>NC_044245.1:74354303-84354303 GCF_003957555.1 Calypte anna | reverse complement strand
TAGCAAAGATTTAGCATAAAGCATTGGATAAGGGTTGGACTCGATGATCTCTGAGGTCCCTTCCAACCCAGCCAATTCTGTGATTCTATGATTTAAAATTGAATCACTCAGCTGCCACTGACTTTGTCTGTCATACACAATCTTTTACAGTTTCTACTCCACATTTATGACTTGCCTTGGTCTTTATTCAAACTGTAACAAATCTTTTCATATGGATACATGTCTGGGCATGTATATACACACATACATGAAAATATGGTACTTAATTTTTCACTCCAACTAGTTTTAATGTCTGTGGGCACATTTGTTTCACTATGTTCCTAAGAATACAGATGAATCAGCAAAATAATACTTCCAGAGGACACACAGAACCAAGGGCAGAAGGACTAAGCAACATTATTTTGACTCAGTAGTGTCTATGTGTTTTCCTTTATTTTCCCAGAAAAATAAACACTTTGAACTACTTTGCCAGAATACTCACTTTGTTTGGTGGAGGGAGAAGAAAAGAAATTCTAGAGCAGATTAGAGGAGACACCTGATCACTCTCTTTCTATTTGAAAACAGAATGTTGTGGACACTCTGGAACTAAAAGTGCTCTATTAACTATAATCAATGTATTAGTAACCAATTGTGGCATAAGTTTTCCTAAAACCAAGAATCTCCCCTCCAAACCTGCCTCCCATTAACTCCTATATTGTATCCTACACTTTAAAATCTACTTTATTTTATTGCAGCCTATTGTATTAATGAAAAACTTTTCATGAGCCAGGAAGTAGCTGTTTATAGCTGTGTGTTGTGGAAATCACAATGAAGGATTAGAAACTGGAGTAAAATTGGTTACAGCTGTATGAAAGAGCATATGCACAAGATAGAGCCAAGCCCCCCCTACACACCCTGACTTTGCTTTTCCTCTCATCCTTCTGGACTGTTCCTTTTCCATGCACCTGCTTCCCTTTCTTGCTATGGAACCTAGAGATTTGACTTTTGATTTGTTGCTCTGCTATTTTTTTCAGCTGAACCAACTGAGCTGTGAGTCAGACTTTAGGATATTATAGAATAAACCTGCTTTGGATTGCTGCCATTGGACACCAGAAACTAGACACAACGGGGAATGTGCTCCCTGGAAATAAACCAAGCAGTCTGGAAAAAGCGAGAGCTGTCCTAATTTGAGTGCAATCTTTGTACCAAACCTCAAGTCTTTTACAGATTTAGTGGGCTGCTTCATTATTCCCCACTCTCACTTGATCTAAGGACCATCTCCTGTCCTGGAAGATTTACTGGTATTCAAGAAAAACACACAGGAGTCTCAGAAGTCTGAGTAGGTTTCTACTACAGTAATCTTAGGTCACTATTGTCTTCTCTACAGAGGCAGCGAGACTTCTATGTCTGTGTTATGGGACAGGGTGGAAAGAGAGCCAAAAGTATAATGTCTCATGCAGAGAGCAGTTATTAGTCTCCAAGAGGAAAGCAGTCACCTAAATCATTCCTCAGACTTGCACTAATTTCAAAGAAACCTGCTAACTCATCTTCCAGCCAGAAGCCAAAAGCTGTTTTCCAAAGCATCAGGCAGCTCAGGCAGGTTTGTGAAGCAAAGGGGAAAGGAAAGGCCAAAGGCAATTTGGGAACGTCCATGGTAAATGACTGGAAAAGTAAACAAGTCAAAATTTAGTATTTTATCAAAACTTCTGGGTGACAATAAAGATGAAGAATCAGCTGGACTGATCCATTACAATACTGGCATTTAGCACAAGGCTAAAGTTTGGAAATGGCAAATATATCATAATTCCACATTCAGTTCAAGGATTTAAACATTTTATGTATCTAAGAAAGCTCTCTCATTCCTTCCATCTATGAACCATCTGTGGTAGATTTGTATTTACAAATACAAATGAGATGAGGAGTAACACACCACGACATCACCAGCATTCCTTCCTCAGCAGCAAAGGAATAGGAGAAATTAATCTCAGAATTAGTTGAATGTGTTTTTAGAGTTGCTATGCCATACGTTTCAAATCTACGTGCATCTGTGTCACAAAAAATTCAGCTAAGAACAGTGACAACTGGATCTACATGAGCCATATATATATTTATGTACCCGTTGTTTGGTAGGTAGTTATTGAGGGGGTTGATTATTCAAATTGCAATGTGTTCACTTGGCCAAGAAGGGCAAGAATGACTACTAGAAAATTTTGAGTTAACAACCCCAACAAGTGACAGGGAGAACTTCTACTGTGAGACATCCAGTATCCCCAGGATAAGAGCAAACAGTAACATATATACTACATACTGGCTGTTTTTTATGTCACTATAAAACATATAAGGGTACATAGAAAACATACAAGCAATTTATTTATTCGAGGTAAGAGAGATGGACATCTTTTACTAGCATTTTAACTGGAAAAAAGACACTGTTACCCTGCTACAGATTATTCTGCTTAGAAGAAATGGGTTTGTGTAGCCATGAAAAACAAATGTTCAAGCTAATAATTTTTTTAATGGTACTTCAAATGCCTACTAAATTTAACTATAAATTAACCTTGTTGTTGAGTCTAATGTTAAACAGCCGTGCCACCAGCCTTTTATTTAATTTTTTTATAACAAAGCTGCTAAAGAAAAGGGAATCCTAGGTACAAAGGTATTTCCTCATCCAGCTTCTATCCTAAAATTTGGATAGCTAGATCGTGAAAATTAAGGATTTAAAATAGGCCTGTTCACTAGTATAAAACAAAAATCCCACAGCCCTGAGATTAGCTGTGAACTCGGTCCAGCTGATAAAATGACCCTACACTAAAAAGCACTTATAGGCTGCTTGCAGCAGATGCAGTTTGATATTTTGACCTTTCTACAACACATTTAGGAAGATATTAACAAGTGAAGAACTGTCAAAGACACAGATACAAATCATCATGCTGTGATCTTCATATGAATGTAAAAGAAAATATTCCAGATTTCATTACCTAGTTTGGCAAACAGTTACAAACAGCCTAATGCAAAATTTGTTGGTATTCCCCATCTGAAGGGATAACCCAAAACTGGTAGACCTGAGATATGACAGCAGCTTGGCATGTACACCACCCTAGCTTCATCTCCTAGTTTCAGGCCATGGAATATCTTCCCTCATAGGTAAGCTAGAAACACATCCAGCAATTTCCACTGTTTTCATATAAACAACATAAATCACCCAGATCTTAGTCAGAATGAGTACCAATACAATAGCAAAGTAATAGCAAGCTGAATACAAGTTGTACCTTTGTGACAGGCAGTTCCTTGGATTTAGACTCAAAGAGATGCTCCAGTTTGGAAGTGTCCACCTTAATGGGTTCCAGTTTCGACCACAGGAATTCTCTGCAGCGTTTGTTGTTTTTACACTGCCACTCAAATGGCCGGACCTCGTTCCAAAACAGACGGATGGTTTTCTTCTTCTTTATAAATGCTGGCTGACCCCTAGAAACCTGGGGTGACCCTAAACCCTGAGGAGTGCTAAAAAGCGGAGGAGGAGCCAATAAATTAGCAGAGGGTGGAGGTGGAGGCGGACATCCAAACAGCGGGGGAGGCGGCGGAGGAGGCAAACCCAGAAAAGAAGGCGGAGGTGGAGGAGGGGGAACAAGGGAGTCCCCAGGACCCATATCCATGTCCAACACATCTACATCATCCTCCTCCCCCAAGTCTGTAAAATCCATGTCTTTGATTTTAAGTTCTCTAGGATTAGCCATGAGCTGATCCCAGATGTAGTCAGATTCCTTCTTTGGCTGTGCTGGTGTTTTCTCAGGGACCTGCTCACTGATTTCATCTTCAGGCACGGCCGTCCCCTTGGCCAGCTCACCGCTATTGAACTTTTCTGCGAAGGCTTTCACGCTGCCTTGGTTGTCCAGGTTTCTGATCTCCATCTTTTTGACGCTTTCATCTTTTGCCTGCTTCGTGGCCTGAAGGATAGAGATCCTACTGGCTAGGCTAGCGAGGGACTCCCCGCTTTCCTCCGTCTCCTTCTTTTCCTCCTTCGCCTCCAGCTCCTTCTCCTCTTCATCCTTGGGCTTCTTGTTATGCGCATACAACATGTCCAGCATAAACCGCTTGTTGTTGAGGATGTTGCTGCACTGCTCATTCACACCAGCATCCTGGATGGTCTGCAACCACGGACCTGCAGTCACACACACACACACAGATGGAAAGAGTCAAGGGAAGGGAGACAGAGCAGCAAGAACAGTATTCAACCCACCAGAAAAAAAAGGGGGGGACACATGCACAATTTGTCTGAAACTGGGCAAGCCATAGCTTTGAAAAATTTCAAATAAGTGACAGTCATGATATATGGACTAATTTTGATAAGCTGGAAGTAATTCTCCAAAAAGGAATGGGAGGAGAAACAAAGAAGTGTAGCCCAGGAGGGACTACGTAACTGTCAGGATTTCAAGGTTCAGGCTTTTTTCTGAAATCTTTTAGGTCTCACTTTGCTATTCCAGCTCATTTTATACAGTGCATAAATGCTAACAATCCTTAGTAACCTGGAACGGGACTGAAATACCATGACAATGGCACAAAGTATTTTTGTTGTTGTGCCTTTCACCTGGCCATAAGCTGGTATTACCCCAGGAAAGCTTTCTTATCAAAAAGACCTTTCCTTCCTGATGTCAGGACTGCTCCCTCCTCTTCCTCCCTCCCCACTGGCTAAGGGCAGACAGCTTTCACATCAGACTGTTCCTCAGACCTCCTGGCTGGGTACATGGGCCATCTTCACAACACGGACTATTTGAATTCCAGAGCAGGCTGCATACCCAGGGTATGGCTCTCAGGGCAACTCAGTGAGTATAAGCATAAGTAAGATTTTTAAAGTTATTTCTAGAAATAGGAACACCTTTGACAAAAGACTTGAACCACTGTTACCCTCCCTCTAACAGATGATGGCATTGAAAAACCTGATGATGGTCTTCTTCCCACATCACAATCATTTAATATGTCACTGTAATGAAACTTCATCTTTCTGACTTCTGCTTTTCTCAACAACAATCTTCAAAATACCATGTTTGAGACAGTGCCATAAATAACAAACTATAGCTGTCAAATTGTAAAAATAAATGATGTCAGCATCTCTTTGACTACAGTTCCCTGTATGTTATACTACTAACCAATGTGGATATTGTGTTTGAAAATTATGGTGCTTCTTTTCCCAGTGCGGATGCAGTGAATAACCATGGATAAAGATAGTTCTTCACACATAAAGTATTTCCTGTATGGGACTCCTTCTGTCCCCCACAGGCTTTACACATTTTATTAAGGTATTTTTTAAAAACTCTGTTTCTTATAAATTTTGCTAGCCTTGCAAGCCGAAGTCAGGCCTTTTGGCCTCTTGTATTTAAAAATTTTATTTTATACCTGTCAGCTGTCCTTTCTCCTAAGACTTCCTTTTTATCTTTGTTTCTCTCCTTCTACTCCCACCTTTTTCAGCACTTCAGAGTTTTAAACACTTTTTACTGCTTCCTTTGTCAAAGGAGTTGCTCTGGTGCCATGACATCTAGCTCTGTGTGCTCTGAGAAGGTGTCTCCTCAGTGCGATCCACATCCAGGGCCTCACAGCTCTCCCCAGCCTCTTTAAAATGACACCAAATTAAAATCTAGGATGCATATCACATCACAAAGCATATGGACAGCAATGACTCTCATCTCTATTCAGATCAACCATATTATAAAATCAGAGGTTTAACCTTATTTGAATAGAAGACTTTTTTTTCAGCAGTGGATACAACCTCTGAAATTGTTTCCTTCTTCTTTTCTGCAGGGTTCTTCCACTACTCTTTTTTTTTGTTGTTGTTGTTGTTTTTGTTTTTGTTTTGTTTTTTGTCTCCTCAGCCTTTATCCATGGGATTGCATTCTCAACAAGATTTGTCACCTGAGGCAGCCTCTCAGATTTGTCTCTGAAGTAGTTTTACTAGGCAACAGGAAGAGACAACTCCTTTCCACAACATAGATTTTACCTACTTGAGCCTCCCTTCGCCCCAAGGATTTCTCCATACTTCCAGCCTTTCCTTCAAAGATATTAAGATTGCTCCCAGGATTCCTCCTACAAATGCCACAAGATCTACTCACTCTTAGGATTTAATCCCTTTGCAGAAATGTTCAACAAAATTCTGCAACACAATATACAATTTGGGCTCCCAATGCCTATTTTCATCTGTCACAGATGATCAAAGATCATTGATGTAAAGACTTCTGCTACTTTGATGGCCTCTTCTGCCCTCTTCTCCACAGCTAAAGCTTTGAAACATCTTCAGAAAAACAATACTTGTTGGAAGCCAAATTCAGTAGGATGGCAAATGAAGACAGGAGGAGACAGGACAAAGGCTTTATTCCTTTGTCCTTAATGTATCTGGGAAGAACTAATGAGCTATCTTATATGTAGTAAACTGTTTGTTGGGAATGTCAGGACTGCTGGAGAAACTGCTCTCATTTGCTTTCCCAATCTCCTTGTCTATTAGATAGCAAAGAACTCATTATGTGAGAACTCCTACATAGTGCAACCTAATAAATATTCGGTCTACTGGTAAAGTGGGTAAATTTTAAGATGTTGATTTTTTGATAACAGGGGACATTTCTTGGCTTTTAAGAAAAGTAAATAAGCACTTTAATTAGAGTAGTTACAGGCTGGTAACAGACAAGATGAGGGGCAAAACCCCATAATCTGTTCTTCCTTACTTGTGTTTGGACTATCTTGGACAGTGCCATAGTGTAAAGACATTCTTCATTTATTATAATCTTGCTTTTCTACTTATTTATCTTTCTACATTCTTTGAGTACAATAGCACTATAAGTGACTCAATCTTGGTACTGGTTGAAGAGAAGATTGCTCTTAAATTTACAAAAAAATAACTTAATGCTTCTCAGAAAAAAAGAAAAAAGTGATAGAGTTTAAACATGAACAGCACAATCTGACAGTTTATGCCTGTGAGGTGATCCTTGTGATTGGGTGTCATCCCTCTTCTTTCAGAAAGAAAAACTATTTCACACTGTGAAACAATTTTTGTTTTCTTATCTAGAATTTAGAAAACTTGAGACAATGCACTTCCCTGTTCCACTCTAAGAAGATGTGGAAGACAAATGCCCTAATTACATTCCTTTACCTCTCTATACTAAAGTAGAAGAGTAATTAATTGATAAAGGTAAAAATCTGTCTTTTAATCCCTGCCTGGGCAGCATGTCAAGCTCTGGTTGTCAGTACCTCTCCATGCAGAAAACTGGTTCCTAAGGTGTTTTCAGGCTGGTGCCTGAATGGCATATTGGACCTTTACAGGTGCCTGATGGCATATTGGACCAGAACCATTGGTCACTATAGAACTAGTCTTCTCCACACAAATTCTATTTCATGTGCCTCCTCCAGACACACTAAGGATGGTAACGGGACAGACCTATCTTCAGCAGTTCCTCTGAATCTCTCTCTGCTTCCAAAAATCTAGCAAAGACAGGAAACTGGAGGGAAGGAACTAACACCCCTTCCTCACTGCTCTTAATCTTCCAGTGAATGCTAATTGCATGAGAAATTGTATCTGGAATCTCATAACAAGCCATCTCAACAGGGACCCTCCTCTAATTGTTTTATGTGTAGAAAACCTAAATTCTCTGGGAGATAGAGATACAAGTTGCTGCAATACAATGATTCAATAATGAATCCAATGATTTCAGGGGAAGTCTCATATTTCATCAAAGCCTTGGTTTCTCTCAAAGAGAGAAACCCCGTCAGAATTTGTGGATTTCCAAGCAGAGAAATGGATCTGGCCAGGGTGATGGAAATCTTAGACAGAAAGGGTTTGTTAGCTAGCAGAGCTGCTAATTCAACATTTTTTCCCCCACCAGAAACCCTTCATTGTTGAAAAAGCTTCACTTTACCAGTTTCATTGTCACTGGTTAACTTGTCCTCTCTCTCTTCCCTCTCTAAAGTGCTGCTTGCTGAGGATATGCTGGATGCAGAGCAGTTGTCTTTTTCATTCACTTCCTCATTCTGCCTCTCTTTTTCACTGAGTATTGCACCTTCTTCTGGCTCTCTCTCTGGTCCTTGCTCCACCTCACTCTCTGGTCCCACCTCTGTAGCCTCTATTTCCTTGGGTGTCTCCGTTCCCTGCTCGGCCTGAGCCTCCTGCTCTGGTTCTGGTTCTGTCTCTGTCTCTGGTTCAGGTTCACTGGCACTCACTGGTGGAGAGAACAATGGGAGAAAGAGATTGACATAACAACGGGGTCATCTCAGACTCACCCCTCTAAATGGGAGCAACATGAAAGTTGTACAAGTGCCTTACGGAAAGAAAATAAAAAGCAAGTAATAAGAATAAAAAAGCAATAAAAAAATAAGTTAAAATTGATGAAAATAAAAATAAATAAGAATTTATAAAAATAAATTTATAAAAAAATTATAAAAACAAAAAGCAATGAAAAGCATGCAATAAATGGCATGCTGAACATTAGGAGCAACAGACAGCCTTGTGATGACAGCACTGCACGTCAGAGTGGCCTGGGACACTTGCTGTCTGGGACAGTCCACTCTTTTTATACATACTTCCACAGCTTGAGTGTTGGACTTGCATAAGGATTTGAATAAATCCACAGAAAATGGGCATCCCACCTGAGCAGGACCCTGACAACTCAGGGCCTAGACAGAGCCAGGAAGGAAGAGATCTTTTAAAAAGCAAAAAGTAGGGAGATTGTGGCTTTTAGTTGAATTTTCTTTGGGTTCTGGAAGAATTCTTTTTTCACCTGATGAGGACAAAAACACTTTAACAAAAAAATACAAATATTAGTTTCATTAACACAGTTGAATGGCACAGTCTGGAAATGGCACTGTCAAACAAAAACCCATATGTTTTTCAAAAAACCATATGCTTTTTCATGCACATTTGCTTCAGAGTAGCCACATCAAAACTGGACAAAGTTTCCAACTGCTTGGCACATGACACAAATTTAGTTTCCATTTGGTTGGCATATGGCATATGATGAGTTTTTTATTGGTTGGCACAAAGCAAATACTGTTGTCTCACTGACAGTGAAATTCATTCACCTTTATGTTTTTTAGCTAAACCAGCATTTTTTCACATGCAAAAACTCTGCATGCTGCAAAGAAACTGAAGAGCATCCACACATATTCACATCAAGCAGCTCACAATATTCTGAAAACTGAAATGGCCATGCAAGAGTGATGAAAATGGGCATGCATGTTAGTTCTGAATACTCCTGCAATTCCTTCTGTACGAAATCTTGTTTTGGGTAGCTGAACCATAATGATCAAATCATACTTCCTTCTTCCCTCTGTTAACTATTTTTCACTACAGTGTCACAAAAGAACCTTCTGAAATTGTCATGGTCTCTGGAATGCATGCAATATGATGAGACTTGTTCAAGAATCTTTGAAGGAAAAAAATTATTATGCTAGAATACAATCCAAACATTTCAGTCCTCTAAGGAGCAGGTACATAGATTTATTCTGAAAAAGCATGAGCCGAAGTAATGAAGGTCACAATGTTTTCCTAAGACATTAGGAAAATTTCATATTGTATGCTATCCTATTTTCTGAGAAACCCATAGGAAGAATACTGAGTTTGAACAATGTCTGTGCCTATCTTTAAGCACATATATGGTTTTAGACAAATATATATGTTTTTAAACTAGTTTTCAGTAATGCATCTTCAGTGCCACATTAGTCCACTTTACTTCATACAATTTAAGCACACAAAACTGCAAATTATTTTTTTTTCCACTTACTTCATTGGAGCTAAGCTTCTGTACTTTCACAATTGATTAAAATGTGTAGTTAGTTAAACAGTTAAACCCGCAAATATAATACACTTATATAAGCCAAATGTTCATCATATATTTAATATATAGCTCATATCCAGTTTTAAAACACTCCCAATTAGAAGCTTACCTTTCTTCCTATTCTATACAGAGAGCATCAACTAGTCTAATATTTAGATGTGTGCAGCTTTGCACATTCCTTATCGCTCTAAATGCACCTTACCTGTGACCTTACCCTGCCTATGAGAGAATGAAAACCATAGAGAGCTGGTAAAAAGCTGGCAAGCACTCTGAACCCCAGTTGTCAGTGTGCTGGTATAGCACAAGTGCATTTTAAAGTCAAGCCAAGACTTGAATATAACTGAGATGCAAGCTTTGTCATCATGAAGCTACACTGAAGACTCAACTGGATGAAGTCAGGGGAGACTCCTCAAACAAGAAATACCATACATAATAGAAAGATGCAGTACTGTAACAGAATCTAATATATAACAAGGAGTAAAGAGCAATATCTTGACACAGGATGCTCTTTGGAGTTCAAGGGGAATCAACATCTAAGCACTTCTAGAGGAAAGCAGGGATATGATGACACTCGTTTTGATGTTCTCTCTTTAGGGATAATATCAAACAATCCCCCAATACAACAACTTATGAATGCTATTCATGACTAAGAGCCAAGTCCAGTGGAGCTTCTCCTAAAGATCAGCTAAAAAATCAAATCAGTCAGCAAACACTAGCCAGAGAACAATGACAGCAAGCTAGATGCGTGTCCATCACTTGCAGTTCCATTATGTATCAGGCCTGATATCCACGAGCACTTCTGAGGATGTTAAAAAACCCAACTGTCAATGAATATCAGGTGGTGGCCTATATGAAATGAGCTGAAACTTTCAGTCTTGCATCTACTAGATCAAATTTCACACCAGACAAAACTCTGCTCTTAAGTGGCAACATTGAAGATGGCAAAAGAGGTAAATAAGAGACAAAACTCTGTTCCCTGTCTTCAGACTTATGCTGGTAGAAGGCACAAACATTCAGGGAAGCATCATAAAGCATCAACAGGAAAGAAGGCATTCCTGAGACTTTAAGACGTGATGCTATCATAGGCAACTTATTTAAAAAAAAAACAAAAACCAAAAAACAAACCTCCAATTCTTACACACACACACAGTTCTTAAAACCTGAACCGGGACTGACAGATTTCACTAGCAGAGGATATCTCTTTTCACTTTCATGTACTATTTTTCACACTTCTCTCAAGGTTTACACCTTTCCCTTCCCTTCCCCTGCCCCATTGAAAAAAAATTAGGGAGTTGTGTTTTTTAAATGAGCAGAAGTTTTACTTGCAATTGGATTAATTAGGGGGAGGAAGTAGGAATGTGACTTTAAGGACTAAGTTTTGAGTCATATGCCCACTTGTTTTTCTGCCAGAACTTAATCTCTAAAATGTATTCTTAGAAAAAAATGTGAGGACTTCAGGGGAGAATGAAATTTCTCAAAGAAGCTTCAGCACTGAACCAGACAGAAGCAGAGTCTTTCAAAAAAAGTAAGGATTTTGTTGTTTTGTAAGATGGTGTAATCTGCATCTTCTCACATTTTCAAGACTTGGCCAAGTAAAGCTCTAAAAACCTGGTCTGATACGATATGATGTGACTGGATCATATCCAGTGAAAGCCCTCTTCTGAGTGAGGGGTTAAAGAGGACAGCAAAAACATGACTACAAACTCATAATGTCATAATATACAGGGTCATGGAGGGTAATGACTTTTTTCTTGATACCCAACTATAAACAAGCTCTGAAGCAAACATAAGATGTTGCAACCTTAGCACCTGCTGCTGAGACCTCAAGCCCCACTCCTAGAAGCCCTCAGAGAGACCTAACATCCTCTGGGCCCATATCTAATCCCATGATAGGGTAAACAATTAGACAGCTGCATCTTCCTCTGTTTTCTCTACTACACTTGGAGCTCGGAGATACATATACTGAGTGTGCCCTGAGGATGCATACAGTAAATCTGAAGATGGCCATGCCTACTCAATCCCTCTTGGTTCAGTTGTTCGGGCACCACTTAAAAGTCTCAGTTGTTATCTCCCTTCAATTACTCCAGCAGGGGATTCCTGTTGCTATGAATTCAGCAGGAACTCATTCTTCTCCATCTCCAACCCAATCTTCTCATTCCTGGTGGTAGTAAAAACTAGGACAGAGTGATCCCCAGTAAGGAACTTGCTCTCTCTTCGTAAGTCAGAAATGATCTTTCTTTGTCACCCACCCCAGTTCCTTCTCTGTCTTTCTATACTGTGGTTCCTACAGCTCCTTTGACAACAGCATCACTGCACCCTCGTGCTCTGGTGTTTCTGTATCTGCTGAGGTGATTTCACCAGTCATACTTCAGGCAGATTTGAACCTTGCTCAGCTACTAATATGTTCAGAAGGTTCCCTACTGTCCACAAATTCCAGGTATGGTTGCTCTCCTTTACTGCACATGTGCACTTCATAAAATACCCTCCAAAGAAATTACAAATGAGGACATAGTTGCTCTGAAAAAAAAATACTAAGCTCCATTTTCCAGTTATGGGGCTGCCTTCATTTCCTCTGAATGACATACCTCAAGTTTTACAAGAGTAAGTCTTGCAAGACCTGATTACTTCAGTGGAATCAATTGTTTTATATGAGAAAAAACTCCAGCTCAGTAAGTCCAGACTTTTATATTGAGTAAAGATACCAAGACATTTCACAGCGTGAAATGGGACAAAGTTTCACAGACAAAATCCGTTTCTTTCTTAAACCCAGTAGATAGTGGATGGCCAAAGGAAACTTCAGCACAAATGGCATAAAATAAATCTGTCTCCTAAAATGCCTTACTGTTTTGCTAGCAGAGGAAAACATTTCCCATTTAACTTCAGGTTGTGAATTCTGCAGATGAGTATCTCACATCTGTTAGGCTATTTTTTTCAGTCTTTGGAGGGTCCTATGCACAGAACCATGGAAGTGTTTTCCTTCTGTAGATTTATTCTTGTTAATAGGACAAGGAATAACGTGTTTAAACTAGACCATAGGAAGTTCCATCTCAACATGAGGAGAAACATCTTTACCGTGAGGGTGGCAGAGCACTGGAACAGGCTGCCCAGAGAGGCTGTGAAGTCTCCTTCCCTGGAGACTTTCAAAACCTGTCTGGATGTGTTCCTGTGTGGCCTGCCCTAGGTGATCCTGCTTTGGCAGTGGGATTGGATTAGACAATTTATAGACAATTTTCTAGACAAATTCCAACCCCTAACATTTTGAGATTCTATGTTCAAAGCAATTGCTTCGGGTGCAGACAATCTAGGTTCTATGCATGGCTCTATTTCAGGTTCCCTACAACGGGGTTAAGCAAGTTGCAAGTTGATGCCTCAGTTTCACTGGCAATTAAGTGGGATTCATAACATTTCCTATGAATAATAAAAGTTGAGATTTTAGTTCATTATGAAGCATAAGGAACTCAGATAATAGACAAAAGGCCATAGCACAATATCTATAAATAACCCTGCCAGTTGTTGGCTGAGATCCAATACATTGGCCACCTCCAAATGCCCTACCCACATGGTCATTACTTCGTATGACCTTCTCAGTGCTTTTAGTAGGCCTTGAACAGCAGTCCTTGCTCATGCACAGATCCCTGCATGTTTGGAAACTTCAGGCCCCTGTTCTGGTGCAGTCCTGGCCACCCATCTGCAGCTGCCCTTGGCTGAAGCTTACTCTGCCCCATCCATATGTTCTCTTCTTGCAGCCTGTTTGTAGAGCTTCGAGGTGATGCCCTCATATGCCTGCTGATTTGGCCAGGTTTTAGTAGAGATGTTTTGCCTACCCACGAGCTGTCAGATTTGCCATATTCTGTCTGCCTGGAGTTGCACAGTACACCTGCTCTAAATGTATTCTCCAAATGGATTGTGCTGCTCCATTTCATGCCATGTTTTTTTTTTTTTTAATGCTTTCAGAAGAAATATGTTTAAATAATCATCATAAAAGAGATACTTGCTCCCTACCCGGCTCTGAAATATTAATAGTGGAAAAATCCAACTTACTTGCTCTAAAAGCAATATTGCATTAAAAAAAAAAAGGAGGGGGGGTAGGGAATCTGGATGTTTCTGAATATCAGAGTTACAGGAAAATATCCATGGTTTTTAAGTTCAAATGGTTTCACTGAGACTGCTAAGGTGCCACACAAGAAAACTGGGAATATAACTGGGAAAATAAACTTAAACTAAGTAAATTTCACCTACTTAGTACAGTGTGGATAAACATATGCAACTTTCAGTATTTGTATTTTTTTGTAAATTGCCTCAGTTAATTATCATGCTACCAGCCATAGCACTCAATAAAACCAAGCAGTGCAAGTTAAAAATGCATTAATCACCAATAGCTCATAGCAGGGAATCAAATAAAATAAAAAATGAATGATGGCGATAATTCACCCTCAACATGCATTCTAGCTCCTAATGTTAATGCAACATCATATGGTGCAAATATAAATCTGTATGGTGGGTGTTTTTTTCTGACTGAAGAAGGGGTATATGATGCAAGTGGCAGAATGGCATGCACACACAAAAATAATGCTCTGCACACCAATAAATTATATAACAGCAAACCAACCGTGCAAACACTAATTACACTTTCCTTTTCACTAATTGTCTGTGGTCTCTTTTAAGTCCTTTACTACTTCTGTTACAATTTTAAGAGCTTTTGTTGGTGTTAAAAATAACCAACACACCCTCTCAGCCTTCAATTCAAGACCTTTTCTGTTTGTCCCATACAGCCTGTGCTCTGCTGGAAGGTTATTATAATCTTGGCATTCATCTGTTGCATTTCTTTCAGAGAAACCACATAAGCAAAATCTGTTGGCAGGAATATTGTTGGTTTAGTATTCAGTAACTTCTAATATACAAGGAACATTATGCTAAAATTAAGATGCTCTGTATGCTGTATTTTCCAATTATTCCATTCTAATAGCAACAGACAATGATAATATAAACCATAGCAACAATTAGAAGTGTATTATTTGCTTGAATAGACTAGAAGAGAAGCAAATCTATTGGGGGAAAAAAAAGAAAAGAAAAGAAAAGAAAAGACAAAACTAGGAAGACAGCATGAAATACAGAAAGATCCTTTAGTTTGGCACCTGAGAGGTTATATGCACTCATGCATCAAAAATCACTGCTAGCCTGAGAGAAACTATGATAAAATCACCAGTCTTTTGCCTGCCCTCCTTTTCACTTACCTTCTGAGGGCTGAGGGGTCTCAAAAGGGGTGGAAGGGGTCTTCAGCTCTTCGTGTGACTCTATGGATGCTGGGCTGGTGCACTTGGGTACAGGTGAGGATGGGGCTGAAGGAGATCTCAGGTTCAAGGACAGCTCACTTCTGCCTCGGCTTACGCTCCGACTCTTCAGCTCCTTTTCATACTCCTCCGCTGCCAACCTCTCCAAGTATTTGTATCTGAAAGTTAAATTCCAGAGGGTTTCCGTAAAGAAAAAGAAGTCTGTGGCTGATGCTTATTTCTGGATGAAACACCTGCACAGAATGAACTGACTTCCTGACACAAGGGGTGCAGCACTAAACTGCCTGCCTGGTCAACCTGCCAAAAAATGCACACCAAAGCAAAGAATATTGCCCCGAAAGACATTAAATTGCTCATGACAAAATAAAAGCAAAACCCAGCAGAGTTAAATAGTCCTTAGATTTAGTACTGTGTCTGCATAGTCCTTCTCCTTTTGTAGGCATTTGTCTGTCCTCTTTTTCACCCTCCTCCTTCACCTCCTCCTCCTCCGCCTCCCAGCCCTCCCTCTCCCAAAACTAAAACGGGAGGGAAAAAAAAAAAAAAGAAGAAAAAAACCCAAAAACCTCTAAAGCCAGAGCCCCTTAATACTGATGCAAATAGTCAGAGTCTGAGACTTGCTTCAGGAAGAGGAAAATGATTCAGTGCAGCAGACAAAACCAGATCTCCCTGAAATAATACCAACAATAAATGTTTGGATTGACTATCTTAAGTCTCTGAACCTGCTTCTATTTGCTCTGAGAGCGATGCACTGGAATTCACTTTGTTCTCTCCAGAGTCTACAATGGAAAGTTTTCTTTTTTTTATTCTAAAAAATTTCTCTGCCGGACTCAGACATCCAATAGCTTGGACCTGACGTCACATGTAGTTTATTCATCAAAGTCACTTTAAAAGAACAAAGATACATCTGTTTTGCATTTTAGGCAGGCAGAACTCACTAACTGTTTATTAAGACCAGCTACCAATCATATTCTTCACAGTGTGCCTTATACATTTCGACCAAAATAGCTTTGAAATATGTGCCTCTTCCAGATGTCTGCTAATTTTATCCACCATTATTTGCTAAGGAATAAATTCATGAATACAGCTGGATTGGGCTTCAGACTGTTTGTCTTACCCACAAGTGAACTGTTAAACAGGTTAATGGAGTCTACTGCTTATGTCCCCAAAACACTGTGGTCATCCCTCTATAACCCGCTGTTGTAAACACCCCCTAACAGGGAACACCTCCCCCCTTCTGCCTCACTGACAGCCCCAATTAGTGTACGAGGGTGCATTAAAAGCAGGCAGGGTAAAGAAGTCAACCATATGTGGTAACAAACATGCATAGTACATGTGGTAGCCACACACGCATGCACATTTGCAAACATCCATAACAGAGCATAAAAATGCATCTTTGAAGAGCAGTCCTGGTGTTTTCAGAGGCAATTTGCTTTATTGCAAACAGGAATAATTAACAAAAATATTTTCTCTTTTTCCTACAGAGGTATGCACAAGCTTTGAACAAATGCTGCAAGAAAAAGAACTCCTGCAGACTCTGGATGAAAATATAACAAGTTGCATACTTGTATGGTTATAAAATAGGAACTGTTTACAGTTCGAGTGTGAAGCCAATTCTCCAGAATAATTTCTGCCTTTTCAATAGAGGAGAAAGCCCTTCGCTGGCATTAGCATAATGTTTTGTTGCAATTCATGAAGCCAGCCTTTCTTCTGACGTTGGTCACTTACGTATTGAGCCTTCTGCCTCCTCCCAAGTGGAGCAGATGGGACTTGAGGCTCATAAAGAGCCATTCACATTGATCACTAAGCTCAAACAGGTAGATCCCAGCTGGCTGCTGCAGAGAAGGGTTTTGCAGTTTGCCAGCAGACTACAACAAAGATCTGAATGGATCCATTTATATAGTGGGGAGCTACAATGTTTTATTGTCCTCAGCTCTTTTTCAGCTTCTCCAATGTTTTAGCTTCTGTAGCTGTGTGCTGCACAGCCAGCCAGCTAAGCAGAGGACCATCATCAAGATGTGCTTTCTCAAAATGTATCTGTTGATTATACTGAAAGAAAAAAAAGGAACCAGAACACCAGCTCTCATGGCACCACATCAGCATATCTAGTTATCAAATGGGAAGCCTCATAAGCAGATACAGCTATTTAACTAATAAATAAAAATCAATCAAGAATCAGTTATTAAAACATCACACTCGACAAAAGACTGTTACTTATTGGGGTTTTTTGGTTTGTTTCTGTCCAGTGCCTTAACAATGAATGAGTGCCAACACCAAATACAAGAAGTCTCATAAAGACCAAAATCTGAAGGAGTTGAAAAGATTAAAGCTACCATCCCTTCACTGCAATTAGTTCCTTCTCTACAGGATTGACATGTTGGCTCTATATATACTTCTGTAACCCTTGACATCATGGATATCTGCAGACATCATCACAGCTATGCCCACTCATCTATAAAGACAGAGGCAAAAGTCTTTGGGCTATCAATTTGTTATACCTCATGAACATGACATTGCACTTATCTTCTTCATGTAGATAAAAAAAATCATTGTGAGTTCTCTAGGTCTATGAGCAATGCCCTGACGGTGACTTAAAATATTTATCTACCAACATAGTCACAGGGTGGAGAGCACCTGAGTTGTAAATCAGACTCGAGACATCTTAGGAAATTACCATTCTTAGGTTTTGTTTTAAATCACCCCTGGGATAATATCTAACCAAACAAAGTAAAGAAGTCTTCAAATCACCAAACAGCAAGAGCACATGAAATGAATGGTGCTGAGTTGCACTCAGATCCCTTGAAACTGCAAGAATCTTTCTCCCTCATACTGAGGCTACCCCAGAGCCACTGGAAAAGTGGGTCCCTGTACTCTGGAGCTCCAAGGTGATGTGATAGTACACAGAATGCTCCAGACCTTGGACAGAACTTAGACAAATCAGTGCTTTCTAACTGAGCCTTTCCTACGTGCTCGGTGTTTTCGCTAATTTTTCCAAACTAGCAGGGAAAAAATTAACAATCTAGATGTTAACTAGGATTTTGGCTATAAAATTTCTTACAGTCCAGGCATTCTCTTAAAACAAGTCAACATGCAACTTGCTATATAAGAAATGCAACTTCATTTGTGCAAAGCTTTTTTGTTAAAAAAAAAAGAAGTTACAGAAGGCCAATGTAACAGACTGCTGATGCAAGACTTCACTTGCAGAAGTTTTCTCCCATATTTATGTGCTGTCAAAGTATATGGGGAAGGACTTTTGTCTTTATGGGGAAGGACAGGGAAGTGCTTGAAAGAGTCCAGCGCAGAGCTACTAAGATGATTAAGGGAGTGGAACATCTCCCTTATGAGGAAAGGCTGAGGGAGCTGGGTCTCTTTAGTTTGGAGAAAAGGAGACTGAGGGGTGACCTCATCAATGTTTTCAAATATGTAAGGGGTGAGTGTCAGGGAGATGGAGTTAGGCTCTTCTCAGTAGTGACCAGTGATAGGACAAGGGGTAATGGGTGTAAATTGGAGCACAGGAGGTTCAAGTTGAATATTCGAAAAAATATTTTTACTGTAAGGGTGACAGAGCCCTGGAACAGGCTGCCCAGGGGGGTCGTGGAGTCTCCTTCACTGGAGACATTCAAAACCCGCCTGGACACGTTCCTATGCGAGGTACTCTAGGTGGCCCTGCTCTGGCAGGGGGGGTTGGACTAGATGATCTTTCGAGGTCCCTTCCAACCCCTAGGATTCTGTGATTCTGTGTGATTCTGTGTGACTGACAGTTTAGCATTTCAGTGCAGAAGAGCCTTAAGGATAAAGACACATTCCTAATGAGCACTGATATTGTCTCAGATTGCACAGTGGTGATGCCCTGCTGGTGAACAACTTCCCCCAAAATACTCCAGTTTACTTAGCATGTTCCCTTACAACTTGAAAGTGCTGGGGAAATAATTTCTAATTTGTTTCAAATCTTGCTGACGAGCATGCTTGCTGTAAAAGGTTTTACTCAACTAAGATCAGTCTGTGATGCCTATGTCTCAGACATGTTTCATTTCAGAAAATGCTTTAAACTATTTGTATTTATTTTAGCTGTAAGGACCATGAAGACCTCATCCATTTTCTTTTACTCTTACAGGTGTCAAAATAATTTTTTAATTAGGCACAATAGACCAGCCTTTAGTTTGCAGAAAAGAACTGCCTCTTATATGATGGTTTTGTGGAAAAACAACCAACCAAGCAAAAGAAAAAACAAACCCAAAATGAAAACACAGCAACACAATGATTTCCGGGATGGCTGCTCTCCTATGTTACTAATGTAATTCCAGTTCTTGACAATCCAAAAGTATCTCCACAGGGCAATCTCTCGAGGACTATAAAAGCAGAACTGAAGCAATCCAGATAATTTTTCATCCATTATTTGTTCAGTAATGTGCACATTTTCCAGGTAAAAACAAGAGATCTCTCCAGAGTGTGATTACTAGTGGAAGTAGAGATGAAGCTACTGAAAGGCAAAGGTCTTCAGCCTAGTATTCCTTGAAAAATGTGCTTTCACCAGCACATAGCTTCCAGCCTAGCCCAGAGTTTCAGAGTTTCTTAAACTATTTAATTGAACTTAAAAAAAAGGAAAAATGAAAAAAAAAGCTCAGTCCCTTCAAATATGCTGTTTTAATAAAACTAAAACAATGCCCTAGTGATAAACACTGCTAAGCTTTGTAATTTATTCCCTGACGTTTAGAGAGACTAGCATAGAAAACTTGGCCCTGAAAGATAAAAATACCCTGGGAGTGGGTCAGAACCATTTCCATCAGCCTGTGACTGCAGTTTTGCAATGCTTGTGACCCCGATTTCCTTTATCCTCAGTTGCCTTTTCTGACCCTCCAGAGAGCCTGGAACCCACTGGGTGAGAAGCACAGGCTTATTCAATTTATAACTATCGTAAATTTGGGCAAATTTCTGAGGCAAATGGAGTAAGCTTATTTCCCACACAAACAGATAAAAGATAGATCATCAATCATTCTTATGCATTCCAGTCCCATTGCTTCTCATTTATTGCTGTGTTTACAGCTGGACTTCATTCTCCACTTTAATGACAAGACTTTTGGAATATAAATGTTCTGTGCATGCAGAGTTAAAAATGTAAATACATGAGAGCCCCATGGTAAAGAAGATAGGAAACAAAACAAGGAAAGGGAAAAATGAATGCATTGTATACAAACCTCTCTTCTCTTGCTTGTCTTAGTTCTTCTCTTTTGTCTAAATAATCACGGCTAAAAAGAGAATTGCAGTAAATTGCAGAGGAAACTAAAAGTATAAGGTACACAACAGAGGTGTAAGTACAGCAGAAGAACACAGAAGCAGTACAAATAAGCTGACTGGAAATAACAAAGGCAGTTGTTGACAAAAAATATTACTTTGTTTTCCTAAAAATGTCTGAAACGCATGTGTGCAGACTTATCCATGCATACACCTCAGGCACAAATAAATGTGTAGCTCATAAGGTCATTACAAGTAATAAGAAAAACCCCAAAAGGTCGAGAACTTGAAGCACATTTTGACATCTGGTGTGTGAAGAGATATGCAATGAACTGGATTCATCCATTATTGGCTTTTACACCATTCTTCATTTGCTCCATCTAGAATGCCCCAAAACAGTGACTGGGGCACCTGACAGGCAGCAGACTGTATTGACCTCTTCCTAACCTACCTCTCCTCAGTGTGTTTTATTTGCCACAGTTGGAAATGGCACTACTGAGTAGGATAATTTTTCAGTCTTACAAAGTTCATGAAGTTCATGAAGTTTTTTTCAGTCTGGTATTTAGCTACAAACCTCCTTCAATCTCAGCTGCACCTCCCCAAGCTCCTCAAGTAACTCAGCTCTTTAGCTTCTGACAAGTCAACTTTGTTGGATAACTACACCTTCTGATTTCAGGCAGGGCTGTCATATCTACAAATGTGGATGCAAATTTAACTCAGAGCACAGCAGAACTGTATAAATGTCCAGTCTTCCTCAATATCACAGCAAGATAGCTCCTTATGAGCTTAAAATGAAAATTTTTCATATTTTCTTGAATCTGGTGGACAAAACTGATGAGACTTTCACTTTATCTGTCAGATTCTTCCACAGTGTAATCAGTGAGTACCAAAAAGATTTTCAGAAGTACTTAATCTATGAATAAACCACCATTTTTTCTCTTTAATTCTGTCATCAAATTAATTAATTATCATCTACTTTACCAATAGTTATCAAACATCACTTGCAAGTGCTCTTAAAAAGTCTATTAATGGGGAACACTCATTATTGTTTCAGTCTATCTCCACATCCCTTGAATCCCAAAACCGGTTTTACTTGCATCATATTTTTAGAATATTCTGTGCAATTACAAGAACTATGGGAATAATTCCAAGGGGAAAAAAATCTAGAATTTTTTGGTGGGCAAATTTTAACATTACTCTTTCCCCACTGATGACTTCCACTCTTCCCAACACAGCTGAAGAATAACCTGTGTATTTTAGGACATACTGTTCTACACATGCAATGGGTACAATAGTCCTACTATTGAGTAAAATATTAATTATTTTGAGCATTCACTTTCCTAGAAATGGCTTATGAAGATTTTTAATACCTCTCCTAAAACCAAGCCCTTTCACAACTGGTGATGCTTTCCTTTAAATTATCCTCAATTTGTCAATAATGGTGCCAGAACTTAGTGCAATGTTCTCGAGGCAGAGTTGGAAAGAATGAGATAACAAATGAGTCATGATGGTAAATCCAGTACTGCTCACGAGTTTAAAGACTGTGAATTGCAAGTGCTATTTTTAATCAAAAATACATCTTCAGAGACTGGATTTCTATCCAGACTGATGATATGATAATGTAATCCCAAGAACTTCTACAAATCCGTTCATGACTGTTTGCTGTGGCTTTGTTCTCCTCCCGTCAGACTGTTTAATGAACTATGGGATGCTGCTTGTCTGTGAAGTTTGGTGGCTTTGGAGATCCCTTACTTAAACACAAGTTGTATCTTTTGGGTGACCAGGGCACTCAAATCTAGAAGCTGAAACCACTGGGCATTGAAAAACTGTCATCTAAAATATGCAATACAATCATGATGTTTAGTTAACCATTTTCTGACTGTGGAGTAATGGGATGAAGATGTGTATTTTAAGTTTTCTGACTTTAAGAAGCTCTTTTAGTGACAGAGAAACTGCTGCAGCGAAATGGCAAAATTCTACAGAAACGCACAGATCTGTTATTCATACAGCTCATGCTGCCAAATGTCTTGGTGGCTTTTTTGGTCTGGGAGTTTCCTTTCTACCATATGATGTTGGCTGTCCATGGAAGCCTGCTGCTGCCTGATGGTACCATTTAGAGGGAGAGTTTCTGGAAGAGGGTTGAAGGCTGAGACCCGATTGTTTCTGTTTCAGGAGAACTTGGGCAGCTGTTGGCTGCCAAAGATTCTATTGTGGTGCTCTTCCACCTTCCCTACTCTTCTCATTTTCTTCTAAACTAGCTATCTTCTGGAGCCTGGAGAGGATCTCCTTTAACCAACCAAATCAAACCATCCAAATTCACTATGACACAGACGTTTTCCAGTCCCTACTAAAAAGATGATTACAGTAGAAAACAACCCTGCATACTAATAAGAAAGCTCACATGAAACCCAGTACCATATTTTCTATAAATACCAACTTAAGGCTATGAAACATTTATCCTACATTATGTCTTCTACCTACTAAAAATATGTTTACTTTTCACTCCTCTGTTGGAGGAAACAAACTAGTTTCTTGGTGTACATGCTTCAGACAGTAGGCAAACTATTGCAGGTATAGGAATTTACCCTAAGCCAACTACAGTCTTTGCTGATGCATGTGCTGGGATCTCTGGGCCTGAACTTAAAAGGAGAAGAGGGCTTGTCCCTTACTATCCTCAGACAGTGCATTCCAGGATCCCACAGCACACGTGTTCCAAGATGTGAATTTCAGCTGGGGCCTCTGTTCATGGCTTAAACAATAATTTTGGTAACTACTTTGTCAGTTGCTGTTTCCTGGAGGAAAAGACAAATCTTCAGAAAAAGCAGGAAAAAGAAGTTTAAAACCACTTTTGAATATACCAAGATGGCAAAACATTATTGCAGAACATAAAAACAAAAAGATGTCTCAATGCTGTCCTTTCCTCCCTTCTTGGTATCTTCCTCCCACTGTTTCATCCTCAAACTCTATGCCTCACTGAGATGACACTCTGAGGAGCATCTTAGCTAATAATCCTGGCCTCTGCAGATATCTAGTCAGTATAACTGGCAAATACATAGCTATTAAAAAAAAAATAAATTGCTGTTTTATTAAATGCCAGATTTCATCATGATGTATATCAATTCTTAACATACTTAGATCAAGAAATGTATATGAAGAGACACACAAACTATTCATCAATTCAATTATTTTGCCATTGAATGTCTCAATGATTTATGAATCTATCACACATGAAAGCAACAGACTGAGAGCAAATTTGGTTCCTACTTGAATTTGTTTCTTTCTTCACGTTCTATCCTTTGCAACCTTTCTTCTCTCTCCTGACGTCGTCTTTCTCTTTCTGCTGCCAAGGACTCCTGGTGCTGCCGAAAAGATGATGTAAGAAGACCACCCAAAGCTGGCCTACAGAGAAGGAAGATCAGATTTCTCAGTGTCATTTTTATTGATTATACTGGCAAAAAATGCAGAGCAATCATTCAGCAAGTAACATAATCCTAACTAACAGAATGACAAGGCAATATTTATGTACGGATGCTTCAAAGCACTGGCTAAATATCTTTGTGCTAAATTGACTTAGAAACTGTGATTAGCTTAAGAATGACACAGATAGGGCAGGCTTCTTAAATTGCCAGATTACTGGAGCACAAATAAAGTCCACTTAAGAATTCTTCAGTCTATTCAGTCTACTTAAAAAGTAATATTGACTAACTATATTTTACTGTATAGACCTGGTAAATGAAAACCTGAATCCTGTAATGCATTTTTAAAATTTTAACGAAAAAAATATCTGCAATACTTTTCCAGCACTTTCCAAACATGTTATCCAATGATGTTAAAAACAGATGTGTCATAAACACCTGAGAATCCTGTAAGCAGAAAAACAAAAGGTGTGAGAAATGCCCTATAGAATTTGAATGCTTTCTTAAGTAGGTGCGTATCTTCCCTTTATGCCTTAACAAAACCTTCTATCGTGATTTACTTCCTGAATATGGTGCAAGAGTAAAATGAATTATGTATAGGAACATATCAATAAAACACACAGGGACAGAGCAGTCAGTGATAATAATCATTAAATGGCATAACAATTGTTACACAGAAATCAGAGAACAATTTACCCATTTTCATCTCTTTGCCTGGGGCAGGCTTTAGCCTTCTCAAAGCATTCTTGAAAATTGTTTGTCTGATCTGCCTTAATAATAATTAATGATGCATGTGCCACACCCATCTAGTGCTTGACTAACCTTGTCAGTAAGAAAAGCTTCTCTGCTGTCTAACCTATTTTCTTTTTTCTTTTTTTTTTTTTTTTTTGCCATTGAGACATATTTGCTATTGTTCTGCTCTACAGTGAACAAAAGGAACAGTTTACTACAACCTGCTTTATGGCTAAGAAAAATTAGCACAAAAGGAGGCTTTCTCTACAGTCCTCTGACCATAACTAGAAATGGGATGCTCCACAGTCAGTTACAGTGATAAAGAAAGCTCAATGTCCCCACCAGCAATGCGTACCAAACTTCCAGCTGTAGTTCAGGAGGTGGTTAAGATGCATGAGATAAGGTAAATAAATGCCCAGCCAACAAAGTGGGACTCTTTTTCGTCATAAATGGCAGCTTCTACGATAAAGTCTTCTCAAATAAGGAAATGTTTTTTTCTTTGAGATGAAGTGTTCAAGTGAGTGAATGAGTTCAAAGTGTAATTACACGTTAAAAAAAGCTACATTTATGTTCACTTACAGCTTGGTCTTGACAGAGATTTTTTTTTTAAATTTTTGTTTTACTACAAGTAATACTTGGACTAGCAGAGTGGCTCCTCTCCCATGTCTTTCCCACACCACAGTGGTATTGGTAGCACCAACCTCTCCCATGGCAGCAGAGTGACCTCAGAGTGAACATGTCTGTCTTTCTGTCTCTTAGACAGGAAAAATCAGTAATACGCAGGGTAGCTTTATATATATGTAAATGTATTCACAATGATTGAATTAGACTGATAAAATCAAATAGACATAACTCATGTAGAGTGGTTTCTGTGCATTGCTGTAACATGAGTTTTGCAATGAAAGGATTAATGAGAGAAATAGATACTGCCTTTTCAGAGAAGAAACTAAACCCTGTCTAAAGGAAGGTTCCCAAACCAGCAATGCAAACCTGAATAAATTGTTGTTATTCTTTAGAACTCAGATCTTTTTCCTTATTTATTTACATGCCTATGGCTGCACAACATAGACTTTCAGGGTAACAGCACCAGTTCACAAGTAGAAATAGGTGCAGAAGAAAACAAAAAATAAACACAAACCTATCATCCCCAAGTGCCTATGTCTGTGCAAGGAGGAATGCCACAAAACATAGCCATTTCAGCCCCAATGGCAGTAGGGCAGCATGAATATAATTTCAATAAATCGAATTTCAATATGTCATATCCTACCCACATAAACATTACATAAGATGGTATAAAACTTGATATTCTGAAAGCCTCCCTCTTGGCACTCCTCCAGTGCTACAATATCAATGCTGGATCACACTCAAAACCATAAAAATCTCTAATATGTCTCAGCACTAAGAAAAGGGAATAAAATACCCAAATCCTGACAGTCAAGAATGTGTGGTGAATTTTCCCTTGAATATATTTTAAATTTATTTTAACTTATGACCTCTCAGTATATGTTTCAAGAAAGCTCTCAGCAGAAACAGTGGCAATACTGAGCTAACATCCAAGACCTAGAGCTCCATCCCAGCAGTAGCGTGAGAATCCATCACAATAAGGTTGGATTTATCATATGAAATTGCTCCAGGAAGGACGAAACTTCTGGAAATATGAAAACATCTGGGAATAAACTGGAGGGGATTGAAAAAGAGGGCCTTGTATCTTGTCTGTGCTTGTATGTGTAGTTAGCTTGCTATCCCACCCTGTCCTATCCCATCCAGCTGCCCCAAAGCATGCAACCTCCATTTGGAGTCAAAGGAAGTTATGACTTAATAAAACGTAAAGGAAAATTAAGGGAAGAATGGAGGGATGCTAAGAGACCAAAAGAGCAATTTGTAGGTCTGCACAGCATCTAGTGAGTTGGAAACTAAGCTGTTTGGGGCTCTGCAGTAAATGCACATTCTTATCCAAGGGATTACAGGAGAACTATACGGAGATGCATGGCTCAGTTTTGCAGATGGGATTCTAACCTGACCCTGGTAGTAAAATGTCTCTACATGCAAAGACACCTTGTTTGGAGGTTTGATCTAGCACAGTTTGGCTAGTGCTGTTCACTCGGCTCAAATTTGCAGATGTATGAACAGCAGCCTCAAAATATAAATAAAAGAAACCCATCCATGTGCCATATTAGTTTGCCACCTCTCAGAAGCTAATCAAATCAATAATAATTAGTCAAAACTTGGTATTTCTCAGTGGCTACTTTATGAGTTCATACTTCACCTGAGCTATAAGCCACAGTATAGTACACACACACATACCTGATACAACTCGTGCATCCCAAATGCAATCAGTTCTGGACTGCCGTGTTGCATACAACAGTTTATTCCATGAAATGGTCAAAACTAAGAGTCAAAGCTGCAAGAAAGGTGTGTTGAAGCAGGTTTTAATGAAGCTGACAGCTAACTACTTGTGTGGCACTGACTTCTCAAATGCAAACTTCAAACCCACATTTTGGGGTTTCAGTATATTTAGAAAAGAACAGGCCAAGCAACATCACTGATACTGCTCAGCTAGTTCTCACTTAGTGCTTAGACCCTGCAGAGTCCAGCCCACATCTCCCTTTGGTGTAGATCATATCTCACACTAAATGCTGAGAACATTTGCCTCATAAACCTCATGAATTCACAGCTTCAGAGTTGCTATCAAGCACTGTAGCTCCACTGGTATTCAGGTGCATCAATCCTCTACTTAATGCGAACTGCAACTGTAAATGAGTAGGTTTTAGTAGCTAGTGAATTCTATCCTCATTTGCTACACTTGCATAAACTAACCCTGGAAGAAAGGAGTGTTACTTTCAAGGTATACAAATCTGTGCAGCAGCCAGAGGGAAAGGCAAGTGGTAAGAGGTATTCTTCAAATATTCTAAACAGTTTTGGGAAAGGGTTTGTCTATGTTTGGTTTGTCTCTAAAATATGGGGATTTCTATCCCTGTATCCCAGTGGCAATAAGACTTAAAGTAAATGTTCCCTTTCACTGAATTCATACTTGAATCACAGATGGCAGTGGGACTGGTCAAGCCAGCTGGAGGGAAGGCTTGGGCTGAATCTTCAGGGAATTTTGGTGCTTTGATGCTATTTAAATGGTGACAGTGCCTTCAGGCCTCAGGAATATTTAAGTCTTACTGCTGTAGGCTGCCTTTTGAAACAAGAGAAGCAGGTGAAAGGCTAAAAAAACCCACCTCAGGCATTAACTCAAAGTAGGAGATCTTAACACAAAAAACCATGTGAACACTCAATGAAAGCATAATAGAATGATCACTCACAACATAGGGTTATAGCTAATATATGCCAGCATTTTAAAGTTGATGTCATTTGTTACCAGCTAGTAATGTCAACCATTTGTTCAGTTTCACAAATACAATCCAGAAGGATGTTGACTCTGACTATTTTTAGTCTTTTAAGAGAACACAAGGCCATTGAAAATGAACTGTTAATACAAAAATATTAAGGAAAGCTTCATTCTGCCTGCTGTTAAAACCAACAAAGGGTAAACAAGCTGTACTATTACACTCCCATTCCAGAAATAAAACACACAAGAATATATCTAAGTCTGGGTATCTGGGGATAGCTCCACACCATGGCATGAGGACCTGGGGACAAAAAGGTCATTAGTTATTTAAAACTTGTTGGAAAAAGACATGAAAAAGCAATAGGGAAAAAAAAAAAAAAAAAAAAAGGTAACCTGACCTACTGCATGTAACAAATAGTAAATTAGTAACCATTATTTAAAAAAATTGATATTTACAACAATATATAATACAAACATCTATTTCAGGAGGTAAAAAAAATAATAAATGGCTTATGAGAGGAAATCCATTTAGGTCAGAATAATTAATAACCTTAATAAGGAAGCACTAATTACCCATTTTTCCAAAGTGCTCCTGCTCCAGCAGTCATGGGAATGCTACAGAGGAGGAACAGCAGCCGGTAGCTCCCACTCAGGCCTTAAGTAACTCTAAATGTCTCTTGGCTTTAACAAAATAAATCCGCTTTCCAGCTTAGAAAAAGACAAAAGAGGAGACCACGCTGCCAAGAGCCATATTGCTTTTCACAGTTAAACAAAATCTCTGTGTATTATGTCTCCCTACATGACAAGGCAAATTCAAAAGCTGTTGATACAAGATTTTGCAAACAGACTAAACATTACTTGAGGAATCTTTACAAAACTTCTCTGAAAAATAAACACAAAATTGAGAGATAAAACTACTGACTAATGCTTCCTTTGAGAAAGAAACTTTAGAATGGCCAAGAGCAGAACTCATTAACATTATTAGACTTTTAACTGGCCTGAGGGGCTACATATAATGAAGGTACAGGGGAGAAGAGCTGCGCAGAGCCAGGGGCTTTCCATATATGTGCTCCTCTCCCAGGCTGACATGCACAGGTTTTAGACTGTGTTTCTGTCTTTCTCCAGCCTGTGGCTTCTCGTCCTCAGGCGAGTCACAAACTTCCTGAAAGTGGCTTGCAGAGCAGCCCCCGTGCCCCCAGAGATCCAGGCTAAGGCACGTGTCCCCTGAGCACTGCACTGCCTTGCAGTGTGAAACCAGAGCCCACCTCACGCTTTCTCTTTAAACACAGGCCCCATGATGAAGCCCACAAAGCTGCAATCAAGAATACTGCTTACACAGTAGTTCAAGAGGCAGCTAAGCCACTGTAAGCCACTGCTGCTTCCCAAATTGTAAATCATCAAGTAATTCCTACGGCCACTTTTCCTCTTAACATCTCAGCAATAAAGCTGAGGCTTTTGCCCTGGGTCCCTATTATCAACTACCAAGCTATCCCTTCCTCATTAAGTTACTCAGAGTGAAAGATGTGCTCGGTATTTACCACAAGAAAAAATAGCTTTGGTCTCTGGCCTGAGAGCCCAGAAGTACATATTAAGACAGAAAAGAAGATGGCAGAAGAAGAAAGAATAGAAAGCTGAGGAAAAAGGAGCTGTTCTTGGGAGAGCAATGGCTTTGTAAGCTGTATAGTGGGTTTTGTTTTATAGGTTTCTTGGTTTTCCTTACTACTTAACAGTTGGAGTAAGGTAACTATAGATTGCAGAATACTGATAGATGGCTAATGAGAAAACAAACAAACAAAAAAAACCCAACAGAACAAAACCAAGAAAAAAAAAAAAGAACTTGCCAAAAAGCTTTATCCAGCAGTACCTCCCTGCTGTTGTCAATTACAAAGACCTATAATTTTAGAAGAAAGTCTAATTGAAAAGCTGTATAGAAATATAAGACAGGTGGGGTTTTTTTGTTTTGTTTTGCTTTTAGAATACATAAACTGGAAAAAAAGCACCAGATTTCCAGAAAAAATTGACTGTTCTGGGCAGCTGGAGAGGGAATAAAACTCCTAACTACAGTACTCTAAGACTGATGCAGCACTTCATGTTTATGCTTTATGGTGCTTAAAGTGCCTTTAAAACTGGTGAAGAAAAAAATCACTTGTAATCTAGTCATATTAATCTCAGTGTCTATGTCTATGTCTACAGCACCTGCTGTAGAAATAAATGCATGAAAGCACGTATCTTTTAAAAGATATTTAAGAATATGGAGATGATCACTCAATGTTCAATGCTCTGCATCATGGGAGCCCAAGTACTCCTGTAGATCATAAAGCAAGTAAGGCAGAAAGCAGATTAAGGAATGTGAAGCATATTTCATCTTTCTTAAGTCTGTTTTCTAACAGTCTGGAAAACTTGGAGAGTGCATCAAACACAAATAATTTGCAAACACCATAGCAAGCCCTTACCAAGCCTGGTGATTTGGAAGAACTTCAGAGGGACCAGCCAGAGGTGGAGACTTAAGTTCACAGTGACTGGCCAAGAGGGTTGAGAAGTGGAGGTTTGCAAGCTGAACTTTCTGGCATTTGATTTAACAGACAGAGGGAAGAGTATAGGGACCATGAACTCCTGCTGCCTCAGCACACAGTGCCCTGAGAAGAAGGCTTTCCAAGCTAGGTTTACTGCACTGTTATTTCACTATCAAGCCCAGTGGAAACCATCTTCTGACAAATGCATCAGAAGAAACCTACCCTGGCAAATGTACCAGCAGGAAACAAAGGGTATTTTGCTAGCAAGGGAATGAATTAAAGCCAGTGCCAAATCCAGCAGCTCTTGCCTTTTAAGTTAGACTCCCTCAGGATCTCCTCTAACTATGGCCATGACCAACAATGTATACACTTCCACCAAAAACACACCCTGGGAGGGTGTGGAAATTTGCAAGTAATGAGTTTGCTGTCCAGCTACAGATTCCAGTCTGCAGCTTTCAATTTCAGTAACCATCTTAGTTTCAAAGTATGAGGAGGGAATCTTTGCCTAAACAGAAATATCCCAGATGTGAGCACAAGGCATGGACATATAGGAAACTCTATAAGCAACTCCTACCCCCAGGGAAGGCAGCAACTCAGAGGTACAGAAAAATGCTTTTCTCCTTGGTGTGCTCCAGACCTGCCTTGCTCTTCTTTGTAACCAACATTTATGAAGTTAAGAAACGGAGACTGATAAATTTATTTTTTCCTCTGGAAGTGGGGAGACAGTTAACTGGTGATTTAAGTTGTGAAGAGTGGGAGCAGTATATTTATAGAGCAAAGCGATTTTTGGCAGCTGAAAACTGGAGGACTGGGTTACACTTCTGCATTAGGAGTGACTTTCACAAGAAAAGAGATACAAGAGAAGCAATGTACCCTCTCTTCTCTCCCAGCTGTCGAGGGCTGAATACAAAGTGCCCTGAAATTTGCCCTCCTTTAGCAGGATACCCATGGCTGCAGCATGCACTTCAGAAACACAGCTCTCCACAGGGGACTCAGAGAAATGAGAGAGAACAACAGTATTGCAAGAAGTTGGCAAAAGGCTGCAGCTGAATTTAGAAACGGAGAAACAGTCAAGTAAGCCTTTTCTTCTGCTGTACAATCAGAAATATACATTATGTGGATTTCAAAGAACAAAATTTAGATACTTTTACACTGAATTACGTGGGTCCCTTGGATTCCCTACTGATCTTAGCCAAGGAGAATTTTAAAAGTATGAAAGTCAAAATGTTGACCACACTGCTTCTTTCTACCAAAGTTGTTGCTCTCGTTTACATAAGCACAGTGCAGCCAGGGGTATGAAAGGCCTTGCCAGAGCAAGAATCATTTTGCTGGGCATCGCTCTAAATGTTGCCTCTTCCCTCCTCCTCATTCTCAGAGGTCAGATAAACATACCAGGAACTGCATTTGAAGCTCTTCCCTGCATGACAGAAGACAGGGTTCTTTCTGTGGAGCCCTTGGATAGCTGTAACCATAAGCTGAAAGCAGAAAACTCACCTTGGAGCTAACCACAGACATGCATCTGCTTCTTATCAAGTGTCTTCCTCTCCCCTTCTCATCTTTTAACTTTTTTTCATGTGTTTGAATCCTTGTAAATTTTTACCGTCACAAGTTAGGAAATAATGTTTACACAATCTGAGGCAAACACCATCGACAGAACTCTGTGAAAACTTGCAAAATACTTTTCACTTTCCCCTCATGCACTACGCGGCCTACTCTCCAGTGACAAAATTTCTATCTATTGATCTCTATGTGAGCATTCCTGCAGGCCGTGTCTTTTCAGGAAAATGGAATAAAAGAATGCTTTTGTCCTTCTTCAAATTAGTCATGCAATCAAGGGACTGCTGGGCCATACATCAGGAAGGCAGAGAACTCAAAAAAGAACAAGACTTGATGCAAAACAGCATCTGAACTTGTATATTTAATTATCTTTCAAAAATAACTGCAACTATACTGCAGGCCAAATGCAGCTGTGGCATACACGTATTTTTTTTACACTTCATAGGTACTATTATACAAAAAGCATCAGGCTGTAACTGAAATACAAGAATGCAGAAATCCTGGTGAATTCAACTACCATGAATAGGAAGCTGCAAATTTAAAGAAAAGGAGAGAGATTTTCATTATGTGAGGTGGCATGGGGTAAACGCAGCCTGAAGGTGGGAGAGAGGTACAACTACCAGCACTCTGTTAACATGTAAGACAGATCTGATAGTTGAACACAGAACACTTCCCAGTGTCATGGAGAAAAGAGGAACGAGGTGTAATGGCTGGGAGATGCTGCAAGACAAATTTGCCTCCCAAATGTGAAATACTTTCCTAACAATGATGATAAATACTAAAATATTTTCCAGAAGTCATGTACTGCCACTTGAAAACACATGAAGGTACAGAGGGCTTTCATTTATCTTCCATGACACCCATTACAGGTCACAACAGATGGCTACAGAGCCTACCTCTGGCCTGACTCTCTCTGAATCTGCAAATTTTACAGCTCCATCCTGAGGGGCCGAGGCATTTTGCCTCCAAACCAGCGATGCACTTAGGTGCCTGCTGCAATGAAATCCCACTTCTTTACTAGAGCAGGGCCAGTGCCATCAACCTCTTGCAGGGCAGGCTCAACCATCTTCAGCCATCTCCACATTTGATCTCTTTGGGGTTTCTCTGCTGCAGAAGCAACCAGCAACTTCCACCAGCAGAGGCTTAGAAAGCTGAAACTTCAGAAGCAGTGGGATACCTTTAATTATTGCTTATCTTGCATGTGTTCTTTTAAAGTACATCGAGGTGAAAATGCCTATTTAGATTTTTTTACTATGGTTTCACTCAGCAATAATTTAATCCATTAGGAAAGATGAATGAAGGCCAACCACTCTAGGAAGATGAGCATATGCAAAATGATGCCTTTCTTCACAGATAAACTTAATGTAATTGCTCACTTCAAAAAAAGGATTCAATCAATACCTCATGGCTAGAAATACACGCATGCTGGAAGAACATGACTTGAAGCATTCTGAATAGTAGACTGAAAAGGACATGAAGCATTAGGTAGGTTCAAAGATCTATCCATCTACAAACAGATGTATTTCTCTACACACATATAGAAGTATTCTAAAAATCATTAACAAAAAATAACTGGGATAAAGGATCCTGAAAAAAATTAAGTTCAAAAAGAAGGTAGGAGATGGAATTTTCATGAATTAGAGTCCAAACTGGTAGCTGTCCTGGTTTGGACCAGGATAAAGGTGATTTTCTGTCTTGTACTTTTGTTTTTAGCTAAGTTTCTTGTAAGTAGTTGCACTTGCTGAAATTAACAGCAAGTTTCTCAGACAGTGTGTGTTTCTAGGATTGATAACACTTGATGTTTATAGTTACTGCTAGAGACTGGTATGCAGAGCCAAGGACACTGCTCAGCTCTGAGGAAAACATTTTACTGTCCAGGAGGACACAGAGGTCCCACCTGAGCCCTCCTTTGGGGAGGAACAGACAAGATAGATGCCAGAATTGACCAGAGTATTCCATCCCATATACGTCACACTCAGTATAAATTTGAGGCATCACGAGGGCCGAGCCAGATCTTTTCCTGATTTCCTGCTTCCCTTCCTTCACCCAGCATCCTGGAAGGATCCCGTCCGTTCATCTGCCTGTGGTCCTGATCCGTGCCAGCCCATATCTGTGTGTTCCTGCCTCCAGTTCCCGACTGCTGCTGACTCCAGGAGTCCAGCCTGGACTTTCCCAGGGCTGCCCTACAGCCTCGGTGGTGACGTGAGAGTTATTGGGGGAGAGGGGGGAGGAATGTGGTTTCCATTTTCCTGTATATTTGTATATATTTAGTAATTTTACCTATTTATCATTACTGTTTCATTAAAGTTGTGTAGTTTAGTTTCCAACCCATAAGTCTCTCTCCCTTATTCTCTCTCCTTTCCCTATCCTATCAAGGAGAGAGAGATTAATAGAGAGCGTCTGTTATTCGGTTTAATTGCCGGGCCAGTGTTAAACCGTGACAGTAGCAAAAAATCCAAACCCCGTTTGGCCTAATTATAAATTATTTAATTAAATTAATTAAATTAAGTATGAACTTCCACTCTTCCTCCTTCAACTCAGCATGGCATGCTTTGAAGCTGTTGTTTACTTTCTGAAGATTGTAAAATTCAGTTAATTTCTCATGGTCCAAATCCCTTCTCAAAAAGAAATTTCCTTCAAGTATCCATAGCATTTTCCAATCTTTTTTCTCCCACTTGAATTTACATGATTCAAAAGAATGTTTTAATTGTTCAAAACACTGCTTTTTTTGTTGTTGTTGATGATGTGTTTTGGTTTATTTCCTTGGGGTTTTTTTGTTTATTTGTTTTTGTTTGTCTGTTTGTTTCCTTGTTTTGGTTGTTTTGTTTTGTTAGGGGTTTTTTGGGGTTTTTTTTGTTTTTAAGTGAACTGATAACTGGTAGGTTAGTATGAGTTTGATTTCCCTACAGCAAGAAATGTTTTGCCCTTGATGAAATACAATGAGACATATAATGAATTTTCAAGGAAGGACAAAATTACAGCTTTGGAAATTCTGAGCTAAGCACATTTCCAAAATTTTATAGTTGATTTAACATGATAGAAGTGAAAATATCTGTCTGATATTTACTGTCTGAATTTACTTTAAAAAATGTAAAGAAATAAAATGTGCTTTAATTCACCTTTTGATACTTACAACTGTGTATGTGTGAAGAAACTGTTTTATCCATTCAACTGGAAGCAGGAGAAGTGGGATGGAAATGCATCCAGCCCTTTATACCAAGTCAGAGAAAGGTGTGAGAATGAGTGGGAAATCAACATTTATAGATTTTTGTAAGTTCTCTTTCTAACCTTAAAGAAGATCTGGCTATCAGATATTTCGAGTACTCATTTAGAAGAGCTCAGACTTACCTCCTTCATCCTGTCTACAGAGGAACATTTGTGAGAACACTGACTGATTTACAAACCTGTCAGATTTGCTGTCCTGAGGTGGTGAGAGAGTTGTCCCATAACGAGAAGTGGGCGTTGTTGGGGCACTCACACCAGAGTAAGGTCGTGCAGAAGAGTAAGAGTTGCTGCTGTAGCTGTTGTATCTGAAGCAATGGGAAGGAAACAGGAGAAAGGGAGAGACAGAAAGAATACATCAGCAAACAGTCATGCAACAGCAAATCCTCTTGTTTAGGGGGTGGCGGTGATTACATATCCCAGAGCTTCTCAAACATCCACTTTCTGAAAATAATGCTCTAATCCCAGCTTCAAAATATGCAACCTATCATCTCATTTCACTATCAACCATGTAATGGACATACTTTGTTCATATAGGGAGCTACTGTTATGGAAAATAAGGAGACAACAGAATGATCCTCCCAAGTGACAACTCAGAGTGTGAATACTTAAATTACTGCTCAGTTACACAAATTTCTTAGCTGTTTTTGGAGCCAATACCAGTCCATGTCAGCAGTGTTTGAACCTAGTGAAATCAAGCAAAACAGCATCCTTCCTTAGACATTATCTGAACATGGATGTTTGTGTTATAAAGGAAAAGCATCCACATTCTTTTCGATTAAAGCAGGTGGCATTTTCTTTCCTCTCCAACATAAGTCATAGCTTATGTGCTGTTTCTTACAATGTCTGTAAAAAAAATCATCATGGTTAAAAATGCATGCCTCTGGAAGCATGGATTTAGGAATTTCTACCAGTCATTCTCTCCATTAAAAAAAAAAAAAAATAAACCAAAGCTTCTTGACTTCAATGTGAGCTTCCTGATCAAAGAGAAATTGTTTCCAGGACTCCTGGAACAGTCACCTCCCCAGAGTCCTTTGTATCAAAGTTTTGATCCTGGCTCCTGTACTGAACAGAAAAGGCAGTTGTGTTGCTTTGCTGTTCCTTTTAATCATTGTACTTAAACAGCATGTCAAAGAAAGATTCCTGATTTGGGAAAATGTTAACATTTCTGTTCACAGATAATCCCACTTTCCCATGTGGAAAACGTATGATGCTCGGTAGGTGAGTACTCTGCAAGTCCAACTCATTCCAAAGACAAAATTCAATTCAGGAACAAGAGCAACATAATTTTCCTAATTATAACTCATAAGATCTAATATATCCTCCTCTACGTTGTTTTTTTTTTTTTTCTCTGCTGCTTCTTCTCCCACACACATCAGCACTCAGTAATTTCACTCAGCAATTTTCTTTAAAAAGGCTGGTTGGTTTCCTTCAGCTCCATTTAGCACACTCATCTAGTCATGCAAAATTTCATTCAGAGTTTCAAGCTTCATTCCTTAGGGCACAACAGCACTGCTGCCTGCCAAGCCTCATGTTAAAATCAGAATACATTTCAGTTAGGGATTTTTATCATGGAAAGGATGCTTCACAGAACATGCCCCCTTTAGCAATGATAACAGATCTATGTGTTAGAAAACACCCTATCACCACCATCTGTTTTTGAGAGAGTTAGTTAGTGGTAACTAAGAAGCACAAGGACGGTCAGAGGAAAAAAATATCTCTATGAGGATACTACCTATACTACATATTTTAGGAACAGGAGGTATTTAGGAATCTACTCCCTGAAAAGTATAACTCTAGCAGCAGCAATTGGAGAGCAATAAATAAGTGTGAGAGGCCTCAGGGAAAACTGCACCTATGAGGGAAAATGTAAATTTAGAGGAATCCAAGTGTTCAAGTTGCAGGTAAGGAAAGGCACGTGAACTGAGTCCCATATCAACAGCTACTTGGACTTACAGGCTTTGCAGTGAAATGAAAAAGGAAAAAAAAAACACCCACCTATGAGAAGAGAAGGACAGAAAGTTAAAAGGATCAAAGGAATCAAAAAATTTGTTCACATGCAGAAATTCGGAAGGACTGCTGGAGAAAGTAAGAAATAAATTTGCTCACAATACAAGTGCACAATTTCAGCACCTAATTTGAAGAACACTGTCCACTTCGAGAGACAGCTAAAAATCATCAACTTCTTTTCAAGGTAATTCTCTAGAATTGTTTTTGGTGCTACCTATTATCAATCTGTTTTAATTTGAACAGACTGAGGCAAAGCAATTTTTCTTTTTTTTTTTTTTTTTTTTAATGGGTGGAATGGTGAAATTAAAACCTAGAATTAAAAAGTAATGCATAAGGAACAATTGAATTGACCAGATGTTTTGAAGGGAAAACTGTCACTTCTGAGTGCTATTATTCCCTTTATAGGGTTTAATCTAATTCTGTCATTATAAAGACAAGTTGAAATTGCACATGACAGAGCTGTGTACTGTAATCTAACAGCAAATTGGGATTTGGCAGTTCAGTCTTTGAAGCCAGGATTTCACCCCCAAATTCCAAGTGGTGATCTAATCGCTCTTGGTTTTATAGCAGAAGATCTTAATTAATTTTCATGAAATCTTGCCTGCAAATTACATTGTTGTAAATGAGAGCAAAATGGTGCTCCTTTCCGTGATCTCCATATTACAGGTTATTTATCTACAGAGAAGGCCAGGAGAGTTATTAAGTATAGACCTTGAAGAGGAGTAAGATGACATGAAGGCAACAAAGGCAAGGGGAGAACATCAATCAAATAAAAACACAGGCTTACAGGACTAAAACTAATACAGGATGTTCTGGAAATAATACAACACAGAGAGTGCATTATTATCACTATAAAACTCTTGAAATGTGTTACTCATTTATATAAATAGTAATGTCAGCTGTATAAAATCTACCTGTTTTCCCTCATCACCTCTGCTTCCTTTTCTTTCACAGATGCTGAAGACTCTTCAAAGTCATACGAGAAGAGGTGAAAAGGAGTATGTGGTACATAAGGTAATTTCTCCACCGTTGGAGATACTTTTGGAGTAATGGATGCTGATGAATTTTGGGAAGAGCTTAGCAATGCTGCTGCAGGTGAAGATGGTGATGAAAGGACAGAATTATGGTGAGAGACAGATGAGTCAGGCACAGAAGAGGAGGTGCTAGTAGAGCTCTTTGCTCTAGAGCAGGAGAGAGGCCTCTCAGCTGGAGAAATGGCACTGGAGACAGCTGATGAATCAGAGCATGGTGAAAGGCTTTCACTCACAGCCTCCTGTGCACCTGGGACCCCACTGCAGGAGGAAAATATCATGACAAAGGGAAGGGAAGGAGAGAAAAATGGGGAAAAGTGAGATCAATAGATAGTACTGCTTGGAGGAAAAAAAAAGTAGTTGAGGAGATAAAAAAGACAAACAAAATCTTCCAAAATTTAGACAAGTCATCATTTCTTTTCAAACAAGAGAACTCACATCTTTGTATTCCAGTGGAGTTCTTCTTGGGGCTGGAAATACGGAGGACTGGAAGTAACTTAACTTTAAGGAAAGTAAGGGATTTAACCCAAAGGCTTCAGAACTAATTTTGATGAAATTTTTCACTACCATTTTCTAAGCAATTTTTAAGTATTTCAAGTTCATTTGTAACCACTGCCACAGAAGCACAAAGCACTCTCAAAGTGCTGGATGACATGGTCCACAGAGCACAGATAGTTCAAGACACAGTCTGAATGGCCTCTTGAAGGCCAGGTATCTGGTTATCATCCTTCCTGGTGATCTGATATTTTTACTAAAAGAACTCATCTACTAGATGAAAATAAAAATTACTCAGTCAGGGCTGTTCTGTCAAAATTAAGGTTTAGAATGATTTCAAAAGCAACATCTTATAAGATCACTTGTCAGACACTAATTAAAAATAAAAAATAAAAATAAAACACATCTTATCAGACACTAATTTTGCTGAGTGTCAGCATCCCATGTCAGTGTGAGAGCCCTGCAGAGTTGTGCCAAGTGCAACAGGAACCACATCTGCTTTGCCGTAGTGAGGGAAGGTGTTGCTGAGTGACAGAAGCAGCAAGGCAGGTGAAAAGCCACGAGATCTGCACACTGGGCTTATCTGTTTCCATTACTACCTTCAGCATGAACACTGTGCATGGGCTTTGGGCTAGACCACTTGGGAGGTGGCTGATTTCCTTCTCCAGAGACCACCTCTGCCATCCGCCCACAGGCATGCATGTCACGGCCCTTATCTGAGGAACGTGGGTCTGGCACAGAGGATGCAACAAAAAACATAATACATCTTTTATATATTAGGATATTATGAAGCTAATCATCTGGTATGTGCCAGGCAACTGTTCTCACAACAGGAGGACAGTGGGCAATCTGGAAACCTATTGCACCAGCTGTGCATGAGAGGAGTCACTGAAGCCAGGGTAGCCCTAACCCCCTCACAGCATCACACAGGAACTGCCAGGGCACAGATCACCTCTTACACTACACTGACAGGCAATGGAGGTGTTCAGAAAAGTCGTGGCAATTTAACCCATCTATCTTACAGTAACTATTATTTTAAAAGATCCGTGACCTAAAAACACATCACGCCCTGCGCACCATTTTTCTTCCTTAATTTTTTTAATAGCATTTTAGTAAATTCATACAACTTACTAATAAATTGTGTCTTAGCTTTTGACTTTTAAGATTTAGATTTGAGGAAATTATCACTTAATTTTGAAATTTCAGGCAGCCATTGGCAAGATTTGCAGACTGGAAGAAATTAATAACAACAGTACACTATTTTCTTTGGAATTCACACATTAAACAGTTTCCTTTCTTCCCTCCATGCTGTACAGTGTCTCCATGAATGTGGTTTATTTAAAAAAAAATAAAAATTCCAATCTCATTTGCTGAGTTACAAAGCCAAACAATTTAACCTAAAACAAACGGCTGTCTGGAAGAAAGAACATATTTTCTGTCTTCCAATTTGCTCAGATAAAGTTGCTAGATGCCAAATCCATATATACCTTGGAAATAAGTGGAAAATTTTACATGAGCATATTGTTTTGATAGGTGGTTTGTTAATATCCATATAAACACAGATGGGCAGGTATATAAAAAATTATATATATCTATCAACTTCACCTCTAAGTAGTTCTTTCCTATTAAAACATGAACAGAATGGATAGAAATCATAGGCAGCATTCAAAAATTCTCGATTTTCATAGTGACAGATACTGTTAATAAGGTTGTGTCATGAAAACGGGGACAGCCTGAGAAACCAAGCAACATCCTCAGTGAAGCACTGTAACATTTCACCCATTGCTTCAACTATAAAGATAAAACTATAAAGATAAAAAAAAGTCATGCTTAGAAGTCATGCTTTCTTCTAAATCTCCTAAGACTTGTGTTACTACTTCTGTACAAAAGCAGTGAGTGCAGGTAATTTTTAGTGCATTGAGCCTACATAATTAAACAAGTTTCCATTAGCACACACCCCAGCAAAGCTTTTAAATGCAAAAAAAAAAATATTGAGGGGTGGCTTTAACAGGTGCTCTAGGAATGCAAGTGAAAAGGCAGCTGCACTCTGTGCTGGTGAGATCATGCTGTGGAAAAGGTGGAGGGCCGAGGCTGAGTCCCAGTACCTGGCTTTGACCTGCCTACTGGTCTCTTCCTCCCCCTCATCCTCAGTATTGGGCTCTGTGACTGGCTGTTCTTCTTCCTCCTCTTCATAATCTTCTTCCTCTCTGAGACCAGACCAAGGAAAGAGGCATGCAATGGGATGAAAAGAGAGAAGGTGGAAGAGAAAATGATGTGAGTCCCCAGAGAAAGAAATACAATGAAGTTAGAAATGGAAGGGAAACACATGGGGGGGGGGGGGGGGGGAAGTATGGCCCCCCTATGTTAGACACACAGCCACCTAAAACTTTCTGCTAAATATGTGTTGGTGCAAGGGTAGCTACCAATAGAAAAATATTGCACTTCCCTATTTACATTTTTTGTATGGTAAAGATGCCATTGCTTTTTCTTTGGCTTAGCTTCCCATTTGCTGCTGCCCTGCCTACAGAGGCATTAATGGAAAACATTCACAGCATTGCCAATGCTCAGCTACTTAGGCATTAATCTGTGTCTGTTTTAAAGGACAGTACACAATGTGCTGGCACAGGACAGCTGGCACTGGGCATCACACTTTCTAAATTAACACAACTAAAACATTCCTGTTTAGCAGCTGATAGATAGCTCAACTGGAAAACAGAACAGAGTGAACCATTAAGTTAGAAATAACAGAGAGAACAAATCAGTTCAGGCCTTTTTGCAAATAGCAATATTTAAGTTATCAGATGCCAGTACATGAATTATTTCAGCAAAGAGTCATTAGTATGGTCAAAGCAGGCTCTGGTTCAGCAGTAATTCTGGCATAGGAGAATTGTAAGTCACACATAAAGCCTCCATAACCTAAAAATCACATAAGCAAAAAAGAAAACTGTGTTAAACACAACAAAAAGGTTAGGGTTCCCCTCCTTCCTAATTTTACATTTCCATCCCAAATCAATGGATTAGAGGGAGATACAGAATATATCCTCTCTTTGGACTTTTTTTAGTATTTCCAGTTTATCCAGTTCTCCACTTGATTTAATGATGAATACTATTAGGTTGTGTTCCATGTAAAAACTAAAACAAACAGTAATAAAGTTTCAAAGACACATAGATTTTGCATTTTCCTAGAAGCTGGTATTCTTTCTGTAAATTCTGAAGCGATGCTCTGTCCTTTTTTTAAATCTTATTTTGAATTAGTTTCCATATTATAAGAATAATGAACAATTACAATGGGACATATGAACTCATTGAGTGCAGTGCGAAGGATCAATCCAAAATTTGCTCTATTTGTATGGAGTTAGTTATAGAATAATCAGGAAAAGAGCATCAGCTGGACCTTTTCCAATATTCTGGCAAAGATCTTTTAAACAGACACTTTCAACCAATCCTAAGGCATCATAGCAACATCTCTGTCTTCTTGTTTTTGCCATACGTATACATGTTGGGATACTAAAAAAAAAAAAAGAAAAATCCCATAACGCTGATAGCATGATTTATTGCTAATATGAACAAGAGTGGCCCAGTTAGTACTATGTTTTAAGCTCCCAGCACACTTCCACATTGGTGATGTCAAGTTCCTTGCTCTCCTATACTGCCTTGAAATGCTCAAAATGGTAACTGAAATACTCATTGGATATGGTGGATCTTGTAAATCTGAAAAAGTTCTATGAGAGCTTTTTCATTCACACGAGTGCATGGTAGTAGGGACAGTAACTTACATGATATGGGTTGAAATGTAAAACACTGGATTTATATTTGCACTGGATAAAGAGAGAAGGTTGGAAGAAAAAAGCATCCAGAACTGAAAGGATTAGCTCATGGTTAAGGATGACTTCATACCACAGGATCATGAGGCACCTAAATTAACATTTGCCAGGTGAGCGACACATCCTGAATATTTTACTTGACACCTCATGCTTCTCCCTTTACATCTTGTGTTCACAGCTCTGAACCTACCATTTAAAGTCTTCATACCAAGTCTGTTGTTTAGCAGAAGTGAAAGCTGTTCCCTTCCCCACTGACCAGAGCTTTTACAATCAGTATTTATAAGAATAGGGTATTTAATTGGTACCTAGAGGCCTGAAACTACTTTTATCCTAGAGCCAACCAAAGTTTGCAATGAAGGACTTACTATCCTAATTTTGAGTGCCCATTTTTAAAAATGCTAAACCTTTGTGTAGAAAGTGTAGAGCTGTCAAGTGAACTATATATTAAATACTACAGGTGAGCAGTAATCAAAATACAGTCATCTGGGTTTCTTACTGCTTTATAAGCATCATTACAATCCACTATTGGGAAAATCTGATTCCCAAACAATTAACTTAATTATAAATATGAAAACACCCTAAATTATACTTACATATAATAACCTTCATAAAACTATGATATATGGCCATTCCCCTACAAAGGATTTACTGCATCTTACCCTTGAAGGACTACTTATCTGCAAAAAAAATCCTGAAAACCAAGCAGCTTTTAGAATTACAACAGAAATGTCCATACAAGCTCAGGTTAACAATTGAAAAACAAACCAGGGTATGGAACTGTGACATCTCTATTTCCAGAGTCATCAATAACATATTTTCCACAAGCACAATGATTTATATAAAAACATGATTAAAATAGAAATAGTTCTTTCAAATGTGTAAGATAGCTATGCTTAGAAGACTTCAGCTTTCTATGTACATGCGTCTTTAAGGTAAGCTGTGAAACATTCATGTGATGAATTGAAGGCTGTATTATAAAAGGAGGAATTAATTTAATCTTTAAATCAGTTACTAGACTGAAAATCACTACACCATAAAGTCTAGTTTGGGACCAGTAAGGTTCTGGTTTCAGTCTATAGGTAAAGACACTCCTGTCTACAATGAGAAACAGAACTTAGGAGGTGGTACGAGCTCCCTACAAAGAGCTGATAGGAATGTTTAGCCCCTGTCCTCCTTCATGATAGGTCGTGAACTATTAGTAATGTCACATGAAGGAAATACTTCTGTCTGGTCTAATGTTTATCTGCAAGTTCATCTCGGGAAGCAAAAAGTCAAGACCCTGCTTCTTAGATGTTATGACTTGCTGTACTCTAGAGGAACAGATCAAGAGTAACAGCCCTTGAGTTTTTATATTATTTAAGAATATCATATTTCAAAAGAAATATGCATGTACAGCAGCCCCATGTGGCACACTTGTTTTTACAGTTTATAATCAGACATGAACACATGCCTGATGGGTACTGTATCCAAGCTGAGTATTTTGTTGGAAGCCAATCTTTTCTTGATTATTGCGCATCTATCTGAACTCTGAATAGTAAAAAAACCCAAGTTAACTAGGTGGGCTCTGAGAAGTGAGTGTACACAAATGATACACAAACCACATCCACTCAGAGCTCATGGAGTGCACCCACGGTTATGTGCCTGCTAGAGCCACTGGCTTTGTGAACTGGCATTCCCAAGGCTGCTGACAGCAGACAGCAACACTCAGATGCTGAGATGGACACAATAAAGAAAATTACTTTATTTATTCCTGATCTTGAAAGAGAACCTTGGCAATCATCTGGTTCAGTTTTTCTTATGACAGAGGCTGGAAGTTTACTGATATCAGGCCACAGACTCTTTCCTCAGATCCCCTTGACTTCCAGAACAAAAGCTTGGTAGTTTTGATTGTAAAGCTCTCTTCCTCTGCTAATATTACCTCTAGAAAGAGAGCAGGTACATGACTACTGGCAGGAGAAGCCAGAGCAGGAGCTGGCCCTACAGGTATCATCTCAGGGATGGCTGTAGAGAGACATTGTCAACCAGGTGCCTTGAGTTGCCAAAGAGTGGGTGTGAGTCCACCTGTGCCTGATTAGGACAGGCCCCTATTGGGCATGAGCAAGACCAGGGAGCCAATAAAGGTGGGACACACACCCACAGAAGGCACCTCAGTTCACTCTGGTGCGAGGCATGGAGAGGCCAGCAGCTCGTCGAGCCTCTGGAGCAAGAAAGGCTCTTCCCGCTACACTTCTACCCTGGAAGCGCTGTGTGGTGGCTGGAGTCCTGGAAGAGACCAGCAGCTCGTCGAGCTTCAGGAGCAAGAATGGCTCCTCCCGCTACAGATGGCTGGTGTTGTTCATGGAGGCAGGCTGGCTTCCCAGCCTGCAAGAGTGAAGTTCAAGTTGAGGCAAACTTGCACAGCAGAAGTACATGCATACCTAGGAGAGATACTCAACACTTGGAAAGTCCTCTTTCAGCAACTAAACTCATAGGTTCAGACCCCTGGACTATCCCCAGAATGTTGATCAGATTCAGACCAGAGGAGAGGGGTACTTATAGGCAGGAATCAAGCACAGTCTTCTTTCAACCAAAACAATAGGGGCAGCTGATTCTCATTATGGTTATAGAGTGGATATTCTGTCCATGAAAACAGGTAGTGCCTGCTAGATTAAAAAAGAAAACTTCCACTTGACTTTATTAAAACAAGAAGACACCAGCTACAGACAGATGCCATTTTTGTAAAGCTAAAAATGTCAGACAGATGTATACTCAAATTAGAACAGCAGCTGTGTGACCTCGTCTGGACACTTCATGGCTATGTGTTCAGTTTTGCATGCAAACGAGAAGGGATGATGTGGAAAAGCTTACTTTTCCTCCCACATACACATGTAAATTTGGTGTCGGTACAAGAGTAGATTTAAATTAAGAAAATTCATTCATAGGGAGGTTTTCAATTAAAGTAGGTTGCAGAAGCCAGCATGTTTATCAGTAGTGCAGAGGAACCTCTCCTGTACAACAAAGGCAAATATTTATCCTGAGGCATGGAAGGAGGGTTTCAACTAATGCTGAAGGATCAGATATATCCAGCTAACCTTAAGGCTATTGCCAGGTTACTTCAGTTCCATGATAACAGTGCTAGATTAGAAGCATTTAAACAAAAGTTTTAGAGCAGTGAAAACAAATTTCAAAAGAATCACTGTGTTTATTTGCATCTCTAAAATGGGTTATTGCTACAGGCTAGCACTCTCACCAAACAAACAAACAAAGCCCCAAACTCTCACAAATCTTCATGAAGCATATCAACAGTCATGGCAAATAAGAGACAGTTTTTGCTCATTTTTTTTCAACTAAAGCTTGACATGGAAGTATTTATAGCCTTTTAAAACACATGGGTGTTTAAAAAGACCATGACAGTGCAGTTTATGCATACACAACTACTAGGATATTGAAACAAAATCTTGGGAGAGGCTTTAGAACTAATAGATGAACCTTTCTCCTTTAAAATAAAGAAAGAAATAAAAACAATGCCAGTCACACCCGTCATATTCATATATACACTACAGAGTATATATTTACTCTCTATATACCACTATAGTGGTATATAGTAGCTATACATATAGCTACTCTGCTTTCAGCTACACTTGTAGATGAAACTCTTGATTATAATTTCCTTTCCTGAATCTGTTAGTGTTCGTGTCTCTGAAACTCAAAGTCCATAAGATGCTAGGCATCACACCTAACACACACCTAACATTGCCACAGCTAGATGATTTCAAAATTAAATTTTAAAATTAAAATTCTGAAGACTCTCACTCCAGAAGAACTAAAAGCACCAAAAAAATACTCTGCATCTTATTGGTCCCTAGAGCTGAACAATGTGTACAATGTTTTTTAGCCACTGTCCCCTCCAGGCTCCCCCCAGATTCTTCCCTTCACAGAGTTTTGATGAATGCAACTTGAAGAAACTCAGGCTTTCTTTGTTCTAGCTTGTAGCCTAGAAACACAAGTTTCTCAACTCCAACCCCCCCTCCCTCCCAACAAACAACCAAAAAAACCACCCAAAGATATAGCTAAAAGAAAAATCAGAGGCTGTGAAGAAAGGAAAAAAACCCAAAACCCACAGCCAGAATGCAAGCATGAGCACAGGAATTCATTCTGCTGTGTCTGGTATCAAAGAAAATTTTTGAAGTGTAAGACACACTTTAAATTGTTTTGATTCAGGAAGAATTTGAGAGTTTATAGTTGAAAAGAACAATAGGAAAACATGTTTATACCATAATTAGGCAACATTTTGGTCTGCACATACAATGCACATAAAAGTTAATTAATGATATAACAGCACATTAAAATATCTCCTTTTTGGTGTATGATTTCCATTTGTGTAGGATTCTGTTAACCTTTAATTAAGTCTAAATAATAATTTCCTTCTTAATTTTAATCTTAATTAGATTTAATTAGATTAAATTAGATTAATTTTTAAAATTAGATTCAATTTTAATCTTAATTTTTTTGTCTTAATTAGACAAGGCCCTAAGTGTACTTCTGAGCCTTTTGTAACCACCCACAGAATTATAAAGAAATTCCCAAGGAAACACTGGACTTCACTGAAAAAGGGGCCTTGGAGTTATGAAGTGACCCAGAGAAAAAAGGACCAGGGAATTGTAAAGCTATTGGCCATTATTCCCACACTCCCTGAAACTCACCCTATGTGCTGTTAATTGCTGATGAGGAATTTTCTCTCTGTCTTTTTGATTAAGTCAAGTGCTTTTCAGTTTAGCTTCTCTAAATTGCTTTCATGTAAACTTTCTCAGCCTTTCAGAAAAGCAGCTCCTGACTAGCACTACAGGCCACATTCAGTGAAGAGTAAGATCACCATCAGCCATTCCACAATATTATTCTTAATGAAATACCACAGATGATCTCACAAATTTTTCTTTCAAGGTTGTTCCCCCTCTGCTCTTCAAACCTCTGACCTGTTTTATCTCTTGCACAGCACTTGGAAAGCTGCTTCTCTGAAACTCTCACAGGTGAATAAATAGAAAATGAAATATATTCCATCATGGAGAGATCTTTTTAAGTCACAGTGGATGTTAATTTTATTTTCCTTTGCAATCCCTTGCCATTATCCTCAATTTATGACTGAAATTCCACTTTCATAGATATAGACAGCCCAATTCCTAGCCAAATTCTTAAGTCCTTGTAAAAGAAACAAATGCTTTGGTACATTTCTGCTTCTTCTTTCTTTCTGCAATCCAAGCTGCTAGAACAGATTTAACTAGTCTTTTATGTGAAAGCTAAAAGTGTTAGTAGTCTACATTCATCATTTATTAATCTGTATAAAGATATGGCAAGAAACTTTCCTATCTCATTAAAAACAAAACAAAACAAAATAAGCAAACAAGGCAAAACAAACAAACAAAACAATCAACCTAAAGAAACTGCCCATTAAGCCCACCCCATTTCACTGCTACCTGTTACAGGCCACTGCAGTTGGTAAAGACGAAAATACATGAAATGATATGGATAACAACTTAATTTCAAAGCCCCAAAATTTGGCCCTCTGCACAGGTCAACAAAGGTCAACAAGAATACTATTTCTACCATAAATAAAATTCTTGAGAAAAAATGTTGAGGAAAAGACAAATAATGTCAAGTACATGTGTTCTCTATGCCTTTGTGATACACTATTCCTTAGCTTACTGTTATTTTCTTATCCCTATAATATGATCAGTAATGAATTTTCAAATCTAAATAACACCTAGACAATGTAGTTGGTGTATTGGGACATATCAAATCAGAACAAGACTGCAGATTCTTGATTAAGATACTGTCAAGGCTGTGCAAAGACTTGAATCCAAATGCTCCAATCAAGGAACAGCACTGCTGTTTTCACGTGTACCAGCAGAAGTGGTGAAGAAACAGAATCATGATGTAGAGAGACTTTAAGAGTAATAAATATCAAAACATATACAAAAAGATGGAAGTAACTGTTTTCAGAGCTTGGAACTGGATATTAATTGTCAGTTAAGGGTTCCTGTTATTGCCTCTTACTTCAAAAAGAGGGATCTGGAAATAGCATCCTGCCAAAGTGTCTATTTTTCCTTCCATTGCCTCATATGTGTAAAAAAGCCTCTCCTGGACTCAGAGGATTACATTTACAAATACTGGGAACACAACTGTGAACTTCCTGAGGCATGAAAAGCTCAGTGCAAAAGACACTACCATCGACCTCCAGAGAAACCTAGTCACATCCTGGTTTGGCATTACACTTCTTCAGGTAGTTCACCAAAGTTAAATACACAGTGGAAAACAAAGTAAGAAGAAATGAAACAAAATCTAATTAGGCTGTAATGAGGCTATAACCTCATTTAAGTTTCAGTGCATTTTTCATTCCAGAGTTTCCTTCATTTATACCAAGTATAAAACATTTCCTTCCAGCAATAACCACAAACAGCCAACAGTACCCCTGCTACAAAAATTGACATTTCTACAGAGCTGTATTAAAAAAATGCTGGTCAGATAAAAAGTGCTGGCATCAACCTGAGACAGTAATAGGACATGTACATGAGATATTCATCAAGCTGTAGCTTTTATTTTTTAAAGTTTAATTATTAATATCAATCCCTATCTATAGATCAATGGCATCTTTTGTTTATGGTATGGTTTTGAAAGAAAATTTTTCTTAATCTGCCTCGTATCTCTAATCCATTTCTTTCAGGAGCTTCCAAGATATTCTTACCAAGAGTAAGATCACAAAAAAAATCACATTTTTATTCACTTGACTTTCAAATATGGCTTGACTTCATGCTTCACATAACCCTACCTGCACAAGAGAAGAAATTGTGTCCTCCCTGCCCCAAACCTAAAATAGCAGATCAGATTTTGTGTTGTTGTCAAAGACTAATAGAAATTTGGTGCTCTGAACAGATGCTATCCTAACAGTCCTTTTAATTTAATGGATAAATCTTTCTAAACCCACTGCTTTTATATCCCATTCCATTTACAACCATACTAACCAAATACTGGAAAAGGTAATATCTCCCCCATTAACTGATCATTTGCCATTCTATTTCAAACCCTCAGCCCCCAAATGTAGGTAGTTTAGCTCATACATATATGAATTAAAGACACACTTAGCATATCTGAAGATTGTGACTGCATGCTTATTCTGGAGATGTTCTTTCTCTAGATTCATACCTCAATGGTTTTATATATCTAAACCCAGGAATCACAGATTAACATCAAGGGAAAAAAAAGTTATTTCCTTTTGTAAAAGCTATAAAAATAAAATAATTTAATTTTTTTATTTTGGGCCCTTAATCTGTATTACAGCCTGAGTCCTGCATTAAATGATGATGTTGAGGTGCCCCACTCTTCTGATTCATACCTATCATACCACGCATCAGATCTGTCAGACAGCAATTCTAAGAGATGTGGGATGTATTAATCCTAAATAAAATAAACCCCACCCAACCAGCACGTTCATTTATAGACCTAAATATTCACATAATCAAAATACTTCACATAGTGTAGTGGAAAGTCATCAGAACTTGAAACATCATGACAAAAACTAGAGATTTGCCACAGTAAATGCTAGAGGAAAATCAAAGATTAGTTATGGTTTAGGATGTCTGAAAACATGGAAAATCATAACGAAAAAAAAAAAAAAGAGTCATCTCAGCTGTATTTTGGATAAGCCATCCCTGGAGGCCTGGCTCTAGATGAAGCAATTTGAATAATCAGTTAATGGGATGTAATAGCAAAATGAAGGTTTGTGCCATTGGTTAGAAACTCGACAGGAATCTGAAGTTAAGCACAAAAAATGCTTTGCATCAGAGGCTCAGCTGTGTTCATTGTTTCCTAGTAAAACCAAAATAGTGTCATGATCTCTTCCTGCATCTCAGAAATCCTCAAACATCAGAAATATGTATTTTCTAACAAACAGGTCCTTATGACTTCTCAGCACAGCTTTCCTTTATTTAAATAACAATTTTCCATTTTTTTTCCTAGGTTTGTGAAGGCTGTGAAAGCCCTTGAGCCCAGTTTGCACAGTGAAAAGGTGCTATGTCCAGCTGAAATTTGCAGGAAACTTTGGAATCCCCTGTGCTACTCTTTGCTTAGAGAAAGAGTTCTCATCACCTTCCAGGCAGGATCCTAAGAAAATCACAGCTCATGGGGTTTGGCTACTGACATCAGGATGAAGGCTCAGCTCTGAGGGGCTCTTAAAATGACTGTCAGCCCTTCTGCTTGCCAGGTTTCAAACACAGGGGTACTGACATGAAGGCCTAACCAAGGCCTGTTTACTTTCAGATGAGCACCTTTAGTGTTTTATGACTGATCCTTGTAATTCGTTCATGATTTTAAAGGATATAAAGCAAAGCAAAATTATGAAAAAGAAGACATCAGAACATCTAGAAAAGTGAGGTGAGTACTTAAATCCTAGCAATTCACAACTTTATGAACATTAGTCTTTGATTATAGCTAATTCCACAAAGCTTTAACAGAGCCATTCACTCAAATGGTGGTAAGAGGCGCCAGTGTGAATCTCATGGAAGCTTCCTTTGGTATGTTTGCTAAGTTTGACTGACATAGTTGATGGGACACCCAGGGAGAGAGATGGGGATGTGTGAGTTCTATGCTACTCTTTATATCTTCCCCAAGTCTACCCATTGTGTGGTTGGAAAATGCTTGTTTATTGTCAAAAGAAAACAAAACAAAAAAAGAAAGCGTTGAACAATTTGTTTAAATGTCTACTGCTTAAGAAACAGCAAGCTAGACCACAGATTGAGAGCACTCCGTTTGGTCCAGGGAACACAATCTTGGGAGACTGCCCTCAGTGAAACAATTCAAATGTCATGGTAATAGGACTGATGTCTCCCCCAGGATTGTAGGTGCTCTAAGCCATCTTGGGAAAAGGAAGAAGTTTTGAGCAAAGCAAACCTGCTGGTGGTCAGGACTGGCATTTTCAAGTACACTGCAGCAGCTACATATCCTTAAGCCAATCTCCAGCCTTCCTTAGTTAGTAATTGTTATCAGCTTCTTTATTCATTTAATAACAGGCACATTAGCCTGGATTGCACTGTCCATGAAAACTATTTTAACACAAAGCAGATCTGGGTCTTTATTTGTTTTGAACCACAAACAAAAAAGCAATACATTTAACTTGGGAGAAGGTTGCCAAATGGATGAAAAAGGCCTGCAAGTTTTCCTTTGGGTTGCCCTTAGCGTTTATGGTCAACTTTTCCCAGCTCAAAACCCAAAGTCTGCTCTCAATTAGCTTGGTGTAAATCAGAGCAACTCCATTGATTTCTGACAGCTTTTCTGGACATAGAGCATTGTGAGACAGAACAGAATTTGGCCAATATTATCTTTTTTTGTTTTACCGGCACTGTGGATTTCTCCCTTTTGGAAGACTTATCAGTTGACACAAAGCAGATGACTGTGAACAACCTGTTTGATGTGGTAAACAAAAGCAAAGGACTGCCAAACCAGCTGATGGAATTATAAAGAAAAGTAACATGAACACTGTGGGAAGGATGATTCTAAGGAATAAACTAAATTTTCTACTGATTTTTGGTAGTGAAGTCCAAAAATATCACCCAAACTAAAATTTAGTACAATGTAAGATGGTAACTTTGAACTCTAACCATGTCCACCAGAAGCAATTCCACTGAACTTGATGGTGCTAACCCACTGTAAATCCACATGTAGACTCCACACACAAAATTTAGACACCAGCAGGAGCAACACAATAAAATGACCATTAATATTGTTATGTCTCCTATTCATAAAGAAAAAAATAGCCAAGGAATAATAACTGAAACCCATTTTGCAGACTTTTTCATAATATACAGCACTTCAAAAACTTATTGTGAACTTCTTTCCTTCCTCCAGAGAGATTAGATGAATCAAAAGAAGGCCATCAGCAGGAGACAGATTTTTTTCCTGGATGAAGAGAAGTTGCTTTAGAGAGGTTAAAAATGGCTTTTATCCATTTGTGTAGATTCCTCCCTACAACACAGGGTGGAAGCAGAAAGAGACAACAAGAATTTCCTTTGACAAAAAGGTGATGTCTGCATCACATTGTGAGGTATGACCTTAAAATTTCACCTCAAATTGCAGCAAGTGCTAAACTTATTATGCTCTACTAAAATAATTTAAACCAGTAACTATGTTCATGGGAGGCCAGGTACTTGCTTCCAGTAGGAACTGTGCAGAAAAATCTCTTTCCACTTAAGATTAATTAAAATATGAAAAATGTGTAAAAACTTCATACAATTAATTCAGCTTCAGTACTATTCTGTTTAAGTGTTAATGAAAATAAGCCATGAAGCATTTACTTTATTTTTTTGTCCCACTTTAACTATCAGGTGTAGAGCTCCTGTTGCATTCATCTGGAATATTTCACTGAAAGATGAGATACATACTGGGATATGATAAAGCAGGATGGCTAGTTTTCCTCCTTCTACCACAGCTACAGATTTGGGTATACATGAGACTAAAAATGTGAAAAACAAAGTCAGCTTTTTAAAAACATTTGTTTACTTGAAGCCCAGCAGGATTTATGGAAGAGCTAAGAGTTGACTAGGTTCTTGTTATGCAACTTTGAAAATGTCACTGGGCACAGACCTTGTATCTTCAGGTACTGAAACATATTCCATAGTCTTTAGCATCCAATGGGAAAAATCAGATTTGCTAACAAATAATACTCTCAATCTTTACTTGCTAAAAGGGCTGGGGAATGGAGGAGGAAGGATTTTTATTTAACCAATATGCAAAGTGAAGATCAGTGTTACATAAATTCATGAGTGAATGCCTCTTTCCCTAGAGAGAAAGGTGAGCAAGGTAGAAATGAATTTGAGAACTTCATTTGAGAATTATTTTCCTAAAGAAGACTACAAGCACACCTGCAACATGAATTAAAATTTGACTGCTTAATTGAAGATTTTTTTCTTCTATTTAAAATTAAATTATGCTTTAAATTATGTCCCCTTCAAGGAGGACGCAGAGCAGAACTGGAATGTTGGGGTTTTTTCAGAAAAGGAAGATAATTCTTGAAATTCTGCTACATTCATGAAAAAACATTTCAAAGAACTTATGAAACTAGTCTGCCATGTTTCTACTGCCCCAGTACTAAAAATTAGCTCAAACACAAATGCATTAGGAACTACTGAAGACTGCAAAATGAAGCAAGTAAGCAAACATTAATAATGAGAACACGAATCGGTAGCAGTTGTTCCCCTGCAGGACTTGTAGTTCTTTACCTAGAGTAAAAGCAGAATTGAAGCATCACTTTATTTCTAACTTAAATGAATCTGTTTAACAAGCCAAGGCTATCTGCTGCACATCCGTGGGTACAGAATCTCAGTCACATTGCAGAATCATGAAGCAGGGCTCAAGATCATGCAAGAAACTTCCCATGCAGAGTGGCTGAACCCCCCTGCTCTACTCACGCTGAAGATGCTTTAAACTCAGCCTCAAATGCACTGCCATCCTTGTCATCAGCCTCTGAGACCATGGGGCTCCCAGCCTCCAGCTCTCTAAAGCCCAGCCAGTAGAAGGATGGAAAAGAAGCATGAATGTGTTGCCAAATGCAAGAAGAAGAAAGTGAAAAAAAAAAAAAAAGGGACGGGGAGGGAGGGGGGGGGGAGAAGAGGGAGGAAGCCATTATGTGGTATAGAACATGCAACTACTGCTTAAAAAGTATCTGGAGTCTTTCATATTGCCTAAAGCCATTAAGCTTTAGCCAACTCACTTTGCCTTGGTGCTTTACATGTAACACAGGATTTAAAAACTCAAGTTCTCATCCACTGCTAACAGAATCCCCCAAAGGACTTCTCAAACGTTATAAACACAAGGTATGTTCTTCATGGAGAGTGCTTTGGTTTTGCAGACTGCACCTTGAACTGTGGCATGACAGATGTGTACAGCTTGAGCTATCTGCAGCGTGTGCATCTTCACCTGAGCCAGATTCCCTTTATGGGCAACAGAGAGAAACAGCCACTTCCAGAGCATGATTCATCTTGGTTGAAATTTCAGGCATGTAGAATACATTAGATAACTGAAGGACTAGCACTGCTTGCTGCACTCCACTAACATCAAAGGGAGGCAAGCTGATCAGACATCTGATTTAGGCAAAATTAATTCCAGCTCTCCTGTGGGGTAGTCAGACGTGGTGAGGATCTGCAGTTCCCTTTTTTCCTAAGCACGTGTAGCTCAAGCCAACTGCTTGGGGACTGGCAATGATGCTAGCTTTGACTGACTCCAGTGTTACACACTGCTGAATTACTCATTACTGTCTTTCTTTCACTCATTATGAAACATTAGGTACCTTCTCTATTACAGCGTAGTCTCAAAGGAAAATTTTAATGTTGGAATTCTGATAGCAAAGGGGAAAAAAAAGAATTACCTGTAGTATATACAGAACAAATAAGAATGCGTTAATGTGACTGGGCTATTGTTACTTCTATTTTGTTGTTATATTGAATATAAAATCTGTCAATAGATGAGATTAGCCTTGGTTAATTCCCATATGAAATGCTTCGACTCGTGGTTGGGGACCATTTTATAGCAGTTGGTAGAACTTACATGTAAATAAATCAAGTCACCTACAAATCAATTTTTGGTGGTGGTGTTTTTTTTAACTTTAACTATGTTTTTTTTTGTTTTCTTTTTCAATGCAATGGCAAGAGGAAAAAAAGAGTGCAAAATTTTGGCAGATTAATAAGGTGCAAGGAATATCATGAAAAGTAATAGGGGGAAAAAACCAGGCATATATCCTGGCACATGCACGTACCTCTCACTGAGATCTTCAACACGCACAAAGCTGGAGTTTGACTGACCACATGGACTGGCAGGGGCTGATAAAGTGCTTTTGCTGTTCTGGACCGAGTGCCTGCGGCTCCTTCTACGTTCCAACCCCCTCCTCTCACTAGCACCAAGACTGACCCTTCTCCGGTCCTTGCGCCCACTGGGAGGGATGTCAGCACTCTCATCTCCATCCTCGTGTCTCAGCGTCATCTGAGAAAGGCAGGAAGAAAGGCATGGTTTCTGAGACAGTTAATCACAGGATTATGAAATGTTAAGGGTTGGAAGAGACCTCTGGAGATCATCTAATCCAAGCCCTCTCCCAGAGCAGGTTTGCCTAGAGTAGGTTGCACAGTGTAGCCTCCAGGTGGGTTTTGAATGCCTCCAGAGATGGAGACTGCACTACCTCTCTGAGAAGCCTTTAGGTACTTTCTTTAGGTGCTTAAGTTCTTCACACCTAGGCTCTAAAAATTAACTGATTTCAACATGATTAACTCTTCCTATTATCACCATTTCTAAAGCTATCCCTGCAAGTTTCTGTCTATCCATTAATGCAGTGTAGCAGCTCTAATAGTGAAATTTTATACTCATGCCTTGGACCTAGCTCTCTTTATTTCCTTCAAATATATTTAGGTGACGTCTTTGCACTGGTGAAATCAACACAAAAAACTCTCACACGTTGACAGATTTAACATTTTTTTCATGTTTAGACATGACACTGTCATGATTGAGTTGAAGTTATTGTCTTCTATTTTAGTAAGCATTTTAGAATACTGCCATAATTTCTTCCCAGCCAAGGCAGGAACAAGCAGATGTATCTGTATCTGCATTCCTTTTGAAAATGCCAGTTTTTACAGCTCTCCCCGAAAAGTAAACAGGAAAAAACCAACCTAACAAACAAAACTATTTTGTGAGCTGGTAGCACAACAGATTGTAATTAAAAAGTGCAGGCACACATGTCCCCTAAGCCTCCTGTCTTGTAGGTTAGCATAATGACTTTCATGCATGCCTTTCAGTGGAAAATTCAGTATTTCCTGCCAGTTCAGAAGCAGTCAATACCAAGGAACATATGTATAGTATCAGAAAAGAATGATGCTGAGATCAGCAGTACCACAATGACATTTGAGAGAAATGCCTGACACAGGTCAGGAGCTTACCAGTTGAGCTCCTGAGTAGGGTGTAACACCTACTATCTTGAACTACAGCATGCTGTTGACATGTCAGTGTGACACACCTCTAACAGCAACAAATTAAGTGGTACCTTAGGGTACGTGTGGAGTGATGCCACTGGAAGTAACAACTAAGTCACTGGTGGGTCTCGTGTGAAACACAGCTCAACATTTAAGTCATCTCTATATGAGAAAGACACATTCAAATAGGCAGAGGTACAGAATAGGGTGATGTGAGTGATCAGAAGAATTCATACCTTCTTGTTTTTCTTCGACTTGTTATTCTGGTAATTCTTACCAGAAGTGACCAACAAAACAAAGGCAGAGGGAAGGGTGATATCTCTGCCTAGGGTGTAAAATTTATTTCAGTGGGGAAAAAGTGATTTTTCAGATAAAGGACAACACTGGCAGAAGAATGTGTGCAAGCACCTCCAAATTTAGTCTGGTCATCAAAACAAAGCTTGTACCCAACTAAGCCAGCTGCTAATTTTGCAACCACGTCTTTCAGTAGGCAGAGCATGTGCAAAAAAAAATCCCTGCTTTTAAGATTAATGATCATCTTTAAAACAGGATTTTATGAGCTGATGCCTTTGACAACAGAAAAATAAAGACAAAAATGAAGCCCTCTCATTTTCACCTTCTTACTTTGGCCTGACTTTGGCAAACTGCTGTATATAAAACTTAACTCTGCTGCAGTTAGTGAAGTGACATGAGTGCAGAGTTGATGCAGAAAACAGAGAATCCAAATCCTTTGCTGGACTTAAAGAGTCATTTCACCACACCAGAGCATGACTTCCCATTTACATCAACTTCAGCCTAAACCTGCTCCAACACTTCCTAAAGTCTGACAAGAGGCTGATTATTAAGAAATCTGCTCTGCTACCCTTACATATAAATACTTCAGAAGTAGCTATTCTATACCTAGGTGGTGAATGCAGAGTCACTCACTACCCCATTGTTGCAAACTGTATAGGATCTGGTCCTATGTAAACTCCTAACCAAGGACTTGCTGGGTATCATCTGCAGAACAAGTGGTATTTGTGAAGCTGAGTTCAGCTGAACCTTCTTCATTAGCTGAATTATTCTGTGTATGTAAGTAACTTCCCCATACTTCAGGACATATAACTAGCAATTTGAGAAATTTTTAATTGCAGGCAGAACTGCCTCAAAGGAGGTTTGTGTATGTGCTGGTTTGCCTTGGAGTATGCCCCAACTTTAATATAAAATGTATTTGCATTAAACACAGCTATGTACTGTGGCAGGTCACATATAGAAATGTGTGGAATACTTCTCCCAGCCAGATGGCTTTCTTTTAAAATAAAATAGATAACCAAATATCACCTAGGTTACATTCCCCCCCTCCTCTTGGCTTTGAAGTTTGCACAAGCTGTAAGATGCATAAAACAGGGCATGTTATGTTACCTCATAAATGTTAAATTGCTCAACTAAGTCCAAGTCTGTTCCTTTCTTGTTCAAGTGTCTCTGTGAAATAGCTTCAATGCCGAGCTCTTCCAGACAGTCCACCACGTCGTAGAAAGAGTCTTGATCTGGCAACCCCGACAGTGTCTAAGAATCAAAGGAAAATCATTTAAATCTGTTTGTTTTGAAAAGAAATAAACAAAGGTTTTTAAGAGCGGGTGGTAAGTGGTGCTATGTATGATTTCAATAAAGTAAAACCCATGATGTGGGATTAGAGACACTGCTAGAAAAAAAACAAGTGGCACAGCTTTTAACAAACAACTGTGCACTGTGTAGAAAAATGACTAATTGGCAAAACAAATAATGTTGTTATTTCATAGAAAAAAATATGGAAAATGTGGGACTTTAAAATACACAGTTGGATTCTTCCTGGCTTCAGTCAAGTAAAGATTTAAAGAACACAGAATGTTAAAGCATTAAACACAGGGATAAAAGCAAAAAGAAAGGAAAAAATGGTTTAGCTAAAACCAGTGAAGTTGATTTCCTACTGATTCCTGTCAGTTTGGCCTTAAGAAGAAAACGTTCAGTGCACAGCTGTGTGATGTCAGGACAGCAGGAAATATCCTGCACCATATGCCTACTGTCCTCCACACCTGCAGCAGAGGTCATCCCCTTGATGCACAAATTGTTTTATATCCCAGAGATACCAACTCCTCTCCTCCCTTCCTCCCTTTCAGCTTGAAAAGTCTTCCTAAAGGTACACCCAGTCCCTAACTCCTATAAAATGTTACAAGATTTACTAATCCTTGGTTAAGGGGTAAACTGTTACCAGTGACAATGGAGAAGAGCTTTTGCACACTAGAAAAAAAAGAATGTCAATAACAACAGCTATTGAAAATTAACTGTTTGAAGTCAGAGCATTCAGAAAACTGGGAAAAGGAAGGTTGTCTTCTGCAGTATGCCATGTAGACCACAATATGCCACTGCAGTGTACATAGCAAAAGCTCTACAGCTTTAGAGCAGTGTGATGCATGGGAAGAAAGAAAACATTGGTATTCAAAAACTTTGTTCAAAGCACAAGTGAACTTCATCCACCAGTTGAAGACACTACTGACCTGGTTTGCCATTGATTTCTACTGATCTTTAAGCAGAAAAATCAGTCTAATTCTGCTCATGCTGAGTAGCAGCTACTGAAAATACCACGCAACCTACTTGCAGAGCAACATAATCCTCGTATCAAGAAACAGCCTATACAGAGGCACTTCTGCAAGATATGGGAGAATGCACTCTAGAAGCACCACAATTGTTTTGGATTAGCTCACCAGAGAGATGCTTGTTTTTAAGTACCTACCCCTCTACCAGTTAATTAGCTAAGTAACTTACCTATATTCCCACAAGAGGAGAGAAAAAGATAGTACATGCAAAAACCAGGCCCTCTACAGAAAGCTCATCCTGTCTTCTCATGCCGGGGATGGGATGAGCTGTGCTCTGAGAATTCTGGTTTTCTGGAGACCAACTTTTCTGAGTGGCTTTGAGCAGCAGAGTGGGGAAGAGAACAGCCACTTTGCTGGGCTTGCCCCCCCATACCAAGAAGATTTATATTCAGAAAGTGATCTGAATTAATGTGAATAATAACAGACAGTTGACATACCCTGCCCCATTAATGCACTTCTTCCCTGTGAAATGAAGTATTTGAAAATGTGCATCATCGAGCTATTCTTTTATTTTTTATTTAAAACCAAACATGACACATGAACACCTTCTTCAGTCATTACAGGACTATTACCTGATTACCTGGTGAGGTCCACTGCAACAGAGATGCTTAGGACAAACACTGATGAAGTGCTAGGGTTATATATTCAGGCTTATATGTTGAGGGTCTAATTAAGCATTTATCTCTGTCCAGAACGGTATTTAAGCCTGTTTAAAACCCATCAAAGACCATGGAACTCAATTTCCAGAACACTGCTGAAAATAGATACCGTGTACATTTTTTTCTTTCCTGAACTGACACCTAGCACTGAGTAGAAATCTGAGGATTTAGCAGATGAAGCCATCACACTGTAAATCTAATGTCACTTGAACACAGATCTGGAAATATTATACCAGCAAACGATATCTATCAGCCTTTATTTTACTTACGAAAGAAGTAGACAGCAGCTACCATGACCTGAGTGTCTTCAGGCACGTAAGATGTTATGTCTTACGTGCAGAAGAGTGGGCAGTCACATCTTCTGCACAGATGAGTTATTTCCTTCTTAAAATATCAGAAAATAGTCTTAATATTAATATGCAGATGACCTACCCTCAAGTATAGCTTTTTAAAAATCTCAGCTCCGACAGGCTGTAGGCAAGGAAAACAGCAGCATAAGGTAGTATTTACTGGCAACCCTGCTTTTGTCAGCAGCCTTTTATTGGTTAATATAATTTTAAATCATGCAGCAGTGGAAATTCAGTTTTCACTTCATGCTAGTGGCCAGAACCAGACAACTGAACTCCCAAGTAAAGAAATCAAATACTTTCCTTTGCATGGTTTGTCATTAAACTCAAAGATCCATTTTCAGAGCCTAATGCATATCAAATTAAATTTCTAACATTATAAAATGGGATATTAAAGTGCACCACTGGTGTCACAATAAGGTCAGTTTAATCTAGCTCAGGAGGAAGATTTTTGCAGTAACTAACACAAGGAACGTGAAGTGCTTGTATAAATGGCTGAAAATTCTGGCTTGTGATACTAGAAAACAAGAATGGGCCCGCATGTTCCTGGTGGCTTTATAAAGGAAACAAGCAGAGATAAAACCAGCACTGCAGAGGTCATACATTGGGCAGGTCCTCCCAAGGTCCCTGTTCCTTCCTGACTTCCTGCTTAAGCTCCAAATGATACTTCCATATTGAAATACCCATACAAGTCCCAAATATTTCCTCCTCCTCTGAAGATTGAATGGTACAAAGTCAAAACCTGCCTAGAGAATTCAGTATCAGTCACTTGGAAAAGCATGTTTGAACCATACACTGCTTTGCTTACTGAATTTTGTTACATTACCCAGCCTAGACCAAAATGGATTTGAAACCTGAATCTATTCAGAACTCAGGTGTAGTGAAATGAGGCACCTAGGTGTCACTAATTGCTAGGGAGTGGGCATGAGCTTGTGTTAAGCCCACCTGTGCCTGATTAGGGTGGGCCCCAACTGCGCATGAGCAGGATTAGGGGGCCAATAAAAGGTAAGGCCTGAGCTCATAAGCTCAGCTCACACTGGAACTCACAACCTTGGCATGCTTGGCTTTTACTGCTTCTATGAGCACCACGCTAACCAGGCTGCGCCCCTGGAGCTTTGTCTCAGCACTGCACTAACTTGGTTGCGCCATCAGAGCTCCTCACCACCAGGGTGAGGCTCAAACCCACGGCCTCAGCATTGCTCGGGTTTGCTGTATAAGTACCGCGTGCTAACTGGCTGTGCCACGCGAGCCTCACCCTAATGGAGACGAGCTCTAGTGGCACAACGAACGTAGTGCAGTGCTGAGAAGAAGCCAATCTCTCTGCAAGTGTACTCAGGACTGAGCCGAGCCTGTGTCTCAGGCCTCACCTTTCATTGGCCCCCTGGTCCTGCTCATGAGCAGTGGGGGCCCGCCCTAATCAGGCACAGGTGGGCTTGACACAAGCTCATGCCCACTGCCTGGCAATTAGTGGCACCTGGTTGCCTCATTTCACTACACTGAGGTGTTCAAAGGAAACATATGAATGTCAAGACCCATTCCTATGCCTCTATCCAGTTTTGGCTTCAGGGAGCATCCTTGAATTAAGATTTTTATTTGTTTACTACATCATTTTTCCAAGTTGCTTTCCCAAGCTCTGGTGGAAACTGTGTGTAGCTTTGAGTTTCCTCTCAAGTGGCTGCTTTTGGAATGGTGAACTAAAATAAAACCAAAACTCCAGCTCAAGAGCTTTGAGCTTGATGCATCTTCTCACCAACATTTTCAACAAATTGCAGACAATACATTTTACCTACCACTAACTGTATCAGTGGTAAGAAATGCAAGAAAACAAAGAGGGGTTAAAACTGAGGGTTAAAAAAATAAAATAATAAAAAAATATATGGGAACCTAAGAGCCAAATGTTTTCCTACATGACAACACCTATTAGACAACATGCACAACTGGTAACAGCAAATATATTCTTCTCACTACAGATCCTCAGTTACATTTTTGAACATAATCTGAGATAAATTATTGCTAGGCTGTACCTGTCTGAAGACCAAAAAGGGTCTTTTCGTATTTTTTAGAATATATAGCCCTGGATAACAGTAGTACCTAGTATAAGTAATAAGTACGGTGCCTTTTGTCATTTACAAAACAATCCCAGTACAATGTTGTGGTGCAGAGAGTACGCAGACAACAGAAAGTCCATTTGGTGTGCAATGCTTTACATGCAAGTCCAAGTAATACAAGACTACTGCTCTGTTACTATGCATCCACCAGTCTGGGTACCTCTACAGGGCCCACACACAACAAAGAGAGACATTAGCTAAATGTTTCATGGTACAGTGAGAAGAACTATATGCTAAATTAATATGCTTAAGGGCAATAGCTGAATTTTTAATTACTTTGGGACAAGAAGAAGCATCTCTCATGTATATGTTTTCCCAGTTTCTTCTAAACCATCTAATGAGGCCTATGCCAGACAAGGAGATGTAAGATGATCACTGTTCCAGTGTGGCAGTTGTGATGTTTTTAAGGCAGGTCACCAAAAACCAATGTGCCAGCTGCTGCTCTAACACCATACAGGCCTGAAACAGCACTTCTGCAACTCCAGATGATGGGTGGCATTTTGTGCTCCCACTGGTAACCACTGGAAGCTGGTGCTTGAATTCTACTCTTTCACTGGACTTGCTAAAAGACATTCAGTGCTTAATCTGACTAAACCAAAAAGTGTTAATTCTTATACACCTCATAATTATTTCTTCTACCCTTTAAAAGCATATTACTATATGATATTTGAAACAAAAAGCAATATTAAAAACAGGTAAAAAAACATCAAGAGTAACCTTAAGAGTACAAAGCCTCGAGTGTTATCTCAATAATGAAGAAGCTTTATAGGAAGCAAAAATATAGTGAATTGAATGCAACACAGAATTTTCTTTTTGCATTTGATGAATGTGGTTTTTATATTTACAAAAAGGAATAACAAAGGTTTTAATCTAGCTGGGCCTTAGTAATAAAAATGAAGAAAACAGAGATTGAACAAAATCTAACAGATCATAGGAACTCACCAAATGGAGATATCAAAGGTTATACTGGAACTATACATAATTGGAAGTATCTGCATCAGTATCAGATTCATTTAAGAGATTCACTAATACCTGAATCCCCCCAAATTAAGACCAGGTTAATGAAGTATAAGTAAATTGGTTAAGCATAAAAAAAAGACACTGAGTCTGGGCAGATTAATTTTGTGCTCCTAGGCAGGAAGGTAAACAGTCTGTAAATGCATACATGGAGAAAGAAAAACGAGTAGAAATATGCTTCCTTGAGACAAATTCCTTGTCAGGACTCTGCCTGCATAGTCAACTTGGAGATTTCCTCGCCTAGAGAAGTTGAAACCATCTGAGCCTTCTTTGTGCTCTCTGCGGGGGAAAAAAATTACAACTGTGACATGCTGCTTGCTGTTTTCTCTATAATCAGGAGAAAAAATCCCATTAAAAACATCATAAAGCTGTCCGTAAGCCAGATCATAATTAGAAGTGTGGCATTGTGGGGTTCCTCTCTTCCTTGATCTTTATAACTGCCTTGCTCCTCTGACTGCAGGATGCTTTTTCTTTTTGTGTATTTTTAAAGAACAATCTCCTCCTAAAAATAGCTTTAAATGCAGTGAAAACCTCAAGACTAAAGGAATCAACTATAGGATAATAGAAGAATCAACACAGAACAAAATTTTTGAAGAAGTCAAACACGAGGTAGATTACAGTTGTGCAAAAAATGATCAAGAGAATTAGCTCAGAAAGCAGAAACAGTAGCCCAGGAATGAGGTATGAACCAGGGAGGTATAAACCAGAGATGTTAAAAACTAATTGCTTCAGCTTTAATAGCAGTTATGAAGAGACAGAAGCATATGAAGCTGGTGATGCCTTTCAGACAGGACATCAGTGAGATAAGGTGGTCTTTTTAAGTCAAGAGGATCCTTGCTACCATGTAAACAAGAGCAAGGGTGGCTCAGAGTAAAAGTACTATAACATCAGTAATGGCAGAAGATGTTAGTCCTCCTCAGGCATATTTGCTGGGCAATATCCATCATTAAGAAATTATTTTATCTGAAAAAAATACCATAGCAAACCACAGCCCCAACCATGTAGCCATGAGCACAATAAGCTGGAAGCTTGATTTACGACCTCCACTGACAACCACAAGATCTTTAAATTATTATTAATAACAATAATGCATAATACTCTGGCCTATTAAGTAAGACAATACAGCACATGGTTATTTTTATTTGCTAGCAGTATGTTGATTCTCTGTGCTCAAAAAAAAAAAATTAATTTTAGTCCCCTTGAGTTTTGTTTAGGAGTAGATGCTAATTTTAAGGAATTTACACTAATAAATTTCTAACTTTATGGGCCTTTTGCTTTCTCCCTCGTCCTAGCATAAGTGAGTACTTTGGTAAACACTTGATTTTACTTCAAAACTACTAGTTGTAATACAAGACAGTAGAAAATATAATGAAAGAAGAAAAAAGCAACCTCTTTTTTTTAAGTAGAACCACTCTGACTAGTACTTATACCTGTTAAATTCATTCTATTTGATTTTTAGTAAAAAAACAAAACAACTGGAACTACAAAATTGTACACAGTGCCTTTGTGAACATGTGATCACCAGCGCTTGATTTTCCTTCTCCTCTTGGATCAAGAGTTGAGTTGATTAGCTGAGTTTTGGTTTTGCAGTGCATTGTCATCACTGGGAGAAGAACCATATCATAACATGTTTCTGAATCTTGCAAAACAGCAATTCCTATCCCATCTGCTGCCCTTGGGTGACTGCAAGACAAGTAACAAGGACGTGCTGATCGATTACACATTGTGCTGCAACTTCTCCAGGACAGGTCTCCTCTGTCATATATTCTCAATGTGGAAGATCATTATACACCTGAAAAGACCAACATTATCTCCACCAGGTATTCTAAGAAACTAAACAAACCTTGTTAATCAAGGTCATTGCGTAAACCAGTAGTTCAGTATCAACCCCATCCTTCTCCTCCAGAATTTCCATGATGTTGGACCACGGCTTGGCTCCTAGGGAAAAAAAAACCAAACAACACTGGTGAAAGTGGTCAAAAATGGAAAGCTGTAGCAACAACGTTTAGCCAAGAGGTAGCAGAAGGTGCAGTAATGTGACCAGGTGAAAGATCAAGTGAAAACACAGTAGTCTCCAGCTTCCTCTGCTGTCTCTCTTCTGCTTAAGAGAGAGGGAAGTTAATGCAGACAGGGAAAGCTACATCACATCCTCATCTGAAATATGCCAGGGGGGCTTTCCCCAAAGGTATCAAATTCACTTTTGATGATGAAGGAAGTTTTCTTAGCCCATTTATCTAGACAATGAACTTCTAAAACCATGCAGGAGGAATTTTACCCTGGATATCACAGGTTTCTATAGACTTAGATGAATCTTCAATAAAAATCCACATGCTACTCTCTCAGCACATTTGATGCTTACATTCCTAGTGATACTACTGAATTACACTGCATTAAGGTAAGCCCTGTTAACAAAAGAGTGCAGGAGAGAAACTCTTTTCTCAAAGTACAGGCTGTGTGTCTGGGATACGAGAAGTGGTCAATGAGGGGAAAAGATTTTTGCTGTGGGTCATACTCAAATTATTTTAATAAGAATCCTCCCTACAGAACTTGCACGTGCATTTCTTTCATTTTTCCACTAAGGTAAAAATTTGTGCTTCTAGTTATGGCATATTCCCTTGATTTGCATGCTGGTTTGTGTTTGCATGATTGTCTGATGCCAAAATCCAAGTGGCTTAATGAGTCATAGTGTCAAAAATGGCAGACAGGCAATGCCAGTCATACTCAAGATAATATCTTGTGTGGAAGGTAACTTGTAAAACCATCCTATTTCCTAAAAGGCAGATAGTTGCACTAACTAAAGAAAAAAACCCACATAACTATTTTATCAAATAAACTAAATTCAATAATGCAAGACAATAATTCAGTGTTTTGTTTGGGCTAAAATTAAAGGTGAGAAGGATAAAGCAGAGAGCTAACCATAATTTAGCCATACTCAATTCAACTACACCAGCATAAGTGCAAGAGTCTTTGAATTTCAGAGAGAAAAACATAGTGTTCCAGCAGCTCATGTCCTCTAAAAACTGGAGGGATGACTATAGTTTGACAATAATCAGGCAGAATAATGCAGATGTTTCACTCCAGCCACCTGTTGCTGACTGATCAGTGACCCTGTTGTTAAAACTCTGCACTACTCTCCCAGTGATAATTATCCTTGTATATTCATGCTGATATTAATATATATATATATATGCATAGCTACACAGACATGAAATCTCTGCGAACCAAGGTGATTGCAGTGTAGTGTGTGGAAAAGCCTGTCTGTTAATGAAAACAAAGAAATATTTCTCTTGTTTTATTTTCCCTTCTTCTTGAGGCATTCTCTGATCTTTACTACTCAATAATAAATCAGAGCTTTCTTATGCTGAGCAAAATCAAAGTCACTGTCAGCTTTCCAAATCTATTTATGTGCATTACTAATTAAATACTAATTCAAAAGCATAGCTGTTTTGAAAATGCACCAGACACCTTTTTACCAGATTCTCTATATTACCAGACATTTTGTACAGTACATTTTCAAAACACGTGGAATGAATTCACTTGGTTCACAAATGATATGTGATCATCAGGAACGATATCCTCACTACAGAAATGTCTTCTTGTGGTTTCCAGTGATAAATAAAAATGAAAGAAAATAGGAAAGAGAATTAGAATGGGGAAACCATGCAAGTTGGACTTGTAAGAATGACATATTAAAAAAGTGAGTCAATAACAACATAAAAATTAATTATTTAATCCATACTCCATTATTCAGTGAGAGTGGTTCTAGGGAAACATGCCTTTATTTTACAGGTAGTTTTTATTCTTATTGGAAAAATCCCCTTTTCTTCTTAAAAATAATTTGAAATTTTTGAATTTTGTTTGAAATTTTTGCTTGAATTTCTTGGTAATTCTCCATTATCATAAAAGACTATTTTCAGGATCACTGGTTGTTTTACTTTGAGGATGACACAGGAATTTTCTTCCACCTGGGCTGCTTCTCTGTTTCAGAATACAATTTTTAAAGATGTTAATTAAGGAAGGTTTCTAGTAAGGCTTACTTGTAATAGTTCATTCATCTTTCAAAGGCTTTAATTGAATTGCTGCTCTTAAACTTAGGAATTTACCAAAATCTAGCCTTAAATCTGAAATCCTTGAAATTAAGAGAAAGTGGTACGATCCATGGTTTTGATAGTGCTACTCTGATCTGTTCCAGCTTAAATCTTTCTGTCAAATGCTGCTTTTTTCTCTATGATCTCGAGCTGACAGCCAAGGAATGAACATGGAAATAACCATAAGGCAATTTACCCACCTGGGGACAAGGTATTTCTGGTGTGGAATTTGCACCATGAACTTAGTGCAGGACTATACTTGGGTTGATATTCCTTGCTAATATAAAATGAGAGCCTATAGCTTCCAACCTATGATCTGGACAGCATGGGACAAGGGGAGATCTAGAGCAGGTGTCTGATCTCATCCACTCTCATGCCCTGAGCTTGAATTTCCAAATATGTTGTTCCTGAAGAGTCACCACTAAAGATTAGAGCACAGGCTAAAGTCTACATGAAAAGATTAATTTTCAAGGCAATGTTTTTTTTTAATGATAGGATAATAGTGAAAAAGACTTCTTCTTTCAAGATGCATAGAAAAGCTTTCTCAAAAATATTTTGGAAAATCATACATTAAAAAAATGGATGACTTTTCTAAACTCATTGGCTGCTGTAGTAAAACCATGACGCTTCTACATGACACAAAAAAAAAAGGTATATTTTCCATTTTCCTTTAAAGGGCTACTTGTATTTTGGAGAATATTAAGTGTTCTCCACTTATACATGAAGAAGAAGCCACTATTATGCAGAGCTAAAACCTACCACTTCCATTTCCATGTAAGGGTCAGAATATAACAAATACTGAACAACCTAGACTCAAATCTAGGTCTGACAATATGTATGTATTTCTAGGAAAAAAATGTAGACCGGTTTAATGCTTCTCTATTACAAAGTTTATTTTTTAAAACAGCGAAGTGTAACCTTTTATGACTGCCAATTCTGGGAAAGGTTTACTTTTCAGCCTGTCTCCTCCACCCTCTCGTGATGGACAAGAATGATGATGCAGAAGAATGATGATGTAGCATCCCAGCAATTCTTCTGGGGGAAGACTGAGACGTTCCCATAAGGTCATGACTTCCATGGAAGACTTGTCACAAAATTGATGGGAGTGATGAAACATGCTCACTGAAGTGAAAGATCAGAGGCTGAGTTTTGTGTGTGTTCTGCCTTCTAATGGGTGAAATGAGAAGTGCTCAAATGCCTTTCTTGGGGGTCTCATTGCTAACAAACAGCTCATTATTGTGGCTACTCTGAGCCCCAGCCTTGAAACTACTTACAGCACTCCCAGCAGTCATGCAGGAGGCATAAACACATAGAGAACTATGGGGTTGCTATAATTAGTCCTATATTAAATGCATATAGTCCACTAAATAATGTTGCCCGTTGGTTTAAGTCTCATTCTTTTCTCAGTTTCCTCTCTAAATGTTTTTATATATGAATCTCAGAAAATAAACATAAAAATAATTTAATGCCTTGCACAAAATCTTGATATCACAGCTACACAGGACGTTGAGTATAAACCACGGAAAAGCTTTCATCAGGCCAGAACCATACATGTGGACTGCCATCAACTTACATAGTGCCTGCCCCTAGTGCCACAGGCTGGAAAGATATTAATACTTTTGGAAAGACCTCAACATCTTGTATTCCTGTCTATTTAAATATGACTGAACACATAGCCTTCCATCATACCTACAATATGGGCATTAATTTAGCAGATACCTAACTCTGTGTGAAATGGAAGGAAAAGCAGAGATACTGATAGTGTGGGACATTTACAAGTATGTAACAAGAAGTCATAGTTCACAGTCAGTATGTGGTAGTGTTCAGGTCAGCCACAGAGCTTTAATCCCTGCCCTAAAAAATGCTTGTGATAAAGCAGCCCCAGACAGTACAGTGCAACACCAGCTCTGCTTTCCAGAGCCCACACAGTCCCAGGATGCTTAAAATGAAAAGAGATCAAAGTCCTCTGGGCTCTGAAACAAGAAAGGGAGGGGAAGTGGGATCTAGATGGAAGTATAACCAGAATCTGCTTCCTACATGATGAGGGCCATACAGTTACTCACTCATGGTTTGCTTGTATCTGAGACCAAATTCAGCACTTCCACAGATATCTGTACTTGGGTTTGCATATGGATGCATTCTTGCATAGAAACCACATGTGGGATTGCTTTGAAACCAGGCTATTATGGGGTTCTTTATGTTAATCATGTGTGGTACACATGTTGAGGAATTATGTCATATCTCATCACCTTGTATGTACATGAAACATTGGACTTTTTTCAAAGCAGTGATAAACTTAATTATATACCTGCAAGATTTATGAGAGTTTCAAGAAAAGGCACATCATTTTTTCTTCCTCTGTATGCTATTCCATTAAACGAGTCATTAAAGAAAGGTACTTTTCAGTTATAAGCCACTAATTTCAAATAATAAATTAAAACATAGCACATACACAGCCAAAAGTGAAGAGCTATTATGCTGATGACCTAAAAATAACGATGTCTAAAACAAGAAGAAAAAAAAAGTCTTTTCTACCCAAGAGTAACAGTTTCACGAGAAGGGAAGGGAAAGGGAAAGGGGAAGGGGAAGGAAAAGGAAAAAGGAAAGGGAAAAGGAAAGGGAAAAGGAAAGGGAAAACGAAAGAGAAAGAGAAAGGAAAAGGGAAAGGGAAGGAAAAAAACAGTATTTGGGGCTAAGTTGTTTGTAAGAGTTCATTAGACAATCCTCCGACCCACAGGTATGAGAACGCCCATAAACCCTCTCCTCTTGATCCAAAACAAGTATCCATCTAACTACATGCATCACTTCTTTATTTTTTTTCCCCCCACATGTTTTCTGTTGTTACTTAAGGACACGTACATATTTGCCTGAGTCTGTTTTGCACATACAGAAGGGAATACACAGTGCATGGTAGTGTATTTAGGGTCCGCATTTCTCTCTATGTGAACAGATGGCAATTTGAACATGTTGAGAGTAGCAGTGAGCTCAGAGAGCTGAGGAAATACTGAGGATGACTGTAAAAATAAATCATAGCCTTTACAATTACATGAATATTGTAATTGCCTTTCTGCTTATGGCATTGTAAGGTTTGTGGTTTTAATTCAAAACAGAAAGGTTTTTTTGCGTCTTTTCAACGCACATACTGATACTTAAAAGCAAAACCTGGCTACTTTCTCCTGTTTCTGGCACCACCTTTCTCCCCATCCCCTGATTTTTTATTTTTTTTTGTTTAATTTTTACCGTATCAAGTCACTCAAACAAGTTCAGCATGGAGGCAGTTGCTCCACAGAAGGGATCTTGCTTTCAACCTCCATGTGTCTGAGACCACAACAATATCTCTCCCAACCTCAAAAACTCTCCTTGAGGCAAAGGAATGTTTTGCATCAAGAGAGAATGCCCTGGGAGCTTAGCAATGGCTTTGTGGGAAGAACAAGAAAGAACCATTTTTGTTCTATTTATTTGTAAAAAATACAGTATACATATTCAAGTATTTTTCATGAGCCTGAAGGGTAACAGATTTCATACCATAATATCTGCTCAAGGGCTTTATTTTAATGTAACAACAGATGGTTTTACTTTTACTATAAAGCTTGTACTATTACTGACCTCGTCTTTCTCTTCAAAGGGATTACACTGATTAGATATCATTTTCTCTCCTAAATCAGACTGCTGCTTCCCAGAAGGAAGACGAAAGACGGTCTGGCCCAAGAAGCCTCCAAGGTCAGAAGATGCAATGGGGCTCACTTTGTGTGTGGGTGCAGGGATGGGGCAATGACTGCAGTGCACAGAGGAGCAGCTGTGTTCCTCAGCTTTTCGCTCACTTTCCCACTGTAATTCATTCCTCAAGACAATCTTTAAGTGCATGAATATTTAAAATGCTTTTAATCATGAAATGAAAAGTACGTCAAACAAGGCAGGCGTCATGAGCTGCCTTAGAAACACTGAAATCAAGGATGAGATGCCACCCTGGTCACAGTGATGCTGGGATTTTGCACCCCCCGAGTAAGGCTACTCACCTCTCTTTTCATCAACAGTAGATACGGCCTGGATTAAAAGGGGTGCGTTGGATTCAGTGTACTCCACGAACACCAGCAGCAGCTTCAGTGCTGTCTTTACCACCAGGCGGAACTGGAAGGAAAGAAGTGCAACTCATCATTCAGCAAACCACAGCATTTCCAGATGTGCTGCATGACACTGGGCAAGGCGCAAGCGCAGCACTGCAGATCTGGTACTAACACACGGACGGAAGAGATTAAACTGAGCCAAGAACAAAAAAAATTAAAGGTATCATAGACTCATATTAAGTCAGGCGTTGGAGGGGACCTCGGAAGATCATTGAGTCCAACCCCCGCAGTCAGAGCAGGGTCACCTACAGCAGGTCACATAGGAACGTGTCCAGGAGGGCTTTGAATGTCTTCAGGGAAGAAGACTCCACAACCTCCCTGGGAAGCCTGTCCCAGTGCTCTGTCATCCTCACAGTGAAAAAACTCTTCCTTATATTTATATGGAACTGCCTATGCTCCAGTTTATAACCCTTGCCCCCTGTCCTGTTGTTAGGCACATCTGAGAAAAGTTTTACTTCATCCTTCTGGCACTCACTTCTTACATATTTATAAACATTGATGAGGTCACCCCTCATTCTCCTCTCCTCCAAGCTGAAGAGTCCCAGCTCCCTCAGCCTTTCCTCATAAGGGAGATGTTCCACTCCCTTCATCATCTTGGTCACTCTGCACTGGACTCTTTCATGCAGTTCCCTGTCGTTCTGGAACTGAGGGGCCCAGAACTGGACACAATATTCCAGATGTGACCTCACCAGGGCAGAGTAGAGGGGCAGGAGAACCTCTCTTGACCTACTGACCACCCCTCTTCTAATGCACCCCAGGATGCCATTGGCCTTCTTGGCCACCAGGGCACATTGCTGGCTCATGGTCATCCTTCCATCCACCAGCACCCCCAGGTCCCTTTCCCCTGTGCTGCTCTCCAACAGCTCAGTCCCCAGTCTGTACTGGTACCTGGGGTACCTGTTTACAGAACTTGGAAGAAAGTGTGTTTGATCTTCAAATGTCACAACCTGTCACAAAACATGCACATTACTGAGCTTTCTGCCTGTAGTTTAATTTTTGAACATTCCTGGGGGTGGGGAATTTCACACTGGTATAACAGATCTACTGGAAATCAATAGCCCAACTCCACCAGTTTCATCACAGCTCTTCCATTTCCAGAGGGAACCACTTGATGATTAGATAATTTTCTAATCACTGAGTAAGAATTTTCAGGGACTTGCTTGACATGAAAAAAACAACTCTCAAGGGAGAATTTGGAATTTTTAATAAAAGGACATATGAAAGAGGATGACTTTTTGATAGGCAAGATGCTACAATCCCAGCTGAGAGGATTTTACTAGGAGAATTGATTCTAGGCCAAATCTGCTATATTCTCAATCTAAATAATGGATATAAAGGCACATAAATAAGGATACACCACTGGTTGCAGAAGCACAATTTCCCACCTACTGCAGTTGAACCAAGCTTGAGAAGAACGGGTATTTGCAAGTTTACTGTATTTTTCTGCTACCTTGTTTTTCAACAAATCTATCCAACAGCTTGTAATACTTTTATTGAGAAATCTATACTAATGTGGCCATTACTTTCCCCCTGGCCACTGGCAGACTTTTGAATTTACTTTAGGACGTGTATAGGCAGAGATAAGCCATGCTCCAGAAAATCCCTGTCTTTGTTTTACTACATTAAGATGGTATGCAGTCTGAAACAACAGCCTGGTCATTAAAATGTCTCACCAAGTGGGAAAGGAGAAAAAAATAATTAAAAAAATCATTATACTGCATTGCTAAACTCTTTCAGAAATATATCTATATATATATATATATAGATATATTTCTGAAACAGTTGAGTATTGGCTCACTCTCCTTCCCTCAGTTTTTCATGTTCTTGCAATGCCACTGTCCTAAGAGGCAAAGAATCACTATTAAACATTTTATCCATGCACTCTAAGACAGCAACTGTGTTTATATTCTAAAAAAGACTGTAAACACAATGGGCATGGACTCAAGCTACTGTGTTCACATTGCCACTCAAAGAGGTTTACTAGAGATTAATTTAAGGTAGTAATGAGCTAAAATGCAGGTTGTAGCTTACTCCTATAAACAGTTTGGTGTGAACAGCAATCCAAGCATCTTGGGCTTTTCCTACTCCTGCTGCACTGAGCTTAATGCACTGCAATGATACAACCCAGCAATGTAAAAATTTCTGTTATTAACTCTTTCAGACTTGATCTATCATGGAACCAGTTATTTTTAGGGATGACAGACTGGAAATCCCAGTGACAAACCTGACAAGGTAAGAGGCTTAAGGTTACCCTAATTTGCAGCTGTACTGCTGCAGTGATCCTTCACAGACACAGGGGACCGTCACATTAAAGGAAATTAAAATCGGATGGCAAATAGTATAATTGTTCCTTAGAAAGGCACTGGTGATACATAAAAAAATAGCTTGCTCAGAATTGCACTTGGACATCTGCGTATTTGCCTGGCAGGCCAATTCCACACAGTTTCTGCATTGCAATGGCATTGCCCTTCACAATAAAGTCCAATTGTTTAATAGGCATATTTTAAGAAACTCCAACATGTTTCTACTTCTTTTGTAAAATTATTTCATAAAACCAGAGTGACCAGATTACTGTAAACAATTCTAGCATTAATAGACTCCCCAAATAACCACTTTTCCTACTTGCTCATTAGGATCAGGATTCTTTCCCTACGAAGGAAATCTTGTACATTATTTTTGATTGTCCTTTTAAAAACCTCAAGGCTTGGCCACATGGCAACAATGGGGTGCATTCACACATAAATACTCAATGGCAAAGTTCCTGTATATTTCCATTTGACAGCATCCAGACACACCAGGCTTCTGTCTGTTTTTTCCAAACCTCTTTTTCTTCCAAAAAATAAGAAGGATCTTCAGCAATGCCTTTGCTCTAATTGTTGCCTGCTGGCCATAGAATCATAGAATTGGCTGGGTTGGAAGAGATCATCGAGTCCAACCCTTGAACCACCGTTGTGGTTGCTAGACTATGGCACTGAGTGCCACATCCAGGCTCTTTTGAAATATCTCCAGGGATGGAGAATCCACTACTTCCCGGGGCAGCCCATTCCAATGCCTGATCACTCTCTCAGTAAAGAAATTCTTTCTAATATCTAACCTAAACTTCCCCTGGCACAACTTAAGACCTTGCTGTCTTGTCTTGTTGAAAGTCATCTGGGAAAAGAGACCAACCCCCACCTGGCTACACCCTCCTTTCAGGGAGTTGTAGAGAGCGATGAGGTCTCCCCTGAGCCTCCTCTTCTCCAGACTGAACAGCCCCAGCTCCCTCAGCCTCTCCTCATAGGATCTGTGCTCAAGTCCCTTCACCAGCCTGGTTGCCCTCCTTTGGACCTGCTCCAGGACCTAGATATCCTTCCTGAACTGAGGGGCCCAGAACTGGACACAGGACTCGAGGTGTGGCCTCACCAGGGCTGAGTACAAGGGCAGAATCACTTCCTTGGACCTGCTGGCCACGCTGTTCCTGATACAGGCCAGGATGCCATTGGCCTTCTTGGCCACCTGGGCACACTGCTGGCTCATGTTCAGCTTCCTGTCAACCCAGACTCCCAGGTCCCTTTCTGCCTGGCTGCTCTCAGCCACTCTGTCCCCAGCCTGTAGCGCTGCATGGGGTTGTTGTGGCCAAAATGCAGGACCTGGCACTTGGCCGTGTTGAACCTCATCCCGTTGGAATCAGCCCAACTCTCCAGTCTGTCCAGGCCATGGAGGCTGTGGTAATATGGAAGTAGTCCAGGTGCAATGTGCATCTACCATGCTACAAACCTTGTGGTGCCTCGGGGCAGCCCACTGCAGTTGCATCAGACCAAGGCTCAAGAGGGTTGATTATTTGGGTGCAGTTTGTCTGCAGTTGTCAACCAGCTGAGTTTAAAAATCTAGCAGATGACAGGTAAGGAATAAAGAGCATCCAGAAGCAGCCTCAGAGAAAAGGAATGATTAGAAAAGCAGTGTTTTATTTGCTGTTTAGCCAGCAGAAGTACACTGTAAGCTCTGTTACTGCAAGTTTTCAGGGCTTATCCAACTCCTCCCAAACAGTCAATCAGCCCTGGGAAGCAGAGGTGTCTGTAGATGAAGGTACATATCATGGAAGATTTCTGCTGGTAGTCAGCACAGACACCAGCTTTCAAAAAAACTGCATTTAAAACGCTGCTTCCTGCTCAAAAAAAGATGACATTTGAGACCCCTGTGGGCACTTTTAAGCCTTTGTGCTGCTTTGGACACCTTGGTTATGCCTGCCCATGAAGGGGAGTTGGAACTGCACAATCTTTAAGGTCCTTTCCAACAAAGCTGTTAAACTGTGCTGGTCCCAGTACTGACCCCTTAGGAACATCATTTGTCACTGATCTCCATTTGGACATTAAGCCACTGACCACTACTCTTCAAGTGCAGCCATCCAGCCAATTCCTTACCCACTGAGTGGTCCATCTGTCAAGCCCATGTCTCTCCAATTTAGAGACAATAATGTCATGTGCAACAGTGTCAAATGCTTTGCAGAAGTCCAAAGAGAAGATATCAGTTGCTCTTCCCTTATTCACCACCACTGAAACCCTGCCCTAGAAGGCCATCAAATTTTTTAGGAATGATTTGTCCTTAGTGAAGCCACGTTGGCTGTCGCCAGTCACCTCCTTACTTTCCATGTGCCTTAGCATAGCTTCCAGGATGATCTGGTCCAGGGTCTTGCTGGGAACAGAGGTGAGACTGACTAGTCTGTAGTTCCTTGTGTCTTCTTTTGGGGATTTTGTAACAACGGGGTTATGTTTCCCCTTTACAGTCAGTGCAAACTTCACTACAGTCCTAGACTAAATCACACAATACCTGGACTTACTAGATTACTAGCTACCTGTGACCAACACAACCTTTGCAGACATCTTGCTGTGGGGCTTTTTATTACTTCTCTAATGAGGCTTCTTGACAGAAGAGGGCAAACACTGAGCAGCATCACTGCCCACTGGAAATTGAAGTCTTCAGCTGGCCAAAGGCCTTCCAAGACATCTTACAGCCTGTCATCCCCAAACTCAAGGACAGTCCAGAGCCTGACAAGCTCACACTTAATAAACTCTAATTATCCAGCATGGCATCAACAAAGTCTCTGAAAGGTCTGTTCCAGGGATATTTGCTGCCAAGATGAATGCAAAGCCTGATGTATTTTCTTATGTGGCCTCCAATGTGACGACCTACCTGTAAAATGATTCCTTCATAACCTCCTGTAGCAGCCCATGCATGTTAAGTGCTGGATATCACAATAGGAAGGGCTTTAACCAAGACCAAGAATGAGTGTTTCACAACTTTCAAAATACCAAAGCTATTCAGAAAGTTTTCATTTGTGATTAACTATGATGATTATCGAAGTGGGTGATCCTTCAATCTTTGTGAGTGAATTCTAAAATATGTTTGCAGAGCATGCCTTTTCAATTACTGAAATAGCAGACAGCTACACTACAAATAAAATAACTGCGTGTCTCAAAACCAGGAGGTTGCTTAACAAGAAAAAAAAAAGCAGCAATTCATCGACTTTTCCAGTTCCCTTTGTGAAGCTATAGGAGTTTTTGCCAGTCACTGGTATCATTTTATTTCACATGATGTATCCAGATGGCACAGCAAGGGAATCAATGGAAACAAGTTTCATAATTCATTCATGAGTAGGTGAATCAGTATTCATTTCAATCACTGTCAAAAACTTCAAGAAGGCTGCAGTTGGGATTTACTGAGCTTTTGTTCAGTAGTAAAGATGGACACAACTGTTTTCTGAATCAGTTTTAACAGAGAGGCAGTTCTGTTGAAATCCACAGGGCTATCACACTATTTGTTCAAACAGGACTAGATGCCATAAAAGCAGTGAAAGAGGTAGAAATATGTTTGTGCTACCTCAGGGAAGGAAAAAAAAAGTCCTGGTTTCATAATTTTGCAAATATAGATTGTTGTGATTAATTCCCAATTTCTACTGTAAAGGTTACTGCTTAGTTAAAAAAAAACAAAAGATGGCTCACTGAGGCAATATACATACCCACTGGTTCAGTAAAGCGATGTTTTAATAGTTCTAAGATTAAAAAAGGATTTTTGAATTTCATTGCATCTACTACCCAAAATTTTATGAAGTTAAGAAAAAAAGTCATATTAATGTTTTTGCATCACGTGCAAGCCAATTACCAGAGAGGAAATGATGTTAGCATCTTCTGGCTAAAGATAAGATGTAGCCAGCAATGTAAAAGGAAGAAGAAAAATTATAAACCTTTTCCCTCTGACTTGCTTTACGTTTCACTGTGGAATTTGGCAGTTCCTTTTCTTTTTATCTATTTATATTTAGACAATCGGAAATGTGTTACAGATCCAGCCAAACAGACCACACAACACGCTGCAAAACTAATGTCTCATGGAAGGGCTTGTCCCAGTTGTTAATCACTTGCCAGGAAAGGCTTAAGCCTTTACAAGGAATGTTGTCAGAAAGTTCATTGACTTAAGAGACCAAAGCAGCAGTTGCAAAGTTCAGATTTAAAAACTCAGATTTTTTTTTTTTTAAAGGAGTGAAATGAAAATAAAATATACAAAAAAGGTAATATTTCACGTTGGGTAATATAGTTGCTTCAGATTTATGCAATTTGAATGTAAAAGAGAAATGGGCATTGAATTTTACTGAAGATTTGCTGTGGCCAAATCCTCTGAGACTTAATCCAAGCTTGGACACGGCCTTGTGGGCCATGTACTCATCGTGTTGATACAACAGAGCCAAGCAGCTAAAGAAACAAGTGGTACAATGAGAACTGCACACAAAAGCAGGAATCCTCTTTTTTTGGGGGTGCAAAAATGCCCAACTGCAGATCTAGTGCTGAGGGAACACCCAGCACCTGCAATGTGGCTCAGTTTCATGTTTCCCAAGAGGATAAAACCACCTTCTGTTTGCCTCTAATCTTCCTGAAATGGTAGATTTATTTATACAAAATTAAATAATATATAGCATGCATATGTATAAAATAATATATAATATATATTTTCCGTTGTAGTAAGAAAAGAAACATAAATATTGACCTTAAGAGAATTATAGAATAATTTAAGCTGGAACAGATCTAACATCGCTTGCCTTTCCATCTTAGGTGAACAATCTTGGTTCCCCCTTCTCTATCTATTACGTGCTCTTCCTCCTAATCATCTCAATGAAGACCTGTTTGCCTGATTCCAGTAGGTAAATTTCTTTCTTTTATGGAGGAGCCCAAAACAGGACTTCTGAACTCCTGGTGTAGTGTTACTGGCACTATCTGGGGAGAGACCCCTCTTCAGCTTAGTGGCAACGTTCCCGCTAACCCATCCTCAGATGCACTTGGCTGCCTCTGACAGAAGGGCACACTGCTAACTCCTATCCAAATCCATATTCCCTTGTTCAGAATGAGTAGACAGAATTAAATGGTGTGATGCTAAAAGAATTATCTATAATTTTCCCTTATTTGTAAGGGAAGTTACCAGGACTCAGTATGGTCAGAGGGTATTTTTCAAGGGAGAATAACAAGGCAAAGAAGAGGCAAAAAAGAAAGATGTACTAAAAAATGCTAGTTATAAATGTCTGTAAGAAAATTTAGTCCTAACAGCAATCACCTTGTAGCATCATTGGCAAGGCCCTCAAAAGTAAGTACAGGACATGCTTACTCTATCTAAAGAAAAAACAGTGAGGATATGTTACATGTTCTGTATATTTCTATATCAATTGTTCTCAGCTGTGTCTCCTGCTCAGACAGAAGAGACAGACCAAAGTGTGGCTTTGGCTTACATGAGTCTGGATGAATCCCATGAGATGGGCAATCATAAAATGGAAATAAATAAATAAATAAAAGATGAGGGAAAGAAAAAGATGAGGGAAAGAAAAAGAGAAGGGGAAGGGAAGGAGGGAAGGGAAGGGAAGGGAAGGGAAGGGAAGGGAAGGGAAGGGAAGGGAAGGGAAGGGAAGGGAAGGGAAGGGAAGGGAAGGGAAGGGAAGGGAAGGGAAGGGAAGGGAAGGGAAGGGAAGGGAAGGGAAGGAACTATAGCTTTATTGTGGAGCAGTGATGAAAAATACCTTTTAACATTTCCAAATTATAATTTGGCATTCAGCCAGAGTCTGTATCCAGCTCTTTGGTTTCCTGCCATATTTGTTGTTGCTAATAGCTCAAAAAGCTCCTTCAGCACCTGATAAAACTACAGATATATAAATATACACACACACAGTTCCACATACACAAAGAAAAACTTGTTTTCTCTATCTACTTGGTTGCTACTAGCTTACCCTTTTACTGTTAGTTTACATGGTACTGGAAGCCTCAGGGTTGTGCTTCAACTGCAGCATTATTGGATATGGGCAATGAGAGCCATCTGTTCTGTATGAAGGAAAGTTTGCCTGTAACAACTGCACAGTGTAATCTTATCTTACTGGTGCTCTGGCATACGGTGTCTATTTCGTGGCAGATCTCAGAACTGTGCCAGTTTGTTCACTTTTTTTTTTCCCTGAAAGATAAAAGTGCACCTGGAACACTTCTGCTCTTGTTCTCAAAGAAAAATCTGATCTTGAAATCGGACTCAAATCAGAAATCTAATATTGAAAACAGTCGAGAGGGAGGAAGGACAACTGGATAGTCTTATGTTGGCAACCCTTTGCACAGCACAGCTTCAGTAGAAATTAAGGTATTTACAGCCCATAAAAAAGGATGTGTACAAAGCAGGGGGCTGATCATATTTCTCAGCCAGGTAGTCAGTGCCAGGTATCTGCATGCATGGCAGATGAAAGCATACGAAAATCCTTTCATGACATATGAAAAATCCTTTGCCAAGGATGCACAGCTGTATCTATTCTTTTAGAAACATAATTTACCAGGCACATACAATATCCCAGTGTTTTCCAGCAAGTAGGTATTTTCTCAAATCTGTGGAACAAAGTAATTTCAGTATTTCTCAAGCTGTTCACCCATATTTATGTAACAAGGATGTCTCTGCTGCACCAGGCACCTTACTGAGCCTTTCTCACATCTGCCTGACAGCAAACCAACTGGTGCTGATTTCAGTCTGCCAGCACGGGGTGTGCAAGCATCCTCTGCTAGGATGATTTGACACCAACTGTCTCAGAAGTATGCAGCTGTGACTACACATGAGAAAGGACCACAATGTTTACAGCTAGAGAAAATAGCTTTGTTTATGAAAAAATGCTGTCTATGTACAGGGTCTGTGTAATCCAGAGGAAAATATATAACAATGGAGGAAAGGATATGTCAAACAGGGAGAAAAACATTGGAGGGTAAACCATTTGGAGAAGCCCATAAGTAGGATTTGCAAATGCCTTAGAGAGCAAAAAAACCCAAGCAAAGTACTTTTTATTCTCTGACTTGCTCCTCCAAAACTGATATTTGAGGTCAATTACTTCATTCCAAAAGGGGTGACAACTCTAGCAATCCAGTTCCTTTCTATTCATAGCTTCTCAATGCCACAACAATCAGAAGAATGAGACTCCTCTGTGTCACCTGAGCCAAGTGTTTCGGGTCAGCTTAATTTTTCATCTAAATGTGAAAGCAGACATTTTGAAGGAGAATGATGAAAAACTTAAATTCTACATAATCTACAGAACACCAGAAAACCTCTTAAATAGGTCTAATGACCCTTCTCTGGAAGGGAGAAAAAGTTCATATGTGAACAACAACTGAGAGGCAACAACTGCACAAGCCCTGTGGTCTGAAGGGCATGTGCAGGTATTACAAAGCTGAGATGGATGGGAAACAATAGGTAAATATCATACGTAGAAAGTATGTAAATACCCCATTCTAGGCACTAAACATGGTGAAGGCCCAGGCATTTTATTTCATGAAGACTGTGACTATTAAATGATCTATGTAACTGTGCTGATATACCAATAACACAAATAAGAATGTGCATGATACCATGTCTATTTTAAGCATTGGAATTTTTATTACTTGTCATGCATTAAAATGATGCTAGACCCCATTGTAATATTCAGCCATTTTCACTCAAATCCTCAAAGAAGGATTCTTAAATAAGGTAAATTAACTGTTAAGTGCTTTGCAACTCAGAACTGAACTCATGGACACTGCAGAAAGATGAGTCAGAGCTGAAAACTTCTATATGCTTAGATGTGAGAAGCTCAGAAATTATCCATTAAACAACAGCCTTTTTGATTCTGAATGTTCCTTTAAGCTTTTCTCTCTGCAGGGTATCTAATAGTAGGGATGACAGAGAAATGCATGCATTTACTGTTCTTAAAATGAAGTTTCTCAGAACTTTGCAAATGCACTGGGATAATGATTATAAGGTCTGCACACTGTTACATATGTGGTGTGTATCTGTCATTTATCTGCGGTGAGATTTCTGACATGAAGAGAAAGAAGGCCATTAAAAAGAAATTCATCTGGCTTACCAACAAAACACAGGGATGAGCAAGTAGTGATTAGTGCCTGGTCAACAGGAAAAAAAAAAAAAAACGCTCATGCCTGGAAATGATTATTTACATCATCAATCATGGTCCAGAAGCAGGAGGAGGAAATATGAAAAAAATCAGTACACAGAAGCAGGCAAGGCATACAACAAATGAGAGCATAGGCCAAAGCTGTTCTCAGATGAATGCATGCAGCTCTGGGGGAGCTTTTAAAAGAGTAGGCCCTGTATTAAGTCATGTTTAATGAACTAACAATGTAATTATATTCCTCATGCATCAATGCTCATGTCATGCAGAGTTTATAAATCGAAGTGCTGCAGATCCTGGAATCAGACAGGAGATGTTACAGGGGTTTTGGCGTGTCCCCGTTTCCTACTTTTGGAATGGCAATGAGGATCTTACCATGAGGTAGGGAAGTGACTATGACATAGTCTAAAGTGACATTTTTCTTTGTTTTACAACAGGATGGATGGTTGATCATTCATGGCTATGCAGAACAAATCAACTCAGTGAAAGAAGCCTTTTCTTGGTTTTGTCCCCTACAAGTAGCCTGATCCCCTCAGTCCATTGTATGAAAATTACATATAATTATTCAGACAGAAAGAAGGATGGGACACAACATTAAAGGATGAAACTCTGTAGTCTCAGGTGGCACCTGAGGTGGTGTCATCACACCTTTGTCATGGGTGTCAACTACAGAGCAATTAGGTATCCCCCAATTTTGGCCATCTTTCTCACTTTTTCAGAAATTGCTGAAACAGAAGGGTATGGTTGCAATTAAACTTTTAGCTTTTTCCATTACAAAAACACAAAACAAAAATACTTTGCTGGAAATCTGCCATCAACCTGTATCCAGAGTAGGAATTATGTTTCACTTGAAAAGATTTACACTTTTCTTTCTCTCTTCAAATTGTGCAGTTTCATAACTTTCAACCTGTCAATGCTTTTTATGAATCATCCCCAAATGCTGGTATCCTCTAGGACTCCAGTCAAATGAGCACTATCAGTACATCTAGGTCTGCCTTCTGTGTCTGGATAAGGATTGTGATTATATTGTATTTGATAAGGTATGAAACATTTAGCTTGAGAGAAACAACAGTAACGTGAGAAGCAACTTCTGCTCAAACTCATGCTAGCATGTAATGTGCTATCAAATGGCTTTTGATAAAGAACAGGCATTTTTCTTTTTTTTTTTTTCCTTCTACGAACATTGCTTACATACAGCAAAGGTTTTTAAGCATTTTCAAAATGTATGAAGCTATAGGTCACAGTCAAAGTAGTTTAAGAGTATATGCCACTTTTTAAACAAGAGGGTTCTTTAGGATTTTGTCATTTGTCTATTAATAAAAAGTGTATTTCTGGTGAGCAGAATGTATGCAAATAACTTCGTCTCTCTTGAACACCACTCTAAAGATCTGCTAAGCAATGCAACAGTAATATTTCACGTTGTGGTAATAGGTAGGTAAGTAGATAACAACCAACAAGATGTGAAACCACAGGGTATTAGAATTCCATATAACAGATGAATTTGCAAAGTAAAATCAATGTGAAGAATGTGGTGTCTGTGCCTACATAGGAGAAATATGATTAGGCAATTTGGCAACATTTCTTTTCTTATGACGACAGAAAAAGAGTTGCATGCTGAGCCTTCCCATCAGCCCTCTACATTGATGTATGATGTTAGCCTTGAACTACACTGTCCTAAACAGATGGTCACTGGGCTGAACCTCTAGCAACAGGAAAGGGGTTTGGGAGAATGGCAGTTTCAGCAACTTCTTTTCCCTGGGCAGGGCCAAGCTGATATTTCCTTAGCTGTGTTCCAAAAAAAAAAAAAAAAAAGAGAGGAAAAAGGTTTTTATAAACTTAATATCAGACAGGACTATCTTCTTACTCCTCTTTCCAAAATCCCCTATTCCAATTTTGTTATGAAGCTGAGTGACGTCTTGATTTGAGAAAGCATCTAATGTAATATAATGTCACTATACTCCAAACACAAGGCAACTAATTTTCAAGAAAAGGAATTAGATGACTTGTTAATGCTTTAGTCATGCAACAGTTCTATGAAGAGGACAGCAATTCACTGCATTTTACAAATGGTAGATCTGAAGTACTGTGAAGTTAAAAGGCAGCTAGAAGATGTGACATTGCATCTTACCTCCTTTTTTTAATACTCCAAATAAAGATCTTACTCATGTGTTTTCAGAAATATTTTGAATTCCAAACGCAGGCTTTAGATTTAAGATTAAATCACTATTGTATAGTTTTCATGAGTGTTTAGAAACTATGTGGAAGGAAGTCTACTTGGTCTGTATCAATTTGCCATTCCAAATCACTTTCTTCTGATTCCCACCTCCTATCATAGCCAGACCTCTGTTTTATACAGGCTGGCCTGTAAATGATGCAAAAAAGACTCCTCATGACACCAGCAGAGTCTCTCATGAGCACCCAACCTGCAGTTCATTTGTTATGGGAACTGTGTATGAAGCAGCACCTCAAAACTTTAGCACCTTCATGAAGTTAGTTTTCCTCCTGCCCAAATACACAGAAAGGCTCAAATGGAGCTCAGAGGTGACTCTGTCCCTACTTGTGAAGGTCATCTCCAACAAAATGCTTGGCTCTGCTGAACTATGGTCAAAACTGAGAGAGGAAACTATCAGAGCTCCATCTCTCAGAGGCTTGTTACAAAATTAAACCCCCTCAAAAACATGACAGTCGAAGAGCAGTCAAGGAGAGCATTCAGTTTTCACTCTCTTTTCTGAAGAGCTGTGCTGTCCATTCCACTGTCCACTTGTAAACTAACTCTGTCCTGCAACTATATGATCTACCTACTGAATTCAGGCATATTTGACAGTAATTAAGCTAAGCTGCTTCTCAAGTTGAAACCTGCATTACAACAAGAGAGCCCAAGTCAGCGTGTTCATCAGAGAAAATTATGTTCCTGACCATTTTGAAAGGAAACCAGCTTGAAGCTTTGGCCTCATGAAGGCTTTCACCAGCCCCACTGCAGGCTGGAAGCTGTACCAGGGACAGGCATGGGATTCATGGCAAAACTGATGGGACCGAGAGCACGTGGGATGGGAAGGAAAAGAAAGGAAGGAGGAGAGCAAAGATAACAAATCGCTTCATTAGTTCTACTCCTCATGAAACAACTTTGCTAGAGTTAGTGGCCTTGACAATGTCCTGTTTTAATAATAACAAGGCTGAGTTCAAGGGCCCTAGGGGGAAAAACTATTTGAGTTTGAAAGTAGAGTGGAGACCTACTCTGTTATTATTCTGTGGTTTTACACACGTGAAATTTGTTCTTTCAACAGTTCCATTAAAATCTACTCATATTAAATACCAAAAAGTATGGTTGGGTTTGCATAACTTCACCTGAAAACCCTTATAAGTTTAATGATATGGCTGGCAGTCCCTTCATGATACTGGACAATCTCATAGACAATATTTCAACAGTAAAAACTCAAAATAACCTATGTATTAAATATGTGGAAGTGGTTGAAGATAGTGTGTTAATAAAATGTTCAAAATGTAATACATTATGTATTGTGACATCTTTCTTAAGCAAGTAATTTTTAACAGGTTATCCTTTTTTAGGCACCCTAAAAAGCAATGTATTAGTGGTTTGACCTACTGAAATAATGAAACTGTTGAAAGAACAAATATCATGTAAAATTATGGAACAAACCCATCACAAAGTCCTCTTGAAAGAATAACAAAGTAAAAATAGAAAAAGGAGATATATATGTATATATTCCACTTATTACTAGAATGGTAAGAATATTAGTATTTATTTCACTGTATGTATAGACAGAAGATTTGTCTCTGTTCTGAAAGTTTTGAGTATTCTCAGTCACAAAAAGGAACTCAGAAGCAGTGTTCTGACTACAAAGGCAGACCCATTTACTTACCTTTGGAAAATGTGCCAGATAAAGTTAATGAACAAAACTGCTTGCTGAGAAGCATCTAAATGTAACGGAAGAAGTCACATTTCTCCAGTAATCACCTATTTGTCACAAATTCTCCAAGTCTGGAAAAGGTGGATGTCCTTAAATCTAATTCACATAATCAGTGGAGTTCAGGTGCTTTTTTCCTAAATCCACAGGACTCCATGATGAAACCAGAAGTATAACTAAGCCCAGACACATTCACAGCTTTCCATGTGATAGGTTTCTGAGCTGAGTAGCAGCCTCTTCCACACAGCTAGAATTCAGAAATCTGATTTAAGGGGGTACAAGTCACTGCATATCAGTTAAGGCACTGCTGAATTACACAGCCTCACATTATTCTACTTCCCTCCTTCAATGAAAGAGGACAGAGGTGGACTTATTTAAATTATGGTTTTCATAAATGCTAGCAGCTACACAACTTCTTCATACAGCTGTAGAATGGCAAGATTATATAACATTAGGATAAGCAACAAAACTCTCATATCACAGTGATAATATTTTGAAGATGCAAAGTTCAATGTTCAAGGATATAATCCTCTATCTCAGCTACTCACTTTCTTTAACTTCTATCAATCATCTCATCACAATCCCCTTCAATTTTACAGCAAGTCAAACAGACGAACTGAAAAGATATATGCTTGGTTTTAAACCACATACAAGAGAAAGAGGTGCAAGAAGACCCCTTATATTGGATGAAAAAAAATGGAAATGTTTCTATATAGTACTCCCACTGGGAAGGTGGGAGAGGCTTTCCAAGCCCAAGCAGGGGTTAACTCTAATCACATTCATGTTCAATTGTGTTCCAGAGGTTTACAAGCTAGATAATATCAACTTCAGCATCATCAGCATCCTTGAGCACACTCTGATGTCCAGATTCATCACCATGTCCAAATCCCAACTCTAGTTTGCCTAAAAATCAATTTTTTACAACTCTTAAAAAAGATTTGTCTTCTACAATTTCCTTCATAGTACAAGTCATATGTACGCGGGTATCACTACAGCAGAAAAAGGAGAAGGAACCTTGGGTGATTCACAGAATTACAGAATGGTTGAGGTTGGAAGAAAACTCTGGAGGTCAATTTTTTCCAGCTGTCTGCAGAGCCCCTTTAGAGCTAATTGCCCAAGACAATGTCTACATGTTTAAATGTGAATAAATTATAATGGCTATATCAAGAATACAAATTAAAAACATGACTCATTATTTTTATTTTAAAACACTCTTAATTTTTAGAAGCTTGGCATCTACAATTTATTTTCTAAATCTCTCTCATACATATACTACCCATCAAACACATATATACTGAAAGGGATATCAAGATGCGAAGAGATCCATACTACTTTCTATTCTAACCAGATCAATCAAAATATAAAATAATAGCTCAGATCATAACACCAGATCACAGTGATCACCTAATGTTGGCAAAACTGAGCAGTCCTACAGGCACTAAGATTCAGATACCCAAAATGTACTTTTCAGTTCATGAAATGGATCAATGGGATGCTAGAGTTGTTCTCTGCACATCAGGTGTGGTATCTATAATTACAGTAATGTGAGACTGTAGTTTAAGTGACTTTTTCTGAAGTACTTAAGAGAATACTGAGCAGCTTGCTTATGAAGCTCCTACAACTCAAAGAATTTGTGTTTCAATTTCTTGTCAATACCTCAGTGATGGCAATCCTTACTTTTAGCCTGGTTTAGACCTAGAGGGTTAAACATGCTTTCTATACAGTAGGCTCAGAACATGGTAAGAAACTCATTATCAAACTTGATGGGTCCAGCAGGGCTTCTGAGCTCACACACATGTATGTGTACAACCCTCCCTACAGCTGCTTTCCTGGAAATCTGCATGTGCAGATCAAAGACAAGCCTGGACCAGGTTTCTTATCTCCCAGGTAAGACAACAGAGCTTCAGAAGTACCACACAGCATGGTCCAAAATCACCTGAAAATGTGACCATTTTTGCCACAAGCCTAAAAATACTACACAGAATAATAAAACTGAAATAAAATATATACCTGTATATTCCTAGGAGGCTGAGTTACCAAGCTACACATGGGTTTGGTAACCAGGAGATGGGAGCAGCTAGCACAGCAGTGTCCAGATTTCTTTTAATTTGACTCTTCTCTCAGTTCCCTTCTCTGAACCTGACAACTAAACACATTTGACCAAAACCACCACACAGTTGGATATGTCTTGATGGGGGCATTCTTTAACATGCATTTCAGTTTTGTTATTGTCTGAATAAAACATATATAAGAAGCAGTATTTGAGGATTATTCAGCATCTGGGACTTGTAGAGTTTTCAGCCAAGTATTTGCCACGGTCATTCCAAGAACTGAACCCACAGAAGCATAAGATCATAATCAGAAGTGATTAGACTTGCATTATAGATCCATTTTGGGCTATTGTTTCAGTTCATTGGGAGCAGTATAGAATCACAGAATTGGCTGGGTTGGAAGGGACATCCGAGATCATCAAGTCCAACCCTTGATCCACTCCCGCTGCAGTTACCAGACCATGGCACTGAGTGCCACATCCAGTCTCTTTTTAAATATCTCCAGGGACGGAGAATCCACTACTTCCCTGGGCAGCCCATTCCAATGTCTGATCACTCTCTCCGTAAAGAAATTCTTTTTAATGTCCAACCTAAACCTCCCCCGGCACAACTTGAGACCATGCCCTCTTGCCTTGCTGAGAGTTGCCTGGGAAAAGAGACCAACCCCCACCTGGCTACTCCCTCCTTTCAGGGAGTTGTAGAGAGCGATGAGGTCTCCCCTGAGCCTCCTCTTCTCCAGGCTGAACACCCCCAGCTCCCTCAGCCTCTCCTCATAGGATCTGTGCTCAAGTCCCTTCACCAGCCTGGTTGCCCTCCTTTGGACCCGCTCCAGGACCTCAATATCCTTCCTAAACTGAGGGACAGAAAAGAAAGAGAGCAGAAGAAAAAAAAAAACCCCACAAACAAGCCCTTTTTTCTCCTGTTACCACAACACATCCACTGTCTTCTTAATTCAAGAGTAACTGTAGGTAAAATCAGTAAATACAGTGATGCCCTAACAAGGGGCAGCAGTTCACAAAAGCAGTAAAATAAACTGCTGCAGAACATGATCCTTTGTATCCCAGAAAGCTCAATTGAAAGTTCATGGCAGTAGCTGTGTAATGTCTGACAAGAATAGTTCTATGGATTTAGCCAAAAGCAAATGGAATTGAGATTTGACCTTTTCAGCTCAGTAGAGTACAATTTCTGAAGAGTATATTGAAAGTAATACAATAACACAGAACTCTTACTTTTGGTAATACTTTTTCTGCTTTTAGAAAATATTTCGTGGTAGGCTCTCACACTACTTGATAGGAAACTTTTAGTTTAGTTTCTGCATTAAGTGGTGAGAAGTATCGTGAAGCAAACAGATGAAGAGCATGAAAGATATCACTTGATCATGGGAATACCAGAAAAAAAGTATTCTTATAATTTTCCAAGGTACTGCATAGGCATATTTCCTTTCATAAAAGTAAAATGTCTCACAGTATCTGAAATAATATTTTAGGTGTCCAGATATAGATTTAATTGTTTATTTCCTGGTTCTGAAAAATAATAACAATAGCAACAACAACAACAATAATAATAATCATTTTCCCAATGCTGCAGAGCAAACTAAGAGTCTTGGTAGTCAGTTCCCCACTCTAACCAGGAAAATAAGATGTCAGATGGCTGAAGAGACTGGATTTAAGTCTTGCTCCCAGAGATATCTGTGTACTGCTTCTGAGTAGTAAAGGAGATAGGTCTGAATGCATAATGGCAAAATAAAAGCTTTGTAAGCTGAAAGTTCTTCCCATCACCAAGTCATGTTGTTTCTAACCCATATATCCACAGCACAGTTCATAAGAGGACCAGTGCTGCTGTAGTTCAACATAACCAATTAAAACTTGTGCTCTGAAATCTCCTCTTTAATTGAAGCCTGAATATTTCCTTCAGCTCCTAGAGAGCCTCCCACAAGTGGGCATTGCCTTTCATACCCACCTCCTTAGGATGGTAGGGGAAAAGTTATAAAAGGCAATTTAAGGTATGGAGATGAGCAAGATTAATTAACAAAGTAAAGGCCATAGGCTGAAATCTGGCAGTTTCACAAATAAATATTTTACATTTGCAGCCCAAAAGCAAGCTCACGTTCTGGTCCCCCTAGAAAGGCAAACATGTACAACAAGTACTTATAAAAACAGAGACAGCCAACAGCTGGAGCTTAACTATTTTCTAACACATCTTCCCCAGCCGTGGGAGTTGGACCAGGCTGTGCTCATTGTGCTCTTTGAAATCTCTGCTCTGGCAGTATTCCTCAGCAGGCTGCTGGGAGACTTTCCCCCTGGCACCTTGGACTAATACAGAGAAACCCATAAATAAATTGGGAGATGATTGAGAATGCCATCGTTGCAACTAAGCTAGGGCATTAAAAAAATACACAGGGCCAAAGGACACAACTCCAGAGTGGAAAAATAAACCCCAAACCTGAAAAAGTATTTCATCAAATATGCAGAGATTAATTGGCTGCATCAGGCAACAAATACCTGATACTAAGGGGTAACAGCTGTACAAGGGAAGGACAGCACAACTCAGCTCATCTCAAAGACCCGTGCTAGTTACGAGGTGGAAAAGACGTTTTAAAGCACACAGTCCTGCTCAATATCATTTTCTCACAGTAGCATTTGCTCCAGCCTGTTTATTCACATCCATCTGCTCCTGTAGGTGGTGCTGTGGGATGGCTTTTCCAAGGCAGAAAGGGCAGCTTGGTTTTTGTGTTCCCCTTGCCGAGATTTTTTTCCCCTTCTACATGAGAAAGTCTGCAGTATTTTCTGGGTTTTGGTCCTTTCTGGTCTCTTTTCTTGCTCTTTACTTGCTGCAGACACGCACTGGCCAACACTGATGATGCTGGTTCTCCAGAGAGTTAGAGAAAATGTGTGTCAGCATTCATCTGCATGCATCTGTACCCACGCAGGGATCTCAGATGGAGACAGGAGTTATTAATATCTGCTCTAAAATTTTTCAAATTTTCATTTTCCTTTTTTTTTTTTCTTACTGTACAGAACATTTAAACAAACTATTTTTATTGACAAAGCAAATTTTAAAATTACATCAGACACACAAATTAATCGCATGGTTCCAAAGGAAAGCATAAGTCTAAAACCTCTTGAAGCTCCTACAGTAAGTCAACAATCACCCTTTTTGTCTCTCAAATGGTGACTTGTTTCTATAGTGAAAGGCAACCTAGTGCTATAACTTTAGAAGGCAATGCCCTGGAAGGGGAGGTAACGGGAAGGATGCTTTTTGAAGCTTTATTTTTGCTCTGGAACTAAACAATAACTGAAATGGCAGGATGCTTTACCATCCATAATACCATAATCAGTGCAGACTGGGACTGAACTATTCAGACCCATCAAAACATCTTGTGTTCTGTAGGTAAAGGCAGCCTGCTGATGTCCATCTGTTCCACATAACTTCATCTTGGTTTAGCCAAAGATAATGAATAATCTTAACCCGCCCTTTCGAGCAAAAGAGAAGAGTCTCTCCCCCAAGAAACCCCCTCAGATGAGTAACTGCAGTATTACTACATCAGGTGATGTCGTCAGGAAAATCTTGTACACGCTTTTCAGATCCTGTCCCATGGCCCAATGCATTGGATCACTCTCTGAGTGCTTGCTCTTCCTATTAAAAACCCCACCCTAGTAAATGGCAAGGCTATGCTCTTTGATACCCATTGCAATTTCTGTGTAGTAAACTGGCCATTTCTGTCTGATGCTCAGAACTTAGATCTTCACCAGGCAGAAACTGAAAACTTGGTCACTCACACTGCATCCCCGCAGCAGCAGGGGATGGCAAGGAAATGAGACACCACGCTGGTCAGCAACTAAAGTCATGGTGTAGCAGCATTCTAAGCAAGTTTGGCACAAATCTCCCTATCAGATCCCCACCTAGTAGACACAAGTTTGAGCAAACCACCGGGCAGTGTAGATCTAGGAGCAAACTTATCTTCAGGTGGTCTGTTATGTCTTTCCCACTACAGCCAAGGGGACTCCTTACTACAGTGGGGCTCTACAGTTCCCCTATGCATGAGAGAGAAGTCCAACAGGGATAAAATAGGAGGAAATTGTGTCCATGGGGAAGCCAGACTGCAAGGAAGAAGACAAAAAGAAGCAGCAATCTAAGCATAGAGCACTGCAACCCACAGAGAGTGGTAATGGCAAAGGGGTGAAAAAGTAAGAAATGGAATTCTATTCTCTCTTATTTAAAGGAAAACAGGGTGAGCAGAAACTCAGGCCACATGGGATTAATCATTTTGAGGAGGTACCATAAATTAATACCTGTGGGGGTCTTTTGTCCCGTTTTACTCTTTTGGTTTACATTCTGCTAGAAAGGCTGTCATATGCAAAGCTCAACTGGGGAAGTATTCAAAATGCAAGTTAACAAAGAGTTGCACTTCCCTCCAAAATCATAATAATAAAGTGCTTAGAGAACCGCAGGGTGAAATTTAAAATATAATGGAGGAAAAAAATGGCTTCTGAAGACGGTGCTTTTATTTTATTACTAAGCTAAAGAAGGAAGCAGCTACACGCTGCTGGAAACAAAAAAGACAAAGCATGCATTTGCTACAGTTCTGTGTCTTTTAATAAGAAGAGGAAATTAAAAAATAAAAGGGACCAATCTATAAAAATTCCATGCTGGCTGAGGTATTAAGAGTATTTTTTTTATATTGAACACCATATTCTTGTTTTTCATAAATGTGGTCTTCGAAAAATAAAATAGTAGAGAGAGAAAGGGGGGCAAACTGGGAGCCCTTTGTTTGATTGCTGTGATCAAAGAGGAACAGAATATGGAAAGAGAGTACACAGCATGTCCAGACGAGACACAGTTCAGTGTATCATGGGAGCCAGCTAAAGAACCTGCTGGTATGCTGAAAATTATTCTGAAAAGACTTTATAGAGTATAAACTAAGGGACTGTAGAAAGAAGAAAAAAAAAAATAAAAAAACCCTTCATTTTGATCTTGATCTGTCCCTCCACTCCCTCACTTTCTTCCCTGGGGGTTCTAAAATCCAAAGCCCAGTTTTCCATATGAAACAGTGGGATACAAAGGGATTTGGAAATCGGTTCAAGAATGTGCCTGGAAGCTGGATTCTGCCAGGATCTCCCAATGTATGGACTGCCTCCCTGGCTGGGCCATTCTTCCAGGATAAGCTACAAGCAAAACACTGGTACATTAACTGCTGTGTTGGCTGAACTGTCCCGGATCTGGTTTACATGATGTTGTGAAAAATGTTGGATACCACCTTCTTCCCTGCAGACAGGATTCCACTACTGAACTACATATACATGCCATCCAGGACAGTCTAATTCAAGAAGAAAATTAGGAAACATTTGAGAAGAAATATAAAGGCAACACTGTATTGAAAAATTCAGTTTCAGTCTCAAGGAGTTTCCAAAAAGACATTCAATAAAAATGTTGAGAGAAGACTCAGCAGCACAGCTCTGCAGATTCATACTATATGCCTCACAGCAGACAGACTTCACATCAACAGTGCAGTTCTTCTAACTTGCTATGATTCTATATAAATTAATTAAACTTATATAATTCCTATAAATTAATTAAACTATGCTTGTCACAGAATGAATAACCAAAGAGTATTGTGATAAAAATGCAAGGTAAGACCAAAGCTCTGTTAATATAAGAAAAGATTGTCTACATTCCTTAGATCTGAAAAAAATAAGTCAAAATTATCCATAATGTTCTTTACCAGTCATAAAGGCCCAGAATATCAGTATACATTGAAGAATAAGAAAGGCTGACCACCCTCTTTGTTCCTACAAAATTGCAGGAGTCAGCACACACCTCCCACCCCACACGTACATTCACTTTCTGCTGGCAGAACCACCAAAATACCTGTCTAAAACTCAGGACTCTTAATGAAGCCTCAGGGGACCTGGATGCCAGGTTTGTTTCTTATACTGGTGATACTATGCAGAGGAAAGAGGAATGATGTACCCATTTGTTAGGAAGTACAGATGAGGTGCTGGTATTCCACGCTCTCTGGAACCATTCCCATTCTCTATGGTCCATTTCTTCTCTTTTTTTTCATACTGATCTACTTCATGTACCACACATGACACAGACTCAGGTCCCCTTCTCCATAAGCCAAGGCCTCACTACATAAAAGTCCATGTGCTTATCATACCTGCAGGGAACAATGAGTGCTTGCCCCATGGCAACTGAAATGAGGCATATGAGTTCATGGACACATTACAAACGATGTCTGCACTGAGATGAGCTGAGGTCCTGGATTTTTGATACCCATTTACTGCTGAGTGGAGGTGTATAAACCAGACTCAGAGACCTGACAGACTGGCAAAATATCTAGTTTAATATACAGTCATATTTGACGTTGCAGAAGATCACTGCAGAATGAAAATCACTTCCAAAAACTTTTTCCAATGTCAGATGCTGTTGAAATTTGCAGCACAAAGTCTTTGCCTTGGAGAACAGGGCTTAGGGAAGAGGAAGGATTGTCAAATGGCTTCCTACCAGGATTCCAGCATGAAAAGGCAGCTACCAGTACAGCACTGTGATGGTGGTAGAAGTGGCTAACATCAAATAATTAGACATCAACATGACTGAGTGGACCAGATCAAGGGGAGCCTATTATGATTAAAAAAAAAATATGAGAAAATTCTAAGGAATTAGTTCACTGTGAAGCATTCTGGTCACAAGTGGCATTCCCCAGGGCTCAGTACTGGGGCAGTTCTCTTTAATGTCTTTATCAGTGATGAGGACAAGGGGATTGAGTGCACCCTCAGTAAGTTTGCAGACAACACCAAGTCAGGTGGGAGTGTTGATCTGCTTGATGGCAGGAAGGCTCTACAGATGGATCTGGAGAGGCTGGATTAGTGGAACAAGGCCAGTTGTATAAGGTTCAACAAGGCCAAGTGTCAGGTCCTGCACTTGTGCCACAATGCAGGATACAGGCTTGGGGAAGAGTGGATGGAAACCTGTCCAGCAGAAAAGGACCTGAGGCTGTTCATCAACAACTGGCTGAATACAACCCAGCAGTGTGCCCAGGTGGGCAAGAAGCCAAATGGTATCCTGACTTGTATCACAGTGTGGCCATCAGGACCAGGGAAGAGATTGTCACTAGTGAGACCGCACTTTGAATCCTGGGTTCAGTTTTGGGCTCCCCAGTATAAGCAAGACAGAGGTGCTGGAGCATGTCCAGAGAAGGGTACCAAAGCTGGTGAAGTGTCCAGAGAACAAGTCCTGTGAAGCAGCTGAGGGGCTGTTCAGTCTGGAGAAAAGAGGTAGACAGGAGACCTTACTGCTCTTTATCACTACCTTAAAGGAGATTGTAGTGAGTTGGATGTCAGTCTCCTCTCCCAAATTACAAGTGATAGAACAAGAGGAAACTGCCTCAAGTTGTACCAAGGGAGGTTTAGATTAGATATCAGGAATAATTGCTTAACTGAAAGGGTTATCAAGCTCTGATACAGGCTGCCCAGAGAAGTGTTTGAGTCACCAGCCCTTTAGGTATTTAAAATACGTATAAAAGTGGTGCTTAGAGATGTGGTTTAGTGGTGGACTGGGCAGTGTTAGGTTAATGGCTGGACCTGATGATCTTAAAGGTCATTTCCAACCAAAATTATTCTATGAATCTGTGTTTAACTGAACCTTTCGCAAACAATAATTTAACTATTTAAAAAAAGATTAAAAACCTACATCACCTGAGCTTTGCTAAAGTTCTGAGCTAAAAAATTTAGGTTTGGTGGCATTTCAGTAAATGACTATGCACAAGAAGAATTTTCCCTGCTCGTCATCAAAACTTTCTAATAGCCTACGTGCCCTCCATCAACCACCATAGACACTCAAGAAAAGATTCATCCCTGTGTTACTCAAGAGCAAGATGGACCAGAAAACTGGCAACCTGGCAAACTGAAGCATCATGTATCCAAGCTCACGAAACAGTGCTTCCAGGAAAGGTTCATGCATAATTGCTTATTTAAATTTTAAAACCCTCCTTAATACACAGTTTACTAAACTCCTGACAGGACTAATGGTTTTTCTGCTCTACAAAATGGTAACTTAGCTATCCACAAAAAGTTTGGCATAATGATTGCAGTGTGTTTTATGGTGGCCAAGTTAAATTCTGTGTTTAGATGCGGATAAAAAGTTCAGGTGTGTTCTGTAAACTTGGATTATAAACAGCTGCTTTTTATCCCTGGAGTAACTCATATTTCTTTACGCTTTTCCATCTGACAATTTATGGTTGAAAATTTTCTATTTTTTTTGTTCAGAAAACTGATCTTACGTCAAATACCTTTCATGCTGCCAGCTTCAAGCACACTGGTAAAAGTATGCTCCATTCTCTTCAGTCTCATCCTCCAACACAGACAAACTTTCCAATTGCAACTTGCCTTTTTAGAAGAACACTGGACATAATGCTTGTTAGAAAACTCCAACAGCTAACAGAAAGTACTAGTAGCATCCTGATTTGGGCCAGGATAAAGCTCATTTTCTGTCTTGTAATTTTGCTTTCAGCTAAGTCTCTTGTGTGACAGACAGGGATACTTCCCACTATACTAACGAGCACTGTGGACAAATAGGTAGGGGATGAGGCATTAATTTGCTCAAAAATGTGAATGGTAAAAGATTAACATTGAACTATATTAGCGAAAGAGATCAAGTTAATTCTAAAAGTTAGCACAAATTTTTAGGTTGTTTTATGTTTTTTTTCCTTACCTAATTTTATTATAAAAATGATTTTTTCTTTCTTTATGCCCTTCTTTTCGAACAATAAATTTATACATATGCACAGTTGCATGGTATTTCCTGGAAATATTTGGACATATTCCACTCATTGCTAGCAGGACAATTTCTCATACATTTGAACAGATGAGACTGAACAAAAAGTTGGGCCTGAACATTTGCCACATTGTTGGCAGTTAATCATTACATTTTCTCATTCTCCACTTCAAAAAAGTTGAAATCAGATCTCTCAGGATGTGGGGGAACCGTGTGTTTTCCACTATTGCCTTCATCTATAAGAGCTCATTTTGAACATAGAAAAATTCATCCCTCAAAATACTTGGGTGAACACAACAGATGAAGCTACAGGAATAGTTATTGCATACTCTCCTGTTCGACGGAATGACTTTGAAACCCACCTACAAATGCAGATGATAAAGAAAAGCAGCACTTGTGGCAGGCTGCCTGCTGAGTTGGGCAGGCCAAAGTGAGCACATAATGTAGTCTGCACTGGCTGGTGTATCCAGTTCCAAGTTTATTGCAACATCCTGATCCTTATCTTCAAAGCAATAATTAAGTACAATTCAAAATAAACTCTGTTCATGCAACAGTGCCGTTACAGATTCTGAGTGAAAGATGGAGGGAAGCTCTCCACCAATTTCTGTGAATGTTGGCTCAAGCCCCTGAAAGGCAGGAAGTAGGAAAGTTCCTATAAATCCAGGATTTTGTTTCTCCCTCACACAACCATTTCCATAACAATAGTTCAATGGCCAAATGCACAGCGGATTCAATTTAAGAGCCAGTTGCTAACCTGACATGAATGTTCCCACTTTCACTGAACTCAGTGCGGTTGTACCTGCTCAGTGCAGCTCAAGGTCTCCAGTGCAGGGCAGCCCATGGGAAAGTTCATACTGATTTTAGTGCTTGAGGAGAGAACTCAGATTTGCTCTGAACTCATCCAGAAAGCAAAGGAGCCTGAGACCTAACTCCCATTTCTACCTGGGCTATAACTGAAAACAGAGAAAAGAACCACAGGCTTATCAGAGTTGTGGCTGGAGCTAAGACAGATGGAGCAATCTACATAGCATGAGCACTAGCTGTATGCAGTGTCATTTGTAAGAGGTTATAAAAGAGTCTGTGAACCATCAACATGTAAAATTAATCACAGGAGGTCCCCAAACTGTGTAATTTTTTCCTGGGTTCTTCATTGTTTTTGCAGATCAGCTTTTTAAGATCCCTTTCCAAATATATTAAGAGTACAGCACAGAATAATGCTGCAACACAGTCTTCTGCTCACAAAAATCACACATATTCCTATCTGTGTTCATGCTAATCATCCAGGCAATGTTAACTCAGAACAGGCCATCCATACATGCAATGTTTTTCATAACAGATAGTCAGAAAAGTTAATGCATCGTATTTTCATCAAGAGTATACTATCAAGTTTTGGTGGTTATTTATTTTAACATATTTTGAATTTCAGAACTACTAATGCTACTAATTTTAGTTCTATTCACACCTGTTAGGCCCCTTACATTTTCTCCATAAATATAAACCATTTATCAGTATTTATTTGTAGACCCACCTTAATACTCATTTGCATAACATTTGCTGAGAAATTCCCTGAGGAAAAAAAAAGCACGAATTCAAGTCATATGGTATTCTCTTCTCTGCTTATGACTTCAGCTGAGCACACACATAAATGACTTGTGAAACAGATGATAATTTAATCAAGTTCCTAAACTGAGTACTTACCTCTACATACCTTAAATGATTCACTTGTAAAAACAATTCTAGTGCTTTTTGTGGCTAAGAATATTATTTCTCTTAGAATTCTCATGAAAGTACTTAGCAACTATGTGCATGTTTCAACATGTCACTGGCAATGTTGCAGGAAAAGCAGCCTTGCTGGACTTTCATTTTGAAATCATCCACATTAGACTATAGATATCTATAGTCTATTTCAATATTGTTGGGTTTTTTTCTTTTGAATTGAATGGAATTTAAAACATTGAAAAACTCATTACTTCAATACCAAGAGAACTGAAAGATTCACACAATGCACAGAGAACAACTTGCTAGTTGAAATTTGTATTTAACCTTGCAATCTAGGATCCAGACAGAAGCAAAGTTGAAAAAAATATTAAAACAAGATGTGAGATAGGAATCTTTAATCAACCGTGTTGTATCAGCCTGGGCCCAACATTCCACCCAATCTTCTGAGGTTACCCAGCACCACTTTGAAAATGGATTACTTTCCACTGAAAACAATGCCAAAAAGGGGTTTTAGCTCCCCTGAGGGAAATTAGAACAGCCTGGATCATCAGATGGGAAAAAATAATCAGTATCAGTAGCAGTCAGAAAAGGAGAGAAAGAAAAGGTGAAACCAAACTTTGGTTGTGGAGCATGTAATTCTTTAGATGTGCCTTTGAAGACTGAGGAGGAGCAGCAAAAGCCTGTGGGTTTGTTATGCCAAGGAACATTTGCTTCTATAGTGGATGATGTAAACATTTGGGGTTTTTTCCAAGATGCTAAGTTCAGAAATGTACTTTTTGTAAGCAGTCAGTAGTTAGTCCTAGAGAGAGAAAGGCACTGATAGTCTATTGTACACATTCTATTACTGGGTCAGAAGAAATATCAAAGCATATGAAAGATAATATATATTACCTTATACAAGCTACCATGAAAAGTATATTTTAAGGACTTAATGTGGCTTATTGTGTATATGGGCTTAAGCTGTTGTCCCTTGTTTTGAGTAAGAGAAGTTTTCCAACAGTGTTTGCTCTACCTGCACGTGATCCACCGTAGAGCTCCCCTGGGCCTCTGGGGTGCCAGCTTCCAGAATGAACAATTTACAAACAGGTGAAATATAGCTCAAAATACAATGTCAAAACTTCAGCAATAGCAACATATAGCTGGTAGAAACACTGGGGAAGTGGTGAAATATTATTTTCCAGATGCTGTGAGGCTGAATCCAGATTTGCCTTATGGCACGCAGTCAGTTAACACAACTTCTTTGATAGCTTAGTAAAGAAAGTAAAGACTAAGAAGCAATTCTGAAAGCACTGTTTACTAGTAGTCAAAAGCTCCTGGTTTTGTCTTTTAAAAAGAAAACTATCTTACATAAATGATCCACGCTACCAACAAATGCTAGCAGAAAACCTGATTGCCACAGATATTTCCTATTTACATAACTTCTCACTTAGATAAATAAGATGGTCAGAGCCTTGGCTCCACTGTAACCCTCTTTTACACTTCTACAGCATTACACTGCTGACTTCAGCTATGTATTAAAGTTCCCTGGAAGCCAACAACATGTAACCATACACCTATAATTAAGTACATACTCAAATGCTTTGTTGAACAGAGAAAGACTGAAGAATTGCTGCCTATAAAATTATGATGCAATAGTAGTAATGTACATTTAAATTGGAATTATGCAGTAAATGCTTTATGCCAGGGATTTATTAGCCATTAAGGACTGGAAAGCAGTCCACAGCCAGACTGTGACAGGCTACTGTCACACACTGGCATGGTCACAAATGGTTGAACATGTCATGCAAAGGACCAGCAGTGGCCCTAAGAGCCTGGGAGCTGCTAACAATGCTCTTCCCTTTAAATAACATGACAGAAGAAGGGTACTTCCAAACCTCAAATTTCCAGTCTACCACCTACATAATACCTATTTGAAAGAGAAGGCTCTTTCTCCCCACTGACAAATGAGTCATCTAAGATTAACTTCCTTCCTGCTTGTCAGGTCCTCACCATGATACCACAGGTGTCTCTTACACCTCTTACAGGTGTCACAAGGGCAACAGCACTAATGCGCTCATGCTGCTGGAATTTTAATCACCTCCTATGATTAAAACAGTGTTTAGAGAAAATTTAGGTCAGAGCACTAAAATTATCAGCAACTTTTGTTAATTCACCCATATAAACATCTGTTGATGCTTAGATGGTTAAAACTGCAGAAGAAATTGCAATAGTAAGGAACATGATGACAACAACCTAGACAGGCTTACAGTCTGTAAATTGCTTACAGTCCTTCTCACCAATTTTAAATTTTATGTCCTGTCCCCATACAGAAGTCTCACTGGCTGCCTAAAGTGAACTTGGAGATGGGTGCCAGAATTATAGGTGTTGCAGCAGTGAGCAGGACAGATCCTAAGATCCTCTGCTGAGCACATGCCCTGCAGTGGACAAGCAGATGTAGTAGTACACTACTAGAAGTAAGCAAGGCTCACAAAGCCAGCAGTCCTTGGCAAATAGAGCAGAGCATCCTATTAGAGATATTTGTCCCAAGACTTAGTTGGAAATTTTGCTATTCCTTTTTTGTTTAGCAGTGTTAACATATTTTTTGCTGTGGAGAAGGCACCAGAATTGTAGGTTTGCAAGTTAGACCATAGGTTCACTGCAGATTCCAGGGGTTCTTTTCTCACACAAAGTCAAAACCACTTTTAATTGGATAAAGCAGCTGCCCCACCACACTCTGACAGTAAGCCTGCCATACCTCCACTTAACTTCTGGCACACAGGCAGGGACTTAGATGTTTTTCAACAGTCAGGGAATAATGAAAAAGCAACTTTGATGCTACCTGAAGCCAAACTATTCAATGCACATTGCCTGCATTCCTCAGCTGCAGGCACTGAGCCAGGACACGGACATAATAATTCAGGCTCGTGATGGGGGAGGGATACAGGAGCTTAAGGACCTGAGAGGTAAAGTACTCTGGTCACGAAAATCTAGACAGAATCTAATCTGTAAGGTAGCAATACAGTTGTGCTTCTTCCCCATCCCACTCTCATTAGATGGTTTAAAGAATTAATATAATCACGGACATGGCAATGCTTTTTTTCCTTTTTTGATTGTCTCTTATCTGTTCCATATAAAATGAGGATCTATACCAAGCAAACCATTTCTCTTTCACCTTGCACACTTTTTCCAACTATAGATAACATTCTTGTTTCAAGAGGGCAAACTGTCCAACAAAATGCCCAGCCAATAGCAGAACACTTCACATGAGGGAAAGGTTTGTTCTTATCTTCCCCCAATCATGAACCATGCTATGCAAGCCTAAGATTTGATAACCATAATTATCTTACTCTTACATATCTACCAATATATGTACATCAACCCAACATAAATCAGTTCTTTCAACACTGCAGCATCTGTTCTCTGAGTTGATAATCTGCTGCAGCAATGAAGTTTGTGCACTGTAGAAAAAAAATCTCCAGCAGCTGAAAAAGGCCCCTGGGACACTGAGCTCTTTTTCCTTGTGTTATGAAAGCTATCGGGGAAAAGAAGGAGAACAGCAGCATCTCTAGTACAATATCCAGCAGCAACTTTTTACAACTTTGGACTCCTGAGGAAGAAGAGATCCTGGAAATGTCATAGTAATTCTAACTATGGACTCAACTCCAACAGTTATGGCAACTTCAAAGTTGTTAACAACAGCTAACATGCCCTATTCCAGCTATTTTGTCATACAAATCTATCCCAAGAAAGTCTACCTGGCAAGAGCAGCAGCAGTCCCTGCAGGCCTTACCTAAGCCCCTAAAGCTGGCAAGCCAACAGCCTGGAGAACGGTGTATTTGTGGCCTTACCTACCCTACAGCCCTTCAGAATGGCTCAACAAAAGAACATGTGTTCTGTTCCTTTTCAACTTCCAGCAAAGATGGCCTTAAAAGTGGGTGGTACACTATGCAGATGACTAATGCACAGGAGAAGACCAACAAATGCAGCACATATTCTAGCCTTGAGTTTTTGCTGCCTTGTACATGGGAACAACAAAGAATTCCCTGAAGGCAGGTACCAGACTTTGTCTTCCAAGGCTCTTCAGGCCAGAAGGCTGGACACTAGGAAGTATTTCTATAACAAGAGGGTAGCCAAAAACTGTAACAGGCTTGCTAAAGAGGTGGTCGATGTCCCAAGCCTGTCAGTGTTTAAGTGACATTTGGACAATGCCCTTAATGACATGCTTTAACTTCTGGTCAGACTTGAAGTGGTCAAGCAGTTAGACTAGAGGATTGTTGTAGGGCCCTTCCAACAGAACTATTCCCTTGTATTCCGATCTATTTCTATTCTGTTCAGGAAGTCACTCTGGATTCTTCTCCTCTATTGCTCAAGTTTAGCAGTGTGGTAAAACTGTAGAAAAGGATTTCCATTCATAGAATGGAAAGGCAGCACAAAATGACCCAAACAGTGGTTCTGAAGAATGCCTTGGAAACTGCAACTGTAAGACTAAAAAGTCTTCTCCATGGTCAACTGCAATGGCACCACAGAGAGTAATCAGAGTGCCTTTGGTACCACTGCTGTTAAGAGCAGCATATGTGCCAGCAGCACAAAGGAGGGTAAAAATAATAGAAAAGAAAGGACAGCTCAGTGGCCCCTCATTTCCGTGAAGTTTTATGTACTTATTTAGAACCTAATACACAGTCTGTTTACACTCTAAATGCATATGTAATACATATAAAACACATTTAAAGAACATAAAAACCCATACAATTTTTAGAAAGTGTCTTACCTTTGACCCAATAAGCGTGTACAGCCACTGGATGGTTTCATTATGATTTATTACTCCATTCATGCCATCGACATAGAGCATAATCTGGCCCAAAGCTATTTTAAAGAAAAGAGATAAAAAACAATGAGACCTAGTGAATACGTTTCATAATCCTAAGCAATGCTGGCACTTTTCTACAAGCAGGGTTTTCCAGAGACATGGGAGCTCAACCAATGAAAGATATATAGGCAAATGGACAAAATCCAGGGACACTGCAGTAACTTTACTGACTTTATCTAGATTATATAACTACAAATTTAATCGAGGGACAAACACAAGCACTTGTTCCCTCCTAGAAGATGCACCATTTGATCACCCCAAAATATGCAAACATATTCTGCTTATTACTACTACTACTACATATTCTACTGCTTACTGTGTCAACAGTTCCAACAGCTACAAGGTTTTGTATCTTGTGAGCCCAAGACCTCTACCATTTGTTTCAGCACCACATGTTTGGAATAAGTATATTTGGATTGACTGTGTCAGTGAATTCCATTAACATAAAATTGAAGCAGGGCAATTTACACCAATACTCAGCATTGCACAGTGCTCTCTTGCGAATGAGGTTTGCATTTTAGTGAGCAAATACAATTATTAAAGCATGGTCAACCGAGAATTATCTTTATTAATTTATTCTAAAGCATTTACAGCAACATGTCAGAACATTTTAGTAAAATAGTCCATAACAGTAATCCCATAGTTTGCAATCCTGATGAGACCTTCTAGAGACAAGTTATTAAATCTTTTCTGACTGATAGGGCCAGACATTTTTCATTCGGATTATGAAAAGTGGATTAGCAAAATTCATCTATCATCTTCAAAAGTTTCCACTGTTAGATATTTCTGCTTTATAGCAGGAGATCAAAGCACAGTGGGATGAAAAAGAAATCACTGATGTAACACCTTTCAGCACAGCCTGTTGGCATAACAACTCAATTATCTAATGCACAACCTGATGAGCCCCTCTGCTTTATGGAAGAAAAAAAGGGAAAAAACCTACAGGGTGGGGAAAATTACAACGTTATTAATCTTCCAAAGACATTCTGAATGGGTTTTGCACAGTGCAGCAGTATTTCCTTTAGGGCAGATTTTCAAAGACTAGAATGTGAGGCAAGCAACTTAGGTACCCCTATAACTAAGCAGTGAACTTCTTTTTTTACTTCAACTCCTCCTTTTTCCTTTGCTCTAGTTAATTCATTTACAGTTAAAAAAACCACCAGGTACTAATTTTAGGTACTTATGTTCTTTATCTAATCTGTGACACCAAGCTAGAAGTAAAGTCACTCTGCATGGTCAACAAAGATGGAGAAAAGGCAAGCAAGAGGACTATGGTTAAGGAGATAACTTGTATCTTAGGCAGGCTGTGTTGCCACTGGGGTATCCCCATCTGTCTCTGCTCCTCTTCAGCAGGAAGCCCTCATTCACCACCTTCTGAAGCCATGTGTCTCAGATGAATAAACTCAGATGGGAGGGACACAGGCCCAAGTGTTAAGGTAAAATGAAAGATGTAACCTCGTCAGTAAAAAGAGATAAGATTTATGTGGCCTGGATAAAGGGCTGCTTTGAAGCATTTCCTTGAAGGTAAAGGAAAGAGGAGAACACTGCTATCCCAGCAGTAATCTGAGAAAGTTCTTAATTCCTGTTTTTACTTCCTTTCATTGCAAAAAGGATTTGGCCCTTGATCAGGATAAGATCCAGTCATGCTAAGGTCACCAGCCCCCCTCCCCCTCCCTTTTTTTTTTTTTTTTTTCTTTTTTGGTGCAAATTCTTTGGTTGGGGTGAAGGGATTTGATTAGAATTTGAAACAAATGTGAAACAAATTTTACTCTTGGTGCATGCCCTCCAAATTAATATAGAAACAAAATCAGCAAGAAGCCTGCTTTTAAAGGGCAAACATAGACACAATACAAAATTACTCTGCTGCTTATACTTAAGACCAGTTAGAGTGGATGCATAAGTAAGATCTGGGATGCATTAGTCTTCAGCCCCTATAGATGTGACTCTTCTTAACAGTAATAGGTTAGGGCAAGTTAACAGACCTTAGAAAGGAGCAAAAAAAAAAGTTTTAGGGATTCCTGACAATTTTCACTGGATGTTACTAATCTTGCCCCCCACAACCGCTGCCACCACCTTTTTTTCTTTTGCATTATCAGTGCTTCCTGAAGTATATGGTAGGATCTATATCTTTCCAGCAACAGAATGGGTCTTCTGGATATAGGTGAAAAATTAGTAACAGATGAAAAAAACCCCACTACTGCTTCCATTTGGACAAATGACCAGTAGGTTTCAGAGGACAAAGACTCACAAAGGACACACATGAAGAGAGGTTTGCTACGGTCTCATGTTGTCCACATACAAGTCATGACTCCAGTAATTAATTATTCACCACACAGAAAGTTATCAGCTGCTGACAGCCTGTAGCGTGGAGCTTCATATTGCTATTTCCTGTCCTCAGGGTTCAGAAAAAAGAAAGCAAGACACGATAGGTGAGATAAGACATGATAGGAAGGGTAGAGGAGAAATCAGCTTTCATTATGAAGAAGAGTAAATTAGGGAGAATCTGTATGTACTTCGTACAAAGCAGCTGCCTGAAAAATTCTTAGGAAAACAAGCCAATAAAGGAGAATGTTGGTTTTCATACTGTATCAAGTGTCTCTAATGAGGAAGAAAAAGTAACACCTAGAAACCACACAATACAGTGGCAAAATGGAAGAAGCCACCAGAAATGCTTGTGTAAGAGCAGGTTGGTGGACTGGAGGTCCTCAGGCTCTCCCAGGGTTGCAGTTGGGTTTTGCAGTAAATGGGGATAGACTGGCCACAGACAACTGTACTCATCGCTGGTGAGGCCACACCTCGAGTACTGTGTCCAGTTCTGGGCCCCTCAGTTCAGGAAGGATATCGAGGTCCTGGAGCGGGTCCAAAGGAGGGCAGCTAGGCTGGTGAAGGGACTTGAGCACAGATCCTATGAGAAGAGGCTGAGGGAGCTGGGGCTGTTCAGCCTGGAGAAGAGGAGGCTCAGAGGAGACCTCATCACTCTCTACAACTCCCTGAAAGGAGGTTGTAGCCAGTTGGGGGTTGGTCTCTTTTGCCAGACGACTTTCAACAAGACAAGAGGGCATGGACTTAATTTGTGCCAGGGGAAGTTTAGGTTAGATATTAGAAAGAATTTCTTTACGGAGAGGGTGATCAGGCATTGGAATGGGCTGCCCGGGGAAGTAGTGGATTCTCCATCCCTGGAGGTATTTAAAAAGAGACTGGATGTGGCACTCAGTGCCATGGTCTAGCAACCGCAACGGTGGTTCAAGGGTTGGACTTGATGATCTCTGAGGTCCCTTCCAACCCAGCCAATTCTATGATTCTAAAAACTCTGCACCTCTTTATAATCTGCAGGCTTTTCTACTCAGCCTATGGCCTACCTCCCCAGCCTGCAGAAGTGGCTGCAGCCACAGTACAAACTCCCAGGTGCGCTCACTGCCCCGCACCTGCATGTACAGGCCAGCCCGACAGGCAGGGCCTCATCTGATGGCCAAGGCAGTCTGAGGTACTTCAGAAGGCCAAAGTAGTCCAAAATTTAAGCTTTCATTCGAACGTGCCTTCAACCAAACTCCTCTTTTTCCATTGAAAAACGAGGAGGCTATTTAATCCATTTAATCCCATCTCTCAGCCCTTAGCTAACTGGAATTCTTTTTGGAAGTATATCAGCAACCCACTTGCATTAGGAAAGTTTGCTATTGTGCAACAGGGGGTAAGGGAGAGGGGGCTTTAAATATGGAGCAGACTTCATTTGGAATTTCTTTGTTCCCACTACCCTTGTGAAACCCTTAATCTTATGTGAAAGTAGTGTGTGACTTTACCCACAGCTATTTTCAAGTGGAAAATTGCTGGATTTCTTAGGAAAGGCTTAGGCTAGAAAAGGACATAACAGCCAGAATCTTCTAAATTTCTGTGAAATAAAAGGTTTAAGAAAGCCTCTAAAAACCTGCCAGTATTGGCACTAGTGTTTTCATGTGATCTCTCCTATATAAAGTTAACAAAAGCAACAGGGAAAAACCCTAGCACAAAGCATCATCACAATGTGCATCACTTTATCTAAAAGCCTATTTTCCCCACACAGAGCGTAAACAGTTTCAAAGCTTTTTTTTTTACACACAACACCTGTTTCTCTAAATCTCTGTCTGCTTTGTATTTTACCACAAGACTAAAACAGAGAGATCAACAGCATAGAATGAGCAGAAACACTATATTGTTGCAATTTCCCAGGAGTCAAAACCCCACTCATCAGTTCAAGAATTATGGCAAGGATGCATCTTGCAACTACATTTGTTTCCATCACCATAAGTAAACACAGAGGGTGAAGCTGGCCAAAGCCAGACCCTCTTGCCACAGCTTTCAGTTCCCAAGGAACTTTTGGCCCAAGTTCATCAGGCACCTCACAATCAGAAGCCATGGTCCATCTGACACATTCTACACAGCAATGGACAAGCATGAACTGGACATAAAGAACTGGAAACTAAGGAGCAAGAACCAGCTGCTGGAAGTCATCTTTCTCTTTGCTAATTAAAATCTTATCACCATCAAAGAGAAATTAGGGTCTATGTAACTGCCTTCTTTCCATCTGTGAAAAGTTATTAGCTTATGTACACTATTCCTTGGCACCAAATAGGCATACTCCATCAAAATAAACATCCCCATCAAGAAGAAAATGTCAGTTATCTGTCTACTGAAGGATCCCAAGAGGGAGATAATGCAGTTATTCAGTATTCTATCACAGTAGGTGATAATTCTGAAGAAAAATACTACGTCCAACTTGTTTCTCTGTACATCCTCACTAGAGAGGCAAGAGCTCAGCTACCAAGAGGGACTGTCCTGAACACAAAACCTCCAACTCAGCTCAGCGCCAGCATGCTGGATGTTGGCAGCTTCTTCTTTTACTTGTGGAACATTTCCACTGACAGTGCTTGCACTCACACCCTCAGGGGAGAGCTTATTATCTGCATAATATCCAAGGATATTGGATAGTGCTCTCCCTGATGAGAAATCTTTATAAAGTAAAACTTCTGTACCATCCAGCTACAGATGACCTGGCCTCTTCACCGCTTCTGAAAATGATCTTACAAAGCAGCACTGTGCCAAACCTTATGATTCACACTCATTCCACAGGGCTAGAACCAGCTAAAATTTTTAGGTTTGGGGTTTTGTTTGTTTTGCTTTTTCCTTTGTTGATATTCTTATGGGTTGGTTTTAGCTTCAGTACAGAATTGTCTCTTCATAAACTTATATTCCCATTTCTTTACTCTGTTTTTTATTAATCTGCTTTATCTAGGAAGATAAAACAAGTCTTATTCCTGTCCACAAATGCATGAATATTTTGGGGGTTTTATCACAGTTTCTTTAAATCCTAAATCTTTTCTTGATCGTGTCTTCTTACCCTCTGTTCATTTGTTATTTCCATTATCACACACAACATAGTTGAAACATTCTAAAAAATTAATTTTCATGACTCCTATATTAACCATGTGCTGAACCTTCCCTATTAACCATGTACCGTATTCACTGCATTAAGCAAGAACTGAAATTTCTCACAAAAAAACCCATCATGGAACAGATAAGCTACAAATTACAAACACAGTCCCCTACAGGTGTCTGTGTATTATATTGCTAATGTCCAGAAGTTCTTATGCTAGCTAACACTACATAAAGTCTAGATTTTAGTCTTATGTTGTACTTTAATACCTCATAAGCATTTGGAAACTTCTCCATGATAGGTTCAGATCTAAAGAATTATTCGAAGTTCATCTCTTCTGCAGAGACAGAGTTTCCACATCAAACTTCATTTATTTCCTCATCTACCTTAATGGAAAATATATGAAGATAAAATAAAACTCAAGAATTTTTTAATGCTGAAAATGAGTGACAGAGGTGACAACCAGAATTTTCCCCTGGATTACAGGCTGAAGAGAAGTTGCTGTCCAGGGGACAAAGCCAAACAAACCCAGAAGGCTGGACCTGCCAATCTCCTGCTCCATCACTAAGGCTTTCCTCAGTGTGCTTGGGCCCTGCAATGTACATTGCTGGCTGTGGTTATAACAAGCAGGTACAACAGGTGCCAGTTGTAACATGCCCTTAAAAGTACATGTTATTTAAAAGTTAAGCTTGCTAAGAAACAAAAATCTTTTCTTAGTTTGGTGGCTAAAAAGGTACCTTTCCATTGTTTTAATCCTAAAGAGACAGCACAAGTGTATTTCAACACCTATTATTTCAATCTGTTCCTTAAAACTCCATGCTTAGTACTACATTCTTAAATGGCACAGCCTAGCAATAGTTTCCACATCCACAAAAGCCCAGAGGAAGTGCTGGAGGAGATTTATAACTCTGACACTCCTGGCACAATAGAGAGACTTTAAGATCTGTGTTACAGACTCACAGAATCGTCACAGTTGGAAAAGACCTTTAAGATCACCGAGTCCAAACACCAACCCACAAAACCCCACCATGCCCACTAGAGAATGTCCTAAAATGCTACATCTACATGGCTTTTTAATACTTCCAGGGATGGTGACTTCACCACTACCCGGGGCAGCCCAATCCAGTACCCAACTACTCTTTCAGTAAAGAAATTTTTTCTAATATCTAGTCTAAACCTCCCCTGGTGCAACTGCAGGCCATTTTCTCTTGTCCTATTGTTATTTAACTGAGAGAAAAGACCAACACCCAAATCACTACAACCCCCCTTCAGGTAGCTGTAGAGAATGACAAAGTCTCCCTTCAGCCTTCCCTTCTCCAATTTAAAAAATCCCAGTTCCCTCAGACTCTCTTTACAGGACTTGTTCTCCAGACCCTTTGCCAGCTTAGCTGCTCTCCTCTAGATATGCTCCAGCAACTCTGTGTCCTTCTTGTAATGAGAGACCCAAAACTGAACAACCTTTCTTGGCAACCCATGCCAGTGCTCTTGTCACCCTCATGGGTTTTTTGGTTTTGTTTTCAAGTTTAAATACAATTTTCTGTATTTCAGCTAGTGCCCACGTCTTGCCTCTTGTCCTTTTATTGTCCTTTTATTGTGCACTGCTGAAGTCTGGCTCTGTCTTCTTTACTCCCTCCAGTTATAGATTTAGTCCCTCCCATGGTTAAATTGAATTAAACTTAATATAAATTGAAGATTAATCCATAGTCAAGAAAGAATAACAACACTGAGCTAGAAAATGTACCTTAAATTTAGGATTAAAGTAGGGAAATTGAGCGAGACTCTCAAGAAGCCATACCTTAGTGCTTCTATTTGGGAGCTGATTGAGTAATTTAGTCTGGCAATGTGCTAGATGTGATGGATTTCAAGGTCTTTCCCCCTCCATTAATCATTAGGAACATAAGCTTTCTGTCTGTGTAAACAATACTAATCCTGACTTTGAAGGTACAAAGAGGGAAACACAAACCAAGCTTTGCAGAATGGAAAAGATAATTTCTTCAGCTCCCTTTCTTGAACTCCTCAGACACCTATTTACCCTGCACAAAGAAAGGTCCCGCAGGTGCTAGCTGTCTTTTATCAATCATTATCAATTACATACAGCACACCAGTTTGGAATTCCAGCATCTCCTTCACATGCCAAAAAACTAAGCTTTGAGAATGAACTCAGCATTTGGACTAGGAAACATTGTAGTCAGATACAATTTTGGAAGAAAATCCAGTCAAGATTTAGTGTTCAGCTTATTTCGACTGGCAGACTTTGCGTGCCTTAGCACCTAGGGCAGAGAAAATCCTGAGAGAATATACCAAGCAAATGTTTTTTTCTATTATATGCCAACAGGATCTTCATTAACTGCAGTCAGGCCCTTTTGAGGTGATTACAAAACAAAACCAGACTGTCTTGGGGTTCCTACCCTCTGTGGAAAATAAAGAGAATCAAGGGGTAAGACAGCTGGGCTGTTTAACAAGCACTAGAGAAGAAAAAGGACATACAGCAGGGTAAAGTGTTCACATACCAAGCATTTTTAGTTACCAACAGCACTTCTTGTTAATATAACAGTAAACCTTTCAGGATGAAACTGTCAGTTTTGAAGTGAACAAATAACAGATTCTCACTGACTGCTTTTTTTCTTTCTCAAGTTTTTATTGCAAAAAAACCCAAAACAAAAATCTAACGCGCATTTTTTAATATTTACATTTCTCCTAGATGAAAAAGAAGATCCCTAGGAGAAAAAAGAGGAAACACAGGAATTTCCAGCAGTACTGGATAGTAAGGAGAGTGAAAAAAAAAAAAGAAAAGGAAAAAAAAAAAAAAAAAAAAAAAAAAGATAAATTCCTGTGCAAGTTGAAACGTCAAACATCGCTTTACCCCGTGGACTTCGTGGACTTCAGGGAAGTTTTTGTAAAGGACAAACATTGATCAATGATCTTTTGTTGTCATGTAGTAATGTGTCGCTGTTATCCTGAGTGCTAAAATTTACCAAGATTACATTTACATGTTTTTCATGCTCACCTTCCTTCTCCAAGGATTTACTCTAAGCACATAAACATAGGTCCAACTTAACCTCCTGAAATAACAGTATTGCAATTGGTAAGGTAACTAAATACACTTATGCTACACCTTGTCAGTGTGGCTTACAGGGAGACTAAACCATGCCAGTGGATGTAAGAAATTCTACTATTCAAAACCCAAAAGCTAATCTCCAAAATGCAAATACTGTGGCATATTCTCAATAAACACGGACTTCTGAAAATAATACGCCCTATATTATTGCAGAATAAAAAAAAAAAAAAAAAGACAGTCAATGAAAATAGTAATCCTACCCTGAGTGTTTCACATCACTCCCCACAGAGGGTTCTGCTGGGAGAAGTGTGCTGCCAAAAGTGGCATTTCAGTAGCCTCCCGATTTTCAGTAAAATTCAAATACTGCTTATTCTAGTTGGTAGCATAAGGTGTGCTCAGGGAATACCATGGGAGTGCTACACTGAGAACAATAAATGCAAGTAAATGTCTTCAGCTATATTTACTCTATATTAACCTGTTCTTTAATTCCCATGTAGTTTTTTCTCTTGGCAATGTATTCCACACCACATTCCTTCTTTTGCCAATATAAAGGACCACATATAAAAGAAGACAACGGAGGAAGAAACATTCTTTTAAGAAGCACTACAAGAGATGCCAAGTAGGTATCACTTCTAACAGTTCCCAGTAGTTCTCACTAAAGTGAGAGCAGCTACAAGATTTTAGAGAAGCCTGTAAATTCCTCCGAAGTGATGTATTGGCTTTCTTCATCTCAACAGACAGAAATACAACAAATTAACATACTGTGCACAGTTATTAAGATAATTTTGTGGATGCTTGGGTAGTGTTGGAAATGCTAGTGACAACAATGTAAAGAGCTCTGCTTTTTAGATTTTTTTTTCCGATATAAAATTTTCCTTAATGCTTTTGTCATCTTGAAACCAACTGATTTAAAGTTTGTTATAGAGAAGGAGAGAAAGTCACATTTTTCCTGTCTACCTATATTCCAAGTCATCCAAAATCAGTGATTGCGTCCCCTGCTCAAGAAAGACTGACTGAAGAGCAGAAAAATCTCTAGGATAAATAAAAATTCACCATGTTTTAAGTTCAGCAACTAAATTAAAATAGGTTTTAAGAGAAGTGGCAAAAAAAGCTTGTCTGTTTAAAGCAAAGAAATGCTTGCAAGTCTCACGGTGTCCCACAGTCCTCATCATAATGTGCTGGCTAGAAAAGATTAAAACCAAACAGCTTGAAAATAAAAGCTGACTGCAACAAGATCTTTGTGTCTACCGAAGGATGCATCCAAACATCAAGTGATTCTTAAGAAAAAACATGCATATCCTTCTAATTTTCTTCATCATAATTATACTGTTACAGATGCTGAAACTGAATTCCTGATATTTTCACAGAACTATTGCTCTTCAGACAGCTTAGCCTGCCTCTCGTATTTCAGATAGACTCCACCCTGCAGACATGTGCGTGCCATTACAGCTTTCTCTTTCATCTCCTGAATTTATGCTTGTTAGGGCAAATTAATGAAAGCCTCTATTCTTTAAGTACTGGCTAAACAAAGCCAAAGTCAGCACTAGAAAGCAAACTGATACAACACTTCATTAAATGTGCTTTCTATTCTTTTTGTTTCAAGTATGTCTGCTGCTATGTGAAATTTAGGGTTATACGGTCTCCTTTCAAATCCCACAGTAAAGAATGTGCTCGAGTCACAAGTTCATATCTGCCATTTGAAGTGGACTTCCCATGAGAAAAAGGTGCAGGGAAGAGACATCTTTACAAATCCCTTTAAGAACAGAGCTCGCACTCTTCCAAAATATCGATTGATAATGCTGTTTTGTGTCTCTGCTCATTCATCTCAGATAATGAGCAAAGATTCCTTCCAAATTAACTGTAATTCTCTTCTAATCCCTCTATCCTTTTTTCTTCCTCTTCAGCACGGTGACGGGTGAGAACTCCTTTGAATACTGAATCCCATCTTATTACAGCAATTCTTAAAGAGAAACATAGCAAAATCATCTTCATCAGTGTCATGCTCAGACTTTTTGATTTCTGACAGAATGTAGATAGCTCAATAGCTACACAGAGCGTGCACCAATCCCATTATTTTGCACTTCTCAAAATTCTCAGGCAAAGATACATCTACAAAAATTTATAAAGTAATAATTTCTGACTGATGATATCCTGGTCTGAGCCAGGATCAAACCAATTTACATTCTACAGAATCTCTAATTTTAATTTTATTTCCTTACCATATATATATATATAAAAAAGCAAATAAAACAGATTCAGAACACAAGAAAAATATCTGGGAAATTTAAGTGTCAACGGACCTAAAAATGTGAGGTCTTTCATTGGTGACTACATGGCAACGGTGTGGTGGCAGGAAGAGATAATCATGTATTGGCTGAACATGAAAGTGATAGATTTATCCAAGTTTGACAGTCTAAATTTCTTATTTACCTTACCAGTAACTATGTAAATAGGAAACACAGCTGCACATCCACATTTTATTTTCCAAAATATTTTTCTGTGATTTTATTCCATTTTCTTGATACTATTAAAAATCAGTGACCATAGCACTACTGGTAACGCTCAGTATGAATGCAAGATTGTTTCTATGACTGTATTATTGGTCAGCACCCCATCAGCAGACGTTACGCAGGACTGGGTTCCTGGATAACACTAACCCTGAAGAAGATGGTGCAGAGGTAACTGGGAGACAGCAAAGTTTCACAGGTCCATCTGTTAAGGCAGCTCAGAGCAAGGTTGCCAAGGTTTGCTCTGTGAGCAATAACCTTGAGCTCCACATGGAAGCTGCTAAATTACTTACAGACCCAAACCAGCCCTATAAGTATCACAGACACTTCTGTGCAACACTCCTTCTTTAAGAGCTGTGGATTGAACCCAAACCATCTGTGCACAAACGGCATGGGAGTCCGTGCATCTACGGCGTACTTAGACCATGGTCAATATAAATCCACCAGGGGTAATTAACCATTTCTAGGCACTTAGAAGTTAAAAGAACATTAGGCATACAAAATCTGAGCACTTAAAATTCAAGAAATGACAGAATTAAGGTTCTTGAAGGAAACTTCATTCAGCCTACATCATGCACAAACATAACTACATCATAATCAATTTTAAGAAACATTATTTTGGAGCTTTGGAGTGCTACTTTATTCAGAGCAAGTGCTGTGAAATACTGTGTAAAAAGTACTTTCCCAGTGTGTGGTCCTAGGCTTTTTTTAGTGCAAACCTCCTGTGAAGACAGAGTATTTCATTTCCCGCAGGACTCTATAATATTCATCAATATATTGAGTGCTTCACAGGTCTGAATAAATTTTCTGCATAGCACAAAAATGAAGGAAAAAAAATCATTCTGCTGCTCTGCAGAGAAGTCAGAGCTTTCACTAGCTCTTGATATCACATCTGAGATGGCTGGCAATTTGATTTTTGAGAATACTTTTTGATATAATAGCACTTCAATTATCTGGAGAAGGGCTGCAACTGAGTTAGGTTAAGCCCTGTGCAGTATGGGAACCACCCCAGAAAACAAGCAACACCCTGGAACAGGGAACATAAGGACACTTCCTTACAAGCTGAATTGTAATTACTTGCCTAGCAATTACATGACCTACTAATACTATATGAGAGGTTCAGCTAAGATCTCTCTTCCCACATCAGGAACCTTAAAATGTGTAATCTGCTTTCTTCTCTGAACTCTGAAGACTGGAAGCCTTATTTCTAATATATGCACTATGTTCTTTTTAGATTTTTTTATTAACTGTTTACACACTCCAAGCAAAACAACAAAGACATCTTCAAAACATTTGACTTATACTGTAAGTCACACTGTCAGAAACTGGTTCACCAGATATGATTGCAGAAGTTGAGGCCATCATTGTAACAATACCTAGGAGTATGAAGAAGCAAGAATTATTTCAGATGGACAAGAATTTGAGTAGATAAATTCAGAGCTACTTTGCAGATCAAAGAGTTCTGATATCCGCAAGCTGAATCCTACATTCCACAAAATATCACCCATCAAACACCACCTGCACCTTTGTCAAGCTCTGATCAATTCTCCATTTTTGGGGCAACTCCTTTTTATCACTGTTTCCTCAATAGCAGTGCTGTTAACACGTCACTAAACTCCAAAATTTTCTCACTGCCTGAACTCTTAAAGAACAAAGAGCATTCTGTGGCTATTTGCATGCTCTGGCAAGAGAAGACTATGAGATGGGGAGAGACAACAGAGCACTGATCTGCTCCAGGCCACTCAACCTCCAGGCTGCTGCTCCTAGAGCCTCCCAGTTGCCCTGAAAGGGCATCTTTTGCTCCAAGCATCTGTTCAACAAACATCTCATCCTTTTGGGGGGCTGCTATCCTTACATCTGGGCAAAGGCTTCAAGCAGCAATTGATAACCCTTTGATCATCATCGCCAGCTAGAACACCTTTGGCTTCTAAAATGAGAGGCTGTCAAACAAAATAAGGTAAATTACTCATTTGTGTACACATAAAACTAAAATATGAAGTGGGCCTATGCTGTCTTCAGTGGAAAGAGTCTTCGCCCTTCACAAAAGAGTTACTGTTAATTTTGTTTCATAGCTGTAACATGGACTTAAGTTTCACTCATCCTTTCTGACTGCTCAAGCCAGAAGGGTAGTCTCAGGTTTTTCATACAGTACAAAAAAAGAAAAAGTTAATTATTAAGTAAAATACCTGAGTTGCTTTATTGGTGAAGAAAATAAAGCAGAACTGAAATATACTCATTTTGACTCACTGCACAATCCAAACAAATTTATGTTAGCTGAAAGTACAAGAGCAACAGAAAGCCCTGAAAGCCAGTAATTCACATTTTGTGGTCAAAAAGTAGAAAAAAACAATGTTAACAGCAGTTATCAGTTAAAAAAGGACAGCTGCTTCCTACTGTGTAAAAAAATCTTAAAGAGCTTTACAAAATCAACACAGCAGTACTAAAGCTGTTTTAAACCTGTAAAAAATTATTTCAAAACCATTGCATAATAAATGCTACTGAATTATTTTATATCTTCCCAGGAAAGTGTTGAGACACCAAAATACTCACTCTCTGTGAACCTCTGATGTCTCCACATTTGCCTATCAGCTTGTGAGAGCTGCTAACTTGGTAACATAAATAAGTTGCCTAAAATGCATCCAATCCATGTGAATTTACAAAAAGAAACAAAATATGAAGTGAGGAGAGAAAGAATCAACACTGCTGGTACAGGCATGAAAAGAATAAAGTCTGTTCTTTCCCCCTTTCCTGAATCTCATTTCAAGTTTAACATACAGAAAGACTCAGGGCCAGAATGCTTATCCAAACTACATAAATCTCAAGACAAACTCTACAGATATATGGCCCTGTCCCCACAAAACCTTCGTGCTCTTTCTAGTGCTGCTTTTCAGCAGGAAAGGCTAGTAAAGAGCTATTGTTTCACACCAAATCTTAGATCAATCTTTGCCTATTACATCTTCCCTTAGAAGTATGATTCTCCTTCCTTGCAATGACTTTCTTAAATGAAATGGGAATGGAAACCAGTCCCTAAACCTGCAATGAACCCTACAGCAACAAGGTACCTCACACTGCTCCTGCAACTGCCTCTGAGAAAGACACAATTAATTCCCTTATTCCCTTTCTGAATTCCTGAGCGGGGTCAGAGGGAGGGAATGGCATTTACCACCACTCAACCTAGTTCAGGCAGCTGGTCCAGCTTATAATGTAAACATGGTAACACCTTGGGAAGGTCACTCAGAGGAATGGTAGCATTAGTAAAGCAATTAATTTGGTTTGATCACATGCATACTGGCCTTTTCCTGTACTTTCCTCCCTTCCTTCCCCCACCTTGTTAGAAGGAAATACGAGGAGCAGCTTTTACTAGTTCTCTGAGCAGAAATTTTCAGAAGGTGAGAGATGGGATTTGCTTGAACACCTAGAATTTCTTCTTTTTTTAGGATGATTTCCAGCATATTTTATTTATCTGTTGCCAAAAGAAACACTTAATAGTTTTCTCATTAGTCAAAGGGCTTTGAGAACATGCTTGAAGGAAATGATCCAACTAACAAAACAAGCAAAAGCTTTCCATGTACTTCACATGCTCCACGAAAAGTGGCAGCAGCTTCATGGAAACAGCACCTGTAGAGCTAACTGTCCAACTTGAGGTGTGTTTATCATCTCCTTAAAAAACTTTAATTCTAAATGCACACAGAAAAGTTACAGATTCCGTTTATCTTTCTACCTTCTGACCACTAAAAAGTGAAACTCAAGGGAAAAAAAGAACACGTTTAAACCCACAAGATTCAAGGGTCACCTATCACTACTTTAAGGGTTTAATTACATGACATTTCATAAAGCTGGAGAGTGAAACGTAAAACAGAGACGAAGCAAGGTACCAGAGTCCCAGGTGGATTTTCAAGGTCACACTGAGCTTGTCTGCCCTCATAGCCCTTGACTACTACAAAGCTGAAACTTTATATTCCTCCTGAAACAGATACTCCTTTATTTACCTCCTCTGTCTTATTTCATCACCTTCTGTCTTAAGTCTAGCCTGCCAGTTTTAACAAGCCTCCTGTACATATATACAGCACCCACCATACACATTCCTCATCTAATTTACATGAAGAATATTGAGTTTGTAGAATTAAAAACTCAAAGGCTAGCTGCATTTTATTCTCTATGTGATGAACTGGTGCTTTCTTCTGCTTTCTTCTTCTTTCATGGTGCTTTCTTCCTGAACCTTTCCTAGAGTATCTTTCCTTGCATGACCAGTCACAAATGCTCTGGATCAAGACATATGCAAGGAATTGTGCTTTCCAAATGGGGTAGTATTTTCCTTTTAGTTTTCCAAACCCACCTCCACTGGGACCTAAAATTATGATTAAGGAAATAAATTTCACAGAATCACAGAATCCAACAATTGTCACAGTTGGAAAAGACCTCTAAGATCACATTCAACTCTCAACATCCCCACTGCAATAAAATATGTGTATCAATATCTGTATCACCCACTAAAGCATGTCCTGAAGTTTTTAAAAAACTTCCAGGGATGGTGATTTCACCACCTCCATAGACAGTCTGTTCCAACACCTAGTTGCTCTGTCAGTAAAGAAATTCTTCCTCAAATCTAGTCTAAACTTCCACTGGAGCAGCTGCGGGCCTCTACTCCTATAACTATTTACTCGGGAGAAGAGGCAAATACTTCCTTTCAAGTAGTGCTAGAGTGCAATAAGACATCCTTTCAGCCTCCTCTTCGATTTCAGAGAGCTGGAAGATTAGGAAACCTCCAGATACAGATTAAATACATCACTGCTTTGTAAATTACTTCTTCCAGGTCACTTCTACCATCCAGCAAAGATGGTTTTTTTTTATTCCTTGCATCTTGTAGTAACACACATTTGGTTTGAGGTAGTTTGCGCACAGAATTTTGCTTATTGCATCATGTATACAGATGCCTGGCTGCAGATAATATCTAAAGATATGTATCTGCATTTAAACATTTCTCTCTGAAAATTCAAGCCTTATTGTATCATAAAAAACCCCATGCCCACTTCATGATTAATGCTTTAATGTGTGCATAATAAGTTTTCAAAGGATTGCTGTTTATTTGTACAAGATCTTTCAAATAATGTTTTCAAAGTCCAGACCATCACATTGGTTTCAGATTCAAAATGCATTCTACAAACAACAAATCACATCACCTTGCTTAGGATCCAAGGTAATGATGTATGTGAGTGAAAAATCTTCATTTCACACCACTTTCATCACTGATTCTTGTCCAACTGACCATTTCAGTGGCTGGAGAAGATCTCAGAAAGCTCAAGAAAATTTGTTTTTTTTAAACCTTGCCTTTTCCTGCCAATCTAAAAAATATTTTACTCTGTTTTCTTTCCTCCTTCAATGAAGTTTATAGAAGTTAAATTTAAATCCCTGGTTATGGCTACTTAATAGTATTTAGTGAAAGAACAGTGGTTCTGCTGCTTTCATTTTCTGAGTTTCAATATAAGGCACTTTCATAGCCTGGATTCTGAAGAGCAAAAAGTCCATTCAATTGAAGTCACAACTAATATTGTCACTCTTACAAAGTAAACAAAAGAGGTACTGACACAAGAAGTTTTGAAGCCGAATGAAGGAATATGAAAACACGTGTGCAATACCTGTGAACTTTAAGAAGGTATAAATAATGCATTATTACACACAAATTACACACAGGAAAACCACAGTTTTCAATGATCTTGTAAGAAGAGAGGAAAGAAATGCATAACTGAAAAGCAGGAAAAGCAAAGAAAGAACGAGATACTCGAAATATGAGCATTTCCACCATTAATAGGTACACGTATACTGAGAGAGGAGAAACTCTATAGAAGATGATGTCTAAAATTCAGGAGCATGTTTAATTCTACTAACAAAAATTAAAATCTGATTAATATATTAAACATTATGGAAACAATGATGAGCAGGAAGCTGTAGTAATCTCCTTTTCCTGACTTCTGAGTGACTTACGGAATAGCTACAAAAAGCCGCAAAGGCTATGACAAAAAGTATGAAAAGTGTGAGTCTACTGCTTCCCAGCAAGTTGAAGTACCTTCTTAACTTTTATTTTTGGGAGAGAGAATTAGAGTAGCAGAGCTGTAAAAGTGTCTCTAATATAGCAGAAAACAGATTTCCTGCTGAAGAGGGACAAGTCTTCCCTCTGGACAATTCCCAACAGTTATGAGCTTATGGCTACTCCTCCCACTGACCTTCACATGTCATGTTCTCCCACAGAAAGGGTCCTAAATTACCTTTTCCCTTCCATAAAGCTGAAGCTTCATTGATTAAGGACACAAAGTGACCAGAACACAAGACGGGGCAAACACTACAATGATCTTTCCAAAGTACATACAAATAAATTTCACTGACAGAATTGCCAAAAAGGGCACTGTTACATCCTCATAGGCCTGGTAAGGATGCCTTTGTGTCTTGAGGCCAGGACTGCAATGAAAGATCACAATTTATTTTTATTAATTTCAGAAAACAGCTTTGAAAAGGTAAGTTCTCTTCTTGTTGGTTTTACAAATGAAAGGGACAACAACTTATTTAACCAAGGCTGAAATACTGCAGATGCCACTTGAATCCACTTTTATTCTCCCAAGACAAGTGACAATTGTTTGTTACTGTCTATGAGACTTATTAGTATTTAATGCTGGAAAGCACAACTTCACATATGTGACTGTCTCACTGGTAGGAGGCCTGGCAGACACAAGTGTGACAAAAACACTGCACTAATAAGCACAATTTTCCTTTCAAGGCAATTTATTCTGGGTCTTTTGTTTTTACATGCAATAAAAAAGAAAAGTCTGAAGCAGAGAGTCATCTGGCATTTTTACAAGTCACCTTTTGCTTAAAGGAGGAAAAAAAAAAAAAAAAAAAAAAAAAAGGATTGCTAGAGCAATAGCTTCACAGTTTGAGACCTAAAATATAGTCATTCTGACATAGAGAACACCAGTCAACAAATCTCCAGCCAATAGGGTGCTAACTGCACCATATTCTGAATTTGGAATGCACTGCAAAAAGGAAGGCACTTCCCCCACTGTATTAGCAATCCCCAGGAGTCAACAAAACCTCTGATTTTTGGGAGGCTGAGCACAGGTGGAACCTGTCTGAAGGGATGGGATGAGTTAAACATGGTAACTGTGATGGCAGGAATTACATTTACCTCCTTTTCTAGCCACCACCTGTAATGTGTTAGATTGCTTCACTCTCCTTGTATTTTGTATCTCAAACACCTGAGTAAAACTGGATGCAAAGAAAGGGTGTCAATTCTCCTTTATCTTCCGCAATGAGAGTCCATTCAAATACCATTGCTCCTGAATGAATTACACAGAAAAGAGCTGAATGGCAAATAAAAATAGATCCTCACTGCAATCTGTGCCTTATAACACATGCTAATACCTTTTTGCACTGTTACGTTTTAGTCTGATACAGGAAAGCAATCCCTTAACAACTTAATCTTGCTTCATATACAAGGGCTTAGCAAAAAAAGTAAATGAATTCCTGTGGGTATCCCTCTCTCTGACACACTTAATACAAGTATTATTCCTATTATGCACTGTGCCATTATTTTGGAAACATTTACAGTTTCCTTGGCACACTTCAGAGGAATTGCACACTGTGTTCCCAGTATTTGTCTCTCAGCTGGCTTCAGGTACTTAAGTGGTTATCTTGTTAGTCTCCTAAATTAAACAAATAAAACCAGGGCTTGGGTCTGCTAGGTTCTCTTGAGAAGTCTTTATTAGTTATCCAGTGGCTCTGAGATGATCTTAATTTAGCCAAGTTGGGTGCATAATACAGAACTGTAGAGAGACATTGTCAACCAGGTGCCTCGAGTTGCCAAAGAGTGGGTGTGAGTCCACCTGTGCCTGATTAGGACAGGCCCCTATTGGGCATGAGCAAGACCAGGGGGCCAATAAAGGTGGGACACACACCCACAGAAGGCACCTCAGTTCACTTTGGTGCGAGGCATGGAGAGGCCAGCAGCTCGTCGAGCTTCAGGAGCAAGAATGGCTCCTCCCGCTACACAGAACAGCATAAATTCTTCATCTTTCCTCCCTTTTTCCCAGAAGAGATAGGGAAAATATTAACTTTTCTCCCACCTTCCCTTTCCCCCATCTTCCCTTCCTCTACCCAGTCTCTACTGGAACCACTGGCATATGAGAAATAATTCAAGAAACATAATCCTATGTGCACATACCCATAGCATTTTGGCATTAAGGCAGCAGACTTTGTGTCAAACAGTCACCTTTTACTGTTTCCCTGTGCTATAAAAACCCAGGTTGGTTTCTTGATTGCAAGATATTGAAGAGGCAAAGCTGAAGCCAATGCAAGTAATCCAGTTTCAATCACAATGGGGAGAAGCCTCATGTTTTCTATATGAATGCTCAAGAAAACACCGTGATTATATAATTTTGCCCACAAAATATAAAAAAAATACTAAAAAATAGTAAAGTAACAAGGTTGTACTGAAACAGTTGGAGTCAAAACTGTCTTGCATAAGATGAACCCACAGGCCAGTAACAGCAATAAGAAAACCAAGTTGTTTCAGGCCTGTCACTGGAGCAAGATTTCCACTCACATTCTGAAAAATCAAATGCCATCACTGTTAGGTGATGGCCCAACCTGCTCAAGGGAGATGCTTACTTTTCTGCTGCTGCAGCTCTTTATAGATAACCATAAATAACTGGATCAAGAACTGAAAGATGTCCAACTGATTCATCAAAAATAGGTAATGGGTGAATTTAACCCACATCAGCTCCACATTCTGGATTGATGGATTGGATGAGGTGGGATATGGGAACAAAGAGCAATAGTGGAAGAGGACAGGGAGGGACTGGCATTTTGCTCAGCTTTTTTGCAACAGGAAAGTAAGGCTTTCCCTGACTTCTTGCAGCTAAAGTAAATACAGCAGAAGATACCTTTTCACTGACAAGACATACATAACACCATGCTGTTGAAGAGTAATGCCAAAGGAAAGCTTAAGGTCTGTTACAGTGGGAATATTTTTTTGTTAAAGTAAAGCTGTCTTCACAATTTTGATTTGATGGATGATTTCTGCTGGCAGTAATGGTGGCATAATGAAGATGTGAATCATTCATAGAATCATAGAATCATAGAATCATAGAATCATAGAATTGGCTGGGTTGGAAGGGACCTCAGAGATCATCGAGTCCAACCCTTGAACCACCGTTGCGGTTGCTAGACCATGGCACTGAGTGCCACATCCAGTCTTTTTTTAAATATCTCCAGGGACGGAGAATCCACTACTTCCCTGGGCAGCCCATTCCAATGACGGATCACTCTTTCCGTAAAGAAATTCTTTCTAATATCTAACCTAAACTTCCCCTGGCACAACTTAAGTCCATGCCCTCTTGTCTTGTTGAAAGTTGTTTGGTAAAAGAGCCCAACCCCCACCTGGCTACCCCCTCCTTTCAGGTAGTTGTAGAGAGCGATGAGGTCTCCCCTGAGCCGCCTCTTCTTTAGGCTGAACAACCCCAGTTCTCTCAGCCTCTCCTCGTAGGGTCTATGCTCGAGTCCCTTCACCAGCCTGGTCGCCCTCCTTTGGACCTGCTCCAGGACCTCGATATCCTTCCTGAACTGGGGGGCCCAGAACTGGACACAGTACTCGAGGTGTGGCCTCACCAGGGCTGTGTACAGGGGCAGAATCACTTCCTTGGACCTGCTGGCAATGCTGTTCCGGATACAGGCCAGGATGCCATTGGCTTTCTTGGCCACCTGGGCACACTGCTGGCTTATGTTCAGCTTCTTGTCGATCCAGACTCCCAGGTCCTTTTCTGCCTGGCTGCTCTCCAGCCACTCTGTCCCCAGCCTGTAGCGCTGCATGGGGTTGTTGTGGCCAAAGTGCAGGACCCGGCACTTGGCCGTGTTAAACCTCATCCCGTTGGAATCAGCCCAACTCTCCAGTCTGTCCAGGTCCCTCTGCAGAGCCCTCCTGCCTTCTAGTTGATCAACACTCCCCCCCAGCTTAGTGTCGTCTGCGAATTTGCTGATGATGGACTCAATCCCCTCATCTAAATCATCAATGAAGATGTTGAACAGAACTGGGCCCAACACTGATCCCTGGGGGACACCACTAATGACCGGCCGCCAACTGGATGCAGCCCCGTTCAGCACCACTCTCTGGGCCCGGCCCTCCAGCCAGTTCCTAACCCAGCACAGGGTGCTCCTGTCCAAGCTGCGGGCTGACAGTTTTTTCAGGAGGATGCTGTGGGAGACTGTGTCAAAGGCCTTGCTGAAGTCTAGGTAGACCACATCCACAGCCCTCCCCTCATCCACCAGTCGGGTCACCTGATCATAAAAGGAGATCAGGTTGGTCAGACAGGACCTGCCCTTCCTAAACCCGTGCTGGCTGGGTCTGATCCCTTGCCCATCCTGCAGGTGCTGTGTGATTGCACTGAGGATGATCTGTTCCATGACTCTGCCAGGCACTGAGGTCATTGAGGAGAAAGAATCAAAAACTGAATTTTCCTTTTCTTTGACTGAAAGCAATGTGAATTTCATTTGATTGGAGAAATAAGCCAAAAATAAGTAACTTCAAAAAATGTAGCATGTCATGTTATTCATTAGCAGCAAGACAAATATGAGATTTTTAATTATTTCAAGTTATTAGAGCATAGAAGAAAGCTCTCAAAGGCAATGTGTTTCTTGTTGAAAACAAAAAGTTGGAGAAAGAGCTGAAATGCCAAAAACAGAACCACTATATTTAGAGAAACCAAAGTCCTATGTATTCTATATGACTTATTTGGTAAGACATCAACTGGCATTTCATGATATAAAGTAATGTGGTTTTGGTTCTCACAGGATAACCCACTAATTAGGATGTTTGAATCTTCAGATTTTTAAAAAAACTTATGAAGAAACATAGAAGAGCATTAATAAAAAGTGAGAGCTTCAGGTAAGTCACACCACATTACCCTGATTAGTGTTAATGAATTTTTCAAAGATTGCATTTCCATAAATCAAGCTTTTGTGTTTCAAGGGTATGATCGTGGTGCCTTTGCAATGAAAAATTGCCAGTAAATGTCAATACTACCAAGACAGATCTTTTGGTACTGTAGGAAAAACAAAGCTTATTTTTTCAATATTAACATAATTTTCAGAAAGACTGTGGTTTTGTTTCCTAGGACATTAGAAGATGATGAGCAAATAACTATGAGACAGACTCCCACTATTTTTTTTATTTAAGAGTTCTAGGCCCAACTTGTATGTTTAACACATATCAAGTTAACTCTGATTTGTGTCAGTAGGGTAAAAAACACCTGCAAGCAAGCCCATCAGATCTTAACCTAATTTTAAATAAAACTTTGAAAATTCCTGCTGGTAAGAACCATCCTGGTTCACTATATTTAAAGACACAACTGTGCCCACTGGGTCATGATGCACAGACATTGTGACTGTATCCAGCAGCATCACCTCTTCCAAGGGACACCTGCAGTCAGAAGGAACAGTATTTCTAGCACCATCACCTGATAAGGGACAAGTCCTGTAATTCCAGAGTATTCTGTTTATACAGTCTGGTCTGGAGTGATGACATTAGCTGAGTCTTCTTGGTCTTCTGACTGCAGAGTTAAACTTTAAAATTTTATATATATATATATATATATATTTTATATATTACATTTCTTATGTACAGAAACCAGTCTGCAAATACAAAGAATCCAGTATGCTTTATTACTAATAAGTTGATGTTACTTAAGATGGTCTTAACTTCAGATGATTGTTGTTTGCCATGCTCTCCCTCAGTTTTGTAGGCAAAAAAAACTGGTGCTGAAGAAGTGTGATGAATAAATAAATGTATTCCTGAACATTTGGGCAATGCACTGATACATAGACAAGAAAGTTAAAAAATTAACCTCATTCTAGAATTCAAACTGTTAACTGAATTACTGCACTAAATATAAAATAACATGACATGAGAGTGAAGGAGAAAGCAGCAAAATACCTATAAATAAGTTTCCCAGACTTACTTTCACCCTAATTCATACACCTTTAATTCAAAGGCCTAAATCAAGGACAGAACATAAGTTGCCATGTTCACACTGACCACATTATTGAAGCACTACAGATTCTTGAGAATATCCATTAGTTCTCCTTCAGGTATCTTCAACATGGGTCACATTTCATATCCTCATAGTGTAATTGAATAAGAAGCTTCAGTCTCTCAAGTTAAGACTGTTTTCTTAATCGAAATATATCATCTAAACCCCAATCTATTTTTTTCCCACAACCTTTGCAAGGGCATGAGTCTAACAACAGGCATCTATGGGTAACCACAGCCAAACAACAACCTGGATACACTTGTAATAACAAAGCAATATATTCAGACACAAATCTGAAAGAAGTATGTCAGTGATCCAGCTACAAGTTAGATCACATGAATTTCTAAAACTCTTTGAGGACAAGGCTGCTTAAGATCACAGCATCACTGTGGTCAAGTGAAATACTACATAAAGAATACAGGCAATAACTTCTTGAAATGTATTCAACACAAGAAGGCATTAGAAATGGTTTTATAAGCACAAAGTGGGGGAAATGCTCTGAAAGAGGACTCCATGAACACCTGCAGTGCTCTCTCAAACTTTCAAGCAGGGGTAGTGTCCTTGATCTACTAGACAGTACTCTAAGAGCCTTGAACGACTCTGGACCAGACACAATTCCATGGGAGGACTGAACCTGGAATGCCTGAAAGAGCCTAGGAGGGCTTACCTATTACATATGCAATTAATAATTGGTAAGTTGGCACCATCTGTGCAGTTCTCCTACAGTGCCGAGCCCCGAGCTTTGTGCAGCCTGTTGTAGAGCTTTCCCTGTCCATGGTACTTGGCAACCACCCATGGGCCACCATGGGCCAACACCTGCACTGACTTTGGCTCTAAATGGCACATCCAACCACACAGCTGTCATGTCAGGTTTGGAAGAACGTGCACTGCAGCTCTGTTGGCCAAAAGCTGTCTCTGCTAGTGGGGATTAGTGAAGAGGATTCGGGCTTGCTTTCCTGGTTTTGGAAATCTCAAGTGTCTCTGCTCAGATCTTTGTTCAACCAAGGCAATCATGCTAAACCCCCCCTGAAATGGCAATTCTGCCATCCACGAATGCCAGTCAGGGAAAGCAACTAAGTCCAGCATTTGAAAATACAGGGTTTTTAGGTGTTATTCACTTTCAGTTAAATCAAGTAGAGAGCATGAGTCTTTATCATGCTTGGGATTGCCAGGACAGGATCTCATCGCAGATACACTTCTCTGAGTTTACAGGTGGTCCAAATGTCCTTCTCAACTTGTTTTATTTTTTCAGAATCATCATGGCTAAAAGGTGTATATTACACAGGGGCTGTTGTTTCTATAGTACAGGTCTAATAACTATAAAACACTACAAAGCTGGGTCCTGATCTTCATGTTCTTTCACGCATCCCATTCCATACTTATCTGTGGAGATTGAGGGAATGGTGGCATTCATAGTACATAACTTGAAGCCCAAATATAGGAGCTCAATCTTCCTGACATGTCCCTAAAATCAAAAAGGAAGTCGTGTTCTTTTACTAGACGATTCCGGGAACCATTACACCAACTAAATATATAATAGTTCCTTGGGTCTTAATAATAAGCACTGACTATACTTGTCACTACAGCAATAAGCATGTCCCATCTCCAGGCTTCCCACAGCCTGACAAGTCTGGATGTTTATACTCTTCAACTCTTGAATTCAGGAGCATGCTGACAGTTTTCTGTCTCCTTTCTCATATCCCCTCCCACTTACATAAACCAAATGCAATGAAAGTCTCTGGACAAATAATTTTCATAAAAGCTAACTATAAAGCAGCTTATTCAGACTAGATTCATTGTTTGAGGGATATGACCATGGATATTCAGACTGAGACTCTATCACCAATGAGTTCCTTGCTGTTAACTGAGAAAGCAAAGATGTTTCTGCTGAGTTCCCTCTTCTGTTCTTGAGAAACTAGCTCAGATCAAAATAAACTAAATTACAAGTACTCAAGTCTCTTTTGTGCTAAACTGTAAGAGCAAATATGCACTCATGACCTCATACATAAAATGGAGAAACAGTAGAGCAGATATGAAGCAAACCAATGAGGGAACAAGTCCAGTTCAACCGTAAAGGTGTTCTGTGTTCTCTCTTGTTTAAGAGATATAACTACCTGAGACAAGGTAACTGGGATTAGGTGAGACAAATCCTGCCCTATGATCTCTCTGAAATGGATTATTTCAAATTATTATATATTTCACTGCCCTTATGTACTCCAAAGGACTGATATAAAGGTGATATTCCAACAGACATTTCTGATAAACATTTACCTCTCTGTCAGGTCTTTATGATGAAGATATTACACAGAACTCCACATTTAAACAATTTAAATTTAAAATTTTTTTAGATCAGTTCTTTGTAGAAACTGAACAATTAAACTTTGAGTATAAATGGTTTACTAGTCACCTCCTCAACTCACATTACTGCAGCTACAGACCAAAATAAAGCAATTAGAGTAATTTGCTGCTTCTAGCCAATAAAGCATAAATAAATAAATAAATAAAATGAGCCATCAGAGTCATGAAAGTAGACACAAAGGCCCACTACAGAGCTCATGTTATGATATTGCTGCTTGTTACTAACATTGGCTCAGAGTTCCCATGAAAACACCCCTGAATTTAGTTGGCCATAATTTCCTCAAGTTTTGAGTTTGGACTGAAACTTTCTGTCTGTGGTGTTCAAAACAAACCAGTTTCTTTTTTATGGAGAATTTCTAACACTGATTATATGCAGGAAGGGTTTGTGAAAGGCAGGAGGAGGAATAAAACATCCCACTGGAATTAAAAATACCACTGACAATATTTTTTGAAATTGGAGTATTTTTGGATTTTGAGCTTTTTGGAAAACTCAGGAAAATTATAATTTCATACAGAGAAAAAGCTCACACTGACCACATTAAAATGGGTCCAAAATTTATGTAGTCACAAGGTTTTGACACAGTAGTCTTTACTGAACCATACGCAATCAGCTAAAACCTCTGAATACTCCATCACTGGAGCTTAAAAACTCCCAGCTTTTCCCCACCAAGGAACGACATAGCACTCAAAATAAAAGAAAACAGCTTATGAGGTTTTTTGGTGGTTTTTTGTGTTTTTTTCAAAAAGGAATTGCCTGGTTACTCAGATGGTGGGGAAGAGAATTCTATATGAATGTCAAAAGAAACAAAACTTAAATCCAGAGGGATTCAAAGAAATGAAAGAGTTAACGGAGGAACTCTTGAAAGAAAGCCTGATGAGCATCTGAGAGTTATGAAAAGAGATGAAGTGACTGGGATAAATGAGGGAAATAATGGCAAAGACAAAAAGTTATTTGGCTGAAGGAAACATAGGGATTAGGACTAATGTGAACAATGTTGGGGAAAGAAATGGACAAGAGATAAGAGACTTAATACTGTGACTACATACTTGATAGCAGTATTCATTTATTGGTTTGTCTCAGGCAAAACTCAGGGGTTTGCTGGCACAGAGGTTTGTGTCCCACCACAGAGAATTGGACTGAGTAATTCAATAGCACTGAGTAAAAAACTAAATCTGAAACAGCAGCAAAATATCCATCTTTTCTCCTCACCCAAAATATCCACCTTTTCATCCTCATTTGTCAGACAAACACATTCCTCTGTCAAGTTCATTACACCACCACGCAAACACAGCTGTGGTGCTAGAATCCAGGATGGAAAGTGCAGAGGTGGTTAGAGGTGATAGGAAGAAAAATATTTAAGACAGATTAAACTGGTGAATAAATTAATGTAAATGAATTGATGAAAACTGATGAATGGATCAATGATGTAAATGACTCAATAAACTGATGAAGGTGAAAGGAAGTTGATATATGAAGGGGAAAATGTAAAGAGATCAAAGAAAGAAAACTTGTCAAAAGTCTAAATGCAAAACGAAGTCATAAGAATAAAAATTAAAAAGGCAGAAAAGTATGATATGAAGATAGAAAGTACAGTAACAGAAAGCATGACCCCAAGTTCAGAAAGCTAACCACAGGAAAAGCCAAAAACTAGCATTTAGGCTTAATGAATCTTTCTGAATTTGGAATATGTCTCTTTTCGAGTGCCTCACTTCCTTATCTGCTGCACAAGTGATAATGCTGCCCTTTAAGCTCTTGGATAACACTGAGTGACAAACCAAAGAAAAATCCACAAAGAAAACAAATATTTTATAACAGAGTTTGCATAGCACAAAATAAATCCCAAAGCCTTGAGAGAACTGATAATGAGTTATTTAAAAGGAGTTAAGTGCACAGGTGTGATGGTGCTCACTACCTAAGTTAGAGCATCTGTGGAAAAAGCTGATCCCTGTGTGAGCAAAGACTGGACCAGCTGCCCATATGCATGCCTGCAAAGTAAGATCATACAGGTATTTCTTAATTTTGAAGAGTCCTAGTAATCAAACTTTACAGTATTCTTAGTCTATATGTCCTTAATAATCTTTGGGAACCAAACCTTTATCAACAGCACATGTAAAAGAAAATTCTTAGCGGACAATATATTTAGTTAATAAATACTACAATCCATGTTTCCATCATTAATAGTAACCTGAACATCAAAAGCAAGATTACGGAGACATGCTACTGAATTTTGAGAAGCTGGAAGTCATATGTCCAAATTTCTGCCTTAAAACCAAAAGTTGGGGCCACCCAAGTGCCCATGTGAGAAACTGGTGTCTATTCCCTGCATGCAAGGGCAGTTACTGAGAATCAGAGCACCCAGTGTGAAAGCCTGCAAAAAAGGACCCTTTTTACTCCACATACTTGAAGCTCATCAGGAGTAAACATTGCACAACCTCGCTGTACTCAAAGACAATTTGGGCAATAACTCAAAAAATGGCAAATTTTTTGAAACAAGGATTTGGAATAAAAAAAATTGGAAGTCAGGGCATCAGAGGATGGGCACAGAGACCGGAGAGAAAGGAATGGAGGAAGGTGAAGACCTCCTTGTCTAAGACAGTGATAATGTATAGTAGGAGAGATGAAGTAGGAGGAAATAGGATATTGCACAAAATTAGCTGAAGTCTTTAACACCTCACCTGTCATTTAAATAAACCCACTTAAAACATACAATAGATACACTAAATTCTGATCAGCACTTCAGCAATTAGAGTCAATGTGCTGTAACAGCAGAGGAACCTGTTAGTACTCCTTGTGGCAAAAAGCAGTATTTTTAATGTTTCACCAAATCAGGGAACTGTGAAATGCCGAAGAAAAATAGTAAGCTCCAAAAGAAAGTGTCCATTGCAACCTTTCATTGAAGTAACCCTTAGGATTCTCCCTTAAACAGCAATCTTCCCTGTGGAATACTAATGCTCTTAGGCTTCCTGGTAGCAGGGAGACCTTTCTTCATGGAGACCCTCTCAGTACACAATTTTCCTTCCTTTAATGTGTCCTTTCAGGCCTGATACAAAATGTGGAGCCACCCAAGTGCAAACCTAAAACTCCTCTATATTGTCTTTCATCCAGAGTCTGCTGAGCCAGTTCAGAATCAATACACTGCTTCCCTCCTACTCCTTACTCACTGTTGTTCAGAAACACCAGTCTGTAGCACTGACACATACCAGCCTTGGCCTAAAGTTTACAGCCCTGTTGTCCTCTCTACTTCTGTACACCCTCAGTACTCATTCTCTTTTTTCTTAACCACTTTACTCATCTCCAGTAGTGTGGAGTGAAGGGAAAAAAAAAAAAAAAAAAAAAATAACAGTACTGATAAGGTTGAAAAATGAAAGAATAATTATTTTCTTGCTGCAAACAAATTAAAACTGAGGTAAAGGAAAAAATACTTTTTTTTTTGCATGATGTCTACATAAGTAAACTCTCTTCACCAAAACCTCTGGGAAGAAACTTCAAACAAAGGGATAAACTATTGAAAAATCTATCCTAAACAGCAGAAGTACTTCTTCAACAGCTAATACAAGCTGGCACTTTGGTGTGGCCAGTGGGATGGAGGTGGGCACAGTCTTCTCTGATGGTTAGATAAGAAAAATGGAAATGACACTGAAAAAAGGGAAAAGTCCCTCTTGTTGGAAGCATAGTGAGAAAGAAATTATGTTACAATTAATACATTCATAGATTAACAACCATCACTTTGGGTAAAACTTTCAGGAATGGGATAAATCTGTGCTTACCCCCACTAGCAGGCAGACCCCCAAACTACAACTCTTCTCCCTCTGGCCTGCAGAGAGAAGACACAATAACCTGTCTGCCTTTCCACAGAACTTCGGCTTTGCTGCCCCTCCAGGTCTCCTCAACCTCTGCCCATGCATCCACAGAAAACCTTCATGTACACATGGGGAATGGGAGGATACCAGCCCATGCTCTCCTCTCTTCACTCCACCATCAGTGTCTGGTGTTCTGTGTATGGCAGGTGGCAGAGAGAGGAGAGGAGGAAAGGCCATGAGTAGCTTTGCCAGATGGTCAATTGGTCTTCATTCTATTGCACTACAAAACAACAAAAGGACATCTTTGTTGCAAAACATCTTTTCTCATTCAACCTGAGTAAATATGCAGCTTTTACTTAATTCTGCCTTTCCAAGGGACATACTGTGTCCACTTCTGGGTCCCTCAGCTGGGGCCCTGGCCTGTATCAGGAACAGCGTCGCCAGCAGGTCCAGAGAAGGGATTCTGCCCCTGTACTCAGTGCTGGTGAGGCCACACCTCAAGTACTGTGTCCAGTTCTGGGCCCCTCAGCTCAGGAAGGAGATTGAGGTGCTGGAGCAGATCCAGAGAAGAGCAAGGAGGCTGTGAAGGGATCCAGCACAAGTCCTGTGAGGAAGGGCTGAGGGAGCTGGGGTGTTCAGTCTGGAGAAGAGGAGGCTCAGGGGAGACCTCATCACTCTCTACAGCTCCCTGAAAGGAGGGGGTAGCCAGGGGGGGGGGGTCAGTCTCTTCTCCCAGGCAACTCTCAGCAAGACAAGAGGGCACGGTCTCAAGTTGGGCCAAGGGAGGTTTAGGTTGGATATTAGGGAAAAATTCTTTACAGAGAGGGTGATCAGGCATAGGAATGGGCTGCCCAGGGAGGTGGTGGATTCTCTGTCCCTGGAGGTTTTTAAGAAGAGACTGATGTGGCATCCAGTGCCATGGTCTGGTAAGCACAGTGGCAGTGGATTGAGGGTTGGACTTGATGATCTCAGAGGTCCTTTCCAACCCGGATGATTCTGGGATTCTATGGATTACTCTTGCTGTGCCCCATGGGGCTGTGCAGAATAGGCAAGCAGAGATGCTCCATAGCAGTAAACAGAAATGTCAATATTTGCATGTGCTTGCTGAGATTATGCCTCACTGTCATCAGTCAATGAATATTGAACAGTTTTTCTTAAACACACATGCAAGAACACAATATTTATGATAGGCTAATAACTACTACTGTACAAATACAGGCAAGTCTTACGGCTTAGCTTTTAAATTCTTGAATTGTCTATACTTTTTTAATATTTTGATTCAGTAGGTTTTAATCAGAGGCCTGCCTTGTGGTAATGAAAATAAGTGATTTAAGAGTTGAGAGTTCACTGGTTTCATTTTCTGATTGCACCTAGAAGAACATGATAGATAAAAGTGCATATGCATGCACATATGCAAGAAAGACAGACTGGGCTAAAATGTAACTAAAACATCTGGATATGAAAATTAATTCTGAAGACGTTTGAAGAATCTCATTTTGGACACTTGTCACACAGTAATCACCTTCATGGAATAACAGCACTTTTGAATTATCCTACACATTTGACCTTGCCTCCTCCCTTCAAAGCTTCTCATTTTCCCTACTTCTGTACCCAGATAGAGCAGTTTTGTGACAGCCTAGAAGTCACCATCACAAACATCTGTGGAGTATATAATATTGAAATGGAAATAATCAAACACTATTTTACTGTGTTTTAAGTATATATATTCAATGTAGCTTACATTGAATGCATAGTTCATAGCGAAATTGCAAGCAGCTGCATACTTAGTGGAAGCATTAGTGTCTGTGCTAGACTATGAATGTCTTTATTTTATGCACATTACATCCTTCTTTAATGAATTAGGTTTTGGATACTTTCAGGCTGTAAGATTACTACAAAAAGGCAGAAATTCTCTGTAATATGCTCCTACTAGTTGGAATCAGCCTGTTCATGAAGTTTAAGTACTTAAATCATATAATATCCTCAATGGCTTTAAATGCCCCTGGGACTACTTCCCAAGTACTTATTCTTTGCTTAGTAGTTAAGGATGTGCATTTTTCATGGTTCAGTTCCTCATTTTACATGGGGTCTGCATAGCCTGAGGTGTCACATTTCATGGGAATTTCAGAAAGCATTAAAAAAAAAAATTACACAAAACCTGAAGATTCATTTTCATGGAGGGAGAAAGCAACCCAAAGCTTTCCAGCCTCTGTCAGCTTTAAAAACAAGGGAAATCCATAATTTTATGGTGGTGTTATTGTTGAATTCCATGTAGACCATAAGAACCTTATATCCTCCTCACAAGCAGTCCCAACATGAAAGGCCATTTCACATAATGCACAGACCAAGGAACAGCTCTGTTTATTTGTAGATGTGTAAATTACTATAGGGTGGTTAAACTTTTGAACTCAAATTTGCTTCAGTGCCAATTCTCATCCCAGACTGGGAGGACTTGTACTGTACACTGTGGCTCTGGCTCTGCTTCCAGATGGATCATGGTTCAGAATCACATCAAGGGAGAAGGGGAGGGCGGTGGAGGAGGAGAAAGGGAGGAGGGAGAGGGTAGGGCTTCCTCCACAAACTAAGGGAACACTTAAGGTTGTGCTTCTTAGGAAACTCAGTGCATACACTGAGTCTAATAAATATAATTTTAAAATATGCAGATGAGAAATGAAGAAAGGAAATGCTAAAAGAACAGAGAGGAAAACAAAGGATTTTTTCCTTTTAAAACTGCATGGCTTCCAAAGCCAAGCTCTGCCAACAATCCTAGTACAATTAAATAAATGCAGCTAGTCTTAAAGAGAAATTTTTAGAAGTGAAAAATAAATCAGCTACAGAACCAAGGAGGTTCAGTGTTTATATTACTAATCATGGAGATAGTATGATGTGCACTCCTCTCTGGTACAATGAAGAACTTTATAATCTCACTACTTCCAATACAAGGAAGGCATGAACCAGGATGCCAAATCCATCTCTGTTTTTTCATTCTGTGGCTTTTCAAGACACAAAAAGAGGCACATCTTGAGCTTTCTGCACACATATAGCAGGAACAAGTACTGAGGCATCAGGCAGAGGTCTGATTTTTCCAGGACTGTTACTTTTGATATGAACAATGACTAGTACCTACAAAGCTCACTGTCTTATTAGCACAGGTACATTAATTTCCTACTAATTTGCTAATACAGCTGTGGAGGGTTTTTTGTTTGTTTAGTGGGTTTTGTTTTGGGATTTTTGTAGTTCTGCTTGTCGGGAACCTAGGTTGCATCTCCACATGGAGCTGCACTATGTGTGCATAACAGCTCCCAGGTAGAGCTGCCATCTGTTGGTATGGCTTCACGGAACTGCAGTCTGATGTCCAGCACCAAATTAATTATATGAATGTTCAAATACCCACAGGCCAAGTGTCCAACTCTGACATGCTATCTGATGGACTCAGAAGAAAGATCAAACAACTAAATTTACAAGGAGACTGAGGAAGCAACTCTCTCTCAGAAGCAACACTCCTAAGTAACCCAGCTTTAGGCACTTGATTTGTCTTTAAAGCACAGGCTCTTGTTACAGCTACTTCAAGATCAACTGAGAAGTTTACATAGTTTTAAAGGACTGCAAATAAAAAGTCAACTTGTATTTGCAGGAGTATGTCAAAGAGCTTCACAGACATTTATGGCACACTGAATTTTAAGAGAAGAAAGTCAGGAAAGTTTTCATACTTGGCTTCAGGAAAAGAAAGAAATGCTAAGGTAAGCCTAACCATGCACTGCCTGTTTCTATTTATTTGAGCCTGGGATACTTTTCTACAGCTGGCAAACTTTAAACAGTTCTCCAGTTCACACTGAAATGGGAATAATGCAAAGGTATGCACAATACACAGCATTAACTCAATTTTCACAACCAAACTGACATTACTACCATCTACTTTACCTCTGCAGTACCAAGCAAGACACATCTATTTAGCAGAGACGTAGCCTCTCACAGACCTTGTTTGTAGCTTTTTGATATTACACAAACCCTGTGTGCTTCATATACATTTACTGCAAAAGAATGGGCTTCCTCATGCTAAAGGCTTTGTAATACCTAACCTTTAAAGCAAAAGGCCAAAACCACATGAGCTATCAGGGTGAGGGAGGAAAATTTAAGAGCACTGGAAACATTTGTGTCCTTGTTAACGATGAGGGGTCTTTTTGATAAAACCAGCTAGCCAATTCTTGGAAATGGATGATCCCCCTATTACAGAGAGCACACTTACAGACCCCAAGCATTCCCAGTAGCAGCTGGCTCGATGCAGAAATGCCACTGGCTTGCTGATAACTTCGTGTCTGGCTTTTAGAAGAGGAAGGTTATCAGCAGCAGCTTCCACTGCCTGCTTGCAAAACCTCACCCTCACCTTTGACTTCCTTTAGCTTCTTGACACTGTTGGGCACGCGGTGTCCCGGTGACAGACAGTAACCAGATGGTCTTTTGCCATCCAGCGCTGAGTTGTTTCAGGAATTTAATCTGATTTCCCAGAATACGCACCACAGCACTTTGTTCTAAAGTTGGTGTGCAGGTGGGATTGCGTGCCTCTGGCTTTAGAAATAGACCTAACCATTGGTGGGTTTAATACAGCTCTCTGATTGAGCCATTTGCCTGCTGCTTTATAAAGCCTGATCCCCTTGCCTGGGCATTCAGGCCAACTCCCATGGCTCCTGTGCATATTCAACCATCCTGCCAAACAGCATGGATTCTCCTAATTCCAACAGCAAAATCACTTGCTGTTTCACAATCAGTAGCTCTTCCAGCAATTTCTTTTCACTTTCTCTTCTTGTTATCTATGTACAGCATAGCTGCATGGGCACATACAAAATCTGAGTATGAGTATGTTGGATCACTCCCCCAGGACCATCTTCTGCACTTGCTCCAATGGCTGTAGAGACCAGTGGGACTTTATCAGAAGTGCAGCAGTCCCATGATAGCAAGAACCAAAACTGGTTCTACTGCAACCTGTTTTTTCTGTTCACATTTTTAAATTAATTATAGATTATTGAGGTTTTGGATATACCCTGTCTTTAATTTTAGATTACAATGACAATTTTGAGATTTGGAAGAGGAGGTAAATTAAAGTGGAAATATTGCCTCAAACCATAACTCCTTCCAAGGAGTTGTTTTCCTTTATTTCTTCTTAAAAAAATCCCCCCAAAACATCAAACAAACAAAAACCCAACAAACACCACAAAGCAAAAAACTAAAACATCAAACAAAATGAAAGCCATTTCTCACTTAGACTTCAAACCCAAATTCTTATTACCCTTGCATGCTCTCACTTAATCAGTGACCTTTCTCTGAAGGCAGAATCTCATTCAAACCTGGTCTAATATAAACACAGACTGATGGTCTCATTTTTTCTACAGCCTTAGTTCTTGTGCATTTTGTACTGTAGTGAGGTGAAGCCTCTCTCTTCTTGGACTGGACACGTAGCTTGTGATTTCAGACCACAAGAACAAACTCTGAGTTTCATTTAATTATGGGCATCACTAAATGCTGATATGAATTCACAAGCAAGCAATTAGAGATACAAATACACAAATATGGTCTGTAAAAAAGGCTGGATGACCTTTTGACAACCTCCTTATTACAGCCAAGAGACAGATGGGATAGGAGCCCATCAGGTAGAAAACTTCTGGCATCATGGTGTTCAGCAGACTGATCCCTAAGCCCCCATACTTCACTTATTCAGTAAATTTTAAAAACAATTAAGCCTTGGTCTACAAAAACTGCTTTTCCTTCTCATTTTCCCAATACCATTAGTGAAATTAACAGAAAATATAAAGTATAATTCTTCCAATTATTTAATTCCTCTGTGCTCAACAGTGTCATTTCATGTGTGGCTTTCTAATCCTGTGCAAGGAACAGAAAACTTCAAAATCATATCAAAAGCATATTCGAATTTACAATAAAACATATTAATCCTCATCAATTGTGGATATTTTCATCAAACTTTTACCCAGTTCCATTCAGTTTTGAATATTTAGGCAACACCTACCATACTGCAATCCGGTAACTGGGACAGAAACTTCAAGCTTCAGTGCTATCAATGAAGTTCATCATTCTGAGGGATAATTGTCAACTAAGGGAAAATGAGGCAGGAAAAAAAGAAGGAAGCAAGCCTGCTTCTGTGGGGGAAAAAAATCTCTCCAAACACAAACTTTCTTTAGATCTCTACAACAATTAAAACAAACATCAAAGAGTAAATAATGGGTAAAGAACATGGAGGAAAAAAGGCTGTTTTCTAAAATAGTCTTTCAATAGAGTAACTCTTGAAAGAAGCCCTGGCTACTGTTGGTTTAGGACGTATACACTGAATTGTGACAAATGAGAACGCTCTGGGAAAGGTACTGTCACACAGACCTAGGTCAGGGGATCTCCAAGCAGACCAGTCACTCCTTAGCACTCAATAGAAAAAATCTGGATTTTGTAGTATTGTATATAAAAGCCACACTTCTCTTCACTTACCCATTAAAGTAACTAAAACTTTTGTGACTCATGTTTAGTCATTTTTTTGGCAGCTCGATCTGGCTTGAACCAAGTCAAAACCACTAAGCAGAAATTCACAACCAGAAAAAAATTGAGTGAAACAACACAGACCTTTGGAAAAAGGAAAGAACAGTCCTCAAGAAGTAACTTGTACCTGGTAACTCACTGAACAACCTACAACACTTATGTAGGCTTATATTCCCAACCTATTTTCCCTCCTAGGTCCAAAGCTATTTCTGGAAGAGTGCAAGCAAAGAAGGTCAGAAGAACACTTGGAAATGGCTCAGACATGAGGATGGGCAGCTGGGCAAGCCCTGGGGGGTGGGAGAAGGCAATGCAGTGCCCAAGGCTGGCATTTACTGTCACAAGCCCTGGAAGCTGGGTTAGGGTCACTTGAGGAAAACAGTGAACTACACCAAAAGTGCTGGAGAAATGCAGCCACAATATGGAACTAAGGAGAAATCACTTTATGGCTCAGGTTAAAAGGAGTGAGAATTAGGAGGATATATTACACTGCAAAAGGATCTGCAGGACAAGGACACCACAGCAGTAAGGCACAAAAATTCTAGACTTAGACCATTTTCTTAAAAAGAAATCTCTGCACCTAAAGATTGAGTTTAAAGCTTACCAGGACCACCTCAGAGCTATGATGTAACTTCAGTGAAATTTATTAACCTATTCCCCAGTACTCTGAGTTTAGTAAAATGCAGCACTGCAATAATACACATGACTGCCACAAAAAAATCCAACCAATCACTATGGTCATCCAAAAATAATATACCAGAAAAACACTCTTAGGTGACGTATTTAACGTTTCTTTTCAGCAACCTCCTTGAATACTTGGATAAGGTTGTCTGGCTACACTGTACTTCCAAACCTATCTTTATCTCATAGCACATGCAGACCTACTCAGAAAGTACATGCTGGCTCCTGGAACTGCAAACCAGTTGACATAATCCTGGAGTAGTAACAAGCTTTGAACTTCCTGAAAGACAATCAAGACCAATTTAATTTCTGAAATAAACTCCACGTCACTCAAAAAATCATATTATTATAATATATGTTGGGATACACGGCCCAGAGAGAAACTTCAGCTTCTTCCACCAGCAAGATAGGAGGAAAAAAAGGACATGATTTCAGATGACACCAAGCCTTAAAAGCATCTTCTTAAAAATATTTTTTTTATCTCTATGGCTTACTTCTATATGGTTATGTTCCCAGTTGCTGGTTTGTTTTATATTTATTTTGAAAAAGCTGTGACCACTTGTTAATAACAATGCAACAAGTATTATGATGCTGTGGACACTGGCACTAAGGCTCTATTTTAACATTCACTTAAATCAGTAGAGCATCTCTAACTTCAGAGCACAGGCACCAACCTCTGAACAGCACAACTAGAGAAGAAAGAGACCAAGAAAGAGATCACAGTGAACTCTCTGAATTATGGATGCTTTACAGAATACCCTAGGATAAAGAAAAAACAATCCACGTGGAAAGGAGTTTTAATTCTTCTCAGTCCACACTTGGATGATGTCAAATGAGATCTTGGTAAGATGAAGGTATACACAATAGAGTAGTGAAATAACTCCAATGTGACTGACTTCTCTGGTATCAGCAGATCATTCTGTTAACTGTGAGGCTCCAGTTTGCTTCTGGTCTGAATTTTATTGAGAGTATCCATGGCCAGTTTCCACCCAGAAACATCTTTTAGCTGTAAACAAAATCTCTTTTCTTTTACATGTTTTTGTGTCCTTGTCTAGTTCCATTGTGATCAACCATCTTTTAGATTTGACTATGTACAAGCTACTATTCAAGCACATTTATATCACTGTCCAGCTACTGACACAGAATGTAATTTGTGGTACTGGTTTGGTTTCTTATACGCCCCCAAAAGGCCCTATTTGTACATTCTAATCTTCAAGTACTTTGCATGAAGCCACACTTACGATTTGAATCCTTGCTTTCAGTAACATAGCGAGCCAGCAGATTGCTGGTTCTTAAAAAATCCTTCTCCTTATTTCTGTATTTGTTTTACCCCTCAATTTGCAGTTTGAGTTTTGGCAGCTAAACACATCAAAGTGACATTTTAAAAGACTGCTATATACATCAGTTTAAGAAAATTCAAATGAGCAATCCACCACAACTATGCATTCATTAGCACCCTGTTTAATATGAGATCATCCATCAGCAAAGATTCTTTTCTTTGTTCTTTCCTTGCTCAAAACCTCTCAACATCCTGAAGGAACTCTCCCAATTTGCAGCAAGGGCTTCTCAATTAGATGAAAATCCCATTCATTTGGGCCACAACAGAGTAAATCCACTTCCTAATACAGTACCACACCTTTTCTGTACCACTCTCCAAACCCTACCTTCTTTGCCAGTGATCTTTTAAGTGAAAAGAAGAGAATGTTAATCTCTGATTACCTGTTTAACTCCAAACTATCAGCCAGCTAAAAACTGTTTCCAGCCAACTAGCCTTAAGATATGACTCTCACTGTTAACTTCATAGCTACCAATCCCACTCCAAGAAGTTATTTTGCTCTTTAGGATATCTTTTCTCTCTTAAAATTAGTGTTTTTCAGTATAATCTACATAAAAGTTAGACAATGGAGAGACAATGTTTGAATTTTCCAAGTCATCCTGTTCAGTGCTGAGTATTAATCCCTTCTTCATTTTTTTGCACAGCACACAAGAATCGAGACCAAACTGAGAAATACTTTTTAAGATATTTTACATGGCAAGTTGCAGCAGATCTGTGAGAGCTTCAGAGCAAAAAAAAACAATTTTGTGATACAATTTCTTTACCTCTCAGGATGTAGTTCTGGTAATTCTGGTCAGCCTCTGCTCCCACTTTGATTAAGCAAGTCAGACCTTCAGCGATGACAAACTCATGAACCAAATCCTTGTCATCCTGTCAAAGGGGAAAGAAAAATGTGTTAGAACTTTAAAAATCAAAACTTGGGATATATCATAATGTAACACCAAATGCATGCCTGCAACACTGAATTTATGTTTCAGATGATTTAAACAAGTTGATATGAAAGTTGCTATGTAGAATGGGCAGCAGAATTCTGAATTTTAAAATCAGAATTAAATACATGGAATCTAAGCAAGGTAAAACATTTTTTACCTTTAAGTGAACTACAGATGATTAGTATCCAAAACTAATGACTTAATTTCTTTTTAATTAAGGGCTTGCACAATTATGTGCAATAATTAAAATTATTTAAAATTTATTAAATCTCATATTATTAAATCTCATATCATGTAAACAGATATGCTTAAAGTATTAAAGTGCTTATAAGTGCTTAAAGTGTTAATAAGAGAAAGACATCTACTGCCTTAGCATAATTCCAGTTTCAATATTTGAAGAATGCACAAAAAACCATTTAAAAGGGGTATTTATTGCTATGTAACATTACATTCATTAACTCAAAGTAATATTATTTCCCTATACTTAGAATGAGAAAGTACAGTGTTAAATATAGGAACATTCCCACATTATAATATAAAACAAAGAGTATAAGAGAAAATACTCCTTAGCATTTGATGAGAGTTGAACTTGTGAGAGACTTATTTATTTACTTATTTATTTAAACCCATCAGTCCATTACCAAGGGCAGCAGAATGACACCATATCAATCACATCCCAGGGAGAAGAGGGTTTTGCTGGGCTCTTACATGTATAATACTATGCCCAGGGACTAAACAGCATCGTACCTAAATGCTGTTTTCTCTTCCAGAAGGCTCATACAGACAAACAAAAGGCTACTAAAGACACTTAATGAATTAGCCATATAAATCAGGCACACAACCAATTTAAAGTATTAGTGGAAGAGAAGTATTCTGTGGACAAAACCATCATAGATGTGGAATTTCTTCTTTTGATTATGTTTAATGTATGTTTTCATACACAATAGTGTATTAGGTAGAAAGTTCAGCTTTCCAATAACACAGCCCTAAGAAGCCGAGATCCAGACAGTAGATAGTTTTGTTGAGAGTGGTTTCTGAATTCACAATATACTCTTAGAAAACTGCCTAGGGAAATAAAAGAATCAAGTTCCTTTCAGTATGACAATTCACTTACTGCAAAGTTCTTTCAGCCTGACACTTTATTTCTAATGAATTTCCTTCTTTTGACAGACCTAAGTTACACAATTCTTAAAGGCTAACCAAATGGGATATTTAAAGCTGTAAGGTGATCTATCAATTTGTAAGAAATATAAAAATCATGAGAAAAAATCTGTTTAATGTTTCAGGAGAAGATCAATTTAAAAAAAAATTATATACTTCACAGTCGTGTACAGAGATGAAACATCATCACACGATAAAGGAGATTTATATTTTAAAAAGTATAGAGCAGACATACAATCATTCCCCATATCTTTGCAAAAATATTCTGTAAAATCCCAAAATATGTAAAATAAAATCCACCACTGCACACACTTGAGCTAAAAATTTTATTTCTTTCTTAATCTCAATGAGGTTTTTTTGAGGTTGGTATTTTTTTCTTTAGCTTTATAGAAGCCTTGATAAAGTTTTCTGAAGAGCTAAGAAGTTTACAAAGTCTCCTGTCGAACCAGGGCACTACAGACACCAGCACTCAGTTTTATGAAGATGACAAATTTCTTCTACCTTGCCAACTGCCAAACTCAAAACAGGATGAGATTACTAGTAGAGGAAGGGTACACAGACAATCCATCTGTTACTACAAATGGCACTAATTACATCCTAATTTCCTGTGTTGTACAATTCCCTTTGCCATTCCAGAAGAGAACTGAAAAATTAAGATGTCTCTTTGCACTGAGCAACTCAAGACTTCTTCACAGCAGGTAACATTTGGCTGGCACAGAGGCTGCTGTACCTTTGGCCAAGCCACCAACCTAAAGAGCATGTCCTGATACATGGGATAAGGGCCTAGGAAGGGGAACAGTTAACCAGGAAAAATGGACCTCTGCCTGCCTCATCCCAAGGAGTGGTCTCTAGTAACATCCTTTCCAAAGGTTTGTTGGGAGAACTGAGCTCTTAATTCTGACATGATTTATCTCATGTAAATTTGTGCAGTGAGTGACGGTAAAATTCACAAGATGATCTTCCAGAGCAACATTTTAGAACAAATAAAGTCCTGGAAAAATAAGAAAAGGACACAAGATAAAATGCTTTCCAATATCAAGTATATAACATGTTCAATTCCCCCAAACTTGGGGTATTTGATGTAAATCAATCACATACAAATAAACACATAAATAAATATGCATGATACTATAAAGATCCAAACCACACTGGAGAGCAAGCAACATGCAAGCTCACCTTGTGTAATGGAGAGCCACCTCCAACAGAACAGGGGGATAGAACTGTACCCAGGGACCCAAAGGAAATCTCCCCTCTATCACTTTGTACATGGCACTTTTGACTCAAAGAAACCTGAGTAACCTCTTGTTCTTCAAGAATTTTGAATCTTGTTTCTCCTAAAACTCAAGAAAGAGGAATGCATCCCTGGAATTTGTCATCTAATCTTAAAGTAAAGCATATTCAGGGTTTAGGTAGATTACAGCTACACAAGATGGTAATTCACAAGGAGTTTGCATACCTAGAGAGTAAGTTACACTGTATGCCAAGGTCAATTTTAAAAATTCCCAGCTTCTAATGAGAGAAGGTGCTAAATTTCATCTATCCAGAATGGGCACTGCCGGAAAGAAGGGCAAGGGACAGAAAGGACAGGAGCACACAAACTTCAGAAAAAGTGGTAGATACTGGTAGCATAGTGCAGAATCAATAAGCCTCTGGGGAAATAATCCTCCAAACTAGCTTTTCTACAAATATGATGACAACTAGATGCATATTTTATTGGACAACACATTGTCTAATTTAAGAGAAACAAGGTATATAAAAATATAAACTACTGAGTGAAATAACCTCAGTTATTTTTTCAGATGGTAATGGTGTCCTAGCTGAAAGCACACTTCCTTGTTCTTTAGGTAAGAACTTCTTCACTTGTTCCTTTGTTGATACTTGAGTAGACATTTCGTGCATCAAGTGTGCTGCATAATCCTTGAGTTGAGGGGAAAAAAAAAATCTATTCTGGATCAATTCACAGTCAAATAAGCAAGACTGGAAGAATAAGAAAAGGAGGAATAACCATGCTCTGCAGATTCCAATGTTTTCTAATAGACCTCTAAAATGCCCTGTTTGCTAAAAAATAAAAGACATTTGGATGATAAAAAAGAATTGTCCCTATGTTAGAGACATTAACAGTAATTCAGTTTCAGAGCCCTACAGGTGGAACCCAAAACCAAAAGATAATTTGTAACAGCACACAGCCACCAAAGGCGGTTGATATTCAGTGAAAAATAAAAACTTAAATACCCATTATAACTTCAAGATTGCATACTAGAGTATCACCTGGGGAAAAATTAAGTTTTAATTCTGCAAATACCAAAAGCAAAGTATCTGTTATCTGTTTTATGTTGGTGATTTTTAAATATTTTTTTTTTTTTTAATCAAGGACTTTAAAAACAAATTGTCAGATCTGCCTTCTGGAAGTTTTCCAAAGCAGCCAAAGGAATAAACCACTGCAGCAGAGTCATCCTTGGCTGAAAGGATATATATTTGCAAGGGAACAGCAGAGGAAATGAAGGGGACGAGGGACTCTAACCAGACTGCTTTTGGAAAGCACTGAATAAACAAATCAACCCTGAATTAAAAAAAGCTTTTAAGGTACTTCTCTCCCAAATAAAAGGGAGAAAGAAGGTGTAATGAAGCGGAGTACAAACACATCATGCTCTAGACATAAATCTGAACTCAGTACATTATCTATCCCATCATGTATATATGATGAGAGGAAAGAAGCAAACATCTGGAATGTGCAAAGAAAGATGAAAGGAATCCGAACCCATACATTCTACATTGAAAAGCCAATGTTTACATCAATTTTAGTCTGGGATAATCTTTTCAGACCCATTAACTCACTGACTTGCCAAGTTAGGTGACCTCAAGAGTGAAGGCTACTCTCTAGCAGTGGTAAGAGGTTCAGGTTTCCAGGAAAAGAGCATTCATTGTACAGAATATATGGTGTGTGTGACAATGATATGTACAAGTAGCTGCCGCATGTGTGTGATAACATTTAAAAGGAGGCAGGGTAAGTTTGTCATTTGCTGTGGAAATGGACTCTGACTCCTCCGCTAATATCGCATAGATTTATGACCCCTGAATCAGCAGGCACTAAAGCACTGATGAGAAAAGGAACAAAACACAGGCAAAGCTCTCTAAGCTTCCTGCTAAGCTCCTTCAACCCTGAAGACTGCACAGTGACACAAAGGCTTGCTACTTCAAATCTTTATGAAAAGATACTGGTGGCATTGTCAGATAATGTATTGTACACTTGCATTCACAGATTTGGAGAAGATCGTGTCTCTTCTTTTCTTCAGCCATCTCAGAAGGAAGAGAGACCAAGACAGCGTATGTTGCTTTGTAACAGAGCTCTATTTTTGTCCAATGTATAATGAAAAAGACATTAAATAGATTCAAACTGGTGATTTTAAAGCTCGCTTCTATGGCTGAAAAATCATAAATTACACTGTCACCCAATAATTCAGTTTAACTGTCAAAAAACCCCCACAAACCCTCTGATCAAACAGGCTCTACAGTATGTCCATGAACCCCTAGCAGAATAAGATATCTATGTGGGATTTCCTTCTTTCCTACCTGTTAGCCAGTCTCTGTACCATTTGCCACATTCTTTAATGCAGTTTTGTGAGGTCTTTTATCTGGAGTTGGAGACTGAAGACTTTTTTTCCAATGAACAGCACTTTACAAGAACGCATCTTATCTGATGTGCAGCTTCCATATGCAGAGATAAATTGTTTACATACTGCTAAAGAGAAATCTTTCTGAAGCCTTCTATTTCTGTTTCTGTATGTTTGAAAACTTTTACCCAAAGCAGGATTATTCTTCCACCACAAGAAAGTTGCTTTGCTTCCTAATAAGAATCAAGGTTTTGGAACACAGATTCCCAAGGACAAGTTTTTTAATTTATTTTTTTTTTAACTAAAAGTTTTAGAAAATGTTTGGGAAAAGGCTAGGAAGCCTTATTTCAAGTATTTGCTAAAACTGGATTAGTTATTGAATTTTCACATTTGGATATGCACATACATATTTCTCTCTTACGTGGCTAACAGCTGTGTAGAGTACTCTCCAAGAAATCATAACAAGATGCTTGTCTATAAGGTTTCCTCCAAGAAGAACCTCATTTTAATGTTTTTTTCCTTTCATAAAATATTCCATTGTTTCTGGTTGCTTGAGCATTCCCATATTTAATCCTATACTGTACAATCCACTTCTTTCTCTGTTAAGTTAAACACTGCACATTTTATAATGTTCATTTCTTTAAATAAGGAACCATGGGGTTCCCCAGCCTGTGCTCTCCACATGACGTGTTCTTGAGTGAGCCAGCAATCACATTCTGTACTGACCAAACTTGCCAAAACACAAAAGTTTCAATAATACAGCCTACAAGTGAGAGCAGCACAGGCAGCCAGAGTAGCATCCAAAGCCACGAGAATCTTCTTGCTAAGCCTTGCCCCCAAGAGAGGATTGCACTCACACTCTACCAGCTGATGCACTTCATCCTCTGTCTGAGGAAGAGCTTCCCTCTGCTCTGTCACTCTACAACATCCCTATTAAGGGATTAAGCTCAAAGTCTCCAGCCTACAGGCAGAAAGAGCACAGCTCATTTAGACACTGCCTGCCTCCAGAAATAAAAATCAGTACTTTTTAAAAAGAGCTAGGGAAATCTCCACTCACTATGTTCATATATCAAGTAGTACGCAGGGAAAATGCACTGTCACCACTCTATATTATTACATTGGAGCGAGGTCTCCTTGGAAGCCCCTCTTCCTCAGATTCCCCTGCTAGGAATATATACTGCATGCAAGGAGGAGGGACTGAATCAGAAATCCCAGATTATGATCCTCAATGTAGAAAAAAAAATAACAAGGAACACTAACATGTTAGTGCACTCACAGAAAGTCTCCTCAAAAATACCAACGAAAGCCACTCTTTGGAATGGAAAAGATTTTTTTTGTCCTCCCTTAAAATAAATAACTAAATAAATATATAAATATGGCCTGCAAAGTCAAGATAGGATCACAAAGTTCAGTGGGTTTTAGGAGGATTAAGGGTTAGGGATTAGGCTTCATTCATTTGGGGATGTAAATTAGCGGCAGAGGGACAGCAGCTGACTGGTGCGGAAAGGGAGGGAAGGAGGAGGCAGGTCAAAGAGCAAACCATGCACAACTGCAGGCTGCTTCTGGCATAAATCTCAAATGACACTACATCTGGCACTCCACCACAAGAAAGGAAAATGCAGGATTATTGCCCAATATACTTGAAAAACCTCCTCTGTAACTAAGCGAATAAAGGCAGAAGGATAAAATTCAGGTTTCTACTAGAAATTGCATCAGTGGTGGGTAGGTGCTTATTCCACTCTTCCTATTCCTTCCTAATAGTGCAAGCAGAATAGAAATCTATTGATATTCTTTCCTAAGCATTTTTCTGGCAAATCCTTATGTATACAAACCCTCCCCCCCCAAAAAAAAAAAAAACCAAAAAACAAACCCAAAACAACCAAACCCAAAACATCCCCATAGTTTGCCTCTAAACCTAATTGTCCTGGGCAGCAGTAGCAATGAGACTGTGCGGGAGTCTGACCAGAATGCCCTTCCATTACCTGAGACCCTTCATGTCAACAGGTTCCCCATATAATTTCAAATGCATATGTGAAGTTTTGCCTCCAAAGCAAATGAAAATTAGCTGCCAGTTACTCTTGACCCTCCCTTTCAGCTGCCTTGCTCTGTGACCCCCAAGTTTACATTATAACACAATAAAATCTCCACAAGAGTATTTTCAACTGTTGTTACCTGCCTTCAGTATGTATCACATCTGCTAAAGTTACCAGCAAAATAATTACTCCCATTGACAAGACTACAATGATGTAGTAATAAAAGAGTTATGCTGTGCTCTATTAGAAACAGAAATCCCAGATGATTTCTGGAGTCCAGCTTTTTTACTGGCTAAGCAACAGGTTGCATTTTATAGATCAAGATTGGCTTACAGTGTTTGCAGTTAGAAAAGCTCGTTTTGGCTTGAAAACTGAGTAAACATAGTTAGGAAGTGATTGAAGGAGCATGGACCGCCAAGATATAATTTATAGCTACTTTCCCACACTTTAAACTCCAGTTCTGTTCTTTGGACTCCTAATCAAAATACTAGATTGCCAATCCAGAAGTGCCTGATACTATCTAATTCAATTGTCACTGTTTATTTCAGACCATTTTAAAAGCCAAGTCATCTATTGCAAACAAATCTGGAAATAAATCATTCCAAAACCATCCACACACGCACATACATATACACATAAACTTAAGTCCTATGAGTCCCTCAAGACTGCATTGACATTTTAACCTAAATTATTTAAGCAGCTACAAAATAATTCTATATATGGATCATATGAGCCAGAGGCTAAGCATGCAAGTCTTGTATTAAATCATGAAACCTCTGCTCTACTTTGAGTCATGACACTACTTTTAAAAGATTAACTACAGCTCTCAGGGGTGGTGGGAGAAATATCTTCTGCTGTCACAGAGACTCCATCTCTAAGAAAAGTATTTTCACTCCTTAATAACTGGCAACTCAGAACATAACCCAAGGAAAGGATGCTAAGGCAAATTCAGTTGCTGTCTTCCTTTCCCACCAGCACACCTGTAAGAAATCCTTGAGATCAAGGGTGCTCTAAACTGGGGTGTCGTGGCCAGCAGGACCGGGGAAGTGATTCTGCCCCTGTACTCAGCCCTGGTGAGGCCACACCTCGAGTACTGTGTCCCGTTCTGGGCCCCTCAGTTCAGGAAGGATATTGAGGTCCTGGAGCAGGTCCAAAGGAGGGCAACCAGGCTGGTGAAGGGACTCGAGCACCGACCCTATGAGGAGAGGCTGAGGGAGCTGGGGGTGTTCAGCCTGGAGAAGAGGCGGCTCAGGGGAGACCTCATCGCTCTCTACAACTCCCTGAAAGGAGGGGGTAGCCGGGTGGACGTTGGTCTCTTTTGCCAGACGACTTTCAACAAGACAAGAGGGCATGGTCTTAAGTTGTGCCAGGGGAAATTTAGGTTAGATATTAGAAAGAATTTCTTTATGGAGAGGGTGATCAGGCATTGGAATGGGCTGCCCAGGGAAGTAGTGGATTCTCCATCCCTGGAGATATTTAAAAAGAGACTGGATGTGGCACTCAGTGCCATAGTCTAGCAACCGCAATGGTGGTTCAAGGGTTGGACTCGATGATCTCTGATGTCCCTTCCAACCCACCCAATTCTATGATTCTATGATCAGTCAGCAGCTAGAGGTAACTGAGGCAGTGGCAGAAGTATTTGAAAGGTGAAGGCTTTGATGATGATCAAGCTGACCACTTGTTCACCATCAGAACCTCCTGCTCCTTCCTTTCTTTGCTGACTGCAAATTCACTTCAGCCACTTTACTGCCACAGCTTCCACTGCTCTGCCCTCCTATTTTTCCCCTATATACCTTGTGCTGACTGCACACTCCTTACTTGCTTCTCTCCCTCACCCTTTACACCTTCCCAACTCATTACACATATATTTGAGTATAAGCATGACCATAACATGATACAAAATTATTTTCACTCCTTTTTTTTTCTATTCCCACATCTATATACATGAACCAACATTTTACAACAGCATGCATGGAAATTACAATACTCCTTTACTTTCAATTGGGTTATGTATTTAAGACACTTGACTTGTGAAGTTTGGCTTTTAGTGATGATTAAAATGAAATTTCACCCTCAAGTGTCAATTCTGTTGCATATCCTTGCCATTAGTCAGTTGCCTCATCAGCAAACACCAAATGTCAGCAATTTTTTGCAAGACTTTTAAGCTAATGATAACTCTATGAGACAAAGTATAAAAAAAAATTAAAGTCTTTCCAAAATGAAAAACATTTTAAATATAGAGAACACTATTGATTATACATTTCCACTGTGGCACCAATAAAGAGATACAGGAATTCCCCCCCAAGTAAAGTGTTTCACTTACAGTCATTATTCCCCTGTAGTTTCCCTTTTGAAATATTTTTGATATATAAATGAAAAAAAAAAATTTAAAACTTTAAAACCTTCAGCTTATTTTATCAAGGCCCAATACATAATTTACTTTGCATTCATATAATTTAATTTTTTTTTTTGTTTGCCTCCATGGGGAGTTTTCTTCCTTTTGGTTACATACAACAGATTCGTAGAAGATCAAGGAAAAAAATCAGCTCACGGACTTCCATGGTTAAGCTTGTGATAGATAATCAATTTGTAAAAGACATATATAGGCACTTACACGTAGGAAGGAAAAGAAAAGTTTGCAGTGCTAGGATAAAAGCAAAGATATCTTCAGTGAATATAACTGAGATACTCAAAGAAACACTCATGTCTTAAATTGATTAAAGGCAAATTAAAATTTAGAGAGGGAAGGGTGCTTTGCTCAGACAGTAAAGTTGCTTCCATGTCACACTTAGGCTCTTACCAAGATGAAATTACTGTGATCCTGTCTGATCTCCACCACCATATTCTCAATAAAGTTGTGTTTCCCCTTTAGTCTAAATGCAGCATTTTGCTTCTTCAGCAACTTCGGTCATTACCTTCCCTACTTTCACATAACCTTCCTGATTCCAGTGTCAGATGAGGGAGCTGTGGGTAGAAAGCCACCTTATTGTGACAGCTGCTTCTAGTGCTCTTACTGCACTTAACCTTGCAATTGCATGATGCCCCTTTTTCCTGATAAAGATCCCATCAAGTTCTACCACTGAAAATGTTGGGCTACCTGTTTGGGTTGTACCAAGCAATACACTGATGTATCCCATCTTTCAGGAGAGGGAACTGAACCGTACTGCAATTCTGAAAACAGGCGGAAAGAACAAGGAAAAGAAAATCTACTACTGTTTCACCACTTGGAAGTAACTTTCTACTTTCAATATTTTATTATTTAAGTTAATAAAACTTCAGTTAATGGAAGAGCAGGTAATAACAGGATCTTTTCCCTTTTGTAACTTTTTTCCCCTATGAGTGCAAGATGCAAGCAAGCAAAAATAACCCACACCTCAGTATCAGATTAATCAATACATTATTACCCACAAAAGCTTGGGCTGCCTCTTGGGCTGCCTCTTCCTACAAAGACAAAGCATTCATCAGGAAACCAACCAAAAAAGTCCCATTGTTGTTCTCTGTTTACTGTGGTCCATGGTTTCGTATGCACTCAACCCCCAGGTTAAAAAAAAAAAAAAAAAAAAAAGAAACATTTTAAATCATAGACTTGACAGGGTCAGAATTTCAGCCTTTCAAGTGGACAGCAGACCCAGCAATACACTGTATTTTCTCCCTCCTACTAAATACTGTGATTAAAAATTACTTTAAAATTCACCTAGACCAGAACCTATCAGGAATTTTCCTCTTGGGAGCGAAGTAACAGAGGAAACAATGTTCATGCACTGTATTACACACATGAGGAATCTGAAGTAGATGGAATCCATGCAAAACAAGGTTTCTTGTTTCAATTCTAAGACTCACACAGATTAGAGAATGAATAATGTCATCAGGCTTCCCAAGCTGTCAGGCTATTCGTGTGGTGGAAGCAGTTCACATTTATAATTTCATTAAGATTTGTTGAGAACTCAGCCCATAACGTTATCTAGGCATGAAGAAGACACTCTAATTCCCAACAGTTTTGAGAAACTGACTTTGACAATTTAACACGTCATATCTATTTTATTTATAATCTCTAAAGAGTAACGAGACATAACCTTTTTAAAATATGAATTTAAAAATATGAAAACTGCTACAGGGAACCACGGTGAATTTGATTTGGGAAGTAAATAAAGATTTCTCTCTTTTTCATGACTTAATCAAGAATGCCTCCAAAAGGGCTCTTTAAAGGGGAGAGGTGGCTGCCTGCTCCTAAAGTGATGACAGCAGCCCCTAAATCAAGTGTCACACAGCTTCAAACCCTAAGGAGTCATCACTCATGCCTGCAAGAGGAGAAGGAGCAGCCTTCTTCCTCAAGATCAATGAGGCAAACACAGAATACTCCTGCTCTCTTAAGGATGATTGATGACTCCTTAGCAGCTGAAGTGTGTGACGTTTGATTTCACTCACTGATAAGATTGTGTCTATCCAAACACCTTCTAGTTAATGTTTCCAGGGCCCCTACATAGCTGTTCTTTGTGGTGTTTTATACAAAGCTGAATTGTTCAATGACTAATGAATTTCTGAACAATAGAAGAAAATTCTGTAAGAGAATCTTGTAACTGTGTTGCTTGATATTCTGAACATGACACAAAGCAAGAATCTAGGCTCCTCAAGAAAATTGTGGGAGATCTCATGCATTTGTCAATGGACACTTACCGGGGAAAACAGTTCTAAAGGAGAACTGGCTTTTTTTCCTCAAAACTTTAAAATAAAGCCTTCAGATCTGTTTTCCAAAAAAAACCCCTAATCCATTGATTGATTAAAAATATTTTCCAAAACTTTAGGAAGCAGATTTACACATGATTACATATTTCAATAGAGTGGAAACATGTTTTACAGTTTTCTTATTTTCCTCATAACACCATATTCTCATCCAGTTATTTCATATTTTAAAATGATGCCAGCATGATTTGAAACCACGCTTTGTAACTATAAGGCACACTTTTGTTTATAGGTTCTAAAACATGCCTGCTTCATATTACAGCCAGTCATGTCAGAGGTCTTGTTAAATAAACTTCTTTAATATCACGTAAATTGCACAGCACTATTTAAAGATATTACAGTTTCTCTGCTGTTAAGATTTATATTGAATTAACTGTTTTAAGCAGCAGTATTTTTATCTTCGTGATATCACAATCAGTAAGTGCAAGAGTAGTTTTCAACTGCAATCCTGTTCAGCTGGATTTTGCCCCAGATGTCTTTGGGAATTTTTAGCAATTTGCACTAAATTCACAAACCTCTGATAAAAACAAGAACAAAGCAGCTCAGAAGTCTCTCAGAAAATGCATCCAAAGGGAGCTAAACCATACTCCAACCAGTTGACAGTTATACCTGTATACCTTTTCTTCAGTTCTTTTAAGGTTAAGTGTTTTGTGCACTTCTACTTTGAACATTTCTTTCCTTACTTGTTTGTCAAAAGGCAAACTGATAAATCAGATGAAGAATACTGCAGCACAGGCCAGGAAAAGAACATGAGTGCTGCTATCTTAACCCGTCAGAATGAATGACAGGAACAGAATGGCATTGCTGCCAAAGAAAAATGCCTCACATAACCTTTATCATTTTGCAAAAAACAGCCCATCAGAAGAAACCAAAGAGAAATTCCAAGCTTGGACTTGCCAAATGAATCTTTCATGTAAAATTTAAAACAAAGGCCTTGCTTTTGCTAAATGTCGCTAAGCTTCGCTGCGGCCTTGTGTGAAAAATCAAGAGCTCCGACTCAAATATGAGTATGGAACTCATATTTGATGTAAAATTTGGGCTTGTTTACACTTAATCCAAATAAGAGACTGCACAATACCTTGAAGCTATTGTTAAAGACGGTGAATTTTCCAAGAAAACAGGAATTGATATCATACAAAGGTCTCATTTTCTAGTTTGAAGCCTACTTCCTCAAATACATGAACATGTGACCTGAGTATTCTCCAGCATGAGGAAGACTTCTCAATTATTCACCAGTGAGAATCTGTATTTTGAGACTCCATGAAGACTGTTTTGAAAGGTGTGTGACAGGCAGTTGTACCAAAAGTAGCCACACTTAAAGTGATAACACATAATTCTCAAATTCTTTTTCACATCACATAAATTAGGAAGCTGGGAAGTTGAATACTTCAAGGACAAGTATGTTCTGAAACTGTCAGACAGACATCACTAAAAATATAAAGGCACACACAGATATGGAGCTATGCTCATAACTTCTCCACTCCCTCTCATTACTCTTCAATCCAGTCAACTCCTGCTAAATTTAGTATGGTATCTAAACAACATTTCCGTGAAAAGTGATCAGCTAAAAGACAGAGATCTTCCTGGTGTGTCCACTGAAAGCATTGAATACTAGGTGCTCAGAAATAACTACTGGACTTCAAATAACCTACATGGAAGAGAACACCTATAAATACCCAAACCGGGAAAAGTCATGATGGAAGGCATGCAACACGTGGTTTGGATGGGAAGAGAGGCTTAGCACTCACATCTAAATATGCATGAATACCCCAGTTAACCTGCAGAGTACATAAAATCAGAGAAATATAAATACTTCCCAGAAACAGCTGAGGTGAACAAAAAGAGAAGAAACCACAGAAGACTCTTGGAAACCTGCCTCATTTCTTTTGAGAACACAGTACACCAACTTGGAAAGCTCACAGGGAAACCCACTTGCATCACTGTGACTCTCAGTCTTTCCCTGGAAATGCCTAGAAGAGAATTGTTTTGGAGCTGGCCAAATATTTCAAAATTCAAGGGCTTTTTTCTTACCCATACGACACCTTCAACTACCAACATTTTCCATTACATTGTCCACCCTTTACCATCTACTCCTATTGTTCAGAAAATCTTCATTCTCTTTTTTTTTTTTCTAGGTTCTGAATGCTTAACTTTGAAACCTGCAAAAAAAATGGTATGTTTTGGAAATCTGCAATTCTACAGTCTTGCAGAATCACTAAAACTTGTCATTCTTCTTAGAATAAATGTCTATTTAAAACAACACAAAAAATGCTCAGCTAACTGCACGAAACCCTTGCATCTACATATTGTAGCTGAAAAACATCACACGTTGTCATCCTCCATTTGGATCCACTAGTAAAGGAGGTAAAGTGCTTTTCTTATTGATTTCACTTATATTTAATTACAGAAATGGAATGTGTTCTTCTGAATTCCATTTTAGGATCACACTGGCAGTATATTGTAGTTCTTACTGACACTTTGCTTTCACTTTTCCTGACTTGTTCTCATCAAGAAGCTTCTTTCCAGTCTTGCAACTTTCCCGAGTCCTTGCCCTTACTCAGTAAAACCAACCCGAAATCCAAGCTTTTAATATAATTCACTTTCTTATCATCCACACCACTTGCCTGTCACATTGGCTACTTCCTCCCAGGACTCAAAATGATGCTGATTTTAGGTCTCCTCCATGTGAACACTCCATATATGAACACTAACATTCAAATCATGCCTTTCCTTAAGCTTAAACTCATCAGTCACTACCATACCCTCCCCTCAGCTCTGTGAAGTACCTTTTTGACTAACCAATAATCACATCCTCTTACCTCAATCTAAATATGATTTCCTGTAGAGCTCTCCCATTACATCTTGTCTCCTCATCAGATCTGTCCCATGTCTCTCACACCCTTTTTCAATATTTGATGTGGCTTAAATCTAGACTGTTTGTCACTTATTGTGCCAATGTTGGGACATTATCCCAGTCCATGGCTTCCTAGATCCTCTTTTCACTTCCCCCTCAATACTACTGTTTAAAAAGCAGTCTAAGTTTCCATCTAGGTGTCCAAAGTTTTCTTCTTTCCTTTGCTGGCAGGTTCCAATACTCTGCCACTGTTCCACATCTAGTCCTGCCTGCTGACAGACAGAAGGAACTGGAGGCTTGGAGACCATAAGGAAAAAAAAAACAACTAAGAAGCAATAGGTTAAGTTCACATTACAAATGAAATCTTAAAATTCTCTTTTGCCAGAAACTCTTTTTCTCTACATTAGATAAATTTTTAAAAATTTTAAAAATTAATGTTCAAATCACAGACTGTACAGCCATTATTTGCTCACCTGAAATATTTGTTTCAAAGAGAAAAGTGCCCGTCTCAGCTCCCGTCCATTGGAATTGTAAAGTTTTTCTGAGGAAAAAAAAAAAACAAAAACAGAGAGATATTCAACATAAGCAAAACCAACAACATGGGAAAAAAAGCAGCACAGATTTCAAAGGAGTTGAAGAGTCACAGTGCACATTTGCCATCAGGTAGACTGCTGTTACAGAAAGCAGTTTTGTTTTTTATATATGGAGGACTTGTTAAAAAGTGCAAGTAAAAACAGGGTTTATTGTTCAGAACTTCAGGTGGCATCACCCAGGTAAATTTATAGATTCAATAAAATCAGAGAGAACCAACACTACAGAGTTTTTGAAAATGCCTAGAAATACTGCTCTTTCTGCAACAAGGTAAATTTAGGGTTTATTGATAGTACCAGATTAGTATCAAAAGACTCAACTGAATGCACTCTTTGCTTTGTTATCAAAGCTAGAGCCACTGAATCCCATCCTTGACTGCCTTCCCTCTAGACATTCTTTTCTCATGTTCTCATCTTTCTATTGTTAAATCCTTTCTGCAATGGCAATGCACATTAATACCAGAAATAGTCGGACAGTCTGTTCTAAGCATAATTCAAAACAGTGTTTTATTCTCATGAAAACTGATCTTGATGTTTTCCTAAAAGAAGCAGAAGCCCTCTTTTCATCATCCAGCACTGAAATATATTACTTCGTTTATTGCCCTCCTAATTCATACTCATAGAAACGAATACAAAAGCAGTTCCTCTGCTATTCTTTTGAACCTTACCCATAACATCTGGGCCTTTAGAAGAAGTTTTGAACTGTACATCTCAAGTTTATTATTGTTTATTATTTATTATTTGGACATCATTTATGACTATGGACAGATGGAGCAGAAGGCATGCTCTTGAAGTCTTCCTGGTCTACTACATTTGGTATATATGACAGAGAGAGACTATATGCAATGCTGCTACAGTCCTAACTATAATTTCATTACACTAATGCAATCCAAGTACAATTAAAAATGGAAATAAAATCTTCATTGTCACCTCCCATGACACACTTTGCTTCACTCACAGATCATCATGAAAGGACCTTCTCTGCAAAGGACAGGGGCCTGTAGGTCATGAAATTAAAGCTGGAATGCCCATATTCTTATAAGAAAGCAAAATATCAACTCCCAAAATTTTATTTCTGAGTTTCCCTTGTCTATTTCTCATTTAACTACTATTTTATACTACAAAACCAAATTAATTTTTTTTCCCATTCTCAGGAAGTTAGAAAAAAAGCCTAGCATATGAAGATTTGATGCATTTACAACTCAATAGTAATTTTTTACTTCAGTCAAAGAATTGTTGTTTTAATTTTCAAAGAATCAAGTTTTAATTTTAGAAAAACATTTCTTATTCCCACTAGTCATCTTAAACCAAAGGAAAAATGTTAAGTAAAAGTTAAGTAAGACTTACACTTTTTTGTGTAAACTTTGAAAGTAGTTTTTTTCATACCTAATTGCCTCTGATTTCAAAGGCAGAACGTGTAGAATTGGCAAAACTATTGTTGTTATAAGTTGTCTCCTTGCTTGCACTGTTTATAGATTCCTGACAAAACATTGGATGAATATATTTCACTTCAAGCCACAAAACTTAGAGGCATACTTTAATTACTCTTGCTTATAAATGCACTGGCATGTGAAACTACATTTCTTGGCAGGATAAAGAGTAATTTTGTCAGGAAATCTTAAAGAAAAATAAAGGTCTTTTAAGACCCAGTCTGTCAACTTTACATGCCATATTACACAAAATATTCCTCATTGAAAGATACCTCCATCTGGCATTTGTTATTACTAATTTCCCTCTATTCATAATTCACCAGCATCATTACAAGCAGAATCTCTCCAAACAAGGCAGTACATTATCATCTTAATTAAGAGAGGCACCACTTCTTGAAGTGCTGGCAACTTTGCACATAAATATCAATGTCCTAACAAATGCCATCTGTTGGTCTTGGTCTTAAACAGGAACAATCATCATCCAGGCCCAGGGTAAAGTCCTAATGAACCATTGTTATGACACCAGAACGCTGGTTGCTTTCATTGGTGCGTGCAGATTTTTGGTACATCTCAGAGGAACAATGCTGAATATTTTTCTTCTTGGTCTTTTCACAGAGCATAACATCATCCTTGGCAGTCAGCACAAACCATTTCTCTGCTTGTGTGTAGCAAAGAGGACAGAAGTTAATAACAGCAGCTCAAAAAGGGGTTTATCACTAGAGCTGAAGAATCAGTAACTACTATCTCACATCCTTTAGAGGAGCAACAGCCCAGGTAAGTCACTTGATTTCTAACACCTACTTCCAGGTGCAGCAATCTACACAGAAATTCACAGATCCTTCTCATGTGGACCTAATTCTTGTTGAATCAGCTCAAACATGCAAGTTCCTAACCTCTTCACCTGATATTCTTACACATGGACAATATAATGACTGTCTACGTAAGTCTTGGCACCTACTTCTTATAGTGCTGGCAGCCACCAGAAACATTCACAGAGCATCACCCAAGGAGGAAAGCAAGAAGGTCACTTCTTGGAGTCATCTTGCATTAGAAGATGGCTTGGTTTTGAAAACTATAGTCCAAGGCCAGCCTCACGCAGGGCAGAAAAGTCCGGGTAAGCCAAAGTACTGTGTGGGTCACTTTATAAAAGCCTGTATTTTACTGTATTTCTGTATACTGTTTTTCAAAAAGCAATAAATGCATACACCAGATTACAACTCAGGGACACTCAGTAAGTTGCTCTCAAAGCTGTACAGGATTCCAATTTGTCGACAGTAACTTTAACACCACAGAAACCTCGGGTTCATCCCAGGAGCCCCAGACTGCAAACAAGGCTATGAAAATGCATCAGCAGAAACAGAAAGGCAATAAAAAAATCGTAAGCACTTTTTCTATAGCAGAAAATAAAATTAAAACCCCAGAAAGGAAAAGGCACGTTTGCTTACAATGTTTTCACACTGAACACGATTCAGAAACCAGATAGCAAGTGCTTTTTAACACTTGCTGTTTTACATTAGCAATTTAATGCATTGCCCTCTTTTAAACAGACTGAGAAAGAGCCTTCCATGCTAAAGCATAGAGATGGCTGTAATTCCCCTGGTGCAAGCCTGGAGGAGTTGTTTCAGAGAACTGAAACAAATGATGCCTGCAGTTTTGAAAAATCAGCAGTACCAAAAGAACCTGAATTTCTCCATGGACAGGACAAAAGACCTACTTGCTCACTGCCTGTTAGAACATGTAAATAAGTTTGAATATGTACACTAGGGATGCTCTCTGCCAGAAACTGAACCTATGAAATTCAGGTAGACTAATTGCTACACCTCTCTTTGAAACTTCACAAATCACTGGCCCTTTGGGAAAACACAACTCCAGTACAGGCACAGGTTATTGTACATACATACACTACAAGATTAGAGAAGACAAAACATCTAGGATGACTGCCTTTCAGTTATGTCCTCATAAGCCATGCTATTGCAGTCCTCTTTTACTACTTTCTTTAAAGAAATAAGGATCTGCATCTTTGCCTATCTTTTGCAGAAAATTCTCCTGGTGATTCCCTCTGATTTTAACAAACACTAGAGGGCACTGCTTATTTCTATATTTTATGAGAAAAAAGGCACTCTGTTCCCCCATGGGTTTCCTACTGATTGAGCAATACTGGGATGCTGAGTTAGTACTTTGTTAACCCTGACACCATATGACATCCTGGGAAATCAAAGGATGTCAGCACCCCCAACGTCAAATATTCAAAATCAGAGTCAAGTCCATGGAAACTATCTGACAGAAAACCAGATACTGGCATGGGCTTGAGTTTTATCTACTTTTCTGTAACACAGAAGAGTTGCATTTGTTAAATTATCCTTCACATCTTGATTGACAGGTGTATATTCTTGAGAGACAGATTCCCAGAGCTCACCACTTGTTTATACAGGCAGAGCTTCAAAGATAAGAGGGTTTGTGGTAAAAGCAGATACGCATGAGAGGAAGAAACCTGCAAGGGCCTATTTTCTTGCACCAGCAGCACCCTCTTTGGGAGAAGGCTTCATGCTCTAAAAAAAAACATTATTTATTACGCCAGGTTTTTGTTTGCTTTTACTTTTGTAAAAATGACTTTCCTACAGAGGAAAGGAAAACAACTCAGGTGAGGTGAAAAGGGATTTCTCTAGGTACAAACACAATGGTGGAGGGAAGGCAGACTGGGTTGCAATTGGTAACTCTTCAGAAAGCAAGAGAAGCATTCAGACATCTTTATTTTATTGGACCACTTATAGCTTTCAAAGCTGATTCGGTATTTTCAAGGATGAAGGAAACTCAGAATTCATTAGGAAAAGGGACTTTAAATAAGATAATGACTGGTCTTTATATTCTTAATGAAAGTATTGACTTTTCTTCTGCTCTCTACAGGAAAATTAATCCACACTAATAAAAGAAAAAACAGAGTTGGCTAAATATTGCTTGGTTCAGTCCCATGTGTTACACCTGACCTCTGACCGACAGGTACCATCCTCCTCCCTTCCTCTTCCATCACACCCATTGAATTAGTCCCTAGGATATAGTAATTTATGTAGCATCAGCCTTCTGAGCTATTGGCAAAGGCTCGTGAACATCTGGCTGAGCACAAATGGGAGTTGCTCTGCTTCACTTGCTGCTGCCTGAATGACCTCCACGTCTCCCATCCATGCCTCTTTTCTTTAAACTGTAATTTCAAGATGAAGCTTCTTTCCTTACAAAAACATAAAGGGGAGATCAACTCCACATTTGATTACATTAGCAGGGTACCTGGTGCAGATCTAATTAAAAGACACTTAAGCATTTCCTGCCATTCATTTCTAAAGGCCTGGCATGGGATAGAAGTAGAAATATTCTCTGGCTTCCACTAGCCCCTTGCAAACTGGGTCATACTTAGGAATTAAAATCTTAATTCTTGTTCCTGCAACAATGAATAAAAGATTATTTATGTGCTTACTAGGAAGAAGTATTAGCAATAGTAACAGTAGCAATATTTTAGAATTTTAATGAACTGTCTAGGTTTCTGCCAGCACTGAAGGAGGGGGACGAATAACAGAACAAATAAAAATATTCAATTAGAAAACCCTCTTTCTGCCAATGCAAATGACCACACATCCAAATTTATTACTGCACTCTATTCCAATTTTAAATGGACGTTATTTTGTTTGAATGAATTTACACAATTATAAAACCGGGTAAAAAATTGAGAAGCATAGAAAGAAGGCAGGCATCTGGGTCCAGTCCTGTGAAAAGACTTCAGGAAGCAGCCTGGTAGACTTCACTGGTTTACTGAAGTGGGCCCATGGGTACATATAGTGCTGCAGATCTATAAAACAACTGTATATAAAACTAATTAGTGCAGTGTGCCAGTCTTTCACTGTACGTCAAACAAACTAAAGCAGACCTCTAAGAAAAGACCTGGTCCTGTGCCAAGAACAGGCTCCTTTTAATTTTCCTTTTGTCCACAAAATCTAGTCATAAATGTGTTGGCCAGACAAGGCACTGTCCTTTTTAGTTCCAGACCCCCTAGAAAATACACAGAGAAGAGATTCATTCACAGGCACATTGCCCATCATTTCATTAACACAATTGCTGCCTCTGTTGAGATTACTTCGTTTCACATATTACAAATCCTTTTTTTTTCTCTGAATGTGATCAGTTTATATATATACATATATATATATAGTTGGTTATGCATTAATTAGCACAACCTGTCACATGTGAGTTCAAGCTATATATTCTCCCACTGATCTAGGGAAAGGTTCTCCCACCAAGAAAGGACATGAGGCCAAGCAAGTTGCTGTGTTCAGATTTTGGGAAGCCTGGTCATGCAATGCTGAGCCCACGCCACCGTAAGCACCGACTGCCTTGTAGGAATGTGCAGGCTGCCTCCGAGGAATGCTGCCACGACTTCCCATCAGAGCAAAACCTCCCTCCCCTCCTTTTCATTCAGACACAGAGCAGCTGCTTAGCTAATTAGCTGGGACAGTGGGTCCCCTCAGAGAGCAGGGTCCTTTGCCCCCAGTGGGAGAGGGGGATCCTTTGTGGGGAGAGGATCCTATTACATGTGCACATGAGAAGAGCTCTCTTTGAGCTGCATCTTTATTCCCTTTCTCTGTAAAGGACTTGCAGGTGGGGAGTGGGAGGAGGGGAAGCCACAAAATAGCCTTGGACATCCTTTCCTATCCCATTCCCTAAAGCCACGGTGGCAGAGGCTTAAAGCAGAAGGTGCAAAGAGCAACCTGCAAACCCCGGGAAGCCGGTGGGCTTGGACAAGCAAACAGGGCAATTCCACGGTAGGCCCTCCACTGGGAAATTAAAATAAATGATGTGGCCAATACTTCACAGCAGTTCTGTACACTCATTCTCAAGTACTTTCCTGCCTCTTCAAGGGCAGAAGTCTGCTTTAGTGCTGCTTCAAGAAGCAACCAGAAGAAAAAAATCCTCTGGATTTCCATAGGGAGACCACACAGGACAGAAATCCCACATTTTGGGAAGAGGGATCACAGCTAACTTTTTTAGAATGTTTCTCTGAAGTGCCTAACTTCAATCTCAAAGGAAATAACATAAAACTGTCAGCTCAAGAATATATTGAAATTCAGTGACAAATGTATCCACTCCTCCAAGTGCAAGTGTCCTCCCCAAAGAGTACCCTGATTCTTGCTCCCAAATTGCCAAAAGACATGAAATAAAGTTCAATCACTTGAAGGGAAAAGAGTAAAAATAAGAAAACACCAGAAGACTGAGGTGAAAAATGATGACCCCAAGAATGAGAAATCAGAGACATGCAATAACAGAGAAATGATGGGAAGAGAAGCATAGAAGAGCAGAGGGGAGTCAGAAAGAAGGAGAAAAGATAGCAGGAGAGGTGAAGGTCTGGAGTATCACTAATGCGAAAACAATAATGCTTAAAGAAAGCAGTAATGCTTGAATGATCACCTACAGAGAGCTAACTTCAGAATTAGGAAGCACAGAAAGACAGAGAGAAACTCAGTAATTTCTGTAAGACAGAGAAAGAGTAATCATCCTTTCAGGTGAGGCCCTTTTCTTTCTGATCACATAATTCTTGAACATCCTGGAGACTCCCCCACCCTTGGCTCCAGATTTTAGTCAAAACTTGTTATTTGTTACCAACATACAGATAAACTACAGCAAAATCTTAGTATGTGAGATTTAAAGGAAGGTGGTTTTCACTCATTAGGATGATAGAAGGGACTTCCCAGTCTTCATCATAGTTGAAGGGTCTAACAGGTATCAACTGATTTCTCCTCTCAATCATTTATACCAAACTTCTGTTTACTCTGCTTGGCTTTAAGAAAACCATGTATCATGAATAAATCACTAGTCAACTTATTCTTCACAAAACTCTAAATTACTGTCCCTTTGCTCCTGCTGACTCATCCCACACATATGTAGTTCTAGGAAGAGTATGTGTCACATTCTCTGTCCACACTATGACAAACACATGCCAATGATTTATGCTAAAGTGAGATGCTAAAATGCAGAAAGTATTAATATAGTTACGTGCAACAGGAAACCTTAGTTTTCATCTGCTGGATCCCGGGGATTACAGCTATAGAAGATGGTACCCTCTGTATATTACACTGCATTATGCCAAGATCTTAAACACTGATGGTCTCAAAACTTGCTGTCACTATTTCCGTTTCTGGCTTACTCAATGTATTAAGGCCCCACTTACAAGCAAGTGAAAGAGGACATTTAAGATGATGTGGGCTGAGAGCAGGGTGAATCTGACTGACAGAAAAGGCTACTCCTTTTTCCATTGGTTTTATACTTGTGTCTTCGTGTCTTCTCTATTGTTATCCCAACTCTGTACTGCAGAAACCCATCTCAGCTCACTTCTATTGCTACTGTGGTAGAAAGGACATAAGTGACAAAAAGCACAACAGCAGCTTTTACTTAAATTATGACGTAAAAATTAGAAAGGGGTGTTCAAACCCAGAGGTAACAAGAAACCACAAGACAGCAGAGAAAGTAGCAGAAACAATCCCAAGACACCAGAATGGCTCAAGCGTTTAAATGACTAAAATACCCCAGGATTTATAAATCACACGTCTCTGGGCAGATAAAGAAAATGCAAGGGGGGCTCATTGAAAAAAAAATTTATAACTGCCTTTTATGGTCAAGCTGGAGGAGGAGAAATTATTGCCAGGCCTAGGCCACAAAAATCATCTGCTGCCCTCTCTGAGCTGAAAGCTGTGAACAAACTGGAACAGCAAGGCACCTTTGAATCTGCCCATCAGTTGAATAGAGCCACAGCTTTTCTTTCCATTCCCAAATTACTTCTTTCACAAGATATCCTTTCTGATTTTGCAAGCTCCAGTTTACCCTTTACAGTTACATTTCCCATTCCAGGAGAAAGCCTGCTGTTGGAAAAAATGCCAGCAACGTAAGTACACACCATAGGTCTGAGGACATACTAGAGATCTCAAATTGCTCAAGCAGTTTGGTCTTCTTCCTTCCTTTCTTGATATAAAAAGCAACACTAGAAAGGCATATTCAAAAGTTACATCCCTGCCAACACATAAAGCAAAAAAAGATCCTCTGCCTCTTCAGCCTCTTTATCCCAGCTATGGAACAGGCACTGTAGTGTTCTTCTCCTCAATGATTTATTTATACAGGTCCTCTCCACTTGAATGCAAAAGGCACTGCTACACTCTTTAGTTCTGAAGTACAGGAAACAGTACTTTGGGTTGATAACTTCAAAGCAAGGCACTTCTGCATGTACAAAAATACTGTGGCTGCTCTTCTGTAAAAGTCAAAGGGTTACAGAAGGGAAAAGGCTGCGTAACAGGGTCAAATATTATAGCACTGTATTACAGTAAGTGGTGATGGAAAAGACTTAAGAGGTCATCTTGTTCATCCCCTTACTAATGCAAAATAGTTCCCTAGAGAGTAATACAGCAGGAAAGTAGTTGTTATACTAAAATATAGGTTATATAATTCAAGAGAATAGGGCCAGAGAAAATTGTTAGAAAAGAATATAGAAGAACTTACTGCTTTCTTTAGAGATTACTGTAGCCAAAGTGTGACTAAAAAATAATCATAACAAAAGTACAGTGAGACCAATCTTTTACATTTGTGCCAGTTTACAACTAGGTCTTGCGATTGGTGACCTGTATGCTTGTGCTTGAACAAGCACATCAGTACCTCTTGGATTACAAGTACTTAATAACAACATGCTGGTCATGATTTAAATTTTCTGGTTTTATTCCAAACTCAGTGCCAACATACTGCTCTGCATGCTCAATTGGTATTAGTAGACAGAGAGCTGCAAGTAAATTAGAGCAACCTATTAAAAAAAAAAAAAAATTTAAGCACATACCCTCTAGCTCTAGAATTATGCCTTACCTGTGCTGACAGCTTGGCAACAGGTAAAAGATTTGAGCACAAAGATCTCACAGGCTTGTGCCAAGCACGTGAATGAGCTCCTGAGCTTCAAGTTCAGACCAACTTTTACTGTAGTGTAAGAAATGCTGAAATACGTCAGAGACTGTCTCCAAGACCAGGTTGTTCCAGTGATCCCAGTCCATGTGCAGGGACTGCATCAGGACTTACCAGCTTTTGAACCTCAGAGGATGCAGCCTCCTAATTAACAGCATGGATTCAACCCTCTCAGAGATTGTCTGAAAATTTAGGCAGCCAGCACGGACCACTCATCTGATAGCAAGACAACAGGTACAAGCATATTAACAGCTGATGCTAAAAATCTCATAACACTGATTTTCCTCTGCTGCTAGCAACTGCAATGGCATGGGCATCTTTAAATACCTGAGCCTGCATCATCCATATGCTTATGAGACTCTCCAGTCTCACAGCCACAGTGTTGGGAGTAACAAGGTTCCAAATCAATGCTGGGGATTTTTTTGACCATTTGGAGTGGCCTGGACCAAGCATCCACCATAAAGTCCTCACATACAAGAAGCAATAGATATGCCTGTGACTGAGACATACATTAAGGATGAGTATTTATTCTTCACATTGCTCAGGAGCATCAGCTATAAGGTTACAAAGATCCCTTCTGGAAAGCTGCTGGAGGGGGCACTTGATTCCAGTGGAGCTTCACCTACAGGATTTCTCCCCAAAATTAATTAGAAAAACAGAATATGCAAAGAATTCTAGTGTGAATGCCACAGAATCTACAGGATTCAAATTTCAGTATTTCATTACATTTACTGATGATAATATTGATTACCTTTTTATAAATTTAAATTTAATTTTCAGACCTTCCCAGTGTGAAAAGTCTTGTAATGCCTCCAGATAAACGCCTCTACTTTGTGTTAAAAAACTGGACTTGCACCTTATCTTTCCTAAACATCTGGTAGTCCTTCTTGGTTTTGTATACATCCTTTAACAAATTTGCATCTTTAAATGTCCAAACCCAGACACAGTAATTCAACTGCCCAAACCCAGACATAGCAATCCAGCTGAGGCTTTACTGACTTTCAGTAATGAGGATAAAGAGCATTTCAACAGACTAAGGGTTGGTTTTGCTTTAGTATCAAAGTCACATAGCAATAAATGATTCCTTAAGGTTATACTCTCATAGTTTGTAGCAGACGTGATCTCAAGTCAAAACCATCATGCTAATTAACAAAGTTTGCTCAAAAAACTTGATCTGTATTTTTCCATATGTCTTAATGTGTTTTGGGGTTCTTGGAAGAATGTTTATTTAGAATACCTGAAGGACATAGTTAACAGAAATTAAGTTAACAGAGGATGATTTGTAACAGAAAGGGAATGAAGAAATATCAGACGAGCAGAAGGATAGTGCAGCACAAATACTTTTAGCAGATGTCAAAGTAATTCAGGGTCAGCAAGTTTCCCATCATTCTGAAATTGCTGGAACACATGAAAAACACACCATTTTGGCAAGGGGAAGGAATACATTGGAACAGAACCACTAAGATCTCGAGGTAAATCCATGCCAGTGCATGAATCTCATCAGATGCAGATGCCAGGTCAAGCACGTGTCCAGTCCTTGTGCAGTAGTCTGGGCAGGTCCCTGCTCTCTGCTGGACATCTCACCTCCCAGCCCTGCACCATGGGCCTTGCCATCTCCTGGGTCCTGCTGGCAGGAGACTGGAGCAATGCTACTGCATCTGCATTACTCTTCCTTACAGCAAGAGGGACAGGAACAGGCACCCCAGAATCTCTGAGAAGGGACCATTATAAACTTAACAGATGTAAGGAAGGGAGGTGACACCACGGGGGAGCCAACAGTCTCATCCTTCACAGGCCACACTCAACAGCCCTGCAACAGAGCACTGCAGTTGCTATCCTTTCCTCCTGTGTAGTTTATCTGGGATTAAATTGCTGCGTTTTATTACCACTCAGATTGTTGTGAATATGAAGGCTTCTCCAGCACCTTCATACTCTCTTCAGTATCTGTACATTACACTGTGAAGATTTAGCAGTGGAAGTACTTAGGTACTTCACATCCTTATAAAAATTTGGTGAAAGCGGGCTACAACTCTCCTTACCAAGTACTACGATTAGCATGAAGGGGGGGAAGGTCTGACCAAAGTCACACATATTACATTCAAGAAAAGACTGATAAAACACTATGTTCATCAAGTGGGAGCTTAACTTTTGGAATTTCTACGCCATTTCCTCAGGTGAAAAGTAACCCAGATTTTCCAGGAACAAGATGAGAGAAACTGCCAGGCTCCAAAGCAGTATGGTTGGATGCAAGAGTGAGCAAATATCTAAGCAATCATTTCACAAATACAACAAATAGCTTCTGGGACAAATGCTTCTCTGTTGCATCTGGAAATCAGTGGTTTGCTTAAGTGCATTAGCCACACAGGTTCTACATAGCAGCAAGAGAGAAGCTCATAGACAAAATGACTTGCTGCTCTGGCACAGATTTTCCCTGCTGAAATAGAAGTCGGGTGTTGCCTCCCCAGGCAACACCATGCTACCCCTTTGGTGCACCAGCTCTTCACTTCTCTCACTGTCTGAAAACAGGGAAGTTAGACAGACCCTGGAAGACTCCTACCCTTACTCAGACTGATCTCCCACTTCTGTTTAATCCCATGTCCTTCATATTAGTAGTTTTTTTCCAACAAACAGAACTTAAATGAAAAGCCCCTCAAGTTACTGGGTTCCTTTCCACATGGCTCAGTCCTGTGCCGGTTCAGGGGAGTTCTCAGGCAAGTTTACAGTGGGCATGAAACACAATGTTTGTGGCTTAACAGCTGAACAACCCAAATAATCCTTTTTTTAGTACCAGCAAACCTCTCCATCTGTATTTGCTAAAAACAGTAACAACAATAAAAAGCTATTTCTGAAGCACATAAAGAAGATTCTTCCTTCTACCCTCCCCAGAGGCTATCCTCCCAGCACTCTCCACATACCACCTACCATCCATTTATATTTTCAAACATTCCTTCTGTTTACCGTACTGTGCGGCACTTGGCCTGAACTTGTTTAACACATGTTCCTGTTATTTATCCAAACTCATTCATCACAGTTGTAAAACATCTGACAAACGATGGAGGTTTTCCAGTATGTATCAGGCCTCTCACTTAATTCAGCCGCTGATTATTCCTGCTTCTAAGTAATTTGACCAAAGCCACACGAAAGTGTTCAGCTATACTAAATTTTTCTCTGCTCATTATTAATTCAGTCACTGGCTTGGAAAAGCTCTAGCTCTAATCACCTAGTTAATCAGGAGAATATCAACTACATCCACACACATACTAAATATACACACACATAATGTATACACACTTTAGTTATATATAATATGCATTTATTTTTACATATAAATCATAAATATTTTTAATGCATATTATAAGCATATAAATGCAATAGTTTATTTTTAGGAGGAGCCATATGATGAGAAAAGCTTAATTGCCACATGGATTGGAAACTGCCCCTTGTAATAAAAATATAGTCAAATGCTATGCAAAGTGTTTCTCTATGCAAAATGTAAGGTCCTTCCCACGTTGGTGCCTTCCTTTCTCTTGTATTTATGGAGAACTGGACAAGCATAGTGACCCTTGATGCCCAGCTGTGGTCCTTCTGCTCTGCTAGCCTAATCTAGGGTTATATCAGTTCCCACACAGGTTATAAGCAAGTCAAAGCTACAGTTAACTCTTCAGAAATGACAAATTCTGTGTCCCTGCTCCTTCTGCTTTACTATTCTTCTCAGCTACACCTACCATAATTTCCAGTGTTGAATGCGTATGGTAACTCAAGGACTGCGTATGTGATAACTAGGGCTGACTCTGAAGTCCATCAAGAAAAATACAGGCAAGCACTGATATTAAAGATACTCACACACCAGAGTGTTGCTCAGTCTTTCTTGATGTGCTACATCAAGTGCTTCAATTGATCCTGCATCACTCACCTACAATGAAGCTCTCCTCAACCCCTGCTGTCTGCTGATATTTAAAAGTAATTTTTCTTGGGAGGCAAGCCCATGAAAACAGCAATTTACTGAGAAGCAAAAGCCTGTCTCCCAGTGCAGAACAGTAGTCTCTCTGCTAAAACATGAATAATTGCCATTTTCTTACTGTAGCCTAAAAGAATACAGCTATGAGTACCAGTGTGTTACCATTTCCAGTAGCAGGAACAGAACAGTTCTTTCTGCAAAGGTTGTATCAGAAAAGTTAACCACTGGCTCTGTCAGCTGGATGAATACTCAGATTTCCTTACTTGCATCCCTAAGCAACCAGCCGACATTCTTCAAGTATATGAAGATGTGGAAGTTCTCATCCTGACTGATTTCTGTCAGTCAAGATTTCCAATTTCTGTCCCGTCTCTCAGAATGGGCAGTTTGGCTTAGTGATGAAAATAAATGGCTCCTGATAAATCTTAAGGCCATGAAATTAAAGGTTTTAGTAACAATATTAGATAACCTTAGCTACTTATCACAATCATGTATGCACTCAGTGATTCCTGAACAACAAAGCTGGCTCAGCAAAGTACACACGCAGTGGTTGGCACCATGAGCACCAGACACTTACTCTGGGTTGACCCTTCATGAGCACTCATGGATTTGTGCAGCCCTCATGACTTCACTGAGGAAATAACATGACAGATTCAATATGGCTTATATGTAAATAGATTTATAACAACAGTGTGCATGAAGGTACCCTTTCTTTTCCTCAGCTAGCAAGGAATTTTTGTGTTTCTTACCAGATCAGCTAAATCAAATATAAAGATTTATTTTGTATATGAATTAAAACAACCAGCCAGCTCTGGAGTCTTTATCCTTTGAGGTATTCAATACCTGACTGGACTCAGTCTTGAGCAACCTGCTCTGGCTGACCCAGCTTGGAGCAGGGGAATTGGACAAGTCAATCTCTAGTGATGCCATCCAACACCAAGGACTGTGTGAAAGTCTTCACACAGTTCTGTACAGTTTCTCATTCACTTGACAAAGCTGATGCAAGCATACAACACATATACTACACTCATTCAGCTACTTAATGCAATTTTTTTTTTTTAATTCCCAGCCGTAGAAAAACTAGTAACATAAAATCCATACATCCAAACATCCACTTAGTGTAAGCATTATGTGTGCTAAGTCAATGAATGTAGTTTGGAGTTAGATTCTACAACTGGAAAGGAAAAACTGTTCTACTTTCTGTGATTACTTCACACAAGTACTATATTGCCTTTTTATTTCTTGTCTTTTCCAGAAGGAAGATCTTTCATTGTCCTCTCTCTCTTTTTTTTTTTTTTTTTTTTTTTTTTTTTTTTTTTTTTGGCATAGTTTGCATTGCTCATTAATCATACTGTCATAAGCCTACAACCACAAAACTGAAGCAACCAAACAGCCAGGATGTGAAAGAACATTAAAAAGATCAGATCCTCCCTTCAGCATTCCTAATTGGCTTTCCAGGTTAAAAAAAAAAAAAAAAAAAAAAAAAAAAAAAAGTAGTTCAGAGAGTGTCATATATGCCACAATACTTCAAGATCCATTGATCCTGACAAACCCACAACTGTTTACTGCATGGTTTGACTGTCTCATATGTTACTTTTTCTTTTTTTCCCCTCTTGAAGAACTGCATGAACCAACATTATGAACTACATTATCACAGTATTGCTTGACAGCACAGCTTGTTTAGTACAGACCTTAAGAGTAAATAATTAACTCCCTATCCTTTCCTATTTGAGAAATCCAGTTATTTGTTGTCAGATTGAATCTGAAAGGAATGCTATATCACTTCTCTATTTTTAAAAGAAGTGATTTAGTTTTGTATGTTTATGATGTGTTGGTGCTAATTGGCAGCCAAGAAACACAGAGACCAAATTACACACAATTTAAGGAAATCTTGCAAGGAAAGATGTGTCCTGGCAGAATGAGGCCCAAGAAGCCAAAGCAGTAAACTGTGAATTAAAACTCTCCTCTTAAGTCAACTCGATCTTTGCCACTGCCTTTGAGAACCTTTACCTTTTGAGGACCCGCACAAATCTGATCCCTTTGCCTTCCTCCAACCCCCACACCATCTTTATTTCTGAAGTCTATTCAGAGTCAATACAGAGCCACTGGAAAATAAAGGGGATGACAGGGGATGAGTACAGAAGGCAGCTCCAGCAAGAAAACAAGAGGATTTGGACATCTGATTGTCTCCTATTACATTCAGAAAAAACAGAGAAATGTGCTGGGTTTTTTTTAGAAGAAGCACAGGACATCATTACTACTGTCTACGGAAGGAAAACCATGAAGAAATAACCAGTTGCTCTAGGATGCTTTAGTGGAGCTTCTGGTTTGCAACCAGTATTAATCCTCCATAAAGCAAGCAGAAAGTTAAGCTGCAGGGACAAAATACCTTGATAAAACACCTTAATAAAACAAAAAAATATTTGGACTGAATAAATATTTCTTACTTTATATTTTTTTTATTACTCTTGGATAGACTTTTTATGCAAATCAGTGTCCCAGAGCTGTTGCCACATGCTATCTGAGACAGCCACTCAAGTGTGTGCAGAAAACTTCAGATGGTGCAGAATTTGGCAACTCTCTTGTTACGTAGCATTTTAAGTCATAAGCATATTAAATATGTGATGCACAATCTGCCTGGGTAGCCTGCTAGTTTTAAGATGGTAGTCTAGACCTATAAAGCCTTAAATGTCTTGGGACCTATTTATCCAGCAATCGAGCTTTTTTGGAGCTTTTCCAATGAAAGAAAAATTGTAAAATATTGGGAAACATTACATTCAAAGTCTCTCACAGCCAACAAACTTTTTTAGAAAAAAGACAGGATCACAGTGAGGTTTATTAGATTAATTATAGCTGAGGACCCAGCAAGGACAGGGTCTTCAGCCCTATGATGGTCCTGTGAGAAGCTGTGGGTTGCACCATAGTGAGGCAAATTTACAGGAGCACAAATTCCAGGTCCTAAAATGCTGAGAGCTCACAGAGCCCAAACTTCATTGCAGGATTCCCAGAGAGCCCAACCTGGAGCCAAAGTGCTGAAAAAAATGAGAAATGTGCATTGCAACCATGAATTTTAGAAAGGAAAAATCAATTTGTACTCCAAGGACCTTTACGTCAATATCATTTTTCTGAGGAGGTATTAGGATGGCATTTCCTGAGCAGTTTCCAAGCTGTGCCACAGAATATTGGGTGTGTTTGTGAAATCTCTGTCACTCCTTGCTCCCTGCGACTTCAGGGGTGTGCATGTCTGGAACAATCTTATTTTTTTCCGGTGTTATATTAGCAGCCCCTTTCTGAGGAATGCCAGGTGGCATCATGCCCAGAATCACTTGCCAGCTAATCTCAGAGGATTGGGCACTATGCCATTTGAATTAAAAGAGCTCAGCTCTAACTCTCTGATAACATTTAGGAATCAAACCAATAAAACAGAGAAACAAAATGAATATGAATAATCTCTAATGGCACACAGATGATATTTTTTTCTGAAAATGTATACAGTTATGAAGAAAGAAAAAAAAAATGTGGTGGACTTTTCTCCAAAACAAAACCAGGGTTCAAGTGAGAACAATCTACAATGATTTCATCAGCTTCGGAGACTGGCAAAAGAAAAAAAGGAATGTGCAGATTTAACTACAAAGGTAATGTCACAGGGATCCCTGCAACAGGGGGCTGAAACTTCAGGCAAGCTGTGCTATGCCACTCATGCACAGAGGAAGAGAAGAAAGAGGGAGAAAAGAATTTGCATCTGAAGAGAACAACAGTGTTCTCTCAGTCCCTTCACTCTGGCCTTTTGAAAAGTTCTTTCTTAAAATAAAGGGAACATTTAATTTATGAAGAGAAATAAAATCATAAATAGCCAGTAAAAGGCCAAATAATCCTCTCTAACATTGTCCACATCAACAATAAAACATGGGATACTTCACCATAAGATGAGCAGGCAAGAACACAGACTATCAGTGACTAATGATTCTATAAATTATGAAGTGGTTTTCTGTCACAAGTTTTTAGGTTTTACAGGCTAGAAATTCCCACATAGAACACAGCCCTCAGGAGACATATGAGAAGGAAAAACACAAGGCTAATAAGGATGTGACTACTAGGAAATAAAACAATCAAAACCATTTCCTATAACACAATTAAAGAAAAATAAGGGAGGCAACTTTGGCTTACCCTGACTGCTGTCTTTATAAAGCATATCTGCATTATTTACATCTTCTCCTCTGTTTTTTCACAGGCCATGAGTCAGTAGAGGATGGTTACTTTTCCTTCAACTTCATTGTGCATGCCTTGGGAAGGTTGGCAAGTCTCCCTCTTGGAGTACTTAATAGTTTAATTAACAGCAAAAACAGCTAATCAAATTAAATAAATCCTAGAGAGAAAACTGTCCTTTTCCTGTGACATAAGGCTTATTTTTCAGGAACTTTTGTTGAGAAATAATAGCTGAGAGGAGAGGGGGAGCTGGCACATCTCTCTCTTGTCTTACAAGTGAGGCACGTTCTGCAGGATGAAGCAGTTTTAACTTTGGTCAGAACAAACCCCTACAGTTCAGATCATCAGAGGTGCCTAAGAGTCACTTGCTTTTTCGGATCCATTCATAAAGCACAGACATTAGCCACAGACAGGTGTGTTAGCACCTTCCAAACAGGTGGACATTTTGGAGAGCACGTAATCTTGTGCAAGGCACATGCCCTGTCTTTGCCTTTTGCCCTTCTGCCTGCCCCCTGTACAAGCATCTGCCCACTTTGCTCTCCCCAAGGCAGGAGGGGACAGCCAAGCACCTACTGGAGAAGGATGAGTACAGAAGGTTCTTGTGTTCAGACAGCCCTACCCAGCATGCTGCTTTCAATGCCACTCCTGTGCCACCCTCACCACTCAACTCCCCAGGTCAGAAACTGCAGCAAGGAAGCAGGCAATGCTCCCCATGCCTCTGCCCAGCTTCACTGAACTGCCAGGGGCTTGGTCCTGCCCTAAAACATTAGTGCGGCCATGCAAACACTCTGCCCTCGCTAGGGATGGGCCTGCTGGTGCCAAAGGGATGCGTGATCCCACCTGGCTCTGGCAGCCCTTCCCCATCGCTCTTTTCCACGGCCTCTTCCTTGTAAGAGAGCTGCCAGCTCTCTATGTGGTTCCCTCACTAGCAAGTCCCCACTTCCCTTTGAACAGACACACACCCGCCAGCAACACCCACTGCACCTTCTCTTCTCCTTCATTTTCACTCAGGCCGTTACACCAGAGTTCTCCAGGCTGACTTGTTTCCCCATGTGGCACTGCTTCAAGATATCCAGCAACCACCCACCAGCCAAGGAGGCAAGCTCTGCACCTCGTACCCCTGGGACAAAATTCTGGTTTGAGCCAGGATAGAACCAACTTTCTTTCTAGTAATTTTACTTTTCAGTTAAGTCTTCTAAGTAGCTTCACTTGATGAAATTACCATCATATTTCTGCTTCTAGGACTGATAATTCTCAAGGTCTATAGTTACTGCTGGGCCAAGGCCACTGCTTGGTTCTGAAAAACATTTTATGCTTTAGAAACAAAAGGAAATAGAAGGTCACACCTACAACCCTTTGGGGAGGAGCAGCCCAGCCAGGTGACCAAAATTGACTAAATGAAGTATTTCATCCCCATACTTGGTATAAATTTGAGACATCACAAGCTCTTCATCCACAGCCAGCATTCTGTGAGGACTCCATCCATTCATCTGTGTTTGATCCTGATCCATGGCCTCCTGAATCCATGTGTTCCTGCATCCAACTCCCATCTGCGGCTGATTCCAAGAGGCCAGCCTGGGACTTTTCCAAGGCCTGCCCTTCAACCTTGGTGGTGATATATAATTTGAGGGGGGAGACATATCTCTTTTTCATTATTTCCCTTTTCATCACTACTGCTTCATTAAAGCTGCGTAGTTTAGTTTCCAGACTGTAAGTCTCTCCCTTATTCTCTCTCATTTCCCTGTAGGGGAGGGGAAAGGGGTTAAGAGAGAGCATCTGTCATTTGTTTAATTGCCAGCTCAGGGTTAAACTAGGACAGACATTTGGCTGGGAACAATCCAGAGCAAAAAGACCTGGCTGTCAAGGCGCATGGCACTGGGAGCATGTTCTCTTGCACATGCGCCCTGTGAATCCCTGCTCTGCAAGCTTTGATTCAAGATGCCAACCCCAGCCTTGTTGGAACAGAGATATAACACACTTTGTGATGCAAAAACACAGTGCTGCTGGCTTCTGTGATCCACATTTTTCTCCTGTAGACACCTCAACAGCCTGTGCTGATAGCTCAGGAAAGAGAGGAGCCCCAAAGCAAACCTTTCAACAAGTGAAAAAGGAGAACACTACTGAAACACTAATTTTCATTATCTTATTTCCTTCTTAATTTCTGACTTGCTATTGACCTGGACAGGAATTCAGAGGGAAAAACCTGTTCAATATCTAATTTATTAGCTACAAATAATTCATACTTTCAATTTCTGGTTTGCTTCTTCAACACTTAGCAAAGCTTTCTCATGACAAGACAGGCAACAAAGCAAAATCAGAACTAAACCCCATTCTAACTGGGCTTAGCAGATCAAATCTGGAAATTAATGAAGGACAGGAAGCATAATTATGAATGATACCTGTACCAGCTCACTTCCCATAGCCTAGCAGTATGTTTTTAGAGTGATCTTTTAGCTGTGGAAGATCTGGGTTAGTTACAGTGGTTACACTGCCAAAGATAGTCAGACTTTTAAATACTTCCATACATCCTGTTCCTTTCAAGGGCACAACACACCTTGCAGAATTCCTCAGGACATCATATACTATGGATACTATGGATAAGCAGGAATTACACAGATTTATGCGCTCTGTCTCAAGCCCATCATCAATACTAAGCAATCATGCAAGATGAACTCACAAGAATTTTTGGGGGAATGTTTACCATACGCGTGCATACAAACACACACAAATAATCGAAGTATACTGTGCCATTTGCATCTATCTGGTGTTTTCATTTTAGTTACACTTTTGATCAAAAAACATAGCTGTTTTCATCCACCAATAATATGGTAGTAATCTATCAGATAGTTGAATACCAAAAGAGATGTTTCACTGAAAAAATGTGTTTTTCTGAAAGATGTAAAGCAATACCCACTGCAACTGCCTTTACTTTGGTATGCTGACCTGCTTCCCAGCATGAATAGATGACACAACAGACAGATTACAGTCTACAGATGATAAGGAAAATAACATGAATAAACAAGATGGGTAGTTAAATGCAATCAGAAAATCAGCTCCCTTCAAAGATCTCTGAAGCTAGAAAAATGTCATGAAAAAAATATTAAAAAACAAAAACACCCAAAGTTCATGTGAGAAGTGACCCAGGACCTGAACTTCACATTCAATTACTCCCTGACCCCTGGATCTGCAGATGAGCCTGAACATGGTAAACGTGCTCTCTCTACAGACTATCAAAAAACCCCGAGACTTTATTATGCAATTAAAATCAAGCACCATTTTTCTGTCATTACATCAGAATTTGCCTAAAGAAATCAGCATTTCTGAAGCTGGATCACTCTAGCCATGCTACATGTGCTGTCAGAGGCAGGTTAAATCAGTCAGTAATCCTAGCTGCCTGGTATCTGGCTTCAATTTTCCCTGGCAGTTACTTTCTTAATGTTAAACTACAGGTAAACTGCAAGGAGTGTTTCCTTTGAGATGCTGTCCTGTGAAAATCCTGAGCAAAAGAAATCCTTTGCAGGTAGAAGAAAGATTGTTTCCTAGGCTACAGCCTGCAGATCATCACTGCACTACCTACCCACCAAAACCATTTTTGCTAGATTAAAATGTCTCTGCATCTCCTGGTCATGTTTTTGTCTTCTCTCAGACTGCTTTACGAAGGTCAAAGTAAAAGATATGCAAACAGATCTGTGTAAGTGCTTTGCCATGGGAATGACTTCACACAGCTGCATTTACCACTCCTCCATAGGGCTGCAGGTGCAGCAGCACAAGCTGACATCATGCCAGTTTGCAGTCTCTGCAGGAGAAACTCTCTCCTTCCTTCTATACACCAACCACAGAGAATCCACAGGCGAAGTTCTGCCTAAATCTGCAGAGATTAAGTGAAGGCAAAACCAATCTCCCCCCCGCCCCCTCCATCTACAAAACAAAGACAGAAAATTACTACAAAGCTGATACAAATTTAGGAAAGTTACAGGGATAGAATACACACACATTTTCCTCACACACTTGCACTTTCCTCTCTTTTATTGAAACTTTTCAGTCAAAAGTAACTTTCATGACAAGCCCTTGGCTGGATTTGTGAAATCATCTACTCATTTGGCTCTCTTAGACAAAAGCCCAGAACTTAAAACTTTTGTTTTCATGCTATCCCCAGCCAGAGGAACCAAAGAAAAGACTTGATGGCTATTTTATATTTGAAATATTGACTTCAAGGCAATAGGGACAGCACAGTCTGACTGGGCCTGACACTACAGCTGTCTTAAAACAAAGAGGCAGGATTTACCCAGAAAGAATTAGATCCAATGAAATGGTGAGGAAGAAAGAGTACAGAGCAATAGGAAGCTGAGGAGCTCCCCTGTAATCCTGGAGGGAACAGTTAGGGACCTGCTGAGCCACTTGGATCCTCATAAGTCTGTAAGACCAGAGGATGGTGAGGGAGCTTGGGAAGAGCTCGCCAAGAGACTCTCCATCATTTACCCACAGTCCTGGCTCACTGGGAAGGTCCCAGATGATTGGAAGTTGGTGAATGTCACACCAATCCACAAAAATGGACAACGGAGGACCCAGGAAACTCCAGGTCTGTCAGCCTGACCTCAGTGCCTGGCAGGGTTATGGAGCAGATCATTCTGGGGGCAATCACACAGCACCTACAGGATGGACAGGGGATCAGGGCAGGTCCTGTCTGACCAACCTGATCTCCTTTTATGCTCAGGGGACCCACCTGGTGGATGAGGGGAAGGCTGTGGATGGAGTCTGCCTGGACTTCAGCAAAGCCTTTGACACTGTCTCCCACAGCATTCTCCTGAAAAAGCTGTCAGCCCAGGGCTCAGACAGGAGCACTCTGTGCTGGGTTAGGAACTGCTGTAGGGCCCCAGAGAGTGGTGCTGAACGGTGCTGATCCAATTGGCGGCCACTCACCTGTGGCGTCCCCCAGGGATCAGTGTTGGGCCCAGTTCTGTTTAATATCTTCACTGATGGTTTAGATGAGGGGATTGAGGCCACCATTAGCAAATTCTCAGATGACCCTAAGATGAGGGGAAGTGTGGATCAGCTGGAAGGCAGGAGGGCTCTGCAGAGGGACCTGGACAGACTGGAGAGTTGGGCTGATTCCAATGGGATGAGGTTCAACAAGGCCAAGTGCTGGGTCCTGCACTTTGGCCACAACAACCCCATGGGGAGCTCCAGGCTGGGCACAGAGTGGCTGAGAGCAGCCAGACAGAAAGGGACCTGGGAGTCTGGATCGACAGGAAGCTGAATGTGAGCCAGCAGTGTGCCCAGGTGGCCAAGAAGGCCAATGGCATCCTGGCCTGGATCAGGAACAGTGTGGCCAGCAGATCCAGAGAAGTGATTCTGCCCCTTTACTCAGCCCTGGTGAGGCCACACCTCGAGTACTGTGTCCAGTTCTGGGCCCCCCAGTTCAGGAAGGAGATTGAGGTGCTGGAGCAGGTCCAGAGAAGAGCAAAGAAGCTGTGAAGGGATCCAGCACAAGTCCTGTGAGGAGAGGCTGAGAGAGCTGGGGGTGTTCAGCCTGGAGAAGAGGAGGCTCAGGAGAGACCTCATCACTCTCTACAACTCCCTGAAAGAAGGGGGTAGCCAGGGGGGGTCAGTCTCTTCTCCCAGGCAGCCATCAGTAAGACAAGAGGGCATGGACTTAAGCTCTGCCAGGGGTGTTTAGGTTAGATATTATGAAGAAATTCTTTACAGAGAGGGCAATCAGGCATAGGAATAGGCTGCCCAGGGAGCTGATGGATTCTCTGTCCCTGGAGGTTTTTAAGAAGAGACTGATGTGGCACTCTGTGCCATGGTCTGGTAACCACAGTGGCAGTGGATTAAGGGTTGGATTTGATGATCTCAGAGGTCCTTTCCAACCTGGATGATTCTGGGATTCTGTGAAGAGAACACGCATGCATGTGTTTTTATGGAAAGGGGGTGGGAGGCTGGTGTTGAGAAAAGTAATGATAATGTTTGGGGAAAAAAAAAGAAAAAAAGATACTTAAGAATGTATCCAATTCCAGCTGTAACTATTTACATGGAAATTATTCTTTAAGAACTTTGTAAATGCATGACATTATCTGAGTAACAGCATATATAATGGGAATCGGTTCTTCAGCTACTAATCAGGCAAAATAATCCAAAAGGGAGTCACCTAATTACATGTCTGTACTCAAAAGAAGATAACCCATGCTTCTATGAATTGCTTTGGAATAACAAGGGCCCTCCTATTAGCAAATAAAAATGTTGATCAGATGGCTAAAATTTATATTGTGCTTTCCATCTGTATACTCTAATGCATTGGTTCAGGATGATTTTGCTGTTGGTGCAATGAGAAGAAGCAAACATACTAAAATACCACACCCACACAATTCTTGTCGGTGTGTATTGCCAAAATAACAGGAAGCCTAATTTTATAAACAGAAGTTAAACAGATGAAAATTATGGGGGCAAATAATTGTCAGAATTCTCAGTGCCTGTGGGCGAGTTTGCAAATGTTGTTTATCACAAATGTTTTGATTGCAGCATTACTTGAAAACATTTGACAGGTTTTCAGGTGCCAGAAGCTGTAAATTCCCAGAGCCTATTTTCTCTCCTCATACTCTTTCATCTGCTGAAGCATTACCTTTTTATGTCTGCCCCAGCAAAAAGTCTACCAGGAAGCACATTTGTGTCTCTCCCTCCTGGGATCACATGGAACAGCACAACACAACTGGATGGAGCCACTTCACCTCTGAAGGATTCACAGTGCAAATGCAAAGTGATGAGAATTTCACCTGTGGTTTTGGAAAGGCCACTGAGGCACCACAGTGCACACACTGTGCTTGAAAATGGCATTTTATCACCATCTCACAGATTCACAGAAAGTTATCTCAGAGGTGAGCTGGTTCTATTCAGGCATCCACCTGAGTTATCCTGCAGGCAACAGCCTGATGCCCCACTTTGGAAAAGGCAGAACTCCAGGTTGTCCTGCAATGTGCCAGGCAACCCAAGGAGCTTCTCCCTTGCAGCTGAGAACTTGACGAGCCCACACCACAGATGCCCACTGCTCCCAACAGCCTGAGCTGGGGTTATTGAGTCAGATAACCTCTGCTGCCAGCAACAAGTAATGTATCATCATTTAAAGAAATCAAGTTATCTGAATAGTGTAAAACTCTCCCCTTTCACATGTGCATCCTGAAAAACTTGCTGTTTGCCACATTCTCATCAGGTATTAGTGTGTAGGAGCTGGGACTCTGCAACTAAAAGCAACCATTTGATGGGAATTTCACTTCAGCGCCCTGCCTTTAGATGAAAGCTGTCTCTTTTGCAAGCCTCCCTTTGTGTTGTTTTTCCTCTTTGCCAACTATGACAGCTTTAGAGTTACTGACTACAAAAGCAGATGTTTACAGCCACATGGGAGGCTTCTCTGTATACAGTGGCTACTGCATTACATTGCATTAGTCACTCTGTGACATCTACCATATGTATCATATTGATTAGCAGGAATTTTAAATCCCACTGACAGTGGTAGGATTATGCACAAACATGAAGTGCATAAATATTAAAATGTAGACTCCTTCCCCATTTGGTGACTGTAAAAGCAGTTCTTTAAAACACTGGTTTCCTTCTCTCACCTCAGAACTGTGCAGTCAGTTGCCTGTCTTGTCAAAAAAAAAAAAAAAAAAAAAAAAGCAGCTTTTCTAGTGTTTAAAATAATTGTGAGATCTAGAACAAAACCTTCACACTGTCTGCGATGTATTTGAGAAAGCAGAATTTATCTCTGGAGAAAGTGCAAACAGCTCTGTCATTCAACACAACTGACACCCTCGGCAGTTTCCTCTATTTTACCAAATGCAGAAAAGTGATTCTGGAAGAGGAAAAAAAAGCTTTACAAAATGACTAATAGATATATTCAAATTACTGATACCTGTCTCTGGCTGGGGAATCTCAATCTGTGAATTCCTTTCTGACATCTAGCTAAGTTTGTTGTGTTGTTTTTTTTCCCCTCCATTTCAGTATGAATTAGCTTACTGGGTTAATTCACCTTCCATCTTACACCAAATCTCTTCACTCTGACAATCAGCTTTTCTTCCACCTGAGCTGAAGCCAGTGCTGGGGTGCCACAATTTCCTGTGTAGCTCCCAAACTGTGATTAGAACTAAGGCTTGTTAGTCCTAATACAATTGCTAAACCACATGGAAAGTTTATTGGTATAACTTACAGGCTAAGCATTTCCCTGAAATTGCAAGTACAGTTTAAATTACTGACTCACACAAACATCAGTGTATCAAATGGAATGGAATTACTCATTAGTGATCAAGACACCCATAAGAAATTTCTATTACATATCCACACACAGCAGAATCTGAATATGCTCACGAAAGCACAGATTTTGACTATCAGATAAGGATAGGTATAACATCAAACTTTTCTGTTGAGCTAATTTACACAGAACACTTGGTACATGATGCTGCTTGTGATCTGGCACTGTTACAATAAAACCTTGAGGAGATGTCCAAGAACACAATACATGTTAAAAATATCTACTATTACTGAAATGCAAATGTCAGCAACCCAGGTGCAAAAGAAGGTGTAGCAGCTGCAAAACAATTTCTGTGGTCCTGACTTCTAATCACAAGCCCATTTCCTATGCTAGGCAGAAATGTGCAATTTCTTTTTAATACATTAGTTTAACTTTGGGGGACACTGGGATTCAGCCATCGTAGCTGGAGAAGCCCATTTTTAGTGTTCATTTACTGTCACAATGGGAACAAGCTGTTGTCTTTACCAGGCTGATTTCATGCTCAGCATGGCCTACCAATATATATTCACTGAGGAGTGATAAAGGGAGGTAAAATCATCAGATAAAATCCCTGAACTTTCCTACAAAGGAAACCTGAGGTGTTTCAAAAACATGTGCATTTTTCATCAAACACTGGGTAACAAACCAGACTGCCCAGTCCATTTGCTGGATTAAGCACGCACAGCCTGTTGGGTCTTCTTCCCATCTTCCTCAGAATAGAAGCTTACATGGAAGACAAAGCAAATATACTCTGAATAAGTTTTACTTTCAAACTAAAGAGCTTGTTAGGTCTCATTGGGACCCTTCCATTAAGTATCCCAACTAGTAGATTCTGCCAGATGCCAGCTAATCCTGTCACGGTAAGCACCTGCTTAAGCTTCCAGGTGAGTGAAGTGGGAGATACATCTCCATGCACACATCTGTCTTTTTGTTTCTCCTTACGTATCAACGACCCCCTGGCTGGCCCCTACATTTATACCATAAATATCTTCACAATCCTTTCCAACAGACCAGAAATGTTAACTAAGAAAGGATCCTGGAGCTGAAGAACTGGTTTGCACTTGGACAGCCCCAACACAATCCTACTGCAAGCAGGGTATGCCCTGAACTAATAATAAATTCCTCAGTGCTGGTTAATTGCAAATGAAGCCTCAAAGACAAAAATACCATTTGTGTGCACAGATTAAGTATCAGTGCAGCAGAACCTCTGAGTAGCTTCTTTTTATTTTTTCCTTCATTTCTTATCTTTAAAATGGGCAGAAGAGTATTTTCATATTTAATAGAAATTCAGATCTGCCTTTGGAGCAGGCTATTTTAAGATGTTTTACAATATATTCATAAGCACGAGTCAAACATAAGTAGATTTCTTAATGGATGCAGGATGGCAACAAACATTTCTTACATTCAGACCAGATTAGTTTTAATATAAAGGGAGCAAAGGTATATCTGACACATCCTACACAGTGATGTGAAATGCCAATCTCCAGCCTGAGAGGTATGTGATTTGCTGCTCTGCACTGCTTGCACCTTGGTTTTCAAACAGGTGGCTAGTGGAGCTGAATCACCTCACAAATTTTACTGCACTTGGAACTTGACTTAGCTGCATGGCCAGCAGTTTTCTATCTGTTCAGACACAAATCAGAGACCTGAATGGCATCTTGCTTTATTAGTCAGCAGATTTTAGAGCTGAAAATAATTTTAGAGTAGCAAGGGGGCTGGGGGGCGTGCTGGGGGAGTTGTCAAGATGCTTTATCTCCAACAGTGCATGATGTAGGATTTCAATATACTTTTGAAACAGCATGATTCCCACATTAGTCCAGCATGAGAAGTTGAGCTCTGTTGTTCAGTGGCACCACTCCTTCCCTGGCAGCAGACACTTGGAAACTGCAGAAGGTGCAAAACCCAACTGAGTCTGAGTTCTAAACATTAGAAAAACATGAATCTGAAGCTTGCAGCTGCATTTTATCATATTTATCCGTATAAATAGACCAAACCCAAAGCGGATCCAGACTTGAACTTTTCACCTTGTGTCCCTCTGTGATGAAAATGTACCTCATTTTGTTAGTCAGACCAGAAATTCTTTAGAAGACTTGTATTATATTTCTAGCTAAGGAATGACACGCTTACCAAAACCCTACTGTGCTATGGTGCCTAAAATAGTTCTCACTAATACTGTCCAGGTTTGGAGGTTACATTTTGAACAACATGTTTTGACTGAGTAAGGTTTTTTTTTTTAATAATCTTTTTAGCTTTCCCCCATCATTTATCTTCTTGGAGCATAAGGCATTCTGAACCTGGACCGGTTTCAAATACCAGTGAAGAGAACACTACTCTCCTGTGGGCACTACCAGAACACCATTAAGTAAGGAAGAGATGCTCAGGAGGATATCACAAGTCTTTTACCTGGTTTTAAGAATACCATATGCCTTGGAATGTCTCTTATTAACTCTTGGATAAACGTCTCCCATAACGCATAATAAAATTACTGACAAATGATCAGCTACCCTTTTTTATCAAACCCTGTCTTTTTCCAGAAGCAGACATTTTCACAGATCTGCAGTGATTCTTCCCCCAGATGTACTCCTGAGACATCCTCCTTTCAAAATCATAGCTTGCAAAACGTGGGACACACTTAAAAAAAAAAAAAATTATGTATCTACAAAACATATGTGAATCACATGCACTAAACAAAAACATTATTAGTATTTAGGGTTTTTTTTGGGTTTATGTTCCAGAAGTTGAGATTTTAGGTTTAAGTAGTGTATTTTCCTGAAGTCAAATCTCCACTAGTTGCCCTAACATGGAATCAGGTAGTCATTGATTTTCTTGTTAAGAATAAATATGGATAATTTCCCTGCTTTCAGAGTTTTATCTCAGGGAATCAATCTCATACAACTTGTACCACACCTGCCACTGCATTCAGTGTCAAGTTAACAAAAAAAAGAAGTGACCACACCCCACCTGGCTGGAGCCAGTCTGTCCAGAGTCATCCATACGGAGCCTAGGAATCTCCAAGCTGGTAAAATAATCTGGTTAATTCACTCACGGTAACAAAGCCAATGTCATTTTATCTGGCTTTCTCAATAAATATTTATAGGCAGATGTCAGCTTTTCAAAGGGAAACGGATGCCTAAATGTGTTTAAAGCATCTCCAGGCAACTTCAAAATACTGAGGGATCTACCTTCTTGAGAAATGAAGAAGGTAGGTACCTCAATACAAAGGTAATGCAAACAAAAAAAAGCATCAGATTTTGCTATAGCCACTATTGGATATTTTGTTGCATTTAAATGTGGGATAATGTTCAATCAGTCTAAAAGGGGAAACTTTTCCTTATTACCAGTGCAAGTTGTGAGTGGACCGCAGGTTTTGCAACAGCATTTTTTCCAGTATGTCTGTTTGAAAATCCATCCAATTGAAAGCTGAATTTTCATTGTTTAGTCCAATGGAAACAGACGACCAATTTTCCCAAAAAGCATCACTCTTTCTAGATAAAATCTGTAGAGCATGTGCTGTGCACTCAATCACTGACTCTACTGAGTATTTTACTCAACTTGAATTCATTACTAGCTTCTTTTTCTCTTTTTGGTAGCAATGGGAATCAATCCCACCAAAAGTTAGTTTTTCTTTATCACTAACATTACAAGTTTTGATAGTGGTGAACTCCTGTTTGTGTAAAACACATTTACAAATAATCAGTGTTCTGCTCCATAGCCATACAAAAATACAGCAAGCCTAACACATGACAAAGAATAAGCAAATCCTTAAATGAGCTGTGGTGTGTCTACAGGGTGCAGTCATTGGAAATGAAAAATTGTAAAGGAATTAACTTTTTCATCAATCAACTGGAAGAATGCAGATTTCCTGAGGTCTTAAGTTACCCCAGATATCTGTGCCCTGCCCCTCATACCAAGGCTCTACTGCTGCAGTTGTGGCTCCCAAAACTCACGATATCCACACAAGGTGTCAGAAAGTTGGCTGTGCAAAATCCTGCTCTTGGAATAACAAAAGAAGGCTCCTGATCCCTGACCTAACCCTGTTGCAAACTAAATGAAGAGTGACAGGGGTGACACTGCTGTGCAGCATGCTCAAAGGTCCTAGTTCAGAGAACCTGCTCTCGTGTTAGCCCACGACTACGCAGCACAAAGGACAGGAGATTAAACTGCCTCTAACATCAGACTGGGTTTTAAGTCAGGAGACAGCTTTAAACAGGCTAACTGCCCTGAGAACCAAAAAACCAAAGATCAGCCCTTCACAAGGCTTTTTCTCTCTTGTGCTTGGTTTTATGTTTCTGCAGATGCAGAAGCTGCAGGTCCTGATGAGGGACAAAGGTAGGGAAGGCAGCAGCAGATCTCCCTTTATGCCATGCGGAGACAATTGGACTCTGTCCCAGAACAATGGATCAGCTGTATCAACCTAGAGCTCCTGTAATCACCATGGCTGCGTCATCCATCTCTGGAACAAATCTTGAACTACTGTAATTACAATGACCCGTGGTTTTAGTTTATCATCTCTGCTATGAGCAATCAAAGTGCACACTCAGCGAGACCAAAAGGTATAGTGTTATAGAATTAAAAATAATCTAGGCTGGAAGGCAGGTAGAGGACACCTGGCCCAACCACCCATTCAAACCAGGGCTCTGAAAAGTTACACGTGAGCTGCTGCTTGTAAAAAAACTGGAAAATGCCAAGACACCCAATTCCAGCATTTTCCTTAATGGGACCACAGTTGGCTCTATCTAACTACCAAGTGTCCATGGCTCTAAAGAAAACTATCAGATCCTCTTTCTTCCACTGAATTTCTTCCACTGTCTTTCAAATGCAAGGGAAATATCATTCCAGGGCTGTTTTTTCTAGCCAGAGATAGCCACTACACCCAAGAATCTGCAGCTGTCAAAACTGCTTGGGCTCCTACACTGAAATAGCTCTGCCTGGCTACTCAGAAAGAGGCTGCTTAGAAGCAAAAGGTGAGACACTACAGAGAGTGGTTAAAAGGGAGCTCAAATTTAGAGGAGGTAAAAAAAGAATAAATTTATATATATACGAGGAATCATCTCACTTGAGCTGAAAAGGAGAGATGACCAGAAAGTGATCAGAAATAAATTTTTGGAAATAAGAGAAAAAACTATTAGTGATCAAATTAAAGGGTGAGGAAAAAGAGCAAGAAATCAAAAATGTTTGAACGTTTCTTGTTTCCAAACTTTGAAAGCATTTGAATAAATACTAAAAAATGGGATACTCTAGAGAGAAACTGTTCCCACTTAATCTCCTTATCTTTCTCACTGCATCAGTTTCAGTTTTAAAATGGCCTGGTGGTTATTTCATTACTGTATTGCCAAATAACTCTGTTGACTGTACATCTCTTTGGATCACAAAACAGCTTTAAAGAAATAAAGTAAACTATATTCCTTGCTTATTACACCAGACTTTCTGATTTCCCTCTAAAGATGATTTCCTAAGACATCCCTCAGACAAACCATATAATTACAGTAACTCTATGGTTCCCTCTGCCACAACCCAGACTTTTTTCCTGTTGTCTCTCTCACTGTTGAATTATCTGCTCTATTGAGAGCAGCAGACTTTCAGCCTGGGAATACATCCCTCACAGGGAATATAATCCTGGCACACAGGTCCAGGGAGTGGCTTCCAAGCAGGGGGTAACATGGGATGTAATCGAAACAGAAAGCCCACATCCACCTGTTCTGCTTACGGACCCTGTGGTCTCCAGGCAGCAGAATGGAATATTTCACACACAAAACCAAAACACCAATTGTGTAATTCCTTACAGAAAATAAGCCTCTGTTCCCTCAGATTTAGCACCATCAAACAGCTGCCAGTGCAACAAAAATAACCCCTCAGTCCTGCACAGCATGAAACAGTGGATGCTATCACACCATATTGGATCCTAAGTATGATCAGATGAAGTGAAACCAGAAATGCTTCAGTAACACCTTTGGTGAAAGGGTACACTCAGCCATAATTAAGCACTGAAATGGAATGCTACTATTTAGCTATTGTTTAAAATGTCATGTATTTAAAATCCCTGGTTTTAAAAGGTCTCAGAGCATGAAAAGAGTAGATCAAGTGTCTTGCAATAAGGTTGTGATTTAGACTTCTAGACAGAAGAAATACGTGATGACTCAGTGCACTCAGATATTTATACATAACCATCAGTCCTACCATGCAGCCAGACTTGCCCTTTTCAGTAATTAAGGATGTTGTTTAATTGAGAGTAACCTATGAAGAAACTGCCTGGTTTATCTGGGTAAGCATATCTGAATCATGTTAACAATAAAAAAGTACTCAGAAGTCAAGCTGAAGTAAAATGTTTGAGTTTTAAACCTTGCAAATACTGCACCCTGTTACATTTATGACATTTTCAACTTAACCAGTTAAGATTTAACATCATAATCAAACAGATAACATCAAAATTATCCATAACCCAGCTTTTACAAAGACAATCTGATACACACTTGTTCTTTGCCAATTTAAGATCAAACAACTATTCAGACTCCACTGATGAATAAGTGTCTATGAAATTTTCATGTTTCATGAGAACTTAAAATCCTTCAAAGGACCTTTTTTTGACACATGTATCTTTAGATATTGCTATAAGTGGCAATCAAGATTAACCTACAATGGCTTACCATGACATCAATTTAATTCCAGCTTTTCCAGTCTTGAAGTTATCATTACGGCCATATTATCGCCGTTATGGCAATATGAGTAGGGATTACAACTTTCCCAAGTCTGAAATAGCTTGTGTACAATAAAGCTGTTGCTTCATTTTTTAATCCTGCAGAAAACTATATACCTGCAGAAAGTCATGTAACTACAGATGCCTATAGATTTTCTCATAGTTGAATGCTTCATTCTGCAAATTCGAACCATTTCAACTTTTTTTCTCTTTTTATTTTCTTTTTTTCCCCGAGTTCCTTTCATAACTTCTACACATGACACATTAACACACAGCTAATACAGAATTCAGAAGCTAATACCTTGGCACTTAAAGCAATAAAGCAGATTGAAAGGTGAAACTCCCCCAAAGCAAAAATTTTCACAAATGTTTTAATTTAATCTCTGCCACAACAATTCCCTCAAAGACAAGACACCCTGTGACAGCACGGGCATCCTGCAGGGGAGGTTAACTTTGTCTTGCTAGTGAGCTATAAATGTCACCCAGAAACCTCAGGTGACTCAGCTCTTGACAGTGACAGTGAGAGACACATTACATTTGCCCTTGCATTTTTGCCAGTACTCAAGGAACTAGGAATGTGTATGAGCAATGCTGTATGCAGTTTCCATGCCTGAAGTTCTGCTAACACTGATCAGCATTCAATTCACATCCTTGATGACATATTTTTAGGACTGTTTAGAGCTTTACCACAAGCCTGCTCTCCTCTGCTAGCCATAACATGGTACCACAAATAGCTTGGCAGTTGGCAGTGCTTTCTATGGCTCACAAAAAGTTGCTTCTGATCACAAAACAGGCTTTTCTACATGTACTATTCTGTCCAAACAGGCTAAAGATATTATGGGTGTAACACTATCTTTCTGGGCAAATAGCCTAGATGTAATTTTTTTTTTCCCTTGAAGAATTTGATTTAGAATTGCAGCCTGAAGACTCAAGACTAAATTCCACCAAACATTTCAGTGTTGCGTCTTTATTCTTGGCTTATTCTATGGTCTTTACACAAATTCCACAGCAGAGCTAAGCATATAGTTTCTTCTCATCACCTTTTATCCTCCAAGAACTATTTGCAGCAAGAGATACAATTATTAGTTATATTCTCTAAAATAACTGTGTATCTTCAATTTGCCTTAGGTTTGCAATACAGTCTGAAACCTCCCTCAGATGAGGGAAACTGACAGGAAAATACTGGGAAACTACCCAGGCATGAAACATTACTGGAAGGTAATCAATCTCCTTATTCCTGGCCCATTTCTTTTAGCTCTCCATCACAGAATCTTTTGTCTTTTCCACCACCCACAGCAGAACAAAGCTGGCACAGTTCAGCAGTTTGCCCCAGAAGAGGGCCTGGACAAAGCTGCTGTGATAATTGGCTCAGTGTTTGGGGAAACCTGTCTAGTAAGCCAGCATTAAAACATACCATCTTAACAAGGTCAAAAAGCTTTCTTGTGAAAAATTCACTGAAATATGTCTACCAGTAAAGCAGCAAGGTATCCTGAGATGTATGTTTATCATACTATTGTGTTCTCCAGGTATGGAAATAAAAGAAAAAGGAGACATCTCTTAATTCATAAAATGTGAGAATACACCAAGAAAATGTTTACCACAAGACTTTAAATTATGAAAAATGATTTTGCACAGCCTGGGAAAACACTTGAAATGTGTTTTTCCACACAATGCTTTCTCCAGTGCTATGAAAATGTGAGATGAGAAGACAGGCGACAAGGGACTGGAAGGGGGGGGGTGGGATTTACAAAAACACAAATATTTGAAACTCCACTTTCACTTATCTTTTTCATCCTCCAGATTAACAATATACTTTGTCAGCCTACTAGAAAAGAACAAGGAGCTATGTTATTCAGAAGGCCACAGGGTAAGGAGCTATCCATGTCAATTCCAGCACAGACTGGGAGGGACTGAGGGGAATGGGTTGTTTCACAGACCAACCACCTACCAAGAAAATGATTCCCATAACTGACATGAAGTAACCACCTGGTTAATGCTCTCAGAAGACAGGCCAAGGAAGAAGTCCCCATGGAACATGACATACCTACACTCAGGGGCAGCAGTCACCTCTGGAGCTGGAAGCTGGCTGCCAAATCATGTTGCACAGATGCCCTGGAAAATCCTGCTTCCCTCTCACCCACAGGATATTGAATGTTCTGGGGACAAACACATTCTCCAGAGTTGACAAGCTCAGGAATATTACCAGCTACTTAAGTTTTCAAACATATCTTCCCTTACAAACTACTTTTTCCTAAGCACCACCACTGACCAAATTTAGTCAACAAGTTAAGAAAAAGCTCGAGCATCTTAACCATGTACTTCTCAAACTCCTACTTGTTTTTATTACCTCTTAAAAACAAAACTGACAGTTGACCTGTAATTTCCAGGATTTACCAAAGCCCAGTGGTATAATAAAATCTAGCTGTAGGCTTCAGGAACACTTTTTAAGAGCAGTGAAGTGACTTAACAGCGAGAGCCAGATTTTGAAAAAGGGATCTAGGATATGGTTCATAAATGCTTTAACAGGAGAATCAAAACCCTCATTTCTCTTTTCCTAGCTATTGACAGAGCATGCAGATAGCAACCCAGCAGAAGCTGAGTCAGTTCCCTGGACTGATATCTCCTCTCCAGGTGCTATGCACGCCAGCTCTCAGGGCAGCACTGGATCTGCTGAGCCATGCAACATCTACCCACGCATCATTTCCCATCCCTAGCTTGTCCATCCCAACTCTGGGCATGTCTGCAATGGGAAAAGGAGACTCCTGCATTCAAGCTACTCTGATTTCAGGCCTGAATACTGTCACAGATTTTTTTTTTTTTTTTGTCTCTAGATCCTTGAGCCAAATAATTTTTAAGCAACCATCAGAGAAAGTGAGTAACATGGCTGAAACTCCCACACTTCAAAATTAGAGAAAAGCCATTCCTCCAAGAACAGGAAATTAATAAGAACCTTAAAAATGGTTGGTGCAGCTCAAATCATCTTTTTTACCATCATTTTACACAGACCCACCCACCCCATTGCCTGAGCAGCAGTCCCTCAGCTAAGAGGTAGGACTTCTCAGTCTTTATCTGGATGGAGAAAAATGGGGTGCTCCATTCCCACATAAACCATCATCTTGAGTAAACTACACATGTGGTTAATCCCTGTTAGTTGATTATTTTCTAACAACATGTCACTGGCCAGTGACAGATGATCTCTGTTACTCCCATTTCCCTCCCAGAGGGAAAGGAATAAGGGAGGGAGACTTTAAGGCTGAAAAAACCTTGAGTAAGTAGAAGGTGACCTGTCTTGGTAAGTGCTGTCCTTTTCCAGTGAGTAAACGAGAAGGAACAGTGTCAAGGGCTCCTTAAGTCAGCTAGAACACCTCTCTCTTTGGTAGCCAAAAACCAAAGTATAGGACATATTTGTATTTTCTGCCTTTGTCTCTCATGAAACACTGGTTTTCAAGACTCCTGAGAAAGTCTCAGTCCACTGACTTACAGCTAATTAAAAAAAAAATTAAAATTACTTCCATGTCAAGGGAGTTAAGCGCAAGATGTTCTAGAAAAAAGACCATAAAAGGAAGAGATGAAGAACACATCTGTATTTTCTAATTACATTTCAACTATTGTTAAACAAATTTTCTGGCACTTGAATCTTTGATGAAAAACGATGCTTACAGAAAAGTGTGAAACACTGAGCTTCTTCAAGGAATGTTTCTCAGTTTACCAATCAGGCTTGTGACCAGTGATAGGACAAGGGGTAATGGGTGTAAATTGGAGCATAGGAGGTTCAAGTTGAATATTCGAAAAAATATTTTTACTGTAAGGGTGACAGAGCCCTGGAACAGGCTGCCCAGGGGGGTCGTGGAGTCTCCTTCACTGGAGACATTCAAAACCCGCCTGGACACGTTCCTATGCGAGGTACTCTAGGTGGCCCTGCTCTGGCAGGGGGGGTTGGACTAGATGATCTTTCGAGGTCCCTTCCAACCCCAAGGATTCTATGATTCTATGACTCTTGTCTTTCTACTGCTAGAAGGCACATTGATGAGAAAACGGGACCAGGAAGGTCCACATCTATTGATCCCAGCTCTGCAAACTCAGCTGTTAATCTTACAGACTGGGAAATTATCACTTGCAAAGAAAAATAAGCTTAGCTAGGTAGTCTTATTTTGATACATTGTCCAACTTTTTTTTTTTTTTAAAAAAAAAAACCAAGAAAATCTTCTAATAAAATAAGATCAGATAGGTTATTAGCTACACATTTTCCTCAACTTATGCATCACATTAACCAAATGTGATTTAACAGGGACTGTAAATTAACAGTACTTCTCTTCAGTGATGGACAAAACACAGCAAAATTATCTTTTTGGTGTGTGCAGAGTAGTTGTATTTGCCCTGTGACAAATCACAGATTCACAGATCAAATCTGTGGGGCAAAAACATAACATCCGTGTTTCTTTTCTATTTCAACAGTTGATTATACACTTAGGATAAAAATTTTAATCAAGACTAAGATGACCTACAGCGTAGAGGCTCATGGTGGTAATTTGGCAGGCACTTGAGAAAAGCCTGGACCTAGCTTGGCTTTTGTACCCTCTATCCACTGGAATCCATTTCAGCAACCAAAAAGAGAGGTAGGGCATGAAGCTCCTTGTATGCCAAGCTTTGCATTATATACCTGTGGCTTGGTTGTTCAGATTAAGGAGGAGGGCAGCATCTTTCAGCTCCACCTCTACCGTGAAAATCAGGTGGCCATCTTCCATATTTAAGAGTGGCTTCAGCACTGATACTACACAAGGAAAAGAAATGTTGTGTGGCCCAGGACTGTAAAGATCAGAATCAGCATTTTCAGGTGTAACAGGAAGAGGCTGATCACCTGCATAGCATTTGGAGCACTGATGGAATTTGATTCAAGAGATTCATGGAGTACATTCTCCATCCCTGGAGATATTTAAAAGGAGACTGGATGTGGCACTCAGTGCCATGGTCTGGTAACTGCAGTGGTAGTGGATCAAGGGTTGGACTTGATGATCTCTGAGGTCCCTTCCAACCCAGCCAATTCTATGATTCTATACATGGAGATTAAGTGGCCTCCACTAGCCAGGCTCTTCTCTGTTGTGTCCAGATAAGAGGCAGTGGGCACAAATGGGAAGACAAAAGGCTTCATTTGAACATCAGGAACCTCTGAGAGTGACCAAGCACTGTCACAGATTGCCAAGGGGAGGTTGTGGAGTCTCCACCCCCAGAGACATTCAAAAACCACATGGACACAGTCCAGGGAAACCAGCTCTAGGTGGCCCTACTTGAGCAGAGGGGTGGGAGATGACCTCCAGAGGCTCTGGATTTCCCTGCATAAATGCTATGTATATCCTTTCAGGTATGCAGATGATTAGGTGACTGCAAAAATTAAGTCTATGGTAGATGAAGACTAAGAAGCAGAAGTGCAGCTACTGAGTAACATCTGATCAAAGATCCAGGCTGCAAATACATGGAAAAAAAATTAGAAGCACTGATACTTGTGTATGAGACTTCATTTCTCAAGCTTGGACTGGGGCCCAGGCCAAAGAGCAAGAGTTAATATGATTCCCTTACAATGTAAAAATTAATGTAATAGACCACTGTTGTTCTCATGTGAAAGAGAATATAAGGCAGACTTTGTGAACCAGAAAAAAAAACTTAAAAGTGTATAAAAATTACCATTGTGATCTAGACTGAGGGAATTACAGCTAAGAACAGGCTGATGTGAAACTGACAGAGAAAAGGGTGAGTGGTGGGGGTGAGATACAGGCAAAGCAATGAGAAACTCGACTGAAAATCTCCATTTCCAAGGCTTACTAAAAGGATCGCACAAAAGTTTCACAAATGTACACTTATTGAAAAAGCCCTGTGTACAAACTATCCCCTTGTGTTGTAAAAGTCATCTGCTTGCTGGGCAATTCTATTTCAACCACCAAAAAGTACAGGACAGGAACTGTTGAGCCAAAGCCTGGCTTGCTGATGCAATTACACAGACCTGCAGGGCTTTGCAGCCAAACAGCCATGGTCCATTAATGAAGAGCTGAAGGACTCATCCCCCAAGGTGACTGAAAGCCGGACATAAAACAAAATGTACCAACAAATCATGACATCAGTTATCTTTGGAACTCTAAGGATAATGCTCTCTCAATCACCCACTCTGTTATGCACACTGTATCAGTTGAGTTTTTAAATAGCAATGCAGCTGTGGCTGCAAAACAGCAAGGCTCCCACCCAGGACACAAAACCAGGGAATGTATTGCCCTCTCTTCTAATGGCCAGGGAGGTTTGAGAGCAATCCAGGACAAAAAGTTTCTTTTCAAACCCTCTTGGAAGGGGTTGAATAATTTTTTGCTGTGTCTATGCAATTCTGTGAAGATGAACAACTGGCAAGTTGCTGCCAAAGTAAGAATTCATGTATAGCCTTACTGTAAGGGGAAAGGGAAAGGGAGAGAAGACGAAAGCAAAAACCTTGGAGAAACAAAGACTGCAATCACTGAAGGGTTATTCTTTGCAAAAAAAGATTCAATCACATATTTGTAATGGCAATAAACACTCCAGTTATATGCTTACTGTATTTCAGATTAGCTGATATGTTAGCAGTCTGTTGTACGATGGCTTCAGGGGCCAAATAGTCTGCTCAATTCAAGTATCTACTCTGAGAGCCACAGGAGAAAAAAGTGAAACAATTTGAGACATGTATTTGTAAAAAATTCGTCTTTTGCCAGCACTCTAAAGAAAATAGGCAGAAAAATATCAAGTTACAACTTAAACATGAACAGCTATTACTGTTTCCTTGTGGTCTATAAACCTTGCCTTACTGCCTATGTCAGACTTAGCCATGAAACTTCTGAAGTGTTCTCTCTTTTATGACGTCCCAGTCTGTCTTAGTTTTTCTACTTCACGTGCATTCGAGGTGCAAAGCTGACCTTTCTTTCCTGCAATTATGTCTTTGAAAGATACTGCAATCACTTTTGACTTCCTCATTTTCCTAATACAATATAATAACATAAATGGAATCAGACGGGTGTGGCAGCTGCCCTGTGACTGACTCGGATGATCAGCAAATTCATCCCAAAGTCCAAACCTGAGAAATTCACAGTAAAGAGCAATATCAGAAGCAAAAAGGGCTGATGTCTTTTCTGAAAGCTCCTCAACTCTGTCAATGTCAAACTACCAAGAGCTGAAAATTGGTTTAGTTATTAAAACTGTCCTTGATTTTAATTTGTTTTCTGAAGTGTTAGCCTTTTAAAGACATTTTAGTTAAATAGAATAGATTGATCTCTCCAGTTCCTGGACTGTCACTGATAGCAAACAGTTTGAAAAGTCCCTTCTGAGAAGCATGGATAATGTTTGGTTTTTTGTTTTCTTTTAAATCATTAAATTATCCATCTAGTATACCAATGTTCTGTACTCCTCTTTAAGAATTTATAAATGTTATGCCCATATAAGTGTTAATCTCTAAATCTGAAACATTTGTACAAATGACACCACAGTCAAGCAGTAAAAAAACCCCAGAGTGCTTAGTATCATTCTTAGATAAATACATTAATAATGAAATAGGCTATAAATAATGAAAACAGCATTAACACGACCGTTTACGGCATCTTGAGCTGTATCCCAACTCCATAATTAGCCAATAATAAAATTCCTTTTTTCCTGTATTTTCAGGCAATATTTTCCTGCGGTCAACAAAGTGTATAGAAGGAAGGATTAGAAAGCTATCCCACAGAAAGCAGCATGAGTGCTTATTAACCTCAAAAGACTGACTCAGAGGAAACTAAATTCCAAAACTAAATTCCAAAACACATCCTACTTCATGTATCTGAACTGGCTCTGTGGTTTCCACCACAATTTCTCCGTTCTCCAGCAAAAAAAAAAAATCAAACTATCTGGAACCAGATGCAATTCAGATACTAAAGGAGATCCTAAAACACAGATTTTTCTGAACCATGGACAGACATCATCATCCAAGACTGGGCTTGCAGAGAGAGGCATGGTTAAATACAGATGTTATTCTAGCAGAGATGCAATGTCTTTGAATTTTCCAACTCACCTGAAGAAAACTGCCACATGTTATGAATGCTGTCATATGCAATGGTGACATAACTGCTCATAAAACATCCATAATCCTCTCTTCAAGCTTCTATGCCTGCACTAAGTCAACAGGATGCAAGGCAGGCATCTATTTTCCCAAATACAGGATTATATCCCTCAAGAAGTCAAAGAACAAGTGCTAATCTATTCTCTCATGAAAACTACTATACAAACTCTTGAGCTGGTAGGATGTTTTAGAGGCTTCCTACTTACTACATGTAAAGCATTAAACCTAGTTTGTGTTCTAAAAAAAGCATGGTAATTCACATCAGCAGAAGACTTATCAGAAACCAATCAGTGAATCAACTTTTAATAAACACCAGCATAAGAAAAGTTGTCAGACTGGAAGTTCCTAAAAATCCCTTAAAACCAATTGCTTCAAAACTGTTTGGGGGGAAAAAAACCCAAACCACAAAAACCAAAAAAAAACCCAACTCAAATGCACAGAAGATATCTGTATGTTGAAATATATTGTTTAATATTCTACCATCTGTTCAGCAGCTGCTTGAGAAAAAAGTCTCAAAACCTTCTGATGTTTAAAATAATTTCATATTTCCATGGAATAACTTGAGAATCTATTCTAAAACAAACAGATCCAGCTTCCATTATCTCTATAGTATAAGCAGGAAATACCCAAGAATGAAGTTACAGATGGTTTTAAATGGCCACGCACACACATAGGGAATACATTTCTAGAACTTCATCTTTTGCTTAAAAAAATATGTCCTATGTAGTAAAAACTAATGAAGAGTAGCCACATTTTGGAAGTCAAATTTTGTAATAATCAAAGAATGTAATGAGATGGTTGTTCATGATAGAAGATTTCCAGCTACATCAGAAATGGAAGATCATTCTCCATTTTAGACCTGATATAAAAGCAAATCAATCCAACTATTATTGGGATTGAAAGTTCAGCATTTACAAAGTTTCTGGTACAGCCAGAAATTTCATGTTCATCCTAGCAATGACTGCATTCTTTACAGTAACATGTACCACAACCTCCCATGGCATCTAAGCCATGCTGTTAACCACAGACACATGTTGCTTATTATTATTTGTGGTAACAATCTGTTTGTATTCATAGTCTCTTATTCTGGTTTATCAGTGAACCTCTGTCACACAATGGGTATTACCATCAATGGTTTGGTTTTATTTATTTAGTCTGTTTTTTTTTTTAACTTGTTTGTTCCAATTTTCAACAGTTAGCAATTTGAAAAGACAATCCTTAAACACACAAAGTTATAAAATAATTGTATCAATATGTAGAAACAAAACTATGCTATTGTGACATTTCAAATAAGCATCTAACATTCTTGGTTTCTCTTTCATGCTCTCAGGTCCCTGGATATTCCAGAGACCAGTTTGTAACAGGTCTTGCATTTTTATCTGCACACAATAATACTACCACTTTTTAAATGAATGTGATAATTTAAAATACTTTTAAAAAATAATAAAAAAAAAAAGAGAGAAAAAGTAAAAAAGGAAGGAGAAAGAAGGCTAATTCTGCAAAATTTTAAAACAAGCCATGAATCTAATCCACTCCTTTTCATCCTTTTAACGAACTGGCAATTCACTGAGGCAAACAGTGCTCATTGTTTCCTCTACTGCTTCCCCAGTAAGGTCTGGCAGAACCAGACTGCTGCTTTGCCATGGTCAGCCAGACTTATTTTTCTGAAAGCAAAATCTATGCTGACTGAAGTAAGGATTTCTGAATGAGAGCTAGCCAGATGATTAAAGCTGTGCCATTTAAAACAATGAGAAAAGCTTAATTGCCCTAAATCAGTACCCACACACCAGCCACCGAGTCCATCAATGTTTCACCCAAAAATAAAACAGTACAATCAACTTCATACAAGAAAGTTCCTGCCAGGAGGTGGGTGGGAGAGGACAAACAGAGCAGTTTGAAAAAGGGAGATGAAGGTGTTGGTGCAACAAGCATCTGCCCTTGAATCTGGTACCATGTTCTCCCTGGATGCTTTGGCCTAGAGTGGTGAAGAAAGCCAGAAAGAAGTTACTTAGCCTAATGGAAACTATCTATTCTACTATTTCTTTGAGCATGAATGACAAGTACTTTAAAAAGACATTATTTTTGTGATACGTTTTTATTTTTTAGTTTAATCTTATTTTACCTGTCCCCAGTACCCTTTCCATTTCACAGAGAGTGCTTCCCTCAGCTTTTCTTATGGCATTGCTTTTGGAAGCAGCACGAAGTAACCTGGATGCTGTCCTGTTTGACTGCTGTACTCTTGCAGTAATTTTGAGAAAATGACTGTGTCAGCACAATTCCAGAACTCAGGTTCCTTTGCAAATCACGGGTAGCAAACAATTTTCCAAGTTGGAGAAGCATGAGAAGGACACACATTGTAGTCAGGAGCTCAGCAGCTACAAATCACACAGAAATTCTCAGGGACAGTGAGGGTTGCATTTCCAAGGGCACCAATTTTACCACAGAACTTGCTGCTGCTTTCTAAATGAGGGTCAATGGGATTTTTCCACCTCGTCACTCACTACTGTAAAGCTAGAAAACAAATATATTTAAGGGATCTATCTGGTTTTTCCTATCCTTCAAATAGCCTCTATCAACCTAGCCCTCTAGGCCATATCCTGCAAACTCTGTGCCTCTGCAGAGCTCCCCATTAAAACACTGCTGATTTCTTCTGCAAGTGAAACAAAACCCTTCCACCTGGATTTTGGGCAACAGAGCAGCAAGACATGTGAAGTATTTTAGTCATCAACATTTCACAACACAGTTTCTTCTCTCAAAAAAGTGTTCTTTAAATTTGAAATACTACACCTCTTCCTTAAATCCTGGAAAGCATTAGACTTCCCTTTGACATCACAGTTCATTTATCTTGCAAGAAGTTTCTAAGTGCTTGCTACAGAGAATAATAATAATAATTTTTTAAAATGTGTGACAAGAAAGAAAATGTCATGGTGGTTGATGCTGGCCTCTGGACCCAACACTGCACACAGACTGCACCATGGAGATGCTTGCACTCAAGATTCTTACTACTAATTTCAGTGCAGAGCACTCTAGCCACTAATTTCACACCCTATCATCATGCAAGTGTAAACCAAGACACCACATAATTATTATATTGCTCTGGATTTAAAAAGTCATCCTGGTTTGAGAGTACCAGAATAAAAACTGCTTACATTTATACTGACCTGAGACTGGCTGGGACACCCTCAGCTGCTGCTGGGCTGTGGCAGAAAGCGCATAGATACAGAAAAGGCTTTAAGATGAAGCTATATTGAATAAAATGAGCATATCTGGAACTCTGCAGTTATTTTACTCTTTTTTTTTTTTTTTTTTAATCTTCCTCTCCTATTTACATGAGTCTTGATTTTGAGACTAGAAATCTTTGTACAGAGTACCTCCTCCTGAAAAACTCTTCCCCAGGAAAAAGAAATAAAAATAAAAACAGATTTTTAAAAATTGCATTGGAATGCATGGCTTAGTTGTAGCTGGGAGACATCCAAGGTGATGTAGGTACCTAAGAGAGAAACAAGTATATATTCTTTCCTATGAGGCAGAATAGGCCACAATACCAAGGGGCTTTCTGTGGCCTTGCAAGTAAAATGTAAAATCAAAGTGCTATCACTTTGTGGTCCATAAAAGCATATATTTATTACCATTTACTTCTATGTCTGCACATAATGTCTGCAACATGTTACAGTAAAATGTGTACTAGATGGATATCTATTACATTGCAATGTTTCTACAATAACTACTGTTTATTCTATTACGAGAGAGGGGAAAAAACAGCAAAGTGAACATACCTAAAAATTATTTCTCTCGTCCAGAATATTCTCATAACATAGCGCCAGGCTACTACCTCAGCCAGACCAAATTACTCAACTGTTTCCAATGAACCCACATGATTTTTTATTTATTCTCTGCTCTGTTGAGCTGCCGTTCTCTAAACTGCTACTGGTCAAGTACAGAGGTTTGCACAATTCTTGTTTTGCATAATAATAATAATAATAATAGAAAGCCTTCACACACAAAAAAGCTTTTTGGTCACTGATTATCTTTAAGATTTTTTTTTAAGTTTTTTCATTTAGCAGCAATTTCATGTCGTGCCAGCAAGTCTGTCTCATCACCCTGTGAATCATAATTCACTCATCACCAAGCAGAGGCAATCTAACCCTTATCTCGTTAGTCAGTTCTGCTTCCTCAGCCTCATTTATTACTTTTTCTGTCTGAAATATTTAGACACTGGTTAAAATGAGGAATTAGTATGGGGAATTTTCACAGATGCACATAAACATTTAATAAGGCCAAATGACGTTAAGACCACGGTCTGGATCCAGTTAATTACAGCCAATGTGTTTGCTTCTGCATCACTGTGCAAACTCTCAGCATGAGCATTTGCAGGATGAAGGGAGTCTGTAATGCCTGTAAAGGCACAAAAAATGTCTGTAAATCTCAGGGATACTTCAAATTTAAGTGGCCAAAATCTTTTTTGCAGCCAGTTCTGTGAAGAGATCCAAGTCACTTTCATCCGTCCTAGTTCTAGATTACCCTTTTCTTGTAAGCATCATCTCTCTTGAGACAAAACCAAAGCCAAACAGCTGCAGATGGATGCAACATGCTACAAGGAGGCAGGGTCAGGGGAAGCTGGCACATCTAAAGACTCAATTTCAGACCACACGCTGGCATCCACCTAATGGATCAGACTGGAGATGAACCTGAGACAGAGGCTGCTTCATACACACCCCTCTCCTGTTTCCCTCCCAGTGATGGGCACTGCGCAGAACCACGCACGGACCCTCAACGTGTTTACAGTGTGAATGTCCATAGCTGGCAGAGGGCGAAGAAGGAGCAAAAGCACCAGTGCCCATCTCTAAATTCAGCAAAGAAGTTGAGGTGGAGCTGACAGCACTGGATTGGCCTCAGAGTTCTCCTTATGGTGTGGAGGGTGGTGCCCCCCCAGCTGTATTGCACACCCTGGCCTGGAGGCACCCTCAGGCAGGAAGGCCCCGGCTCGCTGCATGGAGAGAGGTGGAGGCACTTGAGGTGGGAACACCTCACAACCCATTAGGATAATTTTTGCCCTTCTAATCTTTGCATTTAGATCAGGTTTTTTTGTTTTTTCCTATTCCATGCTGCAAAAAGAGCTGGGAAGACGGAAACCTATTCACAACATCTGTAAGGTTGTTAAAAGTGTACAATTTTAGGAGACTGATTTTTGTCTGAAGGTTTTGACAGGGGAAAAAGACACCTAGAATGGAGCAACTTCAGAATTACTGCAGCAACAACCCACAGAAGGAATTACTATCTCTAGAATGAAGGAAAAGAAAAGAAAATAATGACAAAATAATGAAAAATAATAGGAGAGATGAGCTGAACTTAGATACTGGAAAAAAAACATGTTTTTAAATTTGGACCATGGGTGAGGTGGAAATGTCTTATTTCCAATTCAGGTAAGCTAAAGTTGAGCAAGCAATTACAATTACAAGCAATTCTTGTAATTACAGAAATAAAATGTCCTGAGATTTTACATCTCAGTAGATAAATGCAACAGTAACAGCAACTTGGGAAAAAACTGTAAAAACACATAATGAGATTTAGTTGCTTTAGTTGCCATTGCAAATGTGATCTCTGATTAGACTATATAAATTACTAAGACCTAAACCACCTAGATAGGAGTATTAAGAACGATAATTTAATAAAATGTCATAGCCACACACAAAAAATGGCCATTCCAGTGTGCAGTGTTGCAAAATTGACAAATTACTTCAGCATGTTCTCCCCTGTTTTTTAATTTTTGCTGTGCTGTGGACTATATATTAGCATTAGACTTTGGCAACTGCAGAAGTTATAATACAGTAGAGTTTTGAAAACTCCTATCCTCTTAAAAGACATCACCTACCACCATCCCCAAAGTTTTGGCTTAAGTAAGAACAGTCAAAACATTTATTAAGATACATGAAAGTAATTTATGAGAAAAAGGTTTCTAGTTCTACAGTAAGAGAATTACTGCAAAATCCCACCAAAAAAAAAGAAAAAAAGTATGGTTCAGCACTCTGGTCTCACACAACTCTCCCTGAAGGGCAGGGATTGTGTGTCAGCAGCTGAACATGAAACAGGTCCAGGAACAGCCACTGTACAAGTGTGGAGGAAAAATAGAAAGAGCAGAGACAGAAGATTAATAGCTTCCCAAAAAAAAAAAAAAAAAAAAAAACACAACCAAAAAACATAGTAAGCTACAGAGCAGAACATCAGCTCCAGAAAAGATAAGAAGCCATTCCTTTCTGGTTACAACTAAAGCATAGCCTAAGATTTCAATCTAGCATATAAATGCAAAAGAGCCATATAAGGCAAGAGAGCAGAATATGAACAAAATGCTCCACTAAATAAATCTCTAAACATCTCATGAAGGAAGGGCTAGTTAAGAAAAAAAGGAGTACTCTGCATTTCATGAGGCTTTTGCATCGAGACTCCATATAAAATTAGATTTTGAAAACTTATTATAGCCTTGCAGTTCTGATAATGGAGCTTCATATTGTGACATGGTGCCCTGGCAGGGAATGAACATGAGCTGCATCCCCCTGGGCTTCTCCAGCTTTGGCTTTCATGTATAATTAAGTACTCAATTGTTAATTCAGCTATTATTGCTTTAACTGGTTTTCTTTTTCCTCAAAGAAGTACAAATTCTGACCTGCTAATAATAATTGTTAATCAGGGAGGAAAGTACCATAGTTCTCTCAGGGAAATATATTGTCCCTGTACAATCTGAAATGACAGCCTGTGAGGGAAGCATTTCATGAATGTTAATCCACATACACTGAGTTTCAGTCCAATACCCATAAGTTTGCATACATCAGTTCCACTAAATTACACATCCATGTCCAACTATCTTAGGTAATAACAAGGATTTTCTCTTCACTATTACGATGCTATGGTGAAAGTTATATTGATTTATGCAGATAATTTTTATATTTAAATCCCTTCTGTCGTTTGTCTAATAAAATATAAATTAAAAATATTCTGCAGAGCATGCATGCAAACTAATATGAGAGCTACTTAGCATAATTTCCACACATAGCTTGACAAGCCATGCTAGAAAAACTAAAATCAGAGGCAGCAATAGGAGACTTTCATATCCATCCCACTCTAAAGGTGAACTGAAAGGTTTTTTCTTATAAGCAAATACCAGAGGAGCCTTTCACTCAAGTTCCATACAGTCTTCAAAGATAATGTACAAAAGTGCTTAATAAATACTAATTTGGGAACCTTACTCTATTTTTTAATACCTGCTGCAACTTGAATCTGGGAGCATGCAATTTATCCTGAAGCACTAAGGGAAAGTGCACTAATACCTTGTACAATGTCAGGAATGCTGTTGTCTGCATAGTTTACGTGTGAATGAGGAGACACCAGCTCCTACCTGGAAACCAAAAACTGCAAAACCCATACCTTGGTACTCATATAAAAGTTGGAGCCTGAGATATGCTGAAACCTCAGCAAGTACTGGGGTGGTCAACCATGGCTGCCTTTCCAAGTGCTCAGCACCCAGTGGGCAGCAGTCACTGACCCAGAGCCAGCTCAGCATCTTTGGGAAGGGCTCCATTTATCCAGGGTTTGAGGAATGCTGGGAAGAACAAGCTCCAAGAGCCAGTGCTGTGAGGAGCCACTTGTCAAATGTGACAACTGAACTGACATCCTGAAAAAAACCCTTATTGGCAGGCATTTTATCTTTTAGTGCTTGTCTTCCACTTTCAAAATACTCTCCCTACCTACCCAGACAGAGCATTTAATTTAAAATGCGCACTACTGTACTCTATTATTTTTTATAAATTCCTCAGAAACACAGCAAACAAGCCTGCCAAGAGGGTTTCTTGCTAGCTCTGTAGGAAATCCAGGTCCCAACTTTGCTTGGATGTCTCTCACTGATGTCTTCTGAAAACCCAAAGTCATTTAGGTCTTTAAAGACCAATGGAAATTTCATCACGTTAGACCTTGGCAGGATGCAGTCCTCTTTTTCAGGATGTGTATTTCCCTCACACACACAGCAAGGGCCATTAGGTAAAAACTGTATCAAGGTCAACATATTCTTGCTTCTTTCTAAAATGTTTCTTTACCTTCAAAAGATTATTCTATAAATAAGTTATTTTTCCCATGTTTTCCTACTTGATCCAGCTAATTTTGTTCATTTTGTTTCTGAGAAAGGATTGTGCATATATGCTTTCATAACAATAATTTCTTGTGTGATTTCTGCATTTTTTCCAACATCAGCAAACCCATCTATCATTCTGCTGGAAGCAAAAACACACTAAGCTAAACAGCAGCAAAGGGACGGAGGGCAACTTGCAATTTGAATATTCTAAATTAAAAATTGACTGGATTTCTTGCCATCATCCTTTCAAAGTCTCAGTGTACCCTTCAAAATTCACTCAATTCTGTTCACTCGAGAGAGGTTTGGCAAATGTCCACAACACTGAGTGTGGAACTGCACAGAATCAAAGCACAGGAAAATAAAAATCAGAACAAAACTCTTTAGGTTTCACAAAAACCAGACAAATGTGTCCTATTATTTTTTAAGCCCTCAAAGCACTGCTGCCTCCACTGACAAAGCAAAGAAAGCTTCAGCCTGAAGTGAGGTCTGGTGATACAACAGCCCAAGAGTCCTTGAGAGAGCTCAACTTCCCCTGGGAGCACAGAAACCAGGCAGAAGAGAACTGGAGCTTTGTCAGCTACTAAATGGCCAGAAAAGGAAGACACAGATGCACTGATTTTCATTGGGGATTCATTCAAACATTAAAAATCAAAAGACACATAGCTGACTCTAGAAATCAGCATTTGTGCTCCTTCTCATGGATTTCAGATTGGCACTGTTCTTCCAATACACCTGTGTTGAGGAAAGGTTTCTCAAGCTGTCAGGTGAAGTATCTGGATCTGACATATGAGACCACTCCCTAGAGATGCCTTAAGAGGGAACGTAAGACATCTCTTACTCACAAAAGATTGCAGGAGTTTACCTTAACTGTACACGAAGTTTCAAGATCTACCCACATTGTGAACTTCATGTACATGCAAAATTCCATTTTGTGTTTGCACCTGCATAAATTTTCAAAAAAGGGAGAATAATTTAAATTATCTGAGGTCTGCAGAAGCACGAGACAGCACTACAGAAAGATGAACAGGGTTTTTTTAATCACATATTTCTTCTCACTTAAATGTAGTCTGGTAGAAAAACCAATTTCATGTTTTTCCACTAACATCTGTTATAACATTTAGACATCCTAGAAGTGTGCTCTGTTTCAAAGAACCCATTTTCTGAGTTCTAAAGCTTGGAAGAGTCCAATACTTGCAATCCTCTGTGACACTTTAGAAACGCTGCAGGAAATGATGGAGTAGTAACACCTTCGGTTTATCAGAATTCTTCAGCATGATCAAAAATGTTCTTCAGTGCTGTATCAAGTGCTGTATCAAGAATACCACAGCTGTGAAGTAGGAGTAAAAACGATGAAAATTTAGGAGGTGTAGGAATAAAACTAGTTCTAGGACACTAAGCTGGAAGGTCACCATTAACAGGCATGGGAGCAGGGCTCTCCTGTAGAGAACACAGACTGCAGCGTGGCAGCTGGTATCATGCATGACAGCAAACTTCTTCCACCTGGGACCTCAAAGCTTGAGGAGCAGGCTCATGATGAGGAAACTCAAGGCTCTGTCACTGGGATATCCACCAACTCAGGGAGCAACCTCCAATTTATCATCTCCTGATCATGATACCTTCAGCATTCACAGTTCCATTTTTTTACTTGGGCAGCACTATAGTGTAAGGCTGAATGCATGTTAACCATATATATGGATAGCAGTTAATTTCATGACCAAGCTCAAACAAGGTCTTTTGAAAGAAAAAAAGAAATAAAGTGATCAGTTGGTTAATTAATTGGAAGAGATTATATCATTTTGTTTTGGAAAAGCCTGGCAAACTTTTGTGTTTTAGCTTTACATTCTTTTTACCACCTTATCATTTTATTTGAATGATAAATTGTAATACCACATTAAAAAAAATCAAAACAAAATTGCAAAGCCAGGATAAACTTTCCACAGTCTGTTGCAAACCAGATTGAAATAAAATTTAGGATTGAAATAATTTATCTATGATTTTATTATTAATTACAGAGCAGACTTTCATCTCATAATTCCCTCTGTTTCTGTTTGTTAGAGGAGAAATTACGGAGATTTCTTCTGTTGCTTGATATCCTGGATGACATGTGGTTGATGAGAGTCAGAGATGGAGTATATTTCTTCAATGAGAAATACATAGACTTCTCAGGGGGAACCTCACATAGCTCCGGGACTGAAATCCAAGGAATCCTTTGACAAAAGTGAGCGTAACACAATAGTATATATTTTGAGAAATAATGTTTAGGTACCAGTCTGTCATATTTTTAAACATTCTACTGGAAAAAAAAAACCAACAACCAACAAAACAACCAATTTTTAACTTGCAACACAGTTGATATTTCAGCTCCTCAAACTACCATATTATCTTACTATTAGACAACACCCTCCTCAGCCTGTCACTTTAAGTATGAGAATAACTTATAGACCACACTTTGGGTCTGGCTCTACAAAAGCAGTCCCTCAGCAGGTGGATGACATAGACTTGGCCACTGAGTGACAACATTCTCCTCAAAGCAGGAGAAGAGAAAGAGAGCTGGAGAGTAAAAGGGACAAAAACTATTTGGTCCAGTATTCATAAATTGTCCTCATTTCACAGAATATACCCATACAAAACTTTTCTTCTCCTAGCTGTATGCACTATTCACCAGGGAAATTATGATGCTGTTAAATATTTTGCATGCTTTGAATCTCTCGGAGGACCTGAATAGCAATACTAGGCACCAGTATCATTCTCTTCCCAACTCACCTCACTGGTCTTCCCATACAAAAAAATCCCTCAGATGATGAATGATGCTCATCACAGACATGTGACCCACGTCCCAGGGAGAAGGGTGTCAGACACACAGTCGCTACTAATGCTTCCAAGGGCATGTTCACTGAGCAAGTTCCTGCAGCTGGAGAGCCTAGCCAAGGCTCAGCACTGTGCACACACATCTGTGGGCACAGACATACCCTCAGGACATCCATTAACATCTCAACAGGTCATCTAAGTACTGCTGTGTGGATAGAGATCCCCGAAGTGGGACTTATACGTTATCACTCACAGGCAAAACAGGAATCTTTGATGGTGGTCTATCCCATGAGACTACACAGCTTCATATAAGAGCTTCCAGAGCACCTCTGGCTTTGACAGACTATCACCATCAGCATCCAGCAGCTCCTTAGACTCATCTTAGCTTGACAGGCACTCCTTCTCCTCCTGTCACCCCTCCTAACAGCCACTGGCAGAGATGAGGGACACAAACACCTCAGCATTCCCCCAGAAGCAAAAAATGCAGGTAGCTGGAGGTGGCTGGAGTTTCCTCCCTTCCTGTCCACACTCAGAAGAGCAACCACGAGCACTGGAGGTCATGCCCAGTGCTGCTGGTCACCTCCAGACAGCTCTCAGAGATTTCTGTTTTTGCTATCACATCCCTTTCTGCTGAGGGGCAACTCATAGATATAGCTGAATATGGATTTTCTAGGTTAATTTTCTTCAATTGTTTTGGTTCCCTGGTCCAGCTCACCACATTGCTAGTGAGGAGGAAGAGGACAGAAACAGACACTGCACAGATTCAAGAAATTCTGGATCCAACCCCATGTTACGAGGATTCAGCTGTGCCTGAAGTCCAAGCACAGACAGGCACATCAAATTTTTAACTTCTCTCAGTGAGTCAAGTCCATTCCCAGCTTTGACATGTTAGAAATTTGATTTAGGTTACCAAATGTAGTTGTAGACAAAAATTCAAAACAATAAAGAGATGTTTTGATAGTAGGTGACAGTTAATGGAATCGTTCAGCTGTTAACACAGCAATTAAGAAATAGATGGGAACAGAGGGTGGGGAAGACAAGGGCTGTCCACGGTGGGAACACCATGGGCCATCTTGGGAGTTCCTTTGAGGAAACCACACTGAAATGATAAAACCTCCAACACGGTGAGAAGGATCACTGATCAGATCCCAACTAATGTACAGAGCTGAAAGGCCAAATGAATTCCGTGTGTAACCCCAGTGACTTCAAAGGAGTTAGCCTAGAGATGAATTTGGCTTAAGGAATTTTGAAATGGACCCTAACCAATTCCCTTTAGGTAGAATGCAGATCTGTGGCTTCTTGTGTTGCAAAACTGCCCTGGCTCTGTAATGTTATTCTGTCCTTTATCAGCATTTTTATCCATACAGAATGACTAATGAACTCCAAACCGGTAGCATCACCTGATTAATATCAACCACTCTTCAAAGCATTTGTCTGGACACCAGGGGTTGTTAGTTTTTTCAGCTTGGTGGGTCTCAGGGCTGATGACTTCATTGTGTGGTCCATCTGGTCAAATTTGCTGCTGAAATCCAGCCCCTCACAGTTGAAGGGTAATACTTTAAGTTAGTCACGAGCAGGGTTTGAATGCTAAACTTGACCTCTCCACCTTTTCCAGTGTGTGTATTTCTGTGTTTCCTCTGCAGCCTCTGGATGCCCATGTGTGGTTTTCTTCTACTGGCTGCCAGAGAGACATTAAGGGTGCCTTGTCACATATTGATAGCCAGCAGCAAAACAAACAGCCAAAAATCTATAATGAGTTCTACTTATTATCTTTATATAAAATGGGATTTAGGAGGACTGACTGCATTTCCAGCAGCCCAAAAGATGTGTAAGAAGTGATTATACAGTCTAGTCTGACTGCTCCTTTCTGCTTCAGCTGTAATTACACTTATAGATGGTTTGGACTAAGCACACCAGTTTCACACTAAATAGTTTTCCCCTAAATAGTAAAAAAGCAGCACTTTTGCCAAAAACTACCTTTGCAGCTAAAACTGACTTTAACACTCATAAACACACTGAAAAAATCGGCACACTTTGGGCAGTCCCAGTAACTTCAGCATGAAAGAAGACACTGCCCAGCACAGGTACACAGACCTTAGAATATGACCTATGTTTTTCCCCAAGGTCTGAACAAAAATGTATTAACATCAAACCCTCTGTCTTTCCCTCCTGAAGCTTTGCTGTGAGAGTGTGGTTGGCTGAAAGAATTGCTTGACTCTCCCTTTTCCTCCATGTTGCTACTTTCATTGCAATTTTTCTATGTTTCCTGCAGGGTATTCTGGTTTTCATCAAAGACAGACTTTCTGACTGGGTTTCTAAAGCCTGACCCAGCCACATTTAACAGAAGAAAACAGATATTAAAAACATGGTCTGAAAGTAATGCCCCTGTTAAGAACATCCATTCCTGGCTTCATTTCAAATCTTATAATGTACCTTTTACCACTCTCCTCATACAAACTCATTCAAATTCACAGTAAAAATCACTGACAATCACCAAATCATTTGACAGGGAGCAAAAGGTACATAAAATATGCTGTTTCCATGCTGCAAGTGTATGCAAGTAGGTTGTTTGTGTGGTAAAGCATTGATTTTCTACCTTGTTAATAAATTCAATGTCTGGCTCATTGCTTTCATTAAGGAGGTACATCTGGCTGCATTAGAGGTACCATTATGAATATTTTGTACATGGTTTTGCTCATCATTTCAGAATTAAATGAAAATCAGTTCACAATGGAAGGCAAAACTGAGGAAGACAGAAATTGCCATGTTTTATCAGAGTGGAGGCACTGTCTATGACAGCTGCACAGCTCAGCTGCTGAAAATCCTGCTGCAAGACCCTCATCACAGACAGATATGGGATAATCAGCCAGCATCCTGAAGCACATCTTGATCTCTAACAGATAAGAGATTGGATGAAGATAGATAATGGTTTACTAAATCTCCATGAACAATAAGCAGTCACAGCTTTACAGGAGAATGAAGAGGATTCATAGAGAGGGGAGAGCTTTAATCCTGTTCCTTGGTTACGTCCATGTGTCTAAAAGCTTAGTAAAGGCAGGAAAAAACAAGAGACATTTCCTTCCTCCTCCCCTCCAATTTAGGTTTGGAAGAAGGGTTAAGAAGAGAGAGCATCCTATGAATCTGAGGATGCCTGGAAACCTACTACAGACTGAGGAGGGCATGCATGCTCCTATCGTACTCAGGAACATCTCAGACCTGTAGTTAGACCTCCACATGCTCTGAAATAGTGAAGGAAAATGAAGGGTTTCCTAAGCAGTGAGCTTCTTCTCTTCCTATCTCATTAAATCAATTATCAGAAATCATTGTCTAAATTACAGGCCTTCATAAATAAGAATTAAATGTAATTCTCACACACCTCACCAGAAAAACACAGATGTGTCTCATTTCATGACTTAAGCTGTAGTTGTTGTTGCTGTAGTGCCGTTATCTACTATCTAAATGACACGGAGAATTACCACTATCAGTGTCCTAGTGCTGATATATTATCCCTATCAGGAGTAATTATTTGGTTTCACATGTGGAGTTTCAGTCAGTATCTGGGGTCTATGCCAATAGGCACTCAACATCAAATAAAAGAGCAGTCATGATATGAGCAGAGCTTTATTGTTCTTGAGATAAGGACCAGTAAATCTCTAAGAGATTTGTGGCTTTTCTTTAGGACTTCTAGCAAGATTCCTTAGAAAACAAATACATAAATAGTAAGTCCTTCCAATGCTTATAAATTCCTGAAAAAAGCTGAGGCTTCTCTTCTCAATTATGTATCTAATTGTTCACGGCCCCAGTAGACAAAATTTACAGTGATTCGCTTCAAAACACTGAAGTCACCTTGGAGTGTCCAAAATTAACAAATTTTTCTAGCAAAGTTAATTATATTGCTATAAAATAAATAGGAATTTCTTATGTGAAATTCAAACTGAAATGCCTCTGAATTGTTCAATTCAATTACCTTGACCTTCTGAGATTTCTAAATTAGAGATATCAATAAAATCTGTTTACCCACAAATTCAGTGTTTTGCTATCACCAATTTTAATATGCTTTGGGGATAAGTCAAATTTGGTTTACCAAATCCTACTTGACCGCTGCAACTTTGCCTCCAGAAGTCACAGCAAGTTCACTGAACATGGGACTAAATCACACAAAGTCTTTTTTTGTTGTCGATTGTTGGTTTGGAGGATTTTTTTAATTTTTTTTTTTTTGCACAAGAATAGGTTAAATATTTTACAATTAACCCTCTCCTCACAAATAAGAAAAGTAACTGTAAGACCCCTCGCAGTTCACCTAAGGGAACAGGACTATTATTGGATAAAGAAATCTTCATAAGATAGGAACATGATGCATCTGTGGAAAAGTCACATTTCCAGTGTTTTAGAATTTTAATATTTCAAGGACAGTTTCTTTTGGATGGTTATATAGTATGGATAAACCAAACCCTGGGGAACCTGGGGAACCATGTACAAGGCAACAGCTCATTCTCACATTGAGAGAGATTTTATTCAGGCAATTAAAGAAGCAGACAACTCAGTTCAACAGACAAACCTGCTTTCAAGGTTCAGCTTGATGCATCCTGGTAAAACCACATGGCTGAACCAAATCCTGCTGAAAGGCAGACATTTCCACTAAAAGAATCAAGCTACAAAGACTGTTCTTTAGAAGTCTTATTTATAGCTTCAATCTAATTAAATGTGTAAGTCATAATCTCAGCACTTTGGCTCCATCACCCTAAATACACGTGAACAGGGACGTAAAATCACTTTTTAAAGCATCTCTCTAGTTATTTCAAAACAGCAACAAAATTATCCTCTAGTAAATACTTTGAAATAGCATTTAAAAAACAACGATAAATAAATAAAGAAACTGAATGGGTTCTGATATTCAAGCCTAAACTACGCCTGCTTTAAAATTAGTCTTTGCTCTACTTGAAAGGATTTTCAGGATATCTTCAGCCACAGTAAACAGAAAAATAAAGGAAAGCATCACACTATTGACACTGTTACTTGGCTTCAGGAAGGCAATCCAGTTGAAGGATAAAATCTAAGTCTCATAGTGTGCTACATATGCACTCAAGAACATTTTAAGTATTTGGTTCTCCTGGAAACAAGCACCATGCAATTCTTTCTCCAAGTCTGAAATGCTACCTCTGAGTTACATAAAGTAATCCAAAGAGCTGGAAATAAATCATGTAACTATTACCATCTTAAATATTTTTCAAAAATTAAGAAAAGACCTTACAGACTATTTTATTGTATTTTAATCCTTAACAATCTCCTGCCATTTATATATGACTATATGTCATAGTAAGACAATGGAAGTGATGACTGTTCCTTGAATTAGTGATGAAGAGATTCATTCATACTAAGATCTCCACCACAGCACTTCCAACAGCTGTGTCTCAGTTTGTCTCAATTCTGCATCCATATTCTGCAGAGTTAATAGAGAATGTTAACATTTACACAATGCTACCTCCTGGTTAGAAGTCTTCTGTCAGTTCTGCAGGAGGGACAGATACTCAAATATTACTCCATTCACATGGTTCTACTCATGAAGAAAGGTTTAACTCAAAATATGACAGGCAAATTTCACTAGATACTTCCACTAAATCCCCACCAGTCTCACTGAATCCCCAATCCCCGTCACTACAGTACTGTATCAAGAAAACTCAACGCAAGAATTTAGTGACAGAGAAATGTAGGAGCCTGGAGCAGAGAAACTGGCTGGGGGAAGATTGAAAAATGAAGCATAGCTTATAACCCATACACACATATTTTACTTCCAGCAAACTGGTCCTCCACTCTGGAAAGATTTATTAATACCAACTTTCCAGACAAGCATTAGATTTTAGCATTGCAAAATACACGATAGTGGTCTAAAACAGGTAAATATAAATTTTTAAGTTCCTAGTCACTAGTAAGAGACAATAAATTCAACTTTACAGAAAGCTCTGAGAACTTTATAAGGTTAAGATTTAGAGAGAGAGAATTTTAACAGTATTAAGGAAATACTTTTGCTGAGAAATCTCTACTTTGGGAGCTGAGTCTTTCAAGTAAAACATATCAAAAGACCACAAAAGTAGGGTGTATGTTTATTTTATAAATAATGATGATATCACTTCCCAAGTGATACATACTTCATTGATATCTAACCAGCAGTTTCACAAATCTGACAAAAACAGAGTGGCTGCTACTGAAACATTATCTAGATACAGGGTTTACCTGAGTGCAGTTGTTTAATGATGCATTTATGCATATGTTTCTGTGCGTATTTATATGCAATTAAGTAGTGTACATGTGTATATATGCACATATACACATTTTGTTGGGAATAAATCACATACATTTCAGAGTAACTACATTAACTGGGGTTTGGCTGGGTTTTTTTATAGGGGTTGGTTGCTTACTTCTAATTTTTAAAAGGGGTGGCAGCGTACTGGGCTTGGTCATGACTGGAAAATCTAGGAATTAAGAACATTCTATAGAATACAACATATATTCCAGTTAACACTTTCCTGCGTTAACAAGCATTCTGCAAAAATTCTGAATAATATATGCTGAACAAACCCATGGAAATGAAATAAGATCCCCCACTGGGACATAAATGCTTTCTTCTTTTCAGATAAAGTATTTTAATGGGACTGCTGCTACTATTGAATTGTGCCAGCTATTTACCACATCATTTCTTGGAAGATGGAAGATTTCTTAGCAAGATCTAAGATTGCTTAAGCAGGAGAATACTGATGACCTCATAGTATTAATGCCCAAGTAAATCTGGGAAGAGGAAGAATGAAGACCTGTTATCATCTTATAACAAGAGGAGATATAAATCTTGAATTTCTAGGGACTGTATCACCTGGTCAAATATCAAATGAAAGATGAAGATACATCACAATATTTCAAATACTGTTTAAGAAAGTCTTGTTTCACAGATCTTGCAATATATGCCACTCTGAATACCATTTGCATTATTCTTCCTCTGAGAAATCTTCCTTCCATTCAGTAAAATTACTCATAGCCTGAAGAAACAGTGTCACTGCTCATTTTCAATCCAGCTTATACATCTGTATACTGATTCAGAACACATTTTGATAGCTTATGATGGAAAACAATATATATAATTTCTGATATTTCTGCAGAAAAAGTTGTGTAGTCACTGCCCTATGTGTAAGGCACACTTTACTCTAGCCTGTTCTAGATTCACAAAATCTTTTTTTCCATAGGTCAGGTCCAATGCATCACAAGTTCTGATTTCTTTTTTTTATGCCTAGGGTAGTAAGCACAATTCAGACTTTTCAAGATCAAGCATGCCATTACCCTTGCTCACAACGCTTCCATATCAATAATAATTGATACACATAGATACACAAAAATAGTTATCCAGGCTGTAGATAATTACATATTTTTTCCTCTGGGGGCTTTCCACAAGCACTAAAATTCAATGTCTGTCTTTCAATGTAGAGATATTTGGACTTCTTCTTTAGGGGAGGAATGAAACAAAAAAGAGATGTTTAAGTTTTAGCAACAGCAAAGCCGCAGTACTACTACTACTGGTGATAAAACAAGACCACAGAATCAAAGAATCACAGAATATGCTGGGTTGGAAGGGACCCATCACAATCATTGACTCCAACTCCTGTCCCTGTGTAGGGCACCCCAAGAACCCCACCTTGTGCCTGGGAGCATTTGTAACAATGGAAGAGGGTGGGAAAAAAAATAAATCAGGATGTACCATGCAACAGTTCACCAGCTCAATCCCCTCATTAGATAATTAATGAAGATACCGAACAGAAGCAGGCCCAAAACGTAGCCCTGGGGAACACCACTGGTGACCAAACACCAACTGGACTTAACTCTGCTTACTACAGCTCTCTGGGCCCAGCCATGCAGCCATGGTTTTAACCCAATGAAGAGTACACCTGTCTATGCCATGAGCTGGCAGCTTCTTGAGGAGGGTGCTGTGAGAGATGGTATCAAAGGCTTTACTCAAGTCCAGGTAGACAACACCCACAGCCTTTCCCTTGTCCACTAGGAAAGTCACCTGGTTATAAAACAAGACCAGGTTTATCAAGCAGGACCTGCCTTTCTTGAACTCTGAGGCTGGGCCTGATCCCCTGGGTGTCCTGAACTTCCACGTGAGAGCACTCAAGATGAACCTCTCCATAAATTGTCCAGGTGTTGAGGTCAGGCTGACAGATACTGAAATATACTAAAATACAGATATATGAACTTTCTAGTATGGATCTTCCTTGTTATTCCTATTTCTTTAAGAAGTCTCCTCTACAATGGCTTTCTTCTCCCTTTAGTTCCTCTTGATGCTTGCCTTTGTTTCCCTGCCACTGCACTAGATCCACTTGCTTCTCTCTACTACTGATTTCAGATCAAAACCTTAAACAAATCAGACTATCTACTTTAACTCTTCCTAAAAATTTATTCATCTGCTACTGGAGTCATATCATCATATATTAAAAAAATCAATGAAAAGTAACAGCAGTTTGGCTCCATTCAAGAACTGTGTGAGAAGGCAGCTGAGTTCACTCAGAAGTAACTAAAGTGGAACGCAGTAATGATTAATAAAATAAAGGAAAACTACACCAGTTTCTGGAAGCATACTGATGATTTAAAATACATACGTTGATACAAAGCACAACAAAAATGAAGGAAGAAAAATACTTCCTTCCACATTCATTATTGGACAACACTGAGATTACTCATTTATTTAAGAACAAGGGATTACACCCCAGCTCCAATGCAATTCCAGCAGTAAAATTCCCTTTCTTTCTAGCAGACCAAACGTATATCCTTCAATAAAATTTGCTTTCTTTTATTGCTTATATTTCAGAGTCCTCATTCTTCTAACTTCTTAGAAGGGGCTTAAACAAATGGACAGCAAGTTATTTCAAAAAGGGATTAGTTTTGCACTTATCTAGATAAAGTGATTTTCCAAAAGAAATTCGTTACCATGATAGAGAACCTTTGCAATGAATAAAATAATTACAGTCTAAAGATAAAATCAGTGGAAAGCAGTAACAAGAAGCCGGCCAGAAAAACTATCCCACACAGGTGTGCTGCCATAATCAGCACGTGTTACTGTAGTGCTGGTATGTGGTTGGCTGCGGTTGGGTGAAAACTGAGGAATGCGGATTAAAGCAATTGCAGATCAGAATTCCACTTTGCATTAAGTAAACTTTTGTTAACACCACTGGACAAAGTATCTCAGTCATCTCATGTGGTCAAGAAAAAAATTTTCCTCCAGTTCCTGTGTTCAAGACTGCAGCCGTAAAGAGCCCTTGGCCCAGGAAAAATCAATGATCAAGATTGATCTTGTGACTCTGGTGAGCCCCATAGTGCTCTCCTACCCTGCAAGCTCAACAGGCATGAGGAATTAACCCATTTTCAGCTGCTGGAGTACCATGACTTGCTTTAAATTTGACACTGAGTGATGTTTTGACAACCAACATTTCTTTTTACTTATATTACGTGAAACAAAAATTACCTTGTAATGCCTGGGATAAAGAGCATCCTCCGTACCCCTTGTGACTGCCCCTGAGGAGCTGGAAGTCCAGAGTTTCTTACGCAGCCCATCTGCTGGAGAGCTATATTCAGCTTTCCTTATAGTCTTTTAAGGTACCCAGTAACATTTAGGAGCTTTGCTGTATTGGTCTTTCAGGGCTATACTAGAAAAGTTTAATGAAATGGCTGAAACATGTAAACATATATACATAAATGGAAAGAGCAGCTACAAGCCAGGTTTCTGCACGGGTCTTCATGTGCACATTTGACACTTGGCTAGAAACCTGGATTTAGACCTGGGCTGATTTGAAATTTAAAAATTACTGGAAAAAAAAAATTAAAAATAATAATATCGGCGACCCCTCTCAAGTTTCTCTGGACTTGCAAAAGTCCAATATTTCCCGCAGTCTTCTGTCACTCTCCCAGCCCCTTTCAAAACGCCTGAAGGCTTTCTGGCACATGGTCAGCAACCTCAGACTCTGCAGGCCTCCTGGACTGCTCACCTGGTCTTCCTGTGGGCTTCTGAAAGACTGAGCCTTAACTGAGAAGCTCTTTTCTCCTTCAATTTTCTTTTCTCAGCAAACTGTGGCTAGAAGGAACCATACATCTTTGCTCCTCTGACTCAAAACTCTCCTTGCATGAAATATCTGTGGGAACTGGAAGTCAGTTTTACTTTCATCAGACTAAATATAATTCACTAATTTTACACAGCTTTACTGGTTCATTTTGTTTTGATTTCTTAACTGCATTTTCCTTTATACGATGTTGGATTGCAAAAACAGTTGACTTTTGTAAGCCAAGTGGCAATGCCAGTCCCAACACTGCTTCACTTGCTTTTGCCTCAGGAGACTTGGCAGAAATGGCACACCAATAAACATAAAATGCTCCCAATATGTGAACACAATTTCAGGACTAAACAGATGCAGGATTTTTGATACTTTCATCACAACACAGCAAGCCTTTGATATGGTTATCTTCCTTGATTTGTAAGACCATATTAAATCCCCGTAGGCAGAAAGTCAAAGAGAAAATGTGCATCACTGAATTGCATTTATACCACTTCAGCAAGTTGAGTATATTAGTTTCAGAAGACAGTATCTGGACACAAATGAAACTAGACTAATAAACAGGCTTGAAGGCAAACTCAGAGATAAATTTTAGTTTCATTGCATGCAAAATTCAGTGAGATTTTGAATAGCAGGAATGAAGAAGACATTGTCTTGGCTGAATCTCAGTCATGGGAAAAGAAGTAAAAAAAAAAGACAACTTTGAAATGTGGTTAGAAAGAAGCAGTAGGGATTGGTTCACTCCCAGGAAGTTGATTCAAATTTTCTTGTTTCCCTTTGAAATACAAAAAAGAGCAGATTCAATTTATGTTGGTCCTAAAATTCAGCAATAGAAAAAAAAACTAATGTTTGTCCAAAAGAGTCTGACAAAACCATAACATGACAAAGAACACACCTCTCTTTTCCATCTTTGTCTTCATGAGGATTAAATGCAGAACAATGCCAACAGCTGGAGCAGTGAGTGATTAACTTTAGAAGAAGAATAATGCTGCCCCAGCCCTGCACTGTACAGTTTAAAACATTCTGCCTGTATAGACTCCAGGGAGTATAAGATTCATCATAGATTAATAAAGCTGCCTCTAAATCTGGCATCGTTGCAGATCAGCCACACAACCCCAAGTTGTCAGAAGAATGTTCCCACATTTACAGACCCTGCCTTCTCCCTGAATGCCTGATAACTCTGAGATCAGCCATGGTTTGCAGGCTCTTACTCTTCTTTTGGATACAAATACGAAGGTATTTGACAACTTCAAAGCTTGTTATTACCCAATGCTGCCAAACTCTGCTGCTCAGAAATCTTAAAATGTTCTAAAGAATCATCTTAAGATGTTTTTTAAAAAAACAAAGCATCCTAAAACTAGTAAATTAGAGATTATTTTACTTCCCAGTTCACTTCAAGTATCAGGAGACATTTCGAAACTCTTTTACATGAGCCTCTAAGACCCTGAAAGTTAAAAATTTCATTGTAATAAAAATTCACCCCAAACTTTCCCCCAGTCACCTCATTAATAGGCTGGTTTTATTAAAAGGAATGAGCTTTAATAACAGACTTGTTAATATTACCAACAACAAATATCAATCAATTATTCTGGGCTCTTCTTTGAGAGGTGCCTGGTCTTACACTTCTCTTGGGCTGGGGTCAGTGGCAGCAGCAGCTCCAAGGGAGTGAGGTGCAAGACCTGCGACATCTGTGCAACATCCAAGGCTCTACTCCACAACCTTCCCTTCTTGGTTTGCATAAACAACACACCGGGGTCTCAAGTATGGAGTTTAATAACTTCATTGATAATTAAAAATATATCCCCCAATGAGAGGGCAACAAGTCAGTAGGAAATTGCAGCCCAGTGTGAAAGAATTTATTTAATGGGAAGTAATGAACCTCTCTGAGACTTGAGCAACTACTTGGACAACTTCAGTGCTGAATTTTGCACTACTCCTCAATATTGTAGCATCTTTTATGTTTTTAGAAACAAGCTTTCCTCAGAGTCTGAGGGGAGGAAATAATAAAAAGAAAAAGAATGAAAAACAGAAGAGAAAAAAGTGCCAAATGTGTGCTGGCTGCTTCTTACAAACGTTTATTTTTCCATGCATTATACTAAGTACTGTTCAGCACATTTCCAAGTTGTGGAAGAATTATTTGCAGCAGAAAGGACTTTCTATCCATGTTATATAGTCTATATTAAATAAAGCTACTTGTAGTCAAAGGAATGAATGGCAGTGCTTGCTCAGCATGGAGGTGTACAGCCACAGTTCCCCGTTTTCCCTAGAACAAAAAAATTCGATCAGCCTTCCTTGGAGCACCATAGCTGAACAGGGGCAATTAAACATTAAAGCTTCTGGGACTCAGCAAGGACCATACTGTGACTTGCTTCCCATCAACAGTACTTCAACTCAGGAAAAGTTCTTAATAGTGAGTTAGATATCCATGACATGAGTTTGCAGGAATTAGGAAAAGATAGGTTCAGATTTCACTAACATCATTGAAAAGTCCAGTGTGTTTATTGATTACTCTAGTAGAAATGGCAGCATATCTTGCTTTAGAAAAACACACAGTTTCTCAATGTAAAATTCAGTCTTAAAACAACAGCACTTAAGTATCCATCTTCAGCAGCTGCTTAATGGCCAAGAGGCAGAGGCCCACCAGCTACATTGAACTGCAAAACCAAGAACTAGGTACCACCCAGAGAAAAGAAAAGCTTCACAAACTATGGGAAAAATCCAAAACAATATGTAAAGAGCATATGCAGAACACACAGAAAACGGAGTCGCAAACACATGACTAAGACCACAACATATTCACAGATGCACAGAACAGTTTGGCTTGGAATGGGGTGGGATGGGCACAAACAGCCCAGGGAGTTGGAGCCCCTGGCCAGACAGTGCTGGAGGGAGGCCAGAAGCTTGTAGATCCCAGCAGCCAGAATCCTCTCGCTCTCCTGGAAGGTCACTGAGTTTCCCAAGTACTTACTCTGCAGCTTTTCATCTGCCCTATATACACTTTGATTCTTAAATGTCAGATGCAGCATTACTTTGATCATCTTAATGAGAAAAAAAGCCAAAAAAAAGCTGAAAAAAAAAGGAAAAAAAAACCAACAAAAAAAAACAGCTGCCTTTTTTTTTTTGGTAACTTCCTCTCTAGCTCCAGGTAAAGGCCAGAAGAACTCCCAACCATTTCACAGTTGCTTCTTCAAACTTCAAAGCACATACACTCCAGTAGCTTTATTTACTCAATAGTTCAAAGTTTCACTTCATATCAGCATTGCCCGAGACAATTCCCTTCATTATTTTTAAGTAAAGCTAAGAATGGAAACTTTTCATGTAGCTTCCATTTAGATTACTGGGACAAGGAATGGCATTTCCACTAGGCCGCCAACAGAGGCGTTTTGTTAAAACATAGCCAGACAAAGGGAAGGCAACAGAGTGCTCATTGAGTCCTCCTTGCTGGAGCTGTTTGGGCTGGCAGCAATGTTTGACTGACTGGGCAGAGGCTTCCCCCAGGTCAGACGCTCGTGTTATGCCAAAGGCCTCTCACACAAGAGGCTGCTCTGCAATGTCCATCAGCACTCCCATTTTTTCTTCCTCAAGGATCCTAAGTCAGGCCAATGTTTAAGCCTAGAAGACCAAAGCCTACACTTGTCTTTTGGAGGCAATGACCCTAAAACACGTTGTCTAAAAGAAAATTTCCCTAAGGTAACTGGAGAGGTCCCAAGGAGTTGGCTGTGCTACCACCCACAAGGGACAGCAAAAACTGGTATTGAACATCTGAGCAGAGACTGGGACTCAAAATGACAGCTATGGCACAATACATATGTTTTCAAGTGCTGAGTTATCAGTCACAGCAATTTAAAAGGTCCTTGAATCAGAAATTTCATAAAACTTTCCGTTAAAAAATATTGGGGATGGGGAGGAGTTGAACCCCTTTCCAAGACTTGTCTTGCAAATACAGTAATACTTATTAGTGCTCTGTGGAAACAAAATAATTAATAATACAGAATATTCATAGGGATAGCTTAGTCCAAATATTGAGTTATTCTGCTATTGAGAAATTATGCTGGATAGCTTATCATGTTGCAAGATGAACCTCTTCTAGAGCACAGCGCTCCAAGGTCCAACCAGGCGTTCCAGCAGAAACTCACAAACAGTGCTCTGAGTCTATTGCCCTCAGGGTTGACAAGCCTGGATCAGTGCTATTGCTCCGAGAGCAGCCAATCTCTCTGCTGGCTTCCTCAGGACTAAGCTGAGCCTGTGAGTTCAGGCCTCACCTTTTATTGGCCCCCTAATCCTGCTCATGCACAGTGGGGGCCCGCCCTAATCAGGCACAGGTGGGCTTAACACAAGCTCATGCCCACTGCCTGGCAATTAGTGGCACCTGGTTGCCTCATTTCACTACATTATCATTCTTTGATAAGCGGACTAAGGAAACATGAACTACCTCTACTTTGCAAGTCAGCATCTCATCCAAGATGGGGTGCTCTTGTCTCGAAAGAGTTAGACTCCCCACACACTAATTAAACAGTAGTTCCAGATGCTACAGCAACTTAAAAATTATTCTACTGATACAATTCTATAAGAAATTCAGAAAGTCTACCATTTCTGCTAGTCTGGATCTGATCTCCTTCAATACCTTTTGTTTTCAGCCTAAACCTTGCAATTTAATTGTCGCAGGTTATACAGAACTTCAACTCATCACGTATTTCTTATTGGCCTTCTATTGAAAAAAGTAACTTACACAAGGACATTATGCTAATGGGTATGATTGAAAGAAAAATAATCAATCAGGTAAAACAATCTGTGAGTGAAATTATATCAAGACTTCTTAGTTAGAAATAGGTCAGAGATGCTGGATAATACAACTTATAAGTGGAGACTTGATAAAGTCTTATTTGATCCTGCCTCAAGCACTGCCTAAAATGACCACATCAATGCATCCTAGGAAACTCATTTTTCATATTGAAATGACTTAACAAACACTAGCAGATCCTTCTAACAACAGAACGCCAACATCAACATGCATAAATGCATGGCAACTCAGCAAGATCAACACAACGCACTGCTTTAGGATTTACTAACTCACTTCATTTTCCTGTTCCTCATTTCTGTCATTCCCTACTCTCTGATTTAACTTTCGCTGTTTCTGCCCCATCCTGACTGTGCAGTTTGCTACCAATGATACCCCCCAAGGCAGCAAGGGAAGCACTTGGGAGGCAGGTAGATGCCAGCCCACACACCGAGGTCTGCAGCCAACTTGCCTGCAGAGCCTTGGCTTTCCCCACAGGCAGCCTCATCTCCACATGGCCACTTTTACAGCTGTTCTACTGGTTCTCATTTCACCTCATCCTCTTCCAGATCACCTTGGTATTTTCGGTGCTCTCCTATCACCCTTCTTTCACAGTCTGATATAAAGCTTCCTGAAGTCCCTAAAAACAGCACCTACTGTTGACAGTGACTCAGAGACTCAGCTATCATTCTTCAAGGGGGCACATATTTGCCATTTGCCTTTTTAGTTACAAGCTTTATAAATTACTCTAAAAGCATTGTGTACTGATTTACACTGCACCTTTCACAGCTCTTTAACTCTGCCCCAATCTTTATCCTCACTACTGGTTGCTACGAAAAATCACTGCAAGTAAGAGAAGCAGACCACAGTCATCTACAGTCCTCTATGTTACATCAGAGAGCCAACAAAACTGTTGCAAAACCTTCATCTGTAATGGGACTAGCTGCAGGGAGCTATGCAGAAAGTGGAAAATAAGAGCAAAGCACAAACAGCAGATCCACAAAGGAAGACAGGAAAAAGTCAAGCAATGAGAGCAACACAAAAGCAGGTAGCTGGATACCGTACAAAGCTCCACACAAGAGAGAATCGTCTTGGAAGTTTTTTTCCAGGCAACTGGAACTCTGCAAAATTCATCTACAGTTTAATAGAATACAAAATAACAAAGGATTTTAGTCACATGAAGAGAAAACAATAGAGATTTTGGCCACAACAGACCCCCAAAACCAAAGAGTTTTATTAAATCAGAAATGCCTGCCAAGTTATAAGATTTTTAATTCCCCTCTTTTTAGAAATGTTTTAAAATAAGAAAAGGCGGCAATTTGTTTTGAAACATGAATCCATCTGGCTTAGCATCTGATTGAAAGAAAATTATAGATCTCAGTAAACATCATGGGTAAAAATAAAGAGTAATCAGAGCCCCTATAAAAAGGAAAAAAGTCAAACCAAATAGGCTGCCCATAAAAACAATAATTCTGAGCCACTTCCATGCCAGCTGTAATTGCCACATTGCAAAATGCATTTTTCCTAAAGATACTCAACTTCTTTGTGAAGTGTTCCAAATAACTATTGGAAAGCAGAAGGAGATCACCAAAAAAAGTAAGTTAAAAGTATCATTGTAAGAAGAAGTATTGTCTGGTGGAATTCAAAATATAGACCACATCAGTGTTCAATGTTACAATAAAAAATATAGAGGACTATACTGACTCTTTCAATGTTGAAAACGTTACAATGCCTGAAGTAAAATTTTAGGTGTACATTAAAAACTTCTGACAATACTCAAATATGAATATATTGCATCTGCTTTTAGAACTTACAACTCCAGAGAACACCATGTACAGTCAGTCACTTGGGGGTGGAAAAACAAACCCATGCAGTACAATTTTACTCTACACTTCCCTCTCCTGCTAATTTCAATCCAGCATCCTAAATTGCATCCAAATCACATAAATCCATAAAAACAAAGAACTTTTCTTCCTTTTTAGAAAGAAACATATGCTGCAAAACCAGGCTGAAATAACAAATTGAATATAGGAGAATCGTAGAGAACAAAGTTAAATTTTTGAACCAAATTGAGACAAAATAAAAATTAAACAGGCAGGAGTCACCAGCCAGCACTTCTTGGGATATATATAGACTACATCTTAGTTTCAGAAAAAATGGCTGATTTTCTGTTCTATCATCAGATAATATAAAGATCTGCATTAACATATGGCCTGCAAAAGGATATTCAAAAGGTTTTACTGGCCCTTAGCAAAGTACCCAGCTCCAAGTAACATATATATTCCACACAAATTTTCAGAATACATATTAAGGAAAAAACCAGCAAAGCACATAAAAAGATATATCTCATTAGGTTCATGAAAGATCTGATATGGTTTCTGTAATACAATTTCTCACAGCATCCTTGTAGATAAGTTGACCAAGTGTGGGTTTGGTGATCAGGTAGTGAGGTGGATCAGGAACTGGTTGAAAGGAAGGAGTCAGAGAGTTGTAGTCAATGGGGCAGAATCTGGTTGGAGGTGTGTGACTAGTGGAGTCCCTCAGGGGTCGGTACTGGGACCAGTGTTGTTCAATATCTTCATCAACGACTTGGATGAGGGTATAGAGTGTACCCTCAGCAAGTTTGCTGATGACACTAAGCTGGGAGGAGTGGCTGACACACCGGAAGGCCGTGCGGCCATTCAGAGAGACTTAGACAGGCTAGAGAGTTGGGCAGAGAGAAACATGATGAAGTTCAACAAGGGGAAGTGTAGAGTTTTGCATTTGGGGAAGAACAACACGATGTCCCAGTATAGGTTGGGGGCTGACCTGCTGGAGAGCAGTGTAGGTGAAAGAGACCTGGGGGTCCTGGTGGACAAGAGGATGACCATGAGCCAGCAATGTGCCCTTGTGGCCAAGAAGGCCAATGGCATCCTGGGGTGCATTAGGAAGGGTGTGGTTAGTAGGTCAAGAGAGGTTCTCCTCCCCCTCTATTCTGCATTGGTGAGGCCACACCTGGAGTATTGTGTCCAGTTCTGGGCCCCTCAGTTCAAGAAGGACAGGGAAGTGCTTGAAAGAGTCCAGCGCAGAGCTACGAAGATGATTAAGGGAGTGGAACATCTCCCTTATGAGGAAAGGCTGAGGGAGCTGGGTCTCTTTAGTTTGGAGAAAAGGAGACTGAGGGGTGACCTCATCAATGTTTTCAAATATGTAAGGAGCGAGTGTCAGGGAGATGGAGTTAGGCTTTTCTCAGTGATTACCAGTGATAGGACAAGGGGTAATGGGTGTAAATTGGAGCATAGGAGGTTCAAGTTGAATATTCGAAAAAATTTTTTTACTGTAAGGGTGACAGAGCCCTGGAACAGGCTGCCCAGGGAGGTTGTGGAGTCTCCTTCACTGGAGACATTCAAAACCCGCTTGGACACGTTCCTGCGCGATGTACTCTAGGTGGCCCTGCTCTGGCAGGGGGGGTTGGACTAGATGATCTTTCGAGGTCCCTTCCAACCCCTAGGATTCTATGATTCTATGATTCTATGATTCTATGAATACTTGCTGGACATTAATCCTCTTTTCCCTGTTCCTAACCTGTTCTGTTCTCCTCTGCCCTGCCCTTCCCATAACATCAAGTTTACAAACCAACTTTAGTGCACCCTTCAGAGTTCATTCCCCTTTTGGGAAAGGATATGCAAAATACGTCAGGTTTGCTTAGAAAGATGCACTTCTCATAAAACTTAAAAAAAAATAAAATAAAATCTCTTTTATTACCAAGGCTTTGTTTTTCCCAGAAACAATTCACAGCTTCTTCTAGGAAGAAGAAGAAAAAAAAAAAAAAAAAAAAAAAAAAAGATGGGGTAAAATAGAAAAGGGGCAGAAGTAAAAGGAGGTAGAAGGGAAACAAGACACTGATGTAAAGCTTCGCAGTCGGATCTTCCATTCTTCTTGCCTGATATTCAGTCACTTGCTCTTGCAACAATCACCACTCCCAGACCTCCAGTAGTATATAATTTCCTTTTTACAAAACCTGCAGCAAACAGTTTAGTATTGAGCATTATAATGGCTTAATCATGCTTATACAGATTAGGTACACAACACAGATCAGATAACACATATGCAGAAGACTGTGCCCCAAGATTAAGAGCTACATTTCCCATCTCTTACGTCTGAGGTGCTCAAACTCTGATTTCACAACTGGGCTCAGGTTCTTGCTGTGGTGTCTCCACCATTTCAGCTGGGACCCGTCCTCAGCTGCAAATGAGACAGCTGGAATTAATCAGTGTTTCTTCATATACAAGCCTTCATCCCCACAGAGGAGAAGGAAAAAAAAAAAAAACCCACCATGCAGGAAACCCAGCTTTTGTGTTTGTTCGCAAGGCAGATAAAATGAGCTGTCATCCTCTCTCACAGCAGGAAAAAGTAAGGACAGCTCAGATGAAAGTGCTGACAGGCCTGGTGGCGGGCAGCGGGGGATAGGACTCTGAAAGCACCATGTGTTCATAGGAGACCACCAGCCATCGAAATAAAACATTGCTTTATGTCAGGTACATTTCCTATGATTAAATAAATACAAGCAGTTTAATCAGCACTGCTCAGTTCCAGAGAATTAGTTCTTTCCTTTTTTTTTATTGGTTTCCACAAAAGAATGACTAGGAAAACAAGAAAATATAAAGCTCGGTGTTTTATTGTGCTGTTCTCTCCCTCTTTCCTATTATCTCATGTTTTAGGGACCAGGAATTAGCTACAGGCTGAACTTCCCTTTTCAGCCACCACCAAAACATGTACCACACCATGGTACCTGTGCTCACAAAGGGATCTTGAGCCACCACAGAGTAAAACACAAACAAAAATGGATTAAAAACAAGTAAAAACACTCCAGAGCATTAGGTTACAACACAGCATTTTCTGAGCTAGCCAGATTTTACAGACTTTTCACTCAATCCTCTGAAGAAGTTTTAGTTTCTCTTGCTAGAAAGGTTTGAAGAGAAGACTTGTCACTGATGAACACATGGTTTCAGGCCAGGTGCCCCAGGCAAGTCTGCAAGAGGAAATTGCTCTTTTACCTCATGAGATGAGATAGCAATTACTTAGGTTCCAGAAACTGTCAAAGGTTATAAAACAAAAAACAAAACAAAAAAAACCAACCTCAAAACATGCTGCATTAAAACTCAAACTAAAATCTCAGAAGATTAAGAACTGTGGATTATTACAGTAATTTTTAAAGGGTTTTGCTCAGTTTAGGCAGATTACAACTCAAAATCATTAATTTCAAAAAGCAAATAAAAAAATATATGAACTTAAACTCCCACCCAAAGCCAAGTTCTCTGGTAGAAACCTGTAATAACATGAGATGGAATTTTAGGAACATCAGTTCCTGAGTATTTCTGACTAGACAAAAAGAAAGAAGATGGTGGAAGTTTAGAAATTAAAATAAATAAATAAAAGCATCCAAACAAAAAAGCACAAAGGAAAATTATAACCAAAATCGTCAAGAAATGGAGAGGAACTGAACTTTAAAAACACAAGTGTGCTTGACTAACTTGGGTTGCAAATTACTGTCCTTAAATACTCTTTCCTCTTCAAACTAAACAATGCCTTCACAAACAAAAGATGACCCGTAATTTCAACTGGCTTAAAAGGGAAATTAAACCACAATGAGCTCTCTTTCTTCTTCTTTTTTAAGCAAAGAGAAAGAAAGCCAACAGAAATATAAGTTGAAATATATGACTTTTGGACCCCTTGACAATTCAGTCTTGATGCACTTCCATAAGAGACTGGAACCTTTTACAAAGAAATACAGATAGTGACAATAAGACAGGAAGTTCCTCACACAAAAACTTTTCCCCTTACCTTTAATATATTAAGAAATACAAGGCCTTACCATTATGAGGTGCCCCTTACATTGTCTGCTGCAGCCACCACAGAAGGGGTGACCCTTCTCCTTTCTGTCCTAAAACACTGAGACACAGCAATGCTCACCAAAACTCCAAGCATGGCAGTTTCTCGTACTGGTTCTGGGCCTGTTAAGCCCGCATGCCCTCCTGCTTCCTCTTAAACCTGGCCCTGGTTACTGAGGTGCTACTTCGAGTTATTTTGAGCAGTTATTTTGGCAGAAAATATACACAAGACAGTTTTGATCCACATCTATGATCTCAACTGTATAAAAACTTAGACTTCGTTAGCTGCACTTTCTTAATTGTGGTTTTTAGGTACCCAGTAGTGCAAATGTTACCACACAACACAGATTTAAGCCATCGAACCTCACAAAAGCTTTTCCAGTGAAACACAACCACATCTTTAGTTGACAGTGTCAATAGAAAACGATTACTTAAGGCCCAGGCTTTCTGAAGAAACACAGAAAGCTGTAACTCTAATATGTATTTTAACTGGCTGGTATATAGACTCCACAGTCTCTCTCAAGTGCAACAAGGGACATTCAGCAAGCTTGGCAGCATGGCAGAATGCCCTCCATCTCCACCCCTTTACAACAGAAGTTAAAAAACAATCAGAAATAAAAAAACATCTTCAAAACCTATTTGAGACTCTGGTCCTTTCCTCCTAAAGCTGGGAAGCATAAGGCAGGGCAGTTCCTGCAACCTCTCAGCTGGACATCCCACAGGACAGGGGCTGCTGACATGGGATGTCAGCCACCCCGACACTGCTCTACTCCTCCCCACCACCCACCATGAAGCAGTACCAGGTGGAACAGGTTGGAAAACTTCTCCATTTCAATCCCACCCACACTCATCATCTTTCAAAAGGAATTTGAAGAAACAAAGCTGCAGATCTAGGGGCAAACGTGGTATTCAGAGATGAGAGCAAACACAGGCTGCTACTTGGTTTCCATGCTGACTTTCAGGATCGTGTCCTGACAGTGTGAACACTGATTAAATCAGTAAGTTGAAATGATGTGGTAAAGCTATGAAAGCCAACAATTTGACTTTTAAGTTAGATGATGGGAACATCAAACTTTCACCTAATTTTTCTAATCTTCTCTAATAGAGATAATATTTGCTTACAAAATTTCTAGTGTACATTTGCTTTGTTCCTGCAGGTAGCCTTTACCTGCAACTTTTGAGATCGGGATTCTTGACAACTTCGTAAGAAGCTTACCTCCCTATTTTCTTCATCCCTTCCCAGAATTTTCTGTCTTCTGGTTCTTATACAACTAATACACCATCATTAATTCAATCAGTAGTTTGCTTTTCAAGGAATGATAAAACATCCTGCATGCCACACATAAACAAATTGCAACTTGTTCCCACCCCTCAAGACAGCAAATGAGGACTGGCTGCATGCACCCTGTTCCAGTAAATGAGGAGGTTGTTCTGATGGCTACTGCAGGGTATGATTTTAAACCTACCTTTACTTATGTGTTGGTTTTTTTTTATTCCCATCTGTTTCCCTCATTTTTTGACACAGGAATCATAACTTTGGTGTGTAAGAGTTGACATTACTTTCAGAGGAAGCAGACTGCACAAGTTTGCCTTGCTTTTTCCTCCCCTGGAGTTCAAATGTGAATTCTGAATTGCAATGGGGACAGAAGGGAGTGAATTAATCTACCAAAACTATATCCAACATATATTCAGCTCTAATGTTTTCTTTTGAGGTTTCTCTAGCTGGCTGACCTGAGACCTGTTTCCCTCTGGAGCTTGTGTTGTGGTGCCAGGCCTTTTATTATGGCAGGTTCTCATCTAGAGGTGAGAATGAAGAAGGAACTGAAGCTCCCTGCTGCTGCATTTGGTTTGCAACCTCCTCCTCCTCCTCCCACTCTTCAGCAGATGTTTTTGCTGTCTTACCACAACTGGATCTTTTTATACCCTCTCAATTCCTAAAGCGAACAGCAGCCAAAATCTGAGAACCCATCTCCAGAGAGCCACAACAAAAGCCCTGACCCAAACATCCACCACAATACAACCAGAATAAAATTCCTAGCCCTTGGGAGAAGAGGTTGTACACAACGTCACAGGGCCAGTGACTAATCTTTGGCAGCTCATGTGAGAAAGTCTTGAAGTAGCTGTAGTGACAGAGAACAGCATGAAAACAAAGGGATGATTCAGACATGAATAATATTCTTTAGAAGTGATATTATCAGAAGCTCATATAAAACATTATCCAATCTTCTTACCACTCAGAGAAGCCAATGGCATTTACAGCCGTCTTCCAGATGTTATGCATTTCCAGCTAGATGTGTGTCTGTGTGCGTATGCATGAAGTCTAAAACAGGTGGGATTTCTAACATCTTCATTTTAAATAAATTCCTTGATGCCACTAAATGTACATCCCACAGGGCAGGACAACTCAAGTTTCAGACAGTTCAGCCTGTGTGAGACTCTTGCAGCTGACACTGTGTTCACACAACCAATTTTCTCACAATTGAACCAGACTGAGGGCCTGAAGCAGCCACTCCTGGGTTCTTTATGTCTGTGGGGCTTACAGGGAAGTGAGAGGGTTCATTCAGATTTATGCATAGTCCCACAGGAAACTAGTCAAGTTAGATCCCCTTTAAATTGCTGATGCAGACATAGAGGACTCTGCATCAAGGTACCCAGAGGGTACTGAACAACCAGAGGGGTTGTTCAGTTTAATTCAGTTTACACCTCTTCTCCCTATTCCCAGCCGTCCCTCCCCAAACTATTTTTCATTAAGCCTTAATTCAAGTAGTAAGTGAAATTGAGTCCTATTTGTACTCATAGAAATAGACATCACAATGCTTTGTTTTTTTAATTTGTTTGGCATAAGTGATTCCTGGAACCCTTGTGGCAACTGCAGCAAATCCTACAGAACCTACCACTGCCATCTATTCAGCATCCCAATGGGTCTGCACCATCTAGTTCAGGTAATAAGCAAAGCTACAGCTGTGACTGAGCTAAGATCTTTCTTTGTGCTACTATTGCCTGCTTTGAAGAAGCCATATGTGAAATGCTACAAGGTGATGTGAACATGAACCAGAACTTCCATCTGGTTTCAAACACTCCAATGGGCGGAGTGCATGCACACCTGTACTTGTACAAGGATGTTCCTCAAAACTGCACAACTTCAGGCTCAGGCTGGCTTTGTAGTGTATTCTGCTGCTGTGATCCCCATTTAACACATGAATGGCAGTGATGCTACAGCCAGGAGCTTCATCTGAACCAGTGCCCTCTCCCTCCTTCCAATGCTGCCCTTTCCCTCCATCCAAACTAAAAGCTCACCTGCTCTCAGCTGAGCACCTATGCCTGCTGCTGCTTATCCACACATTTGCTTAGATAACCTGCAGTTCCTTTTTCTTCCTTAAGTACCTACTTGTCACTTTCATGCCCCAGGCTTTCATCTGTTTCAACAGCAAGGAATCATCTGTTTGAGGAAGAAAATCACAGTTCAAGATGCTTTTAAGAGAGACCCTTTAGATGACAATAGCCTCTGCAGAGGATGACAACTGCAGATCAAAAAGCCCTGGTTTCCTCCTGCTCTTTAACCTGTAGATGTTTTAAAAGAAAATGAATGAATGATTTGCTTGTTCTAGCAACATCCTGAAAACACTTGAAATAACAATGGTGATGCCATTGACCAAGCAGTGATGCTGAAGATCTTCACTGCCTCATTTGAACTGTTACTAGAACACAGCACTAGAAACTCATCCCCACCTTTTAGCCATCTTCCATAGTCTGGCATTTGATTTTATCAGTTAAAAATACCTGAAAAGTTTCTCAAATTACCTGCTCTTTATGTAATAATTAAACCCAGAACCAACAATTTTTGAAGCATCGAAATTTTAAAATAGAAACAAAGCCATGTCTCTGTTTAGTTCTTTTATAAAATCATAGGTGATTATGGAGGAGGAAGCTTATTCAAACAGATTTAAAAAATGAGCTTGCATCAGTCATGCTGCATAGAAATGCTAGTGGAGATTTTGATAGGATGTTCTGAACAAAAAGCACCTGGATTATTACTTTGACAACTTTTGCAGAAGAAACTTTTAGAAGCAAATACAATTTTATACACTATAAATGCACTTTATTATAGTGGCTCTTACTCTGGGGAACCAATCAGAGTACCACCTAATCTGTGGACTTTATTAGAGGTCAACAATGCAGCTTGGGATTTGAAATACTGCTCTTTGCAATTCATTTCTCAGAAATAAGATGGAGAACAAGCACTACCCTGCAGGAATTATGCAGACCCTGCTTAAAGTAAATAACTTAAGATAAATGCAATTAAAGATCAGATTTTTTTCTGTATGAACTGTTTTTATTTCATAAATTATTTCCAGAAGATTTATAATTCTATTAGTGGAAGAAAAGCAGAAAAACATGTCCACTAAAAGATAAAAATTAATTAGAAAAATAAAAATTACCAGAGGACTCATTAACATGCAGAAATGAAAAGTGAACTGCTAGATGATCGCAGTAGATGATGCAGACTAAAGACAGTAATTTGCATTCACACCATAAGCTACCAAGCAGAAATTCTTAAAGCTTCTTTGGAAAACTTGGTTAATCAAGAAATGAAAGTTCAGCCCTTATTGTGAAGATTACTGGAAAACAATAATGGAAATCTCTTGTCCAAAATTCAAATTCTTGAGCCCAGTGTATCCCTTAAGATTTTAGTTTTGAAGGGATGGTGTTCCTGGACCACTGGTCTGTTTATATTCCATTATTTTCAAGTCAGACCTCACCATGGGCAGTTATATTAGTGTCATGAAGACTGAGGCAGGTCTGGTTCATTCCTTTTCAGCAAGGAGTAAGTCCTGGTACAGAATGACTTTATTTCAACAAAACTGCATCTATATTTGGCAAGGTTTTACTGCACTTAGGTGGTTACAATGGCATCCTGTGGGATATCTTTAAATTCCTGACAGAAAAGAGGACTCTGGTGTTAGAAAAGGACTCAAGCACTTGTTTTTATGTATGTAATCTACATATGCACTGAGAAAGGCAGTGGGTAGTTGAGAACATTTACCCTGGGTGCCTGCCGTTAGGCTGGCTTCCATTTTGCTCAAAAGATTTTGTTTTAGTATTTTCATTTCCATTATAAAACTTGTTTAAACTGGTCTAGGCCTGGTAAGGCTAGAAAATAAAGTGTGATTTTAGGCATCTGAGTTTTAGGGACAAAACTCAACTGGAATCTGGCAGTCAAAACCAAAATGTTTAACTGTTCTGAAAATGGAATGTTTATGATTTCTTGAGAATTTTTAATGGACCCAGTTATTATCAATTTTGCTGCTATTTTTCCTTTAAAAGCAGTGTATTGTTAAAAGCAGGGTTTGTAGAGAATGCTAGCACAGAAATGGACTCAATTAGGAGACAGATGGAAACGAGGAGGAAATTCAAATTCTTTTTCAGGCCTAAAATAGAAGTAACAAACTTCCAAGATAAACAGCTTGATAATAACTACTTCAAGTTTAATTTGATAAACAACATTACAAAATTACTTTATAATGCTCAGCAGTTTGATGGCACTGAAGATAACTGGAAACAAGGAAAATCTGAGCCTCTCATGAGAAACCTTCCTGCTGTTTACCATCTTAAATGATGAAGGAAAACCAAGACAAGTGCCTCTAACATTATACTTTACATTCCATCTTAGATCTCCTACCCTGCTCCATCAGTGATTAGCAAACTCTGGTCTGCAGAATATGTGGTAATGATTTTACAGAGTTGCTGAACTGCATTAAACACTGTGTATTTTAATAAAACTTTCTGCATGCTGTAAACAGTGGATTTCTGAGATTAAAGTCTTGCATATCCACTACCACATACTCATGAAGTCAACCTTCCCTTTCTCCATATTAAGTTACTGCAGGACACAGCCTATGTTTTATCTCTGGCATAATGGTATTAAAGCTACTTAACCACTCAAGAGTCTTAAAAATATGCTAAAAGTACCTTTAAACATATGCATTTTGTTTCCTATAATTATATGCCAGGTTCTTTAAATCACACTGTTTTACCATGTGATTTCTCAGTAACATCAAAACTCAATTAACCACAGGTCGGTTTTTTAGGTAATGTTAAACTTCAATTAAAGCATTTCAGTTCCTTCAAGACTTGAACCAGACAAAACCTGACACTTGCACAGCTCCTCCCCAGAGTAAAAAGAAAACAGTACAAGGTAAGCAATTTGGCTACAGTACAACTTAAACTTGCTGTCCAGTGCTAACTTACACTGGGAAAAGTTAGAGAAAAAGTTGGGGGAGCCCTTTCCCCATTCCAGTTCTAATACTGGCACCACTGACAGCACCAACACCAAGAGTGAACCCTTACACAGGGACTCCTCATGTTTCACAAAATACCACCTGGGCTTTGTGACTACCTGAGACCATCTCAAACAGAAAAAGCTGATTATATTTGAGAGGTATTACTCATCAGCTTTTCTGCAGCCTCGGCCAAAACCAGACCTCAGACAGAAGTACACACAGTTTCATTAAATATGAGCAAGTTGATAACTATTGATGAAAACATTTACAGCCCAGCCCTTTTTCACCAGAAAGGGTAGTGATAGGACCTGGGGTAATGGTTTTAAACTGAAAGAGGGTAGATTTAGGTTAGATATTAGGAAAAAATTCTTCACCATGAGGGTGGTAAGATACTGCAGAAGGTTACCTAGGGAGGTTCTTGATGCCCCTTCCCTAGAAGTGTTCAAGGCCAGGATGGATGAGGCACTGTGCACCCTGGTCTAGTGCAAGGTTCCCTGTCCATGCAAGGGGGTTTGGATCTGGATGATCTTTATGGTCCCTTCCATCCCAAACCATTCTATGGTTCCATGATTCTCAAGAAACTGGCACAAAGCTCCAATAGGATTTGTGTACTGTCTATCATACAAGAACACGGGCACTCTCAGAGTGTCTCCACTGCTCCTGAATCCTGCCACCTGAGTATGTCTCACTTGGTTCTGAGATGGCCATCTTGCTGCTGACACATCTAAATCTCCTAGCTGGAGACCACATTTCCTGAAAGCAAAGAGAGCATTAAAAAAAAATAAAATGCTAAATGAATTAAAGTAAACCACTAAAAGTAACTGTAGCAAGATCTTTCAGTCTCTGTCTACATATTACTGAGTAGCCAAAACTCACTACAGCATATTTTCCTAAATAAGAATGAAAGAACATCATAACTCAGGATCATGTAAGAAGATCCATCATATTTTAGAAGAAATCCAAAGACTGGATCTGAATGAGGAAATTTCCTAAGTTGTGATGAAGTCAGGCATCTTTCTTTGTTGCCCAGATCTCAGAAGACAGAACAAGAGAGCGCACAAAGAATAAGCAGAAATAGAAAATTCACTGTCACAAAGAAAGAATAAACAGAAATAGAAAATAGACTGTCATAAAGAATTAAGGCACAGACAGTGCCCTATTCTGTATGATGAGTGATGGAAGTAACATGTGAAATGCACCCAAAGAACATTAAAACAGACAATAGCAATTCTGAAGTTTTTGAGCCATTCAGCTACTTAAGGCATTAATCATAGAATCATAGAATTGACTGGGTTGGAAGGGACCTCAGAGATCATCGAGTCCAACCCTTGAACCACCATTGCGGTTGCTAGACCATGGCACTGAGTGCCACATCCAGTCTCTTTTTAAATATCTCCAGGGATGGAGAATCCACTACTTCCCTGGGCAGCCCATTCCAATGCCGGATCACTCTCTCCGTAAAGAAATTCTTTCTAATATCTAACCTAAATTTCCCCTGGCACAACTTAAGACCATGCCCTCTTGTCTTGCTGAGAGTTGCCTGGGAAAAGAGACCAACCCCCCCCTGGCTACACCCTCCTTTCAGGGAGTTGTAGAGAGCGATGAGGTCTCCCCTGAGCCTCCTCTTCTCCAGGCTGAACAGCCCCAGCTCTCTCAGCCTCACCTCATAGGATCTGTGCTCGAGTCCCTTCACCAGCCTGGTTGCCCCCCTTTGGACCCGCTCCAGGACCTCGATATCCTCCCTGAACTGGGGGGCCCAGAACTGGACACAGTAATTCAAATTCTTTAGGACTTCTCTTTTGGCTCACTCTTTTCTATGCCTATCTAGTAATCACAGAACAGCAAATAAAGACAACAGCACACAGGAAGCAGCAAACAGAAGTCTTTTAAGCAATCATTCACACAATCTGACCATTTGCAGCACTTGCCCGGGCTGCCTAGAGTGTACTAGAATACATGCAAAGCCAAGTTTCTTAAAAATATAACATAATGGTGTCTTTGGAAGTTAAGACAGTGGATATCTTAAACCTTGGGGGGGGAGGCAGGAGAGAAAACCATCAAATCCAAATTACTAACACAACTGGCTTCCTATAATTTTTATTTTATTATTTATTTAAATGTTCTGAACATTCAGTTAAATTTTCACAAGATGTGTTTAGGTGTTTAACAAACATTTGCTCTATATTCCATTCAATAGTGTTCTTCTGCTAATACTGACATGACTATTCAATCATTCCTGAAGATGAAGAGCTATCATAAATTGCCTGTTTGCTCTCTAAGCCGAGCTCAGGGAAAACTCACAGTCTCACAAAAATACTTTCTTTTCTCTGCACACAACAGAAATTCACCAATAGGTTTATTTAGCAAAGAGCTTTCTAAATGATCATCCTGCAACTGCTTTGCAGAATTTTGGGTTATTAAAAAAAAATCTTCTGGAAATATTAGTAAAGTTTAATAGTGACAGAAAGATTAGCATTTATTTTCCCATTTCTCTCTATCAGTATTGAACATGTTCCCAGTGAAAACCCCAAGACTGCATAAAAACATTCCATGAAAAGACAAATTTCAGCAAGTATTATTTGAGAGAATTTGTCACTTTGAAACTAATCCATCACAAAAATCTCACTTGCTGCCTACACACCTGAAAACAACATTACTGAAGACAGTTAATAGAGAAGGCACCTGGTTTAGATCTCCAACCCATGCCATAGGCTTTATGCCTGATGGGTTCCAGCTATGCAACCTGTTCTGCTCCTTGCAGAAGAAAATGTCTGTTAAGCACTCAAACCATCCCAGTTTTGCTGAATGAAGTTACACAAAAGAGAAAAAATGCATTTGTGTACTATCTTTATAAGAACTTCTCCTTTGTGAAATCTTAAAGTGGGTCAGGTGGGGCAGGGAGAGAAAAGCTGAAGAAAACAAATTCTTCTATTGTTTTTCTTTCTGTTGCAGATTGCTGTGCTTTTTTGTTGTTGTTGCTGTTTTTGTTTTAAATTAACACCATCAATGCACTAATGAAACAAGTATCAGTGGCCTGGAATGTGGTTTAGATGTTTGTCCCTGCTTTGTCCTGCAGGCAGTAGCTAGACACGAGCAGTGCAAGTCATCCTTACTTTGAGAGCAGCAAAATTCCTTGGCAAAAAATCATGGGTTTGTTTTGGTTTTTTTTACTAAGAAGATGAAGAAAATAGTGATTTATGCCAGTACCCATCAAAGCAAGGAAGAATTCTAACACAGGACATATGTTACAGGCAAGATCTGGGAAGACCACCAGTCAGTAAATATTCCCATCATCTTGTCACTTTACACTAACAAGATGCTATTCCAGTCAAGTAGCTCTGAACATACTCCACAAAAGGCCATCAACAGAATAAGCAAATTAAAACAGTTTTTTGTTGCTTGGTGGCACTTTTCTAATTTTGTAGTTTAGTTTTGTCATTTGAAGAAACTTTAAAAAAAATCCAAAAACCACCAATGAAGTGGACAAGGCTATAAACTATGATATCAAGCAAGCATTTCACAAAAGATCACATAAACAATTAACGTACTGTGTTACTAATTTGTTTCAGCATCATTGCTGTCTCGCATTAAACTCATAAGGTCTTGGTATTTGGATGAGGGAGAAATCAGGCAGAAATAATACATGAAACACTTTACCAAATCAAATTCTGGCTTAGTAAGACTACCCTTGTTCAAGCAGGCATAAAAGGAGGGGAGGAGCCAGTTGGGAGAAAATAAATGTTTGCTTGATCCTAAGGTACATGAATGACTTTGTGGCAAGGAATAAGCCCCCTTCAGGTTAGAGAAATACATCTCTATTCAGAGCAGGCATTCAGCCAATAAAAACCACAAAGACCCCGTTATTTCTTGTGGTTATCTCAATGAAGTAGACTAAAATGTATTCCACCTGCTGCCTCTGTGGCAAATTTCCTCCCTTTCAGCCCCATCCCACACTTTCCTGGTTTTATGTAGATCAAAAAGTCATGTTGCAAAACAGTACATTTATGTTAGAGTAACAGGCATGGAGAACAGTACCACAAAGTATTTAACTGAATTATAGTCATGTGTTTCAAATAACAAGGAATAAGAGCAAAATACATGGTTAGGCACAGCCTTTCCATAAAGATGAACAGAGCAGGAAGGATGGCACGTATTTCTTTTTAAGACCCTACACATACATCTGGGATGCAAGAAATGGACAAGATGGGGTGTGTGGACTTGGCACCCTCCCTGGGTGGCCAGGCCTGGCTGGTACTGCTAGAATCCTCCTGGTAGATCTGCTTTGTCACTCTGGTACCAAACTAAAAGCAGGCTAAGGGCTCCTTTGCCAGCCTCGGAGAGACTTGCAGAAAACCAGACATGGTATTCACCTTTGCACCAAAAGGAAAACTGAACTTATAGAAAAGAAATGGACTCATAGCAGATGGCAAAGATGTTTCTCCAGAGCACTGGAAAGCCACCTGTATTGGGAGCAACCTGAATCCACAGAAAGATCAAGCAAACCTGGCTGTCATGAAGAGGTTCAGCCTTTTTCTGGAAATACAAAAGGATGCTGGAAAAGAAATTATTTAGACAATGAACCTTACAAAAATCAACATGCATCCCTTTGAAAGGGTAGCTTCAAACCTACATAATGAGAACAGTGAGCTTGTTCAAAGGCAAGTCATCAAAATTTTATGGCTTGCTCAGTAAATTATTCTCATGACTTTGAGTTCACATTGAATCAATGTCAGCCTACCGTACCCAAAACCAATTTGTGGCAACAGAAAGAAAGCTCAGACCTGAGTTGCACCAACCCACCTGAATGCTTCCAGGTCAGCATGTGAGTAACAGGGAGGGTGAAAGTCCAGCACACATAGAGCAGCTCCTTCTTCCTTCTTGCACCATAAGCATATGCACTTAGAGAAGTAATAGGATGAAGCATGCAAAACCCTACCTGGTCATACATACACACAAGCTACTACACTAAATATCTGCAGATGAGTTAGTGTTTGTGTTAGAACACTGGAGTTTAGCACAGCTGCAGTTTGGAAATATAATTTCAGGAGTGGATCAGTCATCATGTATTGTATATCCTAACTATATGCCAGTTTTTTCAGTGGACAAGTTTCTTCTGATCACTTCCCCTTACTCGAGTAAGCAGTAGGAGATACAGACAAAAGCAGGAGTTCTCAATATTCCTTCCCTTCTAGTAAAGCAGAGATGCAAACATTAATCAGCCTCCTCAACATGCAGTCATGCAAAGGGGAGATAACATCCCAGTAAAATAGCTGAGTTCCCATCCGAAATTCTTCTATGCCTCCACAACATTTTTCATCAGCTACAAAGCACACTACATAGCAGGTTCATCATAATGCCCCATTTATTCCTCTGCTTCTTGCCAGAGAAGGAAAGCAACACTTAAAATGTGTCAAATCCTGGCATTTAATAGTTCGTCTTCAAGAATTACTTTAAACTGTAAAACACTCTCATTGTTTCTATTGTTTTAGCTTAGTTAGGATTTGAATCTTTCTTTCTTAATGAGAAGCAGACACTGCAGCTTTTAAAAGTCCAGTTGGATGAGCACACTTAAAACTGTTCCCTTTCCCACACCAGATTACTGAAAGCAGGAAGATGCCACGATCAACTAACAAAGTGGGTATTCTCAGTGTCTGGCACAACAGAAACAAATGGAGCAAAGACTTCCAAACTTTTTAAAATAAGTCACTGCATGAACAAATTGACTTGAGATTTTATTGTTAAAATATAAAACCCTTACTCAAAAATGAATTACTAAATGCAATAAGCCAAGTGGGAAAATACACACAGCCAAACAGAGGTTTCACTGCTGGATCATTACTGACTAAAATTTGCCTCTAGCTACTCAGAGGCAAGTTTGGTCTGCCAGAGGAGGTCTCCTGATAAAATCTTCTGATTTCTGCCACTTCACTCTGCTCAGTAAGTCTTCACCCAGAGTACTGAATCCATCTCTGAAGCCCTCAATACAGGCAGGATGTGGAAAGCCACAAAAGTCATCAGGGGGCTGAGACACCTCTCCTATGGAGACAAACTGAGGGAGCTGGGGTTGTTCAGCCTAGAGAAAAGAAGGCTCTGGGGACACCTAATAGTGACCTTCCAGTATCTGAAGGGGCCCTACAGGAAGGCCAGGGAGAGACTGTTTGCAAAGATCTGTAATGACAGGATGAGGGGCAATGGTTTTAAAATAGAGAGGAGCAGACAGTATGATAGGAAAAAGTTCTTTACCATGAGGGTAGTGCAAAAATGGAACAGGTTGCCCAGGGAGGTGGTTGAGGCCTCATCCCTGGAGATGTGGCTTGACAAGGCTCTGAACAAGCTATTTGATGGTGTCCCTGATTACTGCAGTACTGCAAGGGGAGTTGGACGAGAAGATCTTTAGAGGTCCCTTCCAACTTAAATTATTCTCTGATTCTGTGAGTCTATTCTATAAGCAGGAGGTAGTAAACTAAGGGTAGAATAAGAAAAAAAGAGGGTAAAGCTGAGCAACTGAGAACAGGAACTATTTTTTCCCAGGAATTTGAAGTTTCAGTACTTTCTACATAATTTCTGGCAGCTTTCAAAAGAAAATACAAATTGGTAAAGGCTATTTGTCCTTCAACTGAAGTAAGAGAACTAAAAAGACATCTGAAGCAGCAACTGCTAATTATTTTCCAGTAAGTCTCTTTGTAAATCAAAGAATTAACTATTCTTGGTATTCTCACAAAAAAATACTCAATAAATAGAATGCACTCTGAAGAAAAACAAGCAAACAAAAGACTATAACAAAATACTTTGAGCCTATGCCCCATGTTTCAGAAGTCATTTAAGCAGTTCTTTGCTATCTGTAAACAGACCAAGAAAAGAAATAACCACTTAAATGTTCCATGTGCTATTACAAAGCCCATTCAAAGCTTTGACAACCACTTCCAAAACTTTCTGTTTACCCTGTAAATGGTGTAATTACACACATAAACCAAAAACACACCCTTGTAAGACATTTTAAATTGCCTTTTGGAGAAGAGGTTTTAGGTGTAACAAGAAGAGCCTTATGTAAATTGCAGTTAACATAACTGGGAAGAGAGGTGGTGTACAAAAAACTTGATCCACTTTGTCACATTCTCTTCCTGGAGATTCAGGATAGTTAGGCACAACTTATGCTTTTTCATGTAAATATTTTCTTCAAGGTCCCTTCCAACTCAAACCATTCTGATTCTGTGACTTCAAGGACAATGCAATCATCAGGCACAGTCAACATGAGTTCTCAAAGGGAAGTCCTGTTTAATTAAGTTGATATCCTTCTATAATAGCCACCTGCCTGGTGGATGAAGGGAAGGAAGGCAGAGGAATGTAGGTTCTTCTGGACTTCAGTAAGGTTTTTGACAGTGTCCCTTACAGTATTCTTCTGGACCAGTTGGTCAACTGTAGGATGAACAGGTTGTTCAGTGTGCTGAATGAAGAGGTGGCTGAAGGTCAGAGCTCAAAGGGTTGTAGTGAATGGGGCTATATCTGGGTGGTGACACCAGTGGTGTTCCTCAGGGTTCAACCCTAAGGCCAGTTCTGTTCAACACATTTTATCAACGACTTGGATGCAGGAGCTGAATGCACCATTAGCAAGTCTGCTGATGATACTGAACTGGGAGGTACTGTTGATTCTCTTGAACAAGATGAAGTCTTGCAGAGGGACCTAGAGAGACTGAAGCATTAGGTAGTGATTAATGGGATGAAATTTAACAAGGATTTTGCACCTAGGATGGGCAGAAGTAAAAACTGAAAGAGGAGTGGCTGAAGAGGAGTCCCACAGAAAGAAGGAGATCTGTGGATACTTGTCAGCAGCAGGCTTAAAATGTATCAGCCATGTGCCCTGGCAGCCAAGAGGGAAAACTGTATCCTAGGGTACATCAAACTCAGTGTAACCAGCAGGTCACAAGAGGTGATCATGCTACTTTATTCAGCACTAGTGAGGCCCCACCTTGAGTACTATGTGCAGTTCTGGGCCCCACAATTTAAGAAGGATGTGAAGGTCTTTGAATGCATCCAGGGAAGGGCAAAGCAGCTGGTGAAAGGGCTGGAAGAAATGTCCTATGAGGAATGGCCAAGGACTCTGCCTTGAGTACTCTGGAGAGAAGGAGGCTTAGCAGTGACCTCAGAGCTCTCTCCAGCTTTTCTTGAAGAAGGGAAGACGGACGTGCTGAGCTCCTCGTCGTGGTATCCAGCAACAGGATGTGTGAGAATGGTTCAAAGCTGTGCCAGGGGGCATTTTGACTGGACATTAGGAAGCATTTCTTGACCTAGGAGGGTAGTCAAACACTGGAACCAGCTTACTAGAAAGGTGCTTGATGCCCCAGGCTTGTAGGATGAATTTGGACATACTCATAACAACATGCTTTAACTTTTGGTCAGCCCTGAATTGGTCATGAAGTTGGACTAGGATGATCATTTTAGGTTCCTTCCAACTGAAATATTCTTCTCTACTTTTTCCTAACATTTTTAATGTTCTTACCATTTTATGACCACCAAAAGAAGAAGAGGCCAAATACAAACCAATACAAAGGTATTATGATCTTATATCATCTTAACAACATAAAAAGCCCAAACCACAGAAAATTGTATCAGACAGGTTGGTTGTGCTCATAGAATAATGACCAACCAGCAGTGTGAGGTTACTCATTCACAGTCTGGTTATGGCCCTAGCTTTAGAGGTGACCCAGTGGAGTCAGGCATAGGTATAAATGGGAAATGTGCAACAGATGGTCTCCAAAACAACACTGAGGTAACTTGAAGTAAAAAATGTACTAGAGCTTTGACCCAGCATCATAGCAAGGAAAGATGAGCTGTGTTCACAACTAAGTGCCAAATCTCAGTAACAATTCTCACTTGGGAATACCACATGCCAGAGGATGCCATCATAGTACAGCTGCCTTCCTGCTTCCTGCAAGTGAAGACAGATTTCTGCTGCCCATGAATGAACTTCTCTTCATAGCCAGTTATGGAGCATTGCAGGAAACTGCCACTGGCATAATACGTAACACCTCTGGAGTATGCTACATGGGCATTAAACTGATTAGGTTGGCTGGACAATAAGGGTTGTAAACCACACAAATAGAAATTATCTGCCAGAATACTACCTACTTAAAATCTAGCTTTTAAACTGTTGCAGGCATTAATGCAGAGAAGGTTATTCTAGGTGTGTATGCTTCAAAGCTAAGAAAAACACAGATGAGACACCTAGAATGTAATAAACAAAAAAACCACAAGCCTCTCTGAGGGTCTGACTTCATCCAAGACTAAGAAAAACAGAGAAAAAAATTCTGGGTTTGTTCTAAAAGGCTTCCCCAACTTCAGACTTAGATTTCAAATAGTGAGTTTCACCCTGCTGAGCACTGTGTATTGTGCAGTTATAACACTCTCTGAAGCAGGACTTTACAGTGGAAGTGCCTTACAAGTGCAGTACCCCTGAGAGCTATTAATCTCTGAAAAAGGCTGCTTGGAATCACTTCAGTCGTCATTTTGCAAGAACATGCACACATGATGCTGACCCATAAGCCAAAGCTGCACTTCATAACAGGCTTTAATCTGTGCAAGGCGGGACTACATGAAATTAAATAGCCACAAGCTACTTACAGACAAACCTGAAACTCAAGCCTGTGGCTGCCATGGCAGACGAGAAGGGCAAAGACACTTTCTTTACTGTTCATACCAGCACTGCTGAGGGGATTACTGAAGGAAGCCAACAGCAACAAAAGCCCATCCTTGTACAGCTACACATGAGCCATACATCTACCAGCAGTGCCTATTAGTACACTGAAACTTAGCAAGTTCGTGGTTGTTTTTTTAAGTGAACATGGGGCAAAAATGAGAAAAGGAAGATAAAAAGATCTATGTAAAAATACTATGAAGGCTATGCACACAGGGATACTGATGGTACATGGATAACTACCCTGCAGCATGCGGTCTGCATTCCATCAGCTAACTGACCTGTGAAAAGGGATGCTTTTTTCATGAAGCAACCATATGATTTCAGAAGCTCTTTGTGTAAAACCACTTGGAAACCACTAAAAGCTCTGAAGACACAGGCTCTAGCCTGTAATTTTGAAAGGAAGAACCTAACACAAACTGGAATACATAGAGGCCTAAAATTATCTTACTCATTATCTCCCCCTTCCCTATGAACACAACTACATCCTGTGCTGCATCACCGAACACGTGATTTCACTGTAACCTTTTTTCACAATCTTGAGCTGAAATAAAATCACAAACATATTCACATTTCTTGAAAAAGGGTTTGTTACATGGAAACCTTGGTCATATATTCAAGATCTTACTTAAAGAGAGACCAGTGCATTCAAAAGTGTAATATTTCCCACAGGAATGGGAAGAAATCCTTCCTACTGAAAGAAGAACAGGAAAATAAAATTGAATTCTTTCTTGCTTCTGGCAAGAAAGGCATTGTCAGAACCCACTTGGTGTTGTATTTCTAACAATAGCTCTGTCTTTCAACACTACACTGAAGTACATTTAAGATCTTTCCAAGATTCTGACTTCCTCTTTGTCTTAATATATTTATATATGTAATTCACGTCATGTACACAGATGTCCCTCCCCTTTTTTTGTATCTTCTACTTAAGTTCATCAAATACAGAAACATCAGAATAAAACGGGACTTCAGAGAGCCCCTAAACTATGAAACCTGCTGCTACTTAATCATATAATGGTTGTGACCTTAACACATTTCAATCCCCGCCCTTATCTGACTGATATTAATTTTACACTGACATCCAATAATGTCATGATTTCAGTTAAAGATCACCTAAGATTATCATCATTTTTGGGAACTAGAGATGATTAACTCCTTTCCTACTTGTACAAACACCTCAAAATTGTCCTACCTTTAGCATTACTATGACTCCAGCTCCACAATCAACAGAGATGACCATTATGGGCCATCAGTCAAAAAGCATCCAGCACAAATACAAAGATTTTTCATCCTTTCTGAACTTTGGAATAAACGGAAGGGTCTTTGTAAAATGAGGCTCAGAAGAGGAAAACCGGCAAGCAATATTCCAGGGCTGCCACCTACAAATCATTGAAATTTTATTATATATATTTATATATTTATTTTTTTTTTATAACAGATTAATATTGTGATGGAAAGCATGTAAAATGGAACATATTATTTCTTTTTCTTTTCTTTTGCCCTCTGAGTCTACTATAGTTTAGCAATACTTATCACTGAAATTACTACTCAGAGAACAGATAGGACGTTTTTATCTACAGCTGACTTCAACTGCTTACAACATTAGCTTACAGAACAATTTCCAGCCCATGTGTTTTTGTCATGTCAATGGCTTCCAAAGATAATAAATGCTCTTCAGTATCATGCCTGGCATAACTAAGCCTGTGAGCAGGTTGCTAAAATTATATGGAGAATGTACAAGTGAGCTCTTCAAGCAGTTCTCTAATGACTTGAACCCAAGAGCAGCACTCCAGCGAAAGGGAGGGATTTGGGCAGGAATGCAGACTATACAATAGCCAGCCCTAAATAGAAACCAAACTTCTTCACAGCAAGCATCCAAAGCTTGTCTCCCACAATGCAGGCTATCCCTCACCCAGCCCTAGCCAGGGCTTGCAAGTGCAGGCACAGCTCTGCTACCCTCTCTTGTTTTTACATCCTGCTTGTACAAGCTCTGAGGTACAGGCTCTTTGACATTTTCCACATTATGCTACCAGTTTTCAAGCTTTGGTCCATGGACCATTTCAAAAGGGTCAAATAACATTTCAAAAAAAACAATTAAGAAAAGCAAGGCTACAGTCAATCTTAAATTCACTGTGCAGATTACTGCTCTGGGCTCTGTGACATCTTCAGAGCATGGGCATCACACACAGTTACAGCATGTCTGATTCCTTGCCTCCAATGAGGTATCATGTTTTGCAGGCAATTCTGCTAAGTTTAACTCATACATATACATGCTAATTATGAAATAAAATAAATCTGTCAATTTAGCATAAAATAACAAGAACAGTATGTCAGGAGCACAGGTTTATTGCATAAAAAAAGAAATGGAATTACACAAGATAGATAAACACTTGCATTCAAAAGAACATAGCCTTAGGCAAGATTAAAATGTAGCTGAAACTAACAGCACAATATCTCAGCCCACTGAATCACAGTATTTCACTCTGTCTTGAAAAACCAGCTCCTGCAAATCAAAAATTGCATAGGAATTTTTTAGGAATTCTGCCTTTGATTTTTACGAGACAAATTTTAGCATTAAAAAAATATTTTTAAAAAAATCACCTCAACTGAATCAATTGATGATATTGTATCTACTTCTGATGTTCATGGATACTAATCACCAAGCTCCTGTGGAAAATGCCCAAGCAGATTTATGTACCTTTTATGTACCTTCAGCTTACTTTGAAACCTTAAACTGGACATGCAAGGGACACCGCAATCCCATGAGAGGTCTTCTCTCAAGGCTGAATTTGAGGCACTGCTTACAAAGGGTTCAGAAATGGTTTTCTCCTCTGACAATATGGTCTTCTTGACAATATCTTAAGACCTAGAAATGCGACTTCTTGCATGTCAAAGCTTTCTCAGATTTAGCCTTTCTGAATGCTGATTTGGAAGGTCTGCTGCAATGCTCAGGGAAGCAAGTGGAAAGATTCCATCTAACTTCAGCAGTCTTTGGCCTGGGTTCTACAGTTGTAAGATTGATACCTCGTAGGCATTATACTAAATTCAAGACATGCCATAAGAAAGCATGTATAATCTTACTGATCAAAATATTCCTAAAATTCTACTTTAGATAAAGGTGTCTCCAAAAGTTTTACTTGTTCAGATTCAGTGGAAATGCATCAGCATGTCAAATGGCACTCTTCATGAAAAACCTGAAATACATAGCATCAACCTCACCCCTGGAACACAAAATAAGCTCAAAAGCAATGTTCTTCAAGCTAACTAAACTAAACTACTGAGAGAATATTCTTCATGAAGAACATCCTTTAAACACCTGAACTGCCCTAATCCTTGAATCCAAAAACATTTTAAAGATATCTTAAAATACTAACTACTGAACAGGCTTTGACAGCTAAAAAAACCCCACAACTTTCTGAGAGCTAGCTGAAACTTTGGAAAAACTGTTTTTAAGCCATAAGGCAAAATTACTTACTTTAAGGAGGTCTAGACTACAAGCACACTGCAGAAAGGATATACTTGAGAAGCATGGGCTCTATTTTGAACAGAAGCAGCTCCTGCTGTAACTACAGCCAAGCCACATTTCTTGAGCTGAACCAGTAACTCCAGATGGGTTCACAAACGGTGCTGGAAGTGTTTTCTGGTTGACTAAGCAGCTGTCCAGAAACATAAACTTATCAATGTCACAAGTTTTGTTATGAAAGTCGATCAATAAAGTACTTTATACAAATATAGTAGGATTTTTAAATGTTGTTTCAGTGACTGAAATGCAACAGTTTTCCTAATTTTTAAGACTTACAAGATTACCTAACGGCCCCTTGTTTAACTTTCTGAGTTTCAAACTAACTGAAGCATTAATAGGCTAGTTTCTACAACACCTACAGTCCATTTGCAAACAGAAATTGTTTCAAAATCACTATTAACAAAGCATATGAAATTCAAGGAAACTTTCAAACCGTTTTCTATTCATTTGTCTTCAGTGATGGGGCAACTTCAGCACGGAGAAAAAAAACATCCCGCATGCTGATGTAACTGCAGTATTTCTCAGGTTGCTACCTTTTTGTCCCCAGTACCATTAGGTGGCCACTGATGGGGCTCAGGCTTTAACAAAGCCAGCAGCACAAAGCCCTGACTGCTGTCACTGCTTTCCCACAGCCCCCTGTGCCAGGAGTGGCAAAGGCCTTTCACAGGGTGCTCCAGGACTCCCAGCTGCCATTTGACATGCAAATGGCTTCAAAGATCTTTCAATCCTACCTCAAGAAATGGGGATAAAGGCAGCGACTCCCAGAACAGCTCTGCTCCCAGAGCAGCATCCCTGAATCTCTTTGGGATGCTGGCACCGTTGTGCATAAAGAAATCATCCTGGAGGTTACGTGAAAGACTTAAGCAAAGGGAATTACAGAAAGAGTCTCCAGGCTACAAATCCTCTTCTCAAGCTTAAAAACAGAGTATCTTTAAAACTTCACTTTTGTCTGCTTCCCAAATGCTTGAAATACTTTATACATAGCCGTAAAAAAATGCTTCAAACATATAAACACATGCATGTGCTGCAATTCCAGCATTTCAATTTTATGTAGACATCAAACACGAATGGTAAAAGTTACATCTGAATTACAGGCTTCAGTTCCTTCTTGTATCAGTCCAGATAGCATTTTCCAATCTGTTTCAGTGCAACTCAAGCCCTGTGAAGCTATGTAACTTCACAAATCCATAAGACATCCTATAGATAGATTACAAAGCCTTTAGAATTTCCACTCAATTTCAACCTGAGAAAGACGGACTTCACTTCTATTATAAACACACCCAATGTGTTTTTTCTTCACAGTTTACATGACAGTCTACAGTCAACTTTTTTAAACTGGAGGCTGAAAATTTAACCATTACCTGAAACAAAGGTTTACTAGTTTTCAGAGACCCTTAAAATACAGAGATGTGTTCCCAACATTTTAACCAGAAGAGCAGATGCTGATCCTGGTTTCTAAATTAAAGCTCTTCTATTTAGGTTGCAAAATAATGGTGCCACCATGTTAAATACTGACATTCCAAAGCCTTCAGAAATACAGGAATACACAGGACAGAATGTAGGCACAGTAAACTCTGTGGGTCAGAAAAACCTGTAGAAAACACCTGAGTGTAAAAGAGAAAAAATGGTCGGAGAAGACATAGAGGGCATTAACAGTTCCTACTCATCACTGTGTCTACTGGAAAAAGAGCTGTTAACTACTCTTGTTTTCTGCACCCTAAAGCAAAAGAAAATCTAGAAGAAATGCACGTTACTTGCTAATAAGGTATTATTTTCCTATCTTCATGGGTTTTTTCCAGTCACTGAACTGAACATGACATGCTACTTGGTAACAATAAAGCCAAAATTAGCAAACAAAATGTAACTACTTTCTTAGGATCAAATACTAAACAGTGCTTTAAAGACCACCTTTCTTGCTTGGCCCTGAGATACACAGATGAAATATAAAAGTAAATTTTATGTGTCAACAGGTATACCTAACAAAAATCCTTGTTTATCTTCCAGGTAACCTCCATAACACTGCATCTGTAACACTGAGTCACTTTAAGCTTTCGATCACATCCTGATTTTCCTTTCAATTTATCTTCATTTCAATTATTTCTCACATTACAGTATCTTCCTGGATGGCAGAAGGAGGAAGACAGTAGTGATGTCTCCATTTTCCCTGGGGTTAAAACTTGGAACTAATTCCAGGACAGGTTAAAGGAAGTGTATAATCAGATGGAGGGCTGGAGGTTGAACTCTACTCCACAGGAGCATCCCACTGTCAAACTCTCCATCAGAACCTGCACAGCTGAGAAGTACAAAAAGCAATTTAAAGGTCAGCTTATTCCCACACTATCTGAGCCAGATGGAATAAAGTAAACAAGCACTTTCCCTAGGAGCCAGGATCACTGGCCATTACCTATTAGCTCAAATCAAAACTTAGCCGGACAGACCATCTCCTCACAAGTACAAACCTTTCTCTGTGAAACATTGCTTAAGGTAGAATATAAAATGTAATGAGAGCAGATTAAGGAGATAGAGAATAACAAACGGGTCCATATGTGGACTCTGCACAGCACCAAGCAATTATGCTGAAATTCAAACTGTACATTAGTAGTTTTCATATATCAGATGACTCTTTCCACAGACCTTAAAAAGCATAGCTTAAAATGAAAGTCATTGCAGTAGATTCTGAGTTAATATGTAAATATTTCCCATTATTCACATGCATGAAAGCATGAGTATCTGATGTTTTACAGGTGGATTTCAAGGTCTAACATTTAAAAAAAAAATAACTTTTGTCTTTAAAAGTTAAGCCACAGCAGTGAACTCGTCACAGCAGTCTATGGTACACATTAATAACTGAAAATGAAAACTTGTAGTGTCTCCTTGTTCAACATATGCTGGCTTATTTTCAAGTGGCCTTTAAACTGCTCTTAGCAGAATCAGATGACTTTTTCTCTTCTGACATGAACTCACCTACAGACAAGCTAAACCACTCTAGTAGAAACATCAAGTCTAAAGGTGACTCAAATTTTCTCAATGACTTGTCTGGCATGACAGTTTCACAAATCACAGAATGGTTTGGTTTGGAAAGGGTCCTTGGAGATCACACAGAGGAGTTCCAACTCCTCTGCCATGGACAGGGACACTTCCCACTAGACCAGGCTGCTCAAAGCCCCATCCAGCCCTGGCCTTGAATACTTCCCCTCCTTATGCTGGGGGCTCCAAACTGGACACAGTATTGTGGATGGGGTCTCATAAGAGCAGAGGGGGAGAATCACCTCCCTCATCCTGCCAGCCATGCTTCTTCAGATACAGCCCAGGGCAGAGATGACTTTCTAGGCTGCAAGCACACATCAACCACCACCCTCAAGTCCCTTTCCTCAGGACTGTTCTCAATCCATTTTCCATGCAGAATTTATTTGTGCATGGGATTGCCCTGACTCAGGTGCAGGACCTTGGACTTAGCCTTGTTGACCTTTGTGCAGTTTGTATGGGGCCACCTCTCAAACCTGTCAAGGTCCCTCTGTATGGCCTCCCACTCAATCCAGCATGTCAAGTTTGGTTTTGTCAGCAAATCTGCTCAATGTGTACTCAATTCCACTGTCCATGTCACTGACAAAGATGTAAAATAGCACCAGTTCCAATACCAGCCCTTGAGAAACACCACTTGTCACTGATCTACACTTGGACATTTGGTTTGGGGTTTTTTCTGTTAAGTTTTCCTAAAACTCAATCTTATTAATCAATGTGTGGTAAAAACCTCCATGCTAAAGTGGTTTGGAAGAACAGAAAACAACCCCCTATATTTTCAGAGAAAAATTGCTTTCTTTGTCTCAGAGTGGTTCTGGTAAGAATAAGATACACAGAGGGCTAAGGAGACCATGAATGCAGTAGATACATATATATATATGATCAGGTATGAAAGTCACTGATAAAACTTCACCATAGATTTGACCCAACAGATTCTGATCTCCCTGAAAAAAATACATTAGTATGGTACTTCTTACTTAGCAGGATTCATGAGAAGAGCTAACAGGTGGCTTCCTTTGAGCCCCCCCTCCTTACAGCTAATCTTACCTCCTTATGATCCACACTGCACGTCTGCATTTCTAAACACTTATTTCAGCGTCAAGAAAAGATCTGTAGTGATCTGGTGAGTGACACCCTATCTTCCCTATGTAATTTTTGCCATTCAGTTGGCAGCTACAGAGAGCAACCAATGGCACTATTGTAAGGAGCACGCAGGGAAGATTCATGTCTTAAATGCAGAAGTTGCTCACAAATTTAATTTTTTTCACTTGCACTGAATTTTAGCAGGGTCATGGACTACAGATACAGTTTGTTTGGCCATGACTTAGCAGAGACTATTATGGAGCTTGTATCCTTTATTCACCTTGAATGCAACAAGTTCAGGTTGGTTCAGGGTTTGCTGTTTGCAATTTTCTGAATCACATTTCAGCCTGCATGTTTCCCCAAGTTTCAAGATTGCTGGGTTCAGACGTCCTTATTAGCAATGTCAAAGCAATGCATAAAAATAACATTTCATACTAATGAGTAAACTTATTAAAGATGAGAAATTAAAAATCTTGATATTCTGCCTAAGCATCACACTTCATATGTGTGGTTATCCCTGAAAGAAACAAAATCTATGCAAGTCCAAATTTACTCTAGATTTACACTCACCAAAAAAATAACAAAAAAACTAAATACACCTGGCAAAAAAACCAAACAACAGTCTGTTCCCCCCAAAAAGAATACTGGGATTGAATGAAGCAAGTCCAGAATTTAGGGGTGTAGCCCATTTAGTCACAAAAAATGCTAATTTTAATACAATTGACAGTTACACATTTACACTTGTGAAATATCTGAAACATGATTTTTCCCTCAGACAGACTTCCACTCCACACTATAAACATTTACTTTAAATTACAGGAGTGCTTAATGTAATAAGGCCCAAAAATCTGTTTTTATTGGTGCACATGTGAAGTGGAATATTGGAAGTTGAGTATAAATCCTTCATGCTCTCAAGTTTCTGAAGACAAAAAGAGCAGCATATTAAAGAGTTGAGTGCTATATAAAGGGTAGGATAGTAAGTATTTTATTGCATATATTGGAATTATTTTTCTTTTAAATACATATTATTATAAGTGAAACAATGACAACTGGCTCATTTGGAACATAGAAATTCTGGGGTAAGTTGACTATAATTAACCAACATTAACTTCTGCCTTCTGCGATAAAACTGAAAACAACTATCTCAGATCTTGTTCCAGTTCTTTAGTCCTTTGATAAAAAAGGGGATGTTAAAGCAGAAACATATAGAACAAAGTTAGTGTGCTATTTTGAGACATTTCACTGCAATTCTCATGTTAATACAGAAAAAGACATGGAAGATAAATACACATAGTTAGAGATCTGCTCTGTTGTATACATGTTGGTTTTAACAAAACGATGAGGGGGAAAAAACCTCAAACCCACAAACATAATGGTTATCACTGTTTTAAAGCATCTTCTATAGCACTGCCAAAATTACCCAGAGGATGAACTAGTCAAATTTACTGAAAATAACTTAAGAAGGATAAATTGCTATGGTGTTATGAAAATTAACTAGTTCAAAATGCTCTTCTCAACTGCTACCTGAAATTAAAAGCAGAAGACTCAGACTTCTTATTCAAGCATTTACAACTCAGTAGTCAGGCAGAATGAAACTAATCTCAGGTTTGTTGATTCCCTAATGCCTGCTGGCTGCTGCCAATGGACTTGCAGAGGGTTTGTGCTGATCCACACACCCTGGCTGCTGTCACACAGAGCATTAGGCACGCAGGAAACCCCAGTTCTGAAATAACACTCCGGTTCTTGTACTTGCATTTCCAGTCATGGTGCCTAACCAGCAAACACAACCCACTGCCACAAATCACTAGAAATAACAGCCTGGCACTCAAAGTTGCAGGATCTCCCTTTGGCCTGGAGCCTAAGAACAGCGGTAGCCAGAAATCTAAGTGAGCAGCACTTCACTGCTTTGCTCAACTGGTGGCACCACCTTTAAGAAAGTGCTGGAAGTTTTTCTGGCCAGTGGCAAACCATCACCATGTCCCCAGAGGGAAAGACATTTGTTGAATGCATTTATTTTAAATTTGTTGCATAAGCAACGCTGCTAGACATGTCAGTCTAGATGGAAGACTATAGCAAAGTGTTTCCATCAGTTCCATTTCTCAAACCTCTTTTGACAGCTAAATTAGCCTTTGATAGCAGCTGTAGTAATTTTGCAAAAAAAATTTACCGCTTACTCCACTAACCCTTCCTTGGTTTGGGTCACAGAGCAGTTTTGGTGCATGCTCATATAATCTCATTCTGGAGATAAATTAACTTCCAGCCACACACCATATATTTTCCAATTCCTAAGAAGGACCAAGTGAAAGTCAGAATCAATGACTGCTCTTTTCTACAGCTGTGAGACATGTTAGGGTGAGACAGCCTAGGGGACTAACTAAATAAAATTTGAAAAATCCAAGCTGCATGTACTATAGAACTAGAGACCTCAATATCAATTGCATCAGAATCCAGATTTAATTGTAGCACACCAAATTACTCATAAATTTACCACATGACTAGAATATGTATTCTAAGGATCTACATATGGCCAAACAGGAATCTAGACTAAAAGATTCCTGCCTTTAAATAGGACACCTTCAGGTATGTCAAAAGTATACAATAAGCAAGTCTTCTGCTCAGACACTCCCCAAAATTTACCAGTAGATCTCAGAATACAATAGGCCATGTTTCGCTTAAGTTGCCCAAATCTGACAGGATCATAACCTTGCTCCTTAAATAAACCTAATATTGCAGTTCGTTTTAATAAATCAAACTACTCACACAACCCGAATTAATTGAGGGGTGTATGCTGAAAGCAGTTAAGTGGTAAGCAAAACTAATTCTGCTGCCTTATGCAGAGAAAATAATGTAATATCCAAATGTTGCTATAATTTTATGTGTGTGATTTTTTCTGATAACATAAAATTAGCAATTCATTAAACAACGATGACAACATTAATGATCAAGGATAGTATATCGTGTACCTTATCAAAACATTTGTATTTAAATGCTAAATTATAAATCTCCAAGTAAAAAAAGTAGACAAGTTTGTACTAGAGTAAAGCTTTGAAATGTTGCTTTTCAAAACCTCTCTAGCATTGGAAAAAAAAAGTGGCACTGTCTGTTGCCTACACATTTCCCCACAGATCCTAAAGATAAAGCTCAAAATGCTACAGCTGTTCTCATTTTCAGCAGTGAAACCAGAGGAAACCCAATGCAAGTGAGATCAGCTTCTGCAGCACAAAACATGCATCTCAGGAAGGCCAATTTAGCCCTATATGCTACTGAGAGCAGCAAAGCCAGTACCCCCCTCTCTGAAAAAGCTCTAGCATTCAGTAAAATTTGAACTCCTTGCTTGCTCAGGACAGTACTAGTGACCTTACAGTGCTGACCACAGGAACAAAGAACAAGGATCATGCTCCAGGGCTTCCCTATTCACAGAATCACACAGAATCATCTGGGTTGGAAAGCACCTTCGAGATCCTCAAGTCCAGCCCTTGATCCACTGACACTGTGGTTACCAGACCATGGTACTGAGTGCCACATCAGTCTCTTCTTAAAAACATCCAAGGATGGAGAATCCACCACCTTCCTGCACAGCCCTTTCCGATGCCTGATCACCCTCTCTGTAAAGAATTTTTCCCTAATATCCAACCTAAACCTCCCCTGGCAGAGCTTAAGTCCATGCCCTCTTGTCTTAATGATAGCTGCCTGTGAGACCAACCCCCCCTGGCTACCCCCTCCTTTCAGGGTGTTGTAGAGAGTGATGAGGTCTCCCCTGAGCCTCCTCTTCCCTCACTTCCCTTCCTATTCCCTCACTGTCATGCAAAAAACCCCAAAAAACAAAAAAAAACAAACAAAAAAACCAAATATGCCTCTGTCACAATTTCATAGAAGTAGCAACTTTCATGAAATTTGTCCACATCTAGAAACAAGGTGTTGAAAAATCTTTTGAGAAGAACAGCTATCAGTGTGTATAACTTCACCTCATGTCAAGTACTGAAGATTTGAAGGCTGTCAGGCTTACTTCTAGTTAGTCATAACCTGTTCCTTGCAATAAGCAATACACTTAGTTGCTTCCATTGCACTTTCTTTTGTATTCTAGAAATTAAATGCTTGGCAGTGTTTGCTTCAGCCTTTCAGAGGGCCACTTTCAGCTGCCAGTTGAGGAATACACAAAGTAAATGCTGCGAGTCATTGTCATCACTACACAGGAGGAGGCATCATCAGTCATACAACAGCACAGGATGGAGAGCAGTAGCCTGAGCCTAAGTGCAGGAACTGCTGCTTCTATTACATGTAGAAGTCAATCAAAAGAAAAATGTGGTAGGAAAGACTAATAAAATCTTCACTAGGTGGACAGTTTCACATAAAATTTATGCTAATAAGTCTGCAAGAAGGGACAAATTCTCAGCACTTCTCAAACCAAAGGAGTTTTCCAACAGCTTCAAAGCTGAAGTTAAAAATCTGATCTTCTTCAACCTCTGAATTCCCAGCAATAACTGGTGGCCAATTTTATATTTTTAATTTTTTTTTATATTTTTTAATATTTTTTTAAATTTTCCATAAAAATTCAAGTCCTTATCACTATCTCAGTTACCTCTGTACATTCCTCTAGGTACACTACTATCCTTGTCTACTTACAGCCATATTTTGTACTCAGGAAAATAAAACACAAAAATACTCAACCCAGAATGTTTGTCGCCCACTCAAAAGTAACAATTCCTCTATCAGCTGAATCAATCCCTGCACATTTCTACTTATGTCTACAGTCCTACAGTCCTACAGTTTCAAAGATCCATTTTGGGATCCCTTAGGGAAAATCCATAACTGTGTATTCTAATTGTAAAACATATGCAAAAATCTTCCCAATTTCCTAAACCTTAAGAAGAAAACTAAAAAAAAAAAAGAAAAAAAAAAAAAAAAGCAAGAAAAAAGCTCTAAACCTGTTTTCTGGGCATGTGTAGGAACCCTTGGCCAAGTCTCCTGCTACACAACTCCTTTGCAGCTGGACTCCAAGTCCCTGGGGACCACACAGAAGTACATGAGAGCTGCCACCCACACCTTAAACATGTGCCACCACAGACTGCCACTGTCCTCTCATCTCACCATGTAGGCAGCTCCCACAGAACAGAAACTATCCATTTTTAAAGTCAAAAGGATAAATATGAAACTCTTGCAAATTACTGATAGCTTCCAGCTGAAGATTCCTGGGTCAAGGCTAGATGCTGTATCACTATGGCTGCTTTTTATACAAACCATCTATTGGCCAAGAGAGATACAGATTTTATTGTGTTAATTTTAGAAGAATACACAAGTAACTACCTGAAGATACACAAAGCTTCTGAAAATTGTAAAACTGTAACTCTGCCACTAGCATCTGTTTTTGCCCCAGGCCAGGCTGTGCCAGCCTAGCAGAACAGTCTTCTAACAGAAAAAAAAAAAAAAAAAAAAAAAGCAGAAAGAATCTATTTATGACCAAATGAAAGGAAGCTCTTTACCATGAGTAATTTCTATTTCATGAGGCATTTGGAGCTTCCCAATCCATGCCATCAGCAAAACAAACATTTATTAAATAGCAAGGCTCAGATGAGACAAAATAGAAAAGCCCCACATGCATTTCTTTGACATATGCTTTTCATCAGTGTAGGAGAAGAGAAACCTGAACCTAACTTTCCAGCCACACTGAAAAGATCTTTGTTAGCCTCCGTTCAGAAGAGCTAGAGATGGGACAGCTAGTACTCTCTTCTTTTTCATAACAAATTTCTAGGAAGTGCTGCATACCTGATAACTGGCTTGCAGATCACTAGTAATGCTTCATAATAGTATTTTTTCTCTTCATTCTTCTATTCAAGATGACCTCTTTGCCCACTCAGCCCCTGGCTTGGGGATGAAGTTAAAGCTGCAGTGTGACAAGGGAACTTTTTGTTAAAACACACGACAGTATCTTACTTACTAATGTTAAGACAAACAAGAATACACACCTTATGGAATAAGTAACATAGCTAAGTGTAATGCTTACACTAGGCAGGAAAAAAGTATTCTCAAAATTTCAATAGGAGAATTAACAACTGAGAGACACAGCCCAAAATATTGTCAAATAACATACAGAACTCCTGTTCTTAAGGGTTGTCCATGTATCCCCCTCCTGTGAAGAGTCAGAGGGTGCTGGCAGGAAAGCACTTCCAGCACACCAAGAACAGGTCCTCCCCATATCACTGCCTTGCTGTGCATCAGATGAGAAGAATTGTCCCTCCAAAAAACTTTTCAGACCTGCTGACCTCACTTCCCCACCACAGGCAGATTTCAGCCTGCACACCTGATGTGCACAGAATGCCCAAGCACAGGTCAGGCTGAAATATAGGGAGTAGCCTGTCCCCACAATTTCCATTAGCCTGTACATAGTCCCAGCCACCTGACAGTCTGTTTTTCACTGTCATGACAACACCTGAAGTTCTCTTTGTCGTGAAGCAAGACCTGACATTCAAAACTGAAGTTTGGGCAGGGCTCTGCTCCCAAAATCAGAGCACTGAGACACCAAAGGGCTGCCCTGACTTCAGCTCAGGAAGGCAAGATGCTGTTGCTCGCATTTAAAATGTCATTATACCTTTTACTTGCTTCCTGGAGATCCAAGTGCTAAGTACAAGCTCTCTTTTCACTGATGTACCATTTAAAGCCTTGAGAGCAGTCATACCTGGCAGGTTTTGGTGAATGTTAACACAAGGAAGAACATAACTCGCTTTTGTATGCAGAAAACCTGTACAGTCTCTTAACCTTCGTGGCACCTCCTCTCTACATTTTTGAGCCATGACAAGGAACAAACCTATTATAGAAGATGTAAGACAATAACAGTGCTGCACCTAATTTAAACTGTAGCTTCACTTTCCTCCATCTTAACCTGTTTCTACTTACATAAGAGCTATTATTTCCTTTGACAGACAGATCAGTCTACTGGTACGCAACTAAATGCTTCAGGAAAGAACCAAATCTGATTACCTACATTTGCTATCCAAACACTAGGAAAGCAAAGAGGGTTCAAAGGAGAAAATGTTGCCTTCATTTCTTTCTGCTCACTCTAATCCAAGATATATTTCAACAGTCTTCTGAAAAGTTAGTAAGGGAGGAAGCAATTTAAATGTAACAGGACCCTCTTGAACCTCAGCATAAAACCAGCAGCTAATTAGGATGCCTGATGTGTGGCATCAAAAAGAAAAAGAAACAAACAAAAAATTCCACAATACTTTAGAAGATTTACCTGATTAATTTTTACAGAGCTGTGGTGCTGCTGTAGCACCCCAGTACATAGCCACTTCATATTCAGAAGCTCATTAATTCTGAAGTTGACTCAACTCTCCATTCTATTTCAAAAAGAACTGTTTCAAAAACTGAAGATGAATTTTTACCTGGCTCAAGCATCTAAATGACCTAAAGTAAAGCTTGTAAAAATATGAACAAATATTTAAAAAAAAAATAATGTACATAATAATGAAAGTTGAGATGTATTGATGTAAGTTTTATCATAGCTTATAGTTAACTAGTGACTACTTAACTTTAAGCTGTCATTCTCTTACATTAAAAATGCTTTTGAAGCCAATATGAATTAAGCTATATATTTAAAACAGAAAAAAACTGTGAAAACAAACAGTAATGCTGCTGCTTTACTATTTCTTCTAATCTCCCAAGGACCTGAACTTGGCTTTGGTCGGTCAGCTCATGATAAACAGCACAAACACCTGCAGCTTATACAGAACGGCAAAGCAATAGGAGGCAAGGACCATTCCTCCTTTGAAATCTGGGATTTAACTGATGTCCTCACTTACTGACTTCTTCCATTGTTTCCCCCTTCTGCAAAGAGCAGTACAGTAAGTACAATACCTCCATAAGGCTTTAAAAACCTTGCACTGCTGCACATGGATGTACACACAGCTGTGTGTGCTGTGCGTGCACAGACCCAGATGAACAGGTGATCATTTTTTAGATGTCACAGCCCTTTCTGTGCATGGATAAAAAAAAATAAAAAACCAACTACTTCAGCGACTTGGTATTTTCTGTCTGATGCCAAAAACATAATCCACAAGGCCACTGTATCACACAGCCAAAGGAACTGAAATTAGAATACTGTAACTCAATGTAACACACATAGCATAACAACTTCACTATGAGGTTGAATCAGTGTCATGTTGAGTTGAGTAAGCAGCCTTTATAAATAGAGCTTGAAGACACCTGTCCTGTGCAGTTTGGGTTTTTTTTAATTTGTTTTTCTTTAAGTTATTAAGATCAAGAGAAAAGAAAGCTGCTTGGAATAAACACCAGAAACTTGGGTGCCATCTGAACTGAGTGTACATGCCAAAGACGACATGGAATTATGTGATGCAACATACTTTGGCTCTGAGGTATACAACTTGTTCAAAGAGGAGCTAAGTGGTAGCTCAGCACATAGCAGCTCAGATGTGCCACACACAAAAAATACCATTCTGCAATCTCAAACAGGTTGCCTGTCTGGTCATAGTGTTGCAAAGCTCCACCCCAGCTCTTCAAAATCTTAACTCACCCTGAGGCCCTGAAGGATGTTTGCTCTTACAGAGTGTTTTGTGAAATAAAATATGGGAAAAGAAAAAAAAAAACAGAACAAATAAACAAAAACCAACCAAACAACAACAACAAAAAAATCTTCCAAACGTTTTAACTGTCTCCAAAAAAAGACATGAAGAAACAGATGATGTTTTAAATATGACATGTCTCAGATTTGCTATGCAGCAATTTACTTTTATTTTTTGAATTAAACTGTAGAATATTTTGACTGTCATTTTAATGTATCAATGCAGAGAAGAAAGAGACTTGTGCACTTCTTTAGTTGTGATCATAACAGTGGGGAAGTGATGGAGAACAGAGAAGGAAAAGTAGTAAACAAGATACATCTGAGATAGCACAAAACATACAATGGCCACATAGAGCTGCAAACAGAAACACTGTATTCTACACTCCAATGTTTGACAGCTGAAGTTTTTATGTTTAATGTGGCACTTTTGCAATGAATTGACTGCTGAAGGTACTGGCAGTCACACATATCTCCTCAAGAATTTCTTGGCAAAAACCTCCTTTTGGAAAGATATTAAAACAGCTGAATATGGTCTTGAACACAGATTCAAAATCACAGCTCCAATGCAATGCATTATGCTCTTGCTAAAAGCTCTTCTTGTGCAATTTTTCTACCAAAAGATGTAAATTATCCCACGGACCACAACCCTAAAAATAAGGGCAAAGGCAGAGATCAGAGGTGCACTGCATCGACCAACCTTTCTAGTAGAAGAAATGTGAGAAAGTTAAAATTACACTTGTTTAATCATTAGTTAATGAGTCTTCTCCTTAGACCTACATGTTGATGTAGGTCTGTGGCAGCTGTTTCACCAGTCATCCTTAGCACCCTCTGAGTGACAGTGCTGGCCCAGAACATCATCAGTAGGTTAGCTACAAGTCAGTCTGGTAGCTTTTCCTCTGGTTAATGTCACCTAACACTTGTTTTTTTAAGACCCTGCTCTCCACTTTTTATTTTCTTTAACCAAACTTAGACGTAGGTTCCATTGTCTCTCCCTTCTTCTCTCTCCCTCCTGGGAAGCAAAAAGGGAGTTGGAGAAAGATGAGAAAGGAAAAAATGGTTCATTCTGCAGAACAGAGAAACATTCCTTTGTCTCTTTTCTCCTCTATTGGTAGCTAGAAAATATAGCTAGTAATATAGAAAAAAATTGTGGTTTCTAGAGAAAATTCCCTCCAGCATGTCAAGTTAAATCAGAGTTGGTTGATTTCAACATGCTCCTCATGTCAGAAAATAACAGAGAAAACAACTGCCTAAGTATGAGTTACTGCAGAAGACCACAACTTTCTCCTGCAACCTGTTAGGGCAGTTATTGACAGTGCCAAGAAGTCAACGACACAAATTCATCTAAGACTTGCCAGAAGCACTGTATCCAGCCTTGGCTGCCACACTGCTATTTTTTTTCTAAGTTCTTTCAACAAAGATCTGCAAATTGAACACAAAACTGTAACACTTCTATGCTATATTTAATCCAGGAGCATACAACGCTGCATCTGGGAACTGCACTACTCCTAGACTGTGATTACATCTTTCAGTACCTCACTACTGCCCATCAATTGCCTGCTGGATGATAAGGGTGCTGTGACCCTTAGTACATGCTTCCTAGGCCCTTCTCACACAGCATCTAATGCTCAGAGGTCTGAAACACTGAAATACTGCCTGAAATAAGCAGGTATTCCCACTCAGCCTTTCCTTCTTCTACAGCATGCATGACCAAGAAGAAAAATGCACACAGAAAAGCTTTGAAATATACCGTAATAAAAGCCTTGAAGTATGTCATAATTCCAGTGTTCACTAACTTTTGAGGTTTAAGAAACCTTCTGACTGCTTCAAATATTTTCTGCGTGTGTAATTAAGCATTTAAACAACATATGCTTTCCTTGTTTAGTTCCCCTTCCCCAAACCTCTAAGTTTCTCTAGTAAAAAACCAGATGCTTTGAAGCTAGGGTTATTCCTTTCAAGTATCTGGAAAGTACCTTGCATAAAAATATAAAAAAGAAATAATATCAGAAATATTGCTTTGTTTCCACTCTTATACTTCTTCCTTTTGGTGTTACAGCCAAAGACCTCCAGGAAGGTAACTGTTGATTCTAGCCCTAGTCGTGTATGTAGTGTCACACAATACGTTTGCCTCCTGGCCTAATTACCTTACTCTATTTCAATCTCTTCCTCAAGCAGTTGTCTGTCTGTTACAGCAGCATTTTACCTCTGCTCAACTGGCCTGTCCTCTAAGAATAAGCCTGTATTGAATTAACACACTGTCATTTTAATCCAGGTATCTGTTTACCGCTGCATTCAGCGCTTCTTCTCAGCCCTGTCACCTCTACCCCAGGGGCATCACCATTTTTTCTCCATGTGATGAGGAAACCCAGGTGTTCATTTTGGACATGATGGTGACCAAGACGACCCTAATTATGTATACAACCACTTACAAGCTCCTCACCTGCAGTAGCAAACATTCCCTTAGGGGTAAGGTTGGGAGGGAGGGAAGGAGAAGGTAGACTGAGCTGGCAAGGGAAGGGTTGCTTTGGTGTTTTTTTGCCTAGAGTTACTTTAGTAGCCTCAACAGTATTTCTATATCCTCATATTTCATTGTTGGTGCCAAACACCTTACTGTAACACCAATGAAAGCCTCCACTGAATTTAACAGCCTTCACAGCTGCTCCTTCAGAAACCTGCAGGGTATGCAACACGGCAGCATCCAGCAGCAATTCCTGTCACAGTCTGCTAAGGATCAATTACCCAGAGTCAGAAATTCCAAGACTCAGCTACCAAGTTGTCTTCCTTCCCACCACCACTCTACAAGTTTGTCTACATGTTTCTAAGTTGTCAACATGCCACACAAAATATTCTCCTGTTTAAAATCGATGCAATGAGAATATACTCCGCATAAAACCAGCTCTGTAGAATCCCTTAAGCAGAACTGCTGTTGAACAGAAATGTCCAATCTGAAATATGAGAATGAGACATTAATTACTCTTCAACTGTTGATCTCTATCTTAAGCATGTTCTTACTGATTTCATTCCACCCTGAGATTCCACCTCAGAAGCTCCTTGATGCTTTGAACCCAGAATCTATAGAGCAGCAAGCTCAGGGTAAGCACCTACACATGACAGAAATTACATACAGGCTGTACCAGCTTCTCATCTGATTTAATGAAGAATTAATTTGCACAGGATGAAGATCTGATTCAGCATGCACAGCTGTTCCCAAACTTCAGATGCCAGGTGAGGTCAGCAGTAATGAAATCGCAGGCTGCACGGCCAGCAGAAATTGAATATTATCCAGGAAACAAAGGGCAAAGTCAGCAATTTGTTAAGATAAATGAGGAAGAAAAAAAAAAAAGTGGCTATTGCCATGTATATTCTTCATGTATTATGTATATTATTGCACATGTATATTATGTAGCAGCTTTATAGATGAGATTATGCAACGATGTGATAGCAGAAGACTGCTCTCACAGGATGCCCCTCCCAGTCTTAAATCCCTGCATAGAGACTATCATAAAAGAAATACTTCTGTAAGTGGCTTTTACTAGACATGATGTAGTAAATTAACTTTAATACAGAATAGTGCAAAACACCACTGATTTCCCAAAGCACAATCTTTACAGCACACAGTTTCGAAAGCACCCTTGAGTTTTCAAATTAGCATCCATAAACACTCTTGCACATAAAAACTTAAGCTGTAGATATTTTTTTTCCTTGTGGAAAACTTATGCCTCTTCATACTTTGATATATGAAACAGATTTGGAGAGAGTTTTTGTGAGTTTCCATGGTAAGCTGAGCTCTTCTGTAGAAAGGGTGTGATCAGCTGCCCTCCCTGCTCACTGGTTACTGCCCTCAACACCCTCAGACCTCTCTGTGCCACGCCAGATTTATACATGAAAGCATACTGCAGCTTTTGATTTTCAACCAGCTGCTAATGGAAATTCACAATTACCAAACAACTAAATAATAAAACTGAAGTCATAGATCTAGGAAACTGCAAAGCAAAAAGGAAAAAAACTAATTATCTTAAAAATATGAACATCTGACAAATCAAGGGACTGATTAAATACCAGAGCTTCCATTGAAATTAATGCAACTATTTCAGGCTAGAAAGTTGGGTTAGATCTGTTTAGATAGTATAAACTGCAGGATGACAAATATCAGGAAATTTAAAATGTATTGTTAGATAAAGCAGAACAAGAAAAAAAACTCTCAAGATTTTTATTGAATTAGATTATATACTCCCAGCTTGCACAGAGAATGCTTTTTCTTACTCCTCAGAAGTCTAGCACCTACCTGAGAATTGCCGGAATAGAGCCAAACTCTCTGTACGTACTGGTGTAAAGCATGGTGTACAACCACTAAAACAGTCCTGTTCCCACTCCACACACTGCCCAAAACCACGGACGTGCTGTGTTTGCAATGATGAGGCAACCTTTCTCTAGTGGCAGAAATGCTGTTGCTGCCTGGTTCCAAGGCTGCAGCTACTTACCCTCATCACCTTGCCAGTGACATGGCTGCAGGAGGTGGCTGCTCTGCCCATCAAATGACCAAGCCACCCATGCTTAAAGTCCCTCTCCTTCCTGTGCCATGACACAGGACTCTGGTGACTCCCAGGACCCCAGTGATTCACTGGGAAGCACAGCCCAGCAAAGCCACGTGTGTCACTTGGGGGATGGTGAAATGCACCAGAGGAGTACGAGGCAGCACTCAGCACGGTACCTTTGGAAACTGTACTCTGATTTATCTAATCCTCAACATACACACAGAGTCCTCCAGCTTCCCCAGAACACCAAAGTGACTACAAGATGGAAAGCTATTTGCTGTGTTTCATTTTGCTCTTCATGTGTGCACAAGGCATGACACTACTGGCTGGGGAAATAACTCTGGCCCTTCTTAAAACCCTGATTATTTAAAGTCAACAACAAGTTCACAGACCTTTCTAGTCCTTGCTGGACCTTTCCCAACACAAAAGACTCCCCAGCAAATGTCTGTAGAAAATTCTTGCTTCAAGGCTGTAACAATTTACTACCACAAGGAAGAAGAAAAAAATCATCCTTCCAAGAACCACATCTGCAGCAGTTCAAGAGGAAGGGAAAGAGTAGCAACAGAGGACGGGTGTTATATCTGATATTGTAACAAGCTCATATAGCAAAGACCTGTTTTCTGTCGAGTTAGAGTCAGTATTTTCACTAAATAACATTAGTTAAAATTTACAGGTCTTGTCAAAGTAATTTTACTGAGAGAAAAATGATCTCTAATTCCAGCCAAGCATACTGAACTTTTTTCTTGAGTCTGTTATGGATCCATGGAAAACCAGCGATGGTGAACAAGCAAAAAGAGGTATTGGTTACATTCTGATTAGAATGGAAAACAGATGTGTGGTGATTAATCACATTCTAGTTAAGACAAGGCCACCCTGGCACAATTAACATATGGGTTAGTTCTGGCTCCTTAAGTACACCTGATTATGTGTCAGCTTACACCTTTGTTTTCACATCAGAATAGACATATTAGGGGAAACTCATACCTGCATTAACCCCACAGAAATCCCAGAGCTAAAATTATACTCAATTTATAGTTAGAAAATTTAAATTCAGAGCCTAACTAACTAAACTGGTTCATGGGTCTTTGCTGATCTCCAGTTACAAAGAACATGAATAGTACATGGAAAAAGAGTGAGTTCTTTTAATTCTCAGCTACTCAAAGCAGGTAACAGGAGTTTTAGAGGTAACTGCCAAACAAGCATCCATTACTGATTGAATAATAAAAATTACATATGACATTCAGTGCAGAAAAATGCTACATCTTGTTTTTAAAAAAAAAAATCACCTAAATTTTACATATAATTATGTTTTTGAATTGAATTTTATTACTCAGAAGGCACTCAGGTAATACCAGTTTGGTAGCAACACTGGTTTTTTAACTGCTCCATAGATAGAAGATAATTGGAATTATTTTTAAGAGAATACAAAACAAAGGAAAAATCAGCATTGCAACACTATTTAAATAAATTGTGTGCCTGCATTTTCAATAGTAGGTATGTTTGAGGCCCACAGCCTCAAATGCCATACACAGCAGAACTGGAACAGATAGAACTGTGAGAAGGTTGATTATTGGCAAATAATTGTGTTTTTTTTTAAGGAAGTATTATGCTATGAAGACAGTCCAGCTTCCAGAGGAGGAATGGCCACTCGGATCCCTTAGATTCCCCATTCTTTACAGGGATTTCTACATTGTAATGAGATGAACTAGGGAAAAGGCAGGAGGGGAACAAGGAGAAGCAGCTATTGAACCTTCAACAGAATGCTGGAAATCAATCAGGAATTCCTTTTCCAATATAGCTACAGGTAATCAAAGCAATGTTTCAAGTCCAAAATAGCCAGAAAGAGCTGGTCACTCACACAGAGTGCAGGGACCAGCCGTCGAACTGTGGGAACTTGTGCCTGCAATATTTTTTACCTGCTGAAAGTCTGAAGAGCAGCTGGGCAGGTTCCTGGAAGGAGACTCCACAGTGGGTGACCAATTCTAAAGACACCACACCTCAAAGTCCCTGAAGCTCAAGACTGCAAGAGGCTGGAAAGAACTCTAGTGGAATACTTTGCACTCTTCTTATATTCTTCAATTAAGTTACGGTTAGCAGCTGTTTCAAAATGAAGCAGAAGAATGGGGAAACTGGCCTACACAGACCTTTGGTCTGATCCTGCAAGGCCATTTTGTTCTACAACCAGTTTGGTGGGGACGTGGATGACCCCTCCATGGAAGAATTCATGGCCATGTTGGATGGGGCCTTTAGCAATCTGGTCTAGTGGAAGGAGTCCCTGGCACATTCAGGGAGGCTGGAACTGAGATGATCTTTAAGGTCTCTTCAAACCAAAACCATTCTGTGATTCTATGATCTGTGATTCACTTCATGCTTACTCACTCTGTGTAGGGGAGAAGATGAAAATCTTTCAGAACTTACCAACTGACAAGAACCTAAATATTTCTGGAACATAATCCTCTATAAAATAATCACCTTCAAATTGTCTTATGATCATGCTAGATAACATAAATAAGCTCTGCACTTACTCGCACCATAACAGTTGGTAATATATGCTTGCAGGTCTCTTCATTATGTGCTTCATTGAAGCACAATAGATAAATAATGTACACACACCTTCCCTACAAACAGCTGCTTCTTGAGTATGCTCAGTTATTTGCAGTTATTGCCTGTTTATATTTCCAAATTTGCAACCCCATGATGCAAGGGTTACATAGATTATTATTCCTTCTACTTAGCTGCTCAGGATTAGGAAAGGTTTTAATTTAGTTTCTTTTTAGAAAACAATTTTTTCTACTTTTATCTTGCCTGTTACACCAAGGAATGTTCCCACAGATCCTCTCCATAGACTCCCTGGCACACTAGGCACACTGTGCTAACAGAAACACTGTAATAGGTTTCAGGAGATAATCAGAAACCATACTTAAGAAATTTTGCAATCCAGTCTGGAAGTTGCTAGAGCTGGAAGCAGATAATCAAGTGTCTAAATAACCAACATTTATTTTGCAGGTGTCCAGAGCTGTTCATTCTTTCTCTGCAAACATATGAGGCACACCACAGCCTGCCTATCTGTGCAGTACAGAGCAGGCAAAGTACCTAATTCAAGAGAGCATGGGAATATAAACATGAGACTGAGGAAACTGAGCTATTCACCGAGTCCTTCATGGCAGTCTTCTGGATGAAAATGGAAAACAAATACTTATCCTCATAAGAATCCATTTTACAATAAATTCAGTTTTCTTGTATTTACCAAGACTTTCAATGATGTGAGCCTAATTTTACATCAAGAATCATAGAAACATACAACATCAGGTTGGAAGGGACCTCAAGGATCATCTGGTCCAACCCTTCTAATATTATTGTTTATATGATATGTCCCAGCATCCCATTGAGCTGAAACTTAAAACTTTACAAACTGGGGGACACTACTTTCCCTGGAAGATCATTCCAATGTCTGACTGTCCTCACAGTGAAAAATTTTTCTTATGTTCAATTGGAATCTCCCCAGAAGCCACTTGTGCCCATTGCCTCTTGTCTCATTCATGTGACTCCTTGTAAACTGGGAGTCTTCATCTTCTTTTTAGGCCCCAATTAAGTACTGGAACATCATTAATAAGGTCTCCCCTCTGCCTTCTTTTCTCAAGGCTGAACAGACCCAGTTTCCTCCGCTTCTCCTCATATGGCAGGCACTCCAGTCCTCTGATCATTCTCGTGGCTCATATCTGGAAGAACTGAAACAGCCACTCACAGGACATTTGAGTAGAGAAAAGGACACGAACATTGTCTTGCTCCCCAGCTTAGCTTTTGTTCAGTCCAATTTAACCCCCTGAAAAAGTCACAAGCAAGCTGCCTGCTTAAACATCCAAGAGGCTCAGGAGACTCAGGTAACGGGCAGTAGTAAGATAAAACATCAAAATACTAAAACCTCAAACCAGATACAGTGCTTCAAAATGGCAAACTCAGATCTATCAACAAATTAGCCACCTGCAACAGCTACTTTAATTCAGAAATTAGAGGCTGAGGAAAGTAAATTTAAGAGTTTCCCTGCATAATTTTTATGTTTCTTAAGCCCAAGGAACTCATTAAAGGAAAGGGCAGGTGGGCAGGAAATAAGTCTCTTCATCCAACTTGTGCTACTGTTTTTCTTCTTAGACAGAACAAGCTATCCCTGACAAACACAAAAGCTGTAACACACTCTAATGTCCTATCAACAAGGTAAGAAAGAGAGAAAAATGAAAAGCAGCACTGTCATGAATGTGCAAAGAACAGTAGTACAAAACCCCAAGAGATACCATGAGGTCAATGGCACATAGTTGGGTCACTGTGATATCACATAATGGAGGGGGAACTGATAAATAAAAGGCACAATTTCATTATCTACCAGGACGACAGCGTGAGAGGGGTGAAAGTTGACACAAGCCACAGCCACCTCTGATAAGGTATTGCATATTAATACCCAGGACATGCAGCCACTCTTGTTTTCTCAGCAAAAAGGGTATGGATACAGTCCACAAAGCGTCTCTCGTCTCCTTTTCCTTGCTATTAATAGAAAACAGGGAAAAGATCTTTCCTAGTAGAAGTTGCCTACTACAAAGTACAGTTGACCTGACTCCCAAAGGGAGGTTTAAGAGAGATCCTGCGTAGGCAGTGCCCGGGCTGCCTGACCCCCTGCCACCCACCCAGCCCTCAACAGGCAGCAGAGGCAGCAGCTGCCTCTGGGATCTGCTGGTGCACAGCATCAGGCTCAGAAAATCAGGCAATACAAGAAAATAAAAGCAGCAACAGGAGACACACAAATAGGAAACCTCCTCTTCAGCTCTTGCAGCTTTGCAGCTAACTGCAGCAGTAGTGGTTCAAGGGTTGGACTTGACCTCTGAGGTCCCTTCCAACCCAGCGGATTCTATGATTTGCAGATAGCGCAGCAAGTCCTGCAATAAGGGAAGCAGGTCACTTGCCTGGAGGGATGTCTTGTCAGAAACATCATGCTGGAAGCACATTAAAACTGTAACTTTATCCTTTTTAGAAAGGGATGCACCTGCAGACTTGATCACCAGGAAGCAGGCTGGTAAAAATTACCAAAAAGCATCATTTCATTCAAATGCAAAACCAGCACTCCATAGGGGCAGAATGGAGGAATTCTTACCTCAAGTAGTCTTAAGGCAGGTGAGGATTTGGAGAGTCTTGTGCTCCAACATCCAGAATATCTGCCTCAGTCCTAAGCACAGCACTTAGACACAACAGCAGCAGACACCAGCTCATTTCTGCCCATACGACGGGCCTTAGAGCCAATGGAGGCAACTCATAGCCTGAATCCCTGAATCTTACTTGCACTTACCAAGCTTCATTCCAGCATGACTTTGCAGAAATTATTTCAATAAGCGAATTCATATATAAAAATTACATATTAGATCCCTATAGAAAGCAGTAAAAAAAGGAATCAGTGCAACTATTTTCAGAGCTTGGCAAAGAACCAGATTTCAGTAAAAGCTGCTGTCATCCAAGAATTACTATCAGGACTCTGAAGACATAAACCAGAAAGGGACAATGGATAGTATGTGTACTTTTCAGCCATGCAGTTCCTCTCCCTAATCTGTTCCCTTTATGGTCAATGGAACAAGAGCAGTTCAGGGCAGGAACATAACTGAGATGCTCTGAAGTGCCCCTCTGCCCACTGATGACAGAGAGAGCCTAGAGGCTAACACAGCCACCAAGCTGCATGCATGGCATGTCTGGGAGGCTGAGAAGAAGACTGCTCATGGCAGCAATACAGCAGTAAAACTTCCAAGTTATTTCCCTACATGCACCACAGATGGCACAACTCAGACAATATGGCAAAGAAAATCTATGTACAGTGCCTCAAAGCTTCTTGTCAGTTGAAGCAGGCTCGTAAGACTCCACGCAACAAAGAGGAAAGCAGAGAAGAGGAAGGAACTAAGTCTGTGTTGTTTTCTTGTTGATGTTTTGGTTTTTTGTTTGGTTTTGGGGGCTTGGGTTGGTTTGGGGATGTTTGGTTAGTTTTCTTTAAATTAGGAATAGAGATTCATAGGATAACAGAATGGTTTGGGTTGGACGGGACCTTAAAGGTAATCTAGTTCCAATCCCCGTGCATGGGCAGGGGCACGTCCCACTAAAACAAGCTGCTCAAAGCCCCATTCTCAGTATTCATAAAACAGATGCAATAACAAAAAATCTTTTTTCTGTGCAGCATGTGCTTCTTCTCTGGTGTTTTGTTTTTCCCCACAGAGAAATTTAGGAACTGTTTTGGTATTTCTGTGTTTGGACTCCGCACACTTCCTGCCTCCTGGACAAGCATCCCCTGGAGCCAGCTGAAAACTATACCCAGCACCCTGAAGTAACAGGCATCTAGTCAAACAAGTACTGCCAGCTCACAGATGTTCCTCTGGGTCCCTGAGTTGGTATAAAATGATATGTTTTTTACTGGCTTTAAAACAAAAAGGATCCAACCTCATAGCAGTTAAGTTAGAAAAACTCCCCATAAAGTCTTACTAAAGATAATAAAATGACTGAATTTTGACTAAGGAGCCTGGAACAGTCAACATACAGAACTGAAAGCCACACATACCACCTCAAATGCACATTATAAACCAAATAGTGCAGACCAACAACCTAGGAGTGATAATCCAGGAGACCCAGCCACTGCTACCAGAGCACCCCACAGGATGCGGTCTGGGGTAGCTATGGGTGTTTGTCTATTCATTGCTTGCCTTAACCTTGAGACAAAAGTACAGCAGGGCTTTGGGGAGCATCCCTAAGTGCTCCCCTCTCACAAGGTACACCACCTCTGAGAACACTGCATATAGCTGTATATGGATATTCTGGCAAAAGATACAAGGAGGATTTCATTTCCTCATCCACTCTTTTGGGATCTCATATTTTTAATATATTGGGAAATAATAAACACAGAAGTGAAAAACATATGGCAGAACTCCTTTATGACAGTTCTAACCAAACTTTTTCAGGATGCTGTTACACAGGACACTGGACCTTTCCTGCAAACACATCCATGTTTTCCTTAGCAAGTTTTTCTTCCAGTGTAACACCAAGTACTTCAACTGTGAAAGAAAAGAAGAAAAAAAGTAGAAAAGCCTCCCAATGCATTTTTGATGCAGTTATAGCGAAACACTCAGGGATGGTCATTTAAGCAGCAAGAGGCAGAAAAGACATGACAGCTGGCTGATGTGTTTCCAGTATTGTTACCATCCTCCCCTGCCTGGAACAGCTCATCTGCCCCCACAACCTGCAGAGTAACTTCTACTGCTAAAAGGGCTGAGGAAAACCCCAGCCCTCAGGCACTGGTAAGATCAGTCCCAAGCATCCTCTCATGCCCAGCCTGACAGAAGCTTTCTCAGCTGTCCACATTTCACACAAAGCAAAGCAGTAAGCAAATCTCTCCAGTGGTATTTGATGCTGAATGGACTCTTAAATGGCCAGGGAACCTAAATTTAGGAATATGTAGTAGAAGTAAGGAACACATCCAACATTTATATTTTCTTCCTTAACAGATAAAAAGTTAACCTGAAATGCCAGCTTTAGACATTCTGAAGTTACAACTGGCCCTTGAAGCTAAAGTTTAATCCTTGTCAACAGCCACAGGGAGAAATAAACCAGCAGAAACAGGTTTTAACTTTTTTTTTTTTTTTTTTTTTTAATAAACACACTCCTCTTCATGTTTGAACAGTAAGATCAGAGCTAAATATTTAATGTCTGAAAGGTTAAAGGAAACCTGAGACAACACTTCATACATACCAGACTCGTATCAAACTGCTAAATATGAATCGACATGGCTTATGGCATCCTACCACTTACATCAGCATGCTGCTCAGCCACAGCAACTTCTGCTGGGGTTTTAAATTGAGTAGTTGTAACTTTATCTCTTTGGAGTCTAAATTTTTATGTGCCTTACTGAGACTAAACAGGAAAAAGAGAGAATTAAAGGAAATGTTATTGTTATTAAAATACAGATACTGTACATAAAAACCCAACCAAACAGAAAAGGACAGCTCATTCTTAGAGTAACACTTGAAGACAAGGAAAATTGTGAAATAAAGAAGGTCATCGGCATGATACAATATTTTATAAAGCTTGTATTTTCATTTTTTCATTGGCAATATTTTGCCAATTAAATGCTTTAAAAAATCCCCTATCTAATGCCCTTTTCCAAACAGACACACTAGGAACTTCACCAAGCTTGTACAAGTAGAAAACCATAATGATAAAGAGTGGTGGGATTCCTCTAGCCCTGATGACCATATCTGCTTGTGGTATGTTCTGATCCCAAGATGAGCATTTTATCTCAGCTTTTCCAAAGGCACCATAGCAATATTTTGCACTATAGCACACATTTTCTTGACGCTGGTTTTGGTGGATACCTCACGTACAAGGGTTAAAGAAGACAACATCAGGGAACCATACCACCTATTTGAATAAAGTTTCTATCTTTGGAATATTTCATTCAAGAGACACACAACTTACAAATTAAGTCATCTTATTTTCTACATAAATAAAAGCAGCTGCACATGAAGAAGATGAAAGGGTTACAAATGAAAGAGGAATAGGATAGCTGAAGGCAAAGAAAGAACAGTACATGTAATTTTAATGTCACGACGAAAAAATTTACATTAGTATTATAGTACTTTGTAATTAATTTAAAAATATATCTGAAGCAGGTCTAAATGGGATTGCTTTGGGGGGTGGGAAGCAAAGCATCATACTACTTCTTTTCCATCATGGCTTTACAAAGAGGTTATTTCCTTTAGGGTGCTACTGAGTATGGTTGAAAATTTTTGTTTGTGCAGAAACAAGATTTGTTTTAAATCTCACTATGTTTTAAGATCCAAAAGTAGATTCCTTCTCCCTGCTATTTTTTATATATTGCAAGAAAAAAGAATTATTATGGAAATCTAAGTTATTAAGGAAAAAAAGTCAGAAAGAGGATATCCCAATTAAAAGATATTTCACTCTATTTCTACTGTATTCTTGGTGTGAGTGGAGTCAGATAAGCCCTCACATTTTAACCAAAGTTTCCCAAGATGAAAAAAGCATCCCACTAGCACACTCTGCAGCAGTCCTTTCACACCTGGAAAAGCCCCTTTAAAGCAGGAATCCACCACTTCTAAGCAACAACTCACTGCTAACAGAGGCTTTATCTGCTCTACAGCTTCTTTGCTCTTGCTGTAATGCCTATTTTAAGGATTATAGTTTCAATGTAATATGCATGGACAATTCTTGGAAATCACCCTGCATTGTCTCAAAATTCTGAAATGCTACAGGACTGGCCCAGAGGTTTCTCAGTGAGATCACAGAAGGTAAATCACAGGTTATGGGGAAGCACCGTGGTTCATCCCACAAAGGACGCAGACTAAAAGCATGCACAAGGAGCACAACAAAAGTCTAACATTTCAGTTTAAAGTGGTGTACATTTTTAGAGCAAAACCACAAGTTATTTATATGGATAGATTTTCACAAAGCAATCTGATCTGGAAACCAGGGGATTTTACTTAAGAGCATCTGTGTTCCACATTCTCAGGAAATAATCCTAAAAAGCTGAAAAAGGTATTTTTATCATAGACTATGCAGCTATTTCATGTTTCACTACAACTGAAAGAGAGCTGAACCAGATATCTCCAATCACATCTGGAAACAGGCCTCAGTACTGTGTGCTCTGTCTGCACTAGAACTCAAATTATTTTCTGTTAAAAAAAAACAAAACTAATCCTTAAAATTAAAAAAAAAATCCCCCCAAACATTTTCACATTTTCTCAATTTGTGTGATGTCAGTTTACATCTAATAAACATGTTGTTTATTATCTTCATTTAAGCCAGGACTTCTCCCAAGTTACAGCAAGAGTCATAGGAAGCATGTCACGATTACAATTCCAAAACGCATGCGGGATCCCTGTGCAGCACCATTAAATCGATTAATCACCATCTTTTCTGCCCCAATTATGCTAAGAAGATACTCAATAAAGCAATTTCAGCTCACCTCTCCTTCTCTCCTGTTACCATCAGTGCAAAGAAGGCAAACCCACAGAGCTTCCGAGAAATTCTCAAGGCACCTCTTTTGTTCCCTTTAAATTAAATCCGAATCGGTTGCACGTTTCGCTGAACTGCTAATGCTCTCCACATGTTTCCTCTCCTCTCTCAGACTGAAAATGTTTTCTGTTAGGAATGCCTAACACTGAACAGAAAACTGTAAAAAGCCCTTCAGATCACCCAAAGCACCTCTTTAATTTGAACATATCAATCACTACTTCCCCAAAGAAAGAGTTCAAGGAAAGACTGTAGTGCCACAACTAGACTTCCTTTTATTTAGACTCTTAATGCATTCAGAAACTCCTAACAAACCCCAAAACACCAAACTTGTTTATTTTAAAGCTTTTTCTTTAAAATAAAGCTTTTTCAAAGAAAGATTTGAAATATGGGCCAGAGGAGATTCACAGTGTCCATGGCGTGTGACTTGGGCACTCAGCACACCACAAACACATTGCAGACCAAATCCAATAATGATATTTGTAGGGAGAAGCACCTTAAGCAAGATAATACCACGTTTTTTTCCCTACTTCTCCATATATCTTAACTCCTCTACAACCAAGTGCCAGATATGCTTGTAGATATGAGATGACTTTGCCTTTGGGAAAGCACAGTAGCTTCTCTGGGAAGGAACTTGCATCTCAAGTGCTTGGAGGGAAAGGTCCTACCAGAAGGTTCAATAAATGCATATATAGTTCAGGACCTAATCACACCTGCTGTGCTACAAGCAAAAAGTCCATGTAATGGGTAACAGAAGGGAAAACTGTATATGGGAAAAAGGACTAGCTGCATACTTCAGCCACTAAAGAACAAATAAAACCAGCTGGCTTCTACCAGCCTCCTAGCTCACAGCTCCCCTCAGGTACAAAACCAAACGGAGCTCAAGGCTCTGTACCTATAGTTACATTTCTAAAAAGGTATCGAGCCAGAGCATGCCAAAAAGGTAATCTAAAAAGCTGATGGAAAGGTTGACTTACTGGTGCTAACACTGCTGGGTAAAGCTGAAGCATTAATAACAGGAGTTAAAAACAGCTGCTGTGTGGCGTGGCAGCTATTGTATCCCATACTTGGGAATAAATTGCTGAGCACTTATGCAAGGATGGGTAGGGATGGGCTGTAGATCACTTAAGAGAACCATGTCCCAATAAAACTGCAACTGCCCATGTGCAAAAGCCAACAGAACAGGATTATGAAATGGTTATAATGATTAATAATGAAGCTAGATTATTCATTTAGCAAGACTCTTCCAGTAATATCCTTGTACACCGTTTAGGGACCAAGATGGCTCAAGCTATGAAACTTAATACACAAAAATATCTATACAAATTATTTTTAATATACAGACAGATATAAGAAAGACTTTGCATAAATATATGGAGCTGTAAGTGTACAAACCCATGATTTTATAAAGAAAAAGGGTTTTAGTATCCAATTGAGATGTGTTTGTTTTGTTGGGATTTTTGGGGGGTTTTGTTTTTTTTTTTACATCATAAACTGACACAAAGGAGAAGTAACATTTAAAATATACTTTGCAACACTGGCTGACTTTCCAAGCTACAGTACTCTGAGCAATCCCAAGCCAATACATGTATCCAGAACTACAGCCACCTTTTTTTTTTTTCATTTCTGTTGTACTGCATTGTATTGTATTGACACCTATAGATGATGCCAAACTTCTTTTGCCAGAATCATTCTAAGTCATTGTCATGGGTCCTCAATCCAATCTCATTTTCAGCATTTAGAGCAACATTCCGAATTCCTCACCACGGGCATAAGTGTTACAAAAGAGGACATTGGACTGTCCTGGACTAGATATTCTGTCCAGATATATAGGAATAAATAGTACCTTTTCCTCAGATTTTGAGAGAAAACTAACAAGAAACCAATCAACAGACAAATGAAGCACCAGCTGCAACACAGAAATGTCCAAGCAAAGACAAAGTGAATAAACCAAATCACTCTCTGATAACAGTGGACCTTCTAAAGATCTTTACAACTTCATAATCAAAGTTGGTCTGATGAAAATATTCATTTAATTTCAGGGGCAAACGTTTTTGGCACTCTTGGTGTTCTCCCTCCTCCTTTACATTGTACTTTATCAAGACTTCAGCTGAACACTGTAATTGCTAAATACATAAAATTAAAATTAAATCAAGACACAACTAAATACAAACAAAGCCAGTCATATGGCTGCCAAAAGTACCAGAAATCCATTTCCCACAGACTATTAACTTACAGTAAATCCAATTGGGATACCAGGTGAAATTTGACAGATTGTAGGGGAGAAAAAAAATAAAAGAATGAAAACCAAACACTAGGTTATTCAAAGGACAGATCTTCCAGCACTAGGATCTTTTAACATCAGGAATTACAAAAGTACATCTATATTTTTCAGTTATATTCTATGAACAAGACTGGTGTCAGTGATATTCTTCTGATATAAGAGAACACTGAAAATATTGCAGTTTGTATTAAAACCACTTAAACTTTATTTTTGTAGTTAGTCTTGACAATTTAATCAGGATCAAACCAAAACAAGAACATAAGTAGATTGACAAATAAAAAGAAAATTTGTTTCTCCATGGTGAGTCCTTAGTTTGAACAAAACGAGAACTAAAACTGGAGGGGAGTATTAATGTATTCATTTGAGTGAGATGCTTAAGAGTGACCAGTATTCAATAGGGCAGAAAATACCACTCAGTAACAAGTTCCATACACAAGTTCTTAGGCTTCATTCTTTCCCTGCCCTGCTTAAAAGCAAAAAAAAAAACCAACCAAAAAAACCCAAACCCAAAACCCACACAAAAAGCCAAAAACAAACCCACCCTACTTGACATGGAACTTGCTAAAGCTTCCTAGTCTCATAAAACATTGGCTATTCTCCGATGTTAAAGCCCAATGAATTCCCTGGAGTTTGAAGTCATTAATGATGGAAAACTTTATCTGGATATCTGAATATAAACACTTGTGTATTTCCCACAATTTAGAAGTACACACTAGGAAGAAGGAAAAAAAAATATTAGTTCTGCTGCCAAAGAGGAGATTTTATGACAGCAAATTATTACTTTACATCTGTCAGCTCTTCAGAACAGGGTAAAACCTTAAATGCAAGGATGACAGCAAGCCCTAGAGGAAGGGCACTACAGCACAAGCCACATCTTCTTATAAAGCATTCCTACATACTTATTAGGGACTTTCCTTGGTCAGTAACACTGCTAACCATGATGCTTTCCAAGGATACTGTGAAGAAAATAGCCAGAGCAAGATGGTTTTATTCCACATAACACCATCTCGGATTGCTCTAGCTTCTGGCGTCTGCTCCAAACGTCTAAGACACCTTTTACTCTCAAAACCTACTGTTTATATTTCAAAAGAGATGTTGATTACCATGCAGCTGATGTAAAAGTATGCACAAGATGAAGAAAAGTACCACCTGTGCCAGTGAGAAACCCCTCCTATTCCATGACAAGTTTAACTGCCAGGCACAGGTTACCAAATCAGGCCAGAACCAAGAACTGCAGACAGTCCCTGACTCAAACTATCACATCCTAAAAAGCAGATACGTTTGATATGTAGGGAAAAAGAAGAAAAAAGAAAGAAAAAAAGAAAAAAGAAAGATGATAAAAGAAACTACATTACACATTACATCAAGCTACAGGCTGAAACAAAAACTTAACCTAAAAATCAAAACTTTAGCAGAGGGGCTGGAAATTAGAACCAGATCTTGCATTTGGCTTTTCTGCCTATAACGAGCGAAGCCAAGAGCCCATATCCAAACACACCTCTGCTCTAGGAGTTTGAAATCTGAACTTGAGTTTTGCAGCCTGGCTTCCTCTGTACTGACCACTGAATGCATCATCACTGCCAAAGAGTCACAGCACCTGACAAAGGAACACCCTTTTGTACAGGAACAATTAAAATACACAAGGAGTAATGTGCCTAATTGCCCACAGTGAGCTTGAATGCAAACAGATAGCAACAAACCAACCGCACGTGGAAGCTCGGAACCTGGCAAGCTCCAATTCCTCGATGGCTGCAATCTGGACAAATCTTTTATATGAAAATTGTTTTTATAAAACCTCAGTCCTGGAAACATGAAATCTTGTTTTTCTGCACCGGTCTGTTTTGCCAAAGATATTCCCAGACCTAACAAGAACAAGCTTCTCCAAGCTGTTCTTAATTTGGTTCACATTTATAAAATCAACCTAGACTTCACAGCATCTCTGTTTCTCCTCTAATACTTAACACACAGGCTTGCCCTACTGTACTTCAAGTCAATGGTAGTGGAGAAGAATCTGTTCCTGCATGAGGCAGCCCAGAGACTGCTCTCAATGGGAGGTATTTGAGGAATTCTGTAGGTTGCTTATGCTCAGTTCAAATTCCCAGAAAGGACGTTTCATAATGCATCCTGGGGGCAGGGGAATGAAGTTGGGTTGTATTTAAAGCCCAAATCCTTTGAAAGGACTAGGGTTGTGGAAATAATAGAAAACTTAGACTTTTTCCTCCACCTTTTCAGGAATGTATCTCTACTGTATCTATATTGGAATGCTTCATCTAGGATCTCTTGAAGCAAGACCAACTATGAGCTAAACATATTAGGGTGTTGAATCCACTACAGAGAAGCTGAAAACAGAACAGCAAACTGCAGAGCATACATTTAGGATTATTTTTTTATTTTCTTAAATGAACCACCCATACCATCTATCATTAGTATCACCAGAACACAAGCGTTATCTTGCCACAAATAATCAATGAACATGCTGCTCTGCAGAACCCTGAAGAGCATATTAACACCCCCACAACACATCAGCCTTCATTTATGCAACCTTAAAGCTCTACCACACACATTATGACTTTCATTAGACCTTTCCTCATGACAGCATTGTCTTAACCAGGGTTGTGATAATGACAAGTACGTGGCCAATGTCTGCATGATGTGAGGTATTAAAAATTATATGCTATTGGAATGCAGTAGTTAGTTGCCAGCCAACAATTCTTCAGATCCCTTTCCAGTTTGTAACTCAGTCTTCTTCAGGCAGACACAATGGCTGTGGCAAGACAGAAAATCCAAGATTCTCCAAAGCACTCTGAACCATCACATTTACTTGTGCTGCTTAACATTCTTTGAGGGTAATCTCTTATAACCTCATCCTAGCACACAACAAACAAAACAATTAGAACAATTTACTGGCCATTTTCTTAACCTGGAATACAGAAAGCCTAATTCATACTCTCTTAGATCTACTTCTCAGTTTGACTTTGCTTATTCATTCTCTTTTTGAGGGATGTTGATTTTCACTTACCAATGCAGGCATGGACTCTCACTGACAGCTGGGTCCTTAGAATTATACTGTGCTTCTTGCCCCTCCTAAAAAAATATAAGAGAAAAATATGAAAGGTTTAGGACAGAGGTAGAGCAGCTGGGAACGAGGGAGTGAATTTAAGTGTAACAAAAAAGTCTGGTAGAAGGTGTTGTGGGTTTGTCTTTGCTTTTTACAATTCAACTCTGTTTTAATTTAAAGATAGTAACTGGTAAGTGACCTCCCCATCTTTATCTCAATCAATGAGGCTTTTTTCATCTTATTTTCCCTCCCTTCTGTTGAGGACAGGGAACAACAAAGCAGCTGAGTAGGCAACTACCTGGCAAGCAGCCAAGGTCATCCCACCACAGTGACTCTCTAGAAATCTGTATTAGAGAAGTTGAAGTGAGGACTGAACATTTTAATTTTCACAGAACTATTTTAAAGCTAGAGATAAATATGATAAGAAAAAGCAAAGTCAAACAAGAGGTTCCTCATGTACCCTGAAGAGTCTTGAAAGAACACAGATTTTTTTTTTTTTCATACTATGAGGCAAAATAGTTTTCCTCCTCTCCGGCACCATTTCAGTTTCATCCTGGTCTTAAACAGAATTACTTCTTCTTAATTAGCTGCTACATTTCTCATTTGTACTATATACATATTTCCATCTGGACAAGAGCATCATTGTTGATTTCTAAGTGCTGCACCCACAAACCAGCATGAGGACATGGCCAGAACCGTCCCTCCACATCCATACCTGCTCACCTGACAAAACCTAGAAAGCAAAAAAAAGCCAAAAGTCTTTTCCATTTATAGAGCACTATATTGTTGCTCTTTCCTGTGAAACTGAAGATGAGATTCCCAAATAAGTGGCTCTACATGGCCACACTTGAGGATAGTGGGTGGACTGTATCACATCCAGAGTTCCCTTCCAACCTCAACAATTCTGTGATTTTATCATGAAAAAATAATGCAAGAAACAAAATTGGTTTTCGAACCAATTTCAGATGCAGCTTAGTTTATGTCATGCAAACTCTAGACCCACTTCGATATACAAATTAGAAGCAAATTCAAAACCAGCACAAACTTCTTCAGTTTAAACGTTCAGATTCTGCTTAGATTTCAGGGCCAATCCTTCTGCACAAACACCCAGCAGAATTTCCCCCTGGCTGTAAGTCCATCAGAACAAACCCACTGTTTTCCAGACAGCAACAATGGTTCTTTCCCAACCCTGCTGTACTCTTGCACACAGTTGCTTTGAGAAACTAAAATATTTTTCATTACTTCCAACAAGAAACTGTATGTTAGATCATATCCCAAATAACTTTTTTGGAAGGCAGTTTAGTGAACCAGTGACAGGTATTTTCAGAAAAAATATTGCTCCCAAAGTAGCATAGCAAAAAAAGCCCATTAAGAAACTGAAAAAGTGGTTAATATGTAACCAGGTACCTGCTAATAGAGGGCTTAATTCCAGTTTAAGAATGGCAACCTTTCTCTATAATCAAAATAATTGAACATAATTTTTTAAAATCCAACTTTAATTTAAATTGTTCTTCAATGGGTCTGCCTGAACATCATGAGAATAACGTGGGGAAAGTGTGAGCCTTCTCTTAACATTTTTGAAGTGCTGAGAAGCAAAATGCTATTCTCACCACAAGAACTGCCTGCAGTCTGGATTTCAAAGTTTCCTGGAGCAGTTCCAGGTTTAGGACTGACTCTCTGCCCACCTAAACTCCTCCCACCATTTCAGCTGGACAGAGTCTTTGTCTGCGCTCACGTCCTGCAGATTTTTAACAGCTGCCCCTTACCACAGGGATGCCAGGACTCTTCTGGAATATTTAATTTGCAAAGGTTGTGAGTAATCTTTGTCAGAGTACCAAATTTAAAACACCAATACTAGCATCACCCATTGATTTATCGCCTCACTTTTACAAGAGCTGTTACATTCTTACTAGGGTAGACCCTAATTCTTTCAAAGACAATACAAGATTTCTGAACTTCTCTCTCCCCCTCCATTAGTACTTGAGACAAAAGGAAGAAATCCCTTCTATGGAAACAAAAGAGGAATGGCTCAGGGATTAGAATCTCCCATGTGGGACAAAGAAGGATCCATTTTCAACCTCCCTGTTGCCACAGCTTCCCTGCACAGTAGAAAGTGAGGGCAGGACACAGAGGTGTCAATGGGCCACATCAAAAGACAAACCTCAATTACACTAAGAACATGAGCTTAGTTTCCCTACACCCTGCATCCCCCATCTGCAAAACAGACTGTGGTAGTTGCCCATCTGTGCCTTCTTTCAGGACTAAGGTCTTGTCTAGCCCTTAAAAGTTGCTGTTACTTACGCACCATTCAGTCTTCAAGGAGGTCTACAAAAGTGATTTTAAGGGGTGTATAGATTAAAAAATAGTGTGCATGAGGAAATACCTGTTTCTTACTTATTTTTCAGAATACAGACTACCGTAAAATATGTCAGGTAGCTGAAAATGTTATCTTTCTCTCTACAACAAATATGTGACCTTATGTTTTCAAAATAAGAGATGAAATGTAGCAATAAAGGCTTCTAGTTAAACAGCTGTCCAAAAGCAAATTTGCTCTTTTAAAAGATCTCCTGATTGTTGAGCTACAGGAAGAGGTTTCAAGAAAGCAGAATGTGTTTACTATTGAAAGGAAAGGCACAGACCCTATGAGGAGAGGCTAAGAGAGCTGGGGCTGTTCAGCCTGGAGAAGAGGCGGCTCAGGGGAGACCTCATTGCTCTCTACAACTCCCTGAAAGGAGGGTGTAACCGGGTGGACGTTGGTCTCTTTTGCCAGATGACTTTCAACAAGACAAGAGGGCATGGTCTTAAGTTGTGCCAGGGGAAATTTAGGTTAGATATTAGAAAGAATTTCTTTATGGAGAGAGTGATCCGGCATTGGAATGGGCTGCCCAGGGAAGTAGTGGATTCTCCGTCCCTGGAGATATTTAAAAAGAGACTGGATGTGGCACTCAGTGCCATAGTCTAGCAACCACAACGGTGGTTCAAGGGTTGGACTCGATGATCTCTGAGGTCCCTTCCAACCCAGCCGATTCTATGATTCTATGACAGCCAGTCTGCCTGACATGGCCTCTGCAGGCTGCCTGTGAGCCATGGGAGCAGACACCCAACTCACTTCACTTGCAACCAGCACTTCAGCACAGGGGAGGTGCTGAGACATTTCTACTCAGGCCTTCACTTCGTAAGGAACAACAGCTTTGTTCTTCAAAGCTGTTGTTCAAACTCAGTTTTGCAAGACCTGCCAACTTGTGTCACTCATGCCTTCCACTCTGTGCTCACCAAACTTTTCTCCTCTGGCCACTGCATGACCATTTTTTTGCTCTTCCAAAATGACAGGATGGGGGGAAGAAGAACAAGAGGGGAACTTAAAACATTTAAATAATAATCAGCTAAACATCTTCCATAGCACCAGAACATGAGGAAAAACATCATAATAATGATATAGAAGAGTCAGCGCATACATGTAAGTATTAAAGCAAGTGCAAAAGCCTTGGGCTCCACAGCCAGACTAATTAGGAAAGAATAAAATCCTACTGCACTCTGATATATATACATATATCAACTAGTGTTAGGTTTTTTGCAAATAACAGGAAAGGTAGCACTATAAATCAGAGTTTAATGCCGGTACTTGGCAGGTTTATCTAAACCACTTTACCTTCCACTTAAAATAGTGGCATTGGTAGCCTGGTACTTTTAGGGCAGTAACTACTTTACTCCCCTCAGCGTGAAGCTGCATTTCCCAGTATCTCCCATGAGATTTAATATAGCTCACATGTTTCTAATTGAAAATTGTTTTTTTACAGAGATGTTCCTGACATACCTTTATTCACCGAGTAAGAGCAGTAACAGTTAGACTGAGCTAGCATGAGGGATATGAGTTTGGAATATATAAAAGCTGATGTCCCTATAGAGACCTGAGGAAGGAAGAAGTCCAAAGTTCTGCAACCTGTAAATCCATACACAGATGAATTCAGAAAAGCCAGGCACTATATCCAATACTTGACTTTCTAGGTACTGAAGTGAAGGAACTTGTTCCAAAGCATCATCACTTGTTCCAGTTTATTCAGCATATTCTTTAAAGCCTCCCTGAGATGTGGCCATTATGCTGAAATGCATCTACATAAATTATTGCTGTCCTTGCCCCAAGCTACCTATAATTCCTATTAGCAATCTATCACTGTGGCAGACTGACCCTGGCTGGATGCCAGGTGCCAACCAAAGCTGTTCTATCACTTCCCTTCTCAACTGGACAAGGGAGAGAATTTTTTTCTATTTTTTACACCAAGTGTTAGAATCTATTCTGTCTCTGACAGCCCCCTCTCCTGATTGCTGTGAGGCATTTTAGTAGTAACAAAGTTTGAAGACATTGCAAGGCATCCTGAATCTTGTTTTTATGTACATGCTATAGGACTGTCCTCTTTACTCTTACATAATTCACCCAGAATTTCCATTTTAACTACACAAATGAGACATTTGTGTAACTTTTGTTTAAGAGCAGCCAGGTCTGGTGGAATGAAGGAAAAGAACTGGGTTCCAGCTTGTCATGAAAGCCAAGGGTCTCACTCCAGCGCTCATCACACTATCAGTCACTTCTGGGTATGTAGTCAGGAAGGTCTGTCACTCCCTAGCCTTCAAGCCCCCTTCCACAATCAGTCACAATCACTGTTAGGAGGTTCAAAATCACTAAATCACTCACAGCAAGGCCAACTCTGAACCAGGTGGTATCAGATCAGCCAGACATCAGTTTACCTTGCCCCCATACCTCTCTTGAAATAATCAAATGATAGTTTCATAGTCCTTCATAACCACCAACAAAGCAAATACAATGAGTTATTGAATCAAGCTAAACACCACAGGCTGTTCTTTATCCCAGAGGGACCCAGGCTGGATGAAAACTCACCTCAACACAACATTGAAAATGCCTTCAGACCTGGCCAGCACTTGAAGCCAGCCTAACTTGACAACTTACCCTACAATAATTCTGCATCTACTTCTGCCTGATGCAATAACCTACAAGCATTATAAAAACCTAACACACATGCTGCTCCTCATGGAAACCTTTCAAAGCACACATGCCCAATACATCCTTCACATTTTGTTACAGCCCCTCATAGCACTCATGTTTCTTGGTGGACCAGCAACCATCTCAAATAATCACATCCATGTTTTTCACGAGCAGCAGCTTAACAAAAAGAGCATCCAACAAGCAGCCTTCAACTCAAGAAGGAGCCACTGACTCCCATGTGAGCCAGTCTGGACAAGAGCACGTCCCCAGAAGAAAACGTGTGGCAACAGACACACTCTGAAACACATTATGTTTGCAACCTTCATATTTTCATTTCAGCACCTATGCATTTCTATCTTCACTTGCACACGCCTATCAGGGAATGCAAAATGCTTCTGTGATAGGGTACTGCCTCACAGTCAGTCACTTCATAGCTTAAGGTACTCCACATCAGCAGTGGGAACAAACTATTCCTTGTTGAATGCATAAGGGATGAAATTTTTGCCAGAGTTCAAGCACTGGAGTCTATCAGATTTTCCCTGGAAAAGATCTGCAAGCCAGCACGCACACAATAAGGAAAGTGTTTCTTAACCTGCTATTAATCAGACAGCATAAATCCTGGACTTTGATTTCAAAGCTGTTAAGATACAGTGTGACTGCAGTTTCAATACGATATGCTTCTCCATCCAACTGCAGACTTGAGAGATGTAAAAAAATTTCTAACACTTTAAAAAAATGTTGTATAAAAGCCAAGTTTTTGGAGAGAGAGAGAGAGCATACACGTGCATGGAGAGAGGCATTAAGAAACTCTCTGAAAGTCATCTGAAAAATCTTATCCAAACAAAAAAATCTTTTTCAGGTTCTTCACAAATCATCATCCAACAATCCAACTGTCATGTTCAAGTTCCTGATATTCTCATTGGATAACTGAAACAAAGGGGCTCAGGCAATAAATTTTTAAAGGGCCTTTTAACTGATAAGATTCACCTCCAATACAATTCAAATGGATGACTGCACTAGTGACCCTTTCTGGAGCATGACAGGGAGTTAGAAGCAAACACACACGCACAGACACATCTTTAAATTAAGTCAGCAGACTATCTTAGCTCGTTTTTTCCATCTAAAAGCTTAGTGTAAAGTCAGAATGTGTCTGCATCCTGTTCTTGCAACACATTTGTAAGTCATATAATCATTTAACTTAGTGGTTTTATTCAGAGTATTCCTGGACCATAACACCTTTGAACACAGTGAATCAAAATATGCAAACAGATTGAGACGATTCAGATGCCTGTTCACTATTCATTAATAAATAAATAAATAAAATTTAAAAATTGAAATTTGACTAATCCAGGTAAAAATAATCCAAATGGCACATTCCCTAAACAAAAACTGAACAGGCAAAATCTTGCAAATTATTAACCTAAGCAACAGTATGCAAAGGAATGAAATATCGTGAGGCTTGTATATGGTTTTTTCCCCTGTGGATTATTCCAATACTATTTCTGTGTTTGCAAAAAAGAATTTAATAATCAACTGCTTTGTTCCTTGCTAACAACCTGTATACCATGCAAAAACTTACATATGAATGTCAAGGAATGGAAGAGCACTGAGGCTGACACACCTTTGCCCAGGTAAGCCTGCAAACAAGGACTACATATACAGTCACTAAAAGGTGCTAGTGTTTTACATGCAACCCCTCTTCCCAAGCGTGACATTTACTGAGCAGTTTTTATCATTCTTTTTGCTTCTCCTTTTAACATTAAAATGTAATAGGATGGAAGGGAAAGAAAATCAAATTCAAAAGGGATGAGTAAAACATTCAAGGGATTAATGAAATATGCCACATAAGCCACATTAGTTGTGCCTAATTCCTTATTACTAATATATGCTGAGGCTATGTCGGTAAGGTCTGGGTGGGGTCTTCCGTGTGCCTCATCAAAAGGCAATAACTTTTGCCAAAAGACAATGAATCACTTTCACACACTGTGAAAAGCAGCAAGTTAAAATGAGGGGATATTTGTTCCATTTGTCCTACTCAGTAGTTTCTGTGCAAGCAAATACCAGAAGCTGGAAAATGAGAATTCTCTCCCTGCTCCCTTCCCCTACTTTCTGAATCATCATGCTGGTTATTTCTCAGCTGTTAATGGCTCAATTTCCACACATTAAAAGAATAAACTTCTAAAAGCCCCTAAAATACTTGAGGGCTGACTGCTGCCTTTACAGTCAGTGACTGTTTTACAAGAGCTGTCCTTAACCATGAACAAAGCTGTGTCCCATTTCACCTCAAAAGCTCAACCCATATAAAATTGTTTTCAGCAGGAAGTTTATCCCGTTGTCTTGTGACAGTCCGATGGAATGAAAAGTTAAATCCCCACCGTGTATTTCTGCATTAAGAAAACACACACTTCGTGTTGACAGATGGTGAGGAGACTGCCTGAGAAATGCTAGTTTAACAACATTGCTTCTGGGTAAAACACAAAACCAGAAGGCTTTCCAACTTTGCATCACATTCTTCTGGGGAGAAGACATATCACTTGACCAACACTTTCCAAAAGCAAAATAAACTAATCTCTCTCAGTTGGGACACTTGATTTTTTCACCTCCTCGGGTAAAGGTTTTATTGCTCTGGTGCTCCAAATCATATCACAGAACCTTGGTTCCAGAAGAGCCAGCCAGCCAGAGTTCATGACAAGAATTTCACAGGTGCAAAGCAGAAGCAAACAGCACCCACACAATCTCTTCATCCACACAAAGGCCCTTGGTACCTTACTTAACTCTGACTGAAAGAGTTCTAATTTTCTTTTCATAATTAAAATTATCTAAAACTTGACTTACATAGCTTGGAAAAAAAGGGCTTTAATAATTTTTCATTAACTTTACCCTTCTTCTAGAAATCATTCTCTAATACCTTAAGGAAAAAAACTCTATCTTTTATGATTTTCCAATGTAATTGATGATACTAAAGAGGTAACAACCTGGGAGATTTCCCAAAGTGACATAGAACACATTCCAAAGCACTGTCCTACTGGCCTAATTGACTAAGTACACTCTTTCTCAGGATGCAACCAGTTTAATCAGACTCAGCAAGAACTATTTTAAAACTGTCCTACTTTACAGTAGAGCATGCATGTGTGTATGTAAGTATAAGTACATGAAAATAAATTCAGCTTTTCACTGATGAATGTGATTCTTTGGATCTTTCTGCTTTTTGGAAGTTTTCCATTAACATCATATTTGGCAAGAGCTCTTTCATGACTTGACATACAAGTTCTCAAATATAACACTTTGCCCTCAGGCTACTTATTTAAGCATCTTAATTCCACTTAGGGAATAAGCTTTGCATTAACTGCTGTGCCATCAACGTTTTTGGTAGCAAGCACAATTACTGAGCAGTAAAGGTGAAACTAATGACTATTTTCCTGTACTGCTCTGGTCTTAACCCTGGCAGAAATCACTAGTTTTCATGACTTCATTACCAGAGATCCTGGGCTAGTCACAGACTTGCAATCATTTAAGCTGTTATTTCACAACTGGAGATTAAACTAGACATCTATTTTTACCAGCAGCAGATTATTACCTTACTTTAGTCGGTGGTAAAACAAACACACGCACACCAAATCCACAGACAGATGAATTCCCACGGGGTAAACAGAGTGTGAGCTTGCCTATAAAAATCTCCTTTGTGTTTACCACAGAGCAGGGGCACACACGCCCTTTGCTGTGGAATGAGAGGTGTAGCAAGTTCTCAGCTTTTACTCATTACCCAGCACAAAGTCACTCCACTGCCTGCACACTCTGGGTAGCTCCACGGTAACTCCACATCCATTTGCAAGCTGCACCAGCAGACAGTGGGTGTCTGACACTGTACCCAGTGGGGGTGGTGGTGATGTCTGAATCCTCAAATCAATGCTTTTATTCCCAACATGAATCCAATTTGGAGCAGCCCTACAGTGCTTTCAGGCAGCCCCACCTGAAGCCCCACAGGTTTATGGGGAAAGGAAGGGATTTCCTCCTGCAAATTGAAGAGAAACACATTTCCAAGCCTTAAGAGCTGCTCACTTGGCTTATAACCTCATGAGGAGGGCAGAGTGCAAACACAGCTATTAAGGAGCTTCAATGTTAATAAAATTAAATGTTTTTAAATAAAACATCTGGCATCAGCTGTTTCTGTAAGTTATTTTAATTTCAGTTTCCACTCTAAAATATTGGACTCCTCAACTATTTTCACATGTAAACCTGAATGCCAAATTAGACTATCTTATAAAAAGGTTATCCTAGGAAAAACAGTATGAATGATGCACACACTTTTTGGTTTGGCACCATATTTGGTATGTAATGGGAGAGAGCTAAGTACAACAGTATTTTTGCAATACATTTTCCAGTGGAAATCACACTTTTATTGCGTTCATTTACCAGCAGTAATCACTAAAATTTAAAATGAAAAAAAAAAAAAAAAAGCAAATCTTCAAATGTTTCCACAGAGGTAGGTTTTTCCCTCAATAACAGATAGCTGTGAGCAAACTCTGGAGCAAACTGGGAGAGGAGACACAGCTGTTTCAGTATTGACAACCACATGTTAGCAGAGTTACTCAAGCATGCAAAAACCCTCAACAGAAAAACAACCTGACCAAAAAAAAACCCACAAATAAACACTCAGGACAAAAGCAGACTAAAGAACATTTTACTTCTTGGGCTTTGAGATGCTCTCTCAGATGCCATGAAGGTCTGTGTGAGCTTTTGATGCTCTTTCCAAAGGCACTGTGTAAGATCACTGGGTCTCTTCACATATGACAGACATCAAGTCCAAGAGCTGCCCATGAGCTGCCTTGCTCAGGTCTACCAGTCCCAGACTCCGGCTCCCCTAAAACAACACAGAGGAATAGGAGCTCCTGAAGCAATGATGTGCCTTCTTGTCCAAGCTGGGGAAGGTGCCACTGTACTTGTTGGCTCTTTCTCAGTTGGAAGAAGCATGACTCTGCTTTTCCAAGCTGTGGAGGCACTGGGAAGAGAGCAAAACCAACTCTGCTTCCACTTGAAGGACACAGCAGCATGCAAGTGAAAGGAAGAGTATGAACTACCATTTTTTTTTTTCCCCTCAGGTTCTCCACCTAGGCTGGAATGAAATTCTAAGGTTCACTGACTGCACCCCAATTTGATGTCCCCAGGCTTCAACTACAGATCACAGATACTTGTGATCCATGTAATTTCTGTGATTACAGCCACTCTCCAGCTCCCTCCTGGCCAGCCCACTGAAGCAGGTGACCACACATTCTTTCCATAAGTCCACTTGGATCTTACGCTTTCTGTCCTTTGATTTGAGCACTTGCAGTCTCTGATTTAGATCTATGCAGAACAGAATTACTTCCACACCATGAAGCCAGTTTTAAAGCTGAGAGAATATGAGAAAATAAGCTCTGGTCTGCAGTAAAATTTAAAGTTTGCTATAATTCATTCAAATGCTTGTTTTCTAAATATGTTTTACATTCATATAGCAGTATTCACTCCCTAACTACTAAAGTAATAGCATCTTACTACAAGTAGGAAAGCTTAATTTGATCTTTTTCACAAGACACCTTGTCAAGAAATCCTTATCTCGTAACTGGTCAATAATTCGTACAGTGGAAGACTGAAATGTTAATTGCCTCCATCCTACTTCCAGGGCACATATTTTCAAGTCACATGTCTCATTTGTCAAGCTCTATGAAATACATGTATGTTTTCTTAATTCTTCTTGATAACATGCCCTGGAAGCATGAATGCTCAGAGATGCTTTGCTGTTGTTCTGTGGCAGGGAAAGTGTCTGGGACCCGTTACTTCATTTTGCTGTCAAGGAACACTGCAAGCTAACTAACAAAAGAAACTCCTACAGTTCCACCTAAGGACCAATTTCAACATTCGAGTTATTTGTTTATTTTATAAATAAAGACATTTTATTAGGAATAAAGATTTAAGAGTTAAAAAGCTGCATAGTTTTGCAAACATGAGTGCTAAGAGAAATTTTCCCCAAACTGTGGGCAGGAGGGAATTAAAAAAAGCACCACTTTACTAATCCAGAAAAAATAAATTATTTCTTAATTTATTTTAATTAACTTTATTAGAAATGTGAGAAGCTCTCTATGCCCATTTGTTTTGCAACAATGAAGTGTTAGCTAATCACTAACTTCAAATGTGTCTCACTATTCAATCTGACACATATAGACTGGAATACTGCTACCCTGTAGAAAGTCCTATACCTCCCAAAATTTACCCTAACCTTTCAGGTATATGACAGGCTGAATACACCTAGACACTAACCAAAGAGCATGAGAGAGAGATTTTTCACTGAGGGAAATCTATGAACATACCAGGCTATTCAAGGCATAAAAGGACTGAAAGCAAAACCAGCATCATCTGAGTCACTCTGAGGCTCAGTCCCACTCAACATCGTATTCCTCTACAGTTTTGAGTCTTTTTGGTCCTTTCACTTGGATAAGTGCAAATGATGATACACAGTTCATAAAGAGCAACTTAAGCAAAACAAGAGGAAGGCTTCCACACACCACCTGCTGTGTGCCAGCTTCCTAAACTAATGCAATCGTCTATATAAAAATAAGCTTGCCTTTTTTTTGCTTTGTTTGTTGGTTTGTTTTTGTTGGAGTTTTGGTTTGGTTATTTTTATTTTCTTGACTTTGTTGCATGCTTTTATTGTGATGATCCATTACATTTTTCAAATTCACATTTGGTCAGAGTAATAACTAAATATCACAGAAGTCAAAATATTCAGATGAACTAATATGTCTTGAAACATTAGTAAAAGATTTAGGGGGTTGGACCAGATGACCTTTAGAGGTCTCTTCCAACCCAAATTATTCTATGATTCTGTGGCTGCAATGAGAAGTCATACAGGCTCTACTGTTGGCAGCCACATCATGACAATTTCCCCCAGGAAAGATTGTCCCTCCCTTATTTTTCTTGCTGTTTGAACTATGAAACATTATGGAAATGACATCAAGACAAAACATGGAGACAAAGCTGTCATCTGTTGAGAGCATTTTTCAACAGTGAACTAATACAAATACACTCTGTCCAAACTAATACAAAATTAGCATACGATCTGCAAGTTTGCAGTACAGCTTCAAGTAAAGGGACACACCACTTTTATTAGACAAAACTCAAGTTAACTTTCAAATGCATCCCAAATTTCCTTGCATAAAAATGTGACAAAAACTTTTTATTCTCACAGTTGTGCTAATCTAAAAGTCTAAGATGGAAAAATACACAGTACCTAAGCAGGAAAAGAATATTAAAGATCCCTGCCAGACTCCATTGACCTAAACAGATTCTGAATTGAGCCCAGATTGAACAGCAGCATCAAGAAAAAAACATCTGGCATCCAATTTTAGTGGGACTAAAACACAGCCACAAGGGCTTGGGAGAGGGTGTCTAGAAGGAATGCAAAAACCATCAGCACTGAAGTAATTTGTCAGAAGAGCTTTAAAACAATCTATCTGCTGAACAAAAGTCTTGAATTCACTTAGGATATCTCCATTGCTCCTAGTGTGCTGTCTGGAGAAGCTTTTTTGGTCCCCAGTTTAAGACTGTTATCTTGTGGAATACCATTCAGGTCTGTTAAAAACAACTTGGGCAATTATATGGTAATTCAAATACATAAACTGCTTGATAACTCTTGATCACTCTGTAAAATCACAAATAAATGAAGAAAAAAAGCATTATATGCCAAGTGCACCTCAACAAAACATGCTTTTATTGACCTGTTTTCTGGTTGCGACACATTCTGCAGAGTCAGCCTCATTGCTTGCTCAGCTGTTCATCCTGACCATCCAAAAAATATTCCATATAAAACTGATCTGATTCTTCTGAATCCTACTGCCATTCCCCAAGGTGCATGGAAGCAGTGAGAGTTGTGGACACAGAAAAACAGTCCTGTCCCTGTCCACATTTTGCTCAGTTTTTGCACTACAGGCTAAAAGGATACATGTGTTGGGGTTTCTCTTCCCAAAACAGAAGTTTAGATTCTACTAGGGTAGACAGCAACTATCAAAAGCCTTTTTTCCTTATATTCAGTAATTCAAAGGGATTAATTTGAAACTGTTTCTAGTAGCTGTTATTTACAGACACACATCATAAGCGTCCAGCCTAACCATCACTATCCCTCTTCTTTCCCCTTGAAGAAAAATCCTTCTCATTTTTCACTATGCTCATCCAGTCCCTTCCATGAGAAAACAGGACTTCCATGAGAAAACAGATAACTGCAGTCTCTCATTAAAGAATTTTAAGGTTTTGTTTTCTGCACAGTTTAATTATTTGTCTCCTTTCATTGGTGAATTTAAAAAAAAAAATTAAATAAAACAAATTTCAGAGCTTTGCCTGGGCAAACGGGAACTTTTGACAAAAAGATTCTGCAAACAGATTGCAAGACATTCTGGTCACTCTTAATAGGAGCTTACACAGTTTAGGATGTAAAATTTTGAAAATGCCACAAATAACCAGCTACTAATTCCTTCATTCAGAGTTCAGCAAGCTTCAGTGACCCTGATGAGCACAGCAGCCTCAGCATAGCAGAGAGGAGAGTCCTGAGGTAGCCTAATCTCAGAAAATTAAAAGCTTTGAAGATTAAGAGCAGGACCTTGAAATGACCCAGAGAGAAAACAGGAGACTAAGCAGTTTCTGTGGTCAGTCCCTCCCAGACAGCAGGATGCTGCTAAGCCCCCGGTGCCAGCAGCTCCATCTTGGGAGCGCTTCAGCTCAGCACCTTGGTCTCTGCAAGGGCAACGGAGCTCCAAGGCCAAAAAATTTGAATTTCGTTTTCTAGAAACCTGGGATTTCTGCATTACCATCTGCATTCACTAGCCTATGTCTAGAATATTCCTTTATTCTGAGTAACTTCACGTGAGTTGCATTTATCCTGAAGTGACAATGTCACTAATTAATCTGGGGAAGCTATCTCACAAATTTCTTAAGTTTGGGGTTGTTCTTGTTTATCTTCTTCCAGTTCTCCCACAAAACATGGACAAACACAGGGAGCAGAAATCTAGCTAAATCCTCACCAGTACCAAAGACACCATACTTATGCCATTTCACTGACTAAATTCCTGCTCTACACCCTGGGGTATCCTTTACATTTGCCATAGCACCATAATCACCAATCTGCTTTCAGCTTGCAGCTCTCAAAAAAAATCAGATCCTTTCCTGCCAAGCTGCTGACAAGTCAGAAGTTGCTTTGTTTTGTTTTTTTTTCTGCCTGACCAGTACCTGATTGTCCTCTAGCCAATTACTACTACATGAAAAGTTTTATACTTCACTGACCTTCATCCCACTACAGCAGAGCAAAATTCGATAGGATTTCAGCAGTCCAACCTGCAAGTTGCTGTGCATAAAGCAATGGAACAAAAACCCCTCAACCTCATGACAATCAAGGTAAAGCACAACCCCTGTGCTGCAGGTTAAGCACAAGCTAGGGTTATCCAAGGGAAGTATACCACTTGTACAGGCACCTCAAAAGAAGTGCTAAGGTGATCATCCCCCCAGGAAATAATCCCCTCTTGCCTCTGCATCAGTACATATCAGCCTATCCCTGATGGTGCAGGTGGTGGTGCACCTGAGACAGGCAGATGAAACATCAAAACAAAGCACTTCTTGTTGACCCACAATTACCAGAGGGACAACCTCAGAGGGCAGGGCAAAGACCCATGATGGTGAGGGCTGCACACATGACATACAACAGCAGACACAATGATTGTTCTCTTTTATGTTACAAATGTCCAAAGATAATTCCAATAATAAATTGCAGCCCAAGCGTTTCTGATGCACCTTAGTACACCCAATTTCATACCTCCCTTGTTCATCTTTGCAGAGGAATGAAGGACCTCCCAGCAGATTTCACATTAGTGGCAGGACAAGCCATTAGAAGAAGCAATTAATCAAATGAAAACAGGTTGTGCAACTAAGGTGAGGCCTGCACATGTGCAAAGTACACAAAAACATAACCTGATTTTTTCAGCTTAAAAAACACAGGAGACATGCAATTCCAAGCAGAGCACTAATTCCACATATTTTAAGTTTTTTCCTGGGACTAACACCAGAGAGAAAATTAGCATCATGTTTCAGTAACAATTCATATTATTGGTAAATTTTTGTGCCCAAAGGAAGCAGAAATTAAATGAAAAGTGGAAGGTAGCTTGCCAGCTCAAGTGCAAAGTCTGGCAGGAAAAGCACCAACCTCTCTCTGGCTTGTTGAACTAGTCAGCAATGCCCTTGTGGGGTATTAAAAGCAATAATGTTAAAATTGCTAGAATTCTAACTGAGATATCAGTGGAAAGGAAAGAAAACGTTACTTAAAGCTCCAATGTAGTACTACGAAAAACTACCAATTTTTTTTCCTTCGCCTGACTTGACTTCAACTAATAATAAAGTCAGCAGGAAAGAAGAACTTGCTGTTCTTAACAGTAATTTTAATCACTTCTGCATAAACCTGAAGATTAGATCAACTTCAACACTCAGGACTCCTACACTGCAAAGGAAGGGAGACTCAGTTCAGCTGCACTGGCTACTCCACCTATTGAAGAACTTTTTTAACTCATTAATTTCTAAGAGAACCATTTCTTTACCTTCCAACAGTTACAAAAACACACCTAAATTGGCATGGGCGTACACAAATGCACACATTAATATATGTAACATTCTTTAATAATGCTTTACCACATAAAATAACCTTCAGAGGGTCAGCTTAAATTTGTAAGAAGTATTCATCAAACAAGGCAAGACAGGAAAAGGGCTGTATTTCTTACCAGTAATAAGAAAGGACCTGCAGCATGCAGTTAATTTCTTTCTGGCACAGCTACATTACTCACACAGAAGAAGTCCATGCCAAAAGTACCCTTAAAATTAATTACAGTAATCCAGTTCAATATAACAACCAAATGGTAAAAATAGCTCTAGACTGTCTGTTCATTTTATACCTCAAAAAAGTGATTACCTAAGAAGTCCAGAAGAAATAATCTTCTAAAAAGCAAATGTTATACATGCATTCACACAGATGCATACTGATGGTAACTTTTGCTTTCATTTTCAGTTCTCAGAGACAGGTTTATGGAAAGCTGTGTCATAGAAATACATGTGAGCCACCAATAATAAAAAAAAAAAAAAAAAAAAAAAGAGCTCAGAGAAGAATATTCAAAAAACAACAACAACACACACACCAGGCTGGCTAAAATATATGCCAGGAGGAAAAAAAAAATACCTATACAGGCCTTTCCTCCAATAATATAAAAGGAGGAATTAAATATTAAGGCACAAAGAAATTGAGTTTTTTACTTCAGGGGCACCATCTATAATATATATAATCTACACCAACTGGTATCAGATAAAAACATTTCAGAATTCTCACTACCAACCACTCTCATTTATCAAGTTCTAAAGAACTATAAAAAATTATTATGCTCGTCAAGGCATTCATCTTGATATATTTCTTATAGTATACCATCTCCTTCTGGAGAAACTGTAAGAGTGAACATAGATAAAGAATCAATAAAATTATTAATTGTGGAAAGGAGGAGATGTGTTTACGAAGGGAAGAATTTTATCTTTTCTATGCTTCTGGACAAACATGCTTATTTATCTATAATTTAGTAAACATTTACTTACCCAGCATCCTCCTGGAAGCCTTCCAATTCATCTCTTTGTTCTGCTAGGGTGGATTCTAGATCCAGATAGGTACCATTGTGGGACAATTGCAGGGTGCAGTCATCAAGCTGTAGAACAAAATTCAGATCATTAGATCACAACAGCCATTCTAACATTGCCTGCTGATTTTCCAGGTCCACAGACAAGATTTCCCTAAACGAAAATCATCTGTAGGGAGTAGATATGAAAATGGGTGATGCTCCACAGTTTGTGCAATCCCAAATCCATATGCACTAGACTATGCTTGACCACAATTTCAAAACCACTAACACAGAGAAACCTATTTCTTGCAGCATACACATTAGAGGATTTTATCACAGTGTCTTTAGAGTTCTATAAGGAAAAGAAAAATTAATTTTTATATATATATATGATATTTATTACTTTTTTCTGTTCTTACAGTGCATTTAAGTAGAGTTTCTAGGCCTCTAGAAGGAAGTGGAAGGATGAAGCAGATGTGAGCCACTCAATGTCCCCTATAAGAAAGGATACGGCCAAGGGACACTGCATGTGCCAGACATGAGCTGCAGTCCTGCAGTCAGGGGGGAATGCAGTCAGCTAAGACCCAGATATTCTGGTGTTCTCATTTTATGGTCAGGTGCTACCTGGTCTCAGATACTCCAGGGAAGACTTTCCTGGGCACCAAGGTAGAGTACTGGACACACGTACCAACTTCCTACAGAGGTGCTGAGGCAACCAAGCACCAGACTTAAAAGCAGGAACCTGCCTGCAATGACACTGAAGGGGCAGAGATTCATTTATAAACCTTTGATTTCCATCCTGTTTTCCCTCATCTTCAAGTCTTCCATTAACTGTTCCAGCTAAGCTAGATTTGACTGAATTTAGAAAAATTATTTCCTGTTTTTTTTTACAGGAAGCTCATTACAAGATCCACCTCCAAACTCTGGCTAACCCATTACACGGGTCCACAACACAATTACTGAATCAAGAGAGGTAACTAAAAAAGTCTGAGCAAAGAGCTAGAAAGTAACATGAGCTCCTCTCTCACCATGTGCTAACTGGGTGTCAAATCACAAGTAACAAGGAAAAAAGCCTTCCTAGGGCAAGGAAACAAGAAAACATTTACCAAAGGGCAGGTCTAAGTACAGGATTGTCCTGCCTCCCTACTAGGGAGTAAATGACTCCCTAGTAAAAAGAAAGCAGCCTGAAGAAGAAAAATTGTCATCACAGAGCCCAGCTGGACAGGCTCTTGTGGACCTTTGCACATCCACTCCACACTGGAGTTCCTTTTGTAACCAGTTCCAATTCACAAATATTGTAAGCCCCAGGTGCATTGTGCTACTAATACAAAATCCAGTCTGATAGCCAAGCAGCCTCAAGAATAACCAGGCAAACAGAAGATGTTTCATTCCTATAGATTTGGTAAAACAACAGACAGATGCCTCTGTATCTACCAAGAGGCAACCTTGACAATGGTGGTGTAAATAAATGTACATCCCTGCTTCAAAGGTCACTTTGAGAAGGGAAGAATATTTAACAGCATACTTCATAGCAATATTCTGCCCTAGGTAATAGCCAATGGCTCTTTGAAGGGGCAAGCAAGGGTCTGAAACAGTCAATCAGTCAAGAAAAGGAAATTACAACCTTATCACATACCCATGGATTTCTTCTTTCTGCTCTTTTTTAACACTAGGGAAGAAAATCAGTGAGAATCCATCTTTAATGAATTACCTCTTTTAGCTTCCTATCAAAGTTATGGGTTGCCAGTAGCTGTTCCAGAAAGCACAATAAGCACTCACACTCCTTACTTGGCAGTCAAAAGAAAAACAAACGACAAAAAAACCCACTTCAGTTTCCCATCACTGATTTGAATATGCAGGGAAAGAACACAAGTTTTTGAAAATTCTGAATTAGCTGCATCAGAAAAAATGCAGAAATGCTCATTTACAAGTGACAGAGCACGACACTTGAGTTCGTCCGCACCACTGTGTTTGCACTGTTTGCTATCCTAAAGAAAAGTTCATCCTCAGGAGAAAGGAAAAGTGTAGAGGAAGGACTTGACTTCAAGTTCTATTTCAAACCGTTCCACTTTTTTCTTTTTCTTTTTTTTTTTTCCCCCTGGCAAAGGAGTCATCAAATAAGGTAACATAAGTTTTTACTCTGACTCGCAGGAATTAAAGAAAGCAAAGATCCTCCAAAGACAGTCCTGTGTTACTAAGAATAACAACAGTATTAATAATCTATCTTTCCAGTCACAAATGATATTATTAACCTATACTAATTCAAAAAACACTCTTCAGAGACAAAAGACTAAATAGTACTCTGGGAAACTTTTTTTCCCAGTAGCCCAGGGTACCTAATGAAATGATAATTTATTCAAAGTAATGCCAAAAGGCAAACTACTAATTAGATAAATGTCCTGTTGTCACTATGGAGATTAGGAGATTAGCCCACAGTTTCCAATTATACTGCATAATTAGGGAAAGGAACCATGCTTTAGTAATGTGACTTTAGTATATAAAAAGCACCATGAGAAGAGGAAGTACTTGAGTACAAAATAAAAAGAGTAGTACATTCTACCTATTTTAATCTCTTCTCCCTAATTTCAGATGAACATGGTATTCACGTGGGTTTAGAAGCACTGTACTTGTACACTGTATCCATTAATAGGAGTTAGGGTAATGAATGAAATGGAAATATCTTTTATTTCCATTACTTAACATTGAATCTTCCCACAGAGATTTTTTTCATCTCTTGTATGTGTACACACAGTGTTGGAAGGGAGCAAAACAACACTTACAAGAAGCTCAAATATTAAGGCAATGAACTCTCAAATCCCTCTTATATAGAATCACTTTGCTACTTTGCCTCCAAGCTTCTCATGCATGCATATTTTACAGGCAGAATACAAAAAAAGAAGCCACTTTATGATTCTTTTTTTAATTAGTAAATTGCCTTCCATTTTCAACACAAAGGATGGCTGATGTTCACTCATTAGTGCTTATTAATAACAATTCAGGATGTTGGTCTCTCCCCTCTGCTCGGTGTTAATCCCATCTTCATCTGCTATGCATCACTTCTCCCATCTCTGGAGACCCACACAAGTGACCCCATCTCGTTCATTCACACCATGCTCTTCCCACAGATCATGCCTCACATTGAAATCCTTATTACCAACCATTTTCTCTGACAACAATCAAAAGGCAGAATTCATAAAGACAGTCTTTCCAAGAACATTTAACTGAGCCGGTGTTGATGATCAAAACCAAAATTGTTACTCAACTTTTTAGAAATTAATTCCATTTATTTAGCTTTGTTCTTCACAAGGCTAACTTCCCAGTGTTCAGTATTCCTTGCTGGTCTCAAAATTCAGATCTGTCATTTTTACTATTGCCACAAGGTCACATTCTCCAAGACCTTTTCATGAGCTTAAAACTCATTTATTCTAAAATCTCTCTTGCCAGTCTCCTCAGATCACTTGGAATTTTTTTGATTCACACTTTCCTGTATAGCCCAGAGGAGCAAAAGGGACAACACAAGTAACAAAAATGCAACTCATCCTGTAGGCTTTACAGCAATTTTCCATACTTTCTTATAGTCACATTAAAATAACACTACAGGTGTCAAGGAAACATCAACAGGGAGACACATCATCAAATGGGACAAGTAACTTCTCCAAGTTACTGTCCTGGAGTCACACAGGGTTACTCCGTTTTCAGTATTCCACAAGATTTCAGGTGAAGTTATAAAAAAATGTGTATGCATTTTGATTACATTCTCGTGTTCTCAAATTAATGGTTTCTTGACTAAATATCCAGAGCATATTTTTTGAATGAAAAATAAAAATAATCATGCACACATAATGACCTAAATACCAGCACCCCAACAGTTTCATACATGTATGTATAGGTATATAAATGCATATAATGCTTTAGATATTTTTCCTTGCATTTAAAAAAAGTGAATTTGAGAGTTAGATCCATGAACTATAAGTTGAGCCCTCAGATGAGAAGGAACAGTTCTGTCTGAGAAGCCAAACAAGTGCAGATAAACACAAGAACTTCAGTACAGCATCATTCACTGTCTATCACCAGGGCATACTTTTCTGTCCTGCAGATACCTGCTCTATTCACTTCCCAATCATCTTCAGGCAATGAGAGCGGTCACACACAGAGTTCTGAGTGTGTTCTCAGAGCACAACCCCTCTGTGCTTTCAACAAGGCAAAGCATGAAGAATTACAAAGTATGTGATCGTTATCACTAATGACTGAATCATAATGCATGTGTCCAAATGTGGAGAAAAGAAAAAATAATTGGGAAAAAGACCTAAAAACCAAAAAATCAGTGCTACATTCACAACTTCTGTTTTGTCTGCCAGTAAATTTTTGTCTTGAGTCTTGTAATCATCTCCAGGTAAGCACTTAAGAGCAGGGGTTTTTTAAGCAGTAGCAGAATTGTAGTTTCAGCACAAGAAATTTTATAGATGCCCTTGTGAGTCACCACCACAGCTAGAAACCCTTTAAATAACCCTGAAATTGAGTTTTCCCACAGAAGATGGAAATGTAAGGGAAATGTAAAAAAAGTAACAGGAAATATATAAAAAGACCATAGGATTTGAGGCAATAATTACAACATTATAAGTTTCCCTCTAAAAAGTTGAACATAATTAATTATGCAAAAGTGAACAAACATCTGATTAAACAGTTTAAGTATCAGAACATTTAAAAGCAGAGCTTCCTACTCCCTCACCCTCTATTGTTTAACCCCTTACAAAGTGAAACCACACCACAGAAGAGAAGGGTGTCCTGACTTTAATTCCAACCACACACAGGCACAGCAAGGTCACAGCTGCAGAGCTCAGCTTTGCACTTCCCCTGAGGTTGTTCTTCCCTCACCAGCACCCAGGGAGCCCTCAGCAGCAATGCACCCATCTGCCCCAGGAACACACGCAGGCTGGGGAAAGCTACGCAACTAGGTCCTGCAATTAGATCTTACAGGCTGCCAGGAAATCAAAAACATAAGGCAGAAGCTCAGTTTGTCATCATCTTCTGCAGGTAACCAAATCCAGCTAGTAGTGGCTAGTCCCCCAACCTGTGGGGCCATAATAAATTGTACCACAGGGTTATCAAGCTTAAGAGGACTCAAAATAGTTGGACAGTAGTACAGCAATGATGGACTTTTCTCATTTCAAGCACTGACCCACAGAAAGGGGTAACACATTTCATAAAGACCTTGTTGTTTCACTGAATTTCAGAGTTGGAACACATTATCAAAAAGAGTAAGAACAGAAGGAGAAAAAAAAAAAAAAAGCAGCAAGAAATAGTGACCAGCAGCCAGTTACCTGATGCCATTTAAATGATCACCAGGTTGCAGACCTGATGCCAACCAATAACCATTGCCACTTGCAAAAACTAATTGAATGAATGGAAAGAAAAAAATATCTGAGTTCACCCATTGTTTCCATCTGTTGCTTTTAGCTTCTTAAAATCCAAGAGAAACACCTGAAAACAGAGGGAGAGGGTAGTGTGAGGAGAGAAGAATATTCTGCTTCTGAACACACAGACACAACCCATACATCTGCCTACAGACTGAGTATTGCCACTTGCTCCTCCTAGCACACACATACACCCCAGACGTCTGGTTCAAGAAGCCCAGTGGGTAAATAATTCCATGCAGAGGCCCCACACACCTTACCACGCCAACAGAAACTACTGCAAGTCTGTTTTCCTCCAGAAGGCTTTCCTATTTTCGTCTGCATCCAAAGTGGGCTTTTCTTTGGCTTGTTTAAGCTTCTCTGTCCCAAGGCAGCAGCAGAGGTTAAAGGAGAGAACTTAGAGAGGCTCCATCATGCTCTCCCATGCAATTACGAAAGCTTCTCTCCTTCCCTTTTTGTTCAAAGGCCACAGAACTCTGTTTTTCTAAAACTATGATGGAGACCTGCTCTTTCCTCACTCCCAATCCCCCCACCCCAGCAAGCCAGTCAGAAGAAATTATTTTGGACAAGTGCCTTGTCACATCTCTCCTAAACACCAAGAAGGTGTTACCAAGTCAGCAGCCAGTGTGTGTAAAGGACAGATGTCCTCAAGATTTTATCTTCCATTTAAATAAAAGTAAGCACTGTTCAAAAATTCAGTTCAGACAGCAATCACGGATCACATTAATGGAATGAAGTGTCCTAACATTATGAGATAGGAGGACAGACTTGTTTGCTGGTGTTACTACAAATCACCAAAACCACATTCTGCCATGAGCAGGAAGCATTGCCATCTCTCACCAGTAATTCTACCGGGGGCTACTGGGCAAAATATTTTGCTCATTTGATTATTTCCAAAACTACAGGAAAAGGCAATGGTAGAGAGGGAAAGATTACAGTAATCCTGTATTACGAAACTACAGTAATAAAAATCCCTCCTCCATTCTAGTTTCTGGCACAGACTTGGAAAATCCTTATCTTATTCAAATGTCTTAGCTCATCTTTCACTTAAACATTATGGGGTGGTAATTGTTCTCATCAGTAATGGTGTGCTCCTTATTCACCTACAGGATGCTTCGCAGAGTAGGGTCAATAAAAAGCGAAGTAATCTTAAGCTGTTTTTCCTTTCTAAATCCAAAATCTTGTTTTCCTTTACATGTCACAAGCCTGACACATTTGCATACTACAGCTACAGAGTCTTCAAACATGCTGCCTTCTGGTTCAGCTGATCCTAGTGTAACTGCAATCCTATTACCAAGGTCAACAACTGCCAGCTTTTCCCCTGCACTGCATTTTCCTTCCCATCTTTACTAAAACTAAAGGGGAAAAAAAAAAAATCAAGCTGAATACACACACACAGAAAGCAGCTCTGCCTGCTTACCAGCAGTCTGCAGCTGGTAATCAGCAATTATCAGCAAACTGCACTAAGGGATTTGTGTGAATAAACATTTAACACTCTGCCATCCAAGGCCAAGTTTCAAACTGAGAATAACCATGCTATATCCAGAAAGACTCGAATTTTAATGCTTTTTCAATTTTTTTTTTAGTTACAAATCAGCAGATTAGATTCTGCTGTAGCAGCACATGGCTAGTCCTTAAAATGTAACAGGATTGCCACCACAGTGAGCTCTCATAGTGTAATGAAAAATGGTGATGCAATGGTTTGGTTGCATGCCACAGACTCCAGCCAACACACCAGAATAATTATTTGGCCTCAGAGATACCTCCAAGCACCCTCTCACTGAGGCCATCAGCCTCTCCCTTCTCACCTGAGTAGGTGCTATCTGGTCTGTGCCATGGTTAAGCATGTTGCAGTCATTATTCTGGGCAACATTAGGGGGGGAGACCGAAGCATTTGGTGTGATGCCACATGACCCATCTCAAGTAAAAAAGTTTGACATTAATGTGATGAAAGGAAAGACAGCAGTTTAAGTCAAATATTAGAACCCAAAATTAACAGTGTACTCTTAAGTGCTCTCATCTTCAAGTATGACAGCAACCCAATTTACAATCTTGATCTAAAAGTCCCTACAATCCAAGCAGCTCCAGTGCAATTGCTTGAAATAAAACTATGCTTCTTCCTCCCATGTTTTTTCCTTTTCAAGTACAGTTTTATAACTGTATTTTCTTAAATATTCTTTAAAATTTAAATAAAACCAACACTTCTATGAGCTCAAAACTGTAAAAGTAAATCAGGAACATGCTCTCTACAGGTCTTTTATGGAGAAGGCAGCTGTGCCACCCTCAGTCATCCTTGCTCTAAGAAGCCAGCAGGGTTTCTGAACTGCAGCAAACTCACCTTCTACACTCATTTAGAGGCTAGAGAGAAAAAAAAAAGAAACAAAAACAAACAAACAAAAAAACCCAAAACAAAACAAAAAAACCCCAAACAAACAACTAAGCAATTTGCTAGAACTTTGACCTTATAATGTAAGAAATTATTTATCATTAGGAAGAAATTCTATACAGAGAAGGTGATGAGGCATTGGAATGGGCTGTCCAGGCAGGTGGTGGATTCTCCATCCCTGGAAGTTTTTAAGAAGAGAAGGATGTGGCACTCAGTGCCATGGTCTGGCAACCACGGTGGCAGAGGACTGAGGGTGGGACTTGATGATCCCAGAGGTCCCTTCCAACCCAGGTGATTCTGTGATTCCATTTAAGACAGTATTCACCAATTTTGCAGCTCTTGGGGAGCCATTAGCATAGCTTGTGGGAACAGTGATTAATGCTAATGTACCTCTGGTTTATCTTTAACACAGTAACTGCCGTTGTCAAACTACTTCACCAACTTTGTCCACTTTGTGTAGCTTATGTGCAGCTGCATTGATGGAATTGTGCCTACACACAAAGTATAGTCCTAAGGTTTGCACAACTGGGTGTGGGGCTGTCAGAGCACAATTACTTTACAAGGAACTGCTTCCCTGATATGAAATGCTGGTGTTTTGAACACTGCCTGCACTCCTAGTCTGGACCAGCAGCTTTTATCTCTGGCCTGGCAGACGCCACAAAATAATCCTGGGGTCAGGTAATAGAGTGCATTAAGTGAAACATTAATGCCACATTAGAACCTCAAGAGCCACTGGAACAATACAGTGCCAATAAAAATATTCTGCTGAAATAACAAAGACACTGAAAACAAACACAGAAAGCTGTTATATTAATATTATGGGTTTGACTTAAGAATAACAGAAGGAAGTTCAGAGTTCAAAATTCTGGAACTGCTATTTCAGGGGGGCTCTGAATTACAGGCAACACACCACAGCAAAAACCTAACACTTTGATACCTACCTGTTGCTATCCTTCAACAATTACTTCACTGACTTGTAGACCTGTTGCTTTGTGATTCCCTTTAACACAGTGCTCCACAGGGAACAATTTAGAATTTACTAGAGTATCTGTATCCAAATACGACACCAGAGCTTCCAGCAGCAGCCACACAGGCATTGTTAGGAAGTTCATGAGTGCTCAAAATGTCAATAAGCATAGAACAAGAAGGCCAAACACATTCACCTAGAAATGGGGTTACTTTAATGTTAAATAAAAACTTTAAAAGGTTAACTGAAAGCATTAAAATAATTTAATTTCTGCAGAGAAACTACGCCAAATTTCAAGCTGCATGAGGAACTAACACACATTCTTTCCCTTCTACTTAATTAAATTAAGTTAGTTAAATTTGAGATGACCTGCAAATCAAACAGCCAACAGTAGACCTTAGCAAAATCAAATAATTTAAAACAAAACTCTCCAGTTCTTAACTCAAAAAAAATCTACTGCATTTCCTAGGGTTTCTTACCAAAAACACAGTGAACGTACCAGGGTGAGAATAACCTAGCCTCTGCATCCTTTAACTTTTTGGTACCTAGATTTTTCCATTCCCTTTCCTCATCTGTGGTCAGCTGCTCCTAACTACAATGACAAAAAAACAGATCTTCTCACCTTCATGGTTAGGTACATCTTCAGCTTAACAGAAAGGAGAGTGGCCATAAGAACAAGATATTTGGAAATATATACAGCTTTTTGGCTGATACACAGGGGATGCCTACAGCTGACATGCTCTCATTGTCATTTGGCTGGAATTACTGTGAAGGTACCCAAGGAAATGAAAATAATCTCTAAAAAGGGGACGGGCCAATAACAGGGAGAAGAGGAGGGGAAGGATCACCTTCAATGGAGTTTATAATCTGAGGAATCTTTTGTTCAGACTGTGTCTCTGAAGAACTGTGTAAGAAAAACACTGAGTTATAACCTCAGGAATATTTTTTTTTTAAAGTAGTAGTTCAGGGAAGCCAAAAATCATATTTAATCTGTTGCAAACAATTCCATCTGGCTTCTTTTGTACTACTGTTCAACTGAAAACTGTAGGGTACTTCACTGAAATAAAACTTTCAAGTGATGTAGCACAATGAACATATGACTTGCAGGCTTTTATTTTAATGCACATCCCTGAAAATAAGCTTTCTTTTAGTATCATCCCTCCACCTTGCAGGAACAATGAAAAGATAGAGGTTGTTCTAAGGATTGCACCATCTCTACTTTATCTGCATTTGGGACACTGCAGGTTACTCGCTGCCCCTATCACAAAATTGAAATATTGGACTCCTGCACAATCACTGGACCATATCCAGAAAACACAGTGAGCACCAAAAGCAATCCATCTTGAGCAATGGTGGTTTCATTGACACAGTGGCTAAAAATCTACTGGACAATATAGCTTAAAAACCAAGATACCCATCCCTAACCTAACAATGCATTTCCACCCCTATGACTCACATTTGCATCCTTTTAAAAATAAAGCAGCTACAGTGTCAGTCCTCAGATAAGCTGGACTTAAAATCAGTACTTAAAGGTTATTTGCATCTATGATCTTTCAGATATGAAAAATCAAAACTAAGGAAAATAGAGAAAATAGAGACAAGACACCAGGACACTGAGAAACCCAGAGCAGGGAAATTTCAGGGAAAACGAGACAGCTGGCAAGGGAGAGTAGTTCTAAAATGACTGAAGTTCTGGCAAACTCACAAACTTTTGAGCGTCAAAGCAGGAGAAATTTGGAGTTGATGAGAATTAAAAACAGAGTCAGTAAAAGACACAAAAAGCCCAGGCTAAGTTGTCTTTCATTATAAACACATCGTGACTGGGAGGCTTCTCATTAGTTAACCAAAAGATAAAATAAAAATAAAAACACAAAAAACACAAAATAAACCAAAAGGTTAGCACAGATCCATGGCCTGAGGTACAGGAAAATACACTGAACACATTCAAACCAAGGGTTTGTGTGAAATACTAATGAAAATAAAGCATGTCAGGATTAACAAAGACATCACACACTTGTCAATAACTTGAGTTATTTTTCAGGTGCTGTCTGAATCTTGGAAGTTCAAATGAAAGATTTTGTCTACCAGCAATATTCTCATGACCACAATCGCCAATTCTTCCTAATACTTAGACTGCCTTTTAAAGGTTCTGTGGTTTCAAAACCAAACATCAGTTGGGAAGTAATTAAAAGAGCATGATTAAAGTTTCATTCTCTTCAACTCAATAGAAGAACTATGAAAAAAAAAAACCAAACCCAATATATATATATATATATATATATATTTATGTACCCTGCAGACTCTTAACTCCTACCTCCAGTAGTAAATGAGGGATCTAAAATTTGATTTTCTACCCTTAAGCAGAATTTATTTGGCACTTATGCTTCATCACTTAATTTTTTTTTTTTACTCATTCATTTCTTCCTTGTCTGATTAGCTGCCAAGTAGTTTCAACACCCAGCTTTAAACAGTTGTCTGGACTAGAATAGGCAAACAAAAGAGAACCTCTGCATTCATTAGGATCACATCCGAACAATAATGAAACAGAAAACCACATGCTTCAATGCTGTTACAAATGAAATATACCTTTGTAAGGAAATGCAGCATTACCAGCCATATCTCAACAGCATTTATTCCTTGCTCACACTCTGATCACCCTATTTCAAAGGGCATAGAGTGAAAATAACAACAAACAAATGGTTTTAGTAATAAACTCCCAACTTATTTTCTTTGACAGTGGACAGGCTTGAAATGATATCAGTGAGGACCAGGTGATGCCACAAGAGAACAAAAAGATTCAGATAGCTGGGGGAAAAACAGGAGATCATGGTACTCAAGAACATACGCCAAAAAAAGGTCAGTCATGCTCTTAACCTGTTTCAGAACAAAGGAATAAATAAATGAAATACAGAACTGTTTAAAAGTGAGCTTTAAATACCACACATAATAAAGTTCATAATTAGAGTTCAAAGCTTAGAGATCAAATGCAATTAAATGCTTCCAGGAATAGGAAGGCTAATTTCTTGTAATTGAAAGCATATAAAAAAATGTATTTTCAAGGTATCAGCCATCCAATATCTATTATTTAAATTGGTCCATTAGTGTGGTACTCAAGTATCACTCTAAACCATCTGGTGTTAACTCCTGTAGATTGCTGACACAATTATCACAATTATCTATGCACAAAAGAAATGCAAGGTACCTGTACTTTGCTATAAGCATAAAAGCTTATAAATCAGTCCAGTGGAACTCTTGTTTTCAGTGCTTGCTCCCAGTATTTTTTTTAAAACATCTGAATTTCCGAAATAAAGCACTTCTAGTTTTTCACCAAGACTGAACATAACTTTCTGTAGTACTTGACTGAACAAACTTAAGATATCTTGCTTGTCAATTCCAAATGGATTTGCCTGTAGAAAAGATGCTGGGAATGCTCTCAGACACCAAACGTACATGGCACCTTGATGTCCCCAAATGTTTTCATAAGCCAGGTTTGCATTTGTCAACTTTACAGCAAATTGCCTCATGTATGTACTCTAGTCCTCTGTCCAGCAGTTGCAACAACTTTTTTTGTGGCTACATTTAATGGAAATCTACCTCATGACAAATGGTTAGGTTTCTTTGCAATACAGCTGGGCACCAAGCTGTCAAAATAGCCCAGCAAAAAACAAACAAACAAACAAAAAAAAACCCACAAACAAACAAACAAAAAAACCCACCAAAAAAACCCAACCCAACACAGAATGCAATAAACACACTGATTTATGCTTGAGCTGAAGGAGAATGTGAATGTGGTTTATTAAGTGAATGTGTCTGCATGTAGAGGAGATACCTTTAATGCTAAGAACTGAAAATAGTTTGAAGGTTTTCACATGAGAAACATGCCCAATACTTGCCCTTTGAAAAAAAGCTGGAAGTAAATTTAAAGTAGTGGTAAGAGTCACACTTCCCACAGCATAACCAACCCCACACTCAAACACTAAGCTTTTGGCACATTCAGAAAGAGCAAATGTTCTCCCAAGCATTAGATCAAGGCACCGTTCACAAGCTCATCCCCCCTCTCCAAACATGGCCTTTTAGTACTTGCTGCATTCCAAGAAGTTTAGAAATAAAAGCATATGCTTTCTTCTAAAATAATAAATAATTATATACTACCTTATGTTAGAAAAAGCATCCGTGTTAACTAATAACAGTTAATAAAATAGAATTCCTTTTCACAAAGGAGCTTTAATCCTATTAAAATACCTGGCTCAAATAACATATACAACCATCCTGCCTGATAAAAACAGCATTCTAGCAACTAGTCAGAAGGGAAGAGACAGATATACCTCTTTCCAAATTTTCTCTATAATCATCATACACTCTTCACTGACTTAAAAAAAAACCCAAACAGTTGCACTGCCCTAAAACACAGGAAGAAGTAACCAACACGTTCAAGATAAATTAGCCATTACTCTTTCTCTAATATTTAATTTACTATGAATTACAGCAAGAACTAATTTATTTTCAGTATGAGCTTAATTGCTATTTCACCATAAAAACATAACTGAGCTTTACCTTGGAGCTGTAGCTGTTCATCCTTCCAGTTTCATTCACTATGGACAAATGTCTCACATAGCTTATACAGTCCAGCAAGAGCTAGCTACAACCAAAAACTCTGAAATACGAAGCACAAAGCTTTGTTTTATTCATGGTGCTTTTGTTTGCTAGTTAATTTGAAAGCAGTGGGAAGAGTAGCTTGGCTTGGTTAAGCCGGTGTCTTATACTACACAGCAAAAGGACAAAGGTAAAACCCTTATATATATTAAAAAAACCCAAAAAGCATAAAAACAATTGCAGCTTGCAAAGTATCAAAGTCTTTGGTGCCATTCTAACTTCACGATGTATACAGGGGTGTAACTTTATCAGCTTTGCAGGGATGATGTCAGCTTCTCCAACACCGTGTCAGTGAAATAAGAAACAGGTCCCTTCCACATGCAAGAAAGACCAAACCTTTTGTTTGGTTTTTTTAGTCCTCAAACCCTCCCCTCTTGATAAACCAGCCCCGCTCTATTTAAAATGAAAAGAATTAAAAAAAAAAAAGAACTGAGTATTGGAGACACATTCAACAGGCTGTCCGTGAAAGAGGAAAGAGCTGAAATTCCCCACAAGCGCTTGGCTGTTGTGGTTGGTTGGTGCACGGCCATGGCAACCCTGGGTGCCCCAGGGCATCCCTGTGGCCATGGAGACCCACACTTGTGCCCCCATCCCTCTGGCTGAGCCTTCACTTTCTGGTGCAAAAAAGAAGAAAAAAATATAAAAGAAAAAGAAAAAGAAAGGCAAGAGGCAATGCTGAAGCACAATCCTGGCAGTGGTCCAAAGGAAAAAACCCAAACAAAACACAAGCCAACAACAAAGATCTAGAGGCTGGAAAACTGCTGACAACCTAAGTAGTAGGAAGTTTCTGATGATCCAAAAGCCATTGTGAAGCTCAATTAAAAAGAAAACAACAGCTACAGTTGTTCAGCTTGGCCAGGCAAGGAATAGCTGACTCAATCATCCTAAGGCAGGAGAGGAATGCACCTTTTGTCATGCATGAAGAAAGTTCAAAGTAAGAAATTAAAAATATACCTTTCCCCTCCACAATAAAAGAAAAAAAAACCTCAACATTTTCTCTAAGCATTACTTCAGTGCAAAGAGCAACTATGCATATGAGAAGATATTCCTACCCTTTCTTTTTTGAAAATGATACTTCCATCTCTACATCAGCAGTATTTAAGGTTGAGGTTTCTGTGTCCTTTTTTTCTGAAGCATTTAATTAATCTTCATTGGTAGGCCAAACAGCCTGCTAGCTTTTACATTTACATACATGCTTCAAACAGTTTTCAGGCTATTTGGGTTTAGACAGAGAAATAAGCCCCAGATGTTTCACTAAGATTTTCCACCAGAAAATTCATGACCCTTCCATATGTCTCACATGTCTAATAGTGCAAATATACTCTTCCCACACAACAGCCACAAATACTTTCCTTCCAACAAATTGTTTATGGTATTATTGTAAATGTACCCACAGGTTACGGGTGCAGACTGCACCAGATGGATTTAGCATCATTTAACAGTGACCAGCAATTAAATCTTCCTAGTCCTTGCCTCTTCAGTGTATTTTGCATAGTCTCTATCCTTGCTTGGCAAGCAGAATTTGGCAGAATGGATGCAATATAAAAAATATCTTTAACAGGAATTACATGAAAAACAATTAAAAAATCAGGGCTTGTTTCCATTTCTATAAGCATGCAAATTACTATTTTGAGCAGCCAGCTTTAATGATGAGAAGATATTTTATATATCTTTTAAGTATTATGATCCACACCCCCTGATGGCCACGATTTTTCAGTAGCCAGTATGTCATGGCTTTCTCTTCTTTTGTTCATTAATAGGTAACTTCCCAATGTCTTGTAAGCAATAACTACTGCTTCTTTTTCCCTGCCAGCACATGGACTATCAACCATTACTAACATTGTCTCTGCACCAGAGCTATCAGCCACCTTCTCTCAAATTGTTTAGTGTGTTAACATGATCCAGTTAAGCTATCAGTAAGTGTTTCTGACATTCAGGTCTGAGAGTACCTACTTCTATTTCAGACCTAAGGAAAGGTTCTCAAAGCAATACACCACTTCTCTCTACAGCTTTCTCTTTCACTTGTTTTAGACCTGTTTTGTTTTTTTTTTTTTTTTTTTTTTACCTTGGAGAGCAGCACAAGAATTCTAAGCAAGCAACATACAAAGACAAATATCATATGCTTTTTCTGTGTCATACATCAACTGCCATCTTGGGCAGCACTACACAGGTCTGTGTTTGCAGGTTTATTTAACATACTCCTGTCTAACTTTTCTGGTGATAACATCTCTCACTCCTCACAGAGTTACAGGAACAATTCCCAAATAATGTACTGAGACTCCACATGGTCACTCAGAGTGACAGATTCAGCACACACCAATTTCTCAGAATGCCAAAAAAAAAAAAAAAAAACCAAAAAAAACAAACAGGGAAAGATGAATGTCCAAATTTGTAGGAAGGAAACAAACAAGCAAGTGTTTGCCCTCATTGGAATGAGAGTTGGTTCTCATCATAACCATGGCTATAAACTGACACATCTTATTCACACCATAAGCCCAGCTCTTCCACAAAGCTGCACACGCAGTCATTTTTAATACCTCCTGCAACTCAGAGCAAAGCAGAAAGTTTTGTCAATCTAGCCTAGAAGGATTTGCTCAGAGTATGTAATTTTGTTCAGCTCTGATGGCTGTTTGTTCTCATCTCAATTAGCTGCCTTCCCAGAACATACTCAGGCAAGGTAATCTTTTAACAGAATCATCTTCTTTTTCAATAGATTAATTTTAAGAAGTCATATGTTGAACTACACTAGAGAAAAAATTTAAACATCTTGGATTTGTGTTTATTTGAACACAAGACACTTTTAGTACAAGAATGAAATCTATGGTATTTCTGTTTTATTGTCTTCCTGTTAGATGTAATGTTTATTCCATGAAACTGCACTATGTTTATAATAAGAAATTGCACAGAACAGTAACTGCAAGCCCAATGCACCAACAGAAAAGCTAAAAGACACAATTAATTTGTCCTGACTGCCCTTCCAGAACCATATGAAAATATTGATTACTAGTGAATATAGTCCTTCTTTAGAAACAACTTACTAATCAGCCTAGGGGATTGTAATCAGCCTATGTATGATATAGATCTGCAGTCAATTTCTACTATCCTTTGTGATCATTAAATGTGGTAACCTTGTCCTTTCACTGGAGGGGAATGACAACACAAAGTTCATCACAGTGTACAAGAGCCAGCAATGCTGTATGCAACAGACAAACTCTGGCAGCAAACCTCTGCTATTTATGCTCACACAGAAGCTCTCAAGTCCAGCATTAGACTCCCCTATTAGCTTCAGCAATGCTGGGTTTCCTGTCTGTAGTAAAATCCTCCTAGAGCAAAAATCCTCCTAGACATTATTTACAACCTTGGACATCACGGGCACTGAATCCTAAGTTTGAGGACCGTACCCTATTACTGCCTGCCCCCCCTCCTCCTACCCCTTTGCTACACTCACCCTAGAAAGATGGCCTGTTACTTCAGGCCCCCCAAAATGCCAGCAGAATGTGACAGTCCCTGCCGCAAGCAACTTTCACATCTCCAGTCTCCCCACAATCTGCCTGGGCAGCCTCTGTTAGACAGCCATCAAAACCAGAGTGAGAAATGGTGCCAGAGTGTCCTGGCACAGCTGGGCACCCTCCTTCTGAGGGCAGAGGGCACAGGGAAGGAGACACCCCAGACGACAAAGGTACAGGGCCACATCATGATAAATAACAGCTACGTTTTGGGTTGGGTGGTTTTTAGTTCAATTGAATTTTAGCAGACTTACTGCATTAGCTTGAGTTTTGGTTTAAGCATGTGATGTGGTCCTTAGTGACCTGTCAGTTCTCAGACGAGAGGCAGGCAGAGTCCAGACTGTACCACCAACAGTGAGACCCAGGGCTCCTCTGGAGAACTAAAACATCAGTGGATTAAAGATTTCAGCCACAGTAGCTTCTTATCCTGCCTGCACTAACACAGTCTAGATTTTAAAGATTTATGTCCAGGGTTCCCTGCTAAGGAAGGCAACCGTACAAGCGATGGTGACAGAAGCAGCTCCCTGTCACTCAGTCTGGTGAGACAGTGAACCAGAAAACTGAATCCATAAAAACAATGAAGTTTACAGAGCTTTAGGGCACAGAGGGTCACATTGCAAAGAGATGTATAAGAGCACCTCAGCATATGAATGAAAACATAACACACCAGGGACTGACCCAGGCATCCCTGATTCCCTCAGTTGGAATTCAGCATCAGGTCACACAAGTCTCACTTCAGAACAGTGGTACGTTTAGCACAACATATTGCAGAGACTTTTCCCCAGTCACAAACCTTTCTGGTGCTCTAGGATCAACTTCCAAAGAGTGGAATCAAGTAATTCAGTAATTTCCATTCCTGCAGGGTCAGCCCTGACTGCTAAACAACAGTGTCATAATACCAAGCCAAGCCTTTTTTGGCTGGAAAAGGCACAGTGGTTGCTGAAACCCCATCAGGATGCTAAGAATAAAGAATTCATTACCGTCTATGGTTAAACTTGTGCTGACAGTACTTTTGGGTTATAAAGCACTCTTCTAAGTTACCTTTAAAAATGTCAAGCTTCACATAGCTCTATAATCTTCTGTAACATTTTGTCTGCTTGCAAAACTAAAACAATATAAAAAAATGCAACAAATTCCATGCAAAGCCTATAGCAGTTGGTGGCTGACTGTTATAAAAACCTAAATGATGGCTTGTAACAAAACAACCATGCCAGTAGCAAGTAGGGTGTATTTTTTTTTTCCAGGAAGGAAAAAAAGCAGAAGACATAGCAAGTTCAACAGACAAACTAGAAGCGGTTTAATCTTACATTGTGAAGACTGAATGATTTGACAGCACAATTAAAGCACACTAAGAAAAGGTAACAGACCATAGAAGTACAAAATCACAAGAAAAAAACAGATAAAGGCTGCATGTCTGCTGTGGTCAAAAATTATTGAGTGCCTGTTCAGTAATCAATAACTACCTAAAACATTTTTTAAAGCAATACCTTGCGTTTGGGTAATAAAACAATTACTGTAATTTACAAGAGGATAGCATTACCACAGAAACTTACTACTGTAGTGAAATGAGGCAACCAGGTGCCACTAATTGCCAGGGAGTGAGCATGAGCTTGTGTTAAGCCCACCTGTGCCTGATTAGGGCGGGCCCCAACTGCCCATGAGCAGGACCAGGAGGCCAATAAAAGGTGAGGCCTAAGACACAGGCTCAGCTCACACTGGAACTCACAATCTCGGCATGCTTGGCTTTAAGTGCTGCTTTCAGCACTGCACTACCTTTATTGCTCCACCAGAGCTCATCGCCATCAAGGTGAGGCTTTGAGGAGTCTCGAACCCACAGCCTCAGGCATTGCTCGGGTTGCCTGTGTAACAGCGTGCTAGCCGGCTGCGCCACTCAAGCCTCACCTTTTATTGGCCACCTGGTCATGCTCATGCGCAGTGGGGGCCCTCCCTAATCAGGCACAGGTGGGCTTGACACAAGCTCATGCTCACTCCCTGGCAATTAGTGGCACCTGGTTGCCTCATTTCACTACATACTACTTAAGTTGTCACTTCACTATAAAGAGCTTTTGGACAAATAATGTTCTAGAGTTCAGTTGAACAGCACATTAATGCCATACTCATGGCCCACTAGTCCACTGCCTCTACTTCAGATGACTCCAGCTTTCAAGAAAAACACCTCCTCTGATCCCTATCTAGAAAACCCCCACAGCAATAGCAACTAGGAAATTGGCTTTTAAGTACCAGTCATGTATCACCATGCTCTGGAGACACACTGGAAAATACAAAAATAACTTCTTGTAAGGTCTAGTCTGCAGTCAACGCATTAGCCAGCACTGTGTCATTAAGACCAAGGAGAAAATATCCTCACCTCTTGACAGCCATCTCATTACAATCTGGCAAGGAAAACTAAAATTACCAAAAAAATATTTGCACTGAGAGTCTTGCACTACATAAGCCAACATGGTGTTTTCCTTCAACAAGTATTTTTGCAAGCAAATCTCTTTGTTCATTCATCTCTATTGTTCACTTTCAACGGTCTGTCACAAAAACTGGGAGTGGTTCAAAAAAACCTCTTTCCTAAATCAAATATTATGATCAAGTTGATACTTTTACTTAGATTCTCATTCACATGCTCTTTACTTTCTTCCAGTTAAAATTACTTAAATTGACACAGCAAAGTTTTATGCTGCTTTTTTTTACTGAGCTCCTACTCATTAGGACGATTCCAAATGTCACCAGTGTTGTAATAGGAAACACAACAGCTAAAAGGCTCCTAAGCTCACATTAAAAAAAAAATAATGCTAATAAACCAAACAAAAACCACAAAAAACCCCAAAAAACACCACACACACAAAAAAAGAAACCACCACACATCCCAAAGGCAAGCCTCATTAACACCTTCCCTGTCTGAACTATACAACTCTACGTGCCCAAACCAGGGCAACTGCAGCCTGTGTCATATTGTCAAATATCACCACTGACCTTGGATTTCTATTTTTAACAAAAATGTGGAATTGTCCACTGACATTTAACAGTGATAGCTTTCTCATTAAAGGTGAAAAATTAAGATCTTGGTCCCTTGAGTCAAAGGAGATGACTGGAGAAGCAAGAGCTCCCTTTCCAAATCAACTGCTAGGCAGGTATTGACATCACTATCATGACAAATTCTGTAAAACCTTTCATCCTCAAAATTTTTTCCACAAATATTAAGCTAAATACTCTCAAATGTATGAGGTTTACATTTGATTAAAAATAGCCTACCTAGATACAATTTTATTGCACTAACTGGACATTTTTAGTACATTTAACTAGTATATAAAAAACATATTTTAAGCATGCTTCATCTAAGGAACATTAAAAAGACTTTTCCTCACAGTGAATTTAGACACTTGCTGCTATGACACTGATGAGACTGAGGCATAATTATTTTTCCACCAGACCAATAAAACAGCTGGATACCAGTTCATTTGTGAAATGAGTTGTGAAAGTTTTCTCAGGGTCTGGCTCGGCTTTAACACTTATTTCAGGGAAGCTGGAAAGACTTTAATTTTTTTGTTCCAAGCAATAGACATACTTCTTTAAATTCTTCAAGCTTCTAGAAATGAAAATAAGGTTAAAGACAGCAAAATAATTGCCCTGCCCCTAAATCATAAAATAACAAAGTACAATCTTACTTTCTTCTGGACAAGAGCAAAACAAGGTGCCAGTAAAAGCTTGCTCATCAGCTTAGTACTTTTTTTCCCAATTGCTTTGTATGGCTTTTGGAGACCATGCCAGGGGCCCAATGTAACACCCAAGTGAGAACTGAATAAACAAAACATTAACTCCAAAATCTTCCAGCAGAAACCACGGTATTTAAACTTTATGCCAATGTTGCCATTAGGAGATGTTCTGCTGCAGAGCTTCTCCTGGAATCCTCTCCTCTGCCCACCCACTCACTCCTGTGCCCAAAGAGCCCAACAGCCCACGCTCCCAAGCCTCTCGTGTTTCTGGGAAGTAGGAATGGCTGTTGTCCAAGAGTTAACTCAGGAAAGAGAAAATTTATTTTGCATTCCCCATTCTGCTGCAAATGTGTGTGTGCATCCAAGGGCAAGGTAGGCTTTGTCTGTATTGTAAAAGTTTTGCTTGTTTTCCCATTTTATGCTAGTGTAGGAGTTCTACTGGTTCTATTAATCTGTATGTAAGAGATTCAAAGCTTTAACTCTCTTCAAATTCAAACAGAAGCTCATTTGGTGAGCTCAAAAAAACCCAACCAACCAAACAAAAATATCACCGCTGTGTCAGATTTCTGCTACGCAGTGCAACACTTTCCAACTAACAGTACCTGTTTCCCAAGGGTAAGCAAGACAAATGAGCATGAGTACACAAATCTTTCTGTATTAGGTTGTAACACGCAGCTTAAATGCAATTATCTTACCAGCTTACGTTTTTGTTAGCACTGCAGGTTATGGCAACACTCTTTTCATAGATGGCCCTCCAGAAATTGCTTCTGAGAATCAAGAAATTACAATACCTCTACTTCAAGGTTTTAAATAAGCACTTTTCTTGGAAAGCTAAAGCCTCTCCAGGCTAGCCTTCTTCCACAGTTACAGACAGGGGAAGAAAGAACCAGGCCCCAGTCACTTGAGACAGTGATCCCATGCACAAAATGTCCAGCATCATGGTTGTACCCATCAAAAGTAATGAAGCAGTTATCATCCATGGCCAAAATCTGTCTCCTTGGGGAGGCTGACTCAGAGCAACCTGCAACCTACCATCACTTGCAAACTGAGCTTTTGCCCTCTGCAACAGAGAAGGCTGCAATATTGAAAAAAAGGCAAGGGTAAAAAGAATGAGAGATGGCACAAACATTACTTTGCTACACAAGCCTTTGTAACTGACCAAACACCTGGATGTGTTTGTATAAACATTCTGTGACTGGGGATTTGCACTCACCAGCCTTTTCTGTAACAAAAACAAACTGAACACAATAATTAGCTTCAATAGCATCTGATTAAGTAAATAGGTTTTTTTCCATTTCCATGACTAGCTCATAAAGACAGAGGCTCCTTTGAGCACCACTCAGGTCTTTCCCCATGGTGACAGCTTTACAATCAAGCCAAAATAGGTTCCACTGCAACAGCAAACAGGAGATTCAAATTCCCTGGTAGGACAGGCACAAGGTTACACAAGTATGCTGCTACAGGTAAAAACACCCATGCCAAATCACTCATATACTGTCCCAAGCAGCTAATTACAATTTCTCACACTAAATCCTATCAATATTTAACAGAGATAGCTGAAAATAAACAGGCAGTTCAGTTGGCTAGAACACATTTGCCTGCAAAACGTCTTGATGTAACACCTATTCACAAAGTTACAACTGACAAAGCACTGTGTACAACTGATATTAAAGTTGGCTAACAACTTATTCCTGAATGTATTCCTGTTTCCACCCCTGGAAAATTTTATGGACCTTTCCTCTTCTTTTACTCTCCTGTACAATCACCCCAACTCCATCAGCCTTTGGCTGTCTTAGGAATCTGCCTTGAGAAATAAATCATAAAAATTATTAGTAGCCACATGGAAAAACAGGAGGACATGAATCACATCTATTTAAAATTGCTCAGAGACAGTTAAAATGTAACACACAGACATGACTTTAATATTCACCTCCTGTGACTCACCTACAGAACACACTTCAGTCTTACCTTTCTTAGAAGAAATGGACAAATAATTAACATGAGAAAACAAAGGTAGGTATATCATTGCTTTGATTGCAACTACATATGCACAGTCATCCAAGAAGGCAATATTTTCGCAGTAATTGTTTGTAGTTTATTTTCCCCTCCCTGATTTTAATGTCTAAAAACCAAGTACTTGACAGCCTGCACAATATGCTGGTTCCTTCAGAAGAATTCACTGAGGAAAAGGATTTTTCTTTTGAATATTGCTTTAAACTACATTTTATAAGTTGGTGCTTAATTATCTCAGAGATTTAGATTACTGTTTTTATTTCAAGAAATCTAATTTGGTGGATGAAGAGCATAAGAGCATAATTTTAATCAAACTCCCTTGAAACTTCTAAAAATAACACTAGCTGATGACTACTTATGAGATAGCAAGCTATTCTCCCCTCGTCAGCTGCATCTGTCTTTCGGAAATATTTGCTTGAGTATCAGTGACAAACCATTAACAATATAAAGAAGTAAATATAGCTCAACTTACACCTCACTGAAAAATATTTCTAATCTCCTTTTGTCACTCAAATCACACCTACCCATAACGGCTTTCAAATGCTATGGTCTATTACCAGTGGCTTTCCCACAGAAGCAGCATCAATCTAGAGAACAGTTTTACAGAACATGCTTTCAGCAGCCTACCAGAACTATCAAATAACTTAATGCAGTAGGTCTCTTATTTGAGATGTAACCATACCAGCCAACTTCAACTTAAGAAAATACCTTGCTCAGCTACAAAATTCTAGAAGCCACTGGAAGGCATTCTGCCTGTTGCCTTGGTCAACTTTTGAATATGTCATGTTACCAACAAACTGCTAAAGAAGAGTGCAACTGATAGGACATAGCACATCTCAGTAAAGCCTATTTTTAGCCTGCAGTTCACTCCACATACTTGCAATGGGTATGATTAAAGCCCAAGACAGCCACATTGCTCTGCATAGGCCGATGCAACTACGTGTTGAAACACATTGAGAGAACATTATCATAAATTTGGGTTGGGAGGAGCAGTACTGGGCAGGCAGTTGCTCTTTGCTGGCATCTGTCTGCATTGGCAGAGTGTGGAGTCACATCTCACCCACCTTGATTAACAGCCCACAAAGGAAAAAATTGGAATAAATTGCGGTTTTACTCCAATTCCTTTCAATATGATTTAACGCTCAGAAAGACAGAGAATGTTTTGGCATCCTTGGAAATCAATATCCTTTTACTTTCACTGGCACTTGTTCAGATGACTTAGCGTTATTGATGCTGAAGTAGTCTACTTCATGCTGCACTGAAAATACTACCTGTGAGGAGACAACTCAGTCCTGACCCTGTGCTTCTGACCTTCTGTGATGAGCTAGCAATTAAAAGATTTGCTGAAATATCATTTGCAAGGATGCTTTTAAGTACCTGTCTTTCACAGCACCAAATAAAAATATTTCATTTCTTCAAGCCACAAATTTTTTATACACTCAAGCATTAACAATTAGAAGGGTTAAATTCTAGCTATCTTTTCAGACATCAGAGAAAATCATAAAAAATGGACTCTGAAAAACTGAATAGTTACTCATAGAATTGTTTGGTTTGAAAGAGACCTTAAAGATAATCTATTTCCAACCCCCAGGCCATGGACAGGGACTCTTCCACTAGACCAGGTTGCTCAAAGCCCCATCTAACCTGGTCTCCAGCACTTGCAGGGAGCAGGCAACCTGTGCCAGTGTCTCACCACCCTCACAGTAAAAAATTTCTTCCTAATGTCTAACCTAAATCTACCCTCTTCCAGTTTAAAGCCATTACCTTTTTTTCTGTTGCTACATGACCTTATGAAAATTCCCTCCCCACCTTTTCTATCAGCCCCCTTCAGGTACTGGAAGGCTGCTGTAAGGTCTTCCCAGAGACTTCTCTTTTCTTGCCTGAACAAGCCCAACTCTCAGCCCGTCTTCACAGGACAGGGGCTCAAGCTCTCTGATCATCTTCTTAGCCCTCCTCTGGACTTGCTCCAACAGTTCCACATCCTTCCTGTTTTGGGGCTCCAGAAATGGTCATAGTATTGTCAGTGCAGTCTCATAAGAGTGGACCAGAAGGAGAGAATCATCTTCTTTAACCTGATGGTCACCCTTCTTTTGATGCAGCCTAGGGTATGGTTGGCTTTCTGGGCTGCAAGCACACATTGCTTGCTCATGTTGAGCTTATCAACCAACATCCCCAAGTCCTTTTCCTCAAGGCTGCTCTCAATCCATTCCCCACCCAACCTGTATTTGTGCTTGGGATTGCCCCAACCCAGGTGCAAGGACCTTGCACTCAACCTTATTGAACTTCATGAGGTTGGCATGGGCCCACCTCTCCAGCCTGTCAAGGTCTCTCTGGATGGCCTTCCTTGCCTCCAGCACATTGACCACACCTCACATCTTGATGCAATCAGCAAACTTGCTGAGGTTGCACTCAAATTTCAGAAATGCAAAGGTATGAGCTTACCTGTAGGTTTATCAGGAATGAGGAATTCACATTCGTAACTATGGTAGCTTTTGTCAATATTTCAAACCCAAGGAAAGGTAGTCCATCAAGACAAGAAGAAGCATAACAGGATAATTCAATAGCATCTGAACTGATAAACATTCTAAGTCTCCGTAGCTGTGCTCCTCTATGTTCTGAAACGTCAGGATTTTCTTTCACTGCTTCTGGCACAACATCCATCTTTATCAGAAAAATGGTTCATTTTCCCCCAAAGTCAAACTACATGAAACTTCTTGACTACAGTAACACACACACATAAGACAGAATAATATTCAGTATAGCCATCATGAAGCATCTGAAACAATACTGCAACAAATAATTTTAATTAGGCTGAAAAAAGCAATTGTATTCAGCATCTAAACAAGAACAAGTCACCACCTATAAGGCAATTATAACAAATTTAAATGCAGTACTTTAAAGCTCACCCAAAAATGTGAATAGAATAGTTCAGTTGGAAGGCATCTACAACAATCATCCAGTCCAACTGCCTGAGCATTTCAAGGATAACCAAAAGTAAAAGCATTTTATTAAAGGAATTGCCCCAATTGCTCTTAAACGCTGACAGAGATGGAGCATCAAGCACCTCTCTAAGCAGCCCTCTGAAGTGTTTGACCACCCACTCAGCAAAGAAATGGTTCCTCATGTCATCTAAATCTCCCCTGGTCCAGCTTTTAACCATTCCCACAAGTTCCTTCACAGGACACCAGAAGGAGAGGCCAGTACCTCCCTCTCTACTTTGCCAATCTGGAAGGAGGAGTAAACAAGTACACATAATAAAAAGTATTACAATATAAAATGAAGGGTGTCTATGACAGGACACAAATGCTTGTGTCACAGGCAAACACAACAGTGGATATTAAAACTAGAAAAGCTGCACTTGTCTCTGCCTTATGCAGCCACAAGGCAAAAATGTCTAATGTATTATAATCAAACCAGAACAAAAAATTCACAGTGAGAGTCCTTCAACTGTGACCAGCAATGAGCATTGCAATGCATTAATCAAAGAGAGGTTAAATCAGTCACTTCTGTCTGAAATTAAATATCACGTTTTACTTCTACCTTGCTTTTCACTTGTGAATAGAGCCTGTACTTGTGGTTGCTGGAGAGTTACAGGCCTTCTGCTATTTGAAGAGAAGATTGATTCAACTGGTAGCATGACACAAAGTATTTGAAAGAATGGTGAAAACAAGGAAGAAGCATGTAGCAGATACTCTGATTTGTTGCAGTAGAACCTCTTCCTCCTCAGGAAGTTTTTTTAAAAATGCACATTTTCAAGTCACATTACACTTTTCTATACAAATGCCCAAAGCAAGGACTTAGGCAAAATCTGCCTCAGAAGGGAAACTTCTGAAACTGAGAAGGCACTACCCTTAGAAACAACACATTTTCATAACCAGATGTGGGTCAGTCCAATACCTTCCTTGGCATTCACCACTATCAGGCTTCTCAAACCTTGCACCCTCTTGCAAGTGATCAAGTTGTTTTGGTTTGGTTTTTGTTAAATTAAAAAAAAAAATCCCCAAGTAAAATCCAACAAATTCAGGATAGGCAATGGTCAGTCACATAGGTGATGCTGCCTGTGAGACATGGCACATGGCAGCACAAACGAACCTCACAGTTTCAGAAATATCCTCTTTCTTCCAAGGGCTGCAGGAAATAGTAGCTTTTTTTTTTTTCTTCCTCCACATTGCTTATTGCATCTTCTCCAGCTGCTCATCAACTTTATCTGCTCAGGCCCTGCAGGATTACTATACCTCTCAGGTGTAAAGCATAAAGCTTAATCCTCCACCTGGCAAACCTGGGAGTGGGCTGCCCCACAGAGACATGAGGATGTCCCACAAAGAGGACAAAAAACTCCAGAGTTTTGCAAGCCAACTCTTTCACAATGCTAGAGAAGAAGGAGAGAAAAAAAACCCTTGTGCTTAGCGCCAAAGCCCACGCTCCAGGGACAGCTGCAGCAGTATGGTAATAAACAGAGGGCAGATACATAGCTCTTTTGATTTCCCCACTTCCCATAAAATGCCAAGTGTTTCTGAGTACTAGAAGTCTATTTATGTCTACCCCACAGTTAGAATGGGGTCATCACTAGTGCTCTGGAGAAAATTCAGAACTTCTATTCCACCCTGACAAAAGCCAGGCACAGGTCCATGTTCAGCATTTCACTAGCATAGAGGAGATTCTTGTTGGTGTCCTGATTGCACGCCTTGCTCTTTCCTTGCAAACATTACTGTAAAACAGCCTTGTAATGAAGAAAGAAATCAGGCAGGATGTGCTTTTTCAGCTAGCCTTACCTAGCATATGGCCCTTGTATGACCAACCTAGCTGGCACAGCTGCCTCTTTTGCCAGCCCCCAAATCATGTCAGGTGGTTCACAAGGAACAAGCTGAGTATTTCCACCACAGAGAGGCCAGGAACCTCATCTGCTCCTTACTAACAACGGAACCATCAGAATAAGGTAGACACAAAAAGCCTCAGGCAGCTCACCAGCAGCTGAAGCAGCTACTTCACCTCTGAAGCTATTAAATGTGGCTGCAGTGGTACATCTACAATTCTAAAGAAAATACTTTCTCAATTTCACTTACAAAGGTTGAAGGGCTCATGAGTGAATCTGAGGCAACAAGCTTCAAAGATCAGCACCGAAATGTCTTGTATTTTTGTTTTTTGGTCACTAGCAATGTTAGTTACACTCATCTTTTTAACTGATAGTCTGTAGTTTCTAAAAGCAGAAGTCAGCACAGAAACCAAGGCAAAGGCATAACTTTCCTAAAGAGAGAAACAGAATCTATCTGTAAGTGCATTTTATTCCAGTATAATCATACATGCTGTGTACAAGAGGAAAATGGTATGGCTTTATGAGTCTCAATAGCATTAAAACAATACAACTGGTTTATCTACAGAAAGCACAAGATGCAGGTTACTATATTTTTGGCTGACAAACATAAAGCTTCGACACATACACCTCCTCCACTACTGCACACAATCATGCGTGCCTAGCTTGACTTTGTTTTACAATTTTTTTATTTATGCAGATTTTTTTTCATCTTCCTGATATCAAGAGTTTAACTATCAGTTAAAAGCAAGGCAACACTGTCCGAGTCTTATTTTTTCAAGTATATATACTTTGCCTCAAAAAACAATCTAGAACTACAGCTAAAAGGAGATGAAACTGCTTTTCCAGTTACCCCACTCTTTGCTATGTAGCATACTGAGCATCACCATGTGAAATGATGACCAAGATGACCAAATTATTAAAAATAAAGCATTTTCCTTGTTTAGTAACAGTCACTAGGCATCCAGGATCATAATTAGCAGTCTTCTAAGACTTTGTAATTCAAATAAATATTCTAGTCAATGAGATGAACAGAGGGTCAATTTAGAAGTATGACTATTAAAGTCAAGTAGTCATCCTGAAAGTGAAGGAGTAGGTTTATGCCTTTTTTCTCTCCTTTTTGTTGTTTTTGGGTTTTGTTTTTTGTTTGGGTTTTTTGTCGTTAATAAAAGCATTCTTAAAACACTGGGAATGACAGAATTACTTCTTTTTAAACGCCTGGAATTGAAAACTGAAATGCAATTTTAATATATATGTGTTAAGCTGATGACATGTGGAAAGTGAACTTTCAAGTCTCACCTTTAATAGTCTCATTTGCCAGATGGTTGCAGATGTTTCTAGGCAGCTGAGCCTACTAGAGAGCTCACTGCTACTTCTGTCCCAACTTGTTCCTCTGATAAAAAAATGCAACAACATTCCTTGCTGTCTTATTAATAAGAGTAATACAATATAAATTTAATATTAATATAATGCAATCCAGGTGGGGAAAGTGATGACAGAGGTGTCATAGCTGCCACTCCTTCTTCTGAGCTGGTAATAAAAGTACTATTCTAGCACATGGGTTCAGCCTACTGAAGCACTGCTCACCAGAGAAAGGTGTTAAGATCACTCCAGCCCAGATCACTCAGGGTCCCTAAAAAGTACAGGGCACTTTTTGAAAGAGCAGAGGTACCAGCCTGTCCCATCTGAATTCCAGTCAGAGAACGGGACTCTAAAACCAAGAACTCTTGTCATAGGTAAATATATGATGGATAGTATCCTTTACAGCCCAGCTGCATGTAATACTCATCCTCACAACCAAATGAGTAAGACCAGATAGAAAGACAAGAGACTCTCATTTAGATCCTAATTACTTGTGAGGTAGGACAGCTGTGCAAGCACCAGGAAGAGAAAGCTCTTCCTGTAAGCTTTCAGAACCTTGGTCTTCTTTGGGACAACACAGGAAGAAGAGGAGACTGGAAGGTCACACATCTTTCACTGACCAACACGGATATGGGCTGAAATCGTCCCTCGTAACAGAAGCTGCTGGCAATCTTCATCCAGCAATTTTGACAGAGCTCAAAAGAAAGGTGGTTGGAAAAAAAAATATCTACAACTGGTTTTGAAAGAAAACATTTACATTCATAACTGCAAGTACAAGACTTGGAAGCTAGGTCTAACTTTTCTCGCATTTAGCTCCTTTGTTTGATTACAAACCTCCAGTAAACGTATGGTGATGCAACTTCCCAGATGCTGCATCTGACCAATCTGTGATTTCAAAATTGCACAGTACCCTGAGAACTCCATGCTGACATCAGGCCCACTCCCTTCATTCTTGACACTGAGCTCTACAAAGACTCTTGAGCTATAAGCAGCCAAACCAACAGACTTGCAAGACAGGTGTCAAATTCAGGAAGCTGACCTGAGTATGCTCCCCTGCTGCTACAACATGGCCTTTAAGCCTGAAGCAAACAACTGAACTGAAGGATAACTTGCACAAATTCTAACTTAGCAGAAGAACCTTGCAACAACTTCAAAAACCTCTCATGTTAAACTGCTGAAGATAAAGTCCAGCATTTGAGAGTTATTCTGTACCTGCTCTACAGGTATCTCTGCTCCTCTGAACACCTACACTGCAGAGGACAATAACCTGGCAGAGACTGAACAGCTTTTCACAACTGTGCTTTTGAGCAGGTGTTCATACACCCCCAGAAGAGTGGGCTTCACAATAAACTCTGATGCAGCTCATGTTTTCAAGTCAAAGGATAGAGCTGGATCCTATCCTCCTTTGGCCTGACAAACACTTCCCTAGAAAATTCAAGCACATTCAACCATTCTGTTTGTCATTCGCTCGAATCACAGGATTTTGTCAGCTCCAGAAACACCTGGCTATATCTAGCAAACTTTGGAAACCTATTGGAAATAACTCTTCTGTTAAAAAAGCTGTCTCTTGAAGGGTGAGAAATGGCTGATGTACACTGCCTCAGGAAGAACACAAATGACCTAGGTGTCTTGACAACCCTTGACTGAATTATTTCCCAACTACCCCATCCCTACCCTCCACAGTGAACCTTACAGAAAATACCAGCTAGTTTCCCCTGCCTGTGGACTCCTCTTCCCAGGGACAATGGTTCCAGTTGCTTTCTTCTATTCTTCAACTTCCATGAAGAACATAAAAAACAACCCAAAAACGCTCTCTTCAGGGAATGGCTGCTCTATTGACCCCTTATCTCCAGAAGGATCAGGATCCAAACCATCCTCTTTTCTTCTGCTTCTGCCTAGCTCTTGGGCACTAAGCCATTTCTCATAGAAACCGTGTTTCAAGGAAATCCAGGGAAAAGGAGCCAGTTGGTAGGTTTTCTGCTCTCATAAAAACTGAAATTGATGCCAGGATATATCCTGGCACAGAGTTCAATGCCAGAGCAGAGCTCCATGCCAGGATGCAATCCAGAGGAACAGCGCCTGCTATCAGTTTACATCACACCAAGCCCCAGAGTCTGTCCTGGCTTTAATCTAGGGTTAAATCACAATAGCTGAGGATAGAAATCTGGATGGTTACTTTATGAATGAATCTTCCAAATCTCTCTAGTGCTCACTGGATTTATTTGCTTATACCACTGTTTTTTGAATGACACTGTTCCTAATTGCAAATTCTTGGAAGAGATTTAAACATAGAAGATGACTCCAGTTTACTCAGAGGGAACAAGAGGTCAAACAACTATCCTTATAGCAGTATATTTCCCCTTTCCACCACGAATACCAGTACACCATATGCACTGAGATTTTTTCCTTTGTTCTCATTACTACACAAAAGATTTCAATTACATTTTCTTGATAAATTAGTGTGACTTCCCATATTATCATATGCATGTATTTCTTACAGAGCTTTCCCCATGATGACCAATACTGTGGGATGCAAAAGCAGAATATGGCAGCATACTCAGCATGCCGTAATTATATGAATAAGTTATAACGAAGATCTCTAAAAAAAGCACACCACTTGACATCGGCCATGTATATATATCTACTCACCTGAACAACCCTGTGTCAGCAAGTCATAAGGATCAAGTAACTCAAAGCAATTCAAAACCGACAAACCCAAAGTACCAAATTAGACTCAAAGAGCATTACTGGCACTGGGCCTGAGCCACAAATTTAGATCCAGTTCTGAATTTTCCCAGGGTTCACAGAAAGGGGCAAAAGGGACATCTGAATTCAGAATTCAGACCAGATCCGTTCTTGTTCATACAACAGTCAGTGAGACCTAAAATCCTCAGAAACAAAACAGTAAAAGCCAAATCCAAAATGGTACCTTGGGCAGCCAAATCAATGTAAGCAAACCACAAAAGCTGCGCCACACGCCTTAGTTTTCTCAGCAGGAATTTGTAGATGTGGCTAAAAATACTGTAACAGAATTTGTGGTACTTCATTACATCAGCAACTAAGATGGCATACCCTCATCTAGCACCGAGGCACCTGAAACCACAGGGAATATCCAAAGCAAAGTAAGCTGCTTCACCCAGAGATACCACTGTAGGGAAAGGTCTATGCACAGATAGAACAGGTGGGGTGGAGGAGGGCACAATTAGTCTCCTAATTCTGAGTGAAAGAAGGATTGCAGACACCTTTCTTCTCAGTTTTTCCTATCAAACAGTTTTGGTGCTACACCTCTTCCAGATACTTGATGCATTCAGGGAGGTAAAGCCCATCCTAGCCAGTGTTCAGGAAACTCACCGAACTTCACTGCACTCCTCCACAAGTTTCTAAAATCATGGCCACTTTATGGATCTAGACTTGCCTCCAAGCTCAAGTATACTTACAAGTTTAAAGGGATGAAGCAGTAAAAGCAACATAGGAAATCAAGAACTGTCCTTCTAAAGAAATGGACTAAAGAAACCATGCCCTTTGGAGTCAAACTAACTCCAGGAGTCAAACTTTGTAGGTTACAGAAAAGCTACTAATGACATACTAAGACAGGCATTTTTTGTTTGAGTTTTAAATGTTATTCCTTACTAATTGTTTATAGTATTTAACTTACAATGACTTGCAATATACAAGTTATTTTATTAACTACCAAAAATACTGTTGTCACTACAAATTTCACATCTGCAATGGCAAAATCTGACACCCAGGGAAGTGAGCTGGATTCCTGCTACCAGCTTCACTCTTTCAAGTATATCCCATGGCAGTGCATGATCTATGCAGAGTACACAAACTAGATGGTAATTTTATGGCAGCAAGTTGGCACACCCATTCAGAGAATAAGTGACTATTGATCCAAGGCAAAAGATGATAGCTTAGAAACTAAAGAAAACTAGCATTGATCATTCTTACTTGCTGGCAACAAGGCTAACACTTAAGATGATTTCAGCAATGATTCAGACCTCAGTGTTACTGCATTTTCAGTTATAAACGCCAATATCTGCTACAAGATATTTTGCTCTAGTGACCACTGAGATGCTAAATTGACCATCAACCCATTAGCCCACTAATTTTCAAAGTAATTAATCAATAGAACCTCAACTATGCCAACCTGAACTGACACCTGAATTTCAGTCTCTGCTGTGCTTTGACAGTTGCATTCCTCAGATCAGTGAATTTGTCCTGATCATCTCTGGGAGAAATGGAGCAAAATCCTTCTCAGCTAACTAACACGGTGATCTTCAAGAGACCAAGTAACTACAGTCTTGCAGACAAGCTGATGAGACAGTATCTCCACCTCCAAAAAAAAAATGACAATTGAAAAGCTCATCCTTAAAATGCAACAGAAACCATTTGGTTCTACTAAATCACACAAAGATGGAATGCCAAAACCAGAAAGGCTGCAGTAGCAGCAAGTGCCCACAAAGAACTGAGCTTTCAGTATATTTACTAAAAAGTCCAATTAACCCTTGTTTTTCTTCATTGCAGAAGCTAAGGGAAGGCCAAGAGACATAATTAAGACACACTTGAAATAGGCCCTGATTCTGCAAACACAAAGGTAACTCTGTGAGCAGATTTCAATGAGCTTGCATGTATCACTAAAAGAGCAGACACAAAACATTTGCAAGAGTCAGAAACTCTGATGCACAAATCACTGATCCAGGAATTTCCTTCAGCAGGGCAACTATCTTTCAGCAGCTGGTTTTACAGCACCTCTAGAGACTTACACCATCATCCAAAGTCTGTATGTCCAGTTTCCAAACATTTAACAAATTTTTGAAACATGCTGCACAGTGAAACATGGGACAAGAGTTAAGTGTATAGAACTGCTTGTACATTTTGGGTGGCTCCCAAGACTAAATCCTGGGGCTTCAGGGGTTAGCATAGGATTATTAAAAAAAAAAAAGTGAGGACAGTATCCAAGCAAAGCAAAAGCAAAATACAATACATGAGAATAATCTTAAAAACAAGGTTAAATTAACTGTAAATACAGATTTAAAACCATCTTTTTATTTACTTCATTAGGTATCAGAATCCATCCTGCCCTTCTTTTAATTAGCCCCAACTCCAAAAAAAAGTCCCTTGAAAACAATGGGACCAGTCTCTGAATTGGGGATGACCGAGCACATGAAAACAGAATTGACCCAGCACACCAAGAGCTTCCAAAGGTTTTGTGCATTAGGCAGAGCTCTGCTCACTGGATGCTGTATCCTTGGCAACTATTATGCAAGAAACGGTTCTACAAATGCAAAACTTCTGTCTGCTCCAAGAGCTTTCCTCTGAAATACTTTTATGGGGGTTTGGATATCCTTAAATCTGAGGGCACACACAGCCCTTTGTCACCTTTCTGCAAGCTCGGGAGAGCACAATATAATACAAGTGATGTTAAGAGTGTATTTTCCTGCCATTTTATCAGGAGAGCAAATAAAAAAGTTTTACAACGCTTGCTTTGGTTTTTTTCTGGGAAGAAAAAAGAAGTGGGAATTTTTCCTTTTTTCTTCGGTGAACCCTGCAGAACTAATGTGAAGATACAAGATAATCATGAAAGGACATTATTACTATGTCAATCAATGGCATTGCTTTGAAAACTGAAAATTCAAGTATCATGCCTGGGTGCCTGACTTCAAGGGCAGAACTCCAGATGCCAGCCTACTTACTATAAGGAGTTTTCAAGAAGAAATCGGTAAGATTTGGCAAGGGCCACGGCAGTAACACGCTGCAGCTCCTCGCAAGGAGGACTATTGGTACCAACTGTTTCAAGGGCAGCAGACATTGCTATTTTTACCAAAGCCCTTGCTGTAACTGCCTGGCTCATTAATCCTCACTACAGCAAAGCTCGGATCCTGCCCGCACGACCGTGCCCCTCGTAGCTCAGCTGTCCTTAGACAACACGTTATTCCTCAATATCCCCAAATATTCAGAACTCACTAGCAAGGCACGTAAAATTCGATAACCAGCAAGGGCTGCGGTTTAGTGGAGGTGTTCTGTGGCTTTTTTTTTTTTTTTTTTTTTTGCTCCTGAGGAAATCGTACAGCAGCTCCAGCTAAAGCTGAGGCTGTGGCTGCCCTTGAAGGCATGTGGGAACACATGGGAGCAGCAGGGGAGCCCCGCCGGCACCCCCCGAGCCTCTCCCCGGGACTTAAGGAAGTATTTATGCTGTTGGGGTGAGGGACATCGGTGGCGGGGCATGGGAGCCGGCGAGCAGCCCCTCCGCCGGGCGCCCACCCTGCGCAGCGCGGAGCCCGGGCTGCCGCCCCAGAGGAGCCAGTGCTCGGTCGCCGCCTTGGGACCCGCTTTTCCCGCAGCCGGGCTCCCGCGGGGAGACCGCTGCTCTTCACCCGATGCTCCCCACATCACCACCCTCTTCCCCCCGGTACCTTCTGCGGGGCGCGGAGGAGGCGGTGCACCCCGGCCAGCTGGGTGGCGAGCGGGATGTCCTCCCGGAAGGTGTACAGCGGCGGCCGGGTGGGCTCGGGGAAGTTGGTGCTGTTGAAGGGGTCGGTGTCATCCAGCAGCTGCACCCGGCACACCAGCGTGGCCATGGCGCATCCATCCACCGCCGCGGCCGGGAGCGGCGGGGGAGCGGGCGGTGGAGGAGCGGGCACCCCCAAGTCACCGACACCGAGACGCTGCGTGGGTGCCCGTCGCCGGCTGCGAGCGACACTCCCCTCACGGCCGCAGTCCCCCCGGCGCAGGCTGGCTGGCCGGCCGGCAGCCTCCCGCCTCCCCGAGATAGCGCTCACAGCCACCGCGCCCCGGGGACGCGGCCCATGGCCCCTTCCCCGCCGGGATCCACGAGTGAGGCGCGTTTCAGGCCGAGAAAGGAGGCGGCGCCGGAGCCGCAGGACGCGGGCAGAGCGGCGGCAGCAGCAGCAGCTCCCCCATGCCCCGGCCGCTGCGCGCCGTGCGGGCAGCGGGACTGCCGGAGCCGGCACAGGCAGCGCAGAAGCGCCGGGAGGAGGGCAGTCAGCGCCCCCCCGCGGCCACCGGCGGTGCCGCTCTCAAGGGCGGCCGGGCGGGCCCCCTCCTCCCCTACGGCCTGAGGAGACCTCCCTGAGCCGGGCGGGAAGGAGAGTCCGCCCAGGATCCTCCGCAGGGAGTGGAAAGAGAAAGCAAGTGTGGCAGCTAGAGCTGCTCCCGCTGCGGCGGGGGAGAAGGAGGGACCCTTTCTCCGCAGCCCTCCCTCCTGCCCCCGTCTCAGGGCGGAATAACGGCCCCGGGCACCGCGTCCCGGCATGGCCCTTCAGGGGGAGCGGGTGAGGAGGGGCCGCGGGAATCGCCCCCGCCGTGGGGGAAGGGGCCGCGGAGCGAATGGCGGGGTCAGAGTCGGCCCCTCAGCCTGCGGCAGAGATCTCAGGGCACCCACCCTTGGACGTACGGTCGCACTGAGATCAGTCTTGCTGTCGCGAATATCCTGACTACTCTTTATTGTAGTGTTTACCCAGTTCAAAAATGAAGCTCTAAATAATAGCCTTTTAAATAATTAAAATGAAAATATGTTAAACTTTAGACACTGATCTGAAACCTGGGCATTCGATCAAGATCTTTGGGTGGGCTTCTCTGTATTTGCATGAAACCCTCTTTGTCATTAGGGTTTTACATGGAATCATAGAATGACAGAATGGTTTGGGTTGGAAGGGATCTTAAAGATCATCCAGTTGCAATTCCCCCTCGACCATGTTGCTCAAAGCCCCATCCAACCTGGCCCTGAACACTTGCAGGGAGGGGACATCCACAGGTTCTTCTGGGATCATGCTCAAGAATCTCACCACCCTCACAGTGAAGAATTTTTTCTTAACAGCTAATCTAAATCTTCCCTCCTCCAGATTCCAACCATCTTCCCTTGTTCTATTGCTATGAGCCCTCATAAGAAGTCCATCTCCAGCTTTCCAGTGGCTCCCCTTCAGGCACTGGATAGCAGGAGTTTGGATTCCCAGAGCTTACAGTCCGGGCAGTCCCCCTGCCCCACGAGACATGCCAAGAGCCACCTCACTTCACACCTTGCCTTTTGTCTTGCTTCAGGCCTGGTTTTACCTTCCTGAGGGGAAGACTGGGACCAAGCACCATGTGCAAAGGGCAGGTGCAGAGCACGGCGTCACACTCTCAAGTCAGCTCAGTGCTGTGTTAGGGAGCCTACAACCTCATCTGTGTGGGTGGAGGATGTATGCACCCCGGTCTCTTCACTCTTAGGGGTACTGAGTGAAAGAGGAGGAACATGAAACAAGTTATGGGCAAAGTTCAGAGAACAAGAGGTCTCTCTGTCCTAAGGGAATGGCTGCCTTTCCACGGGCTGATCATATACCCGAGGGCTTGCACCCTCCTTTACAGCCATGGTTGATGCCTTTCCTTTCATCCTTCGTAGAGAGGGCTGGGAGACAAGAGTTGTAGCACTGTGAGAAACAAGGAGGGGGGGGGGGGATTTACCACGTAAATGATATGTCTTAAGCAAGAAAGCATGACCTCGAGATCACAGTGTTTGCATGAAGCAATTGTTTCCTCCCAAAATGATGACTGGTTTGGGAATATTTGTCAGCACTGGGACAAAAGGGGATTTCTGTCCACACATGGTCTGTCCTTCTGTTTCTTTTATTCTCAGAAATAAACTGATATGATTCGGGGGTTTTTTCCTGCAGTTATGTGTATTTTCAGAAAAGAGCATTTAGCATAAAAATTGTTGGAATCAAGAAGCATTTTAAAACCCAGAAGCTATCTTGCTGTTTCAGATTTCACAAGTTTTATACATTTCTTTTTTTTTTCCTCCCTCAGCCTGAACAGCAGAAGGGCTTAGGGGCTGTCCACCCCATTACTCATCTGTCTCTCAGAGTCGAGATTCTCATGCACCATCAAAAGTTGCAAATGGCAAAATCTCGATTTTGAGTTTTGTACCTAAGCAACTGAAAATTCATTTTTGAAAGAGGAATGTATTTTTTAATCTGTTTTAGGAAAGACAGTTTCATTTCTAGAGAAAACAGTATTTCTAGAGAAAACAGCAAGATTAAACCAAGTATTTTGGATTTGTTAATCATAATTTAACTTCAAGACCATTTTTATTAAGCTTCTAATTCTGTAAAACAAATTCGTGCATTTGCTGCTAATGAGTAATTAATAAGACATGGTGTTACATTGCTATTTACTGGATTTATCCACTTGTCTCATTGCAGAGGCATTAATAGTCGGAGGGCAGTTTTCAGGAAGCCAAGGTATTGTATCATATCTCTGTGATGGCATCAGTCATCTTTCCTCCAATACCAGAAAACAAAAATAAAGGGTGAGCACAATCCTTGTAGAGGCCAGATCACTCCAAGTTTCAGCTAGCCACAGGCTCTAAATTCCATAAGGATGAATTAAGCTTTGTACATTGTGATCTTCAACTGGATTGATGAGATGGCCAGTGGAGATACTTTTTTTGACCAGTCTGCTGGAAATAAACTAGGGCAATGCAAATATGGAAAGATCTTGAGTCAGCCAGAGCTTTGAGTTGCATCTGCTTATACTTTTTACAGATTGTGAACACCCCCAAACCAATATAGACCTTTGAATTTCAGAAGATTGATTTAATTTGGATTTGAATTAAAACAGTACAAATGAGAGGAAGAGAAAGCACAAGTCTGCTGGATAAAAGAGAATAACATTACTAGGTCTGTGTGTGTGCTTGTGCATGTGTATGTGCAGAGGGAGAGAGGGATACATGTCTAAATTCCATTTTTTCAATGGTTTCCCACTTTCTACATATTTTTCCAAAACCTCCTGAAGCTGCAGCCTTTTTCCATCAGTCTGAGCCAGGGTTCTGTATATTTTTCCAAGCAGTCACCAGTTTCTGCTCCTGCTGCAGGGCCATACTTTGTCCTCTGGTCTTTTGTCCCTTTTCTCCTTCCGCAAGGTGGTATTTATTCAGTGTAGTAGTTAAAGCAAGCAGGCAACTTTCCTTCTTTCTGTCCTGCTACAGCCTTTTAGATGACCACAGATAGCTTTTAGAAGACCCTAGCACACAGTAAAAGGCTCTTCCTGTCAGAGGTATGCAGCAAGAGGCACCACAGGCATTGCATCTTGAAGGACAATCAGAGACATGAAAAGAGCAGCTGTGGTGGTTTCACCCCATTCCGTATCACAGAAGCTAAGGCCTTCTCAGAGAGACCATTTTCCTTGATGACACTGAATAAAATCAGCATTCAGGAGCTCTGGAGAATCACAGAGGCCAGGCTGTGACACTTTTGCCTTCAAAGTTATCACAGGCCACTGAGTCCACTTCCCTGGGATAGGCAACCAAGATGGGCCGTGCAACTTGCTGACCTCGGGGTTCCTGAGTCTATCTCAAGCCTTTTCCAAAAAAGAAAGGCTGGGCATGATCAAGTAGAGTTCACATTTTTGATCTCCCAAGTTCTGTTTACAAAAAGCATAAGGGGAAAATCCTGCATACTCACACATTTTTCATGAATGACACATAACTTAAGAGTTTTCATTTAGGGCTGATTTATTCTTCTAAACTCATCCCATTACTGGCACTTCTTGAAAAATAGGTTGTTGAATGAGTTGGTATGTCAAGCTTAAATTTGAATTTCATTATTTTTGAAACCTGAATGTTAAACTAACATTGATATTTTTTTCTTTTAATTTCCTCTTTTTTATTAAAAATAAAAATATATGTTTGATGGAAAGTTACTGAAAGCATATTCTTTAACCCAAGGACCACCCAGGAACAACATAAATATATACTTACATATTAAATATAAATATATACTTACATATTTAAGTAGTTTTAAAAAATAATGCTAGGTATCTGAGCAACTGGAATACCTCTACAGAATATTAGTTTTTCCAGGATATCATTGTGTCAATAGATTTAGATGCATGATCATGAGATTACAGCATAGGGCTGTGAAGTGTCCAGTTTAACTCTAATTTCTTCATCTCTTTCTTTCAGACAAATTGAGCTATTTTCCAAATCTCATTTTTTCAACTTCAAGCCAATTTTAGTTGTGGGAGAACAAAAGCAATTTTAACTATCATGATTTATTAACTTAACATTAATAAAGTTGGAAAATAGCAGTCTGTTTGGTAATGGTAATCAAAATGGGCTTGCAGACCACTGGAATTAAAGTATGGTAATGAAAGTGCTGACAGATCCTTTACTGTAGTGATGGAAGCAGTATTTCTGCCTTATCCACACTATAATCTGTAAATAACACTTAGTTCTCTCAGTGAAGTGTGGAGAGTGATTTACTGTAATTGTTAGTGTGGACAGGCAAATAACCTAACACACTTCTCAGAATAATGGTGTGTAAGTGAAATCCAGTCTGTCACAAGACTAAGAGTAATACTCTGGATTTCACCTTCCTTCATCCAGGAATCTCAAAGCACTTTGCTACTGTTAAATGTTTCTTGCTAATTCCTGTCCTGCAGATGGGGACACCGTGGAGCTAGCAGAGCAAGAGTACAATTCTAATATGGTAATTTTTTGCTGAAGTGGTTTTCTGCCTCTTGTAATGGGAACTGAATTGTATATCGTATGACTGGATCACAGAAAACACCCACAGAAAATCCCACCTTAACAGAAATATTTTTCTTTGGGAGCTAAGGATTTGTAATGGCCCTGAAGATTGTCAGTGATCCAAGTCAAGCTTTAGTTGCAGAATCATACATTCCATTTCAGTTGATTCTTACTGAAAATTGTTCTCCTATGGTGGCTGGCTAATACTATACATGAAGTAATTCTGTATGCTCCTGACAGTGGCTGATACTGTGGTTTGGTGGTGAAAAGGAGTTCAAGGTGCACAATTCCAAAATCAGCTGATGTCCAAAGATCCTGTACAGATCTATTAAAACCAACCTCTGGATGAACGGATTGTATTACCTCAGGAAATAATTTGTCAGATATTCTGACAGTGATCCTGCAGAGTTCAACTTCTTCTGCACAAACTCTTCCCAGAAGGTAGCCAGGTGTTAAAGAGGTAACCACTGCTGAGGTGCAGAACTGGGGTTTCTATGATGTATACTCTGCACAGTGCCATTTACTACAGTTTGTAGTTACACAAGCACATTTTCAGTGTCCTACAGCACTCCTACCTCTTCTGGCACAAAAGCAAGGGGGCTTAATTTGTGCACACATATATTTAATTTCAGCTTCACTATTTAATGCTCAAGGCCTCCTTCCCATATATATTGATTGCGTGCTACTTCAACCCTTTTCTGATGACAGAACTAATTTCCTCAAGAGAAACTCTACTGCTCAGTACTGTAACAGATGAATGCTTCACAACTACTTATTAACTTACTTTCACAGTGCTCCTCTGCAAGGAGAAGGTCATTTCACCCCTGTCTTGCGGATGAAGTGTTACCAGGCAAAATGGAGACAAAGGCAAAAGTTGGCTGCTGTTGGGTGTCCAAGTCCAAGCCACCAACAACCAAATTTTGAAACTTCTAGGAACAATATGAGTTAAAAGTGAAGCTTCCAGTGACCTCAGCTTAGGCTGGCTGGGTGTTCTACAGCTAACATCAGGCTGCATAGAGGAGGAGCAAATGTATACAGTGAAACTCTGAAAAAGTTACTGTCAGCAACTTTAAACAGTGCACCAGATTTTTACTGTGGCAGCATTTGTGGCGCTTCATCGGGAGATGCCCTTGACTGATTCCTCAAGCCACTGGAGTAATTCACTTTTAATTGCCTCAGAAAGTGAGGGGATGAGCTTGCAGAAACTGACCTTTCTGCTGCTCAGTCCTGATTCTTAGAAAGAAAAGTTGTGCAGCATATAAAGTTGTAATGTAAAATTTATTCTGAAAAAAATTTATTCTCCATCTTTGTAAGCCTGAATATACTTGTGCAGAGCCATTTTCTCTGATTCTAATGGGATGCTTCCTCCTGCTTAATGTTGATAACCCTACACATCAAACCAGCAAACAGGGACCATCCATGCTTTATTGAGGTCCAGTTAATGGTAATTGTTCAAGCTCTGAAGTCCATGGATGTCAGTGAGGCCACAAAAGCGTCTTAGGTGTCTAAGGACATAGATGAGAGTCAATGGGAATAAATGAGCGTCACTTAAGACCTGCTTCTGCTTGTGAAATCTTTTACGATTCTTTAGGTTGCAAGGCCATAACTACACATGATTTTTAAAATAACAGCTGATTCTCCAGAGCTGGCCATTAAAATCAGACAAACAATTGACAGACCAAAATTCTCCTCTTTAATCAGACAGTGAGTGTTGTACAGATTTTCTGTCTATTTTTCGTTATCTTCCTTAAAAAAAAAAAGATACTGAGTGGATTCCTCTAGAGGAGGTGAATGCTGATCCTTCCCTGGCAGCAGCTGATTAAGGTGAGGGGTAAGAGGTCACAGAGCTTGAAGAGCATGGCAAGGCAGAGAGTGAGGGTAACAGGAGAGACCTCAGAGCCTGCAGATCATGCTCAGTTGGAGACATTCCTGAATTAGGCCACAGAGAAACTGGAAAGAAAACCCACTAAGAAACAGAGTTTACTGCAACTCAGAAAGTCACTGAATCGACAACAAATAAAACTGGAAACAAGATCTGTTTCCATGTTACAAGAAGATTGCAGGAGTTGGCTGCAAGCTTTTTGTGTTTCTTTTCTGGATTCCTCACTTGGAGTTTACTGAAAATGTACTAACCTATACTCTAACACAGTCTGACTTTTGAGCAGAAAAGCCATTTGACCCATTTTGAGAAGTTTATTTTAAGGGAGAGTGTGGAGGGAACTCACCTCCCTTCATTTTACTCCTCCTCTGTGATGCATGCTATACACTCATGGGTAGCAGCCCAGTGCTTACAGGGATTTGCTGAACTTTGGCTTCAGAGAGGATATGAGGCATGGGCTGTTATAGAAGCCAGGTGAGACTATGGACCAGTCGTCTGTTCTGGTATGGCAAATTTTGTAAGAACCCTCCAGAAATACCAGTCATTCTCTGCCCAATAGTCAGGTGAAAGTATTCTTCAAACTGATTTTTAAACTTTTTTTTGCTCACCAGTAATTATGTTTTAGCAGAATAAAATATAAAGCACATTCCTTCTCTCTATTATAAAAATAAATAAATAAATAAAAATTAACTAACTGAAAAATAGACAAGCAGCAGTGAGAATGGTCAGTAAGATGCTTTGTATTCTTTGACGTTTGAATTTTGATATGGAATAACATTGATGTTATTGAAGTTAATGATGCCTTGCTTGTCTTAGTGTGAAGTTCAGCTAATCAGTATTTCTTGGAAAACAGGAAGACACTGCCATTGATTACATCTAGTCATGTATGCAGTTTAATGACCTGAGGACTAACAAGGTTTACGTTACTTTACAAACAAATAATCATTTCCGATGGAATTTGTTTCATTACTCTTAACTTTCTTTAAAGTAATTTAATTTTTTCTAAGCCAAAAAGCCAGTGTTTCACACACATTTGTAGTTCACTCTGCCAGGATTAAAAAGAAGAAAATGGGAACAAAGTGACAATACAGAAATGCTGTAGCCATGCTGACCTTTATTGTTTGGGGTTTTTTGTTTGTTTGTTTGTTTGTTTTCATTTTTAGTTTAGTAGAAACAAATTCTAAACTGGACACAAGCAGTACAGACATTTAACATGCAAAAGTCAGGAACATGGTGGCCATTTGCTGGAACATGACCATAACTGAGAACTTCTGAAAAACTATCAAGACACAGTTATTTTTTCAAAATACTTTCTAATATAAGAACGGCTTTTCTTTGAGGAAACCACACTTGACTTTGAAATGTGAGCATCTGAAATTTTCTTTCATTAATATCTTACCATAAACATTAACCCACCCATTACGCAGTTGTTATTATATCACTTCATATCTCAAAGCATAGTTTTCCCTTAGTGACTTGTATAAAATAAACTTTGGAGGAGAAAAATAAGTTTGTAATTTCACATTTTGGGTATTCACAGAATCATAGAATTTTCAGGGTTGGAAGGGACCTTTAAGATCATCTGATTACAACCCCCTGGCCATGGGCAGGGACACCTCCCACTAGATCAGGTTGCTCAGAGCCTCATCCAGCCTGTCCTTAAAATCTTCCAGAGATGGGGCTTCCACCACCTCACTGGGCAGCCTGTTCCAGTGTCTCAACATTCTCATGGTGAAGAACTTCTTCATGACATCCAATCTAAATCTCCCCTCCTCTTGTTTGTATCCATTCCCCCCAGCCCTATCACTACCTGACATCCTGAAAAGTCCCTCACCACTTTCCTGTAGGTCCCCTTCAGATACTGGGATGCTACAATAAGGTCTCCTCAGAGCCTTCTCGTTCCAGCCTGAATAACCCCCAACTCTCTCAGTCTGTCTCCATAGGAGAGATGTTCCAGCCCTCTGATCATCCTCGTGACCCTGCTCTGGACATGCTCCAGCACGTCCATGTCCCTCCTGTAGTAGGGGCTCCAGACCTGGATGCAGGTCTCCTGTATGCTCCAGGTGGGGTCTCACAAGAGCAGAGTAGAGAAGGAGAATCCCCTCCCTCGACCTGCTGGCCACACTTCTCTTGATGCAGCCAAGGATAGGATGAGCTGTCTGGGCTGAAAATACAAAATAGAAACCAGAACAGTGAAAATAAACGTGTTTCACGGGGAAAAATGTTTATGCAAAGAGGACCACAGATCCTTGAAGGTGTGCTTGACAGTTTATCAACCCTTTTGTCGGCAAAATTAGCTTCTGCAACGTTAGAAACTCGTATTTATAGTTGGCCTTTTACACCTTACTGTAGTTAGCTGCTAATTAAGACATTACTTTAAAGTATTTTCCCCGGTGTACACATCCAACAAGTGCTTTCCAAGCCTGGACCAAGAATAAATATTTGTGGTTTGAGGAAAACACAGGGGAGTGCTCATATCAGCTTTTATAAATATGTGGAGTGACTGTAAATAATCCAGTGTTATTTATTTTGATGTAAGGACTCCTATGTTGATATAAACATCCTCAATGCAGAATTGCTTGTTATGAGTTTGGTAAACACAAGATCATAAAACAAATTCTGAGGACAGGTATATCAGGAGAATATTAGTCTTAATCACCAACAGCAAGAGACTTTATAAAAAGAAAATGCAAGACAGTTCACACATACTATTTTAATGCTAAGTGGTATTTAGCAGATTTTTTTGTATACTCTGCAGAAGTTTAAGTTTTAAATATACTTCTTTGATGCAGTTTCCTATATCCCTATGTTTTTATCAGTGTAAACACTCCCTTCTTCCCTGAATGATGGCACCTGACCTCACTGCAGTCTCACAGCAATGAATTCCACACGCTAAATATTGTGTTTCCTTGAAGTTTTCCCCTTCATTTGGGAATCCCCCTATTTTCAGTTGTCTTGCAATCTTGCATAATAAGATAACTATATCGATATTATTATTTTTTCTTTTCACAGCATTCACTGTTTTAAATTGTTTTATCATAAGTTTTAAAAATAAACACATCTAATATTTTCTTCCTCTCTTCAAATAGGAGTTATACATTCTTCTGCTATTTTTTAGTCTATCTCTGAACGTGCTGTATGTTTGGCTTATATTTTGGGGGGTGGAAAGGTGAAAATTTGTACAGAGAATTTTAAGAGCAAAAAGAAACTATCTCCATAAAACTATTGCAATATTTTCTGTATTAGCTTTCACCCCACTCTTTATGCATCCAAATATTTTTATTTATTTATTATTTTTTTGCCTTTCCAGCGCCTGGTGTACACACAGCAGGAGTTTCGTGGAACTCTCCAGAGTAAAATAATTATATTTGCCTGGAGTGGGCAGTTACTATAGAATCTAATAAGACATTGTATGAGATGCATACTGCTTCTTCCAGTGTATAGCAGATACATATTGCATATTTTAAGTTTTCTGGAAAATTTGTTGGACAGACTGGTCTTACCTCATCTCTCCTGTGTACATCAATGTACATGTAAATTTAATCATAAATATTTGTATGCATAGGCAAGCAGAGAACTCATCCATATCCCATGCTTATGGGAGCAATTAAATATCTCTCTCAGGCTGCAGGTGGCCATTTTGAATGCTGGCTTTTTGGAAAACTGCAAAATAATGCCTTGCTAGGATTCTTAGTTAAAATCTTCTGCTGAAGAACTGAATGGGACAAGAATCCTGTTGCCTTTGGGCCAGCAAGCTGTTTTCAGTTTTCCTAATTTAAAACGTCTTCTACCTGGGTCATAGCCTGAGGTTGTGGCTTGCAACTCTAAAAATGTCCATTTTTCTTTCCTGGAAGGAACATGAAGGCATCCCGATGTACTCCAGATGGATAGAAACCTGTTCTGCTGGTTAAAGCTGGCAGGCCTGATCCTTGGACCTGTGCCACTTGACACCAGCCAGCTAAGGAGTTTACCTTTTGATTTTACGTTTCAAACTCAGTCCCTTGGACTGCTGCTAAGTGGTAAAGAACAAAGCCAACAAGCCTGCAGAGAGGTTGGTTGTCTGTCTGCTTGAACTGTGTTAGATAAAGAGGGAAGACAGTCACACTTCAACAACAGTTCCCTTGGAGACCCCAGCAGTGAGGGATGGGCACAACCAACAGGCTCTGACATCTGCAGCCCCTGCCTGGGGCAAAAGGTGGCACAGCTCCCTTCTTGACTTGGGCAGGGCCTCAGTATTAAAAAGCTTCTGAGATGCTCTGGGCCCCAAACTTGGAACTATTTTATTCATGTGAGAAGCCTTTTATCCTGGTGAACTACATGGGATCTGAGCTAAACATGGAGGCAAGGTTTGTAGGAAAAGTGTTGCCAAAGTTTATCTCCTCACAAGGAAGTGTGGCAACAAAATCTGACTCCTCCGAGCACTTCATATGTACTGAAGAAGACCTCACTTCTGCAACTAATGCCTGATTTTATCATACACTAACAGCAGTTTTAATCAAGAGAACAGAACCTCTTGAACGACCCATTTTTTTAGTTTGTGTTATTCCTAAAACTCCTCTGGGCACCGGCTGAGTCTTACCACTTGAGCTGTTAAGTCAGAAGGGACAAAATCCTCACTTTATCATGGCCATGCTCCCTTCTTTCTAGCTTCTGAAAGCACCACCCAAAACAAAACCACAGTGAGTAATTGTGGTGGGCTAGGCACAGAATCACAGAATTGTCATGGTTTGAAAAGACCTCAAAGATAATTTTTTCCACCATCAGTCCTCCCCAAAAAATCACAATCCCAGTAAAACATGTTCTGAACTACTTAATTTATGTGGGTTTTTAATACCTTCAGTGTTGGTGACTCCATCACCTCCCTGGGCAGCCTGTTCCAGCACCTGACAATTCTCTCAGTAAATAAATACTTCCTTCCTTCCCTTCTAAACCTCCTCTGGTGCAACTTCAGGCCACTTCCTGTAGTCCGATCATTATTGATCTGAGAGAAGAGGCCAGTCCTCCCTCTGTGAGTGCCATTGGCCAGGATCTGAGGCAGGGGGCACAAATGGGCACATCTAATTTAGGAAAAGATTGGGCATTTTCTCCACTTGCCATGAAGGATCAATTTTACAACATATTTTATTAGCAGTGTTGAAGATATCCTCTGGTTGGAAACTTGTTTGCATCAGCGTGCTGCCCTCTGCTTCTTACTCCTTCACTGCAGAAATGTGCTTCTCAGTGTTATCTCTGGAAAGCTTTTAGGTTTGATTTCTTTAGGTTTGACTTTTTTTTGCCCTTAACGGCTAAACAGAGGAAATAATCTGTAGATCTCTGCTGAGATAAGGAGTAATGAAACTTTTGCTCAAGGCCACTGTGTTTAAAAAGACATGGGCAGCTCCTACTAAACCATGTCATCAAGATTCAGAAATTGACCTTGCCCCACCTCTCTTTTTGAGTCCCTGAGCATATGCATGTTGGACCGTGGGTATTGAAAGTTAATGAGGCTGCAGTGAGAATAAGTCATGTGTAAGATCATGGATGAAGCACAGAGAGCTCAGGAGGTTAACAGACAACTTTCCTGTTTGAAAGATACAGAGCTGGCAACGAAGCTCAGCCAGGGCTTAGATAACGAGGATGGAAGTCTTGATTTCCACAAACTAAGCTGATGGTCTCAGTCATTCTCAGCACTGCATTAGCCATCAAGACTAGCCTAAGATCTGACTCTCAGTGCCATACATTGCTGCAGTCAGGCATCCCAGGGCTTGCCCAGATGATGAAGGATGACACTTGCACAATGTACAGGTTTAATATGAATTAGTATGTTGTGCTGGGAGAAGTACTGGGTCAGCCAGATGATTGACCATTGACTATCCAGCATTCAGCAGAATCACTGAGCATTCTTTTTAGCTCTTTGAACCAAGCTGAATAGGGGTGCTCACTGAATACTGATTTTCATTGATTAAAAAAATTCCTTGAGCTGTCACAGACCTTGTGATATCACCTTCTTGTCTTTCTGTCCTTATCTTAACTATCTGTCCTTATCTTAACTTGAACTGGCTATGTAACAAAAAATGAAAGCAACGGTGATAATCCATGAAGGACAAGTATTGCAAATGTCTGTGGGGAAAAAAAAACAACAACAAACAAAACCAAACCAACAACACCAAACAAACTCAAACAAAACAAAAATAATAAATCCCAAACAAACAAACAAAAAACAATCAGGAAAGAAAACACAAACAAACAAACAAACAAAAGCTCAAAACTCCTAATAATAGACAAATTGTTTCCATATTGGCGGTGAGATTGGCTTTATACCTGCAACATGAACCATTGGTTTGTTCTGTGGTATTCAAGTGAATAGATAGTCCATCTTTGAGGTTTTACTAGTCAAAACCAGTTTGAAATACTTTCCTGGATCATATTTCTTCCAAAAAGAAAAAAAAAAGAAAAAGCAACCCTTAAATATGATTTTGTAGTGTTAAAATATTAACAGATTTGCTTTTGGTTTTTAAGGCACAATCTCAGCTCCCTGTCTGGAGGAGATCTGCAGCCAGGTTCCATGACAGCAGTGTTCAGTCCTGAAAGAAAAAAAAAAACACAGGAGAATGTGAAAACCTGCTGAGACTTACCTTGTTACAAACCTCAAGGAAAGCAAAGAACAAAAGCTTAAATATTAATGTAAAAAGTGATGCAATATCGAGACTAATACCACTGTATGGTGGTTTTTTTCTCTGAAACTGGCAGTTACGATTTGTGACCAAAAATTTCTTACTCTTTCTCTATCTGCTGTTCTTAAAAGCAAAGCAGGGTTAAATGAAGCTGATAACTCTGAAGACAAAGAGCCAATCTGTCAACTAATTTAAAAGTACAACAAAACAGAGGCGTCATATTAAACCAATTAGAAGATGCACTGTGCTTAATTATAAAGAAAGTTGTTCTATCTGACCTCATGATCAGAGAGTACTGAGGTATTTGTGCAATCACACAGCAAGCAATAGACCCTAATGGGCTTTATAGCTAATGAAGAATGACACAAAATGCAAATCTCTTATTAATCAGGATTAAGCAGAGAAAACAAACTTGGTTTAAACCTAGCCTTATAAACAGACTGTCTAATCCTGAGCCTGCTTACATAGGAGTGTTAAACTAAATACAGTAGAAATGCTGTGTTCAGTGGGGGGAGAGCAAGGCAGGAGGCAGCCCATTCCCAGGGAGGCAGCCCTGAACACTGCTGGCAAGGGGGTTGCTCTTTGCCACAAAATGTGGGTCACGGGATCACACACACAATTAAAAAGCCAAAATCAGCACAGGCAGGGAACATTAGGTTCATTTGTTTAATTATTCACTACAGGCAAAGTCTGTTGTTCATATGATTTCAGAATCTGGGCAGCACTGTTTTGCACTGGATCGGTCCCCATTCAGATCTGCCTCTAGACCAAACAAGGGAATTTCTGATCCAAGCAATGGCCACATCTAAGAACTTTGGATAAAGTAGTATTTAGCTTTTGTCTAGGAGTTACAAGCTGTCTGCAAGGTATAATGGCTTGAATTGACACATGCCAAAAGATCACTAAACTTTCAACAGCTGTATTATGTATCAAAAAGCATTTTTATATGTAACATTCATGGACAATAACAGACTGAAATCAGATTCATTCACTGAGGAATTTGACAAGAATCTTGAGTACAGTTTTCTGAACAATGTTTATGTCATTAAAATGTGCCCTTTCGGTTACACAGCAGCATTTCATGCAGATGTGTCAATGTTAATGTGTCAATGTTCCACAATGTTTAAGTGGAAAATGTTATCATATCTCATATGGAAGTTTTGGAAAGACATAGATCACTTTTTTGATCATCAGAATTTTTGTGGCTGGAAAGAATATTGTTCCACACACTTGTGTTCAGCCAACTATGAGCAGAAATATATGCCCAAACTTCAAAACCTGTCAGGGAGCAGAACAGTGATCCATAAGCCTTCCTTATGAGATAGTAATTTTTTTTTTTTTTTTGCACAAAAGGACACTAAGGTGCCATCTATCTTTTCACCATGAAACACTGACATAAGAAATCAACAATGAATTTTACTATCTATTTTCTAGAGGAAAGGTTAAATCAGCTACTGTCCCTCAGATACTGTCTCTCAGATACCAGATCTGGCCACCAAATTAACTTGCTGCTTGTATGAGGGAGAGGGAACAAGTGGAGGACATCAGGCATCAGTTTTTCTGCAAGTGAAGAAGATAATAATTGCTCAGATAAAACTGTTTCTTATTAAAAATATACAGTAGGCAGAATTGAAAGAAAAGACTCTGTACCTGTGAACATATTCAGGCACTTGGTGCCTGTCTGGATGTTTAGGAGTCCTGACCTCTCTCAGCTGGTCTATGGATTTCAGTATTTAAGTGGCTGAGTAGGAGCTTGCAGGCTCAGCACTTTTGTACATCAGGCCACCTGTTGAAGTGCCTAAATATAGTCCTCCAAGCTTAACGTCAGGCTTGACAACCTTGGCTTTTACGAACTGCTACTGCACCTCCAGCAGTTGTTTGAGAAGCTGTTCAAGGATCCTGTGGGTCAGGAAATAAGTAGCAGGACAACCCCAGAGAAAGGCAAAGCTCATTGTATTAGCAAAATAGTCTAAGTAGATTTGGCAAATAGCTGAAGTGTGAGGAACCACGCTATTATCACTCAGGGCTAAAGCTGAAGCCCAGCTGAAGCTTACCACTAAGGAGCTATCATACACCAGGCTGTACCCACTTCTTTTAGTGGATAAGTCATATTTAGGCTACCAAAGGATAAAAATCTAAGCACAGTATGCCTCTCAAGTGTGGAATCTTGTAGAGGTTTTTCAATACTGGATGCAGCTCTTTGTCTCTCCTTGAAAACACTGATCTTTTTCTAGAACCTGCCAAATTGTTTAAAGAATAGAATTCAGTGACAAATAAATCAGTTTCTTTGCTGGGAAACTATAAAGATGTAATTATTATGCACAGGGATACTTGCATGCAACCATTTCTTTTGTGAACAAGATCACTGTAGCAGCATAAGTAAATTAATGTATGCAGATGCAGTGTTACTGAGAAGACTCACACCAGTGTAGTTGTTCCACTTTCTTCCGCTGAAATGACCACTTCAGTCCTAAGAAAACCCTTTTATATTGCTAGATCTGCAGAGACATTACACTTCTGTATGTTTATGTCTACATTATGTAAACAGCCCTGCTCCCCTTTAAGTGAACACAGTCTCTGGATTAGCAATTTCCACGAGGCAGCATCTTGTCAATAGGATTAGCCTGCTTTGTTTTCTAAGAGACAAAACAAAAGATCTGGGTTCTCAGCACAGTTGGGAAACATAAACAAAAATACTGTTGAAGTACAATCTTTTCTCTATCAAAAAATTAACGCTGTTTTTCTGACCTGAGTGTCAGAGGACCTGTTGAGAAACAAGCAACAGAATGCTGGGGAAGAGCATGATATTACAAAAGGAAAAGCCAGTGCAGTTGCAGTAATAAATGTGCTGCTCTGCTGGGGGGCCTTGATCAGAGAGCCCTAGGTTCTGGTGAACACTTCCAGTCAGTCTTGATTAAACAAACCCAGGCAGCACAAGTACAGAGGGCTATTTCCAGTAAGATCTTTGAACCTTGTTTATGGCTAGCATGCCCCCAACAGCAAGCAGCTAGGCAGTCAGCAGTGTCCCCTCATGACTGGCAAGCCTCCAGCCAGGACACCAAATGCTACCACTGACACCAAGCACTATGTCCCACATGATAAATTCATGTAGTCTGGATAGTAGGAGATTTTTTTTTCACTGAGAGGGCTGTCAGGCATTGGAATGGCCTCCCCAGGACAATGGTGGAGTCACCATCCCTGGAGGTACTTAAAAGGCATTTGGACCTGGTCCTTAAAGACATGGTTTAGTAGTTGACTGTGGTGTTAGTCAAAGGTTGGACTGGATGATCTTGGAGGTCTCTTCCAACCTAAACATTCTGTGATTCTGTGATTCATACAGCCATGTGCCCCACATACATCTCCACCACATTATTTCTTCAGAGGGGTTGCAGACCAGTCACACAATGGCTTTACTTTTATACCTTCAAGATCATTGTATTTGGAGAAAGAAACTGCTCAGAGACCTGCTGCACTCACAGACAGATGCGAAGCTGTTGCACAAATAACTCTTTTGCTATTGGCTTTCAAATGCTAATGTTTTTCAATGAAACTTACACTTTAATAGAAAAGAGGAGGATCACACAGGATCGGGCTACAGGACTTTTTCCTGATGGATTGCAATATGCTTAGAATGGAGGTTTTGGTCCTATTTTACCTCAAGTTAATTGATTACCAATTAACTTGAGTTAACCGAATTCAATGCTAAGTGCTGGTCTAGACATGCCACAAATGTTTGTTCCAGGACATTCTGAAGAAAAACCACAAGTATTTGATTCCTGGAAGAAAAAATGTGTGGAATATTCAGAGTAGTATTTGCAATTGTGCTATTAGGTCAAGGTAGATTTACAATTAATTACTGTGGGGCAAAGGGCATTAAAAATGCTGGCACTGACACTGCCTAATAAATCTGGTGTTCCAGATCATCACTTCCAGAAAATAAATTCTTTCATGTCACTCAGAGCTGCTCAGTAGATATGTGAGACTTCACCATCTCATGACATAAGCTTATAATAAATACATTCATGTTTTGGGTAAAATAAACTTAACCTACACACATATTAGCAACTTTCTTGTTTGTACATTCTGTGTATTACCTAAAATACCAACAATGTATTTACATTACATCTTTGCTTAGGTATGTTAATTAACTGAAACTTAACAGTCATAAACCACCAGGAATGTAGTGAAGAAAAGTAGTATTTGCTTTGCTACCTTTTTCCATACTTTCAAATATTGAGGTAAGCTCAGTTTTTACATTCTTATTCTTTTCCTGTCTTTTAAGTCTTCCCCTTTTGTCTTCTTAAATCTTTTCTCTTCGTGTGTGGGAGCATGCAGCTCCACATCTCAACCTGTTCCCGTTAAAGTAATACAGAAAACAACATTGTAATATTTCCTTTGGCTTACATAAAAATCCATAAATAAGTGTTATGATCAATGATAAGCCAGTTCCTGCCCCATGTGCTGCACCTTTATGTTCTTGGTTGCAGCCTCCCACAGCTCTGCTGCCAGCCAGGATATCTCATGATAGTCACAGTTTGCACCTCACATTTTATCCCCTGTCTTTACACAACTTCTCAGCTTCCATTTGTTATGTGAAGAAGCAGTGGCAGGTGCCAAGCCTTTGAGTCTGCCACAGACATGTAAATCTTGGAGTTTCAGGGAGGAGGAATTTGCATTAATCTACGAGCTGGGGAATGGGCCTTCCGGAGTCCCCTTTGGATACAGGGCATGAAGAAGCTCAACAGCAGCCACAGCTAAGGGCTGCAGTACCTCTCCTCTATCATCCTACACAGTGCTTGTAGGGTGAGAGCTGCTCACCTCATGTGAACCTCATGCTCAGAGTACATGAATGGATGGGTTTGGGAGGGGAGGAGAACTTGCCTCTCATCCATGCTGACCTACAATGGGCTGACTCACACATGGAGGTCTCACCTGCTGTACCAGCTTCCAAAACTCACTTCCATCCTTTCTATACATGAGACAAACTCTCTCAGAGAACCTCAGTACTGACAACACCATGAAGAAGAGAATGCTGGGAGCTGAGGATGACCACAACACAGAAGAGGATCTCACCAGTGAGGAACAGCCCTTGATCAGGGTCTTGATCATCTTGAGCAGGGAAAAGGAAAGACACAGGCCTCACCAGCACCCTGCTGAGCACTAGGAGGTGAGACAAAAAGTCAGGTCTGAGACAAATTCAACAATTTGGAAAGACCATGAGGCAGCACTAAGAACAGTTATATGCACAGCTAAAGGAAAGACAGAGAGCTCTGGGCATGGGCTCTCCTGACCCTTGGGCAGGCCTGGTGGGCAGACAAGCATGGTGATGGACATCAAAGCTAATTGGTGTCCTTGGGGCTCTAACCACAGTCTGCCCTCCTATACAGAGGTATCTCCTTGCTTAGAAAAGGATAAGGTTGGGAAAAGCCTTGCTGTCAGATGCTTTCAGAGAGCATGCAAGGTGTTCCCTTGGGCTTGAGGGCATTGGTCAATTCTGTAGCTTTACCAGCTGCTGAGGTAACAGAGCTTCTCTTAAAATAATTTAGAGTAAGAAAACTGTTGCATTTAATGCTTTGGCTGCTTCTGCAGCTTTTGGGGTATGTGAGCTGGGCTGGTGATAAAAAAAATGTTGGTGCTTAGGACAGTTGCAGCACTGATATAGTTCTTGGCTTCCCCAGAGTAAAATGATGGTTGTGAAGAAAAGTAAATGATGCTGAGGGCTCTTTATTTTTTTTTTCTTCTTTTTTTTCTGAAAGTCAACTGAAAACTGTTATCTGATACTACTCTTTAGAGCTGTGATGGTTAAACTGCATCTGTAATTCCACCCCTGCTCCCACATTTAAGTCCACTGCTATGTTTCTGTAAATTCAGCAAGCATTTTCTTAGTACTGGTTTCTCATTGGATGTGAAAATTAAGCATGTTAATGAGTTTGTCTTCATGTTATGCTTTCCATGTTGTTCATATTAAAAGTCTGTAATAAAGGCGATGTTCTCAAAAAAAAATCACTCAAAGCATACAAAAACATGGATATGCTTGTCTGTTGCATCTTTGACAGCCCTAATACAATATAGTTTGACATGCTGCTTTATTCCTAGAACTTAATTTGAGACTGCTCTGTGAAAAAACCCAAATGGTCCATTTAAGATAAGGAGGGTTATTTTCTCATTGCCATGCCTTTTATTGTGTCCAGATCAGGTTACTCCTTTTGTAACCTTTTCATCATATCAGATTAGCAGCTGCAAAAGCACTCACATCCTTTCTCTTGAATATATTTGCTATTATATATAGTTAATGGTATAGCTGCTTTTGCACTGAAATATGCCTCTTTCAGAAAGACAAAAATGTACTACATACCTTTAGGTGTAGCTTACAGACTTCTTCATTTCCATCCAAGGTTCTTTTGCAGTGTCTGAGTTTTTGTTGTCTGATAGCTGTGTTTCCTGGAGGCATTGTATCCATATAAATGCATTTACTACTCATTTTCTATGTGACTTTTTTAGAGCCTGCTGTACTCTAAGCAACAGGCTATCAGAATGCAGCCTCTCACTCTTTTATCTGGATTTTGATTTCTTCAGATTTCATTTTGCCTATGGAATAGTAAATAAGAACCGCTGATGAACTCAGCTCATGAATCAGGTATTTTTTTTGGAGAACAGGAAAAAAAATAATGTTATGGAAACATGCTTCCTCATCATCTTGTTATTAGTAAATTATTGGACTCGATGATCTCTGAGGTCCCTTCCAACCCAGCCTATTCTATGATTCTATGATTCTATGAAATTTTTCATGCTTAGTTTCATAATAATGTCCAGATACCAGTGGGGAACAGGATGCCAGTAGAGTAAGGCTTTTTCCAAGTATGTGTTAGAATGCCTCCACTGAAGTGATTACACTATATAAGCTAAAGTAGACACAAAATGGAAAATAATATATAAGGAAGCAGATGCTCTTTCTGGAGCTCAGCAGATGTGGGAAATGAGCATGTAGAGGGGTTGGGGAGAGGCTGTTACATTCTCAGGTAGCTACTGTACAATGTAGTGCTCTGCATACCTCCAAGACCTGCCAAGTAGCTTTCTTATTTTAATTGATAGTGCCCCTGTCCTCCAAATATGGAAAAATATTTTTAAAATCTCTATATTTCTAGAAAAACTGAGGTGCTCCCAAAGCTTCAACTCCAAGCACCAGAGCTACAGCTTCCTTAGCCTAGTGAAAATGTGTACAACACAAAAGGCAGTGTTATATCCAGGTTACTTCAGATCAGTGAAGCGCACAGAGTAGTGCTGCGTGTGAAAAGGCTGTAATAGATTATTTTTTTAGATAAGCATCATTATTTATTCTTTGATTAATTAAATACAGCCTTTTATACAGCTACTGTGCTGGGAAAGGAATCATCAAGGCCTTACTGTGCTGGAGCTGACCAGTTTCTTTGTTAGGCATAGGGTGCCACCTGCTGCACCAAGTTTGCAGCTGAAAACGAGGTACAGGAAAATCACAGACAAAACTGAAGTGAATGTAACTTTATTATTTAGATAATCTAATGGACAAACCCACAGGACTGATATTGGAAAACCTTAGAAAAATCAAAGTGCCTGTTATTTGCCTTTAAACTGTCACTGAGCAATCAATGAATAATCAAAATGAGTAATCAAAAAGCCAGTACATCATTTAGTAAGAGAATATTTTGTGAGTTTTCAGGTGGGATGTGTCCAGATACATAGGTCAAAAGGAATCATTAATATCAAATATAAATTGCAATAAATTTATTTTAAGGAGTTTTAAAGAATCCTTTAAGATCTCTTAAGACTTGGAAACTTATACTTTGACTACTATTAATTTAAAAAGTGTATTTGCAAATATATTGTGAATATTCATCACTGAAATAGCTGGAAACTCCTTAATTCTGAAATAGTTAGATGGGATCTGAGCTTTTCAGTGGATTTCATAGTTGTTTTTCTCTTTTTGTGGACAAACTGCCATTCCATATTCCCATACACTTGAACTCTGAGGAAATCACAGTTTATTAGAGGTCCAGAATTCTAAGCTCACTTTAAAAGATTTAAAAATTAATTTTGAAAACATCAACAATATTTTACACTTTCAGAGAGTAGTGAATGCAGTCATTAAAATCATCTGCAGATGGAAGCTCAACTTTCAAGAACAGAAAAGCACTCCCAGGTGCTGACAGCATATTGGTAAGGATTTACACAAGATGTTACATGGAAACAGTACTGTGCTAACCTTGAAAAACCCTTGGAATTGCTTGGGAATTGCTCTAAGCAGCTTTGTTTTATTTACTACCAACCTGAGTTGGAGATCATGTTGTTTGAAGGCCGGAGGTTATTTTATTATGAAGGTTCACGGACAGAGAAAGCGATCTGTATTTTAGAACTGAATGGAATAATAATTTCATTTTTTTTAGCAAAACTCCTTTGCTTCTGTACTCAGTGGAAAAAGTATCTGAAAGCAGAGTGTGATACAAAAATACTCAGAAATACTCCATTTCAGAGACAAATTGCAGCTTCAAGATTCAAAGATAGTTGTAAAAATTTATTGTAATCCACTAGTCTGATACATACTTTGAACAAGTTTCTACTTTGTCTGAAATTTTTCAGGATTTTTCAAGAATATAACACTGCTGAAGAAAATATTCCTACTGGCTTCTGGGCTAAAAAAAGAATCTAAGCTGTGAAAAAAACATGGTCAATAAGATCATCTTGGGAGGTAGGTTTTGTGAATAAGTCAAGAGGACACTGGATGTCCTTTTGGTTAGGAATTTACTTTTTCAAATGGAGTATAAAAGTTGAAAAGTGCAGTGGAAAATTAATACTGAAGTATAACTAACTTCTGACATATTGATTGCCCTCTGTTTATTAGCTTTATTAGGCACAGTCAATTTACTCAAAATAAGCCTGTCACAGTTAACAAGGTTATCAAGGATAGAAACAGATTTTATAAGTTCAATTAGTTAAAGGACAGAATAAAGTCTCTTAGGTTGTCATTGAAAGATCTGGAGGGGTGAGGTCATTTCTCAGAAAACAGTAGGAAAATAATTTTCTGTCACTTTTCCTGAAAAAAAAAATAATCTTTGAAATCATAAGAGTGAGTCCTCAGATAATACAAAATAGTGTAGCAACTTGCATTTCTAACCCCTTAGCAGTGGTTTTCAATTGTAAATATTCCTATTATACAGTAAAAGTGGATTTATAGTGGTGGATTGCAACCCTTACAGTTTTCATTTTCTGTACTTTCAATTTAAGTGCAATGGTCCTTTTGATACATACTTGCATTATGTTGGATAGTAATGAAGGAACACAAAACTTCAGAGTTTTAAAGTTTAGGGTAAAATGTTAAAATCTAATTAGCTCATAGTAATGTTATAGCTCAGTGACTTGTGGAAAGGGGGGAGAAAAAACAAACGCAGGTTGGCAGTCTCTGTCACTGGAAATACTGATAGGCAAATACTCAGGGAGACAGGAGGGAAGCCCTTTTATTGATGGTGGATTTCCAGAGGCAGAGCAGCCTCCCCCAAGGTCTGTCCTCAGGAGAAGCAGCAGCTGCTGCTGTGTGGCTGCTGTGTGTCACCTCAGCCAGGGCAAGGGACAGGGAAGCCCAGAGGAGCTGCTGTCTCTGCTCTGATGGTGGCCCCTGTGCTGGGGTGATGGAGCCACAAGTAGGTGAGGCTATATCTTGAATTCTGTAGGAAGTGGCTACAGCTGGCCGCCCCCACAGCATCCTGACTGAATTGGGTGAGTGAAATGCTTCCTTCAGCTTTTAAGGGAGAGTTATGATGAGGGGGGTCTGACATAATGTGCCCTGAAACACAAGAAATCCTTTTTGCTCCTTCAAGACCTTCAAGAGAAAATCCTAAATTTGTGGTAAGGATGCTTCAGTTATGTCTGACTATGGTATGATTTGTACATTTTACTTTTATTCTACTTTATTCCATGGAAGGGCAGTGAGTCTGAGGTAGCAGCCCAGCAGGATTTTCTGTTTCTTTTTCAGAAGATGCACAGCTAAGGACTGGCAAGGCTCTCTGGGACAGCTTAAGCCACTTAGGTCCGTTCACCCCAGATGCAGAATAAGTAGCCTTTATGCAGCTTAGCCTTCCCCAACACACAACCCATCACCAGTGCTGCCCCCAACTCTTCCCTTTTACAGTACCTGAGGCACACAGGGTTCCCAAGCACACGTGAGATGAAGCCAAGCATTGCTCCTACAGTGAAGTTTGTTGAATGGGGCTCTAAGAAAAAAACCACACCACTGCTGTTTTTGAGATAAATTCTAAAGTATGAAAATCTAATACTGGAATCTCCACAAGAGGGCACTTATAAATATTAACATGCCATCAGTTTCCAGGGCTTGTGTTTGGAGGTAGTGGTGGGTGACAGTATTATTCATCAGATGCAATTTATTTTCACTCACTTTTTCATAGGGTTACCTGAGTTCTAAGATAAACCCTTCAATTCTCAGTGAATATCAATTCTCTGTGCTAGCTGCAGCATGGAACATACACATGTTCTATTGCCATGTCCCTGTCATCCTGGTGGGATGGAAAGAAGATTATGAAATGAGGTTCTGGGGGGATGATGCTCCACAGAAACTGGTTCCTGTCCCATAAATGACATGAGACTGGGCTTAGTATTAGGTAGCCACTAAGAAGTTAGTGATCTTGGTTTATAAGTAATATTTATGGTTTGTTGGACTCTCACACTAACCAGTAGAAGAGCAAAGGAATTTGATCTCATGTGGTAGGAAAAGCCAGAAAAATAAAGGCAAATGAAAGGAATAATTGGGAACAGTAGATTATGAGGTGTGGGAGAAAATTGTAGCAAATCCCAAACAGCCAATATAAAAAGGGACAATTAAAACACAAAGAGAGGTTAGGAGAAAAATTCATAAAAATAGGTCTCCTCTTGGTGTTCTGCCTATTGACAGCTACAGAGAAATGACTGTGTCCTCAGCTGAACTTGCTCCAAGCACCATGTTCAGTGATGGGAATGGACATGGGCACGGAGAACAAGGTCATCCTGGGTCCAGTCAAATTCCTGATGTCTTCACAGCTCTGTGCCCCTCCATTCCACAGGCTCCTATTGCTTTGCCAGGTCTGTGCATTCAGTTGCTACTCTTGGCAGCTCAGCTGTGGTGAAGGACAAGAATTTAGGAATTAGAGTGAGAAGAAATAAACAAGTTATTATAATAAAGGGAAAAAAACCTCTCCCCAGGGACTTGTGTTTATGGAGATTTTGCAATTCAAACATATGGTGCATTGTACTTGCAGCAAATGCTTTTTTTTTTTTTTTTTTTGAGGAGATAAAGGTTGATTTAAACCACTGAGATTCAGACTGATATCTGCCACAGAAGTTTTTCAAATTGCAATATATTTTCCCATTTTAAAAAGTCACAGAAAAAAGTAAAGACATGGACCCAGATGATTTTTCCCTGTCAGTGAATATATACAGTACAGGGTTTCCCTGTGTATATATCTTGCTAATCTGGTGGTGTCATCTTTGGAGAAGAGATGAAGTTACTAGCAGGCTCACAAAAATAGAATAAAATATTACTTAGATCCCATATCACAATATCATTTCATCCAGTTTTGAAAAAGCAGCTCCCTACCACATATTGCTACTGGGCCTTTGTTAAAATACTTCCATTTTTATTGCCCTCCTCTTCTGCCTGATTTGTTTGTTCATTAATTTTGTTACAACTGGAGGATTTAGCAGATTTTTTTAAACATATAGGTCTAACTGGACTTGAAGTAATTATTTTCTAAATATGTTTTCATGTTTGAATTATCCCCTCTTGCACAGAACTTCCTTTGGTGCTGAACTTTTAGTTACTTAAACACATTTAAAAAAACAGCTTACAAGAAGTGATGTCACTTTTCATAACTGCTGCTGTAATAATGCTTCTGGAAATTTTTATGTGGAATGAAACCTTCAGTACGATTCTGAAAGAATAATTATGAAAGTGCATAAATCAAACAGGCTCTCTTTTTTATTAATGGGTGGAGAAGGATAACTGTAGTGAAATGAGGCAACCAGGTGCCACTAATTGCCAGGCAGTGAGCATGAGCTTGTGTTAAGCCCACCTGTGCCTGATTAGGGCAGGCCCCAACTGCGCATGAGCAGGACCAGGGGGGCCAATAAAGGGTGAGGCTCAAACTCACAGGCTCAGCTCAGTCCTGAGCAAGCCAGCAGAGAGGTTAGTTGAATCTGGAGCAGTAGCACTGATCCAGGCTAGTCAACCCTGAGGACAACAGGCTCAGAGCATTATTTGTGAGTTTCTGCTGGAACACCTGGTTGGACCTTGGAGCGCCGTGCTCTAAGAGAGGTTCGTCTTGCAACTGATAACAGTCAAGACATTTATGTTTCCTTAAGGGCCTCTAGGGAGAACCTCCTATAGCCAGAGCTCATTTTTCAGATTGCCAAGGGGGCGCAAGTGTGGATGGACAAACAAGGCTTGAAGGCAGGAAGGGAGGGGGTACCTTCAATTCAGCACCTTCAAGGCAAAGATGGGATGAGGTCCAGGCAGAGGAGTAATCATCACCTTGACTGTAAGCAATTAAGAATGGCTCAAGCAAAAATTACTTTTAAAATTCATCTTAGTTCTAGAAATGTAATAGAAAGCAGAAACACCCAGGCCTTCCCCTCTAGAAGAACCTTGAGCATCTGTGGTGCTCTGACCACAGGTGGGAGGGGGACACCAGGGACTCACTGGGCTGCCCCAAGGAAGAGATTATGACCCTTGCTCATCTCTGCTCTCCTCTCTCAGGGTTACCTGGAAGTTGTGATGTACTGCAGAACCAGTTAAAAAGTAAGTTCTGCCTTCTTAGGCTCTTCTTGCGCGCTTTCAGGTGCTAAACCTAGCACCTCCATCTCCAGAGAACTTCTAAAGTGTCTAAAATTCTAAAAATAAAATCACCAAGTAAGTTTTTCCCTCTTCCCCTCCAAAATATGCAGATTCTTTCTGTTCAGCTTCTTTAATATCAAAGGCTAAAATTCATTCTTGTGTTAGATTTTTGAGATGGAAAATGCTTCAAAGGTAAAAATCTTTTTGCAAGGTTGATAATGCTAGAGCAAGGAACATTTGACCTCTGAAAAGGAAGATTATAGCTTAGTGATGGGATTTTGCTACTTGGTTCTTCTAGTTATGGCAGTAATCATATCATATCCTAATATCATAATGTTTGCATTTGTATCTAAACTTATTTTGTGACTGCTTTTACTAAGCACCACTTTTTGTACAATAATCCAAGCACCAGAAGTAACTGCAAAAAGAAAGAAACGGTTCCAGAAATTATCTTAAGCACCAGATTCTTCAGCGGTTTGTCAGCTATTCAGTACTCACACACAGTGATACAGTATTCATTTTGACTTGGAACTGCTCATGTATAAATTCAAATTAATGGCCAAATGTTTGCAGAACATAAATATGCCTTTGGTGGTTATGTCACTCATTTAATTGTGACCATACTGGCGGCCTCTAGTGACATACATGCTATTATTGCATAGTTTTCCTGAGAGGGGCTATAAGTGGACCCTTGCAATGCCCTTAAGTATTTTGTGGGAATATCATAGTACTTAAGATCTTAGCATAAAATATATGTGTTAATATATACAAGAAAAATAGCAAAAATTTTGGAGCTGGATTGCAGGAGAAAGCTGTTATTTATCCACTGTAAAAAATGTAAATTGGAAAGGACAAGAGTAATAATAAGGAGTCTTAAGTTGCAGAACATGGGCTAGGAGATGAGCTTGGTCTCAGTTATATTTGGTTTGTCCATCATACCCATAGATGCCAGTAATAACATTCTGAATTGTCTCTGGGGGATGTATTTTCAGCAGAAGATGAGGTCGGGGTTTAATTCAAACAGTGTTGGGCTGAGGAAAAAGGGGAAGGTTTGGGGTTAGACCAGATATTTGATGGGCTGCAAAATAAGACTTAACGAAAAAGTGAGCAAACCATGGCAGTGACAGTAGGTGGCAGTGTCGCCTCAGAAAAAAATCTATCTCTTATTTTTCACTCTTAACTGGGATTTCTTCTTTTAAGGGGATGGGTGGGAATAATAACCTTTTTGCACTGTGTGGAAAGCATCAGGAGTCAGAAGTCAAGACTATGACTAGCTTTCATCTGAGGTTAATTTTCTTCCCAGCATTTTCTGCCATCATCTTGAGGATTTGTGTGAAGATTTCAGATTTGGAGCTGACCTTGAATCATACAGCTACAAATGCAGACCAAAAGGTAGTTTTTTAATACTTGATCTGTATGCTGGGATTTGAAAGCCTAAGGGACCCAATCAGCTAGAAAGCAATTCAGTTGATTAATGGATGAGTTTAAGTGGTTTAGGATGTTCTGCCTGCCTGTCAGCATTTCTGGTCAATCTTTAAGGTCTCACATTTATCAGTTTTGCAAACAGCAGTCTTTTCTCCCCTGCTGTAGTGTGAGACCCTTGCAAGCAGCAGCAGTGGTAAATGGCACAGGCAAGTGAACAAAACTACTCACAGAGTTGATAAAACCTGAGAAACACCCTACCTTCCAGGCTCCTGGCAGTAAAGCTTTCCCTGTCACAGGGTGACTTAAAAGGCTGAAGTGCTCTGGGATAAAAGCTCTCGGCTCCTTCTGCTGTCACAGATGTTTTCTCTGGAGACCTGCAACTTGTATAGTGTCCCCCCCCTCTGCTCCTTAGCCTGTACAATGGAGATAGTGGATTAATTTGCCTGTCTTTAGGGTAAAGCTTCTCTGTCAGAGTGCTGTTTTCTGCTAAAGGACTTTAGGTATCGAATCAGACTTGTTAGTTTTGTAATACAAATAAAATTAGCAATATTTCTGGAAGAATTTCCGGGCTTGAGGGGACATGAGGAGCAAAGTGAAAATAGCATATGAGTGAAGTCACTTAATATGAAGTGCTTCAGTGGAGCTGGACCAGAGATAGCCTGATCCTAAACTAGAAACTAGTAGTTAGATCACTGACTTAGAATATGGGAAGATTTAGTTTAGATTTTCTCATCTGTCAAAGTGTTTCAAGCTTCTAACTATCAGAAAAGAACACTAGTTTGCAGGAAATGGGATACTTAAGGGTAAAACAGGGCTTGTACATTTTGTGCACAAGAGAGGGAAAATTATAATTTATTTCCATGCTTTTATAACTTACTTCCAAGCTTAGGGCACTCAGATGAGTAATAAGAATTGCAGCACAGGTCTAACTAGCTCAGGCTGATATAAGGGTTGCTGCTCATGGCTAGGTAGCAAAAACACTAGATGGGGTTGCAATTCCCCTTTGTTGTCTTTCTGAGGGAAAGAACTGATCCTGTTTCCTTCCTCTGGTAGGAAAGGCTCTATTGAATAAGTACCTTTTGTTTTTTTTCTCCAAAAGAATTTGGACACAGCTTTTTTTTATTATGCCTCCCCCCCCCCACACACACCTCTATATTACCTCTGGAACAAATGGTACCTTTTATCCAGGTACCTCCTGGGATGGAGCTAGGGTCAAGAGATCATCTCCAACATTGCCTCTGAGGTATATGAAAGATTCTGCTTTCAGTAGGCTGCTTGTTCTACAACACATTTTTGGTACACAATCTGCAGATGATACAGAAAGGTCTTATATTGATGCTGCTATAATGACCAGTGCCCAGCTGCTAGCAAACACTGAACGTGTTCGAATTCTGAATCCTGCAGTGAATTTAAGCAAAAGAGGTCTTGCTTCACTGACTGACCTGAAAGCTGTGAAATGCCACACTGCTCCTGTTATGAAGAACTGCTGATATGCATGGCTAAGAATCAGACTTCTTGTATGCCCCTGCTCAGGGTCAGGAAGCTGCTCAGTGCACAAAGGGAATGAAGTCTCACTTGAGTGTTTTGAAATGCCACCCTGTGGAAACTTACTTGCTATGCAGTTAGATGAATTCTGGGAAATAATTGTGGTTTTTTTCCTCTGGCTACAAGTGTATGCACTTTTTACTTTTGTGTTTAAAACTGATCATCAAAATACTTGGCATGGGAAATTGGTGGTCTTTGATGGAGGAAGCCAACAGTCCTGTGTCACCCACAAGTTCCACCTCTGGGATCCTGCACACCCAGTCATGCTCTGCTCTGTATGAATTTAAGTGCCTGTTTATGTATTTAAGTGCCTTCATAATTGCTGCAAAAGGTCAGTGAGGCATGCAAAGGAAAGAGTTCTTGTGTGCCAGGTCCCTGGCAGATAACAGGGGATAACAAAACCATAACAAATATGGAGAAAGGGCTTAGCTGGCAACTTTGAGTGGCAATGAAAATTGGGATGCTATTTCTTTTTGAATTTAACTTTTTGAGTTTTGGAAGCCAAATTGTGTGATGTTTTAGATATGATGTGACAATTTCAGACTGGCAAATCTTTCTCCCTGCCTGATGCTTATGGAAACTCTGTCTCCTACAGATAGGCTGCTGGGAAGTTAGTTTCATTTGTGTCTGCCCTCCCTGATGTCTGTAGAGATTCATTGGGTGATCACAGTTGTCAAGAGTCTGTGAAATATGAGAATGCTTAAATCCTCAACATGGATTCTGTAGGAATTAAGTACCTATACATAACCTGGGCATCTGGGTTCTCAGAATAGTATTTTTTAATTAAAAATCCCAGGTATAAATATTCAGGATTGAATTAATATGAAATTATTATTAAATATATGGTTACACTATGAATCATGATATGAATTATTATATTAATATGTATATTATAATCCTCTCTATTGTAATTACATATGAACTCTTCATATGGTGCTGTATGAATTAATATGAAAACCATGGTTAATTTTTACCAAGCTCCATTTAGTTAGCTGTAAAAGTAGATGTCTTTACCCTTTTCCAAGCAGAAAAGAGGTACCAGAAGATAAACTATGAAAAAGGATATTCTCTCTAGATCTTACTGACTCATCTGCTGCTGTTCAGTTTGTGCTGCATTTTCCACTGTGGAGTGGCAGCTCGCAACGGATGAGCTATTTTCCTGAACTCTATTCTTGTAAAGCACTACTCAGAGTGAATGGAGATGGGGAAGGCTCTCCCACATGGCTTCTTCTACATAAATACTGTCAGCTATTGAGATGAGTTAGATACTTGAGCTGACTGCAGGAACTTGGATGTCTACTACATATTCCTGCTGCATGGCACTTATGAACAATTTTATGGTTTTTATTGGACTGGAAAAACAGAAGTAGAGCGGTGAACTTGCTAAAAGCCCCACCTCACAACCTTTAAAAAGATGACTGCAAACAGTCAAAATTATCAGATGGTTCTGCACGAAACAGACTATTCCTCCAGTGTTCAGTTCAGTCTCTTATGTCCCCATTCTTTTGCGTTATTTTTGAAGAACATATTATTCTAATTTTCCTCTTTAGATGAAATCTGAAATTGTGTTTACCATATCTGTCAGAGTTGGCCTGGAGCACTCCTAGCCCTATCAGAAGTCTTTGTATATAGAGGAGACTGTAACTTTATTAATACTGTCCTCAGAGAGACAAAAACACCATTATTGTTTTTCTTCTTTCTTCAGTTTCTTCTTAAGCCTGGGAGGAGGACAAAAGTAGAACTAAACTTTTAATAGAAGGTTACATCATGATGTGTATTAAAGCAATATAATTTATGCATTAATACCTGTACTATTACTAGAAGTGAAGTGGTCTTTTAAGAGCTGAATAAAAGTATTCATAATACTTTCCTGGTCTAATACTTAGAAGTGTTGGTAAATTATAGAAACGTTCCCTCACATAGCTAATATGTTAGCTGATACAGCTTGGAGATCTCCTAAGTCTTTACCTACTCTCAAAATAAATAATAATATAGATACAACAGTGAGCCTCTAACTGTAATCTTCCTGCATTTATACCTCACTGTGGCCACAGTTGTACCATGATAACCTATTGTGTTTGGAAAAGGGAAATAAATAAGTCCAGTGTACTCCCATCTACGTTACTGATGCCATTGTCATCAAAAAAGTAGATGGTAACCTATAACTGATCTATCTGTGAATAAGACTTTAGTGGCAGATCTGGTAAAACACTACTTAAGTAGGTGTGTGCATTTCAATAATTTAATAAAGAAAACCAAAAATATTATTAAAAGCTAAGTGATTTTTCCAAGCTTCACACTTAATATCTTATCTTGGGTTCAAGCACAACTAAATATATGGTCCAAAGTATCCATGGCCATTTCTATTAATTAATATTTAATTGCCTTCTTAAAGTGTGTTATAGCTATATGAAGTAAATAGCTAAATCTGCAATTTCAAGCCTGAAATACAGTTCCATGAGAAAATGCTATCAAACATAGCAGTGTTTTTACCATCCAGGTTATCTTTTCTGTCTTGTACAAAGATGAACTTTTCCCCTTCCACTGTCTTCACTCCCTGTTTCTCTTGTTTGCTTATGAAATGACATGTGGTGTCATTTCAAGTCAGTAAAATTTTAATGTAAAATAATCTTCAGCATTTTGTTGAAGCAGAGGTGTTGGCACTGGTACTGAGCTAGCCTGCTTCCAAAAGATAAAATTTAAACAAAAGAGAAATAGTGGCTTCTAGAAATTGCCAGCTCAGGCCAAAACTACCAAGGGATTGTTTGAATTCTTAAGCCCATTATTTATATGGATGGATGGCAAAGATTTTTTGTAGTTGTTGGTTTAGTCAGCCTTTACAGACTAACTCTTTTCCATCACCACAGCCACCATTCTTCTGAATGTTTTTGAAGAAGTACAAGATTGTTGGTTTTATGTTTCTCTTCCCCTTATCATCTTAAAAGAAAAATAGATTTCCAAATGAGCTAAAGTGAGAAGAAAAGAGGGAAATCTGATTCAGGAACCAATCTTGCTGTCTGTCAAGCTTTGTAAAATGATTTTAAATGGCCTTGTATATGGATGCATGCATATACCAAATTAATGTTTAGCTCAAACCTTGCTGTTTTGGACCATCAAGTTTTGAACACTGCAGAGAAGACTTTGTCCTTGAATTGATTGTCTAAGCTACATACAGAGGTTGTGCAGTATGTGTAATGGAGCTGTTAATTATACCATAGCATGCAAATGGTTATTTAAGTTCCACATGTGACCAAGAGGTGAAATACTGAAAATAAGCATTTTATTTTACACAATTATTTCAATTTCCTTATTTTAAATACAGCTCTTGATCTGTCTCGAAAGATGCTCACAGTGGGATTCTTCCATGTTTTCAAAGGCTGCTCTCTCCTGCTGTTTCCTAAACAGCAATTCTTTGACTCCTTTCTTTAGCACCTGTGCAAGGGAAGGAAAGCTGATTTGAGATTTAATTTGCTGTTCAGTGGGGAATGGGACTGGCAGGATGGGAGGGGGAAGGAGGGATTAGTCCTTGTCACTATGGTGCTAATGAAAGTTTGCTTCTCTGTATAAGAAATCTGTTCTTCTTTGAAGTCAGTGGAAGGACTAATGACATGGACATGTTGACTAGGGGTGTGTAACACCATGAAAAATCGTGTATTTTCAGGTTTAAATTGAAAGTAATTAGTGTCTTCTGTCACTTTCATGGAAGTATTTTTCTGCCACCTGCTCTGGATATGGTTCCCTGTGCATCCCAAGTATAGACAGCACTCCATGCTAACATAAAGCAGTTTGGTCTCAGCATTGTCCCTGCAGGCCTAAGCTCTGGTATGTGCAACTTTTCCTATAGAAGATGAAGCTAACAATGTGCTGAGAGACATATTTCTGAAGGAGCACATTTCCAGAGTCTTAGGTGTTTATTGTCTCTTTTGTGGAGATAGCTGATACCACTCAGATGGTTTAAAGTCTGCCAGGAAAACTAGAAAAGGAAAAATCTCTCACTTTCATACCAGTTTTGAGGAAAATCATCTGAAGTAAAAGGCAAAAGGGGAATACAAATACAAGGTGTATTAGCTGTGCTACTGGCATACTGCAGTACTTTACCCACATAGATGGATATTTGATAATTGTCACTTGTTTAGTGATCATTCACTCAGTTGCCTCCAATTCTTCCTTCCCCATTGTAATGGCTGTGTAATTACTCCTTCATTTTTATTTTTGCTTTTTGACAGAGGTATGTGGAACACTTTCCTTTGAACCTTTTTTTTAAAAAGCACTACTACATACCTGTATGTGTCTCCCCCTTTGTTTAGAGAAGAGAGTTTTTTAAGTCAGCCTCAGAGTTTTTAAAAATCAGTCTCCTAGAGACTGATTTTACCCATGTGTACATATACTAATGCTGATTTTCTTGAAGTGCAAACTTCTGAACTTACTTTCTCTGAAAGCCTTGCTTCCTTTTCTCTTTAGTTCAAATTCCAAATAATCTGTTATTGAATTTAAACCCTCAGCTGGGCCTAGGTTCAAGCAGGCTTATGAGACTCCCTTTCTCATATAAAAGGCTTTAGCAAGATTTAAAGGGGTTTAAACTTCCCCCACAATGGGGAGAGAGGAATGAATTCAGAAAGTCTAATTGCCTTAGCTAAAATTGAGCAGCCAAAGAGTACTTTGGGGGTAAACCAATCAAAAAAAGATGACCCTTTGTCTTAAAGAAACATAGGCTTTATGATGATGGGAACTATAAAATGTTGGCTGCAGTTCCAGATAGTTTTTGCTGGGCTTTTTTTTTTAATAACTCCTTTCAGCCATCTTTGCTTGCTTTTTCTGTAGTGGGTGAGTGCTTCAACTGTTCTTAATGATTTTTAATTTCTTTTTAAATGCTATTTGCTCATGCATTTTCATATATTTTTTAAATAAGCGCCTTTGTAGTACTTCAGTTGGGAAGCTGGTTAATGCCCATTTCTTCTCCAAAATTTTGCTCCTCCCAGCCTCTGAAACATCCCTTTTTCTAACACATAAATGTTTGCTATTTTACTGGAAATAACTTGCCAATTCCTAGATATTACCCTATGTTTGTCTAGGACTCTTTCTAACAGGATTTGTGTCAGAGTAATCACTGATTACTGGAAGCTTCCCACAGCCTCCGAAGGAAGAGGAAGCAGATTTTCCATGTCTCAGGTCAGGAAAGCAAGTTCAGGAAGGAAAGAAGCCTGACTTTAGTTTCATCATTGATTGCTACTAAATTGAGATTACTGGTGCTGAAGCAAGGTAGGATACTTAAAGGAGAGACATTTTGCAGGTACTTGTCAACTCATCATTCCTGCCTGCAGTGCTCAGCCCGGTGGGATGCAGCAATGAGCCATCATTCCCAGCACAACAGAGAAACATATGAAACGTTCTTGTACATGGCAACTGGGGTGTTGCACTTGAGGATGACAGTCAAATTTGTATCCAGCAGCTGGTCTCTGCCTAGGGACCTTGTCAGAGGTGCATGTTTGGGTAGTACCTGCGTTGCAGGCATTTCATCTGCATCACATGCATGGCAAGGCATACTAATGACTGACTAAAGCTCTTACTGCAACCCAGACACTGCAGGTTGGGCATTGCCAGCTTGAAGATAACTGCTGTAGCTTCTCTTCACTGAATCTGGCCTGGTGGTGACAATTGAAGGCTACTTCCTTTCTGCAGAAGGGGTAGTGAGTGCTGACACATCACACAGTCTGTATTGTGCCATGTTTTGCTTCAGGTTCTCTACCACTTTCCTGCTGAAATTTTACTCCTGCCTCTCAGTTATGGCTGGGAGAGTTACCAACTGTGCCAGCACTCTTGTGTTACATGCTTCACAGCCTCCAGCTCAGCAGCTTGCAGGATGGAGCCAGTTGTACTTGCTCAGCACTGTGCTCCTGAACCCTGCTCTAGCTGGGAAAGGCATCATACTCCTGGCTGGCATGCACACACACACAGCCCAAGTAAGGTATAGTCTGTGTTGCAATAGGAAATTTCTGCAGAAGTTATCACAATGGTTTAAAATAGTTTTAATAGGACAACTGGTAGCATTATTTTCTACTAATTGAAGAGCCCCAGAGGCAGACAATCTACAGTCTCCTTCCTTGATGCAATTAAAAACACATCAAACACAGTCTTAAAAAGTGATGTTCAGGACTGTGACCTGAACTGTTCACTGTATGTTTGATTGAATTGCCTTTATCTCATAATTAATTTTTTGTTTGATTGGGTTACCTTGAGATCATGTTTAATTTTTCATTTTTCACAGCTGATTGAATTGCCTTTATCTCATCCTTAATTTTTCTGTTACAAATTTCGTGACTCACATACATGGACTTCCCTTTTTATACACTGTTTCCTTCCAGAAATCAGAGCCCTGTGAGCAGAGCCACCTGATCCCCAAGTGTCAGTTCATGATGCTGAAGGTGGCTCTGTTGACAGTGCTGAAGGAGCATCCTCTGCTGTTTGGGGCCCATTGTCCCAGCAGTGAGGTGGTGGTGCCCAGTCTCTAGCTGGCATCATTCAGTTGTCACCTGCTGTTGGCAACATTCCCTTGACCTAGACCCAGTGTGAATATTTCAAACAGTAACCCTTCTTATCAACACTTCTCATACAGTCTATATCTGCCTAACATCACTAAAATAGTCTTCAAAAGAGCTGTCCATCCACAGGCTTGTTATTTTGCACCCTACAAAAGATTATTATTTTTTCCCATAGAAATGTTTGATGGTTGGATGGAGTGGTCTGCATCTACTTTGATGCACAACTCGTCTTGCTTTGTGGGACAGCAATCTTCTGTCTCTTCTGATGTTAATGATAAGGGCAGTGCTGTAGCTTGTGTGCTACAAGCTGCCAAATGGGAGCTAGAATGCAAACTTTATCAAGACTGCTCTCTAAGTCATCACAGTTAGATGCTGGAAAGTCTGAATATGAAATTTCCTACTCTGATTTTATTAAAATAAGTGTGGCAAAACCCATGAGAAATATTTTTTTCATTTAAGCTTGATAAGAGACTTAGTTTAGAAAATCCATGACATATTTTTTACTTTAATAGCATTTTAGGCATGCAGTTAATATTATTTGCTTAATGTATTTAAATTGTTCCCTCATCTAGTTCTAGGTACAGAAACCAGTGAAGCTAAGATTATAGAAACAAAACAAGTTATGTATGAGAGTTGAAAGCTGTGGAAAAAAATCTGAAGGAGCTGCAGACCACATGCCTGAAATAAGAGGTCTTTATTTGTTTCTTGATGTTCAACAATTTTTGTTCTTCCCTCTTGTGTGGTAACACCAGTTGACAGTCTCCTGGTTTTAGGAGATCATAAAAAGGCCCAGGATGAACTTCTGCTCCCCCACCCCCCAACTCAGATGCCTTTATTCTATGTGAACCCACTTGGAGGTCAATGTGCAATAATACATCTTGGATCAGGGAGAAGCTATGGGTTGAAAGAAAGAATATTGAAATCTGCTGCAAACCATCAGATCTGATTCCAAAACAGCAAATAACCTCTAAAAAATTCACCATTTGTGTTGCTTATTTACCTGGTAAAGCAGCTAACAGTCTCTGGTGACTCTCCCTTAAATTCACCCTATGTACTGAAGTAACAGCAGCCTCTCCCACTGCCAGCAAAAGTCAAGGCTTGCAGGGTGACAGATTTTTCATGTGGCTTTCAGTCAAAACCTCCATTTTCTTTCTACATTGATTCTTTTTTCTCTCTCTCTCTTTTTTTTTTTTTTTTCCCTTTTTTTTAAAATTTATTTTTATTATTTTTTTTTTTTTTCTCTCCTCCCAGCCCCTTTTATTGTGTTTAAGAACGAAAGGGAGAAATACGAGTTTTGGAGCCACCTTCTGCAGTACCTGTGTGAATTAAGAGCAATGCAGAGCGGGTAAAAGGCACCGAGTCTCAGTTCTCTGTTGTCTTTATGGCCTCTCTAGAATCACTTTGCAGAGGTACCATCAATCTATGTGCAGCAACAAGGAGCCAGCAGGATGTATTTACTGCACTGCCAATGGGCCCGTGCTGCAGCTCCCTGGATGGAACTGCAGCTGCAGGGTCCCTGGACGCTGGGTTTCTGATCCAACAGCATCACAGACTTGCTGACTGGGGTACCTACTGATTGCCTTCCTTCCCTCTGCGGGGGAGAGAGTTTAGAGCCAGCTGCCTGTTTGTAGCATGGCAGTTTAGAAATGCCAGAGACTGGAAATTGGACTAAATGTGCTATTCACAGAGTTACAAATGGGAATCATTTAATGCTCAAAACATCCCCTGCTTTTCCTCCCCTCTCGCTTTTCTAAAGGTCAAGCTATTTGTGTAGAAGCATTAAGCCAGATGTAGAGAGGTTGCAAGACCATTCCAGCTACACTGTGATGAGTTTTATCTCCCACCCTAACAGGCAATGTCAGTCATAATTAGCGTTGTACATAAATTCCTCATGGGATGCAAGCTTCACATGATTAGGGACTAAACTATGTAGAGTACTGCTTTTGTGACTCTGTACTTTCAATTAACAGATTCAGGGATGAAAAACCACAGTGAGAGATGATGGCTGCTGAGGTCAGAGAGGTTATCTTTTTCTTAGAACAGTTTTCATCTTAAAGGACAAAACACAAATGAAAGGGGGTTTCATTAACCTGACTAGGGAAATGGCTGCCACCGATAGCGTGTCAGCAGGAAAAGGATGGTGAGGCCAAAATCCTTTCCATGACCTTGATCACAGCTCTAAGCTTCCTAATCCCCAATGGGTATGGTAACAATGTGCAGCACAAGCCTACTACAGCCTAGCTCTGTTTCATCAGTGAAGCATGTAAGCAGATTATTACTGGACTGATCAGTGCTTTTGCCAATCAAGTAACTCTTGTTATTTCAAAGTTAAGTGCAAGAAAGTCAAAAGATGAAATAAATACTGCACAGTGCTCAGCAGAGACAAAAATCCGCTATTGTAGTTCAGGAAAGTGACCTTGGATTTCTTCCTTTTCTTTCAAGGGGCCTTTAAGCTCTGGAACCCCATCCTGAGAAAATGCCAAGGGATACACTATTCAAAGTAAAAAAAAAAAAAAGAAAAAAAATAGTAAAATTAATTTATAGGACTGGCAATGGCGAAGTAAGTCTGACTGGGGTAGGAGCCCATCAGCAGTGACAAGGTACCTACAGACATGCTGCACACCTGGTCTGTACCTGAGCTCTGGGAAGATGGATAAGGTGACAGACACAGAGAAATACTTTTGTGGAACGGACTTACTGTTGGAAACAGCAGCTGCTGTCTTACTCCTTGAACTTTCAGTAGTATTTGGGCTCTCCTCTGTTCCTCTGGCTCTGTTGGACCCATTTAATGCCTGCTACTGGCTGCAGCTGATGCTGGAGCCCCTAAGTCAAAGGGAAAGACTGAGATGGTGAAGATGTGGGGCAGCAACAAAACTGTCTTTCTGAGCAGAGCTGAGCCAGCCCCAGGCTCATATCGATTTTTTTTTTTTCACAAACATGTTTAGCTATTACCTGCAAAACATTAACCCTATTACAATTTTTATCAAAAGGAAAACAAAGGACTCTCTGGAATTGCCTCATCTGAAAATGCACAGGATGTTATTCCCTATTGCAGATATAACCTGCTGGCCCAGCTGTTGTTGCTAGCTGGACTTCACTGAAAACACCATCAAACTTGCAGCAGATACAAAGACCAAGACTTTAAGGATAATTTCAAGATGGAGCTCAGGCACGTTATAGGGAACATTGTCCCTGGGAAACATAAGATAATTCTCTACATGCAGACAGGAGTGTTCTTCAGAAACAGCAATATTACATCTTCTGCCATATATTCTTTTCATTTGTTTGCTGCCTGTGAGACTGCAGGTAGGGATTTGGAAATACCTTCTTATATCAAAAACTCTGAATGCATCACTGTGTACCATTTTCCCCCCAGCAACCTGGATTAAAAATCAGAGAGATGGCACTGATTGCCTATTCTTATAAATTCAACTCAGATGAGAAATCCTAATAAAAGTGAAAAGTGGAGGAACTGCTTAGTCAGTAAAATTGCTTTTATAAATATTTGCAGAAATGGAGATTAAAAGTGCAGCTGCTACTGTAACCCTCAGGGGAAGGCAAATAATTCCCCAAATAATTTATTTTCTTTCTGCTTTGGGAATACTTGTGAACTATTCTAAAATTAGTATTTGTAAAATTGTACATACAGTATGTGTGGGGTTGGGGAAAGGGGGGGGATTTAGCATGTTAGTGAACAAAAGGTCCATAGAAAAAAGGGAACAGCAATACATACTCTAATATCTTTAATGTGACTATTCTGAAGCTGGAGACATAGGCAGTGACCATGTGTGGATGCACTCCCTGAGGAGGATCCCTACAGGATTTAAGGACCATTTGACTTGGAAGGGCCTCCAGAGGTCCCTAGTAAACATCTTGCTCCCCAGCAGGGTCAGCTCTGAGGTCAGACCAGTCTGCTCAGGGCTTTATCAATTTTGGGCTTGAAAAACCTCCAAAGACAGAGCCTGCACAACTTCAGTGGGCAACCTCTTCCCCCTCCAGTCTGTCCTTGTGGTGAGAAAATAATTCCTGCCCCAGCTGGGCCCTCTCCTGGTACAAATGATGTCCTTTCCCTCTCTTTCTTCTGCCATATGCCACTGAAGAGCTTGGCTCCATCTTCTTCTTGTCCTTTTAGTAGGTACTGGGGGCTGCTGTGAGGTCCCACCAAAGCAGTCCGAGCTCATCAAGCCTCACTCCTTCAGTCTTTCCCTGCTCACCGAGTCCTCCTGCTCCAGCCTCCACATTCCTGATGGCTTCTTCTCATCTTACTGAAGTTTATACCATTGTGGGACTGCAAACTGGACACAGTGGGTGCAGTCTGAGTGCTGAGTAAGCTGAGATAACTGTTTTCCCCAGTCTAGGGGCTGTGCTTCTGTTAATACAGCCCTGGAAACTTTGTTAACCATCTTTGCTGCCAGGGCATATTGCTGGTTCATGTTCAGCTTGCCACCTAATAGTATTTCCAAGGTCTTGCCAGAAGTGCTGCTCCCCAGACAGTCTGTCTCCAACCTGTGGTGCTGCAAGGGGCTCCTGCTTCCCAGGGGCAGGATTTTGCATCTGTCCTTGTTGGATTTCGTCAGGTTAATGTTGTCTCATTTCTCCAACCTGTCCAGGTCCCTCTGAATGGCAGCCTTGCCCTTGAGAGTACCAGCAGTTTGACAGGAGACAGAATTTAGTGAGTGGTCTGGCACAAAGATATTGTTTATGTTCCTTTATTTTTATTTGAGTTAGTTTATGAAATTTCTTGTTCTTCTGGCTTTGTCACGGTTTCTTTGCTATGGCATAAAAAACATCAGTTTTCCCTGGTCTTATTCTCATCATGAGGATGCTCCCCTGTTATGGAAAAAGAACACAGAGCCACAAGAAATATTCCTACTTAGGCCCATTATGGCATGTTGAACTATTCAAGCCTATTAGCTGGGTTACTTTTCCTCTCTTCTCTCTGCTAGACAGAAATCTTCCAGGGAATAGAAAGCTTCCAAGGAAAAGTCATGTTACATGCATCTTAGGCATAAAGGCACTGACTTGCCCCTAGATGCAAAATGTATCAAGAGCAGGATGATCTTACAGGGGACCAAATACTTTTTCCCTGTATTCTACTTCTCAGTGGTTCAGGATCTTCTACCTGCTATTTCTGCTTCTCTCTTTTCCTTCAGCAGACCAGGAGAGCATGGGCTGGAAAGAAGGGATATCTGTATCTTGCAGGAGTTTCTTAATTTAGGCATATGAGTTAAAAGGCTATGGCAAATAAGTAATGCAGATGGATGTTGCCTGTCTGCTATGTAGAAGGGTATTAGACCAGAAGAGATGAGTAGATTATAGTTGTGAACACACTCATCACCACACACACAGCAAGGCTTTGGATACTTCTGTCTTCTGAAGTCACTTGTAGGTTGAATTTTAAAATGTAGAGTCAGGGGTAAACAGTCTCATCTTCCCCTCAACCCTTTACTTCCTCATACACTCTAATCTACAAGCAATGTCACTGAGTCCTGGAACAGAGTGACCTTGAGGTATGCAGATAGCTCAGAACTTGGGCTGCTCACGTGTTTCAGTATTATAGCTCATCTTCATCTATAAATATTCACCTTCATGATTGCTCTCTGTCACATGCTTGGAGTGCTCTGCACTAACTGGTTCCTCTGGTTGATCTTCAGGGCTATCACCAAGCAGAATGCCTACAAAATAAGATTATAAAATCAAAGGTTCTTCTGTTTTCAACATAAATGTGCAATTGTTACACCCGTAACACAGATGAGTTGCAATTTCACTTTCAATTTTTATAAATTGCAATTTAAGGGAAGAATGAATTGTTCTCTTCCACCTTGTGTCTGAACACCATCATCATGTTCTTGTTAATAGCTCTTCTTGAAAGCCTGTCAGCACCCAAAGCAGACACAGACTCCTAGCACTTGGTCCCCTTCATTCAGTGGGAATTAATCTGGTCTCCCCCTAGACAGTAAGAGCTGGATGGATTTTTTTCATAAATCAGGGGTTGTGTGGCTATGAAGGGAGAGTGATAAAACCAAATGACTTAACTGCAGCCTTCCTGAGTGTTAGGAAGGAACAGCCTTAATACTGGAGAACAGAACTGAAATTACAGGTAGAGACCTGTTTTCGTTAAAAAGCAGTATCATTAAAAATAATAATAAAAAACCCCACATCTGAAATATATTTTTAAAAAGCTAGAAACGTGTCACTTTTCCAGTACATTTGCAAGGAATTATATATAAAAAAAATGCTATCAAGCAGACACCATAATGACCTGCTAGAGAAACACAATGTCACTTGTAGGTGGCTAGAAGTACTAAGTAGGAAGATGATAGTGTCACTAAATGCTTTTTGCAAATTGCAAGGATGGAAATTCACTGAAATATTTTCTGGCTGAACAGAGATACAATTACAGATTGATGGGGGCAGGAGAAGGCAAGAAGGATGCTCTCCCATCAATGCCTCAACCTTTATTCTGACGTAAGGGTACAAAATTTGTGGGTTCATTACTGAGGCTTTAACAATCATTCAGCTATGGATAGCAAGTGAACACAGAGACAAATGCCCGTGTCTCTCTCTTTAAAACAGTGGCCAGAATGCTATATTATTGCTATCAATTCAGGGGAGGAAAAAAACCAGATTCTGTTTTCTGATGTGTAAGGAGGAGTATTTTAGTTGCTATATTCTGATGGCACCCTAGAAAATCAAGCATGTCTATAATCCAGGCTGCAAAATGCAGTGTTGCTTGGGGATGTCTAATAATTTTAGAGGATTCAACTCAAAAATCAGGAGTTATCTAGCTGTCATTGTACAGTCCTCTGTACTGACTCATATTGCCAAGTTATTTAGGCAAACTACTCTTCAAGAGTTAACTTGATAGGAGCATCACCGTAGCAACAAGAATATTAACATACTACAGCAGCAAAGTATAGTCAGCTTATACTTTGATGTCAGGCATAGGAGCTTGGGGTGTTGATATATGTACTGTAGTGCTGTGCAGGACTGGGATAAAATGTAATGGTAAATCTAAAGAAGAACCAAATGTAATATTTATTGTGTATCTAATGCTAAGGCAGTTATGATGACTGGAGTGATTTCAAAGTAAAAAAAGTAGAAGTAATACATGAGCCAGAATATATGGGCAGATCACTCCATGTTCTCTTTCCACTTTGCCTCACCTTCTTTAATTTTACATTTTATTCCTTCTTGAGCAAAAACTACCACATGCTCTTTACAACCCCTTATTTTGTCCTCCCATTCAGGTATTATATCCAATATGCAAAACAAGTTGAAAATACTTTTAAAGCAGCAAATATGGAACACATGGCAGATACCTGGCAGATCATAATCTAAGAGAATAAACAAAGCACTTAATCTGACTGACAGAAAAATTCCAGTTTAATTTTTTTCAGGTGGCTCTGTATTTTCCTACAGGTGGATCCAAAGTAGTGAGAAAACCACTATGCAATGCTGCCATGCAGGACAGCCCTGACTCACTTTGTTTTACTGCTTCCTGCAGGTGTAGGGGACCTTTTTATTATTTCCCAAGTTCCAGTGTGCCCAAAAAGTATTTTAAATGAGACACTGTCTGAACTTAGAATGTACAACTATATTTCAGTGTTGGGTAGACTGTTGCTTGCAATGCAGGTTATAGCTGACTCCAGCTTTAGCCCAGAGATGTGAATATGAAGGACTTCTGATTGTGCAGGACACAGAAAGCTACTTTTAAGTCAAACTTTTATCTCTAATTTTGAATAAAGATGCAAGTCAAAGTGAGCGTGAGCACCCAAATGGCTGCTCTAAAGCCATATGGAATAGCTCCATAGAACTCCTCTGTGGTTCAGCTCTGTTTTGTCCAGTTCTGCAGAGAGATGATGTAAAAAACTGTCTCTGGCATTGTACCATCCAAAAAAAAAAAAAAAAAATCTCTTACTTTGTCTTTCATTTGTCTCTTATGAAACAGCTCTTTGTTTATAGAGATATTATACTTCTGGAGGGTGGGATTATGCTGGTAATTTCATCTAAAGAAAAAAAGTGGTAATTTGTTTTTTACCTTATTACTTGTACTGGGCCTGCTTGGCAAGGTTTGGGTCACAGAGGGGGGGTGCACAGGGGTGGCTTCTGTAGCTGCTAGAAGCTAGCTGCTAGAAGCTGCTAGAAGCATCCACCATGTCTGACAGAGCCAATGCCAGATGGCTTCAAGATGGACACATTACTGGCCAATGCCAGGGCCCATCAGAAAAGGTAGCAGAGCCTCTGTGATGATATTTGTGGAGGACTGTCTCCTGTGGAAGGAATGGCATGTTGGAACAGGTGAAGAGTATGAGGAGTCCTCCCCATGAGGAGGAAGGAGTGGTAGAGACAACATGTGATAAATTGACCACAACTCATTCCCTGCCCCCCTGGGCTGCTCAGAGGGAGGAGGCAGAAAAGAAACAGGGATGAAGTTGAGCCCAGGAAGAAAGGAAGGGTGGGAGGGAGGTGGTTTAAGATTTGTTTTTTTCTTTCTCATCTCCCTACACTGATTTGATTGGTAACAAATTAAGAGTCAAGTCTGTTTTGTCTGTAATAGTAATTCCTTAGTGATCTCTCTCTGTCCTTATCTTGACTCACAAGTCTTGTAATATATTTTCTTTCAGCTCTCTATCTGAAGAGGGGAATGACAGAGCTGCTTGGTAGGCATCTGGCAATCAGCCAGGGTCAACCCATCACATTCCTTCACTCCAGTCTTAGATGCTAAAGGTAAGTCTTGAATTATGTTGTTTGAAGTGTGTCTTGGTGTACACAATAGTCTCCTAAACAACATTAATAAAGTATCTGTATATGAAAATTATGAAAAACGTTTAATGCTCTTTTGGTGGTCTCTTTTATATTGTGTTTTGGTGATGCTCACAGAACTCCAAGATGTTTCACACACTGCTCAAAGATAACCAACAAGGTTCAGATTCTCACACTCTGAAGCAGATGGTAAACTAGCTAATGGTACAGGGATGTGAGCTTCAGAAAATTCCAGCAGTAGCAGAAATTGACTATTTAGTGCAAGTGGCCCAGTTTCTTAATTGATGCAAAGTTCTGTACATGATGGTCACTGTACTATGAAAAAAGGGAGGAAAAGAACTAACCATTATATGTTACAGTTGTGCTTTTAACCTAGTCACTATGCACTAAATATCTTAAACAAGGTATCTCGGAAAGAATAAAAAAACCTACCCAAATCTAGGTTGTTTTTTGTTTTGTTTTGTTTTTTTGTAAAAGTTTCTTTGAAACTTTTTAGCCCTGCCTTACTCTTTATCTTTTTCACAAACATGATTTGCCACTTTGCTACTATGATCAAAGTGTGAATATGTGACCTAGAAAGACTTCTAGGGAGGCAGAAGTTAGAATGAGGGAGGCCTCTTGGCTTGTTAGAGAAGCAGTTTGATGGGAGAATGAAATTCCTGTCCCTACCAGCGTAATATGTCTGGAGATGAATGCAGCTTAAGAGTAAAGAAATGTTTCATACAGGTTTTCCCACTCACCTTATAGTTTATCTTAAATAAGACATCTGTTACAACAAACATTTCATTCTGCAAGTAACACTGGCAGATCCTTAAATAAAGTTGACTTGACTGTTTTACTTTCTATGGAGCTCTTTTCAGGAAGAGGAGGAGGGAAAACATCATTTTGAAGGTAAGGAAATTCCTTTCATGACCCTACTTTAAGTAGCCGGGGCCTCAGCCTTACCCATCTTTTATTGTTTTCTCTGTCTTGAAAATTCATTATTGCATCTGTGAAAGAAAAGGAAATCCTAATGCTGTCTCAATTCCTACAAGTGCATATGGTGTATGTGTACATTTCCATGCAGGGCACAGCAGTATTTGGCACCTGTTGATAGGCAGCATCAGTGTTTGTGAAGCAGTGTCTCTACTTATTTGTATGACTCCTATAAATTCAGGTATGCTCCAGTGGCAAATTTCCTGGAAGAAAACTCTTCTAATTTGATTCTCGTAAATATAAAGCAGGGAGAAAAGATATTTTTTTTAGGGGGGGGCAAAAGAAGTGAATTGTATTTACTTGCTTTCCAGGGTAGGATGAAAGAATAGAAATTTGAGGCTGGCCTTCTTATTTTTAATTCTGGAACCAGTAGCAGCCTTCAATAAGCTTGGATGCTTTCTCAACTGATAGTCAGATCAGTAATCTGGTGAAAATTCTCTGCCTTCTGCTAGTCCTGTGAAAATCTGGTTTAAACTACAAGGACCTTCTATTTTGGGTTCAGCTGAAATCTAAATGTAAGACATCTTGCACTTTGCATAAAATTAAACAATGCTGCATTGTTATATAAGCAGGATATTTCCTTCGAGCATGATAGTGTTAATTTAAAAAATTATTTTACTGTTGTCGTTAAGAACTGAATTTCATCAACGTAAACATCTTAATTTTTTCTATTTCTCACCTGGTATTCATTCCAGAATGAAAGGCCACCACAAGAACTGTTTCAACTGTTTTACCATTTTTGGAAAACATAGTCATTGAATTCTGAGATTCTTGGCAGCTCTTCTGCCCACAGCCTGAATGCAGGGAACTGACTAAGCACCAGCATAATTCTGGTTTTATTGATTTCAATTTTACAGAGGCATTAAAACTGAGTGCTTTGTCATGGATCTTTAGACCATCTGCTTAACAAGAGTGATAGATTTGCTGAAATTGCTGCCTGTTTCTTTTCTGTTCATCCTCTGACACCTCTTTCCTTTATGAATGTCTGTCTTGCAATGAACACTGAAGATTTGGGTTCTCTGTATTAACCCATATTTAGTATGTATATTCTAAAATATCTCACAAGCAAATGGCATAGCTAACTGGTGATAAAAAACCACTTATATTTCCGTGGCTGTCATTTGAAGTGGTGGCTTTAGTCACTTAGGTGAAAACTAAGACATGAAGCTGTCAGAAACTCCTTAGGTGAGTAGCATCAGTTTATGAAACAAAGTTGGTAGTTCTTTCAAACAGTTTAATTATTAGGAAGCCTGGGTATTTCTCTCCCACCCCCATATCCCTCTTCTACTTTTCTGTATAATTAGTTTGCTTTGCAAACTGTATGCAAATTGTTTGAAGTAGCATTAAAAACAAAGTGTTCTTTAAATGAGCATGTTCTGTTAAATATTATGCTGACATCTCTCTGTTTTGGAGTAAAAGAAATGATGGGGCTTTTCTAAATTAATTCATCTGCCAATGATAACTGTCTATAAATACGAAAACATTCTCAGGGGAAAGTTACCCCCTCAAAGAGTTTCCATCTCAGAGATGGAAAGGTTCAGATGACTTCAGTGTTTCCTTTCTCTGGCAAGAAATAAGGAACACAGTTTTTGCAGAATTAGATGCCTCTTAACCAAAATCAAAACCTAGGAAGTGCCTGTAGTTGAATAAAAACAGATTGGGTAAGGTGTGTAGAAAATTGATTATGACTTAATAAGGATTAACAGGACAGTTTGTGCCATCCTGTTAAGTCGGGAATAGACTGTGAGTGTATATGAAGTTTAAAAATACATGTATCCCACTGGAATTCACAGCTGTAAGCTGCATCATGGATTTCTGATTATCAGGGGCACAGATTTATAAATTCATTATATGCACTTAATTATGAATAGAAAAATCTTGATCTGTGTGATTCACAGCTTCAGGTTTTCATTGCTAAGACTCATACCAAGGGTGCTAACTAAGATTCTTGAAATAATGAACTTGTAATTCTTTGCTAATGACAATAGTTTCCAGTCAGATTGTCAGCTTCCCCAAACATGCTGATGTGTAAGGTTAATATGTAGTAAAAAGAGAATGCATCTTTGTATTAAATGCCATTTTATTAAAAAATTAGTTGATTTCAAACATGATTTTAGGTGATACTTGTTCTTTCTGCAATACGTCCCCCATTTTTTTTCGTTTTTAAAATTACAGATCTGATATCTAATAGGCTGGCTATTTCTAGCACTGAATTTGGAAACAGTTCTGTTTTCATATCTATTTCTTCCTTTATCTCTTAATGCAAGTGGCTGCTGTCTCAAGTTCACATGCATGCTACATGCATGTATTTTCTTACAAGATATGACTCCAAATAGGATACATTTGGGGCCTAATAACCTTCAGAATGTCCCTAGCAAAATTTATATTTACAGACACCCTTTATAGTTCCCATTTCTCTGATTCTCTCTTTTCCTCTCTACAAAATGAGGGAATTGTTTGTAGCTCCTCCCTGCATGGAAGAACAGATGTACTTAATCACTTAGCATCTTTTCTACAGTTGAGCTGCAATGGCAATGGATAATTTGTCTAGACTGTGGACCTTCACAAAGAATAGCAAGGAACCAAACTGAGCTAGACCAGAAACCTGTTTGGTCCAATATCCTGTCTCTGACAGAGCTAAAATATCAGAGATCAAGAGTAGAACAAGCTCAACAAGAACAGATGTATTGTCACCTTCAAACATTTTTGCAATGGTTTAGCTTAGGGTCCTATGTAATTTTAAGGTCTCAACAGGCTTATCTTTGAACTTACACTGTGATTTATTATTATTTTTTTCCATATTTGGTGTAAAATTTTAACATTCACCACATATCCTGGAAAAATCTATAGTTTAACTACATGCTGTGTGAAGAACCTTCTGCTTATGCTGAACAAGGCAAGTGGTAGCTTTACTGGAGGCCTGCAGCCCTTACATTGGGAGGGTTAGGGAGCAATTAATTCCTGTCTATCCATTCCCATGACATCTGAAAAGTCTTCTTTGTTTCTTCTGAAAAGTCATTGCATATTTTAAAACATTATAATTGTCCTCCCCTGAACCCTCTCTGGAGGGAAAAGGAAGGTCAGTGATGTATATGGTGTTCAGTCATGATCATGCACAATGTGGGAATGATGGTATCCATTTTACTATTTAATACTTCACATTCAGTTTGCTTTTCTGACTCCTTCTGAAAACTGACTTGATAATAACCCTAAGAGCACATTCTGATGGCTGGAAAACACTGTTTCAGGTGTGATTATAGAACTGTTTCCCTATTGTTACTTTAACTATAATAACACTACTTTATTTATCAGCAGCTTTATGAGAAAGCTCAGACATGCATGCTTTTGTTTAAAACTGAAAGTCAGCTGTAGGAGAAAATCAGAGGGGAATCAATAAGGGCACAAGAGCTGGGTTTTAAGCTGATTTTATGGTCTGTAATCTCCAAGGGATGTCATATTAGAAAGACTGTTTTTTTTTTCTGTGTTTTTTCCCCTCTCAAAGCTCTGAACTTTTTGTTATGCATCCATGGCACTAAATGCTGCCCCTGGAAAACTGTCAATCTTTTGTTGCATGTTCATGCATTAAATTTTATGTAATGTTAGAGGTGAAATGTTGTCATTAAGAGGAAGCAGTCTTCCTTTCTAGTGTCTTGGATACAAAACACAGAAAAACTAGGAAGGAAAATGAATTTTTGAAATAGATAGGATTTAGCCTGTGTTAGCAAACCTCTGCTGAGCATTCAACCTTGTCCACCTCCATCTCTGCTTTTTTTATAGGTTTTCAGAATTGAGCTCTATTTTGCATTCAGCCTTGCTTTGTAGCACAGCTCTTGTGTAAACAACAGATTTTGTGCCTGTAATATCAACAAATACGGAAATTAAGCTATAATTTGAGGAAGACAGACACACAGATTTGCCAGTGGTGTTGCTGGGACTACTCCCACACTCCTAAAAATTGGCTTGTTTTATCAAGGCACATCTTGCAGATGTGTACTTTTAAAGTGTGAGGGAGGAAGAGGAAAACAGGAGGGAACACAACATGTTCTACTGGCTTCTGGAAGCAGACAGATTTTTATAAAATCTCATATATAGCTCCGTTCCCAGCATGCAGACTTACGGAAGATTATTTTTTCTATTCTATTGCTGCTTACAGACACATGTTCACATTTCCTGGTGGGAATTCTGAGACTTAAACAGCCATCTGCTTCCTACTGTAGCAGCTCAAAAAATAACAGGAATTTTCTCAACTAACAAGTAAGAATCTTTGCCTAATACAAAGCCACTGTTAAGAACATATGCTACTTTTTCCTTTTAACCTCAGTCAAAATATTTTCAGTCCATTTAGATTATACCAATTTACCAAAAAAAAACCCCCCAAAAACCCGAAACTCAATGAAATGTTCAAGCGTTTCATGCAGGGAGTCAAAACTCAAACCAAACAAAGCTTCAGATGCGTTACCATCGTGTGCTTCTTTATGAGCACTTTGCTAAATTATGCTACATAATATAGACAAAGTTGAGTTGTTTATTTGTTTGACAAGATGAGGAGAGGTGGTAGGGGGAAAATACCTGGTTTTTGAAGTAGAATTCTGCCTAGGAAGCAGAGGGGTCTGGAAGCTGCATAGCTGTGTGTGCTGCTATACTTAAGCCTATCAGGTCAGCATGAAGTATGAGGCTTGCAGGGCCAGAAAGTTGCTGCTCTGCAGTCATATGCTGTCCCCCTATCTCTGTCTTCATATGTTTCTGTCTCTGCAGTCATCAGAGTAGACATTCTTTATGATAGGTTTATGGTTACTGTGTTGTATATTATCTTCCTATAACTGGAACATACTAAATAAGTGTTTAGAAGTGTTAATAGGGTGAGTTTCCCCCCCTGCCACTGAAGGGATTCGGGCTTTTATTGACATTGCTTTATATTAAGTGAATAATCATATTACACTTCCAAGATATAATATTTCCCTGAGCACTAAGGAAGATCTTCAAGGATTAATTCAGGGACTGATCTCCATTGTAGCATATGCATAATATATATATTTAATGAACTTAAATAGAGTTGGAACTTAATGTCAATACAGGGGAGATTAAAACACAGAAGAACTAAGATGACCTAGAAGAACCTGAAGTGATACAAAGGGAATATAATTCAAGGTCATGAAAAAGACTTTCTGCCATGCAGTAGGCATTTATTAAATAGAAGCTATGTGTATCGTCATTAAACACTTCTGATCCTTGGATGCATATTGAAGATGTACCCAAACGTGGATTTCCACTGGTTACATACAGGACATCTGCAAGGTTTGTAATGTGGTGTATATTGGTTTTTCTACTGCATTCAGGAAATATATATTCTGAACAAACTAGAGAAGAGATACAAGGCTAATCAGAAGAGCAGAGACTCTAACCTACAGGCAAGACTTAAAATTAAGTTAGTACTGGCTACAAGAAGATTAATGCTCTCCTTAAATTCAGCAGGAGAGTAAACTGTGAAGTAGTCTGGAAGAGAAATAGGTACAAATTACTATGAAAATAATTTATAACGGATATGAGATTCTGGAATAGCTTTGCAGCAGGAGTGATGTGAACAAAACCCAACAACCTTCAGAGAGACTTCAGTCTGTTTATGAAATGGATGAAATAATGTCTTTTATGACACTGACCCACTCTGCTCTAGAGAAAGACTGGGAAATTTTTTGTGATGAGTTTGCCTTCAAGCCATGAAGATGCAAGTTTAACTTGCTGCATATTGCTCTGTTTGCAGTTACATCTATTCTCTCAAAAAAATACTATAAGGATTGTTTGGCATGTATTACATTTGTCACCCTGTACCTTTTCTTCTCATCCAACTCAGCAAACCATTAATGTGGCTGGTAGGAGTTTGCCCATCATAAGATGTGTCCAGTCCTGGATATGCAGTTGGATTATTTGAAAATATCCTCTGCAAATGTATTTTCCTTATGTTCCTTAAAGAACATCCTGAAGCTTCTGGTCAAGGGATTCCATCTTTTTAGAGATCTGTGATGGTTCTATTTCTCTTGCAGTTCTGAACTGTGCACTTCTAAAGGTTCCTTGTTAGCCACATGGGGGATAGTTTAACATTTAGGTGGATGACAATTATTTAGATAAATTCCTGGCTTTAAAGTGCTTATAAAGGCCAGAAAATATGAAGAAAAAAAAAAAAGAAAAAAAAACCCTCAACATGAAAAGCCCTTGTGAACATGTCATTCATAATTTTGCTATTGATTGAGTATAATCTGCAGGGCATCTATATCCCGAATTCTTAAGAGGGCTGTTGATATTCTTACAGCATGTCTCTATTATCAGAGACCAAATCTCCTGGTGCTCCTTATTGCATGTCCATAATAGATTTTTTCAAGGTTAATCCTGGCTAGGAAGTTTTGGGAACCAATATTCCTACCACATTAACTCTTATACTCATGTTGTTGAGGGTAAGTTTCTGTTATACAGATCCGTTCTTCACCTTACCTCTACTTGACATTGGTTAAAAAAAATGAACTTAAACTCATCTTAGTATGTCAGACTCTAAGAAGTAAATTTATGTAATCGTTGAGGAAGAAACATCTACAGTAACCATTTTCTGGACTTGAGCTTGGCAAATGTAATCCAATCCAGACTCTTGAGGCCCAGCAAATGCTACCTAAATAAAATCTTTTTCCCAAAAAATTCCAATAAGACTGTTGTTACAGACTGCTAGAGAGGCATAAAATTTGAAGCACCAGGTCAAGCCTTATGTGAAAAGTAAATGGGAGAAACATAATTTTCTTTGGTCTCACATTCTCTATAGGCAGCTCATACTATAACCTTTATGCTGCTGGTACATGTGTATGCCCAGGTGGGATTTGTTTGAGATTTGTGCTATCATTCCAAAAGGTCCTGTTGCTAAAAATTTCTACCTATGGTCCTCTGTCCATATGGAAATTAGAATCATAGAATCATAGAATAGGCTGGGTTGGAAGGGACCTCAGAGATCATCGAGTCCAACCCTTGATCAACTACCGCCACAGTCACTAGACTATAGCACTGAGTGCCATATTGAGTCGCTTTTTAAATGTCTCCAGGGACGAAGAGTCCACCACCTCCCCAGGCAGCCCGTTCCAATGTCTGATCACCCTTTCCGTGAAAAAATTCTTTCTAATATCCAATCTGAACTTCCCCTGGCACAATTTAAGACCATGCCCTCTTGTCTTACTGAGAGTTGCCTGGGAAAAGAGACCAACCCCCGCCTGGCTCCATCCTCCTTTCAGGTAGTTGTAGAGAGCAATGAGGTCTCCCCTGAGCCTCCTCTTCTTCAGGCTGAACAGCCCCAGCTCCCTCAGCCTCTCCTCATAGGATCTGTGTTCGAGTCTCTTCACCAGCTTGGTTGCCCTCCATTGGACCTGTTCGAGGACCTCAATATCCTTCTTGAACTGAGGGGCCCAGAACTGAACACAGTACTCAAGGTGTGGCCTTACCAGGGCTGAGTATAGGGGCAGAATCACCTCCTTGGACCTGCTGGCCACGCTGTTCCTGATACAGGCCAGGATGCCATTGGCCTTCTTGGCCACCTGGGCACACTGCTGGCTCATGTTCAGCTTCCTGTCAATGCAGACTCCCAGGTCCCTTTCTGCCTGGCTGCTCTCCAGCCACTCTGTCCCCAGCCTGTAGCGCTGCATGGGGTTGTTGTGGCCAAAATGCAGGACCCGGCACTTGGCCGTGTTGAAGCTCATCCCATTGGAGTCAGCCCATCTCTCCACTCTGTCCAGGTCCCTCTGCAGAATCCTCCTGCCTTTCAGCTGATCAACACTTCTCCCCAGCTTGGTGACTCAATCCCCTCATCCAAGTCATCAATGAAGTTATTGAACAGGACTGGGCCCAGCACTGATCCCTGGGGGACACCGCTGGTGACCGGCCGCCAACTGGAAGCAGCCCCATTCAGTACCACTCTCTGGGCCCGGCCCTCCAGCCAATTCTTATGAGTGGCACTAGTGCTACTATGATTAGAGCACCCAGAAATCATTATTAATTTTAAAATCACTGTTATGCATGAATCATCTTCCTCTTTCTCCATACAAAGCCTTAACAAGGTACCAAAATATGGCAACAGGCACAGCTAATCAGTCAGAAGACTGTACTCTGGAGTCACTTAAAATCTGTAGATGATGGCCAGAGAGTCTCAAGAACATGAGGGAGCTCCCTCCCACTGCTATTAGAGCTGGAAGATTAAATAGGTCTCCTGTCTAAAATTTGTTGTTGGGGATGGAGAGAAGAAATAGGAAAAGTGACCTTTTTACTGCACATATAGCAAACAAAATATTTAGGAAGAAAGGAGTATGCATCTGTTTCAATAAGCAAAACAAGACAATTAAAAAGAAAAAAAAAGACCCCAAAAGAATTCAAAATACCATTAGAAGACAAAAGTCCAAAATGCTGCTGGGATCCATGTACATGCCCACAGACCCTGACACTGAATTCTGAGTGGTTGCTAGAGATTACCCATCATTTCAAAACCTCTAAAGTTGTCCATGCAGATCCACATTTAATATCCTACTGAGATGCATTTAAAAACTATTAGCAAGATAATATTCATATGCCTCATAGAAAGGACATGAAAAGAATAGATTTTTGAAGAGATGAATCCTTATTTCTCTGAGCTTGCCTAAGGAAGGGCAGAGAAAACATTTCATCATCTCTGTCAGTACTGGTGAATGTGGCCAAAGGCCCAGTCTTTTTTGGCAAACAAGACTTGGCAGAGAAGCAAGCCCTTGAATTCTGTCCTCTCAGGGGGCCTAGAAAGCTGCTGCCTCTACTCAGTTACCCAGCTTTTTAGTGGAAACCCATTTACTTAGTTTCCCAATGCTGGAACAGTTGATTCAAGGCCTGTCTCAGGCATAGGAGGTTGCACATCTTCACCCAGTTCTGCCTGAATACTTCCCAATCTCTTTTGCTGAAACTTCTGGGGCCTGATTCCTTAGTGCTGCTGAGAATATTTTTATTAGTTGAAGCAGGAGAGGTTTGACTCTCTCCATGTTTTTTGAGGAGGGTCTCTTACACTTTAACCAACTGAGTTGCTGTCACAACTAAGCCAGCTGAGGCTTAGTTGTCTCCCTAAGCACTCTGGTGAGTTGAGCCTGTCTGAATGCCAGGTGCCCACCAAACTGCTCTATCACTCTCCTCAAATGGGCAGAGGAGAAAAAAATAATGAAAGGCTCATGAATCCATGTAAAGGACAGGGAGAGATCACCCAGCAATTATTTTCACAGGCAAAACTGGCTCAGCTTGGGGAAGTTAATTTAATTAATTGCCAATCAAATTAGAGTAGGATAATGAGAAATCTTAAAGCACCTCCCCCCAACTCTTCTCTTCTTCCATAGCCACTTCACTCCCTGTTTCTCTAGCTCCAGCAGCACAGGAGGGGAGATCGTGGTCAGTCCCACACAGTTCATGAGCTTCTCCAATGTAGCTCATTCCCATGGGCTGCAGTTCTTCACAAAGTGCTACAGTGTGGGTCTCTTCCCCAGGCTTCAGTCCCTCAGGAACAGAGTGCTCCAGCCTGGGTCCCCTGTGGGGTCACAAGTCCTTCTGGCAAACCTGCTTCATCTTGGGCTTCTCTTTTCATGGGTCCACAGCTCCTAACAAGAGGCTGCTGCATTGTGGTCTTCCCACAGAGTCACAACACCCTCTGGGCATCCACCTGCTTCAGCGTGGGATCCTCTGTGGGCTGTAGGTGGGTGTCTGCTCCCCCTTTAACCTCCAGGGCCTACAGGGCAACAGCCTGCCCCACCATGGTCTTCACCATAGGTTGCAGGGGAATCTCTGTTCCTATGGCTGGAGCACCTCCTGCCCTTCCTTCTGCAGTGACCTTGGTGTCTGCAGAGCTCTTGCTCTCACATATTCTCACTCATCTCTCCAGCTGCAGTTGTGCAGCATTATTTTTCTCTCCTTCTTTAATTTGTTATCACTCTGAGCTATCAAAACCTTGCCACGCAAACCCAATACAAAGCCAAAGATAACTTGCCCTTTGCTTTGCATGTGGTTTTTTTTCATACCTCACTTGGTGCCTTCTGTTCTTAATGAACATTTCTATGGGAAACACTTTTTTGTTACTAATTTACTTATTTTATCCTTACATTCCTTCAGTACTCTTAAGTGTGGTGCTAACTCAATGTTATGATCTCCCACTAGTTTTTTTAATAGAGTCATAGAATACGCCAAGTTGGAAGAGACCCATCAGAATCACCAAGTCCAACTCCTGTCCCTGTGTAGGGAACCCCCAGAATCACACCATGTTCCTGAGAGCATCATCCAAATGTTTCTTGAACTCAGGCAGGCTTGGTGCTGCGATCACTTCCCTGGGGACCTTGTTCCATTGCTAAAATGCACTCTGGATGAAAAACCTTTTCCTGGTATCTAACCTAAACCTCCCCGGATTCAGCTTCACCATTTCCCTGAGTTGTGTCTTTGGTAACAGGAGAGAAGAAATCAATGCCAGTCCCATCTCTTCCCCTCATGAGGAAGCTGAATACTGCAATGGGGTCACGCCTCAGCCTCCTTTTCTCCAGACTGAACAATCCCAGTGACCTCAGCTACTCCTCATAAGTCATCCTTTCCAGACTCTTCATCATCCTCATAGCTCTCCTTTGGATGTTCTCCAATAGCTTGAACTTATAACAAGTATCCTTGCCCCACTACTATTTTAACACTTCTCTGGCACAGATTTATTCTATAAATGTGGGTATCTTTCTTAAAATTATTCCTGCCTAAGAGTTTCTGACATAAGAAAAAAACCCACCTTCAAACTAAACTCAACCTCAGGAGCAATCTGGACTTTAATTTTATGAAAGTGCAAAGAGAAAGTTTAGTGTTATGCTGTTGACTGTTAGACTGCAAAATATACTTGGGCTGCTAAATGTACCCTTGACATCAGAGCTGCCTGAAAAATTGATTATGTGGCTATTTTTTTGTTTGACCATTCAACTAGAAACGAATACTGTAACCTTACAAAACAAAAACTGGAATTTCATTATGTTTAGAAAGTTAAAGTTCCAATTCAGAGGGCTAAAAAAAAAGTAAAAGAGAAAGAGGGATAAATTCTTGGAATCTGGGGTGGGGAGGGGTTTGTTTCTCCAGTTTTTCTTGTAGTCCAGGACTACAGTTGTGCAGGATTTGGGATGAATACCATTGTTGTGGGTAAGATAGTCTTGACTTCAGCAGTTTCACTTCAAGGACAATTAACAAGCTTTAAGTTACTTATTTGGGTATTGAAAAAAAAAACCAAAAAAACCCAGGATGATAAACAATTGGGTTTATGGAAACATCTGTCTTCTCCCTTCCCCAGGGTCAGTTTTGGTCCAGTACTTCTCCTCAATTCCTTTTGTTTTCACTGTGAGCCATGTTCAGCTTCATTTCAATGTCCTTTTTGAGGCAACAGGTAGTGCTGGAGAGTGGGACCAGTGCATAATGGTTTCTTTCAGCTGCTTCTTGCTTCTTATTCTTTTTCACCTCCACTGCTCATGCAACATACAGAACACAGAGCCTGGAAGGGTACAGCAGTCTGAATAAATAATAAATTTAATATATTCTAGATAAATAATAAATCTAGAATACATATATATCTAAATTTTGCATTACAAACTTCTGTCTTTCTCCGCACAAGGCTTACAGACAAGAACACTACAGCAGTTTGATCACACATGCATTAAAAGTTCCACACTCTGTCACTGCAAGGAGGTACGTCCTTTGCAGGCACAGCAGGATCAGGCCATCACTGATCCCAGGGTCATCTTCCATTGTGCAGAACAGTGTTTACAAGGAGTAAAGCCCCCAGGTTACACAGACCAGTGTGTAACTGGTCTTCCTTGAAGCTGTCATCTGTATTCCAGCAGCATCAGTATCCCAGCATTGCCACTACAACAGCATCTCCCTAGAATGGTAGCCACATATCCTACAGTTTTGCAGTTTCACTTTGACCAAAGAACCAATGTGTGGTTGCTTTTTGGGGAGCAGTTTGCCATAGGTCATTTTAATCACTGTAAGCAAGGCAGTGAAAATGGATCAGCTAGCTAGTGGTAAAAGGAGGGGGGGAGCACTAGAGTATTTTTTTCCTCAACTATTAAAAAAAGAAAAAAATTTAGGAACAATCTACACTTATGTTTTCCTCTTTCAGTTTTGTAGAATTATTTCTGTTACAGTTTTCAGATGTCAAAATACTTTTTCTGTCCTTTTTCTAACTAGACCTATGTATTGTTGGTAGCTCCTAAGCAATTCTTAAACTTAGTGCTCGTTGCAAACTATTTTACTGACTGCAAAGTAGTTCTGTGCAATTTTGTTCTCTGTCCTGACTCTGAGTGGCAATGACAAACTGCTTTCTTGACTTGGCTGGCAACAGAATTGAATCCGTACTTACCAAGAATGATGTAGTCTTTTAGCTTCCACTCTTATTGACCCTATTAGCTTTCTTAGCCATTCATGAATATTTATGCCAACTTACAAGCTACACAGTTCACTTGGTTCCCTTAGAGAGAAAGTTGTATTAAATTGGACATAGTTCAATGATTTGCAGGCATCAAGTATGGCATGTTTTTAGCCTAATATATTTATGCTGAATAATTCTCCAAGTAAATATACAAGGTGAATGCTTTGGCATCTCCTTTCTGTTTTCAGTTGAATAGGTTGCCTAGAAGTGGACTTGCTGTGATCTGAATCTTAGTCAAATTCTAATTTATTTAATGAAAAAACTATTCTGTCCCTTAGGGAATCTCCAAGGACTGGAAATGTTATAATTTTTAGGCCTGCAGCAAGGTTTTGCTACTGTTGGAGTAGGTTACTTCTTTAATCCCAGTATCTTTTTTTGAGAAGTATTTCAGTTGTTTGGATTATCACACAATATCCAAATTGGAGGCTAGATTGTTAATCACTTGAGGGAATGCCACGTGTAGCTGACTTGAGCCAGCTTGAGTGACGTTGTGACTCCAAACCATTGCTATACTGTCATTCATTTAATTGCCAGCCCAGCGTTAAACCTCATCCCTGAGCATTACAGAGTATAAATCATCAGCCCTAAGCTGAAGAATTCCAATATATGCAGCACTTGGATTAATGTACCTTTCTTACTATCAGCAGCTTGCTTGATTTGCATGCAACATTAGAAAATAAATGTAGCTTCTTATACATGTGAGCTGCAGGCTTAAGCTTGTAAAGTGAGTCAGGCTTCAAGCTATACTACAGACATAATTTTTGGTACTGAAGATACCAGTGTCCACATACATGCTGCAAAAATACCAATAGCAATTCCCACTGCACTGGCCTGTCTACTGGTGGACATACCTTTATGTCCACCTGAACCCCTCACCCACCTGTAATTTTTGCTAAGGATGGTGCAAAGGCATTGCCTTAGGAGTTGTACTTGGGAGGTTTTCATTTGGTGTAGGGATCTTCTGCTTAACTACAGGGGCTGAGCTGAAGTGATTATAACTACACAATTAAAATGAAGGGATAGCTGGGAATGCATCCCACAGAAACTAGCCTGCTACTGCAGTGGTTTCACAGCTGAGTGCATAAGTGGATATCTGACACAACAAATGGTGCTGTGAGCTCTGTTCTCTGCTGAGCCGTGGCAGTGATTGCATGGAGGCTTCCTTGTGGGTCTTCACTATTAAAGACTTCTGATTAGAAAAATTAAAACAGCAACGTTCTGATTGCTCAGAATTGACCTTTGCTGAAATGAAGGAAATATTAAGGTGAAGACTAACAGGGAGGGGAAAAATAGTGGGGACTGCTGTGGTGATTGCTCCTCATCAAGTTCACAAACTCATTCTCTTGCTCTGTAAGGGGGGTGAAATCCTAAAATGCAGAGAATTTTGAGAATGCTTCGCAAGTCTTGATTCACAGATTAAAAGAGGTCTTCAGAAATGGAACTGTGAAACCTTTATCCAAAGAGGGAAAAAAAAAAAAAAAAGAAAAAGGAAAAGGAAAAGGAAAAGGAAAAGGAAAAGAAAAAGAAAAAGAAAAAGAAAAAGAAAAAGAAAAAGAAAAAGAAAAAGAAAAAGAAAAAGAAAGAGAAAAAGAAAAAGAAAAAGAAATGGTCACTCACCTCTTCCCAGTAACCCAAACTTTCAAACTCTAAGATGGCTAGCTAGTAAGCCAAAGTCTCTCCAGTAAAATGGAATTTTGCAAAATCTCTGTTTAAATTTACAGAAGGTTCAGGAGGGGCCAGGCTAAAAGAAGGGAGTTCAGCATAGAGGATGGAGGAAGTATTAGCTAAGGAAGATCAAGAAGCAAGAGGGGATGGTGTGTGATGATATTCTGAAAGAAGAGTAGAGAAGCAAGCACTTCAGAGCTGTTAAAAAGGGAATAGAAAATCTGAAAATTCAATTCATTTTACTTAGTGCTATTAGAAATACATTTTAATCTCACTCTTTCCGTTGTGACAGTGTATCTTTAGTTTTGATGAGAAACCAAGTCCAGGCACTGTAGTGTTTTCTATTTGTCTATTTTTTTACAAGATCACTTACCTGTGGACCATTGCAGAACGTAGTGGTGCCAGTAAAAATATTTTCCTAATATATCTCAACTGATGAAAAATCCCAAAGTCTTTCTGACCCTAATAGATAGTAGTTTACATGCATTAACTGCAGCACTATTTTGATATTAAGATGAGAAATTATGGGGCCATCAACCAAAGAAAAGACTTCTTGTCTTCTAGTGCAGAAAAGAACATTATAAACAGGAAAACAAAAGATTTCATTTTCCAGAAGCATCACTAGAAACAATCACATTTTTTTCTTATTTCTTTTGTAGTGAAGTAGGTAACAGCAATCGGTTTGCCCCTTTTTAAGCCATTATTACCTTTGCATCTATTCTTAATTATGTGTTTGGAAACTGTGAATCTATCTGATGAACACTGAAACTGTCACTTCCATTAGTGGCAGCTGGAACTCATGCCACTTTGCACAGTAAGCCTATTTCAATATTAATTCAAAAAGGATTTTGCACTTTCAGCAGGGGAAATACAGAGAAGCTTGTCTGAAGACAGAATTTTAGTAGCTTAGTGTGTCTCAGTTGTCAGATGTACCTGGGTCCTAACAGTGAGCTAGGAGCAAGTTACTTAACACTGAACTTGCTCACTACAGTGAGGACCAAAAAGTATAATGCATTAGATTTTCCCCTCACCCACACATATATTCACAAAGGACTTATGGGCAAACTGGTGTGAGGAAAAGCAGTAGGAAGATATTTCTAAGTCCTACCATAGACAGCCCATCAGTTGCTGGAGTTATTTAAGGAAGTAATGACATAAGTGCTGGATTTGGTCTGTGATCCTTACATGCAGGGTCATTTAGATGGACTTTAGCCTTCTTCCCATCCTTTTCAGTGTGCGTATTTCTGTGTGTTTTTCTCTTCTGCAGTGACTTAGAGGCTTTTTGTTTCTTCTCAGGAATGGCAGTCACTGCTTCATTCCAAAAAGCCTAAAAGAAGATCCATTGCCATGAGTTTTTGGGCCCAGTTACATGATGCTAGAAAAAATCAGATTGGAGGAGGGGAGAGTGGTCTCAGAACTAATTAGCACTCTTGAAAAAGTGTCTTCAAGGGATTGTTAAATTAGCTGTACAAAATGATCCATTTTATGAAAAATGAGGTTTCTGTGACTATCTATGGCTAGCCAGGCTCTCTGAACAGTATTGGTCACACTCTTTGATCTTAGAGATGGAGAAGCCAGGAAGCATTGCCAGCTGGAACCCAGGATGGGAGAAGTCCTCATTTTCCTTGTGCTGGGACTAAGACAGCAGAGAAGAGCACTTTGGTTTGACAAAGAGAGCCTTGGCACTGCAATTAAGATAGTTTTTTTGTTTGGTTGGGTTTTTTCACTTTAATTTTCCTGGCAAAACTAAATAGAGCACAGTAAAATACTATTTTCTGACAGTTTCTGAGCTGGGTTAACAGCTATAGCTCCAGTCTTATGTAAGTGGTGATTTCCAGCAGTGTGATAGTGGAAAAGTCAAAGCAGTTAAGGATGTACTAGTAGCTTACAATTACGTAACTTAAGTTTTCAAAAATATTGTAGCTCTTTCAGGTAGGTGGATGTTCTAGAGTGAGGGCTGCCTGAAAATCTTGTTCTCTTGCTGTAGGTGGTATGATGTATGGCTGAATTATGTGATGAGGTTGTGGAGTCCCCTTCCCTAGAGATATTCAAAACCCACCTGGATGCAGTCCTGTGTATTGTGCTCTGGGTGATCCTGATTTAGTTGGAGAGTTGGACTACATGATCTCTAGAGGTCCCTTCCAACTCTGTGATTCTGTGATGTTAGTTAATGTAGAGTCCTTATGCACACATATGCACTCCTGAACTGAGTTCATTGGAGATGAATGATAAATGAGTGCAAGCTTGTTGAATCTAGAGGTTAATTTAAACAGCATTACGTGCATTACTGAGGGCAGAAAATTGCATGCAAGTTTATGTTCAGCAAAATTGTGACAGAGTTATTTCATATGAACCTTAACACTTGTCAGTGTTTAACTTAGATGGTGCTCTTGCGTGCTTCTCTCCCTCTAATTTTCTTGTACTGTAGAGTCTGAAGTTTGGGGTTTTAAAATCTCTGATGCACGTGTGATAGGTTTAAATTAAATAGTGTGCATATGGCTAGCAGTTTCACTATGACATTATAGACATACTTCGTGTGTCTGACTGAATGCATTTGTGGATAGCTTTTGCAGCCCTCAGTAGGACTGTTGTTACTGTGCTCTGAACCTAAGATGGTTTCTCAGTTTGCACGTTCAAGAATATGGATGAATGCTTGAGATTAAAGGATATTCTGAATTTGGAGAGGGGAGATTTCTTAATGTCTACAGCCTTCAACCCTTAATTGTTTTTTAAAAAAAATTATTTTATTTCTTTTATTTTTTTTATCCCTGGCATCTGGTTGCTATTCTTAGAACTTTGCCTGTTCAGTGGCTCTTAAAGCAAGCAAGACTGAAGAAGGAAGCTTTTGTTTTGCAAGTATATCCTTAAATGGTTCTTTGTCCTGGCCATTTGTTTAATGTTTACTTTGCAAAAGTCATTAGTGATTAGATGTAGGTAGAAAAGAGAAACACTCTGGAATAACCTTATTGAACAGACCTTTGTGTGCAAAGTAGTGTTACTGAAATTAGACTATGCAGCTGTTGGCCACCATAAAAGCAAACTCTGGAAAGAGAGCTCATACCCAGAATGTTGCAGAGGTGAGGCAGTGGTCTGGATTGGGCCTCTGGCAGCATACACACAGACCTCTCTCAGCACACTCTGTGGTTGTACAAAGGGATTGAAAGAGTGACTTTTCAAGTAGTTTAATTATAAAGATAGAGGGAAGTTAACTGGAGAGATTGTCCTCCCTATTGGGAGCTACTTTTATTCTGCTCCTGTACATATGTAAATACTCCTAGAGTCTTTCAACTTGAGCAGTAAAATCAATGTTCTCTCAATCCAGACTTAGTAAGTGGATAGGATTTACAAACTGGTTGTTAATTGCTTTTATGAAAGTTGCCTCTTTTTCCTAAATTTTACCTTCTGCTCTTAAGAGAAGATGAGAAAGCTAGGAGCTTTGATTTTTCCTGTGCTGCATGCATCTTTATTTATACTCAATAGCTGAACCTAACACAAACATGTTATGACTAGAATTTTATATCAATTCTTGTTGAAAGAGTGAAGGTACATAAGTTGTGCAGATAACACCAGACACATTAGATTTTCACTCTGGTCTAATATTAAAAAATTATGGAGCTGTACACAATTGTTTTGTTAGTGCTTTGGCTGGTATACAATTTGTATCCCAAAATAGTCCTCTCTCAAAAGAGAAAGTTTATGTATCTAAGAGATATAAAGGATTTCTCTATCAGATTGTCACCTTGTGTGTGTGTGTGTATTTTGCAAGGAAATAAAAATTATAAATGATGACATATATACTAATTTCAAATCATTACCAGTTTTATTCTAGTGTTGTGCACAGTTAAGATGGAGAGAAAACATGAAAATCTAAAACATTTAAAGAAAATTGTCCCAATAATTTGTAGACTGAAGCAGCATACTTCACTTGGAGATAGTCTATAGAGAACGATGTTTAAGAGCTCAGCCGTACAAGGGATGAGAAATCTGTCATGTTGCTGAACAAAATGTCTAGAAAGGCCTCAAGATGTTAATGAACTACTTTTAGTGAATAGCAGAGGCTACTAAAAAGGAATCTTGATGACACAACCTCTGTGGAGCATGAATGCTATCAAAAGCTTCTGTTTAGACTTTTTTTTTTTTTTCTCCTATTCAGTTAATGTTTTTCAAGGACATGGTTGTCAAATCTCCCAAGTCATTAATGAGAGGGCCTTGGCTCCCATCCATACGTTGTATTTTATTTAGTAAGGGAGCATGCAATGCTTTCATTTCTTGGACTTGATGCCTACATGAATAAGTGAAGAATGTTTCTGCTGATAATACTTATTTTGATTGGTGACGTTTTGAAGGTACAGAAAATTGTAACTCTGAGATCTTACTCTCATTATGCAGATGACCTCTGTGGTATAGCAGTTTAGGTACTGAAGGGCAACATAATAGTTCTGTAGACTAAAAATACAGGAAATTTGACTGTAATTGCAGTCTTGTCTTTTGGACTCAAATTTAATTGGATTTTCAGACATGAGTTGGTCAGTTCTGCGTATTTAATGACTCAGATTTCTTTCTCCAATAGTGATGGTGAGGAATAAATTTTAAAAAATTATTACTTTTTAAATTAGAGATATCCTGTTCTGTATGGAATATTTCCAAACATTTCCTTGCAACTGGAAACTTTCTACTGAAAGAAGAGTTGCTGCCTAACATTTGGGCTCCAAAATAGGGAGTTTTCAAAAAACTATATTTGTTCCAAAGGTAGGAAGTGTCATAGTAATACCCAACAGATTACAGTAATACTGTAATACCCAACAGTAAATAATAACATTAATAATAAACATTAAATAATTTCTTTAATGATTTTATGCACTCAACCTCCTTCCTTTGAAATTTGTAGAGAAACTTTGAATGGTTTGGATGGAGGCCTGAGAGGAACACACCATCCTGAGCAGGACTGAGACTTATTCACAAATAAAATGAGCCTCTTTTATATGGTTTTGTTCTGTCAATTATAATCAGACCAATATTCATTTTTTTTATTCCTTGTTTTTCTACATATCTAGTAAGATTACTTTTACATCCATCATATGTTGTTATTATGCAGATTTAAATGTGGCATGTTTGATTAAGCCTCTGGTTACTGTCTCCAGTTGTTTGATGTGAAGTTTTCTTCTTGCCTTCTGCTTTTTGTATTGCCTACAGCTTTAAAAAAGTGTGTCTAAAATAATTCTGCATGCTGCCAAGGTGTTTCATAGAGTATACACATGTGGCAGAGGCAAGATACTAATTAATTTAGCAAGAGGCTGTTAATTTGAGATGGCAGAGAAACCATGTGTCTCCTGGGAGTAAATCAGGAAAAAAAAATATCTCTTCCCTGTTTCCTACAAGCTGTGCAGCTCTGCCCTGCTTGCACAAAATATTCAGAACTACTTTTCCACCGTAGAGCAGAAAGGAAGGGTATCTAATGTGGTGGACTTTACAAAGCAGAAATATGTGCTTTTCCTTTAATTATGACTCATTATATGTAGTCTGAAGAACGCAAAACATTGAGACCTTCTACAGCATTTGTAGGAAGGTCATAGTGTGTATGCAGCAAGAAGGTTGTACTTGTTACAAGCTTAGCTAAGAGCTTGAGTTGGTCAGAGACCCAGTATTGTAAAGAATTTACTTTAAGTCAATGCTGAGTTCAGACAAAACTGTTTTGGCATTTACTACTACTGGCTAATTTTGGCAATGTAGAAGGGTTTTACTGTTTGCACATTTTTTTTTTAGACTGGGAATGAGGAAGTGTGTATTTCTGATACACATTACCCTCAGTTTAAGGTAAGGAGAGCAGTTATAGCAAACACATTCTGAATGAAATGTGGTTTTCTTTCTGTTGCATGAAAGCATCCACAAACTGGCAAGGCGTTGCTTCTTTAGGCACTCTTCTATTTAAAATGGTGGTGGCTTGATTGTGACAGTAACTAGCAAGATAGGTGCTCCTGGTACCACTGAACAACATGTTAGAACGGAGATGCCTGTCCCAGATTTACAGAAACTTGAAGAACAAAAGGAGCTGAGTTTAGCTGGAGAAGGAATTGGGTAAAATATGACACAGGAAAGGATACCATGAATGAGCTGGCAATATTTGGAACAAGCTTTGTTAATATTTAACATATGGCTTGACATTAGTGCCCTGCCTGGGTCCATTAGTTGGATGGCCACATGTAAGGTGTTCTACACAAGGTATCATGAGGGAAAATTGGATGATCCAAAAGGTTGACAGTGGCACCTTCAGTCGTTCATTTGCTTTAAGTGTATTGTTATGTGTGTCCAGCTAAGTGATTTGAAACATCATATTATCTACTTTGAACTGAACTAACCCTCACAACTGTCTTAAAAAGATTCCTTCAAAGAAACTGTGGTTTGGAGATAAATCTAATAATGTGAGCACAAGTGAGCAAGAAAATGGCAGAGCTGACACATCCTACTTACGGCAGAAGCTCTTTGTCAGCCATGACGTGAGGTGAAAAAAACATGTTTGAATGAGATCTGACAAGACCTTGGCAAACAAAAAACTGAAATTATCTATATGAAAATAAACTGCACCTTGAACCAGGCCTCTGAATTGCTGCATCACAAGTTGTTAAACCAAAACTGTAAACAATAAAGGAGCATATTTGATCATTTAACTGTCCCTACAAAAAAATTTAAAAAGTCAATAATATCTGGGGGGGGGGGACAGTAAAAAGGTTTTTTGTACATAATTAAAATTATGTAAATTAAATTAAAATTTAATTAAAATTAAAAATATTGTCTATTCCATCTCTCATCCTTTTTAATTTATATCTGTGTCTATTTTAAAATACACAGAATGCATTAGTACAGTAGTACATATATGCTATTTTAAAATAAACCAATATACCTCCATTGGAGGTGCATTCTCAGTCTGTTTTTACTGATAGGGATGTATGATCAAAATGTTTTGAGACCACTGATCTAGAGAATAGATGGTTAAATAGCAAATAACAGCTAATTTGGCCTTCATTTGGTATCCTTCAACACTCTGGACATTTGGTCTTGGGGCACTGAAATTTTCCTGTGGTTGACCAGTTTTTTTTGCATGGGATCTTTCAGAGCTGAGTTAGTTCTGCCATGTACAGAGTGCAGTGTTCTGTGAGGCTGCTGTTCTGCTGAGGCAGATGTTGGGCAGTGTCTGAATTCACCTCAAGAGCCTATGTATTAACTGATGGTGTTTTGTTGAGCTCATTAGTGTCCTTTTTTGGAGGTTTTAGCTTTTTCAAAGTTAATGGCTTTGACTGGAGTGATTAATGTTAACCTTGGTGCCCGTGGCAAGGTTAAAACAACATAAAATGGTTTGGAACACAAACTTTGCCATGGTCTTCATTATGTGAAATACCAGTGTCCAAGTCAGCCAAGGACACCTTGATTAGTCTGCAAAGCCCTTCTATTAACAGGTTCTTTTTTTTCCCCCAATGGAAGATATTTATTAATACAAAGTATATAATGAAGATTTATTCCTTCTAGAGAGCTATATGCATGCTCATGTATTTCTGATTATATAGCAATTTTCGAACCAGGGAAAAACGAATGACCTGAGAGAAGTCGTGTGATGATTCAAAAATTTGCCAACTCTGAATGTGTAACATGGTGCTTTTTGTGTTGATTCTACATGGATGAATGTATAATCATGTATTTCATAAAATTTAAATGTAAGTATCAAATTTTACTCTGTGAAAATGAGTTAGAACATTATATTTTGGAAGAATTACACAGAGAAATGCAATCAATGACATTTTATGTTCTTTTCAGATATCATCCTTGATTTTATAGTCTTATTTCTGTCTTTTTTTCTCTGTAACAGTTTAATGCTATTTTTGTGTGTGCGAGGTAAATCTTAGCCCACATTTATTGAGGGCACAACTTTTCATGCACTCAAATGAATTCTAAAATTTGAACTATAGACAAACAAGCTGGGGCTTGATATCCTAGATTTCCTTGATGAAATTATAGTTTCTGGATAATAAAATACCTTCACTAGAAATAATAATGACAAGAGTAGAAAATACTGCATATAGTGATTTTTTTCTTATTTTTTCTTCTCTTTATTTTCTTGCTTTTTCCATACATTTCCATCATACTTTGTATGCTTTATACAGAGGAATTGGGAATGTAGGCATAACTCATGTTTATATCCACAGATAACCAGTACTTCAAAAGGAGCTTGCTCTAATCAGCATGAGCTTAAATTAGGGTAAGAGATTGTGACAAAATTATGCAATAAAAGTTCTGTATATCGAGAGGGTTTTTTTTACAGGCTGTTTTATAAAAGTTTATTTCTACTTTCTTGTGGGGTAACTTTCCAACAACTTCTTTCACGTTTGTATGCTCTGCTACAGTTCCTGAAAGCCCATCTACTTCAAATTCAAAGGCAGTTCTGAGAGGGGTTTTTCTTACTTTTGTTGCATCAAATATTTATATCTAATAAAGGGAAATAATAGAGGAACCAGACAAAGCTGGGAACAGTTTTTGTTACCAAGTGGTACCCTGGAGATGCAATGAATGAGTCAGATGCTTAATATGAAAGAGTGATCAATTGCATTTTTGCATCCTTGGAGTCCATGTATAATCATGTAATTTATCAGTAGTTAGCATAAAATGACAGGGGTGACAATGTATTTGTTATAAACAGATTTTAATTTACAGGTAAATGTTACAATATTGAATGTTGAGGAAGGAAATTAAACTCATTTTTCTGTGAATTCCCACAGCTACATTGGGAGTACAGAAGCATGGACATAAATTATGAGTAAAATGTTTTCATTATTTAAAAAACATGTAGTGCTCAGCTTTTAAGGCAGAGGAGAGAATTTGGTTCTGCTTTTAAATTTAAAATTAAGATTTTAAAAGCATGGAGATTTACCTCTGGGTTTAAAAGTGAAACAAATTTAGGTCCTGTCTAGTATTTCATGCTTGCGAGTCCTAATTTTTTACTGAGAATAAAATGCAATTGGAACTCTAATACCAAGTCACTCACTGCTACTATTTTACTATTTCTCTCAGCCTTATTTTTCCCATTGCTTCTACTGTTCTATGGTAACTTGAAGTGTCTCTTGAAGTTGTTTGACCTGAAGCAGCAGAATAAATGCAGATTATCTTTCTTTTCTTAGGCTCCAGTCTGGCGGTGTGACTCTTGGACTGAAATAATATAAAAATTGGAATGTGAGTAGAATCATAGAATCATAGAAAAGGCTGGGTTGGAAGGGACCTCAGAGATCATCAAGTCCAACCCTTGATCAACTACCGCCACAGTCACTAGACTATGGCACTGAGTGCCATATCAAGTCGCTTTTTAAATGTCTCCAGGGACGAAGAGTCCACCACCTCCCCAGGCAGCCCGTTCCAATGTCTGATCACCCTTTCCGTGAAAAAATTCTTTCTAATATCCAATCTGAACTTCCCCCGGCACAATTTAAGACCATGCCCTCTTGTCTTACTGAGAGTTGCCTGGGAAAAGAGACCAACCCCCCCCTGGCTCCATCCTCCTTTCAGGTAGTTGTAGAGAGCAATGAGGTCTCCCCTGAGCCTCCTCTTCTTCAGGCTGAACAGCCCCAGCTCCCTCAGCCTCTCCTCATAGGATCTGTGTTCGAGTCCCTTCACCAGCCTGGTTGCCCTCCTTTGGACCTGTTCGAGGACCTCAATATCCTTCTTGAACTGAGGGGCCCAGAACTGAACACAGTACTCAAGGTGTGGCCTTACCAGGGCTGAGTATAGGGGCAGAATCACCTCCTTGGACCTGCTGGTGACGCTGTTTCTGATACATGCCAGGATACATGCCCACCTGGGCACACTGCTGGCTCATGTTCAGCTTCCTGTCAATGCAGACTCCCAGGTCCCTTTCTGCCTGGCTGCCCTCAGCCACTCTGTCCCCAGCCTGTAGTGCTGCATGGGGTTGTTGTGGCCAAAGTGCAGGACCCGGCACTTCGCCTTGTTGAAGCTCATCTCATTGGAGTCAGCCCATCTCTCCAGTCTGTCCAGGTCCCTCTGTGGTACCCTGTGAAGTGGTACCCTGTGAAGATAATTAGCTGGTTTTCTATATCTTTTGTTTTAGAGAAACACAGCTTCACCATTAATGGCAAAACTATATAAAAATTGGGAAGGAAAACATCTTAAAACAGATTGTGGGGGTTCTGGTTTCAGTAATTCCCACTTGCCCCTGTTTTTCTGTCTTCCATGGTCACACAGGAGGAGGTTTACTCTCAAGAATTAGTGTTCCACAGTTTGCATTGATCTACATTCTCTGAAACTTTCTTCAGTGGTCAAAATTACAGACTTCTTCTTGAGCAGCTTTTTGATTAAACTTTCTCTGAAGAGCTAGTTAAATATTGCATGTAGGTAAAATGTGCTTGAATTGAGAAAGTCTGGTTATGTGGGCAGCTGTGCACAACTTCATGCATCAAACTTTTCAATTGACCCTAATTAGATGTAAATGAAAAATTCTTCTGCCAACTAGATGCCAAATTTCTGCCTACAGTACCTTCCTGCTGATGGTACAGTTTTAATGTTGTTGAGGCTAAGTGGCTGTAAGCAATATTCTTGCCATCATTCTTTATCGTTGGTGCCTGGAATAGCACCACATGAGCTATAACTCAGTGAGAAAAACAACTAAAAAAAAGAAACTAAAAAGCCAGTGTATGTTTTTTTTTTTTTTAGAAATTACATTTTTTTTAAATACTAAGTGTAGAGCATGAATATCTAGACCAACTTCTACAAAAATGTTCTTGCAGAGTGGTGTACATCTGGACTGTCACAGGTCATAAATGTTTTGTGGCCGCTGAATTCCACAAGGAATAACCACCTCTTACTCTGCATTTCCTAATGTGTGTGGACAAACCTCCTGAGCACTCTAATGTACTGAGGATCAAATTACTTATTCTATCATCTCACTTCTGAATTGTATACAATATGCAAGAATATTGTATACATGCATATTCTTGCAGTATAGCAAAAAGCACAGGATTTTTCCCAAGTCTATGCCTTTCAAGCATCTGGGAAACACTGTTCTATCACAGAAGGAAAAAAAAGGAAAAAAAAGGAAAAAAAAAAAAAAGGAAATAAAATAAAACACTATTTAGTTTCAATTCAAGTGAGGAACCTTGAAAGACAAGTTTTCATGTATGAATGTAATTATAAGAAGTATCTCTTCTACAGTGAAAATGACCTTCTAACAGCAAGTCAGACTATGTACTGTGAATTGGAGGTCTCGTTGTCCTTCATTCTTCCAAAGGATCTTACCCTTAATTGAATCCTGTTAAATTGTACCTTTACTGACATCATGATTCTGACCAATACAATTGTAAATGTTTCTACTTGTCTACACCACAACAGATTTATTTGAAATCTCTCCCTGCTTAAATTTAAGAATGCTGCCAAGAGAAATGGAATGCAAGAAGCAACAGTGACTACATTTAAGAACCAAATAATGTCTTGTTTACAGAGCACTTATTCTCAGTTTTACCTCTTCTGAAAACTTTCTATTTTAATCTTTGCTTCCACTCAGCATTGAAAGTAGAACTATACCAGAGAGTACAGGGAAAAGAGGAGGATTGAGCATGTGAGACCGGAAGAGTTTAGTCTGTCTAGAAAAGCTCATAAAAGAAGCCTTTGTCGTTAAAAGCAGATATTATCTATCTAAAATCCCTTAGTTGCTGAATGAGTCCTAAAGCCTTATCTTTTTTAATGAAAAATAAGCCTTCTGAGGGAGTTAGGTGCTTTTGAAAATAGTTATTCTTCTAAATTGCTTGACACTTGATGTAAATCAGTTTAATCTGGCACAGATCGTGTGTAGTTCTGTATCTTCATCATGAAAGAAGTAGAAAAATAGAGAGCATTTCTGCTTCATATAATCTTGTGGAAGAGATGTCAGACTTGCCAGAACAATTAGATGTATGCATAAAATAGCTAGACTTAAATATATCTATAAATGCATCTCTTTCTATACAAACTTTTGAGAAATGATGGACTTGAGCAGTGAGCAAAAGTGCTATCTTCCTAAATATGCAGCCTTGTATAATTTTCTGGCAGAACTCCTTAGTACTTAATAACTGTCTTTTGAGGCTTTTTGCTTTCCTTTCCCTTCCCACTCTCAGTCACTTAGCATGCATTCTGCAGTATAATGCCATGAAAGTGTTTTTACTGTCTGACACCAAACTTAAAAAAACCCACTTCTTGTAATGTAGAATAGGTAGAGAATAAGATTTTTCACTGTCTTAACTAGCTTATATATGTAGCTCATTTTCTATTTCAAATGAAAGAGAGTCAAGGGTAATACATTACTAAAAGTTTACAGATAATATTCCATTAACTTAATTTTAAAGACTAAAATGATGTTCATATCGCTATGGAAAGAAATCTGCTCTTTTTTTTCTAGGATTACTTTGTCCAGATGTTCCATGCTGGCTCTTGTGTTATTTCATCTTGAAAGGTTACTGCAGAAGTAAAATGTTTGTCTTCTTGCAGAAGCCCTAGGGAAACTTAGGAGCAAGAAATGAGAGTTAAAACCATATAATTCTACTTTTCCATTAAGGAGAAAAATGTAGAGTAGCACTAAATTGTTCAGAAAATGGAAGAAGCTTTTCTGTTCCAACAGTAGTGAAACTATTGTGTCTATGACTGTATTTTTTAAATTAAAAACTACTTTTGAGAAAAATAGCCTGTTCTGTGAATGCAGAACAGCAGTTCCTAGGTAGGGGGTTGGAAAGATCAGAAGCCTCAGAGCTTTCTATAAACTTGGGAGGAAGAGCGAACACTTTTTTTTTTTTTTTTTTTTTTTTTCCAAGGGCACCTCTGAAAGTGCTCTTTCATTATGATTTTCTGTATCTCTATCTGAATCTCATGTGATGCCAGAAGGGAGGAAAATGGTCAAATGATGTCTTATAGTTAGATGTCATGTTTTTGAAAGCAGAGGAAAGAATATATGTGGAAACTTCCAAAGGAAATATTATGGCTGCATTTCCTGTGAACTTGAATAATTGTAGGCCCTCATTTTTTAAACTATAATTTGTTTGTTTAAATGGCAAATCCACAAATATTGTCAAAAATCTGTTGTGTTTTTGTTATAGTCTGCTTTTTTTGTTTGTGTGTTTATTTGCTTGTTTTTTTAGCACCCATCTTCCTCCTCAGATTCTATGCATATGAGTGCTTAATATGTCAGTTCCATAGCACTATCACTTTAGGGCAGTTTATTTTAACCAATGAGAGTAAGACCTTAAAAAATACCTGACAGCTCACCTTATAGTCATAATGGACTTAAATGGATGTTGAAATTCTGATCCAGATGTAGACCACTACAGTGGTCTTGAATGAGGCCAAGACTTCTGCCTATATTACCTCAGTCCAAAATGTCCATGGATGGTCCATGGATGGTCCATGGATGCAAGATGTGTCCAATGAGAGGTCTACAACCTGAAGACGGGATGTCAATGTAATGAGAGAGCCAAGAGGTGCAGCAGTTTGCAAAAAAAGGATGCAACTCAGTTGTAATGGAACCACAGGAATAGTCTTGGACATGGTGGTAAAAAAACACAGAGCAATTTCCCCAGTAGATGTTGGAGCAGCTGTTCCTGATAGGCTAAAGGCTTTTATATGTATTGAGCTTCAGATGGTGGGTGCAGCCCTCTGATTTCCAGGCTGCAGAGGATGCCTGGGGCCCACCCCTGATGCCAGGAGAGGTAGCTGTGTCCTGCAGGCTTGGAGAAGCTGTGTCATCAAAGGGGGAAGCCATAGGAAGAAGTTACCAGCCTGCACAGCATCACAGAAGATAAAAAGGAGACAGGTAGGATCATCTGTAAGACTCAACAACTTGAACAGTCTCAGCCCCCCTCTGTAATAGAGGAGCAGACAGTGTCTGTTTCTAGCATCCAAGGAAGCAAAAACTCTGAAGAAGGGGAAAGGTGGAAGCTGATGTCTTCTGACACCAAGAGGGAGTCTCCTGCCCAAATTAATGATTTGCAACAGCAAAATGGTTTAGTGCCCTCAAAGTTCAAGATGATCCAGAAGTGCCTAGCAAAAGACCTGGTCTACCTAACCCTAAACTATGCAAGAATATGACAAAGAAATAGTAGGTCCAGTGGCCATGAAATAGTGGAGCTCAGGATCCTGAGAACAGGGACAAGGGAGAAAAGCAAGCTCCTGACTCTGTTCGTCAGGAGAGCAGGCTTTGGCCTCTTCAAAGAGGTGGGTTGAAAACTGGCTGAATGGCCATGCCCAGGTGATGTCCATCCCTGAATACACTCAGAAGCTGTCTGGATATGGTCCTGTAAAACTGGCTCTGGATTGCCTTGGTTAAGCACAGGGCTGGACTAAATTTGCTACAGAGGTCCTTTCAAACCTCCACCATTCTGTGATATTCCTGTGCATATAAAAAATAAAAGCTGTACTCTGAGGCTTACTGGAAGATCAAAAAGGATCTTCCTTCCAAGGTATGGATGAAGCTGAGTCTTAAAAGACCCACAGGATAATCATGTTTCTGAGTGAGTTTAACACACATCCCTTGTCCCACAGGAATAAAATCTCTAATCCCATACCCTAAAAATTACCTCTGTTCTTCTCCATAAACTATCTATCATCACCCATATCAACTGGGTTGAAAGCCAATAGCAACACATTTTTTTATTTCAGTAGTGGCACTCTTAACTGCAGGAAGAACACAGGAGTTTTATACTTGAAAATCACAGGTAGTTTTAATTAATTTTTGCAATATTCTGAGTAGCTGAATCTCTTAAAAGTTGCATTACGTAAAATGATTTCTGTCATTGAGACAGGATTATATTGGAAGAAAAGGAATGTTTTGGCTGCATACAAATGGGTAAGTCTTCAATACACTTAGGAGAGCTATTTAATCTGTAATTACAGAGATTTTTGAACTAAAGTCTTCCAATGTCAAACTCTCAATTTATCAGATGTATTATATGTAACAAGACAGTGTAATTATTTTATGCTTTTGGCTGAAATTATTTTAACCAGACATTTTCAAGACAGTCTGATCTCAGGTGCTCCAGTCTGTGGACAAGTGTTCTGTGGAGCATTGCCATCTGTTCTGCAGGGCTGCTCCTTTCTATGAGGAAACCATCTGTCAAACTAGCAGTGTGTCACTTTCTGTTACTAAAGGCTATGTTTTCGATCTGTGTCTCTTAAATTGAGAGAGAACACAGGCTGAGAAACTTGCCAGTTACTGGAATTCTAAACACAAGAGTGTAGGAGTAGATTTAGTGGGATCAAGAGCCTTGGAAAATATGCCTCACAAGAGCATATGTACTGACAAACCAACTCACTGTGTATTCACATCCAATCTCTGATGAACATCTAGGAGGTTATAAATCAGCTAAGACTTGTTAGGTACCAAAAGTAAATGAGCAGAGCAAGTATCTACACTACATATTTCTAATTCTTGTGAGGTTCCACTGGTCTTTTGTCAAAGAATTCCAGCCGCCTGTGGTTTCTGCAGTACTTAGGTAACCCTTTATGGGTTTCCTTGCATCAGTGTGTCCAGTCTTTTATTGAATTTGTGCACATATTTAATATGCATAATATCCCTGACAAGGAGTTCCACAACTTGCATGTCAGAAATAGCTGGCTGGGTCTGGGAAGATGGATACTATCTTCGGAAGTGTCCATTTTACTGATAGCCTAAAATAGTTCAGTGGAAGAGCATTCACTTTGCTTCCCGTGTGGTGTGGATGCACATTTTATGTTCAGTATTATGCTGAAACTTAAGTATCTTAATTGATAGCAGAGGCAATGCAATATATGGGTTGTATCACGTAGTCCTTCTGAAATCTGGAGCATGTCAGCCTGTGTGAATTACTGTGGTGATTGATCATCAGGATTAAGGGCAGATCTGCACTGATTACTGAGAATGAATGGTAGGTTTGAGTGGGTACTTTAGAAGAATTTCTTGTGGCCTCACCTAACCTGCATTTATTCTTGTAGTTAGGGTTCAGCAGGTGTGTGAAAGACAAACAAGAATCCCTATTTTGTATTTGTGTAGAAGTAAATTCAAGTAAATCAGGTTTTTGTCACATTCACCCTTTTTTCAAATGAGAGAAACTATGGCTGCTGTCAAGTAAACAATACTGATTCCTCTGCTTTCTATTTCTTTGCTTGCTGCAGAGATGGGAGCACATTCCACCACTGAAATCATGGCTGAGGAAATTCTTGGTTACGGATAGTGCAGAGAGTAGCAAGTGTTTGAGGGACAGAGGCCAAATCTAAACTAATAAGGAAAGAATGTTTTTTCTATAACCCTGTTACAATGGGAGTGTTCACCTTGATTCTTTGGTATTCTCTGTAGTTTGCTGGAACAGATGAGATTTGAGTCTGGCTGTAAAATCAGGATTTAAACTTGAAACATTCTGGGTTTATTTTTTTAAGAGTTATTTATTTTTGGTGCTTGTGAGAAATGGGTCATGATTGTATCTGAAAATACACAAAGATGTAAATGTGTTTGAAGCTTTTTGTTGTGACAAAAGCATAATGTTATTTCAAATGGGATGAACTGCTAAGCACTACATCTATAACAATAAAAAAGCCTCTTAAAACATTCTGTGTCCTTCAAAAAGAGCGCTTGCATGAGGGTGTTATTTTAGGAAAAATTACTTAAAAACATGCTGAAACATGCAATTGAACAGTATACTTAGGATGACTGTAGGCATTTTCATTCAGCTCAACAAATATTTTTCCTGTATAATGGAAGAAACTTTATTATGTATCTTCCAGCAAGTCTGTTGTGAATACATATGTGTTCTGTCTGGTTTACTTTATTATAAATTCTGATTTTTCATGAGTCTTCTTCATTTTCATGAAGAGGCAAGGAAGTGCAATTATGTTCATGTGACTGCCTGCCATTGAACCTAACAATATAATGCAGGGTGATGCAAAGTGAATCCTCAGATACCTGGTTTTATGTCCATACTAATGTAACAAATAATACAAAATAAATATAATCTCCACTAAATTTCGGGATGTATCTTCTTTGGGTATCTCAAAGTACAGTAGAAGATCTGTGATGTCTGTGGCAGAAAGCTGTCACTGTTTTGTTCCCGAATGGTTATTTGCCGGTTTGCTTAGTTAACCTCACAAATAAATTTGTTTTTCTGATTTAGTAAATACTTGAGATGGCTTCTTCATTCTGAAGAGGGCTAACAGCTCTTAAGTTTATACGTCTTCTTTTCTAGGTGTCCTTTGGTAGCATTTCTGACCATTTAGCTGCTTTCCTCTTCTACAGTTCTATTCCCTCCCATATTATAGAAGTTTTGTTTGTTTGTTTGTTTGTTTTTTAAACATTACTATATATTTGCTCTGTATTTGTATTTCAGAAGAAATTATCAAAGCATGTTATTGTAATAACACATGAGCTTCTGTAGTTTTTCTTTCTTTGGATGTATACGTGATGAGGAAAAAATGTCTTCTGATCCTGCTATATTCCTTTACACAAACCATCTTCTTTCTTATTGATAGTTATTAGTTGTTGCCTCAAGAGGTATTTTAGTGAGAAATCACTTGAAATAAAATATGAATCTTGTTTTTTTGTACTGAATAATCCATAAGTATTCCCAGGTTATGCCTTTATATCCAATACCTAGATGATTACTTTCAGACATGTGTCTTCTATATGTGTGACTGTTAAAAAAACCTTCCATTATGGAGGATCTTTCAGAAATGAGACTGCTGCAGAGCAGTCCTTCTCCTTTCCATTCTGTCAAAACACAAGTTTCTCTTAAAAGAAAAAGGAATAATGCAGCTGTAAAGCTCACACAGTGCCTATTCCAGAGAACAGTAAAATATTACCTCTTCTAATTTTAGCTCTGGTCATCAAAGATATTTAATTCAAATTTTCTAGCACAGGAAGTGCTCTCAACATTAAGACACTGCTATCTGTTAATCAGTAAGCTGATTAGGTAGATTACTCTGGGTTGTAAAAAGTGAACTACATTGCTTCCTGTTGGGATAATAAGTATAAACTGCACTATGGGTCTCAGAATTCACTGGGACAGACTTATTAGATAGATAGCTGAAGCTGCTCATGTCAGAACTAAGAGTTTCTTGAATTCTTAGACTGTGAAAAGTGTTTATTGTATTGTGACCTAAAAATCAATGCTGTTTTCTGTAAAGTCTGCTGCTGTTTTTCTAATATGGGAGCCTCTATCTTTTTTTACCGAGATAACTCAGAGGACTGCAGAAGCACAAGCCCTTAGGGTTCCATGAGGCACTGGAATTCTCAAGCAAGTGTTCCTTGCTTTGCTCTGGGACAGCAGCTGGTAAAATAAATGGCTATTGTGCCTTCAACCACCCAAAATGCAATAGGGATGCAGGCAAGATGTTCACCAGCAATGTATCTCTTTGTCAGGTGAACATCCCTGAACAAGTAATCTTTTCCAACCTAAGAATTTCTCTTAATTCCAAAGCAAATTCAGAGGGCTGATGTAGAATGCATACACATATTTTAGATAAGGTGAATTAGTAGCATAGGTTTTTTAATATTTGTTGAACTACAACTTGAAAAACACAGGATTATTGTGAAAGTCTACAGAGATTTAAAAACGGTGGTAGGATATCTAAAGTGGATGTTAGGGAGAACAAGATAAAGATCTTAAGCTGGAGAAAACTCAAAATTGAAATCAAGAAAAAACACTGTAAAATAAATGACAAACTTTATGGTTATATGGTTATATAACACAATCTGTGAAATATCGTAAGGAACAGGATGATCCTGCTAATCTGAGGATGACAAATTTATTTAGAACATTTAAAATGTTCCAAGTAGTACTGATTGCCCTTCTAGAAACAGCAGTCTATCTATATAACATTAGATTCCTTAATACTTGAAAGTATACCAAATTCCCACAGCAGATTTAGATTCTGGTTAGATTCTATAAGATAGGATCTTAGAAGTTTTGTAAAACTTTATTTTTCTCCTAATTCAAAACTGAAGTTAATAATTTTTTCCTGACCTCAAGAGTTTGACAGATAAACATCTTTGTGATCTGCTTGCATAGAAAATAATTAGTATTTTGTGTTTGTATGCTTGTGGTTACATTGCCTGCAGCATTTTAGTATCATCTGCTATTATTGCTAGAAAAGGAGAAAGTTTAGAATTTGCACATGGAAGAAAACCTCAGAGACATAAAAATAAGATCTGATATTCTGATGTAGTACTATTTTATGAACAAACAAACAAGTATCACATAATGACAGAATGCTAGATGTTGGAAGGGATATCTCTGGATATTATCTAATCCATCCCCTCTGCCAGAGCAGGTTTACCTACAGCAAGTTGCCCAGTATGGCATCCAGGTGGGTTTTGAATGTCTCCAGAGATGAGAACAAGGTACTGATTAGAATTAAAAATAAGTCAGGGGACTCTTCACTTAGTTGAGAAGGATATGTGTGTTACCCTTCTAGCTAGATAGGAGGAAATCTATCCTGGTGACAGTATTTGAGATTTGGAAAATTGATTATATTCCTAGTCTTATCATGTGCAAAGCAAGGTCAGATTGAGAAGGAAACCCTGAGTGAATCTTTGTCATGGTTGACAGATACTACTTTTTAACCTTTAGCTCACAGCTGAAAGATAGTAACCCAGGGTAGCCAAAGCAACCCATTTGACTACTGTTTTATATTGCTTTATTCCTTCAGTGATGTTTGCTGTCGCTGCTAGGTGAAGAGTGATCACCTCTGCCTGTAGGATGTTAGTAAATCTTGTGCCTGGAATGAAGTCTTACCTCTTTCCCACTCCCTCTCTCCTGCATCCCTTCCTGTAAGAAACACTTTTGAGCACTGTTCTGTTGAGCTCTCTCCAAAGAAAGATATAGATTGAAACATAAATTTTGTGGGGATTTGTATTTGTTCTGTTGGATCCGTAATACATAAGTATTGGTTATATGCAACACTACTAAAATAATGCCACTGCATTGTCATCACTGGAGTTGAAACAACACAAAGTTAAAATGCAATAGCTATGGGCTTTTGGTCTCTGAAGTTCTGCCACTGATGTTTGGCCCTGCTGCTTGGGAGTGAGCTAATCACAGACTGCATGTTCTGATTTGAGTTGTTGATTTTCTTCGTCTTTACTCTCTCTTAGATCAAATCCTTCCATTTTGGGGGTCATTTCTGATGATGTCAAAATGATGTTCAGAATTTTTGGTCGTTATTAGTTCTAGTATTACTTTTTAAAACCTTCATGAAAGGTAAACTTTCACTTAAAGTTGGATTATCCAAAAGCATATTTGCAGTGATTCACCTGAGTATGACATATATCATAAACTAAGCTTATTGTTTGCCTTTTCAAACCCAATACTAATGTATGATTCACAAGTTAATTCACAGTCATCTCTTCTCATTTAGTCTCTGCCCTCTTTTATTGTATTAAATAAATCCCAAGAACATCTGGTGAGAGGTAAACAACACTATCATGGGAAGTAAGGGTGGGAAGTAAGTAAGTGTTGTTTACCTCTCATCAGATGTTCTTGGGATATATTTGGTGTATTAATAGCACTTCCCACTTATTTCTACTAACTCTTCTTCCCTGAAATGTGAAGTGTGCAGTAACCATTCACCCAGTATAGGTAGTCTCTTGCATGAAACATCAGTTAAGGACACAGACTGGGGAAAAAAAAAATATTAGTTAATTCTTACTAGAAAGCTATTCCCTATTAAATGCTTTTGTTATTTTTTGGGGGTGTTTGTTTTGGTTTTGGTTTTGGTTTCCTCTGAAGGCTCAGTTCACTGATTTAGGATGCCAGGAGTTGGGGGTAATTAGTATCATTTCATCTTCTGTTGCATGCTCACCTCTACCTGGGTCCTTCCCCATCCTTTGGATTCAGGCATCTCCCTATAAAAATGACCTTGAGGGCAGCAGGTTTGTAGCCTACTGTGGTATTTGCCCTGACCAGGAGCAGTAGTACCCTTCTTGACAGAGGGAATACACTAAACTCAGAAACATGAAGTTAGGAAACTTCATACCCCTCTAATATGCCAAAGCTATCTTAATGTTAGATCTTTTTTTGGAACTGAGATATTGTCACGGTTTAACACTGGCCCAGCAATTAAACCAAATGACAGATGCTCTCTATTAATCCCCCTCCCTGATAAAGAAAGGAGATAGAATAAGGGAGAGAGACTTATGGGTTGGAAACTAAACTACACAGCTTTAATGAAACAGTAATGATAAATAGGAAGAACTACTGGAAATATACAAATATACAGGAAAAAATGATACCACTTTCCTCTCCCCTTATCCCCCAGTAACTCTCACATCACCACCGAGGCTGCAGGGCAGCCCTGGGAAAGTCCAGGCTGGACTCCTGGAGTCAGCAGCAGTCGGGAACTGGAGGCAGGAACACACAGATATGGGCTGGCACGGATCAGGAGCACAGGCAGAAGAATGGACAGAATCCTCCCAGGATGCCAAAGCAAACAGGGACAGGTGAAGAAGGAAAAGGTTTGACCCTGGTGATCCCTCAAATTTATACTGAGTATGATGTGTATAGGATGGAATACTCTGTTTGGTCAATTTTGGTCATTTATCTTGTCTGCTTCTCCCCAAAGGAGGGCTGCAGGTGTGACCTCTTCACTCCTTTTCTCCTTCTGGAGGGCAAAACATTCCTCAGAACCAAGCAGTGTCCTTGGCTCTGCATCCCAGTCTCTAGCTGTAACTATAAACATTGCTGGTTATCAGTCCCAGAAACAGACACTGAGAAACTTGCTGTTAATTTCAGCAAGTGCAGCTACTTACAAGAGACTTAGTTGAAAGCAAAAGTACAAGACAGAAAATCAGCTCTATCCTGGCCCAAACCAGGACAGATAGGAATTTACCATATGTCAAACTGTTTAAAAAAATAAAATTTTATGGTGGGAAAGGAAAACTGAAGGGATATGGATAGTTTATACAGAGCACTGTTAAAGGAATACATATCATACGGAACAACATACTTTGAAATATGGGCAGTTTATATTTATTAGATTCTCAAGCATTCTCAGAAAAGATTAATTCTCTTAGAATTCTGTTTCTTTCTGAATATTTTTTTTAAAGTTGTTAATGCTGGACACAGGATTTTGGCATGTTTCACTCACTGAGATTCATTTCACATTTGGAGTACCTAGTGGCAAGTGTTACTATTTTTGGATTTTCTTTTACTGTGCAGCCTTCCTCTGCTTGCTCTGCATGAAGACAATATTGATTCATTTCCCTGCTTTCCTGGTTCTGTCCATTTACATTAAAATCGAAACTGAAGATGAGTTTTGTTGTTGCTGCCTCTGGTTTTAGGGAGTCTAATAGTTAGTAGTTTTTCCTTTTCTCTAAGCAAGTTAAAAGCAGCCCTATACTTTGAATTTATTTTTCTTTGAGAAGAATAGCTAAATTTAAGGAATCTTGGCAAGAATCTAAGTAGGACTAAAACAACTGAACTTGTTTTTTAGCTTTAGTGTAAGTGATGGGTCAGATCTGATAGTTTAGTTAGCTGAGATAAACACAACCCTTATACTTTTTTACTTATACTTACCCTTATACTTTTTTAAGGTGAAGGTGTTAGGCTCACCTTGTTTTCCTCTTTTTTTTTAACTCCCTTTTCTTTTAGCTTTCTAACATGCCCCTTCATATATTTTCCCACTTCTTACCAAGTAACAGCTAGCAAATGGGGCTTGTTTTAAAGAGAAGGATGCTGAGTATCATATAGCTGACGATGTTCCCTTTTTTTTAGTTTCCTTCTTGCTACTTGACTCTCTTCAGGGCAGCAGCAATGTCTGCTTATTTTTATTAGGAATTTGAGGTATGCTGGAAGGAATTTTTGCTTCTTCAGTTCACTGAGCAAGCTGTTTCCACAATGGACCTTTAGCCTGTGTTCCAATGGGCCTTTTCTTCTCACCTCTTCAGGCAGTAGGGCATTCAGTCTCTGCAGACTGCCTGGAAGATTACTTTTGTGCTTGTGGCTTCTTATTTATTTATTTTATTTAAATGAAATTAAATGAACGATTCTTCCTCATTGATTCTTCTTCTTCACACAGACAAAGATTGCTCACAGCTCCCCTGCATCTGCAACACTCAGCAGGGGGAGGTAGGTGCTGGAAGGTGGTGTAATACTGTTTTAAAAAATCTTTGTTCTCTTCTTCTTTTTTTCCTTTACAAGGTCAATCCCAGTACCTGCGATCCTTAAACATAGAACTCCCAAAACAGCCCTCCCATCGTGTTGCACAGAGTCACCTCTGTTCCCACAGAAATTCCAGCTGCTGGGACCAAAAAGGTTATCTGTGAGCCTTTCCAGAGGAATAATTTCCATATTGTTTGTTAAAAGTCTTAATTGTCTGCTTGCCCATCATCCCTTCTTACCCATGAATTCTTTGAAATTCAGGTGTCTTAGTCTTGAGTCTTAACAGTCTTGGTGCCCCAGGAAATGATGCCAGCTTCTAAAATGAGTTCCAAAAGGAAAGGCTTTTTCTACATCAGGTTTTTCACTTCTAGCACTGCAGTGGCAGGGACTCCTACCTTTAATCTTCACCGCTGTCATGAAAAGATTGGTAAGGCAACACAAGCCTGTAGGCCAGAGAGACCAAGACCTGGAAAGCTTTCATCATTTGGATACAGCACTGGGCCAGAATCCGTCCTACTTGTGTGTTCCGATTTGAAAGGATCAGGATAAACAATTCCTGTGGTTATACTGACCCGAGACCACCCACGAACCTCCACCCTCCCCCCAGCTGGGCCGGTGCCGGTGTCGGTGTCGGTGTCGTAGGTCGGGTGCCCCCAAGGGGCCAATCACAGCGCTCCTGCCCGTGGCGCTCAGTGTGAAATGGCTCCTGAGGGAGCCCGGCCCAGGGCTTCTATGGCTGCAGTGGGGTCTGTTTGTTTGCTTGCTTGTTTTTTTTTGGTTGTTTCTTCCCCCTCTGCTCTCGCATCTTGTTTCCTCACCTGAGAAGAGCATCCTTCAGTGAGACAGGTCACCTGCTGCTGCCTCCTCAGGTAGGACCCGCTTGGCTGACCCAGGCTGTTCTGGGACCCTGGACTCAGGTGCTCCCATCTGCTCCTGAGTCCTGTGCGGGACTTTCCTGGTCGGGAGTAATCACCAGCTCAGGGTCGGGGTTCCATATTTGTGTATATTTATGATTTGCCATTACTATTAGTACTCTGTTAAGCCTACCCAAGTCCTTTTCCCCTCTCTCCCTTATTCCCCTTTTTACTCTTCTCCTGGGAGGATAAGTGGGGCAATGAACAGAGATCACCTGTTTGTTATTGGCTAAAATTGTGAGAGGTTTATTGGCGCCAAACGTGGGGTGCCAAAAATGCTTAGCCACAGCAGGTAAAAACCAGGTATCTGCTTGCTCACTCCCCACCCCCTCTTGTGGGATGCAGAGGAGAAAATCCAATTAAAGGCTTGTGAATCAGTACAGGGACAGGAAGGTTTTCACTCCCAATTGTGGTCACAGGCAAAACAGATGGACTCACTTTGGGGAAAAAAAAAAAAAAAGATTGATTTAATCTATCAGAACAGGAGAATGAGAAAGCATTACCCTATCTTAAAATACCATCCTCCTACCTCGCCCTTCTTCCCTTCTTCCAAATTGCTTCCCTGCTGCCTCCCCCTCAGTCACACAGGGGAACAGGACATGGGCGTTTGAGGTCAGTTTCCTGCACGGTGTTTCTGCCGCTCCTTCCTCCTCAGGGAGAGGACTCCTCACAGACTTTCCATACTCCAATGACTGTTTCCTTTCATGGGAGAGAGTCCTTTGTGAACCCCTTCAATGAGTTCCTCCCACAGGTGCAAGTCCCTCAGGAACGGTCCCTGCTCTCACCTGGGCTGCACACAGAGTCACGACTGCTGCAGGAGCAGTCACCTCCCCTGGCATGGAGACTTCCACAGCTGTGGGTCCATGTCCATCCCACCATAGTCCTCTATGGCTTCAGATCTACATCTGCCCCTCTGTAATCTTCCATGGGCTGCAGATCTACATCTGCTCCACCATGCTCTTCTGTGGGCTGCAGGGAGGACAGCCTGCCATCTCACCATGGGCTGTGACCTAATCTCTCCTCAGGTACCTCCTTCCACTGACCTTGATATCTCTACTTCTGGTATTGCTTTCATCTACCCTCTGCTCTGCCTCCCGCCAGCTGCTCCCTTTCCCCCTCTCCCCTTTTTGCAGTTTCATTTTCCCTTTCTTGAATATGTTATTCACAGAGGTGCATCCAGCTTCCCATATCTACTCATCTTTGGCCAGAGGAAGGAATGCATTGGAGCTGGGGAAGCTTCCAGCATTTTTCCACAGGAGCTATCCCTCTGCCCCACCACCACTATCAAAGCCCTGCCGTACTAACCCCAAACAATATTTCATAAAATGCCAGAGTGTTTAGGATTTTATAGATCAAAAATCAACACTGTGAAGTCAATCTGGAGTCTAATATGAAACATTTCTAGACTGTGGCATTCTGGGGAGATTCAGCATATAGCTGTTGTAAACCTTTGAAACAGATGGAAATTCCCACTATATCTTCAGATCTATATGACAGAATTCTCCTTGTCTTGACAGTTGCTCAGTAGGGAGATGTAAATAATGCCACAGAAGAAATTCTCTTTCCCTTAAAACACATAATGGAAGAGTGGAGTCTTAGTAACAGTGTTTTTCTGACTGATGGAAATGAGGATTGAAGCAGATACTTCAGCTCAAGAGCCCCAAATGAAATCCTCAGTGAATGCTGAGGGAGTGACAAATTCTAGTATCTCAGGAGGGCTTCTTAGGTTTTTTATCAAAATCTCTTTACCTTTGAAGGAAACTTGGGGAGTCTCCTTGAATTAACTGCACTTAGTTTGTTCAGTTAATGTGTATTTAAGTATGTGCTCATCAATGTATACCTAGTGACAAATATTAAGTGGGGTTGTGACAGGTAAAAATTGAAGCCATACCAGAATTAGTGACTAATGAGATACTTTCATGGGCAGGTCTCTGCTTCAGCCATGCTCTTCTCAAGAGTGCCTATATATGTGTTTGTCTCACCTCTGAAGGAATGTATGAACCCTGCTGAACTAGGGTTACCCTGCTGAAAGTGGTATTTTTGCCACTAATCTGAAGGTTTTGACCAGAAGATCAATGTTTTGACTAAACTTGACTCATCTTTCACTCATACGAAATCTTTTTTTTTTTTTAATCTCTTTTTGATAGTTTGTTGTCTCAGGGTATTTAAGAAATGGAATTTTATTCCTTTTGTCTAGGGTAGAGTTAATTTTCTTCATAGTAGTTTGTATAGTGCTATGTTTCAGATGTTTTGGTTATTCCTGAGTAGTGGGTGGAGTCCTTTTCTGTTTCTGACTCTGCCCCCACCAGTGAGTAGGTTGGTTGGTGCATAGGAAGTGTCCAGGGACACAGCTGGGACAGTTGACAGCAACAGGCCAAAGGGATATTCCACATCATGGACATGTACATCATGCCCAGCAATAAAACCTGGGAAAAGGAGTGATGGGGTGATGTTAAAGAGGAGGGTGGGACCTGGGCAGTACTGGCATTTTTTTTCTCCAAATAATCACTCCTTGTGATGGAACCTTATTTTCCTGGAGATGGCTGGACACCTGCTTTGCTGGTGGGAAGTAGTGCATGAACTCTGTGTTTTGCTTTGCTTGCATGCACAGCTTTTGCTGTCTTTTGAGGCATCATTCTCTCAGGTCACCAGTGTTACCCTTCAGATTCTCTCACCTAACACACAGTGATGGAGTAAGCAAGCAGCTATATGGTGCTTAGCTGTCCATTGGGGTTATACCACAACAGTGGCAAATTCCTAAAATGAGTCCGACTTGCACTGGCAGTGCCTTAAATATTTTCTGTGGATATTTTTCTAGCAGTGCAGACCAGGCCCCCATCATGAGCTAATACATCCTTGAGGGTTTCACCTTCCTCTCATGTGAAAGTTTATTTCAAGTAAGCAGGTAATAAAATCTAACAGAAGTATTATTAGTTTTGATTCAGCCTTTGTTCTAATAAAGTGGACACAGTGTCACTACTCAAGCAATGCATGAAAATGGAGCAAAAGTTTTGGATGTGAACTTGAAAGTGTCTATGCTACAGCAGACATTTAATAATGTCCCTGTTTTTTTATTGCCCTGCATATAAGTTTCACAGGCAAAACACTTTACTGTATATTGTCTACTGGCATTTTTACGGGGAGTTATACTGGATGGCTGTGGGAACTGTGTTATGACATTGTATTACCTTCTGAAAGTGGTGCTATTACTTATGTCAGGGTAGCTTACTTTGTAGTCTGGACACATTCCTTAGTGGCTAGAGAGCTAATGATTTAAAGATAATTTTGTTTTTTAGAAGAGGCTTGTGTGTCAGGAAAATAGTGGTAATACCTAGCCTTCCTTTCTTGGTGTCTAATGTGAAAAATGATTTATTTTTAATTATTTGAAAAATGAAGCATCTGAATCTGCAGTTAAAAGGTACTGGCCTGGTCTACCACAATGTTAATTGACTTTGTAACTAGTCAGCCAGATATAGCAGGCTAAACATAAAGGGTTCCAGCTACTGCTGGAAGACTTTCTGTAGTTAGTTAGTTTGGAATTTATTAAAAGTCACTTAATTTGCTAATGTTTGTGTCTTCAGAATAACTGCACTAAAAGCGTACGAAGCTTGTTGTATTAAGGCCAGCTGATGATTCTTTTTCTTGTATCTCTCCCTGTCTATACCAACCCTTGCTTTCAAACTTCATGAGAGTGACAGTACATCACTTGTGTGGGAAAAAAAAAATCCCACAACCTCCCATGCAATAATCAGTCTTTTAAATAAATGTGCAAACAGCCTCTGGTTGGGTTGATTGACAAAGTGCAGCAATAGCTTTTGTTGTGTTTTGTAGTACCCGGTGAGTGTTGAAAGGGGTGCATCTCACACACTGAGTATGTACAAATAAAGGTGCTTGAACATGGTATACACATATGTGCATGTTCTCCAAAATCATTGCTGCCACCTGGAAAATGTAAGCCTGGTCATGACATTTGGTCTCAGGTCTGCAGGAACATTGTGGTGACATTTCATAAAAGTCTTTTGCCACAAGAGACAGAACTGAGGTCTGAACAGGAAAGACATGAGCGCTGTGCTCTGTCTCCCAAGATGTGTAGGCTGAATGAGCTAGTGACACTGCTGCTCTGCACAGTCAGCCATTTGGGAGCTTCTTGGGAGTCCAGCTAGCTGTAGAGATGTGTAGAACCCAGAGGCATTATTTTGATACTAGTTCACCTAATTTTTACGTACTCTTGTCTTCTTTCACCTATGCAGTAAGTTTTCCTCTATAGACTTTTTGAACCTTGGAATCCTCCTGACTTGTGTTGTAAAGCTTTTAAAGGCTTTTCCTGGAAATATCACTTTTCTGCTTGAGAAATCTTGCTTTTGGAATATGCAACTCTGGTGTGGAGTAGAGTGACAGAGGTAACGAGTCATGAGAAAGCATCTTTATTTAAGAATTCAGCATTTTTTCCAGGTGAAGGAAAGAAATAGTACAAATAAATGAAATGAGTAATATTTATGAATTAGATGTGATATAAAGAAATGAGTTTCTGACTCAGCAGCCTGAATTGCTGCAAATGATTTTTCATCAGAACCGAGTGTCATGGATGCCCTTGTCATTGGAGATGGAACATAGTGGTTTCCTCAAAGGAATTGAAGTAATGAGCAAGCAAGCATGATGCATTAAATTTTACATGTGGTAGTCTAGGCTGTTCTTGAAGTGAAAAAGAAATCAACAGGTAGCTTCTTCTAGAATTTTAAGAGTGAACTAGTTTTTTATTGTTCATTTGCTTTCGGCTTCACAAACACTTATGTTGACTTTGCCATGTGTCTGTGACATTAATCCCATTAGTTGTACTTTTTGACTCAAATGGCAATATAACTTGCACTCCTTGCCAACCCTGCTAGAGAGAGAAAGGACTGGGAAGGTCATGGACCATATTTGATTGTTAGTCTATTGTCCAGTCCTTATGGTGTTTTTTGATAGAGTATTATCACTTCTTCAGTGGTTATTTAAACTCTGGGTACAATGACAGTGTGACATTTAGTACTTTTCAGGACTTCTTAATCCTGTAAATGGAATCAATAATAGCAGCTATTCTGTGTTCTTGGAAGATATTTTGACAAATTACTTCACAATAGATGCACTAATGGTGAAGTTTAGCTGGTCCCTTAATCTATTTGTCTCTTATGATTGTAAGTGAGGAAATAAGTCCATTTTCACATAGAGATTTAAAATTACTACATATTTTTTGTTATCTGAAGGGAAAAAATACTTTTATTACTGTATTTTGAGTCTAAATGGAAGAAAATGGGCACTTGATCAACTTCTCTTTAGAAAAAAAAAAATCATGGCAAGAAAAATGTAATACCACTTAGCTGGACTTTTCCCCCAACAAGTTTCAGTGCATTCTCAATTTCCAAGTTTCTTTCCTCCTCTCTTTGCTTTCCAAGTTCAGTGTTGCTGCTCAAATCACTGGTGCTGTTGGATGGAATCAATAACTCATTATTCTTATGTTTTAGTGTACCTATGTCTTGCTGAGAGATCAATTTTTCAAATATGAAATCCAGCTGAAAATGACAATTGGTGTGTTAAACGTGCCAGGTTGGTGGGGAAGGTTTTGATTTAAAAAAAACCCCATCACTTCCAAATGTTAGGAGGTGCTTGGGCAGAAATGTTTCTGAATAATGCAGGAGGAATGTATTTGCTATTATCTGTCATATTACAGTCAAGCACAAGAAACCACTGGTATCCTATTATTATTTTAAAGTGGGTCATGTTATACCTCAACTGTAAGAACAACAAAGTATAGCTTGTTTCAGGAAAGAGAGATGGAATTCTATGCTCTTTTAGGAATTTTTTTTAATTTTCATTTTTTTTTAAATAAGAGACAACAGTGGTTAACTCTTGTTCTAGCATTGAACTTAGAATCCTTTTGGGTAAGGAGCAAGGCTTAACAATAAGGTTTTGCAAGTAAACAGAAGAGAGAATGTAAATAACTTGTTATATAATATTTTTGGATATTACCCTTCTTGGACACAATTATATTTGTAAGTATAAATGCTAGAGATGTTTCAGCCAACTGAAAAAATTATTTAAGTAAAAAACTTCCCTTTTGTTCCTCCTTCCCCATTGGTTTTAATTACCATTATTTCTTTGACATTTGTAGGAAGAACATGTATAAGTAAGATGGCAATATGAAGAGCTTGGACATGCTTCCTGACTTCTGAATGTGGTATGAAACAGTTGAATAGCCCTTCAGTATCTTAATACTCTGCTGTGTTATCTCCAAAGAACAAATCCTGTCGGTTTCTTGCTAGAAAGAAGAGTTTGTGTCGTAGGACTTTAACCAGTAGAAGATTTACCTTAAGCTTGTATAGAACTTGAGTGCTATTGACTTGTGTCATTTGTCCTTTGAGCTGTACTTTACTCCTTATTAAATATGTAACATTTGAATTTAAAGGTTTTTTTGTTTTATTTTTTTTCTGCCTGGGTTGTACCTAAATGAGCCAGGTAAATACTATCTTTTGTGTATACCTTCAAGTTGTCATTAGGATGTTCTTTTTATCTTCTGTATAGTTCTGTATAGCTGAGAAGGCACTTTAAAGCTTGTAGTACATTTTAAAACTGGTTATGGTATGTACCACTTGTGTCTTGAGAAGACATATTAGGATGAATTCATTCATTCTACACAAGGAATAATCCTATATCATGACTAAAGTAATTTTTAACAACTCAGTCTTGATTGCAGTGTATGCAATTATTGGCAGATATCCCCAGTATAATCTACATGAGTCACTATCAATCTCTGGATTGGTTGGTGTTTTTTTCTGTTCTGATTCCCTGTGCTATTTTTGTTGTTGTGTTATGGTCTTGTCTCATGCAGAAAAGAGGAATTCTATGCCCTTCTTCTAATGAGAATGAATAAACGTTAATTCTAAAAGTTCATCAGACTTTGTGGTTTATGCACAGCTTCTTACTAGAATGCTTCTAAATAATAACAAACAGCTCCATGTATCATAGATGTTCCAGATAATATTTTGTGGCTTGGAATTCTGTTCCAAGGTCTGTTGCTTGGTTGTGTGTCTGACTTAGAGGCTTCTCAAAGGACAAGATAATTGAAACACTTTAAGAAAAAGTGGTTGTTTACTTTTAAAATATATTTCTGAAAATGTGTGCAGACAATGTTTTTTTCCTCTCACCAGTGCTTCTCTCTTCCTTTATATCCATGGGGTTTTTTTTTAAATTTATTTAGAACAGCAGCTGCTTGCTTTGTACCAAGCCTGCCAGAAGTCTCAGTTAAACACTTGTGCAACACATACATTTCCAGAAAGCTTATTCAGAAGTGCTGTAGCATATTTTAACCCACAAGTTGAACCTCTTTGTATCTTCCCACTTAACCATCACTGAATAACTGAGAAGTATGTAATCTGTGAGTGTGTTGGAACTTACAGGCTATCAGACAGCTACTCTTTCACTCTTCCCAATTCTGTTGACTTACCATTTCAACCCATGCACGTGATCTTGTATCCTGTTTTAACATCCTACAGTTGGCCATCATATAGTTGGCCAATGCACTGAAAATTACTCTGGTTGGTAACTCTGCTCCTATTTAGGGACAGTAGAGAGTTCCTCCTGCCTATTTCTCTTTGTATTTGAGAGCTGGGGGACATATGGAGTGAGTGAGTTCAGGTTAGGGAGAGTAATAATTGCCTTGTATGTGTATTATAGTGGAGAGAAAGAAAGAATTTATCTGGGTAGAGCTTGTGTGGTTGTCTGCAGGAAACATTGTTCTCTGTCACTCTGCAATATTGATTTCATCATAGCTTTGGAAAAAAATCTCAAACATGTATAAATATAAATAAAATTATATAAACATACATAAAATTACTCTCTGCCCCATAGCAGCCTAGGAGCCAGATTAGGGTAGACTGGGGAACCAAGATGACCATTCATATTGGAGCAATCACAGAGCATTTAATTAGCTGTTCCAGTCCTTCTGAGGCCTTTCAGCAGCTTCTGTAGTTCTGCACAAGACATGTAACAGGACTTCAGGGCAGGCAGCTGTGTTATGTGTTGTTGCTGCCCCAGCAAATGCAACATGAAATTCAGTCCAGAAAGGCACTCTCACACTGGACTCATTCATGATGGACTAGGAAAGGTGCAGCTTCTCCAGCAGCTGGCAGTTCTGGGAGAGTTTTTCATTCTAGACAGCCTGAGAACAGGATTTGTTCTCTTTGGTTGTGGGTTTTTTTTGTTGTTGTTAGTGTTTTGTTTTTTTTTCCCTGAAACACTATTTTGCAGTATATTGATGTAACTCTTCCAAGTAGCTCTCCTGAGGGCCAATTCTGTGTCATTTCTGATTTAGAAAATGGCTTTGTGTATTGCAGGTATTCTGTGTGGAGCCCAGCAGAACAGGTGTTGGCATTAAGGAGTGCATTTCTATGGAACTTACCTGTAGAATGTGTAAACAAACCTAGTGGCATTTTTCCATTTAAAAAGAATGGAGTAAGTTTTCCCTACTTGGCAATGGGACAGATGGACATTTAAAGAGGATTCCCCTCCTCCCCCTTTTGTGGTAGAAGGCAATTATCTGTTTAAATGAGGTGTCTGTTTTAATTTATTTTGGAAGCTGGGCAGAGGCATGGTGAGAGAACACAGGAGTAGGTGTTTGACATAGAAATAGGCTGAAGCTCACTGTTTCTTAAGACTAAAACAACACTGGTTGATGTGAGCTGCAGGGCAAAAGGTGCCTCTAAAAGGTAACTGTTCCATCAGTAGGTGATCTAATCTTTTTACCTACTTATATGCAGTAGTTTAGTGAAGACTTGTAAGCTGAGTTAATATGCTTGCACTTCGTTGTGTTGACTCCAAATACAGCAGAATTGCTAAGCAGGTAGAAATTTCCCTTCCTTTTTCTGTGCTAATGCTCTAATCCCTCAAAAAGATTGACTGGTCAGTTTTGGTTCCTCGATATTCTTTTGAGGACAAGTGTTCTAGTTTTCAAAGGGTGTGTTTGCCTCAAATCTTAACTATTTTAGAAACCAATGCCTCTGAAAAAGAAAGGCCTTCTCCCCCATGTTGGATGAGAGAAACTGAGTATCAAGCTTTTCCAGTGCGCTGTGTTTGTGTTTACAGAACAGAATATTTGTTTCCATCAAAGTTGAGTTATGGGCTCAGTTCTAGTAAACCTTTTTTGTTAGATATAAGGAAAGTTATTTTGTTTGATGACAAACAGATTTCATCACACCCTTGCCTTTTGCTTTTGTTAGTTTGATCTGTACTGTCCAAGGGCAAGGCATTGTGGAAGCACTTGCCAAAACATGACAGCAGATGCTTCTACAAATTAGGTTTTTCCAAAGTAATTTGACAGCATGAAACTACTCCCAAAAGTATTAAAGTAAAAAAGCACAATTTTAATCAAGTATGTGTACCAATATAACATGTGCCATAAAACTTTATAGCTTTGGCTTTATTTTGCTATAATTCACTCATTGCTGAGCAGCACCTTCTTGTGAAAGTGGCATTGTAAGAACAGGCAATAACTGATTGGAAAGCCCATTTGATAAACCAAGAACTTCAGACATCTGTTTATTATTGACATTCTCATTTCCTCTCAAATAGAAACCCATTTTCTTTCTGTCGTTCACAAATCTCCATATATATTGCTACAGGTATCCAAATATCTTGGCTTCAAGACACAGATGTATTCCTCCTCTCCTTATCTGCTGAATGCTTCCAGATCCTGTGAAGCTGGGCATGTGAACCCACACAATGCAAACACAACTGGACAGACAGCAAAAAAAAATAACCAAAAAACTTTTAAGGACATGCAGAGAAACAGAAACACAAACATCATCCACATAAACCACGAACAAAACTAATGGACAGAGCTGTCCTCATGTCTAGCTAATTGGTTTTTAAGTATGCTCTTGAAATACACAAATACTCTACTCAACCAATAAGCATTGTATTACTGATAGAACTACCTGGGTATTGCTGGTTTTGGAAGAGCTGCCTCCCAAAAGATCCCATACTCTCCCCTCTAATTACCAACTAAATTTTAGACATTTCTCACATAACTCCCTGTTAACCATCTGTGATATCTGGCTATCCCTCGTGCTCCTTTCAGTAATGTGTTAGCTGCTTGATGTTATCCAATTATGTCCAGAAATTTCTTGTGTCACCTCCAGTAGCTTTGCATGTACTGTTCAGTTAGCTGACGTTTGGGACAGGAACTGGTTATCTGCCTGCAGCCATCTGCCTTTTTGTGTGTGTGTGCTCACTGTTAGTATTATACTGAAGGCTTTGGCTTAATTCCAGGAAGGTGTTGAGGAACATTTTGTATTTAAAATTATTTGGTCTTCATTATAGTTATCTATCAAGTAAATACCATATGCATTACTCTCAATTTTTAAAATATATTAAACCATTTCATGTCAACCTATGAGGTGTGTTTCAGGCTGCCTGTCACTCTTAACTGGCTGTGAAAGAATGTCATGATTACAAAAGTGATTGAAGACCAACTGTTAATCATTGGATGGATCACTTTACCCAGGTGTAGAACCTGTTTTATTGACAAGCTGCTGGTCATAATGCTTCCAGGCTTCCCCTTCTCTACATCTGTTTGTCAGCTTAACTGTAACAGCACCATTGAAAGAGATTATCTGAATTTTGTTTAGTGCCCAATATTATTTTAGCTTTAGTTTATGGGATCTGGGTGGATTTCAGAGGGATAATCATTTAATATTTTGAGAAATCACCTGGATTTCTCAACCAAGTACTAGGTAGGCCTTAAAAGTGTTCTGTTTCCTATATCACAAAATGAGACTGGGCAGAACAAAATTCAAGAAGATAAATATCAGAGTAAATAATGGAATTTTTAATGCTTATTTAGGTTATGAAGGGAAAGCTTAGGAGGGAGGAAAGAGAGAACAATGGGAGTAAATAGAGAAAAATCAGTATTCTCTTCAAAATAGTACATAATTATGTATATATTCTAAAAATGTTAAATATTTGCATGACATTTGGTAAGTAAGCAAATTTCTTTCAGCAGATGTGAGGATGCTCTTCATCTAAGTTGCATAGAATTGTACAATATTGCTTGGCATTCTATCTTTCTGTAGTTGTTATTGAGATTTGTGCTTCTTTGCTTATTTAGAGAAATTATGCAGTTTATTTGTAAAATTTACCATATTCTCACTGATCTTTTTAATTACTTTATCTCCATCATGTAAGCTTTATATACTAGATGACGGAAACTGTTTCTGAACATTTTGCCATTTTATTCTTAATCTCAACTATAGAAAATTCCTGCTGATGTATTACTGGGTATACATAGATTGGAAAAAAAACCATGATGTAGAAATGCTGAGCTTTATGGAGAATACACTAGTTCTACAGATTTTGAAAAGAGCATTAATTTTTCTATGTGGCTATGCTATTTCCATATATAGCTACCTAGAACAGGTGCTTTCTCTCTCTTTCTCATCCACTTCCTTAGGGTCAAACATCTGGAACTACCAGAAGACAAAAGAAAATAATCACAGCTTTGCAACAGCAAAATGGGGTGAGGCAAAATGTTCCCTGAGTTTGGTTTAATCTGGAGTAGTTTACCTAGCCTAGCCTGGCTTTGGCTGAGGTGGGAAGTATACAGCCATCTCCTGGGAACATAGGTGGGACTTGATTCACATTCTAGCAACACCAGCTGCTTTGTAGGGCATTTTCCTTAAAATTCACTTACAGAAAATTAACAATTTTTTTTAAGCAAATGGGCACACTTTGTCGTTGACTAATTTTATGTTTCCAACAGTGCAGTTTTCAACCCTTATTTCAGTTCAGATGTGTCAGTGGAAGGGTTTACTTCCACTAGCAATATTTTTTTTTTAGTATTGTCAACTTGGGAATGCTGGGTACATGATGTAATAATGATAAATCTTTATTAAATAAATATAAGAAATTAGCACTCCTTTCATGTAGTTTTGACTCTCTATTTCTAAGCAGTAAAGCAATCTAATACTGCAGATTGGAAAAAAAATGGATGTTGATGAGGGTAATTTTTGTGTTTCCTGATTTATTTATTTATTTATTTTTTAATAAATACAGGTTAGTTGATGCATTTGGTAATGCTACATGGGATTAAAGATCCCCCCAAAATGAGAACACATGTTTTAGGGAAATACATCATTTTTTCATAACGTGAACAAGGCTCAATTTTGATAGACTTGGGAAAGTTTATGTTATAAGGGAGTTAAATAATTCATTTAAACAGTTCTAAGAATATTGAGATGCAAGGATCAAATATGCAGCCTCTACTCTGCATCAAGTCAATGCAAACTGACCACTTAAAAGTATGAGGTCCCGATGGGGCATGGATGGATACCATAACCCTACTATTTCATTTAGTAGGAACATTTCAGTCTTTCTCATCCCAGAAGTAGCACTCCATTTCTCAGTAGTCAGGAATGTATAATACATTTGAATATTCATTATTCAGGGAAAGAATGAACCATGTGGTTCAAGAGAGATGTATTCTCAAGTTTTTTTCAGAACATATATTTTTGAAAGCTACTCATTAAAATATTTCTGCAATGAAGGTAAGTCTGTTTGTGGAGGCACAGACACATTCTTAGTTTATTTAATTTGCACTTCTAAGTAGAGTAAGTAATTCTGGAAAGTCTTACAAGCACAAGAACTATAAGAAGTATCTTCAGGTGAGAGATACTTTCTGTTGGGATTCTTTCACGATAGCTTTCAAATGTCTTCTCTTCTTGAGAAGGAAGAGCTAGAACATATATTTAGTTCTGTACGAGCATCTGAATGTGAAAATCTCTTGTCCTTTAGGTCTCAAAGAAATGGTTTCTTATGGTTTTGGTACAGTGCATCTTGGAAGAATTTAATGGACCAGTTTCTGTTCCAACTGATGCATCACACTGGGGTTTCTTGGGCTCCTTTTACATCTTATGGCTCTAGATTTAGACTATGTTTTATATATTTCTGCTATTGTTCCACTGGTTTTGAGTTTTGAGATTACTGTATAGGTTTGTGTAAAAGACTGGTCTTTTTTTACTGCAGACAGCCTGTTGTAGAGAAGGTGCAGTTTCAGGCTTCCCTTCTGCTCCCCTGATTACCTGATCTTGCTACTCATATTGGTCCAGAAGCACACTTGGTACTTGCTGCCCGGAAGGAATGGCTTTTGATGTCCTCTCTATTCTTAGAAACTTGAGGCAGTGTTACTTATTAGTGTCTTTTGCTTCCATACTTTCTGCTTTCTTTCTGCAGTGATTTCTAGGATCAGCAGAAGATCCACGATATGGTGGATTGAAGATGTCATGCAAGAGAGAGATAATAGACACTTTTTGCATGGGATCAAACAAATAGATATTCTTGCAGAGATATTCAGAGAGGAGTTATTGGTGGGCTTGAGCAGGGGACTAGGACAAAATTATCTTGAGAGGTCAGTTTTTAATTCTGTGGTCCTGAGATCCCTGATCTAGAACTAGAAGGGTGAGCCAAATCTAAAAAGCTTGCTTAATAGTAGCTTTCTCTTTGTGTATCTGGTGTCTCAATGGAGCCTGGAGGCTTCCACATATTCATTGTGTATACTTCTGTCAGAGATTATTCCTTTCTGACAGCTCATAATTATTACTGTAGAGGTGTTAACCTCAGTGCTCTACTTATTTCTGTTCTTCACACTGTTTATGCGACTTTTTTTTTTTTTCTTGCCAATATGAAGGTAAGCAAAAATTTAAAAGCATCTACAGTAATTCTGCAGTAATCCTGGAATGCTGAGTAAAATTTTGAGAGGGGAAGGAGCAAAGATTGTTTATGGCAGGTTCCCTGCTGAGAAGAGGAGTGGAGTGTCCTAAGGTCATGTAAAGGATTACCAACACAGATAATAGGAAAAGGTGACTTTAATATAGATTTATGACAGTGTGACTTAACAGAATTCAATAGCAAGGTTTACTTTATTACTCTGTGGAAGGGATGTGTAGGGATTGGGATTGGAATTCGATTGCACTGACCTCTGCAGGGATCAAGTGGAATGATTTATACAGGGATGGGGGAGATTGAGTCAGAATTGCATTGGAGTTATTTGCACATGGATCAAGAAAAAAAATGAGGATGATTCTCCCGTTGAGTCACAAGGTTCAGAGTGGACCCCTTTACTTTCTAAACTACTTCTCAGAGAAGTGTGAGTGCAGATGAATCCACTTCCAGTGCCAGACTTGGTCAGTGGTTTACAACTAAAGGGTTTAGTGTTAGGGATTTCAGTATGGTGCTTCTGGTACTTCATCTCATAATTATGGGTCTGATTTAAAATAGCAGTAAATTAAGGTTGACTGAAACTATTATAAAAAATGACAAAATTAGATTGTATAACTTTCTACCAATACTAAATCAATAACTAACAATATCATTGTAATCAAAACAAATATAGAGGTTAACCTATATTCAGATGTTAAATTTTCCTAGCTGAAGATCCTTGAACTACATGAATAGAAGTTACAATGAAATCTGCTGCCAATTCATCCACAGGATCAAGTGATAGTAAATTAATACAATTTGATCTTTTTGCCATAATGGAAGTAGCCAGCTAGTTGCTCTCTACTATTGGATAGACTAAATGTCTTCGTGAAACATGGGTAGCAACTTGGTACAATCTTGGAGATGTCCAGAGGGTCTCATTTTTGGTTTGGTATTTATGGTCAGAAGATGATTGATTGACTTTGGTCACTTTTTTTCCATTGTGGCCTCAATTTGTGTCAGGTAACTTTCTTGGCAGCTTTCACAGTGGGCTTTTGATATGGGCAGGAGTTATCTGAGGTGTATTTCCCAGGAAACAGCAGTTTCAGGTACAGTTAGGGAGTGCCCAAGACACCCCAAATCACTGTATTTGCACTAGGACAAGAAGGTTGTGTAGGCAGTAGGCAAGCACCAGAATGTCCTGGCCTACTGCACTTGCTATTGAAACAAAAAGAATGTTGAGCCCACTGCCTTTGTAACAAATGCAAGAGTAGTGTTGGCTCCTGTTCATGTTGCAATATGGATCAGTACAGGGGGTTCTGCACTGCCACATATGTGAACACCCCTTTGATGCGTGTTTGCATAGCAACTGCCAAACTTGCCTGGGAAGCTCATACGGTAAGGACTGGATTAGATTTCAGTTCTGTCCTTTTCTGCAAGACATCCTTGGCGGTGTGAATTTTATTCTTTATAATGTTTTTGGAATATTGCAAATTAGCAAAATGAGTCCAAGGCTGGATTTGTAATCCCTGTCTTCTATCATCTTTTTGTGGCCTGATGTTTTCCTTAACAGTGATTCTGAAATGGGGAGAGAGTTAGGTTGTTTCTGCCACAGCAGTGATGTGTTTTGGGTTACTGTAGGAGTGAAGCTAGGAAGGATGCAGTATACTGTGCTCTTTTACTTTCCATGTTTATTATAACCAGGTAAGAAGCATTTTGAACTACATGTTTTGCTGATTGAGAATGGCAATGGAACTTGGACACCAGAGTGCAAAGAGTAGATATGTTTTACTAGTGAAGACTGAGTAATACAACCAAATAAGTAAAATACAGAACAAAGTACCTAAAGCAGACAGATAGAAAATATACAGGGTAATGCATGAAGTCATTTCTACATGAGAGGAAGGGTAGTGATTAAGAGAGATCCACCACCACTTGGATACGTTACCACCATCCACATCCACAGTCACTGAGGAGCCCCGGTTGCAGTGAGGATTTGGAGAGCTCTTCCCAGCAAGTAGGATAATCCTACACGGCATGTCTACCCACAGGTGAGGCCTCTCAAATTCCTGTCTTATATATCAAGGTCCTCCAGCCTTATATATTAAACAACCTGCAAATCAGGGTGACTTTGCATATTACACTATGCAGAACATTTGGTTCATCTCCTGACCAACCATGACCAGGACTGGGCCAGAGTCGAGGGCAAGGTTGACAGGTTCCTTTAACATACTCTCTTTTGAAGCATCAAGCCAATTATTTTTGATAAATGATTTTTTTAATGATTAATACAAGGGTACAATGTCAATTATATCTGATATACAAGGACACAACAGAAGCTCAATTATTATTTTGTTATTTCCTTACAAGGCAACTCTGGCCTGGGCTGGTTGTCCAAGCCTCAGCACTACCACACAAGGACAGGATTCATCTGTAAGTCAGCCCTGGTTTTTTTTGTTTTTGTTTTTTTTTTTTTCCAAGCCTTACCACTACACTACCATAGATCCAAAAACGATCTTTTCTTTTAGTGACTCTCTGTGTGTAGAGGGTGCCATATTTCTGGACTGAAAACAAATTGAAGAACTGTGAAATCAGTGATAGATAGATACGAACAATGTTTGAAGTATGTTCAGTGATGATAATAAAGGGCCAAAGAATGTGAATGCTTTATGAAAAGACAGATAACACCAGCACAGTAACTCTATACACCACATTACTGTAAAAGTAAAACTTGTAACAATTTGCTATATGTCTACAAAATTTATCTTGGACTATCAGAATATGAGGGTTGAAAGAGAAGTGAATGGGGTTGTAATTCATCTGTAAAATGGAATGATGGTGCATAGCAAGGGTGACTGGATGTGATGTAAACTACAGGAAGTTTAGCCAGTTGGCCACTATCAAAATGAGTGTACACAAGCAAGTTTGCTGCAAACATTCACACTTGGCCACCTCTGAAAAACAATTTTTTTTCCTCTAATAATATGCAAGATAATACATAAGCTTGAGAGTTAAGATGAACACCAAAGCCAGTGAATGAATGAATGAATATCCTTGATTTAGAATGGACTGACCTGCTGTGAAAATGTTGGACAAGTGTAAACTTCCCAAGTTTCTAGGTTTCTGTACTAGTTAAATAAATGGATGTGTATGCTATATAGGCTGTAGGAAGGATTTAATGAGGAGAAATCTGACATACTTTCAAATAGTAATTGTGTATAATATTAAAAATAATGAAATATTTTCCAAGGAGTTTCTGGGAATTGCTTGGTTTTTATTTTTTTTTCGTGGAATGAAAACCTAGTTTTATCAAAAGCTTCGCAGTATTCTTATGGGAACAAATGTTAGTGGTCAAAGGCATGGATTATGCATGAAACTTCCTTCCCTTCAGCAGCCAATACATAGTTTAGGTAACTCTTAAATCATTACCACTGTTGACCTTTGAGTAGTGTGCTACTTCTCCCTTCTTTTGTTCCTATGGCAGGGATGAAATTGTGCAAGTAAGATATGAGCACCAGCCTCTTGAAGGCAAGATGTCATCAGTAACCTGTTTGGTTCTTTAGGATATATTGGGCCTTCTGCTATACGTGGCATTCAGAATCAATAGATGTGGCCTCTTTGGAATAAGTATGTAAGGGCTGACAATGCACTAAAACTATAGGTTAAGCTTTAAGAAGAATATCAGTAGTTGAGTCACCGGAGCTACCACTTAGGCATAGATGGAAATTGATTTTTTTTTTTTTTTTCTTTTTTGAATATATTCTCCCTTAGACTTTTGTGTCTTTGTTTCCAGCAGTGTGCAGCTGACTGTTCTGGGGTGGAAGCAAGAAAATACATTTCTGTATGGATTACTCATAAGACCCAGGTGCTAGTTTGCAAGATGACATGTTTTTAATGTTGAATTGAGAAGTGTTTTCAGAAGAGAAACTTAAATTATAGAAATACTGTTTTAATAAGCACAAGAAGGAACTGAAATATTTCTGAAGAAATCCATTGGTCAAAAGGAACCTATTGCTGAAATATTCACCCTATTTTCTAAGTTTTAGCTTAATTAAAATGGAAATAGTGCAATTTAAGCTTTTCCCGTTGTATTTTAGTACTAGTTCACTATATTCTAAGTATGTGAGTCATAAACAGCATTACTTTGACCCCATTACAAATTAATTTAGCAATAACAGTAGCTGAGGAGAGAAGGAGAATGTCTGAGAGAACAGTAGTCTTTTCTAAAAAATAAGTACACATGAAGAATGCAATGCCTCATTCTTGGTATTGAAGTTAATACTGATGTTTTAATTGTTTGTATTAGCTTAGATGTGTGGCAGTTATTCCAGGATCTAATTTATCTTGCAGTTATAATGAATAGGATAAATAAGTTCTTGAAAGCAATTTTAGCTGAAAGCTTAAATGTAGACACCTTCATATCATGCAAATTGATCAACAGCACAATCACTGAGTTTAGCATTAAGTCCTTTCTCTCCAGCTATATGAAATGAATTATTATACTGTTGTGTTTGACTGTTCTCTCTAAATGGAAATAAGTTCCTTAGTATTTGCATGGTTTAACTAAAATTATGAAAGTAAATTTTGGATAGAGTGCATGCCTTTTCAGAGATAAAATAAAAAAAAAAAAGAATCAGAAAACACAAGTGGAGAGAAAAGCAAAGCTTCAGGGAAATACACTAGCAGATGATCTGCTCAAAGTTTTCACTAAAGTTACCAGGGGAAAATGTGTTTATGATTAGGTTGTTAGCAAGGTAATTTTTTTCCTCCTGTGCTGCATATGTACAGTGTCACAGCATTCTCTTGGTCAAACTGGCAGCTAATGGGTTGGGTGGAGGTGCACTTTGCTGTGTGAAAAACAGGCTGGATGGTTGGATCCAAAGAGTTGTGGAGGACTCAGATTGTCTTAAGTGAGCTCTCATGGCCAAGTACAGGGCAGCCAGGGGATCAGGGCTAGCCAGCATGGGTTTGTGCAAGGGATGCCTTACCTAAGCAACCTGATCTCTTTCTATGACCCTGTGGTTGAGCCACCATCTCTGGACATACTTAAAGGAAGTGTAGATGTGGCAGCTAGGGACAATTTAATGATGGACTTTGCAGTGTTTGATTAATTGTTGGACTTGATAATCTTAAATGTCTTCTACATTCAAACCAATGCTGTGGTTCTATGAATACATCAAACCCGTTTGTTAATATTTGTGCACTGTTTTTTGAATGAAGTGTAATTATTACTTTACTGGTGGTCATGGGTGATGGGTGAATATATGGTTATATAGGTCTTGGTAGTAAATTAACTTTATATGACTTCGACATGGTTATTCTCAAAGTAACCACAAAATCTTGTGTTTGCATAGTTGCAAAAAGCTTTGAAGTTTCCATTTTTGCTTTGTGTTTTTCAATATGTCCAGGCCATCCAGATAGATCTGCATGTGCACAAAAATACCTCTTTGTATTGTAAGCATGGTATCCATCACTAGACAGCCAGAATTTCAGGCTTTTATATTTGAATAGGTTCATAAAACTCCTTGGTTTCCTGAAGTAAGGTAGACTTTGTTCTGAACAGCAGCTAGTTCCAAATCCAGTCTCAGAAAAAAACTTCAGGTTCTTTGAAGCCATGGCATCAGTCCTAGTGACTAAAATGCTCCTGCTTTCTGCTCTAACATGATGCTGCTGACATGATTTGCTGGCTTAAAGAAAACTAAATCTTGTTCTTTAAAGATAATGTGATGATCTCAACACAATATCTATAAATAACATTTCTGCCATATTTACATTAATTTTTGAAGTTCTCAACTGTTGTTGAAACTCTGTGATCAGAAAAAGCAAACCTGAATCCCTGTTCTCTAAGCTAGTCCTGCCTGAAATAAAATAGTGATATTAGTACTTGCCTTGACATTTTTATCCTCATCTCACTACATTGGAGAAAATGGAAGAGAATGAGCATTTTAGTACAGAGCTTTTCACTTGGAAACATTGTAATTTTTAAATAGAAAGCTCTGTATAATGTAGGTGGGAACAAGTAGCAAGAAGATGTTTTTCCAGTCATGCTGGTACTTACATTGCTGGTGAATCTTAATATTTGAAACTAAGGGTATCTTTTTTTTATTTTTTTTTTTATTTTTTTAATCTTCAGTTTTTTAACCAAAGTGGGCTGGATTTTGAGCATGTTGGTCTAGTTGTCATTGCCTGTGTAACCCAATATGCAGCATTTTTAAATGTTATGCTGAAGTTAAAAAAAAAAAAAGTTTTGACATGAGAGAAATTTAAAGTAAGTAGGGTTTTAAATTCATACGGAGTCAAACTTCCTAGCTGGAGGATGAAATGCAGTTCAGCTTGCCCTTTGTTTTTCTCCACTAAAATTTTTATGGATTAAATTAAAGTTGCTGCTGAATTTACTCTGCAGTTCTTACTCCTTGTAGTAGTGACAAGTGTTATGTTCTATCTGGGCAATATAGATATGGTCTTAGGCCATAATAGAACAACAACTCTAATCCCTACAAAAGGGGTCAGCAATATGCAAATAGACCCAAGGAGATTATATTCATTTGTTAAATTAGGTTTTATCAATGTTGAGACTATGTCAAGTAGATTTAGGAACTTGTCAGCCATTAGATAATGGTGTTAGTTATTGAGATTATTTTTTTGATTGAGAATTTAGTGAAATATTAAGTTCATCAGAATCAAGCCCATCTGACTCTGTCCTCCAAGAACAGCAAAATAAATCCAAATAAAATGTTGTGACACTGGTGTTATAGAGCAGTCTCACAGGCATGGAGATTGGTGTTTGTATCGTGGGGCATAACATTTTTTTTGCCCCTGGGAGATCAGACAATAACATTAAGACCATATCAGCCTAAATTTATTTGCAAGCCTCAGTCTCTGAATTGACAAAATCTGTTATTGCCAAACCATTTTGTTTGCCTCGTTGGAATGCTCAATATTAATTTCCTTGTCCCATTTCAGTGTCTGAAAAGCATTTCATCCAACAGTACTTCTGCAAAACAGCTGAGTGTCTGTTTTATTGATGATCCTGAATTTGCACAATATTGAAATTGTAAGCTGGTGGAGTGGTGGAAAACCTGCTGTTTTATTTTATTGCTGGCAGAGAGAGCTTATCCAGACATTCATAATTGTGCTAACCACTTCTCACTGTCACATTTCAATAGTATGGAATTTACTGAAATAAATATGACACATGAAAGTTAGATTTGACATAGTTTTCAAGGCAGGGTGTTTCCTCTTGTGCATCCTTATGAAAAAGGGATAGACTATTTATCAGGAGGGCATGTGGTATCATATGGAACAAGGGGAAGGGTGGATGCATGACTTGATCCGCATATAGAGGGAGTGCTACACTGAAGATAAACAACCCCATCACAAAGTTTGAAATTGCACAAAGACTGAAAATAGTCACTATATGCAAAGCTCAATGTTAAATCTGAAAATGCCATCTAGGGGATTTTTTCTAGTTGTTTTTGCAGAAAACCTGTGAAGAGAAATAGGATGGAGTGTCATGGGTTGATGTGAAAATGTCTCTAAGGACTGATAAAGATTTGTGGAAGTGCACCAAAATATGTATTCATACAGCAGTGATTTCCATAACTGTCTCTAGCAGAAGAATGCTAAAAAGAGTAGGACACTAAAATGTTAGCAGGAGAATGCTAAAATGAGTAGGACACTAAAATTTTAGCATCAAGCTATGCAAGAATGAAGGCCAAAGCTATTTTGGTGTTATGAGGTATTTTAGCAGTGACCAAACAGGCACACAACCCTGAGTTAACAACGCAGCAGAAGCCAGACAGCAATTTCAGTATTCTATAGGCACATAGGTGTCTTCCACGCTCCTCTCCTCAGTAGTAATGTAGCTAACATGTTAAAAAGTCTGACATGGCAGTAATACATTTAATATTCAGAGAAATAAATTGTTTATTTGGGTTGCATTCTTGTGTTTCTTTTAATTTGCTGTAGTACGAAAATAAATTAACCTAAGTAACAATGAAGAGGAGAATGGCATTTACACACCCGAGTCCCAGTTTTAAACCACTTTTCAAGGAGCAGGGAAATCTGAATTGGACTGTTACTAAAAGGGAAGGGAGAGAGAGAGAGGCAAGAAGAGATAAGAGGTACTGAGCAATAGAAAAATGGAAAGATATCTGAACTTGTACTTTTTTTACAGGGGAGAACTCGGTGCAGGTTGGCAGTGAAGTTGCCTCTTCTGAGTAATTTACAGTCCACAACTAGTTATTGTGAGTGCTTCAGACATATTTTTGGGAATAGGTAGCTAATGTTGGAAGCTTTGGAGGTAAATGCAGTTGGCAGCCTTGTGAAGTCTATTTGAAGGATGCAGAGATGTGATGGCCCTGCCTCCCCTCTCATTAGTGTACAGAGTACAAGTTCAAGATGCAGGAGTATAAATTTTGCTTGGTTTTTCCATGTGTCCATGTACAAAATGAAGGGGCAGCCTGTGTTCTTCAGCTGTTTGACTTCAGTGTGAAGAATATGCTTGGAAACGGAGCTATAACTTAGGGGAAGAATTTGTCTCTCCCATTAGAGAAATCAAGGTTTATAGACCACAGGTAACATGAGAGAAGGAACCTTACTTGTAGCCTGCTCACAAGGACATCCAAGTGCTAGACTGAAACTATGACTGCCGGTGTGGCTTCTGTGTTTTGGTGTTTGGTTTTTTTTTTGTGTGCAGATGTTTGTACTTCTTGAAATACAGCACCCCTTCTTACCTTCTTCCTCCCTCTGTTATCCTCTCACCTTGGTGCTCCACATTATAAAATGTTCCACATTTGCCAGCCATTGGAAGGAGAATGAAAACAGAATGAATTTGTGAAGCTGCTAGTAAATGCTGGTATGTTTTTCTAGCATTCTACTTGTTTGTGTGGTGTCAGTAAATCAAGATTTCAATAGTTCTTTCCTGTGATTAATAAGGAAGATATATGGTGGCTTTAGATACTGATCTTAGAAACCACTTAAGTAGGGGATTATATCTTTTTTTTATTGAGGCAGTACCACCTACAAGCTTAAACACTAAATTAAGAATGTTCTTGTGTGCTATCCTTGCCAAGGGGTTTCTCTTCTGAACAGATGTGTATTTATAACGATGGTGTCATGTTCTGATGTAGAAATTGCTAGTGAAAATGCTTTGATTTTTTTAAACTTGGTTTATCTCCTTGTTTACTATGATTTAAAATAATTTTAAATAACAGTTTTGAAAAAATTGAAGCTACAGCTATTCAGACAAGTATGGAATGTATGCGTGACTCTGTAGTACACAGCTTGGGGTGAAAGCAAAGTACCAGGAGAAGCTTTCAATTTAAAACCATTTCTCCTGTATAAGACTTTCAAGCATCATTTCTCTCCTGTGTATGGGAACAGCTCTTTAGAGCTGTTTCTCTGTTGTTGAGTTTTCATTTATGATTTTAAAATGAACCTGTGACTGAACTGAGTTCCCTACAAACTCTGAGAAGTACAGAATTGACTAACTCAATTTTTCCTCTTTCCTCTCTTTTGTGCTTGTTTCCCTTCCTTCTTCTCTTCCTCCCTTCTCACTCAGTGCCAGCCTGTAGGTTATTCAAATGGTTAAATTGGAATTTTATGGTTTGGGCTTCTTACTAGCACAACCGTGCACAACAGAAATTAATGCCTGTGTTTTTCTTCAAAGGTTCACATCTTGTACACTATGGCAATTTTGGAGGCATAGGGATTCTTCCAACTGTTGAGAGTAAAGACAAAATCTTTCTTAGGTTTTACTGACTGCTGCAGAAGACAGTATTCAGCATTTCTTATTGCAGTACAATTGAATGATTCTCCTTTTGCTCTTTCAAAGCCTATGATGTGCATGCCCTTTTCCTAGTGAAGCAGATCTGTTTTTAAATTGCAAGTATTTCAGATGGTGACATTGGATACTGTCTATCTCTGTTCTTTTAATTTTTTCTGTAAACATGTTCGATGTTTCTTCTGTGCATTGCTTCTATCTAACATTAATCAACAGATTTTTAAAGAGACGTAAGAGTGGAAGAGAAATATGCAATAATAATTTGATGGTTAAAACTGATTGGAGCAAACTGTTTTAAAAGTTCTGTATCATAAAATTAAATTAATTTAAAACAATGAGGTTTCCAGAAGATGTGATTCTAGAAACAAAGCAGTTGGTCAACAGGGATCCTAAAATCCAAGTAGCACACTGAAGCATCTGAATCACAATGATTTTTACAGTCTGTGCTGAACAGATTGGTGGCAATCTTCTCTTCTCTAAGCCAGTATTGTTGCATGGGGTTTTTGTGACCCAAGTGTAGTACCCAGCACTTGGCCTGAATTACAGCAATATAGTAGTAAGGAGAATGATATTTTAGAATAAGGTGGCAGACTGGTCTGTTAAAATAATAAATTGTACTAAAGACAGTAAATGCAAGATGTTCATGAAAGTAATTGGATATTAGTATGTCTAAGTGCTGCTGAAGGTGAAGGATAAAAATGAATGTAGAAGCATATCAAGAATAACACAAAAGAAGAGCAATGAATGCCATAGCATGTGTTTCTTTAGTTATTGCAAATTCTGTCTGACAAACAAGTACAGAGCACCACATAAAGGCATTTATCTGTGAGATCTTTTAGACTGTTGGGGTAACCATCTCAACAAATGCCTTTTCAGCAGTTTGCAGATTAAACTTTTTTGTCAGGTATGAGCAGAGTCAATTCTGTTAAGATAATCGACAGAGAATAGATATGTTTTATTCTTCTCACATCTGCTTTAATATAGCATCTATTCACAGAAGAAGAACTACAGATGGAGAATTTAGTCCAGTCAGGTGCTATTTAGGGTTTGTTGCTTACATAGCTATGGATTATAAACCCACTGGGGTTACAGATGTCCTTGTAGGGGGGTGCTTTATGATACATACATAACCCGAAAATATCCTTTTTGATAATGCTTACTTCCAAAGAGTTAACATCTGAGGTATATATCAGGGGTTCCAGCAGCCCTAAGCACAGAATATGACAGTACCTAACATTTATCCATTGGTTTTCCTTGAGTTAATACAGTTGGGAGTTACAGAGGGGCCAGATCTAACTAAAACCAGGTCTTCTCTACTATCCTAATTTTGTAGTCTTGCACCCCTCAACAGGTTGGTGCCCATAGATGTAGTACAATTTTACTCCTAAACCTAAGTTCATACCATGTTTTCATCTATAATAAACTAAGTTAAGAACAGTTACAGTTTTACAGTGAATTGGGAAGCACTGTGGAATACATCACTGGTGATTAAAGGTTGTTATGCTGGAAATAGATTTTCATCACTTTGAATTTCCCTTATGGCAGCAAGAGTATTGTGCTGACAATAAGCAGAGACCCCCAGTGAGTGCAGTTTGGCTCAGTGGCGGTATCTTTATCTTTCAGCATTTAGAACAGATTTAATTTCCCTACCCCTCTCATTGGTGGGTAGAGAGACACCTTTCTACACTGGAGTTGCTGCAAAATTACAGCAACAGTTTGTCCTGGCTTTAAACAAAAATCTATCCATTCGGAGGTAAAAATGGTGTTTGGTTCAATTTTAAAAACAAATTTAATGCTTTAATTTCCCTTTGGGGAAAACTGTAAAGCTTCTTTCACTCCATTTTCACTTTAAATATTGTACTTCTTTTGTTTGTCTGTTTGTACATGAGTTTTAATAAAAGTACACAGCAGGAATTACAAGAAAATCAATCACTAGCTTCAGAATAAAATGCATCTTGCTCTATTGGGTGGAGGTGGAAAGGTTTTGTTGGTAGTTGTGGGAGGGGTGGCATCAGTGGAAACATCAGAGGGTGTTTGGTGCTGGACACTGCTGGTTCCAGCCATCTCTGCAATGCTCATTTCAAGACACAGCTGAGCACATCAGAAAGGTAAAGAGCAAGTGGAAGATTGAGGGTGGAGCTGAGATACAACTTGTGTTCTGAGAATTGGAAGGGTAGGGGACAACATGGATGTTTGCTGAGAGATTTTTAATTTTAATTAAAACTGTTTTATGGAGAATGTATCAAATTTGTTGCTCTCCTTCTCTTATGAAGACTAAACGCAACTTTGTACAGACTGTGAATCAAGCTAATTAGAATGTGGGATTTTTTTGTTTGTTTTTTTTTTTAAGCTTGCCCTCCTACCAAAGAGAACTAAGTATTTGAATTATCATTCACTGTGCAAAAATCAAAGCCTTAGATGGGGGGACTGGTAAATGGATTTTGAAGTTTCAGTGTTTTCTGTGACACTGTGCTATTTTAATTTAAACTGAATCTCCAAACCCAATAATCAGTAACAAGGTAATTTTTTAGAAAGCTGTGGAACCAGCAAGTAGACTAACTTTGCTATGCCTGTTTTTGCCTGTAACTAGTTTAAACTGAGATCTGACCATTAGGCATATGACTGGGCCCTTTCACTAGTACCATAAGGTGTTTCCCCTTGGCAGTGAATTGAAGAACTGAACCCGATGACCTCCAGCTTGCAAGGAGATTCTTCACCGTGTATAAAAGTGTAAAGAGTTGCTTGACAACTAAGCATGAAGAGTTTAATACCTTCTGGGACAATGCTTGCATGAGAAATATGGTTGTCTTCCTTAGCCTTCTTGGAAGCTTGTTCATTTCTGAAGCATCTTGTGACTTGCCCCCACAGAAATTCCTTTGGACATGTGAACAGAGACCCAGCTGGTGGACCCTTGGGGGGATCGATAAACGTTAGTATAATTTTTAACTTCATTTTTTTCCTTGCATTTCCCCAGTTTGGTGAGGGGAAAAAAAGGTTAGAGATCATTGTTGATGTCTTTAAAGTTCTCTGAGATTCAGCCACAACTGCTGTTGTGCCCAATACAAAGTACTGTGATTAAATACCTCAGAAAAAAAGCCCTTCTGTTTAATTTTAATAACGTGGAATGTATTATAGTCAAAATTATATGGCTTTAATTTACAAAGAGAAAGTGCTAAATAATGTTACATGGAAGGGACAAGTTAAAGTGAATAAGCAGGTGCATATGAGGATGGGAATTTAAGTTGAATGGTTTATTGGCGATACATAACTAGAGTATAATTTCTGAAATTCAAAATACTATTTTACATGTTTAGATATAGACTAACCTTTCAGGTTTTCAGAATGAGACAATATAGCAATGTTGATACATATGGGCTCCTGAATTGCACCAAATAATACTGAAAGCTTGATTGGGAGCAATAACTGAATAGCAAGGACCTGTGGGAGTAAGCTTCATGCTGTTAAAATATGAATGTATTCAACAATGTGTTGCTGCTGGGTTTGCCTGGCATTCAAACAACTTTGCAGATGTCAGTTTACTTCTGTAATCAGATGATAATTTAGTACAATTAACATGTGAAATACTTCAGCATCTCCATATGGTTAGCTCATAATTATAAAGCAAATATATGCCTACCAAGGTGTTGCCTTGCCCTATGGTCCAGTAGTGACTTTGCCTACTGTGCCATTATGTTTATGTGGAAGGTGTTGAAGCAGAGCTGCAACAGAAAGATTAGCTCAAAATACTGATGCAGGCAAAACAATAAATTGTGGAGGGAGGAAAAATAAAACAAAACCTCAAACAGAAGTAGGAATGGTTCAAATGCCTTTCTGTGCTGTAGCAAATGTATGCTGTGTGCTAACAAACTTGAATGTCAAAGGTCTGTTGCAATGGGCTTCTAGTTGGTCAGATGTAGTAAAAAAAAAAAAAAAGCAATTTTTCCTGACTTTTCTGGAGCAGGAGTTAAAGTACAGCAAAAGCAATCAGCACAGTGAATAATCCAAAAAAGAAAAGATTATTGTTAATTTCTAAAAGTATAATTGTAGTTTCTTCTGGAATATTGTTTGTACTCACAGCTGCCTGCCCCAGTGCTATAGACTGAGTTTTTGAGAAAGTGATACAAACTGTTTAAGGCTTAATTATCCTTGTTCAAAGATGTGAATGAGAATAGGGTCACTTATATTAGAAGGTAGATCAATAAAAGCTGGTGCATTAAAAAAAAAAAGAGGTAAATTCCATGCAGGAACAATTTTTTTCTGTTGTGGGCTGTTGAGGAGCTGCTTGTCCAGCTGCAGTTAGTAGAGCACAAATATGAAAGGCAAGAGAAAATGGGAGGAACTCCAACTTTTCAGACAAAATCTTCAAATATGATTTAATTTCCACCCCTTGAAAGTGAAAAGAGGACCCCTGTTATCAACTGAAAAGGATAAAAAGAAATACTGCATAGGCAAGAGAATTAAGTTAATCACTCTTAAAGCTCCTTTAGACCCCCTGAGAACAGAAAGTGAGAAACTGAATCTAACAATAAACATGAAAATGATGCTTTGTTGATGCTTTTTTAGTGAAACATCAAAGGAGGATGATGTTTAAAATGTTAAAAGGAAATACCGATTATGCTGTAAGGCTTTCTGTAACTTTGTACAGCCATGGGCTGTTACTAAAGCCAAGAAGTTAGAAAGATTCTAATGAAATCTTGTTTGTACAGATGGGAGGCAAAAAACAGACAAACAAACCAAAATTCCTTACTTCTCCTAGGGAATGGTGCGTGCTCCTCTGGTCAAGAGCTAGGAAAGTGCTTGAGGACTGTGTGTAGGGAGCAGAATGCCAAACTTATAATGGTGTCTTTTTCACCATCGGGGGAACAGCCCAACAGGGTTTGGTGGCAACACTCTGATCTCCAGGAGGCTGTTTGCTACTTTTACTCTATGTTCTCACCTTGGGAAGCTTCCACAGCCTGAAACAGGAAGTCTGATCAGTAACTTTTGGAGTTTTTTTGAGGAAGTTTGGAAAAAGGTAGAATTTGAGTTTTCCCACATGTACTTCGAGTGAGATCTTAATATTAACACCAGGTAATTCAGTAGAAAGCTCCAGAAGAAGTTGGATCATGGACTTGATGCTCTGGTGCATGGTTCTGGTGTTTCTGAGCTGCTTGCTGATCTGCAGGAAAGTGATAGAGAGATCTTTCCGCATCTCAGAAAGAAAGACACAACAGAAAATAGTATAACAATAAAATTGCTTTAATAATTAGAAATACAAAGAGGAGCATAGATAGTGAGTAAATCTTATGTGTTTTCAGATTCTGGGAACCATGTTTTCATGCAGCATGGGATGGACCCCTGGTGGACAGCCACAACATGCTTCTCAGATCCACTCATGGATGGAGAGATTCACTCTTGACTCAGTGCTATGGCTTCTTATATCTAGTGTAAAAAAAATCAAAACTATGCATCTTATTTTGATAGGTAGGAATGTTCTTTCCCAGTGCCTACCAAAGCATGATTAGCTACATGTATCTAGGAACTATATCTTAAGATTGCTGCATATCCCCAACTATCCAGCATATTCCCTTATGATTTTTAATATCATGGGCTTATATTACTGTCACTCTTGGTAACGTATGAGTATCTCAGGCTTTAGGAATAAGGCCTAATGTATCTAAGAGAGCTTGCTCAAAGTAGCTAACTCGTCAAATACATCATCAGTAAGTTTCCCAATACATTGCTGGTGTCTACACAATGTTTCTGTTTTGGAGTTAACCTCCTGATAAAGGAGTTTTTAGTAAAGCCATATGGGAATACAGGTTTTGTGCTGCTTCGTAAAGGTATGTACATAAATATATTATGGAAGATGAATGTGGCTGATGTTGGCTGCGTCCACCAAGGTTTTTCTATTCAAGCAGATTATACAGCTGAGCTGTACCACTCAAACTTGGACCTGTTGAAACACAATGTAGAGAAAACTAAACTCTTCTGCCAATGTGTATTGCCACTCGCAGTAGCTTTAAGTGTATGTTTGCTGTTCCTTTGAACATCTAATCCAAATCTTCTCATTACACTGGGCTGGCTGGAAGGCATTTCCAACCCCCAGCTCTCAGACATGACTGGCAGGGAGAGTTTTCTCTTTCTAGGCTAAAGTGCCTGTGCTGGTATCTCACTGTCATATATTCAGTAACTGTATGCGAGAAGCACAGTGAGGCATAAAGCTCTGTGGGAATGAGAGATGTCCTAAGCTGTTGACAAGTCTGTGAACAGAGGTCTCTCAAATGGCATTTTGGCATCTGCCCTGTATCCTTCATCATTCTTTGTTAATGGCTCCTTTCTGTACGTAACAGTAACCTGGTAATTGTTCATTTGATGCATCTGGTGCTTGCTCAGAATAAACTTATTTTTCCCAGACCTATTAGCCCACGAGAACGCTTTACCTATAAAAATTATCTCCTTTACATGGAAGCGTCTCAGATAATTTCAGTGTTTGAATTGGAAACGAAGAGGGGTAAGATGAGAAGGGGGTACTGGCTTTAATTGATGGATGAACAGTCATACTACTTTGAGGGAATCCATGAGGAAGCATCTAGCAGACCCAGCTCTATTGCTATTTTGTTCCCAGGTGGAATAGTTGTTACTATGGCATGGTCTGTTGTGTTTATTCAGCATGGCCCTTAGAGAAATTTATTACATTCCCTTATTTATATTGGTATGTGACAGTTGTTGTGCTTTACAGATATTAAACACTCCTTCAGGATCATGTTGGTGATTCAGAATCAATGTGTAAACTGACCAGAAATTTGCAAAGGGGTTGGGGGAGAAAAAGGGAGTAAACAATATTCCAGAGAAGGTCTTTGCAGTTTTTAATAAAAGTTCCTGCATGGTTGAAAAGTTACCTTGTTTTTTGTTTGTTTCCATCAAAATCTTGGATTCTGTAATGAAGCACAGCAGGTAGGAAGGTTCTGTATAGATTTAGAGAGAAAATGCTCAGTTCAACAATAAAGCATACTTAAAAGAAATGGTGCTTTGTATAATGTGATTGACATCATAAATAAGACCGCTAAATGCCTATTTTAGAAGTCATTCAACTTTGAAAGAGTTGAACAAGGTATACTTGTCAATTAAAAGTACATTTGCAGAAGAACATACATAGCGAGAAGACATGCATGTGTAATTCCCCACAAGGTCTAAATAATAATACTTAGAGAAACTTAGAAGATGAGATAACAGATAAATATGTGCATTAGTATCCCAATTTGTCTCCAGAATTATTATAGCCTCTGTGTTGGTTCGTCAGGACATTTGAAGGATGTTTCATAGTTGCAGTAGGAAAGCCGTTTGATTATGATTGCTGATAGTTGTTGACATGGGGGCTTGAATATCATCTACAATTCTAGTTCAGTTGGGCCTAAGTCTTCCAACTTGTTTTCAGAAAACTGAATCTGTTGTTGCACTCAACATTAAATTGGAAAGACTTTTCATTTTAGCACATTAAATGAGGAACTGTTGTTCCAGAATGTATCTAAGTTTTTTTTTTCTCTGCATATCAGTTGCATATCTTACTCATAGAATCATAGAATGGTTTAGGTCATTAAAGGCCTTAGAGATGATCTAGTTCCATCCCCCCTGTATGGGTAGGGGCGCCTCCCATTAGACCAGGATGCTCAAGGAGCCATCCAATCTGGTCTTGAATACCTAAAACTTAGCTGTTATCTGTCATCAAGGCATGCAAAGAGTAATTAGGGAATCAATTTGTAATTAATTATTAGGACTTGTACTGTATACTAAATGTGAAAATGAAGGAAAGATTGGAAAGAAGCAATTACCTCAATGGATGCAATATTCTGCTTCTAGTTTTGCAGTTCTTATATAGCACTTGATAAAAGAGATGACAGTCTTCAGAGGTTTTATTCTGTAACTGACAGTTTTGTCCTCAAATTGTTAATATATTTATTCTACAATTTAGAATTTAAAAATTACTACAGCTCTAGATCCTAATTACATAGTGATCTATTTCTACTGTTGTCTTGCATTCTTCCCATTGGAGTTTTCTCTCCCATACTCAAAATTAGAGAAAAGCTCTCTGCTTTTCTGCTTCCATACTGAATGGCTACTAAACTCCTGGTTACCTGTTAATTGCCTGCCCCTCCTTTTTCTTTGTCCTTACCATAATTTCATTACTGAATTTTTTTTTAATTGTTGAGTGTAATTTTCTTCAATGGTCATTGGGCTGTGTCAGTAAAAGAATTTTCACAGATCCCCTTGACACTTCAGTCTGATTTCTTTTTGTTCTTTTTTGCTTTCCTGATGTACAGTTTTGCATTTTTTTGCTTTTAAGTAGTCTCAGCTGGTGTGGTCTTCTTTACCCTACTTTTCAATATGTTTCTCTGCCTTGCTATTTGGAGCATTTCTTTGACTCTAATTTTGCTCATTGTGTACAGATCCCAGCAGTTCTCATCATGTCTCATTGTTCTTGTCTCCCATCTTCACTGTTCATTCCTTTGGAGATATTTAGTCAGTAACAATAATCAGTTGTTAAAATTATTTGATGTTGAAAGTCCACAGGTGTATCCCTAGAATACTTCAGCTCACTTGCTTATCTTTGAATACCTGATTAATTAATTGTCTTAAGTACATTAAAACAGTCCTGTAGAGGTAAGATGAGTTAGCTGAGAAGACATTATCTGTTTCACTTTCACATTTTTCATTTAAAAGTAGGTTTCCTTTGGGAATGATGAGGAGTGCTTACATTTTTCTTCTTCCTTTGCTGGTTGAGTAGCAGTGTATAGAACTGAAAAAGCCAGCATTGATTCATCATTTTCAGCACAGAGAAAAGGAGTCTTTGCTCTTCTCTCATCACCTGCCACTGCAATTTGAAATTGCCTGTTTTAAAAATTCATCTGACCAGCCTCAATCTGTTGCTGGTTGAAGCCTGTTTCTGTTGGTTTGTTCCTGTTTTGTTGAGTGTTGGACCGCATCTTCTTTTGTCTTTTATGCATCTGTTCACTTTTTTTGTCTTTTTAAACTCTACATTTAGAACTCTGTTCTAAAGCATAAGATATTAACAGAAGAAAGAACATAAAATGAGGAACTAGATGACACTTTCAAATTTAAGATCTCTGAATTTTACAGGCTGTGTTCAGGGGAAGAGAAACTAGCAAGATGCCTTTTTACCTTGGCATTTTTAATGTATGTGTAGACTTCCTTTCTGAAATGATGCAAGAGGCTAGAGAAAATGTAAGGGTAAAGAGGATCTGCACACAGATTCTAGTAACTTAGAAATGGTGCTAAATGGCCTTGCAAGCCTCAGCCAAGGCCCATGTGTGTTCATCTGCTCTACTAGTAACATAAGAAAAAGGTAAGATACTAAAATGTCATGCCATTTGTCTCTCTGCCACATGTTCTTTCTCCCTAATTGCATTTATTAGCAAGCCCATGACTAGGGTTAATACTTGGTAACAGAAATCTCACTCATCATTAATACTGAATCTCAGAACTCTGAAGTTGCAACACCTACTTAAGTCCATACCGTAGTCAGGTGTGCAAGTGAACACTGTCTTGCACCTGGAAGATCATCCTGCTATGAGCACAATGTGAGACAGGTTTAAAAATGGGTAGCAGAACATGTTAGATCTGATTTTAGGCAAATAACCAGTTTAGGTTTGTTGTTTCTGTCCAACAGTGCTAATGTTATGTGTCAAATTATTTCTAAGCTCCTTGTTTAATCATCTCTATTAACAAAATAACTCAAGCAGGTTTGCTTCATGGGTAATATGAATGTAAATGAAATTAATACAAACAGATTTAATTTGAGGAATTGCAAAGCTAATATTTGATCACATGGCAAAACTGTGATGTTGAAGTGTGGAGCATTTCAGTTGTGCAGAGGTATTGACATGGTCCACTCTCCACTGAAAAAATCTAGGCTCTAACTAAGGTAAAATGACACCATTTAATTATGACTCTGGATTTTCTAAGTTCTAAAAGCTCAAAAGGCAATTCCAGTGGGGAGGAAATGTTAGGTCTCATTTTCTCTCCTGCTTTCTGGAAACATCTGTTGCTGGGCTGTAGTGGGATTCCATAGAGAGCTACCCAAGGCAGATCCATCAAGTATTTTCATGGTGCACAAAGGGATGCCACCTGGCTATGGATCTGGAGCTGTGTTATTGTAGCAAATGCAAGCTTATAAACCTGGACCTGGAATTAGCTCCCGTGCAGGGTGGTAGAGCAGAGATAGACTGCTGCTGGCTCTGGAGTTACTGGGATTTTTCTCTCCCTTAGCTCTGTCTTCATAGCAATCAGTGAATCATAGAATCATAGAATCATAGAATTGGCTGGGTTGGAAGGGACCTCAGAGATCATCAAGTCCAACCCTTAATCCACTCCTGCTGCAGTTACCAGTCCTGCTGGTACCTGCTGCCACATCCAGTCTCTTTAAATATCTCCAGGGATGAAGAATCCACTACTTCCTGGGGCAGCCCATTCCAATGCCTGATCACCCTCTTGGTAAAGAAATTTTCTAATATCCAACCTAAACCTCCCCCGGCACAACTTGAGACCGTGCCCTCTTGTCTTGCTGAGAGTTGCCTGGGAAAGGAGACCAACCCCCCCCTGGCTACACCCTCCTTTCAGGGAGTTGTAGAGAGCGATGAGGTCTCCTCTGAGCCTCCTCTTCTCCAGGCTGAACAGCCCCAGCTCCCTCAGCCTCTCCTCATAGGATCTGTGCTTGAGTCCCTTCACCATCCTGGTTGCCCTCCTTTGGACCTGCTCCAGGACCTCGATATCCTTCCTAAACTGAGGGGCCCAGAACTGGACACAGTGCAGAAAAAAATATAGAAAAAGGCTAAATTGGGTCTTTCCCAAAGAGTGTTGCAACCATTTAGTGGTTCATAATTGATAAATACAAATTAGTGATGTTTAAACCCACTTGGTTTTCAAATTCAAAAGCCATGTAAGAAAATAAGGTGCTCAGCCTGAGCAGGTGCTGATTTATAGACAGGGCAGTCTGGGTAGAACTTGCCCCCTTTCATTTTTTGCTTAAAGGAAAACCGGTTAGTTGGTTCGAGTCGAATTTTTTAAGGAGAGCTTTATATTTACACCCGTAGGTGGAGCTCCAAACTCATCTTCTACTCAGGCAGTTGAGCGATGTTAAAGAAAATGCAACTCGAAAAGGAAAACCTTAAAAGACCACGTCTAAATACAAAATCCAAATTGTAAAATTCTACAGAAGATAATGCTTAAAGTTTTATAACGGAATGCTTTCAGTTTTTGAAATAACGAGAGCTGATTGATAGCAGTTTTATGGTTAAAAAATCATGTTGTTTGTTTCCTTTAGTTGCTCAGTCATCTCAGTGGAAGCAATTTCTTCCTGTTCAGGCACCTTATTTAGCCTTATACAATTTTAAATCTTACTCTGGAAAAGGTAATAAAAAAGGATATTTTCTCTTCTTTTTAATGCCTGCTCTATTATGCATGTTTAGTGTATTAAACATGAAGCTTTGACTTGCTTCCTCATAAAAGGATGTCTTGAATCTGGTTTTGCCTGTGAAACTGATTTGGTTTTCTGTTGTAAGATGTAAATACAGGAGATATCAAAGCCTGGATTGGCCCTTTACTTTATTCATCAGGAAGTACATTCAGAGTCACCGCCTCAGTGATCAGTGTGAACTACCTCAGATTTAATGGAAGGATCCAAATTCTGTCATGAGAAGAGCCATGCAATGGAATGCCTCTTGGCAGTTGTTCTCATGATTAGCTTCCTTATTTCTTTCTGTGGACACTGGGAGGTTGGAATCTTTATATTAAGAGAATGGAATTTGGATCATAACATGGGAGTTTGTAGTGAAATGAGGCAACCAGGTGCCACTAATTGCCAGGCAGTGGGCATGAGCTTGTGTTAAGCTCACCTGTGCCTGATTAGGGTGGGCCCCCACTGTGCATGAGCAGGATTAGGGGGCCAATAAAAGGTGAGGCTTGAAGCACAGGCTCAGCTCAGTCCTGAGCAAGCCAGCAGAGAGATTGGCTGCTTTTGGAGCAGTAGCACTGAGCCAGGCTAGTCAACCCTGAGGGCATTAGGCTCAGAGCACTATTCGTGAGTTTCTGCTGGAATGCTTGGTTGGACCTTGGAGCGTCGTACCCTAAGAGAGGTTCGTCTTGCAACAGGAGCTTTCAGGTGATTCCTCACCTATGTGTGTTCCAAGTGTTCACTGAATGAACATGGTATATTTCATGGTATATTTTTGTTATTGTTTAAATGAAAGGAAAAAAAGAGAAACCTCTCTCCCGCTATCCCTAATGGGTGTTACTGGAAGAACTGTGATTTTTGCCTTGTTCTCTAGTGAGGTAAATTTTCCCATTCAAATATAAACACTCAAATGCTGTATTTGAAAGAAATACCTGCTCTATACTGACTTCATCCATTCATCTGCAGAGGAGTGAAGGTAAAAGCAGCTGTTAGTGTATCTGAAGAACTGGTTGTGAGTAAATCCCTGGTTTTCATGAAGACAAACCAAAAGAACACTCTGGGTGTATAGACTTGACAGTGTAGGTACTGCACAGGAAGATGTGTTATTGGCTCCTTTAGTGTCATGCAAACCATTTTCTGTTATACTATAAACCAAAACCCAATTTCTTCTGGGATAAATCAGCTTTTAAGGACTGGATCATAATATACTTTGACATGAGCAGGTCTCATTTTGCTGTGCCTTTTATACAGTATGTTGATGCAGTACAGTATGTTATACTCTTAAAAAAGTACATTCTTCTTAGGATCTACTTAGTTTAATTTCTTAAAGAAATGTCTGTATAGTATATGGTTATCCTCATTTATCTGAATTGATTGACTGCTTGTGTGTCTGGAGTAATATTTGCTGGAGGAAAGGAACCAGTCCATTGCTCTTAGGTATGTGGTAAGGAAAGGGAAGCATAAAAATTATAACCTAAAAATTGTATAAGTGCATGCAGAATGGTAACAGAAAGAGATGGAGATATAGGACAAAGGCCAGAACAGCTGCAAATGATAGGAGAAGTGAAAAATAAAGCTTCATGAGATCTAGGAGGAAAAAGTTGTCATGTTTTCTAGTGCCAAATTAGATTAGCAGATAAAGTAGATTATATTCTGTTATACCACTGTAAAATGACAATGAGAAAGCTATGAAGCCCATTAGTACTTACACTCTTGGCAGCTTTTTGTTTAAAGTACTAAGCATTCAGATGATAACTGTTAAATGCTGCCTATGAGCCATTTTTACTTATTGAAATGATGAGATTGTTGAATGTCAGTAAATCTGTTTTCATCAATTAGGAAAGAATAAATTGCCTGGAATAGAAAAAAAAAACAAATAACAAACCACACAACATTAATTCTTGTGCTGTCATGTGTGTCTTTATGAGCTAAAGGTTTAAAGTTCAATCAAAACTCTTTGTGACAAGGATCAACCCCTACCTTGTGGTTTAGGGCTCTTTAATACTTTCACAAGTCTCCTGCATCTTCCCTGAAGCAAGGCAAACAGCTTCAGACTACTTGCAGAAATTGTGGAGTTGCCTGGAGATTCCAGAGATGAGTAACAAAAGAGATGAGACAAAGCTAAGAGCTTGAAATACTGAGAAGTCTGGGAAGACAACTGAGATCTTTTCAAGCAGAGTGAAGCGGCGTAAGATGCTGTCAGATGATGGAAAAAAGCCTCTACCCTCTCTAGCATTACAGTTTTATTGACAGTGGCTGTTCCAGTCTTCTGAACATTTCCAATGGAGCACATAACTCCACTAGAGAGATGACAAAGAGCTCTTGCTATTTCTTTGAAGGGCACTAAGGTTTCCTGAATGTCAATATGATACAAATTGGCAGAGTAGTGAACAAAATTTAGACTCTTAGAGTACCTGGTAAGAAACCCCAGTTTCTTATGACATTAGTGAGTAGTCTGGTTTTGAGAAAAAGAGGGGAAGTTTGGTATAGTAAGAAGGGTGTGGCTTTTCCCAACTAAGGAGTGAGAGCTTGATCACATAGCTAAAATATAGTGTAAATATCAGACTTACTACTCATAGCATTTTGACATTAAAGGAAAAAAATGGCACTTAGCAAATAAAGGTTTTTTTGTTTGTTTCTTTTGTGGGATTTTTGGTACTTAAATACATGTTTCTGTGCATTCTATATATATCCATATTGCATTCACATAGATAAAAATTTTCATGATGCATGTCTGTCCAGGGTTGTAATTTTAGGGAAGGTTTTGGTCAAAATAATTCTGTTAGTTATGAGGAGACTAGGACTGATGCTTGCCTTCGCATCTCTCTTTTCTTTTTCTCTTTGTTTCTTACCCCGTTTTTGTCTTTAAGGACTTCTTTTGAACCATACTATACTTCAGAAGGCAGAAGATACTGTATATTCCTTTTTCCCATCTCTGGGCCACAAGTTAGCTGATTCTATCTTCACTTTCTTGTGGTCTGAAGTTCAGGTTGCAGAGCTTCGGGGTTGTTGCAAAAAAATGTGCTGCCCTCTAGATACAAGATTGACCACCTAGTCTTTCTGCTCCACCAAATTCCTCATTTTGGTCTGTATCTTACATTAAAGATATATTTATTCATAGATTTATAGAATGATTTAGGTTGGAAGGGACTTTAAATATGTTTCTGAGCCCCTGCAGGGACACCTCCCAGTGGAACATGTTGCTCAAACCCCCCTACAACCTGTCAGTGAAAAATTCCAGTGGCGAGACCTCCACAGCTTGTCGGGGCAATCTGTTCCAGTTTCCTACCACCCTCACAGTGAAGAATATCCTCTTCGTGCCTAATCCAAATCAGCCCTCTTCCAGTTTTAAGCTGCAAAGACTGATTTGGTCTTTTCTAATATGTTCATGTTCATCTGTAACTTTTCAAAACATCTGAGACAGGCAAATAGATAACTTCAGTCTTTGATGCTGATAAATGCCTTGGAAGCAAATGAAGGTTCTGAGTGCAAAACCATATAAAATCTGTCTTATGGAACTGATTCTAGATTGTTAAAAACACCACATTTAATTTTCCTTAGTTTCTGAGGCACTTTGGGAGAATGAGTATATTGACATATGAATAACTTCAGGGAGAAGAACCAGAGTTTCAGACAGCTATGAAATCAAAAAGGGAAAAGAAAAAAAATCTGTTAAAAACAAAACTGAGATTTTCTTGCTCTCAAGTAAATGTTTTCTTAGTTCTAGAGTATGCAATAGAGTGGCTAGAGGAATTTCCATTCAGAATGTTTTTTCCCTGGATGTAGTTATAAACCCCAAGGTTACACAGTAGCCACTGTTTTTTTCAATTACTTTTTTTTGTTAAATTCAACCAAGTGATATGATGGTTACACTCTGCATAATTACTGTAAGAGTAAGCTTAGTGTGATTTTGATCATATACTATTGTTCATACTGTAGTTACAGATTTTGAAGTGTTTTTTTCCCCCCTCTCAGTCTCCAGTTGTTGAGTATTGTAGTTTTTCAGTGTTGCTTCTTGAAAAGGAGAGATTCTCCTATTGGATTGGCACACTTTGATTTGAACACTTAGCTATGGTTATTGCTTGTGTCTACTTTCATTGCAGGATAGTTCCATGTCTGTGTTCTTAATGTGCTCGGCTGCTAGCAATGCCATGCTGAATAAAAGTCACAATGATAACAGCAAAACAATTAAAAATCTATTCCAAGTCAGTAGAAGGGACTCAAAAGACTCCCATTCAGAACATCTGTTACTGCATTACACACACCACAAAATACATACTCATTAAAATAATTTCCCTTTAAAAGTCATTATTCTATGATATGAAGCTAGGTTTATGAACAAAATACCAGAAAACAGAGCATACAGTGCCTTTAGGTAAGTTAATTAACTAATCTGTAAAATTCTGTAGTAAGGAGTTAGGTTATTGCTATTCATGTCTGCAGTCTGTAAACCAGACAATACTGGAACCCTGTTGCAGGGTCTAAGCCTTTTGACATTCAGGAAGACTTTTCCATTTGTTTTTTGCTTAATACAAGATGACAGTATTTTTGCTGATATATTCCTGTTAAAACTTGTAGCCATAGACCATTGTTTTCTAATGACAAAAGTAATTAACACTATGACACATTAATGTCTGTGTTAGCAGGTAATGATGTCTTCATTAATTCATGGCTCTAATCTCTGAAACAACTATGTCAGTGGTGGAAGGAATGCTTAGGAAGGAGGGAATGCATTGATGCATCAACTGTCCAAATTCATTAACTATCTAAAACCCAGTGCTGTCTACTTGATGGTAAGGATACATCACAGGTCTTCAAATGCCAGGTTTGAATTCCCATGAATTTACACTGGAAGTTCTCTTGTTAAATCTGTTTCAGGTTTGTATGTACACACAGTTGCTTAGTTTAAATGCCACATAGCTGATAAGTGAGGGTTATTTGAAATGTAAGAATTAGGGAGACCAGTGTGCTAGAAGAAATCTTTGGATTCTGAATTTAATTTTGTGTCATGAGCCACACTATTGTACCCTGGGCCCTATAGAAAAGAAGAATGAATGAAAGTTGATTATGGATTCCAAATGGCTTGGAACAGCTTTTCTTTTTTTTTTAAATTTATTTAAATAAAATGTAATTTTACATTGTTATCATGCAGAGTGAGATGAGAACTTTGAGGATTCAGAGAAATTATTGATGTCAATGCAGCGGTGTCTTATAGGAAGTGTGCATTGTTTATGACCTTTTACATTGTTTTTGACCTTCACAAATACATACATGTGTCAGGATGTGATAGAATTGGCTGGGTTGGAAGGGACCTCAGAGATCATCGAGTACAACCCTTGAACCACTGTTGCGGTTGCTAGACCATGGCACTGAGTGCCACATCCAGTCTCTTTTTAAATATCTCCAGGGATGGAGAATCCACTACTTCCCTGGGCAGCCCATTCCAATGCCTGATCACTCTCTCCGTAAAGAAATTCTTTCTAATATCTAACCTAAATTTCCCCTGGCACAACTTAAGACCATGCCCTCTTGTCTTGTTGAAAGTCATCTGGCAAAAGAGCCCAACCCCCACCTGGCTCCAGCCTCCTTTCAGGTAGTTGTAGAGAGTGATGAGGTCTCCCCTGAGCCTCCTCTTCTCCAGGCTGAACAGCCCCAGCTCCCTCAGCCTCTCCTCATAGGATCTGTGTTCGAGTCCCTTCACCAGCCTGGTTGCCCTCCTTTGGACCTGTTCGAGGACCTCAATATCCTTCTTGAACTGAGGGGCCCAGAACTGAACACAGTACTCAAGGTGTGGCCTTACCAGGGCTGAGTATAGGGGCAGAATCCCTTCCTTAGACCTGTTGGCAAAGCAGTTCCGGATACAGGCCAGGATGATGTTGGGAGGTAGAGTTGAAGTGAGTGACCATTATGATCTCTGCTTTGAAACCTTAGCGACAATAAAGGAAGATCCCCTTGGTTGGATGCCCAGAACCATATTTTGGGGCTAACTGTTGTCTGGAAGCAGGATCTGTAACAGGATGAAACAATGAGCAAGATTGTCTAAGAACTTAATGGTAGCTGATAGGTTGAAGGTATAACCTCTAGTTATCTTAGCCAATTTTCTTGCTAGAATACACTCCCCTTTGTCAATAATCAACATGCTAATTGGGTAACCTCCCTCAATGTTTGAAACATGAGCATAGATGCATATATATATATGTATACATATATATATATGTATATATGTGTGTATATATATATGCACATATATATGTATGTGTATATATATATATATGTAATTAGGAGTGGTAAGTGCATCGTTATCGGCCAGTCATAGAATCACTGAATGATAGAATCAAACCAGTTTGGCTTGGACGGGACCTTAAAGGTCATATAGTTCCAACCCCCCTGTATGGGCAGGAGCACCTGGAATTTTTGGTTGCAGTTGCCTATGTGGAAGGTATTTTCTAAAATGGAGCTACGTGACAGAATTTGCGTACTTTCTCTCTAGCTGTAAGAACTTGTTTTCTAAGTAAAATAGTCACAGCTTGCTATTTATAAATAACCACATTTCTGTTTCTGATACTTAAACTAAGTTTCCACTATAAAAAGCTTTTTGATTCCAATGTGAAGAAATTTGTGTTGGCTACAAATAAATTAATGCTTTTTAACATTTCATATAATGTCTGACATTCTAAAAGATAAAAGCAACCAGGTTTTGTTTTGGGGTTGTGGTTTGTTTTTTTTTTTTTGGTCAATCTGCAGCCACTCTTGTCTAAGTAAGGAAATTGTTAGATGTTTAAGTATTCTGTCCTCTAAGCCTCTGTGCCCTAAATGTTTTCCCCCTCAACTCTGAAAAAACCCCAATCTGAAAGCCTAGCATCCAAGAGCAAAAAGTAGAGGCACCTTGCCAAGAAACAGATGAAGTTGAAGCAAGAGACATGAAGCTTTGTTTTATATTTTTACCAGTAGTAACATCTGTCTTGGCTATTTTCTTCATAGTCATGTTGAAAACTAGTTATCTGACATTGGTTTTTGTTAATGCAAATTAACAAAATGCTACCACTTAATACTGTGAATTCTGGACTGTTGTTTTTCTCTCATATTGTAAGTGAACTCTACATCACATTAAATACTACTCTGTTATCTTAATTTTAAATCTACTGCTTCTTTTAAAGATTGGGATATTCTCAGTCTACCCATCTGCAGATGCTTATAAAAATATGGATTTATAAAAAATTATTACTTACTCTTGAACTTATTAGTTCCCTGCTCAGAAATGTTGATTTACTAGTGGTTCTGAAAATGTAAAACAGTGCTTTGGTGCAGGTGATCATTGGTTTTGCTATCTGACTGTAGCAGAACACTCAGTTTTCTGAAAGGTGGGGAAAGCTTCAATTGTTTTAAAGCAACATTACTGTTTCAAAACTTCTCTAATTAAGGTAAAAATGTGCCTATCTTGTGGGTCAAGATGATACAGAAATAGAATCCTATGTTTTCTTTCCTGTATCTTTTCCAGAGGTAACCTTGGGGTTCTTTTGTTTCTCCATACTTTGTACTGTCATTCATACCAAGTAAACACAGATGCAACAGAGATCTGTTAACAGCTTAAATAATTCACAAGGAACGTATTGAAGGCTGATGGATAAAGCAATATTATGCTGGATTTTGAGATTTTTTTTTTTCCCCCTTATTTGTCAATTTCCTCTAAAAATTGATAGGTCACTGTTGAGTTGGTGTGACTCAGTGAGGCATTGTGTTTTAAGACAAAATATGAAGTCAGTCACACTGGAATTTAGAAAGTCCAGTTTTACATCTCCTTGTAGCTAGTAAGTAGTATGAGGGTAGTAAGAACAACCAAAAGTCTATGGTGAGAGTGATTAAGACAGGCTGTAGGTCGTGTCTGTTAATGTGCTGTGGAGGGAGTGAGACTAGCCATAAAGATGAGAAAGACTAAAGGAACAACACAGCCTGGAAGGGGAATTACGCCAGGCTTGTGCTTTAGCGATTGTTATGTTCTCACTTTGTGGAATTCCTAAAAATTTATGGTTCTTTTTGGGCAAAAGCTTTGTATGAAAGAGCTTATTTCTGGTTTGTTCACTCTCATAAAGTTAAAATTGTGAAGTCCCTTGAAAAAACTGAAGCTGGGGGTCAGGCTTTAATGTCATGTGAAATGCACTGAAGAAGATGTTTGCTTGTAGTCTACTGCAAATTCTTCCATCAGTTTCATGACGTTCTAACCTTTAAAAAGAGATTTCTTTATGGCATTTTGACTACTTCACAGTTGAGAGAGACCCCATAAAGTACAGTTTCCAGGATTATTATATCATTTATGGACTTTATTTTTGTTCATTGGAATCACTGGTAAAAATCATGCTGGTTTATGATACATTGTTGATCTATTAGAAAGGGCTTTTATAAGTTAAAATGATGAGTTTGAAACAGCAGTGAAAATCTACATTATGTGTTCAGAACCAAGATAGTTTTCCCTGTTTTGGAAAATTATAATAATGAAAATAGAAGAGTTAATAATAAAAAATAAAATTAGGAAAATTGGGAGAATAATTCAATAACTTAAAAGTGTAATTACATTGATTTACTGTCAGTTCCTTATTCCATAAGAATTTTTACACCTTTGCTTTGTTTGTATTATGTTTGGCAAAAAACCCAGTTCTGTGATATTTTTTTTAGCCTTTTGAGAGAAATGAAGCACTCCATATACCACCATCATTTGATGTACTTTGTGGGTTTTAAATTCTTTTATATGACAAAGAATGACTAAGTGTTTGATGAAAAGCTCTATTTTCTTCAGTTTAGTAAGTCTGTCACTTACATTTGTCTTAATCTTTTACAGGCTTTTGGGCAGTGCCTTGCTGCGCCATTGAACGTGGACTTAAAACATTTTCAGTTCACTGAAAACAGGCAATTGTATTTTGCCAAAGTATAATTAGCCAAAAGTATTATTAGGCAAATACTTAGTGGTAGGTTCATCTTCTTTACTCTTGGTCTTACAGGCCTTTGATGTCAATGGAAATAATCCTATTGACCTACAGAGAGCTGGAGTATACCTGTTATATGTATAGGGACCCTTGAAATTCAGTTTTACAACTGAGCTCTTGCTCATTCTTGGCTAAATTAGTTATAAATTTGTCTCTTTTGGTTTGTGATAGGTTTGTGCTAACTTTAAAGTCTTAATTCTAAGGTCTTTACTGTGAGGGTGGTGAAACACTGGAACAGGTTACTCAGAGAGGTGGTGGAGGCCCCATCCCTGGAGACTTTCAATGTCAGGCTTTACAGGGCTCTGAGCAACCTTATCTAGTTAAAGATATCCCTGATTGCTGCAGGAGGGGTTAGACTGAGGGACCTTTAAAGGTCTTTTCCAACACAGAGTATCCTGTGATTCTATTGAGACCTTGGCATCATTCTTAATCAGTGAAGTGTAGCTGGTGGGCCTGCTGTTGAGAGCTGCCTTGTTTCTTTGGTGAGCTTGTGTTTATCTCCATTCACCTTTTTTATTGTTCTTCATTTACACCTATTTTTTTCCCCTCTTTCTTGGTGTCCTGATTATAGCTGAGACAGAGTTAATTTTCTTCATAGTGCTATAACATTACGCTTTGGATTAAGAATGAGAATAATGTTGATAACAAACATTTCTTGTTGCCTAAAGTAGAAACAAAGGGAGATGATAACCTAAGTGGTTGTACAGGCATGGTTACACAGTCTGTCCTTTGGTTGCCCAGCACACTCTGCTCTACTTCTAATTTAAGGCTTGTGAATGCAAAGTGAGATATGCTAACAGGAAAACAAACTTTTCCTTAAAAACCTGCTCACAGATACTATGACACTGCACAGATCACACACTTTACTTTGACTGTCAAGGGTATCTTTCACTGTCATTGCTGTAGTGGCTGTAATTATTGCTGGACCAGGATACATGTCACTGCTTGGATACATATCCTTATGGCTGGGCCAGTGTCTCTGGCAGGGACTCATACTCTATTCCTGTGATTAAGATAGGTAAGTGTCTGAGTACAATTCCAAGGCAAGTTGATAATGTACAGAAAAAGCCAGTTAGGAGCATTAATCAGACTTAAAGGGCATGAAATCAAGAGGAGAGACATGAAGATCTTGTGATGAGAAACTATTGTAGCAATAGTAAACATTTGCAGCTAATCTTCTAATGGACAAGATGACAGGAAGACTACATGATGGCTTTCTTTGTGTACAACATCTGTATTCACCAAGTTCCACATCTTGTGCTTCACAGTAGTGCCACCTGTAATGCTTTCCAGTGCCTTTGTTATTCTATCATGAAGCCACTGAAGATTTATTTGCAGATGTAAATATAATATTTTTAGATATCTTTTCAAGCCTTTCCTAGTTCCCAAATGCTCCAAAAAGTTGATTTCGGAATGTATGTGCAGCTATTTACTTGTATGTGCTGGTTCTGCTGACATTTTAGAAAACAGTATCTGTTAAATGTTTTTTCTTACTGCTTTATATGAGAGAGATTATTAATGGTTCATTAATCAACTGTTCAGATTCTGATTTCTTCTGAAGAGCTCTCAAAATCTGGCTTTTTATTACTTGCTTTAATTAGGGCTTATTTAACAGAGGAGGTGAAAACTCAACTCTTCAGCCCACTCAAGAATGAGATACTACTTTTCAGAAGAGGGGTTTAGTCAGGGTTTTGCAAACGAATCACAATAATGCTGTAAATTTAGACCAACATTTTCTGTATAGACTACAAATACCACTGTTTTGTGCCACCAGAAGAGTGGTAAAATTGGACCATTGCTTTAATTCATAACCTTTTTTTTTTTTTTTTCTGGATGCAGAAAAGTAGTAAGCACTGGGAAAATCATTAGAAGATTTTTAGGCAAGAATTGCCCAATTAAAATCTGACAACTGTGCCTGGTCTTCTCAGCTAATTTATTTCTTTTCTGACTCTCTAATTGATGCAGAATGCTCTACCTAATGCAGTGCTACAAAGAGGATGAAAATAGTTGTGGTACAAAAGAAGCTTGGGAGTTATACCATTTCCTGGCCATCTTGCTTTGTAGGTGCTGTTTTTTGTTAAGTACCTTGAAAGAACCAGGCTTTGTGTGACAAATACTCTAGCTTTAAGCAACTGACAACATATTATAGTCATCCTTATTTGTCTGTTCTTTAATCAACATCTCAGGGTTTGACTCCTCATCTGATTTCCTTTAAGAAAATCAAAGGAATTTATGGAGAAAACAAAGACATAAGATGAATGTCTAGTGTGGGAATCAGCCGTCACACTCTTAATTATTTAAAAGGATACTTCAGGATGGTTGAGTATTTTAGTGCCTGATCCAAATTTAGTCAGTTACATTGAAACTGTAAATTGTTGTTCTTATGCAACTAAGTGACTGGGCATCGTAGCCTTAGTTACCTGCAAGAGAATATGTGGTCTTAATATGCCATGGAAACAACAAATGGAAACAACAAATCTTTATGGATTGAGGTGAAATGTGACTCAGGAAAACAACAGAGCTGCCTATGATGGATCTAGGGTATAGGCTCCAAGCTATATTAATGCATATTTAAAATTTGAAAAGGGGATGTTTATAAAGAGTGGTGGATATGTAAACTGCTGGAAAGAGGCATATTTTAAATTTGAGAACAAAATAGGAGAAGGGTTCTGTAAATCAATTTGAATTTTAGATCCCATAATTGCTCTTTTTTACCTTTTGAGAATTTTATTGTAAGCACCAAGAAATCCCCAGGTGAGGGCAATTCTTGAGAGAGTTTAAGGCAGATTGAAGAACTGGACTGACAGGAACTTCTTGGAGTTTGATAAAGGGAAGTCCTGCACTTGGGAGAGGAGCAACCCCAGGTACCACTACATGCTACTGCTGGGTTACCTGCCCAGCTAGAAAGCAGCTTTGCAGAAAAGACTTGGTGGAAACCAAGTGAAAAATGAGCCTGTGTGCAGACCTGTGCTTCCCAGTACAAGAGGGGATGTGGACATACTGGAGAGTCAAGTGGAGGGCCATGGAGATGATTAAGGGACTAAGGCAACTCAAATAGCAACAAATACTGAGAGAGTTGGGATTGTTTAGCCTGGAGAAGAAAAGGCTTAGGGGATACTTGTTAATGTATAGCTGAAGGGAAGATTCAAGGATGATGGAGCCAGGCTCTTTTCAGTGGTGCCCAGTGACAGCTGCAAGGATACAGGCAAGGATAGAATGCAGGTGGTTCCATCTGAACATCAGGAAAGCACTTTTTCACTTGGAAGTATGACCAAGCACTGTCACAGGTTGTTTGGGGATGTTCTGGAGTCTCCATCCTTCGAGATATTCTGAAGTCATCTGGACACAGTCTTGGGCAGTCAGCTTTAGGTGGCTCTGAGCAGGAGCTTGGAGCAGACTTTTCAGCCTAAATCTTTCTGTGATGTTGTGAAAATTAATGTAAAATCCATTAGCTCTTTATTCTTGACAGGCTTGCTGGCTCTTTACAAATTTTCCATCAGTAACCCGCATGAGTGGTGATATAGATCAGATGCTCTGTTTAACTATCCTGTGTGTTTTTTCTTTTCTGAAATTTTTATGATTTAAAGCTGCACGGGTGTTGGAAATGACTGACCTGCATAAAGCAGCCGTATGTCATGGTTTCAGAAGAAACAAGGGGTTTTTTAAAAGTTACTGGGTGTCAGATGATTTAGCACATTTATGCTAGCCCTTTCTCACTTAAAATGACTTGAACATATTTTTCTGTACTTAATTGATACTGGGAGGTTTTATGGGAAATATAATCAGTCAGGCTGTGCCAGTTTTCAAAAATAACCCTGTGGAACAATATTTATGTGATATTAAACCACTAGGAGTTACCAGAAAGGCTAATTAAAGCAGAATTATTTGCTTACTTTAAAGCTATATTACATTTTCATATTTCATTAATGTCTGAGTAGTTAAATATATGAATAGAGGAACATCAAACCCAGCAGCCTATGTGTATATATTCCATGTATTTAACTTGTTCAATGTATCATGAATCAGAATTAATTTGATGTGTGAATTTTTTCCAAGTAAAGGATGAAGAATGTGCACTAAACAGAATCACAGGTCATTAAATAGATGCAGCTTGTCTTGTTTATCCTCAGTGTCAATAATAGTTCCTTATCAGCTGATAAAGGATGGAATGTGGTTCCTTATGTGTGCTTGTTCCAACCAATTACTTTAAAATACAAAATTAATTTTAACTCAGTTCAGTAGTATTAGTGCTGTTATTACAGAATGAGAGAACATACTCCACAGAAGATGATAAAGGGCTAATTTATGCCATTTAAAGTATGACTTCCAATCCTCAGGATATTCTGGGGGGTATTTCACAGGAAGGAATGCTTTTACTGTATGGAGCAATAGGAAGACCAGTATCTTGACTTTGGACAAGTGGAGAAATGGTGATGGATGGTTTGGCAAGATGCATTTGGCTTTCAAGAGTAAATATACCTGTAACTGCCCGTTCCCTTCCTCGTGCAGTAGCTGTGTCATTCAGTAAGCCATATATTCTCATCAAGCATTCTTGTTTTAGAGCAGACTAAAAGCTTGGTGTTTGATGAAGAAAAGTGAGCTCATTCTTAAATGTCTTTCCCATTCACAGAGTTTTCCCAACTTGTAAAAATAAGTAAAAAGCTGCCAGTAATACCTGTAGCAGCTACAATGCTATAAGAAATTGCTCAGGTGAGTGTTGGTGTGTATATGTCTATAAATCTAAAAAGAAGCTCCTCAGCACTTCACTAGAGAAATCCAATTTTTGATGGAAAACATGGTAAGTTTTACATTAAAAATGCAAAGATGAAGTAAAAAATAAGCCATGGTGGCTTAACTGACAGCTAAGGGGTTTATATATTTTTTTCCCCTCTTTTCATAGCATGTTGATATCCTGCTTTGATCACTTGTCTTAGAAATATTATAAGCAAAGTAAGCACTGCATGTGTTAGTCATCTTTTTACAGAAGTAAAGTCTGCACGTATACTGTATGCTAACTTGAACTCAGTATTGAAATTATTACCCTAATGCTATGTATGTTTTTGATGTTATAAGAATGACGCAGCAGATGTTTCCCTCACATTTGAAGTGAGGAGAGATACTACAGAGAATAGAGAGAGTATTGTACTAATCATAGAGTCTCAGGTAGTACTGACCTGATCTCTTTTCACCTAGCTTGTCTTTTCAGTGACAGTGTTGCTTGTCATGACTTCAGATGAGAAGTCCTTTCATGGCGTTGGTTAAACTCAACCTGGTTTTAAGCAGGAGAAACTGCAAAGATTGGAGCATGTGTTATGCCCCACTTATTTCAAGGTCTGATGTCTGTTTATTGACTTTGTCATAGCACTATTTCGAGTCTCAGATGACAGCTGTGTAAATCAAGATCAGGTGTCTGTTAAAACAAGATACTTGCATTTACTCCAAATCTGTTCCAGAATGTTACAATAAAATGTATACCCACAAATACTGACATAATAACTATTAGTGCCTGTTAAGGTGATATTTCCATTAAATCTTACATGTGTTTTAGTTTTTCTGTATTGATAAACTCTCATTATTTTCCATGCTGGTTGTTGTCTGACAATAATGTATTCTTTAGTGTTCTTAATAAAGGTGCCAAAGTAAAATGAGTTTACAGAATCACAGAATGCCTTTCAATGGAAGAGACATTCAAGATCATTTAGTCCAACCTTTGACCAGCACTCGAAGGTCACCACTAAACCATGTCCTTAAGTACCAGGTCCAAATGCCTTTTAACTATCTCCAGGCATGGTGAATCTACCACAGTCCTGGGCAGGACATTCCAATGCCTGACAACCCTCTCAGTGAAAAAATATTTCCTAAAATCCATCCTGAACCTCCCTTGGTGCATCTTCCATTCATTCCTTCTGGTCTTATCACAGTTCCCTAAGGAGCAGAGGCTATTTCCCTCCTTGCTCCAGGTAGCTGAAGAGAGCTGTGAGGTCTCCTCTCAGCCTCTTCTTCTCCAGACTGAACACCCCCAGTTCCCTCAGCCACTCCTCACAGGACTTGTGCTCCAGGCCCTTCATGAGCTTCATTGCCCTTCTCTGGACACTTTCCAGCACTTATGTGTCCCTCTTACAGTGAGGTGCCCAGAACCGAACACAGTATGCAAGATGCAGCCTCACCAGAGCTGAGTACAGAGGGATGATCACCTCCCTATTCCTGCTGGCCACTGATTTCCTAATATAAGCCAGGATGCCAGTGGCCTTCTTGGCCACCTGTGCCCACTGCTGTCTCATGTTTAGTTGGATATCAACCAGTACCCCCAGGGCCCTTCCCAACTTGCTGCTTTCTAACCACACATCCCCAAGTCTGAAGCTTACCCTGGGGTTGTTATGACTCAAGTGCAGGATGCAGCATTTGGCCCTACAGAATTTCATACAATTAACCTTTGCCCATCGATCCAACCTGTCTAGATCACTATGTAAGCCTTCCCTACTCTCTAGTAGATCAACACATGCACCAAGCTTGGTATCATCTGCAAATTAACTGAGGGTGCACTCAATCCCCTGATCCAAATCATTATTGAAGATATTAAAGAGAAGAGGCGCCAGTACTGAACCCTGGGGGACACCACTTGTGACCAGATGCCAGCCAGATTTAGTTCCATTTACTACCAATCTTTTGGTCCGTCCATCCAGTCATTTTGCGGTATTGCTATCTGTTAGAATGTTTATTAAGCTGTGGGTTCTTTTTGTCTTCCTTTGCTAGTAATGTATCACTGCTCTTGTTTTCTTAGGCATCAAGAAGGATAAGCAACTGATTGTTTCTTTGTCTCAATCTGCCAAGGAAACCCCTCAAGGCAGTACAATTAAACACCTGTATTATAGCCCTCTGTTGCACTATTCCACCAATGCCAGAATGTACAGAGTCATTCAACTTTAATGTTGCATTTCTTTGTTACTTCTCTAGGCTCAGCAAGATTTTTTGTAACCAGTGCTTATCAACAGGAACAGCTTCCTTATCGCTACCATCTTTACATCTGATTGCTGAATGATCTGGGTCTTAGGCTAATAATATTTTCTGGACCTTTGTTATTTGTTTTGGTGAGCTCAAGTTTTTTTATGCAAGTTGAAGTGATCAGTGCATCAGAATCCCTTACGATTTTTTGGCATTGTACTTGCAAACACAATGTTTTATTTCATAACTTCTGTTATATCAAGGATTCTCTCATAAGCACTTCAGTCTTCAAATTCTTTTGTCCATTGTTTCCCACATCACCTATAGTCTGTTCACCATATGAAGTCATTGGTTTTCTTTCCTCTTTTTTTTTTTTTTTTTGATTGCCAGTGAGGTTTTGGGCTGAGAATGGTTTTGGACCTGAGTGGCGTATGATGAAATAGTCTTTTAGTGGATGTCATCTTAGAATCTTATGTCAATGTTTTGATTTTCCTCTTGTGCAGTTGCTAGTGAGAATTATCAGTGTCTGCCTTGGTCCATCTACAGTCTATATGCAAAGAAAGAAAAGTTGTCTTAGCATATGTTCTCAGGATTAGAAGAAACCCATATTGCCATCAGTTGTAAGAAACTGTATTGCCATCTGCCTCAGGAAATCTCTGCCCATGAAAAAGGACCTCATGCAAACTGAAGCAGGCCACTTAGAACATGTCACCCAAATACTAGCAGTCCCTTATGTTAAGAAAGCTTTGACTTGATTGCTTTTGATGACATGAATAGGAGCTCTTTCTTTTTAAGGAGGAAATTACTTCAGGCTTTCTAAATCCTAAATGAGACATTTTTGTTCTCTCTCGATATCTGTTTGTAAATTAGGAGGCCAGTGTTTAATTGGAATGTAGACAAATGCTAACATGCCTGTGTTTTGTAAGAGCTACTCTGCTCTTCTGAAGGGAAGTAGGAATGCTTAATAGGCCCAGTGCTGGAACATTTCATCCACTCATACTGCATTTTGTATACTCTGCCCCTTGCTGAGTTGTGATGTGAATGGGTAATCCTAAACATGATCTCTTCCCCTGTTCATTTTATTCTTCCTAAAGAGTGTTTTGCTTCAGTGTGAGATCTCTGCTATCTCATTTTCATCAGATTGCATCCTGTCACTGAAATGAAAAGTGTCTTCTCTTTAGTGAGATTTTAATAACATGTTCTGGTTCCAAACATAACATGTTTGAAGAAAATATTGTAAGCTGTTTTCCATGAGACTTGCACACATCTCCACATCCATTTTCTCACACAGCAGTTAAGCACTGGCTTAGCAAGTGATTATCAGTAACTTGTATTTTGTTGTGTATTTTTTCACTAGGGGAGTTTGTGACTGAAAATTATCATCTTCCTCTTGGTAAGGAATCTGATGCATGGGTAGTTTTGTCCTATATTTCATTTCCTCAGTTAAGCTTAATTTCAAGCAGATGTTCTATGCCTTCAGAGTGATACTGTATAATTTTAATAAGTAGGTGCTGTGTAGGGGGTTTTAGATATCATCAACACAGGTGTGGTAGGATGTGTTGCTTTCAATATCTGTTGGCAATGTTTTACTATTGGTGGTATTTAGCTTGTGCATGCTGAGAGAAACAGTGGGCAAAAAAGAGAACCATTACCACTGCTGTTGCTGCCTCTGGCACTTTCTTTGATCCAAACTCTGGTTTTCTTTGACTTTTTGTACAGGTTCATGGAAATGAAAGCTTTCAACTTTGATGTGTTGTGCTGGTTTTTCATTTCTCAAAACGTATAGTGCGTTTTGGGCTTATTTTTTTCTGAATCAAAATGGATGCAAACTTCTTTGAGAAACAAAGGGAAACAATTTTCAAGAGACATGTTTTCGTTTAGAAGGTGAACCAAAATTCAAATGGATTTTTCTGCTCTTAGTCATATATGTTGTCAAAATAGTGAGAAAAATACACTTCCTTTCTTGTCTTCCTCTTTACAACTTAAAATTTGAGATTTCTATACTTCTTTACTAAGAATGGAAGATTTTCCTCACAAATGGGACAGCTTCATTAGGAGGCAGGCTGTAAGAGTGGAAATGGACTTCCATAAAAGAGCACAGGGCTGTGAATTGATATTTTTTGTAATAATGTAGAACTGAGAGTTACATTCTCCTCATGTTCAGTTTATTGGGTGTGAATTGAATATAGGATGAGGGATTGGATAACCATTTCTCCTTTGTGTATGACTTTAACTTCTAAGCACCTCATGGGAGGAATTCAACCTGCTGACATATCTGTTGAAAAGTTGAAATGTTTTCTATAGAAACTGTCAAAAATTGAAGATTTGGACAGTTCAGAGTGAGATGACCTATTTTGAAAAAGTTGCTGTAAAAGGTGTCAATATTGTCAAATTCCTTCTTTCATTAAGGCTAAGCTACTTTGTCAAATTTGACTTGCATATGCAATTAGTTTTTCTTTAAGACAGAGCATCTGATTAATTTACTATTCCCTGATGAGTTCTTTGAGCTTTAAAGAAAAGCTCTGTCAGTTTTTTCTACTTTTTTTTTTTTTTTTCCCAATTACATAGCATTTTACATTTCATTTGGTCTCCCTTATCTTCATGATTAAGGATTACTGGCAATTGTAGCATACATTTATGCATATATTATCCTAGTCTTTACCAATTTTGTTATGACTGAAATTAAATTAAAGCATTGAAACATAATGCTAAAAACAAAGGCTAGACACAACCTCAGGGGGCTTTCTATTTCTAAAATCTTATTGCAACAGTTTCACTCCTCTCATGACTTTGTTTTTTAAATTAATTTTTTCCCAGAGCAATTATTAAGCTTGCATTTTATTGTAAAAATAAATGGAAGGTGGTATCAGACAGGATTTCACAATTAAGTTATTTTGGGGTAGTTTGTGAAATCTTAAGTGTATTGATGTTGCTACTGGTGTTGTGGTAAAATGATAAGTCTAAGGTCTTGTCACTGTTGCTATAATAAAGTTTTCTCTCCTATGTACTCCATTATATGTATGTGATGAATATAAATTCTACATTGATGTGCTGTTGGTCTTTGAGAGGTCTGAGTATAGTGAAATTATGAATTGAAACTACTATACAGGTACATCTGAGGAACAAAAGATTTATGAGGCCTTGGCTTACAGCTTTTGTGCATAATTCTATGGGGAAGCTTTTTTTTTTTTTTTTTTTTTTTTTTTCTATTGATGTTAGCTGTTGGTAAGTAAAAATACAGAAATAAGTATTTTCAATCTGATCATTTGTTTTTCACTTGGACTTTGCTGCCCTCCAGTCCTCTGGATTACCTGCAAGGTTGTTGGTCATTATTTTATCCAGGTAGTGCTGGGCTAAGGGATCTTTCCCAAATGTCTCTCCTGTAATGATAATCTATTACATTTTGGGGCTCAGACTATCTGCCTTGCTTATCTCTTTCAGTTTTTCACTTGGGATCACTGGGATGAATGTACAGTTTTCTTGCTTGGTCCTAGTTTGAGAAGCATCTAGCATAACCTAGTTACTTGAAGAATCTTCCAGCCCAAGCTGTGGGATGCCCGCAGTTTGCAATTCTTTCCTCTGTCACTTGGGGAACATGCTGCAAGCTGGCACAGACATTTAAGAGGTGTAAAGTGGTTGGACAAGAATGAGGATTGATGAGTGCTGTATTAGTGTCATTAGTATTAGTGTTAGATGCACAACTGCCTGACTCCTTGCTCACTACTTCACTATCAGAGTTCTTCTTCTCCTGCGATGTAAATAATCCCTACTGGATACTTCACTGTGGGAAGTAAGGAAGACAGTGTGGGTGATAAGAAAGGAATGTGCTAATGAAACCCTTGTTTACTCACAAGGGATGGTGGAAAGTTACTGGAAAACAGTGGAAAAACACCAGAGCTTGGTGGGAGGAACTTGGGAGGGTCTTGTGGGAGGACCCCAGGAAAGTACTGGAGTATAAATAGGCATCTCAGATAAGTGGATTTTGTCTCCGTGTAGAAAGGCTCTGAGTCTGTGAGTTTTATGCACTTCACCAGTAATAAAGGAGAGAAATTAACAAGAAATTCATGATACTTATATCTGTGGAGCTGTAGTTCACAGCAGAATCAGTTAATTTTGCTGAATTTTACAAATTTTTATAGAATCTGAACACTTCCAAAACAATGCATCTTTGGCTGCTTGAGCTTCTTACTAAATTATGTAAATGTGAGGTTAAATTGACAAATAAATAACTTTAAAAGTGTTTTGGTTTTAAACCAGGAAATAATGAATTGGTGGTAAACCTATATATTGGAAGAGTGTGAGAAATTTTGGCTTTTATTCTATATATTGAAATAGAGAATTGTGACGTTTGCCTCCTAGTATTTCTTATTTTAGTTGTAAAATTTGCCATTTAGTACTGCTTGTTTTAATTGTAAGAATATGAAACATTGCAGTACCCTGACTGTAGAAAGAACACTTATAAATTAAGTTGTTGAGCCTTTTTAACATGGAAATAAAAGATAATTTGTCAGAACCGTCCTGTGTCCATACGTGTGTTTTGTATACTGTGTTTACGGCAATTAATGCTGTACTAGAGTATATCCTTTATGTACTTGAAACAAAAATCCACACACTTTAATTTTACTTGTAAATGCCACAAATGTTGAGCATTTGGTAAGCTTGACTCAGATCTCCTATATTTATATTTCATTTAGGGTCCAAACACATAGTAGTCAATTTTTAATTATAATTAGTGAAGTCATGCTTGTCCCTTCATGCCAGGCATCTGCTTTTGAAGGAAATGACAGGGTATAAAGATAAAGGGAAATTTGGTGTGACATGCCTCTTTCATTGATTAAAGTGAAAGAAAGATTGTTACTGTGCTATAGCAAAAGTAATTTTATTTGCAAATACGGATTCAGTGTGTCTTTTAAGGATAATTTGTATGACTGCTCGTCATGTAGGATGTTCAGCCACTCTCTCAGTGCAGCTTCATGAGGCTGCATGATTGAACTCTGGCTGCAGAATTATCTATGTAAACCAAAGCCAGGGGAAGGGATTTGGATTTCAGTAACCTTGAATCGTGTGTTCGGAACACTGGCTTGACATAGGACAGTAAGTAAGATGGTTTCACGTTGCTTGTACAATTCTGCAGTGGTCAGTGTGTGTAAAGCTAATTGCTACAAGGTCAAGGCACCATCACTGTGCAGGACACCTTCCTCGTGAGGAAAGATTTGCTTCTCTTACAGGATGATTTAAAATTTTCCCCTCCTTTCTTACTTACAGTGGCATTCTTTATTTCTAACCCTCTCCTAATGTAAATCTCTTTCCTGGTTAAAAACAACTCTGACCTCTATGGTAAGGTAAGCAAGCAAGCAAAGAAACATCTAGTATTGGTGAAATCATCAAGGATGGTGTAGATTTTTAATTTTTTTTTTCATAGAAAGGTCAGTGACATTTCTATGTCAAGTGCCATAGTAGACAGAAAGTCATGCTATTGAAAAGGAGAATTATTTTCTCTTATTAGAAGTCCCAGTTCATGACAGGAAAGAGTAAGGAATACCCTCTTAGCCCAGAGTGGAAGTCTGTCCTCATATTCCATCCCCAATGGTGATAATGGGAGCTGTGGGTTAGAGAGGGCTTGTGTGCTTTTCTGCTCTCTGGTCTTTGTCCTTGTACTTCTCCAGGTTCTACAGCTGTATCAGACACATCAGAAGGTGTGTCCTTGTACAGTCATTTAGTACCCACCATGCATGGTGCCTGAACTTGTCTTTAAACCTGCTAATATTGTTTGCCTCCACAGCCTGCTGTTACAGCAAGGTCTTCCAAGTTCTCTGCTTGCTATCCAAAGAAGCCCCTTTACCTGTTTTGAGCTTTCTCCCACTGTTGTCACCAAGTAACCACCTCATTCTTATAATGCAAGATTGGTTGAATGTTAATTTACTGTTTTTACAACTCTACAAACTCCAAACCTCTTTTCCTCAGACTTGTCCTGTCCAAACTTAGGTCTTAGGTCTGTTTGGTTTTTTTTTTTGTTTGTGGTTTTGTTGTAGTGGTTTGTTTCTTGGTTTTTTTTTCCTTAGGTCCTCTAGCTCTGTGTGTGTGTTGTGCTCATCTACCTATGTTCTGTCTGTGAATGTAGCCTGTCATGTATAGGTGGAGTCCAACTGGTGTTGGGCAGTCTTGAAGTAACAGGGCTGCTGGTATTGCGTTTCAAAAATTATTCCTGTGATTTTACTACAGTCTGCCACTTTTCAGAGCAGCAAAGCAAGGTTATTTTCCACCTCTGTAGAAGTTTCTGTATGAAAATCTGGATTTGTTTGTATAAATACTAATGAGTTCTACTTTAAAGGAGCTTTATGAGGGTTGCCTAATATGTTTCTAATTGGAAAATCCTAAAATATACTGTTCATTAAGTTATATTCTGCACTGCCTAATTCTTTTTATATAAACTATTAAATTGGATTTTATTATATTACAGGTTCAAACTGCTTCAATCAAGACATAGCTTGGGATTGCAGGGTTTTTTAAAAACTAAGATCTTTTCATTATTCTCATTAAATTTGAAGAGTGAAAGTGATTAAAATGTTATGTTCTGCATATGTCGCTCAAGTTTTTTGGCTTGTTAAAATAGAAAAGTGATGGCATTATTATGAGGCAGTCTGTATATGGCCTATTTAATACAAAATGATCCGGAGCAAATGAAATATAAAATTCAGAGAACACATATTTCTGTATTCCAAGTATTTTTAGGTTTTTGTAGAAATCCATATTGTTTCCATTATGAATAGAATGTTACCCATATTGTGGTTATAAAGATGCAATAACTCTTAACATTAATTTCCAGCTGATCATCCTAGTGAGAATCCTTCGAGAATTTTTCTTAAAGCTTGATTAAATGCTTGCCTAAAGTTCAAGTTTTGTCAACACTTAAATGCAATCCTCAAATTTAAGTTCCTGTAATAATGTTTTTATTCTAGAATGATAATTCTGAATCTAGAATTATTCATATTATCTAGTGTCATGACAGTGTAAAAGAGGTTATTTGAAAAAGGAACATACTCTCTGAATATACTGTTACTCCAACCAACATCTGAATTCGGATTTTGGAAGGACAGAATTCTCTAACTCCAGAATTGTTCCCCATTGATGTTGGGAAATATGTTGTGGTGGTTTCTTTCTCTTTGCACCGAGAGCCAACGGGAATTGGGTAATAATGTGGGGACACAAAGCTATCACTATAGTACTGCAGTTCTTAATAAACCTGATAATAAAATTATTTGCTGCTATTGAAGAAAGATCCCTGTGCAAAGTGGACAACTGTTTTGTCTAAAAGGCTTAGTAGTAATGTTGCAGTACTGTGATACTTCTTCTGATCTATTGTTTTGGAAGTCTTCCAGAGGCATCCTCACATTCATGTACTTACATTTCTAGTGACCAGCCCCTTTTAATCCGGTGCGCAGGACATGTGGAATGGTGGGTGCATCTGCAGTATAAAACTTCACGAAGAAGAAAATGAACATTGTTGCAAGAAAATATAGTTGGTTTTTAGGATGCATCTTTAGCACCATCTCATTATGTTGCCCACAGATGCACATTTCTCTAGCTTACCTTGTTTGATGACTGCCTATACACTACATTTTTTTTTCATACATCTTTTCTGAATAATGTTTGGGTTTTTTCCCAAAAAGGTCACTCTATACATTTAATGAATAGCCTTTTTACATGTTATTTCAGACTCTGGACTGCACTAAATACAGATCACTTGCTTGTATTCTGACTGGCTACTGACAAAAGACTTGTCCCAGCCAATGCTAGAAAGGAGAATTTGCTGCTTAAATACAGATAGTGAAAAAGTGGCCCTGATAATTTTGTATGGGAAACCATTTGGGCTTGGAGGAGAGAAGGGCAGAAAGAAGTCATCTAAGTTTTAAGTTATGTACCACTTCTAAATTTCTCTACTGTCTCAGTGCATTCGTTGGCTTGTCATACCAAGTTTTATGAGCTACTTTGTATTGTGTCACATAAAATGACACAGATAACCCTTGTCACAGATCACACAAGCCACTGTGTCATCAGGGAAATAGAAAATGGGCAGATTTTTTAACACTCCTATAAAAGCACTTAGCAGAATTTTGTAAAAAGTTACTTTTTGGAAATCTAGGTCTATTTTTTTTTCTCTCTGAAAGCCTTCTCTTCAAACAAACCTCAAAGCAGTAATTTTTATAAATTAAGAAAAAATGATGAAAACAGCTGACATAGTAGGGGCTGTGGCTGACATGTTTGGAAAGCTGACCCTGGGATGGTGTACAGGGGATTCAGCTCCAGCTTTCTGTTCTGCCCCCACTACGCAGACGTCTGAGTTGCTCATTCCTTGCATCCTGACCTGCAGTTTTACAGCCTTAAAACTGTAATATTGGCAATACATGAGCAGCTTCAATGAGGGGAGCTGGTAGCATCTTGCCCACCATACTGAAGTAGCTAACTATTTCTTGGCCTCATACCTAGGTCGTCTGAATTGGTAGGTCCTCCCTCCTGTACCTAGCCCACTTTCTGTCTTTGCACTAAATAGTAAGGGAAGCTTTAAGCTCTCTTTTCTGTTTTAAGACGCAGATGTTATTTCTGTATTCATATTCATTATTGCTATTCATTCATGGTTTGCACTTTCTATTTCCAAGACTCACCATTTTCCTCCTTAATTTTCCACTTAGCAAGTGACTGAATAAGGGGGTTTTGAAAAAATGTTTTAGGTTCTTTGGTGGCACAGCCCTGCAGATGTTAGAAGCTATTAGAGGTGAACTTTTGAATTTTGAAAAACTTTTGCTGTACATTGTACCTGACTTTTATTATTTAATTTTTGTGTGTGTACTTTGTGCTTAGAAACTAACTAAAACAACAGTCTCTGCTCTCTGCCTTGTTTGTACAAACCCAGCTGCAGCATTCTCACTGGAATTACATAGCCACCATTCTGGAAGTTCTGGGGAAACCTTTGTCCTGAAATAAATAAAAGGGATTATGAGTAACTGGAATTGGTATTTATTTCTATATGTAGTAGACTCTCTTTAATGTTGTCTGTTGTTCTTCCAGTGTGTGTTTTCTATGTTAGTGGACAGCTAAAGCAGTAGCATTACTTAGAATGCTTTATGAGCAATTGGACAAACTCATCTGTGTCTAACATATCCCCATTTGTTTTGCATTATCGTTTAAAATAAATAAAATAAGCCATAGTTGCTCCATCTCTCAAGGCTGTGGCTTATGTTCTCTAAAATAAAAACATTACAGTAATTTGGGATGCTACTGCAACTGTGAATGCTACCCTAGAAGTTAGGATCCCCAGGGTAGTCAACACTTCCATCAGTCCTGTAATGAAGCAATCATTTCTGGCAGTGGGATATAATGGAAAGGGATATCTTCTTAAATTCTTGCAGTTACATATACCCAGGGTCTGTGCAGAGTTCAATTTAGCCAAATTTGTATGGATAAGAAAAAGATTCACTGTTTTTGTACTGAGGCCTGAGAAGATGAGTAGTGATAGGATGTTTGTTTTTGTAGAACTTCTGTATATTAAAAATTTCTTCATCTTGACTCTGTACCTGGATGAGGTAGAGGGTCAGGAGGTGAGAGGAAGTGGTGCAGGGTTCTTTCTGGAACTCAGTAAGAAATACCTGACAACAAATGGGTTAACAAATTAGCTGTTTTAATAAGGTGGAATAAAAAGAACAACACAAGTACCAAGTAAACCTTCGGTCCACTCAGATTCTGGGAACCGTGGTTTCATGCAGTATTAGACTTTCCCACAGCATGCTTCACACATGTTGCTCATGGAGAGGTTACTCCCCTCTCAAGTACCTTTCTGAATTTTTAATTTTTTTTTTTTTAACAACCAAAATCATGTATCTTTTGAGAGGCTGGATGTTATCACTTCATAACATTCAGACAGGTGCTGGCACTCTGGCAGATTGCCTTCCAGCACCTCCTCATGGCAGCATGTTTCTCTAGTTAGTTTATCAGCAACTACACATGTAAACAGGTTTCTTCCAAGGTTTAAAGATGAGTAGAGCATACATGGCCTATTTAAGACCTTTAAGCCTTCTGCAGGATTCTCTGGTCAGTCTATTGGATGTTGGCACAGGTTTTCAAAACAATGGTTTTAATTAGGGCTGTGTTGAAGTTGCACGGTGAGGAGAGGCTGGTATCCTAGAGAAGGGGGAAATTATTTTTTTCCTGGATGCTTCATGAGGGATCACTTGTCAACTTGAAAAGCCATAGCTGTGTATTTTGCCATGTCTAGTGTAATGAATCTTAATGACATGCAAAAAACATCTCTGATGGAAACAGCTCAGGGATTATTCTTTGATCAGATAACTGCAAACATAATGAGTCAGAGATGTACTTCTCTGTTCCTGAATTTATTTTCTGTGATGATGGAATCAATTGCATTTACTCATGCTGATCCTGAAAAAGGAAAAGAATTTGTTGTATGATTCTTGCTGCTGCCATCAATATTTAAATGTTCCTATGAATTTGTAAAATAAGCTCCTGTTCCACGTTTGCAGGAAGCTTTCCTGCACTTTGCTACTGACTTTTCTTCCTTATGAAGATCTGTAATGCAAATGCAAGTTCTGCACCTGTACAGAGGGAAAGTTCAAAACTGTGTATGTGCAACACTGACAAAGCAAGAGTTCAATATATTTTGGGGACAGAAGAATCATGGAGTGTAATCTCTTGTAGATCACAGGCTGTTAAACTACCATTATTCCTGCTTTGAGCCCAGCAGATTTACTAAAACTGCATTCATCAGAACAGGCTCCACTATTGACTTCCTTACTTCCATTAACAATCCCACATATATCTCCTGTGGAGAATAAGAAATAGTGTCTGAAAAAACAGTTCTTGTAGTTTGGTGTCTCATTTATGTAAAATGGATTTAGGAATGTATCATCCTCCCTCCAAAACAGCTTAATCTTGTGTTTTGCTTGTTAATATCTATAAATAGCTCTCTATTAAAAATACGCTTACAGTTGATTGCGTGATGCTTACGTTAGTTAAAAGGACTTTATTTGTTTTTGTTATCTGATACACATAAAAGGACTATAAACCATTAGATACTTCTGTAGCTGATGCAAGAAAGCATGAAAATAGCACCTTTCTTCCTGGTGTTCAGTGGGGATGTTTTAGGAATAATTTCTATTACACAAGCTGCTTTTTTACCTCATGTTTCTCTTTTGCAAGCCAGCTTTGTGGATTTCTGTGGACTTTACCTTCAGATGAATCTTTCATTGTTTCAAGCCAATTTCAAAGCCTGTGATAGCACCCTGCATTTGAAATTTGTGACAATTCTCTGCTTATTGTCATCAATAATGTTATATTCCACCAATGTTAACCATTCTGTTGTATAAACATAAACTCTTTCTATGAAAATAATAGCTAGCCAGCTAGAGTTTTCAAAGATTAATGTTGTGCTGCACCAGTGTATGGATGGGTACTGGCAAGTATTGCATAATTATATCAAATGTGTTACATCCACACATCTCCATGATATGCTAGTATAATGAACACCTTTCTTATCCGATTTTCATGGTTTTCTATGGGGTACTGTCAGATTTGTGATACAATGAATTCCTTCCAAAAGTGATATTTTGCATACTAATTCCTATGTATTTTTAATACTAATTTTCTGTCCTATTGAATGAGTGTTTTAGTTTTTGCAGTTCTTATATATATAGCCTTAACCACAGCTACACTCAGAGGAAGTACATGTATTTCACTACTCAAAGTACTTTTCTCAGTCCTTAGCATCTCTGTAACTGCCAGGAGGTTCAAGTGTGAAAATTCAGTGTTTTCGTACTGGTATATTGTTTGTGTACTCTGTGGTACATATTCCCTATCTTCAAAATGCCTCAAATGAGGCACTGTTAAGACGTAACATGTATGTTATTTGAAACAGTAGCATGCTTCTAAGAAGAATGTGCTGTTAAATATGAATTTCTTAATTTAAGATTTCTATTGCTGTTATTTCTTCTTCCCCCTTTCTTGTTTTACTGAAACCTTGGCTGATACTTCTTTCAGAGATGGTTTTTTACTTCTTTAAGCCTATTAGACCCACAGGATCTGACTGACTTAGTTGTTTATTCCCCATTTGACTTGGTCTTTCTGCATTCTGCTCGTAAGTCTCTTCTATCTGACAGATACATGTGCCCAACATGCACTTGACTAGTTTTAGCTTTATTGTGAGCTTGTTAGTTCATTCTCTTTTTAAAGAATATGAATAATTGAACATATCCTCTGAGTTTATTTTCTGCTTTCTTATAATAAAATCCAAGAGAAAAAAAATAGCTTTCTGGATTTATGTTGCTTTAACAGTTGTTTTTAAAGTAAAAATTGAAGAGTTTTTTTTTTTTTGTATGCATTCTTTTGTTTAAGTTCTGTATTTGTTTGCAATACTTCACATATTTGGAGATACACTCAATTTCACATTTATCAGGAGAAATTACAGGAATGTCACTGCCAGCTCAGCACTGATTCAGTGAAGTTTGGTGACATCAGTTGCTGGAGGTGGCTGGAAAAAATTCCACTGTTGTGACATGTTTGAATATTTCAATACTTATCAGTCTTCAACGACAAAAGCAAAAAAACTGGGCATAATTTCATGGAATTGGTTATAAAGAGTACTGGAAGTTAAGCTAAAACCAAGGGGCTTTTTTTGTTTTTTCCTCTTTGTCTAGTTAAGCTATTCCACTGAACCTATTTTTGGCAAAATTTGAATTAATTTTTTCAGCACTTGAAAACTGGACATATATATGGGGTTCTACCTTTTACCTGTATGGAAAAGTGAGAAAGATGGAGTTAAAGTGATGTTGTAGTGATGGATGTCTATACACAATTGGCAGATATCAGGCTTTTTGTATATAGTTTTTCCCTCTATAGCTTTATTTGTTTCAAAGCTTTTTCTAGCATTATAGCAAAGACTTTGCAACCATTTTCTGGACCCAGGCATTTAAAAAATTCTGATAGTCTAGCCACAAGAGGCAATATTGCTTCCTTGCTTAAGCTGCTGAGTAACGTCTTTATGCGTGTAATCACGTTCTTTTCAGGTTTTATTTTTTGGACATATGCCTTTACACAACATTTCTCTTACATCCTCCAACTGCAGATAACATGGATGATAAAAGAACAGAACTATCTGGTATGAAACTTAAAAATGTTCTTGGTATTGTAGAACTAAAGAAACAAACAGCAGGGAAAATAGTAAAAGGTGGAATTATGAGAAGAGGATAAAGATATGTGCCTTGAGGAGTTATATCTTGGAGTTACAAAGCGACATCAAAGTTTCAGACTTCTTAGTTATTCTTTTCTTGTTCTCACATCTTTGTTACATTGCAGCTTACTGTTTCCTGGCATTGCCTCTGCACAGCTTGAGCACTGGAGTTGTGCCTTGGGCAGCAAAGTCCAGTTAGGAATCTGGCACTAAATAAAGGCCTTGGCCACCCACCTCCTGAGTTCACATGGGAGAATGTTCAAGTAAAACATATCTGTTGGATTTCAAGTACAGAATTTCTTCAGAAATTCAATAATGTTTGGGGGAAGAAGAAATAAAATTTCCTACTTTTATCTATTAAAAAAAAACAACCCACCTGCCAAATCAACCAGTTGGGTGCTTTTGCTACTTTATTGCTTTGTTGTGATGGTTTCTTTATTGAGTTCTTCATAACTAGAAATGGCTCTCTATTGGAGGTAATCATCTAAGTGAATATTTGGAAGAGATTTTATGTGTGTGACAGAAGTTGCATTTTTGTTTTGTCTTGTTTTGTTGGTGTTTTCTGGTAGTCTTTTTTGGTTTGGCTTTGTGTTTGTTGGGTATTTTTGGTAAAGATGCGTGATAGTGACATATTGCAATGTACTTCTCAAATCATAAAGCTGTCAGCAAGAAAGTAAAATATATCCCCTTAATATTTAAGTTCATAGTTTGTTAAAGCCACTTTCTTAGCAAGTTATCATTGCTAAATTATTACAAAGATATGTTGCTGGAAAATCTAGAGTCTGATGAAAAAAAAAAATTAAGAAAGCTGGGAATAAAAAATATCACCTTTCACTTTCCTTTAACCTCTGTATTGTTTGGTAATGATAATTCATTTGGTAGTGCAGTGAAAACTACTCTGGTTATTTAATATAGTTAATATTTACTGAGTATACTTAATCAGCAGCCAGTTAAATTGAGTGGTTTCAAGTCAACAACCTCTGGTTGTTCACTGTTCCCACATCTCTAAAATTAGGTCAAGAGAATTCAGAATTAGGTTGGGAAAAACTGAACAGCCAAAAAAAGGAAGAGAAAGTCTCTGGGCACTGGGATTTAATTTGATACAGAAAATTGTTACAGCCAAGCCAAACTGATAAGCCTTGTTATTTTTCCCAGATATGCTGTGGATATACTGATTTTATCAGTGTCATTGGTATTGTGGTGTAATAATGTTGTCATGGTAAAATACACTGTGGGTTTACTTCTTTATTTTATAAGTTTTTGTTTATTTTCAGGAGGCACAGAATTCAAAAACAGGAAACTAGAAACATAAAGCTGGTGGAACATGCCTGGGAAGAGGAGGCTTTTAGAAGAGCATTTCAGGATGAAAGGCAACACTTAAAAGTGAGGAAGGTGAGTAAACCTGTAAGTCAGTCACTTGTTAAGTCTGACTTTTTTGTTAAGTCTTTTATTGTAGTGAGTTTTGCTTAGTATTAGGGATCCACAGATATTTTCTCAGCCTCTCTGATGATCCACCAAAATACCCTGCAGTCTTGTACTTAGCCTTCCATCATTTAGACATTTGATTTGTTCTGTGTTTTGTAGCAGGTGGTGCTGGTCCATTTTGATCCTAACAACAGACATTTTGAGTAGTTAGGTATAATTTAAAAGCTATGAGAAGAGTAATGATAATCTCATGCAAATTTAGATATTGGGAGCCCTAAGCAGAGTATAGCATTGAACAGGACACAGAGTTCACCATGCAGACATCATCCACAGCAGAGATTCTCTCCTTTTGGTCATCCAAGCTATTATAATATTTTCCTACCAGGGAACAGCTCTGTTTATCATGTCTACAGTCAAACAGAAACTCTTCTCTCATGAGAACTTCTTGCTGCACTGTTAGATGAAAAGCATGGCTGTGCAGGTGGTGCAGGTATGGAGTGGGAGCTGCCTGCACCCTCCTGTATTGGAATGAACCAGTTGAGGTGACCCTGCAGCCAAGGAATTTGTGCAGTGTAGGCCTAAGGACTGCAGGTCCCTGGGCAGCCCATTCCAATGCCTGATCATCCTCTCGGTAAAGAAATTCTTTCTAATATCCAACCTAAACCTCCCGCAGCACAACTTAAGACCGTGTCCTCTTGTCTTGCTGAGAGTTGCCTGGGAAAAGAGACCAACCCTCCCCTGGCTACCCCCTCCTTTCAGGGAGTTGTAGAGAGTGATGAGGTCTCCCCTGAGCCTCCTCTTCTCCAGGCTGGACAGCCCCAGCTCCCTCAGCCTCTCCTCATAGGATCTGTGCTTGAGTCCCTTCACCAGCCTAGTTGCCCTCCTTTGGACCTGCTCCAGGACCTTGATATCCTTCCTGAACTGAGGGGCTCAGAACTGGACACAGTACTCAAAATGTGGCCTCACCAGGGCTGAGTACAGAGGCAGTGTGTGCAGCAGTGCAGAATCAGGATCACTGTTTGCATCACACTTCATTGCTGTGAGTCATCCTATTTATTTTTACCGACTTGGTATCCATAAGGTTGGGGTCTTTCATAGAACCTTTCCAAGAAAACAAGATTCAATGTATTAGACTAACAAAGTGGAGGCTTCATTGGCTGTGTCAGTGGACCACACCTGTCATAGGACCACATCAGTGCTTCATGATCCTTTAAAAAATATTCCTGTCTTTCATAACCAGTATAAAATAGTATTCATAAACAAAAACATCTGAACTAGCTGTAAAATTGAGACCATGGCTGGCTGGGATTTCTCTTCATGTTTGTTAGTGGAACCTAAGCTGTATAGACCAATTTTATGCTGGATGAGAGAATTTAAATAAAATATGCCATACTTCTTTTCAGTCATGTTTCTTTTGAAATTCACTTCTTAGTAGTATGGAAACAGATTTTTTGTTATAAATACTATTTGTTGTAAAATGCCTATTAGACAACCTATAAAAATTTTTCTACCATTGTTACTCATGGCTCTGTTAAGTCAGGCTCTGAGAAGGTCTTGAACATGATTCGATTTTTCTGCTGGTGTTTACAATCCTTACCTTTTGCTTCTTTGTTGGTGACACGGTGTCTGTGGGAGGTTGCTGGTTTTGTTCTTCTGTGTGGAAGAGATCTAAAAACTAAGGAATAAATCTTGTGCACGTGCTTGTGCACAAGAGTCAAAGTGATCCAGGTGTTGTCTGTCCAGATATTTACAGTTTGTAAAGGGAGGAAGGTTTATAACATCACTACAATTGGTTCACTCCATAACTAGTTCTTTGTAGGCAGGATGGTTATTTTATTATTAATGTCAGTAGGAGAGGTGCCTTGGAAACTGCTTACTCTGAGTCTTTACCATGGTTCATGGAAATGTACTGTGCTGCAGAATAGCCTTGTTTTTTACTGTGTGCATGAGCTTGATCTATTCACAGTGCCTTGATTTTCATTAAACTACTACTGCAGATTCCCATGTCAAGCACAGGTTCTGGGTCCTTCAGACAGTCAGTGAGGACAGTCTTCTCCAAATGCAGCTTTAAGAAGGTAAATCTACTTCTCCACTGGACTAACAATAGCATTGGAGAATTGTGGGCAATGAAGAATCCCCCTTAGGCAGTATCAGCTATATTTATCCATACCTGCACCTGGCATCTCTAATTCAGAATCTGAATCAGAGGTAAGGCAGGTTATTTTAAAATATTTTACATACTGATGAACATAAAGGTTTACTTCTCAATTTTCTTAATGATGTCAACATTAGTGCTGAAGATCACTTCTTTGTTCAAAATCTATACACTTCTAAACATACCATTTAGACAAGCCAAACAACAATATGAAAAAAGGAGATTTAAAAAAATTGTTGGTTTTGACAAAATTTCTGTGTTTGACCTATAGGAAGTTGGGTCTTATGCTATTGCTGTCACTTGAACCCTCTTTGTACCATGTAAAATCAACACATTCTGTGCCAAGAGCTTGTTCTCAATGCTTACCTGAATGAGAAGCAGATCATGATAAATGGAAGGGCAACATGTGTGTGGTAAAGACTGTCTTGTTTTCTAACAACAGCTATTTCTAAGGAAGAGTAGAAGATCTTGTTGGCAAAAGAAGAGACTGCTGATAAAACATGGCTTTTGGTGAACAGGTTGTTTATTTTTTCAGTCAGACAAGTCAGAGGTAAATTAAAGACATTTTCTAGAAACACAGACTTAATTCTCTGTGATGTCTTTTCTAGCTAGAAAAGGTGCTAAAATGCTTAAAGACAAATGAAGGGCAAGCCTGTTTATCTAAATCTGCAGCTTCAGTTCTACAGCTTTTTGTGGTAGTCTGAATAAAGCTGGCTGTGTTTGGAGGTAAACCTGTACTGAGAGTTCTTGGTAAACTGTTTCTGAGCACATGGAAAAAAAACTGCTGGGAAGCTTATTGCTGTGCTTGGGTTTTCTGGTCAGTCCTTGGAAAACTTTGTTGAAAGTAAATACTCTATATTCTGCCCTGTTTAGTGATATAACTTTTAATTCTTTTGTTTGAATAGTCTCCACTCTGGTCTCAAGTAACCAAACTGGTGACAGTCATGAAAGGGGCAGATTTTTGAAATGTTTACTTGTGCCTTACCCCTGGGCAGGGGTTGAAGGGGGGGGAAGTACCAGTGCCAGAGAGTGGTGTGTGGTATGGGTGACTGTGTAAGCAGAAGACACATGTACTCTGGAGATGCTATTTCATCAAAGTAGTTCCAGCCTGACTGATAACAGGAGGAGGATCTGTGCTTCTAAGACAACTGGAGTTTGGATATATAAACATGTATTGCATAGGCCACATGGACATGGTGTGAAAGTGTCATGGGACAGCTGGTTAACTATTAAGCTGCAGTCTTGGATAGCAGCTTAATGGAAGCAGGACAGTGAGAAAGGGTGGAATTAGAGCAGTAGGTATGAGAAGTGGGTTATGAAACAAAGCAAGGGTAAGACTGTGAAATATAAAGGAAGAGAAAGTAACTCAGAGAAGAAATCCTGCAGAATTCCCAATACATTCTTGTTTATGCTAAAGAGATTTTGCTAACCTCTGGGAAGTGTAGCACTAGATTCCAAGGGCTTGTGTTAATCTACTGCTTTTAAACTAAAGAAAATGCATAAGACATAGAAAGCACTCTAGCCTGAGAAATAAACAGCATACACATTGGCTTTCCCTTCAGTCTGATCTTATGCTATCTGTTAGATTCTTGCCAATTGATTTTTACCTCTTTATTGTTATGTATAAACTCTTGTACATAAGTAGATGATCTAAAAAGAGCTATACATATAAATTGGGCTGTTTAAGAAGTAAATCCTGAGTATTTGTCCAGCAAGAAAGAGTTATTTTAGACAGCAATGTTTGATTTTATTGCAAATATTGGAAGAAGTTAAGAAAGGAAAGAATAGGTGACAGGCCTATGTAATGTTGAATTGGCCATATTACTTTAGGAAAGGGTTTTATTCATTTTCTTGTGTCAGGCTTTGTGTATAGCTATTGGAACACAGGAAAAATATAAATATCAAGGTGGTTACAGTGCTTTAAATAAAATGACTCATTCACAAATTAAATGGAAATTTTTGTCATTTTATCTTCAGGGGAGATCCCATTTTAGCATGGGTCTGCAGGTACTTCAGTAGTTATCTGAACCATGTTCTGTCAACCATCTTCCTATTTAACCACTTAATGAGTGGGGACCATGGAAAATAATAACTTTTATGCGTGGAGCATTGTTTGCTGTGTGTTTTCCCTGGCTGATTTTCTGAGTAAGAAAAAGATAGATAGGGCTCAGTTCAGAAAGGATATGAAGTGCTGCTACGTCAGTTTACCTGGAGGATATTTTGAGGCTCCAGTTTTTATATGGAAAGGGAGCTACTCATGATCCTACCTAAGAGGTGTCTTATCACTGTTTTGCTAAGACCACACTGTTGTCTCTGTGGGACTGGGTAAGAGTATGCCACATACCCAGTTTAGAGAGGAAGTTTCATCTTTGTCAATGTAAATGGCATTGTTCCACTCTCTACATGTGTAATAAATGTACTAGAAGAGCAGTCAGATATGAGAGCCAATTTCTATTGCAGGAGGACAGGTTCATTGCATGAACAGGGAGATGCTTTCTGACGTGCCTTCAAACTTTCTGAGCTCTCAGTATGAGAGAGGTCAGAAGCTACTGAATGCTTATTGCAGGTATCCAAACAAAAATTGTCAAGATTTCCAGCTAGCTTCAATAACCCTGTGGTGTGTATAGGAAAGGGAGATAGGCCTGTGGACAAATAAGCAGGAATGGGGAGCTAGTATCAACAACACAGCAGAAGAATGTTTTAATTTTTCAGCCTGTTCTTTGTGAAATAATGACAAACTTGCCAAAAACCTAACAATAAATAAATTTCTTGACAAAGAAGACCCCACAAGAATATCATTCTCTCTACAATTACAAAGCTGCCTTATATCAGACAGTGTTTGTATTCTAAGACAGTTCAGACTCACCAGAGAAATAACAAAAACAGTTATCGATGAACTGCCTGAGAGAGTCCTTTCTCTTTTAGTCTGCCCATTTGAAATGATTTTCATATGGGTTAACTCTGTTTTCATAGTGAAACATTTATGCAGTGCCTCACACAATAGCTGTAAAATAACTTTATATAAAAATATAAAAAAATATAAAAAATATATAAAATATAAAAAATAACTTTATATAAAATAACACAATAACTTTAAAAAACTGTAGAATTCTGGAAAAGATTCTGCTGTCTGTGTAGAAGAATGAAGGATGCACTTCAGTAAAATATTCAAGAAGTAGCAGATATATTTTGTTACTGTGTTTTGCAAATGCACAAAATAGATCCCTTAGGATCTATCTTCATCTGGAATGAGAGGAAGGGAAATCCACAAAACTGATGTTTCTGAAAGCAGTTCTGCAAGTCTTACTTGAAAAGACAAAGAGTAGGTACTTGAGGAAATCTGTATGCACCTCCAATTGTATGCTAAAGCAGTGGAGGCAAAGTCTCAAGAGCTTAGGGTGACTGAAATAGTATCTTTTTGACTCTCTTACAGTGCCCTTAATCATGTGTGAGAGAGGGATTTCTCAAGCTGTTCTCAAATGTTCTGATATCCAGGCTTTGGGCTTCTTTGCTACTGATTGCCATGGTGCTTACCTTTGCATACAAACAAGCGTGACAGTATTGAAGAGGCAGAAATACATCATCTTCCTTGGTAGTAAGTGCTGTGCTTAGCTTGCTGCATCTGGCCTGGCTTTTTCCCTAAAGTTTCTCTGGATTCTGTGGATTTAAAATTTGGAGTAAATTAAATCCCTTGTATTAAATAGATGGTTTTAACAAGCCCAAATATTAAAGATTCTAATTTCTCAAGCATTCTGGTGATTCTTTTTTTTTAAAGACTGGAATTGAACAAACATTTATTGTATACATTTCTTATTTATAACCAGGTTGATAATCCATATGCTTGAACCTTGCAGCCAAAAGCTGGAGCGGATCTCTCAGTCCCTCTTCCCTTCCTCTAGGACATATTACCAGTAATTTAAAAATGTTTATATTAATCTGCTAAAGATAAAGTTTTGCTATTAAAGGTTTACATGTAATAATGTGTCAATATTCCACACTTCCCTTCCATGACATTCTTAGCATTACAGAAATCCAGGGACACACCCTGTATATTTTATGTATGCATAAGTGTGACAGTAATTAATTTCACTCTGAAAATAATATTTTTTTTTAGAATGTGTGTTTCTGAACTTTGCATTTCACTCTGGAGGTTTGTCTACCACTCTATAAAGAACTGTCCTCTCTTGCTCTTCCTTTGCACAGCTCACTGCTGTTATTCTTTCATGCCCTTGACACACATGTAGGACTTGTGGTTAAAAGGTGAACTCTCCTTTCATAAGGATCTCTTTTGTTTGCCCTATTAACTGGTTAAAGGGGACTTTTGTCCTTCAGCTGATTCCATTTTTCTTTCACAAAGGGCTTACATTCCTTTTCAAGACATTTCCCTATCACAGCTGCTTTCTGTGGTCATTAGCTTCAGAACTGGAGTGAGGAACTTTGATGTCCAGAGTGCAATCCTGCTCATGGACCAGCAATCCACCTCCTGGAATCTGGCAGTAAGCTTGCCCCCATTTTACCTTTTTTTCCTGGCACTCTGCTCAGTTCAGTGTTTTATTATTTGATCAAATGCTGTTCTTCGTTTTCATGAATTATGACTTATGATAAATTTTATGTTTGTGAAGAAAGCACAAAGCAAAAGAGACCTCAAGCCTTGTACAACTGCAATGCATAAGAATTAAATGTGACGGTCTTGAAAAAAATTGTGTAGGGAGGAACAAATGCTGGTTGACCTAACTGTTATAAATGTTGTTTTGTTTTGTTTTTTTTGGTTGATGATAGTCACATTGTTCTTTTCTGTGTCATTTGGAAAATAAATGCATTACTATTTCCAGTGCTAGGTTAGGCTAGCCAGGACTGTGTAGCCAAAGCAAGTCTTGAAAATCTCCAAGGATGGAAATTCCCCAGCCTGTGTGGTAAAATTAAGTATCTCACAGATCTCTGAAGGAAGCAGCAGAGACGAAATCACTCAGAATAGCAGGGCTCAATTAATAGACCTGAGGTTTATTTCTGCTACAGACATTGGGGCTAACAACAGACATCTTTAGCAATGGCACAGAACAACTTTCATTCACAAGGTTTTTCCTTGTAGGAATGAAGGAGGTGATACTTCTGCAGTGTTTCAGTTCCATTAGTTTTAGAATCATAGAATTGGCTGGGTTGGAAGGGACCTCTGAGATCAAGTCCAACCCAATTTAGAAGGTACATATGATGGCTTTCCCTCTTTTAACATTGTGTCACGGTCCGTAACTGTTAACATTTTCTATTTTGTTTTTGAGGAGGTTATTAGCCACTGCACAGGTGAGTCCTGCAAATTGCAAAATTAACCAGGTTTATGGTTTGAACGAATGACAAGGATTTATTTTGGGGAAAATGACACCATGTTGAAAGGAGACTTAGGAAGGAGTTAACAGCGGGAGAGAAACAGGGAAAAGAGTTTTTAAACAAGTTAATCCCCTAGTGAAAGGGCTATTAAGAAAAGAAAGAGAACAATTAGTGCTCTTTTCATCCTCCTCACCGCCGGGATCGCTGTCTCCTTGAAGTCGCTGCTGGGGGTGCTCTCTGGTGCTCTGCTCCTTTTTGCCGATCTGCTTCTGTCTTAGGCTTTTGGCGGTGCTGCTGGTTTTCGCCTTTTTCCTTTGAATTTTTTATAGTACAAAGTTCCTTCTTCTCATCAATTATTGCCAGAGGTTGCAAATTGGAAAATTCAGGTCTTCCTTTTGTATTCAGGTTTCCTGGGGTTCTTGTATTTGCTACCAATTTGTCTGGCAGCTTATCAGGATCATTAGCATTTTATCTTTTTAGTCCGGACAAAGGAGGAGGGTCTCTTGTTGAGATTTTGCTTATGGGAATAAGTTTGATATATTTTAAACGGTGTAAACAAAAGCCGCCGAGCCAGGGCTTTGCTGATTCAAGAGGCAATTTTTCTATTTTCAATGTATCCACATTACAACATGCAGCTTTGTTTGCAGTTAGTAGGTTGCTAATTATAATCCTTTTATTTGCTTTTGTCAGCCTTACTCAGTCGTTTGTTCTTCATACACTGTAAACCTCCTTTTGAATTTGTGCTTCAACCAGTACAGAAGCGTTTTGTTCACCAATTGCTTGGTTCCATAGTCACCCAGTGAGCTCTGGATAATCCTTGTAGTCAACATTTTTGGAGAAAAAAACCAAACAAACCTAAAACAAACAAATAAACCAACAAAAAACCCAGAAAAAAACCCACCAAACCTCCCTGTCCAAAAAAGCCCTGTTGAATTTTGTTCAGCTGAAACAAAGGTGCAAGAATCCAGCACTGCACTTGACTTCCTACGTCTCATCTAAAGATGATGATGGAAATGCTATGCATTCCAGGTCTTCAAAAGAAATGACTAAATAAAACATCAACACAGCTAAGGTAGATAGCAGGAATTAAAACTGGAAAATTAGAGTGCATGTCTATTTCCCTAGACTGGTGGTCTCTGGGAAATGAGAGGTAATTAGTGATGCTATGTTCCACAACTGCTTGGTAGCCCCACAAAAGTGCATCTGCAGGCACCAAAAGCAAAATTTGAAGTAAAAGAAGAGCAGCAACGGATCTCTGAAGCAGAAACAAAAATAATCTTTTCAGTCAGTAGAAGACTGTAAACAAAGATAAGGGAAAATCTGCCCTGTAGCAAACTGATTTTTCATACGTGCAGTCTGGACTAATTTTTTGTCAGACTGAAAAAGGATAGTTTGGATTTTGACCTAGTATTTAAATTTTCTGTAGAAATCCTTAGTGTGTATTTGCTACAGAAAGAAGAATAACAGAAAAAACACACTGAGAGCTACATAAACCAAGCGTTGCACAGGCTTACTGTCAACATCGTAAAAAGAAATCATCGAAGTTTGCAGAAAGATGTGACTTGATGGGGATAATGTAGAATACTTGTTCCTTAAATCTGCCTGTTGATTTTGAAATACCCACAGGATTTAATTATTGAACACATTTCTGCAATTGGTTATTTTCTTTCTGTAAACTTAAATGCATGGTGAAGAATAAGAAGAAAGAAAACCTGCGTAACAGATTTCACATCTAATACGAAAAATGTAGTAATTTTCACTGAAAAATAAGCTAGTGACATGCTTAGCCATGGGCTGTGGTCTAATGAAGTGTTTTTAGAAGTGTAGTGTATTTCTTCAGTTATTTGTATTTTGAGTAGCCAAAAAATACTTGGTAATTCCCACACACTCAACAGGTGACCTAATTCAGTGAGACAGCTGACCAGACTTTAATGTAAAATGAACAGCAAACAGTGATCACTATAGAAATTCCTGCTTTACTATCAGGCTGGGTCATATAAACTGTTTTGGGCTTCTTAAGTCAAATACATACTTCTGTAGTAGGAGAAAGCCAGAATAACTATTAGTATGCAATGGTTCATACGTTCTTCAAAATTTCACAGCTTGACTTCAAGCAAACAAAAAACCCCAATGCTCCCCTCAATCATCCCCAGCTGAAGTGCTTTTCTGTAAGAAGTGGTACATAAGCCAGGAGTTTGTTTTCACAGCATTTTTGAGTCCCAATGTAATGTTTATATAACATACAGTTTATTCAAATCATACCTCATCTGAATAATACTCTGTACTTCATTGTAGATTCAAGTCAGGCTGCCTATAAAAATTTGAAACTAACTTGCTTTTGGTGTCAGTTTTTTGGCTTCTTTGTTCTATTCTTTTATTTTTCTAAATGTACCTTACTCTGATTTCTTTGGCTTAGTTGTTGTTTTTCTGTTTTCTATCATTATAATTGAAGCATTTTGTCTTTTTGAAAGCAGGATAATCAATTCAGTATAGCATTAAAATAATTCACTGTATAATTAACTTCTAGTCTTTCAATACTTGCTTTGATATGATGTACAAAGTTATTTCCCCAGTGAATTTCAATAAGTCAAAACTCTGCAGAGCTTAATGAAACTTTAATGAAATGGATGTTTTATCACACTAGTAGCATTTTCTACCATCTTCAATTTTGAAATGAGTGATGAATCTATGAATGTAACTCTTGCATTTCCTAAATATCTTTCTGGAATATAAGGGATGAATATAGGGTCCATTCAGCTGCATTAATAGTTAGGGGTTAATGATTGTTCCTTGTTTACCCATGTGTGGGAAATATTCTTTTTCTGAGTTTTATTCACATTCTTTTAACGTAGAACATATTTCACTTGCTTCAAAAAATGTTATGATTAGGTTCACCACTTGCTCAGTGTGTTCTTTCACTGTCAATCCTTTTTCTTCTTTTCTTTTCCTCTTTCTTATGTTGCCAGTTACTTGATTTAAAAACCCCACCAAATTACAATAGAAAACAAACCAAACCAAAAAACAAAGCCCAATTAAACAAACAGCAGGAAGTGGATTAAAAGATAGCATATGCGGAGCAGCTTGGGTTTAAATTTGCTTTTCTGATATGTGAGGGACTTTCCCTTTCCTACCATAACCCCATAGTAATGGAAATGTGCAGGAGTCTCACAAAGCAGTGAAAGGGAGGAATTAAATGGAGGGCTCAGTAGTGCAGATTAGAATATGAAAGGTGACATATGAATTGTCTAATTTGCTGGAGAGTTTCTGAGTGACTTTACTATCTAACACTTTTTTTTTTTTTAATAAAGTGTTCTTTATAGCATCTTGTTTCTTCCTGAATTGTTTTCTTGAGTATCTTATCACCATTCAATACATGTTTTTCACATTAAAAATAAAGTAAGTTAAAAAAGAAATATAAAACAGAGAACTGGTGAAGAACAAGGTAGAAGGAGAATGTTTTCATTACAAGGTACTATACATCCACAATTTCCATGACACTGTTTCAAGTTGCTTGGAAAAGATCTTTCCTCCCAGTTCCACTCCCCATTCCTTCAACACCCTTTTTTTTTTTTTTTGATAAAATTAAATCTTGCATTGTGTGTAATCCCAAGCTTCTTCTATACAGCTACATTTGATAAGACAGTAGGTCCATTCTTTTGACATAGGAGGAGATTAATTTTTTTATTGCCAAAGGAAAGATTCTTGCTTTCAGTTTTAATCCTCAGTAATCCCCTCACCACCTCTGTGTAAAAGTTCACAGAATAATTTAGATTTGTTTCAGGCTCAGAAGGGCTGAAGGTGGATTTGGGATTTGATTTAATTTAATTTTTCCTCACAACTTTGTTCTGAAAGCATGAATGATAATTGAGTTGTATGAGACTACTTCGTAATGCACTGTGAGGAAAAGGAGTCCTTTCTATAGAAGTTACCACTTGAAAAACTGAAGACTACAAAACTTGGATTTAAGGTTCATAATTTTTGTATATGATTAGCAATAGCTGAATTTTGATCTATCAAACTGACAATAACACCAATAATTGAACGGAAGACCAAAAAGCATATCCAAGGTACATGGAACTTAAAACTGGTTGTTCCTCTGACACAGATATCCGTTCTCTAGCCAAATTTAGAAGATAAAATAACACCTTATCGTGCAGCCCATCTATTTCTTTTAAAATTATTATTTGAAGATTTGATATCAGATTATGTATTAGGTTTATTTTGCATAGCCATTTATGTGTAGGAATCTGAGCAACTTGGTGGCTGTCATGGAAAGGCAGAGCATCAAGAATATAGAAGGGGAATGGTCAGGGGATGCATAAAGGTGGAGTGAGTTTGCAGAGGCAGTAACTAAATATTGAGCAGCATAGGTAGGGACAATGAGTATAAGTAGTGGTTTGGGGTGCACAGTTCAAAAGAATTATTGTAGAAGCTCTTGAGTGAGCCAGGAGAGGGTGCAACTGTACATATCTTTTAGCACCAGTGATTTCAAATAGCTGTAAGAGAAAAAGGTTAAAGCAGCTATGCCACACTCAAGGAATGAACAATTTGGTAAGGTTGGAATTAGTCTTGAAATTCTTTCTGTCAAGACATTGCACGTGTAGGTTGATGTGGTTTACCTGGACTTCCTCAGTGTGCAATGCAACTCTAAAGGATTTTTCACTGTATGTTTGTCAAATGCCTCTCTTAAAATGGAGCCACTTATCATTTGGAGATGTTTCCCTTTTTTCGAGAAGAAGAATATCTTAAATGATGGCCTCAAATTAACTTCTTAACCTGTGGGCACCTGGGAACTTCTAATCCTAAATAAGGGTTAAGAACCAGAGGAGTGCCAAGAAAACCACAGGGACAAAGGAGTGTTGATGAGATTCTGGTCTTTGCCAGAAACCTGAGTTCAGTGGTCCCCAGACCATGTTTTCTTGCAGAAGCCTGTATATGCCCTTCTGGCCACAGAAAGATCAAGATCCATTTGTGGCATAACCTGGAATATTCTTCTTTCTCAGGAGGTTTCCCCAGCTTCTGAGAGGGTTAGATATCCTTGTTTCAGATAGTCTGAAGAGTCTGTTACTCCATTCTAGACCTGGTCTTGATGCATTTTTAAGTAGTTTAAATCACACTACTGTTCCTGAGAGCTTTTCAAATGGAAAGAAAAAAATATTTATTGATTTCTTGGAAATCGTCTGACTCCAAGATTCTCTTTTGAAGCAAATTCGTAGATGCTATAGAAATCTCAAGTAATACAGAGTTTTTGTGAAATTTAGTGAACTAATTTTGATTAACAATAAAAGTAGAACTTTATTTGAAACTTAGAGAAACACGCTGCATTTACTCTACTTTTCTTTAAAATGTTTATTCTTTAAGGAGAATTTAACCCTCTGGTCCTTTTCAAGCCTCCAGAGTTTTCTGTACTGGAGCTTAAAACATTGCATTCATATCTTTCATCATACCTTTTTTCCCTTCAAATGGAAATTGTTCTCTCATAACTAGCGCTTTTTTTTTTTTTTTTTTTTGGTCACTATTATGTTGAACAACAGAAGACTGGATTAGGCTGCAGCAAATTTGTATTCAATGTGAACGGTTTTATTAATGAGAAAACACACTGAGAAACTTGTCAGAGTCTTGAGCATTGAAAGGAGGCAAGTTTTTCACATATGTTCAGGAAGAATAATTTCTACTACAGCACTTCTTAAAAATCCAACTTTGTGTGTCTTTGTGTGCAGAGACAAGAATTGGTCAGTTTATGTTGGGCATTTTTTTTATCCTGGATATTCTGGTTTTTATCCTGGACATTCGGAATGAACGACATGGCGGTAGGATACATGGTTTGACTATGCCTCCTTTTTCAGTTGTCACCTAGGATAATAATGTTAATTAATTCATCAGTGTGATGTTCTGATTTTTTTTCTTGGCCTTTTTTATTTTTTAGAGGGGCTGTCCTGGTCCTTTCCCTTTTATCCAGTTCTGAGCTGGTCATAGGACTTGCCTGTATTTTATTAGGGATTGAATGCTTCCCTATGTAAGAATGAAGAAGGCATTTAAAAAATTGTCTTCTGTTCTGGATGTTATGGGTCCTGACATCCAGACTTTAGATCCTGCAGAAATTTACCTCTAAATCTATTTTATCCCATCAGTGACTTCTATATGCAAATATATTTTCTCATGGGTAAGGAAATGACAATTAAATCTAGTTGAAGTCAGTGGGAATTCTCATGCACATGGTTTTGCAGGCACAAAAGGGTAGGTCATTTTCTATTTGGGAACAGCAACTAGAAAACAAAAGCAAACATTCATAAAGCATGCTTGAGAGATTGTTCTGGTTTTATATGAAGTGTTTGTCAGTTCATATAATGCCAGCCATGAAAATCACAGTATTGTAGGAAAAAGTCACTCACAGATATTTAGAATACTTCCTATTTAATACACAACAGAGTCAGAAAATGTGAGAATTTAAGAACTGCCTAATTAATATTTGAGTTTGCACTAGCCAATACATATAAAACCATATTTTTAAAGGGACACTTGTTTTCAAGAACTTAGATTTCAAATTGAGACATAATGAGTCTCATTAAATTCTTCTAAAAGATTGATTACAAACTGTTTATATATGAGTTATAATATGAGTTAATGTTCCATTTTTTATAAAAGTTTTGCAGCAAACTGTTATGCACATGTTCATCCCTGTATTTTTCTAAATTCATTCAATTTTTTGTTTAGATCAGATCTATGCTCTTAATACTAAGTTAGTAGGTACACTAGGAAGTTGATCTTTGATGAACACTGAGTATTAATGCTTTCCAAGACTGCTGATAATTTTAACATCAGAAAAAAAATTTAATGAGATGCAAATCAATCCTTCGATAATCTTGAATCAAAGTTCTGTTAGGAGTAAATGTTTCCTTCACAGTGTTAGGAAGAAGAGCATGCTCCCAGACTCTAAGGGAAACAATTGTACACTACATTGACTGTTTTAAACAATAACTACAAAAGATTTTGCTCTAGGGAAAGCTGGGTCCATTTTGCTGTCAGAAGAATTAGAATTTAATTATTTTTTGTCATAAAGCTCTGAGGCTCTGCAGATCTTTCCTTGTTTCCATTATCCAGCTAAGTACGTGGAATTGGGCTTTTTGTATTAATTAACTGCTTGTACCTTTGTTTCTGATTTTTTATATTATCTGGTAAGGTAAGATAATTTTTATATTATCTGTAAGGTATCTGATCTTTTTGTTGTTGCTGTTCTAAGAAAATGCTGAACTCTGCAAGTTTATGTTTGAAGTTTCTTGCTAGGTATTAAAACTTGTGTCCTTCTCCGAGCTTGTATTTAAACTTAACTCTTCCAGCACAGCTTTCCACATCACTGGAAATGTACCTGCACATCTAAATAAAAACAAAGCAAACCCAAAGCATTGTGTGTTTTAAAAATGCCAAGCCTGCCTGTAAAAACAGCATCCCAGTCCTCATGTTCAGCCAGGCTGAGCAGCAGTGTTGAGTTAGATGAAAATTTCCTGTGTAGAGTTCCAGAGACAATTTGTTTAGAGCTGCCTCTGTTTCACAGGTAGGAACAGCTTCCCGTCTGTAGTACTTGGGCTGGCATCTTGAGATTCCGTATTAAGACAGAGTGTGTTACTGTATGTGTTTGTAGAAGCTGGCTGAAGTAGTCTGTGCTAGGAAAGAGAGCTTGTGTCAGCTCACCTAAACCAGTGGCTGCTTATTAAGCAAGAAAGTTTTCAGCTAATCAGTCCAGTTAATTAAATGATGAAATATTTTATTAATAGCTAAGAGTGAGACTCAACTAATAAAACAGCAGCTGGAGGAATGCATCTTTGGGGCACTTTTAAAAGTTGATTTAATTGGAATATTTAATCAGAAATTTGATGTGTCAGATGCAGATTTGATTAAGAGAGGGAATGAATAGGCAATGGTTAACAACTCATAAAAAGAAACCTCAGGTCATGGATTGCAGATTTTTGCTGCAGTGCATGGAAAGTTTGTGCGTTCTTTTACTATTTTGAAATGAAACTGTAGTAGAAAATTAGCAAGCAAGTAATAAAGAATAGAACAGAGCAATGGAAGTATTATGAATACCAGTGTTTACTAGGCATCTATATTGCATAAGTATACGTGTTTATGTACATAGATGCACATTCGTGTTAAATATGTATAAAATAGAGCTGATAAAAGTGTAAATGGCTGCCGATGTCTGTCTCACAAAACTATTGACTCCACTTCTTTTAAGAGATTTGTGCGTGTGTCTGTGTGTGAAGTTGAATAGAGTGTTGGGCTGTACGGTCAGTGAAACACTGAGTAAAATGGGTTATTTGCTTTTACAGCAGAAGGAGGCAGTTGAGGTGCTACAGAAGCTGCCACCATCTGGTGAAATATTGCAGGTAACAAACAGCAGATCAGACGTGGCAAATCCTCCTGTTGTGTCAGTGTTTCTCAGCGTTTCTTCTTTAGTATTCAATTGCTGTTTAAATGCACATGCTTTTATTTTGTTAAGTAATGCAAATGACAAAGAATGTGCTCTGAATCTCATTGGAAATCTGATGGTGACAAGGGAACTTGGTTAACTTCAGTAAACACTTGGGTCATGCTTTGCATTAGGAAAAGCTAAAAATGAAGTCTAAGCCAGCTCATATTTATTGAACTAGTTCCTAATGGTGTTACTGGTTAATTGAGAAATATGGGCTTGATCCAGGTATTTCCCTGGAAACTTTCAATCTTCAATTAAATTGTTCTAATTTCATGCCACATTTCTACACAGAAAAATCCCCACTACTCTGCAAGAAGATTCTACATTCAGAACCAGTCTGTAATTGCTTGAGTGTATGTCACTGCCACACACTTAAATTAATCTAATAATTTTTAGTTAAATTTAAAGATTGGAGCAAATACGTTATTTTTTAATACTGTATGTATGCATGCATATGTATGATGCTGTAAATGCCTATTCAGTTGGTATTAGGAAGCTTGAGGCTCTAATGGTATTGGGGTGAACTGGTGGTTAAACATTTTATTTATCTGTTGAATAGCATTTAGCAAACTACAATTAATACACAGTTTTGCTGACTTAGGCTGGAGTCTTAGTCTACATCTTAATCTTGAATAGCAAAAAAAAGTAAGAACCTAAAAAGGTGTATGTATAAATGATCAGTGGTTGTAACAATAATGTTAGTACATGGTAAGCTCAAGTTATTTCTCTCTATTTCTCTAATTGCTAGAGAACAGTGTGACTTGTGGTGAAAATGGAAGATCACTGCCATTTTCTCATCTGTACATGCTGAACACTTCCTTTTTTTTGTGGTCCTTCTTTCAGGCTATTGTATTGATTGCCTTAAAGGTGAGATGTTTATTTGTAGGGACTCCTGAACTGATTCAGTATTTAGTCCTATCTTTCTAAAGATATTTTAAAATTTCAGTATTTGTTTAAAATAACAGGTTAACTGTACCAGACTGTCAGAAGCTGTGAAGAGAAGACTTCACAACAGTTCATGCAGATACATGCAGACATGAAAATGGGACTCCCTAGGAAGTATGTTTTAAAGACAGAGCTACAGCTGATGTATTTAGCATGGCGAAGCCCTAAGCAGGTAGAAGCAGGCTCTGTGTCACAAATGGCACAAATTCTTTTCAGCTGGTTGAGTGTCTCAGCAAAATAATCCTGGTAAACATGCTCATGTGCATGTAGGACATCAAGAAATACCTTGGCTACTGGGCTGATGCACTTTATTCTGTACTTAAATGTTACTGCACTGGAAAGATGGATCTGTCATAAAGCACCATCCCATGTTCAGCATAATACCTATCTAGTTCTGAATATTGTTGAAGCTCTCACACTGAGATCATGGTAAATTTTTTACTCTATGGAAATCTGCAGTTGATTAAATTAGCATTTTCTTGATAGCTGTGTAACTTTCAGAATCTTTGACTGCTAATTCTGATAAATGCTTTCCTCTTGAGAAAGTGAGATCTACTTCTAGCAAGCTGTATTGTGGGTGCATCAAAGCCAAATGTTCAAGTGACATGTTCAAACCAATTTTTTTTCAGTCCAAAAAAAAAATCTATTTTCCATACAAACTGTGAATTCAGCCACTGTTGTTATATTTCTTTGGTAATTATATACACAGAGGATGGGCTGATTTGTTGGAACAGATCTTTCTTTTTCCCTTTGGTGTCCAGCATACAATGATGGCTTATATAAAGATGCTCTGATGACAGTAGCCAAAAGCAGTAATGCACAGCAAACAGCCTTGGACAAGTAGCTTCTTGGTTACTGCTGGCCTTTTCTTGTAAAACTATTACTGTTACAAATAGCACTTTCTATTAATGTGCTCAAAACATGAATTTGGTTTAAAAGTTTACTCTATACAAGATGAAAAAAATGTAAATTACTATTAAACATGTTGTTTGAGGATGTTATTTTGTATCACAGGACATAAAGGAGAAATACACACACCCAGGTGATAATTCAAAGTCACTGGCTAGTTTTGGCAAGTCATAGCCACTGTGGCCATGGGGTTTGCCAGCAGGCACCAGCTGTCCCAGCCAGCCTGTGACCCTCAGTTCTACCCAAGACATTTTGTTTGTTCAACAGCAATTGCTGGCTCTTGGTGATGGTGCAGGGAGGGGAAATGGCTGCAGAGAAGGGAGGGCTACAAAGGTGGCCAGGGACAGGAGCCTGCTGGCACATGTGGTTCCCAATGATGAGACAGAGCTTCTGGAATTAATCCAGAGAATGCAGAATTTGGGGCAAAGATTTCCTGTTGATGTCAAAGGATTTTGAAGCAGATTTTAAGGTGTTTATACAGGGTGGTGCTTGGCCACTTAATCCCTTTAAAACAATACATGATCCCTTTCACTCCCCATCCCTTGGTTAGCTTCAGTGGCCAGCATTTCTGTAGGAGGGGAAGGCCTCATTTTTCAATTTGTGCAAAATGATGTGTGTATTGCCACATTTTAATTTAAGATTGTACTTCCTGTTTTCACTGCTTCATATAATTTTATTTTTGTTTATTGACATTTGTAAGAAGTCCTAGCTCAGGCTGTTAATAGATTATCCATCTTTTATCTCATTTTAAAGGAGTCTTCTCTTAAAGATTGCCTGCAATACTAGAAATTCAATCTGCATATTAATTAATATGCACTAATTAATTAATTAGTGGTGCAGTTCTAAAATTTGGTTTTTTTTAGATGTTGCATGTTTTCTTTTGCATAGCTGTCTTGTGTTCTGGATTTTTAAAAAATAGTGGAAAAGTGTATTACAACCTGCTCCCTTTTTATGGTGTCTGAGAAATATCCTAGGAGTTTTACTTATGATTTCAAAAATAATGGGAAGAATTAACTGATGGAAATTTCATGTTTGAGTTAATGATTCGCACAAATACCTGTTACCAGATTTCTGCATTGATAAAAATTGCATAAAGAGTTGTTAGAGGGAATTTACAGGACTGTGGGAAATTATATACAGTATTTGTAATATCATATGGTCACAGTTGTAAACTTGCCTATGGAAAGTTTACATTTGAAGAACTAAATAAAAACACGGTAAGTCTGCTGTTATTTCCAATATAAAATCCACAGCTGTAGATTTACAGCTCCTTCCTCATGTAACTGTGTTAATTTCAGTATTTGTAAGGCCTTGTAACACCTTGTAAGGGTTCAAGATTTTTTTTTTTGTTAAGTGTCACACATTTTTTTTTATATTTTTGTAAGATTTTTAAATTTTCTGTGTATTTAGCATAGAAAATATTAACTAACCTCTCATAACAAAGTGTGATCTAGACCATTGTGTTCTTGTTTGCAGTCTGAATAATGAAGGGATAAAATAGTACTTGTTGGTAACAACTATGGATTGGTTAAATGGGGAATACTGAAATGTGGCTTAAGATGCTAAACTGTTTTCAGCCACATGCAATCATTGTGATTATTGCTGCACTGAGGTTAAAAGAAGTCACAGGATTTTTGGGTTTGGTTTGGATTTTTTCCTCTAGGAGAGCAATCTAAATGCAAATTATATACCTGAATGAAAATCCAAGAAACAGGTATAAATGAGGTTTGAGAGGAAAAAAAATCTAGTGGTGATAACACTTGGCAAATTAGTGTGTAGTGCATTTTGAATGGGAAAGCATATTAATATTTTCTTGATTCGTACTACATTTATAAAGTAATAGAACTTTTTATGCATTGGTCATCTAAAATTATATAGATAAACCCATCATATAGATATGGGTGAATTAGTCTGAACTAAAATCAGAAAGAGGTCTACTGTGATGCCAGCACTGAGTCTGCAAGCTAAATGTTCTGTTGATTTAATTCAAAGGAAGATTGTTAAACAGTTTGAATGGCACAGTCAAAATAACAAAGCATAAAAGTGAGTAAAGGGAATTATATGAGGGGGAGAAATTTAAAGAAAGTTAAGGGTATGGTGATCCAATGCTGTTCAAGTCTGTTGTTATCATATTGAAAAACATATCTTGGAAATTGATGTCCCCTCTTTCTTCCTGCTCCTCCAAATTCTGATACCAAGCCCTAATTGAATAAAATATCCTTGGCCCCTGGATCTCTCTAACAAAAATAAATCACTGTGTTCAGAAGATATTGTTCCAGGCCTGTTCGTTTTTTCCACAAATCAGACATGACAAGGACTTCTGCAGGTATTATTGGAAAGCAGCATTTTTTTTCTTATGACCCATATTACTGAAGCTCTCAGACTCAACCAGTGAAGTTGTGAGCAAAGTCTTCTTTTGCTGCCCTCTGCATTATCTGCACCAATTTCCTGGGGAGCACGTAGAAGGTATTAAAGTTCACTGAGTGTGAAGGTCTGGAAAAAATTAGGTTGAACATTTCTGAGGAGACCATTGTTAAGGCAATTGAGAGGTAAAATACCACTTTGAAATAGTTGTTTATGTTTGGTATAGCAGATCGTGTTTGCTATGAAATATAGAGATGAAGAAATGAGAGAATATTAATCTACTTGATTTGGATCAAACTTAAATGAGTTCCACCCTTCTGTGTTCAGTTGTATTGCTGAAGGTATTTAGGGAACCACCATGTTTCAATATTGTTTACTACTTAAATCACATTCATAAGGCAGAACAAGCTCTTGGTGATGCATGTAATTTTTACAGCTGTTCTTCTGTCGAGTTTCCAGAACTTCTGCTCACATCTGTTTTTTCTTCCTTAAACCTTTTTTTACTTTTTGACTTCTCAGAAAGGATTCTTGCTTATTCTCTCCTTCCCCTGTGAACTGCCTTTCTTCATTAGAAATACCAAAGTTTTATCAGAACTGTTGGGATCCCGTGGGTCAAGACGGGTTGACTGATGCCTTCACTTGTTGCATAGTAAAACTTTCCTCAGAGCAGTGTGTGTGAGTTCATTCAGCATATTTATTTAGTGTCTCAACCTGCTGAACTTGATGCTTGGTTTTGACATGTGGAAGGTCAAATATTTTATGTAATCATATAAATTGCACTTAAATAATATTTTTTTAATCTTGTGATCAGGTGTGATAGTAATAGACCACTGTGAGCCATAACTTTTGGATGTGACAGAAGGCAAGCTATAAATGCAGGCTATTTAAGAAAACAAACAAACAAAACCAAAGAAAACCACAAATCTCTTACAGAAAAGCTTGCGTCATTTTCAGTCTTCAGGTCAGTTTAGAAAGGCATCAAGGCTCCCTTTTTTTTTGTTCCTGTAAATCTCTTCAAAGTTTAGAAAAATTCATGTCTGTCTCTTACTTCATATGCATATTTGGTGAACTGAAATGAAGAGATTTCACTGACCACCTTTCACAGAAACCCTGGGAGACCAACTAATCCTGACCATGTATTTTAATAGCCATTTGTTAGGATAAGAGTGAACTACTCAAGCTCTTCCATTTGCAAAGGGCTCACTGAGTGACTGGAAAATAATGGAGGAATCAGGGTGTGCATCTCCACTTCTTAGGAATGCCTATACTCTTTTGTTCCTAGATATCCACAAGATTCTTTAAACTAGCAAATTTCTTTGTCTGCATGGTTTATGAATAAGATATGACAATCTGTCAGAAATATATTTCTTTCTACCCTTTTCATTCCCCCACACAAATGAAGGAAAAAAAAGTAGCCAAATAAAGAAAAATTGTGCCCTGCGGGCGTTATCAGTTCCAGCACTGAACACTGAAAAGTGTTTATGTTCTAGCTATAAAGCTCTTCTCCTGCCTATAAATAAATGAGCAGTCACTGAGCATACATTAAAAAGAGGAAGGTACGATGTACCATATATTAAGATTATTTTTTGGGATGTTTCATGTGTTTCAGTTAATTACTCTTTTATAAGAAGACCAAATATTAATGAACAGTTAATGAGTCTTTGTTTTTTTCTAAGGTTAGGTTTGCTTAATGTGATTTTGGGGATTTTTTTTATGCTAATCTCAAGTCCCTCCACCTTTGCTTGTCTTGCCATATATTCATCTTCTAGATGTACACTTTGCCAATATGTTAATCTACACATTTGGCATTGTTAGAAGGACTTGGTTTTAAATAGATTGTTCATGGATCTTATTAAGTATAGGGAGATTTTAGAGGGTTTAGTCTCTGAACTGAAAACCTCACATATAACAACATATATAAATCATATAGGTAACTATTGCACTAGTATTTATGTTGCAGCAACTTGTATCACATGGTTAAAGTAATGTCATTATTGCAGAGCTTGTAGGTATACTTCAATTTTAGATTTTTATTTACCTACTAATCTGTTCTATATTCATTAGGATTAAAAGCGCTTCCACCATATATTTAGTTTTGTTTTAAAAGTTTTCAAAATTATATTCTGTCATATCAGAGTTAAGCCTCTTAATGCCATATATATCAAAAGCACACATGAAACCAGACTGGTCAAGCTACTGAAAAGTAGGTGGCTGGTAGCTGCCTTTGTTCTTGTTACTTGTCCATGTATGTAACTTTGATATTTTGTGATGTGATATTTGCATTCATATCATACATGAACATTAAAATTTCAAATGTTCTTCTAAAGCCTTTAGTTGTGGATCCAGTGCTGTGACTTTATTGCAAAGATGAAAGCCCATCTTGTATGGTGCCAACCTGTATGTGACCACCTAAAGCTTACAATGGATTTATGAGGGAACCTGAAGGATGGTTCCAGATATAGAGCTAGACCTCAACCAAAGATTACTGCTGTCTGGTCCTATGAGTCTTTTAGCATTCTTTTTGCACTCCTTGGCTGGTTTGTAGGTCTTCCAAATAGACTTCCAGTTGATCAGCTCACAGTAAACATGCTAACAAGATAGGAAGCAGCATAGTTTATTGACTAATGGCTTAGTTAACCCAAAGTGCCAGCATAAAAATAATTAAAATTGTAACTTCTGCTATTTTTGTTCTAACAATCATATAAATGAGAAGTAACTTTACACCTGAATGTTACAACAGAAATTAAACATTAACAGGAAAAGTTCTCAGAGTGTATTTAAATAAAGGAAAAAAAGCCATTATGCATCTGAACTAGCTGGTTATAATACTGTCTCACCAGGTTCAGAATCTGGATTTTTGCACTGTTTAGATTGGAAATAGCCATGCTTTAATGTATTTCAGTGTGGATTGGAGTTAAGCAGACTGACAGTCTGAAAAAGACAGAATTTTAGAACAGTGTTTGATTAATTCAGTAATATGGATTCCTATTTTGCCCAGAAATTGTATTGGTTCAGTCAGTGAACCCCTTGTGTTTCAGTCTGTAAGGCCTCTCCTAGAACAAATAGATGTAAACTTATCAATACTATGATGTCTCTTCAAATGTAATATTGGAGATCATATAAGGCACTTGGAATCGCTGGGCTGGTATTTTTTTACATCTGTGGTAAATATACAAGGCATATTATTCCTGTTGTGACTTTAGGGCATGCATTGTTAGTTGGTAGAATTCATAAAAAAATGAACAGTTGCTGGATGTAGTTTATAGTCTCGTTTTCTGTTGCTAGAAGAGACAAATAACTTCTACTAGCATATAGCATATCAACAACTTTTACATATAATGGTATTTCTTGGAAGGAAAATTGTACCCCTCTGTAAATTGTACCAGCTCTGTAAACCATCCATCTGATGGATGAATAGACAGATGGACTGAGAGATGAAAAACTAGATTACATCATTTGATGACTGACACACTTGGAATAATAAATAAAAGGAAAGAAATATACAGGAAAGGATGCAAACTGCCTCACACACAAATTGGGACTCCCTATTTTTCAATTTTCATCTAAAAAAAAAAAAAAAAAGGAAAATTGTTGTAGTGTTCAGGGTGTGTGTGTGGCAGGAAACCAATTTTATTAGGAAGAATTGAAAATGTTTCTGCACAACTTTGAAAGGGAAGAAGAAAATCCGTTGCACTGTTTCTTCCTTGCTTCTTATTGTGTGTTGACAATATTATTGGTATCTGGAAATATGAAAATAATAAACTGTGATTTTACATCTTGTTTTGCTGGAAAAATAGAAGGCACTTTTTGTTGGCTTTCAAGATTTTTTTGACATGTTGAAGGAAAAATACAGATTTTGGATTCACTTGGACCCAGGATTTCCTGAAGATCAGAACAATTCAGAGAACTTAAATATAATTTAAGATTTAAAATAAAAATTCAAAGAAAATTTCCGAGGATTAAGAAATTTGTAATGATGGAGAGTTTACACAAGGATGAAAGCAAATGATTTATGCGAGCCAAAGGAAAATTATGTGAAAAGCTGTTCCTTGCATTTGGATCCCTGACCCAGTGAAGGACTCTGGCTTAATTTTCCAAAAGTCCTAAATTTGTACCAGTTAATATTGTTAGATGGCAGAATTCCAAGACAAAAAAGACATGAGATAGGTTATAACTTGCATGACATCCTGGTCTCAGAACTGCAAAGAGATGGATTTGATGGGTGGTCCACTCAATGGATAAGGAATTGGCTTGATGTTTGCACTCAGTGAATTGTGGTCAATGGCTTAATGTCCAAATGGAGAACAGTGTTGAGTGGCAGTCCTTAGGGGTCCATATTGGGACTGCTATTTAACATATTTTTTGGTGACAGGGACAGAGGAATTAAGTGTACTCTCAGCAAGTGTGCTGGTGAAACCAAGCTGTGTGGTGTGGTCAACACACTAGAGGGAAGGGAGGCCATCTGGAAGGGTCTTGATAGGTTTGAGAGGTCTGTCCATGAAAACCACATGAAGTTAAATAAGGCAAAATGCAACATTTTGCACCTGGGGCAGGGTAAACCCAAGCACTAACACAGACTGGGTGGAGAATGGATTGAGAACCTCCCTGAGGAGAAGGACTTGGGGTTGCTGGTTGATGAGAAGTCCGACATGAGCCAGCAAATTTACACTTGAAGCTCAGAAAGCCAACCTGGGCTGCATCACATAAAGCATGGCCAGCAGGTCAAGGGGGGTGATTCTCCCCCTCTGCTCTGCTCTGGTGAGACCCCATCTGGAGTGATCTGTCCAGCTCCTGATCCCCCCAGCATAAAAAGAACAGGGAGCTGTTGGAGCAAGTCCAGAGGAGGGCGACAAAAATGATCAGAGGGCTAGAACACCTCTTCTATGAGGACAGGCTGAGTTGGAGTAGTTCAGCCAGGAGAAGAGAAGGTTCTGGGGAAATCTTATAGCAGTTTTTTTGTACCTGAAGGAGAGCCACAAGAAAGCTAGGGAAGCTCATTGTTAATCATGTAGCATCACGTCAAGGGCTAATGGCCTTAAAATGCCAGAAGGTAGATTTTGATTAGATATTAGGAAGGAATTCTTATTGTGAAGGTGGTGAGACACTGAAACAAGTTGCCCAAGGAAGCTGTGGCTGCCCCCTTCCTGGAAGTGTTCAAGGCCAGGCTGGATGGGGCTTTGAACCACCTGGTCTGGTGGGAGGTGTCCCTGCCCTTACAGGGGGTTTGGAACTATGTGATCCTTAAGGTCCCTTCCAACTCACACCATTCTATAATGCTATGAAATAGGTGATAGAGTGATGGAGAGGACTAGTGTTATCTCAGTATAGCCTATCAGTAAATGAGACTTGAGTGGCAGTTAAATGATCCCCCCTACAGATTAATTTTTTGATTATTCAAAATCATATTTGTTCTCCTCTTCTGTTACTGGTACTTCTAGATACTCTGTTTTCTACTGGTACAGATTTGGAATAATGTTCATCCATTTTTGCACAGTTGGATATCAAGCCACAAGAAAGAAGAGCTCTTTACCCGACAATAATTTGTAAGAAGCAAGAAATGAGATGGTGTTTTTAACTGTAATTATTTGTACATTTTAACTGTAATTGCTTGTAAATTGGAACAGTGTATGAAAGGGGACGTTTTAAGAAAGTACCACAAATTACCTAGAAAAAAAGAATATAATAAGCCTGCAGCAGAAGCTTAAAAAGGCATATTAATCCATTTATATCCTGAAACAAAAATGTGACGCTGAAATACTGAAAGACTGACTAAAATGACACATGAAGAAGTCAATAAGAAAGATTTAAAAAAAAAAAAAAAAAGAAACTGCTGGATCAATAAATAGAAAACCAAAAAAGGTGGATGCTGGAATGTATACATTGGGTATGAATGAGCAGGAAGGTGACTAGAAATTCTGAAGGCAATTTGAAAGAATTTGAATAAAGCAAGATGAAAAAGAAGAATTTGAGTGTTTTCAGAAATGATTTTCTGATATAGCTGCAGGTGGTTGCCTGAATTCCATAACTGGTGTAGTAACAAAAATATATTATAATACCTGGATAAAAAAAAATTATGATATGAAGTAAATATGCAGATAAAGTACAGTAATGACACATCAGGATTTCATATCAGATCAGTAGGGTTCCCGAAAGTAAGAGGACCCTCTGTTGTGAAGTTGTTTAATCCCTAGATAAAAGAATTATAGCCAATATTAATGTCTGGAATTTGAATGACTTCTACTAGTTTAGTCTCAGATAACTCCACTGAAGATTAAGTTTTGGATCATAAAATTTTGATGGTATCCCCTGCTTCACATCCTAACAATAAATGATCTCTCCAAATTGGTTTTCAGAAGGGAATATTCATTTATATGCAGCCATGCATGCTATTTATGTAACTATTTAGTCCTAATCATGATTACATCTGGACTTAGTAATATGTAATCATGATTACATATGTCCAAAGTCTAAGTGATTTCATGAGTACATATGTACTTTGATTTCAGACACTCAGATTACATTTTGTACACTTTAACAGCTACAAGTCTGATTTAGATGAAGATGCCTGTTTCAATTTAAATATTGAAAATGAAACAATTTTGAGATAATTTTTCTACTTCCCTACATACTTCTAAGTATTCATAGCAGAAATTAAGTATATTTAATTGGAGAAATATGGAAAAGACACAGCCAAGAAAGACTTGAAGCACACTATGCAAGCTCAAAAGTTCCACTGATACCACCTCCAGCCTTGTATATTTCCCATTATTATTTAGTTTGCCATAATTATTTAATTTCCCATAATTATTTTAGTAATTTAGCATCATCTTTCTCTCCCTTGCTTGTTTGTTTATTCATTTGTCAAAGAAAAGTTTAAGGAGGCTTTCCCTTTCTAAAGTTGTGATCTTTGACTCCAAGGCCTGGCATTTTGTATCTTATTCTCTTAGTCCCAGTCAGTATTAAACCAGGCCAGATGCCAGTGCTACTCTCTCTATTTGGTCTGGTTAAATACATCGGACTTTGTCTCTGCTCCACTCCCCTGATGGCTGCCTCACCTTTGCTTCCATTGAATGAATCCTGTGCTTTTAGGAGGAAGCTTATACTTAACTCTGCTGCTCCTATTCTTTTTGGTCTGCCCTTGGAGAATAATATTTCTCTCTTTTTTCTTATTCTGAGGTGTAGGTTTTAAAACTGATGGGAGTTAACTAGTACGTCTTTTGACAGCATCTTAAATCTCAGGAGGAATCCTCTGTAGGAAGCCTTCCTCACAGTTTACTTTTTTTCCTGATTTCTGCAAAACTTGTGCCACCTTTGGGATATAGATATGAAGTAGATGGACAGTTTCTGGAGCAGAAATGCTGGAAACAAAATGTTGAGGTATATTTCATGTGCTGAGGCCTCTATTTTAGTCTTAATTATATTATCAGGCTTTTGAATACAGTGCTTGTTCCCAAGTGCTTGACAAGAATAGGTTTGGAACTTGAGTGTAATTCAGTTGCTGATACTAAGTGAAGAGGGTTGCAGAAAACATCCTTTCCAAAGTGTTATCTTTTCAAGTTCAAGGACATGATCTTGCACTTGCTGAAGACCATGAGCTGCCAGTTAATTGATGTAGCTGTCATAAAACCATTGCTTAGTTACACATCCAAACTTAGTTCTGTTTGGGTGTGTCTTTAGCTTGCTTATGTGGAAACTTTTGAAGAGTTTTTTCTTTAATGAATTATCACAAATACAGGCAAAACTATGCTGTAATTCTTAATTCTACAGTTTGAATTATTGCTCATCTATTTCTGCTGAAGCACTTGGATTTTGATGGCTTATTTTTATGATAACATTTTTCTTTTTATGCTTCTTATGTGAAGAAGCCCAGACCTATTCTGATACCATTTTTGCAGGGATATCCTATAAAACTTTAACAAGCATTTCACTAAACACAAAACATGAAAATTCTCTTACTATAGGCTTAGAGATCATTTAGTATGTGCTGCACAGCCACCTAACCTGCGGCCCACTAATACCTATTAGAGTGGTGCTGTGTTGTGTTACCACTGATAGAAAAATCAGCTTTTTTGAGACTCTCTGACCTGCATAAAACAACAGAGTTCAGAGAGAATATTGGTGCATACTTAAGCAGATGATAGCTGGCTGTAAAGACAAGTGTCAGTGTTTTTATGCATCCATAATGATTCCTGAGATTTCATTGTAAATCAGCCCAGGAAACAAACAGTAGGTGCAATGCCTGATGCACTTCAGGGGTTTGATTAATCACAATTTCCTCATGCCTCTGAGCAAGTAGATTCAGCTGATGGTGCTGTTTAAGCATTACTAAATCTGCCTAGAAACACATTAATGTAAATAAAGGGAGGTAATTAACCCTTATCAGACAAGTTACCCGAAACAAATCCTCACACGCTTGTAATAAAAAATGAAAGACAGAATTAATCTTCTGCCTTACAAGGGAAACCTCTGTTTTGCTATATTTCTCTCACTGACACTAAATATGCTGCTTTTTCTTTTGAATCAGCTTTGTTACTTTCTGCTGCTTTGATGAAAAGAAAAGGAAGTACAACAAATTTGTGTTGTATGCTTATAGAGTTTCAAAAGTCTTCAACCATTGTTCTTTTTGTTTCCGATCAAGTTCTTTTTAATATGGTCTTGATTCTAATTAGAGTCTCTTTCAAACACTTTTCTAAAAAAAATACTGTTTTCTTTTTTCTCTGCAGTAACAAGGCTTTTCATTTTATTAACTTGGCACCAGGGCTAACAAGATTAAGAATAAAAGAATGTATAAAGCTCAGTATGTTTAAACAATGAGGCATAATATAGAAGACCTGTAGAAATACTTACCTGTAAGGATATAATGGATTTTTGCAGCTGCATTCTGCTATACTATTTGAGGACAGGAAAAGAACTGCTTCAGTGTGAGTATGCTCACTGAATATAACCCTCCCCCCATGTAAGTGTGTGTAAAATGTAGCATTTTTCGAATTACTGACTGTTTTAACATGTTGTAACTATGGAATTATTGCTATCTGTAGAAGGAAAACTGAAATAGTTCTGTGGTGCTTCAAATAGTCTGGAGCATGCGATGAGGCTGTTCTCAGGGAAGAAAGATGATAAAAATTGTCATTGGCACATAACATATGCTGGATAATTTTGAGTACACAGTTCACTTCAAGCTACCATACACCAGGGAGTAGTTAGCATTCTTAGTGGCTCAACATACTAATTGCCTAATAGAACGTATTTTTCTTATTGGTCTCCATGTGGCTGTAGTTCACCCACTTCATTATTCTACCAGGTTTAATTGCATATGTTTGCTCAGCTTGTCTAGAGTTCAGATACTTCTTGGCTGTTGAAGAAAATGCTTTAGTCCTTACACAACTTCAGGATGTACAAATCAGTCCTAGATGATGCTTGAGCTGCCTTTAGTTGTTTCTCATTCAGTTGCTTCTCATTCAGTGATCATCAGGTATCAAATCTCTGCTAACTAGATTCAATTTCTTTTGAACTTGCCATTTTTATTAGTTGCCAAAATGCTTTTTCATGCAATTGTAAGAGCAAGGAGTAAATTCACAGTATGATTTTAAACTCAGTCTGACTCTTTCACAAGCTGACTTTGTCCTTTAAGACTTAACTTTAAAAGTCTTTAGGCCATAGTCTGAATCATAGTTGAACACAGTCTGTATTTACGTGATCAAAATTCGGTTTCCTCTGGTAGTGAAAATGTACTCATTTTCTCTCACTTCAGTGGAACTCTCCTACTCATACTATTGCCCAGTTGGCAAAATACTTATTTATTAAACTATGTATTGAGCGTTTTGTAAATCCTTTTTTTTTTGAGATTTTCTGGAATTTTGGATACCAGTGATTTCAAGCCTCAGATCATTATCATCTCCTAATTACAAGTGCACAATTCACACACTAAAGTTACCAAGGTCAAGCCTCAGAATTAATTTTCTGGAAAAATTTTTGTAAAGCTCTAGAAAACTTCATAATTGTTATTCTTCTGTTCAGCATTGAACATTCATGTATTTTTAGTATATTTGCTTGCATCTTTCTTATATTGTATCTGAACAATGGTAAGATGCTACTTATTTTGGTAGTGCATAAATTTAATGAAGTAATTGTGACCTTGAGCTCCTTCCTGTCTTTGGCTGTAAATGTTCTGCCAAGCAGAAGAGTGACCAGCTTGAACTCAGTGATCCCCCTGCAGCCTGTGGTAGGACCATGGAAGGACCATGGCAGACCAAGCTAAAGTGGGCTTTAGCCCTGCAATGTGTGATGAACTGAACATAAACCCTATTCCCTGTGCCACTATGGGGGAGGAGATAGAGAAAATTGGGAGTAAAGTTGAGCCCCGGAAGGAGGGAGGGGTGGAGGGAAGGTGTTTTAAGAATTGTTTTTTTCATTTCTCATTACCCTCCTCTGATTTGGTTGTTAACAAATTAAACTTATTTCTCCAAGTTAAGTGTGTTTTCCCTGTGATGCTCACTGATGAGGATGGGTCTTCCTGCCCTTATCTCAACTGACAAACCTTTCTTTGTATTTTCTGTCCCTTGTCCAGCTGAGGAGGGGAGTGATAGAGGTACTTGGTAGGCTCTTGGCATCAAACCAAGGTCTAGCCACCACAATATTACTACTTATAAACAAATGATATTAAAACTCTTAGAATAGTAATTAATAGGAGAGATTATTTAGGTCCTGGCTGGGAGAACAGTTTTTTAAAAAATGTAGAGCTGTAGTATACTGCTTATGTGGGCTATTACCAAAATCTGCTTCCTTCCCATTTTGAAGAGTATTTTTTCCTCAATTTGAATGCAGACTGTGGTTTTAACTACTTATCTGTAAAACTATCTTGCCACAGTGTTACACTGGCTAATTCCACAATATTAAAATGAGTAATACAGGTGTTGTTCAGACTTCTGTTGCTGTTAAGCATATGATAGCCACTTTGCTTATGGCTTTCATAATTATAGTTCCTTCTTTTTGTGGCTCATTTGTCATGATGAGTATTTTGTTGCTGAGATTTGAAAAGGAAATGGATTGAAATATGCTCTTTAAAGGGGCACATGTGAGCCTTTCTGGTCAGTAAGGGCTAGGGGAGAAATGTTAGAAAGTGACTTTTCTATGGCTTCTAGTGTTTTTGTGCATGTAGTATGGGGAAGCAATAAAAGCTTAAGCCAATGTGCCAGACAGCAGTAGAAGTTTCCTGAGCTTCTGGTATATGATATCAAAATATTACTTGTTATACCTGTAGACTTATAAGAATGTAAAATGTTTTTTGTCAGTTAAAGATCTTAGAAAAAAACCACAAACAGAAAACAAGCCTGGAGTTTATTCCACCCAATACAGTTTTAAAAAGACATGTTGGAAATACATTACCTTTATATTTTAATGAATCTTTTAATTAAAATAGAGCTATGATATTAATGAAAAAAAAAAAAACCCAACAGCTATATAAACTTGATGTCTCAGAGAAAATTTGAAAACCTTTCAGTCCTAGGGCATTTCTTGACATGTGATTAAGGGGGATTTTGTGTTATGTTGAATCACAATCTCTGTCCAGTGTCTTGAAACAATTGCTTGCTCTCAGATAACAGCAGTGAAATTGACAGCAGATGTGAATTTGTTGATTGAGTCCTGAAGTGAATTCACAAAGCATTTTTAGAAGAATATTTTTATGTCTGAAACTGTTCTACATGTACTTCTCATACCGATGTTGGGAGCTGTCAGACTCCAGAACTAAAAGCGGTGATTTACATAAGCACTGTCGTTGCTGTAAAAAATTTTAAAACATAGCTATATACATGACTTCAAGATGCCCACTCAATTAAAGTGAATATTATCACCTATTTTAGTGGAACATAACTCATGATGTATACTTCTTGTTGTGTTAATTTAGTCTAATTGCAATCAGTGTTTAATTATACTTTGATTAGGGAGAACTGGAAGATTGGTTTACAAGGAGGTTTAGATGAATTAAATATGCATTGGCTGATCAGATGTCCACACCTATATTAGGTAAAATCCCAAGGAAAATTATAGTTATTTAAGCATAAGACAAGGTGTCTGTAGTTAAAATAATTCAAGGTAAAAGGGCTCTCCAGTCAAAGTAAGAAGTAATTCTTCTGGACTGAGGAATTAGACATAGGAAGTGGCATAAAAATATTTTGTATATTTAAAATTCAAATTCATGACATCCTAGGGTGAAGCTGACAAAGTGATGCGTTATGAACTCTGTATTTATGGTATATTGGTTTTGGAAAAAGTTCCCAAACTTTTTGGGGTGGTGGTTAGATAAAATTAAGAAAATTGTTAAAACTGGACTCTAGTTTATTGTATGCCCTCACATGACATGCATTATTTTTGCAGTGTATTCTTATATATAAAACCAGAATCAATGAAATTGGACAGTTTGTGTATGGAAGAAATGTCTGGAAACTCTAAAGTCACAGATGCTTTTTAGGCATGCAAACTACTTGTAGCTGGGATCCTGAGAGGTCTTTAGCTCCTCATGAATGATAAAAAAATATTATTAATAAGGTCATCCTACTCCCCAGCTGATAGCTGAGATAGATAAGTTAGGTACAAGAATGGGAGATTAATCGTAAAACAAAGAAGTGATGTTCTCAATGAATGGTAAATCTGTTATTTCATTGCTCTTAAGTAATCATCGTTATGTCTAGGTTCCATATATAATGATAGAATAGATCAGGAGTTTTTCAAAATCCAGTAGCCTGGACTGAAATGCATGGTCTGCAGAAGTTTTATTTAATTCCCCCTGGTTAGTGTCAGTGATACCAAGCATCCTTCAGACAAGAGTCCAAGACTCTGATCTTACAAAATGGACCTGTGTTCTATTAGCTAAATAGTTAGAAAAGCATTAGGAAAAGCTGAAAAGTAACTGTGCTTTGGAAAAGAAACTAAATATAAGACGTGTACAAAAAAGAAGCCCACACACATAAAATAGGTCAAAAGAATTTGAATACACATTGTAATACTGTATAACTGATAAGGTACATTGTTTCATGCTATATTAATTTTATGTAGTTTTAACTAGTAACTCATTATATCTAGATTAAAGTGTACTCCCTTATAAAGAGATTATTTATATTTAATCTGCACTAGTTAATCATGTAACTGTACCTATTTTTAGAACAATTAGATGTCTCACAAAGAAGTTAATTATCTGGCATAGAAAGAGAATACAAACTTGTGATCTGCTGTAGAAGAGAAGGGGCTTTTATATTAAACTAGATTTGTTCTGGAGATTTACTTCACAGAGATTACAATTACTGTTGAGATGATGGGTTTTGGCTGAATTGTGACTGATAACTATTCTAAATGAGATCTAATGGTTAGTATCTGATAGAATAATTACAAATCAGTTTGCATTCTGCATTTGTTGTATAGGTTGTGAGCAGCTCACCAAGAGAAGGTACCTCAGTTACTTACATACAATTATTAGTTTCATTTGTCCAACTGGAGCACCACAGCAGAAAGCAGAACTGGACAGAGCCTGTTTCATGTTAGTGCCATGGCTACCACCCTGAAAAGGGAAAGCAGGCTCCTGAAAACCTGAATTGGTTTGCCCCTGGATTACAGTAATTCAGTTACTTCCAAACAATGAAGAAGGTGAGGCTCTTTTGCCCTCTCTTGTATTGACTGATTTTGACCAGTTGAATGTAAAACTGAGCCATGTCTGGCTTCCTTCTAAAATCTGGGATGCTTGTTCCTGTCACGTAAGCAGTTGTTCTTCTCTTCCCTATAAATCCTCACCTTAGACCACCTCTTCTTCCAGTAACATTGCAAATATCCTTCTTCCCATCTTCTATCATGTAGGAATTGCAACACAGTCTTAAAAAAAATCTGTAGGTCAGTTCTAATAATGTTTATGACTGCTGTTTGGCTGTTTTTATGGTTAACTAAACCAGTATGGAAAAAAGACTGAAGGCTTTTTCTCTGGACAAAATAGTGTTTCTTAAAAAACTAAGTTTAGTGACAGAGCTATAATAGACTCTTCTCCAGATAATGGTAATATAATTCGTACATAAGCATCTAATGTCTTAATTTAATAATTGTATCCTAGCATGTGGTGATTCTAGTGGCAATGTAACACTTGGCAATTACATTTCAGTGGCACTTTTGTTGGGTTTTTTAAACAATGATTACTGTGTATGAATCTTGCCAGGGAATTAATTTTATAAACCCGAATATTTCAAAGTAAATTTGGTATGTGTTATGATCCTCAACTTTGACAAAGTGAGTAGGAAAATATGAGCCCAGACAATGAGAATAAGTTAGTCTCCAGCTCATGTAACTGACCTGAGATAAATGGTAACTACCTACCATAAATCATATGGCAGGGGTTTTGCACTGCTATGATGGTGTACTTAGAATGCTACTGCGAACACTTTACTGTCATGTAAGTAGTGATTAGAGTACGTAAGTTGGTAGGTGTGAGCATATAACATTTTATAAAGATACAGGATAATGAATTGTATAGATAAGCAAATGTTTCTTGAGGGGTTTTGTTATAGAAAATAGCTACGGCTAGGTTTAAAAAACATGTGAGCAAGAATTTTTGTTTCAATGTGTGATGTTTTCAAGGAAGGTGAGACCTCTTCAGGATTGTCATCTTTTTACCTTACTGAATAATATAAATTAGACATTTTTTTCCTTGGGCTTCTTTCATGGATAACTCAGAATTCATTCACAGAACATCCCTCTGCTCAACCCATAGAGCATTCTGCAAACCAATAACTGAAAAATAACAGTAGATCACAGGACTGGAAATAAGTAGTGTTGACTCACAGTCCTAATCTAGTGTCTGAGATAACTTTTAATCTGTTTGCTTTACAATTCGTGACCTTTTCTATGTATTTATAGTGCGACTTCCTTTTTCCATGCAGGGGACTTTATTAGATCAGACTTGTAAAGCATTTGAATGTAAAAAATATTCTTTAAACCCTTGAGATTGCACCATGGCTGCTACTTTTGCTAATCCCTTTTCTCTGCTGTGTGATGAGTGCCTTAAAGAAGCAAAAAAAAGACTGCTTTTCCTTCTTGAGGAAGTTAAATTGACTGTTATCTGTGATACCAAGCAACTTAAATGTCTTCAATTATGGCAGTGCTTTGAAGGTGTTACTCTACTGAGGAGATGGGTACTGATTTCTTGAAAGTCTCTCCGAGGTACATGGTAGATTAATATCAGACATCTGTGAGCATTTGCAGCTGTGGAATATGTAGTCTATCTGATGGCACAGTGAGGAAGAAGTTATTTGCAGGGACAGTTGGTTTTCAACATTGCTCACAGGTTAGCATGCATACACTGAGCATTGCTGTGGTCTCTGAGGACACAGAGGAATGTGTCCTGTTTTGTTTTTGGTTTTTTTTTTAATTAAGCTATACCATTTCTGTACAATTTATAAAAAATATTTTTGTTCCTTACGTAACTTTTTGGGTTTTTTGCATTAAAACAAAACACTGCTTTAAAAGATAGCAGGTAGCTTTATAATGTGCATCAAAGTATGTAACTGAATGGATACCCTAGGGTATGAGCTCTAAATCAATTCATCAGAGATTCCTGATAATGAAACAATAAATTTGAGATAGGAAGATACCGCTTGTCTTCCAGAGCTGACAAGCTGCATTTCAATTCACTTCCCCCTTACTTCTTCCTTTCCTCCTCTTGGCAAAGCTGAGTTTTTCCTCACAGCACTGTGTGTCAGACTTGCCATCTGTCAGCATCCTAGTGCTGCCTGAAAGAGACATTACACAAACTCACATAGCTGCAGAGTTTAGCTAGAACTGGTTGTATGCCATGCATTGTTAAAACTGCATTCAAAACTGTTTTCACTTTATGTTGTGCTTTTCCAAAGTAAGTGTATTTGGGAAGGGATAAAAGCCAAGAAACCAACCAACAAACTCGACTGCCAGCACGCAGAGCAGTTGCAATGTATATCACAGCTCTCAGTAAAGGCAACAAGAGTATGGGGGGAATTTGATGCTATAATTTAGGTGGTAATGAGAGTGTTATTTTAGAGCTTATAGCATGCTAACATGTAAGTCCAGAGCCTAAGTCCTACAAATAAGATGTGGTAGCTGAGTATGGAGTGAAGTTGTGAAGAATTAATGCTAATCTTCTGAGCAAAATGCAACATGGAGCTGTGCATTATGCTGTTGAAGCTGTTAAGCTGAAACAACTTGTTGTATCTGGCATGTAGTAATAAGTACAAGTATTCCCCAGATGGGCTGGAAGTAGGCATGCACATGACCTAACAAACCTTTTCTCTATCAGAACTCTAAGTGACTTTGGCAGGCAAGCTGACTGCAATTGGTGGCACTCAGCACCTTAGCAGATGTGCTCAGCACGTATTAGGATCAGACTATTTTGTCTCTATGCAGCAAAACACCACTGAAAGCCACTGGAAGTTATGCTTGACTAAGGTTTCCAAATTGACTACTCCTAAGACATACGTAATTCTCCCTGTATCTTTTTTACAAAAATCTTCTTAGCCTACTTAGTATTTTCTGTGCTGAAATGGAAATATCCAGCGAGTGAAATGTGGTATGCGTTGGATGACATAGGTTCACTTCTGCATTTGTCTGTGTTTAAGAATGATGTAGAATTCTATGATTCTGGAATGATTAAGATGATACTAGGTAATTCGGCAGTGTTGGTTAATTTTTCATGTAAAGGGGTGGTGATAATATGTGTACTAAGGAAATCTGTTTTAATTCTATCACCTCACAGGCCTCATCCAGTCTTCATAGTAGTGTTTATGTAAAGCTAGAGGTTGTAATTTAGCAATATTCAGGGGAGACCTCATTGCTGTCTACAACTACCTGAAAGGAGGCTGTAGCGAGGTGGGAACTGGACTCTTTTCACAGACGACCTTCAACAAGACAAGAGGACACGGTCTTAAGTTGTGCCAGGGGAGGTTTAGGTTGGATATTAGGAAGAATTTCTTCACGGAGAGGGTGATCAGGCTATGGAATGGACTGCCTGGTGAGGTGGTAGATTCTCCGTCCCTGGAGACATTTAAAAAAAGACTGGATGTGGCACTCAGTGCCATGGTCTAGCAACTGCTCTGGTGGGTCAAGGGTTGGACTAGATGATCTCTGAGGTCCCTTCTAACCCAGCTAATTCTATGATTCTATGATTCTAATATTTTGGTAATTTTAGTTCAAGTAGTCTTAAGTGTATTTCTGTGTAGTAACAGAACCTTACAGTTATTTGCAGGATTATTATGTTGTTTAGAACTAATTGGTAGGAAGGAGATAGCTCCAAATAGTGCATTGCCAGAAGCAATCTATTTTATAGCAAGTAATGTGTAAGGCATTAAGATTTGGAGTCCCTGAATCCCTGGTTTCATTTGGGAATCTGTTATTACTTCCCCACCAAACACTATACTGGAGTGTTTTTCTTCCAGAAAAAAAAGCTATAAACAAAAGGTAATTGAAAGTGCATTCCTAGGTAGATAGATGTTTCCATATAAAAAGATACAGCTTGTCTCTAGCTACAAGTAGAAGAAAAGAGACATTTTCAGTGACGTTTGGTAAAACTAGGAAGACAATGTCCAACAATTTACATAATTAGTAATAACAGAGTCAAATACCTGCCAATAAGAATCAGACTGTAATTTGTATTTATAAAAATACACAAATAGCAAAAAATATAGCACAAGACATTTCCTGAATAGCTTTGCTAAATGCCAGCACAAAATAGCAGGGACTCTGCTCTCATGATGCCCAATATGCTGCTCAGGTTTCTCCTTACAGGTAAGGGGAAGAGAGCCTTTGGCTCTTGTCCTTTTCTGCTGGCTGAGTCCCAGGGCAGTGGGCTCTGTACCAGTGCTAATTGGGTCTGGGTTACCAGATGCAGAAAAATTTTCTTCCTGAAGCATCAGACCTGTGGTAGAAGCTGGATTTGTGAAGCTGCTTTCAATTCAAGCACTGTCTTGGACACTGTGTTTTCCCAATGTGATGCTATTTGAGGGCAGAATTGTTTTGTAGCCTTTGAGATAGCTTTGTGGTACAGAAACTGATAAAATGCTAGATCATAGGTGACAACTAAATGACAAAAAAATGTATCAGACTAAATAAATTGTTGGATGTTGTGAGAACTCACTTTTGCCTCACATAGGAACTTTGACCATCAGCATAGAGATTAGTACTTGAAAGAGTTCTTTATCAGAATACATGAATATTTAAATTGAGCTTTTCTGCAAGGTAGCATAGTCTGCATGCATTTATTCCTTGACTACCTTGCATTGAGGACTCAACTTTCCCTTCCATTAATTCTTTCCAACGAAGTTACAGTTATTTCTGTTCAGATAGTTTGTTTTAGTCTGTTACCCATGAAGGGTATCTTGTCACAGAGCTGTAGAGAGCAGTGAGTGCTATTTGTTCCATGAAAATTTCTTTAAGAATTGAACTTTACTGTCTCTGTTATTTTCCACTGTCTTAACTATTTCTTACAAATATTTTATTTCTGTTGTGTATTATTTTATTTTACTTGGCCATTAGATTAAGTAGAGGTGTGGAATAAGGCTGGGTTCTTTCCACCTCCTGCCCTGTGCCTATTTTATCAGTTCCTCTCTCACATGGAGTTAACACTTTGCTATGACCCCCAGAGGCTGTAAGAGTGAGATGCATTAGCACCTTAGGGTCATTCAGCTGCCTAGGTAAGTGTTAGATAAATCACTCAGGATGTCTTCACAAAGTCTTCTTATGAATTATTTGAGCCATGGAAGTGCCATGGAGGGAGGGAGAGAGAAGACGGTTGTCAGGAGATAAAAATTTTTTTGCCAGATCTGTCTAGAGATTAAGGTGAAACTAAAACAGAGGAATGTCAGTGAATTCAAAAGTTTTAATGTGGCAATTTTCAGAACTAAAGCATGACAAAGGCTCCTTTAGACCCAGGAAGAAAATTTATTTCTTTGGAAACATTGGATCAGTCCCAGCTAGTGCTGCTGGCTATTTTTATCTGCCAAGATGACTTCTTGATATTTTAAAATAATATCCCAATGCATTTTTTTTTTTTTTTCAAAATTTGATCTTCAGTAGAGACTTATTTTTGTGAAAGCATGCCCAGTTGCTTGAGAACTAATAAACAAGCCTTAAAGAATCCCCACAGCCCTCAAACATCTCAGAACTTTTGAGGACTGTCTTTTATTTTTGCAGTACACCTGTTACCAGCCCTGGTACATGTTGGAGAGACTTCCCCATCTCCCAGTGTCCAGATCTTCATTGAATTTAAGGCCAAATAAATTTAAAAGTTAACTTCAACTTTGAGGGAGAAGAAAAAAGACTGACCACTTGGATACATTCTACAGCTGTGTTCAAACATCATTTAAGTCAAGAGAGAACCTTATGTGGTGCAAGCCTATTTTGAAGCAGAATTCTCATATATATCCCGAATGAAATTTCAGACCCCTGGTATTACAAAGCATTCCAAAACCTCCCCATCACTGCCAGACCTTGAGGACTGGCTGAGGAGCTAGTAATAAAAGTTGTAGCCTGGCAGTAAGAAGCAGTGAGAGTGCCTGGTGTTGAATGGTAAAAAGGGATCTAAACTTATATTGCTCACCAAAATGAAAGCAAAACCAAAAGTATGCAACATGGGTTCTCTTGAGAGAAGTAGAACACCAATGTTCAATGTCTGCATGAATGATTTAGGGAGACAATCAGATACTTTTGCAACACCATCAGTGTACAGTCATTCCTGTGATGTGGAAACCGGCAGAGTAAGAGAAAGATTTTAGAAGTGTTACCTGTTACATATGTGTAAGCTGTAAGTAAATTTTATGATTACTTCCTCCTATCTGCTTACCTAATTCTTTTGTGTAATGCAATGGAATGCATTTCAAAATCATCCTAAATCAGAGCTTTGTGGTTGAGAGTCCCAATGAACTCAATACATTAGGATTCACATCAGAACAACAAAATACCCAGAAATGATCTGCAGATAGATCTGGGAGTTTTACCTCAATGTGGTAAGTGAACATTGCCTTGAGAATTACAATGGATTCAATCTGAAGCTGGGAAGTGCTGTAGTGTCTACTTGAGACACTACAGGGAAACCAAGAAGTAAAAACTGCATTAGTGATATAAAACAGGGCAGTATAACAGCTTTTACCGGTGGCAGAAAACTCATTCTCACACCCAGGAGGTGTCTGGGAGCTGACAGCATCTGTGTCAGGTCAGGTATCTTACAGTTCTATATGTTTCCTTTTTCTTTATTGTGTTGTTGCTCAGTGCTTTAAAAAATTCCAGCTATTTGTTTCTTGAAGATAACTAAAGAACCTAAAGGTTAATAAAATCATAAAGGTCATAATGAGGTAAAATAACTTCCAACAGAATGGGCAAGGAGCATCAGATGATGCAGGTGTAGTGTTCATAACAACCAATGGTAGTGGTGCTTTAACTTACACATAGCTAATATGTAACCTCTACATCCCCATGTTTATTGTGGATCTTTCAGAATTAAGGAAAAACAATTAGATTTTTTTCCCCAAAGAAGAAATCTTCAAGTATTTTTCCTATGCCAACCAGCACTATGCTTCTGGCTCAAGATTTCATTGAACTGCAAATTGGGAAATATTCATAGGAAATAGCAATGCCTGCTTGCTTGCTTCATTTCCAGACCCCTTCCTAGGCATCTTCTACTGACAGTTGCTGGAGACTAAGTACAGGGCTGGGCAGATCTTTGGCTGGTTTTGTATGGCTATTTGATAGCCATATTGCATCTGCTAGGCTTGGACTTACCAGGTATTTGGTCAGAGGATAAGAGGTCTTTGGTTGTGTCTACATCAGTGGGTACTTCTGCACTGCAGGGGTGATTCAGTAAACTGAAGCCAAGGCCCCTACATCTGTGGCATACATTACTCAGGGTTTTTCTGTAGACTACACAGAGTCTTGTCTTCTGGAACAAATGTCCCCGTCACATTTGTGATCATAATGTATTTGATTCAATATTAGGGAATGGATTGTGGTTTATTGACTCCTGAAGCAGAGCTTCCCATTTGATTTCCTGCAGAGGAAATTGAAATAGTGCTCACCCAATCCATCCAGTGTGCTGAACCACTGCACAGTTAAGTGGGGAGCACAAGAGTTTTGTTTTGAATTTACAGTGGTACTCTGAGGAAAAATATTGTTTTTTGTTTTTTGTTTTTTTTTTTTTTTTAAGATTTGTTAAGATTTGTCTTGATGTTCCTTGCAGACAGATTTTTCTTTTCATTGGTACATCAGTGGTGTTGGTAATGGCAGCTATTTCTGAGCAACTCTCTTCTGGTATGTGGGCCTGGTCTGATCCCCCAGCTAAACAAGTCCAACAGTTAGTTAATTGGTGTTATCAACTTGTGTGTTTAACAGGCATGTGTGCACAAATAAGGGAATTAGTTATGTTGGATATTATTGTAGAACAGGTTTATATCCAACATACTGAAGTCCATTGTTCTAGTTGGCTACACAGAAGAAGGGAGTCCAGTATGATAAAAGTCCTGACTGAAAGGTAAGGACAAATTCCACAACATGACGATGTGAACATTTTCTTCTGGTATTTGTGAATGATGTTTTTGTCACATAACAGATAGCCTGATAGCAGTGATACAGACATTACAGAACTGAGCTGCTGAAGCAGCTTTACCTTTAAATGGAACAGTGCTGCTGTTTTCCAAGGCAAGCAGTATAAGACAGTGATAGGGGCAGGGGCTTCACAGAGGCACTGGAATGTAGGAAAAATGTGTGAGGGCATAAAGGCAGGGGAGACAAGGACCTGAGCAAATTTTCCTTGGCATCTGTGCAGATGGAGGAGGTTGGAAATTTCCTTCTGGCATTGAAGAGCAGGCTGGTTTGGGAATTGGACTGACAGAGTAGTTGTGGCACAGAGGAAAAATATGGATGTCACTTTGAGTGGAAGAGCTGATCAGTTTTGTCCTGCCTTTGCCACTGGCTCCTGGTGGGTATTTACAGGTGCTAAGACTGCAGTACAAAACTAGTCTGTGGGATCTCATCTCACTGCTATTATTGGTGTCATGCTTATGTGACTGAAAGTACTTGAGGAGCAAAAACATTGCTTGTGTCATCTGTTCTTTCACAGCTATCTTTGTCCATTTGAAGTAAGATGCTGAGGAGGTCTAATTATGGAACTAATCAGGTGCAGATGTACTGAGATCTTTTAAACCTGGAGATCTTTTAAACCTGGAGTGACACCTGGGATAATTAACTGGATATAATAGGACTAATCTAGTTGTAAGCTATTTTATATTCTTTCTCCACATAGCTGAAGAAGGTGGGCAACAATTTTAATCTCCATAAATTAAAAAAAAAAAAAAAAATCATAGCATTTGTTGTCTCTTCATCAGTGAGAGAATAAACACCACAGGATTCAACCCAAAACTCAGTATTTTCAATTGGAAAAACAGTGTAACATATGTGACAAAATGTCAGCCATTCAGATAGAGATGAAAATTCCTTATTCAAAAGGGTATTTGTCTGTGAAGAATTTCTTCCTATTGTCTAACCTAGACCTACCCTATTCCAGTGTAAGGCTGTTCCTCCTTGTCATGTCATTACAAAACCTTGTAAGAAGTCCCTCCTGAGCTTTCCTGTATTCCTCTTCAGGGACTGGAAGGCCACTGTAAGGTCTCCCTGGTCGTCTGTAGGCTTAACAATCACATTTCTTGCAGTCTGTTCTGCAAGAGAGGTTCTTCAACCCTCCAATCATCTTTGTGACCTCCTCTGGACATCCTTCAACAGCTCTATGTCCTTGTGTTGGGACTGGACACAGTACATAAGAGTGGAATAGGTGGGGAGAATCACCTCCCTTAACCTGCTGCTTAACCTGACACCCATTTTTTGATGCAGCCCAGGGTACAGTTGGCTTTCTGTGTTTCAAGTGCACATTGCTGGCTCATGATGAGTTTCTTATCATTCAGCTTCCCCAAGTACTTTTCCTCAGGCCTGTTCTCAATTCATTCTCTGCCCAGCCTGTAATTATGCTTGAGATTGTCCAGACACATGTGCAGGTCTTAATCCATGATTTACAGTGGCTTTATATTAAGTTTAAAGGGAATGAAATGTTCTCCATTTGTAGGACCTTCATTTGGATCTTCAGGTTTTCAGGTAGAAAACATTTATTTGTATGTAGTAAATCCTTTTGTCATTAGTTCAATGGCACATACAGAATTTGCAGCAGCGTCCAGGATGTAGTCCTAGAATAACTTTGTGGAGTTTTAGAAACACAAAAATTAAACAAATTGCTGGCTCAGTCTAAATAATACCTTGTTCCTAAAAGCTTTTCCACATTAGACTATTACACTCTAATGATTATAGCTGTATTTTACACACAAATACTGTCATAATTTAGTGGTGAAAGAATAAGTCATGCATACGTAAGTTTGAGCTAATTCTAGCTTTCAAAAAACAACCCTTTGCGAGGTTATTACCTCATTTGATGCAAGAACGAGTAATCTTTTGCAGTAATGCTCCTTTGAATGAAGTAAGATAACACCCATATAGGGCTTTGGACAAACCCACATGCAAATACTGGAGGTTTGCTCTGTGTTTTTGTATGGATTATGACCATATGGTAGTCTCTTCCTTTTGCAATATATGATAATTGGACAGACATTTCATGCATAATGACATGGTATGTCTGTGTAATGGAGCAGAATTAAATACTTTTGTTTAAATGGGTAGTTTTGCCTGGTTATGAAAATTCACCTTCCTATTAGTACAGTCACACATTTTGGAGAAGTATTCATGTGGGTGTTTGAGCATGACAGAAACTTTACAACTTTTAGGATAGGTAGAGTTTTGTTTCCATAACAAAACATATGTAGAGGCAGTCGTCCTTGTTAAAGGTGCATCTGCCTTTCACAGAATCACAGAATGGTTTGAGTTGGAAGGGACCTTAAAGATCATCTAGTTGCAACCCCCCTGCATGGGCAGGGACACCTTCCACTAAACCAGGTTGCTCAAGCCCAAATCCAGCCTGGCCTTGAACACTTCCAGGGAGGAGGCAGCCACAACTTCCTTGGCCAACCTCTTCCAGCACCTCACCACTCTCACAGGAAAGAATTTTTTACGAATGTCTAACCTAAATCTCCCCTCTTCAAGTTTTAAAACATTGCCCCTTATTCTCTTGCTACACATCCGTGTAAAAAGCCCTAGCCCAGCTTTCCTGTAGACCCTCTTCTTGTAGGCCCCAACAACAAAAAAGCAAAGAGGCAGCCTTATGGTGAGAAAATGCACTCTTATAGTTCAGTTTCACATTTGCTGTCTGAAGATGTGATCTGGAAACTGTCCAAAGAAATAAGAATGCCAGTTTAACTATGGTCTAGCCTCAGGCAAGTTTTATCATTTTCTACATGAATGATAAATACAGAACAAAAAATGCAGACCAGCCTCACTCAAGATAGTAAGAGGAAGCTTATGTCAGTGGTCATGCAGAGTGTGTGCTGTGTAAAAAATATTAATGTGATTCTTTTATTGTCAGTTGAATCCCTGATAAAATTATGATGTAGTGGTGGGAAGGCTTCTGGGAGTCATCTGTCTAGGTCTGCCTGACACCAAAGGAAGGCAAGGTGCCATTGTGTCAAGTGGAGTTCAGCTGCCTCTGTGTATTGTCAATCATATCTTAAGGAAATAAAGCTTTTTCTTGACTTTCACTAAAAGTATTTCTGGTATTCAGAGAGGGTCAAATAATGTTAAAGGTAAGGAATTAAAAATAAATTTCCCTTGGAGAAGATACGTCTGTTCTTCCACTCTCTTTTACACATATCTTGATGTGCAGACATCTTGTATCAGTGAGAAATGTAAGTTACCTAATGTATGCAACAGCTATATTTTAAATAAATTACTAATAAATGTTAGATGCATGTATACACACATATGAAAGTTTGTTCCCTGCTTGTGTCTCTGCAGGTTACTTCTCTGGGTGGTGGTGCACTTGGAGAGGACCAACCCCAGACACGAGTATATGCTGGGGTTTGACTGTCTGGAAAGGAGCTTTGCTGAAAAAGACCATGGGATCCTGGTGGGCACCAACTTGAATGTGAGCCAGCAATGTGTCCTTGCAGGGCAATGGATATTCTGGGCTGCATCAGGAGAATTGCCAGCAGGTCAAGGTAGGTGATCCCCTCTGCTCAGCCCTGGTGTGTGGCCACATCCTGTGTGTTGGGTCCACATCTCCATCCCCCAGTACAAGAGGAACATGAACATGCTGAATATAATCCAGTGAAGTTAAGTGAAGATGATCAGAGGGCTGGAGCACCTCTCTTATGAAGACAGGCAGAGAGAATTGTGGTTGTTTAGCCTGGAGAAGAGAATGTTCAGGGGGAGTTTTCTTAATAAATACCTGAAAGGATGCTGCCAGGAACATTGAGCCAGGGTCTCTTCAGTGGTTGCCCAGTGAGAGGACCAGAGGCAATAGGCACAAACTGAAACACAGGAGGATCTGTCTGAAAAAAAACAACCACTTTTTCACTGTGAGGGTGACTGAGCAATTTTTTGGGGGAGTTTTCGTCCCTGAAGACATTCAAAAGCTCTCTGGACACTGTCCTAGGCAACTGGCTCATTACCAGTCTATACAGAGCATTAATAGAGCATGTTTAATTAGTAAAAAAGAAGAGCCTATGAATTAGAGTAAGATGGTTGTGATTATTTGGAGCATCTCTTCTCATCCAAAGGAAGATGAACACACACTCGTGCTTTCACTAATTAGTGTGGTACATCAGAATGTAAAGGAATTAATTTACAGTAGTTCACTGCAATAAAGATAAAAACCTGATTTTTATAAGGCTAAAGTGGCAATTTACTACAGTGGAAAAGAAGCAATAAAATTCTCTGTAAGCTTAATTCAAGCAGCTGAAAAGAATGCAGATCATAAAATCAAATTTATTTTTGAACAGGTATAAAAATTCTATAGATTATTTTACATTTAGGAAGAATGAACCATCTTGAAGATTCCTCATTAACTTTCAAGGGCCATTTGGCAGATAATGGAAGTCATCCACTAAAACGTTTATTTGTCTTGTCTTATAGACAAACATGCTTATCTCTGAACAACAAGATCCAGTGTAGGAGAATGTAGAATCATGAAAAGAATATTTACCTCAAAACAACCGCCCTGACAAAATGGACATTTTCAGGTGGAGGCCTCATTCAATGAGCCACCTGGACTCAGTTCTCTCAAGGAGAGACCCTCATTTGGGTCTTGATAAATGGGGCCCTATTCTCACAAGAGCAGCCCCTCCTTCAGTGGCCATCCCAATCAGCTGAACACTGTCCTTGCAAGGGGAGCTCTGTCTGATGCCACTCTGACAGGCAGGACACTGTCCTTATTCCATAAGGAACAGGGGCAGACAGGCTGTGCCTTGAGGAGGCAGAGGGACATCTCGTGTGTGCCCCAGGTAAAGGCCCTGGAGAGGGTGCATGTGCAGAAATAAGGTTTATTGCTGTGTCACCCCATCTGGAGGGGCACAAGTGAACACTTGGCTTGGCAAGATAAGACAAAGCCCCACCCAAAAAAGTGGAGTCAGGCAGCATAAAAGAGTCACACTCGAAATGCTGGATGAGTGCTCACCATCCAAGGACCACAGCTTCCCACCAAGATCATCACTGGATCCAAGGGTGGTGATATCTTTCCTGTCTCTTCTTCATCTCTCTCTCACTACCTTTGTGTCTCTGTTTCTAATCTTATCACATAAGGGTGACATAGTTTCTAACTTTGTTAATTTTTATTACCCATTACTTTGTTAAGTTTTTTTAGTTGTAACCTGTTCTTTTAACAATTTCCTTAAATTTTGCTAAACTTGCTTTGAAAGTACTCTTTCATTAAGTTCTGCCATTTTCATCCATTGGTTTGAAAATACCATAATCTCTAATTCTGATAGTTGTAATCTCATACGCTTTATAATCTTACTCACTTTTAATTAAAATTGTGGTTTTATACAAACCTCCCGGGCAATAATCTTACTCCTAAGTACTGCACAGAGAATTCCTGAAGTTAATTTTGCTAAATGGGTTTTTAAAAGAGGTTAATTAGAGGAGGAGCACGCCAAGGCTCCTCTCTGAAGGAGTTTAGAAAGCAAGGGGGTCCAGTCTGAATCTCCCTGTGTTCTACCCATGCCCAGTCTGTGGGAAATAACATTGTACCCACTCTGTGGGATGGCATATTTGGTTTGGCCCCCACCTCTGGGGAGCCGTGATCACTCTGTGAGATGTGACAGTGCTGCACCCACCTTGTGGGGTGTGAGAGAGGAAAAAGCTGCTTCTTTTGCATAGAGGCCAGGAGGAAAAGTGGCAGAGAAATAAGAGAGAGAGAGAGAGAGGGATACAGCTGACTGTTCAGAGTAATATATAGGCAAAATTGAAAAACAAATCAAAAGCAATTTCCCATCCCACAATGCAGAAGAAAGGTAAACTACTGGAGGCTTATGCTATTATCCGGGAAAGAAATCCATACATATGCAATTATAAATCGACAGCCTAACTTTAAAAAGATACATATTCATTTTATTGGAAATCCTGTGATGATATTTAGGTTTTTTTTGTTTGTTTTTATTTATTTTTTTTTGTTGTGTGTAATTTTTTTGTGTGTGTGTAGAACTATAGAGAACTTCAGACTGGTTTGTGTCCCCCATCTGTCCAGCTCCCCCTCCCAAATCTTTAACAAACCTTTCACTGTGGCACAGGGAAGCCTGTGACTTCGTGGTTTAATAAAAGTGACATTGTAATTACTGAAACACTTCTCAGTGGAAAGTAATAGATGCAAACCTTTTGAAAATAGAAACATAATTGTGAAGCAGGCATGAAAAGTGAAACCTATACAGTAAATCCATGATTCTATAAAACCAAATTGTTTATACTTTGGAAATTATACAGACTTAAGGTTTTATGTGTGCTAAGAAACTCAAAGTGCTTTGTTTGTGTCCTGGTTTGGGCCAGGATAAAGGTGATTTTCTGTTTTGTACTTTTACTTTTAGCTAAGTCTCTTGTAAGTAGTTGCACTTGCTGAAATTAACGGCAAGTTTCTCAGACAGTGTGTGCTTCTAGGATTGATAACACTTGATGTTTATAGTTACTGCTAGAGACTGGTATGCAGAGCCAAGGACACTGCTCAGCTCTGAGGAAAACATTTTACTGTCCAGGAGGATACAGAGGTCCCACCTGAGCCCTCCTTTGGGGAGGAACAGACAAGATAGATGCCAGAATTGACCAAACAGAGTATTCCATCCCATATACGTCACACTCAGTATAAATTTGAGGCATCACGAGGGCCGAGCCAGATCTTTTCCTGATTTCCTGCTTCCCTTCCTTCTCGGCATCCTGGAAAGATCCCGTCCGTTCGTTTGCCTGTGGTCCTGATCCGTGCCAGCCCATATCTGTGTGTTCCTGCCTCCAGCTCCCGACTGCTGCCGACTCCAGGAGTCCAGCCTGGACTTTCCCAGTGCTGCCCTACAGCCTCGGTGGTGACGTGAGAGTTATTGGGGGAGAGGGGGGAGGAATGTGGTATCCATTTTCTTGTATATTTGTATATATTTAGTAATTTTACCTATTTATCATTACTGTTTCATTAAAGTTGTGTAGTTTAGTTTCCAACCCATAAGTCTCTCTCCCTTATTCTCTCTCCTTTCCCTATCCTATCAAGGAGAGAGAGATTAATAGAGAGCGTCTGTTATTCGGTTTAATCGCCGGGCCAGTGTTAAACCGTGACAGTTTGTCAGCAAAAAGTTGAGAGGACAAAAAAGTTTCAGAAAGGTGTGTTGTTTTTTTTTTTTTTAAGTGTTGAATATGTTTTCCTTATTGGAAACAAATAATGCCTACTTTTCATTTTACTGATTGAAAGGTCAGTCTCTCCTGGATTCCTTCTGAGGCACCTAATTTCACCACCTCCTTGTGCTGAGGAGCTCACTTGAGTTTCAACACAGTGATATAGTGGAAGAAAGTATGAGCAGAAAAGTATGAGTTGGTGAACAACCAACTCTCTGAGCAGTCATGAAAATGTACAGTGTATTCCCAGAGGAGCGGTGTACAGCATGTGTTGTCTTTGCTTTTCTGTTAGGACCTGTTCAAGAGGTCTGCCATGTGTGCCAGTCTGAAAATAGAGAGTCTGAGAGCAGTTTGAGAATAGAATCTGTAGAAGAAGCAACAGAGCAAATTGATTGTCTTGTGAATTTATTTCTCTTGCAATTTGTTTACATGGCAAGCATGGAAAGTTGAAATTAATCAGTCAAGTCTCCAAGCCACAGTGAGTATTCTCAGGTACTTACACTTGACTCCACAGATTCTGTTTTCTTAGGTCCACTGATCTAGGGTGTCCCAGCCATTTTTAATGAAGCAATTAAAAAACACAAGCAGCTTTTCACGCTACTTGAACTCCAATTTCCTGTCCCATTGCTGTTGAAAGTTCCTGTTATGGTAGAGGGCTGCTCTGAAGCCTTACGAGGGGCAGCAGGCAAGTTTGATCTGAAAAAAAATCAAAAAGATAATTTTATTTTTTCATTTTTCATTTTGTTGGTCATGCAAAGCTGCATAGGAAATCTTCTGTCTGGAGACAAGAAGGTATGCGAGCAGTAAAATAGGTTTTCTATTTGCAGTGGGCTCTGATTTACAGACAGGATAAAAAGAAATACTTGCATTCTTGATTCTATGTGCTTTGTGACTACACCTACATTTCTTGAGAAAGAAGTGAAGTTCAGTCTATACCAGGATGTTTGTGGTTTCAGTCAGAAGCCATCTTGTGACATCTGTTGCTGCTCAGCAGAGGGTCAGTGGTGATGTCAGAGAATGCCCATCCTGAGCTGTGTCCTGCTACTTGTTTATCCCTCCATAAACCTCCTTTGTCACTTCTTGGTTTTCTTTTCACTGTCTCTTTTTCCCAGTATCATTGCTTTGCCAGTTCCAGTCTCATACACACAGATCTCATTTTGCCCACCCTGCTCTTCTCCTTGTTGAGGCAGGTTCTGTCCTCATGTGCCAGAGGAGATCAGTAGAGGAGAGCATTGGCATTAGCATTGATTAAACATTTCTCTGGCCCTTTGCTTGTCACTAAAACAACTCCTGGTCTTAAGCTGCACAGCAAAATTACTGGCCTTAGCTGTAGGATGAGCTTCTTAATTGATTCTGAGAAGGTGGCTTCCAAACCCTGAAAACTAAGCCTTCAGTAAAGAAGCAAGGTACAGGATATACAAAATATAGTTTTTCTATGTTTAATTATGGAGAGACAAACAGCCGTTGTTAGAGTGCACATATTTGGTATAAGGTGGATGCTGCATTTCACAGACTTCAAATCTTTGTCCCACAGATAGGCTATTAGAGTTTTTTTATGAAATTTGTTGAAATTTTCAAATTCAGGTAATTTTTTTTTCCTGATAATTCCAGAGATTTAACCTACAGCAAATGCCAATGGTGAAATTGCACTGAAATAACTTATGTCATTATATTGTAGCTGTTTTGTAGAATTGTATTCTTGTAAGCTTCACTAATCATGCCTCACCCTGTATTGTTTTGTACAATAAGTTAAATCCGAATCCTGACCCTATTGAATTTATTTTCTTACATTTCTTCCTAAATGGGTACTGGGCTAGATCTCTGTGCAAACAAATGCATTTGCATAGTCCTACATAGAGCAATTTAGTACATTACTGACCATAATCTGAGTTTTTAGTTAAGAAGCATGGTCTTCTTTCAATTTGACAGACTGCACAGATTTACAAGAGTAAAGAAGCAACTTGTGTGGGGATATTTTTGGTTTTAGTAATTGTTATATGCTAAATTCTGCCTTCATTTTCTTGTGCCATGCAGGTATGTTGCTTCTTATTTTGAATGTTCAGGAGAACAGAGAAATATCTTAGATCAACTCCTTTTTTCCTGGTGACAGTAGCTGAGTGCAGGCATTGCAAAGGCATCATGTTCATAGATGGGAGCATTCAAGTGAGTCAAGGTGGGCTCATTCTGAGCTGCTGGGCACTGTCCTCAGCTGTTCTCCTGTTTGCTGCTACCTCCTGTCTGCCCCTACTTCACCACTTATTCTGCCTCTCAGTGCCATTTAATGGTTTGTTTTCATGTCTTGATGGTTTCTGGTGACACTGCCTTAAAAGGATGACATACACTTTGGACTGTAGATAACAGGAGAGGGAGGGGAAATGTTTTTAAAAAAGCAGGTTGTTAAATTAAAACCTATCCACTCTTTTTAACTCTAGGCAGAAAATTGCACATACATGAAAAGATCCTTCAGTTGTAAGAGGATTGAGAAAGGCAGTCTGCTATATTTGAGGAGCACTGTATGTGTACAGTAAACTATTGCTCAGTGTGAAAATGTTCTCCTATATAAAGAAACATATACCTTGATTTTTTTTTCCAAACTTCTCAGATGCTAATTCACATCCAATTCATCTGTGATAAAGTAGATGTATGAGCCCATTCACTCTTATTATGTATTTCCAAAATGACAAGACCTTAAAAATACCTAAAGCATTTGCTATGAAGTTTTATCATAAAGTTGCATGCAGTGTCTTTATTCAAAGGAAGATGGATAAGAGGGTGTGTGGATCATTTTTTCATTGGCCTACTGGGCTTTCCACTGAAAAGTGAATTTTTTTTTCTTAGTTTATAACAAAAAAAAATCGTACTTTTTCTTTTGTTTGTAATATTTTCCCAGTGCTTTCTGAGCAGTTCTGTTCTTGACCAAGTTTTTGAACTGTGATAGTATCTGCAATTTCAGAAAGCACTGATCCTTGAAAATATTGATATTTGGTCCTCCCCCAGTGGAGGTTTTCAGAACTAGATATCTATCTGTGATTTACTTATGAATTACCAACTCTCTTGTGGATAGAGCATCTTCAGTGCTTGCCTTCTGCTTCAAGTTCTGATGAGATTGCTTTTTAGTGCTAGTACCATAAATAACTTTGTTGTCATGGGAATACACATTCTTGTGATTATCAAACCAATTGAGACAATGGACTGAATTTGCAAGTGGCAATAACCAGCCATTATATACCAATGTAACTGATGTAGATTATTATTATACTGTATGTGTAAACAAGGTGTATGAGCAACTCTGCTGATTATTACCAAGGGGAGAGCTCCAAAGCTTATTTGCAGTTAGATAAAGAGATTGTGATGTGCTTGTAATGAATACCCCTATTCATTTTTCCCTTCCTACTTGGTATTGTGCTTTTGTATTCCTGGGCTTTGTGGTGCTTAATGCTTTTTTAATTTATGGAGATGTCATTTAAACTGGTCAGACTACTCATCTGCATTTTCTTTTAACAAAAAGATATTCTTTCTTTGCTCCAAAAGCAAGTGGATAGAAAGGGAAATCCACATCTGTGTTTTGTGAAGACAGTGGTATAGTTAGACCATAGTGTCTGGATCTGTGATGTGTATTGCTTTTATATAGCAAAAATGCAGTACCTAAGTTGAAAATATGGTATTTCTTTTGCCTTGGTTGTATTATTGCCCTGGCTGTATAATGAGTAGGATCATGTTTGCTTTTTAGTGCCTGTGTTATCATAGATCTCATAGGTAAATCTCTTTTCTGTTTCTTTGTCTGCTGCTCCCAGCTACTTTTATTTTCTGTCTCCACTTACCCTGTTTTGTCTGAAACTTAGAAAATCCTCAGATTATGGTTCCTATTAGTCATTTATAGGGGTATACCTCAGCTGCCATTCTTTACTCAGTCTTCTAGTGTAAATTAAAATTCTCTTAGACTTCCATGGCATGACAGGATGTGACTTCTGATGCAATAGAATGCTTGTTCTGCTGAAGTATAAGGCTAGAAGTCAAGTACCATTAAATGCACAAATGTTTGAAATGTTATGCTATGCATCATATTAAAATCTTGTGTGACTGTAGGTTGGCCCAGTGCAATTTTTACCTTAAAAAATTATAGAGGAATTTCACAATTTCAGGAATAATTTATTTAAAAATATTTGAAATAACTTTATAAGTCTGTTTAGCTAATTTTTAAAAATTGAATAAGAATAATATAGGTTAAATTTATTAAATATATGTACTGTTAGGTTAACACTAAAAGGTCTGTAAATGGGTTTATGTGCAAAAGAGTATAGGTGTGTATTTTCAAAGATAACATGATTACTGCATTCTGCAGGATCAGGGTCCCTAAGTTCTTTATAAATCATTACCTTTTTCTCATAGGAAGAAACTTGCAAAAGTACCCAAGGATTTTGGTAATCCAGTCTGATACAAGTCATAAAAAAAATAGGTCCTGCAGTGTTTTATTAGTGTTTCTTGCACTAGCTGCTTAGAAGTTGATCTAAGTAATTTTGCAGTGGAGTAGTATGTAGTAATTTTTCAATGGTAAAAACATTATTGCAGTGCCAAGTATTTGGAGCTGCAGAAAATCTAAACTAAGTTCATGGATTTTATTTGTTTGGTTTTGGTTTCTTTTTCAGTCCTCAAATATTTAATGCGTGGCTTACACATTAGACCTTGGATGGTTTTGCTGTCTATCCAAACTCCCAGTTCACGTTTGTGTCCTAAGATCTTGGTGAAAGTGCTCTGTACCAATGTGCCCAGCATTGGTTTTCAGCCTTGCAATTAATGAGCAAGGCTTTTCTGGTTTTGTAGAATTTTTATGGGATTTTTATAGAACTTCTTAGAAGCTCTCAGAGAATGTAATTCTTATAATATAAATATCCTTTACATCTTAGGTGAATCTTGATAATTATCAATGTATGCTTTATGTTTAAAAAGCTGTACTGGAGCAGTTTTTCACATTCAGTGACATATATGTTCCCTCTGGAATTCCAAGTTTTTAAACTTTTTTTGTAGATAAATAGGATTGAGTTGAGATCTTGTAATTTTTTTGGGTGAATTTAAAATACTATTTATATTTTGACATGTTACACTGTGCAGCATTCTAATGTATATAAATAATGGCTTTATGAAGAAAAGTTGTAAGTCCTTTCTAAAAGTGTTGCTATGGTGAAAGTGTTGCTATCATAAACTATCATGAAACTTTGATTTTGCTACCTTCTTTGAGGGTTATAGATTCTGTCAGAGAAAAATATTTGACAGTTGTAATTGGGAGCGATGTTTAAACAGGCAATGGTTTACTAAGGCCTTTTTTTTGATTTTGTATTGTGAGTGGCAGAGATAAAACAATGAAGAATCTTTAGGTTACTGCATTTTTAATACTTTTGAAAACGACTTTCTTACTTTACAGAAAATTAGAAGTGCGTTATCTTGCACAAAATGAAACTCAGAATACTTTGAAGTCCTGACACTGTAATACCATAAGTTCAATAGGTATTCACCATCCATCAGACAAATTTGACTCAGAGTAACTTCTTGTAGTAGGAAAAAATTATGTTGAGATCGTGGATGGCTGATGAGTGAGGAAGATCAAAGGAGCTCAGGGTCCTGGAAATAAAACTTTTGGCCTTTCTGTAACTTTTGTACAAGGATTTTTGTGTTAAAACTTTGCAGCTTTATGCAACCTTAATTTAATGAGGAAAATTCTCCAAGGAGGTAGTATAGGAATTTTGCTTCCATTTGATATGTGTGAACATTTCAAAATAGAAAAATGAAGGAGGAAAAATGTACCTAAAGACTCATGCTTAAAAGTGATCTCTAAACCAAACTTCAGTAATAGTGAACTAGGTTTGGGAGCAAGTGCATACCTTTGAATGTATTTAATAGTGGTTTAAAAGTAATATCTGTAGTGTCTGGCCTGAAAGTGCACAATGAGCATTTTTGGGAACAGTAACTCTCACAGACTTGTCTTACTACAGAGATATCTAAACTCCCCTTGGTTTTTCTGCTGCAAGTAGTACTTCAGAGATCCCTGCTTGTGTGAGAGCCCCTCTCTTGCTTAGCATTTAACTATCAGTAAATACCCCGACAGGAAGAAACTAATCATGTTCTTTATTCCAAACCTTCCCATGTTCAGACAACTTGTGACTTCTGCCTGCAATCAGGAGTCCCTCTGTAAGACAACCTGTCACTGGAACCTTCTTCATGCCTTTCTAAGGAGTAATAAACAGGTAATTGTTATTTATTAATGTCTCTGATCACGAGCTCTACAATGTAATTAACTCATTGCAAATTTTGGCCTCATTTTACAGCATAATATATGGCTATTAAATTGTTTCAGGGAGTGGTGGAAACCAAAATATCAACCTCCTCCTCCTGTGATCACTTAGCCTGAGCATATATAATAATCAAAGTAACAACCCTTGTGAATTATTCCTTCTATAGTTTTAATTAAAGGTAGTGGTCAAATATGGACCTTGAGTGTGTTTTGGCTTAATCCAACCGAGGGGATCTACAAGTCCCTCTACCTTCCTTCTCTGTCTGTGAGGAGGGAGGTTCGTTCTTCTTCTTCTGACATTTGGATTAAAATGGTTTGAAAGCTTGTCCTACAGTTGCCTGTCAAGTGCTCAGGCTGTAGAAGTAAGGGAATCTTGTCACATTATATCTAATTATTCAGGTTTCGCATGGCAGCCTATGACAAGGTGAAAGCACAGCACAAAGCTCCAAGTTACCTATAAAACCAAGATACAATAATTTTCTCAATACAGTTCCCTCAATTTGAAACTAATTAAGAAAGGGAGAGTTTTTTCATGGTTATGGCAACATAGATAATGATATTGCATTGTCCTCTCACTGGAGCCAAATTAAGGCAGATGCCAAGATAATTTAATATGTGGGGGAAATTTTCATTCAGGTGTTTTTCACGTCTGAGGATTCTGACTAGTAATTCTCCTATGGGTGTATCTGCTAGTCATTTGATTTTAGGTAATTACTTAGCTGTGAAGATATAATTTCTTGTAGTAGGCTTTTAAATGATACAGTTTCATGGCTATTGTTTCTACTATTCTTTTACTGTGCCTTCAGTGTTTTGGAAATAATGAAAATATTGGGCTGCTTCTTTTTTTTCCTTTCCATTTTTTTTTTTTCTTTGGGCTTCTGAACACTCATCTCCCTTTTGGAAAGGTATTGTGGAAAGGTACATGCAAATGAATTTTCACTGACTGCTCCTCATGTGTATAAATGCAATTGCAACCAGCTTGTCTTTCTTTATTCAGGAACTTAACCTAAAGTTCCAGCAGAAACTTGATATCATCAGTATGTCTGTTTTGTTTGGCTGCTTATTAGAAAATTATTGACAGTAGACAAGAGAATAAATGTGTGCACATACAGATAGCAAGTTTGTGTGAGACTTGTCTTGACTCTAGGTTAGAGAGCAAACATCTGACTGCAGTTTGCAACTCTCAGTGTTTGTTCTTACCTCTTAGAGAAATAACCAGCTGGTACAGGTGGTCACAACTTCACATTCAACTCCCATCTGTCTGTGTGCAAATTCAAGTTCTGGAATTCATGTTAGTTTGGCTGTGTCAGGGGATAAGTCAAAAGTTGTTGACTACAGACTGTTGGAAAAAAGAACACACTTGTGGTCCAGTAAGTGCAGTTCTAGGCCTGTAAGAAGGCCACTTGCTTTAATGGGTATATTCCTTCAGGATATTTGTCCTCCACCCCTCTCCTTCAACAGCTCACTAGAGAATGATTTGACATTGAAAATAAGTCTGTTTATGAACCAGATACATGAACCATTATCCTGAAGTTACTGGTTTTTTATCTAAATATGCCTATTACAATGAAGATAAATATACAAATTAATGAAACCTGTTATACAAATAAACAGTTAATCCTCCAAAAGAAGTAAGCTCTATTTTTACTCCTTCAAGTGAACCACAGGTGATTCTTTCCTTGCTTTCTCTACCTTACTTTCTTACATTTGAGAGCTGTTTAGAGAATAATTTGGCTCTTAATGTCTAGTTGAGGCAGCGCAGACTTAAAGAAAGCAGGGGAAACTCAAGGGTGACTTACAAGACTGATAAAGCCTGTATAAACCCAGTAAAATTGTAATAAACTGTGGTACATCAATCAGCTCCAAATATAATTTCTTACCTTTTAACAGGACTAGTTTGTGGTAAAACTTGCTGTCTCTGGACTCCAGTTCCTTGCAGATAATCAAGGGTTCATTTGAAAAACATGCAAAATGTATCTAAAGTTAGTGACAATATTGCTATTAATATCTAAAGGAATAATGCTGAGAACATCTGAAATCCTGTCACAGTTTTACAGACTTCAGATGGTTCTAGTTTTTTCTTCTTTTAAATTAAAGAGATTTTTATTCTTCTGAATTCCATTGACATACAATCTTCCTGTACTTACTCCCGTGCTAGTCAGTGATTTCTTACGGAGGCTGCTGTTTATTTGAGCCCCTTGGAAAAGTAAAATCACTTGAGAGATATATATGAAAGCAGAGAGAGTGTGCTTTATTTTTTGACCATCTGTTGTTACAGCTATGTGCTGGTCTGCTTGCCTCTCGGCTAATTCAGTTTCTCATGGCTGCCTAGAAAGGATTTTGATGAGTATTCACCACTGCTGGAATTACCAAATCAGCATACAAAATGTATTGGTCTTGGATATTTCCAGAAACCAGTTTCTGGAAACCTATTTAACTGGACCTATTTCCAGTTAAAGAGGTTTAAATATTTAGGTCGTTAGAATTTGTTATGAAGGTTGAATGATGTAGTCTACCAATTAGTTATATTTTTTTTTATGAAGCCAACCCTTTGGGGTGAACTAATTAAATGCATAAAATACCATTCATATGCTCCTTATGCTACATTTCAATTCATATTCTAATAGGGACTGTTGCTGGAATAGATTTTATCTGTCTCTTTTTCCTATGTAGCCGAATTATTAATTATTTCCAATATTATTATTACATGGTAATAGTTCCCCACTTTAGCTATTTGGAATAAGAGATAACAGTCGCAGGCACTCAGGATATTTTAGCAAATATTGGTACTATCAGCCTACTTTAAAGTGTGTTTCCATTTCAAAAACTGATTCTAAAATATCCCTATCTTTCTTAAAGGGTTGAGTATGTTTTCATGTGTGTATAAATTTTTTTAAGAGCTGTAACTGTTTCTTTAATCTTACTTTTTCCTTCAGCTGTAGATTAGGGATATTTATAAGACTCTGTGTTTGAAAAATGGGTAGTTATTGTAGTTGGAAATGTTATTAAACTTATTTATTTCAACATTCCTTAGTTCAGTGCCTGTTCTAATATCTTTTAATTTTAATAATTATCAGGTTTTAGTTGAATGGGTTCATAACTGTCTTTGCTGCAGTGGTTCTGCAGAAGTCAGTAGCGCACTGACACATTGCCCATTTCATTACTCAGAATTTTTTTTGCAAGGCTTATTATTGATGTCAGCTGACTGTGGTTGCTTGAATGCTTTTCCTAGCTTTTACCTAGTTGCTAGAAAACCACTTCCTCTCTGTTTCTTAGTATGGGAAACATGTATTTGCAGTAGAGGCTAGGAATACTGTGTAAAAACCTGACCAGTCATATTTGAGAATTGGGATTAAATCAGCATAGATGCTGAATTGAGCAGGAGAAGGAAAAGACAGTGCTGCAATGGAAGGAGATGAGGAAAACCTGGCTTACATCTGGTGGAACAAAGATGGAGAAGATGCCTGTTAAATTCTATGGATTTGTCAATGCACCAAATACCAAGGAAGAAAAATTCCTTAAGCAAAATGAGAATCTTAGGAGATAAGTGGACCTAAACTGAACATCAATAGAATTTAAGTTGGAAATTAGATTTTTTCTAATGAAGGACAGAAATATCGTGGCAAAACAAGAATAGTAATTGTGGAAAAAGGAATTAAGCTTTAATATCTGTCATTATTTCTATAATTTCATCTGAATGGGTGCTCATATCCCTTTTCCATATTGAGTGCCTGTGATTGTAAGCTCTGTTGAGCACCTCCTCTGTCTTTCTCCAGAACTTGTATGGTACATAGAACAGCAGGACACCAGGACACTTACTCTACAACACATATAATTTCTTATGCTATTCCTATATACTTAGTTTTGGTACAGTCTGCCAGTTGCAATCATTTATTCAACACTGGTGTCAGATTAGATGTCTTGAACCCCTGGATCAACTGAGATCATGATTTTCTTTCAAATTCTACTGATTCTTTTTTGTGTTTCATTCTCTTCTCTTACTTTTCACTCTTCTTTCCTTAGGTGTTCTGTGCAGCTTCCTGGCTATAATATTTAGCTTTTTTTATATTCATCTTTGTTCCTTTTGACATCAGTTGGTTTCATCTTTTATAAGCTTCCCCATAGTCTGTCCCTTTTTGCTCCGGGTGTCTCCTTATAGGGTCTCTTTTGCAGCATTTCTTTTTTTTTTTCTTTTTTCTTTTGTCTGATTCATGATATCTTAAGGTTGAGTATTGTTTTCCAAGTGACTATTTTTATTCAGTGAAAACTGCAGCTTTAATTAATCTAAAACCTCTGCGACTTTTGAACCTTTAATTTAAAAAGTTGTTCCACAATAACATTTGCTGAAGTATATCTAAAATACTGGATTTTAGATTCAGCCTTGATTTAGCAGTGTTTCTAAAAGCACTTTGGATGAGGTACCTTTTAAGAAGCTTGTTGCAATCACAAAATATACCAAGGGGTCTCCCATGTCTGATAAGATAGATAAGCAATGAAGAAAGACAATTTTGAATTGATTTTTTATATTCTTCCCTGCTGAAGCTGTTCCATGGTATATAATTATATTCTTATACTCCAGGACATGATGCAAGAATGACCTTCTGGGCAGCCAGGAAGATCTGGGTTCCAGTCTCTGTTCCAATCACTATTTAGAAAAGTATCATAAAATGATACTTCTAAAAGGAAATGGAGACATCTACACCTGAATAGATTACGTTTAAAGTATGGGGAAAATGCTCTGGAGGTGCACAGAGGGGATTTAAAGCCTGCTCTCCAGAGGAATCATGTAGCCAGTTTTCTTTGGAAGTTTTAGATACAGCTCTTTGCTATACAGGTGTATCTCAATGTTCATCTAGCCCTCCACTCCAACCAAAAAGGTTGAAAATGTAATGCGATATTTTTTCTTTAAACTTACTGAAATGTAAGATTTCAGAAGCAAAGTATTATGTCAAATCTTATTTTTGCCTTTGCCTGAAATACATTTTCACTCCTTGGCCACTGAATTGCAAAAATCAGTCATCCAGTGAGCCATAATCTACCCCAAAAAGATCAGACCAGTCATCTTCTTTGTCACATTCTTCAAGGGATGTGTCAGCAGCAGCTTTGTTGTGTTCATTAGAGCTGTAGCCATGTATTATATCAAACTTATGTGTCTGGAAAGAAAATTAATCTCCTTTAACAACAGCAGTTGGCAGCCATTGACTTTTAAATCCCTACCTGTGTCTACTATCTTGGCTGAGATATCCCAGTGTGCCTTCAGTAAATCTAACCAAGTAATGTATTTGGTGGTTAATTTTTTATTTTTCAGAGACAACAACTTTGGGAAGCTTGGCATTGATGTTAAAATATGCTACGATATTCACATGTCCTATGGTGTATATGCAAAACCACTTTCTATAAAATACAAATACTTTTTAAGTCAGTTTTTTTCTCTTTCAGAAAAAGAAGAAAGAAAGCAAAAAAAGATTTATACACAGAACTTGAAGGAAGCTGGATTTTTTAGCTAGGCTGCTGATGGCATAAGCCATAAACTATCAAGCTATGTTCATGGGTCAGTGAACACTTCATGACTGGAGATGTATGAAAGTCTGCTGAAAGAACACATCACGCCCTACTCTTGTTCTAACATAATTCAGTTGGTTTTGAGAGGTAAGAGGTTTCTATTTCCCATACCATCCGTTTTTATTACATTTACTGCCAGCTTTCTGGACATCCTTTTTTTGTCCCACCCTTTGTCCTTGTTCTTTTTTATTTGCAAGTATAGGTAACCGTGAGAAAGGAAAATAGAAAAAAATATGGTAGTGACAGGATGCTGTTACAACCAGTAGTTTAGATAGTGAGCTGCTCTCACTGTCCTCTGCTCCTGTTTCAAGATTCAAGCAACATTTTAAATATTTTATAACTTTTGTATTTTAAAATAAGAAAGAAAAGGATTGGTTTGTGCACCAGCTGAGACTCTAGATAAGGAGAAATAAAATTTACTGTTTAGCCAGAGATTTTTGTAATGGAAACACTTCTTTGTCCCCAAATCCTGAAGATATTCCTGGAGAACTTGTTTTATTGTTGTGTACTTTAATAGTGCTGTATTGTACAAATAACAGTATGCATTTTACCTAGTCTGTGGGATTGTCCCATCAGCCTCCTCTTCCTCAGCAAAGTTCAGAGTATCTCTCACTGCCAGTACTGTGACAGGAAGACCTTTGTTTTCACATTAAGGTAGATTGAAATAGCTGTTTGTATTTTGATATCTTTAATTTGATAACCAAAATGTCAGATCATATTCGGATCCATTTATGTCTCATGACATCCTCCTGATTTACAATGTAGATGCTTGATTTCTTTGGCAACAAAAAATATTAATTGAGGTCAGTTTTGTTTTCAGTTGTAACATTTGAACAACTACAGGAAATGAGTTTTTCCTTTTCTGTTATGCTTTAATATATTCCTGAACCACATATGATTATGTTAATTACCTCCATAAAAGTCAGTTACCACTCAAAAGTAAAATAAAGACTAGATGTCATTGTTAGTGTAATGATATACATTTGTTTATACATCAATCACAAAAGCAATGTGTGATCCACGTTTAATTCTTACCCTCAGATGAGAAAAATGCTAAACACTCACCATTTTCTATGTTAATTGTAAAAACTCGACGTTCTTATCAATCCTTTTTTTTAAGAAACAGAACAGGGAAGGCAGGCTTAGTGGTGGGTGGGTGACACTAGGGCTGAGTCAGATCATCTCATTTGTATGTGGCTTTTTCAATACATTAGAAACTTGCAGATTGTGGATGTTAATAACAGTGTAAGCCACAGTAGAATCCAATTTACCTATTTGCTCAGGTAGCGTTGCTAGAATGACTCTTTTACATGAGAAGAATGATGAGAGGAGGTCCTTTTTAGAAGTCCTTGTAAAGAGAAGTACAGCTAGCTAAAGAAAGCAATATGTTAGTAAATAGTCTTTATGTGTTTGTTATATTATTGTCATATACATGCACAACTATTTGGTATAGAAGAGAGCTCATTGTCAGCTAGGTTCATACTTGCATGGAATGAGAGAATTTTTAGCCTTAGTGTTTGTTTTTAATTCTGAATAGTCTCTAAAGAAAATAGATCTTAAATATTATTTCTTTTTTTCAACATTCTGGATGGCAGTATCATCGTCTAATTGATGCCTCTGGTAACATCTGATTCTACATAAACTAAGTGAACTTTAAAGTTGCTCAAACAGCTGTTTTGTCATCATATAACTGACAGTTTCTGCTGAAACATCTGTTGCCATGTTGCTAAGTTTCCCTTTTTAATTATTTACATTCAGTCTCATTCACAGACAGAGGCTGTCAAATTATGGAAGTGTAGAGGCAGTATACTAAATCATTAGCAAGATGACAGTAGTGTACTAAATAATAAGCAAGATGATAAGTTTATAAATTTTTATATTTTTGTTTGATTAGGAGTGCTTTTATCCTCTGCATTCGTTCTTTCTTGCAAGTTCCATGTTCACCCTCACTTCTTTTCCATTCTTCCCTTTTTATCTCTTTTCAGTGGGGGTCCTGTTTCACCAACTGGAATCTCTCAGTGCTCCCTGTATTAAGAGGCTTTTGGATCAAAGCTCCACGTGACCAACCTAAAAGGAACAATTTAGCTGGCACCCAGAATTTCAGTGTCCCATTTGAAATACCCTAGACAGGGATAATTCAGCACCTGAAATTATACATTTAAGGACTACTGTCCTGCATGATCTGTTCTGTACTCTTAAGTATTTTACTTTCATTTATGCAGATAGTGCCGCATGTATGCATTCAGCTCACATTCTGGAGAATATTTTGTGAGCTAACTGGGTTTAGGTCTAATCTCCAGACAAATTCCAATTGATAACAGATCTTAAATGAAAGATTTCCCCTGACTTTGGCTTTTTTTCAAAATCCCTTAACTTCTGATGTTTGCAACTTTGAGTCTGTGTATCTGTACTTCTTATTGTAGCAAAAGTGCTCGGAGCACTGTGGAATTTGCTGTGAAGTTAATGCTCAAAGTTTTTATTTTTAGATTTGACAGTTTTTGAAATCTGTGTATTTATCACAGTCATTGGAAAAAAAAAAGTTTGTTATAAAACGGCTCTTTTAAAAATCTACCACTTATTTAGGAAAAAGGAATAACAGGAAGAGGTGTTTCCTTCTGTGCTGATTGCTCTGAGTTGCAGAAAGAGGGAGGGTTGTGTTCCTCTGTGGAAGGGCATGGGGAAAAGCAGAAAGAAGGCACGTAGAGTTTCTTAGAGAGCACTAGGCAGGGGAGATCAGAAGGTATTTCTTTGAACCAATCATCCAAACCACAGAGTTTTTTAGTGATGGGGGACTTCAGCTACAGCAGTTTCTGTTTAGAAAGAATGCAGCCTATGGCGAAGTTTATGAAGTTGCTGGTGAGAATTTTCTCATACAGAAGTTGGTGGAAGGCTCCAGGCCCTTCTGTGAGCTAGCTTCTAATTTTAGAATTGCTCTTAATATTTTCAAACAATTAAAATCTGTTTTTAGAGAAGGTAGGTGGAAGAACATTAAATAAATAAAAAAGAAACCAACCAAACCAAAAAAGCTAGGCACAATAGACTTTAAAAATCCAAATAAGATAAATAAAATATAAATTTCATCCTTTGATAAACAAACATATGAGTAAATGGAGCTCAGAGTAGCTGACATTTCCCTAAAGTATACTAAGGGTTCTTACAAAACTCTTACATTGCAGAAGAAACAAAAGTCCAAATTATAAACTACATGCATGAAATAAGAACACAGCAACAACCCTGAATCACAAGCACAAGTGTAAACACAGCTCTTGGGGTAATGACTAATACAGAGACTCATTGCTAAACTGCAGAAGTACATTCACTTCCACAGAGGCCTTTCCTAGTGCTGGTGCTAATTAATATTTTAATTTTTGAGTTAGATACTGGAAAAGAGAATCTGTTTTTTAAATTTACAGATTATGCCTTCCAGAAGGAAGTATGCCGGAAGGGAGCATCAGAATTCAGGGCAGTGCTGACAACTTACAAAAATGTCCTAAAAATAAGTTTTCTGCTATAACAGGATTAATCAATTGCACAAATGCAGTATAGGTAGGTAGCAGCTCTTCCAAAGTGGATGAAGAAACGAATCACAAGCTGAACTGTGATTAAGGTGTTGCAGAAAGAGAAAGGAAGGAGCAATAGAGACCTCTTTGCACATTTTTGTACCCATGACTGAGGCAACTGAGAGGCCATGGGGTCAAAGAGGCAGATGCTAGGCAGACTGCCTAAGGCCAGTTACTGGAGAAATGTGTGTTCTTTATATATGTGTCTATGTATATCTACATCTTCTGCTAATGGGCTTTTATCAATAACATCCAGAGAGGGGAAAAAGATGAAGCCACTGGCTTTGTTTGTGAGTTCTGTGCTTGATGTTCCTGGACCTGTGTAGTCAGCCCCATGTGTCTGTACATGTGCATTCTGTATATGTCTATTCCAAGCATATACACTGCCCTCACTGCTGGCTGGACCTGGGCATATGGAGCTGCAGCAGCTTTTCCTGTCTTCAGCTACCAGATTTGGGAATTCATGACATACATGTTTGGAGAATACTGAGAGGCAGACAATTAGAACCATGAGAATTGGTAAGAAATTAAGGTCTTCTAGGTAGAAAGAGAAGTAAAGGAGAAAATTATGTACTTGAGTATATAAGAGGAAATACAAAAGGAAGAGAAATAATATTTTACTAGATTCAAGTCCTTGTAGTAAAGGATACTAAGTTTAAATATTAGGGCAAACTACCTGATAGGATACTCAACACTCATGTATCTTACATCTATGAGCTGTCAATCTTCTATCCATAGAGATTTTTTAAGAGTAGGTCCTACAGTCTTCATTGAGGAATGTTGGTTTTCATCCTGCTTTAGGTTGAGGCATAGTTAAATCCTTCACACTTGGCATGCTTTGATCTTATTCCTCTTATAAATTTCTCACTTTATTTTGATTTTACAATGGAAATTAAGATGCTGGATGTGTAGCTGATGATACTAAGGTAAAGGATTGGTCTTCTTGGACCTCAAATGTCCTGCAAAAAGTAGGTGAATTCCCAGTCCTCTGCATTTGACGGCCTGGCCTCAGAAGCTTTCAGAATTTTTTGCAGTCACAGTGGGCTCTGATTGAGGCTTGGGTCTTAGGGCTTTTGTGTGGACACATATGATCAGGGCCTGAAGACAGATTTTGAAGTTGACTATTCCTCTTTGTTGAGATAACTTTTAAAAATGCTAATACAGCTTGTTCTATCTTCTTTATCTCTTTCCTTAGTAGCACACACATTGCTTTGCAAGGTGCCCTTATTCTGTGTCACTGGGCTTGAAGCAGCAGACAGATGCTTCTTGCTCCTTGATGACAGATATTTAGCAGGCTGAGGGCTATCAAGGCAAGATTCTTCCAACGTCATTGGTACTTATCTGTCTCATCTGAGTCGCTGTTCTAGTAGTTCATGGTGCACTGCTATATGAAGTGGTAATTATTTATTGATTTTTTTTCACTGCAGAAAGCCTTCCACCTTCATGCTGTGAGATGGAAAAGGAATCTTTAAAGTAGAATGTCAGAGAAAATATCTGAATGATAACTCTAGGATAACCCACAGCAGATGGGCCATACTTCTAGAAGTGGAGAAAAGCTGATGAGACAGCAGGCTACTCTGATGCAAGTTCCTTCAGTGCACTCTTTCAGAGGGGAAGGGAGAAAAGTACTGGTTCACACAGAAGTGGCTGTGGAGCCTTTGCAGGATGAGGGCCAGAAAGGTTAGGGATATCTGAATGAGGAAGAGTGAACAGGGTGGATGTTTGGGGGTGGTGGTTCTACTGGAAGAAATACAGCCCAGGAAGCACTTCAGGCTTTAGGAAGAGGAGGCAGGCGTGGGTAGGAAAGCAAGGAATTGCTTAGCCCTGTGTAAGCTGCTGTAGTGCCATGTCAGAACAGTGCTAATGCAGGTATTGGCTGCTGGGGAGTGGTTTTTCTTAAAGTTTTTTGCTATGGGTACCAGTCTGGAAAGGATTTGGTAGTGACTGCTCTTGGGTTGCACCTGCCCTTGTCACAGATTTTGCTTCTTCCATGTCTGCTGGACATGTCTATGAGGGCTTTCAGTCCCATTTTCCTCCCATGAAGGACTTGAATGTAATTCCTCCTGGAGATGAAATTATGATGCCATAATGAAAATACTGACATCAGCAAACTTGTTGCTGGATCCCTCTGGATGAAGAGTGGGAAAGTTGGCCTTGGGAGCAAACATAGCTGTGGAATGCAAAGCACTAAGGAATACCAGTCCAAAACTCTAAAAGCTGGTTCTTTGGTGTCTTTATAGATGAGTCCCAAAATTGATGTTCTTAGTTTATGTCCTCAGTTATTCTACGTCTCCATTTTTAGCATTATCAGGCCAATAAAACATTCTGAAATGGTTAAAATTATCTGTTTTGATTCTGCCCTACACTTCTTTGCTTTTCCTTTGTGGAGAATGATACTGACTTTTCTTCTTGATTTTTTTTTTTCTAACACTGCAGATCATTTTTTCCAAGTCACAATGCAAAATAGACTATGAATTTTTTTGTGAAAGATGCATTGCTGTTCTTCATCTAGGCCTATAAATAGTGTTTTAATAGCCTGCATAGTTTTTCTTTAGGGACCGTTCCTTCTTTCATCTATTGTCTACTCACTTTGTTATTAATGCTAAGGGTTGAAAGATTTTCGGTTTCTTCTCTGAAATATTCACTCTCTTGAAAATATTTAACTCCAAGAAATATCTTACTGGCACCCCAAGGCTTTTAGCTTCATAGTCAGAAAAACAGAAAACAAAAATATAATAAAATCTATCAATTGGTTGTCCTTAATGTCTCACTTGAACTGCAGTCATGCTGGTTTTATCCTAATTATTGTATGTTACCCATTTTTGGTCAAAGGAGCCAACTGTGAATTCAGTAAAACATCTCACCATGTTGTCTGGGAAGAACACATGCTTAAGTTCTTGTGAGGAATTAAAAGGCTTTGAATGCTTTATTTTCATACTTCCTACTGCTTTCCAAAGAGCAGTTTTGAAGCCAGAAAGTCTACCAATTACTTAGTAATGAAGCATTTCTGTTAACACTCACTCAATTACTGCACCCTAATTAGAAATACATTATCCCTCTTATGAAAACAAGTGTGACTCAAATTCATCATTCTGCGTATGTGTGACCAGAACAGCACTTTGGATCAGATCTCACCCATAGCATCAGTATTTTCCTATTCTTGAAAACATCCGTAAATGCACTGCTGTTGCCTGCTTCATGGTAGCATCATACTGGTGGGCCAAAGTCATAATGGCTCATGGACTGCTAATTTTAGGTCTTGATACTTCTTAATTACTTCCAGCCATTTCCATGGGTGACCATTTCGAAGCACACACTATTCTTAGCCTTATAGAATGTTTCACTTCCTCTCCTTGCTTACTGCTGATGCCACACATCTCCCTCTTAGTGGGAATCACATATATATATTTTTGGGCTAACATTAATGAAAGCATGGAACAAAATATTTCCCAAGATTGATTTCCCAAGTACTCCAAGAATAGTTTTTTGTTTGTTCATTCTAATCTCCCTGATATAGTCTAACTCAGTTTGACCTCTGGATGTTTTCATTTTGCTCTTGCCTGTTCTGACATCCTAGGTAGGATGGTGATCCTTGGTGATCTTTCTCATTTTCTGTTTCCATTTTTTTGCATTTGGAGTTCTGAGTATTACAAATATTAGATAATCAGGTGTTAGGCTGAATATTTATCTCCCAAGTTTAATCTGTAGGAGAAATTTACTACCTTTTTCTTAGACTTCAAGTTTGAGAACTTCTGCAGCTTTACTTAAAAAGAGATTCCAGATCTGATTTCCACTGAAGTCCTTCAGCCTTTAACTATCACTTTCAGTTTTATTAGTTTGGCTGGAGGTAAACAGATATTCTGAAAGAATTATCCAGTTTGCAGTTGCCTATTGACATACATGGAGACCTGGTACATTATCTTTACCCTGATCAAGCAGAGGACTAAATCCTACAACATGCAAGTAGTCTATTTATAACTTCATGAGGTTACTAAAGCAATTTCTCACACTTTTTCCAACATCAGAAACATTCTTTCCTTTTTTTAAGATGTATCCTAATTTAATGCAGGTTTAAAAATGATGTGCAGATTTCTTGATGCTGGAAAGGCACTGTTGCAGCTTTCTAATTTCTTATGTGACAGAGTCTGTAGATTTTTACCAATGGAAGCATCTTAGTAGAGTGGTTACCAAAGAGCTCTCTTGTTTCTGCAATGTATTTGGAAAGGGTAAGTCCCCAGACCTATCAATGAATTGCATGAAAATGCAAGGCAGAATCCAACTTGCATCTCTGTCTAAATTCTCCTGTGATTTGAGCAAAATAAAAATCTTTTATTTAAAGTATTTATAGCAATGACATGAACTCTTCAGTTTAGGCTGCTCAAGACTGTGGTATATGGGCTCAGGGAGCAAGGGTGTAACACTCAAGCAGAACATAGAAACTAAGTTTCTTTAAGCAAAACTGTAAATATATTCAAGCAATTCAAGAGGTATAAATGTGCCATAGCTACCTAAGTGTGCAATGCAGTTTTCTATCAGCTGAAAATCCCATGCAGGATACCCTCCCAGCAGCTTTGCTGTTATTCAGATGCAAATCCTGACAATCCAGACTTTGGTTGAAGGGCTCTGAAGGTCAGAGCCCTGTGAGAGAAGGCCCCTGACAGAAACACAGTGGGTTCCTGGAGAAGGGTGGGTGCTCTTAGTCTGTTACCAAAGAAAATACATTTTACCTGATGTAAGTGCCAGTCTTAAGGGAAAGGGTAATCATAGAATCAGAGAATTGGCTGGGTTGGAAGGGACCTCTGAGATCATCAAAATCCAACCCTTGATCCACTACCACTGCGGTTACCAGACCATGGCACTGAGTGCCACATCCAGTCTCTTTTTAAATATCGCTAGGGACAGAGAATCCACTACTTCCCTGGGCAGCCCATTCCAGTGCCTGATCGCCCTCTTGGTAAAGAAATTCTTTCTAATGTCCAACCTAAACCTCCCGCAGCACAACTTGAGACCATGCCCTCTTGTCTTGCTGAGAGTTGCCTGGGAAAAGAGACCAACCCCGCCTGGCTACACCCTCCCGTCAGGGAGTTGTAGAGAGTGATGAGGAAGGTCTGATTTACACTTTTTTCCCTGAAGAAGGTCTCTCTGGGTTACAGTCACATCAAGCTGGCAGAGCAGTAGGTGGAAGCCTCTCCTGCCATAGCTGGCACTGTAGTTACTTTCCAGGGAGAACAAATGAGTTCATGGGCAGGTCAGTTGATATTTAAACTAAGAAGCAGATCTCTAACCTGAGGTATCAGTCCTTCTGAGCTGCCTGGCAGTGTTGCTTTGCTAAACAGTGGTGTGTTTGTCTACATGCATATTGAAAATAATAGCAGATTGTGGGGACTTAAAAATACTTATTTGCAGCCTTGTAGTTCTTCAACATGTCAAATTGAATCACATCACACTAAAGACTGTCATATTATGTGTGACACGACAGCAACATAATAGGATTGATAGAATTCAATTTGACAGGACACAAATGGATAGTTCAAACAAGGATAGCTTTTCATCTCCCTTGATGATGAAATTGGTGTCTTCGGATTCAAGGAAGCTGCTTCTAGATTAAAATTAAAGAAATGAAAAAGTTTGGTAAATATTTCAGTGTGAAAAAGATGTGGGGTTTTTCTTTGGTTGGGTTTTTTTTTGTTTGTTTCTGTTTTGTTTTTAAATGAGCAAACTAATTTATTAAAAGGTTCCTTAACATAGTGTTGGTAGAAATGTATTTTACCTATGCTATCAATCCCATGTACCAAAATGAGTTCATTTCTGTGCTGAAGAAGCTGGCTTTAGTTGGCCAGCTTTTTTCTTGCATTAGAATAACCTTGTCTCTGTAGCTTCAAGAAGTAAATGCTGTTTGGTCATCTGATTCGAGTGAATAGTTCATGTGTTTTTGGTCTGTTACCAAAGGAAAATTCATCTCCCCTGTGACTGGCATGTTTGTCAGTCTCAAGTGAAAAGAGAAAGTCTGGTTTAGTTTATTCCCTGAGGAAAGTCTCTCTGGGTAAATGTTCCATCAAGATACCAGAGCACTGTGCAGAGCCCCTGCTGCTATGGCTTGTAGTGACATCTAATTACAGTGAAATATCTTTAAATCCTCTATAAAATAGTATTCAAATAGATTTTATGAAAAAATAAAGCAAGTTAAACAACACACTGGAAATTACTGGAGCCTTCTGTTAATTATGCATGAAGCTATTAGTTGTTGTTCTTAATCCCAAGAAGACTGCATCTCATTGACTCATTTAATAACATGCTGTAGTTCTTTTAGGGTGCTTATAATTGTCTGAACAGTCTTTATGATTGCTTTTTATTACTTCATTTATGTGTAGAACTGCATGCATTCTTAGTATCCATCATAAAAGCCAAGCTAGGAATTGCTGAATAAAATACTTCTGCAAACATAGAATGAATATTTAGGATAAAAGCAGGTAATTAATTTTTCTGTTTTAAAAACCTTTTTTATTTGTTGTCATTTAGAAGTAATGTTTTTCCGTTTTCCAAGCAATACATGTGAAAATCAGTTTTACTGCTAGATATAAATGCATTTCACTGAGCACATTTGCATCAGAAATTCTACGGAGACTTCTCATAAGTAGTCATGCAGTATTTTAGCATTAGTTCCATTTTGAGCAGAAATTCAGAGGTGAAAGGGCTTATTCTCAGAGATTTGAAGCCACATGCAAATTTTTGTGCTTTCTTGAACTGTCAATGTGGGAAGGTCAGGAAACTGGAACTCTGAAGAAGTATAACAAAAATGTAGAATATCCTGCTGATATTTTGTTTGGTTTTGGCTTGAGCTGGCTGAGCAGAGAAGAAACCATTATTTTTTAACCCGAACAAAAGAAATTGTTAGTGAAAACCCCCATATATTTAGCATCTTCCTATTTATAATCAAAAGGCATATATCTGTAAAACTTTCAAGATTCTGTTCCATAATTTTTCATGTGAATTTTCAATTTTCAGTGATTAATAGATGTTTCTTATTTAGTTTGTCACTTTTCTCCTGCCAGGAAGTCACTCATGCATTGAGCAGTAACACAGCTGTGTGAGTTGGCGGGCCAGTTACACAGCCCAAGCAATGGCAAAGCTGTGGGTTTATGAATAAATATGAGGTAAATATTGGATGAAAAATCAAAATTAACTTCCCAAAATAAAACAAATACTGGTTTATCAATGGTGAAGACCCCTTTGATTTTTTTTTTCTACAGAGAAGCTGTGTGCTCTTTTTTATAGTGAATCTCCTGATTATTTCAATTCTATGAGCTTGCCAAGTAGTTCTGATACGTGACCTGTATTCTGTTGCAGGAAACTGATCTGGAGGCTGCTGTTAAAATCTACTTTGGTTTTTTTTTTTTTTTAATTTTTATCTTTTTATTTTTTATTTATTCCACTTTTCATCTTCTTTTTACTCCATCAGAACATTCTGAAGAGGGAGAAGACCTGACTATTTTGCCAGCCTTACCTTGGGTATGAGCCAAAATCAGTGAGAAGCTTTCCACTGAGTTTTGTAGGAACTGAATCATAACTCTAATCCTGTGAAAAGAAACACATCATAAGCAAATAAATTCTTATCAAGAAAAAAAAATGTATTTCACATCTATTGATATATTTTTGGTAACAAAATAATTGCCTGTTTATCACAAAACCTACAGTTTATTTGCAGAGTAGTAAGGTGTTTTTTTTCACTAGTAGAGTGTTGGGATGTAAGTGGATTGTGAGAAAATGGAAGAAAAAAAATGCAAGAAAAATAATCTCTAAACTCTAAACTAAAAAAGAAGTACTTTACTTCATCTAATTTTATTGTTTTATGGGTAAGGCTAAGTAATATTTAAAAGCTAATATCTTGAGATAAGAACAGTTATTTTATTCAGCTTTGAGTATTTATGAAGACTTTCCAGGGAAAGTCTTTAAGGGATGAAGTCTGCTGTGCATGAGACTACTAAGAGGTGAGCTGGAGAAGTATAACTTGAGCTTTTTTAGTCAGAGTCCTCTCTGAAGTTCTTTGATTGTCTCTGAGAAGTAAATGGGGCTCTGGGCACTAATAGTCTTGGTCCTGAAGAGTAATGCATGTTCAGTGGTTGAGAAATTAAAGCACTGTCTAGAAAATTTATCTCACTGACTGCCAGGCTTCCAAATACACAGAGGATTTTGGGAACAACCTGATAGAAGCTCCTGGATGACCAGAGGATGATTAAAGGATGAATGAAGACACCCAAGGCCACACTGCACTCCTGATTACTCCCATGGGGACACGCAGAGGCATCTCTGTGCGGGGCTTTGTGGACAGAATCAGATTTGCTCTGCCTGTGCTGTCAGATGCATTCTAGCTGATTCTGCACTAAAAAACTCTGAGACTGTGGGTTTAAAATGAAGTTTTAAGACGAGTTATAAGGACAGTTACAAGACAACTGTAGTACGACAATCAGTGGATTATTGCTAGCTTGTTTTTCATTTCAGTTTTACTCGAATTTCTGCAAAATCTGAATGACATTCCAAATTTACAGTGGTTTGTAAAAGTAAGGAAAATAATTTGTTAAGCTTTGCTGTTAGTGTAATGTTATTTCTCCATGCTGGACATTTTATGTGACCACAAAATCTGAGAGAACTACGTGGCTTTGACAGGTACTGTCCTTAGGCAATTACTTCACTAAGGTAGATGATGATACTTTTATTAAGACTAGACTGGAGCAATTGCAAGGAATCCTTTAGTCCTTTGGGGAAAATATGTGGTGAAAAGTCAGCAACTGTGCAAAATGTTAAGTCTGGCCATGCCACTTAATGATATGATGAAAATTGACTTTGGTGTATTTGGTGACCAGGAACTCCTTAGTCTTGAAATTCTTTTTGGCCTTCATTGTATCATCAGCATAAAAGTCCTGTCTTATGCTTCTCAGGGCTCACTACAGACCTAATGAGTGAATAATAAGACAAAATGTAAATAAGGACATTTCTGTGATTTGAGATCGTTTGGTTCTTTTTAATTTAAGAATACTCTAATTTCTTTGTTTCATAGGCATCATTTTTCTAGGAGTTCTCTGACTGTTTTCCTGCTTCTGTTTTCAGTATTAAAGCTGTTTTAAGTCCACATCAGAAGGCACTTTTTTCTTTTTCAGAGTTTATAATTTTCTTCATGGGTGCCTATTTCTGCGATAACATTTTGTATGCTTGTGGATCTGAATCATTTTGCTTTGATCAACAGATGTTGCAGTGTTGTTTTTAGGAAAATTTTTATTTTGGCTCATGTAAGTAAAATTTAGGGCCATATTTTGTGTAATAGGGATTGACTAACATCCGTTCTTGCAAAGTATAAAGATTTATAACTGAAATATGCCATGTCTAAGGAAATCAAAATCTGTGCCAAAAACTTATTTTTGACAAAGACCCTTGTTTATATCGCCACTGATTTTTTTTTTTTTAAATTTCACACATTAAGGAAATGCCAATGATTATAATGCAAAGATATAAACCATCCCAACTGTAGATTTACCACCTCTATTCTTAGCTTTAGTTAATTCATTTGAATATCGCATGCAGTTAGTTGCTTCAGTGGCAGATTTACTATGGAACAAAAAGTATGGTAGCAAAATTATTGCTAAGAAATCAATTTTTCTGTAACTGTATGGAGTTGGCTTTTAGCAAAGTTTTCAAGAATACTTTAAAAAAGGTGATAAGTTCATTAAAAATAACCGATTTAGTTCTACATTTCTTAAGCTTTTCTCCAGGCAACTGCATGACAGTTTAATAATGATGGGATATTATTTGATGTTCTGCTTTAATATTTTTAGCACCAACATTTCTAATGATTGTCTTTTGTAATAACTCTATGAAGAGTCTTCCTTAAATATCTGCCAGATAAAATTTTTTTGTTTGTTGGCTTTTATTGTTTTCTTTTAAGATTTTTTTTTTTTTTTTTTGCTGTTTATTGTAATTCCCACAAAATTAAAATGTTATTTTTAACTTTCAATTTCAGTTCTGGAATGCTATTATATGTTAACCAGACCATTTTTTTTACTCTAGAGGCCCAAGGAAAAGAAGTTTATTCTGTTTTAGCCTATTACTCTTCTTGAAGAGAAAATTGTGGTATGATTTTTACCTTAAAAATCAGTTAATTTTATTCTTATGAACTTGACGAAAGCAGTTGGGAAATGTTATTTTGTTGCCTTCAGAACAAAGGTTTCATTCATTATATATTTCCAAGCTTTCCTTCATTTTTGTCCCTTTACCAGCACCCATGGTTGGTTCTTTTAGCCATACTTGGAAGAGGAGTGCTCTTAAGTGATGCTGAAGACCAGTTTAGGTATGAAAATATGGTCCAAGCTGTAACTCCATTGATAAGTCAGCACAACACTTTGGGGTTTTGGAGAGAAGAGATGATGGTGGGATGCCCACTTTTAAAGCCACATAATGAAGCAGTTAAAAGTATTAGCCAGACATGAGGTGTTCTGATGTTATCAATAACATGTCTTTCAAGGAACATTGGGTTAGTTAGTAGGAACTTTGGGTTATTTTTCTAGCCATAATGACTTTTAAAGTACACTTGCATGCATGTGAAAACCTACTTGAAATAACATTCATTTTCACTTCTTTTTTTCTCATGGAGAATTGGATCCTGCTTAATTTATGTTTATTGATCCTCCATGTGAGTCAGACATGTCTGGCCTGCAGATAGGCTGTTACTGAAAAAATGAAGATGTGAAGGGATGAGGCATTGTTGCTTCGCAAGTTTGTATTGGTGCAGAAGCACAGATGAGGTTGCTACAAGTAAAAAACACACATGTAACACTTTTGTGCTCTGTTATTTGTGTAGGCTTGCCTTCTGAGAAGTCTGTGAAGCACAGAACTTGCTTTTCCCTTTACTTCTGGCAGTGAAGAATTGTAAGTCTGAAAGATTATGCAAATCCTGATGAATGGAGAAGAGTTTTTTCAGTATTGTCTGTGAAGTACTGTTTGAGATCTTTTGTTAAAAATAATTTACTAAATAATCACTGCTGTCCCATACTCACTTTTAAATGAACAAGACTACAGACAGTCTCAACATCAGGACCCAAGGTTTGTGCATTACTGTGCTAATTATGTTTTAAATATAAGAGTCTTACTATTTTGGGAGCTTGATTTCTTCTATGTAACTGATATTCTTCCATATCTCTTGTCTTCATGGGCTTCTTGAATGTGTTTTCATTTCCATGCATTTCCCTGTGCCTGTGGATTCAGCTGGCAGCAGCACATTTGCAGGGCTGCAGATTCACTGTTTAACTTGGCAAGTTAGAACTCTGCCATGCAAGTTATTTTGGATTTTATTGCCTTCACTAACTGCAGGTACAAATATAAGGGTATTTTATTTAGCTCTTGTGGGAGTATTTGTGTCTATCTTGTGTTTCCTTTCAGAGTGTAGTGGATGGAGTATATGTAAGGAAGATACACCACACTGACTAGAACTGGCAGAGCCAAACTTATGCAGTTTGAAACTCATCCCCATTAAGTGTGAAAAAACCAAACAACCCTCACTGTCCCCAGTCAATGTCATTCACACTTCACAGAGAGCAAGAACAGAAACATGAATACCAAGCTGATTTCCTGAAATGGCTTGGCATTTAGACAGTCCTTCTGAGGTGATATAATTCTCCTGTCTTTTTTATATTTTGAAGGGCAGGAAACATGAAAGGACTAACTCTGAAAAAACCCATGCTGTTAGAGAAAAAGATTACCTGCCAAAATAGGTTCTCTGATGCTACTCTGGGTAAATACCAGTCAACAGTCATAGCTAAAACTATTGTATGAAGGGGATTATATTGAATACCACAGAAACTCCCCCAATCCATTGTTAGTCATTTATCAAGGTTTAGATCCTTCAAGACCTACCACCTCTCTGTATCTGGAGACTTGCTTTCCAAGCAGATGCACTACTGATGCATGTGGTGATGTATGCCTGTTTTTTCACTGTGCAAGAAATAAATCAAACCTTGTCATTTTTAAAGTCAGTAGCAAAAGTCTTACTGGACTGAGAGCAGGCAAGGTTTTTTTGTTCTTTCTCTCTGTTATGGAACCAGCTATTTTCAGTAACTACTAGAAACTCTTTTGCTTCATTTCACTACACTGAATGTCCATTTAGAATCATAGAATGGCTGAGGTTGGGAGGGACCTTAAAGATTTATGTAACTCTGGGCAAATTTATTGCTGTTAACTGTTGCTATCACTAATCTTTCAGGTTTTTATTATTTTTTTCTGAGTCACTAACACTTCAGGATTGTGCCACTGGAATTTCTGGTTCTTAGACAGGAAACTGGGAGTAAAGTTTTGTCCTTTCCTAGAATATGGTCAGGTAGGAGGTAGGAGGATCATTCAGCTCAATGCCAGATTCTTAGTTCCACAGTCAAGGGGCTGTGGAAATGTAAAGCATCAGAAAGTAATTTGATTTACCTATATCAGAGCTCTTATGGAGTCAGCAATGGGCTGTAGATTATTCAGATACTATAGAGTCAGTGTTCCAACATAAGAAAAAAATTTTCAGCTGACTCTATCACCTGATAGAGATAGAGTTATTTCAGTAGTGTATTTGATGAACTGTGCAGTTCACAAGCAGTGAAATTTTAATCAGGCTGCACAGTAACTCTGAAAACTGTGAGAATGTCATCTTTTCCTGATTTTCCTGCCACCTTAAATCCTGCCATATGCCTATGGAGAGAAAAAAATTAGATTTAGAAATAGCTGCCAGGAGAAAATGTGAAAGGAAGAGGAACAAAGTTAGCTAATAGGGAAGTTTGGGGATTAAACTGAACCTTTCCAATGTTCTCATCCATGACTCAGTGAAAGAGAAAATAGTAAATTGTTCATACAGCTTGAATGCACTAATCAACAGCTTCCTGGGTGAGAACTGCATAAATGAAAATACATTTCAAGTGACACATGATCTGGAAACATCACTCTATGTGTTTAGGACAGACAAATTCATTCTCAGCTTCAGGATTGGGAACAAACATCAGCTGTATCTCTAGCCATGCATGAATAGCTAAATAAGTAAAATGGTGTCCAAGATGTCAGTGAACATCATCTGTTTGGATTCACAGAAGTAGCTATCAAGCCATTGTGCTCTCCGGATCACTTACCAAGTACCAGCAGGTACCCAAAGCACATCTTCAGTGCTTGTAGTTACATTGTTGTGGTCACAATGACTGTGTTTTACATAGAGAGTACCACATCAGTTTTTGAGATGGATCTGGAAACCTGCCCAGATTATCCATCTGTTTGGGTGCCTTCCGCTTCAAATGGAAAGAGACTGAAAAAAAGCTTTTCAAACTCTTATATGGCTTTTTTCCTCAAGGATATGCAATTATAATTATTAACTGTGACTTTCTTCCCAGCTCTTCTCTTCTCTGCATATTCACCCTCCCACCTCCTTTATTGTGCCAACCCAGAGTCCAGCTGAGGAGTGCCTGACTTTACACACACGTGCATGAGTGAAAGAGCTGTGAAATTGTGGATGCACTGACAAACTTCAGGCACTGCACTGCTGACCTGGCTGTACAACCAGTTGCTTCCTATAGGTGTGTAGAGGCAAAGGGGAAAGCCCAGGGTTAGTTTCTCAGTTAATGCATTGGTGCCTACTCATGTGGTCCAATTTATGTATTTCATTGCTATGGATGTACAGAATCATAAAATCATAGAATTGACTGGGTTGGAAGGGACCTCAGAGATCATCAAGTCCAACCCTTGAACCACCGTTGCGGTTGCTAGATCATGGCACTGAGTGCCACATCCAGTCTCTTTTTAAATATCTCCAGGGACAGGGAATCCACTACTTCCCTGGGCAGCCCATTCCAATGTCTGATCACCCTCTCTGTAAAGAAATTCTTTCTAATTTCTAACCTAAACTTCCCCTGGCACAACTTAAGACCGTGTCCTCTTGTTTTGTTGAAAGTCGTCTGGCAAAAGAGACCAACCCCCACCTGGCTACACCCTCCTTTCAGGCAGTTGTAGAGAGTGATGAGGTCTCCTCTGAGCCTCCTCTTCTCCAGGCTGAACAGCCCCAGCTCCCTTAGCCTCACCTCATAGGATCTGTGCTCAAGTCCCTTCACCAGCCTGGTTGCCCTTCTTTGGACCTGCTCCAGGACCTTGATATCCTTCCTAAACTGAGGGGCCCAGAACTGGACACAGTATCTGTTGTTATGAATCTATCAGATAATTCCTTCTGCTCTCGCTTACCTATTTCCCCCTCATTTGTTGGGTTTGTTTGGTTTTTTTCCCAAAAACTAAGTTTTATGGAGAGGTTAACGCTTTTATCCAAGCTACTTTACATTCCTGTTGTGAATCTAGAAATACAGGCAGTTTTTTGATTGTGTAGATACTGCCATCAAAAATATAAGCTTAGGTGTGTAAGTAGGTCAGCTGATGGTTACATTGCTGCTTATTGACTACCATGATGAACTGCACCATGCAGATCCTGTCGCTTCCCTAAGTATCTCTGTACCTGCAAAATGTGGCCTTTCAAAATGCTAGTTTGAAGTCTCGTGTCCTTTCATTTCTAGATACACATGCTGCTACTTTTTATGTTTGTGGGGAGTTTGTGAGATAATGGAGATGGACATATGGGAGAGCTGGAGTTGCTCAATGCTGTACCTATTGCAGCACTCATTCCAGAAGTATTTAAATTGGATGCTTTATGAAAAACTCAGCATTTATTTCCAGTTTCACATGCACCTGTAAGTTTTATGTATGTAAGATTTTTTTTGTTTTCAGTATTAGGTGAAACTGTGCATGTGCAAAACTGACTTTAGTCATTGCATGTTTGAGTTTCTACTCAACTGTCTAGAATGGACATAGTGGATGAATTCACCCTAAAATACGGGGCAGTGCCCCTGTTGTAAACTGTGGTGGATTGACCCTGGCTGGATGCCAGGTGCATGCCAAGCTTCTCTATGACTCCTCAGCTGGACTAGGGAGGGAAAAATATAAAGAAAGGTTTGTAGGTCAAGACAAAGACAGGAACATAATTCACCGTTCACTGTCATGGGCAAAATAAACTTGGGGAAATTAGTTTATTTTATCACCAGACAAATCAGAGGACTAAGAACTAAATAAGAACTAAAACCAAATCTTAAAACATGTTGCCCAGACCCTCCTTTCTTCCTGGCCTCAAGTCAGGATGGGGAATGGGGATTACAGTCAGCCCATCCCATGTTGTCTCTGCCACTCCTTCCTTCTCAAGAGTAGGACTGCTCACACTGTTTACCGGCTCCAGTGTGGGCTCCCTGCCTTGGGAGACAGTTTTCCATGAACTTCTCCAATGTAAGTTCTTCCCACAGGCTGCAGTTCTTCACCCACTTTCTCTTTGTGGGTCCATCCCACAGCGTGCAGTCCTTCAGGAGCAGACTGCTCCAGTTTGAGTTCCCCATAAGGTCACAAGTCCTGCCAGCAAACCTGCTTGTGTGTTGGCTCATCTCTCTATGGGGTCACAGGTCCTACCAGGGACCTGCTAAAGTGTAAACTTCCCATGGAGTCACAGCCTCCTGTAGGCATCCACCTGCTTTGGCATGGGGTTCCTCCACAGGCTGCAGTTGGATCTCTGCTTCACCATGAACCTCCACAGGTGGACAGCCTGCCTTGCCATTGCTTTCTAAATCCAATACATAACCATTCTTGAATGTTGTATTGTGCATTTGCTCTTTACATGTAATAAACAGATAAGAAGAAATGATATTTAGCTGCAAATGCGTAATAATAATTAAGAACTAAGTACTGCTGTTCCAAATTATTTCTGGGAGCTTCTAACTTCCAACATAGTAAGCATAGCTGGAGTTCTCAAAAACTGGTTGAAAGATTGAATGATGCATTTTCTCTTCTTGATGGGATCCTTTAATATTTTGACGAAGTTGCACCTGTAGCTTTGCAATATAAGGATCCACCTTCTTTGCTCCTGAAGAGCAAAGTTTCTTTCTCTCATTCAATACACTGTGTAGATGCAGACTAGGACATGTGTGTAATAGAATAAAGAAAAAAATCATGCTTTTGGGGGCACTGCTTCTCCAGTTCTCATAATCAGCAAGGATTCTCCTGAGCTGTGGGGTGTGTCTGGAACCCCTTATTTAAAAAGTTCCTTTTTAAGGTCCCCTTCTTGGACCTTGTTTGAATCATTTTAAACTCACTTGTGTGTTTGGCCTCTATTGTTCCATAGCAATGTGTGTTGCATTTAACTTTTCATGGGAAATAAGTTCTGTTTATTTGTTTTAAACTTTCTGTGTGATGGTTTCATTGATCATTCACAGATGCTTGTCTCAAAAGAAACAGTGAAAATCATTCCTGGCTTCCTCCCTTTCAACACTTTATTGACTTCTAGAATATTCTTCTTTAGTTTTTTTCAAAACTAAACTCTTTCCACATAGTAAATCAGTGTTGCAAGAACCTTCGCAACTTTTTGCATTCAGCTTGCATTTTGATGATCCTGAATAATTTCTCTTCACTTTGCAAGTCAGCCTTTTACCCAGGTAATTTATAAACGTGTTGAAGTGAGCAGGTTTGTATGTGATCCACCTGGTAGTTGACCTTCCTCCACAGAGAGGAGTAGTCATATAATTCTGTTCTACTATTCCTGTCTTCGAATAAATTTCATGACAAGAGGCCTTTATCATCGGACAGCTGACATTTTAAGGAAACATTAGTGGTGGTACTTTTAAAGCTTTTGGAAAATTGAAGTAGACAGCATGGGTTGATTGTTTATAAAAGATGCTTACTGTAGTTTTCTCAAGACTCTAGTGACATGTGTAGACACAGTTGTAGTGTATGTATGGGTTGAATCCAGTACTGGGCATGTGGATGTGTGTCTGAAGAATTTAAAAAAACTGCTTTTGTGGAAGAATCTGCTGAAGATTGAATTATAAATTGCTAACCCAATGCCTTACAAATTTAAGTGTAAGTGTTCCTAAGTGGTGTACATAGAGATCTAACTGAGATTTTAGTTTGAACAAATCATGTCTTATTAATGTGTGGTGAAGGTGTAATTTGCTCTCCCATTTATTGATAATATGATGCTCTGCCATGAGTCAAGATCAAAGCCCTTCTCCTGACTTGCAGGTGCAAGATAAGTATTGAAGGATATCAAAAGGTTTTCCATTGCTAAAACAACATTTTTTGGAGTAGAGCTGTGCCCGAAGGTCCCAGGCTCAAAGTTACCAAGGACTTGTTATATATGGGATATTTTCTCTGTGTGTAATATTATTGGGATGACACAGAGGACCATGTTTCTGCATATGTGACAGAGATGGGTCATGTTGCTTAATGTATGATTAGATCAAGGTAAGACACTGGTGAGAGTATGCTCTTGGGGCTTTTTAATGCTTTCTGAAGATGAACATGTTTTGCAACCAGAGGTTTCTGATCAGTTGATATTAGAGTACCCAAATAATGGCAGGGAATTTAATTGCATTAGGCAATGCATTGAAGACCCTGATAGTAATGTGAGCATAATAATTTGACACTCCCCAGAGACTCTCCCACCTGCTTACCTCTTAGGGAATGAATAATTTTGGGTTTTTTTCCCTCTGTAGGATGCTTTGTTGCTGATTAATGTGCAAAAAGAAATAGCATGCAAACTGGTACTAGTTTTTACTTAAGTGAGCTTCACAACTGTCCTGTGGTGCAGTGGAACAAAGCAGTCAGCTGCCTCTGATTACCAAGAAGTGGGTGTGAGCCAGTATCAAATCCACCTGTGCCCAGTAAGGGCAGGCCCCCTACTGAGCATGTGCAAGACCAGGGGGCCAATAAAAGATGAGGCTCACACCCACCAAGGAGCTCACTCTTGGGCTAGTCACAAGAGAGGCTGGTAGCTCATTGAGCCAGGGTCCGATCTTGCTAGTTCTACTACGTGAGTGATAGACTTAGAGCACAACTCTCAAGTCTATACTGCTACACCTACTCAGACACTGAGGCATTGATCCCTGAAGAAAGATTCGTCCTGCTACACTGTGGTGCTAAGGTGCCAAGCATATGGCAATCAACTACTAATTAAAGAAAGTACTTAGATTAATATGTATCTTTTCCAATATGTTGCACAACTTACCTGATCTGTTTTGACTGAAACAGTGATGTTTATTCTAGTGCCTGCTGCTTTCACTGTCAGTTTTGCAACCTTCCAGCCCGTATCATCCACTAGCAATTTCCTTTGGGGGTGGCAGTTCCTCAGAGACAGCTGAAGTTGAAAAGTAAGTACTACTTTTCCTCCTTAAAAGTCCCTCTTAAACCTGGCATTAAAGCTTGAAATCTCAAGAGCCGGCTGGTGGACAGGTAAAGAATTCACAGAGGTATATATAGAACCCTCAGCATAAATTAAAATCTATCCATTAAATTTACAGTAGAGGTAAAGCAAGAAGAAACCACAGTGCAACAGCCCAGCTCTAGATTTGTCTTATTGTATTTGTGACACAATGGAAATGATTAATTTAGAAACATAATTACCATACACAGCCTGTGTAATTAGTAGGGGGAGAATCACCTCACTGTTTGACAGTGTCTCAAATGTAAATGAGCATACACTGTTATTGATGTAGGTTTCTTTATAGATCCAAAATGTTGTTTGCAATTAGCATAAAATCAAGTTTTCAGGATATTCTAACTTCTAATCTATGAGTTACTGTAATGTAGATATTCTTAACTTAGGTGGAATATTGATTTTAAACGCCTGCAGTTTTAATACCTGATGATTAAGCTAAAAAACCCACTCAAGTCACTAGAAGCCTTTAATAACATTGGCATATTTTTTTTTTAATTTCATCTACTAAACTGCAAGTTCTCCTATTTTTCACTTATAAAATTTTGTTCAAAATTATGCTGCTTCATTACTGAAACCCTGCATTTTTGCTATAATTTTCTTACCAATTTTCATAGATTTTCAGTGTTTTGTCATCCTGGAAATTCTCTCCCTAGTGTAGGAGTCTCTAAGAAACTATACTTCTATTTGTCTTATTAAGTATGAAGTTGCTTTAGTGGAAAGTTTAGCGGAGACTTTTTTGGTAGTCTACTAACAAAAGGAATACAGAATCAGATATCCTCAAAATGGATGCTTGAATGAAAATTACAGTTTTATTGCTTTTGTTTTATTTTTATTTTTTTAACCTGCGGAAAAAATCCAAAGAATGCTTTAACTGCACCTATTGCCTGTACCTCCAGTTCAACAGAAATGGGGAAAAAGATGAAGATGTCCCACTGAGCAAGACTGCGAATAGTGTTAAAAAGGCAATTTCAGCTAGGCAGCAGGCATGCTGACAAATGTTACACCTTCTCTAAAATAACCAGACAATCCTAATGTGGTATTGTCTAGCCTTGTTGGACTGGGGAAACAAAAAAATTGAAATACATTAAAAACTAGTGCAAGAAACAGACCTTAGTATAGTGGCATATAGATTATCAAAAATATACATACATAACCATAAAAGAAGCTCTGTAGAGATCCAGGATTAAATCACCATGAATGGATATGAAAGCACATGACAATATTTGGTGCTACGGAAATTTAGGAGTCAGAAGGGTTACTATTTTAAATGAAGCTGCTGGGTCCTTGTGCTTGTCCCTCATTTTGAAAACTCTTAAGTGTTTTGTTCCCAAATATATTTTGTTTCATGCTAATTTAGTGACTTGGGGTGCTAACGACTTGGGGTGCTTGACCGGTGGTAACTACTATCCTGAATAAAGTCCTTGTTTGTTGGGACAGCAGCTGAAAGCGATAATTTTAATTTTAATTTTCCATGAGGAAATAGGACTCCTACAGCAACCCTGGTTGGAATAATACTTTGATTTTTTTCCTCTGCCTTGACTCATGTTTGTTATTATACTTTAGGACGATGACCTGTTGAAAGAAATGGCCCCCTACAGAAGAGCCAATAAGAGCATGCTATAGGAAAGCAGAAAATATGATGATGATTTTGATGATGACCTAGAAAAGGTAATTAAAAAATAAAAAGAATACAGTGATTGCCATTTGGTTTTGAAATTTCTTCTATTGACCTACCTGATGATGCCTAGTGCGTGTTGGATGCTTGATGGCTAGTGGTGGGGGGAAGTGGGTGACTATTCAATACCATAAATTCATTCTCCCCCTCCACTGAGCACTTGTGAGGACAGATTGTGCATGTGGTGTGCATACTCTTGTATTTCATTTGATTTTAGTATTGATCTTCCTAAGGCAAGCTGAATACATTTAGGCTTTTTCTGAAGGCAGTTGATCAGCAGATCCTTTCCCACATAGCTCAGAAAACCTGTATGCAGCAAGGAGTTGGGGGAATACCCACAATGAAAACCGCGAAGAGGAGGATGTCTCTTTTCTTCTTAAAAGCAGAGCAATCTGCATTTCATAATACTAAACAACAGTCATATTAAAATTGTCATTGTCAAGGTTGTTAAATAAGCACTTCTTGATGCCATCATGTGGCAGGTGCCTTTTAGTTTTGTGTCATAGTAATGGGAAGTGCTTGCTTCTGTTATGTTTTATAATTTCTTCCTATATGTGAGGATCGGTCTAGTTTATAATGTCTTCTTCTGTCCTTAATGCATATACATCTGTTAAATCCTTTGTAATCTAGCATGTATCTAGGGTTTCTAACTGAGTGTAAATACTCAGAGTGCAGCCATTTGTATTACAGATTATTTAAAGGAAAATGAGAAATCTCATCGGAAGTTGTCAAGGGGTCTAAATGGCTTTGGTGCCACAGGACTGAATTGAGGGAATTTCCTTGCTTATGAGTGCACTCAAAGTCTTTTAATCCTTCCAGAAGCCTCTCAGCATTGTGTTTCTATTTAGACCTAGTGTCTCTGAAGTATGATCTCCTTTCTGAAGGTAGTGCAGTGTGTGGCAGCCAAGAATTCTGGAATAACATGTCAGGCACTTTTGATGTTAGGAAAACATCTGTAACATCTACTTGTTCCATACTTGGCTTTCAGAGGGCTCTGAGAATCCTTCTTAGTCACTTGTCTGAAGCTCAAATTCAGATCATCTATGGTGTGCATTTCCAGACCCTGTGGAGGGAAATTATTTCTAAGAAAAAATTGTCCTTTCCATGAAGAACAACCTCCAGTCACGCTGTTTCTGTGCATGTCAGACTGTGGTGGTGCAGACCCTCCTGTTCATTGAGCCACACTGCAACATCAACACAGCCACCATTGTTCTTGCTTTAGTTACAAGGTGGTCCTAACATTGTTCTGGTTTCAACAGCAAGGGCAGGAGGTTGATATCACCCAGCACTGCCTGATGTTGCCTGCTGGAGCAGCATCCTACCTCAAACTCAGTGATATGGGGAGGTGAGGTACTTGCTAACCATACCTGAAACTCTGATTATAGAACATAACTAAGACCCCTTCTGCTTGGAACACAGGGCCACTCTGAAAGTTGCCAAAGATTGCCTAACCCGAATCATGGCTGTTGTGGAAAAGTACTGCCCAAAGTCAGCCATCTTGGACCCTATAAATATTGGTCCTCAGAGGAGGATCTCCAAAGCTCTCTGGGATTGCAGCAAGCTGCAGTCTGCAGCATTTGTGTTTCATGAAGAAAGATGGTTTATATGATTGAAAGGGTGAGTTGCTGTCCACTTCTCTTAAGTATGGGGGAAAATGAAATTATATCAGACTGGTGTAATTTGACTCCATTGGGCAATCAGGAGGAGAAGAATGCAACTTCTTTAGTGATATCAGGTACCAAAAATGCAACATTTTAACAGATTAAACCCTGTATCTGTGTTTAAGTTTGTGCGCAATTTAGTTGAGAAACTTCATTAGATTTTTATTTGAACCTCTACATTGATTATAATAATTGATTCTTGATTAAGCTGTTAGAAAATCGTGTTATCTAATTTTGTATTTTATTATTATAGTGTTAAACAATCTTAGTTTATTACTATTCACACTAGATCCTTAATTATGTCTAAAGCATTATACTGAAATCCCTACATTTAAACTCCTTACTCATAAAACATTGGTCAAGTATGAGATTAGGAGTGGACTCTCTGAAAAATTGTTCAGAAAACAAGGGGGTCCACTCTGAACCTTTTGGCTCAACCAAAGGGTCTTCCTCATTCTTTTCCCTAATTTCTTTGCAAAGCACTCCAGCCTATCCCTGACTCAGTTTCCCCAATCCATGTATTAACCATTCCCCTTGATCCACATATAAATCACTCTTATCCATTTCCAACCCCTACATGCCCTTTACACATAGTAAATAAAAGAGTGAACCTTGCCATTAAAATCCGTTAAGTCACTCTTCAGTAAATCTATATTAAAAATCACCTTTTCCTAATAACTTTCTTGGTGATTGTTTAGGTGACCTTCCACTCTCATCTGCAACACAGACCTTTCTCTCATGTTTAACATCAGTCTTGCTGCACTTTAAATCCATAATTCATTATTTATGGGCATGGAGGAAAGATTGTTCCACCCTTTGCAACTGCCTTTTGTCTTTGAAGCTGTTATCATTGTTCCCCCTCTTCTTTTCTTTAGGCTAACCCCATTCTTTCAAATTTTCCTTCCTACCTGTCAGTTTATACGCGAGAGCCAGATGTTTACCTTTTCTCCATGTTATTGCTGACTCTTTTCAGAAGGGTTGCTATGCAGGTTGCTGATTCTAGTCCTGTAATTGTGCAGCTGATTTTTTTTCTCAGTTAAGTACTCATGTTCCCTCATCCTAAAGAAGATCTCTTAGAGAATCGATTGCATCTTTGTATTTTCACAGGCAAGTAGCCACCTGGCTGTGGTTACCACTGACCTTCGCACCTACCCTATGATAGTTTCATCAGGATTAGATTTCCCTGGTTAGTTGAGGAGAATGCCAAGCAAGAGCAGCAATAAAATAGTTTTTATGAAGTCAGCAATTGTGCATCTCCTTTATCCAGAAGTCCTCATACTTTGTTCTGAAGAGGTGTAATTTTTTTTTTTTTTTTTTTTTTTTTTTTGCTCACTTTAACAGATGCTATTTCATTGCAAAATGAACTGCAAATCAGGGAGATAAAGGTGAAAAAGAAGAGAAACAGAAAAGTGATGAGCGAGGACTGGTTCAGCACTTCAAGGAAATACAGCAGTATGACATACACCCTTTTCTTTCTCAGTGAAGACAGACTTTGGTGCTGGTAAATTACTTTTTTCTTTTAATGTACTTTCTAAATTATAAAGGAAATGTTTGCATGCAAATCAGCTGCTTACCATCAGAGGGCTTTCTTCATATAGAATCATCGAATTTTCAGGGTTGGAAGGGACCTTTAAGATCATGTAGTTCCAACTCCCTGCCATGGTCAGGGACACGTCCCAATAGATCAGCTTGCTCAGAGCCCTGTCCAGCCTGGCCTTAAAAACTTCCAGCAATGGGGCATCCACAGCTTCTCTGGGCAACCTGTTTCAGAGTCTCACCACCCTCAGGAAGAACTTCTTCCTGGCATCCAGTCTAAATCTACCCTCCTCTTGTTTAAATCCATTCCCCCTAGTCCTGTCACTACCTGAAATCCTAAAAAGTCCTTCTCCAGGTTTCTTGTAAGCCCCACTAATATAAATATATATTATATATAATATTAGCAAATTGCCTTTCCAGCATTTTCTGGATACCTTTTTTAGCTATTATGCACTCGGGGAATTTTGTCATCTTCTTCCAGACGACTCTGCAACAACCCAGTTAGTAGTTCTCTATCGATTATAATAAGTAAACATCACACAATACAGGATACTTCAGTGTGACATGATATTCCCCTACAGTCTATGTCACCATAAAGTGAACAACATCACCACACTCTGTACTGCTTACTGGCTAAAACAGTATTTTTATGTTTTTTCTAAAGAACCCAATATGTAAGGACACCTCTAATTAAGACATCATAATGCTAGTGTTTTCACACTTTTTTGTATCCAAGGCATATTATTAATGTCAGGAAGAAATGGGTTTAATATTTTTTAATAGAAAGTGATTATTTTTATTGTGTGGCCAGCAACACATTAGCTCTCTCAACAGTGAGATAGGTAATAGCTTTCCTATTACAGAACAATATGCACAATATGATACAATATGTCTTTCATAGAGTGGGTTCCTTTCTATTGACACACATTAATTAAGCATACAACATTAATTTTGAGTTCTACTAAATCAACTGAAATACTAAATTCACTTATCTCTGGCATCTTTGACTCTGTGAACACATGGTAGCTCAGATGCTGGAATCAGATTTTGTTGCTTCTGTTGACATAACTTTTGTTAGAAAATTGTACTGTGTTCCAAAACACGCTTATGCAGCCAATATTCATATCTTGAAGCTGATTGTTGCCCTTACTTCCTTTATCCTGGGTGGTTATTTGATTTAGACATTTTCAGAATAGGTTTAAAACCTGTTTCAAGCAGCAAAAGAGCCTTTTGACAGTCATGTAAATGAAAAAGTCAGTACTTCAATGGTTACCACTGGGATTCAAAATAATAAGAGCAAACATTTCCACATTGGTTTAAATGAGCACCCATCCCATTTTCTTGACTGGATGACCAAATGGTTTAAACATCTTTTGCTGCTGTCAGACTCCACGTGAGAGGGTAACATTCACCTCATTATGGCTCTGGAATCAATACCAAGCATTCAGGAAGCTTGGCCTTTCTTATGTGCCGTGCACGTGATGCATCACACGTGGCCCTATTCATTGCAGGTCAACAGTGGGTTTAAAAATTTTTTTTGCAGTACAGATAGTTGAAATATATGAAAAAGTTAATTACAATGCTAGTCTTTTTACCAATGTGATATTTGACACTTTTCCTGATAGCATTCATAAAAATACTCACATTTGTATTCTTACATGCTGATTTGAAACTCTTCAGTAATGCAAATGTGTGAGCTCTTAAGACAGTTTAGTTTTATTACACACCATTTGAAATTTAAAGTCTTTTCATGAACAATTGAATGAAGGAAATATCCTGGAACTTCTTTGCAAGAAGTTGTGTGAGTTTTAACAGACACGACATTCTTTAATTTCCTTGTCATCCATCACACTTGCCTTCTGCTTCTTGTCAGTTGTTTGTAACAAAGATCACTTACTTACAAGTTATTGCTTCTGTTCAGCTGGAACAGTGAATACATTATTTAGGGCATTTCTTTTAAGCTTCTACTTCTCCCAATAAATGAGGCGCTGTTGTGCTGGTGTGCACTGTTGATTATTACTTGACCTTTTACAATGATACCGTTCATGTTTAAATTTTGTTATAACTTAATTTCTTTTGACTAAGAAGATCAACTTTTTATCATTTATATTCCAATTAATCTCTAGGTGTTCGAGTCTTTTGTAGCTAACACTAATCCACCAAAGCTGGGAACTGAGTTTTCTTAATGTGACATGTTAATGCCAGCATAATAGAACTGACAGTAGGGAGCCTAAATTCATGTTCTCATAGAGATTAATAAGGATTTAAAGTACTTTTTCTAGAGAGAGATAATTATTACTATTTTCAGTGTTCTTTTTATGTCTTAATTGTTTACCAAAGGACCTTAGGTACCTCTGGGGCACCTCACAGTATTCGTGGTAAATCCTCAATGTCCGCTTTCATACCTAATGTCTACAACCTAAAAAGAAATAACCAAAAATATATGTTTTAAACGTAATAACCAACTCTTCACATCTCCCTAGCAGATTCACTAGGTAGTCAGTATTCTATAGAACTCTGATGCTGACCAATATCAGCAGCTCCAAGGTTATTATGTATTAGTTCCAAACTTCACACCCCTTTAACTCCCAGGTGTTTTTCAACCCTCTGGTTTTAGGGTCCAGGGAAGGTTCCTGTGAAGATAATTGCCTGTTTCTGACGAATATGTTAACTCGTGCTTATGTCTGGCAAATGCATCTTTTTATCTCTGTCATTGCAAACAATGAAGTTGCATTCAGACAAGGCAGTTTTTTCTGCTGTAAAAATTGTAATTGTTTTTGTTTCTTGGTGAAAAGCTTCTTACATGTCTTCCTATATGTTCAGGTCTTGCTGTCTGAAAGCTCTTTGCCAGCATCTGTTTCGGCATGCATAAAAACAGTAATACAAAAAAAAACCCTGAACTTCCTCCATATCCATCTCTGTGCAAGCTGCAATAATGCATATGGGGTTTGAATTTTGAGGTGTTTTGAGAGAAAGGAACACATGTTTGAAGAGTATGAACAAATCATATTTATCATTCCATAATTTTTATTCCATTCAGGTGTGCTTCCATGCAAATGGGCACAGCCCTTTTGTGCATTAAAAGTGTTACTTGTTTCCATGACTCTCAGAGTGACAGCAGGGAATGGCACAAAGATCATGGGACCAAACAAGTGGGAAAACATCATTGTTTGCCTGGAGAAAGGCATGCACTACTGCTTCATGCAAGGCATGGACTTATTTTGCTTCAGGTCCTTCTCAACTGAAGGCACTGACTGAAGAAGAGGGAAGGTAATGAGTGCATTGTGCTAATGGGGAGCTTTTGTGAGGGTACATGACTGGCATTGCTACTGGTAGCTCGTCACTTCTGCAGGTGTTTTTTTGCTGATAGGGAGAAAATTCTTCTCAGGCTGTATTGCCTTCTCTGGATTGGCAGGCATTGCAGAAATGCATGAGGAGGAAAAGTCGGGTATTTCTTAAGCATTGAATTGTAGTTCTTGCTGGCTCCAAGGGTGGATTGCAAGCCAGTATATACAGTATGTCTATAGAGGGAGATATATGCTTTATTTTTCTTGTAAACTGTCACCTGTAGGTTTATAACTGGTTGAGTATTGATTTATTTCCCACATGCGACTCATTTTTGAAATACATTGAAGTATTTGTAAGGAAGTATCATTTAAGTTACTCCTCAAAACCAAGATATATGATACTGCAGCTGCCAAGCCCAAGATCTCAAAAGTTATGAGTGAGGTTTAAACTGCCCCCACCCCTGCTTTGAGATTATTATAATAACAAGAATCATAAATTGTTTCTTCTTCTTTTTTTTTTTTTTTTTAATTTCTGAGGTTTTATACCGTACAACTACCCCTTACCTTGAAGTATTGTTCTTTGCTTTCTTTTTTTTCTTTTTTATTTCTTTTAAATTTGTTTCCTCTCTGACCTTAAAAAACGTTGTTTCTTAACATTACATATGTTTAAATCTGCATGTTTACTATCCAGAAAGATACTGTAAAATATTAATTGTTAATAATTATCTCAGAGTCTTGTATGGAATATGAAAATAACAGAAAACAAAAGAAACAGAGCCCGAGAATTAAGTTCTTACATTTTGAAAAAGGAATTGAGGATATAATTACCAATACAGTAACCCCTGTTCTATGAGGGTATGTACATGTTGTCCTGACTATTGAATTGCTGTACTATTTGAAAGCTAAGCTTTTGAACAAGTAACACATATAAAGGGTTTTTTAATGCAATCTTTTCACAAAACTCAGTACCAGGTGATGTAAACTCATGCTGTTGTACTCTGTAACTGAACAGATGACAGAAATTTTGGAATAATTCTGGTTGTTAGTCATTTTTTTTAAGCCCTTTCATCTGTTAGTTCTTACTACTGGGTGAACAAGCAATCCTATAGATTTTTCAAAATGCTTTATTTTGGTGAAAAAAAATATCAGGGAGCATCAAAATTTACAGCTTTCGTCTTCATTTACTGGTCTTATGAGTCACATGTTTTGTCACAAGGAAATCATATTACTGCACTTTTAACAACATTACCAAAAAATGGGCAAAACCTGTGTTGTGACAACAGAAAAGGACCTGGGATGCTGGTTGGCCATCAGCTGAACATGAGCCAGCAGTGTGTCCAAGTGGCCAAGAAGGCCAATGGCATCCTGGCCTGTATCAAGAACAGCATGGTCACAGAGAAGAGATTATCCTCCTGTACTTGGAACTAGTGAGGCTGTACCTTGAATACTGTGTTCAGGTTTTGGCCCCTCACTATAAGAAGGACATTGAGATGGTGGAGACTTGTCACACCCCACACGGTGGGTGCAGCACTGTCACATCTCACAGACTGTGCACAGCTCCCCAGAGGTGGGGGCCAAACCAAACATCAAATCCCACAGAGTGGGTACAATGTTATTTTGCTCAGAGTGGGCATGGGTAGAATTCCCCAGAGTGGGGGTCAACCTAGGGGGATTCAGACTGGACCCCCTTGCTTTCTAAACTCCTTCAGACAGGAGCCTTGGTGCAACTGAGCCCAATGCTCCTTCTCTAATTAACCTGTTTTAACAACCCATTTAGCAAAATTAAGTTCAGGAATTCACTGCATGGCACTCTAGAAGTAATATTATCACCCACGAGGCTTTTACAAAACATGATTTTAATTAAAAGTGATTAAGATTATAAAAAATGTCAGATTACAACTAGCAGAGGTAAAAATTATGGTACTTTCAAAGCAGTGGATTTCAGTTTAGCAAAATCTAAGGAAATTGCCAAAAGAACAGGTTACAACTAAAAAAAGGTAACAAAACAGTGGGTAATAAAACAACAAAGTTAGAAACTGTGTCACCCTTATGTGCTGAGATAAGGTTAAAAACAGAGTTACAAAGGTAGTGAGAGAGAGCTAAAGAAGACACAGGAAAGATATCACTACCCTTGGATCCAGAGATGATCTTAGTGGGAAGCTGTGGTCCTTGGATGGTGAGCACACATCCAGCATTTCGAGTGTGACTCTCTTATGCTGCCTGACTCCACCTTTGGCTTTACTTACCAAGCCAGGTGTTCACTTGTGCCCCTCCAGATGGGATGACACAGCAATAAACCTTATTTCTGCACATGCACCCTCTCCAGTGCCTTTACCTAGGGCACACACAAGATGTTCCTCTGCCTCCTCAAGGCACAGCCTGCCTGCCCCTGTCCCTTATGGAATAAGGACAGTGTCCTGCCTGTCAGAGTGGCATCAGACAGAGCTCCCCTTGCAAGGACAGTGTTCAGCTGATCGGGATGGCCACTGAAGGAGGGGCTGCTCTTGTGAGAATAGGGCCCGTTTATCAGAGTGGTTCCCCAAATGAGGGTCTCTCCTTGAGAGAATAGAGTCCAGATGACTCATTGAATGAGGCCGCCACCTTAGCACCATGTCCATTTTTTCAGGGGGCTCTTTTGATACAATTATTCCTTTTGGGATTCTACATATAATTGCCAATACAGTAACCCCAGTTCTATGGAAGTGAACCAGCATGTGCATGCTGTCCTGACTATAGAATTGCTATGGTATTTGAATGCTAAGCTTTGAACAAGTCACAGATATAATTTTTTTTTAATGGAGTTTGTGCACAAAAGTCAGTTCCAGGTGATGTAAACTCATACATAATACAAGAGTGTCCAGAGAATGGCAGCAAGCCTGATGAAGGGTCCAGAGCACAGCTCTTATGAGGCCTCTTAAGAGGCCAAGGGAATTGGGATTGTTCAGCCTGAAGAAGAAGCTGAGGGGAGGCCTTGTCGCTCTCTACAACTACTTAAAAAAGTTTGTAGCAAGGTTGGTGTTGGTCTCTTCTCCCAAGTGAGCAATGACAGGACAAGAGGAAATGGCCTCATGTTGCACCAGGGGAGATTTAGATTGCATGTGATGAAAAAGTTGTTTACTAAAAGAGTAGTTGAGCATTGGAATAGGCTGCCCAGGGAAGTGGTGGTGTCATTATCCCTGGAAGTATTCCAAAAATATGTCAATGTGGCATTTCAGGACATAGTTTTGTTGGCATGGTGCTGTTAGGTTGATGGTTGGTTTTAATGATCTTACAGGTCTTTTCCAGCCTATACAGCCTTGAGATACAGCATGAAACTGTCAAAATTTGCCTTAAAATCTTGAAAAACGTGTTTCTCAGTCAAGATAAAGTAAACAAAACAAATAAAAAGATCAGTGAGGTAAATATATACCATGATTCCAGTGCAAATAACCAAGAAGAAAGTCTTATTTCTAGTAAGTTTCTGTTCTTAGGAATCATATGAGGTAGAAAGTTGCAAAATTACCAGCACCTTAACACTTGAGGGTTTTATAAAAACATCATCTCAGATTGGAAGGGATTTTTGTGTGGTTACTGATAGTACATTTAAGGAGAGAAGGAAAGTACAGCTTCTGTACAGTCATAGTACAGCTATTTCCAAACCCTTTCCTAGTGCCTTTCCTATTCTTTTGGGTTTGTTTTTTTTTTTTTTTTTTAGCTGTGAGGCATCCCTGTTATGAACGGGAGTTGAAATCTTACCTTTGATTTATTTTAGAAAAATTAATCTAGGGCATGAAAAATGTTCCCTATCAACATTCAGAAAATTTGCTGGACCATACTTTAAAAAATTTGTATCCTAACTTATTCTTCCATTTGTCTTCTACAAAGTTCACCTCTGATACATTCTGATTGGAAGGGATAAGTTAAAGGTCTTTTTGAAGGGATTCACATGAGGATGTGTTAATTTCAAGGGAGCTGTTGTTTTATTGGAACTAATAAGCTTGTCCCAATGTTCAGTGGATTTTCTTACAAAACAATAAGTGCATTGCAGGGGTTCATTTGTTAGGTAAAACATTATTTATATGTTTACCTCTAAATGCCCCTAATCAGAAAAAGCTTAATATTGTATTAGTTGATGACAACTAGTAAACCACTTGATGTATCTTTGCAAATAGTTGCCTGTTTTACAAAGAACTGCCTCTTTCTGATGAGGAAATTGAAATGTTTTAGAAAAGCATAACTCACTGACTTGTAAGACAGTATATTTGCACTGTTAATACTTGAAAGAGATGTATTAAATGTGAAGATCTTTTAAATGTGCTTAGTCTGCTGTGTCCTGTCAACAGGCTTATGCTCTCTTGTTTGAGTAAAATCCTATTAAACCCTTCATTGGTAACAAAATAAAATATCTGCATTACCACTGATTCTTATAAAATTCCCAGTGGTTAGTGTGATTCAATGATATTTTTATATTTTATTTTGTTTAATTTCTACTACCAGGCTCCATTTTAGGACTATAGCTGCCTCCTGATGTCAAGCCCAGCAATAAAACAAAGGTGCAAATGCCTGCCATGAATCAAAACCTGTACTTAGTAATCACAATTGTCAAGCAAGGACTCTTTTGAGTCAATTAAGGAAAACTAATTATATATAAGGTACACAGACCAATCTTAAAGGAAACCTACCTCACTCTGCAATGTGCTATTATATATTATCTGCAAGTGTCTGTTATATCTTAAATCATTTGTAACCTGCTGCAGTTTCAAAAATCCCTTTGCCTGATTCATATCCAATGTGAATGACATTATCTGTGTGTTTTTCCTGCTGCACATCTGTGTTTTTTTATAGGAACATGCAAGTATCTTCACATTATATATTCTATAGACTTGTGAAAATAACAGATCCATCAAACAGACTAGTACAATTGATTGTATAGCATGGATCCCATAACGCTTGCCTGAAACTTGTGAGAAGAGTAATTTTTGCAGGCAGAGGTTTTCAATGCTCTATTACGTAGAGAGCGTGTACTTCGTGACACTCAAAACAGAAAAAATGTCTCTTTTTATAATGATACAGAATATTTTGGAGATATTTTTTGACCTGAGCATTCTGTAAAATTTAAGAGATTATTGTGTGCTGGCTATTTATGTGGAAATATACATACTGAAAGCTGGTGTTGTCACAGGATTCTTATCCAAAGCTTATGAAAGTTTAATGTCATTCATGATATTAAGATTTCTTAGAATTGTTGCAGGGCAGGTGGAAAGAACTCTCAAAGGTGCGATCCCTATCGAATAAGGACATGTGGTAATTGACCTAATAGGAATAGAGTAGAATTAAATGTCTGATGACTTTCCTTTAATGCAGAACAAGGCATTAATTTAAAACACTGGGTGGTAAAAGAGTAAAGCATGAGGAGATGCTAATTTCTGATATTATGGTTTGTTAGATTGGGAGATGAAGATAAACCATTTGTGCTGTTTATAAGATCACGGAGGTGCAGACAATGTTTATACACTATGAAGATTCATGCAAATAAATGCATGTTTAAAGAATGAAATCATCTGCCACAAAAAATTGGCATAAAAGAGCAACATATTTATATGTAACTAAGTACATTTGTGAAAAATGTATCTCTTATTATAACCCTACATGGGAGAAGCAGTTGAGGTGATATCATAGAATCAATGTCATTGCTGAAACTAGAAGGTCACTGGGGAGGGCTGGTGGTTCCTGTATGTTCACCATGTGGGCTGGGTTCTAGAAGACAGTGGTACAAGATGAAGGTCATGGTGAGCAGTAAGTGAATCACTGGGAATGATTCTAAAGGAGGAAGGCAAGGGGTTAATGCTTGTATGTATCAACCAGATAAGAAAAGTGTGTGGATAAAAACAGCTATTCAGGGAACAAATCAAAAATGAAATCTGAGTGTTTTGAGAGAAAGTGAGGGCTATAGATTTTGGGACAAATTTAGAAGGTAACTCATACTTCCACATTCCTTCAGACAAACAGGTATAACATGGATCCTCATCTTAAGCTGATTACTTACATACATCTGAATTATGAAGCTTAGAGCCTGTTTTTGTTGCACATCTTCACGCTATGCATGAAGCAATTAAAAACTTCTGTCGTAGTGCATCAGCTTGGGATGGTATGGAGGGGCTTTGTTCAGCATGTGTCATTAGAATGTAATAGGTGTAAAAAAAGGTATTAAAAAGGTCTTAAAAAGGTGAATAACGTCTATATCCTTCCATCATACACATATACAATGAAGAGCTCCTAAAATATCCTAGAAGTCTATGATTAGTGATACTGCCTGAAGTCTTCTCTCTTAAATTTATTTATGTTTCAACTTTCTACCTATAAAAATTTAATAAAAAGACACTTATGTAAACTTCTAAGAATAACCTTTTTTATTTTAAGTGTAATCTTTTTACAGTTGTTTTAAATCACTATCAGGGCTATGCTGGGTAGGTACTTTTAACACACACTTAGGATTTCCAGAGTATTTAAACATACTAGATTTTGTAAAGATCTCTCTATAAGCACCTAAGTGTACTCACATTAGAAAATATTCTTCCTCTCCCGGAAAAATGTATATGCACAATTTTAACTTTGAACATTTTAAGTAACATATATTTAACATGAAGGCTGTGCTGAGGTGTTTTGTTTGTTCTGACAGACAAACTACAGTCAAGTGAGTTACTGCATGTATTGCAGTGATGACAAGAAGAGTGAAGGTGTGTTAGGATTAGTATTAAACAGCCCTGTGAACATCAGGACTAACAACTCGGTTTTTCAGCAGTTTTGTAGGTTGTGAATGTGCAGTGATGCTACACTGCAAATAAAAAGCAATGCCAGATTGTTGTCTCCCTTGCTACATATGCTGTGTTTACTGCATACTTCTTGTAAAACAGCTCATGGTTCATTTTTCTTCCCACCATATGTTCACTGAACCACAAATGGCAAGTAAATGGGATTTCTTCAGTGCAAACAATGCAGTCATCACTTCCCGAGGAATGGGGTTTTCCTGTATCTCTCTAGATGCTGCTCTGTATATAAAGAAAGGAGATAAAGGGCACACCGTGAATTTCTTCACAAGCAAAGAAAAGCAAATGGTAACTCACACTAAATAGAACTGCTGTGTCCTCTGTGCATCTATACATGAGGGACTAAAAACCTGTTGTAGTTATGCAAGCAGAAAATATAACTACAGTAAGCCTTGTTAATTTAGAGAAGTTCTTAAAAACTATGCTGAAAATAGTTCAGGGGAAGCTACTGAGAGGTTCTAAAAGCAAGGTCTTTTATATCGAGGAACCTTTCAAGCATGATACTCTGATTTTCTCTTATTGAGGGAAACATTTCTGGTAGTAAGAGAATGTAAGATTGTTGCTAGGATATGTTATGTTCTCCAGGCCCTTTAAGATATGGAAGTTAGACTCTTATTAAATGCTTTCCTGTGTAAAGGTAGGAATAAGTATGAGTTTTAGTACTGTCTTAACCCAAGGCTTAAAGCTGGAAATGCTTGTAGACATTGCCAGCAGAAGTTTGCTGAGAGCATACACATGATTGGGAACCTCTGATTTGTTTTTTTTTTTTCCTATGTCATCGTTTATAATAAGCAGCACTCAGTTTTCATAATAATAAGTTGGACATCTGCTGAAAATAATTGTGAAGAAGTGCACAGAGAAATGATGATGTAAGACTATAAAGATTGTTTAAAAATGGCTGCTCGTGGTTTTTATATCAACTTTATCACATTTATCATACATTTAAGTTTCATTCATATAAATGTTTATGAGAAACAAAATGAGATTGATCAATGGGATTCAATAATACCCTTCAATCATCAGTGTTGCCTTGACTTGATATATTTATTGAACAAGTACTATGGAACTCTTTCCCTCTTGGCTCATCTAGCTTAAGGCTTTGAATATTAAGCATTTGTGCTTTTACAATCCAGGACCAATCTGCCAGGAATACAAGAAAAATTATCCCCAAACTCTAAGAACTCTCAGGAAATTCACTCAACCTTGAATGTTCAGGGTTAATGAATTAGGGTCTCCTAATGATTTTATAATTTTACAGATCCACTTGTAGAATGGATATTATTGCATCAGGTGTGCTGCACTGTAGAGATGGATGTGATCCTGAAGTTTAATCAGTTTTATGAGACAATCATCAGTGAAAATCTATTTTCATACCTCTGTATCTGAGGATTTGGAAGTGTTGCCAGGGAAATGTTTTTGCATTAGGAAAAGTGATGGAGACTGACAATAAAGACTAATTAAAGCATGTCAGCTTACTTACACTAAGAAGTTGAATGCTTAATATGGAGAAAGTAGACATGAAGGACAATTTTTTTTTCACATTTCATGGTAGTCTTTTTTGTAAAATCAGTTAATTGAATAAATATGGCCTATATGTACGAAACACCTATATGTAGGTGTTACACCATACATTAGAATATTAATGGAAATTTTTGAAGCTTACCGCATTTGTTTTCGCCTATGTCTGTGGTGTGAGAGATCTTTGTGTTTCATGGATGTGTCATAATCAAAGATTTCTCAGAATTTCTCATCTTCCTCCATAAATAATTCTGATCTGAAGATTTCTATCATAGCTTGTTACATGCATTTATATTCTTCTGCCTTACAAGTTGCATTAGTGATATTTTAGAATAATTGCTGAAAAAGGAATTCTTGGCTTTCAGCATACCTTAGAGAATGTCTTAGGCACATGTTTGGTACATAGTTATCTGCAGTGGAAAGATCCAATGTTCTTCACATGAAAACCCTGTTCCTTACATTACCAGTTAATTACTCATTGAGTAGCCCTCTCTGTAGCTTTGAAATGTTGGAATTATTTTATACCTGGTCACCTTAGATTCAAAGGACTTCAGTGTGGAAAAAGATGATATACCCATGGCTATGGACTTGCAAATTCTTGATGTTTGTAGAACTTGGAAGTGCGTGCCAGTTCTGTTTCACAGAGACCAAAGGAACTTGCAGAGTACATTTCTTAATCAAAGACAGTGTTTTCCAGGTATCTTCATTAGGAGACTTTACCTACTCTTCCTCTCTGTATGCCTGCTCTGAATAATCTTGTCTGTGCTCTGCACAGCTATTTTAGATTAGTACCTTGCAGTCTTGACAGATTGCCTCTGGCAAAAAAGACAGTCCTTGAGCAGCATATTAAGGGAGACGTATAATGAATCTCCTCTCCTATGTAGTGGAGGATAAAACGGGAGGTAGTTATGGGGATTTAATTCCCTTTTATATGTAAAGAGTGTTGAGGTCTTCGGTGAGGAGCCCTACAGCTGTGCTGTTTTCTGTACTGATGGTAACGGAACAGAAAAAAATATTGCTTTGTGGGCCTAAAGGCTGTCTCCTGTGCTTTATTCCCTGGCAGATTAGATTTTAGCAATGGTTGGGATACTGGACAACTTCACACCCAGAGTAAGTGGCAAAAAAGACTCCTACAGCTCTGTTAGTAGGATTGTGAATTTCATTCAAGAGAGCGGTTTTAAAGAAAAAAAAAGAGGAGAGGAGGGGTATGTGCTACAGAAGTTTCTGTATAATGAGATGGTATATGATTTCTCTGATCTTTCTTTTCTGAGACTAGGGTAAATACTGAATACATAAGCTAGCAGTTTAGCCTCAGGGCTTTATTTAACTCCATTTTATTTGATTTCACTCCAACTGTGGCTTACTGCTGATAAGCCTTCACTTGAAAGAGGACCCCTGGGATACTGAAGAATATGGAAAGTGTCTGTGTGAGACTACTGAGGGCAGAAATTGGTGAACTTTTGTATATTACGATCTCTAACCATAGATTAATAGAACCAAGTAATGGTTTGGCTTAGAAGGGGCCTTAAAGATCTTCTAGTTCCAATGCCTACTACATGAGTAGGGACAACTCCCACAAGACCAGGTTGTTCAAATCCTCATCAAGCCTTGAACACTTCCAGGGATGGGGTATCAGCAATTTTCCTGGGCAACCTGTGCCAATATTTCTTCAAACTCACAAGAAAGAATTTGTGACCAGGCCTGGACGAAGTCTGGAAATCATTGATTAGATAGAGAAGAAAAGACAACAGAAAAATACCCTCCAGAGCAGTTGAGTTTACTGAGAAACAAATTTTTGTCCTTCCTCATGCACAGTATTTTCTTCTGATGCCAGAGTACTGATTACTCATCACATGCTTTCTCTGTCAAGAGGTGGCAGCTTTCACAGTTACAGAAGCCAATGCCAAAGATCCCTGTGCCTTATTGTACTCTTTTGAGTTGATGTGCCTTTTGAGCTTTTCTGTTGGTGGTATCATAGGAACTTTGACCTTCTTGTCTTCTTGTCCTTTATATCCTCTCTTTTGCTCATGTTTGACTCCTTGGGCTTAGGTGTGGGGGTTTTTTTTCTGCTCTGGCCTAGGAAATTTTCCCATCATTTCCTGTAAGTTAGAAAAGTCTCTCTGTTGCCTGTATGAGACTCTACCCATCTCCTAATTCAAATCCTTGTTGAAGGCATGTCTTTCTCTTGAGTCAGAAATAATTGTCATAAGTAGGCATCAGAGTTGTGTAAACTAATACAAATAAAACATAGTATGGGAAAGCGAATTGATAGGGTATGGAGAAGCTTAAGGGTCTGTCTCTTAAAAATGCAGTTTCTTACGTTAAAATTAATTCCTGTGGAATAAACAGGAGGATCTGCAAAATATTCTTCCATTCATATTTTTGTTAACAAGCAAGTGTTGATTCCCTCATTGATTTTGGGAAAGGCTTTCAATCTTTTATGTTATAGTAGGAACTTTGAGTGTCTAGAGGAATTGACATTTGGTTTTCTGGTGCAGGAAAGAGGCAATGATAGTATCTCAAAAATGCTGCAACATGGAAATTATAACAATTGTTTGACATATGATTCAGTTCTGATTATGAATTCCTGTTTATGCTTGACCTTTCAAGACACCGTCCTAGCTTACATTAATATGTTTGTAGAACATCTGAGAGCACAGTGCTGCATAAGACCTGAGAGTGTTCTTGGATACTGGAGCACTTTGACTCAAACATTTAATTTTAGACACCAAAAAAAAAAAAAAAAAAAAAATGTAGAGGAGTAGGCTTAGGAAAATCTGATATGAATTTAAAATGTCTTTGCTCCTAAAACTAAGGAGGCAAAAGGACACTGAAAATTACCTTAGTCTCTTTCCCTGCCTGTGGTATATTCTTTTATACCCACACCATAACAGACCTTCCAAGACAAAGTCAGCAAAATTTCAATAATTTTCTAGTATTTTAAAGTAAAAACTTAACCTTTTGCACCTGAAAGAGTTATCTTGTTCCGAATCAAAATCTTTCCTGATTCAGATGTCATGCTGTTAGTGGTACTGATCACCTTGGACTGTCTATGACATGTTCTGAAAATAAGTTATTTCAGTCTGTGTTGAATTATAACTGGTCATCCATGTCATTCTTAATACGATGCACTTTGATTATTTTATTTTGTTAATTTGAAAGTTACTCTGATTTCTCCACAGTTTTTCCTCCTGCAGGGTAAGTGACCCCATTTCTTCTGTCTTCTCTTCCTTTTATACTCTTTCTGTTGTTTCTGTTTTTCTTCACCAGACCTCCAGCTCTCTTCTGTTTCCTTCTGGCAGTGCTCCTGAGGTCTTTCTGATGCTGAGCAGAGGGAATTCAGTACTTTACAGGTATGTGTTTGCCTCTGCTCCTCACCACCTACATCAATAGAGAATAATAATAAGAACTGAATGAAACTGAGCTGTACTGTATTATTTGTTCTTGTTAATATCTTATTTGTGACAGTTATGTATATATTCTGGGATGGGTTATACCATGTCACACTGATGCAATGTAAGAAAAGTTATGCAGTAAATTATTTCTTATAATAACTTTCAATAATGTTATAATTTTTTTTTCAAGTGAATTATCACTGTTCTGTCAGGTAGGAGATTTCCATGTTTAAGAAGCTTCACAAGTCAGCATGTGATAAATAGTAGTAACTAATGTCCCCTAATTCTCCACTGGAGACAAGCAAGTCTGGTCGAGGTAGGAAGGTATGTGCTAGATATTAATGTTTAAGATGGAGTTTTACCACTTCAACTTGTGATACAGAGTAATCACTATTGTCTTTAGTGTGTCAGGATGGTAAATTTCTTTTGGGAAAATGTAAAGTCACCTCTTTGGTGTCAGTTATTTCTTTGGAGTATGTATATCCGAAGTAATTAGGAAAATAAATCTAATGCAAATATGTTCAGAAAAAAATATTATCTTTACTGGGGACTATGAAATTTCTTGCCATAGCAGGTAAATTTGTAAAATTTGGTTGAGCATTAACTGGCAAATAGACCAACCTAACCTGTGTAAAAGCCATTTTGCACTTTTTTCTCATTATCTTATCGAGCAGGACAGCTGGAACATCTGTCTGTTATTTAGTTGGTCTTATTTTAAAACCAGTAATTTTTTTTAGTTTGAGCTGAGCTCAATAATCTGTTGTTTTGCTAAAGGATATTGGGAAAAGAAGAAAATAGATGAAACTGGTTTAGTTTCAGAATATGAAAAGAGGACATTTGCATTTGCAGAGTGCTGTTCAACGTCAAGAAAAACTCATCAGAGATCCAATGTGTAGAACTGTCCCATGGTCTTGATTCAGTCCTGCACAAGTCCTTGATACTATGATAGGTTTTTATTTAAGTGGTCATGTATATGGTTTAGCCATTATAGTTGGAGTTTTTAAGATGACCCTCATGAAAGAGCATATGTGTCACAATAATTTGAGAGATTTCAGATCTTAAAGAAAGGTTTTTGTCTGATTGTCAAGCTGGAGGATGTAATTTCTTTGGTCCTTGCTTGGAGGTCTTCTCTGCTGTTCTGAGCACCCCTCTGACCACCCTGCTCTAAGTTATCTCTAAAGAAAGTATGAGATATATGAAAATTCTCAGGATTTATTAAAGAGAGTAGTGAAAAGGTATAGGAAGAGAAGAGTATACTGGTCTGGTCTGGAAAAGAGGATGTGCCCTGGAAGGAGCTTGTGTTTAAATTTAAATTGATCAAAACCTAACAAAAGAATAGAAAGGATTTGAATCAAATGAATAAGGTCCATTGGAAACTGGATTGGTTCATAGCACACAGGGAGGAAAAGGAGCTGCGTTGTTTTAAAACTGGAAGGCAATTATATTTCCATAAGTTTTCCTTGCAGTTCTTACACATTTTAATATAATTTCCCCTGAGAAGCATGTTCATAGCCCTTAAAATATATAGTTCAATAAAATGTAGAAATATATAATGAAGATACTAATTTTGTAGCTTATGGGAGATAGCAACAGAAACATCTCTTATTCTGAAAAAAAAAATGTGCAAGTATTTAAAATGTAAAGTAACAGGGATAAAATATAAACTTCCTTATCTTTTCCTTCAATACTAACTGACCTTGGAATTGTAATATTAAAGAAACTTTACTGTCTATTTCTTCTTTTTCCTGCTGTTGCGGTGCATTAAAAGGGATGAAATGCAACTGAAGTGGCAGTTTTAGGATTTTCTTCCAGTTTTTACAGAGTAGGGGGAACCAATATTTCTGGTTAACAACAAAAATTGACATGGTCTTGGGTGTATGTAAGTTTGTGGCACTGTGGAAATTCACAATGACTGGCTAGTGCCTCTAGGACTTCCTGATAATTTTAGAAATTAATTCTTGCTGGACTGCTCCTTCGTTTCACTTGCACTTTTCAAACATTCTTTACATGAGTATTCACAGCTGGCAATTGCTACCCTTTGAAAATGCAGTTCTCAGGGGCTCTGAAGCATTCCCACATCATCATTTATGGACAGAAAGAAGTCCCTCAAACTGTCTTTCTACTTTAAAATTGTACTTGTTTAGAAAATGTTTAGAATGGCAGTATTAAATGAGCTCAGTTTAGAATTACTGTGCTAAATGAGCTCATTTAAATTTTCACATAAATGTCACACTGTACTTTTATGTCCCAAGGTTGTTTTTATCTCAGTGTGCACTGCTTGTCGTATAATCTCATTGGCTGCATGTTAAAAAAAATTATTTTGATTGTGTAAGTTCTCTTTTATATATCAAAGTTCATACTAAGCAATCATAATGGTCCCACTGATGTTAAATTTGCAAAACCATAACTGATAGTATCATTACTGATTAGCTCTCTTTTTGCTAGCAAGTGGTTCTCATTCTTGATGTTAGCTTTGTAGGTTTGTTTGGGTTTTTTTTAATCATTCAAAGCTTTAAAAAAAGGCAATTTACTCAACTAGCAATAGATCTTAGAGATGCAAGAGGGTTTAAAGATTAACTAATTTTAAAAAAATATCAGGTATTTACCTCTCCTCTTTTTTCATCTCCTACTCCTAAAAATAAGTTGACAAATAATAGTTTCATCAAGTAGTTCATACATCTTGTCAAAAAGTTAAACATTCAATTATGATCCAGGACAATAACCAATGAATTTAATGTGTTTCTTATAAAGTGTCAGCATCATTCCCTATGGTAGATAGTAGTTTATAAGCTCATGGAGATCCATTCACATATATTATAGCTTCTTTTACTGCTCCCTGTTCCTAGCTTCCAGCTATCTAATTAGTTTGAAAATGTAAGACTGGACAGGTGGTTTTAATTTTCTGGACCACTGAGAGGGAGACACAAGATTACAGTCAGGGAATACAAATATCATCAAGATATTTATTTTGATAGGATTGGTTTTGTTGGTTTTCTTGCAAATGTGTAAGGATATTTTACTATCTTGGAACTAGTAGGAGCAAGGGATTTATGCTTTCATAGGGTCAGGTCATCTGACTAGTAGGACAAAAGAATGTGGTTTTGAAATAATAATTTTCCTGTCCATTTTTTTTCTCTTCTAATATTTTACTCTAAAAATATTTTTCTAAGGACTAGTGTCGTGCTTGAGTAAATCTTGATAAATTAGCAAGAGTCTGCATGTTAGAGAACTTTGTTTAATAGACATTTCTCTGAAAAGGAGGTTTGAGAACATTAAAAATGATACCTACATAGTACAACAGCTAAGAAATTTTAACGCCTAGATAAAAGAGATGGTATTCTCTTTCCCAGCCATGACAATCTCATTCTTTTTGCTGGGATGTCCTTAAACATCTCACAGTGCTGGAATGAAAAACTGGCTAGTTCTACCATTTTGCTCTCACTGATCTAATAGTGGATTGTCTTGCAGTTGTGAATGGGTTCTAACCTAAAATATGCATGAGAACCAAGCAAATATTTACCACCCTCTTGACAGAAAGTTGAGAACCAGAATGGATCAGTCTAATGAAATGTAAATGCTGGGGGGGGGGGGGGGTAGAGGGACAGTTTTAGGTGAAAGATTCCTAAATAAGATCTCTTGATGTCTAATGTATTTCATGATTCACCAAGCCATCTTTCTTTCCTTGGTATATATGTTTATATAAAATAATATATATTATATTTATATATTTAAGACAGAACTCAAGAATGAGAGCTTTTATCCAGTTTTGTATTACTGACAGAAACCTAGGTTCAAAATTACTTGTTAAGCAAATATTTCTGAAGCAGTCTTATCTGCAATCCAGTCTTTTGTACATAGATAAAACTCATGTGCTGTAAACTACATAGCTTCTGACCAAAGTAAAAATAATTAGGAGGGAAAAGCTACTTCTAGAAAGCAGAAAAGTATTAAAAAGGAAATTAATTACAGCAACATTCATATAAGATCTGAATTCATCGCTTTTTTCCTTTGATTGTTGACCTGATGGCCTACCCACTGTACAGTCATTTTAGTATTCCAGCTTCAGATGGCCTTGGGAGATATTGGTCAGTCTTACTCTTGTGAGAGGAGTCCTAAAGCAAATTATTTCTAATGAAGACTTCAGGAGTCAAGCAGGTGGAATGCTGTGGGTTAATTCTAGCCAGAAACAAAGCCCCATGCAGCTGCTTGCTCACTTTTCCCAGGTGAGATAGGGAAGAGAATCAGAAGGATAAAAATGAGAACATTCATGGATCAAGATAGAGATAGTTTAATAAGTAAAGCAAAAGACATGCACACAAGTAAAGGAAATGATAGAATTTTTTCACTATTTCCTATCAGCAGAGAGATAGATTCCCAGGAAATCAGGGTTCCCATCATGCATATCAGCTGCTTTTGAAGAGAAATGTTGTCACTCTGAACCTCTTTCCCACCTCCTTCCCCCTCCCACCCCCTGTCTTCTTTTCCCACCTTTATATGCTGAGTGTGATGTCATATAGTATGGAATAACCCTTTGGTCTGTAGGATCAGCTGTACTGGCTGTGTCCCCTCCTAACTTGTGTAAGTTCCAAGGTTCCTCTTTGGTGGAGTGTGTAGAGAACAGAAAAAGCCTTGGCTCTGTGTAAGCACTACTCAGCAATAATGAAAACATCTCTGTATTATCAGCACCATTTCCAGCCCAAATCCAAAGCATAGTCCCATACCAGCTGCTATGAAGTAAATTAAATTTATCCCAGCCAAAATAAGCTCATGGATTACCAGGAACTTCCTAAGCGCTGTCATGAGGAAAGACAGTAGATATTCATTGATGATATTGCATATTTTTTATGTAGACAAATAGGTTGGGAATGTAAAGAGTCATTTAGAGACTGCAAAACCAGTTTTTCTGAGGCATTTCTTGAAGCATTAATCTTCTAGCCATCTGCCAGTGAGTGGACAGAGGCTTAGGCAATAGTGACCTTCTGAAGTCATTAGATAGCTGCATTGGGATCAAGACATCACCCTCATGAATGGCTGCACCTTCTGCACAGGGAAATGATTTTCAAAGAGATTACAGAATAATTCAGAATCATAGAATTATTTAGGCTGGAAAGGACCCTTAAGATCACCAAGTACAACCGTAAACCCAACAGTACCAATTCCACCACTAAATCATGTCCCTAACCACTGCTTCTACACAGCTCTTAAATACCTCCAGGAATGGTGAGTCAACCACTTCCCTGGGCAGCCTGTTCTAATGCTTGGCAATACTTTACACAAAGAAACTTTTCCAATCAAGACCTTCCCTGGTGCAACTTGAGGCCTTTTGCTCTTGCCCCATCATTTGTGATTTGAGAAAAGAGGCTGACACCCACCTTGCTACAAACTCCTTTAAGTTAGTTGTAGTAAGGGATGAGGTCTCATCTCAGCCTCCTTTTTTTTCAAGACTAAACAGTTCCAGTTCCTTCAACCGTAAGACTTGTAAGACTTGTTCTCTTGACCCCTCACCATCTGTACTGTCCTTCTCTGGACACTCTCCAGTATCTCAGTGTCCTTGTTGTAGTGAGGGACCCAAAACTGAACACAGTATTTGAGGTGTAGTCTCACCATTATGTCTATTGTAGTTTGGTTAGAGGGACAAGGAAAGCCCTTTTCTCACTCACCTACCTCCAGTAATATCAGTGGTAAAATACTCCTCCCCTGCTTCCATTTTTAGCTGGCAGCAGGCTCAGTGTGATACGACCATACTGAGCTAAGCTTCTTTTCCAAAGAAAAAATGCCTTAATGCTTCATTGTATGTTGGCTTAGTTTATGGAATAACTCTGCCAGTGCAATGTTTGCAAGCAGCACAGTGACAGTATCACCCAGGGAAGTGGTAGTGTCCACAATTATAGACTTTAACTGTGAAATATAGAGACAAGGAGTACATGAAGAAAGGGAAAACAAATAAACAAACACCAAAAAATAAGTCAACAAGCTTTTAAAGCAAGTATTTTAAAATATTTATGAGTTTTTTTTTGTTCCTTGGGCTACTCATGACCTGATTGCTTCATCTTTTTCTTACACAATAGCAGCCAATGCAAGGCTCTTGCTCAGGTCTCTTCAGAAATAGCATTCGAGGAATTGTCTCCATGTAACATTCAGAATGAAGTTCAGAGAGGCCTTAAATCTGCAAAGCATGGTGGAATATTTTTTTTGACACTAAAACTAATTTCAGTCTAAGAAGCTAGCATTCCTGTGTAGATTAATATAGCTAGAAAAAATGTTTGCATAATTAAATACCAGTTCATGGAATCCAAACATTTGTTATGGAAGTTTTGATTAAAATAATTGTTTTCAGTTTTGCACATCATTGTTCTGATAATTTTACAGCTGTTTACAAACTATTATTCCATTTAAGGTCTCTCTTCACTTTGGAACCAACAGAAAAAGTATATAAAATTTAAACAAAGTATCACCAGTAAATATTTATATTATCCTGAGTCACATCTCATGGAATATTTTGGTCATTTTTGATATTTCAGCTTATTGTCACCTCTTATGGTAGGGAAAAATGCAGCTTAAACACAGTCATCATAAAAAAATATGTCTCTTTGAATTCTTTGAATATATCTGGGTTATCTGTATTTAAAATGATTTATTGAAAATATAAATTTTGGAGACCCTCAGTAGATTTGTTACAGTGTGTTATAAAGTTATATCTTGCAGATAAATCCACGTAGGCTTTTTTTCCTTAGAAAATTACATTCCATTTTGAGCATCTAAACATGAGTTGAAATCTTGGCAGTTCAATTTGAAAATTGCATGTGGACTGTGTAAATGGGAAGCTTTCTGCCAAAAAAGCCAAAAGAGTGGAAAAAAAATAAAAATACAGAAGGTATTTATTGAAAACTTAGTTTTCCATCTGCACACATCCTCTGTTCGTGACTTTTTCAGACTTAGGAAAAAAAAAACCTCAAACCCTTGTCAATAATATCACCAGCAAATAAGGCCATAATCAAATTTGACTGTACTCAGGCAAGACAAAAGTGCTACTTGTTTTTTTATGACTTTATCCTGTATCAGAGTTCCACCAGTAACACACACAAAACAGCAGAGGAAGTCAAGAACTCAGCTGGAGTATTGGAGAAAGGGTCCTGGTGCATTATATAAGTTTTTTAAATTGTCAAACTTTTGTTCATCACACTACCTGTTGCTGAATTTTGTTTAAATATTAATCTATTATTAAATATTAATCCAGAGCAAACTTGCAAACTGAAACACACATTTATCAGTGACTCTGCAAATATTGCCACTTAATCATAGTTGAATGCTTGCTCAGCATTTAACAGTTCTCCTGTCAGCTTCATCTCCATTTTCACCTACTTTCTTCTTTCTGTGTTCGCAAAAGAAAAAAGTTCTGTGAAGTTACTTAATGGGCTGTCTCCTGTTTTATATGTCTTTCCTGGCCTTGATGTACAATGTACATGGTTTGACATACTGTCACCAGAGCTTGGACAAGATTTCCGTTATTGTTTACCAGTGAGATAATTCTGAAATGTCAGATCTGAATGAATCCCTTTAATGAAATATTCTCTTGCCTAATAGGAGCAGTTATATGTCCGTCCTTGTAAGGTTATTTGGCTTTCTAACTTCAAGAATCCCAGCAGAACTCTGCAGGGAGAAATGTTGTTCAGACCAAGAATGACTGACCTGCAAATTAAGTACAGAAGAAATGGCTTCAGAAATTTGAAGAGGATAAGAGGATCTAGTTTAGTAAGAATAAAGTCTTGCTAAGGAAAATCAGCATTCCTTGGACTGCCTCATTTCTGAGCTGTAGCAAGTAGAGGAAACAAAGGCTACTGAGTGGTATGCAAGACTAAGCAGCTGTCTGAAAAAAAAAAAAAAAAGGCTGCATAAGTAAACCAGATCAGGTATTTTTCTGCCTGCACAAAGTTGAATCGAAACAAGAGTGTCACCACCCTCCTATTGAATGCACAGAAAATAAAGCTGATGAGGAGTTCTGAAGTTTGGTGGGACTACACCTGGCAAAAGAAGCCAATGCAGTTATTTTGTAGGGCCATCTGCTCTTAGCCAAAAAAGACAGTCAGAAAGCAGCACTTTCTGCAAATGCTATCCCAGATGAGAAGCTGTCCCCATTTTAAATTTTCCAAGAGTGTAGATTCTTAAGGAAAATCAGGTAATACACCTTCTTGGAGTAGAAATGTTGTGTTTGTTTTGTCTTCTAGTATCCAGACCGTTATAAACTGGATATTAATATGAAAAAAAAAAAAAAATGTATAGAGTGCCAACTGTTGTTTGAACATTCTGCCAAATAGTAGGTTTGGCAAGTAAACAAAATGTGATTGATAAATATAATTTCTTGACATGAGCATTAAGTGGCTTTGCATCTCTCAGAAATCTCATTGGTAGACTAACAAAATATCTCTTTGCAAAATGGAGTTAGCTTAAGTAAAAGTCCAAGAGCAGAGTTAGGACAATACATGGCATGCTACAGCATGATGAAAATGTTGCACATGTTGCAGTGCCTTCTATTCTTAGAGTGAAAATGTTTGATTTGTTAATATAAGTTAGAGATAACTGGAAAAATGCAAGTTATTGCAACCCAAGTGTTTGAAAACATTAGTAATAACTTCTGGTATTAATGTAGCTCAGAATTAATTCTCTATTTGGGAGAGTTTCCTTTATCTTTAGAGTGATGGGGAGGAACTTTTCTAGAGCTCTACCCTAAAGAGAAGTGAAAGAGTAAGAGCAGAGGAGGGCTTTCATACTACCATTCCCTGTCATCCCCTCAAATGACCAGGCAGTGTAGTCATATGGTGTAGGGCAAAGTAATCTGTGAGCAGCTTTCCTTTGGAGACAGTGGATTCCTTTATTGCTTTTTACCACTGTATCTCTTCTGCATAGGTATTAACATCTTCCCAGCCATGTTAAAAGCTTAGGAAAGAGAAACTATGATTAGAATAAATTAATTGAAGCATATCTTAGCAGTATTCCTACTTCTGAAAACGGAGTATTATGGTAAAGTGGCTGATATGCCTGGTGGTCAGAAGTTTTAATGGGGGCAGTAGGGGTCTGAGAAACTGGAATGAATGTGGAAAGAAAGCAGGGAATAATCATGACAGTGGTTAGTAGTTTCTGGAACTGAGTTTTATGTTTTGTTTTGAAAAATCCCACATTCTTCAGATTTCTCTCAAGAGACTTAGTGCTTTTTATTCCTGGTTTTCTTGTTTGAAATCTTTTTACCCTCAATCTCTCATTTGTTTCCAATTCATAAACTTGTTCTGTGAAAAGACTAAAGCTTTTTACGCTGTGTTACCTGATGTTGCAAGAAGCAAAGAGTCCCACCATTTTCTTCTTTTTATTCTGCCTCCTGCCAAGACCACCTGGTGCAGCAGGAGTGAACCTCTGATCATTCCACCTATGGTGTCAAATCAATAGCAAATGGTTCACTAAAGGTCTATTTGCAGTTTGAATCATTTCTTCCTCTGCAATAAGTCATGCTCCCTCATCTCAGGGATAAGGAGGCAAATGTATGGTTTTCTTTTCTCTAAAGGGACACATTTATTTTACAGCTTGCTAATTGGGATGATCTTCATGATAGGGCTGGGTGTTGTCTGCTTTTACTGTATCATTTTGAAAAATTTACCATGTCAGGAGGCTGTCCCATTGAGAGAGACCAATATTCTCTTCCTGGCATGACTCAGGGCTGTGTAAGCTCTCTTTCTCCAGTGGTTTTATGAGCATCTCTCAGTAAATCTGCAAATTCAGATCTGATCCTCGTGAGTGGTTCGTGCAATACATAGAATCATAGACTTGGCTGGGTTGGAAGGGACCTCAGAGATCATTGAGTCCAACCTTTGAACCACCGTTGCGGTTGCTAGACCATGGCACTGAGTGCCACATCCAGTCTCTTTTTAAATATCTCCACGGACGGAGAATCCACCACTTCAGTAGGCAGCCCATTCCAATGCTTGATCACTCTCTCCATAAAGAATTCTTTCTAATGTCCAACCTAAACCTCCCCCGGCACAACTTAAGACCATGCCCTCTTGTCTTGTTGAAAGTCGTTTGGCAAAAGAGACCAACCCCCACCTGGCTACACCCTCCTTTCAGGGAGTTGTAGAGAGCGACAGTAGAGACAGTGAAGCACATTCTTCTTTCTCAGAACAATCTAGAAGGTACTGTTGTTAGTCGTTTAGGTACAAGGTGCTTGTCATTGTTTCTTTTTTTACTGTTGGCAATCCTCATGATTTGGAAGAAATATGAAAGTCAATGAAAGGTCTGACTTTCTTGATTGATGACAAATGAGCTCATGGAAGTCTTTGTGCAGACATTACTTAGTGTGTGTCAATACATCTAGAAAACAAAAGTTAATAATGCGTAGAGGTCAAATATGTTGAGAGAGCACAATAACTGTGCTTCAAAAGCAGCCATGAGGAGACACAAGGAATTCACATTTCCAAGAATTACTGCATGATGTTCTAATAATGTACAAGGTGTGACCCAGCCAGGTAGTCTCCTTCTACTAGTCATTGATTCCTTCTTCTCACTTTTTTTCTGGTATCTCAGAAACTCATTGCCTATTCTGTGGTTAAAAGTAAACCAGCAGCTTTGTATTAGTGCTACATATATGATAGCTTAAAACATTACAGAAGATAATGGCTTAATTTTCAGGTTTAAACTGAAAACCAGGTGAAGGCTAGAGAACAAAGATGGGGACTACAAAAGGAGGAAGAAATTAGGGAGAATTTGTATTAGGAGTTTAAGGCTATAAAGTAAATATCATTTAAAGTACAATTTCTGATGGTAAACAGATATAGGAGAGAAAAGAACTGAAGGGCTTTAAGATGTGGAGCATGCATATATTTAACATCTATGTAAATGCTATTGCATGAGGAATCCTGTTAATTAATACTAATTATAAAATTGATTTATGCTTTTCATTAAGTAAAAAGTATATAAATAAAAATATTTGGAGATAAATAATTACTTAATATTGAGCTGTAATCTCTCTCTACAAACTGACGTTGTAAAAGTAATGCATACTACAAAAGCCACAATTTTTGCTAAAGTCCTAGTAAATTTCACCTTTTTATGGAATAGTAGCTAATAAAGCAGTCTTTAAAATAACCCTATCTATAAGTCTACAAATGTTAAATATGGAGTATTTTATACATTTACAGAGATAAATATTAGCTTACACCTTCCACTGAGTTCTAAAAAAAACCCCAAGCCCTCTTTAAAATATGTCTTTGTTTCATAGATGACATTTCTATAATATCACATCCATTTGAAGATAGCTGAATTACAGAGAAACAAACAATAAACCTACGAAAGAACAGTCTAATTGGGTTATAAATAAAAGCTGGTTGGCCTCCCACTGTCCCCAACAATAAATTGGAAGGTGTGCTTTAAAAAACCCCACACACTTACTTTCATAGTGATGTGTGTGTACAAAGAACCTTGTTTCTCCATACAGATGTTAATAGGTACATTATCTTAATGGCTCACCTAATCAGCATAACCTCAATTTCTGATTTTGCCTGCTGACAATCCATTCACATCTTTTATTATACTGAGGTGTCAGGGCAACATTTTTAATTTGAATTGCGTATACGTTGTGATAAGAGCATAAAGCAAAATTGCAGTGCAGTGTAGTGAAAGCTGTAAAATATAACAATCTTATTAAATCAGCCTCCTGTCCTCCACTAAACAGCCCCCAAGTGTTTCAAAACATATGGGAAATAGTGCTGCTTTACCTTTGTTAGCTAAACCTCCCCCTATTTTTGCATTTGCAGTAGGAATGTTTGGGGAGCTGTAGAATCTCCCCCTGCTTCTCTTTCAGGACCTGTACTCAGAAAGTTGGAAGTTTTGTGTCAAGAAGTATTTTCTGCTGCTCGGATTTCTGTCCCATTTTCTGTGACATTTCTGTCATAAATTGAGGTCTCTGTGTAGAATCAGGAAATCTGGCTGGTGGCTTTCATCAGTAGATTTGACAGTATTTTATGAAGGACATCAAGGTTGTTTTTTCCTAAATGAGGCACAGAGAAGAGGAGGTCAACAGGGAGGCTAGAGACAGAAATAAAGTTGAATTTAGAATCTTAGCTCTTTGTACTGCTCTTTGTTCACTTGAAAATTCACAAACCAGAAGATAAGACCCTGCACTTGGATTCCTACTCATTCACTTGACTTGCATTGATTGACCACAGTTAACAGGCTGTACAGGCTCCCTGTTTTGTGGACCTGGCTCTTCTGTTACCTTTATGTTGCAGGTGTGGTGAGACAGCTTTGTGAGAAAAGGAACAGAAGAGGTTTAAGAAATATCTTCCGTTAAACAAATGGATATCAATGGAGCAGCAAAACAGATGTCACATAGTGACTTCTTCAGGTCTAAAACAGAAGCGGCCTATGTGGAGTGAAAACCACCTCCTCTGTCACTACTGGTTTGTAAAATACCTCGAAGATACAACCCTCATCAGGTAATTTTAGCCAGATTTAGACTGAGCAGTTATCAAACGATCTCACCCCATGATCTCCCTTCTCTAGCTGTCCCTGCCTTCCTGCAATGTGCTGCAGCTCTCCTGTAAGGGCTGGTCCAGGGGATGAAGGATCTGCCATGGCCTGGCCTCCCACCTCAGGAAGCGGTGCTGCTGGTGAGAGGCATTGCTGATGGCAGGCACTTGGAAGTGCTCTGTGGCCCTGGAGTTTCTCAGGTCTTATTTCATAGTTACCTTTTGCAGAAGGAGACTTAATTCCCTGGCAGCACATGATGGACCTGATGGATGCCAGGTTTGTACACAGTTCTTGTGATTCCAAAGAGGAGCTGCAGTAGGGCAGGAGAAAAAACTGAAGTTTCTGTCTTGCACCTCTGTGTATGTGGCTTCTTACTTCTGTGGGGCACATAGGTTATTCATGGCATACTTTAGTCTGTGAGATTTTTCTGTCTAAATACAGGATTCCAGCACCATTCTAAATGGCCTGATATAACCATCCTGAACTACAAATGTTTTTCCAAAAAGTCACGGATATGTATACAGTTATTTGCACGATGACTGCCAGCCCTTTGTGGAAGTCTTGAAGCTTTCAGATGTTTTCAATATAATTCAGCATCCATATTTAGACACCAGTATTGTCTTTTGTCTGTATTGCTGAGGCACCATTTGCTTCTGAGGATTTTACCTTCTTGTCCCGATTATAATAATTTTTTAGGAGAGCCACAGAATTCAATTCAAGCATGTGAACCCACTTCTGTGAAGTGTAACTACATTGATCCAAGGCTCTTAAGCAATCACTCCCCTTCTGGGTGCAGCCCAGGAAAGGACAAAATGGTTTTGTCAGTGACAGTGCAAGTCCATCCTGAGTGAAGCAGAGATAGCTTCTGGTTTCACAGATCATGTTATGAATTTTGATGGCATATGAAACTCTGTATTTCTAAAAAGAAATGTCTAAGGTCAGCCAGTTTTCTTTCATACTGGTTTCCTGGTTTTATAGATGTGAGTACTGAAAAAATAGTGACCAAATTTGTTTAGTTTACCTATGGGTTATTTGACTTACATGAGTTATTTGCTTTTTCTTAATTGTGCTCTGTGGTTGGCTACCTGATTTACGTGTCAATAAATTTATTGGTAGCAGAAACCTCTCCAACAGAAGACTAATCACTGGCAAGTGTTGCCTGGCTCACAGTTGATTTTAAATAATATATACACCTAACTGCATAGATGGGCTTGCTACATGTAACTCAGCATTGGGGCTGGAGAAACATCATTCTCCAAATGCTTGTGTGAACAAAATGGCATCTCCAGTTTGGCATTAGCCACTTAGAATATTTTTGGTTGGTCCTGAGAGCTGCTGCCTTTTCATTGTTTGGGCTGCCTATGTCTCTTTGGTTATTTATTTTCTTTCCTTTACACTGGCTCTCACGGATCATTACCTTTTTCCTATTACACTTCTGAATGGCTAGTTGTCTCCCAGCTATCTTACTTCAATTTTGAATGTTCCCTTGGACTATTTGAGGGGTATTAAAGTTATATATCTATAAGGAGCCACTGAAGAGCTCTGTCTTTGCATGTAACCATTCATTTTGCCTTCCACAACATCTTGGTATAGATTTTATTTCAGTAGACTTACTCCTGATTTATACTGGAGTAACTGAGAAAAGTACATGCAATTGTATAATGTCAGGGTTCAAACCCTCCAAAGAAATACCTGTCTTGGAAAAAAAGATCATAAATTTTGGAGGACCTTGGATATGTTTGCTTATTTCCTTGCTGAGATTCAGTAGGGTTTTAAAATCAAAAGCCGAACTGTATTCTTTGAAAGTTCATATATGAATGTTGAAGGTCTGTTTTGCTCTCTGGAGTAGATTGCATCAGCATTACCCAGAAATTCACCAGAGAATAGCCAGCACACAACACTTGTGTATGCATGTGTGCACACATTTTACCATTATGTTTATTATTGCTTGTTATCCTTTCAGACCAGAGTGTTAAACCTAAGTAGCAGTTTGTCCTATGAAAATTTCAAGGCTTTACTAGTACCCATTTCTTCTTATTTTTTCTGACCATTCCTGAAAGAAAAGATTAGAGATGACTGAGACCTCCTTGTCTAAAAGTTGACTCCTGTAAACTGGAATAGTAAAGTAGTTTTCAGGTACTCCAGGCTGCTGTCAGACAAGAAATGGCAGCTGCCTCCAGCAAGGCATTTGGCTGTAAAACCTCAATTTTAGTGTGTTTTCTAATTTGAATACAGCAGTAGGGGATAGATCATTGCCTGAGCCAGCTCTTTGGGCTTGGGTCCCATTCAAACATACAATATTAATATACCCAGAAAATTGAACTATAAAGGCATACATTTGCTTGGTAGATCTGTGCGTCAAAAAATGAGAAGCAGAGAAATCCTAAACAGATACTCTCAAAATTAATTGCTTTTTTTCCTCCAAAACAATATGATTTCCCTAAGATTACTAGAATAAAAGGTTTCCCCTGAACTTATAAACATCAATGCTAAAACATTTATTGTTGATTTGATAAACTATTTTTGATCATTTTCCTTCCAGCTTCAATACCTACACAAATCTGTCAGGAATTAGTTTTATGTGGATACTCCTTTGCATTTCATTTTTTTTACTCTAGCTTGAAGTATAAAAAAGCATTGCATCTGAAATGAATACCAACTTCTAAATGGGTAGCAAATCCTGGGGAAAATCCTCAAATTATCTGTGGACTTGCCTCTCTCTGTGAAAAATAAAGGTGAGACTTTGCAGTCTTTTCCCTTGCAATTGCATTAGGGATTAGAATAATGAGCACTAGCATTGCAGACTAAAAATATGTTAGTTTTAACTAAACAAACAGCATGGGAAACCAAATTAATCAGCAAAGGGAATAATCGCTGAAGTCATGCACTGGAAATTCCCACTGCTCAAAAATGTTTGCCTTTTTTTTTTTCTAATTTAATTATAATAAACTGTCTTTTTTATATTTAGATACCTAATAAAAAAGAGGATTAATTTGTGTCTCTACCTGTCTTATACTCAAATGAGTTCAAGGACAGGATTTGGACTGCAGCTGAAAGGTCTCTCTTTGCCTATCTCTGCTGCCTCTGCTTGTGGATGTAAGCAAGCTCCATGGGAGCCATTCAGACTGTTCTGCAAACATCACAGCTGAATTGGCAGGCACTCTCATGGAGGTTTTCATTGCTGGAACCACATCCCTTCCCTCTGCTTTCCACACCCACTTTATGCTAAGATGAGGCATTGGGCTTCACTGCTCCCTTGTGATAAGTGTTGTTCTTTCGGGAGGCTCAGGGGGTGATGGTCTCATCTTTATTTTGTTGACTAACACTAACCAAATGGACTCTTAAATAACTTCTATAGTGGAAAAGAGATTTAACTCTTCTTTTTGCCATTTTGTTCTGAACAAAATTCTGTTCACAGGGCTTCCAGTACTGTTGTTTGACCTGAGTTCAGCAGTGTGAGAAGCCATGAGATCTCTGACCTCCTCTGCTGAAAGCCTTTGCCACTCAGCACATTCTCAGTACTCAGTCATGGAGAGTTACCAAGAGCAAATGAGCAGTGGTGCCACAAATAAATGTGTTTTCACAGAATCACAGAGTGTTAGGAGTTGAAAGGGACCTCTGGAGATTAACTAGTCCAATCCCTCTGCCAGAGTAGGTTCCCCTAGAGTAGGTTGCACAGGATGGTGTCCAGGTAGATTTTGAGTGTCTCCAGAGGCAGAGACTCCACAACCTCTCTGGGGTGCCTGTTCCAGTGCTGTTATCCTTACAGCAAAGAAGTTCTTTTTTATGTTTTGGCTGAGCCTCCTGTGTTCTAGTTTGTGACTATTACTCCTTATCCTGTCACTGAGCACCACTGAAAAGAGCCTGGTCCCACCCTTTTGATATTTAGATATTTATAGGCATTGATGAGATCCCCCCTCAGTCTCCCCCAGATTGAACAAACCCAGGTCCTCCAGCTTTTCTTGGTATGATAGGTGCTCCAGTCCCCAAATTATCTTAGTGGCTCTGCACTGGACTCTCTCCAGTAGTTCCTTGTCCTTCGTGAAGTGGAAAACTCAGAATTGGATGCAGTATTCTGGATGGAGCACAATAGAGGGAAAGGATAACCTCCCCTTAACATGCTTGTCACTCTCTTCTTGATTCACCCCCAGGATGCCTTTGGCCTTCTGGGACACAAGGGCACATTGCTGGCTCATGGTCATCCTGTTGTCCACCATTACTCCCAGGTCTTTTTCCACATTGCTGCTTTCCAGCAGGCCAGCCTCTAACCTGTACAGATACATGTGGTTATTCCTTTCTAGGAGCAGTATCCTGATTCTTGTTGAACATCCTGCAGCTTCTCTCTGTCCAGTTCTCCAGTCTGTCTGGGTCACACTGCAACACACCCCCCTGGGGTTTCAGCTGCTCCTTTCAGTTTTTTTATCATCATCAAACTTGCTGAGGGTACACTCTTATCCTTTTGTCCAGGTAATTGGTTAATATATTGAAAAAGTCTGGACCCATTTCTGACCCCTGGAAAACACAGTTTGTTACTGACCTCCAGCTAAACTCTACATCACTAACGATAACCTTTTGAGCTCTGTCTCTTGAGGCAATATTCAATCCACCCTGCTGTCCATTCATCTAACCCACACTTCTTAAGTTTGCCCATGAGGATGCCATGGGAGATGGTGTCAAAGGACTCACTGAAGACAACATCTATTACTACAGCCCCCCTGTCATCATCTATCCATCCAGTCATGCCATTGTAGATGAATATCAGATTAGGCAGGCATGACTTCTTCTTGCTGAATCCATGTTGACTACTTCCGATAACTTTCTTTTCTTCCACATGCTTTGAGATCATGCTTGGAGTGACTGGTTCCATCATCTTTCCAGGGCTGGAGGTGAGGCTGACTGGTCTGTAGTTTCCTGGGTCTTCCATCTTGTCCTTTTTGAAGACTGAGTACTTTACCTCCAGAAAGCAGAGTCGTATGTTTCTGAATAATAAGATTCAGTGTTTCTTAAAAAATCAGTTTTCCAGAAGGATTATTATTTCTGTTTTATTCAGGCATTTTAACTTATTTTACAGAAAATAACCCTAATGTTATGACAGATGTCAACAGAAAAGCAGTGACTTTTTCTGTCACATTCTCATAAAGCGTCTCAGGTACAAACACACATTAGTAATTATTAATAACTGTAGTAGTCCTTTTCTTATGGAAGAAAATCTTTCTAGGTATCAGTCAGAATAGCTGAGTTACTTTGCGGGATCGAAGAAAAGGGAAGAGGAGGCTAACACTGCTTGTTCTGCTGTCATTATTCTCTTCCTGATAGAAACAGGAGAGAAAAGATCTTGACACAAATAAGTCCACCAGGTTTTTCCTGAACTACAGTAAATGCAGACCATGTCAGAGCCCATGCCCCCAGGGCATCAGAGTTCAGGAATCAATTGCAGACACAGGGATAGTTATGACACAAGGGAGTTCTCATCATTCTGGTCTTTTCTGTAACTGATGGAGAATAAGAGAAATTTTGTTAGCCCTGTGCTTCCCATATCGTATCATATCATATCATAATCAATCATGTCATGTCATGTTATAAGTCATGTTATGTATCATGTCATATATCATGTCATATCATATCATATATCACATCATAACCATTAAAGATGATGGGATGCCTTATTGCTGGAGGTAGGAAGGAGGTGGAAATTTTCCTAACATTTTTCTGCTGTCCTAAACAAATACATGGTGACCATGGACAGAGTGCTCTAAGCTTTTTGAAATGTATTTCTGGTGTGACACTGATCTTGTGCATTTCTCAGACCGATCAGATAAATTTAAAATCAGAAATGTGTAATACATACACGTAGAGATGTATATATATTTGTGTATACTTAGAATTACTTAGAATACACTTAGAAATGTATAGAATTACTTAGAGGAAATATTTTCCTATAAATTGTGAAATCAGTAAGAGTTTTGACCTTATCCAGACTGTGCTATAAGAATGATTACTGTGTAAGTATTTTTACTCCAAAATTAATCTTCTCTATTAAACATGAGTTACCTCCAGTTACATAAGCTACTACTACTTGTACCTATGCACTCATCATACATTTAGAGATAATTTATCATTGAATCTGTAGTTCTGGAAGTGCAGTTGCAATTATTTGTTCATAAGCTTTGTTAAGAGAAATGTTCTGCTTTCTTAGCTAAAGTAGAAGTGGTAAAGCTAGGTGCTAGCTGCGCATTTGCCATTTGCAGATTGAGCAGATATAGTTAACTCCAGACCTGAACTATAGCCTGTTCAGTGTTTAATCTCTTAAAGATACATTTTTTCCTAAAGACTATCTTTTGGTATTTGAGTCAACATTTTAGTCACCCAAGTCCTATAGGGAAGAAAGAAAAGCAGCCTTGAATGTGGAGAGTATAACAAAAGTCATGAGCACCATTCATATGTTTCCAGTCCTTGCCATGGTCTGGACATCTTTCCGTGTGATCAGTTTAACTCAGAGAGAAAAATTCCAGATATGCTAAAGCAAAATATTTCAGAAGGTTTGGAAGTGTTTGAGTGTCATTAATTTTGCTCAGCTGAGAAACATAGAATCATAGAATCATAGAATCCTTGGGGTTGGAAGGGACCTCGAAAGATCATCTAGTCCAACCCCCCCTGCCAGAGCAGGGCCACCTAGAGCACTTTGCATAGGAACGTGTCCAGGCGGGTTTTGAATGTCTCCAGTGAAGGAGACTCCACGACCCCCCTGGGCAGCCTGTTCCAGGGCTCTGTCACCCTTACAGTAAAAAATCTGCAGCTTAATATTTTAAAAACTTGTTAGCTGTTGATACAAGCTTTCTGCTTTTGATAACCCACAATGCCTGATTTACTAACACAAAGAAAATGCTGTTAATTGCAGAAATACCTTATAAAATGGAGCTGTTACATATTAAACATAGTAACTACATTTGACTCAGAGGAGCTAATCAGTAAATGTCTGCTATAGCCTTTGGTTACTGAAATCCTAGTCTTTGTCTAACGAGTGGTGTCACAGTTACAGTGGACTTCAGTGGACTCACCATTTTCTGACAACTGACAGCACTGGCTGGAAGAGTAGAATTCACTCATGCAATGTAATATTTTAGTAAATAAAACAGAAGAGGAGAAGGCATCTGACTCTTGTTTTACCCCTAGGTTCAACAGAGGGTTCTGTTTCTTGGAGAGGGTGAGCACAGCTCACCAGTTAGCCTGAATAACTGCTTCCCTGTTTACTATTGCTACTGGTTCTAGGACACTAACAGGTGCTGTTTGTGTAGGCTTTGTAAAACTGAAAAAGATGGTCCGTGCATCAGCTACTTCATTTAAATAGAAATAGTCATACTTACAGGAGGCACTCTTTATAAAAGCATTGATTTCTCAAAATGATTTATCCCTGGATGTTTTCTCTTGCAAGATTTTCTTTGCATCCAGACTGTAAGTATTACCTAAGTTCATGAATAACCTATCTTATTTTGTCTAAAAGTACCTTCAGTCATACAAACATCCCTTGTGTTTTGATTTTTGAGAAAAAAACAGAAAAAACAAACACAAAGGACAAAACAGAGCAACTTCTGTTCATGTTACAAAGTATTTCCAGCCACAATGCTTTTTAATAAGTTAATCTTCCTAGATGTGAAAACCTTTCACACTCGTGTGTGATTGTGCCTCTGCAAAGGCCTCACACAACTTATTTTCTTTGTTTAGGTTCTCTCCAGTGCTTTCTGAAAAGAAATGTGAATTTTCTGTGTGTATTAGAATTCTTACAGGCTACTATGAAATTGAAATATATAAAAAAAAAAAAAAAGCAATTTGGCTGTTGCTCACATATGCCATATGTAGAATGCCATACAGTCCTAACTCGTGCTGCTGTTTAATGAGATCTGCAGCTATCTCCTACCTTGAGGAATGTTCTGCTCTAGGGCAAAACTAAAACATTCCTGTTTATCCATGCTGAGAGCTGTTTACTCATTTTCCAATTCTAACAAGGAAGTCCAATTAGTGGAATAAGCCAGGTTTGTGCTATGGAAGGTTTTAAACTGAATATTTAGAAGGGGCTCAGGGATTTGTGTACTTAAGCTCCCTTAGCAGAGCTCCTGGGGTTCTCAGGCTATTGCACGCACAGCTGCACGTGAAACAAAGAGCACCCAATCTGTTTGACACAACTTTGGCTTCACTGCTGAAAGATGCAAAGGTACACGTTAGATATTTTCTCTTAAATGCACCAGAGTAGAGGACTGATGTGTAATAACTGTGGTGAAAGAACAAACAGTTCTGTTGCTTGGTTCTGGTTTGTTAAGGCTGGATGACTGGATGGATAACTTCAGCTTCCAAAGTTGCTGCAATTAGCTGTGTGTAATGAATTTGATCAGGAGTGTAGGAGACTGATCACTGCAGTGGTCTTAGACCTTAGCAGTGTTCACTGCTATGACCTTATTATATGTTGCAGGGGTGTAGTGGAACAAAACAATCAGATGCCTCTGATTACCGAGAAGTGGGTGTGAGCCGGTATCAAATCCACCTGTGCCCAATTAGCTCTCTGTGGAGTCTCGAACCCGGTGCTTCCGGCATTGCAGTACTGGGTCTTAACCAGCTGCGCCACGAGAGGCGCAGTAAGGCAATGAGCACTAGTGGCGCAATAAAGGTAATACAGTGTTCAGGAGTGAGCTAGTCTGTGGCTGTGAGTTTCACCTTTTATTGGCTCCCTGGTCTTGCACATGCTCAAGAGGGGGCTTGCACTGATTGGGCACAGGTGGATTTGATACCAGCTCACACCCACTTCTCGGTAATCAGAGGCGTCTGATTGTTTTGTTCCACTACACAGGGGTTTTGATAAATAGGAATATTTTTATTTCTTATAATCTGGTTGCTGAGTAATTTATATTGCAATGAAATACATGGGTAACCAAAATTCTGTCTTTATGAAGTTTTCGTGAGAACACAAATGTAGCATGTTTAAAGATTTTATGTTTCATGAAATCTCAAAAAAAATGTGGACAAGTGTAGATGGCATGTGGTTTTTTTTTTGCAAATGTCAAGAGAATACATCTATTCACCAAGATAATGTTATTTAAAAAAGTACCCAGTTTGCTTGACATTTTTCACCTTGCTGAAAGAAAAAGAAAAATGCCCTGAGAAAAAAGAAAAGATTTCAACAAAACAAAAATTCTTACAATACTTCTGATCTTTTCTTTCTCTCATTACAAAAATAGATCAAGGGGAAATAAGAGAGCAGAAATGAGATGTTTCTTTTTTAGTTTGGAGAAGATGCAAGTGGAAGCACTAGTTCCACGCTTAATTAAATAGTTGAAATTTAGTATTGAGTTTTTAATGAAAATATTCTGTACACCAGTTTATGAATCATTTATAACTTTGAGTAACTTTGTTGCTAAAGAGAAGTTTTAACTCTATAAGTCAAAACATAATGTATAAGCTGTTGCCTCATACTTTTAAATCAAACCACGTTCCTCTTGCTGTACAGGCTGCTGCAAATTGTTAAATAATTGTGTCTGTTTTGAGGTTGTACTTCCTACTTTCATTTATATATTTTGTTTTAATTATGTGAAGTAACAACGCACAAAATCAGAATTCTCAGACACCTGAGGTCAAAGCAATTACTTACCACTAATAAATTCAGTGACATACTAGTTTCCTAGTTTACTAGTTTCTGTAGATCAAATACCACCAGGAATATATAATCTAGTGATTCCACCTTCTTCATTAAAGAATACATTAATTTCAAAAGTAAACTAGGTACACTGAGTCAGTGTGAAGAAATAGCGGTGCTTCTATATTCATGTTTGATGAAAAATTAGACTTTTTATTCCCCACTTAATAATTTTCTAGGTTGCCCTGGTCATTGTCTTAAAGTAACAACCATGTTCCAGCCTTTTTTTTTTTTTTTTCTTCATAATTTATTTCAGGAACTCTGTTCAAGTACATTCTGTGGAAATGGTATTTGTGTCACCTTCAATTGGCATCACAGCAGTTTCCTGCACTGACCCACCATTTGCTGCGTGATAGCATAGGACAGGTCTAGTTCAGACAGAAGTTCAGTAGCTTCTGTCCTTAGGTGTAATACTTTTGAATGTATTGCTAAAGAAATACTATTTAATACTATTTAGGCTGAGGCTTTTAAAATTTGATTGGGGTTTTTTTGTTTGTTTTGTTTTCCTTTTTTGAAAGATCTGTTGAGGAGTTTGTAGTAATTTAACTTATAACTCTAGAGAAAAGTAGGAGCATCCCTTTACTTCAGACGTTTGCACATTCTGCTGAGGTTTTTACTTTCCTTGGCTGCATACTGGGACCTTGTGGGCAAACTACTGGATAGTGTGGGGAAATCAGTGTTGGTTTGAATAGTTTTAGTGGTGGCTCTTGCAGAATTTATTTGGGATGATAAATGCTGGCACATATAGCTCAGGCACTTTTTCCTAGCTTTGTAAAACAAATATTTTTTCACCTTTCTGGAAAAGAGAAAGAAATTTTCTATAGACAAGCTAACAATACAGAGATGGGTAAACTTTAAAACATTGCTTCTTAGATTTTTCCTGATTTTTCTTTAAATGTTTTGCAGTAAGTTCCCAGGCTGTTATTTGTTGCCCAGTGTTTAGCCAGGCTTTAATTAGCTAAACATTGGGTTGTGTTTATACAACTGACATAATACCAGTAGAAAATGTCAATCAGCTCTTTTAAATGTTTTAGCTGTGCCTTTGTGGAAGAAAAGGTAAGAATCAGGTAGCTGTTTCAGGGTTGAAGAATTACTGATGCTATTAGTCTAAGTTGTAAATATCTGTGTAGTATCTATGGTTAAACTTTGAACAAATCTAACTTCATGTGATTGAGTGACAAAGACACAAGACAGCCAGAATGAACTGTATTTTAAAAACACATATGAAAAAATACCAGCTCAATAAAAATGGACAAAATGCCAAACCAGAAGTAAACTCAAAGGAATCTCCAAGGAAAATCTGAAAAGGTTAATTATATCCAGTTGTGTAATGCTGAGTTGATGCTATGTTTTTTCACAGTTCTTGACTTTGCTAAGGGAGAATTTATCAGGTACCTGAAAAAATGAATGTTCCCTTTCTCCATTGCCATTATGTAAGGTTGGAAGACTGGAAAAGTGGATGGACCAAAAATGTGTGTCACCTGTGACAGCTGCTTTGCTGCTGAGGCTGATAAAATAGCTATGAACTAAAAGGCTGTGCTTGAGCATGGCCAGGAAAGAGTGAGATCTTATCAGGCAACAAATAGGTAGAAAAAAAATTTATTGCATGCAATTGGGTGTCATTACATTTCACTGAAACCCTTTAAGGTTTTCCTGAAAGAATTAGTAGAATACACATTAATTCAAATAGCTTTGCATTCCAGGGCCCTGAGTGCTGGAGGATAAGTGGAGGGAAGTCCATCGGGAAATAGGTCAGGCTGCTTCTTTACTAATGGGTAGAGGAAATATTTGTGTCAAATACTGGCAGGGATGTATTTGTATCATTGTACCATTTAGCTGTACCTTGTTGTGAGCCACTGGGGACAGATGGGCTTCCATCCTGACAAGATTCATGTTGTTATCATACTTGCAGGTCTTCCTTTCCCCTAAACTTTCCAGAAAATAGGACTGGTTGTATAAAATACAATTTATTCTTGAAGAAGCCCTTTGTTAATTTTTTTTTCTATTTCCATTATTACTTTCTGCCCCAAGGGATGCTTTTCTCAGTTTAATTTTAAGTTTTTGAATCTTTTTTTATTTTCTGTCTTTAGGACTGTGCTAGTACTAGGTCCCATATTTGTATAATCAAGCTGAAAATGAAAGCTGTTTAAAATGATATTAAAAATCTTCACAAAAGATTTTCAAGTCTTCACAAACCTTTCTGACATATTTTTGTTTTTGACATTACAGTCATTCATTCATATTGATTTAAATTATTGGTAAAGAAAAAAGAGGCAAAACACCATGTCAGTCATCTGATGAGGAAACATATTGCAAAACAATACTAAGGGTTTAGATACTAAGAAGATGTTTACTAATTGATTCTAACCTCTACAGCATCATACAAGTCTGAAAGTATGTTTCTTTTCAGTAAAATAGATATAGAATGAATTATGCAAATTTTTCTTTCTTGGAATTTCCATGATCCATTATGCAATTGATGTATTTTTTTATAGGCTATCCCAAGAGTTTTAAATATGTTTTGTTATTTGCCTTACTTCTTAATTATGTTTCATATATAGAATTTTATTCAACTACAATAAAAAAAAGCAACATGCTATTTTTGTGCCCCTCCCTTTTCCTTGCAACCTACATGCTGCTGAATGCTGCTTTTGCCTTCTGCTTCAGCTACCTTTGCAAACAAATCTAAAGTTATTCTTCCTGCAAAAGAGGCAGCCTTGGCCGCTATTAACAATTAATTGCCTTCCTCAGAAGTTCTAGAACACTGTTGGCCCTTTGCCTAGCCATGGCTTTTTTGCTTAAAAGTAGATTCTTTTAATTATGTAATAGAATATCCACTTTAAGTATTGGGTAATTATTCTTTTTAATGGGAGCGAAGCACTAACACAAATACAGGAATCTGGATAGTATTTAAGACAAGATAATGTATGAATCTATAGGAATGGAAAAAAAAACACCTCACATACAGAATATACAAATACATAAATTGAACTTTCATGTTTTCCGATGTTTCACAGGTACTGCCTAACAGAAAGGAAACAATAAAAAAGACAATAAAAGGTTTTTTTGCACAATTGATGATAAAATTATTGATTTTATATCCCATACAGCTCTCAAAATTACATCTTTGAATTTTCTAAGCAGCAGAATGATTATACCTGTGCCTGCAGCGTAAGCTATTGAGAAAACTGAACCAATTATATGTACTCTTTCCTGTGTTGTTGGGTTGCAGCTTATAGCTTCTCTTATCTGAAATTCACACTGGATTTCTGATTGAGAATTTTCATTCTGAGCATCCACAGCTCAATAGATGTTTTGAAATTACCTTTTGGAATGCTATCTAGAAAATTTAAATTTCTTGAAAAAAAAGCTGGTAATATCTGATGTCTGCCTTTATTCTTATTTCTGATCCCTTTCATGACAATCAAAATGGCCTTTAAAATGAAATTTTCTTGATATATTCCTCTGATTGTCTGGACACAAGGCAAGACTCCTCTGTAAGGCACCAGGGCAGAAAGCTGTTTGAAAACAGTTCAGCAATTTTGTTGGGAATTATCTTCCATCAGGACTGAGACATAGGAGCAAGCTAAACAATCATACATGATCTTGATCATACCTCCATTTTCTGTCATTGCTTTTATTTTCCTCTTGAATGACAGACACATTTCTTATTTTTCTCACCCTTCCCACATCCTGAAGGAGAATCAGTAAAGAGAACCAGGTGTTTCCCTTCATCCCCTTAGGCCTCTTGAAATCACGTAGAGTCAGTGTTTTCCCCTGTGTGAGAGTGAATGTATTTACTATGCTTGCTTAATACAATTTCCTAGTAGAATCCTGCTTGTTACAGTGTGTTCACTAAAGGCAAAGGAAATACTAGAATAAACCATAAAAAATAACTCTGCTGGATTGTAGTTGTAGCCTCTTCCTCTCAGTTCTGATCTAGATGTCTCAGTGGCTGATCACCACTTCCTGGACCAGGTAATTGCTTTTCCCCAAAGAGTTACACTGCTAGGAGTAACACTGGCTGCTTCTCTAAAAAAGGCTCAGAAAGGTGAGCACAGTAAGAGGAATGAGAAAAGGAGGCCTGCTTTCTTTCCAGCAAAATGCTGAATTAATTTCATGAATTTTTATTCACTTGGTTGACATTAAGACTTTTCTGGCCTAATATGTTCTTCAGTAATTTATTTTTTCACTATGCTCATATTGTGATGTGGAACTACTCCATTCTTTTTTCCTTACTCAGTCTCAGTGGGCAATTAAATGTTGAGTGTAGCTTTGGGGAAAACAAGTCTTATCTGGAAGCAAGAATCCTCATAATTTATGACAACTGCTGAAACTTCAGGCACAGTGGTTTTAAAAGTCTTTGTTGATAAAAGCTCCCACTTGCAGTAAGGTCTAACCTGCTTGAGTGGCACAGTGCATTTTGAGCTTTGCTTCAATGCCTGAGGGGTGCTGCAAATCAGAGGCTTCTGAGTATGGGAAGATAGGACGCCTTGCACCCAGGGGCAAGACCATCAGGCTGCACCATTTATTGATAGATTTCTTTTTTATTTCAAAATGTCAAACCTCATAAAATGCCAAACAGAAAATATTTTTGTGAAGTAACTGACATGTTAAAAAACTGAACATTTTTCTGAACCAGGTTTCTTCCTTTCTTGATAAGAACCTGTTTTTGGAAATGACTCGTGGCTGTTGTGAGGTTCTGGGCAGGACATGTACTAAGGTATCTCTGGTCAAAGCCCTGTGTTTTCATCTCATCCAGGTTACCCTCCTGCTCTGCCCTGGACTAATCTGGCTGCTGATGTGGGTGGAAAGTTTGGAAGAGGTTGGTGAGGCCTCATTGCTTTACACTCTGTAATTCCTCACTTGCCTGAGCCAAAGTCCAGTGTAGTGGAATGACTGGATTGCTGCAGTCAGGGATATATGGGACTAGGAGGTGGACAAGATAGTTTTCTGTATTGCATGACACTTCTTCCAAATGAATGAAGTTTAATGAGTAAAAAAGGTTCTTTGTTTTCTAAAAGGTATTTCTTCTTGCTGCACTTCCAGTAGGGGCATGTTGCTAGTTTTATGATGGATGGTGCTTAAAGCCACCTGTCAATGGACCCAAACAGATGTGCAGGGAATTCAGTCAACTTTTATTGTTAAAACAAACTCTGTTCTTGAAGTCACACATTTCATGATTGCTGCTAGCAGCCCCTAGGTTTTCTGGAATTGGGAGTAGATACCTTCACAGCTTTGGTGTAGTTTTAGCTACTGTTTTCATATCTAATCTGGACTAAGCAGATTGTATTATCTTCAGTGTAATGCAATTTTTTTGCCAGGGCCTTCAGATCAATTCTGAAAAGATTCCTTGCCATGTTGATGCCATTATTTTACTGGGAGACCTGATGTAGTTGAGTACAATTTCTCTGTTCCTGTTTATGTTCCAATCCATAGCTAAATTCTACAGTTTTTAAATGCAATTCTGTAAAGCGATTTTGGTGTGGTTCCATAAACCTTTTAAACTAAAGGATATATATAGTGAATAAGATATAAGACCTCAAAACATACACTTTGAAAACTGTCTGACCTCTTGGATGCAAAAGTCACAGATAAAAAAAAGCACAAAAACACAACTGTGCTTTGCCTCTCACGTAAGAATGACTAAGGACTTTCACTAAGTCATGAGGTAGCTATGAATTTCCCCACCTGTTTTATCTATCGAATCTCAAAAAAGTAAGGCATGTCTTTGGTTCATGTTTTGAATTCATGTCTTCCAAGAAACTCATGGTTAGAGAGGTCACCTGCAATATAGAAGGCTCAAATTCAAGTATCAAAAATCAAATTTCATAGGTGCTTCAGGGGACCTTAGGATCCAATTATGTCTTTTGCTTTAGTGTCCTAAATTCCACATAGTTGAGTATTTAATGGCTGTCATTCTCTCAACCTTTGCTACTGAAGCCATTATAGGTCACATGGTCACATGGAAAAAATTGAATATTTATTTTAGAATGAAAATAGAATGGGTGCTTTTGTAGAAAGTTTGTGTGGGAGGCTGATGGAGGAAGCTTGGTTTCTGTTTTCTGTTTCAGTTCATGTTAAATCTTTTTGTAGAAATCATAGAGAAGGCAACTGGTGAGATGGAGGAATGCACCTCAGTCTCTAAAATAGTCTATAGCCATGTGGCTGGGCTTGAATGATGGAGAAACAAGCCATCACAAAAGAGAGAGTTTTAAAGTAACTCAGAACTATGGAAATTGCTTTAGCCACTGCGACACTATGCCAAAGAACAACCCACACCATTCAAATCAGTTTTTATCTCTTGACTGGTGACACTTTGCTTAACTGGCAACTTTTATGTGACAAATTACCTGAGCATACATGAAATATCTTGGTGATTAGCAGAGCCGATGGCCTTAAGGCATCAATGTTATTTAAATAATTTTTGTTTAGCACAAGACCCCAGCATAGGGAATAGGAATAGAGCTCTGTTCCGTCTCTTCTTTTTCCTCCTCCCTCCATTTTATTGAAAATATTTTGGGCTGGACAAACAGCTGCACTGAGATCCTCATGGCTGAATTCACACAGCAGTCTCATGCAGACACACACATTGGCAGGAAAAGATGGGATAGGTTCCAGACACTGAAGCTCTTATAAGCGGCAGACTCCTGACAAGTGATTTCAGTGCCTGGTCCTGAATTGCTTTAATTTGCAATTGAATGACAAAGTCCTCAAGTCATCCTTATCTCCTGAGTAATTGAAGAGAGTCTCTGCAGTGTAAAAACTCATTATGATTCCTCTGTGTTATTTTACACCCTTGGAAAGGAGGTTTTTGTCATTACATCTCTCTCTGGTATATTTTTTACTAGCACTGAGCTGCAAAATATGAGATGCACACCTAGTTGATGTGCTTGTATTTACAGATGAAATTGAAGATTAAAAGAGAATTCATTATTGCATTTGTGCAGTTCTACAGAGCCTCTCTGCCATTGATCTTTACACTTTCTAATAGTTTGATTCAAGTTCTGATCATAAAATAAAATGTAATAATTCTTTGTAAGTGTTATTTTTTGCTGTCCATAACAGAGGAAGAGATAATTTTCTAGATGTTTCACAAGTGGAGATTAAACTAATGAAGTAATTACAGTAAATTAAGATAAAATCTAAGATTCAAAGCTTTGCAATAGGAAGTAGAATATTTTCTGCTGTCTGATGTGGTTCTCCTAATTTCCTGGAGCTGGAGAACGCTAATTTTTACAGCACCTTCTGCCCTGGTAGAGCTTGAAAGCAGAGCTGAAAGCCTTTAAAAAGAAGGTTTTCTTTTTTTTAGGAGTTTGAAGTAGGGGCACTGTTCACTAAGTCTTTAATTTTTAGAAAGTAGATTAGAAACTAGCTGGAAGTTGTTACAGATTTATCTGCACATGTAGTGGGCTAGACCCACTGTTATGCTTTTAGTAATTTGTGCTATTTTGGGCAAGTGAGAGAGCATTTGTGATTGCTTACTTTTTTTTCCCAGAGTATCTGAGAGAAAGTAAGTCATTCCAGCATCTTCTCTGAGTTATTTATGATATCATTTTGCAAATTACTGTAGGGATATAGCATACACAGAAATGAGACTCTCAAGGAATGGGGAAAAAGTGAGAAAGTATCAAGGTCAGGAGGGTTCTGAGGTCCTTCTTCTGTAACAGAGCTATAATGGAGCTCCACTAAGGTCTGATGCACTTCAAGTCACAACCTGTGGTTGGATGCATCAAAGGATGAATTTAAAGCAGAATGTGCTGGCAGTGGAAGCACGGGAACCACTGTGTCTCTGTGGATAGTGAGCTGTAGAACAAGTGGAACAGATCCCGGGCTGAGCTGTGTAGCTTTGTAGACAGATAAAAGCATAAATTGGCTTTAAATTGTTTGGAACTCTAACTTACTTGTCTCCTTCTAGAACTGGTTGTTAGCACATCTCTGCACAAGATGTTTATGCTGGCCTCAGCCCTGAGACTACTGAATCCAAAAAGTGTTCCAGGTGAGTCCTCTTCCCCTTTGCTGGAATTCCTTCTCTGGGGGTAAAACAACAATGGCTTCTAGTTCATTATGATAAATTATGTACAGAAATGAGTGCCCCACTTTTTGCTGCTTTTCACAATCAACTCAATTTAGAACACGTTGTGTTGCTTTGTGACCATAAGGATTAAGGTTGTCATACAGGGGTTTCTCTGTATTGCTTTGGTAATATGTTATAAGCTATCCCTTGTTCTGCAAGTCTATGTGTAAGAGTTGCTTTGTTGTTGCTGTTGAGACTAAGGTTTTCTCACAGGAAAAAAAAAAAATTCTTGTTGGGTGAGCTCATTATTTTAATGTCTGTGTTGCATTCATCTGTTTGTTCCAGAACATAAAAAACCACAGACCAAAAGTTTCAAATGGTACAGGGTTCAAGGTTTGGGTCTGATATGTCTTCAGGGTTATCCTTTGTTTTAAATTAATGGCTGCTGTGAACTGGGTGTGAATATGTAGCATCTTCCAGAATATAGGGGAAGCATTGCAAAAGAACAGGATTCCTTTTGTGACCCTAGTGAGGTTTGTAGACTCTGTATTGCAGATGCTGAGAGGCATAGGAATAGGGTTCTTCTGTCCAGTCAGTGAGACCTTAGTTCCCCAAGTGTAGGAACTTCTGCTTGCAAATACCTTTAGACATGGCTAGTTCATGACCCTGTCTATGGCAATGGATGCCTGACACTGTAAAATGACTTGTCCTTATGCTAACTATAGCTGAGTTTTTTACTTTACCTTACTTAGTGCTAGAAAATGTTTGGTACCTGATTTTGAGAAAAATCCAGTTGACATCTTCTGTGTCTGACTTGCTTTTTGAATTTCTAATAATTTTCTTTTCACACAGTACAATCAGTTTTATTCTGGAGGGGATAAGCTTTATCTTAAATCTGCAAATTATGCAGACTAAATAAAATCAAAGTAATTTCTCAATTCTACGTTATTTGTCTACGATCAAGCAGTATGGGAATGACAACTCTAGTGCACAGTTCTCACAGTACCTGCACTTTTTGGAAATATGGGTGGTTGGATGCATCAGTATATTGTTACTGGTTAGCATCAGTATATTGTTAACCAGGATTATGTTAACACATAATCCTTCAGAATCAAGAGTTTCTGAAACATGAACAATGGGGACTTTGGAAACCAAATGACTTGTGTTTGGCGAAAGCGACGCACAGATCTTCATCTCATCACTATAAGGCAAAAATATGTTCCAGCAGCTTCAAATGATAGAAATGAATCTTGTGAGGGATTAATTAAAAGGTTGATATTTTAATTCAACTGTAATTTCTTGTTTCCAGGATAAATGGGATAGGAGACAGAGTCTCTCCCCTCTGCCACAGTGTTAATGTTAGTAGGAAGGCAATCTGCCCTCTGATCAGCTCTTCTGGGCAATATCACATTCCTTGTGACTATTCTATGCTGCATTTTCTACCCGACTCCCATGGCAGTGACATGGGGAAATGGTCATTCTGACCTGGGTTCAGCCATTGCTCACAAAGTTAACAAAGCCACCAGAGTTTATGTCTTGGTTTTACTCTGTCTTTGAACAGTCTTTGCCACCTAGATGCCCTGTGATTTGGGTTGAATTCAAAGAGATGACCCAAGTTAATCAAACAAGTCCAGGAATTTATCCTAATTACAAAGGTGTCTTCAATCTGAGTGCTGTAGATTATGCTCTGCTAGAGCATAATTCTTGCAAGTGATTCCCTGGGAGGCTGTGTCTCTGTGCAGTGCTTCTGTGTTATGTGCCTCAGCTTGAATGATCTGACCACCTCTGCAAATGTGCTATGTGAGGTGAGTGTAAATGGAGACAGGTATACTCTGTGGGAGTGAAAACAAGTTACTTATTTCTATTTTTGAGCTCTTTATCCATCTTTTTGTACTTCTCTGAGATTGTAAGCTGCCTCATGCATAATAATTGCTATGATAATGTAAAAAAGCAAGGAATGGTTGTCCTTTCCAAATTACAAAATAGTTATCACTATTCCAGAGAAACTGTGGGGTTTTTTAAGAATTAAAGGCCAACGGAGTTATAATACTTAGATCTTGATCTTTTTACTCATTTGTATGAATTTTGTTTCAGTTAGGGCCAGTGATCTGAAAGCTGAAAAACTGGTAGAATAGCAGATCTGTGCTAGAATAGAATAGAATAGAATATCTGTGTCTTCAGATTCATGAATGTTTTTATATGAGGATCATTGATTTATAATGAGAATTTCAATCCAGCTTCAGTCAGGTCAGAGACTCCTCTTGTCACTTAGTAATGACTTTCTTATCACAGAGGACCAGAAGAGTCCTCACCAATATTTTCAGCTTTCAATAGCCTTTGGTACAGTGGGTCACTAGGCAGTGGTGCCTTCATGGGTGGTTCTGCTGTCAGCTTGGATCTTCTAGACCATTTGTCATCAGAGCAGGTTGGAGATGCTCCAATCTATCAAGGAATTCTCATGAGGCCCTGATCCTGTTATACACAGAGATATTAGGGTCACTGATAGCTGCAGTGCACTTCTTTCTTTTTTTCACAATGCTGCTGTTTAAAGATTTCTGGTTAAAATTTGGCCCTTGGTGCTACTGATAATAAGCAGCAATTTTCTTCTCATTGGTTTTCCAACAGGAGCAGGAATGGCATTTTGCAAATCTCTTAAGTCACATTGTCAAAAATGAAGTCACTCAGAAGTGGCAGGTTTGGCCAGTAGAAAGGCTGGGGAAATGATATGAAGGAATTTGTTTTCAGTATGCCTGGTCTAGGACAGTAACGTAGATATGCATAATGAAGATATAACACAAAAAGAAATTGGCCTGTATGTGACAGTGTATTCAGAAGCCTATTTCTGTTTAATTATCTGCAGTATTCAATGTGCACAGTTGTGATTTCAAGGGCTTTTACAAAAGTTGGCTGGGCCTATTTCAGTGCTTCAGCATCCCATGCTGTTGCACATCTACCCAACTTGGCAATGGATCTGAGGGAGGCAGGTGCCTTCCAGGCCAACTGCTTGCATCTGAGCAATTTCTACACTGCACAAGAGCAGTCAGTCTACAGGAGAAATACAGATGGTTTCTTGTGTAGGAGATGATGTTATGCAGAACACAGGAAAACATTACGGATGCTTTCCAAAGAGCCAAGATTTAATCTTGATGAGCCTTATTTGTGTGCCTCAGATTTCCCCTTACAGGCAGACTGCTTGGCCCTCATTTTCCATGTTGTGTATTCATTGGATGCTCACTTACTTGAATTAAAGGCCAGACTGTAACAACAAGGTTTTGATGAACTACTTGAGTATTTGGCTTATTTTAAATGCAGTAAGAGTTATGATTATGCAGCCTGAGAAGGAGAAGATGAGATCCTGTTTTAGATTCAGTGCTGCATTCACTTTTTTAGCTACCAGTACAATTAGTCATTACATCAGATTTTACTTTTGGGTCAGGTAGTTTAGTAGGAGCTTGACTCTCAGGCTGTGCTCTTGTATTTATGATCAGTTGTCATGGCTCCTGTCAAGTCCAAGGAAGAGGTTTAGACACTGGAGACCTCAGATATATTTTTGCCTTTGGCACTGCCTTGGCAAAATTTGTGAATCTAACCTCCTGTCTCTCCAGTGCCCCTTACCTCCCATACTTATGTGGCCTGCAAGTTACCTGTGATGTGGGTTTTCAGTCTGCATTGGCCATTTCTGACTGACAGAGGAGGTTTCCCATTGAGTGGAGGGAATGAACTCTGGATGTGATGCTGTCAGCTGCCAGGGCTCAGGTGAAAAACTTGTGGGAGGTGGCAGGAACAGCTCCCTTCCCATCCTCAGGCTTGGGCTGTGCCTCATGTACACATATTCTGTGTTTCATGTACACAATGTTCAACAGAGATCTGGTCCTGGTTGCTCTTGCCTTCTAGGCACTAAGGTAGTGTAAAAATAATCACAGGGTCTTTGCCTTTGAGAGCTTAAAAATGTGTTGCTTTAACACTACAAAAGCTTAAAAATGTGTTGCTTTAGCTGTACAAAAGCTTACAAAATCTACATATCTTTATTCCTGTGGGTTTGGTGCGTTGGATGAGGTTTTCTCCTGGAATTTGGAAAGGTGCTTAGTAAAGGCTCTTTTAGGAAGTTCATTTCACAGGATTACTTTAAGAATAATGCAGCTTTCAAGGCACATTGGTTGTATTTATTATTTTTAATTATATTTAATGATTTGTATTTTCCTCTTGTGCCTACTTAGTTTTATCATGTGCTTTGCTCTCTATTTAAAGGGTTTGGGATTCTTCCCAGATAGGCGCTACATAAATAAAGTATATTACTATTTTAATGAGCTATAACAGAACAGAAATTAGAAAAGTACATATGTTCATATTGTCTTTTTAGTCATTTTTAATGTAAAGATTTACTGTTTAAGGAGAAAGGTGAAGTGGAAAGGAACTTCCACATGGGATAGAGAGAAACTGCTCCTCTTTCCCTTATGGCCCTGAAGGAATTGAAGTAGATGAAGTAGGTTATATTTTAGGAATAAGCCTAATCTTGCTGTCTCTTGCAACATTTTAGAAAGAGTAGTGAGCAATAGTTAAATTTTTTTCTGGTAGGGAGTCTTCAGGACACTGGTGAGATGTCTCTACCATGTCTAGTGATGGCAATGCAACCAAATAGATGAACACAGACCTTGTCATGCTCAAAGTGTTTGTCATGTGTGTACAAACAGGAGAGTTTGCATTATACACCCAAAAAGCAACGTTTCCAAAGGGTCGGAAATGTTCTGCTTGCTGATATTTTTCTGTTTGTTATTGCTGCAAATCACTGTAATTCCAAATGAAAGCTCCCCTTAAAAGAAAAAAAAAAAATCAAAATAATACCTAAAAGACAAGAAGTAGGAAACGCAAAGTACTATTTCCAGCAGGGGATACCAGCAGAAAAACTAGAAATCTCTTGAGAAATACTGCTGTTCTGTAATTTCCAGCTCTAAGTGCAAAGTTGTGATGGTAGAAAGCCTGGGGTAGCTGACTGCAGCAGCAGGCACATCAGATCTGGGTTGTCCTGGGGTTGATTCCCAGCTCTGCTGGATCCAGCCAGTTCTGGCTTAGCTGCAGCCAGCCACTTTACCTCTGTTATCCCTGCTGCTTTTCGACTGGTGACTGATTCTGAGTATTTTTATGAGTGCAGGGTAGAGAGTGGCCAACACCTGATATATAAGCTTGACCAGAATTCAAGTAATCACTCTGATATTTAAGTATTGTTATCTCTAACCATGAAGATGTTTTTCTTTGGAGAGTCTGTGATTTGTATTTGGATTTCTGATGTAGTCTGGGATCCTTTTTGATGTACAGTGCTTTAAATCAGAACAACCCTTGATTATTTGTACACAGTACATCTTTTTTGCATAGTGTGAAAGTAGAAAAGTAGATAGGACTGCTTTAATTTTATTAAAATAAGTCACTGTGTATTGCATTTTGAAAATCAGACAGTTTTTCACATCTACTTTCCACAGTGTAGTAAAATACGTACATAAGGCATGCCTACACACCAATTCTGTACTGCAGGAATTATGTACTCTTTCCTTAATAGTTTTAATTTTAGGCTCTTTGTTTGTTTGTTGTTTGGTGTTGGTTGGGTTTTTGGGTTTTTTTTTTTCAGTCATTGGATTTCCTTACACTAATTCTGCAATATTTATTGTGTAAAGAGTATCTGAGGCATTTTGTTGTTGCAAATTGAGAAATTTGGCATAGTCTCACCAGAGAACAGAATTTATTTTTCTTGCTGGAAGATAGCCTTCTGCTTGGAGCTGCACAGCTGGGCTTTTGCAGTAGAATGTCAGCCTGCCTGTTAGAGGATCTACATGCACACAAAGCAGAAAATGCATTGGTCTCTTAATTCTGGGACCAGTAATGCCAGAACACACCAGTTTCCCAGCACTGAGACTGGCTTTCCTCAACTCAGCTGACTTTAATGTATCAGGAACTTGGAAGAAAGATAGGAGAGAGAGAGTCCCACAGGAGTATGTCAAATGGCTGAGACCTGGGCCTGTTTTCAGTAAACTTTACTCATAGCCTGAATGAAAGGTAGAATTTAGTACTTAAATAGTAGTATAATACTGCATTACAAAGCTTGGTTTGTGAAATAACCCACTAAACATTGGGTTTAGTTATACTGTTTGATTTCCTTATGTTTAGAAAATGTAGGAGACACAATATTTCCTATCACTGGTATTTTTTACACATACAAGATTTTTTTAGTTCTGAGTTTTCAGAACTAATTGCTGGAACTGTATTTCTGCCCTCATTCATTTAAACCAAATAATGGTGTAATTATAACTCTTCTTGTTGTCCAGACAAGAAGATCTGATGCACCTCATGCATGAAACTGTATCACTCTGGGTTTGGATTTGAGGTGTAAGCTACAACTAAGCAGATGCAGGCAGACAAGAAATAGAAATACAAGAGGTGCTATTAGTTAAGCTGATAGCTGGGACCCTTAGCCCAGCAGAAGCTTAACTATCATCATGTTATACAGGCATTGGGAAAGGCAGTGCTCTAAGGAGGTTTGGAAAACAGCAATAAACCAGGCTGCAGATGTTTCTGAGATGCTTAAAGAGAAAATGCAACAGAGCACAAAGGTGATTATTTTAAAATTGAGTAAGAGTTCAGTGTGGGCTGGCAGTAATGCAGTACTGTCCAGCCATCCTATTAATTTTTAATTATATAAAAAGGGAGAAAATTGTCCAAAGGACCAGTTGCTATGAGCTCTCCTACTGTAGCCTCCAGCTATTGTCTAAATTGTACCATTTTGTAACAAATATCTGTTGGACACATAAACAGTATTTCTCCCCAGAGAAGAGGTAGAAATGTAGAGAGAAAAGAAAGTAAAACAGGTTAGGACAAGAACATATCCTCTTCAAAATATTACATGGGGGGAGGAAGAGGAGGAGGTAGTGGGATGTCACAGTGCTGTCCTCTATAGTAAAAAAGTTTTGCTTTGGTAATCTTTGTCTTTTTATCTTTTCCTTTTGTCTCTTAATGAAATTTAAAAGCTATTCAGTTTGAAAGGATGGATTAATTCTTGTGGAGTGCAAAAACAGTGCTGTATGATAAATCTTTCCTTGGGAACCTTTACACATGCAGCTCATGTGGCATTGGTATCTTAGTATGTCACAGTGGTGAAGTTACTTCCATATGACAATCTGCTCTGTTCTTAGAACAAACAATATTGTGTTATGAAAGCTTTGGAAGCCAATTTTAGCAGTGTTTCAGGCAATATTTTATGAAATGTAACTATAGCAACAAGAACTCCACACCAAATGACAACACAATCTTAATTTTAAAAGAAACTAAAAATCCCAGGAAAAATATCTCTTCCTTGGTCCCACATCTACACATGTTACTCAGCATATTATCTACAAGCTTTCTACCGAGGTTATTGCATATTTAGACAATGTCTTCTTGTATAAACTTAGCCACACCAGCTTTATCTGTGTCTCTGCAGTGGCTGTTCTAGTTGCAGTCACTTTTTATTTTTAATTCCCCAGGTGCCACACGGTGGTGCTCCCTCCTCCTCATTGCTCAGAGGCCAGGGCTGGCTGAAAGGACTTAGGGATGCAGTGTGCATACCAAGGGAGGGAAGGCTAGCACTCAGTTCTGTAGTGAAGGGGAATCATGCTATGGGATAAGGATGTGCTTTTCTCCCAGGACCAGTCTGCTAAGTCAGATATGGAAAAGAAGATGATGAAGACAGCTCCAAAAATTCCTCAGCATTGTGTATATATGCTCACATACACACAGGTTCATCCTCTTCTATATGAATTTTGTGTGCTGGCTTTTTTGTGATAGCTATTGCTCCTGCTCATTTTCTCTGCTTGATCAGTAGAAGATACATCCAGGTTCACATCTCAGTATCCTCCTGAAAAAAAGGAAAGCATATTTTTCTCTAGGTCTCTGAAAAAGAAGCAAGGCAGAGGGAAGGGAGATGCACCTTCCTTTTCAGACAGTACAGAATCAGGAGCTTGGTAAACCCAGGAAGGATCCTTAGGGTCAAGGGCATCTAGAAGAGGTGCTGGCACAGTGTTAATTGTAAGATCCCTTTTCCTCATAAGAAAAGCCCTTTATTTCAGTGGGCATCCTTGTTTGTATCAAGGCTATAGCTCACTGAAATCAACAGTAATTGTTTAATTGACTTGTGTGTGCTTTGAATCTGGTTATGTGATCTATAGTGTTCTGCTGGCTAAAGTTTAACTTCACCTCCCACTGAGAGTTTCTGATAGCTCTGCTGAAAATTGGACAAGGCATTTAGATATTTGTGTGAGTCTTTCTTTTAAATTGTAGCAAGCCATCTTTTTAATTAATCCTTATAAAAACAATTGAATGCATGACCTACAAGGATAATTACTCGTGTTCTGCTTGTATCTTTGGATTTGCGCAGTGTATTGCACTGATATGTGATCTAAAGGTGGAGCTCTAATGAAGTCCATGTACACTATGCATGAACATTTACAAACTTTGTAAAACTGGCAGCCATGTTGTCTAAATAAACACCAAATTCTGTAAGTTGTTATTAGCATAACTTTCTAATAGAATCATAGAATTGTCAGAGTTGGAAGGGACCTTAAAGATCAATCCCTGCATGGGCAGAGACACCTTCCACTAGATCAGGTTGCTCAGAGCCTCATCAATCTGTCCTTAAAATCTTCCAGGGATGGGGCTTCCACCACCTTCCTAGGTAATCTGTTCCAGTGTCTCACCACCCTCATGGTGAAGAACTTTTTCCTAATGTCTAGACTGAATCTACCCACCTCTAGTTTGAAGCCATTTCCCCCAGTCATACCACTGCCTGAGAGCCTAAAGAGTCTCTCACCACCTTTCTTGTAGGCCTCTTTTGGAAGGCTGCAATAAGGTCTCCTTGGAGCCTTCTCCTCTCTAGACTGAAAAATCCCAACTCTCTCAGTCTGTCTTCATAAGAGGTGCTCCAGCCCTCTGATCATCCTGGTGGCCCTTCTTTGGATACAATCCAGCATGTCCATGTCTTTCTTGTAATAGGGGCTCCAGAACTGGACCTTTTTAAAGGTTTGTCTTCGGGCTGTTTATACCATACATCTGTATCTTCCATAAACAGACTATTGAAGAAAATGTCCTTTGCTTCTAAAAAATATGTTAAATTGAGTAGTGGATATGGACAAGAGAAAAGCTTCAATCAGAGTAAGACCAGCTGTGCAGGAAGACAGTTCTAGCAGGACAAGGCTGCTTGTTCTCCAGTATACTTGAAAACTATCCTGCCAGTTAAGCTTTCTTTTAATTATTATTATCTTTATTAACTGAATGACCCATAGAGAAACTGGTGATGTTAAAGTGTTAGGGATATATTAAGGTATTTATTTGGTTATTTCTTTTTATCTTCTTCCAAATGGAAATGCAATCTGATTGTGTCAAAAAAGAGCCAACTACTTATGTCATCACAGGCTGACATTTTGGTATTGATGACATTGTGTGAAAAGCTGAATTGAATTTGTGCTCACTGTCAAGAAATCCTGAGTGAAATTTTTTCTCCTTAAATGGAATTAAATAGAATCACTTAGATCAACCAAGAGACCCCTGTGTTATTTTTATTCAATAATTCCATAAACTTCACAACAAAATCAGACCCCACCCACCCAAATCCCAACAAATACATTAAAGAGTAAAGCTTGGTGCCAAGGAAAGTCATAAAATGAAGATAGGTTTTATATATATATATATATATATATATGTATAGTGATAGAGGCTTGGAAGGTTTATTTTCCTTGTTTCTCTCCCCAGAATGATTAAGGTTCATATTTTACTGATACCAAATAAAAGGATACTGTGGAGGATTGAAATAAAATACAAATAACGAATTAGTCCCCAAAAGATTAATTCCAGCAGTAGTTAAGAATGTATAACTCTGTAAGAGCAATTCAGGTTTGCAAACACATAGAACCATGCCTGCCAATGAGTCCAGATCCAAGCACAGGATTATTTACTGCACTGCTTCACATTTTAAGATGCCATTGCAAATTCTTACCCAGATCTTTCTTTGATCTCTTCCCCTTTTCAGCAAAACCTGCATATTTATGTGTGCCTGGGAGGACTCCTTAGAAGCACAAGGACTGACATTTGCTCTTCCCAGCCTAGCAGGGTGGAGCCTTAGCTCACCCCGGGGCACAGCTCGCTGCCTGTTTGCAGATACCACTTTATGCTCATCTCCTGCTGCCGAGGGGACAGCACATTCAAAAGTTCTCTGATGTCACCACATCTTCCAGCAATAGACAGCTTGGACAATAAAACATATAGATCATTTTGCTTACATAAAGACAAATGATTGAAAACAAAAGGTTACAGATAGAACAATTTTAGTGCTTTTTCTTTCGTACGCCTTCTTGGTTGCTCTGAAATATTTCACTGGGAATGCGGTTCTTGGGCTTAGCAGTGGGAGGTCTGGCAGTCCAGTTCTCTTGCTTATATTCTGTTCTCTGAGTACTGAATAACCTTTCACTTTTCCTGCTAAAATATACACTCAGTTTCTCTTTGATTCACCGCAAATGGAGTACTGAAGGCTGGGAGAGGGTGGAGGTGGAGGGGTAATGAATCAGGAGAAGATATACTTTCTCTCCTGTTTTCAGTTTTTTACTTTTTGCTCTCTTGACACACCTGCCTTGCTGGATGTCTTTGTGTTTTAACTTAAAATGATATAATATTTGTCATGCCTAGATGGTCTTGCCTACGCTCTTCCACTATTTTTTTTTTTATTTTAAAGTTTACAGTGTTGAAATAGTACATGCTAACCCCATCTATTCTTCGTAATATCTGTGCAGCTGATGATTTCCCATGCCACACTAGTTTTCTAAAGCTATCACACAAAGATATTGTAATTAACCTATTTAGAAAAAATGGAGGACATTTACATTTGACAGATCCATGTGAATGAAAACTACGTATCTTTGTCCAGTATTTATTATTTGGGTTCATGGTCAGAAGAAGAGTATAATCAAAACACTAGATTGGATGATTGGACAGTAGCTTTAAAAATGTAATGATACAAAAAGGAATAGAATTCCTTCTCCGTGGAATGAGGGCTTGTTGGGTAGTTCCCAGGTGACTAGATTTGGTTGTTACAGCATAGCTAAGCTTTATATGTTACATCTTGTCTCTTTTCCTCTATTTCTTAGAAAACACTGGGTAAATTCATACAAGGTACTTCAGACAGCAGTACATACAAAAGATAACTATAAATCTTCCAGTCATTTTCAGTATACAGAAGTTTCCTCTGCTCTGTGGTTGAATGGAGATGTTTTCTGTGTTCTATACACAACTCGCAGTGACTCTTGTGTTCAGGCAGCAGGCAGAAAATGTCTGTAAAACTATGGATGTCAATTTAGAAGGGGATTCATTTCAATAAATAATCAAAAGCTGCAAACTAGGTAAGCTATGAGTTCTATAACATGTATGGGTGAAGAAATCAGCATCAAATGAACCATTAGTCACAGGACACACACTGTGTCACACCTTTAAGATTCAGAAAGTGTGAGTTATTCCTTTTGTAGTTGTAGTAGCAGTAGTAGTAGTAGTAGTAGTAGTAGTAGTGTTAACAACTTAGAAAGCCTGGTTTATGCACCTAAATGTGGTTTAAAAGGAAGCTAGCCATGCACACCTAGCCTCTGGGAAAAGTGTGGAAGTTGAATGACTAAAATAGGGTTCTGAACTCACACAAAATACTTAGCTACCTCATTTGGGATCTCCAGGATTTTTATGTTTAGCCCATGTGACTACTGTATGAAGAAAGTGATGCAATCTGTCCCCAAAGCACAAGACTAAGCAACTTAAGCTACAAGAACACACTGTTTTCAGTGACAGGATTTGTGTATGTGCTCCCTGCAAAGCAGTTACATGTTGACAAACATTTTAAAATCTGATGATTCTGCAGCAATGTGAATATATTTTTTAATATTTAATTGGCATAGACATAACTATATCTATATCATATATTTATCTTTCTGTGTGGCAATTTTTTTTAAAAAAATCTATATGGCTATATGTAAATCTATACTCATGCACAGATCCATATAAATAAACATTTAAATGTCAATGAAATTTGTTTGAAATATTCTTGATGAATATGTGGAACTAATAGTTAAGTTTTAGGTTTTCATTGCCTAAAATGCATTGTTTTCAGCTGAAAGAGTTTATTACTCCTTAAGAAGGATGTGCCTCCAAGCCTTGAGTATCTTGATAGCTTCAGTTTGTGAGGGGGTCATTCACAGTATTCACAATATTATCTCTTTTCTGATATGAAGTTATGTTTGGTTTTGTGTAAACAAAGATTCAAGTCCTATCATCCAGTAATGAAGCTGAAACGAGTTAATATAAGGAAAAGTGAGAAGGCCAGAACCTGCCAATATTAATTCTTTCTTAATTGCTTCTGGGGTTGGAACAAGTGAAAATGTCCATTATCATCAATTTGTTTTCATTCCCTTACTTTCCCCAGTGACAATTAATTTTTAATCCAATAATTTGTTTGACATTGAAAATGTCTTTAATTAGTCAAAAATAAATGAAAGGCAGTCAGGCTTAGGACATTATAAGAATAATATGGGTTGGGAATTTTTTTCTTTGTTTCCAGAGAAAATTCAAAGTCATCTAGTAATGACAGAAGGTAGGTCAAGAAGACTGCATTAGTATGTTGGTGGTTAACGTTCCTTGTTTAAAACAAACACTACAGGTGTTTCCACAGGTCTAATGGTAAATACTTGTCACCTTTTAATATTCATGGCAGTTTCTAAGAATGCTTGGACTAAACTGAGCCCATTAATGATATGACATAAGTCAGTCTTTGGCTTCTGCTGTGAGGATTTTGTCAAAAAGATTCCTTATGCATTTTTGGTACCAACCTCAAACCATGCCCAGCTCTTTTTCCTCTGCAAGTTCAACAACAGCCTCAAGTCCCCCCTGGAGAGAAGCATTCACTAGCACACTGTGACATGCTAGTCTGACCAAAAACCCTGCCTGCTGGGAGGAATTCAAGTGTTTTCATGCTGCTGCTGCTGTTGTGAAATGGCTGCAATGTAGTGTCCTGTTCCTTTAGTAGCAGAGCACCTATTCCATCACACAGAGTCTTAATTATTGTCTGATGTAAAGGCTCACAGATGCTTGCAAATAACTGAGCTATGAAGCTTTTTCACTGCATCCATTTTATGTGAAATTGATGCAGCTTGATGTAGGAGACTAGGTACTTTGTAAAGCCCTATCAGTCTAGGTCTGATTTCTGATTTTACAAAAAAAAACCCCACAAAAAACACCACCAAACCTGACAGATGAATAGGATCTTGTGTTCATCTTGTGTTCATTGTTTTCAAAGCACAGAGGTTCAGACAGGAATAAGGGGAAGAAGGAATATCAAATAAAAGTGTTCAGCTTTTGACTTAGTCTGAGCTATAGCTTTTATGAAATTGCATTTTAATAATTTGCTATAGCAAGATTAAAAGACATTTTATTCCATGAAAATTTGAAAGAAGAAGATATATTTTAGAAAAGTTATTTAATCTTGCATCTCTCCCTCCCCTGATAATACAGTAGCCTTTAAGCATTTTCACTGGCATCTGTACTTTACAAATTAATCTTTTTGTGCTCATTCTTACTTTTATGATGGTCACCTTCAGCAGCCGTCTTTGGAGTCCCCAATATGCAACCTGACCAGGACCCCATCTATCTTGTTCATTCTATTGTTCCTGATATCACAGGAACCTCATTAGAATTTTTTTATCAATAATTACCGTTTCATGCTTTACAACTTCCATGCTGATTTGGTATCCTTGCACAGGAAGTGGGAGCACTGAGGGGAGAGTTCAAAAATACTTGAGGTGCAGGTCTCTGAAGCTGATGCCTTGCCTGCTGGGAGAAGGATGTATCTTTCTGACAGGAACATATGTCAGATGTAGTTTACAGAAACACACCTCCAACATATTTCACTCAAAACTCGTTTGTGTCAGATAGCAGCAGTCAGAAAGCCTGGCTTTGGAGGAGGGTGTGAAGAACTGCCTCTTAGACTGAGAGTTTTTAGAGATATAAAAGGTGACAGATGTGGCACAAGCATATGCAATCGAAAATAAACCAGTTCTGTGGCATATGTAGAGCCAAGCAGTGGAACTTCTTTATATCACTGCTCTATCTCACTTTTATGAACAACTAAGAGAGGTGGCAGAATTAGTAATGCATGAGAGGATTTTTGCTCATGGGGTGATGGGAAGTACATTCAGTGACCTTCAAGTGAAGTAAGTGGAGGCACTGTGCCTCCCAAAGTTAAGGACATGAAAAGTGCATTGAGGTGAAAGTCTGGAGAAGTGGGGTTTTAAAATCTCTGCTGTTTTTTGCTGCCCGTGATATAAAATTGTTTTCCTGTGGGTATGGGTGGAGTAGTTCTAGGGGTGTTTCAGATCCAGATGCTTGAGACTGGGAGACAGGAGCAAGATAATAAACAAAATCCCAAACAACCCACCAAACCCAGGTGAAATTCCTGGGATTAATTCCTTCTTTTCACTTTGATTATTAGTGCAGCAGCTACCCAGAGCTCACAGTGAACTTCCAGGCACCAACATTTTCCTTAGCACTTCTAAAAATGCCAGCTCTCATTTCTGAACTCTTCCTGTGCTGCTAAGCAAGGATGAGAAATCAAAAGAATTTTTTTTGTGTTATTCCTCATGACCTTTATCCCTTTTGGGTCTATTGGCACAACATGTTTTCAGGATTAGGGAATACAGTCCCTAATTTGTCCTTTAAATGTTTGTAATAACCAGCACTGGAAAAGGAAGGGGAAAACAAATTTTCAGGCTTTTCTACATTTATCTTTCCTTTGTGGGAAAATTTTATCTTTGGATAAAAAGTCATTACGTTGTGGTGCCAACATTCAGACTCTGTTTAGTATTAAAAAAAAAAACAAAAAACCCCGATGATCTTAGAAACATGTTTTCATCAACTTCTCTTTTTCCATTGAAAAAATTGGAATGATGCTATAATAAAAAAAATTATTGTTTATTATTGCTTTTGCTAGCTATAATTTGAGTGTCAGAGTCGCATTCAAAGAGTTGTATTAGAATAACATTAAAATTAATCCAAAGAATGTGTGAAAAGCTAAACTTTTCCTTACTTGGATAAAATATTGTCATTTTTTTAAGCTAAGATGGACTAATACTCCACTTCTTTGTTTAAAAACTGTTTTCATTTTATAAAAATATAAGTACCCCCACTTTAAACTTATAGCCTTAGGGAAACATGGCAATAATGACTAGAACCCATCAGTTTGCCACAAAAAGCATTTAGGAAGAGTTTCATACCTAGGAGAATATTATACAAGTTATAAATAAAGAAATAAAGAAGCTTCAGAATAAGAAAATTGTACTAAATTTCTTAAGCAGTCCCTATTGTTTGGTTTTGGTTTGGATTTTGATTTTGGGTTTGGTTTTGATTTTGGGTTTGGTTTTGTTTTGTTTTTTAAGTAAATGTAGACATAGGCAAGATGACTTACATGTAAAAGTAACAGTGTCTGCTACAGTTTCTTTCCTTCTTTTTTAATATAAGAGCAAGAACAAATCACATAAACTTGGAAGTCAAGAAGAATATTTGCTTGAATTAGCATTAGTGTAAATCTAGAGTACACCTTTTTGGGGATTTCTCAGATGTTCTAGGTCTGGACACTAAGTAGACTTTGAGTGAATATTTCAAAAGACCTGAACATGTTTTATGCTTATAAGTTAGTGAGGAATTCTGAAACAAATGGAGTTTGCCTGTGTGTGTCCCCCTGTGAAGACACTCAAGTCTTTCATTAAATGAAACAATTAATCACCAGGTAAAAAAAATAAAATCATTAAATAGCTTTGAATTAAAAAAAGAATACTGGGGTTTTAAACCAAATATTAAATAGAAACAATAAGCATCATAGCCTAAGTTTCCCTCCCTTTCCACCACTGACTAAGTGGTTTTAGAATATATGAAATTCTGTTGACTAGGCTGTATTGGCCTAGATGCTGATATAAAGGCTAATATAAATTACCACCTAATATCTGCAACTTGTACAGATCTACACTGGCTCCTCTGGGAAAGAAATTGTCAGAAGTTACCAGGAAAGTGAATCAAGAATAGTAGAAGAAATGAAGAGGAAAATTATAGATCTACAGCACAGTAAATTATATCCTCCCCAGTGCAAATGATCTGAAACCAAAATGAAAATGAAAATTGACCTTGTCCCAGATCTATAAATGTGGCTATATGCCACATGCAGAGACTCATCTGAGCATTACAAAGCAGTAGTTCTTTGCATTTCAACATCCCAGAGATGCTGATATTCCCTCCCCCTCCATTCACAAAGTACATAGATAGATGATAGACAGCACTTGGCCTGCTGATAGGCTGGCCTGCTGGTATGGTAGAAAAGCTTAGGAGCCTTCTTAATGAGATTCATAACTCTTACACAATTCAAAAGAGAAGAATTACAAAGACAGACATGCACAAAAAGTAAGTTTCTATTAAATAACACAGAATGGAGAGAGTAAAATGTTGACAAGAATGAGCAATTTCTCACCTAGAGATAGCCACCCCATTAAAAAAACCATAATGCATCCATGATCCAAAAGATTACTTCAGGACATCAACATGAACTCCTTATACTTTGGGGTAAAAAGTTTTAAGCTGTACTGTGTTCTATATTAGGTACAGATATTTTGGTGTGGTCTACATGTAGGTATGTGATTTCAGTGTCATCTATGATGTAGTATTTATGACTAAAATATTTGGCAGCATTAAAAAAACCCAAAAACGACAAATGGCAAGATTTCCCATCCCACTTACTGCATCACCTTATCTGGTAGAGTCACTGAACCTGACAGCTGTGTAGACAGACAGGAAGTTTGTCAGTTTGGTTTGTCACATCCTGGAAAGTGATTGTGCTGAAAAGTCTGTCCTGATTTTGGCCTATGGGGTGTCAGAGTAAAATATCTTTTTTGGTGAAAATATTATGGCAAAATTGGTTGGCATAAATAAACTCTTAAGTTATGAATGAAGTTATAAATTTCAGATGGTTTTGTATGCTATTTGTCTGTAACTTGTAATGTGGCTTATATCACCCAATTCATAGCTACAAACAGACAACATCTAAGGAAAAAATGAGGGATAGCAACAGCTGTATGCTGGTGCTTTGGTATGATACTAAAGCTTGCTCAGTGATTTTCCTGTATTAGCTCCTTGCCTGTCAGACCCCAGAGAAGAGCAGGCTGCCAAAAAATCTCCAGAAGAGGCTGACAGGACCAGGTACTGATTTTAAAACATGGCATGCTCTCCAATTTTCAGATGATCCCCAAAGGTTTAAGTCAGTGACTTAAGTCTTTCTGAAGCATCAGGCTTCTGGGAAGAATGTACATAAAATAATGGACAGACTTTGGGGGGATTTATAGCTTGCTGGGGAAGCCTGGAAAACAGTATTATGTTGGAAGAGATTTGGTCAAGACCATGACAGAAAGCTGCTCCATGCAGCTTCTTTTCTATATAAACCAGTCCTCTTTCTAACAAAGGGGTGACATCTACCTCAGGTGGTGTATGCTAGAGCAGCTCAAAGGTGCATTTGTTTACATCTTTGTTTTCGAACCAAGTACAATGAAAATGAACATGAGGACAATCAGTATTCATAGCTGTTCTGTTATACTAAGCAGTCTCTATTTCCTGTGCTGTAGCTTGCACTATGGGCTAACTTCAGTGTAATTAGCTTCCAATCCTAAGAGCCTAAGCAACATTTATTGCAGTAACTTGTCTGAGTTTTACATTACATTTTAACAACTTGCCATCTTGAGAGCTGTTTATATTCCCATTGTCCTGACTAGATAGGAATATTACAGTAAAGTGAAATAATAATAATAGAATACCTGTCTCTTTCAACCTGCTTGCAAACTTTCCTACTTAAGGCTTACTTTTCCCATGCTGCCTTGAAGAAATTACCTAATAAGCAGATTTCTACACTAGGATAACCTACCTGGGTAATTTAGGACATTTGTTCAGTGACAGATGGGAAAGATCTCTGCTTTTGGTCAGATTTAAATTGTATTCAGCATAAATGCACTGAGATAGAGAGAAATAGTCTGTAATGGAAACCCCATGCAGGGCTACAGGCTGGGGACAGAGTGGTTGGAGAGCAGCCAGGCAGAAAGGGACCTGGGAGTCTGGATTGACAGGAAGCTGAACATGAGCCAGCAGTGTGCCCAGGTGGCCAAGAAAGCCAATGGCATCCTGGCCTGGATCAGGAATAGTGTGGCCAGCAGGTCCAGGGAAGGGATTCTGCCCCTGTACTCAGCCCTAGTGAGGCCACACCTTGAGTCCTGTGTCCAGTTCTGGGCCCCTCAGTTCAGGACGGAGATTGAGGTGCTGGAGCAGGTCCAGAGAAGAGCAAGGAGGCTGTGAAGGGATCCAGCACAAGTCCTGTGAGGAAGGGCTGAGGGAGCTGGGGGTGTTCAGTCTGGAGAAGAGGAGGCTCAGGGGAGACCTCATTACTCTCTACAACTCCCTGAAAGGAGGGGGTAGCCAGGGGGGGGTTGGTCTCTTTTCCCAGGCAGCTCTCAGCAAGACAAGAGGGCATGGACTTAAGCTCTGCCAGGGGAGGTTTAGGTTGGACATTAGAAAGAATTTCTTTATGGAGAGAGTGGTCAGGCATTGGAATGGGCTGCCCAGGGAAGTAGTGGATTCTCCATCCCTGAAGATATTTAAAAAGAGACTGGATGTGGCACTCAGTGCCACGGTCTGGTAACTGCAGCGGTAGTGGATCAAGGGTTGGACTTGATGATCTCTGAGGTCCCTTCCAACCCAGCCAATTATATGATTCTATGATTCTGTGATTTTTTGCTTTCTCTGTCAGCACCACACCAACATAGAAACACTTCTGGGCACTCATGTAATATTGCTTTTTATTTATTTATTTTATTTTCTTCCCCAGTGCAAAACTCTCTTTTAAGAGTAAGACATTTATGAAATATTTCAGGAACTTCAGCTGTGGGACATTGACTATTTGAACCATAATCTTGTATATTATCATCTCACAGTGAGCAAAGGAAAGATTTGAATGCAAAACCAGTATGTTTTGTAGGTGCATAATCAGTTTGATATATAACTGACTGCATAAGTGTAACCATATTCCTTTTTTTTAATGCCTGAAGCATGAAGCATAGTTTACCATGTTGTAATTAGGTCCCTGCTGGTTTCATTGTCAGCCGGTTCTCTGTGGGGCAAACCAAAGCTGTTTAGAGGCACTGGGTCTATGTTAGAACCAAAAAACCAAAAGATATGGGCCTGTAGAAAACACCCACTAGGAATGCATCTCATTGCCAAATAACAGTACAGCAAAAGAGTCCTGATGTACCCTGAAATCATGTAGCAAAGCTCTCTTCAGAACGTAGATTCAAGTTAAACCTGACTGATGCACATGCAGATTTATGAATTCTTTAAAGGTCCAATAAGTTGGAACTCATTTGCAATTGAAATAAAGTGTTATTTGAAAGTCATTCTCTAGAAAGGGGGAGAAATGAAGAAAGAAGAGCTTTTCTGCTGAAGAGATTCAGGCAATTAATTAAATGTCTTCTGGAAATAGTGTAAAAGCTTACAAATAAATAGTAGGTATTATCAGGAACAAGAGCAACAGTGACAGGACAGCCACGTTACTTTCCAGTGAGAGATTAACTGTTTTTTGTTTTTTGTTTTAAAGTGGTATAGAACATTATATTGTAACAGCACCAGATACTTTAATAAGAAACCTAAATTATTTCATTGGCATACTGTGGTTGCTACTATACATTTCTTCTTATCCTTTTTAGCTTCTGGAGTGGAAAGCCACCTCTTGCTCTAATAGAAACCATAATTTTTCAAGGTTTCACTTGAAATGACTTTATAGGGAATTATTCCAGAACAATGGATGTGGGACTTGTTTACCCAGAGGTCAAATGTTACATTGTATTTTTCCTTCTTGTATAGTTTTGAAATGTATTACATATTAAAATATTCCCACTCTTATCCAATAAAGTATTGTGAGAGGATATTTAATAAGTAGTAAAGCTGCTGTGTACTCTTAGTGATTAGAGCACTGAAGGAGGAACATTGAACTGTATGATTCTGCCACTGACTTTTGGTCCACTGTTACAGAAGGTATTTAATTAGGGCTTTCTTAGCTTACTCACTTTCCAAAAGCAGTAGCACTACGTAATTAAATCAAATTAAATCAAATTTAATCACCTTCTACAGTGACTGGGTTGTTTTTACATTGCTCTCTGTATGGAGGTGACCGATGCCATTTCAGTGCTTTGAAATAGATTCTCTGTCTGTACAAGCATTTTACAGTAGGATTTATCACCCTTTCTCCTCCTAGTAAGATGCATAATGTACTTAATTGTTCAGATTACTCCCATGGTAAACAGAAAGTCTCTGATATTTCCACACCAACCTTATTAGACATTTGTGCAGAGTAGGATAAATTGCTGTATGAAGATGCCTCTTTCTACCACTGCCTACAGAAAGAACCTAGGCAATTAGTGCAGACTCACATGTAATACTTAAACATCATATGAGATGGATGCCATACTCTGTTCAGAGGAAATAGCTCTGTTGTGCTCCTGAGTGCTCCTTGTCACTGTATTTGGGCTTTGTTTGGGTTTTGTGGTTGTAGGACATGCTGGTCACTGAAAACCCTGCTTTCTCCGCACTAAAGGTGAAGGTATATGCCAGCTCTGATAAAAGAAAATCTCTACCTAGATTACTTACAAAGTGTGAATTGTCACCAGATGTTTTTGCAGGAATGTACTGGAGTGGTTGGGAGAATGGACCTTAAATATAAAGAAGAAAGAGATTTTCCATGTGGCAAAATTTCTTACTAGTGGGTTTTTAGAGGCTGAGACCATTTTTAAATCCAGGACCATAATTTATTGGTAAAACCTGTTTTTATCTGTGAGGTAAAACTTGTGGTTTTTTTATAGAATGCCTGTCTTCTCTGTCAGAATTTATGTAGCAGCTTTATACCTTTTTCTTTCCTAATAATGTTACTCCTTACACCATAATGGCCTAAGAAGATCAGCCTGTCTTTTAGATTTAGTCTTTATTAATGTGTTGGCCCCCTTTTTCATTATCTTATATTAATTTTTAGTACACTTCTTTCATTTTATTGTATTTAAGCCTTAAATCAATAAAAGGCATAAAAGCTGTGCCATTTCAGATTGGTGGAGATGTCCAATTTTACTAGCCTCTTTGACGCTGTGATCTAAAACATAAGCTACTATCACCATTAAAGCTGTAAGAAAACTTTATTTTTTGTTTTTATGGTGTAGTATATTTCTTTATTTGGAGAATGACTACTAAAACATTCAGTGTGGTAATATGGATTGACAAGCTTCATTTGGTAGTATTAAATTTAATTATATAAAAACTAATTTGTCCCATTAGAACTCTAGGGATAACATAAAGTACTTTTAACTTTCATGTCTGTTGTAACTCTTCACGAAACATAAAAGCTAACAGTTTAAGTAGGCCTTTTATTTCTTTAAAGAAATATTACAGCTCAGGAGAATTTTGTGAGCTATTCGTGTAAACAGGAACAATTCTTAGAATTGCAGAAAACAGCTGATCCTTGATAAGAAAAAGTCAGCAAGATACATGCTTTAACAAATACACTAGTCAGTTTTGGTTTTTCTTCTAGAAGTCCATCAACACCTATTGCAAAAATAGCAAAACTTCTGACAGCTCCTGACCCTCATTCTCTGTTTTACTCTTTGGTCACACTTGAACATTGGGAAGTATTAATGAGGAACTAATGCAGTCAGGAAACAGGATCAGATATTTGGGTAAATTGTTCAAAGTCTCATAGCATGGAAAAGTGCCCCTTGAAAAACCCATTGCTTTTGGTAATTTTGGCAGGCAAACCATGTAGCCAAACTGGGAGATGGAGGAGTGGTGAAATAAGAAGGAGTTTAGTGTCAAATCACTTTATTCTTTCAGGGGTTTAGAACTGGACTTTGGATACAAAACTCACTTCTCAATTCAAAGTAGAACATTCCACAATAGAGTATTTTTTTTAATTTAGTATAGTACTTAGTATATTTTTATTTTTAATATATTTATATTTTTATTTAGTATAGTATTTATTTTAGTTCTAGGAAGCAAAGCACACAGGTCTTAAATCAATTTAAATATTTCGCAAAGTTTGGGAGTTTTTTGTATTTGCTTAAGATTTGTCTCAATAGGACAGGTATTATGTAAATGCTTCCCAAGCAAAACAGGTAGAGCCAAATGCCAGAGTGCACCTCCAGAGGTGAAAACCTTATCAATATCTTCTAATTTTCCCACAGAGACTCCTGTAAGGGTATACCTATTTGACAGTCGAAGTCTTTGAGTATTTCTGCTGATAAAAATGTTCAAGTTGTTAATATTTTAGCAGAATTTAAAATATTCATTTTCACAGAATCACAAAATATATATTATGGTTGGCATACTTCTGGGTGATCTTTGGGACCCTGTCTCTAAATAATTAAAGACTGAAGGGCCTTTGGTGTCCAGCAGTTAACAAAAGGGAACAGGCAGAGGTATGGTATGCTGGAAAAATGGTGGGAAGAGCTTCTCCAGGTCTATTAATTCATTCTTCTCTATTCATTCTTCTCTATCTATTCGTTCTCTTCAACTTTACCACTCAACTTTCACTGTAACGAGCAAGGCATGTAGGAAAAAAAGTATTTCTGTGGCAGAAAATTCCTATTTCTTTCAATTGGCTATGAGTAGTAATCCTTGAAAATAGCTGCATGCATGGGGAAACTTCCCCATGATAAGCAACTATGGTAGTCCAAGCTCTGCTTGGATTACTGCTTGTTTTTCATTTTACTCATTAAGCAGCAGAATATTTATTTTCTCCTAAGTGCTTCAAATACCTTTGTGCTAAAGGTTTACCTGCAGAAAATTCAATTTCTGTTTAATTCCTTCTTGTAGAGAAAAATTTACTTCATGTATCTATATCCCCTATACAGTGTAGAATAAAATATTACTTTTAAAAAGGTTCTTAAAAAAAAAAAATCTCCATTAGATTTTGGCTGGGGGAAGTCCTTTCTAACCAGGTCTAACTATATCTAAATAATTCCTTCTCGTTATTTGTTGTTCTATAGGGAGAGGGAAAAATCTGCTTAGCATGCCCTGTCAAAAATACCATGTGGCCAGTGAAGTAAAGAAAATATAATTTTGCAGAGTTGTGACCAGCCTCCTTTTGTCCTCTCCTCAACCCAAGTGGTCTTACTTACTTTCATATCCATGTGGATTCTGCTAGTTTTTGGAATATGATACTGGTGGCAGCTTCATTTGCATTTGGCCACAAAATTTAGGCTTTCATGTAAGTGATGCAGGCTGGATAAAGTGATGATGATGATGATGTGCTCCTCAGCTCCACATCTTTGTAAGATGCTTGTACATTGCTGTCTGTTGCCAGCTGAGAATATTAGCAGGGTGATACTGGGAGTGTTAGCACACCAGCACTGCAAATTTTAGCAAGACCTGCTTGAGTGTCCTTTTGCTCTATATTGTTATAGGAATCCAGCCTTGGACAAGACAGCCCAGTAGAAAAGCTCTCTTGAAAAGGTCTCAAACATTTTCTTCTGCAGTAGCTAAGTGTGTGGAAAGTCTAGTTTTATTAGCATCTATCAGTTTTTTTAAGAAAAAGGGGTTCAGACATCAACTCTGACATGGAGATGGTATTGATGGTTGGATATAAATACCTAAGGTTTATGGGGCTGTCAGTAGTGATTCTGTATTTGAAGATTTGATAGATGATCCTACTAGAGTCCAGTCAAAAAATATGCCAAAAGCATGACATGTAGGAATCCTCAGCCTTACTGTATTGTCAGATATAATCACCTTTCTTTTACGCATGAGAAATTAATATTTTTATAGTGAAATGTTGACCCCAGCAAATGGTGAAAATAATCTCTGTAATAATGGTACTAATACTTCTAGAGAGGGAAAAGAATCTTTCAAATAATGTGCAGAGGTCTGATTTTTATGCCAAGCTGTGGCCAGCAATGTAGCCTTTTGAATGCTCATAGGATTAAATCGCTTCTTTCACAGTAAATTATGCAGGTCTCCATAGTGGATGCAAAGCAACATTTCTGAAATGGTAAAGGTACAAAGAAAACTCCTTCACAATGAAAATATCCTTATCCTGTCCCCTCATCTTATCCACTTTTCTAGCCCTTTGCCTGTAACATAACCCATTTATTAGTCAACTTAGTCAAACATGGTTCTACTTTTCCACTTAGAGGAGTTTCTGTGGAAGTTCTGTACCTTTCGAGACATCTGGAGAAGTGACCCTCTCATTAACTTCCTCTGCTGTGCAGCAGTTTTGCTGTATTAAGGGAGTTTTGGTAAAAGTTGCTTTTAGTGAAACTAAAAAAAATTTAACCATCTACTTGATGTACCTGAAGTGCAGCACTGATGTGAATGAAGCCTGTGAATGTGTAACCAACCTATATTTAAATTACCACATTACTTCCTTTTAGTTTAAGATCTGTGCAATACCCAGGGTATGAGTGTGTAGTGCATTTTATTCAGACACTCAGGTGCTGGTGCAGGAGTGAGCAGCTCAGGTGCCCCATGAAAAGCTGCATGGGGCCTCCCAAACAAATGCTGTCTGTTGCACGTGAGCCCAAGGAAAAGCCCTGATGCCACAAGGAGGACCTGGGGCAGATACTGCCTGGCTTCTTCATCTCAGCAACATGGTTTTACCTGGAGCCTCACCTTGGTGGCCTGTAATTTCCTCCTCATGTTCACCTGCTGTGTTTAATTTCATTGTTCTTCATCTTCTATATTTTATTTAAACAAATGGAAGAATCTTCTACCTGTGTGGAATCAGAGGTTTCTTATTCTTTGTAGGATAGAGGGAGAGACTATAAAAGTCCAAGCAGAGAGACCTGTAGGTCAAAGAGAGAGAGCTTGGGAGTGCAAACAGGAATAGCCTGAGGAACCAGGGGATAGAACAGAGCATGCCACAGCTCCAAAAATGTTTGAAGTTACTAAAACCAGGAGTGGGAGCAATGCTTTCAAAGACATCAAAAAAAAAAAAAAAAAAAAAAAGAGTATTATAGCAACCTTTTATATCTATTCAGTCTTTCCTAGTCACTTTGAACTTCCTCTCTTTAAGAAGTTAACTATTACTATTACGTATTTTTTAAAGTTTCAAAGACTTCTGATCTTTTTTGAGGATCTCACTGATGTGAGCTCCTGTCATTCTGCTCTGTGGCAAGAATTTGAGATTTCAGGTGAAGTACTTGCAGCTAAGAATATTATTAACATTGGTATCCTTACATTACCAGAAACTGATTAATTGATTATCGTCAGATAACTTAATGATTATATTCTATGACTGGGCGGGCAATGTAGTGGGGAAAGGGAGGGGGAGGAAGTCACATTGCAAAATGAAGGACTGGCAAGGAGAGCATAGCCAGCCTTGCAGGATGCTTGATGGTAGGGGACTGACTGTATTGCTAGGCTAAAAAAAATGAGGTTGGAGATGGAATTAGAGAATCAAAACAACACAGTTTCCATGACCTAACCTAAATAAATCATATACAAATGGGAAGCTGAAAGACCTGTTTCCAAAGTGATAAACATATTAAGCATCTGAAAAAGCACTTAGTAACAGGGTTTTTTTTTAAAAAAAACAAACTACTGGAAACACATGAAGCTGTTCCCTGTGGTTTTGTCCCCTCTACATTTAAATACAAAAGAAGACATATTTATAAAGCTTTTACAGGAAGAGTGCATGGCAGGGTTTCTAAAGTACTTTCTAACATATAGCCTGCCATTTAGAGTGATTGCTTGCCTGTATATGACTAGAACTTTATAATGGATAAAGGATATAAAAATGCTGTTTAACTTGTATACTTTAGATGTAAGAAGAAAAAGCCCACTGTGTGTATGCATAGATAAGGCCATGGTTTCTTTTCTACTGTAGTTCTTCTATGTTTTTAGGTGATCTCAGCCAGAATATTTCCTTCTGAATTATAACTCTGTGAACTGTGATTAAGTATAAGGTGCAGTAGCACATCTTTTAATGTGTGTGAACGAGATGACAGTACAGTATGTAATATTCAAGGTCTAGGGGATATTTCTTCTGAAGTTTACTTTTTTACAGCTGCAAGGAGAGTAGCTGCTGACAATGATGTTATCAAGGAACAAGTATACCTTTTGGTATTTTCCTGAGGCTGATAATGTTCATAAAGGGAAGGAATTAAAGTAAAGCTTTAACAAGTATGTAAAGCATATAGAAGCTAACAAACAAAGCTGTGTCCTTTCCCACTCTGGTGACTGTGGGAGGAAAGTTGTGTCCCTGTTCTAGTCCATGAGCTGCTACTCAAGCATAAGGGAGCTGACACACATCCCCACATGAGTAAGAGTAGGAAAGATGTGTTTCAGGCTGGGGCTTACTGCTGCAGAGATTTTCATGTCCTATCCTCAGGACTACATTCTTTCTTCCTTTTATTTTTTTGTGACTTAAAAGTTGTGTATAGGCTGAAATCATTAAAAAGTGACCTTCATGAGAAAAGGGATGGAAGAAGAAAAAATATCCCTCTTTTTCTGGGGGGACTCTCCAGGAACACGCAGTGTGCGAATAAGTGCAAGCATGAAATACGAGGGCCTGGAATAGAGTGGATTCAACAAGTGAGTCCTTTGTCAATGTAAATGACCTAAATTATGCTACCCAATGGAGCTCATACTTTGTTTGGGATGGTGGCCCTGAAAGGATGTGCATAATTTTCCTCTGTGTTTTGACGTGGAAAATGTTTGGAGCTGGGATCTCATGTATTTACAAAAATCTGGTATTTATTCCTCATCACCTTGGATCTGTGTAGGGTTTTACTTCCTGAGCTACAGAGGCAAGGTCCTCTTGCTTTTTGGGATATTTGATTCACTGAGATGAAAATGTCACCAAGATGGAAAATGAAGCACTTAATAAAATTAAGTCTCTTTTTTATTTCTTTTCTGGAAAGTATTTAGCTCATTACAAATAGCTGCAGAACGATTTTATTGTAGCTACTTTGAGAAATATGGTTATTGCTTGCAATTTACTGTTTGTTAATTATTTTATCCAGAGTTCTCTAATTAAAAGCTTCTGTCCTTTTCTACCTCTAGTAACTCAGATAAAACAGATAACAATAAAATAAGTTTTAATGAAAAGTATAGAATCCAGTAAGTCAAGTGTACCTTACACTAAAGCAATGTGATAAAGACTATCTGAGACAAACATTCACTGTGTTATCATTATGGTATGCCCAGAAGGTCCAAAAAGATGAAACAACACCATCTGTTTACAGCTGAATTTTCTATTATTAGAAAAAGAATTGTGGTGACCCCAAAGTCACAATAAAAAGAGGTAACATAAAAAAGTTAGTTTGCTGCTTCTACTACTTCACCCTGGGCTCTTTCAGAACCTACAAAAAGTGTCATTTGCTTGGATCCTCTCATGGTGTAAACTTTACTCATGAGATCACAGTGATAATCTGCAATGCTATTGGGTGGAAAATCCTCAGTCTGTCACTTAAAATACACCAGTTCAACCTCTCATAAGCTGCTAAAGTAGAATGCACTCTCTTCTACCCTTACTCCTGTTTTAATGAGATGTAAACACATAAGGAGTAGGAACGTTTAAGAGCCATAGGGATTCTCTTCAGAGTATCAAGAATTGGGACTTCTTCATGCTCAGCCTCTTATCCAATGTTTGGTGTCTGTTTTCCTGTTGCTTTGTTTCCTGTATTCGTGACTAATAATGAGCTCATCAATTGCAGTAGTTTCTTCAGCACATAATTCCAATGGACTAAATGGCACTGACAGGTACTACTAATGTATCATTGTCTGAGTGGTTGTATGTAAAATCAAAATCCAAAGTTCCAAACCATTTATGTCCAGTTAAAGCAGGTAAACATTTTCATTCTTGAGCTGGAACATATATTAACCTTTCTTTGAAACAAGGTCCAGCCGGAGATGTAGTGATAAATTCTGAGGAGACTACTGAACCACAAATGGCAGTGAGATTTATCCCTGTCTGAAAGCAACTGCTGCCACCTGAGACAACAATTAGAGAATTATCTTCTTTTTTTCCCTTTTTTCTTTCAGGTGTTTCAGAACTTGCATAGCTATGTTCTGTAGTGTAACGAGACAACCAGGTGCCACTAATTGCCAGGGAGTGAGCGTGAGCTTGTGTCAAGCCCACCTGTGCCCAATTAGGGTGGGCCCCCACTGCACATGAGCAGGACTGGGGGCCAATAAAAGGTGAGACCTGAGACACAGGCTCAGCTCAGTCCTGAGCTGGCCAGCAGAGAGATAAGTCACTCTCAGAGCAACAGCACCGAGACAGGCTAGTCAGCCCTGTGGGCTATAGGCTTGGAGCACTGTTTGTGAGTCTCTGCTGGAACACCTGGTTGGACTTTGAAGCACAATACCCTAAAAGAGGTTCGTCTTGCTACAATGTTCCATGTTGAACAGCATTTTTGTTTTGCACGATTTGTGCTTTTATTTGTGACCTGAGTCCATCCTGTGTTTTAGCCTCTCTCTTACCATATTTGAAGTGTGGATTTACCTTTATATTTTTCAGAATCAGTCCTGCCATGTAAACGACCCTAACAGGAATCTCTAGTGCTATTTTGTTTCATAGTGAAACATTATGGAAGCTCAACCAAAAATCCAAAATAAGTAACTGTACTCGGTCTAGCTGGGACAGAGTTAATTTTCTTCATAGCTGCCCCTATTATGCTGGTTTGGATTTGTGTCTAAGTGCAGATAACATCACAGTGTTTTGCTTATTGGTGAGTGGTACTTGCACAGTATTTTCTCCTTTTCCTACTCTTCCCCCCCAGCCATTAGGGTGGGAGTGGGGAACAAGCAGAGAGGGAATGCAGCTCAGAGAGGTGACCCGAGCTGTTCAGAATGACATTCCATAACATTTGGTGTCATGCTCAGCCAGAAAAGGTCAGGGAAAGGAGGAGGAAGGTTGTGGTTGTGACATTCGTCCTCCCAAGTAGCCATCACGTGTGCTGAAGCCCTGATTCCTCAACAGTGGCTAAACACATATTTATTTACTGCTGCTGAGGGGGAAGTAGTGAAAAAATATCTTATTTTGCATTGCTTTGCTTGTATGTGCAGGTTTTCCTTTACCTATTGAACTGCCTTTATCTCAGCTCAAAAGTTTCCTTGCTTTCACCCTTTCTATTCCAGTCCACGGTGGGGTAGTGAGCGAGGGGCTGGGTGGGTCCATAGTTGCTGGCCAGGCTCAAACCACCACAGTAATCCATGTAGCATAGGTAACAAACACTGGTGGCACCTGAAATGTTTCTGATAAAGTTAGTTAACAATTTCAAAACTCCTTTCTCATAATATCATGAAATATTGAGCTCAAAGAACAAACCCAATAAATTATTTTGATGGTACAGAACTGTCTAAGTAGAGTTGATAAGCATAGATTCAAAACTACATCATCTATCTTGCACTTGTATCCCTCTCAACTTGCAGACATCTCTCTGATGTTCCCAAAAATTCCTTGAGAGTCTAGGGTGGAGCCTAGTACTACTCTGAGCATCAGAGTTCAATCTACCACCTAAATCTGGGCTTAGAAGTTAAGTTTTCCTTCTATCAGGTGCCTGGTTTGCTTGGAGGATACAAATAAAAACCAAACCAAACAAAATAACCCCCCCCCAGAAAAAAGCAAAAACAAAAAAAAAAACCCCAGAGAAACAAAAAAAGCAAAGAAAAGCAATGTTCTTTAAAAAGCAGCAAGATGAGAGCAAAATAAAGGAAATGATGGTTTTAATATATGTTTTCATGCAAATTCTACAGTAGTTGTGCAGAAAGTGAGCTACCTCTGTTCAAATACTTCTTCTGACAGATGTTAAGCTGATGTTTCTCACCTTCTCAGAGAGCAGTAATACAGTTATAATTTAGCCTAGACTGGGGTGAGAGATTACAAGGTGGAGAGCATTACATTTCTTAGTGTTCAGCCAGTAATATGCCTCCACCTTTTCTTGTCTCTTTCTGGTGTTGCAATTGCTTATCAGATCTCTTACTTATCTTCAGTTACTCTTGGTCTATAGATATTTCTATTCTCACCATATTCTTGAGAGCATTTCCATTGTCCAGTGCTTGGATACTAAAAACCAGTTCTTTTTATGTGCAATACTGTCCTGAGACTTACCTCACTGGAATAGTTTGAGTGTGCTTAACAGACAGGTGAAGATTTCAGCCCTGATGTCTAACCCACCTGAGAGACTCTTTGATGTGAGAACCTGTGCATTTCCCTTTCATAGTTTGTTTTCAGGTTCTTTCTAGTCTTTTTCTTGAAAGCTGACATATGAATGACTTGCTTGATAGATTCACAGTTTATTTTTGTGAAGTTCAATACTCAGCTGCTTTATTTTCATGTTGAGAAGCTACTCTTCATTGTGCAACTTGCTCCATTTCTCATGGCACACATCCTAATTGATGTGCTAAATATCCTTTGAAGGACTGACACTGATTTCTAAAAGTCCTCACTAGTTGTTTATGATTTGTAGCTTTCTGTCCTTGAGCATCCTAGTCAAACTTCCCACAGCCTAACACTATTGCAGTACCTTTCTTTTCAAAGTGGAACTTTGCTTATGCAAAACCTTTTGCCCACCCTATGAGCAAAATTCCAGAACCTCTCTATGACATGAAAATTTGTGCTTTCGTCTTCATTCAAGTCAAATACTTTAAAGGATTAGATAGAGAAAAGATTAGAACTCTGGATGCTTACCAGGTGGGTCATGTGCCCATTATATGTACATTAGGGCCAGTAGTCATGGAAAGCATTAACATATATCTAAGGCATTTGGTTTAAATCCCAGCAGTTAATCTGAAGACCTTTATTAATCTATGGACTAACTGAAGTTAGGTCACCCATTTTAGTGATTTTACTCTTTTTATAGTTTAGTCCACTTTTTAATTTTTATGTAATTTTAGATAAATTTTCCAGTTTTGTTTCATGTGTTTGAGTTTTGGACATGAAAATGTGGAAGAGGAGATTTCCCACAGCAGGGAGAAAACTTCAGTCGTAGCTCCTTATCAACTCTAAAACTCAGGTCTGTAGAGAAGCGAATTTTCTATTGTTCTGCTTCTTCCAGAACTAGTTGTTTCAACTCTGCTAATCAGGTTATGATCTCTGAATGTTTGGGTGTAATGTTTGATTTAGGTTTCTAAATGTCAATTTCATAAATTAAGTATAAATGATAAATTAGATTAATTATTTTTTTTAGAAAAGCTGTGTGTACTACTTGAATTCTCTATCTATGCATTCTGCTTGTATTTTTTTTAATTTTTTTTTTGTCCTAAGGTTTTTGTTTTACATTATGCATTTATAAAGTGGCTTTAATTGATTGTGATTTTAGTATTATCACTTCTATAACACTGAAGATTCCAGGTATTCCTTTTTCAGTATATTCCCATTTCAATCTTGTTAAGATCCAGTCCTAACTACAAGTTTTTTCATGTCCATTTGCTGAGGGACAGGAATTTGGTCTGACATTATAATTGCTATTCTTGCTCTGTACCAGTTTTCCCATCCTTATTATTATTATTTCTTAATATCAAACATTTGCAGAAGCTTAAATCATAGTGTGGAATCAAGATTTAAAAAACAAACAAACAAATACAGAATTCAAGCTTGATTTGTCTTTCTCACCAGTGTAAACACGCCCTGAAAGAAAATTGCAATATGCCACTATATTGTGAACACTCTGTTAGAAAGCTAAATATTACAGCATTTACTGTGCAAAATTTGTGTATTCTAAAGACAGAAAGATATTGTTGAACCACAGCTAACATTCTCTGGAACTGAAAAGCCAAGAGTAGGTTTTTTGAGGTCATTCAGGCCTTCCAATCTGTGAGGCTGAAAGCATAAAAAAAAAAAAAAAATTACTTTAGTTTTTCTGATAATTGTGAAACAGAGAACTTTGAAGCACTACAGTGTTTTTTCAGAGTTAAAGTGTAGGTTTTTCTGACAGACTGCTAATTAATCCTCATCCAGAAAAAAGGAATTTACTCCCCCACAACCAAATAGAGAAAAAGAGAAAAGGAAAAATTCAGCTTTGGAGCTTCCTTGATATCTTCGGGGCCAGAGAATCTTAATTTTTATGTCATGTTTCTGTAAGTCCTAAATTAAAAGTTCATATAGCCTTTTTCCTAGTTATAGAGACATCTTAATATAAAATCAATTCAAATTTAAAAAAAAAAAAAAATCATGACAGGTTGAAGAATCTCTTTCATTCTCAGAACTGAACTTTCCAGGAATGGAGCTTGGAACATAAAGGATTAATATTGGTCATGGGGTTATTATTCAGACTAGCAGTGTCTGTAAAAGCTATTTTATAATTAAATTTAGCACCAACTTGCACTCCTTTAGAGAGTAACTAGAAATCTATATATAGACAGAGATCTACTATAATCAAGTTAGAAATCCTTTAGCTTTGCTCTCTCTAACACTGTTGTCATATCCAGAAATAATAAGATGGCTATGTATGGAGATTTTGTTAACCTTTATCTTTTTCTGTTTTCATCCAAGATCATTCTGAATCAAGAAAATCATTGACAGGGGCAGGGCCAGAAGAGATTTACTGGAGGTAGAGGAAGGACAACTATCTCCCTAACACTGCATCTCCATAAATGTCTGCCTGGTGAAAGTAGCTTAAAAGAACATTATGAAATGATGACAGACCTGACATTTAAAATATAACAGAAATCTCTTATTAAGCCGAAGCCACTAGAAATTTATGTTTTGTTTGGGGTTTTTTTGGTTTGTGTTTGGTTGTGCTGAAATAGGGAATGCTATAGCAGTGATTAAATAAGGAGATGCTGTACACTATTCCGATTGAACTGTGATTTAAACGACTTGAATTCTGGGTTCAAAACCTCCATTCATATTGAGCAGATGGGAAGTATAACAGTAACCTTTTTATAAGCTACTTTGTGATCAGATGATTAAAGGAACAAGCCAATATTAAAATTAAACATTTCTTGCTGTCATGGGGCTGCTAGCAAAGATGAAAGTAGCAAAGGGACTGGAAAATAAAGCTGAATAGAAACTGTAGTAAAGAAGAAAATTGTGAAACAGAAGGCACGCAAGAAAGACCTTTTAAAATGTCCTTTGGCTTAAAAATCATCTGGTGGCTTTAAAGCTTGCATTGTGAATGGGGAGCAGGGGAAGAACTGTTGCAATGCTTGAGGACAAGATAGATCCTTGTAGGCATCCCCTAAGAACTGCAGGATTCATCTGGATGGAAAGGGCTGTGCTTCTGGTGCAGCCAGTAATTTCCAGAAAAAGGTGTTTCCTAACACTCCATGAGGCAGCTGCTGTCCTATGTCCAGTGAGAGCAGCCACTGTGTTCCCCCTGAGTACTGTGTCTTCTCTGCTTCTTAGGGACTTTGTGCCTGAGCAATATTCCCAACTGTGCCAAGCAGATGACAAATACATCTGAGGATTAAGCAGCCATTTATGCTATGAAGAAAAATGACTCTGGGAAGGAAATTGTGGGGTTTGTGTAATCTTTGACACTCTTAGTTCCAGTTTGGCCAGAGCAAATTTCTTTGTCAGGCAATTAACAGTTACTCTAGGGTCTCCTACAAAATGGGTAACTTTATGTAAACTCTTTCCTATTTAGCATGAATAATTTCTCTAGTGCTTAGGAGTTCATAATCATGAACCAAATGAGAGCCAAGTATCATCTTACACATCTCTGCTGAAGTGGCTATTACATGGAAAAAAATTCCAAGGGAACAAAATCATTGCTCATGCAAACCCAACTGCCTTTTTCCCTTTGAAAGACTAAAAAGCAGATGTTCAGAGTTTCTCTGCTCTCTGTTGTGGACTGAATAGTTAGGAACAGCGAAACTTGATTTATTAATTGTGACATCTCTGATCAGAAAGAGAGAGCGCTTCCCAGTAAATGGTTTTAGGATAATACTGACCATTGGACTTTATGATCTTGAAGGTCCTTGATGATGATTCTATGATTCTTTGATTTGATTCTATATGGTGGCACCTTAGTAACAGGAAAGCTAGTGGTGTCAAAACACGGAGCAAATGGGTTTATAACCTTTCTTCTGAGGTGACTTCTCAAGAAAGATGCAGATGGACATTTAAAAAAAAACAGAAAAGCCATTTTATCACTTCCTGGCTCCTTGTCTCATTCCTCCTCCCAAGTTCTTCTCTTCAACTTATATTTTTCTCCTACCTCATGGACAGAGAGGTCTCCTTGAACAGATTAAAATGAGGTAAGAAGGATTTCTGGTTTCTACTGAGTCTGGGTGAGATCAGAATTTTCTTTCTTTGATCAGAAGGCTTTAAGAAAAGCCAAACAAACTAAGAAACAAAAGCCCTGCATTTGCTCAATCCTTTTCTTTACCCTTTCTGAGTCACAAAGCACTGCTGTTATTTGGAAGACTTTTCTGCTTCACCTTGCATAACATGTGTTACTTCTAAGGGGAAAATGACATTAAATTATACAAGCCAACACCACATCTAAATGACAAGTAATGTTGAAAACTTCTAACTCAGATAAATGCTTGTGAAGGCCTCAATAAAAGTTAATGCTCCTGGAGTTTGAGTCTGATGGGAAAAAATTGTAAAATGTCAGCCTTGTAATAAATGCACTAAAGGGTGAATGCCACATTTAAATAAATAAAGCCTTATGCCTGAAAAGCAAGAACACTAAAATCCATGAGTACATAATAGGAATGTATTAACCTGATGGGTCTCATCTGCTCTTGCTCAAGGGATTGTGAAACAGGAGTAAATCTGAAGAACCAGAGAGACTTAAACAAGCATGAAATAATAAAGATTAAGTAAAATGACATGTAGGAGCCACAAGTTACTTGGACATAGCCAAGTGATATTTTTTGCCCAGGTGTAAATGTCTCAACAGTTTTTCAGTGTCGTTCATATAACTGAAAATATTTAGATTTTCAGTAAAGCCATAACTTCTGCTGAGGTGTGTGCAGTCAGCTGGTTATGTAGAAAATTTTATAGTACATGTTAAAAGTTTGTATGCTACTTGGTACTGTGGGATCACAATCTGGTTTCAGAAATCACTTTCATAAAGTTAATGCATTTAAACTGTGCAAAATCTAACTGTATGATGACAATGAATATCTCATATACGTTCTGTGACTGTATCTCAGGATTCTGACAATTGAGAATGTCCTCTATTTGGTACTCAGTTCACTACATGCTGCTTGCCATTCCTTACTACACATCACCCTGCTGTGGTATATTTATTGCACAACCTTATTGGCATGAAACAGTTTGACAGTAGATACTGATTTCATTTTTCTGGCTGTTCACTTAAATTCAATTACTCTTGCCACTATTAACAGCATTTACTGAAAAAAAAAAAAAAATGAGGTATGAGGATGTGGCAACAGAGAGGGATTTCCCAGCCTCTTAGAGGAAATATTTTCTGCCTCTTTGGTCAATGAAAACTCTGCTGCCAGCATTTGGTAGCCTTGGTAGCATAGCTAGGTGTCCATTAAATGTCAGATTGTGTAGGCCTACAGCTGTGCTCCAAGGAAATATCCTCCTCTTGTTTCAGGGCTACAGAGTTCCTGTTTCATTAAGATTCTCAGGAACCTGCTGAGTGACTTCCCATGCTTACCTGGCTAATGTGCAAAGGCTTCTGTTGTGGTTTTGCCCTTCAGCACTGAGAGTAGTCCTTGCCTTTAATTTTACTGTGTGGTATGGAGTGGGTAATGGACTTCCAGAGTAATTTATTTCTGGAATAAAGGCTGCTGCAGTTATTCTCAAATGCTGTTTTTCCCTAGTAGTCATCCGGTACACTGTGTGTGAGGTGCCTTTCTCTCTCTCCCCTTTACTCCTGGCTTCTCACTGTTCTCCAGCAAACCATTCAAAGCTCAGCTTTCAGGGGTGAAGTGCAGTAATGGTCCTTTTGGAAAAAACCTGTGAGTGGAGTTGAATAGAAAGCAAGTGAATGTTCTCACATAATATGATATGTGAACACACAGTAGCATTAAAGTTTTTGAAGTGTTTGTGTTTTACCAAGTATCCAGGAATAAAGAGGTTATATACCACAGAAAGCAGAGAAAGAGTGTGACTGGTGGATTTTTAGTGCTTGGGTACCATCTTAGCTGCTTTTCCCTGAAAGGAAAGCCACCTGGCCTGTGTGCTGTGTCAGGTGTTTCTGCTTTTCTGAGTGGAAAAAACTTGGATACTTAAGAGATTAGTTTGCTGCCTCCATTCCCCTCCCCTTCTAAACTTCTAATCTGACCTTTGTGACATTTGTTGACTTTCAACCTGTTGCTAAGACACTGAGGTGCATAAGGTGAAGATTTACTGTCTTACAAAGTGATTTGTTGATGTGTGATTTTTCTTTCTATCAGTAGGTTACTTTACGGAGATCACCAGATGAAAATCAGTTTTTCAATTCAACCTCCCACTTGTTCACCCTTAATTTATTGAAACAATTCTTCAAAGAGCAAAAGAGATACATTTGCAGTGGTTTTAAAGTAGCAGAGCAGTTCTAAGGATGAAAAAAAAGTGTTTTACAATACAGATGAAAGAAAAGTTGAGAAGATGGAAAATTGAATGTCTTCACAGTGTTTTATTGAATACTTGCAACTTTGATGAAGAACAAAGGCATTGTTACATATTTTAAGTTGTCAGGTAATAAATTCTGAAGGACAAAACAAAAAAAGTAGAATAGTTAGCTTTTCTGGTTTTAATCTGTTGATGATAGAATCTTACAGGGGATGTAATTAAAAACTGGACATTATCCATTCACAGTAATTAAATCACCATGGTGTTTATGTGGTATCGTAGGCTTAGAAATAATAGGAAGAACACAGCAAAAATAAATGCTTAATGGTGCTATTTTAGGCCTAAATAAAGAGATTAAACTGGAGATAGAAATGCCAACTAATTACATGACCATTAAATAGGCAATTAACGATGCAAATTTGCTACCATTTAGTCACCTTCTTTGTAATGTAAAAGATTGCCATATTGGTCCTCTTTCTGATGTGTCTATATTAAGTTCTATTGACAGGTGACAAGTCAGTGATCTCAGAGGATGTAGATGGAAATAATTTGTGTCCATGTTTGCATGATGTCTAATGTAACAAGGCAGTTATTTTGACAAGATTCTGCTATAACTGTCATAAACTCTCTGCAGAAGAGAGATCTACTCTCTTCAGTGAGTGTACATTATAGAAATTACAGGAAGTAATTGAGGAGCCAAGAAGACTTTTTAACTTTTCTAAGTTAACTTCAGGATTTTTTCTGGTTACCAGTGTCAAAGAAAAACTCTAATGCCTAATAAATTTGTTAGAATAGTATGTCCAATAGATTTGGAAACAGAAACATCCTGAAACTGTAGCCAGATGGGAAGAGCTGTAAGATACTGATGTCTGATGGACCTGAAGGAGACAGACGGTCAGCAACTTAAAAGGTTTCAAATATACATAGGACAGAAAGAAAGAGAATGAGAATCCTATGGACAAATAACCCTTGATGATCATAAGTCTCCAACTTATTTGAAATGTGTGAGCCATCTGAAAGTACTTCCATTCAAACTAAAAGCTTTCATGAGAGGAACCAAGGCTCACTAGACACCAAAGATGAATTGGAAGCTCAGCTGCTGCTCATAAAACTGTACATTTGTAGATAAAGATGACAAGTTAAAACAGAATTTTAATGGGATCATACCTCAGAGACAGATGAAAACCTATTAACTGTAGATGGCCTGACCCTAGAGGAGGAAAATTGTATAAAACAAATGCACAGGACTCCTTAGGAGCTAATGAAAATACTGAAAAATGCCTGTGAGAAGAACAAGCAGCTGAATAGTCACAAACATGAACATAAGTGACATAAATGCTAAATCAATGATCCCACACTCCAGTAAGGATGGAAAGGTAGGAGCATAGAAAAGATAAAGAAATATCTGTAATGAGTATGAGTGACATGACTTATATTCAAAACGTGTAATGTATAACATATAAAAAGATATGCCTAGGGACAGAGTATAAATGTAGCTTTTTTTTTTCCATTTGCACAAATCTGATAACTGCAAGATCTCGGAATCAAGGGAGTAAGTACCAATGATAAAATATAAATCAGTAATTGAATCTAGGACATCAAAACTGAGCTTGGCTTTGGTATAAGCCGTAGAAACTGAGGGCCACGGCTCAGCTAGAGTAAAGAAAGTTAAGATAGCCAAATGCTTTGAAAAGATCCCAAATACTTTATTTAAATTATTTTTATGGATGTCACCTATGGTCAAATTACAGAGATAAAAAATATAATGTCAGTGATTGGTAGAGGAAACTCAGCCAAAAAAATGAGAAAAAAAATGTTGTTCTTGCATTATGTCAGTGATTGGTAGAGGAAACGCAGACAAAAAAATAAGAAAAAAATTTGTTGTTCTTGACAGCCACCAGGTGTCAAGCCAGCAACTCTGAATTCCAAATTATAACTGAATCACTAGACTAAATTACCAAGTCACTGATTTTCAAAGTCCTCTTTGGCCATTCTTGAAAAGACTGAATTTGATATGTAAACCATGAGGATATACTGCCCATCTTTTAATCTGCAGCAACTAAGATTACATCAGATTCTGCCATCCTCAGAACCTGAAGAACAAATGACACGATGACTGAGGGGAGTCTCATCTGTTAATTTGATGATTTAGGGCACACTTCTCCCAATGCATTCCAGCTTGCAGGATTCCAAACCAAAGCCCTTTCGATGGGATTTGTCATGTGCAGTGAGCTCACTTCGAGGTGTGTAACCAAAACTGCAGCAGGGGTCACTCACAGGCTGAGAAATCATCAGGAAAACTAATTCAGGTTCAAATAGGAGAGAGGTATCACTTATGGCCTTTAAACTCTTTATCAACATTAGAACTCTAAGGATGCAAGGAATGGATATGAATCAACTGTGTAATTTAATCATTATTTAGACTATGATACTAGACTGAAGCATCCCAGTGAACCTGCAACAGACATGCAAACAGTGAAAATTAGTAGATAATAAGCATATTCCTCCTGTTTCCATTTGTTTGGATGTGATGATCAAACAGCTTTGTGAGTCTGGGATTTATTGTCATATTAAAAAAAAAATAAAAAAGGAGACTAAAATTTAGTGGACAAGAACGTAGTGTTCCTATACCCATCACTTAATCATTCACAAAAATGTTAAAAGTTAAACATTGCACAGAAAAGGAAGAACAAAAATACATGCCCTAAAGAAAAAGAAATCATAGGCATAGATCTGTTCCAGAATGTCTACCCTTTTCATTATTTGACAGGCTACTGAGAGAAGCATGGTCATGAGGTATTTTTAACAAACACAGACAAAGTGGAACATTAAAGATAATTCAGTCAGACCTTTTCCTACTCGTTTGGCAGAAATCATCATCCAGCATCATCTGCTAACAAGATCCTCACCCAATACCACCACCCTTGCCATATACATCTGTTTAGACTGTTTATTGAATTTTTTTTTGTTTTTAACCTACAAGATCTGTTAAAAATGCAATGTAATTTTGTGAATTTCAGTCTTACCTTCCTTATCAGTGTATTACTAAACCAGAAATTTTTACTTTTTTGCTATCAGTGCTTAGAAAAATTGATATCTTGATATCATTTACACTCATATCACTTGATATTTATTTTGTTTTTATGTATTTTGTATTTATGTATTTTGTTATATAAAGAAGATCTATAGAGTGTTTTCTATACACTTGACTCTTCTGTGGGCTACTGATCTTCCTGCAAAAGCACAATGCATTAAACTTAGCAGAGTTTTGTTTTCTTCCTTAAGATTTACCTTACAGACTGACTCACACTTTCAAATTTTAAAAAGTCACGTAACCTATTATCAAGGTTATTTCCAAGGCAATTACAGCAGTGCTAAAATTAACACCCCTAACAAAATGGTTAATGGTGAAGTGGTAAATTCTACAATAAATTTTTTCTTGGTAGTTTTTAATACTAATTCTCTTAGCTGCTATTTCTTTGGCATACGAACACATATATTGCTAATGTGTCCTTGTATTACTGTAAAAAATTATTTGATTTACATGAATTGTGGAAATTCATTAGAGAAATCTTAGCGTTTGTCCTGTGCTCTTTTTAATGTCCAATAAGAAATCTCTCATTTTTGTCTATTGAAGAATTATTCTAAACATTCACACCAAGTCCTTGAAAAATGACTGTTTTGAAGTTATCCTATCAGAACTGTGTTTTTTTCCTCTTTCTTTGAATCTCTCAGTCATGGTCATAGAACAGTAGAAATGTAAAGAATCTGTGTTGCTTATCTCAGGCTGTCTGGTGTATTTGAAGTAAGATGTATTTGAAGCAGCAATGCTGAAAATGACTATAATGGTATAGGAGTACTGCAGCTCCAGATTGAGCCAATCAAAAGGGACAATATATTTGTTGTTTATTTGAGTTTATAAAGTATTCTTTCCATTTTCCCTGTCCAAACAAGAAAGGGCCTCCTTCATATCATGACCATAGGAAGATTACTGGTCAATTATATCTAGCTTGCTTTGCGGTAACTGTTGATCAGATTGTTCACTGTCACATTCAAATATCCTATTTCTTCACTTCAAATTCATGTCATCTCTGTCTTGAGTGGTTTCATTTTAATAGCTAACATAGCAATTGCCATAAAAATCGTTTTTTGGGGTTTTTAGGTCAGCACATTGCAAGAAGTTTAGTCTCACTTGGCACCTTTTAAACCCATTGGCCAGTTTCAATGGGTAATGAGTCAGGGGTGTTGATAACCTCCAAATGCTGTGGATCAGAGAGAGACTGATTTATTAGAAAGATGGGAAACCTTGTGGCAGCCTGGTTCTGAGTCACAAATCCACAGGAAAGTGAGATTGTAGTTCTGCTGCAAGCTGAACTACTCAGTAATTAGAAGAAGACCACATCAGAGACAGAATTGCTAAGCTGAGTCAATTCAGTTCACCTGTTCATGGGAAATTCATTCTTTGTTCTTGTGGGTAAAGCCAGCTCCTGTGGCACTGGGATTGTGACAGGTAAATTAATGGTGTTACTGGTTTTGTGTGACATGAGTGCAGTTGCCCCTTTGATCATTGTTGTAGAAAAAAAATAGAAAATGTAATCTTAGAATGTTTGGGAAAGTATCTGGGTTGGTTTTTGTGTTTTGTAGTTGTTGCAGTTGTTGCTTTTTAAATTCCTGTTAAAAAAACTTAATGAGCGTTGTGCTGATTTGTGGTACAGTTTTCACATGCTAAAAAATATGAGACCTTAGTCTGTTGAGGTAGCTTCCAGATGTAGCAAAATTTTTTTCCTGAACAAAAATACAGCACAAGCTTGAATCTGTATTTTCCCTATGGGATGATATTAATTCAGACATCATAGCATAGGAGTATGTTTTTTTTAAAAAAAGGTTAAAGAATCAGAAATGGAAGCGTTTTTTTGGGGGGGAAGACTTACCAAGCTTCTGTTGATATTATGATTTTGTTGGAAACAGGTTATGGGAATACTTCCATTTTTCATTTGTTTGTTTCAATTTTCATGAAAGAAAAAGCCAACTGCAAAGTTTCATTTTAGAGGATGATCTTTTTCTCCAGCCTACAGAAAGGACATTACTTTATTAATTAGTAGGAAACACTGTTACACTATATTTCATTAACACAAATTCACACCTTTTTATTTTATTGAAATTCATTTTAGAGACTCAGTTTTGATGCCTTGAGTTATTAATAATTCTGTATGAGTACGCACCTGTTCTTTCCACTCACATCTGTCTTTCTTCACTAGGCTATTTATGTGCTGTTGATTCCTTACATATATGGGACTAAATAAAATAGGTATTTTGAATTATATTCATTTAAAATTCAGACACAGGTATTAATTTTGATCCTTAATATGTGGAGTCATGATAGTGTGGAGTGCAGTGGTCCTAGTCCTGCTTCCTCAAAAGGTTCTTCAGTTTATTTCTCCTGTGAGTGGTAGGTTTTTTTTTTTTATTTTTCCTTGTGAGAGATGACTGCTGGTACATCTCATATTCCCTTTTTTATTTCTGTCCTTTTTTATTTTCTTTCTTTTTTTTTTTTTCTTCTTTTCATTGGTATTTACTACTTCCTCAATCACCTCTTCCAGTTGAACTAGCTCCCCACTGAAATGGAAATACATAATCATATGGCTTTCAAATTCAGGTTTCTTTGCAGTAAAAGTAACCTTTATCTATTGTCAGTTGCTCTTTTTGCAATGCATCATTAAAATCAGAAACTGCAAAATGAGATGCATGCTGTTTATAAAGATGTAGCCAAAAAATGCTTAGTCCTCAAGAGCTCAATTTTATTGTTTCTGTGCTTCGTTGTATAGAGCACATATTTTTCTCTTTTGTATTTTCTTCGACCTTGTCTTGAATCTTGTTAGAAACCATGTTGCTCTTCTTATCATTCTGTGACTGACAGTGACAACTGTGATTTTTCTCTGCCTCTTCTCCAATGATAGAAAGAGATGCAGGGTCAGGAGACACCTACTAGTGCTACTGAGATGCTAAAAATCTTGGTTTATTTGCAAGGATGAAAGGCAAAAACACCGGAGGAGGAAAATGTTTTTATTAGGAAAAAAAGTCCTTATGTCAAAACATTTAACACTGAATTAGTCTCCTGATGTACAGATCAGGAGCATAAAGCACTTTAAAGTTGTGTTGTATGCAGTGAAGCATCTGAAAAAGCCTAAAGTTTAGGTAATATGTTTGAGAATTTGATTTTGTCTTTTGGTTGCATTTTAATTTTTTAAAATCATTACATTTTTACTTCTCCCCATGTGACATTAAGAGTAAAAAGGGTGTTTTATAGCATGCTCTCCAAGTTAAAAATGAACAAACACATCTACTTCAATCACTTGCATCCTAAATTTACGTAGTGCTTTTTAATAAATTCAGTAATAAAAAGAAAGTTTTTAACACACCATAAAAATTATGAATTCTGAAAAGAAAACAAAGTTGTTCACATTTTCAATTTAATTATCTTAAGTTTTGATCCACTTTGTAGGAATTATCTTAAAAATGGGATGTGTACATTCTTACCTGTATCTTAACTATAACTGACATACTACAGACAAAATTTGTTGATACTACTTTATATTATTGCTTCGAATGCACTAGTTGAACCTCTGCCTTGATTTAGAAACTAGTGTAGAATGGATTTAGTAGTTATATGTTCATTGCTGTATGTTCTTACTATTTCTTGTGTGATATATATCTGTATTGCCTAACAATAATTTACAGTAATATTGGTAGGAAATAACTCTATCTGTATTCACAATTAACCCTGATTGTTAGAACAAATATTTGATAGAGACTGACATGAGCAAGAATAATCTAGTACACAGGAGCAGCTGGGTGATGGTTGGGTTTTAACATAAGCGTAAACAAAATTCAAGTTCAAATAACTTTAAGGGATTTATTAGATGATGTGATGTCATGCAGCACTGTGATCATAGAATGGTTCAGTTTGGAAGGCACCTTTAAAGGTCATTTAGTTCAACCCCCTTCAGTGACCAGGGACACCTGATCTTTGCAAGTTTAGTCTCCAAGAATTTTTTACCAACAGTGTTGGGAAGTTGGCTGCCCCTGCTTCAGAAGGGTTGAGACTTTATAGTGACTCAGCTAACAGCTTTCACTGAGCAGTGGAAAGAGATACAAAATTCTGATCTTTCCCTGTATTTAAAGTAGTTAACTTTTTTTTGGTGACTTTTCAGACCTTATTTCATGGGAGGCAGAATTAATATACTTGCAGTGGCAACAATCCTGTTCTTCCAAAGCTGCAACAATTGTTCCCAATCAGGAAGACTGCCTCAGATCCTACCCATGCACCTGTCTAATCTAACAACATTGATGCAGTCAGTACTAAAAATGGTGGAAGTGCTGAGTTGGTTGAGTTCCCCATATATGCTTACTCCATGGGATTAGAATGGATCTCCTTTACCTTCTATAGTATGTAGCTTCATGTGCTACTTGTGAAACTTTGATTCTAAGGTCCATAAGCTGTTGGGTTTTTCTAGCACTTTTCCACAGTTACTGGCAAATTGTTGTCTTCCATAAACATCTGTAAATCACAGGACAAAGAAATGCCAACACTGATTCAATCAATAGAGAGAACACCCATGTCCCACCATGTCTTTTATATACTTTATAATATAATCAAAGGGGAGTTTCCTTCCTTGGAAAAAATGTGTTGTGCTTGAAATTATGTACTTTTCTCTGGTAGAAGCCTTTTTTCCTTAAGCTGCTGTGCTTTCTGGATATATTCTTTAACTTTACACTAGGAATTTCAAGTCTCTGTAGAGCCATACTCTTACCAGCATTAAGTATTCTTTCTATTTTAGTGCAAATTTTTTACCCTATGGAATTTCATACCTGGTCTCTTAATAATTTCCATGTCACAAATGTGTGCAATTTTATTTCTTCTAGCAAAGTAGGTTCTTCCAATCTTCTATGGAGCTACTAGCAATAATACAGCCCAAATTATGCAGAAAATCCAGAAATAGAGATAAAATCTGATTAAAACATTTGTGAGGTTCTCCTCTCCCTCTACTTTGCCACATCTGGAATTTTGTGTCCAGTTCTGGGTCCCTCAGTTCAAGAGGGATGGGGAATTGCTTGAAAGAGCCTCGTGAAGAGCCTCCAACATGATTAAGGGGGAGGAATAGCTACTCTATGATGAAAGGCTGAGGGAGCTGGGGCTCTTCAGCTTGGAGGAGACTGAGGGGCAACCCCAGTCATGTTTGTAAAGATGGGCCAAGAGTCAGGAGGAGAGAGCCAGGCTCTTCTCAGTGATGTCCAATGATAGAACAAGAGGCAACGAGTGCAAGCTGGAGCATAGGATATTCCACGTAAACTTAAGGAAAATCTTTTTCACTGTGAGGGTGACAGAGCACCAGTACAGACTGCCCAGGGAGATTGTGGAGTCTCCTTCTCTGGAGACATTCAAACCCCACCTGGATGGGTTCCTGTGTGACCTGCACTAGGTGACCCTGCTCTGGCAGGGGGGTTGGACTCAATGATCTTTAGAAGTCCCTTCCAACCCCTAAGATTCTGTGATTCTGTGATATTCCTCAGTGTCCATGGTTGTACACCAGGGGCCTGATCTATGCTTGTTGAGGTAAATCGGTCAAAGACCTCCATTTCTTTTTCTGAATGTTGGATCATGTTGCTGTAAATGGAGCTATGTGTGCACCTGTACTGATTTTAAACTGTCCCTCTTACATTTGAAGGTCAAGATAAGAAGTGTTTTTCCCATTGAAGAACCCCTATGTCATAGGCAGTATCCTATCCTTCACAATCTCATTTCTATCAACTCAGGCTTATTGGCAAAATCTTTGAGATAGATTAACAGGGTAAAGATGTCCTTGACCTGTGCCTTTATTCCCTTTCAAAAAAGGTGCCTTACTGGTTCACCAAGTTGTAAAAGCAGTTTGAACAATCCTGTTCAACTTAATCTATTATTGGAAATGTGTGAAAGGGCTTTAGATAAGCTGGACAAAAGTATATTTTAATGCTCAGAATTTTTAGAAAGAAAATCTCTTTTGAGAGTCTTTCTTGATATATGTCCAAAGTGGACAATGTAATAGTTTATATTGGAAAAGAGAACAATAATACTGCATGTGACAAAAGCAGAAGATGTAAGTAAGCTTACCAAGGTTTTGTGTGTTGCAAATCCTGATTTAGGACACCACTGACAATGCCAGTTTGTCACAGAAATGAATGGAACACACCTCATTCAAAGAGAGGAGCAGCAATATGTTTTATTGACGTAGAATAATAAATTCACAGTTGGCAATGTAGGTTACTTAGAGAACTACTGTCCAAGGTGATAACAAAAGTGGTTTTAATATTATATTATTAAAGTGCAACTTGGCAAAGTTAGAGGGCAGAGTTCATTCTATTAACTACTGTATGAAAGAAATATACAAAGTAAAATTGAGTTACACTCAAATTAGAATGATTCACAGAGAGAATTAATATTAAAAGGGTAAGGAAGACCCTGAAATTGAGTCACAAAGTTCAGAATGGACCCCCTTGCTTTCTAAATTCCTTGTCAGAGAGAAGTCTCTGAAACAGAATGGAAAAAGGAGAAATAAGATATTAATGGGTGAATTTGAGAGGTGAGCTTTTTGAAGAGAAAGGAATGAGTTGGGAAGGAAGTGCTATTCAAGGGATTGATACAGGGGGATTTTCAGAGCAGGGAAGCAGGCAGGAATTATAGATAAGGAAATACAAAGCTATTTAAAGGAACAGCTATTTAAAAACTGCTCTTATAGCCTCAGGACTGGGAATTGCTGTCATGGGGAAGGTTAATAAAAAGATGATGATCCTCTTGAGACATCTTCAGCACATGAATGATTCGAGAACATCCCATTAGGGGACACATCTGGGGCTGATGTCGCTGCCCTGGAGGCACAGATATCTGCAGTGGTATTGATTATGCAGCTCCTGGGAATTATGCCTCTGGCTTTGCCTTCAGGTTGGTCTCCAATTTATACAGTTGGTGTTCTCTGGCTTTTATCAATATAAGAATTTGAATTGCAAATTCTAGAAGACAGTAGCTACTCTTACTTCTGTGTATTACTTCTCACAAATTGAATGGTTGTGTTCTAAGATGTCTGATTTAGGCAGCCTGGGATTCAGATGTTGCTGCAAAGGACTCTGATTTTTGTGTGTTTTCCTTCTTTACGCAATACAAGATTTTAGTGTTCCCCCTGTTGGTGTTTGAGGTTTTTTATTTTTATTTTTTGGTTGGGTTTTTTGTTTGTTTGCATTTTGTTGGGGTTTTTTTTGTTTTTTTTTTTTTTTTCCATAAACAACGGTGGTTTGCTCTTTTTCTTTTATACCACTGGACTATTGTCTATACAGACCTTATTCTTTTTCCTCTATGGATTTCTTAGGTGCCTGAATGTACTGTCTAAATGGCACTTCAGAGAAAAGAAGGCTACCACAGGTATTTGTGTGCAAATACAGATTTTTTTTTTTTTTTTTTTTACTTCTGTCTGTTGGACAATGCTTTGAGAATTAAGTAACTGATTCTTTTTTTGCTGTTTTGCTGTTGGCTTGTTTGTTTGTTTGTTTAATTTCTTTTATTTTTTCTTTCCAGAGTAACAGCTGGCCAGACTGGGCTTTTTTCTGACTGTTCAGAAGTTCCCCTTCTCACTGAGCCACTCCTCAAATTCTCCTTCAGATATTTTTGTCCCTTTGCCTTTTTCAAAAATTACATCATCTTGAAAGAGAGAGAACATGGGCTTAGTTTTAACCCAATAACTTTTTGAAGTCCTTTTTCCACAGTACTATTACAAATTGCATTTTTGCTAACTTCAGAATCATATTTAGTTCATGAACTTATTTAAGAGATTAGATCAGCACTGTAAGCTTTATTGTTTTGTTGATTTCTGTGGTAATGCAATTGACAGGAGCTGATAAGCCCATAAACTCAAAAATAAATATTGAGTGTACTTCCAAACTAATAGCCCATTCATCTTCATCTGCAGTGTCATCTGGTGTCCCTGTAAAGAATTATTATGAGCTAGTGGTGCTCTTACTTCAGTTATAAACCCTGTCTTGATACCTATGTTCTTTTACAGAATGATGTGAACAATTGCTTTTCTTGCTTATTTTCCAAAATATGAATCTACAAAGCCATCATACTTTTAATTGTCTTTTTACCAATTTTCTGGCCCTTTATTTTCAGAGAGTGACTTTGTGCCTTTCCCCAGTTGTATGGCACAATACTGTCTGCCTCAACTGTGGGGGTTTTTGCAAGGATATTCTTTCATGGGAAAATTCCTATTATTTCACCAAAATTCACCCTGTAGTCCTCTAAATGTTATTGTTCTGGATCAGGACAGAGTATCAGAATAGAAGCAATGATTTTGTTTTTATAATTTACAAGCTCTTTATGATTGTCCTAAACCATTATGACAATAGGTTTGAAAAGGGCAGAAAGCTCAGTTTACAAAAATTAAGTATATAATTCTAGGACAGTGCTCCAAAACCATATTCCTTCTTCCTTACTGTCCTTCTTTGCTGATAAAGGAGAAACTACTGTTTAAATTTGTTTTACTTGTCATCTGTGTTCCCAAAGAGCATGAGCCAAATAGCTTCCAGTCTTAGTGGAGCCTCTGCCTGCCCCATTTGGTAAACCTGGGAATGTCACAGTTATCTGTCACTGGTAAATTAGAGAGGAATCTATCAACTACTTTTTTAGATTTGTTCTGCTCTAGCACATTGTCCTTATGCTCAGAGTCTATATTAAATTAAAAACAGTGGAAGAAAAGGTACATATGTACAGTAAGAAAATTAATTACAGTGATTATTAGCTCAAAATTTCAGAGTAAAACTAAGTAGAAGTCTGAAACTGGCTCTTCACTGTGGAAAATTCTCATAGAGACCAAGCTGTTGGATAATTGCATCTTAATATATTTAACTCTCTTGCTTATAGTGCTGACACTCTGAGGTGCATCACTCTTGAAGATTAATTACAATGTCAATATTTTAAAATCTACTAATGTCTGTTTTCTCACATACTGATTACCTAAAGGTAGCTTCTGCAAAATTAGACTGAGACTAATTCTAGTTTATGAAAAGACCTTCCTGGTGCTTATGGTACTGCACAGTTGCAAAATAAGTTTATCACTGTACTTCAAACACCCAGCGTGGCAAATGCAGAAAATAAATCATCCTGATTGCAGAAACACGATTTTATAGATATAAATTACTGCACTGTATATTACCTCCCTGTAAAACATACTTTTAATCTGGATTTTTCTTATAAGGAATCTTTATGATCTCATTAGGTTTTCCCTTTGCAGAAGAAATTTAAATAATTTAGCTTTTGATTATTAATTCATAGCAAAATAATTTGAGAATGTTTACATTCTGTAAAGCTCATCCATTAAATTATTTATCATGTGATAGCATTTCAATAGCCATTTGCTTAATTTTCCACATGCTTTAGTTACAGTACCATTAGCACAATACCCTGCAGAGCAGATTACTGACAAGAATCTCCCTAATTTTAAACAGAAGATAAAAATTAGTGTAATATAACTTTGTTTGTCCCCTCCACTTCTATCTCCCCATGTAGCTTGTTGGTAGTATGTAGTGACCTTGTACTACTTTTATCATTGGAAAATTCCAGCAGTATGGAAACAGAATCAAATATGCAACAGTTACATACCAGAGGATCTTTATGAGCTACAGTAAGTTTCCTTATTTGAATGAAAGTTGTCAGGGAACTAACTTATACTCTGCAGGCTGGAGTTACAAGTGTGCCAGTGTCATTACTATTGCTTATTGTCTTCCTTCAAATAGTAAAATTTCTGATTTTTCCAAACTTTTTTTTTCAATTTTTTTGTCTCCTTAATACATTATTATCTTAGGCTACTGATATCCACCTCCTCTCATGCATTCAAGAATAATAAGAAGTAGTAGATCCCGGAGTAACTCATTTTCATGTTTTCACTTTGTATACAATCTAGAAGAGTTATTTATTTGTGTAGATACAGCACAAACATAAATATCCCAAGTGACAGTAGTTTATGCTCTTATGTCTAGAATTGGGTCAATGATATTTCAAGCAAGATTAATACTTTGCAATTTGTTTGGTGAAACGTCTCTCTCAATCTTCTGTTCACAGCTTGTCTTACAGTGGATTTATATTATTTATTTGGGTTTTCTCATAGTTTTTAGTGGTTTCTAGATGGAGAGTGGTATGTACAGTAAGGGAAGGGAATTTGTCATTCGTCATATTGGTAATTTGCTATTCTTGCTCTTATTTGAGATACTGTTAAAGATGCATTAAATATGGATTTTTTTTCAAGATTCTCTTTCTGTAAATATGATATTGTTGTTGATAGAATTTTCTCTTGCAGTCAGCAAGTTTTCTAATAAATTATTTTTGTTATTTCATTTCCAGAAAAATATTAGGAAATAAGCCTATCTAGAAAATTCAAGACAATTCAGCTTTTTCAGTTCAGAACTATTTGCTCTGCTTTGATTGCTTTGATAGTGTTGCCATATACTTAGTCATTTATACACATATCATTTTGAGGGGAATTATATCTCATAATTTGGCATGATACATTTCTGTGGGTAAGATGTAGAGATAAAAATGTGGTACTTTTCTACACTAAATAGCTTCTTTTCAGCACAGCAGAGAAATATATATTAAAAAAAAAAAAAAGACCTTTAGATATTTTTTTCATTCTGATATAGAGCACACTAAATCACTGAATACATGGAATTTTTCTGAATGTAGTACAGCCAGAAGAAACAGGTATAATTGTTAGGAGCAGTTTTTAGTAGCTACAAACATAATTGCTACAGAAATTCCGTGGCTAGTGACAACAAGAAAACAGTTGAAAGAAGTCTAAAAAGTCCGTTTTATTTTAATTGTTTGAAGCTTAAGTAAACAAACACTGGATTTTATATACATTCATCGGGCATGATGGATCACAATGTAGATGGAAAATAATATTTCTCATCCTTTAAACTTATGACCAGATTCTTTTCAGTAGTTCTCTGCGCTTTGGCAATCTTTTAGTAAGCCACTTTATTTTTCACATGAATGCTTCTGAATATGTTTCTTCTTTCATGCTCAGACTAAAGGTGTTGGTGGTGTGGGGTGTTTTGCATTGAAGAGGACTCAAAGGATAAAGATGACAAGATGTGGTCTCATCCACAGGGTCCTGGACTGAGAGAAGACTGTAATGGCAGAAGTCAAATGTGCTGGCTTTCTACTGTCTTAATCTAGAAAGTATGAAGACCAAATTAATAAATTTGGATTTGGACTTGTCTAAGATAAAACCATTAGAGGTGTGCAGCTCATTGTGTGTTGGTTTATTTTGTAAAAGAGGTTGGAGGGAGATGAGAGAAATCTGAAGTTGTCTTTCTGATTCCTGTCAGTTCCACCTCTCTACAAAAAATAGTTTGATAGAGTACCTAATTTGCAGTTACACAGCTCTTCTTTAGAAAGAGGAAGTTAAATGGTAAATTACAGAACACAGAGTATGAAGTAAATAACCATCTATAGTTCAGAAAAAAAAAAAAAGATAATTTGGCATACAGGAAAATGAAAATCTTTGCGAAACTATACAAGGAATTTTAAGTATGCAGTAAAGTTTTTAAAAGTTATGTTCACATTATGGGTATTTACTCCACATATTTACTCCACATTCAGTGGCAGGCACACCAATATAGAGGGACTTAAGTGTGGGACAGACTGATGCATTTCAAAAGCAGAAAATGAGAACTGTAGGTATGCTTTATTAATTTTCAGGTCACTAAAGAATACATATAGGACATGAATAGGATAGGATAGTTATACACATGGCTGTTGAGACCATTGTGGCAGGCTTGGGCTAGGTTTGTTTATAATGAGAGATTGTGTATTTTAACCACTCTGACCTAAATCCTAACCTGTTCCATAATGTAGGAGTAATTTAAGAAAATACTAGAAAATCAAAGCAAATTGGAAGCCTGAAAGACTTCAAAACTTTCACAGGGTTCCTGACCTGAGAGATGACTGATAAGGATTTTAGCAAGTAAAGACTGGGAAGTTATTCTTCCCTTTTGCTGTGCAGTGTTGCAACGCTGTAGGAAGTTTCCTTCCTTAATTAAAGTTGACCCTGTTTTAGAGACTTCTATACAATTGTTTTAAGAAGAATGACTTGAATTTGAAAATATTTTTGTTCCCACTGCCATCAATACTTTAATGTGTAGGATACGAGCTTTAACTGCCCTTTTGGGTCAGCTGTGACTGGCATGCTTATGTAAGTTAAATTCTGCTTGCATATGTTATGGCTTTCTGACTTAACAGCCTCATCTGAACAAGATCATTCTAGACTGAATCATTTTCCTTCTGTGCTTTGAAGTGTTCACTTGTTAAAAATGTGTGTTACTGGAAAGCATGCTAGTAAAGTAGTAATACAATTGCAGTTAGAGAGGCTGGACACAAATATGTACAAAATGAAGTCTTTTCCATGACATTTAGCAGCAGTCAGGCTATATGCTTTTCTACAGGACAATCATTATTGTTCATTATTATTCATTATCATGAAGGACTTCAATTTTTAATTCCTCTGTTCTGAACCTGAATCCTGGGTGAAGGACCATAAGTAGAGAAATGAGTTATTTGGAAGAAGAACACAGGTGGTGTAACTTTACATGAGGGAAGAAACATGTATATTAAACCTAGGGCTTCTGCAGTTCTTCAGGTATTTGTTTTAAGTTCTGCTCAAGACTAACCTGAAAATTTTAGCTTTGATTCTCAAAGAGCCTTAGGATGATTTAAATGGCACCTATGCAAACACATGAATGTGGACCCAAGACTCCAGTCCTGAGGTGTGTCCTCCACTTATCTGAGCTTCGTATTATAGGGAAATTTTTGGACACAGATAAACTTTAAAACCAGGATATAAAGAGGAAATCTGAGACTTTGCCATTTCTCTAACATAGTAGGTTTAGTCTTTACATTTAAATGCTAGGGCACAGTGATAATATTTGCTTCCAGTTTTCTAAGCACACTGGAGACCAGTGTGATTGTAACCACGGTTGGTGAATTCACAAAGCAATAGATTAATACTTGATTGCTTAGGTAAAAATGTTGTATGAAATGAACTTAAAATAGGAAATAAGTCTTTGATCTTCCAAACTTTCACAGATCTGATTAATTTCAGCCATGTGAACAGCTTATATGTCTGATGAAAAATAAAAGACATTTTTCTTTAACTTTGATCTGTTGTACCAATTTATGGTCAAAATCTGTCCTCAGAGGTCAGCTGAATCATTAAATTACATGGATTTTGGATGTTCACTGGTCTGAATGAGCCCATTACTTTTTGCTTTCCCTGCTGCTTGTTTCCCTTGCAAACTGAAGAAAATGATTGGGGTCTTCTCTTTCTCTATTTTAACTAGCAATTAGCAGGGTGACCCTTCACAGGACTGCTAAATAATGTCAAAAAGCTTTATTTTTGAGAAAACTTGCTTTTAAAGCATTAAGTAGCATTGTGAGACTAGATAAAAAAAAACAAAACCATATGATATCAAATGATATTTCTGTCGCTTAAAAATAAGAACTTAGGGATTAATTAAAAGTCAGAAAAGATTATTCTAAGCTGTATCAAACCACAATGAAGACATGGAAAGAAAACCCAAGTATGATTGCATTGGGAGTGTTTGCTCTGTATGTATCTGTACAAGTACCTTTTTTAGCAAGCTCTATCCTTTCCAACTATTGAGTCAGTTTTTACATGTATACACAGATATGCATTGTCAGAGCATATATGTGTGTATAAACTGTCTGATAGTTATGTCTTACCTACTAAGAACAGTTTAAAAAGGACTGCAGTGTCTATACTCCCTACATATTGTTCCCTGTTGTTGCAGGGACCTATGCTGTGAGGAGGCTGTTTTCTAAAAAATTTAAGCTCTCAGTGCTTCTGGTGCACTTGAAATGGCAAGGCTGCTGCCTTGTTTTCTGGAAACTCACCCATCCAGTCTAGGGGGTGAGCAACTCCTCTGAAAGAGCAGTACTTTCCCTTCTGCAGTGCTGTTGGTAATGCTCCTCCTAGACTGCTATTTAATAGTTTCACCCCCAAAATTGAGGGCTTGGATGCTTCTCTTTCCTGACACTTAAAAATGTAACTCATTTGTGTGAAGAATGTCTGTGGGAGCAAAGATGCTCTTCTCTGCCATGAGCACACAGTTTTTCAGTGTCAATCATGACCTGAGGATGCTTCCTGGATCTCTCCTCTTGGAGGAATGAGTCTGATCTTGGGAAGGTTTTAGTGCCCACTTATTATATATCTGGGTGGGAACATAACATTAAACTTCTCTTGGGTCAGGGTCTGTGTGACATCCATCATCACAGCACAAGTTATTTAGCATGTACTAAGTGTAACTCAGGTGATGGGTTAAAACATGCTGATTTTCTTATGCATTAGAGTGAGTGGATCAGAAAGAGAGGTCAGGGTTGCTTTTTTTTTTTTTGGCAGTTGTTATTAATTGAAGTCCTTTGTGTCACTGCAGCTGTGGATGTGATAGAAAGCAGTCATTGCTAAGGTTCCAGAAGAGCAGGCAGAGGAGCTCTTCAATCTAAAAGCTACTGTGAGTGCCTGGTTTTGAAAAGAAGACTGCGCTGCTGATGTGTTTTAGTTCAGATGAGAAGTGTGCTTTTGAAGTTAACCTTCTGATGGTCCCCACTTACTGAAATTTGACCCAGATTTTCTCAAACTGTGTGAACCAAATTCCTTTGAGAACTTGAAAAATGGAAGATTTTTCTCGAGAATAATTTGATTTTTTTCTCCTTATGGTGGTCATTCAATGCATTACCACCATATATGAGCTAGTGAGGAATGAAGACCTCCTGAAATTCACACTGTGCTGTTCCTGGCTCTTTATCAGCAACCATTTCACTCTGCATCTGCTGCCATTGGACCACATTCTTGCTAATATAATCAGTTTGTGACTGCTGGAGAGGACCTATCCCACTAGAATAGAGGGAACAGACAAGGGTTATTGTGCAGTCTGTTTTATCCAGATGATCTGAGAGGTTTCCCTCACAAGCTTTCATCTCATCTAGAGATAGAGAAGCCAAGCTGCTAGTGTTGTTAATTGCATCCCCAAAAGAACTTATTTCTACTGAGTGAAAGCCACCAGCATCTTCAAGGTTCAGGCAGGCTCAAGGTTTGGATTAGATGTTAGGATAAACTGCTTTACAGGATGGATAATGCAGCATGGGAATGGTATCCTTCAATCCCATAGGATTTCCAGGTCTTGGCTACAGAGTGCCATGAATCATTCTGGTTTGAGCCAGCCCTTTCCACAGCTCTGACATTGGGGTAGTGTATAATCTTCTGGTAAGAGAGGGATTGATGAAAACCTGGGGTAATTCCAACTACTCTGACCAGGTTGGAAGAATGTCATGTCTGGAGAACTGTTTCCATTCTCTATTGATGGGGCTTACTGATTTATTTTTAACCTATAGTTCTACAAAAATGCAGCAATAACTAGTCTTTTGCTCTGAGTATCGATGACCTTCTTAAAGAAAAATTATCAGTTATATTCCTCTTTAAAAAACAATATTCCATCATTTTAGCTTCATGCATATTCTGTAGCTATAGTTATATATCTGACTGTGGAGAAAATATGAAGCTGTATTTGTTTTATAGTTTATCAGGATTAGTTTTTACCCAGGATAATTTATCTGAAATTGAAATAAATTACATAAATGAGCTTTCTATATGTTTCACTTTACCTGCTGAATCTGTACTTGGGTCTTTTTTCAATGCTAAGAGACAATACATCAATGTTTTTCAGACTGAGTAGTAGTCAGCCTTTATATTAAGGCAAATGTGCCTTCTTTAAGTATTTTTCCTAAGGCTTCTTCATTTAGCTGCTCCATGCATTTTGAAATTCAGGCCCCAAAATTCACTGAAGTGTGTTTCAAAATTGTTATTTTTTGTAGCCTAGGTCATACGTTTTCAAATTTAACTTTTGGAACTATTTACTGTTTAGCAGCAGAAAGCAATATATGAACTCAGTACATCTTAAGGTTACAGAAATCTTACTAAGAGTTCAAGTTGAAGATATTCTTCTAAAAGGGGTAAATGCAAGATTTCTTCTTTCATTTACTGTTTGCTTTGTTACTAGGTAGTTTGATCCTTCTTCCATCATCTTGAAGAAGGAAATATAGAAATGAGATTTTTTTAAGAAGCTGTGATGGTCTAAATTATCCTCCAAAAGCTGAAGGATGTGGATGTCCCCTCTTCTTCATGGGCACATATCTAGAAGCTGTCACATGTTCAGCCAGAAGAGTTTGTTTTCTTGCTGTCCTGTTTATTTTCACTGGATTTGGATAAAGATGTACTAGACCAAAAGAACTTCTTCTCAAATGAGAAGTAGCATAGCGAAGTTTCATCAAGTTAAAAACTCTCATGGTTGTGGTGCAACATCACCTACAGATTGGGTAGGCTTTTGTAGGAGGATCCACAGCCAGCTCTCCACTCTGGGCAAGCTGGGTGATGCTGCCAGTCTTTCCCAGGCCATGACAAGCTCTGCAAAGCCCTGGAACATCACTGGGAGCACCACAGGCACCCTGAGAACTTGATAGCAAGTGATATCATATGGGAGGCAGAAGAACAAGAGCAGGTGACCTCACTCCTGCCCTGACTGCTCTACAGGTTGCATCAGGGGGAGATGGAGAGGGCAGGCAGAGAGGGAGGTGAGCAACAGAGTGAGCAGGGCAGGAAGCTGGGCACCTGAGCACTGCCTGGCAGGAGATCCTTTTGTAGCCTCTGCTTTCTGATTTTTTAATTTTTTTTCTCTCACAAGATTGTTTCTGGTCTTTAAATTGAGAGACAGATGGGCACAGCATCCCATCACACCGGCTTCCTCCTTAGCCCTGGGGAAGTGGGCACAGGGGGACCCAGTAGTCACTGCCACCAGAGTGCTCCATCCCTTCCTCCCTCCACCCCTCCCTGCATGCCTCTCTCCCTCCTCCCCTCCATCCCTCCCTCCCTGCACAACACACCCCACACAACCACCCCTGGGGTGGCCACACGGGCTCTGTGGGAGGCAGCACTCAGCTGTCCCCTCCTTGTCTTCCCCAGAAAAACCCTACTGTACCTCTCCTCACCCTCCTTTCATAATTTGTGTGTTAGCTAGCTGAGCTTATGCCAGCCAAAATTTTAATTTTTGTATTTCACGTTCACAAAGAAAGTGCAAAGGTGATTTCCAAGTCTGAACGACCATCTCTTACTCAAATGACCTTACAGAATACATAAAATAATTACTATTATTTAAATTAGTAGTTCAGTGTTCTAAAGATGTCTAAAAATTTCTTTCTTTTTATTTTTTATTTCTTTTGGTAACTTCTTTAGTGATAGAAACAGAAAGAGGAATTTGGAAAAGTTCTGTTGACAGAGGTTTTTGTTTTGATACTGAACAATCTGCTCTTCATGCAGAGGTAATTTAGCTGGAGACATAGTACATACCACTCAATGCACAAAAATCAGTTTCAGCTGACTAAATTAAGTTCACTGCTAACTATTTAAAGAAATTCTAAAAACTTGCAGGTGCATTTCTGGGGTAAGAAGTAAAACTGTCTTTCATGCAAGACCCATGCATCATAAAAATAATCCTTTTCAGTTGACCCAACTATGATGTGAGTAGTGAGGGTGATACAAAAACACAAAGTCCTCAGGCCAACACCCCTCTCCCTTCTTTAGATGTCATTTTGCTGAACGAACTGAAAGACCTGAGCAACCTTAAAATGAGTATTTTAAGCTTCCCTGTATTTGATAATGATGATGCTTGATTGCTGAATGAGTGCAAGGTTATAATCATGTCCCTGGCTTTTTGTCATCCATAAAGTGCTTGAGCTGCTCTCTGCTAGGTTGTGACGTTTCCAGTGCCTCTCAAGTGGATGGCAACCCTGTGTGGTGTGTGCTCAGTGAATTCCAAGGACTGGTCCTTCTAAATGCTCTTTAATGAGACAAGCTTTTTCCCTCTGTAATTTGTAGTGTTTCATGCCATACAGTTTGTTTCTCAATGTCATAAAATACTCACGAAACAAGGTCTGTGAATAGGAAATGAAAATTAATTGAAACTGTTCAAGTCCTCTGTTTATTAAAGATTTAATTTAATTAAATATTCAATTTAATTAATTTAATTTCATTTAATTAAAGATTTAATTTTATATTTAGTAGCCCAGAAAATATAGTGTGTGGAAAATATGGGAGAAGTTTGTCCTAAAAATATCTGTACTGTTGGATGGGGCTTTGAGAAACCTGGTCTAGTGGGAAACGCCCCTCCTCATGCATGAGGGTTGGAACTTTAAGGAGCCTTTAAGCTCCTTTCCAACCCAAACCATTCTATGATTCTGTTTTCAAATGATACTCTGTTTTGCTGCAATATTTTCTAACAAAAACCTGTATGTATCCTCCTTGGATTAAGTAAGATTGTCTGAGCACACCATTTCTTTATTGTTATTGATTTTTTTTATTTTCACCAAGGAATCAATAGAGTATCACTCCTATTAAGTGATGGAATACCATTATATGACCTTAAATTATTATGAAGATATTAAATGTTTTCCTTAATACCATTATTATGTGTACTGATTTTTGTTGTCAGCAATAAGTAAGCATTTTCAAAATAATAACAACGAAGCTTTTGGTTAGAGTGGTTATGATATCTTTCTGTGTCTTAATAACTTGCCAATATCTCAGTGAATGACATGCAATGTGATATGAGAGACTGTGCATGTATGAAGGCAGTGTCAGCTTTGTGCCCAGAAGGGAAGCTGCAGCTTCTTTGACCTTGTAAAAGCCAAAGCAAACCAGAAAGGGCCTCACAGGGAAAGGTGATTCGAAGATTCACAGGTAGAGTGCTTCAGTCTCTGATGACTGTTGTACATGTGAACAGTGCATATACTCATTTTTTTCCTTTTCCCCTTCTTAGTAAGATCAGTTTCCTTAGCTGACATCAAATGACATCTATAATCCTATTATGGAGAATTTTGGTGACTTTTTGCTTCTGCCTGTCACTTTCAATTGTTCCTTTGTGCTTGGTTACATGCCACTTCTTCCCAAACAGCTTTGGATGTTAAACAGAAACCATATTTAGCCTGTGACTTTAATGTTTGGGTTGAATAAAAACGTGTGGCACTCTTGTGAGGCAAATTACTTCTGCTGGGCTAATTAAAGATCACATATCAAATCACTTCTTGTGTTAAGTGGGTGTAATTCCCTTGGATTTGGCCTAGGTGTGCAAGCAATGCATCTGTTTTTCTGTATCTGCTTAAAATTCACTGTATTTAAACCATGTATTTCACTCTTTTTTTACTATTTTTTTTCTTAAATCTGTCTTTTCTCTTTTAAAGGTAATTTCCTGTAGGTTCTCTGTTGCTTTGTATTTATTTCCTCTTATCTGTTTCACAGCTTTACACTGTATGTTTGATAGGGGATAGCATGATTTCAACCACAGTCTGTAAGCCTTGTTTTCTCTCTCTCTTCCCTTTTGGACAGCTGCACCAGTGAGGCAACACTGTATATGAAGGAAAAACTCCTCTCAAGTGTTAAAATACTCTTTCCTAAACAAGTCTTGGATAATGTCTGAGCATACTGTACCTGTGTTTTCTTTCAGGCATGCATAATGAATGACTGCTTTTAGTGGTCCCACTGCATATGCAGAGCTGCTTGTTTATAATTGTAATAGTTCCTCTTAACATCCTCAATAATATATTTGTGTATGCAATTAAGTGTCATTAAAGCTTAAGTTTTGGTTTTGTTGTCTTTTTTTTTTTCCTGGTTTGAAAATTTCTTGGCCGGTGTAGGAGGTGCTGCTCCTCAGTCAATCAGAACATGGTGGTCTGCAAACCTTCTGACATACACTGGCTGGTAGGACAGTGGCTCTAAGGATGCTGAACATTTGACATCCCTGATAGAATTCTGCTTCACAGTGACTGAGGGTAGAAGGCCTTAGGACTCATGCCTGGTTCTATATTGTAAAAATTGAAATTTTCCTCAAAATGTGAAGGTAATCTTTGCGTGATCTCCCTGCCTTTATCCTGACCTATGAGGTTTTTTAATCTAATTTTCCCCTCTTCTGCTAGGAGAGAGTAGCTGGATTGGCAGCTATCCAGGGCCAGTTCCTTTGGTGTGCATCATTGGTTCTTTTGGGTTACAGAACTTTCAGTGTTTCTAAAGATATCCCTTACATAAGCAAGTGCAGAGGGGCATGTGAGCCTCTCCCTACCTTCTCTTCTCCACCCCAAAACAATAGTGTCAAGTTACATACAAATCCCTTCATGTCAGTTTTTACTTCTCAGCAAAGCCAGTTTTAGCCAGGCAGCTTGAAATCTCTGTTGCGTTACAATGTGTGATCTGGAACAGGTTGAGCTTCTATAGCAGAATTACAATAAATCTAAGTTGTGGTTTGTTTTTTTTTGCTGTCTTAAATTATTATGCAAACATAAACTTTGTTTGACAAAGAAACTTGCAATGGTATCTCTTATTTCTTGCTTTCTTAACAGTGACTGTAGCTCTTCCAACTACCAAGACTTCAGGGAAAGAAGAATGTTACTGCAATCCCTCTCATTCCACATAGGAGAAGCTGGGTGTAAATAATATGCATCTGACAGAGAAACTTGTCCAAGTTTCTTGTGCATCTACCAGTCAGGACATTGTATCTCCATATGCACATCTTTTTTCTCCATGCCTAATCTGAAGGCTTCAAGTCTTAAGACGTTTCAAATCTGGGAGAACCAAAGATTGTGGTTTAGCAGTGGAAATACTGTACAGAGAAGTCAAAGTCTGACTAAGAGTTGTTGCAGTTGTTGCACTCATAAATGCCTGTCACAAATGAAAATAGTCTTTCCAGGAAAAAGGTATCTTTGAATGAGTTCCAGTCACAGTACATTTATGTTATGCATCTATTAATAGTCGTTCTCTGATTATGGTCTGATGGAGAGAATGGTATGTGTTGAAAATTCTACCTCAAACTACTGAATGGAAATTGACTAATTTGATAACCCAACAAAAGGGACTGCATGAAATTATATCTGAAGTGGAAGATGAGCCATTTGGCCACTTAATATTGCACTAAGAATGAATTCTTCCTTAATATTGCTTGTTCTGGAAAGAAAATACTGTATGATATGTGAAGAGACACTGGGATTTAAAGTATTTCTTTACATTGGCACAAGAAGCTGTGTGATTCTAAAGATGATAATCTGATTCTTTATATGTCCATGACACTTCTAGTTGTGGGCAGAGGTGATTAGCTGCATTCCTTGCATTAAGCCTAGCCATGACCTGGAAACTAGAAAAGAGCCCTTCTCTGAGCATAGGTAGCATGGGCTAACAGGATCAACCAAGCTTTGGACAGTATGCATTTAGTATTTTTGTTTCTCTTTAAGAGCTCAAAAGGAGCAGTTTCTTTGCATTAATTTCTCTCCCCCAGTTGAAGGGGTTGAAATGTAAACCTCTTCTTCCAGAGCATACACTGCTATCATGCTGTGCACTGAGATGGGAAGATCTTTGCTAATTCTCAGCCTTCATGTTCTACTCTTCAGAAAATAAATCTGAATGTATCACTGCAGAAAAGGCAGAACATGTGGAAAGGATCATATTTTACAGGACTTCAATGCACTTCCAGGAGGCAATGCTTTGCTCTTACCTTTTAGGAAAGAGCAGTACCCTATTAAGGTTTCATACCTAATGGATGAACTTCAGCAGATAAGTGTTTTATTCCCACCCTCCCTGTTAAATCTTGTAGTGCAGCTACTGATTTTCAACAGATGGTTTTAGAATGCATTCTACTCATTTTTATTGTTAGCCTGTAATTAAGTTTTGTTTCCTTCCTTCCTTTCCTTCCTTTCCTTTCTTCTTTCCTTAGTGAGAAGTTTCTGGAGATACTTTTAGAAGAAATGAAATCTCCTCCGATGTATCAAAAGTACATGAAAATTAAATTAAAAGTACCTGTAAAAAAAAAAAAACAAACCTACAGGGGAAATTTATATAGCGTGTTGCCAGATACATGTCTCATGTTGACTGGTGATGATGTTTTGTTTCCATTTTAGCTTCTATTATTTTGTTGATATTGCAGAGCAGAACATAGCTCAGACCTGCAATATTGACCTATCTAAGAAATCTAAGTTCATGCAAACTCTCAGGCTGATGTAGAAGAATGTTTTAATTCAACAATAGGTGTTTATAAATGTTTTGTTACCAATCTCATTTCTTTCAAGTCAATATCATTACAATTACAGAAAATAGTATTTGAAATGATCTTTAGCCTGTGATTTTTAATTACTTTTTTTTGTGCTGCTCAGCATCAGAATCTGCTAGTGAGTGTTTTTTAAACCTGTAGGCTAATGCAGACCTTACTGAATAGTACTAATTGTCTCCATTAATATTTAAATGGGGGAGCAATTAAGGGCTCTAAGTAATTTTTAGAAGAAAACTTATTGCTCAAAGCACAGATAAGTTACACTGCTAGGGTTTTGTTCATGACATGAGAAATTTCCTTTAAGACATACTGCAAACAAAGGCTGTAGTCTTGGCTGCATAAAGGAAGAAGTTCCTCTGGAGTTAAACTTTAGCTGAAAACGTAAGTTTGGAAATTGGAAAACCAAGAACGGTTTCTTTTTATTTATTCAGGAAAACAAGGCTTGGTTTATGTTCTCTGTAAACAGGATTACACTGACTCAGTACTTCACTCAATACATCCTAACTCTGTTTTCTTGTCTGGACATAAAGACCATACTACTTCAGTAGTGGGGCATTGAGATAATGCTGTTAAATATATATTTTTCATTTTTGTAGTGGCTGAGTAAAGGCTTAGAGGCTTACTAGAGGAAAAGCTTGTGAGACTACTCATGTGAGCTGTTGGGATCCATAGAAAATAAATCTGAAACAATCTCTTTCTCTTTCCTTCCATTACTTCACTTATCAAATCTGTCCTTCCCCTGTTATTCAGATGCTGTTCCTTGTAAGTCAAACACTTGACACAGATCACCTGGTCAGCTTTTTTTTTGTGTTGATACAGGTGAAACCCAAGAGGACTGCAATGGTTATGTGTTGCTACTACACTGGGAAAGAAACCCTGCCCATATACACATGGCACTGAAAATCAGAATCATTGCTGGAGCATCAGCTGCTATGTGTTGCTCCACCAGTGTGGTTCTGTCTTCTGGGCACAGATATCAAGGCAGCCTACCTGTGCATAAAAGCCTAGCTTTGAGGGAAAGTCATATTTTGCTCTTGATTTGCATTTTTTGGGGGTGAATATTATCAGCCTGAACTGCTAAGAAATATTCTATTGATCCAGGTGCAAAATGTCTATTGTTAAAAAGGAGAGAAGAAATACTTGGTCACAATAATTTTGCTTTCAAGGACTGTCATTAGGAAGGATCCTCATATAAAGCTTAGGTAGGTGGCTGGGGAGAGTGCATATGAGCAAGTGCTGAGCATATCTTGACTCCAAGATAATCAAGATTTGATCTGTTGAAGATACAGAAGCAAACTTAATTAATGGTCTTTTTTAAACTGAACTAAAACTAGCAATTTGCTATGATTAGAGTGAGGATACAATTTTAGGTCTAGTTTTTTGAAGCTTGTGCTACTTTGAAAATATTTCCCTTGTTATTTTCCTCATCTACCTCCGAAATTCTGTTGAAGTAAAAGAAACATTCCCATTTACATGCCAATTATATAAAAAATCAGTGAAGCAGTTGACAAGAACCAAAGAAAATCACGGTATGAGGGACTGAATGTGGAACATAATGCAATACATTATTTTCATATGTATCCTATACCCATTACACAGCTTTATATTCTGATTTGGAAATCAGATACTATCCTGAAAAATTGAATGTTATTTCATTCATTTAAGGCCAAAAGATAGTAAATTAGTTGAAACTTTTATTCATCTATTCCCTAAATTTATTTTCTTTATGGAGTCATTGATTTGCTGTATTTGTGGCCCTCCTCCCCACACATATTTCATTTATGGCAAAAGACAAATAATAAATTGATAGTGTGTTCCTGTGTTCTATTACTCAGATTGTTTCTAATATAAACCATTCATTCTGAATATTCTAATTTTTTTTTTAAGCTGTCATATGCTAAGGTGGGGGGCTGTCGATGCTAAATACCACAAATCTAACAGATATAATACTACTTTATTCTGTTCTGCAGTAGAATAGGCACGAAAATGTAAGGAAAAAATTATAAAAGATGAGACTAACAATATATTCACTTACATATGTAGGTAGAAAACAGCAATAAGTCATTGTATGGATATGAACTATGTAATCAAAACCTTATTTTAGTCTGAAATCCAGGCTCTGGTGTTTCTACTACTTTACTTTGAGTGGACTGGATTTATGCACTGCTTTTCCTCCAACATGGACAAATCTTAATGAACCAGTATGGCTTTCTTATTGTTAGCTGTAGCTTTGAAAATTTAATTTTTAATATAAAAATCCTGAAATGTATTTATTGAAGTTATTCTCTTATCTAAAACAAAACAAACACACAACCAAAAAGTTACTAAGAAGGGAGTAATTCTTGCAAGTAGAGTCTTGATCTTGTAACAAACTGTATGAACAGACATCTATGCACATACAGAGGTGCATCACAAGATGGGTGCCAAGATTATAGTTTGACAACAGATAAATGAAAAAGAGAATTAAAGTGCACTTGTATGTCATGAATTCCATTTATTTAATGTAGCATATTTTGAAGGAACCTGTCTGTAGGCTGTATCATGAGTATGGAGAGAAGCAAACAACAAAAGACCAGGTTTAGTATTTCATATCTTTGTTTATTCTCCTCAGATCCCCTTTTTGAAAAGTTATGTTGTAATACATGAAACCTTTATATTTGTGGGAATAAGTCTGGCCCACTACAGCCTCTAGCAGTTAACATCCAAACTGCCCAGCTAAATACTTCATTCCACTCTTGCAATTAAGAAAAAATATACCTTCTGAACACTGCCTTTTTAACGCCTTGATTTATGTAAAAATTGATACTCTTTAATGTTCCTTAAAGACAAACTGAATGTGATTAAAATGTAGCAGCTACTCCTCAAATCAACATCCTGATTAAAATTCCAGTTACTGTGATTTATTTTTTTTACAGCCAGTGTACTTCAATGTTTTCTTTGCTTTTAGAACAGGAACACTTGCCTTCTAGATATAACACTAACCAGACTGTGTACTATTGATATTAAAGACTAACAAAGCTGAAAGAACTTCAATTCTTTTATTTTTCTTTTCTTCTTTTTATCTTAGTTGTGGCATTTATGAGCCACATGTAACCAAACGAGAAGATAATGGTAGAGTCCCTTCTGCTGGAATACCATAGACATGATGCTGCTTTTGCAGCTTAGCAAAATTAAATTTCATGAAAATCAATAAACTAACATTGCAATAAAATTGACATAAGTTATGAGGCTCAAAATGTTCTCTGAGAAATCCTTTTCTAAAAAAAGATAAACATTAGGGCTATTGACTAACATTTGCAAAGGCTTAGATTTATTTGCCATTCCTTACCTATGACTTTCAAGCAAGTCTGAAATGTCACAACAATTATATTATCTGTTTAGAACAGCTGATTTTTCACTATAATGTAAGGACAGTGAAGTATTACAAAATTAACTCTTAAAAAAATACAGTTATAGACGAAACAGTGGCAAATTGAATAATTCAAACTTATTTTTGAAGGAATCTTTGGTTTTTTGAGTAACAAATAGGTATATTTACAGATTAACTGAAAATTTGAGAATTTTAACTTAGAAAAGCTTCTGTGTGGGAGAACTAAATTATTTAACTGGGGAAAAAACCCCAACAACCTCATTAAAACAGTGAACTATATTTTGCCATTTGTTCAGATTTCTAAATTGTAAATCATGGAATCATTAAAGTTGGAAAAGACCTTACAGATCATTGAGTCCAACCATAATCCAACTACCACAATCATTAAACTTTATCCTGAAGTGCCACATCTAAACACTTCTTGAACACTTCCAGGGATGGCAACTCCACCACCTCCCTGGGCAGACCATTCCAATGCCTTACAGCTCTTTCAGTAAAGAATTTTTTTTCCTAATATCTAACCTAAATCTCCTCTGGCAAAACATAAACCCATTTCCTCTCATCCTAACCTAAATGTTGGGATACTGGTGGTATTTCAGAACTAGATAATTCATGAGCATAAACTTTTTCTGTTCTTGCCTGTAATAGCCTGTGACCTTACACAAAATAATATTTATTGTAATTTCTTGATTATTACTACTGAAGGTTTCAGAAATCAGATTCTCTTAATAGATTCTTCTAAAACATAAAGACTTTCTGCATGAGGTCTTTTTGAAAATCTTTGGAATTTTTGAGTTTCACTTGACTGTAGGTACCATATATCTGATTCAGCTGTGTAAATTTTGAAGCCTGATGGAATGGAAGTGGTGACTTTGGGATGGTATTGTCTTTAGCATAAGTTGACAAATGACTTCTGATGGGTGAAGTAAGAAGCTGCAGACTGGCTGGTATGCAACTGGAAATCCAACAAGGTACCTAATTAAAAACACTTGTAGTGTTTGTGAAAATTTTAAAGCAGGCATTGTTTCTTTCCTTAGGAAGAAACATTTCCAGGATTAAATTTGGCTGTACATTTTGGCAACAGGGAGAGGTGATGACAAGGAGTACGAAGATTTGGGATATTTTGGAGGCAAGGGAATATTCAGTTTTGAGCAAAATTTAATAATTCCTCAGACAAAGGGGATCAGGAGGGAAGAAAAAGGGAGAGAATAGATAGGAGGGGAACATGAAAAGGGCTGGTAATCTATAGATGGTTGCTATTCCACACACCTCTCTGACCAAGATATATGTTGGTCACTGCAGTCTGCCCTATTTTAATAAATTACTTCTTAACTAGATCTCTCTGTAATATTATTCTCTCTGTCTTGTCTGTGAGTGCTGTAGGGACCAGCTGCCAGCTACTGGGAGGACAAACACAAATGGATTTGGGGCCAGCAGCTGGAGTCAAACTGGGATTAGGTGGGGGTCCCAGTGTCAGCCACTGATGTAGGGCTACAGGAGGTAAGGTCTGGGTGGCAGCTATTGGAGTAGCTGGGATATCCGTGGTTTTACCCTCTTCTGGTATCTGCAGGTGTTTGTATGTGCATAATTTGGTAACAAATTGGTGGTGAACAGGATGCCATGAAGTTGGGGTGGGTGTATCAGCTGGGCAGAGGTGCCCATAGTGTGCCTGTGTGTGTTTGCTGACTGATGAGTGGAGGTCAGGGTGTAGGCAGGGGTGTTGTAGGCAGGAAGTGTTCCCATTGATGTTCAGGGAGTCTGAAAATGTGCTTGTGGATCTAGGGAGTGTGTGGGCATGAGCTTTCTTTAGTTGAATTTCAACCCTGACCACACAGAAAGGAGGGAGGAGATTTGGCTCTCTGTGCTGTTTGTGTGAGTCCTGGTAGTGTTATATGTGGATGCTGTCAAAAGGGCCTGTCCAGTCTGCAGCACTCTGTAGATGGTCGTGTTTCTTGTGTCCTGTGTGTGTGCCTGGTCACACACTGAACATTAGTGATGGATGGACTTGCAGATGGGAAAGCAGCAGCTGCATTCATTGGCCAGGAATGGAAAAACACAGCCCTGATTTACAGGTGCACTTGGCTGTGCTGTGCTGGCAGAAAGGAGACATCTCAGAGGCAGTAGAATTAAACATCCCATAAAGGACACTTTAGCAACCCCTTCAATCTTAGTTCACACACAGGGAAAAAAAAAACAAACAAACAAAACAAAACAAAACAAAACAAAACTGTATCTGTAAATGTCAATCTAGCTTATTTCAGTATTTGATTCTGCTAAGAAAAACATTTTTAAAGCCTCATTACAGAATAACTCAGTACTGTATTCAGGTTGTTTTTTTTTAATGGAGCTTCTGTAAGGAAACACTTAAAGGTAATTTAAACAATAGTAAACAAATCAAGACAATCCTCAGTTCAAAATTCAAGGGAGCTTTAGCTGTGGATGAGAACTAAGTTTAAGTGCAGCAAGTGCAAGTTCAACAAGGTTCTGCACCTGGGTCGAGGCAATCCTATGCATGAATACAGGCTGGGAGAGAAAGGATTGAGGACAGCCCTGAGGAGAAGGACTTGGGGGTGGTGGTGGAACAGGAGCTTAACATGAGCTGTTAATGTGTACTTGCATCCCAGAAAGCCAACTGGGTCCTGGGCTGCATCAAAAGAAGCACAGACAGCAGGTTGAGGGAGGTGATTCTCCCCCTTTATTCTGCACTTGTGAGACCCCACCTGGAGTACTGCATCCAGTTCTGTAGTCCCCAACATAAGAAGGACTCCTTGAGTGTGTCCAGAGGAGAGACACAGAGGGCTGAAGGGGGCCTAAAGGAAAGCTGGATAGGGCTTTTTACACACATGTGTAGTAAGAGGATAAGAGAAAATGGTTTAATTCTTGAAGAAGGAAAATAGAGATTAAGCATTAGGAAGAAATTCTTTCCTGTGAGGGTGGTGAGACACTGGCACAGGTTGCCCAAGGAAGTTGTGGCTGCCCCCTCCCTGGAAGTGTTGAAGGCCAGGTAGGATGGGGCCTTGAGCAACCTGGTCTAATGGGAGGTGTCCCTGTCCATGCAGGGGGCTTGGAACTAGGTGATCTTTAAGGTCCCTTTCAACCCAAACCATTCTATGATTCTATGTATGCTACTGAAAAACCCAGCATCCTTAGTGGAATGGTCTCAGGTCTCACCCTAAGGAAAAGGGTGTAAATCTGAAATTTATATGTGAAAGAAGAGTGAAAAATTGATGAAAGCAGACTACTGAATTGTCCAGTTAGAGCATCAAAGGTGACAGCTTGAAAAAATCTAGGTTATGATTGTCTTAAACAAAGTAGAGGGGGAGAGGGAGGAAAATTCTTCCGGTATGGAATTCCACACAAGTTGGTTAATAGTTTGGTTTGTTTATTTTATCTATTTATTTATTTATTTATTTTAAATCAGCCATCAAAAGGAAGATTTGAAGCCTCAGATGTATAGGCAACAAACTGTTACTCAGTTCAAGAAATAGTTCCAATTAGAAAATGTGGTGGTAGTGACCAGTGAAACTGAAAGGGCACATTTCTCTGATACACACTGTAAGGGTCAAGACAAATCAAGGAAGCAGAAATGAGATCTCTTGCCACCAGTTTTTTATATGAAAAATAACGTAGAAAAATGGCCCTTTGACAGCTCAATGAATATTACAGTGTCCAAGCAGGCTGTCTTGAAAGTAAAAGAGCATATTCTTCATTCTAACAGAAGTTGTGGGATTTAAGTATGTTTTTCTCATAGTTTAAAGGAGAAAAAAACCAACAAAACTGTGGACTAGAAATACTTTAAATGGTGCAAAGAACAGTGTGAAAAGGATTACACATAAAATACTGCAAAAGCAATGAACAAAGAAAATACAGTCAGGCTATGACACTAACATTAGAAGGACTCTGATGAAAGCCAGAAAAATATTGAAAATAATTTTTTAGGATTTAGAAGTTGTACTCAAAAAAAAATAATGAAGTTTCTTTAGTGTTACTGGAATATTAAATTTTTCCAAAATACTATTCTTGATGCAGGAAATTAAATGAATAATTATTTTAATCTTCTCTTTAAATTTTATGTTGTCTAATTTTTTCTAACAGTGTGTAGCTTCATTTACCTAATGTTTCATCCTATGTTAAATATGGTATTTTCTTTCTGAAAGCAGATTATATTTAAGGGCTGAGTGACATCCCTTGAAACAAGATTTTCCACCTTTCACACCTGTACAGGTAAAAAACTTGTGAGAAACAACAGAGAAAGGACAAGGTCTGAGAAGCTGGAGCCAGCCTCAGGTTTGCAGCCACTACAGGAATGGTAGGTATATTCCTGGTCTGGAGATGAAAGAGGTGGCATAATTGCTTGGGTATACAAAATGTAAAATGCTGATAAATAAAAAGCCCAGTAGCACCATTCCAACATTGTGTTAAATAAAGGAAGAGTAAACAATTCTATCAGTGGCTTAAATAAAACTAAAGAAAAATAAATCACGTTTTAATAGTATTTTCCTAGCACTAGTAGTGTACACTGAACACAATGCTTTTACATCTATTCCTAATGAAAACTTAATTTATTCTTTCCATACCAGTAATTTCTGTTCTTCTTCAGTTCTGCTTCAGTCCTCTATATTCTTTGTCAGCATCTAATATTTCTTTCATGACATAGCTGAGGAGTGAAATGGCTGGATTAAGCAAAGTGCAGCAGCAGTGATGAGCAGAGAGGCTGCCGCCGTCTGAGTGCCCTTGCACAGATGACACCACTGAACAACAGGAAACAAGGCACTGCCAATAAGAAATATAGGAGCCTGTTCCAGGGTTTAGTTTGTGGATATGAGACAAGATTTTGAAACTAATACAGGAGACTGAGGAATGAGTCGACAAATGAGTTTGTTGTCTTTTGGGTTTTGGTTTTGGTTTTTTTTTTTAAATGTCAGGCATATTCCTTTTTATAATCGAGTAGCACATACATATTTGTTTATAAAATTGTTTAGATGCCAAAGGAGGAGTGTATGTTGACGCTATTGACATGGATAATTTACAATTATTTTTATTTTTTAATTAGAAAAGGAAAGAAATGGAAGAAGGTAAACATTATAAAAAGCTGAAGAGAGTTTTCAAGCGTTCACTACTTCATTGTGAGATCTTAAATACCTTCATAATATTTAATAATTCTTTCTTGGTGAAAGACATTATGAGACCTTTGCTTTTGGCTTGCATTTAGTTTTGATGTCCACAACAGAAAATATCACTGCTAGTGGAAGTCCTGTGTTTAGCTCATGTTTATTTATCTGCATAAATGCTATCTCAAATTAAATAGTCATTCTGGTCCTCTTTGATCTAGTGACTTTTAAAAATTCAATTACAAACATTACAAAAATTATTCTACTGTACCCATTAGATATGTTTCGACATGGACTTGGTCAACCACCACTGTTGTCTCTTAATTCTTTGAACTTGGTCTATGTAATTTATCTTAATTTTGAATGGTTCCTCTTCATTCTTCAAAATCCTAACAGGATCATCTTTGTGTGGAAGAGTCTCAAAATATTTCAGAAAATGTATATAATCAGCAATAGCAAGTCTCTTACCTGCCACTCACCATCTGAGTCCCAGTACAGTGTTTTGTTAGAACTTCAAAAGCTGCTACAAAAGCTGTCAAAAAAAGTTGCATTATCTTCAACGTAAAAGCTAGCATTTTTTCCCTTCTTCTGCATGTGGTATTCACATACCACTTTACAAGCTCTCTGGCTTCATTTGTAAAGAAATATATGTAATGTTCTGGTTGAAGGAAAAAAACCAAAGGGACAAAATTTCAGTATTATATCAGCAAAAGGCTGAATTTAAGTCAACAAAGAATATTATTCATCTAGAGACACATGCTACTGTCTTTTGACTTAATTAGTGTTTTGTGAAACACTTCTCCCTTGCTCTGTGTCTGATTTTGTTTCCTCACATGCAGCACAAATGAGACCATGTTCACTGTGACCCAGAGGTTTCTTCATCAGTGACAGTTTTTAAAAGGACAGACCCACTCTTCTTCCTCATAGTCTTGCTTTATTTGAATCTGTATAGATATTTATATATATTTATTTAAATTTACCTGCTTTATAAAACCTCTATATTTGATGGGTCCCTCCTACAGTGCCTTCTAATTGCTACATGAAACCTCCCTCTGATTTCTGTTGCTTAACGATTCTCTGCATTCTGTGAATTTTATACACAACAGTTATACAACATACTTATTTTGTAATTTTATACTAATGAGAATGGTGAAAATAATAAAAGCAGGATTCTTGATTTGCTGATATTATTTTACTCTTTTTTTTTTCTGAGATCACTCTGAACTCTTCAGCAGTTTTTGTGCATTTATATTGTATAGACCTGTTTTTAAAAAAACAGATTATCTTGTGACACTAAGTCACATACTTAGTGGTCAGATACTAAGTCTATGTACGTGTTTCAGTGAGAAAGCTGTGTCTGGTTACCTTGGTGTGAGTGTGGGCTATGGCCTGCCAATACAGACTCAATTAATGAAGATTGACAACATAGAATAGTTTCCTACTTAGTCAGTTTTCAAATTGGCTCATATTATTTATACTTCCAGTGAACTAAATAAAATTCTTTGATTGAAGAGAATGTGGATTGTTAACATATCTCAACCATTCTGCTTCTGAAATACCCTGGAGTTATAAGGTTTATCCAAAATGCACATCAACAAGAAGGCATACTCTGACACTGTCATTTTTAGAATACTTGAATGTCAATTATAATGCATTTCTTCTCAGTAATGAAAATTTCCAGACATAGAAACATGTGACATAGATCTGAAGAATTTCAACCCAGAGCAACTTAAATTTATCTAACCTGTCCCACTGCCTCCAAGGATAAATACCTTTCCCTGTGCCATTCTAATCAATATTTATCTAGCCTTTTATTAAAGACCTTTAAATAGACAGATGGCATGTCCTCTCCAGACAGTCTATTCTAGTGCTTCACTCTCTTTAACCAGATTTTTTTCTTATTTTTTATCTTGAATTTTTAAGGCTTTAATGTAAGCCCATTATTTGTCCTATCCATATGCAGAAGCCATTGGTTTATTTAAACCATGTTTGTACTTTACCTTCTCTCTTTAAGATAAACTGGATTAATTCAATATTTTTAGTTAGGTAAGCTTTTGTAGACTTCTGATTATTCATTAATTTCTCTGCCTCACTTCTCAAGCATTATTGAAATTTGGCACCTAAATCTGGATCCCAGTTGCATATGAGCCTCTTCTTGATCTTATGACCCTTTAATCTCTCTTTAATCTCTCTCTCCCCTCGATGAAGAAAGGAGAGAGAATAAGGGAGAGAGACTTATGAGTTGGAAACTAAACTACACAACTTTAATGAAACAGTAATGGTAAATAGGGAAAAATTACTAAATATATACAAATATACAGGAAAATGGAAACCACATTCCTCCCCCCTTTCCCCCAATAACTCTCACGTCACCACCGAGGCTGTAGGGCAGCACTGGGAAAGTCCAGGCTGGACTCCTGGAGTCGGCAGCAGTCGGGAACCAGAGGCAGGAACACACAGATAGGGGCTGGCACGGATCAGGACCACAGGCAGACGAACGGACAGGATCCTTCTAGGATGCCGGGTGAAGGAGGGGAAGCAGGAAATCAGGAAAAGATCTGGCTCGGTCCCCGTGATGCCTCAGATTTATACTGAGTGTGACGTATATGGGATGGAATACTCTGTTTGGTCAATTCTGGCATCTATCTTGTCTGTTCCTCCCCAAAGGAGGGCTCAGGTGGGGCCTCTGTGTCCTCCTGGACGGTAAAATATTTTCCTCAGAGCTGAGGAAAGCAGTGTCCTTGGCCCTGCATACCAGTCTCTAGCAGTAACTATAAACATCAAGTGTTATCAGTCCTAGAAGCACATACACTGTCTGAGAAACTTGCTGTTAATTTCAGCAAATGCAACTACTTACAAGGGACTTAGCTAAAAGCAAAAGTACAGAAACAGAAAACCACCTTTATCCTGGCCCAAACCAGGACATTCCACCCCTTATTCCATACCATTTGCGTCATGCTCCAATCATTACTAACTCTTATCCCTAAACATATCTATACACAAATTACTACTATCTCTCTGTGCTAAAAATCACTAAGTAATTCAGTCTACAATTGCAGATGTTCATCTATTGTAGCAGATTCTCAAAAGAAGGACCAGTCTTCACAGTTCATGTCCATGGTCCACAAGTTGCAGGTTGCAGATGGTAATTTCAAGGAAGTTACTGGATGCCAGCCGATGAACCTAGTTCTGGTTTCATCACCACAAAATCATCCTGAAAAACACTCATAGAACACTGTTAGTTTATGCAACAGTTCACATAACAGTAGTTATGGTGGGATACAAGTTCATGACTCCCAAAGAGTCCATGCATTACTGATTAAACTAGACAAGCAGAAATGAGGAATTCTCACCTAGTGTTAGATTCCCTTGTGGTACACATTGTACTTCTCCATCTTTCATCATCACCCACCAAGTGTGTCCAGGCCCTTGAGCGAAAGCAACCCCACGAATGGGTTTACCTTTGCCCGAGGCAGGATAAATCCAAACTGTTTTCCCTAGCAGATTCTTCTCATGCACCACAGGCACTTTGTCCCCATCTACTGTGTGTAGAAGATCTGACTGAGCAGGACCAGCTCGATTGATGGAACCCCTGGTATTAACTAACCAGGTAGCTTTTGCCAAGTGCTTGTCCCAGTTTTTGAAAGTTCCACCACCCATTGCTTTTAAGGTAGTTTTAACAGACCATTGTACCTTTCAATTTTACCTGAGGCTGGTGCATGATAGGGAATATGGTATATCCACTCAATACCATGTTCTTTGGCCCAGTTATTTATGAGACTATTTTTGAAATGAGTTCCATTATCTGACTCAATTCTTTCTGGTGTACCATGTCTCCACAAGACTTGTTTCTCTAGGCCCAGGATAGTGTTCCGGGCTGTGGCATGAGGCACAGGATATGTTTCCAGCCATCCTGTACTTGCCTCCACCATTGTAAGCACATAGCGCTTACCCTGGCGAGTTTGAGGCAGTGTGATGTAGTCGACTTGCCAGGCCTCCCCATACCTATATTTTGACCATCTCCCTTCATACCATAGAGGTTTCAACCTTTTAGCTTGCTTAATTGCAGCACATATGTCACAGTCGTGGATAACCTGCGAAATAGAGTCCAAAGATAAATCCACCCCTCGGTCACGAGCCCATCGATATGTTCCATCCCTGCCTTGATGACCTGAAGCATTGTGGGCCCATTTGGCCAAAAACAGTTCACCTTTATGGTCCCAGTCCAGATCTATTTGGAACACTTGAGCAGCCTCATCTGCTTGTTAGTTGTTTCGATGTTCCTCGGTAGCTCGATATGAAGGTACGTGGGCATCTACGTGACGCACTTTTACATCAAGTTTCTCTAACCTAGTAGCAATGTCTTTCCAAAGTTCAGCAGCCCAGATAGGTTTATCTCTACGTTGCCAGTTGTTTTGCTTCCACTGCTTTAACCAACCCCATAAGGCATTTGCTACCATCCATGAGTCAGTATAGAGATAAAGTCTCGGCCACTTTTCTTGTTCAGCAATGTCCAAAGCCAATTGGATAGCTTTTACCTCTGCAAATTGACTTGATTCACCATCTCCTTCATCTGTTTTTGCAACTAGTCGTGTAGGATTCCATACGGCAGCTTCCACCTTCGATGGCCTCCTACCAGACGACAGGATCCATCAGTGAAAAGAGCATATTGTTTCTCGTTCTCTGGGAGCTGGTCGTATGGTGGGGCTTCTTCAGCCCGTTTTACCACTTTTCCTGGTGGCATTCCAAAGTGTTTGCCCTCTGGCCAATGTGTTATTGCTTCTACAATTCCTGGACGATTAAGTCTTCCTATCCTAGCTCTCTGTGAGATTAAAGCAATCCATTTACTCCAGGTAGCATCGGTAGCATGATGGGAAGATTCTCTACCTGTGTACATAAAACCCAGTACAGGTAATCGTGGTACTAGGAGGAGCTGTGCTTCAGTACCAATCACTTCTGAAGCAGCTCTGACTCCTTCGTATGCGGCCAGTATCTCTTTCTCAGTGGCTGTGTAGTTGGCTTCGGAGCCTTTGTAGTTTCGACCCCAAAATCCTAGAGGTCGGCCTCGAGTCTCTCCTGGAGCTTTCTGCCAGAGGCTCCATGTAGGACCATCACCTCCATCTCTGGTGTAAAGCACATTTTTGATGTCTGGCCCTGTTCGAATTGGTCCAAGGGCCATTGCCTGTACAATCTCCTGTTTAATATTCTCAAAAGCAGCTTGTTGTTCTGAGCCCCATTTAAAGTCTTTCTTCTTCCGGGTAACCTCATAGAGAGGTTTCACAATCTGATTATAAAGAGGAATATGCATTCTCCAGAAACCAACCGTTCCTAAAAAGGACTGTGTTTCCTTTTTGGTAGTTGGTGGGGCCATAGCTGTTATTTTGTTAATCACGTCCATTGGGATGTGGCGACGTCCATCTTGCCACTTAACTCCCAGAAACTGTATCTCTTGTGCAGGTCCCTTGACCTTGCTTCTTTTAATAGCAAAACCAGCCTCTAGAAGGATTTCAATTATCTTCTTGCCTTTCTCATAGACTTCCTTTGCTGTGTCACCCCACACAATAATGTCATCGATGTATTGTAGATGTTCTGGAGCTCCACCCTTTTCCAAGGTGTCATGGATCAGTCCATGGCAGATGGTAGGACTGTGTTTCCACCCCTGAGGCAGTCGATTCCAAGTGTACTGGACACCTCTCCAGGTGAAGGCAAATTGTGCTCTGCATTCTGGTGCTATAGGAATAGCAAAAAACGCATTAGCAATGTCAATAGTAGCATACCACTTGGCTGCCTTTGACTCCAGCTCATACTGAAGTTCTAGCATGTCCGGCACAGCAGCACTTAGTGGTGGTGTAACCTCATTCAGGGCACGATAGTCCACTGTCAGCCTCCGCTCTCCATTTGGCTTTTTCACTGGCCATACAGGACTGTTGAAGGGTGAATGAGTCTTGCTGATTACTCCTTGGCTCTCTAATTGCCGGATCAGCTTGTGAATGGGGACCACAGCATCTCTGTTGACACGATATTGTCTACGATGCACTACTGAAGTAGCAGTTGGCAGACGCTGGTTTGTAGTTCTCAGCAATCCCACTACAAAGGATTTATCTGAAAGGCCAAACAAAGTATGCAGCCATTCTCCATTCTCAGTCTTAATAGCTGCAGTACCAAAGGACCAGCGGTACCCTTTCGGGTCCTCGAAATCACCTCCCTTGAGGTAGTCTATGCCAAGGATGCAAGGAGCATCTGGACCAGTCACTATTGGGTGTTTATGCCACTTTATTCCAGTGAGGCTCACATCAGCCTTCACAATAGTCAGTTCTTTAGATCCCCCCGTCACTCCAGAAATAGTGACGGAGTCTGTGCCTTTCTGATTCGATGGCATTAGGGTGCACTGCGCACCAGTGTCCACCAAGGCTTTATACTTTTGTGGCTCTAATGTGCCAGGCCATCGAATCCACACAATCCAATAGATTCGGTTGTCCCTCTCCTCCACCTGGCTGGAGGCAGGGCACCTCTAAGCTTGAGCACATACAGCATTGGCAGTATGTGCATTACTGGAGCTTGCATCCCCAGTACTCACACCTGATGTGCAGGGATCTTGAGTCACTAGCATATTTGGATTGGGTAGCTCCACACTGGAGATTTGAGCAGCCATCTTTTTAGAAGGACCTCCTTTTGCCTTCGGCTTACTCATCAACTTAATCACTCGGTCCTGTAGGTCAGCAGTAGGTTTCTTGTCCCACTTTGTCATGTCCTCTCCACACTCACACAGGAGTGCCCATAGAATTCCTCTTGCGAAATTCTGTTTCCCTCGATTCTGTCTCATAGGAGGGCGTCTCCTCTTAATGGTGGCAATGGGGCGTCCTCCGTCTGTCTGAGGAAAAAGGGGTGAATGCAGTTTCTCAGATGCTCTCTTGATAGCTGAGACCCAGGCCCGATGAGGGGCTGTGACAGCCTCTTCACACTCTCGTGCAGTTTTAATCACATCACCCACAGTTGTATCCACTTCTGCAGGAACCCATAGCAGTACTGATAGAGTATGGTTAAAAGGTGATGGTGCAGCATGCACAAACCTTTGCAACATAGGTTTAGGACATGGTACGTGATAAGGGTCTTCAATGCCATCATCATTATAGATCACTTCTCGTACAGCCAATTCTTCCAGATACCTGATAGCTTTTCCAAGTGTGGCTGCTTTGACCTGTGGGCAATCTATTGCCTCTTTATAGGGATATCTCTCCCTGACAGCTGACAAGAGTCGTTTCCACAGGCTAGTAGTTCCAGCCTTTTCCCCAAATGCCCGATCAATAGCTGCATCTTTGGCTACAGGGCCCAACTGCCTAGCTTCCTTCTGAGTTAATGTTATGGTAGCAGCCCCATCATTCCAGCATCGGAATAACCAAGAGAGGAGTGGTTCACCTGTAAAACGGCTGTAGTCTTTTCTCAGAGTACGCAAGTCTCTCATGGAATAGGGCTGAGCAGATTCTGAGTCTGAGTCCTCATCTGACTCTGCACTAGCTGCTCTACGAGGAGAGGCAGTATCCTCTATTTCCTCTATCACCTGGTCATCTTGTTCAGACTTGGAAGGGTTATGGCTCGCTTCTGATTTCCATTGTTTTCCTTTTCTCTTAGTTACAGGGTTAACAAGTAACTGTGTGGGCTGAGGGGGAGAGGCTGAGGCATCTGCAGCAGTGGCAGCAGCAGGGCTTGTTTTCTGAGCAGCAGCAGTGTCTGTGGGAGTAGACACAGCAACTGGAGCTGTAGCAGAAACACTGGCGATGCTGGCTGGCCTTATCTGAGTTGTGCCCTTGCGTGAGGGGGGGCGAGAAGCGGCTGCAGAGGCAGGAGTGGGGGTGCTCTCTTTACGAGGCGAGCTTGTTCCCCTAGTTGTAGTTGTCTTACTCCTCACCAATATATAGTAGCACATGAACACCTGAACACCAAAAATCAGGAGGCACAAACCTATAACAATCATAATGCCATTTAGACAAGAATCCACTGAACTCAGCCCAAGGGTGGTATGTTTCCTCAAAAGAACTCTGAAAACATGATTACGAACAAAGTTCTTAATCCTTCTATGAAACATCACTGCACCATACACCATGATATACATCAATATTGAGGACCATATTGCAACGATGGTCCTTAAGCGTCTCTTACGATAGGAAAGCCACATATTAGCACTCATTCCAGCTGCAAAAAGACAGATCGCATTCCCTAAATTCCAAAGATACGGCATGATTGGTTTAATTTCCAACCCTGTGAAATTTCCAAAGGAAAAAGTCTGATTCCAGCTCAGGAAAGCCATTCTTTCACTGGAGTTGGAATTCAAACTGTTCAGACAATTTAGTCAAAATTTAAACTGGACTCGAGCCAATTAGCTCGAGCCCCACGTTGGGCGCCAATAAATCTGTCACGGTTTAACACTGACCCGGCAATTAAACCGAATAACAGACGCTCTCTTTAATCTCTCTCTCCCCTCGATGAAGAAAGGAGAGAGAATAAGGGAGAGAGACTTATGAGTTGGAAACTAAACTACACAACTTTAATGAAACAGTAATGGTAAATAGGGAAAAATTACTAAATATATACAAATATACAGGAAAATGGAAACCACATTCCTCCCCCCTTTCCCCCAATAACTCTCACGTCACCACCGAGGCTGTAGGGCAGCACTGGGAAAGTCCAGGCTGGACTCCTGGAGTCGGCAGCAGTCGGGAACCGGAGGCAGGAACACACAGATAGGGGCTGGCACGGATCAGGACCACAGGCAGACGAACGGACAGGATCCTTCTAGGATGCCGGTGAAGGAGGGGAAGCAGGAAATCAGGAAAAGATCTGGCTCGGTCCCCGTGATGCCTCAGATTTATACTGAGTGTGACGTATATGGGATGGAATACTCTGTTTGGTCAATTCTGGCATCTATCTTGTCTGTTCCTCCCCAAAGGAGGGCTCAGGTGGGGCCTCTGTGTCCTCCTGGACGGTAAAATATTTTCCTCAGAGCTGAGGAAAGCAGTGTCCTTGGCCCTGCATACCAGTCTCTAGCAGTAACTATAAACATCAAGTGTTATCAGTCCTAGAAGCACATACACTGTCTGAGAAACTTGCTGTTAATTTCAGCAAATGCAACTACTTACAAGGGACTTAGCTAAAAGCAAAAGTACAGAAACAGAAAACCACCTTTATCCTGGCCCAAACCAGGACAGCACCTAAATCTGGATCCTAGTTGCATATGAGCCTCTTCTTGATCTTATGACCCTTATCCCATTCCTTGCATCAGCAAGTACAGTGATTGTAAGTGTAACCTGAGAGATCTCACCAAGCAGAGATAGTGGAAGAACTTATTCTTTCCTGCTCTATTCCCATTCTGGTAATTAGAATAGACAATTTATCACAACTGGTCTTTTCATTGATACAACAAGCCCAGTTTGACATTACTGTTTCCTCAAGGTTAGCCTTCAGTGCGGGTGATTCAAGAGTGAACAGGGACACTTGTTTGCAATAACTTCTAATTTTATTCTTATAGAGTAGTTGCTTGCTTAGCCCTTTTCTAAAGTGTTCCTATGTCCTTATGCTCCATTTCTCTATGTGCCCTCAAGAATATAACTTTTCCATCTTTATCATGCTTTTCCTATATGCTTTCAATGAGGAACTCCTTATTAGCCATTTTAATCTTTTGGTATGTTTCTCACCTTTCTTCATTAAGATGATGATTTGCTTGAAATATCTACTTGGAAACAGGTAGTTTCATGCTGTTGCTTCTTGTTTGTTTTCTGAGGGTTATTAATTCCTCTGTTTACTTATATATTTAATTGAAATTATTCCTTACCATGACATTTTGCACAGCCATTTAATCCTCGTTTTGAATCATATCTAAAAAGCCATTTCAGTACCCTCCAACTTACACATCAAGAAGCATTCACACAGTGCTCCAAGACTATGGTGAACATATTAAGTGCCAAGTTAATAATCTAAGCCAAAGATGATCACCTAAGCTTCTCCTCTAATCAATGTAGAATAGTGGCCTTATGCAGACCATGATGATAATTTTAAGATAGGGAATGATATCCCTGTTATCCTTATGATTCAGAGCGTTCTCTGAAATAAGTTTTTTTCTGTTCTCTATAAAGAGTTTAAATGCCTGGATTAGATTTTGGTGAATAACTTTGCTAAAGTTACTTTGGTGAATAAGGTTGCTAAAGTTCAGTGAGTTGAATCATGCTCTCTCCTTATGTTTATATAATTTTTTAAATTTTTTTTTAACAGATATTTAGATAATTGGAATTGTTAATTACTACCAAACTTTAAATTCTAGATAATACTGCTACTGATTTTCGCTGAGCCTTATGTTCTTGATGCTCATGCTCTAAGCATGATGGTACCCAGTCTTACAGGAGACTTGTTTGTTGCTTTTGTTTCTCTAAACAGGAAAATATACATTAACTCCTCCAATAAACTACCAACAAAACTACTATGTTTCAGGCCAAAGGAATGAGGCATGGATATTTCAGGGAACAATTTTTTTACCTGCCTCTTCAGTGAACAAACCAGACACTTGAGTTGTATGCAGAAAAAATATGGAAGTCTTGTTTTTTTCATACATGAACTGTGGATTTTCAGAACCATTTTGTCCCAGGCCCAGAATACCAAGGTAATTTGCTATAGTGGTCCTTCTGGCTGCTGGTAGTAAAACAAAAACATTTTATACCTAAACAAGTTTAGAATGATAATTTCTACCCCTGACTGCCTCACAGTCCAAGTTGTTTGTCAAATGGGCTGTCACAATAACTTCTTTGGGTAATAATTTGAAGAATCAATAGTCTTTTCTCTTTCTTTATGAAACCTGACAACTTTTCCATTGATTGCTTTTCTTCTATCAGTACTGCTGCCTTTGTGGTTTCTGATTAATTTTCTAGCATCTCAGCTTATTTGTATATTTCAGTGTAACATATAGACATGGGTTTCTAAGAGTATGCCAGCTGTTTATTTTGTGCTTGGGTGCTGTAACCTAAGCTGGCAATATGTGCCATATAAAATATGTGCATTTTAGGTATGAAAAATCAGGTAGGTGAGAGTATAATTCTTTCCAGCATGCAACCCAAGGATATTATAGTGGGAAAAAAGAAAGAGAGAAACAAGGAATGTTTGTATTATTGCTAGCCAAACATGGTTTAGATGGTAGTTAAGAACCAGAAACTAATTATGGTATCCAAGAGAATCCCTTCTATTTACTTGTTGTACATAAATATGCTAATTTAACAGTCAATATTGAGAAGTTTGGTATTTACTATTACAGGTAACAATAAAGTGAATTACTGCTATGGCCATCACTGGAATAACTGCATTCCCTTTTTGGGTCTCTTCAAAGGAAAAATTTCCAATTAGAGTACAATCTTCTATCAAGTGCATGTTAATTCATTACTAGAAAAAAGTTAATAAGTGAAGGGTGGGTATGATAAACATTAACAGGCATGAGATCCTTCAGATGTCTATAAAAAATGAGGTGAAGTATTCTGGATGGCTCTAAAGTTACAGTTTCTCTGTGGGAGACTCTAACAATAAGTAATTGAATAGCAATGAAAATTGATAATTTTCAACATTGTACTGTTGAAATCTGTTTCAACAATTGTACTGTTGTACAATTGTAACAATTGTACTGCTACAATCTTAAGTACTGTTCAAAAAGCCAGCCTTTCCATTCAGCCTTCTCTAGCATTCTCTCTTCTTACTATCAAATTCTTGAATGAACCATCTTAGACCAAGACTGTCTGCACCAGGGATGTGTTTAATCTGTATTCATAATAGCTCCTCTTCTGTTCCAAACAGCAAATCTTACTGTCAAACTCTTTCTTGTTTTAGACTTCAGCCTTTAGACTTCAGCCTTTTTTTTAAAGTTACTTTACAACAAGTGATTTTGAGAGCAAATTAAATCTTCCTGCTATCCACATATACAGGATACAGTATGAACCAACCTCTAGATGGCTACTGCTGTGCATATGGTGAACTGGTAGTGATGTCCAAGAGTTGAAACAGGCTGATCTTACATATGTATTCAAATGGTATTACTCTAATTATGTTTCAATACCAACTCTCCACATGCTAACAAAATCCCTTTTTGCCTTTTGTATATCAAGATTACTGATTTACTACTCACTGGCTTCCCTGAGGTCCTGAGGGAGTGCAGGGGACATTTTTATAATCTGCAAGTCAACAGTGATAAAAGAGAATCAGTTAATAAAAAGTATCAAACTAAATTAAGTGCAGACATCTGTGTATCAGTTTAATTTGCTGAGGTGAGCCTGAAGTCAGGGAGGGTATGAATATATCTTTTGTTTACTTATCTATTCTTCTAACAGAACTCACAGAAAACCTGAATGTCTCCCTAACCTCAACTGTCTCATGAAATGTGCAAGCAGTCTGACAGAGGCCAGAAAAATATCTGTACTCTGTTTTCACAGTAGAAGTCCTGGTGGAGGCTATGTTAAACAGGAAGCTCGCTCTAAATCCGTGGGTATTTCCAGTGATTTCTGAGCGACCAAAAAACTTTAACCATGCTTGATTTTCCATTGTCTAAGGATGGAAGAAACATTCATTCATTTGGGTGAACTCATCAATATTATTTTCCCCAGAAGGAGAGGGGTTTACACTTTTAAGAGCTGGCAAGCCCTTCCTTCTGCTGGGGGTCTCAGGTGAGGCCAATCAGCTTATAAGGCGGTGGCACCCAGCACTGCCAAGAGGGCTATAAAAGGGCTGTGAGGAGCATGGCAACCAGGATCAGGCACGCAGGGATGTGGTATGGCAGTTATTGCAGGCAAGGCAAGCAGGAGGGGCATGGCTACGGCCACCTCCCAGCTCTCTTGAAGGAGCAATGGTCTTCAAAAAATCATAACTTGGTGCTGTTAAGACGAAGGGTGTGTCCACACAGACAGGACCCCTTAAGATGGACACCAAGATGGACATAACTGTTCAGGCCTCTGGCTGTGTAGAGTGTTTGAGCCTGGTGTTAGCACCAGAGGACAGTGTGAGTGGGGTCTGTGTGCGATGCGAGCAGGTGAGTGACTTGCTATGCCTGGTGGCAGAGCTCAAGGAGGAGGTAGAGAGACTAAGAAGTATTAGGGACAGTGAAAGGGAAATTAACTGGTGGAGTCACACCCTTTCTAACTTAAAAGAAGTCCAGGAGGAGAAGGTGAAGCCCTGCCCCACCCCCTGCCATCAGGCAGTTGGAGCAAACCATGTGGGTGGGAGGGAATGGAAACAGGTCCCTCATCGGAGAGGCAAAAGAATCCCCTCCCAGCCCCCACCATTTCCCCAGGTGGCCTTAGAGAACAGATATGAGGCCCTGGACTCAGAGAATCAGCCAGAGGACAGACAAGAGGAAGATCTGTCTGGAAGGTCTCCTGTTCAGCCTGGAGAAGAAGAGGCTTAGGGGAGACCTCATCACTCTCTACAACTCCCTGAAAGGAGGGGGTAGCTGGGGGGGTTGGTCTCTTTTCCCAGGCAACTCTCAGCAAGACAGGAGGGCGCGGTCTTAAGTTGTGCCAAGGGAGGTTTAGGTTGGATATTAGACAGAATTTCTTTACGGAGAGGGTGATCAAGCTTTGGAATGGGCTGCCCAGGGAAGTAGTGAATTCACTGTCCCTGGAGATATTTAAAAAGAGACTGGATGTGGCACTCAGTGCCATGGTCTGGTAACTGCAACGGTAGTGGATCAAGGGTTGGATTTGATGATCTCAGAGGTCCCTTCCAACCCAATTCTATGATTCTATGATTCTAAGTAATACTGACAAGGTGTCAGCTTAAAAAAACTGCAGAAAGGAGGGTCCCTGGATAAACTAGAACATTAACAATCCTTCCTTATCTCTTCAGGGAGACAGCTGTTTTGAAGATGATAAATTGATGTTGCTTTACCTGGATGATAGAGTTGTATATATTTCTAATTACATCAAGTGGTTCATCAATGCATCTGTGAAGCCAGATAGCATCTGGTTCATATTAATTTAAAAATAACCAGCCACACCTAAATTTTCTGGGCTATCAGAAATGTATACTTTATTTGGTTCAGGTATAGTAATCTTTCTAAAACTATCAAGATACATGTAGCCAGTTTTTTAAAAACTCTTATTTGCTTAACTTCTAGAAATTTTTCACCTTTTTTTTTTTTTTTTTTTCATTTTTGAAAACTCTCACTAGATAACTCTCTGTATTCCTGTGCTCGTGAAACACTTCTACAAAATAGCTCCATGGGGAATACTGTGAGCATCACCAGCATATTCTACTGTGTAATTCAATGTTAGCTCTACACTGTTCAGCAATCACAGCTGTAATTATCTAAGTGTTCAGTTTAAGCTTTTCGGTGTAGACATTTGAATTAATCTGTATCTGGAAAAAATTACAGACTCAACTATATTTTATGTACAGATGGATTTTCAAATTCATCTAAGACTGCCATAAACAACGTTTTTCAGTTTGAAAGCACAACCTTGAACTCATAATTGTAGGAACAAGAAGTACTCCAAATGAGAAAGTGTCTGCTCCTAAATCCTTGTGTTACAAAGGCAGCTGAGTGAGTAGATGCACAAACCCATAGGTTACTATGTCTTAGAACTGTATTTACAGGACTGAATGCAACCTGATAATGAGTATAAACTAGTTTTGGGAAGGAAAAAAGATTCTTAAAAGCATGCTGTGATGTGAATCTATGCTACATTTATAATAACCCCATTTTCTGTAACTGTACATTATTGGTCTGTCTATTGAGGCTCACCAATTTGACAGCTGTGGGAACCATGTCTTACTGTGAGACACTGCTCCTCTCTTCAAAGACTTTAATATCTTTGTGGACAAGGCATAGAAAACTGAAAAGAGTTACAGCTTTCTCAAATAATTCTCAGTTTATTCACTAGTAAAATATGATCCCGTCCGCACCTGTGTTCTCTTACACTTTTATTCACTCAGTCTAAAAGATGAAAGATACGAGAGAACAGTGTCTGTTTGTGGTGCTCAGAAAAACTGTATTGATGTGAAATTTCAATATTAGCAGGAGTTTTCTGAGGGCTGGTGGAAGTTTTGCCTCATGTCCAGTTACTTTTTACTGCCACATAGCCTCTAGCAGGTAACAGAAGTGAAAGTCTGCCTTGCCAAGGTGAGTTTGAATTTCACAATCATCTGGTACAGTAGGAAGATTCAGCTGTGAACATGGATATTCTGTGTAAGGTTAGCCCTGTTGAGGAATCCTAGAGCATTTCTGTAGGCTCAGGGCAAATAGCATCTTGGAAAAGCATAGGACTGCTGTTGAGAGGTAAAGTAGCACTTCCATTTCTTGGATTATCATGTCTAGTTGTGCGAGGATTTTGGAAAGATGCAGGTAAATCTGAGAAATCCCAGATGGAGAAGATGACTTCTGAAGCTAGTTTGAGCTCCAGCATTTTATTATTTCAAACTATAGGCAACAACTGAGAGTCTGAGTGACACTGCTTTTCTGTGTATATATGTATGTGTAAAAGTGCAAGGATCTGTATATGATTACCTTGATTTTTTTCATTATTTTGAGATATCTACCAGAAACAGAGCTGTTTCTTCCTGTCATTAATTACACTTCACTAATCTCAGTAGCTCAGTAGAGATGGAGGTTGCACCCTGCATTCAAGACAAATTATTGTTTTGAAGACATCAAGCAAACCATAGTGAACATAAATTCATTTTCCACGTAGATAAAGATAGCAATTTAAAGTCAAGGGTTGTGCTCATGAAATCAAATATTGAATTGCTGGGAGTTAGATGGCAGTATTATCTTACAGTACACTTATGTTATGTTATTCTTTTGCTCAGGTTTTTTACCACTCTTGTCACTTTATTTCTTTTTCAGCATCTCTTAGTATTGTGTTAAGCAACATGACTAATCTGTCATGCAGTTTTCTAATTCCTTCCCCACAGGAGAAATGTGTGCAGTGGTGGGACTTGTTTTGGTCTTGTTTTTCTTCTTACCTTCCTACCACTTCTTGATTTGCAGTCTTAATTTTACCCTTTTGTAGGATCTTCTGGAAGCTGTCTGAGTCATATTGCTACTCTGCAGAGATTTTGAGCCATGTTTAGAGATGAGTAATGCAGCCTGGGAGACCAGAGTCATTCTAAATTGGTGCAACTTAGAGTTTCCTCTGCCATCCCAGTACATCAGCTACTCGTAGTAAAATCTCTGCAGATTCTTTCGAGCACAGTATTTATACTCTGGCTTATTTGTCCACATGGAAGCTACATTCCCTAGCACAACCTTTTTCAAACAAAGCTATTCATGCTTTAATCTTCTCTGTTACCACTTTTGCTATGAGAATAGATGCAAAGGTGACAGATTTATCTCTGTGCTTTAAGTAGATTTATTTTTTAACATTTTACTTGCCACTTCAATTTTAACCCTAACTATAAATGAGTGAGGAAACTGTGTTAGAGTTCATGACATTTCAAAAATAAACACACTTTAAGTCTCAAATACCTTGTTAAAAAGGATTCAGTGAAGAAAAATTATTCCCAATTAAATCAGCTTAGACTAAACATTTACAGACATTAAACTATGCACTGCTGATTTTCCTCTGCAGGTGCATGCATAAATCTTGCTGAATAAGCCAACACTCCATCTTGGCAGGGGTAGAAGTGTGGCTTTTTGTCTTGAGAAAGTCCCTCAGAGTACATAAAATCATATATCCAGTGGTATGATTTCACTTTTTGTAAGGACTGTCTTGGAGAAAGACACTTTCTTGATGAAGACATAAGCATGGAGGCACTCAAAATCGATGTGTACTGCTGGGTGTGCAGAGCCATGTCTCTATACATATCCATATAGATATGATTGAAGGTCTAGGTCCATGTTTATGCTCCATAGAGGGACTGACACCTAATTTGAGAGAGCTTGTTTCAAGCCTGCAGCTGATGAAAAAACAGGGGAATTGAGAGGAAGATAATAGAAGATCTGCATTCTGGCTTATTGACCAGGTTCTAAGGCAAAGATGGAGTCACTTCTACATAGATCTAGATGCCCGTCAGTGTAGCCAGTCAAGTTGAAGGGAACCAACGTGGCTTCAAAGTGTATTAATTTAAAAAAAAAACCTCTCCTATTTCCTTCTCTCTAATGGTAGGTGTTCCCTCAGTGCAAAATACATTCTCATTTAAAGGAATGTGACCACTCATGCATGTGGGCACATACATATGCTAGTCTTAAAAAGATCCAGGGAACTGTGTTTGCCAGCTGGTTGCCAACATCATGTGTTTGCAGTTGCCACTTGAAATTTCTTCCAAAACAAACAAGCAGAACCTTGTGGAGTGCTGCATTCTTTCCAGATTGACCATTAGTCTTTTTCTTTCTCACCTTATGCTTGCAATATTAATTCTTAATTTTTGGAAAAAACACCACTTTTTATCATGACTTGGAAAATTCACTCAACCCTTAACATATAGGCTGACTGCAGCATCAGGAGTATCTTAATACCCACATATTTCTTTATCTTAAACGACTGCATTTTCAATGTGAATGACTTGGATTCAAATGTACTATGTTACTGTCCATGTTTCTTTTAAGTCTACCTCTTAAATCTCAGGAGAAGGAACAGACTGACACTAAAAAAGACAGCCCTTTTGCAGATTTTGGTGACTTACAAAGTAATTTACAATCTCAATATTCTTCTTACATGCTGATACTTACTTTTATTAGAGATATCTTCTACTAATACCTTAACACTTCCTAGATGATTCTGTACCTGAAAGTGTTGCCAGTGATATACAGTGCCTTTTGCTTGTGTGACACTGGATTTAGACCATCTTTGCCTTCAGTTTGGTTTGCTCTGTGGGGCTTTTAGCAGCCCCTGTGAACAGGGTATGCTGGGGAGGGACTTTGTAGTTTTAAAATCATACATAGTACCTCAAGGCTTTGCACTCAGTAACAGACTATTGAACAAAGAATCCTAAAGCCTACAGGGGCCTTTTGTTTAGAGAAAGCTGTTAACTCCAAGGCTGAAAAATATTTCTGTTTTATGATTTTTTTCCAAACCAAAACCTACCATCTTGCGTGTTGGCTTGACTCCCTGTGCTTAATTTTTGTGGATCTAAAATGACAACTAAATATCCGCACACACTTGGTTTATTGCTCCTGAGGTCTTAATGAGGGGGTCTTTTTAACTTAGTTTCATTATGAAGCAGTAAACCTCCTTTTTACTTTCCCTCCCCCACCCCTTGGGTATTTCTCTACTGTCTTCCTTCTTTAAATAACTGTGGATAAAACGTAAATCCTTCATTTAGTTCCTAGAATGAAGCATACCTGGAGGTTATATTGTAAAAGAGAGCAGTAAGCTTTTAAAAGCTACCCAGAATTATAAGACCTAAATAGTTTAGGAGTAGAAAACTCCTAAAGATATTCCTAAACTTCAACTTTAGGAGTAGCAATATCTAGAAAAACTTGTGTCAAACCACTTTCATAGTGTTAATTGCTGTTGGACATCAGGACAACAATGAATATTGGTAGTAAGGCTCAAGAAAGCCTGAGTACTGTTAACATATGGATTGTTACCATCAAATCAGAATAATATACTAAGGCAGTGCAATTTATTTATTGAAATCAAAGGAATATGCATGTGGAGTTAAAGATTTTTTTCTCCTATTTTGCATTCATGTGTCAAAAGTATTTTATTAATTCATTATCTAAAGGTGAGAAAATTATCTCTAAAAAATTAATGAAAAATAACCACACAGACTATGCTTGGGGCATAACTATAAGTTGAAAAAAATCTAAGGATGTAAAAGTGGCTAAAGACATCCAGCATCCCTACATTGGCATAAAAAATGTCTTACATTACTTGATCTTTGCCGTAATGCAGAATTTCAAGTCCTTATACTCTCTAAGATGTCCTCAACATTGTATGAGTAGGAGACTTGTCAGCACAATATGTTTTTCCTTTGTCCAGCAGCCAATTTTAATTAAATTCACTGGAATGTGTATCTCTGAGACATCTTTCTTTCCTATTTAATTTCATGTAAAACTCATATCTTTACAAAGAAGTCATGGTTGCAGTGCAGAATAAATATTAGACAAAGTCACCTCAGTACTTTATTAGGACAAGTCAATATTTCTTAAATGAGGAGTTTGTAATTGACATTATGATGTCTATAGTAAGGATATATCTCATTATGACTCCAAACTAGCAAGGGTGTGATCCTGCTAACAGTTACATGCCTGTAATTTTCAAGCATATGGACAAGGGATAATCTTGCAAGCTCCATTTACTTTTCACTAGCATTAAGTTTCAATTCTGTTCAAAATGTTTTCCTGACCACAAATAAGGAAGCATGGCACTTCAGAAGTAGCTTTTTTGCATCTTAAAAAAAGCCCAAACAACAAACCAACAACCAAAACCTTACCAAACAACCAATAAAAAACTCCAGCAAAATTATTCCTAACACTATAAAAAAGCTTTTCAAAGTCAGAAGTTTTATATTTATGTTGAAATAAGACTAAATGGCAGCATGTCAGATACTGAATTTAAGGGCATCTTTTTCACAAAAGGTTTTTTTCCAGAAGGTGGCCGTGGTGGTGGTGAGGGAATGGATGAATGGAAGAGAGCAGGAGCAGTGATAATTATTGTTAGAACATCTGAAACGCTGCTCTTATTTTTTTAAAGTTTACTTATGTGATTTTATTTCTCTCAAATCATAATTCACAACTAAACTCAGAAGTTGTTTGGTTTGTGCGTTTTGCTGTTTCAGTTTTTTGCTTGTTCTTTTCCCAGGTGTTTTATTATTATTTTAGCACTGTATTCAGAGACTGGGCCAAGTATCTGTCAATACTGAGGTCAAGGCTCACATCCCCATCATGACTGGAGAACAGTGTATAAAACAACCTCGAGCTGAGAACCTTTATCTTTTTTTTCAGCATATTAGGGGTATTGATAGTAAATTTCCCTTTCATTTAGAGGGGGTTAAAGTAAAGGAAGAAAACATCCAAGAAATAAACTCTTCTGGAGAACCCTTCAAAATTCATCAGTACTGCCTAGGGCCAAGTTTTGGTTCCTTTTTAGTACCGAGTGTTATGCATACATGTTTTTTTTTTCTTGTTTGGAGGAGATGGGAAGCCATGTTTATTTATCTCTTTACCTTAATGAAATTTCATCATCCAGGTATTGAGGTCTAGTATCAAACATAGAGGTTTCTTGGTGTGAGAATCTCCTTTTTGGTGTCACACGGCAATAGTGATGCATTTGCAAAACTTGCAGTTAAGAACAAAATATTTCACATTTAGATATTTCAAACCTGAGGCATGTTGTTCAGTCCACAGAATGTTGGTGTGGGTGCATATGCTTATTTGGATTATAAAAATCTTTTTTCATTACATTGTTGTGACTTAAGTTGTTTTCTGTCCACAGGAATCAGTGCATTAAGTATCTCCATTTAAGCTAATCAAAATGATTTATTTATTCCTTGAAAGACAGGATGTGGCCACAGGTTTGTGGAGTTGTAGATAATTTCTTATCTGTCCAATCTCAACTCAGAAATTGCTAAGCTCAGGAATTCTCTTTGTATCAATGAGCAGCACTATTCATGATCAGTAGCACTAATGGAAAGGGGCATAAACCAGCCTTTTTTATGCTTAATAACTAAAGGCAGTACCTTTAAATCCTAAAAGTCCCAATCACAAATTAATAAGATTGATCTTATACTGGGGATTTTTGTGATACAAAAATACAAGTGAGGAGAAAGGGAGGAAAGTGCCACTTTAGAAGAACTTTAAGCATTTCAGACTTCTTGAGAGAAATTTCAGAAGTACAAAAAAAGTACTGATGCTTATTGAGCCTCATAGGAGTTCTTCCATGGCCTGCATTTGACAGTGAATTGGGGCTACTTCTGATATGATTGCATTATTACTTTGTAACATGATTGAAAAAAAGATAACCATCTGCTTGTCAGGAATACACAAAGTCTTAGGTGCTGAAGAATATGTTGGATAAGTGTGTCATGATCCACTGTTGACGAAAAAAAATTGGGAGAATGATGAAAACAAAGAGTGTGAGAGAAGGAAATCACTGAATCATAGAATGGGTTGGATTGGAATGGTCTTTAAAAGATCATCTAGTTCCAAACCCCCTACATGGGCAGGAACATCTCCCACTGGACACGGTTGCTCAAAGCCCCATCAAATCTGACCCTGAACACAGTTCCAGGGATGAGGAATCCACAATCTCCCTGGGCAGCCCATTCCAGTGTCTCACCATGCTCAAACAAAAGAATTTCTCCCTAACATCAAGCCTAAATCTATCTTCTTTCAGTTTAGAACCACTACTCCTTTTCCTATCACTACCTCCCCCTGTGACAAGTCCCTCTCCAGCTTTCCCGCAGGCCCCTTTTAGGTACTTGAAGGCCATTATAAGGTCTACCCAGAGCCTATTTTTATCCAGGCTGAGCAACGCCAACTCTCTCAGCCTGTCTTCATAGTAGAGGTGCTCTCTGATCAGGTCTCTGATCATCTGTGTGGCCCTAAGATGTGGCATTCCATCAAGACGAGATACTGGCTGTCATAATGAATGATGGGGAAAAGATTTGGTTTCAAATACTGATTGTTTTTTACCACTAAAGTACTTAATCTATTTAGAAAAATCAAAGCTCATGTTAGGCAACTGTAATTCATATGCTTCTGACAGAGGTATAAAGAGTGGTGACATTTAGCAAACCCTTGATTTATGCTACATTAATGCCGTAATATTATATGAGTCAGTTGCATGGGTAAAAAAATTTAAAATATTATTATAATAGTCATTGAGTCACAGTCAGAAATTTCAGCTGTTGAATGCCTTAGGTAGAAAGTTCCAATAATGCTTTTTGTAGCGATCTAGGTGTTTGTAATTTGTTTATCTAGAATAACTGCCATTGATTGGTCTCTTAGAAGGGATAATTATATTATAAATGATGATCTCTTTCTGTAATTAAAATATTTTTCTTTGTGCTGCTCACGAACTGGATGTGTATTTGTCAACAAGGTAATTTTAATTAAAATTAAAAAAATTAAAATTATACTAGTGATTTAAATGTTTCATCTATAATGGGTAATTTTACTTTGAAAAGAACCCAATATATAAATTATATGCTCTGAGACAGCACATGAGTAATTCTAATTTTCTGAATTCACCTTCAAATCTTCATTGAAATGAACTGGTGCTGCCTCTTCTGTTCCTCACCAGCTGTTTGGCCAGCCTAGGGTTTATAGTTTCTACCTCTTCAGTCATTTCATCTTGCTGTTAATGCTGCTACTAATTCACTGATTCTACAAGAATGGAATAATGGTTTATGTCACAGTTGCAATACACAGTCCTTTTGCCTTAATGTACACACCAAGTCCAACATCTCCGATAGATGAGGTTACAGTAGATGATGTCTAAGGTCCCTTACAACCTGAATCGTTCTATGATTCCATGTAAGAAACTGCTAAAGTATAAAATCCTGTTTGTTTTGGAAGTCATTACTTTTTTGAAGTATAAGTAAAAGTATAAGTCATATACTTTTTTGAAGTATTTCCTCTTTTAAAAGAGGAAAAGAACCAAAAACCTCCAAACTTTTTAAGGACTGCAGCATAAAGGATTCATTTACCACAACCCTCAATGCTTTCCAAGTGAGTAACTACAAAAGCAATTATCTGGCAGTGTGGAAAAATACTTTCCATGCTAACCCATGTCACGTGTAAGCCAAGTCAAAAGCAGCAGAGGTAAAAAAGCTTTTGAAAGTAGCGATGCTACAGGTGGGAGGTTGTGGGTGTGGTATGAATCCCTGAAGTGCTAGAGCTGAATTAATGTTCACTAAATACCAACCCTCCTACTTACTGCTTCAGCTATGTGCTTGCTTCAGAGTGTGTCAGAAATGAAAGACTTGAGATCACAGATAGAGTGGAAAAATTGGTTGGCTCCTTCACCTGTGACTCAATTTATGCAATTAAATGCACAGGTGGAGGAAGGTTTGCAAAAACATTCTTAATGATTCTCAGAGTTTATTTCACTAGCCCGGAGATTGTGGTATATTAAAAAAATAGAAGAAACTGATGGTTTTTGTTACCTTTTAATAAGTGGAAATTTTGATTCTCTTGTTTCTAGAAGGATAAATAGACTGCTATGATATTATGAGACTGTTACTGGAAAAAAAAAAGCACACATGAATGTAAGTACTCCTAACTTGTTGTTAAGCTTAATATCATTATAATATGACCTTACACATTTCCAAGGCATACAGTTAGGAAGGATATGTTTTGTACTTATTTAGGAAGTGTTGACCCTTTAGACAGGAAGCTTCTACAAATAAGGAAGCTTCTTGATATCTTGGCATTTGGCGGGGTGCAGGCAGGGCATGAGAGAATTACCTGTAGTGTTGGGAAACTGAGGGGAAAACATGAAAGAAATTTTGCTTTCTAATCTTTTACCAACTTCCCCCTACACCTGCTACTGTACTTGTAAAAACAGCATAATCTTTTTGCAGTATTTTGTTTTCCTTCTTCCTCTTATCCCTTGGAGACAGTGACCCAGGCCTTATTTTTTCTTTCTATAGGATCTAGGCAACAAAGCTGCTGCATTATGGTTTCCTCGAAGTCTAGTTCTCACAAGTGAGGAAACTTCATGGTGTTTTCTCTCTTTTGCCTGCCTGATCTCCAAGGCTTTTGGTACCTCTCCTTTAATCTTCTCTTATTTATTTATACCACCAGATTCACTGGTGTCTGTTGCTTCCTAACATAGAGGAATGTGTTTATACATATGTATATATACTGTTTTACCTGATAGGTGAAGTTTGAGTGACTGTAGTCAAGCATATCTTTATTGTGATTGGTGCAAAGATCTCTTGCTTTACATTTAAAGGTATAGGCTAAAAATGCTGCCTCATCTCCACTCTGCTCCACCCTCCATGCAGTTTCTCTTGGAGTTAGCGCACTGAGTATCCTGGATAATGCCATTGTCTAAGGTAGCCATAGTACACTGGCCACATTCCACTGGCTCCAAATGCTGTACCTTACTTTTAAAAAGTACAAATGCAGTCTGGGTCATTTCTGGAAATTATTGCAATCATTCCACAGTGTTGTTCAGCAAAACATCTCAATATTTTGAAATTTTTTTGAGTGTTTTGGAGGCAGTTGGGCTAAAATATTCTGCAAGAGAAAGCTGTTACTAAGAAGAAAGCTCTCACTACAAAGAAAGCTGTCACTGCAAAGCATGATGAATGAAATTGTGCTGGAGCAACCTTAGATTGATGGACACTGGGGAGTACAATTTGCAAAATGGCCACAGCAGAGCCCTGAAGAATGAAGGTCTGAATAAGGTTTTGATATCAGTCTAGGCACAAGGGAATTTGGGTTACATGAACTTCAGTACTGTGCTGCATTATAGTTATTATATGTGGAATTGCAAGTGAAAATTGTCAGTTAGCTATTCATATATATATATATATATATATTCAGAATCTTCTGTTCTTATGAAAGTATGTGTATGAGCTTTGTTTTTCTGTGTAGCCTGCTCCACACATTCAAACTCTGCTGTACACCTCTTAATCCCTAGTTATTCTCTTGTATCTTGGGTAGGTAACTGTACATATACTTCAGGGTCAGGAATATCCATGTAGCTGCCTGGGGACAGAAGGAACCTCTTGCTTGATCAATCTGGTCTTTTTTTATGACAAGGGGACCCACCTAGTGGACAAGGGAAAGGCTGTGGACATTGTTTATTTTGACTTTAGTAACCTCTTTGACACTGTCTCCCACAGCATTCTCCTAGAGAATCTGGCAGCTCATGGCATAGGCAGGTATACTCTTAGGGCGGGTAAAAACTTGGCTGCATGTCTGGGCCCAGAGAGCTGTAGTCAGCAGAGATAAAGCCAGTTGTCACTAGTGGTGGTCCCCAGGCCTCAGTTTTGGGGTCAGTCTTGTTGTATCTTTATCAGTGATCTAGTTGAGAGGATTGAATGCTTACTCAGAAAGTTGGCAGATAACACCAAGTTGGGTGGGAGTGTTGATCTGCATGAGGTTAGGAAGGCTCTGCAAAGGGACCTGGACAGGCTGGACCAGTGGGCCAATGCCATGAAATGAGGTTTAACAAGGACAAGTGCTGAGTCCTGCACTTTGGTCACAACAACCCCTGGAAATCCAAGGGGCTTGTGGAAGAGTAATTGGAAAGCAAGGACCTCTAGGTGCCTATCAATAGCTGGCTGAATATGAGTCATCAGTGTGCCCAAGAAAGCCAACAGCATCCTGGCTTGTATCAGAAACAGTGTGGCCAGTAGGAAAAAGGAAGTGATTGTCCCCCTGTACTAGGCACTGGTGAGACTGCACTTCAAATGCTATGTTCAGTTTTGGGCTACTCACTACAAGAAAGACATTGAGCTACTGGAGCAAGTTCAGAGAAGGGTAGCCAAGCTGTCGAAGAGTCTGGAGAACAAGTCTTATGAGGAGACATTGAAGGAATTGGGAATGCTAAGTTTGGAGAAAAGAAGGCTGAGGAGACAACTCTACAACTCTCTCTCTACTCTCTGCTTTCTACTCTCTGCTCTCTACAACTACCTAAAATGAGGTTGTAGGGAGATGTGTGCTGGCTTCTTTTCTCAAGTAAATAATGGTAGGACAAGAGGAAATGGGGTGAAGTTTAACCAAGTGATGTTTATTATAGATCTGAGGAGGAGTTTCCTTAGTGGGACAGAAGTTAGGTGCGGGAACAAATTGCCAAGGGAGGTGGTGGAATCACTATCCCTGGAAGTATTTAAAGACTATGTGGACGAGGCACTTCAGGACATGTTCTAGTGGGCAGGGTGATACAGATATGGATATGCATTTTATTTATTTTATTTGGGGAGACGTTGATGGTTGGGTGTGGTGATCTTAGAGGTCTGTTCCAACTGTGACAATTCTGTGATTCTTTCATTAAGGAGACTGAGTTATGTTTTGCAGGCCAACTCTGTGACTAGTTTAGCTACTTGAACTACAGGTACTTAAACTGTTGTGTGTGTCCTGTCCTGCTCCCCTCCATGAGCATAGCCCAACAACAACACTTACAAAGGGGTTTCAAAAACTGTGATTCCTGTGCACATGGGATTTATGGTATTTGACAGCACCTCAAGCACACTTTATGACTCAAGATGACCACTAAGGCCTGTTTTGCTCACAGGTCTAGATTGTGCTTAGGGTTTCCTGTTTGGATCGGGGTCTCTACATCTATAATACAACATTATGAGTCATATTATTTGATCTAGACCTATAGTGTAGTATAAGTATTGTGGGATGTTGATAGTTTACTTGAATGAAATAATGGGAAAAAGAAACTCACAGATGTCAGCATGAGCCTGTAGATATCTGGGAAGGAGTCCTGCAGCTCATGAAGTGGTGTTCTGTGCTCTACTTATTCACATGTTACTTACCTACTTGAGCTTCTTTCTTGATATTGCTGGCTCTGTCCCTTCATCTGACCTACCTTGTGTATAAGTGAGTTTTGTAAGTAATGATACCTGTAGGCAAATGCTCTGGTAAAATATAATGAGCTTCTGGGCATGTGGTCCCTTCTTCAGGTGCCTCTGATACACAGCATCCTGTGAGAAGGCAGGCCAAGAGCAGGAGGTTTTATTCCTTAAACTCCCCACAGGAGCTCTTTCTATCAAGATGCTCTGTGGTACTACAAATCAGAGGTTGCTGGTTTGTCAAAGGCTGTACTTTTAAAATTATGATTCAGTGGTAATGTTAGTTTAAGATATTCTTGCCTAGCTTTGCTGGAACAACTGGTTGCCTGGCTGCATTATGAATGGTACTGTGAAATGAAAATTATGTTAGAAGAAGAGAGATAAGGAGTCTGTGTGTGTTCCTGTGTGCACAATCTGATTTCTTTATTTGATGCAGGCTGAGAGAATAATAGGTGGCAGAGGGTGCACAGAGCTGAACAGGAACAGGGTTGAACTCCTGTTGACACTGAATACTTTACATTATGAGCTGTGGCCTGAGTAAGGAGAAGAATGATGAGTTTTAAAAATAGTCCTCCAAAACTAGATCTCAGAATAAGTAGAAAGTTGCAGTGAATACCCTTCGCAGTAGTACTGACAGATATTTTTATTTTATTTCCATTCAAGGCTGGAACCTGCATGTGATTAACTGAGCCAGAAGGATTGCATGTCTGTTAGACACAGAAGTTAAAAGCGAAAAAAAAAAAAAGTGAGACAAGTTTGGGCTATAGGAAACTTGCTGGAACATCTTCTCTCTAAGGAACCAGCAAAATCTTATCCAGTTTATCAGGCAGATTTGCTGCTGTTTCACTGTAGGGATCTGAGTTTGTGTCCTAGGTATATTCACATTGAGTGAGCACAAACATCAGTGCTGCACATGGGGGAACTCCTGTAATTGCTTATCTTGGCACAGCAGTCTGGTCTCCAGCTGGCAAACACTAACATCCTGATCCCGTACATAACAATGTGTGGTCAAGATTCAAAGTATTTAAATTTTTATACAGAAAATGAGTAGCCATTGGGATGAGAGGCCTCTTGGTTTGTAACAGACAGCTTCCACTGTGCTTGTTATAAGGTTTAGGAGCACTTCCATCCATGTCTGCTGACAAGATGGCTTGGCACAGGCTGGCTTTTTAAAGTAGGCTCCCAAGTGCCAGCATCTCTAAATCTTTATCTCACATAGGAACAGATGGAAATCATCCACACATCTGAGCAGCAAAAAGCTCAAAATGGATGGGGTACAGTGGCTGACATTTGGCTGGCTATTTGTTGTTTTCTTTGCTGGTTGATTTCCAAGGCAAAGTACCTATCGTCAGGCATCTGGACATGGTGGGCATAAAACTATACTGCACCAAAACAAATGAAAAACCCAAAAAACCCAAAACAAACAGAAAACCAAAGAAAAAAACAAAAACCCCACAAAAAACTAAAATCAATCCAAGCACCTGATATAATGGTAGCTTCTTCCAGTAGGAAAAGTTGCATGCTGTCAGCTCTCCTGAACAATACATAAACAAAGCACTGATCTCTGGAAAACTATTTTGACTATTAACTGGTTTAGAAGTTCATAGAATCATAGAATCATAGAATCATAGAATTGGCTGGGTTGGAAGGGACCTCAGAGATCATCGAGTCCAACCCTTGAACCACCGTTGCGGTTGCTAGACCATGGCACTGAGTGCCACATCCAGTCTCTTTTTAAATATCTCCAGGGACGGAGAATCCACCACTTCAGTGGGCAACCCATTCCAATGACGGATCACTCTTTCCGTAAAGAAATTCTTTCTAATATCTAACCTAAACTTCCCCTGGCACAACTTAAGTCCATGCCCTCTTGTCTTGTTGAAAGTCGTTTGGTAAAAGAGCCCAACCCCCACCTGGCTACACCCTCCTTTCAGGTAGTTGTAGAGAGTTGTAGAGTTCTGTAGTCAGGTACATCCTGGGAGCACCTTACAGCTTACTTTGCAGCCAGCATCTAATTTGGCATTTGAATTGAAAAAAGAAAAGAACTGATGAAACTGAGGAGTGGAATCAGCATTGCCATCATTGCCTTCAAAATACAATGCCTGTGAAAGACACCTTGCCAAAAATCACCCTGCTTTTCTTGCATGCAGACTGAGATATAACTGGGTTGTTTTTTTGTTCAGAGATAATGTTTTTTAAGGGATCACCTTTCAGAGTGTCTGGAGTATTACACAGATATAATAACAAACTACAGAGGGACATTGGGGTGAAAACTGGATGGACTTGAGTCTTGGCAAACAACTGGGATGAAGAGGTCATGGTCATATTTAGTCAAAAGTGAACAAAGGGATACTGTGTTTCAGGACACTTGGGTATACTTTCCAGAAGTAACTATTGCATCAGCTGGAACTGAAGCAGGGAAAAATTGCTTGCATCAGTTTTGTAACATGCAGAGTTTTTTAGTACTTGATGCTTCTCTTACCTCAGGTATGAGACACAGACAGTGTGTGTCTTAGGTAAGTCAACATCCATTACAGTTTGCTCATTAACTGCTAATATGTCTCAGGAAAAGCTAAGTACATTTAAATCTAAAATACAGATGTGTTAAAAATGGGGAAATATCTTGTTTCAGTTTTGGACCCTTTTGTGACTGTCTTTTGTGTTCCTAGTTTTCTGTCCACTTATTCTTGCTTGTGCTGACCATGGGATGTGTACTCAGTTCATTATCTTTCTAGATATTTTCTTTTTCTTAACCAAATATTTATCTTACACACCAGTGAGTTCCCTAACAAAAATCTTGGGTACTTGATTCCCTTAGGAAAAGAATGAGACTTTACCAAGAATGTGTTTCCTAGGCTGAAATATCTTAAAATATTTAATGTAATATCTTTAAAGTATCTAACTTGGGGAATAAAGGCAGTTGTGAATGCCACTGCTGTAAATTTATAGGTGAATCACTGCATGGTGTTCAAAGCTGTTTTTACTGTCTCTTTTTTTTTATTTTTTATAACCAAAATACATTTGGAACACAAATATCCACCCTGGCATAAAATAACACTTAATCCAAAAAAACCTGTCTTGAGTAGGCAACAAAAAGACAGGTGGATAGTTACCTAGCTTTGAATGGTATTACAGACTTGCTTTGAGCAGTAAGTGATCTAATCTAAGGTCAACAGTATTCTCTAAATAGTTTATATAGATGCTAAAGCATTTTGTAATTTATCAAAGTATTCAATTACTGTCAAGTTTCCATTAGAAATCTCTTTGGCAAAGCTTCTTAAAAGCATCCTCATAACATTTCATTTATGCCGGAAGCATCTGCCAAGAAGACTGAATCACAGACTAAGGAGACTGAGGTTAACACCAACTGAGGTGGGTCATTTTAAACCCTGGTGCTTTATATAAGGACTCCAACTTTTATAATAAGTTTGAATTAGGATGATGAAGAATTTTAAAAGAGAGGGGTAAAGCGAAGTATTTCACTGATGATCAAACTATCAGTAAAGAAGGGTAAGTATGGTACCTGGAAATGCTTGTAAACTTCTTAGCAGTGCCTGCATCCAAGGGCATTGGTTCAGAAAAACAGTAATTTTACTAAAAACATTAGGCCTGAAGATAAACTTGTAATTTCCATCATCTTGAAAGCAGATATATATGTGTATATATATCTATATCTATTTCTATCTGCACCAGACTGAAGTCTGGCACTTTGACAATTCTAGTGTACTGACAGTAATCTGGGAAACCATTTCCTTGAAATTTAATCATCGTTAACCACATTTCTCAGAAATATTGCAGAGCAATGGGGTGACAGTGGCTGTGGTGTGAAAGGCTGCTGTGCTCTCACTCCTTCTGGAGATCTGGGCCCTCTTCATCCTCACTGTTCCAAAGTGGTTCTGCATGGCCATCCCGTGTGCAGTGGCCATCCCAATCATAATCCAAGCTGCTGTAGAAGCCAGGTGACTCTCACCTGTGCAAAGTTCTTGAGGTCATCAGAATGTTTCCAGGTGTCTCCCTGGGCATGGAGGTAAGCAGAACAGTGTAGAAGGGGTGTGTTTGGTGGGGGTTTTTTTGTTTGGGTTTTTTTTCTGGCAGGAAAAAAAACTGGAAATTTTTTAAAATATGTAAGCTACAGGTTTTCTGTCAGTGGAAGATCCTGCTCCTCTTCTTTCTGGATATTGCAGACTCTCGAATCTGAATCTAAGCCTAAAAAAAACCCCAAAGTGGTTATTTGTAGACTTTCTCAGAAGCATAATTAGCATAGTCAGACCTTTGCTTATTAGCTGGTTTTATGCTCTTAAAAAATGGTAAAATGTTTCTCTGAATGTCCCACATGCAGATCATTTGGCATCTGCAAATTAGTGAAATCCATCTATTACATAACAATTGTAAATCATCAATGATAACTGTGTCATCTGGAGCACCAGAAAAATATGTATTTGATATTTTTTCCAGCAGGAGGTTATTATAATGGCACCTTAGTGCACAGTGAATGTAGTTCTCTCGCGCTACATAAATTTTTTATTAATTGCATTAATTAGTATATTTTTACTTTTAAAGCATGAAATGCTTCTCATTCCAAGGCCTGTATACTTTTATATAATTTAAATTATCATAAAATGCCATGATAATCTATCTACTCATTTAGCTTCAATTATATTGAAATACGCATAAGCAAATGTAATAAAATAGACCTGTTTCCAGAGAAGTCATTATAAACCTTCTTATCTATCATTATACTCTTCCCTAAATACCAGAAGGAAAGATAGCCTGTGGATGTGCTAGGAAACTATTTACTAATAATATTAGGAGCAGACTGAGGAATAGCTGAGTTGTGAGTCTATTAACATCAATGTCAAAGCATCTGTCTCCTTTCCTGGAATCAAGATTTCCACCTTCAGTGAATGATATAATCAACACAAAGTTTTATAAAGCTGTTAGCATCACCTGTCAGTTAAGATCTTTAGATTTTATGAAGTGCTGTTTTAAAGCTTTATTTTTATGTTTTTCTCAGGGTCTCTAGATAATTATTTTCAAGTCCTTCACTTTTGTTATTAGTCTGACAACAGTAGAAGCCACATTTCCTACTGGGGTTCATGGGGAAAAAAGGGTCAGTTCAGTAGGTTTTAAATAATTTATTATGAAAAAAACAGACAATCTCTAATAGTAATCAACTTATAGCAGGTCAAAAATGCTGGTGTTATTAATACATGTGTCATATGCATCAATAATATATTTATATATACAGACATATATACGTTCTTCATTTGTTTGTGGTTTTTTCTTGGTTTGTTGCTTGGGTTTTTTGGGTTTTGGTTGGTTGGTTGGTTGGTTTTTGTTATTTTTGTTTTGTTGTTTGGGTTTTTTTGTGTGTGTGGTCCTAATTCCCAAAGACTTTAATGAGGTTGTTTCCAAAAGCTAATGGAGGTAGCATAAGTACTGGTCTGCTGCAGGTCTGTCCAGAACAGGAGCTGGTGAGGACTGCAATGATTAATTGAAAGCATTATATCTCCAGAGAGGAGCCCTCTAGCAAACTTCTCACTAAATATATCCATTAAAAGCTGGCATACAATATGCAGAAAAGATTGAAAGAATTATACTGGAAAGCCATCTGGGATTTCAGTGCTTTCCAGAGGGCAATTTTTTGATGGCATTAACGATCTCTTGTAGAGAAATCTGTGTCTAATCATTCTCTGTCTCTGCACGACTCTATGCAGTATGACATCTTGCAGTATATATTACTACATACATACTCCAGGATATTCAATAGCTGGCAAATTACTTGAGTGGGTTGTTTACTTTGCAGAATTTATGACTAGTTTTGCACTTCAATTCCTGATGGAAAAAAAAAAAAAGAGTTGTTTCCAAAGTTTTAACCTTTATATTATCCTGGTCCTGGGTAGGCTAAAGTTAATAGTCTTAAAATCACTGTAAATATGCTTTCCTCTACCTTGGTGAGAGTTTGCTGCCCTTCATGCTTAGCTAGAAAATCATGATCAGAGAAATGAGTCTGAAGTAGTGATAAGTCAAGCTGGTCTAAACCTGGAAAATGAAAAAGATTGTCCTGGAGGATAGTGCAGAGTAAGAGAACAGCCTTGCTGTGGTTCCTGCTGCCTGGTAGGTCAATCTGTGCGGCAGCTAGGCAGGAAAAAAATTCAGAATAATTCACTCTTCCTTTCCTTTAAACCAAAACTTAGGAGAAGTTCTTCTCAGTAAAAAAAAAAAGACACCATCACCCCAACCAACACTGCTGTCCCTCTGCCCATTTGAAGGGACCAGCCTAGGAAGGTGCAGCTGCAGCTGCCCTTATCAAGCTGGGGATTCGTTCCTTAAGCCAACAGTCATCATGTGCAGCTTTTTGTGCCACGAAAAAGGGTTTTCTGCCCATCTAGGTCTTGTAAATGCCCCAACAGTTCATTACAGAAACTTTCAGATTTTTTTTTTTAATATTTCACAGGCCTATTTTCTGTTTTGGAACAGTTAGGAAAAAGAAGCAGATGGTGTCAGTCTCATTTTAGTTGGTTTCTTTTTTGGTAAAATGTGAGTATCTCTAGGTCCTTTGTTCAAGTTCCTTGAATTTGTAGAAAGCATACAGTGCAGCAGTAAATAGTTTAAAGTACAACAAAAGTGCATTTGCTGAATTTTACATTTTAGAGCAGAAATGAAATCAATATTGTGACTTGCTATTGTAAACTCCCTGAGATAATTTCTGATTTTCTCATTATTATCTTAGTATATTTCATGCTGTGTTTTATCAGTGTTCTCGAACTTACCAAAAAAGTATGAATATATTAGAGAGACTGGCTTATATTTTATCTCAGACTTTATAATAAAAAGAGTGACATTCAGAAAGAGTGGGAGGGAATAAGGAAGGCATTTTATTTATTTCTCATGCTAGCTTTTTTACCATTTAATTTTTTATTTTTTTAAAAAATCAATTAATATAAAAAAATTGAATAAAGATATTTCTCAGCTTGCTTTCCCCATACCATTTCACTGCTACATATCACATATACAGAAGAGGTGCATTAATTTGTCAGCTGTGTTAGCTTTTATTTGGCCTTCATGGCATGGGAGTAAATAATGCATCTCATTTCTTCCTGAACTAATTATAGAATTTAAGAGCCATAAAGATAAATGGGAAAATGACAGAATCTTTCTTTTCCTGCCTCAGAAATCAACTAGCTTGTTTGTGGAGAAATAATCCTTCTCAGCCTGTTACCAAGTCTTATTTTGATGCAATCATAAAAGCAGTCTACTCCATGGTATTTTCAGCTGTGCCTCGTTAAAGATTTTATTCTATTAATGCCAAGCTAATCTAATTATAACTGAGTTATATTTTCAGGAAATAATTTAGCATACCAATTCACAACATCTATAACATTGACTTCAAACCCTTTTGTAAGGTAATTTTTCTGTTGCAGGAGTGGGATAGGTAATTAGAACCTGCTCTAGTAAGCATTGTGTCATACTATTTTCAGTGGTGTGAGAACGATACCTGAAGGTGTAATTGCCCTTATGTTTTTATGGATTCTTTTAAGATCAAAGCTATCAATTATGAGAGACAAAGACATTTAGACAATAAGAACAAGTGTATACATCAAGCAAAGTCAGGCAAAGGTAAATCTGAAATTACTTCAGCTTTCGAGAAGAAACTTTTAATGTTTATACTAATACTACTTAAAAATATTTTTTTAAACCCATAAAATTATGGAAAGCACCATATATCCCTCTGAGATTATTATGCAAGATAGGTTATGTCTCTGATACACTATATCACCTTGTATTACTGTTAGCCTTGATTTCTGATTGCACAACTAGCAAAAAAATTCACCTCCTGCCTCCATAAATGTAGAATCTAGCTAGGCAATAATAATTTCATACTATGCAATTAAAGTTTTATGTAAATTAAGCTTTATGTAAAATAAGAGGAACTAATTTGTGTAAAATTCAGGATTAAGATATTTGGTTGTAATAAGAAATTAATAAAGATGAATACAGTCAAAGGCTTCTGCTTTTATAGCAAAATAATATTTTTAAAAGGCATAAAAAAGAAGAAAAAATCCCTCCCTCCTTGTAAAAGCTGGTCAGTGTTTTGAATAGTGTTTTGAATATTCCTTCTTTCCTTAGTATGTAGTTATGAGTATGCAGTAGTAATATGCAGAGTTCTTAATCTTTACATGTGGAAATCTTTTAAAACATAAATAAAAATAAAATGTCTTTATGTTAAATTAAAATTAGGATAACTTTGTACAAAAAAAAAAAAAAGAAATTGTAGTGACATTTTGGCTTCTTTTACTTTAAGGGCTCTTTTCTGCATTCTAATTGTTTATATTTCCAATCAAAAAAAGAAAGAGGGTTTTGGGGTTTTTTTATTTTTGTAACCTAACTTCCTGAAAGAATTTAAGTTAATATTGACTGTTATAATTGTAAAAAGAATTTTAATTTCTAGCATTTCCTGCATGTTTCTTATGCAGGAACTGCCTATGAATCTGCAACATAAATATACCCATGCCATAATAAGAGTGTTCGATTGAAATCAATCCATGTTGCCCATATTAACTTTATGTAATTATTTTTTGTAATAAATCCATATTATTATAAACTAAATTATAAACTAAAATGTTATTTGTGCCATAGCTATAAATCTCTCCTAGAGTGCCGTATGGAGTGACTTGAGGAGATTACAGCTCCAGGAATAACCACCACTGGTTCTGCTTTCTGAGGAGCAGACCAGCCTTCCAGTTCACACAAACACCATTTTTGAGGGCAAGATAGAGAAATATATCTGCTTTTTACTATCTATGGGCAGGCATGACAAGTGATCTTTTGTTTTTTCTAGCTAGCTCTCCACTGAGGCTGTTTTAAAAACATCTGGCTGTATATGAAGATGCCTTCATAAATCCTACAGTGTTTGACAATGTTTGAAGAATCATAAGGGCTCTCAAAGACTTACAGTATGGCCAGACTTTAAGCCCCAAATTCTCTGTTATACAGAGTAGGCTTTACCATTCTGTGCTCTACACAAAGGAGGCAGATAGTTTAAATTGTTCATTCCCTGGTATTTTAAGTGGCAATAAAAACTGATGCCATCTGTAGAATGTGGTAAATTATGTGAATATGATGTAAACACAGCTCATGTGACTGCTAATCTCCCTGGATCAATTTTTGATCTACATAAGCAACATTGTATTTCATTCTGGTAGCAGGGACTCCCCTGCACAGAGTTTTAAGGACAGAACTTTAGAAAGAGTGGATTTAAAGTTACATTTTGGCTTCACTTCTGAATTCATTCAACCGTGAACAACAGGCAAAAGCTGCAAATGTAAAGGCATGTCTATTAATGGTAAGGCACAGGTGCTAGGATTACTTGAATGGTAATAAATTTACATTGCAAATGTGATAAATCTGCTGCAGCTCTAACGCTATCGTAATGACTATCAGCTGCAAGCACGAGGACAGAAGAAAGTTGTTAAATGCATACTCTTAGTGCATGGAAAATGTACTCTCTCAGCAGTTTATGTACTACTTGATATTCATTTATGAGGGCTTCTCTCCACACAGGAACTTTCATTTCTATAGAAATTTGCTTTTCAGTGTTTCATTTGTAAATGACGCTATTTGGTTATTAAGGCTGAATACCTACCCATTAAGCTTCTTGGTAATATATACATGTATAGGAGCTGTGCAGGGTACTTTTCATTCTCTCTTTTCATTCTCTCTTTTCATCAGCTCTTTCTAGCAGTTTCCTGCACTGCACCCAAATCATTACTGATGAAGCAGAAGTCACCAGAACCATTGAAAATGGGACTCTAAGAGATGGCAGATATGTGCAGTACAAAATTCAATGGTGCATCTTCAGATAATTGTTTTGCTTTACCTTTCATGTGTGCTGTATAACATTCAAGAGAGAAAGCAAACAAATTATGCACATGCTTGAAAATCAGTCCTGTTCAGTCAGCAGAGCTAAGATAAAGCAGTTTTGTATAACATTAAGTTTCCCATACTATTGACTGAAATGTTGGGTCCTTCAGTACGTACAGCTGAGATATAACTTTTTTTTATTATATTTTATTTTTATTTTCTGTAAATTTACTCCAAATGGAGCACAGAGCCAGCCACCTGTACCCTATAGGAGCACATATGCTTAGCACATATGTAGATGTTGGGGCAGTAATGAAGTGAGAGGCCTTTTCATTTTCCTACCCTGCTTCCTACCCTACCCTACCATGTAAGCATCCTCCTCACCAAGAAGCTTTGATAGAAGTGCAGCAGAGTCATGAAGGGCCATGAATCGGTGGGGTCTCACTGCATCCTTGTAGAATTGGAGGGGGATTCCCCCTCTCTTTTCTTTCTGAACTACTACTGACCTCTCACAGGTATCAGCTTTCTTGTATACCCCAGGTGTTTGTCTGTCTGGGGGTGTCTTGGATGAGCTGGAGACCTTGGAGGAGGATCTGTCCTGGAAAGTCAGCTTGTGTGCCAGGCTGAAAATTTTGAGCCAAGCAGCCAGAGCGCTGATTTATGTAGCTTGAGCTACCCATGCTCCATGTGTGCTCATTATTCATATATGGAGGCTTGTATCTCTTAATATTTGCCCCAAAATATCTTATTTCTCTCTGGACAGTTTTGATCGTTTATTTTGAATTTTCAGAAAGGTATAATTGCTCAGCCTGGCTGGCTCATAGTTAGAACAATTCATGTGCAGCATGGCCTTTTCTCAGTCTACAATCAGAGGGCAAAGCACCAAAGCAAGAAGCCTGGTTACCCTACCTCTGTGCCCAGCAGTTTATGATCAAGTATTTGCTTTAAGGCTGTTCTGCTCGTTTTTCAGTTGTCAAACCACACCATTGTAGTAACTGATAGTTTTGCAGTCTGTGTCAGTAATGAACAGGTTGCACACCAACATGCAGGTAGCTTGCTGGTTTCTTTTCTTTTTCCAGTTCACAATAGTTTTAACTTTAGAGGTTTCTAGTTTGTCTGCTTGGTTTTTTTTGCTCTGAATTTGCTGTTTGCTTTTTAAGGCACAGTATATAGAAATCAGGAGTCAGGCAGTCTGGAGGTAAACTGGTTCACTGCTCTGCTTGTATCAGGGGTAACTTCTAAGTTATATCCCCATGTTGTATCTCTTTCTCTGAGTCTTGTAATGCACCTTTGTATTTCAAAGTCCTTACCACTCCCCTTCAAAATCCAGTTTGTGTAAGGATTAGGGATGAGATGACAGTAACACCTCTTTTTTCCCTTCTGCTGGGTTGTCTTTCTTGGCATCAGCATGAAAGTGAAAGGTTATGGCCTTTCTCTTTCATGGGAAATAAAAGAGAGAGGAAGAGGTTGGTATGCCAACATCTAGAGCTTATAATGACATACCTAATGTTATGGCAAACTGTTGTTTTGGAGACACATTTAACCATTTACTTAAGTAAATAAAATCAATGGTTTGAAATGCTTATAAAACAATGTATTTCTCCAGTTAGGGATAATGAAATAGAGAAAGGTAACAACACACTTAGAAACTATTTGATAGATTGGGAAAATAACCTCACTATTAATACTGAAAGTAAGTAATGCTTTGAGTAGAGAAGTTATTCCTAGTTCTAAATTTCTTCCTTAGTTCAGAAGGCTAATTCATTGTATTCACCCAGGCCCCATTTCTGCACTGAGTAAAATAGCTTTGAATGGTTATTCTAATGTGGTTCAATGTTTGTTAAATCTAATAAAAACTGATGTTATTGTTCGGTGGTCTTGTTTTAATAAAGCTCACTTGGTTTGGACAAATTAATTTGTGAAAAGTAGACAGTAATACCCTAGTTGACACTTTTCCAAGGATTTTACAGGCTAGGTTAATTATAAATATGAGGCTATAGCTACTGTGTTTCCCCCACATCTTTACCACGCATTAAAATTACAGAGATTGTAGTACTCCAGAGTGATCTTGTTATTTTACCACCCTCAGAGGCTTCTCATAATATCCTTAAAATATGGGCCACAAATTGTCTTTATAAATATAATTTAATAAGTTCTGGAGTCTCTGTGATACTACTATTTCCATGACACAACCTAATTCTATGTCCCGCTGTTGTGTTTTTCTCCTGTATAGATCTACATGTAAGTAAACTCTGATCTGTACATTGAACCCAATTTTAAACCAAAGAATACTGCCTATGCACTTCATTTACTGAGAAAGTAGTGATTTGAAGGCATTCTTTTAGTAGTTAAAGATCAGGCTCCTGAGGTGATATTGAGAAGGAGGTGGGTTAAGCACTTTTCCTTTGAGATACTGCAGGCTAATACAATGACCCTTAGGTCAGAATGTGGTGAACATGGAGGATGCTGAGCTCCAGGCAGGGCAATGGCAGATTAAAAAAGTATTTCTGCTATACAAGTAGAATTTCTGCAAGTACAATTTCACATGAAGGCAAATCATCTCAGTTTTGCTGTTCCTGCATGACTCAAAGGAAGTGAAGGAAGGGTATTGTGGAGAGCACTATCGTTGCATCAGATTAAAACAGGCATATTCTCTACTCCAATAACTATGTAGGTTTTCATTCAACTTCTGGAAATCTCCCTCTCAGAGAAGAAGCAATAGGATTATGTGCAATTGAGCATTTTTTCCTCAGATAGGCCAGATATATTTCTTGACGCTTCTGTTAATATTTATTAAAAGAAACCAGAAATATTTTAAGCATCCATCAAAGTTTTTGTTCATTATTCAAAAACTGTATAGACATATTATCTATTGCTTTTTTACATCCATGTTTTCCTCAACAGGGAGTCCAGCTAATATTTCTTTCACTGCCACCATCAAAACTTTTTCCCTAATGTGAATAATTGCTTAAAAACCATCTCGTAAATTAAGACAAACAACATTTTCATGAAAAATTGAATTAGAAGTGAATGTATGACAAAATTAAGTCTAGCAGCATTTTGAACAGAATGAATTAAGAGGAAGCTTTTTATTCTCCATGTTTTATTTGGCTTATTTTTAGGCACAGTATGCCCCTTCAGTGCAAGTTCAAAAGACATGACTCGAGCAGCAATCAGAATTCAGGACTACTTAATCCCCCAAAGGTACATTAAATGCTGAGGTATAGATTCAATCCTTCTTATCCTTGTTTCTGACTCTTCAGTTCTTGTTAAACAATGACATTTCAAGAGGTAGAGGTTGGTTCTCTTGCCAAGAGTAGTCTGTTGGTAGAGTTGGAGCAGTCTGAGGGACAAAGTGGTATCTATGACCACCTTCAGTTTCTTCTTTTTGTGGCAAAGAAGTGAAGGCCACTTTTGAAATTCTATGTAGAATGGTGACTTTATACTAAAAAATAAAAAGAGAAATTACAAGGAAACTATTGAGATTTCACATTAGGAACCCTACTACTTGTAGTTTGAATAACTGTGTTGCTTCTGTTTCCTTTGGACACAGAAAGGCATGCTGGTCATATTAGCTTCTCATCATCTTCTTGTTTTAAATATTGGTGAATTTAGTTATGTCCATGAGAATGAAATATTTTTTTCTCTTTTGAATGAACAATCAGATTCCTAAAATCAAAATGTACTCAAATCAAAATCAAAACTCAGTGCACTCAAATCACATCCTAAACTTGACCAACTGTGAGTCTGACAAAGAAAAATTAACAGATTATTCTTGCATATAAATGCCACCTGTTCCGTTAAGTTCACAGTACTAGTTCAGGTAAGATGTCATCAGTTTTCCAGGAGACAAGGAGCAGTGGGCAAAGAGGAGCTGAAAAAATTAGGCTCTAAAGAAAAGGCTTTGAGAGGATTTTAGATCTGTGGCTGTAGATCTGTCCTTTTTTACGTTCATGAATACAGAATTCTATAAAACGTGATTGATCTCCTTTTAACTCAAAAACAGTCTGGGCTGTCAGAAACCAGGTTTCATTTAAGGGAAAACAAATAAACATGTAGTTCTAGCTGCCATTAGGCACAGCTTCATGAAAACATCTATGTAGCATGTAGGAAAGTGCCATTACATCTAGAGAAGGAGAATAGAGTGGGGATATTAGAGAATAAAACTGTAAATCCACACTGTAAATTGTAATAATAAAAGAGATGGTAGGTATTAAAATAAAACACATTTTAATTTTTTTATGGCTGATGTGTTTTTTAGTAATGATAACTTTAAGGCACAAACCATTTGCTGTTTCTGGTCATGGAAGAAAGGAATTTCAATTCTAACAGTACAGAAAACTTACACCTCCAGACTCCTCCTGCAGAAAAAGTTACTAGAGAAAAGAGGAAAAAAAAAAAAGGACCAAAATACAAAAGAAAACCAAACCTTTTTACTTCCAAGTATTTTGCAAGGAAGAATTTCAGTGTAAAAGGATGACAAATTGGTTGTGTTTGTACAACCACTGCAGTATTTCATTGCACAGTCTGTTTTTCTGCTCTTAGATCAGCCATTTCGAGTAAATATGTTTGATACTGTTTGCCCACAATGCTACCAGAGTCTGTACTGAGAAACAGAAAAAAATGCATTAGGGAGCAATGTGTTTTCCAGCTGGGGTATGAGTCATACTTGCAGGACTTGTGTTTCTAAAGAGAGTTCAAAAACAAGCTATGACAAAGACAGTAAGAAACCATAATACGAGCCTTTATCTCCTAGATCTTGTGAATTTCATGTTCTGTGCAGATTCTTGCATCCATATAAAATTTACCTGCACGTAGCTGTAGTTCATTCGTTTCTCACTTGCTTTAGTCTCTGCTTTCATATTCATGAATCAGAATGTGCAGTGTTCCTAGCTGAACTTCAATGCTTCTGTACTTCACAGCAATTAACATCCCTGACATTATATCCTAAGATAAGATGCTCATCTCAGAAGACTGATAGGAAGTGAAATGCAATCTATCATATTTAAGTCAGCTCTTTGATAATAACCCATTCTAATAAGGACAAAGTAAGCCCATTTCTTTCCAGTTCCTAACCTCATGTCTTAGTAATTTACATCATAATTGGTGTGTTATCAACAATATCACCTGACTATTCCTGAACTTCATAGGCTTTTGGAGAGCTAATTAGCTAAAGAGAACTACCCTGAGACAACTTGGAGGAATGGGATGCAGCTGCTGTACGCACATATTTTTAATATGCAGCGTGTTCATTTTTAGTTAGACTTCACATGTGAGGCATTTAAGGATTGACAGGGAAAGTGAGGGTCTGTGAAGGTCTGCAAGTTTCTCATGAGCATAGCTTACCATAGTATTCATGCTCTGTGATGATTCATGATTTTGCTGTGCCATTATTCCATGGTGGTTGCATTTGTTTACTCATTCAAAACATGCAGTTAAGATACCTGACTGCCTCTCAGGGCATCATACCATGAATGTCAAACCCTCTTCCTTCTGTGCCTTACCTTTCAAGAGAATCTTAGTGGTGTCTGGTAGAAGTGCTTTCCTTGTGGATAAAATTAAAGTTCTTTTGCTAACAATATTAGTTGTGCCTTTAGTTCCAGAGAGCATCAGCTGTGGGGTGAAAGAGGCTTCAAAAGTGGCCCCTATAGTGTTGTGGTGAGGACTAATTGCTGACAGCAGTGGGGACTTCTGAAAAACACACTCTCAGTCTGAAGCAGGCATGGCTGGAAATATTACCCTGATCCTACCCTTGGTGCTTCCCAGTGGAATGAAAAAGGTGGTTGACAGTGTAAAGTTTCCAGATGAGATGAAATAAAAAGTTCAGATAGTCATTTAATGTTTTCCTACTGTTGCTCCAGATTAAGTGTTCAAAGAGAGCATTTCTATAGAGAAGTACAAACTAGAAGTTAAGCATTATTCAGAGAAAGTTTGTCTGTTTTGTTTTGTTTTGTTTAATTTCTATTAAATTGTTGAAAGAAGCCAATGACTAGAGAAGATCATGTTCCACCTTCTCAAGTTCCCCCTTTCATGAAAATGAGAATTACAGATTGATGCATAGCTTTGCGAAAGTGTTAAAAAAACAGAAACAGTTTTGGGGGAAATATTTGTTTCAGTTTGACAGTTTTCATCTATGTGTTCATTTGCTGCTTTACACTGAACACTGTTTACTTGAAAACCAGCATCATAGAGATGACTTGAAATAAGCAGTGCAAGTATTTTGTGCATCTTAAACAAAAAAAGTTCAGTGTTTCTGGGTTTAAGATTCTGTCACTTTCACACTATCTTCTAGCCAGCAGAAACAAACAGAGCCTCTGAAGGAACCTGACATTTTGTCAAGCAATCTAACCTACTATACAGTCTGAAAAGTGACAGGAGGAGGGGGATGGGGAAATAGTTTTCCCTTTAAGTAAGTGTGAATGTCAGGAATGCTCTCGATATTTGACAAATGGCATTCAGTCAAAGCAGTGGTTAGAGCTGCTAAAAATCATCAGAGTACATCTGGCTTTATTTCAGTTGTGAAAACAATATAAAACTGTCATCGTTCTTTGAAGGTAAATGCCAGGTAGAGGATGTGCTGCAGTTGTCTGCTCTATGGATGGTTTGCATAAATACATATGTCCAAAGAACATTAAAATTCACCCAGTTAAACATTTTGCAATATATTCTGAATTCTGGTATTGTCTGTGCAGGTGAACAGAGTACAATATGCCACAGTTGAGGACAGAACATGCTTCAGGAGATTCTCTGAAGTCTGAGTTTGGTCAGTGTAGTTCATTACAGAGCACTTTATTTTTGATAGAGCAGAGAATATAATCAAAAAGTATACAGTGAAAATTAATGAAAAGCATTCTAAAGATTGTTCATTTGGAAATATTTTTTTCTTTTGGTGAATATTGATGTCACTGAAGAACCTAACTTTTTACTTCTGAAAAAGGTTAAAAAAAAACAAACCCAAAAGAATTTAAAAAATCTTATGACAACAGTGCTGTTCTTTCAACAGAGATTGTTTCCTACTTTAAGTAGGACTATAAGTTATCATTTTATAAAATCTGCTTGTGCAATAATACACCACATTACCAAGAGAGGTATTTCATATTTTAAGCAATCTTCTAAGGTCTAGTTGTCATCTGAGGATGATCATGTTTTGCATTGACCTCTTTAATACTAAAAAATTAAACTGAGAATTTACAAATAAAACTCAAGCTCAAAATGTATTCATTAAGAGGTGTTTCTACAGCGGAACAGCTACAGTTGCAGAATCTACAGCTGAAAATGCTGTAATTTTTTCCCCTAGAATGCTTATTATTTAGAAAAGACTGTTGTGTTGTTTTGTTTTCTTTCTTATGTAGAGAGTTGTTTGGGTTTTTTTCCCCATGTGCATTTAAGCCATGTGGAAATGTCAGCTGGTCACAAATATAAAGTTATATCATTGTTTCTTTTTTCTTAAGTTGCCAGGGATACTGTATGTCCTAATTTATTAGTACTTTAATTTTCAAGCTGTTAGTTGACTTTCTATTGCTTTCAGAAGTTTTCCACTGTAAACTTCAACTGCACATAGAAGCTTGTTTCAGACCAGTTGATTAATGAAGGTAAAGAAGATTTAGAGGATCCAGTTCCAATTAAACAAGGTGAAGTGAGTTTCATTCTATGTTTTCAACCAGAAACTTGTAAAATAACGTCATATGTAGCTCTGGGGGTATGAAACCTTCCTCATTCATATTTATTAGATGCATCTGGCACTTCCTTATAGTTTATATGTGCTAAATTTCTATAATAAATACTAAATATACATACCATACATATACTGTCCCACTTTTTGATAATGTCTTTTTGATGTCTTTTTGATAATATACTACTAGATATGCTTTGCATTTAGATTGTTTTCTTATCCTGAATTTGTATAACTATGAGTGGAACTGTCTTAGTGTGATTACTAAGTGCTTAGGAAAGCATTCCTCTTGCTATTTTTGAAATCAGAAAGAACCTTTTGGTTTTGCTATGCATGTTAGAAGCCACATAATGCTGTGGTTAAAAAGATAAGAAAAACAAAATAAAATAATAAGGTATGCACTTTTAAAAAAATTATTTGAACTGAAGGAACACTTAAATTAAAGTGCTAGAGAAGCCCATCATGGAGTTTCTGCCACCCAGTCATTATCAGTGCAGCTTATTATACCACAGTCTCCCTTCATGACCTTGCTTGAGGTGCTTATTGCTCAGGCTTGCTGGTTTCTTATTGAGTCCTGGTTTCTTACTGAGGAGACTTAAGTCTGCCTCTGCTCACTTCCCACCCAGCCTGCTGCAAAGAGCTGGAGTTCTTGTGTACCAGCAGTAGGAGATGGTGAGAGCAAGGAGAGGTTCCCACAAACTGGGCATCAGTCACTGCTCCTGGGCACAGCAGGAAGGGGAAGGCTCCGGCTTCTTCCCAAACGTGTTCTGGTCAGTGTGGGAATTACTCCTGATACTGCACTCAAAGTACATGACCCCCCCCGTACAGACCAAATTAAACTGTTGGTGGACAATGAGAAAGAGAAGGAAGAAATAGTATTGTTTTCAGCAGTGTTAAAAACTAGCCAACTCTGCTTGCTTTTTCAACAGCTGAAGAATCAGTGCTGACCATGGCAGCAAACTCACTTTCTGGGTGCTTTTCTGTTATGTGATGTCTGATAAATATCTGTTTAAGACTAGCAGGTGGAATATGCTTGCAGTTGTGCAAGCCCTCCAGTGATTTTAATTCATCCTCCTTTTATTTTTGTTTTGCATGCATCAATAACTCTGTCAGTAATAAGAAATTATTACAGGAAAGCATAGTGCTGGTACTGCTGCTATCATCCTGATCTCCAGTGAACTGGAATCCCAGTGTCACATTGGTCTCCCTTCCCCTCTGAAATAGCTTTTCAAGCAGTTGAAGCTGATGGCATGTTCAGGTTAAGCAATCATATATCATAAGCTCACCCTTTGCTAGAATGAACAGGAACTTAATTTGAAAACAAATAGAACAGGGAACATAGAGTGTCTGTTAAAAGATGACAGAATAACTGAAATGTGTCCACACCATGTCTACAGAAGTGGAACAGAAATAAAAATTGAAATCATAAATACACTGGGTGCAGACACTGCTTACTCAAGGGAAGATCATGAATATAAAGCATCAGATTGAATTCTTATCCAGTTACACTGCCAGGGTGTAGAGGGCTAGTGGGTGGGGGATGCTATCAAGTTATTTTTACCACTCTTTTTGATACTGAAATATATGTTACTTAGGTTATTAAAATGAAGCTCTACTTAAATTGAGGCATTCCAGAGAGCCTTTGCAGTACTGAGGTAGTTCTCTTATGGGCCAGACAGATTTGTTGGTTCACTGCTGACAACTGGGTGTGAGATCACAAATATTTCCCTGCAGAGGCAAAGGGCACAAATGTTACAACATGGAAGGTTATTATTTTGGATTGTTTCTGCCCAGGGTTCTGTTCTTACTGGGCAGGAAGTTTGGGTTCAGTTTTTCAGTTTATTAAATAGATTGAGCCTCCTAAAGGGAACTTGCTAATGATAAAAAATTATAAAACTGCTCAGTGAATCAGCAAGCTCACTACATCAGGAATAATTTACTTTAATATCAGCTGACAAAATGTACCAGTTGTTAATTGCTAGACTTTTTAAAATTTTCTAAGACTGAGTTTAAAGGTGTGTGTGTGTTTAGGGGTTTTGAGTTGGTGAACTTTTTTATTTGTGATTTATTTTTAGAAACAAAGAGGTTCTATTCTGCACCTCCTCCAAATAAACCTAACTTCAACACGGTGGTTCCTGTCCTCTAGAATTAAAATATAATGGATTTACCCTGCTTTTTTGCTCTTAGAGGATATTGTGTATCTGTTTAATAAGAATGAGAGCTACCCAAAAGTAATCCACAGGCTTTAAGATGACTGTGGTTTTTTTAATTACAACACTTAAATACATACCTTTATAACTTTTTTTTTTAAATTAATTATAAAAATTTTTAATTTTGCTACAAAATTACATCCAGTTTTGAATGAAGGTGATTTTTTTTCCTTCATTTGGTAATCTGTACGGTTTTGTGCTTCAGTGCTTTTCTGAAAAAATTAACATGAATACTTATTAAAAGTTTCAGATTTTGTAATGACTCTTGTCAAGTGTTTTGTTTGGAGAACTGTCTGGAATATGCTGTATATTTCCATAAGGTGAGAAACAAATCAAAATAATGGTGCTTTTGTCAGCATAAGAACATTAAGGTTTTACTGACAAAAATTGACAACTGTTTTGCCCTGTGAGACATGCCTCTTGTCTTAAATGCACATAACATGTAGCATAACATAATGTGATGCATTCTGGTCCATGGAGTCATTCATAATTAAGATTCATCCTGAAATCTTTGTGTTATCTCAGGGGGAAAGCTTCTGTTGGGAAGCTTCTGTATGCTTACTGCAAAGCACATTTTTTATCTGTGTTATGGCCCTTGGAATGCAGCATGTTAAAACCTCTTGTTCTGTCCTACCTTAGGTAGCCTTCCAGACAACTTTTCCCTTTTGGCTTTGTCCTCTTTTTAAATTTATTTATCATATCTAGGGAGGCATGGTTTCCTATTGATTCTTTTTATGTTTTTAACCAGACAGAAGAAATATGTTTTTGAAGTGACTTATGCAGTTATCAGGTCCAGTCGTGGGATACAGAAGGAACTTTAAATGTGTTCAAAACACTGAGCACAAGGTGTGCCTAAAAATGCAGCAGAAGATTATATTTATTTGTCTATTTAGTCTTCTACATTCAATCTGGAGTGAAGTTGCTACTGTTGTTCTGCTTTATCTCTGTCTTTCTCAATTGTCTCTGTCATGTTACTTGTTTTCTAAGTCTCTATTTTAGATCTTCAAAATGTATTATTTCCACTTCAGATTTCCTCATTTTTCCTTTCTTGTTATTAGTACACCCCAAATATTACATATATTGCATTTTTTATCAGTATTTCTGATCCCAAATGGCTTTTTTTTTCTTTTTTTTTTTTTTTTTTTTTCCATTTGCCTTACAAAAAGATACTGAAAATTTCTTTAAAACAGCAGTTCTTGACAGTCTGGTTGATGGATTTCATTAAGTTCCCAGTTTCCAGTTCTGCATACTGAATCTGTCTATATTTTATTGAATATGCAGACTTTAGTAACCAGAGGGTTTCTTTTTGTCTAGCTAGACTTAACATTACAAAGGTTTATCTGTTAATTCCTACTCTGACCTTAATTTCATTGCCTAATTCATTAATTTTATTCTCTTTTTTTGTCGTTGCCAAGGCACTTGATGTGCTGACTTTATCTTGTTTCTCATCACTCAGATTTCTTGTTCTGCATCAGTGTTAAATGTTTAAGGAATAGATTTTGGACAGCAGCAGTGAGACTTCATTGCATGTTCTTAGTTTTATTTGCTTGTTGGGTTTTTTCTAGTCCAACATACCTGATATAAGGCACTTCTGTTGGCAGTTGTAGTTGCCCTAAATATATACACATATATTATTTCCTAGCTTTTCATATAATTATTGTTATGTTAACATTTTTTGTAATCACCTGTCAGCCCAGGAATTTCTCAAAATTTGTTCCCTACATTCTATGAAATAATTAGTGCAAGTCTACTAAGTCTGTAGGGAAATAAATGCCATTAATTGATTTTTGTTGTGACTATGAAGTAGGTATTAGATCTTTGTATTTTGTATCTGAATCTCATCTGTTGTTGCAGATTTGTGTCTATCTGGTGTTTTCTTTAACTGAAGGTTTAGTCTACAATAATTCATTTAAATACTGTAGGTGATTTGTGATCAATGGAATGTCTATCTAGATATTGCTTTGGGTATTATCTCTTATCTCTGACAGCTTTATTATTTGAGAACTTCCCTTCTCATATCATATTTTTCCTCTCCGTACACCCCTAGGAAGATTTTATCAAAATGTCCACTATGTCCTTCAGAAGGGACTAATAGGTTATTTGTTACTAGAAGAATTGCCTGAGGTTTTTCAGTTTTCACTCTAATAACACGATGGTCTTCTCCACTTCCTTTCTGCTACCAAACCTGATTTAACCTCCAGATACCTCTGCTGAGCTTTAGCTACAGTGTTCTGACATGTACCTCCTGGTTAACTTCTATTCTCTAGAAATGCATTTGTTCAGGTATGTTTCCTAATTTGATTTTATGGTCCTGTATTTCTATCCTGATTTTTTTTTTTATTTACCCATTACTACTGTTTTGAACTGATGAAGTCTGTTCAATCAGCCATGTACCTATAGCATTTCTTAATTTGTTTCCTGTATTTTTTGACTGTAATATTTTACATTCTCCACTTGAATTTGGTTCTTCCTTACTTTTATTAAATATTAACTTTGCCAAAAGTTCTCTCCTACATTCTGCTGTCCTCTGTCCTCTCACTTTATTCTGGTTTTCAACATTTCTTTATACTTTCTTCATTAGTCTTTTACTATACTCTACTATAGAGTCTTAATCTGCATGTTTTAGTCTGATACATGGTTGCAAAGAGATGCTATACATAAAGCTGTCTGTTTACACTGTTATAATGCATATATCTTTGGTTCTGAGTTCTCTAAAACCTTGGCTTGCATTAAAATTCTGGAGCATTCACTGCTCTTTTTTATGCTCTGCCAAAACTTTCAAGCTATCTAAGTTTATATCTATCTTTCTAGGTATGCATTTATATATACATGCCTAAAGCCATATGCAAATAACATTGGCAGACATAAAAGCTTTGGAATAGCCTAGCCATTAACAGAGAAAAAACATAGACTATTATGAACATATGCCAGCTCCTGGCTTTTGAAATAATCTGCATTTAATTCCAAAGTATGAACTTTTAGTAGACCTCACACATATGACAGACCAAGTTCTGCCTTCTTCACCGATTCCAAAATACTACTGATTTTTGTGGAATGTGGAATATGGTGGTAAGAGAATGAAGATCTGATTCCAACTGTAATTCTAATCTTTGTCTGGAAAAGAGTATTTTACCTAATGCAGGACAACCAGAGATTGCTCAACTAGTGCATAGAAACCCCTGTATCAGCTGCTGCTGTGCAGCCTGAAGTACTCGGGGCCTGGCTGAGGACCCTGCTATGCCCCATGCTGTAAATCCATCCTCTGGGTATTTTTAGTGTTGAAAGGATAACCAATGACTTCAGCAAAGGTATGACAAGTCAGAGAAGTTTGTATTATCCCTGTAGAGTCATCAGGTGGCTGGCAAACACATTAGCATGATGTGACAAAAAAGTTAACGTATTTCTAGCTAGCAACCCAAAGTCTGCAAAAGACAAATTTGTTCCATCCAATTAAAATGCTATAATTGAAAGGAACCTCTTCAGTATGTTTTTGCCATACTCCATCACTGAAATGCTTCTTTGCTGCAAAGTTGGATGCATTCAAAAAGATAATTGATTAAGCCTCTCAAGTAAATGACTTTCATCTGAGTTGTTTCTGAAAGAAGAATTCATGCCCTGACCTCAAAGTATTCTCATCTAAAAATGTAAGTTCTGTGCAAGACATTAAAAAAATATTGTAGGACAAATGAATCCTTAATAATTTCAGATACATTCTTCAGCTATGTTTTTAGGAAACATTTAAAGCTCAGTGTCTGCGTTATCATTTATATTTCATTAGCATCTAAAATCCTCAACTTAAGCCAGAGCTGGAAACATTTGGAAAATAGAAATACAGGACTATATACTTTCCTAGGCCCAAACATCTGACACTGTTAAGTTGGAAGAATCAGAAAGTGGAGCACTGGCATACTGACTTGTGAAGGACAGTGCAGCAGATCCCTGCTGCCAGAGTACAAAATCACTGAATCCCAGTGGAATGCCTTGTTTCCTAGGACACATTACTGCCAACACATCCCAGACACAGGAGAAACAGAGTTTGGGTAAAGTGGAGTATAGGTGCCATAAAAATTTTCCTCCAAGGTGATTTTCACAATTTTGTGCTACTGGGAAAATAATGTCATAATGTTGTATAGTGATCACAAAGGTTAAACACAAAAGAAGTATCATAGCTATTGTAATTTTAGCCAAGTGGATCAACTAGATAGTTGTAACCCATAACTAGTTCCTTATTCTTTTATTGTGGCCATTTTTAACACCTCCTTTTTTTGAGGAAAAGCTGAACACTTTTTGGAATATATGCTATGCTATATGAAACCAGTTAGTACTAAAAGAATATCCATATTTAAATTTTACATAGATCTTTCCTCATTAGCCTGTTACCCACAAAATACAAAGTATCCTTCAGCCAAAGCTGTTAAAATCTGGACTGATGACTAAATATATGTAGAACAGTATGGTGCAGAGCATATGTAAACTGGTGATAGGAGGACTTCATTTTGTCCCTGTCTGTGCCACTTTGGCAATTAGAAAAAAAATATTCATTTTTGCCCCATTCTGCTTCTCTTGGAGCCATTGCAAAAAAGGAACAAAGCCTCTCCTTGAACCTCTCCCTCTGACATTTGCTTTGTGGGTGTTTTGTTTAACACAGTCATGCATCATAATTCAGATAAATTGGAGGAAGAAGGTCAAATTGCAAGCCCTCAAATCCAAGTTCTCCTTAGGGCTGTTGGGAGTGCAAGGAGTAATACTCATGCCAGTTGGGCAAGTGGGGAAACCAGTAAGGAAAACCCTACTGAAATTAGCTTTTTGTTTTCTGAAAATCTTTTTGGACTTGTTGAAGTTGTACCAGAATGTAGGGAAAATTATTCCTAGAAAATGATGAGATTAGAAAATGCCAAACTAAGTAGAAATGTTACTAATGTTGAATAATAATTACTTATTTTGGTCCTTGCTCCTCCCTCAAAAAAACAAAACAAAACAAAACCAAAAAACAAACAAACAAACAAAAAAACAACCCACCAAAACAAACCCAAACCAAAACAACTACATCAACAACAAAAACCCAAACAAAAAGAAAACTAATCCTTTATTTAGGGATTTTAGTGCTATTCTGACAGTCCTTTCTAACCTTCCTTTGAAGAAATGACAGTGTTGTCCTAATTGGAATAGGAAACAGTATTTTTTAGACAACTGCATAGTTATTTATTAAACGGAATTTTGCAGAAAAATTAAAAAACAAAAATGTGCCTGTCCAGAAAGCTCATTGGAACTCCTGTTTTCAAAGCTGTTTCTATATGTTCTGAAATAACCAGGAGCTCAAATCACAGGATGTAGCTGTTTTACTTGCCTATCTATTGCAAGTACAGATTTTTTTTCTGTTACCACTTAGAGAACTGAAAGAAGTGAATGAGAAAATTATTATCTTTGTTTCTCATCTTCTCACGTAAACATATGAAAGTCAAATAGCTATACCCTTTAAAACGTACTATGAATAGTTGATGAAATTTGCTAAGATAGGTATTGTCTAATATTACACTAGTTTGTTAAAGTAGTTTTCCTCTAAAAACTGTAACAGGGGACTTACTTTTGCTCTATTTTTTGCATAACCTTTTAGCTCCCTGTTCATGTGCAAACCAACACTGTCTAGCTGATACTGAGAAGCTTGAGAATAATTATTTGAAAATGTCAAAATAAATGCTTCCTTATACATCTTCATCTAGCTGAAATTAAATGTGCTTGGGAGGGCATTATGTGATAAATCTCTGCTTGTTTCTTTCTTTTGTATCACTAGACAAATTGTTGAAGTGTGTGATGAACTCCCAGTGTGAGTGTTGAATGGGATATTAATGTGTGATGTTATTACTCTTATGTTGCTGCATTTCATAATATGAGTAGTGCAAATGGTAAGTCATTGTTTTAGAGACTTGCAGTAATCTGAAGAGCAATATTGTAGAATCATGGAATGGTTTCAGTTGGAAGGGCCCCCAAAAATAATTCAGGCCCCTTTTGGATAGGAAATGTAGTTTTAAATTAATTGATTTTTTTTTTATTATAGTGGCATGGGACACTATGATACATCACAGGAAATAAATTTGAATGTAGCATCTGAGCAACAAAACAAAATCAGGTCAAGAGGCATGAGAGTTACATCTTTTCCACAAAGGTATTTTTTTCTGAGAGTGAAAGGTTTGAAGTTGTTATGTTTTGATTTTTTGTTTTCTGAAAAATCCTTTGTTTCCAAAACAGCCCATTTGGTATAAACACCTGTGCAGGAATGTGCACCCTGGCAGTCAGGTTGTGCCCATCTCTCTGAAGCATCCAGGAGGCAATACCTCCTGCAAGTCACAATAGGGGGGCTCTGACTCTGTGGTTGTGGGTGATCTCTCTGCAAGAGTTAGGGAGGCAATAACAGCCATTGCAGACCTCATCACCAGATATTTCAGGGACTCATTTGTGCAGGACACCCATACACATCCCACTGTGGTGTTAAATTTGACATCATCTGTAGCTGTGAAACCCTCCAGCTCTCCTTGCCTGTAAAGTTGTTGGAGCATATGTCACATCTTGCAGCTCTTGGGCCCCAGAATGTTGGGCCAGGACTGATGGATGAAGCTGCTTTAGGTCTAAAATATCCCCTGTTGTAAAATTTTTATTTCAATGTTTGAACAGTGTTCAACGTTTATTTATCTGTATTGGGATGATGTTGTCTGAGACTCCTGTAGAAGGTGCTAATAGAAATCTTTTGCTGTGATTTTTGAACCACAAAATCTTTGAACAAGTTTTTGCAACTAAGATGTGTACATCTTTATATTATTTTTTTTATTGCTGTTTTCATTTTTCCAGGTTTTTTTCATTTAGAGCTTTTAAATAAATCCTTTGAGCACAGCACATGCTATTTTTACTGCATATTATAGCTTCATAGGTTATTTAACACAGCAGGCCATGTTTCACAGCTGGCTTTATCTCAGGAAGCTAACCAAATTCTGCTTCCATTTAGATCAACAATAAAATTTACAGAGATGAAAGTGGGACGTGGAGTTTGTGGCTGGAAAATTTGGTGTCTCTTACTGATAACTCTTTATTTGGTCTAGAATTACTCTTCCTGTCACTATGGGAGCCAGTCACTGGCAATCATCAGTAAGTAAATTTGGAACTTAGCTTCAACTTGTGCTTTTTTGCACCAAGTTATATTTTCATGTAATGTTTGAAAAAAATAAACTTTGAAGGATGAGCTTATTTCTCATATACAGACTAGTTGACATACTCTAGTAAAATACCAGTAGGGATGAATACTGAACTAGTTCTCTAGCTCTTTGCCTCTTTTATTGGATACAGGGTCCAAACACTCTGGGATGAGCAGAGGGATCTTCCCATTTTTTACTTATACAATGTTGTATAAACTTGCAGAAAGAGTAAAAATTTTGGTTCAGGAAATGTTGCAGTCTTTTTTTGTTTGCTCCCTCCTATCTTGAATCCAGGTGAATTTCAGATAGAAACCATGAATGTGCTATTGCAAAACCATCTCTGCATCTTAAGATATATTAAACTATCTTCATGTCACTCCAATAACATTCTGCAGAGCTATACAGGAAGAACCTCTGAATACCCAAAGGAACGAAGGCTTATTCAAGGTTTTGGAAACCCTCCTACATAATGCATAATAGAGTCAATACCAAGTATTTAAATAGCCACATAAATATGCTAGGAGGAAAGGAAAGACAGAAAGCTTATTTTATTGAAATTGCTCCAAGAAAACCAAAATGGACTCTATCACCTGCTGAAAAACTGGGCTAGGCTGCTGTTTTTATACTGTATCTCCACAGAATTGGTCCTCTCAGGATTTTTGCTTCTAAAGTAGAGTGTTTTATATGTTGCAATGAAAATTTGTAAACTATCTCACCAAACACACTGAAGGGAAAGGATACCATCCAGAGACACCATGACAGGCTTCAGAAATGGGCTTGTGCAAACTACATGAAGTTCAACAAGGCCAAGTACAAGGTTCTACAGCTGGGTTGAGGCAGTCCCATGAATGAATTCAAGTTGGGAGGAGAAAGGACTGAGTACAGCCCTGAGGAGGACTTGGGTGTGATGGTGGACCAGAAGCCATCGATGTGCATTTGCATCCCAGAAAGCCAAGTGGGTCCTGAGCTGCAATCAAAAGCAGCACAGACAGCAGGTGGAGGAAGGTGATTCCTCACCTTTATTCTGCTCTTGTGAGACCCCACCTGGAATACTGCATCCAGTTATGGAGTCCCCAACATATGACATAGATCTGTTGGAACAAGTCCAGAGGAGGGCCACAGAGATGATTCAGAGGCTGGAGCATCTCTGCTGTGAGGAGAGGCTGAGGAAGATGAGGTTGTTCAGCCCGAAGAAGAAGAGACTCTGGAGCACCTTCCCTATGAAGACAGGCTGAGGAAGTCTTCAAGAAGGCTACAAGGAGGAAGGTTACAAGAAAGCTGGGGTAGGGCTTTTTACATGTTTGTAGTGAAAGGACAAGGAGAAATGGTTTAAAACTTCAAAAGGTAAGATATAGGCTAAACAGTAGGAAAAAATCTTTCCTCTGACAGTGGGAAGACTGGGTTGCCCCTCCCTGGACGTGTTCAAGTCTAGGTTGGATGCGGATATATTATTATTATTATTACTATTATTATTATTATTATTATTATTATTATTATTATTATTATTATTATTATTGCTTTGATGTCTTGTCTTCTCATGGTTTCATAGATAATGCTACCTATTATATGAATATCATTGATTTGTGCTTCTTCAGTATAAACTGGTATTGACTCCGAAGTTTGGAAAAAATTGTAAATATCCCAAAACATCTTTTCGTTAATCCTATGCTTCATTTCATTGAGTGGTAAAAGGCAAAAAAAATATTATGGAACGAGTAACTTTAAAGACAAGTCTGCTGAACAATTTGGAATTTGGTTAGTTGAATAGAAGAAAAAAAAATGAGGCATTTGGGTTAAATATGAACAGAATTTCAGTTTGCTTTACGTGACAGAAATCCCTCATATGTTACATCAAGAGACATGCTAAAGCCTGATTTGGTGGAAAGTCTGTATGGTAGTATGGGAAAGCTATATATATAGGAAGCTGTATAGCTGGGAAAGAAATTAATAACAATTTTCACTTTTAATTTCTTTACAGCTTTCATGCTAGTTGGTTGACTTGGGAGAGGTGCCTAAATTAAGATTTCAGCTCGACGAATAATATTTTAAACTATCACTCAGGTGACATGTTATTTGAGAGAAATATTGATTGAACTTTTATAGCAATTTTTTTGTGTGCATGTGTACATTTTACACACTGAAAATAAAGTTCATGTGGGTTTATAAAAAATAAAGACAGAAAATACAGCATTAATTCAGTGTTCAAACAGTTACATTGAATTGATCTTGCGTTTATCAAAATAAAATAAAAATCTTCTATCAAGATACCCTCATAATTTTTCTATGGAATACATAAAATATACTTAGTACACACTGATAGATAATTTTGATTTTTAGTGGAGATCAACCAGAATATTCTACATATGTAAGTGGTGTAGAAGTGTTTATTAGAATTGTAGGAATCCCCTTTGTTATTAAGACTGTAGGCAGTCTTTGCATATCACTGAGGAAACTAGCTACTTCCATCTTTTTTTACATGCTACCTATGTCAGTTCATTATTTGATTTTTGTAGCTACAACTCAGAGAACATGAAGGAATTACAGAACAATATTAAGGACAGAGAGAAAAAGATGAACTATGTATGAAAATAAGCTAAGGCATACATTTCAATGAGATTTTAAATGCAACTGTTAATTGAAATTCATTAATTTTTGTCACTGTATTTGATGAGCAGCTTACTCTTCAGACTGAAAAAAATCATTTGCATGGATTTAGAGCAGAAATAAACTTTCTAAGACTGAATTAACACAGCTGTTATTAATTTGTTGAAGGAACAGCTTACTATAATTTGCTTAAGGATTCACACCTAGTTAGGGTACTTCATACCTCATTTGGTGTCTCTAGCTCCTGTCTGTCTGTTTGGCCCCATAGACTGAGCATTGCTGAGCTTGTTGTTGGATCTTTGACAAGTTTAGTCTCAGCTGAAACCAGTTTTCTCAGTTATTTGGAGTGATGTGCCTTTTTAATGGATTAAAACCAAGCAAATCTTTAGTGATAAATGGGAAGTGAAAACATGGGGAGGCATCACTTTCCTGTGAGATCTGCTGCATACTGCAGGAAGCAGGACAATACACGTTCTGTCTTACGGATGGCTGTATTTTGGGGGTAATGAATATGAGAGAGTCTAATTATTGCTGCATGTATCTGTGTGTGTCTTGGGCAGCTGGAGGAGGAGGAGGAAATCATCAAGTATCAAGACCTCAATCTAACATCTGTAAATTACATCCTCATCCCAGTGGTGAGTACATAAATTCACAAATTCTTCCTTTGTTATACACAGTGTATCCTCTTTATCCAATACCATATACCCCATGCCCCCTGCCCTATGTTTTTTTTTTTAATGCCTTTTTAAAATTCTGGAGAAATAATTATTCTACATGCAGGTATGGGAAATAAACATTTAGCAAAGAAAGTGAAGAAAATCTAATAATAGCGTACTTCTAATGCTATGTAGGAAACTAACAAAAAAAAAATCCCAAACTCTTGTTTTCCAGTTATGTCTCCAGCTAGTTTTGTAGTGGTCTAAGATAAATCTAGTGTTAATTAATTGTTTCCAACAGGATAAGACAGCTGTAACTTTACAGTTAAATTGCACACACAGGGTCAGTTCCTCAAATTAGGGAGAATCCACCCTAAGATGAAAGAATAGGGGAAAAACTTCTGAGGATTGTCCAGTGGCTGATTTTTTTCCCAGACAGGTGTTTCTCAGTTTACACAGTGGTTTTGTTGGTTACAAATTGCTTTGGTTTTTTTTTTCATGCAACAAATAGTTTGAACAAAAAAACAATTTTGTAGAGCTTGTTATATGTTTTGCCCTTTATTCAGACAGGTGGAAATAAAACCTTCATGGAAAATTGGAGAAATAAATATTTAACTTGTTACTGGGTGTTAGTTAAGTGTTCACTGTGAGTGTATATGGGATGCATTTTAAAAAAGACAATTGATGCTTTTGTAATGTATTAGTTGTGATATGTATGCTGATCACTTCTTATTGACTTGGTTACTTACAGAGGAGAGCATATTTTTTTATGGGAGTTTCTTTGACTAAAATTTCGACCTGGTATTGATAAAAACTGTGGCAGAAGATTAGGTCTCCTTTTGATATGATTATTACTCTTCATCATATAAGAAAGATACTGAAACGCAAACCATTGAAGGCTTAATATAAGTGAATATTAGGGAATATCAGAAAAAGAAGTATTTTGCTGTGACTTTTCAGATTCAGCTCTGCCCATTAATCCTTACACAGGACATTGTCAAGCTGGATCTTGGTTCTCCAGAACTATGATCTGGAAGTCACTCATGTTAAGGTGGTGCAAATCTAATTAATCTCAGGTTATATCAGACTTTCATCTCAGGGTCCATGAAGTAGAGCTAGGAGACCTAGATTTAATTTAACAAGCCTTGCTTCCTTTGTTTGGGAAGGCAGTGGTGAGGGGTCCTTCCAGGGTTTCCTGGAGATCATTCTGGAACTGGTGTTAGTTCCCCCTTCTCTCCAATTGTACTACTACAACTTTGCTTTTTTTCTCACAATGAATCTGGAGCTCTGTATATTAGCAGCATCTCACCAGCTGGGGTCTGGAGGAAGCCTGGATTACCTGGAGACATGCTGCTTGCTGGCAGGAGCAGGGCAGGTCACAGGACTGAAGTGACAAAGGTGAACTTGTAAGGGAAAGTGTATTTTATGAGAGAGCAGATAGAGAGGACAGGAACAAGGAGACAGGGAAGGATTTTGAGAGGTAAAGACCCAAAGGCATATTTATGAAAAAGAGGGATGGTAATACTGATGGTAAAGCATTTGGAGTGGGTAAAGAGGAAAGAGCAGCCATGAAGAGATGGGAGGGAAAGCAGAGCTGAAACGAAGGAAATGGCTCTGTGTGGGTTTTGTTGGAAAAGAAAAGCAAAGAATGCATGAGTGGGAAGAAAAGCACATGCTTTAAATAATGCCTCTGACTTGTGTAAGCCTGCAGTAAACACTGGGTTTTTAAGCTGGCCAGTATCCATGTGGGTGCTTAATGTGCAAGACAGCCTTAGACACAAAGGAAAGGGTAAACAGAAAAATCGTGGTTCTCAGAGGTCATCAACATCACCGGTAGCTCCTTCCTTTTCTCCTTATTTTTACGGAACAGAACTGTGGGTATGTCGTTAACTTTCTCCAGCAGTGCTTTTGCTTGTTTCCTGAAGTGCCATGAAGTGCTGGACCTTAAGTAATTGCTTTTGGTTCTTGAGTTCACTCAATATGGTCTTGAAAGTCAGGGGTGCTCTGCTAAAGTACTTTATATTCCTTTGGAGAAGACTGGGAGGTTGAGAGTTGTTGCCTCTATTATAACAGCTAGCAGAAGCTAGGCTGAAAATTATTTACAACTTTTGCAAACCAAATTTAACACACAAGAGTTGACTACTTGATCTATTCAATTAGTCAGCTCTTTGGAAATCCAAGTGTCATCTCATGAGTGATCTTGGCCTTTGACTGAGGACCATATCTGTTGGCATTAGGGCTAGAAAGCTGCCACAGAGATCTGCACTTTCCCATTTGCTTGGAGAATTACACAGGGCCCTTTAAGATAGTTTGTGTGGAGGGGACCTGCGTTCTCGATGCTGTCACTTGGACAGTGTTGCATGGTAGCCTTGTCTGAGTTTTTGTAAACAGCATTTTTCATTTCTTCCTCCCCCTTGCTCTATGCCATTTTGTCATGTAAAGAAAGTTGTAGAGCCTTTTCAATAGAGATAACGTAAAGATTTCCTGTGAGCACTGTGATTTGAATGGATAATTATGGTTCAAAACCAGAGCAAATGATGAGTGCCACACTTGACATTAGTAATGAGCTGCACATAAAGCAATGATACCTGGTTATGTTATTTCCTTTGTGCTATAGTCCCCATAGAGATTAGGGTGCTATTCTGCAAATAGATGTTTTAGAAATGCTTTGGTCTAAAAGGCTTTCAGGAGAAAAAAGCAGAGACAAAAAAACCCAGAGAATTCAGTTGCATGAGATTGCACACCGAGTAATGGTACATCTGAGAAAGTCTGCCTGCTGACCCTCTGCCTGGGGCCTTCCTGCTAGGGCAGCACTGCTCAGGCATTTGTACCCACTGTGGTTCACAAACAATAAAAGAGGTGGCAACACACCAGGCAGAATACCAAGTGTTGGAATTGCATTATGGGCTAAGGAAGTTGTGAAGCACTGTCTAGACCACAGAGGTTATATTTATATTCCAAGTTTGTCTTGTCCAGCTCCTGTGAGGCAGAAAAAATAAATCAGCTCTGCTTCCTAAAAAGGCTGAGCACTAAAAAGGGTGAAGTGAAAATGGCACCACACTGTAGTATTCAGTAATGTTTCATATTATCCTTCTACAGAAGAACAATTTCTCCTTCACAATCGTGCATGATTTGCTTTGTTTTGTTTTTCACTCATGCCATTAGGACAGAGGTATCAAGTTAGAAAAATTAGAAAGATTCTAATGCAAAAAAAGTTGGAAAAATTGAGTACTGATTATATTCTTATTCACATCTTTGACTTAACCAGATTTAAATCATAATGATGCCTTCTTGGAACACTGCTGTATTAATTAACATCTATTAGTTAACATAACTGTAGATTAGTCTATCCAATAATTTATATACATATATACATACATATATATATATAATTAATAGACCTTATGCTAACTTGGCACCTATTTTATTTCATGGAATTCTGGCATTAATTAGTCAAAAGAATCTTAATATCTGAAGAGATACCTAAATTTAAGTGCATGATTTACTGGTGGACCTGGCAATGCTACATTGTGGTCGGACTTGATGCTCTTAAAGGTATTTTCCAACCAAAACAATTCTATGATTCTGTAAATATATTTATTCCTCTGTGTGTGTGTGTGTATAGATTACTCAGTTAACTGCAAATGTATTGCAAAGTAGGACTGCAATTGCTGGAGTTTAGAAACAAACAAACAAAAAATAAAATGGCAAAAAAACCCACCAAAACAACAACAAAAAAACCTCCAAACACAAAAAAATGCCACAAAACCTCAACTCCAGTGAGTAACAGTATTCAGAAATGGGATTAGTTTGTACTCTGGTTATAGTAAAACAAACAAAAACATGCCCAAACCCCACAGAAGACCAGAGAAGTAAATAATGAAAAGGCATAAAAAGACATAATTAATGTTTATTTTGTACTTGGGAACCATATGTGGCTTTGAAATAAAAATGCCAAACTGACAAGTTACCAGCAGAGATTGTAGCTGTTAACTGGCATGGTTGAAAATGCTACAAAATAAAAGTGCTATCTATGGGAATTTACCAGTGTTGTCTATGTGACAGTAAGGCTTACCTATTTTTATGGCTAGATATATTTATTTTTGAAGGTATTTCTATGAGAAGGGGATATGGAATATGAGAAACAGAGCTGGACAGATTATTTGCCTCAGATAAATAATTATTTTAAATGCAAGCCATATTTTCTGCAAATGTATTTTTGCATTGTAGGAAGATAACTGTTGATGGTTAAGTCCAGTGCCAGCAATTACAGAGAACCATGCTCTAACTGCATCTTCTTAACAGGACCATAGACTTTTGATTCCATATACCATCTGCACCCAACAACTTCAGATATATTAGAAAAACACAATTAAAACCTGTCCAACTGAAAATGTAAAGCTTTAAAAAAGACAGTGTGGTAAAGACAGAGCAACTGCTTTGCTATGCTCTCAGCTTCCTGCAATAGGAAATTTATTTACTTCAAACAAGCTAAAAACAAACATCTCACCCACATAAAAAAAAAACAAAACCCGAACCAAAAAACAAACTAACACCAAAAAGAAAGAAAGAAACTAAGAGCAAACTGCAACCCCCACCTTTTTAGGGCAGATACAATTCAGTTCTTCTATTATTTTCAAAGACTGTATAAGTAAAGGAAATATCATCCTGAAATTCAGTTGGTGTTTAAATACATTATTTCTTTTAAAAAAAGGATTATTGCTCACATCCATTACTGATTTGGCTTTTTCCATGATGGGCATTTTTAAGATGAAGAATTACCAGTCATAAATAGTGGTTATTCTGTAGAGGTTAATCCAGTTGCTATGCAAACTTTCAGATGAATCATCATTCATGCTACAATCTATTGAACTCATGGGATTCACAAATATCTCCATGAATACCTAGTAGTCACCTGAATGCTCATAAACAGTGAATAATGGGGGCTCTAAAGAGCAAAGTAAATGAACTGCTTCTCAAATATTTTTTTTCATTTGTTGAAGAGCACATTCAGAAGAGAGCAAAAGAACAAATAGATGAATACCTATTTTCAGATTAGTGAACTGGAGTTGGGGAAGAACTCGCACACAAGGGAAAATGACCTGCAGAGCTGTATGTTACTATAGCTGATAATTACACAAAGTTCCTCAGATATTACTCATAAAAATGATTGCACATCCAGTTAAAACAGCAAGACTTCATTCACCTGTGGCAACAAGAGGGGCAAAGGTAGATGTCACATGATCTCTTAAAGGAATTTTTTTGAAGAAAAATAGTATTTTTAAATCTAGAAGGCTAGCAGACACTAGCTGGGCGAAACTTCACCTGAGCACACTAAACATTTGCATTCCCTCAAGTGAATCCATCACGTCACCCACCTCGCTCTCATCAGCAAAGTCGCTGGGGGTTGTGCTCAATGCCATTGTCCACATTGCCAGCAAAGATGCTAAACAGCACTGGACTCCAAATGGACCCCCAAGGAACGGGTCTCCTGCTGGACATGGAGCCATTAATTGTAGCTCTTTGAGTGTGACCTTCTATCCAGCTCCTTATCCTCTGAGATCCTCAGAGGATATCCTCATATTCATGAAATCCATGCCTCTCCATCTTAGAGACATGGATGTCATGTGGAACAGTGTCAAAGGCCTTGTACTGTCGAATGCTTGCACGATGATGATGCTTCTACAGTTCTGAAGGATATGGTTTCCCCAGACTTCTCAGAGCCTATTTCCTTTGTCAGTTGCTAGTCTCTTTTCCACATACCTTGATACTAGAGGGTTAGGATTATTCCTGTGTTCAGATTAAATTAAAAAGTGTTTACTGATCATAGGGGAATACAATGAGGTGGTGGTTGCTTTCGTTAGTGATCTTTCTAATGGAGTAAAAAGAAATTAATAAAAAATTGCAGTTTCAAAGTGAAATAAAATCTACATTTACACACAATGGCACTGAATGTATCATGTCCACAGTTTGAAAGTTTGTGAGCAGCTCTTTTGTCCTCTGCATATAGCATACAAAACATATGTAAGATTTTTCTTACTTGTAGACATGATCTTGACACACATCAACAGGAATTGCATTCTTAGTTGTCTACTAAAGAGGATGTCTTTTAGCATATACTTTGCACACCCAAACAGTCTGGTTATTAGTAACTGTGTAAAATCATGCTATTGTTGACACAAGAAAAGCAACCTAGAGACTTCTTGAAAGCTACACATCCATGTATAGTATGCACTAAAGTGTGAGGCCTCTTTACACAGTCAGGTATCCACAGCATATGGAGGTAGGAAATTACAGCACATAATCACATTTACAAAGGTGAAAAGATCATAGCCTTCTGAGATTTTTTTTCTGCTTTCTGGGATGACATTCCTCTTAATATCTAGAACATTAAAAATGTATGAAGTCTGATCTCAGGTCTGATTCTGTGAGTTATTGGGTGCCACAAACACTTAGTAGGCACTCTAATCTGCACTTGATGTTCATCAGAATAGAAAACTCTAATGTATTACAAGGCAGAGCCATTGTCTCATTTCCAGGATCTTAATGATCTGGGACACACCATTATGCACAGACCGAGGCAGTGGCAGATACTGTATTGCCATAAACAATTAATGAAGTCTCTTTGTTGTTATGAACAGAGGAGCTGCATGTGTTTTTTATTCTGCAGAACATTGAGTCTTATGTTTAATTATTCTACTACCTTTCTGGAAAAAAGAAGAGCATTAAAAATTAATAACAAATCTCAACTACATTTAGAAGCAGTTATGTTAAGCTATATGTTTGATTTCTCTGCGGAAAGTTTTCAAATTATGAACTTGAAAACATCTGTATTTTTTTCAGTTAGGTACAGTACTAATTTATTGACTTGAATAAATGGAAATATTGTTTGTCTACAGCAAAACAACACACCATTCTTGGAACTTGCATTTAAGTGATATTTTTACCAAAATCATTTATATTTGCCACAGGAATACTGTGTACATCTGCCTCTCCCTAAATCATATTGCCATTGAGGGTCTACTTTTGATGCCTACTTTTCAGCAAAAAGACTAAGCATCTACATATGGGAGCACAGCATGCAGAGTTGAATCCCACTGGTTTTAGCCACATGATTAGAGATAATAAAACCAGCGTGAGAGAATATATGAGTTGAAAATGGCACTATTCTTTTTTTTTTAAAAAAAGCAATTATCACTTGATAGATACTGTTAATACGCTTACTGTAGCAGCAAAACTTTTTGTCCAACTGAGCTAACTTTCTGTATGTACACAATACTGTACTGGTGTGTAGGTTAGAAATAAAAAGAGACTGTACTATGACACCATATCACAATCTGATATCTGCATGGTTTTCCAAATATTCCTTCCCCCCTCCCCCCTGAAAAAAAGTGTTCATGTAGGAAGGGATGAAATTAATACACATGCCACATGCCTTTTTTTTTTTTTTTTTTTTTTTTTTTTTGATAAGTGGTAGGAGATGAAGGGTATTGTAGTTCAGATGTATTAGAGCATTGCAGCTCATGTAGATCTGGAAAAACATGGTGCAGCATAATGAATGACTCGTGGTTTTAACTCTTGGTTTGGTTGTTTATGTAACTCCTAAGCTGCACTCTCTTACACCAGCATGATTTATTTATATTCTATTACCATCTGAGCTGAAAGTGGGACATGGATCTCTGGGGACCTTTGCTAGTTTTCTCTATCCACTGTACCATGGTTTCCAAGTACTTGTTCTACTGGCAAAACGTAAGAACATTACATTTGAATTTTTGGGGCCAGGTTGATAAGCTGCAGCTGGCCTCTTCTGTGAGAAGGGCCATGAGGGATGGCAGCAGTTTTGGAAACTGAGTACTCTCAGTACTGGAACTGAAGTCCTGATGGATGCAAAGAATAACTAGATTTTGTGCAACAACAAAAAAGGGGAGCCCTTTTATACAATATTTCCCTTTATTTTCTGTCTATACCTACAGAAACTGAAATTTCTTACCAAAAAACTGCTTCCTTGGAGCTTTTTTTTAAAGGAAGGTGGCTTTGGAGTTCAACAGAATGTTTTTGTTCCTGGCTCACAAGGCAATGAGCTAAGGCCCTAGTTTTCAATGGCTTTAGGGCTTTGTGTGATTTAGGCAGTTCCCTGCCATTTTTTGTGCCATTTTTATTTCCCTTCAAGTCATGTCACCTAGAAAAAGGAGATTAGGAGAAATTGTACACACTTGAAACTATACTTTAGTAGGTTTTACAGTGCTAAGGCTCTCTCCCAGGGCTTAGAGTAGATTTTATGGTGTAAATGCTGTGCTGTATCAGATACATAAGCTTGAAATAAGAGACTTGAACCAAAAACAGGGGGGAAAAAGAGTCATTTACAAGTTTTAAGTTTGTATAAAGAGCTACCATAACTATAAAATTCATACGAGTGAGTAAATAGCTGTTATTTCACATTATGTCACAGTGAAGTCACCCAGTTTTTTTCTGGGTGACATTTTCCTGTTTTAGTTTGCTATTTTTGGAACTATATTTTTTTTTTGGTTTATCCTCTCGAAATTTTTTTCCCTCCTATTTATTTTTTTCTCAAAGCACCAGATCTTCAGAAATTTAAAAAATGCCCTCTACATATACCCTGGGCACTGTTAGTTTGGTCTACTTTTAAACAGCAGCCTGTTTAAAATCTAATTGCTTTTGTGACTTTGGACCAATTGAGTGAAGCCTCCAAAGATACATAAAGTGAGATTTCCTTGTCTAAAAGAAAAAAAAAATCCTCTGATTATAATAGAATTATCTTCTATGTTCTTAATGTTGCAATCAGTGTTGTAGATTTCAAGGCAATACTTATTCTGATCTATGTCAGATGAGTATCTGACCTTCACATTTAATGAGATACTATTTAACATGATCACTTCCCATGAAAATATAAAAATTGTTATGAGATAAAGTCAATTCTGTATGTGAATAATGTAGAGTAGTAATGCTTTAAAGCAAATTAGAATCTTGGTTTACTTAACTCAGAAACTTTGAAACATATTCAATATTAATTTAATTATTGGTATGAGCAAGAGGAAGTCTTACCATAAAGTAAAGTGTTATACACATTTGCAGTCATATGAAGAATTTAGTATCTATAACTTTTATTTTTATGCTTTCAGCTAAAGCTGAACTAATATTTTGGCTTATTCCATTTACAACATTTCATACTTCACATTCCATAAGTCTGCAGTGCCACAAATGTAAAAGAAGGGTGTACTCTTAAAAGACAGACTGCTTACATAAGCCATCTCAATGATGAAAAAACAGAGCATGTCTTAAAAGTATAGCATTAATGCCTGAAAAGAGGGTTATGCATAGCAATTGCATTAGTACTGCTAGGTCAGTTTCTTTGTGAACAGGATGGCAGGATCAGTTTTTCTCCATTAAAGCAGACTGAATGTTTCATTTAATGAACTTGATTTTTACAAGCCTCTTATTAATGCTTTTTTCCCCCCTATATCCTTTTATAGACTGGATAGATGAACTGCTTCTACACAGTAATTCTCTCATCTCCTGTTTTTCTACAAATGACTAGTAGTAAACTGGATTTTCTAAATGATTCCTCCAGGTATTGTTTAGTTATTAATCTGATGGAGTGGCAAGTGGGCATGATCAATGTCAACACAGGCACCTGTGTGCCTGCAATGAGAGGGTGGAAGGTCACTTCACCTTGGTATTGGGTTTCCTCCTGTTTGGACCCATTTACTTTCAGTTTGGAAAATTCCTTCATATCTGTATTGAGGAATTCTCTTGCTAGAAACTGCCAGCTTTTGTAAGCTTTATGGTAGCAATTGAAAAAGAAAGGAGGGAAAGAAAAGTCACAAGTCTAATTTTTGTCGTTTGCTGGAGGGGAGGGCTGATTCTGGTTTTGATGGCTCTTGATTTCGTGTGTTCACAAATGAACACATATAAATGTTATGCTACAAAGCTACAGCAATTAAGTTAAATGTCGTTTCATGAAATATGAAAGATAGTACCGAAGAAATTCTGCTATTTATTATATAGTTATTTTCTCTTTAAATATAAAAACAACTCTTACAGGGCATTGTGTCTTTAGAAATCCCAATGACTGACAACCATACAGGCTTTCCAGAACAAAGGAAACTGTCCTCACATTAAGTGACAAACCTGATAGACAGCAGTATTGAATTTTTAAAATCAATATCCAAGTTACAATAAACACCTTTACAGTTTAGTAATACAAGAAGTTTCCAGGGCTTGTGTGAACAAAATTTTAGTGTCGGTTGAATTTATCGGTTCAGAAGCACTAAGAACCAATGGTACATTTTATATTTTATTAACCAAACAAACACAAGGTACTCCTGTGGCACCATTTTGGACCAAATACAGTCCACTGAGAACCCAAAGCCTGGTATTATTACCACTGAGTTCGATGCAGCTATCAGTATTTACAGCCAACATAAGATTTAGTTTCCTTTAAATTCCCTATAAGAGCTTCAGACTCAACAAAGGATCATAACGCCTCCACAGGAATGGAAAATTTTATCCTTTTATAGTGCTTACTTTTGTTCAAATTGTTTTTCAAGTGGGTAGAAGATTGCCACACAAGGAGCATCCTTAAAATAATTAATGTAATTATCTAGTTAATAAGACTTTTTTCTTATTTTCATGCTAGCTACTTTTTTACTTTCCAGTCAACTTTCTGCTTTCACCTCTGCACACAAGGTCTTGCTCTTCTCCATAGGAAGACAGAACAGCTGCAGGCATGCAAGACTGCAAGGCAGAATTAAGACCCAGCTTGCCAGGAGGATATATGCAGAATTTAGTACATAATTCTTTGAAGCCTTTTGAGAAAAATGTGTATTCTTTACATATGTGTGTTTGGAATATTACATGAACAGCTATGCAACCCCACAGCAGGGTTTGTGTGTGCAGCACTGGGACATCACCAGCGTTTTCAGGTTCAGAGAGGCAGAACATATCCATCCTTTGCATCCTGTGCAGCTGGCCAGCCCCCAAGACCAGACAGATCTTTCACGTTGCACTGCTTTGGATAATAATGATTTATTTAAAAACACGGCCAATTGGAAGTATCTCAAAGGAACTTCTCTGCTCTCTCAGAATGGCAACTGCACATTGATATCTGGATTTTTCACCAACTTTTTGGGACTCTTTGGCTTGTTCCATGTGAGAGGATCACACTGGGCGCATCATGTTTCCTTCCTGACCTTAAAATTCATGGACTCTGTTATGAAAACTAAAGGTTCTGTCTAAGATAAGCACTGTTTGGTAAAAGTTAGTTAATGCATGTTGCAACTGGAATTCAGAGAAAATACTTTGAAAATGGAATACACTATCTACTATTTGTTTTATCAAGTTATGCCTTTCATCACAGTACAAACTGGCATACTTGACAAAGAGAGATAAGAGAATTAAAGAAGGTAGAATGTGGTAGTCTTGGTGGACTTGCCTATTACTCTCAAACATTTGTTTTTATTATATAATGGTTCAGGTTTTCTTTTATTTCATGCTTGAATATTTTATCTTCATTATTAGTCTCCCCTTCAGTCAAGCAGGGGTTTTGTTCATTTTTTAATTGCAGAACAGTGCTCAGACAAGGTCAAGTGCACGGTCCTGCAGCTGGGTTGGGGCCATCCCAAACACAAACACAGGCTGGGTGGAGAATGGATTAATAAGAGCCCTCAGGAAAAGGACTTGGGTGTGATGGTTGATGAGAAGCACAACATGAGCCAGCTATGTGCACTTGCAGCCCAGAAAGCCAAGTGTACCCTGGGCTGCATCAAAAGAAGAATGGCCAGGAGGTCAAGGGAGGTGATTCTCCCCCTCTGCTTTGCTCTGGTAAATGACCCCACCTGGAGAAGTGTGTCTGGAGTCTCCAGCAGAACAAAGAGATGGTCCTGCTAAAGCTGGTCCAGGGTAGATCTGCGAAGGTAATCAGAGCCCCTCTCCTATGAGGACAGGCTGAAAGAGTCCAGTTGCTTAACCTGGAGAAGAGAAGGCTCTGGGGAGACCTTCTAGTGGCCTTCCAGTACCTAAAGAAGGTCCAGAGGAAAGCTGGCAAGGGACTTTTTACAAGGACATGCAGATATATGAGGAGGGGTAGCAGTTTAAGCTGAAAGAAATAAGATTTAGATTAGATATTAGGAGGAAATTCTTTCTGTGAGGGTGGTGAGACACTGGAACAGGTTATCCAGAGGATGGCTTGTCCCTGGATGTGTTCAAGGCCAGATGGGATTGGGCTTTGAACAACCTGGTCTAGTGGGAGGTGTCCCTGCCCAAGCAGAGGACTGGGAAAGAAATTATTTGTAGGGTCTCTTCCAGCCCAAGCCTTCCTATGATTCTATGATGTTTTTCTAAGCAGTCAGAATTAAATGTATCTTCAAAATACTAGTTTCTGTATTTTAAAGCTCAATTCACAAATATGCTTAGTCCTCCTGAAGGTGAACTTCTGGATTGATTTGCTATTGCTTAAAGTTTTATCCATCTCTCCTTGGAACCAAAGATACCACTGTTCTAGTATAATTTCGTAGATCACTGCAGCTATCAGAAAGCCATGGCCTTGGAACAGAAGTGTGGCATTTTGCCAGCATTTTTAAGGAACAGTCTGCAATTTCATACCTATTGGCCCATGTTGCGATTGCACAGAGCTGAATCCTTTGGAATTTTCAAAGCTTTTATTTATGAAAAAGAAGTAAGAAAAAGAGGGTTTGTGCTTGTGGGTCAGGGGGAAAATCAATGTTTCTAGTTAGCTCCTAGTGGTCATTAAAAACAAACAAAAAAACATTTTATGTGTAGTAAAGTGCTACTCCTCCAGAGTGGGCAAACGGGAGGCAAAATAATCTTGTGACTGAGACTTCAGATTGTACATCAGTATATCAGGGAGCAACATGTTTTAGTGCAGGTAACTCAGTCTATGTTTCTGTGTGCAGCCACTTGCTCTTTAGCCCATTTCTCAGATGGATAAATGAACTTGCTCAATCCTAGCATTGCTTTGGGTTTTTTTTTTAGGGTTTTTTTTTTATCTTTATAGGTAGAAGGGTGAATAAATGACAGGTGCATGGTTATATCCCCCACCTATCATGCAGCTGTCAGAAAGCAGAAGGAGAAAATTAACCAACTTCAGCATGGGTTTTAAGCCCTGGTAGGCATATTAGGTCCTCAGTGGGTTTTATAGTGAGATACTAGATGTCACATTGCCACTTTTTTCACTGTTTTATCTCAAATGGCTACATTAGTGCGAGAATGCATTTATTAATCTACACCACAGTCACTTTCAATTTGCATAGAAGTACAGCATAAAATTAATTTGCAATTTTTTTTAGAGAGAATCTGAAAAAAGCTTTCATTCTCATGTTCAGTTATTGACAAGAATCTTTCTGACTTATTAGGAACACGTTTTAAGACCAAATTGCGGGGATTTTAAATCTTAAAAGTAAAGTTTATTAAAAAAATATTTTAAATTTTAAAATTTTGCATTAAGTTTTTACAGAAGAGTTACTATTGTTTATTTTTACTTTTGAATGCTTTCCATCTCTACGTACCAGTTTATGTGTAAACCTAGAAAAATTACCATATTCTTTAGTCAAGATTCTTATGGGAGGGAGAGGCAAAATATATGTTTTGGGGCTTCACTGGTTTCACTGTTGGAATAATTTAGTAAAATCCACTCTCTCCTTCCTGTAGTCTTCAAAATCTGTTCATCTCAATCTTCTTTTAAATCTTTACATAGGCTTCATTAGATAGCTGTGGTCAGGTCAGGGATCAGTTCCTGCTGTAAATTCCAAGATCAGATCTTACTGCCTCCCTAACATCCTAGTTCTTCTGCTGTGTCAAACTGATAGAACAGTTTGTATGTAGCTGTTCCTCTCTGTCTTTTAATTATGCTACATAGAAAGGAAGATAAGTGAAGAATCAAAAAATTAAACCAGATTTTATTGTGAATTTAAAATTAAGCAAATTATATAATGTTGCATTTTATTGAGACTAGAGAAATAACTCCTTACTGTTGATTTTATTGTTTGCAGCATTAATGATCTTAATATAAACATAATAGAACTGATTCATTAAAACTACCAACATGCTAAGATAGAAATGAAAAAATTTTTCCATGCCTGAGACAAAATAGTTTATTTTTTCCACTGAAAATATAAGTTAAATCTTATTTTCCTGCAAGGTGTTACCTTAGTGAGACTGCAGTTTTCAGTAGAAAACTATCCATCAGAAAACAAGGCAGCCAGATCTGCCCAGAAATTTTCAAATGACCATATAATGTTTTTTAGTCTCTCCCCAGACATGGACTCCAGACAGTTATTTCAGACCTGTTGATGTACAGGAACAGACTCCCATTAATTTCAAAGATAAAGAGGAGAATTTGAATCCCGTACTTAATTTAGAAGCCCACTTCTCTTGATTGAATTAAGCTCTCTCTCACTTCTGCTAATTCATGTCAAGTCCTAAGTGATTCATTTTTTCAGAAATGCAAAGTGTTTTATGAGGCTCCCTGCTGTGCTTATGCATCTTGAAAAACAACACAAAGAAGTCAAAACCCATTAAGAGTCAGAGATTAGAAACTTTTCATGTTCAAAGGGAAGAGAAGAAAGTAGGTAACTCTTGAGCCATGGGAACAATACAAATGGAGAAACAAGTATTGTAGTTCTATCTGCCTGCTTATATGGCCCTCATCAGTGATCTGAACAAATTATTTAATATTTAATTCTCCCCTCTTTATCTTCAGTTTCTCTAGTGTCAAAAGGTCCTTTCCATTCAGTCAAATAATTTGAATATGTTAAATTGTACTAGAGGCATTATGAAACTTTGAAATGGATAGTGGACTGAGTTGTCTAGAGCTGAAGTCTACATAAATTAGTCCTGTTTAGTACCTGTGTTAAAGTTGTTCTTTACTCTTTCCAGTTACAAGAAAAAGTGAAATACCAGTTTCATGATTGGTGAGTTTTCAGTTGTTTGTGTTTATATGTATAGTTACTACTTCTTTCTTAAAGAATGTAGGGAATTTTAACAGCAAAAATCTGGGTAATTTTTATATTATTTTTGGATGGTTTCTCCTTTCTGTATCTGTTGAATTTACCACTTCTGAATCACTGGATTAATTTTTTTAGTGGTGTATTTGTGCCATTCAGGGATGAAGATAATTTTAGATGTAGCTATTAATTGAATTATTTTGATTTACTTCTAGCATATCGTCTTCTAAAGGAATGATTCAGATTCCTGATTTAATATCTAGTGCCATTTTAGCTGTTCCTGTAACTGCTCAGATCACATTTGAATCATGAGACGAATGTGTATCTCCTACAGTTCCTTGTTTGTCTCTGTTGTATTTTGGATATCCTTGCATTCTGGAAAGATACTGCATGTCTGTGGTTAGTCACCTGTGCCATACTGTGCTACTTCCTGAGGCAAGATGCTGATGGAGACATCCAACTAACAACATGACATAGCAAAAAAAAAAAAAGCCCCACTTTTTCATGTGTTCTCTAAATTGCACTTCTCTGAGTGAATTAGTAATCAAATAAGCTAATAAGAGATATTAGCACATGCTTACCAATTTGTGTCAGCTTAGTACTTAATAACATGTTTTGAATTGAGGAAATCTTCCATTTACAAACTGTGTAAGGCCTGGCAAGTTGCTAGTAAGAAATGCTCAGCTACTCTAGGATTTTAATATTTTTTCTTCTAATCAAAACTATAGGTTATCTCTTTCAAATCTTTCAGGAAGAAATTCACACACACAAAAAATTCAAAGCTGAATGGCTTTACATAACTTTCTTAAGCTCCGAGTTCTGATGTTGGTTGTTGTTTTGGGGGTTTTTTTTGTGTTCCTCCCCTGCAATTAATTTTTCCTACATGAGAATTATGGTCTTAAGTTGTGCCAGGGGAAGTTTAGGTTAGATATTAGAAAGAGTTTCTTTACGGAGAGGGTAATCAAGCATTGGAATGGGCTGCCCAGGGAAGTAGTGGATTCTCCGTCCCTGGAGATATTTAAAAAGAGACTGGATGTGGCACTCAGTGCCATGGTCTAGCAACCGCAACGGTGGTTCAAGGGTTGGACTCGATGATCTCTGAGGTCCCTTCCAACCCAGCCAATTCTATGATTCTATGATTATGGTTTCAGGTTTTATTTGGCCTACATTTAAAGCAGGTTCAGATGTTGAAAGCAGAGAGTAATGAACTAAGGATTTTGTAGAGAGACATTGTCAACCAGGTGCCTTGAGTTGCCAAAGAGTGGGTGTGAGTCCACCTGTGCCTGATTAGGACAGGCCCCTATTGGGCATGAGCAAGACCAGGGGGCCAATAAAGGTGGGACACACACCCACAGAAGAAAGCTCAGTTCACTCTGGTGCGAGGCATGGAGAGGCCAGCAGCTCGTCGAGCCTCTGGAGCAAGAAAGGCTCTTCCCGCTACACTTCTACCCTGGAAGCGCTGTGTGGTGGCTGGAGTCCTGGAAGAGACCAGCAGCTTGTCGAGCTTCAGGAGCAAGAATGGCTCCTCCCGCTACAGGATTTAACATGATAATCAAGAATATAGAATACCTATATACACAGAGGGAATGAATCTTCTTATAGTAAGCATCAGGAATAAATGAACTCTAACTCTTATAATGTAGCATGTATTTGAACTAATATCTAGACCAAACACTAGTTTATATATTTTCAGGACAAGCAGCAGGATTAGTAGTTAGTAGAAATAAATATAATGGTAACAAAACCATAGAAGTTTATTTAGTATTTGATCAAAATTGTCTGGGAAACCAAGTCACAGAGAAATTCTTTGCAAGTGCTACCTTGTTCTGTTCAGCTTGTTTTCTGAATACCTGATTGATATTTGGAATCAGAAGTTCCCTGAGCTACAGCTTATAAAGATCTTGCTGGTGAATGGAAGTTGTACTTATCCCCAGGAATTCGGCTCTAATGAAAATTTATTGGAATAAAGCATAGTGCTGCTTCTCCCCTCTCTAAGCAATTACTAAACCCCATAAAATATAGTGGTGGACATTTTGCTGTTACTTGCAGCAAAATATTACTTTCTTGAAATTTTTCTTTCTTGACTAGAGTCAAGAAAGAAGATGGTCTTATATATATCTGAGGAGCCACAGCCCTGAAGTTTGAGAAAGATCTCTTCTTAGGTGTTATTTCATCTTTTTATTTCAGATTTGCAGTAAGTGAATTCTTACTTCATTATGTTCAGTATTCACTAGTTTACAAAAATTTTATTCTGCTCTTAAACTCCTCCTTTTATGCAAACAAATTGCTTGGCTTCAGAAGTTGAAGGTTTTTTTTTTTTTTTTAAAGAGAGATGATCCTGCATTTAATTAACACCTTTCAAAGGGCATCCATTCACTTTGGTTTTTTAAGGAAACATTCAAGTAGGAGCAAAATTGCACCTTACTAATTATTTTTTCATTCCAGGTGGTGTATCTCCCTCTGGGTAGAGTGTACCATTATCTTATGATTTATCCACACTTCCCTTAATTTACTTTTATTTATACATCAAATAAGTTCATGATAAGGCAGCTCTTCTGGCAACTAGAGAGCCACTGAAAATGTATGGGGATACTTTCAGTTAGAACTGATAAACTGTCCTATGTGGACTATGTGAATCCACCTTCTGTAAATACAGACTTGTGTCTCTGGGGATTATATTTCTTTACACAGAGACATTTCTAAAGCTCTTACCAATGCACCTCCCTTTTGCATTTTCTTTATTTACTGTGCTTTTGATTAAGGTATCAGTGAAGTCTCCTATTTGTTTTCTTCCTTTGAACATTGTCTAGAATACTTGGCTGTACATCAAAAACTAAAGAAATTGAAGAGGTATTTTGAAAAGCCCATATTTTTGAATCACTTATTCCCAAGAGATCATTAAATATATTCAGGCTCAGTATGTCTTCATTGTACTGAATTCATTAAAATCCACTCTTAGCATTCCATCTCTCTGAAAGTTTAGAGTTAGCTGCATATTTGGTTTTATTAAGACTTTGCTTTAGTTTATTTGGACTATTTTGGTTTCCCTTCTGTAAATAGATTTCACTTTCCTATATGGATTATGCAGTATTGGTTTCCAAGCTCTCTCTTTTCCATCTGTACCTATTATTCATACTTTATTCAGATTATTATTGTTGCAAATGTTTTTTCCTTCCAGTGAGTAAATTTAGGCATTTATTTCTGTGTCTGTCCTTCCATCCTTCCACTAAGCTAACAACTAGAAAGTTAAACCTAGAAGTGACTTCATTTTCCCCATCACTTTCTGAAGATCGTTTTCTGAAGATCCATATATTATTTTTCTCAGATACTTGTGATTTATCTTGCTATCTTGTCTATAGTCCATAGTTATTCTTCCACCTACTGCATTATGTGTAGTTGTCCTTCTTTCCGTTTTTTGTTTGTTTGTTTGTTTTTTTTAAACGTTCCTCTTGAGTTGCCTCAGTGCTGCCTCAAAGATGGTCCAGTAAAGGTCCATCAGGAAAGAAGAGTGGGCACCAAATAGTCATCTTAATTTTTACCCAGCATAAACACAGGTAATCACTTGAGCTGCTCTGATTAAGACCAATTGATGGAAAAAGAAAGAAGTTACAGCACTCAACAGTAATGTTACAGAATACTGTAGCTTCTTGGCAGCATTCTGGTGATCATTCCTGTACCTCTGATATAAAGTTTTAGCCAGTATTAATTTTAACCCAGCCTCAACTGGCCTGTCAACCAGTCTGCAAGTCTGGTTGACCTGATTTATTCACCAGGTGGATGTGTTTACAAGAGCATCCCATTTTGGGCCCCACACCCCCATTCCATCATTCCCTAAAAGGTTATTGTAATTGAAGAATGCTCCATTATCATAAAAACTAAAGCACTTTTGATGGGACCAGCTATGTAGCCAAAGCTTGATGTGCATTAAACATCAATTTCTGGCTACCTCCTTTCATCTGGTAAGATGGAGGAAAATGTAACTTACACATCACATTTTTTTTTTACCAGTTCCCTTAGGGCTTTGTGAGTACTACTCCTTTTGTTTTCTTCTTGTGTCTTATGACTTTGCTCTCATAAAAAAGCATGAAGCTAATAATAAAGGGTTGTTGATTTAAGTGTTCTCCCACTGAAATAGGCATAGCTGGTTTTTGCTAGAAGAGATCATTCGTCAAAGAGAAGTCTCCCAGAAAACCAGGCTATCAAACTGTAAAGACCATGTGAAAACCCGATCTAATTCTAAGCTAATAAAAACTACTAAGTGGTGAACTATTAAAATTATTTAACACCTTCACTCACTTATCAGGATCCATTTTTATCTTCATTGCTCCTGTACTATCTCTCTTCTGAGAAACTCCATTTCCTGGTGGTTAGGTACTCTTCTCTAAGTCTTGGATTAAATTGATTTGTAGCCAGGGAACGTAATTTTTATATATATATATATTGTAATGCTCTCTCTGGATACATGTAACTCTGCATTATTTCATACTTATCTTCTTGATGTATCTTTAGTCAATAATCGTATCTTCTCTGTGTTTTCTTTTCAGGCTCAAATGACTCAGCCAACTTCCATATATCTGTTTTCAGTCATCACCATTCTTCCTTGATTAACTCTTCTTATACTTCTGCTATTTGAATTAATCTCAAATGTATGTGACTTTGCCTGCACCTAATATTTTACATGAGGTCTAACTAAATTTTTATCCAACTATGTGGAAGGCTGCTTATCTTTATTTTTTAATCAAATACATATTTTTCTGAGTACAGCACTGATGGCTTACAACCCCACAGGTGATTAATTTGTCCAAGTCCTCTTTCTAATGTGTTTTACTCTTATTCTAGTGTGATGAGGTGATAAAATAAATTATTGTTAAAAATATGAATTTATACTCCGTTCTTAATTTACCATCATCTTTGGCATTGCAATGTATAAGGAAATATAGTTTTCTAAATTCCACCCTCTGTGCTTATGATGGCTTCCATGTATATGTTATCAAGGTGCATGATTTGTAAATGCTATTGCTGGGGGCAAGGTAATGAATTAAAATTTTTAATCTGACTAAAAAACTTCAACAGTAATTTCTCAGAAATCTCTGGCAAGAGTCATCTGTTGACCATAGAACAAGATACCTCACGATAGGGAAAACTATGCTGCTGAGGTACAGACTCTGCATTTCACCGAGTCTAGAAAAAATTTTTGGAAATTTTAATTCTCTTATGTTTAGAAGAGGGAGTAGCATAGTAAAGTTCACATTTGATGTTACAAAGGAAGGACACTGTGAATGCATTAAATATTAATATAATGATTGGAGTCTACCTCTTAAATGAGGGGTAGGAGAAGCATTTTGTCGGTCCCTTTCCTACCCATCTCCATCCTGTGTAGATGTACCCTAAACTAGAAAATCCACACATAATAACTTGAATTGTGGAGAACAGGCAAGAGTCAGCCATGCAGAAAGGAAACTCTTCATTTCAAGAAAGATTATTGTATGTGAGAGACCCAAACCAATAAAGGTACAAAACATAGTGTTTGCCTGTATGTGATGACTTATTCCCATTCCTGCCCTTTCTTGAAGTCTCATCTGTCTTTTTGACTCCTGTTCTCCTGCAGTCTCCTTTTTTATCAGCTGGTGACTTTTACTTCCCTTTGCCTAAAAGTCTGACAGAAGAGATATCACAAGAGGTGGGCAGTAAAGAAGAGTAAAAATGTAAAAGTTTCACTAATGATAAACTGGCAAGAAATCTGGTGGGTTTTTTTCTGGCTTAAAAAGATAAAAAAAGTCTGAATAAATAAGTATTTTTCTTTTTCCAGTCTCTAAGACCACACAATTTAGTGTTAGGAAAATAACATATATATTTTGTCCTTTATAATGCCCAGTAGCACAGGAAAAAAAAATTATATTTTCTGTGCCTTCCAAATCAACTACGTATTTTTTTCTGAAAACTTTCAGTAAGAGTTATTTATACAGTAACTCATAAGTAACAGAGAGCCTGTTACTTATAACTTGCTTTCTTCTAAAACTAGATTAGGAACTATGGAGAACAGGGGTGCTTTGACCCTGTAGGACAGGAAGAAATATTTTTTAAAATATTTTTTAATCATATCTGCTTCTATAAGAATTTTCTCCTACCAGGAAAGACCTAAGGCCTTTCCTTATGGTGCTTTGTCAAACTCATCCCTTTGTGATTGTCTTGTCACTGAATGCTGGAGTGCTCCTGATGTTGTATCCTAAATGCAACATGCATTTGCCACTTGGATTTGTCATTTTTGCAAAGGAAGCTCTTTCAGACAAAAGAGAGAGAAGAAAAGTCTCACTTTCCTTCCCCTCTCCAGTAAAGAACAGTTGTAAATCTAAATTATGCAGGGGCCATACCAGATGGACTGTGGAGAGTGCCTTAGGAGTGCATGCAATAATAATAACAAAATTAATAATTAAAAGCTATGCTGGACTGGTCCTTCCAGCATTGCTTTGTTTTAAACTTACTGAGTAGTTCTGAATAACATAAGTTCACTTTAATATTCAGCATAATGTCAGCTGTACACTTGTTATATAATTGGCTGAAGTTGAAATGGACCTGATAATAAATGTGATGTCAGTCACCCTACCAGTGCTATAGGGAAAAAAGTCAATCCATTTTCTTTGAGAGCCTCTAGAAGCTGCTGAAATTAGAAAAAAATTTGATAACATATATATCCATAAGAGCCTTCACATTTGTTACTGAATTAAGGAAAATGGAAGTGAAAGTCTGAGAGAGTTGATTGACGAGCTATGGTTCTTTGGAGTTTTTGACCACATGAAAGGCAGGAATAGGAAGACAAGAAAATAAAATACAAGTTAAAAGTCCATGATGCATTTCTAGGTATTCTGCACCCACAAAGGGGGAAAGAAAGCAAATCTTAATATCTCTATCAAAATACCATCACCATTTTAACTATACAATAGCCTGATGCATTCTATGTTCCAGTAACAACTGCCAGGATAAAAGGACTTTAACAAACTATAACTTCTGGTTATAGAATCTTGGAATCATAGACTACGCCGAGTTGGAAGGGACCCATCAGGATCAGTTGCTTACTTTCTTTTTATTGTGTTTAGTAAAGATGATCTTTTGTTTTAGGTGAATGGCTTAATTTTTACTATTGCAAATTTGAATTCTATCTCTATAAAGTTGATTTCCAAAGCCGCTGTAGAATTCTGAAGCTTCTCCTATCCATTGGTTGGAAGTCAGGGTTAATACCAGAGGTTTCAGTATTTTTGCTGCCTGGGGTTGTCTTTTAGCATTATGCCAGAAACTCTGTAAGCACTGAGGAGAATTTGTCTTCAAATCTGACTCTTGGCTGAGGACCACCTGTTCCTAAGAACATCTAATTGCCATTTGATATTTTTTCCACATCTGGGGACCTTGTAACAATTTTGCCCTTTCAGAGTCTCTGATACCTTGCATGCTTCTTGCTTATTCGAGAAGATTTCTTTTGAGATGAAAAGGGTCACTCTGGAATTTGAGTGATATAATTTATTTTTTGTGTATTTTTTGCTCAGTTTAGGCTTGTTAAAAAACAGTTATAAATCTATTAGGAGAAATGTGTGAAGTATAATGAAACAAAAAATCCTCACATGAATTCTGGTAAAATTTGGAGACAATCAGAACTGATTAGCTTAATGAATCTGCTTTGGTGGGTACCAGCCTTTCTGCCCAGTTTTTCATTCTCAGTTTTAGTACTGTGACTATTTCTCTTCTCCCTGGTGACTGTAGAACCTGATTATTAATTTGACCCTGGGGTGGAAATTGCGAAGATCTTTTACTCCCATTAATGTTGTTACAACAGCTGTCCAAATAGACTAATATCCCACTGAGCAAAAAGATGTAACCTTTATCATACATCAGGGAATCCACATTTGGGAAAAAAACTTCAAAAATGGGCTTGTTGACTCCTGCTGCTCACAAAAAACATTTTTGTTTGTTTGCTTGCTTGTTTGTTTTTTTCTGCAAGAAGGGAAAAAACCCACAAGATTTTTTTAGGGTTTTTTTTGTGGTTTTTTTTTTTTAGGAATTGCAATAAAAGTTAAGGGTCAGATTCATAAACATGGTGGTGATGTGCTATTTTAGCAAGGATAAATTGTAACATCCTTCCAGCTTTAGGTCTAAGCACTGCAATTCAGAGGCACTCACTGTTTCCAGCTCAATTGATATTCATAGCTATCTCTGCAAAATAAGCAGTGATAATGATGAGCAACCTGTGTTTGTTTTTTGGTTTGGTTTGGTTTTTTTCTTTCACCTTTTTCAGTTGTTTCACTATAGCACACCTCATGGCTCTGGCTGGAAGCTTCCCTATGCTGTTCTTTTGTTTATTAATGTTTTGTTTCTAAAGATTCATTTGCATCTCTATACGCATCTATTTATACATGGTTGGCTAATATGTAAATATCCTAATCAGGTGTGGAGGAATAGATAATAATTTTTGTCATCTCTAAATTCAGTACAGTTGTTCTGCACTGACAAAGACTTCTTCAGTGTGGCTTTAGGCACATAGGATCCATCCACATAGGATGCCTGTTGTCACATGCTGCTCAGCAGCTGCTGAATTACTGCAATCTCAGGTGACTGCTGTGTACAGCAGCTGCATCCAAGACAGGGATGCGGCTTTGCCAATCACCTGAGTCATGCCATTGATGACAAGAAAATTTAGGTCAATTCTTTCTCACATTGTGCATTGCTGGCTCATCAGGGCAGAAATCTGTAGTGTGGGCCCCATGCTGCACCTCACCTCGTCTGTGAGCAGTTTCTTGTATGTACTTCACTAATGAAAAGGAAAACCTTCTATAATGCTGGGGTCATCTGGATTATTTTGACACCTCTGAAATTGCTTTATATAGAATTTATTCTAAATGAGGTGCTGTGGCAAAATGGCATTTCCTCATGTATTGAGAGATGTTTTGAAAGTACATATAATGGAAAGATACCCCACGCTGCAGCCAAATTGTATTCTGCTGAAAAATGTTTTTTCACATTTATACCACACCTCGAGAGCATGTTCTTTGCCTTAAGTAGCTTTTCATGGCAATTCTAAGTGACTGGCACATGCTTTATGCAGAAAAATATGGGTTTCATATTGTTTTGGAGGAGCTGAAGTAAATATTTCCTCCGTATTATTTGAAAAATGTTTCCTCCATCTTATTTGAAAAATTCATCAGAACTTCTAGTCTGCTTTTAACTTTTATATAAATTATGCCATTTATGAATGTGGGATGAACCGGAACAAGCACAGTAGTTCATATGTTCAGTTTGTATTAATTTTCTAATAAAATTTCAAAAGTACCTAAGAGAATTAGGCATTCAGTTCTCATTGACACTAAAGGAAATTAAGATCCTCTTGAAAGGAGTTAAGGGAGCTGTTGAAAATGCAGCATAAAGTCTTTGCAGGCTGTGAGAATCTAAAGCTTCAGATTGATTTTTATAAGGGAGAAATAGCCCAGAGGACTGAGTAGGAAGATTTCTGATAAACTGCCCCCAGGAATTGTTGTATACTACTGAGACTATACCAATATACTATTGCTTCAGATTTGTTCAGTGCCTTAAGAAAAATCTTGTTATTTTCTCTAAGGCTTTTTTTTTTTATTTTAGAAATGAAATGTACACCACTCTGAAAAGAACTTGTGAAGGTTGATTTCCTACAGCTTTCCTTGTGTGTATTTTCTGGTGCCTAACAGCTGAGCTAATTATCCAATGTTTCCCTCCTCTGAAGGCATTAATATATTCAGTCTAAATGCCTTTCACACAAATTTCAGCAATATGAGTTTGTGACCTTAATTCTTTCATCAGTTTTGATTTGAAGGTAGGGATCTGAGAGACAGAGAGATGCAGATCCTAAGCCCTATTTCCTCGTGAGACCAGATTAAGAAGAGTAGCTAATGTTAACAGAGATCTTGGAAAGAGTAGGGAATAAAATAACATGGGGTTACAGCAGTAAGTATGAAATTTCCAGAGGACTCATTACCTTGTATATATTTGGTCAATTACCTGGGTTTTTTTCAGTAACAGTGTTCCTCTATGACTAGATATCTGTGCCTTTCCATTTTTCCTTAATATCTTAACTTTCCCCCTTTAAATGAATATAAGATTGAAATAAACATGAACTATTTCAGCACTGGGTAGTTATTTTACATGGGAAATTTGCCTGCGTAATTGTGATATAGACTTGTGATTTTCCCATATGTTATCTAGATGAAGTCTTGTCATATAAACAAAGATCAATAGAATGCAGCTTAAATTTATGATTTATGTATGATACTATGGAATAAGTTAGCTCATTTATCATCTTGTTACCTTGTGAATTCATATTATTCTGCTACCCTTCCATCAAGCAATTAAGTAGAAAAATGAAGTTATATTTTCTATCCAATAAATATTTCTTAAAATTTTAGGTATTTTGTTGGGGGGAGTTGTTGGTTTTTTTTATTTGGTTGGCATTTTTTGTTTGGTTTTGTGTTTGTTTTTCATTTTAATGGCAACTCTGATGGCCAGGAGAATGTCCAAAGGAGCTACTCATCTCAAAAAAATGTTGTTCTCCTTAGTGAGATGTAGTGCTAACTGTAAGTTGCATCTGGACCTTAATTTCTGAGCATAGTTTCTTCAAAGTAAACTATAGTGGTGAAGATGGAACAGAAGATGAAGTTCCTTCCTAAATTTTCTGAGTGATAAAGAGATGTACACATGTAAATTTATGGTCTGATCTGGTCTTCATATGTGGGAAGTGTAGAGATGATCTCAGTAGACTGTGTCCTGTTGTGCTGCTTCCAGATTTGTTTTGATACTGCTAAATATAATGTTAATTGGTATGCAGAACCACTTTGTATCTCCCTCTCAGACTCACCTACCCATGCTAAAACTAATTAGAAAAATAATAGAAATATTTAAGTAATGCAGTCCATGGAATGGTAATAAATATGAATCCTATCATCTGGTTAGAAAACCAGCTTTCTGATTTCAAGGTTCTCTCCATTGTAACCATTATTCTGTCAATAGTGAATCACCTTTGTGGATAAGGTATGCAAAGTAACAAGCTATGGGTTGTGTGTATGCACTGCACACATCAGCTGAGAAGTTCTGTTCATATTGAGTCATTAGAGTGAGAACATGCTGTGATACCTTGCTGTGGAATGTGGCAGCTTTTCAAAGGTGTGAAGAATTCCTCATAGACTAATCTGTCATTGGTGAGAATTTGTAGAATTGCTGGAAGAAACTGGAAAGAATCTTTTTTCAGTGGTGCTACTTTGTGGTCAGGCTGTACATCAATATAGTCATGCAGTTCCCTGGCTATCCAAGCCCCGCAGCTTGTAATAAAAAATAAAGGCAATTTGAGAGAGTGAGCCTTGCTACTGAAGAATACAGTGGTGATGATGCCACCCATGTAGATGGTATCTCAGGGATACTTAAATAATTTTGAAGTTCTTGAGTTACTTTCCAAACTAGTTTTCAAGTTAAATGATAGGGAGGCTGAATCTTGACAGGAAGGACTGACTGTATATTGACAGTTCCTGCTGAGGTAAAACTAATGATATCATGTCTATGTTTCTATGTCTGACTGTGCATTCACTTTTAAAAATGCCATCTTTGAAGAATTTGCATGGATATAGAAGAGATTTCTCTGTAATTATATAATACATTGTGGGAACATAAATTTATTTATATAGGTTTTTTACATAGTTGGAGATTCTAATGGATTATTATGCTTTTTTTGGTTCTAACTTGAGGCAGAAATTCACACTGTATTGCTCTGCTGTAGTCAAAAGTAGGACATCTATGGTAAATGTTGCATGCACTGACTTATATTTTCCTTTATTAAAATAAATAAATAAATAGTAAAGACATTATTTTCTGGTCTGTTTCATGGGTGAATCCTGAACTCTCTTCTTCCTGAGATAAAAGTGATGTCTTTGAACTTTATCAGGCTCTTGAACATTTTTTTATATGTGTTGCTCTGGATCCCAGTATATTAGCTTATTAGGGATGTCATTACACTTAAATTGTCAGCAAGTTCATCTGGCAATAAATTAAAATATTTTGTACCGTTCTAGATGTAAATAAGGACCAATGAAATACTCATTATAGATAGAAGATACGGAAGGCTTAAATCATTATCATATAAACTGCCTCATTTTCAACATATTAAAATGAAACGTGCATTTGCTTGGATAAAGCACTTCATATAAACAACTGTAAAGAATTTCAGAGTAGGAGTCAGGAAAAAGAGAGCACATCTAAATCCTCTTTAAGTCTGTGGATTGAGTTTATTGATAGGCAGAATATCAAGGCTTTTCCCCACATAACAGGTTATAACTGAAACTGTAACTTGTAAAACTGTAAAAATGTTAATGGATTTTTTTTTTTCCTCCATAAATGTACCAACAAGCTATAAATGTTAATATTTGAAATATGGGCAGAAGGAAACGTGGTGTTATAAAGGTAATTGATGCAGAAAGTGCTGGAATTTCTTTAAGTGAAAAACCTGCTACTGATTTCAGTAGAAATCAAATTAAGCCCCAAAGAGATATTTTTATTTAACAGAGGGTTCTCTGAAGGTTAGTATCTACCACAAAAGCTGACCCAGACTTGCCACTAGGTACGAATTCCCACTAGTCTAGAATGGGTCTGAAGCTGTATCTGTCTTTTATATTAAGTTATCTGTGTATGTGCAGGATCTAAACACAGTCCCACAGGTAGGAATTTAAACCCAGCATTTCAAAGGATTCAGCACAATCACCTTTTATTTTTCTGGGAAATAGTGATATGAATCTTTTTCACAAAGGCTGTATAGTTAGGGCACTGATAACACACCAGTGTTTTGGCTACATCTGAACAGTGCTTGCATAACATCAAGCCTTTTTTCCACTGAAATTAGGCTGGGGGTAAGCAAGAGATTGGGAGGGGACACAGCCTAGATAGCTGACCCAAACTGACCAAAGGGATATTCCATACCTCATGATGTTGCATGCTTATCAATAAAAGCTCAAAGAAAAGAGGAGGAAGCAGGAGATGCCTGTGATTATGGAGCTCTTCTTCCTCAAGAGCAGTTAGACATGATAAGGACCTTATTTTCCAGATGAATGGACATCTGCCTGCCAGTGGGAAGTTGCTAATGAAATCCTCTTTTTGGTTTGCTTTTGCATGCAGCTTTTGCTTTTTTAAATCTAATTGTCATTATCGTGATGCCAAGTTTTCCTGCCTTCCTTCTACTTTGCCCCCATCCCATAGGAAAGGGGAGGGAGGAAGGCTGGAGAGATGTTTGACTGTTGGCAAAGGACAGCCAGGCCTGGTTTCAGATTTGTTTTGCCAGGATTGTTAATTTTTTACAATTACTGTTTTAATGTAAAATGTCCATGTTATTCTGGGTAGAACGAGGATACCACAACTGCCCTTTCTGCTGAGCCTCAGACTACAAAGTCATTCTCTGCCTTGTGAAAAACCAAACCAAAACAACCCAAGAACAAAAACACCTCACTCTATTTATATCCTTATTCTTCTTTAGGAGAGTAAGGGCTTTTGCTCCTTGCTGCAATGTCATTAAAAGAATCTGACTCAAACTGACACTGGGATGTGATTTTGGCATCAAGCCCCTTTGTGTGCTGCCAAGGGGTTTGTGTCTCACCTTGCAAAGCTCAGGTTTAATGAGTGAAGCAGCAGCCACATTCCCTTTGCCTTTCCTCTTGAGGCAAAGCAGCACTCCATGCCAATGCCAAAGGAAATAGCCTGTCCCTTCTGAGTTTCAACTTCTTTTCCTGATTAAGGGCAAAAAGGAAATAAAATTTCCACTATATATAAATTGCTCAAAAGGTTCAGGTATCGAGTGATCTGCATAGTTGCATTGCAATTAAAACAAAAATGTTTTTAGAATTTTCTTTAAGCTACTAAAAGTCACCTTGAAAATTAATCTTGTCTACATTAGCAGACATATTAAAGATGAGAAGTTCAAAGTAGATAAGAGGTCTTTTTGCTTTAATTTAACCTTTAAAAAAAATCTCATCTCACTTGAATTTACAGTCGATAACGTTTTCTTATAACTTTAAAATTTGTTATATTTTGACTTCTCTGTTTCCAAACAGTTCTGTTTGTTTTAGTTGTTATATTCTTTTTTCATTTGTTTGTTTTCATGACATTCTCATGAAAAGAAAATGCTAATACAAAGAGGCAGCTATTATTTGTAGTTATTTTGTTCAGTCAGGAGTACTTACCAAACATTAATAATAGATTTTTGCGTCTTCAATAAGGAGTCATTAGGCAAAAATAAACGTATCCAAGAGACACATACGCAATGCTAATTGACAACTGTGTATACAAAGAGCTGCCATTTATTTTATTACAGTCAAACATAACCTTTGTAAATGTCAGCTCTGTGTTCTGTTGACCAGCATTTTAATTTAGACATATTGTTCTTCCTTTTTTAGTGATTACCATTTTATTCCCTTCCAACACGAGTCATTTGTATTAGTTGACATTGCATATTTCATTATTCTTTTGAAAGTAACAATCAAATTATTTTATGGGGCAAATGATGAGAAACAACATGGAAAAATGATCTCTGCAAATTACTTCAGTAGACACTTTATAGAGGTTAAAATCACAGAGAATGCAGCATTTATAGTATTTATCTAGAGTCCAAAATAAAACTTAGCAATGAAGGGATAATCCTGATAATACAGAATTGCCCTAACAACAGTTTCTAGGTAGTGAACAAATATGAAACGAGTGGGCATTTCAGACTTTTATTAGTGTTTTCAAAGCCTGATTCAGAGAAGGAATGAATGTGAACAGGTTTGTGTTTTTTAGAACTGTCAAAGTTTCACTGAACATTAATGAATCCTTTCTTAGCACAGAGGGAAACATCAGAAGTGTCTCAAGTTGAGACCCAGATGGAGGATTTGGTTAACAGCTGTTAATTGTGTTTTCTTGATCCCAAATTGCTTGTTTTTAAAAAATCTAACAGGCTAAAAAAGAAAATTAATTTAACTTTCTTACCTCAAGTTCCAAAATATTGTATGGGCCCACTATCCTAGGCACTTGCCCAAACTATTCCACATGCCCTGCCACTCATAGGTATCCAGCCTCAGGGCAGATCTCTGGATAATATTCATACAGAAGCAGAACCCCTCCTATATATTACAAATCATTCAGGCAAAATACCATTTGAATTGCCATTGCATTTGATGAGAAATTCTATGGTATCAACAAAATCTCTTACCTGATATTTATGCAGCAGACAACATTTGTTGTTTTCCTTCAAGTTCTGCATCACAGAATGCAGCAAAGAATCTTCCTTTTTAATATTTAAAAAAGAATACTTTGTATTCCATATCTTTGAGCTTGAACAATAAGTAATGTGAAAAGTTTTTTCTTCAAGATTTTGATTGTAATTGGTTGTTTGTATTAAGATGATAATTTGAATGTCATGAAAGCCATCTATTAGACCTAAGTAAAATCTGAAAAAGACTCTCTGAGTCAATCCTGAGGAGAACATGCTCTAATTTAAAATGGAAATACTTTTTTGTAGAGTAAATACTTTTGTAATGAGAATACCTTATCTTTTTTATCATTTTTGTTCACTGAATATTATTTGGGTTTTTTAAAAAGCATACAGGAAAAACAGTTTCTCATTTCCTTTGGAATAGTTTGTGAAGTCTGGTCAACATTTTTAACTAGAAAGGTTGCAAGTACTGAGCAGCCACAGTAGAATCAAATTCAATATCACCAGAGAAGCCAAAAAGGCTGCTGCTCTGATATGTAGATGTTCTTCTGGAAAATTCAGGTAAATTGTCATAATTTTATTATAGATGCAGATAACAACTTCAAAAAAAAAAAATTAGATGGTAAGGAAAATGTTAGAACAATAATGACTAATGTTTTTTCTTACTATGAATGTGGGGTTTTTTGTTTTGTTTTTGATTTGTGGGGTTTTTGTTTTGTTTTTTTTAATAACTAAAATTGCAGTAATAAATGCTAGAATTTCCAGTAAGGCAACAATATAAGTTCTATGCATTACATTATTTACAGCAGAATATACTAAATATTTCAACACATTGTTTCTAGAAGTTGGTAAGTAACATTATTGTGTGTAGCTCGCTACTCAGTGGTATAAAATGCTAAATCATTTATGAGATGAGATTTTGAAAAATATTCTTTAAAAAAAAACCACAAACAAACCATTTTTAAGAAGCACTCTTCTGTTGATTACCATAGGGGCTTACACAGGTGTTGGAAATACTGTTTTCAGCAGTTTTAACCCGGGAAGGTGACCACAGATTTCATCACTATAAAAACTAAAAATGAAATTAATTTCTTTTCTCCTCTGTCATTATTTCTCACATGTGGAACACATCCACTCACATAACACACACTCCTGCCTCCATTCAATCAAGCTAATTTTCCCTCAGGGTTTTAGAAGACGACACAGGGGGCTTTGTATTTTAAAATGTTGGAGTGTTGCTCAGTTACTAGGTAAGAAACCTACATTGAAGCATCTAAATAGGCAGGAGACAGGTTTTATATAGATAGCCGGTGCGCCAAATCACACTGAAACTTTTTTTTGTTGTTTAATTTTGCAAACAGTCTATTTTACAGATTCTATTTTACAGACGCCTATTTTTTAAAATGAGATGAGTAAATGGAGATTCAAATCTGAATTCAGTATTGAAATTATTATGAATAACTATAGATTATAAATGTTGGAGAAAATGGAAGCATAGGAAATGCATTAGAATTGTGTTCTAAAGGAGCTGTAATAACTATGGCAGCACAAGAAGGTAAGAGGGGTGTTACGATCCGAGTTATTATTTATACTTTGATTACGAGGAAAATTCAGCCACTGACTCAGAGACGACGCTTGAATTGACAAATAACCAGACTGCTGGATTTAAAATTAGTTACAAAGTTTATTTCTAAACAGGGAAAGCCGGTTATACTAGCAATAAGACCTTTTGTATAAAGTAACCACCTCAATCGATGGTCGTTAAGAGTAACAGAGGAGAAACAAAAGAGAGAAAATGTCACCGTCCGGCGCAGGGCCTGGTTCCTCGGGCTGGAGGGTTGCTCCTGGGTTTCGCTGTTGAGTCGCTGCTCTGTCTTTCCGTAGCTGGAAATCGGGGTGAAGCTGGAAATCGGGGTGACGAGCTGAGGAGACGTCGAGCCAAAAAAGCGCTCTCTTTTCCCGTCTTTTCCTAGGGTTATTTATCCCCCAAAAGAAAGGGGGGGGGTCACTTCATTCAAGATGGCCCTAATACATACATATCTCCAGGCTTCCTGGGATGAGTCATTTCTTATCTTTGTGTCCTGGAACCCTGCTAGGTTTGGGCGACCAAGTGTCTGTCAGGCATTCCTTGAGATAAACATATGGTAATTTACCAGCCGAAGGAAAAAAAACTGGTCCGAGAGACATATTCTATATTTTCGGTTCCACATGTATACCACAAGGGGGAAAGTGTATTTAGAGAGATAATATTATTCAGTAATTTAAAATCTAGTATCTTTTGTCAGACCACATGATATCACTGGAGATGTGGTGGTAGGAAATCAAATAAAGCCAGCACTCTTTAGTCTCTGTCTTCTGTTGGGTCTAAAAAGAGGTCACTAAACCCAACCTAAATACTGCATAGACACAAAGTTTTCCTTAATTTTTTTAAGTACCTCAGTTTATTTCCTATGAATTATTTCACCAAACCCATTACACAGCTTCCATGAATGATGTATACCTGTGATGGTTACAGAGCTCTGGCACAGGCTGCCCAGGGAGGCTGTGGAGGCTCCTTTCCTTCTCCAGAGACACTCAAAACCCACCTGAATGCGTTACTCTGTGACCTGCTGTGCCCCTGATCTGGCAGGGATCTGAACTAGATCTTTTGAGGTCCCTTCCAGCCCCTCCCTTTCTGTGATTTCTGTGAATTGCTTCTTTTATTTTCTTGAGTGAGCGCTCAACTTCCTTTCATTTTAATGTATTTATTAGGGTTATGTAGTTTGTGACTGTAGGGTGTGACAAGTAATTGCCTATATTTTCCATTAACATTTCTGTAACCAAAGGATGAGAAAGACTGTTCTTGATCAGAACAGTGGCTGTACAGGTCGAGAAGCCAATTCCATAAAGATACGGGTGCTTCACCTTACACAGGTCAGTAACATCACATTAAGCACAGGAGTGAGGTCTCTAAGGAAGCTGGAGGCTGAAGCATGTGGGTGAAAACCTTGTCCTTGCAGCTCAGCCTTTAGCTGCAACCCCTTTGCTATTCTGTTCATAGCTTTTTCTGACTTTAGATTGGGACTGTGAAGAGATCACAAAACTCATTCGGTATTTGACCTTGTTTGAGTACAGGTTCACAGAGGTGAAAGGCAACTGTGATTATACACTTCAAAACGTAACCTCCCACATGGCTTCTGATACCTCTGAAAACTTCACTATTACATCATATACTACTCTGATGAGGTCTATTGCCTCCCTCTCCCAAATCGAAATCTGAACACCACCACCCCCAAACACAGGAATTATAGAAAATTTTCCTGTAAGGAAGGTAGTTCTCTTTTATATGGCACTGGAGTTTTGATAAGCAATGCTTTCAATGACTTGTGCTCAACACTAGTAAGAAAGACACCACTTGTTAGTTTAAAATTCTGCTCCTATACTTCCAGTGAATTGTCAGGTGAATGGTTCTTGAATTGCAACTAGTTTGTGTTGTATTGTAAATGATAACCACTATTCAGTTTGTTTCTGGTTTAGTGTATTTCTGGACTGGTTATTTGTAAAAGTCACCTAAAAGGGTGAGAAACATACATGTTAAATAGCAAAAGCAAAAGTCAAAAAAAAAAAAATCCTTAAAAGTGAGAGCTTTTATAGCACCTAAAAACTTCCACTGTGGTCTGCTAGCCTACGGGATCAAAAAGTCCACATGATCAGAACTGGAGCAATAACCCATTAAGCTGTGGTTAGTTGCTTGCATGTGAAAGCCTGAACACACCTCATACTGCAGATTAGCTGGGAATGCCTTACAAACACCTCATACTGTAGATTACTTGGGGATGCCTTACAAACAAGAATGTGCTTGAGGAATACACTTTTTAAATAGATTCAATACAAGTATGGGAGGTGTGAAAAAAACTAAAAATGACACATGGAACTTTGGTCATTTAAAATGACTTGTAATTTTTAATTGGAAAAAATGCTAATTACCCTGTTTCTCAACATAAAATGTTTACTATTTTTATCAGAAAGATCTGATAGATAAAGTGCCATTTTTCTTTCAGAAAATGTCTTAACTACATGTTGAGATCATAGAGAAGTAGAAAATGTTGAATTTATTTTCTTAATACACAGTGACATTAAAATTATACTCCCCTAACTTGAAAACAAAGTTAATTAAGTCAGTAGAGAAAATTGTAATCTCAGTGAAGCAGCCTGATGAAGAGCACTGAGATCTGAAAACTTTACTTGCTTGATTAACTTGCAAAGCTAGCATAAATTGTCTGCCACCTGAAGATGAGCAGAGACAGAAAGGAAAAGAGGCTACAGAATTTGCTACTGTTTAAGGTATTTGGTGAATAAAACCCAACATTTATTCTCCATGAAGAAAGTAACCATGCTGAGAGCAAGATTAGGGTACGTTTTTGAAGCTCAGATATGCATTGACTGACCTACAGCTGATGCTACATGACAAGTATGAGATAAGAATGAATTGAGAGCAGCCCTGAGGAGAAAGACTTGAGGGTGATGGTTGATGAGAAGCTCAACATGAGCTGGCAGTCTATGCTTGCAGCCTATAAAGCCAACCATATCATAGAATCATGGAATCATAGAATCATGGAATCACAGAAAGGGGTTGGAAGGGACCTTGAAAGATCATCTGGTCCAACCCCCCACCAGAGCAGGGTCACCTATAACAGGTCATACAGGAACCCATCCAGGTGGGCTTTGGATGTCTCCAGGGCTCCACAACCTCCACAACCTCCCTGGGAAGCCTGTCCCAGTGCTCTGTCACCCTCACAGGTGACAGGAGAAAAAAATCTTCCTAATATTTATATGGAACTGCCTATGCTCCAGTTTATAACCCTTGCCCCCTGTGCTATTCGCCTCTGAGAAAAGCTTTACTCCATCCTCCTGGTACTCACCTCTTACATATTTGCAAACATTGATGAGATCACCCTTCATTCTTCTCTTCTCCAAGCTGAAGAGACCCATCTCTCTCAGCCTTTCCTCATAAGGGAGATGTTCCACTCCCTTCATCATCTTGGTCACTCTGCTCTGGACTTTCAAACAGTTCCCTGTCCTTGTAGAACTGAGGGGCCCAGAACTGGACAGAATATTCCAGATGTGGCCTCATCAGGGCATAGTAGAGGGGCAGGAGAACCTCCCTCGACCTACTGACCAGTCCCCTTCTAATGCACCCCAGGATGTCATTGTGCCACCAGGGCACATTGCTGGCTCATGGTCATCCTTCCATTCACCAGCACCCCCAGGTCCCTTTCCCCTGTGCTGCTCTCTAACAGCTCAGTCTCCAATCTATACTGGTACCTGGGGTTGATCTTTCTCAGATGCAAGACTTTGCACTTGCTCTTGTAATACATTAAATTTCTCTCTGCCCAACTTTCCAGTCTGTCTGGGTCTCTCTGAATGACAGCACAACCTTCTGAGGTGTCAGCCACCCCTCTCAGTTTTGTGTCGTCAGCAAATTTGCTGATAGTACACTCTATTCCCTCATCCAGGTCATCAGTAAGTATATTTAATAGGACTGGCCCCAGTACTGACCCTTGAGGTACTCCACTAGCAATAGACTTCCAACAATACTCTTTCACATTGACTACAACACTTTGGCTTCTATTGCTCAACCAGCTCCCAGTCCATGTCACTACCCAATCGTCCAGGCCACACTTCTTCAGTTTAGCTCCAAGGATGCTGTGCAAGATGGTGTCAAATGCCTCACTGAAATCAAGATAAACCATGTCTACTGCTCTGCCATCATCCATCCACCTGGCTATACCCTCATAGAAGGCTATCAGGTTGGTCAGACATGAATTCCCCATAGTAAAGCCATGTTGACTGCTCCTGATAAGCCTCTTGTCCTTGATGTGCCTGGAGACAGCAGCAAGAATGAGTTGTTTCATCACCTTTGTAGGGATGGAGGTGAGGCTGACCAGTCTGTAGTTACCCAGGTCCTCTTTCTCGTCTTTCTTGAAGATTGGAGTAACTTTTGTTTTCCTCCAGTCCTCAGACACCTCTACTGTTCCCAACAACTTACCAAAGATGTTAGAGAGCGGCCTAGCAATGACATCCGACAGTTCCCTCAGCACCCGTGGGTGCAATTCCATCAGGACCAGTGGATTTATGGGAGTCCAGACTCACCAACTGATCCTCAGCAGCCCTAGGGGCCTGGGGCTCCTGAGAGCATCCTCCAGCAGTATACACAGAGGCAAAGAAGGTGTTTAGCAATTCCACCTTCTTTGTATCCTCTCCCCTAGGGCACCCACCTCATTCAGCAGGGGGTCTACATTGCCTCTAGTGTTAGTTTTATCTGCTATGTATTTGAAAAAGCCCTTCCTGTTGTCTTTAACTTCTCTTATGAGGTTTAATTCCAAGGAGGCTTTAGCTTTCCTAGTTGTGTCTCTGCATTCTCGGACAACAGCCTTGTATTCCTCCCAGGTGTCCAGCCATTCCTTCCACAATCCATAGGTTCTCTTCTTCCATTTGAGTTTACCTATCCTGGGCTGCATCACAGGCAGCATAGCCAACATTGGGTAGAAGGAGATAATTCTTTTACTCAGTTCTGTCCTGGTGAGACCCCACCTGGAGTACCATGTTCAGTTATGGAGTCCACAACACAAGGAGGACTTGGAGCTGTTGGAGGAAGTCCAGAGGAGGGCCATGAAGACGATCAGAGGGTTGAAGCACCTCTCCTATGTAGACAGGGTGAGAGACTTTGGCTTATTCATGCTGGAGAAGAGCAGAATCCAGGGAATCTTTATTGCTGCCTTCCAGTACCTGAAGGGGCCTACAGGAAAGCTGGGGAGGGATGTTTTACAAGGGAGTATAGTGACAGAACAAGGGGTAATGTCTTTAAACTGGAAGAGGGTGGATTTAGGTTAGACATCAGGAAGAAATCCTTCACTGTGAGGGTGGTGAGGCATTGGCACAGGTTGCCCAAGGAAGCTGTGGATACCTCATCCCTGGATGTGTTTCAGGACAGGTTGGATTGGGCTTTGAACAACCTCACCTATCGGAAGATGTCTCTGTCCATGCAGAGTTACATGCATGATCTTTAGAGTCTCTTCCAACCCAACCTATTCTAGGATTCTATGAACTGGTTGATCTGCATGATGAAAAATGCAGTGTAGTTTAGGATTTTTTTAATTTTGGGCAGAAATTTTTCTTTCTTCCTTGGACTGAAAAACAGACCCTGGTATGACCAAGAGTGACATATAAATACCCTGATTATTAATATTTTTTTCAAGAAATAATGTCCTATCAGAATCAATGAGCAAAGGGATATAAGTGATATGTTTGTGTGATGTGCAGGAGTATATTTTTATTTAATCTGCAATGGAAATATCTGATTCAAAGTAGTCTGTTAAAAACATGAATCTCTAATCCAAAGATAGAATGTGAACAGACCTTTATGCTGGCTGCAATTTAATTGTGCCCAAGATTTACCATGGACATTCTGAAAAAGAACAGGACAAAAAAAATCAGATAACCTTTTGAATGATTTCTGGGAGCAAAAATGTTATGTTAAAAGGCACAAATATTTTTTTGTCCTTTTTTTTTTTTTTTAGCAGCATTTCCTGCTTAATGGTCTTTATGTGCAGATCATGGCAAAAATGCTGCCAGACAAGTTATTATGAATACTAAAAAAAAAAAGGGATTTGACAGAAGTGAATAGCATAATGAAAAGTCCAACTCCAGTGTAATTTAAATTGACTGTTACGTTGGTAAATAACTCTTTTCCTGTAATACGTAGTAGCACTTCTGTGCTAGCATAATCAAGCCAGAGATGACTATTGCATGCAACCAGAATAAAGCCTTGGGGAACTTTGAATTATTTACTCAAGCTGGCAGTCTCTTTGCAAATTTTGACCTCTATATCCTCATGGTTCATAATTTATTTTTTTTTCCATGTTTTCAATTGTTGCTTTTGTATTTTCATTTATCAAGGCACAAACACTTCAAAAAGAGAGGCAAGACTACCTGGTCAGCAACGAGTGCTTTTTTTGTCTGCTTTATCCACAGAAATCAGCTAGCTGTTTTGGGTCAAACGGTTATTTACTTATAATTTTGCACAAAAAAAATCTGAAGTCTTGCTGGTTAGACAGATTTTTTTTCAAAATCTGATATTACAGTTTCCTGCAAGTTTCCTGTTGGGCAAGTGGAAGCTTTTGATTTATCTGCTTTGCTCAGTCGAAATGGACATGGCCTGCCATGTGAATCTTTAAAAAGCTGGCTTTAGGGAGCAGTGCTGCAGCTCCTTCACCTTTAGAAGTGTAAGACAGAATCGATCTATGTCAAAAGGGGCATTGCTACCAATTGAAAAAGCTTATCTTTCAAAAACCTATTGAGTTGAAATGTCCTGTATGTTTGTAGGCTTGTTGAGATATAAGAAACAAACTTTGGAAATGGAAGGAAAGTACAGAACTTTGCTTGAGAAATGGTTCCTGCCTAGACTTTATTCTAAAGGTACAATAAGAGAATGGCAATGGTAGAGAGGTTTTTTTTAAAGACCAGGAGAGAAAAAAACCAAGATTATTTCAGTAATATCAATAATTTCTAAAAAATTTACAAATAACTATTTGTTTGGCACATTGTCACGAATATTTTCTAAAAATCAGCAGTTCTTTAGTCATTATGAAAAACTAAACATTCTAAAAAAATTTTTAGCCAGTGTACAAAGATAAATATATTCTTTTAGTAAAGCATTTCATTATATTACCCATAAATAAAGAAAGAACTATTAGACTTTGTCTGCCTTCTGTTTTTCCAGTTGATTCTGACAATCTGAGGTATTTCTTTAATAGCTGCAATTTTTGGATGGATATTCAGGTCTATCCATTTCTTTTTTCTGTACGTCACATGTTTTTTATATCTAGATAGCTGTGGAGAGTGAGATTTAATAATGTAAATTTTTCTGACAAAGTGCTTTGTAATTCTGTAGAGATTTTCCTTGCAGAAGCATGTGGAATTCTCGTCCAAAAGGGTATTTGAAGAAATGAGAAATTCTGCTATTAGCCTTGGTAATTCTTTGCAGAATCAGTTGTTCAGTAAGAGTAATAAAATTTACTTCAGTTAGTGTAGATTACAATGGGGGTAACTTATAAGTCTGCTTGGAACTTCAAATTTCAGGCTTTTGATGATCACTGACACAGCTCTAGGTTTCACTGAGTTCAGCCTCTCCTGCTGTTGGTACTGTGCATGGTCCTGCTCATTTTATTGTTATTTTGCTCACATTTGTACAGTATTTCACTATTGATTTTCATTGTTCTCTAAGGCTTTACGTCACAGTTTATTTTAGTGATTCACGTTATAGATAAGTCTTTTAAATTGCTAGGCGTTTTCACAACCTCCCCCTCTACCCTATCTACTACTTTGCTAAATGGTATTGATTTGTAACAATGTGAAAAAGCTTAATAAGTCTTTCTAGAACATTAAAGATTCCACATTTTCTGTATAACCAGTGATTGACTTTTTTCAACATTTTTAATGGTAAATCTTATTATTTTTTATAGGGCTTTTGTGATTTTTTTGTTCGAATAGAATTATTAAAATATTTTGTTGGATGTATTAAACAGATTAATAATAAAAGCTATAACTATTCATGCCTAGGGCTATAAAATCTAAAAGAGAAAATCAGAAGTAGTACCGACATACATTATACTTCCCTTCATTTGTCTACAACCTACTAATGTATTAATAAGATTTAGTTTAAGTATTTTTGGTTTGAGAGGAAACTATTTCTTTCTTTTTTCTTGCACAAGACTGAAAAGATCTTCTAGCTCTTCCAGTCCAGTCCACACGTATTGCAGATTCTGCAGTTTAACTGCAATTACAGCAAGCAACCATGATACACTCAAACCTACCTTCTTATGAATTACTTTTTTCAACTGGTAACTGCTTTGCAGTATCAAAGTGTCCTATTAATAATTTGTATTTAACCTCACTGAGATTGAATACTGCAGGTATTGTACATAAAACAACCTATGGCCTTGAAAACATGGTGCCTTTCCATAAAAGTTAGCTTAGGACTTGCTAATAAAATATGTAGATTTTTCTCAGATAAAGTGAAAATTAATTTTATCTTCAAGATCTAGAATCAAAACTCCTCCTCAATGCTATTAGAATTGCAAATGAGATGATTTGCCTTGAAGCTAAAGAACATTGTTTGTGTTGTATTATACCAACTTTAGAATACCTTTTAACAGGTAATATTGAAAAATCAGAATTAGTAGCTGTTTCAGTGTTAGCTACTGACTTTTCAAATTGCTTATATTTTAACTAGTGAAAGTAAGATGAAAACTCGTTGACCTATATTTATGTAAGATAAGGCCTTGCTTACTTTCCAGCACACTTGCAGAGCTCTGTGGCTGAGAAACTAATGTACATTTTATCTGCTTCAAAGAGATCTTTACTGTATGTTGAAGAATGTTGAAACTGAAGAACAAAAGAGAAACTCAGCAGAAGTTGTAATTTTGCCTCTTGTGTAATGAGGAATGCTCAGTTAATATTAAGGAGACTATTCCAAGAGCATTTTAATGACTATAATTTGGATTACAAAGTAAAACACCTTAGGTTTTCAAGTTATACATTTTGTGAGTCCTACAGTATTTAACATCTAACATATGAAATGTTTCTATGCCTGTCTGAGAATGAAGGCAGCCTATTTTCATGGTTTTAATCACTTTTATTGCATATATTACTTCACAGTATCCAATTTGCCTCACAGAAGCTTGTGTTTTACAGTGTATGGTATAGTCAAATACAAAAGAAACTTTCTTGGAAGGAGAAATGTATTTATTAATTTCTACAAATTTAACTACCATTTAATTATCATCTATAATACCATCTGAAAGGTAAAAAATGATAAATGGCTGAAATAAAGAGACATCACACATGCAGAATTAAGGTTCAGAAGGGCTCATTTAATCTTCATTTTACCAGCAGTTTGTTTCAGCCACTCGGCATTACTAATAGATTTTTAGTATACTGTAGATAAATGGTCAAAATAATAACTTGTGGTTCAAAGGGACTGAAAAGAGACTTTTAAAAAGGACGCTTCCTTCAAAACCGGTGAGATTTCTGGCTAAGGACTGCTTAGTAAATTAAAAAAAAAAAATCTTTATTAGTAATTAAAATTAATTTTCTATATTGTCATAGACCTTTTTTTTTTTTCTAAAAAGCCAAATGTCACCCACACAGTTTGTTTCAACACAACATGGTTTAAATGGTCAGCATGCACCATTTAAACAAAAACTATGGTTGTTTTTCATAAAGAATTATACTTGTGATAATAAATTACTGTAACAATGATGCAGGGTTTTGTATGGGGGGGTTGTTTTTGGTTTTTTCTTTTTTGGTTTGTTGTTTTTTCAAGGAACATTTAGTAAACTTTTTTATTATTATTGTTTTAAAAGTGTTTTTAAAATAAACAAGTTAGAGTAAATTATGTAGATCTGTGTGGGACGCTGGTTTGCTCTCTGTATGAACTGAATTTTTTTCGCAACAATTTTTCCTGAGCCGTAAACTCAGTGATGTTCAGTCAGTGTGGTGGAGTTTCGGTATTGAGGGGGAAAGGACTGCCCCATAGGTGCGGCTTCTGTGAGAAGCTGCTGGGAACTCCTCTGGATCCAAATCCAGCCCCACCTCTTGCATGGGCCGAGCTCATCAGTCTAGCTGTATGGGCCTCTGCGATTAACATATTTCAGAAAAGAAAATGAACTGCTATAAGGTCAGCAAGGAAGAGAAGGGAGGGATGTGAGAGCAATACCAGAAAAGAGATACCATGGTTGGTGAGGACGGAAGGGGAGGAGGTGCTTGAGCCCCTGAAGCCCATGGTGAGATAGCAGGCTGTCCTCCTGCAGCCCCTGGAGGAGCACAGGGGGCAGATGTGAAGCTGCAGCCTGTGCAGGATCATGGAGAGGGTCAGATGTGGATCTGCAGCCGTGTAGGACCTCGTGTCAGACGATGTGACTGCTCCCGCAGCAGCCGTGACTCTGTGCAGCACCTGTGGGAGGGACTCATGTCCCAGGGGTTCCTGAAGGACTCTCTGCCATGAGAGGGATCCCGGGTTGGATCAGGGAACGGCTGTGAGGAGTCCTCCCCCTGAGGAGGAAGGAGCAGAAGAAACTGACCCTAAACCCCCACTCCCTGTGCCACTGAGGGGAGGCAGCAGTGAAGCAATTTGGCCCTGGGAAGAAGGGAAGGGTGGGGACAAGGTATTTTAAGACCTGGTTTTGTTTTCTCTTCGTCCTGCTCTGGTATGATTGGAGATAAATTAAATTGTTTTGGTTTTTTTTTCTCCCAAATTGAGTCTGTTTTGCCTGTGACCATAACTGGGAAGTGAAAACCTCCCTATCCTTGTCTCAATGCACAAGCTTCTAGTTGGATTTTCTCTTCCCTATCTCACAGTGTTGGGGGGGTGATGAGTGAGTGGATGCCTGGTTGTCACTGGCTGAGCCTAAACTGCAAGGCTCAGTGTAATTATCCATAACCTGCTGCTTTAAGATGTCCTCACTCAAATCCTAACAGAGTTCTTAATTCTATTTCAACTGGAGCCATTATCTCAGAATACGAGGGGAAAAATAACACACATTAGACAGTTGTCTTGAGATGGCTTGCTCGTATTTTTTTTGCCCATATTTCTTGTCCATATGTTTTTTACAGATTAGGAAGGCTGAAATGTGGATTTCAAAGCCGGCATGTGCTGAAGTGCCCAGAATGGCCCTAATACTTTCAGAGAGCAAAGCAGCTTTTCTGGCTAGCTGTGTGCTTCTCTATCACACTAATAACGCCTATCACATTTTCAAAATGTATCCTTATTTAAAAATGTGATTTTTAATACTTAGTTGGAGTGCAGTTTTCTGCAGCCTGGCTTTTGACATAATTGTGGGAGGTAGTTTTATAGGTCCCTTCTCCATTTCTCCATCTTTCCATTGCGCTTTTCAGAAGAGGTAACTTGCCCTTTTCAGACCAATGACACAGTCTCCATATCAGCACAAACTGCCTTTGATTTAAATGATTCCTCTCATAGGCCACAGAGGCACATCGCTTTATCTTCCTCTTTCTCTGCTATATTTTTCTCATTTAACCTCTTAACATGCGAGCTTTTGGACTCAGAGACTATCCTTGTGTCCTAGTTTGTGAGCACCAGGAAAAAAACTGTCTACAGCCATAGTGACTTGAAACATTCCAGGGTCCCACCAGCATGTCTGGTGTCGGTGTAGATGTCAATCGGTGCCGGTGCCGGTGGGTCAGGTGCCCCCAAGGGGCCAATCACAGCGCTCCTGCCCGTGGCGCTCAGTGTGAAATGGCTCCTGAGGGAGCCCGGCCCGGCGTCTCCATGGCTGGGAGGCTCCCTGTTTGTTTGTTTTCATTGCCGCCCCTCCTCATCTCCTCCCTGCAGAAGAACACCATTCATAGGGCCAGGATGCCTTCTCCTCCCTCCCCAGGTAATGCTGGCTTGGTTGCTCTCAGACTGCTCCTGGGTCTGTGGACTCAAGGCACCTCCATGTGCTGCTGAGTCCAGTGTGGGACTTTTCTGGTGGGAAAGTCCTTGCCAACTGAGGAGCATGGGTTTCCTGTTTACATCTTTATATATATATATATATTTGTATTTTGCAATCCTTATTGGTTTCCTATTTACATATTTATATATATATATTTGTATTTTACAGTCCTTATTGCTGCTTCATTAAACCTATCCTAGTTTTTTCTTGTAATCTCAAATTCTCTCTCCCTTTATCCCCTTTTTGTAGCTGCCCCTGGAAGAGTAGTAGGGGAATAACAGGGCATCTGTCACCTAGTTATTGGGTAAAAACTGGCAATTCGTGATGTTTATTTGCAATTCTTAACTACAACAAAAACTTAAATTTAAAATGTCACAGTCTGGATGTGATATAGGAACAACACAAAAGTAACTGTAAATGCTTCTGAAGGAGAGCTTCATATAAATGCACTGTTGATTTAAGGCAAAATGGTTTTTATTTTGAAAATCCTATTAATGAAGGATATTTGATGAGTTGTTGGTCCACCTATATTTTATTCTGATAGGATGGGAAATTGAATCTTCATAGCTGAATGAGAGCAGAGACTTTTGCAATATGAGTGATAAAGCAATATTCAAGTTGAGCTACAATGGAATTTAAAAAGTCAGAGTAAGTAGAGGCTTACTCTTCAGTACACAATACTTACATAGGGAGGGCATTGACAAACAATAGTTTCTTTTTTTTATTGGTCTCAAGACACCCTCAGTTACTTTCCTCTAGCTGATTTATTCAAAAGAAAGGTCAGACATGAAGTTTGCAAAATAGTGCATTTAAAACCAATGCTTAATGCATCTTTATCATTACCTGTTTAGAACAATGTGCTTAAGGTACCACCACCTAGCCAGTGAACAAAGGTGGTGCTGCATTTAAGAGTGGTCACAGCTTTCATTATTTTTCAGCTACAGTAATTTGGGAAGGCAGATGACTGAGTCTCCTTTTACTCTTTAGATGTTTTACTTCAAATTTAAAGACAAAAGAGAAATGCTTCTCTCTTCCACATCACTTACCTCAATGATCACTTAAGCATAAAATTAGAGAAAAGAGAAGAAAATCAAGGATGCTGTCAAGTCCTAAGCACTATGCTAATGAAATCACTACCTTCTGCATGTGCTTTTTGCATAAAATTGACTCGGAGTCTTAAAATAGCTTTTCCAACACAGTTGTTCTGACATTATTGTTTCATTAAATCATTGCCTGGTTAATTGTATCCTATTGATGATAGCAATCCATTGGTGCTCTATTTTCTTTTTATCAAGTGAAAGGTCGCATCAGCTGAAACCTGCTATTAAGCAAATAGCAAAGAAATTGAAAGCAGTAATAATAGTCTCTTCCTGCATACACAAGGTTGGTGATGAAATAAAGGTGGAAATACACATTTAAAACTAACACATCTAAAAATATTGCAAGAAGATAGTGTAAGATAAGCTGTTCTTATTTGTACAAAGAAGCAGAACTGAATTTATAACAGTAATGAAAGCTATATACAGTATAACCAGAGAAAAAATATAGTATTGCTATCTATCATATTTGTGTCTTGATAAGTGTTGATAAGCAACCTCAGGAACTCAGTTACACTTATAAATAATTCAGGTTATAATTGCTTTAAATAGAATGCTCCCTAGGGATTTTGGCTTGTAGGAGGAGTGTAACATTACTAGCTCTCACAAGGAGGGACATTTTGCTCTTCACTTCATAATTATATGTCCTTAACAGTTATCTTCCATCATTATAAAGCCAGAAAGTGGTAGACCTTAAGAAGAACAGCAGATTGCACAGTACAACTGTCAGACTGTCAGTCACAGACTGGGGTTCACTGGACATTCCATATTTTGGTTCCCTAGCAGTCCCAAATAATCAGATGAAAAAAATGTTTGCAGATAGCCTGAAACAATTAACTTGCTTAGAAAATACGGAAAATTAAGAAGTTAGTGAAAAAAAACAAAACAAACCAACAACCACATCTTATTCAGATTAGGAAGATATTTTATTTATTACCCTTTGGTTTTGTTTAAACAGCACTGAAACTTTTGGAAGATGAAAGAATTATTCTCAGCTTAAAAGTAAATTAGACATTCCAATTGGAAATGTCAAAATGAAAAATTTTACTTTTCCTACTTTGCATTTTTCCACAATACAAACACTTCAGTGACTTGAAATTAATTTAGAAAATATTTCAGCATCACCAAAGATGTGTTCATTTATTTTTATTACATGAAAAAATGACAGTCAAATTATTTCATTCAGCTCTCCTCTAGATACCCGTGCTATTGTGCAGGTATTATCTGAGCAATTCCCAATCATCTTGAATGTATTTATAGTCATAATAAGTCTCCAAGTAGGAAAATAGTACTGGTATATAAAGAGGGACAGCTCTAAAAAGGGGTCATAACCCAAGGATTTTCATTACTGAGTGGATTCATGTGCCTGAGTCAAGCATCTAACACCTCTATACATAAAAAGACAAGAATTACATGACAAAAAAAAAAAAAGAATCTGCAGTCTCCAACATTCTGAAAGAACAACAAAGGTAGCTGAAATTTCAGCTGAAATGCTGAAAATTTGAACAAAATTTTCTGCAACATAGCTAAGTATGTATTTGTAATTCTGTCTGAAACCCAGACATTACTCATGCAAAAATTGAACAAAAAACAAACAAAATGGAAAAAACAAAAGATATAAACAAACAAAACATTTAAACCCAGGGCTTAAGCTACTGTTAAAGCAGAAAATCACCTCACCGTGGGTCTGAAAATATGATCCCTTCAGCCAGCAGAAGTTGTGGGGCAGAATGTCACTCAAATTCAAAATTTAAGAGATGACTGCAGATAGAAAACCAAAACTCTAGTCTCTGTTACTGTATCTCTGCTCTTTCTTACAGCTGATATAAAATAGATAGACAGTTTAGGGTGGCAGCTGGGAGTGCCACTTGAAATTCCCCTACTCCCCTGTGTGTTCTTACACAGGTTTACCTGATGAGGTACAGTCTCAATGAAGCTTCCAAACTTCAGCTGCCCAGTTCACTCAAGGCTGCTAGGCACCTCTGCACCATTTCCAACCCCATACTTCCAGCTTATGCTTCTCTGCTCTTCCAGCATTTAAAAATACCTAGTTTAAGAAATATTTGTGAGTAGTATTATAAGTGTTGGTTTTTTTTTTTTCTAAAGTGGCACCATATCATGAACTCCAGATGTTGGCTTGGTAGATCATAGGAAGAATGCTCCTTTACCTAAAGTCTAAAGAATAGTCATTCTTCAGAAATTAAGTCTGAGAGCAGTGTCTTGAAATGCACTCATGGAATCATGGAATGGTTTGGTTTGAAGGAATCTTGAAGATAGTCTCGTTCCAACTCCCCTGCCACAGGCAGGAACACCTTCTACTGGACCAGGTTGCTCAAGAATACATTTTACCATGCAATCTGTAGTGCTAGCATCTTCTCCTGAGGACACTAAGGATGTTTTCAGTCTCATCCTGCAGTCTTCAGCTGGATTCAGTACTGTAATGAAAATCTTCCTTTTCCTATACTGGCACGGACTGCTGCTGCTCATTGGGGGTGTTGTTGGGGCAGCAATATAATGACTGGTAAAACTATAATCCAAGCACACTGTTGACCATATTAGTTTTAACAATTCTTAGCTTGCTGCTCTTCTTTCAATCTGGTTGATCTTTAAGGAGCAGAAGCAATAAGGAGTATAAAAAGGAGTTAAAAGCTGCTTTTACCCTTTTCATTTAGAGGTCCGCTCCTGTGTCTTTAGAATCTGACAGGGAAGCATGATAATTATTTCAAATACCTATGGCAGAGGATGTTACTGACATTAACAATAATGGCTAACTAATACATGAAACTCATTGCACAGAAGTATTTTGCAGCCTGGTTATCACAAGAACAAGACTGATGGAACATGTTATTATAAATTATAAGTTCACATTTTCAGTAAGTTCCAAGTATTAATTACCTGTGCATGTACCTGTACTGCTTTTAGGCATGTTGACAAACAACTGAAATTAGAGAATGAAATGAGCTAAGGCATGATCACAGCGAATGGGGCACAGAGAAGGAGAAGAAGGTGAAATATGAGTAAAATGAAAAAAAATCAATTCCCAATGACACCTTCACATCAGAACTTGAGAATTAGTGTGTGACTCCTAAGATGAGTGCCACATAAAGACAAAACTGACTGTACTCTAACACAATGTTACTGAAAACTAAAGCAAGCAGATTTTTAAGTAGGAAAGGTTATGTACAAGGTGCCCCATATTGGTCTCTGGTATCTGTAAAACAACCACAGGATTTTCAGCCTTGAGGAGAGTGAGGCACAATTTTATACAGCTGTCAAATAAAGCTGAGAATGGCTCTGAATGTGTTAATAGCAACTACAACAGGCCTGCTATTAGTCTGGCCATTATAACAGGTGGCTGTAGTTAGCAAGGGATATTAACACAGGTTTTTTTTCTGTACTTCACCATATGGTTCCCATTACTTTAATACACAGAGAAAAAAAAAAAAAAAGGAAGAATGTTTGTCAGCAAGAAAATCTTCCTCTTTAAGCTCCTTGTCCAAACCACAGGTACCTGTGAGATAATTTTGCTGAATTAAACATTATGACCCACATGCTTTTCCATGTAACAAGCCATAATGGATATTTTAACAAATCTGTTGCAGCCTTCTCAGGCTGACAGTGATGTAAGCCCTTAACAAGAACGAACTTCACAGTGCAGTAGGTGGCAGTAATAGTTATACAATGTCAGATTCAGTAGTACATTATAGAGCTACAGCTTATCTTTGACAGCTCATGGGACAAAAAAATTGGGTCCAGCATGAAGAAATTCTCTCCTGTGTTGCTAGCTTGCACAAAGCAATCTGTTTCCACACTGTTCTATTACAATCAAACAAAAACACTCAAGCTCACTGGATTTGGAATAGCAAATGTACCTTAAAGGTATGCCTGGGAAAGAACAGTTTAGGGAAAAGATAAAAAGGCTGTAAAAGTAGAAATATTTTAAAGAAGATGAGAGAAGTTAAGCATTAATCACTGTCCAAGCAATGCAGGAAGAAGGGGGTGTCACATGAAGTGATGAGGCAGCAGGTTACAAAGAAACAGAGTGCTTTTTTTGACTGTTTAATTGTTCCATTGAAGCTCCCTGCCAAAAGATGCTGAGTATTCCAAGCATTTAGGTGAGTTTAAATGGCAGGGGAAAAGAAACCATTGATTGAGGTGTCTTATAAACACGTTCTTCTAAATGTATATTAGTGGCAGGGGAGAATTACTGTTTTCCTCTTTTCCTGGCCACTGACAGAGGGTTTTTGGCTGTACTGTCTCATCTTGAAAGGTGCTTCCTGTGTTATGGAGAGTTGTGCAAATAAATAGATCTAATAATCAGTTATTTGCAGTATACACCAATCTGCTCTCTTTCTCATTTTAAGTTCTTGTGAAGACTTCCTTGGTTGTAGGTTTGTTGGCAATAGTGTTAAGGAAATATGTAAATTAAACTCCTTTTGGATTAGTTCCATTGGGACCAATGAAAAACGAGCTTCAGATATTGCATTAGAAAAATGCCCTTTTTAGCATTCAAGAAGAGTATCCACAGTGTGAATACACTGGAATTTGGATAGCATTTAGATTGTTCATAACCATAAATAGGACTATAGAAACCATTGCCAATCATCAATTTTCCAGTTTGACAGACTTGCTGCAGTAGTATTAACTGCACTCTGATTTTGGCTCACTTAGGTTTTTCCAGTAAAGATATAAACTCAAAACTTATTCATTAAAAAGTTTTATGATATATACTTGCAATATGAATTAAAATCACTTCCCCATCAAATGCTTGCCTTTGATCCATTATATCTGTAGAGAGAAGTCTGTCTTGTCTTAATCTGGTAATATAGGCTCTAGACATACAACTGGATGAAATCAGCTTCTGAACTGGTTTACAGTTATCTCTTCCAAGTCTAAATTCCTGCAACTGAGTGTTTTTGGAAGATTTGTGCAAAAAGGTGAGCCACCATTTTTATTAAAAGCCTAAACACATTAATGGGAGCAACAAGCTATGGAATCCCCTTATCCATCATGAAACAAACTACTCTAAGATTATGAAATCAAACAGATTTTTGGTGTTGCAGGAATGATTTTAAAAGGTGTGAATATGAAAGGAAGGACAGAAGATAAATTGAGGAGAGAATGCCTCAATAGAGTCAATAGAATATTGGCTGAATAGAAATTATTTCTTTTTACTGGGCAAACTAGTATAATTCACTCCCAAATGTGAAGTATTTCTATCATAGGAACGTGTGGAATATTAGCAAAATAAAATTTCTGACACTTCCATTTTTGCATTTGAGAATCTTTCTTATACTACTTATCTTTCTTAACAAACAAGTTAGAACAATCCCTTGGATGGGGGTCCTGTCACAGTTCTCTGTATTTTGGATGCTGCAGTGGATAGAAAGGCCTTCAGTCAAAACCAGACTTTGGCAACGACTTGCATTAGGCCTGCTTTGCTATTATGTCAAAGATTAGCGTGCCAGTCAGTGTAAAATGTTAAGTAGTTACTTAAAATTTATCATAATTCATTAAAAAGGTGATGAGGATGGTGAACCTCAGTAATGAGCTGTGGTTGGCGCCAAATGTTTTTGGCTATACTTACACATGCCATTATTTTGAATGCCCTCAGGGCATTCATCAGAATGACCACTGTTTTGCTATAAATATATGGAATAATAGATGAGATACCACAAAATAATTCTGTTGAAAGGCTCAGTTCTGTTGAAGGGTTCTGATGGCATCACACTCTAAAAAAAAAACACCCTTGGAGCTCGTATAATTTATTATATTAAGACTAACCAGACTGAGATGTTTTCAAGTCTTATGGTAGCCCATTCATTTATTTAAATAGCATATAGAGCTGTGGCTTCCAGACTTCCAAAGAGGCATGGCAGAACTCTCTGATTTGTCCTAGCATGCAATTAATTGTTGATGTGAGCAAGATTCAGGAAGGTACAGGTCTTTCTGAAGACTCCAGCATTACTTATTGGCATTGCCAGTATCAGTGTATTATGTGACTGAATGAGAAGTATGATAGCATTTTCCCCTGCAGTATTGCCTGACTTCTAATGCATTTGCCAAATGTTGTTGTTTTGTTTTGTGGTTCTTTTTCTTTGGTTGGTTGGTTTTGGTAGGTTTTATGTCATTTGTTTGTTTGTTTTTTGGTTTTTATTAACATATTTGTGATGCAGTGTGCTGGCTATTTTCTCCTGACCTCAGTGATGAAGACAAAGTTAGGTGCTGAGTGCCTGTGTCTGCTGTGACTCCATTCTCCCAGATCACATGATATTTAGAGGAGAAAGTCCTTATGAAATGGATACAACTGTTTCCTTCATCCTCTTGCTCCTTCTCTTGCCTCCCACACTTTCCAGTTGTGGAAGAAAGTTGTATTTACATGACTGATCTCATCTGAGTTTTTCCAGGATGCTTTGCCTACTTCTTCACTCACAGAAGTTCATTTCCTTTATAAAAATAAGCTCAAAGAGAAACTGAAAGTTGTCAAGCTTTAGGGTGTTAAAGAACAGAAAAGCTTTCTGTTACCTCATAAAAGTGAGGTCAAGTACCTCCACTGCTAATTTGAAAAAATAAAGAAGCTGATTAATTTTGCACAGAAGATTCAAGGCAATGTTAGAAGACCGTGTGTAGATCAGAGAGCTGTGTAGATGCCTTTATCCTATTTCATGAAAGCTTATGTACTTAAGTGGGACTGAGAAAACTGCAGAAACTGCATGCTTGTGGCCCCCACTGATAGTATAATTTAAAAACATTTCTCAGAATCAGATGTACATAAAATCTGTAAGGTCCAGTCCCCCAGAAACAGTGCCAAAAGTTCCATCAAGTTCTCCTCACAAAACTTCTGCACCATGACTAAACCTTTACCACATACATTACCTGTAGGGTTTTTTTCTATTGAGGTCAAGAGAAAATGGCTTTGTGGATTTAAGCCTAGTCTCATCTTCAGCAATAGACTCTGGGATGCAAGGACTTGCTGGTCTAATGTGCCAACTAGATTTTCAAATGCTTTCAGGTAGCTGTGTAGAGATTCCCTCTGTAATTTCCTAAAAGTGTTACGGAGGGTGTCTTCCTATCTCTCATTACCATATTTTTTGAAATCCTTCTTTATCTTTAGCCAGATATACTTTTTAGTTAGCCAGTTTATACTTTTTAGTATATTTTTTAGTCCAGGGTTGAGCAGCACTTGAAAAAAATATGAGCAATCATAAGAGGAGTTTCTGAAAATCTGTGTCAAATAAAGTTTGTTGAAACAGGCACCACAGGCACAGAATACATGACCTGCAACTATAACTTGCCTTGGTAGTCATCTTTACATATTTTAAAGCCTGTCCACAGTTGCATACTCAGAGGCTTTCCTGCTATTCACATCCCTAGAGGAAATTCCTCCTAGAGGATGAATGCCTTCATATGTGTTATTGAGTATGGTACTTTTAGATACTTGATTGCTTAACTAAAAAATTTAATCCTGTTGATTCTGTCCTTGTAACAGGCCCAAGAAGAGGCACATTTTTCTAATTACAGAGGGAAGTCAGTCTAGGTAAAATCCTGTCCTTGCTGAAATCAGTGGCAAACTTCCATCAACTGACTTGTTCATCCTCTTAATCCTCCTTTAATCCTCTGTAGGGCTAGATCAAATGCAATCCTTTGAATTATACCCAGAAAAGAAGGGGAAGCCAGTATGATTATTGTTGTGTGATGCATTCCCTCTCACTCATCCCAGTTGGCAGATGAACAGCCACCACTGGAATATTTTGTAGATGTGACTTTTGATTTCTCTGTAAGGGTTGCCCTCTTCAACGTGCACAGCAGAATTCTAAATCCCAAGTTAAGAACATATGGTTCATTGTCAAACTAACCTGAAAAGAGAAAAACTTTTCATTTTTATCAGACATGTTATGACAAAGATAAACTTCAGAAAAACAAAGATCAACTTCTTTTGCCACTTTAAGCTCTAGGGCTTTTTCAAATACATAGCTAGTAAAACTAACGCTAGAGGCAATATTGGCCCACTAAGGGATGAGATGGGAGCCCTGGTGACAGAGGATATAAAGAAGGCAGAGGTGCTGAACACCTTCTTTGCCTCTGTCTTTACTCCTGCAGGGTTTCCACATGAGCCCCAGATTCATTTAGCCCCAGAAGTAGTCAAGATAGATAAGGAATTTGACGTAGTAGATGAGGATTGGGTTAGGGATCAGCTGAGTAATCTGGACATCCATAAGTCGATGGGTCCAGATGGAATGCATCCAAGGGTGCTGAGGGAGCTGGCGGAGGTCATTGCTAGGCCACTCTCCATCATCTTCAGTAAGTCATGGGTAACAGGAGAGGTGCCTGAGGACTGGAGAATAGCAAATGTCACTCCAGTCTACAAGAAGGGCAAGAAGGAGGACCCGGGTAACTATAGACCGGTCAGCCTCACCTCCATCCCTGGAAAGGTGATGGAACAACTTGTTCTTGTCACTATCTCCAGGCATATCAAGGACATGGGGGTCATCAAGAGCAGTCAGCATGGTTTTATCAAGGGTAAATCATGTTTGACTAACCTCATAGCCTTCTATGAGGAAATTACTAGGTGGATAGATGATGGAAGAGCGGTAGATGTGGTTTATCTTGATTTCAGTAAAGCATTTGACACCGTCTCTCACAGCATCCTTGTAGATAAGTTGACCAAGTATGGGTTTGGTGATCAGGTAGTGAGGTGGATCAGGAACTGGTTGAAAGGAAGGAGTCAGAGAGTTGTAGTCAATGGGGCAGAATCTGGTTGGAGGTGTGTGACTAGTGGAGTCCCTCAGGGGTCGGTACTGGGACCGGTGTTGTTCAATATCTTCATCAATGACTTGGATGAGGGTATAGAGTGTAACCTCAGCAAGTTTGCTGATGACACTAAGCTGGGAGGAGTGGCTGACACACCGGAAGGCCGTGCTGCCATTCAGAGAGACTTAGACAGGCTGGAGAGTTGGGCAGAGAGAAACATGATGAAGTTCAACAAGGGGAAGTGTAGAGTTTTGCATTTGGGGAAGAACAACACAATGTCCCAGTATAGGTTGGGGGCTGACCTGCTGGAGAGCAGTGTAGGTGAAAGAGACCTGGGGGTCCTGGTAGACAAGAGGATGACCATGAGCCAGCAATGTGCCCTTGTGGCCAAGAAGGCCAATGGCATCCTGGGGTGCATTAGAAAGGGTGTGGTTAGTAGGTCAAGAGAGGTTCTCCTCCCCCTCTATTCTGCATTGGTGAGGCCGCACCTGGAGTATTGTGTCCAGTTCTGGGCCCCTCAGTTCAAGAAGGACAGGGAAGTGCTTGAAAGAGTCCAGTGCAGAGCTACTAAGATGATTAAGGGAGTGGAGCATCTCCCTTATGAGGAAAGGCTGAGGGAGCTGGGTCTCTTTAGTTTGGAGAAAAGGAGACTGAGGGGTGACCTCGTCAATGTTTTCAGATATGTGAGGAGTGAGTGTCAGGGAGATGGAGTTAGGCTTTTCTCAGTGATGACCAGTGATAGGACAAGGGGTAATGGGTGTAAATTGGAGCACAGGAGGTTCAAGTTGAATATTAGAAAAAATTTTTTTACTGTAAGGGTGACAGAGCCCTGGAACAGGCTGCCCAGGGGGGTCGTGGAGTCTCCTTCACTGGAGACATTCAAAACCCGCTTGGACACGTTCCTGCACGATGTACTCTAGGTGGCCCTGCTCTGGCAGGGGGGGTTGGACTAGATGATCTTTCGAGGTCCCTTCTAACCCCTAGGATTCTATGATTCTATGATTCTATGTGAGGTTCTCTGGCTTCTTGAACAAAGGAGTAATTTTTAAAATGGGACAAAAATATGTTTCTATACATGCTTCCCTGGTGTTACCAGCATCACTTCTGTTTTCTGTTTGAATTAATCACCCTCCAGTTAATCACAGTCTGAGCTTCAGTTGGTTACAGAGAAAAACCCTTAAGGTGAATCAACCTGAGGAGCTATGACTTCAAAACTTGATGTCACCTGGCCATCTATGATCCTAAAACCCAAGCCAAATGTCTGCTTCTCCTATAATTGCTCATACAAGTAAGAAGCAAAACATTATCAAGGCTTACAGGAAACTTGATACCAACTGAAGCATAACATAAAACTACTATGAATTGTACTAGATGCTACTAGGCTGAATGCAGTTTAATGTAGCACTCTCTCTGTAGCCTGGCTTAATACACACCACAGCAGCCTGATAATGCTAGTAAAAATTAAATGCACCTTTGTTACCTACTCTGCAATATCTCATACATTTACAAAGTAGCTACATCTATACAGTTTTACATTTAAGTCATAGTATAGAAGCTGTCTTTGTGGCATTGCCTCAGTGTGACACATCAGTTTAACACTATGGGCTGATCCTCAAAATTCCATAGCTCTCTTGATTTTAGAGCTTTCTCTTTTGTAATTTTTTAATAGTTTTAGATAGCACATATTTAATTAATAAATAGCAGTACTCCATTCCCACAGCTTCAAAACCATAAGCCATACTGCCTGGACACTGATACTTTTCTAAAAAGACAGAATACAACTAGCAAGGATGTTGTTTTTTATAGGTTGTTTTTTTTTTTTCTTACAGAGCAGAAAGTAATTAAAAATCTACTTGTTCCTTTACTTCATATTTATTCTGGATGTATTATAAATATTTAAGAAGTTAGTTTGTACTTTCTTGTGCCAAAGTTTGGGATTGGACCAATATTTAGAAAATCAGCTCTTACTACAATGGGACTCTGGTTGGCTGTACAGTTACTGACAGCTGAAAGTCAGAAGTAGAATTTACCAAGAGATAAGGTGAAAAGTCAGCTGGCATACTCATGCACCTTACTATTCAAACTTTAATCAGTTTTCAGAGAAATAATAAAGCAAGAATTGACTGAATATCAGGAAGGTTTGAATGACAAGGTGCTGCAACTTGAATGCCATGGGGCTGGGAAAATGTCAGATTCCACCCTGCTATCATTCTGTCAAACAGCCATCTGTCCTTTCTAGTTCAAGCCTTTTGAGTTAAAGCAGATCTGAACTGAAATCTCAAAGGTTAAGGAGAACAAAAGCAGAGTTCTTTTATTCCACACAGAGGAACTAAATGGTTAGTTTCTTAATATATGGTTGTGTTGACTCTAGAAATAAAGACAAGTGTTGATTTCACAAGAAGTTGATGCACCTGACTTTCATTAGCACTCCTTCTGAACTGCACTGGTAGACTTTACTTCCCATTTTTTAACTTTATTTAAACTTGGAAATGACCTCTTTAGACACTTTGGAACAATTAGAGATACATATAAATTGATTTTTGGAGAATAACTAATTTCTGGTCATAAGACACAAATAGTCATAGATTATTCACCAAGCTTTTTCATATTAAGTGAAGATCTAGAGCAAATAAGAGTGACAGGTTTTTTTTCATTTCCTTAAAACTCATTAAAGGAGGATTTTCCATTTTAGAAAAAGTGAACAGAATGAAATGCTGAAGGAAGTTTTATACTCTTAAAGCAGTGGTTTCCAAAGAGGCACCTCTTTCACCTCAGCTCATTGTGATTAGCTTTCAGGCTGTGTGAAAAAGTGAGTATTTTGCCATTTTTTTTATACTGACTTTAGACTGTTTCTGTCTGAGGAGTATGCATGCAAGGTAGAGGAGAGCCAAGACCTTGCTTTATAAAATACTCTACAGAGCTACATCTCATTCCTTTCATGTTCAAGTAACCAGTAAAAATCACTGGAGTTATGTTACTATAAAACTGATATAAGGATGAGGAAATCTGACCCTGTGAGTTGTGATCCCAATATAATGGAAACAGACATCTTAATTCTTATTTGGATCTTCACTGAATGCTAACTGTATGGCAAGTAAAAAAGTGCTTTGCAAAACTTTTCAGACTTGTGAAAGGAGACTATTGTGTACATCAACAAACAGCAATCACAGCATTTATCAGCTAAATCCTAACAGCCTGTAAATCTGCAGGGTGATAGATCCTGGACTTTGTGATTTAACAAAGTTCTGAGATGCTAGTTTAAAATGAAGCTCTTTTTTTGTATTTGTGTGTTGCTCATTCTCTCTTATCAGCAGACAGGGGTGGAAGGGTCATAAATTCATTTCCAGGAACCATTGGAGATGAGACATTAAAGAGGAAGTTAATGGGACACACTCTTACTTGAGATAATGTGGTTTTATGATGAAAGCTCTGGTCTTTGGGTTCTGTGTGCACATAATGATGTTTCTTTGGGTTTAAGTGCAGAATTTGAGCTTGAATGCAAAATATTCAAGTTATATCCAGGTTATGGGTCCTGAGAACTCGTTTCAGTAGCCAAGTTCCAGTGCTCACTTACTGGAAGCAGACCAAAGGATGTACTGTCACATCTCTGTGCCCTGCTACCTGTAGGAAAGAAATGTGGATGCAGAAGGCACCTGCACTATGCTCTCATGTGAAACTAGATCTAAAGTAGAGGTGATCAAGATCTTGGTGTATGCCCTAGATTTCCCCTCCTGTGCTGGGCAGAACTAGCTAATCCCTTTCTAATTACAAAAAATTACTAGCCACAGGTGTATTTTAACCCAACTAATCTGCAGAAAAACTTGGGTAGTCATGGAATAAAATGTTTTCCTGTAGAAGTATAGCATGGCTTATTGGGGAGTATCTTTGGGCAATGATTTTGATTTTCTGTTCCTGTTTAGCACTCAAGACAAGTACATGATAAGAGTGATACTGATGGAGGGATAGTGCTCCTGACTCATTAGCTGTCTGTCTTGAAAAATGCTCATCATTTTTTATGGTTCAGGAAAACATGAAACAAGGCTGTAGAAGGTGATTTTAAGAATAGTTTTTCAGAAGTTTTACCTTTTGTTAGGATGAGGCTACAAATAGGTTAAGCTTTCTATTAATGACTTTGCATTCAGAAATTATCAGCTTCTATACATTGCAGTTAATTTCTGTTTTCCCCATGATGTTTAACTGTGTGGCTGGTAAATAAGTTGAAAGACAAAAAAGCTTTGTAAAGAAAGTTATTTCGCGTTTGAATTTAAGCTGAAATAATACCAAAGAATACATTTATTTAATAAGGAAATGAATGTGTAGTAGAATGACAGCATTATGATGTAGAAACCATCTAAACACAGTACAGTGTTTATAATAATAGAATATGGAGCATCCTCCAATTTCCCAAGTCTTTGTAGAATATCTCTGTCTCTCTCTGCTCCTTCCTTTCTACAGAAACATTCTGTGGCTCACCTGAAACATGCAAGAAGGAAGTTGGTATCCAACAGATAGCTCAGCCCCTGCTCTCTAGAAGGACAGCCAGAAATCGCAACCTTGACATTTTCATAGCATCTGGCACTGTAAGCACTGCATCCTAACTTCACAGGCTCTCTTAAGAAGCCAGTGAATCATACCTTTACATTACACTTTCTAGAAGCCCATCATCAGATCCTTCATCTTCATTCAGAGCTGCTCTTCAGGGTGATTAATCTTCTTCACAACCACTGCCACTCGATATGTAGATATTTAAGCATTTCTGCATTCATCTGTATAATAATGAAGCCATTATTGTTCAACCCACAACTGTAGGTAAATAATTCCACTCTGATTTATTTTCAAACATGAAAGGTGATTTAAAATAAGTAAATAAATAAACCAAACAGATTAGCTTTTTGGGTGTTAAATCCCTGCAATATGAAGGTAACCATTCCCAGCACATTTTAGAGAACATCAGGTCACTTATTACTAGTCATACAGGAAGGGACTGAAGACATTAGATTTCTCACTTGGGGATTTCCTGGCTACATTTTGTCACCAGATTAACAGTGCAGTAGCCACACACATTAGAAAAATGAGTGTTTGCATTGGTTTTGATGCCAGTATAATTATATGCAAATATACAAGTTTAAGGAAAACATCCTCAGGGAGGTAAGATCTTATGCTAAAGCCATTTTACATGGTTTAAGAAATTTAAATCCTGAGCATTGCTTTAGTGTTACAGAAGGCTGATTGTATGTAAACCCAAAGTACCTCATCAAAGTAATAATCTATGTACTTGGGTTCACTGTCTATCATACCCTGTGCAATTCATTATTGTTATCCATCTTTCATTCCTTCACTGAGATGCAGACTCACTGAAGCCATGCAAGCTGGCAATTGGCAATTTATATAAGAAGCAATAGTGATCACATTAATTAAAAACATTTTAACCTCTGAGACACCAGTGTATTTCCAGTGGATTTACTCTGTGCATCCAGTAGTCCAAGTGAGATGAGCAGCTTTCTGTAAAGCATAAAAAATTAATTTGGCTATTGGCATGCTTGAGCCAGTTTCAAGCACAAAAAATGTCAGCATTTCATCAGACTCAGAGGGAGAGGTTATGGGATTATTCAGTTCTCAGCTCTGACCCTCTGTTACCCTTTTTTCAGAAAGAGCACAAAACCCAAGTATTTCAATCAGAAAAGGCTGCCTAAGTGTCTTGCTCCACACATAGATGCCAGGAGACAAACATCTCGGAAGATCTTTCCCTTTCCATTTCCTGGGATCAGAAGGCACAGATGTGGGAATGACCTTCACCTGTATCATGAAGAACAAGGCTCTTCATTCTCTCAGAAAGACATTTAGAGGGAAGTTATATTTCCGAATTTGAAGGAGACCTGAGCTAGCATTTTATCCTTTTGGCAAATGGTTAAATTTTATAGCATGAAACCCCTAGGGAGCCTGAAAGAAGGATTGTGAATCATTGCCTACTGTTCAATCAAAAATCAATATTAGATCAATATATAGTCATTAGGTCTTAAATTGATTAATTCTGAAAAGCAAACATACTTTGTATTTCCCTCTGTCCTTAATATTGGTATTATATCTGAATTAAAGTCTAGTTTTATATTTAAAAAGCCTATAGTATTGATGTCACTTCAGTGAGATTGGCCCTCCATCTTTCAGATCAGGAAGACAGGAATTAACATCAAATCTTTTTGCATCCTTTGGGGGTCACAGTCTTCTGTGCATTATGTAAGCTGAAAACATTTAAATGTGACATTATAGTATGATCAAACAGATTGTGATTTATATAAGTTCATGTAAAATAGTAAGTGCAATTTCTCCTTAGATTGCAGATTATTACTTAAAACATGACAGCTGAAGCAGTCCTAACTAACAGTGGTATTTTTGAGATCTGTCCTTAGTTTAATAACTCTTATTATTCAACCATGGCAATATGCTTAAAATGTGTTTATAAGGTCTAAAAAAAGTAAATCTCTATGCCAATTAAGAATACATATAAACTCAAAGCTGAATGTATTTGTTACTTTAGATGCATTCTGCTGCATAACACAGATCTTTCTGAAATATTATTTCACTCATAAGTTCCCACAGTTATGGTTGTTATGCAGGTTAAAAAAGCATAAACAGATAGGAAAATATAGCCAAAATAGCAGCCTGAACAATGCTAGTCCACACTGGTGGTCTCTACAATATATGAGAACAACTAACAATAATTGAGCAAGGACTAAAAAAAAACAAAACAAAAAATAAGTTAGCAGTTGATCTCCATCTTCTGGAACTGAAATGCTACTGAGCAGTATTGTGTCTCATTAGCAATCCATATAGGATAGAATTGCTCTGATATTTCTTCATAAGAAAACACAGTTGCTGAAAAAGGCTAGTAATTCTATTTATGCACTGAAAAATTACCCATCCTAGATGTGTGTTCTCCTTACTGCCTAGGATGAGTTTTTCCATTCTCAGATTGTGTTGATTTAACGAGGGATTAGAAAGGGTTGGAGAGTCAGCCTTGATTCTGTGCCAGCACTCCTCACAGCAGGCAAAACATTGGTGTGTTATCAACACCAATCTAGTTAAAACCACAGCATTATGAAGATTGCTGTGGGGAAAACTAACAGTCCCACAAAAAAAAAAACCACAAAATATGGTTGATGGATTAGGAATGTTTTCTTCTTCTGTTAGAGAAACATGGCTTGGCTAGCAAAGGCAACTGCTACCTACTAACCAAAGATTAACAGGAGAGAGGCAGATCCATTAGCCACACCACACAGCAGCTGGCAAGCTACAAGTGCCTGTCTTGGGTCATAATGGGTTAAAGGGCTCTTTCCCTTCTGGTCAGCCATAACCATTGAGTCCCCTTCAATCAACACCACCATGAAAAAGGCAGACAACTTCTTATGGCACCTAGAGGCCCAGGAATAATACAGATGCTTGTGCTTTTTCCTTAACAGAGAAGACTTAGGTATTCTGGAAGACTTTGCCCCTCTCCCTCTACCTTACCCTTAGGTCTGCACATTTTTGAAATTAGCAGGTTAAATTGAGGAATAACTCTTCATTTCCATGTGTTGCTGCCTTCCATTTAGTGTCAAGAAGTTTTTTAGAAAGTGAAAGGATAGAAACAACCAACTGGGCAAGGAAGAATGTCTGGCAAAAGAGTTCTCAGTTCTTCTTTCTCATTCCAGTTTGAGGACCTTTGGAACTTTAAATTCTGATCTGTGATCATCTGCTTGGTTTTAGGATTTTTTTAATTAGTTACCTCTCTGCCCCTGCAGAGGGACTGCAATCTTCATTGGTGCAATTTACCTTATTTATTCATTGATCACATGCTCAGACAAAGCTCGGTTACTTCCCTTTTTCATAGGTTTCCTGCTTTTTCCTTTTTAAAGACCTGCCAAACACTAACTCTGTAGCAAAGATCATGCAAAGTCAACCAGTTTCATTCTGTGCTAGTGTAGGGGTTTAACCTTCTCTGTCCTCTATGCTTCACACAGCCACTCACCTTGCTCTTCTCTGGTGGGATAGGAGAGAGAATTGGAAGGGTAAAAGTGACAAAAACCTCATGGGTTAAGATAAAGACAGTTTAATGGGTAAAGAAAAACACATGCACACAAGCAAAGCAAAAAAAGGAATTCCTTCACTGCTTCCCATTAGCAGGCATGTGTCTACTATGAAGAAAATTGACCATCTGAGCCAAAACCATCACAGATAGGTTAAGGAATTGCCTTCTGTTTACTGTTGCTGCTCCTGATGATTTGTTCTTTTTTAAAAAAAAAATTTATATGCTCAATATGTGCATTGTAACTCTCTGTCCTGAGAAGTGTTGCCTTAGTTTCTAAGTACTTGGGGAACAGTGTCAATGCTTGCAAAGTTATTATGTCTGAAAGGATCTCATAGCAAAAGTGGCTTTAAGGTTAATTATCTTATTTCCAAATAAATACTCAGCCTTCTAGCTACCTCAACTACCTGCCCCAGTCTTTGCCTTCCTACCTCTTCAGGTCATTATGCTTAGATAATTTCATCACCTTTTTCTGGGTAAGAAAGCAGATACATTTTGTCATATTTCTTGTTCTCCCCTTGCTCAGTCCCTCTTTTGACGTCTGGTTCAATTGCCTTTGTTTCCAAGAACAAAAACCTCTGTCTCCTCTCCTATTACATAGATGTAAGAGATATATGCCATCTCATTAATGGATGTAAATGAAGAAATCTGATATGCACATAGACTTCTAGCCAGTGACATAAGCCAGATCAAACCCTCACATTGCTCATTGGAGGAATGACTGGTGAGGAATCGATGAGCTTTCAGGCTGTTATTTCTGCAAGGTTAAATATAGCCATACAAGCCAGTGTTCAAAAGCCTGGCACAAAAAGGAACCAAAACTGTCATATAAAATGTACTTTTGTATAACAATTGCACTTGCTTCCATCACCATGGCATGCAAGGTAGACCAACTTGATGCCTTTTCAGACGAGTGATTTATTCATATGATCTTGCAAACTCTACATAAGCCTTAAATTCATAGTATAAAAAGTAAAAGAGTTCTAAGGATTACATAGTTGGCTATCACTTGTGTTTTGGTCTTTTGACTTCACTTCTTTTTAATGTCTGAAAAACAAATATGAGAGAATGTGAAATGCAGTCAAACCTTCAAATGCAGCACAGCAACAATCTTAAAGCCCATACAGAGAGAATATCCTTTGTAACCTAACTATAAGGAAAAAAAAAAAAAGAGGTTCTTCCACTCTTTTCCTTTGAAATAAACTGGTATTGTTACCAGCCGATTTGTTACACTTCTCCTTCATGAAAGGATTTTCTCATATTTTCTCTGAACAGAGCCAAAACAAGTGATTGCAGAGACCTTTCCCACAGAAAATGGCAATGAAGTTTAAATCAATTTTTTAACAAGAGTGTGTGTGGGTGACTGTTCATTCTGAGTGGACAATAACAATAACAATTGAAATAATTCTCATAGTTCTGTTATAAGTCATACTACAAGATGAATCTGTGGTAGTAACACAGGACTAGGAATTAGGATACTTGGTTTCCCTTTGTGCTATGCTACAAAATCCCATCTTGACCCTTCATCAAAACCAAGAATAATTTCATAAAAAATTGAATGATCTAAAAGCTGAACATTAAGATAGGATTAGCATGACATCTACTTAAACTGACTTCTTTTAATTTTCATGTACAATTCTCTTTCAACCTATGGGAAGAGATAAGCCAACAAATCAAGATTTGTATTCTGTATGTATGCTAATTTTTTACATAACTTGCATAATCAGCTTTCTCTTTACTGTGGATCTCAATTTCTTCTCCATCAAGACAAGGGAAATTTGACTGCTTAAAAGTAGTATCATGTGATGCTACAGGGGAAGCTTTTAGTAATTTGTAGAATATTCTATTTACTTCTCCTTGCAAGAACATTGGCTCACAAGAAACCAAACATATGCCAGTAAAAGGATCTTACGTTGAAGCCAACTTTTAAACGTATGTTGTGGTCCATGGGCACCTAAACCTCATTTTGAGGTTTGTCAATATAATGATTTTCATTCCTCGATATTCATTACATACTCACACAACACACACACTCCTCCAAAGAAACCACAGAAAAATGATTTTGGTGTTTTTGAGGTCAAGACTTGTGGTTATGACTTACCAGATGATACATTTATCATTTGATTCTGTGCTGTGTTGGTACTAGGTCACACTTCACTAGAGTAGCCACATGACCCCTGTCGAGAATATAGAACCAAGTCTATGGGCCCTGGTCTGACTCCAGTCTATAGCCAGTTAGCCCCACTTTGCTCCTCAGACCTTCCTTCTGTCTTCCTCATTCTCACTAAAGTCTTCTCTTCCAGGTACCATTTCAATTTTTCACTTAGTAGCTTTTAGGGGTAGTTTTTTCCAAGTTAACTTGTGTGCCATTGAGAAACAGTATGATTTTTGCTGCTGCTTGAGAAACTGATGAACCATTTTGACTTCCATATTTTCAAAGACAGCCACATGCAAATATTTTTTAATGAACATTTAAATCAGAATGGCTAAATTCTGATAAAATTAACAGTAACTAAAACTAGAGCCTTTCAATGGGGATCAAGACATAGTATCTGAAGAAGTTCTTTTTATTAGCTTTCCCTAAAAACTGTTGATTTGAAATAAATAGCAGTTTCTTTCTCCAATTTCTTATTTCCTTTTTCTTTTTGCCCAAATAGGAAACACACTTGCAGAAAGACATTATTAATGTGAGCAAGAAAGTTACTCCTTTTCTGAGAATTGTTTTTGGATACCCTTATATAATTTGAGATAAAATCCTACTTTTTTTTCTGTATAGAAGACACAGTTAAAAACTACAACAGACAGGACAGTGCTTTGTATTCAGTCCTAGAGGTTAGTAAGAGTAATTTCTGCAGAACATTATTGGTTTAAGTTGTATTAGGTTTTTCCCTAAGAGCTATTTCAATTACCAAGCAATTTGGCTTTAGATAGGTTTCCTCTTAGTAGGCAATTGCTTCTGTATTTTCCTGTTAGCCAGATGTCCACGTCTAGTGCCAAGTTGAATGCAAATTTTAGCAGCCTGTAAGACATTGATGGAGTGGTTCCAAATTCAGTAAAATTTGGTCATCTGATGGCCCATTAGATTAAGTGAGACTCCTTGTCTTCTATCAAGCTAAAAACCTAATTAATCCAAAGTAACCATTTTGATAATCAAGCTACAAACAATGTTGAAATTAAGCTTCAGAATCACAGAAAAAATTACTCTATTTTCAGCAAAAGCCAACAAAAGTCCTCAAGTACTTTCAACATACTACATATGGTCAAAGTTTATCCCCTTCCCTGTAGCTTTTCTATACAAAAATAACAAAATTTACCTGCTCCTAAGTCTTTTTATTTAGGACTCCATTAAATAAACTCAGATGCCTGCTTCCTGAACAGGGCTTTCATCTTTTCAGATAACCCTGCTGGCTGTAGCACAGATCCAGTGGCTAATGTGTCAACTGCTTGATAGCTACCTGCTGTTACATGTCTGATACGAACAATCCATCAGCTTATGGGGCTGCAGGGTCTGATAACTCCTTGTAAAAAACCACATTAGTCTACACAAATTCGGAAGGACTTTCGTTGAAACATATCATGAGGCGGTGTGAGAACTTCAATCAATATTAACCTGGCTTATGCTTATTCTTTCTGTATTCTTTAGAGAAAAGCTATAAGCTAAAATACCTTGTCTTTAAGATATAAATCATAAGCATTTAAAGAAATTTTATTACTAGCTTAGGTTAAGCTGAATAGCTGTTAAAAGTTGACACACAAACTATATAAATTAATGGTGGGGATGCTTTGATTCTGTAAGTGCTTAACATGACCTTATTTGCTTTATTAAAAGGATATTTGCTCAAAAAGAGAAATGGAATAGTTTATGCTTGCATTGTAGACAGAAACTAGGATAAATCTATATTCAAGAGAGCATAGGAGTAAAAATTGTGTATATACACATGTAGTAGAAATTGTATACACATAGATCATACACATTACTCTTGTAAACCAAAGGTATTTTGTCTTCATGTCTCATTACCATGTTTAAAAAAATCTGCTGAAATTATGTAATAATCAGCTGAAAAATTGCATTCCCACACGTATATAGAAATCTATAAAGATCTAGTACTTGACTTGAGAAGCAGCATAGTTAGTCTGGAACATTTTATTGGGTCTTATTTTGAGATGAAGCTTATGAAACTGAGACTGCTACTTTAATCCAAACTATCAAAGAACAGATGCAGAGTATTGTCTTTATTTAAAGGGTGATAGGAGCAGCTCCTTCAGAGGCCAGTTTCATCAGTTTCACTGGAGAATATCCCTTGCAGAATTAGTTATGTTTAGCAATTAGGGATTTCTGTTTGTAACAGGACTGTGTTTTGAATAGGAAAAAAACCCCAATATCATTGTTATCACACTGGAAGTTTGTTCTGACTGTACAATAGTGGAGTGACCTATTGGCTAGGCTCTGTCACAAGAGAATAAATATCATTCAGCATTTAACTAACTGTTATTTAAAAGAATTTATCATTTCATAACCCAGGTTCAGCAATCCACATGATACGAAACCCAAGATATTTCTGTGGAGAAAAAAATTTGATTTTTCTAGTAATTTGTCAATTAAATTAATGTAAATAAAATTCTGTAGATTGTTAATTTTATTAACGATTCCTTTTGAGTCTAGACAGGTATGTTAAAGATAAACCTTGGGTTGTTTTTTTTTATATTGGACACCACATAAAATATCAGCTTCTTACAGGACAGTATATAGACATTTGCAAAGTATTCAGCACAACTAGCACAAACCAAGTGGTCATTAAAAGCAAGTGTTCAGCACATTACTAAAGAAAGCAAGCAAGCACAGTACCCAATTATTCTATTAGGCTTCGTTACATTGTTGTGACTCTTTATGTTAGTTGAATGTCCCTGAAAACTTTGGGAAGAGACAGATAAACTTTCTGTTCCCAAACTTAGGGATGTTATTCAAAATACCTAAATTAAGAGACTAATCTCTAGGTGTACCTGCATAGTTAACCATGAGAGTGAAAGCTTCAACAGTGGGTGATCAGAGCAGGATACTAAATAGGTGTCTCAAGAATAGATCTTTTTATTTCCATTTTTCCATTCTAATTAATACATATTTGAAGTACAGTGGCTCCATTTTACTTATGATGTTCTCTCTAATAACTTAAATAAGATAAATTTCCTTTCTGTTTGTTTGTAGTCCAGTGGGAGAAGAAGGCAGTCTAATTCTTCATAAAGTTTTGCCACATTAAGAGCCAGGGGCTGTCTATTAAAGCTGTATGCTCTGAATTCCTACTTGACCTGAAAGGACAGCTTGTTACTGAAGTGAAAGAAATGTAAATTTCAAATTAAAAACAAAAACAAAACACCAAGGGAACACTTAATTATCAAATTTGCTTCTGGCAAAATGAGCTTCCAATTTTCTTCTCTTCTTTCATGCTCTGGAAAACCTGCAAAAATGAGATAACCCTTAATCCAAAACTCATTCTTCTTATTTACTCTTGCTGCTTTCCTCCTTGTCTTGAATTTATCTCTTACCAAGTATTGCATATGAAGGATGCGAGAGGCTTCAGCCTCAATTCTTTCAAATAGGAGTGTTTCTGAATTTAACAGCTATGGCAAAGTGCAGTATGCCAGGGGAAATTATATGATACCTTATGCCAGCCTCAGTAGCTTGTTCAAGGAGACAACATATATAATCACAGATTCATTCAGGTCAGAAAAGCCCCTTCATATCACTGAGTCAAGCCATTAACCCAGCACCCTCAGGTCCAGTACTAAATTGTGTCCCTAAGTGCTACATCTGCACATCTTTTAAATACCTCCAGGGATGATGACTTAACCATCTTCCTATGCAGCCTCTTTCAGTGCTTAGTGGATAACTCTTTATGTGAAGAAATTTTTCCTAATATCCCATTCCAGCTTTTCCTAGTCCAACTTGAGGCCATTTCCTCTCATCCAATCACTTTTTACTTGGGAAAAGAGATGAACACCCACCTGGCTATGACTTCCTTTCAGGTGGCTGTACAGAGCAGTAAGGTGTGCCCTCAGCCTCTTCAGATTAAACAACCCCAGGTTCCATGTAAATGGCATTCTACCACAAAAGATACCCGAACACAGAAAGATTGCTGTGGAGTTAGGCTCTTCTCAGTGGTGACCAGTGATAGGACAAGGGGTAATGGGTGTAAATTGGAGCATAGGAGGTTCAAGTTGAATATTCGAAAAAATATTTTTACTGTAAGGGTGACAGAGCCCTGGAACAGGCTGCCCAGGGGGGTCGTGGAGTCTCCTTCACTGGAGACATTCAAAACCCGCCTGGACACGTTCCTATGCGAGGTACTCTAGATGGCCCTGCTCTGGCAGGGGGGGTTGGACTAGATGATCTTTCGAGGTCCCTTCCAACCCCTAGGATTCTATGATTCTATGATTCAGAGGTCTTTTTGCATCCACTGTCTGAGCATACCTACTAAAAATGCTAATATAAAAATTCCCACTTGAATTGTGTTTAAGGCTGGCAAAGTAAGAGCGATTGTCCAGCTAATTTTTTCAACTCTTTGAAATATTCCTGCATTTGTTATTACAGATAAGAACTGCCTCCAAATTCCTTTTAATTATTTCAGTCAAAATGTCATATAGGTGCATGACTCATGCAGGTGATTTAGCATTTACTATTTAAACCTCATTGGGATAGAAGTACAGGGGAGTTCTTGCAAAATGAGCCACACAGCATGAGATGATGGAAAGGGTAATAATCAGATTGTCCAAAAGTTTTCATAGTAGGGAAAAACCCCCAGAACCTTGTTAGCCACTTTGTCTTCTGTACTGCAAGACTGAGGTGAAAACCTTACCAAGTACTATGAGACTTTTTATCAAAAAGGACTTTGCTTTTCTGAATAAATTGTCTTTTTTTTTATATAATATACCTTGAAAAATAATAAAAATGAAAGCTTAAATTTTATGTAGTTCAATATATGTATCATATCTTTAGTAGTTCATCTCATATAGCTTATCTCTGTCCTCTGAAAAGGCCCACTGTAGCCCTTAGAGTAGAATAAGTGTGCTATCTGTATGGTATCTTGAAATTGCTTCATAGTTGTAGATAACACACAGATCCTTATGAAATTCTTGTTTCTGTTTGCATTTTAGAAGGTGCAAAGTGAATGCTGTTCAATTCTCAGCATATTTTCCAGGAATGAAGAAGAATGTTCAGTGAATGAGTCAAGAGTAAAGTAGTTTGCCAAACATTACCTTCCTTCTTTGACATAATTATGGGACAAGATTCATGTGCTGTTTTTGAATCGTTATTTTCGAAGCCAAGAATTCTATATTGCTTTCCTATTACTTCTTACTTACCTTTTAGCACATACACCCATTCTTATGAAATTTTCTCTCTAGCACCAAGGGTATTTACAGGAGAGAACTGTTTTATAAGCAAGAAGAAAATTGACTGTTTAACTACTAAGATTCCAGTAAAAATTATTTGAAAAATGTGATTGTATAAAAGACATCATTTGCATCTCTGGAAGTTTCTTAAAATATCAAATCTCACTAGAGATAAAAAGAGCCCAAAATTCTATTTGAAACGCCATAGCTGTTTTGCCTGTGTTGCTGGAAATAGCATCAAGGATAATTTTCTATCTACCTGCAACATTATTAACAATCATTAACTGTAACATATTGCTTCTCTTAATGAGTATATATGATGAGATTACATTATTATATTTAAGTTCAATTATAGATACTGTAATCATGCCAAACTTGCATAGGTAATGGATAGCCTATGATTAGAGGTACCAACAAGTAAAGGTTCGTGAGCATTATAAATATTTTTCCCCCAGACCTCAAACCAGCAAAGCACTGTCCCAGATATTTTTCACCAATTCTCCATTTTCCAGTTCTGACAAGAGCTGTTTCAATCTCAGTGAAGCAAATGGATTTTCATATGGCCAAAACCCCTATTTCAAATCTCAGTCTGTTAATCACAAAAAAACAACCAACCAACCAGACAAAACGCCCCCAAAAAATCAACTAACAACCAATCCAAATCAACCAACCAAACAAAAAAACCCCAAACCAAACCAAACCAGGAAAAAAGAGGAAAAGTTGGGAACAAACTACACATATTTCTTTTAAGGAGGTAAGCCAGAAAAAATTCCAGAAATACTAGGAAGAGGTTATTTAAAGGGTGCCACATCCAATAATTCTAGGCTTCACCTCAAATATTGTGTTTAATTTTGGGCGCCTCCATACATGAAGGGCATTGAGTTCCTGGACAGTGTCCAGAGAAGAGCAACAAATCTGGTGAAGGGTCTGGAGAAGAAGTGTTATAAGAGGCAGCTGAGGGAATTGGGATTGTTTAGTCTGAAAAAGAGAGACTTCATTGCTCTCTACAACTACCTGAAAATAGGCTGTAGTGATAGGATGAGCGGGAATGGCCTCAAGACCACCAGAGAAGGTTTAGATTGGATATTAGGAAAAATGTATTAACTGAAAAAGTGGTCAAGCTGCCCAGGAGGTGGTGGAGTCACCATCCTTGCTTGTGTTGAAAAATATGTAGATGGGGCACTTCAGGGCATGGGTGAGTTGACATGGTTGTGTTGTCTTGACTGCTGGACTTGATAATCTAGAAGATATTTTTCAACCATAATGATTCTATCATTCCTTGCTTTTTAACAGGAATGACAGCAAATCTGAAACTGAAAAAATCTTGCTGGAAACAATAGATCTTAATTGTTTAAATGATACAATTTTTTACAGTTGCTAATGTCTTATTTAATCTTTTAAGAATGAGAAGTTCATTTGTTGAGTTCTAAAAATGAATACACAGAACACTGTTTTGTAAGTGCAAGTGAAAATGTGTAAACATAAAGAGACCACTGGTCAAAATTTTAAAAGGAATGCTAAATTCATTTAAATGGCATGCTATTTTTTTTTTATTTTATTTTCCTCCATGTTAGAATTTGAACTATGAAAAATTTTCTGAGTCCACTTATATTTCCCAGGGTTATACTGGCTTTTTCTTTCCCTGCTTTCAATCTGTGATACAGAGAGTTGTCATAGGAGCCCATAAGTTTCTATCTTTTTTTGTGGATACAACAGGAGACGTAATGGTCAAAACAGGAAAACAGATTTAAAATGCAGTTTGAGGAAGAACAGGACTGTATTTTAAAGTTAAAAGATAATAATCAGAATTTTTTATGCATTAAAATCTAAAAATAGAGAAACAGTAAAATCTGGTCTATGTCCATCCATCAAACCAGCTTTTTTCTCAATACTTTATTTGCTTGAGGGGGGAAATAAAGTAAAAAAACACAAGGGCAAATTGCTTAAATTAAAGTCAAATTGTCTGCAAAAGAAGAGCCTCTCTCTAGTGATATTGCTTATATCAGATTCTAGTCTTATTCTTTCAAATTCTGGTCTAGGGAGTGTACAGATACACTAGTTTCTTAAAATAAACTGCAGTGTTTCTGTCCCCAAAGAAAATGCTATTCTCTAAGGCATAGCCAAACTGACTTAAAATGAGGAAATAAGGCATTTATGCAACATGACCACGATCCACAGCAAAAGCTTAATAGATCAGCTGAAGGTAGAAAAGAATTTAAGTGAATTTCAGTGGATGAGGGGAAAACAACTAAATTGTTTCATGAATAATGAAATTTGTACAATTTAGAGGTCCCCAACTGCTCAAAATATCTCTGAAAACCCCAGTCTGAAACATTTGCTGAACCTAGGTCAAAGGACCAGGAATTATTCAATAAAAAAATAACTAGTCAGACAGGTGTTTTCTAGATCTCTCAAACTGTACATGTTATTTTACATATTTGATTATCAGAATAATTTTAAGACCTGCCTATCTACGGGCCATAAAACCTTATAAAATTGCTACCACCAGCCACTGCCCTTCAGTGTCCCAAATGACTTTGTGGAAATTGATGCTATGGAAGTAGGGAAGCGCATAAAGATGTAAAAGGCTGTCCAGGCAGAGGCAGAGGCAGAGGCAGAGGCAGAGGCAGAGGAGAGAACCAGGTAGATGTCCCTTGACCTCCTGTATATTCCGTGGTAGTTTAGAGAATGTTGAATGGATTTCTTTGGCCTGTTTTATGCCCATTCACTGTCTCATCCTTTTTTGAAATTTATGTCCAGTGACAAGGGGCAATGGGTACAAGCTTGATCATGGGAGGTTCCACATAAATATTAGGAAAACCTTTTTCACTGTGAGGGTGACAGGACACTGGCACAGGCTGCCCAGGGAGGTTGTGGAGTCTCCTTCTCTGGAGACATTCAAACCCCACCTGGATGGGTTCCTGTGTGACCTCCTGTAGGTGACCCTGCTCTGGCAGGGGTGTTGGGTTAGATGATCTTTCCGTGTAACTTGCAACCCCTGACGTTCTGTGATTTCTGTGAAGTTTGACTGTAAGTTCTTTAAGGATAGCCAGTTGACCTTGTATAAAAAATTGCACAATACCGAGGATTATGAGGATCTCTGATTTTCTGTGATACAAATAGGATAGAGTTGGAGTGAAAGTCTAAGAGTAGTAGGCTAGTTGTTCTAGGCCTTCTGTCTGTGAATATCATCTCAAATTTTTGTTTGCATTGCTCCTCTTCTATGCTGAATGATGGTTTGCTTATGAAGGGAGTATGGCTATAGAATTCTGCTGTGTGGCTGGAACCTTATCTCTCCTGATAGAAAAGTCTGACTGACTTCTTGCCCAGATGAAGTTATTGTTGCAGACCTGAGCTAAGGTGAAACGTCAGATGTAAAATAATTCTACACTTCAAACAGGTGTACATTCCACAAGGTGTCACTGAAAGTTGTAGGAAAATATATCCCACAGTGGCTTTTCCCAATTAGAGTGTGATGGGCTTTGACAGAAATCTAAGGAACATCCTCATCCCAGATGAGTACTCTGCCTTAGGCTATGGTGGGATGCTGAGTGCCTGACCCAGCACTTCCAGGTCTCCTTCAAAACACACTGAAGACAATGGTTACGCTCTCATTAACAAAAAGGTGTTTGAACTTTTATCTAAATTTCCTTCACTATGACAGCTCAGCGGAAAGACAAGACCTGGGCTTTTAGCTTGCCAACCTATCTGTACAAAAGAAAATTTTACTCTGAGAGAGGCTTAGGTGTCCTCCTCTTTCCCGCTTGTGTGGCATTTGTGACTCAATGCTATTTGTTCACAAAGCACACACAGACTTCAGGTCTTGTGACTTGGAGAGTGAAAACATTAGAAAGGAGAGCAAAGGATGATTGCTGATGGTTTGCAGTTATTTTAAATCTAAAGTCTAACAAGGAGACTTGAGAAATAATGGTCTGTGTACTAATTTGATGGAGCTTTAGCTCAGGTTTACTTTCTCAAATTTATCCTATAGGGCAAAAAGCAAGGACACAAAGATCAGTTCAGTGTAAATGCGGATTTATTTGATCTGGCAAGCTTTTTGTGAAACAGTACGCTCCAAAGCAAATGCTTTCTTCCACATTATTGTCAATCAGTCAAGAGGGGAAACTATCCAAGCCATTGTTCACCTTAAATGAAAACCTTTTAGCAGCGCATTGAAAACCAATTGTTTCAAGAACTTGTGTCAGGAAAACAGCCCTAAAACATTGTCCAAAAGCTGTTCAGAAGAACAATGGAAAAAGAATAAACATACAGAAGTTGTGTAATAATCTTTAGAAAAGAAAATAGTATTAAAAAGTATTTTTTAAATTCTTACTATATCCTTCCCAAGATGTAATGGAACAAGGGATTCCCCTAAATAATACTGCATTAAGTTAAGTAATGTATTTTTAGAAATTTCTGGTGTGCGAATGCCAGTTAACAAATTACTTTCTCTGTCATGATTAAAAAAAAAAATCTATTAATATTTTTTAATTAGAATTTAATTACAAAGTTGAAATCCACATTTTCTTACTTAGTTATCTTTTAATCCAAGCATTTGAATACAAGGTGGTAGAAAGAAATGACTTCAAATACTGCAGTGAACAAATTTTTTTTTATGCAGGGTCTTTAATCAGTGAAATTTATGAGAAACTGTAAAACTGTCAGTGCTGTAAAGCACCTAAAAAGGGTGAGTATGTAGTGTCATAGGCCAGGGTACTGCTCTTTTATCATGATATTGAAAAAAAGTCTCCTCTGAACTGGTGTATGCCATATGCTTCTGGTGCTGCTATTTTGCTTCCATGTTATGATGTTTCATCCATTATTTTTCACGTCATAAGCCTGTTTAAACCCTAATCTGCCTTTCCACTCAGTTAACCATCTAATTTTTATGAAGTGTTATGCACTTATGCAGGAAGACATGACTTGCTTGCTGCCAGGCCACTTTTCCACCAGTCAGCATTAGTTCCTGAAGGCTGCATCTGGATTACTCCAAAATGAGCTCAAAGAATGAAATACAAATAGAAATTATGATCAAGTATATGAAAAATGGATAATGTTCTTGGGTGTGTAGGTTGCTCAGTTTCTTCTAAAAGGGTTTGAATGATTAAAACTTTAGATGCTTTGGCCTCGCAGGCTTAGTAGTTTTCTGTGGAAATGTCAAGATCTCTCTTCATCTACATCTCTTCATCATATCTACAACTAAGAAGTCTCAGAGAGGAACTGTATGTCAAGAATATATTATGTTATAATATGTATGTTAAGAATATATTTAGGTACTGTAGCATCTGGGGACAGATGGTGTATATTGCTTTTCATGTGTAAAACAAATTGTTAACTATTGAGAAGCAGTAACATGCTCTTATTATTATGCCCTTGCTATTGTTCCTGACTGAATGACAACACAATAGTTGTGTAGTATTTACGTAGTACTGCCATTGCAGAAGAATTAAGCTTTGTGATTTAGGAAAACAAAACAAAACAACAAAAACACACAACAAAAAGCCAACCCAGCACATTTTATAACTATAAACATTCTCCATAGATTTTCTGGAACTGCTAAAAATTTCTCATGTTCCTCTTCTCAGATGCTTTAATATCTCATGTTTTGGTCCCTGCTGTACAGAAAGGATGCGGACAGGCAGGAGGGGGACCAGAAAAGAGCCACGAGGATGATCAGAGGACTGGAACACCTGCCATGTGAGGACAGGCTGAGAAAACTGGGTCTGTTCAGCCTTGAGAAGAGAAGGCTTAGGGAAGGCCTTATTATGATATTCCAGTACTTAAGGGGAAGCTACAAAGAAGATGGAGACTCCCTATTTATAAGGAGTCACATGGAGAAACAAGGCCAAATGGCACAAGTTGCTCCTGTGGAAATTCCATTTGGTTATGAGGAAAATTTTTCACCATGAGGACAGTCAGACATTGGAATGGTCTTCCAGGGCAAGTGGTATATTCCCCTATTTTGGAAAGTTTTAAGTCTTAGCTTGACAGGGTGCTGAGACAATAATATTAGAAGGGTTGGACCAGATGATACTTGAGGTCCCTTCCAACCTGACATTCTATGGTTCCTGTCTCCATATCACTGTATCTCGTGTCTCAGGAGATACACCAACTTAAAACCAGTAGACAGAATGTGCTGAGTGCTTTGTGAAATAATAGTCATGAAACTTGATACTCTGAAAGTCCTTTTGTTAAAGAGTAGTTGACTTCAAATTATTAATTACAACAATAAGATCAAGACAAACTTTCATAAGGAAATGAACAACTGTTTTCCAAAATACTTTGAGTATCCTTCTAAGGAGGTAGACATCTGTTATTTAGCCTCCTATATCCTGAAAAAAATGCTAATCATAAATGATCCAGTGGTGAATAATAACAGATGTAAGAAGCCTATTGTGTCTGCTAATACTGATTTATCACATGTGCAAGCAACTATTTTTTCAGTACATTACAAATCTGAAATGTCAGGAAAAGTTCAGGCACATATCATGATTAGCTTCATAGACCAGAACCCTTAATAGATTTAAGCTGTAGAAAATTAGCCTGGCTACTTTTGATCATTTACCACAATATAATGCTCTTTCAGATTCAGTTGCAAAGGTAGGAAATTAAAAGGAAGGATAAACTTTCCGAGACAAACTATAGCCATATGAAAATTACTTCTTGTACTCCAAGGCTAAAGATTAAAACATTTGAAGTAACATAAAACTTAGTGTTTATTGAAATTTTGTGTATTCTGCTTAGAGGTATCTATAAGGATCTTGTCACATCTTACTGTAATTACTAATATTCCAGTTCTTAAAAATGACTGTCTTCTCACAGTTGCCCTTTTCCACCTGTGTTCATTTCAGCCTCCTTTCTTCTTACTTCTGCAGTTAGTGAATGTCAGTCAGGGAGAGAGAGAAGAAATAAAAAGGTTAGAGAGAAGAAACAAACTATTTTTGAAACTATTCACTAGGTGAAACTATTCACCTGGAGCCTTCAAGAACAACTTTGAATCCCTTTGAAATGCCATTCAAAGTTGTAGTTGCAGTCACCCCAGTAAATAATGCTCTTTGAAGCCAGGCTCAGGGCACAGATGAACAATGAAAGAAGAAGGAAAAACTGTCAGAAGCAAAGGAACACGGGGTTGAAAAGGACCATCCAGGCCATAGGTTAGAGCTTCTTTCCACCTCATGCAAACAATTCTTCTAATTCTTTTTAAACACAGTTGAGAAATTGATTTTAAAATATATTGTTTCTTGTCCCAATCATTTGTATCAAGAAACTTATATCAGGAAAGCAAATGTCACTCCAGTCTTCAAGGAAGGCAAGAAAGAGGACCCAGGCAACTACAGACTGGTCAGCCTCATGTCCATCCCTGGAAAGGTAATGGAACAACTCACTCTTGGTGCTGTCTTCAGGAACATCAAGGACGAGAGGCTTATCAGGAGCAGTCAATGTGGCTTTACTATGGGGAATTCATGTCTGACCAACATGCTAGCCTTCTATGAGGAAGTAACCAGGTGGATGGATGGTGGCAGAGCAGTAGACATGGTTTATCTTAATTTCAGTGAGGCATTTGACACCATCTTGCACAGCATCCTTGGAGCTAAACTGTCTTGCCTTAGAAGGACAATAATCCATTCATGTGATTGACACTTTTTGCCCACTATAATTATTCTTTTTTTCAAGCCATGATTATCTGAGTTTGAACTGAACACACTATCAATCAGACAGTTAATCAAGCAGCTGATGCAGCGGAATGGCCATTTAAGGGAACATCTTATCACTACAGTTGGTATGCAAGCAAGTTAAAACATAGGTAATTAGTACAAATAGAAAAATATATTTTTCTTTTGTTAGGTCACGAAATCTGGTGGGATCTGGTGTTTTTTTTTGTAATTAAGCAGTGTAAGACAACTTGGATCGTGTTGAGCTCATGCCTACATTTCAATCAGGAATAATATGAGTTTCTAGGAATTGCTTTTTTGTAATTGTGTTGCCTTTAGATAATTCATTATTATTATTATTCACAATTATGTAATTAGGAACATAGACAGAATGGGCAGAACAGCAACCTCATGCTCACAGTCTGTAGATCAAGAGGAGAGAAAACTAGCCATATTTTGGTTTTTTTTCTCCAGAAATCTAAAATTATATAGTAGGCCCTAAGTAAATTCTTCAGGGCCATTTCTTCATTACCTAGCAATGCAGCCCTGTAGAGACAGGCATGTAAAGTGGAATACCGAGAGCAGACACCTCTGGAGGATGTATATTTAACTTGCTTTAGTCTGAACCTGAAGACTGATGTCTATTACTGGATGAAGGCCATTAGATGGGCTCCTGGAGAGAGTCTGTAGGTTTAGTTTCACCTGATATTAATCCAGTATGTGCACTGAAATGTCAGCTGAAGTTGTCATTAGATTATACTTTATTGATGCACAGACATATTAATGAAGAAGAGTTCATTGCAATTTTAAAAAATTGTAGCATCTGCAGGTCACACTAGTTTCAGTGGAAGTACATTTTTTCTTCTTCAGGGATCTATTCTTTAGTTTATAAACTAGCAGGTCCTTGGAATAGATGTTTAATGTGTTCTGATTCTGTATTTAATAAGATGAGCTCTAATCAAGGCCTGGAGTGAATTTGCCTACTGCTGCTACCATCAAAGGAAGAAATATATTTGATGTTGTATCTATAAATGAATCTGAACAGCTTTGTTCCTAATTTCCCATTATAATGAAGAAAACTAGAGGTAATTTGCATATTTTGTGTTTATGCATATATTGTAAGCTACCTCTCTTTAATTAGCAGTTGACAGAACTGAGTTGAAGGAGTTAAAGATTTGAATAATGTTAACAACTATCCTCTAAAAACTGACTGCATGACTAGGAACAACAATAGAATGTTCTGGTTTTTTACCATACAAAATATACTTGATAAAGGAAGATCCATGATGGTGGTTTTGTGTTGTCTGTCATAACCGAGCCTAGAGCACTCACATCCTAGTACGTGGCCATCAGTTGGTGGCTGGATTAATCAAAGGTGTAGCAGGCTTGGAAAAGAGGGGCTGGAAGGTTGCCCAGAGGAAAAGGACTTGGGGTCGTTGATTGACAGATGGCTGAATATGATCCAGGAGTGTGCTAAGGTAGCCAAGAATGGAAGCAGCATCCTGGCTTGTATCAGAAATAGAGTGGCCAGCAGGACTAGGGAAGAGATTGGCCCCCTGTACTCAGCACTGGTGAGGCCATGCCTTGAATACTGTGTTTGTTTTGTGTCTCTCACTAAAAGAAAAATATTGAGGTGCTAGAGCGAGTCCAGATGAATGAAGCTGGGAAAGGATCTGGAGCATGAGTCTTATTCAGGAGTGGCTGAGGGGACTGGGGTTGTTTAGTCTGGAGAAGAGGCTGAGAGGAAATCTTACCTGTCTCTACAGCTACCAGAAAGGTGTTTGTAGTGAGGGGGAGGTCAGTCTTTCTCTCTAGCAACAAGTGACAGGATGGAGTCAGGTTGTACTAGGGGAGCTTTAGATATTAGAGGAAACTTCCTCACTGAAAGAGTCATCAAGCACTGGGACAGGATGCCCAGGGTGGTGGGGAGGTCTTTAAAAGACTTGAAGATGTGGTTCTTAGGGACATGATTTAGCACTGGACTCAGTAGAGTTAGGTTAATGATTGGACGTGATGATCTTAAGGGTCTTTTCAAACCAGAACTATTCTGTGGTTCTACATTTTTATGGTTGTCATTGACATTCTGTCATCTGTTTGTGAATGACAAAGAAGCAGTAAGATCCATGCCATCATAATTTATTTGATCACAGTTATTAACAAATATTAGAGAACTGGTAGTGAAATGGTCCTTGAAAGCCAATCTGTCATCTCGGTCTCTATGTTAGATTTCTCTGGGATAAAGTTAATTTTCTCCATAGTACCTGGTATGGGCTTGTGTTTTCATCTTTTGTGATGAAAACGATGCTGATGGTACAGAGATATTTTTGTTACTGCTGAGCAGTCAAAGCCTTTTCTGCTTCTCACTGCACCCCACCAGTGAGCTGGCTAGGGGTGCACAAGCATCTGGGAGGTGACACAGCTGTGACAGCTGACACAACTGATCAAAGGGATATTCTACACCACGATGTCATGCTCAGCATACAAAGCTGAGGGAAAACAAGAGTGTGGGTAAGGAGGAACAGGTTCAGGGTGATGGAGATTGTCTTCCCAAGTATCTGGTACTTGTGATGGATCCCTGTGTTCCTGGGGATAGCTAGACTCCTGCCTGCTCATGGAAAGTAGTGGATGAATTCTGTGTTTTGCTTTGGTTGTGCAAATGGACTTTGCTCTACCTATTATGTTTTATATTATACTTTATGTTATGTATTTTTCTCAACCCATGATTTTTTTCACTTTTACTCTTCTGAAACTCATCACCAGCCCACTGGGGAAGAGTGAGCAAGCAATTGTGTGGCATTGAGTTGCTAGGGTTAAACCACAACAGTTTCATATCCTCCTTCCCTCCTGCATTTTTTTGTCTTAAAATTCCAGCTGCCTGTCATAGAAGTTTTGTTCCAGTAGTCTTTTCTCTGCTTCACTTACACATCTTCAGATTTGTAGAATGATATACTTAATGATAGAAGTATGAACAGTTGTTATCTTTCTTTAACATGCAGTAATTTGATCACCTCATCAGTTTTGAAGCACTTGTGGCAAAGAATATGTGTCAGTGTATGAAAACTTGGCAGCTTATCTTGTTCTCTCGTTTGTGGGTGTGTTCTTAAACTCATCTTGCAGGATGCTTGGTTCACTTATGTGGGTGCAGTGCTTGTACCTGAATTGACAAATTGTCCAAGGTATTTCACAGACAATGCTTTGTACTGACTAGTATATCTCATGAAGTGTGTAATTTGCTTGCTGGAAGTTTTTCTAAATTTCAAAAAAAACAAAAAAAATTGTAAGCTGTGTCAAAGAGTCAGGCTGCAGAACATTTTTTCTTGAAATTAATGATAATGACATAGAAACAAACTGTGTCTTACAGATATTTATGGGTATTTGCAGAAAGTAGGTTGAAAGGAGTTTGTTAAACAACCTCTTCAGGAATAAATGTGAAAAACTATGAAAATATGGTGGTGGTGGTGGGTTGGGGGTTGTGAGTAGGGGTAAGAGGGAAGGAGAGAGAATAGCTTGAAGGAATAAACAAACATTTATCTTTCTTTTGCTCTAATAGTTACTGAAAAGGCCAACAACTTGAAAATGTGATGTTTTCTCTATTTTGTCCCAGGATGTCCTGAAGGCCTTCTAGCTCTCATCGAAAACAGAGGGAGAAGAAGGTCTTCAGAGCAGCCCCCAGCATTTTCAGAAAACTCAGAATGAACTAATGAAAAAAATTATCTTGCCCTTAGCAAATTGCTGTAAAATATATCATGGAAAATACCTTTGGCTTTCCAACACATATACAGTTTCTGTTGATAAAACCATGCACTTCAATTGACAGCATATCTGTCAAGACCTCTATAAAACCAACAGAAGCAGAATCTGGTAGGCCAAACTCATAATAGTGATAATTAACTCATAATACCACAGTGAGATCTGTCAGAAAATTCTTTTCCTCTTCATTTTCAGGTCAGAAAAAGAGAATTAAATTAATTAGGAGTCTCACTGTATCCCTTATTTTTCATAGTATTTTCTCTACCCTTTCTTACCTGGTGGTGCAGTTACTCTGGAAAAAACATAAGTACAAGACAGAGATGCCTGAAAAGATTACATCCATGATGGACACCACTTTTTCAAGATTCTATTCATAAATTTAGGAGGAATAAACTGGGTTTTTTTTAAGGAAAACCGAAGCTCAGAGACTTTTGGAAGTGAAGCTTTAGATGCTCTAGTAAGTTTTGCATCTCTTTCTCGAAAAATTCTAGCACATGAAGTACTCTTCTTACATGTGAAAATACACTTCCCATTTTGACTACTGCTTTAATCCAGTGACATTACTCAATCTTCCTCATGCATACTCATCTCTGTTGCAATAACTCTTGATTTCACATAGTTAAACCTACTGTGTCATACTGACAGGCAGGTAGAGCCTGGGACAGCCTTTGTTTCTTCTTCTGCAACTAAATTGCAGACACCTGGCTTCACAGTTTGCTGGGTCTAGATGAGGAGATCCCAGGGGTCCGTCTCAATTCCTACTGATGACAGTGGAGATCTCTTAATTGCTCCAGTGGGAATATGATCCTACTTTATTAGAATATAAACTTTTCCTTGTTGGAGTTATATCTCTGTCTTGTTTCTCATGTTCTGATTGCAAATGGATCAGCTGTGTTTGAAAAAGAGAGATACAGAGACACTGACAGCAGCAGGGTGTAGTTTACATTTCCAAGCCTGGAAGAATCTTCTTCCAGTAGACCTCTTTCCTCCAAAAAGGACAATAAACCACCACAACTTTAAAAATAATTAAAAAAAAAATTGCATTATACATCAAAGAGCAGAAGTAAATAGACTGGATGTGAAGGCCTGTAGTACAGATGTATCTACTGCTAATACAGCAATATTAGCAAATGTGCAGTAAACACTGTAGTGAATTTAACTAGCAGCATCATTTGTTACCTAGTGATAAAAGCTTCTTGGTATTCAACAATGACTTTGGCATGGATTTAAAAAAACCTGAAATGTTCTGAATATGATGCATCATGTTACACTAGAGGGTTTCCAATTATAAGGGCCTTGGCCATAAGTCAAGAAGTCATGAGTGCAGAGTGCCTTGGTAAAATATGACAACACATTTAGTGATGGCTTTTTTTTCAGATTTTTATTTGATTTGATGCCAAACATATCAGCTGTTAATTTAGATAGGCATGATTCTCCTCCTTTAAAAAAAAAAAAAGGAAGCATGGGTAATAAGAAAAAAACAAATTTAGGAAATTTATAGGGAACTGAATGTTCCAAGGTCACGTTTGTTGTTTGCCTGTCATTTCTCCATTAAATGTTAAATGTAAGAAAGTGTTTATCCTCTTCTAGATATTCCCTGGATGCTCTGGTGCTCCTTGAATATGTGACAGCATTTGTGCCTGGAGCCTCATTACAAGAAAAGGTAGGAAAGAATTAACCCTCAAAAAATTAATCCATGTTCTGTAAAGCTACAGGTCTTTACAGGGGTACTTTGAAAGAAATGTTAATGGTTAAACTTGATGATGAAAGGCAATAGTTTTAAGCTCATTATTTTGATCTTTTTTTTCTTTTTCTTCCTGTTATGCAACACATCAGTCATGACTGAGTGCTTGAATTCTGAACACCTACTTCTTTCAGCAATATTAGTATGAGACCAAAAAGATCTGACTGTTTAGATGAATGACTGTTTTAATCCATTGCAGCAGTTCCTAACTTCTAGGCAATAATTTTAACACATTGAGACAGCTGTTTGCCAGAAACAGTCATATGAAGAGGACATGAGGCCCTTGAACCAAAAAACAACCAATAATGTAAGCATATAATACAGATGGATATCAAAAAGCCAAAATAAGCTTTCCACTAATAAGGTCATAAAAATAGAGAGGAGGATCACAGAGGAAAACTCTCACCAAAGCCCCTTATGTAAAAACACAGCAGCTTAATGGCTCCTACTACTAGCAACAGGGAATGATACTTCAGGGAATGATACTTTCACAAAGGGAGGGTGGAAAATTGCAGCTTGAAATAAGAGGTGGATGAATAATGGTAAACATTATCTCTAAATGCTAGTTTGATTTTTAAAATATTTTTGTTTATAAAACATTTGTTGGTCTATCATGCCTGCTCTCAAGACTCTCCTTACATGTGTGAGGTGAAAGAGGATTTCAAAGGAAATTTCTAGATTTCATTCATAGGGAACTCAAAAACGGTATCACATGCCTTATCTCACAGTACAGTAATCTAACTTTAATCCTGATGCTTGTAATAAACCCTGGAACAAACCCATGCTGTAAGGTATCAGAATTCTGGTAGTAGAATGCATTCACAGAATCAACACATAATCAAGAGCTGCCCATGAGCCTTTTCTAGGTAAAATAAGAATGAATTAGTCAAACAAATGCTTTCTTGTTAATTACCTTCTGGGCATCTGCTTAAAAATAATTCTCAAACAATGAAGAGAATATCACATTTTTACCTGATCCAAATCCTTCTAATGACCTACTTTAACAGTCATATGCAACTTTAGCTCACAAAATTAATCTGTTCTTAACTTTCAAGGAAAATAAAATTAATATTTCAACAGGAATAATTTACAAATAAAAAATTAGCTACAAAAGAATAAAAATGAAGATAATCAGTAGAGAGGGGCAAACTTCAAAAGATTCTGAAGAGTTGTTCAGAAGAGTATTAAGAATCTAATAACACAGTTTGCAGTATTAGAAACATTATTTGCCCTGAACTAGTTCCCCATTTCTTAAAACAAAAAGTTATCTCTTAAAAAAAAAAAAAGTATTACAGGTACTTCAAAGGCAGAGATCCTGCAGATTTCTCCATGGTGTTTTCTGGACTGTAAGTTTTTGAAATGCCAACAAGAGTAATTTATATGAAAAATAAAGTGGTGTTTTACATTAAAAAAAAAGGCATTTTTCTGATTTGATAGAATAAATATGTTTCTGGTATTTCAAGTAGTTGGATTTGGTGAAATTGTGTGATGAAAATATATAATTAAATTAAAATTAGTTTTTGTATTTTTCAGTATCTCAAATCTGGAGAAAAAAGGACAGTGCTTCTAAAATGTTTTTTGCTACATTGAGTATTTTAGAAATGGAAGGATAAATCAAAGAAAAGAATTTACAGGATAGCATTGCCTATGAATAGTTTTTTAATACTTGTGTGTCTGCATGAATTTATGGAGAATTTTTTATTAAGATTTCATAAATATTTTGATTTACATATCATGTCAGTGAAGCCAAATCATTATAATTCTGCAACACATGAGCAGTTGCACTCGGTAGGAAAATAATACAACAGTCTGTTTCCTTTCAAGTGTTAAGATAAGAATAATTCATAGAATCATTGACCAGCTAGGGCTGGAAGGGACCCTAAAGATCACCTAGTTCCAACCCCCCTGCATGGGCAGGGACACCTCCCATTAAATCAGGCTGCTCAGGGCCCCATCCAACCTGGCCTTGAGCATTTCCAGGGAGGGAGCAGCTGCAACTTCCTTGGACAACCTATTCCTGCATCTCACCACTCTCACAGGAATGTCCACAAATGTCCAACCTAAATCTCCCCTCTTCAGGTTTTAAACCATTGCCCCTTCCCTCTCACTACACACCCATGTAAAAAACCCTACCCCAGCTTTCTTGTAGGCCCCCTTCAGATATTGGAAGGTTGGCTGTAAGGTAACTTCGGAGCCTCCTCTTCTCTAGGCTGAACAACCCCAACTCCCTCATCCTGTCTTCATAGGGAAGATGCTCCAGCCCTTCCATCGTTTTAGTGTTTCTCTGGAAACACTCAAGGAGCTCTGTGTCCGTCTTACGCTGGGGACTCCAGAACTGGGTGCAGTACTCCAGGTGGTGTCTCACAGGAGCAGAATAAAGGGGGAGAATCACCTCCCTCGACCTGCTGTCTGTGCTTCTTTTGATGCAGCCCAGGACCCAGTTGGCTTTCTGGGGTGCAAGTACACATTAACAGCTCATGTTAAGCTTCTGTCTACCATTACCCCCAAGTCCTTCTCCTAAGGGCTGTACTCAGACCTTTCTCTCTTAACCTGTATTGGTGCATGGGATGCAGTAGAACCTTGCATTTAGCCTTGTTGAACTTCATGCAATTTGCACAAGCCCAGTTCTCGAACCTATCAAGGTCCCTCTTGACATCCCTTCCCTCCTGCATGCTGACTTCCCCACACAGTTTGATGTCTCCAGCAAACTTGATGAGGGTGCTCTTGATTCCACTTTGCATGTCAACAACACAGATGTTAAATGGCACTGGTCTGAGTACCAACCCTTGAGGAACATCACTCATCACACATCTTCATTTGCACACTGAGTCACTGGTCACAACGCCATCTAGTTCCTTATCCAATGAGTGGCCCATCCATATAACCCATATTATTTCAGTTTAGAGCCCAGAATGTCATGCAGGACAGTGTTGAATGCTTTGCACAGGTCCAGGTAGTTTAATGTGTACTGACAAGGACTTTAAGAGGGGATCTATCCATGACCAAGCTGCTGTGCAAGTGTACTTAGAATACAGCAAATACAGGACCTGAAGGCTAACTCCAGTATACCAGCTTGCTAAGAAATTTAGAAACAGAAGTTATAACCTTGTCCACATATCAAAGGGTAATGAAATAACTAAATCAGTGGGCTCGGCTGGCTTTTTGCACTTCAAGCTGGTGTGGTGACACTGGTTTTGAAAGAAAAGCATAGAGTATTGTTATGGCTTAAATCCCTAAGTAATATGTGATATAAATAATTGATAGTTCTAGGGGGGAAAAAAAGAAAAAAAAAAAGCAGAAGCTGTTTGCTCACGTGCAAGCAGATATAAGACAGAGCCTGCTAAAGTCTAAAATAACTTTCTACTGTGATTGTTATTTTTCATATTGGAGATGCTGCTCTTAAATTTCATAGCAGACAGCTCCCGCTGAAAGGTCCTGATAGCAGGGATTGAGACTGTGTTAGAGATGATCTAAAGCACATAGAGTGGTACATTCTCCTGTTCTCATGTAGTGGAACTGGAATGGGAATGACTTTCTCTCCAACAAGATTAGCACAGACAAGAACTGCTCTGCCAGATGATCAGCAGGGCTGGGATCCTGTGGTACTGAAGAGTGGCTGGAGTCCCCTGCCTCCGTGCAGCTGACACCAGAACAGCACACCCAGAGGCCATTCCCATAGTGTAAAACAGTACCCCGGCCACCTTCAGTCTGCAGTTATTGTGTGGACATTAGGATTTATTTAGTCTGAAGTAGGCCAGTGTACAACGTTTTTTTCTCTTTGAAAAAAGAAAAAACCTGCATTTGTCTTTTCTAAGCGCATGTATTAAAATACAGAAATAATTTGGAGGGCTATCAGCACACGGATGGTACTAGCTGGTGTTTCTCGTTCAGTAGTCACAGTAGCAGCTGATAAATTATTTGGCTGACATTTTAGCATACACCATTTATAGGCTGGCCACTGGAATACAACTTCGGGTCATGCTTGAGCTGAAATTGGCATAGCTGCAGGAAAAATTAATTGTTGCTGGAAAAATGGAAACCTTGTGGTTACACGCTCAATAACAGCAGAATAAGCATCATCTCCTGCCTCTGTCATTATCATCTTACTAACAGTTCTCATAATTTCTGTATTTTATCTCCCCAGCTAGTGTGAATCACTGAGTGATTCAGAGCTTTCCCCTCACTTAGTTTCTTCATGTTCTCATTGCATAGTGAATGTTAATATATATTTTTCTTAAACTTTGAGGATTTTACATGAAAAATGTGATATACATTAAAGTAGACTTATAATTTATTTATTTTTTTTCTGACACCACTCTCTCTAAAACCTAGGCTTAAAGCACTCCCTTAGTTTTGTTCTGGAAATAGGATCTTGTTCTCTGGAAAAAGATGAAGGTAGATTAGTTATAATGTAGTTAATTGCTACAAGATAAAATTCTTAAAAGACCCGATAAAGATTTAAACATTGAGGATAGCTATCCACAAAAATATTGAAAGATAAGAGACTGCTCAGCTTCAGCAGTATGGTAACATTTTCATTGACAAATTCTGATTCCCTCTTAATATATTTGTTACAGAATATGTAATAATAAATCAGAAACCTTTTCCTGATGTGACAGTCACACAAATCTTAATGACACTGAGAGTTATTCTAGCTTAGCTATCTATAGGAACCTACGTACTAGTAAATAGTGTTTTGTTATATGTTATTGCTTCACATACAACATTAAGGCTAAAGATCTAAGGAGGTGTTTTCTTTTCACCTCCCACAAAAGTGCCTGAGTACTTCCACAGTAAACTATAGGAGGCATTCAATAAAATATCACTGGCTGAAGAATTTGCTAAATCAAAGGTTAATACCAGCTCATATTATAACTAGAAGTAGAATGCTAGAGGAATGACACTTTAATTGTTATCAGAAAGATCATCTCTAAATGTTGGGTTGTCACACAGCGATTTCTACTCTTGTATGTTATAGCGCTGAAAAAAAGGGACAATACAGGCCTTAAGTAACCTCAACAGATAAAGGTAATGGAAATGCTTAATAAGAAGGATATTTTCTCAAGTTTTCTGTATTTACTGGAATTAGACTACACAGACTACTGAATGTTTTAGAAGTATATCGTCTAGAATACTGCCTGGAATAGACTGTCTTAATGCATAAACACAAATAGAGTCACAGCCTTTTGTCAGTTTTTTTTTTTTTTGAAAGTGGTATGTCTGGGAGTGGTTATTGCCATGAATAATTTCAGCATTGTAATCCAGAAAATGCTAATATTCTATTGCCAAGAGCTGATAGCCTAAAGTGGATCATAATGAACTGTCAGGAGAACAAGTATTTATCAGCCAAGATGTGTATGATGGGACATTACCTAATAAACAATAATAGACCGTTAATAAGAAATAAAAATCAATATACTGTCAAATAGTAAGCCAGTGCAATGCAGCTAGGCTGGGGAAAAGAAAAAAAGAGTATTTTTTTTATCTCTGTAAGTGCCTAAGATGTTGCTTTCCAAATGAGTCACAATTTATGGTCACCATTCTGGGAGAGACCAGTAAATACAGAACTGTAATAATCCCGTCTGGACAGTAAAATGCATCAATCATGAGTGTGCTGCTTTTGTAACCATATAAATGCAGGCTATTAAAGGTATTAATTTTGACCAAAAAAGCTCTTTTTTTATGCCTAGAATAAGGCTGGTAGGACAGCATTCCCAGTTCATAGCCTCCTAAAGCCATGTGCCCTCCTCCTAATTGGGAAGTTTAGACAGCGTCATATAACAGCACTGACTAAAGTCAGCCCATGGACTATTGTATGACTCATGACAATAATGAAACAAAGTAATCTGATAAAATCTAAATGTACATTATGTACATTCATCCCTATGTAAAATTACAATTTCTCTCAGAAAACACATCACTTTTTCTAGATTTCAGGATTTTAAAAGAAAACTTTTAAATAATTGCAAAGGGTTCATGCATTTTTTTCTGACAAAATTACTTTATCTGCAGAAAAACGATGGACTAGGTCGTCTAGAATTACGAATGAGTCCTCTGCAAACAGTTCTTTTTTTCTGTTTTTAATTTTTTACCTCCTCAAGTTAAAGAAAATAACAAAGAATGCCTTAATTGTAGATGAAAACTTGTGATAAAACAGTAAAGAACCTTTTCTAATAGTTTTGCAATTAGGCAAATAGAAAAAAATATAAATCAAGAGTGACTAACGAAGAAAAGCAATGTTCTCCTTCACTCTGCCCTTTTTAGTATTTCTCATTTTCTCCCTGGAAAAAACAAGTAACAAAATACCAAACAAAATTACGAAGCTCTCCTAGTGACACTGAGATGGTTTGGTCAAGGAGATAAACGTTTTGGTTCTCTTAAGAGGCATTAAGAAAAAAAGTGATTGTAATGTGAACTATTTCTGATGGGCAGTTTAGTTTCAGAAATCATCTAATTAAATGGGAACAATACCACAGGACTTAAACAGAGAGACTCTGTACAATAAGTAAATGCCAAATAACAGGTTTTTATAAGCAAATGTAGAATTCAGAATGAACACTTCTTTGGAGTAGTTACTTGTGTATATATGTTTGTTCAATAGTAAATGTATATGTTTGTTCAATAGTAAATGTATATGTTTGTGCTTATTAGATGATCTCACCTTCAGATTGGCAAAGAAAGGAAATCACCAAGATTGTTAAATGCTCTGATATTAGAAATTATCTTATTGCAAGCACTTACGTTGAATATATGACAAATAAGTTATTCTGGTCATTTCCTTTGTGTACCTACAGACTAAAAATGCAAGTAACATATGTCTGTTAGTAACATGCCACTGCATTAGTGACTTAGATAGATACCACTGTCTAACCGACCTTAACTCTAATGAGAAAAAGTGTAAACAATAAGCAAAAGTCAGAAATTCAACTTCTTTAATGTTTTTTAAAGTCCATTTTCCTCAATTCATTTTCAAATTATTTTCTAAAACACTAAGGCACTTACAGTCCCTAAGTAGCTACAAAATGTAAAGATTTCATTAAATAGAGCCTTTAGCAATAAACAGGAACATCACATATTTTTCTAGAGGATCCTTTGTAGTGTGGAAATTGGAAATGGAAGAAAACATTATCAAATACAGGATCTGGTGTTTTGTTTACTTTGCTTCTGTCTCTGCCTCCTCCTTTCCCCTTCTTCCTTGCTTGCTTTCTTTTCACGTGCTATGATTTTGAGTTAGGTTCTACAAAACTTCATGGAAGTCTTGATCTGCTCTGGTGATTTAGCCTTTTAGCTATACTAAATATGTCTTATTAACAGAAACAAAGAAGTAATAAGGAGTGAGAAGATAAAAACAAGCAAAGGAAGAAATATAGTGTAATGTTTATTTTTATGCTTTATGTGTATCATTGACACCATGAAGGCAATAAAAATCAAGGAATGAGGTACACAATAATTCATTTTATAGGGAATTGAGATAGCATTTGCAGCATAATTTATGTTTACTTTTTCTCAGAAGTTGTCAACTTACATCTATGTATCTCAATTGCTGTGCTCTGTGTGGGAAACTTGAGACTTGCCTTTCCTGCAATATGCTTGAATTCTGTTTTGCAAAGTTCACCATAACACCATAATAGCTAAATTATATTTTCTGTACGTTATGCCTAGTGCATTTTCCGAGTGCCATTTACTTGAATAGTGAAGATTTTTTTTTTTAAACCACAGTAGTCTACTTATATGTTTGGTAATGTTAAATTAATTGCTATCTTTTTTATTTACTTGAGGGAAAAAGCCTTAAAATTGCATACAATATCACATACAGCAAGACAGCACAATGGAAGAACATGGTCCTACTTACTACTCAATCTCCCATTGCTAAAATTTGACTTTGTATCCTTAGTTATAAAGTTCACATTCAGGGATATTCGAATTGTATTTAAGCATTCTAAAATCTGACAGGTCTGTTTATTTGTAAAAAGAAAATGACTTTTCAAAAATAGGCATAGTTCCATTATAAAAGAATAGCATGGGAATTGTGTGACAGATAGGTGGAATATACCTAATTCTTCTTAGGGTGACTAAATACTTAACACAGGAAAGATTATTCCTCTGCAGAAGTTCCTGACTCATTATAGGAGGCCTTTCTTCATTATATGACAGAGAAAGATAGAGTGATGGCAACTGAATGTGGGACTGCCTGTTACACCCTGTTGATGTGCTTACTTCTTTCCAGTGGCTATAGAGGGTTTCTAGGCAATTAATTTCCCAGTGCAGATACCAGGTTTGAATACACTGAATACTTCTTTGAGTGTGCATTCTGAATTACCCTTGAAGTGCTCAGGTGCTTCTTTACCTTTTTGAAGATGTTTTCTGGTACCTAGGAAAAAAAGCAGTAGTACCAGTTGTGTTGAAGAACAGGCAGTCTACCTGAAGAAACTTGATGATGGTAATTTTCTATGTGTCTTGTAAACTTGCTTAGATACAATGTGTTTACCAGAGAAAATTATTTTAAAATAGATGTAAAAGATCATCTGTCTGATCATGTTGATAGCAGTTCTTTTTGAGCTTCACTGAAAAACTGTCATAATTTAAGAGTCAACATCACAGATTGGGATTGTCTTTCTGTAAAACAAAGAACTTCAGTATAAAATGTATGGCAACTATTTTCTTTAATGGAAGCACAGGTGGATTTTAACACTTGATACTACAAAAAAGAAAAAAAAAGGTGGAAAAAAGCATTGCACCGTGACCTTCTTTTACCAGCCATACTCTTCTGAAAGTTTGTTTTCTATAATTAATTACTATGAACGTCACCCTCATCTTCTGATTTAATTGGCTGATACCATTCCACAAAACTCTGTAGAATATGATATTAATTACAAGAAGTAAAGGTAGCAAACTTATAGTTTGATTGTGTAAGATATTCAACATCTTCAAATTGCACTGACACTAATAATAATAATAAAATATGTTAAACATTTGGCACTCACTTGACAGCCATGTTCAGTTCTTTTCAAGACTGTACTTTTGTTTCAAGTGGTATGTTTTCAATGTTTACAATGACTGTAAAAGATACGATTAAATTAAAATATGGAAAACCAGAAAGATTTTGGATCTAGAATACAAGTTAATGTACCAGGGCCATGGGTAGTTTTTTTCACTCTGTCTATCTCTATACAATCTATAGCTAGAGCTAGAGCTAGAGCTCTCTATCTGTATTTCTGGTATTAAGAGCACAAAATTATACAAAGCAGGTGCTGGAGTATAAATCCATAAAGTATTCCGTTGATATTAGTTTTAAATTTACTATTAACTTCAGTGGAACAAGAGAGGAAATTCTAAAGGTAGACCTTCTATGAAAATGTGAGGCATATTGGAACACTTTTCTTTCCTCAGTAGAATCTCTTAAATTTTTTTAAAACAGGTTGATTCCATTTTTCTTCTCATAACTACCTTTATCTATGTATGAGATGCAAAATATGATTATAAATCCTAGAACAGGCTATTACAGTTAAGTTGGTATTGATCACAAGGAGTGAAATTGCTATATTACATGTTGTAAAACTTATTCATACCTCACAAAAATATTACATTAAAAGTATAATAAATTGCAATACTTTAATCACTTGGCAAATGATTTGATTCTTGCTGTTCAATTTATAGTATCATTCCAGTAGCACCTGCTTCATAAAATGTGCATATTACTGACACTACTCTGATAGCTTTTATAGGAACATTATTGGAATAATTTATCCAATCTTTTTTAAATAAGAATTCTTTTTTTCCCCTTTTCCAGATAGCTCCACTTTTATTTTTTCAAAATCTTTTCTATTATTTTATTTGATTTTTCCTTATATTCACCATCATAACTTTTTTTTAGCCAATTAAGTATCTTTTCTTAAGATAATGTGTCATTAGAAAAAAACCCTAGTCTTAGTATTTCTGCAACTTTCCTTGATTATAAATCACACAAATATAAGCTTAAGAAATATGAGTGACTGAGATTACATTCTTGTTTTAGCTTTACGGTACCACATCTTTTATTTTTAATTAAGTTTTTTTACTGACTTTTTCATTGATGAACAACAAACAAGCAATAAGTTGTGAAGTGCACATGATTTGAAACATTCTGCATTAGTCAAATGGAAAAAAAGCTCATATTTATTCAATATATATATTTTTCCTACAGGTAGTAGATAGAATCTTGCCTTTAAAAAAGATGATCTGTTCCACATTGCACATTTATAATCTTGATCTCTTATCCATTTTTTGAGGCTCAAAGAGATAGAAAAGCATGATATATAGAGAGCTGCATTCATATTTGATCGTGGTCTTCTGGAGTACCTTTAGTCACATAAATACCATAAAAACTCTGCAGACTAGTTGAAATAAGTTTATACTAAAATCCTTGGATTAAATTCCCAGAAGGAACACAAATCTGGCAAGAAAGTAAAAGGTACTGTCCTGATTACTGACCATCAAGGTTGTTGTTAAGAAAAGCAATAGTAAGTGTATCTTATTTCAGGTGAAAAGAGTATCTGAAAGATACTTTCTGAATTATGTGGTAGATGCAAACTAGGTATTTCAAATTCCTTTTTTCCCTCAGACAAGTATTAAACCTAAATAGTGTTTCAAATATGAACAAACCTAACAATATAAATAATAAGGCACAACACTTTTCAAAATATTTCCCATCTCCTTTGTGTTAAGTTGCATTACGAAGCATTTTTCTTCTCCTTTACATTTTTCTGGTGGCTGATCCAGACCAGAACGTGATAGAATCTTTGGGTCTGACCCTGCCACAGTATAAGTCAGCAGAGTCCCATTGTCTCCATTAGCACTACACTCATTTATGAGGCTGATGATCAGATGCTTCTAAGAAGAGAGAACTAGCAGAGTGTTTTATAATGTAACAGGGAGACTTTAAAGCAGAAGGACCTTGAATTTACTTTGAACTAAGGTTTTGTGCTGTCTCTAATAATAGATAATTCTCTTAAGGAACTTAGTACACGTGTATCATTGGCACACTTGAAGTCCTATGTGGAAATTATCCTGATAAAGGCCTAATGTTCCTCATCAGACAACACAAAGAAAGTGAGCAGGAATATCACAAAAGAGGTAAGGATTTAGCTAGATTTGTTCTGAAACTTTAGAAAATCTCTATGGAACAAACTTTTTATAATTTTTCATAGTAGTTCATCGTGGTTTATAATGATTAAATGAGACTGATAAGAGGAAAATATAGGGTGTTGGTTTATTGTTTTTTTTTTTTTTTTTTAAACTTGAGTTTTTTCCTAATATGTCTTTCTGATGATTTGTTCTTTCAGTTGGATAGGAACTAAAATTCATAGCTTGAGTATCGTGGTTTTGCGCCTGACTAATGTAATTTGCTCCTTCAAGTTAGTTGCAGTAGTTCTCTTAAGATTTAATTCTTTTATTTACTTTATTGCTTTTCATCAGGAGAGTTTATAGCATCATAGCTAGCATTAAATTATTTTTCTTGAATATTCACTTATAAACAAGCAAAAATTGCTTACTCAAAGCTTTATTTATACTAGATTTTATATTCCAGCTATATTAATCACTGGTCCTTTTAAAAGAACTTGCAAAACAAGAGAAGAAAATCATGTGACCATGGTTTTATTCCACTCTACAGAACTAATGATTATAAGTGGCTTACATAACTTAGGATCACTGTATTATATATGAATCAGTAGAATAGGATTCTGTCATGAATGTTCATCTCTAGAAATTTCCAGGTAGTATCAGTAAAAAATGGCTTTGCATCCTAACTATAAAAGCATCCTTTCATACTAGCATGGCTTGTTTGTGAGCCTTAAAGCCACTAAAAATAAATATAACCTGTTGCAATAGCTAGGAACTGGTAGTAATTGATCTAATATTTCCAGGAGTACCTAACTTAAGTCTGCTCTCTGATGCAAAAAGCTTACAGCAATATACCATAATAATGGGAAAGGAAAGGGGGGAAGAGGATGAGGAGGACAGACACTCAAAAAAATGTTAAAACTAAGCATCTTCACTCTTGGGAAGACACCACAGACTTGATGTCTGAAGCTGATTCAAGGTCCAAGTCAAGACTTCAGTCTAATTGAAACTGAAATGGTGGGAAGTTCTGCTCAGGATCTGGGTTGCAGTGCTAAATTCAAGGCCCAATCTCGGGTCAAATCACACTGAATAAATTTACAGATTGTCCTTAGGGATTAAGGGTTGTCTCAGCACTTTTGCCTGTGTTTCATATTACCATATAGGAAACGTGGAGAGAATAGGCAGCCTTCTAAATAAGGAGGGAGATGGAGGTTTTCTCATGTTTCTGGTATTAAAATCTTACTCACCATGTATATGCATAATTTTAAATATTAATATAAACTCACAGAAAGAAAAACAGCATTTTTGCACAGTGCTCATTGATTATTGTTATTTAATAAGAAAAAAAGAGTGATCAGCCTCAAAACTAAATGAAGCAGAAACCATTAGTTCCTTAATCATAGCTATTTGTTCTGTATAAAATGTCACACCTCCAGCAAGACAGTAGAGCAATATTTACGAAAGTAAAACACTAAATGTATTCTGGCTTAGTGTTTTCTGGCTATAACCCAGCTTGTGGCTGCATATATATTATCTAGATATGTCACTCTGTTTACCATATTGAAGAATAAAAAGCAAGTAAGTTAATCACACTGGATTTTAACTATATGCAGTCTGAGCTGTTTTCATACAGCTCAGCATTCAAATATACTTAGGCGAAACATTTGATTCACTGCTAGATAGAAATGGGATTGTGTGATTTTTAGGCTTCTTTACTGCTCTCCAAAACATTCATCAAGACAAATCTTCTGTACAAGGTGATTTACTATGTAGTTCAATTCTGCATTTTGCTGAGAACAGCACCTGTGAAAACTTCCATCTCCTGTTGATGGCAGGGAGGCTGCATTTTATACTAATGAAGAGGTTGGGGTGCTCCACTGGTCCATTGCTCACCAGGGGCACTCTCAGACCTGCTTATAATGCAGAATGCAGGACTGCATAGAAATAACTTGGCCAAGAACCACTGGGGCTACTAAGTCCATGCAAAGTGCAGAGGGTAGTACTTTGGTCCCTATAGCAGTGTATCTGCCTGGATCTCTGATTCTCTGCTGAGGTTGAAAGCTGCATCTGGTTCTAGAGCAGCCATGACCTCAGCTTTCTGTAAAGTTTCTGTGCTGTTTTCTGTTGAATGGTATAAAAGTACCCAAATATAAGCCATTATTTTATTATAATGCAGATAATGTCATGAGTTCTCCATCTATTCGTAAAAAAACTGCCTTTTATAGAGATATATTTACACGTCATTACAAATGACAGATAATAAGTAATGTAGAAAAAGACTTCCAAGTAGCTGAAGAGACCTTGATTTTTGTTACTTTTTTAATGACATGTAAATATTTACATTCAAAATCAGTTTTTTTTATAAATATCTACAACTTTATGTAGCGGGAGGAGCCATTCTTGCTCCTGAGGCTTGACGAGCTGCTTGGTCTCTTCCAGGACTCCAGCCACCACACAGCGCTTCCAGGGTAGAAGTGTAGTGGGAAGAGCCTTTCTTGCTCTAGAGGCTCGACGAGCTGCTTCTTTATGTTGCCCGCATTCTCCACCAGATGTAGCCGGAAAGGAGTCTCTTGTCCAGGATTGAAGCGTCGATACGATGATATAGACTCATAGGATGTGATCCAAGTTTATTGCCCACAGTGTGGAACTAGCAAAGATGGTCTGCTGCTATGGAAGCAACCAGCCGCTCTCTAAGCTAGCTCTAGAATGAGCTGCCTCGGTGGGTGTGAGCCTCACTATTTATTGGCCCCATGGTCTTGCACATGCTCCATAGGGGCCCTGCCCTGACTGGGCACAGGTGGAGTTGATAGCGCCTCACACCCACTTCCTGATGATCAGAGGCACCTGGTTGCTCTGTTCCACTACAACTTTACATTTTACAAAAGCATTAGAAGTTTATCTGTGTTTATCTTATTCTATGTGGTACTACATGCCATTGATATGTAACATCAGTTGGGTTTTGTTCCCAGCTTCCTCATTAATAAAGATCACATTTCCAAAAAAAATCCAAACCCATTCTAGTCATCAAAGTTGCAGGGAGAATTTGCCTTCACATTAGGTAAAAGTAACCATTAATGATAAACAGTCATAAATGTAACTAGAAAAGTAAGGACATTCAGGTCTGAAATTTTTGGAGTAGTGTGATAATAAGAAGAATATGACTTCTGGAGCCCATTTTCTCTGCTACTAAGGTTCTTTACTGGGAGAGGATGGCTGTGTGTTGCTTGTTCTATCTGTGAACTGTTATTTGTAATATTTGCATCCTGTTATGGGGATGCCAAGCATCCAGCCAGCCACTCACAGTCCCACCATCCATCAGGATGGAGGAGAAAGTAGAAAGAGCAGACACGAGAAAACTTGTGGGTTGATGTAGGAGAAGAGCAGAGGAGAAAGCCTGAGTGGGATAGAGGAGTGGTGCAGACTCTGTGGCACTCACTGATCCTGAAGAAGGAGCTGTAAATAACTTAAGGAATTTGCCATCTGGACGATGTTATGTCCTTGTACCAGGTACCTCTGGTGGGAACAGATAGATAAGGCTTTATATTAGTAGAAAGAGCAGTTTGAGGTGTAGATTATAGATCAATCAATAGATATTGGGATACAATATAAGTGTAACAAACCACTCAATAAACTGATTCTGATTGTCCCCAGCAATTTGGGTCCATGCCTTCGTGTCTTCCATCAGGTTGAAATAAAGGCAGGGAAATCACTTGTCAAGTATTGATATAGACAAAACAGACTCAGTCAGGGGAATTTAACTTAATTTGTTGCCAATTACCATAAATATTTAATTCCTGATTAGGGTAATGAGGGAGAAGAAAAGCAGCCTCCAAAACATTTAAAATACCTATTCCCTTACCCAGACTTAGGCACTTACTCTGAGCACCTCTCCTCCCTTTTTGTTATCACCCAGGCTGGAACAGGCCATGTGTGGGCAGACCCTGACCTTTTCCCAGCCTGGCCCCTGCTACCAAACCTTATTACTTTCAGTCAATGCACACCCTGAGTTCTACCTGCTATCCTTGAGAGTCTGAAGATTATTGTCAGAAGTGCTTTTCAGTCACTTTATTAATCTTTGGGTCCTTTAAGTTTCACCATACATTTTCATGTTTTCCTGAGGCTAGAACACTACTCAAAATATAATTTTATAGCCTGGTCAGAGGCCTACACAGAAGCCATATAAGAGCTAAAAGAAGAAGAAAACCTTGTGATTTCGTAGATTATGTTTTTTCACTTCCTCTCTTTCTCTGTTTTTCCTGTCTCTATCTCTCTTCCTTTAACTGTTTTTCAGATTTCTTGCCTTCAAAAAGCAAGTCTTCCAATTTTGACACAATGATAACAGTTTTCCCTTCCTGTCCCCTATTTCACACTAGAATTATTCTGAAGGTACAGCATTAATGAAGCTATACTGCAGTATCTTTGGGCCAACTGTGGAAAATTGTCTTACTTTGGGACAGTACTACTTACACTACATTTAAAGAATGACTACTAGCAGCTCAGTGGATTTAAAATCCCACGTTTAGTCCAACTTCCATGTTTAAATTGTTTTCTTGCAGAGAGTGTTTTCTCCAAAAATGACCTGAGATTTGCACACAAGAATCTAGAGCTTGATGTTTCAGCCCCAATCTAATGTAAGTCACTGTTCTTTATTTGTATGTAAATTGTATATGTATGTGAATATATGTATTGTTTTTATATTCGTATATCTGTATTTGTGTGGAAAGGGAACTAAAATGTAAATAACATAGTATTTTAAGTGTTGCATTCAATATATGCTGAAGCATTACATTACCTTTGTTTTCTCTGAGGGTTAATATTTCTTAGAATGTTTGAACTGATAATAAGAGTGATAAATTGTTATGCAAGTGACACAGCTAATTGTATGTATTTATTTTCTAACTTAGCCTTTTCAGTAATAGCTAGTTGGTTAAAAATATACTAACACAATTTAAATATAAATGTGGTAAAAGTAATTCCTATATCTAATGTTCCTATGTAAATACCAATCACTAAACCTTAAACCATTCTAGCTTAATCAAATTGCTTTTAGATTGATTTTGGATTATTCATTTCACTCCAAGCATGCTCTTTGGTTTTTATTCCAAATCATGTCATTGAATCCAAGTGATTGAATCAAAATTTTTGACATAATTCGATTTAAGTGTTGTTGAACTGTAAATTAATCCAATAGCTTTTTCCAGCTAACTAAGCTGAATGTTACTTTCAAGACTGAAATAGTAAAATGCAGCTATTTAAATATAAATTATTTTTAAGTTTACTTGAATTTTGGTATCAAACAACTAACCTGTGAATGCAGAGTGTGAAAATAATTGTTATAGTTATTCTGATGAAACTGAACTGATGGTATTTTCCAGTCTGTACTTTGACTGGCACTCCTTTTTGTAAGATTGAGGTCTCAGTTGCTTGTGACTGCCAAACTTGAGATATTTGGGTTGAAATACCCTGTGCTGGGAGATTTTTAGGCTAGTATCATCTAATTATTCAGATTATTCTGGAATGGAATGAGGAAAAAATGAATTACTTTGACCATGGTAAGAGCTTATACAGGCTTACACTAAAAACTCATTTTCTTTGAAGTAGGGACTGAATTTGGCTATGCATTAGGGTTCTGAATTTTTTTTCTCCTGTCCAGATGTTTGGTCTTCACTAAATTTTATATGCCTGTTCAAGTGAAAAATAATTATCTATCTTCACTGAGCATCCAGTCTTACATGTCTCGTACACATAACTATTCTGAACAGGCATTATGAGAATGAAGTAACTGGGTATGAACACGTCCCAGGCAGAAAGAGCTGGGCAGAATTTTCCAAGTAAGTCATTTAGATTTGCTGTGAGCTGCCCAGGACACATACAAAGAAGCTGAAGAAACATAATAACTCAGCTCACACACCTTCTAAGAGGTGACAGGTTTGCCTTAGACACAGAAAGCATGGGAAAGATTTAGTACTACTGTGTTAGGATGGAAGTATTGGATTGGCACACAAGTTTGTCTGTTAAGGACTGGGAATGGCATAGTGGTATCATGATCAAAACTCATAGAGAATTTGGGTAGCAATGGTTTCTTGGGGTGAGTGAGATTTAACAAAAAAAACAGAAAGAGAAGCTGTCCTGGGCTGCACAGTCAAGTATCAGAAGGTGCCTGCCACTGCTCTGTGGCAACTAAGAGCCCAAGCTTTTTTCCTGAGATGCAGCATCAAGAAAACCACCAGCCCTGATTGAAGCCAAGATCCTGACCTTAGCCAGTCCTTAGCCTGGGTCCTTAGCCAGAAGCCCATATACTGATATTTCTGCATTACAGTAGCTGGAATAAGGATCTTAGTAAAAAGCTGGGAATTGCTCTAGAACTAGTGAGTTTTTAGGCAGCTGTAATTAATCTTACTGACCTGTCACAACACATGTTCACAGACTTCATCTTCTTCAAACCTTAATTAATATTTCTTATGTTAAATTTCATTTACAAAGCTCTCTACAATCTGCCTAACATGAGTAATTTTGAAAATATGAATTTGCATATTAATAGTTTCTGAGTTTCCTACTATCATTGACACCTTTTACCAAACTTGCTATTATAACATGGGAACAGACTTTTCCCTTTTAACCAAAAAATGGAAGTAGCCTCACTTTTAGGAATTTCTATCAATGCATTCAGTTTCTATGATAAATTGATAGATGAGTGAAGGAACTAGACTGAATGTATATGAAAGGCAGAGATTTTGCTTAGGCATATAACTTTAGCATAGGCTTTTCTCAAGCTTGCAATGATGTGAGCTTTCACCGAGAACTTTTGACCCCTATATTTCTTCTCTCAGCCCCCCAAACTCAGGCAATGATGAGAGAGTTCAGAAAAGATCAGTGTGGATCCATGCATGTAAATATGACTTCAAAGAAATTTAATTTCTTGGTCTTGAAGTTACTTAAATGTAAAAATAGATCCAGAACAGCCATCCTATGCAATATTTTTTTATCACTGGTTATTCTCTGACTGTTCAAGAATTGCCCTTTTGCAATAATGAAATTCCATTTTATTTATTGCTGTAAAGGATCATGATCCACAGGTTGTTTGGATATCAAGGGAGACCTTGACTGTGAGGAATCCACGCAGTGCAATCAGTTTTAACCCAGAAGACCAGGCACAACATCAGTCATTCAGCCTTAGCAATCACCGAGTAATGTAAGGTAAGGCAAGGCAAGGTAAGGTGTGCATACTTTAGGGTACCTTTGGTTAAGAAGATGATAAAAAATTCCTGGGGGCACAAGCAAGGCCCCAAAACTGTGATATGAACAGAGTAAATCTGATTTATAGGCATCTGGGATAATTTCTGCCGCTCTGTGGGTGATAGGGTGCTGGCTGGGATCAACCCACCATGAGTTAATGGTGAAATAGATATACCTCTGCACTGTGTTTATTGCCTAATTCAGTAATAATTAGACCATTATTCTCACTTCTACTTCAGATCATGTGTGCCCCAACTTGTACTGGATAGGTCTGGTATTGGTGACATAGGACTTTGGCCCAATGGAGAAAGTGATAATATTTTGGAGCAAAGGTTTTCCTTTCAAACAGATAAAACAAGATTAGGTTAATTTTTCTCAATGACACCATGGTTAGGAGAGCATGATGGAAGCTGCGTGGACACAGAGAAACTGGAAAAGTTGAATCAGAATTTAGGCTGAAGTTATTATTTTGCTGAGACTATTACATTTTTTTGGTGGGGAAAGAGTAATCTGTTTTAGAAATTTATGTTAAGTTTGTGCCAACATCACTCTTGATAACACACCAGAAGCATATTTTTATGCATGGAAAATTTGTTGCAGTGCTAAATCCCAGTACATGACAGATACATTGAGAGGAGCCTAACATGGCCTTGGGACATTCATGCAGACAGAGGCTATAATGTGTTATGTTCTTCTAAATAGTCTTTTCTGCCACTGTAACCTAGCAAGAAGCCCACTGAATTCATCTTTCTGTAAGTTAACATGATGGGGAGATAATAGGTGTGCTGGGAACAGAGACCAGATTGCATTTACAAGTGGGTTACATTTACAATGGTTGCAGATTTGTATTTCTAAATTCTCATCACAGTACAAAGTGGTTAATAATTTCATAACAAACAAGCATGTAGGAAATCAGGTGAGGTTATATTTGCTAAAAAAAATTGGGATTTATTTAGTTCAAGTGGATCACTGTCTAGATAACTCTACTATAAAATTCAGATTTCCAAGTGTTCAAACAAAACTCAGAATGCTGGGGGGAGAAGCACCTTTTCAGCCTTTGAAAACATCAAAGACATTACTTTCTGCCTGATCTTTGAATATGAAAGTCCCAGCAAGTACTGCAAATGAAAACAAGTATGTCAGAGAACACTGGGTCTATCCTTTGAGAAGGTAGATATGGACCATGAAATGGAATGACAGCTACAAATGTTTATTCACACACTTTAATCCCACCATGTAAGAGAATAAAGATCATAGGACTCTAAACAGACCTCAAAGGAAATAAAGCAGGACAGGAAAAAATGAATAAAAGCACTTTATTTTGTTTCTTTAGAAGTTAATGGATTTAAAACACACACTGAAATTTATAACAGCTAAAGGCCACTACACCAAGAAGCTTGCTACTGAATCCTGATTGCTGGGTTTGCTTCTCTTTATCTTCTGTAAAACAAAAGTTTCAACTTCCTCCCTGTTGTATAAGAAAGAAGGATCTTCCTATCAGATTCAAATTCAGATTCAATCAGATTAATTGAAATTAATTGATTCATATCTGATTCAAATCAGATTCAATCAGATTAATTGAAATTAGTATAATCCCTTTTTATTTTGAGTTTAAAACCCTCTATCATTTTTCTTAAAAGAGCCTAGAAAAAGAGTGGCCTGTCTTTGTATACTGTCACCAGAAATACTGTGACAATAGATAGGTGTCTTTTGATTAGATCCAGGAGAATTATTTGCAGCAAACAAATCTGTTAATAAACACAGAGCTTTCATTAGTTGTAAGCAAATTAATATCTTCTCACGGAATACTTAATTCCATAGAATTATTCAACAACTATTTTATATGAATATATTTCAACCTCTATATTACTGAAAACCTGTTTGTTAAGACCATTGCTTTAATTATTTTACATTCACAATTTAAAAATCAAGCTAGTTAAATTAGATACATACATCAGTGTCAAAATTCTGTTCAATAATTTCATGAAAGTAGACCTCAGAATCATGTTCCCATGTGACTTTAAAAATAACCCGGACTTTAGGTGTGATCTAACAAAGAACACTGCAGAAGAGGAATATTCTGTATTTTGTTTTGTATAAGGGTGAAGGGTGCTTTTCTTTGCTGAGGGGGTTTCCTTTGCACTAGTGGCAGAATAAATTCCAGAAAATGTCTCTCCATTATGAAGTGATACACTACCAAAATACAGTTTCCTAAAAGAAAATAACAGTACATTATATTTATAAGTGACTAATTTTCCTGCTGGATGGCGTTTGTTATACTGTGAATTTCATTTAGAGATAAACATTAAAATTATATTCAGTTGTTGCCAATTAGCTGCTAGTAGATGTTTAAATTTTTTTTTGAGGCAAAGAATAAAAACGATTTTACTTACTTAATGACCATGATAAATTTGCCTCTTATTTGTCAAAATGTAAGCTTTATGCAGTAATGTGTATGGAAAAAAAGTCTTTCTAGTTCTTAAATATGGGTTCAGTTTGTATTAGTTTGATTATCCATCCTGAGTTTAGCTACATGAATAGCAGAGATTAGTGCATCATTAACAGCTTTGGAAAGTGAAAGTCAAAGTCTGTGAAAATTTCTTATTTTTGTTTTGGCCTAACAAGAAACAAAGATATCCAACTGGTTAATTCTGTGTACAGATTTTCTTGAGTTTGGCATATATTTTCATAAAGGCACTGTTTCATAATCAGAAGTGACAGCCAGACCAGAGACTCTCACCACAAAATTTAGGAGCTGGAGAACAGCAACAAACATTCTAAAAATTCCCCAGACAGGCAGGCCCTGCAGTTTTGTGCAGACCTACTTTTTGTGGATCAAAGTTTTTGAACAATGAACGTACAGCAATTTGATTTGATCTCTGAAGACCTCTGGTAGTTTTTGATATGCTGACTCTACCCTATCTTCAACAAATATATCAGTGTAACTATGCAATCACAACATGGCTTTTCATATTCATGGAAATAAGTGGAAATGAGCCTTTTCATAGTTACTACCCATAATTGCATGCAATAACTGTTGTTGTTTTCTACTCCGTTATAGACAGAGCAGTATTTTCACACTGGGTTGTCCGTATCTTTACCACAAAGCTAAACATTTCCAAGTCGGGTCTCAGCTGCTGCTTCTGCACTGGGATTTTCCCACAAAGGAGATGTCATCTTTTCAGCAAGTCTTTCCCATCATACTAAAATAGAAGTGTCCAGTGTGAGCAAAGCTCATCTGCATCTTTTATTAATTTCTGCACCACATGTAACTCGTGCCCCATAAATACTGTACAGACTGACAACCCTAACCAAGACACTTATTTTTAATTGGTGTGCCAGAATGGAGCAAATTACACGTATGGCAAAGGAAGAGAGGAAGAAAATGGGACTGGTTTTCTGTGTGAGTGACCATCCTCACGTTCACTATTTGTTCCTCTTCCAGTAGTCCTACAGAAGGATGAAGGCATTTGTTTTTTTCCAAAGGAGATGAAAGAAAAGCTGTGTATATTCTCACTCTTCTGAGAATGGGGCAACAAATGTTGGAGGAACAAAGGGAAGACATTCTCCTTCTCTGCTGACTTCAACATTTACAAAAATTATTTCTTCCCAGATCAGCAATAGACCAATAGTTGTATATAAACTATCAGAAAAATGATTATATTTTCCCCACAGAATTATAATAGGCCAATAAACCGATTATAAAATTGATTTGCACAAGATTTCCATATCAGATAGCTAATTTTGTTCATATAAAACATTACTGCAGCTTTACTCTGAAGAACTGTCACTGACATACTAAGCCAATACTTGCATAAACAGAATTGCATTAGTTAAATATGTATGGAACTGGTTAATCAGTTTCCTGTAGCATTTATACGATCTACATATACAATTACACAACAATATTCCTAATTCATTAAAGCAGCTGTTACGTAAAATTCCTTTTTTAATTTCCTAATTACTGATTTTAGAATGTTTTTCTGATTCTGCATCCAGGCCTCATCACCTTTGTTTCTGATATTTTTTATGAATAAAAAATTACAGGAGAAAACAGAATTGTTTATATTGTAGGACTGCGGAAAAACATCCCCCTGTATTGTTTAGGAGAAAAATAGATCTAATAACTTCCATGATGTCTTCCAATACATTTGTGTTCCTAAATGCCTAATGTATCAAATATACTTTGTGTTTGTTTGTATTAGGGAATTTAGAAAATAGAACTGAGAGAGACTTGTGCATTGGGAGTGTATTAGTTTTGCTAATTCATGTAATCTTAAAACTTATTTCACTCATAATTCCTAATCCACTGTTAGCAGTCAATCAGCTCTTACATTAAGTGGAACATCTTGGCTCATGCAAGGAGTTGAAGCTTGCCTAAAATATGGTTGATTTATTGAAATGCAATTTTCATTGTAGAATGCACACAGTGGGAAGATATTATGCAGCTGCATGAATACTGGATGGCAACAGCACTGTAAGAAAATAAGTGGATGTAGTATTAAAAAATTGTTGTAAGATGCAAGGATGAGAAAAACAAAATCCTTTTTACAAAGAGAGGTGGATAAACAATTTTGCCTTGTCCGATTTGTCTGGTAGTGAATTTTCTGGGATTCCTCTGTGCATCCTCGAAACAGAAATCAAAGGCATGAAAACCAGAAAAAACAGTACTGATAGGACAAGAATTGGTCTGAAATTGAAGTCTAAAACTCAAAACCAACTTGAACCAAAACACTTTAGATAATTGAGAGAAAATTATTCTTCATTTTTCTTTATCCTGTATGTATTGATTTCATTTGGAGTCAGAAGCAGAACTGTTATTATTGAGCAACTTTATAAATTGTTTTTCTTCTGAAATGAACCATTAAATTTACCAGTGAAGCCCAAATGCCAATCTTTTAACACAATTTGCTACACAGAGTTGTTTGAACAAAGCACCCTGTAGAAAGATGACCTCTATTTGGTCCTTGGGTGGATAGGAATGCTGGCCGAGGATAGTAATGCTTTCTGCAGGAAAACAGAAAAATCAGTTTTCTTACACCATTGCAAGTGTGCCTTAATGAAGTTGCAGTGGAAATATGGCCTTATTCAATCCTTTCTCAATTAGGACTCCATAAGGAGAACTAAACAATTTCTAGAGTCACAATCTTTCTCACTCTCTCGATCAATACTTATTCTTCAGTCTGTGAACAGTTCTATTTTATTTTCCCTCCCTTGAGAACTTTATTCCAATATTAAAATGCTGTATTTTTTCCCCTGTAGCTAGGAAGTAAAGGAAGAGATGACCAAGAGGAGAAATAAAGAACCTTGTCCTTGAAATGGAACTAATAATGCACATGCCTGCACTAGACATTGTTCCCATATAAAAACGAGGGGTTTTTGTTAATTTTCAGAATAACCTAGCAACCATTCTTTAGTTATGAAGAAAACTTAAGATGGGAGAACACCGGTACAAAAGGAATCATGAAGAATAATGAACAACTCATATGAGTTATTAAGATGAAATTGATTTTGAGTGAAGCTATCAGGATTCATGCCATTTTCATAGTGTGGCTGCTGAGTGCAGGCACTGTTTGGATTAGACATGGAAAGCTCAGATCCTTTCTTAAGGAGCTGAGCAGGAGACAGCTAAATCACTGTTAGAGCAACTAAGCAAAGTGAGTAAGGAATCTATGAAGTTCCCAGAGTGGCTCTTTTCAGCCCTTTGTAACTTTGGACACCCTACTTCAAGATAGGACTCCTTTACTCAGATGTGTGACAATTGCTGGATTTAATCCCAGAAACAAGGCAATGCAGCTCACCCTGAACTCTGTACTGGTGTGAGTAACCTTTCCTTCAGTATTTGGTTTAGCTCGGGTACCTCTACTCTGTTCTGTAGGCTGCTATTGTATTGTGAATCATATAGATGTTGAATAGAAAGGGGCAACTGGATTCCGAATGTCACTTTAAAGCTTCTCATGCTTCAGCTTTTATAAAGATATAATCACAGCAGGGAAAAAAAACCCCCATGTATCTTGACCATCTTGTAGTCGATGAAAAGAAATTGGAAGATGTGTCTGAATCATTACTTACACTTTTAAGAACAGCTTCCCTCTTTCTTGTTCTACTCAGGCACAAGCTATTTTTTAAATGAAATGTCAGATAAAAAGCCCTAGTGTTCTCCCAGTTGAATTCAAGGCAGTATAATACTATTCAGCAGTCCCAGAATATTTGTTCTCAAAAAGATACCTCCATTTGTCATTTCAGAAACCACAGTACGAGTGCTCCTTCTCCTTATCTGTAAAATAATTATTTGAAACACTGTATGCATAAATAATGGTTTAGGGAAACTGCTGACACACAGTTAACATTCTGAAGCAATTAAAATTTGTTATCATCAACATGTCTGGAGAGCCAGCCATTCCCTGTTAGGCTTTTGCATTGGTTCTTCAGCATGGGTTGTGTTACTGAATCAGGCTGCATAGCTGAACAGAGAGAACAAAAAATAAAAAAAAAACAACCAACCAACCAAATTATAAAATAACAGGAATGTGAGGAAAGAAATACATAAATGTGGAAAAAAATTACAATGGCAGAAATTGCAGATTCTCTCATTTTGCTAATAATTATTTTGGAGGTGGGTACCTGCAAGAGCCCTTGAGTACTGAACATTAGATTTGAGGTCAATAGCAGCCCAAGACCACCTGGCTGCTGGTGTTAATGAGTCCTGCTTCCTGTTGACTCTGGAGGCTTCCTTCCCCACTTGGAGCTGAATCTGCACTAATCCAACTAACCACACACAAACCAAAATTTTGAGGTGACTTCCTATATACTGGAAGGGGCTACATTGAAAAAAAATTAATGGCAAGGATGATGCTGGATGGGTTTGTGCTGCAAAGGGGAGAGCAGGGCTCTGGCAACCAGTAGCTAGACTGGTGTAAACTGCTGTGGAGTCAGCCTGGCTGGATGGGAGAAGAGGAATGTGGAGAAGCAACTCACTTAAACTTCATGTAGGAACCTCATCCTTATTATTTATTGTTTAAACTCTATCTGAAGCCAACTGCTTGATATCTTTTTTTCCTTCTTTTCTTTCTAAAATACTGTGCATTAAAGGAATGTGCAAACTGTGTTAAAGTAATGTGCATATTGTGCATTACAGCCTTTTCTCTCTGGAGAACAGAAAGCTTAGGGGACAATTCATCAAAGTCTTATACTTAAAGGGATGCTATGAAGAGGATGGATGCTCTGTCTTCAAAAGGATCCACAAAGAGAAGACAACTGACAACAGGTACAAGTTGCTCTGGGAGTGGTTTCATCTTGATATAAAACTAATTTTTTTTTACAGTGAGAACAATTATTCACTGGAACAACCTTCCCACAGACATGGTGGAGTTGCCATCACAACAGCTTTTCAAGATGCAATTGGCCAGGGTGCCAAATCACCTCATGTAGACTCCCTTTCCCAAGAAAGTTTTGACCAGTTGATCTTTGGAGGTCCCTTCCAACCTAGTCTGGTCTATTATTGTCTGATTATTTTAGTTTTTTATATTTTTAAGTAGAGAAAAATAAAAGTGAAGAAATGAAAGTTTATACATGTTTCAGCTGGCATAGTGAGACTTCTTGTAGGCAGAGATCAAACAATATACTTTTCAGTTGGATTATTCAATTGGATTGTTTGGCTATGGTAGAAGACCAGTTGGAATTGCTTGATTTTAATGCACCTTTCGTGTGCTTCTGATGATTCCTGTATTGATATTTTTTGGTTGTAGATTTGCAAGTTCTGAGATTTTTCTCAAAGTCCCAGCTCCCAGTTACTTAGGACTGCAAAAGAAACTTGGTTTTCACTTGAAAACTGTGACAGATAAAGCTCTAGCTTTGTGGCTTCTTTGAAGCAGACTAACATTTACCAGGAGAAGACAATGACTGTAAATAATGTCCTGGGTGGCCCTTGCCTTGCTGGAGGGCTGGCTTCACTGGCTGCTTCCTCTATCATGGGCCTGCAGTTACATTGCACAGAAGCTTTACCATTGCTATAGCATCTTCTATCCTTTTCTTAGTTCAAAAGCCTTAGGATATGCTTACTGTTTTTTGCTTTTTGTTGTGGTTTGTTTGTTGGGTTTTTTTTTCCAAACACAAGAAGCTTTATCTAAAGCCTTTTCATGAATTTTAGATTTTAGAAAAGTGCAAACTCTTCCCAAGTTTTTCATAAGTTTTTGTTTGTTTGGTTGCGTTTTTTTGTTTGTTTTTTTTTCCTCCTTACTATTTATACTCTATTGTGAATTAACAATATTTTCATATTTTCCTCTGGGTTAGTTATCTTCATTGTTTATCTATTTTTTTTTTCATGTTAGCCAGCAATGCTAGAGTACTCCCCAATAGGCTGTGTTTCATGGAGGCTCCAAAAGTTTGGCAACTGCTGTTCTGAAATTGTTCTGAAGTTCCAGACCTATCCTTTCATTCAAATGAAATGATTCCTATTCAAATCATTTTCCCCCACAGGCTCTTTTGAAAAAAAAGAAAATATCAAATTTGGAATGCAGCACTCAAGATACCCAATGAGACTAAATGTCCTGTTTCCATAATAAAAAGCTGTTAAAGTTTATTTACTTATCTTTAAAATTACAGTAATGAAACTATGAAGTTACAAAGATAATTGTATCCTTTCTGTCTTTGACGCATTTAGATAGCTTTGAGGTAAATGCCACAATTAGTTTTAAAATGATATTACCATTCATTTTGAGAAAAGAATAACTTCTAGCTATATCATTCATTTGACATAACAGTTCTAAAAATGAAAGTTTAATGTGATAAAGAAAGACAACAATGCCTAAAAAATAATATTGAACATAAACAACTCATTGTGTCATTGGAGAAAATGACATGCTCTGCCTAGTCTTTAAAGTGAGATGTGCACTTTTGAAGCTGAAATACCTGAAACCTACTGAAAACTGTTACAGGAATGGTAGAAATAATGGATGGTAACCATGCACTGAACTTGTGCAATGTTTTCCATTGTAACAGATTCTTGTTTTGATTTCTAACTTACTCCAGCGTTACCAGTGATGGCCACAAGCATTTGGGGTGATTTTACTTTGTCTCATGAAATTCCTTTCCACTCAAGCTATGTAGCTATACTCTCTATCCTCTCTGTTTAATATATTTCTGGGAAAAGAACATCATGGAAATGGCACGCTGAATGGTCAGCCTCTACATCAGACAGTCATGAACTTTTCCAGGGTAGCTTTCACAGCTGATAAATTTTGCTGCATTCACAGGGCAGACAGAAAAAGCATCTGCAGTCTGCAAGCTGACCCATCTCTTCTTCATGGTGAAGAATCAACATGGGACTGAGGTTGGAGAAAGGTAGGAGTTTGGAGTAAGGTAGGAGGAAGGGAAGCCTGAGGGCCTCACCTCAGTTTTGCATGTGGCACTTAACCAGTGATGCCTACTCTGGTGTCTGGCCAAGAAGACCTGGGCCATATCCTCTCTAACTAAAATCAAGAGTCCCATGCTGCCTTTCCTCTGAATCCAGTCCACAGCGTGAACACATTCTCCCTTCTAAAATTAAACAGTCCTTTTTCTTCTAGTTAAAACAGCATGACACACATGTCACTACAGCTGTACATAAAAGCTGTGCACTTGTGTTCCTGTGAAAATAAAAACCAGAAAATGGCACAGCTCTTCTCCTCGGCAGAAAATTAAAATAACCCCACAGCAATAACTGTGAGGAATGGCATTAAAAGAAAGCTGTGATAGGTCAAGTTCACATTCAAGCTGCTGCTTGCAGTCAGTTGCCATGAATCAGCTGAGCTGCAGTAGTTGCATTCTTAGCTCGAGGGAAATAGAGGGGAACGGCACTTAACGTGACCTCTGACAAAAGGCAGTCGAGCTAAGTCACATCACCATGCACTGAGCATAGTGGAAAAACAGAAGACTCTTTGGATTAGCTGATATCAAAACTTCTAATTGGTGGAAGTTTCAAGTTGTACTTAAATCAGTCTTTTTTCAGTAACATTCACTTGAAAGAAAATGCCAAGATTTTGCTTCCTCTGAGCCCCTGCACATGTTATGATACCTTACTTAATAGTATAATTACATATTACTCTCCAGGTTTAGGATTTTTCCTGTTTCAGTGAGTGAGGCAGACCTGTAGTGATGAATGAAGATTTCAGACTGAGTCAAGTTTCCTCATCACAGCTAGGGAGATCTGCTGGAAAGGTGCAAAAATACACACTGCTTGCTCTGGCACCTCAGTGCTAGGGTAATTTGCACTCTTCCAAGAGAGCAATGACTGTGGTCCTTGTGGGTGGCCCATGTCACATGCTGTCTAAGAACTAAGTGTTAGGGGTGATGTGGTGACCAAATGCAACATGTTGCTTTTACTTGTCAACATGCTAGAAGGATATAGAGAAATACTGCAAGCAAACACAAGTCTCAAAATAAATTGTTCCATTCCCATTGCAATAAACCTGGTATTAAGTATTAATTTCTCAGACTCCTCTTGTCAGTTTGATACCACATTAGAGCTTTATTATTTCTCTTATTTCCAACACAAAGCCTATCATGAACTACCAGTACTGGAGTGTCAATCATACTCTAAGGTGAAAATACTTGTAAGTTTAGTGTATATATTCAAATAAGATAATGACTGCTCTGATGCAATACATAAAGTACATATGTATATATTGTAGACTGACTTTCATTATAATTTTTTTTTTGCTTCACTTAACAGTTTTGAGAAAGAAAGTTTGTCTTGGGAGGCCAGTTTTCATGTAGAGATGAAAAAAGATTTCTAGGTTCTGATATTGACTAGCAGTTTACTGTAAATTACCACACTCCTATAAATAGAAAAGCTTTGAAAATGTATGATATTCACTCTATTAAAATAATGGTAGTTGCTATAGGTAGTTCTTTTTCTATTTTGCAGTGACCAGCCTTACTTAAAACCAGGACACTTCACATGCTAGAAGTCTTAAGTCTTTTTCTGAAAGTCTTATATTTTTATCTACTTTCCATCTTTCGTTCTCAACAACATGAGAGACAGAACATCAGGATTTAGGCCTGAAAACAATTTGAAAAAAGAAATACTCTGGATTTGTCAAAGAAGGCTTTGGACTATAGGTAGCCATGTCTTATTCTGTTTAAATGTCATCCGTCTCTTTTAAATCTTTAGCTTCAGGTGACAATCCTTACAGTCAGCACCAATTAGTAAGTCTTATTATCATTGCTCTGATTGTAGTGCAAGATTTCACATTTATTTGTTTAGGAAAAAGTATTCAGAAAGAATCATTATTTTTTTTATTCTTGTCTCATCATTAAAGTCACTGGTTGTTCACAGAAATTTTCTTAGCTGTATGCTTTAAGCTGCTTTAACTCCTTACAGCTGTAGTTCTTGCATGACCTATGGTAGAAATGTGTGTGTGTGTACACACAGATTCAGAAACAGCCTTGAGCAATGTTCTTTCTGAAAGTATGAGCAATGCTTAAAAACATATTTTGCTCCCATTTGGATAGGTTGTTACTTTGATTTTGTGCTTGTCTGAGAATTTGAAAGCACTCAAAGAGACTACAGTATAAAATATTTAAGAGCTTAACTTTCAGATATCTTCCTTACGTTCCACCAGCAAACTTTTTCAAATGATGGATGTCACCATTCTAATCCAATAAAGAAGCAAACAGAATATTTTTGCAGTTATCTCAACTAATGAACAGACTCTGGACAGTCTAAAAATTGGGGTAGCATAGCCATTACACATCAGATCCACTATATCAGAAGACTGTCTTGGATTACTTGTTTTATTTTCTTCAGCTTCTCAGACATTAAAAAATCAGGACATTGGCATATGCACAACAATATCTTAGCATAAATCAGTTTCCTTCAGTAAATGTCTTATCTTGACATTAAGGTGAATCATTGTTATGACTCAGGAGTTCAAAAATACCCTATCTACCAAGAAAATTCTTTTAAAGTGTCTTTATAACTCATTGTTATGTTTTGAAGAAAAACAAACAAACAAACAAAACAGGAAAAAAGGTACAAACTAGTGCTACTGTACTTTCTTCTGAAACAAAGAGAAAAGATGAAATAATATAATATAAGGAAAAATAAAATGATTGATTCTCCTATACCTGACTAAAAAGTTTAAGGTAAGCACTTGAAAAGTGTTTAGCTGTGACCAGGTGAAATATCCCATTAATGCAGTATTAAATGAGACAAGCCATGTGATTTAAATTAACACATACTATAATAATATGTTGAATTAAGCTTTAAGTCTTAAATACACAGTAATCTAATTTAATAATCACATTCAAAGGTAGAAAGCTTTGTTTAAAGACAACCTGAAGGAAAACTAGAAGACACATTTCCTAATGGAAACCAGACAAAATTATGTAGGTGCTGGAAGCACAATTCTATATTCTAATTAAGACCCCTAATTGCTCAGACTCTCTGCATAGTCATTTTCCTTCCTATAGTGCTAGGAAGTCGCAGGGGGATCTGCTCACATCCATCAGTTTGCTGTATTCACGTCTAAAATATGGTCTAGCCTACAAAGAAAAATAATTGTTTCTTTTTTCTACTTAGTGCCACAATTGGAGACATTAGATTTTTGCTCTATTCCAGCCCCAGTTCTGGCTTCAGAACATACTGCTAGAGTCAGCAATTGCTTCCAGAAAGCAATGCCAGGAGATGGAGAAACAAGTATTTGGTAGTCACTGCAAGAATGAAATAGATAGTTTTTCCAGAAATATTAAGATTGAGGTCATGCTACAGCACTGAATAGAAAAAGGCTCCTTTTGATAAAGGAGTTAACAGAAATTAAAGCATGAACTCAGCCAGCAAGGTGAAGAAGTTACAAAAGGACCTGGAAGAGGTGGGAGTTGAGGAGGAGCCAACTGTATCAGACCCAGCTAATTACAAAGGCTGCAGCAAGAGGCAAATCTTCCGTCCTCTTCTCTATGTATTTTACTCTGAGTTTGTAGGTAAGTACCTGTTTTGTTGTTATTCTTGAAAATTATAATTTGTAAACCTCTTTTGCAGGTAATTATTTTCAGAACAGTGTCAGAAAATAGTGCTTTAGCTTGTTTTGTCTGATTTGCACTTGATTCTCTTCAGGAAGGGAGTTAGAGGTAGCTGGGGAAACCTGTGTTTTTAATTTTCTTTCCAGTTTTCTGTGGCTATGGAGGTCTGCTGTGCCTTTGGTGCCAAGATTATTTTCTCGACTCCCTGGAGGAATTAGAATTATAGAATCATAGAATTCTGGGTTAGGAGGGTGCTTAAAGATCATCTATTTCCAATCCCCTTGTATGGGCAAGGACACCTCCCACCAGACCAGGTTTTTCAAAGCCCCATCCTACTTGGCCTTGAACAGTTCCAGGGAGGGGGCATCCACAACCTCTCTGGGCAACCTGTGCCAGTGTCTTTTCTCCCTCATAGGAGAGAATTTCTTCCTAATATCTAATCTATATCTGTCCTATTTTAGTTTGAAACCATTACCTCTTGTCCTGTGGCTACATGTCCTTGTAAAAAGTCCCTCTCCAGCTTAGGTAATGAAAAGCCTTGGTTTTTGTTTTTAAGTTGGACTTAAATGTAAACTGAGCATTGAACTGCTTATTGGTAAGCATGTGATACTGAAACCTGGCTCTATTCAATGTCACAGCTGTACTTAATGAAGGAGACACACACAGTTGTGTAAAGGCTTCTCAGGTTGCTTGAGACTCGAATTACTAGTAGTAGTTGAAGTCCCATTTCAGGTGCTGATGTCTTTCTGTAATTTCTAGAATATTTTGATGTAGCTTTTGTTATATCAGACTTGGTAGTTGGAATGTGCCAGAGGCAACTTGCTACAACATGTTTGGTTAGCTCTAAGTCACCACTGCAACCTCAGGAACACTTTGGAGGTGGTGTAGGTGTTTAGCCTGGTGGCTTGAGTTTGTTGTGACTTTGTGAGCCCACTGTGTCTCAGGGACACCTGTGGTTGTGCAGTCTGAGTTACCTGCCTGTCATTAGCAAGAGAGCATCTCTAGGGACTTGTTAGAAGACAACCAGGGTTGCACTTCTGTGAATACTTGAAGGGTATGTGATGGCAGGTTCCTGGCACCACAGAGTGCCTGTGTTGTTCTGTGTTGACTGGCTTTTGTAGGGCGGTAACTATGGAGGTAGAAGTGATAATGAGGGAGAAAGCAGTGGGAAGTGAGGGTCCACAGTGGTGATCTTCCATATGTATGAGTTCTTGCTTGTATATAGAAGAGGAGCTGTTGCATGGCCTGGGAAATTTTCAGAACAGCAAACTGTTCAAGGCATGATATAGCTTTAATTTTTGTTATCACTTATGAGCCAGGCATAAGCCTTTTAATAACAGCCATCTGGAGTTTAGGATACTGTTCTACTGAGCCGCAATCTTTGCTTTTTGTGGCCCAGTCAAGAGAATTATAATTGCATATGATTTGGAGATAGAACTAATGTGTATTTAGCATAAAAATACTATTGACATAGAGTGATGGTTGCATGCACAGACAGTGTTCTATCTCTATCTGGAAAACAGCTAGTTTGGTGATTCCCACTTATGGGAGCATGTCCAGGAGAGAGAGAGACTCCTGGAAGGATTGGCAGTGGTGCATATGGGCTTGTAAGACAGCATCTGGCATTCTTTGTTGGTTGAAAATAGTAATTAATTCAAGTTTTATTCTAACCTGATTCATGTCTGGTTTCATACAGTTACTATATATTGGAGACTGTGAATCATTTCCATGATATGTCTGACAGACATCTACGGAGTTATATTTTATTTGCTGGCAATTGCTAGGCTTGTGTGATACGGAAAGCTTGAGAAAACGTGTATTTTACTTTTAACTCTCAAAATTTCTTCCTCCTTCAGAAATAGTGTATAAACTTGTTATTGCTTCCATTTTAATTCCCCTTCCATTTTAATACCCTCTCTCTCAGGAAGTTGTGAAGACTGAGTTTTTTGATTGTTGTTTGTGGGTTTTTTCGGGGTTTTTTTGAGATATAATAAATGTTGCTCAACACCAAACATAAAGTTACAAGATAGGATCATGTCATTCTTGTCTTCCTTAATGACAGTTTGTACACTAAGCTTGTACATTTGTACAGTTTTGGATATCACCTCTAATGAAAGTGATAAATCATCTACAAAAAAACTTGCTCCAATTATTTTGTTTTAAAATGGATCTCCCAGTCTCCACTGCATCTCATATACATTCAATGAAAAAGAAAAAGTTGGCTGTTTCCATCCTACCTATTTCTGAAATGGCACATCACAAGAATTATCACTGACGTGTTGTAGTCATAGATTCAACAGCTGTTACTAGAGTAAAGGATTTTGGTGCTTTTGAAGTCATGAAACTGAATTATTCTCAGCTAGATTTTGTCACTGGTTCTTTTCAGCAGGGCAATAAAGCAAGAGCAGCAACAATGGCATATGTAACTTTCATCAGATAACTCAAACAGTGAGGTACATGGTTACTGCCTCACTCCCAGGATGCCAGAAAAGGTGATTCCCTGTTTTGATGGAGAGACTGTAGAGTTGATCTGGCCCAGAGAGGCAGTTCTCACTTCTTGGACCTGAAAGAGATAAGCTGGAGGCTTAGCTGAAGGGTGTTTCTTTACTAGATATGTTTGCAAGCAATCCACGAGTCTTAACCTAGGATTATGGGAGCTCATTTTAGGGAAGATTCCAAAAGGAATGGCATGAAGAATGTAATTTGAGGGAGTAATTTGAACAAAGAGAGAAGGTAGCTGAAAATGTAACTAACATGTTAAAACCAAACCAAACCAAAATACCTCCTTAGATTATCTGTAAAATTTAATAAACAGAGATAATCTCATGTTTACCTCAGGTTAAATTATTCTCAGAGCTGACATGTAGTTTTTAACACTCTATTGTATGTATTTTCAATTTCTTACTCCTAAGATGTTTTGAATTGGTTTTATAAAAGCACTGGCATTTATCCTTCCCTATAGTGCTAGAGAAGGAATCCAGAGTTGTCAGGAGCACAGCAGACAGGGAAATCAAAGAGGTAGGTGTCTCATTAATATGAGGATCAGGTTCTCCACAGGTAAGAAGATTATGGGAGCAGAACTACAAAGTACCATCACTGAATCAGAATTATTGAGGCTGAAAAAGACCTCCAACATCACCAAGTCCAGCCTATGACCCAATACTACCACACTGGCTAGACCAAGGCACTAAGTGCCATATCCAGACTTTCCTTAAACACTTCCAGGGATGGTGACTGCAACACTTCACTGGGCAGTCCATTCCAATGTCTGATCACCTTCTCCATGAGGAAGTGCTTTCTGATACCAAACCTAAACCTCCCCTGGCACAGCTTCAGGCCATACCCTCTTGTCCTATCACCAGTTTCCTGGGAGAAGAGCCCAATCCCACCTGACTACAACCTCCCAAAATCTGTTAACATTACCATCAAGTGTCTGGTATATGAAATTCAGGAGCAGGATATGTACCATGGTGCTTTCCTGCTTTGGTATCAGTCATTAGCTGCCAATAACAGGCAGCTCAACAAAAGAGGGTATGAGGAGTATACAGACAACCAAAACCACTTCTTTTAGACAGTGGCATGCAAATAGACTAAAAGATACTGTTTTGTTTTGCAATGTTCTCTCTAGATTGCTCACGTAAATTTTCATTTTTCTGTCCAAGACTATTTTGACACCTAAATTAAGCATTTTGAGACCTTAATTAAGGTTTTAAAACTTTCTGCCCTTTAATTTACAATGTTCAATGCAGCAAAAAGAGGAAAATATCTCGCTAGATTTCACTGTTGAAGCAAAACTAGATATTCCATTTGCAAGACAGTGGCCTTTGAACTTTGGAAACTAATACAGAAGGAAACACAGAATGTAAGTAGAAGTGTCCCAAAGGTTCTGTCTGCTTTTACAAGCACTGATTCCATATCCAAACTAGAAAACTGTCTCCCATCCCCTTCGAAACAACAAAATGCTTGTTTTATGTGCTAGCAATCTCTGAATTTCACGTGACACATGCAGTGGAAAGGGTAATGTGCAATTAACTAGTAAACCGATTTTATTTTAAAAATATAAAAGACCTTTAGCTGCCACAGTAAGTGACTGAAGATGACATAAATGTATGTCGATACCCATACTACTGCTCGCTAGTGAATACTCTGTAGGCAAATATAGGCATTAAACTCAGGAATTCTTGACATAATAGCTATTTTCACTCACTATTGAAGCCCTAACTAATGGTTCAAATTCTCAGGGAATAAACCTCAAGTCACTGTAGCATTCTCTGTGAAGGTGGGGTAGCCTGCAAGCCTTGGTTTGAACTCTGTCTGGGGCTACAGCATCCTAGCTGGCTCCAGCTTGCTTGGAGGTGCTGCCTGCCTGTGTTGCCTGAAGTTGAGACACAATCAAGAATCTGCTCCCTGGGAATATAATGGGACTGAAGTGAGGTTACATGCTGTGCAGATTAATTTTTCATCATGGTTGCTCTAGTGCAGGACAAAGTGCTTGCTTCATTGATTTGACACAGGACATAATATTCTCATCACTGTATGACATGTTCTATAAAATAAAGGATGGATGATTGGTGCTGGCAGGAGAGATGTTCATGAAGTGCCTTTCTTCCAGCCCCCTGCTTCATCCCTGCTTTTGAACTGAGTCTTCTCTGGGAAAACAACATCACAGCAGCTCCTGCTAATGCAAGATTAAAAACAGAAGTCCGCCTTTCTCCTGTATAACTGAGTGCTTTAGTATGTCTGTACACAACCATTCTGTCTTTCCAGAATGGGATCTCAGTTTCAAGTAGAATTTAGAAAACCGTATTTTTCACAGTTCTCTGGATGCTACTTTTGTCAGTTCTATTTCTTAAAATCTGTTGCTTCCTAAAAGTTTACTGCAGCTGTACTTGAAGATGTTGTTTGCACCATATATAGCAATTTTCACCGGTGTAAGATTGTTGTTTTTGACAAAATTGGTAACTAATGGGAGACGAGGAGAAGGATATTCTTGTCATGGGAAATTTAGCAAAAAATGCATTTTCTCTCAGTTAAATGACATAAGTAGGCAGGAATTTGTGCCTTTTGAAAATCTATATCAGTGTTATTCTTGCACTTGTTGATTACCTGTTTATTTTTGGAAGTTCTTACTGAAAGTGTTTGGTTGTTTTACCTACACAGAACTGCAAAATACAAGATATAAAAACAAATGTAACAAACTGCAAAGTAGTCACAGAGGCTAACTTAGCTTAATAAACTAATATTGTGTTTACTCAGTAAGGAAGGAGTCAGAAAGGGAAGGTCTGTGTTAAGGATGGTGAGAAAATTTGTGTTTGTGTTGGGTTTTGTTTTCTCGGGTTTTTTGACTTGCATCTGGAATTAAAGAAAACGCCAACAACCCAAACCCAGCAATAAACCAAACCAAGACCAGATCCCAAACAACCTTCTGTGTGAACTTTAGGGAAGGCAGAAAACCTTTGGGAGTTTTTGTAATATTGCTTTATTCCAAGACCAAACAAGTACGAAACTAGTTACAATACTGACTTTTAATTAACTTATATAGTCATTACTGAACATGAATATACATTAGTGTGAAGAGTGTTTCTGGGGAAGCTTGGTCTCTACAGCATTACCCACCTGTCACCCTTGAGTCTATATTGGTAAAATAAAATAATTGAAGATCTTTCTGTTTAAAAATGTTTGCATAGGTTTTTTTAACTGTCATGTTGACATTTCTTATTTTAAATGACTGATTTGAGATTTAATCATGTTTCAAACTGCATAGCCAACAGGGAAGTAAAAAATGACTTTACACATAAACTGAAAAATTGTGGTTTTTTGCTTCAAAGTGCCAAGTGTCTCTGTAATTGTATCAAAATAAAATACTGCTGCAGTCACAGTAACATTGTGTAATGAGGCACAACTGATTTATGCTATAGTTTTCCTAATATTAACATTATTATTTAAATTCAAATATGGTGTATTTTTTGAGGTATGTAGCAATGAAACTGATTTCTTTTTATCTTCAGAGTGCTGTGTCTTTTAATTCAACATTCAGTATTAGATCATATTTTTAGGTACCAGAGTGAAGTGCCTGATTTAGAGTAATAGATTTTAAGGTCAGAAAGGGACTGAGACTATTAAGTAGAAGCTTCTACACAGAGGCTCAAAGAGAGGGACTATTTTCAGTAGCTGGTCCTCACAAATCCCATTAATAGATAATTAAATAACTTCCTACCACTTTCCTTGCTAAATGCTTATGTGGCCACTTCTTCTAGTTTTCTGACTTCAGAGTGTGTGTCCTTTTACCTAGACAGAGTCGAGCATCTGAATACTTCTCAGCTGTGAGGGTGTTCTCTTATCTTTCTTCCTTTCTTAGTAATTTTTTTATGTCTCACTGTCATTTGCTGACCTTAAAAAAATAATGATTTAATGCTTAGGGAGGTGTCCACAGAATTAAAAAAAATGCAACAGTATGTAGAAATCAAAGTATTTGGTATTAGAACAAAACAGATTACAAATTTACAATATAAAGTCAGTGCTAAGGTTACAATGTTGCAAGACGAAGGTTTATCAGTATAACAAGACATAGATAAGAACAGATAGGAACAGTCACTTAATACTGTGAAAAGTTTGAGGAATAACTAAGCAACAATCAATCTCTAATGGGGTTGAAAGAAAGTACTGGAGGTATTTGGGGGCATAGATCCCCAGGTTTATGTTGAATTTCAGTAAACAAATCATCAACACTTAATATTATGTATAGTAATCAACTGGGAATCACTGGATATAAAAAGACTAGGGCATTCAAGAGAATTTCTGGGATAAAAAATAATATCAACTAGATTGATTAGTCCAATGATTAATTAAAAAAAATTAAGGACCTTGAGTAAGCTGAAAAAGAAATGGCCAATAAGAGCAAAAATTATAGCAAGGGGCAAGCCTGTTTTTATTCTGAATAGGCTTTAAAAGTGTAAAGATGACTGTGTAAGTGGGAAATCTTTGCCTTTATTATGATGTCTCTAAAGTAGTTATAAATATAAAAAGATAAATGTGGTCATTGGCTGTAGATATGTTACTGAGAAACTTTAGATTTTTATTACTTTATTATTATTTATTATTTTTATTACTTTTTAATATTTTTATGTCTTTTTAAGGGTATATTCTAACTTATGTATCACAGTTGAGATGAAAATAAAATTCTTATGGTCAGCTTTCACATTCCACCAGTTTGATTTATGAAGCAAAGAACATGAAATGTCTGCAGTAGTACAGCGTAGCACGTTAGAGAAATTTAATTCTTAAAATGGCAAAACATTATTCTTGTTTTTCTCTTACTGGAAGGAGAGATTAAAAAATCAGTTTGTATTGGGCAAAAAGGAGGCTTCCATGGAAAAGGCTGAGAAGCAGTTCCTTGATGCAGTGACCACTAAAAGCTGTCCCTCTCCATTCTCATTTCTTTCTTGGCCATTGCTCTGCATGTAGTGCTCAGTCATCAAACAAGATATTCTTCAAAGCTAAGGCACAATCTAAGAAAAATCCATGGCATTTTAAAATATTTGTATTGTCTCAGACAGTCCAAGGATACTTGGGCTTTGCTTCTATCATGGCTGGATTTTAAGGATTCCACAGAAATAAACTTTAACACAAATTGAGGCACTTAGTTGGTCACTCTCCCAGCTCTCAAATCTGTACCTTTAAGCGTTAATGTTTCTAGCTGAGTTTGCATCTTTCTCATGGTTAGTGGCCCATGTCTTTAAGATGGAAGCATGATGCAGACTTCTGGGTGGTTTTGTTTTTGTTTTTTTTTAACCTTTAATAAAGGTTAAAAGGCCATGGAAATAGACATTAAATGTTTCTGTAGAATGAAATGTAGAAAATTAAACATTATGTTTCAGTGAAAGAAAATGAGTGAGTGAATAGGCTGCATTTACCTCTCACTTCTACCACAGGCACAGAATTTCTGGGGTGGGAAGGGGGATGGGACAGGGATCCATAACAGAGCTTCCAGCTCAGGATAGATAGGTAAAACTGGTCTTTTTCAACCTTTTTCATCTTAAATGGAAGGCAAATATAGGAATGGTAAGGAACATTTATGACTATTACAGTGGGGAGTGAATGAGCAGATGTAATTTATATACTAAAGACAAAATCTTTCAAAGGACTGTAGATTATAACATTTTCAGTAATGCAAGTGTACCTTCTAGGGATCTAACTCCAAAGAAGCAGGTACAAGAGAAGTCAGTTTAATGAAAAAAAGAATTGAACAGAAGATGTAATCTCTTAGAATAGCTGCAGAAGAGTACTGAGCATGGGGGTTTGGGTGAAAAAAACCTAACAATAATGAAGATGTTTTTTACTGAATGTTTGGTGCACAATAGATGTTACAGCTTCTTTGTATTTATCATTAAGAAGTAATGCACAAGTATAATAACTTTAATCATAAGCAGTAAGTGATAGCATAAACTAATTTATTAGTGAATCTTCATCTGATTAACTTGTGTCACCCTCATCCAATGTTTTACACTATATATATAGTGTTCTAGAATTATCATTAGCAACTGAGTCTTCACTATTAATAGCAGTAAGTGGCTAATAGATGTAATGTGCTAAAATAAGGCAATATGCTTCTGGATTTTTTCTTGAATGTGCCTATTTTGATACTCTTGTGAATTTGTGTAGTGCATCTACTGAAAGTAAGATATAACATAATGCATCCTCTTTTGCAAGTTAGCATTTACTTGAAAACAGTTCTACAATTCTGTTAACTTGCTTTATGCAGTGGGAAAAATATTATATGTAAATGTCTTAAGTTGTTGAAATGTAGTTTGTCTTCTAGAAACACACTGCATTCCAGAAAGGTTTTCATTATTTGTTCATTATCAGTTCCACTTGTGTGATCTTTTTGGTATGGATAAATTAATCTCAAATGATTTTTAAAATTACTTCACTTTTAAAAAAATTATTTCCTAGATGTTGTAGTCATAATAATTCAAATCTTGCAGAACACCCCTAGATTCTTTTCTGTCAGCCTCTAGAACATCTGAATTTTTTTAAGTGTCTTCCTTTTCCCCCAGTCATTGGTAATGGTATTGTACTAGCACACCAAAGACTATTTGCATCCTGGATATTTAGATTTATCTTTGTCCCTGTGTCCTGATGCACACATTGAAGAACTGTTGGGAACTTCTGTACTCAGAATTGGATTGAGCTTCTATTCTAAGTGCAGGGTGTATGCACGTTAACATTGTGCTTATTAGAAGTATGGACCTTCGGAAGAGTGTCTCTCCATTGTCCCCTCTAGACTGCATTTTTGTTTTGCATCCTGACAGTTCTGAGGTGAATGTATTAGGTTACTTTTTAATGTAGGTAAATCAGAATATGTGCTTCAACTGCTGGAGGGGATTTAGCCCACTGGGCTAGGCTTACAAAATCCTCAAAATGCCTACCCTGTGTTCCATAGGTCCTCAGATACAATTTCATTCTTTCTGTGGACTCTCACTATAGATTGCTGACATAGAAATACCTTTGCACTCTTTTTCCCTGTTTCTGCTTCACAACTGATGTCCAGTATTGGCAATTTAGCATCCGGTAGCACGGAGTTTGCACACAGAACTTTAGTGCCAATGAATATATTTGACATGGCATGGAAAGGCTGTCAGAGAAGAAAACCCACTGTTGCTTTTTTACTTCCTAACTTAATGATGGTCAAAAGTGGGGAACAATCCAAGTTTGTCACAGAGACTTACAATATAGTCTATTAAAAAACTACAAAAGCAATCAGAGAAAAAAGAAGGGAATGAAAACATTAAAAAAAAAAGGTCAGGAAGCTCTTTGTTAACCTTCTGAAGTTTACATCCTCACTTGAACTTTTGATTGTCTTACATTTAAAAAAAAAATATGATGACTGAATTTTATGACTATGAAAAATGAAAAGGAAAAGTTATAGGAGGAGACATAAATGTGTGAAAAAAAATGTTACTCATTGTTTCTCCCTTTACAACTGCCGGAAGAAAAATGGATGAAAAATGGGTTGGTTTTTATTGGTACTTTGCAGAAAAATATCTACACATATCAGTTTGATATCAAATAGAGGACAATGAGGTAGAAAACCACACTGGAAGTAACTGTGGTTGTTGTTTTACTTATGTTCCCCTCAGTATCTTTGAACAAAATATTTCCCTGTACCTTATTTCACAACAGTTTTCAGGCCAAAAAGTGCTCAGCTTTTTATTTTTACATTGAGATATAGTAGTCTAAGACTTCTTTATTTTTAGGAACATTTTGCAAGTGTCTAGAAAGACATGTTAATCCTTATAATTTTTAAAATATTCCTATTGCCTACTGACAAAATAAGCTTAAACAATGATTTATAATTGTAAAAGCACTCCTGCACATGCAGTGGATTCACTCTTTGTTTTTGATAACTCATTTAACTTTTATATACATCAGTGGAAAATGAAGCCACATTTAAAATAAATGGTTTAGCTAAACTCATCTTTTCTTTGTCTACATTAGAAGGCAAGCAGGAAAGCCAAGAAAACCCATGGTGTAATTTTGTGAATAAGGAAGAAGTTGAATATTCATTGACGAAATTGTTGTAGTTGATAGTTTATTTTAAAAAATCAAACCTGACAGGACTCATCTATGAATCTGAGGTCTTGCGAAAGTTTTTGAAGATCTGAGAACTCTTCCCTTGGGGCTCCAAATTCATCTTACTTTCTTACTTCCTTTTTTGTTTGGTAGGTTTTTTAGAAATCGAGAAAATTTATTCAGTGGTGTTTCATTTGCATTCAGCTATAAGATACCTCATTTTGTTATGGAATCCCTCACAAAAGGCCTTGTGTCCTTGGGGACAACACATGCTTATTGAAAATTTTGTTAAATAGATCGATTTCTGAAAATATAAAATATCTGACTGAAATTATTTTACAGTTTATTGAATCTTATGCAGTGTATGAGACTTCCAGCCCTTCTGGTAAACTGACATAGCGTAAGAAACCAGAAAAGTCTATTTTGGAAACAAGTTGAGGATGCTTCTTCAGTACAAATGATTTTCTGTGCCAGCAAACTAGTGTCACGTTAACTATAAATCAGCTGCTCCAGGTGCTTAATCCCATGACCCTGTTTGCAAAAGTTTCTTCACTGGTTAAAGTTACTCATGCTTTGAAATACAATACCAACCTTGGGCCTTTTTAAAGGAATATTTCTGTAATGAGCTGCTCCAAGATGGATCTCTGTTGGTTTCTGTTGACAGCCAATGGTGGAGGCTGTGCTGGGCTTTTCAAGGTGAGCCTTTAATGAGGATGGGAGCAATGCCACTGCCAATAAAACAGCCCTCACTAGAATGGGAGAAGGACTCATCATCCAGCTATTTCTAATAAAAGTTGAGACACGGTTAGCAAGCAAAGTGAGTGGAAAATTTTTTGGCACAGGATTTCTGAGCTTTCACCTGATGGGGATACAAGGAGATAAGTAACAAATCCTAACTGAAAAAGTAATTTAGCATCTCTCCCCAGAGCAAAAGGGTGTTAACTACATTTACCAGAAAGCCTCCAGAAAGGTACCACTTAATAAGAAATTGATTTTGCAAGGATGCAAAAATCTCTTTTACAATGACTTTAAGATACTTATTGACACAGCAAGAAGCAGTTGGCTTGATATGCAGAAGACAAACTCAGTTACAAGATCGGTTAATTGTTAATGAAACACTTATTCAGAAAAAGAATTGAGTTCTTAATGGTTTTGTTCTGGCTGAGTCAAGGTGGAATTTGCTTTTAATTTATTCCATACAGGCCTCACTCACACTTTAGTGCTTTGGTATATAAACATAGCATTGGATCTGGACTAGTGACAGGGAATCGTTTGCTATATGCAACAAAATTAAAAAAAAAAAAAAAAAAAAAAAAAAAAAAAAAAAAAAAAAAAAAAATCTGTTGTCTTGGTTCTCCCTGTTGGTAGTGGGAATCAGCCTGTCCAGGCACCTCAGTTAGACTGCTTTTGCAATAATTTCTTAATGAATCTTGGGAGACTACATGGTTATCTTGGCAAAGTCAGACACCTCACATAAAATCTTAGGTGGTGTGGATATACATCTTAATTATTCTTCATTAATATAATGAGAATGTGATTGCTCGGCACTGTACGGGTTTTGTGAAGTATGAGAAAATAAAGGTAGCTGCTGGGTTTGAACTCAGGGATAATTGATACCTCTGAATCATAACTGAGTTGTATTGTTAATTTCTTTGATCAGGACAGTGCTCATTCAGCATATCATCTAAGACTATAAGGAAACTGGAAAAAAGTTCTGAAAAATGAGTATGACAAAGAGCTAGATAACAATTCATTAAACTGTCTCAAGAATTCTACATTTAATTTTCTCTAATATGGAAATGGATTTTAAATTCATTGCTTCTAAATATTTTATGTGCTTCTAATAACCTAATCTACAAATACATACTGTGAACTGTCACCTCTCTCACCAAGAGACATTCACAGAAATGTGCTCTCGTTCTTTATTTTGGCCCTTCCTGTTTTTACAGCATATGCTGATGTGTTTTTTTCCTAAAGCAAAGCTGCTTAGTGTTTCTGCTGTCAACTCTTTATTTGTCAAAATATACTTACTTTTTTTAAACTCTAGTACATCCATGAATTAGACTCACATATTAGCCTCTAAGTCCAATTAGCTTCATATTGTGGTGGTCTCCAGACACCCTGCTAGATGAAGAAGGTTTTGGCCTCATTCTGATCTGCTCCAAAGATCAATAAATTAATAGGTGAAATCTTCCAGTAACATGAATTGGCTTGAGATCAGTCTCTTAGACTGAATTTTTTTGTTGTTGCTGTTATTATTATGTCAGGTATTTTTTCTGATAAGTAAAGTATTCTGCTCTCTACTTCTTCCACTGTTTGGGATCTTACAACCTAAAAACTATTTAAACCTTCGAAGACTTCTTTTCTTCTGTATTGGTGATATTTATTGTAGAGTTCTTTTTGCTCATACTATATAAAAGTCCTTTTTAACATTGTTTAGAATGCTATAATAGGAAATTAAACTTACAGACCTTCTTGTGCTTTTAAGTGGTCCTTAGGGTTGGAATTTGAAAGGAATTTTTTGTTGTTGTTGTTTAGGATCAAATGTGTGCCTCTTGGAATTCTCTCTGTCAAGCTTTACCTGCCAAAACACATGTGAAGCTTCTTGCTTAGGAATTCAGCAGCCACCTTTTTTCTACTCTAATGAGGAAAAATATACTCATTATGGTGGCTTTTGTTTTTAATATTTAAGCATATTTTGGATGGCATTATTATTGCATTATTATTATTTCTGACAAAACCCACTACTTAACACGTTACTTGCTTCCCCAGTTTTTTTGATAAAAATTGCTTTAAAATTTAAAAAACCAGGTTAGTTGTAAATCTTCTATTAATCTTCAACTCTTCATGTAATGCAAGCATTTCATGAGCCAGCAGTGTGCCCAGGTGGCCAAGAAAGCCAATGGCATCCTGGCCTGTATCCGGAACAGCATTGCCAGCAGGTCCAAGGAAGTGATTCTGCCCCTGTACTCAGCCCTCGTGAGGCCACACCTTGAGTACTGTGTCCAGTTCTGGGCCCCCCAGTTCAGGAAGGATATCGAGGTTCTGGAGCAGGTCCAAAGAAGGGCAACCAGGCTGGTGAAGGGACTCGAGCATAGACCCTACGAGGAGAGGCTGAGAGAACTGGGGTTGTTCAGCCTAAAGAAGAGGCGGCTCAGGGGAGACCTTATCGCTCTCTACAACTACCTGAAAGGAGGGTGTAGCCAGGTGGGGGTTGGGCTCTTTTACCAAACAACTTTCAACAAGACAAGAGGGCATGGACTTAAGTTGTGCCAGGGGAAGTTTAGGTTAGATATTAGAAAGAATTTCTTTACGGAAAGAGTGATCCGTCATTGGAATGGGCTGCCCAGGGAAGTGGTGGATTCTCCGTCCCTGGAGATATTTAAAAAAAGACTGGATGTGGTACTCAGTGCCATGGTCTAGCAACCGCAACGGTGGTTCAAGGGTTGGACTTGATGATCTCTGAGGTCCCTTCCAACCCAGCCAATTCTATGATTCTATGATTCTATGATTTTCTATTTTTAGACTTGTCTTCTAAAATACTTGATTTTATACATTGTTTACAAAAACAACAAACTAGTGGGCACTTATAGGAAGCATAGAAAGTATCTTTAAATTATAAAGAAAAAATGTGCCTTGGAAAAACCGATAATTTGTGAATTAATTTCTTTCAGCATTGGCATATGTACATTTCTATAGATGCATGTAGCTGAAACTTTCTGATTTATAAGCACTTCTATGATTCATATATATCAGTAATAAATACTCTGTGTAATTGAGAGAAATAAAAAATAGAAATGTTTAAAAAAACTCTTAAAAATTACACAGTCATGAAAACAACAATGGTTTTGAACACCTATAAATTAACATAGGTGGATGGAGACAGTCTCTCCTTAGGGAAGAGAGAAGGATGAAATACCCTTCCAAATCAGTCATGTAAGAGGGTATAGATGCTTTCTTTAGTCTGAGATTGACTTCCAGTTCTTCCCTACAGCAGTCATTGATATGATCCAATACTAGGATGATATGTATGGCCTCAAGAAGACTGGTTTAGGCATAGTTCTAATTTCTTTCCAAAGACACAATTTGATCCCAAGCAAATTCCGGGTAAATATCAGGCCAAGTCTGAGGTCTTTATCTTCAGGTGACAAATATTGTCTGGAGTTTTTGGTATTTTTTTAGTATATTTAGTATGTTTTTTAGATCCTAAAATAGATGTGAGATTTCTCTATGAGCCTTCACGCTTCCTTCTCTTCATGTAGTAGCAAAAGTGTACATGGTTGCCTGTACTCAGTGTTGAGTTCCAGCACTATAAAATTTATATTCAACATTTGTCTCCAAGATACACTGAATTCTAGTCACTAAAATGCAATGTCTTTGACTTCCAGACAGAAGTTGTTTCCGGGCAAGAATTTATAGCATTGCAATGCAGCTGGTTTACCTTCGGGGTAGAATCAATGTAGGGCAGTTTTACCTCTGTTGTCCTCTTTAATCATTGAATATGGGGATCCAATTATTGCAGCAAGACTCCTTTAATCCTGAACATTAACATTCTGTAGCATATCCACCTTTCGCTAATATTGTATTTTATGAACAAACTTGATAACATTGCAAGGGGCACAGCTATTTATCAGACACCTAAAATAGGACAATCCTTTCAGGACTGTTCTTCTTAAGTCATATACTCTTATTTTGTGGGACAAGTAAAATTATTCTATAAAATTTATTAGAGTTTGAAGTCCTCATTTAGCAATAAAACCTGTATATCCCTACACGCAGTAACCCCAGGTGTTTGGCATTTCTTAAGATGTAGCAAGGGTTTTCAGTTTATCTGAAAAGTTTATTATGTGAAGAATATCTTTATTCAGCCAGGAAATGGTCTCATTTAATTTTGTGATCTGCAGAGGTGACTCCAGTTTTCAGTGACACTGACTTACATATTGTGAGTTTGAAGGATTCAAAAAGACAACAGTGATGGTGGGGTGAATGTGGCTTGGCTACTGAGGAAAAGATGATTTCTCTTAGGTATGTGCCTTCAGAATTTTGCTTACAGAATATACATGTATTTCAGAATGGTTTCTAGTATGTTACCCAGAAAAATTCAAACTTGTCTGTTAAGTACCTCACAAAATGCATAACTTGGTCATCCTTAGCTGTCTGCAGGAGCTCTTTCAGCTCAAGATCCAAGCCAGATGTGGGTGGGAGGTGGTAGTGATAATTTTGACAATAAGTTTGGGTTTTCAGTTTAAAGTGGTAGAAAAAAATAACTCCATTGGGTAACATCAGTGGATGCACTAAGAAGAAAATAATTATTAAAAGTTAGCATGAGAGCACATAAGAAAGATGCTGAAGTACACATGCATTAGTCCTGATGAAGGACACGGACAATACCAAACACCATTTTGGGACATCACCCAAATATTAAACTTAACTTCTTAGCTTCAATCCATCAGTATGGTTAGATCATCAAAAGATATGTTTAATAAACACAGACACAAAAATAAAGGCAACCTGAGCAGGAATTGTAAATTACTAATACAAATCTTGTAATTAATGTACACATGAGGGGGAAAAAACAACCAACAAACCAACCAACCAACCAAACAAAACCACTGAAACCCCCCCACAAAACCAAAACCTCCAAACAATTTAACATTCTATGTGCTGTTTAAAGGGTATTGAATTAGTGGAGGTATATATTTATATGGTCTGATTCCACCACCACCACCCCTTATTTGAGATGTGTCAAATATCATTAACTTTCTTTGATAGATACATAGAAAATCCTAAGAGACTCATAAAGAAGTTGGAATTATTTGTCAGGCAACACAGCCATGAACCACTGTTTTGAACCTGTCAGAGGTTGTAGCTTAAATCTTTAGAAAGTGGCTTCTATGAAAGATTAGGTTGCATTTGTGCTAGTGTTGCGCAGCAAATGTTAAAAATACTTTGATTCATGTGATTTTTATTTTTTTTTTTACTTTATTTCAATTGCCAATGTTCATAGGCACAACATTGGTTCTAAAGGGTTTGAACTTCAACTTCAAAAGGAAACTTTATTTTCAGGTGTCCCATAGCCCTTCATTCCTTTGTTGTGTAAACATTAGGTGGTCACATATCTGATTCATGCTCTAATAATTATAATCTCAGTAGTAATAGGTGAGGTATAGAATTTGATATCTTAAGGCTGTGACTCTATTTTAGAGATGAATATTATTTGTTGGTTAGATTCATACATATTAGACCTGTTCACAGGGTGTTTTCTGAAGCCTAAATCTCATTAAATCTCATTAAATCAAAGCAATGTTTTATCTAGGTAAATGATGAAGGTTATGAACCTATGGCCTCTCATACCAACTACAAAGAACACAGCTGCTTGTTGTCTTGTTTTCATTGACTATTACAGGAGATTTGCCTTTGCTGTCAACATGAAAGGTTCTGCCTGAGTTCTCAGAAATCTTGGTAGTTTCTAATTAAAAAAAGGAATGTGATAGAAATACATTGATTTGAAGCGCTGTGTTTTCTTTCAATTAACAATATATCCTTTAGATTTTCAGCACGTTACTTAAAAAGGTGCTTCTGCTATCTCATGTTATGGGTCTAGTTAATTATATACTTGCTGCACTGCCTCTCCATACAGAACAGGCTTTTTTTCCTCTGTTTAAGGGCAACTGGATATTGTTGGGCTTATTTAATTATCTGCAAAAGAACGCTCACCTAATCCACTCATAATGCCATGTTTATGCTGGAAGGACTTGAAAAAAAGTCCTTAAAACTCCCCAGAGAATCTCTAGTAACTTAATTGTACTTCAAGGACTATTTTAAAAAGTCAAGAATTTCCTTTTGATGTGTTCACAAAATCTTTCACTCTAAGTATTCCTCTGAAAGTATTACTTTTCAAAAGGATGGCTCAGAACTTTCTTTGTAAATGAACATTTGTTATTCCTAAAGTAGATCCATTTGCTCAAAGTCACACTGTAAAATTATTCAATGGTACTGTTTATCTAGGTGACAAAACTCTTCATTCTCCATAGTTCTCCTTGTTTTCAATATAGATCACTCATGTCACAGATTACTGGGATGGTTATACAAGCTATTAGTACTTTAACAATATTAGATGACTCATATTTCAAGAAACGTACATAACCTGCATTTGAACAAAAACAAAGGTAAGGAATTCATAAGTATATTTGGCAATGAAAAAAAAAAAAGGCATCTCCACTGGGAGGAACCAGCCATCCAATATTGTCTTCTTTGTTAGGAGAAAAAATGCAGAGATGAGAAATTGACATTTTGACATTCATGCTCTACTGTTCCTAAGGAACTTTAGTTAAAGTTTCTTAAACTGTAGGTCCTTGCATTCCATACTTGTTTCTTACTGGAGTGTTGAGAGCAATTACATTTCAGGCTGTCTGGATGTAAATTTCCATATGGTGATGACTAAGGCTTTTCTTTCGGTTATCACCACTTTTCAAGATTCTGCAAAAGAGCTTTTCACTGATTCATGGGCCCCAAGTTCAGTTTTATCTGTCATAAGACATGTGGTGTACCACACACCACTCATGAGGGCTAATTCCAAAGAAACAAACAAAAAAACCACAAGACCAACCAAACAAATACAAACCTCTGAAACTTGAATGGCTTGATTTATTTTACTTGGTTTATTTTTAATTTTTTTCTCTCGTGCTGCTGCTGATGCCAGCTGCAATAGAATTCTGAACTAGTGGATTTATGGCATTGCCTTTAACTCAGCTTAGTTCAGGTCAAATTGGCATCTAAGCTTCAGGTTGGAAAATCACCTAATTATTTTGTGACATGTAATAAATGTCTATTTCTGTTATGAACTGACTGGTTAGTGAGGGCTTATTTGTCCTAATTTTTCCCAATGAGTAAACACAAGCATCTCTATGTTATGGTTTCTAAAGTGATATGCACAACGTTTCTGGTTCTGCTTTTCAATGGCCTTACATGCTTAGGAGAAGAGACCAGGCTATGGAGTTGTAGAATAAAAAACAATGTGGCTACTGACTAGATTTTTAGTGTTAAACCTGGCCATTGCTTCTGTGTCAAAGCAACACTCTCCATTTGTACAGCTTTAGCTGCTTTCATCTCTTGAGATGTAAGGTAACCCCCAATGCTATTTACTAAAGCCTACAGATGGCTCCCAGAGACATGTGCAGGAAATACATGCCTGACTCCAGAGGAAATTTGACTTAACTCAGGAGGATAATTCAATGAATATATAAATTAAGGTTTCGCAAAATAGCTTAATATTTAGTTTAAAAACAAAATTAAGAGACCTTAGTGGCACTGGTAATACAAATGAAGAGATTATCATCTAAAGCCTCTTGTGCTGTTTCTGCCTGTTTTGAAATCTTTTTATGCAAAATATTCCCGTTTTCTTGTAATTCATAGGCACAACTATTTGGGATACAACCCAGAATATTGTTTTAAACCTCTATTTTCCTGAAATGAGAAGGATGCAAGAATGCCCTGCTTGTTGTCGCTTTGAGCCCATACATTATTTCTTTTTTTTCATACACAGTATTGCACTGAAATACTTATTCTTACATTACCATACATAGTACTCCCTGAGTATCTTCCCAGTCACATCTTCAATAAAACATTACAACTAATGCATTATGCTTCTGACTGTTGATTACAGGCAATGTTATGACATGTCTCTCTGGGCTGTACATAGCACTTTAATTTTTACATGAGTTGTCTTTGCCCAGAATATTTGCATTAATTGGCAATCTATCAGTCTGTGAGGATAAATGCCATGTTGTGAAGGAGAGTTCATGTTTCACTTTTTTGTTCTGAAATGCTCCTCGTGGGTGTATATGTGCATGCAAACACACACTCCTTGCTTTCTTGCAGAATATTCAACAGAGTAGAAAAGAACAAGAGCAATTTGTATATACCCTGTGGTAAGGAAATGTGGACCATAACTTGAAGAGACATGACAAACTCCAGGACAAATCTGGTTTTGGCCTTTCTGTTTCTGTCACTGTCCAACCAGCGTTCTTCTATTTCTGGTTTTGTTGCTCTTGCTCATATCCCCCAGGAAAAATATGTCTCTTGGAGCTAGTTATTTTGTTATAAATTTATTTTGCCAGCCTGGCACCTGGGGAACAAAAAGATGAGCACCAAAATCTGTGACTTGTTTTGTATGTGAGCTGGAGTGATACCTGGCTGGGAAAAGGCATTTCCCAGTATGTATGACTCCAGTATGTTTGGCAGAGAAATGCTCCATCTCTTCTTTGGAGAGGGTGAGGAGTGTCCAGTCATACAAGGCAGCTGTGGATAGGTGTGTTTTGGAAGATAAGCTTGTCCAGGAGAATCCTACATCTTCCTTGAATTCAGACAGTTGCAGTGTGAGCTTCTACACTTGAGCTCACTGCCCAGACTCCACTTTAAGTGGGTGAAGAGAAACAGCTCTAAAGAGGATTAGTTTCATCCTACAGTATAAGTAATGGTCCTTTTGAGTCAAATTAATCAGGCTTAAGGAAAGGTTGGAGGCAAGCACTGAGACCTTGTAGGACGTGGTGTGGTGGGAAGTGTCCCTGCCCATGCAGGGGGTTGGATCTTTAAGGTCCCTTCCAACCTAAGCCATTCTACGATTCTATTCTCTACCATCTTTGTCTACACAGAGGATGTGAAAATGAAGAGGGGGAGCACTTGCTGCACAAAGGCACAGCTGCATTTCTGCCTTGGTGTCAGAAGCTTGCTGGGTTATGAGGAGTAAAACTCTTGGATTGGTTTAGGTAAGATGGATGAATGCAGGCAAGCAAGAACTGTGTAACATCTGGGAGGCTTTTAATGGAGTGCATGGATTTTTACATTTGAGAGACCCAGGGGAGCAGCTGAAGATTAAGTATCGTTTTTTAAGTAAAAAACTAATTCACAAATTAGGAGCATATGAGCAAAATGAGAGAGCAAGATAAGCAAAAGGGAAAGACATTGCTAGAAAAAAAAAGGAGTTGGGAAGTGAGAGAAAACAGCGGTTTTAAATTATTTAACATATCTGGCATATAACATGCCATATGTGCAAACGTGTCATGACCTATTTGGAGTCTGTCCAGAAGGATGTGGAGACATTCCTGTGTGCTTCCATATATCTTTGTATCTATTTTTCTATCCTTAAGAACTGTGCTAGTATCCCACATCCTTTTGGAATTTTTGAAAGTATAATGTTTTCATGTTTGACAACAGAGCTGAAAACAAGCTAGAAGCCACTTTTTCTACTAAGAGCATTCAGAGTAACTTTGATCATTTGGAAATATGAATTGAAGTAGTCTTCCAGATGCTTGCCAAAGATGATTTATTTCTCAGTCTGGCTATAATGTGCTGTCTTATAGTCTGGGTCAGCTGATCAGATGTGCCAGAAGTGATTCTAGCTCGTTGGTTTCTTGTGTGCTATTTTGTGGACCCAATCAACTATTTAGGCTCAATTTGGACGTTTGTGATGGGGTACTGTGACAAAGTTAGCTCTGTGTTCCTTCAGCAAGAGGTTAGTAAGTCAAAAAGCTATGGAAATTGTCAGCTTGGCTTCTGGAGAAGCTGAAAAGTTGAGAATAACTGTTTAGCACATAAAATACTGTAAACAATTCCTATTTGTAATAAACTGCTGTGAAACAGTATTTATGTAGACTCTGTTATTACAGCAAATTCAAGGTAAATATTGCATTTTATTTCCTCTCAGCAGACCAAAATTGAATTGAGAATAGACCAAAATTTTGTTGCTGTATCATGAGAAACACTTGAAGTACTGAAGTAAAGGAAGGAGGAATACAGGCCTCCTATTTTAGTGTACTTAATGATGCTTTATCAGGAAGGAAAATGAATTACTTGTTGATATCTTTTAAGTTTTATTTCCAGAACAGGTGGGGTTTGTGTCTCTTAAGAGGAAAAGTATTGTAAAACAAAAGGAAGTAAAAATACTTGTATGTATTTTGTCAGTCTTTCATATGTGTAAGCTGATTTTATTTCCTGGCATGGAGGTCATCGACAGTGAGAGATAGAAATAACCACAGGAAACAAAGAGATAAGCAAAATGTAAAACTATTTAAACATTCAAGAGACATGGAAGGGAGCAGGAATGAAAACACTAAGATCTTTTAAAGTTGTTTTCTTCCTTCCTCCATTATCTTTCTGTTCTACTCATGGTTGAGAGCAGCACCAGGGATAAGGGAGCAGAGTGAAAAGCAGGAAAGAGAGGAGAAAAATGGATGTGATGATCTGTGTCAGGAAGACAGTTCCCTGTCTGTGGGAAGAAAATAAGGATATCTGAGGAGCTGTCACCCAGAGAGTGAGGGAGACTGACTTCTATATATCTGAGAGCTTTTAATAGCAGAGGCCCAAGTCCTGGGGTTGATGGGGCTAAGAACTCATTTTGCATGATGTGTCTATGGTGCAGCTTTCTGCCTTGAGCAGTCTTAATAGATGTAGCAGGAGGTCTAAAAATCTGAGGTTTCCCTTGATTTTCTGCTTAACTGATTTTTCTTGCTTTGAATGACTGACAACAGCTTCTGGGTCAAGCACTACAGTTTCCAGAACTCTCCAAATTGGTGACATATTGAAAAGTTTTTGTTTCTGGAATATAAAAAATATTAGGTGGCCAAGTATGTGGGGGTTATTTTGGTAGGTTTGTTTTTTTCCTCTTACAGTATGTCTGAATGATCCAACAACTTGCAGATGTGAAAAGATCCTTTTGACTTAATTACTTTTCTTATGATTGTCCAAATATATAGCCTCTTGCCTTATTATGAATGCTATGTATATTATGTTTGAAAAATTTAATGTATCTCCAACAGCCCCAAATAAAATATTGCAATATATCAATATATATATATATCAATATATAAATCATATATATCGACAGTGCTATCAGTATATCAACAGTGCTATTGATACTGGCATATTTAACCCAGTTTACATTAAGCAGCTTCCCATCTTCATAGGTACAAATAATAACAGAAACTTATTTATTGTTATCTTTCTTCTCTTCTTTCCATAAAATCTTTTGTTGTGTCCAAAGTAGATTTCCACAGTTTAAGAAGACAAAGTTATAATTGTCACCTGGTACAATAAGAAATTATTTATTACCTAGCTGGTACTTATGAAAAAGTGAGTAGTGTTGGATATATTTGCCACCTTCCAGCAGGTCACCTGAAGAGTTGTCCTGGTTTGGGACAGCATAAAGATGATTTTCTGTCTTGTACTTTTGCTTTCAGCTAAGTCTCTTGTAAGTAGTTGCACTTGCTGAAATTAACAGCCAGTTTCTCAGACAGTGTCTGCTTCTAGGACTGACAACACTCGATGTTTATAGTTACAGCTAGAGACTGGTATGCAGAGCCAAGGACACTGCTCAGCTCTGAGGAAAACTTTTACTCTCCAGAAGGAATAAGGAGGTCCCACCTGCAGCCCTCCTTTGGGGAGGAACAGACAAGATAGATGCCAGAATTGACCAGAGTTTTCCATCCCATACATGTCATACTCAGTATAAATTTTAGGGATCACCAGGGTCAAGCCAGCTTCCAGCTTCCTGCCCTTTCTGCCTTTCCTGCTTCCCTTTCTTTACCTGTCCCTGTTTGCTTTGGCATCCTGGGAGGATTCCATCCATTCCTCTGCCTGTGGTCCTGATCCATGCCAGCCCATATCTGTGTGTTCCTGCCTCCAGCTCCCGACTGCTGCTGACTCCAGGAGTCCAGCCTGGACTTTCCCAGGGCTGCCCTGAAGCCTCAGTGGTGACGTGAGAATTACTGGGGGAAAAGGGTAGAGGAACGTGGTATCAATTTTCCGGTATATTTGTATATATTTGGTAATTTTTCCTATTTATCATTACTGTTTCATTAAAGCTGTGTAGTTTAGTTTCCAACCCATAAGTCTCTCTCCCTTATTCTCTCTCCTTTCTTTATCAGCGAGGAGAGAGAGATTAATAGAGAGAATCTGTCACTTGGTTTAATTGCCGGGCCAGTGTTAAACAGTGACAAGAGTCTGGTTTGCCAGGGAGTCATTAGAATGGGAGATTGGTCTCCCTTGATCCCTGGGACAGACTGAACAACAGCATTTTTTCTTTTTTTCCTCTGAATTGAGCTAGTGACCACCTCTGTCTCAGCCCTCTTTCATCTGCCTTTTTCTTCCTTACCTGACATGGCTCTATTTTCTCATCACTCTCCCTTGCAACATGGAAGCTTTTCACAGAAGTCTGACGCAAGGCTGTGCAGCTCTGCTGCACTGAAACTGGGCCTTGGCAGAGACTGGAGTGACTGGGAGGAGAGTTGCAGTATTTCCAGCAGGACCGGAGTCAGGTTGTGACTGAGTGCAGGGGGGTTGCTGCCTGTTCTCTGCCTTGGTATCTCAAGCTGTCTGTGTACACACTTCTTTCCTGTAAGCCCAGGATGACAGCAGCCAACAAACTCTGACCTTACTGTGTAAATGTTCTTCAGCTTAGTTGGTGGAGGTGTCAGGGAGCAACAGTATCTACATTTATTCTGGGTTATTAGGGTGGAGTGGTAACTTGAAAGGGAAGCAGTGTCAAGTGTGTAAATGGAAATGGTGATGTCTCAACCTTGCTAAACTACAGCCAGAACACTGAAGCCTTACTTCAACCAGTGATTAGCTTTCTGATTTCCTTACCTTTTTTACTCTGCTAAATCTTGCTGAAAGCATTGACTTTGTAATGAGATAATTTTATAATATTCTTGTATTCATTATCTTTTATAAAATCGTGATTTGAAGAGGTTCTTTCAAAAAATATGATTATAATTTCAATTGGATTTTTATGCAGCCACTATCAGCAAGGTGTCTAAAAGTTTAGGAAATTGGAGAGGAAAATCTTATTTTATATATTTTTTTTTCTGCCGTTGAGTACCATGATAGAATTTTATCTTTCTGTCTGGAAGATGTCTCTGCTTCTGTAGAATGAAATTACCTATACAGATGTTTTTTGCCTGGCAAAGATCTCCCACTTGTACCTAGCCTTGCTCACCTAATCTACAATAATTGCACTGTTATGTGCAGGCCTGATGATGTCAGTGAGAAATCATGAAATTGTTCCTATCATCTTGTTTTTTTCAGAAGTATTTGCATTTCATTTTTAATCACAGTCGCTAGTTTGAGTTTTGAACAGAAAAAAAAAAAAAAAAGGACACATGTGGATTGATGCTAGGAATAATTTTGCTCTCAAATCCAAACAGATCCTCTTGAGAAAGTGCATCATAACTCATCTGCAGACTAATCAGCCTGAGGTTGACCAAACTGGCCTTGCCCTACTTTCTTGATAAGTTCCTTGATTAAAACTTACTAATGTAATGAATAATGTAGAATCTCACTCTACATGTACCTAAATATCTGTAATACATGGCACTGGAAAATAGCTGGTGAGCTAACTTAGATGCAGGCGTCTGTGGGCTATGCTGTACAGTTGCTGCAAAGTGGGTGGAATGTAAAAATAAAAAATAGAATAGAGAATGCTTGTATTTTAGGGAATTGTAGCTCTGGTTGTGATTAGAATAGTGCTAGAGTTAAGGTGCTACTTATGGGTAGCCCCCTTTAAGAAGCTGAAAAAATTTTTATTTCTCTGAGAGTGGAGAAATAAGTTCTTTGCATCATCATTTTTCCTAGGAAAGGGAGAACATCAGTGAAGCAGTTAACACTGTTGAATCTGGGAGATTAAACAAGATCAATCCAGCTGTGCTCTCATAGGGGAAGAGTTACAGAACTCACACATTTTTGCTTAATTTGCTTCTCCCAGCCTCTCCATTACATAAATCTGGTTGTTATACCTGTAAATGAACAGTCTAAAACTTGTGCAGCTGTTCTATGGAGAAGAATGTGTCAAGCATAGAATAATTTTGATTGAAAAAGACCTTGAAGATGTATCAAGTCCAGCAGTTAACCTAGCACTGCTAAATCCACCACTAAACTCCTGTTAATCAGCACTACTTTACATGTCCTTTAAATACTTCCAACGGATGGTGACTCAACCGCTTACTTGAGCAGCCAGTTCCAGTGCCTGACAACTCTTTCAGTAAATAATTTTTCCCTAATATCCAGTCTAAAGTTTCTTTGGCACCCCAGACGACTTCTTTTGTAATATGATTAAAGGGAAAGAACCCTCATAGAAAGGCTGGGATGCATGGCTTACAGACTAGGCTCAAATTCTACTTTACTGCTTCTTCTACTATGTCAGAATTCAATAAAGATGGATTCTAAACTAATTAATAGCATTTAACCTTTTTTTTTATTTATTTTTAAACTTTTTTATTTTTAATTTTTTTTAATTTTATCTTATTGTTCCCTTCTCCCTTATTTATCTTCTTTCCTGTGAGGGTGGTGAGACACTGGGACAGGTTACCCAGGGAGGCTGTGGATGACCACTCCCTGGAAGTGTTCAAGGCAATATTGGATGGGGCTTGGAGCAACCTGATTTAGCAGGGGGTGTGTTAGCCCATGAGGTGCAGTTGGAACTAGATGAACTTTAAGGTCCCTTCCAGCCAAACCATTCTGTGATTCCATGATCTTTCCCATCTCTGAACTACATCTGTTGCCAGTAGCAAAACGAAAAGGGAAAGGAAAGAATAAAAGAATAAAAGTGGAAGAGGTCTTTCAGAAAAATTAGTCTGAACACATATGAAAATATTTCAAATCTGTTCAATTATTCTATCAGCTTTAATGAGTGTCAGAATCACTGCTTTGCCTTTAAGATTTTTTGTCCTGTATAGTTTGTTTCTTTTCTTTCAAGAGTGTGTGCACCCTTCCTAAGAAATCTGATAATTAGGTTTCTGTAGCGTTTATGAGAATACTGTTCATGGTCACTTTCAACAGAGGAATTACAAAGATTCCCAGGGGTTCATGGACCCCATACGGAAAACATTTTTGACACTGGTAGCTGTATGAGCCCACTTCTGACTGTAATCATATGTTTGAGAGACCTTTCCCATGCTCAGACTGCAACATGCAGCTTTGCTTCTCAGATGGCTCTCTGCAGGAGGAAAGTCTGTTCCTCTGATCACATAACACATGGGGATGGCTATTGATTTCTTATTTAGTGAAAGATTATGCACAAAGTGGGTAGACTTTTGGACTTTGACATAAAAAATAAACTGTGAAAATGTGAGCTGTCTTAATGAAATTTAAGATTTCAGTACCAAAATTAAGGACTACTTGACTTGGAGTTGTTTGAGCTATGCATTACTTTCATTACTTGAGTTTTCTACTTAACAAGAAGTGGATGAGCTAGAAACCAACACATTGGAAACCCCCAATTCTTTATAACTCACAAATGTTTTTCCACACATTGTAAATTGTGAAAGACTATTCTTACCCTATTCATTAGGTAAAGCAAACAACTATCTAAGTTAGTTACATTTCTCTTAAAACAACAGCTTTGTTTTAGATGCTTTCTCCGTACAATATTGGTCTATGGGCTATGATTGAGATCTATAGTATTATTCTCATAAAAAAAAAAAAAAAAAAAAAAAGTAACAGTTTACATCATAATAAATCTAAAGGATAATACACACCAAAGGACATGCTTAGCAAATGGTATACACTCAGCTGAAAGAACTCTCTTGGTTCTGAAAAGTAAATTGAGATTGCCAGATCTGGATCCAGATCTATTAAGAATAATCAGTTTTTTAATGGTTATGAAAGTAATACTAAATGTAAGGTAAAAATTATATTTAGTGGATTTTTCCCAATAGGACTGTAATATAAAGCAAATTAAAGTGCCTCAGAGGATATAGGAAAAGTCAATCTTTTGGAAGTAGTGAAGGAAAAAGTTTTTGTTTTCCTCAAGTGTCATCTTTTACACCACTTCTACACGTACAGTGAAATGTTTATTCTTTATTAATGAGAGATTTCTACCATGAAAGTGTAGGGCTCCAGTTCATCACCGAGTAGACTTGGTTTAGAACTGACAGAGATTTTTGACCTTGTTGAAAAATAAATGCTGCCAGTATAAGTGTTCTCTTATGCAAATGACTGTTGCTGGATTTTCAGATGTCAGTTGCATAATTTATTATTGCGTGCTAATAAAAGAAAATCACTTCTGCCAAAGTCTTTGCAAAATCAGAGAAACAGGAAAGGAATAGAACATCCAAGGGCATGTTCTTTTTAATAGCTATGACTGATTATTCTCGCTGTGCATTAATAAAGTAACATTGGTTTGAGTTCAGATATGAAAATAGAGCAGATGCAGACCAATTGTGTGACCGATTCCAGAGAGAATTTCAGTTGCATTGGCACACAAATGGTTGCTGCTCTCAGGCACACTAACCCAAAAAATATTTAGTAGTGACATTTAGTGATCTAAATGTCTTAGCTCACTGTCTAACATAACTTTGTCAGGGGTTTTATGTTCTGCTTGCTCTTAGAAATGTTTCCCACTAGTGAATGTGCCCAGGTTAGAGTCTAAAGAAATCACATGGGGACCTCTTCAAAAGTTCTGCACTTAGGCGATGGAGAGAGGATATCTGCTGGTAAATGAAAAGTTAGGAAGCTTAGTTGAGTTCTGTTTGTGGAATTTCTGAACTGCTATTGCTGATTTGGAAGGATTTAAACTTCTTCACTCTTGGCTTTCCAGTTCCTATCTACCACATAAGAAAGTAAAAACTAATCTCTCTGGTTTTGTTTTAACGACAGGTTTCTGATCTGTGGGGTTTGGAATTTTTTATGTTTTTAAATTTTTTTTAAGAAAGGAGTTTTCTAAAAGTTTGCTATACAACAATTGCAAAATGTATTTTGTTTGTTTGAATTATTGTTCATCTGAAATACACACAATAGAATTAGACTTTGGTGAGTTGCTCAGTGCTTATAAATGATTAACAGAACACTTCACAACCATGTGTTTGACAGGGATGTGTATTTCTGCTCAGTTGCTGCTCCAGATACAATTATTAGTAGGAATTCTTTATAAAGTTTATTAATTGATGCTGAAGTCTGTAGGTTATTTTTATGTCAAGCATGCATCTTCTTTTCATCATAGGTGAAGTGTAAAGTTGAATTAAAGGAGGTTTTTTTGACCTTGTCAAAAATAAACAGGTAAAAACACTTCCAACAATGAAAAGCTTGCCATCTCCTCAAGGACTATTTGCATAGGGCACTGCTGGTCTGTCTAAAAGCCATATTACCAGTGTCAGTAAAAAAACACCTTCTAACAAGATGATAGAACAAAAGTGAAACATACTAAAAGTTCCATTATGCAGCTACTCTGTATTGCTGTTGAAATCTATTTTTCCAGCATTATATTTTCATGTCTAATCTTATTCCTTTGATAACCAATGATCTCTGCAATCCTCTAAATACTTCAGGGAAATTATAGATCCTAACAATGATGGGATGCTATCTGAGATTTTGAATGGGGCATTTGGAAAACTAATTAAACACAAACAAGAAACTGCCAACACACATCTCAGTGGTTGTAATAAATATTTTCTTGGTTTTTTTAACTCTTTATTATGAATGCATCTCCCTTCTCTCTGGCTCTTAACTAAAACAGGTCCATACCGAAGTACAAATGATTGCAAACAGAATTTACAGTATCCAGTAAATTCTGTCAATATATATTACAGGAGGATTTATCTGCTCCTTTGTTATTTTGATATTAAATTGCATTTACTGGTGAGCTGGGGGAGCTTCCAGCAGCTTCTCACAGGAGACAGGCCTGTTTCCCCCAGCCCTGCTACCAAAACCCTGGTGCACTAACCCAAAACACTGTGAAATGAAACATTTTGATGACCCACAATTTACTTTTCAATTTCACTGCAGAGGGAGTGTTTCTTAACTAGCCTGGTATTTTGGATAGGAGTAAGTAATTATGAACTGTTCAGATAAATTAATGTCCTCAAACACCACTATTGCAGACTTTTTTGGGACTGTGCAAGGACTTGGAGATCTTTAACACTGCCTTGTATTGGAGGTCTGAGATACTTAGCTGCTGCATGCAACTGAATTTCTTCACAAATCAGAGTTGTGCTTTGGGTTGAGGGTGCACCTCTTCTAAAATGAATTTTGATGATTGCCCACCTGTGGATTTTCAAATAGTTTCTGAGTGCAGGAGCCTCATGCTCTAGTGACACAGCATGCTTACAGCATGCATAGCTCTCTACCCCAAAAAATGTCTTCTAATTTGGTTTTCCATAGAATAAAATCCATTTTATATAAAGGTTTTTCACTGTACATTTCCCAATGTTCTCATCTTTTAGGGTTGATGGAATAAGTGAACTTGAATTAATTGAGTTGCTAGCACTTTAACTTCCTACAGAAACATGCACCACTGAGTGGATTTTCACATTACACTCCCAGTAGAGACTTAACATTTTTTAAATGCTTCAGTTTAACAAATATGAAAAAGATAACTCGTGTCTTTGCAGAACAAAACTATTGCTCAGAAGTTGGCTTGATCTTTTTGATCTTTTTGAGAAGTTAGAAGTTGGCTTGGTCTTTTTTTTTTTCTGCACATAAAATGAAAGATTAAGGAGTACTCTCCATTCCTAGATGCAGATGCTTCTCTGACCTGACTTTGGGTGAGAGAACATCTTTGTGTAGCAGTCTTTTTTAGAACTAAGGATTCTGTATGTTTCGTTCTTTTTTTCCCTGCAAATTTACAATCCAACTCTTCTTTTTTTTTTTTTTTTTGAAATGCATCTTGATCTCTTTTTTAAAAGAAAAAAAAAAACCCACAAGTGTTACCTTGTGGTGTAAATTGGGTTTTGGGGTTTAGAACTTTTTTTTTTTTTTTCTAAATGCTGATACATTTGTACATGGGTGCTCCACTTTTCTGGTCTTTAGCAGAGACTTGGAGGTCTTCTGACAGTACCTTTTGCCTCCCTCTATGGAAACCCACACCAAAATCATCAGTCATCAAATTAAGAGTCTAACAAGTGAGTAGAATGACTGTAGAGTTTCAGGAAGAAGAGATGAAGGCCAGATAGTTGCCCAGAGTAGCACAGCGGTCATGAGAATGCAAATAACAGATCATGGAACAGAACAGACACTTGTCCCAAAAGTCTTTATTACTTCTTCAGCTTGGCTGTTAGGGATCTATCATGTGCAGTCATAACTTGAGTGAAGCCGGAGTGTGAGAGATGAAATGTATAAAGTAAAAGTAGAAAGGGAAGGTAGGGGGGGATATATGATATAGAAATAGTCTAGAATCTCTTAGGCATTTTTGTTCATTGTAAAGCAATGAAGAAGCAAAAATCAAATAGTTTAAAATCCTTTTCAGGTCATCTTTTACAGTAACTAATATTAAAATTTATGAGCTGAAACACAAGACAGAAAGATCTGTTCATTTTAAAAGCTAAAACAGAGAAAGCAGCACAAAAAAGATGTGTCATGACTTACAATAAAGGCTAAATTACAGTAAAATAATTCCTTGAAAAAACACTCTGTCTGCCAAAGCCCACACATCAAACCACAGTCTGTAACACAGGAGTTCCTCCACTTGCCCATCTGTAAGAATGTGAGAGACAATAAGGGACCTGACCCTCTACTGTGCTAGGACAGCTTGATACTTACTAGAAGGTACTGACTTTGCTGTAGCTGCTCTGTAAAACTGGGCTAATGGAGTATGGGGATTTATGACTTCAAATAAATCTCTGGTTACCTAATGATACAGATTAGGTCTGTATGCTGTTGCCTGTGTTTGGTTTACAGACTTGCCAGTAGCTCCACATCACCAAAGAAAATAGTAGAGATATTTTTTCTGTTCCTAGCTCGATCACAATTTTCTTTTTTCCTACTCTGTAATCTACTCCATGCTTGCATCTGACAGCCTGTCTGGTTCTTTTCATGGTGAAGTCTCTCAGAAACTCTGTGGACATCTCTGTACAAAGTACTTTGCTTTATATGCTTTAAATATCCCTGCAATTTTGACTGGTAGTGTAACTATGAAAAAGCACTGGGTTCCATATAATACAGATGGTGCTGTATCAAGGTAGGAGCCATCAAACTAAATCCTTGTTCTTGATCTGTTGCCATCTGAGCTATCTCCACCCTGAAACCCTACATAGAGTAATGTGGGCAGACGTGCGAATGCTGGTTGGGGAAGGCTAGAAGACAGCATTAGAACTATTTATTTGCTTTTATTTAGTTAGTTAACTAATATCATCAAAAATAAAGAAAAAGAAAAAAAGAAAAATGAAAAAAACTCAAACTACTACAAAACAAAAGAACCAAAAAACACTGAAATACCCCATCCTATTAAACTTTCCTGAAAGTCACATTCTTATTCTATTATTGCCAGAATTTTTACTTAGTCAACAAATATGTTAAGCTCATCTTAAACAGAAACTTGGACTGCAGTGTATACATATATGTACATATATATATGTACGTGTATATATATATATGTACGTGTATATATATATATGTACATGTATATATATATATATATATATATACACGTTTGAAAATCAAATAGATATAGAAGTTATTCCGTAGTAGCTCTCTGGCATTAGATGTCACTTCTGAAAGAATGACTACACAGAACTAACCTCATTGAAATAAGAAATTGCAAGGTGCTTTGTAATGTTTATCATAAGTATTTAAAAAAACAATTGCTTGATGCAGCTGTCAAAACATGGTTTCAGAAGAAGAGTTTCAGGGTTATAGGAAGCTATTACACTTCTTATATGAGTATCATGAACAAGCCTGGGCTTGAAGAAGAGAATAACCAGGGGGGGAAACAACTAACATGCATCTGTGCTTCTAGGGGCCAAGAAGTCAAGAAGATAAAAGACAAGACAGGTTATTCTGCAAGGTCTTAAGAGAAAAATAAAATAAATAAATATAAATCTCAAACATCTGGATGCCTGCAGTATCAATATTTGATAATATATGAATCTCTTGTCTTATGAAAACTGAAAAAATGTTTGGGATTTTTTTTCATGCTTCATTCACTGCTCATATGATGTGCTCCTTAAAAATTAAAGGCAATCACATCAGTGCCTATGGAAGAAAGGTGAGATTTCTCTTTCTGTGGAATCTCTTGAGGGTGCTAAGGAAGAGAGAGATGCTTCTACATGTAGAGATCAGCCTTCTCTGAAGGACTGGAACCCTGTGGACTGAGAAATTTCTCAGATTTAGAAATAGGGAGTGCTGACAGTTAGGGAGCTGGTTTTCACAAACAAGGGAAATAGCCTTTGTAGGGACAAGAGGGGACTGTTTAGTATTTGCTGCAACTCGAAATAATTGATCTGTCTGAAATTAGGTTAGGAGGCAAGGATCCACCTGCAAGGACAGAGTTGGCAAGAGCAGGGACAGGTATTCTCTCTGTAGTTCTATTTCATCTGAGTGAGTCTCTTGAGACTGATTGATTTAGCAGATTTATTCTTATTTCCCATTAGCCTTTAAAAAAACCTTTGTTATTTTGCTATGTTAGATTTTAAAAGCTTTGGGGTTGCTTTTACAATTATCTTTGTAATATTCATTTAAGGGATAAAGGGGGAAGAGGGGATTATAGATATACCTATTTTCAAAGCCTTAGCTGTTTTAATTTCCCTCATAAAGAATTAGTATTCATTTCCCATATTCTGTGTGGGCATACCAAGTCTAGAAAATGTATGCACAGCTACCGTGTGTAGAGGGTGCCTTTCTGTGTTTCTTTTCTCCAATGAAAAAAAAATTAACTGTCTTCAGAGTTCAGGCTTTGATGAAACCTGCCTTCCACTATAAAACTAGTCTATCTTGAATATTAGAGAGTATTTGTGAGGTTCCTCTCTTTCAAAAATACCTAGAAATATTGCTAACCGTAACTGTAGTTCTATTATGAGAACTCAGTGACAATAATACTTTCTAAATCAAAAAATAATTATTTTTAGACTAAGTAAGAACTAGTGAGAATGATGGATACGAGAGCTATTACATCAGAGGAGTAGCCAATGGTTTTACCTGCTGTTGTTGGTGACTGGGTTTCCAGCAGTTCATGTAGGAATGAGGCTGGCAGGGCAAGTACTCATCTATTGCATGTGTCTAGGAAGGACTTTGAAGATCATAGAATGGTTTGGGTTGGAAGGCACCTTAAAGATGATTGAGTTCCAAACTCGCTGCCATGGGCAGAGGCAATTTTCACTAGACCGAGTTGCTAAGGCATGTTGATACTATGAACCAGTTCTTATTTTGTGAGCAGTTTAGACCACAATTCCCTTTTAGAGGGGGTATTGTCAACAATATTATCTTCACTTCTCTAGTGGTGAGCCCTTATATGAACATGGCAATAGAAGATGAAGAAGAAATGAAACCTCAGAATCTTCTTTTAGTGTCTTGCAAACAATCCAGTTAATAAGTTTGGAAACCTTATTTTCTGTCTGAATATTGCAGCAGAACTGTAGTGAAAGAAATGTAATTAATCATCCCTCCATATTCCATAGGCAGCATTTAACAGTTATTTCACTCATCTTATGTCTTTTATGTCATTTCTCCCTTGTTGATTTCTGAATATCATGAAGCTTATTCTTTGGCTTACCTGGCTCCAGTGATTCCTGTGTAACATTACTGTAGTGCTTGATGGTAGAATGGGAAAAACACACTCTTTAACTATTGATTGTTTGTGTGGATTTCTTTTTCTTACTATTTTTTTTTTCTTATGTTGGGAGATGATACATGGTAAAGTTCATGCAAGCAATTTTGTAGAAGACAGCTGAGTTTTTATTTCTATTCTTGCAACAGAAAAGGTGACCAAACTCATCAGGACTGTGGTTTGCAGCCACAGAAGAGGTAGAGTCCTGTCTGGAAATCTTCCATTCCTGCACTTACCTGTTTCTTATGCAAAGAAATGTTACAAAAGATCTGGATTTGCAAATATATGAGGGGTCAGATTTTGATATTATATGAACATGCAGTCTCTGGCATGTATGAAATCCAAGTTCCAAGTTTTTGGGGTTGGGTTTGTTTTCTTGGGGGGAGGGGAGATGTCACTTTTTGAGGCAAAGGATGCTCTCATTTTGAAAGTGTTTTAGAGAGGTGGGTATTTCCTTTTTCCCTATGATTTTGAGAATGTTTATGTCCTGTAAGTACTGTATTTAGCCACAGGATATTTAAAAAACAAAACAAACAAATCCTGAACTCTGCGAGAAACAGAGGATTTTATGAAACCAATTCAAACTTGCCAGTTCTTCAGCTCCTTTGCCAATTTAGTGAATTCAGTAGATTAAGGAAGATTAGTATCTTCTGAATGTTTCACTAATAATTGAGCCAATTCAATTACTCCTGCAGACTTTTTCATTTCCTCTTGTTTAGTAATGGGAAGTTAAATCTCCTTTTCATGGTTTAACCCCAGCTGGCAACTCAGCCCCACAGAGGCACTTGCTCACTCACTTCCAGCAGGATGGGGGAGAGAATTAAGAGTAAAAATGAAAGAACTTGTGGGTTGCAATAAAGACAGTTTAATAGGGAAAGCGAAAGCTACACCTGCAAACAAAGCAAAGCAAAGAATTAATTAATTTCTTCCCATTGGTAGCCACCTCCAGGAAAGCAGGACTCCATCACATGTAATGGTTATTTGGTAATTCAAACACCATCCCTTGAACATCCCCCCTTCCTTCTTTTCCCATAAGATGAGCATGACAGTATAGGGAATATCCCTTCAATCAGCTGGGGTCAGCGGTTCCAGCTGTGTTTCCTCCCAATTTCTTGTGCATCTCCAGCCTACTTACTGGGGTGGTGGGGTAAGAAGGCACTGCTCATTAAAAAAAAAATGTAAAAGCACTGCTCATTAAACCCCAGACCATCCCTGTATTGTCAGCACCGTTTTCAGCCCAAATACAAAACATAGCCCTGCACCAAGTACTATGAAAAAAATTATCTCTATCCCAGCCAAAGCCAGCACGCTACTACACAACCATTCTCATGAGATGCATATGAAAGTACATAAGGAAGTTACATTTTCTGGATTTACTTTTTGATTCATGGTTATTTTTACCACACGTATTTTTCTGTACTTCCTTGTGCATGCATTTGAAAGAATCTGTATTTCTGAGCTCTTCCAGAATTAATAGTAATGTTTTAAATTAAACTCAGTATCACTAGTGAGAGTGTATTCAAAATGAATAACTTAGGAGCAGAGTCCCAATATCAGCAGGTGTTTTAAACTTCAGTGCTAGCTGAGAATCTGACCTCATGAATGTCTAGACAGTGCCAGTGAAAATCAAAAAATATGATCTTGCACAACCTCACAAAGCTGGGTGCCCTGACTCTTGTGGTAATTCCTCATGCAGATAGCTTACTGAGTTGAATATGTGTTCTTTAACTCTGCCAGTGCTGAAATACAATTTATAAGTGCTATTGTGTTTGTAAGAATAGAAATATGGAAGAAAATACAAGATTTCATTTTCAGTTTTGTCATTTTTTTACCACTGTTACCTTGATCCTGGGCCAAGCTCTTTGGTCAGTTGCAGTTATTCATCTGAATGCTTTTTGTCAAGGCCTTAAGAAATTCTCAGAAAGTACACATGATAACAGCAGTTCTTAAAAACTAACAAAAAAACCCCATGCACTTTATTTTACTTAGTAAAAGCCCAAAACTTTTTATCCTGGTAATTGTCGTGTGGTTTATTTGGCACTGAATGCATCTCTGCAGACACCTGAGACACCTATTAGACAAAGATGGCCAGATCCACACTTTGTTCTGGGTCCTTGCTCTTTTAGCTGCTGTTCCTGCCAGCTGAGGAAGGACCTGAGCTGGGGCAATTCAAGGAGATCCAGTGCCAGCTGCTGTGCTTTAAGAAGATGAGTCTGGAGAGTGGGAAGCACATGTCTTATTCTGTCTTTAATTACCTGTATCAGAACTGCTCTAGAAAGGTCATGTCTCCAGCTGAGAAAATGCAGTCAGCTCCTTCATAATATCTGTCAGTGAAAGGACTCTGGACAGAATGGTCTGAGAGTGCTGATCTGCTATTCCTAGTCATTAGCTGGGTTTTTCTTTTATGTGTTTGCAAACTGGCTTAGGGCAATGAAAGGAACTTCTGTGGTGGAGGTACTGTGCAACACAGATACAGTTATAAATAATGACAATCATGTGTCATCAAAATCTTGTGTTATGCTTCAGATTGCCAACTACAATGATAATTGTTTTAAATATTAAAACATCATCTTTCCTTTTTTTTTTTTTTTTTCCCTCTTTTCTTTTTTTCTACATAATCTCAGATATTTCTCTGCAAGTTCCATTATTATTTTGACAATTGACCTGTGGGTGGATGAGATACACTGGGAACTGAATTTTTTGAGGTATTTTCTTACTGTATTGCAGAAACTGTATTGTGCATATGTTTTAAGTACCATTTGCTACAGACTAGTGACTTTTCTTGATTATTTAACCAAATAAATGAGTTAATCTTTAAAACTGTATGTCATCTTTTAACAAGGTGAGTGCTATTCTTTCCCTTAAAAAAAAAAAAAAAAATAGACTAATGCTGGCTAAATAAACATACCAACAATTTTCATGCATAAATTATACTAGAGATTCTAAATAGGAATTAAGACTATTTGTTCTACATTAGCCAATATCCACACAGCAAACTAATCCCCCCAAAATCACACAGGAAGGCTTCTGTCTTTCTCCCCCCCAAAACCAGGAGAAAATCAGAAGCTAAACTCACCTCATCTCAGTGCAGCACTACATGTTCCTATCTGTCAAACCCAACAATTCTAGTCTGTTGCCAATGCCACTCTGAATATTCCTGTGTCAAATCTCAGGAGAGCAAGTCTGGAGGCTCCCTCCTTTTCTCACGATTTTTCGTCTCAACTGGGAAGCGTATAGGCAGCTTCCAGAGTGACATATTGGTGCCTGTCATCTGATAACGATGGTTGTTTTGTTGCGATATCACCATTTCTGGCTCTAAGTAGCAAAAAATTGCAAGTTTTTTTTAAATACTGGTTGAAGTGCTGAAAGGAATTCAGCACCACTATAGAGTTAATTCATCATTATCTACCTTCATTTGTTCACCCACTTGACTGAACAGTGCAGTATTAAACACATTCTCTCTTGATTCTAGCAATTATGCTGTTCCCATTACCTTCCTCCATTACGAGCTATTGAAGAAATAAGTGCAGTTATGAGAAACGATGACTTAAAAGCTTTTTTTTTTGATGGGAAAAAATTCTGAAAAGCAGGAAGACAGTTTTATGGGTCACTTTGATCAGTGGTCTACTAACATTTGCATTGGTAAGCGGCTATTTTGAACATCTGAGCACTCTGTGTACGTGCTGAATCTGCTTGCTGAGCTTTTGGGGGGTGTTCTTTGATCAATGAGAAATATGAGACTGATCACACACCTCAGGGATTACGGTGCTGCATAATGTAACATCACTGATAACCTATTTTAGGGGAGAGGGGGGGAAAGAAACTTTTAAAGCTTGTGTTTCTAAGAATAAGTGATTTTTTTCCCCACAGAAAAAGTTAAGTGACAGGGAAACGTCAAAAGGGTCAGAGATTTAATGTGTAGACACATGCAGTGCTCTCAAGTTACTTATTCACATCTAAGAAACCTTATAAATCCCAAGTAGAGATTAGTGGCTAGGATGTTCTCTAAAGTCATAAGATAATCTTTTGGTTTGAGCAGAGGAAAAGTAAAAAAAAAGAGTATATGGAGATGCACTTCAAAGCTACATCCTCTCTCTTTCTAACAAAAAATGAAGATCCAGATATAAACTTATCACAGCAGCATTCATGGTAATCAGGTGCACTTTTCTTGTAGATGAAAGACCATACAGAAATAAAATGCAATGTAAGTGTCCTCAGAATTAGGGCCAAGAGCTGAAAATCTTCTCTGAAACTGATAAGACCGTTTATTTATCAAAAGAAGTACACCTGGTTTTAAAGGAAAGGAGGTACTGGAGCTTATTGTACAACTCTGTCAAACTCCTCATTTACAGCTCACAGCAGATAAGCCAGAGCATGCAAAATTCTGCCACACTTCTTGTGGCTCAGCACTGACTGTTGGTAATAGTTTGGAGTGCTATTCTCTGTATGTCTAAAACTGAGTGTTTTCATGCTCAGATACTCAGCTTTGAAATACTTAAAAAACTAGAACAGAAAGGAAGATTGCTAAAACATGTAGAAATTAGAACTTGTACTGAATAAGAAAGGCCAGAAATGCCTTATGAGCTGTTATTCCAGAATTTTTTTTTCACCTGTGTAGAAGCTTGCTGTTAGATAAATCCTAGACAGGTTTTCAATTAAGCTTCCTTGCCTGCTGTTAGAGTCAAGCTAAGGACAAAACTCAACTTTATTGGTTTTAGAAGCCCCCTTCCTTAGAAATATAGTTCCTTAGAAATAAGGAGTGTTTGCATACATAAGGCATTTGGAGTGGTTTTTAAGAAAAGGATATATTTCAATTAGGATTTTTTCAGAACCATTTCAGTTATCAGTTGCATGTGTTAAGCTTGAATTTACACCTCACATTTCAAAACATGTTTTTTTTTATTTTTAAATGGTGGCTTACTTATCTATAATTTCTTCATATGGTTCTTTAAATAGAAATTTCTCATCTCTGTGTTAGTGTCTAATGATAATATGATTTTTTTTTTAAATGAATCTTGACTTTAGCTTTTGAATACACCACGAGGGGAGAATGTTCCTTAAAATATCCATGAAAATATTATGAGTTAGTGAACAACAGCTTCAAAGGAAGACTGTTGCAGAAATATAATCTCTTCTGATCTTAACAGTTCCTGTGAATTTTGAATAAAACACTCTTAGATAGTGTAACTTCTTCTTTTCATTGACTTGAGATGACAGGTAGCCATGGCATGTTTTGTCATTTTTTGACTTTTTTTTAACAAAGTGTCCTTGAGACAAAATTAAAAATCAGAAATGGGGCCTGTTGGGGAGAGGAGAAGGTCACATTTCATTCATTTACATATATTAACTCCAGAGTCAAGAGTGAATTTCTGAGCTTAAGTCAGGTCTCTGAGTTTGAAGGAAGAGGTTCATTAAGAAGAGACCCAGGCAGAAACATCTGTAAATAAAGGTCTGTGTCAAATGTTGCAAGCCATCAACATTTGCTTTGGACAATAAGCCAGATTACTGACAGAAAACCAGGACACAGAGAAAAATCTTATGAACAACCTCATTTTTTTTAATTTTAAGTGTTTTATCTCATGATGCTTTGTCTAAGTGGTGCTCACAGTGCAATACTTAATCCAAGGTATAGTCCAATGTATATTAGAGTCTAATATTTTAATGTGGAAATGTTGCTTTTCTCGCCTACAGTGGAATGATCTGTATTTCTGTTATGTCAGTAGAGATATAAATACTATTTCAAATCTTTCTCATTCCAAAGTAATGCCCACCATTCTATGACTCTTTTAAAAAATATATTTCTGAAAATTCAAATATCAAACTCTGAGTCAGACTATGAAATACTAAAAATTCTTGGAGTAATTTAGTCTTAAAGCACACATTGAAGCTGGTCACTCAAAATAGTACTCCTTATTCCAGACTGCTTTTGAAAATGTAACCCTGGTATTGAGCAACAGAAAAGACTGAGTTTTCAGAGGATGAGAAAGAGGAGGAGCTATAATCAGACTACTATTAATAAATTTATTCATACTTTACAGATGTCTTATTTTGTTTTGCTTTTGAAAACAAAATCTTATTTGATAAATTGTGTGTGTGTATTGTCAGTATTTTGTTTTTATCAATATATCTCTCCAAAAGGTTGTCCAGAATGTAAGCATAGATCACCATAATCTTCGTATTTCCAGATTACTGAACTTTTAAATTTTCCAGTCTGAATTTTGCCTGGTCAATGGATGTGCTTTGCATATAGAATTTCTGAGGGGAATATTGACCTTTTGCAGCCATGAAAATGCAAAGTTTTAGGCTCCCACTCTGCAAAGCCATGATCAAGGGCTATATCTTGATGTGTATGCTAAATTGCAGACTAACAAGTCCAAGAAGCAGGCTATGAATGTAATGCTGATGTCTGTACAATAAATTGAATTAATCATATACATTTTACACATTTTGCATATCATTGCCTCTCTGCCACGTCATCCATTCCTAATTGTGGTTAATGGCATCCTTGAACAATTAATTCCCTTTTGCCCCTTTTTTTACAAATGCAAAATCTGACTTTCACCACACTACAGCAAATATGTCTTGTGTTGCATAGTGAAACACACTAACCTTAAGGCAAGATTTAATATCCACAGTCATGACCCATGATTATAATTTCTGAAGTTTAGAGAATTCAAAAGAAAAGTAGTTAGATTTTAACGGACCATGAAACATGTCTTCAAGTCTTGGGATTCTGAAAAATGAAGTACTTCCCAGCAGTGCTTTATGCAGAAGTCTTCTAATAGGTTATTGTAAGGGAATGAACTATAGTTGGGATTTTTTCTTTTTTTTTTTTTCCCTAGTTTATGGTAATTAAATATACCTTCCTCCACCTATGCAGAAATGAAGAGGAAATTAAATGCACATTACAAAAAGTAATGCTTAAATCTAGAGTAATGTCTTAAATGTTAAATTCCAAAAGGAACGCTGTTATATATGAAGGTTTTATTTCCATTCACTTAGAATGACCTGAATAATTTACTGGTGCCTTTCTGCTTATCTGCAATGCTTTCTGATACATCCATAATAAAGCCTTAGTGTCCTCGTTGGAAGTGGCAGTAAGAGTAAAAGCATCTCTTTCATATTAAATATATAATATGTTATAAAAAACTGAGAGCTTCATAGAGTTGGTTATAAATTATGAGTTATGAAATGCAGGCAACCGATGACATAAAAAGCAAAGGTAAATTCTACAGAAAATAAGGTAAGAAGAAACGTTTTAGTATCTCTTGTGAAAAAAAAAGAGCTTAGTTTTGATTTAAATAGGTTGCTAAGAAGGGAGATCAATGCTTTAGAAGGCAGATATGTTTGAATAAACACAGTGCTTACAACAAGACTCGCAATGGTTTTTCCAAGTCTTCATGATGATTGTATCTTGTAGCTCATGAGTACCTAGGGTAGCTGTCCAAAGAGCAAAGGATCAAGATGTTTATTCAAAGTATTTAATTAAAATGATTTAAATGTAAAAAGAAGAATTACTTGGATTCAGGAATACCCAAGATGCAAATACTTGGGTGTGGGAGCGAATTCATGTGCAGCTACCACTTTGTGTCCCTTCCAGCCCCATCTCCTGTTAACAGGCTTATTTTTTGGCCATGATCCAGCTCCCCTAAATCATAATTTCATGCATGCCATGCCTGAAAACTGCATGAACAGCTTATATCCATGAGCTGATTATGAACCTTGCATTGCAGCTGAGAGTCTATGGTGCACAACTGGCACCCATCAGCTGCTTTTTTGTTCTGCAGTAGTTCCACAGTGCTTTGTGCAGGGTACTCCCTCACTTTCTGACATCCATCCATCCATCCATCCATCCATCCATCCATCCATCCACTGTTTAAGGATCTTATGGGAAACATAATTCTTCTAAATATATTCATCTTTAAAAGCAACTTATATAATTTTTGTCAAATTTTACAGGTAACAGATAATAAAAGACTCTTGCTATCATAACATCTTGTAGCATGAAGTCAATGCTCAACTTTAAATTACCATTTTTTTGTGGGGGAAAAAACCCCATGATAAATGTATTCAAATTATCAGCTAAATAAAGGAATTATAGTAGAAATAAGTTCTGCAAAAGAAAGTTAACTAAAAAACAATTAACCACTACATTTCAGCTTAGATAGAAAAACCCACACAAGTGAACTCATAAAAGTCCTTAGAGACTTACAGTTGTGTAATTTGCATAGTTTTTTCTTTGTTTTTTCCCTCAGCATCATGGGATGTATTGCAAGACAAGTACCTCTCCACCTAAGAGGTAAGTACTGAGTGAGTTTTAAATCACCGGGATTGTGTAGAGCTAAAACATTTTTGTTCTGAAGTATTGTGCACATGACATGAAAAGGGCAATTGTTTTACAGAGCTGCAATGACATCCACAAATAAAGTACTTAAAAGTAAATTTTGACATTTTGGGGGGCATTCTAACCAAATTGATTAGAATTTGCAGGATTAGTGTGATTTGAGGTAGATAACAAAAAAACCACAGAGTGGTTAACTGTAAAATTGAGGGGAAAAAAGTGTTCCTTTTATCTGTCTTCCATGAGCAAAGATAACAATGTAGTTTTATAGAGAAATGAGAAAACACAATTGAAGAACAATTGTGTCCCAGTTTAGCTGGGAATGTTGCACTCTGTAATTGAAACCATCCCTGCTATACAAAAAAAAAAAAAAAAAAAAAAGATAGTAAAGGTTATGGCAGACGGTAGAGAAAAAATATTTTTCATTATTAAAACCCTTATATATTTAATCTTTTTTTTCACCAAAATCAGCTGTTAAACAAGACTGAGAAACTCTGAAAGAAGCCATTTTGCTTCTCTGGGGAGCAAGAAGTGTATTGGCAGTAATAGTAAATTCTGTGTCAAACAACAAGTAAAGAAAGCTTTGAACTCAGGCACCTCCCTGAGTTTGGAAGAGCCTAGGTAGGAGTGCCACAATTAGCACTGAAACAGAACACAGTTTCAACACTTGGTGTCACATTTGTCTTCCTTCCAGGTGCAGAGTGAGAGTGTCTAGATCAATTGTGACTGTAAGTGTATTAAAAACTATATTTTTATTTAAGACTCTATTTTATATTAAAAACGATAGTGTTGCTTAGAATTTTAGGATTTTATTTTGTACCAGTGCGTAAGGTGGTGGTCTATGTTTCTTTTGTATACCTAAGGCCTAGACTTGTAAAACATTCTCCTGGAAGTGTTTTCTCTCTGATTTCTGGAAACATAATTTCAGTGTTATTTGCCATTGGTGAAGATACTAAGAGCTGTCAACAGTTGTGTTGAAGGTGAATAAAATCAGAGTCTGTTGTTCTGACATAATAGGGAATGAATTTAACAAAATTCCTAATAAAAGTTGATTTTCAAATAAAAAAAAAACAAAAATCTAACAGTTATTTTGCCAATAATTTTTAATTTTTAATAGCTAATTTTGGAGCATGATTCTCACACTGATGTGTGAACATATTGTTGGAAGAGTGAGTGGGGGGTGGTGTGTTGTGTTAGTTTTCCAGCAATGGATGAAGTGAATTTTTTTAATGGAATTACAATCCATGTAATTTGTGTGCTTGTTTATGCTTTCTTGAGATTACTGTTTCTTTCCATTATCTGGCAACTAATCTGAAATCTCTCAGTTTCTGACTGGTTAATCTGCTGCCTATTTTCTACTTAACTACTTTCAGTTGCCTTTCACTTCTCTGATCTGTGTTACAGCCCTAGAGCAGAAGCATCAGAAGAACTGGTAGGTTCCCTGTAATTTTGCTTAGTGCATTATTAATGTAAACTGAACTTTTTATATAGTCAAAATAAATACCCTGGTCTATGAACTGCAGCAGCTAAGTCTGATTGGAATTCTGCACTGAAACTATATATTATTCAAAAATTAATGTTGAAGAATGATTTTTAAAATACTTGGATGACCAAATGAGAATGCTAGTGGTTGATTATATACTGTAGATACAGTGTTATGAGTGTTGTAAACCCCTAAGTGTTCAGATAAAAAATAGAAATATATGGCATTCTGTGAACATTATTATTTTACTTTCAATTACCTACAGCATATAATAGTCTGCTTTGAGAGCTGGCAAATAGATCTTTTTGGAATGGAAATGTTTTCTATTAATGTTTCCTCTGTGCCCTTTACATGGAACCATTAATCATCTCTGAATTGCTCTTTTGAGAGATAAAAGAATTTTTTCTGTGCACACCTAGATCTCATCTCTATGCTTTAAATAGCTTTTTTTCTTTTCTGATCATTGCTTTAAAATATACCAAAAAACAACACGATGTTTCTCATATATGCAGAAGCTGAATTTTCAAGAGAATTTCTGTGTAGTTACAGAAGAAGCTATTGATGAAAATTCTTACAATAAAAAAAATCAAAACCAAACCCAACAACTATATCAACAGAAAAACCCAAAACAAAAACCAAATCTTGCTTACTGTAAAAACCTTTCATTGTGGGTATCATGGATTCCCTTTGGGTTTAATTGAAAAATAATTTCTATCGGAATAGACCTAAAACTACTTTTTAAGAGATTTTTTCAACCAGTGACTTTAAATAATGAGCTTCCACTGTGCTTTAATGGTGATCTGACCTCATTGTATGAGGAAATGAAAAAAAGTCTCTATTAGATGCATAGTAGTAACTCAAAACATAACTTTAAAATATGAATGCACAAATATTGACAAAATGCAAAAGTACTCTGGTTTGTCTAGTGGTAGATCTTGCTTAATAATATTAGAAACCAACCATTTAGTAAACTACCAGGCTAAGAATTTCATAATTTCTGAATTTGTGAAGTGTAAATCCTAAAGGTGTCAAATTTAGGAAAAGAAAAATTCCTCTCCACTGTGCAAAAAATTATCCTCCTTTATATAGAACAAAGTCATTGTCCTTTAAGCAATGAGTTCTCAGTCATTGAAGAATTTCTGCTTTTTAAAGCCAATAAGAATGCATCTGTTCCAAAATGAGAGCTAAGTTTTGCTGGAAAGTGTGCTTTTACCCAGACTACTTAGGAACAGAAAATGTACCAAAACAAATTTACTTTTTACACTACTGTTCTTAGAAGGATTATTTTGAATTTTATACAATTTTTTTCAAGCCTCCCATAGTCAAGCTTCTTTCAAACTTCTTGTAGGAAAATATGAAAAGAAGTAGTAATGGCATTTTGAGAATGGCTCAGGTGCCCAGCTCCATTGGAAATGGACTTAAAATAAGGAAACAGAGAAGATAAAATAACCTGTTCAATCATCACATGCCTTTTCAAAAATTACTGTTCAATGTTGACTGAATAATACTGAATAATTCTTAACCAGAATAATGCAAATTATTTAAATTATTTAAAGCTTTCCTTAAGGACAAATAAGTTTTTTTTCCAAACTTTTCAGTTTAGTTACAGTTGACAATACTGTTCACATCAACGGGATAACTGGACAAGGTCCTGTAATACCTCTTGGTTAAGCAGGACCAAATTTAATTTTGCTGCCAATTTGTACACCTCAAGATGTACAAATATACATCTGACATCTGAAGATGGAAACTTTTTCTTTTCTGGCTTTTGCTGGTTTTCCACTTGATGCAAGTTTCATGTAATTATCTAAAACTTAGTTGAGCAAGACAGGACCCTGAAGAACAGTGATCAAACTGAGATAAAGTTTTTAACTGAAAAAAAATTGCGGACACCTATTACCTGTATTTTTCACATCACAAAGAAACGTGTGGGGTATGATTGTTCCTGGAAGAGCTCATTAGAAAGGTTTCTGATTATGTTTGACCTTTTAGAAAACAAACTAGCCATAACCTTTAAGTGTTGCCTAAACTAGGTCAGCATCAGAAAAAACAAGCCAGTGAGGAAGCTGCCTGGGGTGATGCCATTTGTTGCAAAGATCATACTTACCTATTCCTCATTGATTTATTTCAATTACTTTATGAAATTGAGGGGTTTAAGGTTGCGTTAGCAACCATCTTTTCACTGTCTTTTGTGTGCTGAGCATGGGAGATGTCTCCACTCTTAGCTCTCATCTGTGAGCACATGAAGTGTAAGACCCTTGACTGTCTTTGAAGGTGGTGTGAGTTTTCAGTCGAGTGCTGGTGTACAGCTTCAGATGCAATCTCTACCTGTCCTAGTTGTGGATGTCTCATCCCTGGAAGTGCTCAAGGCCAGTTTGGATGGGCCTTTGAGCAGCCTGGTCTAGTGGAAGGTGATCCTTTCCATGGCGGGGTGGGGTTGGAAGTAGATGATCTTGAAGGTCTCTCCCAACACTCAACATTCTGTGATATGATTTATAATTGTATAAAAAACTTCATTCTTAAAATTTAACATTTGCAATAAAATTTATTGTACTTCTGGGAATGGAGGGAAAAACATCATATAGTGTTTCTGTGCTCTAAGTTGTAGTATATATTCCTGTTTTTTCTTGTAACTCATTATTTCTAAATTATGTTAGGATTCATGTTATTTTTCCAGTATAGAAGTATTTTTTAATCTATAAAGACTGGTAGATATTAAATATTTATAATGTTTATATCAACAGAGGACTTCATTTTTGACCAAAAGTATTAACAGTCAAGTAGGTGTTTTCCTCTTCCAGAACACAGAATTTTGCAGATGCCTGTGTTTAGTATGTTCTAAATAAAGGGGGGAATAGCAGATAAATTAGTTGCATTTTATTTTTCTCCCACCTTTTTTTTTTTTTTCTCCAATTGATTTGACTAGCAGGGGGGAGACATATTACAGAACTACAAATGCTTGGACTTTAATTGCTGCTTACTTTTGACTACTGCAGAGGCTATTAGGAATAAAAAAGAATACAAAAGTAGATTTCAACAAAGTTGAAAGAAGGTAGAAGGTTGGTAATACTCATTTTAGATCAGAGGAGAAACTGAACTGTTTTAACTATGGTAAAAGGAAAAGGAATTACATTGATGCTATTGAGAACAGAGAAAGCTTTACTTCTCACAGGCTCTGAAATTCCCAGATTACCTGTACTGTTTCATCACTAGATACTATCTCTCAAAAATGTGAATGGGACTACAATGTTCCTGGGAAATTCTATACCAAGGTTGATTCATTCATTATAGGTGAGCTGAACTCCTAGGGTGGAGGCAGCTGTGACCATTCAGTGTTCATAATGAATAAAAATGTGTCTGCCTCACCTGCCTCTCCTTGTTCTACAGGTGTTCAGGTGCATTAGGAGATTCATCTGAGTCAGTGCAGTGCTCTACCACTTCTGTTCTCCCTCAGCCAGCTCTGATGGAGCCAGTACTACCTGTACTACCCCTGGAACAGCAGTCTGTTCACTCTTTTACAGCATGCCTCCAGCTGGATTTTTTTCAGCAGAAACCAGAGTAGCCAAAGCCTGTACCAAGCCTGAAATCACCCTGTGTGCATAATTTGTGTTGTGGATAAGTTTTGGATGCCCCATCCCTGGGAGTGTTTAAGGAAAGGTCAGATGGGACAGTGAGCAATCTGCTCTAGTGGGAAATGTCCATGAAGGTGGAGCTGAACCTAAATAAATTTTAAGGTCTGTTCCAACTAAAACTATTCTATTGTTCTGTGATAATTTGATGACTTTTTTTTTTTCCCTCTTGCCTCATACATAATAATGTTACAGTATTTTTTTTCTAGATATACTATCCTTTTTTACTGAAAGCTTGGTTTACATAATGTTCCTAGAATAATGGAAAATATTACATGAATTTACAATTTAAGCTATAGAGTTATCCATTCCAGTCCAAGTACAAATATATTCAAATTTTTACTTGTTCTTGGTCACAAGAAGCGGCACTTCCCTGTGCTGAAAAATTTTCTTGGAAATGTAAGGACAAAAGAGTTTATGAGGCTGGTATTGTTCCCAGAAAGTTGGTTTCATACAGTCCATTCACTTATAAGCATCCTGCAGTGAAGCATTCCTGCACTCATCTTTAGGTATTGATACAGACATCCCAAATGACCACAGTGGGTCTTCAGCTAAAAACATTTGTAGAGGTAATTTGGGTGGTCATTCAGACAGACACAAGTGTTCGTTGTTAAAGTGGGGGTGAAAATCACTCTCTCACTCAAAGGCTTATTATTAAGAGCTCTCTGGCCTCTAGATGACACTAACACTGTACTCAGTCTCTCAACCAGAAATTCTGGCCCATCTCTTCCCCTCTCATTGTAAGGGCAGTTGCTGCCCATTTTGAATAAGCATTCACAACCCTGAAAAATTGTGCTATTCAAAACGATTTAAAAAAAAAAACATAAAATAGTAAGACTGAAAGGTAGAAGCCAGCAGTATCATGGCTATTCCAATGCTTACTTTAGAGCTTCATTACCAAATCTGGGAATGAAGTAATTCATGCTTTGGTTGACATTTTCTCACAATGCCTGAGATGACATGAGGATGGAGAGAAAGTTCTCCAGCATTTCTCCATTTTAGTGCATATTTAAAACTTGGCTTTAAAAAAATTACTTTGAGCCAAAAAGCTGGCATTAAGGAGCAAAGCATATGTGTAAATATTCAGAACTCCTATGGAAAACAGATGGGCTTGGGGGGATTTTGTTTTTGGTTTCTGTTTGTTCTTCCTAAGACACTGGTTGAGTTAAAAGTTTTAACAAATACCAAAAAAAAAAAAAAAAAAACCAAACCCCAAAACAACACCTCAACCAAAAACCAAAACAAACCCAAACCACCAAAAACCTAGAAGAAAATCTCAACATGATATTTATTTATTTGTGGGATTTCTGCATCTAGTTCACAATAATTTCTATTCTCCCTACTATACTCAAGAGACAGTCTCATGCATTAGGATTACTGCTGTGTGCTTGTCAGTTATATCTGACAGAGCTGGGTTGCAGAGGGCAGCATTTAGGACTATAATTAAAATATGGTATAAATGGTCTAAATCCTTACACTGCCATATTTTAATATATTACAAGCAGAAATGCAAGTGATATTTCTTACTAACACCTGCTGTGAAGACTAAAAGTAGAATAAATGGAAGTGATAACTCAAAAGCTGCAAAAACCTGGTAGACTAATGTGTAATACAGATTTGGCAAGTGTAAAGTTACAGCACCACTCTTGGGGTACAGTGAGTTATATAGTAAGTTTTAGAGAAAATGAAAGCTTAAGCATTCATTGACTCCATGTTTTTTTTCAAGGGAATTAACAAATCTCTCGTATTCCTTAAAGCTGTCTGGTATAGTAGACGGGCTCCTGAATACAGGATAATGGAAAAATCATAAAGTTGCAACCCCGTTTAGAGTTTACACATACCCCAAAGTTGTGTGATAAAAAACTTCATATCTGATCTAATCTGTCTGTGTGTGAAAGTGAGAATATACTCTGGCAGTCACTAGCTTGTGAGAGCTGGGAAATGTGAAGTTAAGCTTCTTGTCAGAGCCTGTTAGGACTTCTGCTGGTTTGTATGAGAAAGGCTTCATATTTCCTGGATTGGACCTAGGTTCAAATGTAATACCTGGCATTTTTGCTGTAGTGGAAAGTAGCAGTTTCTCCCTAAGTGAGAACAGATAAGGGCAGCGGTAAGCTTTTATAGTATACCATGTAAACAGGATGAATATATATCTGTCTTAGTTAGTTTGTATGGAATTCCTCCCAATTTTCTTCCTCATGGCTATGGGGAATGGAAAAATTGGTTTAATATTACAAGACAAATAAGAGAAAATAATGGACTTTAGATAGTTTACATAATAAATCTGCTACAACATAAAAAATTCAAATCAACAAATCAGGTAAACAGTTCTTATAATGGTCACTAAAATTCTGACTTCTTTTATTTTTCCTTTTTTTTTTTCTTTTTTTTTTTTTTTAGAATATTGGTTAACAAAAGATAAGAAAAGACCTGAAGGTGCTGAAAATTTGACCACGTGCAAATCAGCAGATCTGATTGACAGGGATATTATGATAGTGAGCCAACCAGCTAATCAGTGTGCAGAATTACTGCAAGGCATGTTCAACAGGGAACAGAGAGCCAGAATACAAAGGTAAACTTAAGTGATGAGACAGAAATTAAAAAATGAAAATGATAGAATATTCAAGTAAATAAAAATACTGAGATGTGAAGTCAGTATTATTGCTTCCTTAAGAAGAAAATTGAACAAATTATGAAAACAAAAATGGGAACTGTCTCTGGAGTAGAAATTCCCTAGAGAAAAAGGTTGATATAATTTCATGATTATTTGTATTAATGAATATTTCCCTATTGCATGTGGTGCAGGTTGTCTGCTTATTTAATTTTTTGCATAAAAGCAGCAATTTTTCAATTAAGCATTGAATACTTTGATTTTTTTTTTCTTGGACTACTTCACAAAACTTTTTTTATTTTATTTCATAGACATGACTATTTACACGGTTCTTCTATTTCAAATGACCTTGGCATAATGATGAAGAATGTTCTCATATTTTCATACTGAAAACAAAAGGCAGAGTCAACAGAAAGGGTGTTGGAAAGAATGTCTGACTTATATAAAATCTCCTATCAGCAGATTTTTAATGAAATGCCTGGATGATACTAAATCAAGAGACATTTATAATATCATTAAGGTCAAAATACAATAAAAAAAAAGAGGAAATAAGAAAGGTGGGCAGGAAAACAAAATATGATTAATCTCTTGGAAATGCAGATGGTGGGAAAGTAGTGCAATCTCAGTGAAAGGGAGAAACCTAAAAACTATGGTGACAAATGAGATTTGTGGCTGATAAGGGGCAGTAAATTACATCACAATTAAATAGGTAGGTCTCCCTTGGAGGTGCTGGCAGATTTTGCAATGTCATGGTGTAGGACAGTAATAACTTTATAGGTCTTCCCTGCATTTTGAGTGAGCTTGGTAATCTGAATGCCATTAAATTGAGCCTTGGGAAGGGACACAACACTACCAGGCTTTCTTACAGTGAATGATAAATCCTCATAAAAATATAAGTCTTATGAAGTTATTTTTTTCCTCTTCATTTCTTGATCTTTTTGAGTGATGGAAAGTGGGGGAGAGAAGAGCAAATTCATCACACATCATCTCTTTCTCTCTTCAGTCATCTTAAATTTGTCACTCTTCCTTCAGCTGCCTTTTTAGTTTTACTACAGTCACTGGCTATCAGCACTTCTAGTGCTAGTCCTGTCAGATCTGCAGCTTTCATATTTATGGCTCCTTTTTAGGACATAACATTTTACCTGATTGCACTGGTCATATTCCCTGTGGCTGTGCAACAGCCAGGGTTTGAATGCCAATGTCAGTTCATTGGTGTCCTCTAAACTTTCATTGAGAAAGGCTCCCCAAAATACAACCTCCAAGGGTCACTTGCTACCACCCTAAACAGGACAGAGAGACTGCAGACCTGCATATGAGGCCACTACACACACACATGGTGGAGAAAAGCTCCTGGTTGTGGGAAAAAGGGGTTTGGGCTTTTCCTTCCAGTAGTAAGTTAATGTGCTTCAGGAGATGTTTATATTTCTTGCCTATTTTTAGAGGTAATTTTTTTGTAGCTTACTGCTTTTTCAGGATTAGGCACGCTTTATAAAAGGGTGTATTTTTATACTGAGCTTGCTTTACTCCTTTTATTACCTGATAACTGTAAAAACTTTACAATTTTGATGAAAATCTTTCTAAGTTCTGATCCTCACAAGTTGTAAATCATGTCCTACTTAGCCATTTAGAAATGGTGTCTTTTTAAACAGGTAAGGGGAAAATTATATGGTTTTTTTTATACTGTACAATGTGAAGCCAAATGCATTTTAAAACTGTCCTGATATCCAGCTATTAAAAAAATTAATAATTCTTAGAGGCTGCATAAGATGAAGCATTGCATGCCTTATTTCTTGATTGTTTTATTAAATGAAAGCTGCTACACTGCAGCAGGCATATAAAAAACCAAAGGAGAGTCAAAAAAAGATGAGCATCAAGGTAGTTCTTGACTAGCAGCTTTTGTATGAGAGAGATTTCCCCCAAGCTTTTATGCAAGACATAAAATTAAAGAGATTTCTGAGTTTCGGGTTTTTTTTAATTAAAAAAATTAATATGGTGAATCTTTAGGAAATCACATATTTTACTGAAACAAAGCTAAGAAACAAGTACTTAGCTGCATATTGGCTTCAGGGAGAACTGATTCTAAACCTGCCCTAATTCCCTGTATTCTCTCTCACCATGGTGCTTTGAAGCACTTATTTTACACCTATGTGTGCAATATTAAAGTTTACATTCCAATAAAATCTGGATTATATTTTTGTTATCCATGACTAAATAACTGTAAGAAGAAGATCTAGGTAGGCTTAATCTACATCTCTGGCTCAGTTAGAGTCACATTACAGCATCAAAATTTTGCACTGTTCATGTGGAAATTAAAAATTTCCATGGTTGCTAGATAGGGATGACTTTTGTAGGTTCATGTTCATTGAGAGGAGGATGAGTGCCCATGCTAAAATTTGCTTTGCAAATTATTAATGAATACACTTAGACAACTGAATTATTCTGAGAGTTGGACAAGATAAACATGTTTTCAACTGGACCATCTTCTGCAATGTGCTCTGGTGTGCCCCAGGGAAGCTGAAGTCTGAAGGACTCTTTTGAAAGTGATGTCTTTTCTGTTTTTCTCACCTTTTGTATATCCCTTTTCCTTTGCATGGAAACCAAGACATTGAGGTAGGGGTAGAAAATAACACCTTGCTGGGTTTCATCTTGAGTTTTAATAATTATGTGGGTATCCTGTGATAGAAGAGGGAATTGAGGCAGACATCTGATTGTGGAAAATTTTGTCTCAGGTGGCTTCATTTTCAAAGGTTTCATATGCATCTAAGAATAGGTTCATATAAAGAAGAGAGAAATACAGCTCCAACTGTAGATATTTTTACATGTCTTCACAATAACTATGTACAACCTTTGCGGGTATATACTTAGGGAGATATAAACTACATAGTTGATTCAAGCAGAAGCTTAAACACAGGCTTTTTGTGTGTGTGAATAATCCATCATTGATTTTGGTGAGACTCAAAACACTTGAAAGCTTTAATGGACTGGAGCCTGAGGTCAAAAGCACAATCTCACAGAAGTGAGTGTGAGTGCGTGCACAATTATTTATCCACATCAAATGGAAATAGAAAAAAACATAAAAAGATTCTTGTAGAACAGAGATGAAGGTTTGGTTTTCTTGCTTCATCTGTTTTCAGCAACTTTGTTACTGTTTCCGTGGTATTGGTATGGATGATCTTCCATTATTTATCGCAGCTTGTTCTTAATAGCAATTTTACAGTAATTTTTGGCATTTGAATCAAAACACTGGAATTGAATAGGTGAAGAATTTCCACATTATATTAAAATGTAAGTAATTCTTTGATTCTGAAATAATGTATTAATAAAATTGTGGTTTTGTGGTGGAAGAAGGCTTTCCTTTTCCTTTGCTAATGCTCGAATTCATTAGTATTCTTTTGTTCCATTGACAATGTTTTTGTGAAGACAGACAAAAAAACCAGACTAATAACAACAGGAAACCAACCAACCAACCAGCCTAAAAAAGTGCTTTTACGTAAGGAGATTCCAAAACCCATTAGGACTTCACTGGCAGAAGGAACCTATAAGGTAAGATAAACATCACCCAGCTATGCTTGCACACTGAAAGGTAAAAATAATACTTTTTAAAAGATCTTTCATGAATTATCAAGACAAGTATAAATTTTATTCAGGCATCTTGTCAATCAGGAAATAATCATGATGCATTGGCTTGATTGAAAGCAGCATTTTTGTGTCCTAGTTTTTACCAATGAATATGAATAAATTGTCAGTAACTCTAAAACACATAGGCAACAATTTTACCCTCTATCACAGATTAATACATCTAAAACTAATTTGCTTGCTTCAAAACACAGTAAATGTTATAGATCAATAATCAGTTAATTCTTACTGTAACATACATAAATGTCTTCTAGAGGAATAAGAACTGATTGGGTCATAAGACATTAATATCAATTTGAAGTATTTTCTTCATGTTACTCCTGTTAATCCAGATGCACTGAGGCATCATAATCCTTAACTAAAGGTCAAGTTCAGAAGTGCCGAAGTCAGTTGAAGAAACTTACACTGACTCTAGCAAGGCAAAGATTGTTCTCAGTATGTTTAATTTATCTTAGAACAAATAATTTACAATTAAGTCACTGGTACATGTATATATTAATACTTTAAACAATCATCCCTCTGCAGAATGAGTCCTTTCTAATGTAAGTTTCTCTAATACAAAGTATCTGTAGAAGGCTTTTCATAATTTTGAGCACATTTCTTCCTCTTGTTTACCTCTATATATCTCACCTTTCTCACTTATAAAGACACTTCATTCTCTTTTAAGCAATATCCCAGAGTGGTATTCCTTTTCTCCTATGACATCTGTATTTCTCTGTGTGTTTTTTCTTATAAAAATACAATTATGAAGAGGCTAAAGTAGAAATGGTATCTAGCCAATATTTTAAAACCCCAGAGAGGTAACCATGGAATTAAACTCTCCACAGTTCAGCATTATTCACCTATGAGATTTTTGTTCAGGCCCTTCTACTTGCTCAAGAGCTTGTTTTGCCCCTTATAGAGTGGTAAATATATAGAATTGCACAATTGTGAAACCACTTAAAATGAATAAAATACCTAGAAAAAAACAGTATATTTTTCATTAACATGATTTTTCTCTTGAAGTTTTTTGCTATATTGGTTTCATTTTTAAACAAATGGAAATTTTCATTTTTACTTTTAGAAATGCTTCCTTTGACCACTTAAAGACTAATTACATCAGGTGTAGGCTTGTGATGCATCATGTAGCTCTCCCCACTTAGTTCTAAAACTCTAGCTGGAAGTTCTTCAAGTAGCACTACATTCTGCACTGCATAGTGAATAAACCAGGGAGGTGCTTACTGGGCAGTCCAGGAGATTATTTCATATTTAAAAAAACAATAAATGTAGGCTGTGTTTATCTGGCTTTGCTTCTGTATTACACCACACCAAAAAAAAAAAAAAAGGTTAACTTTTTCCTTGCTTTCAATCCTGGATCTTTCATTAGGGGTTTAACCACAGAATGGGCATTGTAGAACTAAGATCCTCTGAGAATTGCATAAGATAGATGGTTCCTGCTGCAGTTATGAATTTTGGTAGTCCTTGTTAAAGATCCCAATCTTTGGGGTGTCAGTTTTGCTGTATTCCTTCAGTAAATATTTCTGATGCAGGCAATTATTCCTGTCATTTAGCAGTGAGAGGAAATAATAATAAATACTTTGCAAGCTGTTAATTGACCTCAAGATGCACCTAGGCCCTATTTTACAGTATTTAAAATTGAATCACTCAACCTTGTTATGTGGCTTTTTACATGCATTTTGTTTTAGCTGAAAGGGGCATATTTAACCAGCTGCAACTACTGTGTAACATGGCTTAAGTTTTTCAAAGCAATTGTCTTATTTCAGATTTCTTGTCTGAAATATTTTAAATCATATTTACGCTGATATGTGGGTATGGTCCAAGGTCTTAGCTTGGAGAGGTTTCTATGTTTCTATGTTGTATGTATTAGAACCAGAAACTGGCCATATCTGTGAAGGCTAAACAGCCTTCAACAGCATTTATTTAGATGATGTTGTAGAGTTGGTATGACCACAGAATCACAGAATCATCAAGGTTGGAAGGGACCTCTGGAGATCATCCAGTCCAACCCCCTTTCCAGAGCAATTTCACCAAGAACAGTTTGCACAGGATGGCATCCATGTGGGTTTTGATTGTCTCCAGAGGCAGACTCCACCACCTCTTGGTGCAGCCTGTTATAGTGCTCTGCCACCCTTAAAGTAAAAAAAATCTCTTCATGTTCAAATGAGACTTCCTCAGTTCAATTCTGTGCCCAGGTGGTACATTGTGTTATACTTCAGTTACACAAGAATAGAGTGATTTTTCTTTACCTCATTAGCAATGACCACCTATCCTGTCTTCATAAAAACATTTTTACTTTGAAACTTTTTTACTATGAAGTTATGAGATTAGCCTTAACCAAGAGTTTCATACCACTTTCAATGGTGATTTTGTGTAGCCTTTTAAGCCTAAACTATATTTAAATGACAGGGATTGTTAATGGAGTTAGATGTGGCATCTCAGCTGGCTGCTGGTAAGTAACAAACAGGAAAAGAATAACTTCTTAAATAATTGCTCAGGCATAACTGACCTGTGTACCTAGTCTCTCTTGGGTTTATTGACAGAATGCATAGGTTCTTGTCCAACACATAATATGTCTGTTTTATAGTAATAAAACAGTATTTATGGTTTATTACTATAAACATTTTTTTGTTGTTGTTGTGTTACATGCTACCTACGTAAGATTAAAAGACAACTAGAGGTAAAGACAAATATTTGTAGAAATTATTTGAGGTATACTAGTTCACAAATGATAGAATACTTCAAAGATTTTCTTAAAGCTCTCAGCCAAATTCAGATTAAACACTTGTTCTAGACTCTCATGAGTAAATATAATGAATGCAGGCAGTAATCATGAATCAGTTTCTCAGAAAGTGACTATCAGAAAATTGGTCTTATATATAGGACTCCGCTATGTAATGCATGTTAGACAGATTAGGAGAAGATGGGAAGAAAGAGGTTAACATGAAAGTGTAAACTGTAGGGAAGGTTTTCTGTACTAATGTTTATTCAAAGTAGACAAGCTCTTATTTTTTTTAGGATTTTAACTGTTAAATGTATTGTTACTTATTTTGCTGATATCGTTACTGGTTTTACTCCAATGCAAGTCTGAACTTGCACTTCCTTGGAAAAAAGTAACTTAACTGGGTTTCAGGTTTTTGGAAGATGATGGGTTGGAGAGAAATTCCCCAAAGCCGCAGCAACAGCATGAAATTACATTACTTAGAGGAAATGATACTAGCATGAACAATTTTTCTTGTATTGCTAAATTATAGTCTTAAATTTGTTTCTCTTTCCTTCCCCCTCCCCCTTTTTTTTTTCTTTTTTTTTTTTTTTTTTTTTTTCTTTTCTACACTTTGAGAGGATTGGAAGATGGGGGTGGGGTACGTAGGTTAAGATTTGTCTAAAATAATAGTGCTAAAATATAAGCTTTTCTTGTGTACTGATAGCCTAATAGGATTAATGAGTTATCACACCCATGAATATTACTGCAGGAGAGAAGTGCTTTCCCCTTCATCTCAACTCCTTGGTCTTTAAGTTGTGTGCTCCCAGACATGAGATAGGTTATTTTGCTGAGTAAGGTAGCTTTCAGATGAAAGGTTAAAAAATTACTTGGAAGTTATATATTGGCTTACATGCAGCTGTCAGCTACTCTACTCATTCCTATAGACATTGATCAATACAGAAAAAGGTCTTTATATATCATGGGATTGTCAGTACTGGAAATGATTGCTCACTCTGCTAATGCCAGGCTATTTCAACAATGTAGAAAACAAATAACCTAAAAAAATTGCTACTTTCTAAGGTATATTGAATTTTTGCTATTCTCTTTACTTTCAGGAATAAAAAGATTTGGTTTGTTTTGATTTTTTAATCAAGAAACTTCCAGTATGTCTCTATGTGTCTTCCTCTCTCTGTCCCACACATAAACACACACACAGAGAATATTTGGAAATTACTAGTACCATTATCAAGCCAAAGAGGTTGAAACACTTTGGTTTGTAAAATGTTATCCTTTTCCTACCCCAGACAGCATTTAAAGTAGAGAAGTTCTCTATTGATTTTCCTGTTTCGACTTGCTTCTGAAATGAGCTGTCAGTCTCCAGGATAAGTGCCCCATTTGCAGAGCTGTCTTGTGAAGGAAACAGCCATGTACCAGAACTCAGTAAGCAGCATAAGAGTCTTGATTTCAGTGATGGTGGAATCTTCTTTTAACATAGGGGCTTCACACCTGATTTAGAGAATTTAGATAAAATTATGTTAGTATTCAGGTAGCTGTTCACATAGCCTCCCTTTCGAAAGTAAAGTTGTTTTTATTAAAAAAAAACAACATCTTTTCACCCTCACAACCCCTCCAAGACAAGCACAAGCCCATGAAGATATTAGTTATCTAATTTATACACCAATTAATTAAGTTTCCTCATCTACAAATCTTTTGAAGAAAATTTAACTCTTTGGCAGTTTGGGGTTTACTAAAATCTTAGAATAGAAATACATTTGTTTATTTATAAACAAAAACTTCATTAAAAAAAAACAAACCAAACAAAAACAACTCTTTAATCCTAAATTAATAGAAGTCATAGCATTTAGTCTGGGACAGAAATCAGGAACAAACATCTGTGGCTTATTCTGTTGTAAGTAAGCAGTTGAAATTCTGCTGTTACACTGTTACAAGTAAGTAACGGAGTTACCAAAGATTTTTGACTGCAACTAAATGCTACTTTAGCTGTTATAGAAATGAGAGTACTGTGAGGCTACATAGACCAAAGGAAGATTTTATACAGTTCCTGATCACTGAAACCATTCTATTTTGTATACCTGTAATCCAGCACAATTTTGGTATAGTCACACTATTCCTGCTCTCCTCTTTGCAGCTGCTACACCTAAACCAAAGCCCCAGTAAAGAAATCAATTTAAATGGTTTCCTCTTTAAACCTTCTGAACTGCATTCATGTAAAAAGCACAGTCTGAGAGTTCTGAGTGCTCTTTCATGTAATTTTTTTTGTTAATTTCTTGCATAAACTGTCTATTGTTCTGATGGGAATGGTTTTATGCATTCATTATGTCACGGTTTAACACTGGCCCGGCAATTAAACCGAATAACAGACGCTCTCTATTAATCTCTCTCTCCTCCTTGATAGAGAAAGGAGAGAGAATAAGGGAGAGAGACTTATGGGTTGGAAACTAAACTACACAACTTTAATGAAACAGTAATGATAAATAGGTAAAATTACGAAATATATACAAATATACAGGAAAATGGAAACCACATTCCTCCCCCTTTCCCCCAATAACTCTCACGTCACCACCAAGGCTGTAGGGCAGCCCTGGGAAAGTCCAGGCTGGACTCCTGGAGTCGGCAGCAGTCGGGAACCGGAGGCAGGAACACACAGATATGGGCTGGCACAGATCAGGACCACAGGCAGACGAACGGACAGGATCCTTCCAGGATGCCGGGTGAAGGAAGGGAAGCAGGAAATCAGGAAAAGATCTGGCTCGGCCCACGTGATGCCTCAAATTTATACTGAGTGTGACGTATATGGGATGGAATACTCTGTTTGGTCAATTCTGGCATCTATCTTGTCTGTTCCTCCCCAAAGGAGGGTTCAGGTGGGACCTCTTTACTCCTTCTGGACGGTAAAATGTTTTCCTCAGAGCTGAGCAGTGTCCTTGGCTCTGCATACCAGTCTCTAGCAGTAACTATAAACATCAAGTGTTATCAATCCTAGAAGCACACACTATCTGAGAAACTTAGCTAAAAGCAAAAGTACAAGACAGAAAATCACCTTTATCCTGGCCCAAACCAGGACACATTATTGCCATGTATTCAAATTGTTAATAAAAACTGAGCTCTCGATAGGCTAGTGAAATGATAACCTGTTTTTACTAGCCACATCTTAAACTCATAGAATCATAGAATGATTTGGTAGAAAGAGACCTTGAAGATCACCTAGTTCTGACCCTCTGCATAGGCAGGAACCTCTTCCTCCCTTTATAAGGGAGTGAGTCAATGAAGGATATCTTCCAGAGTCAGGCATTGGGAACTGGAATGACTTATATGTGCAGATTAAAACTTTAATCTTTACAAATTTTTAAGTTATATATTTGAGAAGTTAAAATTTAGCTAAGTATATATACAACCATTGTATTTGGAATCAATTAGTGTTAATGCTAATGTGAAATATATTGTGTATTAATAAATACCAAGGGAAGAATAAGGAATTAAGCAGAGTGAGTGGATAAGAACTAAATAACGTATTCGAGATAACTGAGGGCAATTTGAGGGGTGGGGAAATTAAAATGTATGGTTTTAAGAAGCTGTTTGAATAACTGATGGCAATAACTGGCTAGTTCTTGTTAGGATGAATTAGTGGGGAGAGCAGGGAGGGACTGAAGTGCAGTGAAGATTTCAGGGAATACATTTGTAGGTGTTATAAGGACACCTTGAGAGGGCTGGGGGAGGTCCAATCACAAACATTTGAGGATGGTAATTTTGTTCAAGACCAGTAAACTGTGGTACTAAATGGGAATGGCTGTAGAAAAGCCAGCGTCAGGAAAAAGAAGATAAAATGACCTTGGCAAGTTCCAGAGTAGAAGTAGATGCACTTTCAGGGCTGGGTGGAGGAGTGGAGCAAATGTACCTTGTTGTCAGTAGAGGATGGAAGGAGGTGAGAGTGGAAGAAGCTAACCAGTTTACTAGGAAGAGAAGTCTGGGCTGCTATTAAGCATTTATCAACTTCTGTCCCAGCTGCATCTGTGTACACATTCCATGCCTAGATGCTTTTTGTCTGTCAGAATCAAAGGGGAAATAGTAAGATCTGAGCTCTGGCATTTTGGGGTTGTCAGCAGTGGAAATATAGGCCAGCAACATTCCTGTCATTCTGTGCTAGATGTTTTAAAGGCAGAGCAGCCTGTACACATGAGTACTCTGTGATGTGTCTGAGCCCTGGAAACTTAGTCATTGTTTTTGTACTTTGTAAGTGGGTTTGTAACTTCTATGCTGTCAGTTTGAAGTGATTTTGAAAATGTCACCACTGTAATTCATAGGTAAAAAAGCACGTATTCAGCTTTCATATCTGCATGTTGTTCACACTAAACATAGAAGAAGCATCTTTAACTCTTTAATTTCAGATTCTTGTGAATCTTGTGTGTGCATGCAAGGAAAGGATGGATACTCACATATTTTGCAGTATTTCTTTTTGTGATTTTTAAAAAAATCTATTTAAATATAAGCCCATAGACTTATAGAACCATTTTGAAACTGAATGAGCTCCATTATCAAACAATGGAAACTTGTAAACAGTGGAAACTATTGTAACTTATAATAAATGGAAAGGCTCCAAGAGAAATTTGGTATTAAACTATTTCTATCTAAGAAACTGAAAATATAAAGAAATCCGTCCAAAATATAAACCCAAATATTTTATAATGGATTATGCCTTTGCTTTCAAAGAGAGCCCATAGATATGTAGCTGAAGTTCAAATGCTGGTCCTGTATCACTTCTTTAGGGGATGAGAAAGTGCTAAAGCTCCCGTCACTAGGGCCAGCTACTGCTAATGAGTCATGATCGTGCACTAGATTTTTTCCTTGATGTTACAAATTGATGATTTATCTCTCTTTAGCTAAATCAAATAATTCATAAACCATTCTGAGTAAAGACAGTATAGAAAGCTGTGAAAATTATGTTACTGTAGACTTTATGTGGATTATCCAGCAAATTAACCTCATGTGTTGGCTAAGTCCTGAACGTATGAAATTGTCAAGCTGAAATGATGAAACCTTTCTATCCAGTTGCACTTTTTCTTCTCTTCTGGTTAAACTGTAAATTAATAAATTAGAAGGCATGGTGTCCTGAATTTGATATAAGGCAATATATCCTGATTTACTATAATGTGAGAACAATAAAAGTGTATTTTTATGAGGACAGGAATGTGTTAACAGAAATCTCCATATCTTTTCTCTGAAAACTAAAGTTGTCGTATTTTTCAAAATTATGCCAGTAAAGGTTTAAACCATTTTTTTGGTAGTTGGCCAGTGAACACTAGCTAAAAATCTGGTATGCTTTTAACTAGAGTAAAATAAAATATATGGAAAGATGACAGTCAGTAGGCTATATTCCCTCTTTTAAATTCTAAAGAAATGAAAACAATGAAACTTAAAGTTCTGGATTGTTAAGAAGCCACAGATACTACTACAGTATAATATACCTTCATTTTTATAATACTAGGCTGAATTTTTTAGCATTAGTATATGCAGATGATTTCCTAAGCCTTTCACTCTTTATAACTTTTTGTGTCTAAACCAAATAAGGACTTTCAGTACTTGTCTCTATATCTTATCTTCTGTTTCTCCTTTTCTTTCATATCTCTGAATCACCCAAGCTTTTTCACCAGTAGAAAATGGTTGTTATTTCATGGTAGAATTGTCAGCAGAATGTAGACCCTGATAAATTTTGTATAAAGTACTGAAAGTCTGTTGAAAGACCAGATAATAGATTGAATTTTGTCTTTACACGCTGAGTTGAATCTGTGCTGAAGTCTTTGCTGTCATTGCTCATTTTTAGCATAAAAACAACAGAACTGTTTACATGGAAAGAATAATGCACCTGACTCATCAACGATAATCATATTAATTTTCAAGATTACATTACTTAAAACAATCAAGGACTGACTGATGTTTATTATAGCTGGTCATTTAAAAACATGAACCAGTTAGCAAAGGCCAGCTCTTTCCTATATATTTAGGTATATAAACATATGAGATGGGATTTCCATGACTCATTGTTCCTTTGTGTGTTGGAACAATTCACCCTGAACTGTTTCTGTAGTCAAAGATCATCTGATCAGCAGAATGACTTTCCTTAACTTGAAGTAGACTCTTAAAACAGGCTAGATCAGTCCCTCCTTACACAAGGCTGGTTCTCTGTTTTGTCTTTAAGGAAGGCACAACTTGCCTAGATTAGTTTCAAACATTTACCTCAAGTGTTTAAATTAATCTTAGGTGGGTAGAATGCTTCTTTCTCAGTGTGGGTACAATTTGAAAAACGTTCTTCTTTTCTCTTCTTAAACATAGACAATTTCGATGACCAGTTTTGTAAACCAGAGTTGTTCTTCCATGCACTTACTTTCTGGGAAAAAAACACTATATTAAAAATGTGATCACTTTAAATCCAGGTGAATTTCATGCTGTTGTTACAGACTACTTTTAGCTGTGAGTTCATGAAAAAGATAACTACAGAGCTATTTTTGTCCCATCTTGGCAGTCATGAGACCACAACAGTCCTGTATTTGTTCAGAGAATTTAGTAAGAGTAAGAATACTTTTGTTGATGACATGTTAAGGAAATGAAACTACAATTATGTTTTTAAAAAATTTTCATAAAAGCAATAAGCCTTAGTGTCTCAAGGCAAATAGTTTCAGTCAAGGAGGTGAAAAAGCAGCACAGAACTCTGGATAGAGACATATATTTTAAATGAAAACTCATTTGGAATCTAGGGTCTTTTGGCTCAACATCTTAAGTGCTTTACTAACAATTTCCCTTTGACTAACAGTGGTGACAGGCTTTTCAGCACCCCTTTTGTTTTGTAAATTTTCTCTTGGTTCTGTAAGTCCTTTGCAGCAGGACAGTTCTGTACAACTGCAATGAAAGCTGATATGACAAATGGAAGTACTTAGATTTTGAGGAGAAACTCAAAGTTGAAAATGAATTTCTTCCTGCAAGATTGGTAATACTTCAGAAACAGTTTGTATCATTCAGGTAATTACTTGAATTGCACAACTGAGTCTTTCTCACAGTTTGGTCATGATTAGTAGATAAATCATGCTCTCTCGCTTAATGTTGGGTATGTATGATTTTCCCAATCTTTGTTATTCTATCTACTTTATGAACTCAGTATATTTTGTAGCCAGCATTAATTTTCTGTAGTACAAAATCAGTATAATAAATTGAGAAGCCCGGAGCCAAGTTCTGGTGCCCTTTGAGCCTTAGTAAAAGATAGAATATGATTTAATTCAGCATTTCAATGAGTGACTGTTCTTAGGATGCCATAGCTGACAATATAAACACCCTGAGTAGCAGTAAGACAATATGTTTGTAAATTTGCAAGGTGGACTGCTTAAAACTTAACATTTTCTTCTAAAGTTTAAGCTAGCATGTTTTTAGTTTTGAACATATGTACAATTATATGTAAGGTGTTTTAAAATTTAGATAATAGTTTATTATACTGCTCTAACTTGACTGTCTTTCATCATATCCTAATAACATTTTTCATACTGAAAGACACAAGTATCAACATTATTTATTACTGAAATGGATGTGCTTGCCACAAACTCTAATATGAAGGAGCCAGGCTCCCTCCTGTATTCTGCCACAAGTTTAGGAGAAAATTCAATTTCCTCAAGTTTTGCCTTTTTATAGGGCTTTTTTTTTTTTTTTTTTTTTTTTTTTTTTTTTTTTTTTTTTTTTTTTTCTTTTTTTTCAGGAAATGATGTCTTTATTAACTAGTCTTTTCAGTGAAAGGTAGATGCTAATTTATAGCTAGACTTATCTAGTAAATTTGTGCTGAAGAACAGATGAAAGATGCTATCTTTTTTGTCTTTTCTGTACTGGTAGCGTAAAAATAACAAATGTGCTTGTGTTTAGTGTACAATATTTTGTTCTAATGATTTTATCATCTAACAAGTGCTTTCTTGTATTTCAGAAATTAGGACTAAACATAATTCAGTCTATTGACTGTAAAAGGCAAGATATTTCTTTTTTATTCTTTAGATATCATTGCATCTGCCATCTGAATGTACAAGATATCTTAATAAGTAACTCAGGAAAATATAAATGTACTCTGTGAATGCTGAGGGGTGGTGGTTGCACCAAGCTCTGGTTGTTTCAATACCAGCTCATTTACTTCATCTGGATAGCTCTCTGGGATTCCAAACAAATCAACAATAATTTAGTCCAGACTATGTTTTTATCTTTAGAAAATTTCTATATTCAAAATAGCCTCAACTCACTTGCCCAAACAATGTTAGAAAGAGTTAACAACTCTAATCCCTAGAAATATCTTTTCCCTCAAGGCTGTTTTTTAAATGTAATGTTTTATTTTCCCTTACTTGCTACACTAAACATTTAACATAGAAACCCTGGAATGAATTGTGAAATGTAAATTTGATTCACGTTTTACTATTCATAGAACATAAGTTCTGCCCCGATCCGGAGCAAAGATTCATTTGGGTCAATATATTGTCTCTGGCAATGTCTCCTGCCAAGTGCAGGTGTTCTCCTGGTACATGTGAATCCCTTCAAACAATTTTCAAGGTCCTGGCAGGCAGTGTTTTAAACTGGAATTTCCCAGAGTTGCTGTACTTAAGACTCCCAGTGAATCTGTCCTTGGGTATTTGATTAATGTCTTCTGAATCTCTCTGTAGAGTTGCTGTTCACTATTTCCTGCAGCAATGTGTTCCTCTGTTAGAAGGTGTTGTGTGTTGCTTCAGTAGACTACTGATTTATTTAAAGCTGTTACAGATATATCCTGTTTGATAAACACCCCTTTATTCAGGCAGTTATACCTGGCTTTGCTGGGGACATGGAATTTTGCTGCCAATTAAGGTGACATTTCAAGGAATTTTTGACAGTCATTCTGTGATCTCTTTCCTGAGTTGTAGGAGTTTAGATCTCCTGCCTGTATACGTACAGTTAGCATTTTCAGGCAAATTAAAAGCAACTTAATTCTATAATTAACAGCAAATTAATTCTATAATTAGAATAATTATAAAGCAAATTAATTCTATAATCCTTCACATGCATAAAGGAAAGTTGTGGTGTGGGAGCTTCCTTGTGTTATTTTGTAGCAAATTTCTGTACAAACAGCAGATTCATCTCTCTGTTTAGGCTTTGTCTTCTTTGAATTCTCCTTTTGGTTTCTGATATGTTCACTGACTTGGGTAGAGGTCAGGTGTTTTTGAACATATTTTTTTTCAGAGAAGACCTGCTGTCTGATGACTAAAATGTATGCTTTGCATCTATCACCCAAGGTGGCATTTACTTAGTCTATACAGAGATATCTGAACCTTTCCCTTAGTGCTGTTTATATCCCTTCTAACGTCTCTTAAGTTTTCATAGTGTTTCTCTCAGTCCTGGAAGAATTGTCACCCTTCTGTGATATTGAGTTTAATTGAGATGCAAAGCCACCTTTCATTTTTCATCATCCTTACAAGATTTGTCTTTCTCGTAGGCTAATTCAGAGCCATGGTGTTTTATATTTCACATAATATAGTTCCAAGCTTTAATGAATTAACAGTGTAGAAAACAGAATTGTGAATTTTATGGACTCCTGCAATTCACTTCAGTGTACAATTTCATTATGAGACCAAGCACACAGCAAGCATGCTTTAGGTAGCTTTGGTTTTCAGAAAGCAAGGTAGGAAATTGTGCCTTAGTGTTTTTCAAGAGGATGTCTACTTAATTTACACTTCTGACCACTGACTGTGGTTTGTCTAATCTTGCATCAGTTAAAAGGGGCCAAAAACAGGTGAACCTATAACATGTCCACATTAATTTCCTGATCTTAAACCTATACTTATGTAATAACTCTATTTACATTCATATATGCATTTTTATATGCCCAGACTCAGAAATCTGTTAATGAATTTATTTAATGTAGAACACAAAATAAGAACAATTCTAACCTTCATAAATTTGAAATTTAAGTTTCTGCTGTATTTTCAAGATTCCACATTTCTGAGCTGGACTTAATATATCATAAATATATACAAACTCTTTTTCTGTAAATTCTTCTAAGCACTCCTTCTGTACTACTAAAGTGGATACAGGGGAAAGGTCCTAAAGGATCAGTGATTCATTGCTAGAGAAAATGTAAGAGAGTTGAAACATGTAAATGTGCTTATGTTAACTAAGTCTTCAGCATAAAGATAAGCTCTAATATACTTTATTGAATTTGCATTTAATTCATTGTGCTGTGGAAAATCTTTCATTTTCAGAGAAATATTCTTTACAGGGCAGGAGTGTGTGATCTGTGAGGGAGGGGAAGACAGAAGGTTAGAGAGAACCTGTCCTGCTCTCAGTCTTGATAGCCAGTCCTTCATAAGTGACTAAAGATTTGAAAGAGCCTTTGTAATTTTAGGAGGATCACTGCCTAGTATTACTAGAAACCATACACAACCTGTTTCATGTTCATGACCAAACTCATCAGCCACTCTAAGCAAAGCAAATCCTTTAAGTCTTTCCTACAGATTAGGTGCAGACTAGGCTAGAGAAACAGGAAATATCTTCAGTGCAGGCAACTAAATCATAGTTTAGATGTTGCTCTAACTGTCCATCCTGTGGTGCTGTAGTCCTGTGGACTCCTGCAAAGCCAGGAGTTTCAGACCAGGTGAGAGACTGGAAGCACATCACTACTCAGCAGTCAGCATGTGTGTCCCTCTTCCCTTCCACCTCTGCTAGGACACCCCTGAATGAGCAGCATGTCAGTCACAAGTGTGACCCCTGTATAGGGTATGGATAAAGGAATGTCTTCTGGAGTGCTGTGCCTTGCCTTAGTTTTGAAAAATTTTGTGCCAGTTTAAATGAGATCTGATCTGAAATACTTTAGAAATGAAGACATAATGCTCAAAGAAGTTCTAGTGACCTCCCAGATGGGACTTGCTGACAGGGTATATATGATAACATGCAGAGTAGCACATAGTTTGTATTTATGTGATGCAGCAATGTCTACAACATCCTTCTTGTTAAGACTTATTTGGCCCTGTTCATCCTCAGCAGACTGTTTCCACAGATGAGGCAAAAAATAAAATATAACTTTTAAAAAGTTCACTTCTAAGTATCAACTAGTTTCTCTAATAAGGCAATTTCAAACCAGAGAGCCTGATTTTTCCCTCATTACTCCAATCTCACTCTGGGGTGGGCTTTTTGAGTTCTGAAGAGCTATTATTGATTCACATACCAGCATATATGAAGAAAAGCTAGGCCCAGAGATTGTTCTTTGCCAATGTCAGATAACATTTGAGCACTGCCACCAACTAATAATATGTGCTCACAAAAGGGCTCAGGCTGCTAGGATAATAGATAATTACAGCCACAATTGTCCAAGCAGAGAAATACCCAAATCTCCCGTAGGAAACTGTGAATACATTGGGACCCATGAGTACAAAATTAACTGCCTGGCTTCAATAAATATGGAAAGAAAACTTCTTAAAAGTTTAGTATGTCATTAGTTTGGGATCTATTGAAGGATTTTTTTCCTTCTACTTTCTCCAAAGCACACCTATTTAAGACTGAGAACAATCCAGGAGACTGCTGTTGTAGTGCGTGGATAGAGTTCAAAATGCTCTCTTAATTTCACAATGGAAGAGGAAAATAGAATTTCCAACGACTTTTTAACCATGGCGCTTTCTTTAGGACAATGTACAAAGGTGAAAATATTACTTCAGCAGCTTTTCTTTTTTACTTTTTAAATAACCATGAAAAGGAATAATGATGACTACTACTTTCAAGGGGAATTGCATATAATTTTTTTTTTTTTTGTTTTGTATTGTAGCTCAGATATATCTGTTCATTATTTTAATCTTCCTCAGGGTTCCTGAACTGATATTTAACATCATCAAAGGAACAGTGAAAAAGAGGGACAAAAATGCAAAAAGGAGATATAGAGTAGCGGAATAGAATCATAGAGCATCCTGAGGTAGAAGCGATGTATGAGGATCATAGACTCCAACTTCTGACTCTACAAAGGGACACTTAAAAGTCAAACAATATATCTCAGAGCATTGTCCAAATGCTTTTTGAAGATTCACAGGCTTGAGGCCATGACCAGTTCCTTGGGAAACTTCTTCCAGAGAGTGTCATGGGCCTTGCTACAGTCAGAGTAAATGGTAGTCACTCCTCTGCCATTGGCAGGATGGTCATCTCTTCAAGCCAAGGCTTTTATTGATCTTGGCCCCACTTGCCCTTGGTGAAGCTGTACTGGGTGGTCCCAGGTGTCATCTTGTCCCTTGTGTACCTCCAAGTGATTTACTGGGAAGATGTCTGAGAAGAACAAGAGTTTCTTCCTTGAAACCTACCAGAAGTCTCCAGCCAGTTCAGGAGCTACTTGTGATTCTTCCTGTAAAATGGGAGAGCTCTTTCTAAGAATGGACAAGCAAGAAACAGCAAAACTGGTGAGGTACTTTGTCCTTCATGCTAGCAAACAGAGCAAGGGTTAATCTAAGACTGAACCTATCCTGATCCAGGCCCCAGGGGCCTCCCTCAGTGGCCTCCAAGAGGCTCCTTGTGTCACACTGGCATAGCAGCCAAAGGATGCCAGGATCTCTCCTCCCCTCTCCCTTGGGTCTCTGTAAAGGGGAGACTGAATCTCTCCAAGGGCAGGACCAGGGGCTGGAAAAGATGAGTCCATGCAACACTTGGTAGTGATCAATTCTTTTATGGAGGGCTGAGAGACTTTACATAGGCCAGCTGGGTCTTCCTTTCCTGCCAGCAGGGTGTTGGTATGATTTGCCCCCTCCTCAGGCACTGGAAGAGTGCAGGGTCAGTGTGGTGTCACTGAGGTCCCTCAAGCCTCCTGGATCCTGCTTGCTCTTGTCTCAATGAGGGGACTCCAGACATGAGATGAGAAGGGGGATGGATCCCAGGGAGGCAGAGGGTGCTCCTGTGCCCAAGGGGCAGATTTTCTCTTGGGCAAGCAAAATGGGAGGCAGAAGCAAGTCCCGTGAAAGTGGCCCTCAGGCCCTATAACTTTCATCCTTCTGCCACAGGAAGGAGTCTTTCAGACCACAGAATCCCCAGTTCCAAAACCAGCCATATTTGGCCGCATGCATTGGCTGCATTCATGTTCACCAGTAGCAGTGACCTTTTGCTATCTCAAACTTCCTGACTGCCTTTTGCTGCAGGTGAAAAATATAAAAACCTATAAAAACAAGGTTCTTAGCAGCTGGCTGGCAACTCAATTAGTTTTGAGCCCCTCTGATGCCAGACATGTTTGGGAGAAAGAGCAGCTGGAGCTGCAAGGTGGATAGATGCCCAGACTTGTATGGTACCACAGTTTTAGGTAATACCCAGGTGACAGACACTCCCTGTTATTGCCCCCAGTACTCTCCTGTGATAAAAGGGAAGATAAAAGAGAAATAGGGGAGAAAGACTTTAACACTGGAAAAAAAAACAACTAGAATAGGTTTAGTGAAATAATAAATACTACTAATAATTAATTATATACAAATATTTAAATATATATCATATATATGAATATGCAAATATTAATCCCACACTCTTCAGTTGGTAATTATGTCCAGAGTAGTAAAGTCCCAAACTATGTCTGAGTCCAGGGTTCCAGTGACAGTCCACAACAGCCTGGGAGCAGCTGAGCTGTCCTATTCAGGGAGGCAGGAGGAGACAGCTGGTCTCAGTGATTTTTTTTTTTTTCTCCAGCAAAGAAACAAGATACAGGAACACCAGCAACAGGAGAGATAACAAACCTCAACCCAGCCAGCACATCAGCCGGGGAGGAGGAATTTTACAGCAATAACCATGGTCAGGAACACTGTGATTCTGGGTCACCTGAGCCATTCTCCTCTCTATAGGCACAGCTGCACCCCCCTTGTAACAGAAGGTCTCAGGTCAGTGTAGCTGTAGGCAATTTTTAGCCTGGTACTCTCAAACCAGGACACATCAGACAACAGAGAGGAGGTTCCTGGGAGAATAACAGAGGAGAAAGCCACTTCCCAGTAGGAAGAAGTGGAATCAGTGGAGGAGGAAGACCAACCAAAGTGTCATGAGAGCACTTGTGATTGCTCATGTGACCAGTGGTGTGCAGAACCTCGCTGTGGTTCTACCAGCACTGTGGGGTAGAATCTTCCAAAGAATCAGTGTAGTAGGAACATCACCTAAGATGTGAGTGATTGCCTACAACCATGTGACTGATGGCTCAGAGTCTATGGATGGGAATTCACCAGGCAAAAACGAGGGGCCCGGTAGTGTCAGTATCTCAAGGAATAGTCTGAGACCCAGGCATTTCAACTTACCAAACAATAGTATAGAGCCCATTCATATCAATGAACTAAATATGGCTAGTGGCACAAGGGTCTCAATCTACCACAGGATGATGTGGGGCCCATGGGCGTGGATTGACCTACAGTTGAAGATCCACCTACACCTACAGAATTTATCCCTTTCCCCCATAAAACCTGGTTTAAAAATCTTTCAAACAGTCCTGATAAATAGTGAGCAAAAATACTCACATTGAGAAAGGTGAATCCCATCAGGCCCCAGCAGGCCTGGTGTGACAAACACTGTCATATGATTAAAAACCCTAAAATTGTGCTGGTGACACCAGCCACAGAGATAGGTATTTTCGTCCTGGATCCACATGTTTCTTTCTATTTCACTGCCTACAGCTGAAAGAAAAGAGAAGAATACTAGTAATAGTACTCTAGTACTACTAGGGCAGCCTGTATTCTGAGTAGTTAAAAGGAAAACATCCTCTGTAACTGGTGGCAAGGAAAATGAGAAAGCAAAATATAGCTGTGCCTCTTCAAAAGCTGGTAAAGGGTCATTTTCTATGTTTCAGGTAGATGAAAAAATTGAGATTGAAGAGGAGACACTAGTTCAAACAAATTGCTTGTTTCAAACAAGCAGTTTTTCATTTGGAAGTATTTTTGTTATTGATACACAATTGGTGTTTAGAATTACTGTTAAGAATTCAAAGAAATATTTAAGGAATAAACCTAAATGTTTTTGAGATTTCCATACTACCAACAGTAATAGAAAAAGGGTCAAAGGCAGAACAGTCAAGACTTTTTGTGTAGCTCAACTAAGAGGAAAAAGCTCTTAAGAGAGATAAAAATTTCTCTTTTTCTTAAAAGATTTATATCTCTGGTATATGGGCAACTGAGTGTGTTCACATCTCTGTTGCCTTTGTTAACTGGTCTTGAGTCTGGGTTCAGATTTTCAAAGTGAAAAGATTCATACAGGGACATCTTCAGGTTTTGTCTGTGCCAATGCAAATGTGCAGTGATGTGGGCTTAAGACTAAGGCTGCTTTGCCTGTCTAGGGCTGATCTAGATTCCTAAGATAAATGCTTAATTTTGGAGGGCTGAAGCTGTACCAGAAAGCTTCTGCCTTGATAACACTATTTGAGGTCATGAAATAGTTCTAATTTGCATGTGAAACTCTTCTGAAAGAGAAAATCCAACTGGAAAAGACTTCTTGCAAAGTAACTTTTCAACATTTTGACATAGTTTTTAAATGAATATATAAAACCTTTACCAGAAATTATTACTTGTTTCAAAACAATAATCTTGTTCAAAGGTGCTCTAACAGTAGTTACCAATCATTTTTATTAAAAACATTGGAGACATAGTAACATTTTCTACAAGAAAAAGAGATCAAAAGGAAGGGATATAAAGCAATTGAGCTTAATACAAAGATATCTTAATCAAAAATATATTGCAGAATTTTATGCTTAAAAATAATCAGTTTAATTTCAAGTTCATGGCATTTCTACAGTGTTTGGGTTATGTTTCAGGTTTCGTTTTTATTTTGTTTTTTGGTAGACTATGTAGGACAAGTGTCAGATTTTAGAGACAGCTGTGCTGCAATGACTGGGTGAAGTTGACAGATTTCTGCTGAATGCTTGGTGGTGAGGAGGCAGTGTGCTTCTCTGCGTGGGAGCTGGTTGTGCAAAGACTGACAGAATTTTTTCAGTCTGAAGCTGATACATATATGTATCAGCATCTGCAAATCCTCTCCTCTTGATGATTTCCTGTAACTACTTTCTGTAAGAAAACCGTGTTTCTGTACTATCTTACCTGAGCTGTTTTGAGATGTGATGAATACCAGCACATAGTATGAAAATTATCTTTCAGGTTTGCAACAGAAAAAATGAAATAACATTTGAAAAATATCTGTGTTTCAAGGTGGTAGGAAGATACTTAGATAGTGTGATTTATTAAATTCCTCTGTATAACAAAGAAATGAAGATTTCTACACTAGCTGAGAATTATTTTCTCCTCCACATCGTAAATTTGCCACACTTTCATTTCAGCAAAAGAACTATGAAGTGCCCAGGGAACTAGAACTGAGATCTTCCATGTTACAGCACAAGGCACTATTAGAATAAAATAAATGCCTTATGGCTTTTGAGGATGCCTTAGTTACTTTCTGGATGCCTTTGGCTGTTTAGATTCTTTTCTGCAGACTGATATTTCTAGGCTAAGTGAACAGAGTCATCAAGAGGTAAGCTAATTCTCATACTTGTAGGTTATGTAGATCCATTTTCAGATGCCTGTTTTTATCCATGACCCACAGCAAGAATAGACATTAAGGTTTTCTCTTGTCTTTGATGTACTTTTTTCTTCTTACACAGATGCCCATTAAATATTATATGCAGCTCAATTTCAGTAAATGAGATTTTCTATATTTTGACCCATTGTTACACTGAAATCCTTCCTGTTATACTTGGTGGTTTGAGGGAAATGTAGCAAGACAGAGGTGGAGGAACTGATTTTAGTGTGTGTTGTAATAATCACTCCCTTTTAATAATACCCTGTCAAATCTTGTTTCGACAGTGTCCAAAAAAGTATTTGTCTTGAGCATGTTCTCTCAGACCCTGTCACAATAAACAGCAAACAGTATCAGGATGGCAAATTTGAACATGGTTCCTTCAGCACTGACAAGAATGATGTTGAGTAAACTGCTGATAAAACAGCAAGACGTGCACTTAAGTGTGTGAGGTAATTGCTAGTATCAACTGCACTGCCCCTCCTGCCCCACAGTGCAGGTTCCTGCATAAAGAGAGCACCAGAGGATATCCTGATGGGGTGCAAGACACTGTTTGTGTGAAAGTACTTGAATTGCTGTAAAGCAGCTATAATGTTGTGATTATTGTTGTGATCTTGTTGTCTTATTGTTGTTGCTATTATTGTAGCACGTTGTGCTCAGTTCTGCAGTACTGCAAAAGAGGCAAATTCAATTTTCTCACTAATGATTAATTTTTTGCTTAAAATGATGTTAAAGTCTGTGACATTAAAATTCCCAATTACTTTATTTTGAAGAAAAAATAACAATTCAGAGTTCTTTTGTATAAAAACATGAATTAATATTTTCCTCCCTCTCCCCCTTTGCCTCCCAGCACTATGCACAGGGTATATGGTAGGTCAATGTGTGATATTTTAGATAACGTAAGCATAGAGATAACCTTTATCTGTGTGTGTACATATATAGTTACACATTGAACTGTGTGAACATATTGCTGGCATTGCTACTTCTTTCTCTTCTGCTCTCTGGAAAAATACAAAGGGAAGAAGATCTATTGCTTCTGTAGAAAATGCCTCTTTCATTCTCCTGGAAGAGATAAGAGAATCATTGGGAAAAGTATTTGCTAATTCATTGAAAAAAAAACCTTTAATAAAGAAAAAACAACAAACAGCCATCTCAAAGAGGATCCCTGTGGTAAAGGTTCAAATGGCAAGAAGATAAAAACTGAGGAGTCCTCCGTTGCTCTCAGAAAATATGACAGAAAGCAAAGGCTTGACCTATTTCTTTCTGTCTATCAAGTTTTAAGTATGTTGACATTTCCCAGCCTTGTTAGGACTGGAGAAGGAGAGGTCTGCTGTATGAGTTCTTAAATGGCATTAATGTCAAAACCCTGAAGCTGTTGGGGGAAAAAAACCCCAACATCCTCAGAGGGCAACAAAGGGGCTGACATCTGAAGTTTTTTTGAGGAATGACTGTGCCAGTTCTGCCACTAAAGGCTTGGTCAGTTTAGGGTGGAAGAAAAGAAGATAAAAACAAGGTAGTCAAATTCAGTAAACTTTCCCTGGAGTAAGCTCATGATTAAATTCCTCTGCCTCTTCTTTCTTCTTTCTCCTCATTCATTCAGGAGTCATTGAGATAATTAAATCACAGTCCTTCTTATCATGCTAGCATCTCTTTTTAGAAAGAAAAAAAATGCCACAAAATAACAGTCTATTCTTATATGTAAAGGGAGAGGGAAGAGGAAGACAACTACTTCCTTTCTTTTCAAACCACAACATTTTTGGTGAGATAACATCAGGGCCTACAAGAATGAAAGAGATGTTCTCTGAAGGTTGTTGAGCACGAAGGAAGTTGCAAAAGAAGACATTCTTTATCATAAACTGGGAAAGGACTTCTATGATTGGGAATAGCCTCAGTATTTTTGAAGTTGTTCTGTCAAATATTCCGATTGTTTCAGTATGAGATATCAGTGAGTAAAAGAACTTCAAAGGGATGTTCTAGTAATGGCTGGCTGAGTCATACCAAGGCCTTACACTGTATCAATGGCCAGAAATGAATGCTTAATATACTAAGAATAGGGCAAATAGACAGTCACATGTCCCTGGAATATGCTTCAAAGTAATTCCAGTTCAAGGGTCAATGTGAATGAACTTTAGAGATAGATTTATGCTTCTGTATTTTATAGACTTCAAAATGATATTTATTGTCATTGTGTTTCTTTCCCTTTTTGACTAATTGAATAATATCTGGTACGGAATTTGTGACAATTATTTTTAATATGGAGAATCACAGACCTAGCTAATATTTTTCTACTGCGGTGGCTGTTTTTGGTTTGGGATCTTTTGGTTTGTGGTTTTTGGTTTTGTTTAGGTTTTTTCTGGGGGGGGAGGAGTGGGTTTTGTTGGTTGTTTTTTTCTTTTTTTGTGGTTATAAGGAAGAAGAAAGGTGTTTGTGTTTCTAAATGTATCCTGATTTCAGAATATTTTTACTCCTTTTCATTAATTTTTCTTTGGGCAAGCTGATTTCAGAAGAAATTCTGAGGTTCTGAAGTGGAATTTGACTCATCATTAGAAGCTAACTATGCTACTGGTAAACACTATTTCTCTGAAAGGGTCAACTTAAAAGGTATGATCAGCCATGCTAGTTAGAAGGACACATCATAATCTGTGTTTCATGTGTTAGAAGACTTCGGGTGTAACACATCTAGCAAATAGAAATTTAATTTATTGTTTTATTGGTCCATTATAGTTGATGCTTTTTGTAAGACAAAACCAAACAATCCTGTTTGGAAATTGTTTTGTGAGCCCATTAAATGATTGTAAAAATTGCAAATATTGAAGAGTGTTGCAAGGTCTCACACACAAAGGGAAAACTCCAGGCAGAAAGAAGAGACTGGCGTGATTTTTTTACTAGCTGGTTAAAAGTAAGAGACCTGATTAGGAAAGAAATAAGTCCTACAGTACCCTTGCCAACAACAGAACTTCCTCTTCCAACTTTTTCAATACATTTAGCACGCGTGATGGGGAACGTGTTAGAGCACAAACATGTCTGGAACACACCTATTGTGATTTTAGCATTTAAGAAGAAATCAAAACAACAACACAAGGACAGAAATGCTGGTGAACTTTTGTGAGGGAGCACCAGCTATTTTAGAAAGATTTAATGGGACATTTCAGGGAGCAGACAAAGAAGCTGACAGGTATGTCATTAAAAAAAAAATTGAACAAGCAACAACAACAAAAAAACCCAAAACAAAACCAAAAACCTAACCAACCCAAAACCAAACACTTAATGGCTAGATTCATATCACAGAGCAAATGGAGTGAGCTGGACATGACCGACCTTTGATGGTTAAGAAACAGTGAAGCAGTTCTCCTTGGATATCTGCTAAAGCAGCATAAATTACAGCTGTTCTCTGCTTTTCTTAACTTGCACCCATGTAGCACCAAGAGAAGAGAGTCCAGTCTCTACCTTTCTTGTATTTTTCTTCTTTCCTCTCCTTTACAGCAGTATTTCAAGGGTAAAAGCCTTGTAAGGTCTCCAGTAATTTGCAAAAAAAAAAAAAAAAAAAGTAATGAAACAGAACTAGGATGTAGTTTCAGGCAAACGTGGTTCTTCAAAGTGGACAGTAGAGCTGTGAAATTCATTGCCAGAAGCTGATGTAGATAGTGAAAAATGGTGAAAGAATATCCAGAACAAGAGGCACAAAAGCATGGAAGATAAAAACATTTAAGGACACAAAATATAAATGGATAGTGTGCATTTCATAGAAATGCTAAATATATATCCTATTGAGTAAGTGTGTCATGTGGAATACACTTGGAGCCTGGCACAGAATACAAGTAAATGGGAAATGTCATTCACTGGTTCTGTTTTTACTCTCTTTTAGTCATCTGTTTGTGTCCAGTATTTGAGACAGAATACCAAAGTAGCTAGGCCTTTGTCTGATCTAGTGCATCATAGGTTTTTCAATTTTAAAACACCAAATTAGGCTATTAAGTTTCTTGGCATACAAAGATCTGTAGATGAGCATATAGCTCTGTAGATAGAGACATAAGGCTTTTGTAGGCTCAAGTGAAATAAAGAGGACCCAAAGTCCTTATGTTTAAGGTATATTTATGATTTAGCTCTCAAGATTTACAAGGTCTCTTTTTTTTTTCCCTTTTTTTTTTTTTTTTTTTGTGTGTGTGTGTGTGTGTCAGTGGGTGTCTGTGATGAAGACTGAAGGACAGGGTGGCAGGATGATCATTTTGGTAACTTGTGAGGTTTTTATTTTTACTGTGAAATTTGTAAAATACATAGACATGAAAGAAGATATTCATCAGTCATTCACAGACTAAAATACTGCCTGGCGGAAAAGCTAAATTTCTGCTGAGGTATGTGAACTTGCATTGGTATGTTCACTTTTGGAAAGCAATACCCAGATCACTTCAGAGATGTGTATGCTATTTCATCAGGAATGTCTGCAGTATCTTCAGTTTTCTGCAAAACAAGACAACATCTCATGTACATCCAAGTAGAAGTAGGAAATGTCAACAGAGGTTATTGATTTAAAGTACTTTTTTGGGTTGAGTAGACCTTGAGAGCTTGTGTGTCAGCTGTACTGATCCATGAAAATTGTCCAAAATTGGGGGCAGGCAAAAAAATGTACAACATTTTATCACTATGAAAAGGTCACAAATCTGATGCAGCAAAAATATATTTTCAGAAGCCAGGACTTCAAATGACTCAGAGAGGAACCAGATGGGGGAAAACTCACAGTATTACACAGCCATTTAGACAGACTCTTTGCAGACATACTTATGTATGTAAGATTATTGTTAAAAGTTGGAGAGAGTGTTTTCAGGAAATCAAGAGTGGATGTAATGTAGTTACATATGTGATTTTGAATCCTTGTCTTTGAAACACAGCTGTGAAAGCCAAGCATCCCGTTGACGCTATACAACATAGTACTACAGTTTTACTAGTGAACCTCCTGGATCCAAAAGGTTGCAATTCATAAAGAAGTACATATATTGTACTTAGAAATCCTGACTTTATGCAGAAGTGAGGAATATAAATCCAGTATTTCTAGTGGTACACTAAATTTTATCCATAGCTGTAGTGGAGTTCCCAGCAAGCAAAGAGCAATTCCAAAGTCCATATATTTGAGGAAAAGGGAAAAAAAAAACCAAAGCTCTGTTATGAAACTGTCCCTGAGAAAGCAAATGACTTCACCTGTGTGGGTACTGTGTGATGCCTAGGAGCAGAAGCAAAGAACTTCAGATGCTTCCCCATGTGCTCCTGGGACATCCCTTATGGAGGGCTGACAAGAGAGACAACAAACTCAGTCCTATCAGGAACAGATAAACATGTTCCTGTATTGGTCCAAAGACAGAGAAAAAGGATACACTGAGTGCACAAAGCTTACTCTCAGTGGGATAGAGAGGTGGAAAGAAGACGAGGGCTGGCACAAATTTTCCAAAGGGGTATTCCGTCCAAATAACATCAACCTCAGCAATAAGCCAGGTCAAGGAGAAGAACAGAGTGGGGGGGGGGGTTATCTTCCAAGGTGTCTGTTGCTCAGAAATTGTCTAGGCACTAGTCTGCTTATTGGAAGGGGGTTTTGTTTCTATCCTCTCATCTATTATCACTTATTTAAGTACTTTGACTTTAGCCTACAAATTTTCTTTATCTCTTCCTGTTTTCTCTACTGTGCTGCTGGAGGGAGTGGGGTAGTGAACAAATGGCTGTGTATTTGCCTAGTTGCTGACTAGGTTCGACCCATCATAATATCATTAAGTTATTTAATATTATATGAACATTCACTTTATAGCTATATATATATAACTATGTATATAACTTTATATAAGTGTATATATAAAGGTAAAGACAGTATTCATGCCAACAATACATGCCAAGGTTTCCAGCTATTAGACTTTAGCTTATTCCATAGTAGGCCCTTGCAGTTTCATTTTGAAGTCCCATGAAGGTTCATTTAAGTATGTTAAATTATTAAAAATAATTTCTAGAGTGGAGTTAACAGACTTTAAGACATTAACAAAACCCCAGAATTCATAGTAATCCTTAGGCTGACCGGAACACAGCAAATTTTGTCCCATCTAGGAAATAGTATACTTCATTCCCCTCTTTCTTTTTATACCTTCCTCCATTAATAAGTCCCAAATCTGTGGATTTCAGTAGAAAAAGCTCCCTCTGACAATTTTTTTTTAAATTTTTTATTTTTTTTTAAGTACAACAAGAAGTAATGTAGTACAGCCTTAGCAGTACTAGAAAGGTGCTGTTTTATGGAAGGTCTATTAGGGCAGATCTTATAAGATACAGTCTGGTACTAGAATTACTAGAATTATCTAGTTCTATTACGAATAATTTTCCTGAACATTTGAGTTTATGACTTAATAAGTTTCCATATCTCTGTTCAAAGGAGAGACTGCATCTTAGCAAATGGTAATACATTAAAAAGTTATTTCTTTGTAATCCTGCTCCCCTGCTTTAGAAGGAACACATCATTGGATTTCTGTCATAGCTTGCTGCAAAATGCCACTGAAGAATATAGCAGGGACTTTGACTATGACCGAGTGTAAGAAATAGCAGACATTACCTAATCACTTCTTTATGCATTAAAGCAATACTTATTTTTCCCTTTTAGGATATAAATTCAGTTCACCCTTTGTGTGACTGTATTTTTTGCCAGTTAAAAATACAAGTTTTAAGAGAGCTTAGCCTACCACAGAATCTCCATAAATTCTTTTTAGGTCTAGTGCCATTGCATTACTGCAGTGAACTGATAATAAGAGATACTACAACTATCTTTCAATGATTTCTGAGGTATTTTGGAACCCAAAAGTGTTGTGTTATCTGTCATACATAGAATTCAAAGACAAAACATGGTCTTGTTTTCTTTAAAGATTATGTAATTAAATGATAATTATTCTCTTTTCATCCACGGTTCTAAGCAGCCTTTGCAAACAATAAACAGCCTGGGAAAGTAATTAAACATTCTCTCTTCAATCCCTAATCTTGTCAAGTTGTGTTGTAAGAGATGTGAAAGGCTCATTAAGGAAGGAGGAAATAATCCATTATTTTATTACACATTTTAAACAGCCAAAATGTTAACAAAAACAAAGCTCCAAAGTCACCTGTAAGTTTATAGGGTGTCAGGTGTTGGCTTACAAAAACTGTGCATTCACCTGAGCTGAAAATCTTCTAAATTATGTCTCCTTGTTATCTTTATGTTTTCCATTTCTAGTCAACAGCTTCTTTTTCCAGATATAGGAGAAATACTATCTCTCACTTGCTCTTCTCCCATATTTTGCTGTGTTTATGTCCTCAAGTAAGGATAGTTACATTAACATTACAGGCAGAAAAAGCCCAAATGATAAACCACAGTTAACTTTGCAGTGCTGTGGGCACATTTGCTATCTTAGCTCTCAATTTTAATGTATTTTAAACCCATCTCAAACCAGTTTTTAAGGTGAGCTTCTGTCCTCCCCAAGGACAATGTGTCCTGAGCAGCAAAACAGGCATACAGTCACTTAGAAACATTGGGCAAAATTGTTAAGAAAAACACCTGCTACAGTATGTTGAGCTTCCAAGCACCTTTAAGGAATAAAGATGCATGAAGCATTAACAAGAGAATTTGAGTATACACTAAGGTACCACATCTTAATTGTATTCCCTAGTTTTCCAGGACGTGTTCTACAAGCAACTATGATAATGTGGCTTACACTTACTCCCAGTATAATCCATAACCACCAGTGGGGCTCTTGATGGATATGTTCAGCTTGCACTGCGCTTTGGGGGATGGATGGCAATGGTATCCAAGAGATGCCTGAAACAGTGATCCAGATGCCTTGCTGGTATGCAAATATGACTGTAAATATTACTATATAAATAGAGGACAGTCCATGGCCCATTGGGCTCTCCTGAAACTAGAGCAGGATTCATGTCAGGATTTCCCCTTCAGTACGGATGACTGGAAGCTGGACGTATGCTGTAAACCAGTGGCGTAGCTTCAGTTACAAAAAGGGAAACCAACAAGCATCCCTGAATATTCATATCAGTGGATGGAACAGGGAAAATATGGGACCCACCTCTCTTGCAGACAATAGCAGGAACAGGCATTAGGTTAGGTTTGGTATCTGGCTTGGTGCCTAATCACAGGTATGTAGAATCTGCAGGAAGAACTGCAAGCCTCTTTTGCTAATCCTCTGCTAAAACAGTGTCACAGTGCAGTGCCTGTGCATTGTTTCCTTGGTCTCTGTTTAAAGAACTGGAGTTTACTGAAAATATATTCCTGAATATTACTGTAATAGCCCTCTTGAGTCTTCTATATCACTAGGCACAATCGAAAAGGCAAATTTTGAGCTGCTGTAAATCACACGAGCTCCATTGATTTCAGTAGTGTTATATTGATTTACTGCTTCAGAGGATCTGGTCTGAAATATTTCTGTGGTGGTGTGTGCATTTAGAGTTATAAGACTTCTGGGCTGTATAATAAAGCTAAGAAGCCTTAGTCTGACTGTTCTCAATGACCAGCATATTTCTTTGTCTCAGAGGGTATATAAGCAATTAACTTTACTATCCCTAATGGCGTTTAGTAGGAAAATAAATATCTGGATTAGGGCATTGATACTAGCTGCTATGAAAGATCTTAATCAACACTAATAGGAAAAATATTTCTTCACATCTGTGTATTATACTCACATATTCAGGATATAGGGTCATATTGCAACTGTCTAGGTCTCAGACTTGTAAGGAAAAAGACACTTCCATGACATACCATATAATTACCTGTATTGCATATAACTTTTTATAGTTCAGAGTAAATGCTTTTAATGGTAATTAGCACAGTTATTAGTAAAAAAATGTGGCAGATGCAGTTAGAGAAATTAAATTTTTAAGTGTCAGTAACTAGTTCACTAATAAATTTGAAAGGTCAATTCAAGTGCTACAATGAATTCTGATTAAAAGCTTGTTTGAGTTTATCCTTTTCTCTGCATCTGGAAAGAATGACACTCATTGTTGTAAGGAACAGTACCAGACTGTTTTATCAGTACTTTAAAACAATTTGAATGCAGATGAGAAAGTGCTGGTAACAGTTGCCTAAAACCACAGGTAGGTATCACATGAAAATGACATAGTTTTAGATGCATCAAATAGCTGCAGTTTCCTTGGCTTTACTTTGATAAGATCTGGAGAACTTTTATATGTGCATATGTAGCTTAGCCACTGTAAAACCTTACCTGCAGAAACGTACCCCTCTGTCCTTCTTTTTCTTATCCTGACCAAATATTTTTCTTGCCTCTTCCCTTTTTTGTCTCTCCTTTATGCTTCTGGAATACTTAATATGTGTGCCAGTTCAGCTCCCTAAGCTGACAGAAAAATCAGTGGGTGGGAGGAGGAGAGCAAATAGTTTTCTTTTGGCTTAGTAGAGGTGTCAGAAGAATAGCAGAAGTAGTTAAAATGTGTGGGAGAAGATGACAAAGCTGGAAAGAGACAAGGCTCACTTTGGCAGAAATTAACTGCCAAATAAACTCAGTTTTTCTATCTAAATCTAACATCCTTATGCATTGTAGTTTAAATATCCTAGACTGAAAGCTGAAAAAGCATGATTTTTGTGTGACTCTGAATAAGTATGCACACAATCCAATACTTAATGTTTCTGTTGGCTTAGAATATATCGGTAGTTGCAGCAATTTATTTAAAATAATTAGCACTAGAAAAAAATTGTCAGAAGTAGAATTCATGTTGTTTCACATGCTATGTTTCATAGAGGCATGGGAAACTTCTGTATATAAGCATATGATATTATTGTGAGCAATGATGGTTCTTGACAGCTGTTGAAATACAGGTGTCCAAACAGCATGAATTAACTTATGTTCATAGAAATTTGGATACCAAATAGTTTATTTTAACTTGAGCTTTGCTAGCTTGAAAGTGAACAAGTCTTATGTTTTATCACCTGAAATGATCTCTGCCGATCCCACTTGCTTATTATAATTCATTTACCTTTCTTCTGAAGTTTTACTGGCCTATCTTGTCCTGCTGTACAGAGCACACCATTGAAGATATTTATTTGTTTTAGAGAGAACAAAGATGAAAATGTAAAATTCATATGAAACTAAGGAGGAAAAGCAGAAATTTGCTAGGAGGTCATAAACTAATCCTTGACAAAATATGAAAGAATATTACAATTCTCAGAGCTTTATACAACTGAACATATGAACTGTGTATATGACTGAGAAAAGTCAGATAATCCTGCACTCAAGCTAGAAAAAAAGTGACTACTGAGATATTTAGACTACTGCTGTTTTGTCATTTTGACTATAATATGGATGAGAATTCAGATGCAGTATTTTGTTTATTCATTTATTAGAACAATGGATGTCTACTTGCTAGTAAGTTGGATAATAATATTCTTATGAAATCTGAATAGCAATGAGTACTTTTATGGATGCTGTCTATGGAAAAATGCTCTAGTGACTGATATCTTAATTTAGAGGTCTTAGGATTCATGTAAAGAATCTGATAACTTCTGTCCAGTGAATGGAATTTTATTTGCACACGTCATCATCATGTAAAAGAAGCAACATGAGAGCAAGGAACGAGTTATAGCTGATCACAAAGGTGCAAAGCAGTAGAGTGGAATAATGATTTAGAACAGAGCAGAATAGCATTTTTTTTATTTTATGAGATGTTCTTCAAGTTCATATCTAATTTATACTTCTAAAGCAGAACAAAAGGAAAAAAAGGGAAAAAGTCTGAATTGCTTTAGGTTAATAGGAACAGCTCTGGTAAAACTGAAATATTCTCATGTCATTCTCTGAATTTATATACATATAAATTTGAGTGTGTAAATCTACATACATATAAATGTATGTAGATTTAAAATACATACTTCCTTTAAAAGCCTTCCAGTTTGAAAAATTTAAATACTTCTTCTGGAAAGTAAGTAACTCATATGAATGAAATGTATCAGTCAAATGGAAAAAAAAATAGGGAATAGGTTAATGATTTGATTTTATTCCAAAATATGTTAGTAAAAAATAGAACTTTGTGTGGAATAATGGTAAATTGAGGAAAATGTGTGGTAACTTTGAGAACAGTCTTTCCTATATTTTTCCCTCTTTCTGGCTTCCTAAACACCTTCATGTCTGGTGACACAACCCAGATGAAAGATGATAACATGCAGATCATGTTTAATATGCAAGATAGCATATTAAACTTTAAAAACCTTACTCTCATCACCTGAATTACACATTCATCTGAGGCAATGTAAATGCTATAATTTTTCTTTTTCAGTGACTCTTTCATACTGTAATTTTGGGCCAATATTGCTCCATGCAAGAGGCCACTCCATGGATCCACAAAATATGCATGACCTGTTGGCATGTGTACAAGGCCTAATTTTTTTACTGCATCTTAGTTTGAACAAGCTCCCATCACTTGCTTTTTAAGCTGCTACAGGAACATGGAAATGAGGGAACCTGTACAGATTCTCTTCTGCCCTAAACCAGGTTTCTTTGGGAGCTAAGTTTGTTTATGGCACTGCAATTTTGCTGTGAGAGAGTGCTGGGCCAGTTGCTTGGTGTTCAAATCCTTCTTTGTTAAAGGTGTGCATCCAATTTAGCCATGTGACCCCCCAAGGATAGAGTGAAAATATATATGACTTTGTCAAAATAACATGCAGTGTTGTTGCTTCTACCCTATCTTTAAACATTAAACTTCCAGAAGTAAGAAATGCTTTTGGATTTTTCCAGGCAGTTCTGAAGGAGAACAAAAATGAAGATTTTTACATTGAACATTAATGTAGTCTACTGTGTAAACATTGAGTATCTTCCATGTAGTTCTGTCTTTCACCAGAATTTTACTGAGTCAAGAGTGTGCTGGTCCTGATGCTACACTGCTGAAGACAATAGATCTTAATCAACACCTAAAGGAAGTTGAGGAAACTTTTGAAAAATTTCAGTGTGAATCTATCCATAATATTGTCCTCCTTCTTCTTCTTGCATTCTAACATTGGCCTGAAATCAAAGTGGGCTTTTCACTTTACTTCTAAATTCTGTTTTCCAGCACAGTAATTTCCAAACTTTGGTCTTTGTAATTCATACTGCTACATTCTAGCTGGCTTTTGAAGTTTAAAATGAAAATCTGCAAACTGTCAGTGCCTGCCTCATTGCCTCTGCTGATCTTGCAAAAAATACCACAGAATCACAGAATGTCAGGGGTTGGAAGCAACCTCTGCAGATCATAGAGTCCAACACCACTGCCAAAGAAGGACCAAAACTAGTGCAGGTTCCTCAGAAATGCAACCAAACAGTTCTTAAAAGACACCAGAGAAGGAGACTCCACAATCCCTCTGGGGATTCTGTTCCAGGGCCCCATAAACCTTACAGTAAAGAAATTCATCCTCATCTTGAGGCTGAACTTCCTGTGCTCTATCTTGACTCCATTGCCCCTCATCTTATCACAGGCCACAAGTGAGAAGAGGTTGTCCCTTCCTTTTTGATGTCCATCCCTCAATATTTATACACATTAATTGGGTCCCCACTCAGTCTTCTATCGAGACAAAAAAGCCACAGGACTCTCAACCTTTCTTCATAAGGCAGGTGTTCCAGTCATCCTCTTAGCCCTCCGTTGTACTCTTTCAAGTAAATCCCTGTCCCTCTAGAACTGGGGAGCCCAGAACTGGATGCAATACTCTGGGTGATGTCTCACTAGGGCAGATTAGAGGGGGAGAAGAACAGCCCTCAATCTGCTGGACTAACTCTTCTTAATGCACCCCAGAATACCATTGGTCTTCTTGCCACAAGGGCACATTGCTGTCCTGGAGTTGTCCCACAAGGGCACTTGTTGTCCATTGGGACTCCAAGGTCCTTCTCCATGGGGCTGCTCTCTAGCAGATCCCCTCCTAACCTGGGTGCATTTTGTTATTCCTTCCCAAGTAGAGGACTCTTTACTTGTTCTTGTTGAACCTCATTAGGTTCCTCTTGGCCCAGCTCTCCAGTCTGTCCAGATCTTGCTGAATGGCTGCACAGCCTTCAGGTGAATCAGCCAGTCCTCCTGGCTTTGTGGACACTCTGTCCTATCATCAAGGTCATTGGTAAAGATGTTGAACAGGACTGGACCCAGAACAGATACCTGGGAGAATTTACTAGTTACAGATTTCCAACAGGACTCTGCACCATTTATCACCACTCTTTGGGACCTATTGCATAGCCAGTTCATAATCCATCTCACCGTCTATTCTTCTATCCTACATTTCCTGAGCTTGTTGAGGAGGATGTTATGGGAGACTGTAGCAAAAGCCTTACTAAGGTAGACTACATCCACTGGTCTCCGTGCATCTACCCATTCAGTCACAACATCATAAAAGGCTATAAAACTGGTCAAGCATGACTGGTAAATCCACACTGACTACTTCTGATAGCCTTTTCCTCATCCATGTGCTTAGAGACTTTCAGAACAAGCTGCTCAATCATTTTTCCAGGGATGGAGGTAAATGAAATGATGGCTGTTTCAAAATCATTCTGTGATTGGATAATCTGAGAGCTGCTGTAGTAAAAGGCAGGAATAAAAAAAATGCATAGACCACTAAGTTAAAAAATACAACAAGAACCACTTTCTCATTCCCTACCTAGAAAAAAAAACAACTGTTCAAGAACTGCTGAATATCTTAACAAGAAAAATCACTGTTGTCTTTGTTGTGAGACTGAGGTAGAGAGGGAGAGGAGAGAATTGCTATACAACCTAACAGCAATTTTTTAATCTCAAAATAATTTCTTCATTCTTCAATTCTGCCACTGAGAGACATGGTATTCCATCATTTCAGCATATTGTATTGTTACATTGTGCAATGATATGATGTATTGAAATGTCACCTAAAAATGGAAAGTTATGCCACATACCCATTTTCATCTATTAAGATAGCTGTTAGTGCATATAGCAGATTTCCAAAGTATTATGAAGAGATGAGCTTGTTTGAAAACTGCTATATATTATTTACTCTCAAAATACACTTAGTTTACTTTTGTATGTTTTGAATTCAACACTTCATAGATTAAATATTTTTGGCTTTTTATGAAAAAAATCAGTATGTGTTTGTTTACTTAATCTACTAAAATATTATATTTTGTTCAGAATAAATTAGTGTGCTTTCCCCATCATTGAATTGTTCTAAATTTCATAGATAAGTGAATAAGTGATAAGAGGAATATGAATGGATCCATAATATTTATGTCCTGGAGTTGCTTAATAAATGTTGAAAGTGACATTGTGTGATTATGTCTCATCCAGTTCTGTTTATGCAGGAAATGAAATTAGCACATGGGAAATCCTCTCCTTGGCAACCTTCTTTATCCTTTTTCCTTTCTCTAGGGCTAGGCTGTGTGAGGTCTCATGAGATAAATCTATGGCAGTTTTGCTAAAAGGGAGTATGTAAAGCATGAAGGTTTCAGCTGTACTTCTCCATTTTCATAACAGTTGCTAAACTCATCCAAGGAAGAGTATGACTTAAAAAATTGTACCATTCTTTGCACTTCTTTTATTCGACTCATTGCTAAGGTTGTTCTCATTGTTAAGGTTGTGTCTATTTTGTGGATCCAGTTTGGTTTTGAATAAATTATAAGATTATTTAATGCTTCTCAAAATTACTGTGTAACTTTCTTGTAAAAAGTTTTTGGTGGAACAGGTTATGAGTACTGGAATAACTACATCAGTCCCACAGCCTCCAAATAGCTATCTTTTAGTGCTGAAACGGAGGGAAAGGAGAAGAATGGAGCTTATAACACAGTTCAAATTGTTATTGTAAAGTTGGTCACTGAAAAAACCCTCTAACACTTGCCTTTAAGTTTTATAAGGCAGGCATTCTTTATTTCAGCACTAGAAGCATGAGAGATGGTTCTCAAAGTTGTGCATGATGTAAATGACAACAGGCATGACTTATATTGTGCTAATATATAGATTGATTGCAGAGTATATTTGCAATGTATTGCATTGCAGAGTATTATTGCAATGAGTATAAAACTCATTGTAATAAACATCAGATTTCCTGGAACTACTTGTAATATTTATCCAGTTTCCTGGAAATATTTGCAGTCTTATCTGGGAGGGGTCTTTGGTGGTCTTCCAGAAGCATACTCTGATGTCCTTTTGTTAATCAGTTCTCCCATACATGAATATTGTTGGGCAGCAAGTCTTAGCCAAATTCCATTTGCAAGGCCTGGACATAGCTTAGATGAGCTCAAATCCACATCCTATTGTTTTGTGTCAGAAGAGTCTCCAGGAGTTACAGAAGCAGACCAGGGCTACTATTAACTCAATCTACAGGATGCTAGCAGATAGTTTTGTAGTTAGTCATTTACCCAGGAGGACGAAGCAGAGTTTCACTTCAAAACCTTTTTATAATAAAATAACCTAGTACACTAAATTTAATAAAGAATGTTTTATAGCCATCAAAACCATGTCTAATAAGCTATAGCTCCTTCTATCTGCACACTGTTTGAAAACATGCATTCTCTCCTGGCCTTTGTGAGTAACTTTGCTTTTTGCTATAATTCTTCTCCCTAGGTAATGTTTTGTTTTGCTGCACTGAGGGAATTAATTTATTTCCTTGAAATAGTAGTATTCAATAGAAATAGAATGGTTTGTTGCATCTCTTAGCAATTGAAACTGCCTCGGTGTAAGGGACTGGATGGGGGAATTGTCTCCACTGTACCCTCAAACCCTCTTAGACTGGCCTACAGAGAGCAAGCCCAAGTCACCTTTGCAAACCACCAAACAAATCATCATTAGTATTTCCTAAGGGATTGTTGGAGAGGAGACAGGTGAGGGCCTGCGTATGGCCTAGTGCCTGAATACGATAGAGATAAGGATTGGAGAGCAAAGTGGACAGAGATCTGCTCTGTTTGTTCAATCTGATATGTCTTGAGACATAAGTGAAACAGGCCTATAAAAGAGGGGCTGTATTGGTGGCCTTGGAGAGTCTCAAGAACATCATCCCTCCACGCTCAATGCTTGGATCCAGGACTGGTGACTTTCTCTCTCTCTTGTCCCTTCTCTCCTTTAGCTCTCTGCTATCACCACCCTGTAATTTGTCATTTGAATCCACAGGGGTAATGTGAGGTTCCACTCAGGTGGAATTTTGAATTTTCTCTGCCCCAAATGACAATGTGGCAAGCAGGAATGCTGTGGGGGAGGGCACACTCACACTGAATTAAATGTAACTTGCATTTTGCCTCTGGCAAGCTGGCTCTGCATCGAATGGGACACCTTCAGCCTCCTGCTGATAACAAGCTCCTGACTAGTTTATGCTAATGACAGATCTCCTCCTGGGGAGAAAAGCTGGAAAAATTCCTTCTTCGAACTTATTTGTTATATCACTTTCCCTGTGTTATTTGTCAAATAAAAATTTATGCTTGCACCCGACCCTTGATCATAACACCTGGGCTGTGGTTTTTTTAGTGAAAATTATTTTTATTTCTTCCACGAACTTTCACTTCTGTTTTTTGGGTGTAGTAGCTCTGTTAGTTAAGGTGGCAGGATCATTGAGAAAGAATACTATACGTATTGATTGCAAGGGGTATTTTTAAGTGTTTTAGACTGTTTAGACACAAAACGTCTCCTACCCTCCCTTCCCATCTTCTCTCCCTCGATCCCTCCCCACACTCTCTCCTCCATTTCTTTCCCCTTCTCTTTTACTTTATCTTTCCCCTGGAAGTAGTCACACACATCATAAAGTTGGATCTCTTCATCACTGTACAGCACAATCCAGGCAGATCAGTCCTAAAGTGAATCACAGAATTATTGAGGCTGGAAAAGACCTCTGAGATCATCAAGTCCAGCCTATGACCTAATACCACCACACTGGCAAGACCATGGCACTAAGTGCCGCATCCATCCTTTTCTTAAATGTCTTCAGGGATGGTGACTCCAAGACTTCCCTGGTCAGTCATTCCAATGTTTGATCACCCCCTCCATGAGGAAGTGCTTTTTGATACCCAACCTAAACCTCCCCTGGAACAGCTTCAGGACATGCCCTCTCATCCTGTCACTTGTTTCCTGGGAGAGGAGCCTGACCCCCACCTGACTACAACCTCCCTTCAGGTAGTTGTAGAGAGTGGCAAGGTCCCCCCTGAGTCTCCTCTTCTCCAGGCTTAACAACCCCAGCTCCATCTCAGCCTCTCCTTGGAAGACTTTAATCCCTTCACCAGACTCATTGCTCTCCTCTGGACCCACTCCAACACCTCAATATCCTTCTTGAAGTGAGTGGCTCAGAATGTACACGGCACTCAAGGTGAGGCCTCACCAGTGCTGAGTACAGGGGGAGAATTACACCCCTAGTCCTGTTGGCCACACTGTTCCTGACACAATCCAGGATGCCATTGACCTTCCAAGCCACCTGGGTACACTGCGGGCTCGTGTTCAACCAGTTGCCCACCAACAGGGCCTTTTCAAACTCATACACATAATGCATATATACATTTTGACTTAAGGCCATTGAAAACTGTGTTCGTTTGCCTTTGACATACAGATAAGATTCTGAAGAATAGATTTGGAAAAAAGATTTCCTATACAACAATCAGAACCCCTTTTATGTTTCATTGTCTCTCCAACCAGATTTACTCTGAAGTATTTTGATGGGTAAGTGCTTTAATTTTATGTCTTTTATAATTTTTTTCTTTTGAAACAGAATAGACTCATAGGCTATTGTCCTTGTTTAAGAGGAGCAGGATATAAAAATCCTGCCAGGCTGTGGATGTGGCAGCTGTAATGGGAGTAGCTGAGCCTATGGGGAGGAGAGAATGGGTCAGGTGACCCAAATGGACCAATCATGGTATTCCTTCCCATGGTGCTCACTATAAAATGGCTCCCAAGAGAGACTTTTGATGTTTTCTCTGGCTGATGTGCTTGCTGGTTTGGAACCTGTTTGTTGCTGCTCCTTTTTTTTGTCACTGGAGGACAACTTTTACTAACACAGATCAGCTTCTGCCTTCCAAAGCAGGACCAGCTTGATTGCTCTAAGATGTTTCAAAGTGTCACTGAGACCCTGGGCTTGGGCACCCCCATCTGATGCCCTTTCCAGTGGGGAAGTAAATCACAACGGAGGTGGGTGATTTCTGTATTTACATATTTTATATACATTTTTAATTCACTATAAGCATTATCTCTTTGTTGAACCTACCCTAGTTTTTTCTTCCAGCCTTGAAGCCTCTCTCTCTTACTCCCTTATTTATCATCCCTTGGGAGGGTGGTGGGGGAATAACAGAGAGCATCTGTCACCTAGTCATTGTCTAAATTTGTGACAGATTTATTGGTGCCAAATGGGTCATGTTTTAGGTCCAGCTGGTATCAACCAGGCCTCTGCTCATTCATTCCCACACTGTGTGACAGGGAGGAGAAAATCTACCCAAAGGCTCATTAATTGAGACCAAGATAAGGGGGGTTTCATTCCCCAATTATGGGAATAGGCAAAAAATGTGCAGGTTCAACTTGGGTAGGAATAAAAAACTAATTTAATGTACAAGGATAAAGAGAAAGCATGAGAAAGCACTGCAAGATCTTAATAGCTTACACCCAGCCTTCTTCCTGGGCCTGAACTGCTTCACTCCTGCCTCCCTCTCAGCAGCACAGGGGGATGGGTTATGAGAGTTTAGGGTCAGTTCACCACAAGTTGGTTTGGATAGTCCTTTCTTCTTAGAAGGACGAGGAGGAGGAGGAGGACGAGGACTCAGATTCTTCCCCTGCTTCAATGTGGGGCCCTCTCTTGGAAGAGTCCTTCACGAGCTCCACCAGCATGAATCAGTCCCTCAAGAACGGGCTTCTCCAGCTTGGGTTACCCATGTAGTCATGTTCTGCTTTGAGAACAGTCACTTCCCCTGGCATGGGGGCAGCTGTCATCTCACCGTAGGCTGTGAAGAAATCTCTGCTTCTCCCCCTTTTCCTAACCGACCTGGGCATCTTTTCTCTGGCATTGCTCTCACCTTCTCCTCTTATCTGTTTTACGTGTCTTTTTTATATCTTTGCAATTTTGTTTCCCCTCTCTTGAATATGTTTTTCACAGAGACACATAGACCTTGCCATATCTACTCAGCCTTGGGCAGAAGTGGAGAAGCTTCCAGCAGCTTCCCACAGAAACCATCCCTGTGCCCCTCCCCACTTCTACAACACCACTGCATTAACCCAAGACAGTTATTCAGTATTGTTTATCAGTTGTTTTGGGTTTCTGGGACAAATATCTACCACCATTTGTATGCTGCAACCAACTCTCTGCTGGACAGCTCTCTGCCAGTCACTTCTACACCACCAACTCTCCACTGGGACAGCTGTACATGGATGAGCTCTTTCATCACTGTGACCAAAACCTCAGGATGCAGGGGTCTCTGATTTTTGTAAGGAAACTGTGTGTGTATACATATGTATATATAAAAATATATATATATGTATGTATGACTTCATGTTTATTATGCACAAAAATTGAGCATGTGTCGTCCCATTAATCTCATGCTTTCTTTGTGTTCTGCCATCACAGGTGTCCGCCTTACTCTGTAACAGTTTTCAGTTATCTCATTGTTAGATAAAGCTATCTCAAACAAATGCGAAAACCAAAAAATTAGTAATGAGATCAAGGCAACTCAATCAAATATATTATGAACAGCTAGTTTCAGGTCACAGGCCTGAGCCTCACTTTTAAAAAACATGTTTTGTTGGTTTTCATTGCATTTGTTTAATTTTACTTTATTATTATTTATGTTTCATAAGTGCATTTGTTTAATATCACTTTTAAAAATTGTTTTGATGTTTTTATATTTTTTTTAATATTACTTTTAGAAAAATTTTGAGTAATTTATTTCTTGATTAATTTCTCATGTTACACATCGTGTGACTCATACACTTGGAATCCTATATATATGGACAGTTTCATTGCAAAAATTAGAACACCTTGAGCAGAGCTGGGGTTCTATGAATGATATTGATGGTGTTTTATGGTGCTGAATGTGTTGTCTTCGTGTAGTCAGAAGCATGGCCAGTTGGTGGCACACAGTTGTCCTTTTTGTTTTGCATGTTGCATTTGTATAGTGAAATGTAGAATATGGACCTTCAGAAATTTTCTTATACCTGTGTTTCAGATTAGTGTTATCTTATTCCAAAGAAGGCCTTACTGAATTTTGCATTGATCAGGATACTACTGAAAATGAACAAAGCATCACAGCCTGTTTTGGTTTTTTGGTGTTTATTTTTTAGTTGGAGCTGTTATAGGTAAAGGAATTGCTGTTTTACAGATGATCCTGGGTTGCAAAGGCTTTGGGTTTTTTTGAATGTCAGCACTTTAGAATCTTTGGCAAAGGCAAACAGTCTGTTTTGGCCCATCTGTCTGCTGAAGATCCCAAGCACAGCAGATGGACTTCTAGGTATTTGGGGAGCTGGAAAACAAACTGAAGCCCCACTACAAACTGGCCAGGCAGCCAGAACACAGACTGGTGGCAAATGAAGCATCCAGATAAAGGATAAGGGATCTGGACAGGGGGAGAATGGTGGTGGCTGTCGGGAAGCTGGGAGCTGGGCAGCAGGCGAGATGGGCAGGAGGCAGCCATGCTCTTGGCCTGCTGTCCAGGATCCCTGCTTGCCAGCTTAATATGATGCCAGATGTTTGATTATCATCCCCCTAAAAGTCATGAGCCCATCTTTGCAGAGTATGAAAATTGAGGGCAAAAAGGTCTTACTTTGCATTGTTTGTTTTTATTGTTCTTCTAAGTCTGAATAAGACATTTTCCAACTTTTCATCACTGCTACAAAATTGAGGGATTTGCTAATTTTTAAAAAAGGTCGATTAGAGAGTGTGATGTAGACCTAAAGCCAAAACTTACAGGAATTGCCTGGTTTAAGTCTAGTAGAACTTGGCAACTGTAAATTAATTTCAGACCAGTTTGTTAATTTTGCAGATCTAACTGCAAAATAACTTGCAGAATACAAGCACAGACAATGGCTTAAAATTACCTTTCTTGCCAAGTACTTTCTGCTTGTAAGTTCTGAATTTGGGCAGAATGTATGTTTTAAAACTGTCATGAAAACAGAAAATAGAAACTTGCTTGCAAATTATGCAATATTTTCATATTTCTGTTTTTTTTCCAATTCCGCTTTCTAAAAATATTTACATAAAATTGTTGATTATGCAATATTTGTAAGTGCTAGCTTTTTTTATTAGATCTAACAGAAAGAATGAGGAAAGAAGGCTTGTAAGTCCTTCTTGAAGTCTAAAATAGCATCAGTAACCTTCAAAGGTAAATAAAATTTTAAATCCATTATGCATCATGATTCAGCATAAGCATTAATTAACTAGTCAGCAGTCCATATCCAGCTGCTTGAACATTTATGGGGAATGCACTCAAAGAGCTGCAAACTCAGCTGAAGCGAAGTCACATACACTTCCTATATGCAAAATCATTTCGGTAGCACTTTGCAAATTCCATGTAAATTTTCTGATAATAAACACTTGCACCTAGAAACTGCAGCTACATCTCTTCTTAGACCATTCTGAGTGCAAAGGAAAGGTCATATTGAGGCAGCTGGAGATTTCTTTTGAGTGTAGAACCCAAATCTTAGAGATCTGTGACAAGTTTGATTAATCACTCCGCATCCTACTTCATAACTAATACTTATGATTTAGGAATAACTGTTTCCTTTCTTCCTGCTGCATATTAGAATGTAAAGATGTGTGGTGGTGCGCACTGTGCATGTACAGATAGTTTTGGGTTTTTTTAACCTTTTATGTGTCTGAAGTTTCTTGTTAGCATATGACAACCTGAAGGGCAAGAAGTTTCCAGACAGTAAGTAGCTTTTCTGCAATGATATCAACTTATACTGTTAATTGTATTATCATCTTCTTGTGTTCAATTTTATTATTAAGCTGATGAGTAAACTTAATAATGGGTTTTCTTGTAGCCTAATTGTACTAGTCATTTTTTATATTCGTCATATGAAAAGGGAAAAAAAAGAAATTAAATGCAGAAATCTGGTGAGGAAAAAAAATGTGGAGCCCAGCTATGCAGGTCAGTATTTTGCAGCTATCAAAACAAGTCTGCTTCTTTAGAATGGATGATAATAATCTTTGTGTCTGGCTTGGTAGATGTGCTAGAGTGACGAGAGCGATCTGTCAGAATGATTGACTTGAGAAGTTCCTTAGGGCAGCAAAGCAGCCCTACTTGATTTGTCTCTGCCAGCACCTTGGAAAGTCAAATTTCTTGCTGCCAAAAGATAGAGAGAGCTGTGGGAGCAGTAGATACTGTTTGAAGAATATGGGGAAACCTATCTTGGTCATAGTTCTGCATGCAGGACGAGGAAGCAGAAACAGGTCTGACTTTCCGGGACTCAGATTTTGACTCTTAACGCCTATTCCCAGTGGCCTCTTATCTTTAGGTTGGCTATGTTCATTGTCTCTATTGGGAAGTCATTATAAAGCTTTGAGGTCAATCATGACAAAACCAGCTGATTGACATATTAATGTCTGTTATGTAATTGAATTATACCATTCAGTATACTACTGAGTTAGGCCTTGTCCCTATGATTTCATTAAGACAGAAATGACTGCCACATATTTTTATCTGTCATATTGCTAATGTCAGTACTGAGAAATTACAAAGTATGGTTCTTTTGTTTTATGCATATTTTAGATCAAGGCAGTAAGAAATAGCTTGCACAGGTAGGTAGCCTAGATAAATATTCTTTTGCATCTTTGAAAACATCCAACTTATCTTTCTAATCAAGATTAAAATATGTTAACTGAATTGGGAGTAGTTTATGACTTATCTGACTGAAGAATGCAGTCATTAACATTCAAATGAAATGCATATTAGACTTCCTTTTGCTATTAGAATAAATAGCATATTGGTTTTAGTTAGAAAGAAGGGGCACAGTGATTCTGAAAATGCTGCAAGATGTTTTAAATATCTTTAAATAACAGGTCAAATTCAACACATGTAAAGGAGTAGGGATTAGCCAGGTCCAATGAGACAAACCAAAGTTCAGGTGACAGGCAGGTATTTGGCATCAAAGGTAGAGATTTATGGTTGATGCCTTTCTATTCTAATCTATGTAGGTGAAATTCTTCTTGGTACAACAGTACAAGTAATGAAAAGGAGACTAATGCAAAATTTGTCTAGTCCTTTGTATGTACTTCCTAACAATGCTCTCTGGTATTGCTTTAGGTTTTCCTTTTATAGAACTGCTAGTACAAGCTAGTTAAATAAAGATATACAATCTAAGATAGTAAAAGGGAAATCTAGAACAATCCAAGTATCTCTTTGAAAGCTAGTTACGAATCTAGGGGGAGGTTAATTCTGTCAGTGTAGAAACTTCTGACTGGGGCTTCCTAGTAGTTCAGTATCAGGTCCCTTATGTATAAGAATTCAAGAGTTGGTCTATATTTGAAGTTCTTTAATTAAAAAGAATAACAATTTAACAGACATTTCTCAAAGTTAGCACCCAAAAAGAACTCTATTGCCCATCCAGGAACCCAAATATAGAAGCTGACTTCAGATGCTTTCGTGGCTTTTTGAATTAAAGACTGACTCAATAAAAAAGCAGATTGCTTTCAGCTCTGACCTTTTAATACTTGCATCTGTTTTTATTGAACACCTGCATGCTTTAACACCTACTTCAGATTATTTTGCACTGAGCAAGTGTCTTCTTTCAGGATCATTAAGAAAAGCTCTATCACTCACAGACAGTTAACTAATTTATTGAATTAATGATGGAAACTAGAAAAGGTGATCACAATCACAAGACACTTCTGATGCTGGGAACCTCTGCTGCAGCATTGATTGGACTGTTCTGCATGGATTATGGAACACTGTGCAGGCTTTCTGTCCCTAGTTCAAAGTTCTCCTGTACACCTGTAGGGACTTGCTTACAGCAGATTCACTGCTCACTAGTAGCAGTCAAATCTGGAACCTGAACTTAGGTCATTAGAAAATATGCTCCTGTACCCTTACCTCAGAAGAGGTATGGATCCTGAACTAGTGTATATCATATTTCAAGTGAACAGGGCAATGGGCTGCTATGTGTAATTATGATTGAGTGTGTATTAAATACATGCTCTTTGCTTAACTATGCACTGATTACTTCTACATGGATTAATTATTGTACAAAGCAATCGTACACTATTTATGGAATAGAGGCATGCATTTTGATAATCAGGGATACTCTTCCAGAACTAGTTGGTAAGTTGTCACAGACTATTTGACATGAAATGTATACATATACATGAGAAAGAAGCAAGCATGTGGATCAGAAGCCCTTCATTCATTAGACTGGTGACACAAGAATTTGCAGGTATTTGTGACTGAGTAAGGAAATTAATAGAAAAATTAAAGGACCCCAAGGAAAGTAATTTGGCAGAAGTTCCTTTTCTGATTAAACATCCTTCATTTTATGATATGTCTTTTTTTCTGCAGAAGGAAGGTGGTTGTTCTAATGGATATGCTCTCAGTTAATTCTTATTTAGAGAAATTCAGCGTCTTAGGGTGACACTGCTTAAGCAAATCAGTTACAGACTTTGCATCACTTATGATGCCATTGGAAGACAAAACCTGTTCTGGTTTGAATCTAGCTTTTGCAATATAGTAATACTTTACATTCATTAAATATTATCTATTGCATTAGAAAGTACAAGTGTTTTGTGTGGGATCAAATCAGGGAGCACTAGAATAGTTTTACAGTGTTCTGGTTAATTCATCAAGAACAGTAATTCATGTGGGAGAACTAATGGAGCACTAAGAACCCAGTTCTGTGCAGCATATGAGTGACTTGCATTTGCCCTGAGCAGACATCATGAACATTCATCACTTGTCAATAACTGATCATTAGGGAACACCAAACAATTTCAAGGGTATCATCTCTTCTCTCCACTGCATTTTGTGTTGTTACTTCATTTGAACAGAATACATTATATGGACAAATGTAAATTACAGACCCTCCTCTTCACCAGTATAGTCCACATGATGTGAAAAGGCTTTCGTGGTGGATTGTATCTGGGGGTGCTACACATGTCCAGGGCTTCCTTGGGAGAAGGCTCATCCTTCCATACATTGGCAAGGTGCAATAGCTTGTCATGGGTTTCCTGAAACTGCAAAATAGGAGTACCATTCTAGCACAAGAAGAGATGCTGTAGTGGTGGTACACAGTATGCCATGGCACAAAACTTGGAGAAGGGAAATTTAGGGAGCAGGGAGGACATTTCACTTTGTTGTTCTTCAGGGTAAGGAAATAAAAGTATGAAATTGGGTATAAAAATCAAATGTATGTATGTGCATGTAGAATTTATGCTCTTGAGATCAATCTGTCATATATATGACTGAAGGTAAAAAGGAAGGAAAAATCCTCCAATGAAGATGTAATTTATGCCTGCACAGAGAGACAGTACAAGACATGTACATCACCTATAAATCTCAGTGACACGTATGCCTCTAAATTTTTTGTATCTTGCCAGAAATATAAAAAGAGCATAAACTCAAAACTGGAATTTGGCCAGGAACACAAGTCAATGATAATTCTGAAATATGATGCATTTTTGCTGTCACTTAGTTTTAATGCAGATGGTGCTATCTGCAGGATTTCTAAACTTCAGTTTAAGCTTCATTTCCATCTGAAGTGTAGCATTTTTTAAAAGCAGATACTAAATTTAATTATGTTCATGAAACTAAGATTCAGAACTTTAATTCTAAGAGTTATGATGAAAATTCTTCAACTTTTTACGTTTGGCTTTATGATGCAATTAAACATTGGCTGTGAAATTTATCATCATCACATGTAGCGTTTTTGTCATTTTAAAACAAACTTATAATTAATGTGAAAGTAAAGATGTGAAGTAGATGAGCAAAAATGCAATGTAGTGCCTATAAGGTTGAAGGTCTTCACCATACACAAGGATATCTGTACTACTTCTCTAATTAGTTACATATTACATATTGATCTTAGGATATATTGAACACAACTGGTTCTTTGTACAATGTGCAAAATAGCAGAGTACCTGGGACTGTAAAAAAACCTATTTCCAAAGAAGAGATTATGACAATTTTTTAAAAATATGATGGGGATGTCTGCATGTTTTACAATATTAAATGCAATTTTTTTCATACTAACTTAGATTGTAAATAGGTTAGGACTGGAAGAAGTTACAAAACTAAGTTTAGTCTTTTTGTCTTTTGTGAAGACTTACTACTGTCAAGTAATTATTTTGGACTCAGGCTACAATCTGTTCTTTCCTCTGGGGTAGCTGCTTGATTACTTGGGGTTTTTTTTGTTTGTTTGTTTGTTTGGTTGGTTTTTTCCTGATGCTAGCAAAGTCTCTTGAATCTCTAACCTGATATCAAACTTAACTAAAATTGGTCAACAAAATTGAAAGTTAAAAGAGAAATGGACGTCAGAGATATGATCATTATGACTACCAAAGCTTTCATTTTGTTTTCCTCAGCAAATAAACTAATGACAGCTTTCATATTTCTTGAGCTGCCTCATCCAGTCATCCTTTGTCTGTGAATACGCAGTGGCTCTGTGCGACGATGCCTAACACCCACTGAAACTCCTGTGGCCTAGTGTCAGGGCCTGTCTATGTACAACTCCCTGTAGATCTGTCTTTCTGTTCCTCCAAGTACCCATGATAATTTCATTTTTCTTTTTTTTTTTTTTTTCTTCCTTTTTTTTTCCTGTTGCATTTGCAGATTGTCATCTCAGCTATTGATCTCACTCAGTACTGCCATCCTCTCCTTAAAACAATTTCCATGAGGGAATCTTGAATCTATTGTTTTGAACTTCATTGACTTTTAAATTGAATTGAGGAAAAGAATGAAGCTCCATTTCTGTTCTAGGTGTTTTGGTTCTTGTGAGCTAACAGAAGAAAAATAATATCATCAAAAGCAGGCAGGCATGATGCTGAATGTACATAGGCTGTATTGTAAAGTGCATAGGTTATATTACACAGTTTATTCATCCAAGTGTTGCTCTGCCCTTACCTGTTTAAAGATAGAAGTTGTTTAGGAAGTTTAGTAGTTTCTTTGAATTCCCAGCTACTGCTTCATAATTCTGTTCAGAAGGTCACACTGTCTGTCTGAAGTCCTACTACATGTGGTGTGAGTAATTTCCCTCTTGGACACAGTTTCTGGATACAACCACCTTCTCTTAGAGTTTCCTAAAGGGAAAAAAAACCCAGAGCATTTAAAAGGTTAAGTGAGATGGCCTTGGGGGCACAGCAGTAAGCTTTCCAGTCTGCATTTCTCTTTTAATTTCTGTCAAAAATAGTCCTGCTTGTTTTCAAATATTCAAAAGAAATATTTGTACTTTGTGTGGATGTTAACATGACAGATGAGCATTTAAAGTGTCTGTCCAATAAGCTGAGGTGGCATTGAGGATGTGTTCTGCCAATATTAGAAAGTAAAAAGGAGCTAGCCATTTTGGCTATTAGACATAGCCAGCTTGGTTATACAAAACAGCGTCTGGTGATTTCTGCTTTCCTTCAGGTTGAAGCATTTGCTTTTCATAAAAAAGACATGTTAACATGTCGCAGTGGGTGTTTGATGCAAACAGATGCGAGACGGAGACTCAGTTTGATGCAAACAAATGTCCAACTTTATTGAATCAGAAGGCAATATTTATACACTAATCTAAGAGCTAATGCCACGTATACATATTGCTGATTGGTGATTTCTACATCTCGTTACACACGTTTTAACTTGATTGGCTACAAAGCATTTAGCAACAATTAACTAACAAAGCTTATCTTTCACACATTCGAGCTTCTTCGTGGATGTTGTTATCGTGCCGAGTCCCTTAATCTAATTGTCTTGCTTACTCCTTAACCTTCGAGTGTTCTAACGTGCTGTTCCTTGTGGTTACAAAATATGCTTTAAGCAGCACTGTCCTTGCACATAGCCCAAAGCTTATGGTCGAATTGTTCCATCAACAATTGTTCGGCACCAACAGTTCGAGATTGTACTGCCTCAATTCCCCCTTCTGACTGAACAAGATAAACTCTTTTCATGGCACGATTGAGCATCCGTTGAAAACATTGGAAGATACAAGGTAGCAATGTTAGCAAAAGCAAGAAAGCAAATGTGATTGCAAATGTGCAACCCCTTCTTTAAGTGATTGTATTGCAGCATGTATAGATTGAGAGTGATCAGAAAGATTCATACAACACATTCCATTAAAATCTTCACAAATATGACCTAAAAGCTAACAATAAAAAGAGCAGTACAACAGAATAGCACAATCAACAACCAACATATAGACGAGGGATCCCTAAGTCGACATATAAACGATCACATGAATTACAACATTAACAAAACATGTTATCAGTACAACACAATACTAAAAGGACATTTCACACTGCAGTGGAAGGACTTTAACAACTTTTTAGTATGAGGAAGTTCAGATGTCCACTGGCGCATAGAACCAAGGGGGTAGAGGAGGCTTATCCAACAAAAATTGGTCGGGGGGCCCCAAAAGCGTCCCCAGACCCCTCCCGGACCACAGTACGGTGGAGTCCTAGTTTCCTCCATGGTTGCCCCTTCTTGGCATACAATACAGGCGCAACTATCATGGATCCTCTGTCTGTCCTACGTGGTTTCGGCTCTGGGGGGATTTCAATTAAACAAGCAATGTCCATATTCCCTGATTTCTGTGCCTCTACTTTAATCGCCGCCCATACACTTCGCGGGTCATTATAGTCATCAGGATACAAGTCAGGCTCTGATTCAAGATCGATAGGCTCTGGGTCAAAGGAATCGGAGTTGGAGTCCGCATTCACCGCGGCGGTGGTTAGCAGCGGGGGGGGGGGCAGATGGAGTAGCAGACTCTTTTCCTTTTAAACCTTCAAAGAGTATTCGCCAAGGTGCTAAGAGTTTGGCAGTTTCATTATTGCCCCGCGTAGTGGCATCCCACAATTTAACTCCGACTTTGTCCCAAAATGTAGGGTCGTAAATAGAGACCGAATTAATGTCGGGAAAATGCTCACGGGTCCATTTTAAAATTAGTTTTAAATCATGGCCAGGTATAACTTTTTTATCCTTATTAAGTAAAGTCTTTAAAGTATAATAAACGTCTCGTTCTTCTTTTAAATCCATAACAAAAAGTTTCTCCAAGCTCACCTGCCAATCGCGAGGAGGTGATGAAGGTGCGCACCACAATTACCGGCTTCCTTTCAGCCTTTTTCTTCACTCCCGAGTTCTTGGAGACCTGCGACCGGATAATCTTCAATCTTCAATCTTCTTTTTTCTTTAATATTTCTTTGGCAATTTTTAAGTTTTTATTTACAGTCTCTAGCCCGTTCTACGTCGGGGTCCACCATTTGTCGCAGTGGGTGTTTGATGCAAACAGATGCGAGACGGAGACTCAGTTTGATGCAAACAAATGTCCAACTTTATTGAATCAGAAGGCAATATTTATACACTAATCTAAGAGCTAATGCCACGTATACATATTGCTGATTGGTGATTTCTACATCTCGTTACACACGTTTTAACTTGATTGGCTACAAAGCATTTAGCAACAATTAACTAACAAAGCTTATCTTTCACACATTCGAGCTTCTTCGTGGATGTTGTTATCGTGCCGAGTCCCTTAATCTAATTGTCTTGCTTACTCCTTAACCTTCGAGTGTTCTAACGTGCTGTTCCTTGTGGTTACAAAATATGCTTTAAGCAGCACTGTCCTTGCACATAGCCCAAAGCTTATGGTCGAATTGTTCCATCAACAATTGTTCGGCACCAACAGTTCGAGATTGTACTGCCTCATTAACATCTAGCTGCTTTGCAACTTATGCCTCAGTCTGTGGAGATAGCACAATTCAGTTATGGCAAGTAATTATGATGACAAAATCATCTCTGTGTATCAACTGTTATATTAGGCTAAACCACTTCCTTTTTAACAGGTTTTTTTATTGCCTTTACCATTTCTGTGATACAGATACTTGAGAAAGCATGTTTTAGACTGGACTTTGAAAGTGGCAGTATCTTCTACAGCAATGGCAATCTTGTGCTAAAATTTACCTGATCATTCTTTGCTGGTCAGTTTTATTAATCTGCTTTGGTAGAGGGTAAATCTGAGGTTTTCAGTCTTTTATCTGTGCTGTATGGAAATATGGAGGTCATGTTCAAAGTTGTCAGTAGTTCTAGTATTATGTTAATGATTAATCAATGAATCACAGAATTGTCACAGTTGGAGACCATGTCTTAGATCATTGCATCCAACTGTCAACATTCCTTCCAAAGTTATTCTTTGCTTTATCTGATCAGGTGGTTCATGGAATAATGAGCTTGAAGTTTAAGCAAAATATTATAAACCCCACAGGAGACAAGTGAGAATTAATTCCTGTATATTCAGAACTATTATAGGAATATCAAAGTATAACACAATGACATCACAATCTACATAATGCAGCAGAGTCAAAAAAAAAAAAAGATTTTCTTGTGAAACTGACAGAAAAATGGAGACTGGGAAAAGAGGAGACATATACCTGGAATGACATCAGTTTTACTTTACTTCAATAAGTAGAAATTTACATCTTAGACTTCATGTGGCATTTTTTCTGTTTGGTGAAGTTATACACCACCATAGGATTAAGAGGTCTGCAGAAATCTTTCTTCATAATCTCCCCTGCCTTTTCTATTCCCTGTCTTAATTATTTAGTCTCCAGATTTCTCTCTTGTTCTTCCGTGTTCCTGCCTCTAAGATCTTTTCTTCAGAAAAATCACTAGGCTCATTAGACATGCATGCACCATTTGCCTGCATCCTTAGTAAGTGCCTTGAAAGCCAAAATAAGATGGATGAGAACTGAAAAGGGTACTGAAGAAGATTTAGATTTGAATTTAAGCTTCCAGTTGTTCATGGTCCAAAAATCTTTGCAGTTTCCTCAAATCCATCCTCTATGGAACCTAAAACTCTGCAGAGAGGAATATGGTAAATATTACTTCTTCTCTTCTTCAGTGGGCCACTTCCTGCCCTTCTGAAGATGTGGTATAAGAGTGTAACAGGTAGAGCCACTCCCACAACACTAGAAACTTCCTGACAATGGAGTCACAGCACTCCCTAGTTAGTACTGTCATGTATCCATCTCATTCCACAGGTAAAACTACTTCAGTTGATGGATAAGGCTCTCGGCCAACGAGATGCCTCAGTCAGAAGTTTCTAGTGAGTTACTGTGTAGGATCACAAGCACTGATCCTACTTGGGTATAAATGAAGTCTTGCCAGATGTCCTTTTGAGCCCTTCTTGCAGCAGCAGGTCTGTGAAATGAGATATTCCCCATGGCAAGGAACACCTACCATGGATTCTTCTTGAAATTGAGTGCCTTCACCTAAAGCGGTGAGTGAACATACTGTGGACCCTCCCCTGTCCTCCCATCTCTTAAACACTACAAGCTTTTAGGTCTTTGTAGTGCTACTGCATATACTTGATTTTAGTGTTGTTCTGTATTAAGTGTGAGCCAACTCTGATATCATCTGAACTTGTTTGAGAACTCCATGTGCATTTTTTTTTTCAGTAAATTGCAGTTGTTTTGGTTTCACCTCTGGTAGCTGGTGGTTTTGTTCCATGACAAAGAGGATCACTGGGAGATAGCTGCTAACTCCAGGGTTTCCAAGCACTGAGATGGCCAGAAAAAAAGCATAATAGAGCACTCCCTTCATTTTTTTGTCCTCTTTCTCAGATTCTTTGTGGACAGATTCCATCCCAGCAATTGCTGCCTCTGGCTTTTTGGTTTTGATTTGACTTCTTTTTTGTTTGTAGGTTTTTGTGGAGTTTTTTTTGTTCTTTTTGGTTTTCGGGGTATGTTTCGTTTTGTTTATTGTTTTTATAGTCATAGCCCTGAAACAGCTGATGAGCAAAAATCTCTCTCACCTCTCCCAGTAATGCAATCTTTTGTTTATATTTAAAATTACTTTAATTTTCTAATTAGTATTTAATCATCTAAACTTCAGTCTTGTGTTCTGGCTTTTGACAGGTTTTATATATTCAATTTTGCTCTCACTTTCCTTATGGTCTTTCTTTTCCCTACACATAGAAACTGTTAAAAATGTGCTGAAAATGTGTTTCTTTTTAAAACCATTTATTAGTTTCAAGGACCACGTTAATTTAAAACTTATGTGATAGTATTTTTTTAGAATAAGCCAAAATCAGATCTCTAATGGAATAAGTGTATTAATGCAATGATAAGGTAACAGTAGTTTGGTCATGGTTAAGCCAAGAGTGACGTGCTTGGTTTCAGACCAAAAGTGTGCAGAGAAGGAAGCTCAATAAGTTAATGTTACTCTTGACTAGAGGGCAGTAATAGCAGCTGGGAACTGAGTCTGTGATCAGTCCTTCCGTTCATCCCTCTCTTCCATTGTGTGTGTTCTTTTTTCTGGTCTAGCACAGTGTTAGCAGCCTCAAGATAAAACTGGATATTGCACATGGAATAGATATGTATCTATGTTGCTATGATATTTTAGAGGGGTATTTGTTATTATAAAAAAACCCAACAAAACAATAACTGCAAGGGCCTAAGAGCACAGATTTTTAGTTGAGTGAGCTAGTGGAAAGCAGAATAATGCTGCATCTGTTGACATATGCTGAAAGTTATCATGCAGTGGTTAAGGCCACTGTTATTTCACTACCCGTAATAGAAATTGCAGCCTGTAATCATTAAGCAGAATAGGTTGCTTGTTACTCAGTATAATTGGTAATTGGTGAAAAAATTTGCCATAAAAGAGCACTCTAAATGTATCTAGAAGAAAGATATGGCTGACAGTTGCTGGGCAACATACTCTTAAATTCAAATAACCAATGAAAGCAAGAAATTAATGATAAAGTCTGTTTACTAATGTGAGTAATAAGGGTGCTGTTTAAAGGTTATAACTATCCCATGGGATAATCTTTTCTTAGGGACAGAGTCTGTCTTAGTCATACTGGAGTGAAACGAAGTAAAAAGAGTAACTTTGAAATTAAGTCAGAGCAAAAATTTGATTCCTTGATGTTTAGCTGTTAATACTACCTGTACTGGGCCTGTTTGCATATTGTCTGGAATTCCCTTTCTCTATTTTGTAAGGTGCAATTTTGAAAGCTTTGGAAAATTAAAAATTGACATTTATCTTATACTCTAAAACACTTTATATTGTACTGATTATAATGTTTTCAAGAGGTGGATTATCAGCACATATTAATCCCAGTTTTAAAAGTTAAAATTGAAAGTTTAAAGTTAAAAGTTTAAATGAAAAGTTAAAAGTTTAAAAGTGAAAATAAGAAGAGCAGAATGCATTGCAATATCCATCATGGACATCTGTTTTCAAACCTAAAGTTGCTACAGTGAGTATTATATTGGTATTTAAAAGGTGGCAGGAAGAAATATTATTGTTATCTTTGTAGAGATTATTTTAGAGAAGGTTCCTTTAATACAGACAGATGTATTCAAATCAATCTTTCAGTTGACTATTCCTAACACAAACTTGACTTTAACACATTTGGAGCTTAACGATCTCTTAGTGGTTTGGAGGTCAGTAGCAAGATACATTTTTGTACAGATTTCACATTCATTATAAATTATGAAAGATAACTAAGTATTTTTTTATCTCTAATGCTAACAAAGGTTTATTTTCATGACTCTTCACAAACTTCTTTTTTATTAAGTTGGGTTTTTTTTATATTTACTTCCTCAGTTCTCAAGTTTGTTGGAGCAAAATTCAAGTACTGTCTCTACCTTTGTGTCTTCAGGTGTCCTCTTAACCTGTAGGCTCACTGTCACACCCTTCCGAGTCCTGGAAATGTTGTGAGGCAAACACTTGTACCCTGTGATTAATGCTGCTTCCAAAAGTCTCGGTATGTGACAAGCAGTAGGAGTTTGGTTTATACCAAGATTTATGGCATGGTTTACATTTGGATTTGGTATATGAATTCCAATGTAGACTTTAGTAAGGTTTGAAATTCATTGACCATTTTTGGGACTGGGGTCAGAGAAGGAGAGGAGTTAAAGTACTCCAGAAATGCAGAAATAGAAAAACTATTTATATGTTTCTGCTATAAAACATATCATGCTTGACCATTCTATAGTCCATGGAGTCTTCTGAAGCTCTTGAACTTCTATGTGTCTCATGTTTTTCCTCCAAGTCTTTCAGTCTCTTCTGAAAACAGCTTGGATTTATTTTATTGATTGTATAGGGGTATGTTAGTTTGTTTTGGGTTTTATTTTGTTTTGAGTTTGGGTTTTTCGGGTTTGGTTTGGTTGGTTGGGCTTTTTTCCCCTTTTTTCATTTGTTTGGGGGTTCATTTTATTCTTTTTGTTCTTTTTTTTATTTTTTTTATTTTGTACACAGTTAATAACAGTTAATTAACACCAGGTAGTACATTTTCTTTTGATTACAAATGTGAACATTTATATTTTGACACTACCATTTAGTGTCTTTGCCCTGTCCTTGGGAAAAGTCAGTATCATCAAATCCCTGTGAAGCACTAAGAGGACACTGCTTTTACTTCTTGTTTTGCTTTTGTGTTTCTCCTCCTATGTGCTGGCCAGTACTTACAGATTTTAACTGACTTCCTGCTAGTCAATGCACATGCTTAATAGATATATGTGCACCACTTGCCTCTCATTTTAGTAAAAAGATATTTAGAGAGCAAAGTAATAACATTAGAAGTTAAAAAAAAATCAAACCAGAATATCTAAACTGTATATATTTTTAAAGCATTTAGGATGCAATCAAGATTTAAATAGCATGTATCATATTTAAGTTTAATACAGCTTTCTTTTCTCATTTCCCTTTCCCCATCAGGTTAAAGAGCAGGTTATTAGAAAGCAACTAGTACATGTAAAACTCAGAAATGCAGTCAAATATTTATGCATGAGCTGGATAAAGAGAACAACCCTGTATACTTACAAGTAAATTAAAATAAAAACATGTGTGGTTTTAACCAATATGCTTATTTCAGATGCCTCAGATCTGTGAAAATTGCAATGGGAGGTAATACCACTCCAATTTGTCATCTCTCATTCAGAACGTGCCGTTACTTATAGCAGCACCTGTTAGACTATGTGTAGTCATGATTTCAAAGGAGCATGCTCTATTTAAATTAATTTTTTCATGACTGAAAACTATGGCTGACAATCTGCAGCAAGAGAATAAGGAAATATTTTAAAACTTGAAATCTGTCACATTGTGGAATCTATACTCCAGATTTATCAACTCTGGAACTGAACAAGAGCCATCCCTGGACATCTTTACACATTTGTTTACTGCTTATAGGTACTAACCACTCAAGAGACCTTCATGTTTTTCAAGTTTTGTGACTGAATATTAAAACACAGGAGGTCAGAAATTCTCAGTCATTAGCAACTTATATGACAACCTGCTTGAAGTTAAAATAACATTTTAGGGAAAAATGCTGTCTGGATCTGTCCAGATATAATAAAACCTGAAGCTATTTAGTGTATCGTTCAAGGATTTAGGAGTGTCATCTTTTGATCAAGCAATTAATTCAGCTCACAGAATTCTCTCTCTTGAATATATCTTGAGCAGGGTCAGACCAGAGGCTTGTGTGAAGCAATCTGCTCCTGACTGCCATGGGAGGGAGGGCTGCCTGTGGTTTCTGCTGTTGTCAAGTGGCTGGAGTAGCTCACATGCACCCTCTCATGCATATGCTGTAAATCTCATATTTTTAGCATACCCTTTCCTTACTGTGCCTGTTCAGTGTGGTCAGTCTAGAACCTAAATAGGGAGGTAACCCTCACCCTCAGGCTTCTCTGCACCTGATCATATGAGGGTGATCACAGTGCATGCCTTCCTGCTGACCTCTCTGGAAAACTTGGGTACCACTAATCTTGTATGACACTCCATAAAAATAAGCAGTAGTTAAGATTTACTTAGAATTCAGATCTTCAATCACAGCTACTGTGCATGAAAAGTTTTATTTAGGCTAGAACATATCAACTGTGGTCTCGCATCTGCATTTTCATCTTCCTTTGGTAGCTTGTTGTAATAGTTATATCACATGTTTTTATAGTGTATACATTTTTTTGCTTGTTTAACTTCTGTTTTGAGTTTACCATCTGCTTCTCTGACACAGTTAGCAGCACTTTAGTATCCAGGATTCCCCTGTGAAGTGTAATTTTCTAGTAATCTTTAAGGTTACAGGGTTTTTTTTCTGCTGTATGAAGTGTGGTATTTTAATAGCTGAATTTAGCCTACCTTTTCTCCTTGGCAACATGCTTTTTGCAGAGTGGAACCTATTCACAGCATGTGTGTGCTGGTCTATGTAATGGTCTTGCTTTTAACCACAGTCTTTGTTGAACCTTAGTTGAACTTTTGTTTTTTCCACAGTAGCACACTTGACTCTGTGTTCATTGGCTTTTCTGATAGAATCTCCAAGTACTCTTCAGGACTGAAGATTTCTGGGGAAGGATCTGATCTGTTTATAAGTGTAGCCTGACTGCCTTGTTTACAGATGAATGACTTATGGCTTGTATTGCCTCAGTAATTAAACAGATAAAAATGTCATCAGTCTTGCAAGAAGGCTGCTAGAAACTCCCACATTTAGTTACAATTACTCACTGATTGTTCCATTTTGAAAAATCTATCAGTTTAATAATCTTTTATGCCACAGCAGTTCCTAAAGGGGCAAACAAAGGATGAGTTCTCATTTTCATTAGGTGGTGTGTATAAACACAGACATTTTTCTCCAAAAAGCTTACTGCAGAAATAGACTGCCACAGGAAGGGATTCATTTATAGTTATTATAGAGTAGAATTAGGAAAGATAAATTTTTATGGAAAAAATTTTGAGGAAGTCCAAATAGAGAAAACAAAAGTAGTGTAACACAGATTTAATTTTCTTAAAGTTTTTTTTAATTTTTCATAATTCATAATATTAAAATTTATTCTCAATGGACTATCTGTTTTAAGGAATTTGTGAGGTTTCATTGGCCGTTAGTAAAAAGTTTAATAATAATAATAATAATGCACACTAATCTGACCTGCTAAAATTACTGATATCAAAATGAATGCATTTTCCACACTTCTATCCTGTATCACCACCATACCAATAATTCATCTCCTAAACAAAGTATATCAGTATCTGATACATAAGTAGAAACCCAAAATCCTTTATTTTTTTCATGTCTTTAAAAAAAACAAAAACTGTTTGCATACATATACATTTTTTATGTTACCTGCATGCTATCTTTCAGTCTTCCCTTAGTGTAAGTTCAAAAGAACAGTGCTGAATTTTGTAGATAATTCAAGATTCCTTGCCACTTGGTGAGAAATGGAGAGGAGTGCTAATGATAACATTGCCAGCTTAGGCAGTATGCAGATCCAAAGGAAGAAGGTCAGTATACTTAAATTGCTATAAATATCTAAATTATTATAGTCTGTAACAATAATGTAAAAAGAATGTACTGAAAAAAATATTTAAATCCTTATGGCTTCTTGAACTGAACTAACAAACTGAAAGGAGTTTCAGTCAAGGGTGGCTTTCAGTACATCTCCTCTTCTCTGAGTATGTAAGTAGATGGAAGAAGAATTTCTGTGTCTACATTGTTCAGTCACTCTCTGACCACTTCCCACCCAAGAATGGGAATCAGGGAAAAAGAAAATATTAATGAAGAATTACTATTAATCCCAACACTAATATGAAATACAAAGTTATACTCTGCCCATATAGTGGTCATGAGCTGTGCACTCCCAGCAGTGACTGCCAGATGTCAAACTCTGTGGGAGGCCCAGCCCCAGAGAGAGCATGGCAAGCACAGCAAACAGAGGAGCAAGCCTCAGGGACAGAGCAGGGAGTGAATCCCTCCAGAGATGGTGGCCATTGAGTGAAAAGACTCATCACAAGCAAGCTTCCCATTCTCTAGAGAGGGTGATGTTAATGGTATGGAATAGGTCTGTTGGCCAGCCTGGTTGAACTGCCCTGCCTAGCACCTGGCTAGCCCAAAAATGCTGAAACCTTGATCACTAGGGAGACCTGCATAACATGGCTGGTGACAAAGTACAACAAAGTGTCTTACAAACTTTTTTTTTTTTTTCTCAGAATCAGGTGCTGTTGTCCTCTCAAAAATTGCAGCTTCCCTGACCAGAAAATTGATTCAATAACTCTTTCCCAATGAAACCAGGACAAGAACTTAAAGCTGTACTCTGTGTCAAAATATTTCAAACCTTTCAAAGCACCTTTCACTGACACTGGTGTTTGCTTCAACAAGATCTGTATCTCAGTGGGGTAAGAGACTGGTTGAACTACTGATTTATACAGTATTGATTTATACTGATTTATACAGTAATGGAAGGATGCATCACAGTTTGTAATACTGCAGTATTTCAGAAGTTAAATGGTAGCATTATGATATATGTGGGGAGAAAATCATCACTATTGAACAGTAATTCTTTTAAATCTGAATTGAGTTACTGAATGGTCTGGGAAATTAGTTAAGAAAATGTCCACATAGAATAACTGCATTTTAAGTCAGATATTGCATTGACTGTAATTAAAAATAAATGGACATGTAGAACAGCCCTTGTAATGTTTCAGTCGATGAATTTAGTTGCTCAAATAAGGATTTTTCTGCAGTCAACAAAAGAAGTAGACTTTTCTAGCCTGTGGATCTGTGGTAGTCTGGAAGTCTTAGAGGTGGTTTGTGAAGCATATGTATGTGTAAAACTTTTCCTGGAGATGGTAGATGATAAGTATGGACAGTTGCAGTTGCATCACTCCAACCTTGAGAATTAAAAAAAGAAACAAGATTAGATGGTAAAATGACTGTAAACCCTTTAACTTGGATAAAATGCATATAACAGAATCACTAGTAATTAATAATTTTCTTGATGGGAAGGATTTATATTACTTCAATTTCCTGCCTTGCCATAAAAATCTCTAAGTATTGCAAGGGTAATTGTAAATCACAGCAAAATACATGTTGACAATTTTATTTCCTTTAATATCTGTTAATCATTTCTATGAGAAATTTCAAATGGTAATGGTGTACTGCTGAGGAAGAAGGATGTAAAACTGTTTCTCATGTCAGACAGGATAATGGCAAATTATCCAAAGGTAAAGAAGATTCCTGGATATATTAATATAAAAAGGTAGCCATAACCTAAGCCATTACCCAAGTATAGTCCAACTGATGACAGAATATTCCACTTGGAGCAAGGCACAATCCATAAGTTTTCAAAGGTCTGATACAGTCATAAAAGTTTATGTCTGGAAAGGACCCCAGCAGGTCATGTAGTCTTCAACTCTGTTCTGAAAAAAAGCTACCTGCTTGGAAACCCTTTTACGGAGATGTTGATCTTATCTATTCTTAAAAATATATAAAGAAGAGCATAGTAATATTCTATTATTACTAGATATTGTGTACAGTGAGTAGTAATTGGAACATCCTATTGTCACCAACCCTGCTGCTTCTATCTGTATATCACAACAAAAGCACAAGAAATATGCCCAAGGTCAGTATGTTATAGACACTAATAACTTGCAAAGGGAAAACAAGGTAAAAAATACATGAGTCTGTCCTAATCTAATGAAGTTTCTACTTTTCTGAGAAAGAGAAGGCTGGGAGAAGGACCAAGGACTCCGTGTAGTATTATTATTTTATCATACTGTGATATTTGATTAATTCCTGAATTTCTTGCTCTGTTTTTTATAGAAAAACTAATTTTCTTTCCTAGTAGTCTTCTCTGACATAGTCTTTTCATGGTGATCAGACAATTCCAGGCTTATTTCTGAAGTCTTCTGGTTAAATATTTCAGGGAACTTTCTTTTATAAAGCTGATGGGGGATATGAACAATTTTGTGGAGAAACATTTCTTTGTAATTCAGAATTTGAGCTCTTATTTGAACATGTGAAATTTGTTATTCATGTTACAGTTTTAATATGTGGTGCCTCAAAAAGTTTTTCCTTCAGATCTTCTAAAGCGAAAGCCTGAAAGTCCCTCTTATTCCAAATTGTATAATCCGTATATTGCATCTTTAAGCTGTGTCATAATGTGAAAATGCTTCCCATATTACAAAACCAAGACTGATTCGGAATGTCTCCCTCTCATCAATAAAAGATATGACATAGTCCAATTGCATGTCCAGGTGAAGAAAGAGATTGTGATTCTAAAAGCTGGTAAATACTTACAGATTTTCTTCTTAATTTTTTCAGGAAGATGAACAAATCCCAGAGGGTGAATGACTAGATTTTTGTTATTATATTAACAGTAGAAGTATTCTTCCATTAAGTAGAAGAACAAAGCTGTATCTACAGACACATAGTGGTATAAATTAATTTTCATATTTAAAAAAAACCAAAACAACTAAGCAAGCACAATGACAAAACAGAACAGAAAAATGTTTGATTTTGAAGCACAATAATAGAATGGAAACTTGCCAATGCACTCTAGCAAAACATAATCAGAAGGGTATAAAGGGTATAAAGGTTCATATTAAAAGGGAACAGATAGGTGCCATTTCTCTAAGAACTAAGAATTCACGCTGTGGCAGTTTCCAAACCAATTTGAACTTGCTCCACCAAGAATGTACTATGTAAATTGAAAGCCACACATTTGCTACTCTTCCTTAGTAATAGTAGTCATAACTTATTATCACCTTGATTTTCAACTTTGATATTTACATGATTCCACCATTTTACCATTTAGGTCTCCTGTTGAATTCTAGCAGTATAAATGTCAATAGATTCAGGAGGTTTTTTCCTAAGGTTTTCAGGATACTCAAACCTCACCATCTTCTCCTCAGCAGGGGAAAAGCTGGCTTCAGAAGTTCCCCTGGACCAGAGTCAACATGTGAATAACACTGAATAACTAAAACTTACTCTGGTGCTTAAAGGCACTGACTTCAGAGTGGCAATTGATATGTTTGGAATTAAGAATGTACACAAGTCTTTGCAGTGGTAAATTTTGTAGACAGGATAGAATACTGAAACCAGAGGAGAATGGAGGCTGAGATTTGCGTTCTTTTCTTTCAAGAAAGATATACCCCAATCTTTTCTTCTCCAGATTAATAGCTGCACGAAGAATAATTCCATTAGTGGTATCCCTGTTTTAATTTGCGTGATGCACCTTCATAATTACCAGGCTATATACTAATAAATCATAGAAATTGCTTATTATGATAATATAGGCAGCTTTGTAAACTCATTTTGGAATAATAGTTTAAAAAAAAAAAAAAATACTGATGCTGTTTGGCATTGGCTATTGAATGCTTGAGATCTTTTTACAACCCCAGAAATACAATGATACTCGCTAGGGAAACTTTATGAAAGGTGATCATGTAAGATAATTTTTACACAGGGAAATATTGAAAGAAGTCAATAAAAAAGGGAACCAAACTGCAATATGTAATTCTCCTAAGCAATAATAAATTGCCCATACAGAATTAACGATCTCTAGACATTTCTTTTAAAAGACTTGAAAAGAACTAATTAATGCAGCACATTTCAAACTAACCAAATTGCAGTGATAAGTGGGATTACTGGAAGCTATAAATGCAATTCATAACTGAAGGAAAAAGACCAAAACATCACTCATGATGATCACTCAGAACATTAAGGAATGCAATTAAGCAAAACATTTGGAAGTACTTAATTATATCTGCAGAGGACAGTTAAGTGAGATCTGGTGCCTTGCATTAGTAGCAATGACAAACCTCCAGAAGGTTCCTTAAGGATAAGTAAGTAGACCATTTGCTCTCAGGACAATATCTTATTTGGCGTGCAAGAAAAAGACTCTTTTGTTGACTATTGAGCAAACATCTGAAAAATAAATAGATTTTTAGTAATGACAAAACTTGAGTTGCAGGAAGAAGACACAGAGAAGAAGTACACACTTCCTTCTTAGTCCAAATGTCTTTTAGTATAATTGACTGTATGTAAAAATAATGAATATGCAAGAAAATTAAGTGGACTTCAAACTAACTGGAGCTTAATTCTGTGAGCTGCAAAACTGTATGGTCCTAATGAAGCAAACCCATTAAAAAATTGTATGCTTCAGACAATTTCACTTCCCTTATTTTAACATTCTTTATTGGAATTTGAACCTAGGACCTTGATCTAGCAGACAAAACTCCTGGGGCAGGTGTGAAATCACTCATTCTCTCTTTCATAGAAAAGTAAAAGCTGTATTTGTGAAAGTGCTCAAAAATGGCTGATATGGGCCGGCTCATGTTCATGCTGTTCAGGACAAGCATCCTCTGGACTGGAATAGAGTGTTGAGTTTGGCTATCAAACAGGAGAGCTCTTATGTTTCCTCTTGTAAGAAGATATTTTGATCTCCCTTTACAGGAGCATAGGAGTTAGAAAGTATCTGAAGGACAAAGCAAGCTCACATTGTAGCTAAATTCTCCTTGCCTACTGTGAGCTGATTTCTAATGAATAGGATGGTTATAGAACTTTTTTCCCTGCTCCACTTTCCCTCTTCTTCTTGACCTGTTTCTGGTAGTTGCTACAATTTCAGCAGTAAGAAAGCTCAACTTATAGTTGAGTGTTCCTAGAGTCAATAAAATCATGAGTGTTGGAAGGGACATTGAAGATCAGCAAGATCCAACACTGCTGCATGGGCAGGGACACCTCCCACCAGATCAGGTTGCACAAGGCTTCATCCAGCCTGGCCTTAAACACTTCTGGGGAGGGGGCATCAATCACCTTTCTCATGTTTGAGGATGTCATGGCTGATGCATAGCCAGAGATCTATAGAATTGCAAGTGTACATTAGCTGCTAAGAAACCTGATTGTCAAACACAAGGACCAAAAACATTGAGCTGTCCCTTCAGCATGCTCAAATAGTAAAGCTTCACTTAAAAATGATGCCTATTCAAAACCTTGCTGACACATTTTGAATATTAAATACATACCACAGTGTTTATAGCTGTCTTCTGGTTAATAATGATATGAATAGAATATTATTAAATGATAAAATCACAAATAAGAGTGCCTCCTTTTCTTGCACCCCAAAAATTAATCTGTAGTAGCTTTTATTGCACTACCAATCATGTTGGGTAATTACTAGTGTTTTAATATTTTATTTTTATATCTCCATGGCTTTCAGTATACAATTGTTTTAATATTGTTTGATGAATATTTCATATAACTGCTTTTATGTGTCTGTTCCATTTATCACATGGATAACATTGCCACTCTTGGTGTTAGGACAAAGCACTGCTGAATAAGTGATAATGTCTTTGTTTACTGTAATATATGCGTGTGTTTCTATTTAATTTTAATTCTTCTTCCTGGAAATTGTCATGACCTGTGCTTATATTGAATTTTACAGTGTGCTGCAAATGCTAAAACTAAGTAAGTAAAATAAGAGGGGAACTAATTGAAAAATAGGGATATCTCAGAAGAACAGCTGATGAAATTGCATTGTAAAACTAAGAATTATTTAACAGAGTAATAAATATTACAACAAAAAAGCCCACTTATTACATGAATAGAGGGAACCTTTTCAAAGTTCACAATATTGCTTGAAAAAAACAATTCAGGGTAAGAAAAATATTTCTGTATTTCCTATCTGTGTTTGTCTAGGGTTTGGCTGTTCTCACCTCAAAGACAAGTTTCAAAGGAGTTTGTTAGGAATGACTAAAGTTATATAAAATGCGACTGTTTATTATTGTAATGCAGTAATTTAGTGAAGAGTTTGGATGGGATTTTCTAATCCAAAAAAGAAAGGAGAAAGCAGCTTGTCTTTCTTTGATTTTCTAAGAAGCCTGGTTTTCTGGACAAGTGAATTGTCCCTCTTTGAGACTGCTATGTGGCAAACCCATGTAAATGTATGTTGATGCTTTGATCTGCCTTTTTGAGACCCTTTTATGCCCTTCCTAACAGCAGCCTATTAGAGATGAGGGTTTAAGATGTTCCCACACCTTGTGACATTGCCAGTTCTTCCTCCCATGTTTCAGTATTTCAGCTGCACTGTACGGGATAACTGACCTGGAGCACAAAGAACTAAGAAATCACATTTTTTTCTGAGTAATTTCTAAGCCTGTCCAATTCCCCACTCCAGTTTGAAGCATGGCAGTGTAGTTTATGGTATGTAGGGCAGGTGAGAGAGACAGCAGTGCTTTACAGCACCTGCCTTTTTACTGATCTTGGACACCAGGCTTTCAAGAGCTTTGCGGCTCTGCTGCCTGTGATGCTCATCAAGGTCGCCTACCTGACAACTTGTGATAAGGTCATGTGAAGCTTTTCTGTCTGTATTGGTGGTTACAGAAACTTTCCTAGACAACTGCAGATCTAGATCCAGGATTCTGCATCCGTAATGTTGATATGGTGTGTTCCACTGAAAAATAAATACCTCAACCCTTCCAAAAACAAAGGGAGAAGGTATTGATTTCAGCAGGTCTTGGGTGCTAGATTGGAAAGGAAGTGTGATTTTTGTAGAGAAATTTCCTCTGCCTAAAATACATTAAATTACAACACTCTTCCTGCTACAAACTGAATGACTGACCTAACATTAGAGGAACATTCCTCACTTTTGTTGGAAGGTTGACAGATTTAGAAAGGATTGAAAATAAAAGCTGTTAAAATTGTAAGATGTGTACTATCCAGACTCACAGATGTTAGAGGTTCTACCCTAGGATCACTCTTAGCAAGATATCGAGCTACTCTTGTATGGAATTTGTAAATAACTTTTCTAAAAAGAAGAGGGGGGGGAATGCAGATTAATCACTCCTGTTTGCTAGCACAGGTGTTTCTTGAGGTATGAGTATTTCATCAAAAACAGAGGTGAGACTGACTGTCCTGAGGCCCTGGGTCTTCCTTTTCTCTCTTTTTGAAAGTGAGAGTTATGTTTCCCCTTTCTAGTCAGTGGGAACATATATATGTGTATGTGTGCCACAGCTTTTCACAAATAAGGTACAGAGGCTTAGCAACTTCATCCACCAGTTCCCTGAGCACCTGCAAATGTATTTCATCAAATTCTATGGACTTGTGCACCTTTAGGTTCCTTAGATGGTCTGGAACTTAATCTACCCCTACCATGGGTAGTTCGTAATTCTTCCAGTCCCTTTACCTTCTGTCACTGGTGAAGAGTGAGGAAATGAAGTCACTGAATACCTCAGCCTTATTCATATTTTGGGTAACCAGGTGTCCTGTTTCCTTCCAGAGAGAGATCCCATTTCCCTAATATTCCTTTTTATCACCAATATACCTTTGGTGTTGCCTTTCATTTCCCTCACCAGATTTAGTTCTATTTGGGCTTTGGCTTTCCTAACCTCATCCTTGGATGCTGGGAGAATTTCTCCCACTCTACCTGTCCTTGCTTCCACACACCTTTTTTTGTTTGAGTTTGTCCAAGAGCTCCTTATTCATTCATGCAGGCCTCCTGACATTTTTTTCCTGACAATGAGTCCTGTTGGGATACATTGCTCCTGGGTTTGGAAGAGATGACCTTAGAATATTGACCAGCTTTTTTGGGCTCCTCTACCCTCAAGGGATTTATCGCATGGTACTCTACCACCTATATCCCTGAAGAGGCCAGAGTCTGCTATTCTGAAGTCCAGGGTAGCAAGCTTGCTTTCTTGCTCTGTCAGGATCTTGATGTCCACCATTCCATGGACACGGCAGCCAAGGCTGCCTTGAGGTCCACATTCCCCACCAGGCCCTCCTTGTTGGTGAGAACAAGGCCCAGCATAGCAGCTCTCATTGTTGGGTTATCACTTGGAGAATAAAGTTTTTGTAGACACATTCCAGGAATCTCTGGATTGCTTAAGCTTTGCTGTGTTGTTACTTCAACAGATATCAGTGTAGCTGAAGAATCCCATGAACACCAGAGGTTGTGAACATGAGACTGCTCTTATCTGTCAATGAAGGGCCTCATCTGCTTGGTTTTTCTGGTTGGATGGCCTGTGGCAGACCCCCATTATAATGTCCTCATTCCCTGCCATCTCTTTAATCTTGAGCCATAAGCTTTCAGTCAGCTTCTCCATGCCAGGCAGAGCTCTGTGTATTCCAGATGGTCACTGACATCGAGGGCAACACTCCCTCCTTGTCTCCCCTGCCTGTCCTTCCAAAAGAGCCTGTATCCTTCCATTCCAACACTCCAGTCACAGAGTACATCCCACCATGTCTGTTATGCCAGTAAGATCATAGCCTTTCAGGGACGTATATGTGCCTGACTCCTCTTGTTTAATTCCTATGTTGTGTGCATTTGCACAGAGGTATTTAAGCTGGACCCTGATGAAACTGATTTACTGGCTGGAGAGGCTGGAATTCCTTTGAGGTATTTCTCTGGTGCTTGGAGAGCCACTTGTATGTGTGTCAAGTCCTCAGAGTTGTTTACACATTAAAGACCATGTATCCTAATTTTCCAGGGGATCCTGAATGTTGTGGGTGGGATCACACAGTTACAGTGTGTAATGTAGCACTAGTTAGGCATCCCTGACCTAATTAAGAGCAAATGGAATCTTTGTAGGCATATATAACTCAGGTCCTTAGTGTGGCAAAACTTTCACATAAATTAATCCTGCCTCATAATTACATTAATCTTTTTATTTTGTTTTACTCTGTTGTAATGAATAGCATTCATCAATGTTTCATACTCTAGGTATTGACAGTTTTGCACATTTTTTTTTTTACTTTTTAAAAAGAGTGGTAGAAAAATGTTGTGTAAACCATCAAAGACACTTGACCCAGAAATCAGGGTTTTTCCTGAAGACATATCAGTAGGTTAGGTTCAAAATACTAAAGCAATTACTGCTACAGCAGACAGTACCGTAATTAAAACACTTGAATGAACACTGCTGTGAATGCATTTCATAGTGCCTACAAAGTGCTAAATGTATACCACCTATTTATAAAAAATGTGCATTTGGTTTTTTATCTGACTCAGTATAGAGCTTTCTGGACTTATAACCAGAGAAAAATGGATGGCACAATTGTGCTTTTTATTTCAATCTATGTAATGAAAGCAGATGGGAGGCAAGTTGATGATTCTTTTAATGATTTAGTTGGCTAATTTGTCCCAGATTTGCTCATCCCCTTAACTTTTGTTCATGGTTTGAAGAACCTGCAAGTATTTTCACTTTGTGCAATAAAGAGTACAGTAAGTGGTAGTTGGGTCAGTCTGATGTTTCTCTGAATTTTGTCTTTAATATCAGCCGTCTCTAGCAGACAATTCATTCTCTCCTGCAGTCACATTCATAGAACTGGAGTTTAGTTGTCTGCTTTATCTAATTGGCATTATAATTCACAGCCAATCAGCATATTAGCATTTCAATTTCCCATTTAAAATCATGGCAAAAATACAAAAATATAATGGGTTGAATGTTCTATGTTTCAACATATTTTTTAACACCTCAAAAGCAATGATTATTCTCTTAAAAGTGATCATTTTCAAGGGAAAAAATTGCCAATATTATGTTGGTTATTTTCCTGTAAGGGAAAGAGACCTTTGAAATTCATCCTTTCATCCTCAAACTCTTATTCTGTCCGGCTCTCTTTTGTGGCCACTCCTTTCTTCCCCACCGTGTTCTGTTTTCTTCCTTTCCATTCATTCAGTTAAAAACTGTTAGGCTTCCTGTTCTTCTGCGTTCCCTCCTGTTGCCTCTTTCTGCTGTCCCTATCCTTCACTGTCTAGTCCAATCTGCTGCTTCTCAATTAGATTATATGTAACTCTGCAGCAGTTTCTCTTTCTGCTTTGATAGATGCTCTGCTCTCCTTGCTCTCCAATTACACCTGCTCTTCTCTTTCTTTACTGTATATATCGTTTTTCTCGAGCAGATAGTCTTAAATGTGCTGGAGTACTTCAGTCCAACCTGATTTTGAAAAACTGTTGAAGTCTTTCCTATTTTATGACATATTCCTATACACAAAAATGCCACTATCCAGTCAGTGCACTGACTTTTTTCCCCTTTGTTCTTTCTTCATCACATCACATTTTAAAGCCCTTTGGGAAAAGAATTCTCAAAGAGGAATCAGAATGAAATGGAGAAAAAAGTAAGAAAGCAAGAACCAGATATTAATTACAATTTGCACCACTCTATAAAGATTATCTTTTGTCTATGTTAAATAAGAAAGGAGCATTTTTGAAATTACTGTTTGATGTAGAATTCCCTTTCAGGAACTCTGCTTGAAAGAACAGCATTTAATGAAAGTTAAAGCATTTTGTAGGGTTGTTATTAGTACAACTGATTGCCGTAAGTTTTTTTTCTTTAAGTGATGGTTGCCTTAAAGCAAGTGAAGTGATTTGGCAGATAATAAACCCCCTTGCAATCCAGCTGACCCTCAGGTACTAGAGGAGCTGGGGGTGGCTGGGCTTAGGTTCCAAGTGATAGCCAATTCACCTTTAGTAGGCAGGAAAACAAAGGTCTGGATGTACTGCTGGCACCACACTAATAAAGAAACCGCAGACATGCACTGGGATTCAGCTCTGCTAAATGAGGTTTATTACCACCAGATCATGAATAGTGTGATTTATAAAAACAACAGTATACAAGTTCTTTTGGATTGCTGGTGTTAAATTTACTATCTGCAAAAGAAGAATGTGCAAAACACCGAGGTTATGAATACTCTATAGAGATTTCCCAGGAGGCCCAACCTGACCAAAACCCACAGATCTAGGGATTTATACTGTTTAAAGAGACTACACAGAATTAAGGAGAAGAGAAAGGGAGGGAAGCACTTGAGTGTTATAATAATACACAGGGGTGTGGGGGGGAAAAGAGAGGCTCAGCCCATAGACTGCTCCCAGGGGTCAGGGGTGTCCCTGCAGTGGTATCTTCCCTGAAATCTTTTCCCCTGTTTGTTATTTTAATATTATTTTACCTGCAAGGTGGAGCTTGAGAGACTGTAGTCAAGCATATCTTCATTGTGATTGGTGCAAAGTTCTCTTGCTTTGCATTTAAAGGTGTAAGCTAGAGGAAATGCAGAGCGCAGGCTCACTGAGGGGTGGTTGTACCTTAGAGGTGGGCAACTTTAGGGATGGAGGTGTATTTTATGTATTATAATGACATTATAATGAGCAAAGTTCACCTCGAGGGCCGCATTTATCAAAGGGTGTCAGGTTGTTGGCCCAGGGTATCAAAAGTGCAGTTAGTTGTCATTGCTACCACAGGGTGTGGCCACAGCATCTCCATCCTCAATGCAATTTCTCAGAGTTAGCACACTGTGAGCGCCCCTGATAATGTCATCTTGGGTAGTCATGGTACACTGGTCACATTCCACCAGCTCCAAATGCTATACCTTTACTTAAAAAATATAAATGCAGTTTGGGTCATTTCTAGCAACTATTGCAATCACTCCACCCTGATGAGTCAGATTTTCCTCCTTGTTACCCTGCTGTCAGCCTGGAATAATGAGTGAAGCTTATTACCTTCTACCTTATATTGACTGTGGATGTGTATGTTTCACTGTATTATGCTGCAAATCTGATTTATTCTGACTAATAATAATTTGTTATTTTTTGTTACTACTTAAGAGAATTTATTTGAGATCTTTCATGCGTGATTTATTTCCGTTTTCCTTCCCTCCTTTTTTCTTTCCCTTTACCAGTTTCTTGAAAAAAAACCAAAACAAACTCTTAGGCTGAGTCACTTGGCTATTTTCGTCTTTCCAGCAGTCTGTTTCTGCCTTGATTAAAGCCATTGGAAAGGCAGCAATTAATTTCAAATGCACAGGATGTGATGCTGATGCTGAACTTGTCCTGAAGGTGGTTTGACTGCTATCCTGCTGCTACCAAGGCCGAGTCTTACTGAACACTGAAATATCTCATTTTGCTGTTGATTCTCAGTCTATGATGTTGGTGTCTTACAACTCTAATGCCTTTTGTGGCTTAAAGGAGATGGAGTAATTAGTTGCTGGAGTGCTCTGGTATCCTGTGGGTCCTGCTGCCCTTTTCTTCACAGCAAATATCATCAGGATAAGGGAAACCCAAGGAAAAGGTTGTTAACTGAGCAATACTAGATGAACAAATGGGAGCCAGCACACATGGCTGGTTGTTCAGTGTCTGCTGAGTGGTCTACTCTGAAATTACGAGCTTCAGATTTGAAGAAAGCTTCTGTGTGTGCAGTTACTGCCGTCAATATTCAGCAGCCTGCTCAGAAGAACATAGATTAAGCCTGATTTCTCAATATTCTGAGATTTACTTTTTTCACATATGTGCTCCTAAGTCAGAAATGGCATAGTTAATTTTTATATTTGGTAAAATCTTGTTTAGTTTCCTGTTTGCTACATATGCCTTTTTCTTGTGCAAGACATATCAGACCACCTCTACCTCCAAGCTGACAACAAAGATGACACTCTTATTTCTTTTGGCATTCTAGACTCAAGTTAATTAACATTTTTATAGGAGCAATAATTAACATTTTATGAACTGGATTCCCTCATCCCTTGAACCTACTTTGGCTTCACTTTATACTGGAACATATAGGTGGATAAGGTTACAAAATGCTAATGTTCAATTTGGGTTTAAGGGCAAAATGAATTTCATAAGCACTGCTGAATTGCAGTAATAGGACAGAGCTCTATCTGACGGAAAAGAAATGGCAGGAAAACCTTAGCTCCAGTCCAAGAAGCTAATCTAACACTGAATAATAATTATTCTGTAAATGTTATTCTGCTTGCTGTTATGCTGGATAATATTATCTTAGTGATATTACAGTCTCTCAGCTATCTGGATCTATGTTGTTTTATATTTAGATTGTAAGCAAATAGGGGCAGGCCTCTGTGGTCTAGTGGCACTCTTAGCAAAATGGGGTTTGGAGTAAGGTCTCGGGTCAAAATTTCTGTTGTAATAGAAGAGGCAGCAGATCATTTGAGGAGATGCCAAAGGAAGCAGCATTTTTAAATGCCATATCTAGATTATTAGGTCACAGTAACCCTCCAAACTCTAAGTTCGTTCTGTCTGTGACAGCATTTTTTACAACTGCAGACACAAGGACACAGATTCCAGCAATAATAGCAACATGCATATTTCTGCCTTTCTAGACACAGTGTCTTGAATGATGTGGAGAATGCAGTAAAGAAGGTATTTATGTATGGTTCAGTGTCCATGGTATCCTTTGCATGAGTGTTTTTCCATGTAAAGCATCCCATAAAAGAACAATTGTAATAAGTTCCATTATTAAATAGTAGCACTGAGCATGAAACCCAGATTCAATACTTGGTTTCCTGTCTCAAAATACAAGAAAAATGAGACAGAAATATATATCAAAGTGCAACAATGCTATTTTACTGATGCTTTTTATGACCCAAATATTATTTTTTTTAAGATTTCAGTTTATAGAGATATGTACTTATAAACTATTTTCTCTGATATATTTTTTATCAACACAATGTTCCAGTGCCAGTTCTTTCAGCTACCTTGATCTTGATTTACTTAGGATGAGTGATCTGATGTACACATTCTGCAGTATTTGTTTCCTTGCCATACTTGAGATAAGTATAAAATTAAGGAAAAAAGATATTTTTTTCAATTTGGGCATTTCTAAAATAATTTAAGTTAAACTCTTGCAGAATAAAACAAACCAAAAAAATGGTTCATCCTTTATTTACTTAAGATTTAAGTCCGTCCTCTTACATGTTGTAGGAAACTTAGAGAAAAGTTGGATGTTTACTCAGCTACCTTGAGTTCTGCAGCAAATGTCTCTTGGGATGTCTTTTACCTGTCTCCTGATACTGTTTGAAGTAGCAGGAAGCCTGTGTCTGTAGAAGAATGCACAGACTGTGGCATAGTAGAAAACAGTGTTATCTGTATTATAGGCTGGAGATATCACATAGAATTGGGCATCATGTCATTTAATGTACGTGGGTGTAAGGCACTTTGTTGGCTCCTGCTGGATAGGATAAATGTTCTTTTTCGAAGTCTCTTTACCTAAGAAACACCAAGGGTGTTAGATGGGACAAAAAAAGAAAGGAAAATACAATATATTATCTTATTTCTAGTCAAAAAGTGGACTTAAAACTCATGTAATTTCTGCAGCATTACTTCGTGTGCTAGCCTCACATAATTGTTAGATGAAAAAAAGGAAGCTGAGACTTGTTATTGCTGCTGGTACTGGGGAAAATTTCTGATCTGAAAACACTGACAAGCAACTGAAAATTTCAAAAGCAAGCTCTTTAATATTCTTTACCTGAGTTGTAACTTCATCTTAAAATGAAACTTGTTAATGCTGCACCTTTGACAGAAAATTTAGTGTTAGAAGTAAATACATCAATGCGAATAATGAGGAACAGCATGCATTTGAAAATAAGGTTAAACTTTTTTTCACAGTAAAGTGAAAATACTGAGTAACAAAAAGAAAAAAAAAAGTTCATGAGTATTCTTTGACCCTTTTCTAATGGTCTTATAAAGTTTAATGAATTCCCTACATGGTTGTTTGCAGACTAGGATAATAATCTTGATTATTTGCCAACAAGTATGATGTAAATGGAACTCTAGAAGGTTTTGTACATATTATCCTCACAGAAAAGAGATGTAAATCTATGTTTATGTAGGTTGAGGTTAAAACACACCTATTTCAAGATCTAGAGTGATAAAATCCTGGATAAATTTAAAAGATACACTGTACTTATTTTCTTATTTTTATTTAATCTAATGCCTACAGTTAAGTTGCCATACAAGAATAAACAAAATTAATTTACTTATTATTAACATCTTTACAGACTTCCTCTGGGAAGGTAAATATTCTCTTAGGAAAGTAAACACTAGTACTAGCCTAAATAGCCATAGCTGTTATAGCTGTTCACACTCTGACAATTGTAATCTTTCTTCAAAGAAATTTTCTTTTCTGCAACGTGCTTAATAGATTACAGAAAGTATGATTTAGAAAAAATATTTCAGCGTTTTGGTTGTGCAGTAATCACTCTCCTGTTCAATATCCATTTTCTGATTATAACACATATATAATATATGTATTAAGGTAAGATTAAGTGATTTTGTGAGATCAGCCCTTCCACACACATTTCTGTGGCAATTTAATGCTGCTACAAGAGAGTGCTTCAACCACTACCCATTGTGACCTGTATACAGGTTGCCTGAGTTCAAATGGCTCACAGGACATAAGATCAGGATGTTATCGCTAAACATAAGTTTGAAAATGTGGTACCCATGTTAAATCTCTTGCTTTGTCATTCACCAGATTAGATTGAGGGTACCTGAAAATGGAAGAAAACAGTCACAAGCTATTTCTAGATGAAAGATCTGGATGCACTGCCTAAGAAAGGTATAAATTAGGTAGAAAGACTGTAATGAACATGGTACTTATTCTCTTATTTCCCATGTTTCAGGTTAGAGCTTCTCTCAGGAGTGCAGAAACAGCAGTCTTGTCATTGTGAATTCATTGCAAATGACAGCACTGCAGGAGCTATAAATTCGTTGATAATGTCCTTTTCAATCAGCAGAATAAAATCCACTGGAAGAAGTGTATATCCTACCAAGTTTATTCCTGTGTTTTCAGTCTGTCTGAACAGATCAAGAATATTGTCTTACAGTTTTCAGAGAACCACAGAAGTTTGAAGGGTCCTCTGGAGGTCATTAGTTCAAACTCCTTGTCAGCTTTCCAACAGCAGACCTGCTCAGCTTTTGCTCCATCCTTCCAAGTCTTGAAAATCTCAAGAATAGATATTCTTTACCTCTGTGTGTGGTTCAGTGCTACTCTATGCTGCTAGCAAAGGAGCTTTTACCTGTGTCCTATGTTAAGATCCCCAACTATTTTTTGTGGGCATTCCTAATGTATACTGAGCTGTCAGGGTGGAAAACCAATATGCTGTGAACATGGTCTGTGGTGGATGAATTTTCCCTATTTTGTGGTCTGGGGACTAACAGTTGAGATTCTCTGCCCTAGGTCAGGAGGGATGCTGTGCTGAAAGTGGAATTGAGATATCCAAGCTAGATGGATTCTTGTTCATCAAAATGAGGGTAGGGTCAGGAGAAGCTCATCAGGAATGTAGACTCGCTGGTTAGCAGTGGATGTTGTTACAATGTGTCCTGTTGGCCCTAGAGATATTTCTGTAATGTCATGTAAAGATCAGATAGGAATATTATTTTCTTTCTAACCAAAGAATACATTGTGAATTATCCTCAAAACTTATTTTCATATCTCTAATGCACAAATTCCTAACCTGGGAGGCAGCGCACCAGGCACAAATACAATGTGGATAACAGGGCTGGGACTTCATGGGAGTCAGTGATGTGATTACATCTTTGCAGAGATATGTTTAAATTTTATATAAAGGGGAATCAGTTTAAAGTAGGACACCTGTGATGCATTTCATAGGACTCGTGCTTATGACAGTCCTAGAATCTATGGGGGATGGTGAGATGATGTGTTTTTTTATAACTGCCATAGTTTTTTTTTATGGGGTAAGATTTGATTCAGTTAGTATTGTAAAACTATGCTAGCTCTGGAAGGAATTTTTTTTGTACGTATATGTGAAAATACACATATATGTGTATGTACAAGGTCACCAGTTATCATCAAACAAAGTTCATCATCAAAGTTCCAGCTCTCTTGTACATACCTGGTGTTTACATAAGAAACATATATATGTGTGTGTTATATATTTCTTCATCTATGAATCTGACCATCTGTCATTTTGCTAATATTCTGTTTGCTAAGATTAAATGGCAGTATCTTTTTTAGTTCTTTCCTGTGGTAAACCTGCAAACTTGAATGCCCTTTAATCACAAAACTACTCATGAAGTTGAGATGAGAAACTGCATTACCTTGGTTTTATAGATCTATTTTTTCCTCTGTTCAGGACTTAGTATTCTTCTAAATGGAGTCTGTTGTTCAGTAAGTGCATGTTTATTATGTAGTTGGCTATTACCTTGGCAGCTGAGGAAGCTCTCCTTTTTTTCCCTTTATGGGAGCTAGAGCAATACCAGAAACACTTCTTCTCACTTCATTAAACCAAGATATGCCTTAATGGTTTTAAAAGCCATGCTCCTAGTAATAGCAATAATATTGCAGTGCATTTTGTAGCTCATTGCTAGTTAACTGTAGAGTGAGCCTACTACTTCTAGCTTTATGCAAAATTGTATCTTAATCTGCATGTACTTTTAATTTTTAGATAAAGTCCCTAATTAAAAGAAATACTTATGGTAAATAATGTCAAGAGCACACAGAACAGATCAGTCCACTGGCAATGTGTTTTGGGGATTTCTTTTTCTCGGTTTAGTCCTTGGAAAAGTATTGGAGAGAGAGCATATTATATTTGCTAAACCCCATGGATTAAGAGGAAATAATTGAAGCATCCTGCTTAGAACCAGTGCCTTCCAGAAGGGTATTGCAGGCACACTTCAAGGACTCCAGGTAACTATGGTATCATGCTTGGTATAGCATCAGGTGCCATCAATTGGAGGCACTGCCTGGGCTCACACTCATCAGACTCCAGAGCAAGTGACCCTGGGTTTGAACACAGAACATATAAACAGTTCTGTTGTCTGTGACCAACCATCCAATAACACTGCCACTTATCCTGCCACGCTTTGGGGCACTGAATCCTCAAGACATATTGTAGTGGTTAAAATATTTTTAAAAGACGTCTATGCTGCTGAGTATTACAGGAGTAATACTATCTCTCTATGAGAACAAAGTTTCTGGCAGTATGATGGAGTTCACCTTTTTTATGAATTAATTTAGAACAACTTAGCTATTGGTACTCCATCTCAAAAAAATAAAACTCAATCCAAACTCTCAAGAAAACCCTAGCACTGACTTTTCTTATTATCCTGATACTTTTACTTGTTTGTTTTCTGAGTAGTATATTTTATGTACTACTTTCCACTGATAAAACCATAAAAAATCAAACCAAAAATACAGTCCAATTAACCTATTAAAAAATAACCAATGTGACTCATGTCTCAATGTCTCATTGTCACCCAGGATGTAAATTCCTGGGTTGTGCTCTGAAAAACTCTTCAGATTAACTGTTCAACCTGCTCTCCTGAAGCAAAATGATGGTTAGTGCTTTTATTAAAAAAAAAAAAATGCTATAAGATTTTTATATTGCTTTGAAATAGAAAGAATTGAAGAAAATTCGTTTATCTGATGTACAATAAACAGATCTTTAAAATATTTGGGTACCAGTGCCATGCATTTGTTAGATCACTGAAATTTTCTGTCTGGGGATGTAGTCTGTAATCTACCGCTGTTTGCCAATATAGTGCTCTTTTTGACTGCATTTTCTGCTCTGACTTCATGGAGTTTTATTCACCATTTGTAATTTATGAGCTATTAAAGATGCTGTTTGATGTAGGTGCAGCACAGAATAGAGTAACTACTGCTGTAAAACACAAGTTTTGGCAGTGTCAATCAAACAATTCTTTCTGCATCTTAATGTGAGCTTTAATGATATCTGTGAGATGCCAAAGAACCCTATAACTAAGATACAGGTAATTGTGCTGAAAATCAGAACTTTGATTCTTATCCATGACATGAAATCGGCTGTGACTGTGTAGGTTATGAGCCTCTGATGAAAAAATGCTTTTCACACTCTAGGTGTTATCTTCATCCTGGCAATAGTCAGAGCCGAGAACTATCAGAGGAATATATTCCACCTCAATAATACATAGCTGGAGTTCATCAAAATGAAGAACATTTGCTACCAACAAAGAGTTTTTAGTAGGACACATTCTCTGAAGACCAGGGTGCTGTTTTGATAGATGGAAGAGTATAACAGAAAGGTGGAAGTGGACAACAACCCCCTCATAGGGGTGACCCTGTCTGCAACTGTTTATTAACAGAAGCAGTAATTTCCACCTACACCAACTGGTTTCCCCATAAACATTTGCTAATCTAGGCTTGAACTATTCTTTTTCACCAGCTTTGCTGGAAAAACCTGAGGTTTTGTTTGGCCAAATATGTCTACATGGAAGTTGTAGTTCAGTGAGCAATAGTTAGAGGTGATAAGGTTAAATAAGATACCTCAGAGACTGCTGACTTTCTCCTCTGTTCTGTGTGAACTTATCTTCCATTTCATTTATAACATTACAATTTTATTCTTTAAAAACTCTTATTTCCTCTGTATATTGATGTGTCATAGGCAGGTGGCTCTATTTTTTTTCCCCTCGAAAAATAATTTGAACATATTTATAAGTAATGTGTCAGGTTTTTAATTGTAGGTTTGGGGTACGTGAAAGCCTATAGGTTTCAATCAACAAGAAAAACTTTCCACTGTCTTAATTCTTATATTATGACACACTGTTAAAAAATGTGTAAAGAGATTTAGATTAAAACCTGCTTGTGCCATTCCAGTCTCATCTATGCAAAAATGACTAGCAATAAAAATATTTCTTAAGAGGGAGCTTTTAATATTTCTTTTTTATGCCCACTATCAGTGTAGATACTTTCATCACACTGAGAATAGAATAAATATTTTCAATTTATTCTGCGTGACCCTTTCCTGTTTTACATATTTCTTCTTTAAAAATCACATCTCAAGTGATAACAATAGGAAAATAATTAAAAATCCCCACAAATACTAAGTAGTTGGAGAGAGTTCAGAGGACAGCCATGAAGATAAGCAGAAGGCTGGAGCCCCTCTCCTATGAAAATAGGCAGAGAGAGTTGGAGTTGTTCAGCCCGGAGAAGAGAAGGTTCTAGGAAGACCTTATAGAAGCCTTCCAGTACTTGAAGGGTCCTACAGGAAAGCTGGGGAGGAGCTTTTTACAAGGGTGTGTATCTATAGAATGAGAGGTAGCAGTTTCAAGCTGAAGGAGGGTAGATTTAGTTTAGAAATTAGGAAAAAATCCTGTAGTGGGAACGAAGTAGAACCCTGACACAGGTTGCCCAGGGAAGTTGTGGATGTCCCCTCCCTGTAAGTGTTCAAGACCAGGCTGGATGGGGCCTTGAGCAACCTGGCCTAGTGGGAGGTGTCCGTGCCCATGCAGGGGGCTTGGAACTAGCTGTTCTTTAAGGTCCCTTCCAACCCAAACCTTTCTATGATTATATGATTCTATAAGCCTAAACCAAAAGATTCCTTGTTTCACTGAGATATCTGCACAAGATGAAAGCAGGGCTGGTGCTGCCCGACACACCTGGCCTTGGGCCCTGCAGGTGGGTGCCAAGGTCACCGTCCTTGCCCTGTCAGATTAATGGCTTGGTGCTGTTGCTGTCAGTGGCCATTCTCATGCACATCTGAGGGAGAGGTTGTAACAAAATTCGAGTACAAAAATGTGAAGCAGACTACTCACAGGGATATAGTGTTTTCCATTCCTTTTTGATAAGATATTGAAAAGTGAGATATGGGCCTTTTAACTATTTTAGGGGTTTTTTGTTGTTGTTTTGTTTGTTTGCTTGCTTGCTTTTTTCTTTTTCTGAGTTTTCTAGTGATCTCTCTATAGCTTAACCTTTTTTCTGAATCCTTCTAAGCTTTTACATAACTTTTCATTTGCTTCTTTTCAGCTGCAGTAATCATATTATTTGACATGTATACACATAGTTCAAAATTCAAACACACATAGTCATGCATCAGCTGGTCACAAAGTGTGCATTAGTTTTGTGCATGATGAAGTCATTGACTAATTGGTGGTTTATTATTTATCAAATCATTAATGGCCAGCAGTTTTATGTAGACTTTCATCTACATTGCTAAATATGTCTTGGAAAAAAAATCTTTGCTATCTAAATTGCTGTAATGTACTTGCAGAATCTTTTCCTATGTATCCTGTATTTCATGTGGAAAAAACCAGTGCTCAGAAATTAATTTTGCACAATATCGATGTATATAAAATACTTATAGAATATTGTAGTTTCCATGCTGATAGTCTAGCTCCTTTATAATTGTGCAAAGAACTTCATGCTGTTTGGATTTATTCTCAGTAAATTTGATCTTTCTGCTCATTTTACATTTTTCTGCACTTTTAAGTATCTTAATTATCCTTTTCTGCTAATAGATAATGTTTCTTTTCTTTTTTTTATGCTGTCTATTTCATCATAGGTACTTTTTTATTACTTTTTGAACAAACTATAGCACACACAGTTTGCCATCTGTTACACTATTTTTCTTAGAAAAACATTTTTTCTTTACAATTTTTAACTGCTTTTACTTTCTGCTAGGAAAGTTCTGTTATTTTATGTACCTGTCTCAACCTTCGTAATATGGGCTCAGTTTGATATTCTCCACCTCCTCTCCTCCCTCTCTTTTTTCCTCACTCCCTTCCTCTTCCACTTCCTCTCAAATTTCTGTGCATGTGTGGAAATTACTCCCCCTTTTCAGGTATTCAGCTGAACTGTGTTTTCTTTGCCATATTTCCAGCCCTCTTGACAACCTGGAATATGAGACAGAACAAGGTTCATGGGCAGAATTTTCAAGTTCTTGTAGTTTATCCAGTTTTGGTTTTTCTTGGGGGGTGTGTTTGTTTTTTTGTTTTGTTTTGAGTTTTTTTGTGATTTGAATGGGACTAGAAGCTGACCTGAAGTGATTTTTATTTTTTAAAAAATATAACCATTTCTAAGACAAAACCTCTGAGTGGCCCCATAGCTGTTTCAGTTACTGCAGCCCTTTTCCCAGGGTCTCTACTCCCTCTAAGGAAAGGATATAGTCCACTGATGAAATTTCTTTTTGTATTTTTCTAAATGGAAAGAAACATCAATTACTTTTTAAGGTAAATTTGTTAAGGTAAAAAAAATCAGGAGTCTTTTTTAGAATTCATGGAAGAAGTTTCTACAATTGATCATGCATCTTATGCTCCTTTAAGTATAATTCTCATAAAACGATTCATGACCTCTCATAGAGGAAAGACTTAAAATGTCTTACCTATTTGTCTGTTTTTCATGTAAAATGAAACATATATGCTTTTGTATGTTTTTAAGCTAAATTCTTTCACTGAAGAATACAGGATTGAACTCTATAAGTAAATGCATGGAGGCAATGCAATGCAATGCAGTGTCCAGTGCCTCCAATGCTACTCTCGAGGAGGCCTATGATCCTATCTTCTGTTGTAAATTGGAGAGCTAAAGAATGTAAAAACTACAGTTCTTAGTCTTTTTCAGACTGAGACACCATTGCATTGCCCAGCCCTCATTCAGGACTGTTGGTAAGTGACATAGCAGTTGTAATCACCAGACTTGCACAAGTGTCTGGACACAAGATGCAGCCACAGAAAGCAGCTTACAGGTTGAATGTGGAACCATTCTTGGCTTACAAGAAGGCTTTATGTAATAGAAAATGGCAAAACTGATCATTTTTGCTGCTCAATCTAACTGTTACTGAGAACTAGTGCTATTTTTTGTTAGTTTTTACTGCATATTCCAGCTGAGAATGGTATGTACTTAGGTGTTAGTGAACAATGTGCTAAGTCCCATGGCTGTTGTGCAAAGTATAATTTATTATCCTTATTTTACAGATGGGAAGATTGAAGTGTGGGGTGCTAATAGCAAATGAGTCTCTCAGGGCTGGAGCCAAGAAGAGAGCCCAGACCTACTGAGTCACATCTGTGCATTCACCTTGACACACACACTGATAAGTGTCATTGTCCTGTCACGGATTTAAGCAACAACACAGCTGTGAATGTCTAGTACAAGGGAGTTGAGCCCCTCTGCACTTAATACTTAGCTCCTACTTTGAAATATTTTCCAAACATCAAAAGTGTACATGGTTGTTGCTGAGAAACTGAACAAAAAGCACAGATATTTTCATATTTCTTGTGAGAACATTCACAGCAGTCAAACCTTTTTGAGCTTTCCTGGGAAACATTTAAATTTGGTTTGCTTCTGAGTGCTTGCCATTATGTTTATGAAACGCTTTGTCATTTAAATTTGATTGATGAAGCAGTCACTTCCTTGAGCATGGCTCTTAATAGAGACCAGGGCTATAAAACATTTCTCTCTTTTCTCTCTCCTTTTTTCATAAGGAGCATTCTCCACAGAGGCAAAGGTCTGGTGAGAAAATTAAATTTCAGCATGCAGGCACTAGGTGGCACGAGTCATTTTATGGGCATTTCAGTATTTCAGCTAACTCCATCTGTTCAATACACTAATTACAAATTCAGCCACAAACGTTGTTTAGAGGCACATCATAAAAAGTTAGCTGGAAGTGATTTGTATCCATGTGCACACCATGCAGCTGTTACATTTGATGATGATTCCAGGCTCAAACTCGGGCAAAATAGTGATTTTCCTGAGTCTGTTTTTTGTAATAAGTGCCATGTTTTTTCCTGCTTATACAAAGACACAGGGTCTCCACATTTGGGGTACTGTTTGAAGAACAGAACTGAAAATGGAAATTGCATAATACTGGCTTGAAAACATCCAATAGAAAATTCTATATAAACATATCTAAAAAAGCTTGTAACTCTTACTCCTGACATTTTCCAGAATAATTTGTTTAGTAATCCTTCAGTATGTAAATTAGATAAATTAACCACAGTGCTTTTTTTCTATTTTAAGGATTACAGTTCGATGAAGGCAGAGGTTTCTGATTTGTAGACTGAGATATAGGTACATATGTCTTCCCAAGGCAGACCAGTGGACCCTTCTCAAGAAAAGCTGCTTTTTCAGTTCACTACTTCTGGAAAATATGGAAGCAATTATTTAAAAGAGCTTGTAATTCTCAGCTCTGACCACTCATAGATAATTTTTTCAACTAGTAGATAGGACAATTTTGTCCCTTCCTTCTACACATCCGACTCAGCCAGAGGAAACTTGACTGAACAGCTGCAACACAAGGTATTTGAGAATACCCTTTTCTTTACAATTTCTCCTCCCCTACACATTGATGCCTGTGCCCTTAAATAGGAAAAAGGTGTGGGCTGGGATGGGGATGTTCTCCCATTTGCCAAGGAAAGAATATTCCCATTACATGCCATAGGGAGGGGCAAATATTTCAGTAGCCTGCACAAAGTACCTGAGCTCTGTAGAGCAGCTGAACTTGTATGTCTTACTTCTCTGTATGCCTCTGTTGCTTGGCACTAGCAGGCTCCCATTTGTCTTTCTAGCCACCCTGAATCACATTCAGATGCATTTTGCTTTTCCTGTAGGCACTGCAGGAGCTCTGGGTACCTGATGCAAGATTGCATTGTTGGGCACAGGTACTGAAGAGCACAAACACAGACAATATTTTTTTATTCACCAATAGATGTCTAAACCATCACACTTTTATATTTGAAAGTTCACGAGGGTGGCAATATTTCCTTTCTCATGCACAAGTGGTTTGGCATGCCCATTTTTCTTTTAATATTGTACCAGGCTTTCAAACATGACTCCTATTGCATAGGTGAAAGTTTCTGCTCCTAATTTATGAGGTATTCCAGGGTAGAGTTTGCTCGGTGTTTATAAGTTTCTCAGCTTGAAGACATTTCCAGGCCCATAAGTTATTGAAATGTTCATGTCTAAACTAAAAATAATAACTTCAAGAGGGGCAAGGTGGTACAGCCACTTCAACATGCATGGCTCAGAGTTTTCAAATTACTCAATGCTTGAACTTGAAGTGTTCCTCCTTTAAAAATGTTGGAGGTTTCTTAAAAGCATTAGACTCCAGATTATGTTGCATTCCCTACTTTTTTTCCTAACACTTGTGAGGATACAGGATTTAGTGAATCATTATTTAATGTTCTGTACACTACATCTTTATTTTTAGTTCACATCATCACTGCAAAGAATTTCAGTCATTGATTTAAGCACATGTTTGTGTTATTATGCTAACTTTTTTTTTCATGTCTATAGGTTTGTCTATTATACTAGTGTGCAAAAAATGTGTCTCATTTTAAGAAATTAACCTTCATCTTTGAAAGAAAAAATAGTTATTGGATACATTGTATTTAGATGAGTTAAATTACCTAGTAGAAGAGTTCCAAATATTAAAACATTTTCATATGAGATAGGAAGATTTCTCTTGGAGACCTTCAAAAGTCTATCTTACATTTAATCTTACTTATTATTAATCAAAGCTGTCTCTGTACCAACTACCACAAGTTTGTACAGAAGACAATTTTACTTTGGTCATGAGTAGTTATCTGGACTTATGTTTCAAAATGCAAAACAGAAAAACAAAAACACCCCCAAAAAATTGCTTGAAACAGAAATAAGCTGAGAAATATCTTCCTATATCAGAAAAGTTTAAAAGAGATTAAGAGAAATCAACTGAAAGGAGACATAAAGATATCAAATAAAAAGTTAGTGTGTTAGAACTTCAAAGAAGTATCTAATTATGTTTTTACAGTATCTGTACTGGCACCTGTTTAGGTAACCTGCGTATCCAAAGAGCCTGGTGGCTGCAAAAGAAGCTACTGAGTGTCTTGGGCTGTTCAAAGTTAATAAGGACACATCTTGAACTATTTTGCACTATGGAACTATTTACACTCCTCTGTAAATTGTAGCTATTAGCTACCATTACACTTGAGGTTTATGCAGAATTCCTCTGTTCTTACACTCAAAAATGGCAAGTGGGGAAATGCTGAGAAGTAGAGGAAGAGAGCAGGACAGTTTTTGAAAACTTTCAGGACAAACAAATTAGGCTTAATTTCTAGTATTCCCCAGATAATTCACCAGATTGGTCTACTTCCAAGGAACATACCTTCTTTTGCTTCTTTAACTTTTAAAATTTAGATTTTATATTCATAGGTCAAAGATGGTCAAATAGATTGTTTATCCTATGTCAGTGTAGACCTTTTTGCTCAATAAACTGAAATTTCAAAATAAAGAACAGTCACTTAGGGACTGGAATTTAATCTATGCCCAAAATCTGTATAATGTGGAAAAGTGTATGGAGTTTGTTATAATGGTAACCTAGTGGCAGTTCAAGCTACAGTCATGGTGTAGCTGACTATCAGGACTGTGCTCACATGCATATGCAGTGTGCATCATCACCAGTTCCCTGGGTGGTCCAGGTGGTCACCAGCTATTCTCTGTATGGATGAACCAACAGACTGACTTGAGACAAGGTGAGTGATTAATATCCTGTCTGGCTTCATGCCTATACTGTGACTAATTGCTACAGCAGCACTTCAGGTAGGAAATTCAGTCAGTCCTGTGGATTGCCCCAGGCATTTCCTGCTGTCCACAGGCCAATTGACAGGCATTATTTATATGAGAAATGTGGTGATTAACACCCTAGGTAGAGGATCTGGCTATTGCAGAGACTTCCTTGGGCTTTTACTGCTGTAGAACTGACCTAATAATATACAGAATATTGCTTGTTAATACGCTGCAGAAAGTATTTCTGCAGACACAGATATTCTCACATGCAATTGTATTTTCCATGCAGAAAATGAAAATATTTAGTTTGTAGTTCAATGTAATCAATAAGAAATGGATAATGCATGCGCTGGAGTGGTCACATAGGACCACTGCTCAGCTAGTTTATAAAAATTTACTACAACCATCACTTCAGAATGTCTTTTCCTGTTTGGCAAAGGATTCTTGAAATGGACTCCCATCATCATCTGTACAGTCACTGACCAACTTATTGGATATTAGATTATTAGATTTCTCACCTGAATATCATCCTAATAAAAAGTTCCCACAAATTAGTGGGTTTGGGTTTTTTAATTGTTTGGGGTGATTTTTTTTTTAATTTTTTTTTGTGTGTGTTTGTTTTAAACAGTCTTTCTGCAATGTGTTCCCCTGCTCTCCTTCTGAGTTCTTACTGGTACAAACCAGTCATGTACTGGATCTTTTGCCTATGCTTCAATTGCTGTAGGGAAGAAACCTGAATTTGAATCTGTAAATCTAGGTGATCTTCAATGAGCACTGATATGTAGATAACCAAGAAACAGGATGTTGAGTGTGTGCTGCATACATAATTCCCTCCATCAAATCAACTCTCTCTAGTCATAAATACAGTGTACATAGAAATACAAGACACCTGCACTGAATGGCTCAGATAAATGAGCTTTATATGACACACATAATGGCTCCTACTGCTGAGGGAATTGTTAACATATTTGGGATGGGATGGCAATGGGCAGGGGGAAGAAACAGTGACTTCTGTTGACAGTGAGTGTAAAAAGGCAAAAGAAAATTATCCCAAGCATTGAGTCAGCGAAATTTGGTTCTGCCAGCAGAGCACAGAGTATTGGCTGGCAGCCTCTGCATCAAAGGGCATCATCAAAGTGATTGACATTATGTGAGCTGAGCCAATACGTTAATAACTTAAGGTCATACCTTGCCCTGAGAAAAACCACACTTGCAATCTACAGAAAGAATTTCTTTACTTAGAAAGAATTTCTTTACCAAAAGTGTGATCAGGCATTGGAATGGGCTGCCCAGGGAAGTAGTGGATTCTCCGTCCCTGGAGATATTTAAAAAGAGACTGGATGTGGCACTCAGTGCCATGGTCTGGGAACTGCAGCGATAGTGGATCAAGGGTTGGACTTGGTGATCTCTGAGGTCCCTTCCAACCCAGTCAATTCTATGATTCTATGATTCTATGAAGTCCGTGGCAGGGAAACTTGAAGAGCTGCTGAGTACATGAGGCAGTCCAAAAGAGGAGCTAAACAAAGTTAGGTGCTTCACAAACATCTTCTCAGAGAAAATGCAAATGTTTTGTAAATTTGTATGGTTTTGTGTAAGTTGCTATAGAATTATTAAAATTTTTAAGATTTCAAAGTGAAAAGAAGTCTGGAACAGACAGTAAAGTAGTCTGAAGAAATTCATGTTGAGATGTGCTTGCAATTTCTTTGATTAGTCAGACTATGTCATCCTACATTCAAAATATCAAGAATGGAAAAAAACAATTTCATAAAACCAAACCCAGTCAATAGTGAACTGGTAAAGGTGACATTTCATGGACAATATTACAATGATGTTTATAAAGATAAATATTTACAATTTATATAAACATATAAATTTATATGTAAATATAAACTACTTGGAAAATATTTACTCATATACCCACAGAAATCAGAACTGATTTGTTAATCATATGCAAACAGAAGACCTACATTTGCACAGTATAGTACGTTTTGACTAGCTCTAAAATAAACACTGATTTCTATGAGGTTTTTGAAGAGTTTTATTATGTAAAACAAGAAAGAAAAGTCTTTTAGAGTGATTGAATTTCTTCTAGGCAAAAGAAGAGTAGGATTTCAAGTTAAATGTAGTATTAATGCCGAGTCTGGTTCCAGTGCCACAAGTATATTAATCAAACACTATTTCTTTATACTGTATCTCTTTTGCACTAGTCTCATGCACGCTAAATATTTACAATCCAATCTGCAGTTTATAGCTTCACACTGACAGCAGCTTTTTAAAAATATTTAATGGACTACTCCACTTAGCAGTTTATATATCATTTGGGAATAATGCAACAGAATTCCTGGCAAGTTATACCACCTCCTAAGGTGCTTCTTAATTCCAGAAGAACCTGACTTTTGTTACTGTAATCAGTTTTAAAATGTTGTATGACATCTAAGATCACATTGAACTGTGTTACTCATAGAAGTGGATTCCAATCTGAGATCTTTATTCTGATGTATTTGTGCATGATATGGAAAATGGCTATTTGATCTGATTCATGGTTACTATTCTTTTTCATAAGCAAACATGAATCATGTTTTTATTAGAAAAGATAAGACCCAGACTTATATGTGATCTGTATCTTTAAAACAAGATTCAGCAATATTTCAGACTGCAGATTCTTTTGAGTCTTAGCTTTACATGCAGAACCTCAAGCTTTGCAAAATTTAGAGACATTATTAATGAGCAATAACAATAATAAATTTTAACCAGAAGTAAGCACTTCCTAAACTTTTGAATCTCATTAGGCTGATCACTCTTAATCATTCTTTTCTAGGGCTACAGCATGTACTGAAATATGCAAAGGGACACCACCATATGCAGTGATCCAATGGCATAAAGGCACCTGTCCTCTTCCTTGCTGTTGGGAACAGCTGAGCTGGAAGACTGGAAAATCATCCAGTTCTCAGCACTTGCTAATTGACTGAGCATTTGACTGCTGGTCCACAGCAGGAAAAAAAGAGGGGGGTGGAGGATTGAAAAATTACATAGAAAAGGCATGTGCAAATCAGCTGCAGCCTTTAATTTGCTGGAAGTAGAAAAGATAATTCTTGTGCAGTATCAGCTCTACAGAATTCTAACGGAGTTTTTGCAGCTGTGAATTGCTTTTTCCCTGAAACCATTTCAAAATGCTATGTTTGTTTTGGAAAAGGCTAAGTCACTGCAGAAATCTCTGCTCCGCTTCCTGCTTGGTAGGGGTGGAGGCTGCAGATGATTTGTGCTTACCAGGCTGTGGAGGAAGGAATCTTGAAATGTAAAATATTAGTAATGAAAAATAGAATCACAGACTTTTAAATGTAAACAGGCTTAATTTAGCCATTTTTATACATGTTGAAAGTTGGGCTTTTTTGCATCTGAAAGATTATTTTGCTTCTGGATCTTTTTAGTAGGCCATGTTGAATATTTAATGATGTTTCTTTAAAATGTCCATTTTAACTAACTCTGACCTCTTATCTAGGGCAAGAAAAGAGAACATTTTTGTTAATGACCCAGTGCCTGGGGAACCCAGTTATCTTAAAGACAGAACAAGTAAGAACATTTATAGATCTGTTGAGAGATAATAAATAGTGCCCAATTTGCATTGAACATCAACAGGAGTTCTCTTTGGACCTTTAAAAACTACCCTTTTGTCAGATAATGGGAGTGCATACAGGTTATGTTGTAAAGTGCAGAGCTAAAAGCATTTGGGAGAAATGAAAAAAATATCCTGGAATCTTCATAGACAAATTTGACTTAGACAAATCATTTTCTGCTTCTATAAAATGCTCCATCGGTTGTCAGCAGAGTAATTTAGGATTGCTCCATTTCTTTCCTGCAAGAATAAATGGCATGGCTAATTGCTGCTGCCCTTCCCAGCAGATTTAACCTCTCAATTTGGTCTTTGTGCAAAACAACAGCTGGTACTTTGGAAGGCACAGCTAACAACCTGGTTCTTTGCATCTGCAGGCAGCCTTCCCTTTCATGAGGCGCTGTTCTACTGACCCGCTATTCTTAGCACTTCTGGTTAAGCACTGCATAAAGAGGTCCAAGATAAAAACCTGTTGGCCCTATGGCTATTGTTTATAGGCAGTGGAAAGAGTGAGAGGCCCCTCAAGGAACAGTAGAATCCACTGGTGAGTTGTACCATCTTTTTGTGAAGGCCTTGTCACTCTGCCTTCATGACAAAAGACTCGATCGTGGAAACGGCCATGAGGGCAATTGAGTTCAGTGTATAATGTGGGATGACTCTGGGCCTGCAATTACTCTTCTGAATGACTGCAGTGAAAGGCAGGAAACAGTGACTGATTCATGTTCCTGATGAACTTTAGGCTTTTATATTTTCAAAACCATTTTTTTTGCAAGCAAAAGCAAAAGTTTAATGGTAATTTACTTTACAAGAATAATACCGCAACTCTGCTTCTTGCTGGAAAGCACTGAATAAAACTAATGTTTTATTCAGCAGAATAAGAGTGGGAAATTAGCAGCCTTTTCTATATTTTTTTCTCATGGAAAACATGATTACTTTTCTGTTTATATCTTAAAAAGCATTTTTAACTCATAACATTACTGGTTTTGAAGATAGATGCAAATAATTCCAAAATCCCTTGTAGTAGCATTTTCTAAAAATCTCATTCTTCATTATTGATAACTTTTAAGATTGATGTTAATTTATTCATAAATTTCAGTGTGATTTTTAAATGCTTGTGAAACCTTTGAAAGGTATTACTATAAAAAGTTCGAGAGGACAAGTAAGGTCAAGAGTATTTGAAATATGTCATAATAACTTTATCAATCAAAGACAACAAAAAATGTACATAAAACAATTGAGGGACTTCTTTTCATCTTCGTGATCCTACTAAGGTCTATTAATCCATTAATGCTTAAGTTCAAGAGTCACTTTTGGATACAATGCATTGAATGACAATTTAATAGGGCAGAATCCTGTCTTTAAGAGATATATATAAAAGGTTTTCAGTGTTTTTCCTGTCCAGAGAGCAGATGTTTTCAGGCAGGAACAGAATGTTGAGTTTCATTAGAGACTCATACAATAACTAAGCTGTTTCAAAGAAGTAATTCAAATGAACCATATGTGTCTTGTCTTGGCAATGAGACATTTGGGGGTATGGTTCCTCTAAACAAGAAGAGAATTTTCAGAGGAGTGGGCAAACATTTCTTAATTTTTCATGAGTGTAAATTTTCAAAGCCAGATCTCAAAATTATTTTCTATCTATATTCAAGCAGTTAACCTCAACCTATTACAATCATACACATGGAATCACGAAACAGTTTGTGTTAGAAAGGACCTTAAAAAATAACCAGTTCCAACTACCCTTCATGGGTAGGCACAACTCCCACTAGATGAGGTTACTCCAAGCACCATCCAACCTGCCCTTAAACACTTCCAGGCATGGGGTATCCACAGCTCTGGGCAATCTGTTCCAGTGTCTCATCACCATCATAGTAAAGAATTTCTTCCTAATATTTAATCTACATCTCTTTCATCTTAAAACCTTTACTCCTTGTTCTATCACTAGAGGCCCTTTGTAAAAAGTCCCTCTCCATCTTTCCTCTAGGGCCCCTTCAGGTACGTATTCCTCTATGTCCTCCATGAGTTAATACACATATATGAGATATATATGTTATCCAAATATGTTATTCTTACCATTTGGACACTCCCCAGAGTGTAGAGTCAAGAATAAACTTAGCACTTTAATGCTCTGTGTTTGAATGAGTTAAAAGATATTGTATGGTACTTGTTTTTTATTCCATTAATCCTCTTACACTTACTCAGGTAATCATAATACTAGACATTGTACATGAAATTTAGCATTCTTTTTAATAAGGCCTGACTGAATTTTCAGGATTTCCTTCTTTATCTCTTTCCCTCCTCTTTTCCATTAATTTAACAAGAACATGGTTATAATGATACATGCAACTTGAGTGATGCAAAGTTGAAGAACTTGTAGGTGAAGCTCTGGTGAGTCAAGCCAACATCTCATTAATCTTCTTTAGTATCTGACCTCTTACAGTGGCTTTAAATGGAAGAGAGTAAAAAAAAGTAATGAGAATAGGTAAAGAATATACTAAAAATTTTCTAAACCCTTTCTCAGCTTTCATCTACATGTTTCAAGATTGCCACGTCTTTCATAATTCCTAGCAGCTTTAATGGGTTCAAAATTTTATAACTGTATTAATAATTTACAATTTCAATTACTAGTTTTTAGTTCATCTGGTGGCCTTAACCGTACTATCATCCATTCCTTTTACTAGCATTTAAAGGGATACATATGGAAGCTGACAATATCCTAAGGAAGCAGTACAAATTCAACTGGATGAGTCATAATGTAAGTATATCATTTACCTATTGCTTTTTGTTCCTTTGTGTTCCTTTACTTTTCTTCTACTTTTCAGCTTAGAAATTAAAATATTTTCACTCTTTTACATATTAATGCACTGGACGAAATGAAAGAGTAGGATGTAACATTGATAAATTTATGAAAAAGAGAGGAAAAAATATAGAATTGCCTGGGGAAATCCAAAGAGAGTATAAAGAGAGTTTAGATTAGTGCAATGTGTGTATTAATGAGTCAGAATAAGGTATCCATTTATATCAGTCCAATGTCTTCAATTTATTTCTGAAGTTGGTCCCTGGTGAGGAGGCTTAATTTAAAACATAGAAATGCTCTTCAAGTACTTGAACTCAAAGAGAATACTATTAACATCACTTGCCAAATGGGTTCATTGCTTTTTTTTTTATTATTTTTTTATTTTTATTTTAAGACTGTAGGCAGAATCACAGCCTCTTATGCTGAATCTCTGAGATAAGACCATACTGTAAAGGGTCCTCTCTGTTTCTCTTTGTCATCACATTTCTTAGCTGTAGAAGATGTTTACTGCACAACAGCTTTTACATATAAACTAGTAAGTGTATAAAGTACTTATTTCTATGTTAGCTATGAAATAGTAGTATTAAGGCTTTCATTCAAACAAATGAAAATCCTCCACACCAACACGTTCAGTGGTTATCATTATAAAATAATGGCCTTCATATAATGAGTGGTGTTGCCAAAGTTATTTCTTAAACTGAAGAGGGATGAAAATGTTCTGTCCCTGTTTAAAGGTAGCTATTGGCAAATACTGACACTATAATACTGACTTCTGTCTCTAACTTATCAAGATTTTTCATTTGATTAGAAACATAATTCCTCATACTGGGAAACTAGTAATAGAAAAAGTTTTTCTTTGCATCTTTCTCTTCCCACTTTAAACACAATTCATAATCTTACTGATTAAAATTAGTTTGTGCTGAGGTTTGAATGCTCTGTGTAAATTAAGTTTCAGCTCATTTGAAGATTGAGACTACAATTTTGAAAAATTTTCTTCCTTTTAATTGCTTTTATATTGTTTGTTTTACTAGAATGTTTCTTCCATGAAAGTTTTGCTGACTTGAATTGATAAAGATCAATAATAAACTCAAATTAATATAATAGCATGTTTTCAAAAAGCACCAAAGATATTTAGAAACAAGTCCTTTCATTATGAAGCACATATCCATTGCAAAGCTACTTTAAGAAGCTCCTGATAAGATGTAGTAGAGCAGGGATGGAATTAAAATTTAAGGTATGAGAGGTTGAACAAGGATCTTTGTGCTGAAGGGAATGATTATTTTGATGGCCAGGCTTAAAAAAAATAGCACGATATTAATATGTCAGTAACTCTCAGTGAAAACCAGCCCAATGCTTCTTTGAACTGAGTGGTCTGCAAATGAAAACTAACGTTAACATTGATGCTACAGTGCCATGTACTAGACTTAAATAAGCAAACCTGCTCCTTTAAACAATATAGGAGCATCTTGGAACAACTCTCCCTGGGCTGTTTAATCCTGCTGAGAAGCAGGGTTTATTGGTGATAAAGCATGGTCACTTCTTCCAAGACCTCATTTATCAACTTCAGCTTTATCTGAAATGTGACAAATAAACAGCCAGCTATCCAAAGCCACAAGAAAATTGACTTCATCCTTAAGAGAAGATTTAAAATGTATTTAGTGTGTAATTCACTGCTGAAATATACCCTGACATATGTGCATAAGAACCATCACTTGTTGAAAATAACACAGAATTTAATTTTTAATTGAATTAATATTGATTTCTCAAAATGATCTGATAAGGGTAAAAGCATGGAAAATATATGACTTTGAGATTTTTCTGTTATCCTGGTATCTTGCTGCCCTCTTCTACACAGCTTGAAATCCTTGTTTCTATTGATCCCTGCAAAGTTTTCAGAGAGTTTTTTCTTATTATCACTGCATTGTTGCTGGAAATCTGCAGCTAAGCTCCAAGCTTTCCAGAGCTGATAATTTTTCCAGGGATCTGATCTCTGCTGAGCAAAAAAAGGAGTGGAAGTCCTGGAAGCAAGAACTGTCATATCTGAATTGAGTGTCTCAGACTGTGGGCTCAGCTGTGTAGGGCCCTTACTTATTTGTCCTAAGGATTAGAAGAAATGTCTACTGAATATCATTGGGAATTACTGTATTTCAGTAGGAATTACCTGTGAATAATCGAGAAGCACTCTGAGAAGCCAACTGAATATTAGTATGTGCAGATTTTTTTCTTGCAGCCACTAACATTTTCTCTAGCTTCCCAGAATAAGTGGTTAGCACAAGCTCAGTCCTACTGTTCAGTACTGTTAGATCCTGAAAAGAATATTTGTATCAAAACAGATGCCCCGATAAAATGGACATTGTGCTCGTGTGGAGGCCTGTAATATTGTGGACACAGCAGTATATTGAAAAAAATAAAAATTGTCTCATGAATCAGCAAAACCACATCCAAGCCAGAACTGTTTGCTCTGTCTGAAGATAAGCTCAATCTCATCAACAAAACCTCCTCTGACAGGACTAAAAAGACAAAATACTAATCAAAATAGCTCCTGACAAAGCTGTCACGCAGGTAATGAAAATTAGTATCAAATACAACAACTAAAGAATTACGGGAAGACCTGAATAGCAAAGGGAAGGCCCTCAGTTACCAATTTGCAACATCTGGCAATAGTTGATGAGAAGAAGGAATTTTTACTATCAAAAAGTTCAGAGGAAAAATGAGAAAAGCAAAAGCAAAAAGCAGCAAAAAGAGAAGTGATAAGAGCAGCAAACAGCAAGAGCAGTGAGAAGGAACAGTGACTCTGCTGGCATGGTGTGAGGTGGTTTCTCCAGAGAGTTGAAAAAGAGGTAAACTGTTCTCTTTCTTCCCTTTTCTTTCCCTAATACCCTTTCCTTGGGGTGATTTGTTTGTTTAAAAACCCACTTTCCCTGTATTTTTCGTCCCACTCCTTCCTAAGACTCCTTTCAGTGTAGTGTCATTTACCCTGAAATAAACTGTTGTAATTTGTTTAAAACAGAAAGCTGGTTACTTTTACAATTATATGCTCAGTGGCTAATATGTCCTTGCAGACAAAATATAAAACCATAATAGTTATGGACCATGACAAAGACTCATTCAATGAGCCATCTGGACTCTATTCTCTCAAGGAGAGACCCTCATTTGGAGAACCACCCTGATAAAAGGGGCCCTATTCTCACAAGAGCAGCCCCTCCTTCAGTGGCCATCCTGATCAGCTGAACACTGGCCTGGCAAGGGGAGCTCTGTCTGATGCCACCCTGACAGGCAGGACACTGTCCTTATTCCATAAGGGACAGGGGCAGGCAGGCTGCACCCTACAGAGGCAGAGGGACATCTGTGTGTGCCCTGGGTAAAGACACTAGAGAATCACCTCCCTCGACCTGCTGGCCATGCTTCTCTTGATGCAGCCAAGGATCTGGTTGGTTTTCTGGCCTGCAAGCGTACACCGATGGCTCATGTTGAACTTCTCATCCACCAGCATCCGCAAATCCTTTTCCTCAGGGCTGCTATCCATCCAGTCCCTGCCCAACCTGTATCAGTGCTTGGGATTGCCTCGACCCAGAAGCAGGACCGTGCACTTGGTCTTGTTGACCTTCATGAGGTGGGCATGGGCCCACCTCTCCAGCCTGTTAAGGTCCCTCTGGATGCCATCCCTTCCCTCCAGTGTGTCAGCCACACCATGCAGCTTGGGGTCATCAGCAAACTTGCTGAGGGTTCACTCAATGCCACCGTCCATGTCGCCAGCAAAGATGTTAAACCAGACTGGTCCTAATACTGATCCTTGAGGGACTCCACTTGTCACTGGCCTCCACTTGGACATAGACCCATCGACAGCCACTCTCTGTGTGTGGACATCAAGCCAGTTCTTAATCCACTGAGTGGTCAATCTGTCAAACGCATATTTTACCCAGTTTGTAGACCAGGATGTTGCATGGGGCTGTGTCGAAGGCTTTGCTCAGGTCCAGGTAAATGACGTCAGTTGCTTTTCTCTTGTCTATTGATATGGAGACCTTTTCATAGAAGGCTACAAGGTTTTTCAGGCATGATTTTGAAGTTAAATTACTACCTGACTTCCCTTAGGATGAGTAACCTGCTGCAATATTTGAATACATACTTGATGCCCCTTTTCTAGCACAAAATTTCTTAACTTTACACAGGATCTGCCTATAATTTCAGATTTTGCTCCACAGGAGATTTTGGGACAATGGGGGAATAAAATATATTTTACTGAAAGGAAAAAAACCCTAAATTTTAAAAGTTTTTTTAGACACAAAATGTGAATCAAACCATTGTTTAAGTGACAAATTCAATTGTTTCCATTTCAGGGAAAATACACTTGTGGGGGGGAAATTATTCTATCTGATGTTTTCAGCTGAGCACTAACTGTGCAAAGGAATGAACATTTTTTACAAGCTAATTTAGCAATAAGAATGTGTGAACATATGGCCGTATTATTACTTACAGATTTGAGTCACATTAACACCATATTAAAAATTCATCTAGTGGTCTAATGCATATTAATATTTTTTTTAAGTTTTCTTAGAAAAGCTCAGAACCTAAATGAAAAAATTGAAAGGTATTTTTAAGCTGATACTGAAGTTTCATTTTGGGTGATCCTAAATCAAGCCAACCAAGTCAGAAATAAAAATAACAGATTAAATAGTACAATTTGTCAAGAAGAAAAGCAAAGAAAAGGGAAAGCTAAAATATACAAATAGGCCATAGAATCAGAGAGTATGCTGAGTTGGAAGAGACCCATCAGAATCACCAAGTTCAACTCCTGTCCTTGTATAGGGGAACCCCCAGAATCACACCGTCTGCCTGAGAGCATCATTCAAATGCTTCTTGAACTCAGGCAGGCTTGGTGCTGTGACCACTTCCCTGGGGACCTTGTTCCAATGCTAAAATGCACTCTGGGTGAAGAACCTTTTCCTTGTATCTAACCTAAACCTTCCCTGATTCAGCTTCACCATTTCCCTGAGTTGTGTCTTTCGTTACAGGAGTGAAGAAATCCGTGCCAGTCCCATCTATTCCCCTCGTGAGGAAGCTGAATACTGCAATGGGGTCACCCCTCAGCCTCCTTTTCTCCAGACTGAAAAATCCCAGTGACCTCAGCCATTCCTTATATGTCATCTCTTCCAGACCGTTCATCATCCTCATGACTCTCCTCCGGACACTCTCCAGTACCTTGATGTCTTTTCAATACTGCAGTTCCTAAAACTTCACACAGTACTCAAGGTGAGGCCGTTCCAGTGCAGGTGAGTGGGACAATCACCTCTTTTAACCGACTGGCAACACTGTGACTGATGCACTCCAGGACAAACTTTGTCCTCCTGGATGCCAGGGCACACTGCTGGCTCATATTCAGTTTTCCATATTCAGTTTGCCTGGGTTAGGAACCTCCAGGTCCCTCTCTGCCACGCTGCTCTCCAGCCACCCATCCCCCAGCCTGTACTTGACACCAGGGCTGGCCCATCCTAAGTGCAGAATTCATCGCTCGCCCTTGTTAAACTTCATGTATTTGGTGATTTCCCATCTCCCTAACCTGCTGAGGTCTCTCTGCAGGGCCTGCCTGCCCTCTAGAGAGTGAGCCACTCCTCCCAATTTTCTATCTTCCACAAACTTGTTTAAAAGTCCTTCCAGTGGTGTGTCCAAGTTGTTGAGGAAGATGATGAAGAGGAATGGGCCAAGGATGGAGCCCTGTAGGATTCACTAGTGCCCAGCTGCCAGCCTGATGTTACCTCATTCACTGTCACTCTTTGTGCTTGACCTGTGAGCCAGGTTCTCACCCACCATATAGCATGCTTGTCCAGCTGCATGTTGGACATCTTTTCAAAGAGGAAACTATGAGAGATAGAATCAAAAGCCTTGCTGAAGTCCAAAAATATTACATCCACCTGGCTTCCCTGTCTCTGGTCTTTAGGTAGAATAGTGGGAGTCATGATGTGAATAAAAATAATTTATTTGCAAGTTTTATTAAGTATTAGAGGAGGGCAAATAAAAGATTCTTATCACAGAATTTCTAAATTGAACAGGTGAACGTGGACTTTCAGCCAAATAATTCCCATTAAAATTAGTTGAATCTGGTAGTTACAACTCCTCATTTTTTGATTCAGTTTTATTCAATGAGGTCAGCAAACCCTTGGGCTCTGTGTACCAGAAGGTCTTAAACCTTTGAAACAAAAATGCTAAAACTGCACAAAGAGTGATTTATAGGCAAATGCACAAATTTATCACTATGTGACAATGCCACAGGTAACCTGAGGTGATGTCATATGAGAAGGATATTTTTCCCTTATCAGCAGCATACTCTTGATTGGTTTTCTGGTGGATTTTTTTAAGTGGAGGAAAAAATTGGACAGAATATAGACCCTCTTCTTTTCCTCACAGTGAGACAGATACCTCTTCTAAGGGCTCTCCAGATACTGACAAGTATGTACCCTTACTTTACCATTAAGTTATTATTTATCATTTATTTTCAAGACATCTCATTTCTTATACAAATTACATAAGTCAGACATGGGCTGCTCTTCGGTATATTCATATACAACTAAAAGGTTTGGGAATTCAGAAAGTGTTAGATGTGATGGTAGTGCAGATAAGGGAATTCTATACATATTGAAGGTATGCTGTAGCTTTTCTCCCCATAGATGGTCTTACCCAGACCCTACAAATACCCTAAACAAGCATGATGTGAGAAAGGAATTGTGCAAAATTCTGCAAGAACATTCTGTCATGCAGAAAAGTAACTTCATGTGCAAAAGTTCATAGGACTTCATAGAGAGAAAATAAATAGTTGGAAAAGGAGGTATGACTTTTTCTTTATTATTATTATTATTATTATTATTATTGCTTGAGACTGTTTACAGGTTTACCAAGACCAGCTTGTTCCCAGCCACCTTTTAATTTGTATCATCATACAAGGAGCAGGAAAGAGTATCACAGAACTAAATTAGTCCAAACCCTCTATTCAGTGCAGATTAACTCCTTAAAGTGGCACTATATGGTTATTGTATTATGTTTATAAGGTTTTTTCCCAGCATTTTTTGTAGGTACTTAAAGCAAATTGGCATCCTAAAATATATTGTTCAAGAACTGGCCAACATAATCTACTGTGTAATCAGCATAGTTTCCAAGTGACCAGTCTTGACACAATATTAGCACAAAATAAGAGGACCAGATGAGTCTTTAAACAGAAGTACTAAACTTTTATATCCAGCATTACTGACTGAAAACTCTCACAACAGTTGTGTAAATCCTCTTTTTTATTACTTCACACTGTTTCTAAATGCAGATAAATCACATAATGAAACTCCTTCAAATGCATTGTACTCTTAAGAACTGAATGAAAAACTGACATGCCTCTTAACTATTGAAAAACTGACAGATATCATAATTCTCTTGCTATCTCTGTTACCATTTGAATCATTCAGGTGGTTTCTCATAACCTCTAAAGATAAGGATGCGCGAAGTGTGGAAGATGGAACATAAAGCCAATAGGCACTTCATCCCCTCAAATATCAGAGGTTGTTCCTAGGCTGATAATAATTTGTGTCATTGATTAAAGTAAATCTTTAAGATAACAGAATGTCAAAATGCTGAGCTAAAATAAGAGTTTATAAAGTCAGCTTGCTAATAGATACCTGAGTCCTGGAGCTACCTCCCTGCATAAGGCGCCCAGGCAGAATTCAAGGAGCTCCTAAAATAAAGTGCAGGCAGAACTGTTGGGGCTGCTGTGCAGACAGATTACTTGTTTTTACCAAGAGAAATGAAATTTATTTTGGGTTTCTGGCAGAAAAAACACAGAATGCTACTACAGCACTGCTGGCAAGAACACTTGATGCATGCAAATGAGGCCTGTTTTGATGAGCTGCTGGCCAAGAGGAGGGAGCAGAATTTAATCTTAAGACTTATGTCCTCTCGAACATATGGTGTGAAATGAGCATCCTTCACAGCCCAACTAGTAATGAGGGGTAATCTTAATTAGGTAATCTGCAACAAATGAGACAGAAGAATCATATTCCTTTCTCCAGTGAAGAGTTAACTGCAGTTTTAAAATTTAAAGTACATTATTGACATAGAAATAAATTTCAAGAAGGAGATAGGAACCAAAGGTATGTCATGTCCACATTGTGTCATAAAGCCAAGAAAGAGCCAGGAGGGGTCAACAAGTAGAAGGATTTGGCATAATAAACATTACCATAATACTTTTGTTTATATAACATTTCACATGGGCTCATCTGTTTCATGATCACTGCAGCATAATCAAAAATCTGTTTCTTATACATTCTGGAAGCCCTTACAGCATTTGCATCTTGCAAATAGCATCTCATTGAGACTCAAATGCAAAGGCTGAATGGAATGAAATCAGCTAATATCACAGTTCTTAGATGAGTATTTAAAATGCTACACATGTAGAAAGGAAAGATGAAGGAAAGGAAAGGAAGAATTAATTGGAATACACATTGTAGCTAAGCAAATTACACACCCTTAAAGCTGCTTCAAAAAAGTAGGAGTGTATGGATACAGTATTTTACCCAAGCCTTGTTCATAAGCACAGACACTTCTCAAAACATTGTTCAACGAGAAGACCTGGACTATAGTCAAAATTTATACTCTAAAGGACTGGAAAATTAAGTAAAGCCATGTTGGCATTAAATCGAGTATTTTTTAGACAGCCAATGTAAAATACTAAATATTTGTCTGGAACATGTGCCTAATCATTGTGCTGTAGTTTCAGACCAGGTGTGGTATTGCTTTCTGCACTGACTGCAAACAGTGTGTAAGGGCTGAGAGCCCCACTCTTAAAATATTTTATTGTGGTGGTTATGAGGTCCATTTTTTTGGTTTTTTTTTAATATATCTTTAACAGACTTTTAAAAAAAGGAGATATAGACATATTAATTTTGCATTTTCTGTACATGCAAAGTAAAAGAAAAGAGAAAGCATTCTCAATAGCTTGCTTCCTAAAATAAAAGCCCAACTGTGCAGTTGTTGTGGTGATTTCATGCTGCTGGATTAAAAAAGAAAATAAGAAAAGATTAATACTAGTGCTAGATACTAGATCAAAAGCAAAGGGATCAAAGAAAGGATCAGCTAGGTGTATATTATTATATTATTGTCCCTCTCTCCATAAAAATATTAATTGCTGTCTATTTAAAATATATACAGACATAATTTATGCAAAACACTGCTTAGCTAGTTACTTAAAAACTGTAGCAGTTAGATAGCTCATATTTCTTATTTGACTTGTATAATTTTTTGCTATTTGGCTTAATATCCTTGGGTCTACTTGACCAATAGAAAATATTACACTTCAGAAAGTTAAGTGTAATGTAGCTCAAAGCGCATGAATTTTCTTGTTCATCTAAATAGCTAAACTGGACCTATAGTGCTTAAATACAAAACCACAGAATTTTTTGGTTGGAAAATGCCTTTAAACCCACGTCTGACCATTCACCTAGCACACTGCCAAGTCCACCACTGAACCATCTCCCTAAGTACATCTACACATACTTACAGGGATAGTGGCTCCACCATTTCCCTGAGAAGCCTGTTCCAGTGCTTTATAACCCTTGTTGAAGAAACTGTATCTAATATTCAATCAAAACCTCCTCCCCAGCACTGTGTCCCCCAGCACAACCTGAGGGTGTTTCCTCTTGTCCTTTCACTCGTTACCTGGGAGAAGAGACCAAACCCCACTTTACTATGACATCCTTTCAGGTAGTTGTAGAGAGTGATGTCTCCTTTCATCCTCCTTTTCTGCAGAGTAACCAGCCCAGTTCCCTCAGCCAGTTCTCATAAGATTTATTCTCTAGACTCTTCACCAGCTTTGTTACGCTGGTGGACACATTTCTGCACCTAGATGTCTTCCTTATAGTGATGGGCCCAAAATTGAACTCGGTATTTGGGGTACTGTATGTTGAGACATAGTTTAGTTCTAAACAAAGTTATCTTGTCCCAGTGGGATGAAGTCTTACAACCTTATCCAAATAGCACAGGGGCTGTGCTCACTGTCTCTTGGAGGATTCAGACAAACATTTTAATTTGGACACATTCCAGGAAGGCAATTAAAGAACTGCATAACTTTTGGTGTATTTTAATTTGTTCTTCAAAGCAGAACTTGCTGATGTGGGCTAATCAGCTTTTATGTGCCCCTGAAAACACAGAACACGATGACAGATGGTAAGCCAGAAAAATCCTTGTAGCAAAATACCCACTGTCATTGTTAACCTAGCGAGTGACAACTTTGGTGTTATTTTGTACAGGAGATGAGAGTTTTCTTTTAGCTATAGCTAAGTGATCAGAATATCATGGAGTGCCTGTAGCATGGTGTATTTCATCATGAAAACATCCAATGACATATCAATGAGATAATCCTGATGAATGCTTCAAGTTCAGTTAGGCGAGACATAAGGTCTGTGGCAATGTCACTGCGCTATGTCTAACTTCCCAGTCAGTGCATCTATCTTACTTATCCTCTCATAATGTCCATCACTACCCAGTTAATGAGATTAAGCTTGTGGGCAGATATTTCAGCTGTCTAAGTAGCAGAAAAAAAAACCTCAAATAAATAAACTCTACAATTTCTGCTCAGTATTTTAATGAATCTACAGTAGACACCCTGAGTCTCATTTCAACTAACAAATATGTGACTAAGAATTCTTTCAAACAATCAAGATCTTAGTATCAGGAACACCAAAGCAGAAATACACTTCAAATTGACAGGCCTTCATAAAAACCATAATTTAATGCAACTGGACGTGTTCTGAATTAAGATCTGTGCAGTACAAAGAAAAGGCTACTCTAAGAATTAAAATAATTGTAGTGACATTTCTAAAAGATTAGGAGTTTTTATTCAGATGTTCTAATTGTATTTTAGTTAAAAAATCATGTCATTTATCATATAAGCAACGGGTGAACATTGACTTGCCAGTATTTTTAAAAAGAACATTAAGATTTAAAGCAGAGCAAGGTGGGATGACTTCAGAACAGACCCAGTCTTTCATTCAGACTACCAGAGATATAGTATCACGCACATACATAGTGCCTAAACATGTATGGTCACATATAGCACATGGGAACTGTCTAACAGCACCTCCCAGTAACTCTAATGATAAAGTGTATTTTGAGGGAGATGCTTTTTCTCTTTGAAAGGGTGAAAATTTCATAGGACAGTGTAAAGAACACCATAGATTTACTGACTTTGTTGTAGGTTTTGGTTTTTGTTTTTGGTTTTTTGTGTTTTTTTTGTTTTTGTTTAGTTTTAGTTTTCTGTTGTTGTTGTTTTAAATTATGATTATTAGAAAACTTTTGATCTTTTGGAAGCTTTTTTACCAGCTCTTTTTCTCAGACATCATCTTTTTCCCAAATGTCTTCTTGCGTCAACTTGCAAGAGCAAAAAAGTTTCACAGGGAAATCGTGTGTGTTATTTAAATATCATGAATACTTAAAATTTATATCTTTAAAATATTATAAATATTTACATATAGGAAGAGTTTTTCATTGTTATGAGGTAAACGTTTCAATTAAAATATTTTTATGTTTTCCAGTATCTTTTAAATATTTTAAAAAACCAAAATTCAACCTTGATATATGAATCATTTATGTAGTCCATATTGAAGAAAAAAAATGCAGACAAAATCTTAATTTTTCCATCTTCTTCTCTGCACCTGATGAAAGTAGAATCAAGAACATCTGCTAAGATCCTCTACTATTAATCCCAGATAGTTTTCTGATTTTCTTATTACTGGATTTCTGTGCAGCAGTCTAGGTGAAGTATAATTTATATGTGCTTATTAACTGCAGAATTGTTGCAAAATGGGAAAAGAGGAAATGAATATGTTGCAGGCTTTACTCCCCCAGTTTATATCTTCAGAATCAGGTGTACTTCAATTTCATATACAAAATACCTTCATGCATTCTTCATGGAGATACTTATACTGTTGACTTTTCTCTCAATACACCTTGAATTGTCTCATCCCTTACATAGTGCTCAGATGGCGACCCTGTATTCAACCATTTCATGTTAGAAAATTTCCTGACTGGAAGATTTCAACCACTTGCGGGTAAACTGAAGAACATCTGACATATTCACTGCCACTTATGCTACACTATGTCATTTTATTAAGTTCCAGCTGAGTGCTGTACTTCTGCTTGTTAAGGTATTTCTGAAAAAATAATTTTTAGCAGCTTGAATTCTCACATTCAGCACTCACTGCCTAGATTCTCCTAATCCCTAGACACTACCCCATTGGCACAGTGTTTTTAATGCTTTGCTTAATGCATGTTTTATTTGTTTGTTTTTAAATATGTGCAGTTGGGCTCTTTTTTACAGTTCACAGTAGAGTTCACACACAGTTCACACACACAAACTCAATACAGCCAGTCAACAATAAAAGGGGGCAAACTATGCAACACTAGGTAATTGTCTCTGGGTCCTGACCCTCACTTCTGCCTCCCTCCCCCCTCAATTTCCCTCCTCCTGATGCTAGGTCACCCCATCGATGGACCTGGGAAGAGCATCTGACATCATCTACCCGGACTTGTGCAAAGTGTTTAGTGCTGTCCTGCACAACATCCTCATCTCTAAATTGGAAAGATAGGGATTCAATGAATGGACCACTCAGTGGATAAAGAATTGGCTGGATGGTCATATTCAAAAGAGTTGTGGTCAATGGCTTGCTGTTAAAAAGAAGAGAAGAGTGGCATTCCTCAAGGATCAGTATTTGGACCACTGTTTATTGGTGACATGGACAGTGGCGTTGGGTGCACCCTCAGCAAGTCTGCTGGTGACACCAAGCTGTTTGGTGTGGGATGCCATCCACAGAGACCTTGACAGGCTGGAGAGGTGGGCCCATGACAGCCTCATGAAGTTCAACATGACCAAGAGCAAGGTCCTGCATCTGGGTCAGGGAACTCTCAAACACAAATACAGACTATGCAGAGAATGGAACAGCTCTGAGGAAAAGGGCCGGGGGTGCAGGTTGATGAGAAACTCAACATGATCTGGCAATGTGTACTTGCATCCCAGAAAGCCAACCATATCCTGGGCTGCATCAAAAGAAAGGTGATTGCTCTTGTGAGACCCCACCTGGAGTACTTTGTGGAGTGCTGGAGTCCCCAGTATAGGAAGAACATGGAGGAACCTGTCGGAGCAAGTCCAGAGGAGGGCCATGAAGATGTTCAGAGTGCTGGAACACCTCTCCTATGAGTACAGGCTGATACAGATGGGGTTGTTCAGCCTGGAGAAAAGAAGGTTCTGGGAAGAATCTGTCAATGAGGTTGTGATTTTAAGGGATGAGGGAACTTGTGTTCATGCTAGCACAGAAAATCATAGTCAATATGGGTATCCAAGGAATATCATAGATTATATTACTACACTCTATTCCTATAGCTATGTTGCTATAATGTGTTAAGGATGAAAAAAAACTATTCATGCTTTATAGAAATAATTATTTAGGTTCATTTTCAATCATTTAGCTCAGTAGTGTTCCAGATGGAGATGGGTATAAATCCAAATAATTTGCTTGTTACTTACTTTGCCAGTTTGTACAGAATCTACTAGTAAGACTAAGGGTCTTAGTAGCACTAAGTAGAACTACTAAGTTATTTCCCAGCAATGTTCTCCTTTTAACGACTTTTATTTTAGGTATCATCACCGCAGTAAATCTTCTGATATTTTGAACAACAATCAGTGATCTGATCCAAACAATTTTTCATTAAATGTGAGAGTATTTCACATCTTCACTGTATCTTTCTCAGGCTCTGTGGTTTACTAAATACAGATCTCCTCTTATCAAAACTGAATAATCATTTTCAATCATAGGAATCACCTTTTCTTCATGGATTTATAAATCTCATACCTACTTCTCATTGCAGAAACCTGGCATAGAGACCATATATAGTACAGAATTTAGACATTCATGCTTGGTTATTTAAATCTTAATATTCACTGAGAAATTTGTTAATATTCAGGCCTTCTGAAAGCTAGTAATTTTTATTAACCGCCTGACTATCTGTTTAGTTTACAATAGATTTAGTATAGATTTAGTTGAGTAAACACACCACCCCTGCAGTGGATTAGTTGTGCCAGATGGCTTAAAGGTGCTATGCTTACCTGCAGTGTTCTCATATCTTCAACTTTTCCCTTGGCTGAAATTGAGATCTGTAAATCTAGAGGTGCTCATGTGAAAGGTAATTATTCACAGTACTAATATGGGCAAAGAGCTACTTCTGGGGTACTAAGTAAAACTAGCTTTTCTTAACTTTTCAGAATATTTAGTACATGTTTCAGTGAATATTCCAGGGCAATGACTGACAATTCTCTCTTGTTCCTATATTAATCTATAGGTGTTTTTAGTTAGTATTCAGAACTATAAAGCCTCCCATGACCGGGAGGGGAAAGAAGAGGATCTGTTCCTTTGCTGGATAACCCGAGAGTTATAATAATTGCTAGGTGAACTCTATGCATATGATTCCACTTAACCTACTCAGTTTGAATCATAGTGCTCCCATATGAACTCTCATATACATAGTCACGGACTGGAACTCATTTGTGGTATTGTTTTGTCTTTTCTCGAGATTTTTTAGATATGATTTATAAAAATTACAAAATGACTAATATTTTCTCTAATCTGGAGCACATACAGAGATTCATAGTATATTTCAGGATAAAAATGTGCTTATGTCCTTAATCTTAAAATAGTATCTCTGGAGAGAGATTTCAGCCAACTAGCAATTGCTGACCTGTCCAAAAGAATTGTGCACAGGTATATGTGGATGTCTTCATAGGCAGCAGTCTTCAAAAAGCCAACAGGTCTTATTAATTAATTTAGAAACAATGGAGAAGCATACTGTTGGAAATACTTTTCAGTCCTGTAAATCACAAATATAACATAATATCTAACTCATTGGTCAAAACCAAAGAAGATTAAGTATTTTCCTTCCATCTAATAAATTTTCCATCTGTAGCCTTTATTCTGAAATATCGTGGTCTGGCTTTTTTTGCGACCCTGAACTAAAATTAGAATCAGCACCTTTGTGCTGAGGCTGAGTGGCTAAGATCTTTATAGCTTCATCAACCTGAGAACCTTGAAACATTTTAAAAACTATTCAAGTTCATCATAAAACTGCTCTAGCAGCATATTGCTTTGTTAATACTTTTGCAAGAGATTGTTTTTCTTATCTAATTTTAGATGCATCTCCACATATACAGCTGCTTCACCTTTGTCTTCCTCTGAAATGCACATTTGAGGGCACTTTGGTTTTTAGTTGTTGGATTTTTTTAAGGAAAAATGTCTTTTTCCTGCCAAGCCACCAACAGGTGCTAGAGTGGAAATGCAGCCAAATGTGTTTCCTGCTGCTTAAAAGATAGTTTTACAGGCATATTGTGCCTTTTCATTACATGATCAATTCTTCTAAATGACATATTTTATAGCTGCTTATTTGGATTACATTGTGTATTTATATTTCCTTGCATTTAAATTTTGTTCATATTATGTTTTTTTCTGTTTCAATTATAAATTATTACTGGTTTATTATAGTTTAAGACAGAAAGAATCCAAAATGTTAACACTCTTTATCTAATAATCTTAAACTGGTTTGTAAGTATTAGTGAGTGCTATGTAACACTCACTGGCATTTTTCTGGTATAGGTACTCCTTTTCATTTCAAAGCACTTAGCAGTCTGGAAAATAGATGTACAGTAAGATTAAGCAACATGTCCAAGATTAAACAATGAGTTGCAAAGCTACTTTTACACAAATAGGAGGAGCACAGCTATGTATATTTCCCCTCTGTGTGTGAAGACAGCAATCTGTGTGTCAGATGAGTACAGGATTGACAGACTTTTTGGTCTTTTGTCTTTAATGAGTATCTGTAAACCACAGGTGGTTGGCAGACTGTAGCCTGGCATGCATGAATTCGGAGTGTATTTACACTACAGGTAGTGGAATGACTGAAGCTTGCATTTTCAGACGTAAATTTGAATTAGCTGTCTGAGACACTACGCAGCAGCATAACCATGGCAACAAGTTGCTCAGCATGGCTGATTGTGCAGATGCTGAACAGGTTTATGGATGGTGCTGACTTTTGTCCTGGGGTATGCACATACCTGAAAATGGGGGCATCTGGAAAATGCTACTACACTAGGAGCAGTAATACTACAGTAGTACTCCAGTTTCTAGACCTCCTTCTCAGGGAAGACCCAGAAACTGTGCCTTCCAAAGCTCCCACCTGGTTACAGTGAACTGCAGGAAGACTACAACAAAATGTTGTGGTTTACTAATACAGTTTACCCACTTACCCTTTGTATTTAGGCATCACCATGGGCCTAAAGTACAGTGATATCCCAGTGAAAAAGTACTAAACAAAATGTTATTAAGTAAAAAAGCAACACCCTGGTGCATAAACATAGACACAAGAACTTCTTGAATACTTTTGTTATCTTTCCTTCTACATGTAAATTTTCCACTTTGGTATTCTGGTTGTAATGATAAACAGGTATTTTTCTTTTGGTATCAACAGTTTATAAATCAAGTCTGAAGCTAAGTGAAAATAACTGTTATTGCATTTTCAACAAGAAATGCACTGTGATACAAATAGCAGCACACAGATGGGTGAACATCCATGATTTTCTTTAGCTCTTATTATGATGTCTGATGTCTGACAAACTGTATTCATGCAGGACACATTATGTTGATAGAAGTGATTAACTTGTTTCTTTTTATATTATACACCTTTCCAGAGACTCATGGCCTGAAATTCTCTTAAGGGGTTAAATTAAGATCCAGTTTTGAGTCTTTCTTCATCTGTGAAATCCAAAACCTGTTTGTTTTTGTGGGGTTTTTTTTCCTATTATTTTTTACTATTATTCTGAAAAGAGAAACACACGGGAAGTACAGAAAGTAAGAAATGTGTTTTTACAGAAAAACTTAAAGAGTATACAGATCATTAGGAAATACTGCCTTGTGGTTCAGTACATAATCATGGTACTGTCCTACAGAAATGGATGCTGATGGAAGTGAAAAAGGAATCTTTCAATAGCTGTGTAACAAGGTCATCATGTACTTAAATGAAGATTTCTGTCTTCATATCACCTGCACTAACTGTCTGTCCAAACTGGATATTTGCAGCACCCATTTGCCTAGGATGGGTACCCAGTCAGACAGAAGTGCATGCTATCCTCTCAAATTCTTCTCTTTACACCACTTCCCTTCCTCTAAACTTCTGCCTGCTGTTAAATGGAAAAAAGAAAATATGTTTTTTGCACAAGAATCTTTCCTCCTCACATCATGGGAATACTAATTCAAATTTTTTCTCTTTATTTTCATGTATAAAGCAAGTTAGCCTGTCTCTCAGTACTTGATCAACAGCAGCTGGAGCAGCTATCAATAGACTGGAAACATACATAAGAATAATTCTTCTGAAAGTTTTTTATCATTACCCCTGTCTTAATTTTTGTTGCTTTACAGAGTTTTTTCCATACTTTTCTGTGAGGGACTGCAAGTCAAGTAGATAAAGAGGGTAAAGGACAATGAAAAAGCCAGAGATTTTCTTGAAAGAGATGTGGAATTATTTCTCCTTTCTGATGCTATAGATGATATGCCTAGGAGTGAAGGGTTGAATGACTAGACACAGGCATTGCAATAATCAGAATCCATTATGCAAGCCAGAGAAGCTTTGCACCAGAAAGGTAGGAATTCATGGCAAAGTGACACAAATGCCTTGAATTGATACTGCAGAGGGCATAAAGCTGTGAAAAAAAGTTATTTTTTTATCTATGAACCAACAGAATATTCTAATGCTCTTCTGAAAGCCTGCATAAATATTGTCCATTTCTTAAATATACAGCATGTATTATGTGAATTGCTCAGTGAAATGGAAACAGACCAGACTGCTTCAGTCTTTAATATAAATTCTGCTTAAAACTCAGATGTAGTCTGTCTAACTTTATGTATTAAGTGAAGTATTTTACAAAGGACCCTCATCACCCTGGGCTATCCCAGTAGTCATAGAATCATAGAATCATAGAATTGGCTGGGTTGGAAGGGACCTCAGAGATCATCGAGTCCAACCCTTGAACCACCGTTGCGGTTGCTAGACCATGGCACTGAGTACCACATCCAGTCTTTTTTTAAATATCTCCAGGGACGGAGAATCCACCACTTCCCTGGGCAGCCCATTCCAATGACGGATCACTCTTTCCGTAAAGAAATTCTTTCTAATATCTAACCTAAACTTCCCCTGGCACAACTTAAGTCCATGCCCTCTTGTCTTGTTGAAAGTTGTTTGGTAAAAGAGCCCAACCCCCACCTGGCTACACCCTCCTTTCAGGTAGTTGTAGAGAGCGATGAGGTCTCCCCTGAGCCGCCTCTTCTTTAGGCTGAACAACCCCAGTTCTCTCAGCCTCTCCTCGTAGGGTCTATGCTCGAGTCCCTTCACCAAGTCAATGCACTTCTAAATGATTGGTGGCCTGAATTACCCAAAGGAAGTACTCTCTTCTCTCTACTGACTCTGAAGAGACCTTGTGGAAGCCAAGCATCTCAACTAAATGCCTACAGTCAGATGAGAGCAACTTAAACATCAGTGCACCAAAAATTTAAGTATGTCCTGGATGTTCAATGTTTAAGCTGATTTCCATATCCTCTTCAAACCCCTTATGGGTAGACTTCCCATACACTAATACATAACATAACTAGGTTTCCCCTACGTTTTCACAATGATAATGTATTTTTGCATTGGAGCCAGTCAGTATCAGGTAATTAAATTTGAAATGGTGGAGGCTTTACCTTTTCCACTTTCACGGTATGTTTTAGTATTGATTAAAATTACTACACATACCTTTTGATGAAGACCTTCACATGGCAATATCTGGCAATTCTGTGTTTTTCAAAATTTGCAGTTCTAACAGTTTCATTCCAGCACTTGCTTTTACTTGAGGGGAGGATTTTTAATCTACTTCTGCTACCAGTCTCTTGCACTCTACAAGGTAGTTTCTGCCCTTGTCTTCAAGATGTCAAAGAACAGCTCAATTTATGCCTTATTTTAGGAGAGCTTAACGTGAGCTTAAAAGTCTGAGTAAACAGCTTTGAATAAAGCATACCATTTTTGTTCTCTCCAGTCAAGGTACTCAGGTTTATATATTTGGTGAAAATTCTATTGGCACAATATTCATGGCCAAAATGAAATAAAGAATCTTTGGATCTATTGTTCTGCTTATGTATGCTGTAGTAGAAATGTCATATAAGGTAGGAAGACAACTGAGTCTAGAGAACAGCTTGGAACCTTCCAAAGGATGTTTAGATAAAGGAATTTAAATGTTTTGGAGCATTATAGTGATCAGTGAAGAAACACTGGATAAGGAGTAATTTTTATTTACCTTTCTTTGAAAAGAATGTGAACAATTGCTGGGACCTGACTCTTGGGAGCTAAGTACTCTCCCAGAGCTAAAATGACATGCTTTGAACCTGAGTCAGGCCTGACTGAAAATAGCTGCTATTGAATTTGTATAGAACTTGTAAATAAGGCATGTGTTGAAATGAAGGTGAATACAGTGATTAACCTTTCTTTATTCACTGAGTGCCAGTCTTTCCACCTCTCACAAATGGATTTATTTGCTCTTTGCAGAGGCTAATAAGATGTCAAACAAACCTCAAAATCAGAATTCCTGATTCTTTTTCCTCTTGCAAAAAGATAAGGGAGACATTTAAAAGCAGTGAAAATGGTGTGTGAGAACCCAATGTTGGACAGAAATTCATGTTTGAAAGAACCAGTCCCTAAAAGTTCTGCTTACAAGCCCTGCTTGTGTTCTACTTATTCTTTATGGAATAAGATACCTCTGGTAGCACTAAACAAGTTTATGTGAATATGAACATGACGATTAGGTCCTCTCTTTTCATAGAAGGAAGAAGTAAATGTGGCTCAGTAAGGGAAAAGAGTCTAAAATGTTTGGCTGTCCTTTTATGTATCTCCCCAGTGTGAACTGAAGTCAGCTAGGCTAATAGCTGACAGGGTACTTTCATTAGTTTCTAATGGTGAAACTGCTCACCATGCAAGTATCATATTTGTTTTGTGATTTTGTTGAAGATTATAAGTATTGGTGGCACTTGGATAACTTGTCAGCTGCTCAGAGTTTGAGAAGAACTAGACAAGTCTGTCATTTGGCTATAAACTGGTAGTAGGCCTTATTTTGATTGTTTCTAGTGAAATCTTTTCCCTTAAGTAGAAAAGCAAATAATTTCAACAGAAAAATAAAGACCTGCAGTTAATACTGATCTTATTGAATTACTTTGGGCAGTTATTTTACCTATCCACAATATTTTTTTCTCAATTTTATTTTGGTCTGGGTTTGGATTTTAAAAATTTTGTTGTTTTTTTTTAACTTCTCCCTTTTGTCATCCTGTTCTGGCAATATGTGGAGGCAGGTGACAGAAGTGGGCACAGACATACAGCAATAAAATCCAGGGAAGCCACTAACATAACAGTTTTCCAGATGCACATTAATTCTTTCAACAGCTACCTTAAGCAAGTTAAAGTAAAATGTAAATAGTTAAGTCCCAACAGTGAATAATTCTTAAATCACTGTCCTACTTAATAGCCCTTTGAGACCTTGGAGACAAGTGACATACATATTTTTGCTGAAGCCTTTTTCCATACCTGTTTTTCTGGAAATGACACTTTCAAAGTTCTTAAATATTTATAGCCTTGACTATGTAGATTTTGTCTTATGTTTTCATGTATTAAGGAATAGTATAACTACTATATTCTGGAGTATATGTAGTATAAACTAGAGATGACTTGAAACAAGTGATGTTCTTTAATGTATGTGGAAACAGAGACAGACTCTAGTTAGATTAGATTATAACTAGAACCTTAATTGTTTGGGGTTTTTTTTAGGTTTTTGGTTTTGTTTTTGTTTTGTTTTTTTTTTTAATGGCTTGAAAATGTCTGCATTTGGAAGTAGCAATAATCACAACTGTATTTGACAAAAGTAGCCTATTTTTTTCTAGGAAAAATAGCAGTGTCAATAAAATCTGCATGAGTGACTATGCAAAATGGCAGCTAACTGGCACTTGAATAAAAATCCTTTCTGAAATACTGAAGGAGATATCCATCCTTACCAAGCAGACCGTCTTCCAGGTCTCCATGTAGAGGGTCAATACTACCCCTTACCTATAGACAGTTATGATATGAGTTAAAGTTTCAGAATCTATTTCTGAACTTATACCATCCTTCATACTGACTGATATACCATCCTTCATACTGACTGATTTAATGCCTTATGTTTTGGAGATGTTAACATGTAGATAAGAAGTAAGAAAGCTTACCAGTGAAGTGAGGTTGACAATAGACATTCATTTCCCAAATATCTCTGGTGATTGAAAAGTCACTTTGCATCTTCTCTTTCCTGTGTCCTTTTTGCCAGAATAGCAGATCTGAAGTGGGTGCTCTTCAGCTCTTTCCAGAAATATCTGCTAGATTAACTTACAAGGCAACAAAAGTTGCTGTAAACCAGCCTTGCTGAAATTGGTGGGGGAAGGGCATCTTCTGACAGCACCACATACAAACATAGTTTTTTCTTCTTCATATCTGTGTATGTGAGGACGATGTGTCTCAGCCCTGATCAAATGTTTCACAGTCAGTAAAACAATCCATTGAGACTAGTGAGTATTTCTGTGAAAAAAAAAAAAAAAATCATGGTAAAATATAGAAAGAGAAGTGAGTTTCTGCATGGTAAAATGTTACTCACAAAAGTACATTTAGTTGCCTAAACATAAAATAACAAGTTGTGTTATTTTGAGGGGTGTGGAGTATTTGACCTAGCTGCTCCAAAGTACACAGTTCTTCTGTGAGTTCAGTATTTTATCTGTCAGCCCCATACAAATACCTCAGATACTTTAGAGTGTCTCATACGACACCAGATGTTAAGCAATTGAATCCCACTTCAGTGTTTTTCTGTTGAATGCATTTACTCATCCAAAATTTGTTTACCCTTGAATGAAACACCCTTTTCCACTTTCAGATTTTTTTCATAGTTGGTATTTTTCATAAGAAATATTGCATCTATTAATACAACAGGTAATGCGGCAATATTTATAAAATACATGCACAGACTGATTAATAAATTTAGCGTGTTTACAAAAAGCTGACAAAAGGAAGGGAAGATAATAAATGTCTGATGAAAATGCTCAGCTGCAACAATCAATGTGATTATTTCAACTTCGTTAAATTATTGGTTTTCTTCATATACTTATTATCCAAATAGCAGAATAATTCAAGTGAAAATTCTGTCTCTGATTAATAAGGGAAATATTTGAAATTGCTTAAATTATATTTTTTGCTTTCCTCTTATGAAAACAAAGAAGGAAGAGATAAAGGTCATCTGAAAGAATAATTTTTTTCTATTAGGGAAACTTATAATGTGGTGACACACTTGGACTCTCAGAGAAAACAGGGAGATGAAAACTGGTGGGTCATAGACTATGTAAACTGTGTTGGAAATTAATATCTGCACTTGATGCTTTTGGCATTAACAGTCCAGCTCTAGATTTAGGTAGATCTTTTGGCTGGATTTTGTGTAATAAATTCTGCTGTGGCAAAAGCTTTAGAAAATAACATGTATTTGACCTATACTGAAAGGCTTTTTTTATTAGCTAAATAGTCTTAAGGCCCTCAAGCTTTGCTTTGCATATGTAGGTAGCTGTATATTTTTTATTTCTGCTCATGGTTTCATTAAAATCATGGCATAATTGAGCTTCAGAAAAGTCACTGAAATGGGTGACATTACGCCTTAAATTGTTACGATTGCAGTCTAATATAAACTCACAGAAAACAGCAGGGATTTAAGCTTTAATTTTCTAATCAGAGCTGCTTGACACATATGGAGCTGATTATTACATTAGCAAATATGATTATATTTTCCTAAAGTTAAGTGGAAAACAGTACCAGAAGTATAATGCCACAGTAATAAAAATGTACATTTCCATTTTCTTAATGAAAGTCACCTTGTACTGGATAATATAACTAAACTACCACTTGATAGTTGTTTCTACTAAAAAGGGACTCATTATATAAAGTCATTGTATATATAAAAACACCATGATATGGTGGCTGTATTTAAAATGTACCTCCTGAATGAAAATAATTTACTCTTCTGAGAAATATTTCCTCAATTCTTTCAACTTTTCAAGGCCCAAATATGAAACATAATGTCTAAGAAAATATGTGAGAGATATAAACCAAATACAAATACAAAAAAAAAAAAAATCATATAACGCTAAGAATCATTGGTTCTGTACAATAACCATTCTTATCACCTCAGTTTTCTGAATCTTTATTTCTTTTGTGAAGAATTCTCTAGAGTGAATGTTAAGGAACAACACACTGGACAAGACCAGAATAATTTTGAGAATGAAATAAGGGGTGTGTCATATATGAGATGTTCTTTCTTTAAGATGAAAAAAAAATCAACCAAAAAAAGAAAAACAGATACTTCTGGTTAGACCAGAAATGCAAAGAACTTACTAAGATGTGCCCAATTTGAAAAATATCCTATTTCCCTCAGATTTTTTACAAAAACATGAGAGTACAGTCTCCTTTCACATCTAAGTAAAATAAATGCTGGGGAGCTAATAAAAAGCTCCACTGTTTGAAGACAAAACACAATGAAAGCAATGGAATACCATGCATCAGCCACATAAAAGTCATTGATCTGACAATATAATTTTAAAAGATAATTCAGCATGTGCCCACATTCTTGGCTTTGAAGGGTGAGCAAAAATAAAGGGTATCTGGCTAGAAAAAAATTACATTACTGCAATGTGATATAAACATATGTAGAAAGTTATCAAAAATGATGCTGTGAAGGCTGTGAAAGTGTGCCACTTTAGTTAGATTTGTCATGTATTCAAGTTTGATTCAAAACAGTTAGAAAGTCAAATGCTTGGGCTAGAGAGGATCTCAGAGCAGTGAAAGTCAACTGAGAGCCAGCATCAAGCAGGTGCAGCATGGCTTACATGCAGGCAGGATGCTTGGATCTACCAAGAAGATTGGGCCAACAGGCCTGCTTGCATTCCAGTCCAGGCAGAACTGGTAAACCTTAATTTGCCAGATTTGCTTCCCTCAAGAAGTCTCTACAGCAACAATAATCATTCCAGGTTAAAATATGTCATTGAACACCAAAAAGCCTGTCAGGTTTGTCTAAAGTTTTATTCGAATTTGAAATGGTATTAAAGGAAGAGGGACATGAATTCTTTCAGTAGGGAATGAAGCATGCACTTATCAGTAGTTGATCACTCCAAGGGAAATTTTTTTACTCAAGGAAATAAGGTACTGTTGTCATGAAAATTTTTGGGTTTGATAACCATTTCACTTGTCTAAAAAAAGAGCACTGGACCATGTACCCTGAGTTACTCTGTCCATTGTGTAAAGTAACCGCATCCTCATTGGATGTAATGCTGTAAATGTATGAAAGAATAGAACAAGAGATGAAATTATCTTCAACTTTACAAACATGAGAGATCCCAGTTTGGATGTTCAAGATAAGGGTTTATGAAGCCTAAAAAGCTAAGTCGGTAAGGAAATAAGGAAATAATGTGGCACCAATGCATGAAAAACCTGAAGTAATTTGTAGGAAATGTCTTTAATTACCAGTACTGAAGAGAGGCAGTTATAGCCCAGGGATTCTGGCATTCTTTCATTTCAATGTAGAATTTTAGTTGTTGGTATCAATGCCCATACATTCACAAATATTTTTTATTTTTTACTGAAATGCAGAAGCTATGTGGAACCTGGAAAGTATGTTTGTGTTACCACAAAGGAAAAATCTTCTAAGCATATTGATGCCAAGATATACAGAAAATAGTAGAACATGTTGTGAGTAGGAAGAATATATACTTACAGATAGATTTAGGCAAACAATAAATGCCAGAACAGCTTTCGATAGCTGTAAGTATATTAGTATTTCAGCTCCTAAACTTCCTTCATATGTAGCATTTCACTGTGACCTGTGCATGCTGGGTTGTAACTTTAACCTCCAATAATACATTTTCTACCAAAAACAAGCAAAGGCTCAATAATGAACTTCCTGATAGAACGGCTGCATTGTTTCTGACTTCTGATTTCACTGCGAGACAAAGTGTATCTGGTGGTCCTTCAGAGATACCTGTTGTATACTTGTGGGACTTCATTCCTTAATTAAAAACAACTTCTTCATCCCCTCCACAAAATGTAAAATTTCTGAATCATCCAGAATGCATTGTCTAAATGTGTGACAATACTAATCAACTAAGAAACCCAAACCAATACATCCCTTGTTTCATAGATTTTCCTTGTACACAGGAGTGTTGGGTGTCTGTGTATTTTCTGGCTATCACAGATTTCAGAAAATCACCATTAGTCATGCCTGTAAGAATCGTAGAATCATTAAGGCTGGAAAAGATTGCTAGGATCACTAAGTCCAGCAGTCAACACAATGCCACCATGCCAACTAAATTATATCCTGAAGTGCCAGGTCCACAAATTTTTTGAGCACTTCCAGGGATGGTTACTCCACCATTTCCCTAGGCAGCCTGTTCCAATGTCTGACCACTGTTTCAGTAAAGGAAATTTTCCTAGCATCCAATATAAACACCTCCTGGTGCAACTTGAGGCCATTTCCTCTCATCCTATCACCAGTTAACTAGGACAAGAGACTGATCCCCATCTCTCTACAATGTCTTTTCAGGTAGTTGTAGAGAGCAATAAGGTCTCCCCTCCACCTCCTCTTCTTCATACTAAACTGTCATTGGAGTCTGAGATCTCCAGAGTCCTGATGTCTTATCAGCATCTGCAGTAAGTCTGGCCAAAGTATTTATTTTCAAGTGTCTGGAGGCACTTATCAGAAATGATGAGTGAGTGTTAAAGGAGATGATCTCTTGAGAAGAGAAGAAAGGAAATGTTTGACTGACCACACTAGGGCAGGCACGCAAGACACTAGGCTTGTGTCTTCCCTCTTTTCTATATGTTCATGGTTTCTTGCTGATCTCTAGCCTGTGCCCCTTAACTGTCTCACCTTAACACATGTTGCAGCCTTAATTGCTGTTGGAAAACAAACTGGAGACTCAATAACTCTCTCTAAGACAAGTGACAAAGTATTGAAAGGTTTTATATAGGCAGATGAGAGCCTTAGGTAGGTTTTCATTAGTGAACAGGTTTGGCTGTCTGATTTATTTTGGCAAGGAATTAATCTTGTGACTTAATTATAATGTGATATTGAGGCATGGTTTGGGAAAAGTTTCAGAGGGTGGGGATCTATGCATCTGTGGGACAAACAGCTTAAGATTCTTATAAGATAAATAAACAAAGAGGACCTTGCTCCTAAACATGCCTAGGCAAGTAAGTTAAGGAGAAGAAGCTGATCAAAATGGTATAAAGTTATATAGATTTTTTTTTTTTGTGGAATATGTAAATCACCAAATTATAGATCTGTTCCTTTAATATATATACTTATGTATATGAATGTATATGTAATTAACCAATTAAGTAATTTAATCATAACTAGATTCCATAGTATCCTTACACATTGACTGTATTCTCTTCAACCCATACAGGATCTCTTGGTGATTCATAGAGAGTTACAATTACCAAGAACTATATGACACAGCTGAGGATTTTTTTTTTAACTAACATTTTTTTTTTTAACTTTGAAAGAATCCAACCTCCACAACTTCCATGAATGGAACAAATGAAGAGTCAGCTAACTTATAGTCTTACAAAAAAAGCTAAATGCAAGATCTGTATGATAAGAATAGGGAGTTCTCTTAAGTTTGGTTCCTAGTGTACCACCAAAGCAAGGCTGTTTTCAAACAAAATAAAAAACCCAAGCAGTTAGACTTAAGGTATTACATAGGTTTTCGTTCCTTTTTATTTCCCTTAGGTTTCCTTAGCTGAACCAACCTGATTGAATGATTTCACTTGCTGAATAATACAAGATCACCCCTCCAGCCATGGCTCTACATCCTCTATTTTATGTTCAGCAAAGACTCCTAAACTTTAAAGCCAGGAAAACATGCAGTAAGTGGAACTTCCTTCATTTTCTCCAATCTAAGCAATTTAGCTGTAATTCTGGTTGTGACAAGATCTCACTCAGTGCATTGCAGACTTTCCTACAGGCTCAGACATGTTGCTGCAGGCTTCCTGCATTCTCATTCAGGACAGATGACTCTTGGTGATCAAGGCATTTTTCTGGTTTTATCAAGCCAGGAGTCTGAGACTGTCCAATGCATCACACATTTCTCAATAGAACCTCAAAAAGCCAAGGTAGGTTATTGTCTGCAAAGCTGCTTATAACTAACACTGTCAAACTGCCAAAACTCTCTCCAGCTCCTATTGAACTAAATCTGTTTTAGATTTCTGAGAAATGGCTTATCTAAAAGCACAGTCTGCACCTAGAGTTTTTACCCAGTCAGCCAAAGGTAATTATGTTTACTAAAGAGAACAAGGTTTGGAGCAGAACTCTTTACAATTGCTTTATTTTCATACATTTATACTCTATGATCTTATTGTTTAGTCCTTGAAATCAAACAATGAGAAGCTTGAGAGGCCGAGTCAAAACAAATAGGTGATGGCAGAATATTAGTGTATGTCAGTGTGCACAGGTGAGATGGAAAATCAGAAATCTAAGACCTTGCAAAGACAAGTAATGCCTAAAGAATAAAGAACACTTTCAGAATCCACTGTCACCATCTTTAGAACGTTGTCTAGATCTAGTTTATTACCAGCTTATAAATCAGAGGAAAAACATGATGATATTTTCCTATTTAATAACTTGTGATTGTATCAAGCAGAGTCATATTGCTATGAAAAAGGATCCATTGTTAACCCTCCTGCTAAAATTTCTGTGACCATCATTTTACATTCCAATGTTTTATATCTTTTATTCTGTCCTTCCATCTATTTGTTCACTGTTTACTCATTCTATATTTTGCCTAATTTTGGCAACATTTTCTTGCAGTTACTCCACAACAACCAGTGTAATGTTTTATGTATTTATATAGCTAAAGATCCATCTCTTGCCTTTAAAGGACGATTTGCTGAAAAAAGTGAGTGAATCTCTCCTGTCTATCCAGTTCCCATTTTTTTTTGATTCAAAACCTATTCATATTGCACTGATCTGAACCTGAATTTCTCTTGGGGTTCACTATTTTACCCAGGCAGAGTGAGTGATGACTCCTCAAACATGGAAAGAAATTTGGGTTATTGATGAGCTAACTGCTTGATTCTCAACAAACTACATCAGTACTCATTTAGGGATGATCAAAACCACATACGAATTGATTTTAGATAGAGATTTTGTGTGGGTATTTACTACTCTGAAAAATAGATGTAGTACTTGAAGTCTGTCAGCTGATGAGTCTTGAATATGACTTTTATGCAACAAAATTCCGGATATGCAGTGCACTTACAATTTTTCAGTTAGTCTGAAACAAAACATTATTCTTTTGGTGAAGTTCAAAAATTGCATTGCAAAACCACATTGCCATTGAAGGCATTCAGGCCTATCAGGTAACTTCAAAAACAAATCTAACTGGCGGATGTATTTGACTGCGTAGTAAGGAAGAACAGATATGGTAAAATAAAAAAGCTTAGTCACGTATTTTGCACAAATAAATCACAATAATGGAGGCTTGTCTTTCAGTATCTCACAACAAGGAAAAAGTTCAGTTGGAGAGGTAGTCATCAACAATGAATAATGAAATAAATATATAAATGGTAAACATTTTCTTTTTGATCTGTGTAAGATCAAGGAAGATTTTCTATATGTGCTTTATCTACTTTCACTGTTAATAAAACACTGTCTGAGTCACCTTTGTGCTGGAAAGTGTTAATGTTCAGGAAATGATTCCGGCTGATAGCCTTAGAAAGTGTTTGGTTTCTCTGATAAAATTGAGTTGAATAATGCTACTCATTTTGTACTTGTGCAGCAGTAAGCAAACTGCAAGAACTGGTAAGATGTCTTTGCTCTTAGCTGACAGATAGAAATTTTATGGTCAACACTTTTCCCCCTATATTTAAAACAGTCTGTAGTAAAGGCATGAAGGTGACTTGTATTGTGTTCCTTTTGTTTTTGTTTTTTTTTTAGTTGCAAAGTTATTTCTGTTTTCTTAAAAAAAGCTGATTTCAGGGGGCAGTTTAACCACAAAGATACTACAGTTCCTCTAATTCTACTCTCATCCACATTATTTTTGGACCATTGAATAAAAGTTTCAGTACTTTAACTGTTTCTCCTCAGGTAATGTTTCTATGCATCAAGCTCACAGAATCACATAGTGTTAGGGGTTGGAAGGGACCCTGAGAGATCACTGAGTCCAACCCCCCTGCCAGAGCAGGATCACCTCTTAGTGTAGGTCAGCACAAGTTATATCAGTTAATAAGTCAGAGACCTCTGGTCAAGTGGGAACCATGAGATCGCCTTACTACTTATTTTCTGCAAGACCCAACTTAAGCATGCTTCTAATTCTTGACAAAAATCTCTACATCCAGATGAGTTAGGGACACGTCCCAGGATTTCCTGTCCTGTGTGTGTTAAAGTGTGCTAAACCTGGGTGATTAATCTAATTTTCTGTAGATGAGATGGTGCTTCTTCCCTGTGATGGTGCATCATGCCAATATAAGTAGTTGGCCATCACCTGGTAGCCAAAAATGCAGCCCAAGGATAAGGGAGTCAAAGTGAAGGGAGATATTCTGAGTTAGAGGCATAATGGTTTCAGGGAAATTAAAAACAACATAAGGTTTTTCTGTACGTGAGTAAATATATTGGCACCGTCTGCTTTTTTGGACTTTATCTCTCAGAAATCTGTTCGATCTTTAAAAAAAAAATGAAGTCCTTGAAAAATATACTGTTAGGTTCTTTCATTGTGGTCATTTCCTCACTTTGGCCTAATCAGGATGAGAATAAAATGAGCATGTCCATGACATAACGAAGTGCAGTGGTAGATCCCAGAAGAGCTTCATATGTTTCAAGTGGCCAAAAATATAATTTAATCAGTTAAAATGGTTTTAGTTTGGTTTGGTTGTTTTGGTTTTCATTTGGTTTGGGGTTTTTTGTGTTTTTTGTTTTCAGTTGTGAGATGGAGTGTGCATTTTGAGGGGGTGTTTTACACATTCCAGACTACACTGTGCCAATGGCAAGATAGAGAAAAGTTCTTGCACAAGATAGTCAAGAAAAGGACCATTTCCCAGCAAGGGTAAGGAAGAGCTAACAGCAGCAGGTGAACCTTGTGTCAGTACTGTGGAAAATAGAAAATACTGGAAGAATAAACCAGAAATAATTATAGTCATCCATTAGAAACAGAAACTTCAGCCATTGAACTACCATAAAACAAAGCTGGGAGGAATTTTTTTATTACTTTTTTATATTAATCTTGTATTGATGAAGACTACTAATGTAACAATTGAGGTATGAGCTGTGGTAAATGAAGTTATTGATTATAAGTAAAATTGTACTTAAACACTAAACTTTTAAAAAGACAAGTACAATATATAGCTATTGTTTCAATGAAAAGCATATATTAGAATAATTAAATTAATTTTATATTAAAATCAGTTACAGTAAGGAGAGGCAGTTCACATTGGAATAACTGTTAACATCACCTTTGTTAAAAGGCTAAGGCTACTGTATGTGGGGTAAATCAGCTACATTGAGTTACTGGATTTATCACAGTTTATGTAAGTAATATAGCCTCTTAGTGCAAGACCATCAACAGCTTTACGGTTATTTAGATCACTGTAGAAGCCATAATCCTTTATGGTCTCAAAGAATTCAATGATTTCTGAAGGTCTCTGCTTTTCCTTTGTGTCATTTGAAGGAGAAAGAGAAAGTCACAAAACTTAAAGATGACCTTTCAGACAGAGAATTTTTTTCTATTTAATCCATAGTGGAGTGAAAACAAAACTTGAAACCTCAACAGTCATGTAAATTGAAACTGTCTTTAGCTGGCTTTTGTGATAATCAAATAGTAGCAGGGTAGAGTTGCTACCACTTTAGAAACAATTTATGAGAACACTTCGAAATTAAGAAACTCTAAGATTTTTATTAAATTCTGTGTACCATATCAATAACATGGAGGAATTCTACATTAGATTATTGGGAAGGAGAAAGAGAAATGTGGTAAAATGAAGGAAAAAAAATTACAATTCTACAAGAAATGTAATTCTTCTTTTGGAATGCATAGATGTCAGAGCAGACTCAGTCAAGGGATGTATTCTTTCTCAGCTCTGGTTCTTTATTTATCACAAAAGGCAATGCCATCTTGTTTTCATCAGTTGTTTTGTCACCTGATGACCATTCCCCACCCAAGAAAGGGCTTTGAGCAATATGATGGACGGTGGCTTAGCAACTTCACCCACCACTTCTTTCAGGAGCCATGGGTGAATCCCATCAGATCCCACAGACTTGTTCATCTTCAGGTTCTTTAGGTGGCCTTGGACATGCTCTTCATCCGTGCTCATCATGCCCACATTTTCCCTATTCTCTCTTATCATATATGTACCTATAGAAATTTTTCTTGTTGTCTTTAAACTCCCTTGCCATATTCAAATTCTCTAATTCCTAATTCCAATTACAAATGGTTCCTTTTTCATATTTCCTCCAGCTAATTTAAACAATCGAAACTCTTCTGGTCTTTTCCTGCAAGAGTCAATGATTGATACATATAGTTTATAGGTCCTGTAGAAATACTAAGTAGAGATGCTTAAGCTTTGTTTAGGTTTGCAAAATTGAGTTGTATTTTGTACTTTTCTGTTTTGGAATATGAAAAAAAAAAATTCATTTGTGTTCCCTTTTGATTTTTTTTTTTAATTTTTTTTTTTTTTTTTTTTTTTTTTTTTTTTTGGAGGGATTCAATATGCCTTTCTCTCGAAATTCAGGCAACATTATAAGGCAAATTAACATTTCAACAAGAATGAAATTCAAACAAATGTACATGGATTATTTCTATTGGAGCAGAGGAAAGCAATTTGCTCTACATGAGTTACCAAGCCAGGTCTTTTTCTAGAATTTGGATATGTTATGACTTACAAATTTTCCTTTCAAATAGATGTAATAAAAATTATCCTTAAATTTTGCCTGGGGCTTTCATATTACTGGCATATGGCTTGTCCATCTAAAGCTGTAATAAAAAGGAAATCCTATTAGTATTTTTCTTGCAATTGAAGATCAATTGCTAATTACTAATGATTACGCTATCAACTGCCTTAATTACCACATTGATTTTTTGAAAGACACTTAATAAGAAATATAAATGTATAGGTTATCTAAATAAGTGTTTTTACTCCCAAAGCAGCTATTCCCAGATGCTAGTGTCTAATAATTGCAAACATTAATCTAGATTGCTGTGAAATCACCACAATAATAAGATTAATTTGAACTGCCTCAGAAAAGATGGAGGAATTACAACAGTACACTCAAAATGACACTTACTCCTAATATTTGAAAGCATTTAGTTCTGCAAACATATTAGCTGTTACTAACTCTATTTTTAAAGATTCACGCTGGATTAGAAACATGTAATACTCTCAAGAAGTAGGACAACACCTGGTTCTTCCCCAGAATTTGATTTGCTTATTATCTGTGAAGCAGGACAGCTCAGCCTAGCCATCCCTGTCTGCTTTCAAATATGGAATTCAGATGAAAACATTTTTAAGTCTTTAATCTACTTTGATTATAGGAGAATATGCAGGGTTTTAAAGTAGCATTTCTCTTCTAACATGTTGATAGGGAAATACTTTGTAAAGTGATTCTTTTAAATTGCTCTTAGAGGGGGGGTAATTCACAAGGCCCTGATATAACCTGGGGTATCACTAAACTAAATGCCACAAAAAATATTTAGCAACAAATGGTGCTCTCCCAGAGAACTTCCACCTTATGGGCTGTTCTATATTTTTATCTTTTTAAAAAATTTCTCTCCACAGAGTCTCAATGCTTCCACTGGGTGTTCAGTAAAATAGTGAACAACATTAAAAAATGCACGACAGAATCTCAGTATTTCAACATTCTTTAATTCGAAGGACTCAGCTGAACATTAAATTGCAGTTAGCTCCATTGCTATTTTGAGACTATTTAACAGGTAAACTTGGAAATATATTTCATGTTATACTGAATATTTTTGTCTTATTCTAAAATATTTATATTTTATTAAAAAAACAAAAAACAAAACCCTTCAGTACTATATAAAGGAAAAAAATCAAAGACTAGTAACCATATTACAAATATAATTAATCTAAATAGCACTATAAAAAGGACTTGGATTAATGTGGTTTTAACACAGCATTTTTGGCTTTGGAGACATGAAGTTTCATTTTCTTAGTCTTTTTTAATATTACTATTTAAAAACAAAATTTGCAAGGATGACTACATCTGTATTCTCTTTGTGATTATTATTTTTTAATATATTAATATTTAACTGCACAGCATTCTGAGGCTGCAGTATATATAAAAGCACAGATAACTATAAATAATTAACACTCATTTTTTTCCCCGGTAGCCCTTTACTGGAAGATGGTTGCCTGACCATGTACTGTGAAAGGTCTAATAACTAAAGCAACATGCAAAAAATAAAAAGAATGTTTGCATATCCCTTGGTACCTAGCACAACTCAGAATGTAGTCTCTTGCCAGCAATGTGTCAAGAAGCTTGTATACTCATTAAATCATATATATTGATATAGTAGGTTGGAAAATACTTTTCATGTATGCTAGAACAAAGAAAAAGGAACAGCTTTTGTGGTGCAAAGAATTCAAACAGCTCTGCAAGTACTTGGGGTTTTATGGCTCATTATAGTATTCCAATGGGACCTATAGATTGTGTATCTTCTTGCTCAATTCTCTCCTATAGGTCTGGTTTTCTATGAGTATATTTCCTGTGCTGTACCTTAGCACCTCTCTCAATGAAAGGAGAAAATAATTTCAAAAGCCACAGTGTGTCATAAAAAATAATGATTCACTGCAGAGAAAAGATGGCAATATGATCTGTGTGTTTCCCATAAAGTAAGTAAATGAGCACTAGAGAAAATCTGTAGTTTTAAATTTCAGGATAATACCAACAGTTTCCGTGGAAAACATTTTTCATCCACAGAAGCAAAAGCAATTGTTAGGAAGAGCTTTTGTCTGGAGAAACAAAACACCAAGCCAAACCCAAGAAAATCAGAAAAGGCTGGTGAAAAACTTCAGTCATTTCTAGAAGACAAAGAGGACATTTGTCCATTCCTTGTTTAATGGGAATAAAACCAGTTTGGTTTCTCAGTTCCATGTTAAGAAGTCTGATTTAACATGAGATAAAAAGGTCAAGGTGAAAGCAAGACCTCCAGGAAACATATTCTAATTTGTGATTGCTGCACTGGGAAAGAAGGTGCTGTATTTCTACAGCAGGCCCACAATGATCCTCGAGGTGGTGGTGGGAAAGATGCTTGTCCCAGTGAATTCAATCATTCAGGTAGAAAGGTTTAGGGACTTTGAGGAAGTAAGCCAGTCAACACAATAGACTTCTGTTTTATTACTTATATGAGATTTCATTCTCACCTTTGTTTAGCTGAGATTACTTTACTATGAGATTCATGAAACAGATGCAGATAAAACCTTCTGCATGCACATGGCATAATACAACAGAAAGGTAAAGAATCTATGAGCAGATCATAGCATTTCAAAGTTAAACAAAGAAATGTCTTTCTATTATAGCAACATATTCAGTAGATGTCCTACTACAAAGACTCAAAATATTAAACAGAATTCTTCTTACTTATGCTTGCATAAAACGGTCAATTTGGGCCAAATGCAAAATTTACAACCTAATTGTCCAGCTGTCAGATTTACTGTGTCAATGAATAGTGTACTTTCCACTGTAAAAAAATATATTTCAGAAAATGTATAGTTTGAAAGAGTTCCTATTTTGAGTGTTGATCAAAAGGTGTAACCTAGTGAAACAAGAATTCTGTAAGGATTTATCATTTCTGGTTTATAATAATTCACAGAACCACAGAATCATCCAGGTTGGAAAGGATCTCTGAGATCATCAAGTCCAACCCTTAATCCACTGACACTGTGGTTACCAGACCATGGCACTGAGTGCCACATTCAGTCTCTTTTTAAAAACCTCCAGGGACAGAGAATCCACCACCTCCCTGGGCAGCCCATTCCAATGTCTGATCAAAATTCTAAATTATCTACCCCCCCACAGGAATGCTGAGTGTTTCTTGAGAGAAACAAAACTCTCCCACGTCCTGTGGAAGTTCAAAGAGCTCAGCTTTGCTTCCTGTACATCTGCCTTTTAGCATCACATTTTATCTTGGAGTCTTACCTGAGATGTGTCTTTGGTCTGCTGTCACTGAAGCCAGTGTCATTTCTTATTAAGAGAGCGAAAAAGAATTAAATAAAAAGCGATACTTCTCCTGTTTTGCCAATTCTTGTGATTTTTTAGAGCAGACAGGTTGTAGCTCTGTCTCGGCACCCTTTTCCTTTTTGTTTGATGATGAGGAAGCTTTATAATTATTAGAAAATTTATCTCAGTTCAATTCAGCATGAGAGCAGGACAGTTTCTCTATGCAATCCAAAAGCAAACTTCTAAGGCTATTTCAAGAGAAAGGGTAAATAAATTCTTGCCTGGCCTTCATACTCCATGATTGAACAGTGATAGAAAGAACTTCATTTTCACTCTACTTAAAGGAAGAAACTGAGCTTCCTCATCATGGGGCATGAGTCAAGCTTTTGCAAATGTATCTATCAGCACTTCGGACTTCTGGTGATCAGCTGGCTGGGAGAATCCTGGGAGTGCAACAGAGAAACATTGAACCTGCTGAAAATGGTAGGTGATGTAAGGTATAGCAATAATATTTTCAGGGAAAAAGACAAGCTTGTAACTAACATTCAATATATTTGAACAAGGTATGCTGGACTGAATCTTGCCTAATAAAAAGTAGGCTTCTTCCTCTTTTTTTTCTTCATTTACCATTAAATGTTTTCTAAAACATCTTTGGACAGTCTCTGTGAAAAAATAACTAAAAAAAAAATACTGAAGTTTGAATTTTCATCAATGGAAGACTATTAGTTTATCTGACTTTATTTGGAGTACATTTTTGTGTCAACAACTTATCTATTCAGAAAAAAAAAAGTGAGCTGTATTTATCTGGCTTGGCTGGAGAGGAGTAGATTTAAAAACTCGCTACACTTACTAAAGAAAATAAAGTACTTATGGTCAACAGCTCCTCAGAAAAGTTATGCTTTCCCAGTAATAACAGAATTCGTGAGTTCTATCAATATAATTCTTGAATTGTATCTGAAAGAAAGTAGGAAAAATGTTGAATATGGAACACTATGTTCTCTTCCATTCAGAGGATTTAGATTCTTTCTCATTCTTTTTTTTTTTTTTAGCAAAGTGTTGAACTATTAGTAGATCGCTTGATCCTTCATACTGTGCTTGGACTGCTATCAACAGTAATAGCAATAGCAACAATTATCACAATACTAATTGCCTTAATGTCTCATTATTCTGATATCTATGGCAGTCAGAGAAAGCTTATTTTATGATGGAGCAGCTTATTCTCTCTTTGGAACCTGGATAACTTGCTTAGCCTGGATATTTGACATTAAAATAAATGAAGTTAGTTAAAAGAATCTTTTGCTTACTCTCCAGAGTTACAGACTACAATACTCATGTGATAAGCTCTCTCTACAAAACCCAAACATGAGTAGAAGCAAAGCCACTGTTCCTAATGTAGCCCCCCCAGTCCCTGCAACTATTGCTGATTTATTGTTGATGCTGAAACAGCCCTGGCACATGTTCTAGACTTGTGATGACTCTGTTGAGTGGGGTTTTTTTGTTGGTTTCTTTGTTTGTTTGTTTTGGTTTGGTTTTTTTGTTCATTTGAATCTATACCTGACAGTTTGTGAATCAAGGTTGCTTGTTGAGTTTCTTAACGGGTCTGGCCCCTGGAATTTATTTTCTGTCCTAGGAGTAGAGTGGTGCTCAGCGACTTCATTGACAGATCTGAGAGAGAGAGCAATACAGAGGGACAGAAAATCCTGAAAACAACATTAAATGCTGTCGACAAAGCAACTAAAATTATCTCATATGTAATGAACAAAAATGACATTTTTAAAATCTAAAAGCAAATGAAAACTGTAGTCAGTGGCAACAAAGAACATATTTTCCAGTGCTCTGTACTGCAATACAGACATATGTACTATTCAAACTTTACTGAAATGGTTTAGAAACTGAAAGAACAGATGCTGGTAAAGTTTATTTGTAAAGATGGATTCCAGCATTAGTGACTTGAGAAGTTTTCTAAATTCAAGTCACTCATAAGTAGGTAATGATAATGTGAAAAACAGTACATGTGTATATCCTAGATTTTCTTGCTCATTCCAAGATAGTAATTCAGTATTACTAACAACATTTCTTCTACTCTTTCTTTCTGAATTCATAGAAGTACCTTTGAATTAATTTATGGCTATTGTTGAGACTGAATTAATCACCTTGATAACATTAAAATTATTTGGACATCCACTAGAGAAGGTGTTTAAACTTAATATACCTTGAATAAATTGCTAAGGCAGATTTTATATGTAACAGCATATCTGATGTCATAGCTAGTAAGTATCTTTGCTTTTTTATTTATGATGTGTGCAAACTAGAACTGTGTCAAATTACTTGTAACAGAGTGAATTTTCTCCATGAGACTTCCTAAGGACACCCAGGTAGTAAAATTGTCATATCGCTTATTTATTGATAAGTTTAGCAGTGCCTCTAGCAAGAATAAAACATACTTTGCAAAATCTATGTGACCCACATCTTATTCCAATAAATGAATAGCTCAGACTCCACTGGAAATCATAGTTCACTGCCCTGGCTATTCTACTTTGTAAAGCTGTCTTGGGAACTCCTGCTTTTAGTTTTCCAGGCTTTCCATGTGAAGTGTAATGTGGAGTCAAAACATCTCAGATCCATTTTTTGAGTGTCTAATCTTCAGATATACAGACTTCATCAAAGAAAAGTGTTTGCTTAGCAACACTGGTTACAGCACCTGGCTTTCAGGCTCCAAAATCAGAAGCAGTATTCAGAAACAGCTGACCTAACAAAGTCTTTTTTGTTTTCTGCAGTGCAGTCTCATTGTGGCAAAACTCTGAGACCATAGGATCTAGCTTGTAGATTTCTACAATGTGTTCCATTTGAAAATAAAATGGTCTATAGGTGTAAGATGAGCACTAAAAAAATCATAACAGTTTCCCTGGAGGAATAAAGAGGGAGAAGACATCAGCCATACAGTGGCTGAAAAATCTAATGAGTTTCAAATTTCTTTTACTGAGTATGATGTATTTTTGTGCAACAGCTGGAAAGAGAATAGATTTGATATACTAAGGGCATTTGGGATTAATAAAGCAGAAAGCAAAATCCACAGTATATTGCATTTTTATCAAAAGTTCTTGACCAAGAATGTTGCAATGTACAAAAATAAGAAAGACATTTTCAATAAAAATAAATTTTATCTGATCATTGTGCTCAATTCACCAAATCAAATCTGTATTCCTTATAAAATCAAGGTGCCTTTTGCTGTCTGATCAGCCCTACTTCTCTTTTTTTTAAAAGAGCTATACCAAGTATACTCTTCTGCCTTGTAAAAACAAAAAAGTATGTTACACAGGATGGTTAAGAAGCTGATGTCATTTATTCACCTTTCATTTGTTTCCTGTAGTTTCTCAGCTCATTTCCAATATTTTTCTGCAACCACAGGGAAGTATTTCTGGTTTCTATTTGTCTTTGATGTTCTATCTCCAGCAAAAAAAACAAGGCAGAATTAGACTAATAATAAGATATATTTTAAATAGAAACATTTAAGCATAGTTTTGGAGGTAGGCGACAACCTCAGAAATCATCTTTGCGAGATCTTCACTGACCACATAAATGAGGTGACATTCTCTATTTTTAGGTTGAAACAGTATTCAGCAGGCATGGACAAACTGAGAATATCATCTTGCAAGTCAGAATAAAATAGTGAATACCAAAACTGACAAGAAATTTTCAGCATAGCTTTAAGTCTGACATTAATTTATATAAGCAGAATGTGATGATAGAAAGATCATTGCAGTCAGGAAAGCTGCTCTGTTTAGAGTTTAAGGAAAAAAACCCCAATGTTTTCTAGCAGCTAAGTTGATGCAAAATTGTATAGGCTGAATTTTTATATTTTTCTTGCATCAAGTGGCTAACTGTTATTTTCCATGTCACTATGAATACTATTATGCAGAAATTCAAATAAAATATTTTACAGGATGTAATCATATTTCTGTGCACTTAGAAAAAACTCAGTCCTACATTTAAGCTTATGTATAATTTATTACTTTGTGAATTAAGCCCATGTACATTTAGACATTTTGAAAGAATACAATGGAACCTAGTGCTTCTATAAGGATAAATTGTAAATTTTTTCTTCATGTTGAATACTATATTATTCTGCAAGTTCTAACACATTTACTCACTGATGGAAAGAGATCTAACAGGCAAAGGTTGTAATTGTTAGAAAACTCTGAGACTGTAACTATATCTATCCAATAATTTTTAACGTGTATTGAAGGGAAATTCTCAATTTACACATATGTGCCTAAGTATAAGACTGGCTGCAAATACCTGGGGACACTAATAGTTCACCTGGTGTCTTGCATATGAGCTACCTCTCCTCTGTCTTTACAGTTCCTAATCTGTAGTTTGCAGACTTTTGCAGTCAGAAATAATATGTGAATCTTCCTAAATATAACCAAAGATCTCCTTTAAACTGTTGGAGCTGATTTGTACTGTATTCTCTTTTTAATTTTACTTTTACTTTTTTAATTATTATTTTTTCCTTCTCTCTCCCTCTTTCACCCTTTCACTTTTCCTTTTTCCTCCTTTCAATGGCAGTACTTTCCCAAAAATTATCTGGCTCCATATGACAGGAAAGTCATCTCCAAATGTCTTGAAGTTCTATCACAATTACTCCATTACTCAGCTGAATGCTGTAGAAAAATGAGTACGTGATTTCAGCTAAACTGATTTTTAAGAACAAAAACTCTTGGAAAAGTATAACGGTGATGGTAAACATTTCTTGAGAGGGGAAAAAGAAACAAAGCTATCCTGACAATGGTCAGCTCCTGGCATTCTATATTTACTCATGATCCCATAGCATTGCAGGTATGCTTACTTACATACCCTTACCTATTCCTTGCTCCAAAGGGACCAGGAATGATGGAATAATGTTTTTTATGCTTGTCACTGGTCCATCTGGTCCTTTAGTCATTTTGTTCCTGAGCTTCAGCAGTAAGAAGGCACTGTGGTATAATAAATCATAAAGATGACTCCTGGAATAGCTCCAAGCCCAGATGCTATTCAGTTTTGACTGCTGGAATGATTTTGGTTGGGGTAAAATTGGGATACTTAGTTACACAGCAGACAAGTGTGACCGGTGAGTTTCAACAATTTCTACAGTGAAGAGAGCTAAAAGTAGAACAGAATGGTAGATTTGATGACATTACGTGCCTTTTTTTTTCAAGTTGTGAGAATCCACTGTAAAAGCAGCAAGGAGTAAAAGTTTACAGATTATTTGGAACACAAAAGAAGTTTTCTGACAGAATATGCAGGCTAGTACCCAAACCTTTTCAGAAACTGGCCAGGCTCTGCCGTGGTAACAGAGTTACAGTTGATGAAGGATGGTAACCTATTGCCAGTGGATGGAGGATTAGCTTTCTTTTGCTTTATCTTGACCTTTTTTTACAACATTCAACTGTCCTGGTTTGAGAGGACCAGGATAGAAAAACCCTTCCTGGGACACCAGCAGCAGCTGCCAGCCCGTTACTGTGGCATCTGTATTGCAGAGCAGCTGAGCCTTTGGGGAGGAGAGGATGGATCAAATGACATAATGTGGACCAATCACAATATTTCTTCCCATGGTGCCCAGTATAAAATGTCTCCCAAGAGAGAACTCTGGTGTCTTCTCTGGCTGTTTGGGATCTGTTTCTTCCTGCTGCTCCTTCCTCCAAGCTTTCTTGTTGTTTGGGAATAACAAAGAGCATCTATCGCCCAGTTACTGTCTAAAACTACGACATCATTTCAGTGATACTGTGGTCCCATTTGGAAGAGCTGATGAATTTCAAATATATATAGACACTATACATATAAAATATATGTATATAGACACTAGACAGTTGAAGTTACCCAGATGGAAATATATTTAAAAGTAATGATAGAAAGTCATCTCTGTCATTAAGACATTTTCTCAAGAACCGTCAAAAGCATCTTTTTGCACATAGCCTGCTAACATCTTTGTTTCCTGATAGAAGAAACTGGTGATATTGCATGGTTTGTGGTGTGAACAGTGTAGTTTATACCTCTTCTGTGTGTTACTGCCAAAACTCTTGATTGCTCAGGCAAGATTGCTATCTGGATAAAAAGTATCAAGCTGAATATTAGGTATATAAGTCCATGAGAATGAAGAGGAGCTTCTTCAAAGAATGATGGTTGTCTGAGAAAATACAAGAACAGACACACAAAAAATTATGAGGTAATATCCAAAGCACACTATTATTTATATTTCTCTAACCTTTTACCAACTACGTCTCTGTGGTTTGTGTTTTATGCCTGTATCTATTTATGAAAAAACCCACAAATATCTTGAGCAAAGAAATACCAAGTATGAGAGTCACATATGTCAAATCTTAGTTAGATGACTTAGTGAATAACTAAAAGCATTAATATACTGTAGGAAAAGTCAGTGGAACAGAAATAGAGTATTTACAGTACAGAAATAGAGCAGAAATATGTTGGCAGATTACCTTTTTCCTAAAGACTGGGTAAGTCTATGGTTAAGAGCATTGATATCATTAAGAAAATTAAATATTTATTCAACATAGATAGTAGGAAAACAATTGACTACTTCCACGTTTCATTTCTTTATACAGTTACATCATTATCTAAATGTTTTGTACTTTTTTCTTTTTAGAACTTTTTAAAAAATTCTGATTGGCTTATATTTATCATTCAATACAAATGAAGGCAGGTCAAAATAGAAATTTAGCATTTAGGCATGTGTACTTCATGAGTCAGTGAACCAGCTAATTGAACTTGAAAATAAAAATGAAGGTCTTCCAGAATGGATGTATTGCTGGCCTGGAGATGACAGAGTTTTTATTAAGGTTTTCTAAGCTTAGCTGGACAAATACAAATAAATCAAAACATCTTAAACTGCTCTGTAGGTCTATCATTTCTATGCATATCTGTGATTTAAGGCATTCCTTCCTCTATAGTTTTACAGTGTATTGGTGAGGGCAAATCAATACAAAGGTGGCCATGATAGTCTAGGAAGAAAAAAGCACGTGTGAATTAGAGGACACTGATAAGCTACTATGTTTGTAAAAACAAAGTACTAGTAGAGAAAGAGTGTGACTCAATTGCAACTTCTGTGATAGATCCTGCCAGAGATATTCCCCCTCCTGCCCCACAAGACTTACACTGGGTCATCCTTCCCCAGTTGGACTCCCTTGACTCCGGGTGCTAAGTCAGAAAAAAACTGGTGGGAGAATCTTCCCCTTGCTCTCACATGGGAGGGACTAAACCTCATGGTTCATACTGATTTCAGTGAAAGTTAAGATGCTGACTACCTTTCAGAATTGGCTGCATTTGTTTTGATCTTTTTCTTTGCACCTTCCTTATCTCTCTTAATACAATTGCAATTTTATGAGGCAGTATTAAGAAAGTAGGTCAGGTGTGTTTTTTACAGTGAAAGACCAAACTTTTTTTTTTTTTTTTTTTTTTCATATTTAGCTATATTTGTATGCTAGAGAAGCAACCTTGAAATTCATCCCAGTCATATATTAAGTTCACTCCCTGATAGATATAAGCCACTGTGGAAGGTTTTGGATAACAAAGAGTAGGATGAGATCACTTTGAAGAAGAAAATACTCACTTGGGAGCATTTTTTTTTCCTTTGCTGCACCATATTTAGGCACAGTGTTGCAAAATCAGGATGTAATTAAACTTGTTTGGACAAATAAAATACTTCCACTTTTTTTCTTGGAGGTGAAGATGAAGATAATCAGCCTCAGCAAGAGCTGAGTCTATAAGGACTGTGTTTACTTTCTGTTTTCCTGGAGGCATTTCATCATCCACTGAAGCACTTTGTATTTCACTTGATTCACATCACTGAAGAACTATTTAATGTCAGGGAGTTCAGCCACAGAGTCTGGACCTAAGGGGAGATTGCTCAGACTTTTGCTGCAACTACAGCTTTTTCTAGGATATTTTTCATTGATGCTCTCAGTGGCTTGGAAACTCAAATGCAGAGATTTTCACGTTATTTTTTACAAAAGCTTCTGATTTTTTTATTTTTTTTTCCCCAGACACTATTGATGTAATGCCTCAAAATCAAAAGATTCTATTGTAAAATCTGTGAACAAGCACATTTCTGAACTTTTCAGTTACTTAGTGGGCATCCTATTTAATTTCTATCCTATGTTGGTTTGATGCCTTATATCAAAACAGCTCCAAATATTTTAAAGCAAGTTTTATTTAGATTTATTAAGATTACCAGTTCAGTTATGCTTATCATAGATTCAAAAATGTGTTGTAGTTTAAACTTGTGTCTTCTTGTTGTCTTTCAACTGTGCTTCAGTTTAAAGATCTTTAAAATTTAGGGAGTCATAGTACAACCAAAGCCAGTTATGTCCTGATCTTGTGATATTAACTAAATACTGTACCTATTCATTCTGCTTAGAATACTATGCTAACATTTTATTTTTTGCCTATAGCTTCCAGACTCAGTAATTGCAATGAACTGCACATGCCTTCCACAATCTTATCAGTGTTTTCTATAGACTGAGAAAACTAATTAATTATGCTGTACATATTCATAACTGTACAAGGTGACAACATGCTTTAAAAAAACACAGAGGCTGGCTCCCTAACCTGCCCAAAGCTTCCACTTTCTCCCTTTTATTATCAGAGCACCATTAACTTAAAAAGTTTTTCAAATTTTCTGGGACAAAATCGGTAAGAAAAAAAATGCTCAGTTTTGAACTGGGGGCTAATAAAATCATAGTATACTGTGTAATGCAAAGACTCCGAAATTGGGGACTATGGACAAAATGAGAAACATTGGGAAAAGGAATATTTTTAAAACTGTAACATATTCACATGGGAATTTAAATGTTGAATTAATTTTGCTTAAGTTTAGACAAATGAAATGTGCTACATATTTTTTCAAGTCTGAAGTTTCTTAAAAATAGGTACAATTCTGCAGGACACCAGGACTTCTGATTGCTAATCTTTCTGAGGCAAACTAACCATCAGTAAGTTTCTTGCTATGGTCTTTCACTATTCCTTTTTCTTTTAACATATGTAAATATTAAAGAATTCTGTGTAGTAAAGACCTAATTCTGCATGGCTTAAACACATGTGAAGATCTGGACACAGATTCTGACAGATGATGATTTTAAACTTGACAGAGTATGATATTTAGCAATGGGGCTGAATAAAAGAATGACAATTCCTTAGGATTTTATAAAGCTCTTCCTTATTTCTCAGTCTCCCCTGTTAAGTGCAGAGGTATCTATTCCATGTGTTAGTTTAGCAGTGCCCAGTGTCTACACAACACCAAGCAGACTTTGTCTCTTCCTTCTGCCTGTCTACTTGGCCTTCTTCTGCTTATGTGGCCACCCTGATTCCTGATTCTGTCAGAATCATTTTAATAGCCTGACAGCTGGCTCAAGTTTTCATTTATTTTAGCAGTTGGGAACTGATTTCCTGTGTCGTATGACAAAGACCAACAGCTTGTCTTGGCTTCTTTTCATCCAACCATGTCATATATTAATTTTTAGCAATTAATTCTAAACTTGAGTGCATTTGAAACTTATCTCCTCGTACTTGCCCATAAGAAAAAAAAAAGTGGCCAAAGAACACTGAAAACAGGTGCCATACCTGTATATTTAAACAAGGCAACAAATTTAGCAATCCCGTGAATAGAAGGATTGTTCATCAGCACAAATGTTCTTGAAAACAAAATGTAACTACTTCACTAGTATATTCATGAGAGCCTGCTATTTTGACACATTTTAGCACTTGTCAGCTTCCATATGTGCATTTTGCTTATTTTTTAATTAATTTTTAATCACTTGGATACCTAACTTCAGGAGCTTTAAGTAGATGCTGAATGTGTCTCATTTTGAGAGCCCACTGTTCACGAACGAGGATGAAAAATCTCAGAAGCCCAGTGTAGAAACATAGAAACACGCACAGTAGTATTTTAGAAGCCAGGGGGGGGAAGGGGGGGGGGTGTTGTAGCACAGGTGCAGCCTTTTTCTAGAAGTTTCCCCAAATCCAATTCCAGCCCCACTTCTAGGCAAGGCCGAGCAGATATGGGAAGCTGGATGCACCTCTGCAATTAACATATTCAAGAAGGGGAAATGAAACTGCAGAAAAGACCTGCAGAGGAGAATAGGAGGTGAGAGCAATGTCAGAGCAGAGATACCAAGGTTGGTGAGGAAGGAGGGAGAGGAGGTGCCTGAGAAGAGATTTTCGTGTAGCCCATGGTGAGATGTCGGCTGTCTGCCTGCAGCCATGGAGGAGCACAATGGAGCTGTCCCTGAAGGACCATGGTGGGGCACGGATCTGGAACCCTCTGAAGAACCACAGGTGGGCAGACATGGATCTGCTGCCTGTTAAGTATCATGGAGGAGCACATGGAAGAGCATGGTGGGGCAAATATGGATCTGCAGCCATGTAGGACCCCGTGTCAGAGGAGGTGACTGCTCCCGCAGCAGCCGTGACTCTGGGTGCAGCCCAGGCGGGAGCAGTCTGTGCCTGAGGGACTGCACCTGTGGGAGGGACTCGTGTCCCAGGGGTTCCTGAAGGACTCTCCCAGGAGAGGGACCCTGGATTGGAGCAGGAGAAGACACCCTGGGGAAGTACAATCAGTAGAAACAATGTCTGGTGAACTTATCCTAAACCCCCAATCCCTGTCCCCCTGTCACTGAGGGGGGATAGGATTGAAGCAATTTGGGCCAAGGAAGAAAGAAGGGTGGGTGTAGGGGGAAGGCATTAAGACCTGGTTGCATTTTCTCTTTCTCTTCATAGATTAAATTAATATTTTTTCTTCACAAGTCTGTCTTGTTTTGCCCATTACTGTAGCTGAGGAGTGAAAGCCTCCTTGTCCTTGTCTTCATTAATGAACCTTTAGGTGGGCTTTGTCCTCCCTGTCCCAGAGTGCAGGTGGGGGCTGAGTGAGCCACTGTGACAAGCTGAATGAGTGAGTCTCAGCATCTCAACCTCCAACACTTCCCTGCTGGAGCACAGCTGCACAGTGCTGTGGATAAATTCAGAAAACTTCAGCAGTGTTTTTAGGATAAACACTTGCAGAAAGTTAACTGTTAGGTAGAAAGTGTAAGATAATCACTCATGACAACGCATTGAAATTCAGTCTGTTTGTTAATGGTCAAGACAAGTGCAGTGAAAATACCTGAAAGTAAAACTGAAGAGTCACAAATAGATTTGGGAAAAAAATATTCAAAGATAGAGGGAAAACTGAAAAACAGTGATGCAAAAAAGATCCCTGGCTTCACTGCTGTCTTCAGTTGATCTATGAAAGGAGTTTAACAGTTATGGAAACTTCATCCATCTGGCCCTGCTGTTTATGTGTTATGGAGTCCTCTTGCAAGATGCAAAGCTTTAACCTTGAAGACTTCCAAGCAAAGATGTCCTGAATGCTTCTCAGCCCATCTACTTGCTGACAATTAATGCTGAGAGAGCACTGATAATATTGACACCCACATAGTGTATTAGAAATGCACTATACTAAACCACCGTTAAGTTAGAAAGTAATTTTACTCCTGATTAATATATATGTTCTGATGGGGGAATATTTTTGTCTGAACATCACTGACAAACTCTGAAGTTTAAATAAATATATAAATAAATTCTTTTTAAATTTAATAAAATAGTGTTAAATCAAATGTGGAAATTTGTAAGACTTTATAGTTAGCTTTCACAAGTTACACTTGCCTCAGAAGACTGTAATTCAGTTTAAACCAGTATAGCAAGTGAATGACTATAGCTAAGAGTACAGAGCCATGCCTTCAAGTTTAAATCAAACAGCTTAAACATGTAGAGTACCTTATTGCTTAGCACAATATTTTTACCAGATGGGCTGTCAGCATTTTAATAGGAGCATTCTGGTTCTCTCTCCAATTTTTTTTGTTTGTTTCTTTGTTTTATTGCAGAAGAGTCTCTCAAAAATAGATGCTATGAAGGGTATACAGCAGATGTTTAAAAACAGTATGTCCTTACGAGAAGTAAAAAAAAAAAAAAAAAAAGTAACAGAAGCTGCAGAACTTAGATTGAACTGGGGCAATTTTATGTGGTCTGCAAGGGCTTCTTTATCAGCTGGGCCCAGATGTCAGGGTGGATGCTGAAAGGCTATTTAGAAATTTTGTTTGTGAGGATCCAAGTGTTTTTGTTTGCTTTGGGAGTTTTCCAATTGGTTTTCATAATTCAGAATTTAAATTTTCTTAACTTGTATGTCCATATGGATACTGTCACGGTTTAACGCTGGCCCGGCAATTAAACCGAGTAACAGACGCTCTCTATTAATCTCTCTCTCTTCCCTGATAAAGAAAGGAGAGAGAATAAGGCTTTGAGTGTTGGCCTGTTATTTCCAGAAAGTCAAAGCTTAAACACTAATCTTAAGTTCTATGAGAATTTGAATTTTTATTACATGGGAACACAAACTACTTTAATGCTCTCATTTAAGATCAAGAGTGGATTAAAGAAGAGAAATTAATTGATATTTCCCCATTTAGGGCTATGCAACTGAACTATAAGAAGACATGCCCTACTGGATGAGACCAAAACTTCAGCTAGCTCAGCAGCCTATCTCTGGTAGAAGCCAGCAGCAGCTGTTCAGGGAAAGAATAAAGGACACCAGGCATGAGTAATCCTTTCTCTAGTTTTATATTCCTGGCTTTTGGCAGTCAGTGATTTAGGGGATTCATGAGCCAGAGATTACATGAAAACCAGAAAGTTTAATAGGCACGAATGGACTTGTTTTCCAGCCAGATGTCTATTCCCTTTATAATCCCATTTACACTTTTGGCTTCCAAAGCCTGCCTGTGCAGTGATTTCTACCATTACTGTATTATTAAAAGTACTTCTTTATTTGTTGCAGTTCAAACCTCTTGCCTGATAATTTTACTGACTTCTCACAAGTACTTGCTGGAAAGAAGAACAAAAATTATACTGTTGTATAATAGTTGTTCCCTTGGTACCTCCTACATCCAGTTCGTGATTGTGTAGATCTCTATCATACCTATCTTCCTTTTCCAAGATAAAAATCTAATTTTATTGCATATTAATGGTATTGTTTCATATAGCTAGATATAATCTTGATTTGGTTAATTTGTTCTTTTCTAACAAGCAGGAGAGAAAGTGATTTATTGATGTAGTCTCAACATGTATTTACCCATTAGAATTGCATTCTGTATCTGTTTTGTTCCTTTCCAAGTAATTCCCGATATATTCTGTCATTGCCATTTTGACTGCCACTGATACAATGACTTAAAATAACTGTCCTCAACTGAATCCAAGTTTATTTTTACATTTTTAAATGCATTTCAGTCTGACTTCAGATGCATGTACACAGCTTATCTTCAGTGGCAAGTGCAATTTTTACTCTGTAATTTTGGTATGAGCATGTGCCTTAACTACATCATAACTTTTCTAAAGGTAATATTTCTGCAAGGATAGTAAATATAAAATATGTTTCTGGAAGAACTGAATTAATAAACTTTAAATTAGATTTATATAAGTATTTTATTTAGAAAGTGCTAGAAGTATATGCCCCAAAGAGTATGGAGCATTTGGCACAAAGCTCTTCCAAAATCAATCTTCTGAAATAAACTTTTTATTGGCTCCTTAAGACTCTTGCACTGCTATGAAATAGCTTTTAAAATCTTAGAGTATTGTTCAATATAATGAAATGCTACCTATGTGCTGAATATATTACGTCAATATGCTTTTCAGTTGAGTAACAGTAACATATCCCAAGATATTAAGTCCAGGTGAGAAGATTTTACAGGGCCTAGGAAGAGTTAGTTGTGTGTCATCATTACAAGAAGTTGCTAGATAGTTTTGCAATTCTCAAAAAATCTATAATAATTCACATTCAGTAAGAGGAAGTGCAAAATTACTCACATTTCCTTTGCAAAAAGAAATAGGCAATGAGAGAGAACGGATGAAGAGGCATCATTAAACAGGCTGACCACAAAAGAACCACAGTTGGTAAGTTCTCTTCAGCTTGCTGATGCACATCATACTGAGTCTAAATCTAGAGATGCTGAAGTGAAATGAGGGCTGGAAGGGACTTGGAAAGCAAAATCCACTCACTTGTGGCTAGAGCTGGTGCAAGAAGAGTCAGTTCTGAGATATTTTCATAGTTATGTGCTGTTCTGGCACAAAGCAAGTTCACTGAAGACATTCAGCATGCCTTGCTATATTAGCTTCATCCTATTAGGTGTGCCATGCAGCTCAGCCAAGTATGAATGGATATACATTTCACTTTCTGCACTCCAAATTACAGATGGTTTAATACAAAATTCACCACAAATTGCCAGTTTCAAACTTCTCCAACATTGTGTGCAAAAAAAAAAGCTAAATGATTTGTGATAAATCAGAGTTCTTTGATGTATTAATGTGGGGTTTATTAAAGCTCCACATTTTCCTTCTGTATGATTTCACGAAGTAATTTAATAAAAAATATATACACACCTCCTGAGAAACTAACTTCATGACTAACTTCATGTTCTAGAAACAAGTCGTTGCACTGAAAATCCAGGACTTATAACTAGGCTTTTTGTGAAATATAGTAGATTAAAAAGAAAGAATTAAAAACCCCTGACACTTACTTTCATATAAAGGCAAAAGACTAATCCTTTTTAGATAAGCACATTTTTAAGTATCTTTTGTAACTCCAGTTATAGTGCTTCTCTTGAAAATAATGAAATGTTAGAAAATCAGGTCAACAAAATGATCCATTGCTTTTTCAGGGTGAGCTAAACTTCCCCAAAACTGATTATGATAACATTAAGGAACTTGAAGGACTGAGTAGTTTGGTCTCCATAAAAGGTGACAAGTTCAGGTGAACTAGGAAAGGGATGAGAGTGTGGTGGATTCATTTAGACAGCTCTGGTGAGAAGGAGCAGTGATTTTACATCAAACATGCTGTTGATTTAGGAGAGTAGAGCTGGAGGGTATGACCTTTTGGAGGAGTTAAGAAGACATGAGCTGCTCCTGTAGAAAAAACAGGAAAATCATTCTTTTCCCCAATTGTCACACTCCCAGAAGGAGAGATGGACTGGTAGGTGAGAGAGAGCAGTTCCAGGTCCAGTATCTTTCCTCAGATAACCTGTAGTACTTCTGCAGCCACCCTGATAACTCATATTGTTTTATTAGACTCTTGATGAAATGATGTAGAATTTGCAGTGCTACAAAATTAATGCTCTCAGTTGTGCTGTTATCAAGAACTGAAGTGGTCTGTGTCTTGTCAAGCTGATAAACACTTTTTATTTCTTTATTTATTTCAATTTTTATTCTGTACTGGTACTGCAATGCCAGCAGTAACAGCTCTCTCCATAAGATTTAACCTCATGTACTCTGTCATCATGCCTGTCTATTCCTCACAGGGATAGTGTTTCCTAAATGGCCACCTTTCCCACTAGTGGGAAGTGTGGGAGACTGGAGTCAAGGGGAGCTTTCTTTCTTCCATTTCAATGTGTTACTTATTTTCCCAAATGGTATTAAATTGGATTTACAGTAACTTTGGGGTGAATAAGCTAGGAAAGGAATGTCTGAAAGGTGGTTTATCAGTACTTTAAAGCTCATATCTTGTGTAATATTTTGTTTGGTATTATGAAGACTTGGAACGATATGGTTTATCACTAGTAGATAATAGAAATATTATTCCTTTGATGATAAAGGACATGTTAAAATTTCCCCTTTAGTCTTTCTTCTGTTAGTTTTTTATTTCCTTCATTCCTCCTCATCCCCTTTTCTGCCTCTCCCTGAACTGGGCTATTGAGATAGCAGTGTGTTTAAAGTAAATACAGCATCTGCTGTGAATTTGTATTAATGAGATCTGTTTAAGCCATGACAATACCAGGTGCTAGATGAAAAATCACTAGCAGAGTTGACTTTTTTTTTTTTTCCATGTCTTTTTTTTTTCTGCTATTTTATTCTTAAAGAAAGCAATGAGGGCTAACACTTGGAAAAATTAATTTGAAAACACAATGTGTAATACCTCACTTCCCAAGAGGCATGAAGGATCCACATTGTACAATTAACATGTTATTACTTTGTTGTCTCTATTGTCTCTTATGTCCTCTCTCTTTCCTCCCTGTTCCTTCTCTTCTTTTTCCCCCGTCTAACTACAGTACCTGTTAGAGCCTGTTTTGGGCGTCATGAAGAAAGAATTTATCCTCTAATTTTAATTATGTTACTTCTGCAGCCTTCCATGAAAATGTTTGTTCTTGTTAATTTAGTTAGAAAATTATTTGTCTCCAACAGTTCTTCATGCTTGTGTCGTTTTTTCAGCCTAACTTTTAATTGTAGAAGGCAGTCACTTTTAAGGCTCACCCTACACTGAAGTTGTCCGGAGACACCATGTTTTCATATTTGTAGCTTCTTTAAAAGGAAGAGGGGTCGTGATTCAGAACTGTTGGTGTAACTTCTCTTTTCACTCCCTTTAAGGAGTAACTGACAGGTGTAACAAAACTCTACATATGGTGGTTTTGTCAAGCCACTGCAGCACATCAATGGCCAGTCTAAAAACCTTGTTCCTAGAAGGCCTCTGGATAGAGCACTGATCCTTAGCCTACATTAGTATTTCAGAGGACATAGTGTTAGGAAAATATGAATTATAACAAACCATGTCAGGGAAAACACCCTGAGAAAGCTAAGGCACCTGTATTAATGTAAAGGTGTAACTGCACATTATTCTTTTTCAGTACTATAATATAATGTACTATATTTTCAGTACTATAATATAATATAATGAAAACTCATAATAATGCTGCGTTTGAAGGTACAGTAGAATTTTAGACTTTGTATTCAACATGAAGACTCTGGACATCATGAGCTAGCAGCAAGTGTAACCACATTTAACTGGGGACATGCCCTCTGAACTGCGGATGGGAATGAGGATTTATTTTTTTAGTGGTGTTTTCCTCCTTCATCTGGGAGAAGAGAGTAGAACAGATTTATTTAAAGTAAAAATATGGGTACATATAAAGCAAGTAACATTCATTATGGTGTTTTTTTCCCAGATTTTTTTGTAATGCTGACTTGATTATCTTATACAAAAATAGGAAAAGGGAAGAAAATTGTATACTTCTTACATATGTTGTGTTTGGGTTTTTTTTAATTCTTCAAGATTTTTCATTTAAAAAATCCCAGAAATATATCAGTCTTCTGGAATTTATTCTTTTGTGTTTTGTATTGAATAATTTTTTTTTTTCTGTAACCTCACTGCAACATTGTGATTTATGTTTTTTGTTGCCAGAAATGCAAGGAATCTTAATTTCAGAAGGAAATGTGTGATATGTAAGTGAATTAATTCAATCTGAAAGTCAGGACCTCTGCAAGCCACCTCTTTAAACAGAACATGTGCTCATCCAAAGGGCACACAAGTAATTAAACTCAACCCTAATTTTCTTAAATGTAATTGAATTTCATGGTGTGTGTAGTATTGTGGAGTTACCTACAAGAGGTTTCAATAAGCTTTGGCAGCATTAGAGACAGCATGTTTATAGCATCACAGTGGGAATTTTACAAAGTCACTGATTCCATAAATGCTAAAACATATAACAACCTCGGTTTTTTTGAACAGTCAGTTCACATCTCTACCCTAATCTCCTTGATGCAGCTATGCTGTTCTCAGTATCTTCTGTTTGCTAAGAGGAAAAAAAGTAACAATTTTCCTTCTGTGTAGCAGTATTCTGTTTGCAAGTAGCCTCATCATCAGGTGAGAATTCTTTATGGATTTCAGTGTCCTTTCTGCTGGTGAGCATCTTGATTTATAACCATTCTTCAAGAGACATTGAAAAGCTGATAATTTTGTGGCTTAGATTCAATTAAAACTTTCATGTGTAAAAAACATACAGAGAGGTGTTTTGTCTTTTGTTTTTATAATTTTTGGATTTTTATATATTTTTTATATATTCTATATTTTTATATTTTTATCTATTTTTAATAGTTTCATAGTTACAAGACTTACAAATGCTGTGACACTAAACACATTGTTGAAATGTATTTAAGATGTTGGATTCTCCACAGTTCTTTTCATTTTCCTCTCCGCCCTAACATCATACCATGTTAGATTGTGGTAGTCCTACTTCAGTAGTAGTCACAAGTGTTTTTGGAAGCTTCTCAGTCATGACCTTGTGATTTCTGTCATATGGTAATGTCAAAACCTTCTTGTCCCAAAACCAGTGTATGTTGTTCAAGTGAAAAAGCAGTAAAAATATGCTTCTGATTTATCTGCAGGATCATATCTAAATGAGGCTTACACTACTTTTTTTTTTATTTTCTTCTGCTTAAGGTAGACAGATTTATTTTATTTTATCTTCCTCTTTATCATTAGTTTCTTCAGCTCCTGCTTTGGAGTAATCTCAAGAGTTTGAATATGACACATTTTTAATCTTTTGCATCATAACACAAATGTCTTAATACTCTCTTGGGAAATTCCCTTTTGCAGCTGTACTCATGGCAGGGCTATTTTTGTTACTTTTCCTTCAGAATAATAATTTTCTTTCTTAAAAATACCTCTTGGTTTCTAGAATAACCACATCAGCCTCAGCCTTATAGATAGAGGGAATCTATTTCAGACAGAATGCTTAAAATTTCCAATTAAAAAAATAATAATGGTTAAGAATTGTGAAATAATACATAGCTTTTAAAATGGTTTGGATATTTGGTATTAAATATCTTTGTTTAGAAGCAACATTATTTTCTTACAAATGGAAAAAGTGCATGGTCATCGAAATAGAATTAGTGTTTCTGTACTTAGTCTGAGTAGGCTTTGTAATTAACAAAATATACTGAGTTACATTAGACAGTAATGTCCATTCTTAGAAATCAGAAACAAATATTCTGTCAAACCTAATAGGAAATCTTGCAGTTAAAAGCCTGTGTAATAACTCAAATACATATAGGTTCAAGTCTTCTATTACATATTTAAATTATGTGCCCTGTTGAGAAGAAGACAACTGTTTTAACTCCAGTCACTTCTGCAGATATCAAAATCTTGGACCACAATATCAGAATAGTATTCAGGTTTTTTGTTTGTTTTTGTTTTTTACAGATATTATTTTGTGTTATATTTATTGATCGTCAGACAGATGTGTGATGTTGGGCTTTTTTGATGAAGAAGGGGTTGGGATAGAAACAACTATTTCAACTTGATAAACTGAAGAAATCTTGTGATATTTTTGATTATATTTGCTTGTTAAAGATGAAAGAACCTTTCAGGTAACTCAGTTTGCTGTTTAAACACAAGCTTGTCAGTCAGTAACACCAGCAGCCAATCCTTACTATTACTCCAGTAAAAGTATTACCCCAGTTCCTGAACTGGAGCGTGTGTGTTTCTGTGCTGCAGAAGCAGTCAAACAGTGAATAAAGTAAAAACTACACTGAAAACTTCAAAATAAAGTTATATCTTTGCCTGAAGTTGATAGGATTTTAGATAATATGGAGGGAATGTTTAAGCTAGCAAGGTAAGTTTCTCTGTCAATACAAAATGGGAAACTTAAAAGAGATTACTTAAAAAAAAAAAAAAAAAAAAAAAAGAAAGAAAAAAGAAAAAGAACAGTCCCCAATGGAAGAGCCCAATAAAATATTTGAGGAATGAAACCCAAGATTCTACCAAAATGATTCTAAGTCATTAGCTAAATTGTGGCAAGAAATATGTCGAATAAATTCTCTCAAGTCTTTCAAAAAGAAAACAAAGCTAACAGACATTGATATCCTGACCATTTTATTCTAATTAAATGTTCCATAAAAGTTATTGTGATTAGATAGTACTTTCTAATTGAAGTATTTTCAGATGTAATACCAGTAGGAATGAAATAATTATTATAACCCAGGCAAATTAAACATTGCTCAGAGAAAGTTAAGCATAACCAGGTCAAAGCAAATCCATTCCAAGGCATTTGCTATTATTCAAAGCCTCATTTTTGGACTAGCATTTGAGGCACTTAATAGTGTCCTCTGGGGATCTGGAAATGAGATTCAAAATTATCAAGTGTGTTTTGAAAAAAGTTGGGAGCAAAATTATTAAAGGAAATTACCACTCTTGACTTAGGAATCCTTTCCAAAAGTAACTTCTATGCTTTTGAATCAGTCTCTCTGAAAGCAAATTTAGTTTAACTTCTAAATTAACTCTGTGTATGAAAGTCACCTGGAATATGTGGGCCATTCAGTAAGAGATACACAAATTCTTATATGCTTCCCCTAGTGTGTATACAAATTACATCATCTCAGTGTAATCCAGTAACAGGAGAAACTGCTCAACACCTGTGAAATGAAATGGCAACAAGAAAAATCTGTCTCCATAAGTACCTACCTCCACCTTATGTGCTTTTTAAAGTCTCAGTCTTCCACAGTTACTTCAGTAAACTCTAGAGCTCAAACCATCCCACGCTCAGTTTGGGAAAAACACTGTGGGTTACATCCTGTGCATTTTATCTCAAAGCTGAGCTTTCTACAACTTATAGCTTTGCTCTCCTCTCCATTTTTAAAACCTGGGACAGACCAAGTTAAATAAATATGGCAAATATCTGCTAAAACATTTCTTTTGCATCATTTACTTTTTTTTTTTTTTTTCCTGTTCCTGAAGAGAACTCAGAGTTAGGTTGGGAAATCTGTTGTTAGCTTGCTATGGCTGTTTGTTGTTCACTGGCTACAGAAGCTCTGCCCATCTACAAGGATGCTTTCTTGAAACCAATTAACCCCTGGATGCCACAGTCATGATCACTGAAGGGTAGGAAGCAAATGTCAGGTGCTTTATTCTGTATAGCATCTGGCAAAGAAGTCTGTTGTTATTGTTGAAACCACTTTTTTTTTGTGGGTGTTTGGAAAATGTGTGATCTATTTAAGACTATGGCACTTCTTGCCACATCACAAAGGTTTTGTAGAGAGGCAGGAAAATCCAGGATGGTGCTTTTATGTAGTATCTGATAACGTAAAAACACAAAATACTAAAGAACCAGCAAGTATTCTTAAGAAATCTCAAAATATCCTGAGGCAATACAAAGAATGGAAATGTTTTCTTTTGTCTATTTAGTATGTTCCTGTAGAATATGGGAGTATTTATTCACAAACTCCTATAACAAATGATACAAGCAACCAATGTAATTGCATAAATACTTGCTATCTGCACAAAGCCACTAATTTTTTGTAATTGAGGCTGAGCTGGAGACCACCAGGAGAAATAATAATAGGAGTCTTCAGGGTATGAAGCAAAGACAAATTTCTGTCAAAGCTGTAGAAAAAAAAATCTTATGTAACTCAGGAATAAAAGATATCACATTCCTTACACTGAATGGGGTTGGAGCCAGTCTGCCTGTGATGAGATTGTGCAAGTCAAGACAAGGTAGAAAAAGGTAGTGCCACAGGTGGAGTTTTCAGGAGATGCTTGTGGGTGATCGAGGGGTCTGTTAGTGTCATCCCCTGGTACAAACCAGAAATGGTTTATTTGTACCAGGTTCAGAAATAGTGATGTCACATAATATATCTGACTCTATGATAAACTTCCTCCAAAAGGGAAAAAAAGCACTGTGCTGCTTGTTTACACCCTGGGCTAATAGATCATGTGATGTTTTCTTAGTGTTTTCTTCTTCCAAGCCATAAAGTGGAACTGGACAAAACATGAGCCATTAGAGATTAAAAAACCACTCTTTTCCACAAAGAAGGCATGTTCAGCATGCAGTTTGTTCTTGTATAGTTTGCTGTTACATTGATATAATGGATTTTATTTTTCTTATTCAATTCTACTCTTAGAGCTCTTTTTCTCTGTTGCTGGATGTGCTCTGGCTGGTAACATTGCCATTTGTTGCTATAGAAATTGATGCCAGAGGTTGCAAAGCTAGTGAGAGTGTGTTGTGTAAATCACCTAATGGAAAATGACATTGTCAGACATCCATTACCTTTCATTTATAGCAGTTTAATTTTCTCTCCTACTTTTCTAGGCTGCTACCACTTACTGATTAATAGCCTTGGTACAGTGGGTATTTTTTAATGCATTGTAGCTTTATTGCAAACCTCTACCCTCATATTAACCAAATGCTTATTGCCCAAGTTTAAAATAAATAGATTCCCATCTCCTGAGACTCCATGAGCTTTGTTTCAGCTTAATTTTCTTAGAAATCTGGAGGAGACTGTAGTTATGCTCCAGAAGAGTAGGTAACTAATGGGTGTTGCTTATATTGTATAAACAAAGTTAGCCTATGGTAGCGATTATATTAGTAAAGAAATTTAACTCAAACTTTCAATTGCCTTTTAATTTCATGTGTAATACAATAAAAGAGGGCTAAAGGTTAGTGATAATAGTGTATGGCACAGTATGGGCTTTTAAGTTCAATGGATAAAATTGTAAGTAATATTTGAAGATGCATCCTGTTTACTGCAAAGTGGAAAACATCTGAGGTGGAGAAACAATAGACATGAATAATTTTTAACAGTTGTACATTTGTTGTTCAGAGATAACCAACCTTTTTTATCTAGCAGAAGCTAGAAAGCCTTCCTTAGATTTGTGTGAGATCTGAGGATGGTTCTTAATGAAAGAAGACTTTTTTTTTTCCTCCTTTCCTTGTTCACATTTCTATCTTCAAGGTCACGTTCTCTGTGGGTAAAAGTGCTGGAGTGACACTAAAATAATCTCTTTTAATGTGATTAAAAGCTAAGGGTCTGACATCTCTTAATTATTGAGTTCAAAAAAAGAAGCAACTACATTTGCTGTCAACTAGCAATTACAAAGGCATGACATTAGCCCTGGTTGGGCTGCTTACCTTGGTTGTCTGTGGGAGCAGGCATCAGAGTTCTGTTTTTCTCTAAACTTAATATAAAGATGAGTTTTAGTGGTAAATATGGAAATATTTATATATTTATATTATATATGTAATACTTATAATTATTATATCATATATTAATGATATATTTGTATCAATATATTTATAGTATTAGACACAATTATAGTATTAAGTATATTGTATTTATATTATATCTATATAATCCCTAAAGTATCTTTGTAAGCATAATTCTCAAACATATGTTGAAAATTCAAAGTGGAGCGTGAGCTTGATTATAACATTTAATTAGATAAGGTGACATAACTAATAGTTGCCAAGAGTTTCTGCCCAGACTTCCTGCCTGGTTCTAGAGTAAAAAGGAAAGAATACGCTAGCAAAGCTATAGTTGAAACAGTGTTATGTGAAATGAGAAATAAGGGGGAAAGATACAATGAAATTGAAGAATTAAACTTGTAGAGATTCATCTCCTGCAGCAGTTCTTGGTCTCCTTTGTCCATCTTTAAGCAGCGCTGTCCCCTACTCCTTAAAGCTGTTCTTAAAAGAATGATCTTCCACATCAAGAACATACATTTTTTGAGCCGGTCAGATGTGGTTGCATTGAAGATTGTTAGTTCTTATCGAATAAAATCAGTAGTATAAATAAAATAAGTAACTGGAAGGTTTTTGAGTATTCAAGATTCCAGACTAGAAGGTTGCATGTCTTTATGTTTCCAACATAGATGAAGAAAAACACGGTTGTTTATTTTTAAAGACAGAAGTAGGCTGAAAAAATGATTTCTAGATCTGTTCTCTGTCAAAGCTTGGAAATATTGCTTTTCCCATTTTTTGTTCCAATTGCTTTTCCAGTGTTTTGGTACAACTGTATTGCTGTATGTTTTATCCTCCCAAGTGAAAACATTAATACAAACAACAAAAATAAATGTAACACACTCAAGAATGAGTTTTTTGCATTGTTTCTGCTGTCTAGAATCAAATATCTATGGTTAAATCAACACCTAGGGATGGCTTCCTTCAAGAAAATGTATGTTTTTATGTAAAGCAGTGCTTTCCAACTAGAAAATTCTGGTTTATTTTTTGTCAGCTGCAGCTGATTCTCTGGAGACTTGGCGAATGGGAACATGAGAAATCTATAAGAAAAATTGAAGGGCCTTTATTTCTTGCTAGGAATTCTCAGGCTTTAGAGCCTTCTTCTTCATGCATCATTTTGTTACTTTTAGTGGTGTTTGTTTTCCACCTCACTTTCTCCTTTAAAAAATATTCACTTCTGACCAGCATAACTGATGGCAGGACATTATTTCTCTGTTTTGTTAGTGGCTTATGTTCTGAGAGCTCTCTTAATAATAAAACATTGAATCCTAGAATTTACATTATTTACAAATAATGTTTGGTGGATTTCAAAATTTATCTCTCTTTCTTTACAAAGAGAAAACTGTAAGAACATATATGCATGTAGTATTCTCAATACAGCTTTAGTATATGCATCCAGTTTGCCTTCTCATACTGTTCTCTTTCTGTTCCCCACCTTTTGTTCTATTCATTTTTGCAACTCCAAGGATGAAGTGCAGACTTCCATTCTATCAAAACTAAAACAAACATTTCCACAAATCATGTCAAACAGAGATGTTTATAGTATAACACTTCAAAATAAAAAAAAATTCTATTTTCCTTTGTGAGTGTGGAGATTTTTGGAGGTTTTGTTGATGGATTTTTATATGCCTTCCAGGGGTGCTGTTTTTCTTTTTTGTTATTGTTGTCTGCGTCAACAGTTCCAAATTAGACACACTGTTTTTAGAGAGCAGTTTAAGGAGAATCTATTAAGTGCTCAATAAAACTTGCCACTTTAAAATAAGCAATAATTGGAATTACTATATTTTTTATCAGAATATACAGTACTGTTAATTGTTTTGGTCTCCATGTATATGAAATCAGAATGAAGTAAACCCTTGAGACAAAGCTTTACTTCTGTATAAAGTACTAAGTTATTTTTTATTCCTAAATAAGCAATCTAAGAATAAAATAATACTTGATGCTGCAACTTTATTCCTGGTTTTACAGCACTAAAAGAACATGCGTACTGTTGTTTGAAAAATATATCCACGGCTTGTTGTACTTGACATACACTTGTAAAGACATAAAAAGAATGAGCCATTCTCTCCAGGTAGAGGAGCCTCAGAAAAGGCAAAGATATCCTCTCACATAGCATAAAAATGATCAAGAGGACAAGAAAATTGACTTAGGAGGAAATACTGAAGCAGCTAAATATGAATGAGACCTTGTCTGGGGGATGTCTAAAAGAGGGCATTGGGACCAGAAACACCTGAGGAACATAAACACTATTTGTGGAGAGGAAATATACAGTGAAATCTTCCCCTCCTCAAGAGTTATAACTAAGAGCAAGCAGACAAAATTGAGAGAACAGTGAGTTATGCCTGCTCCAAAATAATCTCTCAAGAAAAAAATATGGAAATTCAGTATATACAATATACAAATACTGGATTAAAAAAAATAAGAATTATTCTTTAAAGTAGTAAGGTGAGGAAAAATACTATATGTGATAGAGTATCAAAAGCAGATCTTTTAACTTTTGCTTAGTTATTCACTTTATAGATATTTGATAAATGTAATTCTGAAAACTTGCCATCTGATGTAATAGTTGTTTCCAAACCAAGAATTTCAAGTTCTCCTTGTTTTCATCAATGATGCTCTTGCAGTCTAGAAAATCCTGTTTTGGCTTGAACATGATGGAACTGGCAAATGAAGTTGCTAAGCCACTGTCCATCCGATTTGACAAGTTGCAGCAGTACAGTGAAGTTCCCACTAGCTGGGTGAGGGGAAACATGAGCCTCATTTTCTAAAAGGGAAAAGGGAAGCACCCAGGATCTACACACCAGTCTATCTCACCACTGGACCCAGTAAGATAATGGAGCAGAACCCAACTGGAGTACTGTGTCCAGTTCTGGGGTTCCCAACACAAGAAGGACATGGAGCTGTTGGAGTGGGTCCAGAGGAGAGCCATAAAGATGATCAGGTGATGATCAGATGATGATCAGATCTGATCAGATCGTGATCAGATGATCATGATTCCATGAAGGCAGACTGAGAAAGTAGGGGCTGTTGAGCCTGAAGAAGAGAAGGTTCTGGAGAGACCTCATAGCCACCTTTCAGTACCTAAAGGGGGCCTACAGTAAAATTGAAGAGGAACTTTTAAAAGGGCATGTAGTGATAGGATGAGAGGTTTCAAGCTGAGAGTAGGTTTAGATTAGACATTAGGAAGAAATTCTTTAGTGTGAGGGACATGAGACAATGAGAGAGGTTACCCAGAGAAGTTGTGGATGTCTTGAAAGTGTTCCAGGCCAGGCTGGATGGTACTTTGAGCAGCCTGGTCTGGTGCGAGTTGTCCCTGCCCATGCAGGGAGGTTGGAACTACACAGTCTTCGAAGTTCCCTTCCAACACAAACCATATTAGGATTCTATTTGTCTAATTGTACAGGGGAACTGAGTGAAGCATTGTTTTATGTAGTGATTTATTATTTTTTGTGTGTTTGTATAGCATTCTTAAATCATGTAAAAGCAACATGGTTGCTGGTATTTAAATCATTATTTGTTATTACTCAGGACAGGGGACTTTTTTATGCTTGCTGTGATTCCTGAATTTGAAAATTTAATAGTATTCCCAGCTTTTACATTTTTGTGGATTTCACTAGTAAATCTGACTGGAAATTCTCCTGCAGCTTTTTTTTTTTTTTTCCTACCCACGTCAAATCTTGAAGTGGAAGGTTTAGTAGATTTTTTCAGGGAAGGAAATTCAAAAATATTTTTTGATACCATGTCCATTTAAAAATCTTCTATATGAAAACCTGGTCTTGCAACAATCCATAAAAGAGGAGCAAAAAGTAAAAATAAAAATAAATTTATGAAATGTACAGAAACAAGAGCTTTAATACTCCTTTGGCATATTTTGCTGGGTTTTTTGTTTGTTTTACAAGCATATGTGACTTATTCTGTTACATTCTGTTACCGTACTGTGTGATATCAGAGTATGAAAGACTGGAACTCTGTGTGCTTTAGGCAACAGTGTATTCAGAAATGGCTCCAAACTGTTTAATAGACAAAGGGATGTGGATCCTCTAATAATGTGCTTGTTGATTTTTTTTCATTTTGAACCCAAACATGTGTACAAGTGCTTGGGGGCACATGGAAGTGCTGGTGAATAAATTATTTGAAACTTTAAAAGGTTTCCTCAGATTAACAACTGCAGAGCTGTTATCCGTAATTTGTGGCTTGTACATTTCACTCAGCCTGGAATAATTCAATTTAATTAGCACTGTTCCCACTAATAAATTGGCTTTGGGTTTGTTCTATGTAGACTGCTTATGCAGGAGTGCTATAGAAATCTTGCTGAATTTATTCTAGAAAGTTCAAAGCTTAAGAAATGTTTGCAGACTCTTTTCACTGTAACAAGAAAAGGAAACCATTGTGTTTCCATGGTGCACAGTTCCCAGTTCACATTTACTCTGAATGAGTTTACTCATGCTGGCCATACACAGCTGCTGTACCTCCTGAAGGGTATTTTGGGATTGATGAACCATCTGGTGGCTCTCACTGTAACAGCTCAGTGACAACAGCACGAGGGATTTCTTTAGATAATCTGCAAAAACATGGGCAGTACAAATATTCCTTTTCCAGCAGCTGCTCTGATGAGTATTCTTGTTATTGCCATTGTGTAATAGGATTTGGATTCAATCTGATCTTTGCAATTTTTATCTGTATTGGTTCTTTGTAGAAGACTTAATTTGCTGCTTTAAAGAAAGGGGTTCTTGATTTCCTGCAGTGCAGAATTTACTGCTTCTTTAGGTAGAGTTATTAACATCAGAACTGATTAAAATATTAGATATTATACAAAAGAAAGGTAGATTTGGAACATAGGAAGAAATTTGTGTATTTGACAATTCATAACTTTTACTGGGTAAAATTAACCAAGTATATTTTTTTACTGAGGCTTTATCAAGTCTGAAACTGTGAGGTCTAACCAAAGCAGTGTCAAAATGCTACTTTGGGAGGGAAGAGAAAAACCCAAACACACACAAACAAAAAACCCAAAACAAACAAACAAAACAAAAAACACAAAACAAAACAAAAAAGCAAACACAAAAACCAAACCCAAACAAATAAACAAACCACACACATGAAAAAACAACAACATGCCCAAAGATAGTTGTTACCAAATAGTTGTGGACCAGATAACTCTCATGTTTGTTATTCCAAATATGATAAACATCTATGCTGAATGTGAGCTGGACATATGGTGCAAAGTTTCTCATGCTGAGTGGAAAACAGCTGCCCAAAATCTGCAATGCATTACAAAGCTGGGAATATGTTAATTTTTGCAAATCTGTTTTGATCATCCTCACTTTCTCCATCATAAAAACGCAGTATTTTGACATAAATCATGGGAGGTGAAATAATATTTTTAATGCACTGTACTCTTTCTAATGCATGTATATGTATATATTTCAGAATCATAAGAATAATTATGATACAGAAATAACATAAATATCATGTATGGATGAAGGCTGGTGATGAAAGTACAATGTATACTGTTCTATATAACAGTAATGTCAGTAATAACTAATACTGTCCTAAAAAAATAAATATTTACATTAATTGAGCAGAATGATGCTGCATTATTTTCTGGAATTTATTATGCAAAAGAATGGGTTTAGGCAGGTATTTAAAGTTCAGGTAAAATCCATTTAGCGTAAGAGAAGTTTAAAGCTAAAGCTTACTGAACACTTAGGCCAAAGAAATAATAATTAATGCCCCTGGATTTTCTTATTGTCTTTTGTGCCATTAAAAGCACCGAGTCATGAGTCTCTTCCATCCCCTTAAAAAGGGAAATGGTTAATAACAGAAAGTACCTTATTTTCAAATGCTTTTATGGCTTTTCTGTTCATAGGTCTTCTTGCTCACAATGATGCTGTGTGTCTACAAATGCAAGTTAAATATCTTAGTATTAATTGTGAACTGGGTGTCTAAGAGGAAATGGAATATCAAAGTTTCATTTTATTGAAATGGTGCTCAGAATGGATGGGGTTGGGAAGCATTAAGAAAATTATTCTTCTGCAGCTGGGTTTCTCCTGGGGAATTCATGTCACAGTGTAATTCAGTCTGAAATTTTATACCATATACCTTATGGTAAACTTCAGTACATATTTGAAAAAAAGCAAAGGGTGTAATGTTTCTGTCAGCTTATTTCAACCCTGTTACCTCTGTAGAGTCAAGGAGTGACTCTTCCTGATTTGTTGCATGTCTACATCTAGAAGCTGCTGCCAAATCACTTTTTGCCTAATTTACTCTCACAGAGGCAGTGAAAATTTCCTAACAAAACAATTCAATTAAAAATGTCTTTATATATATATATATAATAATTTAAAACTATGTTTGCTTACTTCTAACAAGCTTCATTTTCTACCATGCATCTACCATGCATGTTGTATATATTTTCCAAAATGTTCTCTTACTAGATAATCAAAATGTAGTGGGTTTTGATTGTCCCATCATAAGTGCTGTTTGGCTTGATTTAAACTCTAGTAAGGGCTAGCTGTACAGAACAATCCTTTTTTCCTTGTGTTTATATGAACAATATATCCCAGTTGCTTCAAAAAGACATCATGTAGTTGCATAGTTGTAGTGAAATGAGGCAACGAGGTGCCACTAATTGCCAGGCAGTGGGCATGAGCTTGTGTTAAGCCCACCTGTGCCTGATTAGGGCGGGCCCCCATTGCGCATGAGCAGGACCAGGGGGCCAATAAAAGGTGAGGCCTGAAGCACAGGCTCAGCTCAGTCCTGAGCAAGCCAGCAGAGAGGTCAGTTGCTCTTGGAGCAATAGCACCGATCCAGGCTGGTCAGCCCTGAGGGCTATAGGCTCGGAGCACTGTTCATGAGTCTCTGCTGGAACACCTGGTTGCCTCATTTCACTACATATAGTAATCCATACGGTTTGTATGGAATCTATGCAACAATTTGTATGGGGCTGAATCTCACACTTGCTCTTGTTAAATTTCACATAACTGGAGACTGCCCAGCTCTCTTGTCTATCCAGATCTCTGTAAGGTCTCTCTGTACTCAAAATGAACCATTATCTTTGCCATTGTTCTGTTTCACTTTTTTAATAATACCCCTAATATTTTTTTTACCACCTCATTCTTTCCACAGAAATAATATCTTCTGGATGGTTTACTCTTTTGTATCTCAGTTTTAAATCTGTAGAACATTGCACAGGTGTTTGGGGGAAGAAGGGAGAAATTTTGTGAAACTGGAGAATATTTATGCTCTTTGAATGACAGCAGCCTCTCAATACACTTCATAGGATAGCAGTGTTGATATACTTGATTGCAGCACAGTGCCTTGTACTGCGCTGCCAAATTTGCTTTTTGGGAAATAATGGGGTTTACTTTTAATTTTGTTTTCTTCTGTAAAATATGTTTACAGCCATGAGATTTTTGCTATAATAAATGTTTAAAACAAAGCAGCCCCAGATTCTCAAGAAAGCTGAGAAACAGACAATATGTTGTTAGATTATTTGACTTCTTTCCTGTCTCTCAGTATTGCAAAGGTTGTAAGTGGTAGGAAAATTTTAAGAGTTAAAAATTTTGTAAGTGATATTAAATATACAACCAGTCCATGCTTTTGCTGTACATTTTAAAAATAAAAGGGTTTGTATTGATTTTTGTTGTTCATGTTGAAGGCATAAAAGTGATTTTGAAGGTGGCAATGGTAGTAATGGGGAAAGGTTACATTCACTGAAGAAAGATCATTCCTGATACAGTTTGGGAGCTTTTGCTGAGAGGAGATTTTGCTGAGGGAATTAGACATGGTGAATTCTCAGAGTTTAGTGGTTTAGTTTCAAAACATAAACTACTAGTTCAGGAGCAGCCAAGAAGCTCTGATAAGCTTCAGTTTTCCTCGGTACTGCAGACTGAAATAGACATTATAGTTGAATGACTTAAACTGTGGTGGTGGAAAAGTATTTCTTCTCAGTAAAACTGCATTCAGTAATATAGTACAGCACAGAAGACTTTTAAATTCTTTCTTCTAAAAAGTACTGAGAGCTGATCTAACTTGGTATTCTCTGAAAACAGTGGGATTTTTCCAACAGAAATGAGGTTAGCTGTATATAGATGTATACAGAAGAACTTTGAAAATCCTTACAGTTTCTTTTACCCAGCTTTAGCTGTTGAAGTGAAACATGACATATTAAAATCAGTATACTTATATTGGTGCAGCTGTATGCAAGCAAGAGGTTCTATGAATTTGTACTCTAGTTATATCAGCTGCCCTCTCTTTTTCTCAAGTTCTAAATGCAAAATTGTTATGTTAGAATATATACTTGTTAACTGGGCCTTGAACGAAACAATATATAGCAAATGTGCTGTTTCATGAATGGTCTATAATTCAGAAAACGGTCTTTAACGGTCTTCAGAAAACGGACTTTAGAATTCAGTCACACAAAACAACACAGTTACAGTTCTTTTGGAATATGTAAATTCAAAACCCGGTGTCCAGATCACAGCTGGACATGCTTATAGTGTAACACCTGCGTTCAGAGGTTATCTGAACCATTCTAAATGTCCATTGACGCTTGCTTTCGTCTCTCTGTGTTCTCTTTTATTTGATCAAAGTCAGCCTGTTTCTTTAAGTTTTCTAAATTCTCTTTTAATTCATGTTTTCATTTAGATTTCCATCAGTCTTAGGCAATCTTCTTAGTCTTTTTTTTATTGTTAGCATGGTAGTGGTTTCTTCACCATAGCCTCGGTCACCTGCCAAGACAAACTCATCAGCTGCTTGATGCTGCTTGAGCAGTAGAAGCTATGGCTGAGTCTATCACTGCACATGTGTAAGGTTAGCAATATTATTTTCCAAAACTGACACAAAATAGAAGCTGTAATTAGGGCAAATAGCAATTGATATAAAGCAATATACTTAGCAGGACAAGTAAATTTGACTTTCAAGATAGGCAGTATTCTGTGTTTTGCCTCCCAGATTAAAGTAATACTTGAGACATGTTTTTACCTTTGTTAGTAGTTAGAACAATAGAAAATTTAATCTTATACGACCAATTTTCTAGAAAAGAATTTCTTCAATGACTGCACTGCCTTCTCCTTAAGAAGGCAGCAAACATTTTTTTTATTTTTTTCAAATGGGCAAGATGTTAGTTACGTTTCAGTTCTACCATTCCTATGGTGGGTTAAGCAGATTTCTATTACTCTTTTTCCTCTCTTACTTTTGAAGAAATATAGGCAATGTGCACATTCTTCAGGAATAATGAAACTGAAGGCTGAGATCCTTCAGTTCTGCCTGTATGGAAATTCAGGAACTCCTTTAGCTATTATCCTATCACATTGTCATTTCTTGGTCGCACTAGTATTTTATGCCGAATATGCTTGAATATGCTGCATAATAAGTTCCCTACATAGATAAAATTACAGAAATATTGAAGTACTCTAATGAATAGAATATACACTATTTTAACATAACAGAAAGGTTAGCTACTGAAAACATATTCAAAGACTAAGTATATATAACTGAAAGTCACAAATGGCCAAAGAATACTGTAGACCTTCTTTACATTATTACTAGAATACACATATTGATACATACAGGGATAAAATATGCCTGTTTCACAGCAGCCACCTAGAAGTAAAAGACTTCTGCTCTGAAATGAAGAATTGTTTTAGATGTTTCCTAGGAACTCACTATATGCCTACCTTCCAACCTCTGGTCAATTTAATTCAAATCAACTTGCTTTTGCTCATATAGTCTAGATGGCTGATAGAATTCAAATAATTTTTTTCCCATTTGCTGTGGGATGGGAGTGCCATGAACAACAGATAGCTACCAGGGTTGTCTGAAATGTACTAACACATAACTTACAAGACAGCAATTTGGTACTAATCTAACCCTATGCGTACATGTTTATCTTTTAATTTTATTTTATTTTTTTATTTTTTTTATTTGTTGAGCAAGAGAAAACCCAAGACCGAGAACTTGTCAGTCATGCATAACCAATGACCATAGTCTAATCACCTAGCCTAATAATCACCCAATTTCCATTAGACCAACAATCCCACTGTTTTAATAGAATCTCTTTTCTGAAGTACAGGGCTGCAGATTATTATCTCCCTTTCCCACTTTAGTCTCATATTCTTCATCTTTGGGCTTGCCCTCTCATAATGACAGACACACGTGCAAAATGTTTTTAAGCAGATCCATGCAAAGTTTGTTTTGACAAACTGAAACAGGGCAAACCTTTGACAGAATTTTTGTATTGGTTCCAAAGTGCTTCAAGCAGTGACAGTTCAAAGGCATTTATAAGCACAAAATAGTCCTGGCTAGTGGGTAAACTTTCCTATGGGATGAAAATTGTTCCACTGAGGTGCCATGTATTACAAATGTAAAATACCAGTTCTGGACAGGCTATGATGGTTTCACTTGCAATATTTAATCTAATATTAGCATGATAATTACTTAAGTAAAATACACAGTGATTATATTGCACTTCCTTTTTTTTTGGTTTGTTTTGTTTTTCCTTAGAAAACACCAACTAGATAATATATATAAGAAAGTTAAGAGAAGACTGATAAATCTAAGCATGTATCTTAGTAGCTTTGATGTGGGAAACATGTTTCAAGGTTACACTCAATTCATACACACGTATCTAACTTTAAACAAGTTTTTTACATTTTTTTCTCTTCTTGAGCTGTGATGATTTACCTACATTGTATTAAGGTTTTAAACTCTTTATGTCTGGTTTATGTCAAGTTGAGATGTGAATAAGCAATATCTTGCCAACATAGTTAGAGGTGGAACTGTGCAAATAATCACATTAGCTATGACTGTCACACATCCTGCAAAGCTAACCTTAGTGTGACTGCAGCTTCCAAAACTTGATTAAATGAAATGAAGACTGATGGAGGAATAACAGAGATAAAATAATTTTAATTATTTGTGCTGCCACAGCAAATAGGCGCTCTAGGATGAGACCAAGACACCTGCATGTCAAATGCTGTGCAAAAGCAGAAGTATTATAGTCCTCTAAAAGTCCAAGTATGAAACTCAAGACAGAACAGGTAAGACCATAAAATGTAGTAAGTACTAGGGAATACTACGTTACATTAGCACTATTAGCACTGGTGAAGGCATATCATCACTGTGGGCAATTAGAAAAATCATTGCATATAAAATGTTATTTCCTATGAATGATGTAAACACATTTTTTTCTCTGGTGAAACTCTCCAGTGCATGTGTTGTCATTGTTCTTGACATATATGAAGTCTGAATTAGATGTTTTTTGAGAAGAACAAGGAAACTATCTTATGGTTTATTCTGTTTCTATCAAGATTTATGAATTGTCAAAGAACCTTGAGAAGAATCTTAAAAAAAACCAAACAAACCTCCATGAAAATGTAAAAATTATAGAAAAAACTTTTTCAATATCCATTTCTCCAATAAGAATTTTGAATTGTTAATACCAGGTTTCCGACTAAGATACCCCTGCAATCAATCTCGTTTGAAAAAACAATGATAGTTCATACTAGACAAATTCTGCTTTCCTCTTCCATCCTGGCAACAATGTAAAATGTTGTATTCTTGTTTGAGTGAAAGTTGTTATTCATATGCCTCAGACACTCTAGAAATTTCACCCTAAGTGAAATCTAAAAGTGTCAAATTTGTGAACTCCTATTGCAGTTTATAAGTTCAACTTAACAGTTTTTGTACTGACAATAATCAATAAAAACTGTTGTTGTTCTGTGTATATATAGTGATGAATCTGCCTTTGACCATTTTATGAAATTTATCTATGAACTAACTTTATCATAATTAGAAAACTTGCATAACTGATGCATATGCAGTTTAGTCTTCATTTTGCAAGCACCTGCCTCGGGCAAAAATTTACATGCTTACATGATCTTATATGTATTAATCAAAAATATACATTTTTTTTGTTCCTTTTTTCTACTTGTTTGGTTTGGTTTCTTTCCTAAAAGTACCCAAAAAACCTTAAAACAATTCTGAAGTAACCTGTTAAGTTTTTCTTCATAAGAGCAAGAAAAAAAAAATTCCTCCTGCCCAAAACACATCAAAGAAAATATAAGTTTAGCCAATGTCCTTGCAACCTTTCCGTGTATTATTACAAATGGCCATTACATGTATAATAGAAAGATTTTCTTCCGAGCATACTGCAAAACTTTGGACTAGCAGCACCCTCAAAGTCAGGTAATTTTTTTGTAACAGTGATAATTAAAAAATATCTGAATTAGTCTAAGTCTTCTGTGTAACTGAATGCATGTACATAGTTATATATAAGATGAAAGAAAATTTACTCCCCTACAGTGATGAGCAAGAGGGGACACCTGACAACAACTGACATGGAGAAGGTTGAGGTACTTCATGATGTTTTTGCCTCAATCTTCACTGGAAGGGGCTCAGGCCAACTGCCCAAGTCACCAAATTCATAGGCAGGAACTGGAAGAATGAAGAACCACCAGTTGTTCTGTCAACAATACAAATTTTCATGGAGAGAATACTTAGATCCAATATTCAAAGTCTCAGTGATTCTGAATTTAAAACGTGGAATGTTATATATATGTCTATTACCAAAGTTCAATCAGTCCTGACCTTACAAATGTGATGAAGACGTGTACAAGTACGGGAAAGAAAGGGAAAAAATAAAAAGGAAAGAAATTTCTGCAAAACTCATACTCTACATATTTTCTGTCTCACTATCAATGAATCTTTTAATTAATTTTATGGTCATAAATCCAGTTTTATTTTGCATGATAAGTTTAAGTGGAGAAACATACAGAGCTTTTTAATTGAGATTTCCAAGGAACAGAAAGTTATATAGTCACACTATAACCACACATACCCGATCTTGTGTCATCTCACTTTGTGCTTAATTTTTGACCTACTTGAAAGAAATCTGAATACACTGATTGAGTTGAAGAAATCTCAAAAAGCTATGTTCATACAGATTTGCTGGGAAATGATATCTAGGGAAAGATGAGATTACTAAAGTATGTCAGGGATATATCTGTATATTTTATTTAGAAGCTACTGGTGGCCAACTTGTATGCATAGAGTTCTGCAAAAAATGCAGGATCTGCTGTAATTTCAAGCAAAGATAACAAAGATGCATGACAGACAGTACACAGGACTGCTGCATTGACAAGGCTGGTGATTGCAGAAAATGCAACATAAATCACCCAAAGGGAACAACTTGGTTTTACAACTTGGTCTGTGAAGGACACAAGAAAAAAAGACAAAAGTGAGACACTGTTTCATTTGGTAATTATGAACTTATTGGTCAGATTCTTGAAGGTGGGTAAAAAACATTATACATAATGGGAGATCTATAATTTTTAATAATTTTTTATAATTTTTATAATTTCCAACCACTGCCAAAATGACTTCTTAAAAATCTTGGACATTTGGCTTTTTAGTGCAGTTATGGAAGCAGTGGATTCATTGTGCATTTTTGACATTAAGTTGCCTAACAAATGAACCCATTCAAAAGAAATTTTGTCAAAAGCATAATTGCATAAAATAATTGAACCAGCAGGTATCATATATTCTTACAGACTGCATATAGAAGAAACATACAGTGTGCTTTGTAAAAATAATTTACAAATCATACAATTTGCTTATAAGACTGAGGGCTGTAAAATAAACTAACAATAAGTTAGGAAAGATATTTGCATTTATAGCAATGAAATTCTAATTTTATAATCAACTTAAATCAAGACTTATGAAAATATAATGAAATCCAATTTACTGTTAATAGTTGTTTCATCTCTCTGAGAATAAACTTTTCTTGCTTTTCAATGAAGAAGACTGTTAATAAATAATTTAAGCAGCATGGTACAACACATAGTGTTATATATATTCTAAATGAAGCTGTTTAAAGGGGAAAAAAAGTAATGGCTTGAGGAGCAAACCACTTTGGGAGGAAGGAAGCAGTAAAAACAGCTTTAGAGGAAAATTAAACAAGTTTTCTCACATCTTGCAAACAAAAAAAACTAAGCTGCTCAGAGTTTCCTTCATACATTGTGTTCCATTAAATGCTGTCTTTGCTCTGTGACTTCTTCTAACGACTCTAATTTTTCAGTTGCTAGGAGGATGTCTCAAAATAGGTACCATTGATTTGCTTTCACAGTGGAACTAGTATGTAAAGGACCTCAGGATAAAACCTAATCTTGAAAGTTTCCATAACCACTGAAAAGATCCAATATGTTTGGAAAATTCAGTGAATGCTTCATCCCACTGGAAATTAATATTTAAAGATGTTTCTTATAAATCTAGCTGGCATCTGTTCCTGCACAAGGTGACAAACAGTTTCATATGTCCAGTGAAGAAGCAACATCTGCTTTTTTTTTCAAGATGGAAAAATGCTGAAGGGAGACATATACAGTATTCTTAGGCCATACAAATTAAGATAATACAATTTACTTGCATTTTTCCTCTTCTGTGCTTTAAGCAAAAAGATTTTTTAACTGGTAAAAGATGCTCAAGAGGGGATTAAAAACCATGTGTGACAATGCTCACTGTCTTATGTGTAATGTTTTTTTACCAGCTAAGATCTTAAGAGGTACATATGTTGGTCACTGTCTCTTCAGCAAAGCACATCAGTGTTTCTGGACTCAGCCAATGCAAAACTATATGTAAAATTTCAGCCTTAAGAACTGCAAGTGGTTTAAGGCTTGTTATAAATCAACTGTGAAATCTATTTGGAATTTTCATCATCCAAAAGAAACACTGCTATTCTTGTGACCCTTTTGCTGCTCTGATATTATAGGAACATGTGGATGTTTAAAACTTTCTAAGCATTCAATTTATTTTCCAGTCATAATCAGGACTATGTTTTGATCCTAAAAAAAATTCTCTGTAAGCTATTATTTCTCCATATGTGCCTCCCAAAAATAAATATGTGGATATAATCAGAGGGAAGAGGTGTATTTATGTATACTCGAATGCATGGCAAAAAAGTATTAATATTGTTTTCCATCTGTGAGTCAGTGTTTACACCACTCAGAACACAAATGATGTGAGTTTTACCACATCTAACTTGAGACATTCAAATGTGCCATTCTTAGTAGCAATGGAGAAATAGCTGGCAGAGTCTGCACTCTACAATAAAGTGGTTGCTTTGGTTTTGTTTGGGTTTTTTTATTATTAAGAGGCATGGAGTTCTGCTGCATCTCGCAGCACTTTGCTATGAAACCGTGCTTTGATCACACCTTTCTGTGAGTGTAAGGATGTTGTCAGGAAGTGAACTGCATGTTGTTGTATGTTCCTTATATGAAATTTTCTTGTAGCAGAAATATCTTGGACTGTGGAAACTCCAGGAAAAAACATCACCTGAAAATGTAGAGATACCTTTGAGGGTGTAAATAAAGGTTTACATGTAGGAAAACTGATCATCCATAATATTGTTAGCTTGTGTGCCCACTGTTGTACAATGTAGAGATAAATCTTTAAGAAGGCAAATTCCATATGTTTGGGACCAGTTCACAGAAGTATAGCTTCTTCACTTTTACTCCTCATCTGCCTCTACACATATAAAACTTGTTTCTTTCCGAACTGAGTTACTTCTGAAGCTAAAGAAAATGTGGTAATATTCTTCTGGAAGATGAGAAAAACTGGTTTAAATATCTTTTGGACAGAGGAGAGAACTGGACCAAGCTTGATCCTGAAAGGTTTCTCCAACCATGAAGTAAATGAACACCATTACTATCTTTTCTTCCTGCGACGACTGTTTTTTAGCTCCGGAACACATTCTGATGTCTGTAAAATCAGCAAAGTTTCTGTCATAATTTTGATGGATGGCAATTAGGCTCTCTCAATATTTAGGGGTGAAAGACCATTTTTTTCAGACAGTTAATATGAAAAACTCAGGATGAAGACAGTTTTAATTTCACAGACAACCCAGAATGCAATTTTACTTATTTTCTGCAACATGATTTTGGGGTATTTTCAGTCCCTCTGCAACTCTGCTTATCAGTTCAGCTTTATGAATAGAACTTCCTTTAAAATTAAGCAGCTTCACTGAGACTACTCTCTGATTACAGCTGGAAAGTTAATACTTAGAAGAATATAGCCTCTCAATTTTTAAAGCCAATACACCTTCCGTGTTTCTCCCAGGAAATTAAGGAGACCCTGTTAAATATTTGTTTGTTAGTATATATCCAGTTTAGAAATGAGGGATTAGAATTCCTGATGTTATGTTACAGAATCTTCTCTGATCACAGAGAGGATTTATTCATAGAAGAGCAAATAAAAATTGAAAGTCATGCAGTTAAAAAGATAAAAAAGACCACAGAATGAAAGTGATTTGCTCCTGATGGAAAAAGCAAGGTTCAACACAGATTTATAATTCGTCTGCCTGTCTGTAAGAGAGAGACAGAAGTGCCTTCATCAATGAAATGGCTGTGTTTGTATTGGTCTGGAAGTCTGTGAACCTAGTATATTTCATCTTGGCCACTGCCTCTCAGACTCCTTTGCTTCCATCTACCTGGCAACTTTCCACCAGAATCAGAATCACAGAATGTTTTAGGTTGGAAGAGACCTGCAAGATCATCCAGACCAACCTTTGACCAATACCATAAGCTAACTACTAGACCATTTTCTTAAACTTAGAAGGTATCCCAAAATAAGAAGCATTTTCAGATTCTGGGCCAAAGTTAATCTTCTCAAAGGCACTTGAATAGAAAACAAAATATATAATAAGATAATTCCTGTTCCATTTTACAGGCAAGGGAAACTGGATCAGCAAAATTAAAAGGTTATCTGAGGATATAGTTTTATTATGTCTATGGCTTTCCAAAAGTAAAAAGGTAGAGAAAATTACTTATACTATTTCAGTGTTTTATCAACATTGTTACAATTTTTTTCAAAAGCCATAGCTTTAGATAAATGAACATTTATTAAAAACTTGAAGTAAGTCTTAAGAAAACAGAAGAGATTCTCCTGGTAATTCAACTACACATGTAGGCGTAATTTTAAGGTTTTTTTCCCCAGGAGAATACTGACAGTGTTTTTTAGAAAAAGACACAGCTCACAATTTCATAAGAAGATAAGGATTTTTCTGTTAACATTGAAGAAACACCAAACATTTGCAGATTTGATGATAGTAAACTTCCAGAAATCTTGCACACATTAAGAAATTCCCCTAAAAGCAATATTTTAATGAAATAATTAGCAACTTTTAGGTGCTGTTCAAGTCAGAAGATTCGGAAAGTCTGCTGAGAGAAAGGCAGAAATAAAACAGCATAAGTTCAGCAGAGAAGCTGCATATGTTCGTATGTTTTTTCAGTTTTAAGATTCAGTTAAGTGTATTCACATCATATATGTATATTAAAACTCCTTCAAAACCCCTGAGGCAAAATATTGGCAACAAGCTTCAAAATTCTGTTTGAAAGGTAAGAAAGAGTATGGGAAGCTTCCCCTATCAATAATTTATACATTTTTTTTTACTAATAAGATCTTGAATTTTTTAGCAGGAGGATAAAACTGTTTTCAATTGTTCAAGATGTCTCTGAAACTTGTGAAGGATCACTTCTGTTACTATATTAAAAATATGTCAGAATCTTGCTATCTTTGGCCCAATGTCAGAATGAAGCCATGGAGTTTGCAGGATTTGATTACGTTACAGAGCTTATCTTTGTTTCACAGATGTGGAACTATGTCATAACCCACACTGAGTTCTATCTCAATCAAATCCACAAGGAACACAATATAGATATTCTAATAACAAAAAACAGGCTGAGCTTCAGCTGCTTGGATTAGCTGTAGACAACTAATACCTTTAGAATCTTTGAAAACTTGAAAAGATTTTATTTTTTCTTTTAGGTAAACTAATGAGCTGTGGAATAACAGCCTTAAAATATCAGCATAAATATAATTCAACAAGATAATGCATACAATATAGCTGCCATAAACGTCCATCTAGTATGTCTGAATCAAAGCTTCAGTACAGTCATGACAGCTGCCTTTTTCCATTGCTAAAGACACTATCTGCATCTAGGCATCTGTTACAGTTCAAACTTACAGTTTTTGGATCCACAAGAATGAAGTCCAGACACCAAAGGTGGTGTCTGGGTGTAAGCATAAAGTTTTATTTGACAAATAATGCAAAGTGATATAACCCCATGAAGATATGGTGAATATGTTGCGAGGAAAAGAGAAAAGGAAAAACTACAAGAAAGTGAGAGAGAGAAGGGAGCAAAAGAGTATGAATGTGGGACAGGAAAAAGAAAAGAAAAGAGAAGAGAGGGGGAAGGGGGAGGGGGAGGGGGAGGGGAGGGGGAGGGGGAGGGGAGGGGGAGGGGAGGGGAGGGGGAGGGGGAGGGGGAGGGGGAGGGGGAGGGGGAGGGGAGGGAGGGAGGGGAGGGGGAGGGGGAGGGGAGGGGAGGGGAGGGGGAGGGGAAGGGGGAGGGGGAAGGGGAGGGAGGGGAAGGGGAAGGGGAAGGGGAAGGGGAAGGGGAAGGGGAAGGGGAAGGGGAAGGGGAAGGGGAAGGGGAAGGGGAAGGGAAGGGGAAGGGGAAGGGAAGGGGAAGGGGAAGGGGAAGGGAAGGGGAAGGGGAAGGGAAGGGGAAGGGGAAGGGAAGGGGAGGGAAGGGGAAGGGGAAGGGGAAGGGGAAGGGGAAGGGAAGGGGAAGGGAAGGGGAAGGGGAAGGGGAAGGGGGAAGGGGAAGGGGAAGAGAAAAAGAAAGGAAAATGAGGGAGTTTGAGAAAGTCACCACCATGCGTTCCAGAGGATTCCCATAAGGTTTCTTGTTCAAGATGGCATTCCCATTCCAGAGAGAGCCCAAAGCAGGAGGACAGTGACAAGAAATGAGAACCTCAGTGTCGCTTATATGCCCCCAAATTCCTACCATTCCAGGCCAATGAATGACTGATTTTCTGCTGGCCCAAAGAGAGGGGAAAACTCATTTTTCCAGTTTTCATCCCCAGGAGGAGATCTGTCATTAGCATAAACTCGTCAGGTGCTTGTTATCAGCAGGAGGCAGGAGGTGTCCTGTTCAATCCAGAGCCAGCTTGCCAGAGGCAATGTCTCACTGCAAGTTACATTCAATTCAGTGTAAGTGTGCCCTCCCAACTAAAACATTCTTTTTTTGTCAGATTGTCATTTAGGGCAAAGTAAAATTAAAATTCCAACTGAGTGGAACCCCACAATGCCCAAAGGTGGCATTATCTTTAAGCTAGTTGTCTAGGCACCCCCATTAATTAGCAGAGAAAACAAGGACTTCTGAAGGGTCACTCATGCCTATCAGAAATGCTTGTTCGATAGCCCAAGCTAGAAACCTTGACTGACAGCCACTAGTCACTGATAATTTCTATAGAAAACTCTTTCCACAATACCTTCAATATCCTAAAAACTAAACACTTAAATTAACCTATTAGTGAAAGCACCCTGAACTTTTCAGTATCAGGTAGTGTGAATCATTGTGAAAGAGATTTAACCTTCTGAATTTTTTTAATGGAATGAATTACTATCTGAAAGACTTCTGTTCCATTGATCCTAAAGGGCTTTCTATATTAGACATCTATTTGTTCATCTGTTTGTTGGGTTTTTTTGAGCTTTCTATACTATATTCCACAAATAAAATATAAAAAAGAAAAGATGCCAATTAGTGCAGGAGTTAGTTGTTAGAATCCTCAACCCTTCAGCTTCCATTTTTTTTCTAACAAAATAATTTTACTTATGGCAATATTTAGCATTTCTTGCCCTCTACTCTTGCTCCACATAAGTCACTCATTTTATTTAACCATGAAAAATAAAATACTTTATTTATCAGGCCTCTGCCAGGTGTTGTAAAGGTAAATACTCAATTATAATTTGAAATCTTGAAGTGAAAATAGGCAGAGGAATAGAAGTCATAAATTATATTTTTGTCAAGAAACCATTTTTTCACAGGATTGGAGCATGCCTATTTGCATATATTTCCTGTGTTTGCATGTCTATTTTTGTCACCCCAGTTTTGGTATCATTATAAATATAGTTTAGTCTTGTTTTGTAAAGGGTTCTGTTGAGTTTGGTCTATATGCCAGAATTCTGGAATCCAAACTAAATGTTTTATAATTAATTAATTATTCAAGATTATTAAACTGTGGTGACCATTAATATTTTTCAACAATATTTGTCTGTGTATTTGAGTAAGTGGTTCAGATAAAAGTGAGATGATAATTATTTTTTATAATTTCCTTTATTAGTTAGATCAGCAACTATAGCTTTTAGTCCCCTGTAACTAAGCATGTTAAGGACTCTCTTTGTATGCTTAATTTGCCTTGGTTATCAGAAAAAAAATAGCATCTGCTACCTGTAAACAACAGTAGAAAATTTTCCAGTATATACCTACCTTCTTTCTTAAGTTTAATATTTTCCTAAAGAGCAAGCATTTCTTCTACACTAAACACCAATGTAGACTGATGGGACTGATTCATAAAATACTACTTATTAGAATGGAAACTTTCTTATATGTTTTTATGGATTCTCAGACTCACTAAACATACTTATTCAAAAGACCAACCAATCATGTCTTTACATTTTAGCTTTAGTATTTACAGAAATCCTTATTTCCTTTACGCTTCAGCAGCAAGACCTACAACTTGTGTTTCCTTGTTAGAAAAAATGCCAAAAAAAATGGATATTAAGTTTGGGAAAGAGTATTTTTCCATTCTGAGGCTGTGTGATCCTGTGGAAAGGACTAGATTCAGAAGGTTTAGATCTGTTTAAATACATGCTACCAGAATTTCTATTGGAAAGACATATCTGAAGTGCTAATAAGCAGAAAGTTCTAGGTATTCAGCGTGGATGAGGAAGACTGGAACAAATTTATAGGTTTTTCAGTGACTGGATTATGCGTATTTTGCATACTGTCATGTGAGAAGGAATAGTTTTATATAAGATTACTAAAGGCTCTGACTCCTAAATAAATGGGGAGGTGTTGGGTGTCTCTGTGAGCAGCACCCCCACCCAGGTTTCTGTGGACTAGCACATCAGACAAGATGAATGAAGAATGTAGGTACCTAACGATCATGCATTGCAGCCCTTACTAGTTAACTTCTTATTACGATGTAGCTTTTAAGGACTATGCCAAATGGGAAAGACTTTTAGCAGCTGAATGGGCTTTTACAGCCATTTATACAGAAAGCCATTTATCAGTTATTTCTTTATATGATATGCTGGAAGAAACTAGGAAAACACTACTGCTTTACAGTAGCATAAGGATGGAAGCTTTAACATATTTGCTAAGTATTTCAGTGAGTGGAAAGTGTGAAGAAAATGGATGAGAATTTAATTCAAATGTACTTAGGTGGGAAAAAGGTGTTGCTACAGGCCTATAAAAATCTTACTGTGTATGGCATTAAATGTGATGTTAGCTGACACACCAGCACTCTGAGTTAACCACTGGTGGCACATTTCAAATTCATTATTAAGAGCCGTGTTGACTTTTTTGTTATAAAACCTGAACAGCTGTAGCTGTATTTAACAGGGGACCTAGGGCAAAAAAACACAAGTTAGAGAAGGAAGAAATATTTTCATATTCTGATGCACAATGGCACTTGCCACAGAAGGATGAAGGCATCCAGGTAACAGGCTGCAGCAAATAAGTGAGTCTTTACCTGGCAGCAAGTGGCAGGTATGATAATTGCTGTGTGCATGTGAGCAGGTGGATGATCTCCTCTGACAGGTTGCAGAACTACAAGAGGTAGTTGAAAGTTTGAGTAGTATCAGGGAGGCTGAACAGGAGATAGCCTGGTGGAGCCAGGCTCTGCCCATCCCAGAACAAAAATGAAGGCACAAATCTGATAGTGCTCAGGATCAGAGGTCCCCTGAATCTGGCCTCTGTCAGACCGGAAGTAGTAACATGGATGAGGGGAGAGAATGAAGGCTATTTCAGGCTGGAATGAAGGCTAGGACAACACTGCAGCTCACCTGACATCAATCAAGTTCCTGGAATGTGTAGAAGACTGCTTCCTCACATAAATGTTGGATGTGCCAACAGGAATGGGGCATAGCTGGACTTACTACTCACCAATCAAGAAAACCTGCTCTGAGATATCTTGGTTAGTGACAGACTTGGCTGCAGTGACCACAATATTATGGAGGTTGGAATACTACTGAGCACAATGAAGATTAATTCAGGAACAAGGCTTTTAGATTTCAGAAGAGCAAATTCAGCTCTCTCAGGCCTCACTTGGAAAGGATCCTGTGGGAAAATTCCATGGAGGGCAAAGGAGCTAGTCAGTGCTCAGTGTTTTTCAAGAACACTCTTCCAGTTAACCAAAACTAAACAACCCCCATGGCTTAACTGTGAGCTTCTGGGTCTGCTTAGAACCAAAAGGGAAATCTACCAGATGCTGAAAAGTAGAACATTATTGGTTGAACATTACAAGGCCATTACCAGGGTATGCAGAGAAGCAGTTAGGAAAGCAAAAGCTCAGCTTGAGGTAAATTTGGCCAGAGATGTCAAAAACTTCAAGAAACGATTCTTCAGGTATATTAACAACAAGCATCAACAAAGGAATAATGTTGGCCCACTATTAAACAGGAGATGAACTAGTCACTAACGATGCTGAAAAGGCAGAGGTTCTCAATACCTTCTTCACCTCTGTCTTTACCAGTGCTCTTAGGTCCCAGGACATAGGAACAAAAGCTCAAGTCAAAGCAGACACCTACCTGCCGCCAGTAAAGGAGGAGTTGGTGGGTCAACTATTACAGAAGCCTGACCCATACAGATCAATGGGTCCAGATGCCATCCACCCTAGAGTGTTAAGAGTGGGGTGATGTCATTGCAAAGCTGCTCTCCATAATCTTTGGGAAGTTGTGGAGTTCAGGAGATGTGTCTGAAGACTGGAGAAAGGCTAATATCACCCCAATCTTTAAGAAGAGTTCCAAGGTAGACCCACGCAATTATAGACCCATTAGCTTCAGTCCCTGGGAAATTCATGGAGTGAATTCTCCTGAGGACTATCCTGGGTCATTGAAAACATGTCATTGGGAAAAGCCAATGGGCAGATTTATCATGGGCAGATCATGCCTAACAAACCAGATTGCCTTCTCCATCGCACTTGGTTGATGCAGGGAAAGTAGCAGACATTGTCTACCCGAACTTTTCCAAGGCTTTTGATACAGAACCCCACAGTCTTCTCCTTGAGAAATTTTCTCAGCATGGCCTGGACAAGAGATCTGTGCAGTGGGTGGGGAACTGGCTGACAGACTGTCTCCATAGGGTGATAGTAAATGGTTCATCCTCCAACTGGCAATGGGTCACAAGTGGAGTCCCGCAGGGATCAATACTGGGCTCAATGGTGTTTAACATCTCCATAAGCAATCTGGATGCTGGTATCAAGAACATCCTCGTGAAGTTGGCAGATGACACCTAGAAGAGTGTAAAGGTTGGCACCTCAAAAGGAAGAGCCATCCTCCAGGATGATTTAGGTAGACTGGAGGAGGGTTACAGGGACTTCATGATGTTCCATGTAGAGAAGTATAAGGTCTTGCACGTGGGAACTCTTAACAGTAGTTCAGACTGAGATCCACATGGCTTTTGCAGCCTTGTGGAAAGGGAGCTGGGGGTCTCGGTGGACAGTAGGTTCAAAATGAGTGAACAGCTGTGCTGGAGCAGCAAAGAAAGTCATCAGGATGCTGGGTTACATCAACAAGGGCATCACCACCAATAAAGAAGTCATCATCCCACTCTTCTTAGAAAGCGCCTGGAGTTTTGCATTCAGTTTTCGTTCCCACTGTACAGAAAAGGATGCAGGCAGGCTGGAGAGGATCCAGATAAGAGCCACAAGGATGATCAGAGGACTGGAGCACCTGTAATGCGAGGAGCAGCTGAGAAAACTAGGTCTGTTCAGCTTTGAGAAGAGAAGGCTCAGGGGAGACCTTATTACGATGTCCCAGTACTTTAAGGGCAGCTACAAAGAAGATGGGGACTCTCTGTTCTCAAGGAGTCACATGGAAAAGACAAAGGGCAATGGGCACAAATTGCTCCTGTTGAGATTTCATCTGAACACAAGAGGAAAATGGAATGGTCTCCCAGGGCAAGTGGTGGATTCTCCCATTTCGGAAAGTTTTCAGTCTCAGCTCGATGGGGTGCTGAGACATCTCATATAAGCAATAATATTAAAAGGGTCGGACCAGATGATCCTTGAGGTCCCTTCCAATGTGACATCCTATGATTCTATGATTCTACAATGTCTGGACACAGTCATCGGCCGCACGCACGACTGATATCACAATGGTCTCCAGCCCTATAAAAGCAGGAGCCCCCACACCCGACCCACAGTTCACCCTCGATCTTTGAGGCCTCTGGATGCCAGTCATGGGTGGAAGAAAGAGAAGCTGGAGCAGGGAGGAGAGTGCCTGCACTCCTCTGCAGGGGAGGCCACAGAGCTGCTCCCCAGAGCCCCAGAGGAGGAAGGCACCTCCCAGGAGGAGGAAGGGGAGGCAGAAGAGGAGTAAGAGGAGGACCCCTCCAGCTGTGAGCGAAAGTGCCCTGGTGTCTCTGTGCCAGGCCCTGCAGCTCCTGTCTCTGTGCCCAGCAGGGAAGGCTGTGGAGCACAGGCTGCTGCCTGCCTGCCAGGAGCCAGAGCAGCGAGGGGCCGGGCCGCCCACCTTGCCGTGGGGCAGCACACAGACGGTTCCGGCAGCCACCTCCCGGGGGCCTGGAGAAGGGTAAGCAGCAGAGGAGGAACATCCCCCCTCACACCATGAGCACCACTGCCTGGGCTCACACAGCTGATGCTGCCCAGCACGGAGCTGTGACCACACAGACGAACAGCTTGTCTTTTTGTCAAGACTGCTGTCTTGACTGTCTGCTGGGGCTTGGTGTGAGGCCAAGCATCCAGGCATGAGAGACAACACAGTCACTGGTCACAGGCAGTGACTGCCAACAAAACAAACTCTGTGGGCTTCCCACAGGCTCCTCTTCAACCTCTCCCACCAATAAACAGTTCCCTTGTTCATTACCAAGGCTTGCATGGACCCTTCTTTGCCAACCCCCACCACCACACCTTGCCAAGAAGTTCCATTCCTCTGCACCAAGCCCAGGAGGAGAGTGGAAGAGAGGGCCTGGCCTCCATCCAGCTGCTGCCTTGCCCAGATGGCAAGGGACATTTCCCAATCAGCTGTCCTGCCTTTGCATCCCCCCTTCTCCTATTCCCACCTTCCATTACTGTTGGTAACATCACAAATGACAAAGTTCATTTCTCTACACCTTTTGTCAGTTTTAATTGGACAACTACAGCTCAGCTTCCACAAATGGAAAAAGGACACAAACCTTTTCCATTGGATCGCCTTCTCTACAATGAAACGTAGATTCACATGAAAATACAATTTGAGGTCCACTAGCTGATAGGGTAGAGGCACTAATAATGACCTAACAAGTGCAGGTAAATAAGATGACAGCATCTGTCAACCATTTCTGTTCTACAAAACCTCCCAAACATGCTACTAGCATCTGTCTGGTGCCATAATTAGAGGTAACCTCTGTCTGAAGGAAAAACCAAAAATGCTGCAACAGCTGCCAGTACTGCTAATGCTTGCTACAAGAAAGCTGGAGAGGGACTTTTTAGAAACGCATGAACACCAGCACAAGGTGTAATGGTTTTCAATGGGAGGAGGGCATTAGGAAGGAAGTCTTCACTGTAAAGGTGGTGAGACACTGGAAGAGTTTGCCCAGGGAAGCTGCGGATGTGCCCCCTGTGCTCACCTGACATCAATCAAGTTCCTGGAATGTGTAGAAGTCTTCTCCGGTCTGGACAGCCTCAAGCTCCTTCAGCCTCTCCTTTTAAGACGAGTTTTTTCTAGACACCTGATCAGTTTAGTTGCCGTTCTCTGCACCCTCTCCAGCACCTCGCTGTCTTTCCTATTCTGTGATGTCCAAAACTGCACATAGTACTCGAGGTGCAGCCTCAGTAAGGCTGCATACAAGTGTAAAATCACCTCCATGGTCTTGCTAGTTGCACTGTTTCTGATACAGCTCAGGATACCTTTTGCCTTCTTGGAAACCTGGGCACACTGTTGGCTCATATTCAGCTGGCTGTCAATCAACACCCCCTGCTCTCTCTCTGCTGGCCAGTTCTCCAGCCACTTCTCCCCAGGCCCATAGCACTGGTGGGCTTTATTGTGGTCTTGTACACCAGCAAATCATGGGAAGTTGAGAAGCTTGATATCTCTAAATGTAGTAGTGCTGTGGGATAATCTTTTTCCACAGCTGAGCTCGTAGTGAGGCAGGGAAGACAATAGACCAAAAGAAGGAACACTTATGCAGAGAATTAGCTACATCCAAATACATCCAACTAACTGTGTTTTTATATATTCAGGATGTTCAAAACATTGTACCAGCTCTACAGTTCAGCATTTTGGATGGGAGAGTGGTGATCTCTGCTGAGGATGAATTCACCGATGTCTAATGCTGTGAGGGGTCATGCTAAAACGTTTTCAGCAATTATAATACTTCTACTTTCTTTTTTCTCTGCTTCGCTAATACATGCATCACACTTACAAGAACATAACCATTTGTAAATCTTTTACCTCATCTGTGCAATTTTCTTCATGATGGTCAGTAAATTTAATTACTACTAGGGACGTGTGAGCTCATAATTAAGGAAGCATGATCTTAAAGTCTTAATTTTTTTAATGGAAGGAAGTTGATGCCTTCTACACTGAGATTAAAATGTTGCTAGTGTGAAATGTATCTCTAAACTTAGAATAATTATCTGCATCCAGTATTTTTATGGGTATTGCCTGTTGGTTGCAATGAGTTGTCTTCTGTGTAATATTGTAAGACTCAAGGACCACTGAATCCTAATTTGGTTATCACATTTTGGGAAATAGCCACATGGGTATATCTTGGAGCATGACAGTATTATGTGTTTGAGTAAGTCAAAAAGTCTAGAAAAAGTGGCTGGTGGGGAAAATGATAATGAACAGTAAATGTCCTATCTGGCAAAAAGAATCCAGAGAATATATGATGGTAGTATTACAATGGTTTAAAAATTTTTAAAGAGAAGGCAGTAATCCTCAAAATCTTTAGAAGTAAATTAATTGCAGCAAGATAAGTTTGTCATTCAGGAAAATGTCAGCAAAAATTGGTCAAATAGATTATATAAAGACTGCAGTAGTTTTATCAGAAGTTTTAAAGAACTTGCTACTTTGCCATTTTTTCAGAAATTACCTTGGTATGGTCAATCTTGCCTTAGGGTACAGGTGATGAAAAAGAATTCTTTGTGTTCAGTCAGATTTTCTATGACATCATGCATGTGATGGGTAAGAAGGAAAATGGAGAAGCTGCCAGTAAGACTATGTTAAATATGCATTGGTTAAATATAACTCTTGCATCTGTCCAAGTCTATAGAATTGAGTCGTCATTGAACATTTCTTAGATATGGATCACTATTTCCATGAGACTCAGCCTTAACAAGATGTAATGCACAAACTGAAAACAAAAGAAACAAACACATAGATCAGATATAGATATGTCCTTGGTGACTATAGCAGCTCAAGATGGTAATGAAATACATTTTAAACTCATAATAAAACAAATTAATTCTACTAAAAAAGGCCAGAATAAGTAACAGTAGTGGTAAAAGTGTTTTGCCTTTCTTTCAGGTTATCTGAAGCAGTAGTCTTTTTCCAATTTGTCATGAAATACTTTTCCACATGCTGGTATTTCAAACATAAACCATGTTACTCTCTAGACTGAGTCTGTTTTGAGTTCTCTGTGTTTTTTTCCTGGCAAGCAAGGAATGTCAGCAGTTACAAAAAGCACAAAACCTAAATTGTTTACAAATTCTTCTCTGTGCCACCTTTTTTTTCCCTCCTTCAACTTAATGTTCAGTAAGCTACCACAAGAAATAGTTTGATTTCCTGTGTTAGATTTTCATACGCAGCTGACACAAAAGCTTCACCTGTCTTTCCAAATCTAGACTTAATATAACATTTCTGTTCTCCCAATATTTGATCAGACTCAGACATGGATTAGGAAAAGCTGCATGAGCTAAATCATAGGAAAACAGAGATTATATAGATAGGCTGTCTTCAGTACTTCAAAGCACTGTCATCAAAATACTGTTTGGATTAGTGAAGACATTTATGTCTCGATAAAAGCAAATGTCTTGCAAAGTGGCTTAGCCAAAAGTATACAAAATGTCAAGCAAGAAAGAAGGAAGAAGCTCATACTAAGGTTTACTTTTTTTAAAAAAGATAGTGTAAAATTAATTTTAGTTTTACATTTGGTGTCTATAGAAATTCACCCATTTTTAAATTTTTTTTTTTTTTTTTAAATGAGAGATCTCAGCAGCTTGTGTTGATTTGTAGCATTACTTGCTTGGTCTTTAGCATTTTGGAAAATGAGTGTCTTGATAACAAGCAGTCTAGAAGTTTTCTTTGGAACAGTGTTTAGTCCTTAGTCCTTAGCCAGGTCCACTCTTAATCATTACTGGTAGAACCTAATTTCTGATAAATTTGCCCTACAAATACGGAAGTTAGGAACATCTATTTCAAAGTCCTACCCATTGTCTTTTCCTAACTTTTATGCTGCTCAATCCATAATTGATTTGGACAGCTTTAGGGGAAGACAGTCTCAGTCAGTATCTGGTTTTAAGTGTTTCTCTCCCTATTTTCTTTGCTAGATAAAACTGAACAAAACAACAAATTGTGCCATCATAAACAGTTAAACGTTAATTTTCCCTTGTTTTACAGTCCCTCTCCATGTATAGATATTATTATGCAACAAGGGTGTTGGAGGAAGACAAACAGGAGAAGAAATGTGAGATGAACTTTATTGGACTTTTTGAACTTTATTTTTTGTGGGGTTCTGTAGAAGCTGAGTTTTTTTCTTTACTCCTAGAAATGTGTGAAATTCAAAAATTTAGTATTTAATTAGTCCAAATTAGTATCTCAGATTTTTTAACCTTTATTTTCAGATATTTTCATTCTTTCTAATTTTTAAAATATTAAATAATCTTGCAACTTTTCATTTCTGTTGTTAATAAGTCTTTTTAAAACACTGTGTCACTCTTTACAAGACAGAAAATTATCTCTATCCTGGCCCAAGCCAGGGCAAACTATTTCATTTCACATGCATAATATCCTAATTCCTATCAATGCTGATGTTTTAAACCATTTTTCTTGGTGTGCAATGAAGTTGATCATAAAAATATGGACAAGGAAGTTATTGTTGTCCTTGGTTTTTCAAGTACATTATGTGTGTAAATTTCGGGTTGTCATCCACAGACTGAAATGAAGCTAATGCTCAAATGAATTTAGGAAGTTTATACAAATGTTGGTATTTGTGTTATATGCTCACCTCAATGGAGAGAAACCTTTATCTATCTGATAAAACTAGATTCTGTGGAAACTAAGCTGGGTTTAGACGTGTCAGGGTGTGCTTGCACTCCTTTGTCCCTGCTTTCAGCACAAGCCAAATGTGTACTTTGCTCAGTTAAGTTTTTAGGAATTTATGCCACATTTAAATTGGAAGGTACTATGAGCACCCTAAATTCTTGTCATTTTTGGCTTTTTTGTTCACCTTGAGGAAGTATCTTTTCTATTTGAAGACAACAGTGAAAGAATATAATGGTCCAATTTAGGTGTGAAAGGGCAAATCTGAGGTGGCAAAGATTAATTGCACATATTTAAGAAAAGAAAAGAAACACTCTTCAAGTAAGTACTGTTCTGAAAAGTTTAGTTTTCAGCCTTCAAAAGGTTCTTTCTCATTTCCTTTCTTTTATTTAAATCCCAGATTAATTTTCTTGGTAGATCTTAGAATGTAAATCTAGGGGAATGACCTTCTGAGCCTCTTAATGCTTTTCAACAGAAGTTTTCTCCCTTCTACTTTTAACAGAGATATCTTCCACCATACTTGTCATCTTGGGGTCAGAAACTCTGAATGGATTGCAGCTATAATGCAATTCATTTTGGCTGTGCTTCAAGTTCAGATGATCCAGATGGTGCCAAGGGACATATGTTTGGTAAATTGGAATTTTTTCAGTTGGACAAAAAACCTTCTGTTTTGATTTCCATTCCAAAGCAAGGTATAACTAAAACAGTTCCACTGCTTTTTCCACAGGCATCAACTCCAAGTCTAAAATGGCCACTCTTCTTCTTAAGTGTTTGCCAGTTGTTATACAACTGGCAGCAATGGGATATGGTTTCTGAGAATAAAGGTGTCATGTTTCATTGGGACATCATATTTCTTGAGTCTAGTAACACAGTATTACAAGAAGAGGCCTTATTTCAAATGTAATAAGAGTGACAAATGGCTTCTTCCTTGAAGAGCAATATGATGAAGCTGATGCCCCATGTTATCACTTAGCAGACATGTCAATGTTAAGAAGCTGTCTTAAAGTTGTCTCCTCATATTAACTGAATATGACTGCATGTTTTAGAAAGAAAGACAAGCATTAACTTCTTTGCACATAATCCTTTCAACAAGATGGGACAGGTAAGAGGTTCAAATAAAACACTTAGGGCTGCTATATTGGTTCCTGCTGCTTAATATCAGTTAAGCTGCTTTACTATTGTTCTAATAACCATGGCATTTTGAATGAATAGTTGCTTATAATTAAGAATGCTGCCAAGAAACTGTTTTGCTTTTTTCTTTAACTTTTTTTAGCTTAAAAGTATGCTGTATTACCCTGGCTGTATAGAGGGACAGCATCTTTCCTCTACTCCCTCTTGCATATTTGTTTTAGTGGAGGTTTTATATGCAGCTTATTTTGAAATACAACATGCCTAACCCCATTTATATGTGTTTGACACATTTTTGGATGTTAATTTTTTTAAATTATTTGCAAACTAACTTATAGAAATGGTGCAGCCTGATTAGTCATCACCATGTGAGTATGTCACTGAAAACTGCATGGTTTAGCTCCTTTTGGCCTGATCTCTGAATTAATAATATTCCACTGCCTTTTAACAGTGGCACATGGATTCAACAAGTGCACATTATTCATTAGATTTAATACTTGCATATTTTTTCTGTTTTTATCATAAATACTGCAAATTTATTTTCAGTTACCATAAAAAATATTCAAACTGTCAGTTGCTCTTCCTGTCATCAAAACTATTCATACCTTTATGGGATACTGAACAAGTTTTATTTCAGTTAACCAGTTTTCTACCATTAGCAAATAGGCCACTACTTTGGCCTATAATGACTCATCTCTGTAGTCAGTTGTGATGTTGTTGAGGAAACCTGGAGAGCATTATAAAAATGGTAAAGTAGACAAGGCTAAGGAAGTACTACTTCAGGAGTTACCTGTGTAGTGCCCAACACAAAAGCTCATGCCATGGAAAAGTGAACCAGTAGGGTGGAGGTGCTACAATCCACCTCCACACCTTAATTTCAAAGCTACTAGTGGCAAGTGGGGTGAAGGGTAAACTCTGTGTTTAGCCTCAGAAGTAAGAAATTCATGGAACCCATTTTTTTGGAAATAAAATGGTCAAAGACAACTGAAACACAGCTTGAAGGACTTTCACATGCTGTGTGGCAGTTTTATTTCAAGACACTGGTTGAGCTTCAGTGAAATGCTATGATAAAAACATCGCAGTTTAATACCAGGATTCCATTGCTGAATGGAATCAGCAATTACAATACAATAGAGGCACAGCAGAGACAATTTGTCTCTGTTTCAGACAGCTATACAAGACTTCCCTGGACCTCATAGCTGACACCACTGAGCTCTCACCCCTAGAGGTATACAAGTGCTTTTACACCCAGACCTGCCCCTAGTGACACGCTGAGATCCCCTTTGCTTCCAGGGTCACTTCACCTGCTCACCACATTCTCCAAGTTGCCCTTCACTAGCAATCACATTCTCACTCTCCATCCACCCATGCCCTAGATGCTGGCAGCACATGGGCCATCCCACCCATGGTCTAATCTCAGTTGCTGTACTCACAGCTCATACACACACACACACACACACGTGCACACACAGAGGGTCCTCATCCAGGAAAGAGTTATCAAGGAATTCAATAAGAAGCCAGCATAGGCTGCAGTGGTCACACAAAGGGCCTGGGCAGGCAAATGTACTGACCAGCCAACTATTTATGTGCAACTGGCCCTTTTCCTGCCCTTATTCCTGTATTTCACCACTATTGTTTCTCCACTAATCACCTAACCCCATCCTTAGCTCTGTCTTTGGTTCCTTCACTCAATACTCTATAAATCCTATGTGATCCCAAACTGCATTCTCCCCATACCTAGGCAGCAGCTCCCCTTAATCCAAATGGTGATTAGACAGCTGCTCTCCATGACTTATGAGATGGGTTTCACTCCTGGACTGTGGATGATGGGGACAGCCCAGGGAGGGGACTGGGCAAGGTGCCGTTTCCCAGGAGTCCTTCCTTTAGGTTCCCACTTGCTACTGTGTGTTGCTGTGCTCCTCTGGGCTTGTGCAGATGTGTTTTTGTTGAGCTGATGACCCCTGTGCTGGGCCAGGCTAATGCCCAGCAAGGGATTATTTGAGTTCTCCCTCCTGCTATTGCATCTCTAGGATACAGGATAAGATTTGCCACATAATCTAGCAGGTATAGTCTTGTGTTAGCTGAATTTAAAAGCTAAACTTAAATATTGTTTGATAAGTTAAAATTCAGTAGAAGAAAACTTATCTACTTCTTTTATTTTTCTCTTATGAATATCACAAGAAAAAAGAACACCTAAGGTTTATGGTGGGCTTTTAAAATGAAGTTTGGATTTCCTTGACTTTGTAAGAAAAATATAGTCTTTGTAGGATCTCCTTCCAAAGTCTGCCTTGCCGTGAAAGTCTTTAGTTTTGTTTGCCATTAATTTGACTCAATACATAGCTATCACTCAAGTTTTCTTGGGCAGAATGGAAAAGAGAAAAACACAACAATGGCATACAGCTAGCAAAAAAAAGTCATGGAATCTAACTTATCAGGCACTAAAATGAAAGTTCAGCTTTTATGACTTTTCATGTGCTGTTATGGCAGATTGCTGTTGGGTCATAAGGCCTCATCTTGTTTTTGACTCACAAAACCAGCAAAATAGCTGACTCTTTTTCATATTTTCATGTGCCAGACACCTGCACCCATGTTGTCTTAGACAACTGCATCCATGTTACAGAGCACTGAAATGACCATTTCTCATTACTTGTTTTACAAAATTTTCTTTTTGTGTCGCAGGTAGAAAATCCATCTCTCTTTTGTACCAGTGAAAAGTGGGGGCAGGTTCTGAATGCTCTTAGGCTAATTAGAGGATTGGTTGAAAATCTGATTGTAGCTGACTGGTTTATCTGAGCAGTGTGAAGCTACCTTCTGAAGCTAGAAATATGCTTCTGCTAGTCTTTAAAACTAGATTAGCAAATTTATGACAGCCAAAACAGTGTCTTTGAATGTCTTTCAAGTGTACGTTTAGCAAAATAATTCACACTATTTTAAATTAATATATTTCAGGGAAACAGATAGAGATTGTATTGTGACATTCTTTACAAGACTCACCCTTTTCTCCTTTAAAGCAGACTGCAGAAGAATTTCACCTTTAGATATTTACATGAACAGTTTACATAATATCCCTAGCACAAAAAATCTAAATGAGCCATATTTTCCAAACTTATAACAGTATTACAAAATTATTAAAGCTTGTTTCATACATAAGTAAAATTTCCCTTCTCATAATTTATCTACATAGTTTCCTACCAAGATGCTCTTAAGTCTGTGGATCTTAATGCATTTGATTACAAATGCAGGAGCTTAGTTGAGAATTCAGCATCCTTTCAATTTGGAAATGCATTATTATAATGACTGGATTGAGGCTCATTATGAAGATAGAGGAGTCTCAAGGAAGTCACCTTTATCAAGAAAGACAGAAAATAATTGCAAACTGATCCTCATTTTCACAAATTAATGGGTTTTATGCTGAAGCTCCACAGGCTAAGCAGTCTTATGTTTAGCAACACATTCTTCAGGGCATGCACAATGTCTTTTGTGAACAAGGACTACTTATGAGTTCATAATGTCATAATTAAGTCAATGGACACTCAGACATAAATGAAACTTAGCAATCAGTGATTAAGAATTGTGGCATCTGCATGCTCTGTATTTGCCAGTGCCTTAGCATTCTGTTAAATGAACATTATGCCTTCTTCAAATGTGTATGAACAAACAGCTACATTCTTCAGTTAATTTTAAGAAAATTAACAATCCTCAGTTACAAAATTAACAAAAGCCTGATCATTTACATTTTAGAACAACCAATAATTTTGGGTTTCTGTGTGATATATTGTCATTATGTACTTTTAAGCCAGCAGACTTGTTTGCACTCCTCAAATACCTGTGAAATCATACCAAATGTCTGGGAAAAAAACAAAACCAAAACCAACAGCAAACAAAAAAAAGTCTACTCACATACTCAGGTTTGTAAAAAGTTGATCCCAAGCTCAAATGAACCATACAAGATGAGTGCAATGAAATCCAAAGTTTTCCTGGAAAAGAAACATTATGTAGTTTTATGTTATGTTGAATGCAAAACAAAGCAAAGAAACAAACAAAAAATCATTTCAGCTCCTTTATTTGCCTTAACAGTGAAAAAGTTCTCTTCAGTCAAGATGTGTTTTGGAAACAAACAACACCTCCAGGCCAAGGTCACTTGGAAACAGTTTGAATCCTCAGCATATACTTCTGTAAGAAAATATTTCAACCAGGAGTAACTACTATGCTTCTGAGTCTTCAGCCTTAAAGACTAAGTTTACCTGTTTGTTTTTTCTGTTGTCCTTTTTCAAGGGTAAGGTTTTTTGATCCAATTTCATGGTTTTGTCTACTGTAAACTTGACTATTGCCAACACAGCTTTGTCTTTGGTGGCCAGTTCCCTGATGGAGACACCCATGTGTTATTAGCCAGTCACTTGGTGAAGCTTAACACCAGCTGGCGTATGTTTGGCAGTGCTTAAAATGGCTCCAAAAAAGGACATGACTCTCTTCAAAGCTGTTACTGCTCTTCTCCTTGCCAGGCTTCTGCAGTTGGTGAACTTTCCATCTTTGAAAGCTTTTGCATCTCTCTCTCAATGAATCTCTTAGAATCTGTACTTAATTTTGTTTCTGGTTTTCCTATCCACAACCCCTTCTTCCTGACACTTGTTTCTTCAGGCATTCCTGTGCTGTCATGCAAGGGTGTTTAAAAAAAAATAAATCAAGCACTGACACCACCACTCATTCATGCAGCTGCTCTCTTGAGTTATTACTGCCAAACATCCTGTAGCAGCACAGCAGCTAATGGTTGTTATCACTTCTGACTGAGGCTCCATCATGACCAGGGACATTATTCTGTTTTCTAATCACTATGCAATGATTGCTTCTTGCTGCAGACAGATGATACATCATCATCTCTGATGCTGTACTGCATGGATGTTCTTACCAATTGGCATCTCTGTCTGCAATGTACAAAGTAATTTGCTAAGGGACTAACAGAAGAATACCTTACTAGTCTAGTGAAAATTATCTACTGTGATAGAGGTGACACCAAGAAACTGCATAATTCTGTCTTTCTAATGGTTCCATACATCTTGCGGGTACTTAAGAACCTATTTTGCATAAGTTTTTAGCACGTTTATTCAATGAGTTCTACATAGAAGGTGAAGGTCCTTCAGAACACAAGTTTTTTTTATGGTATCTTGATATGAACTGACTTCTGATATGAACTGACTTGGGGAACTCCAGATGAATCAACATTTTTTCTGACTATCAGGCAGTTCTGCTTGATATCTGAATGGATAAAGTGTACACCAGCAAAGACAGTCAGTAACCAGGTGACTTCCTGGCATCAGAAAAAGCATGTAACATTTGTCTATGAGTGGAATATTTCAAGGTTTATTACCTTCATTTTCTTTAAACACTATCTGTAAATTGTTGAAACAATCAAAAAGAGAATAAACAGTCCTTGATAGTAAAGTCCTTTTATACCAAGGAATTCATCATCTTAATGAAGGATTGTTGTGATTAGATTTTCCTAAGTCCACCCATTTCTACACATCACACTTTTTGAAATTAACATAGAAACCTGCAGGCTTACCTACTGTTTTCTATTTGTTAGTCCTCACCACAATAATGGATAGAAAAGTTTTCATATAGTTTAGAGGGCCCTAAGGGTAACAATTACAAAGAAGTTGTTTCTTAACACTCCTTTTATTTTTACCTTTTTATTTAAAACATATCTTTTAAAAAGAGGTAACATTGCAACTACTTAGCATGTTGTTGTCAATCTACATTTTGGATGTGATTTTTTTCCTTTTGTTGTTGTTGTTGTTAAGGAAACACATCACCTATAGCTAATTTACTTGATTGTGACTCCTAGAAATACAAAGCCCCATTCACTTTCAGTAAGTTCCAGCTGCTTTACAGCACCTGAGTGTCACAGATCAGCTGTAAAGATGGCTAAACAGATGATCAGATGGATTTTGCAGCTGCTTTACATAACTGAAGAGAATGAAAGTAGCCGATGCATAGCAGGTAATCTGGCCAACATTCTTTTATGCACAGTCTCTGAGCAGAGGTCTTAATCATCTGTTGCCCTCTCTTGTGAGCTGCTGAATATGATGATTCAAGCTCATCTTTGAATAGTTTGGCAGGATGTTACAAAACCATGCATGTCTATGTCTGTATATAGGTGTATGTTTATAGTGGCTCTGAAGGGTATATCTAGTGCTTTTTCTGCTGAAATTTGGATTTTTTACTTTAACATTGAGGACAGACCAGATAGTTTAGATAGTTGCTAGTGAATAAGCTGCAGAATGTAGTCTCTGACAGTTTTTTTTTCACCTGGCTGGTAATAGTATTTTTGCTCCCATGCTTCCAGAACTGTAATTTGGTTTGTCAAGAACTTAAGCTTGTAAAAAACAAATCAATTATTAGACTCTGTCTCACAACACAGTAGCTTACCAATGGTTTGATATCTGTATTTGTCAAATCCAGAAAGAAACTTGAAAATACATTAATTTCTTCGCCAAAAGGAGTGCTCTTCACATTTTGTTTAAGAAGCTTTTAATGAGGCCATGTTTACAAGAAGAAAAAACGCATCTCAAATGCAATATCTTGTCCTCTACCAAAATTGTTTTCTATAGTGTAACAGCAGTTTTATTTCTTTGCTTCATTTTTGAAGAGGTTACACTAGGGGCTTTAATTAAACCTGGAGATTTAAGATCAAATAAAACCAGATCTTTAAGTCCCATGAGTAATAGACCTCTAAATTCTAAGCTCAGTGACAAAATAGGAATTATGGATGAGATTCTTCTACTTTATTTAGTCATCAACACTGTCACTCTCTCAGCCAGTCATTTCCTGGTTTTTATTTTTTTTTTACATACATTGAGAAAAATTCAAGGAAATTTAGTCTGTGGCAGGTACCCAGTACAAAATATTACAACGTTATAGTTAAAAGATGATTGCAATATACAGTCACCTCTGCCTTTGCTTTTCTTAAGTAGTTCTCATATTTTTCGTTCTGTTAATCTGTATTTAAAACACCTTAGAGGAATACTAACAAACTCAAAAATGTCAAGAGGCTGTTGTGTAGGATATTACGTAAAATAACCAAAACACTACTAAAGAGTTCCAGCGCAGTTATAAGTAACTAAAGTTAACTGAATCAAAGGTTTTATTCATGTGAAGAATTATTAACTGAGTATTAAGCACACAGAATGAGAATTTAAGCATTCTGATGAGGAATTTAATACAAAGATGGTTTTTTTATAAGAAGAATTAGTTATGGTGACACAACCTTATAGATCCTAGTATATAACTGTACCTAATGGTAACGTGAAAAAAGTTAGCTTTGTCTTTCATCACTGAAATGGTGAAGAACTTTCTCAGTGATTTGGTAAAAAATTATTATCCAGGAGAAATACTGGGAGTTCTGTAAAACTGATCCTTGTTTCTCAAAAATTATTTTCAATAGCATTTGAATTTATAAGGCATCAAAGCCACTGCAGCTTTCAGATGGCTAAAATCCTATAAATCTCAAACAATAACAAAATAGAAATTGGAGCTGGGATTCACCTAACCTTATGCTAGTTATCCATAATAAAACTATCTTAGCAAGTCTTCTGAGATTCTTTTAACAACCAGCAGGGAAAGCTAAGTATTTTTGGGGTGCAGGGCTAGTGCCCACTGTTACTCATTTAGGATCATGGAGGTTGGAAATACCCCTCAGAAGTAAAACCTTATTTTCCAAGTAGTTCTAATTAGATGAGGTTGCTCAAGACCATGCACAGCTCAATGGCCAGGGACAAAGATTGCACATATTCCAGTATGACATTACCATTAAAAAAAAATAAAAAGTTTTCCTAATATCTAATTTACAGGACCCAGCATGGAAAAGCAATAAATCAAGGAACTAGAAAAGACACAGCAGTCACTTTGCAAAATCTGGAACTTAAGCTTTGTCCCCCTTCCCAGGGGAAGATGAAGAATGGAATAAAGGAGAGAGACTTCAAGGTTGGAATAAAAAAACAGGATAGGTTTAACAAAGTAGTAATAGTGATCATGAATTACAATTATATATAAAATATGTAGATATGGAACTCACCTTCCTCAGTTGGTAATTATTTCTCAACCAGTGAAGTCCCACACTGGACTGGGAGCAAATAGGGGTGGCTAAGTTCCAGGTATTAGTGACAGTTTGCAACAAGATGGTCCTGCTTAGGAAGGCAGGAGGCAACCTGTCTTCATGAATGATGTCTTTTTCTGGGGAGAAAGTAACAGAATACAGATCCTAACACAGTAGCCAAAGATGCCACCAGAGGTGCCTTGTGGGAGCCATTTTATACTGAGCACCATGGCAAGGAACACTGTGATTGGTCCATTTGGGTCACCTGACCCATCCTTTCCTTCCCATGGGCACAGCTGTCACATCAACAGACAGGCAGTGGTTGGTGGTGTTCCATAAAGGTTTTTTTCTATCCTGATCCTCTGAAACCAGAACAGGCAATGAATCTGAGACACTAGCTTGGTTAAAGTCACAAGACTGGTACCCTCACTCCCACAGAAGGGAGTCTCCAGTATTAATGTCCTCTTACCTTTTGTGTAGACATAAAGGTTTGGGGTCAGTTGGCTCTGATAAATCCCCTCACAGTTCATGTTCTTCCTCACACCAGTGCTTAGGGCACTGAGCCTATTCTGAATTTGTAGGTCTATAGAGGGAGTGAGAGCTTTTCCCAACCCTTCACCCCCAAGCTGTCCCTCTTTTTTCACTTCTCTTGGCTCACGCTCTTGTCCTAGAGACCTTTTGTCAATGTCAGCAGTTTCTTCCTCTGTGCACTCTCACAGCAGATGATTTGAAACATTTCCTCAAGGCTGGCAAAAGATGAATGACCTTCTGAGATAACATCTGGGGCTGTGTTGTTTGCTTGGAAGACATCCGGAATATTGAAGGCATAGCAAGTGCTTGAGTGAATGACTCAATCAATCTTAGTTCTCCTTTGGAAATTCCTTTTCAACATTAGAGTCTTCAGTGAAGTTCCCTCATGTATTGTACAAAGTCTTAATTCGTCCTCTGTGTAAGATAGCTTTCCTTTCTTCTGAGGAGTGAACTAAAATTTTCCTTTGAAGTATATTTGCCCATTCAATTCCCATTAACTCATCATTTGAAAGAATCAAATCTTAAATTTACACTTCCTGTGGTACATCACACATTATGTACTGTGAAAGTGGCTGGGATTTGTAAAGGAGTTGCAAAGTGTAAAGTGGTCTGACCCAAGTGGCTGGGATTTGTAAAGGAGTTGCAAAGTGTAAAGTGGTCTGATCCTATTGGTGTTTAATGAGTGTTCAGCATAAAAAAAAACAACCTGATAAAACAGAATTTAAATAGAGTTGCTTGAGATTACAGTGTGTTTGAAGTCAATGAGTTGTTATTACCATTTCATCATCATGAATCAAATTTCTGTTAAGATTAAAAGTGATGAGTTCTATTATCTTTTGGTGTTAAGTAAATATCCTCAATGGCACTATGGGATAGTGATACCAAAAATGACAGTGATACCAAAATAAGATTTTTACCTATATTTACAATCAGTTAAAAATGGACTTTGTCACTAACAGCTCTGTCCTCTCTCACTGATTATGATATGTTTCTAAAATCAGGAGCCTATGTAGGTATATTACATATACTATGTGAAAGAATATTTTTTCCATATACATAAGATTATAACGATAGATGAATAGAGATAGTGTCTGTGTACATATTTGAGCAAGGTTTTATGTTTTGGTTTTTGGTCTGATAAGTTTTTTATTTCCTCAAGTGATGTGAAATGCAGTTATATAATGACAACAACAATTAGTCATAGTTGGCAATAGTTGTTTTTTTCTCAGAAGCTTTCCAAGGGGACAAGGACTAAGGTGATTTGGCTTGTTTTCTAAAGCAACAATGTGTTCTAATTGCATCATCATCCCTCTATTTGGTCTACATTCATGTTTGTTGATATTCATTGGGTGATTTCAGATATAGAAAGAGAAGCATGAAATATCATATTTCCACAAGCTTTATGAAAGTTGCTCTGTAGGGTAAAAAAACCCCTGCTACTGCTTTCAATAAGGATAAAGAAGTATCAGCTATAGCCTGTACATGAAGATTTACAATTTCTTGTTGGTTTCTCACAGTTCCTCTTCCTGTGTCCTATGACATCTATCAATTCCAGACAATTTTGACTTCTCATTTTTTAAGTTAGTCTGTAGGAAAGGAAACTGAGTAGAGTTCATACCAGTGAAAGGTAAATAAATGAAGCTGTGATAGTTGAACTGTATTGAAACGAAAATTATGAGGTATTTTGGAAATTAGGAGTTATAATATAACTTCAGCAGAAACAGAAGTCCTAGGTACACTGATACAACAATCATTAAAAGAACATGAATTATGTATATATATTTTTTAATAAAAAAACCATCAAACTTGGTGAGCATCATGTTTAAGAAATTAACATTCCTCTGTTTGGAAAAGCTATAGGTAAGAGAAAAAAAAATCGTACTCTTTAAAATTAATAACTTTAATGGCTCATATTTCAATCAGTTTTAGTTAGAAGTGCCTTGAAAGAACCTATCTATCAGCAAATTAGTCTTCAAAATTCTCCAAAGTCTCTAAGGTTTGAGTTTGGTTGTTGGAGAAAGCTATCTCTTACTTGTAGATTTTGTGGTTGTACATTGTATGATTGAAGATCTGTGTCTCAGTTCTGTCAGTGTGGTTTATATGACCGAGTAGAAGTGTAGTTTGGATTTCAACCTCCGTAGGATTCTATTTTTGATGATACATGTAATCAAAGGAAGAAACAGGTATATATAGTGGCCTGTCTCCTTTGGCAGGTTACGAAATGATCTATACCCCATTCCAAGAAATGAAAATGGAGTCCTTCTGATGGCAGCTGGTAATCAGGTGGAAATAATGTGATTCTTCTGAAGTGTTGACGTAGCTCTGGGTACTGAATTAAAGGATATGGATAAGGTCTGACCTAAAGAGTGATTAGTTCAATAAACTGTCAAACAGCAAGCAGATGTGTACAGGTGAGAAAGTAGAATAGACAGAGGTAACTGAAAATTCCGGAATAGCTAGTATCAGAAGTATGATGAATAAATTATAATATTTTTCAGATACTTTGAGGTTACTTAATCAGAAAAAAAAAAGACATTATGTAACCTCTAATTATAAAATTACACAGAAAGCTACACATATTGCAATGTCAGTAGCTCAAAGTATTTAATAATTTATTAATCAAGTATGTTATACTTTAAAAATGCACATAGATGTATTATACTTTATGTGTGGTACAACATAAAATGCTTTCAAAGCAGCTATTATCTATCATGAAGTATGGGAAAAGTCTATGCATACCATGATCTCTGTTGCATATTCTGACAAGCAGTAATGTATTTCATGCCCAAAAAGCCCAGTTCTGAGTGTCTCCTTATGCTGCAGTTTATCCTAATGGCTAAAGTAAAAATTATGTCAAGGACCCATTTAAGACCATTTCAGTATTCTGTCCTGACTTTTGAGCCTTCATGATTTAGCAGCTGTTTTAAGGATATGTCAACCCATAGCACAGTTCAGTACTTCACAAAGCAGTATGGCTGTCTAGAATCATTTATCTTTTCTTTTATGCATCCTGATTTAAAACTAACTGGTGCTTTCTTGTCTAGCATTGAAAATACAAAAGAAATCAACTCACAAGAACATGGGACTGGAGTGCAAAGGAAACTGAAATATATTAAAACTGATGTGTGTGTACAATTTCAAAAATAAGACAAAATATTCATTTTCATATTAATTAAAGGCAAGATATTTCCCAGACTGAGTATTAACTCTAGATAGTTTTGGGTAGAGGATTAAAAGTTTTATTTTTTTCCTTATATTCTATCAAAAACCAAAGATTTATTAACACTCAATGAGGAAAGAAAAAAAAAAAGTCCCCACAGTAATAAACTTGTGATACAGACTTCTAGAAATCATTTATTTAGCTGCTTTTTTGCAGCCCTACTCATAAGAATACTTGTAGTGGTGTGCTGTTACATTATAAGAAAACTGGATTAGTCCATAAGGATGATGCTTTTTTATCTTGAATTCATTAAAAAGTTGGTTTTAGGTAATAAAACCATTAACCAGACTAGATTAATTCTGTGGGTATTTTTCTAACCAAAACTAGGTGATCTGATGAATGTAGGATGCAGAGTGTATTTGTAGGGTGAGATTCAGAATGAGGAGAGACTCGCTTCATTTAGATTCTGCATTGGAGAACAGTAGAAGAAGAAGAAAGAAAAGAGGGGGGGGGGAAAAAGGGCATCTGATGCTGTAAAAATCTGTTAAGATGCCATTTTAAATACACATATGTTCATTTAATGTACATCTGGGCCATGGGATTCATAAATCTGATGTTAATGGCACAAAGAAGATGTCATATTAGGGTGTATGTAGTATGTAGTAATTTCAATTGAAAACATGGGACACGTTGCATTGAAACTTACCACTTAAGAAGCACTGTTTCAAGCAGAGCTAGAAGCATCCAAGAGTGTATTTTGAGAAAAGGAAAACCAGCTTCATGAAACAACTATGTCAGAAATGTCTTCACTGGAGAGACAAACTTTTTGGCCCAGTGAGTTGCTGAGGGTTCCTGTGATACTGGAGAACTACAAAATCCACAGTAGAAAATTGTCTGTTTTTTTTAACTGATAGTGGGAGAATGATCATAAAACAGAATTATAGAATCATCAAAGTTGAAAAAGACCTCTAAGATCAACAAATCCAGCCATCAACACAACATGACCAACAAATAAAACCTTTCCTGAAGTGCCACATCTACATGTTTTTTTAACACCTCCAGGGAAGGTGACCCCATCACTTGCCTGGGTAGCCTGTTCCAATGCTTGACCACTCTTTCAGTAAAGATTTTTCCCTGTTATACAATCTAATCCTCCCATGATGCTGGGAATGTGAATGTGGAGTGGTGTTTGCATGTCAGAGCTGATTCCTGGAGCTGGAGAAGAACGTCTGATGTGGCAGCAAATGTGCAGAATAGGAGAAGTTCAGGAGAAAACAACAGGGTGTCTTGCTAGACTAAGTCTGCATCAGATTGCATGGAGGGCAAGAGAGTAAGACGTGATATAGACTATTATATTGTCAAATGCTACAACACATATGCAAGCACAAAAAGCTGAACAATTATCTGTTGATGGGACATCAATTCTGTCATGTTTTTTGTCAGTCATAATAAAATTCTGTCTATCACATCTCCTGAACTATTTCACTGCATTTACTGTGCCGTCCAGTACCTTTCTCAGAGTTGCACTAAATAGCAAAAAAAAATCTCCACAGTAACTTCAGACACATTATTTAAAAGGAAAACTAGTTTACAATAAAAAATGGTTTTGTCTTTGCTATGTGAATTTCTTCCTTTTAAATTTGATTATCATCCTGACATCTTCATCTGTGTTTTTATGCAATTGTCTCATAGTGTGAAGGACATGCCTAGGGAGGTGCAGATTATACAGTTGATTGCATACTTGGCCACAGGGCAGTGACAACCCTTAATTAATGTGCATGAGCCTTCTGTTGATATTTATTTAACCATATAGGACAATAAATGTGACTGCTAATTATACGGACTGATTGCTTGACATTTACCTTCTTCCTACTCTTTGTAATACCTAGGATTTAAATCAGTATGTATTCTGTTAGCTCTCTGCTTTATTATTCTTTTGTTTATTATGGAACACTGACAAAGTGTAGACCATAATGACTCATGACAGTATCTTCCAGGTGTGTGTAGGCTTAAAGAATGGCTCATTTCATAAAACTAAAATAAAAGTCCTTGATATGTCTTCAAGCTCTATTTGAACAGTAGTGATTTTCTGTGTGCATCACAAAATCTTAAAGGAATTACCTAAAGCATTCAGACTGAACATCAATCTGATTTGCAGAATAAAAATTTTCCTTCAGTGAAATGGGAGAAAGCAAGACCCTAAATTTAAATGGAAAAGTAAGGGTCTTGGAAGCTGATGAAATAAATAGCAAAATGTGTTTGAGTGCTAAAATAAAGTAAGAAGCCATCACAACTCCAACATATTCTCCAGGAGATATGTAAAAAGTAGAGAAGGTTGATGTATGGTTGAGAGAAGTGAAGTTAAATACTTAACTTAAAACTAACTTGACCTTAATTATGTCAGTGGTGGTGCCTATTCTGTCCAATATATTTAAAAGTGAAGCACATAGTTACTGTTATCAGTTTGTATTTCTGCAAGGTCCTGTGTAGCCAAAATAGTATAGACAAGAAGAGAACTTGAAAAGCAGATGTCTTAATTTTGATTATATTAAGAGACCTACAAAGATCATTTGCCCTGAGTATATGAGTTAAAGTCCTTGAAAGTGCAAGTTAGTGCTGTCTTCTTGAAGTACAACACAGGGGAAAGAGCACAAGCCTGAACAGGGATCATCAAGGAAAATATTGACTTTTCATGTATTTTAAAAGAGAGAAATATATACTTTGTTCTTAAACAGAGTTACCTGGTAACTTATGAGTGCCAAGATAGGAACAGATGGAGTTGAATGACACTAAACATTAAATATAATAAAAATTTACATAAGCTACTTATAGTTACTAGAGCAAGAAATAGCTTTAAGACTTCAATCACATAACAGTTTCCTAACACAAAGTACATTTGACACTTGTATTGAAAGAGGTTTAAAAATCTGTTTACTTAACAAAAAAGTAAAATTTCCATGACTGAAGAACTAGAAGATCTCCCTGAAGATATTTACCAGGTTGTGGTATGACTCTGAATTTGAGAACCCAGGCCCTGGTGAGAGTTATTGCAGTATTTTTGCGGTTCTGTTTTTTGTGTTGCTCTTTGGGTTCGAGTTTCTTATTTGGTTTTTCATTCAGAAACAAAACCTCACATGCTATGACTGCTTCATAATTTCTTCCCTGTTGTATCTTTTGTATTGGGTCTTTGTGGTTCCCGTCCACTGTGATCACACAAGGACTCAAGAAACCACATACATGCTCTTACAATTTCTTAAAATATATCAGAATGCAACAAATGATATTTCTATATCCAAGAGCAGTACTGCCCACATATGAGGGTAGCAGGTAGGTGTTAGAAAACATATACTACATAGTGAATCTAAACCCTCTTTTTTAATAAGAGGTAGAAAATTTCCATGGTTCTTTCTATCATTGCTATATGCTTGAAAACAGTATTTGTGTTGGCTTTATGTTTCTTAAAGCAAAAAGTAAAAACTCCATGGCTGCATTGTTATGACTCATGATTACTGTTTTACACTTTAGTTAAGCCTGTGGTATCTATTCTCAATTCTGTGGGGTGGTGAGACATCTCAGTGTGTAATAGTATCCATTTATAGGAAATCGTAGAACCATTTTTTGCTGGTAAAAAAAAACCCAACCAACCAAAAAAAAAACCTAAAAACAACTGATACTGTTTTAAACTGGTTTAAACTTGCCTAGTTAAATTGAAGCGTATCATCAGAAATCTTCCCCTCAAGGTCTTTCTTGTAAAGAAATGTAAAAATTTAACTCGAACCCAACTATGCCAGCTTCTTTTTTTAGGCTTCCCATGCTGTACTGTCTTTGGTACTTCTGTATGGTTTCTTATATCAGTCACGTTTCTTCTTGGGCTGCATGATCTCTGTTGTTAGTCACATTTTCAGTAACTCTTTTTAATTAACATAGCAAAACAAGCTGATGTAAAATATCAGCAAAAAAACCAACCTTCCTACCCCTTTTATTCCTTTCATGTCTGATTTCTACAGCAGTTCATACTCTAAATCTCCTAAGAAATCCCTTCCTGCTCTGTTGCTCCTCCTCAATATGTTTCTAATTGGTCGACAGCATCTGAGTCTCATAACCCAGATTTGAGAGAAGAGCATCACGAAGCTCAGTGTGTACATAGATGGTTCACAGAAGAATTCACAGAAGACACTGCTATCCTGTTGTTAAATGGCACAGGATGGTAGAGTTGGGTCTTTGTATTGTTCCTTAGGCATCTAACACAGTGAGAGACTTGTAGAGCTGCTGTAAAAGAAAAGTGTCTGAGGGCTCCCTGGTAATAAAGGACCACCACTGCTCTTTGCTTTGACTTCTTAATGAACCCAAGAGCTCCTTTGCCTCTGGAGATAAACTCATTAGCTTGCTATGTAAACAAAATCTCTTCAACTTCATCTGCTGTTCTCAGAAAAGTAATTCTGAGATATTATATAGAAACTGGACCATCCTTAAGTAACTGTGGGGACAGTTTACCTGTCAAAGTGGGGAAATGGATAAGGTGGTGGGCGTTTTACCTTCATTACTCTGTAATTTCTATTAGATGCTTCATGAGCAGGTTTTGTTCCAGTGTAATCAATGAATCAATGTCTTACTGCAAAACAAGGAAAAAAACAAAGAAAACATAAAAGTTTTCCTTACTCTTTAATGTAACAGTGTAATTTTATTAATCAGAAAAGAGAGAACCAGGAAGAAAAACACTAAAATTCTAAGATAATGTTCCCTTCCCTTGCCACCAAACTCCCTCAGATTAAGTTCTTAAAAGCTCGTTAATCTGTTATCTGTGCTGACTCTATAAACTACCAGAATGTCTAAAGCTTGGAAGGAATTTATTGCTTTAGGTTATTTTATTGTAAATTTGCTTTCTGATAAGCTGTGACAGTTTCAGAACCATAAATATGAGGAATGTTTTCTCTGACAGTCAAAGCTGACTAGTTAATCTGTTTATTAAAACTGGAAAATCACTGTGGCAAAGGTTTTGCCACAAATATTTAAAGTTAACTTTTTTGCATACATTTTATTTTTGAACAACGTATCATTTTTCTCTGTGTTTTTAGAACAAAAAAGGCATTCTAAGAAGCAGTTTACATTCTTTACTGTGTTGAAAGTCCATTAGATTATTACTTAGATCTCAATATCCCTGTCCCAAATAGTTACACAGGACCTCATCTCTTGTAACTTTTACTGTCTGATATGATACAGCACCCCTATTTTGTTTGTATTAATGAAGCTCTAGTTATAAATGCATGGATAAGCCATATTCTTCAATTACTATTCCTTAAAATTAAGCACAAATTATTGATTTTCGTTAAATGTAGGAGCTTTTCACTGTCTATTTTTCCGTGCAATTTTGCATGAATTTTTAAAAATATATTTCTTAACCAAAGGTTGACCTGTAACTTAACATACAACTATTTATTGCACAGTATCAGTTAATGTATTTTGTGAATCATCTATACACACACTGAGCCACATGATGGTCTTTTCTCAAATCTGTGTGATAAAGATCAGTGGAAAAAAGTCAAATGTACAGTTCCAAAGATAAAAGTAAACGAATATTTTGTATCCTGTGCACGTATTTTATGCAGGATTGAAGTAGAAAAACAGTCTTGAAGTAGAACTAGAATACTATTTAAAAAGAGTAGAGCTGTCATAGAGTTTCTCTAGCTATCAGTTCGCATGCCCTCATTAAAACAAAAACACAACTTTGCACTTTTTGTCTTAAGAATATGTAATCAAGCTTTTATGTTTATTTCTTTGATCAAATAAGATCCATGAATCAATCAAGGAGCACAGTGAGGACCCTGAATTTCAGAAAATCGAACTTCAGCTCTTCAAGGACTCCTCAACAGGACACCAAGGGAAACAGTCCTCAGGGACAAAGAAGCAGAACAGAGATGGCAGATCTTTAAGAAAACTGTCCATAGAACGCAAGAGATATTGATCCCTGGTATAAGAAATCTAGCAAAGGAAGAAACCCCATGGCTGGGACATGAGCTGCTGGTCAAACTAAAAAGCAAGAGAGAACTGCAAAGTCAGTTCAAGCAGGGACAGATATCCTGGGAAATGTATAGAGATGATGCCTGATTGTGTAGGATAAAGATAAGGAAGGCCAGGGCACAGCTAGAGCTGAACTTGACAAGGGATGTGAAGAATAACAAACAAGAAAGGAGTTTATAGATACATCAATGAAAAAAAGGAAGTTTAAAGAACACATGCCCTTCTCTGAAGGCCAACAGGAGATGAGAAGTTTGAGGTTCTCAACAATTTTTTTTCCTCAGTCTTCACTGGCAACCTCTCTTCCAACACCTCCCAAGTTAAAAAAAATGCAAGGTGGAGAACAGCAGAGTCCCTCCCTCTCTGTATGTGATGGTCAGGTTCATGGCCTGAGGAACCTGAACATGTATATGTCTATGGATCCTGATGAGATGCATTCCAGAGTCCTGAGAGAATTGGCAGATCTAGTCACCAATCCACTCTCCGTGATATTTGAAAAGTCCTGGCAGTCAGGTGAAGTCCCTGTACTGACTGGAAGAACTGGGACACATAACACCCATTATTGAAAAGGGTAGTTAGGGGGACCCTGAGAACTACTGACCTGTCAGCCTCACCTCCATGCCTGGGAAGATCATGGAGCAGATTCTCCTAGGTCTGATAGGGCACATGGAGGACAGGGAAATGATTCAAACACAGCTTCACTGAACAAATCCTGCCTGACTGACTTCGTAACTAAATTTAATGGACAAGGAACAACCTATGGTTGTGATCTATCTGGACTTCTGCAAGGCCTTTGACACAGTCGCCCCCAGTATCCTACTCAGCAAGCTAGAGAGACACGGACTTGATGGGTGGACTGCTCAGTGGATAAGGAATTGGGTGGAAGGTCACATCCAGGTGTAGTGGTTGCCAGCTCTAATTCCAGATGGAAACCTGTGACAAGTGGTGTCCTTCAGGAATTCATACTGGGACCTGATAAAGATACTGTTTAGTATCTTTATCAGTGATATAGACAGCGGGATCGAGTGTGACATCAGCAGGTGACACCAAGCTGTGTGGTGCTTTTGATAATCCAGAGGGATGGGTTATCATCCAGAAGGACCTGGACTAACTGGAGACATAGGCCCAGGTGAACCTCATGAGGTTCAAGAAGACCAAGTGCAGGGTCCTTCACCTGGGTCAGAACAATTCGCACTATCAGTACATGCTTGGGAATGAGGTTTTAGAAAGCAGCCCTACAGAAAAGGACTTGGATTTGCTGGTGGATGAAAAGCTGAACATAAGACAACAGTGCACGTTTGCAGCCCAGAAGGCCAACTGTATCACGGGCTGCATCAAAAAGATTGTGGCCAGAAGATCAAGAGAGATGATTCTGTCAGTTTACCCTGCTCTGGTAAGACCTCACCTGGAATACTGCATGCAGTACTGCATCTGGAGCCCTCAACACAGGAAGGGCATGGACAGGAAGGAGGGCCACAAAAATGATCAGGGGGCTGGAACACCTCTCCTATGAAGGGAACATCTGTCCTATGAAGACAGGCTGAGGGAGCTGGTGTTGTTCAGACTGGAGAAAAGAAGGCTCCAGGGAGACCTAATAGCAACCTTCCAGTATCTGAAAGGGCCCTACAGGAAGGCTGGGAGGGACTGTTTGCAAGGATCTGTAATGATAGGATGAGGGGCAAAGGTTTTAAATTAGAGAAGAGTATATTTAGTTTGCATGTTAGGAAAAAGTCCTTTACAATGAGAGAAAAATATAACCTGTTGCCCAGGGAGGTAGTTAAGGTCTCATTCCTGGAGATATTCAAGGGTACAGGAAGACAACTGGCTTATAACCACTAGAGATTAATAACTTGTGAACAAGGCAAGCTGAACACTGGCCTAAATTAGGATCACTGGCTGCTGGTCAAGGGCTCTCAATATACTCCTTGGCTTTATTTTGCTAACGCTGAACATGGAATGAACTGGACATGGACTGCAATTTTTTATACAATGCTGACACTCTTTCCATCTCTACTCCCCTTTCTCTCTGTAATGATTCCTATTAAAAGGGCTAGACCTTGGAGCTTTACTAATTCAAATACACAGGTATACATGCTGCTTTCTATACACCTACATAGTCTCTTCCTCAAAGAAACCTACTGATCTGTTTTCATTCATGGACTGTATGGGATTTTAATACTGCATCTAGAAATAAAAATTTTGTGAAGGCAACTCAAGAGATGTTCTTACAGAAGGGTAATAGTTACTCAAATACTATGTTTTAAAAGTGGGGTAGCCTATAATTTCTAGGTTTACTGATTACAGCTGTGCTGATAGCTGCCAATATTGGCAGCTTTAAACCCTAAGTGGAAGCTAGATTTATCTGCATCTATCAGTAGTGTGCTTTTCAAGTCCTAATAAACTCTTTTTCTTACAATTATTCCTGACATTAATCTTTATTATAGGATGCACAGTGTTATATCATTAAAACATCAGCACCTGCTGAGAGATGTCTTCAGTGGCTTGCAATAAGTGTTAGGTGTTTTTTAAAAGATGGTTTTAGTCAGTTTTTTACAAAGACTATAAATATCAATGGCAATTAATCACTGACTTTTTTTAATTAAAACACACACTTAAAAACACTAAATCAAGACAAGACTTTCTGAAGAGGGACACTTTGTCTCTCACATTTCCTACCCTACAAAGATATTTTCAAGACTCTCCAAACAGTAGACAGTCTTTCTTCTAATCTGTTGACTGTATGAAGCTCAATATTAAAACACCACATGTGGGCTATGGACCAAACTGATGTCATGACACTACAGTTACTAGAAATTTTAGGTTAGACTTGATCTTATTTATTTTTAAAATATGTTTGTTCTATTTTGGAGGTAAGTATAAGTAAATAAAATATCCATCAATTAACTGAGCTGACCATAAATCAGCTCAAAAAGTCACACTATTTTTAAGCCATTGTTGTCTATAATTAACTGCATACTTAAACAGTCATAAAATTTCTATTTACTTGGTAGAACATAATGGACTTGGCAAGAGCCTTTTGTCATGTGACTACTGTGAGGAAACAAAAGCAGAAGAATTTTCTCGAACATCTTCATGAAAATCTGAAAATAAAAAAATACTGGAAACTCATTACTTTGTAGATTGCCACATGACTGACTCTGTTACTTTCCAGTAACAGAGGAAGAGAATTAATAGTGAAGAAGAGACTGAAGGAAGAGACTGAGAAGAAGGTGACCTCATTAATATTTGTAAATACCTAAGGACAAGTGCCAGGAGGATGGATTCAGGGTCTTATGTTCAATGACAGGACAAGGGCAATGGGTACAAGCTTGAGCATAGGAGTTTCCTCGTAAATATAAGGAACAACTTTTTTCACTGTGAGGGTGACAGGGCACTGGCACAGGCTGCCCAGGGAGGTTGTGGAGTCTCCTTCTCTGGAGACATTCAAACCCCACCTGGATGGGTTCCTGTGTGACCCTACTGTAGGTGACCCTGCTCTGTGTAGTATCTCTGACAGTGTTCTCACTTTCTCCTCTGGCTTGCAGGTCTTTTTTTAATTTTTTTTCTCATTTCCTCTTTCTGGAATATTTTACTCACAGCTTCCCTTATCTGCTCGGCCTTGGCCAGAGGTGGAGCCAGACTCGGAACTGGGGGAGCTTCCAGCAGCTTCACACAGGAACCACCCCTGTGCCCCCCACCCCCAACTTCAAAACACCACTGCTCTAACCCCAGACATACTTCATTGATCTGTCTCTAATGTTGGGGAAAGAAGTTCTAAACTTCATTGGTAGAAGCTAGATAATATTTTACCTCCTTTCTACCAAGATTCAAAGCAAAATCTTTGAAAAAGCTTTCTACTAAATGCAAAGTCAGAAAAGTGTAGAAGTAGGCTAATAAAAAAACAACAAACTCTTGCAAGTATGGAAAGGGTAGAATGAAAAAACCTTAGTGAGAAAACACATGTGCAACATAGAATTGATTTTCTTTAGTTTTCAAAAAGGTCATAGAATCATCAAATACTAGGTTGAAAGAGACGTCAAGGACCATCTGGTCCAGCCTTTCTAAGTAGGAACACAGTTTAGATGAGATGGCCTAACACCTTATCAAGCTGACTCTTGGAAGTGTCCAGTGCTAAGGAATCCACCACTTCCTTGGAGAGATTATTATAATGTCCAACTGTTCTCACAGGGAAAAGTTAAAAGTGATTAAGAGAGGCTGAACTAATCTGGAAGAAAAAAAATCTGTACTGAAAATCTAAGTGGAAGTCAGTTTTATCTATAACTGTCAAGATGTAATTTTCAAGAACACAGGAAGAATATTAAATGAATATAAATTCTGAAAATAATCCTCCTTTAATGGACACCTGTTCCATCATTCAAATGCCACATTTGGCTTGAGTGTTGTTTACTGCCTAACTTATTTTCTTTGACATAAGCTCCATCAATGTAATAAAGATGTAAGGGAAGATTAAAGATGAATGAATGATAAAGTGGTGGGATTTTTTTATTTTTGCTGGGTTTTCCTTCACTGAGAAATAGGGAATTGAGGTTGGCCTTGTACTAGGAGCATATTCAATATCAGGATTAAAGTACACCTGAAGAGTAAAAAAGAATTAAAGGTAGTTAGGGAAAAAAAAAGCACACACATAAATTTAACCTAATGGGCTTTTCAAAGTTGTGATTAAGTTACTGTAAATTAAGGTATCATCTGGTTTTATCCTAGAGAATACCTAAGTTGTATAATAAATTTTTATTCTACAGAAAGTTAAGAAATATTCCATCATCCTTAAACACCATGGACTTCTATTTTCTAGAGAATATTTAAGGTTAGTAAATCCTGTTTCTCTAGAAACCATTAGTTGTATAACATCCCTCAGTCACACTCAGAAATATGGATTGAGTAAAGCTGTCAAAAACTGTAACAAAGTATCAACACATTTTCTAGTGTCCTTAATATTCTAAATCTTGGCTTTATTTATGACAGTAAATGCATATATTTATCAAAATTTATAAAAAATATTCTCTCATATTTTATTTAAGCTTCAAAGTGATGTGTAATAGCTGGATGTGCATTTAGTCAAATGAGCAATAGCAGGCTCATTGCTGTACTGCATCTAAAGGGAAAAAGCAGCAAAAGAGTATGGCTATGTCAATCAAAATAAGGAATTCAAACATGGAATGTTATACTTTGAAAACTGATTATAAAAAAAAAAAAATGTACAAAAGATCCCACTAAATTTTGGAGGTTTTTTATCTGAAAACATGTGGAATAATTGCAATAATTGCTATAAATGGCCCAGGCTGCATTTGTACTTTTTAGGTAAAGGTATAGCATCTGGAGCTGGTGGAATGTGGCCAGTGTGCCATGAGTACCCAAGCTGCTGGCATTATGAGGGGCATTCGGTGTGCTAACTCCAAGAGAAATCGCATTGAGGGTGGAGCAGGGTGGAGATGCTGTGCCCCCACTCAATGGCAACAATGTCAACTAACTGCACTTATGATACCCTGGGCCAACAGCCTGACACCCTTTGGCAAGTGAAAAGTACTTAAGGTGAGCTTTGCTCATTTTAGTCTCATTATAATACAAACCCCACACCTCCATCCCTAAAGTTACCTACCTCCAAGATGTGACCATACCTCACTAAGGCTGAGAACTGAATTTTCTCTAGCCTGTACCTTTAAATGTGAAGAGAGAGAACTTTGCACCAATCACAATGAAGATATGCCTGACTACAGCCACTTCAGCTCCACCTGGCAGGTAAAACAGTATAAAAATAGCCAACAGGGGAAAGGATGTCAGGGAAGATATCATTACAGGCACAATACCTGACCAGTGGGAATGAGTTGATGGGCTGAGCCTCTCTTCCTCCCTACTGGGATGCCTTTGGGTAAGATTCTAACACTCGAGTGCCCCCTTTCATTTCTCTTCTCCTTAATTCTGTGGAGTCTCTTTAATAGTATAAGTCTATACACCTGAGATTTTTGGCCTGGGAAATCTCTGTAGAGTACTCATAACCTAGAAGTTAGAAGTCCACTCAAAACAGATGGAGCATGGAAAAAGGAAAGAAGCTAATATATTAGTAAAAACTTTGAAATGTGTCAGTTGTATTAAAGGTTCCAGATGCTCTGTTCCAGATGATCTGTTCCATCCTCTGATGGGAGGGGAGTATGGAGTTAAATCTAGAAATATGTTGGGTATGTCTGTACTTCATAACAGAACACACTGTAAAGACACCTAAGGTATAGCTGGTCAAAGGTGTTCTGTGTACAATGAGCACTATGCAGATATTGGTTTCATCCTGAAATTAAACCACACATCTGTTAGAACAGAATATGCATTTTCACAGAGACTGTGATAATATGATATAATATTCCCAGTTGCTACAAAAATATTAGGAGTCATAGATAGATTACTTTTTTTTTTTTTTTAGTGCAGAGGAGAAAGTGGTAATAACAGCCTGGATAGTTTAGAAAAGGATATTTTAAAGTCTTGATTTTAAAAATACAAAGATTTGAGACCATTTTGTATACCTAAATATCAGATTTTAAATCCAATCAATCTGAATTGAAAATTAAACAAAGAATCATTCAAACATTGAAGATCTGGATTAGTCTCTCAATTAAAATAGTATGGCAAGAAGCCTTAATTTTTTTAGGAAAAGGCTTGATGCTTTTATGAACAGGAGTGCAGAAATGGAAAATTATGTCTGTGTCAGGAGTGCTTGGGTATTTCACATATTGATATCTTCATGGGGAATCAAAAAAAAAAAAAGGTGAAGAGCAAATAGTTCAGTTTTTAGTGTTTTAATATTAACCCTATGCTTTAGGGCATTTACTAGTGACGAGATGAAGTCAAGAAATAGACTTTTGTCCTTTCATGCACAATGCAATTCAAACGTATGCATTCTAAAATACTCAAGATACCATTTCACAAAAAGAAAAAAACCTGAGGAATAAAACTGAGGGTGTCAAAATTATAAAAATTCAGTTCTCATTATTTGTAGGTTTCAGTGTTCAGTTATGTTGGAAAACAATGTCATAATGAAACACATGTTTAGATTATTCAGTGAACTTAAGCATTAACTAATGTAGAATTTTTTTATTTTTTTTTTTAGCTTTTATGAATTTAATAAGGGAAATAAAAAGTATGTTAAGTGAATGATCAAAAGAAACTTTAGAGCCTTAAAGGGAAAGCTGATTTAGCTGCTAATCAGGGACATCCTTCTTCCATCAAATTACCATACTTCAGGTTTATAGGTAGCAGATCTCTTGTTTTAAAAACAGAAATCTTCCAAATATGTGACAAATGATTCATAACAGAGATTAGTATTACAGACTTGCAGCTATGCTTTATTTAATGGTACATATTTTTAACTAAATAAAGCTAGGGAACAAGACAATCCTTTTTACTTTTTTTTTTCTTGCTAGAAAACATTATCATAACTCATGTAAAATATCAGAAATAAGCATTCAGTAAAGTAATGTATGCTGCAGAATTATATCCTTTCATTAAAAGACAGAGCACACTGCACTGTGATCCAGTCATCTCTGATCTGTCTGTGATCTGTCATCCTTTTTTTTCTAAAGTAACTTCAGGCAATATTGGGAAATGCACAAGGTTCAAAGGAACCTTGCTCTGACATTTTTGACTGAGAGGAATTGAAATAATTTATTAATATTAGACTCAAAAAGAGATAAAAATGATGTTATCGGCTTTTGTATAGTAACAAAAGAGAACTCATAACATAATTATTTAATTTATTTCATGGCAAAAAGCATGAAAATTTTTCTTTCAGCATAGTTTTCTAGCAAGATGAGGCTAGAACATGAATACAGTTGAAGTTTTCATTTAGTGTTCACACTATTTTATTTAGTTTCCTTGTTCCTAAGGGGCAAGCTTAGAAAGCCTTAGGTTAAAAAACCCTACCAAAACCTCTGTCCCCCCAAAAAAATCAAAGAAAAACAAACCCAAAACTTTAAAATGTATTCTTTTAAGATTTGGAATGTCAAACATAACCAAGGAGTGTATTAGCTCATAGTATTAGAAGTTGTTCATGAAAATGGCAAATTTGAGTCATAAAGAAAATATTTGGAAGTTTCAACTGCTTTCTATCTTTTGTCTAAATATCTGTTTTTATGTTAACTCTGAGGCATCTGGTTCCTCTGCTAGGTAAAGTATTCTAAATTCATCAGTTGCAGGAAAGAAACACACTCCAAGGATCAGACTTGCTGTAGGAGCTCAGATCACAAAAACATTCACTGACACTAAAGCTGCTCTTCAGTACAGGAGGCATCAGTGGGAGAATAAATAGGAAAGAACTAACTCTTATTTCCAGAGGGCACCCTGGCTGAAGTTATGTGAGGTTGCAGCATAAATTCAATAGTCAGGGCTGGCTAATAGGAATAAGACTTGGTTAAACTACAAAACTAGAGCAGTGTTACAGCGTGCATATAAATTAGGAGTAGCTGTAGAATTATCATGAGACTCTGGCAAGCCCTCACCTGTCCCTGAGCTATTTCCACCAACCAGTCATCTGGGACCTAGGTTAGTAGTTTGGTTGCCTTACTGAGACCTCATATAAGGGGATTTTATCCCTTGCATTTTATAATGTCTCAAGGCTGTGCTCCCAAAGCCTTGACTTTTACATTGTAACTGTCTTGTGGTCCTGAATTCCATCCTGTGGTTTGTACTTTTTTGGTTTCCTGACTACTGGTAAGTAATTTAGTCTGCATTCTAGAGCAATAAGCTCTTTTTATTTTCTTGACCTTGCTTTTGCTCACTTTATGCTATCCAGTGCTGGGTTACATTCCTGATATTTCTAATAGCCTTCTGCAGTGTGTTTTCCAACTATGGGTAGAATGTAAAAGGACAACCTGGTAAAATGCTGGATTGAAATTACTCAGCTAAATATTGATTTTACCTCGTATTGATTAAGGAATCAACTGTGGAAAGAGCAAAATTCTTACAGGTAATTAACCCCAACTGAACTTTGACCACAATATCCAGTCTAAACCCAGCTGTGGAGATGGAAGCTATAGCTACTACGCTGAAGGTATGCTTAGGCCATGTAGTTTTTCTACATCTTGCTATTGGAGGAGAGTGCTGAGAGGTTGAGTCGTGACTGCTAGAAGCTTGTAAAAAGCTCTCAAGCAATCAACCTGTGTAACACTTTGATAGTAACTCATGCATATACATTTGAACTATCTGTGCAACCTAAACTTGCTGAATTAAATCCAGATTGGGTCCTCACCTAAAGCTGAGACACTTTGAGGATGTTTCACAGCCTGCTGGACAGCGAATCAGACTAAACGTTGTCATGGTCATGTCATTTTCTGAAAATCTGAAGAATGTGACAGATAACATTAGTTTTTCCAGAAACAACTCTTTGGTTACTTCAGTGGATACACTCAAGACTGAAGTAGGCACTATGTTTTGTAGATTGTTTATGTATCTGTGTTTTTGCTCTCCTTTTGACTAAGTTAAAACCCTAAAACTTCACTGGCACATTAATTGTAGTTGAGATGTTATTCACTTGAAATAATTCTTCTATTTGTAGTAAATTATTACAACTAAATCAAAGACATTTAGGACTGGAAGAGATGATATTCTATTACACTTTTCTGTTTCCTCAGAAATCACTGAAGAATTCTGTATAAGCTTTAAGGCCTTAGTTTAAACAGGAGAGATTCATCATGACTCCAGGGAAGAATCAAAATTATTTTAAAGTTGCTTGCTAATAAATGCATTTCTAGGTAAGAGCTGGGACATCTATGGAAAAAGGGAACCCAGGAAACCCATGCCAAAAATGCTAGGCTTTTATAGACAAATGTTTTAGAAAATTAAGGTATTAAGTATAAAGTACTGTGGGTAAATAAGAAGGAATGCCATCCACAAAAATTCAAGTTATGTACTACAATAACACTGTAGGAGCAAAATCTGTTGTTTATTATTTTTAAATACTGTAAGTTATTAAAAATTGTCTGATAAAATTATCCCACCAGGATATGTTAGAAAAATACATTTGGGCTAGTTTCCAATCACAGTTTTTCTCATATGTTTACTCTTAGAAACAGCTGGCTACTTCATCTAGTTGTTCTCCATCATTTTATTGTCTGCTAGGGTATCTAAAGCTAGGTTGGAATACAAAAAACTGTCCGGAGTTTTTACTCATCTTTTAAATTGCTACTCCTCTTACAATCTTGCTCTCATTTTTATGTGCATCTTATACCTTTTTCTATACTATCTTATTGTACTAGTAGATCTGCAAATGTCTTCTTGAAACTGTCATGTAGAAGGAAGAGTACTTGCAATAATCTCTTGGAGTTCTCAAGACTTTATATATAGAAATTACCTGAAAAGTTTGACCAAAATACAGGTTTCAAAAACTTTGTTGTTTAATCTGACTATCTAAAGTGATAAAACTGCAAAAAAATGGAAAAAGTTAATTAAGAAGTTGGCTGACTTGGTGTTTGGGTGTCTTCTTTTAATGTTAGACATAAGGTCATTTTGCAAAAAAATACATGAAGTACCAAGTAAGTCTTCAAGGCATGTGGTGGGTTGTTGGTTTTTTTTGAGGGAGGAGGAGTTTGTTTTGGTTTCTTTGGTTGTTTTTTGGGCTTGTTGGCTTTGGGTTTTTTTTTTTTTGGAACATGTCTGAATAAGTATCAAAAAAACGGGAAATAAAATGCAAAATTTTCATTGGAAAATTGGTAGCTTGGCGGTAGCTTCATGTTCAACTATAATTTAGCTAAGGGCTTTGTTCACAAACTAATTAATCAATGGGCACATTTCTTGCATCTCTGTTTAAAAAAAATGGTAGTGCAGAATTATTTTATTCTATTTCTGTTCTTTGTTCTTATGTTTTTGGTTTTTTTGCCCATTTTAGAAACTGCCTGAGCCCAAGTTCTAAGCCGACATTAAGAGGATGCAATTAGGCTACATCCCTGTAGATCAGAATTGGAAAGCCACTTGTGCTTAAGTTGCACTTGATTTCAGTATTATGAAGACTAGAGTTCTTGTTCATCCTACTTCTTTGTTCAAGATGCCCTGTGCAGTGCACTTTTTGAGTGCTGTAATTGTTTGTGTTCCCTCTAATTCACTTCTTTTAAGAGGATCCTACACTGCAACTGCCAAAGGCAGGGAAGGGAAAGGTTGAGCAGAGAGAAGTTATGATCTGCAGTGACCTGAAGGGCAGGTATTATGTGTGGTGACCCTTGCTTAGTTACAAATTCCACAGAAGATAGGATTTGTAGCCTTGAGAAAAGGCTAGCTTCTGCCCAGGAAGCAAATAAAATAACCCAGGGAATCCCTGCCTCCTTCCTTCTCCTCCCTGCACTCTCTGAGACCACTCTCTTCCACTGGTGGCACCTGCCTATTCCAAGAATGGATGTTATTGTAGCCTATTAGGGACAGAGAAATATGGGGTTTTTTAGCAGAGGTCAATGACTTATGGAGCCAAAACAAAGATTCAGGTATCAGCTGTCTGTATGTTCAGAAGCAGGTTAGGAAACAGTGGTACCTGTGAAGTTTAATGAATATAACATAAACCTGGATTTTATCTCTGAATAGTGATAATGGCACCAAATCATGGAAGGAAATAGAAAGCCCCTCTGACTGCAATTTCAGTTGCAGTTATTTCTGTACAGAAATGTAGAAACACTGCATTTAGGATGAGTACTGAACACAAAGTAGGAAGGACCATACACTCAACAGAACTGACAGAGAATGGAAGAAACAAGACTTTGTAGAAAGAACGTACAAAATGTAAAGTTTGCGGTGTTGGCTTCTGGGAAATAACTTTGCCTACAGTCTTTAGTAGAACTAGGTTACCAGATATCCGCCCTGAGCTTCAGACACTTGTTTATAGTGCCTGGCACAGAATGAGAACAGTGTTGGGAATGTAAATAACCTAGGTAAGAAAAATTTTAACTAGCAGTCTATGCAGCAATAACAGCTGTTGACAGAACAACAGTTCTAGACATGCTACAACTGTTGTTCTAGCGATGCTGCAGTACGTATCTTTCAAATTTAAAAAAAAAAAAAATCTGAGAGAGTATTCTGAGAAAACATGCACATTATTGGACAAAATAGCTAAAGATGTCAGGGAAACCTAGGCAGTAACATGAAAGCAGCTCTAGAGGGAATGTGAAGGTGCTTCTCATCATCAAAAATAGAATGCATGTGGTATACTACATGTAAAGTAGTTGTGTATATTTTATTCTTTATTTGAATGATTTTTATTAAACAAAACAAAAAACCTAAAAGCAAACAACAGCCAACCAACCGAAAGAACGAAAAAAACCCAACCACACAAAAAACAACTAAACCAAAAAACCCAAACACTAACCAAAACAGCAAAACCTCACCCAAAAACCATACCATATTTTTTCCCCTGTAGTATAAATAGAGCTTAATACTATGGAGCAACTCTACCAGCTGAAAATAGAACTTAATTGAAGAAAGCATTATGCATGGAAGAGCTCTATTAATTTAAGACATCTCATAGAATATCAGAGGTATCTAGCATCCACAAATTATACAGACTTTTCAGAATGAGGTATCTATCTATCTATCTATATATAACAATTTTCTACAGTAGGAAAGAGATATTTGATATTCGTGTGATGTATGTGCTATGCTCACTCATGAGAAGTGCAGACAAAGCAATGTTTAAATGCTAAGAATAGTGATTACTGCACCTGGAGAACTTTGAACTACAGAAATCAAAATTCTTGCTAGTAGTATGGGCTGAAAATGGATTTGAGACCAATTCTGACTCTGAAAAATGAAATAAACTGGATCTAACTTCTTGTATAATAGATCCCTTGGCTGCACTTACTGATTGATTTTTATTCATTTTTTATTTTTACAGCTAATAAAAGCAACTATTGGATTGGGTATATACAAGAATATATAAATAGTTTATTGGATTTTTAGAAAACATGCAGTAAAACTTTAAAAACAAAATCATGCAGTGTAAATGCCGTATTCCTCTTCTCCATCTCCTTCCTTCTCAGTATCAGTTATACGTCTGTCATCCATGTTGTACCACCTGGAAGGATTCAATTAATGTTTCTACTTTTATTTTAAAGTATTGACATACATCTGTCAAACTATTTATCGAATTACTGGAACAAATGTGCCCACTGAAGTTTTATATAAGAGATGAGGAAGAGTTCTACATGGCAAATGCATATGGGTGGAGACACACACAGAGTAGCCTATTGTGATATGATTAAAATTAAGTGTTTAATTAAATGTTAATGAACTAGAACTTTGTTTAAAAAAGTTATCAATCTAACTTCCCTTGATTATTCTTTAGTAAAAATTACAGAGGCTCTGTGGGACTTCACAACAAAAGCAACATGCAGAGCTGCAATAAAAGGAAATCTATGGTGCATCCTATATAGCTAGACAGAGAAGATGACCTCATTTTCTCTATTTGATGACAGTGATTAATACATGAAGCTCCTTGGAAAGGAATTGCACTGTGTACTTTAAAACTGAAATAGAGCCCTGAGGTGCAAAATGCTAAGAATGCTGAAGTCCTCTTCCCCAGGAGAATGGGGCCTCTAGCACAAGCTTCAGCATTCAATCAAAAGATTCATTCAGGTCACAAAAGGGTAAGGAAGCGAGATGGAGAATCAGATTATATGACCTTCATTTAAAAAACCTACTTTGTGACATTGCCCACATTGGAGAGGAGTCAAAGTTTTGTGTTGAAAGTTTTTAGACATGAAGCAAGGGAGGCCATTTTGCCTTGTTTGTGAATTGAAATGGTGGAACAACTTTTGGGGTATATGCTTCTTCTTGTGTTGAAGTAGGGACAGAATTCAGCCTAGCAGGATCAGAGGATTTGAGTTAAAGTCCTTCAACAAATTTCTTCATGCAGATGTGTTCTGTGGCAAAAATGGATATGAATCTGGAGCCAGCAAACCCAAAAAATCTAGCCAAATATACTTTGGCATACTGAAAGCAGAAATTATCACAAAATTTGAGACCTGTTTTAAAAACCAGACACTCAGAATACTATCAAAACTGTCTTTCATACTGCTCTGTGTGTCTAAATTACTTCTTCATTACAGTTATTCTGAGGAGGGAATAGCATCTGGTATCAAGTGTGATATAAGGGTTAATATAAAATGCCTGCTAGTAATAGTCTAGGGGTCACATTGACCTGAAAGAAGCTAACACAGAATGCTTGTTTAATAGAAGCTAAGAAATTGTTTAGGTAGCCATCACTGTCTAAGGGAAATATACGTGCTAAACTGATAACCAGAGTAACGTTGAGATAAGAAACAGAAAATGTTGTCAGCTTGGCTGAAGACTGAAGAAATGTGCATGCCCGGAGAAGAAGAGGTGAAAAGTTTACCCAGAGAAAGACCTTTGCTTCATTTTTACTTCATCCTCACGACCCTCATGACCACCACCAGGAGACCCAATGCAAGCACAGGAGAGAGGAGATTATGAAAATGACTTCTTGGGACTAATTTTAATATGAAGTGGGAGTAGGTGATGCATATGTATATGTGTATTGAGAAAGCTAATGAATATGTAAAACTTCAGTGTATATAACAAAAGCCTCATTGTGAGATTGGTGCACACGGATCTTGGAGGAATTATCCCCTTGTGTGCCCAGTGCTGAATAAACATACCCCTCTCTAGAACATCTCAAGTTCTAGAGTTGTTTTCCGCAAGTCAAGTGCAGAAATCTTCTCTCTCTTGTGGTTTCTGGCCAGTGTCAAATGTATAAAGGAAAGCTAACTCTTCCAATTATAACGCTTGGTCTGTCTGTCTTTTTCTATTTCAGTCAGAGCTGTCCTAATCTATAACCTAAAGTCTCTCCAACTTCTCTGTGATATAGTAATCACCAGATGGCACAGAAACAGAAAGAAAGAAAGAAAACTAAAAGCAACTAATAATCTGAGCTCTATATCCCTACTAAGAGTTCTAAATGAGCAAGACTCTAACTAGCTAATTGAAAGTTTGAGGCATTTTTATAGCCGAAGTTTTGCTGAACTCTTATTCGAGCATGTGCATAAGTGAGCAGAGTATAGAAGCTCAAGGAGAGCTAAACTAGTCCTGAGGTTCTTTCAGTAAGCAGCTTAGAATTTCAAAGGCTAAGTTTGGAGGTTTTGTTAATCCTCTCCCACCTTGCTGCTTCAGACAAGTGAACTGAGAAAAGGACTCATGATTCACCCTTAACTCTTCAATAGCAAATGCTCTTTTGTCCATCCCACAGTTTACCCAACACTTCCCCTCTGAGGGCAGTTCTGCAACGCTCATGAGAACATGCTTTTATTCTTTATAAGAAAGAGATCACTGGCACAACGGATGTAATACTTTCTGTCTTAAACCCATGGATAAGCATGGAGGAGGGGAGGTAGCTTTTGAAGATTAGAGGTAGCTTGATTATTAAGTGTTACCTTCAATTAGTCTAATTTTCTTTTTTCCTAGTATTCTGGGTAATAAGGTTTATTATCTCATTTTTCACCTCACTTTTGTAGGAACCTTCTCCTCTGTTCAGCTTTGCTGACATCAGGCAAATAAAATATAATAGAACTTGTTGGGGGTGTTTATAAATATAGGGATATGCTGCCCAACAGGTACATTTAACAAGTATTTGAAAAATGGAGTTTTGAAAATCTCATTGAAATGACAAGTGTCTAGGATGGAGGGCACAGAATAGCAGTATTCCTGGAGTAGCAGAAGTATTTGAAGAAATAGTGATACCAGCTATCATGTTGCTTGGTAGATAGGGAATACTGTCTTGTGAGTGACTAGCTGAGAAGGTACCCAATTACTATGAGAAGTCTGGAACTAACTAGATTTTCAAAACAAGACAAATTCTGTCTTACAGACTTTCATCCATCATTTAACTGAGCAGTACTGTGTGATATATTATTTTTTCAGAGCCTATTTATATATTTACTGTGGTTATGGATTTTGTTCGATTACTGACGGACCTGAAGGAAAGACAGATGATCCAATGTTTTCCCATGAGTATAATCCTTAGAATGAATTTAAAGAGAAACAAAAAACACACAACAAAAAGGGGCAAATGCTGAGTTAATGGACACAAATTCAAATGAAGCCGTAACAGCACTGGTTCATCAGTTACTTAATTAGATGATTAAAAAGGAAAAGTGTTTTTCCTTTTCTCTTGGGTATCAAAATACAGTTTTCTAGTATATGTGTTATTCACGAACTTGGTGGTCTAAAAAAACCCCAAAACTCCCTACAACCAAACTACCCAACTTTATAATTTTGTGTTTTTATCAAAAGCAAGTGTTTAAAACTTCAACACTGATTATCAGCCAGGACTTCAGAGACTCTAGAATCAACAAGCTTCAGCTGACGTTGTAGGTATAAGTGTTAAAGTCTCATAATTACAGTTTTATTTTAACAGTAATTTGCTTGTTTTGCAGACCAGCACAATTTACAATTTGCAAGCAATCTCATATTGATTCAAAGAAAAAAAAAAACAAGTTATCTTGATGATTCAATGTTGCTCACAAAATTAAATTGAATTTTGAGGGCAAGGAATTGAAAAAAAATCAAATTAAAAAAATTTTCTTCCTTCAGATTTCAGGTGCACATGTTTTTATTTTAATTGAGGTCATCTTTCAGGGCATTTTTAATGGCACTACACATCTGTAGCTGTATGATACCTAAGTTTGGAGTATGGGGAAATGGGTGTGAATAGAATTCAATAAAATAACAAAAAAAGATTGGGTTTAATGTATTTTCTCTGGGTTATGTATGTATTATATTCAAAATGAGATGCATTTAAATCACTAACTCATATAAAGTTATATAATTAAAATCATTACAGCCCATATTTACAAACTATAGGCATCAATACTTAAAAAAACACCAACTTTGAGTGTTTTGAAGATACTTAAATGCTGAGTAGAACATTACTTTGAACTAACATATTTTGAACCACTCCTTAAAATATCTAATGTAATCTCTATCAATAAATACTAAGGAGTGGTGATTAACAAAATTAAATACTTTGAGTATCTTTTTTATGGTTGCTATGGAAATACTCTGAATCTTTTTTCTGTGCTCAAATAAATGTGCTGAAAAATTAGAAAGTAAAGAGAAGAGTCATGAATTAAAAAAAAATAAAGTAATTAAAGACCTGGCAAGCTCAAACTGCCTGGTTTTTTCTGAGTGCTGCAGGGTGATCAGTCAAAAGGTAGCTCAGTGCAAACAGGTGGAACAATTTTTTAGATAACTGATAAAATGTAGTCAAATCCCATGTTTGCAGGTTAAAATTAGACTAATACAGACTATTAGACTAATACAGAGTAGAAGAAAAGTATAAAAAATATGATTAAATTAATTTCAACTACAAACCATTGAGTAAGTTTCAGTTTGGTGGATTGTGCATCACTGGAATTCAAAGACTCAAGATGAGATGTACTTCTGCTATATGGCATTTAATCCACTGAGGATTTACCTATGCTTTATTTCCATTAGAGAAACTCTACTATTTATCTGTATATCAAACCTGCATTAATAGTTTTTTACAACTTTCTGCAATGAAAAGCAGCTACTGAAACAGGACCAGGGATTACTAAATCCAATTAATCTTAAATAAATACATTGGTATTTATAGCTAATCTTGCTCATTAACTTTGTGTGAGTTTCTTGTATTACCTGTCTTGGACAGCTTTTGTTTACTAAAAATGCCAAAAATTGAGAGAAAGTTAGAAAAAAAAATGTAGTCAGGATTTCTGGTGCCAACTTTATATGCTTACAAATATTTTTAGGAACAAAGCAGACTAGTCTGCTACCTAGAAGGAAGCTCTTTTTACAGATATAGTTCATGTGTGGATTGAGCCATTACATTGTCTGTGAAACTTAAGTGTGAAAAAAAAACCAAAACAAATAACCAAAAAACCCTCTGCAAACATAAGCACATAGAGCAAAGCTCTTAGGTGGCCTTTTCTTTGTTAAAAGCTCTATTAAAGTGTTTCTTAAATGCATTTTTAAGAAGAAAAAGTAAATTAGAAGAGGCTTCTGATTTCAGAAAATTATTGTGCTGGGTCTCCTGAAGAAATCTGAGTAGATTGTTTTGCAAAACTGGCCAGTTTCCAAAGAGTAGTTATCACAGTGGGAAAGACTGTAAGTTGTAACTATAATAATATCTCTACAAGCATGATAAATGTATCTGTGATTGGACCAATTGGGATTTCATGGTCTGAAGCATTATGAATTTGTCACTTCTGTTCAGTTGTTTCCAGCAAAGTGACTCCATCATATTGTTCATATTATCTGGGAGAAAAAAAAAATCAAAATGAAAGAGTTTAAAATTAGATTGTGTACTGACTCCAGGCAATCGGTCCTTGTCCAGAATCATTTTCCTATCTGTTGATAGATTCTTGCTGTAATAGTCACAATCCATTTGTGGCTAGTCACAGCCCATTAACCATCTGTTCCTCTATTAAACCACTTTCTTTTTATAATGTAACTATTTAATTTTAATAAACTTTATCTGCTCAGCATTTATCTTACACAGAATAAGGAACTGTTTCAAACATGGCCACTGTGCCATAAAAAAGTAGTAATATTTTTGAAGGACTTCCTTGCATATAAAAGAGACACTATTAAATAATTTAAAAATATGAAAGTATGAAAGTATTTTAAGTACGGATTATTGTACTATTAAGTACTAATTAAGTGCTAATAATACTAGTAAGTACTATTTCTTTGAAGTGTGATATGTAGCTTATGGAGTGTAGATTTGTTCTATAGATTTAATTGTACAACAAAGGTAAGATCTGCAGACAGTAATATTTACTTATAAAACACTTCAAACATGAAGCATAGATGTCTAGTGATTTTTTTGCAGATCCATTTATCTGTAAAATTTACATTTGTTTAAGAAGATTTGGTGAAAATAATGAAAAATATTAACCAACAGCAAACTACATCTTTGGAGTTTAAAAAGTATAGCATGTAAGAGGTAGAAAAAAACATAATTAAGACTGCTAGAATCACCTTCAGTTTCAAAATGTACTCATGAACGTTATGATAGTCTTTAATTATTTCTGATATATTTCTGAATGAACTCCCAAAGAAATTTACATATATGCCAACCTGCAAGATTATGGGGACACATAGATTTATAGAATTTGAGTTTTCCAGTAGCATCAAAAATACAAGTTTTCTTTTGTGGTGCACTATAATATTTTTTTTTTAATTACTTATATAGAATAATAATTGGGCTGGGAAGACTGAGGAGTCTATATGTAATTTGTAATTTTGGTTAAAAAAACTCACCAGCTCTGGCCATGTTTTTTGTAGAGCTCTGTCCTGTTCTCTTGTCACCTTAAATCAGTATATTTGTTGTTTTTCCTCAGTTTGGAAGTCTTCAACTACTTAAGAGTCATCTTGCAAAAATAGGGTTTATGCCATTCTTTTATTCCTTTGTGGTTTTGCTTCCTTTTTCTCTTTCCTCTTCTTCATTTCTTTCATTTAGTTTCTTGTTTAAAGATAATCTGGATGAAATTGAACAAGGAAAAAAATTCACAAAGATAAGGTTCCATCACCTATATTAAAATGAAGGACTGGCAGAGAAGCTTCCACAAATATGTTGCCAAAGGGGCCTAGTGCTCACAAAAAAGTAGATTATATGTAAGTTTAGTCTCATGACACAAAGGAAGACAATCTTCATTTTTTTGTGGCTTGCAGCATTATCATGTGCTCATTATTATGTGCTCATTTTTTGTTTTAAAAAAACAAAAAATAAATAAAAACAAAACAAACAAAAATAAAAAATTTTTGACAGTTGTAATGCCTTTGGAAAGTCATTGCACAGAGATCATGTGGGATTTAAAGGAGCTTTGGTCTCAGCTGTGACACCATTTAATGGTTGATAGTCTTAACTTCTTAAATTTCATCTTGTGTGTAAAATCCCAGTAGTTGAATACTGATTTTATTTTTTAAAGCTCTTTTAGGCTTCCAGGAATGAGGCATTGGTACAGTTTCATTTAAAGGTTAAATGGCAGCCAGAAAAATTCTAGATTAATAACAATACTAGAGGAAATCAGTAATGCACTTGGAAAAGCACCATATGTGTCTAGATTTCAGAAACCATTCTCCTCTTCTGTTGTTCCTGACCCCACTGTATTGCACTTTTTGGTTTTTTAGCATCTCCTGGCACCCCTAGTCTTTCTGTATATAACTTTGTGAATGTAAAACATTCTTCTTTCCAGCTGGCTGCTCTGGTGACCTTCAGATCTCTGTTTTGGTGACTGAGGATTTGGCACTGACTTCTCACTAGAGAAAAGAATTATTGCTAATGAATTATTAATTAATTATTAATGAAGTAATTATTGCTAATGAAGCTTTAAAGCTAAGATACTAATTTCAGCTTTGTTTATCTTCAATGCTGTATTTAAAAGAAAATGAAAAGAACTTAACATCTCTCAGCTATGTTGAGGGCAAACCAATACATGCAGAGGGAACGTGATAAAATTGCAGATAAATTTTGCAAATAATTGCAGGTAGACATAAGCTGGATGAACTGCTGAGTACCCTCCCAGCTCTCTTTTTCTATTACTTTAGATTTCATTCTACCAGTTCAAAGGGGGGATAAAAGCTGAAAATTGAAAGAACAGAGAGCACAGAAAATCTGATCTAACTGCTTTTGACCTCTGTACGTATGCTTCTTTTTTCCTGTGCCAGTAAAGGTGGTCTTGGAATGCTCTGCACTGGAGTTGTGCTGCACAGCAGTTTGGAAAAGTATTCCAATTCTGTAATTGAAATACAAGGTATTTGGAATTGAAATTCATAGCTGATACTGAACTCACTTTCTATATAGATTTTGGTTGAGAAGAAAGACGTTTTATCAGCAAGACATAAAAATATGTTCCAGTATCAGTTGGAAGGAATGTTTGTTACAGGGTAAACATTGTCAAGTCAAAATAAAATTTTAAATATGTAGGTTTATTCCTTTTTGTTACATTAAAAATGTATTCAACAATAGGTCTTGGTACAAAATATTGTAGACCACACACTGAATACTGGCTACGTAGACACAAATTTATCAGTGTCAAGACAGGGACATCATCATGAACATTCAATGGAAAAACTATATGAACCGAATTTAATTTTATTTGGCTACTATTGGCTTAAACATTTCCCATCGTCTTGCTTTCAGAGTTGCCCATTCACTTCAGAGAGTATGATCAAAAAGTTCTCTCAACCTCAACAAAAGTACTATTCATCTCATAAAATGCTAAGAGCCTCAGCAGGTGTAAACTGGCTTTGCTCCATTGAATTCAGCAAAACTGCATCAGTTTTCCATGACTGGCAATGTGGCCATTTTAACTTACAGAACAAGTTAAATTCAAACAGGTCTTCAATCACAAGGTTTACCAAAGAATTAATCTTTCATCTGAATGTTGCCCTGGCTCCAACCTTGGCTGTCCTTCTCCTGAGCTCTATAGGCAGCATCAGTCTTGTGATATGAGGAGCCATCATTTGTTGCTTTATATAGTTGTTAAAAATAGGTACTTAACAACTAAAGAGGGAAGTGGTTTTTTTTTTTTCATTTATAGAGTATTTATAAATTGAGTAGTGGTGGGATTTTTTGTTGGTTTTGTTTGTTTTTTTCTGAAGGTTGTTTAATAGACTTTCCCTAGGAGTTCCTATAGTAACAATGTGCAATTATTGAACCTCAAAGGTAATGTCTCTTTTATGTTGAAAGATAATGGATGCGAAGAAAAAGAATATAAAAGTCCTTTACTAAACAATGTAAGACATGTTCAAGAAGGGACATTGAAAGTGGAAAAATTCCTATGTTTTTTTTTTCTGGTTCTGTTTAAGTAAAATGTGCAATATTAAGGCCTATTCAGTCTTTTTTTCCTTCAGCTGTTCAAATAAAAAGGAACAAAAATATTCCTTGAGTACAACATATAATTTAAAATTTATATTTCATCTGTAAATACCATTGAAATTTGAGTCCCCAAGAATACCATCTGCTTCCTCTGGAAGAGATGCCACTCCAAAGGACTGCACTACCATGAAGAATTTTGTAATCATTAACTTGGGCATAAGATCATGAAAGAGCTTTAATGGACACAGTGTGTCCAGAAATATCTTGATTTTAGCAAAACTGGTATCAGTGACAATACTTGAGCATCAGTTGTGTCTCAGGACAGAGCTGAACTGAAAAACTATATTTTCCAGATTTGACTTCTAAGGGTACTCATTGTGTATTCATTGTGTATTAATTATCATCAATATCAAAACTAAGTATCAGGATAATTACAAATAGCACTTTTAGCTACTTTTCTCCATCTGAGTTATGGTCATCTATACATCTAGGAAAATTTATTTCATATTAAGAAATTCCTGTGCAAACTATTAATTGATCTATTTCCAAATCTCCAGCATATAGCTGTACCAAACGATACTAAAACATACTGTCCCACTTTACTCTGCACTGGTGTGGCCCCATCTGGAGTTCTCTGTGCAGTTTTGGGAGCCACAGTACAAAAAGGAGGTAGAGCTACGAGAGAGTGTCCAGAGGAGGGCTGTGAGGTTGTTGAAGGGTTTAGGGGGAAAGCCCTATGAGGAGCAGCTAAAAGCCCTTGGTCTGTTCAGTCTGGAGGAGAGTGAGGGGAGAGCTGATGGCAGCTCCCTGCTTCCTCACTAGGGAAGGAGGAGGAGCAGGCACAGACCTCTGCTCTCTGTGACCGACAATAGGACACGAGGGAATGGTAGGAAGATGTGCTGGGGGAGGTTTGGGTCAGATACAAGGAAAAGGTTTTTCACCCGGAGAGCAGTTGAGCAGTGGAACAGGCTCCCCAGGGATGCAATTATGGCACCAAGCCTGCCTGGGTTCAAGAAATGTTTTGATGCACATGGTGTGATTCTTGGGGTGCCCTACACAGAGACAGGAGTTGAACTTGATCCTGATGGGTCCCTTCCAACTCAGCAGATTCTATGATTCTATTATATTAAAGGAAACAATGCTCCTTAACTTTACTAGGGACTATGGCCCTTCTCACAGTTTTTGTACAGCATTTCCTCATCAGTTTTTGCACAGCATGACAAAAAAAAATTATTATAATGTATTTTGTTTTGGAATAAGCTTTAATGGACACTGCCAGAATACAGAGAAAAATTTCCTCTTCAGAAGTCTGCAAATAATTTTCTGATTTTTATGATTTATATTTGTTTGCAAAAATCAGAATACAAGTATAATCAAACACAACGGGTAAACTGCAAAAAGTTGGACCTTCAAAATATGGACAGTTCAATTTATCACTTCTGTGGAATTTTCTGACTAAGTAGAACTTAGGTTCTTACAGTTTTCTGTCCAAAAGATCAGCTTTAGAAATGTGAAATCTTGCAAGTATGTGTAGTGATACACAGTAACAGAGAAAGAAATGTGCCTTTAGCATTTAAGACTACCACTGTTTCTGCTCAGCAGACAGTGGAAATTACTTGGATTTATTCAGTTTTTCAAAATCTAAATAAGTTGTTGCTATCCAGGGCCTTTTAACTAATATCAGTACATTATGGAAAATAAAACACCAGAACTATCGGAGCTCATGACAAGAGATACAGGTGCCTACTTTGGTTGAAACAGAACCAAAACCACAATGGTGATCCTTGACATAGACAAAAAGAGAAATATGAAACCAACACAGTCTTTGTCTGTGGTAGTGGAACTGTTTCTCATAGGGAATTGGGTACAAAAGGGTAGTAGTCTTTTACTCTGACATGAGTAATGGCTCCCACTGCCTTTTTAGCAAGACCTTTTTATAGTCCAACCAACATTGTAACTTGGACCCCTGACAAACACCCCAAAGCTGCTATGGCTATGGCGAATACTGTCATCTGAAGGGATCTATCAATATGCCCTAACTTTGAAACACAGGGCACAGTAAGTTTCAGTGTGGGTCAATATTTTTTAGTTCTCTTGTTCATTTCTGATCAGTTTGGCTTCTGTTAAGTCAGATACATTTGCCAATCAGAGCTTCTTAATAAGAACTAAGTTGCCTAAGGTATTTAAGTGCCTGTCTTTTTTTTTAGAGTTTGGTTACCATTGATTTTCAATGATATTTAGGCACCAAATTGGAGTCAGCTCCTCTCAAGGATCTTGTATAGTGAACAGCAGAATACTTTGGCAGAAGCAATATGCTGCAGGCATCCGATCTGTGTCCATGAAGCCAGTGAGATATGAAGTAACTGAAATGCAACTCAGCAGAATTCTCATTGTGTTGAATACTCAGATGTGGGACTGCAAGCTGCTTACACAGCAACACTTCTGGTTGGCTGCTCTGGCTACACAACAGGTCTTCTGCATACACACCAAAAGAAAATTTAGCTTGATGCTTTGAAATGTGCATGAGGAAGGAAAAATTGAGGATTTGTGTGTATGTAATGTCCATTTTTTTGCTATTTTAATTTTTTTTTAATGTTCCTTTGTCTTAACATATGCACAATAATAGCAGAGTCACAGAATTGTCACGGTTGGAAAAGACCTCTAAGATCACAGCATCCAACTGTCAACGTGCTCCTCCCCTCCTCAAAAAATTAAGAAAATATATTTCTCTTTATCATTATGCCCCCTAGAGCATGTGCTGAAGTTTCTCATTTACACAGTTTTTATATACTTCCAGGGATGGGGACTCCACCACCTCCCTGGGCAGCCTGTTCCAGCACAGAACTACTCTGTCAGTAAAGAAATTCTTCCTAAATAATAGGTTGATTAAGACACTAGAAACATCATGTAGTTTAAAAAGGAGAAATTCCAGATTCATTGGACAGTAAAATCCCATGCAGACGTACAGACTGGGACTGACCAGTGACTTAGCAGCCCTGGTGAAAAGTATTTGAGGACAAACTGAGTATGAGTGAACAGTGTGCCTACATCATGACTGAGGAAGGCTGCATGCTGAGCTACATCACTGAGGCGGGCAGATCTAAAGAAGTTCTCTAGTTCTGCTCATTGTTAGTGAGGCAGCATGTGCAATTCTCCCAGATTTTCAATCTCCAGTTCAAAAAGCTGGTTAGAAACCAAGTGTTGAAATATGAAGATAGTCAGAACCAAGAAAGCATTAACAAGAAGAGGCTGAGAAGGATGCTGGTTTGTTAAAGGGTAACTGATATCTGTCTTAAAGGGGAGTTATGATGGTCACAGCAACAAAGAAAATATTCTTAGCAGTGACAGGAGATGTGATGGGATCTCAAACCATGAGATTTTAAGTCAAACCAGGTGACCTCCAGAGTTGCTTTTCAGGCAAGGCTTTTATGACTTCAAGGGTTGCTTAATGTTCTTCCCCCAGCTGCTGAACTACATCTGAAAGGCCAAAAATTAAATGCTGGGGAAGCTGTCGGGAGGGTAAAAGTGGGTAAGGAAAGAATAGCCTCTCCCTATGTCCTCCCCTCACTTAAGTAAACCTATACAGACATGTACATTCTTTTAACCAGATGAAAAGGAATGTGTGTATAGCTGATTCACTCTACTGTATGTATTTTGAATTCATTTCTAATTGGTTTTCAAGGGATTTGTAGACTGCCAAGGCAAAACACATATGGCTTCACTTCTGCCTGCTATTCCTCCTGAGATGACATTCAGCTCATGTACAGCTGCCACATGACTTAGGAGAACATATACCATGGAGAAATTTACACCCTTTAATTTTTTAAATTTGTCTTTAGTGGTCAGTGGCTTTACAAGATATGTGAAAGACAGGGTGTGAATGCTTGGTTATTGTTTATTCCAGCATTTTTTGTTTGTTTGTTTGTTTTTGTTTTGGTTTTTTTTTTCTGGTGAACAAGTGGCGTCGTTTTACAGTAGTTCTGTTTTTGAATGTTGAACTTCCTGTTTAGAGAAAAGGATGTGAGTGTCCAGGTTTGTTTGTCCTGGTGCCAGCACGTAGAGAGATTAGAGGTGTCTGGGACAAACTGTTTAATAAAGTTCAGTGTTTAAGGCCAGCTACTGGAGTGATCCCTTTTATCTGATCCTTTTTTTATATATTTTGCTTACTGACTTGAGTACTGAACAGATGGATAGGAGGAAATGGACTGGCCCATCTGTTCTATGTTTTCTTTTCTCTGAGTTCTGGTAAGGTAATGTTTTCTGCCTGTTATCTGTGTGCCAAACAGTTTATATGAGTCTATCCACATAAGAATAGCATGTCGTGTATGTTTGCATGTATTTGCTCTCATCCTCACTAATGGCTGTATGTGTACATGCAACATCACTGTATCTCTAAGGCTACTATGTTTTTTTGTATAAGATTCAAGACAGTAAAGTGAAAATAATAAGCCTGTGCTTTCTCAAGTTTCAAATAAGTTAAAGTGAAACAAACAAACAAAGTATTAGGTTGTGTTGTTTGAAACTTAAATACTAGTCAAAGATGGCTGGCAGGGTTTGAGACTCCTGGAATTTTTAAGAGGGAAAAAAAAAACAACAGCAAAACAAGGGGGGAAAAAGATGTCAAAATAAAATGTTTCTGTATTTCTCCAGATATATAGACTATTTGTGGACATTGGAAGAAAGGGGAAAAAACCTCTCTGAATATTGTTGCATAATACATTGGAGGAAAATCCTAGATGTTCCAGTTGTACTAGGAATAAACACTGGACAAAATTATGTCCTTCAGAGTCTCTGGACAGATGAAACTTCACCATCAGAGATGGGAGGGGAGAGTAAAATTTATGTTCTCCAAAAATGTGAGTAGTGCTTGATAAAATAGGGAAAGTTTAATGTGTAGTTTCAGCTGACTGACTGGATCTGTAAAGAGCCAGCGAGGAGTCAGTGAAATTGCCTGTCAGACAACATCAAGCAGTGAGGATTGCAGATGAAGAATGATTGAAAATATATTAGACTTCTCCAAATGTGTGCATAATGGACGCACATGTATTTATATAAAAGACTCCAAAAGCTCACAATACAGTTCTTCTCATGCTTCTCCCAGTTCAGGTTTAATGAAACATTTTTTTATTATCTGACAGTGATACTGGGAAGCGATTCTATCTTCTGGTGCAGACCTTAGCAAATTCATCTTTTCTGTGTGAATCAATTTCAGACTGACACTTTTGCTTAGGAGTAGTTTACTTTGAGTGCTTGCTGTTAAAAGTTCAGGGATTGTTTGCACTTCCTCCATCAGCAGGCATACTAACTGAGATGTTGTGTTCTCATCTGTTAATAAAAGGCTAAGAAAACATTTCTTGGTTTTGACTTCCTTGTGTCCTCAAGTCTCTTCCTTTCTCTGTCCAGCTCATGTCACTGACTTGCTCTACCAGCTTTTCACCAGTGATATGTAATGCAGAGCCTGGGCTACAGTTTTAATTCTATGTGTTGGTTTATTGTTGTTTATTTCTTTTTTTCATGGTTTCAAGTCACAGCTACAGGGGCTATTCCATGATCTGTCCTTTTAGAAAGTAATAATTACTTGTCTAAGTCATGCTAACTATATTGTCAAGCACAATTCCAGAACAATCAGTTCTTGCATTCTTTCAGAAATTTAGTTTTGTGGTAAGCTCTTGAGCAAATTCCACTAGTAACTTGGGAATTTAATCTCTCATAATGAGACAATTCCAATATTAGACTCTTTGATAGTAATTGCAATATAACTACTCTCAGATCATGTTTCAGTCTGATTCAAAGGTTCTGTACCAGATTCTGTCACTGCATTAACTAATTATTCTTGATTATTCTTTTCCAAAATGATACAATCATATCGGTTCCATTTATTATGCCTAGTTTCTTTGTAGTCTTATACACCATTAACACGTAACATTGACTCACTGTCACTACCTTTCTACTACCTTCCCTGGGTAGAACATTTTCTTTCAGCACCTCCAGTCTGTCACAATTATTTGTCAGATTGATTTGTCATGAAAAGCTATAATGAAATTCATAAGGAAATTTTTGCCCTCTACACTTGACTCACAAAACCTCAATATAGTACTTCCAGTTAGAATACTTAAGTTTTACAATGACAGCTGTTGTTCCATCAACTAGTGCTGTAATCAACAGAGTGAGTGCTTGAAAACTGAACATTTTTGTCAGGTGACTTTAAAATGGACATTATTTACTGAACGTGTTTTAAAAATATTATATAAGTTTCAATTTTAATACACAAATTCAATTCATTTCTCCAATTATGCAACTAATGGGGAATAGTAACCAGTATTGTACTGGTAACTAATTTACCTGAAGGCAACTGTGCAAGTGTTTAGCTTAAATATTAGACATGAATATCAGTTTTCTAATTAAGGAAGAGTTTCTTATCCTTTTGAAGTTAATAGGAGGCTTATATTTAATTTCCTTGGTTCATGAGCAGACCTAAAATGTTGTTATACCTCTTAGAAAAATACTGATTAATTTTTTTTACCACTATCATATGCTTTTTTTCTTTGCTTGAGTTCCTTGTCTGCCAGAGGCAATAGCTGGGCATCGATAAAATTATTTCAATCAAAGCAGCAAACTTGCTTTTACTCATTATGTATACCTTTTCTAGAAGTAATTGCCCTGCATATCTCAGTAACATCTAATTTCCTACACAGTCTATTAAACAGAACTTTTAAGACAGTCTGAGAGAATGACAGGATTTCTAGAACTATAAGGGAAAAAGAGAGTAAAATGTTTCACATTGTCTGCTACAGGTTTGTAATTTGTTATAAATATTTCTAAATATTATTAATTTTGTGCATTGTTCTTCAATTAGAAATTCTTAAGCATTTGCAAGATCACTCCTTCCTAGCATAGCCATACTAAATGTAAAGCATGTATCTCAATATATTCTTATGGAAAAACAAAAAATAGTCATAATTTTTCATACTACCTATGGCATTTCTGATTCGTATTTATTAGTAGGACTTCCTGGAAACAGTAGTTTGCAAAAGATCTTGTCCTTAAAATGAAAAATTTATTCTTGAAGGAAATGATGAGTAAGGTGTTCTCATATCTGTGAAAGAAAAATGAGGTACTCTACTGATTCAGAGCGATGATATAAAATGAAACATTATTCATCTTCCAGAGGTAATAGGCAGTGGTATGTATGCCCCCTGGGGCAGAATGTTGCAGAAGAGTACAAAAACCTTTCTACCAGTCTGGTTATTGAATTTCAGGCTTCTGTAGTGTTGTTTTGCCACAATGACACTCAAACTCAGTACTTTTAAATGAATTGTGATTTAAACTGGTATTGTGGGTATATTTTGAAAAGTTTAGAATTTGGAGCTTTCAAAAAGAGCTGTGGATACACAGATGCTTATCTCTCACTGAGGGATAATAGGATTTATAACTGTGAGTCATGCTGGTGCCTTGTAAAAAAAGCTCTTATCACTATCAGAAATACCTGTGTAATCTGACTATGCCCTGTGGATATAGTGGCATAGAAACAACAGGTCCAGAGTTAAGAGCAGAAAAGGGCTATGACCTGGCTAAGCCTTTCATGGTGCCTGGTCACTGAAATACAGAGGCAGAGCCCTCTTGAGTCAGGGGTCATTCAGGCTTTGGGCAGATAGGGTCAGAAGTGTGCTGGTTTGTGATTTGTAATCTGGACAATATGGAGGTGAAAGCAGAGTGAATAATATTGCCAGCATCCTCTCAAGCAAGCTCTGGTTGATATGTATGAGTGTCATGCTGCTGTACTAGTGCTGAGGAAGGGAACTGTGGCTTGTTGTGAGACCTTCCCAGGTACAAAGGAGAAGAGCAGTGCAGGAGCTTTAACCATGGATGGTAGCAGCACTACCAATCGAGGCCAGGGTCTGGCTGGCAATTTCTTTCTTCTGTTCCACTGCTAGGAGACAGCAGCCTCACCACACTTGTCCAGCAGTGAGACCATCTCTTTGTAGGAACTAGGGGAAGGAGGAGCCATATGCTGGGAGACATTTGGGACCAGTGGCAGTGGTGTCATGTCCAGTACTCACCACCTTTGTCTTACAGCTGAGAGTTGTACCTGCTTGAGCAAGTGATGCCTCACTGAGATAAAGATGATATGTCTGCAAGACAGCATTTGCTACCGGTGTTTCCACATGTAGTCTAAGCAGGAAGGGGATATTTATTATAGTCTCTGATATGCCGGCTTTTGCTGTTGCCTCAGAAAGATACATCTGAAGATATTTTTTTTCCAGCTGTTTGGGAACTCATGGACAAGAAGGTAACTTGTTTAGAGTAAAAGAACGGAGAATGTATTCTGTCGGATGGAAGGCTATTTCAGTGTCTCAGAGCAGGCTTTCAGTCTGTGAAATGGCAACTGTAGCAACTGTGGATGCTAAAATGTTTGTCAATGCTGTGGTGCAGGAAAAGAGTGCCACTTAGTGTGACATACTCAACACTAGAAGCAGGAGGAGTAATGGGAAAATAATTTTAATTTATATGACATAGCTCATCCCATTCTGACACATGGTAACAAGGAAATGCAGTATTAAATAATTGTGTGGATCTACTGAGGAGACTATATATTTCTCCTACTAGCAGTTTAATTGCAAATAGATGTTACACTATGGGAATATGGTGCATGGAGTCAGGCTAAGAGCAAGTTACTACCCTGTTATCCTTTTGATTTTTTTTGCTCCTGTCCCTTTAGTACAGTCTGATAAAACTCTCTGGAAGAAGAAGATAAGTTACTCTTTCTCTCTTTGGTCAAGGTGGAAAAAAGAGATTGCAAGGTCAGGCTAGAGGAGACGTTCAGGTTGCAATTGAAAACCTGCATCCCATGCATGTTGAGAAACTGCTGCAGGCTTGGAACCAAGTACCAGCAACTTTGGAGATGATAGAGCTTTCCTGAGTGGCTGCATCAGTAATAGACCAATGCATGGTGCTTGGAACTACACCATGTGGAGGAACTGATGAAGAAGGGAAGCTGCAAGCAGGGGAAGAGGCTTTCTCTGCACCATTCACTTCCTGCTGCTCAGTTATAGCTCTGCGGCTGCACACGATCCCAGTAGATATGAAAGAAGAAAACTGTTGAGATAGTGAATATGAAGGGTTAAAACACCCTTATATGTTACACAAACTCTTACACTCAATAAACTGGCACCTAAAGATAAACATACAACATAAATAAACAAATAATAAACAAGGACATGGAAGAAAAGAAGGTTATCAGGGGTAGCCAGCATGGATTCACCAAGGGAAAATTACCTTTGACTAATCTGATAGCATTCTATAATGGTGTGACTGAATGGGTAGATGCAGGGAGAGCAGTGAATGTTGTCTACTTTGACTTTAGCAAGGTTTTTGACACTATTTGCTATAACATCTTTCTGGACAATCTCAGAAAGTGTGAGTTAGAAGAGTGGGCAGTGAGGTGGATTGAAAACTAGTTTAACAATAGAGCTGAGTGTTGTGATCAACAGTGCAGAGACAAGATGGAGACCTGCAACTAGTGGTGTTCCCCAGGGATCAGTACTGGGTCCAGTCTTATTCAATGTCTTCATCACTGACCTGGATGAGTGGACAGAGTGTATCCTCAGCAAGTTTGTGATGATACAAAACTGGGAGGCTTGGCTAGTGCACCAGAAGTCTGTGTGGCCATTCAGAGAGACCTGGACAGATGAGAGAGATGTGCAAAGGGGAACTTAATGAATAAGTGTAGAGTCCTGCACCTGGGTAGGAATAACAACATACACCAGTACTGATTAGGGGTTGACCTGCTGAAAAGCAGCCCCATGGAGAAGGACCTGGTATTTCTGGTGGACAAGTTATGAATGAGACAGCAATGTGCCCTTGTGGCCAAGATGGCCAAGGCTATCTTGTGGTTCATTAAGAAGAATGTGACCAGAAGGCTGAGGAAGGTTCTCCTTCCCCTCTACTCTACCCTAGTGAGATCACATCTGGACTATTGTCTTCAGTTCTGGGCTCAGCAATTCAAGAAGGACAGTGATATATTAGAGAGAATCCACAGGAGAACTATGTGGATGATTAAGGGACTGAACATCTGTCTTATTAGGAAAGACTAAGCAATCTGGGGCTGTGAAGACTCAAGAAGATAAGACTGAGAGAGGATCTTATTAATGTTTACAGATATCTGAAGGGTGGGAGTCAAGAGGGTCCAATGTCTTTTCAATGGTGCTCTGTGAGAGGACAAGGGTCAATACACATAATCTGGAACACAGGAAGTTCCACTTGTAACATGAGGAAAAACTTCTTTATTTTGAGGGTGACAGGGCACTGGAACAGGCTACCTAGAGAGGCTGTGGAGTCTCCTTCTCTGGAGATTTTCAAAACCTGCCTGGATGTGTTCCTTGGTGACCCTGCGGGCAGAGGAATTGGACTCAATGATCTTGAGGTCCCTTTGAACCCCCAGCATTCAATGATTCTGTCATTCTGTGAGTCTATGATCTTAATCAGATACATTAAGAGGAGAAATAATCTTATCCATCAGCGTTGGAGGGAAGGCAGACAGAGAGCTTTCTTAACTTAATTGTTTCATTTTGAGCTTTGACATGTTTTTTCCTACTGATGTTGGACTTGTTTTCTTTGAAAACTATTCTACCATTTCCAAATGCACTTTGTAATGCAGGTTTGATTTCTTGTGGTTCATATTACAGGATTAATTAATTCTTGGTTAGAGTTATGTGCTTTACATATGAGGTTTCTCAAAGAAATTTCCCTAGGTTGTTCTACTCAATCATCTGGTTTACAGTAAGCAAATTAGTTTCCATCAGAAAGATAGATAAGTCATATAAATATTTGTTCCATCTCTTCTGTCTGGTTTAGTACACCGTACACAGGCTCCCATTTATTTAAGATTTATCCATATGCTTGTGACTTACATATTTGTCAGACATTTTAGATTCATAGGTAGTGAAGCCCTTCACCTCCACATCTCTTTTAAGACAGCTGTATTTTCTAGTTCTTTTCCAAGTGTTGTAAAAAATCCTGTATTATCTTAGCCCTTAAACATCAATGTGCTAACAAAGACAATCCAACTTTGAAGTTTATTCTGGAAGTGTTTGAACAGTAGCTGCACAATGGGGAACTCTTCAGCAAATGCTTCCAGAATGTGAATTCACTTCTTTTCCTTTCTAAATTATGTAAAACCACATATTTTAAATTTTTATTTTTTGCTTCTTTAATTTGACATGTAACAGTGGTTTTCTTTTTTCTTACCTTTGCACATAAAGTGTCTTTAAGGAAAGTTTACCTGACCATTGTGTATTTGTGGTTGCTCAAGAATGTTCATTCTGTAAATCTGGAAAGTAAAAAGCTTCAGTAAAAAAACCCCCAAAACTTTCAAATCCTATGCTTGCCCTTTGGAAAGAGTTGCATCCCTAAGATATAAATCCCAAATCATAGAAGTTAATTATGCCTCTAACTGCCCTGGTTTTCTAATAGAGTTAAGGGCTTAAATTACTTTCAAATCCTAACTATGACAAATTTCAGTCCAAAATGTATAAGGCTTTCTATAACAGAGAAATTTGGTTACAGACAGTATTAGTCACATTTGGCTGAGAACAACCACGTTAAGCTAAGTAGCTTACAGACCCTGAAGCAAAGAAAATTATGTTAGATGCAGAGTTTGTTACAAAATGGAGAGAGATGAAAATAAGGAAAGGATGAGTATCAGGGAAAATTTGTCATGCTAAGAGATAATGTACATTGTGAATATAATGGAAGTCCTTTGATTTGGATCTTAAATGCTGCATAATAGCTAGAAAAGCTATAGGGAACTGTCCTGTGTCTACAAATTGACTAGACTATCTAATAAGCTTGTTTCATACCCATTTTCTGTGATTAGATAACAGTCCTGCAGATCAAAGAAATAAATTTGAACTTCATGTTATGCAAAATTAGACTAGTCACTACACCAAATAAATAAAAAAAATCTGGTTCTAGGGTGAACATTAGTCTAAAGTACCTATTTTATTGTGGAGTACAGACCTTGATTTCCCATGTAATAATCTGGGATTGCCCTCTAGCTGATTTTCAGTCCTGAGAGTAATTGTATTTTAAGTACTACATCAGAATGGAAAGAAAGATCTCTCTTCTCTGACAGGTTTATGTTTTTGCAATTTAGAAGATAAGTTTTTCTCCTTTACCTAAGCACACTGTTCTACCAACAGCACAGTGCCAAAATAAACTGACACAACTCTATTGCCCCTTTGCAGCCACAAGACAATTGCTAGCAATAGGTTATTTTCTAATGTCAATACCCTGAGAGGGTGAGGGCCACTCATACATCGTACATCTTGTTAGTCCGTCCTGACCTGCAGTTTCTATGAATCTGGCACTGTATTAAATTATTTATTCTAAACACCTACTGGTTTTCATGGCCTTGTAGATTCCCCAGATACTGTGCTTTGGATTTAAGCAAATTATATCGATGTTGTCAGCACAAGCTGGTGAAATGTAACTTTTGTTTGTTGTGATTCCTGGGTGGATTATTTTCCAGATACATCCCAAGTGTGCATGTATCAAGAGAGAAATAAATATTTCTCAGAAGTTGCTGATTTCTGTGGGTTTCCAAGATGCACAGGTAGAACAGCAGCCATGCTTAGTTTATTGAAAATAAAACTTAGAATCTATGCAATCAGTCATGAGGTAGTGGAAAGTAACTGTGGTTGTGATATCTCGTAACTTCAATGGGAAGCATAAATCTTTTGCTTAGCACTAACAGTTGGGGGAGATTTGGAATGACTATAGCTGTAAAGGCAACCTTAAAAAAAGCATTTAGATGCTCCTTTTTAACAGTATGTAGCTGATCTAATTCTTTATACAGCTGAATGAGAATTTTGTATCTAGGATAGTGGGGTTTTTACTTTTCAAGTAATACTGAATTTTGCAGTAATTTCTCAAAGGTAACAGGTTTTTTTCCCTTAATGTTCATGTCTGAAACTCCCAAGAAATTATTTATCCAGTGGTGATCCACAGAAATCAAGTGTCTGCAGAAAAGTTTCAGTTGAAGTTGAAAGATCAATGTGGAGATTAAGAAAGAGCAAGGAAGTCCTGGGAGTAGCCTGCATAATTTTGTCAAACAATAGGGTTGCAAATAGCTCTTAGGCTCTTGGTACTCAGGCATCTTGGTCCTTAGGGAAGTTCTTTAGTATAAAGAGACTTTATTATCCAAGGCAATGCTTCCCTGGGGTGCACTTGGAGGGCTTCTTATTTGATTTTAATTTTTCATATTCACTGGAACTCTGCTTCTTCACTCAGAAACTAAAAAAAAAATAAAATTTGAAATGTAGTTTTCAAATTAAAATATTTGCAATGCTACACTAACATAGAAGTTTGAACTTTCATAAAAGTAATTTTCCTTTCATTCTGCTTCTTGTACGTATTACACTTACTGTGACACTTGCCCTTAATATTCCATTTAGTTCTTCCTGAACTTGAAACTTTTTATCTAGCTAAAATGCTCTTTAAAGTAAGAATTAAGCACGCCTGATTTTAAAGCGTGTATCTTCATGTTCCAGTTTCTTCTCAACCTTTAAAGAAATACATTTTTATGCAAATTGAAGAAAACTGCTCAAGGTAAAAGTTCAAGAGTATCAAATGTCTTTAAATATTGATGTATTTTCCACTGCAATTTTTAAAATGTGTCTTTCCAGAGCTTTGGGGTACATGCATAAATCACTTTAAAAGCACACATAAAATCTTCTGTGAAAGCATGAAAGGGTAAACTATCAGTCTGAGGAAGGCTTATTCTCACTAGGTAATGGAAAAAGGTGTGGTACAATATAAAGTAAATACCTTCATTTGTATTTCCCTTTGTAAATTTCACATTAAAATAGAAGGTCTTAATTACATTTTTCACAAGTGGTAGAACTGTACAGAAATCAACTGCTAAAGCTTGGTAACCTTTTTGACAATGCATTTTCTTTCATCCAGTATGATGCAGTATAGTTAAATGGCTTTTTAGACCAACAAAGTATTTTGCTTAAAGTAATATTTTATTTTGAGTAGAATTCAGTAAGGATAGTATGCCAGGAAAGGATGTAGGCTTAACTCATTATCTAGTGGAAGAATAGATGTAAGGCTGCAGCTGCAAGGGTAACATGTGGGGCTAGCCCAAAAGTCTTTGTATATTCTGCTCTCACAAAAGCCTTTTAGGATTCAGAAGAGAACTAGCACTGAGGATGGAAACTTAATCTTTGCTCTGGAAATACCATCTTCCTCCATATGCAAATGTTGAGACAGACAGGCAATAGTTATGGTACCACTGTACTGCATAGATTTTACTTAAACATTGCAAAAATATGTAGGATTCTTTTGTCAAACTTAAGGCTATGGATATTTCAGTCTTATTACCCTTTAAAAATTTGCAAAATTATTTAAGTAAGCCAGCACTTTATTACAAGAATGTCAACAAAATTTGTTTGGTGTATGTTATTACCTCTTGATGCTACATGATATTCTGAAGTAGCTTGAAGCTCATGGTTCCTTGTGATTCACAGTTTGGTGAATATCAGGAGAAAATCCATAAATGGATTTCTTCTGTGATACATATTGATACAGTCCAGAGTCACTGCTCTGAATTACTTTGAGGATTGCCATATACATGTCAAAGATCTGAAGCACATTTATGTAATTTTTTCCTGTCACCGAATGACATCTCTGTTGATCTCCGATAATGTGTTTCAAATGAGACAATCAGTGCACCTTAGGTGAAGTTTCAGGTTTCCTATGGCATAATATGCAGCCTTGGGAAGTACATAGTAATTAGCATGTGATTAGGATTAGGATAATTTTTTAATCTTCTACTGTTGTGTCTATGCTAGCAAATTAATCAAGAGTCAGAGAGTATTTCTAGGCACTGAAATGTGATTGTCTATTCCATTAAACCATTCTTGTGTTCCCTAAGTGTAAATTAGCTAATACCAAACAGCTTCTTTTCACAGCTTGGAGTTTGCATGACTCCAGAGCCATTCCCCATGGTCAGCTTGCCTGCAGCAATCGCTGTGGCAGAGACTAAAAGTATGTATAATCACAGATCCAATCTATTCCATTCTACTTGTATGGACCATCAGGGGTCCGTACTGGTACCTATACTGTTTAATATTTTTATCAATGACAGATGGACTGTAACACTGGCAAGTTTGCAGATTACACCAAGATGAGTAGTACTGTCAATAAGCCAGCAGAACAGGGTGTTGTCCAGAAGGACCTGGACAAACTGAAGGGGATGGGAGATAAGGTTTTAGAAAGCAGCTCTGCAGAAAAGGACTTGGGGTTCTGGTGGATGAAAAGCTGGACGTGAGCCAGCAGTGCACTCTTGCAGTCCAGAAGGCAAATCACATCCTGGGCTGCATCAAAAAAAAACATGGCCAACAGACTGTGAGAGGTATCTCTGCCACTTAGCTCTGGTAAGACCTCACCTGTATGTAGTACTTGCATCCATCTCTGGAGTCCTCAACACAAGAAGGACATGGACCTGATAAAGCAGATCCAGAGAAGGGCTATGAAAATGATAAGGGGGTTGCAACTCCTTTCCTATGAACACAGGCTGAGGGGGCGGGGTTGCACTGCCTGGAGAAAAGGCACCTCTGTGAGACCGAATAGCATCCTCCTAGTATTTGATAGGGGCTTACAAGAGAACTGAAGACAGTCTGTTTGCAAGGGCTTGTGGTGATGAGAGTCAATGCTTTTATATTAGAGAAGAGTAAATTTAGATTGGATGTTAGGAAAAAGTTCTTTACCGTGAGTGTAGTGAAAAAATGCAACAGGTTGCCCAGAGAAATAGTTGAGGCCTCATACCTGGTCATATAAATTGAGACTTGACAAGGCTCTGAGTAACATGATTTAGCTATGGCTGTCTCTGCTTATTGCAGGGGTGCTAGACTAGGTCACCTTTAGATGTCTCTTCTAACCCAAATTATTCTATGATTCTACTTAGGAGTACTTCCTGGGCATACTGTCCTGGTTTGGGCCAGGATAGAACCATGTTTATTGTAATTTTGCTTTCATCTAAGTCTCTTCAAAGTAACTGCACTTGTTAAAATTAACAGCGTGTTTCTCAGCTGGTGTCTGTTTCTAGGATTGATAACTCTTAATGATAATAGTTACAGCCACTGGTTGGTTCTGAGGAACCTCTTATGCTCCAGAGAGAGAAAGGGAGTAAGTGGTCTCAGCTGTTACCCTCCTTTATAGGGAGGAGCAGAAGTGACCAAAACTGACCAAATGGAGTATTCCACCCTATACACATCACACTAGGTATAAATTTGAGGGATGATACAACTCAAGTTTTTTAATTCATCCATGGCCAACATCTTGGTAGGATTCCATTAATTCCTCTATCTTTTGCCCTCCTGATCTGTGTGTTCCTGACTCCAGCTCCCATCTGCTGCTGATTCCAGCCTGGGGCTTGTCCAGGGCCTGCCCCACAGCCTTTGTCGTGACATATTAGTGGGGAAAGAGGGCAGGAATGCGCTATCACTTTTGTAGATATTTAATAATATTCCTTGTCATCATTACTGTTTCATTACAGCTGTGTAGTTTAGTTTCCAGCCCATAAGTCTCTGTTCCTTATTCTCTCTCTCTATTGGGGAAGGGGATTAATAGAGAGCATCTGTCATTTTCTTAACTGCTGTCCCAGCATTAGCTGTGACAGCACATTCATTTAACCAGAGCTATGGACATAGCTCTGACAGTCTTCATTATACAAGAAAGAGAAAGTGAAGAAAGTCCTGTTCTGTGAAAACTTTATCTTTTCTAGAAAGCATAGGCTCTAGAGAGCCTTTTCTACCTTTTCCATTGATTAAATTGGAGGAAAACACTTGCATACTCCTACTGGTAACATAAAAGTGTTTCCTTTTAAAACAAGCTGCTGACAAGAGTGGAATACCAATAGCAACAGAGAATGAACAGACCTCAGATACCAAACTCGACCAGTCCTACGATGTAATGAAGGAGAAATAAGTTTTACTTAACTGAAATTAGCATGGCATGAAATTATATGGTTTGGATCAGAAGAAAATTAAAGATGATAGATTCCTTGTGCTGTTTACTCACAGAAAATGTAAGGCTTAGAAGAAAATCAAAGCTCTAGAACATCCTGAGATTGTGGACAGTGAATTTTTTACAAAATCATTCTTATTAGAAAACTCCTGTCCAGCTCTTCCTGTGATATATATATACCAAATAGTTGTCCAAATTAAAGTCATAATTCAAAATCTCTCCCTCTTCAGAGCTTTATGTAGTAAAAGATTTACAGAATATCAATAGCATACATCTATGCTCTATCACCTGAACTTACTACTGTGGGATTAATCTGGGGTGGTTTTCCTTTTTTTGTTTTTTTGGGGTTTTTTTGGTAGATTTTCCTGGAATAAGAATAAAGAGCTTGTGACTGAAAATCAAGATGGCCATTAATATATGTGTGTTCCTATGTGTGTGCCTGTTAAATTACGTGTGTGTTTACATTAAAATAATTTGGTTTAAACATCTATTTTTTTTTCCCTTTCAGGTCAAAAAAAGTAGCTATTACCATGCAGTGGTCTGAACAGACACTTAATTGCAGATCCAATTAAAAATATATATGTAATTCTTTAAATATTCATTTTGTTATGTTCAGGAACAGCAAAATGCTTTATATCTACATACATGTATAAATAATTGGATGCCAGTAGATGGTGCTCACTGTGTAGTGTAGTCCCTGGGGTTACCAAGACCAATGAAATTTGTTGTTGTGCAATGAAACTGACGTCTGTGCAAGTCTTTACAGCTACTCTGAACAGATGGTGGGAATGTTCTGTCTAATTTAGTGTGTAGTACTAGCTTGAATATAAATTCACACACCACAGGAAGATTTTTGAGGGAGTCCTTTTACTAGCAAGGCAGAGATTACTATCACCCTTGCAGGTGGCAGTGTGAAGTAAACACAGTGACAGAAGAAATGAAGGTATATTGGGAAGGACTGAAAGGAGAAAAGATGTCAAGGGACACTCTTGAAATAGAAGGTAACTAATGACAAGAAAAGATAATGAAAAGATACCTACAGTAGGTTGAGGAGACAAAAGAGATAGGCAAGGTGTCACAAGATTGAATGGAATACTTCTGGAGATGGGAAAATAATAATTTGAATAGATTAAATAAAGCTGAATATGGAGAAGAGAGATGGACAACAGAAGTTTTTAAAGAAAATAAATAAAGAAATATGAAATTAAATGGTGCTGAAAGAATATGTGCAGGGAAAATAGTTCATATGGGTAAAGGCAACATGCATTGAAATGACTATATGTATTACAAGGAAGTAAATATTGATATTTTGATCTCACATGTACCTATAGCATGTTGATGTAAGGTTTGAACAGGAAGAGTGAGGCTTAAAGGCCTCACAGTTCTTGAATTCAACATGCTGACTTTTGCTCTCACTTAAAATTTTGAGAATAATAAATATCATTTGTTATTCTGATTGGAACACCTTGGTCTAGATCTATCTAGAACATTGCTGTTTGTCTGTCTCCTTTAAGGTTATTATGTTTAGTGGCATATTGTGAGCTGTGCTGGTGTCCCTGTCTGGTAAGTTGCTGTACTCTTGCCTTTAGTTGTGATGTCTGGCCAAAGACCACTGACTGGTGTCAAACAGAAACTGGGGACTGGGCTGTGCCATGAGACATGTTCTCAGGTTGATATTATACTTGCCTGGTGAAAGGTTCATAGGTCTAGTGCATGGCAGAGGCAGACCACCACTATTTCACCTCAGGCCTCATGCCATGCTCATTTCTTTTCTGCATATATGTAGACAAAATGGTTGCTATGGGCCCAGAAGACTTCTCTGCAGAAAGGTCCAGTTGGGAAGTGGAGAAGTGGAGGGACAAATAAGACCCTGCTCTCTTCCAGCAGCTTACCAATAGATGGTGGCAGAGCTCCTTCCCTAGATCACCCACAGCCAGCCTGTGGTTTTCTTAGTCCTGTAGGGTTGTCATGACATATAGGCAGCAAAAGATCTTTGCATGATGGAACAAGGGACAAAAGGGATACAGGATACTGGAAAGCGGAATCACAAGATCTGAGAATTTCTGAGTTATTTGTTAGAGCTGTGTGCACCAATCCATGATTTGGAGAGGTAAACCTAACAAGAGTTTCTCTTTAAGACACCAATTCTGTACCTTGAATCCTGAAACTTGTCCTGTTTAAAAGAGTAATGGTTGGAGTTAAGAAATAAAGCTTAATAATAATTTCAAAACTCATTAAGTTAATGCAGACTTGTTTTAACAGCTGTTGTTTTTTTGTTTTGTTTTTTTTTTTTTTGTCATCACATGTCCTGCCTTATATGAAAAGAAATTAAGCACCTATAGAAAGAAACTAAAAGAAATGTAACTGATCTATGAAGCAAATCAAACTGTATAACGTCATTAACATTACTTGTTACAAATTCACTTATTGGAATATCTTTAAACCTACTTTATCTACCAATCCCTTATTTACCTTTGCTTTTTTGTATATCTTTTAAAAATTGCTAGTATCTAAATCTAGTGAACTTAATTACTCATTACTAATACAAAATAATTCAATATATAATTTAGTCTAAGTTACCAAATGGTGTTTAGCTTCAGCATCCCCAGAGATCTTAGCTGTAGAAACTGAGTGATCCTGCTCCAAATATGGAAACAGTGTTCCAAAGATTTAATCTATGATTTGCCATCTTTGATGAGTTCCTACATCTTTTGAATAATTCTCTTATTACATTATGAATTACATTTAAAATATTGTAATCTTTTTCAGGTCTGTTATTTATTTAGCTGACTTACTGATTTTGCACGAATTTGTGCATTTAGAGGATTCACACAATTATTTCACATAGAGATGAGTTAGCATGCACATACCAGAGCGGTTAACATAATGATACTTATCTGCTTGAAACAATGCTGCAGCTGTCTGGCAGCCCCTTTTTGGCTGAGTTACTGTTTGGAGAACCTGCAACTAACATCCTGGTCACCCTTAAACTCAATCTAGGCAGCTGTTATAAAATAGAGTAGGATGTGTGTGAGAGTACCCCTACTCCTTGTTTGAGCCAGGTGCTCAAGGTTTTACACCATTTGGGCCTGAGTTTTCTTTTGGCACTATATCAAACCAGTCATCACTTTGGTCTTTCCAAAAGGTAATAAATTATTCCAATTGGGAACAGAATGATTGGGTTCAATATTATTGGCCAGCTTCTGTTCATGGCAAAACCATAGAAAATGAAAAAGTATTCACCTCACAATGGCTGTTTTGTTATCTCTGATGTTCTGGCTGGCTTCATCTGGGCCTGTAATGATGGTAATGTGTATGCTTCCTTGTGGGAAGTTACCCAATCTCCTATGTACTTTAGGTCTCCCAACACTTTGTCCCTTATAGAAGCAGACTCCTATCCATCCCCACTGAATAAACAGGGCAAAGGTTACCCTGGAATGAGAATGGCAAGACCCAGGGGCAGCAGCTGTAAACCTGGGGGGATGGGAGAGCTCTGGGAATCTAGGAGTGCTAAGTTAGATCTAATTTTACATCAGAATGGTCTTTGTGATTACCTGAATTTCTCTAATAATGATTTTTGTATCTATATCCCTAATGCTTCACTGGAAACTGGCATATGACTACTGACTACACCATAGGGAGGATCTCACCCAGAACTCCTGCGGTGGAGGAAGTGTAAATGGAAGCCATGGTCCCCACGATAGTGCAAAAGCAACAGGTGCTCGCTGTGTGCAAATACACACACAAGCCTGCACAATAGTGATAATTCCAAGATTTCAGCCCTGTGTGCTTGATTGATAGTATGTACATGTGATGACAAAAAAAAAATTGGGATGAAATTAGTAGTAAACTAAAGTACATATATTCTTAACTATAGTGATATTTTAAGTGGTGGCTACTGCTTCACCTGTATCCAAGTGATTCCTCAATGAAGGATTTTTGTTATTACTATTGTTGAATTCGGTAATATTACATTGTAAAATTTGTGATTAAAATTGTGTTTGTTTGCTATAATCTCATCATGTCAAATTGTTGACAATTATAAGATTATTTTTTTTCCACTTCTGTTACTTCAAACTCTCTCTTCTTCCCTTTTCTGTTCTGTTTTCCTTCTCTTTTTATTTCCCTATAATCACTACCCAGTGATTCTTTAAAATTGTCTTTGAGAGTCTGACCTCACTGATTTTCAGTTGTCTCAAAAGAACAATTTTAAAGTGAATAGCCCTGTCTAGGGTAGAGGACCTGGCCTGGCCAGAGCTGAGTAGGGGGTGACACTTTGGGAAGAGGTAAGAACTACTGGGTGGAGACTCCTCCCCTTTTCTGAGGGCCTTCAATGCTGGGATGACCCCTCAGGCACCTTTACCCTGGCCAGGGTGGAAGAAGTCACCTTGATTGTACTGATGCTGATGGACCTGGCTGAGGGGGCTGGAACAGAGCGGGTAGTGCTGCCTGTAAGGAGATAAGAACTGATGAGTGGGTGGGGGACTGCACCCTTTTGTGGAAGCTCCCCCCTCTGCAGGCATCCTGTCTGCAATGGCTCTGATGCCAATGCCCCTGGCTTCTGTGGCAGCTGACTAACAGCTGCCCCTTTGAAACAAAAGGGACTGAGGAGTATATATGGCTGTCCATGCTGGGGTTGTTTGGTCGTCTCTTGACCCACCGCCATCTCACATCGGGCCCTATCCAGCATCAGTGCCATCTTGAAGAAACTCCCTGGACAGCTGGGCCCCTGTTGGTGACTCTCTCTCTCTCTCTCCCTCTCTCTCTCCCTCATTCTTTCTTCCCACTTTCTAACACCTTTTTCTCCACTTTTCTCTCTCTCATATCTTCTTTTCCTCTCTCTCTCTCTTTTGCCTGGCTCTATAATTTTGCCTGTGTCAACTGTCAAATAAAATCTGCTTGCATGTGTCCCTTCTATGGTTGGACTTTGTTTCACAGATCCAAACCAAAAATAAATCTAAATGTTACCTCAGATCATAACAACGTGGTCCCACACTCTGCTGAGACATTTAGGTGTGTGCATAGTTTGAAGTGCACCCACTCCAGGCTTGAGAGAGTCTGACTCCTACTCCAGCTATGATTCAAACCATGTTTCCCAAGTGTACCTCTCATTAAGGATGTAAGTACTCCCTTTGAAATCAAAGGGACTATTCAGGCACTTATTCAGGCTTGTGCTTTAAGCAGATTGCTGAGCTGGGACTGTTCTGCACCATCTAAATGACTCTTCAGGACAATGGAAAATCAGTCTCACAGTTATTTTAAAAATTACTCAGAAAATGATTATATTTGCCTTCAGTCGTCTTCTGTTGGAAATGAATGGTTCAAGCAAAATATGAAGAATCACTACTCACAGCATTGGTAAAACAACTATAAGAAAGTTCATGTAATTTTGACTGTGTTACATCTGATTTGTGGTGCTGTACAAATAAAGTAAAGGAAGTGAATTGTTATTCGAGTCTTGATTGTTTAGGGTACAACGTAGCAACTGATTTTCTGTTTATGAAGTGCTATAAGAAAAATAAGTGATGATTATTAATTTTTCATTCTTTAAAAAGTAAAATATAACAGAGGAGGAAAATGTGCATCCTCTGTAAATCTAAACACCTGCTGATTTTCTGTACTACTTTTCTTTCCTAAAGGATGTATGGTTCAGTCTGTACAGAGCTCTGCTCTGATTTCTTGCTATGGGGACTGTATACTCATGCTTAACAGAGACAAAATTCAAACAAATAGCAGATCAAGCATAAATATAAATATAATTTAAATTCAAGTTCACTGCTAGGGGGAATTGTACCATTCAAATTATCTTTACCAATGACCCACAGCCACCTTTATCAAATGTAGCTTAGTAGACTATGTAGCTGGAACCTGGGGAAAATAGCATGATGGGAAATATCAGAAATTATGGAACAGCATGGTCTCCCTGTATGTACTGGGCACAAGGTATGTCTCTGCTATTTTGGGGTAGGAGACTTTACTTAGTAGTTATGTGGGCCTGTATTTTTATGACTCAATAATTTTTCTGTTTCATTTCATCCTCTGTAGTTTTATCATCTCGCAAATCAACCCCAATAATTGCAGAAAGGTCAGGTTTTTATTTTATTTTTCTTCATCAAACATTATCTTTTTACTTGTATCATTTTACTTGGTAGCTAATGTTTTCCATTATACCAGACAAATTTTTATTTATAATATCCTCTTGACTTGTTGAAATGCTCCTACCTCCCTCCTTAATTGTCCAAATACAATTAGAGTTCTGGATGCAATGAATCACTTCGGCAAAAATTCAGCCAGCTTTATTGCCAAATTGAAAGGCTGGCTGAGAGGAGAAAAAATGGTATGTTGGCACATTTGATTTAAAAACAATTCCAATTGTGGCCATGTGTGTTATTAATTCCAACTGAAACTCTGGAGGGTGATTAATTAAAATGCATTGTTGTAAATCCATTGTGATACGCTCCAATACTAAATGTGCCAAGCCAGACATTGGTTTAGCATATGTATCCTACAAGAAGGTAAATTATCAGTGTTCTCTTTGGATAGCTTTCTACAAAAAAGAGAAAACAGGTTAAAAGCAGTAAATGTTTTTATGAGTTGTTTTTTTTCTTTTTCTTTCTTAGCAGTGGACAAACAGTGGCAGGAAAGAGGAAGGAGCGGACTACTAGCCAATGTGTCTGGAGTGAGTCAAGAGGGATGGAAAACTCCTACGAAGTGTTATTTACTGCATACCAGTTAATTGACAAGAAAGGAAGGTGGCCAGTTCAGAAAAAAACACCTTCCTTTTTTCGTGTGTGTCTTTCTCTCTGCCCTTAGGGTGTCAACTGAGAAGGTTGTTCACACTGTGCCTCAGGTTTCTGCAACTTTTTTCAGGGTAGGACTCTGGTGTTCAGGTCTGGAAAAAGTGTAAGGTGTACCAGCTGTGGTGCCCAGGGAAAAGGAGGTGCCTGCTGGTGGAAGCTCAGGGTCTTGGGCTTTGCCAGTAGCAGAGGTGGCCAATACAGAACACAAAGAGCTCAGAAGCTTTGGCTGTTATAGAGGGTATGTTAAGAGACATGGGGAAAGGGAAAAAGGAATAGATGAAAGAGGATCTGAGGGAAAAAGAATTGGTATCTTTGGAATAGTCAGGAGATCCGGAGTGGAAAGAAAACAGAAACTTGGATATTAATGATAAACAGGGGCAGGGGTATGGGAAGTTTTGGGAAGGAGATTCTCTTTACTAGACAGGACACACAGGGAACAGTTCTTTGGTTAGTTAAAGGGACAAAAGTAGCAAGTTATTTTAAAGTTTAGGTAGAATAGTTTGTGATGTCGTCTGACTTGTCCTTCGGGAATATCAGGCTGGCAGTAGTATCTTTTCACCTCACTTCATCTTCTGCAAGAAATATGAAAGTGGTAAGTGAAGAAAATAATGCATCTTTCAAAAACACATGGTTTCTTGAGACAATTAAAGTTGCCTCTACGCATCCTGCTATGGTGTAGTCTAGGCCCCTACACTGGTTTTTTTTTGTTTTGTTTTGTTTTGTTTTGTTTTCCTTTAAATGTGTATTTTAGAGTTGCAGTAATCAAGAAGTCGTTTTTCCGTTAATATGCAACTGTCTGTCCTCAGGCCAGACACACTGATATGGGTACAAAAAGTTGACAGCACTCATAATACTTGAAATAGTGCTCACTGGAAGGTTCCCAATGAATTCAGACTAATCTTTAGCAGGATGTAGATGTACAAGCCAGAAGCTGGTAAAGGTTCATGTTCAACCTGGAAAGCCAAGCCAAAACTATCATAACATAACAGTGTTTGTCAAATGGACTGAAAAATATGAAGCCATTGCTATGAAAATGATCATGCAGAACAGGTTCAATATAGTTCTTCACCTTTCAGTTGCTTTTACTAGATTTGTCTTTAATAATTATGAAGTAAAATGTTTAAAATATCTTCACATTTTTACTTTTTCTTACAGCTGCTGCTTTCACACTTCTATTCATAAACATAGGATGAAAAATAAACATATAATTTGGTAATTGCTAGGGGATATCTTCATTCTGATAGCTTCCTTAAAGGCTCTATCCATTTTCCACTATTTTTATATTCACAAGTTACAAAGTGATTGTAGGAGTTGTTTTGACTGTGCAGAGAATGCTCTCCCATCTGTTACAGTATACAAAAGTGCATTCATATAGAGAGTTGTTTGGGGTTCTTTCTGAGTAGTCACCAAGATATGTAAGTTTATTGTTGAAACATCCTAAAGTGAGGAGAGATTTTAGCATAACTGCAGATCTTCCACATTCTATATAATAAAGATATTTCAGTAGTATTCCACCAGCTTTTGTGAATATTCAGTTTCCTGTGAAATTTCGTCTGCAGTTTCCTTGAGAAGGATCTGCACATAGAATATGAAATTAAGTTACAACACTTCTGGTTTTCTTTCAAGTCCATTACCCGTTAGGAAAATAAGATGCTAATGTCTGTTCATCTTTACAGAGTTCAGATATGAGACAAGCTAACCAAAATAGACTAGAAGAAAAAAAAATCAGTAGAGGTTTAACACTTATCTGAATTCCCTGTTAATTCTACTTACCATTTAAACAATTATGAATTATATAGACAACGTAATGGATAATATGGAAGAAAGATAGAACAGAACTACCCCATGTACTTTTTATGTAGGAATCTTTCAAATCATTTCAGTTTGTATATTCTTTTCTCCTCTACAGAAAGAAGGAAAATGGCATTACCCAAATGTTTTGGGTTTTTTCTACAGTACTGTGAGCTTAAATTGTTGATCTAACTGTACCATGGACAAAAGATAATATTCTATGAATATTACTTTGAATGTTACAAAAAAAATAGTGTAAGTTCATTCCTTCAAACTTGAGTATCTACTTTTTATGTATTAACCAACACCTGCATATGAATGAGTACCCAAATGATTTATTTTCACAGTATATTGATGAAGCAGAGATTTCAGGTTATTGGTTTACAAAATTTGTCTCTGTGATGAGACTCTGAGTCATGTATGATGGGATTTTCCATGGGCAGCAGAAAATAATTTGGCACAAGAATTTGGAGACAAAGATTTTGTTGTTCTTTTCCAGTTCAATTTTTAGCATTTTTCATTCCATCTTTTTTCCTTAAACCAGTGAGATTACAAAAGATATTAATTGGATGAGATTAAGGCCTATTGCTTTGATTTACAAATAAAGTATGATAGCCTAGGTAAGGCTTGGACACAAAAGTATATTACAGGACTGTTAGGGGAGGGAGATAATTTTGGTTGACCATAGAGAGCAGAAATATGTTAGAAGTTAGTGCTCTGGATGTCAGGAAGACCTTTAATAAGAAGCTTAGGCAGACACAGAGATGGAAGAATCGGAACTGGGACTTTTACCTCATCTGTAGATGAGGAGGTTTGCAATGCTACTTTTGGAAAGCTGGATTTCAGATCCGGTGGAAGAAGGGGGCTGGGGGAGGCACCTTTAGTATTTTGGGATGTATCTACAATAATGTATGTGATCTGTCTGTGTTTTCTTAGACCTGAAGAATTAGCTGCTTTTTTCTATATTTCTTTTTAAAAATACTTTACTGAGCAGTTAGAACACATATTTTAGACCATATTTATGTTTAAATGAGGGTCCCCCAACTGATCACTAATCTTGCAAAGAGATGAGCTTCAAAAATGTTATCTACCTAATTACATACTCTTCCTATGTCAGGAATGAAGTTATAGGAAGTGATTGTCTGAAGGGCAGTGTGGCACAGTGAGGGTTCTCAAGTACCTTACTGATAACAAACTGTACTTTTTGTTCCACAGCTGCAAAAAAGAATATTAAATTCAGTGATGTTAACCAGACCATTGTAGAAAGAAAGGATTTATGTATAATCTAGACCTTCCTGATTACAGATTATTCCATCACAGATATCAGAAAATCACCTTATAAAAATAGATTCAGAAAATATCAAAATCAGAAATGCACTTTAATATTGCTGCCTCTGATTTTGAAAACTAAATAAAATATTTCATATTAAAATCCTGAAGCCCTATTTAGATGGCCACCAAAATTCCTCTGGTAAAACTTTCATTAATTAACTTTCATGAATTAACCTGTTCTCAAAGAGATGTTGCAGTCAGTCGGTAGTATTTATGCACATCTGGGTCCATCTTGCAGAAGTCAACAGCAGTTCAGACAATGTTTAAATTCTTCAGTAATCTTATTTTTTTGAATGAAGGCTTGTGTCTTGTTGCAAAGGTGGGACGTACAATTCTGTCTTGTGTGCTGTTATTTATAGATATCTTGCTTTCTTTTTTTGGACTGCTATTTCAATTGCAATTGCCTTGCAGACTACCACCTTGAATTCATCACCGAAAAAGAAAGCCACTTTCTTTTGGCTGAAATTAATATCTTAATTTTTTAGCAATCTCATCTCTGATGACCAGCCTCAGGAGAGGCAAAAAATGTATTCTTGCCTTGTCCTGGTGACATGCCTATAGTGTAATTTTATTTAATCAAAAAATAAATATTCGTGTATTCTACACTGTTCTTACAACTAGGGAAATGCCTTGAAAATATTTATCTGAGGCTAAAACATTTTAGAAACAATAGAGCAGCAGATATGTTGCAGCATTAATAGTGACATCTAAAATAATTTAATAACAAGATACAGTGCTGGACTTCCCTGACAAACTTATTTATCTATAAATATCAATAAAATAACTTCCTAACAGTTATGCTACAAGTTGTATGCTTCAAGAATATATGAGCACCATTATTTTTACATGTAGTCACAAATGTATTTTACAATAGCAAATGAATAATAGTAACAATTTGATTGTGTTTTCAGTTGTAGAGGAATAAAACAAATATCATAAAGCAAATTGGAGTTACCTACTCTTGGAAGGCCAACAAGACATTATTTCACAGTTTTCTATAACCTGAACACTCAGTAAATTAGGAAAAAAAATGCTTAGCAGGCTAGGGTAATGACTTCTGAAGATCTGAAAAAACTGGGTCCTTTCAAGACCTGGTCTGGACAGTTTCAAGAATTAGAGTTTGTTTACAAGTGACAAATCAGTGTTTTAAAAGCTAGGCAAAACTCAGGCTGCCATTTACCTTTCTTACTTGTGCCAGTCCTTGCTTTCTGCTGATCATTTTCCTCAGTACTGTTTTTTGACTGAAGGTAGGAGGTGGGAGAAAAGGGCAGAAGTGATGGAGTTATGGCAAAACTGCATCTGTGCTAAAGCACAGCCTCGGTGGTTTAGTAGTGGAGAAAATTAAGACTTGAAGAAGATTCTCATCTTAGCAGGGGATGAATTGCTCCTTGGGAATGACTTTTCCTGGCTAACTATACTGGGAAAATGAATTACTAATAAGACTGGACATTTAATTAGCAAAATTTATGTGACATAAAGCTAATATATTTAATCCTAGGCATAAAATAAGAAGAAAGTTGAAGTAAATGAGGGGAGTAATAATCTAGAGTGAGGGAGCAAGAGGAAAAAAAAGAGAGACATAAGACAAATTCTATATTGACTGGGAACCTTGTTTTTACTTGCAATGTTCTTCCATTTTTTAAAAATATACCTTTCATTTTTTCAGCAAAGTGATAACGTCCAATGCTGTGGGCCTTCAAAATCTGTAACCTGCCATAGTCATCAAAGGAGGATAAAATGTGCATAAAGGTCAGTCCTAATGGGTCAGCTAGACACCCCATGAGGGTGTTTAAAACAGCACCAGTGTTCCTTGGATTTCTCTCTTATTTGATTCTGGTTCCTCTGTAGCTGTTGAACAGCTGCTCTGCTGCAGCCTGATCTTGGTGTTCTACCAAAGAGGGACTTCATGGAAACTCATACTCTTAAGAGCAACCACCCTTTCTGTAGCCTATGATACAGCTTAGAGCAGAGAGAGGTTTTTACTCATGCAGCAAAATGTGTAATGAATGAAATTATAAATTCTGGCCCTATAATATAATTAAAAGCAAGATTGAAATGGTCAAGTAGTTTTTGTTACTGGTAGAGATGTACCCTTGCTCCATACTCAGTAATCAGAGTGGTATTCTTACAGTATTCATGCCAGGGGAAACCAAGCTCGCACATTCAAATTACTTACAGGTCTTTAGTGTTTTGGGTTTGTTTGGTGGGAGGAGAAGGAGTGTTGGGAGAGAACTGTCAATTTTGCGTGATCCATTTCCATTAAAACAGATGATCCTAATTCTCAGAAACATCTGTTCTCTAAGATGCCAGAGGAGAAATTGTCAGTGGCACTTGATTTGGACATATAACAATATTATCATCATATAAAGTGAACTCACAGAATCATTGAGGGTGGAAAGGACCTCTAAGTTCATCAGGTCCAGTCTATGACCTAACACCATCACATTGGCTAGACCATCACACTAAGTGCCACATCCAACCTTTCCTTAAACAACTCCAGGGGTGGTGACTCCCCCACTTCCCTGGGATGTCTGCTCTGTTGTCTGATCACCCTTTCCATGAGGAAGTGCTTCCTAATAAAGCTCTAATTAACAGTGTAAGAAAAATTTTATTAGTATTTTTTTCAAAATCCTCATTGGCCAACTCCATGAAGAAACATAATTTGATTTTAATTTATGCATCTTAAAGCCGCATTAAGACAGTCAGAGAATCGAAATCTGTGGTTTTGACACATCTTCAAGTTGTTATTTTTGTGATATATACCTCATACCTTCTAACAAATTGGAAGTGTGATTAAATGTGATTTTAAAACATTTAAATACTTAATTCTCTTTTGCTTGCTAAAATAAATAAATAAATAAATAAACTAAAAATGTTACTTGAGTCTACACTATCATGGCTTTTTCATTCCTGCAGCTCCTGCTCTAAGATTCAATCAGCCTGGTGGGGATCCTCATCACATCACTGGTTTATGAAGAATAATTTTCAAGGAAAAGTTATTTTGTGAAATTACATAGTGTTTTCTTTAGGAGTAGGGGATGTCAAGTAAGAACTGTGGCAAAGATTAATCCTGCTTAAAGGGTTCCCTTCAGAAAGCTTTAAAGGATTCCCTTCAGAAAGCTAAGAGGTATACATCCAGGGGAAAGCATGTGAGACCTACTGCTAAAGCATAAATCAGGGAAATTATTATACTGAATGATATGCCATTGAAGATTAGAATAACTCAAAGTTTGCCCAGTTTTGTGGCCTTCAGTACTGTCTATATAATTAGTTGGATTTTATTCTTTTCATTATTTGTGTTACAGTCGTATTTAGACTCCAGCTAACAATAGGACTTTATTTTGTTATTTTGTGCTCTAGAAATATGTAGTTTGTCATTATACCAAAAGTTTGCAAATTAAACAGGCCAACAAGATGCTAGAAAGAAGCAAGGTATAGCTCTGAAGTGATTTGACCAAGGTCATCACTGCAGCAAGTCTCTTTCTAAAGAGAGAACCATTTTGTCCAAATGGAAAACAAGTACTGAAGAACAGAACAAAAGGAAAACTCCATCTCAAAAGCATAAATTGATAGAAAGTGAGAAAAGCAGGAAGAAGAAAGAAGCATTAAAGATCATATTATGCATACATGTATACATATACCTGATAAGTCTGCAAGGTAGCATGGACTAATCTGATTTATAGTGTTATAAAAATGTCATAATTATTTGAAAGCACAATTGATTGCAGCATTATGATCCTGAACCAGGGAAATTTTTAACAGTTAGGTTCACTGGCCCTTAGAATTATAGGATGGTTTGAGTTAGAAAGCGCCTTAAAGATTATCTAGTTCTAATTGCCCTTAATAGACAGGGACATCTCTCACTAGGCCAGGTTTCTCAAAGACCTACCCAGCCTGGCCTCGAAACTATCAGGGTGTGGACATTCAAAATTTCTCTGGGCACCCTGTTCAGTATCTCACCACCTCACAGCAAAGAGAGTCCTAATATCCAGTATAAATCTTCAGCTTAAAGCCATCCCCCATCACTATATGCCCTCGCAAAAAGTCCTTCCCCAGCTCTCCTGTAGGCTCCTTCAAGTACTGGAAGGCTGCTAGTAGGTCTCCCCAGAGCCTTCTTTTCTCCACTGAGGAGTGTGATGTTAGTTATTAGTCAGGTTAAAAACTGAATTATGTATATATATATGCACCTGAGAAAAAATTGGTAATACTTTTAAATTCACTGTTCCACACTTCATTGTAAACTCTAATTGGAAATAGTGAAATCTTGACTGCAGATCCAATGATAATCCTCTTTTTTTGTGTGTAGTTGCTTTTTTTCATTCAAGAAGATAATAAACACACGTTTTTTAGAGGCCTGTAACAAGGAAAAAAATAGTAAAGTCAGGACTCTGAATTCTAGAAAAAGAGAATTGCAGCTGTTCAAGGACTTATTCAATAGGATCCCCTGGAAAACTGCCATCAGGGACAATGGAGCAGAACAGTGGTGGGAGATCTTTAAGGATGCTTTCCATAGAGTATAAGCACTCTTGATCCCCACATATAAGAAATTAGAAAAGGATGACAAGAAAATATCTTGGCTGAGTTGAGACCTGCTGGTCAAACTAAAGTGTAAGAGGGAAATGCACAGGCAAAGGAAGCAGGGACAGATATTCTGGGAGGAGTAAAGGACACTGCTGGGCTGTGTAGAGATGGGTTCAGGGAAGGCCAAGATGTGGCTGAAGCTAAAATTGGCAAGGGAATAATAAGAAGGGTTTCTACAGGTGTGTTAGCCAGAAAGGAAAGGTCAAAGAAAATATAACACTCCCTGATGAGCTAGACTGTCAACTGGTAAAGACAGACAAGGAGAAAGCTGATTTACTCAGCCATGCTTGTTCTTCAGTCTTCACTGGCGAATTCTTCTCCTAGATCGCTTGAGTAGATGGATGGCAAAGTAAGGACTGGGGGAGTAAAGTCCCTCCCACTGTAACAGAAGTCAAGCTTGTGATCGTCTGAAGAACCTGAATAAACATAAGTCAATGGGATCTGATGAGATCCACCACAGAGATCCGAGGGAACTTGATGTTGATATAGTTGCCAAGCCATGCTCCATGATATCTGAAAAGTTATGGGAGTCAGGTGAAGTCCCTGATGGAAAAAGGAAAATATTGCACCCATTTTTAAAACCAGTAGAAAGGAGGGCTCTGGAAACTAACTTCCTGTCAGCCTCACCTCTGTGCCTGGGTAGATCATCAAACAAAATCTCCTAGAATCTATACTAAAGCACATGGAGGATAGGAAGGCAATTTAGGACAGCCAGTACAGCCTCACCAAAGTCAAGTACTGCTTGACCAACCTGGTGGCCTTCTATGGTGGAGTGACTACATCAATGAACAAGGGAAGAGCTATACATGTTTTCATTCTGGACTTCTGTAATACCTTTGACATGGATCCCCCACAACATTCTTCTCTCTAGCTAGAGGGGTATGGATTTGATCAGTGGACTGCTCAATGAGGAATTGACTGGGTGGTCTCTTTCAGAAGGTACTGATCAACATCTTGATGTCCAGATGGAGATCAGTGACAAGTGGCGTCCCTCAGGGGTCTCTACTGGGACCAGTACTGTTGAATATCTTCATCCATGACATAGGCAGTGGGATTGAGTACACCACCAAGTGTACACAAGTTGGTACAGTAAGTAAGTTGCACGGCACAAAGCTGAGTGGTGTAGTTGACACACACGAGAGGGATGCAATGCCACCCAGAGAAACTTGGACAAGTTTACTGGTCAACACAAAACTCATGAGGTTCAACAGGGCCAAGTGTGATGTCCCACCGCTGGGTTGGGGCAAGCCGATCAATACTGGCTGGGGAATGGAGGGATTGAAAGCATCCCTGAAGCAAAGGACTTGGGGTACTGGTGAATGAAAAGCTGGACTTGAACTGGTAATATGGTCCACAGCCCAGAAAACCAACCAAAAGAAGCATGTCCAGCAGTTTGAGGGAGGAGGTTCTCTCCTCTACTGAACCCTGGTGGGACCCCACCTTGAGTATTGTGTCCAGCTCTGGAATCCCCAGCACAGGAAAGCCATAGATCTGTTTGAGTAGGTCCAGAGAAGAGTCACAAGACTCATCACAGGGGTGGAATATTTCTCCTATGAGGAAAAGCTCAGAAAGCTGATGGTGTTCAGCTTGGAGGAGACTCTGAGGAGATTTTATTGCTACCTTTCAGTACTTAAAGGGAGTTTATAAGAAAGATAGGGACAACATTTTTAAGACGGACTGTAGTGATGGGACAAAGGTTAATGGCTTTAAACTAAAAGAAGATAGATTTAGACTAGCTATATGGAAGATATTTCTTATGAGGGTGGAGAAATATTGGCACAAGTTGCCCAGGGAGGTGGTAGGTGCTCTATCCCTGGGAACATTCAAGGTCAGGTTGGATAGGGCTCTTGCTGCAGGGCTCTTGGACTAGATGACCTTTAAAGGTCCTTTCCATCCCAACGGTTCTATTACTCTATGAGCTCATCCCTTCTGCTTTTTCCCTGATTCTGACTGTTCCCAGGAAAACATTAATCATCTGTAAGTGTCAATTGACACTTGAAATGACAACGATGATTTGACAAAGAAATGTCTTCAAGCTAGTGGTTAAATTATTGCTTTCAGTAGTATGGAACAAAAACTTAAGGATGAAACCTAGCTCTGAATAATATCACAGTGTTCCATTCTTTTTATAAAACTCTGTACATCACTGGATACTGACAGTATGTTTTAAATATAATTTTCTAGGAAAAAAGCACTTCTTTTTTTGTGAAGTCTGCACACTCCTGTGTTTCCAATACCATCATTCTCTTTTGGATAAAAAGTACCTTTATTTCTTCTCTTCATCTTTCACCTCTTCAAATGAATCTTTGGTCCTCTGACAGAAGGAATTGTATGATATCCAAGAAAGCAATGATTAGTACTGATCTATAACATGCACTCTGATCTCTGGCACATGCCATTGCTTGCCTATGTCCAGAAATACAACTCTAGTCATGTTTAAGGCATTTTCACACAGGCTGCATAAACTCACATGAGGCCTTATAAATCTTTGAAAATTGCTGTCATTTAGCAGATATCATCTGTCTTAGTCTGTCGTTACCAGATCATCCATATCTTTTTTCATATTTTACAAGATCTTCCATATCTATTTATAATTCACTAGAGACAGGGAATACTTTTCAGCTTTACTACCTCAAGGTGAAACCTCAAATTCATGTGCTGACATGCGTTTGCTTAGGTTTCATGCATACTCCTACATATAACATTCAAATACGACTTAGTTTTTGAGAAGCAAATGACATTTCCAAAAGCAATAGACACAGTATTCTTGTAGAGAAAATTACGTTTTAAAATAGTATTGACTTATCTGGATTACCTGGGTTGGATCATCATGATCTTGAGGCCCAGCCTTCATTGTGCTATTTCCAATATTTACTCATTTACACTAGGGTGAAAAGAATAATTTCTCTGCCCAACTTTGACAGTTGTCTTTTCTGTCCTAACAGAAATGTATTACCTAGCAGAATGTGAAAATAATTCAAGTAAAGCCAAATGACAAGGAAAGGAAAGAAATAGAAAAAAAAAAAAAAGCCTGGTTCAGTTTCACATGGAATATATTTTTTTCATATTGAATCATCAATTCATAGTAAAAATAAAATGCACTGCACTGGGAGAAAAAAATAAAATACTTCAACAAAGTTTACATAACAGGTCTTCTGAAGATCTCAAATAAATCAGCGTTAGTTCTTCCGCAAGTAAATCAACATATCCTTCTATTCACTGCCAAAGATTAAACTGCTTCTATCAAAACAAATCTATATTAATTATTCAAGTGCTTAAAGTAAAATTAATAATTCGCTGAAACTATTTCCTTCTAAATCAAACCATTTAGTTTGGAATGTTTCAAATTTTTACTGCTTTACACACAAAAAAGATTATGCAGTACATAATATTTTCAGTATAAAATGTTAGAGTTAAAGAGCATTTTCATCAGCACTAGTTTTTCCACTGACTAGAAATGCCTTAGGTCTTCTATCTATCTGAAGTTCTTTCCTGATAAAAGTGCTGAGATTTTCCTGTTCAGCTGGGAAAAAATTAACTGTAGATTTTCTCCTCTTGCAATGATTTTTATAACCATTCTTCTGAACATTTACATTTTTAAGCTTAAATACCAAGTTCCCATTTTTAAGAGTACTCAGTAATGAAAAGGTCAACATATTTTTATATTTGATAATATAAAATTATTATATTATTTATATAGTTATATATATATATTTTATATATATATTAGAAGTATATATATACTTCTAATATATAATTAGGTAGTGTAATCCAAACTTAACCACTATAAGCTTCTGAAAAATAGCTATGCTTTTATATTTGTATACCTTAAAGTTCTTGTAAATTTATTTTCTCAATATTGAGCATCCATTTTAATGCCTTAAGGCTCATGGATAAAACTGAAATATTTAGCTGCCTTCTCTAATCACTGATGGACAGAATTATATAAAAATGTAATCACTCTCTTGACAGACACAGTGGCCTGTAGAAGGCTTTGGGCTCCATTGTTAGCAGGAGAGGGTTTAGCCTGTCAGACTGAGGTTTACAGAGAACAAAAACCTTTATTTTAAAATGGTAATTTGTTTATTCTTGTTTGTCAGAAGTAGCTACATTCTTTACAAAGTAGAAGAGAACATTGGCACTGTCTTGGAGAAAGAGCTAAAGAGAAAAAAAGTTTGAGGGGAGTCTTTTAATAAGTTTGCAGGTACTGGTTTTTCGATAGAAAGTGATTGTTGAATTTCATCTGCCCTTGTAGTGCCCAATATTGAAAGGTACTTCTAGAACTTTTCACATTCAGCCTTCATTCTTATGCTCATAAATGATATTACTTTAAATTTATTCCTTCACTTCTTGCCCTGTTTTCCTCATCATTTTACAAATATTCTTACCTGCAGCACTCAGTGGGTATTCACTCTTCAGTTTGTGAAGATTCATGTTTAATTCCCATCTGTTGTTAACCCATCTTCAACTAGTTATTTATTCAAGGGTTTGTCCTTTTCTTTAACTTGAGACAGGTTAGCATTTTAAAAAAATTTTGCTAAGTACCCTATGGAAATTTAAGTTGACCAAACTTCTCAAATTTCCTCTTGTTGCATGCCTGTTTACTTCTTTATGGAACTCCAATAAATCCATAAGATAGGAATGTCCTTGAAAAAGCAATATTCCTTATGATTGTCTTAAGACTTCTAGACATCATTTTAAGTTTGCTGCTTCTCTGTGTTTCAGCTAACACTGAGCATAGTTTCTTTTTCCCATTTCCAGCACCACTTTGAACTTTTTTTTTTTTAGTATGATTGTTTTGTCATCAAAAAGTTTTTCCTCTGACTAAAAGATTTCCTCTCCCTTCTCCCTTTTTTCTATGCCTTTGCTTTCCTGTTTTCTTATTGTCTGTGCAGTGAAGAAAGTAATGGGATTCACTGCATCTACCTTTTCCATTCTCTTTTATACCAGTAGTAGGGAATAACTCACAGGAGAGTAAGATGTCATTACATTCTGTTATCTGACTGGAAGTTATCTGGCTCACAGTGAAGTCCTTAAAGAAAGAGAGCAGTTACCTAAATGAGGTCTATATTTAATTTCTTGGTCAGTCTCCTATTATGAGTGTATGCCAGGTTTTCACAGCATCAAAGGAATACTGATCCATTTAATGATGCCATAGACTACAAAGCAGCTGCCACAGCAGTAAAGACAACCATTTTGAAAGAGGAATTTGTGTATTCTGAAGTGAGTCATTACTCATTCAGCCCATTTTGTACGGTATAGCAAATATAAGCTCAGGTTATCTTCAATCAGTGAGACTGCAGCTGTCCCTTTTACTATCCTATGTCTCAAGAACTTCATTTCCTGACCTTCCTGTGCACTCTGTTTGGAACTCTTATCTTAGGAGTCTAGGAAGCTGGAGTGGCAAACACCTCAGTGGTTTAGGCTTGAAGTAAAAGTTTTCATTACCTGAATTTATCGTTTATTCCCTTGTAATAATGTTAGTGAATACTGAATAGTCAGTGCAAGAGTGTTGTACCAACACTTTTCTGGTCTGAAAATTGCTGCCTCTATGCCCCTGAGAAGAGAATCCCTTACTACTGTCACTCAACACTTTTTCTTAGTCAAACTGATAGTTGTAGTTGGAACGGATTGAGCCACTTATTCTTCTCCAGCACCATTGTAGGATGGTTATTTTCCTCTTCTATTGTTTGCAGAGGGGTGAACTGGTTCTTCAAGGGCATCTCAAGGCTTTGAGGGAGGTCCCTGCCTCTTTCTTGTTCCTCTTTTCCTGCTAGCATCTACTCACCCATTTTCCATATGTGGCTCCCCTCCTTTCTATATGTTCTGGCAGGGGAATATTAGGCTGACTGGGCACAATTTGCACGTGTTCATCAGGCAGCTCACATATCAAGCTATCCAGCTCATTTTCTGCCTCCCTAATACCACACAATCTCCTCACTGCCTCCTGCAGCTCAGGTTTATGCTGCAGGAGATCATTCACCTGCTCACTGCTTAGGCAGGCAGCTGCCCCCTTACCTCAGGCACAAGAGAATGATCCAGGCAGCCACCACAGCCTGGGTTCTGCAGAGCAGGAGCTCCATTTGGGTGCACACACTGACCATTCCCAAGGTGGAGAGTGAAGATCTCCCAGCCAGAACTGCAGCTCCAGCCTTTCTCCCCGTGACCACCATTCTGACTCTTTCTTGCCCTCCCTGCTTACCCTGCCTGAGCCAGCTGCCACCCTGCGCCCTTCCAGATGTGCCCTGCCCCCTTGCCTGTCGTGTTTGCTGGGCTTTTCGTTGCTGGCACTCCCCAGAGACACTTTTTTGGGAGTGGGACTGGCCTCCAGAAAGCTCCACATCCCTTTGATGAGCTGCTTGTCCCCTGTACAGGCTTGTTACCAGGTCCATAAAGCTCAGTAAAGCCCCTTTTTTGCTGATTTTCTACCCCAATGCAAATGTCCCTGCACTGGAGCTCTTTGCCTCTGCGAGAATGCACCTCTTGTTGCATTCCATCTCATCAGACAAGCAACATCTGGCTCTGAAAATGTTGGATAACTAATAATTTGGACTCCAACAAAAACATTATCACAAAAAGTTTACTTCCTTTGGCCATTAAGGCTGTATAGTGCTGATAATCTGAGTGTATTGTAGTGCAAAAGGAAGTATGTTGTTTCTGTAGATATTTCACATTTATCAAAGTTATTTGTCCTGGAGGTTTCAGTTATTTAAGTGTTTTTTCAGTGATTTTTCATTTTGATAGCAAATGTTGCTATTGTCCTCATACTGTTGCCTCTATGTGATGATGAAGGACTGAAAACTACCGTGTTTCACTCATATGAGATAGCAGCTTGCTTTGGAGACAGTAGTCCTGGACTTTTTTGGTCTTTACTATTACTTCTTAATAAATACTAAGTGACATCCAAAACAAAACTTTCAGAAAATATTAATTTTGAAGATACCCTGAAATTAAACTTGAAATGTACAAAACTTCTCTGTGATCAGTAGCTCTTTATTAGCTATTGTAAAAATAAATCTACCTAGGATTTATTGTGGGACCAGGAAAAGAACGTTTCTGCTCCTTATTTTTTCTTGTTTCAAAAAATACAGATGATAGGATCTAATACTTACAAGTATGTATTAAAAAGGAGGTGAGGGTTGCTGGAGTGAAGAGAGAAATAACAAAGGAGGTACACATAGGAAATAAGTGCTCCTCCCGGGAGGGGGGGGTGTGGAAGAAAGATAAAAAGCTTTCTTCGTGGTATAACACAGAAACTATTTTGAGATATCTGCAGTGGATTTAGGTCAACAAGATTCCTTTGGGTTTATGAGTCTGAACACATTTATCTTTGTTCAGGTGAATTATGAAATACATTTTAGGCTGCCTAGATTATAATATTTCAAATACCACTTCACCTTAAGAATATCTTAGAAAAGTGCCAAATTTTATCTAGGAACAAATAAGTGGAAAAAAACGGTAAGAAAATATATATTTTTAGTTAAAATAGACAGTAGGGTCTTGATTCTTGTGACTCTTTTTGGTTGGAGCTTTATTGTTGGAAAACTAACATTTCCCAATAGCATTTTAATATTCTGAATAATCCCTCATTAATATACACTTCAAAATATAGTTTTGTACATGTAAATAATTAAAAATTACTGCTGTAATTTGATACCTAGCTGCACAACGTGCTCTTTCAAGGGTTAGACATGTTTGAACATTTTGTATATAAATAAACTCTTAGGTATTTATGTTAGTTATCTATAAAATATTAACCTTTCTACATATGTCTATAGAAATCTTACGTTATTTAATGAAAAAAAGAAATGAAAAACTCTAAAGGTAATTCTCCATATAAGACATAGCACAGTATTGATTCCCGTTCCTTTTTTTGAGTCCAGTCCATTAATTTTCTCATCTATTGACTTTAAGGTAAGGTTATGATACTTGTGCATCTGTGGTATTCAGAACTCCAGAAGACACAATAATATAACTCAAATCCACCATGAGCCTTGTAATGGAAAGCAGCTTTGACCATGGTGATGCACTATCACAAGCAAATAGTAGGTCTAGAAAACTGAAAATAGACACAAAAAATATAGATTATATTCTAATATTAGAGGCAAATAAACCACAACATTCTTTCAGCTTTTAGGGATGTTCTTTTTACAAGGCTTTCAAGTTTTCAAAAGCTTTCATATTTTCAATTTAGAGCTTCTAACCTTTACTTATGTATCAGAGCAGTAGCTTGACTCCTCTCTCCACCAAGCTGAACAGCTATTGCTTTATCTCATGGTGTTCAGCAGTGTGGAAGTTCATCCTGCTTCTATATATGTCCCTAATTATGATTGATAGTAACCCATTTTTACAGTTCATGTGCTGAAGGCACCTTTCTCAATGTTTTTGTTTCCATTTATGCACTGTTCTGTTTACAGGTTTAATTCAGAAGTCACTCGAGTCTTCCTGATGTTCAGTGTTTCTAGAAGGCTGAGTTAGCAGTAAGTGCCGATGCTTGCCAAGTTCAAGGACCGAGTCCAAGAACTACAGCAAATGCTTTACCCAAATACACATAGAAATTTAATGAGTTCTGTGAATGATACTTCTGGAGAGTAAATATAATTCTGTTTCTCATAACACAAACTGTGTTATGTGTACAAACTACAAGAAGCATTTCCTGATAAGGGCTTGGCTTTGCTTTTTTTTTTTTTTTTTTTTTTTTTTGCATGAATTGTAGTGTCATTGCTACTTGTCCTCTTGTATATCTATAAATGTATATGCAAGTGAGATTCTTCTATGTAAGTGGGAACTCAGGAAGTTACAAGATAAAAAGAGACATTGTCTTTCCCAAAATACTTTAAAGCTGCCTCAGAAGCAGAAGGATATAGTCAAGATTTGATGGAAATAAGCAGGAGAGAGGAAGACCTACATGGTTTTCAATGTTGCATTTATGTGTTAGCTGAAACTGGCTTAAAAATAAGAGGAACTATATTCCAGTACGCAGCCTGCATTCATTGGCAATATTTTAAATTTAATATTTAATTTAATGTTCTACATTAGTAAAAAAGAAAAATAAATCAACCATTCTATTCTGAGAGTCACTCCAAAGGAGGAAGGGAGGTAAATAAAGCTTAGGTTTTGATATTGTTGGCTGTTTCCTAATTTTTTAATTTGTTAAAACAGTAAAGATCTAACTTAAATACCTTCCTGTTTGATATTTACAAGAATATTTGTTTAGACTCTTTGGCCTCTTAGTAAACCAGACAACTATTACTTGAGTTGGGCATTTGAACTCAAGAGAGATGAGCTATTATTCTTATTTTCCATAAGAACTGATAAGCATGAAGTTGTACTCATTGCTCAAAGCAAATCTGAGCTTGGTGATACTGTGGGTTAACCTCTGGACAGTTGCCTCACTCCCACCCACAGGTGTGGTTTGGGATGGAGTACGGGGAATGGGGCTTACAGTCAGTCCATAACTGCACTGATGCTGCCACAGTCTTCCCATTTTTACTGTGCCCCATCAGCATGGGCTCTGCATAAGCTGCAGTTCCTCCTTGAAAAAAAAACTGCTCCAGTGCGGAGTCCTTCATGAGCTGCAGGATGGACATCTATTCTGGCGTGGTCAACTATATGGGCCACGTCACAAACATGGGTGACATCCTCAGGTTTCTTCCATGGTGAACAAATATTCCTCCATTTCCACTGTGGAGTATACTAAAACCAGATCTAGGTGGAGGACACTAAAACCAAGCCTAGTGTCTAGGATAGGATAACCTCTGATGTCCTGTAGAAGCCATCCCTGCAGCCCCCCTGTTACGCAAAATCTTGCTACCTCTTCCCAGCATGTGACGTTTTAGAGATGTATTTAGTTTTTCAGGCTTTTTTTCAGCCATTAAACATTGTGTATGCAAATTCTTTAATGACTTCAAACTGCATGGAACAAAAGCAAGTTTTGATACACTTTGTCTCAAGTAACCTCTACCAGTTCATGTCATCCTAGGGGTTTGTTCAATGCTTTCAGAGTAGGGATCTTGCCAGTGTGCCCCCAGGTACTTTTCCCAAGACCCATAATTACGAATGCTTGTTTGAAAATAAGAATCAATTTCTCATTTGTGCCTATTTCTGCTTATTGAAAAAGTTGAACAGCTAACTCAGAGTTATTACCCTATGCACTTGAAAGGTAGGAAACTGATAAAAGCATAAGCTCTAATTGCAGCAGGAAGCTGCTATAGTGCTGTGGGCTATTTTTCAGTGGATATATTTTATTCCTTTTTTGTAGCAGTTCTATTTTATATTAAATAGAAATACTTTTGTATGCATAGAAGCAAACAAAAGGAGAGACATTATTTGATGTTTAGAGAATTTATTTGTTTCCATTGCTTTGATCTGATATTGGGCATAGGCCACAATCCATAAAAATGTGCCTTCTTCTTTATCATGAGTATTGATTTCACATAAATTCTAAGGAGAAAGAATGTGTGTTGAGCCTGAGAACAAATGATTCTATTGAATTTTGTTGATTTAGATTTAAAAAAAAAAATGGAATGTCCAGAGCATTATACAAAGGGAATGATTTCTTATTACAGCATTTGTAGTTGTCAGAGGCTTTGGAGGCTTTGACAGCAATACAGGACTCTTCTAAGCAAAGCTGCTGTTGAAAATACAGTTGTTGGAAGCACTTGATAATGAATAGATTGTTACCCATATTTGAAGCCCAAGTGCAGGAGAAAATCAAATAACAAGAAGAATAAGAGGAGGCAGGATGCTACACTGTAAAAAGGTTTTCTGCCTAAGCTAAAATCATTAAACTCTGAAACCTACCTTTTCAAGGTCCTTCATTATAATACATTATCTTTCATTCCCCTTTGGTACCACAAAGATGTCAGTTTGATGATATATTACAGATAACAATGTCATTACATTGGCATAACATGACAACTGGGACTCATTTGAACTTTTAAAAACTTCTAATCCCTAAAATAAATTATGAACTGAAGACATTGCAGACATAGAAAATAAGTCACTTGTTAGAAAGGATAGGGTTCTCCATACGTTTTGGAGAATTACATTTCTCTGAGTCCTTTTACTTTTTCCTTCCCCTGCTCCTGGACCCCTCACTTCCCCTCCTTCCCCATGCCCCTAACTACTTTACCCTGATTCCCTAACTCCTGTGTTTACATCCTGCACACTTAAATTTGCAAGCACAACATTTAAAATGTTGAAGAACAAAATCATGTGCCTTCTGGTCAGACCTCACAGCGGGACCAGCCATCTGAAGTAATAGAAGATGCTTATATTGAATCTTCAGGCATGTTTCACTCCTGAAGCAGAGCCTCTTCAGGCAAAATATTGTATCCTATGCCCATGGAAGAAAGGAAATTAATGGCCATCTCTGTACAGTTAGTGAAGAAATGAATTCTGTGATATGGCTTCAAGAATTAAACAGATTAAATTCCTATTCTTCATTACATTCTGGAGCAATATCCTCAACAAGGATATTTCATCTTTGGATTGGTGCCAAATTGAATGCTCTCTGAGATTTAAAAGGAAGAGGCTTCTTATCAGTTTTCCCCATGTTTTGGAAGCTGTAGAACTTTGGATCTTGATTGTGTGCAGTAATCTGTTTTGGAACAATGTTTGAATGTGTTTATGTAGCTTCTGCCATAGTTATTCTCTTAGCAAAGGAGTTGGTTGACATGTGTTGAAATAGCAGCAAGCTGCTTGTTAACATTTAAGCATTTTGAAAATCAGGGGTTAAAACAGAGTGTGAAGCTAAAGGTGCAACAGTAGAGGGGTTTTTAGGTACAGGAACATACATACTGTCTCTATCAATATCTGTATGTGATCTCTGCACATTATTATAATAAGATAAAATTAAAATTGAATTACATTCCAAGTAGTTGTGACTGCAGCAAATACTAGGTTTGTTTTGTTTTGTTTAATTCTTAATATTTGAATTGTTTCCCCATGGTGTATGCAAAGTTAAGGAAATTGAAAGAAAACTTCTCTTGTCTTTCTGAATAGATTTGAAATGTGTATTTATTTTGCATCTAGTATTTTAAGGCTTCTCAAAGATTTGCATGGTGATTCAGCTCAGTTGTACCACTTTGATGAATTAACATAGTCAATAAGGAAATAAGATTTGCTTTGGTCAAAACCAGTAGTCTTTCAGATTCCCAGATATCCTTGAAGTAACTATAACATTTGTGCAAAAAAAAACCACACCAAAAAAAGTGAAAATGAGTAGCTTGTTCAACTTTTGACACATTTTAACATTGGGCAAGCAACTGAATGAATGACAGATGCTCTCTATTAATCCCCCTCCTCTCCCTGACAGAAAAAGGAGAAAGAATATGGGAGGAAGACTTACAGGTTGGAAACTAAACTACAAAGCTTTAACAAAAAAAAAAAAAATTAAAATTATTAAATATATACAAACATACACAAGAGCAATACCACATTCTTCCTCCCTGTTCCCCCCAGTAATGTTCATGTCAACACTGAGGATGTAGGGCAGCCCTGGATCCTGGGATCTTGCAGTCAGCAGCAGATGGGAGCTGGATGCAGGAACACACAGATTCAGGAGGGTATGGGTAAGGATCAATGGCAGAAGAATGGCTGGAATCCTCCCAAGATCCCACTCATGGGCAAAGAAAAATCTTGACCCTTGTGATCTCTCAAATTTATACTAAGTGTTACATGTATGGGATAGAGTATTTTTGTCACCTGTTTTTTCTTCTCCTCCCTAAAAGAAGGTCACAGGTGTGACCCTTTTACTGCCTTTCTCTTTCTGGATCATGATATTTCTCAGAAGTGAGGAGTGGCCTTCATTCTGGAAACCATTCTCTATCTGTAGTTACACTACAAATACTGAGCACCATCAGTCCTAGAAGCAGACACTGACTAAGAAACATGGTGTTAATTTCAGCAAGTGATGAAAAAGACTTAGCTGAAAGTAAAAATACAATGAAGAAATTTGTTTCTATCCTGGCTAGAGCAACAAACTATTTTACCCAAATTTAGTTGTACTGTAGATATATTTCCATAGGGAAGCCATATTCTGTGTGGTCTCTTCTGGTGTTTCTGTATACATGTGACTTCCTCAGCAGTTCATATGCTTTGACAGTGTTTGAGGTATGTGTTCCCATTATTTTTCGTTTCTTGGAAAGGGCACCCACAAAATGATGGCTAAAGGTGTTCATTTTCACTTGAGGAAGGATGATCACAGAAACACACTGGTGTTTCAACATACGTTTGTGCTGATACGTTGCCCACTGCTCAGTTTAAGCGTTATGCTCTCAATGTGAACACATGCTACAAATAGCCTGAAATGAAAGGAAGCCTTGTCAGAGTGTCAAGCCTTCTAGAAACAACCAAATTATATCAAACCTTTCTTTCATTCTGTGTTACTGGAAATTGAAATGAAAAGCATTATCAAAAAATAAGATCTTTTTTCTTCAGATACCTGCACAAATCCATAGACCCCTGTAAATTCTCTTCCAGCGTAAAGGTTGGCACACACAAACAGCAAGGAAGAGTATGTAGATGAAAAAGAATCTGTGAAAGATTCTGGGGGAAACTGTTCCAAATAAACATTAAGCTGCACAGACTTGACTGACCTGGAAGGTTATTTCCTGGTGTTGAGACACCAAGAAATCTTTTAATAGAATTTTGCAGGGGTCTAAGCTGAAACTTCTGTTACATTCAATATCTCCTTCAGGGTGAATAGTACACAAATATTACATATGTAAATAGTTTTTTCTTTGTGTAATTGAATTCTTAACTGACTAATAAAAGAATATTCAATGCTTCAAATTTGCTACAGAAAAATAAAGAAAAAGCAAGCAAAAAATCTCTTCTTTTGTAGAAAGAAATCAGTAATCAGCAAAGAAAGTAATCAATAATAATAGGGTAAAACTATTAAATGTGGATTTTTTTCATATCTAGTCCTTTCTTTTCTCTTCACCCTTCCACTGCCCTTTTGGTTCTTACAGCTTACAGCTTCAATTGGGCATGCAAGTTGTTAGGACCCAGAGTCCTTTGCTGGGAGCAAAGTGACGTTAATGGTAATTGCCTCCTCTGCCCTGTGGGATCACTCTAGGGTTATTACTATGTGTTTACTAACCACACTTTGCAAAATTTTATCTTTATTTTTGGGTCTGAAAGTCCATGTTACAGATCAATTTATCATGTAGAAAATGTGTTGCATACACTGGATATTTTCTGCTGTTCTTGTTACCCTTAGCTGGTTCTGCCCAGCTCCATGTCTGCATTACTTTAACTGACCATGGTCAATTTGTTTATGGCTCCGAGCTCTTTAGAGCTACCATGTGTCACTTTCATCATCTCATGCCTGTGCTTTTCTGCATTGCATCCTGAGTGCCTCCTTTTAAAGCCTACACTGTTATCCCAGACCTCTAAATTCCCTATGTCACACCATTATGTTTGAGCCACAAATATTTCATTCTACACAGAATAACCACAGGATATAATGGCACATATAGGATTACAATACTAAGATATGAAAAAAAAAATTAGGCAAGCCACCCAGTCACTGGAAAAATACTCTTAAGAGATAAACAAGCTAAAATAAAGTTCCAGGCAGGTCAAGAAAAGCTCAAAGTAGTCCTGAAAAAGCTAATTTCTGAGGTCTTGCAAAATCAGTAAAAATCCCTTGGTCTATTCCTAGCAATACTTCATTTGTGGTCTTCTCTGTAGGGAGACTGGGAGGGGAGAACATAGCTCCTGAATTCCAACACAGGACTCAGGACTCCCTTTATATCCTGATGAGACATCAATCTTTGACATTTTCTGGTTTGGTTTGTTTTGCTTTTTGGAGGGTTTTTTTGTTTGGTTGTTTTTTTTCTACTTTTGTTTTGTTGTTTTGTTGTTTTGTTTGTTTGGTTGGTTTTTTGCCATTATTTTTGTTGACTTTTTTTCAGTAGAGGCATACCTTGAACTTTTTTTGCTGGGATGAAACTGGGATGAACTTTTTTTGCTAGGGACAGGAAAATGTAGTCACAGGGGTAGACTTACCTAGTGAACCACCTAGGACTCGTCAGTCACCCCGTGTCCTTAGGACTTCTTCAATCAAGAAGGAAAGGAGAGTAGTTGTGGTGGGTGACTCCCTTCTGAGGGGGACAGAAGGGCCCATCTGTCGACCGGACCCATCCCACAGGGAGGTCTGTTGCCTCCCTGGGGCTTGGATTAGAGATGTTAAGAGGAAACTCCCTAATCTTGTGGGTTCCTCTGATTACTATCCACTGCTGATTTTTCAGGTTGGCAGTGATGAAATTATCACAAGAAAGGTAAGGGCAATGAAGAGTGACTTCAGGGCCCTGGGACGGCTAGTTAGGGGGTCTGGAGCACAAGTAGTGTTTGCCTCCATCCCTCCTGTAAGAATGGGTGGGGAGGTATATAGGAAGAGTCTACAGGTCAATGAGTGGCTAAGAGACTGGTGCCAAAGACAGGGTTTTGGTTTTTTCGATCATGGGATGCTATATGAGACACCTGGCCTGGTGGTGACAGGTGGGATGCACCTGTCCCAGAGGGGGAAGAGGCTTTTGGGGCAGGACTTAGCAGGGCTCATTGAGAGAGCTTTAAACTAGATGTGAAGGGGGAAGGGGAGAAAACTGGGTCTGTCAGGGACAAACACAAGAGGAACGAACCGGGGCCCGAAGGCAGGTGGTCTAGGGAGGATTTAGTCCCACCAGTGTGCTCTGTTTGTTTCCTGAAATGTCTGTATGCTAATGCACGCAGCATGGGGAATAAGCAAGAAGAGTTAGAGGTCAGTGTACGGGCTAAGGGTTATGATCTGGTAGCGATAACAGAGACATGGTGGGATAGGTCACATGACTGGAATGTGGCCATGGATGGTTATGTGCTTTTTCGGAAAGATAGGGCGGGGAAGCGAGGTGGTGGAGTTGCTCTTTATGTGAGAGAGCAACTAGAATGTGTTGAGTTTTGTGCAGGGGCTGATGAGGGGCAAGTTGAAAGTTTGTGGGTAAGAATTAAGGGGCAGGCTGGTGTGGGTGATACAGTTGTGGGGGTCTACTACAGACCTCCTGATCAAGGCGAGGAGGTTGATGAGGCCTTCTACAGGCAGCTGAAAGCAGCCTCACAACTTCAGTCCCTAGTCCTCATGGGAGATTTTAACTACCCCGATATCTGCTGGTTGACTCACACAGCCAGCCTTTCACAGTCTAGGAGGTTCCTCCAGTGCATTGATGATAACTTCTTAATGCAAATGGTGGACAAACTGACTAGAAGAGGAGCGCTGTTGGATCTTGTACTAACCAATAAGGAGGGCCTTGTTGAAGCAGTGGTGGTCAATGGCAGCCTTGGCTGCAGTGATCATGAGATGGTAGAGTTCAGGATCCTGTGTGGAAGGAACAGAGTACCCAGTAGGATCAGAACCCTGGACTTCCACAGGGCAAACTTTGGCCTCCTCAATCAACTGTTAAGAGAAATCCCATGGGACAGGGTGTTAGAAGATAAAGGGGCTCAAGATAGCTGGTCAATATTCAAGGGCCACTATTTGCAAGCACAGGATCAGAGAGTCCCTATGGTTAGGAAATCTAGTAAGGGAGCTAGGAGACCAGCATGGTTAAAAAAGGAACTGCTGGGAAAACTTAAGTGGAAAAGGAAAATCTACAGATCATGGAAGGGGGGGCTGGTCACTTGGGAGGAATATAGGACTGTTGTCAGAGGATGTAGGGAGGCAATTAGGAAAGCTAAGGCCTCCTTGGAACTTAACCTTGCAAGTCAGGTTAAGGATAATAGAAAGGGCTTTTTCAAATACATAGCTAACAAAACTAACACTAGAGGCAATATTGGCCCACTAAGGGATGAGCTGGGAGCCCTGGTGACAGAGGATATAAAGAAGGCAGAGGTGCTGAATGCCTTCTTTGCCTCTGTCTTTACTCCTGCGGGGTTTCCGCATGAGCCCCAGATTCATTCAGCCCCAGAAGTAGTCGAGATAGATGAGGAGTTAGACATAGTAGATGAGGATTGGGTTAGGGATCAGCTGAGTAATCTGGACATCCATAAGTCGATGGGTCCAGATGGAATGCATCCAAGGGTGCTGAGGGAGCTGGCGGAGGTCATTGCTAGGCCACTCTCCATCATCTTCAGTAAGTCATGGGTAACAGGAGAGGTGCCTGAGGACTGGAGGATAGCAAATGTCACCCCAGTCTACAAAAAGGGCAAGAAGGAGGACCCGGGTAACTATAGACTGGTCAGCCTCACCTCCATCCCTGGAAAGGTGATGGAACAACTTGTTCTTGTCACTATCTCCAGGCATATCAAGGACATGGGAGTCATCAAGAGCAGTCAGCATGGTTTTATCAAGGGTAAATCATGTTTGACTAACCTCATAGCCTTCTATGAGGAAATTACTAGGTGGATAGATGATGGAAGAGCAGTAGATGTGGTTTATCTTGATTTCAGTAAAGCATTTGACACCGTCTCTCACAGCATCCTTGTAGATAAGTTGGTCAATCATGGGTTTGGTGATCAGGTAGTGAGGTGGATCAGGAACTGCTTGAAAGGAAGGAGTCAGAGAGTTGTAGTCAATGGGGCAGAATCTGGTTGGAGGTGTGTGACTAGTGGAGTCCCTCAGGGGTTGGTGCTGGAACCGGTGTTGTTTAATATCTTCATCAACGACTTGGATGAGGGTATAGAATGTACCCTCAGCAAGTTTGCTGATGACACTAAGCTGGGAGGAGTGGCTGACACACCAGAGGGCTGTGCTGCCATTCAGAGAGACTTAGACAGGCTGGAGAGTTGGGCAGGGAGAAACATGATGAAATTCAACAAGGGGAAATGTAGAGTCTTGCATTTGGGGAAGAACAACAAGATGTTCCAGTATAGGTTGGGGGCTGACCTGCTGGGGAGCAGTGTAGGTGAAAGAGACCTGGGGGTCCTGGTTGACAAGAAGATGACCATGAGCCAGCAATGTGCCCTTGTGGCCAAGAAGGCCAATGGCATCCTGGGGTGCATTAGAAAGGGTGTGGTTAGTAGGTCAAGAGAGGTTCTCCTCCCCCTCTATTCTGCATTGGTGAGGCCGCACCTGGAGTATTGTGTCCAGTTCTGGGCCCCTCAGTTCAAGAAGGACAGGGAAGTGCTTGAAAGAGTCCAGCGCAGAGCTACTAAGATGATTAAGGGGGTGGAACATCTCCCTTATGAGGAAAGGCTGAGGGAGCTGGGTCTCTTTAGTTTGGAGAAAAGGAGACTGAGGGGTGACCTCATCAATGTTTTCAAATATGTAAGGGGTGAGTGTCAGGGAGATGGAGTTAGGCTCTTCTCAGTAGTGACCAGTGATAGGACAAGGGGTAATGGGTGTAAATTGGAGCATAGGAGGTTCAAGTTGAATATTTGAAAAAATTTTTTTACTGTAAGGGTGACAGAGCCCTGGAACAGGCTGCCCAGGGGGGTCGTGGAGTCTCCTTCACTGGAGACATTCAAAACCCGTCTGGACACGTTCCTATGTGATGTACTCTAGGTAGCCCTGCTCTGGCAGGGGGGGTTGGACTAGATGATCTTTCGAGGTCCCTTCCAACCCCTAGGATTCTGTGATTCTGTGAAATTAACTCTGTACCAAGTAGGTTTTGGTTCCTTAGCAGTGGAATCCATATACCTTACTTGCCTTCTGATCAGAATGGCTCTTGAATTTATAAAACTGTCATTTGCTGATATATTTTGCATGTAAAATGTTCTTCTGTGATATATTTTATATATCAGACAAGCCACAGTAATGAATGCTTGCATAAAATGTTCCTTATCTAGAACATCTTAGAAAATAGGTAAAACAAAAGGCATAAAAATTTTCTTTTAGAGCATGTAATTAACCTAACTGCATTTACAGGCATGTATAATTACTTTTTACATAAGTTTTAGTCAGTCTTTATATGTCTGAAAAGCAGGCACCATTTGGAAATCCTTTAATCAGGATGAATTTTTTACAGTGTATGCACCAAACATCTCAATCACAATATTCTCCAAGAACCCTATATGTAAGAAAAATGTGTGTGTGATTCTTATATTTGGCAATGATTCATGGAAAGCTGTAATAATTTGAAGCTGAAGGGATGCATTATAGTTTTCTAATTCACTCAGCAATCAGTATTGAAATACACATTCAATAATGAGAATCAAAAATTCACTATTTTGGTTGCAGACAAGATAAGATTAAGAGAAAATGCAAATCAGCTTTAGTGCTCTTGGTTTTCTATCTCTGAAACAAAAGGATTTAGTCAGAATAATTGCTGTAAGGTGAGACTTTTCTCATCCCCAAATACTACAGCTGGACTTTTAGCTTTCAGATAGAAATAGTCCACAATTTATAATTTTGGGTTTATCTCAGAATATACGCTGTTTACATAATATATAAACTATATAGTCTGTACTTCAAAACTCTGCAAGCAGGACAGGAGCTGCTTTGTAAAAGGAAAAGGATGTCTCCGTTTTGCAAGCTCATCTGGACTGCATAGGGTGGTGTATAACCTGAAGATGCAGAGAGTGGTTTTCTCTGTTAGAGACTTTCTATACCCATCTATATCCTTTAATTGGTTTAAGTCTTTAAACTGGGGTCTTAAGTGAAAAAAAAAATTTATAGATATTTATTTCTATATACTTAAACAGCAAATATTTCCTTTAATCTTCCTGACGCATTGCAGCAGAGAGATGATTTACAAGGTTTCAGCTAAAAATATATAAATACATTGTTCACTGCTTGAGCAGTCTCACTCACTGGGGGAAATAAATTCAATTCTGCGAAATTTTCATAAGTTTAGCATGGGAACATACAAGTCTTAAGGCTTAAAATCAAATCAGATAAAAAGCATACTGTCTTATTAAGAGTTTCTGCTTTCCTTTAAAACTAATAATTTTAAACCATTAAAACTTCATATGGTTAATTACCTTGCTACCCCCCTCTTTCTGTGATTATTTCTTTTTAAAATGAAGTTTGGAAGTTATTTTTTTTAACAATTGTAAATGGCATTTTATTTTGCATATTATAAATGGATAATTTACTAGCCCCCTTCTAATCAATTTCAAAGTAGAAATAGTGAGGAGTCTGAAGTGTTTCTTTAAAGAGTCCATCATATCACCTTCAGCTTCCCCTTGAAATCTGACTTTCTAAGCTGAAAACAAGGTGGACAATAAGACTGTTAAGTACTAAACAATATTTGTTTTAAAAGTGTTTTAGAAAACACACTCAGGTTGCTGTTACATACCAGCAATGACCTATAGGCAATAAAAATAATCATAAAATCTTAGATTTTTCAGGGTTGGAAGGGAACTTTAAGATCACCTAGTTCCAACCCGCCTGGAGAAGAGAAGGCTCCTGGAAGTATTTATAGCAGCCTTCCATTGCCTGAAGGTGTCTGTCCTGGTTTAGGCCAAGATAGAAATAATTTTCTCTATTGTAATTTTGTTTTCAGTTAAGTCTCTTGTAAGTAGCTGCATTTGCTGAAATTAAAAGTTTCTCAGTCAGTGTCTGCTTCTAGGACTGATAACCCATGATGTTTACAGTCACAGCTAGAAAATGGTATGCAGAACCAAAAGCCACTGCTTGGTTCTGAGGAACATCTTATGATCCAGAGAGAAGGGGGGTAAAAGGGTAACACCTGCAGCACTACTTTAGGGAGGAGCAGAGCACATGCAGGTGACCAAAATTGACCAAACAAAGTATTCCATTGTGTTGTACTGGGTGTAAATTTGAGGGGTCACAAGTGTCAAACCCTTTCTTTTTGCTTCTTCACACATGGCTGGCATCCTGGGAGGATTCCATCTGTTCATCTGTCTGTGCTCCTGATCTGTACCCACCTGAATGCATGTGTTCCTGCATCCAGCTCCCATCTGTCGCTAATCCCAGGATCCCAGCCTGGGACATTTCCAGAGCTGCCCTTCAGCCTCAGTGGTGATGTGAGCATTACTGGGGGGAAGGGGTGATGAACATGGTATTGCTTTGTGTATATTTGTTTAAATGTTATCCTTTTTCATCATCGTTTCATTAAAGCTGTAGTGTTTAGTTTCCAACCCATGAGTCTCTCCCCCTTATTCTCTCTCCTTTCTTTATCAGGGAGCGGGTTAATAGAGAGTATCTGTCATTTGCTTAGTTGCCCAAGAGATGGTCTGATGAAAACTAAGAAGTGTATTTGTAAAGAATATTGTTAAATCCTATTTAGCTGTAACAAGAATCCTTAATAAATGATGTTTAGAGGGGTTAGATAGAAAAAGTATTTGAGACCATTAGCAGGAAGATTGTAGTTGCATTTTCAACATTTTTTTCTAAGTTACTTCCCAAATCTACGCTAAATTCATATACTGAGTCCTGCTCTTTCTGTTTGTTAGTTGTCTCTCAGCTTTATCCATCTTACAGTTCATAGAGTCCTTCCTTTTGATAACTTCTGTTCTCACTCATCAAAGACAAATCAGTCACTGATAGAAATGATCAATAAAGAGAATTTCTTTTACCTGGGAAATGCTGTGATTTTTAGGTATGGTTTTGGCCTCTACCTACTCAAAAGTGAAAAAACACAATCTTCCTATTTTGGAGGGGAAATTCTTCCAGAAATACTTACACATCAGAATATTTTGCTTGAGTAGCATTAACATTAAATTTTATGTTTGACAGAGATACTTATGATGACGGTTGAAGGCACTAGGTCACTCTAATTTTACCCTATTCTCCTTCTACAGCTCCTGATTTCTTTTGCCCCAGCTAGGTGGATGGATTATACTGGACACAGACTAATTTTTCATTTCACCCTGCTTTTCTAGTGGAAAATATTCTGCAGAAACCTCACTCAAATAATGCGTTTGGATTAAACCATTTTTATTTTGAGTGTAACATTTCATGAATGCAGTGTAGTTACAGTATTCAGAAATTCCTGTGAGGATTAAAAAAGAAAATAGGTTCTCAAGTCTGGTTATGGCCCCTTGGCTTCACTGAGATTTTGGAAATAACTTTATGCAATCATAAATAACCAGAGGAACACTTTCCTGCAGGCACATCTGTGCCACTGGTGAGGCATTAGTTTTTCCCCTCAGGCTTCTGTGCTGGTGTGAGCCATGTTGAGAGTGATGCAGCTGATCTTCATCACTCCAGATGAATCTTGTACTGCACTGGCCTCATTAAGGGCTCAGTGTCATTAGTATTAGAGTGGTCATGGAGCAGATTGTCAGATGAGTAATATCTGCTCTCTAAAGCCCATCATCATTTGCACTGAGGGGAAACTGTAGTTCGATTGTAGTTTAATTCTAAATCCTTACATATGCAAGAGTTTCTGGCCCAGTCTGTAAAGTGTAGTTAATTTAATGCTTACTTGCTCAAGACACTCTCAGGAAACCTCCTGCTTCAGTGTTACTCTATGAGTATTTGAACACAACCAGTCACATTTATTAGCAAAGACTGCTGCTTAATGCAGGGAATTGATTCTTTTCATGAAGAAAACTTCAGATGGAAGCAGCAATAAGGTCTTCGTCTGCCTCATATGAGATTGATTTTGTCCATTTACTTTTCTAAGAGCTTTCTGGCCTTCCGTGACTGTGATGCAGAGCTGAGCCACTGCACAGAGTGGCTCACAACCAGTCTCACTGCTGTTCCTTATTCCCTCTCAAATTACTGAAATAGCCCTGTTTCAGACAAATTAAACCATCTATCTGCATGATTGATTTTGAAGCTCCCCAAACAATAATTATTTTGAAATATTTTTCCTTAACTAAGAAATCCTCTTAATGGAGTTCTAGGCTAACCTGAAGGATTCTGCTGTTAGACTTTGCACAGCAGTATTCATTCTCCAGCCTTCATGGATTTTTTTAGCTGTACGTTTTGCAATAGTACTCCCATTGCTAAAAAGCAGCCATTTCTAAACTTTTAGGTAAATTCAGGTGAGAACAGCATCTGGACACTCAAGCCATCTTCCTTTTGCTGAAAGTGAGCCTTTCAGAAACAAAACACACAGCAAAGAAGTTGATTTCACCTCATCTTTTAGTTCTCTGCCCACTGACTTTTGGATGAGTTCTGTCTTCTAGGTTGCTCAGACTTCTGGCTAAATTGAGCTCATTTTCATTCACACTGTCTTTGCAGACTCTTGCTGATCCAGATTAGGTTATTATATAACCATTCAGAGATACTGAAGTAATATGCTTATTTTTTTCTCAAGAGAGACAAGAACCCTGAATTCAAAATATTGGACCTGAGAGTAAATTACTTCAGAATTCAAACTCTGCATCTATAGTCTTTTTTGAGTCTTGTCTTGGGCAAAATAGCTAATCAGCCTCTTAACATTATGCAAATTCATTTCTGTTTTTGAAGAAGAGCAAAATATAAAAGAGATAAATCAAGAATAGCTCTGAGAAATTGTTCTATATTGAGACAATGAGAAAAATGTGTGATGGAAAGAGGGAGATGGTGCAAGATTCATTCTAGATCTCAGTAAGAAAGGTCTTTCAGCAAATGGATTAGTAAAATACTTGCTTTAATAAGACCAAGAAAAAAGAGGAGTAGCTGATAAATACAGGCAGCAGATAAATAATAAAAACAGGTAGCTGATAAATCTTATATGCATCCAGATTCTGAGAATAGTGGTTTTCTTAAGCTTAGAAGTTCCTAACATTTCCCAGTACAATCTGGTCAGAGATGGATACTTTACTCATGCCAGTTCTATTAACAAATGAACAATTATCTCTCAGAAAGCAGGTGGACATTAAATTTCACACTGTTGTGGTGGTTTTAATATTAATTGTATATGCAACAGCAAATTATTTCAAATTATCAGGGAGCAGCTTTTGTTCATAGTAGGTGACAAAGCTCAAGCTTTCCTGACCACAGCATATGCTACACACTGGGGAGTCTGCCCAGTGACCTCCACCCCTTGGCATTCTGCAGCAGTGTGGAGCAATATTACACAGTTTCAGAAGACAGGAATTACTTAAAAGGGAGAAGGTATGTTGACAATAGGCAGTTGGGTTTGCTGAAGTAGGTAGTATCACATTTATCTCTGGCAGCACACAAGAGAGATTTCTTTTTTTAATTAATTTTTTATTTTTTTATTGAGAGTACTTGGGATGAGGCAGCATATTAAATAAGAATTCATACTACCCTAAGCCCTTTATTTTTGAGCAAAACCATTAATTTTTTTTCTCTAACGTATTAGATTAGCACAAGCTGTGGTCACTAGCTATTTTGTTAACAGGAATAGAGCTTCCTTTTTTTTCTTAAAAAAGACACGCCTTACTTGAAACAAGAATTAATTTAAGTAATTTTTCTAAATAAAATTAGACAAAATTGTCATAGAAATGTCATTCAGTCATTATTAATAAGTAGGTCCCAAGTTATCTTCAATTGGCTTTCAATGATAAAATTCACCACACCTTAGTTTTCCAACAAAAGTTCAGTTTTCTGTCCTTCATAATTTTCAGCTATGCTAGGAAAAGTGTGTTAAAATTATAAAGTAATTCTCTTATCAGTGCAAATTGATATCTTTTTTCCACTTTCAAAGTTTGAATATTCTCTAGTTTCATATCCATGTGTAAATTCCATGCTAACATCAGATAACCAAACTCTTTGAAGAAATATTATCTTTAGTTTTTCACTATCCACTACCTGTAAGAAATGGAAATCTTTTCCAGATCCTCACATGAGAGAGTCAATACATGCAACTTAGGTGAATTTGTCTACCTGTGTCTTATTCCCAGGTCCTCTGTAGTTGTAGTTGCTTCAAATAAATATTATTGCATATTATCTATGGTTCATTGTACTTCATTTTTCATAAAACACTTTTGAAGGAGAGAGGCAGAAAGCTTTTGTGAATACACAGTAGAATTTCTGTCTTAAGAGCCTTTTTGTTGGCTAGAAATCCTGAAATGCAAGATCATTATCAGAAGGCAGAAAGAGGAACATAGCAGTTAATTGCTGCAGTAGAACTTGTTGAACTTCAAGAACACTACAGAAAAAATTAATTACATTCTTGCTGTGCTTGATTGTAATTGTTCAGATTTAGCAGAAAAATACTAATTTAACTAATCAAGTTAAACGTAAAATATGCAAATCCAAGGGAGCATAACAGTTTTATTTTTGAGCAGTATACAAATGAGAGAAAGAAATCTGGTGTAGGAAGGGATGATTACAGAAGATGATTTATAGATCTGGTGGCAGACCATGCAAGATATAGAGCACATCTAAGAGTTAGGATGTGTAGCATAAGATGAATAATATAAATTTAATAACATAAAAATCAAGTAGCTGTATTTGTATCATAACAGAGAAGATACATTTTTCATCATAAAAAAAAACCAAACTGGTAGATGTGGAATATTATAAATATCTGCAATTCAGCAAGACTTCCCCGTGGTCTCATATGTTCTTGTGGTTCATAATGCACAGCCAGAGGTAGGCTCATAAACTGGCTGAGTTAATTACAGCATATGCAGTCAATATTATAAAAATGTTGAGTGTCTGCAAAATTCAAATTATAAAATAAAATTAGGATATTCTTTGCTTAAAGCAATATTGCCAACTGAGCACACAGGTGTTGCAATTTTGCATCTGCACAAAAAGGCTCAGATAATAGAAACAAATCAGAGTTTGAAGTCTGGGTTTTGAAAGTGCCAATCTCATTCTGAACTCTAAATGAGACCCTGAGGTTGTAATTTGCTGTTGTTAGCTGGACTCATGCTTATAGCTGAGGACTATTGGGACTAACAGAGCATAACATCAGTTTGCAAAACTATTGTTTCTTAACTCACAGGAAAAAAAAACAAACAAAAAACCCCCCAAACCTAACAAAACTAAACAAAACAAACATCTCCCCCTCGCTCCCCCCAAAGGTAAAGTATTATAATCATATTATTGAGTAGGATGTATATTTTTATGGGAAAAGATAATTCCACCCGTTGCTATCATGTATAGAAGTTTCTGACAAGTTGTAAGACATTTACTGTGCTTTGAATTTAAACTGTTTAAGTAATTTCAATTAAAAATGGAAACATGGCAGAAGAAACTTTGCCTATTTCTGAAAACCTGAGTTCTGTAAATAGAGTTATATATTTAATATATAACTTCCATAATCATCAAAAGAACCATATTGGTCTATGAGTACTAGCCAAGGTGAGGCAGCCTGATCTTATCATTAATAAATCTTGCTATTAAATAAATAACACTAGTGATGGAGTTACAGAGATTATAACTAAGAAATCACAACATGGAGACAGTAAGAGAATTATGATTATTCTCTTTTTCTCATCAGTATGCTGTCTGTGAAAGGCTAATGTAATTGCAGACCATGGTATATGGAATTGTCAGCTTGGTGGGAACATTAGACAGAAAATAAATATTTGAATTGAATAACAGCTCTCCCCTAAACTCAAGGCTGTTTCTCATGGGAATGGTCTTCTGAATATGATTTGACTTCTGAGAGAGAATTCTCAGCATATTATTTTTACCTGTTTCATATTTTGTAATGCAATATCCAGCAGCAGAACCAGGAAAAGGTAATGCTGGAAAAGAAAATATATATTCTGATAGCATTTGAAATGTTACTGGGATTGCTCAGTCAGTAAAGGTCAATGATTTAGAGAGAAAGAAATAATGGCATGCCTTTTAAAAATGTGTTAGTTTTTTTAAAAGAGAATGTAAAAGCTCTGGAAAAATTTGCTGAGATATGCTGTCAGCAATTAATTTTATTGTCTTTAACTTCTGTCTTGGCAGATGGAAGAAAATTCTTACGTCTGTCAAGCCAAATGACCTATGTGCCTTCTTGATTCTCTTCCCTTACCAACATCATCTTTTTTTTCCAATTTGGTTCAAAAGCCTGTCCTGATGATTATAAAATGCTTTATAAAATTTTGTGATTTATGGTCCACAGTGTTCAAATATGAAGTCCAACTGACTGATATACAGTATCACCTGATACTACAGACAGCTTGTTCTGAGGATCCTTGGCAGAATATTACCAGGAGCAGCTGGTACCAGTCACACACAGAAATGTTACTGGGTTTAAAGTCCAAGTTTGTTTTGCTTAAGGAAGGACAGGAGGGGATATTATACATTTACTACATGCACTTGTGTTAAGCAGCCATCTGCAGAGGCTCTTGTCCTTCATGTTCTGAGTAGTGGAGCAAACATGGAACTTACTGGATTTTGATGAAATTCCCAAAGTCAGCCCTGCTATTTTATTTTCTGAAAGTGAATAGCATGGCACTTCAAATTTCAGTAAATTTGTAAAGGTAAAGAAGACCAACATCTTTAAATAAGGGTTAGAAAGTATTGAAACGATGAAAAAAAATCTTTTATTTGCATATGGAAAAGTAGTGGTGATTAATTGAGCAGCCCAGCAGAAGATGATACAGTTGGCTCAACTGGCCTTGTACTTTAAGATTCTGTAATATACTATAAATTGGAATGGATTTTTGAGAGTCAAAGCGGTAAGCAACTGATTAGATAAAGCTGTATCAATACTATAGGTAAAAATAGGAAATTATACTCTTTATACAACTGCTGATTATAAATTTGTTGTCTTTTTTTGTGTGTCTGTAAGAGTCCAGGAGGAAGACATAAGCTGAAAAGAGGAGATTATATTTTTCTGAGGTCTCTAAATGAGTCAGAAGGTCAAGATTTTCTTCAGTTTTCACCCTGACATTATTGAAATATTCCCCAGAAACTTAAACATGTTTTCAAGAGTTTTGTGACCTTTCTTGAATGAGTGCCATATAAGTAGCAATAAAATAGGTCATTCAAGTCCCCTCCCTCAGTCTCATAAGACTTTATTTTTCTCAAAGTTCCGTTTCGTTGCCACTGGTGGTGATGACAAGAACTTAATAGCATTGGAATAATCATCACACAAGATCCTTGCAAAATAGACAACTCTAGAAACTCTGCTTCTTCCTATTTTTATTATGGGAAGCAGTCCCTCAACTCTCCCCAAAATCTCTCCTAAAAACATGACTTCAGCTGATCTACTCATGTCTGTGAGCCACCTGCATAACCATCTGTGTAGACAACGTTGGTCATATTGGTCATTATTACCCATTCTTCCATTTTCCTTTTCTAGGGACTTAATTTTGAACCGTCTGCTCTTTCTGTTTACACTGCATGCAAATATTGTACTTGTTAACACTAAGGCAAACACAGCTGCCGTACAGCACAGGTTTTTCCACACAGGGGCTGGAATCCATTCAGTTTAATGATCATAACTAATTATTTGAGTAGAAATTTTGATTTCTTTGTTGTTGGCTTTTTTGTCAGGCTACCTGATTGGAGCTCTGGATTAACAGTGGAAATGCACTTCAGGGTGAGAGTTGGCAGCTCTTTAGTCCTGTATTTTGTCTCTTACCTTGGCCACTATAAAAGTGTTTATATTCTGAACTACTGTCTTGAAGCTGGACAGGGTACAGAGCAGACTGTTAGATTTAAGCAGTTTTAAGTAGTATGACATTGTATTGAGTTGCATTAATAAATCCCCTGCCAGAGCAGGATCAGCTAGGGCAGATCACACAGAAATATGTCCAGATGCGTCTTGGAAGATTCTAGACAAAGAGAGTCCACAAACTCTCTGGGAATCATTGCATCTTTCGATGCCTCTGTAGACTTTCTAGATTTGAATGTCTTTTATGGTGTTCTAATACCTTTTTAACCATATGTTTAAGGAATATGTGCTCTGGAGGAAAAAATCCTGTTGTTACTCCAAGCACTCTATCTTTTACAATGATTTTTTCTGTATTTGTCTTACAGTCCTTTGCATATGGAGCAATGGAGGGGGCTGACCAAAATCAAACAATATGCTGAAACTTGAAATGCTTGCTGAAGTATAGAATGATTTGCACATTGAAAATAATTCTGCAAATTAGCAGAATGCATCTGAAAAAAACATGATGTCAGAAAACAGGCAGGTCAACATGTTGCTTGCTTCAGAAAATTGAAAGTCAAAGGAAAAATGTCTATGCATGTAAGAAAAAGAAAGGGGGGTAGATTAAGAAACTGGCAGAGTCAGCAGAGAAAGAAGCCAAGAAAAACAGATGCCAGATTTAAATACCAATTCTGTAATGACTGAATCACTTATTTAGCAGCCATACATTGACTGCCTTCAATAACTGACATTGGTACAATGCTGTTGTCTGTTTAGGGAAGAGTTTTTTGCACAGACAGATTGAAATTATTCAGAGAGGTCAAAAACAGCTGTGAAATCAACTGTCTATTTTTTGTTCATACAGATACTATAATGATCCAGATGTCTGCCCTTCAACAAATCACTGAGAAGCTCTTTGGGCTATAAACATGTCTTTCAAATCACATTTTGATAACTTAGATTACACATTGCTGTCTGATACTCTGTAATGTATGTATGTGTTCAAATATATCTTTAAATGTTTTTTCAATATCTATTATCATCATCTCTTTATCAACTTATGCTATAATGACAAAAGATATAAAAGTCTGTAAGAATGTGAATTAGACTAATCACTGTTTTATTGCTTACTCCTATAGAGTTTTTAATTGAAAAAGCTTTCACTGGTATGATGATGATGGGTTTGTGCCCAAAGTTGTCAGTCATCCCTAACATTTGACATTGTTGTTGACTTTCGTAAAAGCTGAGCATGTAATATTAAAGGACCCTGAGGGTCACAGGTTCATTCCTCTTCTCCAATACAGGTTGAATTGTATGACAAAATTCCTGATAATTCTTTGTTTAATCTGCTGCTAAAAGCCTCTAATGACAGAGACTCTCTAGTCCTACTCAGTAAATGAGTGCTAAAAGTAGAGCACTCTGCACAAAAAGGACTTTGATCTATCAAAGTTGTGCAGGTAAATAATGACTTAGAAAAGCCTCCACCATGCAATGCACACTAGGTTCAAAGAACCATTGCTAGTTTAGCTGTACATGTAGATAGATAGAAAAATAAAAGATAAGTTTAGAGTAGTCAATGGATAGATGCTTTTAAGGCATAGTATCGAACAAAGTAGAAAGTAGAATTAAATCATATTGATTGTAATTTTCCTGGATAATATTTTTGAAGTAAGATTTTTTATCTTCGTTTGAGTTTGGCATACTGAGTAATTTTAAGAAATACTCCAATATTTTAGGATTATTTTATGTGAAAGCTTGTGTGTTTGTTAAAATAGAAGAGCAAATTGTTATAGCTGTTTTTTCAGGTGGTGAACTTCATTGATTTTCTTTAACAGCATTATACAGGTACACAGGCAGCCAAAGTATGACCCAGAGATGTAGGTTTTAATTTAGCATTAAAAAAATATCCAATTCTCATCTTAGAATTAGGGACACACTGATGGAAACAAGCTGTACCTGCCACTCCAGTGCTTAGTGTTGAAAGCTGGGTTTGTTCTGCACCTGGTGCTGTACTGTTGTTGTCAGAATGACTCGGTATTTTCAAAGTTACCATAAGGCAGTATCTTAATGCCATAATAATTTTCTATCTCTAAGCAGCAAATAAGTAGATTTAAACATAAATGGGTGATAAGTGTTTTTGCATAAACAATGATCTGTTTAATAAATGGCAAGCCATAAGAGTAAAATGTCAAATGAAAGCTTCTGCCTATTATTGATTAATAATTTTTCCTTTGTGCTCTCTGTAAGAGTAAAGGTAGTGTACTGACCTGTATTCTAATTTAGCTGCCTAGATAGTATATAATTGAAAACCAATTACATTTTCACTGTAATATATTGACCTCTTTTAAACTATTGTAAAATTGTTGCAGGATGTTATTAGAGAGTTATGTTTCAGATGAGATGTGGAGAAGTACAATGCAGGATGAAGTGATTCTAATGTGTAGTTTAAAAAGTACATGAGGAGTGCATAAACAAAAGGACTATACGAATGAAAATCATCGTTATTATTCATAGGAAACAGTATTAATAAAGAGAGAAAAATAAGGAAGTGATATATGGTAAATGATAAAATCCTAAATAGTGAAATTGGATACTGAAGGAAAATTTACCATCCTGGAAAACAACCAAAGATGATCTTATTCAATGGAAACCTTTGTGTTACTTCACATCATCAAGGTACAGAAAAAATATCTTTCCGAAAAAAAACTTTCCGAAGAAGAAAACTAATTGAGAGATTGGTGGATTTCCACAGTTACACACATTTTATAATGAAGGAATTACTATTGCTCCCCTGTACATTAAAAATAGCAGATCATGACTGTGGCTACATGAGCTGTTCAACTGGATATCCATTGCTCAGGAAATTCTCTCATCTTGTATACACCCTTTTTTTTTTTCTTTTCTAGAATCTATTCCAGACCAAAGTCTTGTCAGAGTAGCCTACTTGAAGTATATGATTAGCAAGAGATTAAGTGTTGTCCAAAGATATATTCTCTAAATAAATTGTGTGGTACAGAACGTTTACTATTGGGAGATAAAACTATGGAGATAAAAACTTTCCCTTAAAATCGAGATTAAAAATTTTATTTTACTTTTAAAACTTTACATGTAGAATTTTTCAGAGGTCAGTAAATCTTTAAAAAAATTCTCTGCTTTGTGTTATCACTATATAGACTGGCAAGTTTCTTCTCTCGATTACTTATCTAAAACTGATTCTGAGCAGTGCAGGGGATGGAATTAAAAAGGAAATGTGAATCCAAGAAAAAACTGTTTAGAGGTGAAAACTGATACTTGACTGAAAGAAGTATTGCAAATTTTCAGTTGGCAGGTAGAAGCAAAAACATCAGAACAGAATGTGATTTCAGAACAACTGTAAAATCTCATGCATAAAGGACAGAATCTCTGGGAAGCTGAGAGTGATAGGAATAACAGGCATGGAAAGTTTGCTGAAGAGACAGACAGAAGAAAATATGGATGTTAATATGAATATGTTATTATGGATGAGAATATGTGTTTGGGCAATACATTAAAAATGTGACAGATAAATAAATCTCCCTTATGAAATTGGTAAGAATAAAAAAGAAAGTCATTGCAAGTTATTTAAGAAGTTGTAAGAATTCCTATAGTAGTTATTAAGATTATATTGAGTTAATAGAATCAAATACCTTTGAAGACTCTTTTACAGTTTCACCTGGAGACATCAGTGAATGACAGCAGCTAGAGAAAATAAAACAATTTTAGCACCTGTAGTGGCTCAAGCCAAAGGCAAAGTTGTGTGCTCTATCCAACAGCATCCAGAAGTGAATGGCTTGGAAAAAGGAAGAGCAAGACAAGATTATAATACGAATACTTTTGCCCAGTGCTAATTTCAGACTCCAGCTATTTTCACATCTCCTGACTCTATGTAATTCTATACATATATAATCCACAATTAATTTATCTTCCATAAAACTTTTCAGTCTCCTAATCAACCTATATGAATCTAGGATTCAACTCAGTTTTAGCAAGGTCTTTTGCATCTTGTCGTGTTTGCCTTGAACTGTGTTTGTACTGACTTTGGTAGACAAATCCTGCTTCCTGCACTAGAAAAAAGAGTGGATAATTTCAGTCTGTCTCATGCTACACCATTTGTAGATTTATTTTCGAAATTTTTTTTATTTGTAGTTTTATTATCAGACCCCCTCTAACATTTCTATTTTTCACAAGGGAACATGACAGTAAGCAGAAATCATACACAGGCATATTTGCTAATGAGATAAAATATATTTCCAGTATGTGGTCAAATTCACAGTACAACTATTTGAATGGTGTGATTAGCAATTTAGCATGCACCAAAATAACTGGAGAAATATGACATTTTCACAGAGGTTTAGCCAGATCAATATATTTATGTTTATTTTATTGGCAGCATATAGAGTTTCATGTGATAATTTCTGCTCCTTTCCCATGCTGAACTGAGCAAGTTACAAAGAGTGCTTTTTTTTTATTTCTATCTTCACTTATGTGTTATGTAGTTTAACTACTGCCACAGAACAAGATTAAGTACAGAGGCTACTGATTGTTGAGCTCATGAATTTCCTCATCAGATAAACTGGAATATTTTGCATTTCATTTTTTCTTTGTTCCAGACCACTTGTAATAGGTTCATTGTTATCAGAATTTTCTTTATCTTCTGCTTTTTTTCCTCTTCACCATTGAACTACCAATTTTATCTTTTTTTTTATTATTATTATTTTCTTTCTTCCTATTTAACAAAGTCTGAACTCCTTCCTTTCATACATTTTTTTACCTTTGTCTGTATGAGACCACTTCAGAGATATCCCCCATGCTATTTAACACTGTCATTATCACTGCTCAGGCCAACTGTGAAGAAAAGTTGAACTTGATTTTACAGCAATATGAGAGGCAATTCATGATCCTTGCCATTTGTCACTACAAAATCCTCTTCAGAAGAGTCTCTGAGGAGAATTTGACATTGAAAAACCTCCTACCGGCTAAAAATTTCTCTCTTGTTATTGTTGAAGTTCCTTGACTAACTAAGAGAAAAATGTGGCCTAAGCATATAGTAATTTAACCTGAGAATTTTTGTTTCAAGACCAAATTCTAAACCTAACCACTTAATTTCTTTAAAATGCCATTTATTGTCTGGTGATATTTTTGAAGTTTAGTAATTATTAGATTTCATTACTGTATTACCTGAAAGATTTGAAATATCATTCTTCTTTCATCTTTACTTTTCTTCTAATGACTCATGAAGGAATTCTTTTATATTGACAAGATTCACTCAATGATACAATCTTCAGTCTTTGGTTGGCTTTGGACCTTCCTGGTCTTCAGATCTTAGTTTTTGAGTGGCTTCGAGGCAGCTTTAGTATTGCTGCTCTGTCCTTTTTAAAAGGCAACATTCTACAGAAAATAAGTCTTATTTTCTCTCTCTAACATGACACTGTCTGTGTCTTCTCACCCCAGCACTCATTGCTGAACAACCTTACCAATTTCCATTTGAGAATAAATATTTCTAGTCAAAAGACACATCAAAGCTTCTTCTTCTCTTTTGCTTTTCTTCCTTTCCCTACGAGACACAAAGAACTGCAATGAAAAAGAAATGCATGAGAAGAAACATTCAGGAGAACCCAACAGAAAATCACCCTGCATGAAAATTGAAAAGAGCCATCATCCTTATCAGCAGTAAGTGACAGGCGGTGATGTGGGAAACAACTAGGTCCTTTGAGGTATATAACCTGTATATGGCAAGGATTTCTGGATACAGATTTTTAATTTGTTTCTGTGACTGTTGCTTAGGGAGGGTGAATTTTTTAGATGACAGATCTCTATTACATACCTTCTACATTTTAACATCAGCAACTCTTGAGAGATTTTAAAGACGTATTGTAGCAGGATTGAGAGGATGGGTTTTTTTGCAAAGTTGTTGTAACTGCATGTATGGAAACAAGAAGCCAGAATGGGAGCGACCTTCTATTTGTGTGGATTAGAGCCGAATGGTCCAATACACTGACAAAGGCAAAGGACAAGGTTGTCTGTTTTGTTACTGACAGGATGCAGACTAGATCAATGGGAGGTTGCCCTTGAATACAAATTCTGGTACTGTTTAAATAATGCTTATATATATTATTTTTGCTCTAACCTGTGATGAACCAGGCAGGAAGACATAGTTTCACAAATGTCTCACCTATGTATTTGAATCATTTGATTCTGAGATCTGGACCTGTACTCTGGAGCATTTAGCAAAAATCCTAGAGACAACCAGAAAAGGTTTTGTTGAAATTGAAGTGAGTCACATGTAATCCAATGGATTTTGTAACTGAGAATATGTCAGAAGATTGTAACTTTTTTTTTCACTCCTCTTAGGAATAACAAGGACAGCTGTGATGGATTGGTCCCAGCTGGCAGCCATACTCCCACTCAGTCACTCTCTGACTCCCTCTCCTTAGTGGGACAGGGGAAGAAGAGGAAGAACAGAAAAATCCTTTGGAACAAGATGGAGACAGGAAGACCACTTACCAATTATCACTGAAGGCAAAAAAGGCTTGATTTGGGATAAAATTAATTTATAGACAATAAAAGAATCTGAAATCACAGATTTGGATATTGTAAAAAGAACACCAAACCAAAATTTTACACACATAGAGAAAAAAACCTTTCCTTCCCTTTTTCCCATGCTCAAATTCAATCCAAATTCCTTTCTTTCCTCCTTGTTATTGCTCTAAGTTACATTCATTCTCTCCAGTGAGGCAACACACCATACGAGAGTGTTGTTGGGGTAGACCTATATCCATACAGAGTGGTTTTCCTTTGCTGGTCCTTACTCCTCACTTTTTTCCTCTGCTCTGGTATGGGCTCTTCATGGGCTGCAGTCCTTTTAAGGACTTGTTCTTCTTACTTGTTCTTCCATGGAGCACAACCTCCTCCTCTGACCGTGGTGTTCCCTTGGTAGCTTCTTATTCTCTTGCTCCATCCCTCTTTTTCTCCTCAACATTGTCTGAGCTTTCTTATATATATTTTCCCAAAGACATGATACAGGTGGCTGATGGAGTCATCTTTGACCAGTGGTGGATCTGTGCCATCTAGAACTGGCAGTGTCTAGCCCAGCACAGTCCCAGGGCAGTTTCCACCGAGACCATCACTGGAGCCCCCAAATTACCAAATTTTGTCATTTTACACTCACTCTGAGAGCAAGGGAAGCAATATCTCTTTTTATAATAAGATGCTCCTTATGGAAGAAAAATTAGGAAAAAAATATACCTTAGGAGTCCTATTTTGCCCTAACTATTAACAGCATCAGTTACAGTTCTACTACTTATTTTCTCCCTCTCATTTTAAATAATCTGTTCTGCAATGCAAAAAGAGTGTTTTAATAAATTCTAATCAAACCCCTTCAAGGTGTGTCCTGTCCCCCAAAAGCATATTGTAATTTAAAGTGTTGCTTTGTTTTCTTCCTAATATCAGTCCTTGTCTAGTTTGTAAACTAGACAAACAAATTCTGTAACTGCATTACTTTCCAGGCAGTTTAAACAGACAAAAAGTTCTTTGTACCAGTTCACCAGAGGAAAGCACCTGAGTCTGAGATGGGCTCGCTTCACTCATTCCTTTATTTCTTTTTAAAGTGAGCATGAGCATGCCTTACAGCTTGTTAACACTTAGAATTCCAGCCTGGTACATCACTGATAAAAGTCAACAGGATGCAGCTGATGAAGGAGCTAGTTCTTTTAGGTAAAACTCCCAAAGTGGGATTTAATTCTAAGCTTTCTGTGCATTTTTATTTCTAAGTTGCTTGCCGATCTTGAATGATGCATGATCAGTAATAGAGCACATCATATTTATGCATTCCTTTACAGTAGATGAATGAACAGAAAACAGAAAATGGAGAGGGAAATGAAGGATTAGCAGCTTGGGATACTAAAAGGCAAAAATGTGTTTCCGTGATAGGTCCTGCAAGAAAGACATGAACTGTGAGTCATGATTACTTTTATGTTAATATATTTGTGTTTAACATTCACACATTGTCCAGTTCTGGAGTTACCAGCATAAGAAGGACATAGACCTCCTGGAACATGTCCATAGGAGAGCCACAGAAATGATCAGAGTATCTCCTGTATGAAAATAGGCTAAAGAAGTTGGAGTTTTTGAGCCTGGAGAAAAGGAGGCTCCAAGGGAGACTCCCACCTTGCTACAACTTTCTTTCAGGTAGTTTTAAAAGTGGTAAGGTCTTGCCTCAGCCTCCTTTTCTCCCCTGTTCCCACACCTGCTCCTTGGAAGACTTGTGCTCTAAATCCTTCATCACTTTTATTGACTTTCTTTGGACACAGTCCAGCACCTCAGTGTGCTTCTTATATCGGGGGAGCCCAAAACTGAACATATCATTTGAGGTGCAGCCTCACCAGTGCTGAATAGAGGACAATTATTTCCCTAGTCCTGCTGGCCACGCACCTACACAAGCATATTAAAACCTTCCAATGGATCTGTATATTTTGTTATTATCTTCACAAGTGTACAATTTCAATTGGAATTTTGTTATCTATCTTAAGTACTCTAGAGCTACTTCATAAGAAACAATGGCTTCAGTGATCACAGCTCCATTTTTAGGGTGGGACTGTGTCTAAATGCCACATTCTGGTACAGATGCTCTCAGGGATTACAAGTACAGCAAAAAGATGTCATAACATGTCATTTTCAGAGTTTATTATGTATTTTATTTCATACTTTTCATAACATATTTTCCACTTTTTTGCCCTTTAACCACTACAACTGTGTTTTTGTTTAACAAGTATTTCTCTGGAATGACTATGGTTAGTATAGAAACTAACCATTCAAGCATTTGGTTCAGATTTTTAAGAACTTGCCATTGTAACAACACATTGAAATCTATATCCATGATAAGTGTTACTGGAAGAGCCATTTGCAGTAGATGGAACCCAGTTGCTGTGATGTTCATCCTGACTCCTAAGTGTTGTGTTTTTCCACTGTCATAGCTTCACTGACACTCCCTTATTTTTTTTCCTGTTTTGTTTTTTTTTTCATTGTTGTAGTTTGGTTTTGTTTCTTTTGGGGTTTTTCTTGTTTTGTTTGTTTTTTATTTGTTTTTGAGGGGGCTGTTGGTTGATTGGTTGGTTTGTTTGTTTGGATGACTAGAAATAGCTGTGACTGTTTATAAAAAAATTCTACCACTCCACCTGTTTGTTACCACCCTACAGCTAGGAAGTCAGCACCCTCAAAGCTGATGAAGCAGATCGTGCAAGTACTTCTGATCCATTCCAGCAATGTTCTATGGCTTACCAGTTTAAATTGATGAAACAGAATACAGTACAGAAATCCATGTGAAAATGAGGATATTTTAGAATTTTGCAATGGGAGTGTTTTAAGTAGAGCTTCCATTGTGGTGTACATGCTGGCGAATCTTTCTGAATACTGTCTCAAATATGACATATATACAAGTCTATCTTACAAGAATAACATGAATTCTTTCCTTTCCTAAGGGTGTTTGGCCTAATTTTATTTATCCAGTGAAAATACTTGGAGACACAATGTTCTATACACTGTCTGTGTTTTTGCATGTTCTACACATTTCTGAGGACTACCAAAAGTCTAGCCTGATGAAGAAGGAAAAGTGGCTAATAAGAAAAAAAAAAATCATTGCATGTATACATTTCTGGTGTAGAGACTGATATTACTGCTGGCACCTACTGATTAGTAGGAAAAGTGTGAAGAAAACATGAGTCATCCATCTGTTTCACCCATCTGCTGAGAAAAAGAACTGTGTTAGCATTAGTAGGTCTGTCCCTAAAGTTCTGTGTGTTCTGTGTACACCTTCCTGAAAAATATCTTGAATACTTATATTGCTTAACTTTATAGTTAACCATACTAGCTAGCATTTAATTAACCAAACTACAAGAAGATCTAAGGTTGTTATTTTGAAGCAAATAAATAATAAAGTCCTAGATGTATCCTTAAAGTTTGTCATGGTAAATGACTGTCCATTAAGAGTTTGTGCTAGTGTTAGATATACTTGGCAATTTGTGTTTCATACTGTTTTGAGTGAGATTTTTGCCATAATGCACTGCTTTCGCTTTTCTTTATTTGCTTATATTCTATTTAAATGCTGACATACCTTTCAAAAGTAAAATCAATAAAGTTTGGCTATCAACTTCAGGTGAAACAGAATCTTCCAAGTCTGTGGAGGTTATTGCTGAGTAAAGCAGCTCTCTTGAACTTCCATATTAGAAGTGTCAATTGCAAACACAGAAAGTGAGAGACACACCTGAAGAATTTTGTTCAATATTCTTTATTTCTCAGCATTCTATATTTTATTTCTTGTATGGGTTAGGAGCCTTAGAAAGGGAATATTTTTCCTAGTTAGGTAAATTCCATCCAGAGGCAGAAGCAGACAATATCTAGTAGCTCCTTCTGTGATGTGTGATGAGATTTCCAGTACATGTCAGGCACATAGAATTTTTAGAATCCAGATAATGCCAAATATCCTACTCTTCTGCACAGTGTAGTTTGAAAACTCAGTAGGTCCCGCACAGGACTGTCAGCAGTACTGCATACATTATTTATTCTGCTGCACATGTACAGAATGTCCTTTCAGAATTTATTCCCTTGCTTGGTCCAAGAAGTATACAGGAAATGTTTAAGACAAAGATCAGACCACCATAATCAGAATCACTCAAATGGCTTTCTCCTGGCCACCTCCTTTCCTTAGAAGTTTGCATACCTGATTAGAATGAACTCCAGACCAGGAGTTGCTTTTTTGTTTGTTTGTTTGTTTGTTTGTTTTTCATTAATGCAAGTAGCTCTTGCCAAACATACATCTTTAGAATGCTACTGGGTCACTTCTTAAAACTGTTGTTAACTTGAGTGTTAAGAGAAAAAAAATTAAAACAACTCTATGATCTAAATTATTTATGATAGTATGTAAATATAGTCTTACTTTTAAAAAGAAAATTAGTTCAGTGATGTAATAAGATTTTTCTTCTTTAAAGCTAAAAATTGTCAAGACAAATATAGAAAATAATTATTCTGTGTATGCATCTCCTGAGTGCTCTCATCACAGATACTTAGGTGTAGGGCAGTGGTGGTGGAGGGGAAGCAGCTGACAGTCTCTTCAGGGTTGTCACTGTGCAGTTCCAAAAGGCAGACAAAAACTCCTTGTACAAAGCCTTTGTTAAAAGACTTTATTAGAGATCACTTGAGAGAGTCTTAGCTTTGGAAGAAAAACTTCTGCATTTTGCTAGAGAAATCACATCTAATTTCACTGAGTGTTTCACCTTACTGCAGAGCTGAACTATCAGTATTTTTTTTTTACAGCAGTGATTTTTGCTTCATAGTCCCTGTAAAAAGCCTTGATTGTTGGCTGCTGGGAAACAGAAAGAATCACATCTTTTGTTTTCTGTCTCTTACTCAAGACTCCAATTAGTAGGTGAAACAATAGGATCCAGATTTCCACAGCTTTTCTGTTAGTACTTAGCCACTTTGAGGTGATGCCATAGATGGACAAAAGTAATATAACTTATTCCTGATTCACCAAAGAAAAAGACATTGAGGTGGTTTAGTAAATACGTTGACATTTATTTTTAATAGAGTAATTTTGCTTAAAAATCTGAACCCCCATATCATTTAAAAGGTCATTGTTATGCCAGCCTTTTTAACAAGGAATGTTTGAGACTTTGCTTCTTCAAAGATTTAAATGAAAGTTTATTTTAAGCAGCCAGTTGTTAAATGCAATCTTCTCTCTTGTTTTCCAAGTCCATGGTACATAAAAAGAGGAGAGGAATTAATAGTCCATTATGTACATTGTGGCTTCCTTATGAGCCATCCCTGTAATTAGCCTCATATACATGTCTTCTTCCTGTGTTGTGATGTTAATGCAAAGGAGCATTTCAATAAGTGGCAATTTCATTTGCTCCCATCTGAAGGATCTCTGTATTGTCACCATGATAAAGCTGGAATTAAATCCAGAGTATTTATAGTCATATGAATAAGAGTGGGCTACAATAAAACTTGAAAAAAAATCCCAACAAAAGCCTTTTTTTGTATAAAAATATTCATGATATTTTGAAACTTTTGATACTATTGATATTCTTCTATACTTGTTTATGGCTTTAAGAACTGCCATTCCTCATAGCATTTATAAGTGTATGGAAAAATATTCTGTGCTGCAAGTATGTATAATTTCATAAGTCAGACCAAACTTTCCCTGCTATTTACAGAGAAAATCACTATATTCGTGAAACTTACAGAAGAGTTCTGTCCTTGGCTGTCTGATGACTATTAACTGACAACACTCTTAGATCTGAGGAGTCAAGCTGAAACAAAAAACACTTTCTCTGTCATTTCTTCACTGTAAACCTATGAGCAGAGATATTTTTGGGTGATGTTTTTAAATGAAAAGATACTTTTTCCCCCAGCTTCTTTCATAAAAAAGATGACATTATTTTGTCCACCGTCGTCTTGTAAGGAGTAGTAAGAAATACAGTACTGTCTAGTTTCCCAGGTCAAAGTGCTAAAAAAACACAAAATAAAAGAATAGCCTAAAAATAAGAAAATTAAATAAGGCTGTAGTTATACTTGACTCTCAAGAAAATGCCCTTCTCTTTCTTTGCAAGGAACTCTTAACTATTGGTTGTGATTCATTATTACAGACAAATTTAACTTTCTTCTTTGCTATTGGCTTCCTCTATTGTTTAGATGAAGAACACTAGAAAAACTGTATAATCTTTTCACAATGTGAATGTACATTCAGACTTTAAGGCTGTGAAATCAAATAAATCAGTATTTAGGAAGCTCAGAACAAAAGACCGAAGACATTTATGGTGACTTGCATTAAGTAATTTACTTTGTGCTTAGCATTATTTAGATAAACTAATAATGGAAGATTAACCTTTACAAATTTATATTGCAAAGTAGGTTGATCCCATTCTTGATTCTTAATGCTTTTAGCTCTGTAAACAACATTTGACATTTACAGAAAAATGTTCCTCCATGTTGCAAATAATGAAGATTTAAATTCTTTTATCTCCCTTTTTTTTGATGACATCACTGCAGAGATCATAAGAATTTCAATGTTTAAGACTGAAAAATATTAGGCAATCATTCAGATTTTTGTGGTGGTCACTGTTTCCTCATTTTATTTGAATGAAGTGAAAAGCTTTAAATAATTAATGGAGAAAAACTGGTTCTAGGGCGTGTTCTGATCCTAAATCAAAGTGACACTGAATTACATGCATAGGTATGAACCTCCAAGCAGTCATATTGCTTATTCTGTGCTGCTTTATGTTTTTAAGCCTATTTTTGATTTTTGCCTTTGGGTAGTGCAGTTATATAAATATTCAATATTGAGAAGGGAAAAAAACATAACAATCACCTCCCTAGTCCTGCTGACCACACTATTTCTGATGCTGCACAGAATGCTGTTGTCTTCCTTGGCCACTTGGGCACACTGCTGGCTCAAAATTATAAGTAACCTAAGGGTGGGTGTCAGGAGGATCAGAACAGACTCTTTTCAATGATGTCCAGTGACCGGCAAGGAGCAGTGGTCACAAACTGGAATACAGTAGGTTCAATCAAAACATTAGGAAAACCTTATTTACTGAAAGAGTTACTGGAGCACTGGAGCAGGCTGCCCAGAGAGGTTGTGGAGTCTGTCTCTGGAAATATTCAAAATTTCCCTTGGATGCCATCCTGTGCAACCTACTCTAGGTGAACCTGCTCTGGCAAGGGTGTTGGACTAGACAGTCATCAGAGGTCCCTTCCAACCCCTAACATTCTGTCATTCTGTGATTCTTTCTTCTGAGTTATTATATCACACTAGTCCAAGCAATCTAGAATTCTGCTTTCAATTTCAACTGGTTCTTTAATCTTATTTCCCAGTACATGGTGTTTTATACCTAAGCAGATAACATCATAAAGCAAAACACAGTATCAGTTCAACATAGTAATCAGAGGCTAACTTTAACAATATGAGGCGAAACAGCTTCTAAGAAATGCCACATGTCACTGCAGGTTGTCTATGACGATGTGCATACATGGGATTTTCATACAAGAGATTTGTAAAGTAGTAGACATATGAAACATGTGACATAGTATTGGTAAAGACCAATAGAAACAAGTTTTCAAACTCCACATGGGAGACTCTCACATCATCCAATCATAGATATCTACTTCATGGGAAAAATGTAGCCTTTCCTCCAGAGTTCTGAAAGTTTGGTTCCATAAGTGTGTTCAGAAAATCAGTCTTCAAAAAGCTCTGGCTCTTTTTTCATTTACTTCCTCTTTGATCCACCATATTGGTTTTGATTTAGAACACTTCAACAGGGACTGTTTCTATTTTCTTTTTCAGTAGGTTGATAAGCTATTATTACTAGGGAGCAAAACCTTTTCACTACACAATATTCCTAGTGGGCTGTAAATTTTATGTTGAAATAAAAGAAGTTTTTCCCTTTTCCACTCATCAGTTATTCCTGATTTGCCTGTATTAGATCAAACTTCTACTCTCTTTATTACAGCTAAGGCTTTACTAAAACAAAACAAAAGACAAGCTCATGGTACAGAATAGGTGTTTTTGTAGAGGATTTGCACAAATATCTTATCCTATTCCAAAGTGTTGGTGTGTTACCCTTTAATTTTATATTACCATTTGTCTTTTTGCTTTGAAATTAATAGGGGAAGACTTTGGACTTACGGGCATCTGGAAGCAAATTAGACCTGTAGGCCATGGACTGGTGAGAAGAGTGAACACTTTTTACTTCCGTCTACATTACTTACAAAAAGAGGAGAAATCATGCAGCTGACCACACTGCAGCTACTCAGTGCTGCTGTAAATAGATCATAATAAGCATGTGTTATACATGATTGTCTGTACTGATAAATTAAAGGGTGTAGATTGTTCAGCATCAGTGGAAGGCGGGGAACAAGGAAAAAAAAACCCTTCTGATTGCAGCTGCAAATGGTAGCAATTTCTCCTTCCTGCATTAATGAATGTAATTCATGTAATGCATATTACTTCATTCAACAGCAAAATTCTTATTCAGTTCACAAAGTATTTTAATTAAGAATATCAATGAAGAATGACAATCCACTTCCAGAAAAAGCAAAGAAAGACATTTCTTTGGCCATGTCGAAGGAATATGAATATACTCTATCAGTGTAATAAATTCACCTTCCTAAAACCCTTTATTAAAAGAATATCCTTTAAGTTATATTGTATTTTCATTTTCCCTTTCTAACCTTTTTTGCATGCAGTATTTGACTGCAAACCTGCATTTTACAATCTTTAGTGATCAAACCTCTTCATCCTCCATAAACAACATGAATTAAAAGAGATTTCAGCATTTGAACTCCAACACAACATACACAAAACTAAAGTAATTCATTGGCTAGAGACCATAACAAATTTTAATGGGTCAAACCAGTGAAAGTGAAGGTATGCATTACAAAATTGACACAGTACTGAATTAAAACCTAAAAAGTGATGTTTTGTAAAGAAAGGAAATAAACGTGTCTATTGGTGGCACGACATATAGATAATATTAAAAACTGGTTTCCATGAGGACCGAAGTATGTCTACTCTGAAGTTATATCACACAGACTGTAAGCAATTTACAGAATTTAACTTAGTTTTGCATATACAGGAGTTGCAAAATTAAAGAAAACACACTGAAATATAGAACGCACACAAAAAAAAGATGTATATATATAAACCTCCACACAACCATCAGGGGTTGGCCTAAGTCAGTAATTGCCACCATTGAATGAGAAACAAACAAAAAAAGACAAGAAAAAAAACCACAGGGGAAAAAGAAAAATAATTTAAAAAAACCCCTAACAACTCAAAGGAAAAATATCCTCATTTGTTTTCCATAAGAAAGGTCTTCTAGTCTGCTTTGTAGACTTCCTTTTCTCTTCCCTATTTCTCCTGAAAAGAAACCCAAAACAAAACAAAAAACAAACCACAAAAAACCTCAAACAAACCTACAACATCAACAACAAAAAAACCAATCCAAACCAAACTGAAAAAAAAAAAAGCTTCTGGATTGGTGTCAAATCACTATTTTTTGTTTCACTGTTTGGCCTCTGTTTGCTTCCAGGCTGGAATGGTTCTTTCAGTGAAGGAAACCAAATGTCATCCATGTTTTATTCTGTAATACTGACGACTTGCAGGCCAACCCCTGAGAAGTCAAGGATGAGGCTTCTCCTTGCCGAAAGAAAAGGAAACTAGGTCTTGCTGTTACAAAATGTTTGGTTACATCACACCAGTTCTCTTCAAATAAAAGATCAGTGATACGCCAACAAAAAGCTTTATCAAGAAAACATGTGGTATCCTCTTCTTTTTATAATATTTACTTATTTATTTTATTTAGTATTTTTGTTTGTACTTCCTGAAGAAGGTGCTCCTTGTGTAGAGATTTAGAGTACATTGGGTGCAGAGTGGTGGTTGGAGGTTAGGGTCAACTTTGCTGTCCGCTCCGTGGATTTTACAGGCGATTTGCTCTTTGCTTTAAGAAGAGAAAGTGATATTGGAAAAAGTCAGCACTTTTAGATTAAAGCAAAGCACCCTTCACAAAGCCACAAACAAGAAGCAGGACAGAAAGTCCATGGCTTGTAGCTATCCTCGCACCTGCGGAAGAAGTTATAAGATATTCGCTCATCTTGCAGATTTCCAATGCTCCTTATAAGGCTGTTTTAAACACATACATTTATATATTTAATTAGCTCGCCAGGTTGGCTCTGGTGCCCATGAATGTCTTGGCATGCACTGCAAATAACAACACATACAAAGTATTTCAGTCCCAGGGAGGTTTTTTGGTTTGCTTTGTTTTTGTTTCTTTGACTTTTTAAGAAACATTATCCAGTGTAACCATATACCAAGAGGCACAAACCCAAACACCTTCCAACTCAGAGTCCTTTTTACATAATAATTTCCAGCATTACAACATTGCCTGCTAATAACAAAGTAATCTAGTGGCTAAAGAGACAGAGAAGATACTGGCAAACAACTGTACAATTTACAAGGGGAAAACAGAATGCTAAAATATTTTGAGCATTTATTTTGGAGAAATTATTTTTTCCATATTTCCTGTTTTCTATATAAAAAGATATAAAAACAATGGTACATATCATTATTTCTAAACCCAAAACTTTGTATTTTAAATATATTATCAGAGCAAAACTAATCAGAACTAGAGTAATTAAACTGAAATATTTGCACATTGAGATTAGTAGTTAGATGTCCTACATAACAAGTCTCAGTGCTTGATAACTCCCTATATCATAAAGAATTACACTCAGAATTTGAAACCTATTACTTGAGGTGAAAACATTAAATTTAATTTGGTCACACTATTAAAAAAAATTCCAATTATAACATTCTACTGCAGGATTAATAGATTTCATAGATGTGTTTATGTTTGAAAAGGATGAAAGATATTGATGATTACAGGCATCAACTATAACAAAATAATAATGGTGTTATTAACAGTCTATAATAACGCTTAACTTAATAACTGGTTGGTTTAAAAAAAACCAATTTTTTATGTATAAGGCTTTTTTTGTAAAGTATTTAATATTTAACTGAATGCTGGATTCCATTGCAGCTCCAGAAAGCATATTTATGTTCTAGTCAAGAATATAAACCACAAGGCAAACACTGTTTTTTAAAGTTTTCAGACTTTCACCAGTAGAATATTTCTCTGCATATGCTAAGTGTAAGTGTAGCAAGAAGTATTTCTGGTCCTGTCTTTAGTATGTGTTATCCTTCAAAAATAGGGATTGAACTAAATCCCAGATCTCTAAACACTACTTCTTTTTTTAAACACGTTGTGGGACATTGGCTGCATATAAGTTGTCATACAAGACTCTTTGTCCTCTGTCACATGCACAAGAGCCAAGTAACAGTGATATTTCAATTGCCCACGTGTGAAACAAATTTCTGAATGAATGCAAACTTTTAAATAGAACCACGGCTCAAAGACATTACTAAGATTTTCAAAGAAGTCTGAGCTTAATTCCTACTGAACATAGATAGGCACGGGAAGCCCACATTTCTCTTGCTCATCTGTAAATGCCACCCTACCTGCACTACCCTGCAGTAGTTCACTGGACTTCTCAAAACACTTATTCTGTAGTAGGAACAAGGAAACACAAGCATATTTGCTGTTGTGCCTTCCTGTAGGTTGTTCTCATACAGATGGTATTTACAAGCATGCACCTAAGGGTCAAGTTCAGTTCCTGGTTTTGGTTTTATTGAAGTATTCATTTATTCTTTCTTTTATATAGGGTATAAATTTGTCATTTGACAGATTTGTATAAAGGCTTTTATTTCCTAGCCAGGTTAGCTGAACTGAGTAACAACTTTTGCTAGTCTTAGATGATGCATTGAATTATTTCAACTCATTTTATTCCATTTAAATATTTTTTGATTGAACTAGAAAAGAACACTGCTCAAGATAATTCTAAAAAGGTCTTTGGAGATACATTTCTTCTGCACAGAATATATACAATTCAAATAAGGATAAATACCCAGAAGAGCCTCGTGGAGTTAAAAGACTTAAAAGAGTTTTGTTAACTATTAATGGCACTATAATTTGAGAATTTGCAAGCTGTAATGTGTGGAAGAGAAGCAGTATGATACAGATTAGGTTTGACTTAAACTATTTGACAATGGAAATCAGCATTATAATATGTGATGGCAAAGCATTCTTTGATTTTTTGTTTTGGTTTGTTTTCAATGCCAATCTGTAGATTACCAAGTCAGGGGTCGTATACTGCATACTATATTTATAACCTTTTTATTTATGATGTTTATTCTTGCTATAAATTGCAACCTCCCACCAATGCAAAAGACATGTTCCACATGCATGTTCTGTAAACCATAATTCTGGGGTTTTTTGTCTTGCCAGGGATTTAAGTAGACTACCCATGGTAAGTACAAGTTGAGGCAATACTAAATACATGATAAAAATTTAGGGGAAATACAACAAAAACAACTTCAGATTCTAAGTGAAAAAAGAAGCTGTTAGAATCATAGAAATCACTGTCATGAACAGCGTCCTCTCCATGGTTTTGGGAACTGATTAGTATATCCTAAAGTCATATCAGACCTCTACTAGCATAATATTTTCCAAAATGCTGTCTAACCCAAACTGATACATTTTGAGTAATATATTACCCCCAATTAAACTGACTTGCAACATACAGTGAAATATATGGCTATTAGGTGCATTCTCATATTTTCAGTAGTTATGGACTACAGCTGGAGTTTAAATACACTCCTGTTTCCTTTCTTTCTTTTTTTTTTTTTTTTTTTTTCCCTTTTTTTTTTTTTTTGTAATGGAAATGTGTAAAAGCACTGTATTTGTCCTCTCATGAACCTAAATATTTCTTGAGATTTTGGAAGAGTAAAAGCTGCAAATGCAGAATAATGACAGCAAAACCGAAAGCAGCCTTTTTAGATTTTTTCTACTTTTTCTATTATGTCATATTTACTCAAATTATGTTATATGGTTTCCATTTAACAGTATGTATGCATGCATGCATTGTTCCTACATTATTAGTTAGACCCTACTTGATGTGTATCAGGGATTCGTATGTTTTAAGCTATCAGCCACTGGGATCCAGCTAAATTCTTCCTGTAAGGTGTAAATGCCTATCTGTTGTCTTTTGTTTCTTGCTATTGACATACATCCAAAAGAGAAAATTTCCATAAAATACTTAACCTTCTACTGTAAACAAATGGTGCATTGCTAAAGGCATGTGAACATAAGTTTGTGTACAACAGCATGAAAGACTAGTTCATGCCATTAAATTCTTCCAAATTGTGATTTATTCAAATATGTGTCTTACTTAAATGCTAGGAAAAGATAGAAAAAAAAAAAATTGATAAATAATTGTGATCTTAGCATTTAAAACAAAGTAATCTGTCACAAATGCTGAGCCATATTGGATGACTCACAGTGTATGGATTAAGTGTCTAAACACCATTTTTTCTGGCAATGACATTAATTTCAGAGCATCTAATATAAAATAAAGCCAGCAGAAGTTATAAGTTGTTAGTAAACTGTAACTGATCAAAAAAATAATTATTTGTTGAATGCCTCAATTACTAAATCTCTTGGTTCCATTGCAATATTGATCAAATTTTGTGAAAAAATAAATGAGATTTTGGGATACAAGCAGAGAAAAGAAAATGCTGGTTTCATAATTTCACCCCTTTATTTTTCTCCACTGGATAAAACACTGATTTAAAAACCAAGCCACTGCCTTAGGACCTACAGTTTTAGAATCCATTATTTTAAGGGTACCTTACATGGTTAAGCATTGGGGCATCAATCAATTTGCATCTTGTCTTTAGTTAGTAAGCCAGTGATCACAAGTGATGGATAATGCCTCAACAGAGTCCTGGTTTAGTGCTGACCAGTACAAGAGCAATACAGCCAGTCACACAAAAGTCCATTCTAGATTCTCTTTATGCATTACATAAAGCTAAAATATCTCTGCTTATGGATGAGGTATATGTCTGGCTTGTGCTTAACAAAAGTTAATTTTTGGGTATCATTGGTTTCTGAAATCACAGAGGTGTTGAAACCTTGAAAGTGTCACTTTTCAGGAGCTGATATTTTCCATCTTTAAGTGCATGGTTCACTGTTTGGCAACACTTGGCTTAACTTTATAGTGCTAGATTTGAACCAGCCTCCTTGCCAGCCCTGGTTGCAATCAAATGAAATCATAATTTTGAATTATTTCTCTGTAAGTAATAGTTTGTGAAATGCACACCTTTGTTTTACTGCAGGTATTAATGGACCTTAAGATTTATTAGAATATGTTTTCAGTTTTACATCCATAAAGATAGGTAAAACCAAGTATGGTTAATTTTATTTGAAATTTTATTTGAATGTCTCACACAAATTTTAGATAAAAAGATTCTGCCTCTATTGCCTACCAATTGCTATAACTTTCATTCCCCTGAATTACAAAAATCACAGTTACTTAAAGCTCTCCTATACTGCTGGATGATACATGCACATTTAGGAGGACAATTTCCCTTCCATAAACATAAGGTTCCCCTTTCCTTCCTCAAGTGTGTTTTGAGGTTCAATCACTTGTTTTATTGTGGGAAGCTGAATGACAAAAGACAAGCAGCAAGTACCATATTCAAGCCTCCTAATGTAGATACTCTTAGTTAGGCTTCCAGTCCACCTTTCTCCATTGCCTGTACAGTTCTCAGGCTAAAACAGTGTGATTTCTTATCACTGTCTTGGGCAAACATAGCACATGGGGCAAACAAATTCATTTTACAGGCAAGAAGAAAAGTTCTGAATTTCTGATATATTTTTTTTTCATTTTGGAAAAAAACTACTGCTTCAAATTGCTGGAAATTTAGAATAGACTATGTGATGAATTTTCCTGGTCTACTTAGACTTTGAGTCCAGTGTGTAGCTCTGTTCATCTGTTGTGTGTTCCTTTTCTTTTGATGCCCAGAAAATAAGGTGAGGAAGAAGGATGGGATGGATGGTTATTCCCTACTTTTCACTAGGTAAGGTGCCCAGGTGAACAATGGTGTTCACTCCTGTCACGGGGCAAAAGAAAGTGACAGCTTTCCAACCCTGAGTAGATGAGAGCTTTGAGCCACAGCAAGTCCTGGAGCTCTTCCTGGGGTAAAGCAGGTCACAGACTAACTTGCTTCCAGCTACACCTAAAGCCATGTTCTAACACAAATTTGAGCTGGAAACACTTGGGAGAGAAGAAAATCTGAGGACACTTTGCTCCAGATAGTGGCCCAGAACAAGCCATAGGAAATCTATAAAAGGACAATAGATAGCAGCTTGAAGGGAGAAACAAAGAAGATTGGGACTCATTCAATTCCATGATGCCAAGATGGAATAAATGGAATTAGAGGTACACTGGTTTGAAAAAACATAGGATTTTACATTCAAACCACTTTCCACATCATTTCTTACATCAACCCCTCTCTAGGGAGACATTTGAATATTGTTATTCCTCTGCAGCATATCTGAGTCATTGTTTTCTTTCTAATTCTTTAAACAGTGATCTTGCTCATCTCTCATTCTTTAACCCCTTGACTAGAATAAGGCTTCCTAATTGTGTCATGCACTATGAAAAAGCTGAAATGGTATCTAATGTCTTTCTCAAAGATGCAAACGAGATTATCAATAATACCTGACTCTAATGTCCTTTTACCTTGAACAGACAGGAGAGAGGGGTGAGATCACTGAGCATATAACTGAAATGGGAATTGCACCAACATTTATAGATTTTCATACTGCTCTGATGAAAACAGACAAAGATCACTGCTGAGTTTGAACACAATTTTTCAGAAAGACGAAATGGATAGGGTAGTTAGTTTAGTCCACCTCTAGTGTCATTTTTATTCTCTATTTTGCTCTCTTATGTAATTCACAACTTCCATTCTTATCAGTGCATTTCCCTCTGCATTGCTATGTAGATTTATTTAAATCATGCTAATAACTAGTTCAGGACTGCATAATATTTCATATACTAGGAAATTCTGACAAAGTTTTGCATGAGTTTCATGACTGTCATTAATTTCTCTGGTGGTGATCCTAAATTTCTTTCCTAAGCTTATTCTTCTCAGAAACTTATTTAGTCAAATTTGATCTGAAAGTGAGTCTGGACAGATTATTCCATTAAAAATTCAGCTTCTGATATTCTTAATTCCCTATCATTTTAATGTGATACTCTTATAAACAAGTTTAGAGTAATAAAATGGCAGTAAGTTAAATACTCATTCAGTGAAATGAAGTGTAGATGAATTATTTCTGCAGGTGATATGTAAGAGTCAAAATAGTTGTGTGAGAGTCCAAATTATTTTTGAACCTAAGGCACACAGCTTTCAGCTTTACCCAGAAGAATATTTCTCCTTCTAGCAGCCTAATTGCTTTTAATTTTAATTTTTTAAAAATTTTTTGTTTTTGTACACGGCCACCTCAAATTTCCTGTCTTCAGCCAAGTATATAGTGAGTTCTTGGTGTCTCTGAATTGTTTAGTGGTTGTACAACGACTGCTTACATCACTAAAAAACATACTGTGGAAATTTTATTTTTTTTTTTTTATATTCAGACTTCCCTCACTAACTTTTCTTTCTTGGGAGAATGACATTCTTTCTACCAGGGTATAAATGTTAAGGCATCAGCCATTTTTATCAGACATTCTAATTATCATTCTTTAGCCAGTGCTTCATCTTGCAAAATTATGAAGTTTTTTAGTTTTTTTTTTTGGTTTTTTTTTTTTTTTTTTTTTTTTTTTTTTTTTTTTTTTTTCTTTTTTCTTGACATTGAACATTTCACATGTATAAGTAATGCATTGACTTTAGCTATTTCTATTTCAGTGAGAGAGTACTTTTTTGGAAAAGGGTTGCTAAGAGAGGTGTTGACAAAAGTCTGTGAAACATCTGTGCTAACTATTTAAATAAATCTAATGTTTGCTGCAACAGTTGAAAACTGAGGTGGGGGGGAGGCAAGCTCAGGATAATGCAGGCCCTAAATTGTTTAATTTGTATTGTTTGAGAACCACTGGAAGCGTGGTTTGTGACTGCTCTTATCACCACTGGACATCTTTCTGTCTCATCTTGCCCCTGAAAAACATAGATATAAAATTTCTTAGACTATATGAAATGGCTGATTCCAAAGCAAATGCAGTTTCTTGTGACTGTCCCGAGCTAACACATCTTCAACCTTTTACTTACATCCAGTCATGAATATCCTGAAGGAAAGTGGGAATGCATCTCTTTAACAAAAATCATTCTTGAACTGACTCTTTTGTTAGTAACCGGTTTCTACTGCTGTAATGAAACATAGGTCCAGCACAGATTGCTCAGCATTTTTGTAAAATATATATATTTGTGTATATTTTATATATGTCAAGTTATAATTTAACTCTTAGCAGAGTAATTTCTGAAAAATATCATAATGTTGCAACAAGAGCTTTATTTGAGGAAAATAGAATAGAACTCTTTATTTTGCTCCTGTGCTTTTTTTCATCTTGCTCATCATGTCATCTATCAGAAAAAAATCTGAAGTGGGATGATACATAATATTACTCTGTCATCTCAACAGCACTATCATACCAAGAAAAACATGTACAAAGAGAGTTATTATAACAGAGACAGAAGGAAAAGTATAATTTTTTGTAAATATTTCAGCATGAGATACTCAATCCATTTTCTCCCTTTTCACACCTGACACTGCTTAGGCTTATATTTGACATACAGTCAGCCTGATCTCTTTCTATTTATATCATTTATATAAGAGCTATTTTCACGAAACTCAGCTAAGCTTCCATTTATCTGTACCCATCTGGATGAGTCTGTTTTCTTCTTTCTCATTCCTAGATGTTAAGTGTTTTGAGGCAGGGACCATTCTTCTGATCCTTTGTTTGCCTGTTGGGTGATGCAGTTGTGATAGAGATTAGAACAATGGCTCTGACTAACAGAACATGCCTCTGTCTAAGGCTTTGACTCACAAGCTCTTAATGGTTTTAGCTAAAGCACTTCAAGATGATAGTGCTTCCATCTCTTGACCTCTCCCTCTTATGGAAATTAAAACCCCAGTAGCAGGAGTGAGCAAACCCCCTTCCACCTTTTAATCTATCTCAGTTTAAAAACCTGGTATTTTAGTTTACCAGCTGTCATAAAGACTTAATTTTATGCTCAGCACGGAGCTGACGGAGCTGGGGAGTGGGCACCTGTTTCCTTCTGCCATTCAGGTTTGGGGCAATAACTTTTGATCAGGGCAAGAGAGAGACTTTAGGTAGCAAATAAAGAAATTATAACATCACTCCTTTAACCATAAAATCTAAAAAACTTCATAATTTTGCAAGATGAAGCACTAGTTGGAAAATAGTGGATTGTGAGAGCAAAGCTTGAAGTATTTGTGCTGAATCCTGCACTAATTCTATCTCCTTCACATTCTGTGCTGTTCAATTTTTTTGCTTCTATTTCAGATTTTTTACATTTCTCATTACAATTCTGAGATGTGGGACCAACCACAATAATGAAGTGTCAGTCAATGTTATTCAAAGTCTCTTCAGGTGTAAGACAGTCAATCATCAGTATATACCGTATGCATGTGAAATACTCATCAGAGTACAAAATAGGTAATTGAATTGTTATTTTGGCAGAGTTTCAGACAGGTACAATGCTATGTAGCCATGTATTACTCTAGTAAAGGTCTTCGCACTATCTGAATGTCTAACTCTTTGTGCTACCTTCTGTTAGCTCTTGGCTTCATAATTATTACTGTTCCTTGACAAAATATCTTGCCCTTTTAACCCTTTTTCAGCTGCATAGAATGAACTGGGGGTGAATACGCTATCTCCTGTAGTCATGTAGAAGTCACTTCCATAGCCCTAGACTGTAATTCGGCCTCACTCAATGTCACAGGCAACACCAGCAGCTGAGGGAATGACAGCAGCAGAAATAGGACAGGATGCAGAAGTAGTATCCAGATTTGCTATTTGTATTTTTATTGCTGCTGATGAACACAGAGATCTTATGTAGAAATCATTGGGAATGCTGACTATGGAATTTTTATTCTTCTGATCACATTAGGCAGCTTTGTTCCAAGAGAGTAACATTTGTCAGTAAGTGACAAAACAAAATTTCTGTGAGGGGGATAAGACTGGGATGCTGATACACAGACAGGATAGCAAGTTATGCTACTAAAAAGTGATGGGAGCCTTCCTACAATATGGTAAAATGAAGGGCTTGGGGCAGTCTTTTCTTCACAAGACCAGAAGAAAGATCATCAGTGCTCTTCAAATGAGATCAGCGATGCAGGATTAATTGATTATTGCTGTAGCTGTAAAGGTTATGTGACTGGAATCATTGAAGCATTGAATTATTCAAATGAAAATTCTTTGTCCAGAGAGTAAGAAAAATACTGATAGTGTTGTAAAAAAGTTGATCAGGGTTAAAAAAGAAGCACACAAGAAACCTGAAGAAAACAAATCCAACACCAAAAATGCTTCCACCCTCTGAATCTGAATGAGTGAAAATAGTAGTTCAAGTGTTTTCCTTCTTTTCATTCTGCTCCCAGACATCTTCACTGTCTTAAACTTCTTTAGGTGGTTCAAGCTGCATACAGCTTCTATTGTAATTCATTCTCCCTTTATGAGTAGAATACAATCCATCTTCATCCTCATGATTGAGCCATTTTGGGGTTTTTTTGCTACTGTAAATGAATGTCATTATTATGGCTTCAGCAGAGTTGTAACATTCTGACCAGCAGATAATTCTACCCATTCTTTTTAATTTTAAGTGATGCAAAGGATTTTCATAATGAAGTAGGGCACCATAGACAGGTAACTTCCCGCTTCTTGTCTCCAACAAGAAAAATGTCCTCTCCTTTGCTGTATATGTGCTAAGTAATAAATGAGTTGTGTTCTGAAGCATGGAAATCCCATCAGTTATTTCAAGTATAGGCCCTGTCACATATGCTGCGATCTCTGATGACCCAGTGCAAGCTGCCTGATTGTGTAGCAATGAGAAGGAATTTGAGTGAGCTGACAAACAATTCACAAAGAGCTTTTTTTTTTTGTCCCTCCTGGTTTTATTTTCTTTCTTATCTTTCTTTAGTAACTGTGTGGTCCTTATGCAATCTTTCCAGTAGATAATTAGCAAAGAAAGCTATATCAGGCTTGAAGAACAGGAGTGTGACACTCAGTGAACACCTGTGGTGTCCCCTACCAGATCTTTATAATTCTGTTTTGTTCTAAATGTGGGGTGAAGTCTAACGGGTATATTTTTAAATAGCTAAAAGAAAGTTAAATATGTGATTAAGTGCATACTTAGCAATGTCAGATGGACAGTGAAAGGTAGTGGTAAGATTACTAAAAGAATACGAAAAATCTCAGTATATATGTGTATAGATAAACAACGTAGATGAAGAAAGGGCAAACTAAGTTTCTTAAACTATGTGCATTTAGTTCTTGCTCTGTCTGTCCTCACTTTTTCTGCATTAGCTTCATAGGAGAAAAATAGGTAGAGCATAAACCAGGGATAGTTTTCCTTGTTTTCATGCATATTACGTGTACGGTACCAGAAAAAGCAACTGGTCTGGAGTTGTCCAGGCTATGCTTGAATAATAAAAATGAAAATCTGCCATGGAATCCTCTTTCCTCTAGTATTTTTTTTCTAATCTGCTATTACCTACTTTTTCAAATTCCCTTATACTTCTGTTTATGTTTAACTAAGGTTATCTAACGTCTTTCCAAATGCCACTACTTTTACAAAAACATAAACTGAAGTGGAGATATCATGTATTTAAGGACAGAATCCATTATAACCTCAACAAATCTAAGAGGACCATGATTTTCTTATATGATACAGTATTAGTGCTTAAGTATGGGCATAACTAATGATGAAAATAATATTTTTCATTTCAGAGAGGATATATGTGAAACTACATATATCCAGTACTTAATGTGGCATGGACGTGTGGGATTGAACAGCTGCTAAAACTTGTTGAACAACAAAAATTAACGCGTATTAGTTGTCAAGTGTTTTCTTAGTTCCTGAAGCTGTGCTTTTATAAGAGAAATAGAAATTAGTAGAAAGGTGAAAGTAGCATATTATTAGTTATTGCCAATAGCAGTGAGGGATGTTTACAAAAAAGTGGATATTTTAGAGTTAGAACTGTAGTTAGGAGTTAGAACTGTAGTTCCAACAAAGTAACTTTCTGGGCTCTGCTCTCCTAAGCAGTGGAACAGGGGTTCAAATACTTGCAAGTATGCATATATAAAAAATTAAGATGTGAATTTTTTGACATAAATACAAGACACTAATGACTTCATTTTGCATGGGAAATCCTGGCTGAAAAGGGGTGTTAGCTTCTGTTAAGAACTTGCTTTGTCAGTTAGGTTATTTGGAGCAGATTAGAACTTCTCCGAAGATGCTTACAATTTCAAGGTCAACAACTAATTGGCTAATAGAGCTATATCAGTTTACAGGTTACAATTTTTTCCATTATTCCAGAGAATAATGAGAAGTGGAGTGACTTCCTTGCAGGAAGAAAGAACCAAAGTGTAAGATTAATGTAAAACCAGAGATAGCACTGTATACAGGTGTAAAATGGGATAGTCCTTAGATCATATTTTTGCAAGAATTTTTGAGAATGGCTGAATAAGTTTCAGAAGAAGAAGAATAAAGCTCTCATTTGGCTTCTGATTTACTGTAGACCTTAAAGAACAGAGATGACCTTTTGCTCTACAACAATCACAGTAACCATTACTGCCTCCCAACATTATGGGTACACAGTTCCTAAAAACTCTGCCATAAAAGCAGTAATGTTGACTATCACATTAGTGGAGGCTGCAGCAGACTTTTTGTCTCTTCACTTTAAAAGAGATATCATAAAAGAAAAAAAGTAAGAAAAAAACCCCAGAACCAGAAAAACTCCCTCCCCCCAAAAAAAACCCACAGAAATTCATTTATATCCAAGAAAATTCAAAACTTGTGCTTACAATAAGTTGATAATAAAAGATTCCTGGATCCTGTAGATAAAAATGGAGACTAGAAGGCATGTCATCCATTTATCAATAGAAACAGACTGAAGAAATATGTTTTCTTCATCTTCTTTTGCATTCATGACTGTTGATCAGTCTGTAATTGTGATTTATGATGCCAAGAATCCAGTGCATTCCTTTTTAGGTAAGTACTGACTTGTCCTTTGTGCTTCTTTTCAAGTCATTCAGTGCAACTCTGCCATCACCATCAGAATGATGATGTAGTCAGCGTGTAGTCAGGTTGGTTTGTTACTTCAGAAAAGAACAAAATTTTCTGGAAATGTGTAGTCTGTATGTAAGTAGTCAGAAAATGGATCCAATATCACTTCTTCGTTTGTAGCTGTGCCCTCTTGGGTTCTCCAAGCCCAATCTTGTATCTGAAAGAGTGCTTTAACGGAGCATAGGGAGGACAGGAAGACTTTGGAGCATGTACAAGTTTGCAGCACAAAATTCTGCAGCTCTTTGTGCTGCTGTAAATGTTGAATGGCTTGAATGCAGGCAGGAGAGTTTCTTTGGGCTTATATTGATGAAACAGTGAGATATCGTGCAGCCTGCAGCTTATTTAGCTTCCCTTTCCCTAAATTAAGCTCCTGGACCTAGGTTTATTGAACATTGCTTAGTTACAAGGCTCAGTGGTAGCTCTGTACATTTACCTTTGGACTAAGAAACATTGTTATAAATTATGTAGAAAAAAAATTGTCAGTCACTCCACCTACATAGGACACTTCTGGATATATGCAGATTAGCCTGTCACATTAGTCAGGTTCTTGTTAAACTGTGATGGAATACTTCATTTGCCTCAGCCATGAATATGAAATGAAACGGTCAAGCTGTGTTAGCACTGACATTTGCTTTCCTGATTTTTTTTGACTTTGAGGTGGACAGGTAGCGCTTCTCAGTATATTATCTGAAGGCTGATTGTGGGAGATCATGTCTTAGCTTTCTTCCTATACTGACTCTCCACTCCACTAACAATAACAAATGTAATTTTTACCCTCACATAGCATTTTTCAGAGCAGCACGAAATGCTGAATGGACCTCATATCACTTCTATTTGTCAGCCCTGGCTATATAGCTCCCTCATAGTTATCACAGATATTCTTACTTTTGAGTAAAAGAGAAGAATGACAGAAATATCTGTTCAATTAGAAAATGCTGGCATTTTAAAATGGCAGAGACTGCTTTTCTAGAGCTATGTATTTTATATATACTGTTAAGAGATAAACTCTGTAGTATACTCCAGGATAGAAAGAGGTAAGTAGAGCACTATCTGCCTTTTAAGAATAAATTTTGGGGATGAAATATTCATATAATCAGAATCGATCTTCCTTATATTAGTAATGGAATTCTTCAGAAAAAGCTGTATAAAAATTTCCCAGCAATTTTGCAGTGCCATGTTTCCCTCTGCTGTACATGTATTTCACAATAGTCTGTGAGCATGGCAGCAAGATATATTGCTTGCCAAAAACTATGCACTGGCTCTCTGATATTGGAGAAAAATTGATACAATTACCTGTGGTCAATAGTACTTCTCACAGTATTGTATATTATATACCTGTAACAGTATTGCTGAAGTCAATGTAATACTCAATACGAACAAATTGCCATCACCCCATCTCTCATATACGAAGGTCATTAATAATGATAACTTTCTGTTCAGCTGTATTTCTGTGCTCTAGGCCAGATGGATACCTGCCATGTAATCACACAGCAGCCTAGTACATGCACATAGGGCTAGCATGATGTTTATGAAATGTTTCTCCTCTGACAGTATAAGGAGATTTGATATCATAAAAAGGCTGTTACTGTCCATGACACTTCCTTCCTGCTTTTCTGAGGTCTCACAACTGATGCCTCGCCTTCTGAGCTGAAGTTGCCCCTCAAAGGCACACAACCCCCACTGACTTGTGTTCCCATGGGTATCTCTATTTGGTGTGGAGTGAGTGTAAAATGGAAATCCCAAATCACACCATTGCTGGAAAAGCAGGGTGAGATTATCACAAGTAATGGAAAGCAAATCTTGGTTCTCAAAAATTAAACTGATGTCCATAAAAAATTTTCACCAGTAAATACTGTGTAGTAAGTGATCATTAAACTGAAATTAGCCTCATGTGGTTTCTCAATCTATTCCTTGCTTAAGGAAAAAATTAGATTTTTTTTTTTTTTTACAGGAACTTTATTACATTAGTCATGTAATAACTGACTAGCTCTCAAAGAACAAATGTCCTGAAATCAGGTAGTAAGGATAAACAATAAGACATAAACAATATTATGTATTCAGTTATACATTCAAAATAATTAGGTGAATAAGCTGTGATGTGCACATTTTGACCACAATGCAGTGTAGATACTTATTTCATAAACTTGTGACAATTTAGATTAATTTCACATGGTACTGAATAGAAACCAGTTTTCACTTTAAAGACAATTCTGCTGCTTTGAAATGGGTGAGTACAGAGGGGAAAAAAGCACTATATGCATTTATCTGAAAGGAAAATTGGGCAAGAATGATTATTTTAATTCATTTGATATATCTTTGTTTCTAATAGCTTAAACCTTTTCTTAAGAACTAAAACCTGAAAGCAGCTTCATTTAAGGAAAAGAGAACTGAATGTAACTTTAAAATATTTGGGGTTCTTTTTGAGTATGCAGAGGAGAAATGGTGTTAACATGTGTATATTTTTTTCTAATACTAATAAGAGTAGCCAAATATTTATAAAACCATATTTATAAAATCTGTAATGAAATGTATTTTCCTTATAAAACTGTTTTCCTAATAATATGCCTGTAAGATTAAAGTGTTTTTTACAACAGATACTTCATTGAATTTCATGTATTCCTAGTTTTAATTTTGATGACCTGGCATTTGCTAGCAGAAAAATCATGCATCAGAACAAACTAGGTTAGCTTCCATCATATGTTCTACACAAGGTTTTGATCTCCTGGCTTACAATGGGTCCTCAGTGTAAACAGAAATAAGACTGCAGCCTTTAAATTCCCACAGTTTGTTTTTTAGGGGATTTTTTGATCAGTTACAACATTCCTACATTTTTTATCCTTTCCATCCTTCTACTGCCATCACACAGTGGTCAACAGGTGCACCTTCTGTATGTTCATGCACCTTTGCATAATTGGAAATTTTACTGTATCAACGTAGAAAATGCAGGCTTATATTCATTATGGGTTGTTTGTACAGTGCTGTAGAAAATCTCTGAATCAAAATGTGTGGTATGTTAATTTCTATGTGGCAGACAACTGAGGCATTGCTATTTTAACATTTGATTTAAAAGCAATGGTCAAGCAGCTGAAGATGACAAACACCTCATTCTCTGAAAAACTCATGATCTCCCTAAAGCTTATATACATGGAGAATCAATATGGTATATCTAAGGTCTGCTTAGACTTGCAAGTCAAGTTCCTTATGGAACTAGGATTGACATTAAAAGTAGATTAATTTCACCAAATGTGAGAGATTTAGAAGTAAGGTGACTGCTATAAGTTAACTTAGGAAGAAACACTCCTGGTGGGTGTTTTATTTAATTTATCATGTACGGCCATCTTAAAATGAGCTGAGTCATGCATTGATATGTCCCTCTCTTTCCACACACACTACAGGGAAAGCTAAGGTTTGATTAGAGCTAACCTTAAGTGTATAAAACCAGTAGAGATAAAATCCGCATACAGGAATTAAAGGATTTTTGCTTCTTCTGCCCAGAAACTTATTCTTCAGCTTTTAGGAAGCAGGGAGATAACAGGAGGAATAAAGCCAGAAAGAAGGCAGAATAAATGAGCACCACAATCCTTCTAGTCACAATTCCTGGTTACCTTGTTGAGTTAGACTCCTTTTGCATGCTGGTAGGCAATCAAATGAAAGCTCAAAATGCTTTACCATACCTGATTGTGGACTTTGTTTCGGGATTTTGGCTGCTGCTTCAGGGCTTGAGGTGGCACGCACACGCTGATTGGCAGAGCTGTGGATACTACTCGGAGCCGCTGCTGAGATGTTTTTGCGAGGTTTCATGTCTTGCAGCCACATGGGAGATGCCTCAAAGGCTTGCATTCGCCTTGAGTGGCTGTTAGCATTGACTTTGAGAAATGCCTGGGCCTTGTATTCCTGAAGGTCTCCATAGTTGGCGTCTGTCACCCTGCACTCGTACAAGCCTTCATCCTTTTTCCTCACTTTTGAGATCTGCAGCTTGTGGGAGATGTCATTCCCTTGGACTTTCACTGTCTGCAAATTTGCCAAAAAACAAACAAACAGAGAAATGTGTTGTCAGGTATTATTCTTTCTCTGGCAAGTCTCTACCTATGTAGAGCCTGTCCAGAGAAGCCAAGCACCAAATTAATCAGTGGTGTGATTGTGCTTACTGCAGGGAAGTTGTGTCAAGAATGAGTATGTTTATTTGTAACCATGAGGATGTCTGACATCTTCTTTTCAAAACTGTTTAAATAATTTGCTCTGAAATGTTAATTGGCCTCAGACAAACAAACCAAACTACTGTGCTCATTCCAATTAATTGCTTAAGAACATGAACATTCTTAATGAGCTTTCTTACATAAGCCTAGTATCTGTGCACTTCATTAGTTAAACCTTTCCATTTAGTTGGCTTTATTGAATAATTCAGTTTTGAACTAATGTATTAACATTGTTTTTGGAGATGTTTTCCAATATTTAAACTTTTTTGATAGCAATTTATTAGATTAACTTGTAGCCTTCACTACATTAAAACTGCATTTTTGGCATTCATTTTGTCTAATTTAGGCATGTCCAAAACTTTGTTATTTTTTGTATATTAACCATAACAAGACATTTTCTGTCAGATAGTTCCTTTTTTCTCATTTATATAAGTGAATACATATTAGTCATATATAACTTCTGCGGCATAAATTCAAGCAGCATGTGTTCAAGATAATTTAAAAAGTTGTCAGCTGAAATAAGACTCCTTACTGATTTTTAATTTCTTTTAATATCTGAGGGTGGCAACATATTTTTTTCTCATATAATTAAAGCACACGAGTAACTTATGCATCCAGAAATGTGTGATAGGTATTAAGATGCACTAGGAAAGGCAACAGATTCCTTTTTGTATGTTCATCCTTGTAGAGAATTTATATTTAACTAATTAATATCTGTTGCCCCAGAAGAAACCAGTTAAAAGGAATTCAATTGGACAGAAAACTTCAGCTTTAAAGAACTTTTGAACCTGTTTTACTGCCACCATTACATGAATATGGATGCAAATGTCATTTTGTGTCGTATCAGTGACAGACAGTGAGGAAACATCAGGGTGATGAATACATGGTGGATCACAAAAATGGAAAACTGCTAGATTGAAACTAAGCAGGTGTTATTGGTGATTACACAACACCTTGCTTCTGAGAGCTTGGCATGCTGTAGTCATCAGTGCTGGCAAAGAACCTGTTCTGCCTTCTTGAAAAATTGAAAAGCAATACTTGTGAATATACATCACTGCTTGAAGGTACTGGATGGACTTTACAGCCTGTTCTGTTATATTGGGCACTGAGTTTATACTTGGCAAACAGATGAAAGTATGGATTGCATACTTTCGAGCATAACATATGCAATATTAATTACACAGAAAATGCTGTATAGTCATTTAAACCATATTCAATAATAATAATATATCTCTATTGAGCAGATCAGATTCAGCAAAAGGATTAAAGATGTTCCATATGAATGAAAAGAGGATCTGTAGGTCACATTCTGCCTTTAGTTGCTCCAATGCAATATCTGCAAAATTAACTATGTTGCATACCACTAATTAAAGACAAGACTAAGTTTGGGTTTTGCATTTGAAATTTAAAATTGATGCAGAAATGGTATATTTAGGTACAGTTTAAAAACATGATTAGTATATTACACATTTTTTTTAAAGAATTTACCAAATGCACTTAAATATTTGTTCTCATGAAGGCACTTTCCAGTAGTACTAATGAAGAGCCCATGCATATCTTCAAGAAAATAAAAAAATGGAAGGCCACATTTGTAACAAGTGCATTTAAATTGTCAAACTTAATCTTGACTTTTTTTTTTAAATTGAAAATGTAAGATGTGTTTTGCAAGCTTATAAAAACACTTTATAAATAGCCTGTTGTGAATTATTATCATACATAATGAGAGAAAGATTTTTAGCTTGAAAGATGGGACAAGCTTTGCTTGCTTGTCACATCTTATAGATTACCACAGAGATTTTAAATGAGCCAGTATTGATAAGGAATAAATTGGATGCTAGCACTATTTATAGTGTAAGAGTATCCAAACATCACATGTATGTCTTCTTTGTAAGACAGTCTACAAATGTAACTGATGATATGGTCCATGACACAAATCATTTACAGTGTATGGTGAGAAGTTTCATAAGAAATGTAAGTATGGCCAGAATGTATATAATTTTGAATATAATGCACTTGAATTCTCATTTATAAATGACCTTTAGCTATACCTATCTGCACTTGATGGCTTATAGACCTGATGGCTAATTATTTGTAGGCATCAAAAAGCGTCAGAGTAAAGGATTTAAGAGACATGTTTCACATGTATCTGTTGCTGGTTTAAGCTTTACTGGTTCTCCTAGGCTTGGCTGCATCTAAAAGGCACTTCAGGATGGATTGTGTGTGAGAAAGGGAAAAAACCTTTGGCTCATAAGAAATATGCATGCTGCAGTATCTGCTAAATATGTGTCTTTTCACTGCAGTGAACACCACACCATGAGCACATCACCACACATTTCTTCAGACCCTGAGTGAGGAGAGTCTGAACTGTCCTGAGGTCAGGGGCTGTGGCAGTTCCTGACTCAGGATATCTGCTCAGGACAATATCCTTTCCCTGGACATGGGCTGAAGCAATGTCACTTATTATTTACTTGAGAAAATGTTCTGGTTTAATCTCCAAGTGGCAGATTGGTAATGGTGATATCAGAATCCACAATCCTAAGAGTCTCGGTGGACAAGAGAGATTATTCTCCACAGGGAGGTCTTGTCCAAAGACCTTCCTTTCTGAGCTTTTTTTAGATTTTTTTTTTTTTTTTTTTTTTTTTTTTTTTTTTTTTTTCCCCTGCCAGCAGATATGAACATGGGAAAGCACCCATTTAAATAGTTGCACACCCCACTGAAGGAAAGTGCAGCTTCATGGCAGAATTTCAGCCTTAAAACCAGCTTGGGACACCAATACAAACTCAGCAGTTGCCCAGGATAAAAGAAAGCAGAAGGTGTAAGGATGGGTGCAGGTTGTCTGCTTCCACAGAGTGGAAAGAGTCTGCCGAGGGTCTGGACCTCGCTTGCCGATGCCTACACGCTCAGGGGTCCCCAGGGGGTGCAGGCTGCGTGCGGTCGGGATGTCCTAGCAACCTCTGGACAATGTGGGAGAGGAGGGAGCTGCGTGATGCCAGCCTCTTGCTCTCTTCAGCCTGCGATGTGTATGCGGAAGGGATGAGGGGGGAGGCAACAGCCTCTCTGCACCCCGCCGCGTCCACCGCGGGCCAGGGCCCGGGGTGGGTTCTGGCTGCGGCGTGACCCGCCGGGCCGGCGGGGGCTGTCCGCGCCCTGCGGAGACACTTACGCTGATCTTGGTCCCGTCGTTGTCCAGGTCCCGCTCGGGCAGCAGTTCCACCTGCGGGGAAAGGAGCGTGGGTCTCCATCCCCGGCTCTCCTCCGGCCCCCTCCCCGCCTCCCCGGCCCGCTCTGAGCTCCCCGCTTCTGCGGCCGCTCCCCCAGCCCGGGGACCGGCGCACCGCGCCTGCCACCTGCGGGCCGCGACAGGGAGAGCCGGCACATGCGGCAGGGCACCCCCAAAAAGCGTGGCAGGTGGGTAATGCCCTACGGACCGGTGTGGGCACCTTATCGGGGCAGCTGAACGCCCAGATCAGTGCGGAGATGGCAGCGGAGAAGGGAAGGAGCGCCCTTGGATAGCCGTGTAAGTGGAGGTCGCCCCCTCTGTGCTGTTTTATGATTTATTTTTTTTTTTCTTTGAGGCATTGATTTTCCCCCGATCTTCCTCTTGCTCCCCTCCTTCTCTCCCCCGTGCCCTCTCCCCAAGCTTGTGCCCTCCTGTGGCAGCTGCATGCAGAGTTAAGGCTGCCAGGAACTCAGCTGCACCAGCTGTAAATTGGAGAACACGTGTAGGATCCTGCCGTTTGGGAAATAAAAAATTCCCTCAAGGTACAGCTTCTGAACAGCTGCTTTCCAAAATGAGAGAGAGAAATAAAGAAGAAAAAAACCCACAACAGACTCTGGAAATCAGTGAGGTTTTGTGAATGTCCCTAGCTGCATCCTTTGAGTGACAGGCACCAAAGGCACCATCCCCTGAGGTGGGCGGTTTTCACTGCAGGTTCCTGCACTGCTATTTCATGGTCAAAATCTCTCTCTGGGGAGAGCCAGAACCTCCCTCTGCTCCCTTCCTCTCCCTCCCACTTCTCCTCTCCCTTCCTTCCTCTCCACCCCTTCTTCCGTGGCATTCCCTAGTGGTTTGTGGACCTCATGGCAGAGTATCAGTACCTGAGTGCCTGTAACCTCAGCTCCAGCCTCTTGGTCCTCAGCTGCCCGCAGAAACCACCACTGGATTTCAAGGTACACCGAAGTGGAGCCACTTTGGAAAGCACAAGACATCTCCACATTCTGCCCTTCAGTGGCCGTGACATTTCGAGGAAACTCAGTAAATTTTGCTGAAAAAAAAAAACCAAAAAACAAACCAAACATAACATGTTGGGATCTCCTCTTAGCTACTCCTTGTTTATTCTCTGGGTTTGGTTGTTGTTCCTTGTTTTGTGTTGCCTTTTTTCCTATCTCTTTTTTCCTTTTAAATTCATTAATTACTGTTTTCTTTTTCACATTCCCCTTTGTTTATGATTTTCCAATTTCCCCATATGTCATCTGCCTGGTTTCTCTCACACCTGAGTATACCTTTCCTCCCCTATGCACAAATCCACCTTACACATACTCTGCTTATGGGAAATGCTGTAGACGCCCCTGCTTACTGAAGTTTCATGTAAGTAGGTTCAAATACCCTTGGGCAGAATGCAGTATTTCACCAGACTCACTGAGGGAAGTTGTGCAAGACCAATTTGGAAATGGAGAAAAAAAAAAAATCAGACTGATTTATTGTATTTCACAGGACTGAGCTGCGGATATGTAAGTTGATAACTGTTGGGTACTCTTCTGACGTGTGGGTTATGACCATCCAGGCTTTACTTGACTTAGTTACTCTTTCTCAGAACCTCTTCTAAAAAGCAGACCAAGATGCAATGTATCTTCAGTTTCTCTGTCCTGGAGGACACTTCCTAAAGTAACCTTCACTTTTGCATCCCAGTCCCTTAACATACAGGATCTAGACATTTCTGTACACCACTGCTAGGCTTAAAAACTAATCTTGATGGACATTTTTCAGGACATTGCTATTTTTTTAGCATCGCATTCTTAACTGTCTCTCACTTTTAAATTGTGCAACATAATCAAACATGATAGAGAAGTGAGGGGGCTACAGTTAAACAATGTAATAAGTAAAGCCTATGTTTCAAGAAGAGAAAAATATGGAAAGACTCTGCAATGTTGCTTTCTGTTATGTGTTACAGACTGACTGGAATGTATTTTGATGCAAAGAAATATTGCTTACGGTGTCCTTCCCTCTTTTGCTCTCTTTGACCAGTCTTTCCAGCTAGCCTGGAACCAGTGGCATAATATAGCAATAAGCTCATCCAGTATTATTTCTTTTTCTCCTTGCATTCATGCTTGGCAACAGATACTTAACAAAGCTACTACCTTTCTATTTCACGATGTCCCTTTCTCTGTCCCCCCCCCCCCCCGCTACACACACACACCATTTAGTGATTGCTAGTCACCAAGTAAGTTGCCGTAAGTAAATTGCCGTAAGGACTGTGCTTTTTGTGTATTCGGGGCTTGTAAGTTTGGTGGGGTTTTTTGGTGTGGGTTTTGTTGTTTGGTTTTTTTTGTTTGTTTCTTTGTTTTGTTTTTTTTTTTATGGGGGGGTCGTCTGTTGTGGTTGGGTTTTTTTGTTTGTTTGTTTTGGGTTGGTTTTTTTTTTCCTTGTGTATTCCATTCCTCCCCTCCTGATCAGCGTCTGAGCCGTGTCCATCCCTCCCCTCCTGATCGGTGCGTGTGAGCGGTGCGGGTAACGCGGCGGGGAATGCTTGCAGCACCCTCCTCGATCGCACGGCCAAAGGCTGCCTGCGGGGAAGGAACAGCGGGCAGGGAGCAGGGGACGGGAGGAGGAGGGAGACGGAGTTGGGCAGGCGGGGCCAGCGGGCAGAGGGCGGGGGTAGCGGGCAGGAGGGAGCGGGCAGGAGGGAGCGAGCAGGGGGAAGGAGCGGGCAGGGGAAAGGAACGGGCAGGGGGAAGGAACGGGAGGGAGCGGGCAGGGGGCAGGGGGAAGGAGCGGGAGGGAGCGGGCAGGAGGGAGCGGGCAGGGGGAAGGAGCGGAGGGAGCGGGAGGGATCGGGCAGCCGGGGCTCTGTCCATGGTGCTGACGGCGTCGCCGCAGCTCCGGGTCCCGGCCAGGCGGACCCTGCAGCACTGGGGCTGCTTGAGATGCACGGCGCAGCTATCGGCGGGGAGGGAGGAAGGAAGGAGACGGGGGTGGTGGTGGAAGTTGATTTTGTCTTTTTTTATATATTTTAATCCTTTTTTTTTCTTTTTTTTTTTTTTTTTTTTTGGTCGGGGGGTTGCGTGGGCAGAAATACAAAGTCGCAGAATGGAAATGAAGGTCTGAGTCGGAGGATTGCATACAAGATGATAGGAGGGGAAAGGGAATCCAGCACGAAAAGAAAATGCAATATTTTTTAAAGGGAGGCAGTAGATTTAGCCATATAGTATTTGGATTTGGAATGCGGTAGTTATGAATGAATGAATGATTGGGTAGGTGTTTATTGTATGTGTGGATGTTTATATACAAACATGCACAACCCAAACACATGCATGTCCTTTCAATAACACCCCTCTACTCTTCTGCAAGGTGCCTGTTATTTCCCTCTGTGCAATCAAATAAGCGGAGACTTATTTGTTTCATTCCCACTTTGGGGAAACTTCTCCCCTCTCCTCCTATCCACAGACAATTTTTAAGCAAAATGTAAACATGGTCGTTGGTGTCCTCATCTGCTATCCATTGTGCTTGTTTTCCTTCTTTTTATTTTCTTTTTCCTAGTGCCTCAAGCTCTTCCTCTCCCCCCCCCCCCCCCCCCCAATCCTGTTCAGTCAGTCAGTCTTGTACTGGTCTAACACAGAAAAACACACACTCAGATTTGACAATAAGTGATCTTACCTTGGGTAGAAAGTCCTTGTTGAATATACATAACTGAAAAGAAAATGAATCCAACATAAGCTAGAAAGATCCCCATCATTCCAAGACGAAGAAGAAGTCACATCAGGGTAACAAAAGCCAAAAATTCCCTCAAAAAAGGAAGAATTGATATCTGACTGTATATGTATCTTTAAATATATGAGCAGAAAGAAATTTTTAAATGTTATAAAAAGGCTTTGTATTGTAGCCCTAGCTGCGACACTAGCAGCATTCTGCTACTCAGTGGAGTCTTTTTCCTTGGGAAGAGCGAGTATTGCAATACAGTGTGGTTCAGATGAGCTGTCTCAGGCGCTGTGTTGCTTGAAGTCCAGATTCAGACTGAAAAAAAAAAAACCCAACAAAAAAAAAACAAAACACAAACCGTCGTTGAAAAGTGGGTATCAGCTGCTTTCTGTGCCTTTTTTCAGCTACCTGTCAGCTTCGTCCAATGTCAGCTCTTGCTGCTCAGGATGGTGTGATGACTGCACTCCCTACACACTGATCCAGCTTGGGAAGAGAGGAGTGGGGGAAAGAAAGTGCTGGGGGGGAAGCGGGGGAGAGAGAGAGAATTCTACTGTGCTTGTATTGCTTCAACTTTTCACTCAAATGGCTGTGATAATGCTTTTAACCCTTCCCTCTCTCTCTCCCTGTTCTCTGCACCTCTCTACCTGTTCTGACTTCTACTGGTTCTGATGCCACGGTAAAGCTGCAACTCTCTCTCTCTGTCTTTATTTATTTTTTTTTCCACCCTCTTTTCATAGTGTACAGCTTGTCATTGTAGAGGGAGCAGGGAGCCTTTATTGTACTGATGTAATCTTCAGACTTACATCCCAAAACACTCAGTGGCTAAGAGGGCAATGCAGTGGTTTGATTTTTGGTGAGTTAAGCTGTTTCTCTTTTCTCCTTTTTCTCTCCCTCTTACAGGGTCTGAGGGGAAAATAGTTACTCAGTAATCCTATTGCACTTGTTATTTCTGGCTGCACATAACTGCTTCTAGCATCCTATATTAAAATATTGCTTATTTTGTCTTCAAAATCAGATAAAGAAGATGCTGCTTAAAGTGTGCTAAGTATACATGTATTTGTATAGATTTTTATGGAAAAATATTTAGCTAGGTAAAACTGGATTTTGGTACTCTACAGATTACTCACAGTAATATATGTATTTATGTAGAGAAGGTGTTTACAACATATTAAAGAATGCTTCCCCCTGTAGTGAATGTTTCCTTCTCCCTTCCCCTATTTTCTGCCTATATATATTAATAACATTTAGACTAACCTTGACTATATTAGATATTCAAAACACCCTGAAAGAATCTGCACTGGGGGAAGTTCTCTGACAAAAATCATCCTGCTGCTTGTAGTTAGAAGCCATCTAGAAAGTGCTTGTTGCACTAGGCAAACATCAAATACCTCCACAAGGCTGAGTCAAAGACAAAATAGAATCTGGAAAGAGCACCTGATAATCACTCAGACTGCCAAATAGCTGTACTTAACTGGTAATCACAGACTGAAAAAAAAAAAAGATACAAGCCATACCAAGTTAAAGATAATATCTGCATGGGCAATATTTTTTTTTTCTGTTGGATCAAAAACTGGACAGGCTCTGTAATTTCTGGCAATGGGAGTGCAGCAGTTCCACAACAGTACAAGATGCAAGTTTCACCTTACTGCACCATCCAAATTATTATATGCATAGAGGATATCTGACATAACTGCAGAGATCTCTTTCACACAACTAATGACATCTGATTGGAGAACAGACCTTTTGCCTATTTTTTAACATTTAAATGTGTTATATTTGCATGAGTTCTCATCATTACTTATGAAAATAGGGGAGGCACTTACCCATGGTAATGATCTATTCCACTGATGTCATATCTTAAGCATAGTAATAATTCTTAGTAAAAATGAATGAAATAAATAAAATTTAAATTAATAAAATGATGCCCCAAACAGGAAAATAATTATGTTTCCTGAAAGATGTTCTATTTCCACAGAGTTTTAATTAATTTAAAGGAGGTAATGATGGATATATTCAAAGCTAAAGAAAACCTGTAAAGCAAAAGACATGCACAAGTTTTTAAAGGTAATGGATCTAAATTATCTGAAGTAGCCAAGGACTGTGAATGATTCAGTGATTAGACATACACTATGGGGGTCTTTACAGGTTCAGATGGTAAATTTTTGAATAATTTCTGTAAAAGAAATCAGATCCTTTTCAGATGGGCAGCCAAAATCCTAAGTCACTCCTGAAAATGAAGGCTGATTATAGGATTCACTTGAAACACATGAACGTCATCAGTAATCAGTTGCAATTACAAATTAGAGACATATTATCAGCAGCCAAGTTAAATGCAAATTTGACAGGATGAAAAAGAATCCAAGCAGCATCACCTGGTTTATAAGGGAAGAAGAAAACAAAAATAGATATTTTTTTCCTCTTTTTTTGCCTATTCCAGTTTATGAAACTTGATAAATAAATTAAATTTCTTCAATTTATAATTTAGAAACAAGAATCATTATCATAAATACCTTGCAGTCAATGAAATTTAAAAAATCATAAATTACTGTCACAGGGAGGTACAAAATAAGATAGATAGTTACTAAAATATCAAAAGAGAATGCATTTGTTCGGATATGGATTTAATTTAAAGATTCATAGAACTTGGTTACATGTTCCTTATTTTTACTCTATTGATATGCTGGAACAAGCTATGTGATTCATAGAATCATAAAATGGCTTAGATTGGAAGGGACCTTACAGATCATCTAGGACCTCAACAATTTGAGAAATGGGCCAGTGCAAACTGCATGAGGTTCAAGAAGTCCAAGTGCAAGGTCCTGCATCTGGATCAGGCCAGTCCCAGGCAGAATTACCAGCTGGGTAGAGGGAGTAGCCCTGAGAAGAAGGTCTTCGGGCTGTTGATTGATGAGAAACTCAAGATGATCTTGAAGTGTGCTCACACAGTTCAGAAGACCAACTATATCCTAAGATGCATCAAGAGGAGTGTTGCCAACAGATCACGAGAGGTGATTCTTCCCCTGTGCTCTTGTGAAACCCCACCTTGAATACTGCATCCAGTTCTGGTGTCTCCACCATAGATTCAGTCAAGTATTTTAAAAGGAAAACAGAAATAATTGACCTCATGATTTTGGGTTGTTGTGGGGTTTCTGTGAAATGAACGGCCACAAAGGCCACATTGTGAACAAGCCATGAGAAATACTGGTAATGATAAACAATGTGCCATGAGAGTTATGAATAGACAGTGCTGGCAGCGTCAGAAAATGTTATAAGTTTAGACAATGCTGTTTTATGCTGTTTTACAAACTTATGCTGTTTTAACCCTAATGTAAGACAATGCTGTTTTATAAAAGACAAGGTGGTCTTGCAAATTATACTGAGCTAAAGACTTTGAAGCAACTGAAAAGTTACAAAAGAAGATGAGCTATGTGCAGAAGACAAGGAGATGTGGGAAAAGCTGTTGCAGCTAAATTGTGGACTGAATTAGCATTATGTAATCTGTAGGTGGTCATAGCTATTAATTAACCAATTAGCATTGAAGTTAAAAGTACAGTCATATACTAACCAATCAACAAGTAGCTTATATATGAGCAAGAGACAGAAAGAATATATAAACTGAGCTATCTTGGCAATAAAATGGGATTTGCTTTCAATCATACTGATTGTGTTGGCAATTATCCATACCCTCTCGTCATCACACAGTCAGCCATGCTGTATGAATCTGGGTGGTGAACATGTCTAGTCACTTTGTATGTACCTCTGCCTTTTGTGCTGTAGAAAGAGTTTTTTATGTTGCCCAGCTTAAGTGAGAAGAATCAGTTGTGTTTATGGCATGAATCATACAGTTTATGTGAAATTTTTATTGCCTCTTTTTCCCCCTTTCAGTTATTCTAACAAGTGAGTTATCACTGGACACTTACAGGTCATAGCAAGAACATCCATGCACAGGGGAATGATTTTTAAATAATGCCAAAGAAAAGTAATATTGGAAGACTTATTTATGCTGCCTTGGAACTGAATTGTATGGTTCATCCTGTGTTTGGTTGCTAGCTCAGTACATGTTCCAGATCCAGTGCTCCTTCAAAACCATAAAAGCCCAGGCATGTTCACCACTCTGCCTAGTTTAAAAACCCCAGGTCTGTGGATCTGTTTTAACTATCAAGGTAAACAAATGCCTATGGTGGTTATATTTCCAAGTTCAAAAGACTTTAGAAGTGAAAGTTATCATACTGCCAGCTAGCAACATAGTTGGAATGCTTTGGTTCCAGACATGCACAGGTAAAGGCTGCTTTGTGCTGCTGGAAGCTGGACAGCTGATGACTTAACTCTGCATGAGACCATGACTGAATGTTGCTCTTCAACAAACTCAATTAAAAATGAAACAATAAAAAAAAAAGTTACTTGGTTTGATATTATGTTGTTTTATTGTTCGATATTTTCAGGGTTTGTTTTTTTTTTACTTTTATTTCAAAGATTTTTTTACTATTTCAAGGGAAATTTTGCAATTTCTGATGATATTTCTGATTTCTAAAATGTAAAAAAGAGGTTGATATCCTTCACTGAGGGCTGCTGTTTGTTATCCCAAGTGTTCATATGAGGTTCTTCCAGAATATTACCCATGTCTCTGCAACGCTATCACTGTACCTATGCTACATGTAATTACAAGAACAACCTTGGTTGTAATGGGGAAAAAACCCAACCAACCAACCAACCAACCAACCAACCAACAAATTCAGTGCTTCTATACTTGCAAGTTTAGCAGAACTTGTAGCAGCATAACCACAGTAATAATTTTGGTAATAATTCCACAATAAAATTGTGGAGGGTTAACTTTCAAACCTGAGACTATCAATGGGACTTCTTACACAATTACATATTTATTAAGTTTAAGGGGAGATAACACATGCACCAAATTACAACTACAAGACCAGTGCTAGCATTGGCTGTTCTCAGAGAATTTGTAATCTTTGAACAAGAGAGAAACGTTGCAAGAATCTATATTTTATGTATTTTGGGGACAAGAATTTCTCAGATCTATTTATGATGTCACCAAGGAGTCCCAGAAAAAGTAAAGCAACCCATAGCTATCAAAGTAAGGACGTACCCTTAATCAAGGCAGAAAATAAAGGTATGACCTTTCAAAATTTGTAGCATTTGGTTCACTTGCCAATCTGGAGAAGTCCTGACAAATAATGATCATTTGGGTTGTGATATATCTATGCTAGCTGTCTCTCAGGGTTTGAGATTGTTATATTTGGAGATTTTACATCACTTTTTTCAAACATATATAAAATACCTATGAAACCAACAGTGGAAGAGGAGAGAATTATAACAAAGAGGAGAGAATTTCTAATTATTAATTAGAAATAATTACTATTTTACCTTTAAGATTTTTATTTGAAATATCCTCATATGCTTACTCTTCAGATCAGTGATATTTTATGGACTTACCATTTGTGTTTGGACATTGTACCTTTGACACACTTGTGCAAATTCATGCACATCTGGTCATACCCAAAGGTCTGAAAATTGATTGCACGTATTCAGTAACATCTCCTACCCCTGAGAAGCCCATGTTTGTTCATCGTGCCTAAATTCACATCCTTGAATGCTGACTAATTGCATAAACAGAATCTTCAGAGAGTGAATAGAGATGCAAAGGGACTAGCTGAGCAAAAAACCCTGTAGTTACAAGCTGGAGAAACAGGAGAAAGTCAAGAGAAAAGAAAGATGTGACAAGGATCTGAGGCACAAGTGAAGAGGTTAAAAGTTAGAAAATGTCATAATTAAGTTTTTCCATTATATTAATTTCTTTTGTTCCAACGCTATTATGAGCAAGCTCTGTTTCAGTTGAACCTTTCCTGTTTTTAACCTGAGCTCACACCTCACTCAGTAGGCAAAATTGTCCTAGTCTAAGAATGGCTTCTTGCTCAAGTCTGAGAAGTAAAGTTCATCATGTTCTGCTCATGATACTCCTGCCTTATTTCTTACAAGTATTGAAAAGAAAGGATGGCTTCCACTCAGGGCAGCTAAGTTCTAACTTGGAGAAGCAAAGTCCTCCTCTGACTGTCAGAATTCCTGAGTGATGCTGTGTGGTCCCTTACATCAGATGTTTCACAGATGGTCAGGAGTGGTGTTTTTCTCATTTCTGAGTGCCCAAGTCAAGATTCCAAGGGCTGAGATGAAGAAACACTGAGCTGCACTTAGGGTGAATGGATGCTGTGTTTGAAAGTGTAAAATATTCCAAAATTATTACAAAATACAACAAACTACCTGGTTCTTGGGAAGCTCAGCATTGACTGCTGCCTATGTGGTTCTGCTGCTGCTTGTCTGTAAAGTGGAATATATCATCATGTGACTTCAGAGTGGTTTTGTTATGATAAATTAACCTTCTTGAAGCTCACAGAGCTTTGCATTATGAGCACCGTAGGGAAGCCCATAAGGAAATGAATAATTTTGTCTTCAGCTCAGGGTTTGAGTGGTACATGTGGATGAGACCTAGGGACTCACACTGAACAATAAAAACAATGAAAATATCAGAGACTTTCTCATTACTTGAACTCCATTCTTCACATGAGGGGTGGGGAGGAGGCTCTAGAAAAAAACAAACCAAAACAACAACAAAAATGTCATGGTGTATTAAAAGACTGCATGACATTGCACAAGGGAAGTAAGGCTAATTCTTACTCTGCTGTCTCTTGAGTATTTGATTTTTCAACCTTAACAATGCTGTTTCAGTACAGCTTTTTATGTATGGTGTTCATTTTATTGCTCACTCTCTACCATTGTCTCTCTCTGCCATTAAGTAGCTGAGAGACTTTTAAAATGGGACTTTGGGCATCAATCCAAATGGATTTTTTCCTGCTTTTCTCTTTGTTTTTATGAGGAAAAAAAATAGGGAAAACAAGCAAAAAAACCCCCAAACCAAACCAAATCAAAAGTTGTTTAAAGCACAGTCTGTAGCTTGGGATTATGGAAAATATATGACTCTCAACATTCTATACAGAAAATCTTAATGCTCTGTTACTCTTCTTATAAACCTCTGTATTTTTTTTCCTCTCTTCTTTTTTTTTCTTCCCAGTGTGTTCATACCCAGAATAGTTTAGCGATATCTTTACAGCATGATAAATTCATATTTCTGGATTGAGTTTTTGAAAAACTTTAGTTCCTAAATTGCTTAGTATCATATAGTGAGGGCTTTTTTAGCAAAGCAAAAAAATCAGATGCAGAGGTCTACTGCAGAAGTTTATACTTTCTGAACTATGGATATTGACTGCAGCTTTTCTAAACTCAAGCTTCTCTGAAATTTGTTTGATTTCTCCTTTTCTTTGTATCTCTGAGAGTGTTAGTTCCAAATGCAATAACAGTTGAAGGGATTTCTTGGAAGAAAAGGATGCTAAAGGGCAGAACAGTGGCTCTGGCAAGTTAGTAAGTGGTGTGCTCATCAGGTGAAAAAAAACGGGGAGTTATGGACAGCTATCAAGATGGTCATATAAAAGACAATTAATTTCTTTGAACTATTCTAAGGTAAGTCACACTATGTCCATGAAAAAAACATTTTTTTATTGTGGAAGTAATTCCAAAATTTACTTGATTCCTTAAGGTCTGCTAGTTTGAGGAAGGAAAGAAGTATCCTCATCATGCTCAAAGAGCATACTTAATTTTCTTACTGAAGTAACAAAGAATGCATCTTTTGCACCTCTTTAAGTTTCTCTTTTTCCCCTACCTTAACTGTCATTGTCATATTGGGTTCAACTACACGCTGAAATGGCAGCAAAGAAAGCAGAAGTGTTGTGTTGTTTATGTTTGTTTGTTTGCTCATTTTTCTAGTTAGAATGTTTAAGAATCTTAAAGGTGCAAAGTAGCCTTAGGGAAGAAGTGTTTCCTTGAAAGACAAGTTCCTTATTTAGCACTAGAAAATATTTGTTCTGTTGTTTCATGGTAGTTGTTATTTGCCTGTTTTTGAAAAAAAGGTTGCTTATTGAATAAGTCTTTATGAACAACACGTCTCTGTGGTAATTTTTGTTATATTGTAAAATCTAATGGCCAGTTAAGTCTTATACATGTACAAATTTTACACATTTAACTGTCTGAAAGGCTTATGAATTTCTACCTACCACAGAAGCTCTGTTTTAGAGAAATCCCAATTCTTAATCTGTGCTCCTCTTATGGAGACTTTTTTGGGGAAGGAGACAGTGAGGAGCAGCCAAGGATAGGGACAGTTTGCAAGCAAGACAAGCAAGATGGGAAAGTGGAAAGTATGAGAGTCAGTGCAACTCATAGACAAGTCAGGCTGTGGAAAGTACCAGTTGATCACTGCCTGTCTGTGCTGAACTAGGGCAAGATCACTGGGCACTATTTGTGATTATTCATCCAGAAAAGCATGAAGCACTTACAAAGCTTTCCATCTCCAGAATTCAATTTCTTCCAGCTTTTTCCCAAATGCTTTTATATTTCTTTTAAAATTTTAAGGACAACAACAACAACAACAAAACCCTCCAAAGAATAGCATTTTTCATAAAACCACATAGTGAAGTATACCTAGACAGAAAAGGGAGAGCTTTCTGATTTCATAAACCTGTAATACTTCATTATTCTGCTGATGAGGGTAAATATAACAATTTCAAAATAGAACAAGATGTTTGTGTTAACAACTGATATAGTATATTCCTTTGAAGTAAGCTAGTAACAATGCAAAACGGCCTTTCAACACATAGGAAAGCTTCATAGAAGAGGTGGTGAAAAACATTGGGATAACCTCAGCTATTTGCATACAAAATTATTCATTTTTTTCTGTAAATAAATCCCCTTTAATAATTTTAAGTACATATATTCATATGGCTCTAATATACATATACACAGAGAGCCATATTCATATGTCTCTAATTTTTATGTAGCTCAGTAAAATAGTTACTGTAGCAGTTTCAGCCTATGAAAGGAGACATTTTTTTGGGACTAAAAAAGCAAGACTTTCAGTGTTTGATTTTGGGCATTATTTTACTGCATTTGCCCAACAGTGAGACTGTAGCTCTCAAGCGGATTCAATAACTGTAAGTCTATATTCATGATGCAGGGCCAAGAAGTCAAGGAGGAATGAGGGCTTCAGAGATTATTTCAGACTAGGAAAATTTTGGGTTCAAAAGTAGCTGGTAAGCAGAAACCCATCTGAATGGCCTTGAATGAAGTTCAGCTATGAAACAATAAATCCATTACACTAAGCAATATCCATGGAACAACAGTCCACAATCCAGATGGAAGCGGCTTTCTCAGAAATAACTTATCAGACATTCGCTTTCTTCAACATTCAAAATGGGATTTAAAATGGAAGAAAACCCTTGTAATTTTGATTATACTAACCTATTTTAAGGGACATACTTTTTAACAAGTAAATAAACTTTTGATTGGCTAAGTACAAGTATTAATCATCTTCTGTACAGGAAAAGCCTTAAGGACTATTCATGATTCTGCATTTTGACAACACAATTATTAATTAGAAGCTTAAAAGAAGAAGTGGATCCATGTTTAAGTGTGAATATGACTGTGATTAAATATTAGGATTTGTTGATTGGAAATGATTGATAGGTTGCTTTGTTTTTCAGGATGATTTATCAAAAAGACTTAATTTGAGTATGTGTTCGGGTTTTTGTGAGGTTTTTTTTTTGGGGGGGGGGAGGGTTTGCTTGGTTGGGGTTTTTTGAGGGGTTTTGTTTTAGGACTATATTTGGGAATATTATTATACAAGATAAGCCATAAAATAAAACAAAATGAACCTTTATTAAGCTAAATTATTAAAATAGTTCCTGTGTTCGGGACATTCCTCGTATATCCTCATATTCATTTTGACACAAAGCTGACTTAAATTGACAGGAGTCTTTATTTAACATCAGTGGCCTTGGGTTCACAGTTTCTCTGGCTGATGAGTAGTGTTGACCATATGAAAACCCCATCTGTCTCACTCATTGGACACTGTCAATGTGCTTCTCAGAATCAAACAATTTTAAATTATTCTCAGAAAAAGCATTCTTATATAAAAATAATATTTCTGGGTTGGCTTGTCAATCTGCCATCCTTGACAGTTTCAAGATCAGGTGGTCCCATATTTTTGGACTATGATGAAAAATTTTCCAGGATATATAAGGCTTGATCCGAAGTCCCATCCAATTGAACTGGAACAAATTCCTCAGAATCTTTTTAGTCACCACCTGCTTTTTCTTCACTTATTCTTAAGCATTCCTTTTCTTTCAGGGTAACAAAGTGTTAAGTAACTTAGAAATACCATTTGTAGATAAGTAGTTTTTAAAGAGCTTCTTTGCTCACCTTGATTACTAGCTTGAGATCTTGACAGAGTAAGAAAAATATGAGCTGAAATAAAATTTCTGAGTCTCTGTAGTTAGCTTTCTGTTCTTTTCATTCTTCTCTTTCATTATTTTTTTTAAATTCCATTTTTTTTTTTAAAAAGGGAAATTCTGGGATATAGAAAATACAAAAAGCCACACAGCAAACCTAACATTGTAGAGCAAGCATGACTGTAAGTGCCCTTCTTTGAAATGCTTGTAAAGGATATAATTCAGGCACCAGGAGGGGAGACCTTTGAAAGGAGCCTGAATTCGGACACAGTATGCTATGTAACCAAACAAAAGATTGTTGCCTTTGATTGTTTAATATCCCTAGCAGTAAGGTGGTACCATGTAGAATGCTGAAAAGTAACACATGGTGGGGTATATAATTAAGTGAAGCCTGAAGAATAATTATGCAACTACAGCTCAGCGTAACGAGGATCCAGGGTTGGGGTTTTTAATATCATATTTTGACAGTAAGTAGAAAATTGAAATGTGATGTTAATGCATCTGTTGGAAATAGAAGGAACCTGCAGATACAGGCATTTCAAAGAAAAAGACTATTTTTACCTTCTGTGGAATGGTAGCATTCCATGTTTTATTTAAGTAAAATAAAGTTTTATTTATTAAGGATTTGATATAATTTCAGAAGAAGAATGGGAAATTATCCATTGATCTAAATGGAAACTGGCTCTATCCCTCTGTTGAAATATTTAGATTTTTCTCTGTATTCATACAAATACAACGGCACTATTACTCTGAAAACTGCAATGCATACCAGTCAAAGCCAAGTTTCTGGGCTGTTCAGAAGAAGATATTTTAAACTGAGGATTTCAGCATAAGCCTGTTCACAAGAGACAGCTCTAGGGTTGCCACAACAGCAGCTTTTTGCTGCCACTGCAGAAGATTACAAGAGAGTTTAATTAATACAGCATTTGGAAAAGTGAAAAGATGTCCGTCCAAGATAATTCTGTAATTCTGGGACCTAGCTTGAGTGGCAGTGGGTTTTTCTCTCACTACGTGAGGTGCATTTTAATGTGAAAACCAGAAGGTATTTGAACTTCATCCTTGCTGCTGCCATGGTACTCTAAGTACAGTGGTTATGAACATCTCTTGACCCATCTCTTCCTGGTTCTGGTTGGATATTTAACACTGTTTTGAAACAGGGGAGCAACCCAGCTGTGTATGCAAAAGGGGTCAACTGCTGTTAATAGGTTCCGTAGACCATCCCAGGTGCTGGCATGGGGTTGGCAGATGCACAGTAGAACTAGTGGAATAAGAAATAATAACATGGAATATGGATATAGAAGCTGTGAAAAATCCAAATGAATCCAGGTGGAAAATAATGTTTCCTGAGAATGCAGTTAAGTCTCTCCTTAAATCCATAATGTTAAGATTTATCAACAAAGGAAAGTTTTGGGAAAATTATTTTTCTCATACTGAGATCAAGAGATTTTTCCCTTTATCTCTCTTAGATTAAAAAGTATATTTAGTTATTTTCCTCAGGAAGATTTTGGCAAGGTTTTGGTAGAAATATTTATCTCTTTAAACTGTAAAAGCTTCACCTCATGATGTCAGTAGAAATGTTACTCCATTGATATTTCACCCTGAATTCAACTGGTCTCTTGCACTCCTAACAGTTCAGTTCTAAAATTTCAGGTGAGTATTCTCTAAATAGCTGGAGGATCAATTTTGAGTCTGTGAAAAAACAGGCCTTTGAGTTCACATGCCTGTTCAGGCACCTTCAGCATTTGAAAACTCCCACCAGTAGAAGACTTTTGTATTTAATTGTTTTAACTGATATCCACTACAGGTAAATACCAGTGGTGTGTGGCTTGTATCATTACAAAGTAATGCAAAACAAATGCATTTCAAATGAATTATCAGCACAGTACCCAAAGGACAAAGAAATAATAAAAAAAAAGGGCTTTTACATCTATCTATAGGACACACCCACTGGATTGAAGATAATTTAAAATTTAAATGTTAACTTTAAATTTTGTTTGGAAGACAAAGAGATAGGTAAGGTGATGAGAGAACAAAATCATTTAGATCTCTCCAAGTAAAAATGTATGTTGCTTTTTGTAGCAAAGAAGCTGGCTGACCCTTCTGTTCATGTCTAACAACCTGACCCATAAACATTAAGAAGAAGCTACCTGCCAAGAATGCTCAATTTATATTGTCTGCCACATCTTTACAGCTGTAACAGGAAGATACCTAAAAGCTTTTTTTTTTTTTTTTTTTTTTTTTTTTTTCCCTCCTTAATAGCACAGAAAAAGTCTGCTTTTACTTGAATCTGAAATCTGAAGTAGGACAGTGAGTCATCCTAGATCTTTATACTGTAAAATTGGAGGCAATGCAGAGGACACTATTCTGTACTATAAAACCAAAGGGAGCATTTCAGGTATAATTCTCTCCAGTTCTGGTGTAAGTACTGTGATGGTAGTTACTGCATAATGCAGACTGCTGCTACACAAGTTGACCCCTGGGGAGCATTTAGTAAATTGTAACAGTCTGTGAAAGCACAAAGTAAAGAAAGATGGACTTCTGAACACACTGGTCTGATTCCTGCAGGTACCTCGAAGAGCTATAAGGAAGTTAAAAGTTGCCCAGCAGCAGTGACACTTATGGCACTTTGTGCAAGTCAGCTCCATCATTGGTCTTGAAAAGTGCAAAATGATGTTGCAGAGGGATGCCTTCTACAGCTCGCAGGAGGATTGTGGGGTCAGAGAGCAGGGTGACTTTCACACCATGCCTATAGTTTTTTTGTTTGATTGTTTTTGTTTTGTTGGGTTTTTTCTGTTTTGAGATTTTACAGGTTTCTCTGTTTGTCACTGTCCCACAGCATGCACTGGCTCCACCTTTTATTTGTGTGGTTTTGACTATTCAAACAAGAGTAGAGTTAGATTCAACTAATTAAAGAGAACTGCCAACAAATAAAATAAAGGGCTAGCCTTCACCCCAAATGTGATACTTTCATACATTAATCTGAAGTGTTCACAAAATACTGGGAAACAGCATTCCACCATATGAAATTGTTCTGCTCTGAGCTATGTAGGTGTCCAAATGCAGTTTTGTAAACTTTTGATTAAAAGCTACAGTTCAGCCTGCTGAACTGCATCCCATCAGATATGCAACCAGAGGACCTCAGCTCTGATCCTTGTTCTGGAATTGATTTTCTCTCCTTTGAAAATGATGCATATAATTAGAAGTCCTTTGTCCAAGTTGAAGTTAAGGATGATAATTTTTTCTGAAAAGCTCTGGAATTCACATATGAAAGCTGAGGTACTGGCCCTTGGTAATATATGCCAATGGCCACTTGTTGTAACATTGCATCACTGCTTCTTGTGCCCAGTTTCTCTGCTGTAATATCAGAGCCTGACAGAGATTTCCTAGTGTGGTATTGCACTTCTTGAAGTGCAAAATCTCAGAGGAACTATGTGAAAAGACTGCAAAACAAATCCTCAGTCCTGTTCACTTCAGTGAGTTGCTCACATTTCTATCTTTTAGAATCTTAGTACTGAAAAGGGACAGAGATAAGCAAATACTGGCAAGAAAAAAGCCAAAAACCAAAAAACAAACCAACCAACCAAAAAACAAACAAAAAAACCCCAAAAAACACAAACCCCAAATAAAACCCAAACAAACAACAACAACAAAAAAAACCAAAACCAAACCCATAAAATTTACCAAGGTTTTTCTCTTCCTGACTTTGGAAGGATAATAAATGGGAAAATGGATTCCCAAAAAACCACAAAGCTAACCTTCTCAGCTCTTAAGTAAGCCTTAGTATGGAGTCTCTTTGAATCTGTGGTGCAGGTGTGCCTTTTTCTCCTGATGCTTTTCCTTAGTTAGTAATAAAAATCTGCCAAGGCTTTTCACAAAACAAATTATTTGAAGATGTGGTTTTTTAACTCATTTTTATTTATTTATTCTGAGAGAAAGAGACGGGTAAAACCTCTAAAGCTAAACAGCAGGAGCAAGCCCAGGCAGCTAATGTAGCATACCAAGTCTTTTCTTATAATTTCTTTCCCTCCTTCCCTCTCTGTGCCCCTCTCCACTGTAAATAAAGGACTGAAGAAAGAAATAAAAGGCTTACACAGCAACACTTGCATCCCTGCCTTTAGTTAACCACGCTTTTCTAGCTTGAGGTAGTATGCATTATTGAAGAGTGTCCAGCACTCTCAAGTAAATACATGCCACTCAAATAAATAACTACCTACTATTCTCCTCTGAATTCCTGGGGAACAATCCATATGCATCCCAGTTTTTGTATTCCATCCTTTCTTTCATTTTTCAGGAAACAATTTTTTCAAAAAATGTCACAGATACACAGAGGTCGACCTGAATGAACTAACAAATTATATTTATTGTTTAATCAACACAGTAGCACTTTGACAAACCAATAATCAAATATAGCTGCCTGCTTTCAGACATCTAAGTTCATGTTCAGGCTAGGGATTTGTACAGCAGCTGGTCCAGTGAGCTTCTGTGTGTCTAATCTCAGGTGTTCATCTTAAAATATTCAAGTTGCACAGACATGTAGTTATTACCTAGGAGTTAATTAACCAGTATAAATTACTTTAGGAAGATCTTCCTTTTATTGCAATCTGACACAATAAATCTGCAACAGTATTTGGTAAATTACCACTTGAGCAATTCCCTATTTAACTGCATTATTTCTCTCATACCTTTGCTTCCCTAAGTTGTTACACTAAATATTTTACTGCTTAAAAATTCGGATAATTATAATGGGCTGGACATTGTTTGTGATTTTGAAAAAAAAAAAAAGCTTATGGGAGTGCTGTATAGTTGCCCCTCCTTTTTATGAATATCTGATAAAGGTCAGTCATTTATGATTTACTTGAATTGTAATTCTTTTAACTGGTATCTACCTGTATGGTGTTTGCATATGGCAACTGGTCTGATCTACTGGTAAGATTTAATTACCCCAAGGTTATATAGTTGAACCTTTCTGATCATATAAGTTGAGTATTCCTAGGACACTACAAGTTTGATATTTGAGCAGCCTTCAAAAACTTCAGAAAGGAATTTAAGGTGAAATTCTCAACATTTGACCATATTGTAAAAGGGCATCTGGTGTATTTCCAAAGGAGATTAAAAAAGATAATAATTAGCTACTTAACATTTTCCAGTTTCTTTCAGAAATAATTCACACTTTATTTATTATTGAAATGACTGCATTATTATTGTGTATACATATGTATATAAATACATAGGGAGAAAGTAGGCAGGGCTTTTTCTATGTGTCATTCAGGTGTATTGAGTAATATCAGTGACACTTTCTCTATACCATCTGCTTCCAGCAGCCTAGTGAACACTTTGTGTTCATGTTATTTATGAACTGTAGAAGACATTATTCCTTTATCCCATAGTCACGACCCACCCACAAGGTGAGTACGACGCAAAGTGAGCACAGCAGGGGGGTGGGCAAATCAAATATCCCAATGAGTGTGTACAGGGTTATGTCCCACAGAGGTGGGGGTCGACCCAGGGAGATTCAGAGTGGATCCCCTTGCTCTCTAAACTCTTTCAGAAAGGAGCCTTGGTGCAGCTGGGCCCAATCCTCTGCCTTTAATTAATCTCTTTTAACGATCCATTAGGTGAGATTAAGTTCCATAATTCTCTGTATGGTACTCTAAGAGTAAGATTACCCAGGAGGTTTGTACAAAACACAGATTTTACTTAAAAGTGAGTAAGATTATAAAGCATGTCAAAAAGACATCACAATATTTCTCTCAAATCAACAGATTACAACTAGCAGATTTAGAAATGATGGTACTTTCAAAGCAATGGATTAAAAATAGCAGAATTTAGCAAAATGATACTTTCAAAGCAATGGATTTGAATTTAGTGAAACTTAAGGAAATTATCAAAAACAGGTTACAACTAACAAAAATGTAAGAAAGCAATGGGTTGCAAAACTTAACAGTTAAGTTAGCAACTATGTTACTCTTACATGGTAAAATAAGGTTAGAAACAGAGAAGAAGGGAAAAAAAAAGTAAGATTGAAAAGATATCACCACTCTTGGATTCAGTGATGATCTTGGTGGGAAGTTGTGGTCCTTGGATGGTGGGTGCACATCCAGCATTTCAAGTCTACTTCTTTTATGCTACCTGGCCCTGCCTATTTTTGGGGGGTGGGAGGGGCTGGTTGATCTTGTGTAGGTAGGTGTTCACTTGGGTCCCCCAGTTGGGGTGACTGAGCTATAACCCTTATTTCTGTGCATGTGCATAGGGCACACACAAGATGTCACTCTGGCTACGCAGAGTGCAGCCTGCCTTCCCCTGTCCCTTATGGAAGAAGGGCAGTGTCCTGCATATAAGGGTGGTCATCAAACAGAGCTCCCCTTGAAAGAACAGTTCAGCTCATCAGAATGGCCACAGGAGGAGGGGCTGCTCTTGCAAGACCAGGGCTCAGTTGATCAGGGTGGTTACCCAAATGAGGGTCTCTCCATGTGAGACCAGAGTCCAGGTGGCTTATTGGATGAGGGCCTCACCCAAGTACAATGTCCATTTTGTGAGGGTGGATGTTTTGAGATAATCGTTCATTTGGGGACTCCACAACCATGTGGATAAAATGCTATCTATAATGGGAAATCGACATGATCCATTTGAGGTGCCAAAAGGTTCTAATAATCTAAAAAGCTTTCCTGACATATTCACTATTTTGGATTCTGCACAACAATCAAGGTCTGAATTTGTGCATCTGGTTAAAAGTACTCATCCTCTAATGTACAGGTTTCAGGATAATTTCTCTTCTTAATCCAAGAGTTTCAAATGCATAGCTCTGTCTCACAAAGAGAATGTCTGACACGGGACTGTAGGCTACTTAAGATACATGTATTTATTGCAGTCCTCAGTTGTGAGACTTTTAACTATATGATATTGTACAGGGAGGAAAAAAAAAGTTCCAAAAATGAATGATCATTGGTGACTCTTAATGCATTAGCCTTAATGAATCTTCTGGCTTAAAAATAATAATAATAATAATAAAAAATAAATTAAAAAGCAGTGTGGATAGGTGGAAATCTTAAGCCTCTTTCTGCTGTAATTCAGAAAGTGATATCAGTCCATATTTCACATTTCTTATACTCTTTAAGCAACCTCTACTAACTGCTGTCAAAGAGAATACTGAGTGACCTTTGGTCTACTCCAGCATAATTGCCATTCTGTTCTTAATGACACATCTCTGCACTCTTTCATACCACAGGGCCCAACATCAGTCTCAGGGAGGGTGAACTTGGCTATGGAAATGAAGTGCCTTGGAGCATTAGGGAGGCTGCTTCCTCAGGGCAGCTCTTACAGAAGCTGGAACTCCTGCCATACCTGAGGCAAGGCAACAAAGGTTACCTCGTGGTGAAGTCGTTGAGAAGCTGGTTTCTATTTCTGTCCCTGACACTGCTGCAGAATTTTTTCCTGATCCTAGGCAGCTGCTTAAAGCATTTTTTCAGAGTGCTGACTAATGCCCTTTACCATTTCTCTGAGACCTGCTTTTGATATTTGTTGGTAAGAGCTCCCAAATAGGAAGGCAGCCAGTGTTAATGGTTTGGTGTGGAGGCTTTAGTCTTTAGAAGCTGTGATTTGAGCAGGCAGAGCACTCAAGTCTGTGTCATCCCAGACATTGGGCTCCCCAGATCAATGGTTCTTAATCTTGGTGTTTTAGCTACTCAGTGTAAAATGAAAACTGTATTCCAGTAATACTTTATAGGCAGCTGTAAAAGTAAAAGCCTTCCTGTACATGAAATACAGTCATGGGTACCACAGAGAAGTCTAAATAAATGGCTTCAAAGGAGAGTCTGAATAAAACAGTGCTGACCAGACCAAAGGCCACACTTTAAAAAAAAAAAAACAAAAAAAAACAAACCCAAAAGAACCCCAACTTTTTGAAGACCTCATTGCTTTCCTGAATGTAATCCATCCTTGTACTGAGCAAGGTAGGGTTCACGTGTAAATATCTGACCAAGTAATAATAAAACACCCAAGACCAAATTAACATTGTAGAGATGACTTTTTCTGCATGTCAATCATTTGCTTTTATTTTCAGGCACTGGGGGTTCTTTTTAAGATGTCATATGTATGAAAAACATATACAAGCCAATATGAAAATGAGGTTAGCTTTTTTCATGAAACTCTCAATAACTTCAGAAAAATTCAGGGACCTTCTTGTTTATTTTTTCCTAGTTGATATAATCAAAAGACAAGGTAATTTGTAATTTGAGGACCAAGCTGCTAACAGATCATTTTAAGAAAAACAAATGATATGGTGATTGCTGGAGGTGGTAGGGCCCCTGTGTCACCTGGTATTAACAGCCATCTGCCAAAGATTTTGGGGGGTATTCCATTGGTTTCAGTGTTACCATCAAAATCAAGAGAATGTTCTCTGATATTTTCTATAGATTGCTTAATTTTTTCTAGATAAGCACTTTTGTACATCAGAATATGGTTCTAAAGATAAATTAGGATAATCACAGCAAAAAAGTTATGCCTTCTCATTCAAGGAATATCATATAAAAAATGGAAAATTTGGGCAAATGAATCGGGAACATGGGAAGAGACTCTAGAGAAAAAAGTGTGATATGACTTGTACACAGGATTTGGAAAAAAATCCTCAATTGTATCAGCTTTCTGGGAACATTTTTTCTTTTTTTTTAAATGAGTAGTGTCTAGCACATATTTGATCATAGAAGCTTCTGTGTTGCCCTAAAATAGCCATCTAGAAGAGTAAGAAAGAGTAAGAAACAGTCTTTACATTTTGCAATCTTGGTTTTAAAACTTTTACTGGACTTCTGGTCTAATATCATCTAACAGATTTCCACAGAGAAACCACTGAAGTTCCCTTGTGTGTCACATTGTACATCTCCTATGTGTAAAATGGAAGTAGCAAAGTAAGATCCTTACTAAAAGAAGGGCAAAGAAACAAAGAATTACAAATCATTAAATAGCTCTCAGCCACATATTTTTCCTGCTATTCACTGTTAAAACATATGATTCCTTCAAAGTTTTGTGAATGTTCTAGCTTTTGCTTCTTTGCCTATTTTTTGTGGTTTTTAATCATCATGATGCTTTCTAAGTCCTGATGCAAAACAGAAACAAGCAATCATTTTTGTTTTATACCTTTTTGAAGAAAAAGTCTGACAGCTGATGTCTCACAGTTAGATCTGATCCAAGAGATACCCCCAAAGACCAGCAGATTAGCCTTAAACTGGAAACTGCCTGAGGTCCAGATGACACAATTACATCTTGGCAAATTAACTGATGTTGATTCAGTTCTTCCTAAGGCTTGTTTGTAAGTCTATAACATTTTTGTGTTTTATTTTTCTTTACTTTTTTAGATTGAAATTTGACATGTATTCTTAAGAGTGAAAATCAGCAATTATTTCTGTTTTCTGATCAAAAGGAGAGAGAGAAGCCATTGTCTTATGTAGTTTTCTTATCCAGTCTCATGTCATTATACATCTAATGGTTCTACTTAGAAATTAAGATGCTAAAAGAACAAATTCCTCAGGTTTCAGCTGTGGATTTCATGTGTGTGTGGAAAATTTGCTGCCCTTTTTTAGATCCAGGAGATCTTAAATATATACATACTATATACATGTATCCTGATTTTTTTCACTAAACAGTGATCTACTGGTTTACCATTGTGCCTGATGATGAGATACTGTACAGACAGTAAGAGAAGTCTTAGAAGAGTTGCAGGTGGCATACACAGCATTGTAGTGTAACAAGGCAACCAGGTGCCCCTAATTGCCAGGGAGTGGGCATGAGCTTGTGTTAAGCCCACCTGTGCCTGATTAGGGCGGGCCCGCAATGTGCATGAGCAGGATCAGGGGGCCAATAAAAGGTGAGTCCTGAAGCACAGGCTCAGCTCAGTCCTGAGCATGTCTGCAGAGAGGCCAGTTGCTCTTGGAGCAACAGCATTGATCTGGGCTAGTCAACTCTGAGAGCCATAGGCTTAGAGTATTGCTCGTGAGTCTCTGCTGGAACACCTGGTTGCCTTGTTACACTACACAGCATCCATACCCTTTATTTGGCTATGGTGCTGACCATTCAGGAATAAACAGGGAACACTGGTAGACAGTCCAGACTCCAAAAAAACTGTCTGTACAATGGCAATATAGTTCTGCTTGATACAGATCCTAAGAGGGAATGACAGATTTCGGGTAAGGTAGGTAAAGAGGTAGATGTCTATATAAATAACCTGTGCTACTGACTGGAAAAAAAAAAAAAAAAAAAAAAAGCTTCAGAAACTGATGTCATTAAGCACAGCAGAAAAGTATCAGTCCTCTTGATAAAGAAGTTATGCCTAAAAAACTTCACACCTATACATTCATATGTGGTGTGGATGCTGGAGAAAAAAAGGCTCTTGAAATGATGTGGAGTAATACTGATGCGAATTCACATAATTCATTCTAGGCTGTTCTATATATCTAACTTGAAATCTCACATCCACAAAACACATATTCCCTGTTTCTCAGTGAAAGGCACCTTTTTCATAGACAGAGGAAGAACTTCAACTCCTCACTTTTGGTCTTCTCAATGACATTAGTAAGTTTCAGGACCAAAATAACTGATATAAATACTCTCCATTGTCTTGTAATGATTGTCTGTTTTTTGTTTTTTTTTCCTGTGTATGAGTCAAAAGGTTAATTTTTTTTTAACTGCCTACTGTGCAAATTCAACTAGGAATCTGCTCTTCCTCTCTGTTAACCATCAGTAATAAATATTTTGCATCTGGAATTCACTTGACAGGTTTGCTTGTGAGATGTGAGCAAGAGTGATATTGTGTGCAATCTTTCAGAACTGTCTTGGTTTTGCAGTGCTAACGGTACAAAATATCAGTAAAGTAAGCAGATATACATAAAGTCCATATGGGGATTAGATCAGTTGGGTAAGAATATAGTATTTTTAATAATAATTTTTCATGCTGTAACTGCACTTTAATCTTTGAATGTGGTGATACAGCTCGTTTGACAGCATCTCCACTTTAAACCTTTTAACATCTCTGCTGGATTCATTAGCACACCCAGCTTTGCCATAAAAGAGAGGTTCACATCCAAACCCTGAAGTAATAAACAAAGTATTTCCACAAAAATTGTCAGCAGCTAACCACCCACCCTGTGCCTGAGGTAAAACATTTTCAGCCACTGAAGTTCCACTCACCTTCTCCTTAATTAGGAAATACATTACAAAAAAGGGACAGTTTTAGGTATTAAGAGTGCTCTTGAAATCATATTTAGAGTACAAATTTGACATCATCCATGTGATATACAGAAAAAGAAAACAAGTCCTCTGGAATTTCAGAAACATGCCCTAGTTCAGAGTATTTTGTCATAATAATAGTTTGCAATACGATATCCTTTAATTTAATTTTCTTAGACTTAGATATTCCATATTTATTTTTTAGAGAGAGAAGTAGATGTATGTTCGTGCCTGGCATATGTTGATGTATGTACTTATGTATGGTAGTTTTGTAAGTATCAATTTGCTTTGAAAATGCATGAGCCTTGCATGCCTTTGTAACTTAATCATGTTTCAAATGAAATAATGAACAGAAGAACACAATTCTAGATAAGATATTTTCAAGAATTCACCAAACCTGGAACAGGCTGCCCAGGGAGGTCGTGGAGTCTCCTTCACTGGAGACATTCAAAACCCGTCTGGACACGTTCCTATGCGAAGTGCTCTAGGTGGCCCTGCTCTGGCAGGGGGGGTTGGACTAGATGATCTTTCGAGGTCCCTTCCAACCCCAAGGATTCTATGATTCTATGATTCTATGAAAAGCACAAAACCTTTAGGTACCTGCCCACTAAGCATGCAGTTCATGCTTGTTTATGGATGACAGTGTAGGAGTCAAACAAAGCAATAAAAATTTTGCAGTAATGCATTTTCATAATTAAAAATTATTTACTATTAAAACAGCATGAATTTTATTTCAGAGGGGACTGAATCTTTATGCATGCTTAAAATTATAATAACTGCTTACAAGGTGCCAAGAATATATTCATTGGAATCAGTTCTCTTACTAGAATTAATGCACTGCTGTTGAAATAAGAACTGGGCATATGGTGACTACGTAGATTTGTAGTGAAAAACCACTAAGAGTATGGTACTTTTGTGCTGTCACTGCTTAAATCCTCTTCCACTCTGAATACCACAAGGATGCTTATCCATTTAGTTCAGTATATTTGAGGAAATATTCAATACTAACAATAGTCTTTGTAGTCTTACAGTGGAACACTGAGTATTTGTAGGCAGATGGGCAGTGTTGCAGGTTGACACATATAATTTTGTTGTTGTTGTTGTTATTGACCAGAATTATTTTTAATTTTCTCATATTTGAATTTTGGTTCACAAGAGCCTATCTGAGAAACTATAGAGAGAAAAAATTGGAAAGATTCATAAAGATTGTTAAGTCCAACTATTTTATCCAAGTAGATATGTGCTGTGCTTTATCTAATTATGTTTCTCCAGCTTGTTCTGGACTATTGCTTCACCAGGGGAATGACATTCTCCAATCTTCTCAGGCATTTTTTTTCCACTTTTTATTCTTCTTTATGAAAACTGAGTATGTATATATATTTTATTTGTATATTACTTGCATATATACATAGGAAAATTCTAGTCTCAGTTCCTTTCTTTAGATGAACTTTATTATCTTTTGTTCTATCCCTAGCGGCATGAAGAAAGTATCTAGTCCAACCTCTTTATCAGTGAAAAGTACCAGAGTTCCATATCTACCTCTTCACCTTCATGTTTTTCCATCCCACTTAACACAAATCTAGCTCTTTCACCAGTGCCTGCTTGTTTAGACCACTGATTTGCCTTGTGCTCTTCTCTTATTCCTGCACAGCTCTTCTTTTTGTTATTGGAAAGCTATGCTTTATATCTCTACAAATGGTCTTTCTTTCTAACATGGACTGAATATTGTCCAAAACAATTCTTTGAAATCACCTACTCATATCTCATTTTTCTATGTTTTTTTTTTTTTTTTTGAAAAATATAACCTAGCAGTGCAGAAAATATGATATCACCATTGCTGGTAACAAGTCACAGGCTGCACATTAAACTTATCAAATGCTTCAGTGCTTGTATTTGAACTTCTCTTGGCCTTTCTGGAGCTGTGCTTTTGTTTATGTAACTAAAACCAACCATCTAATGACCAGGGGACTCTTAGTTACTATGTTTGAGCTTTTGAACAAATCTACGGTGTATATATGTTATAAACACAAGTATCCTTATTTTTATATATATAGATGTATACCTAGTAGCTTGCAATAATAATTAATTATTCTATGTAAATGAGAAACCCATTCTAGAACAAAATGCTGCATAATGAAGTATGGACATGAGTTGGTAGCAGAGGTGCAGGAGGGTTTGAGAAACTCAGGGCTGTGGAGATCTCAGTTGGTGTGATTAGTACTTGTTAAAGACAAGTAATCTTGGGAACCAGCTACAATGGCTTTAGGGACAGCTAAGGAAATAAAATGAACAACTCTCAAATATAATTTATCGAGTAACTTTGGATGTAAAGTGGAGCTGTAGACTACTGAAGAGCGAGCAAAGTGGAGAGCGTATTAGTAAACACATAGAAATTTCCCCAAGTGGACCCTATAATGAGGAAGAAGAAATTGTCAGTGCCATACTTCTTACAGCACAGGACATGGGACACTTACCAGTTTGCCTCAGCTGAAGTCATGGATTGACTAAAGAGCCAAGGAGCAGTGTAAGGGTGAGCATAATGGTAAAGAAAGACAGTAGACACTAGAAAGTTTGAGTGCATATATGGGATTTTAAATATGTTTAACTTAAAGTATAAGTGTCATTTTACTTTTAAAATTTATTTTTAAATTTACTTTTAAATTTTACTTTTCAGTTAAGTATCTTCTAAGTAACTGAAATTAACCGTGCTTTTTTTTTTAAGTCAGGGTTTACAGAACTGATAAAGCTTGATGTTTATTGTTATTGCTGAAAAATGGTATGTAGAACCAAGGCCACTGCTCTATTCCGAAAATCATCTTACAGTTTGGAGACAAAAGGAAGTAAAGGAGTCACACCTGTGACCCTCCTTTGAGGAGCAGTGGACCAAACATGAGACAAAAGTTGAACAAATGAAGTATTCCATCCGATATAGATCATACCTGGTATAAATTCAAGGGATTACAAGGGTCAAGTTTTGTCCATTGCTGGCATCCTGGGAGGACTTCATTGATTCATCTACCTTTGATCTTGATCTCTGCCCTCCTTAATCTAGGTATTCCTGCATCCAGCTCCTGTCTGCTGCTGATAGCCTGGGACTTTTCTAAGGCCTGCCCTGCAGCCTCAGTAATGACATGAGCATCGTTTCAGAGGGAATGTGATTAGCTTGTATACATTTGTATATATTTAATTATTTTCCCTTTCATCACTATTGTTTCATTAAAGCTGTGTAGTTTAGTTTCCAACCTGTAATTCACTCTTTATTCTCTTTCCTTTCTCTACAGGGGAAGGGAGAGGGGTTAATAAAGAGCATGTGTTATTCACTTAATTGCCTGTCCAGCATTAAACTGTGATAGTCTGTTAAGTTTTAATTGGACTAACAATAAAATCCATATGTAACTTTTGCCCACAAGAAGATTTTGACTCTAGTAAACCACTAAAAAATAAAGCACTCTCTGTACCTTTGTGCATTAAATTAATAACAAATTATTTAGAAAGCTAGGTATTTCCAACTTGTAAGCAGTTTTAAAATGTAACAAAATAGTAAAATAAATATACTTCTCACCAATTTATTTTTTATTAGTTTTCATTTGTTAATGAAAACTAGCATTACTTATTGGCTCCTTAAAGCAAGCTAGTGAAATTAAGAAAAGGTTTGTTGTTTGTTTTTTTTTAATATTTGAACAATCTTTTGAGATTTGAGTCAATGGCCTGAGCCACTTGCTCAGCGGTAACAAACTTAAATTTAAAGATCAAATCACTGTAAGCTTGCAAAATGTTTTCTGTTCATGTATATATTTTATTTCATAGTTCATTATTAATCAAGGCTGTGCCCACACTTACTAATTGCAGTGTTCTCTTACTGGGCCTGTTTGTGAAGGATGCTGATTGCTTTGGTACATGCAGGACCCAGGTTAATTTATTTCTTGAAGGTAGAGCTGAGCAAAATAACCAATTATCTATTTGCAAATATTTGATGTATTCCACAGGTGTTTTTAACTTTGAAATTTCTGTTTCCTATTTATCTTTAGGGCTTGTAAGCCTCCCTTACTAAAGTAAAAAGGAATCATATGAGCAATGTCACACTCAAGTGAGTTATTATTTTTTATATATTCTGTGAATGGGGGAACCTTAAAACTGTTGCCCAGGCATGTGTTCAAAGGAAGGCCACAAAAATGATCAGAGGGCTGGACCACCTCTCTTACGAAGGCAGGATAAGGGAGTTGGGGTGGTTCCTGAAGAACAGGAAGGAAGAAGAGAAAGGTCCAGGGGGACCAAGTAGTAGCCTTAAAATAGGTGAAGGGGCTTACAGAAAAGTTGGGGAGGGACTTTTTACAAGGGCTTTTAGTGAAAGGACAAGGGGTAATTGAGGAGGAGATTAAGGTTAATTTAGGAAGAGGGGAGATTTAGGTTAGAGATTAGGAGGAAATTCTTTAGTGTGAGGGTGGTGAGACGCAGAAACAGGTTGTCCAGGGAATAATGGAAGCTCCATCCCTGGAAGCATTCAAGGCCAGGTTGGATGTGGCCCTGAGCAACCTGATTCAGTGGGAGATGTCCCTGCCCAGGCAAGGGAGTTGGAACTGGATGATCTTTAAGGTCCCTTCCAACTCTAACCATTCTATGATTCAATGATTCTAAATACTTACATAACATTACAGTTAACCTATAGTTACACCTACTCTGAATTACAACTTCCGATTCTTACACCTACAAATTAAACTGCTTTTTGATACACAATCCTGTAATAAGTGAAACAACTTCAGAAGAGTTAGAGATAAAAGGTTGTCATGAACACAGAAAAAAACAGCCTTGCCAGATTTACTTATATTTGTACCTTGTCTTGAAAGATGGTGATGGTGTATACAGGAGATGGAGGCTCACTGTGTTGATTTTTCTGCTGTGACTCTCTGAGTTAAATCATTCCCACTGATCCAAATACTGGAGTAGTGTGATAGCTTGAAACCCTGAAACATGCTATTTGCTAGTTCAAAGCTATACGCCTTTTGTTGGGTTGAATGTGCACTGAAATATGCTTTCAAGACTATATAAAAACAAAAGCTATGTTAACTGTAATGTGCTAAACACAATGAAACTCATCTCCTTAACTTCAAAAGCAGACATTCTGTCAAAGCTACGAATTGAAGATCCTTTTATAACCGCTGGAAAAAGAGGGTATAATTTAAATATTTGTTTTAAGATTAATTACATCTTTGACTCCATTGCTCATGGACTGATTTTTATTGACTCTGAAGGAAGCTTACAGTGAATAGTTCAGATATAGATCTCTGGTTAAATATTTCTACGTTATTCAGATAGCCCATTACACTCAAAGTATTTTATTGATAAAACAGAAATACACCTCACATGCAAATCTAAGTATATCTTGTTGCAGTGTTGAAATCTTAAAAACCTAACGAAATAACTATTAGTACAGATCTAATTTGTACATGTAAACAAAAAAACCAAAAAAAACCACAACCAAACAAAAAAATTTGAATCACCAATCCAAAGCCCTCTGAGTTCTCAAATGAGTGGCTTCAGTGACTGGAGGTGGAAGAGTGGTTTTACAGGGAGCTGGCAATATCCCAGAGTCTTCATCATGAGGCCAGTGGTACTTTTGCTGAGTTTTATTTCTGATTTTTGGGAGGTTTTTTTGTTTTTTTGTTTATTTGGGGGGAGGGGAGGGCTTGTTTGTTTTTTTGTGTGGGTTTCTTTTGTTGTTGTTGTTTGGTTTGTGGTTTTCTGTTGTTGGTTTGGGGTTTTTTGTTTTGTTTTGTTTTGTTTTTGTTTAGTGTTGCTTTGTTTTGTTTTGCCAGAGAAATACAGACATGGTATGAAAGCAGAGCCCTCAGAAGTGTAGACCAGGGGTGCAGTGTAGAGGGCTCTGCTTTCATACCATGTCTCTATTTCTTTACAATGTACCAGTATGCTGCAGTTTCAAATATTCTAGTTTGCACAGAATAGTGGTTTATTGCTACTATGTATGTAAGTAATATGATCATACCATAAAAACTTAAGAAGCTTAAAAAAACAGACATAGCCACCTGGCTACTGTAGAAATTGATGTTGGAACTAAATATGCTAAAAAAAAGTTCCATGCAGGCAAAACTAAAATTTGGACAAATAATCTCTGAAGGGCCTCAGTCTGAGGACTTCCAGTGTCAATGGCCTGTTTCTAGCCACAGCAGTACTGCTTTACTGGGCTAAAAGTCTCCCCCATCAATGCCCACAGTACCAATGCCTGGAGGACCAGGCATGATAGCAGCAAGGTTGGACTGCTTAGATCACTTGGATTAGTGACATCTCAAATAATGAACATATTGAACTTCCAGGTGGGATTTTCAGAAAAGGTTTTGTTCATTGTATGAATATTGCACAGGTTGTAATGAGAATTTACACTACAAGCTGATGGTTTCTATATTTTTTCTAGTTGCTGAGCTTCTCCTTGCACTGATTGCACAGTACTAGCTCTATTCATCCATGCCACCCTACAAAAAAAGACCACATAACTATTTCTAATGGCTTGAATGTGGAGGGATTTCTAACCTGTGAAGGTGTGATAAGAGGATGTGGGAAATGAAAGGGCCAGATTAAGTCATAGTAAAACCAGCTGGGATTTAGAAGAGTGCTTTCACCAGTTTAAACATGAATTTACCCCGTATAGGAAAGAATAAAGAAAGTATGATTCTGAGCTCTTGAGAGAAAAATAATAGCATACTGTGACAACCACTTATAAAGTGAAGTCCAGAAAGGAATCGTCTAGGAAGGGGAACATGAGATTGTTTTCTTCTGCTATTGACTGCCGGCTAATAGTACCAGCAAGATTTTGTGAAATGAGGAATTCCAAATGACTGTGGAATGGAAAAAAGTTAGAATGGATATCTATGGATTAAGAAATGGTATAGTGAGAGATCAACAAGAGCTATTAAACTGCTGCAGTTTGCATTATTTTTGAAGGAAACACAAAAGTCCCTTTTAGTGCATTCCTGGCTTGCTCAGCACAGATATTGCAGGGCAAGAGATGGTGCATTACAGACAGTAGTGAAAGGAGACAGACACACAACAGTCACAGTAGGATGGTGGCAGATGTCAGTGCATCTATAGATCCACTTGAATAGGATAAAATCCAGAGAGCATGTGCCAAAATTGCTTTGGTCAGCAACATATGTTTTCGTTTCTATTAATAATATGATTAATTCCCAATTAGAAGAAAAAAAAATTATCTCCTTGTGGGACACAATTGAAAGAAGGCTTCAGAAAATTATTGAAAAATTTAAAATTAATCTATAGCAAATCAAATGTCAGATAGTCTATTTTCACTTTACAGGGAACAAGTAACATGGAGCTTGGAAATGTTGTGCTATCAGGGGCTACCCTTATGTTATTTAAGCCTCTTTTATGAGTTAGAGCTCATTTCTAGGACTTTTCTTGAGATTTTGAATACGACTATTTTTAGTGGAATAATCACTAGGAACTGTTACAACCTGGTAGTGTTTATTGCTACATTAGAGAAAAAAAAATAGCGAAGAGTAGGGGTGAGGTTTCTGTCAGCCACCTATGCAAGCAATTATAATGCAAAGTGCATCTAAAGCAATTTAAATCCTTCAGCTGAAGTTCTTATCTACTCTCTAGTTAGAACCATTGCAGTAACAATAGGCAGATTTCTTTACCACACTTGATGTAACTTTTACCCTAAATAGAAATCCAATTTGAGTCCAAAAGTGGATATGTCCATTTACAAAACTTGATGGATTAATTCTTTAATCATACTTATTAATATTCATAAAATATCTGAATGAGTGAAAATCTGTTTACTAAAATCTGTTTGTTAGTAAAAGTCAGCATTCTTCTTAGTTATTCATTCCACAGATGTGATACTGAAAACAAAGGTAATTTTACTCATCCTCTTCTCTGCTTTCATTAGATGGTATTATAAATAGGGTATTCAGAGACCTACGTGCCATATTGCCCAATTCTCTATAAAGACAGTCTTTCTAAAAATAAATATGTATTAAATCCTTCTTAAAATATTTACAGATGAAAACTGAAAATTTACAAGTAAAAGTCTATTCTGTGCATTTCTAACATTAAAATTTAAGTGCAGCAGCGATAACTCTGTCGAGGGTTAACGACCTTTGTTAGAAATCACTAAAATGGCAATGCATTGGCTCTGTTACAGTTAAATCTGTGAACAGCCATTATGTTAATGAAATCATTAAAGCTCTGTTCGTTGAAATGTACCTTGAAAAGCTGTTTCATAAAGCTCTTCACATTGTGGGAATGAGACAGCCTGAAAATATTCATCCTCAGACATAAAGGGCTGGTAAGGAGATAATGCGGAAGGCAGATATCAGAACTCTGTTTACTTCTAAGGGTCTAGATTCAGAGTGGCATTAAGAGGCCAGAAAAAACACAGGGGGTGGTTTCATCACAAAGTCCAAATGAAGCATAAACACCTTTCCAAACTGGGATTTTTAAAAATTTTATGTGGTCCAGCATTTGATTCCCTACCAATATAACCTGGTGCTGATACTTCCATTCTGTGCTCTAATTTCTGACACCTGCTTCAACAGTATAATTCTTATTTTAAAAACCCCAGCAACTATGATGTTATTACAGTGTACTGCACATACAACCCTACATGATGATAGTGATCCAACTTGCCATCTCTGTGTGTAAAAATCATGACTGCTTGTCTTTAGAGGTACACAGGAGCTATTCGCAGAAACGTGTGTTTTTGAAACTTCTTACAAAAGCATAAAATGGTTTGGGTTGGGAGGAGCCTTTATAGGTAATCTAATCCAACCACCCTGTAGTGAGCAGGGACATCTTCAACTAGATCAAGTTGTACAGGAACCTCTTCAATATGACCTTGAATGATTCCAGGGGTGGAACATCTACCACCTCTCTTGACAACCTCTTCCAGTGTTTCACCATCCTCAGTGTAAAAAAAAAATCTTCCTTATATCAAGTCTAAATCTACCCTCTTTCACTTTAAAACCATCACCCCTTTTCCTATCACTACAGACCCTGCTAAAATGTTTGACTCTTTCTTATAGGCCCCCTTTAGGTATTGAAGAGCCTTAATAGACTTTCCCCAATGCCTTCACTTCTCCAGGCTGAACAACCCCAACTGTCTCAGACTGTCTTCACAGGAGAGGTGCTCTGGCCCTCTGATCATCTTTGTGTTCCTCCTCTGGACTTGTTCCAACAGCTCTATGTCCTTCCTGTGTTGTGGGCTCCAGAACTAGACACAGTACTCCAGGTGGGGTCTCACAAGAGTGGAGCAGAGGTTGAAAATCTCCCTCAATCTGCTGGCCACATTTCTCTTGATGCAACCCAGGATATGTTTGTCTTTCCAGGCTGTGAGCATACATTGCCAGTTCATGTCTGGCTTTTCATCCACCAGTACCCACAAATCCTTCTCTATAGGGCTGCTCTCAATCCCTTTTTCTCTCAGCCTGTATCGATACTGGGGATTGCCTCAACTCAGGGGTAGGACATTGCATTTTGCCTTGTTGAACCTCATAAGATTCACATGTGGCTACTTCTGAAGCTTGTCTAGGTCCTTCTGGGTGTAATTTCATCCCTAGGGCATGTTAACCACAGCACTCAGCTTGATATGATCTGCAAACTTGCTGATGGTGCACTTGATCTCACTGTCTCTGTCACTGATGAAGGCACTAAACAGTACTGGTCCCAGAAGAGACCCTGAGGGACATGACTTGTCATTGGTCTCCATCTGGAAATCCAGACTATTTATCCAATTTCTTATACACTAAATGCTCTGCTCATCAAATCCATATTTCTCTAATTTAGAGGGAAGGATGTCATGGGAGACTATGTCAAAGGCCTAAAAGGAATCCAGCTGTAGTTTTTCCCTTGTCTACTGAGGTAGTCAGTCCGCTATAGAATGCTATCAGGTTGGTCAGGCAGAACTTGCCATTGCTTAAACTGTCATGAATCACCTCCTTGTCCTCCATGTGCTTCAGCATAACTTCTAGGAGGATCTGTTCAATGATTATCCCAGGCACAGAGGTAAGGGTGACATTTTCTAGTTCTTCTAGTTTGGTGTCTTCCTCTCTACCCTTTTAAAAATGGGTGTGATGTTTTGGTTTTTTCAGTCACCAGGGGCTTCACTTTATTGTCATGACTTTTCAAGCGTCATGGAGAGTGCCCTGGCAATTACACCTGGCCTCAGAACTCTGGGATGCATCTCATCCTTGCCACTACACCTCTTGATATTTGACTGCCATGCAATTCCTTCATGGGCAGTAAGAGATTTTTTTCTGTGGTGTTTACACACCTCACTTAAATTGAAGCATTGACCTGATTATGAGCCATACAGAGATTTCAGACTGCATGATATTAAGATACTTCGTTAATTATGACTGAAAAATTATTGGTAGGTATTACCTTTTCAGTTCAGCTCTGGTCCCAAGTCCTGAGTGAGATTTAGGTAGGTATAGCCCTTGGTTGTTGAAATTTGAGGTTCTATCCCCAAAACCTTACAATTTTTTATGAAAATCAGACACAGAAATAGCAGCTAGAGTCCTGTTTCAGAGCATAAGCCAGTGATTATTTTTTCAGAAACTAAATTAGTCCAATGAAAAAACCTTAGTAAATACCTCCCTCTCAGGCTGCTACTCTGGCTCCTGAGGGTAAGGCGCCAGCCTAGAAATCAGAAAACCTGAGTTTATCTCCTTTTGCTGTTAGTAGTTGCTATGATGGCTTTGAATGTATGTCTCTGTCCTTTAGTTTGAACGTCTGTTCAATATAACTAATGATTTTCACACCCTTCAGTGAAGTGGATTGATAAACATATAAGAGAGAGTCTATGCTGCAGTGCAATATAATTTTATTATTTAAAAAGCTTTATATCTGAGGACCAAAAATGACAGCCCCTTCAGTGTCTTTTAGGAATGAGTTAAATGGTAAGGAAAGAAAATCTCTCCTTTCCTTGATCCCTTGCATGGAGCACCTCTGTGTGATCCTGTCCTGTTGAAGTCAAAGGCAAAATTCTCAAGGACCACAAGGGAACTAGGATTTGTCTAGGATTTTTAGTATAACAGGAGAGTTCACAGACCTGACCCGATACTGAAATCTAAAGCCCTTGTGAAACAAGAGGAGCAGCCTGAAGCTAGCCTTGCTTAAAGAAAAAAGAAGGGGAAAAAAAAAAAAAAGACAAAAGAAGAATGATGAAGAAGGAGGTATACTCAGAATGTATAAAAGGAGAATGCCCTGAAGAACCTGCTGAAAAGATTCAGGCTGTGCGCAGTGCATCTCGAAATTGCTAAAAGGCTTTCCTGTGAGGGGTCTTGTTTTTTCTGCCTCTTACTGAGCTGGAAACACCCTAGGGACAGCCTTTCATCTGTTGAAGTATTTTGCCATCTCTATACCTGGGAGTCAGAGTGGGAAATATACAGAAGCAAAGCACTCGTTACAGATTCACGGTAATAACAATAACAATATTAATAGTAATAATAAAGAATTCCTGCAGCAAAGGTCTCTTTGGATGCCCTTTTCACATTGTGCACTGCAAACCCCTAAAGAAACTGCAAATGATGTAGTGCTGTATTCTATTGTCATTGAACTTTGTATCTCAGAAAGTCCCATGCCATAGGAGAAGGCTGTTAGCTGTAGGCTTGCTTTTTGATATGACATCTTTTTCCTTTAATCTAAATTTCCAAATTCTACTCAAAGAAGGCTTCCAGGGATGTAGGCAATACAGATGTATTGTTTCTTTTTATACAAAGAAAAGTTTAATACTTGGATTAACACAAATAATGCAGCCCTTCCAGTAAAGCAAGGCTAGTAATACATCTTTCCATCAGTCATCAGAAATAAAAGACACAAGAAACAGTCATCAAATGAAGATATGGCAGAGAGTGTTCTAGCATTTTTTTCTGAGCTGTTGCACAGGCCTTCAGACGGCTCCTTTGCATGTGGAACAGCAGATGGGACCAAAACCCTACTTCTTGTCCCATACTGGACAGTGCACACCCATTGTTGTTCAATTTAAGAAAAGTAAATAGAAAAAGGAAGCATTATCACCCACATCTTACATTATCAAAGGACATCAGAATCTGGTATTTGCTATAAAAAAAACTGTGGAGAGCTGGAAGCCCAAAGATATACAAAGTCTCTGCCACCAAACCAGCTACTTCATCATCTTGCATGGCATCTCATGAACTTGTTAAATTCTAGAGCTGAAAGTGGAGTCAGTGGGCTCTTTGTAGGGGACCTATAAGAAATACCTAAGTGGCAGTATGTCTTAAATAAACTATTTCCAAGAGAATGATCTTAGAATAGCTGGAACAGCTGCATTATTTGAAAGCTGAGTTAAAATTATGTAGCATATTTTAAAACATTCAGGCCAAATAGTCTTTGCACCACACACTCATGAAGGTGTGTGTTTTATTTTAATTCCAAAAATTATAATAAGAATTTCCAGCTCATTTGGCATGACAGTGCATTTAAACTCTGCATAGCATATAAATCAGGAATACCTAAATGGTGTTCTGCTTCCACTGTGTGTTTCTGTCTATGAAGAAGTAGCTTTATAAAGAACAAGTATATAATTTCAGATCATTTTTGACCACTGAGGACATTACAGATCTCTTGACTAATGCAAGTGACCTTTTTTATCTGATCCACAAGTAGGCAGCTAATAAACAATGTGATATCACAAGCCATAGAGAATAGAAAGGAGACACTTTGTCAACATGTGGAATCTAAACTGAGCCAAGAGATTATTCATCTGCTCAGACTTTTTCTTCAGATCAACTCATTCACACCTGAAAAGAGGAACTTGACCTTGAACACAAAAATAAAATTATCCATAAGAGTTTTAAATTTCAAATACTTTCACTTTTCTTTCCAGACAACCATTCTTTCACAGACCATACTTTTATGCTGACCAAAAAAGGTTTTTCAAGAGTGGTGCAATTTTCCTTAAAATAGAGGAAAGATAAAAGAGAAGGTAGAGAAATATTACTGTTTTACTAATTCCATTGTACTGACCTTTTTCCATAGTAAGAATTAGTAGCTGTTTTCAGACAGATCCTTAGGGACTGTCATTTAATCCATACTTTATTTTTTCATTTTGCTTAGTCAACAACAATTCAATGGTAACATGGCATAGGAAATATTCAGTGAAATCTAGTTATATTATACAACAGTTTGCACAATAAAAGGTCACAGTTTTGAGACTGAAGTTTAATTTTCCATTCTCCTTTCTAAGCATGGTTTTCTAATAAGCAGTCAGAGGGATGTTCAGAAATGGGCGACTGGCATAATCATAATTTGCCTTTTTCTCCACCCTCTCCTATTCTTTTATTGTCAAGTTGCTCACCTTAGTACAACAGGTTCACTGAACTCTTAAATTTTTCACAGGAGAAAAGTTCAAATTTTCTTAAGAAGGTCTGTTTCCTGACATGGTAATTGTTTTTAGAACAATACCAACTTTTGTGTCTGTGCATCACAGACTAATCTGTGAGAGATAATGAGGGAGCTGAAAGTTCCAAGAATCCCGATTTCATTATAGAGTGGTACAAATGTATGTTTATATCAGTGTCAAAAATTAGAATTTCAACATATTATTTTAAAATATTAGACACAAAAAGCAACTTAGTAATATTAATTTACTTAGAATTTTTGTTCAGAGGAGGCACATCAAGTAACTTATTCACACAGTACATTTATGGAGTCCAGTATTGTTCAACATGACTGCTGAAGTTTTGCCTTGGTGGTGGCTGTGAAGATTCAGTCATCATAGTCATCATCTTTGTTCTACTGCAGATCTGAAAGAGATTATGCTGCATTTTGAGCTCTGCATTTTGGAGATGTTCAACTAATTTGTGGTCTCATTTGGAAAACAAAACATGTTTTCAGGCTTAGACCTACAAAGATCTTTCACAAAGGTGTTTATAACTCTCCATCATTAAGCATATGCTTGTCCTACTGAAGTCAGTTTGCTTAGGTAAGCATTTCTTTCAGTCTACCAGTTTTTTCTTTTTTTTTCTTTTTTCTTTCCAAGGAGCACTACTGTAACTAGTTGGAAAGACATTTTTGTCACTGTATTCTCTGGGCTATCCTCAATGTTATTATCTACTGGGGCAACTCAACACAGTATGCCTTGAAAAACTTCTAGTTTCAGCAAGCAGATGTATAGAAGTCAATTGATACATTCTAAGCTGATAATGATTTATTTGTTTTTTTTAATGTTTAGCCATGAATATAAATGTTCTTAAAAGTACTTCTACAGTAGCCAAATAAGCATAATTCATCTGTTCCATTTGTGATTCAGGAAAGAGGTTCTAAAGGTCTTGCAATCACTCAGAAGCAATACAGTGCTCCCACCACTGTCAATATTTCACACAGCTGGGTCAGGAACTATGGTTGCAAAGAGCATTGAATTATGGATCTGTACTTTTCAAACATCAAGGTTGTGTTTTGGAGCTGTTGGCCACATGAGTCCAGAGAAGGATATTTAATTGATTTTGCACAAGGGAGTTAATGGGTGAATGGCACAACTCTAATGCTAAACTTTCAGAGACTAGATAACCCTTTAATGATTATCATTGTCCATGCAAATTTTCACACCTTGGATACTCAAGCATATGGTCATTCGGAAGGAAAGAGAAATGAATATGATATAAAAAAGATACAAGAGGCAATGAGTAGCGTTGCTACCTGTAAAATGTGATTATTGATGTAGAAATTAGACAATTAAATGAGCTATTCTCTCCTCCCACCCACCAAATCCTTGACTTCCCAAATAAGTATATCTGGATAGCAGTCACTTTGGTTGGGTATCTCCTGATTTGAAATGATGTAAAAAAAATTAATTTTGAGTTCTCAAATATTCTAAATGATGAAAACAAGAATCAAAGTAATTGAAAAGCATGATTAGCTTTAAAATAAATATTGGAAGGAGCATTTGGATTGAAGCTCCAAAATCATACAGAGCCATAACAGCAGATACTGAGAAATCTGAAGTTTGATCTTGTAGAAAAAGAAAGGCAAAAAAAAAAAAAAAAGTAAAAAAAAAAAAGTATGTATTTGTAAACATAACCCATAGACATTTAGAAGAGCCATTAAGGGACACAGCAGTTGTGAGATCAGAGACTGGTAGATATCTAGAGTAGTTATCTTTGTGCTACTGAGCCTTTGTATGGCCATTGAACATGATACTAATAAGGGGGTCTTTTTGGCAAAGTTTTAGGAAGTTTATAGTCACTAAAGGATCTATGGTGTTTGCTTAAGGCGTTGGTATATTTGTTAATTCTGCCAGGTTCATGTCTGCTTGTAGTATTGATCTGCCTTAAGCTATGGGTCCCTGTAGTCTATACAGGACAGAATTTGGCTTCACTGAGGTAGTATTCTTTCCAGAGCACCTTGGTGTGAAGGGAAATTTGCTGTACACCATGTCTCTTGGATCTGCAGTACAATTCTTCCGAGGCCACACTTACTTAAATGTCAGATTTTTTTCACAGATACTGACTTTAAACTACCTGCCATGTCTTAAATTGTTTTGCTGAAGAATTTGCCACAAAATGTTGATAATAACACTCATTTCACACACTGGCGCAGTCAAATCAGGAGAAAGAGTTGAGATTATCTCTTTTCTACTTTCCCAGCTGTAGAGTTTTTCAGGAGCCACAATTGCTGCCAGCATAATTTAGACTGTCCAGGTTGCTGTTCTAACTTACAGATGCTTTTCCTCAGTTGCCTGTGGGTAGTTCTGCAACCTGCAGCTGCCAAGGGTATTTGGAGCAGCCATGGCTCTGAGTGCTATCACTTCCCACTGTGCAAAAGAGGCTGAAGCTTACATAGAAATTCAATTTGGTTGCCTCTGGTTGGAGTTTGTGTTTTTATAGCCCTGGAAAAATATGCATGAATGTGCAAGGGTGTGTGTATACAGATGAGTGGGTTAGGGATTCCTCCTCCTACAGCAGTCCTTCTCTCTCTGGTTCATTAATACCATTCAAACTTCATAAAAAATGCCTTCTCGCAGCATCAGGGATTTACTAGATCTCAGAGAAGCACTGTGGTTTCATTCCCAGTCTGGCAATATAAAATGCCCATTAGAGCCACCTTGCTGGCTAAATACCTGCACTCGCCACTTGGGTCCTGAGGCAGGAGATGTGAGCCAATGGCAATCTCCAGCCCAGGGCCACCTGCCCAGATGCACCCCTGTGTGGAGCCAATGTGCAGGGGTCACTCTCCCTACCAAGACAAATGCTTCTCAGCACTGCCTTGGAGTAGGAAACAAGTCACTTCAGTAACAGAACTGAACAGTATGTGGTATTTTTGGCCTCAGATTTCATAGCCAAACTGCTCTGCCATGTATTTTTCAGTATTAAAAATAAATGCACTTGGTTATTGTGTTGATTGCTGTGTTCACTGACTGAGAATCAAAGTGAACATTAACTTATGGAGTTTCCTCAACATATTTCATTTCATACTTACGTTTTGTTGGTTTGGTTTGGTTTGGTTTTTCCTCTCACAATTTAAATACTCTTAAAAAAAGTCTGCATATACTTCCAAGTCAACAAGCGTATAAAATTCACTGTGCTAAATTATATGTTGTGGGCATAGCACACATATATAGAGAATAGAAATCTATGGGTTCTTTTCTGTCAGAAATTAGGGGTCATATTTGTGTGTGTTCTGGTATTTATCCCGTTTGTTATCTGCACTCAATAACCTATGTGTAGAGATTTTTGTTTGGATAATTATCACTGGGATATTAATTTTATGCCACTCTGGACTTAAGCTAAACTTTGCAAAAGACTCTAAGGCAACTTATTCTGCAAATTACACTGAAATTCATATACCTTGTTTAGGCAACACTGAAAAAAATAGGTAACACAAATGTATGTTCACATTGACATGAAGTATAGATACAGGGTATATAGATAGCAGGAATTCCAGTGTCAATGAATTAAAAAGGTTATGTCACTTTAGGAGATAATTTTGCAATGCAGAAGACTTATGTAAGGGAGTTGTATGTCATGTAACCACATTCCTTTTACTATTTTATTAAGGAGGAAAAGTTCACCGCTATGGCATATGAAAAAGACCAAAAAGACCCTTTTCTGAATACTGTAATGTGAACAGGTTGCATTTCTATCAAGATCCACATTCTCATTACCAGATTTTTAATGAGAAGAGATTAATTTTCTGCCATTTTCCATTCTCATTACTACTAAGTCAAGGGAACAAGGAATCAGGAGTTTAATGCCTAATTTATATTCAATTAATCTTAGTAGTCACTCTTTGACCTTTTCATTATTTTATACTTTGATTGGGTGGACACTTGACTCCTGTATTGTTTATAGCCTTATTAAAGTAGCATATAGAAGAAAAAGTGGACTATTCATCCAATCAAATCTACAAAAAAAGCAGAAAGGTTAGTTTAGTACCATGCACATGTATCAATTCAAGGAAATACACAGCATTAAACATTGGAAATATTCTCCCTGTCAGAACTACAGGAACGAAAATATTTCAATTCATGTGATAAACCCTGTGACCAGAACGGGGGACTAGAAGAAACTGGATATATCCTGTGATAACTGGGATTGCTTTTACTCCTTGGAGTAAAACTCCGTACTGAGTTAAATTTATAAGCAAAAGGGTAAATATTTACAGTAGTACTTTATCATGTTTTACAATTTACTTACCAGTACTTTGCACAAAGATCAATGACTATGGGAGGATCAAGATGATGCAGAAACATATTACTGGTAGTAGTTAGCACTTTTTGAAATGTTCATTAAATATCCATGTGAAATATATTAATAGCTTTTTATAAGATTTGTACAGTAATAGGGTGACGGTATAAGGGTCAGCTGGAAAATTTTAAATCTATGAAAAATAGAACTGTAATGCCAGGCTATTAAAAAAATCAACAACCACAAACAGAATTACCAAAGCAGTATGATGTATTTCTGGCACATCATTTGAATTGAGTTGATAAGCAATCAAATCTTTAGAATCAAGTTTTCTCTGAAATGCATACTTTAAAAAAAATCATACAAAAATGACCCTTCATATCTGTTAACTTCTTTCAGATTTGTTGTAGCCCAAAGATACTAAAAACCCCTTGTACTCTGGAAAGAACTATATCTTGAAAATATGATACCAAATTCATCCATCATTTAAAATTTATTGAGTGTTAATTTGCTGCTACAAAGATATTTTGACATTACTGAATTTGGAGTCCCTTACTTAGTGAAGTGATGAAATTCATAATTACCAGTAGGAAAAAATTCAGAAAAGAGTTAATTAAAAAAAAAAATCTATTTGATTTTTGTGTGAAGCTTCTATCAATGTTTTTTAAATTAACAGATCTTGTTTACAGAGCTCAGATAATTATTCTTTTAAACCTGACTAAATAATTAACTCACGTCAAACAAATACTACTTCGTTACTGGAAAAAAATATAATTGATGTTCTGTAAGCCTCTATATAATAAACATACTATTCATTCCTTAACTATTAATTCTCAAAACCCGTGTTCAATAGTCAGTTATAATTAATTTGCCATACAATACATGTCTTATTAAATGTAAATTAAATCCAATTTGAGACCCATCATTTAAAGCATTACTCAGAATGTCATTGCTGGATTCCCCCAAAGTAACATCATTTAACACAGTTTGTGAGGCCAGAGGGAGAAATAACAGTTTCAGTAATGAGGACACTATCAGACCTGTGCCATTTTAACTGAAAGAAAAATTAATATATGAGAGTCTTGCAAGACAGATTAGAAAGAAGAAAGTGAAAAAGTAATAATGTAAGTACTGAAGGGACTCTTCACCTTAAATGAGCCTGGTAAAATACTTTTTTAGCCTCAATGATATCAAACTGAAATACAAGAAACAGAAGATATGTTCCTACTTCATAAAAACAAAACAGAAGTCATTACCACAGAATGTGGTGGAGTAAGTCACCATTCCAAATAATATATATGTCCCTCTTGCATAAAAACAATGCAGCTTTAGGGATCAGAAAGTTATTTCAATTTCTAGAAAAGAATTACTCTACCAATACTCAAACAGTAAAGGAAACATAGTTTGCATTAGGAAAAAACATGGGATGGAGAGTATATATGGTGGAGCAGCTGAGACAAAAGGCTTGTTGGGCAGGTGGAAAAACAACAGATTAGAAAACTAGGTCTGACCATCACTCAGAAATGTCTTGTTTTGCGCTAAAGCATGCTACTAAATTTCAGGACAAAACAGCTAACATTTTTGCATGGCTGTTTGCTTTTCCATCATTGAAAACACATCATTAAGCTGAAGTGATGCTTTAGATGTAACTCAGGATATAGTACGCACCATAAATTAAAAGGAAATGTTATTAACATGGTCTTTACATACAGTAGTTTTGTGTTAATAATGAAGGAAACTATAATTATTCTTACTACAAAAAATCCTACAAAATCAGAGCATGACAAAACAACATAATCTCTGGTGTTTCTTTTATCTCATAAGCTTGTTGCTGTATGAAAAACCTTATTCCTCTGCTCTGCTCTCAAGACAAGGCTGAGCAATACGTGGTTACTCTTAAGAGCATATACCTGTTAAAAGTATAGTCTGATCCTGAGGCTTTCTTTTACATACACAAAATATGTAGCAGAAGGTGATGAAGAAACACTTATTTATCTAGGGTACCTGGAAACATTCTGAAGGTAGTTTAATGTATATGCAGTATTTATTCAGTCCATTAATCATTTTATGCGTAGGTTCCTGGCACAAGTGCATTGGATCAATACCTGGTTTACCACTTGGTTTGATATGTCATGTCATGCTTAGCAGTATCAATAATGTATGAAGATGTAGACATATATAAACACCATGTACAATCACTAAAAAAAAACCAAAAAAACCTCCAAACCCCAAACAACCCCCCAGCAATCTCTTTCTATTCATTCTGTTAATTCTCAAACTTATGCACTGCTGATTTTCTTCTGATGTTTCCAGTTCCTTGTGATAGCAACAGTAAAGGCAATTTGGGCCTTGAAAGGTTAGCCATATCCTATATATTTTCAAAGAGTCCAAGCCAGTTAAGAGTCTCAGGTACCATTTTCAGAAATGAATTAGGCTTTTGAGTCAATAACCTTGAGGGTAGTCTTGCAAACACAGATATGTGAGCCAACTTTAAATCGACTGGCTTGGGTACTGGTAGAATCTGGTTGTGGCATTGCTGAATTTACTGCATCCTATACTAAGTTCTATGTTCCTCTGAGGATTTGAGCTTACAAACATACTTCACTTTTGAAAATGGAACTTGGGCTTCTAAATCACTTAGGTGCTTCTTCACAAATTTTATTTTTTATCCCTAGGTACTATAGTTCTTCTGCTGAGTTGTTGTGGGTCATCAATAATACATTTTCTATGGAGACTTTCTGTTCTCAGTATCTTTCAGAACAATTATATAGCATCATGGGGTGAACACATCTGCTGTTACTTTCTGAGGGAGAAGAATGTAAAAGAATTCACTGAAGACTCTGGTGAGCTCTTCATGAAGACATTTGCTGTTTTGCACTTTTATGTCAAACTGTGAAAGTTAGGAAAATAAAATAAACTTGTTCTTTAACTCTCAGATAGATCATTATCTTCTGGTGCCAGCCTACTTTGTAGAGTATTTTTGCTTCAAGAGGAGGTCAAAGAGGAAATGTTTTAGTTATTCAAAACTAATTCCATATTCAATTGGTCTCTAGTGATCAGGAAGCATAAGAAGTAGGAAGTACCTTCATTTGGGTATTCCTGGGGAATATACACCTGTCACAGAACCAACTGATTTGCAGATTTCATTCCTGTTGCACATAAAATCACAGCTTTGCATTTCTTTTTTGTTTGAGTTTTTGGCAGTAAAAACCTTTGCTCGTATTACAAAGGAAGCTGCAATGCCAGAAGAAGGAATGACAGAACAAGTTTAAGATGAGCAGCTCTTCAAAGTTCTGATGAATGTGTAAAAGATATGCTAGGATCATATAATCATAGAATCAGAATTCTTTGGGTTGGAAGGGACCTTAAAGATAGTTCCACCCCCCCTGCATGGGCAGAGACATCTCCCAGCAGGCCAGGTTGCTATCAGCTCACCTAGCCCAGCACTCACTATTGCTCCTTAGCTGTGGCTAGGAATCAAGCTATATTATAACTTGGGAGTCATATTACAACTAAGGAGCACTATCTATTATACATTTGTCTTTACTTATGATCCCTAGCCTCCTCCCCCCTAAAAAAAATTAAAAATCCAACCAATAAACAACTCAGCTCCACAATGGAAAAACTGGCTTTTATTACTATTAATGATATAAAAATTTTCTTGCATCTTTATTTGTTTTTACTGGACCTTTGCCTATTCCTTCTGCCAACTCTTTTTTTCATGCATTTTTCAGCACTTGATGCTATTCATAAACTCTTATCTTCTGCAATAAACTGAATCCCAGCTTTACATTTTTTAAAGCAAATTTCTACCTTTCATATTGTTTTGGAGAGCAGCTTCAGAACACGAGCTAGTGATTAAAAAAATGAAATACCAGAAATTTGATAACAATTCCTGCTTTTAAAAAATTAATTCTTCTTTTCACCAAACACAAAATTGCTGATAGTATAGTATGTTGGACAATTAAATTCTTTATTTTTGTCTTGGGTGTACCCTTTCTTTCTCCACTTGTTGATCCTGCCCATTATGGCTTTTAGAGTGCTTTGCAGACCTGTCAAGACACATGTCATTTGTCTGTCTCTCTCCTGTCATTTTCATCCACCTTTTAAACTGGTTGACATCTAAAGTGGCAGGAGGTATATCAAAAGGCAGAGCTAGCAGCTGTTATGTTAGGGAAACTATGGTTTCTCCATCTCAGTTCTGCTGAATCATATTCTATTAATACATTGCGTTCACTTAAGATTTCATCTTTCTATCCCATGGTTCTTCCTGATTTTACATTTCTCCAAAGTATTACTCTATATACTCCTTCTTTTCCTCCCCTGTCCCTAAGAAATAAATATAGGTCTGTACATAATGGCTATGGTACTGTCTTCTGAAAATTTTCATTCCAGGACTCTCTTATTCCAGTATTGTCTCTGGAGTGCTCCTCTCTAAGTACTCTACCCTTTGTAAAGTCCCCTAAAATTTCCTCTTTGTTTTTTGATTTCCATCAGGAATCATTTAATGGCTCAGGTAGAAAAAAAATAATGTCAAACTTAGATGAACTGAAAAGGTTTGGGGTTCTTTCAAAGCTGTCTCTGAAAAGAAAGATACTGAATAAAAGAAGGGATTGCCTTCAGCAAGTAGCCACTTGGTTTAAAATTATTTCTGTCAACTAGATATGTTTTTCCATTCATTTGCCTTTTATGAAAAGTTAGATGAGCATGCTACCCATAGAAACAACTCCTAAACATATTTTTCAACCAAATGGAGAAAAAGAAATCTCAAATGATGAGAAACAATACCCTTGCAGCTGGCTTTCATAAAGACAGCAACAAGATATTCAAGATTTGTCACACTGCAAATTATTAATTTATCAGAATTGGTCTCTCAGTGTCATGTCATCTCAAAACGTGTATGTCAAATCAATTATCTTCATACACATACAAAACCAAAATTGCACAAGCTATCTAGTCTCACACACATAACAAGCCTGTGGCTTTGATACTTACCATATCTAGACATGAAATGACTTTCAATGTTGTTAGATTTTCTTTTTCTGTCCTCATTCACAATTCTGATACTTCTATGCCTGGAAAGTAGCACTAGAGATGTAGAGAAGCCCATGAATGAGCTCTGTACTAGTCATGTGTGCTAGGATTCCATAGCAATTAATTCTGGAAAAAAAGGTAAAATAGAAGCAATGTGGGACAGAGCATAGTAAAGGATCGAGGTTCCTATTTTTACTGCAGCTATTGAGGGCAGAAGCAATCTTGGAACTCCCCTGCTTCTTAGAAGGCACTAGTAATTGCTATAAGACCACCATGATTTATGTCACAGGTGCTTGGCACCTGGTCAAAGAGAATTATGCACTCTGTGGTTACTACCCTAGGAGCTGTAGCTCTGGGAAACTATTTGGAGCATTTAGGATCAATGCAAATGTTTCTTTTCCACAAGAGCATCAAGTAATATCGTGTCTTCATCATCACACCCCATCAACTCTATAAACATTCAAAGAATGGTCTTGCTTTTGGCTTCTAACAAAAAGATATACTCTAGTTGGAAAAAAGACATCAAACAGTAAAATTTCTCAGAAGACAGCTGTGCTGTTTTCCACCCAGCTGTGACACCTTCTGAAGTAAGCTGTCTTGGGAGCATTCTACAGTTGGTTCATGTAACATCTTCAATCTATTGAAGGTGAAAGTCCTCCAGGATTTATCTTCCTTCTTTCCTACACCTAGAAATATTCCTCATTATACAACCATGTAACTCTCAATGTCTGGATTCACCATAATCAGAATAATGATTCTGAAAGAAAAAAGTGAAAGGGAGGAAGACACTGCGTAGCTTCAGAAGGGCTGGGTAAAGGAATAGAGAGGATTAATGTGGAAATGTGAGGAGAATGGCAGGAAAAAATAGACAATAGAGATGGGGAAAAAAGGAGATCAAGAATTTAAGATGCACGGAGGTGAGGGAGACATCCAGTAGAAGGAGAGCATCTGACTGACTCCATTTCTATGCATTTGGAAGTTACTTAGGCTCTTCAAGGAGCACAAAGCACTCTTGAATATGAATTACATAATGAACTCCAGAGGCCAACTCTTCTGGAACTTAAGCTGACTATTCATCTATTCATTTTCATTTTAAAATGTGACTGAAAATGTTCATAGAAGATTAATACAAATAAATATAGTCATATATTTGTTCTTGGTTCTATTTGACTGAATAATTTAAGTGCTTAATTACTCCTAAATTTACTTCAGCTCTAGAAAAGCAAGGCTATCAGAAAAGTATAATAGCTGAGGGCAGAAAAAGGCACCTGCGGAGTTCAGTGGGAGTGGTTTCTTCATTTTAAATTACATTTGGTATGCACACACACACACTTCTTTTGCAGTCAAAGACATGACTAACATCTGACTAGGACACAAGAGTGTCAGTACATTGCTCAGTAGATCCCGTTCCACTCACATTCCTACAAATTTTACACTGTAAAAAAATCCAGACAGAACTGACAGAGTTTGAATGAAATAAAAAACCCACTAGAGTATGTTCAAAGCAAAGCATTCAATAATGCTCCAGGAAAGGAGGTCTGAATTTCAGAAGGAAATGGTGTCAGAGGATTTTGTGACAACATATAGTTTTTATCATGTGAGCAACACTTGATTGAGTAAAAACCCTGAGAAAGTAACACTTTGATCCAAACATCTTTGAACACTGAGAAAATTTTTCCCAAATCTGTTAAGGCCTTTATTTCACATTGGAACCCTTGTGGAATTTTCTTTCTGCTTTTTAGGTGAGGCATCAGCTCTCTTCATAGGAATCTTGCAATCTCTGATTTAACAGCTGATGCATCTGTGTGAAGAAGGCATTGAAGTGTTCTTTGTGACCCATGACTATAAAGTAGTTTAAATCAAATATATTTTCAGAGACTTATTAGAGCAGTCTTTAAAATACCTTAAGCTGAAGGAGCTGTCACATCTCAAGGACAAAAAGCATCATCTGTATTTGATTCCTAGAGTATAATTTAACTATCATGAAAGAGTGACACAGCAATTGATTCTGCATCTGAAGACACATTTTTTATGTAGCATTTAGGATCATTGATCTTTATGTCACTTTAACCCAGCACAGAGCCACCTAAAGTCAGGACAATTAGAAACATTTTCCCTTTGCTCCTTTGCACTGTTTACATAATATCAGAAACATAAAGCAAGATCTGAATCTCATAAAATGTATGTAATGAATTATTTTCTCTCTTGTGTGCTAACTCCAATAAAATATGATATATTATTTGTAAAACCCTAAATATTTTGGAACAAGCCACTTCATATGCATGCTTCTGAATTTTAAGACTATTCTAATCTGGATGTGGATCTCGGGGTATTTTAATCCTCTCAGCAGGCTACTCTGCCTAGTGTTAACTGCTTCAAGTTTTAGCCCTGCAATCTGACATTATCTATTGCAAAACACTGTCCAGTAATGAAAAAACTTTAACTTTAACTTTAACCTCTAACCATCGAGGTGATTACAAATAATCTTTCTAAAACTATTGACAACTGCATAGATTCTCCATTTGCATTACCTGTATTTTAAAAGCTGTGTCACCAGCTCATCAAATTCAGTCCCATCTGCAAGGTGATGATGCCTGGTTAGCTTCCCAGTCTGCTTTTCTGAATGATACAAGTCTTCTTGAGAGGATAAAATGCAGGTGCTCTTGAAGAAAGGAGCAGAATAAATCAGTCAAATGATACCATGCTTCTCTTCTTCTATATTTCAGGGAATACTAAATTAATCTTCTATGCTCTTTAAATTGCAGTTTTCACAAAGACAGTTTGGAATCCGTAAATATCTAAATGCCAGCACTAGCTTATTCAAGTTTCCTGGTGGGTATTCACCTCAATATCACCCACATTATGCATTTAGAAGCGAGCCTGATTGCTGCATTCTGAGCTGTTTCTTTTTTCTGTGCTTTTCCAGATTTTCTCTGCAATACTAGGATACAGAGGAAAATGTGAAGCATATAGTTTTGTTCAATCAGATGCCATCTGATTTTGACCTGAATGCTCCCCTTCATATCTGTTGGCAACATTTAGTAGAGATGGAAACCTGACTGGCAGACAATGGCTAATCACAAAAAGGATAATATTCCTCAACTCTTGTACAGATTGCTATCTTACTTTTTCATTAACCACTATTCATAGGAGGAAAGATGGATCATCTTAGTCACAAAAGACTTTAATTGACCCCACAGATTCAAGAGACCAAGGCAAGAAAAAATTGTCTGCAGCAAAAGAGATGAGGTTCCAACAATAACGAACACATTGCTTTGCTTGGCCAGTAGACTTCCTGATGTACACTCCATCTCCCATCCTCTACCCTGCATACATTTTCTTCAAGCAAGTGTGATTATACTTTTCACATGGTAAATATTAGGACCACTGAGGAAGGAGGGAAAGGGCAAGTCAAGAGACAATCCACAGAAGGCATTGAACAAAACTGGATAGTGATTGAAATCAAATTTCTGCTGGAAGAGCTTTAGTCTATCCAGGCAATTAGGGTACTAATCTCAGTTGACTTGCAGCAGGTAACTGATCAAATCTATCTTGCTGTAGGTGGAGACACTGCATGACAGTGACAGAAGACATTTGAAAGTGGTTTAGATATTTGATTGACTACTGGATAGTAGAGCAATTTGGAAGGTGCCTCTGCTGAGAATACAACCATAGCCTGTGAATTTCTCTTGCTATGGCAGCTCCTTTGGGTCCATTGCTCATTGGCAGGATTTTTAATTCCCATTCCATTTATACTTGAGAGGAAGAGACCTACAAGCCATACATAAACATTTCCTTTTCTGTCATTCTCCAAACCTAATGTAGGCAGCTACTGTCTTGTTAGAAGTGTTCAGACAATTGTATTATGTGGTAAATGTCATGAAATGTGACCTCTGACTAGTCAAAAATGGGACTCCTGAGGTTGTCCCAAAAATGGGACACCTGAAGACCACTGCTTCACATTAAACTATTAATGGAAACAGTCTTTGGCCCTCCTCAGAACTGAAGGAAACTAAATACCTTGTCCTGGAGCAATGCATAGACCAGATTCTGAACTGTTGGAAATTGTTGAATCAGTCTTGCATTAGAAGTAGTTTTTTTAACTTTGAGAAGGTAATGCTCCATAAATAGAAGATGACTAATAATTGGAAGACCTTTTTTTCTTTTGCTGTCCTGTAAAATTTTTCATTGACTTTTCAAAATAAATGTTTTCTGTATTAAGAGGAGATATTGATAATAGTTAAATGAGAACCAAATGTAGAAATGGAAGAATAATAAAAGTCTATTTTCTGCATACCACAATGTATCGTTTGTATTGTTTATATTGTTTAATCCTTAAAATTAGAGAATAAAATGGAGCAAAGGAATTTGTAGAGACATAGGTTGTAGGATGACATGCAGAACACATTGTTGTACACACCGGCAAAAAACATTACACACTGATGTGGGATCTGAGATTTTAATAGCATAATATTTATTCTGCACTCTATCTAGCCACATTTAACCCAGTCTATTTGTGTTTGAACACCCTGAGAAAAATGTGAACTTCATTAGAAGCCAGAGTCATTAGCAAAAAACCCAAACATTAGTGATATGGAAGTAATATTCAAGGTGTTCAGGTGACCACTAAGCTCAGTGCTTCTGTTTTAGAGTATTTTAATACCAGCTCATGGACTCACCAATACTTTGGGACTCAGTGGTTTTGTCTGTATGAGTAAAATAAACAGTGCCTGGGATCGTCACTGGGCCATGCTCTGTCCTGCAGGAATGCTGCCTGGCCCACCAGGGGCTGTTGATGATTCAGATGTTTGTAGACAACAACCTGTATCCCTTTCTCAAGTTCTGGCCTGCAGGTGGTGTACCATGGCTCTTCTCTGTCCCTGTGTTTTGCTAGCATTGGGGCAGGCTATGCAGAGATCTTCCTAATGATCGACTAGGTTTTTGAAGGGCACTGTGAGAGTTTTAAGCAAAGCTTCCAAGGAACATTAAAGAACCATTACAAAACATAGGTCAAAGTGGATATTTTTCTAAGCTGCTGGAAAATATTTCCTTCAGGCTACAGTAATTTGTGACCTCCAGTTTAATGTAGAGAGAGAATCCTAAGCTGATTTTCTGTGATAAAATTTCAGTCATCATTCTACGGCCAAAATGTAGTTCTTCTCTGCATTTTTGATGAGGGATAGGTGAGTCTTCAGCTGGTGTGCTTCAGTTGAACAAAATCTGGTTTTTAGCTTAACTGAAATTTTGTGGGGGGAAGTTTCTCTCTCAGATGGAAGTGCAAATGGGTATTGGCCATGGTTGGTCCTGCTGTCAGTGATAATGGGAAAATTGATGGTAGATGACAGGAACAATTTGTTATGAGCTGCAGCTAACTCCTCTCATAGTTGAAAAATGTCTAATGTGATTGGTTACTAGATGAACTGGTAGTTCTGAAGAACAGATGGGACTGCAAAATCAAGGCTTGATAAAGCATGCCAGAGGTGGATCTAGATCTCATTTTGAGTCTCTGTTAATGAGTGTGGGTGGGGATTGTTTCTCCAGTCTGGAATGCTTTACAGCAATGTGAAATTTCTGTGCATATACAGCGAGCTCTCATCCTCCACCTGCAGTATGCCCATAATTTCTCCAGGAACATGTCATTGCATACAATATGACTGCTAATATAGTGGGAGGTGGTATTAGATAACTGTTTGGTAACACCTTATTGTGTATTAACAAAATACATTAAAGTTTCATGAGAATTTTTACTTAGTTTTGAACTGCTTTAAGACATTACTTCCTGACAATTAGTGTAGTAAAGAATGTTGATTTCAGTTTATCATGAGAGCTAAGTTAAGGTTTTAAGTGTGGGTTTTTTTTTTTTCTATAGTAGAGCTAAGAGGTAGACTGTGGAATATGGTGCAAACCAATTAAGAGATCAAGTAAGTACCCCAGCAGAATCAACAAATATTTGGGTAGTACAATGAACCTCACCGGTGACTCATAAACCATAGAAAATAGTAATTACCTTCAGAGTTTTTAACAAGCTTTTGACTTTATACTGAAGTGGTCTAGAAGTTGCCACACAGTTACTGAAGCTCAGCTGTTGAGGTGGAAACTTTTAGGGAAAGGGTACTAATGAACATCTGGTGGGCAGGAAAAAATGTCTGTGATTTCATAAGTACAAAATACTCCAACAAAACATTGAAGCAAATCAGGTAAGGTTGATTGTAAAAGGAGATCCCAAATAAAAGAAGTTCTCAAGCCATTCCATTAATAAATTGAATATCAGAAGAGTAAAGATCATTGCTAAGATCATTTGAAATTCAAGAATACAAATTTTAAATCGCCTTTGTCTTTGTAAAAGCTTTTATCCAATGAAGACAAGCTGCAAGTTTCCACTTGCAGTTGTTCCAGGGTATCAGTAAGCACATCTGTGCCTGTATTCTGAAGCACTTTTTTGCTTTGTTTTAATGCATCATAACATAGGAAAACCTTTTCTTTTACATTGGCTCACTTAGGCTAGCTCTCCTTCCTTCACTTCTAATTTGATTGTCTGAGTGGGCAAATGAGGAATTTGGCAATTTGAAGAGACGAGAGAAGTCCAGCAGAGGAGAGGGGAGGGAAACAGAGGGGAGGAGAGAAGAGTGGAGAGGAGAATATAATCTGGTTCCAAGGGGCCTACAGTGATAATCTAGTTCAACTGTCTGACCACTTCAGGGCTAACCAAAAGTCAAAGGTTGTTATTAAGGACATAGTCCAATGTCTCTTAAACACTGAAAAGCATGGCTCGTTCCACTTTTACTTCACTATAAGGAAACTGGTTGCCCAGAGAGGCTGTGGCTGTGGGTCAGGTGGGATGGGTCTTCAAGCAACCTGGTCCAAACCATTCTATGATTCTGTAATTTTATGTTTTATTCCCAGACAACAACTCAGCCCCACACAGCCACTCAGTTCCTCACAGTGGGATGGGGGAGAGAGTATGAAGGGTAAAAATGAGAAAACTGGAGGGTAGAGATAGAAACAATTTAGTAGGTAAAGAAAAGCCACACACAGATAAAGCACAATAATGAATTAATTCACTACTTCCCATAGGTTTGCAGTTGTTTAGCTACCCCTAGGAAAACAGGGGTAACCCCATACTAGCTACTGCAAAGAAAATTAGCTCTATCCCAGCCCAAATCACCACACCACCCAGTTCAACCTAATTTGAAAAAAACGTTTTTACAAGCTGCTTTTCTTGTGATGCATTGTATTATGGGTCACAAGCAAGTACTGAGATGTTTAACATGGTGCCGGCCAAATGCAAGTGGAAACACTGGTGGGATTAATAGTATTTTAAGAGATGCTTATGTGCTGCAGAAGGGTAATTTGTCACCGTATTATCTGGTATGCTTTCTTCTTCCCCTTCTCCTTTCTCTCTCCCTTCTCCTTTCTCTTCCTCTTCCCCTTTCTTCTTTTTTATAGAATGGTCTGTATTTAACCTTTTGGTACAAAAATCTGATACGTATGTGTTTCATAGAACTTCATACTTCTAAATAGTATGCTTGACAGTCAAATTGTTATACTATTACTATATATTATCTATGTTATGTATAAGGGAACAGCCAAGAATGTTAAAGCCTCTTGGAAGACCTATAGCTTTTCTGATATCAGTGGAGCTTCTACAGTTTTACACCAACAGAAGATTCGTTGGAGAAGTGATATTTGAGATTTTACCTTGAACTAGATTTTGCTGTTTGAATCCTTCACTTCTTGCCCACTCACATCACTGTACTTCTCATAAATTTTTCTCTTATTTTGTGCAAGTTTTCTCCTATCTGATCCTATAGGTCTAGTGGCACTGAAGGTCTCTCTGAGACTGTGATATCACTTGTAAAGAATACAATCATCTACTTACAAGATTTAGCAGAAAATAGCAATTTTACTGAAAATAAAATTTTAATCATAGAATCATAGAATTGGCTGGGTTGGAAGGGACCTCAGAGATCATTGAGTCCAACCCTTGAACCACCATTGCGGTTGCTAGACTATGGCACTGAGTGCCACATCCAGTCTTTTTTTAAATATCTCCAGGGACGGAGAATCCACTACTTCCCTGGGCAGCCCATTCCAATGCCTGATCACTCTCTCCGTAAAGAAATTCTTTCTAATATCTAACCTAAACTTCCCCTGGCACAACTTAAGATCATGCCCTCTTGTCTTATTGAAAGTCATCTGGCAAAAGAGACCAACCCCCACCTGGCTCCTACCAGATTTTATTATTTATAAAATAATACATGTTTTTTTCCCTTCTTATGCAGGATTTAATTTTCCTGTTATTACATTAGTCCTTCAGCTCTATTATGAAAACACATGATGAGAAAAATTTTTCTTTTTGTATATCATCTTAGAAAGTAATTCTGGTATAACTTTTTATTCTGCAAAGTTGCATGAGCACCAGTGACACCTCATCTAAAAGGAAATGAAGCATATTCTATTAATGGTCAAATTTTCTAGGTATAATTGATATCTAATTTGAAAATTGCACATTTGACCTAGGAATCATTGAAAGGTACATCTCCAAGTTAGAATTTTCACGGTCAGTTGTCAAAAGAAAATATACCTTGAGTAGTGAAATCTAACTCTGGTTTTGAAAAAGAGTTGCTTGTAAATGTGCTTATGAAGGCAGGAAAGGATAATATTGAACCTTTAGTGTCCTGTCTGACTGCACTAGCAGTTAGTATTGCTTGTGTGCCTTTCATTTAACCATGGAAAAATGCAGACTAGATGGAGAATTACTAAACTGATCATTGTATTATATACATATGGAGCTTGTTACTAAATAGGTGCAGACATTTCATACTCCAGGGCTTTTTTCAGGTGGTTATACTTTTGCAGAACCCTAACCTCTTGTGATGGCTGGCCCATAGTGGTTGCGTGTCTTAGAATGAATACTCTGGTAGTATTTCTTTTATACCCCGTACTCCATTCCAGGAATTGTTTCTGATGCCTGTATTCAAACTTTAGCTGGATAGATACCAGTTGTCTTCTGTGTTTGTGGCTGAAGAACTCACTGTGTGTTACTGATGGTAGAAGTCATTTGCAGTTGAATTTGCATTCTAATGATCTATGTTTTGACTTGTTACTTTTTATGATATCAGAAATATTAGAAACTCCAATTCTGTGTAGGGGAGGGCTGGGTAGTCAGTACAAAGATCATTATCTTTGGATTACTATAAAAATATAAAAAACAATTATTAAATTAAAAATATTAAAAGTATTTTTTTAATCCAAATACATATGTGAGTTGTTCTGGTGCTACAAAACAACAAAACCATACCACCAGACAATGCATTGAGAGACAGTGAAAAAATTTCACTTTTTGTGAAATTTGTTTTCTTGTTAAATTATTTTATTTTTATTTGACCTAGATATATCCTAAATTATATATAACAAGGCATACAAAGAAGTGAGAAAGGAAATATGCTTGAGAGAGATTGGATCTCCAAAAGTTTATCATAAGAATATATTTTGGAGGCTTAAGGGTTATTTTTTGGGGTTTTTTGGGGGGGAGCATTTCCAGTTTTGATGTTTGGTTTTAGGATTTTTTTAGAATTTATCAGTCTTCAATACTGTTTGTGAGTTTGAGGGGGGGTGCCAACACTGATCATAAAAGCATATCTTATTTTGTTCATTGTTGTACATAAGTTGTGTAAAGGTTATGGAACAATTTGACTTCTCAGGACACAGGAATATTCTTGAGTTTAACATCTCTAAGGTGCTTCCAACTCCAACTTTGACACGCTGATAAATAATACCTTACAAAAAAGATTGCTTGCAGAGTTAGATTATGACTAGCTGTCTGTAGAGATTTCCCATATAAGGCAGTAGTCAGGATTAGAAATCCTATCTATAAGAATGCCACATTCTTCCAATACCTGGGAGATGTGAATTAGCTGAAAATTAAGAAAAGAGTTGGGTTTTTTAATTTATTTTTGGAATAACATTACTATTACTAATAATTAAACTGCCGCTGCTACTGCTACTAGAATTTTTGGTACCTTGACCTATAAATTTTACCTTGTCTCAATGAATTTGGGCTTTCAATGAAGGAGAAGGACCATGTGAGAAATCAAGTGTATGCATCAGAATGGAGAATTCAGCACAAACAGAACTTGTGATTTTTGTCTGGACATATTTTCAATGTTAATGTACCATTAAGAGGCAGAAACATTACTGGAAACCTCTTCTTATTTTGTTCTTTGAGTCACCTTTGTAAATGGCACAATTCCTGTCAACCATGCATTTTTGTCAAAGACTTTTGAACAAATGAGTCATCAGGATATTTGATTGCTTCCTTCTCTTTATTTTAAGCTCTGAAAACTCCCCAGACTCACAGACTGAAACAGCTTAAAATAATAAATAATAAATAATGAATGTGTATTTGCTCCAAATCCATAATTGCTTGGTTTTCTTCCTAGAATATTAGAAAATAATTAAGAGACTACACAAATGGATGGATGCTTACATGAAATCCACATATGCTGTCAGCTCAACAAATTCAGAGTAACAGAATAATGAATTACTGTCATCTACAAGCATTGAAAGAAAAAAAAACAACAAAATCTTTATAGAACACTGAATTGCAGGATGTCGCTAAAATTAATTATTATTATTTTTTGCCTAATATATGTGTAATCATTCTCTTTAGAACTGTCACATCTTGAGTTGAAATAACAACTGTATAAGGCAAAATCCTCTTATTTATGCAGATAAATGCAACTCATGAAACCTTCAATCCTATGGGTTTAATGTGACTCAGAGTAAAACATGCAATAAACAAATGTGTTAGGGATGTTAAGAACTAGCAGAAGTACACTTTATTTCAGCTGTGGATCAGTTTAATTTGTATGAAGAAAAATAATATTCACAGGATTACCTTACAGAAAATAGAGCAATCTCCTCTTGTAGAAGTTTAACTCAGGGTCTGGTAATATTAAGAACTCCGAGTGGGCTTAAGAGGGTTTAACTGTGCTGAAGAATTTTCAAAACCTCTCCTGGACTTTTGGCAGGAAAATTACTATTTGCAACTCAGAGCAGAATTAACCCAAAAGTTAGTAGTGTCAACATCACGTTGAGCAGAAAAATACAGTAGAGAAAAATATCTTCCAGATGGGCAAGTAAAAATGGACATTCCTGTATTCACTGGTCTGCATTGGGTTGTACGCATGCTAGTAGCTAAAATAGCCTCTTCTCAGAATTATGGCTGTGTTTATAATGGCATTCACTGTGTGAAAGAACAGATTCTCACTGAAAATTGAAGGCTAATAATCTCTTGAAATCTGACATTGAAAGTCAGTATTCAAATTTGATGGGCCTAATTTTTCCCTTATTTACACCATTTTTATGATATGCTAACTCCATTGACTTCAATAAAGCAATTGTGTCTGATTTACAGGGACTGTGTGAGAAGCGGTGCCAAAGAGTGTTGTATAATCTGTTCATAAAATTCCCACCATCAAACACCTTCTCTGACAATGCAGTTCTTAAGTTAAATGCCTGACTACCTGAAAGTATATCATTAAAGCCAAGTTCTGTCCTTAAGTGCACTCCAAAGAAACATGACTTTGGGCTGTTGTACACACCACCAAACCCTGAAGAAGAGCAGTCCGTCCAGCCACAGGTGTTTCAATTGAACTACACGTTTTAAACAGTGAAGTAATTGAGCTTACAAACCAAACAAATGAAATCCATTTTGATTTTATTTTGCAAAACTTCTCAGTTAACAGTCAACTTCAGCAGCTTCCTCCAGGTGATGCCCTTGTTATGCAGGGCAACCTGTAAAATGTGTATGGGTGAAAGAAAGTTCCAGACACTGTGCTGAGCATTGACATACTGGAGAATCTCAGTATGTGTTTCCATTATTTTTTGAATGAGACAGGAATCTTTATTAATAAATACTATTTTTATAATTTTTGCCATTTCCATCTTAAATGCTGGTATCTAGATTTTTCTATGGCAAATATAATTTCTGAGACTTCTTCTGGAAGAGATTACTATAGCCAAGAAATATGAAATATTTAATGATATTACAAAACAACAGGCAGGTGGAACAACACATGAACTAAAGCAAAGGCTTTTAGTACTGAATGACCCCTCTCTTCCCTACCCCTTCCCTCCAAATCAAACAACAGTGATCCACAGACACTTGAACATCTTTGCCAGGTCATACAACAGCTTCACACAATTAGCCATGACAAAGAAGATGCTACAGCTTGGATTTACTACAGAAAGGTTCATTTATCTCCCAGTTTACTTCCCAGAATCCTGCTGCTTTAACTGTACCATGACCCTGGGATCCCAGGTGCCCAAAGCCGATTGTTGTCAGATTGCAAATTATACTGGCTGGCTGTGTGTCAATGGTTTAACACTGGGACAGTAGTTGAATGAATAACATCTGCTCTCTATTGGTCACCCTCCTATCCCTGATAGAGAAAGGAGAGAGAATAAGGGGGAGAGACTTAAGGGCTGGAAACTAAAATATACAGCTTTAATAAAACAATTATGGTAAAAAACAAAAAATAATTAAATACATAAAAATATACAGAAAAACATTATATATATATTTATATATATAATATAAATACCACATTCCCCCTCCCCTTCTCCCCCAGTAATTCTCACGTCGCCATTGAGGCTGCAGGGCAGCCCTGGGAAAGTCCAGGCTTGACTCCTGGTTTCAGCAGCAGTTGGGAGCTGGAGGCAGAAATGTCGGGATTCAGAATGCCATTGATTGGGATCAGAGGCAGACAAATGGACTGAATGCTTCCAGGAAGCAAAAGAAATCAGGAAGAGTTGAAGAGCTGAAGGGAAGAGCAAAGGTAAAGGGGCATGACCCTCATGATCCTTCAAATTTATACTGAGAATGATGGGTATGGGATGGAATGCTACATTTGGTCAATTTTGACCTCCTGTCTTGTCTTCTCCCTAAAAGACACAGACAGGTGTGACCTCTTTACTCCTTTTCACTTTCTGGAGTGTAAGATGTTCCTCAGAACTGAGCAGTGGCTTTGGCTCTGCAGACCAGTCTCTAGCAGTAACAACAAACATCGAGTGCTATCAGTCCTAGAAGCAGAGAATGACTGACAAATTTGCTGTTAATTTCAGCAAGTGCAGCTACTCAGAAGTTTCTTAGCTGAAATAAAAATTACAATTAAGAAAATTAATTCTATCCTGGCCTAAACCAGGACACTGAGTCTGGCTTGCAGGATGATAGAAAGTCAGCAGCACCAGCCTGTAAATATGTGACATAAAGCTGTGGAGGACCACAGAGGGGCAGTCAGTGGCATGGCTCTCCTGCATGAGACATCGTGCTCAGTGAGAATGCCCTAAGACAAGCCCAGCTTTCTGACTTTGGGGTGGGAAGCAGACCTTGCAGAGCTCACTTGACTTCAGCAGAAGTAGCCTTTTACAGAATTGCTCTCACTATTGCTTCCATCATTGTTGTAGGTTTAAGGTCATATAGTAAATTAATTTACTGGATCATTTTTTAATTTTAATTTTTCCCAAAATATTTGTTGAGAAAGGTTGAGAAAAACTTAGTAGCTAACTGAAGAGTATATTCTTGCACTGATAACTAGCTATATGCAATAAGTGAGAACTAGCTATATGCAATAAGTGAGCATTTTTAAACCTGGAAGTGTAACACAGTTCTGGACTGCTCAGATTAGAGAGGCATCATCAGACATGAAAAGCACTTGTGTGGTGCACACCATAAAAATGTTTCAGCTGCTGAACATATATTAAAAAAAGATACTGACCTATTTTGTTGCTATGCTGTCAGTATTCAAAATAGAAGTATATAAACATAAACTCTTTGCCTGACAGAGCATGGTTTCTAGAATAGTGCCACAGGAGAATTCTTTATAATCCGTGACTATGTTTATGTTGCATATAACCTTTCAAGGCTTATTACTCTGTTCTTTGTATGCAGGACAAGTAATTTGTCAGGTACCTTTGATGCATTGTTGTCAGAGGTTTTTTATGTAGTTTTGATGAGTGTTTGGAGGGTTTTGGTTTTTGGAGGGTGTCTTTTTTTCAGATAAAATAATGTTTCTTTAAGTGTAACAACAAAAATATGACCAAAGAAAGCTGCTTACCTCATGAAACTCAGACTTAAAGCTCTCATTTTTAATTTAGCGTTTTCTCATAGCCAAGTTCTATGGTTGAGTCTGGTACTTCTTTGACAACATTTATTCTGATTTGTAGTATTGGTCTCTATTTCTATATTGCTTCTGACAATTTATGTCTTAGGACTTTGAGATCATTAGTTTAATGTATTTGCAATGTATTTGTATGTTACTGGATTTATCTTCTTTTAACATGTTCACTCTCCTCTTGTACCTCTTAAAATGTGGATTTTTAGCATGCTGTGGCATCTTCACATGTAACAGACATGACAGATGAAACTTATAGTGAGTATTTGTCAGTATGGAAAAGTATACTGTGGGAGCTGTTTGTCACAAACACAATTTTTCAGAGTTTTAATGAGTAGTGCCACTTACTTTTCATGCTGAAACCCTCTGAGGAAGTGACAGGCAAGATTCTGGTGACAATCTTTCCCTGATTTTTCCCTTGACACATCTCCATCCGTCCATTGGCCTCTTTGCTTGCTTTCTTTACAAAGATTTGAGAGCTTTTCTCCATGTTCTGTGAGACCTAGACAGAGAAAATGGTGGTTGTTTCTTCTAGTCACATGTGATATCTCTTAATCTTGTAGAAAATACAAATTTTACAAGTGGTTGTGATTTTATGAAACTTCTTCCCATTCTAGTTCTGTTTTCTTTAAAGCCTTTGTCTTCTCTCTTTAGGATGTAAACTTTTCAAGGGAAAGAATCTATTCATATTCAATATATTAAGATGCACACACATAAAACACAATTATTAGATTTCAGAAAATGAGCAAGTGCTGTGGTCTTAGGGCAAAGAATTGTCATATAGATCCTCTTTTGTTTCATGTTTTCTTTTGATTTTTGTATGTTCTTTATGGAATGAATCTACAGGACAGAATAGAAAAGAGTTTATGGAAGAGCCTGTCATGAAGATCTTATTTCACAGTGCTAAAGCTACTGAACCAGTTGAAGGAGAAGATCCAGAGAAGTTATAAGGTGAAGCATGAACTGTTCTTGATAGAGTACTGTGGAAGAATGATCACTTTACACTCTTTGGACACCACGCAGTCATTTGGTCTACCCGTAGAGGGTCTGTTTGTAAAGCCTTAGTTATGGGCTAAAAATCCTGAATAGCCAAACCTCAAATATTTAGCATTTGAAATGGCATTGGTATTGCACAGTGGAGAGAGTGGGAATGATCACAAAGCTTCTCTGTCTTTCATAATCATTTTTCTATATCAGCCTGAATATCCTGCCCTTTGAGATATCACTTCAGCAAAACCCGTTTGGTTGCCAGTAATAAAGGTATTGATTCTCTTTTTTTTATTAATTTCCTCTCTCAAACAGCTTTTTTCCATGTGTCCGTGTACTCTACTTTCTTCCTTAGGGTGTCCTTGTTTTAGGGATCTCACCAAGTGCATTGTACAGATGTAATTTGTATTCTGTAGAATAAACCCTGAAATTGTTTTAGGAGCAGTCCTTTGCTGAAAGAAACTCCCAGAAATGGAAAGAAGAAGAAAAAAAACAACACCACAAACCCTGACACATGACTAAATACATATGAGTAGGAACTATTTATATTGTCCATAGTGATATGTTTTAGCAAGGGCTATCAATTTCTTTTCTAATTCTGCAGGTACTTTCTTATAATGCATTTTTTTTCTCTGCTGGGAAGGAAAATATTATTAATAAAAACACACTATTGATTTTACTTAGAAATATATTATACAAATGCATGAATAAAATATTAAACATTGTTTGTTTCCCCATGAAGCATTTCACTACCCTTGTAAAACTAATGTTTTTAGATAATATTGATGTTTCTATGGCTATTCATTTAATTATTATACTATAGGTCTGTAACAGTTGGCCTGTTTTTACTACCTTAGCACCAAACAGACCACTTTTGAGCTTAAAATAGTCTTCTGCTCTGTTTGGAACATTGTCTGACATTGCTATACACTTTATAATTTCATTACTTCAGTTTTACACTAGTGCATGTTCACTGTGATGAAGAACTTTTCATCACTAGAGTAAAAAAATAGGAAAATAAGTTTGTTGCTAGTGGGTGTGTACTCAGAGCTGATACCAGAGGGCTGGGGTTCACAGATGTATTGACACACAGATGTGTTCACAGATATGGAAGGGACCTCTGAAGATCATTTTGTCCAACCTCACTGTTCAACTAGGATCTCCTAGGTTGCTCAGGACTGTGCCCAGTGGAGTTTTCAGTATCTTCAAGGATAGAGAATCCACAGCATCCCTGGACAGACAACCTGTTCCACTGTTCAATCACACTTAAATTATTTTTTCTCATCTTTAAATGAAATTTATTGTACTTCCATTTGTGCTGGTTGTCTCTTGTCCTGTACTGATCAATATTTTCCTGTATTCCTTCCATCAGATATTTATACACATTGATGAGATCCCACCTAAATCTTTTCTGCTCCAGACTGAGCAGAGAAGCCTCAGCTGCAGTTGCTTTATCATCCTCATGGCCCTTTGCTGGAATTGCTCTAGAATATTCTCCTCTTGTACTGGAGAGGCCAGACCTGGACACAGTCAGATAGGAGTAGAAGCACATCTATCAGTTTCATGTAGTGGCCACTTCTCCCAGTTTTATATCAACTGCTAACCTGCGTAAGGTGCACTCTGCCCGATCATCCAGATCTTTAATGAAGAAATTAAATAGTAATGGCACCTTTATTGACCTCAGGGGTACACTACAAGGGACTGGCCCACAACTGGACTTTGTCCCACCAGTCAGGAGCCTGTCTTCTGCAGCTGAATCTGGCATATCCTAGAGCCCTATGGATCTCAGATTCACGATACCAGAAAAAGGCAGTAGGTCTTCTTAAGCTTCCAATAAAATCCTTGTGTAAAAGCTAGATATTATTTTTAGTCAGGTACTTTACACGCTTTTGTCAGTTATGAGTTGCAAATTGCATTTCTCTGTTTAAAAGTTTGCAATCTAGATTTTTATCACATAAGGAGGCAACTTCCTTGTTCCAATTCTTTTTCTTAACCGTTCTTGGAAAAACTTTGCAAGAACTTAGATTTCATTTCATCAGCAATAGCTACTCAACTTCAAAGAAAGGACATTTTCAATTATTTTTATGTTTTTAGAAAGAGATTACAGATTAAAAGACAGAAGTTAATTCAGCTCTAAAATCACTAAAAAGTAATTCCTTCTTTTTTTTGTTTGTTTAGGAAAAGTAGTTTTTTAAACCAGTTTAATAAGGTTTTAGACAATGTAATATCAATGTAATAACCCCTTCTGGTATTATAACTGTTTTAGGTACACTTATAAACAACCTGATGGGGCATGTCCTTTATTTTTTAAAAAATACAGTGTAATAAAGAATAAGTATTTCTTGAGTAGAGCAAATTGAGACATGACAAAGAGTTAAGTATTCTATAAACGCTTCTGGCACCCTATAAATCGCCAGTTAAAAAAAATGCTGACAAATATCAACATCAATAGAGTATTGATCTACCAAATGCACTTCAGACTCTCACTAAATAGTTTTCCTTAAGCATACAAATTAAACGGACTAGAATGGAAAATCAGATCTTTGGCACTGTTAACACCTTCAATAGATTTACAGGGAGTTTTGTAATTATTCTCTCTTGGTGTTCTGCTGTTCTCCAATGACTTGATTTGAGATGACAGAGATCTCTGTAGTATCACATTTCAAGTGCTTCGATATATGAAATATGAAAATAAGCATTTAGTAGCATGTCACTCTTTATGCTGTAAGTTAGATTGGCAATTAAGAATAGCAGAAGATTATAATACAAAGAAAATTTTATACTAGGATTGTATATTGAATTACATCATCTGGATTCTAATATAGCTGTTTGTCAGTTTGGGTAGCATGGTTGATTTCACCTGGATTCCTTATGGAAAGAGGATGAATAATGTTATCAGAATCTTCTCTTAGGTGACATTTAAAACAGAACATCCGAAGTCCATGTCATAAGCAGATACTCTTTTTTTCAGCTAATAAGCTAGAGCTAGATGTTAACTGCACACAATAATATTTTATTAATATTATCTGGATGTCTAAAGAGAAGTTTTGAGGCAAGCACATTACTGGTTTTCTACCCTTTCATATGTGCTGTAAAAAGTAATTACTAGTTACTAGTTCAATTTATTTTCTTTTATTTAAATGGATTCCTTTGTTAATATAATGATTTAGGACTGCTCAGTTTTTCCTACAACTCAGGTCCTGAAATCTTTCATTAAGACAAAACAAACTCAAGCATGTAATAATCTAATTCTTGGGAAGAGTGGTTTAATGATTAAAACCTTTAAGAGTCCACCCCTTTCCATTACCTGTTTCTTACTTCAGTAGTATATTTCTGGTTTTAGCTAAATTAAGACAATGATGAAATAAACTCAGTTGGATGTTAATTTTTGCAACATTTTATGAAGAATCCTATAAATGGAGGAAAAGTGGTGAGTAAGCTTGAGTAAGAAATATCCATCACTACTTTAACTGCAGATTTCTCATTCAGTTGTCCAACAAAAAATTGGTATCAATAGTGTTTGTATTCAACACAAAATTTAGCCATTATAATGATTTTATCTTACAAATATACTTTCTGTAAATCTATATATATATGTATATGTATGTGTGTGGGTATGCATTTTTTCTGAGTAATAAACTATACCAGTATTTTCAAACTCTTTACCTTCCAGTAGCATGCTCCATCTCACACACAGTTCATGAGTTGCCTTGGCTTTCTTCAAGGACCCCATTTCTGCAGAAGCTTTCTTTCTACTGCTTTTGAACTGGCAACTCCAGCTGCTTTCTCTGCAAGGATATGTATGCCACACCCAGCTGATGTGCTTTTGATGACAGCAAACTCAAAAATTTGTGGAAATTCACACCTTCTGGTTGAACCCAGTCTGAATCTGACTTCAAAAATCTGGGAACATGTTAATAGGGGGCTACTGACCTTGTATACAGAACAACAAATGTTATCCTCTGTTCTCAGCCTGACTACAAGGGATGACTCATGAGAAATATTGTTGTATATATGCTAGCCTTTTTTAAAGGTTAGCAAATTCCTCTATCTGGGTCATTTTAATTTATGTTTTACAAGTTATATTATGTATTAATTATTTTATTTTTCTCAAATAGCTTGTTAGATAATGCATGATCATCTCCTTGCAGATCTCAGGTGAAATGTTGAATGCACACTGGAGCACGTGTCTTCACAGCAGTTCCCCAGAATATGCTTTAAATTAAACACCAGAGAAGAACTTCTTAAAAGTCTAAGACTCAAGATCATAATGTTCTTATAAAATGGACTTACACACACAGTGATCCTGTACTCTAGATGGTAATTCTCCTCTTTCCTAGCCCCACCCCCTCCTTTTTTTTTCTTTTCAGCAAGGGACTAGAAATCAGCTTATTACACAAATTATACTATTTTACCTTGTGGATCACTAGTTATTAGCTAGTGATTTTATAGAGAAAGTAATTGCTAATATAAAATAGAACATGTAGCTTCCTATCAGCTGAACCAGCTGACTATAAACTTATATTTAGACAGGCATATTGTACACCATAACACATAGAAAACAAAATCACTTCTGTTCTGAAATGATGGAGTCAGTTGCACACCTGCTGAACTATGCTCATGTTGACTATCTTAGCTTCACATCAGCCAAAATATTTCCCAAGAATTTTAACTATCTTTCCCAGCCCCAGGAAATCTGACTAACCTCATTTTAAGTAGCTACAAAATACCCAGCTGCCTAGGACTGGTGTTTTAACAAACAAGAGAAACAGTTCTTCTAATCTCACATCGCCTATTTTAGGTAGCTACCTTAAGACACAGCACACTGTGGTCCAGAACTGTCTCTTTCTTCTTCCTTTGCCACATAATAATTCTGTGTAGAGGCAAGTGGTAGGTAGATGTGTCATGGAAAATGTGGATGTGATAAATCTCACTCCCAAAGTAATTTTCAGAGTTCCTTAATAAAGCAGTAGATTGCTTTGGTACTCCAGAAAATATAAGGAAAAATAGAATGTTGTACAAATACTGTGCCAGGTGGTGAATATGTGCTCAATACTTCAATCATGGAACAATCTGTCCATATATTTTATCTTACATTGTAAGTCATCTCTTGAATAGGTAGCAGTACACTAAAGATACCTTAGATACCAAAAGCCTTGAGAAAAGTGCAAAAATGATACAACAGAAAGCGATTAACTTCTCAGAATTAATTATATGAGCAAAACTGTGCAAACATGGCTATCCACCTTCTGAAAGAAGTTGGCTCATGTAGTTGAAACCCAATGCAAAGACAGGGTTGAGTCATGTGGATATGCCCTAATGAAGAAGTAGTTGTCACAGTAGAAATTATTTTTTACTTTAAGGTACTACAGACTTCCAAAAACTAATAGGCAAGAAAAAAGGCAATAAGAAAAATAAAAACATAGAGCTAGATTAGGAATGCTATGGGAATTAATCTTTAGTTAAGAAATCCAGGGAATACTCAGAAGCTGCTGAATTCTAAAATTGCAAATTTTAGAAGAAGCTTGAAAATACAAGTGAAAATAGGGGAAGTCATAAAAAGGATTGTTGTATGGAGAATTTGAACAAAGGCCTGAAAAAGGTCCCTTTATTCATATCAGTGGCTTGTGGAGCACTGACTTCCACAAATACCTGATGAACTAAGTTTCAACAGTCTCTGGTGATCCTGGGTGCTAGGGGAGAGCATTATCCCAGTTTTAATGTGGGATGTACAGTCATTTAATACAACCTTTAATGAAAAATATAAGGGATAAGGTATCCCCCTAGCTGGGATGGCATCCACGGCTGTACACACACCTCTCAGGCACCTCTTTTCATTTGTGCTTTAGGAAGCAATAAATCAAAATCCCTGAAGTACCTGTGGGAGACAATGGACATTTACATAACAAAGTAATGCTTCACTTTTTGGTCTCCATAAAAGATCTTGGAACACCATGTAGTGGACTTTATCAGACTCTCACAAGAAAGAAAATGAGAAAATACGTACATTCACAGAAAAAAAGAGGACAAAAGAATAAATTGTGTTGAAATAAAAAAAATAGCCTCTTTGAAGATGAATCTTAACATTTTCTTCAGCTTTCTTCATTACTGTGAAAAATGTCAGTACCACAAAGTGGTCTGCAGCATCTATGAATTTATAGAGGAAGTGGCTTTATTTTATCTTTTTAAGCAAAGCATTGAAAGTAGAAACTATGTGAATGTATATATGAGAAAACAGGTTTTTTGTGAAATAAAACAAGACATACTGTTTTTTTAATGGCATTGGGAAGTTATTATTTGTCTTATTGACAAAATGATAAAGGTTTGGGCAGCCACATAATCTCAAGCAGATCTCTAAAGAGTGTAAGGGAGTATGTATTGCATTCTTGTTCAACAGTAGCTAGTGCTCAAAATCAGTATAAAACAAGAATACAGTCCCCATTGTTCTAATTATTATTTTATTTTTTAAGTTTAAAGGTTTTGTCCTGGTGGTTTATTCTCAGTCTTTGTTCATAATGATGTTTTCCTCATTTTCTCCAGATAACCTACTTCTAATGTTTTACTGTTGTTGTAGGCACAGCAGACAGCATCTCCTTTTTGAAGGCCTTTTGTTCCTCGTGCTTTAGTTTCTGTGGGAAGACCTATCCAGCAAAGATAACTCTTAAGGTAACTTTGCCAATTTTGCACAATATATTTAAGATAAGAATAATAATGACTGAAGGCAAATCTTACAACTCTGGTTCCTGAATATAGCACAAAGCCTGAGTTGTTTATATGGATGCAGAATGATTTTGCTAGAGAAATGATATGGTAGCAGTGCAGCTGCTCAATAGAATTCACCATTAAAGCAAAACTTTACTTATTTAATAAAACAATATTTTAGCCTGATTTTTTTTCTTATTCAATACTAAATCATCATACATGGGCAAAATACCAAGACAAATTGAGTATCATTACAGAATATCAACGGAATGCCACATGTGTGGCTAATATAAACCAGAAAAGGTATAGTTCCCATAAATTTAAGACAGTATGCTGAGGCTTTGCTCTTTCATTCAGTATTCAAATGCATGTGTCTGAATGCTATTTTTCAGTATTTAATGAGATATTATTTTATTCCCCTTCTTCTGCCCATCACAGCAGACTTCTTTAGGCTCCATATAATGGGGTGGATTTAGCTTAGGATAGAAAGTTTAATGATCTGCTACACAGTGGTAACAACACAGAGATCTTCATTAAAAATTGCTCTTTTATCTGTCCACTCATCAGTCCTTTCACTCAGTTTTGTATATGATGGTGACATTACGAGAAAATTAGAAAAAAAATATGAGAAAAAATGCGATTTGATTGCAGAGATTTTAAAAACATCAAACTGCTTGTTTTGGACAAGTTTGTAAATGAGACATGAGTGTAACAAAAAAATTAGGAGGGCACTAACTTTTGGGGGGTGGAAAAAGGTTTTACTTTCCTTTTCCACCTTATTTTCTAATCTTTTTTTCTTTTCTTATTTTCCCATAAAGAAAGAATAAGTCATAATGGAAAAACAATGAGTGAAGAAACAGCTACAAAACAAATTAGCACTTTTCTTTCAATTGCCACTTTATTTTCAGCAAAAAACTAATACTAAATATATTTTTGAAGACAAATCTAGCCTGAAAAACTGGCTAAGCATCTCTAATATGCCATTACTTTGTCAAATTATTGTGTATATGAGACTTCCAGTTAGCTGCTTTTTTTAAATTCATTTTTGCTGCATGTACGGTAATACTGTTCAGCAAAGTTATGCTGCCACATGATTCTCTTTATGCAATTGTAAACTTTTAAATCTGTGTTTGTGAATTTTTTTCCTTTTAATGATTCTTACCTCCATTACAACTCTAGATGTGACCAACCTGGTGAAAGATTAGCTCATAAAAAAAAATAGTTTAGATGATATTGATTTGAATGTTTCCAGTGTCTTCTGGAGTGAAGGAATAATTACATTCTGTTCTTAAAGGAATCATTATATGTAATTCTGAGTGCTTTCTTTCCTGAAAAGATGAACTACTAAAGACTTACTAACTATGCAAGTACTTTTCTCTTCCCTGTGTTTAGAAGATAAATCTGAGCCCATGGAATCAAAGCATGGAATCAAAGATAAAATAGACATCAATGTACCTCATCAAATAAGTGTAATATCTAGTACTTTTTAAATTCTTTAAATTGTAACAATGTATTTACTCAATCCATATCTCCTTTATAGGAGTTCCTGGTATCAACATTCTTTTTTCCCATCCAAAAGAAAATACTATTTTTTTATCTCAGAGGTTAAGTGAACAGGTATCAGCATGACACAGAGGCAATACAAGTCTAATACAAGTCAGTAGGGTATATTGTTTAGTTAATTAATTTACATTTTAGTCCAAAAATCAAGATATCCCAAAGCAAGACAATAATGCAAAATATATTATTATGAACCCAAGAGTTCCCAGATGCTTGCAACAAGAAGTGAGAGACATTTAGTGACTTTAGAAAGCTATTTATATGATTTTAAATTACATACTAAACATTTTTAACTAGTACTATAAATGTGTTATCATGTTCTAATCCATTTTAGGATATAGTTAAGTATTAGATGTTAGAATGTTAGATTCGAAAACCTTCGAAGATTTTACAAGTTTATATGTGGATTTCTTTAAACTAATACAAATTAATTATAAGACTCCTGTTCATTGTATGGAGAAAATCACATTAGAATAATATATTAAAAGTGAAAATAAGCTTTATGTTTTCTCCTTATTAGAAAACAAAGCCACGCTGTCATCTTTACTGCAACACCTGGAGGCAAAGCATATGAATATGCTGTTAGTGAACTGTGTAAAATTAAAATTGCACTTTTCTCTGTGTAAATTGTATTCTTTCCTGTAATAAATCATCATCACAAAACCAATTTAATTTCCTTTCTAAGTAGATCCTAATAGGAAAACTGAACAATCAAAAGTATAATCTGAGGGTTCCCCTCTCCCTTTACATATCACATGAATACATATCTGCAAAACAAAAGCTTCTGACAGATTAATTATAAACTGCAGAGTCACCAGGTTGGATGTGCAAATATAATGGTCCAAACTCTGCCCCCAGGCTGCCCAGTTCCCTAATAGGAATTGCTCCAAATCAGTAAAATGATGCACCAGAAGGTGAGGCTTTCTTCCAGTGAGGTTTTGAGACATGAGGGAACAGCCTGTTTGCATGGGTTTGTTCCTGACATACTTGAATGCAGCCCATTCAAAATTCCAAACAAGAAGCTTAGTAAGCCATGAATTTTGCAGTCCATACTACAAATCAACTTAAAGATGGATATAATTGCACATTCATTTCAAGCTAAATAATGTCTACGTTAAATAATTAATGAATCAAGCTACTGAAATAGACAGAATGGAATCACATAATAAAATTGTAACTTTTTTTTTAATTTCATAGAATATTCTGACAAAACCAATTTAAATTAAATATATATCATTCATCTTTGCCAGTTAAATTCCTTTCTCAGAGTTAATTAAGTTATATATTCCTGAATTCAATATAATTTCACTTTTTTTTTTTTTTTTTTTTTTATTAACTTTATAAATGATTTAACATTGCAAAAAACGAGGTTTATGAACCAATACAAGAGGTCAGGTAGTTGGGTACAGGTGATATACTACTAAGTGCTTATAAAGTTCTAGAAGAATTAAAGATGAACTGTAGGGGTTCCCAAAGCAAAAATAACTTTTATGAAGGTGGTCATGTATCATAGGATTTGGAAGAATAGCAAACAGAATTATCCTCTTTAAGCTTTGCAAAAGGGTTTAGGAAGGATATCGAGGTCCTGGAGTGGGTCCAAAGGAGGGCAACCGGGCTGGTGAAGGGACTCGAGCACAGACCCTATGAAGAGAGGCTGAGGGAGCTGGGGCTGTTCAGCCTAAAGAAGAGGAGGCTCAGAGGAGACCTCATCACTCTCTACAACTCCCTGAAAGGAGGGGGTACCAGGTGGGGGTTGGTCTCTTTTGCCAGATGACTTTCAACAAGACAAGAGGGCAGGGTCTTAAGTTGTGCCAGGGGAAGTTTAGGTTAGATATCAGAAAGAATTTCTTTATGGAGAGAGTGATCAGGCATTGGAATGGGCTGCCCAGGGAAGTAGTGGATTCTCCATCCCTGGAGATGTTTAAAAAGAGACTGGATGTGGCACTCAGTGCCATGGTCTAGCAACCGCAACGTTGGTTCAAGGGTTGGACTCCATGATCTCTGAGATACAACCCAGCCAATTCTATGATTCTATGATTTTATGTGCCCCCACCTCCTGCAAGTAATTTAACCAATTCAACACTTAGTACATTTCTGCACGTGTATTTTTGGAAGACTTTCTCCTGAGACACCTGTCTAAGCTTTCTGAAAAAAAAAAAAAAAAAAGCAAAAGCTGAACTGGAATTGTTAAGTCACTGTAACATTCTTCTTATAGAAAATGTGTCAGGAAAAGGAACATCTAAACTTTAATGAAAACCTGACTCAACAAGAACACAGGGATTTCTCACAAGAATGTATGAGGTACCATGGCAATGGATCAAGAAAGGCAAAGTGAGCAGCCTTATTTTCCTTCAAACCTAGAGGACAGGTTAACTGCTGCAAACCAAGCAGAAGACTGAATTATGAAATTGCAGTAAGAATACTAATACATATAAATTCAACATGGTTCAAACACTGTTGTTTAGTTCCTGCAGTAAACAATTCAAGACCAAGATAAGAGATGAACAGCCAACAAAGAGTGGAGAGAATTAAATCCCAATATACATATGATCCCACAGGTAAATTTCCCACCCCTGTGAGGCCTTCAGATGATTGCCTACCCACTTTTGGTCTTTCAGGTGGGTAGGGATGAAGTGATAACAAGAAGCCCAAAACTGATAAAGAGATTTTAGGGCCTTTGTGAAACTGGTTAAGAGATCAGGATAGCAAATTATGTTCTCCTCTATCCCTCCAAAGACAGCAACAGATGAAGGAATCAACAGGAAGAGCCGACAGCTTAATTTATGGCTCTGGGACTGGTGTCATTAACAGGGCTATGATGCTTGACTACGTCACACACTCACTTCCTTGTTGTCTTCTGTATTGTCTGTCAAATATAGTTGTAGTGTAACGAGGCAACCAGGTGTTCCAGCAGAGACTCACGAACAGTGCTCCAAGCCTATAGCCACAGGGTTGACTACCTGGATCGGTGCTGTTGCTCTGAGAGCGACTGATCTCTCCACCGCCTAGCTTGGGAGTGAGCCCTGCCTGTGTCTCAGGCCTCACCTTTTATTGGCCCCCTGGTCCTGCTCATGCACAGTGGGGCCCCCCCCTAATCAGGCACAGGTGGGCTTGACACAAGCTCATACTCACTCCCTGGCAATTAGTGGCACCTGGTTGCCTCGTTACACTACATATAGTAGTGTAGCAAACTGACTTTTGGCTATCAGGGACAATTTTTGCTTATGCTTAAGATAAACAAATGCCACTTACTAAGTGTACTTGAGCTTTAGAGATACTTTCATCCATTTTTTAATGTTTAGAAATATGCAGGAATCTACCTAGGAATAACTTGGTGCTGAAACTTGTAAGGTATAAGTTAAGGCATTGCAATGTCATAAGACATCACATGCAATTTGTCCCCATTCTGACTTCAGCTGAGAGATTATAGGAGTTCTGTGTAGAAACATAACTAGGCTTGTTGACACAAGGAATCTGGATCATAAAAAATGCTAGATATTGCAAAATCTGCAAACTGATACAAAAGTGATACCAGTTTTGCATTTAATAAGGACATAGATGAGTTATTTTCAAGTATCATGCCAACTTTTCAAGAGTTAATAAGATGCATTGGGCACCATGTGGCTATGCAATTTACCTTACATAATGACTAAAAAAAGTTATGCAGTGATTGGTTGCATTGTCTTATTCTTTTTTACCTTGATCCATGTTTATGTAGAGCAATGGGCATTCTCATAAGAGGTCATAGGAGTTATGCAGTCAATTACTATGACTTTGGAAACATCAGGACAGTTAAAGCATGGAAAACTAGCAGGTTTAGGTTTTTTTCTGGGATCAGAGGCTTATAACACAACCTTGAAAGGTTACCATGGACTGAGGATAATCCTTCCCTAGTCCAGTAAAGTTTAGCACAACAGTGCCTAACTCTCAATCTCTGGATCTATACCTCAAAAGTTTAATTAGGTTTTCCCATCAGATATTCTGACTACTTAACAAGAACATTTGACATAGGCAAATCACAGTATGACACTCCTAAATAGCAAATAAACACACATTTTCCTCAACATTTCCTCAGCCGTGCAATATAACTTCTTTCCGTAGTTCTTTATATCTTACACACATATTGTTTTTTTCATATTATAATCCCATGGAAAAATATATTTTTTCTTGTAAAATTTCAGAGATATTTCTTCCATCTTCGGGAAAGAAATTCATGACTGGTAGTATGATAATGACTTCTCTCAATGTGGTTGAAAAAGTAATAAAGTACCAAATGGGGAAACAATGTACTTTTCTTACTAATAGTTGCTCACCAAGCCTCTTTATGTTCATTGCTATATCCTCATTGCATCCACCACCTGCTGCCAAGAGCGTTTTCTTCTAGCCTACCAATCTATATAAAGTTACACAACTGTTTGCTTGTTTGATTGCTTTCTTTACACACTATTGAAGGGAATGAAAGTATTGTCCTGACAAATAATTTGGTTAATCAGCTTGCATTTCTGCAATTTTGTTTACTTGATAGTAAAAAAAAGCAAGGAAATTACACCTGCCTCTTTCTATGCACTCTTGCCTTAAAACCTTCAGAATATGCTACAATCAATGTTATTTACATACCAGCCTTTATTTTAATTTTTTTTTTTTTACTAAACCAGGCCACTTTCATTTTGCAATTAAAAGCTTAATGATTTACTGAAGGAGACTGCTAAATCATTTACCAGAAGGAAACAAAATACATTAAAAGAGCATTAAGGTTCTGTCATAAAACAAAAGCATGGAAAGACATTGTTTAGGTGAAGTGTGCTATCTGTTTCTTGGTTCTTGTATATAATAGAGAAATAGCAGAAGTTTAGTCAAGAGAGTATTTCAAAGAAATCTTCTGTTGCAATATGTGAGGTATTGATAGCATGAATTTTTGTTACCGGATGTACAGTTCATAGTTACAGAGAGTCCTGGAAAAAAGTTTTGTGTCTTAGCATTTTAAGGTATTGTGGTCTTGATTTACAGTACAGAAATAAGCTCTTCTTTTGTGGAATTTCCACCCAAGTTTTCCCTTGTTTTCGTCTAAAACTCCTTAATGTATAAATGGTTTGACTGAAAAAAAATTATAAAGGTGTCTTATACTAATATAAAATATGCTTTTATTTCATATTAACTATCGTAAATGTTTTGTATCAGGGATGTATGCACAAAATATTTTTTTTTTAAAACCCACACTTTTATCACATGCCTGTATATCATAAGGAACTGTTTCTAATAAGAAGTATCTCCTTGTACACACTTCAGTGACACAGATGTGAATTAAGAAAAAGAGTAGATTTTAAACTGCTGAATGTTATATACCACATCTAGCATGATTTTGATGTACTATCTTCTGTATATACTTCTTTTTTTTTACTTTTTTAAAATTCAAGGGTTCATTTTTTTTTAAATTCTTGAAGAAAACCTTACTGAGTTACATGTGAGTGTTACATAGTCTCTTTGAATAGAAAACAATTTTCTCTACTTAGTCATCAGTTAAGCATACATTAACATTACAGAAAGGACAAAATATTGTTCTGAGAAGAACTTTGAAGAGAATGGATTCTTCACAAGATAAACTATTTTAGAAAACCAGTTTTCGATTGTACAAAGCAATGCTACTGTCATTTTTCTCATTAAAGCAAGACAGTATTCAATTGTATTTCTACTTTAAGCATATTTTAGAAAAATATGAATTATGTAATCTATATCTGCTGTTATGACATATTTGGAATGCATCTCCCCTGAAGTCACTGTTGTGAATGGAGCATAATGACACCTGAACTAGGTTTAAAATTATATCAGTACAGATGTTCAGGACATTATTTGTAGAAACAAACAAGTTCTAAATGACAGCTGCTTTGGGATTCCTTAGGCAGAGTTCATTGCTCAAATATCTCTATTAGTTAATTGCTTTTATTTTCTTAAATACAAAGATACAACAGAGGGATTTGAAAAATTCTGACCTATGAACTCTTGGGGGCTGGGAAAATAGAATGGAGGAATATTGATATAAGCTTGTTCTATTCTGCTTTCTCCTAGACATGTGTTATCAGCCCCTCATAGAGGTACTGGCCTTAAATGCATTTTTAGTCTGATTTAGCAAAACTATTCTTAGATTTCTTTTCTTCCTGCATGTTCATAGTCCCCCTGGCACTCCAATTGTCCATCTTGTTTCTGTTTTTAATCTATGTAAGAAACTTGGACTAGCTGTCTCTGGAGTCTGGACAATTAGAAACTCATTTGGTTGTGCACAGTGAAAACCCTTTTTCTTGGCAGAAGAGCTGGCCTAAGTAAAATGCCTACGGCACAAAGTGGGTTTGTAAACTTGTCTTAATTTTAAGGATCTGATTTAACCAGCAATCACTGCTCAAGTTTCTGTGGTTTTCACTAGATGACAGATAACTCCACATTAAATCTGCAGTTTTGCTCATTACAGCGTGTCTCAGGATCTGGCAGTTTGTGCAAGTTTCTATAGTCAATGATACTACAAGTAGTTACCATTTTTACCTTTGTTGCATTGTCTTTTGACAGTCTGACATTCCCTCTCTTTCAATACATGAAATATATGACCCTGCCTTCCCACTGTGCTACTTCAGCTTATATTAGTGAAAATCAAGTTTGATGCTCTTATAATGCACTTGAAAAGGGCTTTGCTTTTTACCTTTTTCCAATGTTTTATCTTATCTTTTAATGAATAGCACAGAAATTCAATTTTCCAAACACCAATGAATTCTAATTTGTATCCCTTGTGTTATTTCTAGATCAGTTTTCCTGTTCTGCAGCCATTCATAATTTCACAGCTTGAGGACAGACCCAAATGAATGGATATATTTCTGATCTCACATTAGTCAAATTCATACGTCGTAAGTGGTGTAAATGAGGAAAAAAAAAAAGGCCATAAATTTTCAGCTTCTCTTTTTTTTTGTATTTGTTCATGTAAAACCACATGACAATGGCATTTGACATATTTGAATATGAAACATTTCTGATCTCAGAATGAGGCATGTAATTCCTTTATGCTTACTGCTTCCGCAGTAGTGCTGTAGCAGCAGTTGAAAATTTCCTATCAGTCACAACTTCTGTGTCTTTTTGTCTGTAGAACACACATCAGTTTCAACAAAAAATGCCACTGGAAAAGAGTTTTCAATACTATAATTGACAAAAGTTGCCTCCACATGCTGGTAGTTCCTGCCTTTTTCCCAATCACCTTATCAATACCCACCTCTCCGGCCAGGGTTCCCAGATACCTGGATTCTCTCTCATCCAGTTCCATGGTATCAGCCCCACCATCAGAGCAAACGAGTGATATATGATTCCCCTTCATGGTAGTCAAAGTTCTTTCTCTGAGTATGCAAGTCCCTCTTAGAGAATTTAAAAATTTGACTAATCAGTATTCTAATAACTTCAACATCTTGTGTTTTTTCATTCTAGGTACTACCATAGCAACAAATAGTTCTTCTTTTGTGAGGTAGAAAAAGAATTTCATTCAAGCAGCAGTTAGTGTATTTTTAAGTGCTTGGCAGTAGGACCATTTGTGCAAAAATGACCACACATGTTATCTCCCCAACAGGTGTTGTTCATGACTATCTGAACAGAAACATTGCAATTGATATTTCGCATCTTTCTATGAAGTTTAATTCTTTTCAATTTTTCTGTGAAATATTTCAAAATGTCACCACTATGCAGTGGCCTAGCTCTGCTTTTGAACACCCTCAGTAGCCACAAACTACAGCAGAGCAATCCCAGGACTGTAAGAAGACATGTTAAATCTTTTCTCCAGTGTGTTGACCATCAATGTGGTGGAAAGTTGGTTGTGTTGTACTGCCATGATGCATGTTACGTGGGATTAGTCCCTGTTACACCGCCACAGCTGTGAATATTAAGACCATAAGAGAAAGCAGAGAAGTGTCATGCGCAGCAAAATGCATGATACTGCAAAGTAATGCAGCACTGCAATGTGGCTCACAGTTGTGACAGCGATTCATTTCCTCTCTTAAAGGTGATACTTATGTCAACAGCAGTGAAATCAAGCAAATGTGCAGGGAACAAAACATACGAAGCAATCACTGTGTAGTAGGCAGAGAAATTCTGCCTCACTGTGTCTCATGCTGCTTGTAATGTAATTTAGAAGTATGCTTAATTTAAGGCTGTCTGACAAATCAAAGCAGCAACAGTAATGTAAGGTTCTTTCTACTGGAAAAAAGATGTTGCCCACCATAACTCAAGGCACTTGAGCCTGCTTCTGTTCTCTTAGTTCCTTCCCTAATCTCTTCTGCAGAGAGAGGGCATGGAGAAGGAGATTACTGACCTTCTCACACAAGCAAATATTTCCCTTGCTACCTCTTTAGAGATCAAGTGTCCCTGCCAGACTGCTGTCTTCCTATTAGTTAAAACTCTTGGAGACTGGGAGAGACAGACATTGTTTTCCATTGTTTAGTGACTGCAGATGATGATGGACAATATAACATGAAAACACTTTACAATCACTGTACTATGTAATAGTAAAAAAACAATGAAAAGTCTGGGGATGGAACTGAGCAATAAGAATTTTTTCTCCCTTTCAAATGTTTCAAATATTTGAAAGCATAAAGGTTTCAAAAATCATACTCTTGTGCTCTGTTGTACCATGACCAAACAACTTTGCTTGGCAAACTGGGGTGAGAGCTAAAAGCAATTTCTTTAGTCATTGCCAAAAACAGGGTTGAATTTCTTTCCCATTCTTGTCCAGGGCCATAAAATTTGTCACATTGTAATGGTGAAGAAAGGAAAATTATTTCTTCAATATTGGCCTTTCACTGGAATGTTTGCTCTTGCTCTGGTTTCCAGTACTATATTTTTGTTTATTAAAATGTAATTTTAAAGAGTACAGTGGCATTGTCTTTATATTTGCAAGTTTGAGTTTTAATTGTCTAAGCTTTTCAAGGACACTGATTTAGTTTTCCACATCCTACATCTCTATGTAAGTGAGCTTCTTTTAATGGAATAGATGTTCTACATGCAAATCAGAGAAAAAAAAGAAAGATTTGTCAGTTTTGGTGGACTGTTCTATCTTAGTTTAAGTTGAATACACTACCATGCCTGCTAAACAGTATTGTCTGTGCAAGGAGGAGGGTAAATTTTCATTTTACATGTCTTTTGTTGCTTTTTTTTCCTGAAATGTTACCTAATCTTATCTGTCATTTTGACAAAATTACAACATGCCTATCACTTTTTGCTTGTTTTTGCACAGGAATAACATATTTCTTCTTTGATATCTTTGATCTAAAACCTAAGTTCTTAAAATGAGTTTCTTCTTGGCATCTCAGATCTTGTTCAACCTTTCAGTAACATCAAGAAGTAGGTAAGTTTGTCACAATAAATAATTTCTATCCCAAAACTAAACAGTTTGGGAGGACTTTTGCACTTACAAGTGAAAAGGGATACTGGTCACCTAACTTTATCAGGAAGAGCTAGGGCACCTAACCTTATCAGGAAGAGACAGGGCTTGGTACTTTCTCAGTATTCTATCTTGTTCCCTGTGTGTGTATTGAGGTGAAAAGGTACAGCCATAGGTCTGCATCTGCTCCCGGCTCAAAGTTCTCTCCTATGAAAAAGTTCTGAAAAACCTCTCCTTTCTACAGTTTTCATGTATACACAGCTTTACTTAATTTTCTAGAACTGTTCTTACTTAGAGATCATATTAAGTAACAATGAAAAAAGTTCCAACAAAAAGTAGAAGAAATCTGAACTGTCTTACAACTGTTTTCCCTTGTGGTATCTTATTGCCTCTCCCACAATTACAGTGATCAAGTTGCCTCCACTCTTCAAGTGAAGGATACATTTTCTTTTACAATGGTTTAAATCATTTTGGGAGGCCTTTATGATTATAATGCAAGATGACTGATCTCTGTGACAGCTCATGAAACCCTGAGACTTGGTGGGACTTGCTTTGTTGTAACATTCAAGGTACTATTTCATGATTTTGCACTCAACAAACCATCAATCATTGTGAGCAGTATATAATTGTGTATTGCTTAAGAGAAAAAAATATTTTTTAACCTCAATGCGATCTAAAACACTTCAAAATAATTGCTAGGAGTATGACATTTTAAATAGAGATTCTGTCGCAGATGCAAACAGTTCAACTGTAAAATAAGTAGAAGATAATTAAAAGAACAAAGCAAAGGCATAACCAAGTACCACAGAACTGCCTGACAAAGATAAAAATATTGCATAATTATAAATACATAATTAATGAAATGCTGTGTCATGTCATAATTCTGGAGTCTATACTTTAAAACTGATGACAGATCTGATAGAAACTTTGGAGGGTTTAGCTGAGAGTCATCCTTAAATATCACAAAAGAATATACTTAATATCACTCCAAGTGGCTTGTCATGAGGTGAACAAAGCAAAGCAGAGTACATTTATCTCTTTTCCCACAGGAACAATAATAAGATAGGAAATTGATATTCCAATGCTTTTATGCTGTACATGATACAACTCTCTGTCACTCTAGCGGTGGAAATGAGACATGAATTATTCCAACAAAACATCTGTGTGAAACTGGGAGATGGTTTTTGCACAGCTGTATGTTTTGTGCTTTGACACTGCCCTGCCATAGGAGACATTTTGTTATAGGCCAGGTCTAAGGATGAGTTTCAAGAGACAGCAGTGCACAATGTCCCCCCTCTCCTGTGGCAATGTTAGTGACAACAGAAGTCTATTAAAAACTCAAAGAAGTCCTGAGTATGGTAAAAAAGGAAATTTAAGGATCATTTTGTAAGAGCTAGGGCTGGCTATAGAAAGTGTTATTGTATTTACCTTATTTTCAATTTAAAGGAAGTGTTGGGAAGCAGTGAAAGAGTATCCAGGCTTGAAGGCTTGATTTTGTGATATGAAGAACCATGTTAGACAGAACTTCCTGTGAGGCATTTACAGTTGGTAATTTTGGGTACCATTTGTCTCAATTCTGTCTAAAGTAGAGGCATAAATCATCTGAGTCTCTTTCCACAGCCAGTAAAGAGAGCAAAGCCACCTGTAAGGGTACTTTATTTGAACAACATAGTCTCCGCATTGGGTTGAGATGAAGTGTGCTCTGCAAACAATTCACTGGGTCACTGTGCTGCAAAGGGGCCTTGGGTGACTTGAGAAAATGCAGAGAACTGCAATTCAGACATCTTAATTAAGTAAGATGAATAGCACTCTTGGTGTCTGGTTATCATATAGGTGGAAGGAGAAGAGGACTAGAGGACTGAAGCAAGCTATGATATACTTCAAAATCTATTTCTATCTGTATTGGTCACCTGCAATAGTCACCTTTCACTCTCTGAGGAAGGCTAATTTACCCACTTCTGGTTCACTGTGAGAGTAAAGCTCCGGCCCCTCGCTTTGTACACGTTGTTCTGTACTTGTCTTTCTCCCTTTTGTGCTCCACTGGGTCATATTTGCAGCTCTTGAACTTCTGGCTTTAGTAATTTTTCTGTTTATTTGTCACCCTCCCATAGCACAGATGTACTATGTCATCGTAGTAAAAATTGGTTTCTACAGAAATACATTAATATACAACTTGTTATTCTTGCAGGTATGATTATATATTCAAAATAAACTATACTTCCAACATTTATCTTCCAGAAATACCAACATGAAGGTCTATACAAATTTTCATCTAGAAGTAAGCTCTGCCCCCATTGTCTTAAGGCAACACTTACAAAAAGAAATGATAAATTGGATGAACGTCCTAACTCACAAGCAACAAGACCAGCAATGAATGTCTGAATGTTAAAACTTACACTCTTTTAGAGATAAAATTAATATATTCAACTGGTGCTGAGCTGTACCAATGAAATCATCCTCATATTTAAGTCAATATGCCATTATTGAAAGAAACAGGAAATATTGCAAGGTGTGGATTATATCCATTCTTTTTAATCTTTCACTTTCCTCCATTAGCTAGGAGAAGAGTGGGTCTTGGAACCTGTTGATACTCAGGCACCAGGAGAAAGAAGTGCTGCTTGAACTTGGCCATGGATAGGTTTGTTTTGTGAGGAGAATTTCACATTAGCATCTTTTGTATTGTCCAGAAAATAAAATATTTTAAAAAACTAATTTAATTTTTTTCTCTTTTATGACATTGTGTTTCATTTGCTTTTTAGTTTTTCTTCCTCAACTAGTGGATTAGGGAAAGAAAAAAAAGAAAATTATACCATATGATTTAATAATCAAACCCACCAGATCTGGAATTACTTATGTGTTAACATATTATAGAATCTTATATGTACAAGGTTCCCTTGTTTTCCTTTCTCTTAGTTTCTTCTTCCCTTTCCTGTCTCAGTTCTACTTCTAATTGAGTTATAGTAGCTGAAGGATATAGCCTTATGAGGAGAGAGTAGTGATAAGGAAAGAACTGTGAACTGTGTTTGAAGGCTATGAAAAACACAGCCAAACTATTCTTCCTGACTGGAAGTCATCACCTTTTATTTTTTAAAGAAAAATTTGTAAACCTCTATCCTTTTTCATCAGACAAGCCCACAAGTACACGAAAACAAAGTTAAAAGGAATTGGCCTCTCTAATTATCAAGTCTTCAGTGAATAATTCAGATAAATAACTTTGAAATCCAAAGTCATTCAAACGATTCACCTGCTTAGGCTCTTTTTTTCATCTTATTTAGGAAGTGGAGCTGCATATCTAAGTTAAACTGCACTATATGTGTTCTGCTGTTATAGATCAGAGAGAGCTCTAAGAATATGGAAGTACATTAAAGTTCTTGGCATATGAATGTCTACTTTCAAAATTAGAGCTTCTTGAAACAATGTCAAAAGCCCTGCTATTGTCCTGAAAATTACACATCTCTGTCACACAAATGCAGCTTCACTTCCTTCCATTTTTGCTTAACAGCCACCTCCACCCTTCTTCTTCTGCCTTTCCTTCATAAAAATATCATAAAAAAGAACTAAAAAACTATTTTTAAATCTAAAATCAAATTTATATGACATATTCTAGAAAAAAATAAGATTTAGCTTTTCTTTTCCCCTTGGGTTTTGCCTATCAGATAACTAGAATGAAAACTGAGAGCCTTTTGATAACATTTAAAATCTTTTTGAAATGCAGAAAAATACTTCCAACATTTACCAAAAATCCCCCTATGTAAATGGTAACAAGCTTTCCCTGATGAGCTGTGTGCAGCTCTAAACTACACTTGGAGATGGCAGTAAGGCACCACTCTAAATAGTGCTCACTAAGAGGTGTTTTGTTTTTTTTTTTTCACAAGGAATATCATTAAGGAGAATGAAAGTTTTGATATTGGCTCATAATATTACCCAGAAGGACTATAGCAGTGGCTGACAGATGTGCAGATGCAAAATGGGAAAGGGGGATAATGTGGCCAAAAAAGCACAGGCTATTCAGTAAAATTAAATATATATGAAATTATACTGTAGGAAGAGAAGACATCCCTAGAAGTACTTTGCAATTGCTTCTTCTGAGGTTGCTCTGTTTGGAAAGGGATTTTGGAGCTGGAGAGAACAGATAGAGGAAAAGAAAAGAAGAAAGTAAAGAAGATAAATGGGAGAAGGGAGAAAATAGGCAAGATGCCTGTTCAGAAATGAAAAATTATTTTCCATTGAGTAAGAAAAGGCTGATATTTTATGATCAGGGTTAAGACTGGGGAGGAAGAAAGAGTATGCAGAGATTGTGGCATCTGTCTTACAGCCTGGGGAAACAGCTGTTTACTCTGCATCAAACACATGCTGTCTGCATACTGCCAGGCTTTTAACCATCATATATTCACAGACTGTAGATTCTGCCTTAAAGAGGTGGTCCTCCTCATGTGGTCATCAGAATGATCATTCCTTGAAGATGAGTTTTTCTTGTCATCCCTCCACTCACTCTGCAGGAGCAAAGGAGGCACTCTTGAGTGCAGACTCATTAATGGCTCGTGTGGTTGTCCCCCACACCAACTGTTGCAAGGACAATGCAGCAGAGGCACATCAGATCCCCATTAGCTGCAAAGGGTGCAGAAGTTCCTTGATTTTGATATTACCAAGTCACAACCAATGGTTTTTACTGCTCTCAATGCTAGCCTGGAAGAGAACTCCTGGGAGCCACAATCATTGCCTACTGGTAAACCATTCCTGCAGCTCCCACTTGTCTCAACCCATAGAAAAGACTTTGTGTCAGCTATATGAAGATTTCAGCCTGTGGGGCAACCTTATAAATTTTTAGTGGGGTGAAGGTAGCTGTAAAAATAGCAAAAGCTTCCCTCCAAATCCTATACCTCTAAATGTATCTAAATCAGCAGTTCCTGTGCATACATAAAACACATTCTGCAATGCTAACAAGCACTTAAATACACCACAAAACAGACGATAAATGTTAACACAGTCCTGTTTATAGTTGCCTGCAATATAGCATAAAACTAAAATTAATTCTGTCACAGCTCCATATTTTTTTGTTAAAGATTGGTTAATAGGTTGCAGTAAAAACCCCTCAGTGTTCCAGTGCTTGCTAATATAACAACTACAGTCAGATGAAAAGTTATGGTTTTCCGTCCCTTCAATGCAGGGCAAGTAAAAATAATTCTGAAAAAAAAATATTACTCTTTCAGGTTTAAATAACACTCAGATGTCAAAGGCTTAATATTTATTTAGGATAACCAGAGACTCTTCTGTGAGAGCACATAACTTCACCTGTAGAATCTTACTATGATTGTATTAAAGGTAACTTGATTCGTTCTGTATGTCAATCAAAGGTCAATCCATGGAAAATTTTCTTCCTTCTCTAAGTAAGTTCCAATAGCTTGCCTCACTTACCAACCTAAGAGCTGTTTTCAGACAGGAAAATTTAAAAAAAAAAGACTGTCTGCACTATTTTGTAGTTATAAAAATCTGTTTCAGAACACCAGCATTTAAAAATCATCAGATGGACAGACGGAAAGAAGGAAGGAAGGAAGGAAGGAAGGAAGGAAGGAAATTTGCTTAGCATGAGAAATAAATTATATCATTATCTTGGGTTTTGTGTCATATAAAAAAATCAATTATCTCATGACTTGAAAGGGAATTCTATCTTGAAAATTATCCCCATATCTACTCAATCTTGTCTTTTGACAAAAATTCTTGACTGAGAGGTCTAAAGTGAAATGCTGAGCCACGCTGAAGTAAGTAAAAAGTGTTCATTATTTTTAACAAAGTTAGTATTCTGTTTACCCTTGTCCCATAGAAAAAATTCAGCTTTGCACTAGTAGAATATTTTGTGCAGTACAAAATGAGACAGAACTCAAGGGTAAGCAAGTGTAAGCAAGGCAGAATTGTCATCTTTAACGTGCTGCATGATAAAAATCATTTTATGCTAAATTATATTGCATCATCAGAAATCAATTATGTAGATGTGTGTATTAGCATATATTCCTACAGACATCAGTAAATACCAAGTACTAAGCATTTCTCAGTAAATGCTCAGCAAGTTTGAAGATTAAGTCCTTTATTACCATACCACAAGAGTATAGCACAAGTCCAGGTCATATTGGAAGGCATTAGATATCAGAGGTGAATCCCTAGTTGCTGGGATTTGCACAGTTCCAGGTAGCTATTGGTATTGGGTTTTTTTCTGATGACCACAGAATTTCTATTATGAGCACAATCTTCAGAAAAACATTTTGAAATTATGGGATACATTCTCTCTGTACAGAGTGAGTGATTAAGCTGTGAAGGAGATGAAGGTAGTGATTTATTTGTGATCAACTTGGGATCAAACCAAAGCTGAGACCAACATCATTTTAGTCTGACAGGGAAGTCAGCTGGGTGTACCTGTATCACCACTTTCCATCAAATTGATTGCAGGAGGAAGTTCTGGGGTGAGCTGCAGGAAATTGCTACCTGGAGTGGAGACATTTGTGAGTGAACTTTATACACTCATTTATGTGGGAAAAAGTGTTTTCTAAAAGCATTGTCTGTTTTCTGACATATAAGTATGTTTCAAAGCTCTTGTCAAAAATACTCTTTTCCTGGAGTATGAACAGGGCTTATGTTGCTATACTTGAGGCTAAGTAAGACCATGAAGCTACACTTGTAGCCACTAGCAGTGAGAATTAGATGAGCACTTTATCTCATATATCTGTATGGCAGTATGAATAGGGCTCTGTATATCTGATCAAATGGAGATGCTGTGAGACCCAGCACACTTTCCTGGAAGAGTGGATCCTTCTGCCTTTGGCCAGCCATTGAGTCACCCTCGCTCGCAGCATATTGCACTCATTCACACACAGATTGTGGTGGAGGAACAGGGCACACATGCAGAGCTGCTTTCTTGGTGATATCTCCACACTGCTCTCTGGAGTGGAATGAGACAGTTCTCCAAGGCCAGCTCTCTGTGTGACAACTCAGATGCCACTGATCAGCTTCAGAGCAAGGAAGACACATCTGATGCTTCATTCCCCTCAGTCCATGGCCTAGGAATCCTCCAGGTACAGTTTCATTGTGAAGGAGAAATTTAAATTGTTACACTTCAGCAGTTGTGACCAAGGAGTGACCTCACATGGAAGGCAAGACAACCCAGCTGTGAAAGGGCTTAAACTGCCTGGAAACAGGGACACCAGAGACAGAAGGACCCTTTGTAAGAGAGTGAAGTTTCCCTTGGTAAAAAAAAATCCTCAACATTGTCTTGTGACCATCCTGGAATGGGTGCACTCAGGGATCCTAGCTTAGGGTACAATTTTGGGCAGAAAAGCTGGGTTACCAGATGAACCTAAGTCAGGGGTAAGGTGCCTCAAGGAACATCTCTCAGAACTCTTATTGGTGCAAATTTATGCTCTTCTAAAAACGCTTATGGTTATAGGATTCTGCCTAATGCATTGTTTATGAATATATTTATATATAAATATATTTTTAATCACAAAATTTTGTTTAATTCACCTCAAGGATACAACAAAAATTCCTCAACAATGAGATTCAGTCTTCTCCCATGATGTTCTTAGGTGTAATATTTCCACCATGAAGTCAATGGTTTTTGCTGTAGTAAGTACCTAATATTGCACCTTTCAACTACCTGCCCTTGCCAGCATCTGCTTGTAACTCTCAAGAGTTTCTAATGTTTGTGTTCTTCTACAGTAAAGCAGCTAGTCCCTGCTCATGCTTTCTCTCTGGACTGCAGTGGGGGATGTACAGTCCTTGATGATCTTGTCTGTAACAACGTGGGTGAGGAACATTCCCATTTATTAACACTTAATGAAAGGGAGGAAAGACAAATGTCATTGTAACACCCTGAAACCTGTTCCTAACTTCCTACTTTCCATTATCAATGGCATACTAAGCCAAACCAATCAAAATCAAATTAAACCAAAGTACAGAATATCCAGATTTCCACAAAGGTCATAGAAAGAAGGAAATAATTTTATAAAGTATGTAAAAATGCATAACCATGAAGCAGTCCTGGTAATGATATCCTTATTATGAGCAGATTCATTTTGTTTTATCAGAAAATGGGCACAACCTAATTGCCAAGAACTCATTCTGTCATTATAATGCTTTGCACCACAGGTAGTCTGACTGATTGTGTTGGCCATTAGTGGCTGGCTTTTTTCTTTGGGGATGTAATAAAGTAGGCTAAAGCAAATTTACACTTTGTATTTTTTTTTAATTCTTTGAAAAAGTTAGGATATAGAGTATAATATAGGATATATCCCAAGCATTAAAATCAAGTGAAGTATATAACATAAAGCTGTACCAAACATTTTCTTCACTCAGAAGGCAAAACATTTTAATGAGTGAAAGTACTTCAATCACATCGCAAAAGAACTTTCAGAGGCTGTTTCTTCCTTCAGTGTAGTACTTCAGAGAATATGTAATAATTAGGAAAAGTAGTTTTGAAAAAAAAACTAGACCTGCATCTTCAAAGTTCATCCAATAAAAAGTCATGCAGCCTCCAAAACAGCTGAAATAAGAAGGGCTGCAAAAATAACAAGCAAATTATTTATATCCTGGGGAATGAGAGCTTGGTGGTTTGGGTTGTGGTTTTTTTGTTGTTTTGTTCTTGTTGCTTTTTCTTTCCTTTTTTTTGATAAAGGTACAAGTGGGAATTGCAGCCAGCACTTTTCACTGCTGTTCCAGCACTGCTATAGACCTTGCTGTGATATTGAGGCAATCTCTTAACAGTGCAGCTAGTCAGCATGTATTTCTTTGGAAAACTACAAAAACGTCTGGAAAACTAGCTACTCCTGGCAACATGGTGCAACTGGAAAACTGAGGGTTTTTTATTTTGTCTGAAGCAAAGGTAGTGGGGGGTTGAGACACAAAAAGATGTTGACAGTTTTTAGTTTGCTGAAGATGAAGTTGCTTTTTGAGTTGGTTTTTTTTTTTGTGGTTTTTCTTTTTAGTTTTTGGTTGCAGAAAATATCTAATAATTTGACAGCCATTTCAACAAAGCTAAAACAAAGGAGAGAGAGAGTGATGCTGAGCTTTTGGAGTCTGCCTGAGTGTTAAAAAAACAAATTCACTCCCTGATCCCTGAGGATGAAAGAAGTTAGGCAGCATGCTATGAAGTGCATAAAGTGTAATCCTCACTTTAGAGAATTTTTAATTTAAGATTAAAGACTAAAAATTACAACTTTATTATCCTATGCATTTTTTGTTGTTTCTCTCAACTTGAAAAGCTCCAGTGGAAGACCAAGGCCTTAGTTTCCCCTGACACTGTGTAAACCCAGGGAAGCTGTGATGTGTCTAATTCAGCCCAGTTCAATTGTACTATCTGTTGAAAATGAAACTATTTCCCAAACTCTGTTCCTATCATGCATATACCCTCTGGTACAGATATTGACAGGCCAAGACACTTTTTGAAATGCATACAGCACAAGCCATTTCCCTTTGCAGTCTGGGGCCCTTTGTGCACCCAGCAATGCTTGGCAGGATGCTTGAAGCCCATTGCTGTTGTTTAATGCTAGCTAGAGAGTGTAGAGACGAGGTGGACATGGACATAGGCAATGGTGTTTACATGTTAATGCTATAGCCAGGCGCATCCACTGTCTGCCAACAACTGCATCCAGCTGGTACTGGGTGTTTCCTGTGAATCCAGAAGATGGGGAAAAAGAGTTTCAGAGAAGGATTGGAGAAAAAGTGTAAAATGATTTTTGTCTTCCTGTGGCTTTACCAGCCCTCTGTCACTAGAAGAGGTTGTCACAGATCCTGAATGCCAGGAATGAAAATCAGCCACTTGACTCTCTTTGAAACTGAGAACACGCACAAAATTCTTATCCATTTAGGTAGAAAACAGATCAGTAACAAGATGCATCTTTGCTTTACCATCTTTGCTCAATCCACTCCAAGATGGAGTGTGGCAGCACAGAATTAAATCGTATTCCAACCCCACTGAAGTCCACAGAGTGGCTTTAAAATGTGAGGGGCTGTTGCTCCACAGTGGTGCCCATTTCATTTGGATAATCTACTTGAGCCCCACTGCCTCCAATCTTGGACCTGAAACTGCACACAACACTTTCAGCAGCCACCTGCATGCAGCACAGTTCAGCCTGAGAGGAACAGTGTCCTGAATACTAACATATAAGCTAACACAGATAGATTCAACAAACCGTAATACCATTTCATTAGGATTATTAATTGGGCAGAGTAGATGAAATGCCTGATTTATGTGAGGGTTCATTGCCTTTTTCATAAGCAGGAATGAAAGCTACTGGTTTAAACTGGGATTACTGGATGCTGGAAGTTACTTTGGGCTAGGACACATTGGTTGCTGGTTTACAATAGTGTTAGTAGGTTTTTTTGAGGAGTTAATCAGAAGGTATTTCAAATTATTATAATTCTGTGAAAGGAGAGGCTAAAAGACCAAAAAGATAAGAGACCTTTGGGTGATGCAGAAAGTATTTTCCAAAGGACACTTTTACATTTCGCTCTTCAAAGATGTTATAAAGCATTTCTCCCTATTTGGTTTCTGCTGATCTTTAGTTGATCAACTACTTCTACTTTCACTGATTTTAGACATCTGTCTTCACCACCGTTAATTCTTGGAAGGCTGAAGTAGTGTGCCTATTCATCTAGAACTATTTCACTCCCACTCTTTTACAACTAAGATCCATCTGCTCCTTCTCTTTCTCCATCTCTGCCTCTTGAAATCCTTTGCCTTTCTGAGCAACTGTATCACCTTGCCTACTGTTTTTATTTTCCAACTCTCTTCACGAAGTTACCTGACTGTCACGTCACATAACACTTTCCTCTACATACTCAAAGTAAATATAGAAATCCGTGAATAAGGAAATACATAATACAAAGATTAAAGACAGGAATCTTTCTGAAAAACAAGAGGTAATACTTAACGCCATAAGAAAATGTCAATGCTTTAAAATTCTAGTCTTTCCTCCTCTTCAATGCAAATGATATTCCCAGAGAGATTCTTCTCCTCACAGAAATCTATCTTTGCTTTTACTGAACTGTTTTTTATTCTCCAGCAAGAAACTGCTTTAGGAGAAAGAAGTTTGACTCACCTTCTGTATAACAATTGATGCTTCATTTTACAAATTAATTTAATGAATTAATGATAAGACATTAATAAAGTAATTAGTATTTCCATCTATATACTGCAGATTTTACACACCTAGTTGCTTGGATAGACTGTGACAAAAAGGAGTTTATAGTGGGTGGCCCTGCTTTGAACTTATCTTATGGTTTGTTCCTAAGATTCATATTCCTAATTTCTTCATTATATTTTCCTTGAAAATACAGTTCAGCTCCTCAGCCTTTGTCGTTCCATGAGCTCATGAGTCGTTCCATGAGGTTTTTTTTCATTCTTTCTGTTGAGGCATAAAATGACAGTTCCTTTAATAAGGAAGATTATAAATTTAATTTTGTTTTGTTTTGAAAACAAGACATAATGTTTCCTGTTGCTTCAATTTTAATCTTCCTTTGCCCATGGGTGATTAAGCTCTTTTCAGAAATTTGTTTGTTAAATGCATATTTAGTTAATTTAGAAAGGAATGGTGGAAATTAATTATATTAACATATCATATATTATTTACCAGATACATCTATTATCCTATAAATATGTATTTACTAAACGCAAATTGTTTCCTCAATCATAGTAATTCTCTAGACAAACTGTAGATAGTATTTACTCTCTCATCTGAGGGTCTCAGATTGTCTTTTGTATGACGATGCATATAAAGGCTGTTAAAATTGTTTGAAAAATCTTATTACTGTCAATGCATGGTTCATTTTTCATTTGCCTCAACTGTTAAAAAACTTTTTTTCTTCAAAAATAAAAATATGTCTATAGTGTGATGAGATCATGGCCAAATTCTGAGACTTTCTTCTCTGAAGTGATCTAATGTGGCGCTTCTTATGTGTCAAGAGCTTATTTGACCATGATGATTTTTCTTAAAACAGCAAGATGACAGTTCTTGTGCATTTTCTTAATGTCTAATCATTGGGATTCAACTCAATGAGCCACTTAAAACCAAAAGTTAGGTAGTCAAAAATTGTTAAAAGAGACTCTGATTAAACTGACTTGAGAATAATAGTCAGGTATATGTATCCTGTATTGCCTTCCATCTATGTGTCCCTTTTGCATTTTGTTTTCCTTACATTTTGTCACTGATGAGAGATACTTCTAAAACCTTTCAATGTTATAGCTTGTTATTTTAAGTGGTAAAAATAACTAATAGTGTCATTTATTACATAATCTTATGTCTGGGAAAGATATGCCATTTATTTTCTTTATTATTATAATTATTATTTCTTATGTTAGGAAATATCCCCATAACCAGATGATCGTGAGGTCAAAAGAAAACAACATAAAATACGTTAAAATTTAAATTGCCTTTTCAGTCATGCTGCTGAATAAATATATACATTTGGGCCTAGCAGTGACAGCAGCAATTTCACAAATAAAGAAGAATATCTTACTTCCAAAAGAGTTTCAGCAAAGTTTGTAATAATCTAAATCTTCCCCATAAGTAATCTTTTCCCTGGCATCTGAATATTTCATCCAAAATTATTTGTTCTGTATTTTAATGAGGAGTGAGAAATGCATCAAACGAGATTTTTAAAACTCCTCTGACCTCTACTGATCTAAAGTATAACTATGGAACTTTTCCTCTAGGTCTTTGTGTGAAATTCTTGACAGTGAAAAAAAAAAAACGGGTTCTGGATATTAAAGAAGGCATTTAAAAATCACCTGGAAAGTCTCATGGAAAGAACACCTAATAAACTATGACAAATATTCTTGCCAGGAGTCTCAGTCTTGATTTGAGATTAAAACCACACGCAATGGAAAACTTAGTAGATAGATGGTTGGAGAAAATAATCAATTTTAGATGGAAAACATCTGATTTAAATCTTTATCAGAATTATTCACATGCCTTGGCCATAATTTTGCAAGTACACTGCAAGAACCTGTGATACTGAGTATAGGATTCCTTCTCCTCACACCAGCTGTATATACTGATGCCATTTACCTGACTCTGCAGTGTTACTCCAGGTGACAGTATTCTTCCAAGATTAAATTAGAATATTTTCACTGTTGCACAGCCAGATACACAGGGATAGCTGGAAGGCAAGAGAAAAATGGAAAACTTTAAAATGGAAGGCAAGTACTTTCAGGAATAATTTTGATGAAAAAGAAAGGTATGCTATGTAGACCTGGAGTTCAGGTGTCCTACATACAAATGGAAGCTGGCAGCTGCCCGCATTGTAAAGTGATTGGATGTGAGCTGCCTCTGATGGGCCTCTGAGATTTATAAATGGTGCTTTTCATCTCAGACCAAGTTTGTGTTTGTCCAGCTCTGACTTCAGGTAGATTAAGTTCATATCCATCTGCAAAGGAGCATCAAGACAGAAAAATGGAGAGAATAGGGAGACAAAGAAGGTAAGATGATTATAATGGCAATGACTTTGGGTTTGCAGCAGATACATCTGAAAAATTACTCGCTGAGTAGTATTATACTTATTAAATATTTTTTTCTGGGTAAATTGCCAAAGCAACATTATGAAGGAATGTATTGAAAGCTGGATTGGGCTCATAACCTCATTAAAAAAGAAAAAGATTTTTTATGCATATCATTCCTGAAGCTATCGTTACAAACTATTCTGAAAATAAGCATTTTGAAAACAAGGCTCAGAAAACAGCATAAGAAATTAAGTAATTCCTTACAGTAGTAAGTTTACTGGTTGATTTATATATTCAGTTGTTAATTATTTCTGTCTCCCAGGAACAGGCCCATTGAGATAGATATCTTTTTCAAGACATCCTGGGGCTAACAAGACACAAGGCACACATCTTTCCATCAGAGCATTCATCAGTATATTTTCTTAACAAAATGAAAAGACACATTTCCTGGAGCATTATGAACCTCCAGGGGCTAAAGAAATCCTTGTAGAAGAATTACCAAAGCTAAAGAACACATCAAATATCATGATCACTCATTGTGCAGCAACTTTAATGCCAAAAATATTAGTTCTGGCTTATATGTATTGTTAGACTTTTCAGTGCCATCTGAAACAGATAGAGCCAGCAAATCAGAGAGATGTTATGGGTAAAAGACATTCCCCTGGCCTTAATGAATCCCACCACAGCCTTTAGGAAAGTTCACCGTATTGAGTTATTTTGTCATTATTAATTACGCAGCTATTGAAAACTCATACACTGCTGAAGTTTGAGCTAGAAAGAAGGCAGATCCTGCAGCACTTGGGGCTATTCTGCTGGCTACTTTTAATGCAGCTTTTTAGACTCCAAAACGGCCTCTATGTAAGGAGTAGATTTAAGTAATGAGTAAATCCGAAGCCATCCCTTGGGATTTCCTTATTTTCAGCTTTCTTGTTGCTTTCCTAGACATAGCTCAATATCACAGATGAAGAAAATTGCTGTTGAAAAAGGTTCTACTGCCTTTCTCAGAGAAAATTTCTTTTTTTTCAATGTTGTTCTCCATTTACTTGTTCCAACTTTTACAAACAAAAAATTTTCCCTTTATGGGCCAGAGAAAGAGACTATATACTTAAGATTTCCTAGTGATATATTCTTTGCCCTACTACATTCCTGCAACTTAGCTGTTTCACTTCTATTTCCTGGATGTAAATGAAATCATGGTTTCCTGCTCATATCTTAAAATATTACTTATGCTGCTACCAAAACCTTATACTATAAAAATAGTTTAGACATCCTATGTGAAATGTATTCTTACCTACTAGTTTTGTGAGCTGCATGGTAATGCAGAACATAGACCACGATTATATCTTCAGCTCATTAGCATGTATTACACCTTGTTGACTTCATTTTAGGTCATTGGGTCATATGGCTTCTATGCTTATGTCCTTCCTCCAATAGGATGAATTGTTAGTGTAATGAAGAACATTTGTTTTCTAAGACTCTTTTCCTTGATCAGTAATTTATGTTTATTTTCTTTAAAGAATGAAGATAAAAGTCAATCATAATTACACTGTCATGTAGTTATTTTCCTTTAACGAGTTTTCCTGATATTATTCCTGAAGGAATAGGCACTCAAATACTAATGATATTTTCCCTTATCTATCACAGAAATTCCATAGGTTTTCTTCATCTAATTAAAAAAAAAATGTACAAAGAAACTGCTAGAAACCCAAAACTATTACATAAAAATACGCTTTATATTGTATTATAAACTCATTTTTTCCATATTTTCATACAGTATTAAATAAAAATATAATTTCCTACTAACTGATTATTTTTTTCTTTGTTGTACTTTAAAAACTATTTTTCTTCGTTAAATAAAATTTTGAAGAGATAGGAGTCTAAAACTGTGGTTTCAGGTCTTTTGTAAAAGGCACTTGGTTTCCAGTTCCCACGAAGTGAGGGAATTTTCTGAGGGCAGAAATGAGAACAACAAAATAATACTGTGCTTTTTATGCTATATTCTTTTGTGAGGAGACACTATATTTACAGAGAAACTCTTTCATTGTGAATTTATAGTAACAGATTGGTTTGCATTTCACCATTTTAGCAGTATCTTTTTACATCTAGGGGAAACATCCCAATACTCTCAGTTTTTCTATTAACATATCAATGCATTAGAATAGAAGCAGCATACCAATCCAACTTGTCATATGGAATACAAAAAAAGATACCAATACTTATGGGGTGATGGCCCAGTATGATTACAATAGTCCTAGCAAAGCCACTCAGTACTAACATCTTAGAATCTGGTTTTAGTATTAAAAAGTACCAAACATTTTGGCCTGTGTATGACATTAAGTGTTACAATTTCACAGGAGGAAATGAAAATCCCTGTCAGTCCTGCCTCTGCTCAAATTTCTCAAATTCACTTATTCCTTTTGTTATTCTGACATTAAGCTAAAATGTGCCTAGTATAAACATTACATTAAAAAAAATCCAAACAGTCCATAAGCTGGAATATGGTCTCTAGAAGAGGCTGTATTTCCCAAGTACAGTGTTCTACTAATTATAAAACGAAAAGATCCATCCTGACCCAAGTGCCATCTAAACCAAGGTCAAAAATTGCTGAGTACAAGAGATACTGTGGAAAACTTTCATACCAGTGTCCCTTAAATACTACTGGCTCATTTAACATCATTGGAGAAAAATGTGATGATGGATGAGGCATCGAGAAGATGTGCCAGCCCTATTATAAATATATCTGTTAAGTCATGAGAGTATTTGCTAGATGATCCATTCTCAGCCTCAAGAACCAGACAAAGAAAAGCAAAAGAGGTTCCTCATCTTTCAGACCAAAGACCAGGAAGTGGGATGAAACTGTAATTTTCTGAAATTCTATAAATCATGGCTGCCTAATTTTTATATTTATATATTAATTCATAAGCATTACATAGAGGTACAATTCTGTTAATTATACAGAGACCTCTAAAGACAAAATTCCAGTTTAAAGCTCCAGTAGTAGGGCTCTACCACAATTCTAACAATTTTTCCCTGCAGCATCAAACAATATTATCATCTGTCAACTTACCCTTGCCAGCAAAAAAAATAATTTCAGTTGTCTCACATGTAATTTACATTATACCTATTATATAAGTGAGGAATTAGCATTAAAAACTCCAGACTAAACTAACTACCTAAACTAAACTGAGAACAAAAAGAAAGAGATGAAATTGCAAGCAGCATCTGGAGATTCTGACTTAAAAAGAATCACAAAGCATTTTTACTTTTTTTTCTACAGGTAAAATCTTTTTTGATAGGTTTGTTGGAACTGGTATTTTTAATTAACATTTTAAACTCCACTATTTTTGCCCAGCTCTGCTAGAATAGGAGCAGAGTGACAGAGGAGTTTATTCCACAATCTGATAACTGAAAAAACCTGCTGCTGAAAAAAGGAAAAAATGCAAAAATTATTACACAACTCAAAAGCAAAGACTACATTAAAATACAAATGCCACCTTTCAATCCTGACCCTAAAGTAAGTTTTCTTTCCCTCTTTCTCAAGTTTTATCCACCTCAACTGAGAACAAGATAAAGTGTAGTTGATAGTTTTTTTGGTGGTTCTTGTTGTTGGTGGTTTTTTTTACCCACCACAAGATAGAGTACTTAGGGAACAAAACAGTCCTCACTACTTTGAATGTAAATGCTCCTATCCCTTGTATTCAACTTACTGAACTCAGTTATGCATCTTAGTGAAATACTTCTTAGTGAAATTCTTTCACCAAAAAGCTACTTCAGAGAATATACCGGTTGTCAATGGGTTACAAAGAAATTTTTGTAAGGTATTGTGGTGCAGCACCTCAACTGCTTTGCACAGCCAAATGTTATACAGAGGTTTAATGTCTAAAATTCTGTCTGATTTTTTTTTTTTTTTTTAACCATTCCTATCCGTTTACAACTTCAGTAGCCACATTGTTCAGCTACTGAAGTCCAGATTCTGCTATGAATCCCAGGAGCTGCTGTGCTGGCAATGCCAGTTGGTACATGACAACTTTAACCACTTGTCACGGTTTAACACTGGCCCAGAAATTAAACCGAGTAACAGACGCTCTCTATTAATCTCTCTCTCCTCCCTGATAAAGAAAGGAGAGAGAATAAGGGAGAGAGACTTATGGGTTGGAAACTAAACTACACAGCTTTAATGAAACAGTAATGATAAATAGGAAAAAATTACTAAATATATACAAATATGCAGGAAAATGGATACCACATTCCTCTCCCCTTTTCCCCCAATAACTCTCACTTCACCACCGAGGCTGCAGGGCAGCCCTGGGAAAGTCCAGGCTGGACTCCTGGAGTCGGCAGCAGTCGGGAGCTGGAGGCAGGAACACACAGATATGGGCTGGCATGGATCAGGAGCACAGGCAGAGGAATGGACGGAATCCTTCCAGGATGCCGGGTAAAGGAAGGGGAGCAGGAAAGGCAGGAAGGGCAGGCAGCTGGAAGCTGGAAGCAGGAAATCATGGCTTGGCCTTCGTGATCCCTCAAATTTATACTGAGTATGACGTATATGGGATGGAATGCTCTGTTTGGTCAATTCTGGCATCTATCTTGTCTGTTCCTCCCCAAAGGAGGGCTGCAGGCTCTTTATTCCATCTGGAGGGTAAAAGTTTTCCTCAGAGCTGAGTAGTGTCCTTGGCTCTGCATACCAGTCTCTAGCTGTAACTATAAACATCGAGTGTTGTCAGTCCTAGAAGCACACAGTCTGAGAAACTTGCTGTTAATTTCAGCAAGTGCAACTACTTACAAGAGACTTAGCTAAAAGCAAAAGTACAAGACAGAAAATCACCTTTATCCTGGCCCAAACCAGGACACCACTGTACTTAACTTACTATTTTTCAATACCCTTTGCAGCTTGAGGACAATCTTTCATTCAGCCTAGGGCAGATTCTTCCACAGCACTGGTTCACGGGATGAACTCATTCACCTTTCTTCTGTATTAAAGTATGCATAGTCCACAGTTTCTTTAGGAAGAAATCTAGATGGTGAATAAGGAATTTAATGGAGCAGATTATTGCCAAATCATGAATACTGAGCACACCAGCCTTGCACTGAAGAAACTGTGCAAAATCTTCTTGCAGACTTTGGAAATTGGAGCAGCCTCCCTGCTTCTCTGTGGTACATGAGGGAAATGACCTAATGAATATGTTAGCATATAAATCTAATTTTAAAATTGGTCATATTAACATGTTAAAACATTGTATGTTGGACAGGAGAAGAGGGCATCCCTGAAAAAAGCAAGTAGGGCTTGTCAGAAATCCCTAATGATACTCCACTGAAACGAAAATCTTGCAGAAAATGCAATCAGTTTCCAGAATTGTAGTTAGAATTAAATCACTCATGGAAAGTATGTTTAAATAATGAGAAATTCCTACACATCAACATTTTGAAAATAAACATTTTTATTGATTTCTCTTTTTCATGTTTGTTCCTGTGATTGGCTTTGAGAGAATTTTTCATTTTCAGAATTAATAAGCCAAAAGCAATGAGTAATCTTAAGTGATTCAATTTAATGTTTGTAATTAGATTTTTTTTTTAATTTAAAAAGTGCTTTTCACTCTGATTCAGGTGCATTTATTTCAAAGTCTCAAGATTTTTTGACTGAACTAAAAGTGTTTTGCATTCACCTCTACAACAAATCTAACATACTCTTTGGAAGTTATTGTTTCTAGCACTTAAGCCAGGAAAGAAGTGGAATTACAGTAAATACCCTTAAATCAGAGATTCTGTAGAAAGTTTAAGTGTCACACATCATGCTTCTATTTTCAGAGAAAACTTTTCAAAACATCAAAGTTAAAATCCAATCATGACATCACATGTATGCTAAATAAGGGGCAATATCATCTAATGGATTAAATATGAAAAGAAATAATGCAGAAAGTTCAAATAAATAAAAACAAACAGAAAATAAAACCAATTATTAAATATAAATACATGCATCCATGAAACTGAGGAAAATCAAGCTGACCATTGATAAAGTTCTTTGACTATTGAAAAGTTTCTAGATAAGAAGAAAACAAATAGATGAGGGAATTACATCTTAATGCCTTTCCAGTTAATAAATGATAAAATGACAGGCAGAGTAACTGTGGAGCACAGACATGAGAAAATACAAGAAAATGAAAGGTATGATGTTGTGATGCTCTTTTTATTAGCAATGATAGTGCATGTTGGCAGTTTTCAGAAGTCCACTTTAGGGAAAAGTCAGTCTGATTATTGATTCTATTTTAAAGTCAAGTGCAATAAAAAAAAAAAAAGAATAATTCTTTCTAATTTTTCTCTCCTAATAAGAGAAACCTCATGTATTTACAGCAGTGTAACACAAGGTTCCCAGAGCTCATAGGTTGAAGGCAGGTTTGCATTGTGCCTAACTTCACTTAGGCACTTAGATTAGCATGATAAGCTTCCTAGATTTTCTGTGTAGTTAATGGAGATAAATGGGCTCCTCCATAGGATAATTCAGAGCAAGAACCTGACTAAGGTGACCTGAATTTTCCTCCATGGGAACATCTCTCTCTGACTAGAGAGGGAGTTGAGGCCATTTCCAAGTCAACTTCTCTGGATCATTCAGGTGTCAACAGTTAAAATCCTTGAAAATCTCCCCCTCCCCACCCTAGATGACCAGACATTGGGTTGTAGGACCCATAGGAACAGGGTGCACCTGCCTACAAAGATATGGGAAGGAGAAAGAGGACAAGGCTAAAGAAAGGACAGGAACAAAACTTTCTGTAGGGGACTACATGAATGCCCAGACTAAATTCTGTTTTCTTTGAGTCCTATCTTCATCTAGGAAGGAATAAACCAGAGTGATAAACTGAGGGATCCCTTGATATGCAAGAAGAGAGAGCGACTATGTTGGAAACCAGATGATCTAGAAAGATGCCTGGGATTCTTGGGAATGAATGGAATCTGAGGGCCCAGATAGCTGCTGTCAGCTTGTTCCAAACCATTTGTGAGGAAGAGTTTCCTACAGAAAATTTTCCCTTGGTCCATTAAATACAATTCCTGTCGCATACAAGGGTCTCCGGCACTATAAAATCTCATTGCCTGTGTACCCATTTAAAACACACATTTTCATACTTTTAACCAAGAGCAAGGACCTTTAACTTGGTAAACAAACTTAGGCTGGATGTATTCTCTGAAAAAGTTCAGAGTTTGTTCTTATAAGTATCGTAGCACTGTGTTTAACTTAGGATGTCTTTAAATGCAAGTGAAGACATCCTAAAAGGAACAGGGGATTTTTCTTCCCTGGGAAGTGTTAAGAATTTACTTTCCAAGGCTGCAATCAGCAGCATTTGCTTTGCTCATAAACTGCTATGAAACACAGGGATAAACCAGCTCTGTCAGGGATGATGGAGCATTCTCTAGAGAAGACATAAAATAGAAAATTCTGCTCAAATCTCAACCACCATTCCCTTTCAGTTCAGTTGCAGAAGCTCCCTAGAGCACTCTAGACCAACTCTATACTGCTACTTCAGCAGCTGTGCCAAGTTCAGAGCCAGCTTTGCCAGGTAAGCAGCTTGAGAGTTGCACCTGCATTGCCTGAGCCTGTCTCTGGCTCTCATTAACTGTGCTCCCCCTCTGCTTCACTTGGAGCAACTTGACCTCTCCAGATATCCTACAATCCATGTCCTCTACCTATCTGACAGGGTCTCCTAACAGATATATGTTACAATCTAACTTGTCCCAGGAGTTTTGCCTGACTCAGCTGATTAGAATCCAGATAAAATGTGCTGCTATGTAAGCCCAACTTTTGCAGAAACGTGGAGCAGTGGCAGTAGTTTTGCTCAGGGCTGGCACATGGGGGAGTTTGAGTTCTCTTGGTTCTTTCTCTGGCTTAACCACCAAGTATCACAGTAGTGTCCTTGGGTGGGAGACATCCTATTTACATCAGTGACAAACTTTTAGGAAATTGCCCTGAGTGACCACATCACAGTCAGCCTTCCCTTAGGACTGAGAAGGGACCACCCTCTGCAGTCTGATCTAGCTTCAACCACTGGCAAGGCACCAGCTTGGACAGAGGAAAGACACTTTCAATGTCACAGCAACAGAAGGAGGCAATCAGTCATGTGATCTTCCCACACAGAGAGCATCAAATATACTGTTCTTTTTTTCAGTGTGTTTGGCCTCAGGATTGCTGCATCTCTGACAGAACTTCTTGGAGAATATATATATATGGAGAATATATATATGTCTAGATCTGTATCAAGCATGTACTAGCCCAAGCTAGTAAATCTAGGAAAAAAAAAAGGAAGGAAAAAAAAAGTGAAGGAAATGCAAGTCCTGGGAGATTTCTGAAGTAAGATATTGCAGGGAGCACAGCAGAGACAGTATACTGGATAGCACTCAGATGGCACTGGTGGCTTACTGGCATTAACGCACCAAATTAGCTTACAGTTACAAAACTGTTGTCAGTCAGTGTGTAAAGACATGGGCAGACTTCTCAGAATTGTACCTTTATATTGTTCATTGCACTTGTCAGATAGCAAGAGTCCAAGATCTTTGCTGTTTTGGGAGTAAATGGGGCACTAGGACAGCACGAATATGACTTTATTTTTATATACTTATTCATCTTCTGCCTTTGACAGATTTCTAGAAACAAGGAAAACAGCAATACTTATCACTATATCATGGTATCATAGCAGCACAGAAGCAGAGTTCACTGCAGGCTACAGATTGATGACTGGGGAAAGAGATGAGAACAAAATTCTATGAACTATCTATCATTCGAACAACTGAAAGAGCAGAAATGCAGACTTTAGTCAAAACCTGAATGCAAGACCAAGTAGGTCAGTCAGTATAGTGTAATCTGAGCACAATATGTCTTCTGTATTCTTCAGAGATGACAGATGTTGAGCAAAGAGCACTAGGACAATAAGGAAAGACTCAGAAGAAAAGGAAAAATTTGGTTATGTTTTATTGCTTTTAGTTGTGTTTTATTAGTTATGCACTATTTCTTTATTTTACAACTTTTCTTCTGTACTTCAGTACTTCATGTTTTCCTTTGTATACCATAGCAAATAGCCCATGTACATCAAAATGCTTAAATTTTCATAATTGTATATATGTTGTGATCTAATGTGAAGAAGAAGAATTGAAGCATGACTGCTGCACTGCATCTGTCATTGATAAAAAATAATAAATTAGAAAAATGGCAAAATCACTGCCTCAGATAAAATAACCAGAGTTCAGAAATAAAAATCCACTGAAGATGGAAGAATTTACTTTAAGAACATTGCTATCTATAAGGCATCATCTTCAGTCTAAAATTAAATAATCAGCAGTGCTCAGTATAGCACTGCTACTTCAGTTTAGTTGTAAATGATGTTCCCTTACTAAAGAATACCTCCTGCACATCCTCAAAAAGGGATGAGAACATATTTTATGGTACTGTTATATGGAATTTAGAACCTCCTATTGGTGAAATGTATGAACTATGATGTCTGCAGGTATAACTGAGAATAGAAATAGTATCATTAAAAGTGAAAATGAACTATAGGCTACTAGAAACTTATTGCAAATGAATCGCAACATATTCTATTCCATCTTGGTTTGAAAACTTGCCAGGGTTTCTACCAAAGAATCAGAAAGCATAAAGGACATCTCATTTTTTCATGCCTGGACAATGTTTTCCACAAGGAAAAGAGACTTCCACATTTTACATATGCTTTTGGCATGCATGCATCATTATCTAGATTTGTCCAATCAAATGCCCAGACCCAGACAAACATGGTTATAGTCCTTGGCCCAGTTTCCCAAAAAAACTCCAAATGAAACCAAACCAAATGCAATCAAACATCTTCATCCTCTCCCCATAACAAAAGGAACAAGCAAGACAGATTTTTCATTAAATAGACAAAGTGCCAAAAATGACAATAGGTCATATTGATGGTCTGGTAGTTTTAAAGAATTTCTTTTGGATTTGAATTTGCATTGAATGTGTTTTGGCAATATATTATAGGTCATATTTGGAAATATTTAGGCATCAGAATGCATCTATGTAAATAACTACAGAGAAGAGGAACTATCAGGAGACTTCATACTTGAAAGTACTGTGCAAATGACTAAGGAAGGCTTAGGCACTTGTCACTTCTTCTGAGTGATAATGCTCAAGGAGTATACAAAATTAACTTCTCTTTAAACCTGTGGTTTTAGCAGTCACAACTAAAGAACATGGGAAAAATTCCCTGTCAGAGCAGAAGCTTCCTGTCCATGCTTGATACAGAATGTACCAATAATTCAATGAAGACAATCAAGAAGCAGACACAAAATGCTGGATTTTACAAGAAGTATAGTAAAATGAATCCCATTTTGAAAAAATTACTAAGGAATCCAATATTATCATTACTTTAACTGCTGCTAATACTGAGAGCACTCATTGCAGTATTTTACAGTATACCATAAATGTCTTATTGTTGGAAAGAAGTAGTTATATACCAAAAAATACTACTGTTACATCATGTGGCATTTGGATTTAACAATAGGCCACCAGATTCCATGGAACCAAATCATACAAGTGTGGTTATTATAGGTGTGGTTTCAGAACTCAAGGTGGGATGTGCTTACACTTTTTCTCCATTAAAAGACATTGGTGAAGCTCAGAGGTTTTTGGAGGCTTGGGAGACAGTTTTGTTTTGTTTTCTGGAGTTGTAAAGATAGCAATCTCAATCCAATTCCACTGGTGAAATTATTATAAAAACCCAACATCAACAAACTAAAAGGCTTGTCTCTGCAAAGAAAATCATCCACTTTGTTAAAACTGAATCTCCAAATGTTCTGAGTCTATTGCTTCTCTATTTCTCTGACAGAGGGATGAATGAAGAACACAAGTACTGATGATTGGCTGGACTTGTTTGCAACAGCTGCAGGAGGAGTTGCCAAATCTGGTTTCATATAAGATAGCCTAAGTGCCTCATAAGCATTAAAATTCATTTCCATTCTTTGGTACACATAAAAGTACACTATCAATATAGAAAATGTGATCAAATCCTTAAATGTAGTATGCTTTTCTTGGTCAACTTGCTTCATGCCGTAGCAAGAGCTTAATTGACTAATGCCACCTCCTTTATGGCTCACTTGACCTTACTGCTAGATATTTTCCATGAACAATTGCCAACATTTTTCCTTCATAATATGCTGCTAAAATCCATCAAAAGCTCAGCAGCAAATGCATTTAAATGTGTGTGGTAGGGGAATAATACTTTCTTTTGAAAACATTTTTCCATAGAAATAATTCTCGGCATTAAAACTGAAAAAAAAAAAAAAAGAAAAAAGAAAAAAAGAAAAAAGAAAGAAACACACCTCAAACTAAATGCCCAGCTGTATTTGTATTGCAGCTGTTATACTGTTCTTTCCTTATTTTATTCATTGTTGCTGTTCTCCCTTTAACTGACTGCTCTTTCTTTAGCTTAGAAAAATCTGCTGCTGAAAGATGGCCATTTTTGTCTTTGAAACTGAGGGCCAAACAACAGCACTTAACCCTTTGGCAACAAACCCATGAGCTGCTATCTATTAAGACTTAGGAGCCAGAGCCATTGCTCTTTGTATTTGCTCTTTAAAAAGAAGGAAAATGTAGGCTGTGTAACCCTTTGTAGGATGCAGCCTTCTCCCACATAAGTGCCAATGTAATTCCTTACTCTTTTCCCAAATGCTTCAGAGTGCACTCTATTTTGAGGTCACTCAGGGCAAGAAAACTTGTTAGGTGGTCGAGCTGCCTGAGAAGCTTTTATGTCCTACCTATTCTGATTCTTTCACCATGTTTTTTATTTTAAAACGTTCAGGCTTCCCAGTATTGTATGAAGAGAGATGATACACTTCTTTTTTTTGCTCTGATCCAGAGTATAAACAGTGCTGGATTTTTCTTTGAAGATGATTTGTATAGACACCTACATCCAGCCACGTGTATAACACCAGAGAAGATTAAATTAAGGAAATGTGCCTTGCACTTAAGACAGAAGAGAAGCTACAAAAGTCCTTATTTCTTGCAGAAGGCCTTTGCAGTACTCCACAAAGAACTGCAAAAAAGTCCTTTTTCCCTACTATAGAAAGTAGGGAAAGTTCCTTTCTTTTAGGGAAATTTGTCACTGTGGTCAACTATGTTGGTTAACTATTTTGGTGCCTTAGTTCTTCAGTTAGGCAATCTGAGCATAAAGTTGAGTGTTTTGAATAAAAAGTGAAGGACTGTGTGTAGCTGTAGGATGCTGTCCTGGGAGGGGGAAGATAAAATCTCCTTGTCTGAGCCTCTGAGAAGAGTTGCATGTTTCCTGTGCTCTGGACCTCATGCTGGAGTCATTCTCTTCTCCACTGCTACTTGCTCAAATGCCATTAATTTAAAGATAATTCAATTTTGCCTGTTTCTCTATCACTAGCTCGCTCTCCATTTCCATGAAAGTTGAACTGCTGTTGCTAGGGAGATAATCCATTTTTTCTGATTAGTAACCTCTCCCATCATAAGCAACTTAAAAATAAATAGCTAACCTGGGCACTGGTTCTGATGTCACAAGAACACAAGGACTGGGACCTCAGGGAAGAGCAAAGGAAAACAACAGGCCCTATAAGAAAAAAAAAAAAAAGATTCCTTCAAAATTATAGTGAATTTGGAAAATCAGTTTAAGGAAAAAAAGGGTGAGTTTTTGAAAAAAAACGTTTTTGAAAAAGTCATTTACTAACTTTTGAAATTACATCCAATCTTTACTGACATTTGAAAGCAATAAGGAAATGAATTCATTTTTTTGGATGGGTAGAATCCTTTCTATGGCACAAATTATTTTTCGGACTGATTTTCTATTAAGACACTGTCAGAAAATGAATTTCTGGTTTTATTTTAAAATCTATTCAGTTTTGAATGAGTCACTCAGTGCCCACACACAAGGGAATCTTGCAGTCCAAATACTATTTAAGACTCGAAATGAAACCATGTTTTATGTCTGAATAGTGAACTATAATTACCTCAGTTTATAACTGTCAAGAAAAGAACTGGAGGGAAAAAAAAAAAAAAAAAAAAAAAAGCAGACTTTATTCATCCACAGAGAAAATGTTATTCACCCTTCATTTGGAAATCTACAGATTTATTCCCAAATCTAAACAGGAAATCCAGAACTCAGGAATTGCAAGATAGGAGAAGTTGGAAGCACTTCTGCTTCCAACAAAATAGCATCACTCATGTTTTTATGAACTCATTTTACAAGTTTAGCTATAGGGTAAACATCACTCTCTGTGTTAGACTATATAACTGGATCTCTGTCTCATTTAGACACAGAGAATGAGGTGACCTGTGAGTTCAGAATTCATTTTTCTCCAAACCAGACAACTTATTTTCAATAACCTGTTGGCAATATGTTTATACAGTGCAGTGTTTTACAAGATTTCAAAAGTGCATGATGAGTAGAAAGCAAACAGAAATATGAGAAATCTCAGTGCAGAGCTCTCTCTTCATTCAAAAGCAAAGTATTTTCCCTTTACCCTCTTAGTAATTCTGGGATTTTCAGTTACATCCCATTTTACAAACTCCTTGGTCTCCTACAATGGGCAGCATGTTATAACCCTTGCTGTAGAGATGTTTCTTTTATTAAGCAGAAGTATTACTTTCTAGGTTAAGGAAAAAATTCTTCACAGTACTGAGAAAGCTGTCATAGAGTTATTAGATTGCTCTATTTTATTCAAATTTTTGGTGTTTTAGGAAAGTTCTTTAGGACAAGCATCTATGTAGATGATGTTTAGCTGATGACAGGTTAGATGTTTAGGAGTTTAGCATATGTGTCTTGGCTTTAAAACCATCTTACAGTCCCTGGAAAGAAATATGCATATCACTTTCCTCTCTGTATCATCTGATGTTGAACTTTATTGACAGCAATAGGAATAACTACCATAGTATCTATTCTGCTTTATTTAGGTGCCCTTGCATTGACATTTGATCTTAGTCAGCCAAGTGGAATAAAGACAAAATTCATATGGAAGATGATTGTGACAATTGCTCCACAATGAGGTTAAAGCAAAACAGATGACATTTTCCAAGCAAAGCATGATTCAACATTTTATGATAAAGTGCTTTTCTACAGAATACAATCAGTTAATTAACCAGTACGAATAGAAAGTATTAAATTTTTTAACTTCTTCCACTGTAGCCATGAAGATGAAAGAAATAAGCATATTTGTAGCTTTTTGTAATAAAAATAATAATTAAGAAAGTAGGAAAATCTGTATTTTTTATGCATAGCCTGAGAAAGTCAGTTAGATGAAGTCAGCATTTAAAGCTTCAGTAGGTGTGTATGTGAGATAACAAGAACACCTTTTCTTACAGATGTATCTATCCATTTACATAGTTAATAATGATTGTACTATTCCGTCAGAGGGAAGAAAAAAAATGTGAAATAAAAAGAGAATATTTCATTAAAAATTAGAAGAGGAATGAAAAAAACAATAAAACCCAGAGTGAGTTAATTCTCATTATATACAAATCACAGTCCTATTGACAACCAGAAATTTTAGTCCTTTTCAGGAGATGCTGTCATTGTTTTATAACTCTCTGACTTGTTTTGACATTTGACATTGTTTTATAACCCTCTGGCATTTCAAAGAGCATGTATACAACAGGCTGTAAGAATGACCTAGTTTGTTTCTGCATGTTTTGCCAGAAGCAGGCATAAAGGAACATAAAGGAACTGAGGGAACCAAAAGAAATATCTGTCGCTGTATGTCTTAAAGGTTATTTTTTTTCTCATTAAAAAGAATAAAAAAGAATGAGAAGATTGACAGGGGAATTAGCATTCAGGTAGTGTGTTTAATTTCTGTTTCCATAGCTCACAAAGCTTCATTTAAAATTTCATTTTAAACACTATTAGGAGGTCCACTGGTGTAACATTAGAGTTCAGTGTAATGAGTAAAGATTTCCAGCACTGTCCCCATCAATGACCTCCACTATCATCTTAGGCAAGTTCTCACCTCCCATCATTTATCTGTCTAACTAATAAACAGTAAAAGTCAGGGACCATCTCTCACTCTGTGTGTCTACTATGAAGGGGTCCTGACTTAGCAATATATTCTACTCAAATATAAAGAATAATAATTTTTTTTAAAAAGTAAAAAACCAAGCAAATAAACCAAAAAAAAAAACCCAGTTGAAGAAGCAAAATGAAAATTTAACTGACATGACTGTGAACAGATTCTGGAATGGTTTGTTTGAAAAAAAGTTATTTTACATCAGATATACTGTCTAAACTGGATGGCAAATTTGGAGCAAATTTAATAGATAGTACCAGCTGATTATTGAAAAAGAATAAACTGTACTGAAATTTTCTAGTACTGGGAACACCTCATTTATGGGAAAACTGTCATGAAACTTCATGTGTGATTCACAAGTCAAGAGGAAATTAATTCTTTTTACTACCTTGTAGATTCACTATGGGGTTGGAAGGCCCCTATTCCTATACATACATTTCCACAATGAATTTAGGGCAATTTGAACCATAACCCCTATTCTTGCATAAAGCAACAAGACACTCTTTAAGAGACTTATGCACAATACTTGTGATTCTATGTGTGAGTTCCTATTTTAAAAAGACAAAAATAAAATGAAAAGTTGTCGATTTCCAAATCAACAAGATATGACTAGGAAATCTGCAATAAATTTTTTCCCAACCTTCTCAAACATATGCAAAAATAAAAAGATTGCCAGAAAGAATCTTGTAATTCGTGATTAAATTTAATTGCAGGCCAAAGACTCAAACTTGGTTAATTTCTGGTTAGTTAACATAAATCATACTTTCTTTTGCATTTTTTTTTCATAACGTTGCAAATTAGTGACAGTGACAATATTGTTATTGACTGTAATTTCTGGTTTAAAATAGATTGCATTTAATGTTTTCCCTTAATCATCCTACCTCGCTCCCCTGTGATTCAAATCATGGAAAGATATTGGAGAATGCAACAGGATTAAACTGTACCTGAAGATGTGCCCCTGGAGCATGCTCACTGCTACCAGCAATATCTCCCATAGAATGAGACCAGGGCAAGTCCAAAACAAAGTGTCAAAGTAGAGATGTGTTCTCAGCACCAGCTGTTACCCAATCATATTAAATAATGTAACTTGTCACTGTAAACATAAGCTAAGATTATAACTACAAAACATAATGCTAAACTAAATTATTTTAATATCACTGACAGTTATGAATAGATGTTGGAAGGTTACTAGAGAAACCTATGAAACATGAGGACCTTCTACGGTCGTAGTTCTATGTAGTTCTGGTACAACTACAATAGCATACTTATGATATTAATTTCAACAAAATATTTGCAATCACAAAAATAAGAAACTACAATTAAAATTAAAATTGCTAATATCTGCATGGATTTTAGGACTTTCTGCAATATTTGCATAAATACATACTAAAACGAAGGCTGTATGTAGTGTCTTATACAGAGTGTTTATCACCGTTCTACCTGCTAAATCTGACACTAGTTTATACAAAAATTGCAACTCTAGTTATTTAGAATCCTTTATGGTTCCTTAATTTTTGGTTTGGATTCACAACAGGAAGTATGAATAAAAATATAAGAGTGTTTTCTACTGCATATTAGTAGGAGTGCTTGGGTTACTAGTTCAATTCAAAGACTAACCTATTGCTACCATCTCTCTTGGAGGGGGAAATATGTGAAACACAAAATATTAGCTTCAAATACATTGTTCAAGTAGTAGAGACTATAGAAGAGAGGACAGTCTGAAACTGAAAGTGAAAATTTACTCAAAATACCAAGAAATTATCTGAGTGCCTTGAAGCTCCTCTTTCCTTATCTCAATGAGGTAAATAAACTAAACTCACTTTAAAATTTCAGTATTGCAGGTCTCTTATGTCTTTCAGCTTTTTTTGTCTTCAAATCCTTTATATCTCCATAAAGTGAACAGGACACTTAAGCTTGTCATGACTCATTTGTGTTGCTCTAGCAGTGCAAAAATGCCATAAAATATTCTCCTTTTCCCAGCATGGTCCCAATACAGTAGAGTACAAAATATTTGAATTCAATTAATTTTAACCTTTCCATGAATTTTAACCTTTCCAGGTCTTTCTCATAAAAAATTTACCTTTGTAAAGCCTTAAAAATTATGGCCTTCCCCTCATAGTACAAAGAGGGTCTGTTATATATAATATGGTCTGTTACACCATCTGGGACTTGGGTTCTCCCCTCTGCTCACAGCCATTTACATAAAAGAAGCGGGGAGCAGGAAACTCTAAAATATGACAGGTTCCAGTTGTTTGATAAAGCACCTGTTTGAAGAGGCACATGTAGCTAACATGATGAATATCAGTGTATGACATCCTGCCAGGCTACTTTATAAATACAGATCATTGGTAACCTTAACAATCCTGCAACATCCCAGCAAAAGCTACATGAAATCACTTTAAATTTCTCTGTAATTAGCTAAAGGGTACAGATGAGTACACAGAAGAATAACCACTTGTTCTTTTTTAACATCTGGTAATTAAGTGGAGATAAGCAGTGGTTTCTTGTGGGAAAATAATTTACCCATTAATCTTAACCGCAGTAGCCTAGTCACAGCATTTGGATCAAATTGCAGAAAGTATAAAGCCCACTTGTAGCATTTTATTTCACATATTCATATCCAATCTGCATTTATTTGTCTACATAATGTTCTTCATAGCCTCATGAGGGCTTTAGTACAAGGAGAGAATAGGGTTACAAAGACAGAATGCATTGCAAGGACATACGGTAAATGCATATTCACTTATTTTGAGAGTGGAAGAGAGGGAAAATGAAACTCACAATGTTATTAGAGCTCACATGTGAAATTTGACTCTTCTGCTGCTTTTTTTTTCCCCTTCTTGTTTGCACCTTTTTTTTTCTTCCCCAGGGCAATACAAAAGTATTTGTTTCATTTATACTCCACTTTTAACACAGAAGTCAAATTCTAAGCCCTAAAAAATATTCATATGTTTTTTATTCTTTCTATAAAAAGAAATGCTAGGGCATTAAATACAGTTTATATGTATACAGACCGGGTTTTACCACTATAATAGACAGTTAGGTGGTAAAAGACTGAAATAAGAGAGTTGCATCACCATGAAGTTGATATAATATATAGGAAATCATTTCCATTCTGGATTCATATTAATGCTCAATATGAAAAGAGAGATAAATAAAGTCATGTTTATGGCTTGCTGATATAACCAGCACCTCCTACTGCATATAACATTATTTTGGAAAATGCAAATGATTTATTCAGATACAATACCTTTCTAGCAAATTCTTTTACAGTAATTTAGTTTGAATGCAGACATCTGCTGAGAAACCATAAAGTATCAATTAAGCATTCTCTATGTGTCATTTAACTGAAGTGTTTTCATCATGGACATGACCATTGCCTAATTCAGGATCAATTTGTATGCAAACCAAACCAATTTTTAAGTATTTGGAATCAATCACTTGAATATTGAGAGCACCCCATACTTGAAATTTTGAACTTACACATTCAGTGAGCTCCATTTATGCTGTGCAGCTATGCACTGAATAAGGCAGGAGTGTTGTGAAAAAAATGTTGTATGATTACGTAATTAATTGCAATGCAGATGTACAAATTGCATACTGGTAATCTTCATTGCAGCTTTTTCTTACTCTGAGCAGCTGGCTTTGCAATATTACCTCTTACTTAGCAAACAGTGCTGCTGGTTTAATACAGTTGCCTAGGGCTTGGGAGGGTTTTTATTTGTTTGGGTTTTTTGGGTTTTTTTAATGAGCAAACTTATAACTAAAGATTCCAGTATGTGGACACATGTTGACTCCTGTGTTGATTGATACAAAATTTATCCCAGAATTAGTCAGAAAACTTTCTCTTTTGTATTTTCTCTGTACATAAGATATCTATTTTTTCATTATACTCCCTTAGGAATTCTTTTTCTTTGCAAAACAAATGGACATTTCCTGTGACCTTTTATATTTTCCAAATTAAATGCACAGGTCTTGGCCACTTGAGCTGAAGTATTTGCGTGCCATCCCTTGGGTATGCTTCCCTATGGAAGAGAAAACAGAGAGAAAAGAAATGCAGCACTCTGATAGATCACTATGAGGCCCCTCAGCTCTCACTCACACCAATATTTTACCTGGAAAATAAAAAGTAATTGGGCTCTCAGTCTCAGCACATAAGCCTAACCCAGCCTAGAAGCCAAGGTGCCCTACGTTCAGTGTTATCCTATAGGTATTGTATCCTATTACTTTAAAGCTTCTGCTATAAACCTGGATTCACACAAAGGCACCAACAACATTCATCTGCCTGCACTTGCTTACACTTTAAGATTCACGATTCCTTTACTTCATTATATGCTATGCAAACTATACCTTGCTAATGGATTTCACAGCAGTTTATGACAGAAGTTCAAGCACTCTCTATAATGTTTAGAAAAGGGAAATATTTTTGTAAATATAAACACCTCTATTATTCTTCACAAATTTTTTTTTTTTATTTATTCTCCTGTTCTGTCACAGCTGGAGTCCTATCATGTTCTCCTCCTGCTCTTTTGTATCCCCATACCACACTTTTTCAGACCTGACTTGGTATCTCCATTGCCGTTCCTTACATTCCCCTCCTTTCTCCTTACAAATGCCCAAGTGTGGTTTTCAGTAGTTTATGATTTTGGTCTTTTGGAGCAGAGCTTCAGAGGAATTTTTCTCTTCTACATACATTTCCAGCTAATCAAACAGCCACTCAGTGCCAAGAAGGTAATATATACCACAGTAAAACATCTGCAGATGGCTTGCAGGGCTGACTCATCTTGTCCCTGCAACCTGCCTCTCACTCAAGTGTTGACATCCTAGGCAATGTTTTCAGAGGAACCACCAGTGCTTCTGTCAGAAACTGAAAAAAGCATAGAGCTTCAATACGCTGGCAGTGCTGGGAAGATCCTAAGCTGTTTCTTCCACTTTTATTTTATTTTGCCAGCATTTATGGTTCATTCGTTCACTTCTCCAGTGTGTGATGGGGGGAAGCTGCAGGAGACTCCTGAAAAACAAACAGTAGTGAAATTCATCCTGGTTGGTCCGCTCTGGTTGATAAATCTGCTCTGATCAGGACTAAGGCAGAGAGGGAAGAAGGAGCCATGCATAATCTACATGACTGATACCAAAAGCATAAAGCTACATGTTTAAAACTATACAATTTCTCAGCATCATGTCCAAAAATGTTCCTACCAGTAAGGAGCTGCTTAAGTTCATTGAGTTTGAGCTTCTGTTTAGCTGAAAGGATTTTATGGAAAAAGATATTTGAATGAGAATAATTTTCTCGGTAACTTTGTATAATATTTGACATCTTGAAATAGATTAATATTCTACCAAGTAGTTTTTAGCAGAATTTGCAAAGCTAGGCTGCAAGTGCTTCCTGTCAAGCTGACACACACAAAGACTGGATTTTTTCCCATTGGGAACTGCTCCTTTGAAACATGCCTTTGGATGAGAAGCAAACATTTTCCTGCTACTCACATGTATTCAGAATTTATTAGAAACAAACTAGAAATTATCACAGAGAACTGCAGTATTTCCCTCCTCATGTCTATGTTCTCTGCGCATCAGACTGCAGTCCATTATGCTAAACATGTCCAGGGATGAAGAGGCTTCCTTTGCATTTCCATGCAAAGGATTTGTTGAGATGATGGGTGAGTGCAGAGAGCTCTTTTTTTTCAGCAAGTAGCTATGTCTAGCTGGAAAACAGCTTGCCCCCAGGCTGACACTTGGAGAGAGCCAACTTTCTGGGTGACCACCCCTGTGATTCTGAAGCAGGAAAGCAACTTGCTGGGTTACAGACCAAAGTACATTGTCAAAGTTTATATTCTCTCCCTCTGTCAAGAGATTGAAAGCACTTATTTAACAGACCATTGAGTTCAGAGACTATGCAAGATGTCTCTTTCACATTTTCATCTATAGAGGAAGGCTCGGTTCTGGCAGTAAAAGTTGTAAAATGTAAAATTGATGAACAAGCTTTTTTTTTTCTTCCTTCCAGAAAAAGTACATCTATTTTTAAACAAAATATATGTGTACTTTTCCTAAGAGAATGCATTTGGAGTTCTACTAGTTCATTGTTTTGTACTCTGAAATAGTTATATGATAGGCTGATGATGTCAGATTTATAATCTTGTTCTGGAAATATAAGTCATATTTTTTAGATCTACCAGCTTGCACTTTCTTAAAACTTCTGGGGATTTTTATAGCAACTGAGTGTCAGCCCCACTAAAACAAATATACCTGATTCACTAGTTGTTGTTTGGGTTTTATTCAATAAAAGCTCTAATAAAGCTCCTACAATCTTGCCGAAGTTTCTAAAAATATTTTGTTTTAAAATAAAAAAATACTCCTTCTCCTTTAAAGAACATTGAATTTGCTTGAAACTGAATTAGAAATTTTATTTCAATGTGCAATTCTTACAAAATGACTGTTTTCTTCTGCTAATTCAAGTCCTGAAAATTTAGCTTTTAAGAGCCTCAGATTAAATATAGTAAGCATTATTTACAATCAATATTAGTGGGGAAAAGAACAACCTTTATAAATATTTAACCTGAAGGTATTAATTTTAATTTTATCCCTTTGGAAATCCAACAGATCAAGATTTTTTTGGAGAGAGATTTTTTTTCCTCAGGGTATAAGAATAAGCTTTTAATAATAATGAATAAAGCTGGGTAAATTTTATTCTGCTGTATGGCAGTGATGGGAGGAATCAATCTCAATGTCATGGCTACATCTATTCAGTAGATGTTTTCTTAAAGTTTATATCAACTTCATTCTTTGGGATAAAAGATAATAGCTGATAAGAAAGTACAGCCCAGAAAACTGGTATTGTTTTGTATGAGCATTAAATGTAATACAGATTTTATTTTCCATATTTGTATTTTTTTCTGTGATCTTTTATATACTTGTTATTTCTTTCTTATGAAAAAGTCTGTAAATAAATTGCTTAATCACAATAAATGTATTTTCTTTTATATAACTAAAGATTTGGATAATGCAACATGATCTTGTCCTAATGATATCAAAATATACCCTCACACTAAATTCCAAGGAACCTTCAAAGCTTTGTGCCTGCCTAAGAAGATACAATGAATAATGAGAATATAGTGCAAAATACAAATTGTATAGAGACAGTATCAAGATTATAATACATTCTGGAAAATTGCATTAGAGCCAGCCAGAGATGCCTCCATTTTCCATATTCAGGAAACAGTGGGACAAGAAAAACCATCATGTTGTTCAGCAGTAAGCTATACACCAAAATTAGCATTGAATTAATTTTTTCCTGATTTTTTTTATTTCAGCCATTGCTGCTTCAATTATTCTACACATGCATTTATAGTTTGCTTTTCATCCTGAGTAAGAATAGAAGACAAATGCTGAAATACTCAAGTAACCAAATATTCATTGCTCAAATTCTTTGGATCAGCTCTGTCCCTTCTAATTTTCTTCAGCTGGAATATGTTTAATGTTTTTAGCCACTTATTCTTCTTACTGGTCAGTGATTATATAGTAAGTACAATACTGCTTTTCTGAAAGGGCTATGAAATTCAGAAAATTGAAATGTAGGTCTTTCAAATTAAATGTATGGCTAATACACTAGTCTCATTTTGGATTTAAAAAAAAAAAAAAAAGCCACAATGTACTTTATGTCAAAAAACAACTCTCTTTAGGAAACCAGAAGTCCTGTCTGGTGACCTCCAACTCAAGCTACCTGTGCTTCTACTATTGAAGGTATAGACAAGCTTAAAAGCAATGACTGTATAGCAAAACTTTTCTGAGCAGAGCTGTAACCTTTTCTTTCTTCATCTTAAACTCAAAAGCAAGTAGGTCCTAAAGTCAAAAGTCTATTTTGAATATAGCAAGATTGAAAATATATAAAAGCAACTGAAGGGCTTGCTCAGAGACACAAGGGAGGAGAAGTAGAAGAGAATACAGCATAATAGGATTAAAAAGGAAAAGCTTATTTCCTACAGAAATGGAAGAATTTTAAATCAGAACTGAGTGCTGTGATCATGGTTTCACATGTGTTTAATATTAAAGAGGGATCACACTTCTGAACTTCCTGGAATGGGATAAGTGCTAAGTGAGTGTAAATGTGGTCCTTGAAATTAAAAAAAAAAAAAAAAAGAAATAATTTATTTCTTATTTTCTTCATTGTCTCTATTCATTTCATGTGCCTGAGGAGAATATCATAGGAGCCTGTGATCATAATGCAAGGGGATGATATACATTATCATCACCCCTATCCTACACAGTAAGCTGTTAGGAATTTCACTGCTGACTTTCTCAGCAAGTGACTTTGAACTGCACAGGAAGACAAAGTAGAAATCAGTTCCTCCACAACACATAGTGCTTAAGTGTGTGGGTGTCTTTATGTATAAAAACAACTTTATCACATTGGAGAAGGGCTGTGATAGTATTCCCTCTGCTTTATTATCCCTTAAAGGAAACATCAGTCACCAGGTCTAACAATCTGACACTACAAATTTGATTTAATGGACACAAAATGAAATCAAAATCTGCTATCAGTGATGCAACTTCAAGGCTAGACATATATTTTTCCCTCTCACTCCCTTCTGAACATAAATGTATGTATGACTGTAAATAGCTAATTATCTGTGGGAGTTCCTTATAATTGTTAGCAAAACAGAGGCACCTGTGATGGGCATTAATGTGAATAACATACTGAGTGGCTTCTGTATAAACTCAAGCTTAACCCTACAGTGATGAAGGGATAAGCCTCCCTGAGGTGGCTGATTGTCTCTTCACAGAGAGCCCCTTGTGTCATACCATCATACTTGGAGTGATGTAAGTCCATCACTGTTATTAGCACCATAATATCTGTCAGCCTCTAAGGAAACACTTCTAGGAAATGCATGCTCAACACTAACTTTGCCAAGAGATGGCATATGAAATTGTTACATGAAGTATTTGATTGTTTCATGCTCTAATCTATGCTGCTCTAAGAAGAGGTGGCATTTTCACAAAATCGACAGTAAATAATAGTGAAAGGGCTTTTCCCCCCTCCTAGGTATTTGTAAATTGAGCTCCCCTCTCTACACGGGATAGTCAGTCCACTTCAAGACAAATAATTTACAGTTATCCCTTATGGCTTCAGGCACTGAACCTGAGAACACTGAAGCTCTAGGTTACCTAAGTGAGCCATGGAAAGAAAAGGGATGCTGTCAGGGGAAATGCAGGGCCGCTGCAACCTGACCTGATTTCCAGCAGTGTTTAACTCTCTACTGCCTAAGTGAGACTGGAGCCAATTGCATTCCAAGCCTCGTGCTTCTGGCAGGTAGGCTGAGTAGAAGCCCAGCACATTCACAGGAAAAATCTGGGAATCGAAGTCAGGATCCAGTATCCAGCCACTTAGTGTTAATCACCTTTCAATACTGTTCCATTCCACAGCATTTGCAAGTCCTCAGGAGTTCAGAGGGGGAAACAGTCTGCAGCTCGCAAAAGCTGGGTCTGCTATTACATTTAAGCAAATGTTCTGCAAAGATGCTTTGGTTTCTCTAGTTTTTTGGGGTTTGTTTTTTTGTTGTTGTTGTTGGGTTGTGGTTTTTTTGTTTGGTTGGTTTTTTTCCTTGTAAATAGTCCCTAGCAGTTATCCAGAAAGCAACCTGGCTTAAAAGTTTTCTTGTCACAGTTTTTACTTGAAAATATATTTTCATAAAGAGTTAATGATTTACCAGCCTTTCTAACCTGTGAAATTGTCTTTTTTTCTTTCTTTTTTTAACAGTATAATGCAAGGAATGATGATTATGCAATATATGATATTATACCATGGCATCTTGATTTTTCAATCATCCTTTAATGCTGTAATTTGCTTTTCTTGACTCACATTTAAAATCTATAAAAATGTAAATGTTGAGTCTTTTCTCAGACATTTCATACTGAGATTATTGCTGTGATAACCTTGTATCCTGAAAATAGCCAACTAGGGAAGAGGCAAAACCAGAACAATCTCCACTTACTGTGTTGCCCTCTTTGTATGCATCCATGGACATTAAATTAGAATCTTCAACTTTTAGTTTAGTATAATGTGATCTACATTCCATTATATACTCAAATCTTTCAAACCTAATTAAACAAACTTTCTGATATTCATAGGAATATTATTCTTATACCTTGCAAAGGCTCCTGAAATGGGCCTGTAGTGTCTGTATGCAAACTAACAAGATTGTACAAAACATGGCATAATTTAAGCAGTCTCAGCTTTTTGTGGTTTCCTTGATCATTCAAATATCCAGCTGAGCTCTGTTTGTTTGGCAGTATTGCATCTCTTTAAACCTGCAGATGCCAATAATTAAAACTGAATTTTCTATACCATTTTGTGGTGCCAAATCTTTCTAGCTCTTGAATCTATAAAGATGCAAAGTTTCCTTCTTACATCATTTTTTGGAAGCATTTTTCCATTTGCGTTTTGTACATCCCTTGATGCATAGCATAGACTCCCTTAAGAAATCCGTTTATGCTTATTAACCTGTTTAGCAGTATGAAACCGGATGCAAAATATGGAAATGGTTATTTATCTTCCAGATACATCTCAGGCCCTCCCTTGTTCTGATCTGTTCTGAATTTCTGATTACTTTTCTGAATTTCTCCTTTGTTTCCATGGAGGAGAATCATCCCTGCTATCACAACCACCAACCACATACAGTAACTGAATAACAATTATTTAAGCCTTAAATTTGAGTCACCACCACTTAATGAATTGCTGTTTAATATCAATATAACTCGATTGATTTGAGTAAATTTAGATATAAAAGGTGAACTTTGAAAAAGCCTGGAGTAAGAATGCCTACTGCTTTATGTAATGATGCAGCTCAGTGCTGCTCAGTGGTATTAGTGAATGGACCCCAAAAACCAGCTACTTTCCACTGCTAATGTATTTTTTTTTCATTTTATTGTTAGATAATAAAATTTTTGTTTTATTGTTAGATAAGACTTTTAAGATCATTGATTCCAACCATTAACCTAAATTCTACCGAGTCCAGTGCTAAACCCTATTCCTAAGCAGCTCACCTACATGCCTTTTGCAAACATCTAAGGATTGTGATTACTTCCCTGGTAAACCCCTTCCAGTGTCTGCTAACCCTTTTAGAGAAGAAGTTTCTTCTGCTATCCAATCTAAACCTTCTCTGGCACAACTTGAAGACAATTCCTCTTGTACTATCACTTGCTACTTGTGAGAAGAGACCAAGCCCCGCATTGCTACAACCTCTTTTCAGGTAGTTGTAGAGAGCGGTAAGGCCTAAGTCTTTGTTTTCGCCAGGATAAACATCAGTTCTGTCAGATGCTCCTACTAAGACTTGTTCAGACCCTTTACCACCTTTGTTGCTCTTCAGTGGTCACAGCCCAGTAACTCAGTGTCCTTCTTGTAGTGAGGGTACCAGAACTGAACATAGTACTTGAGGTGTGGCTTCATCAGTGCTGAGTACTGGGGGATGATCATTTCCCCAGTACTGCTCGCTACAATATTTCTGATACAAGCCAGGATGCTGTTGGCCTTCTTGGCCACCTGGACACACTGCTAGCTCATATTCAGCCAACTATTAAGCAACAGTCCCAGGTCCTTTCCTTCCAGACAGCTTTCTAGCCACTCTTCTCCAAATTTGTAGTGTTGCTTGGGGTTGTTGTGATCCAAGTGCAGGAACTGACACTTGGATTTGTTTAACCTCACAAAATTGGCCTCAGCCCATTAATCTAGCCTGTCCAAGTCACTCTGTAGAGCCTTCCTAATCCCTGGCAGACCAAGACTCCCTCCCAACAATGTAAAATGTAACATCTGCAAATTTAATGTGGGTGCACTCAATCCCCTTATCCAGATCATTTATCAAACAGTTTATCTAAACAATTCTAGTTCTTATACAGAACTTCTTACTGACTGATCATTAAATTCTTTCCAGGGAGGTCAGTGAACCAGTTTAAAAAGAGGAATATTGGAAAGGTGGAGGACTGAGCATAAGGAGGAAGGATATTTAAAGCACATAATTTCTACCAAAGCCGTTTCAAATGTAGTTTCTAATATTATATTGCAAGGCACAAGGAGAAAAGGAGACAGAACCTCCATTTCTACTGTCCAAGAGCAATGTTCCCAACCCTAAAAATTCTTGCCTGCAAACTTCAAATGATCACAATTTATTAGGAGGCAACATTGCCATGTGGTGGTATTGGCAAATCTCTATACAAGGAGAAGAAGAACTTATTTAAAAATAAGGAAGGATGAACAAATGACTATTTTTCATTTTGCTATATTAAAGTAAAAGTACTTTACCATATGGAAATGACAATAACTAAGTGGAGCTGCAAATTTATTAGCAGTGTTCTGACAGTTTTCAACAAAACATACATTCTGTCTCTTGTCCAAAACTGTACTCTTCAATTCTGGTGATATTTTTTTTTATATAAACCGTATTGTACTGCCAGTAATGACACATATACTGGATAGTTTGGTAAAATATGAAAGACACCTAAGTGTTAGTTTTCATATGGTACATAAATAACTAATTATAAAAATTTTTTTTCAATTTAATGAGAGACGAATATTCAGGAAAATCTCAAGTCGTGTACTGAAAATTACTCCCTGTTGCCAAAACATAAATGAAATACTCAATAGGAAGATATTCCTGCTTATATTTTATGGAAAAGCTTACTTGTGCTCCAAAACTTCCATTTTAGTATTTTGTGATGGGAAGAACTTTCAGAGCACAAAGAAAATTCTGCTTTCATTATTTATAGTTTTCAGGAGGCTCATTGTCACAAAAGAAATGAAACTCTGTGGGATAGATGAGTTCTTAACAAGAGTTAAAAATACCCACGATTATAAGCATTTCAGCAACTGAAATTTTCAGCCACTGAGATGCCTTCCAAGATTTCTCAGCAGGCAGCTGAGGCAGGATCTCTACTACACCCCCTTTGCCTTTCTCCTGCCCCACAGGTGCCAGGCAGCTGTCCTCAGAGTTTGACTCATGTTCAGACTCTGGTTGCATCCATGAAGGCATTTAGATTATGGATTAATCAGATGCATAGTCCTTAAGATCATTTATTTGAAGTTACTCTTTCACAGCATTAAGGACAGGAGGATATAAAGATAGCAATCTTTTGCTTTTTTGTTCATGTATAGAATCATAGAATCATAGAATTGGCTGGGTTGGAAGGGACCTCAGAGATCACCGAGTCCAACCCTTGATCCACTACCGCTGCAGTTACCAGACCATGGCACTGAGTGCCACATCCAGTCTCTTTTTAAATATCTCCAGGGACGGAGAATCCACTACTTCCCTGGGCAGCCCATTCCAATGCCTGATCACCCTCTCCATAAAGAAATTCTTTCTAATATCCAACCTAAACTTCCCCTGGCACAACTTGAGATCATGCCCTTTTGTCTTGCTGAGAGTTGCCTGGGAAAAGAGACCAACCCCCCACTGGCAACCCCCTCCTTTCAGGGAGTTGTAGAGTGATGAGGTCTCCTCTCAGCCTCCTCTTCTCCAGGCTGAAGAGCACCAGTTTTAGTTGTTATGTCCATAGATCTGGACTAACATCTGACCTTTTATTGTTGAAGAAGGAAAACCCAGTATAAGTTCATCACAATGTTCATCTTGGCAGAGGACAGGAAGGTCAGTCAGAAACATCTGGGGGTAATAGCTGCTCTAAAAGGGGAACTGGATTTCCAGCAGGTACTGGCTGTGTTGTAGTATCTTTGCATGAAGATGCTTTCTGTAATATTAAATATTTAAGAAATGCTTTATTTTTATCACCTTTTCCATCTTTTTTGAGGTCCCCTTTTGGGACAGGTACTATTACTTATTATTTATTGCTAGTTATTACTAATTATTCAATAAGCAAGAAATCCATGTATGCAGGAAAAATGTAATTTACTCCAGTTTAAACTTAGGACAAACTTAGAAAAGGTCTGAAAAAGGCAAGTGTACAGCCCTGAACCTTTACATTCAAGAGAGCAGGAGTTTATAGCGAGTGAAAATGACAAAGATCTCTTTTGGCAGTTCACATGAGGATGTCCTGTAATAGCTCATTGCCACGTTTTACCTCTATGACTAATTTTGTTTTTTGTTTTTTTAAGGGAAACCTGATTGCACTATGCTGAATATATTTTCACATATGATAATGGGTTTTCAATTACAAATTCATAAGAAAACAACAAAGTTTTTGAATAATGAAGAAGTACAAGAAATTTGGAAAGGCACCTTCCTTCCCTCCTGCATCCCAAAGTATTATTTTATTGATTAGGAAACTCATCAGTTCCTGTTTCTTATATAGTGTGGTTCACAGATGACTGCTAGATGGAACATAACAAGGATTTAACTAATTGACATTAGCTTTCATTAGTCTCTAATGACTCAAATGATGTAATATGAGAATGAAAAAAACTCAGATTTATGTAATATCCATTTAGGATATAATCCAAGTTAGGTATTTCACTGTTTAAATATTCTTTTTCCACACTGATCCTTCTTGATAATATCTGTGTTGCATTCCTCAGCAGTACATTTGGGGGATATTTCACAGGAAGAGCAGAAGAATTTTACAAGGCAGAATCAGGTGCAATGTTTATTTAATCAGGCCACTATGAGCAACAGTCCCATGAAACACATTTCAGTTATTTAACATGAGATGGTTTTATTTTGGCATAGCTCAGATTTTAACTTCTCTTTTTTAATCTTTAAAATTTCTTTTCCACCATTATTCCAGCGGAAATGAAGCCACAGCAAGATGAACATAATACATTCCGTTTCAGTCTCACAGTAAGTATCACCCAAGTGTGCTTAGGCAAAGAAACTCATGTAAAGTTTGGAGTTTCTCTTACAGATTTTTTTTTTTTCTGTTCCTATGTCTACATGGACAACAAATACAAATAAATATCTACTGACTTGCCTAAGCTATATTCTTGCAACATCCAAAAAGAATGGAGCATTAAGGCAGATGCTTGAAAACATTTTTTGTTGTGTTTTTTTTTTTAATTTGAAAGCAGTTAAGCAGTTGGTGTAACAACTTAAATAGAAATTACAGCTATATCACTTTGATATCAGTGAATATACAGAAGATTTATGCCAATACATTTTAAAGGAACATGTAGCTGGACATATCTAAGGTACTAAATATTTGTTTATGTATTGAACAGGATATAAATATGTATTCAATTGTAAAGAATAAACAACAGTCATGGTCCTGAGTGACCTATTAAGATCTAATTAATAGATATACATATTTAATATAGATATCATAATAGATAGACATAATAATAGATAGATAAAACATATTAATAGATCTAATAAGATTTATTTTATGTAGAGCCACTATCAGACTTCAAAAATATCTTAGAACAGAAGACTAAATTGTAAAGTACAATTTCTGAGTTTAAGTCAGAGTAATAATAAAAACAAACCAACCAAACAAAACAAAACCAAAAAAACAAATCAACCAACCAAACAAAAACAACAACAAAACCAAACCAAACCACTTCTAGTTATGAAGCAAAGAACTTGTTTCAACAAGTAATATTTTAATCCAATGGAACAAATGCAGGCTTGGTCTTACTCCATTGACCAGAAAGGAGTAATTCTGAGGATCTGTTTTCCTATCTTGTGCTGTCTTATACAGTTAATCTATTTTGTACTAGCCATACCCAGAATTTTGTTTTGTTCTTCTGTCAATAATACTGTTGATACAGTCATTAATTAATATTTTGGTTTTTTTTTCCAGAATCAAAAGTTGGTTGATGAAACAGCATAGAAAGAAGTACTGACCCTTGATTTCAAAGTCTGTGGAAAGACTGGTAATGGAAACCACACCTGAACTTTGGCATTTCACAGTCCATTGACTCAGAAGCTGTCTCCCTCCTGAAAGGTCAGGATGAAGAATATTAAATTCAGGTGCAATTGAAGATCAAAACTGATGTGTGTAATAGAAAAAGCAGGGGTTTAACAAAGGAATCATTTCAGAAAAAAATTGTAGGGTAAAGCTCTCCCTTAGTATAAGTAGGATTTCCGTGATACAAGAAGTCTTCTCTTTGAAAGCAGAGAAAAACACAACATGGCATTTATGTCCATAAAAAAGACAACAGTACTTTCAGTCATTAGTTATTTTTTCAAATTGACTTTATCAACTAGGGTGCACCTTGACATTTTAGAAAAACAGAAAATATCTGAATTTGTCTAAATTCAAAGTGTCAGTGGATTTACTGCTCTTGTAATTCAATATTTTAACATTACACAATCCTTCCGATACTCTTCCCATTTATCTCCTCTAATTCACTCTTCTTGTTACTTTTTAAATTCTACTCCCTCTCCTTCATTTGTGCATGGTTTTGCACTCTTCTTTGTAACACGCTCCCCTCCTTTTCCCCCACTTCTTTGGTTATTTTCTATCTGTGATTTTTGCTTCTCTCTCTTAAACCTGTGGGGTTTGATTATTGCTCAGGCATCCAAAGGTTAGCACAGCCCCTCTGCTGCCCCCAGGGTGTGGGCTCTGGCCAGGGGGTGTTCTACTAAAGACTGTTGTGTTCAACTTGCTCAGCAATTAAAACTTTATTTTACTCAACATCTATGGTCAAAAAAGGGCAAAGAAAGGAAATTTTGTTCTCAGATATCCAGTATTTACAGACAGAAATATCACAGTACATTATTTTTGTCATAACTGTTATTAAGCTTCAGCATTAATGGGTCCATTATAATTAAAGAGATGCAGAAATGAATTAATAAAACTATTAATGGCACTGTAATTTGCACTGTAGTATTTTAATGCTGCTAACTTTTAGTAGTCATTATCTTCACATGGACAGAGAATGTGAAAGGAAGCTTAATTACTGAAGAGCACTTTGCTGTTCACTATATGTTTTCTTTTTTTTTCAAAATGCTCATAGTTATATTTTCTTTACAGTGTGAAAAAAAATCAAATAAATTAAAATACTACTGGTGATTCTGAGTTCTTTCAGATCCAGAATTATTAATTATTGCTTATGCTGTCATAGTGTGGAGTAAAATTTTATCTGTGATAAAATCTGTAGATTTTATCTGCGAGTGATAACTTTTCTGTGGATAGTTTTGAAGACAGCAAATAGCATTTTTTAGATAGGATGATCTTAGCTTACCTCCTGTGGGTTTCTAGAATAAAGACTATAAGATTGCACCATCAGAAAAGCTTCTGAAAGTTTGTGTGTTTTTCCAAGTGTTACAGTATAGTCTATTGAGAGATGCTACCTTTATCTTCTTGTTTTATCTACCTAGTAAGATTTGTTTAATCTTTAAAACAGTGTATAGGTCTTTCCCAGAAAACTGTCTCCATTGAGCTAGATTTCTGTGGGAAACTTAGACTCAACCTCTATCATAGTTAAACACTGGCCCGGAAATTAAACCAAATGACAGATGCTCTCTATTAATCCCGCTCCCTAATAAAGAAAGGAGAGAGAATAAGGGAGAGAGACTTATGGGTTGGAAAATAAACTACACAGCTTTAATGAAACAGTAATGATAAATAGGAAAAATTACTAAATATATACATATATACAGGAAAAAACAATAACACATTCCTCCCCCCTCACCCAGTAACTCTCACATCACCACCGAGGCTGCAGGGCAGCCCTGGGAAAGTCCAGGCTGGACTCCTGGAGTCAGCAGCAGTCAGGAACTGGAGGCAGGAACACACAGATATGGGCTGGCACGGATCAGGACCACAGGCAGAGGAACGGATGGAATCCCCACCAGGATGTCAAAGCAAACAGGGACAGGTAAAGAAGGAAAAGGTTTGACCCTGGTGATCCCTCAAATTTATACTGAGTATGATGTGTATGGGATGGAATACTCTGTTTGGTCAATTTTGGTCATTTATCTTGTCCACTCCTTCCTAAAGGAGGGTTTGCAGATGTGACCTCTTTACTCCTTTTCTCCTTCTGGAGGGCAAAATGTTCCTCAGAGCTGAGCAGTGTCCTTGGCTCTGCATACCAGTCTCTAGCTGTAACTATAAACATTGAGTGTTTTCAATCCCAGAAGCAGACACTGTCTGAGAAACTTGCTGTTAATTTCAGCAAGTGCAGCTACTTACAAGAAAATTAGCTGAAAGCAAAATTACAAGACAGAAAATCACCATTATCCTGGCCCAAACCAGGACAATCTCTTGCTTCTTTCTGGGATTTATTCCTTTGGGTGAAGCACCTCCATCCTCTATAAAATATCTGTTGATCTTCACTTTTTTTAACTGTAGGACTCATTAGGGTTGCACTGATGAAAAGGGAGATAGCAGGTGCCTGGAAAATGATGAGGAGATATTCATACTACACCCATCAATTATGGTTCAGTTCAAGAAAACACTCGTGGTACCCCTCATGTCTGAGAATAATATGCAATTTTTCTTACCATTAGCTGTCATCAGGACAGGGTCTAATCATAAAGGTTGTGACTGCACCAACAAGTTCCACATGTCAGTGGAATTACATGTGTACATTTGTTTGTGTGGGTATGGATTACAGTTTTGGGCTATGGAAGGTGGCAATACTATGCTGGAATTCTGTTTTTTCCAAATGCATTTAGTACAGATGATGTTTTGCCTACCTTTTGTTCTAGATCTTCTGAATAAACAAGTGTCCTAGAAAGACAGTATGTGGTTTCACCAAGATCTCTTCCTAAAGCTGCTTCACTTCCCAGTATGAATGGGTCCCAACATAAAAAGGAAGACATAAACTCTGGTGTAAAACATTAGAGAATATTACTAGGTTCAGAAACAACCTGAAGCAAGCAAACTGTAGCTCAATAAAATCTAATTTTGCCGTTATCTCTTAAAAAACAGAAGTGTTTTGTTTGTCTGACAAGTGCAAATTTTTTTGATTCATCCAGGATTCTTTTGTTCAGCAGTGATAGCAATTTATCTAGTAATCAGGTAACTATTGTCCAAATTTATTTTGACTCTGTGAATGACTCTAGAAAAAAAATGTGGTCTGATAGGCTACAGACACATGGTGATACTAAAAGTCCTGTACAGGAAGTACAAATCACAGTTCCCAAAAGTCACAACAGGACCACAACTTAGAATTGCTCAGGTAATTTTCAGAGATAAGAAAGAGAATAAATAAACTGAATAGTTGAAAACTGGTCGAGAGAAAGAGCACGTAGGAAGAGCATGTAAATAGAATGTATAAAAATAAACCAGATCCAAGACTGAGAAGGAAGATGCTATCTACAACAACACCATGTATCTCTTGGCAAAAAAAAAGACAAAAAAATCCCAAGCCTAAACTTGCTTTAGCCCAAGTGGAGACTTCAGAATGATGACCTAACCTCCCTAAATTCTGCTTGAGTTATAAAAAAGCACTCACTCTTGAGGAGGGATAAACTTTGGAAAGGTGAGCACCAACGAAACAGGGATTTTTAAAATTTTAAAATGTATGAAAGTTTTCATGTATTAATTTGGAACATGAACAGATATTATTTTACCTAGAGTAATAATTTGCTATATTATTAATTATTATATTATATTAAGTCTGTCTGATTGCTGAGGGGCAGTGTTGAAGGATGTTCAGGTGTTGGAGGATGGGCCTTTTGGACATTTTGAAGCCCCTGCTGCTGTTGCTCCATTGTGGCTAAGGGAATTCCTTCTAGGTTTCACTCCAACTACACCATCCATGTTAAGAGAACAAGGAAAATCTCTGAGACCTGCAATTACCTTTCTGCTGTGTGCTGCTGCTGCTGCTTCTGATGGCCAGAGACATTCAAATACATTTGAATGTTTTAAGAAACGAAAAACACACAGAATTTGAATGCAGTTGAAGCGGGAAGATGCTTGTGCACAGAACCTTGGAAAAACAAAACTAAAACCAAAACAAGCAAAAAACCCCCCACAAAAAAAGGAGCACACTCCTATTTCTGTGACCGGACAGATAGAGAGATAAGTGCTTAAAATGTAAGCTGAAGGTGTTCGACACCTGGTAAAAGAAACTGCACCTCTTAAGGTGAGGCTCTTAACTTGTATGCCTGCAGCACAGTGCATCACTAAGAAACACACTGATGTAAAACTTTACTGTTAAAAAGAAGATGCAATTTAAGAATACTATAACATAGTTAAAGCTTGTATTGGAGTGTTGGCAGAGTCATAATACCCTTGGTGGTAGTGTCTAGTGGAAGAGTACAGCTTTTGAAAACCCTATACCCCTTTTGCTTCAAATGCATAAATAAAATCAAGAATGGGAGAAAACAGATGTTATAAACCACAGCCATTTTGCAACTGCACTTAAAAACTCTGACAAGCGTGAAAGAATAAGTTAACACCACACAGACTATGCTGTATGGACATAGTGCTCTGTGCAGTTGATGCTTTTGTGATCGGAACAGGATATCTTGTAGAGACAAAATATCTTTTTGCAGCTTGCCACTATTCTTTTGCTATGTTCATCTCTTGCTTAGATGAGGCCACACAGTCTAAGGAGACATGTTGGATGAACTAATCATATTTTACTGAAAATTTTATGTAGCAAATTTGTATGTGGCAGAGCTGAGTAGCTTCATTGCAAACTGGAGAAGTTTGGAAAGATTCTACCTTTTCCAATTAAAATAATAGCAGTATTAGATTAAAGCTTTTCTGGGACACTGTCACTCTTCTGCCAAGAAACATCAAAATAATTCTATGTACAACAGTACCCTCTGCCATAGCTCTACTAGATTCTTTTTTCATTTAAATGGCTCTCTTTAGTCAGAGAAGATGGGCATACTTTGACTTTTAGTTACATCTGATATTTTAGTAAAAGTAAATTAAAAAACTCCATAACATTCTCAACCAAAATTCTAAATGACTTAGCAGCTACCATTCCGACTATTTAACTATAGTCTGCACAGTTTTAGGAACATCACTGTTGCAAGATGAACCTCTCTTAGGGCACGGCGCTCCAAGGTCCAACAGGTGTCCCAGCAGAAGCGCACAGACAGCACCATGAGTTGGTTGCCCTCAGGACTGGTTAGCCTGACTCAGTGCTACTGCTCCGGATTCAGCTGACCTCTCTACTGGCTTGCTCAGGACTGAGCTGAGCCTGTGCTTCAAGCCTCACCTTTTATTGGCCCCCTAATCCTGCTCATGCGCAGTTGGGGCCCGCCCTAATCAGGCACAGGTGGGCTTAACACAAGCTCATGCCCACTGCCTGGTAATTAGTGGCACCTGGTTGCCTCATTTCACTACACATCACAACTCTCCACTGCAAGAATAAATGATCTTCATGTACAGAGGTTTTCATTATATGAATTCATTAACAGGTGACTAATTTTGCTATTTGACAATTTCCTAATTTAGAGGTCAGAACAAACACTTTTATTCACATTGTATTGTAGGCATGTGTGCCTACAAGGGATACAAGGGATAGAAATCTAATACAAGTTCAAATGCAGATGCACATATTTATTGTTACTAGCTACTATTGTTATTTCTAGGTATCCCTATTTCAGAGTTAAAAAAGCTAAAATGTTCATTATGGTGATAAGATCAGAATTATGACAGGCAGAGGGATGAGGGCATTGCATAATTTGTAAATTCCTGTTACAGAACAGTCAGCAATTAGTAGAATGGCAATTGACAGGCACTTAAAAAAGTAGGAATCTCTTGAAAAGGTTATCCTAATGTCAGTATTTGACAATTCCACGCATATTAAAATAATTCAATCTTATGATTATCTTTAGTAGTGAAATACATATGCATCAGCAAACAAATTGATGGAGAAATAAAATGTGACTGAGTAAACTTTAGTCATACTATTTGGAATATACGTTAAACCTGAATACTGCCAATAGAAGTGGTGCAAGAACTCTTGTTACAGTTTGCGGAAAAGAGAATGTTCTGAATAAAAAACCTGAAAACTACATCACTTTAAAGATGATATGTACTGGGCAGAAAAAACAGGGTTAATATGAAAGCAAAGACAAAATTTAAAGTAAAACAAACAGGAAAACAGTTTACTGGCCCTTCTGTATCAAGACCACAACTCTATTTTGGCGCTTTTAATGGAAATGCTTTTATAACACAAGTTAATTACAAATCCACTTGCAGTCTCACGAAGATGTTATAACTCTGTATTTTCCCATATGTTACATTAATTAGATAAATTAAAATTCTAAAGTATGTGACTGTCAGAGAAATTCTAAAAGTTTAACGTGTGGTGGTAAAGATGTCTGGCTATACTAAGCATAGCAGATCCTTCAAATTTTTTTTTTTCCCCTATGGCAAAGGAGAATACCACTTTCAAAGGTTACTTTAAGGTCAAAATTTCAGCATTTGATATAAGGAGCTCATTCTTTATCTTATAATGAACTCAATAGAACCATTTGATGTAGATCAAGTGGTCAAAATGAAATTTTTCATCTCTAACATTCACGCAGACTTTCTTAGCTTACTTTTCAGAGCTGCTTTTTTTTTTTTTTTTTTTTTTTTTAAACCCAAATTAGCACCAATAATATGCAATATGCATTTCCTTTCCAGTATTAAGATATTATTGCCAGCACTTACCGGGTAGGTGCCATGGTTTACTAAGTAGCAACTTGATATATCAACGTAGCTGATACGGCATTTAGTCCACAGTTTTGGTGACCAAAACAAATGGCAAATTTATTTTGAAATGTTAAGTTGGTAATAGGTTTGCATTTAACACATCATTTCTCTATGTTGGTTTCTAGCATCAGCCAACTGATATTTCTGTCATGAGACACATCTTTTCCACCTTCCGCATCTGCACAGGCAACTCCACATCATATGCCTACGTAAAAGATGTTATCCACACATATCAGAGGCAAAATATTGTACACAGAGTCATAACAGTGAGCAAAGCTTTTCCCTGAAGTAAATTAAAACTCTTCTGTCTGTCCTCATTTGGCACACACCATATTGTTCACATCACTGGCCTCCAATTCTAACATACAGGCAAGATTTTTGTGTTAGAAGCTTTACCCTTTCCAGATCTGATAGGACTTTGATGACACTGTTGAATAATGATTAATCTCAGTGTTGTCCAATATAGATGTGATTAAAATCCTCTAATCCCACACAGCAGCTAGCAAAGCTTTCTCAGGGTCTGATCATTTCTCATCTTTCAGTCATTTGGCTGTTTAATACTCTGAGCCGTAACTCAGTTGTTATTCCTATGATTGCTTTGTGCACTTAATATTATGAGCCAGGCCATCTTGAACACAAAAGGACTTTCCCTTTATGCTGAAAGGCTAAACAAGAATTATATCACTTATTCTTTCTACATCACTTCTTTCACTCAGTTCCAAATTTCAGAACAGCAACCAGTCTCAGTCTCTGAATTTAATTCAAGGGCTGTCCCATTCCAGACCACCTTGGGATCAATTAAAAATATTTTTTTCATTTTTTTCTTTCTTTTATCTTAATCCAATTGTATGGCTGATCTTTAATCACAAATGGTTCGAACCATTCACCCTAAATTATGCTCTCTTTGCCAAGAACTGAGCAATACTTAAAAAAAATATGCTCACAATTTTGGCCTTTTCTCTTCTATTTTTGCAGTGACATTTCTTGAGCAATTTTGCCATCTGTAGAAGCAAATTCAAAGGAGAGGAGAAAGGGTGAAATCTCTATTCTTTGTTCTGAAATATCAGTTATCTTATTACCTAGTATTTATGTCATTGTATCTTTTCAAACAACATTAGCCCCATACCTTTTATTATCCTGACATGGAGCAGAAAAATAGTTAATGTGGGGAAAAAAAAGGCAATTGTTAGATGATAATTTATAGTGGTTTCCACATAATTTACAAAATCTAAACTGAAACAAAGTTTTGCAGCATCAGAGACACAAAAGCAAACACATAAGTCAGTTGTCAACACATAATCACCTTCAAGATAGGTGTAAACAGGAATTAGTTTCAGTTGTTTATCATCTAACAGAATCTAAATGTTTGTAAAGAAAAGAAAAGGTCTGCTACAAGTTTGCCAAAATGAGGTAAAATTGAATATATTTGCCATGAAATGCCTGTTGTCTTAAGTTGTCTTCTGATTTACGTCAACACTAAAGAAAATAAAAACAATAAAATGTAGAGCTGAAATAGTACCATTATTCAGACCTAGTGCACAGACTCCATCTTTTGCTTACATGCTCAAAGCATGAATCATCAACTTTTCAGATGGAAGTCTTCATCTAAAACATTTCACTGTAGCTAACAATCACATTAAGACATAAAGTTTCCCAATCAGCCTGTCAGAATCCTGATAAATACAATAAAAACAATAAAAAAACCAGAAGTGGTTAAACTCTTGCCATTTTTTCTCAGTGGAATAAATACTATCGTCTTGATTTCAGTGTTTGTTATGCTGTTCAAATACTGAGGCTGAAGCCAAAAATCACCCCTCCCAAACAAAATAGCAAAAAAGCCATCCCTCAAATGCCCTAATCCCAAGATAAATTCATCTTGAATTTCTGTAAAACATTTGAAAAGGAGAAATTGCATCACCTTCCTCACGGCCATGAAATTTAGTGCCAGTTTGGCAGAAAATGGTGTTCTTCTGCCAACCGAATGACCACAAATAAAACAAAATTTGAGCCGATCATATATGATCATAAAATATTGTATTAAAATTTATCATCTTTATCTTATAACAGAGGCCAAACTGGCAGGCTTCCCTTATTTTTCCTTCTTTATGAGTGCTGCAAATACATGAAAAACATTTATAAATCCTCATGCTGTCAGGTTGGTACCAGCTTTTTCTATCACTTTCTCCTTGATGGTCTTCTGATCTTTTTTTAAGCCTTGAGAGAATGTTTTCCCTGCATCCCTTTCCCAGAGCAAACAACCCATACTTCTATTATAACACTGCTAACTTCATATTAAAGTATCATCCAAGTTTGTGTTCAGTTTAGTTAATCCCATGTAAGATGAACTCCTTCAATACATTAGAAGAGTATGCAACAGCATAGGAATTAAGGATCAGTTTTTATAGACATATATTAACAATAGAAAGCACTGATCTACAATATACTGTGTGCAGACCTTGCCTTAAAACTGTGGTTGTTAAGAAGATGTGAAGGAGCAATCCAAAGACAAAATATTTCCTCGGCATCTTGACAGGAAAAACATTCGTGGTCACACTGACCATATGTGGGAACTGTTTAGTTCCTTTGGTACATAAAGATGTATGACTTAACCAAATATTTAAAAGTCTTTTTCTTTTTCTGACAATCTTCAGCAAAACTCTCAGTCTGGCTCTGGCACCTATATTTCTCCCATTTACCCCAAGCAATCCCCAACTGAGATAATCTACTAATCTACTATTAATAGTTAATTAAATGAATAATTCTAAAAAGATTGAATTTTGAGGAAGAAGGAATGTTTTTTATTTTGTATGTTTTTGAAAGGAAAAATGCTGGAGTACCTCCAGGGCAGAATTGACTAAATGTCCTAAATTTCCCAAGTGCTTAGTGACCTGTGAAAAGAAGTCAAGTCTCTGGAAGAGATGGATAAAAGAGACTGGAATAGAATAGCAGAAGACGAGGACTATGAAAAGTAACATCCTCAGGAAAAAACAACTGGATCTCAAGAAGACAAAATAATAGGTCTTCTGCTATGATTAAAAACAAAGGAATGAACCATGTTAAGACAAACATGCTGTCTGTGCAAAGTATAATTTTGGCAAAATTACCTATGAAAGTAAACTGGTCATGGAAGTACCTATGATGGAAATTAAGAGGTTTTGATCTACAGAAAATTAACACTTTGGAATATCTTCCCAGTGAGAATAGTGCGGGGGAAAACTAGTTTAAAGCTTGATCAATTTGGGAAATGGATTAAACACCCAAGGTATCAGCAGTAGCAGCAGGTGGAACTGAGGAATCAAATGGATTTTTCCATGTATGCTTCACAGAATAAATCTGGTTCAAAAACATGGCATTTTTAATAAAGAGAATGGAAGGAAACTCAGCCCCTAAAAGAGACTTACAGTTCAAAATGGTTTTCTTAAAAAAGCCAAAACAGACAGAGAAGAATTGTAACTGTACTCTCTGGGAAATAAACATTTTAAAAAATTAAGTAAGTTCATCTAGCACAACTTAAATATCTTTAATTTATGTCTTTGAAACAAAAAGGTAGTGTTAGAAAGTGATTTATTGGATCTATATTAAATGTCTATCTTAGTACAAATTCTGCTTTTTATCATCCTTTTGAGACACTGTATTGTCAGTGACAATTTTATTTAGAATTTTTTCCACTTTATAGACAGACTAATAATTTAGTGTTACTTTTATTCACCTCATATAAGAATTTCATGAGAAAAAAGACAAGTTGAACACTTATTAAATAGAAATTAATAAATAAAATTAATCAGAAAGCCCAGATTTGTCATTATAACAATTTGAAACATGATTATTATTAAAAAGTGTGTTTATTTTATTATTAAGAAAGAAACCATGTATCTTCAGGCTGACTGCAGCAGAATAAATAATTTTCTTCAAAATAGATGCAAGTGGGAAAATTAACAAGAAAAGGAAGTTGGAAAGAGTTGTTTCATTTCCCTGTCATGGTGGCCCATCTCTTATATCAAGTTAGGATTACATAAATTTATTGATGGAGAAAATACTTCACTGAATTGTCATGTCAGATTATGAACTCATGTACTGGTCATGAAGTAAATTCAGTAGATGGCTTTTGTATTTGCTTTACTGCCAGAATCCAACTAACACTACCAAATACACAGGTAGTGCCTAATTCATTGGTAATATATGCCTTTAAAATTAAAAAAAATTCCATTTATTTTAATTTATGTGAGCTCAGTGCTTTGTAAAAGCACAATTCAACACAGGGAAAAAAAAATATATGTCTAAAAAGGCAGTCAGGAAGCAGAAAGTGGGAAGGAGAGAAGGAGGGAAGGAAAACTGGTTGATTGAAAGAAAACCAACATTCCTGAAAAAATAACTCCAGTATTTCATCTTTGACACATTTACTACAGCCTGTTCACACTAGCAAAAGTAATTTGTTTAATTAGCCAGATGATCTAGGTATGTTAGTGGTTATTGTTTAAGCATATGGTGAATCAAAACCTAAATTGCTTAGCCTTCTTTAGCAACTTGAACCAGATATTCACACAGGTAGCTCAGCTGAATCAACTAAGACTTATCATGCAAAAAATAGTTATAGGAGAAAAATATTCTGGTCTGAAGTAGGTTTTTGTTTCCTGAAGAGTACGAATACCCTGCTTTACCCTCTGCTGTAGGCCCAGAGGGTCAGGAGAATGGGGTGAACAAGGTGCATCACCCTTGCAGAATTCTGCAAGCAGTATAGAAGGGTTGAGTGATTTTTGCTAATCTCATGTGGTTTTCTCATGTGGTTGCCCAGCATGAATGAAAAAGGGAGCTTTTGGACTCACAGCACCTTGTAGATGCTATGTTTATAACCAGGTGAGAGGCTCCAGTCCAACCGTACCCTGTTATGATAATACCCTGAGAATTTACTATTGAACAAGTCTGTGTTGCTTTGTAGGACTCACAGGATTTTCTTTTGTTACTGTGTCTGCAGCATTATTTGCCAAGCTCTTATCTATCTGTCTCTTTATACTTTCTTTTTTTCATATCAGGAAAGCACGGGGTTTTATTCCTAATATTATTTGTATGCTGTGTTTATGAGAATATTCAAATTTTAGAAAAGAGTCTGCCCCTAACTCTTACCAAACAAATGCATCCTTGACCCTTTCCATATCAGAGGGATTAGTCCCTTTAGGAACTTCTGCTGGAAGTCTTCAAGCATTTTCCACAAGACTGGGCTCTGCATTCCACTGACATTAATAGTAACTTTGCAACCTAAGCTCCTCCAGTATGAAACTACACGTTTTACTTGATTACTTGCACATTTTTCCTGAGCCTCAAAACTTAATTAATACTTGGAGCCCTGCTATTCTAGCAATATAGATTAACTTTAATTACTTTTAATTAGTTTTTCTTGCATTGATTCCTTGGAAGATTTAAACACATTGCTTCCAGTTATAATAATAGGAGGTTCATTTCTTCATCCATTGGCCTTCGGTGGGAAGAAGAAGCCACCAAGAAAGAAAAAGCTACTATGTAGCATTCAGGGAACTTAAGCAATTCTGAAAAAAAATGTAAAAAGGGCAGTCTTCCTGATAGCACTTGCTTGCCTAGAACCTGCTTCATCATGGATTTTTATACCAGTCACTGAAATAACTAAAGGAATAAATAGTAGGAATTAAATTATAGCTTGAGATAAATACTTATAAATAGTATATAAAAACACTAAAAATAATGCCAGTCTTCATGTAGACAAAAAAAAAAAAAAACAAAAAAACAACAAAACATACTTCTCAACTTTATTTCAACTAAGGCTTCCAGAAACAGCTCTTATCACTGTAATATAAAGGAAAAAAAGCTGGATTCTCTTTCTGGCTGTCACCCCCTGCTCAGCTCTGGCCAGGCCAGGTCCTCCACCCTAGCCAGGGCTATTCACTTTAAAATTGTTCTTTTGGGACAATTTCAAATCAGTGAGATCAGATTTGCACAGTATTATGAATGTTTACTTTACTCTTCAAAAGGAATAGCTTTCTCAGAAATTTTCTGGATATTTTTTCCACTTTACTACCTAAAAAAATCAATTTAGAAATAGAGCTCCCAGTGAGATAGCATTTGGAAGAGCTATATTGGTCTAGATCCTATCTTGAGTTACTATGTGGATTCTGTGGGGTTCCAAAGGTATAACTGAGGCTTGACTGCAGTCCTGCATATAATTTCAAGAGCATGAAGTTCTACTATTAAGAATACAACTGTGAAAGATGACACTAGGGAAAAAAAATGCACAGGTTTTCCCATGGTGCATATTACTGGAACAGATACACCAACTGAAGCTCCCTGTAGCCATGAAGAAAGCCACAGTCTCAGTGGCAGAGTATCTGTCCCATGTGCTCCATAGCTGACCAGGTCCCTGCACTCTGATTAGAATTGAAATAGATTTTCTCACCACATCTCAACATTTTCTAAGGGTACTCTCAGCACTCCTCAGGTAAAAATGCTAACCATGTAATTACTGATGACTCCTTCTTTCTCCATTAGTCTGCATTTGCCCTCTTCACACTTCATCCACAAGGGGGTTTTTCCAGAAAGAAAACTCTTCCACAGACTGCACTTGGTGTGTTATTCTGCTGTCACGTGAAATAGACTTCATGCTGCTTCAAGGTGCTTTCTGTCTTCTACAGGCTAAAAGAAGATCCGTTTGTGTCCCAATATTTTATCAGATACCTATATACTACACAACCATAGCAGTAATAATCACTATGTGAAATTACATTGGCCCATAAGCTCCAGTTTCCTGCTCCCTTACTCTTTTATTTATTTGCTACCAGTGTGATCCTGGCAAAGAAAAGGGCTAGAAGATATTAAGGCATAGAATATGCTCTCATGAAGCAGCTGAAGTGAGATGGCAAGTTGAACAAAACATACACAAATCTGGCTAGGCACTGAAAGGCCCGGGTACTAAAATCCAAATAAAGTGTTTCTCTGTAGCTACACTTTCTATAGCCTGGTGTTAAAACTGGAGATTCATTTGATAGCTGGGACTAGATACTACAGATGTTAGGGTTTCCTGCTACACTTAAGGAAACCCAAGTGAGTTATCATCATTAACTGTCAAATTTATATGGCATAATGTCCTTTGTCATCATTTCTCAGGGGAAAAGGTATTGTAGCTGTCTGTAGGAAGGACATGTAAACTATGGCTCTTTGATAGCCCAGTTTAATCAATATCAGAATGTCAATGATCAGAAGAAAAATAAAAGAATCTATTCACAGCGAAGACAGTCTCATTCTGAGTGGTGTTATGTGAGGTTTATTCCTACTGCACTTTTCTTACTTTTCAGATCCATTAACATTGCAAAGTACAGAAAAGCAGCTTTTGTGTCCACATCAAAATGATTATCCCAATAAGCACTAATTAGCACCTTTGGGCTAAATTATATTCCCACTGCAATCAATGTCAAAACCCAAAAAAAAAAACCCCAAAAACACATTGATGTCAATGGAAAAAGCATAAGATCTTTTGTCACAAGAGCTTCAGAGAGGTCAAAGATAAGCTAATCTACCTTCTTGTATCTGGAGACTTTGCTGTTTGTATTACTAGTTTTAATTCAAACTTACCAAGAGCAGCAAAGCTGAGATCCCTAGAGTCTCAAACCTTCCTGACATTTTAAGACTAGGAGTTAACATTCTCAAATATGCTAAAATGTCTCTGGAATGACTTTCAAGCAGCTCAGTCTTCTATATCCCAGGCTTCTAAATGCATTTAAGTTTCCCAAAACACTTTACTTTGTCCAGGTTTCCAAGGTAGGAGCAGAGTCTCCTTGTACAGCTCCGTCATTGATTATACTGAAATTTCCATCTGTAGTTGTTTTCAGCTATGACCTTTAAATGTTCACAAAAATGCAAAAGAAATAGTACAGAAGGTCGTTAGTCAGGATGGTTATAGATGAAATGGGGACAGACCTAAGCTCTGGGTCCTGGTCTTTGAATGCCCTGTGCATTAATGCTTAAGTAATGAAAACTCAGAAATACTATTAAGAAAGGGACTGGAAACAAGACCTAGGATCTCTTCCTGGTAGAAATACCCTGAATTCATTTGCAAGAAGCCCACTAGACTATGAATGTTTCATTTGTTTATAATTTTTAAATCAACTTAAATATTTAAGTTGTTTTAAAAATTGAGATAAAGGGTCTTGAGCCTCATGGGATCAAATTCACATCACAAAGGAATCAGATCTTATATAGGTCCACTTTTTCTCTTGATTTCTACAGAAATTAGGAACCTCTATTAGGTATCTACACTGTGTTAGCCGTTCATCCAAGTGTCTAGCAGCCCTAAAACTTCCTCAGTTAAAAGATACTTTGTAGAGAGACATTGTCAACCAGGTGCCTTGAGTTGTCAAAGAGTGGGTGTGAGTCCACCTGTGCCTGATTAGGACAGGCCCCTATTGGGCATGAGCAAGACCAGGGGGCCAATAAAGGTGGGACACACACCCACAGAAGGTACCTCAGCTCACTCTGGTGGAGGCATGGAGAGGCCAGCAGCTTGTCGAGCTTCTGGAGCAAGAAAGGCTCTTCCCGCTACACTTCTACCCTGGAAGCGCTGTGTGGTGGCTGGAGTCCTGGAAGAGACCAGCAGCTCGTCAAGCTTCAGGAGCAAGAATGGCTCCTCCCGCTACAATACTTCATTTCATTGGGTTTATATGAGTAAGATCTATTTCTATGAAATAATTTCTTCAAAATGTTTATCCATATTTTTCCTTCTCATGAATTACCTACAGACTTTTTGTGAATTTGCTTATCCTATTAATATATGTGATGAGACCTCGGACCATGTCTGCGTCATTTCACGACTCTTGGACCAGGGTTGTCCAATCTTCCCTTGAAACTCACTGTAGTACTGGAGTGTGAATACACTGCTGGTGCAAATTAGCTGCTTGCTCTCTAGCCATATCCCACCACAGATCATCAGGGAAGGGCCACTCACTGCTTTCCTATTGATTTTATTCCCAAGTCTCAGAGAAAGGTCACCTATGTTTTCAAGAAAATCAGAAGGAATAGGTCAATTTAAGCCATTTAAGCAGAAAAAGGGCAGTTGTTAACAGAAAAACTTTACTTGGGTATTGTGAAAGGATCTGAAGTTTCTAGAGAGCTACTACTGTCCCATTCTAATCTCACTTCAAATGTTTGTCTGCACCAGCTGCAACACACAAAACACAAACACAACTGTGGATCAGACTCCTTGAGCTCTTCAAGGTTCTTGACAACACAGATAACAATCTCCTAAATTTTTCTTAATCAGAGATCAAATTTTCTGTTACACTAACTAGGGTTGCTTTTTTCTAGAATTTAGCATCACTGATTGTAAGGTATTATTATTTTTTTTAAGAATTCACTTTTAGTTTACAGTACTCTTGAGTTAATGCGTTCCCATTTATTCCAATGAAATATCTGTACATAGATGGTGATCATACCTTTTCCAATTCACCTTCTGTGGCACTAAAAAAAGGCTGTAATTTTTCTTTATTTTTTTCTTAAATTTCAGAACATGTCCTGCACATCTGTTTCATTTTTTGCTCATGTCTCTTGAGTATGAGTGATGGGAACTGAATCCTGTGTTTTCCAGGCAGTGCGTTACTATTGCCTCACATGATAATACTAATAACTTGCTGTTTCTAGGGGAATTATTTTCCCTGATTGAGGGCCTCCAAAAACCACAGTTGCTTTTTGCACCTGCTAGTGATTGATGGATGCACCCAAATCTTTAGTCTCTGTAATTTCCAACTGATGAACTCCCAATTCCAGGCATAAATTCTTGTTATTTCTCAAGTGAGCAGCCTTGCTTTCCATATTATTACATTTCACCCCAGAGCTGCAGACTCCAGTACTCAGGGTCAGACTACTTGTACAATATTCCAATCTTCCTCTGTAACAATAAAGCTTTCCACCTTGTTGTCATCCAATTTCACTGGCCTAGCCCTATATATGTGCCAAGGTTGTCAGAGGACATATTAAATAAAATTACCTTCCAGACATGTCCTTGATGAATTCTCCTACCCATAGGACTATCTAAATCTATCCGTGGGTACATCCCCTTCAGTTTTGCCTTAACTTCCTTATTTACTTTATAATTTAAAAAATTACCTATAAAATCTAGGAGAATAAGATTTGTAACTAAGAAATTTGATATTTTATCAGGGAAAAATAGCTGACTAGTTTGCCACAATATAACTTTTATAAAGAAATTCCTTACTTTAAAATAGAACAAAAGAACACTTTTAGAGAGTTTGATCAAGAACCTGTCTAGTTCATGACCTTCTCACCGAAAGCTGTCAAAAAGAAGGGTCTGGGTAAGAAGATAACTTAGGACCTGGAAGCAATGATACTTCTGTAGGTTGTTCCCCTGAACTCCTAAGATTAGTGATTCAGGAGTTCCCTAATGCAGAGGGAATGCTTATATTGGGAAAGTTATTGAAATCAGCTTTTTTTCTTTAACGCTTCTGGTTTGTTTTGATTGCTTCCATTTTTACATTACAGCTCTTTGTCAAATAAAATATATGACATGCACCATTTTCTCTGTGTGTTTGACTGGACAAAAATGTTTGTAAACTTGATTTCATGTACCAGAATTCTTCCACAATTGTAGGTGATGGTTAGGAAATTTACTCTGGTTTCAGAAGTTAGTTACGTGAATTCTGCTTCCACCATTTTACCACATTCAGTTTAATCCTTCCCATCCATCACTGCACATTTACCCCCATGTTCAGCGTTATCACTTATACTGAAGCCTAAGGAACACTTTTTAAGTTTTGAGTCCTATTTGGATTGATGCTCCTTGTTCTTTTTTACTGTGCATTTGGCTGTTAGCTTTATTTTACAATATCTATCTCAACTTTTTTTTTTTTTTTGCTAGTTCTCACCTTATCCATAAAGCTTCTGTATTCTGCAAAAAAGCTTTTCTGATGGCAAATCCTTTATTAAATTCCACATCAGCATTTTATTTGCTCCTAATACCCTCTGTGAATGTATATATTTGTGGAATCATTATTCATCCAGTCCTGACTGGAGCTGTTCCATGCAAATTTTCTCATCTGTCTCTTTGGGATACAAAGAAGAGAGTCAGCACTCAAAATTCTGATATAAAGATAGTCAAACATGACAAGAAGAAAAAAACTCATATAATAAATAAGTTAAATACATTTAGTTTTCAGATAAAATGACATTGATCAAAACACCAACAATTTCTGCTTTTCTTTAGAAAAAAGAGTCAACAACCATTTAACTTAGAGAGCAATAAAAATCCTATAGTTACAATATGGAGGAATAGCAGCTGTAGGAAGATGCCTTGGAAATAAACTTAGGATCTTGAACGCCAAAGGAAGGCTAGTTGAAGCAAACTGCTTCCTGAAAATTAGTCAGCCTGCTGCTAATTGTAAAAATTATCCATCCATCCATCCATCCATCCATCCTCAGATGTTATTAGGCTTGGAATATGTAAATCCACTTAGCAGTTGTGTCAGGAAGTTATCTTTCATACACTCAAGAAACCTCCTAACCTATTTCCTTAGTTTCCTGGTGCTCTGGCAGCACTACATTTCAGGAGGTACTTTTTCACAAATCTGCATTGCAAGCAGACCTCCAGTATCACTCTGGTACCAAGGATGACTTTTCACTTTTGACACTGAGTAGCACTTTCATCACCAAGTTTTCTCATCTGCTGAAAGTCCTTGTTGATTCCAATGGGAGTGCTGGAAGGATACCCTGCTACCACAATAATGGGATCTCTGCCCTTCCATTTAGTCATCTATGTAATGCTGAATGTGGGCACATCCAGATTCTTTCCAGTTCAATTTGGTGTTTCCTTTTGTACCTCTGTTTCTTAACTATTGACAATTTTGATAAATGCTAGCTGTGCTTCCTTTATATTAAAAGAAAAACAAACAAAAAAAGCCAAATAAAAAAATTTACCACACTTGAGAGATTATGCAAATAGCTACATAAATAAGAAGACTGAAAGATTAGAAGTCTAGATACTGCATTAACTACCTGAAATCATAGTAAGAAAAATAGACAGAATGTTATTAGTAATATTTTAGTTGAGTATTTCACTGCAGCAAGGACCTTCTAAAATGAGAAACACATGCTTTCAAGTCCTTATCCCCATATCTATTCTACTGCACCTTTACACTGAGAAACAAAATTGATTCTGGACTTCATCCAAGTCTAATTTTCCAGTAAGTGGCAAACAGTTTGTGTCTTTGAGCTCCACTGAAATGTGTTTGAATAGGAAGCAGTGCAAGTCATCATTAAGACAAACATTGGTAATGCTCTTCATATGTTTCAAGAGATGTTTCTGTCTTGCTTTCTGTTTTATGGATTATTATCAGATTTCAAATAAACAGATGCTAGTTTTTTAGTATTTATTTCTTCTTTATCACCTGCAATACTTAGAAGAATATCTGAAGATATTCTTGTATTTATCAGCTTCAACTTCATTAAGCAGTACAAATAAACTCCTGTATATTGGATTTCTAGCAGTGCTATTGCCTACTAATGCATTAGCTAGCCCATTACCCCACTCTCCATTTCACTTATTTGTTTGTTTCTAAAAATTACAATAAGATATGGTACAAAAATTTTTACACCCAAGTTAATTTTTAAAAAATAATCTATTCCTAAGAGGCATGAACTATTCAAATACAAAACTTTGGTCAAGGAACTGGGGGTGTTGTTTGACAACTTGCTGAATGTGAGGTATCAGTGATTCCAGGTGACCAAGAAGCCAAACAGCATCCTGTCCTGCATCAGGAATAGAGTAACCAGCAGGAGAAAGGCAGTGAACATGCCCCATCACTGGTGAGGTTGCATCTTGACTACAGTGTTCAGTTCTGGGCCCCTCACTACAAGGAGGACATCAGTCTGTTGAAGCATGTCCAGAGAAGAGCAACCAAGCTGGTGAAGGGTTTAGAGAACAAGTCCTATGGAAAGAAGCTGAGGGAACTGGGATTTCTTAGTTTGGAGAAGAAGAGCCTGAGGGGTGACCTTATCTGTACCGTATCTCTCTACAACTACCTGAAAGGAGTTTGTAGTGAACCTTTTCACTCAAGTAAGTAATGACAGCACTAGAGGAAATGGTCTGAAGTTGAACCAGGGGAGTTTTAGACTAGATATTAGGAAGAATTTCTTTAGTGAAAGAGTAGTCAGGTGCTGGAATGGGCTGCCCAGGTAGGTGGTTGAGTTATCATCCCTGGAGGTAAACATGTAGATGAGGCACCCCAGGAGATGCTCTAGTGGGACTGCTGATTTTTTTCTGGGTTGACAGTTAGACCCAGTGATCTTAGGGGTCTTTTCTAACAGAAAATTCTGTGATTCCGTGATCATCTTTTTATGTCACATGAAGCCATTAACCCAAATGGTAGGCAGTATTTTTTGGTTTTGTTTTGTCTGTTGGTTTGTTTTGGGTTTTGGGGCTTTTTTGTTTTATTTTTGTTGTTGTTATTTTTCTTTTCTTTTTTTCTTTTCCTTTTTCCTTCTTTTTTCTTTTTTTTTTTTTTTTTTTAATGATTTTTCAAGATTTCTCAGGGAGATTCACATTCCTGACATGATGAATCAACATGGTTTTCTAGTATGTGTGGTTTTGGTTTTGCTTTTATTTTTCCCTGGAGGGATGAAACATTCTCACAGCTTCAATGTCAGGGAAATTAATATATACTTGTTCTTCTTTTCTGACCATTTTCAGAACATATTAAGATGTTAATTTTATTTTTATTTTTTCAAACCCCAAAATTGCTAGTAGGAAATAATGACAGAAGTAGTTACTTCCCTCACAGTCACAGGAGATTTCCAAAGTGGATTAGTGCATTTGCAGTAGATCTTATTGCCACTGTGAAACTTTATGTGCTGTATTAATTGTGAATGTTTTCCAAACTGTTTGGGTAATCAATTTCTACTCCTGGGCAACAGACCAAAATCTGCTAAGGACCAGAAGCCAACAACCTTGGCCAAAGCCATTTGTCTTTTTTTTTTTCACAGAAATAAGATCTTCATCCATTAGTAAGAAGAAGCAGGAAATAGGTTGCAACTGCCCTAATAAAGTTAGTATATAAAAAATATGAAAGGTCATTTATAACTGGAAAAAAACACTGAGTTTGAGGATCCTGATTTTTTGTTTTATCCAGCAATTCTGGACTTCTAAAAGAAGCCTAAGGAAATTAGACACACATTTCCACTGACTTTCTGCTTTAGAAATCTACAGATTTTATTTTAATTAGCCAATTAGGGTTTAGAGTAATTTAGGTCAAAAAAAATGTGAGTCCATCAAGCTCTGTGTGTGTTGTTGCTGCAATACTAAATGCATGCAAATTCATGAAGAACTCAGCACTTTCAGGTTCAGTAAATAAAATAATTGAAATAAATCAAATAACTGAAATAAAAATAAAACAGGTCTCATCATTAGGAATAATTCAGCCTATCAAAAATGTCTACGAAATGGTACAGAAAGTTCACTTATCAACATATTCCTTTTTTTCATTAAGGCATTAATGTGTTCTAGTGGAGAATACATATAAAATCTGTGTTTAAAAATATATGTAGGGCAAAACTGATTTGATTTTCATTTTTCTGTGTGACATTACAAATAGAGCTAGCTTTAACGTGGATGAAGAGCATGAGATGTAAACATATCACATTTACTGTAATTCAAGTGAACAGTAAAAGTGGAGATGATGTTTCTGGGTGTTTCCAAAAGCACCTAAAACATCAAGCTTCAACTAAAATGGAAGCAATTTCAATCAGTGCAAGTTTATCTACGAAAATGCTCATGAGAAGATGGGCCAAAGCAACTTAGGAGCACAGTTCCTATGTAAAGTCATAATGGAAATGCCTTTTTCCCATCATGAGCTTATTCAAAGTAATTATTATCAATATATCTGTTCATACATGCAAATAAAAAGGTAAATATTAAAAATAAAAATACAAAATTAATAGAATGCACTTACATATTTGCCTATTTCTATTTATTTGTTTTAGTTATACATATTGCTTTCCCAGTTGGGGGTATATAAAAACTGGACACAGCTTTCTGAGTGACAATCCTAGTGTGGAAAGGTGCTCACAATTTTTTAAAGGTACTTTCGGAACTTCTTGAAATGTATGTTCACAGATAATTCTGTAACTCACAATTGTGGGTACCATAAACTATATAAGAGGAAGGAAATTATGTCTTTTGGTCAATGTACTGCCTGCCTTTCAAAAGTATACCCTGAAAATAGACAAAGGGTACAAGTGGTAAATATAAATTCCAGTGAAATTAGCAGTGTTTTGATTCCAGTAAACGGATTTTGGTAAACAGAAGACAGTGGAAACTGATGACACTGTTCCCAATTCAAAAAACATAATATAGGCTAAAACTAAGTGTCCAGAGTTAAGGGGAAAGTTAGACTGTGGAGAGGTATTCCGTAGAGGCACTAGTTTACGTTGATTCTATATGAGGAGAATTTTTTTAAAAAATCCCACTTTTACTAAGAAACTATTTTTTGTTTTTCTATCAAGCTGAAAACCTCCACCTATTTTCCTCCTTGCAGAAAGGCTTTCTGGAACTCTGTCTTCTTTTCTAGAACTGTGGTTGGCTTTCAGTTTACGTGCACTAGCATCCAAATATAAGTGGAAATATGAGGGCCATGGTTCAGAATGGAACAGCAGGTCATAATACTGATTTCTGTTCCACCAAATTGGAAAGCTGTCATCAAAATAACACCTTTCAGTGATAATTATTGGTGTTAAAATTCAGTTTCGGTCATGCCAGCTCCTCATTCTACCAAGCTGTCTTTATTCTTGGGAAAAAAGCCACTCCAGATAGGGTTATAGGTAAAGCTATTTTGGGCAAACATATACATTTTCTGTATTGGCTGTGATTAAAGTAGAAATACATCACTACTTAGCTTTCTTTATGTTAGGGAAAATCAAGAATAACAGTCTTGCAAATGTTAAGGACAGAACCTGATAATACTGGGTCATTAAGTGGTAGATCATAGTGAAAACAATCTAAAAAGATGACTAAGTCTCTTACCTGAGATGAGAAAGCTTAGAAGTAGATGGAATAAAATAAAAGTTTTCTACCATTGCCCTAAGACTGCAATATAATGAATTTTTTTTAATTAAAAAAAAAGATCTTTGTTCATCAGTATTTGTGCATTTAATACACTTACCACAAATGAATATTTAACTTGGTTAATAAATGTGGCCCTACTTTTACTTAATCTTTCAAATTTTACTAATCTTTAAAAAATATCTATATCAGAAAACATCTTTTTACACTTCTCTTAGTTTTTCCTGAATAGTAATTGTTATATAATTAGCATAAAGAGATATTTGAAGCCTAACAATATTTTTTTCTGAAAAATCGTTATTAGACAACCAGAGCTAGATTGTCCTCTGCCTCCTTTGTCTGAATAAATATGTGTAAGCTTTCTTTCATTTACTAACTACATTGCTACAACACTAAATGAAACAGTCTTTCTAGGGTTATTTGCTTACAAGAAAGCTGGGGCAGGACTTTTTCCTCAGGTGTGTAGTGAGAGGAGAAGAGAAAATGGTTTAAAATTTGAAGAGGGTAAATCTAGGTTAGACATTAGGAAGAAATTTTTTAATTTGAGGGTGGTGAGACAATGGCACAGGTTGCTCATGGAAGCTTTGGCTGCCCCCTCCCTGGTAGTGTTCAAGGCCGGGTTGGATGGAGCCTTGAGCAACCTGGTCTAATGGAAAGTGTCCCTGCCCATGCAGGGGAGTTGGTACTGGATGATCTTTAAGGTCTCTTCCAACCCTACCCATTCTATGATTCTATGATTTATAATTGTAAAATTGCATAAATGTTATGCTGCTGTGATATTTATGGTTGTCTTATTCTGTGGTGCCTTCAGTTTGTAGGCACAGCACATTTCAAGTAATGGCTAACTTGCCATCTGTGGGGCTTGGGGTTTGCTTCAATTTTTTCATTTGTGGTTTCTGTTGTTGGTTTCTGGGAGTGTGCTTGTTGAGGGAAAGCTGGCCCTTGGGGCTGCCAAAATACATTTCCTTAATGTGCATTTTGCAACAGTTCCATTTCCTTTTCACCTACAGTTTTATTTGGCTTTTTAAGTTCTGCTAAGTGCCTGGCCTCTTCTCTTAATTTGTTTCCTAATGGCAACTGGCATAAGATTTAGGAAAGCCAACCTAAGTGGTTTAGATATCTGCCTAATTCAAACAAATAGCTTTGCTTCTAAACTTCCTTTTCCCATTGTATTGTTTAAATCCTATGGGGAATTAAGTGACTGGAATAATTAGGACTTGACTGTAAATTGTCATTTGAGTGGGACAGCAAGAAGGGAGGGCAAGACTGTAATAGTTCCTCTTCTTTGTTTTGTAATTAAATCAAGTCGTGATGGTTACTTGTTCTATGAGCAATTTCTTGAAGCACAGAGATCAATAAGCTGCATGCAATAAATTACATGACCTATTTAAAAATTAAAGTTCAAAAAGTAGAACTTTGGCAATAAAAATATTGCTAAATCATGACGAGAAAAAAGTACAGTCCTTTCCTCAAATGAAGGTGTGTCAGCCTCATATGCCAAAGGGAATGAAGTTCAGTTCTAGAGAAAACTCATTGTCCAGGTTGAAGTGGTTCAGTGCTCAAAGCTCACCAATATCAAAACTCGTAGTTAAAGCACTTAAAACAATACTTACTCCTTTACTATGAAAAGGATATAAAGTGTTGAAGACATGTAATAAACTTTCCTTTGTAATGTAAACACATTTTCCCTCATTTTGTATATCTACATAAATAAATGCATATGAGAGATTTGCTAACATGAAATTAATAGTATTTGGAAACTGTAAACACCCTACAACAGTTGCTCTCACATGGGTGAGAATTTCACCTGTGTGTTAATCCTTAATTCAAAAATCTCTTCTGAATGCTGTTTATGCTGCCCAGCCCTCCTGCTTTGGACTACAGAAATGCAAACTTCCTGACTATAGAATTACTGCTTTGCTCTTCTGTTTAATTGGCACCCACACTTTCAAACTCCTCTGAAAGTTATCCAGAGACAGAATTTTGGTTTGGATCCATTTCTAGTGCTAGCATGTATTTATTAAAATTGTATACTGATGAAATTTCTTAAAATTTTATTTTTTAAATTATTTTGAAATCTATTGACTGTTATAGACATGCTCCAACAAAGCATTAATCTGCATGCTTATGTCTAACGACCTCATTAGTATCTTAAAATCGTGGAAACACTACTAAGATATTGACTAATAGCTCCATATTTTAAATACTTTGGCAAGACCACAGCTCTCAGATCACAGGCAGATTCCAGAGGAATTAAGATCCCTGACATAGGCAAGTGGCTAATAGCCCAGGACAGAGGACTGCTAAGGGGACTAAAAAATAACCTCACTGTCCTTCAATTATTCTGGGGTCTGGAAAGTCATGCTAGCTGCTGCTGCCATTTACAGATGGGGTGCACAAAGCAGGAGTAGTCCTTCTTATATAAGCTGCCAAAGCACATAGCTTTTTTCTCCTGCCAGACAGAACCAGAGGATCTCCCTGGGGTTTATCATTCATTGTACTGATTCAGTTCAACCAACACAAAATCATCAGAAACAATATATGGATTTTGAATATAGGAGTGTTGATACATGAAGATAGATCCAGAATACTGACTTAATTCACTTAATTTGTGCTGAGCTGGTATCAGCTCCCTCCAAAATTCTTTCCCTCATTTGCTTAATAAAGGTGTTTTTTTTGCCCTTCTCATGGGTAGTAGAGAGGTGCAAACATATTTTCCACCAAAAAATTTCCACCAAGCTCAGAGATGGATTTGGAGTGGCCAAAGCACAGATTAGTACCAGTGGGAAGATTTCATTCCTGCCTATGAAGAAGATGAAAGACCACAGAGGTACTTCCTCTGTCACAAGGTGCTGTCAACACTGTTTCAGTGAGTCCAACAAAATAATTTAGAAGTCTGAGCACCAAATATCTGCTGCTGATTCCAATATGTTGAAATGTGTACCGTACCAAAATCAGCCCAGCTGATGGGAAGAAAGCAACCTGAAGTTTGGTTTCCTTAATCCACCATGAGTAAGGACACATTCAATTTAGCTTTTGACATTCAAAATTTGCTGAATGATGATGGAAGTTATGGCCTCCTACTGCTATACTGGAAAACTTTAAGATCAAGAGACAAAACCCATACAATTGCAGAAAGGCATTTCTTGTCCAATACATTCCTTGTCTGAAAAACAGGCCAAACAATCTTTATTTCTCTAGTGAACAGCTTTAACTTCCTCTCAAATTCAGAGAGACACACTTTCTCTTTAGTTCTACTCTTACCAAGGCATCTCACTTTCTGTTGTTCATTATGCACTTTCCTGAGAATTCAAAATAGTACTGAGTCCACAATTCTTAACATTTTAAGTAAAAAAATAGAGGTTTTGGTCTTGGTTTTGTTTGTACAACTAATATAACCTCTCTGCATTGCCCTAAAAAGCTGATACAGGCTTTGGAATGCTGAAAGTGCTCATGGCTGAGATGAATTAGTGAAGAGAGGACATTAGATGCAATCAATAACACCTGATGAATACAATTTATCATGCTGCTACCTCTGCAACATAGCTGGGGATGCAATTGCATGTATTAAGTCAGGTATCGCATTCTTTCTTTCTGCTAATGTTTTTCCTATGCTGTCCTTATAGAATCATAGGATCTCATCTTTATTGCTATCTCCCTTAGCAGGATTGTGATTATTGGTAGTAATTGCTTTTTTTTTTTTCCTTCCTTAAGTATGCATCTGTCAGATTCAAGGGCCAACATTTTCATTTAAATAGTTTCCTTAAAATTAAGCCATCTTTGTCATCTATTAGCAGCCATCCTAGTATGCATTCCTCATGCCAAACTGATTCTCCCCCAGCTTAGTAACTGTCAAAATGTCATTACAAAACTCAATAATTTGCTCAAAAAAAAACCAGAAAAAAAATCATTATTATTTTTTAAAGTGAATATTCTTGAAGCTTTAGAAATCCCTTGGATAGTAAACTTACATATAGATGTGAAATATGTTTTCCAACAGCCAATGAATTCTGAGAAGTGAGGACAAAGCTAGTGGGTCATTCCAGTCTGTACAAAGATGGATGAGGCAGGATTCTGACCCAGTAAAACCAGACAAGAATCTGATTCTAAGTTGCATGTTTTGTATATCACTAGGAAAGTTCTTTTCTGATATAAATTTCCAAAAGTTTACCTGAAAAATACAATACATTCAAGTTAAATTTCACCAACCGGTCTCATTGTTACTTCTCAGTTCTACAAACCACCTTTGAAATAAAGTTCTTAAACTATTTTGAAAGACAGAGTGTGATTCAAGTGTATATTACTGTTGCTATTTAATTCCTTTCTGTGGATTTCGCTTTTATATACTCATAAAAGTGTCCTGTTTATATTACTCTAGGCATAGTCTTTTAAAATATCTTGGCTTATTGTTGGCAAGGGAACATTATAGTCTGGATAATGATGGGATAATAACTTTGATTTTGAACTTCTATAACTTAAAATTTTGTAGCATTCCCTGAACAGGATGTACACTGGGGCTTGTTAGCTGTGTAATTGCAATCCTTACCTTGAAGGCATTTTTGTATGCCCAGCATCCAAATGGACAGCCCAGGGAATTAAAGTCTGAAGAGGTATTGTTCATTCTTTTGATTATTCTCAGAACAGCTGAATTCAGCAAAGATCTTACAGGCTTCTTATCTGAAAGCCTTTGAGAGGACTTTCCTAGGCCGGCTAATGCATGTTCAGGGTTGATATCTGAAATCTGCACCTGCGGAACAAACAGGCAGCTAATACAGCTCCATTGTACCCATGTCTAATTACAGATTGCTCTGTGTAACAGAATAAGGGGAATCTGTCACCACTGGTGAACCCAATGGAATTAGCACAGTTCAGCTATGCCAATACATCTTCTAAACATAACCACACATTCTGTTGGTCATGCCACCCATGGTAACTGAAGTTACCTTCACATTACACTGCATTCCTTTATTTCAACAGCATTCTGTAACAATTTACCTTTGGCTGTACATGTAATTCCACCCAGAAAAACAGCGTTAGCTGCTCATACATGTATTCACCTGGTCTTTTTAATAGTTTTTTAATGGAAACATACTTTTAAGAATGAGATTAAAAGGTATTTCCAATTACCAGATGATATCATGTGAGTCATCTGTCATAGAAATGGCAAGGAATCTTCAGTTGGGTTTTTTTGGTGAGAAATATCTTTCTGACCACCTGATTTATCCTGCTGCACTTAACTGAACACTTAGCCTATTTTTAAGCCTTAGCCTTAGCAGCCTATGCATATATCACCCTGTGCTGAGATTTTGTGTTCTTTAAGGGGGAAAAAGGTACTGGAGTAGTTCAGTCCCACAAGGTAGGTCTCCAGAAGCGAGTCTGTCCATACAGCAGGTGGAAGCACAGTTCCCACTGTGACAGGCGTGGCTGGTTCCTCATTGGAGAAGAAAAACTTGTTGATAAACCACATGCTGTAGTAGAGTGTTCCCTTTCATGACAGAAAAGACAGTGAAGTACATATTAACACAGTCTGTTCTGCTCATTGCTAAAACACATTTTTTACAGAAAAAAAATTCAGTGCCAGTAAGTTGGAGGTTGCAACATTCTGATGGTAAGAAATACTCAGGTAAAGCAGATCCCTTCAAAACTTTGCATTTCTGCAATGAATGGCTAACATTACCTCTGCACCAGTCTTGAGAAAACACTGTGGGAGCACTGCTGATACTGAAACAAGAATACATCTTTACAGAAAATCTCTAATTTGGCTTTTATACATCACCTTTCCAGTAAAAATATGCCTCAAGGACAATAGAACAGAAGCTTTTCTGGAAGTATATCATGGACTGTTGCAGTCTGGCACAGTGCATGTAGAAGGGGAGAGGTACACTTAGGCAGAAGAAAGGAACTAGGAGCAGCTTCTTGCATCTGTGTTAGACACAGCTCTTCAGTCCTGTCCTTAGTGAAATCTTCCATTCACAGGGTGATGTGAAGCTCATTGCCATTGGGCAATGCTAACCTAGGAGAACTGTCTGTTTATTCAATTTTTCAACATACATATATATATATAACCATACTCAGTAGTCTGGTTTAACAGGACCAGGTCAAACAATGAGTATGATCATGAAGTTTCATTACTTTTCTCCCTCTGTTGAACAAATGCAATGATAACTCCCATGCTACCATCCTTCCTCAGTTTGCCCATGAGACATGAAAAAAGGCTTTTTGTCTCTATTGTGCTTAAAAATACAGATGTCATAAATGCTATTATTAAAAACAAGAACATTTCAAGGATTATTACAAAGCTTATGTGGAAACAATACTGAGTAATTTAAGTTATCAAGCCAAGTCTGAATCATTAAGGATGCACATGAACCTTGTGCTCTAATTTTCATTGGGAATAGTTGATATGTTTACATATCAGAGGTAAAACTGTCTATAGATAGAAAAATAGTGTGGCTAGGAAAACTGGCTATAGGTAGAACACTATAGCCAGCAAGTGAGTAAGCAGAAATGAGAAAGAGCTGCAAGAAAAATTGAGACAGAAATACGAAAAATATGCAGAAAGGGATTAAACAGTGAGCATTCTTTTTGCCTGGAAAGGTTAGCAGCAAAAAAAGACTTGTCAGAGATGCTCTGAATTTGATGCTATACAGTAGGAATATATTAATCTCTCTGTTTAACCTGTAGCATGTGGCAACAGTTAATTAAATTAAGGGCAATAAAGTTAGAAGGAATGAAAGGATAAGTCTTCTTCATGCAGTGCATAATCAATTTGTGGCATTCACAACCACTTCAGGTCATGTAGATAGCCTATGTGGTTGGATAATTTTATGACTAGCAATAACATTTGCAGTTCTGTCAACTCAGACAGTGATAGGTAGATAATCAAAAAGACTCTTGGAAGAAAACTGCCCCAAGAACTCAAAGGTCTGCTATATTGCGAAGGACTCAGCATCAGCTCCAAATGTCACATCATTTATCAGTGTGGAAGTGCATAACATGCAGAGAATTAAAAGCTATTACATTTCATTTCTAATCCTTAGTAAATAATTGGTCAAGGAATAGATAAACATCCTGTTCTTTTCTTGATCAACAACCTTCCAATTATGCTAAATAGGTTTCCTTGAGTAGTACTCTCCTTTCTCCATGCAGATGTCAGTGTCCATTGAGGTCTGATTTTCTACCTGGGGCTTTGGTGTTGAATTAGAAATCATGAGATGCATTAAAATGCAAATTCAGAGTGCTTTTTTGTTGGACTTCTGATTTTCATGAATTTTTTTCCAGCTATTTTTCAGGGTTGAGCCCTATAACCAAGAAACAAAAACTGCCTCTCTTCCCCATCACTGTTAATTCCTTCTGACATTTTTCCACAATCCTGTCCCATGGGAAACTACAAATAAAAATATAAACATCTGGGACTTCCATCATAAAATTTACCATGACTGTCAATGTTCACCTCCAAAAGAGACCAAAGAAAAGAGATTTCCATAATCATTTATGCACTTGTTTCACACCAGCACTAATCAAGACTGAGCTATGTAATTTTATCTATCCTGTGAATACACAAGGCATAGTATCAAGCAATGCTGTGATGTTCTGAAGACCATTTCTCCTTCAGATATAGTGTGGTCCTCCCTTTGTACATAAAATGGTTTATCAATTGATATCCCATATCAATGGAATCTGGATAATCTGGATAATAATATATGAATCTGGATAATTTCCAGTTTAAAAGAAAAAGGCTTCCCAGGTCAGGATCCTTTCCAGCAACAGTTTGTTTGGATGATTTCAGAAGTGTTGTGTATTGGGCATTGTCAGAGAAATCCTCAAAAGACAGACCACAATATCTATTTTTCTTTCCTGTTAAAAACAGATACAGTTTTTAAGCACAGTCCTGAAATCAAATTAAAATAAAAGTGGTGTTAATCAAGACTCAGTTTTAAGGCTGAACAACCAGAACAGTTGTCTGCTGTATGAAGTTAGGTAGTAATGAGGTTCACTCAATAAACAGATGAAAGGAAGATAACCACTTAGTCTCTGCCAGCATTAGCAAGAGTCTATCTATGTCTCTGTTTGTCACATTAATATATATATTGCAGATAGGTACCATAATTTTCTTCACAGAAAATAGCACTATGAACCTAGAAAAGAACCTCAATATTTTATGATGAATACCACATACCTTTGTGAATATGAAATATGATCTCTGTTTGGAAGAAAAAAGTCAGTAAAGAAAACCATTCAAAGTGTGGTCTCATATACTTAGAACTGGGAAAGCAGGCTGGAAGGTAATATGCGTGCTCAAATAGTAGTGGTAGGAGAGCTCAAATAGTGACATGTGAAAAATATTCTCATCTCTTTGTGCTTATTCAGTCTGGTGATTTCTTAGTATTGTAGTTGTTATCCATTCATATTGTGGCCAGAGACCCAAAGCTTGATTGGTATAGATGTCAACATGAAGAAAACCCATATCTTCTTCCAGAGAAGAAAGAGGGATATATTTGTTTATGTGCTAACAAGATAACAGTATTTAAAACATTAGAATAAAAATTAAATTAAATATAATTTACCAGGCTTTTACATCAAGGTTTCTGTCAAATATTGGCTTATTTACTGCCACTTCTCAAAAGTCACTATTTTCTCATGTTCTGCTGAGGGCAAGATAGCAGAGCATGGGTCTGCTTGCCCAATAATTTACCTAACAATTGTCACTTCCAGTGAGACATCCTAAATTCACTCTCAGGCAGATTTATAGCATTTTGCTTTGAATTTGAACATGAGGTCACATCTACTGTCTCAGATAGACACTGGTTTTGCAGGAGTAAGTCTCCCTCTTTGACTGTCATTTTGCATTACAATCAGACCCAGACCTGACACCTACTCCAGCTCTGAATAAGAAAGCACTAAAAAAAAAAATCTGTTTTTAAACTATGACATCTGCTTACAAATGTTAGAAAGCTTGTAATGACCAACCAGTTCATGTCAAAGCTGAAGGCAATATGGGGAGATCTTGAATTTCATGTAGGTACACAGTAAAGGAGAGCATGAATTGACTTTAAGATTTGAGTAACCTACGGTATGTCTATTTAGTAATCTTAAAAATAGATTAATAGAAATTTACCTCAATTTAATTCAGGTGAGTATCTATTTTCATATCCGAGGGTGTGACTACAAAAAAACAAAAAAAAACCAAACAAAAAAAACCCACAAACAAAACCAAATCAAAACAAACCAAAACAGAAAATCAATTCAAGCTGCAGTTTAAAATAGACCAAACAATTTGAATTTTTACAAGACCTGAATTTCATCAGTTTATTCTGTGAAAGACAATTAAATGGGTATAAAACACAACGACTCTCTTTGAAATATGTTTTCAGCTGAAACTTCTCTAATTCCAGTCTCTGCTTTGACATTTACATTCATTCCCATCATGTTTGCTATGAAAAATCCATATTGACACCAATACTTCACCAACAATGCAGCCTGAATTCTGGGGTATTCACATGCCTGTTTGTGTGTACCAGCCACTAAATTGTCCTTGGTTTGAAACAAACATTGGCAGAAAGTTCTTCCTGCATAGCAAATAACTGCAGTCGTATGACCACAAATTTTATAGAGAACAAGCATCATAGCCTTACCAAGGATCTAATAAACACATGCTCAGGTTAATACTCTAAAAGGTAAAATCCTTGCTATACTCGATTCATCAGGAAGTAAAATGGAAGCTGTGAATTTCCCCCCACCTCTCCCTCCTTTCTAAAATTTTTGATTACTTTCAGCAGTATTGACAAAACAGTGAGGTGCATATCGAAATGCTTCTTCTCTTTTTCTGCAGATCCTAGAGCCTTGCTGAGTAATTGGCCTTATGTCTTACTATTTCTGATGTAAAACTGGTTAATCTTTGGGGAGTGAAACCCTCTCTGTCCTTGTTTCAATTACCAAGCCTTAGGTGGGTTTTCTCCTCTGGGTCCCACAGTGGGGAGTATAGGGGGAGTGAGCAGAGGCCTGGTTGATACCAACTGGGGCTAAACCATGATAGTTATCTTTCCCCTGACTTCTCAGATACGTTTCTAAAGCTGTATTGAAACAAACAGAACAGCACAGATTCAGTAGCTATTGCAGCAGAGAAAAAAATGTTTCCTTAATGGTGAGAATAATGCTGGTTGCTTTGGTCCCTTTCCTATTCTCCTAATAAGTTCAAGACTGTCCATAAAGGCAGGAAAATACTACATATACTACAAAATAATCTTGATTTTTTTTTTTTTTTTTTTTTTTTTTTTTGAGACCTACAGATGAAAAAGGATCTACAAATGGGAACATCTAAATTTTTAAGGTGTAATTTTTTTTCCCCTGACTTTGTATAAATAGTGATTGGAGACACAGAGCAGTAAAAAATACAGGGGACAAGCATACACTTTTATTTTCCTTCTCATGTGCTATTTGATAGCATTGTTTTCAATGGAATTACTTCAGAGGGTGACAGCTCCTGGGTTTTTTTCATTTAAAAGATAGCACCTTGTACTAGAGGGCTATCTGTTCACCTGTTATGAACTCATCAACATGTAATAATATGCATGAGTTACTTGAGAAAATGGACTGCAATCTATGAATTATGTTGTGTTTTATTCATAGGAGAATCCATTTGACTCCTTAAACAAGTACCACAGCTCTTTCCCAGGCTTTGTATTATTTAATTTTTGAATTAAACCAAAGAAAGTACATTTGGAAAAAACGCATCTAAACTGTAAATCTTTTAAATGGGATTTGGTGAAAGCTAAGCAGGTCAGGAGAATTAAGACAAGAACTGTGATAAATTAATGAAGACAAGGTCATTAGTAGCTGCTAAAAGCAGCCTGCATGCAACCCAAGGTTAGAAACGCCTGAGCAACTCGAACCTGGGAGATCACACCAGTGACAACCACCCATACACAGCACTGCTTCTCCAGGGAGTTGCCAAAGACAGATGCTTTGGCCAAACTACAGGAATGGAAACACTTTCTTATTTTAGGAACATTTAGTACAAGGTGAGAGAGCAAAACTTCATGCCTTGTGAAATCCCAGCACAGAGAAACTTTAAGCCAGCATCTAGAAGGTGTTGGGGAAACAGTTCAGAAATATACAGGTTGTGAGCAACCCTGACTTACTTCAATTTAGGCTACATTGGGTTAATGGTTATTGAGGCCTAGTTAGAGGCTTTCTGAGAATGAGCTACTGGGAAAGAGATAACTTAATCGGCAACAGAGGAGGAAAATAGTTATGTGGGAAGAAGGTCCCGTGAGAATGGTATGTGTTGTTGGAGTATAAGGCCACCTGCATGATAAGATGATGTAAACAAGGCTCCTCTATATAAAGTGAGTGCAAGTTGCTAATAAACGATTTTCCTGCAATCATATTGATGCGTACATGGAATCCTTAAGCCTCCGCAGATTGTTTTCCCACAAGAAGGTACCAAGTTCCCACTCACGTGACTTCATACTCCCACACAGGCTGCAGGAGCAGTGACAGTGGGTCCTCACTGCTCTGCCATTTCTTGTAAGAATCCCTGAAAACTGTCACCATCTGACTCAAGTCAGAGCAGTTCTTAAGCTTCTTTACTCTTAACCACTATCAGGATCAAAGCTCAGCATGATAAAATCACCAACTCACTGATAACCTGACTCTGATTTTCCAATTGTGAACTCTGACATCTCACATTTCCACAGTGTACCTTGTGTTTCAGGTTGTCTTTGAGAGTTGCAGACTTCATCTCACCTGCTGACCCTGCCACCAAAGTCTTGTGTTGAAATTTAGCCACAGACCTGTCAAGTAGCTACTTGTATAAGAAAATAGCCATCCTTAAAATACAGCACTAAGATGTAGAGCTGAGCAAAAGTTGCTAAATCAGAAAAAAAAAAAAAAAGTTAGCTAGGTAAAACAAATCTCATGTTGGTGAGAAATAAGTAAAGAAGCGGAAAGTGAGAAAAGCATTAGTTATGCTAGTAGCTGTGTTGGACCTGTTATGTTTTTTTCTGGAATAAATGTATCCAAGCTAAAAATCATCAGTTAATACATTACAAGGAAATCCTTCTATCTGTATGTTTTGAATTTAAATGGACAGAAAGTATTTACAGAGTGTTAGTTTCAGACCCAAATATTTAAGAAGTGAAAAGATGTTTATATGTGTGTGATTGTATGTCTATGTCTATACATACTAATTTCTCTTGCTCTCTCTAGGTCCAGGTTTTAATACTGGTCACATCAAGGTTAAACCTGGAATAATTTGATGATTATTGACACACTTCCTTATAGCCTTTAGAAAGATAATTCAGAGAATTTGGCTTACAGGGAAAGGAAAGAGTCAAATGTGACTTTAACATCACCTTATCAATGTCTAAAATGTTTATTGTTATGACATGATATAGCATGGGACTATAAGAGGATTTCCAGACCATCAGGAAGGGCTCTTAGTTGCCAGCAGTGTAGAGAAGCTATGAATGAGTTAGTGTCTTGGTGCTCTGACTGTGCATCAGTTGTAAGGACTGGGATGAAGAAACATAGTTATCTGCTGTAGCCAGATGCAGGTCACTGATACCTTCATGCCATAATCCATCTCGTCTTGTACTATGTTTGTTTTGCTGTTTCCATATCATCTTTATGCAGCAAGTGGAAGGCTGGAATAGAGCATCTGCATAGATCTGGAACGAATCACACTCAGTGAAACAAACCTTTTAATCACAGGGGGTCAGAGCTAATTTCAATGAGATAATATTTCCACAAACTTGATTTCAATTCAAAATCCTGCTTCAGTTGAATTTTCTTTAAAGTGCCAAGTAAGTAACCAAGTCTGAATACACAGCTGCAGTGTTTCATCCAGACTTTTTTCCTTAATAAGTTTTCCTGACAGATTACACAGCTAAATTTTCCTCACATTAACAGAGGTTAAGTTAAATCAAAGTATGAAAGAATAAAATCTCCCTACCTCCAGGCTTCAAGGAATACCTAGACTGGTTTGGATTTTCATTTCTTTCCTTTCTTATTATCAGAAATCCATCAGGTTTTGTTTTGTTTTTAATTTAAGTATCCCCATCCTTCCCTAACAAAATTATGTCTTCATTCTCTAGGATAGGTTTTCTGGAAAAGCAGCTCTAAGATGACTAAGGTCAATTACCCACCAGAGGGAGCCCACACAGCCTCTTAGATGGAACCAGATCGCTTTTTTAGAAGCAAAGCAAGGTAGAAATTTAAACCACTCCTTTGTACGGTGTGTAGCCATGGGGGATGTTTTCAGCAAGGCTAAGGTAAGAATACACGATGTGGCACCAGAGGTGCTTACAACAGTAGAAGAGCAAATCCAGCTGCCAAAAATAGATACAAAAGAAAAACAACAAAGTGAAAATACCATGAGTCCAGGTAAATTGGCAGAGGGCTGCTCTGATTTGTGCTAGCTAAAAGTCAGGTCTGGAAAGTGTGAAGGGTTCACTGGCCCAGTGTTTCTTCTTACCAGTCTCAGTGCATTCTAAATATCAGATTGAAGCCAATCATTTGATTTTGCTTCTTGGAGAAGAGAGCAATTGGAATGACTTAATCAAAAGCTAAATGATTTTTATTAGGTACAGATGCCCCATTCAAATACAGACTTCCTCCCCCACATGCAGTCATACCCTAACCTGACCTAACCTCTAGTCCTTTGTGTAATTTGTAATTAAGACAGGAGAAAGAGAGGGTGTGCTGGGAAATTTTGAAGGACTGGTCCAACAAGCTTTGTGATGATCCTTTCTGTGACCACGTGTGTGTGAGAGACGGTTATGACAGTGGTTTCTTTATCAATTCAAGATGAACACTCTAGCTAATCTTAAAACTGGAAACCCTTCATTTTAACCTCTGTCAAGGCTTACATAATAATAAAAAAAAACCACACACATATGCATATATATACACATATATCCATTTATAGATTAGCTCTTTACCTCCTTGTATTAACACCTGCCTAATTACAGTAACATTAGTGGTATTAATTGTAATAAAAATTCCTTTGATCCTCCTTGGGCTACTCATAAAAGGGGCTCACAGGCACAACCTCTGGCTGCTTGGGACTTCTGGTCCTGTCAGTCCTACTGCATCCATAAACAGATGTATGTGTGCATACAAATTTAAGCTAGAGCTAGTGTTTGGGGAAGCTTAGTTTCTGACTAGAAGCAATTGAGGCTTTTCTCCCATTTCACACACAGATTGTCTGTCAGTACTGTGAACAGGTTGGTGATGAATCCAGCCAGAAGCTGGAAAACTGTGCTGTTGCAAGTCAGTGCTAGAATCGATTTGTTGCATTTGGGAGGAGAACAGACACAGTCTTCCAGTCCACTTTTGAATAGCAGGCTACTTCCCTTCTTTGTGTTGCTTGAAGATAGTTCAGCTTCTGCACTGAACACTAATTTACTTTTTTCTTTAAATTAGCCCTCTGCTGAAAAATGACACATTTTTGAGACTGTCAAGGATTATGGATCTGTAGTTAGAGAGGAAGGCATGTTCTCCATCAATGATATAATCTGAGGATTCTCATGGTATAACTGCTTTTTCATGTGTGAGTCTAAAATAAAACAAATTTGTGTCAATTCTTTCTTTCAGAGCTTTAACTGACTCAGCAAAACCCATAATCAGAGTTAATCTTATTAAAACATTGATTTGATTCACAGTATCGAAGCCAGGTAGTTGGTTTTGCTTCTTTCAATAACTCCCTGAGGAAGGGATTAATCTCTAAACAATGGGGATACTCACAGAGAGACCACTGCTACTGCCATGTGTGAAAGTCCTCCTTCTTACTGTTCTGCCTCCATACTCCATGATTTGTTTCTAAAGGTCCAGTTAACAAAAATACATTTCTTCATTTTCCTCTGAAGACTTCAGAATAGTTAAATTTAAAGCTTACACTTGTGTTGTGGTTTTGTCGTTTGTTTGTTTGTTTGCTTTTAAGAAGCAGAGGAAGAAAGGAAATATAATATTCCTTCAAAAAAATCCTGTCACAAGGTGTTTCTGAAGTATGGGCACGCATAGTGACTTCTGACATAATTTTTAATTGCAAAGCATAGCAATCTCAAATCTGGTGGTTTTCTATGATGGGGCCACAGTACCAGTGGATAAGGTTTTCATCTTCCTAGATGTGTGCAGAAGTGATTCTCCTCTTCTACTCCACTCTTATGGGACCCCAACTGGAGTGCTGTGTCCAATTCTGGAACCCTCAACACAAGAAGGACATGGAGCTGTTGTAGTGAGTCCAAAGGAGGGCCACAAAGCTGATCAAAGGGCTGGAGCACCTCTCCCATGAACACCTGAAGAGGTAAGGGCTTTGGAAGACCTTATAGCAGCCTTCCAGTACATGAAGGGTGCCTACAGGAAAGCTTGGGAGGGACTTTTTAAAAGGGTGTGTAACAACAGGATGAGGGTAATGGTTTTAAACTGTAAGAGGGTAGATATCTGTTAGATATTAGGAAGACATTTTTTAGTGTGAGGATGTTGACATACTGGAAGAGGTTGCCCACAGTGGTTGTAGACTACCCTTCCCTGGAAGTGTTCAAGAAATTTTAGAGAGGTCTACAGCCTCTCTTCATCTCAGTTCTCTGCCTCTGGATGGAAAACAAAAATGACGTGCATTTCTTCCTACCATCTTTTAAAAGCAGAGGAACAAGTAGAGGGGACAAATGCTGGGTGCTGTCTGGAGTATCTGAGCTGAAAGAGAGAATGGAGAGGGCAGCTGGGGCTAAAACAAATATAAAGTGTGTCTGTGTATCTCTTTCCCAGTAATGATTCGCTTTTTTTTTTTCTTTCTTAAAAAAAAAGGCATGTCACAGCTAGATTCTTTGACATTCCTAAGTACCATCTAATTCCAGAAATGCCACACTATTAATGTAAAGCTAGAGTCTATTTCAATAAAAATTCAAAACATAAAGTAGAACAAATTTCCAGGTAACAGATCTTGCAAGACTTCTCTGAGATTGCTGATATTCCTCTGTCAGCATCATGACACTCATGAGAACTCTTCAGAAAAACAGGGATTTTCAGTTAGCTATTACTATACAGGACAACCACTGCATAAGTAAAAATAATTACTACATTTTTACATTAAAAAAAGAATGTGACAGAGAATCCCTACTACATTAAATTAAAATTAAAAAAACAAACCAACAAGAAAACAAAAACCCTTGCCATATGAATCCAAAGTATGAACAATACTTTCAAAATTAGCAATAAGTTAAAAACATAAATTTTCTCTTTGTACTTCTTTGCCTATTTCAGTTAAGCACATTCTTTTTATTTTTTTCCATTATTTTTACAAGGTTCTTATCACCTACTTTTTATTTTCTAAGGGAAAGTATCCTTTTTAGTCCAGGACAATCTTACCTACTTCAGTTTGGATTGTGTATAGTGTTGTGTGACTGCTATATCTGTCATGCCATTGGTCCAAACAACAACCAGGAAAAAAAAGAATGCAAAAAAGCAGTAAAGAAAGCAAAATACTGATAATAATTGTTTTGCAGTAGAGATTAAAAGTGGCATAACTTCCACATGGCATCACCTTTAAAGAGATTAAAAAGTATGTTTTCACACAGTGGTGTTAACTGGACTCCTTGTATTGCTCTTGTATTGGGTCTGGCTGAGTTGGGGTCAATTTTCCCCACAGCAGCCCTCATCGTGCTGTGCTCTGTATTCATTGCTAGGAAGGTGTTGATAACACACCAGTGTTGTGGCTATTTCTGTGCAGTGCTAGCACAGCACCCAGGCTCTGTCTCCAATATTTCCTCCTTTTAGCACTAGGCTGGGAGTGGGCAAGACCTTGGGAGGGGACACAGCCAGGACAGATGACACAAGCTGACCCAAGGATTGTCCATACCATATGATACCTGCCTAGCAATAAAAGCTAAGAGAAAGGAGGAGGGAGGTGGCAGTCATTATTACATTTGTGTTCCAGAGTAACTGCTATATATACTGAGGCTTCCTGGGAAGAATCTGACATTGCCTGCTGATGGAAAGTAGAGAAAAAAAAATCTTTTGTTTTCCTCAGCTTCCCCATGTGTAGCATCTAGCCAAGGTCAATCCAGTATGTAGAGAGACAAGATAAACCAGGTGCCTCGAATTGCCAAAGAGTGGGTGTGAGTCCACCTGTGCCTGATTAGGACAGGCCCCTATTGGGCATGAGCAAGACCAGGGGGCCAATAAAGGTGGGACACACACCCACAGAAGGTACCTCAGCTCACTCTGGTGCGAGGCATGGAGAGGCCAGCAGCTCGTCGAGCCTCTGAAGCAAGAAAGGCTCCTCCTGCTACACTTCTACCCTGGAAGCGCTGTGTGGTGGCTGGAGTCCTGGAAGAGACCAGCAGCTTGTCGAGCTTCAGGAGCAAGAATGGCTCCTCCCTCTACACCAGTATAACCCTTTTTGGTGCCCAGTATAGGTGTTGACCCTGGCTGGATTCTAGGTGCTTACCAAAACTGCTGTATCACTCCTCAGATGGAGAGGGGAGAGTAAATGTACCCTAAGGCTCATGGATCAAGACAAAGACAAAGAAAGATCACTTCAGCAGTTAACATCATGGGCAAAAAAGAGTTGTCATATGTTGCCTTTGCTGCTCCTTACTTCTCAGGTAGAGGACTCCTCACACTCTTCCCCTGCTCCAGCATGGGCCCCCTCCCATGGGAGAATGTCCTCCATGAAATTCTACAAAATGGGCCCCTTCCACTGGGTGCAGTCCTTCAGGAAGTTTTCTCCAGCATGGGCCTCCCACAGGGTCACAAGGACTTCCAGCAAACCTGCTCCAGTGTGGGCTCCTCTATTCATGGGTTTACAGAACCTTCCAGGAACCTGCTCCAACATGGACTTACCATGAGTTCACAGCCTCCTTTGGGTACATCCATATGCTCTGGTGTGGGGTCCTCCACAGGCTGCAAGTGGATATCTACCACGATGTGGACCTTCATGAGATAAATGCAGGGGGACAGCCTGCCTCACCGTGGTCTTCACCATGGGCTGCATGGGAATCTCTGCTCTGGCATCTCAGATAACACTTGAGGAAAATCTTCACATGAGAGGAAGGGTTACTGCCTACAATTTTTCCTAAAATGATACTCAGTATGAAAAGTGAGTGTCAGGGACCTGTAAGGACTTCTTGTACAGAAGAGATACCCATAGCTCCATGCAGTGCCATCCACATTAACTCTTATTCATTAGTAATAGCAATGTTTTTAAGCAATGTTTATCTTTAGTTTGACTGGTCTGTAGCGTGACAAACTTTCAAATGTGGCAGAAGTCTTGTGGAGAAAATCTCCCTCTGCAAGAAATGCAGAAAAGTGGAGTCTTGCTAATAATCCACACATAACTAGTGTGGCAGCCTGAATGGCTCTGGCTTCCTGGCTTGCTAATATAAACAAATCATGAACGACTTCTTAATTTCTTACTACACATTATTTACTAAGCTCCACATCAAAAAAAAAAAAAAAAAAAAAAAAAAAAAATCTTTATAGAAGCTGAGTACTGCATAAGCTGTGGAAACTGACACATTTGGAAAATAATTTTCCAGGAAACCTGCTTAAATTTTGCCACAATCATAAGAAAATATAGTTCTTATTAGCTGAAGAGAAATCTCATTCCTGATCAAACAGTGATAAGTTTTGGAGGTTTTAACCTTAATTAGAATAAGAAAAAGCTTTTTCACTGTGAGGGTGACAAGGAATATATTTTGTGCCCAGAGAAAAGATTCTTAATTGATTTGTTTTCAATACCTTCCAAAAAAAATCTCTCCTTTTAGTACACACAACTATACTTTTAACAACACAATTTGGTGCTCAGTTGCTGTTAATGTTAATCTGGCACAAAATATTAAGGTATCCTCAAAAGTAGTTTCAAGGGTCTTAAATCAAGAAGAGGCTTCTGATACTATTATTGAAATATTAAAGTACTAAAAAGCTTTTTCAGTTTTGAAATATTAAAATATTTATTCCAAAACAGTCCTCAGAAGTCAGAGATATCCATTCACATAAATCACATTAAACTTCATGTCTATCTTTGGTTTTGTTGCTTTAGTGTACTTCATACACCATATTTATTGCATAAAAAGATTTGGTTAAAATAAGACTTAAATAAATCATAACGTCTAAAAACGCACCAACTGTATCTCTGTCTAAATCAGAATTAATGTTTTTTTTTATTTTGCTTAAGGGAGTGGAAAGAACAGATATTAAATCAAATTAATAAGCATTTGTAGCATCTATGTGTAGATTCCTCCTTTTATGCAGTCAAGCATTTTTAGTTCTAGAAACATTAAAAAGTGGTCTAAAACAATATCTCTTATTTGCAATCTGCAAAAACAAGAGAAAAAACAAAAGCTCCCCACTTCCAAAATAAAAAAGCACCAAACAACCCAAACAAAACAGAGACATTTTCAAAGGCTCGGAAGACTCAGTATCAGTTAATTAATTTTCAGCCAGAACACAATTATTTGCAAAGACTTACGAAGAAGAGCTACTCAGAACTTTTGTTCTACTTACTTTCTTAAGATTTTGAGTTGTTTTAGAGAAGGTATGTTTGGGTTTAGCAAATAAAAAAAATTAAATAGAGAATGTATACACATAAGAAAAAATCTGGGCAGTTGAAGAACATATGGGCATCAATAATGTTTCTGAGATGCTGCGTTCTGCAGTGTATCAGTAATTATCCTAAGATGTTGAGAAACTATAAATGTAATTTAAAACAAAACAAAATCAAGAGAATCAATTACCTGTTTCAACATGTCAAAATAGAGTAACTGTAATTTGTCTTGCTTTGTTGTTTGGTTGGTTTTTTCCTCTAACATATAAATTCATATTTTGGGGTTCTCTGAGTTTGAAGAGATAAAGCACTCTCTTCTAATCACAACTTATCTCTTATATCTGAGCAGCAAAATTTAATTTTTTTTATTATTTGCTACACAGCAGCAAAGTCTTATTATTTAGGTGCTTGTAGATACAAATTTGTAGCTACAGAACCCCTTTCTTTTGCATATTCAAAACTCCCACTAATGTTATTAAAAGGAAGGAGTTTGTAAGGAAAGCAGAACTGAGTCTTTTAAAGAACTATGTAAACTATTTCCTTGATGCTGTCTTTGTCTTCTTCATAAAAACCAGACCTTTTACTAAAGCTTTTCCACTTGGCATTTTCAAAAATATCATAGAATCACAGAATTACCTTGTTTGGAAAAGATTTTCAAGATCATTGAGTCCCACTATTACCCTAAAACTAGCAAAACTTAAGCCATATCCCTAAGCACTGTGTCTATACCACTCTTAAGTACCTTCAGGGATGGTGACTCCACCACTGCCCTGGGCAGCCTGTTCCAATGTCTGATAAACTTTTCAGTAAAGAAATTCTAGCATCCAATCTAAAGCTCCCCTGGCACAACTTGAGGCCATTACATCTTGTCCTATCACTTGTAACAGACCAACCTCCTTAGAAAAGAAAACAAAAGTCATTCTGGATGAAAGCTGACCCAGAATACATGGTGCCCTGGTCCTGAAAGAGAAGTAAAAGCTGTGAAGGTAAGTGGAATATTCTGAAAGACACTGAAATGCAATTTCTTGACGCAAGAAGGTCAAGAAATATACTTCTCATGCCAGGCTGGGAGGACCACAAGTTCTTTCTCTTTAGTCTGAGAGGTTCTATCACCCTGCTCTGTAAAATACCCCTAAATTCATGCACCAGGCTGGAAACAGAGACTATTCTCACTCTTAGCCAAAAACCCAAGGCACAATGGGAAAAGGACCTGACTGCCACACTGTGGGCTATCCTGCTTGGACGCCCTTCACCCAAAGCACTGCTCATCTTCCTTACTCTGTCTTTTCTGCACATTGGCAGAGGCTGTGCAGAGGCTGCCCTGGGTGGTAAATGAGGGAGTGATTGGTTCCAAATAAAACATGGGGAAGGGGTTCCTTTTCCCCACTGCAGGAACATTATGAGAAAGGAGAGAAAGTTAAGGGAGACTGCAATCCCCCTTTATTCCATGTCTTTGCCAAACTCCTCTAAACAGCACTCAGACTTCCTGCCAGCATCTTCAGCTGCAGGCTGTGCATGGGGCCTGGGAGAGACCTGGGAATCTAGCCCTCCACTCAAATGCTCAGGCTGCACCTCCCTGGTAATTAACTAGTCCCCCACAGAATTAATATTGTAAAATCCAGCCTTTTCTTTCCAGTCTTCCAAATTCTTACTTGACTCTTAGGTTTGTTTCCAGAAGTTACAGCTCCAGTGTACCAAGGTGATGTGTAAGACTGGCATTGCTAGTATTTATTAATATCAGAATATTAGATATGGTTCATAGTTAGCTGTTTTCAGGGACCAATATGCCTGCCCAGCCCTTTCTGAGCATGTGACCCACCACTCTCATTATTAGCCACTAACAACATTATCCAAAATCTTTGTGATATTTTTCTACAGCATAAATGAATGGCTGAATACAGAGTGCAACTGCCAGAAGTCTGCTCTGGTTGTGTTTCCTTGTCCTCAGTATCTATCTGCAATATATTAATAATAGTTTTCCCAGAGACAATTACTCACACAAACCTCAACTACATGTAATATTTCCACAACTCCTATTTTGCAGGAGAGTGTTCTGATACAGTGACTGCCTTTTGTGCTCTCTCTCAGAACAAATCAGAGCATAATAATAGAGCAAGCATAGAGATGTATAGAGAGTGCATTAAAGTCACCTCCACTTTTTCTAACAAACACATTGCCATCTGTCATTTCTGTAACAGCCTGTGAAGGCAAAGAAAATTCAGTCTGAAGAAATAATCTAGAAAGAACCAGTCATTGCATTTGCATTGATTACTTCAAATGTGCTGCTGTAAGGTTGAACCTGTTTGGTAACTGGAGTCTGAACTCTTATAATCTCACACAAAAGTACAGGAGAGAAAATGGGAACCTAGGGAAAGGCATAATTATAGTGTCTCCCTGTCACATGGCTGGAGGGATAAAATGTCATCTTCCTGCATAATAAATAAATCAGAATTTCAATATTTAAGTCCTTGTCAGAGAGAAGATTTGTCACAGAATAACCAACAATTTTTATGCTTGCCTGTAGGGTAATTTTTCACCATTGAGGGCATTTGACTGTTAAATGCTAATATGAATTAAATAAATGCTTATGAAATCTGAGATATCTAATCAAGAAAACCCAGAAAATATTAGAATTACAGCCCCCTCCTTCTTACAACAGCTGCTAGTTGTGATACCCAGATGTGAAGCATCTAATGAATATAATGACATCTATTTTAAGAACTACAGTAGCATCAATTACTTTGCAGATCATGACGCACTAGAAAAAAATTAAAGACAAGGAAATTTTAGTGTCCCTGTCATTTGACTTCATCAGTAGAACTTTGTAGTTTATGCTTGAAACCTGTCAGACTCTCAGTAAATAGCATTACTCCAGTGACATCTATATTTGCCAGAAAATCCTAATAGCTGCTGAGGTAACCTTGACTGTCAGTCATCAACATGAATGGTAACACAGAGTGGTCACATTTAGGGCTCTGGTTGCATCAATCTTATCCAGTCTTTGCTTCTCCTTTCTTCTCACACATATCTTTGTATTCTTCCCTCATTTATTTCCTTACTGAATGATCTACAACAGATTCTCCCTCTATCACCAAAGAAGATGCACAAAATACTAAAATTTATATTTTTGCTCAGAAACTAAAAATATTCTATTAAATCACCACCATGTTATACTCTTATATTAAAATAAAAATAATGTAAAGAAAAAAGGGGTAATCACAGTTTTAAACTTTTTTTCTTATGCAATAAAAGTTGAGCATATATTTTGGGAAAAAAAAAAAGTATTTTTTTCCAAATGAAATGGTTAATTTCAAAACCCACTATTTGACTGAATCCAATTGTTATAGAGATGTCTTTCTGCAATCCCACTTTTGACAAATTAACTGCTTGGAAAACTCAAGTTGCCTGTCTGTTTTACTGGCATGCTCCTTCCAGGTACTTCTGTCCTTTCTCATGAAAGCCTCAGTGCCCTTGTGTGCCCTGGAAGACATTGTAATGAGAAGCAGCCAGAGTTCAGGAAGAAAAGTAGCAGCAGTTTAATTCCAAGTCCATTGCAGAAATCCTTGGATTTGTGAGGTAGTTCTAAAGTCATGGGGGATTGTCACTGGAGGCACTTTATGAAGCAAATCCCTCAGATGTTTTCTGAACTGCCTGTCAGGATTTGACTTTAACCTTTCAAGAAGAGTGTATCAGGAACTCAAGGGATATATACTCAAATTTATCAGGAATTTAATTGGCAAAGTTTCAGAGTACAAATTTATACAGATGTCCCAAAGGCCAGAGTCACAGATGCAGAGGCATCTCTGCTCACCTACCATCTTGGTCAGCATTACCCCTGATGCATACTTAGCAGACAGTTTCCCCTGCCTGCAAACAAGTGATCAATATTCCACCCAGTGTCACCTGGTTAGCTGCCATATAGATATTTAATTTCCTCCCACCCTGTCTGTTACCATAGAGATGGGAAGCACGAGGTGAGAGCACAGCAATGATTTGTTCACAAAGCAGGGATCACCTATTAGGCTTGCAGGCAGAGTGCTTAAAACAAGCTCCTTTGCTGAAAAATGGAAAGGTTTTTTATGATGGCACTTGGGTGTTTTTGTAGTCATTGTTTCTCATATAGCTTCCTGGAAACCCACTTGAAACGTGTCATGAGCCTGGGCAACCTAACTACATTTTTTTTTTAATATTTTCCACATCAACATCATCAGGAAGGGTAAGTCTGGAGGGCAAATCTGGGCTTCAGCAATACCTGTGAAACATTATTGTCTTCAAATCAAGGTTGTAATGATACATGTGCTTGGAAGTGAAGTTACACCGTGGTAACAGGCCCAGAAAGCATTTGTTGCTAATGCCAAGGTGTCAGGTAAAAAGGACCCAGCTTAATTGTTAAAACCCAAAGTGAGGTTCCAAGGAAAAGATGTAAGGAAAATTTTTGTAGAGTAGTGTAGAGGTGTAACTCAGATACGTCAAGTCCATGTAAGCTAGGCATGAGAGAGTTATTCATCCAGGGTACAAATAATTAATTTTCATTTATGAGTACCCTGCAAAAATACATCTGTACTTGGGAACCTCATGTTTTTTAGAGCTTTAACAGCCATAATGCCTTAATCTTAGACAGAATCTTTCCAGCAGGCATTACTTTGCTCGGGAACAGTGCCATGAGAAGGAAAACAGGAGCTTTCTATTTAAAAGCATTTCATGAACTATAGGTTAGAATTACTATTAGTGCATAATATAATGATAAATAGTAGTCATGTGAGGTTTCTACAGGAAAGAGAGAATGCAGCTGAATAATGGTATGGTTTGCTCATTTAGCTATTGGATTGTTCAAAATCAAGAATTGCATCTAATATTTCTGCAGGTACTGGGATAAAAAAAAATATCCTATTTCAAGCCTGCAGCAGGCTTGGAGTGTTCATACTTGGAAATCTCATGCAGAACTTATATTGCAATTGATGGCTTTTGTGACTCATGCTCTAAATAAAATTTAATGCATATTCCCTCTTTGCTGCATCCAAACATTACCACTCCTCAAGGAATAACAACTCTATAATTAAGGGGGGGGAAGAAAAAGGGGTTTAACATTAATTTCCCCTTCCCTTTTTGATCTGTAAAGTGATGTTACATGACTGTATTCACTACTCAATGCAAGGCACACTTCTTTATCGTACAGTCCTGCAGCAGTAAACTTCTGACCAAACTCTATATTCCCCTGCCATTAAATATCTTACATTTTATTATACTCAGAGATGAAGAAAAGAGGTAAAATAAAGTCTGTAGAGAATATGCTGAACAGGTTAGAGCAGCATTTAATTCATGTGTCTCTGCAGTGCTATATTGATAGTTTCTTTAAAATAATGCTATGTAAGCATTCTCATAGAGTGGAAAGGATGATATAGAAACCAAGCTCCACATTGTATTTCTTTTTAAAGCAGGATGGAATGCAAGACTTATGAGTTGCAGAGGAGAAAAAAGAATTTCATTTTCTTGTGGTGTGCTTGAGAATACCAGAAAATTGAACTCTCAGCTTATACTGGACTTACTTCCAACATCTGCTGCCAGACAGAATATTCCTTCTGACAGGATTCTACTCAACAAGTCCTTTGCAATCTAACGGCTCTGCTAGTTTTCAATCAGAGAGAAGAACATAATGCAGAAGCTGTCACCTGCTACAGATGACAACCTCAACATGCCTGTGAGAAGTTTTGGAGAAGAAAAGCTGCTTGTAGAGTTTGGGGTTTTTTTTGGGTTTTTTTTTGGTGAAACTAGTTTAGATTGAATTTAACACTAAACACTGTCATAGGTAAAATGAAATCAAAACACATTTAGGAGAGTGGAAGATGTGCTATGAATTAGAAGAAGCTATTCTTTTAAAATTCAAACTATTTCAGTGACCCTCACCTGTAGACTGAGAATCAGCAGTGACTAACTTCATCCAAAGCATTAAAAGCACTAATCAGATATTTTATTCTGAATATTTAACAGAATATTTATGTCCCCTTTGCTTCCAGAACACTCAAAGATAAAAAATAGCAAGTAAGATTGATGCCTTTGTTTTCAAAATTTATTCCAGTGAGGTTACAATAAGTAACTTCTTGTTCTGCCATCTTTTTGTTATCTCATTGAAGACAACACAGATGTCCGACAGCAGCAAAAAAGAGAATATGATAATACCATTTCTTAAGCAATTACTGGAGAACTGTAAGACAGATTAATATTACATTCAAATAACAGGTGATGAATAGAGATCATGTGGAAGGTACATCATGAGGATAACCAATGTGCCAGAATCATCACCTAAACATTGCTATTTCAAGGTATTTCTCTCATTTTTAAAAATCAGCATGCATAATATAAACTCTGTTAGAAATTCAAACTGTGACCTGTGCCCGACCAGAAGGAAAATATATGGTCAAAGCAATTCAGAGCACTACAACTATGAGAAGATGATGTGCCCTGCAGCCAGTACATCTCGATAAGTACATTGTGAGTCTCTGGCACAAGCATCTAGAAGGCACGGCATTTAAAATGACAGATCTCACCCCCTTGGACCTTCACATATCTAGTAGTCACATTAACAAATTTCACTGCAAAAAATATACTGCCTTGCTCTTGTTTTAAATGTAGTTTGAGTACAGCATCCAGTGTTTGCTTGACTGAGTGTCGTACCTCTATGATCTTCAGCTACCTTATCATTAAGCCATATAACACATCCATCCACCCATCCACCCATCCACCCATCCATCCATCCAATGTACATTAGAATGCATTGCGGTGCCTATGATCAAAGTAATCAGCCACTGCTAAGTCCCCACACTATGACACGTGCCTGGGACTTGATTCTAGGTAGTCTGGGCCACCAAGCGGCCAAGTAGGACAAATATTATCTTGCACTTAAGTCCTTACTTTTTTGCATATGTAGAATACTGACATATGGTCCAAGGATATTCCTACGTTATAAATTCGAAGCTGTGGTTAGTATTTAATATGACTAGTGATGCATGTCTTAGAGATGTGTTCTTAAAAACAGAGAATCTATTATCTTGTCTTTGAAAACAGCATTTCTCTTTTAGATATTCATGCAATGAATTTATATAAGGCTTTATACTTTAAAATGTTATTGATGCCCAGCAGTGCAGTGGACAAGCCTGACCATTTATTGAAGAGCCTCTCTGATAAATGTCACTTAGCATCTTGAGATACCAATACTGAGTATATGTAAAGAAGACAGTAACAAAGGAGATGAACAGAACTATAAGACAGATAAGACTTGCAATTAGAGAGATCTGGCAGGACCTGTACTCCTGTTTAACTGAAAGGGTAACAGCATATGTATTCAGATACAAACTTTGACACAGCTCCAGAGAAGTGGCAAGTCTGACAGGTAGCACATAAACACAAAAGATTTCTTGACACATTAAAGCAAGAGTTTTCAACTTTATGAGTGAACATTCTCTTTAATAATGCAAGCTGTCTTTGAGCCTGGGGTTAAAGTGGGCCCCAGATGATCAGAGCTTCATTTGCAATGGTACAGGGCAGTGCCTGAGACTTACAAAGGCAACACTTAAACCATCTACCCACTCAAGGTGAAGTTTAGTAACCAATATGCTGATTGTGAAAAAGGGAAAAAAATCTACAATCATTTCCACACTTAGAGCTTTCAGTTCTTTCCAATCATGCAGCCTTTTCTCACTGCTGATGACTTTGGGTGCCTTAGTACTTTATCACATAGATGAAGGGGATTCGCATTATCCCAATCTTTCTAGGATGTGCACACATTAATCTCTCAGAATGACTGGCCTCTGGAGTGACATAAAGTGACTAGAAAGAAGCAAAAGCAAAAGAGGGGTTTTACAAAGCAAAGCTGCTGTGTTCTAAAGCATCATTGTGGGGGGGAAAAAATCGAAAAACAAACCAACCAAAACATAATGAAAAGAACACCGTCCTTCAGGCTATGTCTACTGTGCTGTATGCAAAAAGCATAAGTGGAGTTCATTTTTCTGTTAAAAAACCCCAAGGCTCACTCAGAAATGCCAAGAAACAAGAGCATGTGAGTTGTGGTACATTGGGTTATTTGAAAAAACATTGACTCTTAAAGGAATATAAGCTATTTTTCCATGATACAGGTCACAATCAGTGATTCATGCATTTTTATTTCTACTTTAACCCCATTACTTCTGGTATTTATACTGTTATCTGAAGCTTTTTATTTACTGTAGCAGACACTCTGTCCTAGTGGTGTTTTTGTTGATTGCTCTCTGAAGTTCCCCAGACTCAGTGCCATTCTTTTAGTTTCTTAGAACTTCAGAAGTAGAGAACAGAATGGGCTTCTTTCCTTATAGCACAGCTTCCAGGAAAAATCTAAAATACCTTTAAGATTTGCAGAGCCAAATATGCTGGAGTTCATGCTTTCTATTCAAGATTTTTTCAACACCATGTTTACTGCATCTTTGTTCTCACTTAGTTTGCTTGCCTTTATTCTACTTTATTGTCTTCACCTACTTAGAAAACTTTTTTATTCAAAGATATTCAGAAAGAAATTCCAAACTTACTAAAGGTGACAGAAGCTCTGCTATAAACTTCAATAAAGACAAAGTTTTGCCCTCACAATTTGGTACCTCAGCATTATTTGAGTCAGCTTTTCAACTATATGCTGCTTGAGACAGAAATATTTAATTTTATGTCTGTATACCACAATGCTTAATTGCTCCAACCTCCAGTTGGAATATTTAAATTTACCAGTGAAATAGTAAAGGAACAATATCTCTTTAAGAGCCTAAAATAAAGACTACAAGGAGTGTGAAAGAAATTATATTGTTTAAAATGTTAATTTTCCAATTTCAGTATATTTCACTTAGCATACTACTAGCAGTAAGACAAACATCATGTTCATTGCCTCATCAATGGATGTATCTGCTCTGCTGGATTTGTCTGTAGCCTACACAGAGAACACAGTCCATGCAAAATATCAGTCTTCTAATCTTTAGATGAACAGTGCAAGGTTTACATTCCTGATTATGTTATTATTGCATTAGATTCCCAATATTATTTATGTGTTGTCTCAAATCCAAGTACAGTGTATGTTTTTTTATCATAAAAAAATGCCAAATCATGTAAATTTCATCAAGATAACGTTATATGCATATGGGAATAAGATCCTTTGAGAGTGTTGGCAATAAGCATTTTCATAAAAAAGTAATCTAAAATTATATACATGTTACATGAGAAATTATATACGTTACATTTATACATATGGTATAATAATGGCACCAGTCAGAACAAAATTTTAACTAATACCTTACAGGATTTCCTTAAATAGCAGAACTGCATTTATCACTCAATATAATACACAATACAGTCAAGATTCCAGCTGACTTTTATAATTTTGATTATCCAAAAGAATAAATGTTTGATAAAAAACTCTAGAGCTCTCTGGACAGACGAAGACTAACAGGTTATTTACCCTTTCTTTCTTTATTTATATGTATATGTAACTATAAATGCAAAGACTAAAATTGGGAACTATTCTATCTTTAAAAGATAACAGATTCCAACAAATTAGGCATACAATTGTATTTATATATTACCTGAGGTGTGGAAATAAGTTGCAAAGCTCCAGGGCAATTCTGTGAATCACCTCAGTAAAGCTGAAGTGTATGAAATCTTTCACAAGACGCTTCTATAGCAGTGCAAAATAAACAAATTTTAAACACAAGATGCAGATGCTTCTATAGCAATGCAAAATAAACAAATTTTAAACACAAGATGCCAGCAGCACTTAAACACTCTTCTACACAGTAATTAAGTTTATTCCAAGTCTGTAAAGCTTCATGGAACATTTGGGTAAACGTGCTATTAGAAATATTCTTTTTATAAGGATCACAGCAGCATATATAACATGTGGGAGTTTCAGGAGCAGACCCCAAGGAGAGAATAATACTACAGAGAAGGAAAGCCACCTCCTGTTCAGTGTTTCATAATGTGAAGAAACTGGAGAGTTTGCTGCTTAATGGCTTTAAGTTGCAGGCAATGTCAGCAGTCATCATTCCAAGAGCTCATTTGTTTGGGTCAAGCAGAGAAAATTGTCAAACACAGTTATAAACAAGGCTATAGAGACAAGGCAAATGATGCAGTTACACCAGTTTCCTGACTGTTTTACACTCAAATAGACATTGCTCCTAGGGAGTGAGGAAGTGGGAGGAAGAGGGTACTCTGAGGGTTTTGCTTACTTATTTTGAACTTTCTGTTGCAGGCAAGAATAGCACTAGCTGACAAGTAAGTAACAGTACATCTGGCATAATTCAATAAAAACAAATTTTTAAAAATGCTAATTTTTTAAAACAGCTAAGTCATTGTCATTAACTCATTGTCATTAGATAGCAGGTTAAAAGTTTAATGAGATTCAAGATACTTTTGTAGTGTAAGAATACACAGCTATGTTAGCAAGGCTACAGGTGCATGAGATACTGAACCCACCAGGCTGTTATTCACATTTTTCTTTCAGGTTAATAAAGCATCACAGAGGCTGTAATTTTTATCTGGGTTTCTCTCAACAGAGTGCAAGAGAACAGGTCAAAATAGGTGGACTGAGCAGACAAAGCAATGGTTTCTTGTGCTGTAAAAACCCCTTTATTTCTTGCTCTCTATCACCTGAGTAAATAGGTGCAAGATACCAATGCTGAAATTTGTAGAGTAAAAAGAAAGCTACATTGATATATTCCATGGAAAAATATCCTTTTCTTTTTGAGGTTTCTTGGTGTTTGTTTGGGAGCTTTTTATTTGCTTTCTGTTTGGTTGTTGGTTTCTTTTGCGGGGGGGTTTTGTGGGTTTTTTTGTGTTTTGTTTTGTTTTCTCCAGAAAGCAATACATCTCTTACAATAAAAATGAAGACAAACTGCAGAGAGATGTCATAGATTGTCAGCCTAAATCCAGACCTGGATATTCCAAACATCATTTTGGCTACTGAAAATTCAGCTTCATAAATCTCACCAAACATGACTAGCAAAATAATTCCTTTGGTATCTCAGTGTCAATAAGTGACTTAGTCATGCCTCTAATGTTCCAATAAAAATATGACCTTCACTACTAATAACTTTACTTTGCAAGAAATCCTGACATTTTCAGTATGCAAGTCCAACAGATTTTATGGCAAATGATCATAGACACAATAAAGCATGACAAAGATGACGTCCCTAATAATTCATTTCAAGAAAGACAGGATTTCACTTCCTGCAAGTGCACTGCAGGAATGGATGTTACAATATTGTGATCAGCACTGTTTCCATGTGGAGCTTGATACCCATTCAAATCTTGCATGCAGATAAAGAGCATAAGTAATATGCCACAGAATTCATGATAATGAGAATACTGATCAACTTTTCTGTCTTTTTGTAGACTTTTTAATTTTTTTAATTATTATTATTCTGAAAAGAGGCAATTAGGAAACCTAGGACCCTCAGGCCACACTCTAAACAATTTCCAGTTGCCTGGTATGCAAGGTCAAATCCAACATCCAGCAAAGTAGCAAGGCTCCCTACATTTCATGAGGATAGCATGGAAAACAAATCAGTTGGTTAGAGCTTGCCACTTGTAAGAGCTGCCTATAACAGTACAGAGGAAATCCTGCTTCCCCTCAGGGCCAAGTTACATACACAATTCCCTCAAGGTACACAACTTTTGATGCTAAAACAGTCACTGAATATAAATAAACAATCCTCAGCTCTGTATAGAAACCACAGTTTCACTGTCAGCTTGGTACTCAGGCTGCTGTGCCTCGTTCCTGAGCATCAGTGAGTTGCATCCTTTGCACCTCAGGCTTGACAGGAGGATCAGAAGGTACCAAACTCCAGCATGCAGCCTGTAGAAATTATTTTGCTCTTCCTGCTCTTCCCTAATGCCTGTTCCAATGCTATTATTCTCTGGCTGCAACATCATTAAAAAGAAAAAAAATTATGAATTCGCTACCTGAAGTTGATAGATACATGACCTATACATTTTTAGGAAGAAAGAAATAAAAGCAGGTAAAAGTAGGGCTCATCACATTTAACATTTCATTTTCATATTTATTAAAACACTAAAAAACCATTATGAATATTGCACAACAGATCATATAATAATTTCTGCTAAGTGGAATAACCCTTTTTTTGTAGCACATCATTATATTCTCCTTTATATCTCAGTAAAATGCAAGCATAGTGCTTCTAACTCAATGCTGGCATCAAGAAAAGATTGTGGTTAAACAGGCATAACTATAGAAAGTCATCCAGTGTCAACAGACATTTCAAAGAAAAGAGAATATACTTGCCCCAGTATGTAATTTTTCTTGATTTTAACAAGTTTTGTGCTTTATTTATTTATATTTGCCTTTCGGATAACAAAAATACCTCAGTCATACTGTAAGTTTGTCTGTCAGTGGAAACTCTTGGTCATTGCCATTCATATTGTCTTCTCCATATATATGTATGAATAATGAACAAGACTCCATACAGACAGATTATCAAAATATTCAAAGATAGAACTTTAGATTCAGGTAGATAAAGGAGCAAATAATTAACATTTCAAGCCAACTTAATTTTCTTATGTCTAAGTGAAACCATTTTCCTTACGTTTTCAAAACAAACATTAGTCACAAATTGAAATCTCTGTGAGGATCCAAAATGAAATATATATATTTAAAACACGTTAACTAAGCCATCACAAAAATATATACAGGCCTGCAAACCTGCACCAGCTATTTCCATAGTAATGTTATTTAAAGAAAAATGATTGAGTCCTTTGATCTGGCTCAAATACAGGATCATTTCCAATAGCACCGACTAAAACTCTGCATAGGATGAAAACTGATGGAAAGAGAAGCCAAAACCTGAACTATATAATTTTTGTAAGGCTATTTGATAAAAGCTCTTCTAAACAGCCATGAAGGAGCCATGAAGCCTGCCAGGCTTGTCCAGTGATATCATCCACAAAATGAGCACAGTCTGTCATCGCATCTGATTAAATTCCCTTTATAACTCTTTCTTGGGCTCTAACTCTTTCTAGAGACTCCCTATTCAATATGCATACGAGCTCTTTATTCACTCCAGCTCTTTTGGCTTCCTCCTCCTCTCCTTGCTACCTTGTTTCAGCCAGGTCAGTAGCACATGGATATGCTATAAAAGGCAGCAAATATAATCAGTTTAAAATAAAAAAATTAATAAAGGGTTTGTAAAAATAGGTCATTTCATAAAAGGAGTTTTAAGCATCACAAAACATGCTTAAACCAGTGGGATGAAAATCTCTCTGCAGAGGAACAGAGAAGACCTGTTGAAGTTTGGACTGAAAAAGGTTTTAAAAATGTTACATTACAGATGCTACAGTAGAGGTAAAACATAAACCCATAACCTCACACACCTTGGTGGCACAGAAGCATGGCTTGATGGCAATCCAGTATTTTTCCTCTCTTTGGCAACTGATGTAGAGAATCATAGACTCACAGAATATCACATTGGAAGGGACCTCAAGCATCATCTAGTCCAACCATTCTAGTTAAAAAAATAGTTTAAATGAGGTGTCCCATCAGTCTGTCAAGCTGAGCCTTAAATCTGTCCAGTGTAGGGGAAGCAACTACTTCCCTTGGGAGATTAATCCAATATTTAATTATTCTAATGGTTAAAAGTTTTCTTCTAGAGTCCAATTGGAACATTCTCAGAATTAACTTGTTCCCATTATCCCTTGTCTTTCCTATGTGACTCCCTGTAAAAAGAGAGTTTCCATCTTCTTGGTAACCCTCCTTTCTGTACTGCTCTATGGCAATAAGATCTCCCCTAAGCCTTCTCTTCTCCAGGCTGAACAAACCCAGTTCGCTCAGCCTTTCTCCATATGGCAGGCCTTCCAGTCCTCTGACTATCCTTGTGGATCTTCTCTGGACCCTTTCCAGCCTGTGTGCACCTTTTTTTAATTTTTTTTTTTATAGTGGGGTCCAAAACTTATTGCAGTACTCCAGGTGTGGCATGACAAGAGCCAAGTAGAGCACTATGACGACTTCTGTATCTCTGCTGGTGATACCTTTGTTGATGCAGAAACCTGTTTGACACAAATTGTACTTTGACAAAACACTTTCAGAAGTGGTCAAGCTTAAATAATAGAGTCTATGGAATAGATCTAAACCAGCACATGCACTGTTTTCTGATAGTCAGCTTCTTTTCATCAAATAGAGCACCATAGAGCACCTCTGCCTAAACTGAAAGGTAGTAGTTACATTCCATGTTCCTTTTAGATTTCTGTATATTGATTATGTATTCTCCATGATCACTGCCTATCAGTCTAAATTATTTGAACCAGAAGTGGAGAAAAACACTGACATTATGTGTTTATATGCAATATCTGAACTAGAATTCTTTTTTTGTTGGTTTGTTTGTTAGTTTGTTTATGACATAAAATAGACCTGAGAATCAGATTATACCCATTCTTAAATTTGGATATAATTTTGGTAGTCCCTCTGCTATTTAAAATACCATAGGCTAATAATACTCTACAAATAATACAACCAATTTGAGGATCTGTTGGGCCACTGAAATTTCAGTGGCAAAGCATTTATTATATTAAAAACCAAAAGTAGTTTTGTTCTGAATTTTCATTGCAACTTAGGAAAATACTTTAAATTCCATCGGATTTGAAAGTTATTGATTTTAAATTTTATTTTTAATTTTAAAGATGTTCCATGTAACAGTAAAATGTCTGAACAATGTTCTGTAAGCATTCTCAGAATCATGGACCAATGTGATGCATTTTGTCATTTGTTCATTTAATTTAAATGTTGTGCCCCTCTATTTGTGATAAATGCAAAGTCAGTATCTTCTATGAGATATCAGAAAGTATTGAGTGTTTTAAGTAGGTCTACAGAAAACATTGCATATGTGGGAGAAAGCTAAAAATGATAGAAATAGTCATCAGTGGAAGCAAGACAGAAATGATGTATTTTATAAATTTTAAACATGCAAGTTCCTCTTATGAATTGTGACTGTTCTCTGCCATCTCTTTTAAATCTCTGATTTAGCAAAGTATGTGATTTACTTAATTTTAAACATATGGATAGTTCCATTAACTTAATTAAGAGTTAAATATGTGCTTAAAGCTGAATGTTTAGTGAATATTACCTTCCAAGATTAAACAGAAAACAATCTAACAAACAAGTTTAGTACATGAGATGATAATTAAAGCAGATTCTAATGATGCAATAAATATTATTTGAAAAAAAAAATCATTTTGAAATCATAAACATAGTATTTGCAAGAGGGATCTTTTCAAACCGTCATCTAATGTGAGATAATGAGGCCATAGAACTTCTGCTCAGCTAAAGATCAACTGCAAGCTAAGGACACAACCTGAATTTGAGCTCACAGATGCCTATTTGCTGTACCTGGAAGAACTTGTGCACCTCTGATTTTTAGTTAATAGAATTGTTCAAAGCATAGATTAGACTTGGCCTAAACCATTTAACGTTGGAGAGGATGTTATTGGTTTTCTCTACATCATGTAAAGTCATTGTAGAAATCACAGAGGTATTCTGAATTTGCCTGAAATAAGCAAAACAAGACAAAACATCTTGTACCTTTTGCATAGAATGCATTTTAAAAACACACACACACAAAAAAAAACCCTACCACAAACAAACAAACAAAAAACAACAACAAAAAAACCCAAATAAAAATCCCAACAGGCTTATTTTCACTCTCAAAACTTTAATGAAAAGTACCTAAAAATAGCTGTAGGAAAATTTCTCTTGAAAATAGACTAGGCAATCCAGTCTCTTTAAACTCAGGTGCTTATATCATGAGTAGAAGGGTATAACGTCTAGGTAGAACCACACTGATGTGATTTTAGGACGGGTGGAAAACCATCCTATTTGGAGCATAAATATAGGTTATGGTGTTGAATTTTCATTAACAATTTTTCTAGGCTCCCCAGTGACTGAAGCTTCATTTTTCTATAAGGATCCAAAACAAGAGGCCTGTTTATTGCACTATATCTTAATAATGACCTTTTCTACATCACTATCATATTTATAGAATGAGTAGTTGCATCTATAAAGCACCTGACAACATGTTAATTAAATGTTTTTTCTACATGAAAACGACAAATGCAAGTTGTGTTTTGTTGCTTGAGGGTTTTTTTTTTGGTTTTTTTATGTATGTTTGTTCATTTGTTTCTTATTTTATTTTCGTTCTGTTTGTTTGTTTGTTGGTTTCTGTCATTGTTGTTTTCCTGTTTGCTTTTCTCTTTCTCTGCTCTTGCCCTGCAGATTTAGTCCTAATGAATCCCACTCCAGAATTACATTCACTCTCAATGTGCTTTCTTCAATACAACCTCATAGCTGTTAGGCTAAAACCAAAACTAGAGAGTTTGCTGTCTTGGCAGGGATTCAAACCAGTGAATCTCTGCAAGCTGCAAGGAGGAAGTTATGAATTAATAAACATATAAATAAATCACCCTTTTCATCAGGGTACACAGCTGCAGTATCAGAAATTACAGAGCACCGGCTCCACCTCTCTCCACCTCCTTCCCCGGCCTTCTAGAGTTACAGAGAGGAATAAACATGAATTTTAACTTGACAGCGAGGCATGAACAGAAGGCTGAAAAGCCTAGATCCATGATCTACACAGTAGGAATTTTTTTATAGTGGGAATAGCCACGTTCTAGCAACAGAGGCAGTGATTAGGCTATCCACAGGATCCAGTTCTCTCTCTAGTCTTTCAAGTGCTTTTTAAAGGCACTTTTATGCACTTAAAGTGCTAAGATAGGAAACCTAAATACAAATGTTTCCTCTTCTACTCAGTTTATGACTTAAGGTGACTCCTGTTCTGATGAAGACTGATGGCTTAACAAAACAGCCCATCATTTTACCAGGGTACTGCCCATGACCACACCACCCTTTCATTCTTTTTTTTTTTTAACAAGCCTGTCTTGTATTTTTGTATTTCTGTGGAGGACCAAAGAAACTCTCTGGTAGGTTTATCTTATGTTTCCCCCATGTAAGTTCCAAGGGCACAAGAGAAAAGTATTATTGACTACCCCCTTTGTAACATCTCTAACATCTGGGAGAGGCTTCAGAAAGGATTGGAATTTGGCCAAATATCTTTCATTTCCAAAACTCACCTAAGCACAAACTATCAGGGGAGGAAGAAAAATAAATTTATCTCAAAGATTAAAAAAAAATAAATCTAAGTGCTTCCCTGTTTTGGTTACTTGTGTTTGCTACAACATCACTGGATGTTCTTCAGGTTCTGCAAAGTGTAGTTTTGTGTGCAGATTTCTGATGCAGAAGGAAATATTTCACAGACCATTAAATGAAAATACATAATGCTCATGGAAAGAGTTGAAAGAGACAGATGAGAGGGAAAACATTTGTGCATCAGATAGAGATTTACAGGATGGAGCTAGAATACTACTTCTTAATAGATGCTTTTTAATCACATTTACTTTCATAAATTTAGTGCTAAAATAGATAAATTTGCCTGGGAACAGACCTACGAAAGCAAATATTGATGGGAGGGTCTCATTGAGGAAAGGAGAATAGCTAGTTTGGTTTTATTGTTTTTTTCCTTTGTTCCTCTTCTCTATTGGAAAAACAAAATACAATTAAATAATTATAGCTCAAAGAAGTATGGTCTCCCTTAGAAAATTTGACATTTGAATATGCTGTATATAAATAACATTTAACCCAATGTTGTTAGAAACAGCTATTACTATTGCCTGTCAATTATACACAAGCAGAAAAAGTCTTAATAACAGTTAGCTTAGGAATTTACTTGTGATAAATAATTAACTTTCTCATGCACCCAGGCTTCATTTCAAGGTTCAGTGATTCAAAAACATTCTGTAGTCCTATTCCTTAAATTTTGGGCATATTTTAAAACCAAAACCAGACAAAAGATTGAACATTAAAGAGCAGGAAGTTGATTTTTATTATTCAGAACATGCTATTGACCACAAATTAATTCTATATTGTAGTACAAAATGTATTGCATATTGGTTTGCCTTCATAGAGTAAACTTAATGAGCAACATTTAAGATGAACCAAAATATGTTGAGGTTTTTTTGTCCAAATTGTAATTTAAGCTTTGCATGCCTCAAATTAAAACAGTTAAGACTTAAACCAATTTTTTTATGTTTAAAAAATTATATTAGATGAGCCTGAGACACAAAACTGCTAAACTTGTTCCATTATCCTTTCTGACTCTTACAGGTTTTGTGATCCTGTGTGTGCTCTCCTCCATTCTGAAACAGAGGCATGAAAGTGTAATTAAAATACATCACTGGAGATGAGAATCAGACAAATTAATTGGCTTGGAAGCCTAATTTATATTCTTTAAACATTTATGAGGATGCTAAAATGAACAAAGAAATATCTCTCCAAAAGAGTCATTATCACCTTCATTGTAGCTTCTTATGCTACTTTTGAAAAATCTCTTGGTTTCTAATCACATGTTGCAAATAAAGCAGTGCTAATTACAATGTTTTTTTTTTTCGTTTTGTTTTGTTTTGTTTTTTTTTTTAAGAAAACATTATTACTCCTGGAAGTGTTACATTCTTGAAAATAATCCTGGACTCCTAAAGTCCTAAAGCTTTTTTTGCTCCCTTCACATAAACCTGTTTAGTAAATTATAAGCTTTAGTATTTGGAAAAAAAAAAGCATTATTGAAATTGTCAGTTCTGATGAAATACAAACGGCAGCTTTGATTTCACAAATAATTTGAGGGTAAGTGTGGACCTACCCAGGCAGGAAGGGACAATGTCAGCATTTAGAAGAGGCTGTTCAGTAAGACAGAAGCAATCACAGGTGGGAATCACAGGTGGGAATGGGCAACCTGCACAAAAATGTGGCAACATTCCTATTTCCAATAGTTCATTTTCATTACTCTACAGAAGTGAAGCTTGGTCTCCACCCTTGAGACCAGGAAAGGTAGCTGAACCTGTAGTGTAAGATGGGCATGACCCAACCAGCTTTACCTTCTTAAATGTTTTTTCATCTAAATAGACCAACATTTATTCAGAACTAAGAGTTCATGAGTCAGTAAATGTGTGGATGTGGGGATGTCACTACCTGCCATCCTTTTCTTCTGGACTCTTCCTGGATCAAGGCAGAAGGCATTGGCTGCCCAGAATATACCTGCATTAGATACTGACAGAGTGTCCTGCAGATCTGTTAAAACCAGAGTCACAAAACTATCCCTGAACTCATTTGTGGAGATGAATATGCTTGTGTTCCTTTATACCAGGGAATAAAATTTTTAATCCACTCAGAAAAAATATAAAATACATATCTATTTAAAAATACTCTCTCTGATAGAAGTGATTTTAATCGAAGTGGAGAGTTGTGCTCAATACTTTTTTTTAGTTGAATGTCATTACAACACATCATAAAAAGTTGCCATAATTCACCGTATTACTGAAGATGTGCTTTTCTTTGTAATTTTTAGGAGTAATGCTTACTCCTAAACACTGAGAGTAGCTGTTTGGATGCTTGATTAGAGAACGAGTTTTGTCTCCTTTACTGTTTCATAAAACCAGGTAAGAATATAAATGTAATATAGTCTAGCTCCATTCAGCTGAACTTTTTACTCTAGGTTCAAAAATGCTTGTGGAAAAAGTTTATGAGCTGCTCACAGTAACACTTGTCCACTCATAAAATAAATGCTTTTATGTTTAAAAGTTTTTCTCCTCTTTCTTACTACATTAAGGAAATGATCACTATTCACAGCTATTTGGGAAGAGGAATATAATATTTAATTTCATTTGTACTGTCAAGTATATTATTATACTAGTCCTGAGTTTATGAAAGTATTTCTCCTTGTATTTGCAATGTGTTGGGATGACTATTTTTCAGTGCTTTGATGAATAGACTAAATTTATGTTAAAATTGTTTTCATAAATCTTATTCTATATTTTTTTTATCATTTTGGTTGCTGCAGGACATGTTGCCTAAAAGTTTCCTCCTCCTTCACTTTCTTATGATACAACTAATTTTTTGAAACTGGACTATAAACTAATGTAATTTCAAACATACAGTGTACCTCTTCTGACACTATCACTTATGCACAGAGGACTTTATGAAAAATTGTGTAACATTTTTTTTCTCAGGGATAGAAGATGGAGCAAAAAGGAACAAGGTGACTTTTATGATGAATTATGCATTGATACCTCTGTAAGGTATCAAAGGTAAGCGTCTTCATGGAAATTTTATGCAGTTGAAAATTATGTAAAGGAAAAAATAATTAGAATACTCTTTATTACTCTTGTTCTAATAATGTGAATCCCAGAAACATGCCATCTAGCCCAATATTCTGTTACTAAGAAAGACTAATAGATGCACTGAAGGTAATGGTACCATATAACAATTGAATGCTATTATTTTCCATACAGTGGTTTTGAAGAGTTCTAATTTAGAGGTTTTATTTCAACCCTCATAGACTTATAGTATACAAGTCTATGCCTATTGTGTGGATAGTGTAATACTTCCTAGCATGTATTTATATTTTTAGTTTTACATCTCCAAAAATTAGACATTTTACAAGTTGAGCATCCATTGCTCAAAAAAATTCTCTTTGTTGCTTTAGATATCTACATTGTTCTTTTCTGTACTTTTCTTGTCTTTTTTTTCTTTTTTAATAAATCAGTACAGATTTCATTAGCTGAAATGAACATTTTAGTTTATCTGCATTTATTCATCATGATTCTCAGACCAATGTCTTCCTGCATGTGAAGGCTAAACATCTATCTCATAAATTATCCACATGACAATGTAATAGCAGCTCTCATTTTTACTCTCTTCCAATAGAGTCCTCAGACTTTTATATCTGCTCTTCAAACTCTTGATTCATCCTGTTGTTTTGGGGGATTTTTTGTCCATATTCTTATGTAAAAAAATATTTCCATATTTCCATTCCTACTAAATCTCATGGTCCTTTTTCCTTTCCTTTCCTTTCCTTTCCTTTCCTTTCCTTTCCTTTCCTTTCCTTTCCTTTCCTTTCCTTTCCTTTCCTTTCCTTTCCTTTCCTTTCCTTTCCTTTCCTTTCCTTTCCCTTCCCTTTCCTTTCCTTTCTTCTTCCTTTTTTTTCATTTCTTTTTTTTTCTTTATAATTTTTATGGGCTTCATCATGAATAAAACTAGAAGCCACCCTGCACTTACCATAGATTTAAGACTTAGTAATTGAATCCAGACATCTTAGGAACAGCTACTTCTCTACTTTTTAACATGAAAAGGTATTATATGTAAATACTTAGTGAAAAAAAATCTACCTTTGGGTATTAAGAAGAACAGTAATTTCAGTTCCTTATCACTCCAATAGCTATCTGTACCCTCTGTATTTTTGATTCTGTTTAAATTTTAGAGGTCAACTTCATACCTGTGCTTGGAAAAACTTAGAAACCTACACAGATGTTTCAGATGCGTTTTTCTTGTTGTGAAAGACATTGATCAAAGAAAGAGGATAAAACATATTACTGTAAAGGAGAACAATAGCACAAATAATCGAATAATAAATCTTATTGCATCACAGACAACTAGAAAAAGGAAAACACTGTGAAAACCTGTAATTTGGCAAACTTAATTTTGCATATTGCTTTGGTTAATATATAATTTCACTCAGAATCAAATAGTAACCTGTAGTGTAACGAGGCAACCAGGTGCCACTAATTGCCAGGGAGTGAGCATGAGCTTGTGTTAAGCCCACCTGTGCCTAATTAGGGTGGGCCCCCACTGTGCATGAGCAGGATCAGGGGGCCAATAAAAGGTGAGGCCTAAGATATAACCTCAGCTCAGTCCCGAGCTAGCCAGTAGAGAGGTCAGTAACTCTTGGAGCAACAGCACTGATCCGGGCTGGTCAACTCTGAGAGCCATAGGCTTAGAGCATTGCTCATGAGTCTCTGTTGGAACACCTGGTTGGACCTTGAAGCGCCGTTCCCTAAGGGAGGTTTGTCTTGCTACAGTAACCCTCTTGGGGTTAAATTCATGTTCCCTTGAAAAATGTAAGATCCAGAGTAGGCGATGGCAATTCCTTATAAAAATAAGAGCTTCACTTCTCTTAAATTTTTGTTACTGCCAAGAATGCAGAATAAGGGTAGCAGGAGCTTGTAGCCTACCATATGCATCAGGAATGTTCCAGATAGCTAAGTTAGAGCTGTTTGTATGTATGCAATCTCCATTGCTGACAAGGCATTAAAAAAACTCAGCAGAATTTGAGTTTGACAATCTGTATTATGTGGAACTTTGCATGAACAGAAATAAAACCTCTGCTGAACGTTGGAAAGCAGTTACAGCAAGGTCTCTGTTAAAAAGAAGTACGAAATTCTATTAGCACCATTTTAAAGCATCCATTACTTTGGCAAAAGGTGATTTTAGGCCAAAAAAACTATTCCTTAAAGAAACAATCTAAAAATGCAGAAGAATATTACATACCACAATAAGAATACTCTTAATCTACTTTTGAGATATGGAGTTCCATTTTTAATAATGGAATTATGGAAAAATATGGAAAATGTTAGGATAATCTTCAAATTGCTGAAGATTCAGGACTTTTTCTACTCTTCAATAGGTAGCTTTCCTTTTTAGAAAAACAAAAAATAAATAGAAATGTCCATTGCAAAGCATGTGAAGAGAAGTTTATACTGAATGTTTTCTAGAAAAAGATTAATTTCTTTTTCATATGAATATGTTTGAAATTAATTTAAAAGAAATATTCTTTTATTTCAATACAATTTTGTCACCTCATAAAAAGGACTAATAATTTACCACATCCAGTTACATTGGCATAGGGAATGAAATATTTGAAAGTCTATAGGTAAAAAAAAAGGACAGATGATAAAACAGTGCAACTTTAGGTGACTGAAGGAGACAATATTACATAATACAAGCTTTTTTACTTTGTCTTTTATACGTGAGAAATAAGTAGAATTAGAAATGGGAAAATAAAGGCCTAAAATGCTTTTGAAAAACATGCTAGTAACACCTTAATCTGAATTATGCCATCACTCCCAAAGGACCTAACTATTAATATATTGTAGTACCTACAAGAAATAGACAAGAGGAGTCAGAACTTGCAGACCTGTGCTTCCAGATACATGTAGTGCTGTTGAATTCCAATTCAAATTTCTTAGGCTGATGTAGAACTGTGGAAGATAAATAACAGAAAAGCAGGGACAGATAAGTAGATATAATTCATGCACAGATGAGGCATTGGTTTTCCAACTTCTCATTCTTACAGATGGGTAAAGGAGGACAGTAACTCAAGAGATCTCAAAGATCTCAAAAGATCTCAAATAATAGCTATTCTCGTGTATGTCTAAGGTAGGATGTAGTGTAACAAGGCAACCAGGTGCCCCTAATTGCCAGGGAGTGGGCATGAGCTTGTGTTAAGCCCACCTGTGTTTAATTAGGGGCACCTGGTTGCCTTGTTACACTACAGTAAGAATTAAGTATATTTATTCAGTACACATGTTGTATCTAATTCTGTGTGTCCTGTGCTAGGCGATGATAATGGGCAGGTTTGTTGATTCTTTAAGAAAATATTAATTACATGTTAATTACATTAAATAACATTATGGTTAATTAACATTATGGTTTCTTAAATGTTTTCTATATGTTTTCTATATAGATATATACCCTGGAAACACAGTATGTCACTGACATCTGGTAAAGGCTACCCCATGCATATCACACCATACCAGCAATCACCTTGGCTTTTCTCCTTCATTTACCACAGTTTTTATTCATAAGCCTCATGGCACCCTAATCACATTCATCTAAAAAGCTACTATGTATGCCTCCACCTCAGCTTGTTTTTCAGCAACATTTCTACGCTGGGTAGAGCTTAGCCACTGCTCTGCAGCAGAAGAAATGCCATTCCCACCATTCCCATTCATCAGAGAAAGACATAATGAGCTTCCTCATTAGTTTTTTGCTGGTGAAGTTCTTGTTTCTGATAGAAGAATTTTTTTCCCCGTCTGTACTGCAAGCTTTCTTTTAAATAAAATGAAGACACTCCTGATGTTTGTCACACTCCCAGATTACCTAAAATGTAGTAAAGTACCCAAAATAACTTACCCAAAGTAACAACTACATTCCCTGGCCCAGCTTATAACTGCAGAGGTTGGATGCTATATTTATATCTATTCCTATGACTTAAACATTACATGAACTGGTGGGAACAGACACAATCCTACAGGAAGCAGTAAAATTCAAGGTATAGATAGGACTCAATAGGGCTGGAAGAGTTCTCAATCGAAGATCCAGACAAAAGCAAGCAAGATCTTCTTCACATATGAGAAACATTTGATTGTCTCCTCTGTCATCTTCTTTTCTCATGATGATGAATCTTCAGTGCATGCCTGCACCCCATGTCAACCTGTATTACATCTGGAGCCATATAGTCAGCTAGAACTAATAGTTCTGGCAGTAGAGCTGTTGCTGATCTAAACTTTTTCTGAAGTGATTTCACCCCATTCATATGATTGGTGTCTCCTGAAAAGTGAATGTGTCAGATGTGATTGCTGTAGTAAGTTGATGCATGCAATTCAGCTGCTCATACAATCGGTCCCTTTAGCATGGATATATCAAGTTAATATCAAGCATTTCATTTATCAGGGATGTACATCTTTAAAACACACAGCCAAATCCTTATCCAGCCAAACATGTGAATGGAAATATAATAATTTTATTATAAGTCTGCTTATAGTAGAGATATATTCAATTCAGTAGGTGATTTATTTGCTACTATGAATGATGTATGTGATGTTGTGGATGATATACCTGACTTAGTTCAGTACCTGACAAATCCAATTCAGTAGGTGACACAAGGTATCATTTTTGCAGAAATATATCTGATGTAGTAGGTTATGAATTTGATAAAAAATAGGTCTTTTTCTTTGGTGAGCAATACTTTACTTTTCTCCTACAGTATTTGACTGTAAACTGTATAGGACATACACGTCTTTCACATTAAATGCTAATACATGACATGTCCATTATACCCTGTAACATCTATCCAGACTTTTGAATGCTGGAATGAACAATAGGAAGTGACAGAAGCATTGCTTTTAAAGGGTGCTTTTGACACAACATGTGAAAAATGGATATCAGATTAAGTAAAAGACAAATACTGAACATCTGGTCTGACAGCAATCAAACCCAAAAGCCTTCCGCAGCTTTTCAATAAACTTTCAGTAAAAGCCTGCAAAAGTATCAATTCAGCCTCTGAACATACTGGTTTGGAACTGACTGTTATGAGAGGAAAATATAATCTTCCATGGATATGAGTGATATACTGTATTTTTGTTACAATAATTTTTATACTGTTTTGAAGCCAACCCGCATCTGTGCACACACAAATACTGAACTGAAGGTATACCACCTCGCCAAATTGCATGATCCTGTTCAAGTTTTTAAACAACAAAAACAAAGCATGAAATTGTTATCATCGACAAGAGAAAAGTATTATCAGAAAAGAAATCGAAAGCTATCATCTGGTATTTTTGAAGTCCTTGCATCTATAACGTATTAGTTGTTAGACATGCATAGACAAATGTATAGAGCCTGGATAAAACAACATCTTTTATGAAGGAAAGCAGCACATGATGGTCAAGGAAAAAGTAGGTCATAAACAAACCACAACTTAAAAAAAAAAACCAAACAACAAAACCAGAATCTTGCCTACTGAGGCACATTTTACCTAACACCCTTGTTTGCTCAGATATGCTTTGCCAAATATAGTTCATAGAACTACTAACCTTCAGAATTACAGATAGCATATTCCTCTCAAAGGACAAGCACTTTTCACTAACAACTGTTGTTTCCTCAGAGTTTAAAGAAGAGATGTATAAATTTGTTTCAATTGAATTACACCAAGTAAGGCAGTTTCCCATTCTGATGAATCAAAAGCATCCTGTCTGACACTCTGGGCAGTTCTGGCATGATCCTGGCCAGCTTTCAGATACACAACGATTACTTCAAGGCCACCAGACAGCAGTTGTGCCACTTACTGTATTGCAGAGCATCACCAGAGTAAATTAGGCCTGATACTTTAACAATGAATGTCTACCTATCAAGAGACAAAAATAAAGGGGTATTAAGATCAAGTTCTGAGCCATCAGGCCACATTGAAACTAGGGGTGTTTTTCCAACATCCCTCTACAGAACCATATAGAATTGCATAATGCAAAATTGCTGCATCTTGATTGCAACAATAATCACATAATTTTTCCTTGGTAAGTTAAAATTATCCAACCTATGAGAGTAAATATTTGTAGGTAATACAAATCTAGTTTTCAAGATCGTGCTTCAAACTTACTATCTGTGAAGGAATTACGATTGTATTACTACTTTAAGATTGACCTTCTGGCTTAAAGACTTATCCTTGTGAAATTATTAAAAAAAAGTAATCTTTTACATACAAAAAGCCAAATTTTTTAGAAAGAGATGTGAAGATATTAGCTATTTAGAGGTGTCTAAACATGCCTAATCAAAACAGTTACGAAAGAAAACAGAAGAATGGCTTGAAGTTTGATTTGCTATACCCATTTTCTATTGTGCCCCTCCAAGACAAATTTACATTTTTAGCCTTGTTTTCATTTCAAAGACTTATTGCTTTCTGGTTTGCAACATATTCTGTAGAAACCCCCTTAGGTCTTCGATCTCCTGAGGCTTGACTGTGCCTTTAATCTCTATTTCTTTCAACAGCTTTTCTGATTTCCTGCTAAAAATGCAGTTTTGGAGGTTTCTTCTCCTGATTACCCTACCATATCATCTTTCTAAAATGTTCTCAGCTGCTTGTTTTTTCAAAAGGAGACCATTTCACTGATTTTTCTAAAAAGTGTAACAAAGAAAATGAGAGTGAAGAATTATGACAGATGTTGTGACACAATGTGAACAAAAAATCACTATCATGTGTTCACTATTATATATATGTTTAGACTCCAGTTCAATTCAGGTATTTGAGTTACTTGGCTTGGGTCCATGTTAAAAAAGAAAATTCTCACTTCAATTTCGATACAACATATTTTATCCTAGCACTCTCCCATCGGAAAAAAAAAATAAATACAGAAAACCTGGATTTTCAGTCTATATCTACTAATCAAGAAGAGGTATGTTATACTACCTAATCCTGCCTACAGCTGTTCATCTCATAATTAGATCATCTCATACTTAAATGAGCAGTACCAATTGGCTATCTTATGTTTTATTAGTCATGCCTTTCTCATTGCTATGGATACCATGAAAGAAACTAACCAGGGAAAAAGTTAACAAAATCAAGACAGTTTTGGTGCCCAAATGAAACTATATATCCAAGCTTTATGAAAATAAACACTGCCTAGATCAATAAAGTAATGTTTGCAGGGGTTCTCTGGAGCTGCTGTATTCATCTGCAGAGCCACAAACCCAGAGCAGAAAATTAGGGATCAAGCATAACCAAGACATTCAGTACACAATGCAGAGAAATAAATCCAGAAGATTAATTCTTAAGAAGTGTGCTCATAATCTTAAAACCAAACAACTCCCCACTAGGATTATGGTGCAAACAATCAAAATCCAATTTCAAGTAACTGGGAACAATAGTTGAACACTTGTCTGTTCTTCCCCCTTTGCCTACAACCTTATCAGTCTCTTTTCTAGCACTTCAAAACACTGCAGGATCAAAAATCACCTATCTTCACTCATTTTCTTCTTCCAGAAGAAGAGACTCATATTTTTATCTCTCAGTTTTGATTGTCCTCAAACTGTAAATTTCCCCTCTGCATCTCTGGGCTTGTTGCCAGTGTAGTCCAGTTGATTTCCAAAGATGCAGGGAGTTCTATGACTGCAAAAGGCTGCAGTCATTAGCAAACAGAAGTACAAGGCAAGGGAATACCATATGATGTACCCTGCTATATTGTTTGTTCATCAATGTCAGGTGTAAGTAATCTGAATTTTTCAGAAATTCATCAGAAGTCCAATGCTTCATCATTAAACCAAGTGCAATCTGGGTGATATTCTTCTGCTTTGTTATATCTGTTATTCAGTCTGCTTCTCAGCTGACACAGCCTAGACCAGTATTATTTTTCCATTTCCAATCAACACACTAATTCAGCTACTACAAAATCTTACTTTGTTTTCTGCCCAGACACTGTGAGGAAGATCACTATTGCCACACTTTGACTACTGCACCACTTTCCTCAAGAAAATTAAAATTTAATACTTAAGTTTTTTAAAAACACCCCTCATGGGAAGCCACTAAGTAACAGCCACGTATCATTTATTATAATGTGTTTTATGAGAGCTGAGTTTAGCCTAAAAATGCCTTGAAATGTTGCATCATTTCATGCATCTAGAGTTGATATAAATGTGTTCCTATGCATATGTGTTAGGCATAAACTCCAACAAAAGGTAAAACATGTAGTTCTGAAAACCTTACATTGCATTCTGTCATCAGCAGTTCATCATCAGGTGAAACACAGTTTACAAGCAATGAAGATAAGTCTAACAATGCATATAATTTAGAGGTAAAATTTTCCTTTGGGAACTTTGAAGGCTACTTCATTTTTAAAACTCAGCTATTATTTTAGAAATACTTACCTCTAACAGTAAAGAAAAGAAGCTTAATATCGTATGATTTTTATCAGGTAAATATAATGGCGTAATAAGAAAACTGCATGCAGTTTGTGCCAAGACAAACTAAGCAATTTCTTGTCTTGCTATTACATCCTTAAAATATAGTCCATTTTATACCTTAGTGGAAGCAATCTCTTATGTAATGTCTTATTTCAAGAAACATGTTTTGAATGTGTTTTTTTTCGTAATGTTTATGTAGAACTAATGTCAGGTTAAGATTGAAACTATTAATATTTGTTACCATTTCATAGAAGTGGAAGAGGATGAGCATGCTCCAAAGCTTTTGCTGTGCATGTAGTTACAGAGGTTTGGTATTGAAAACTGTCACACAGCTTCATCACACAAATAGGTTTATTGTTCTAGTCCATGTCTCTGCTGGTTCCAATGGTGGCAGCAGCCCCACGGTAGCATCACTGTGATCACCAGTGGTTATCAGACAGCTCCAATATGTTAATAACCAAGTAACCTCTTAGAAACTGAGTCTCCTGGATCATGGTCTTCATGCTGGATCTTTATTCAGAACAAGCATCACTCCATGCACTTTTCAAAATGTAGATTGCTTCATGTTTTTACAAAACTAATGAATACTGTCCCCTAGAGCCAATTTTTACATGTGATACAAACCTTTTAAGCAAAAAATGAAAACTTTTCCTTAGCATCACCCAACTTAAAACAAACCAAAACAACTTTAAAAAGTCTTGTTGAGCTATGGTTTTGTGGCAGACTATATATTTTCTTGTTTTAACTCACCTGTAATATTTAACAGATATTTTGACATAATATATTTCTCTACACCAATGATCTCTGACCCCATCTTGTTCTGGTGGCTGTCTTGGAGTGTTATACAGAGATTTGTATACTTAGATTTTTTTTAATTTATTTTATTATTATTATTATTATTATTATTATTATTATTATTATTATTATTATTCACCTTGAGAGAAAACTGGTTTTGTAGAGCCATAAAGTGCCATTTCACTTCATATTCAGATTTGATTTTTATTTGGGGCTAAGCAGCATTCTGGCTCAATGTGTTTGAAATGTTTCAAGGGAAAGAAAATCCCATTCTCAGGTGTGTTTGAACTGAGGACCTGGGAAGGAAGTGTCTTAGTGTCTTATAAACTTAGTGTCAAGAATGCATTTGTTTGGTGTGTGAGGAATGAGATGATGCAATCTTGCTTTTTTTATGCTGCTGTTACTGATACAGCAGTATCCATGCTTGCACAGAGGACTGGCACTATAGCTGACTGCCCTGCTACCCAGATAGGGATCTCAGGAGTTTCTGTTAATCCCAGGAGGATCTTCATCTTCACCATACTGTGTAAGTGCCAATTTAAGTGAGGAACCTCTGAGTGCATTGCCCCATTGCAGGTGGAGTGGGAGCATCTGGCTACAATGCCTATCAAAAAGAAATTCAGGGCTATTAAAGTCAGACTTAGAGATGAAATCAATTTCTGGAGTAACATTATGATTGTATTCCCCATAATGCTGGTGTCTATATTTAAAATATGTGTCTATACTTTAAAAAAAAAAAAAAAATTCCCTTAATTTGTTTTGTCTGCTTATTTCTACAGGCATCCGAACCTTTTCTATCAAGTTTTCCCCTTCCACAATATTCTGAACCAAGCCTTTTATCCTTTTTTCTTCTTTATTTGAAATTTTGACAGTGCAATCAACAATACAGGGACAAGGCAAGAGTACAGCTGGTGTGTTGGACTTTATGTTGGACTCCAGTTCATTCCTCTGTATTATAATTTTACCTGTTGCACCCTGGTTTCCACTACACTTATTTTTGTAGAAGCTCTTGAATCTTTAAAAATTGCCCTCACACTATCATATGAAATACCAGAGATATTATTATCTGTTCTGCTCCCTACAGCCCAATTCATTAAACAGTGTAATTAACTCAGTGGGCGAAGCTGAGACTGGAGAAGGAAGTCTGATTTTTATTTTTTGGTTTTAATTCAAAATTCAGTTTACTTTCAGGTTAATCATAAATAAATCATAATTCAGGTTAATAAAAAAATCTTCTACTACTTCATTAAAATAGCATTTGTATGCAAAGCATGCAACTACTCTGACCAGTTCCACTTAGTATCAAACTGTGGGCTTCACTCTAAAACCCCCAAACTAATACTTGCCACTTATTTCATACCACTGTGAAGGACACAGCAAAATACTGACTGAGCAAGGACAGAATTTCACCTCTAGCACTGTATGGTTTTCATATCTTTTTCTAGCCCTTGTTGCCCTCACTTCAGCTCAGTGTGAAGACTCTTATTTGATCCTTATATTCAACTACATGCATGTTCTGGTTTAGCAGAAATGATCTCCAGTGCAATTACATTTTCAAGAAGCGTTTTGAGACTACACCTTAGTAGCAGCACACCCCATTTTTCACATCCTGCAAACGTGTTCATCTTAGTGGTCTCCTTTCTGCTTGCTTTCATTCATAAAGCTGATAATTGTTACCAACAGATGTCATTAGTGGATACAGAAATGTGAATTGACAAAAAATTTATGTGAATTCGTCAGAGATTTCTCAAAAAAAAAAAAGGTAAGGGTATGAAACGCACAGAGACAGTTTGGTTTCCCTCAGTTGCTTTAGCGTTTAGTTGAAGGGTATAGCTGGTGAACATGTTTGAATCACTATCAGAATAAATTTCAAATAGACACCTGCTATGAATTTACTTTGGAGACTCCCAGATGCTCTTATGAAAGGTGTCTCAATATTGCAGAGCTGCTGCTGGTCAGTTCTCTATATTACTGTGATGAAAGAAATCAGACTGAAAACATTTTGTTCTCTGGTTTTTCATATGAGATCCTCCTTTGTGGATAAAATATGAATATAATCAATGAAATGTTACCATGAAACAGCCAATGAGAAATTACAAGCATACTTCCATTTCAAGCTATTACCTCTATGCTGTGGAGACCACCAATAAGGACTGCCTAGCATAGCTACAAGCTTATAGCAATATCATCATGATGCTGCGTGGTGTAATAAGTGCCACAGGAAATTCATACACATAGAGAAACACACCTGTGACTTCTGAAGCTTTTCATTTTGATAAAAATTGGACCACTGCACTTTTGCAAGATTGTTTCATCAGTTATGGCTTAGCAGAACTGTAAGTTACAGGCTAATATTAGGGTACGTTAACAAGGCAGATTTGTTTTCCCAGTCTCAGAACAGATCTCTTTCTTTTTTTTCCCACTACTGACATTTTTCTGCCCTTCTGTGCACAAAGTAAAAATTTTTCTTTCCTCTTTCCTCAGCTCAGAAAAGATCCTTTCCCCATTCATAAAGCAATATCTTCTTGTGCCCAAGACTCTCATGAAAGAGAAATGGCTCACCTGCAGAAAATTTGTATTATATTAGATTCCATAATCTTTAAGACAATATTAATTATTGACTTTGGATTACCTAAATTAGGTTAAAGTTCTAAGAATAAAATAAATTCCGACAAAAAGCTGCTGAAGATGAATTCTTATTCACCAGATCAGGAGATTGCATCTTCACAATTGCAACAAATTATTTGCCAGTCATTCACTTTCTTTCTTTTCTAAATCCTGACACAGAACTTCTAGGGAAAAGATAATATAGGATTTATCAGTCAAAATCAATCTATAACAAGATATTTTTTTTCCTGATGAACTTTTCTGTGATTATTACTATATTTAGCATGTGTGTTCTCCGTATGCCTTACATAATGAAGTTGTGCATTGGTTTGATGCTGAAAGAATTAAAACATTATTGAGCTCACTTATCAACCAGAAAAGGCAAATTATACTGATTAAAACAGAGTACTTAGGTGCTTCTGCCATAGAAAGGAGAAAATCTAAGCTTGAAAGAGAAAATTAGTATTCTACAGGCTATTCCAAATAGAAAATTGACCTCAATTCATTAACGTATATAAGTCAAAATACTCATTCCTCAACTTTTGACCTGACCTTACTGTCAAAAATTTTGGATGAATGTTCAGAAGAAAATGTTATCACAAATCAAAAGCAAAGACTGCTTGGACAGGAACTGTGCATTGCTCATCACAATTCAGCTCACACAATTGTCATAAAGGTAAAAAGTGAACATATAAGAGCAGAAATAATGAGAGAAAAAGAAATAAAATAGACACAAAAAGAAATAGGCCAGATTATCAAGTGATGTAAATTTGTCTGTCTCACTTGAACAACAGAAATCAAGCTGATTTATACCACTTGAGGAGTTCATTTCATAATTGGTTCATTGTGATGGTCATATAACTTCCTGCTAACTCATTCTTAAAGTGCTGTACAGTTGGACTATGATGGAAGATGCTGCATGTTTTTTTAATCACAGTCTCACATAGAAAAATAAAATAGTTAAAATTTCCATTAAATTAACCCGCCAGAGGTGCATTCTGAGGTGATAAGAAGTGGTGAACACACAATAAATTCACTAAAATTCTCTGCGTCTGCTACTGTTCAAAATCAATGACATCTAACATGGGAAATCCAAACATTTTTTCAAAAATTGTTATCATTTACAAAATCTCAATTTTTTGAACTTTTAGAAATTATTTCACTGATATCTGAGAGCCTTGCTGAATCTGCTGGGTTATTTCCAAAATCTGGAAGGAATCATCAAATTAAGTCCTGGAAAACTGAGGCTCCTATGATTCAGACTAACGTGTTCGTGGAGCTAGACAAAACAGTTGAATAGTTTCCAAATTACTGGCCAGTGTCACAGGTTTATGGGGCTATTACAGCAAAGCTGTTTTCACACCTCAGGATCAAGAAGAGTATTTGAAAATATAAATGTAAAAGTATAAAATTAGTTTGTACTGATCTCTTCAGGTAATTAATTATTCTTCAGAAATGAAAGATAAAAATCTATGTTGAAACAGCTTCTCTTTGGAGTGCAGGAGCAAAAGAGGGAGATAGGGAGATATTAGTATTTTGATGTTCTGAAACATACATTCTTCCTTTTTTTTTTTTTTTTTTTTTTTTTTTTGAGTCATGCAGAAAATAGCTCAGTTATTTCACTTAGAAAAGTGAATCACTGTGTATGCCCACTACTCTTATTCTTTGCTTATTCTGGAAGGAAACTGTCCTTACTGCTCCATAAAGAGTAATTTCCCTAACATGACAGTATTACTGTACTCCAGAAGTCATTATGTTCCTTAGTGTCAATGATCTGCAAAGTAGGAACAAAATACAGATTTCTTCTATTGACATAAATGCTTAGAAATACAGAAATGCCATAAAGACATTAAACTAAAAAGCCTTTTTATCAGCCCTCTCAAGGAGCACCCCATAAGCTTCTGGTATTGTGATGGCTCCTGTATCAATGCATCTTTCTAAGCTGGTCAAGGACTGACCTATACAAGAGATGCAATCAAGAAATAAACAGTTAAAATGCCAAAAAATTATGGCAGATGTCTCTCTAGTCTGTGAATAATATAGTGAAAGTCTAAGATCTGCTGGTTTAACAAATCCCTAGTAAATTGTAAATCCATAGGTTATAATAACACTAATAGAGCCTTAAGATTTTTTCTGTCAAAGGTAAGTGTTGTCCTTTCAATTTTGAAATGTCTGTGGATAGTATATTTAACAAAGATTAAATCTTAAAAAACTTTTGTAATATTCTGTCTATGAATTCAATAATAAGTAGGCAACATTCATATATAACCATTATTGCTGAAGGATAAATTTTCTCACTAGGGCAGGGAGCTATATGGAACAATGTTATTACATAGAGTTCATTTTTTCTGCTGGTGGTATAGTCATGTTCTTACTTATTGTTAATTTTTTTAATCATTGATATATCTGTGTAACCTACGCTCTATAGTTCTAGTTCCTCTTACTTTACCCATATACGCTTTCAAACCATGTGCAAAAGAAAAACAACCCAGAATAAAATGTCAACAGCTGCTATTAAAATAGTTTGAGGCCTCTGACACCCTTTGAAAATAAAATGTCCTCCTACTATCAGTTCCAAAATCTATATCAAATTGTCTTTCCTGACTTTTCTGATTTATGGGAAAGTTTGAATGTAACAGAAAGTAAGTGTCACATTGTTTATGTTTCATTATAGATGTGGTGTATCTGTTTTTTTAATAAAGTCTGTGGAAGAGCAGCAGAAATAAAGGTTGCCTGCATACACCCTCCCAACTGTTTCACGTTTGAAACCTCTAGGAAGAGAAGTTCAGTCTGTTTCTGAGAACTGCAGGTGTGCTACTTGTGGTGCCCTTTAGGTCAAGGCAGAACCAAAGAGGAGCTTAGAGGGAAAATGCAGAGACACATTCAGCCTTAGAAACTTCATAAAGATGATCAACCCTAAGGTGTACCAGGAGGAAAAGCCTCAAATGGATACAACAATTCAATTTAATTTATCTCAACAAAAAGGTCCATGGTTTTATCATTTAATGAGTTTCCTCAGTCTAGTTTATTAATTTGTGTTCTGGTTTTAAGGAACTGGAAAGCTGTTGATTCATTCACTGCAAAGGGAACAAATACGAGGTCCCTCTCATGGGTCTGGCCAGCTTGAGGTCCTGGTCTGCCCAAGAAAAAGAATTTCCAAATTGGAGATATGTAATGTCTTCCCTCCTGGCAGAAGATTTTTTTTTCTAAAACAATAGAACAACCAGATTTTGAATTATAAAAGATTCCCCAACTTTGTGTGTTATTTTGTTACATTGCTTCATAATAATTGTCTAGGAGCTTGCTTCTTTCCATAAATGTGCCCAAATTGCTCAAACTCAGCATTAGTGGTTATGACCTATTGCTACTACTTTTTTCCTGTACAGAGCTAGTAAAACATCAGAATCATGATCTGGAGTGTGTATGTATAACCAATCATGTAGAGAAGCAGAGTGCCTCAGTAGTTCTCTGGCAGTGAAGAGTTCAGAAAACTGCATTCCTGTGCAAGAAAACACCATATCTGTAGTTCACTTCCCTAGCAAAGAGGAGGTCACTGGGGCATCTAGCACTGCAGAGAGAGCTTTCAGAAACCTTTGCAGTTTTGACTCCAAACCCTAATTGCAAGAAAATTTAACCAATGGAGAGGCATCAACAGCATCCAGCACTGAGTGTAATCCTGACAAGGTTTATTGTGAACACTGTATCCCTACAGGGTGGCTCTTATAGGGACTGCAGGTGAGAGGTGCTAAACAGTAAGAGAGGTAGTGAGTTAAGACTGAGCTAAAACTCTGTGAGATTGTTAATCTTTGTCTCCAGATGTTTCTTCAAATAACAAGTTATAAGTCTAGCCATCTTTCTTTGTTCTCTTTTTCTAATGAAACTAAAGGATTAGCAACAACACATATGTGGGGGAAAAGAGTAAGTTCACTATTAGTTGGAAGGATCAAAAGCAAACAAAGCTTATTTTGATGTATTCTGCATTCACGACCTCCAAGCTTAAACAAAGATTTCAGAAAATTGCTTAGTTCTTGAAATGTAAAATCATGAAGCAAAACACACAATATTCAAAAATTTAGATCTCAGAATAGATTTTAAGTGTTAAGCACTCAAAATATTTCCTTAAAGAAAGCCTGCTCTTTGGAACAGCAGATTATTCCGGGGTTTACGATATGCTATTGAAGCATGCAGAGCTGACTGTGCCATCAGGAATGACAACTTGTGGGAAGGGTGGTGAGCAGAAACATTGATAGTGATAGTAAGAAATGAAGCAGATGACAAATCTGTTGTGTAGGAGGATCTGATTTTAGTGTCAACATTTTACTAATGAATATGAGTTACTTAATTGCTCAGCCCACGAAAAAGCAAGACTAATCATGGCACTACAGCCACATGTCAGAGTACACACCATTTAAGTACCTATCACCTAGGCACAAAACCCAGGATAGGTGATTTTCTTTTTGCACAAACAACACCCTAGAAACACATTCAATTAATGACTCTGGTGAGTGGTAAAGAGAATTCAGTACTGACATGTCATATCTGTGCGATACGATACATGTCAGCATGAACATTCACTTCATGCATATTTTAAGCATGGGGTATGTAGGGTGAATTATATTCCCAAGAGCTATCAGATATGTAAAAGTACTTTGTTACTTGTGAAACTAGGTAACTCTAAAAGCAGAATTCACTGGAGGTATGCTACTGGATTTTTTCTTCCTCATCCAGAAAAGCCCCAAGCACTTTTTGATCTCTGATTGTCATATGGAACTACAGCTCTTCTGATCTGAGGATCCAAGTTAAAACAACGTGCCCTGCTTGAGCAAAAAGGAACAGACAATGTTTTTAAATTCTCCAAATGTGACAGGTCTGGATATAGTGGGGATGCAGGAGTAGCCCAGCAGCTTGACACTTCTTGCATTGTTGGACCCAGAGTCTGCACTGAACATATGGGGGAAGGGGTAGAATAGGTACCAGATAACCCATCTGGTAAATCAGCATCCTTTTCCATTTGAAGCTTTCCTGATCATGCTGCTACTGAGACAAGCCTCAGCATTTCCTCCAGATATTTTTCCTCCACAAAAATGGGCACATCTTCCTTTAGAGACTATTAGCATCCATAGCCTGAAGAGTGAGTCACAAATAATACATGTGCTCCTCTTGAACAGAAGTAAAGGACACTATTATGAAAAAATAATCTGTTTTAAACTTAATGGGCAACAATGGCATGCAATCAGTAGGAAGAAATAAATAAAAAAGCTATCCCATTATGGTTAATTTATGAGCAAGAAAGGAACAAAACTGGTTTAGTTTCAGTTATTTGCTCATAATTTAGGTGGTTTTCTAATAAACTATTGTGAAGATGACAATCTGGAGTACAGTATAGATTAATTAGCACTAATAAGAATTGCATGCTCTGTATCTTTCTGGTACTTGCAAGGATGACAATACTTCTACTAGGTTTTGACAGCTGGTTTTACAGATCTTATTCATTTAACGGACATGTTTGAAACCCAAATGGATCTATCACCTGTTTAAATTGCTTGTGTTATCAAATCCACAATTATTTTCTGAACATATGATGGTAGATTTTGTTTGTTTGTTTTTATTCTGTAACCATTAAATATATCACAGATTACAGAATTTAGAGAAAGTTAAAGGTGGCTGCTACCGCAATTGCCATTTGGTTAGGAGATGCTTTGAAATTATTTTCTTGCATTAAATAAAGAAAAAAATAATTCTTTCCAGTTGGTGACATTTTCATGTACGTACATATGACTAGTAATAATAAAGGCAGCACTTAGCACTGAACTAATGCAGAGATCCAGAAATGAGACAGATAGAATAAAGGACACTCAAGAGTAAAGAATAAACTCTTTAGACATCCATAATCTAAGACAAGAAAAATTATAGCAATTCTTACCAGTCAGAAATGGCATGAGGATAGTAGGAACAAAAAAAAAAAAAAAATGCTCTAAGAACGTTTCATGCATGACCAAAACAAGGTTATTATTCTTCAAAGACAGCTTTGGCTTAAAATAGCTCCAGTATGTATCTGAGTTTAAATGGAGAGGCAATAACTGTTCATACCTGTATTTAGGATCTCATGATATCTGAGTAATTGTTACTTATTACTGCAAACAGGAGAGGATTTTTTGCATGGTATAAGTAAAGCAGTGTTTTTTAAACCAGTGATTTGATACTACAGGCTCATTGATTAATCTGATATTTGATTGTTCTAATATATTTGACATATATATTTACTGAGTACATTTCTTTATTTCTGTAAGATAATTTTGATGTTTCTCCTATTATATACACACACAACATACATATTTTAAGTATGTGTGTATATGTAGTTATGTAAGATAATGAAAAAATCATAAAATGGTTTCAGTTGGAAGGTACCTCAAAGATCACCTAATGCCAATCCTCCTGCCATAGGCAGGGACACCTCCCACTAGACCAGGTTGCTCGAAGCCCCATCCAACCTGGCCAGGAACTCTTCCAGAGACCGGACAGCCACAGCTTCCCTGGGCAACCAGCTCCAGTGTATCATAAAGTTCTTCCTAATGTCTAATTTAAATCTCCCCTCATTCAATTTGAAACTGTTTGAAACTGTTAACCTTGTTCCTATCACTACATCCCTTAAAAAAGTTCCTCCCTAGCTTTCCTGTAGGTCCCCTTCAAGTACCTCCCCAGAGCCCAGGCTGAACAACCCCAATTCTCTCAGCCTGACTCTATAGGAGAGGTGCTCCAGCTCTCTGATCATCTTTGTGGCCCTTCTCTGAACCTGCTTCAACAGATACATGTCTTTCCTGTACTGGGGGCTCCAGAACTGCACACACAGTGTTCCATCTAGGCTATCACAAGCATGGAGTAAAGTAACTAGGAATAGACCACTTTTTCCAATTTCTATTTCCCTCCCCGTATTTGGTCTCAAGTACATCCTTCCATACTATGTTTAAGGTTGTGAATTAGAACCAAAAGTCTGAGGCTCTCAGTCTTCTCTCTTTTTACATCTCTTCCTCAGCCACTGATGTATTTCTAGGCCATCATTTGCCATTGTTGCTATTGTCATTGGCATCAGCCCAGCCTATAGATTAGGGTGTTCATGTTCAATTATAATCTTGGTCAGTTTGCTACATATTTCCTAAGGAAACAAGTTACAGAAAAGAAATCTTTGATTTTAGCTGATTATATCACAAGCACACCATAATAGACTAGCAGAGGAAAAGACTCTTTGCAGCCCCTGGGCTTTTTCCACATCCAGTTTCAGATACCAACAACAAACATTAGTTATTTCAGAACTTGTCAAGAGATTCCTCAATATAATTTATAATGCAAAAATGTCAAGTAAAGGTATCAGAAAGCCATTACTGGTCAGCTGATAATAAATGGACTACATAGGAAAGACATTTAGAGTCAATGTACAAGCCACTATACATGTAAATTGAGATTTGCAGCTAGGAAATTTTCACAAGTTCATACATGCATATGCTCACATATGTACACATTCAAACATACAGAGAAAAATAGTATAATATTCCCTAAGCCTTTTAGTTTTACAGGACCACTGTAATAGTTCTCACAGTTTAATGCTGGGCCAGCAATTAACCAAATGACATGCTCTCTATTAATCCACCTCCCTTCCATGATAAAGAAAGGAAAGGGAGAGAAACTTGCACGTTGGAAACTAAACTACACATCTTTAATGAAACAGTAATGATATAAAAGGAAAAATTGTTATAGTTGAGTATATACAAATATACTCAAAACAACACCATGTTCCTCTCCCCTGTAATGCTCACATCACCACCGAGGCACAGCCCTCGGAAAGTCCAAATCTCAGTTCCTGGAGTCAGCAGGAGTTGGGAGCTGGGGGCAGGAATACACATTCAGGATATCAGAGATCTGGACCACAGCTAGACAAACAAACAGAACCATCTGAGGATTCTGAGAAGGAAGCAGAAAGAAAGGTGCTTGACCCTTGCTATCCCTGGAATTTATACTGTGTATGACATTTATGGGATGGAATATTCTGTCTGGTCAATTTTGGTCACTTGTCTTGTCTGTTCCTCCCTAGAGGAGTGCTGCAGGTGTGACCCCTTTACTTCCTTTCTCTTTCCAGAGCATAAGATATTCCTCAAAACCAAGTAATGGCCTTGATTCTGCAAACCATTCTGTAACTGTAGCTATAAACATCAACTGTTATCAACCACAGAAGCAGACACTGGCTGAGAAACTTGCTGTTAATTTCAGCAAGTGCAGCTACTTAGAAGAGACTTAGCTGAAAGAAAAATTAAAGACAGAAAATTAATTCTATCCTGGCCCAAACATAATAGTTTTCTTGTAAAATATAAACTGGTGGTAGAAATTTAAGAAAAAACCCCAACAACCAAACAACACAGAAGATAAGAATGCAAATTGTATCATATATAACAGAGAAGTTATATATAGAGAACAAAAATTTTTGGTAGTCTTGTAACGCAGCATGAAAATATAAAACTTCATGTGCTACTCTACAGAAAGCTAAGAAATGTTGTGATTGCTTATGAAGTGTGTAGCAGTAACTGTAATAGACAATAATATTACACTTCATTATCTGTAAGTCTATTTAGTACTACTACCAGAAAATGTAATTCATTACAACAAATAGAAGCAAATATTATTTGGAAGGTAATTTACAAAAAAATTGATACTTTCTATAGTATCATGCTTTATACCAGGCTGTGATAATACAATATTTACCCATTTTACCCAGCTGGATAAGCTTATGAATTGTGCATGTATGGGAGGGCACCAACTTATTAGATATAGTATTTTCTATGGACTATTGTGCCATAGCATTGTGCAGCACAACAATCAGTGAACTGCTATTTGGCTTCTTTCTTTGAATTCTATATATTACAGGTGTGTCCGCAAGTATGTATATAAATGTACATATGTACACAAGTATACATCTGTGCATTTCCCTTATGTGACCCTCCCCTGGTGGGTGCTGTAGACACAAAAACCCAGTTTTGTTCCCTCTAGTCCTTGGTTATCACAAATAACAAAGCCCGTGCCAACTCAACCTTCTGCTTTTTATTACCAAGTGACTGCTTTTTCCCCACTGCCTTCATAAATCTAACCCTGTGGTTATATACTCTGTAGTGTGGGAGCTGAAGGTCTTTGTAGATCCTGGTAACTAAGGTCTGTCAGAAAAATTATGCAGTATTTTTTAAGTTGATGATTTTTATTTCACAACTTGTTACTGTTAGTTGTGTAGTCAGGTTTCACTTCTATGAGCTGTTTCTGGTGTTTTTTGTTATTTTGATTCTCTTTTTCCAGTCTGCTACCATGAAAGGCTTTTCTAAAACCCAGTTTCCCTTCTCCTTAGTCTGAAATAAAACTTTTTATATCCTTCTTTAAAACAGAAGATCACAATAAGGTCAACTAGGAACAACAAAAACTATAAAACTTCTAATCTACAATTCGCTAGTGCTTCTTGATGTACTGCTGCCTTCAGGAACACTCCTGTTATACCAGGAAATCTCCTGGTATAATATTACTGACCTAACATTTCTAGAGCAAAGTGATTTTCTTAACTTCAGTAATTCATTCTCTATTGCAAAGTGCTTTCAAGCCCTCAGATGGAAAGCCATATAGAAATGTAAGCCATAATTAAAAATGAAAATTAAATGCCTGTGCAATCTTTTCTTGCTGTTTCTTAAGGAGATTTGTATAAGTAAAAAGTAATTTATATTGCCAAGGTGCTTTTCCTAGGCTTTTATGCTTTTTTTTTTTTTTTTTTAATGAGCCACTTTTAGCAACACACACAATTAGAAAGGCTCAGCTTCTGTGCTGCAAATGCATGGGCAAGAAGGACTGTGAAAAGTGTGGCTAATGAACAACTGACAGTTTGGTTAAGACTACTGAAGCTTATTTTCATCTTCATATTTATCTGATGTTAATTATTCACTTCTCTCAAGCCAAATAAAAATTTACCAAGAGAAATATAAATTAAAATCAATTTGCTTCCACAAAAACTAATAAAACAAACAAGCAGACAAACAAAAAGATATGGAATTAAGTCAGTTAAACGGATAAGCAGATGATTAAAAAATTATTCCACATATATTATATTTCAACAAATATCTGTATCATCAATGTCCATATGCTTGCCTTCCAAGCCCTTTATTTTTTAAATTGATTAATTCAGAAAAGTTATGATGCCATGAGCTAAAATTCAAAATCTAGCTTCCTTGATGCATTCCCTCATTTATATTTTAAGTAATCATTACTTTTTCAGAAATTACTTTTTTATATGAATATCCAATATCTACTATGAAGTTAAATGGATGATTTTGTTATCAAACTTGGATGTTTTTGCATTTTAGTTTGTTTAAACCTAATTTATTCTCCATGTGCTGTAGACGAGGTAGGAAAAAGCATATCCTATTCAAGTATTCTCTAAATAAGTAAAAAATATTGTATGTTATCTATACAGTACCTGAAGGTAAAGATTTCCAGTAGAATTTATCTTCCTGTTTAGAGAAAAAATCTCAAATAAAAAAATCTGATAAATTAAAATCTATGCTATTTGAAGAGAAATACTTTTAATGTATACTGATATGTAAGATGCATCTGTTCTACCTAAGGAATTAAAAAGTTAGCCTTTTAGGCTTATACTAGTCTTTTTAGACCTGTTTTATAATCAGGGGAGAGAAACAGACTGACTGTACTGTTCCATCTTATTGCAGGATGAGAATTAGATTAGAAGTATTCCCTAGGTAGGTCATATAAATCAATGTCTTTTTTTTTTTTTTTCCTGTAAGAAGACACTCATAAGACTAGCTTCAACTTCTCCATTTCACTCTCTTGCAGAGAGTTTTAGCCAATAACTAGATGACAGATGCTCTCCTAAATTCCCAATGACCCTCCCAGAGGAAAATATAAAGAGGAATAAGGGAGAGAGACTTTAAGGTTGGCAAAAAAACACTAGAAGAGGAATAATGAAAAAAAAGAGTAATAATAAAAATAATGGTGAATTACATAGAAATATGAATATATAAGCATGGAAACCACACTCAGCTGGTAAATTGGAAAGCTGTAAGTTGGAAAAGGACCTGGGGGGATTGGCTGACAGTCAGTATGAGTCAGCAGTGTGTGCAGGTGGCCAAGAAGGCCAATGGGATCCTGGCTTGTATTAGGAACTCAGTGGCCAGCAGGTACAGGGAGGTGATCATCCCTCTGTACTCAGCTCTGGTGAGGCTGCATCTTGAGCACTGTGTTCAGTTCTGGGCACCTCACTACAGGAGGGACACAGAAGTGCTGGAGAGTGTCCAGAGAAGGGCAACAAAGCTCATGAAGGGCCTGGAGCACAAGCCCTGTGAGGAAGGGCTGAGGGAGTTGGGAATGTTCAGTCTGGAGAAGAGGAGGCTGAGAGGAGACCTCATGGCTCTCTTCAGCTGCCTCAAGGAAGGTTGGAGCAAGGAGGGAAACAGCCTCTGCTCCTTAGGGAACTGTGATAAGACCAGAAGGAATGAATGGAAGCTGCTCTGGGGAGGTATGTTAGGAAATATTTTTTCACCGATATTGGAATGGCCTGGCTAGTACAGTGATGGAGTCACCATCCCTGGAGGCATTTAAAAGGCATTTGGACCTGGTCCTTAAGGACATGGTGTAGTAGTTGACTGTGGTGTTTGCCAAAGTTTGGATTGGATGATCTTGGAGGTCTCTTCCAACCTAAACATTCTGTGATTCTGTAATTCTGCAATTCCTTCCCAACCAGAAAAGTCCCAAGCTGTACTCAGCAGCAGATGGGTGTGCCTCAGTCCGAGATCCCAGTGACAGCCCACAACAGCCAAGCTGGCCCTAATCTGGGAGGCATGAGAAGGCAACATGTCTTGGTGAAGGATGTTTTTCTGGGGTGAGAGAACAGAATGCAAGAACATCAGCAGCAAGCTGAAAATGCAACATTCTTTTCACTGAAATATATCACTGAGTTCTCCCCACTTTAAAATAATCACATTTTTCTCTTCAGAAGTTCATTGCAACTTATATTAAAATTAGAAGATAAAAATATCTGAAAGAGAATATGTATGTTATGCTACAATAGGAATGTTTTACACCGTATTCACAATGTGGTGTTAGACAAACCTGAAGGCATTCAGTACTAGCAGTATTTACAGAGTGGGACAACACAGGCAAAGTTTTCACAGACATTTAAACATAAAAATTTCTAATCTGATACTGTTGTAAAAATACATATGGTGGGATTTTAACAATGACATTGGAATTATTTTAAGGAAATGAACCTTTTCTCTTTTTCATTTAGGTTTTCTGACTTTTATGATATATGGAGACTAAAGTAGCAAAGCAAAATTCTGACATTCTGAAAACTCTGGATTATTTTTATCATGAGAAATGTTTTAATCTCTCTTTTTTATACAAAAAAAAATTACCATATGGAAGAGTTCGCATTTTCATTCCGCTTTATAAATTATACTAAACTCCTCACAGAACTCAGTTTTAGGACTGAGAAGAAGCATCCATAGTTAATTAAGCTTCACACTCTCTCCTTTCAGAGTTCAGCATCTCTTGCAGTAGGCATATTTTGGAACTATGCCACCTTTTAAAAATACCACCTGCCTCTCTGCTGGAAACAAGGAGACATCCATCAGGCTTGATAGGTTGTGAGTCCTCTAAATACAGTGAAAAAAAATATTGTCTGAGTTGAAAGCAAGGGGCAAAAGGAAAACTTTGCAAGTTAAACTCCCCTACTTTAAAGTTGTGCTGGTTTTGTCTGTACTTACACAGAGCCAAGGCCCTTTCTGCTTCTCACCCCACCATACCAGTGAGTACATTGTGCACTATGAGCACAAGTTGGAAGGGGACACAGCTGGGACAGCTCACCCCAAGTGACCAGAGGAATATTGCATACTATATGACATCATGCTCAACAAATAAAAAATGGGGGAAGAAGAAGAAAGAGGAGACATTCAAGTGGTGGCATTTGTCTTCCCTAGTGACTACCACTTGTGATGGAGCCCTGCTGTTCTGGCGATGACCATGGGAAAAAGTGAAAGAATTTGTTTTGCTTGTGGGCATGTCTTTTGCTTTTCATATTAAACTGTCTTTAGCTCAACCCATGAGTTTTCTCACTTTTAGCCTTCCAGTTCTTTCCCTCATCCCATTATGAAAGAAGTGAGGAAGAAACTGTGTGGAGCTGAGTTGCCATCTAGGGTTAAATCACAAGTGGTAATGTCTATCTCAGTGCATCTAGTTCACAAAGAAACTATTCTAATGTTACTATTCTACGAGTATTTTTTTTCTGAGCTATAATATATCATGTGTTTTTTCACAGATTTTACCAAGAGGGAGAACAGCATCTTGGCTATAGTGTTATGATATATTGTAGGAGATTGAGTTTGTCTATGCAAGAAACATATGAAAAATATTCCTCTATTTTTTAATCTTTAGGGTAAAAATGCACAGAGAATTCATTAGCTCAGACAACAAGCTGTAGCGAATGTGGACCTGGGAGGGAAAGTGGAGATGTGACTTCTGGCAGAGCTTGCCAATATTATTCCCATTTAAGGCAATTAATCTTTGTCAACAATTAGTATGACAGATAAAATTGGCTTAAATGATTAATCTACTCCCCTAGTGACATAACAGCTGATGAACCTAGCCATATAGGTTAGGAAGTCAAAATGATAATGAATAGCATTATGCAAATTTGTATCAAGTCAAAGAAAGGGGAAAAAAAATCAGTCTTAACATTATACACTCTCATTCTCAAGAATGGCTGATTTGACAAAAAGAAGGAAAAAGGGACAGATCAGATACCTTTGAAAGCTAGTACCTCCCTAGTTCTAACACAGAAACCTATTGCTAACAGCAGTTATAGGGAGTTTTATGTATAAAAAAACCCCTGATTTTTCTCTCAGTGACACACTATGCAATATTCTTTGAAGTTGAAATGCATCTGTGAAAGAACAACAGTGAGAATTAACAGTTTGGAAATGATGAACACATCTGGTAAAGCTATTTTATATAAGATAAGAATTAATTATGCATAATAACATAAGATTTCTGCTTTTGAATGTATTAATCCATTAAGCTTGGGAGTTCCAGAACCTGTGCAGCCTGAGATTGCTCTTTAGCCTGTATCAGAGTGAAAATAATCCAGGCCTTCAGATCTGTGGTTAATCTTAGCTTTGTACATAGGAAAAAGGAAGAAATACACATTCCAGAGGCAGGACTTAAATAAATTTGCAAAGTCACAGCACTGGTGCTGTTTTAACAATCCAATATTTCCCTGATTATACAAACTGATTGTATAAGGGATAGTTTTAATAACTGGTTTATGTGAATCTTTGTACTAATTTAGTTCTGTGTGTGAAAAGGGATACTGTCCTTCAATGATTCCACCCTATCTTTATCAAAGGTAACTATACTATACATTTGCAACAGCACAGTATTTCTGAGGACTTTTAATCCACCATGAATGCATAGTGACACTAACATAAATCAGAAGCTTTGAACTGCTCATTGTATTCTGAAGTTTTTTCATTTGACATGGGAGACCTGCAGTGTTTTGTTTTCTCTAATACCAAGTAGGTAAAGCTGTTATGTTGACAGGTTTAGTACCGTTGCTAGAAATGTTCTCAGTATTTTTACTATATACTGTTAAAAAAAGGAACACAGACTTTGTAAGAACTTACATAATTGACTATGATACTCAATTTCTTTTTATTTTATGAATAATTCACTTTCAGTCAAAATTAAATACCCTTTTAAAAGCTAGGCCTTGCAGACTCTAACTACTATTCCGCAGTTACTATGTGTAAATGTATAAATTTATTTTGCATAAGTGTATTTTTTCAAATAATACAAACTACTTAAGACACAGATCACTGCCGTGGTCAGCGTGCTTACATTTTCTAGGATCAGAGAGCAGTCTGTCAGAACTGCTAACAAGTGCACTTTTTCAATCCAGCTTTTCTAGAATAGTTCTGTAAAGTATACAATCTCTCATGTGTAATCAAGAAGGAAATTATCTCATTAAAACTTCACAGTTATCTTCCTTTCTAGCAACTTGCAGGTTTCCATAGTTTGTATGGGTTTTTTTCCCAATGCAAATGATATGTGTGTGCCCTGCCCTACCTTTTACTAACTAATTTTGAGCAGACCTGGAAATGAAATTCACAGTCTGATGTGCATCCAAGTTACAGCAGCAAGTAAGGACTGTCCCAGTTCAAAGACTTTGGGTACCATATTTCCGTTGGTTTGGGTTTTTTCCATAGCCACTGTAGCTCATATCTTGCTTTCATTAGTATATTGACTATTAGTTATAGGTAGCCAGCACCTTTTCTTTTAACAGAGGGGTAAAGAGAAGAGTGAGAAACACAGACATAAAGTGCTGCGATTTCATCTTCATGAAAAACAAACCCCTCCAAGATTTCCCAGCAATGTCAATGTCTCAAGGATTATATGATGAGAGTATTCTGTAGGAGACATAAATTGCTCAGCAGCTGTTGTTTGTCAGAAAAGTTTAAATGAAGGAGAGGCCTAGAAATTACTCTTAGGTAAGGTTGCTGACCAGGATAGGTAAAATTACCTGTTAAGGGACTGCATGGAGAATTAAGAGGTAGAATACATTTTATTTTTAGCTATTCGGCTCTGGACTGGCAGCATTATAGCATAGCTCTGAAAATAGAGAAGAAAAAAATATAAAGTAAATTATAATTTATTTGCTTTTAGAAATGTACCTTCACATTGTACAGTCAAGTGATTTAGGGCCAATATTGCCAAAGATAATGTGCTTCAGTAAAAGGGAAGAAAAGAGCAAATAATAAACAGCTGTAAATCTTAGGGAAATATTTTGGACCTTCTATGTCAGCAAACATCTGGGTTTCTAAATGGTCTCTCTTCCTTAGTTTGGAATTAGGATGCTTCTATATCCTATTTGACCTTGAACTGAGAAGGTAAAATTAACTCTTCCTCTGGCTTCAGACTGGATCTGCAAAGACAGTGGGTAAAGGCAGCAAGTGAAGACCCATTATTGAGTTCATTGCATTTTTGGATCACTGGATCCTGTATCACTATTTCAATTCTACTTCTAAAATCTGTTCAAGTTCTTTGACCATCTCTCTATCTTGTATATCTCAGGTATATTAGGTAAGGAAAAATATTAAAGGGGAGTTCCTTATACGTATGTCCTTTATATGGGAAGGGACACTAGATTTAGTCTGGGCATGACGCCTTTCTTCTGAAGAACAATGCTAAGATGAATACTTTATTGCCTTTCTTAAAGGGAAAGTTTATTTTTATTCTCAGGAGGTTGTTTTCTCTGCTGAGATAGAGCATTTTTACATAGGAGGGGAGATTGACTGTATTGGTAGGTCAGTGTTCTCATACAAGGTCAGGTACTAAATCAGAACAGAAATGGTCTTATCATGTCCTTGCCAGTCATGTCAAAATCTGTCAGTTCTTTCTCCTGGCCTGCTGAGCACTGAACAGGCTATAAGCTGGTTATTACACATTTAATAAAACATATAGACATGGCTGGTTACATATCATACTCCGGTCAGGAAGTACAAGAAATCTCTCATAAGGAGATGTCAGATGGAACAGTGTGAAAGATGTTCTTTTTAAAAAGTCCTCTTATTCTCATACTGAAGGAAACAGAATTACTAACTAAAGTCCAAAATAGAATTAGAGTTGTTTAAATGCTATGAAACAAAAAAAAAAATCTTTGTTCTTACTTCTCTTTAGTATCGTAAAATGTGAGATGTAACTTTTTCAGCAATTTTTTATGTGATCAAAATATCCTAGTGTGCTGTTTGCCTGGTAATCTTACACAAAAGTTGAATAAAATTTGAATCTGATTTGAACACAAACTTAAAGGGCTTGGAAAAGCCTGAGTACATGCAGCAGATTTCCTGTGTGACCTTACACTTCTAAATCTTTGCATAGCTTTGGTTCTTCATTTTCCAAATCAGGATTTGATGGGTTTCTGCCTCACACACATTAGGGCTCGTAAAATGCTTTTATATTAAAATCTCCATGTCTGGTATTAAATAACCTAAGCAAACAGTCATTACTCTGGTAGCTTAAGCTTTAAGAAAAACACCATATGTTTTGAGACTCACAATAACATCAGAAAAGTTGCAGCATGACAATGCTAGCTGTGTGTGCATGTCTTCAGGGCAAGCTTCCTGGAGAGAGCCCACACAATCTCTTCAAGTGTCCTGAAAAAAAAGATCCAAGAAATGAGAAATTCCCAGGAATTTAATTATATTTGTTTATGAAGAAAAAAAGAAAATAATTACTTTAGTACAAGGGTTTTATGGAGAAAGAATGCAATACATTGCATGAAAAAAACTGGAAACTCTGGGGTTATTTTTCAGCTGTTCATATTGGTGCTTCCTATTAAATGAGCATTAAGAACAGCTTTTGGGTTTCATTGTCTATTTTTACACTCATGCCAGCATGCTGGTGTCCTGAAATGAGAACCATTCAATGTTTGGTTTTTTTTTTTTTAATTTTATTTGATAATCTTCTCTACTAATGTAGTCAATGAGACAGGCTCTCAGGAAGAAATATTTTGGAAGAGTCTGTTTTGGAGTCAGTGAGGGCTTGGAGGCCGATATATTTGGACTTTGTTCTTCAAGTGAGCAGCATATTACTGTTTTCTCTTTTCTTTCTATTCTTTTTTTTATTCCTGCCATCCATCTGCCCATCTGTTCTTTTCTTTATATGTTGGTATGACCCTTCAAAACTCATTTGGGGGATACTACCTGATTTTTGAAGGGGAAGTTGAGAAATGTCATTCTGAAAGTTGGTTTCATTTTCTTTCCCTACCACTTTCCAGGTGATATTGGTCATAGTTCCTCAGAAACCTTAAAATGCATTAATTAAAAACAATATAAGAAAGGAGAGAAGGCAGGAAGCAGTATTTTGTAAACTCTTACGTTTACAAAAGTAAGAGTTTTGTAACTCTCTCAGAAGTCTCTCAGAAGTCTCTTAATAGTAATTAATTTTCATTTGGAGATAAAAGCATTGATAAATCTTTCAGCTAATGGATTACAAGCAGCAAGAGAGAACAAAGGCCCTAATGAAACTTTTGGTCAGGCTGGGTACTGGTATGGAAAATCAATTTATTTGATCTCAGACCATTTTGGTTTTTGTTGAACATGTGAATGTCATTTTATAGCCAAAAACTAAAATGAAAACAGGGTGAACTGGAAATCCTGTGGTCTCTCCAACTTTTAGTTACTCATCAGTCTCTGGGGCTCTTTCAATATAGTTCGAAGCTAACACAAATATGAAACAGGAGGTTAATTCTGCAGAGCAGTGACACAGCAGCAATCTCTTCCTAGCATGGAAATTTTATGTTGGACCTGGATCCTTGAACAGAAGTAGACAACTAACTTGAAGGCCCTGAGTGCAGCTAGAAGTAATGGAATGACTGATAAACTTAATGTTATGAATTAAGGAACTGAGCTTCGACCTCTTTCCATGCTACTTCTTTCAGAAACAACCTACATAAGGAGTGATACTGAAGAAATAAGTCATTTAAAAGTAAACCAAATAGTATATAGAACTCTCCTGGTTACCAGCTACTACTGTGACTTTCCCAGGAAGCTTACCTTCTCTGTTCTTCTATTCTTAAAATCTAGGCCATTTTAAGTATCCACTGTTAATATTTTGTATATTCTCTTTAGCAAATCTTCACCTCATTAATGAATAAAGGTTACACAACAACTAATTTTAAACTAAGTTAACATAGTTAATCACTTTTTAATAAAGAAATTCATTAATATCGCTGTATAAAAAGAAATCCCATAAGAGATGATTCACCCAAGTAAAATCCCTCCTTCCAGCTTGAAAAAAGATACTTAGTACAGTTTTGTCTTAAAAGGGCATGAAAAGATATGGTAATACTACAGGAAGTTATGGTCACTACAGTGTGTTAGCTCTATGATAGTGATGACATGACAATACCCAAAACCAGGCATTATAAAAATTGTAATGGTACTTGTTATTTTAGTCAGGCTAGTGCTCTTTAATGAGAAACTGGGTTGCAAAATTTAATTACAAAGCTTTGTAAGAGATATGATACGAGGGATGTGACTGTGTATCATCCAGACAAAGGCCTGACTTCTGTACAATGCCATTTGTTAAACAATTTTTCAATTGACCACCTGTCTTTGTATGACACACATGTTAGTCTAACTAATGCAGAACTTGGTAGCAGTGAAATAACAGTTATTCAAAAAGCAAAGAAAAGAGAAAAAAACTAACCCCGCAAGCCTTGCAAAACATGCAGATTTACAAAAATCTTTAAAAAATGACATTTATCAGCTAGTTAGAAAGACTGAAAAGAAAGACAGAGAAATAAAGTAAAAGGAGAGAATAGCAGAGAAAGAAAAAGGGAACACATTTACATACACAGGACTTATTTGGGAACAAGAAGCAGAAGAGTTTGAATCACACGAAGAGAAGAGAAGAGAAGAGAAGAGAAGAGAAGAGAAGAGAAGAGAAGAGAAGAGAAGAGAAGAGAAGGGAAAAATGAAAGAAGGAAAAAAGAGAAAAAAAAAAGAAAAAAAAAAAGGACACAGTTGATTTTTATGACAGAGCTTAAGGTCTAGAGAAGGGACTTTAAAGACAAGACTAATGTGACTTCATTATAATCTAGCTTTGAGGTGCCACATCCTCAGAGGAGCTGCCATATTCATCCACATACCTTTTGTGTGACATCTGAGTAAAGATTGGACATTTTTCAGAATTAAGATTTTATAGAGGTAAATGTTAATTTTTGTTCTTTTATAACTTTCTAACAGAAGAACTTCAAACCTATGTCCTTTTGCAGGAAGTGCTCCTTGAGAACAAACATGCCAGAGGGTCAGCAAGCTATGCTGTATCTACTAGCACCAGTGAGCACATGAACTAGCTCCTTGACAGCTTAGTAGCTCCTTCTCAAATCTTGATTTTTCTGAAAATATTTGAATTGTCAATTGAGATTTGAAAAATAAGGACAGGGGTTCAGTTTTAAAAACTGTAGCCAAAGAAAATCCAAGCAGTCCACACTGTGTCTCTTCATGGTAGATTTGCTTTGCTGTTGTAAAGTCTTCTACAGACAGTACTTCTGGGAACAAGACCACAATGTTGCAAAAGGCTTGAGAAGCCTGTCCTGGTTTGGGCCAGGATAAAGGTGATTTTCTGTCTTGTACTTTTGCTTTTAGCTAAGTTTCTCAGACAGTGTGTGCTTCTAGGATTGATAACACTTGATGTTTATAGTTACTGCTAGAGACTGGTATGCAGAGCCAAGGACACTGCTCAGCTCTGAGGAAAACATTTTACCGTCCAGGAGGATACAGAGGTCCCACCTGAGCCCTCCTTTGAGGAGGAACAGACAAGATAGATGCCAGAATTGACCAAACAGAGTATTCCATCCCATATACGTCACACTCAGTATAAATTTGAGGCATCACGAGGGCCGAGCCAGATCTTAGCCGGATTTCCGGATTTCCTGACTTCTTGCTTCCCTTCCTTCACCCGGCATCCTGGAAGGATCCTGTCTGTTCATCTGCCTGTGCTCCTGATCCGTGCCAGCCCATATCTGTGTGTTCCTGCCTCCAGTTCCCAACTGCTGCCGACTCCAGGAGTCCAGCCTGGACTTTCCCAGGGCTGCCCTACAGCCTCGGTGGTGACGTGAGAGTTATTGGGGGAGAGGGGGGAGGAATGTGGTTTCCATTTTCCTGTATATTTGTATATATTTAGTAATTTTACCTATTTATCATTACTGTTTCATTAAAGTTGTGTAGTTTAGTTTCCAACCCATAAGTCTCTCTCCCTTATTCTCTCTCCTTTCCCTATCAAGGAGAGAGAGATTAATAGAGAGCGTCTGTTATTCGGTTTAATTGCCGGGCCAGTGTTAAACCGTGACAGAAGCCTTAATGAGTATATTTCCATGGTTTGTTTGCTAAGAAGAGGGGGGCACTTGAAGATATTTTACAATATGTATAAAGATGCCATGTTCAGTTAGTCATTAAAAGCAGCTGTCATTTGCCATGCAGTCACTTATACTGACTGAGAGAAGAAAGAAAATATTCCTTGTGGAGTTTCTATGCCAAGCCTACAATTACAAAGTTCCAGGGTTTTTACTGCTTTTTATAACACAAAGGGGCTACAGAAAAGTGCATGACAATCCCTCATAACAAGTGTCGAAGTACAATTTCTCCCTAATTATACTGTAAATTATGTTTAGCAGCAAGTAATGGAAAGTGTTATTCTTTACCTGACAATGGCATTCTAATTATCAAAGGCTAAGTAAGAAAACTTTATATTTTGATTTTAATATAAAAAACTTATTTTAGGCATGGACTATAAGAATTCATGCTAAGGCTTGCCTGAAAAAATGCATAGATATTTTCTGCGGCTGCATATACATGTAAATTTATTATGAAAATATTTGCTTGTGATGATATTCAGATGGGAGAGGACCAGCTGGTCTGTTGTCACGCCCCACAAGGTGGGTGCAACACTGTCACATCTCACAAAGTGAGCACAGCTCCCCAGAGATGGGGGCCAAACCAAATATCACATCCCACAGAGAAGGCACGTGTTGAGTTTGCCAGCCCCTTGCTTTCTAAACTCCTTCAGAGACGAGGCACGGTGTGGCTGGGCCCAATCCTCCTCAATGAATCTCTTTTAACAACCTATTCAGAGAGATTAAATTCCCTGCACAGCACTCTAGGATTAAGATTATTATCCAGGAGGTTTGTACAAAACACAATTTTACTTAAAAATGGGTAAGATTATAAAGCATGTCAGACTAAAACTAACAAAGCAATGGATTACAAATAGCAGAATTTCAGGAAATTGTCAAAACAACAGGTTACAATTAACAAAACTTAACAAAGCAATGTGATGAAAAACATTACAGAGTTAGAAACTGTGTTACCCTTAAGTGCCAAGATAAGGTTAGAAAAAGAGAGACACAGAGAGAGAGAAAGGAAAAGGAGATAAAGAGATAGGAAAGATATCAGCACCATCAGCACCCTCACCACCCTTGGTTCCATAGATGATCTTGGTAGGAAGTTGTGGTCCTCTTTTATGCCACCTGGCCCCAATTTTTTTTTATTTTTTTTATGGTTTTTTTTTTTTTTTTTTTGGCTGAGGGGAGTGGCTTTGTTTTATCTTGCCAAGCCAGGTATTCACTTGTGCCCCTCCAGATGGGGTGACACAGCAATAATCCTTATTTCTGCACATGCCCCCTCTCCAGTTTCTTTACCCAGGGCACACACAAGATGTCCCTCTGCCTCTGCAGGGTGCAGCCTGCCTGCTCCTGTCCCTTATGGAATAAGGACAGTGTCCTGCCTGTCAGGGTGGCATCAGACAGAGCTCCCCTTGCAAGGACAGTGTTCAGCTGATCGGGATGGCCACTGAAAGAGAAAAAGGCCCCATTTATCAGGGTGGTTCCCCAAATGAGAGAAGAGAGTCCAGATGGCTATCGAATGAGGCCTCCACCCAAGCACAATGTCCATTTTGTCAGGATGGCTGTTTTGAGACAAATATTCTTTTAGGGTTGCTACAGGGATAGGTAGTAAAACATGTTTAGCCCCACCTATTGCAGTACCTACCAAGACCATGATGGGAAATTACTGTACAATACACCTTCATCCAAGTGCAGCTGAACCTTGGAGTCTCTTATGAAAGACAAATACTTCCCAGCATATGGTGTCTCTTAACACCCTTCAGGGGCCTTTGTTCACTGCTGATGCAAAGAAGATGGCAATCTGTTAAATCACCAATCAGTCTTCCATAAACCAGTAATCTATGAAAAGTTTCAATATGACTAACCCATGTCTTGTTTTTTTCTATGAAGATGTCAGACATTAAAAAGTGCAACATAGCTGTGGAATCATTTGATGAAATAAGAAATCACATTTTTGAGGTTATAATAAAAATTACTCACTTGAGAACAGCTTTCTTTTTTTAAGAGAGTAACGAAAAAACTAAGTACCTGCCATACAGGAAAAGACCCATTTCATAAATAGTCAGATGTACTATTAGAAAGTGCACACACGTGCAGAGATACAACCCTCAAAGACACTGAAATATATGCCAGTACTCTTAAGTTGTTTCTAAGTGAGGGACGGGTTCCTTTGATGGTATAAATCAGTGCAGCTCTGCTAGTTTCATGAACTATACTGATTTAAGCTACATTGAAAATCTACCCTTCTGACAGTTTCTCTGGACTTATTCCTGGCACTGAAATACATGCTTAAAGTTCAAATGAAGACACATCCTGTGTTCTTATGTCAAGAGCAACCTCTATATAGGGTATTATGAATAAAGTGCCATTTTATAGACAATAATACCTTCTGGGAAGGATACCATGTGCTACTCAGCCGGAGGTATAAGTTGATTTCTGACAGTTTATTTTTAACTGGTTGCCCTGCTCTTAGAGTAACTTCCAATTATTCATGATGAGAGCTGTGTTAGACAACTCAGATTTTTGGCTGGTATAGAGGATAGTCACAGAATTATTGTTATCATTGCTGCTGTTATTGTTATTATCATCATCATCATCATCTAAATGAGCAATCCCTGGAGTCTGCATTTTATTTCCTATGGTCACAATTAACCCTCAAAAAGATTAAAAATAAAAAGGTACTGTGACCACTAAGTTTATCCTGTGTCCCTTTTTTTCAAGCAGATGTAGTACCAGATGCTTGTTCTGCTTAGCTAAGATCTTGCAACAGCTGTGAGTGTTCCTCATCATTGGGTACACCCTTTCAAAAATTAGGGAGTCATATAATATCACTCATACTTTAAATACCTGTTGTCAAGTCTTTAACCATCAAATGTTTCCCTTGCATGGAAAACTGTCCTGCCTGTCTTTCACAAAATAAAGTGCAGACAATGTTCTTGCTACAGGTTGTATTATGTTTGAGGGGGAAAAATGAGAAAATAGGTCTGTGGAGTAAGTTATCCACAAAACATATAATTATATAAATTAAATGTAGTGAAGCCAAAGCTATATACAATATGTGATACAGCAATAAGCAATTAACTTAATCTGCAAAATACTGCTTAATTGAACAATCAAGCACTTTAAGACTCTCAAAATTTAGCTTCTACTTAGCTATCCTAACAGGCTATGCATCTACTCACAGACAACCACATTTTAAACTATGAAATTTACGAGGTACAAATTTTGGTATGCAAAATTAGTTTCTAAGTAGCATCACAAAATTTAGGCTTTCAAGAAAAAAACAGGCAATATCTTCTTTTAGAAGGAAGGTATGCAATGATAGGCTAAATATTAGGCTTGGCCCATGGACCTTAAGTTAAGATCCAAAATGCATTGGCATCCAAAGTGCCACAGTAATCTGACTCAGGCTCACGCTCAAAGCTTGAGCGAAAATGACACATGAAGAACCAAATCCAAATCTTGTGGGGTGTGAGTGTGGGATATATAAACTCTTTTTTTTTCAATGATTTGATTTTTTTGTGCAAAAAGAAACAAATGCACAAGTTGTATGTAAAGCAAGCAATCACAGGGATGCAAAGAAGTCACTCCACACAGTTTAATCTAAAATTTAAGACCTTATGTGTTGCACAAGACCTAAACATACCCTTGGATTTCAATCTACTTTGTGCTCAAATTTATTAAGCATAACCTACTAGCAAAAAGAAGCACAAATAAAATTACAATGTTTTGTGAGTTTCCTATTTCCCATGCAATCCTGTCCTTAAAATTATAGTGGTCATGATAACAAAATACATGCTTCTTAACCCCAAAATGTTCTGGGATACTGAAGAAAATATTCCATATTATTAAATTAGTCTAAAGTCAGGTTATTGATGAATGAGCAAAGCAGAATCTGTTACTGGTGGGGAAAAAGATACAACCAAAACCATGTAGGATAGGACCATTGTCCCTCCTACTCCAGTGCAGATTTTACTAGTTGCTGCCTTAGGAAGAGCTGTGATGAATCTCTCTATTATTCTCTCTTCAGCGTACAGTGTGTGCTCTTGTCTAGTTAATCTACTTTCCTGCCTCTGAAACCATATTCTACCCCTAATTCAACACCCAGTCTCCTAGAATGAAAATAAGAGATACAAGAAGCTGAGAATATTATCCTCATCTCTGCTTGCTTTATTTTCTCTTCCAAGGGGAAAAAGCCAATATTTGATTAATTTTGTGCCAAATTGTCTTCTTAAAACATGCAGTTTTGTCCATCGTAGAGGTCAGAGACACAAGCTCTCTCATTTGAAGGAATTCATCCTTTGATGTACAAAAACCTCTGGCCAACATTTTCACAAGATGGTGTGCTTTATAGCTTCCATATCAAAACACATTGATTGGTCTTACCTCACAAAATGCTGATCATACTCTGTTTCGAAGTTACTTCTGAAATAAATTAGATAAACCAGAATTTAGGGACTTCAGAATCACTGAGTACTATGATCATAATACCCCTCCACCAATAATTTCCATTGTCACTTCAAAGTGTTGAACATTGGTGCAGAGATGAGCAAATGCAGTTACTGTGGATATTTTTCCTCCTCATCTGGTAACTAAATGTATAGAATCTTGCATATTTAAAATATTATTTAAAATAATATATGTTATTATTATATTAAACATATTATTATATAAATATTATTATAATATCATAAATTATATTATATTTATAAATTCTATCTTATAATATATAATTTATATATAATTATATTATTATCATTATTATATATTATTATTATTATATTAAATATATTTTTTAAATGTTATACATTGTAAAAATCTAAAGTAGATACTGTTTAGAGCTTAGTTTTTAAATTAACTAAGTAACAGGATGAGGTTTAGATAATTTAGCACAAAACAGAGGCACAGATATTTGTGAGTTTCCATGGTAAAAAGCTTGGATCTGGTTAATAGAAAAAAAATTGTATTTTCAGAAATTCTGTAATCACTGTGGTTTCAATATGTGCAAAAGTGCTTCTAATTTGATTAAGCAATAGCTTTTATCCATGTTTCAGGGAAAAACTATAATAGTCTGCCACCGAAGTCTGTGTTCCTTTCTATTAGTGTATTTAAAGCAAAAAAAAAGTAATTACAAAGCCTGATTTAAACCACCCACAGATCCAGGAAATTCAGATATGTAGTTTCCCCTCTGCCCTTGTGGAGGAAGAGGATAAGTGAGTTTGATTTTACCACCTTTGTTCACTCAGCACAGCATGAACATCGTTTGATGAACTGAGCCATTGACTGAGACTAACCATTGGTCCTTATCCTCTATTAATCTTTAGTAGAACTGAAAATAATCCATAAATTCTAGGGACATATTAGTAATGAGATGTGAGTCTCAATAGGCTGGCTTCTGGTGAAAGATAGAAGAGTGATTTGCTCTCAGAATAAATGAAATATCCATCAGTTCTTCCACACTCCTTTCACTATGATTGCATATTCATCTGTGTGAACTTAGATGCAGCAGACAATACATGGTCTATTAAGGAAAAACATGAAGAAATCAGTTTCTGTAAGCATTATCACTATTGAGTTCCCCTAGGGTATTTTTTTTATTTATTTCTTAAACCCTCATTCATAATTGCTCTAAAATAATACTTGAAACACCAGGCTTGGCTGGCATGTTTCCAATACAATGACTTTTTAGACTTAAATGTTTGGAGACCACACTACAGGGCATTGCCTTGAAAGGAAAAGGAAACCATCTATGGTGACTCATAGTTACTTGATAGTTCAAGGGTTTTTAATTAAAAAAAACAACTAAAAAAACCCATTAGTGATTATAGTATACCTTTCCAATATACAAGGGGGAAAAAAAACCAAAAAAACAACTGAGGATTAAAAGACAATTACTCTGTAAAAGCAACATTAATATTATCTTGTCACGTCACCATCCTTTTGTCATTGCATTAGCTCACTTTATTAGGACCTTTAGAAGGTCTGCTTTGAGAATGCAGTTACCACTTAGCATAGTTTCTAAAAGAGACATTTTGCAGGGTTTTTTTGTGAACAACACATAACTTAAGTAAAATTAAAAAAAAAAACCCTCTCTTAACAAAAGTTAAAACCTCTCTTATCTGTGCATCTCTCCTTACATTGCACTATTGTTTTGTCAGGAGGAACACAAGTAATTAATTCCTCAGATTTTTTCATTTGCCTTCCACACCAGTTTGCTCCTTTCGCCTTCAGTCATCTCTCTGCTCTGTCCATGGCTTTTCTTTGTAGTGTTTAAATACTTAATTATTTCCAAATTACTTTCCATGTTTATTTTACTTCCAATTATACATCCACTTGTTGTCAATGTCTCCCTTGGGCCCTCTTTAACTACCATGAAATCTCACTGCCTTTAAATCTCATCCTCCCTGATAATATTCTTTTTAGATTATGGTGTTTATTTGATATCCTATAAAATTATCGCACTCCAGCAGGTCATTCTTTAGTCTTAATAACAAGAGCCTTTCTTCTCTCATCAAGAATTACAAGAAAAAGTAAATATCTCCCACCCTGGTGGAATAAGCAATCAAGCTTCTCTGACTACCAAAGCTCCCGGACCCTTTAAATCTTCTTTCATGCTCCTTGCTGCTTGTTTCTCTACCACTGCTGACTCAGACATCAATCTGTACATTTCAGAGCACCAAACTAGGCCTGGAGAATACTCATTCTACTTATTATGTGAAGTCTCTTTTACTTCAGATTGTAAAATTCCAATAAAATATCCACAGTATTTTTCTAGATTTTATATGCATGTATTGCAAAGCTCTGCTAAAACCAGTAAAAATGTCTCTCCATGGAAGTAATCTGATGATTTGGATAATATTAAGAAAGGGCTAAGCACCAGGTTTAAATGGATAACTGATTGACAGTGGAATATGTTGGATTGTTCTGAAAAAAAAAAAAAAAAAAGCTCACTCTCACAGCTATTAGTATTATTTTTAAACCTGCCAAATATAGACCAGAAGTCAAATGAAAATATTTTTAAAGGCTTGTGATCATTCATGCAAGTCTGAAAAGTATTTGAGAATTCCTTGTCAGGACATCTTAAATATCATTGCCACAGGACTTTAAAATCTCAGTACTGATGAAATGTCACTTCAGGAAACAGCTGAATGACATTTACTGTTTAATATTTCCCTGGACTTCTCTTCAAAGATTAGAGAAGAAACAGTTTTAGATCCTAAATTAATGCAATCACATGCAAAATGATAAAACACAAAACAGAGCATATAATCCCAGTGGGCTACAGGTAAAGTACCTCTCTGTAAAGAGAATCTTTTACACATCTCCTGGACTCCTTGCATTAAAAAAGGTTATAGGTTCTCACTGCTTACTATGGATTTATTTTTGAGTTGTCGATGAACACTTCTGGTTTACCCCAGAAGGAAAATCTTATATTTTATAAATACAAATACAATAGGAGAGGCATAATTTCAAAGTGAAACTTGAAGAAATCAAGTCTTTTCTGGAAGAAAATAATTGAATACAAAACACAGCAGAAAACCAACAAATCAAAACAAAACCATCAAGTACAGAAAAAAAAAAAAGAAACAAATTAGTATCAGTATGCTTTTAATATTTTTTTAATGTTTCTGGTCCTTTTGAATAAAAAGTAAGAAGAGAAGGATTCTCTGATGAAAAAATATATATTATGTAGATAATAATATGTATTATGTAGTTTGACCAGCTTATGAGAGATGCAAGATGCAAAACATCTATACAGAAGCTAACAAGATTTGTGGAAGAGCTCTTTGAGAAATGAAATGCCTGTGTTTCACTGGCTGTCTCCAATTTGTGGGGTTCATGTATTAAGCATTCTTAGGAAAAACATCCCACTCTTGAGAGATGTACCCTAATCACATCCCTTGTGAACAGAAAGTGTTCTTTTATTACTCTGTACATGCATTGTTTGTCTTTGAAAGGTAAATCTGATGGAGAGTTTGGAGGGTGGCTGTGTTGGAGTTTTTTAGAGCAGAAAGAGGGTAAGAGGTACCTAGCAAAGATCACCTAGTTACCCTGAGAAGCTCAATATCTGCAAGATTACAGAAAAAAAAATCCGTATTTACTAGTACTTGCTCAGCTACATGTAGTAAATCTGTTCTGGCATGTATTCACAATCCCTTTTGTTTGCTTTTTGTGAATATTCAGGAGAATAATGTTTGATGAAAGAGATAGTGTTCCAAACCCGTGTGCAAATATGTATTTATGCCAGAAGTATTTGCATGGGGATCTTGAAGGCTGATATTTTTCACAAAACAGTAGAGTTAACCCTATGCTTCTAAATCATGCAGAAAATTGAAAGAAGTCTGTTCTACCTTCTGTTCTACCATACTATTTAGCCAGCCCTCTTTAATTTAATACATGTTAATGATCCTAAAAATAGTGGCTTCAGCAGGACTACTTAAAATGGCAGAATTATGTTTAAAGACTCAAGTTTCAGGAAAGGACAATCTATTGATGAGAGGCATGATTGTAAAACAGGGTTCATTTATCGACTTCAGCATCACTTAGTCATATTTAGGACTCAATTCAGTTACCCAATTCAGTTATTCAGTTTAGCCACAACCTACCAAGGCAGTCTATTCCAGTGTTTTGTTACCCTCAAAATGAAGAAGGATTTTCTAATATTTAAATCTCTTGTGTGCCTGTTTGTGTCCATTACCCCTTGCTCTGTTACTGGCCACCACGGAGAAGAGTCTGGACCCATCCTCCTGTCACCCACCCTTTAGATATTTATAAACATTGATAAGATCCCTGCTCGGCCTCCTTTTCTCTAAGCTAACAACCCAAGCTCCCTTAGCCTTACCTCATAGGGCAGATGCTCCAGTCCCTTAATCATCTTAGTGATGAGATACCTGATTCAAATTTTTTCTCAACTTCCATAACATAGTGTGATTGCTAAAGAGCATACAACTGATAAAAGGTGTCAGTGATACTTGATCCTGCTTTTCTTTAGCTTTCTGTGACATAAGCATCTAGTGATGCTGAGATGACCTGCATTATCCCACCTGGGGCCCAGCTGCTACTTTGCTTTTCTCCTGTAGTTCCTGCATCTCACCATCCAGTAGGCACTGCAAATCTACTAAGATGCCCATGGTTAGGACACTGAATTGAACCTTCAGTTCAGGGCTCAGCTTCTTGAAAGATGCAAGGAGATAAACTTTTCTTGTATGCAAAATCCCACAGACAGGTCAGTGTTCAATATACTTTAACATTTCTCTTCCCTTTAGAAATAGATCTGAATACTGTGTCTTCAATGTCATGTTAAGAAAGGAGGAGTTGCCTTCTGACAGAGCTTTTATTTCCAGTGACAATAGATAAAGCCTTGATTCCTACCTATTTTACAGATGGGAAAAAAAAGTGACCTGAATCTCACACAAAGTACCTACCCGTAAGGATATAGAAAGATCATGGCAAAACCAGGAACTGAATGTGGGTCTTCTACATTCTTGGTGATAACTTCAATCACAAATTTGTGTTTTGGTGATAATTCATAATTCAGGAAGAAACCCTGTTTCTATCATTATCCTGTCTTTTAGGAGATCTGAAAATGATAGGCCAGTGTTGCTTCAAAATATGAGATTGAGCTGGTTTGTTGGTGCCTGGAGACTTCTCAGGTCATTATTCTTAAAGAAAAAAAAACTAAAAACATGTACTATAATAAGATATATATAAAATGTATATGTGAAAGAAACTCTCAGGCTCTGCACTAAACATATTGATCAATAGATTCTTCTTTTGTAACAGCCACTTTGTTGATTACTTCAGGTTTTTTTCTGCTACAGTTGTTCTTATAATAAGCTCCTCTAGTGATTTTTGAAACATGGAAAAAAAATCTAACCTTATTTTGTCCAGCTGTTCAGACAAATTAACAATGCCAGCTCTGATTTTAGTTAATATAGAAGCTAAGGCTGAACTTCATGTTGAGAAATCATTTGTATGCAAGAAGCTGTTCTCCTGATCTCATGCCAGTATAGGAGGAAAGACACAGGCAAACAGAGATGGCATTCTGTGGTCTTGAATCAACTCTCTTTTCCAAGGTCTACTCATAGTTACTTATTTATTATTTATTTTTTATTTTATTTTCCCTGCTCATTGTGAAAGCTTGGTTGAGCCCTACAACTGAAGGGGGTATGCAGATACAAACCTGATCAGAAAAATCTGTAGCTGAGGCATTTGATATTTCACAGATAAGCAGAGATATGGCACTAAGGGAATTTATGTGCCCTGCTCAGATATTCTGTGCAGTCCTCAATAGTTAATGCTTTACCAGTAACTGCAGCTACTGCAAAAAGCAGAAATTGAAGAGAAAAAAAAAACCACTATTTAAACACCTTGACTGCCACCCACAGGAAAAACTAATGAGTTTTCAGAATGAAGTGAACAAAGTGGTGGTGGAAACAAAGCTACCCTTGCTATGGAGTGGTCAAAGGATCTCTTCTTCAGTCCTAGTTGAAGCACCTGCTCCAAGACAAAATCAAGAATTCAGGGGAAAGACAAGGAGGGGAGGATTACTTAGGAGATTGTTGGAGGGTCAGCCTATATATCCTGTGAAACAGATCCATTTTCAGTCAAGTGTTTATAATTCAGTCTCCAAACATAGGGCCATCAAGTGTAGTATTAGGGCCACAGACAGCAGTGGGTGGTTTCAGACTGCAAGAACTGGGGAGCAGGGAAACAAACCACCATGAAGTCTTTTACTTTCAGGACTCTCAGGCTTCTCTGCATGGAAGGAAACACAAATCTGACAGCAGAGGTCATGGGCTGTGATATTTCTTACCCACACTTCATTGTTTGTCCATGTATCCTTTTTCAGACCTATAAGATCACAATCCATCTCCAAGCACACAGGATGATTTGGTTGCATAGAGCAGGTTTGCTCTTAGCCTTAGCCTGCATGCTAAGATGAACACTTCACCACCAAGTCATCTCATAGTTTACAACAAAAAGAATCTCTCACTAGAAGATCTAATGTATAAACCATAGCCACCTATTGTTTATTCTAAATATGAGTAGGTCAGGCTAATTTGTCTTGTATTAAGAAAACGTGCTAAAATTCAAAACTCACCTCTGCAGAACTAAGTGCAGAATTGACAGACAAAGCTACAGGAATACAGTAAAAGAAGGCATTAGACATTAAAACCCACTGTTCACATGGGGTCCTGAATTGTCAGAGTTACAATAGCTGTATTCTGATGCCCATTTCAGTAAACATTTTGAATATACCCTTTTTGTGTCTTCTCCTCTAGAAACAACTGAGAGCTGAAACTTTGAACTATTCCAAGAAAGGAACTCTGCTTTATGGCTCTTTTTTTTTTTTTTTTTTTTTTTTTTTGATGTGTATATACAAACATAAGGAATTTCTGACTGAGTGAGACCAATGACCTATTCCACAGTCTGTCTCTAATAGTCCCCATAAAAGTTATTATTTCTGGAGAACACACACATGGGGTGGCCTGTACACAACTTTCCACACTGTTCTCCCCAAGAGCTAAAGGATACCTTGAATCTATAGCACACTTCCACTTCAAGCAAGACTTTCAGGAGGGTAGATCTGATCCCTTGTTCATCCCTAGACTTGGAGAGCTCCTTCACAGCCTCCACCCTGAAAGCCTCCCCACTGGTCTGCACCCAGCATTTATGATGGGTGCTATAGTACCTAGCCCATCCACAACTAACTCGTTCCATTGGAGTCTTTCTTACACACTCACACTCCACTGCATTTTCAAGCACAGAGCATCAGGATGTCTCACAATCAAAAGAGACTGAGGACTGCAAGTGAATCAGCTTAAATTTGAGTTGATTCCTGTAATCCACCAGAGTCTTCTGGAAAATACTTCATGGCAAAGGATGGTTCACAGTGTTTCCTAGTCCCTTGCTGCACACACACATCAATTGCAGGACATTACAGCTCCTTGGCCAAAGCATCCCTGGGGAACAACACTGCTGACTTTCTGCCCTCACTGAAAAGTGAGCCCTATATCTACCTCCACAAGCTTTTAGTCCATAAACAGAACCTTTCATCCAATCTGTAATAACCTTTAATATGAGAAATTATCTACTGTATTTTGGAAACCCAAAGAAATTGTGTCCATTGGATCTCTTTTATCCGTGTGTTGGTTGACATCTTCCCAAATTGTGACAGGTTAGTGGAGCAGGATTTTCTTTCACAGAGGCCTCCTGACTCTTTCCCAAAATACTGTGATTTATTCAAATGCTTAGCATTTAATACATCCTCTACCATCCGATGGATGTCAGACTAAATCATCTGTAGTTTGCATGATTACCTCCAGAACCTTTTCTGTAGATATGCTGTTCTTCTGGCACTGCAGGGATTTTTAGGAGTGTGTTTCAGACATCAGCCAGAATTTCTGCACAATTTCGCATTTGGTTTGCTTCAGAACTCATGAAGTCAAACTTCTCTTGGTTCACTGTTAACTATTAAATGCATTTGGTACAATACTTCCTGAGTGTTTTTTCAGGTTCTTGTAGGTCTTCTACTTGCTACAAAGAATTTACAAGGTGAAGGAGTCTCCCCAGCATCTTGTACATACTGTAAAAATTAAAGCAATATTTCACTGAACTTCTCCACAATAGTCTTATCAGTCATGAGCTCCTCCTTTTACACCACTTGTCATCAAACAGTCCCACCAATTCCCTAGGTGGTTGATTTTGATGTATTTTAATAACCTTTCATTATCAATTTGAGCATCATTTGCAAGATGCTCTTCAAATACTACTTTAGCTCCTTTAATTTCCTGCTTCTCTTTGGCCTGCTATGTATTATGGATTTTTCTGTTCTCTTCATTTGAAAAAGCATTCCAATATTTAAATTACACCATCTCCCATACTATAACATCTTTAACTTTTTTATTGAGCACTGTAGTGGTTTTATCTGGAAATGTTTGCTTTCTTATTTTTTTTATTTATTTTCACCTAGTCTTCTTATACAGTATTTTTTAACTCTGGTTTTCTTCCTCTTTAGATTGATCCCTTCAGCTTTTTATTTTGTCTTGGTTTTATTAACTTCCTCATTTTATATAATTTCTCATTTTTTACAATTGCATATATGCATGCTGGGGTTGTTTAAACTATTCTTTCCCACTATAATGTAAAGCCTAGTTGAACTGCATCTGATATTATAGTGACTTTCCAGGAAGGGAAGGAAAAAAGAAATAAGTTTTTAAAGAAAGTGATGAGACACTGGAAAAAGTTGCCTAGGGAAGTTGTTTTCTCCCCTGGAAGTTTCTCAAGTTGGATGGGCCTTTGAGAAATTTGGTCTAGAAACCAAGCAGGTGGGTTGGAACTAAAGGAACTTTAAGGCCCCTTCCAGCCCAAACTATGCTATGTTTCTGTGAAAGTCAAGACAAGGCAAGGCAAGGCACCTGTGCTGTACTCTTTCATTCTCATGTCTTGTGAATATGCTTATTTCCACAATTTTTGTGCAGCTTACTCATCAAACTTAATGGATATAAACATGTACATAGAGGTTTCACTGAATGAGAATTATGGGGCAGAAAGCAAGAGAGTTCCTCTTCCATTTGTAACCAATCATCATTTTTGTGTAACTCAGGCATCCAGTCAAGGGACACAAAAGCACCATCTGATTTAGACAAACTGTGCCATACCACATGTAATATATGGTCAATTTTAAAAATTCACAAGCAGTTCAAATACTTAAAAATCTTCACACTTCCCCAGTAGTCATTATGAATAACTAGTAAATGTATAAAGACAGAGTTGAATTTATAATAGTGATTATTCATATAAATAATTCATACAATTCGAATGGTAATGCATGCTTGACTCCATGGCAGCATATCTGGTAGTCTCTATAAGAGTCAATCATACTATTCCTATGCTTTCTCTTTCTAGTGGAAAAATAGGTGGAAAAGGGAATAGGCTGACGCATAACAGGGTTTGTGCATTTCCCAAACACATCCATTTCTAGTATCTGCGTAGGTGCCATGCAGGCATATTTGACACTGTTCAGCTGTCTGTATTAGAATAATATTTTTTCTAGGATTTGATCTTTAAGTGTAAGTATATTCACCACAAAAATAATGAGGGTGACAGCAACAGAGAGAAAGAAAGAGGAGAAAGAGAAAGAGAAAGAGAAAGAGAAAGAGAAAGAGAAAGAGAAAGAGAAAGAGAAAAAGAGAAAGAGAAACAAGAATAGGAAGAGGAAGAGAGAAAGAAAAAATATTTGCTTAAAAAAGAAACTTTTTTATTTAAGAAAAATGGTATCCCAGGCAAAAATTCACCAAATGTGTCAGTAAATAAGAAACTTACTTTAAGGAAAAAAAGTCTGAGGAAGAATGGATTTTGATATATGACACAGCTCAAAAGTCCTGTTTCCATCTGGCTTTAAAATTTGTATTCTTTTAGTCCAGCTGGGTATTATGGAGAATTAGGATATATAGACAATTTTAACAGGTTCAATTTGGATGTAAGGGCAATGGAAGCTGCCAGATGACTCCCAGAAGCCACCTGTGTAATCCCTATCTATTCAGAGTGGTTTATTAGCTGTCACAGTGATAGATAATATTACATGGCTTAAGAGAAGTTTCACCTGACTCTTACCTTTTGACTTTGTCAAAGAGTGGAAGCAACCAGATGGTGAGTTATGGTGAGTTACCATGTCTCAAATTAAGATAAATTATTTTTGAAAATATACTAACTCAAAGCCTGGGATAATACAAGATTGGTGGGAGTCAATGGCACAAGTTTGCTGTGCCATCACATGGCAGGCTATGAACCAGTTCTCAAACAGAAGCCAAATGGCTGCTCAAATGTGTCACAGTACACAATTCCTGAAAAACTCTGGATATTAGTTTAGGAGCACTTAAATACTACTGCTTAAGAGTTTCCAGAGTGCTCAGTTTAAACTTTGTGAAACTGAACTCACATTCATCTACATCCTCCAAACAGATTTAACTCCTGTAACTTTACTAACACTGTTGAAGTCAGTGGCAGAACAGGGAATTGAATCCTGATTACCCAAAGCAGCAGGCATGCTAGTGCTGGATCATCAGTCCACCCACTATTGATATTCATTAATGTCATCATTGCTCACGCTGTGATGTGCTTTGCAATACAGATAGGTCCCTTGGTAAAATGGAAATCATGCAGGTGTTCATCAGTCTGAGAACAGGTGGTAGAAGCATGCTTTTAAAATGTGATCAAATGTTGTAATTTGGAAATGGGAGACTTACAGTTTCTGAATTCAGCTCAGAATAAAACCAGACTGATAGCTAAAGATGTCCAGCATGTCTAGATTTTTTTTCTTGTTGTGTTTTGTCTTCTTGTTTACGTGCTGTTTTTCCTATCCTTGATGTTTCTTAATTCCTTGGTTAGTTTGGATCAAAAACCAGTTTCTGTTACAGAATAAAACACATCTTGTCCTCATCTCTCCATCTCCCTTCTGACAATATCAGTACCAAATCCCTAACGGGAATATTAATAGTTCAGACATGTTATAAAAATGTGCATATTTAAAATATTCTTATGTATCCTGATGCCTAAAGCTTTTAATGCTGTTTCTCCATGTTTCCAAAGTTTCTCCTTACATCTTACATGTACCAAAGGATAATTTATTCAGATTTATGTCACATATCTTCCCTAAGAAATAAATACACTGTCCTTTTTTTTCTGGACTTAATGTTAGTTTAGAAGATTAGCAACTTGTATCTACTATAATTGTATTTTAATAAAAAGGAGTTCATTTTCAATAGAAACAGTAGGTTGACAATCTCAGAATTCTTCTGCACCTCCTTACAGTGGACTTGGCATGTTCAGTAATCACAGAAGTGGCTTTACAAGACTTTTGCACAACCTTCAGGGAGTATTCCAAATAGGAGGAGACTAGTTACGAACTTCTGCAGAGTTCCCAAAACTCATTGTTTCTTTGACTCAGTTTCAAACCAAGAAGCATGTCAGTAACATCAGTGGTGCTGCTGTTATCCTGTATCAAGGACAGACCTCAGTCCAGTATTTCAGAATTTCAGAGGTCTGCCTGGTTTTCAGATGCTACTGATCTGGTTCACATGCAGAACAGTGACAGACTGCAGATCATAATGTCAACCTCCTGAGGTAGCTAGGGAGAAATTTAATGTGCAGTTAAGAAAAACAGATTTCCCAGTATTGACAAGACTATAATTCTTATTTTGTTGATACTACTATAAATAAAGATTAAATAAAAATCAGAACTCAGGAAAAGAAGGAGGAGAGATGGTGTAGCATTCACTTTGGCAAATTTCACAGAGCCATTACTTTTGTGTTTAGTTAATTTAGTTTTAATAATAGTAAAAGGTCTTAAGTAAACAAACAAACAAAATGGTTCCTTATAAGATTACAAGCAATGCCCAGTACAGTCATTAGAGAAAATTTGTGTTTCACAGCATCTCTTCAAGATAGAATCAATTTTTCTTTTTTCTGCGTCTCTGACAATCAGCTTTTTTGCACAACTCCCTTAGGTAATACCAAACTATTTGGTACTGAGGTTTCCCTCAGTCAGCAGTTCTGATTTACTAATTGAATCAGCTTTCTTGTTTTTGGTATGTTTAGCTCCTGTGTTTCAATTATTCCCTCATCATTTTCCTTCCTGTCTAATCCTCTGCCATGCTTTTGATAAAGTGAAGAGGCTTTGGGGGTAGAAAGCCATTGAATCATCTTACACTGGAAGAACGAATCTGGATACCTGCCACCAGGGCAAAATGTTACCAGATTTAAATTGTGAGAGCTATATTTAAGAGATAGAATATTTTTAATTAAGAGACTGTACTTAAACTAAAAAGCTTTATGTATGTTTACAACTTCCAGGCATGGCTGCTGAAGGAGAGGCATTTGTGAACCTGAAGAGACACAATAAATCTGTCCCTCCCTGCCTCCTCTCTCCCATCCACCCCCACCACCCCCTTTTTTTATTTTCTCTTCAGAAGTGTGTGACAGAGAAACTGCTGCCCTGTCTGAAGACCAAAGAGGAAGAAGTGACTGCAATAGGTTAAGCTGGTGGGTAGAGCATTAGCAAGGTTGAGCATGCTCTATGAATTCAATTTCATAATTAATTACCCCTCCATTCTGTTGAGAGGAGAACTACACCGAACACAATCAGTCTGTATACCAATAAGTATCAAAAAGCAGACTGATCCCAAACCAGACCTCAAAAATAGATCAAAAAAGCAGATTTATGATAAATCATACCTTAAAATAATGATAGTCAGCATTTTACTATCATTACCTAAGCTCAACACTCCCACTAGAATGTTTAAAAAAAGTTGAAATACTGTAGGACCTAGCAAAACCACTTTGAGTTTGTTAGAAACCAGACTCTTCTCCCTTAAAATAGTTTTAAAAAGCAAAAAGTCACTGCAGTGTGTACTTTATTTCAGATTTTTGATTGTTGATATTGAAAAAAATAAATCCAGAAAGACTGGGAAAGACGTAGAGCAAAGAGGTGAATTGTACTTTCTAAATCAATTATATGAAAATTAAATAACCTCGTTTCTGTAATTTTCTTTAAATATGGCTGGCAGAACAAGGATTGCCTCCAATAGTGAACTTTATGTGAAGATGAAAGCTACGTAGATGAAACTCTTCATGATAATGCATTTGTTCTTATGCTGGATAGGACAGCAATTTGCTTTAAACTGAAAGTAGAAACTAGGAGTACCAGTAAGATTTGCTCAAATATACACCAAATGGTAACTTTAAGCAAATTTTTATACAGTAATAAGTCTGTATCTGTGTTAGGAAATTCAGATGAAATTAAATATTCCATGTTTAAAATCTGTCCCACAAAGGTTGGAATAATCAAAAGTTTCTTCCTCATCCACCCAATTAAGAAATTTACCAATCCTCATGTTTGACCCTGGAATATTGCCAGAATTTGGCCATTTAGTCCCCTCCATGAATTTTATTTTAAGCAGAAATACCATAGTCCTATAGATGTGCATGTTGGTGTTGTTCTTCTTCCCCTGAGTCAAGTGAGCTTACTCAAATCTTAGTTTTGTTTTCTACTTTTTATGAAAGAGAAAGCCATGAATATTTTAAGAACCTGTTTATAAGAGGTGCTATAAAGAAGTAATGGTAACATCTGTGAAACCAGTGCGTTATTATCTCTATCCCACTCTCCATTACTACATTTATTTTGAAACAAATGTTTGCATCCCACCTGTGTGACAGAAAAAGTTATGAGTTACTAACCTTAAGCTGCATGTGCACCTTCCTGTGCTGCCCATGACCCTCTCACTTCTCAGGGTTTGGCTGATGAGGAAATTTGCAAGCCTCTCATAGGAACCCAAATCAAATGAACAGGCTTCCTAGAGGAATGGCCATTGCCCTAAGCCTGTCAGTGTTTAAGAGGCATTTGGACAATATCCTTAATAATGCTTTAGGTTCAGCCCCCCTACTTGGTCTGGCAGTTGGACTAGATGACAAATATAAGTCCCTTCCAACTGAACTAATCCATTCTAGTCTGGTCTAGTCAAATCTAAAAAGCGTGAAAGAAGCAAAAATGTCTCTGGTTTCCATGTTCCCCGCAGGATTCAGCACCTGCCATTTCCTCCCTCTTCCGTGAGTCTCCTCCAAGTTTCCTCATGGGTACTGGAAGTATCCACTGTGCATTCAGTCCCTTCAGAACATTGACTGATAATATCTTGCTGTACTCAGACACAGCTTTGCTGAAATTGTGAGAGATTTCAGGTCCTGCAACACACAAGCTCCTTTTGGTACTCCTTTGACTCACTGTCTACATCTTTCTAAACCTCTCTTGAAAAGAAATTTTGGTACTATATTTTACTTATTAGTTTTTTATTATTTTCTTTAATTGCAATTTAACATAATAACAGAACATTTTTTGTGGCCCCACACTCTGCTGGTGTAAATCAAGACAATCTTATTGATCTGATGAAAACATCAGCAGTGTGAAAAAAATAAACACTTTAGTCTTTACTTTCAAATTTCAGTTTTGGGCATTTTTCATATAAAAGGCAGTCTACACAAATAAGGGTTGTGGAGCAGGTAAAATGCATGACAATAGATATATTTCAAACCACTGAAGTGCTCTAGACAATGCTAAAACCTCCTTAGAGACATGAATTTCTTGCTCAGAATAGCTTAGTTGTGTTATGTGTTTGATTTTAATGGTGTTATATTCCTGTACATACAGTCCTAGTACAGATGTTCAAATGGGGTAAATCAGCATAATATTATTGACTTCAAGTGAGCTCATTCAAATCTCAGGTTTGTTTTGCATTTTTTACCAAAGAGAAACCTGTGAGTATTTTAAGAGCCTGTTTATAAAAGATGCAATAAAGAGAATAGTTACACCTGTGAAACTGGTATTTTCTAGACATACACCATGCCAATTTTTAAAACATGCTGATTTCATTTATAGTTTCCAAGGCACTTTTTTAACTTCTTTTTTACTTTGGATGATTCAAATCCTTCATTTGGATTGTCTATTCTCAAAGCATCATGACAATGTTAGTCAGGCTAAAATTTTGGCTTATCCGATTTTTTGAAAAATACTTAGTAATGCCCTGTTGATTCCTGTTCTCCTGAATACTGCCAGCAATTTATTTATGCAGATAAATAATATCTAAACCCAGAACGAGCTTACATTTTCCAGTAGGAATTGGGAAAGACACTGGTATGTATGCATGAATTCCTACTGAAGTATAAACCACCAATAAGTGGCATGATTCATAAATCACTTTTTCTCAAAAAAATCCAGTATTCTATTTTCATCCTATATTCTCCTGAAGTTAATAGCAAGTCATAAACCATGAAGCAGAGCAGCTGAGCAGCAATAAGTATTGCAAGCACAGTGTCAAGAAACTGCTGAGTTGAAGTGTGAAGAGTCCAAACTAGAAAAATACTTTCTCCTTTTTCTGTAGACCAGTCATGGTCCAATAACATAGAGACAAAAGTCCTCCCTAACACACTGAAGTTTGTTCTTTTTGTATTGGTCTGTCCTTTTGACGCTCCATCCATTCAAGCAACTGCCCCTGAAGTCTAGAAAAGGATCTTAAAATAAAATAGGTCTTGATAATAATTCTAGTATCAGAGCTCTCTCTAGTGGTGACTATGCTACCTCATTGACTGTTATTCAATCTATTCAAATACAATGAGAATTGAGTACCTCTCAGATGGGATACCAGGAAATTCCTACTTTTGTGATACCCATTAGATTTTAGGCTGATGGAGGTATGTTAAGACCTCATACTCATACATGAGTATGAAGAGAAGGATAATAGATTTTTAGATGAGTTGAGACCTTGGACTTTAGGCAGAGGAGGTGGGGTTACAATCATTCCACCATCAGCTATGTAAACTAACAGACAAGATCTAGTGAGAGGTTCAGTGTTTCAGCTCTCTACTCTGCTGAAGACTGCTGTTTCCAACAGTAGCACTAACAAATAAGAAGGTCTGATGGGACCTTAAGTGGTTGAGGCCAAAGGCTGGCCATTTATTTTAATCATATTGGTATTTTTACTCTACAGCATCCCCATTTGCATTAAAAGTCCAGAAGGGACAGACATCTTTCTTCTACTGACTCTGCTGGCTGTCAAAGGAGAAGAGGAGTGGATAGGAAGGTTTTAATATAAATTTCAACATAAGTTTTATCAAGGTTGGTTGGTCTGTCAGTATCCCAACACAAGTAAACGAAGCTGTAATTTTTATTTTTCAATCTGTTTCCAAATTACAAGAATCTGCTTTGAAGGAAAAGAGAGGCTGGGGAGTGTGTCAGATCATGCAGAGCTGCTCTAGAATGTGTTGTGCCTGTGGAGAAAACAGAAAAAGGTAATGAGGTGATTCCACCTGACAATGTAACTTTTGCCTCTTCTCTTCAGTGGAGGAGAGGTTCTTCACAAGAAAGGATAAGCAGCATCTGTCCCTTTCTCTAGTGTCAGTCAACATAACAGAACATCTCACTGATTCTTCTGATTCTTTGAAGAATGTCTACAGAACATGCAGAAATAATAGCTTTATTATTTACTTGGAGACTGGAGATAAAAAGGCACAGCAGACCATAGAGGAAGAATCTGTGACTCACTTTAGCAATTCTTTTTTTTTTTTTTTTTTTTTTTTTTTTTTTTTTTTTTTTTTTTTTTTTTGTGGCTCCCTATTGCTTCCATAGGGGCCACAAAAAGCCAGGTCTTTACCAAACATTACTGAAGGTATAGCTCATGGTCCATTAATCCTGCAGTTTAGGAACAGCCATGGCATTAAGAAGGGTAAAAGTAATACACAGTTAATAACACAGGCAACTCATTTTACCTTTCACAGTTAGAAACATTGTAGAAATGGTTGTTAAGAGGTACAGAAAGATTTGGAAGCAGACCTAAGAGATTTGGAAGCTGATCTCTTAGCTGAAATCAGGTGTGATGACCAGTGTACATAGAGTCCATCAGGCAGCAGTATGGGACATGAGTTCTGAAAGCTTGCTCTGCACTTCTCACTCAAAAAAGACTGAAATAATCAATGATCAGAAATTGTAGTTAGTACTAGTAGTAGCTAATACACATTTGTATATTTGTTCCTCATTCTATGTGCTACAGTCCTTTCCTTATTTTATTAAACCTGTTCTAATTTTAACTTCTGACATTTAAGTCTCTCCTCCTTATCCCCCTTTTATCTTCTCCTGGAGAGGTGGGGGTGAGTAACAGAGAAATTTTGTTCTCTGTGTTTTGGTATGCTTTGAACACTAAACCAAGACACATAAGAACTATGGTCTGCTTCACTGGGCGGGGGCATTCTGCTCACCAGGCAGATCAGGAGAAAAGATATTTTTCAGGTGCTGCATCCTCTAACAACATTGTGAGCTGCACAACACTAGGACTGAGCGAGTTGAGCTGTTAGTTTGTGGTACTAATCAGCAAATTGATATCCCACTTTAAAGTCAAGAACTTCTTGTAAGGAGGTAAAGCCTAACATGTGGTCACAGCCAGTCTGGTGGCTGGAGGCTTTCTAGAGTTGTATCACCACAGGTCAATGTATCTTCCTCCAGGCAAATGATATAACTTCCCTGTCCACTGTGTTTCACACGGGGCTGTGGTTTTCCTTATGCTTCCTTGCTTAGAAGAGAGCTTTCTGCTTAAGGCAAGAGCAGTTCTTTTTTTTTTTCCCAGGATAATATATTGACTCTTTGTCTAGTACCAGGCCTCCTTTAGCTTTCTTTACCATTCAGTGTCCTTAGATCTAGCAGTTTGATCTGTTTTGGTCACTTTCTCAACACCATGCTTTCGGGTAGAAATAGGGACTTCAAAGTTTCTCTCTGCTTCAGCTTTTGCCCCAAACTGTTCAGGATACTGCTAGCAACACCATAAGCAACAAATCTATATACTCTGTCCTCTCACAGTTTTTCAAGAGGTGCTCACTAGCACTGGGGACTGGTCTTACTTTAAACTTTGGTGTCTCATGTATTTATTTCAGAATAACATTACAGACTTTAGACTCCTCAAACAAGAGATTTTCTGTGTGTGAGCCATGCATTATGCCTTCAAGTATAAGCCCCCAGCATAAAAAAAACATGGACCTGATGGAGTGAGTCTATAGGAGGGACACAAAGATGATCAGAGGGCTGGAGCACCTCTTCTATGAAGATAGACTGAGGGAGTTGGGGCTGTTTATCCTAGAGAGCAGAAGGCTCTGTGGAGACCTTATGGCAGCCTTCCAGTACATGCAGGAAGCCTACAGAAAAGCTGGGGAGGGGTTTCTACAAGGACATATAGCAATAAGAAGAGGGCTAAGAATTTTAAGGTGAAGACATTAGGAAGGAATTCTTTATTGTGAGGATGGTGAAACACTGGAACAGGTTCCCCCATAGAAGCTGTGGATGTCCCATCTTTGGAAGTGTTCAAGGCCAGGCTGATGGGGCTTTGAGCAACCTGGTCTAGTGGGAGGTCTCCCTGCAAGCTGAAATGTTCTGATTTTATGATTTTATCATTCTGTGTCCCAGTGGCTTTAATGAGTTGTAGCTAAGGCTTCTCTCTTCTACCAGTATACCAGGCAGATAGTTATGCAGGTAGGTAGCATGGTGGGGGAGCAGGTTAGTAGATTTTTCCTTCAGGTCACTGCTATAAATATCCTTTTCCGCAGGTTCTCTGTATAAAAACAGCCATGAGAATTATTTGGCACAGAATACGCAATAAGGAATGTAGCGAATAGTTTCACTCAAAAAATCTAAAACATTACAAAAACAGTTGTCATTGTCAATTCCAGTCTCTGTGCAACAGCACTGAGTTTTCTATCACAAGCTGAATTATCCTGGCTTATATTTATGGGCACTAAACAGGCTTTTAATGCCAGCTTTAAAAGATGTACTGCCATCAGCTGAAAAGTTATGAAGCTCTTCTTTCCATCTGTTGGATTTTTTTTTTTTTTTTGAGATCAGTTAGGGGTGGTCACTCATCAATAAATTGAGTCTCTAAATCAATCTTATTTTTTCCTTTTTAAAGATCCCTTTCCACTCCTCTTCTTAAGCAGTGACACCAACTGTTTCAATGTAGGAATTCTAAATCACTTGATTCATAAAGGTATTAGAAAATCCCTAGAAATTTAACAGTACTTGCATCTTAATTACCAAGAAAGCCATTGTGTGAATTAGATTGGAATATAGTATGCTTTTATATAGCTCCTTTCACACATAAGGCGCAGTGGCAGTGAGAAGTTGATGATGAACTGAACAATGTCTGATAATAAAGCTGCATCTCTCCACTAATTTGAAGGGTCCTAAGAGTGATACACTTTTTGTCAAGGTGGCTTTATACCAGGATTCTGCAGTCTAGAAGGCAGGTTTCTGTCAGGCAATATTTCATTTTGCAAGTCTCATTACTAGCATTTTTCATGCTTGGCAAGGTAAGAAGTGACATGCTGAGTCAAAGCTGTTCTATCTACGGCTAACTGTACATTCAGACTGACATTCAGCCTTAAAGAAATACAGAGTTATTATAATTAATAAGCACGTTTACTTCTATCTCACAGGGAAATCAAATATATATATTGGGAGATTTCAATTGACATTGGCCAACAGATATACAAAGAACATGCTTTTTATGCAAATTTTAATTCTGTATGTTAATGAAGAAATTCTAAGTAAAATTTCCTTACATTTATTTAGTGAAATAAAAATATACTGGGGGGTTGTTTGCTTGTTTGTTTGTTTGTTCTGTTTTTACATATATATATATATATATATATATATATATAACTGATAAGAAAAAACAGTAGTTGAGTCAAATTTTATTCAGTGAAAATTTTGTTTTGATAGGTTGGAACAATCAGCTGTCTAAGCAGCACTCTTAATTTTAAGACTTGTTAAACTTCTTATCACCCTCATATACCACGCTTTGATGTGATGTCCTCAATAGATTCAAAGCTCAGAGATATATTCTTCATATTAAGTGTCTTTAGGTAGTACAAACAACACACCAGGTTTTCAAAAGAGCTTAATTTTAAATAGTCCTACTTTAGCCATTTGTAACTGGAAGGGATGTTTTCCAACCTTTCTAGTGTTATGTACTAAATGTTCTTTAGGGGCTGGATACAGAAATGCAGCTGTGGTGGTGCAAAGGCAGAGAAAGAAGCTGAAGAGGAATTATTTGCTCTGCTTAATGTGGTGTGTAAGCCAAAAAAATTGAACCACCAAGAACTTACATAATAAACAGTTTTAACTCCTTTAAAAATCAGATCACAAGTATGTAAAATGCTTTGGAAAATCTGCCTATACATTACATACAGTTGTTTATTTTGTTACTCACTACATCAGAATTTCCATTATAGTCTTTGTTAGCATAAATGTCTGCACAAATCCCTAAACATAACTTCTGTTTCATCTTGTTTGCTCTTTTCCGTTGCTATTATGTTTTTTTCTTCATGAATGCACCGGTTAATTATTCCATCCTCAAATGGCTTCTTCACAGTGTGTTAGAAAAAGTAAAAATCTCTCTCTACCAGTTCCCAATTCTCATTTTCATTAGTTGCTGCTGTACAGCCGTTTTCCTTTTTCTTCTTTCCGTGCAAATATATTATGTTTTACTCAATACAAGTAACTTATATGTCATGTTTATCTTGTCCCTCTCCTGTCCACTTACTGTGAGCATGGTGGATCACAAATTTACAACAGTAGGTCAGGAGGCTAGATATATTTGTGACCCTAAAAGACACAGAAAATATAACATATAACTTAAACAGATTCATACTACTTTTACACACATGAACATTGATTAGTACATAATTTTTAGTTAAGGACTCAGTCCTGCCTCATGCTGAGTCCCAAGTCTTGTAAAGCATTTGGGTAAACCTGATAGCTGCCAGGGGAGCAATCAAATGCCAGTGCTATGCTCAGACACAGTTAAAACCTTGCTATTTAAATAATTTGTAATTTTGACAGAAACATTCATCTCTGTTTCCTTCAATATCACTGTCTGCATTATATGAGGACTTGAAGGTCCAATAGATACAGGAGTTCTATTCTTCAGGGTCCTGTGTAAAACACTGTAATGTGAAACTGTTCCACAAAGTGATGCAGTTTGGCAGGAAGAATGGGAGGGAGTGAAGTAGCTCAGACAGATGGTATGACATTCAAAATCACAGACTGGAGCAGGAGAAGGATGGCTCTCCTTTTATAGCTGTTTACCCTAAAAACAGACTTTTTTTTTTTTTTTTTCTTTTTCCTTCCAAACAGGAGTGTCACTGTGGTTGTCTTACATAGTACGTAATACAAAAATGGATGAGAAAACAAAGGCAGTGTTTTCCTGAATTCAGAAAAATAAAAAGAAAATTTTTCATTCATTTAACTAAAGCTGAGGTCTTTCCTAACTTTGTGAGGCATTTTTCACTACAAGAAAATATATAATTACAGCAGATCTTAGTAAAATAATATCACATGATCATGCAGTATAAATAAATGGAAAATAAGGATAAGACCCATATGGATGGTATATTAAGTGATTATTATGTATATATATATATATATAAAATATATGGACTTAAAATAAACCGTTCCTGATTTGTAACAGGTGGGAGAGAGGGATTAACATGGTTTTTGAATAGTAGTATCAACTGCAAACAAAATGCTGTTGAATATTTGCTCAGTTTCTGTATAATTCATTTTGAAGTGTTCCATCATTATTAGGTTGGTTAATATTCCCCAAAATATTGCATATCAGAAAAACCAGAGATGGTTATAATAGTATATTATAATAAACAACTAATATCTATACAAGCATATGAAAACCAATTTACTCCTATTAAAATAAAATTAAAAAAACCTCACAACAAAATTAATAAAAAGCAGAGTATAAAATCTGGAAAAAAACCATAATTCATAGATTTTTATAAATTCCTTTATTTTTATGTATTAATATGTTGATTATGATATGTGGTCTTTAAGTCAAGACAATAAAAATATCCATTGGTATGTGCTGCAATTCAGCTGTAAGTCTCTGCAAACTTGATCTTAGTCTCCAATATTTTGGCATGATGGTGCAAAATGGAGACAAATATTCTCTGATCTTCATGAGGTGATTGATACTTTATAAGGAAGTCTAAAGAACGAATGCCATAACTCAGACATGCTGTGCAGAAGAGGGAAAAAAGACAAAGTAAAGTGTAGCAGAGTGACATCAGTTTTCATAGAACTTCTATGATGATAAGAATGTTTGCCCCTGCATCCTGAGAAAATACTCTAAAAATGTGTGTTTAAAAGAAATAAACTCTGTAGGTCTGACCTACAGTGAGAGAGTGCTCCATCCAACAGAAACTCTGGATATTTATCTAAGAAATAAAGTTGAAGCTATAAGGAAGAAATTCTGAAGGTATTTTTTTTATTTCTAAGCACGTTCATTAGATAGTTTATCTGTGGGGCAACGTCTCACGTAGTAACAGTTGATCAGGCAGTAGGGAGCCTCTACTGACCTTTGCAGTTAGTGACTACACTTAATCAGTCTGATCTTTCTGAGCCAAACATCTTCCATTCTCTGAAACCTTAGTTCTCCAAGCAGAATTTCCAGGTCTTTCAGCTGGACCCTCTTCTGCACTGGGATGGGATGTTTTCTCCCCTTCCACTTTGCTTCTTTGTCCGTGTTACTGTTTGCCTCCAGGACAGGCCACACCTCCTGCTAATTTCTCAATTACTGCTGCATCAGGGAGCTTTCTGCCATCCTTTGTTGCTTTTCTTTTATGTCTTGCTCGACTTTCAGTTGTTCCAAACACCAGCTCTGTACCTGATAAACATTTCTTGGAGCTAGGGGAGACAATTATACCCATATTTCATTTGAAAGCTTAGGCATTTTGTAGTAACCTGAAACTCAATGCTACCCTTGATGAATACTGGCTTCCTTTCCCTTAATCAGTTCTCTCTGTAATTATTTCTATCCTTAATCAGTTGTCTGATTACTGTTCACTCTTTACCAATTATTATTGTTCCCATTATCTGACATTGACTGTCAGCCCCACCTTGCTCATACTAGGAGCTTTCAATCTCCATTTTTTTGACAGCCACATACTGCTAAAGTTGGTAACAACCCAAGTATCTCACACAAAGAGCCAAGATGGATTGGACAGGTGGAGGGAGACTGCTGGACCACTTTGAATAAGAACATCATCACCTGTGTTCTTCTGCTGGGTGCAAAGGGATGCAGAAATAAGGCAAGAAAGACAAATCCCCCTTTAAAAAGCACCTTTTCATGCCTGATGTGGTAAAACTTTGACCCACCTCTACTGATCATGAACAGTTTACATCCCAGAATTTTCTGGGATCAGAATTTTCTAGATCAGCCCTATCCATACCATTTTATCTGCTTTACCCATCAGAGATAACCAGTCAGTGAGAACCTAAAATTATGGGCACTTGTCCTTACCAGCAACTCCCCGCACCCAATAACATTGTGTTGCATAATCTTCCGTAATGGATTTCCTTTTGCACATTTTTTTCACCAGATTGAAATGGTCATGCCCTGGCATGTGCTGCATTCATGTTGTTGTTGGTAGCTAGTGAGACCTTTTATCAAAGTACAGGTGTTTCATGGTCAACATTTGAAATTTCCTTCCCTATTTGCTGTCATTCTGAAATATCACTCGTATATAAATTGTTATTATTTCTCAGAGAAGAGACTGGAGATTTTCAGAAACTCAGTGGAGAGCTAAAGTAAAGAGTGCTTAAAACAAACAAAAATGAGGAGTTTAGTTTTTGACTGAATTGGCCTAGAACCATCTACTCATGTAGGAGCTGATCTGAAGAATTCTTCATCTGGGCAATCTGCAACTGATTAACTACATCCTTTCTTTACCACTTCAATTAATATGGACCTGAAAATGTGACTGTAGCCAATACCTGCATAGTCTAATCAAAAAATAATCAGGTAGACTGAGACTGTAAATTTTATGTGCATTTTATAATGTTATTCACCAGCAGAGTAAAACACTATGTGTTATTAGTATTAGTATTTATTAGTATTATTTTGCATATTAACAAAATACCAATTAGATAATAGGCTAAGATAATAAAGAATTGGTAATTCTAGATCTTTGACATGACCCCATTAAAAATTGCCTTACATTCCTTTGCAGCTAAACCCTTTCCTATTTTCAATGCAACCGGATACCTGTTTTGCAGAAAATAGATGCTCAGCATTTCAAGACTGAACCTTTTACAATGCCTTGCTCTGTTAAAAAATCACTGTTTGCTTCTAAGCATAGCCTCTACCTGCAGTTTAATTTCCTTTAAGAATGTTCATAGTATGAGTGTGAAAACCATCATGGAAAAAAATGTTGAGTTGTTCCAAGAGAGGTGACAGTGTGGTGGTGGGTAATACATGGTTAGAAGCTGAAGTGATCTGCCAGGTTTCATAGGTCTGGGTTTCACAGGCAACCATTTTCTCTTCACACAGCATTTTCCCATTTTTTTTTCCTTTTTTCCTCCCCTCAAAGAAATGACAGTCTCTAGCCTTTTCTGAAAAATGGACAGATGCATTTTTTAGGTTTTGGAAACTTGCCCACTCCACAGAGATACCAACACCTATTTTTGGTGTTGGCACCTAATAGGGGCACCTATTTCTTTCACCCTCAGCTTTCCCTCATGTCATTAAGCTGTAAATATATCTAAAGTTCAGATGGCTAACTAGAATCCAGAGATGGAGAGAATTCTAATACTTAGACATTTAGGCTGTTTTTTTCCTTCCCCTCTCTACTGTGCACATACTTAACTTTCTAAATACATACTTGGAGATTCCAATAAAATAACTTGAGTTAAGAGATAACAATTAATTTCTGATGACAGACACACCATCATCATGGAATTTCAAAATTAACCCAAATTTATTAGGGACCAAAATGTTGATTTGCAGATTTTCAGTACTACAGAAAGGTAAACTGCCTCCTAAGACTCTTCTGTGTATTAACAGCTATTTGCAAAGAAATCAGAAAATTGCAAAATATAATATTATCAGAATACAGGAAATTAGCCACACTTTTAAAAATTATTGTCATTATAATCAACAGAAGTTATACATCAAGTACTCTTCACATTGCATTGAACACGTAGCCCATTCAGTTCATTTGTCCTTAACATACTGGGACGGGAGACAGAGTGAAGCATTCCAGCATGGACATAACTTGTCATAATAGAGTGCTTCAAAAGAAGCTCAAAATATCTCTAAACAATTAATCATCCTTCCTTATCCAACAATCCAATGAAAGAAAAAACGCGAGACATGAACAAAAGCAGGCAGAAACTGAGGAGGTAAAGGTTGTACAACATGGATCACTGGTTGCTCAAATTATTTTCTGGTAGTTTTCCAGATCTCTAGGTTACAGAAAAAAATCCATTTTTGATTCTAACAGAACAAGTTCACAGCATGATCTGCTAAACTTAAAAACAAACTCAAACCTCTTAAAGAGATTTGTTTGTTCATTTTGTAGAATATATTTCTTGAGGATATAGCAATTTTCTCCCTCATTCTTCCAGAAAAAAAACCCAAAAACCAACCAACCAAACAAACAAAAACCCCAGAGATACAGCACCTGAAAATTAGATCTGGAATTAAATGGGGAACTCTGCTTTCCTTTTAAATTCTTTACTTTCTGATAGTATCATTCCCTTACTTTTTGTCATCCCATTGCATCTGTTCCTTTTGTTTATCTTGCTTTTGTCCTTTATATATCATCTTATGCCACCTCACAGCTTCACATTTTATAACTTGTTCTGCTTTTTGAAAGAGTTAGATTTGTAAGAGAAATAGTAATATTGAAACCTTAGCTTGGATGTTCTTCCTTAATTTTTTTTGTTTCTGCATTCCTTAGCATGACATATTTGTGTTCCCTGACAGAGGATATGAAATCCAGAATACACAATAATGAGAACAGAAAAGAAACACAATTGATATAGCAAAAACAAAGGACAAGGAAATGCATGTCCTTCACAAATCTGACACTACTAAGAGAAGAAAAATACAGTAATAAACAACATGAAATCCAGAACAAATGAGTGCTCTCCTAATCTTTGCAGAATATTGTCAGGCAGCAAGGGATATTTTTGGACTTCACATGGACAATTATTTCTCCATATTTGATATATAATTTCTGAGTACCAGCTCAGAGCACAAAGCATGAGTACATCCTAATAGAGTTAGGATCTTGTTAGCTGATGGATTGCTCTGGCCCTGTAGTCCATCACTGCAGTAAAAATAGCTTAAATCTTGCCTTTGTCCATTGGAGTTGAACTTTCTATTACTGATAGATAGCATGGGCTCTTTTGGCATTTGGAATTTACTTGTCACTTCAAGGTAGCTTATGTGTGGTGAGCGTGGTTCAAGTTCTATTAGTAGTATTGGAGCTATTAGTGTATCTGATTATTTTTTTTTCAGCTGATTTGTAGCTGCAGGTGCCTTCTTAAGATAGCTATTAAGCATAATGCATGGTGTTGCTACATTTTTTAAATCAGTGGCAGGTTGTCACAGCAATGGATATGCTGGCTGTCACCCAAGTAAATGATCAAGAAAATGAAGAGTAATATTATTAGTAGCTGGTTAAAACCTTTGTAATCCTGCAAAGATTTTTATCCTGTAGAAGCACTTCTGTTTCAAATTAAAGACTGAATCCTCCTTACCTTCTCATGCTTCAAGAAGAAATAAATTCATGGTAACTTCAAGTATATATTTTCAAACTTTAGGTCAGAAAAATACAAGAAAAGTGCCACTTCTTTGTAAGCAGGTTCTTATATAATGGCTCTTGTTTGAAGTGCTAAAAATCTGGGACAGCTGGCAAGTGCAGGATTGTGTCCAAGGTATATTGGAATTGTAGTTCCCAATACCTTTGTGTGCAAGAAGGATTTACCTGCAGATTGATCCCTGCAACCCAGATACAGAGAAATCTTTTTATACTGCAAAGCACTTGCATTCTTTTTAAAGCACAAGCTTAAATTCTATATTTTTTAAGACATTCTTGAAATTCCGATGTACTTTAACTGTGAGCTTGATATTTAGCACATATAACTAGATTAGTGCTGAACTGGAATACTATGGGGTTTTAAGCCCTTTGCTGTTTCCCAAGGAAAGGCAATAAGCACAGAGAGAAAGTTTTGAAACAGAAAGAAGAGGATAAAATCCAGGCAGAATAAAGATGGGGAAGCAGTGGCTACTGAGTATCAACAAAATAAACTGAGAGCCTTTTTTGAGAGGTGAGTGTTTTTAAAGGTCAGCTTTACAGCTAATTCTCCAGAAACTATGATTATCAGAAGGGCTAGGTTAAATAGCTTTTTTTTTGTAAGCACTAAATTTGTCACAGAAAGAACACATACAGACTACACTTAGTGGCTTAACCTTTCTGGATTTTGATTTTGTTTCACATATCTATGAAGATTATCACATAACGTTATTGTATTCTAATACTCGAGGTTCTTGAACATTTCCTGCTCATTGACAGCTGTAATAATTTTCTGCCAAAGATGAAGCAGGTTAACTAATGAACTGTAATACTTTTATCTTGTGTTAAGTGTGGTATTCACAGTGGAAACCTTTCATTTCATATATTTATTTTGCAGCTGGACTGTCCCAGTCCATGAACAGCAGGCTTCTCAAAGAGGAAGAGTTTTGCAGGTAGGATACATGCTATCAGGTTGTAGGTTCTGCCCACTTTGGTTTTTAATAAGGTTATCTATAGGTAGGCTTTTGACTCATTTTAGTAATGAATCAAAACATCTCTGGAGTCTGGATGATCATGCCATAGTAATGAATAGTGAGGGACAGCATTACAAAACATTCTGCTTAGTTTCATCCCTATTAAGTCAAGCTCCCCCTGTGTTTCTCTCCTGGCCAGTGACTGTCTTTTTTTATCTACAGGATAGATTCAGCACTGCCTCACTGCATAGGAGTCAATGCCCTGAGTGCAGAGCTCCTCCTGCCATGTTGCCTTTACCGAAGCAGGTTCTACTCTTCCCTCATCCCTCTCTGTGACAGTGATGACACCAGGACAACCCTCTTTGTGTTGTCCTACAAAGGGGTGTATGTTGCCATAGGATGTGTGTCACAGCACAAAGACTGCAAATTCTGCATAACTGCAAATTATCCTTTCACAGAACTGCCCCCAACAACTTTTCTCAGAAAGGAGTGGTCTCCTTTTTGGGTGACATGTACTATTCTAGGCTCTTTATGCTACACCTCTCATGATTAAATTTACAGTGTGCAAGTGAACAATGAGTGATGATAAATGTAAGTCTCTGAAGAATCTATCTAAGTCTTGCAGTGAAAAGTGCTGCATGAGTGCATAGTACTGCATGAGTGAAAGAATCTAAACTATGGATAACAAGAGAACTGAATTTTAATTTGTATGTAAAATGAAAATTGAGGCTAAAACAAAAAAGTCACACTGCTTTGAACTAAAATGGATATGCACTTTTTTTTCCTTCAGATATAGCTGCAGTGGCATGGGTACTATATTTGAATAATAAAAGTAACTGGAGCATAAAATTAGTAATTTTCTACTGACCTCCATATTCATTTAAAATTATTTTTCCTTGCAGACAGGTAAAGCTTCATGTCAATTCTTATTTTCCTTAAGCTCTAGACATTATTCCTTTCTGACATAACAAAAAATGAACAAGATCACAGTAACAGCCCAAAGAATCTCTAACACCCTGTTAAGAATAAGTTCAGGATTCAGGTGGAGGCTGCATGTGCACACAAGTGTAAATTTTTACAACATGGCTCTCACAAAGAAAATAAATTATTAAAACCCAGTTGTATATGAATGTAGAAATTAAGTCCATTTTTAGACTTCCTAACATCTACCATGAACCATATATCCTTTCTGGGTTGTAAAGTTTTCTGCTTCAGCCATCAACAACTCCTTATATAAGATCCAGCTACTAACCACATGACTCATTAACTGAAAAAAAAAATCAGCATATGATTCCATATAACATCTGTAAATGCTTTTTCTTCATCTTGTGTTCAATTGTACTCTTTTTTTCTCTGTAGACTAGAAATTATCTGACTGTATGACATTCAACAATGTTTAAGTCAGTGACCTCTAATTTCCAAATGTTTCTACCCAATATATGTGCAGGAATGCCATTTGTTATGGTATATGAAAATCAGATCCATACAAAGGATAATGCATTGTATCTTTATTTTTGACATTTGCTTTTTTAAATTTCCCCTAAAATGTCCCAACCAAAGGTTGATTCAACATGGACTTCAATCAAGGCAAAAAAGAAAACCAAAGACCATGAGAAAGATGAAAGACAAAATCATTAAACAGTATTATTTACTGATGCTCTCTGTTAGTTCCTTATTCTTTAGATTAGCACTCCTGAATGTTGAAGTATAATCTGTACAGTCAATATAAGCATTTGAGATTTAAAAAGTAAAATTTAAAAAAAGGAAACAAATAAATAAAAATATTTTAAAAATAAAGAAAACATTATTATGATTAACTCATCGAGCTTTTATTGTACAATATATAATGTCATCTCAGCATAAAATGTTAGAATTGTCAAGAGATAACAAATCAGTTAATTAGATTCCACTGTCTTATTTCATTCTTATTACAAAGACAAAATTTTATCCATGCCAATTTGGGTAGGTGCGTTTTCTAATCAACATGAAACTAGGGATTCTTAAATACAGATCCAAATTTATCAGCAATCAAGTTGTTCTGACAGTGGAATCATGGGACTGCTAATGTTAGTTCAGCCAAATCATTCTAATTAAAATTCAGACATTTAAAGAAGTCACTTAATAATCAAAGCCTGTCAGTTCATTTCCAAAACACCTTGCTCCAGTAATAGTTATATCCAGGGTTTATAACTTGGACAACCCACAAGACTATCTCACATTACAGTGAGAATGTGATATGCATATAATGATTCTGATGCTAACCTAATTTCTTTGGACTAGCACGAGCCATTTAAGGTGTTAATGTCATTTCCCTCAACAGTTCAAAAAGTGGTAAAATCCCTCTTTTGCAAGTCAATTCAAAGATTATTTTTTCATTTTCCTTCAGGAGATATCAATTTTCTTGACCATAAAATCTGGGATTTTACTGGACATTCACCAGTATGTTTTGATAATCTGCAAGAGATAAAATGAAATTAAACCATATAAAAGCAGCTGTATGCACACTGGTACAACTCTGCAACAGAAACAAGAACTCTCATACACAGACCTGATAATCAGAAATCACTTATGCAACTGATAATGAGATTTTTGAACCTTACAGTGCTTTAAAAGATTCACTATAAAACTGTATTTTTCGTATTAGCTTTTCATTTTTCATTTTTGAAGGACTCAGATATTTTAATACAAACATAGTTCAGGTAAGCCCCTCTAATGGGTAAGAAAACTTCCACTGAACTGGAGTAGATTTTCACGTTGGTTTTTTTTTATATAGATTCCTACTACTTGACTAGTACTTTTATAACTATTTTATCTAGTAATTTGGGTAAATGTCTCTTTAGTTTTACATCTTCATTGAGTGTTAATTCTCAGTCATAGTCAGACAAGAGTTTTCACTGAATCTTTATTAGCTAGTTCTTGTCACTGCACTTTTGTCAATGAACTATAGAAACATTTCCAATAAAATGCTTAGGCCTAAACACTGTCTTTAATAATCTGTTTATTTTGTGCTTAATTTTCTCTTTTAGAATTGATGGCTTTTTAGATTTAGCTCAAGCAGTTCTTCTATATTTTATACATATGCCTTTATTTCTGACAAAGTGGGTTAATAAAAATAATCTTTCATTCAAAACTTATTGGTTTTTTATTGTAGCAGACTGTCCCAAGTTTTTCAATTATTAATGCGATGGCCTTGCATAAATGCAACAATGTATCAGAAAGGTGGACAGGATCAAAGAAAGGTGAGGTAAGCTTCAAAATTGATAGTAACTCTTCACATTGGTTTTGAGCGGGTTATAGTTAATTTTCTTCATAGTAGCTGGTATGAGGATATTTGTAGTATCTGTGCTATAAACAGTATCAGTAATGCAGAGATGCTTTTGCTGAGCTGTGATTATACATAGACAAAGTTTTTTCTGTTTCTCACACCATCCCACCAGTGAGTAAACTAGGAGTGTAGAAGAAATTGGGAGGGGACAGTAGCTGGGACAGCTGACCCTGACTGACCTATGCGATATTCCATACCATATGAGGCCACGCTCAACTTAGAAGAAATGGGGGATCATTTAGAGTGATGGTGTTTGTCTTCCTGAGTAATCATTTATATGTGGTGGAGCCCTGATGTCCTCAGGATGGCTGGACACTTTCCTGCCTGCCCATGGGAAGTAATGAATGAATTCTTTTTTCTTTTTTCTTTTTTTTTTTTTTTTTTAAACTATTAAATTGTCTTCAGTACAATCCACAAATTTTCTCACTTTTACTCTTCCAATTCTCTCCTTCATTCTCTCCCAATAGGGAGAAGTAAGCAAGCAGTCTTGAGGCTGAGTTTGTCATCTGGGTTAAAGCACAACATGCTTAAATGATTTAACACATAAAACAGTCTGAAGAACTGTGTTTTCATTTTGCTGAGGAGAATTTCTAACTTACAGATGCCATCTAAATTTTGAAATTTCAGAATTACAAAATTAACAATGAATTTGAGAAACCTTTGGATTTGAGAAACTCACACATCTCTTGTCACAAACAGAAAATCGATCAAATAGAAATATTTGTTTAAGAATGTGCATATGTTTCCAACTGACCTAGAGATTTTCACAGAGGTATTTATGGAAGGCTGGGCCTTGCAGCTACATTATTTCAAAAACAGAATCCTTAATCCGTAATTAACTGGAAATGGATTTCTCCTGGATGAAAACTATGCTGAAAAAATTCCTCTAGAGCAATACATAGTTATGGAACACTAAAAATTAGTGGTAGTAATTGCAATAGATTTAGTAAGAAACCTAGCAATATGGTGTCCAGTTAATGAACCTTGTAGACTATTCCAGAGGATTTTTTTCCACATGCTTAGAAAATAGACCATATGCAGCAAGATCAGGACAAAAAACTAAAATTAATGAACCCAGGATGAAGACTGAGGACTACAACACCATTTTGTGCTGTATGCAAAACCATCTTACAAGGCAGAAAATGGTTATTGCCCTATCTCCTCCTGGATATTTACAACATCTAACCTCAGTGTGAATGGAGGCAGCACACTGTCCCATGCTTGGTACCCACTCCCACTAGGAAGAATGAGAAGATTATTTTCCTCCAGTCACTAGACAACAGCACCAGAAACAGAACAACTTCGTGTGATCCTTCACTGCCTAGGATAGCAAACACTAAGTTGTAGGAAATTATTTCCAGCAATAGAAAAAAAAGAGTGTAAAGTGAACAATAAGACAAGCATTATATTGTGCTGCAAGTGCAATATTGGTATGAGATCCCCTCCCTCCCCCCATTGCAGCTCCTCAGTGTGCATATTCTGGTTGTGTGTTGCAATGAGCTTATCTGCTTGACTGAAGTCTTCTTCTGTTGAACTGAAGAGAATGACACAGAAGGAATAAGTAATTCTTCGAAGATGTGAACCACTCAGGCTCATTCATGGTGCTTTTCAAATGACTTTTTAAGGACTATCAGTTACCTATAAGAATCATTTTGAACGATATCCATAGACTGTGGATAATACAAATCTACACAAAAGCAGAGCACAATGGGCAGCTGAATCTAGATTCAACTTTACAAGAGAAAAAATATCAAACCTTATGAGAAATGCTCATCTTCCATTAGGGAAAAATAGAATGTAATAAATTAAAACATTCTAACTGCAGGTTTTACATCTACGGTGTAAGTAGAATATTGATAAAATAAAATTTCTTGAAATGTCCAACAATAAAATCTGAGAAGCTTTGGAGTGCCTCCCGCATATGAAGCTGCTTATATAAAACAAGAAAAAACAGCAACTTTATGGAAATAAAGTTTAATTAATCTAGCGATTTCCATGTAGATCCTATAAAAAACAACTGAAAATATATCCTGCTTTCATAGAATCATAGAATTGGCTGGGTTGGAAGGGACCTCAGAGATCGTCAAGTCCAACCCTTGATCCACTACTGCTGCAGTTACCAGACCATGGCACTGAGTGCCACATTCAGTCTCTTTTTAAATATCTCCAGGAACGGAGAGTCCACTACTTCCCTGGGCAGCCCATTCCAATGCCTGATCACCCTCTCGGTGAAGAAATTATTTCTAATATCCAACCTAAACCTCCCCCAGCACAACTTGAGACCATGCCCTCTTGTCTTGCTGAGAGTTACCTGGGAGAAGAGACCAACACCCACCTGGCTACACCCTCCTTTCAAGTAGTTGCAGAGAGTGATGAGGTCTCCTCTGAGCCTCCTCCAGGCTGAACAACCCCAGCTCCCTCAGCCCTTCCTCACAGGACTTGTGCTGGATCCCTTCACCAGCCTAGTTGCCCTCCTTTGGACCTGCTCCAGCACCTCAATCTCCTTCCTGAACTGAGGGGCCCAGAACTCGACACAGGACTCAAGCTGTGGCCTCACCAGGGCTGAGTACAGGGGCAGAATCCCTTCCTTGGACCTGCTGGCCACACTGTTCCTGATACAGGCCAGGATGCCATTGGCCTTCTTGGCCACCTGGGCACACTGCTGGCTCATGTTCAGCTTCCTGTCAATCCAGACTCCCAGGTCCCTTTCTGCCTGGCTGCTCTCAGCCACTCTGTGCCCAGCCTGGAGCTCCCTTTGGGGTTGTTGTGGCCAAAGTGCAGGACCCGGCACTTGGCTGTGTAGAACCTCATCCCGTTGGAATCAGCCCAACTCTCCAGTCTGTCCAGGTCCCTCTGCAGAGCCCTCCTGCCTTCCACACTCCCCCCAAGCTTAGTGTCATCTGCAAATCTGCTAATTGTGGACTCAATCCCCTCATCTAAATCGTCAATAAAGATATTAAACAGACCTAGGCCCAACACTGATCCCTGGGGGACACCACTAGTGACCGGCTGCCAACTGGATGCAGCCCCATTCAGCACCATTCTCTGGGCCCGGCCCTCCAGCCAGTTCTTAACCCAGCACAGGGTGCTCCTGTCCAAGCCACGGGCTGACAGCTTTCCCAGGAGGATGCTGTGGGAGACGGTGTCAAAGGCTTTGCTGAAATCCAGGTAGACCACATCCACAGCCTTCCCCTCATCCACCAGTCGGGTCACCTGATCATAAAAGGAGATCAGGTTGGTCAGGCAGGACCTGCCCTTTCTAAATCCATGCTGGCTGGGTCTGATCCCTTGCCCATCCTGCAGGTGCTGTGTGATTGCACTGAGGATGATCTGCTCCATAACCCTGCCAGGCACTGAGGTCAGGCTGACGGGCCTGTAGTTTCCTGGGTCCTCTTTCTGGCCCTTTTTGTGGATTGGCGTGACATTCGCCAACTTCCAATCATCTGAGATGTCCCCAGTGAGCCAGGACTGTTGGTAGATGACAAAGAGAGGCTTGGCGAGCTCTTCTGCCAGCTCCCTCATCACCTTGGATGGATCCCAATCTGGTCCCATAGACTTGTGGGGATCCAAGCAATTCAATAGGTCACTGATTGTTTCCTTCTGGATTACAGGGGGGCTGTTTAGATTCTTGTCACCTTGTATAAGCTCCAGAAGCCATCTGTCTTCAGGATAACCTGTCTTACTGTTGAAAACTGAGGCAAAGAAGGTGTTAAATACCTCAGCTTTTTCTTCATCTTTTACAACTATATTCCTACCCCTGTCCAGTAAAGAATGGATGTTTTCCTTGCCCCTCCTTTTGCCACTGATGTATCTGTAGGACTTTTTGTTATCCTTCACAGAGGTGGCGAGATTCAACTCAAGTTGTGCCTTTAACACAAAGGCAATATTCTTGCTATACATGATGCAAAGTTGAGAGAAATTCTTCATCCATAGAGTATAAACTTTTCAAAGGATGTAATCTTTTCTAGGAAAAAACCCAACAGTTTAAGAAATATCATGGCACTTTGCAGTACTTCCTTCTGCCTTGAATTTATATTAGAGAATCCTTGCTTTATATTTTACTTTATATTGAAATTGTTCCGAAAATATTCCTGGTTCACTGTAAAGGGTCCATTCTAAAAGGAGTTATAGTAAATTTGGGTTAAAATTTATGCTGAATGGCTTGTAGCCACAATCGCCTTGAACTACCTTGATTACTGCAGACAGAAATTGCCCTTTTATTTTTTAAATACTGGAAATTATATTGCATTCAAGAGTAAAATCATCCTGGATAGATTTATACACACACACTCCAACAATTAATTAAAATCTAGAATTAAATTCATAGTTGAAATATAGAGAAAATTACTAATTGCAGTTTTATGGAAAATTTCAGGTGCTAACTTGTAGTATTTTGGCTGGATTATCCCAGTATGATGCTCTTGCATCATGACTGTGTGTTTTTTCTATGTATTTCTCCCTACTATTGTGCATTTCACAGGCAAAACTATGGCATATGACTACCTAAGGCATACATCTACTACATTTTAAGCTGCAGAGCAGCAGTGAAAGTGCTCAAACAAATGAACTCAAGCCCCCAAAAAGGTGGAATGAGTGGTGATCAGCAGAGCAGGGCTGGGAAACCAGACCCAAGGGCTTCTTGTAACTGTTTCTTCTCCAGGTGTCAGAGCAAGAGAAAGGGAATGTCCTGTCCTACCTGTCACTCTCTGAATCAAATCCATGCCAAGACTGAAGTGATCTTTTAGTCCCTTAATCCTAACATGCTTTGTAACCTTATCAACCCCTGGATATTTTTAGCTGCAACTAACTCCAGTGACTTGTCGAGTTATCAGTATGTGACCTGTAAAAACCTTTTAACTCATAGATTTTTATATTTTCTTGCAAGCTGAGACAAAGTCAGCTTCTCAATACTTTGGCTAGTATATTGAATAGGAAGAAATCAGGATAGAATGGCAAATGGTAGGAGCATAGTCAAGTACAATGGATATTACAGTCCTTGCAGAAGAAAATATGTTATTTTATTAGTACTTTTGGTTTTTCTTTTGATTCTTCTAATTCAGCATAGCTAAAGTAGATTTTTTTCCTCACACTCTTCAGTAGCAGCTGATCCAATCAAATTCTCTGAATTTTTTTTTTTTTTTAAGTAAACAGATCAATTGTTATGTGTTGAAGTGGAATCTTAATACTTACCATAAGGATGTCAGCTAAGGATATCAGCAGCAATGCAACGTTTTAACAGAACCTCCTAAAAACATGTAATTTTTACTACAAAGTAAGACTGATCTGCAATAAAAATATGTCAGGGTTTAACAGGTGCAAGAAAATAAATCAGAAACACTCTTCATCTTCCTGCCTTCTATAAAATTGTGGATGTACCTTCGGGTTACAGATAATATATATCTTGTTTTGCATAATACAGAGACAACAGATTTATACAAACCAGTGAAGTCCATATCTTACTTATGTAGATTTTGGAGCAATTGTACATGCTTTAATACATAAATAAATGGCGTTTATTTAAAATATCTTATTGAAATATTTATTGAAATAATTACAGAATTTTCAATGTGTTTTTAATACATATATATATATATGAATGCAGATGTACACACATATATTCATGCATTCTTTAAGGGAAATCTATACATACAAATAATGTTATGTGTGTGTAAGCTCACATAAATGTGTTGGTCTATATGCATATATATATATATACATATATATCAATATATACACATAAAACCTGAAAGAATTATGCTCGCATAGACCAGAAGCATAAATAATATATACAACAACTATGAAGATAGTTTAACTAGCACTTTAAGAGCCTTTCCTGTTTAAATGCCACATCTATTTCAATTCTTAGGACAGTGAGCATGACTGTGTATGGATTTGTATCAATTAATATATGTAAGTAAACATCGTTTTTACTTTAGAAACTTGAGCCAGTGTCTGACTACTGAGCAGTTAGGCAGATATATTGCAAGCAAACTAGTTAAAATTATAGTGAAATAGTTGCTGTACCTTTCATGGCTGGCTTATTGTTGCTACTGTTCCTAAAGATGGCTGAGAAACTTGCTGGTTCAATAGGCAAAACTCTTTATTGCCCAAAACTTGTCTGGGAAGAACAAAGGTATCGTACAATACTTTCCTTTTACTATTTCCATTCTGTCACTGGAGAGCCTCCTTTTGACTTTTCCAGAAATTAATCTCTTGCAGGTGCTGTCATTGTAGATAATTCCTGATGTCTTGTCTGTGTTGAAAACATAAAACATTCTATGTCAAAAGCAACTTCTTGCAGGTCCATCATTTCCCTTGCAAGAATTTCTTTACTATGTTCATGCCTAATTTGATGTATTCCTCTCTTCAATCTAGTGATCGCATTAAAAAAACCCACATTGATTAAGCACACTGATTTCTCTACTTTACATATTCAGATGTATTTTGAGGACTGTTAGCATATCTTTATTTACATTTTTATTACTGCCATTTGTGAACTGATTCATTATACTTCAATATAACTTCTGCATATAATCTTTAATGTACTTTCTTGACAAGTGAAACAGGGCCTTTGCTGTTATAAAGCCAGTTTTTTTTCAACTTAGAAGTTACAAAATTCCTAGAGATGAGTCTTACTCTTAAATTTCAGAAAGTACAACTTTCTTTGGTCACGAGACTCACAGAGAAGTTGGACAACTTTTTTTCCAGAATTAAAAAAAAATAATTTCCCTGGGAAAAAATACAGCAACACTCTAAATTGTTCTGTTAAGAAATGTCCCCCGAAACCCCTCAGCTGCCATCATCCAAATACACACTGTGCTCTTCGTCTCCATATGCTGAGGAGTAATGAAAATTAGTTATGGCTGCTGTCAAATAGTTTTCCCAGTAGCTCAATGTTAGAAGGTTATTGTTAACAGCTAATTGGTCATTTATTGCTTAGGATCATTAATGCTTTTACGATGCTCTAATTCTGTGAGTTTTAAAATATTCATCAACAGTAGAAGAAAAATGTCTTGGCTTGCTCTTTCTTTGCTTTCATGTAATTTAACTGGGTAACAAGAGTGGATTAATCTTACTTCACTATGGCTTTCTAACATCAGTATACAAAAGTTGCCAACTGTGGATAAATAAAAATGCAACTGTGGGTTCTGACTGCACAGCTGCATAGCATCTCTACAGCTGCATACAGAGAGTGCAGGTTGTGCACTGTCAGCTCCATCTTCCACAGGGCTTTTTGAAACACATACTGTGTTTCTGAAATCCCAGTGTTCAGCATGACTTGGTCTTTTCCTTTTTCTCACTTTTCATGCTCAGTGTAGGGAAAAAAAACACATGTAGATGTGTCACAATGACTAAGAAATTCTTTAAAATCACCAGTTAAATTCATTTCATGGCTTTGGATATTCTTATGGATGCTCCTGCCCAGTGCCAGCATAAATATTTGATATTGTATGAGATCATAAGAACTAGGAATATAGCATTAGCCTAAGTGTAGAAAAATGTGTTTATATTCACAGAGGTCTAATTCAGATGCTAAATCAACCAATTTTCTGATATTTGCAGTGGAATTGTAAATAATTAATTATACACAAAACTGAAGATTGTGTTAGTCTGCATTTCCAAGTCAAATTGACCATCTTCTCTCTTCAGAATAAAGATATGACAAGTGCATAAAAATGGATTGATAGACTGTTGCACAGAATTTCTGATCCATCATTTTACAGTTAGGTGAATCACTAACAAGCTGCAAGACTGAATATGTGACTCTCATAATTCTATGGCAATAACCCTCTGAAGAAAACCCTTGAGGAATAGTTCTTACTCATTAGTAAGCATCCATTATATGACAATAACGTTAGCATTTAGAGGAAATCCACATTTCCAAGAAAAAGGTACATCTAGTAGTTTTAAAACTTGATAGAAAATGAATATTTAAGACTGAATCCCAATTTACACAATACTGTCACTTTATCTACTATGCTGTTTGTGTAGTTGCTTTTCCACTGTCAAAATTTTCAACAACTTCCCACACTTAGCCAAGAACTTCAATGGAGAACATACTTCAGTATCTCTGAAAAAAAAGAGCAACACTCTGTCCCTATTAAGAGAAAAGTCACAATATTTTACAGTGAGTATTTTGGTGATTATAGACTGCATTTGTTTATCACAGATATGTTACCATCTATAATGCATTTTAACTTCATTGTATACAGTTTTGTTGATCTTCTAAAATATTTTTTTACTCAATTAATATCCATCTTTCATGCTGGTTATTTAAAATTCAAAATTCATTCATTCTGCTACTACACTCTATAGTTTCTCTGCTTTCAGTGAGTGAACTCAATTTGATTAGAGACAACACAGCTTTGAAATTTCCTAAAATATTACCTGGGAGGAATAAGTGAATGTGACTAAACCTGCGTTCAGTGATGCTGTTGTCCATATTGACTCGGCATGGAGCTTCACCACCATCTTTCTGTCCAGAAATTATTGACATTTCATTGTGAAGATGTGACTTTCTGTCTTCCTTGTGCAGAGATGAACTCAGACAGTGATCGATACTAGGCATGTGCAGAAGCATCCTCAGACACTAGAGTCAACATGCATTTCTAGAGAAAGGAATTGGCTTCCAATGGGGAAAACCTTTACAAGTGGTCCTGGTGCTGGGTTTATATAAGTAACAAAAGCATCTCTAGGGAGAAACTATGTCTCAAGTCTGTTTCCTTGAAGGTGGTTGGTGTCCTGAAGCTTCCATTTCCTCGGTAGCTCTCTCTTACTGACTGTGCAACTGAATGTGCAAACTAACAAGTGTGAATCTCCCACTTTCCATGGTAAACTCCCAAGCTGGGCTAGACTGACTCATTGCTTTACTTCTCTGCAGTCATTGCATAAGAAAATGAGAAAAGTGGTTTTAGGTGGAGTGACTTAAATCACTGGTGCCAGGTGCAATTTTTGGAAGATGGTTTTTGCAGCTGCACCTAGAAATCTGAACAGCAGTTCACTGTCACAAAATGTTAGGGGCTGGAAGGGACCAAAGGTCGTTGGCTTGTACCCCTCTGCCAGAGCAGGATCACATAGTGTAAGTCACACAGAAATGCATTCGTGCTGATTCTGAATGTCTCCAGAGAAGGAGACTCCAAAACCTCACTGGGCAGCCTGTTCCAGTGCTCTGTCACTCTCACAGTGAAAAAGTTTTTTCTTATGTTTACACAGAACCTCCTATGCTCCAGCTTGCACGCATTACACTTTATCCTGTCATTATTGGTCATCACTGAGAAGATTACCTATATGATGAAATAGATGATGTTATAGAAGAGACTGATTAATCAGACAGACTCAGTTTTGGTATCTATAAATGGGAATGGAGACTTATTATAGGGGACAAGGATTTGGAAGAAAAACCTGAAAAATTATACTAATTCCTATAGTAATTAGTGTAATGTTATAGAAAAGATGAGTCTTAGTTGTTTTGGTGTACCTGAGGGCAATTTTAGTGCATTACCAGGACTTTTGTGTGCATCACAATAGCAACACAGGGTAATGACAGTAATAAGACCTACTTTAAACTTAATCATTCTTGTTACCTCCAGCTACATATTTTAGTGTGGAATGCATTTTTCTGACAAGGAAATCTTTCAAAATCATGGCATTTTGAAAATGAGTCTACAATATCCTTCAAAAGTTGTATTTTTTTTTTAATCTGAAAATTGGTTTCCTAATCTCTACAATGAGCTCACTGATATCATAACTACGAACTAGATTGGATGTTTGTCTGTGAAGAGTATTTTCTAAGTAGACCTTATCACAGGGAATTTACATCATAAAGAGAAGTTACAGAGAAGCTTGGTTGATGTTCTTAGAGATCACTAGTCAGGAGCCACTACATTTCCTCTCAGTTGCCTTATAGAAAGCATTTAAAATAGATTGTTCACCTCTATTTCAACCATATAAAGCTGATATAGAGCTCGCTTTAAATTTAGCTCTTGTCCCATTCTGAATGACCTTATATTCATAAAAATATTTAAAGATTTTACATGTAAGATGCAACAATCGTGATCTGATGATTTTTGAATGAAATCTAACAAGCTGAGTCTAAGCAATTGCAAGAAAAATAGTGAGTCTCTTGATTTCTAATATTTAGTACACTCATAACTCCTGACTCTTGTTTTAATTAAGGCAGCAATATTAACTGAACCAGGCTTATTAGAGAAAAAGCTTATAGAACTTCCTAGCACTTATTACTGTACAGAAAAAACAACCATTGTCTTGGTGCACCTACACTCTTTTTGTTCCAGAGAGATTAATTATTCTGAGACTGAAATAATTAAAATGCTCAGTATATAGTCTACTGTGGATAATAAAAATAAGATATCCTCCCTACAACAGGGAAGTCACATCACACTGAGAAAGCAATCTTAAAATTAAAAATTAATTTCTCTGCAACTAGTTTAGATCAATCTTAATATTTACAAAGCAAGTGGGCCTCGGAGACCATTATGTGTATGTGTGATATATGCATGCATATATCTATGTATATTTTTTTTCTATAAACAGCATGAGGTACAGTAATGACATGGTATGTAAGTTCCTTCTCTGAAGGACTGGGGTTAATTAAATGAGGAATCCTTCACTGGATTTCTGCTGGAGCAGAGAATATTATTAAGTAGGCGTCAACATTGTGTTTGTACTTGTTGCCACTTTAGTTACATGCTTAATGTGCTTTCCACTTACTTTCAAAGCAAAAAACCCTGTATCCATAATATTTTAATAATTTTGTAAAGTTTTTGCACCTAACAATGGGCACAAAGTCTCTAAAATTACATGGATTACAAATGCTGAATGTTTTAACAAAGCACCTGAGCTCCCTAGTAACTAACAGTGGTATATTGACTTTTTAGGAAGTCTGCAAGTGCTTGGCCTGTGTGTTCTTCCATGGTAATGTCACAGAAGAAAGCTTTTCTATCTACCAGGAGAGGTAAAAACATTTTGACAGACACTATGGTGAAATTTTTCTTCCTCTGCTCCCTTTCCACCCAGTTACTGTAGTTCTTGGTATCTAAGGCAAAGGTTTCTCTTTATTGATAGTTATAGCTGTATTGGGAGCAACTGCCTTATAAGAATTGCAGCAACTTTTTCCAGCATCCCAACCTCACAAACTTTTTGAACATTTCACTTTCAGGCTCTAGGGGTTTATTACTTTGTCTCAACCTTAATTCTTGAGAGAATGCAAAATAAGGGAACTACAGCAGGTCTTGTTTATGGTGCAGAATTATTCAATAAAGGTTAAAATTAAGATTCAGTATCAAAAAAGTTCTCATATCTATGCTGTCCTCCATCCCTCCCCCTCTCTCCCTACATTCCCCGGGCAAATTAATTTTGATTTATAAATCAATCAGTCATGCCTTTTGAAAGTACAGTATAAATGTACTTAAAAATACCAGTCTATTTTTAAAGTTATAGATTTTAACAGAATTCTCTGTGCTTAGAATGATGACTACAATTGCACTGATAATATTCTCTTGGACTAGAATGAACTTCTGATGTATATTCACTATTCTGAATATCCACAGTGAAATAGTTCTATAAGCTTAACAGTGGTAAATGCACAGCAGTTCAGAAGGACAGCATAAAACCCTGGTCTCTTTAAGACTCTCTTGAAGACTTCTTGGGATCTCTATTCTGTATGCAGATTTTCCTTTACAATTTGAAAGTTTTTTGTTCCATGTGAAATTAAAGAAATTATATCATGCTATATGTATGAAAGGCATAAAAAGGAAAAAATACCATGTATGTATATGTGCTTATGGCAAGAGATGTCTCACCATTACTGAATAGAAGTTTGGAAGCAAAGTACATGGATAAATATAGCTAATCTAAATGCACATACACAAACTTTAAACGTTTTAAAATCCAATTGCAGCTGAAGGATCACCATAGCACACTAGAAAAGTTTGATACATTTTAACTTATGAAGATAATTTTAAACATAATAAATGTGCTTGTTAGTTAAACAGATTAGCTTCCCCCAAAGAGAAAGAAGAGACTTGAGCTCTCATACTCAATGGGTTATATGTAAGCATAGAAATATTTAAGTAGCTTACAGAATTACAGTAAGAAAGCCATACTGAAATATACAACGAATGTAAAACTAAACAAATCTCATAATAATAGTTTAGAATTTTTTTTCCCTTTTTTACATTCATGTTGTGTGTACATACACACCCAGTTATGAAGAACAACTGTGTAACAAATGAGGTAAGCAAATCTACTGCCTCATTAATACATAAGGCTTGTTCCATCTCTAGGAATTAAAAATAAAAACATTCTATACATTATCAGTATAGAACAAAAAATCAAGCTGCAGAAGTCAACACTAGTGCTGAGTATTATGTCAAACATGAAAACAGCAGTAAAAACAAAACTCTGTAACATGTTTTGCTTACGCATGCTAGGAAAAATTTATGAGATCACATGCTGAAGGTCAAAAATAATGCAGAAACACAGGAGCTACATTAGCAAGTTACTGCATGAGTATTTATTACAGTGTATTTACAGCTGTGGCTGCTCTTAACTACACAGCAGAAGAAAACTGCGAAGGATCAGTCTACAATCACAGTACAGTAGTCACATTATGTATCACAAATGTAAACCTTGATAATTTGATTTTTTTGTCAGTTTCAAGCAAACTTCCCACATTAGATTTGCATTTCCAAAATAGTGATGTTTACAAATATTTTCAATGTATTCCCATTAATATTTTCATAAGGAAACATTAGCACATGGAAATCTGATACAAAGAAGATGAGTCAATATGTTGATGGGGTAATGCTCCTTATATTTCTCCAAACAATCCTGAAATAGAAAAACTAATATGAGTTTTTAAGTGGGAAAAAAATTAAAGCTACCCTATCTGTTATGATTTCATACAGCAGTGGAAGCAAGAGAAAAAAAGGAAGGATTTCCAAGGAAGGCTTTGACATAAAATTTGTATTCAGAACACAAAAGAGCAAAACAAATTGATTAAGAGTACTTTTTACGTTAATTCTTTTAAATCGTTGTTATTCTTAATCCTTATATTGGTATTCTCCTTGCACAATGTCAAACAGTGACGTTAAGATACAAAATAAATAGCTAATATTTTTCATTATTCCTTTTTCATTAAAATTAAAATGCTGGTATCTGCACTGATATTTTTGAGCTCATGCATTTCTTTTAATTTTCTTTCTAATTTCAACAGAGGAAATCTAACATGGAATTTCAAAATCAAACCATGATTATTTCTTTCTCAGGTGCTTCACACCTAGGTTTTTACTCCATCAAAATGTAGCGTAAGTGCAGTTTTAAAAACCAAGCATACACATATGAAGCAGCTTCTGACACATTTGATGCAATTTTTGTTATGCTTTGTATTACAGTTTTAATAGCTAAATGAGCTTGAAGCAAAATTTTATCTTTAGCTTTGATCCATAATGTCAAATAAAATGAGCTGGTAGTGATTACTGCCTGCTAAACAGGTACTGTGAATGAGGCGCTGGGTTATGCAAATGGAACAACAATTTTCATAGAGCTTGGGTGGGCCTCTTTTGATCATTTCCACCAAGACAACACTGTAGTACAATTACTTTAGTGCAGTTATTTAAAAGGAAGGTCTTTAAATTTAAACTTGTCAGTCAACACTTCCTGTCAGTCCATTGAGACAAACAGGTACCTACTAAGCTAAGTCATTTATTTTTGATGTTATTTTTGCGGATGACTCACCTACTTACAATAGGTATTCCAGTTGACTGACTATAAAGGCAACCTAGGGCAGTTAGCTCAAACTTTGATGCCTAATTTTTAGATATTTGAGGTTAGGTAAGATTGATCTCACCCTCTATGACTGCACATAACACTCTTTCTCTCTCATCTTTCCCCCAGAACTCAGCTTTTCATGCTCCAAAGATCAACAGCCCAGTTCTGATGTGATACAGTATGTGCCTTTGGCTCAAACTGCCAAAGGAACTCATAGATTGTGGGAAAGAGCCTGGAGAAGGCCTACAGAGTAGAGCTATGAAAGTTATGATTTTAGAGTTACATGCAGAGATGGAACTAGGAGGATGGAGAGCTCTAGTAACTCAAAGATCAAAAAAAAAAAAAAAGCACCAATATGGAAGAGTATACAATCTAAAATAGAAAAAAAACCAAACCTAAATTCAGACTGTTGATACTATTGCATTCAGTGATTTTGACAATCAACTGATGCTGCAGGTCTGCTCCTGGAAGTGGTGGAGGTTAACCTTCTCCTCCTGGCTCATCATATCTGTTTGTCTAACAAAGACTGTTGTCCTGATGAGAGACTGAAAGGTCTTAAAAGGAAGGTGAAAATGCTAATTCCTGCCTTAGCAATCAGTTAAGCTCTTGGAATGTTATGTGTGGACAAGCCAGAAAATAACAGCTGTACATTTCTAATCCTACTTTAGAAACCCTTCATTACAGTACTAAATGCCTGCAGCCTCCTGAAGCTTTTCAGCCTGTACTTCTATGAATAAGAAGAATAAAAAAAGTGCAAAGAACAATGAAGTCCGAGAAGGTCTCCCAGTAAGACACATTGTTTTCTGCCTGACCTCCAGTTGGAAAACTGACATTTGAAATTGTTTCTCTTTAAACCATCTGGGATGGTGACTGTGACAGGCTTGTGATGATGACACAGATGTAACACACGTGGCTGTTAGAAAGAAAACCTGTCAATTAGAAGCTCTTGCTCACTAAGAAACTGTGCACAATTCAAAATGAAGAATGGTAATACAAGCAATTACTTCACTAGACTGCAAAGACACCAGATTGACAAGTTTGTACCCAGCAACTCAACTGAAATTTTCTATCAATTTATGGCATTTGTTGATTAATAGTAACAATACCCATAGAAGAGTCTACACCTTTCTAAAAGTTCTTTGATTGTTCAGCAGTTTTCTTCACAAACTTTCAGCTGACCATTTTTTGCTTTGGAATCTTTCTTTCTTATGCTTATAAGCATGAATAATTTGGGGGGGGGGAGAGGGGGAGGTTATTTGCTTTAACTCCTTGTTATTTACTATGGTGCATTCTAGAAATTCTTGTGTTAATCTTCACTAGAGAGAAAGAGACCTTTGTGCTGACGTATCAAATTAATGCATTTAACTTCAGGTGATTCTCAGCATTTCTGTGTCATCCATTTCTTAGTGTTAATTAATCCTCCAGAGCCAATATACTCTGCCAACGCTCTGCCCTTTTTGATAATGTGGCCATACTTTAAATCTCACACTATTACACACTAATATCTCCAATTAAATAATTGGTAAGAATAAGTACCAGTATAGTACTATTTTCTTAAAACTGAAGATCCTAAATCAATATGGGTGGTAAGAGTGCTGAATAACAACACAAATAGAAAGCCTTTTATACTGCACAGCATATATGATGCCTTTTGGAAACAATTGGTGTACCACTAATGGCATGAATATCAAAAATTGGAACTTCAGTACTAACCTGTTCATCCCTCTCCTTTTTTTTGTCTATCCAATATTTTCTTGAAAACTTTTGTAATTGCAGAGTGTTTTGTTAGATTTTCATAAGGGTAAGAGGTTATCCAACTAGAAATAGTAAGTAGTGAAAGCTGTTAAAACACTGTGAAAACATTCATCCAAGATTGAGGATTTATTTATACTTACAGTATATTATCCTTTAGATGCTGAACTACAGTAGTATGAGCTGAGGTTTGAAGAACTTTTTTCTTAATGAGGTCAGATGTGACCTTAATCATTTATATTATTTTAGAGAAAAATGAGATCATGGGTATTTTCAAGATTGATATTATTTCTATACTAAAAAATATTAATTTTTGTTTTCATTTCCTTATGAACTATTCTTGAGGATATGTAGGTATGGCTGACTCAGTACTAAATTTAATCATTTCAGCAGGAAGAAGAGAGAAGCTGGGGACTACAATAGAAGATTTTTAACATTAAAACAAAACATGATGACATGTTTGCTCCAAGGGCCAAACAGACTGAACTTCTTAATTGTGGGAAGTAGTGTTGCTGAATGTGGGAATCAGTGAAATCTATAGCTTCATAACCAAATACCAAGACTGAATTCTCTAAGCAAGACACTATCTCAATTTTATTATTATACAGTTTTCTTGACTTTACAGTGAGGAGGGAATCTCAAAGTCAATAAATTCTGAAGGCATCAAGGGAAACTGTGTGACCTGCACAGGGAAGTGTTCATTACCTTTTGTCTTAATTATACCATGCTTTTAACTTATTTTTAAGAATTAGCTTGTGTTCATCCATTGCTGCAGATTTAGTTTTCTTTAGATTTTATTTTTTGGCTAAGAGTATATTAGGTTTTCAGGATTTTCATTTTTGAAAAAGCTGCAAATGATTTGCTGTTGTTTCAATCAGTCATGTCAGCATTAGGAGGATACTAAAAGAAAAAGCAAGCCAAATTTTGTGAATAGAAGTAATATTCTGGTCTGTTCTTGACATGACTTAGTGTTGCAAGAGAGATTGGAATTCAGAGGCCATCATTTTTGTTCAGATTGATTTTACTGAAAAATAAATAGATTTCTTTTAAAAAATTAATAAATACATTAATAAATTAATATATAATTGTCTGCTTCTAAATAAGATTGAAATAACATTGATTTTCCATGTTGGAGAGGAAAACAATATAAGTAGGGTGGAAATCATTACCAAAGATGTATAGTAGAAGTAATATGTTTGATAATGGATTGCTGGGTTACTTCTGACTTCTCATCAATTTGGGTGGGATCCAACTGGACATAAGAGCCTTAAACTGTGTTAATTTCAGCACAGTTTTTTTCATTTCTTTCGTACTACCTTATATACATGGCATCAATCAGATTGTCAGCACCAAGGCTCTGGATTAACTCTAGTGCTATGGAAATTCTATGACATCTCACTGAGTCAGATCATGTGTCAAGGGATACCTGACCAAAGATTTCCATTCCCTGTGTTGTGGCAGCCATGAAACTCTGCTGTATTGCAGAGCGAGGAATGGACCTGCCTCAGTGGCATGAACCTTAACTGTGTAATCCAAGAATCTATTCCAGAAAGAGAAAATGTCCGTACATAAAAAGGTAAAATTTTAATTGTTATCAAAAATATTAATATTATAATAATTAATAATATATACTGTATTCCAGTAGAATATAATAATGCAGTAAAAATGCAATATGTGTACTTAGTTTATTCCATGTATACTTAGATCAGTGGTTTAATTATTGGCAGTGGTATCATGATGGGTTATCACCACCTGGAGTCTGCCATTGGGGAGAATGTCATGTTAATGTTGATGATTTCTTCCCCAGTCTTGGATTCATTTGGATTCCTTTCTATGTATTGGCTAAAGATGATTTATGGTTTTACACCTTATTGAAATTAAGGTGAGTAGAGATAAGGTTTCTATTAGCTTTGCAGTATAACATCTGAACTGAGCCTTGAGGCTGAAGCTTTCTTAGAAACAAAGAAATAAATCACATAAGTCCTTTACTATTATGATTTTCTGAATTCACTTTCTATACCTAACAATGCAACTCCAACATTTTTTTTTTAACAATGTGAGGTTTCAGCTGAAGAGAATATTCTCCTTAGACATGTGAAGCACTGTGAAATGTAATATTTACTGGAGTCAAAAATACCATGGTACAGCTCAAGATTGCTGCTATTTGCTTCAAAGCAAAGGGATGTACTGAGCTCCAGCCACAAGCCACACTGAACACAGGACTGTGGAGCTGCCATGCCCATTGGTACTCCAGTGACCAAATGCTGAATTTGAAATCAAGAACTGGAAATGTCACAAGCAATGAAATGGAGCTCCTAGGAAAAAGAGTTCATATTTATTCATATTTCTCCTATGCATATTTGGAAGCAAGTGTACCTTCTGCATTGGTTTTCAGTCCTACAGACATGACTTCCTTGAGGAGGAACAATTCTGTCAAACACCTCAGTCCTGAGAATTTGCCACAAAAGCAATATAAAAAAAAGATTCCTTCTCCCACATTCTTATTCTGACTCTAGTAATACAATCACAAAACCAGAACAACTACCTACTTGAGAAATAAACAGCAAGTTAAATACCCATTAGACTGTTTTATTCCAAGGAATAAAATAATAAGGAACCCAATTTTTCCACATGCCTACAAGGAGATCGCAAAGAATTTGGTAGCTCTGAGAAAGGTATATCTTTGTCTCCATTTGACTGGAAAAAGGAAGTGGATTTCACACTTCGGGTGCTGCACTGGCAACATTTTCTTTCTCACCTTGCATCTGCATGCCTGAAGTGTTACATTTGCCAGACAGAAAAGGATAGATGCCCTTTGCCATCTCTTGCACTATTTTACTCCCAGGGAAATCCCCCTTCCATACAGTGTCAGCCTTCATTCTGCTGACCAAAGTAATAAGGAGAAATTTTACCCCCAAATCACTGAGCATCCAAACTAGCCCTAGCTGCCACAAAACCACGTTCTAGAAAATAATATGGAGCTGGGAATAACTTTCCAGATAGATCATTAGTACCTACACAATCTTAGAATTTCTCAAAATGGGATGTTTATCTTCAGATGAATAAAGCTAAAGCTATCTGGAGCCTTTTGTAGTAATGCACAATGAACTAGTAAGCAGTTACTTTTCTGAAAAACATTTATCTTCTGACTTCCAGCTTCTTATTTCTTTACAGCAATAATAATGTGCCAGGTTTTTATTCATGGCTTAACATGCAGCTTTTAGCAGTTGACAAAACAGCTGCTAGTAATATTTAAGAATAGACAACTATTTAATACACATATTAGTTTGTGTCATAGAAAAGGTTGAAATACCATGCAAGTAAAAAGTTATTTTTTAAAAAAAAATGCTCAAGCAAGAAAGTCTCAGGTCAAAAAGTGGGCTAGATTCTGATTTCATAGCAGTACTAGAGTTACATGACCATCATCCTTGCATGATATAAGATCCACAAAAAGTGCACCAAAATTTACATCTGCATCTTAGCTGTTTGTAGTGTTACAAATCTAAAGACAAATCAAGGAAAGCTCATAAAACTCCAGCATCAAAATATTATTCTGTCATACCTAGATGGTTTTATAACCTAAGCCATGTATTTTCTGGGTCATTAAACTGTAGCATTTATCCAATGTTTTCTTTAAAATTAGTTCAATCACAAGTGTTCGATATTCTGTAAAAAATGCAGGTAAAATAAATTTGATCCTGTACTTAACTTCTAAAGAGCATATCCAGAGAAAACTAAAGTTTGTGATTTGGTAAAATAAAACAGCTGTTTACATATGCACAAGCATATATATCCCTCTCTATATAGATTATCTTAATGACTGTACTTTTGTTATCTGTAGAGAAAGAAGATGCCTCACATTTTGTTTGCAATGAGTACCATGTGAAAGCTAAAACACATTCAACAAGGATGTGAAGGAATCTCTTTTAATATGATGGCCAACATTTTCAGTTTGAATTTTAGCACTCTAAAAAACACTTTCAAGAAGGTCTCTGTGAATCATATCAGATCAGATCATAACAAAACAAAACATAAAAATTACCTTTAAACTATAAATAATATTTGCAGTGCTTTGATACACGCAAACGTAGCCAAATGTAAGAAACTTTTGTATTTTAAAGCCCTATTCTAAAGCATTTGGTATTAAAGCATGCAGATGTGGCAACTTTCAGTGCTTTTTAGTAGCTTTATGTAGACTCAGAGTTTCTTCAGTTATTTAAAGCATTAATCCCTCTCTCTTAACCCATGGAATGCTAGATCTGCTGATATAAATATTCCCACTGAGAAAGGATCTCATTGCTATGATAATTTCTATAGGAATTAACTCCTTATGAAAAATCAACAGGAAAATGTGTATTTTGAATACAGAAAAGCCCATATTAGATGTAGAAGAATGTGACTAGGGAACTTTGAGGAGTAATTTTGTCAAAAGTTGAATAAGTATAGAGCAAAAAATGGGAGCCAGAGTTTATGCAGAAGATGGGGAAATAGCAATGATTTATCCATTTACCTTCCCACACCACCTTTGTAGTGAAGTCTTTAGGGTCAAAGACAAGAGTAGAGAGGTTGAGTGTGAAGATAGTCATTCTCCAGGCTGATCACTGTGAAGCTTCTCATGTGCAGGGAGCAAAATCCCATGCTACAGAAATGGCAGAATGACAGAGGCCTGAATGACAGAGAGCTGCAATGACCTGTCTCCAGCACATGATTCTCCCAGAATAGGGTGGGCTCCTGAAAACTTCTTACTTGAGCCAGGAAGGATGATTTTTTTCTATTTAATTAAAAGAGTCACTCCTACCAGGAAATATAAGTATGTAAAAAAGAAAAAAAAAAAAAGAAACATTGAAGTATAAACACAAACACGCAATGATCGTAAAAATAACAAGGAGAAAAGCACAGATAAGCCCAGTCCTGACACTGTTACAAAAGAGGCAAAAAAGCTATATCAAATCAGCAGATACTTCCATATGCTCTTTAATATACAGTGGGCAGTAGTAGTGTATAGTACATTGGGAAACTGTACAATGGATAGTAAAATCTCAGAGGAGCAAGGATCAAAAAATTACCAAAAAATTTACAAAAACACAATACAAAAAAACAGTATGAATTCCCTTCCTCTTCAAAGTACTATAAGCATGGTAGCAGTAATGCAGATATATATATGCCACCATCAGCAACAAGACACAGCACAAAGACAGGATTTCTGACTTGGCAAATATCTTCCTGAACAGGAGACAGACTCTGGGGACAGCTCTGGTAAAGGAGCATTAATCTGAGGAGGTGATTAGGGTTGCCACGGTGAATTTGCGGCTGTGATGGGAAAAGAAAAAGGTCTGCTTTTTTGCCTGAAAGCATGTCAAATGCTGTTTACTACTTAGCACAATAATCCATCAAGTGATCCCTGTGGTATTTGCTAAATCTTCATTGAATTCAACATGCAGAATAGTTATGGAGCTTGTAAACAGTGATGTTAATTCATGGACAGAGCATCGTTTCCTTCACAGAATCCTGCAAGAAGCATCAATGCTGCACCTGTGAGAAGAGAGAGAGATGCAGAAATGTCAGGGACTGAAAAGATTCCTGAGGCCCAAGAACAGAAATCAGCTAGTTTTTCCAAACATCTGAGCAATGGAAAAAAAAAAAAACAGGTATGAAAAAAAATTTTGCTTCCTCAAGATTACCTATGGTATTATCATCTTTGTAGGGTTTTCTTAGCTGTCTTAAAAAGTTACTTCAGGGATCTGGATCCAAAAATGCATGAAGGAAGTCAGCTGGGTATTAATATTCAAAGGAAGCATTATATCCTCTCTGGGAAATTGAGAGTATTCACAGTTGACCATGAAAGGAGAGAATTTCATTACTTTTCTCAGCCACGACGATTTTGTTACAGCTAAAAATTATGAAGCATGCCTTGCTATTGTTCCTGTCTTTCAGAATCAACTGCATGGAAATTGTCAGACAATATGAGGATTTCAGAAATATAAAAGAAGTGTTTCTTTTTGAAAGAAGTACAATTGTAAATGCTTCACAGAACAATGAAAGTGCTATTACTGGTAAATATACCAACCAATCAGATCTATACACATCTAACACAACACAAAAGACAGTCATTTTAAAACTGCAAAAGAGCAAGGATATTGAGTAGCCAGAAGCAAAATTTCCCCTGTAAGCATGAACTGTGATAGCAATTAGATTCTAAGTAAGATTAGGCCCATTGTCATAACTTCAAACATTCAAAGGGAAAAAGTTCAGATTTTCATTACATTGTAGTATGTCAGCTAGTATGAAAGTCATGAGAAAGACACAAAAGTAAAGCTAGTTTAAATAAAACGTGTTTCTAAATGACTGCAGAATTCTAATCAGTGTAATGCTTATAATAAGAGTATTTAGGAAATAAAAGTCAGGGGCACCACGCATGCATTTGAAGTAGTTAAAAGATTTTTTAAAAACAAACAAACAAACAAACAAAAACCAGGAGGAAAATTTCCAGTACAGTTTATAGTTAACACAAACAAGTTATGTAAACAAGATTTTACGTCTTCTACCAATTTTGCCTTTTAGGTACATATTCAGTTAATATGCAGTGCTGAGTGCAACAAACCACAGCCACTCAACCACTATTAACACCGTGAAAAGTTTTCCTGTAATCTATAGGTACACAAGCTTTTATCTCTCAAGTTCTCATTTTATTTTTCTAGACATGACATTTTTCCAAGATACACACATCACCACCAAAAGAATACTGGCTTTTTTCATGTAAAACACAAACAAATAAATATGCAATTTCACATATTTACTCCAATTCTAAGGTCTGAGGTAGAACTTTCTTGCATAATGTGCTCATCACAACAAGGTGGCAGCTGAGAAACAAGTGAAATGCAAAGAATGTGGGTTACACATTCTACTATTTCGTGCAGTCACGGCCTTCCTCTGCCAACTCTTGTTTTTCACTTTGTCCTGTTTTGAGCAGATGAGGATAAAAAAATTGTCTACATCCAGACTGACCTGAGACATTCCAGTGGCTGTGCCGGTCTTGGTGTTGGTGGGGAGGGGCAGGTGGGTCAGGTGACACCAAGGCGCCAATCATGGCGCTAAGTGTGAAATGGCTCCCGAGGGAGCCCGGCCTGGGGCCTCTATGGCTAGGGTGGGGTTTGTCTGTCTTCTCTCCTGCTGCTCTTCCTGTATCCTGTTTTCTCCCAGGAGAAGGTCATTGTTCACCAAAACATGTTGTCTTCTGACACCCTGAGTAGGACTGGGTTGTGGTCCAAGGCTGTTGCAGACTCTCCCCAGGACCCTGAACTCAGGCACCACCGTTTGCTGCCGAGTCCAGTTTGGGACTTTTCTGTTTGGGAAGCAATTAGCAACAGAGAAGTGTGGGTTCCATATTTATAGATTATTATTTCTACAAATTTCACAGTGACATTGTTATTATAACTATTTCTTATTTCATGAAACCTATTCTAGTGATTTTTTTTCCATCCATAAAGTCTCTTTTCCTTACTTCCCGTTTATATTCCCCTGGGAAGGTAGTGAGGAGTGTAATAAAAAAGCCTCTGCTACCTGATTATTTACCAAAACTGTGATAGCTTTATAATCACAGAGTTGGTAGGGTTAGAAGGGACCTTTATAAGTAATCTAGTCCAACGCCTGTAATAATAATATAGAATGAAACACTAGTACTTAGGCATATAACTAAAAACATGACCCAAATCACAGAATCATGGAATTATTGTGTCTAGAAAAGACCTTTGAGATCATCCTGTTCAGCCTATGACCTAACACCACCACACTGGCAATACAGTGGCACTAAGTGCCACATCCAGCCTTTCCTTAAAGGAAAGTCACCTCCAGGGATGGTGACTCCAAGACTTCCCTGGGCAGTCCATTCCAATGCCTGATCACCCTCTTCATGAGGAAGTGCTTTCTGATACCCAACTTAAATCTTTCCTGGTGCAGCTTCAAGCCATGTCCCCCCATCCTGTCTCTATCAATGCTTGGGATAAGAGTCTGACCCTCACCTGACTACAGCCTCCCTTCAGGTAGTTGTAGAGAGTGATAAGATCTCCCCCTGGGTCTCCTCTTCTACAAGCTTAACAACCCCAGTTCTCTCTCAGCCTCTCCTTAGAAGACTTTGTCCCTAATCCCTTCACCAGCCTCATTGCTCTCCTCTGGACCCACTCCAGCACCTCAATGTCCTTCTTGAAGTGAGGGGCCCAGAACTGGACACAGTACTGGAGGTGAGGCCTCACCAGTGCTGAGTACACAGGCAGACTAACATCCTTAGTCCTGCTGGCCACGCTATTCCTCACACAAGCCAGGATGCCATCGGCCTTCCAAGCCACTTGGGCACACTGCTGGTTCATGTTCAACTGGTTGTCAACCAGTAATACCAGGTCCCTCTCTGCTGGACCACCCTCCAGTCTTCCTTCAGTCTTTATGGGGTTATTGTGGCCAAAGTGTAAGACCCTGCAATTGGTTTTGTTGGACTTCATACACCTGGCCTCAACCTATTGACCCAGCCTGTCCAGGTCCCTCTGCAAGATCTTCCTGTCCTCCAGAAGATCAACACTCTCCTGCAATTCGGTGTCATCTGTGAATTTACTAAGGATAGACTCAATCTCCTCATCCAGGTTGTCATTAAAGACGTTGAATAGGACTGGGGCCAGTTCTGAGGCCAACTGGATGCAGCACCATTCAACTACCAGTCTCTGGGCCCAGCCATCCAACCATTTTTTAACCCAGCAAAGGATGCACCTGTTCAAGCCACGGGCTGCCAGCTTTTCCAGGAGAATGCTGTGGGAGACCTTACCTAATCTTATAGAAAGTTTTGTCATCTCCCATGATATTTATTAGAACTCCTTAACAAAAACCTTGTGAATCTTCAAGTAAAGTTTCATTTAATTTCAATTTCATTTTTCTGTAACCAGGAAGCTCACCGGTGCTTTGTCTTTTGCTCTGCTGGGCTATCCCTCCACCATCTTCAGCTTTTCCTGCAAGAGGTTATGTAGGGCATGGTGTATGTTATTATGACTATTTTGCATGGCCAGAGAGCAGAGGTAAAGTCAGAGCCAGTGACCAAGGTGACCAGAGCCAGTAGTCAAGGTGTAGAGGGAACTGCATTTGTCTGCATCTGTCTGGCAAACAGCACAACACGTGAGGCCTCATGAAATGGAAGAGAAAGCCCAGTGAGTTACAAGCTCTTTTATTTTTGGTAGTGTTATTACAAATAAAATTCTGAGCTGGTTTGCAAGTATTATTAGGGATACTGTAGCCTATGCTACTGTCTCCACTGAGTGCAGCAATGATGTAAAATCAGAACATCTCAGCTAAAAATAAAATCTGGTAATATTTACTTGCCAGTAGTATTTCCAGCCAAGAATTAAAATTTAAAAGGAAGATAGAAGTGAAGGTGAGAACTGGAATAAATTAAGGTTAGTGGATAATTTCAAGGCACTTGCTGTGAAATTTGGTCCCACTGAGCAAGACAGTGTGGTGGTTTCAGAACACAGCCATTCTGGATTACTGTGAGACACTGACACCTACATGGGGAGATGACAGCCTGTCACACTGAAAGTGCTAATGACTGCCACCAAGAGACTCTTCACATACAAGCAATCACAGACATCATTAAATCCAATGAATGGGCCAAATACTTTTTTCAGGGCCAAACGGAAGGGGCAATTACACCCACAGAGAAGCACATATAAAATGTCAGCAGTTGTATAAAAAAGGAATAAAATAAAGCTTGCTTCCTCATTAAAACAGGGTCTATCTAGTGCCAGCTCCCTCTGGAGAAGGTGTATGCAATTCATTGAAGGATGAGAATACGGAATGTCATTCCAGGGCATGATATTATAAAGACTTGCTGAGAACTGTACATTTTCAGAAACTCTTTAGACAAAAAGAGGACAACATGATGGAAATGAATAAGCTTCAGTAATCTTCAGGAGCAGATGAAAATGCAATATTGCAGGGGAACCTTAAAGAAGATAGAATCTCTAATCTTTTACAGAACCCCCAAAGTTTCAAGGAATACAAGCTGACACAGAGCCCTGTAACTGTAATTCTAGTTCTGAAGGAGAAGATAAACTTCTGGTTCTGCAATGCTGAGGCTTTAAGCCAGACGTTAGTTGCAATCTGATCTTCTATATTTAGAAAACATGAAGGTTTTACAAGGTTAATAAATCATATCAGAAAGAGTATACTGCAGCCCAAACTGAGACCACAAGTAGGTCAAAAAGTGGTAGACTTAAGGTTAATTCTGTGGCAAACATAATTTACTGTTGTTGCTGTAGAATCCTGGTGTCATCAAAAGTGATGCAGTACCAGATTTCAGGCATCTATGGTCCAGCTACAATTTCAACAGCATATGCCTTTCTCTTCTTTTGAATCACACACACAGTATGTTCAGCCTTGACTGGATGAGCAGTCCCAATCCTGAACCATGACACTGAAGAAGTTCAGGCGGGATGGAGTCCCGCCTGTGATTGCACATTGATATAAAAATGTCAGCCACAGGCATTTGCAGCCTTGTTTTGGGGTTAGGAATGGGGGATAGAAAGAGTGATATAATGGGGAAGGTAGGATTATTTTATTATTATTTTATGCTGTCAGATGTAGAGAGGGACCAGACGCCCCTAGGAATAAGTGTATCTCTTTTATAGTGTAGTGTAAGGATAAGTAGAGGAACACTGACAGGGCATGCACAGTTGCTTAGTCAAAAAGAGAGCCTGGTCAGATATTGGGTGGCTCTACATGGAAAAGGAAGCAAAGCCTGGAGGCAATCTTCTAAGCTCTTATTGCCTTGTTGATATTCCTGCTGCCTGGTTTACTTCTGTCCCACAAGATTAAAAACAGTTTTCCTGAGACTGACCAGTGAGCCCATATCACCAAGGACTGCCTCAGCACAGAAGGATGGTAACATCAGCCTTCACCAGATCAGAATCATGGTTGTTACTGTCACTCTCAATGTGCAAGACAGTGCCACCACCAATCTGGGCTGACAGTAACCTCCTCTGAATCATAACTGAACTGTGAATTGGCATGAGACATACTGCACTGATGAGGATGCTTTAATATTAGGCATCCGAGTGAGATGCATTGGGTTGTATTTTCTCCTTAGGATACACCTATAGTGTTGTGCTAGGTTCCTGCCCCTGCCATCTTCTCACTGTCCCCACTTCAAATAATCACCAGTCTTGATGGAGCTGTGGTCACAGTCAGAAGCACTGAATGCTCACCACATTCCCCAGGAGGATAAGGAGCTACAAGTGTGTGACCCACCGCAGATAATTAAAGCAACATCATTCATACGATTAATAAAAAACAGATTATTCCTCCATTAATTCCATATTTAATATAGCTATGCGTCTAGTATTTACAGTCCTGGAGTATGACCTGTAGTTTTTCTGCAGTCCATTTGGATAACTCTCATCTGTTACATTTGCTGACATTTTGTTCTGGACTAGAGACTGTTGGCAAGGCATAAGCAAGTATACTGGAATTCAAAGAGTGATTCTCAGCATCTCTGGCCTCTTAATACCTACTGGTATTTAATGACCTATCTAATGCCTGATAGGTTGACTCTGACTGGATGCCAGGTGCCAGGTGCCAGTTTACTCCCTTCTCAGATGGGCAGGGGAAAGAAAATACAATGAAAAGCTCATGGGTTGAAATAAGGAAAGGGAAAGGTTGTTCACCACTTACTGTCATTCTGCCCCATCAGCACAGGGGGATGGGTTCATCACACATTGTGAGCACACATGCTCCTTTTTTCTCAGGGTGAGGACTCCTCACATACTTCTGCTCCAGCACGGGGTCCCTCTCACAGGAGACAGTCTTACATGAAATTCTCCAATGTGAGTCCTTCCTGGGACCTGCAGTTCTTCCTGAGCAGCATGGGTCCTTTCCATTGAGTGCAGTCCTTCTGAAACAGACTACTCTAGTGTGGGTCCTTCATGGGTTTACAAGTCCTGCCAGTAAACCTGCTCCAGTGCAGGCTCCCCACAGGGTCATATCCTCCTTTGACCATCCATCTGCTCCAGCATGGGCTCCTTCTTGGGCTACAGGTGTATATCTGCTCCACTTTTGACCTTCACTGGCTGCAGGGGAACAGCCTGCTTCACAATAGTCTTCACCACAGGCTGCACGGGAATCTCTCTTCTGGTGCCTGAAGCTACTCCCCTCCCTGTTTCACTGACCATGGTGTCTTCAGAGTTGCTGCTGTGTCATAATATCACTCCTTTCTCTGATGATGATGTTGCAATTTCCACCTCCCTCTTCATAAAAATGTCAGCATAGAGGCACTACTGACATCACTGATGGACTTAATCCTGGCCAGCAATGGGTCCATCTTGGAGCCAGCTGACATTGGCTCTATCAGTTAGAGGAGAAGCTTCTATCATCTTCTCCCAGAAGCCAGCCCTGTAGGCCCCACTACCAAAACCTTGCCATGCAAATCAAATATATTAATATAAAAATAAAAACAATTTTCTCAACATTAAAAATCACAAATTATGTTTCTGGGTCAGGACGGGTTACTGGGATGAGTTCATACACTTGGACAATAAGAAAGTTTCTCAGTATGCTTAAAGATTATGAAAAGTTCTTTCAAAATTCTTTCAAAGAACACACAAGATATGTGCAAAATAGAAACAATTCCTGTCTAGGGAATAAACTTTAAAAATACCTATAAAAAGTATATTCAGAAAAAGACAAAAAAATCTGTTATTTATACATGTAATTGCACACAACAAAATCTTTCATTCCAAAAGTAAAAACTTGCCTTTCACTGGCAAATGGTTCTATACTTGAAGAGGTAGTAATCTCCTCTATACTAAATAAATTTTCTTGGGGAGATATTATACTGTGTGCAGGAACTATAGCCTCTAGAATGTTTTTGGCAGTCCTCAAAACATGATTATAAAACCAATCTGTGATAACAAGTGACTGAGTATATATACACACCTCTGTGGGCCATATCTATTAGGAAAAAACCCAAATCTACACTTCAATACAAGAAATTCACAATACCAGTACTGGTATGCAGTCTTTTTCTTAATTTTCTAAGCTAATTTGCACCTTTAGTACTCTTGTTTTCATAAGCAATACCTGAATGCACTTAAAAGAGGAAATGCCAACATGCCCAGATAATAATTTCTGGTAAAAGTCTCTCATATTCCTGTGCAGTAATCATAATCCAAAATGAATCTGTTACAAAAGTCACAGCAGGCTACTTAACATCTTCATAAAAAGAGACAGTAGAAATGAATGTTCTACTGTAAGCAAAAGATTATGATTTATTGCTGCAAATATTGCTAAATTAAATAACAAGGATAGGCTCCACGAGCAGATACCCTTGATAGTCACAGTCTGTACATGTTAGCTGAACTCCCTCATTGATCTCAAAGCAGTCCAATTACCTCTCTCAGAAATGAAACCTTGGAGCAGTTCAAGAGAATGACAGATCAGGGACTTTTCAATTGCCACATGCATATGACTAATAAGGACCAATTTCAATAGCTACCTCTCGTAATTGCAGATGATCTTTGGGAAAGGACAGACTCCCAATCCTTTCCCCAAAATTTTAGAAATATGGGGAACAACACAGAGCCAGGAGTGGTTCTGTCTCTCTTTTACCCATGGTGGATAAGATGACTGGATTGGAAATTGGAGAGCTTTGTATGATCATTAACAAAAGAAAGGTTTCCTGCCAGGATTCAGATGCTGTGGAGGACCAGGATATGACACACATGGCCCTTTTACAATAAACTGTGGATCATCTTTTGCCAAGAGTGCTCTGTGAAGTCCATGGTTACCCACGAATCATTATGCCATCTTTCTCACCAGCCTTCATTGTTGCCTCTTTGGTTCCTCTTAGCCAGACTCTTGAATCATCAGCTTCCTTCCCAGTACTAGATGTCCTAGACAGGACAGGGCCTGGCTACTAGGAAGAAAGCAACCACTCCAGACTTGATGCAGGGGTAAAAATGAGTGACACTGCAACTGACAAAGAGACCTAAAAAATATTTGAAGTCATGGGTAACATCGATCAGACTTTGTTTTGGCTGTGGGGGAAGGAAGGCAAGAATTGCTTAAATGAAGCTGTTAAATTCTCTATGCCTTATTAAGTCTTGCTGGAAAAGTAGTACTGTACTACAGTGGAACTATTACTACTGCTGTGCAGTACTACTCTTGTATCTCATTAATTATAAGTGCTGAGAGACATAAAACTACATTTTTTAACATATATTTAATTTATCATCCATTACCATATAGTCCCACAACCAAAAGCAATTAGAAAAGTTGTTGTGCAAAAATCAATCAGTTTGTACTTCAGAAGTTACAGTCTCCTCCATTACTCTAGGTCAGTGTCAAAGGGAAGACACTTTTCCATTCTAAATATGTTCTTACAAGAAGGAAACAAATATAATAAAGGGAGTTCACACAGTCACAAAATTGCCAGAACCCAGGGGGCCTGACTTATGAAACGTGTTTCAGAGGCATATAAATTACAATAAAAGAGGAAAGAAGATTTCCATTGATACTATTCAACAAATATTTAATGCTTCTCAACAGCCAGACCAGAGGGATCTTATGTAGCATGTTACAAAAAAACCCAAACCAAACCAAAAACAAAAAACAAAAAAAAGGAATAATGAGGTTAAATTCAGGAAGAAAATGTAGCAGACCACCAAATACTGAGAAAATAAACCTGTATATTATAAAATGTCATAAAAGAGGAAGCATCTAAGAAACTAAAGCTATTCCATATAAAGACTTTACAGAATGCTCATGAGAAATCAAATGACAGATGAATGGCCTGGGAGCATGCACAGACTTCTGAAAAACTCTGAAAATCAATGAAGGAAAAGAAGCCTAAAGGGCAGTATAAGTGAGCAGCCAAAGGGTACCAGGTAGACGCTTTCTGCAGTGCTGCATTTAACCTGCCCCTCCAGAATGGGATGGAGGTGAGATACATGCTGGGTGAAGAGAGCTGGCATCAGTCTGTAAGGGAGGATGGATGTGGTGAGGAACAATGTACACCATTGGATAACAACATCCATATTTAAGAATATGGAGTTATGATATGTAAATTTTTAATAAGCAATGTTCTACTATAATGACAACCTTGACTATTGTAGTTATTTTAATAGCTTCAGAAATCCATAATCAAGAGTTGAATTTAAAGGAGTTGATATATATATGTATATATATATACATACATAAAATGCATATATTTATTTTAATAAGTAAGCAATTTCATTCTAATGTTGAAATCAATGCTATTGCAACCATTAACCAATGGATTTGTTGCCTATATTTCACTTCATGTCCTGAAACATTTACTGTAAGAGTAAATATATTTGGGGATTTATAGTTACGATTGGGTTATTAATGAATCCTTGGAAATTTTAATGTAGAATAACATTGGGAATACAGTTTAATAAACCTGAAGTTGAAATGTAGAAATATTAGGTTTATTGGAACATTAATTGCAAGAAGACAGAGACTGAAATTGAGAATTTTATAGTAAAGAAAGAAGAGAAAATAAATATGCTGCAAAATGCATAGCACTTGCTGCTCCTTTTTGAAGGATTTCAACAGATGACAGAACCAGATTTTAAAGCAGTTATCTTAATATTAGGTTTTGATTCATCTTCAGAAAAACAACACGCACAAAATAATTTAGAATGTGTGCAAAAAATCCCCAAAGACTTATGAAATATGAATAACATGTCATTTGAATAGTGAAAAAAAAATAGAGCAAATCCTGACCAGTTTACATGATTAAAAACTGTCACTTCTAATTTTAAGGTGATCCTCAAACTTGTGCTGCAGAGTTGGGAAAGTGAGAACATCAATATCCAGCCTCTTCAAAACGAATGTAAGAATGAAAGGAGAGGCCTCACAGCTGAGTGTTGAGGTATGGATCTGTGAGAGCTTTGGAGTTCCCACAGTCTGTTCCATTGATGAGTATATATGTAAAAGTATTCAGATCAGCTTTAACCTATCATCTGATGACTAAGTTTTACACTAACATTTAATTACACCAATTTTGAAAGCACACGGATGTAGATATAATCAGTTCAAAGCACAACTAATTTCACTGAATTTGAAAAAATATGATTGATGAAATCAAGCATAAGCAAAATTTCACTTTCTACTGATTGATATGATTCAATATCAGTCAGCATTTACAGGCACTGGAGTTTGTGAGACTTTGTAGGAGTGGCAGAAATATGCAAGAGCAATAGGAAAATCAAATAGATTCTTAGCAGGCTTAATATTTGTCTATTGGATTTTGGTTAGTGTTTGTGTGTTTGTTTTTATACTAACTTCACTCTTAAATTCCAGATTACTGTTCATCCTCATTTCCTTCATGTTGACTTACATTTTTAATCCAAACTGAACCATATCTAGGTAAGATTGATTCTTTGTCTGTTTACAAGTATAATATGTACTGAAAACCTAATTTTAGAGAGCGGAGCATATTTACAACACGTAGGTCCAAACACTGTTGAAGCTTAAATCCAAAGACCTTTCTATCCCAATTTCCCTCATCAGTTCTTCATAAAATGTCCATAACCTTTGTCACCTTCAGAGTCATGGAACAAGAAAAGAGATTTGGTAGATTGGAGGGTGTTTACCTGCAGTGGAACTTGTATGAAATGAGTGACAAAGGACCTGAGGGCAGTACTCTTCTGCTTTAACATTTGGCAAGATTCAACAGATGAGTAGTTTAAAAGTGTGGCATGAGGATAATCTATGTTCATAGAAAAAAAAACCCACTAATTTTAGGGCACATGTGCTTTATTTTTCATCTGCTGACTGCATTTTAGGGTTAAGAGAACAGAACTGAGCTTTGGTTGTTCTATGATTACCTATGGGCTTCAAAATATCCTTACCAGAAGTGCTACTGAGACAGGCAAATGGTTTTAGAGGTATCACTTCAGACAAGGTCACCTACTTACATGATCTTCAGAAATAACTAAGGCATGACTACTCAGGCCAGAACAGACCTTTGCTGAGCTCTGGCAAACAGGAGAGGAAAGGGCAAGAACATCCAGGGCAAGAATATGATTCACCAGTGCTGTTCAGACAGCCCTGGCTCACTCTGGAAGGCAAAGTTCAGATTATTCTGAGGAGGTCAGGAAAGGGTTACACAGTTTGCAGAGAAGAATAGCAGCAGTCTTTTGCTCTGTCTCAGTGCCAGGTTCTCAAAATAGGACCTGGATTTCCATAAGCCCCAAAATCTGTTGGATTTTCACTTTCTCAATAAAGGCACAAAATCTGTAGATGTTTCCTGAGCTGCATTAATGCATTTATGTCCTAGTTCAATGAAGGAAGGCCTGAAAATCATTACGCCCCTCAACCTCTCCACACCTCCCCTCCCCCTTGTACTTTTACATCCTGGGAATTCCAGCCTCACTCATAGCTGCTAAAGCTCTTCACCACTCTCCCAAATCCATCCTTGCTCTTTTCTCTGTTCTTAAATACATGCTGCAGCTGCCACAAGATGCATTTTGCTCAGGTTTCTCAAGTCTGTAGGAAAATGTCTTATTTTTAACAGTGGTCAGATAAGAGTGCTTGGTAAAGCTTTTAACACAGTCCCTGTACTGCGTTTCCTGCCTCACATATTGCATTCTTGAACTTAAAGTACTGAAAGACTGTTCTGATTTTTGGTTTAAAATTTTTTCCAAATGTATTTTGTATAACACCATATATTCAGAACAGCTGCAAAAATTAAAATCTTAAGCATGCTTCAGGAAATCTTTTCAACAAGAACCAAATGTCACCTTATTAAGAACTGCACAGCATTTTACTTCCTTAAAATAGTGACAGACACTTGTTTAAGTGCACACACTGTTTCCCTGAATTTTCTTTCTAAAAGCATTAGTTCCAAGTGATTCTAAATGTCTCATTCTGCCACCACAAGTTATTCAAACATTTTAATTTAATACAGATTATTTTAAAATGCAATAGTTTTTAAATGTAGAGAAAATAGAAACATTTTCAATTGAGTTCTTAAAGATTTTTCTCTAAGTTTGTTCACCCAGGAGCTGTTCAAGCAACAATTAAGGAAAGCAGGCATGAAGACAATGTTATCTGATAACAAAACAACAAGCTTTGAAGGAAGACCTTAAGGATATTTAATGACTGATAGGCTAGGTATAAGTTTTCACATTCAATCTACATTCATTTCCTAAGATGTCTGTGTTTCTGATCAACTGAATACCAATGCAGGTTTGGCCATGTGCTCATTTGCAGCTTTTATACTATTTTTTCCTAAAATACAGGCACAGTGAATCATCTTAGGAACACACGATTAGGCATCTTCAGTGGGACAGGGCTATTAAGGGAAAGAGGTGGTTAAAAGCAACAAGATATTTGAAGTCATCCATCTACAAGTGATGCAACTGAAAGGCAGGCATTTAATGTGAAAACATCCATGAGTAGATTGGGCTATATACAACATGTGGTACAGTCAAATAATATCTAGATCACAACTATGACTCTATTGATTTCCAGGTGTCCCAAAGTCAGTCAGGAAGTGTCAGCATGTGTGCAAGATGTCAGTGGCCTGGCCAATGGTGATGTGCCCCCTAGATTGTGTGAAGCAGTTGTACCACTGGCTCTGTGTAGTGAAATGAGGCAACCAGGTGCCACTAATTCCCAGGGAGTGGCATAAGCTTGTGTTAAGCCCATCTGTGCCTAATTAGGGTGGGCCCCCACTGCCATTACTGGCCCCCTAATCCTGATCATGCCCAGTGGGGGCCCACCCTAATTAGGCAAAGGTGGGCTTAACACAAGTTTATGCCACTCCCTGGGAATTAGTGGCACCTGGTTGCCTCATTTCACTACAGCTCTGCATAAATCAGAGGTGAGAATCAAGAAGGCTGAGAAAAAGGGGAAAAAAATAAAGAAAAGTGAATGGTTAGGATGCGTTTTGGTTGGTGGAAGCAGAGCTGTGATCAGAACATAACACCACCTCACAATACAGTTGCCTTCTGCTTATGAACAACTTTTTTTGTGATTAATTTCAAATTCCATATTGCTCATGATTTGCTCATGGTGACCTAACAGAGACATCTGGATACAGAGTGTAGGCAGTCTCCGGGATACAACTGTTGTTATACCAGTAGCAATTGTGCTTTGCAAATGTACCTTCTACCATATCCCCTTGACGTGTGTGAGACTGTGTTATGGACTGGACCAGGGAACATTTCTGATTAAAAGGAGTAGCCATAAACAGTCATACTTCAGGCAGATTTAATCCCTTATGTATTTCATGGGGCAATGACATAAAACAGTTGTTGCAGGGAAAATGCACGAGGAATGGAGAAGACATACATTCACAGATCCTATAAACAGTATTAATCCTGCCTGGATACTGGAGAAGGAAAATATTAGAACAGACACTACTCAAAATACACCACTTATGCATATTTCATGTTTCAGTGTTCCAGCTTGAACCATTAGAGCCATTCCTGGTTTTTTTGGATTGACATCCATAGGTGGAATTTCTAAAACACTAATTCAAAGGTTGGCTACAAGCTGCTTCTTTTCCAGTTCACCTTTTGTTTTTTAACAAAGAACACTCTAGGATCAATACAAGATTGTCCCATTACTACTGCTATTTTTTCAGGGCAAGTGACAGGAAGCCTAGACCTACACTCTTTCAGATGTTCGGGGGTAATTTTCTGAATGGGTCCTTTGATGTATCTACTTGCTAAGGAAATGACTCTTTGGTAATGCAAGGCTACTGACCAAAGACAGTGCGCTAGCCTATGAATCCCTTGTCTACCACCTGTATATGAAAACAGTTTTCTTTTCACAGTTTCCAACTTGCAGATTTCTTCCTGCAATCGTTCATACAATTTCAGATTCCTCGGGCCTCTGAGAGGAAACTGTTTCAGTATTATTGACTGTGGAATGGTCAAAATGACATATCACAAAAGAGAGAACAGCTTCTGAGATGCTAATCCTCAGATAAATACCTCAAAGTTTGGAGCATACCACTGTGCTGGCATTTGACAGATATCTTCTGTTCAAAGCTAGTTTTCATCTGTCTACTAATCTGCTAGTATACAGCATGCTCTTTTATGCATAAACATAATTCACAGCTTTGCATGAGATCTTCAAAAAGCAAAATCTTTCATACTAAAGGAAAGCAACATAAATGAGATAGAAACTAGAGTAACTGATCCAGTGAAGTGATGGTAGGAGATAAGCAAGCAGTGAAGGGTAAAATTAAGGCTGTGGTACAACATCAGGTTAAAAGGAAATATCAAGAGAACTACATACACTACGGCTACACTTACTTGATGACTGAAAATGAGGAGTATTTAGAGTGTTCTATAAATGTAATTTGTCAGACAAAATAGTGTGAGTCCTGTAAAATAAAAGACTGTTATGCAGACAAACTTATTATGAAAATTGACAAACCAGCAGATTTTCTTCAGCAGAAAGAATAGGAGTGAATGTCAACAGGGTTTAAGAAAAATGCAACTAACATATCACTTATCACTAATGGCTTTTTATAAGTTTCTTACTGAGTTGTGTAGTATATAAAACTGAATTTTAAAGTATGAAAGAAACACTCATTAGCAAACTCTTTAATTGTTCCCACTGTGGTTGCAATTCCCTAAGGACAGGAATACATTTGAAAAACCACAATTTTTTGTTATCCACATGCATTAATGACTTTGTCAAATCTAGAAGCACTCACATGACTGAATGTTATCAATATAGTTCCAAAAGATATTTTACCTCTCTCCGTCTGCAACCACATCTAACTCAGTGCACGTAAATTTGCTGCTTCAATGGGAGAGGCTGCAATTCACTTAAAAAACTGTCAGAAGAGTAAGAATTACTGTGGAATGCTGGCAGATTCGCTTATAACTAATAGCTGCACTGGGCATGCCCACTACACTGGTGTAGTGCAAGAACAGCTGTATAATAGCAGAAAAACCATAGGGAGTTAATAACAGTTCCTCCTGATTCATGGATTATCTGATTTTACAGTCTTTAAAATGTGATGAAAATAAGTGTTCATAAACTCATACTATGATTTCAAAATATTTTCATTTCATGCTAAAGCTAACACAACATATAACAGCTGTCTTACAGAAAAAGTTTAATGGTTTTCAGCTGAAAGATTAACTTTACCTTTCTTTGAAATTCAGTCACCCCCCAGAGAGTATCCATAACAATGGTATTCATTCAGCGATACAGCAAACACCTATGAAAAACTGCACTCATTGAGTGCAAAAGACATATAGATGTGATGGATAGCATAGGAACGTGGCTTAATCATTGGACTTGGTAGAGTTAGGTCATTGTTGAAATCACAGATTTTAAAGGTCTTTTCCAGCCAGAACAATTCTGTGATTCTGTGAAATTAAGGATCCAGTGTAAGTGCTGTTGAGTAAGATTGTCTTAGTTGTATACTACAAATGAACTCTCCCTCCCTTTGAGAGGCCAGGACTTTTGACTTGAAAGAAGAAAAACTTTGTTGAAATAAAATAACTGGGGTTTAAAAATTTCACTTACGTAACATTGGATGTTTTAAGCTGTCACGACCTGTTAATAGGGAAAGTAGACATTAATACTGTAAATAGCTTCCACAAGCACTGACAACTACCCTTTCAGACACTTGATAGTACAGCTTCAGTTTGTTATCACATCTACTCAACTGAGTCTCCATTCCTATCACCTCTGTTGCAGACTTCATACAACACACACACAAACACACACACACATAAACACACAGAGGTTTTCCAAAGTGCCACTGTTCAGATCTCATTTTCTGTTCTGATTTTGTAGAAAACAAATAAATTTACAAAAGTTAAATGGGTTTTCGTAATGTGTAGTTCTTACTGACCCCATTAGATGTTTATGGGAATCTCTGACAGTAATAATACTACATTATTTCTGTTTTTAAAAAAAGGCTAGACAAGTTAAGTTTCTCAACACATGACTATAATGTATTTTGGTACACATACCATTTTCTTTATCCAGAGGAAACTTCTATTTTTTACAAGTGAGGTGGCATTGTTTATCATCTGCCAGGTATCTACACACAAAAAAAAGCTTCCTTGAGCAAAAATCACTCTGCTGTGCATTATTAATATATAATAAACAAAATTATTACTAGAGTTTGTAAGATTTTGCAACCTTCATATTTCCTGAACTACATGATCGGACTTAGGAATTGCAGGCAATTATATTACTGTGTTATAACTGAGCTCACATGAACTTAAATAGTTCTTAACCAAACAGACAGATAGGATGCAAATATTTAATGACAAGTGACAGTTTCAAGACCTCAGTCACTTCTATGAAACCTTGTGTTTTAATTTAAAGACTTAATGGAGTGCCTTTGATACTGACCATACATTAAACTAATTTTATTTATTTTATACATTAAACTGCTTTTATTTTTATAAAAAGTCTATTTATTTCCAGTGAAGTTATACTGCTAAACTTTCCCATGGGTCTTAGTTTTGCCTGTGTCATTGCTTTGGGAAAGAATTATGTCTCTGAAGTTTTTTTGTTTAGCTTACTTTTGTAATTTCAGTGAATTGAATTTTAGGTTATGCAGACTGAAAATTTTATGCTTTCAAGTGTTTGTGGAAGTGAAGGGTAATAATTCAAAACCAAAGACTCCTTTTCCCAAGCTCTTCTAAGCAGTAGAGGGATAAAGGGGAAATTGGGAAGCAACAGCCACTTCCTCTGAGAACTTTTCCATTAAATTATGTGAATCCTACCAAGTAGGTAGGATAAAACTATACAACTTGAATTTCATAAAGTGTTATGGAAACTTTTGTAGATTGCAAAAAATACACCATTTGATTCATTAGACTAAACAACTTTTTTCAACATGAAAGCAATGCTCCAAGATTACTTCATGACAAAGATATTATGGGATGGAGGGTAAGAGGTGCAGAAAGGATTAAGGAAGAATGAACACCTGTTAGATTAAAATGGCAACTCTATTACGGCTTCAAGCACATAATCTATATTGCCTGTCATAAACTCAGCATGATCCCCTTGACTATTTGTTCTAGAAGTGAGCATTTCTTTGAGAAACAACAATAGAAATAAGACAAACTATTCTCATTAAAGTAATTTTATTTGGCTGTGAGAAGACTGAGAAAATATATTCTTTTCAGTTGCCTAAAAATTAATCTCCTCTACCTGGTAAACTCTGTGGGTAAAAGGCAGAACACAAAGAAGAGAGATACCTTATTGAGGGTACTCTGTCTAACCAGACAATTAGTGAATGTAAAAGCTCATGGATAATAAGATCTATGAAATTAAGGCAGATATCAAAGAAACTTGGAACAGAATTTTTGACCTGGAAACAAACAGGTACCAAAGAGTGGAATTAGGATCTCTAACACGATAAATTTAAATTGCTTTAAATGGTTAGGTGGAGGAGAGACAGATCATGCAGCTGAATAAAGAAACAATAATCAAGAGACAGCTGTGAAAGAAGGTGGAATACGAGAATAAAGGTTTTCCCTGAAGATGCAGAAAAACTGGAATCACATTTCTAAAGTAATATTTAATCAGGAGGGAGATTTAGAAATAGCTATTAAGAGATCTCTCTATTTTTATGCCCTTTCCTAACATGTGACCAAGGGACATGACATGAAACCCACCTTTTGAGCAACAATTACAAAAACAGGTTGAGAATAGCCTAGTAAGTCAAAAGGAATATTTTTTTTTAACCTATAACAGCTACTATATTTAAAGAAACCTTTTATGAATTAATTTCTATAGGGCACCCTATACTGGATACTGATCAGTTTTCCTCTTTTAAGCTCATTGAATCAAGAAGAGCAGTAAATCTTAAAGATATTGGTAGGTTATAGCCTTTCTAATGTTAAATCTAGTAGCTGACAACTCCTTCTGAAATTCAAGAGGATTCAGAGCATGAGAAAATTTTAAGTATTTCAATATCATTCAAGTTTGAACAATTTAAATCACGTACAACAGCATACACAGGTCATATTTATGGGCATATAGCAGTAAGTGGATGGAAGATATGAACATAGGAGATAACATTTCTCCCACTGGTCAGAGAAACAAGTATGTTTCACTGTGGTGACAAGGCAGACAGAGATGGTTATCTGTAGCAAAGACATTCCCACAACCACGCCTGTGGGATCTGTACTTCACTACAACGTTAATAGAAGGAGAGAACCAGCAGCTTTCCCCTGGTATGATGATTCCCCTCTGCACACCCATCAGATGGTAATCTATTTCATCCATATGAGTTGGGATTTTTCCCTCTTAATAGATCTGAAACAGAAGCCTGGCACAGATGTTCCTTATTTCTTTAGAAAGACCAAAAGTGTACCTCGCTGCTACAATAAAATAAATGCCATTGAAAAACTACAATAATCAGTAAGGATAAAAAAAAATATATTTCCATAAAATCAAATCAAATCCACTCCTCAGGCTAAATTTTTTCCAAGTAAACTGTGCCAACAACTGATCAAAGTTTTGGGGATCCTTTTTGAAACACACTCTAAGATATAAAACATATACTTGATTTCAGCAAACTTTTAACAAGTTAGCAAGTGCTGGAGAACAGAGAATTGTGGATATTGTTGACAGCAGTGGCCAAAATGTTATTTGTAATTATGTTGTTTGTAATTTTTTTCTACTTCTATCAGTACTAGTAGTAGAACTACCTCTTGTTGATTTTTGTCGTTCATGTCACTGCTGTTCATCTGATATTGGCTAACCTTTTGCAAGCTCTTTTAGCATAGATTCTCCCGTGGGCTCCAATGTGTTCATGTCATTTCTATAACACAGATAGAAACAGAATATGAGCCTTCCTAGAGAGAAAGCACCTTGTGGAAATGGAACTTTGTTGAAAAGCTTCATTTATTTTATTTGCCATAGCAGAGACTATTATTAAAGGTCAGTGTACACTGAGTTTGCAAGAAACCTTCTGCATCACTGGCATCGGAGAAGGCTCAGCAATAGATCCTCTAAGCCAGTATTCTGCACCAATTAATGAAAGAATATTTATAGTGTAGACACCAACACATTTACTCTTGGGAACTGAGAGCAGCAGAAAGTGGTTCCCAGATTAGACTACAATCCCCATCTTCCTCTCAGCCAAGGAGGGATATTTTCTGAAGCCTGAAAATGCACTTAAGTGCTCCTCAGTATTGTAAAATGAGACTAAAGGTGAGGTGGGAAAGCATGAAATGAAAGCTTTTCTAAGAATTTTTAAAACAGGCTTTTATAGTCCTCCATTTTGTTATTGGCTTGTTGTAAGAAAAAGGACTATGTGGGGCATAGCTGACCAGATTACACTATATTTCATCATCCAGAGCAATCTCAGCTTCGAAAATGGTATGAAAGCAGATGTAAGTGGTCATGGCAGGAAATGAGAAGCTGTAGTTAGTGAAATGCTGACTGACAGCAAGTGGCCATAAGCTGCCTTCACATATAATTTTACAGTTTCAGATCGTTCTAAAAGCACATTTAACCAAGAGAAATAATGATCAAATACAGGAAAATATATGGAGCTACTGAAGAAAATACGAGTTTATCAGTGTAACGACCTGTCAAAATGGCATTCAGCACTCTTGATCGAAATTTACTCACAAATATATAACCTCTGGTACATATGATACCCAAAAATCTGAATATCATTTCAGATTAATAAGATCAGTTCCTGGAAAGGTAATAACAATATTAAGTTCATTTGCAATTGGCCAGAATCAGCCATTGAAAAGTAGTTGAATAGATTATACACATCTTTTCATCTACTGCCATTAAGATGTAAGAATTTTCAGCCTGTTGGTGTATTCTTTCTAAAAAGTCACTTCTTTAACCTGCTTGACCAAACATGTGCTGACATCCTCTCCCATGGTCAGGAGACAAAGATAGGACTCTTACATCAAGGCTAGTTAAGACAAGTATGTCCTTTTACCAATGTAATATTTTACAAAAAATTAATCCTTTAAAAAACATTTGTAGCTATTTTTAGCTACATGAGAAATGTGCAGCAATTCATAGAATCACAGAATCGACTGGGTTGGAAGGGACCTCAGAGATCATCAAGTCCAACCCTTGATCCACTACCGCTGCAGTTCCCAGACCATGGCACTGAGTGCCACATCCAGTCTCTTTTTAAATATCTCCAGGGATGGAGAATCCACTCTTTAACCCAGGGCAGCCCATTCCAATGCCAGATCACCCTCTCGGTGAAGAAATTCTTCCTAATAGCTAACCTGAACTTCCCCTGGCACAACTTAAGTCCATGCCCTCTTGTCTTGTTGAAAGTCGTCAATCCTGCTTTTTTTTTTTTTTTTTTTTTTTTTTTTGCAACAGCATTTTATTAGCATTTTGTGCAAGTTTAAATCTTTTTTCCTTTCCCTCAAATGAAGAGAAACAATGCCTAAGTGTCAGGTAAAATTTTCCTCCATGTTCAGTGTTTCTGTCATGAAACAAAAGCAAGACACCTTTGCAGCTGTACTGGGCAAGGGCAAGAAATGGATCTCTTTTATGTTGTCCCTAATTCTAACTATACAGACACACACGGTTAAAATTGACATTGCAAGATACACTTAAAGAAGAGACATTAAAAAAAAATGAGAATGTTTGCCATAATTTCAGTTTCTTCATAGCATATTTTCAGCAATCTTTTGAAGAAAGTTTGCCAAGTCTTTATAAGGAAATATTTTCCCAATGAGGCAACTTTTGCAGGAACAAATTGGAAGAAAAATATTCTTAAAGGAAGAATTTTAACTAGAAAGCTCATCATACAGTAATCGTGTATTGAAGCTGTTTTAATCATAATAATATAAAATGTATTTCTTTTTTCAGCAGTGTACCCTAAGTAAGTTTACATAAGTTCACATTAAATGTCTGGAATTAGGTCAAAGCTAGTTATATTTAAGGAAAAAATTGAATAGTGAGCCTAAGTTTTCTGAGAGTTCTAATACATAGAAACCACTAAAATTTCATTTTGTTTTTTTTCATGATAAGTCTTATTATTAATGGTTTGCAAGCAACTAAGTTTTGCTTAGGTCACATATTTGTCAGAATTTTTTGCACCATTTTTAAGGTGTATATGTATTCATTAAGATGCTTTGATTCTATAGTTACAGCTTTTTTGTAGGGAGAAAATTCAGTCCATCTTTGCTACTTCTATTGTATTTCACAAGACCCCACTAAAAGTGAAAACTTATAACAGAGCATTAATAGACATTTCTTATTCCTTCACCTTTAGTTATCTTCATATTAACAGAAGCTCCAAAGAATACAGCCTTTTTTTTTTTTTTTTTTTTTTGCATAGCTAATCCTTTTATGAAAAAAAAATAAAAATGAGCTAATAATTTTCCAGTCTTGCCTGTGTTCTGTAGCATTGACAGACTATGCTTTACATACCTCAGTTGATGAATGTGTATGTGTACAGTTAGATTTTATTTATAAGACAAATGTTTTCCAGTGCACTATTGCACAAATGATGCTTTACTCAGGTTTCTCCCTAAGAGAAATTAAATGCTTGTTTGTCATTATTCATAAGATTTTTTTCATTAAAAAATACTGGCCAAATGGAAGAGTAAATCAATGCACAAATTTCCATGATGCTGCAACCTGATATTTTTTGGTTCCCCAAAAAAAGCTCAAACTGAACTTCAAATCTTGTGCCTTGTAGTACATTGTATCAGGCAATGAATACAGCTGGTATTACTACATAAAAAGCAAGACAGCTTTCCTTAGTAGATAAGCCAAGAACACTTCCAAAATGCTCCTGACAGGATTATACAACAGTTGGTGATGTCAGAGAGATGAAGAGTTTTACTCTGTCATAACTTGGTAGCACCGCTGAGGTCATCTCAGCTAAACACCTCTCTCTTTAAAATAAGGGAGACTGGCACTCAGTCTGCTTGCTTAGCCTTATGTTCCTATAGTTACAGTGAAAGACACCAGTGAAAATGAAAGCTGTTCTCAGAGTAGGAAGAGCACTGATTTTTTTGGAAGGTATATGCTTTTTTTTCATGCAGAGGGATGTGTCTAACAAAAACTGCTGGCTAAACCAGTGTAGAATAAACACTGGTTCAGTAGAAAAATGAATGCAATATATTTTTTTTTTCCCTAGTTCTAGATCTTTAGTGCTTTAAAATACCTTTCTAGACTAAACACAATGAAAGGAGTAACCACCAGATCCTGCCACCCACCTGACAGACAGGTATAAATTCAAATGTTTTGTTTTCAGCATGGTCTGGTAGCAATTCATGATCTCCCAGGATATCTGAGCTACACAAATAGCAGAATCCTTCTGTTTTGAGCAGGTGCCATGTTGCAGCACTGATTTGAATTCCATCTCTGGCAGATTTTCATTAAATTAAAACCAGATAGATGAAGTAGTAACCAGCCCTTGGCTTTACTCTGTGCCTCTGAAAGCTGTCAACATCCCCAAGGCAGGAGTCAGATCTGTTCACAAACCAACAGTTTTCAGACCATCTTATTAGGCCAAACTGAATTTGAACTCAGGTTTTAAGCTTTTCAAATAATTTCAAGAAGGCAGAAAATATATTGGAATAATAATATTAAGCAGTAAACTAGACATCTGCAAATAGAATGTAAAGAAAATTGAAAACAGCAGTGAAAAAAAGCATAGAGTATTGAGTCTTCTGAATAAGAACTGTGATAATAATTCTCCCAATTAGAGACTGTTGACAATCAAAACCATGGTATGTTAGGCTGACTATAAAGTTATAAAAATATCAGAGAATTTGGACCATGAATTGAGAAGAAGATGGTGGAGGTTATTTAATTAATGATGGATATCATTCACCCTCACCTGATTTTTAAAAAAAGTTTATGGTAGATTCTGTACTTCTTGTAATGTTCATTAGGCAAAAAATGACCCAAATCACCTAAAGCCCAAGACCAGCAGCAAATAACAAAACAGAATACATATGAAGGCAGGTCTAAACATAGATGAAGCCACTGGCATGATGGACAGAGGCAATAGGTGAGAGTTTGTTTGAAGGCTGGTCAGGGCAATTAAAACACATTAGTGCCCTCAGGGCCCTGACATTTAGTTGGTATGATAGAAAAGCAAGTGTTTATTATAAACAAATTTATTCTTTGGCAAAGAGTTAGAAAGATCATAATTTGGTATTTAAAATCTTTCCAAAGACAGTATCTATCTCAGTAAGAATCTGCATTTATGTACACACAGAAAAAGGATAGAGGATGAGATAATATCAATCTTATGCTTGACTATCTCTATACAAATTCATTCTTTTGATAATCAGTGCTGGAAATCATGTAAGAAGTGAGGGTAGGAGGCAAAAAGAATGTTATTGTTTGAAAATAAAAATTAATTTTCCTCGTATCTGTCATGCTCATGAAAGCAAATCTGTGTCTTCAGAAGAATTTGGAATTGAACTGCATGAAAAAAAAAATCTTTGCTACATAGATGGAAGATATGGCAGTTTATAACATGATGGTTTAATGCTTGACACCATCTTCTTCAAAGGAGTTCACAGTCAAGAATATAGCCATGTATAATCCTCAGTTGATGGTTTCTCTCAGTAGCTTTTCACATATAGCTAAAAACTTAGTACTGAAGCACAAAGCCTTAAAATCAACACAAAGTGTTGATAAAAAAAAATTTTAACTGCATCAAGAGTTTTAATAACAAGACTGAGTAATAAGCAGTGTTTGCATTTCAGTTAAATTTTTGCAAAGAAAAAAAACCCAAATAAACAGAAAAAAATCCACTGGCACAATATGATATTATCAAGGCTGAAAGTAAGGGATACAGCTAATAAAAAATGTAAGTTGGTATCATGATGGAAAACCTAAGAATTAGTGACTTAACTCCCGCTATGACAAGCCTAAACACACTTCATGTGGAACACGTTTTTAGTGAAAATAACCTATTAAAAAAAAAAAAAAATTACTAAATTTCCCCTTCTCATTGACAGGAGTATCCTGCCAAAGTATGAAAAATTTTTCTTGGCACAATATTTAATACTGAATGGAATGGAAAACAACAAAAGTAAATCCAAATTATATCTTGAGGGCAAATTAAAAAAAAAAAAAACCAACCAAAAAAAACCCCAAAAACCACCCCAAAACCCCCCCCCAAAAAAAACCCCAAAAACCCCCCAAAAACCCCAACACCCCCCCCCCAAAAAAACAAACAAAAAAAACCCCAAAAAACAAACAAACAAACAAACAAAAAAAAAACCAAAAAACCCCCCAAAAATAAACAAACAAACAAACAAAATTTTGCAGTCTTGGTTCAGTCATGATACAGGAATAAATACATTTGAATAGGCAGTTAAAATTCTTTTAGTTTAAATCTTTAATGATAAATATAAAATTTTAATACAAATTCCATTTATCAGAAATATGTTCAGAAGTTAGATACACTTTTAGAAGTGTGGAAAGAATGAAAAATGTGCTTAGATGCTACAGAGTGAATAAAATTATAAAACTTTCATTTCCCTAAATACACAGACTTCAGGGTATATTTAATTTTTGTCTTCTTTGAAGTATTTTATCAGGTTTAAATACATTCATATTGTTAATTTAAAATACAGTTTTACTGTTCTGAAAAATTGAGGTGATGCCATTGAACTTTTGTATCTAATGATACTTCTAAAAATATTTACCCTGAAAGTACTAAATATTCTATTTGAAGCCCCTAATTTAAGTATTTTTGAACAGCTTGAAATGTATGTGATAATTAGCTTTCTTTAGAAGAAACAGTGAAATTCCACTTTATTTGGGATATAATTTCCCTTCAAAACCTCTATACTATTTAAGCTACATCAGAAATTCTCATGGTCATGTTGTTACAGATATTCTCTACATGGAAAACACTGGTGGGACTTTTCAAGTCCTGTTCACATCAGCACTTCAAATGTACTATGAATTTGCACCTGGTGTGAAAAATCTGAAGTAAGAGTAAATGGAAAGCTTTCAGAAATGATTTTGTATTAACAAATAATTCCAGGACCTATGTCAGCAATCTACATTGCCACCTAATTGTGGTTTAACCATAAATACTTCAGATACTTCTTACTTCCACCAGGAAAGAAAACATACATGTAATTTAAAAGTACCTGGCGTTCTTCTGTGTTTCTCCTGCTGTTATCTCCTTTTACTCTTAGTCCAGTATGTCCTCAGTTCAGAAAGATCAGCATATTTTTAAAATAAGAGTTGATAGCTGTAATATAAAACAAGACTTTGGCTTTCTCCAAACTAAAATTCAGCCATAAGTTCTATTTACAGACAGATATCCTAAATCACTGCACAATTATAAGAATTATGGTTTGAATCTCAACTTCAGTTTTCAAAGACATCACAAAGGTGACTTTGTTGCCAAACTCCTTACGTTATTTAGGTTAACATGTGAACTGCATGTACTTTTTTTTTTGCTCTTACTGTTGATTACCTTCATTGGTCTAAATATGAAGTGTGTTTTTTTCACATTAATTACCTTTCACCCTTAGTGACAGTTGTTGGAGAACCTGGTACCTTTGTCAATAACTGTCAGGGCAGTTATAGACTGGACAATTCAAACTGTTAGATTTGCCCATCTTTGTTTAAATTAGCTCTTTCTTTTGTTTTCTGGATTGATAAGTAGAACCAAAAAAAAAGTTTGAAACCCTGGGAACAGAATGGATTTTAATTTTATCTGAATAAACATGCTATCTTGTCAACTAATACTCAGGGCAAAACTAAGCATGTGATGAGCTTAAGGTATCCTTTACTTTTTATAGATATGTAATTATTTTATTTTATTTTATTTTATTTGTATTTTATAGTGTTTTGTGTTTTTTGATTGGTATCTATAGTCTGTATAGTTTGTCTCAGGTAGCTATTTAGTTCACCCAGATTTACACATATGCTTATGTTTCATGTGCTAGCCTGTTTAGCTACGGATGTATTTTTCCCCTTTAGCACATTAACACTCTACAATATTAATTTTTTATTTTTAATTAACCTGTTAATCAGTCACCTGTTACTCTCTTGCATGGGCATATACACTGCGCCTCCCCCCCCTCCCCCCCGTTCCCAATGTATATAACATTACTTCAGATATATTTTTTTATAATGCTATGATTATTGTTAAATTGAAATAAAGACTAAAGATTTTTTCAATTTACAAAACAGACTCATTTTTATTATTTTTAATTATTATTATTTCCCTTACTTGATAAGTAAGTCTAGGCAAAATTTCAGGCCTTTCTCATTTCAGAAAGTCTTATTTTAATATAAAAGTCCCAAACTAGAAATAAAATAACTTTCCATTACTTTTCATCAAGTTGAAATGACTTCAGTTAGTTTTGAGAGAGACAGTTCTCTACAGACAAACTTATGTTCTGGATCTTGAAACCATCCTCCATTTATTATTTTTTTTTTTGTAAATTTCTGTCAACAGTAAAGTTATGGTCCTGGCTTATATCTCCATAGGGTCCCAGTAAGTACTAGTCTCACGGCTAGGAGTTGCTCCTTGGTTTACTATATTAAAAAATGAAATGTAAAGATGTAAAGATAACATATAGAGAAACAAAAAGGCTTAGATAAGAGTACGATATAGAGAAGGTAAAGTAAAACGGGAATAATTTAAAAATTAAAATTGTCTAAAGAGGTACAAGCAGATGGAAGGTCAGGTTTGTCAAAGAATTTTGTAGATGTTTGGCACTGGGTGTTAAGTGGATAGATACCCACAGTACTTGTTTTCCTGTACAACCAACCCACAGATCAGCTGAAAGGTTTGCAATAGTAGGTCCTGTAGGTGCCATAGCTTTCAAATGGTTGATGCATGCCAGGAGACTAACAAAAGATTTCTGATACTGCAACCCAATATAATGTTCTGCTGTAGTGGGAGTCATACTTCAGATTTGGTTTCCTGTGAAGAATCTCAACTGCAGGAACTAAAATTTCGGAGTCCTGAATCAGTATGAGATAATAGGAGATAATCTGGATTCACATCAATGGAGTCAGAGTCCTAATATCCACTGATTCTCTTGGGAAGGACTCACAGAGCATGTTAATTGCAGAGGATACTCTTGTAGCTCTGCCAGGTTCTGGCAAGACACTGATTAAAACACAAATTCTGGAAATGTGGTTATGCTACATGTCCTATCTCACTTATTAACCTCTGCAAAAAATTGGGACACTGGGCAGTAGAGGAAATGAGCAGACATCAGGTTTAGTGAATCCTGACTATAAGCAACATGTCTGGTTTGAGAAATGCATTTAGAATTTTACTTGAAGATTCAAGAAGAAAATCCCAAATAGTCCTTTTGAAATTGTATTAAGTGAACTCTGAGCACAGCATTTAACAGTACTATGGTAAAAATATTGATTGTTCAGTAAAAAACTGAAAGTTACTAACCCCTTCTCATCACTGATTGCATACCGCTGGTTATATGATTCAGGAGTTCAATTCATTTCTGGACTTGATGAGGAGAAAAACAAAAATCTAAAACATATATGATATGTTTTATGTAGCTAAACTACTAAATATTTCTCAGATCTGATTAATGGTCAGTGTGTGTAACTGGAACATCTTTTCAACAAGGGAAAATGTCAGGGTGATGAATAAACCAGAATTTAAAAAAAAACAAAAACAAACTCAAACAAAAACCAAACCTTATCCTAAGTTTGAACTGTGAAATATGATTTTAAAATGCAGATATCTTAGTCCTTTTGAAAAAAAAAAAAGTCATTCATGTTCTTTCCACAATCAGCAATGTTCTGATCATTCATGTTCTTTCCACAAGAGCGAACTAATATTCATGCAAATATTAGAATATAGGTGAAATACTGCTGCCATATTCTGAACCTGACTTGCTCTGAGACTAGTTTTGCAGCTGAGTAAGCATTTAGGGGTGCTTTGATCTAAGCAAGAGCCTGCAGTAGTCTCATTTGATGACATCCACATAAAACTACTTATAAATTTGAATTAGTTCTAGACTTGATTGAGACTTCTAATTTCCACTTCTCCGGCAACATTTTTAGTGTGAAATTTATGCTTATGAAGCAGAACTTCTTTATAAATGCTGTACATCATGGAATTTGCAAATTGACTCAGGAAAATACTTGACATCTTGTGGGAAGATTTCACTTTGTTTTCATGACACCTTCATAATGTACCTGTTGAAGCTTTTGTGAAACACAGAGACGGTAAAATGGAAAAAAAAACCATCACCTTAGAGGCATTCCTCTTTAACTTTCTAGTTTGTTTCCAACAAAATAAGTCACCACTCATGAATATGTTGTGAGCAGCTGTTAGCAGTTTGTTAGCAACTTCGATCTGATAAGGGACAACCACAAATGAGGTCAGCTGCATGGTTTACCTTAAAGAGAACAGATTTTATTTTTTACAGCTCTTCACTGAATATAATACAAGTTTATAGCTCTTCTTCTTTCATTTGTTTTGACCAGTTCAGAAATTACTTGTGTAAGTATAGTTCCTAGAATTCCCATGTTTCTGAAAGTCATGAGCTGTTACAATTATTTCCCAACCATTGCTTCCATCACTGATACAAACAAATTGGGGCTTCTTGAAATGGGCCACAGTTCTGTTATTGCAATTGACAAAACATTTTGTCCAGATGAAGAATTACTGGCAATATACAGTCTAAGATCATAGCTTTGTAAAATGATCATGTACCTGCAAATAGAAAATTGTGGTTTATAACGAAAAGAGAAAGCAATACCTCAGTCTCAATAACTGCCTTAATGAAATGTGGATTTATTCTCCTAGAAATAGAGGAGAGTGCAAGAGGAGAGCACTGTCTCAGTTGGAAATAAAGCATTTATAAGTGGTGGCAGATGCTGTAGAACAATAAATCCTTCCTGTTTTTTCATAATGGACATTTTAGAACAGTGTATATTTCCTCTGTTCACTTTCCTGAATGTTTTGTCAATGTTATTACAACTCTTCATGCATCATAAGTCACTGATTTCTGAAAGTTGTCCTGTGATTACTTTTATTGCTACTTGTGCTTCCTCATGCATTGTGCAGTTATTTGAAAAAATTTGTAAGAGATAACACATTCTGTCAGAAGACAACTTGTAGAAGATCATAGAGCTCTTGGAGTGAGTCCAGAGGAGGGCCACAAAGTTGATGTGAGGGCTAGAGCACTTCCTATGAAGACAGGATGAGAGAGATGAAGATTTTCAGCCTGGAGAAGAGAAGGCTTCAGGGAGACCTTATAGCAGCCTTCCAGTACCTAAAGGGGCCAACAGAAAAGCTGTGGAGGCACTTTATATGAGGGCTTGTAGGGATAGGATAAGGGGTAATAGTTTTAAACTGGAAGAGGGTACTTTTAGGTTAGACATTAGGAAGAAAATCTTCAGGGTGAGGGGTAGTGAAACACTGGCACAGATTGCCCAGAGAAGCTGTAAATGTCTCATCCCTGGAAGTGTTTGAGGCCAGGTTGGATGGGGCTTTGAGTAACTTTGTCTAGTGGGAAGTGTCTTTGCCAATTGCGTGGGGGGCTGGAACAAGGTGATCTTTAAGTTCCCTTCCAATCCAAACCAAACCACTCTAAGATTCTGTGATAATTTTACTGAATATCTCCTTAAAAAGAACAAGCAAAGTGACTTTGCTCCCTTTCTTTTAATTATGGGGATGGAAAATGTGCTTATTTCTCACTAAAGTAGAGGACATTTTAACTCTAAAATTATAACCAAGATCAGTGGCTCTCCATAAAGCAAGATTTTTCTTTAAAAAATTGAGCACACTGCTTTGTATGTTCTATTTCAGATGTCCAGAGCATTTAAACTGCTCTTTTTTCTTTATTCTTCATTCTTTTATCCTTTATTCTTTATATTTTATTCCTTATTCTTCTGACTTTGTGTCAATTCTCCACTCTTTAATCTGTGCACTTACATGCCTCTGTTAGAGCCATGCTTAGCAAGTATCTAGAACTCCCATAAATTTCAGTGGGACTTCCTTGCCTCAAGGTTTTATTGTGTTCTAAACTCTCAGTGTGATCTGTAATATCTGTTATTCTTTTTTATAATGTATGCTGGAATTGAAGAATATCAAATGCACAGTTTCTGCTGTATTTTGTGGCATTGTGACACATGTATTTTCTTTAGCCAAACATGCATAATCTGTTTTAGATTTTTGCCTACTTAGAACTACATTGATTATTTCAGAATCCAGCAATTACCTTTTGCAGAATAAACCGAACAGGCCAAAAGAGAAATACTGTAAAATGAATGGAAAACCTCAATCCCCAAAGGCTTTTTTGTTGCTGTAAGTGCAGTATTTCTACATCAAAGCATTCAAAATTGTTTCTCTTTGTGTGTACTTTACATACTTTATGTGTACTTTGCTGTAATAGATGTATGGAAAGACTCATTGAACAGATAATGCAAAATGATTGTTGAATAAAGCAAGTTGCACTTACTCCACATTAAAGGTAAACAACACCACAAATTTTATTTTGAAAGGCTTTTCTTACGTAATTCTGACATAAGAAAGTTTAAATGGATCCAATTTTATTAATTTGAATGTTTTTCAAGTCAGAAAAATAATGTGTCAGACCAAACCCCAGAATTATTTTATCTCAGTGTTGTCTGAAAAGGGTTAGATTATAACTATATTTATCTGTACCACTTAAGCCTCTAATAATGGCACATAGTGCAACAGCATAGCATTTCTAGATTCCTTGATTTACTTGCTGATATAGCCAACATGTTTATCTTCCACACTTTCACTAATTTTGTTACTTTTTTTTTCTAAGATATATTGCAAATAGGGTTATTTGCAGGTATCCTGATACAGAAGTACAGTCTATCTGTGAATAAATGAAATACGTTTAGGAAAAAGAAGAACCCACTTTCGCTGCTTCCTGGGCTGTTTCTTGTCTACTTTAACACATCTCTGCCAAGGCAGAGACTTTGTTCAAGACTGAAAATACAACTTTTATATCTGCATCTTCATCTGTCTTTCTATCTTGCTTTAACACTGCCCACCTGAATACCCTCTAGGTCTCTGGATATTCCTATTGTCTTTCGGTCAGTGCTGTGGCTTCAGTCCCAAGAGCTTTTGTGGTGGCACACTTTAAAATATGCCACACTCCCGGGGCCCTCTCTAACCAGCTGAATTCCCTGTTAGCAGTGGGTGATCCAGAGTTTTTATTCCCACTGGGACCCTCACCAAAGAAATAGTCATGAACAGTCCAGGAGAGCCTGGGAGCAATTCTTTTTCCCAGAAATGAGAGGCTGGTTTATGCCAGAACTTGTACATTTCCCGGTGTTGGAGTCCTTTCAGGTGGTCTCAGTGGCCACCACTGTTTTTACAGATGGAACCATTTCAAAGACAAGTTACTTCAGTGCAAGGGGAGTACACTTTGTTTAGGAAACAAGAAATCATGATCCATGACTCATGCTTCCCCCCCATAGCTATACTCTGCTTTCCGTCATTCATTCTGAGCTGCGGGATCATGCAGTGAGTATGGATCCACACAGTCCACAAGTAACTGTATGGGTGAGGTCTTCCCAAGGAGTTGACTCAGATGAGCTTTATTGTTCTTCCATGTGTTACTTTGTCTTCTCCATAAATTAGTTTCTCCTGCTCTTTTGGTTTTTGCATATTGTTTGAATTCTCGTGTTCTGCTGTGTTGGTTAACATGAGGCAAGAAATACAAGCTGCTGCATATGGGAAATACAGTTTTTACATTAATTTTTTTTTTAACCTAGATGTCAAGGAAGTAGCTTACTGGTGTATTCAAGAGCAGCAGGCAGACACCACCCTTCAAGAGAGATCTAGATCAACTAACTTTTAGAAGATCCTCACATGGGCATCAACCTTGGTTTCCAGGACAGATAAAGTAGGAAAAGTGTCTTCATTCGAACTGACTTATTTAAGGTTCTGAACAACACCTCCTAAGGATGGATGGATTTTTGTTCTCATCTCTTACATAATCCCAGTCTTACTTGAGAGCTAATAAGAAGTGTAATAAGCAAAAAAGTAATCCTAGCCTTGGTTTCTTTGGGCTTTAGAATTAGCTAGCTCCGCTGTTTATAAGGAAGTTAGTATCCCTTGACAGAGTGAGTCTTTTAGGTAGAGCTTTTAAGATCTATGTTTGAAAATTGGCCAGGCACAAGACACCAGCAATATTGTCTGTCTGGCCAACTATGTTTGTTCATGATCAGCAAATTTAATTTTTTGTGCTGCAGATGTAGGCTTTATTTTTTTGTAAGGAGCAAAGCACTTGGAAATATTTGGAATTAGTTGTCTCATTAGGGACTAAACAATCTTACTTCTGCAATCCTTTGTGCTGGAAGTTCTGAGTGAAAAATAAGGTGTGACTGCCTGCATAAAACACATTATTTGCCTCTTGTTTCAAGACCATAAATCACTATTTAGATTACTTTTTGCAAACAGTAAGACTAGCTAAACTGCTCATTTTAGCATCTGTGTACAGTGCACAGCAATCACTTCCTTTTGTACTGTGTAAATTTGCCAGGAAGAGATTTACACTACAGAGGGCTAAGAGACACACAGTAGCTGTGCATCCAGCTGCATATTCAGTGTGGGATTCTCTCAGTAAATTCACTTCTTCCACAAATAGGACAGGCATTAAGATGAAAAAGCTCCTTTCAAATGAGAATTACAGTTATCAGAGAAATTAAATACCTTTCATTTTATGATGGCGGTAAGAAAACATATTTCTGAAATTCTGCCATTATCACAGAGGACAGATTGGCAGCTATGACATGGGGATGTTTGGTGTGGTGGCTGCTAGAGCAGAACCACACCACTCATCAACTCATAACCAAAATTGATTTTGCTTTGCAGGATGGGCATAGTGAGTGTATAATCATTTCTTTCCTGCAAAACCACATGCACTACCACACTACATTTGGGTCAGAGGTTTAGGCCAAAGGAATCTTGATATAACCATGGTCCTTACATCTTTTGAAGTATTCCCCCATCTTTAATCGGGTTTTGTTTATTAAGTGGTGTGAAGATCAGAGGGAGAGTGCTTCTGTGATTACATGGTCTGCACTTCAAATAAGTGCAATTGTAAAACTAAGACCTTAGTTTAATAAAGAAATTGTCAACAGTATAAAATAAACAACCCTTCCATATCCCCAAAATAATACCTTTTTTAAATAGAGTTGAATAATTCACACACAAACAGAAATTCATAGAAAGAGAAATCAGGCTCTTCACTGTGTATGTTTTTGGGTTTTGTTTTTTCGTTGAGCCAAACTCCTTGTTTCTGAATTCCTTTAGTGAACGCAGTCTACTAATTCAGTACTATCCACCAGGAGAGAGCATGCATTTAATATGTACAGCTTCCAAGTTAAAGCAAAACTGAAGTATTCAGAGACTTAAGTTCACCAGAACTTCAGCCTCTGGAAGATCTCACCTTCTCCAGTTGTGCTGCAGTTATGTAAAACAGCAGGCAAAAATATACTGTTCTGGACTTCAGAGACATCACAGTCCTCTCATGTGAGCTCGCTGTGCACAATTTTTTTCTGAAGCAGAGCACTGACACCCAGAGCTCTGCCAAGAGCTGATGCTCTCCCATTGTCATCAGCTCACCAAGTTCCAGGCACTTGAGCCTGTCATGAGGACAACAACAATTATGTCCTGCATCCTTGTTTTATGCAGCTATGTTGACTTCTGTCAGTCTAATCACTTTGGGGTGCAGAAACCTACTGCTGGCAAACTGGTAACTGGGGCCTCTAAGGCTGTCAGTCAGTGCTCCCTCTCCCACTGGGGAGCAATGAGTGACACCTCCATTCCACCACCAGCCAGATGGAGCTATTTGCAGGTTTTGGATTAATGTCCTCTGAGTTTTCACTGTATTTGCTGAAAATACTCCTGCTCTGTTGTCACACAAGGCCTTGTGCACCATTGAGGGACATACTGATTCCATTGCTAGCTTTACTGGCTAATCTCATGACACCCATGCTCTCTGGAAACCTGGCCATAGGAGGGATGCTAGCAACCTTGTTCTCCTGTGAGAATCAGATCTCTTATCAGGTCTGAGTCCCTATATGAGCCCTGAGAAGTGCTGTCTGCCCCATGGTGGAAGAATAAGCCCTGGACATGTCAAGTCCCATGGGTAGTTCAGCCAAGCATTGGCTTCTTAGGTATGGACAGTGAGGGAAGGTGCATTTGATCATCCCACCACACAGTCATTAACTGTGAATGACATTATGTTCTATCAAGTTCAGTGATATCAAGGCAATTTCATTCTGCCTTTTCACCATGTGAGGAATTGAACTTTCTACCCAGACAGGGCTCATTAACAAGTACTTAAGCTGCAATTTGTCCTCTCTCCATTATCTTCTGCTAGCAGCCACAGCACCCAGGATGCCACCAGTTCCTGATGCATTTCCCTCTTAGAGAAATGTAGGTAGTACTAGAAATCTCAGCCATTTGTCAAATATGTTCCTTATAGTGGTTTTGTAATAGTGCTGGGATCTTTCCTGTCAGTATGGCTAGGGCTGCAGCTACACATTTTAGCAAGAACTTTGCATTTTCTACCTCTACATTTGGGAGACTACTCAACCTCTTTGGTTGACCTACTGCCACACAGTTTACACATTCATTTACAACCTGTTATTCCCATCTCAAGAAGACTATTTAAAACTAAAATTAACATGTGCTACTGAGACCCTCAACACCATGAGTTAACAACACCAGGACTGTGATTAGCTCCTTTAGTTTGCTTTTTCCCAGCATTGCTTAAAGCTGGGCTGACAACCTCTGGTCCCTCCATCAGTAATGAAAGGATCCTGAAAGAAAGAACCCTTACCTTGAGAAGACTTGTCATGTGTTAGCCATGTGTATGTAGAAACTGAAGTGAACTACCAGATCTATAGTGTAGCATTAGCATTATAAATGACAATAGCCCCCTCCAGAGCAGGAAGAGGAAATAAATAGATATAAATCTCCCTCCTTTCCAACAAAAAAGAGCACCTACACAATGGATTGGTCAATTTTTTTTTATTTTTTTTTTTTTATTTTTTTTTGTGCAAATGAGTAAACAGGCATATTTATCAGCACTGTAAAAATACCAAAATATACATTATTATATTTTGCTATACCTTCATATAGTATGTCATGATTAGCAACAATTTCTTCTCTCCTTGTCTCTTTCACTGTCATTTTGATGGTGCGAAACAACACCTCTTGTTGTAACAGTGCTCTAAATTACTGACAACTAAACCAGTCCACAGACTCAGCTGTGCTGCTGAGGACCTTGTCAGTGAACTTGCAGAACTGTGAGATGATCTTCAGTGTGCCCAACCTCATAGTGTGGGTGCCTGATGTTACCTGCTCTTCACACATGCGAGTCAGCCAGCCTGATCTGCTCCTCATCTGGTAGCAGAGAGAGATACACATAGTTAGTCTTTCCAGGCCATTTGGGAGCTGGTAATTGTTGTTGGCATGCAATTATCTCAAGACAACTGTTGTGTGGGTGGTATTATGTTATTTTCAGCAGAGGTGCCCACTCATCCATCCACTAGGATAATGAAAGCATAACAAACATGAGAGACAAAGCTTTGTTAACTAATTAAGCAAAGGATACTGCTAACTGTGTGCCTAGTGTGCATCTTCAAGTGGCAGAAAAACTTCAAGGTAACAAAATAATATTTATGCAGAGTAAAAGGAAATCTGAACAAAACAATTCTAAGAAAGTACCAAAACAGAAAGTACTGACATCTTAAGTTGCACATCACATCAGCTGCAGTTAGATTTACATATTGATGGAGGCATAAATGGTTATAAAAAATATTAATTTCAGATAATCACTGTGAAAGAGGATAATGCAACTCAATACTTACGTAACCAGTACTTAAGTAATATATATTGCTAAATGTTCTTAGCATTAGCCATTCTGATCATTAGCAAGGACATGTAATATCGGCAAGTGAGCAGACAAGAAAGGTAGAAATATTGTTCTTTGAAAGGTTTACAGTCTTATTCCACTCGCCTCAGACACTGAAAACTGAAGAAGGAGGGAGAAGTGGAGCTGGGTTGTGTCTGTCGCCTTAGTGACATGCTTTAACAAATACAGTGGAGAGGGAAGGGAGGATATCCTGGAATCACTTAAGGAAGAGTTTGTGTTTATTACTTCCTTTACTGATGATGTTTCCATCAGCACCTTAAGGCTGTTATCACTTGTGCTGTTGCAGGGAAGGATTGTTAACAGCAGATAGATCCGGTAATGAGCAGTAAATGATAGAAAGACCAAATTTTCCCTTCAGAAAAAATTCCTCACATTAAAAAAAACAAACAAAAAAACCCCAAAACCAAAACAAAACAAAACCACCAAAAAGGCATCTGAAACTATCTCTGCAAGGTGCCTTCCTACTGCAGTGGATACGTATGTACCTCAAATATTTACTCCACATTGCTAGCTGAACTTATAAATATTTAATAAAATACATGCAAGCAGCCTACCAGTGACTATAGGCTGAGGAAACGTCCTTGAATACTTGCATCCTTTCAACACAGTCTGAAAAACAAGGAATTGCCTGTTGCGTTTGTGCATGTGTGTTGATGGTATCATGAAGGATTAACAGAACATGCACTACTGCTGTCCTAAAGACAAGATTCTGAAGGCTTAACTAAAGTTTTCAAAGATGTAAGTTAAGACAAGTAACAGACATGTCTGTTAGTATATGACATGTATGACAGATAAAACAGACAAGTTTTATCCCATCTCCTTCTTAATCTCACTAGCAAAAAACAGAAGAAACCAGGTTTAGTATTTATTCAACTTCACAACCAAACATTGTAGCATTTCAGAAATATGGAAAAACAAATTATTATTAAACAAATAACTTTTCTATCACCAAACTTGGACAATAAACATATTTGTCTTCCAACACAAACAGACTACAAAACTTTTGTTAACATCTGTAAGTAATAAGAGTCTATTAACAGCCACTGCAACAGTGTTACAATGTTTAGAGCATTTTATTTCCCTGTATAACTGGGAAATAATAAATTGCAGCCACTGCATACTGTTCCCATAAGGTGCATGGGCCAACACGTACAGCTAGTGCATGATGCCCCATGGATGTCCAAATTCTGGGGATGTTCCCATGTTTGCATTCATGGATTACTTCCAGGATCTTCTGCCCTTACTCCCCAGCCTAATTATATCAGACCAGAAAGGTGCAGCTAATTTTCAGGCAGAACATTGATTATTGGGGAAGGTCTTCCTCACTTCCCCTTGCAGTGTTCTGCTCTCTGGCCCCAAAAAGCATTTCTTCCTCACCCATTTCATTTCCAATAAATGTTTTCTTGGGCTTTTTTTTGCAGAGGTGCTCTTTCCTCATCTTGCTGAACAAGGTGACACATGGAGACCAGAGTCTGGCTGCATCCATGCTCTCAAACATCTCTCTCCTGCCTCCTGAAAGTCACACCTTGCTCCATGGATTCCATTGGTGTCTAGGTGTTCTGCTCAGAACTGGATATATGTAAAGGCAAAGCATTAGCAAAGTCAGCTAAAATATGTGATATTTGCTTTTTCCATAATGTGCATTGGAGGTATTTTAGTGTATTTGCTAACATTGCACACGTATCACTTCACGGCTAGTGGAACATCAGGGCATCATAATGTTCTTTCATCAGAGAGCTTACACTTGCATGAATCTTTAAATGTTCTGGGTTGGTATGGTACAATGTCACTGTTATCTTGTCATAACATGTATTGAAAATACCTTTATACACACATTTTAGACTAAGAAATTAATACCTTAAGAATTATTGACTTTTGTTACTTTGTTAGTGTAAAAAAATATTTCTTGTTTGGGAGGTAAATTGTTAAATGCTTTTCCTGTTATACTCATGTCTGTTACTAAAAAAACCCCAAACCATTAATAAAGCCCCACACAATTGTGAATGGATTCTATGTGTCAGCCTCCTAACTGCTATTGCTAAAAGATTTTAAATAAAGAGAGAAGATGGATGTGCAGTGATGGATATGGCTGCAACAGCTTTCAGTCTCACTTCCATGTTTATCACTGCTGCCTTGTCAAAGTGAAAAAGTACAGTCAGGGACTGTGAACTAAAGGTTTTCTTCATTTTGGAGAGACTTAGAAAAAAATCTGTGTTATCTGTTTAAGGGATTATTATGAGATGTCTTTGAGATGTGGAAAAAAAAGGCAAATGCAGTGTTTCCAGAAAATAAATTTATTTGCATGCTCTTGTAGGAAACAAAGATGACATTGTACTGATTATGATATGTTCACTCCACCTTCAGAAGTGAGTATATCAACCTGAAACAGATCTACTCAAGAACAGCTGGAGTGAGTGGAAAGGCTTATGATGAGAAATTAATAGAGCTTATACCGTGTGTACACAAATTAGAAAATGCTGATGAGAAATTTTTACTCTAGGGTACAAATAGGTGAATAAAGGGTTTAGCCTACAGTAAAATGTAGGTATAAATTAGTCATAACTAACTTTTCTTCTGTAATTAGAAAACTTTCAGAATCTGCAACATCAGTGGGTTTCAGAGCAAAGTTCTAATTAACAACAGGGTGGAAAAAAAGCACAATTAGTATCCAACAGGAGTGTGGTCTTAGAATTTACCAATTTGCAAGTTTGTTCAATGTTTAAGCAAAGTCTGTAAAGCAGATCTTATCTTAAAACTTAAGAGGCAGTCAACTATTTAATGGAAAGTAAATGAATTCTAACATTAGCTTGAATGTTTGTAATTAGGCAGTTGTACACCAGAGTTACAAGACACGCCCTTGTTCCCAGTCTGAGGTGGCACTTATTCAAATAGAAGTACATATTAAAGCAATGAGCTTTATCAGAGAACTACTTTGCAATCCTATTTTGAAGGCTCATTAATGCCTTAGAGAAAGCAACTAGCTAGGTTTCACGCATTCTTGTCATGTACTCTGATGCATATTGTACTTCTGTAACTGACAGAGCTTATATCACTAAAGCTGATTTTCTCAAGAAAAGACATGTAGCTATGGAAATAAGATAAAGTAGACATTTAAAGGTTGGCAGAGCTTTGAAAACTGAAGGACCTATTTGCAATGAGAAAATTTCCCAGCAGTTTTGGGGAAGTGGATCTCCATCATAATATGAAAATAATCACAATCTTCACAATATTCAGATAATCACGATGCTTCTGCACCACTCTGATGGTAATGTGATTAGATTTTCAGTGTTCTGGGAAGGGAAAGATACGTAGAATGTTTTTTTGTTTTTATTTCATTGTTTTCATTCTCTTTGACTGTGATCTGACAGGTGAGAATCTGTGTTGTATTAGTCACTAAAATAAGAGCTGAGAAGGTACCAATTTAGATTCTATGTCTTATGCAAAGAAAATGGAAAACTCCAAGACTGTTTAATAATCACCATTTCTCTGTGTATTATTCAAAACTTTCATCCATCATTAGAAACAAAGTCTTTGGAACACCTATTTTGACTAGAATTTGCAATAAATGCTGCTTTTCAACCTGGGTATTATGTGATTATTCATTGCAGATGAACTTTCAGCTGAGTTAAATTAAGTGCACTTAAACGTTCTTTCTTCCCCTGTCATTAACTGCTCTTTGGCAGCCTCTAGTTAGGTCCTGTAGATCAATGTTTCTCAAACTGTGCGCTGTAAAAGAATTCAAAGGGATTTGCCAACTGTTAGACAGTAACAGTCAGCAGCAGTGCAGTTCCCTATGTCTGCAGTAGGTTTTTTACCCCAGGAGTGGAGAAAGAGAAAAATATGAAATACGAACTGGAGATCTTTATTCTATCCAGGGAATTTGCTAGCTACCATTAGCTGCTGGAAGTGTCTCATTTCCTTCAGGACAGAGAGTATATAATAGTGGACTTTCACTCCCTTGCCCTAGAAGAACTCATCTATTATGAACTCTGGTAATTATATGGAAGCCATTGAACCATTAGATTTCATTATATTGAACCATTAGATTTCTCTTGAAAAAAGTGCAACACCCTCTCTTTTGCCTGTCTTTCTCACTAACACCACTTAGATGTCTCAGAACACACCAGGTTACTTCATTTTTCCACGTGTCCTGAGATGTCAGGGAATCAGTCTTGCTATACTCGAAGACCTGAAATACCCTGGGCTCCAAGTGGGACTGGGGACCTGGCTCACTTGTGGTATGGTGAGTTCAACACTGGCACAACAGAGCACAAGGGGCAGGAGCTAGTTCTTCTCTGATCCATGACCCTTCCACAGAAGGAAGCTAAGGGTTGAGAAGGACTTCATGACATCGGTGTGACTGCTTCACAGTCATGGGACTTCTGTCAATCATTTTATCCGAGGAAAACAGAGGGAAATGAGAAAACTACAAAAAATTACAAGATAATGTAGGAGCTGCTCTCTTAATAGGAACATAAAACAACCTGGACACTGTGTTGAGACCACAATCCCTCTGCCCAAAGCAAGTGCTGTGCCTTGCAGCTCTTGACCAACACACTTGCTGTTGATTGTATCATTAAGATACTGTAATGCCTCTTCCTTAAATCCCTGTCTGCTGAATGTAGAGTATGTGGAGCTACTACAAGTAGAAAGCAGACAAAAGCCTTTGGCTGTACTGCCTGAGTGAGAATGTTTATAACCTTGTGCACCTAAACCTGACCCAGGATGGCTGTGACCACTGTTTCTCCAGCAGCTGGCTGTCCCTCTGGGTTCTGTAAGATGAACTGGGGACTACTCTTCATGTGTGGCATGGTGACCAGTGGTGGATTAAAAGCTTTCAGATGAGGAGGATCACCTCCTAGCCCTCTTCTGGAACCTGGTGCTCTTCTTTATCAAGACCCAGCAGGCAAAGTCAGAGGACATTGTTGGTCCCCCATCTATTACCTGTTCCATGACAGCTACTACCCTTTTACCTCCCAGGGCTGCTAGTCTGCTGTCCTCATAGAAAAGTATGGGACTCTCTCTGGGTAGTCTTGAAACAGCTTGTAGAGTTCAGAGCTCTGTGTTCTAAGAGAGGTAGGACTGTTTTCAGCAAATACAGGATGACTTTTGGAGTACAGGTCATCAAACAGGAGATGCTGTTTACCTCCTGCATTAGGGCTCAACCCATGAATGGTCTAATGCTGCCTTTTCTCCTTGTAGGCCAAAGTTAGAAAATCCTTTTAGTCATCTCAGTGTAAAATAACAGACATTATACAAAGTACTAAAATGCAACTGTTCCCAGACAACACAATGAAAAACCTGCTCTTCCTTACAGTCCCTACAAGGCCAAGCCTTACTAACCACATTGGGATAGTGAAGAATGATATCTGCAGTGATCACATATCTGACTTGTTACACCCTGAGGGTCTTTGGTAACTGGATGAAAGCCTGGTATGAGTAGAGTGTGCATCTACACTTTCTCTCCTAAGAAAAAACAGTGGTGCTTAAATTAACAATGTCAGATTAGAATTCCTGATTATGGGGAAAACAAAATTGATTTTAAAAGGTGGGCCCTTAAATTCAGGAGTTCTGACTTATCCCCTCTACTTCTTCTCTTCCCCCACAATAATGTCAGGAGTTCTTTTCCTCGTGGGTAGTCACTGTTGCTACCACTTTGCTTCTGCTTCTTCTTTACACAGCCTTGAACAGCCACCTCCCTTCATCACATCACATCACATCACATCACATCACATCACATCACATCACATCACATCACATCACACACGTTGACGTGGGACTCTTGACATTTATTCACACATTGACTTTTCTATTTCCTTTCACTTTCTTCTTCCTGATTTTCAAGGCACACTTCTGCACAAGTGCTTTGTTTCAGTATGCTGCCAATAGACCACCCTCAATCCTCAGCAGGACTATATTAGTGTGAGTACCCTTTTTTTTCTTTCACAGTTGGCACTGAGCCTAGAAACACAAGGTCTTATTCTTTAATCTCCTGTGACTCTGTCAATAATTACATGTGCACCTTTGGTGAGAAAAGCAGTATGTTTTACCACTTTGCCAGGAAATTTTGGGCTAAGATGACCAGCTATGCTCTCTTCTGTGTAAAGAATAATTCTTCCATTCAGATTCCCTTCTGTCCCTTTCTCCTAACTGCACTCACCTAGCATATCAGACTGGAACTCTAAGTAGACACCAGGAACCAGTACTAGAGACATGTTGTTAGCCATCTGATTGTGAATGAGGATACGTTCACGACATAAAAAACTTGAATTTTAGGACTGCAGCTTGCAGCCTGCCAGATGAGGCATGAAGGAAAAATAGCACAGGCTGCACAAAGAATGAAGGTGTGGGAAGCAGTATGATCCATAAGATAAATAATCTGTTGGGACTAATAGGAAAAGGTGGAGTGAGATGGTCCTTAATTATTCTTCCTGAAAGAAGCCACCTGTGGGTTGAGCACAGCACGTCCCCATTAGAAAGTGAGCTCAGTAAGCGCAGGACACCTGCTTCACTGCTGTCTAGAACCAGATAGTTATTCTTCTGCCAAGACCAAGACCTGAAACAGTATGGGGCAGCTTGGGACAGCAGAGGGACTGGAATCGAGCTGGTTCCAGATGAAGCTGCTAGGTTAGACATGGAGCGCTAACAGAGCAGCAAACAACAATAAATCATGAGCACTGGCACAGACTGCCAGAGCTGAGTCCTGCACTCAGCCATTCTTCAGGTTCCAAGCTTCAATTTGTCTCTCCGATGGCTTACAATTGCTTAACCTTTGATGCCCATCAGTCTTTGTACTGTAGGTACATTGATGCTGTAAGTGGCAGCCAAGTACAGGAAGGAGGTGTGAGCATAGCTATGATATGGCTTTATTAGTGCTAAAGCAAAAAGAATTGAGAATCAGCATTAGGGATTTATGAATGTTAGCTTCACCCTATCCAGGGAATTGATTAATGTCCTAATTATCTCAACACAGCAGGAATCTTCTTGGATTCTCCCTCCTGCAGCTGAAAAGCTTTCACAGTATTTCAAGGTTTCCTGCTTATTGCTAGAATTTAAATTATGCTTTTTCATTCTGACAAGGAGGAAGACAGAAACCTAAAATGCATGCTGAATACAGAAGCTCCCTAAGAGGCTCTCTCTATATGTTTCATAATTCTTCTAATTGTTCTTCCACTGATGTCTGACATAAATAACCAGAAGTTTTTCTGAAATGCCCATAATATTTTTGCCTCCTTTAAAAAACAGGTGGGTTTTCCTCCTGAGACATTTCTCCAGGGTATTTTTGTGCTTTTTTTTTTCTTTACTTCAGCAGTAGAATCATACCCCAAAAATATTTAGCAAACATGGGAAAAAAACCTGTCTGGGCTTCCTTTTCCTCACATTAGCATGCATGGTACTTCATTCTTGTAATTCCTAGCCTCTACATTCACAATATTGTTTTGGCATTACAAAGCCTTTTTTCTAAAATTTTCATCGTACTTTCCTGGATGGGACACAGGAAACAGACAAAATAAAATAGAGCCCTTGAAATAGTAGTGGAATATAACAGTTTTAATTATGAAAGTAATGAAAATGTCTGACTTCATATTACAAGGAGGGCAGATTATTATGTAATTTTTTCTTTGTTTTAAGAAACTCTGCTTCAGTATTTTTATTTCACATTGAATGAGACAAAGTGAGACTACAGACATCAAATTTGCTTCTGCTGTGGATAAAGATGCACAATCCTGAGAAGAACTGAACATGACCGTATGACTTCCATGGGTCAGATCGGTTGCACTAAACTACTTATGTTTCCTAAAAACAACTAAAGCACACATGGAGTTATTGAAAATTTTTTTTCAATTTATGATAAGTTTTCACTGAGGTTTTTTCACTTCCCTTTTTCACTTCACCTCCTGCCTATGTTGTTTCATCAAGTTCTCCAGGTATCTCCCTTCTTTTTCACTTCCCTTTTCCAGTGCATCTGTGCACTACCAACAGCATTTGGCATTCAACTCCAAAGTTTATTGCATTTCAAGGTTATTGTTATGTTGCAGGTAAGGCATATGTTTATATCCAACATACTGAATGTCACACCAATGCTCAAGAAGCAAGCAGGAGTTGGGAAGACCACGGAAGAGATGCAAGAAACAGTTTGAAGAGATCAATCATCACAGAAGATATCTGAGACTCAGAAAAGCAGAAGTAGCCATCTAAGTCACTACATTCATAAATATTTCCTGTGCTTAGTTTTTCTCATTTATCTAAATTAAAGTTGAAATTTACAAGTCTTATACTTTGGTCCCTAGACACTGTCAAAGTAATAAGTCTCTGGAGGTAAAGCTGTGCATTTGTGCCTATCTGATCTCTAAAATAACAAAGTTCAGTAAAATCATGAAGGAATAATTATTGGTGTCACTGCTGTAAAACGTTCTAGACCATTCTGAAGCCACAAACTCTGAAGGAGAGTTGAAATGGCTCAAAGAAATGGAGTTATTGAAATATTTTTTTTCAATTTATGATAAGTTTTCACTGAGGTTTCTTCCTAATTTGAAATACAATGTCAAAGCACCCTCTCCAAATAAAAAGAAAAAAGCACAAAAACAGATTCCTCTGTATGAAAAAGTACAGCATTAGAATTCCTTATCCGCAGGTTGTTGGCCCATGTTTTGTTTTGGAATTTATATTTATTGATTGCAATAAGTACATGTAGAATTACTAATTACTTTAGCATTACAAGTGTCCGATCACAGCTAATCTTAGAATCACAGAGTGGTTTGAGGTGGAAAGGATATTAAAGATCATCTAATTCCAACTCCACTGAATGACCAGAGACACCTTCCACTAGAACAGGTTGCTCAAAGTCCCATCCAACCTGTCCTTGAACACTTCCCTTGGAAACCTGTGCCAACGTCTCACCAAAATACTGATACTTAATTTGGTGGTATCTTCAGAACTACAATTTTTAAAATGTTTGACACTGACTTCACTTTTGACTCTATTCTTCTGGCAGCAGATGGATTTGAGGAACCTACAAATGTATAAAGGAAGCCTGAGAAGCTGGTCAGGTGTTTGCTGCAATATTAAATGACAGAACAATTGATCTAGATCTTAGGTCCCTGATTACATCTGAAGTTGATAGTACTTGGGTGTCTGGATAGCCACAGACATATGGTTATGGTATTTTATCTTTCAGCTAATTCTCTTTCCTGAGATAAAGATCTTTTTATGTTTGTAGAGAAACCCTGAAACCTCTCAGCCCTAGTCCTGTGTTTGGATTGGCCCTTCAACAATTTGCCAAATAAATCAGGTATGGCTTCTGTGTCACTGGGAATTCCAGTTTCTTCTAACACAGCTTCAGTGTCCCTGGGGTTTGTTCCCTTCTCACTACTCCTTCATTTTCCATTCTGCAAGTTGTTTTTATATTTCTCAGTGTGACACTGCTGATTAACAGCTCCCCTGTGAATCCAGTGTAGAATCAGCTTCTCTTTACAAGTCCTTTGAAGAATCCTAAGACTATTCTTCTTATGACTGCCTGTATTTGACATCATAACCAATAATAATGAAAACATGGAATTCATTCTTCTGGATCTTGCATCTTTATAGTGCAACAGATGCTGCAATGCAGTTTGACCCTGTGATCATTTCCTGCCTATCCTTCACTATATCTATGGAACAGAACACTCACTTATGGGTACTTATGCGCAAAGCAGTAAGAGGAAAAAAACCAGAATTTTTAGGCCCAGCAGCATCATGGCCATCATTACCAATAGGAAGAGTTTTCATTTCCACATTGAAGCACCAATGAAAAGAACACAGTGATGACATTTAGACAGAGCTAGGACAAATATTGATTCAAGGAGACAGATTCAGGCTACATCCACTGAAGGAATCCCTGAAAGGACAAAGACGTGATAGGCAAAGAGCAATTCACCACACAAAACCCTTTCAGAAAGACTTGAAAATGAAGCAACTGACCTGAAGGCAGTTGGGGACCATCACACTGAGAATATGAAGGGCTTAAGAAATGGACAGTGACCAAAACTTGCAAATTAATGGCTCAGCTACAACCTTGAAAACCGGGAGATGGTGAAAACTGACTTGTGTGGCTTTTTAGAACAGAATCAGAGCAAGAGCCTTTTTATAACTCTTCCTTTTATAAACTGTATAGGTTCTGTCATTTTATTTAGGCTGAATTTATGATCCCCCAAACCTCTCTAGCTCCTGGCCAAGTCTCTTTCAGATTATAGAATCATAGAATCATAGAATTGGCTGGGTTGGAAGGGACCTCAGAGATCATCGAGTCCAACCCTTGAACCACCGTTGCGGTTGCTAGACCATGGCACTGAGTACCACATCCAGTCTTTTTTTAAATATCTCCAGGGACGGAGAATCCACCACTTCCCTGGGCAGCCCATTCCAATGACGGATCACTCTTTCCGTAAAGAAATTCTTTCTAATATCTAACCTAAACTTCCCCTGGCATAACTTAAGTCCATGCCCTCTTGTCTTGTTGAAAGTTGTTTGGTAAAAGAGCCCAACCCCCACCTGGCTACACCCTCCTTTCAGGTAGTTGTAGAGAGCGATGAGGTCTCCCCTGAGCCGCCTCTTCTTTAGGCTGAAAAAGAAGAGGTACTCCTGGTTGCTTCTTGCTGCAAATGTGCAATACCTCATCCTATTGTCTAATCAAGGGGACTCTGAAACCTCTAGTAATGCCCATTTTTATTACCATGGCCTGAAAATTGATGAAGGAAAAAAATGTGCATGAGACTGCTGGCTTTGTGCAGGGGGACTCCAAGGCCAAAGGAGGCATACAAGTATGTGCAATCCTATTTAAATTTCTTAATGAAAATATACTTTGTTATCTGACTGGGAATGGTTTTGAAGCATTCATTTGCATCAGACTAGGGATACGGATTGTTCCAGTAATTTAAATTTATAGACAATTGTCATCTTAATAGTCAGGAAATGGACACTGTTTAATTTCCCAGTTTAGGAAGAGCCAGAGGAGGTTGATTATGTTTAATTCTCTCTGAATAATCAATATTCTTTGTTACTGACACATGATGGTGACTGATGAGACAAATCATATAGTATCATGGTTTAAATGCCTTCTCACCTTCTAAAACCAAGAACTACTTATTCGTTTGAATTAAAAATGTGTTTTGTGAATATTCATGATGCTAATGAATACCTTGGATATTACTTTTCCCCTTTGTGTAAAAGGCTTATAATGATTTTATAAGCAATTTGTCATTTTAATTCCCTGTTTGGTACATAAATTTTGTATGGTGCCAGAAATGATACTTCTGCACATGGACTGCTGCAGATTCTCTTCACCATGACAAAAAAGCCATATAAAATTTCACACACAGAATAAGATTATAAGAATTCCGTCTCCATTTGGCAATTTGGTTAGCAGAAATTAAACTTTAATTGAAAAAAAATATTTCTGACTGGGTTTTTTTCACAATTTAGTAGGATTGTAGACATGATTATAGTTTAGGAATTTGCATTAGTATATTGCTGAACCAGGGTCACAGGGGATCTGATGGGACTTCCTTGCTTATCTGTCTTTATATACACAAAAATTGTAGACTGTTCATGACTTGTTTTCCTGGCTTATCAAGAAAGGTTATATTCCCCCAGTATAAATATTTTGCTTTGATGTAAACCAAACTTTACTATCGGATATCTTGCAATAGTTAAAATGTATATCAATCATGCAAACAGCTATTTTTTTTCCCTCTAAATGCTTGAACTGGTTAAGCAGTGTTTCTGTACTTTAATTAGACAGTAGAAATCTATGAGACTGCCTTCATTTGGCTTTCAGCTGTTTACTTTGCATCAGTAAAATCCATACACTTTAAAGGAGATCTCAACTATAATTAAAAGTGTTATTGAACTGAACACAATTACCAATGTTTATCTCGTTATGTAACACTGCTGGCACAAAAACTGGAATTCAAAGTTGCTTTCTTTTTGCCATTATTGTTTTGCAGAGTTTAAAGCAATGCGTGTAGTTGTATCAGGTGACAAGAAGTACTGCTGTCAGTCCTTGGGAAAACTTGGTAGTCCTGAAGTTTATGTTTTCAGCTAAACTTTAGCTATTACCACATGTTGAATTCCAGAGAGCACAGAACTGGGAAACTGCAGCCATTGGTATTTTTCCTCAGTGAACCTACACCTGGAATTTATTTGTACAAAAAGATGAAACAAAGTAATTTTCTGTCTGATAGAAAATTTTCACTGAATTTTTCAGTGTGGTATAATGTATGTAATATTACCTGATGCGTGTTGTTCTTTGGAGCTCTAGATACTCATGAAAAGCCCTTCAATTACACATTGCATAGAAACAAACAACAAGTGGAAATCATGTGCAAGAAAGACTCCTCTGTCCTCTTTGAATTACAATGCCAAGAATATAAGAGACATTAGATATAGGTAAAATGCAGAATTATATTTTTTTCCTCTAATTAGATAACGTTTGCTATGCAAGCTAATTTATCACATCTTCAATCACAAGTGACTGAAAAGGCTAAAACCCAATTACATACGTCTAGCCAAGAACTTCTATGGAGACTCCTTTTGTAGAGGACCATCCTGAGAGGGACCAGTGAGCGTTAGTAACCAGTCTCTTCTCCACACTTTACTCAGTGCTTTCCTGCCTCAACCCAACTTTCCAACTCCTTTATGGCTCCCTTGTGCAACTGGGTTGTCACAGCAGCACTCTTCTGCCAGCACAGATTTACTTAAAGGCAGCATTTCAATCACCTTTCTGTCTTGTCATTTGGTTGGTGAACCAAATGCACTTGCATTCAAGTAAGTTGCAAGACCTTGGGTCAGACTTAAGACTCAAAGACTTGGGCCTTACCTTGCAGGAATCCGTGGTTGCATTGCACACTCTCACAAATACTGGCAAGTAGTGAACTCTGTCCAGACATAAAAAAGTAGATGACAAATTATGTCTCACATATTTCTCAAAATTACTACTTTTCCTCAAGGAGGTGCTAATATTTTGTCCCTGGGGTTCTCAGTCCTGAAAATGTTATGATAAATACATCTCCACTCACCTAACACCCAAAAGATGGATCCTTACAAAAGAAATGAGTAGTTCTTATCTAGTTATGCATGATGCAGTGAGGACTGAGGTAAGAAAGGTGGGCTTCCTTTAATTATGAGCATCACAATTCATTTTTTAATGAAAGACTTCAGATAAAAGTTACATACAAAAAGTATTTGTAATTATTTTTTACTCAGGCAGCTACAACAAAGTAGATTTACTTGGTTTCATTGAATGGATACCGAAGCTCAAAACACTGCAAGTTCAAACAAAACAAACAGTGATGGGAATACATAATTTGGAAACCAAAAGATGTCCTCTTGAACATGGACAATATACATTTAGCAGCAAGTTTCTTCACTAATTTCTGACACACTCTGAAACAAGTATCTCTGTGCTGTGTTTAGATTGGGTTAGGTTCTGGGATCCAACCACTGCACCAGAAAATATTGAGAGAAACTCTTACTTCAAATTCAGTTGCCTTGAGCAGGAAAAGTTGTAAGAGAGATAAGTCATTCTGGTTTTATGACTAAAGTATGCCAAGAGCTGTGCAGACATGGAGAAACTCATTAAGGGATTTTATTAATATGTTTCAAGTGGCTGTATTAATTGCTGTATACTGTGCAAAGGTCAGACAATAGCTGTGAGCTGAAATACTTTAGAAATACTTGCATTGTTTCTCACTGGTATCTTCTTATTTTTTTCATGTTCAAGCAGTACAACAGCCCTGCAAGTGAGGAAAAGATAAATCTGCAACTTGTGCTGAGGGACAACCCTGAATGGCAGATTTGAGCCTCCTATCTGTGAGAAGCTGCCACATCTTACTCTGGGTGCTTTATCATCATCACCAAAGGTGAAGCAATCTCAGAAGCTTCTGATGGCATGAATATTTGTGTGCACAGTTTCAAAACCATTACTATCACAAAATTTTGTAGTGGCAGTTCTTAACCCTGTGAGTGTGTAGACACTGTCATCATGATCTATCAAACAACCTTCAGATATATTGTGTTCCAGGCTCTTGGAAAAATACGGAAAGTTTATTTTGGGGGCTGCTGTACCATATGTAATAGAAAAATAACACATCACAACCTCAACTGATTCTTGCTAAGGTATCAGTTTTGTGTATTAACTTCCATGTATGGCACTGGAAGTTGATTTTTAAATTTTTTTTTAATTATTTTTTGACATGGGATTTCTTGAGCAACTCTTGTATCCACATAAACATTTATTTTTCCATTTTCAAATGTCTGTGTAATGTGTAGTGCTCACTGAACCCTTCTTCACAGTCAGTTTGAGAAATATACATATAGAAAGCATTTAATGTGATGGAACAATTAAAATTCTTGTAGTATAATAACCATATTAATTTGCAGGTGGATTCTGACCATCCCTTTTTCAGATCCCATTTAGATGCACTACTATTCACTACATGATGAAGACTGATATATTTGAAATTCACTGTCCTACTTGGTTTATGGTCCTGGGATTGCTATTAGTTGTTTATGAAATATGCCATTGTCACGTAAGATTCTGTGGTCTCAAAGGTTATTCTTGCAGCACTCACTCACTCCCCGTGAAAATTATAATTAAATAATAATAATAATTCAAGAAGTTTAGAATGGTGCATCTCTGAGGAGAAAGGAATTTTAATAATATTTTTACTAACAACAAAAATATCACTTTAAAAAGGGACTATTCTTCAACCAAACATTACAATTAACTAGTTCTTAGAAAGGTTCCTTTTGAAATTCAGTAGAGGAAATGTTAAAATACCAGGAGGAAGCAACTACAAACCATTTAAAATGTGTTTAAAACAGCCTATATTTTCATACCAGTTATAGCAAGTTCTTTTGTATGGGAGGATGGATCTAAACCTCTTTTTTTTTTTTCTTTCAATTGGAATGTTTGTTGCAATACACTCAGAAGTTTGACACAGGATGAAGAAAACAACTTGGTAACCTTAATCCATAGAATGAAATAGCTTTTGAAACCCTTCTCCCATAAAATTCTTAGAGGTTTATTAGCCTAAGCCTCTCTTATTCTATTTTCATTACTGAAAAGGCGTTGCAGTAAACTGAAGGGTATTTTATCAGGTAAAAATTTTTAGATTTCATCTTTGAGATTTTTCTTGTTTTTAATATGTACTCTGGATTTGTGCTTTGGGAAGAGACCTGGAGAGTTGAAATGAAACACTTCACTGTGAGAAGATATTTATATCTAAAAAGAAGAAAAGTCCCTCTTTATTTAATGACTGTTTATTTTGAAATTCAGATAATAATAATGAAAAAAGAAAGAAAGGAAAATCTTTGGTTTTTTTTCTTTCAATGACAGAAGAAGTACAATAGTATATGCAACAAGAAGGACCTCACCTGTTACATCGATATCCAGCTTGATTATTTTATTTTTGTATTTAAACATTTCAACATTTTAAATGAAGGTACAATGCATTAATAAATATTTGCCTAAGTTTAAGCTACAAACAGCAATTGAATTTGTTTTTCTATATCAAGTTGCTCAGAAAAAAATTAGCAATTCAGTACTGTTTTCAAAAATAAAAATAATTGGTTTTGCTTCCTTTTGCTTTTGGAAAGAAATTATTTCAAATAAACAGCTTGAGTTTGATAATAATATTTAAAGGTGGCTTTTCATAACTTTTTCCTTTTGCTGTCAGAACTGATTACATTTAAATGTGTTGCTTTTAATTTTTCTTATTTCTTTCTCATTTTTAAAAAAATCTTCTTTATTAATTCAAGATGAAAATCCTTTCTGAGCCTGCTGAGGAACTGTGAATTCATTTCACTAATTGGTGCATTGATTAATACCTTCTTGCTGGAAAATGAAGGCTCATTCTAGGTGTGCTCTACAATTTGGAACTGTTTGGGGACTGAAAGCTTCATTAAGAGAGAACTGCATTAGCTCTGCCTGGCAGAGGGAAAGTGTCAAAATATAAGAAAAAAAATTAACTTTTACAATGAATTGTGTTTATGGATCATACATCCATAAACCTGACAATTTTAAGATGTTAGATTGAAAAATGTAATGAATTAATTGTTGGGGATTTTAAAGTAGACTAACAATATTGCCTGAATTTCTTGTGCAAGCAATCTTTGCCACTTCTGTTAGATTTCCTAGATATTTTAAGTTATGCTACTGAGGCTGGGGTTTTTTGTTTTGTTTTGTTCCCCCATGTCCCCCATTTGGTGATATTATTGTGTCATTCCTTCTTTGAGAGGCAGTAGCTGGAAGTGATTGTAAGTTTTACATGTTAGCATGAGAGAACAGCTTGACAACAGGGTCATATACAGATGCCATTAAACCATGGAGACATGGTAGAAGGGGAATAAAATTAATACATAAAAGCAGTAAAAATATTTCATTTAACTTTTTATTTAAGTAGTTTATTTCACAACCAAAGAAGTCTTTATTTACAATTACAGTCATTGCACTAACATAGCCTCTGACTCTTAGCACTGACTGCAAAGAAGGCTCAGAATTTCTGGTTTAAAGAATCTGGGCCAATCCAATTATATTTGTTGTTTTTCCTTGAAAGAAGAATTTTCTCTCCCTTGGAGCTGCAGGGTGGCACTTACACCCGTGGAGTCACAGATGGGGGTTAAGAAGAAACTGAAGATTCACAGCACATGATGATGCCAAAGCAATAGTTATTTAATGGAGATAAGGAGACAGATAAGCAGTCTGATGCTCACATTTTATCCTGTCACACATGGGCTTCTTCCTCGCTCCCATGCTCTGAATTCAAAGCCTGAGGGGCAGTGATGAAAGCAGACCTTGGCTTCAGTGTCACCACATAATCAAGTCTTGCAAAGGCGGGACTTGGAGCAGGAAGAGTATGGAAATGCTTTCACTGCTTCAGAACAAAAAGCCTGGTGTAATTACTGTTAAGGAGAAATTCTTCCTGAAATAAGGTTATGCCATGGCTTGGTTCCCTCTGCAATTTTCTAGCTGCTTTCAGCTTTCACTCAGCAGTAAAACATGAGTGGCTTTGAAATACAGGTTCAGAACAGAGCCACAATGTTTTTCAGGAGCAAAACTGGTGGAAAGTCAGTAAAAGGTTTGGATAAGGGATGGTTGGTCCTAGGGGCTAGTGCTACATTGTTAGTCCAGTGAAGATCAGGAACTACTTCACAAGATAACAGCATGGAGAAAACAGCTCTTCCCCTTCAAATGCATATTTGTGTGTGTATGCATATTTATATGTAAACCCGTGTGATATATATATATAATATATATGCACACTAACATTTTCAGAAAAGGCTATGTCTTCAGAACCCTCTAGATATTTGTCTCCTGTTGTGACAGATGGTGAGGAAAAGACATCTGAAATGGTGGTGGGAATAAAGGGTAAGCAGAGCCACTCGGGATGAAGAGGGCAAGGAAAAATTACCACACTATAGCAACTTCCCTGACCACTTTGACATAGACAACCAGATTAAAGTCTTCCATAGGGTACAGGGCGCAACATGTTTATTAGTAAGTTTCCTAAACATATTAATTTTCAGTTTACTCACAAAGCACTAAGGACTTCAGTTTGCTGTGCAGAAACAAGAATATTTTAAGGTCTGGAGAAATCAGCACATAAAAAATAATAAGCAACTTGGCTACATAGTCCATTCAGGGTGTTACCAACTGAGGGCTATGAGTCTTGGTTGGAACTGTGCCACAGGGGAATTAGAATACCTAATTACCTGTCCTGCCCAAAGGGAGTTTCAGAAAATTACAATTGACTCACAGCTGAGTTCCAGAAGATATTTTACTCAGCTGTGTTAATGTGTCAGACATATGGTCCAGGAGAACAGCTCGCAAAATCTAGGAACAGACTGATGTTTAGCCTACAGATATTATGATTATTATGTATCAGGATTTATGTTTTAAGGGTATTTCTTCAATAAAAAACAGGCCCAGAGGTTGCTCAGTTTCCTGCATAGCACTCAAGCAGAGTAGTCCAGTGCTGGAATGGGTAATAATATGCCACTTCAGAAGCCTTATCTCTATGATTTACTGTTTCCTGGCAGAATGGGAACTGCAGAGCAGGAGAAACACAGGATAACATTTGTGCCAATTTTAGAAGAATCAAACCCTGTTGGCAGAAAAGGAAGACAGAGGACTCAGTGTTGACTGACTACTGACTCACCCAGCAACAAAACTGGGCACAGGGCTAGTATTATACAGGGCTAGACACAAGGCTAGATAATTAGGCTGTTGATTATAACCAGAGAAAAAGAAATCATCAAGCAAAAGTAGGAACCTATACAGAAAAAGATATATAAATTTTGTATGCAGCCTGCTGACTTTGACAAGGGAGGCTTTCTCCAGACTGTCAAGTCCTGACAGACACATCAATGGGACTCAGTAAAAAGCTACAGTTGCAAGGCTTGTTAGGTTAGTAAGGAAATCATCACATTTCCCTTTTTTAATTTTTTTTCCCTGTACTGATAGCACTAGCAATGTTACAGGTGATGTAAAATGGACATTCACTTTTTACTGGCATAACAAACCTATGGCAAACACAGACACAAATCTTACAGTCTTGTTCATTTTCTTTTCCAGGCAGTACAGTAGTGATGGCATTTCTCAGTATCAGTATCATCTGTTCTTCCTTTAGCTGATGTGGCTACCCCTACTTTGACCACAGATGAACCTTGCTGATATACATTGTCGGACAAAAAACAGGCCAATGTTTTTTGGCAAATGCTACAATTGGATCCATGTCACACTTTCTTTTGAGAGGTTGCTGTTGTTTCTCTTTGCTGGTGATATCTAACAATTCTTGGGATATTGCCAAGGAATGCAATTCTGCTAAGACTCAATGAAGAAGATGGCAAATGGTGGTTATCCACACCAGCTGCACACCTGGCCATTTTTCTGCACAGTTCAACTCATTGCTAACCACCAAGCCAGCACCAGAGCTTTTTATCCCTATGCAGTTGACACTTCACACACTTCCATTAATGCCTCAGGCTTAGATACACTCATCTTTGTCCACAAACTTGGACCAAAAATTAGTATTTATGTTTTAAAGATATTTTTATGAGCATATTTAAATGTCATGTCAATTTTTACATCAACAGATTAATTTACATGACTCTACAGGGAAAGCTGAAGGGCTTGTACCATAACTCAGTAAACTTTTTATCTCAAATAACCCACTAGATGGATTTAGAGCAGATTCACTTCAGAAAATTATTTAGTGGTAGTATTCATAAGTTGTATTTAAAATTATCAGTTGCTTAGGTGGAAAGATTGGCTAAGTCTGTTTCCAGTAATGATAGGAATATAAAATAATATAAATGGACACTTTGCCTGTGCCAAGCTGAAAATTACTGGGGGCAAATTTAAAAAAACACCAAAATTCTTTTCTTGATGTTGAAGTATTATATTACAATGGAATTTAATGTTTGTTCAACTCATCACCTATTCCTGAATATGCATTTAAGTATTATGCAATATATAAGAACATGTAATTGTATAGTAGGATTCAAGAATAAATTGAAAATATTTAACAGTACTATGCCCAAGTCATATTAAGTCATACAGACCAAACTTAAAAAAAAACATTGTCAAAAAGAGACCCTGCACTTGATGCTTTTTATTAATGAAAATATATTTTTATTTTATTTTAGGACCCTGCTTCTGAAAATGGATTTGAATGCATCTTAATGGACCACAAAACTTAATATTGCTTTGTGTTTTTTTTCTCTACTGAGCTATACATATTACATCTTAAAGTCACAAATAAACATAGCAATCCAAATTCTTTGTCTTTAGTAGTCACTGAAATTTAAAAGGAAACTTAAATGAAGCTAAAATTACACTTAATGAGTCCCTATGAAACTATCACACAGTCAAATGAAAGTGCTTCCACTAATGTATATCACAGTTCACAGATGGTAGGAAGAATCTCCTGAGAAAGCATGTGTTTTATGTTTTAACTACTTTTTCCCTTGTACCACTATCAAAGAGTTGTCTTGATTGCTTCCTGTGGGTCCTTGATATAAGCAAGTAAGAACCTAAAGCAGACTTCATATAAGGTCTCAAATGTACCCAGAGGACATATAGAGAAGGGCTTCCTGCCTGAGGCCACTCTTGCTGTATCTGCCCCTTCTCCTGCTCGGAAATTCTTGCAGATTGCCAAGTCTTGGTTCAGAGAAATGACATCTGAATGCCTGAGTGATTCTCAGGCAGTGCCTTCAACCCCAGCATTTACAGGGCAAGACAAATCTGTGGGTAACCTTACCAGAAGTAAAGCAGGATTTTTTATATGAGGCAAAAAATGATATTCATGGAAAGGTTGAAACAATTTGACTGCACATGATAAAGAAGACAACACAACAGAGCCAAGAAATGCAAGCAGGATTGCTATATTGTTTTTAAATTTAAAATGAGCACCTCTCTCTGCCAAAACCTCTTATTTTAGTATCTTATGGAAAATAAAACTGTTTGCTTTCATCTGACAGATTTGGTCTAAAAAGTTGTAGCTCATTTCTTCTTTAAAATATATGCCTCTTGGATTTTGAATATAATAAAATCTTAAATTTCTCAAAAAAAAGGGTAGAGGAAGACTATTAGGTTGAACACTTAAGAAGGTTATGAATTCTTGTTATTAATTTTCAATTACTGGTGTTCATAAAGTGTTCATGTAATATTTTTCAAAAATTATTTTTAATGCAAATGTGAATATGAGAGTCACAAACAAATGTAAGACATATCCCCCTGGTAAGCAGAACCACGGAAACTTAAATATTAAAGTGTTTCATCTGGGTTGTTATGGTTTTTTTTTAATAAACGAACATATTTTGATCTAATTGACCACATTTGCACTTGGAATATTACTATTTCTGAAATTATGGTTTTGATACTGTCACTAACTAGTGCGTTTCAGTTCTTTTAATGAGTTAGACTGAGGAATCCCTGGCCTTTCATATGTCTCCACTTCTTTTGAAGCTATGATCCTTTATAAATAATTATGAAAGAGCTTGAAAACGTTGTAATTAATGCATTAAAGTTTGGCTTATGATATATATTCCAAATCAGATAAAACTCATCAGGTTTAAAGGCAACAAATAGAATGTTTCTCAGTTGATGAGCTATGTAAAAACCCAACCATGGCTACAGATCTTATAGGGAAAAATTCTATCACCAGCCCCTCTTTCTCTTAGGTTTTGCTGCACTACTTCCTTGATTAAAAATCATAGCACAGGAAGAACCAACATCACATACAAAGACAAAACATCTATTTATAAGCTGTTTCTGGGAGAGATTTAAATTCTACCCAAGGAAAAAAAAAAAAATAATAAAAAAAATAAAGAGGACTGTTACATGAAGTAAGACTTTTCAATGAGAATTAAAAGCTCTTTTATAATTATTGTGTTTAATTTTGATCTAATTTCTGAGGCCATTCACCACCAAGAGGTTCATTCCAAAAGCCCAAATTAGGTTACAATTTGAGTTAGCTAATTGTAAATTCTGTATCTCAGTCTTTACATACCAATTGTAAAACGATATGCTGATCTCAAGCAAGGCTTAATATTGGTCACAAACTATTGGAAAGTGAGCAAACAAAAATCTCCCATTCCCTAAGGGTTTCATCAGTAACAGTTTGAAGAAAAAGGTGGGAAGAGGACTTGGAGTGTAGATTTGCTAGACAGTTCCCTTTATTGACTAAGCAGTAGGGCAACAAGGTTTTCAGTAAACATGAAAGCTTTGAAGTTCATTGTTTTGTAAAGCTTTTTTAACTTTTCCATTTTAATTGCCTTTTTCCCCCTTTATTTTTAATTGGACCTTTTGCAGATGAATAATACTTATGAAAACTGATAAATGACATCCACAATTTCAATGCATTTTTTCACACAGGGTATATAACTGTGTTTCCAACAGGATTCCTGTATCAAGAAAACAGTCTTATCAGTATCAGAGGCAGAGATAAAGGACAATGCCATGGAAAAAATTCAGTTTGTTAAAATGGTCTCTTCAACACACTTAACTTACACAATGGAATGATGGTCAAATGATACACTTCAGCACTGCAGCCAGAGGTTAAGGCATTGCCTTCCCTAGTTGAGGTGAAAGAGCAGAAGGAGGCACGCCAGAATCATCACTCACTGTATCCCACCAGTGGACGTCCCCTTCAGTTTGCAGCAGACAAAAGGCAGGAAAGATAACATTTAAATAAATTGTGAGGGAAGAATTTTTTTTTTCTTTTTAACCTGAAATCTGTGGGATCTCTGAGCAAGGAATCAAAGAGGAGCCTCTATGCCCTGAGGTGCAAGGAGGTAAAGGAGAGAAGAATACCACTGAGGGTGTTTGAGTTGGAATCTTAATGCCAAGATGGAGAAATATCCTTAGAGAAGCAGAGGGAGCAGATGTGAATCTTGTGGATCACAGCATCTTGGTACAGTACATGCCAGGGAAAGCAGAATTGAGCCATCAGTTGAAGGCCAGATGTCTAGAAGTTTGCAATTGTACTACCAGAGGGACCACGACTGGTTAGTGGGAGAACAAGGGAGGGCAAACATCGTGTTTGCACAGGAACACATGGAAAGCACAGTTTCACAGAACTGGCTCCAAAAGAGTCAAGTGGTTTTAAAAGATATTGCCAGGATGGAGTGATGCTAGAAGAACCTCTAGTGAAGACTTTTCCTTATGAGGGCTTTATTGGAACAGCCTGCCCAGAAAGGCCCAGAAAGGTTCCCCTCCTTGGAAATAATGAAGGAAAGTTTGGACAGAACTTTGAGTAACCTGGTCTAGTTGAAGGTGTCCTTGCCCATGCAGGTGAGTTGGAACTAGATGATCTTTAAGATGCCTTCCAAGTCAAACCAATCTGTTATTCTATGATAGCAGTGATATTCCAAGATATGAAAAACAAATAGCTTGGATAGGGAAACTGTAATTGATCTATGTTTGCTAGACTATAAATAGAAGTCCCACCCACAATAACTTAAAGTTAGTCGTCCCTCCAAGTAAACAGTACCTCCAAGTTATTAGGGCTAGCAGCCTTACCACAGTAAAAGAAACTCAGTAGTGAAGCACTCTTTTTTTTGGTTGGTTTGGGGTTTTTTTTTTTGTTTTTGGCTGGTTGGTTGGGTTTTTTATTTTTTTGTTTTTGTTTTTTGTTTGGTTTCTATTTTATTTGTTTTACTTTTGACTCCTGAATACAAATTCTTTGCCTCAAAATGATTTTTCTAAGGTCCAGACACAAGGCTTAAAAATTATTATTATTAGCATCCTCAAAATGAACAAAGAGTTGCACAGAGTAGGGCTTATTAAGATACACATCCATCAGCCTTGTGATCCCTTACCATGGGGAAGAGACAGCAAGAGCAACACACCATTCAGAACCCTGGGGCAAAGCCTTCTGTTCTATTTCTGTGATTGGTTTATGTGGTTAAAAAAGGAGAGCCTCATGATCATCCCCCTAACATGGGAGCTTTGATGGGACATTTCGCAGAACACTTTCTCTTTATTACTCTTCAAGAATCTGGAGTGGGAATCTTTAATTATCTGTAATTGGAAATTTGAGTTTGACTTTCCTCACTTGCCTGAAGAAATTAATTCTCTATTATAAATTTACCTTTATAATTTCCCACCAGAAAATTGATTGCATTCATTAATAGTTTGGTGTCTTCAGAGAACCTAAAATGTTGCTTTAAATATAATTTAATGGTTGTGAGAATAAATCTCTTCTTGTCTTCCTCTTACCAAAAGCATTTGTAAGAGAAATAAAAGAATGGCATGAAATACCATTATTGATGTTAGTTGAGAGTTTCATATTAAGAGCAGAGATGGATATCAGTTCCTAATGATGAACTGTGGAATGTAGAAAATTAAATGCTGAACTAATTTCCTATATATGAAGGGTTGACACCAAACCACTTGTCCCTATATATTTCTAAGGGGGTTATAAATGACTACAAATTTCCTGTAAGTTGTAAATAAAGGTCTCATTCAAAACTTTAATTTGGTTCAAAAGTGATAATGATATCTTAGAAGGGAGAGGGTTCCATTTCCCCTCAGAAATGCTAATAAAAATTCAGACAAGCATATTCATGAATTTTGCCATACTCCACTGACTTAGAATTGGAAATATATATTTTTTTATATGAAACACTGTATCACTTCTTCTACACACCATTTAATGTGTTAAGATTATTTTACTCTCTCAAGATAAAAGACAGCCAAGGCTTTTAGTGGAAGTTTTCTGAGTGAGTATAATCTGTAGAAATCTGAGGACATATCCTGCCATCTCAGATAATTTTGAAACCTGTAGCAGGTTTGGTCAGTCAAAAATAAAAATACCATGTTCCTCCCTCCTTTCCCCCCAGTAACTCTCACATCACCACCGAGGCTGCAGGGCAGCCCTGGGAAAGTCCAGGCTGGACTCCTGGAGTCAGCAGCAGTCGGGAACTAGAGGCAGGAACACACAGATATGGGCTGGCACGGATCAGGACCACAGGCAGAGGAACGGATGGAATCATCCCAGGATGCCGAATACTCTGGTCAACTTTGGTCATTTATCCTATCTGCTCCTCCCTAAAAGAGGGTTGCAACTGTAACCTCTTAATTCCTTTTCTCTTTCCATAGCACAAGATATTCCTCAGAACCAAGCAGACCTTCTCCAGCAGTAACTATAAACATCAAATGTTATCAGTCCCAGAAGCAGACACTGATTAGTAAACTTACTGTTAATTTCAACAAGTGCAGCTACTTATGAGAGACTTAGCTGAAAGCAAAATTACAAGACAGAAAATTAGCTCTATCCTGACCCAAACCAGGACAATGCATCCATGTAGAAATTAGGATCTGTGGCCTCTGGGCATCTGGAAAACTTCCAGGGTGTCTGTCTGGTGTTCTGTTTTATCATACAGACTCCAACATCTAGTGTTCAGCTGCATCACATCACCAGCTGCCTCCCTCTTTCCCTCCTCCTCCTCCCCCTCCCATTGTTCTCCTCATTATTTTTTTTTAGAAACTCTTGATGCATTCATATTTTGTATATGTCAATTACGTAACATACTTCTAATTAGGAATTAGAGGGTTAGAAATTACTCATAGTAATTTGAATAGAGAGCATGCAAATAATTGGGTAACAGAGTACAAAAAAATGACATTAAGATGTTTAATACTTGCATACAGAGGCACTTATTTTTTTTCACACAATGAGGATTAAAGAGGAATTATTCAGAATAGTGGGGAGCAAATCAAGGAATTATAAGAAAAGTATCTTAAGATTTTATGAGAGAGATTCATATTGTTTGACTTAACATACCTCTGTCAGTATGTTATACTGTTGTTCATGTAAAAGGGGAAAGAGACAGAGATTTTCCTTCAGAGCATGAACCAGCACAATAGCCAGGTGATTGCTCTGAGCTGTTTTCTGAAGGTCTCAGTGTCCTTTCACTCTCCTCAGTTTCTCCTCATGAGTTTCACTCAGTGTCTGATTTTGGTGCCTAGATGGCTGCCTAAAGCTTCATGTTGCAAATATTTCTTCGTCAGGAAATCACCAAGGATTCAGAGGATTTAAAAGAAATGGAAGTTTGCATTTATTCTTGACAAGATGAATTAAAGACTCTTCATCAGTTTTTGTGTATATATGACTGTAATATTAAATTTATGTTTCTAACATAAAAGGTGAAGATTAACCCCTCAAACATAATATATGAAATTATTACAGTTAGGATATTTTTGTTAGTAACAATGCAGCATGAATGACCAGCTTATATCAGCAAAACAAGATACTGCCTTTCCGTGTTCCATTGCATTGTTACCTTGGGAACACTACTGGAGTGTTTCTGTAAACATGAAGTCTCCTAAGTTTCTTAACTGTATGAATATTTGGTAATATCATTGTATAAGCCTCTAGTGTGCTATAACTTTGTTCCTGGAAGATAATGCCTTAATGCAAAGCAATATTGCAGTCATCACTAAGGAAAAGGAAAGGTTGTGCTTGCTGGTCATTCATGCACTATGGCACAAGGGTAAATGTAGCTGGAGAAGTCAGGAAACATTTATATCAAGTGGGTTCAACCAAAAAGAAGCAAATTTTGAATCATCCAAGTTAAGGTCTTGCAGAAAGCTGCACAATATTTTTCATTCATCAGAGTTAGCACAGAGGTTCCTATTAAGAATTTTTCAAACATCTTCATGGATAGCAGTAACAGCATGCTAGGATTAGGAAATTCAAAAGTGGCTATAAATGAGAAGGTAAGGGAAAAGGAATTTATTTTTGTATGAAATGTTCAGAAACTCCCGTTTTCAGTGAAACTCCCATTTTCAGTGTTGTAAAGGTTTTGAGTAAGTTTTGGCAGTGGAGCGTGTCAAGAAAATATTGTGTGTGGCACATTAAAGCACAAAGACCTACCAAAAAAGTTAGTTTAAATAGAAAGACAGCTTATGTCTCATCATTGGTTGTATCTCTAGAATTTTCTCTAAGGCAGCTGTGAAGGGATCAGAATGAATTCAGTCTTTCTGGTATTTTTGGTAGGTATCCAGCATTGTGTGTGAATGAATGACAGCAGCAAATCAGAGAACTACAGAGTTTAGCAAGCTGTTGTTAAGAGCAATCAGAGTAAGAGTCCTTCTAAAGAACTTTCCCAAGTGTCACTAGTAGTGTATTTGATCTATGGAATGGCTTTTGTGATTTCCTTTTTAAAACATTAATCACACACACACAAAAAATAATACTATTTTCTGAAGCTCTTCTGTCTTCTGAACAATTTTCTCAGCTTTTTTTCAGCCTTCTGTGCACTTTCCCCTTAAAACAAAACAAAACCAAACACAATACAAAACAAAAAATGCAAAACCAACGGAATACATGATCCATTTACTACAGAAAACAATGATTTGTTTTTATTAGAGCTTAGTTTTGGGGAAAAAAATGACATTTTCATTTGCTTTAAATAAGTCTAACATTTTTTTCATCATTTGTGGATGAAATTATAAGTTTTTATTAAACTATATCTAAACTATATCTATAATTCACAGATATTATAGACCCATTACAGCTTATATCAGTCAACACTGGTCATTTTCTTACATCAATGACTACTTTGCATTTGCAAATTGATAAAATACACAATGCACATTTACTTTGAGAGGCTGGGTTTAAGTCCTTTCAGGTGGTTGGCCTCTAACTTAAAATTATGTGGCTTTTTACTGTAATAAAACTGGGATTCCTGTGCAGTACATTAGTGGTGGCAGTAAAGCCACAATCCAAAGAGTATGGGATCAATCTGCAATAGTTATAAGACTATACCTGTACATTTACTAGTTGATTTTCCTGACTTCTTTATTGAAAGATTTTATTTCTTTTTCATGTATACACAAGACATAATGTCAGGATTTGACATTATTGAAACACAATCAATATATAACTGAATGGCACAGTTCTGGGCAGCAAGGAGAAGTGGTGCAGGGAGGGCAGGTGCAGCACCATGCAGCATCTGCAGATCCACATGCAGCTGTACCTGTGACAGAGGTGTAGAAATGTCCAGCAGAAAGTTGGCAGCAGTTGTCCAAGATACGATTTTGTCGCCTTTTGCACCCAGTAACCTTAAGCACTGACAAATGGGTTGTCAGATATTTTGTTGTCTTTAGCTTCCTGAACTGCCTTCTTTATGCCCTCAAAGAAGGGTACTATCAGGAATGGGTATCATAGTTCCCCTTTTGCCTATCTCTTGCCACAGCATAGAGGGACTCAGTGTGGGACTAGTGAATATATAGGCTCTTTGAATATCAGGGTAACCTCTAAAAAAAAAAGAGCAACCTTTTAATCCTCAAGAACCTCTAGATGTTTTCCTGAACTGTGAAATGCCATTAGCCATCCTCCTCACAATGCCTGATTTTCAGGGGCACATTTTAATTCAGAAAAGTGGGAGCTGCTGGGATTTAATATACGTATGCAAATGCATGTGTCTCAGCTAAGAAACTGGGTATCACTGAAACAGGAATGTTTATAAACATAGTTATTATTGCTACATACAACTTATATACAGAGCCATTAGTCCTTCAGAGTTATATCCTGCATCAGGTCTGAATGCACCACACCAGAGAGCTGATGATGTGCTGTTAGCACTGACAGCTGTGGTCCATGATGTGTAAGGAACATGGACACATGAGTAGCAAATATGGACACTGCCTTCCTCTTGAGCCTCATCTTAGCAGCTTCTTTCACTGTTAAGTTTGAGGATTCAGACCAGGCTGCTAGCTGAATCGTCATGTCCAGGGGATTGATCAGTCTGAATACAACAACAAGACAGAAAAACAGATCCTGATATCTTATTACTTTTCCTGTTCTTCAGGAATATCACTGCCTTAATCTCTAAGGCTGAAGTATCATTTCTTCACCATCCTTTAAAACCACCAGCAGCCAGCTGGTTGCCCATCTTCAGAAGGATCAAGAAAAGTACCACAGACTCTTTTACCCTTCTCTTAATCAGCTATCTGCTGATTAGCTGTGTGATAATGGTTTATCTTGAGGTGTAGGACCCCTAGGGTGCAGGGTCTCCCACCCTGTGTCCCCAGGAACTGAGTAAGAGATGGACTTCCATTTTACTTTTTGCCTGAAATAGAGTGGTTCAGACCTGCATTAGCAATATGCCAGAACATAAAAGAACAGAAAGAGCATGAGGTAAATGGAGATAAAGAGGTCAGATGCTTAAATTATTTCTTGTTTAAACTGTATAAACAGAGCAAAAGGTGAGATTTTAAAGCAGAAAGCACTGGAGGCAAAGGGAATTTAAATATTTGCATGAACAAGTTATTTAAATTTTGTCTTGTGCATACAGATTTCCTGCTTCCTGGACTCTCTCTGAAACCTTAGAGCTGGTGAATTTAAAAAAAAAAAAAAGTTGTTAAATTTCATAGGGTCATTGTAAGAGGTTCCTAATTAAAGCCCATTAATCAACTGTATGAGTTAGACATAAGTTAAATATAAGTGCCTCCAAACTGTACATTTTATGCTTACATATTAAAAATCTATGCCTTTTGCCAAAATAGTTACCCCACATGAAGTGTCAAATGATAACGTTATTCTGTGGTGGCTGAACAACATAGCCCTAAGGACTGATGTGCACTATGAACATATGACATATGTTCATAGTCATATGACAGCATATGACATATTACTGGTTACATCATTCTAAAGAGTACTTGCTTACCTTCAACAGCTTTGATCTCTCCTAAAGAGTAATTTTTAGAGACTATAGACTGAGTTCAGACTGAATGCAGAGCAATATTCTAGGCAGTTAAAATGAAGACACGAATCTTTGAAAAGGGCAGTTTCACACAGTTGAAAGCAGTTATGGGCAAAATCAAGTGGGAGAAGATACTGCAGCATTAAAATAATGAATTATGAATGGGAATTACTTAAGAATACTTTATGAAATGTCAAAACCTCTCAATTCTCTGTCCATGAAAGACTACTCTAGTAAAATAATCACCTTTGTTAAAAGGAAATATACATGACAATAAAGTAATTTTCAAGATTCCAGCATACAATACACAGAAAATGGAGAAGACAAAAGAAGAGAACAAAGAAATACAGAAACAAACTGCTTAGGAACATTGTAGTAGCACCACACCCTGTGTCATTTAAAATTAATGTTATGAAAAAGGCATATTATAAATTTACTCAGAACTAATGGAATATAAAAACTGCATCAATAAAACCTCACACTAATAGTACTAACATGACTAAGCATGAATAGTGAATACAGAAAACCAGAAATATAAATAAATATTCTATTTTAATGTTTTAAAATATAGAAAAAATGACAACCTAATGTGTCAGTGTTGAAAAATACCTGCAAGCTGATAATGCTGATACTCAGCAGTATCAAGAAAATGGGACATAAATCTCTACCCATTAAGAATATAGACAACATCTGGGTCACATCTTGACTCAGGCAGTTCTGAATAAGCCAACTAAGTTTGCTATTTAAAGCAAAAGCACAGGTCAGTCACCTCAGAATAGAAATTAGAAAAGCTTCAAGTCTGAATGATTAGCTGCCTAAAATTTGCCAATAGGAACTGTTTAGCTCAGCAACATGTCTTAAATCCTTTGGCACATCTAGGTTCTACCCAATATCATCACAAAATGCCTCAAATTCCACTAAAAAAAAAAAAATTGTGTATATGCTGCCTGAAGCTTTTTTTTGCTTGTTTTTTGTTAATGAAAATTTTTCAAAACCTAGAAAAGAAGAATTGAATTTTTTAATCATGCTTGGAGAAGAAGTGGCTACATTAAAAGTTAGGTGGTAATATATGACAACTTCTCAAAATACATACTTGTTTTATGCAATGACAGTTTTGTGTAAAAGTTATAAATAACTTCTCCTGGTTATTACAATCCTCTGGATAGAGTATCCCTTCCAATTTTGGTGAATGGCCTAACCATTAAGATGACATTTTACATCTTTCTCTCTCTCCTAGTATCCCAGTTGCCCTGTCATTATTTTATGCAAAGATACAACAAGCAAACTGAGTTGCTACAGTAGTTATGAAGGTTTACTCCTTATGAAAGGATACATTTGCTTTCTCTTTCCAGCAAAGGAAGCTTTGACTAGGTCTGTAGTGCTTAATAAAATAAACTACTTAATAAAACAGAGTCAGAAAAAGATCCCAAGGCCCAGTGCATGGCTTAAACTCACACAGAATCACAGAATAGTTTGTGTTGAAAGGTCATAGAGTCCAAACTCACTGCAATGAGCAGGGAAACCTCCAACTAGATCAGGTTGCTCAGAGTTCAGACTATAAAATTCAAACCTAGGTTGACTGTTTGCAGGGATGGGGCATCTGCCACCTCTCTCGGCAACTTCTTCCAGTGTTTCACCACCTTCACTGCAAAAGATTTCTTCCTATATCTAGCCTAAATCTACCTTCTTTCAGTTTAAAACCATTATCCTTTGTCCTATCACTATAGGCCCTGCTAAAATGTTTGTCCCCATCTATTTTGTAGGCCCCTTTTTTGTACTGGAAGGCTGCTATAAGATCTCTCCAGAGTCTTCTCTTCTCCTAGCTGAGCAACCCCAACTCTCTCAGCCTTTCTTCATAGGAGAGGTGATGAGCCCTCCGATCATTTTTATGGACCTCATCTGGACCTTCTCCAACAGATCTGTGTATTTTTTGTACCGAGAACTACAGAACTGGACACAGCACTGCAGGTGGGGAGTTGCTCTCCTTCAGAGAGGAACAGAGGGACAGAATCACCTCCCTCAACCTGCTGCTCATGCTTCTTTTGGTGCAGTCCAAGATAATGATTTTCTTTCTGGGCTGCAATCGCACATGCCCAGCTCATGTTGAGCTTTTCATCCATCAGTACCCCCAAGTGCTTCTCCACTGCTCTCAATCCCTTCATCCCCCAGCTTGCATTGATACCACAGCTGCAGGTCCTTGTATTTGGCCTTCTTGCAATTCATGAGATCCTGTCATAGTTTGAGGAACTAAAGAAGCGCTTTCAGTGTCTGAGAGAGGCGGAACCCAGAGGGGTCCATTCCCTCCCCTTCCCCGCCCATCCTCTCTCAAGCTCGGGCAGGCCGCAGCCCCCTCACTATCTCCGCCTCCTCGCTTCGTTCCCCTGCGCTCCTTCACCCTCAGCTCTGCCCCTGCTCTTCAGAATCCACATCCATCGGGTGCTGGGAAGAGCCGTGGAGCCCTCTCCTGAGTCAGTCCTGCTCCAAGGGGCCCTCAGCCACCTATCCCTGACAGCATCGAGATAGGGTTGTATAAATATATTTGTGTTTGCATTTTTCTTCTTTATCCCTCATATTATTGCCTTTCCCCTGCGATAGTAATTCTGTCCACAGTTTTTTTGATTTCCAACTTTGTCTGTCATCTTTATTCCTCTTTTCTCTTCCCTTTGTGGGAAGGTAATAATACTGTCTTTTAGGTTTTGGTCTGCCCAAACTGTTATGCCATGACAGGTCCGCACAGGCCCACTTCTCATGTTTGTCTAAGTGCCTATGAAATACATCCAGTTCCTCGGGCATGTGAACTGCACCACTTAGCTTGTTGTCATCTGCAGCCTTGCTTATGGTGCACTCAATCCCACTGTCTATGTCACTGTTGAAGATATTAAACAGTGCTTGTCCCAGTATGGACCCCTCAGAGACACCACTTATCAGAAATCTCAATTTGGACTTTTAGAGGTTGACGACTGTTCTCTGGATGCAATCATTAAACTAATTCCTCATCTGTCAAGCAGACCACCCATCAAATACATACTTATCCAGTTGAGAGAAAGGATGTCTAAAGGATAATTAGATACACAGCATCAATAGCTCTTCCATTATTCACATCCACAAGAACTTTTTCACCTTTCTTTCTTCCAAAACAGACTGGCTGCATTTATGAGTCAGTGAATATCACACATGCTTTGTATCTCTGTGGGCAGGCAAGTTATTTTCTCTTAAGGGTGGATATTACCCTGCATTCTCTGTGTTATCACCTCACTCTGCTACTGGCACTCTAGGCTGAAATAAAGGCATCATACTGCTCTGGCTGGAAATCATGTAACCATTTTGAGAAAACTCACTTTTTCACATGGGCTATGAACTCCTATGATCCAGTTTGCATTTGGATCTCTGAGGACCAGCCCAGACATCAGCATCATCAACGTTGACTAGTCAGTACCCAGTCAAATCCCTATTGATTGTAGAGAAATAGAAAGAAAAAATATATACTGACACACTTGAGGAAGAAGTAAAAAAAGGATTACACTGTACACAAATGAGTAATTTTATTTCTTAGTAGGTCAGGGGCAGTACTCAAGGCTTAACCAGCCACAGAGGAGCTGGCAGTACCTAACGAAGTGCTGTGATACCAAACGTGTTCAGAAACAAATGGGAACAGGCTTTCTTGCCTCTTCCTTTTCATTCAGTAAAACCTGTTTTGTTTGTCCCATAAGCAAGAAATGCAGACATTTATGCTGGACCCAAAAATGGTTGTGTCCTTATAACTGCAAAGAGACTAACACGGGCTTACCTGCACCTAGCCTTGCAGTGCTCAGCACAGCTTGGGCTGTCAGCTCTGCTTCTGCAGAGCTGCTTCTTCATGCTCTAGACACATTTTGGTGAATGTCTCCAAAATATGAAGGACTGAAAGTGCCATGATGGTAGGTCCAGGCCTAAAGACAGGCTTAGCTTGAGCAGCACTGTATTTTGTGTCTAAAAGAGGTTCCGTAAGGGCACTATGTGCCAGGACACTACATACCAAGGTGGTTACTGTGGTCATCACATATTGCCATGTCTTCACACCTTCAGAAGGTGTGAGTCCAATCCAGCTAAATATTAGAAAAGGTCTTTGAGAGGACTGCAGGAATGCCATCCTCACATTTTCTGCCATGTTGCTGCCCAGATACATAGTGATACACTGTCCTGGTATGAGAGGACCAGGATAGAAAAACCTGCCTAGGACACAACCAGCAAGTGGCAGCCTGCTGATGTAGCAGATATAATGGGGAGCAGCTGAGCCTACAGGAGCAGAGGATGGCTCAGGTGACCCAAAAGGACCAATCACAGTATTCCTTCCCATGGTGTTCAGTAAAAGAAATGACTCCTAAGAGGGCCCTCCAGTGGGTTTTTCTGACTGAATTAAGGCCTTCTCTTCCTTATTTCCTCACCTAAGGAGAACTTCATCAAGACAGATTGGCTTCTACCTTCCGAAGTAGGATCAGCTTGGTTGTTCTAATACTGTTGTGAATTGTCACTGAAACCCTGGACTTGGGTACCCCCATCTCCTGCCTAGTCCAGTGTGGGACTTTTCCAGTTGGGAAGTGATTACCAACTGAGGAGGGCAAGCTCCATATTTACATATTTATATATACATTTGTAATTTGCTGTTACAACCTCATTGAACCTACCCCGTTTTTTTGTCTTCCCACCCTTAAAGTCTCTCTCCCTTACGCTCTTCTTCATCTGCCTCTGGGAAGGAAGTGGGAAATAACTGAGAGTATCTGTCACTGTCTAGTTACTGTCTAAAACTGTGACATACGCTCATGCCCATTATCAATTGTCAAGGTTTAACACTGGGCCAGCAATTAACTGAGTAACAGATGCGCTCTATTAATTCCCCCTCCCCTCCCTGATAAAGAAAGGAGGGAGAAAAAGGGAGAGAGACTTACGGTTTGGAAACCAAACTACACAGCCTTAATGAAACAGTAATGAGAAAAAGGAAAAATTATTAAATATATACAAATACACAGAAAAAATTATACCACTTTCTTCCCCTCTTTCCCCTGATAATGCTCACATCATCATCGAGGCTGCAGGGCAGCCCTGGGAAAATCCAGGCTGGACTCCTGGAGTCAGCAGAAGTTGGGAGCTGGAGGCAGGAACACACAGATTCAGGCTGGCACAGATCAGGACCACAAGGAGACAAAAGGACAGAATCCTCCCAGGATGCTGAAGCAAAGAGGGATGGGTGAAGAGGGGCAAGTGAAGGCTGAAGCCTTATCAGTCCTTGAAGCAGAGACTGGCTGAGAAACTCGCAGTTAATTTCAGCAACTGCAGATACTTACAAGAGATTTAACTGAAACCAAAATTATGAGACAGAAAATTAGCTCTATCCTTGTCCAAACCAGGACACCAGTGTTACTGAGACAGTTGCACACTGCTGCTGCTGAAGCATAGCCATCTAAAGTGCTGCATGTGGGTACCCAGTACTGAGTGGATGTTCACCAGATAGTCGTGAAAGCCAGAGTCTCACTACAAAATCAAAGTTGCAGAAAAGTTTTGGAGATTATAACACCTGTGACCTGAACTGCCTTCATGTGTGAAGAGACCAGCAGCTAAGAGGTGCAATGTGGGCGCAGGGAGAGGGAGGCTGTCAACACCTAGGTAGTCATGTATGGCAGGAACCTTACTGATTGAGAAGTGGTCTGTGCAAGATGCCATGTTGATTGTCATTGCAGTATGTTCTGACTGAGTAGCAAGTTGTTGGATAATTTACTAGGGTACTATTCAGAAGAAAAACATCTTTGTTGCACCTCTGGGGTGGTGGAAAACTTTTGGTTATAGAGAGGACTGGTCATCTGATCCTGATTCATTTTTCCAGGGTAGGCAGCCCGTTATAGATATGCTTCTAAGATGAGGGATGTGTTTTCTCCCTCTTCCATTTGCTGAGGGTATGACATGAGGTGGAAGGGAAGTTATAAAATGTGCTGCAGTAGCACTAGAGGACAAGTCAGCTAGAAAAAAAGTGTTCAGAAATTCATATTGTCTATGATGAATGGTTCTCTGAGGAGAATTATTTCAAATCATGCATGGGATTTCTCTTAGTTGAAGCTAGTGGAGAGCCCTTAGACAGAGCCAGGATATGACACAGCCTCTCAGAGTGAACAATCAAAAATTTAGCTCTAGAATTCACTCCCCGCACTTGTCTGATGTAGCAGTATTGATATGCATATTCTAGATGCCATTTTATAATTGTACTCACTAACGGTTAAATTAAAAGATTAGGCTGGAATTATAAAACTGCCTTTCTAACCAATTCTCTTTTTGTTTTCAAGGGAGTAGTTGCTACTGAATACCCCTAATGGGAAACCTTGTAGCCATTCTTAGCACATGCTGACCGCATCAAATCCTTGTGGTATAAAAAGAATGCACAGCTGATTGTGAAATATAGGGAAATGCCTGGGAGGCTTAGGTATATGATAGTGACTTAGTAGCTCATCACTGTCAAGTTTAGTATTTTTCTGAGCATGTCCAGAAGAAGAATTGTATCTTAGGAAGTAAGCACAAAAAACCTCATGTGTCCATGAGCTTCAAGTGTTAAGGCATGGGAAAGATATCAAACAGTCTATAATGCAAGATTTATATCCAGACTTGTGCACTAAATCCCTCAAATGACTTAGAATTGGTAGTGAATTGAAAGATGGTAGCAGAACCAATATCAGACATAAAGGAATGCAAGTCTTATTACATAAATTTCATATTATACCTTTAAATGAGAAGACTGGATGAAGACAAGCATATTGGTGAAATATTAATTTTTAATGTAATTTGTCTCACACAATGAACGTGGAAAATTCCAAGGAAAAAATAAATAGCTCCAAGCAGCTGAGATACTCATCCAGCACACTCTCCATAACTCACTATATTGTTTGTCACGATTGGCAGCTATATGCCACAAAACTGACTGAGTTTATTACTCTTCATGAATGGAGGGACCAAACTAAAAAAATAAAAAGTCCTGCTCTTTTAATATTTAATTGAGCTTAATGCATATTTAAATCCTTTTCACATTTCACATTAATTATGTGTTTGCAATGTCTTTGCAATAAGCCTTTAATACATTTTCAAAAGACACAGTGCAGGAACTCACATCCAATCTTATTCAGAGTTTGTACCCAAGCAGAAAACTTTAGGCAGGTCACTAAGTATTTTGATTTTTGAGCAGATAACTGATTTTGGAAGGTTACACATGGTTGGCACGCAGTCCTTCTTTTAAGCTGTGCTTATCTTTAAGGCTGGTGTTATGAAATAAAAGCTATTTTATTTTCTATATTAATATATAAAATATAAATATTTACATATATTTATATTTTACATGTATATAAAATAAATATACTTCATATATGTTTATTTATATTTCTTTCTCTCTAGAGAGAGAGCGGGAGTTCTCTCGATATAATATGACTAGTATTTCTCAGCCTTCTGACTGTGATTTCATGGCTTTACACATATAGTGGCCAAGATTATGTTTCTTTCAAAAATGAATATCGTTAAAAAAGATGCTTGGTAGCATGATAATTGTCTTCAGGAGAAAAGCAGCAAATACCTTGTTCACTGCATATAAATCTAAACTTACAGAGCTCCTTGTGTACCGCTTCTCCATCTGATGGCTTCAAACCATCTAGTAATTGCTTAACTCTCTTTTTTTTTTAGTCAGCCACCATAGTCTGGATGTGATTCTGGAAGCCTAGTTAAAAAGGAGAAAAGATCATAACATGAGATTTCTGGAAATAAAACAAGTTATTGATGGAACTTACTTTCTCCCTCTGTTCTGTCTAAGTGAAATAGGTGACTGAAGGTCATTTTCTAGTGCAGTAACAGCAAGACACATACCTTGCATCAACTTTGGTGCTACAAAGTTATGGCAATATAAGTGAAACATTGTTCAGATTGTTTTCTCATAGTACAACAAGGTTTTCTGCCTCATGGTGTAGGGTGACTTCTAGTATCCCTAGCTAAATCTTAATGATTTGTTGTTGTTATCATTATCTTTCTACATTAATGGAGGTTAATTCTCCAGGTACTTCTGAGATCTATGGACAGCTGAGTTTTACTGCAGAGTAAATCCAAAGATACAGATAGTGCATGCCTTGAGAATGAACTTAAGAGAATCCTTGTTAAAGCAGTGGTCAGAAACTCTATAACCATCTGTGCCTTTATTGTGTCCACAAGCACTGAGTTCAAAGGAGGCTGTTGGCCTCCAAGCGTACTCAGCCATTGCATTGAATTTGTAGCAGCAGAAGAGTTACTTTTCTCCTCAGTCTAATAATAACACTAATTTAAATTCATTAAACCATTAAAGGATAAAGTGACAGTGACATGTTTACCTACAGAAGTTGTACTATGATGTCTTTTACAGAATTGACATTAAAGAATTAAGTCTGATGTCAAATCAAGCAGCCTTGAAGAGCTTACTGAGGTCTATTTTTGTATATACATATATTTCTTAAAGAGGAAGGAAAGAGAATATTTGAGATTACATTATTGGAACCCTTCTGACAGGTTGATACATAAGCAACTGCATTTCTCTCACTCTGGAATAAGACTTGCATTCTTTGCAAATTCTCTGCTATGATCTGTTATACTGAACTCTGGTATACTGAAAGATATATGGAAGAAAAACCATAGGCTTATTGGAAGAAAATATTTTTTTCTTTTATACACTGTTCCATACTATCAAGTATTAATCTTCTTGGGTTTTATAATATTAATTCCATTTATGCTTTATCATTATTTCACATGAGTTAGGACAAACCCAAGCACAAATACATGCTGGGAAGAATATGGACTGATACCATCCTTGAGGAGAAAGACTTGGGGGTAATGGTTGATGAGAAGCTCAACATTAGCCAGCAATGTGAGCTTGCAGCCCAGAAAGCCAAATTTATCCTGGGCTTCATCAAAGGAAAAGTGGCCATCAGCAGGTGGAGAGAGGTGATCCTCTCTATTCCATTCTCATGAGACCTCATCTGGGGTGCTGTGTCCAGTTATGGAGCCCCCAATACAAGGACATGAAGCTGTTGAAGGGAGTCCAGAAGAGGGCCACAGAGATGATCAGAAGTCTGGAGCACCTCTCCTATGAAGATGGTCTGAGATGCTTGGGGTTGTTCATCCTGAAGAAGATAAGGCTCCAGGGAGACCTTTTAGCATCTCTCCAGTATCTGAAGGGATCCTGTGGGAAAGCTGAGGAAGGACTTTTCATAAGGACATATAGTAAGAGGAGGAAGTTTAATACATTTAAGATGAAAGGGGGGAGATCTAGATTAGATATTCTGAAGAAATTCTTTAGTGTGAGGGTGGTGAGACACTAGCACAGGTTGCCCAGAGAAGCTGTAAATGTTCCCTCCCAGAAAGTGTTCGCGGTCAGGCTGGATAGGGCTTTGAGCAACCTGCTCTGGTGGGAGGTGTCCCTGCCCATGCAGGGGGTTTGGAACTATGTGATCATTATGGTCCCTTCCAACCCAGAATTCTATGGTTCTGTGTCCATTTTGTTTTCTTTACTTTTCTTATAATAAAAAACATACGTAAAATAATCCACTTATCATGTTGCATGTCTATTATCCCATGTTAGTTTTAATTCTCTCTGCAGCCATCTTCAATGCATGGGACACTTCTGTCTTCTGCTGTGAGAATGCAGTAAAAGCAGACAGAAGAATGAAGTGATATTTGTTATGTATTACTGAATTTTGAACTGTTTTTGAAAAAAAACAAATTGTAAAATGAAATTAGACTTGTATATTATAAAAATATGTGGTGTGCAGTGACAGAACAAGAGGTAACATAGGATGTTCCATCCAAAAATGAGGAACTGCTTTACTTTGAGGGTAGAAGTGCACTGGAACAGGGTGACCAGAGAGGCAGTAGTCTCATCTCTGGAAACATTCAAAACCCACCTGGATGCCATCCTGTGCAACCTGCTCTAGGTGAGCAGGCCCTGGCAGGGAGGCTGGACTAGATGATCTCCAGAGGTCATTTCCAACCCCTAACATTCTGTGATTCTGTGAAGAGTTACATATGCTAATTTACATGGTCTGATTGCTAATAACTTGCAAAACATATTACTAAGATATCTAGCAGGCTTGCTTGGAACTTAGTAGTCATGGTATCTCACTCTCTGTTGCCAGGAAAAATAGTTTTACAGTTAAAAAATAACCTTTCTCCTGTTATTTGTGCACTTATGGGCAAAAGCCAGCTTGAAATGATATTTGGGTATTTTATGTACCTATATGAATTGCACAGACTACAAGTTAAATGTTAATGAACCACATAGGGCAGTTAGAAACCAATGGTTCATAAAAGCTTTAATGTATTGTACATAGAACCATACTGTTCCTACTAATGCATTTATTTTTGTTCTCTCATGTACTTGAAAACAAACATTTTAAAGTAAATACAAGTTATGTAGCTAGATTTTAAAAACATGCACATATGAAATCAAAAGCAACCAAAAAGGAATGCATTGATGTATGACAAAGAATACTTTTAAATTTGTATTCTTGTTTTCTGTCCTAAGAATCAAATATCCAGCAAGGAGCTATGTTGAACATTATGCCCCAAAACAAGGATATCTCACTGAATGCCAAGAGGGGATGGGATAAAATTGTGCTACAGATAGCTGATGACAGCTATAAGTGGTTTACCTGTAGGTTTATCAGATCCCTGAATGCTTGTTCTCTGTGTCTACTTCAAAACCTACTTTGGCCTTCAAGGCTGGGAGAATAGCATCAATGGGAACATTAGGACTAAAAAAAAAAGGCAGTTGCAGCATAATCAGACATAATAAATCTTACTTCAGGAAAAGAAAAGGCCTTGTTTTAGTTACAGTGAAATGCTGCTAAAAATTTGGGAGAAAACCTGTTTTAATACAGAGCTACCCTGACCTTGGAAAGTTTTGAATGATCATAGTTTTAATTATGCCAGTTAAGAAAATAAAATTTAAAAGACTTAAAAAATTCTGTGGTATGTCTATCATTAGATGTGAGGTTACTGAGAGAGGTAATATAAATTTGATTAAATGCTCATAATAAAGAAGTGGTCTGAGAACAGGAAGGTTTTAACACCTCTTGGGGGAATTCTTCCAATAATAACTGAAATGACAGAAACAGAGAACAAGTATGGGAAGTTTGTAAGCCAAGATACTCATAACCTTAGACAACCAAGATTTAAGAGACTTCTTACAGAGCTATCAAAGGAGATGGCTAATAGCAATATAGTAACACAAAAATCACTATGTATAAAGGAAGAAAGAAATATATTGAAGTATCTCACGATGGATCTCAAACACAAAAAACATTTTACATATTGAATAAAGGTATTACACCTTTCTTTTAGCAATAAAAAATTGCTTTGAAGACTGTTGAGGCAACACAGAGGTGGAAAAACTGAAAATTACTTCAAGAATCCAGAAAATGATATTTCATACCTTAAGAAAAGTTTACTATAGAACACTGCTTAAACAAAGGAGAAAATACTGAAAATAACACTGAAACAGGAGATTCAACTAGAAGTCTGGGATATATTTTGTGTTTGTAGCCCCACAAATGTAATTTGAAAATTGCATTTTCAAAACCTTCTAATTTGCACCTACGAGCCTGGGAAGCACACAGGTTGATCTCGGTGTTCAGGTCCATGTGATGACTGCTTCCACTGCAGCTTGGGCTAAGCAGCAACACTCCCAAATTGGCACCAGTCCTAATATCCAGTGGAGGAGGTAGGAAATTAAAAGACACTGATATTTGAATTGCATCTGTGCATAAGCACAGATTTTTGTAGCTATATCAAATGGGTAATCACACAAGTAAGTGCCCGTTTTGCTGTACCAGTATTTTTTCATTTGTTATTATTATAGCGCTTCCTATGCAAACACAAGACTTTCAGCTGCAACATTTTCAGCAGAATTTTAAGGTCTTTTTTTTGTTGTTGTTTCCTTTTTTTCCTTAGGGAAACATGGCCTAATGTATCCATGGTTTAACTATTCCAACAGTATTAATATTGCAAAGAGTTTACCTATGTCATAGTTTAACACTGGGCAGGCAATAAAATGAACGACAGATGCTCCTATTAATCCCCCTCCCTTCCCTGGGAGGAGAGAGGCTTACAAGTTGGAAACTAAGCTACACAGCTTTAATGAAACAATAATTATTAGAATAATTATTTCCAGGGCAGCCCTGGAAAAGTCCACAAAACAAAAACAAAAAAAAACAACAAACAAACCCAATTAAAAAAAAACCAAACCCCCCCCCCCAAAAAAAAAGACAACCAGGAGAAAAGGAAGAAGGAAGATGTAGCTTCTTTGAATGTATGTGTATACAGCAGATTTCCTTCAACTTCGTCAGTGTAAGTATACCCAGTCCACTGGGAAGGTTAGAGGACAAAATTTGCTTATTTGTGGAAGGATTAGGAGTGTCAAATATGGTTCGACATTGTTCATTTTAATTTTGCTTTCATGACCATGGAAATAAATATTTGTTTGTTTTTAAGCAGCAAACACATTGATATTCTGTATCATTAAAATATTTCCAACCCATTTAAGTTTGACTGATGAAAACTTACGGGGATGTAATATGACCAAGACATACCACAAACATCACCATTTCTTCTGTTTTGGCTGGGCTTCAGTTATCATTAATTTGTGCTTAAAAAAAACTAAATATGCTGCAGCCCAGTTATAAATGTACTCTTTGATGATGGTTTGATTACATGAACTTTGGAGTAACTGTTCTCATTTCTCTCCACTCTACCAGTGTGCTCCATTTTGAATGGAAGAGTGAAAACTGACACACCAGCCTCCTTTCTATCTCAACGATAGGAAACACAGATTAGAAACCAAAAAGATCAGCTTCACACTTTGTTTTTGTAGATATTTTCTTGATCAAGATTCAGAACACGACACAGAGGACTACAGCAAGGTTTGACCTATTGGAGTCAAAAGAAGCAGAAAATAGAGGGTGAGGATAGAGAAAGGGATTTCCCTGAAAGAGCTTGGAAAATGTATTCTGGTATGGTACCACTTTCTAAAGATATGGCACATATGTCAGTAAAAAAGGAGAAGAAAAATTACCCTGCTGGCCAGTGCAAAAGAGCAGATCAATGAATTATTTGATCCTCAGCCTGTCAGCCCATCAGGGTCACTGGGTTTTAAAGGGATGTTCACTGCAGTTAAGAGTACAGGGCTTTTGTGTGATTGCCCTTCACTTTAGACACAAAGGTGCAAAGAGATCCTTATACTTATCTGCAGTTTTAATATCTACTCTTAGTCACTGTCCTGCCCCCAGATGAAAGATCCAAGGCCACCAGTAGCAGAACAGTCTTTCTGAAAACTTGTGAATTGTTTTGGTTTACAAAGTACATAAAGTGAATTAAGTTTTACTTTACAAACTCTGGTATTTATTTGCTTTCTGCTTGAAATTTCACAATCTTTTTTTTTACTTAATATTTTTAAGATGATGTATACTTGAAATTTGTTTCCATCTTAGAAAGTTTACACTTTAGCTATAGATGAAACCCCAAAAGCAGAAATATGTAAAAATTCCTGCAGTTATATAGCTGATGACACAATATAGTTTATGACTTAGATTCAGTATTTTGAAGAGGCTAGCCTGCATTTTCAAGAATTGAGAACCTGTAATTAGGATCCATAAAATCTATTTCAGCCATTTGTACTTTGTACTAAGTGGTACTAGCAGTTCTTTTTCTTTCTTTGTACACAATTATTCCTAAAGAACTATTTTTATATTTTTAGAATCTATTTCAAAAAGCAGCTTATCTGTCAGACTCATCCATCAAACAATGCTCAAACTCTAAGTATGCAGACTCTAGTTACACAGACTATGCTTCTATATAGATGTAGGAATCATACAATTAATATGCAACTGTGAAAATGTGTAGCTGTATGTTTGAAAGTTTAAAGTACTGTGTTTACCTTTTCCTTAAGGCAACAGTGTGTATTAATATGGTAAATATTTGCAGGTGAACAAAAAGTTATTTTAATAATTCCTGCTTAACTTTGATTTTTCTGCTTAGTGGTGTAGAAAAACACTACACATTGTAAATAACTTAAAAGCTTCCAGTGTGGGCTTTTTCCTTTCAAGTTCTTACAGATTTGTAATAAATCTTTAAGAAGAGAATTAATCAACAACATGAGCATATTCTTTGGTTTTAAATCTGCTGAAATGATATTCAATTGCACCAGAACTTAAATTTCCATACTGGTGAAGCTGAGTCAGGCTGCAGTGTGATCAAATTTGCTTTGAAAGGTCAGGCTTAAATAGCTTTCTATTCCTTCATCTGATGTTTATAAATCTCTTACTTAAAGTCTATCTGAAAGAGAGATTTTGCTTAGATAGAATGAACTGTGTATAGAATTAAGAGAGTTGTAAATTTATTATGAGAAAATGCAAAGAAAAGGCTTTGTGAGAGAGAGCAAAGTTGGAGGATGATGGTCACCTTCAAGATGTCCAGAACAGATGCACAGGGAAAAAAATTAGTTATTGGGGAAGAGAGGGTGAGAAAGACAGACAAAGAAAAGAAAAGGAAAAAAAAAAAAGTATAAAGAGGCATAGAAATTACTGAATTAAAGACAGCTGGTTAGACCAGTCAGTTGCAACGTGCCAGAATTTTAATTTTATGTTTTGTTCCTTTCCATTTTCTTCAAAATAATCAGTTTTCCTTTATAACTGTCTTCAAAACTATTCCACCATTACTCTCTCTGGTTTTTTATGTGTTTAGGTAAAAATCTTAGTAATTTTGAGAGGTAAGTGAATTGAGCCACCTACTTTATTCTTCCAGCCTAAGCAAGAAGCTCCTGGAATTGTAAGTTTTTCAGTTTTTTGGGGTGGTTTTTTTTTTTTTTTTGGTTTGTTTTGGTTTGGTTTTTTGTTTTGGTTTGGTTTTTTTAGACTTTCTTCTGATCCCTGATACAATACTTTGTTTAACAATAAATATTATCCTAGCAGTTTACCAATTAAGGATGGGAAAGGCATCTTTCTTTCCCTGTTTTAAGCTTCACTATATTTCTATGGCTTCATCTGTATTTGTCAATTATTTATGTAATGGTTCATTACTATACCCAAATCAATTGTCTGTTTTTCCTAGAGAAATAATTTCCTTTTTTACTTATTTGAAAGGAGAGAAAAAAATAAAACCCAAACGTAGCAGATTACACAGCTAATTCTTAAATAATGTATATTTCCTGTAACATCATACTTACTGTCTACAGTAAAATTTTCAACTTTATTCACCGCTATCGTGTTCTTTGGTCTATATTGATCAGAAACTATAGGCAGTTGGTTGGTAAGATTTTTCAGTTTTTGTGGTGCATGTCAATTTTGTAATTATGAATTAGTAAATTCACATGCAATAATTTTAGAATTAGAACCAGGAGTGTTCTCCATAAGCTGTGGGGGTCAACTGGGCTCCACAACCACCTTGCAGGGACTGTTAAATGTCAGAGAAGTCTGTTGGCCACAGCTGAGTTTATCCACAGGACTCCTCTGTATTGCCAGTAGCTTAATCCCCTGTGCAAAGTCTTTATATCTGGATTTGTGTTGGAAATCAGTGTTTAGCATTCAAGAAGTTGGCAAGGTTGTTTTCCTACAGTGATGACCTCTGTGACCTGCTGGAGCACACCAAAAATTACACTGATCCATTAGAAAGATTAATACAAAGACAATAATGGCTCCTCTGATTTATCTTTCTGTTTTTATGAAAAGTTCACAAGTTTGCCAAAAATGACTGACAGGAATAGATAATCTCTGCTTTTCATCACCCAGATCAGACAGACTTAATGTTACCAATGAAAAGACAAATGCTGTGCTTCTATATGTGGAGGCTGAACAGAGAATAAATCATTTTTTTTCTTCTAGGAAACATCAAGTTTAATTTTTTTACTTTGAAAACCAGAGTAATAATGCAGGTGACATTTGTCAGGGTGAAATGAGTAGACAATTATTATTATTAATGTGCATTTGTTTCAATATTTGACACAGTCAAGGACAGAGAGCATTGACCATTTCATCTAAATAACTAAAAATCTAATAATTTTGCAGTCACTCAGGGTATGTGGCATTCCATGAACAATCTCTAGTCACATAAGGGACTTTGCAGATGATATTAGTGAATGTAGATGATGCTTTATTTTTTTTATGCTGGGAATTGATCCATTCCTTTCTTCAACCAAATCAGTGGAGTCTGATTATTGAATTAGCTGCTGCAAACATCATACATTTTGGGAAGGTCATGGTTGGGTAGTTAGAAATAGCAAAGCTGTGCAAATGTATTATTAAAAGGTGAAATGGCAAAACTGTTTCGTGTTCTCTGTTAGCAAAAACAAAGTGAGGTTTTTTGGTTTTCTGTTTTGTTTTAATTTGCTGCAGAGCTATGAATTTGAAGCTCATTAGGGATGATCACACTGCATAATAGAAGGACAAAGGAAGAAAATGTTAATATTTAACTTCCAGTTTTAAGTAGTCTCAATCCAATTCCTGCAGGAATATATGTGAACAAGGAAATACTGGGTTTTGGTCATTTTCTGGTTGTTAGATAGAAATAATCTTCCAGGTTCTGTCCAAAACCCATGTAATAAGCTATTTTTATTTCTTTCAACTGTACAAACCATAGTTATTCAATAAGATAATTTGAGTATACTTCTCTGATATTTTTGAATGTTATCAAATAACAGTCTCTCTGGGCAACCTGTTCCAGTATTTAACCACCCTCACATCAAAGAAATTGTTTGTGTTATGTTTAGATCAAATTTCATGTATGTTAATTTGTGTCTGTGGCCTCCCATTCTGACAGTGGTCAGAGAAGAGTCTGACTCCTTAGTTCTTATTTTCTCTGTTGAGGTAAGTATACGTATTGATAAGATTTGCCTTAAGACTTCTCCAGGTCAAAGTGTCCCAGCTCTCAACCTGTTGCTCATATGAAAGGTGGTCCAGTCCCTTCTCATCTTCACTATCCTTTGCTGGACTTGCTCAAGTAAGTTCATATCTTTCTTGTACTCCAGAGCCTGGAACAGGACCCAGCACTCCTGATGTGTCTCACCAGCACTGAGGAGTAAGGAAGGAATAACATTCGCGACTTGCACACAGCACTCTTCCTAATGGAACTCGGGATGCTGGTGGAATTCTTTGTCTCAAGGGTACATTGCAGACTCGTGTTCAGCTTGTTCACCGGGATCCTCAGCTCCTTCTCTGCAAAGCTACTCTCCAGATACTTGCCCCCAGCATGGGGTTATTCCTCTGTAAACGGAGGACTTTGCCCTTCCCTTTGCTTAAGTTCAGGAGGTTCACCTCTGCCCATTTGTCTGGCTTTTCCATCTCTCTCTGAATGGCAGCACATCTGTTTTCCACAACTTAGGACCTGATAGGTGAAGGTCTGTAGTGATTAAGAGGGATCTATTGCTGAATTCTCTTTTTCCAGCTTGGTACTGGAGACTGACTTAAGAAATACTAGGAACATCAATGGAAATACATTATATGTCACTTAATATCAAGCAGATCACAAAAGAAACACTTAATACTAATACATTATAAAACCTGAGGATATTCTAAATATTATTTTTATAAAAGAAAAAGTAGTTTTATATATGTATTTCACTGTACTGTGTCTCCTCTTCATCAAATAAATAAATTAACAAGCAAAATAACCTAAACAAATAAACTACCAAACCCAGAAGCAGATTGCAGAGACCTAGCTTATGATGCCCTTGCATTTGTTCTTGCTCACAATGGATGTAGTTGCCCATCATACCTCTAGGCAACCATATATCAAAATGATGCCCTTTTGACTTCTCTTGTCCCATTTCGCCTGTTTTTTTTCAAAGGTGGATAATGGGATTTGAATAACTACATGAGCATTCTAAGAGAGCTAATTGAGGGGGAAAAAATAACCCCTGAGTACCATTCTATTACCATTACCCAATTACTCTCTACTGAGTTATAAAATTGTTCTCTTGTGCATCATTGAGCCTGTTTGTTTGAGGAAGAAGCAATAAAAAATGGTAAGAATGCCAGATTCTGATTATTGTTTTTCAGAGAAAATACAGAAACTAAAACCACTAATGAATTCTCTGATGGTTCTGCTGTATGTTTTTTTATTTGTTTAATCTTGCACAACTAAGAAAATTGACAGAAATAGTAACCCAAAGTTACTTTGTGTAATCTAAACCTTCTGAATAAGACTTCTGATATAAATTGTCAGTCGTAACACCATAAATAACATGAATATACACTGTACATTACGCAGAATTTTTTTCAACTTCTTATGCCCCTTACTACATTATACAGGAACAAAACCTCATGGTAGACAAATCACTTTTAGCATTCAAAGGTCAGAATAATTGCTTGCCATTGGCAAAATAATTCTGAATTATTTTATACCAGAGAAATAATTTGGGCTTATTTTATTATGGTAGTATTTTAAAACAAGAAAGAGGGAGTAGCAGTGGAATGGAATTGATACCAGATCCATTTGTCATAAATCAGAGGAGCTGCATGTAAAAAAATATGAACATTAATAAAAAAAATATGAGGAACATTATTTTTTTGGCCTTTTTCTGGTCTTGAGAAAAAAGTAATAACTCTGTATTTGTCTGACCTGTTATTATTCACAGTGATGGAAACAAAGAGCTAAACCGTCTCCCACAAGGCACCCTTAATCAGTCTGAGGCACACATAGCATGTGACTTTTGTCTGTACAAAACAAGGAAGAAGAAAGATCTATTTACAACACTAATGATTATCATAAACCCATTTTTCGATCACTCAGTTTGCACTACAGGTGGCAGAATTTTTGTATCCTAATAATAATCCTACAGATTCTCATAAGGCTTTTTTGTTCAGAGCTGGATAGCTTTCAAATTCACAAGCTTATTCAGTCAGAATGACTCTTTCTTGCCCTATGACTGACTGTGTTCTTGATCAGAAATGAGCAATCACTGAAAGCATATAAAATCTTTTCAGGGTGGGTGTACTTCAATTTGGCCAATGGACCATGCTAGAGCACCACTTTTATATTTGGAAGCCTTTATGACTGCTGCTAGGGAAATCAGAGCTGCAAGGCATCATTGAGTTAAGCTGAAACATCCATTCCTACTAAAGGAAAAGGATGAGGGAAAGCAAGTCCTACTTAGTTCCTACTACAGAAACAGTTTTGCATCCTTTGAGTTGGAACATATCTGTCACTTAATAACCCTTTCTCTGTTCTGGTTCCCAGTTTTACAAAGAGTGGAACAAACACACTGGGGCTCTTATTCTGTCACTCACAACATTATGAATTATGCAGTAATTTTGGCTTTTTCTGCCTACGGTGTGGACCGTATGATGTGTAACACAGCCATATACACCATCCTGCCTCCCTCAGTGGGATTAGTGGCCAGTCCTGGACAACTGAAAAGTGCAGACAGCCTGACTACAAACTGACCACCTTTCTAAACAGTGTGGACATACAAGGTAAGCTACAGGATTCTCAATTTCATTTATTCAAGAAAAAGAAAGCTCCCTTGCTGATAGTAAAAGAAAAAAAAAAAAAAAAAAAAAAAAAACCATGTACCAACTCACATTTCCAAAACAGGAACATGAATTTAATGCGGTAGACTTTTAATTTAATATGGGGAAATCCAAGAGTATTTAACAGGGTCACCACAGAAAAACAAGAAGGAATGTCTGCTGAAGTGTACAGCTTGAGTAATTTGAAGAAAGCTACATTTTTCTGATGTTGAAAGTACATTTGCAATACATACAAACTATTATGAAAGCATCAGTTAATTAAAAGCAAGTATTAATTTCTGATTTAAACAAGTCTACATTAGTGGTGACAATTTATAAGCCAAAAAAAGTAAATATGCTCAATATCTCTTTTTAAACTATACTGCAGTGCATACTACCTATGAAAAAATAAGAAACGTTCCCAGTAACAACTATAAGCATGAAATAGCACATAGCTACTGTACTGTATTTTTTCAAATTAGGAGTATCATCTTGTTTATTTCTAGAACTGATCAGTTCCATATTGGTTTTTGTTAAACAATGTAATCTTGTCAAGAATTTGAATATGATGATTGAAGGTAGGCAGTCTAATCCAATGGTAAAAAACATGTTCATTTTCTGTTCTTCAATGAGTAGTTTCATTATGTATGAATAGAATCATCATGTCATTCAATTCTCAAATTTAAAAACTTTTCTGGAATATTACAGCATCACCAGTTATGATTCAGCAGCCTGATATAAATGGGTATGATTACCCAGCATTTACACAATTAAACATGTGACTCTTGCTGATGCTAGTAGAAAAATCAATGGATGATTAATACCATGGAAATGCCAAAAACAGACTGAGAGGATTTAAAATTAATTGCTGGCAGCAGGGAATACTCCAGGAAGATATAATAGTGAAAAATAGACATAACCAGCAGTTATTCTTGCTGAACTTTATTGACTATCAAGATGGAAGGTTTACACATTGACTACGGAAAAAGAGAGATTCTACAATGTGTCATGGAAAAATAGCAGCTGTAAGAAAATAGCTTATAGAAAAACAGGATACAAACTTACTTACATAGTACTCATCTGGAAGAAGTACAGCCATGCCTCAGAAGAGAAACTATAATTTTAAAGTAAGAAAATAGCATTTTAAATGATTCATCACATTTAGCAAAGATACAGCTTTTATACATTTTTATATACATGCTTACTTATAAGACAAATATATTTTTAAAAAATGTTCACATATTGATAAAACGATTTGGTTGTTATTTTTCTCTCCACAATGCATCTATAAATTGATTCTGCTATGCTGCTATATTTCTGACCAGTATACTAAACTTCCTAAAACACACCTAACCTTAGACAAAACACTGAGAGCCAAGCCATTATATTTTCTTTGATTGCTATTGGAGTTTGTGAAAGCATATTATGGCACAGGATCAGTTATTTTTATATGTTTTCAGTGGTAATCTCAAGACAAATTTGTGATTGGAAGTAAATTTTGGGTAGTAAAGTTCCATTTATTGAAAGGTACATGTGCTAAAATTAGGCATAATTGTTGTAAAAGTTTTTGTTCTCACATACTAGGTAGCAGTTGGGTAATACTGTATGTGACAAAAAAAACCTTTGTCTTTTTAACAGTATTAAGCCTCCCTATATAGAGCTCTACCTATATGTGTCTGTGTGCTTGTTTACATATAAAATATTTCAGCTATTCAATAAAATTAGCCAAGTATTTTATGGCTTGGAAAGATTTTTCAGAAGACAGTCCTTTTATAGACACATGGAACACACTGTGTTGGTCAGTCAGGGAGGCAGCAGGAAGGAACATGCTTGATCACAAAGACACATCTAAGAACAGACAAAGAAGAAAGAAAGGAAGAAAAGGAAGTAATGTGGCTCATATGCATATTTTGCAAACCAATACTCAGTTTTGCTTCGTGGAATCATGACAATAAACTGTTTTGCACCAAGCATGTTTTCAAATTTTCCATTGATTTCAGCTGAGCTGCCAACTTAGGTCAATGTAGTCTTCAGCATATATGATCCATTTCTTGGTTTTACGTAGTAAGCACCACATCATGAACCATCTTCCTTTGGTTTGTGAGGTCTTTATAACAGGCTAGGAAGATTTGCAGACTGTTGTGAAGAGTTCATATTCGGAAATCAACTAAAACTTTAAAGAATCAGAAGACACTAGGGCAGACTGCAGACAGCCCATCACTGCACACCACTTCATTTGGGTAACAGGTAGTCTTTCCCTCAGTATGCTGCTAAGAGTTGTGGGGAGGAGGCAGAAGAATAATTTGTAATTATAGAATCACTTTTTTCCTTCCTTTCTCATTAAGATATTCCACTGATCTCAAGAGAATGCATTACGGTATTGATATCTAAGCCATAAAAATGTTTCTGATAAAATTGCAAAGTAAAAGAAAACATATTTGGTGCATATTAAAGCTGATGGAGAAATTCAAACTGTAACTGGGAGTTGAACTCCTGGGCAAGGTACTCAATGTAAAGGCTGATATGATTGGTGTGGGTTCAAGCATATCCAGGGAACTGACTTTTGACATATTTTTGCAGACTCCTTTTAGACTCTGCCCAAGGCATTGTTCATTATTTAAATATATATTTAAGCAGAAATGTATGTTTAATTCACCTCAAGGAGCACAGTAAGAAATCTCCAACAAATACATCAAGTCTTGTTCGAATCTTTTTGATGACCCTTACCTGAACAGATACCTTTTTCAATGTAATAAAGGAGATCAGAGTGAATAACTTAGCAGAATGGGTCACAGATTTTCTACGGATTACTCTATACAGCGATAAAAACATCACTGGAAGTTTTCTGAGCTCCAAGAGGTCCAAGTAAAATATTTCTAGAAACTAAAGAGCTGGATAGTCTGTGCTGCCTCTAGTGGTCTTTTGATTAGAGAGGACAAGACATATCTTAGACAAGATATGTGGGTAAAAAAAGAGCATTTTTAATTAACAGGAGATATCAGGAAAAAAAGGTAGATAAATAAATCTGGGGAGTCATCTCCTTGCAGGAGAAATCCCTGTCATCAGTTTGCTTGGTAAGAGTATCTGCCTTTGTCTTGTGTTAGTGCAGTGGTGTTTTGGAAGCAGGGGAGGGGGTACAGAGGTGGCTCCTGTGAGAAGCTGCTGTAAGCTCCTTGGTTCCAATCCCTGCCCCACCTCTGCCCAAGACGGAGCAGAGAGTAACATATCCAAGAAAGGCAAAATGAAACTGCAAAGATATATGTATATCTTAAAGATCTGCAGAGCAGAAAAAAGAAGGTAAGAGAGTAGTGATAGAGCAAAGACACTGTGGTCAGTGAAGGACAGGGAGAAGATCCCTGAGCAGAGATTTCCCTGCAGGCCATAGAGAGGCACTGTGGAGAAGTCCCTGAAAAAGCACAGTAAAGCAGTCCCCAAAGGACCATGGTGGAGTAAATGCAGATTTGTAGCCTCTGAAGGGTCAGAGAGAGTAGATGTGGAGCTGCAGCCTGTGTGGGATCATGAAGAGGGGCAGATGTGGAGCTGCAGCCATGAAGGACCCCATGCCAGAGGAAGTGAGTGTTCCCAAAGCAGGATATGGGTAGCCCATGCTGGAGCAGTCTGTGCCTGAGGGACTGCACCTTGTGGGAGAGACTCATGTCAGAGAAGTTTGTGAAGGACACTCCCATGAGAGGGACCCGGCATTAAAGTGGGGGAAGAATGTGAGGAGTTCTTCCCCTGAGGAGGAAAGAGATGTCAGGGGTGAGATATACTCATTAAATATCTGGTTTTTATTGAGGCTCATCCGTTCCAAAAGTAATATGATAAATAATGAGATTATTCAATGAAATACCTTCTGCTTTTACAGTAAAAGCAGAAAGATAAAAGCTGACTTCTATTTAATGCTAGAGGCCTGTATGGTTCTAACACTTGGAAGTGTTTATAAATCTCTGCATTCAGTAGAAGCAAGAGCAACAAGTCATTATTTTATTATTTATTTTCTTGCTTTTTACTAGTCATTTCTTCATCAAACCAAAAGCATCAAATATTGTGTTCCCCCCCAACACTATCTAATTTCCTTCACATTTGACAATGCATCACTTTGTTACAAGTGTGTTCTACTAAGGAACATCATATTCTTGTTGTTGAGTAATTCTCATTAGCATGTTTTACACATAGCTGAATATGGAGCAACCTAGCGAGACCTTACTGGTGAGTTTACAAGGCATGAAGAGGTGCTGATGTTACAGCTCTATGGACCTGTTTAAAAGAATTAAAATTAATATATGATTGCAATAAAATACTAATTTCTCAAAACAGTCTGATTACTTAAAAAAATTAAACTATACAAGTGTTTGCTTTTTCTTTCTGTTGTTATCAAGTTCCAGGTCCAGCTAATCAACCAGTTAGGAAACCTAACAAGATGCTGTCTCTCTGATTTCATACTTTTCATAGTCAATAGAGCTACAAAATTTAATATAGTCAGCAAATACAGTCAACATGTAGAATGTGACAAGGCAGATAATTGTGAGTTACAACTCAGTCAACAGCTGTCAGCAAGGCCAGACAAAAACTGAAAGATAGCTCTCAGTACTGACACAGGGCAGAAATTTTGTTATCAACACTTTGCCCATAAAGAAAAGGCATATACGTTCCTTGTAAATTGAGGCCTGTTGAAATATTCACTATATCTCATTACAGGAAGAACCTACTCAGTTCTAAAGGGCATGACTTTAAGCATTAGGCAAACAGCGTTTCTTTAAGAGATATGTTAACAGTAGACTGCCAGGAAGTACCTTCCCTTTGTCTATAATGTTGTAGTATGCTGCTTAAAGCTTTCTAACTGCCCAGGAGTTTTTAATTTACACATCCTGAAAGAGATGACATTAGGGTCTTTTCCTGAAAGACTTACTAGATTGTAATCTATAAAACAATTATTTTTGGTACTTGAAATAGAGAAAATGCTCCTATATTTTCCAAACAGAATACGTCAGGTATCATAAATGGTACACTACAAAGTCACACCTGAGTTTCTGCTTGTTCTAGTTGTCACTGTTAATGTTAAATACATCTGGGTAGAACATATGACAACTTTGTCTCCTGACTACAATAGGTTAAATAGGACACAAGTTTAATTTTCTCTTCTTTTTTACAAGTAATCACTTCAGCTGAGCACTATAATCTTCCCAGAATTGATCCACTGAAGAACCTCAAGCAACCTCAGTGGATCAGTTTAGGGAAGCTTAAACTAAATTGCTTGCACCATCTCCCTTGTGCAGATGAAAAAATGGATTTTTCATGATAAACAGTTTTCTAATATGCTGAGTCTTTTTCAAGCATGACAACTTTTTGTTTTAAAAGGGAAAGAATATGTTTTAAGACACAGAATACATATTACACTTGCAGTGTCCTGCAAGCTGTAGTTTCTTATCACAAGATGATTTATAATCCATGATGTCATAGATGCATTGCTTTTTACAGATGCTATTACAGATGGGGTAGAGGAATAGTAAATGGTTTGCCACATCTGTAAAAGATAACTGGGTTGCTAAGTATTTTTATGTGACAAATAATGGATCATGTTAATCAGTTCCAGGATCAAGTAGAGATTTAAGAGAGCTTTCACCTTATATGTATCATCAGCTATACTATACCATTTAGTTATGACATATGCTGAAGTGATATTTTGTGTGTATGTGTTCACACCTGCATATTTACAGAAGGATTTGGAGGCAAGAGGATGAAGGGCAGAGGAAACTAACTAAACCTTCCTTCTGAGCTTTTTCATTCTTTTCTCTAGGAGAATGTTCACCTGCTTACTGCTGTCTGAAAACACTGAATCATTTAAAATGGGATAGAGGCTTGCAATATATTATCTACATGCTCAACATCGAGACTGGTTCAGCCTTGGAAATGATGTAAGGTTATTATGAAATCCTTCCCTTCAGCACTGTGAAAGCTTTCTGTGATAATGTTTTTTCCTGTAAACAAAATTTCTAAATTTAAATGAGGTATATTTCAACAGTAATAGTATGATGATGTCCACATGACTTAGAAGGATTTAACACTAACTGGTCTGTACAAAAGCCATCTTTTCAGAGAAGAAGGACTTTCTCCAATTACCAGTGGAGCCTGCATAAAACTTGAAATAGAAGAGTGACATGCTGTCATTGAACTCTTAATTCTGATGTGACTGTTTTCTCAGACTTTGTCCAGTCCTATTCCTGGGTATACTGCAGCAATCCATCCTAAAAGCTGTAAATAGCTCAAGTCAATAGATGAAGACAGAAGCAAGAGGAGGGCATGGTGCAGATATACCAGACTCAATGAAATTAGAAAGGTGATTCTTGGTTAATACTACTATTCAGATGTCTGTAATAGAGATGGGTCAGCTAGGACAGGTTTTAAAATACTTTGAAAGTTAAAGTATAGATGTCCTTGCAGGAGGGCAATACTGTTCTTGCCAGAACCATGACATTTCTTAGCTAGTCTTCAAAAACTTTGCTAGTTTTGTTTTTGTTTGGTTTGGTTTGGTTTTGAGGGTTTTTTTGTTTTTTGTTTTCTGTAGGATTTAGGATTTTTCCTCTGCAACATTAGAGCATTTGTGAAATAACTTTTCTTATTTCTATATTTAAGATGCTGGTTTTTTTCATAACAGCTTTTGCAAGCCACTTGGCTTATGCTCTACCAGATCACAGTGTGTGCTAGAATTACTCCTAGGAGATGAAATGAAAGTGAAAGAAGGAAGACAGGGAAAGGTCAGCGAGTCTCTGAATGTGAAGAAGAGGTGTTCTGGCACTGTGACTTCCAAGAAGCTTTTAAGAGTCTCAAGAGATGTGGCATCTTTGAAGAAGCACATTAAATATTACAGCTAGGAAACTTCAATCATCCTAATCCATTCCTATCATGAAATCACAGAATGGTTCCTGGGTTGGAAGGGACCTTAAAGATCATCTAGTTCCAGCCCAAATGCCATTGGCAGGGACACCTCCCACTAGACCAGGCTGCTCAAAGCCCCATCCAACCTGGCCTTGAACACTTCCAGGAAGGGGCATTTGCAGCTCTTCTGGGCAGCCTGTTCCAGTGTCTTATGACCCTTACAGTAAAGAATTTTTTCCTAATGTCTGATCTAAATCTATCTTCCCTCTTCCAGCTTGAAACTGCTGTGCCTTGTCTTGTCACTACATGTACTTGTGAAAAGGTTCCTCCCATCTTTCTTGTGGGCTCGCTTCAGGTACTGGAAGGCCTCTATAAGGTCTCCCTGGAGATGAGTCTTTTCCAGTCAGCACAACCTCAACTCTCTCATATAGTTTTCATAGGAGAGGTGCTCCAGCCCTCTGTTCTACTTCATGGCCTTTGGCCTTCTCATGATGAAATAATCTCTGCGGTGATGATGGTAGTAAACCTGTGAATATTCTCACCCATAGAATAAACATTACTGTTGTCTTAGATTAAGGAACAATGCCTCAAACTGATTTTGGAAACTGAGATTTGTAGCATGAAGCCAAAAACCTCAAGGGAGACTTTGACTAGACCAATGTTTTTTCACTGAGTGCTTCTGAAAGGCTGGTAATCAGGAGTTTAAGTATCAGCACTACTTTAAATCACATATTGAGAAATGCATCTCATATTAAAATATAAACTGAGGCTGTGAAAGCGACTCACTTTTAACTTCTCTGAGAAACTAAGTATAAAACCTGCTGCTACTAGCTTTTCCTACTTTTTTTTTTTTTCCTACTTTTTGTCTTTTCTTCCCCTTGCCTTCCCACCGTAGTTCTACAACTTTATACTGGATACATGAGTTTAGGAACACAGTGACATGATGTTTTGAACTGAGCTTGTAGGGACAGAGTTTTTTCTGTTTTTTCTGGGGCAAACCTGTCTTCTTCTGGAAAGGAAAATCACAGAGCAAGACAGTAGAAAGGGAAACTGTATAGACAGCCAGGAATTTAACAGCAAACCAATGAAAGAATGGACTGAAAGGTGAAGTTTCTAGGAAATCATTCTTATATATAAGTATATATATATGTTCATAAGACAAATCCTCATCTTTTCTGTGATTTATAAGATTGTCCGGATCTAGTCTCCGCTCTCTTCCAGAGGGCTGTTTATGATGTTTAACGTATTCATTCTTTTGTTCTGCAAGTCCTCAAGTTTGTTGGGGGGATGAGGTTTTTCCTGTAATGGGTGGAGGTAAATTTCTTTCAGCCTAAAGGTGAGACTTATGTTTCATAAATTGCCTAAAAACCTCTGAAGCTTAATGTTTAGTCTAAGCCAGTCATTTGGTCTCCTTTCATTATAAGCAGGGAGAGAATTAGCTGCTTTTGGAGCGAGTTCTAAACCAGTGAGATAACTTACCTCCAGGAGACCTTTCTTGTTCACTGACAGAAGAGGATTGTGGCTAGGTGATGATTTAGAGTAGACACTTAACTTTTCAGCATTTGAAGTTATGACATTATTAATCTGGACAGGAATTATCTCACTATGAAGCTATCTGAACAACTAGTCGTGATTGCAAGGGAATAAAGTGAGTGGCAACATCCCTAACAATAAGGTAAAGGTGTAAAGAAATGGCCTCTGTGCCTAAAATCTTCTGATACAGTAGAATCTTTATTCAAACAAGCAAGTGTTCTAACCAGCAAAACATAGGGGTCTTTTTTCTTCTTGTTCAAGGTAAGCATGTGAGAAAGAAAGAAAGAAAAGAATTGAGGGACTTTAAGAAAGTCACCATCACAGGTCCAGAGATGTCCGGCAAAGGCTTCTTGTTCAAGATGGTGTTCCAATTCCGAACAGGACCCGATGCAGGATCACAGGTCAGTGAAGGACAACTACGACGAGTAAACACTTCAGTGTTCCTTATATACACAGACTTTCCTGCTGCTCTCAAGCTTGATTCAGCCTCCAGGAATTTCGCTTCTGAGGGGGGTCCCCTCACCCCACCGAAAAGGCTGTTGCTGACCGGCCCTTGGTCCTTAGCAGTTGTTAGCGGTCATTATACAGCCTGCCAACGCCACCTGGGCAGAAGCCTCCACCTGACATTTTCAGTCAGTGTGGCTCTACTCCCCCATATTTTGTTTGCCAAATTGTCACTTGAGGCAAAGAAAATTCCACCGAATGGAACCTCACATCCCTGAAGTGTCCCAGGTGGGCAGATGTGGAGCTGCAGCCTGTGCAGGGTCACAGATAGGGTCAGATGTGGCTGTGCAGCCGTGTAGGACCCCGTGTCAGAGGAGGTGACTGCTCCCGCAGCAGCCGTGACTCTGTGTGCAGCCCAGGCAGGAGCAGTCTGTGCCTGAGGGACTGCACCTGTGGGAGGGACTCGTGTCCCGGGGTTTCCTGAAGGACTCTCTGCCATGGGAGGGACCCCGCGTTGGAGCAGGGGAAGGCTGTGAAGTTCCTTCCCCCTGAGGAGGAAGGAGAGGCAGGAACAATGTATGATGCACTGACCCTAAACCCCCATTCCCAGACTACTGAAGGAGAGAGGGGAGTGAAGTAAGTCAGTCTCAGGAAGAAGGGATGGGAGTAGTGTTGGTGGAGTAAGATCTGGCCATGTTTTCTTGTTTTCATGATAGTTAAAATTAGGTTTTTTTCTTCCCAAGTTGCCAAGTTGAGTCTTTTTTTTTTGCACATTACTGTAATGGGAAAATGAAAACCTCTCTATTCATGTCTCGATTAATCAGCCTTTGGGTGGATTTTCTCCTTCCTGTTCATCAGTGGGGTTGGGGCATGAGCAAGCCGAGGCCTGGTTGATACCAGCTGGGCCTAAACATGAGGCCATGAAGCCAGTGAGCTATCTGAAAACCTTTGGTACCAATCGTGGCAAATAGTGCCTGCCTGCTAAGATCCTGTGCCACGGAGCTTTACCTGGCAATGCTATGGGCTATGCACTGTCCTTAATTGGCAACCTCAAGGCCAGCGGTTTCTCAGTCAAATCTATATTTGGGTGGTTGATTGCGCAGTGATGAATTGGACACACAGGCTGGATGCCGCAGTCATCAATCAGCTGTTTGCACAGTCACTGCCTGATGCACAACCTGGGCTGAGGACACTGACAAACCACTTCATTAGCACTGGATGCAGCAGGCACCTCTTTGTCCACCCTGGCCTCACTCCTATCCCATGACCTGTGAATGGAGAAGGGAGAGGCATACGTGACTCCACCAGTGACCATTTATTTGGCTCAGAAAGTGTTCTGTCCCAGCTGTCATAAACAGTAACTTTGCTTTAAATATCTTGTCATTTTGGTATGATTATGCTTCAGTGTTTCACTGTGCTTTAATGTTTATCTCGATAAAGTGTTGCATGTCATGTACAGGTTATGTAGGAAAACTCTAGCATGAAAAATTTCTATACATGACAATATTTAGTTGGTTGGATTGCTTTGGGTTAGAAATAAATTATGCAATGTAGCAAAATCATGCAACATTCTTTTAAGTTAGATCTCATTTGATTTTTACGTTGTACTAAGTTCCATTTAATTTTTATTCTGTTATTTTCTGTAATTTAATTTATAATTATTTTAATATTAGCTTTGCATATTTCCCTATTTTCTAAAATAAGAAACGCATGATAATTAGGTTATAATTCCCTATAATAAACAAAGCAATCAATACTTTCACATAACATGGGAGTTTTAATACATTTTAAGCAGCTGAATGCTGTGATTTTCCAAACTCTGTATTTATGACTTACTCTGCTCAGTTGTATCATGTGTTGTACACCCACATTATGTGTGATGAGTGACCTTAAGAACAATGGTGTTTTGGTCTGCTTTCTATACTGTGAATGCTATGGAACAGAAAAAGTTTTTTTTACCAGAAACACCATAGTTCATTGTGATCCATAGCCATAGGTGGTGTAGATTGCTGAAAAAAACTGGAAACATCTGAAAAGTTCTCCACTTTTTCTTTTGTAACAATAATGGAATTATTATATCAATCTCTTTCTTACAATTTTTTTTTATATTTTTAATTTTTTAGTATTTGTTTCTTTCAATTAGACAGAAAAGTTAACACTCCGTATCAATGAAATTCAGACAAGATTCAAGATAACTCTGAAAATACAATGCTTGAAGGAACTTTTAAATTACAAAAAGCTTTGCCAGTTTAAAGATGAGTTGAATTAAAAATTATTAATGCCCTTCAAAGACACATGAAAAACAATGAAATAGCTATTCTGGGCAGTATGAATGGGCAATGTTTCTTGGTTTATTGTGTGAAAAAAAATAATTGTTGATAGCAGACAAACTAAAATTAGATGACTTGTAGTTATTATTGAACACATAACCTCTAGTCAGAGATAATTGTGCCATCTTCTGTACTTTGTCTAACCATATAATAAAGTACCATTACCCATTTCTCAGTGAGAATTATTTTAATCTATTTCTTGACCAATAGCATACTTCCATCACTAATTTATGGAACACTTTGCAGTATATGATGAAAAAAAATGCTCAGCCTATTTGACCCTGGATAATACTATAGCTATTTTGAACAAAGCTTATGCTGTAGCTTCTCTACTTCACTATCTCAGTAGCACACATTATTTTTTCTTCCCCTTACCTTGAGAAGTAGGTTAGAGAAATTGATTTCCTATTAATTTTAATTAATATTAATTAATATTAATTTACTCTTTATCTAGTTCTAATTATTTATCAAGGCACAATTCACTTCCAAGTTGTAACTTGGGCTGAAAGCAATCCAGTAAAGGATATGACATAAATTATCCAAAAATTAACTTCAAGCTGCAATTGCAATCAGTGATTTATTTATTTTGTTTAGGGAAATTAAAAGAAATGGTATAGTACATCCTTAAATCTAATTCCCTTATTGTATACTATAATGACTGAAAATAGAGAAGGGAAAGGTGGAGAAAAAATATTAAATTTTTAGAGCAAGTTTGTTGGGTTAATGCAGAAAGGTAATTCATTACAAGCAGACAATACTGCAAAATTTATTAATGCAATGAGTCAGGAAAGCTTCATCTATATTAAAAATACTCTTTTCAACTACGTGAATCAAGACACTAAAAGGCAATACTTCCCAGAGAATCAGTTTGTAAAGAACTAAACCTTGTAACAGTTTTATATGCAATTACAGCATTCTTCCTCCACTGAGGTTATGAGTTTATAGTTTCTATCTGTTAAATATCCACAAGTATATGTTTTAGAAGCCTTAACTAAATGCAAGGGAAAAAATAAAAATAAAGTGAAATAAAAACGTGGCTCAGTAAATAGAAAGGACTCAATGGAATTATAAAAAAAGCCTGGAAAATGTAGGTTTATTTTGCCAAACTAGGGGAGCCAAGGAGTCTTGCAATACTTGATCCAGCTATATTGTACTAACCCAGGTATTAGTTAACTGAAAAGAAGTTTCTTTCTTTCCTATAGATTAATCTGCACAAGAGAAAGGGAGAACTGTAGTTGCTCTGCAAAAAGAAAAAAGTAAAATTTTTCTCTCCTTTTTCATTGAACCATTAAGGTTGGAAAAGACCTCTAAGTCCAGCCATCAATTTTATTAGAAGTTACTTTATACTGCCAAGGTAAGCATATAAAGTTCTGATTTTGAGAAATGAATGAAAATCCCCACTGGGATAGGCAGTATGATAGAGGAGTGCTAAACTGGAATGAGAGAAATGATGCTCTGAGAGACTAACAAAGCCAGTTACATGGGCAGCACACAGGTTCCAGAAGACAGACATATTAAAGACAGGAAAACAGAGGGAACAGCTGCTCATCAGATATCAAGCAGGAAGAATGCACAATGTCTGTGCTCTTGGAAAAATATCAGAACTGTCACATGAAATGGGGAACCTGTAGATTTTAGAAGAATCTGTGAGCTGATTCATAGCTTTGAGGAGATATTTTGTCCTCTGCAATACAGAGGAAACAAAATTCCAGGGTACCCATGGGTTCAATTTCAAAGAAAGAAACATGTGAAACTACTTAGCAAGACTTTTCTGAGTACAGACTTTTCCTTGTGCCACGGGTAAATGTTTTGATTTTTTTTTCCCCAAACGAATAGAGTCTCATTCTTTAAGAAAATCTATTAATTCCTCAACTATGTCAGAGATTTTATGAGCGTAAACTAATATTACAAAATATCTTGCAATTATTCCATAAAATCATAGAATTGGCTGGGTTGGAAGGGACCTAAGAGATCATCAAGTCCAACCCTTGATCCACTACCGCTGCAGTTACCAGACCATGGCACTGAGTGCCACATTCAGTCACTTTTTAAATATCTCCAGGGATGGAGAATCCACTACTTCCCTGGGCAGCCCATTCCAATGCTTGATCACCCTCTCAGTAAAGAAATACTTTCTAATATCCAACCTAAACCTCCCCTGGCACAACTTGAGACCATGGTCTTCATTGTGTAATGAAGTGTCTATCTCTGAATTAAATATATAAGGAGAAAGAGTTTTTATAATTTTCAAGTTTACAGTTTGTTTTTAGAGCACCACTTACATAAGAGGATTTGTTACTGTTGTTTTACTTTGCTATTCTATTGACATGATTATACAAAAGTCAGATGGGCAACATGAAAACTAACCTGTGTGAAAAGAAAGTAAGTGCCTAGAAAATAAAATACTTTGTTTTTGAGAAGAACTGTAAACCAGGAGAATGAAATGAGCAGATTTAACTTATTTCCCTGGTGTCTGGAAGTAACCAAGCATGTAGTCAAAGCAAAAGAGCGACCTTCATATTTTTAAGCTATCCTATACATAAAAATAGATGGCTTTCATATGCCTGTTCTGAGAAGTGGGTACACATACTTAGTCTTTCTCAGAAAATCTAATAGGAAATGAAAACTTTCTCAATATTCTGATATGAAATGGAAAAGGTATTGCATTTTTTAGCAAATTCTATTTCTTCTGGACATTCTTTTGCTTTTTGTAAAAAAGGTGGCTTCCAAGATTTCCAAACAATACTCAGGAAGATATTTAGTAGAACGCAAACTTGACAACTCATTTTCTTCAGAGTAATATGTAGTATTTCAGATTTTAAATATTTAGATTACAGACCCTGGGAGTAGTTATTGAAACTATGAGAAGCTTATTGATCTCTTCCTGAAACACTTTCTCTTCCTCAAAGGTCAGGAAAATTAAAAGAGAGAAGGAATCTGGTCTCCTTTTTTTTTATTTTATGAACCAAACCAGTGAAGTGATAAAGAACTGAATATATGGAAATACATATTGGAAAGAGGAGATGAACACAGAAAGTTTCAGCTTGGTACTTCTGGGGCTTCTGCTGCCTTCCTCTGTCTGCTGTTAACATACATGTTATTACATTATGTCTGTTATTAAAATGAATTAACATAATTAAAAGAAATGTTATTTATGAGTGAGACCCAAGTTTTTTCAGTACCCACAGATGCACTCATACCACAGACTAAGGGTGAGATGACAAAGTAAGTGTTGTTTTCTGTGACTGATTCCAGTTCCTATAAGACGAAGGACAAAAGCAGTCAGCTTCTTAGGAGGGAAGGTTCTTTCTTGGTTCTGTCTTTCATCTCCTCTTTAAATCAGGTGCACTGGATCATCACAAGGAGTTCATGGATCACTGTGCAAGGTTTTGGAAGAAACTTTCCCCAGAAGACATTATTGCAATATACTGGGTGGCCTTTTTATGTCTTGTTCTTGACATGCATGGGGTTTATCTAGGAGATTTATGTTCCAATGTAGCAATTCTGGCAGATGATATTAGTGATTTAGGAAGGACCTGTTGGGGATCTTTAAACTCTTCACTGAAAAATCAATACTGGTGCAACTCTACTGGAGATATCAGGGTGATTTATTCTTACTAATTAACAAAGTTGCAGTTTCTTTTTCTACTCGTTTCCATGGCTGAGGTTTCACTTCATGTTTCTGCATATAGAGAAACATGGCTTCTGGGACAGTAACTGAATGAAAGTGCTGTCTGTTTAGCATGCAAGGGATATGAACAGTAAATTTGGAGACATGGATTATGCTCACACACACAGAAATGCAAACCCAAAACTAATTTAAAGATACATTTTAAAAGGACAAAATATTAATATTTAACACTTCAGTAATTATTGCACGTGACTAACTGTGACTGTGTTCAAATAAATTAACACTGTGCATTATCAATCAGCTTCACCCAACTTATAGGTTATTAACTGGACATATCTTGTCAACAACCATAAAAGAAATGCAAAGGAAATCATTATTTCTTGACATAGATGGCAACAAAATTCAAATCATTTAGAGAGCAGTTCCTCTGTTGAGTACTTATTGATTCAGTTTACTGAATTTACATTCAAAATTACGTGCATTTCCAAAATTGTGTTGGAAAGCTATAATGTAAAATAACATTGTGGTATGGATTGGTGAGGTTTTTTTGCTTTTTAGTCCAGGGGATGAACTCAATTTTATTTCTTTATTTAATTAACATGGTACAAAATGCATTTCTTGGAACAAACAAGTTCACTTTGAAATAGCTAATAGATTAACTAAGAAGCCTAGGAGAACCTGTAATTTAATATTGAATTACATTTTTACAAGTACATCTTTATTTGCTTCTCTTTTAAATGTCAATTTCTTTATCAAATAAACTGAACTTCTCATGGTTTTCTGAGGAAGGGCAGTGGTACCTTCCATTCTAGGCTTAAATAAAAATAAGTAAATAATTGTGATGCCACTTACAGTTAGAAATACACAAGAAACTATGTGTGGCAGGGAAAAAACTGCTAAGGTCATATGGTTCAAATCAGATAGGCAAAATGGACTTAAGGATATATGACATAGGTTCATGGGCCCTGAGGGGATGCACCCACAAGCTCTGAGGGAGATGGCTGATGTCATTGCGAGGCCACTCTCCATAATGTTTGGAGAATCATGGCAATAGGCAGAGGTGCCTGGGGACTGGATGAAGGCAAATGTCACTCTTGGCTTCAAAGGATAAGAAGAAGGACCCAGGGGACTACACGTCCATAAGCTTCACGTTGATCCCTGGGTAGGTGGTGGAGCAGCTAATCCTGGAATCTATTTTCAGGCATATGAAGGACAAGTAGGTCATGAGGAGCAGTCAGCATGGTTTCACCAAGGGAAAGTCATGTCTGCTCAACTTGATCATAGCACCATAGAATTATCTATGTTGGAAAAGGATCATTGAATCTGACTTTTAACCTTATACTGCCAAGTCTACCACTAAGCCATGTCCGTAAGTGCCACATCTACATGTTTTTTAAATACCTCCAGCGACAGTGCCTCAACCACTTCCCTGGGCAGCCTGTTCCAATGGTTTACAACTCTTTACATGAAGAAATTCTTCCTAATATGCGATGTAAACCTTCCCTGGTGAAAATTGAGGTAGTTTTGTCTCTCGTTACTAGAGATATGCAATTAACACCCACCTTGCTTCAACCTCCTTTCAGGTAGCTGTAGGGAGTGATAAGGTCTCCTTTCAGCATCCTGTTCTCCAAACTAAACAACCCCATTTCCCTCAGATTCTCCTCATATAACTTATTCTCCAGACCTTCTCCAGCTTCATTTCCCTTCTATAGATTCACTCCAGCACCTCAATGTCTTTCCTGTAATGAGGGGCCCAGAACTGAAAACAGTGCTCATGGTGCAGCCTCACCAGTGCCAAGCACAGGAGAAGAATTACTTCCCCAGTCCTGCTGGTCACACTTTTCTGATACAAGCCAGGATGCTGGTGGTTTTCTTGGCCACCTGGGCACACTGATGGCTCATATTCAGCCAGGAGATGACCCCAGGTCCTTTTTCACCAGGTAGCTTTCTAGACACTGTTCCCCAAGCCTGTAGCTTTAGATGGGGCAGGACCCAGCACTTAACCTTGTTGAATCTTAGAAAAGCTTATTACCCTGTATGAAAAAATTGTCTGGTACGTAAAGCAGTGGATACTGTTTCCTTGATCTTCAGTAATGCATTTGCCACTTTGTCTGATAAGAGTCTCATAGAGAAGCTGGTGAATTATGATCTGGATGAGTTTACTGTGAAGGTAACTGAAAGCTGCCTGAATAGGCAGGCCCAGAGGGTTGTGATCAGTGGCACAAAGTTGGAGGCCAATAAATAGAAGTGCACGCCAGGGGGCAGTACTGGGTCCAACCCTGTTCAACATCATTAATGATCTGCATCGAGATGCAGAGTGTACCCTCAGGAAGTTTGCAGATAACACAGAATTTGAAGATGGCATGATATGAGAATCATGCTACCATTCAGAGGAACCTCAATAGGTTGCAGAAATGCCCTATCAGGAACCTCATGCAGTTGAAGAAGGGGAAACACCAAGTTCTGCACCTGAGGAGCAATAGCCAGCTTGGGTTGTGGAATCTCCATTCCTGGAGATATACAAAAACAATCTGAACATGGTACTGGGCAATCTACTCTAGGTGGACCTGCGTGAGCAAGGGGTTTGAGCATATAACCATTATGTGATCCTGTGATGCTGTAAAAACAGTTTAGTTATTAGCTGCACATAACTATCAAGAAATCAATGCACAATATTTTCAAGTTCAGTATCTGCAGTATAACAGATAAACCACACTACAGAACCCTTAAAAACCAATAGTTACCCCTTACGAATTTCTGAACATCTGCTGTAGCTAATCACCAAAAGCTTTAGTCTCATATGCACTCTCAGACCTGTGTGCACCCACACATACCAGGTAGTTTTTGGTGCCAGATGGTTTACAACTTAGGAGTGCTAAAAGAGTTAGCAGATGTGGTTGCCAAGCCTCTTTCCACTTTCTTTCAGAAGTTCTGGCTAACCAGGTGTCAGGGTTTAAGACCAGGGATGCTCCATTGGATTGGAGACTGGTATATGTGACACCCATCTTCAAGAAAGGCCATAAGGAGGACAGGCCTACAGACCTGTCAGTCTCACCTTGGTGTCAGGGGAGGTCATGGAACAATTATAGATCATTATAGATCACTGTGATGGAGTAAATAATTTTGATCTGTAAAGGAAAGAGGTTTTATGCGAAATTGGGAGTTTTACATCATGTTTGAAAGCCCCCATGGTGTTCATGTGGGTTCATACCAGGGGTTAATAGATAAGATGGGATTTGCTGTCTTCCTGGCTGGTCTACTGGGCATACTGGTCCTAAGTGACAGTATGTCCTTGGTTTAAAAGGGAGAGAAAGCCAGAAGGAGGCTGGAAGAATGATTTCTGGGGGATCTTTGTAGGTTTCCACAGAAAGACTCACATTAAATTTAGGTTTTTTTCAACTACTCCAAATTTGATTTTCTGGGAGGCTTGCTTTGCAAGTCCTGTCGATAAGTTCAATATTCTAAGTTATTTGTATCTGTATGTTTATAACTAGGATGGTGTAATAAAACTGTTTCAAATAGGTTTATAAGGAGTTTGTATTTGATTTCGTGATGAATCTTGGACCTAAAGGAAACAATCTGTTAAAGGTCAACCAATCAATCAGGGCCAGTTAGCATGGGTAGGAAGGCAGATCCTGGTTGAAAAACCTGATTTCATTCATGACAAGGTGACTTGCTCAGTGGATGAGGGAAAGGCTGTGGATGCAGTCTACCTGGACTTAAGTAAAGCTTTTGACAATGTCCCCCATAACATCCTAATGGGAAAACTGGCTGCCCATGGCTTGGGTAGGCATGCACTCTGCTGAGTTAAACACTGGCCAAATGAGTGGGCCCGAAGAGTTGTGGTCAGTGGAGCCAAATCTGGTTGGCAGCCAGGCACTAGTGGTATCTCCCGGAGCTCCATGCTGGGGCCACTCCTATTTAGCATTTCTATTAATGATGTTGATGAGGTGATTGAATGCACCCTCAGTAAGTTTGCAGATGACACCAAGTTGGGAGGGAACATTGATCTGCTGGATGGCTTTACAGAGGGACTTGAATCACAGAATCACAGAATCATAACTTTTTACAAAAACCTGAAAGGAGGTTGTAGTGAGAGTGGAGCTGATCTCTTCTCACTGTTGACAAATGACAGGACAAGGGGAAATGGCCTCAAGGGGCCATTTAAGGGGCCATTTAAGTCAGGGGACATTTAAGTTGGATATCAGGAGAAACTTCTTTACAGAAAAGGTTGTTAAGCACTGGAACAGGCTCCCCATGGAGGTAGCTGAGTCTCCATCTGATGTAAACACTTTGAATTGAAAATACAAAATATGTCTCTTGAATCAATTTTTTTTCCTTCTTCCTGTTGCAACATACTGACCATTAACATATCTTTACCTCACCATATGCCTGACAGACACCTATAAGATAAGACTGCTTATCAGGTCACCTCCTTGTGCATGGTGGAGACAAAGACAATGTAGCAGGACACCCAAAAGACTGAAAGATAAGGATGACATCTCCGGGAAGTCTGTGTGTATCTGGAACTTATGCAAAAAAGGGACCCCTCTTTTTCGCTGTATAAAAAACCCTAGGAAAAAAGGAGAACAAGCAGCTTTTTCCTCTAGACCCTCCCTCTCTTGGCACTTCAGCTTCAGCTACGGGACAGCAACAGTGGAGGAATGGAGAAGCAGAGAACCCAAAAAACAAGCAGGAGCGACGGATCCTACGCACCCGACTACAGCCTGAGGCCAGGGCTAGTGGGTGGTGATAACATTTTGATAACACCCTTGTCTCTTTTCTCTTCTTAATGACTCTTCTCTCCAAAGTAGCTAATTGTATAAATCCTACAATAAATCCTTGTAATTTGTTTAAATCATAAAGCTTGTTATTTTTGTAAATTCATGTGTCATCTATGAGTAGTGGCTGAATTTTCCTTGCAATCAAAATATAAAATAATAACTCGGATCGTAACACCATCCCTGAATGTGTTTAAAAATTGTCTGGATGTGGTGCCTGGGGACATGGTTTAGTGGTGGGTCATCAGGAATAGAGTAATAGGGTTAGGAGGAGGCTGGAATTGATGATCTTGAAGGTCTTTTCCAGCCTGAACAGATCTGTGATTCTGCAGCTGCATGTCCAGGCCCCTCCAACTTGCCTATTCTCTTACAACTGTTTAATTCTGCTGATGTCTTTCTTCTTCTTCACTATTGTCAGTTTTGAGCCATACATTCTCATATATCAGACAGTTTTATTCCTCCAGTCACATAGAGGGGTTACATTCTTCTTCCTGTCCTACCATCTGCTGCTACTTAGGCCATATGGGCCTGGTGGACAGCCCACAGCTACTCACAATATTCATCCCTTATTGCAACTCTGTTGTACCCTGTTGTATGTTACATAGCCTCACTGAGGTAAATATACAGGTGTATATTCCTCAAATATATCATGCATTTTCTTTACACTTTTTTAATAAAAACTGAGCATTTTAGCAGAACATTAAAAGAAAACCCAAAAAACTTTAAAGTGTGTATACTAAACATGACAATTACTGCAACCAGCAAGCAGCAGCAGAAACAGCAGCTGGTTAGATGATGTTTCATCTACCTGGAACTCATGTTGGTGAGGTCCAGAATAAGGTTCCACAGTATTTTCTGAACTGTTTGGAAATAAAAAGAAAGCAAACCCTCAAGGCCCAGGTAGAATCAGCTTTGATCATCTGTGTCCCTTAATGAGTATTTTAATGAAACATGCTAAAAAAACATGGCTGAAAAAAAGAACAACTCACCCTTACTTCCACTTCAAGAACAAGCTCCTTGTTTGCTTGTTGCCATTGGCTGCCTTGTATCAAAAGTGATGAAAGGCAACAGTTGAACTTTGCTATGTACCCTTGATCAGTAAGCTCAAAAAGAATTTGAAAGCAGCGAATAGTGTCAGCATGTTATCTTTAACCCTTTGGATCTCATCAAGTCCAAGAGCCTGTATCTTGGGATTCAATCTAGTAGCAGTGCTAGAGGGACAAATTATTTTTCCTTGCTGAAAGCCTTTACCAGAAAGTGCCACAGCGCTTAACGATTGCACTGCTGCCCCCGTTCTGGGAGTCCAGAGCTTTGCACAATGTGTCTGGGCACAGTGCACCAGGGGAAATCAGACACTTCTGAAAGGGATCCACAGAGCCACCATGTTATGCAGGGCTCCTGAGTGTCTTGAATCTTGCTGTTCTTGAGAACATGAGCCTGCCTTGACTGACAGTGCAGAAGACAGAACTCTGAGGAGTCCTACTTCCAGTCCTCATAGAGGCTCTGGCAGAGATATTATTATTATTATTGTTGTCATTGTTATTGTTTAGAAAAACATTTAAAACATGAATCTGTCTGTGGTTTTGTTTTTGGTTTTGGCTTTTGTTTGTTTGGGGTTTTTTCTTTACAATTACTGAGGTAGTTATATTCACTCAGTTGGGATATGAGACAGCCAGATGTAATTATGCCTTGAAGGTCCATTGAAACCTGCAAATCTCTCCAGGCAGGAATAGATATAGATAGTAGTAAAATGTTACAGGACAGGCATGGATATAAGGATAATGCAAACTGTTGACTTTAGGGCCACACTGGAGGCAAAAAAAGCTCCCTGGTCTCTGTTGTTATCAACATGGGGAAAATTAAGCATTCAGCAAAAGCAACCTCTGCCTCCCCCCAGATTTCCTTTTCCTATCCAAGGCTTCAGATATGATCCCTAGATGAGTAAATCCATGACTGCACAGCTGGGGGCTCCTGTGCCAAACCCCACTCATTGGATCTTCCTTCTAAATCCTTTGCTAGCTGCAAAGGAAGGGAAGGCTCAGAAGTAACCCTGGGATCTGAAGCTGCTTTCTGTGTCTCTATGTGCTCTGCAGTTTTTAAAGCAATTTTAACAGTGAACCACTTTGCCTTGGTCATAAATCTTCTGGACACAAAGACAGACTCACCAGATGTGCCAATGAGGGGCACACTTACCTGGAGCATTCAAGGCATTGCTCCATAACTGTGTGCTTCTCACCCATACTTGTTCTGGAGAAACAAAATTTGTATGGGAAATATACTTAAACACACCTAAAACCAGACCACACAGTACCAATACGTTCAAGTTGTGCCCTACTCACCACCAGGTATCAGATATATTAAAAAAAACCTGACAAAATATATATAGGCATTAGGTTATTTCCAAATCTCTCCTATGTCATGTATAGGCTTATCTCTCAGAGTTTACATCACTTAAAATACTATTTTGTTGTATAATGCCAAAATGGAATTATGTAATTACAGATATGAGTTTAATTTTCAAAGCTAAATGAAAGTTTGTATTGCAGTAGCCTGCAATTCTGAAAATAATACATACCACAAGTAAAAAGATAATCATGTTTGGTGAAAAGCACTAGGTTAATCTGATTAAACTCAGCCTTATTTGGTTTAGGAAATAACGTCTATTATTTAATCTTCCTCTGTAGAATAAAAGTGATTAAACAAACAATCTTTGTTGATGGCTGTCTAATCTATAGTTCACAGAAGCAAGTAAAAAATTAATTTTTTTTTTTTTATCTCTGCCTGAAACTGCCTATATATTTTTAGAGTACCTGGGAATGTAATAATTTGAATTGTTACTGTCAAATATTAGACTAAAACTGATACTTTCCTTGCAATTTAGATAAATATTTGCTATTGTTGTTATTATTATTGGTTATATATTATCATTTATATTACATAATGCATCATTTGTTATTTTTTTATTACTATTTATTGTTTCATAACACTTCTGGCTGACAGTGGTACTGCACTGTAACAATGATAGACAGTAATTGCCTCTTTATCTATCCACTGGGAAATATAGACTTACAATATTGTAGTCCCTGGGCAGGAAAAAGGAGGAAAATGAAAACTCAACAACTTTTCCAAATGTCACAATCTACATTATAAATTGTAAAGCCTGGGGTTTTTTTTTTAACTCCATATTGGCAAGGGAGAAATAGAAAATAGTATGAACAGACTCAAAACACATACAGTTTAATAGTATCTGTTTTCGTAATGGATCAGATCAATCTATCACTCAAAGTTTTCCCTTATAGAAAACATACTGAGCACAACAAGCTGTGGAAGGTGGCACGGAAGTGTTAGAACTGAGATTACAGTACATAGCATCACTATACTCTTAAAATTTGAAGCACATAAACAAATCTTCCCCCAAGCCTTGCACAAAAACCTTTCAGAGCATTACAAGAGGGAGTCAGCATCAACAGCACAGGAAATAAGGCAGTGCTGCTTTCATGCATGTTGTTCAGAAGCATATGAAATACAAAAAGCCTGTATGTCACACTGGCATGTCAAGCTGTTTATATATAAGACAAAAATGTTGGGTATTTTGCATGAGGATTTATATTCCCCAAATTCTTTTATGCTAATTGGAAATGCTTTTAATTATTACAAACTCGTATATTTTCATTTAAAGCTAGCAAGTAAGCAAAGTGAGGGGGTTTTAATATTTCTGGTGTAAACTTGTTAATCTTGATGTCCGATGGTGACTAAAAATTCGAAGAGTTTGTAGTAAAAAGAGGGAGAGAAATGTGAGGGTTTGATGCAATCTACAATGTCTAGAGTTTTCTCTTTTTCTAACAGAGCTCTATTACTTTACACTGAGGTCATTGGTTTTTTGTATAAATTAATTACTAAATGTACCTAAACAAATAATTTTTTCTTCATCTTTGAGTCCACAGATTCTTGGTAAGTATCATTACAATGGTACATGAAGTCTGGGGATTTTGGACTATAACTACACTGAAAGCACTGTTTTATAATTTACTCTCCGAAAAGAATTTTTTGTCTTATAACTAACCATTCTTTTTCTTATTGCTTCTAGGCACTCTCCTGAAGTCCTTTGTTTTAATGTATAAATTATTCTTCAAAACATTCTTTTCCACTTATGCAGATTTTAAAAAAAACCTGTCTGTATAATGAGCCTTTATAATCTGCTGTCAGTTAATTGAGAAATGGTAATTTTTAACAAGTGTGCTTTAGAGAAAGTTGTTCTGAATTATTACTCTTGAAGAGAATACACTTTAGTCCTTGTCATGTGATTTATCATGGAAATTTCAACCTTGCATTAATTGTATTGACTTGAAATTAGAAAAAATATTTTAATGTTTCCATAGACTAGACAGTTCTTGTACTGTTACTGCACATAAATCAGTTATTCTATGTCTTTCTAGTATCTGAACTCAAGAGAGAAAAGCATACATGAGTTATTTTGACTAAAATTACCTTCTTCATTAAATATTATAAAAGGAGAAGAAAAGCCAAGAAACCATTTCATTAAAAAGAACAAAATAAATTTAAAAAGTTCTAAACCCTGCTTATTATACTTTGTGGCATGTAACTATGCATGTTTGGTGACAATCTGTTTTCATAAACAACTAGCGAATTTGAAATGAAAAATCTGTTGGTAGACTAACTTAGACATATGCAAAAAGAAAGTATTTTTTAATTTTTTTTTTTTTTTGAGAAGAACAAAACTTAGAATAAAACCTGAACCTTTAATTGGGTGAATAAATGTATGATACATATTTATGCTTTCCACTATCTACTGCTGTTTGGCAGAAGTTTCAAAATTCAAAGCTATATATCCAGTAAGATTATTTTATACAAGACAAACATTTTATTAACTTACAACCATCTGGCTGTAGCTTCACATTGCTCTATAATTGGAAATTTCAGGTTTATAGGCTCAAAAATTCAGAAGAAAAATGTGCTACTACTAAAGAGATGAGTAAGAGGGAGAAGCCAAATTCTCTTTGCTGGGCTTGAGACTTACATTCCTAGAAATGTCAAGGAAAGTAGCCTTGTTTAAAAGTCAGAGAGCCAAATAGAGGAAATATTCACACTGTGAACTTTTGGCTTCTAAAAGTCAGTGGAGGAAATGGGGTAAAGTGGCAAAAGCAGGTCCTAAATTTGACTCCTGGTCCTGAATGTGTGAATGTGACCCCTGTGCTGTGCATGTGAGTGACAGTACTGCTGTATGGCTAGGGATGTCAAGGAGGCACAGGCACATCCATATACATATACTTGTATCCCTATGGCAACCCAGGATAGATGTGCCTCTTCCATGGGACTGCCACCTGCACCCAGGGTCAAATGCCATACTAGAGCACTAAATTAAATTATGGTGTTACTATATCCCAACTAACAAGTGTCATCTTTAGCAAACTTAGAGCAACTCCCTGAAGCATTAGTGGAATATTGCTTTTGGGCATACACACAAAAACAAAAGTAACACACGCAAAAGTCTTGCTTACTTTTTCTAGATAATGATTTATTCAGCATTTTGAATAGGAAAAAATAATTTGTATATATAATATATATATATGTAGGTTTGTACTTGAAAATTAATTTAACTCCACTATCTAAAATCAGAAAGTCAAGAACCCTTCTAAATATACATGTGTTAAGACTTATGAGATGGATAAAATAAAGAGAAAGGACCTTAAGGTGTTGAACTAAGCATACTAGAAATGTTTTTCTAAATATGTCCGCAAATAAATCACTTGTTTCCTATAGCTTGCTTAAGATAAAACTAATTTTTACTGGTTTGTTACAAAAGAAACCAAGACTAATTGATTTGCTTTTTGTTATTACAGCTTTATCTACACCCATGTGTGTGTCTGAGTTGCTTTTTTCTGTTTTTATGCCCCCTTTTATCTGCTAAATACATTGATGGATGTATTCTGTCCCATTAAAACCATTGTGAATCTGTTTGCAAACAGATATATCCTGGCTGATTATACCACCTTCTCCCTTTTTACTTCATATTTCTACTTTGTAAGGTCTTTAAAGAAGAAAGATGAGCTACTCTGGATTGAAGCTAACTTGTTTGAACTGCCTAATAGGTATCAACATAGTAGAAATAATAACAAAGTAATAATCATCATGTCATTATTGTTAGGACAGAACAAAACAAAACAATGTGTAATGAGTTCTTGTAGGAAAGTTAGTTTAAAAGAAGGAAGAAATATTTTGGGGGTAAAGAAAGTCTCACAAAGAGATTTCTCAGCAGTGCTGCTGATTTTTATGTGAATACATTGTTTCTGCTGTTAAAACTCAAAAGATCTGTCTTCAGACTATGTAAGGAAAAAACCTGTGACCATATTTAAAGACATCCAAATACTAGTCAATTTTTCAGTCAAATTTTACCTGCACAATCTGTAACTAACATAATGTACTAACAGTAATTTTCCCCTAAGCTTCCTAAAACACAAATCCTAGCAAAACCAATCATTACCAAAAATACATTACAACTAAATTTTTTGTGCAAAATTTCTTTGTGTTCAGTTTATCAGAGGACCATTTAAGAGGCATAAACTGATGCAGTGAGACCCAGATCTGAAATTAAGGCTGCAAATAGACCCTCTCTGAGGACTGTAAATGATTTTCAGATAGCTCTGCATAATAGCTTTGTTTCCAGTGAGGTCTCAGAAGTTAGAATAAAACTTACTGTTCCCTCTGCATCGTTCAATAAGGAAACATGAAATAAGTTTTGCTTGATACTGTATACTTTATTTTTCAAAGATAACTTACTGGAGTTTGAAAAACATTGCAACTTCAAATACTAGCCTGATTCTCCCAGTTTTGCTCTGAGAGTAGGTTAGTGACCATGCAAATTTCTGACCCTCTGTAATCATAGAATCATGGAATGCTTAGGGTTGGAAGGGACTTTAAAGATCATCCAATTCCAACTCCCCTGCATGGGCAGGGACACCTCCCACTAGATCAGGTTGCACAAGACCTCATCCAACCTGGAATTAAACACCTCCAGGGAGGGGGCATCAACCATCTCCCAGGCAACCTATTCTGATATCTTACTACCCTCATGGTAAAGAATTTCTTCCTGGTATCTAACCTGAATCTCCTCTCTTTCAGTTTAAAACCATTACCCCTTCTCCTGTCACTAACCCCTCTGGTGTAAAGTCCCTCCCCAGCTTTCCTGCAGGCCCCCTTCTAGTACTGGAAGGATGCTCTAGGGTGTTCCCAGAACCTTCTCTTCTCCAGGCTGAATAGCTCAAACTATCGCAGACTGTCTTCATAGCAGAGTTGTTCCAGCCCTTTGGTCACCTTTGTGTCCCTTCTCTGGGCCCTTTCCAACAGGTCTATATCTTTCCTGTGCTGTGGGCTCCAGAGCTGTACGTGGTATTCCAGGTGTGGTCTCACAAGAGTAGAGTACAGGGGCAGAATCACCTCCCTGGCCCTGCTGGCCGTATCTTCTTTGCTGCAGCCCAGGATACTGTTGACCTTCTGAGCTGTGAGTTCACACTTGGTGGGTCATGTCAAGCTTCTCCCCTACTACCACCCCCAAGTCCTTTTTGTCAGGGCTGCTCTCCATCCATTCTCTTCCCAGCCTGTATTTATGCCTGGGGTTGCACCAATCTGGGTATAGAACCTTAGGACCTTCCACTTGGCCATGCTGAACTTCATTAGGTTGTCATGGGCCCACCTTTCCAGACTGTCAAAGTCCTATTGTTATGGTCTGAGGTAACATTAAAATTCATTTTTGTTTGGATCCATGAAACAAAGTCCATCCGTAGAAAGGTTGAGTGCAAGCAGACTTTATTTGATAATTGACACAGGCAAAATTATAGAGCCAGGCAAAAGAGGGAGAGAGGAAAAGAAGATATAAGAGAGAGAGAAAGAAAAGTGGAAAAAAAGGGTAAGAAAGTGGGAAGAAATAATGAGAGAGAGAGAGAGAACGAGGGGCCCAGCTGTCCAGGGAGTTTTCTTCAAGATGTTGCTGATCCTGGACAGGGTCCGATTCAAAACAGCGGTGGGTCAAGAGACAACAAAACAGCCCTAGCATGGACAGCCATATATACCCCTGAGTCCCTTTTGTTCCAAAGGGGCAGCTGTCAGTCAGATGCCACAGAAGCCAAGGGCATTGCCATCAGAGCCATCGCAGATAGGCTTCCTGGAGGGGAGCTTATGCAGAAAGGTGCAGTTCCCCACCCACTCATCAGTTCTTATCTCCTTCCAGGTGTCATCCCTGTTCTGTTTTGGCCAGGCAAGATCCATTAGCATCAGAGCCATTGCAAGCAGGTTTGCCTCTAGGTGGGGAGTGGCTTCCAGCACACAGTTCTTATCTCTTCCCAGGTGCCACTCCCCACTCTGTTCCAGCCCCCTCAGCCAGGTCCATCAGCATCAGTACAATCAAGGTGGCTCCCTCCACCCTGGCCAGGGTAATGGTGCCTGAGGAGTCGTCCCAGCATTGAAGGCCCTCAGAAAAGGGGAGGAGTCTCCACCCAGCCCTTAGTTCTTAGTTCTTATCTCTTTGGGGGTGTCACCCCCTTCTCAGTTCTGGCTAGGCCAGGTTCTCCATCCTAGACAGGGTTATTCACTTTAAAATTATTCTTCTGAGACAATTTCAAATCAGTGAGATCAGACTCTCACACCTATTTCTGTATATCATAATGTAGAACTGTTGTCTAGTACAATACCTTTAATACGAAAAACATAAAGCAATCAGATGGGAAAAACAAAAAAGCGCCCCAAGCCCAAAAAAAACAGAGAAAGGGAGAAAAATGTTTCTCTGGCACATATTAAAAAAAAATAACTATAACATGATGAGAAATCAAAGTGGAAAAGAATGTGACGTTATTACTTTTTAACAGGAGATTCCCAAACACTGTTAATCAACAATTCAAGTCACTGAAGTCTGGAATACAGGTAGCTACATGCTGTTGTTTCACTGCCTGTAATCGCTTAATAACTGTTTTTGTGGCTCATCTGTGGCCTATCTGTGCACTGCAGGGTGTGACAATAAGCCTTTCACTGAGAAAATTCAGAAGAAATGAAGCAACTAGGAAGGCAGGGAGAGGGTGTGAGAATTACTCCTTGCACTGCAAATAAAAAACAAATTCTACTGATCAAAATCATAATCATATTCATATAGTAATTTAAATATATTGGTTTTGGTGTTCTGTAAATAATGCCTTGAATGAGCCTGAATTAAACTGATGTTTTCCATATGCAAAACCCTTCATGGCCTTAACAGAGGCAACAATCTGATCTATAATATTCCCATTACACATACTGTTACTCTTCTGTTTCCATTATATTGTTTGCAAAATATTAAAGGTCTGTTTTTTTTATCTATTGAAATAAAAAAATGTATTTTCTACCATTCTAGACAGTGCATTAAAAATAAGACCAAGCTTTATGATCCTCTAAAATTGTTTTCTCAGGCAGAGAATTAAAACTGGATTAATTAATACAATGCTGTCGTTGAATGCAAGGGTTTTTAATTAACTTAGCTCAGTAGAAAGAAAAACATTTATCCTAAACAAAATGTAAACCTAAGTTTTTTGACAGTTCTTGAAATAGTCCTAACATACAGCAAAAAACCCAAAAAAAGACCAACCAAAAAAGCCCAACATATACTGGAGGAAACAGAAGCTAATGGACGACTTAAAAGTTAAAAAGCAAGTAAATTTTTCAACTATATTCAGTTTAGTAACTCAGATATCATCAAAGTTTGATACTTTTCTGTAGTGAAATGAGGCAACCAGGTGCCACTAATTACCAGGCAGTGGGCATGAGCTTGTGTCAAGCCCACCTGTGCCTAATTAGGGTGGGCCCCCACTGCGCATGAGCAGGATTAGGGGGCCAATAAAAGGTGAGGCTCAAACTCACAAACTCAGCTCACACTGGAACTCATAATCTCGGCATGCTTGGCTTTAAGTGCTGCTTTCAGCACTGCACTACCTTTATTGCTCCACCAGAGCTCATCGCCGTCAGGGTGAGGCTTTGAGGACTCTCAAACCCGTGGCCTGAGGCATTGCTCGGGTTGTCTGTGTAACAGCGTGCTAGCCGGCTGCGCCACTCAAGCCTCACCCTAAGGCCGATGAGCTCTAGTGGAGCAATGAAGATAGTGCAGTGCTGAAAGCAGCACTTAAAGCCAAGCATGCCGAGATTGTGAGGTCCAGCGTGAGCTGAGCCTGTGTCTCAGGCCTTACCTTTTATTGGCCCCCTAATCCTGCTAATGTGCAGTTGGGGCCCACCCTAATCAGGCACAGGTGGGCTTAACTTAAAAGCTCATGCCACTTCCTGGGAATTAGTGGCACCTGGTTGCCTCATTTCACTACACTTTTCTTACATTATGAGTTTAAAAAATAATAAAACTAGTCAAGTATTTGCACTTTTGCAACTCAGGAACAGATTTTAAACTAAAGGAATTTTGAAATTTTTTCAAAATTCATTTTCTTGTTAGTTTTGTTCAGATCTTCCTTCCACCTGCTACCCCATCACACTGGCTAAGGGTTACTGCAGTCATTGCATTATACATGCCAGTCTCCTTAAGTGGAAAGATAGAGTATAAGATGAGAAGTTTGTTGTATGGACATTAAGATGCTCTAGGTAGTATTCCACACTGCAATGAACTAAATCCAAGAAGGACAATGAAACACTGATTTATGTGAAGGTAATGACAAAACCCATTAATTTCAGGGCAGCCACTCTTGTCTTCATTGGAGCCCCACATTCTCCACTGGAGGTGTTAATATCAGTTTAAAACATACAGCAAGCATCTGCCTTACCTTAGTAAAGGAAGAGACATTATCAGCATGGATTGATATGTCATTAACCAGACCATCCCTTTATCTGTTAAGATTATACAATAGCTTCAACATTACAATTGCAGGTCTTTTTATGTTATTTATATTATTTTATAGAAATGTTCACTGGAGAAGAGAAAATCTCCTTGTTTAGAGTTGAATACTTTAGTTTATATTTCTAGCTCTGGGCTCACATGCTATGAGTGCACTGGAGAGTCTGACACTGCCATGAGTCACCTTAATGCCGTCTGGTCAATGAGAACTTCAGCAGCACAGAGGAGGTTTCATGTCACCATTTATCTGCTAAAGTGAGCCCTGTCATAAAAGGGGATTGTAGTCTCCTGTTTATCCCCCATGGGCACAAAAATAAAGGAGCACATTGTAGCTCATCCCCCCAAGTGTGTTGTTTTCCTCCCATGGAGACTGGAGTGCAGGAAATACACTGCATGCCAGGCTTTTACCCCAAAAGAGTAATACATACACTGAGGTCTGTAATCCAGATATAACATGAAAGGTTACAGAAAGCACAAAGAGTATCCAATAATTCCATAGTGGTTTTGATTTTTCCCTAAGGGATTCTGTAAAATATCTGGTAGTTTTTGAGGTAGCACAAACCTGGCTGAGATTGAGAATTGCTGCTAGAATTTCAAAGTAGGAAAGGTACCTCTGTTCAGTAGATTAAACACAGACCCACCATGCCTCCATGTCATTTTCCCTGTTCATAACATCCTTCTCCCTCTCAAATAATGACTTTTTTTATTTGACTCACAGAGAGTATATTTTTTTCCAGTACAGGGAATCCAGATGCATTATTCAAGGGAAAAGCCTTTACAAGGGAGCAAGGCTTTTAATGGTCAGCTGCTGAACATTGGGCACTGATACATCTAAGAGCAAATTCTGGTTATAGCACAGTGTTCTTATAATAATTCCTAAAACTGACTTAGTGTGAGCAATAAGGAAATGGGTAAGACTGCTACTATAACAAAACACATTCTATAGGCATAGTACACTTGCATAAGGATTATTGGGAACAACTGGTTTAGGATGGTGGCTCATCTCAGTGAAAGCTGAATGTAGGAAAACTGCATTGTAAAAAAAAAAAAAACCAACAATGTTATTTTCATTTCCAACTTGGAAAAAAAATAATTTGTCAGTATTCTCTTTTTCTTCTCATGCACTTTCAGCTGCCATTGATCTCCTCAAGAGTGGCAACGAGTATGCACAAATATTGCTTCTTTGGGATGGATCATATTGCCAATTTTACAATTCAACATAAAAGGTGAAATTGTCAAAGATTAGATAACTCTGAAACTCTTTCTGGATTATATTTCTCTTTCATTACCCAATTATGACTGAACTGGAAATATTGCAATAAAATGCAATACATATTCCTTATAGCATTTACAATATAAATTTGAACAGTCTTAATTGCACACACAGTAGTAATGACTTCAATTTGATTTGTATGTTCTCTGCAGTAAAAAATGTTTTCTGAAGTACTCTGTGAATAAAATATATTATTGAGTATATTTTGTCACATTGAAGAACTTTGGACCAGCAAAAAGATTATGAAAGAATCACACAACTGCTATAAAACTTCTGGAAAAAACAAGAGGCTTCCCTAACTCAAGAAAGAGCCCTGCAAACAAGCTTTAGAGATCAATCTGAGGATTAAACTCTGCTGGCACCCAAAAGAGGCCATTTAGGCCAGGAAGAGATCAAGCGTTACTGCTACAGAGGCCAAGGCAGAAGAAATTACTCATATACTTTCATGTGAATAACAAGCAAGGAGCAGGATTTTAAGGTCTTTTCTTTGCTCTGTTTTGCTAGGGAAAAAAATTAATAAATAAAAAGATGTTTCTTTTGTGAAAAAATATTTTGTTGTATTATATTTTGTTGTGTTACTTTGTTATCTGATCAAACAGACCTTCAGAGAATGGGAACCTTTTGATGGTTTGCTTATTTTCTGGGGAGAAGATGGGGCAGAATCTATGTCAAGACTGGCCAAATATGAGTCCCCTTGTACTCATTCCTATAAAACCTATTTCTTCCACAGCTGAAAACATATCAGCTTCAATGGATTTGTAATGTTATAGCTACTTTTTAACCTCATCTGCATAGCATATAAAGCATACAAAGCATATAAAAATCCAGGCAAGTGGAGATATGGGATACTCACTAAACAAGGAATTATAGAATTGGCTGAATTATTTGTATGCAATTTTGCAGTATAAGACAGTGGGGGGTCAGGTGCTGAAGAAGGATTCTCAGAAGGTTTTGGAATGAATGCAAATGACTTTGAGATGTTTGTGAATATATTCTCATGATTGTGAGATGATGTTGAATGTCTACACATAGACTGGGCATGGACTATAAAATCATAAGTCCGCCTACTACAGGAAGAATAGTACCAGTAAATAAGACACAATTCTTTTGTAGATTTAAGGCAACAGAACTAAAAGCAAAGAGTAAAATGAGAGGAAAGCCTACTTAAACAGTCTTTGGTCTCCCGAGAAAACAAAAAGTCCAAATGGAATTTGTTAGATGGAAGAAAGGTTATCCTAGATGAAACACAGAAACTGACATAACAGAATTCTGTTTACATATATAAAAGAGAGCTGCACTACTCAAATAAGATTCTTTTGTAATTTTTATAAAACAAATGTACAGAGCAGTACATTTTCAGTACGGGAAAATAACCTGGGTCCTTTTGTATCTTTTTTCCCCTTTTTTTTAAACTCAAAGTGGGAAGCAACAGAGATAAACTTGACCTTTTATTTGAAAGCCTTTAATTATAGGATCTATTTGTCATACTTCAAAGAATTAGATGGAAAACAGAGGTAGTATTATAATGAGCAAGGTATTATTGTCATCGAGCAACTTATAATTAATTATTCTGTCTATATTTAATTTCTGTATAGTTTGCTTTTCAGCAAGGGTCAACAAACATCTAAGAAATAAAACGTGGGATGTTAATGTGTTAGCTTACTGTCATGATTTGTGGTAAGACAGAAACAAGCTCTTGAAACACTCCTGAAAATATGAAAAAAGCTTATAATAATTTTGAAGTTTATCTCAGCTCTACTGCTGTCACTGAATGTAATTGGCATATATGTATAAATATATTAACCCTTACACTGATGTGTAATTTCTTGGGATATTTCAGCTTCCTTAATTGATTTTATTTTTTTATAAGAAATAGTTAAGTGAAAAAATCTTCATTATTTTGTTTCTCAAACCCGATAGGACATCAGTAGTGAGTTTGTGTATATAGATGTATAAGTGTATGAGATCAACAGGTGAAATGAAATACTGATACATCTTCTTCCACATAGGCATGTTACTTCTGGGTGGAGAGATAATTTTGTAAAACTGTATCACAAGGTACATTAAAGAGACAGAATTAACCCAGCCTTTTGATGAATGTGGACATCTTCTCAATCTTTATTTTGTTGTTACAGCTATCTAAGATTTCAAAGTAGTTCTAGAGTAAGGCTGTGAAAATTCTTTGTAGCTATTGTCTCTGTCTGCCTGCAGTATCTAGGATGGAGCTGGCAAACCAGAGTAGGCTTCCTTTGTAAACTAACTGTGTTTACTTCATTCCAGTGCAGAAGAAACAGGTTTTAAAGTTTCATAACTTACCAGGTAGTTTTAATTATTGTCACTGTAGGCTAGGGTAGTCATGCAGTATTGGTAATGAGATTATAATTATTATTCCTTTATTTATATGCCACTGCAATGCTGACAGCATGTATGTCTTTACCAAGCACACATGGCAAGCATTTGCATCCTGTCCCAACAGCCAGGTTGTCAGAGGCTGAGCTCCTACCAGCTGTACTCACGTTGAACAGTATATTTACCCACAGGGAGTCACAGCATTATCAAGAGATGTCTCTTGGCAAGGATGCAGATGATACTGTAAAACCTGTGGCATGTGAGAAACCTGCTTGGTAAATGAAAAATTGCAGACTCCTGCCACATTCTTTTACCACTATTGTTTTTCCAATGTTTGGAAGTGCACAGTTTCCCTCCCCCTCCAAAAGAACTGCTCCCTACCCTCTTTCCCCATCTCTTTCCAATGCTCACTATTCCCTAAAGGCTGTGCAAGACGTCTGGGAGCCCCATGCAGTGGCTGCCACTGCCTTGGTGGCAGGGACTGGGCAAGAGCAGCTGGTAGGGAAGGAAAGGGAGGGACCCCCTCTGCTTGCCTGCAGTACCCACAGCTCTCACCAGTAAAGCTGATAATACTCTGTAAAATTTATCAACGATGAAGATGTATTAAGATGGCCATCAGGCGAGGGCTAGAAGGACCACATTGGCTTTGGAGGCAAGGAAATGGGGCAACCTGCCCTCTCCAGAGAAGCACTGGGGGCTGTGAGTGGAGGGAATGCAGAGCTCTCGGTGCCTCAGTGGCATTACAGCCTGGGGAGATTGGTCCCTGAAGGGTACTTGGAAAGCTGTGTTAACTATCATTTTATAAGTGGTCCTGTTCTAGTGTACATATTGAGCTTGAGAGTATTGTTCACTGATGGCTTGTTAATTATGTGCTTTTCACAAATCAATAAATCAAGTTTTGACATTGCCTGGATTTAAAGCATGTGAACTGAATTTTCTTTTTCTGTTTTTGTGATTTCTCATTTCCATGACCCCTTTCTTTTAATGAAACCCTCTTTTGTTTAGCATTGTGCTAAAAGTCTATTCAGCTAACTTTCTCTTTAAAATAATGAGAGTTTACTTCTAGTGTTAACACCACCAAAGGCACCTTTGGTGCAACTTGTAAATACAAGTCCTTTCTAAGAAAGCATTCAGAGCTATGCAAGTGAATCTCCATTTCCACAACTTCTAGAGGCTGCTAAGATATCCTGTCTGAGAGATGGTAGCTGAAGCTCCAACCAGACATCTCATTCCTCCAAATGTTGTCTTCTACTTTCAAAATGTGGTTCCATTACTGGAAAATAGAGATATGGATAAGTGTTAGAAACATGAGGAAAGGAGTATACTAGCTGAAGTTTGGGAATGCTTTTTAGCAGTATCTTGAATATCACACTTTTGCATGACTTGGTTACGTAATCATGGAAATATCTTATTATTGGAGACTTAAATTCCTCCAGCTTAAAAAAAATAAATATTAAATAACTTCTTCTTGTGGGTGAGATCAGTACATGGCCGTATCAGCAATTCTATATGCAATTTCCTGAAACTAGCATAAAAGTAAACTTTAATATATAGTTCTGAAAAAAAAAGGACATCCCCATTTCTTCCAAATACACATATAACATTTCAAAATAAATTATTTTTACAATCAGTGATCATACCGGTTGTTCTTCCTGTCCTAGGCTAACGCTACTTCTGAGCCAGTCATTTTCACTTAAAGCACAGTTAAAAGATATTTTCATATGTATGCACAGACCACAGTTCTCAGATCCCTAGACCCTGACAAAAAGAGTTTCTTCCTAAAACAAAGCTGTGGATTATTATTCAATGAGGTTTATACCTGTGACAAATTTCAGTTGCCAGACAGTGACAGTTGCAAGAAATTATGCATAGTTTAAAATATTGAGTTACTTCTTTTATTTATCCATTTTTATTATGAATCACATGTGTTGAAATTCCCAGAGGAAGAAATGTAGGAAATTTCAGCTCCATTAACTGAAGTCCTTGACAAAATATCTCAGGTGAGGTTTTAATGACAAACATTGCCAACACTTCAATATCAATTTTCAAAAAACCCAAGAAATATACATATGAAGCACATAATCCTTGTGCTTTTTCTGGAGTAATTTGTCTCAATTTCTGGGAACAGTATTAGAAAAAAACATCAGAAACAGTATAGTTTTGTTAATGTGATCTGCAACTGAAAATGTTACATGCCAGTTTATCATCAATGGTGTATTAACTGGAGACTGTACTCTGAATGCAGCAAACACAGAAGCATCACTCCACTCTCATGTCATAATTTCTAGAGTGAGTTTACTTGTTTCTCTGCAAGGGTGGAGTTACTTGTGGAATTCAACTCTATGCAATGGATAGGCTCAGATTTTATTTAAGCTTTCTCTCATTTGCCCTCATTGACACCTTGCTTGGTTTTAATAGTATATGAAGTCACTTAATTCACTCAAATGTTTCCATTAGATAGATTCTCCTTCCAAGAGGCACTACGGATGATTGAACCTCCTAGGATGGCAGATACTCATTGTTAGAGCAACATCTGTTGCCAATGGAGCATGAAACAGTAAAAATGGATTGTGGGTTCATAAAGATTTTAAAAGCAGTGTTGCTCTTTAATTTACATGTTAAACAATTTTGCCATTAACTAAGATCAGTGATACACTGGATAAGCTTGAGTCAAATATAATTTTCTGTCTTTTGGGGGTTTTTTTGTGGTTTGTTTTTTTGTTTGTTTGGGTTTTTTGTTTGTTGGTTTGTTTTTTTATGAGTTTTTTGGTTTAGTTTGGCTTTTGTGGCTTTTTTGTTTGGTTGGTTTTGGATTTTATGGGTTTTTTTGTTCTATTTTATTTTCCTGTTTACTTTTTCTGGGTATTTTAATCTCAGAAAATAGTATTTCATTGGTAAAGCATATCTAGCATTTTTTAATATTTGTCTGCTCTTCCTCTCCCTTCTTTTATAAAAGGCTTTGGATCTTTTCACAGTAAAGGAGTTCAGTGATCAAAGTTCCTGGATGCCCAGAGCTGATATGGCATGATCTTAGACAAAATTTGCTCCTACTCAATTACCACATTCCAGGCACCTTACCCTGAGCAAATTTCTACCTATAACTAGTAATAATAATGTTCTTGGTATACAGATGTACTTTAAGAAGGGAAGTCATTCATTACCAAAACACATTAGTATTCCATATTCACCCCAAGGGCCTATACGTGCTTAGGCCACCTAAGAAAAGGTATGTTTCCTAATAACAGTGAAGTAAAGGATTCCTGATCTTTCTTTGGTTTTTTTTATTTGTTTGTTTCAAAAAGTTTGAAACATTATTTTGGTGGCTTTGAATACATTTGGCTTTTTTTCTTCCCTGTTACATTGGGCAGGTCATTCTGGTTTACTAGAAAAATAGATGACTGTAAGATGTCATAACGATATATTTCCTGGGTTTTTTATTTTTTTTCTGCTGAATAACAGAAACTTCTTATGTTATTACCTATAATGGTAATACCTAAATTACCTATGATAGTACAGCAGTTACCATTACTTATTACTTAAAAAGTGGAATCCTATCTGCAGAAGGCTTTTGGAATCCAGTGCAGACATACCACAGATGCCAACCCAGAAGGACAGCAGCAAGGTATGCAGTGTTGTGTCTTTGTCAAATATATACAAAAGAACCAATGGCAATCAGATAGGATAAAGTATGTTTTTGTCTGGCTAACAGATAATGATGTTTTGCACTGGATTTTCCATGATACCTCATTCTTTCTAGCTGGGGTCTAGCCTAGATTGATGTATGATTATAATTACAGCCCGTGAGCAATGGTTTCAAGCTTGCAATCTAGTTTGTTTTGTGTTTGTTATATTGCAGCTTTAATTTTCAGGAGCTGTGTATTTCCAGTGACTGCTACACTTAGCATAAATTACATAGGTGGAAGAGAGACACACTGTCAGTGCTCCGTGAAGAGTAATTTGCCTCATGTGGGCTCACCATGTATTATCTTACAGTGCTATAATGAATCAAGTGCCTTTTTGCAACTTAGTGCCAGCTGCAGTGCAAAAGACTTCTGTCAAGTCATGACTCACTGGTCTTCATTAGCTTTATAGAAACCTTTAAAATTGCAGGGGCAGACTGACATTACTTAAACAACATAACATCTACCCCTCTACATACCTGAGAAGAACTATGAACTTCCAGAAAAAAACACTTCTCAACATTAGCAAAATATTTATAAGCTGGCCCCTTAACTCTTAATTTTTTGTTCTGAAATGCATGATTGCTCATAAATTTGAAATGTTACTACTCTTGTTTCAGCATATATAAGTGCTTATTGGTGCAAAAATGAAAATTACTAACAGGTATAAATATGAGAAATATATCTCTTATTTACAAGAAAATATGGTTGCATGAGTCATTCACACTATTTACTGAAGTCTGGCTCCAACCTAATATAACACAGATTATATTTGGCTTGGCCGAGTGCACATTCCTCCCCAGCAAACTAGGAGGGACTGTGGGGGGGGTCAAAACTGTCAGCAGATGGTAACTGAATATCACTTAACACCATATCATGAAATGAAGGAAACAGTATTGTGAGTGCAAACAGATTCTACATCTGCAGTAGCCAACACATCTGAAAGAGATACACAGGAAGAAAAAAAAACTGTATTAGAAAAATGACTGCCACTGAATCTTTTTTCCCTTGTGCAGGCAGAAGCAGCAATCATACTGCAACTCTGAGAGTCACAGCTTAGTCTTTGCTCTGTCTTTGATTTTGGACACTTTCATTTTCTCCTGAACAAATAAAAGCACCTTGAGGGGACCCAATTGCCATATTAAAACCTCTTATGAGAAGAATAGCTCAATATTCTGAAAACATGATCGTCTGAGGAATATTAAATTGGATCTCAAGAACAGGGATGTATGAAATCAGAAGATATTTTAAAAAAAATTATCAGTAATTTTGTCTGGTTATGTTAATCATAAGAAGAATATCTCATTCTTGCTTTTCAAGGGTATTCTGAAAGGACAAAGTAAAAAACGAAGAGCTGTTAACCATGTGGAGACAAAAATAAGAGAATTAAATTACAGTGAGGTGAATGTGTTTATTATTTTTGTTTTCTAATTCTCCTTTATGTATGGCTCATCATTTTAATGAGTTTCATACTCTCTGTCAGACAACAGGACTTTTCCAGTGCAGTTTATGGGTTACTTGCAAGAAGTATAAAGAATGACACTCAGATCACCTGTGGGTGATTTGGCTATGACTGGGACAGATGGAATTCTCCAGTTCTTTGCACCAGGAAAGACAGGTTGTAGCCTAGAATTGCCTTCCCACACCCACTTCAGACTCACCCTAGTGCTGTGTGGGTCAATATATGTGAGAGTGCCCAGGAGCTTCCCTCCTGTATTCCTCTCCTTGTCTTGGGGGATGTGGCGTTGCAGCTTGATGACAGCAGGACAGCTAGAGAAGCTCTAGTTGTGCTGAAGATAACTGGAATTTTTTAATGGGATTCTCACATAAATATTTCAGTGAAACTGTTCAACTCATTCTAATAGCAACAACATCAGAAGGGTTTACACACACACCAAAAAAAGACCTGAATATTACAGTGCAATTCATAAATACTGTACGAAGCCACTTTCTGAAGTTCTATTTTTTGTAAATAAGAAAGTAACTTGTGTCTATCCTGAAACCCTAAGCACTGGAGGTCAAATAAGAGTCACCCAAGTTTAATGCCTTTATTATATTGTTTGAGACAGTTGTTTAGATAACAGTTTGCATTGCCTGCAGTAGCAGCCCTGCAGTTTTATGAACTCTCAAAACCAACAGTTGGTGAAGAGGTAAAGGAAAGGCTGCATGAAAGAAAAGATGGGGTTTGCAGGAGGAAACAGTATTAGTATTCCTAAAGCATCACAGCCCTCTAGCCAAGAGAGAGCCCTCCAGATCATAACCTCGCTGTACTTTTTTAATTCAAGTTTATATGCATTGCAAATTGAGGTAGAACAGAATTAAGTACTAGAGCAAGACAGGTTAGCAAAAAGGGCTTCGGCCATCACTGAGAGAAAGTATCTAGAACATTTTCAACCACTCCTCCTCTTACCCTGTTTCTGCAAACAGAGGGTTTGTTCTTCATATAAAGTGCATCACAAATAATTGTAGTATTTGGATGCGTGCAGTAGTTTTTCATTTCTGATGGCAAAACTAAACACTATGGCAATCACAAGAATTTTGTCCAAGATCCTGTGATCAAGTCCTTTGTAGGTCTTCATTGCCTTACAAATACAATGTCTAACTTTTCTGATTGTGAAGGAGGTTTGGCTTTTTTCCATTATAAGATAGAGTTAATGAGTATATACTCAAAGCTGTTGTAGAATAGTCAGTGCGTGCTCAACTTGGAAAGTACAATGTACTTAGAATCATAGAATCATAGAATTAGCCGGGTTGGAAGGGACCTCAGAGATCATCTAGTCCAACCCTTGACCCACCGGAGCATTACTTTTACTCACAACTACTTAGCATTACTTTTACCTCACAACTCATAGCTGACAGAATCATACCTTTTCAAAATATGTCATAGGTAATCACTGCCCAATGTATGGTACCTGAATCCTATGTGACACATGACATCATTGCTGAAACATTGTTTAGTTGCCATTACCTGTCTTAGGAAAAATACTACTTCAGTGACTTGTATGACATCAGCAAAATGGCTGATGCAACATTATTTCATATTCATAATGTTTGAGTGAATAATTTACAAGACAGTACTCCTTAGAGTCAGTTTCTTGCACTTCTGTAACATGTCCACATTCCAGTCTCTCACATGTATTTTTCATCTTAATACATTTCAATGCACACATACAGAATTTACCACCTTCACTTTGAATTAGTCACTGAAAGCTGACCTGCAGAATCCATGAAGTCTGTAAGATACCAGTCTTAAAGCTGAAATGTGCTCATTACAGGGCCAGAGCACTTACCTACTAGTTGATCAATACTTTTTCTCATATTTTTTACTTAGCTAACTCTGTAAAGCACAAGTTTCTAATTTAATGCAGAACAGCACTTTTCCACTTACTTCTATTGTGTTTACTTATTATCAGTTTGGTGTGCTTGAGTGTCTGTGAAGCACCTAAAGGATCAAACTTGATTTTCACTTATAGATTCACAGACCTACACTGTATTTTCAGCAGTCAGTCCAAACCCAGTAGATGCTGGATGTGTGTGTTCCATGAAACATATCCTGAGATTAAAAATAAACAAATCAAGCCATTGGATTGAAAAAACAAATCTGGTTTTCTTTTTTCTGAACAAGTTTCTAAAACTATAGTCAAAGAAGCATCTCTTTCTTCCATCAAATTTAATACAACTCTAGACCCCCATTCTGTGCACCATTCAAGTCAAAATGAATGTCGTGAAGTTCAATAAGGACAACTGTAGAGACCTGCACCTGGGGAGGAATAACACCAACCACCAGCACAGATTATGGGACATCCTGCTGGAAAGCTCTGTGGAGAAAGGCCTTGGAGTCATAGTGGACGGTAAACTCTCCATGCATTAACAATGTGCCCCTGTGGCCAAGAGGGCCAATGGTATCCCAGGCTACATCAGAAAAAGTGTGTCCAGCAGATCTAGGGAGGTTTTCCACCCTCCCTACTCTGCCCTGGTGAGACTACACCTGGAATACTGTATCCAGTTTTGGGCATCCAGTTCAAGAGACAAGGATCTGCTGGAGACCCAGTGGAGAGCTATAAGGATGATTAAGGGACTTGAACATCTCTCCTATGAAGAAATACTGAGAGAACTGTCCTTGAGAAAAGAAGTCTGAGAGGGGGTCTTTTAATGTCTATAAATACCTCAAGGGTGTGTGTCAAGGGGATAAGGCCAATCTCTTTTCAGTGGTTCCCAGTAATAGGACAAGGAATAATGGGTTTAAACTAGAACACAGGAAGTTCCACCTCAACATGATGAGAAACTTCTTTACTATGAAGGTGACAGGGCACTGGAACAGGCTGCCCAGAAAGGTTGTGGAGCTTCCTTTCCTGGAGACTCTAAAACCTGCCTGGGTGAATTCCTGTGTGGCCTGCCATAGGTGATCCTGCTTTGTCAGAAGGTTTGGACTAGATGATCTATAGAGGTACCTTCCAATTCATAATATTTGTGGTGTTCAAAGTGCTACTGTTTTTCTGTTTCCTCCACCAATCTTCATTTTTCTAATCTGAATCATCTTGGTAAAAGATGCCCATCCTCAGCACCACCCAGGCTTGTCTTAATCTCAGGAAAGCTCAGGAAAAGCCCCTTCTCTCTATGATTCCTTTCTTCCATACAGATGTGTCACACTGGAGCTGTTCACCTCAGGAGATGAGTACTTAAAATTATTACATTATTCAAATATTTTTTAAAAAGTAACATTCTAGTACCAAGCATACTTGTTTTAATAGTATCATCCTTTGATTTTACTAGCCTTCAATTTGTGTTTTCTTCCAAAGTTTTACTTAGTGTTTTACAAGAGCTACAAGCTTCTGCCCAAGAGCAGGACAGAAAAACCCCACCTGGGACACCCCCAGGAGCTGCCAGGCTGTGGATGGGGAGCAGCTGAGCCCATGGGGAGGAGAGGATGGGTCAGGTGACCCAAATGGACCGATCACAGTGTTCCTTCCCATGGTGCTCAGTATAAAATGGATCCCAAGAAAGTATTCTGATGGCTTCTCTTGGTGTTGTGCTAGGTTAGCTGAGCCTTCCTGTCACTGCTGTTGAGCCCAGTGGGGAATTATCAAATGATGAGGGTGAGTTCTGTATTTATATATATTTGTAATTTGCTAATGCTACTTAATTATACCTACCCCAGTTTTTACTTCCAACCTTAAAGTCTCTCGGGAATAACAGAAAGCATCTGTCACCAAGATACTGTCTAAAGCTGTGACATGTGCCTTCATGTTTCTACTTTTTGACTGAGAATGTGTGATTTGGACACCATAAATTCTTTACACACTTCCCTGGTGAGGCAGGAGGTTTCTTTCCTGTCAGATGGTCATCTTGGAGTATGAACAAAATCGACTAATTCATTAAAGGATTACACATTGGTAGTAAAAATATAATTCTAAAGGAATAGTTTGCTTATTAGCTGTAGGCTGATAGTTTCTCCAGGCCTGTCTAGATTAGAAGTTAGCCTCAATTACTGTGAAAAGGAAAATCTTTGGTTATACCTCTTTCTGGAAAATTTACCTTCCAAGAGTGAGCCTAGAGACAGAGATTCTCCCTGCTTTACAGAGGCAATTATCTCAAAGGTCTCAACACTTGGTGTCATCCATCCCTCTTTCGACCATTGAAAACTGTTACATCTTTTGGCAAGATCTTTCACTTGTGCTAAGTCTGCAAATGGGAAGGTCAATGTTTCCCAGCCTAGCAAAACAACACGTTGCAAGGCAGGCTTTGGGTGCATCCTTAGCACATTTGCTGTTTGCTTCAGTTTGTTGGGATGTTTTTAGTAAACACTGAGGAACACATATTTTCCATTCAGTCAAAATTCAGTGTCAAACTTATTCCCATCAGTTATGAAATAGCTATTAATGGCCATAGCCTCCTGTTTCATTTCGGTAAAAAGTTAATATAAAATGTTGTTACTGAAATCACAGTAAACAAATTCTAGAAGTAAAAATAATATAAAACTTATATAATTGGCAATCTTTTGCCCTGCATCTCTTACATGAAAAGAAATTCTGTTTTGAGCCTGATTTGATTTTTTTTTTTTAACTTCTACTGAAAAGGCTAATATGTACACTCTGATTTTGTGTATAAAGCTTCATTTCAATTATACCACCCTGAGATGTGAAAAGAGTTGTGGGATTTGGTGCCTACAGTTTTGCTGAAGGCAAAAATCTTTTGTTACCTTCTGTCTTGAATACAAGATGCAAAAACATTTGCAGTACCTATCTGAAGGAGTAAAATGTGCACTATAATCAGTTCAGTTTCTTCAGTATAAATAAATAGGAGATTTTCAACATTGCTTTGATTCTAAGATATTTCTAATGTAACATTTCTGTTTATTTATACTGACAATTATAGGCAAATAATGAAAAAGTCGATGGAATCACTGAATTTATAGTTACTGAACACTAGTGTACGCTGTATATGGTTTAGGACGCTATGATATTTATCAAATCCCAGTTTCTCTGAATATAGAAAATCATTAGTTATTACTGTTACTATTTGCTGTTTCACACTAATTTAGAGGAATATGAAGTTTTTGGTTGCATTTAGAAAGTGAGATACATACTAGCTATTCCGCTGGGTTTATGCTGTTGCATATTTTATTAAAAATCGGAGAATGTATTACATTTTCTGTATTTTAAACATTTTCTAAATACCCCATTAAAATTGTGTAGGTTTTGGCCAATTTCTCCAGCTGACCTATATTTTTTAATTCTATATTAAAGTGCATTATATTATTATATTATGCTAAAATTCTTTTTTAATATTTTCTTAAGAAAGAACGTGATCCACAAACACCACCGGGACAACTCGATATTTCATTTTCTCACTAAAATGGTCTTTCAAATGTTTAGAAGGAGTGTATCCTCACTTTAAAACTTTTAAAAGTGAATCTTAATCATTCACATAAGGGCTGGGTACGAATTCAAGGCCGGTCTTGATACATAAATGTTATTTTATATAGAGTGGGCCTACTCCTGCTGTCTTTCCAGCCTTGATGTGGAATATAGGAGGGCTTCTCAGGTCTTGGGTTTATAACCATGTTTGTTTCTTCCCCCAAGAAGATAAGATTTAGATTTACTTTCCAGAGCTAGGCCTACACACTATACTTGACAGGACAAATACATCTCCAAGGCCCATTCTGGGCTGCATTTCAGACTTTATTTTTCATCTGGTGAATGACTGTCAGATTTCCTCCCAGTTTCCTATTAATAGAGTAAGTTAATTATATTTTTTAAAATACATATATGTTACCACTCAAAAAGCTGTCAGAGTTATGTATTATTTTCTTTTGAGGAAACACTTGTTAGCAAAGCAAGTAACTTCATCCCATTACAGGAAGGAAAAACCTGAATTCTTACTTTGAGGCTTATACATGAAGTGCAATTAAATGTTCTCTCAATTAATGAAGCATGCTTCATTGATGACTTTGATATAAGAAGCCTTACAAAAGTGTCAAAAGTTATTCAAAGAGTACATTTTGCCACAAGACCATGACCTAAACTCCCCATCATGCGTTAGGTTAACTAAGCATCCTGCACTTCAGTTATCAAAGGAAATAAATACAAATCTAAAGAGCTCTTTCTGTGTAAGACAGCTAACTTGACTCCAAAATAAATTCATAACAGGACAGATATAAAAAAATCGGGAATATAATCTTATAATGGAGGAATGAAATATTGAACTGACAAAACACCTACTTCATGAAGAGTTTTACTGCTGGCTTATATGTAAGATATAATGTGTGGCAATAAACAAATCAGTCTGGGCTTCTATCCAATTAATTGAAAGTTAGCAGAAATAATAAAAATAAAAATTATAAATATTTCTTAATCATGTTTTCCGGATACTTGAAAATTTGTGTAGGTAAAGAAGGGCAGAAGATAGATTGTTATGTCAACTCTAGTTTCTTACACTGAGATCTTAGTCAGTCTTAAGCAGTTCTTTGAGGCAAAAATTACCAAAAAGATAAAAAATACCTCTTCCAAAAAAACAAATGAAGTCAGCAGAATATCCAATGAAGCCGTGCAACTGGCCCCTACTCCTCCTTCATTAGGTTGTGAGCATGGATCACATATAGGATATTCTCATGCTGCAGTAATACAGGAATAGTATTGTGCTTCCTGAAGCATTATTTGATCTAGTATTCAGGAGCATATTAAATATATTTACTTTCCTACTGGCATATATGTCTATTTAGGAACATAAGAGGCAGAGATTATAATTTAAAAAATATATATATTCCTTTATGTCTTAAATAAAGTAACATTTTTTTTTTTCATCAAAGAACAGCATCTTAAGACTATTTTTAAAATAAATTGATTAATCATTACATTTGTATATCTAAATAGTGTTAGCTCTTGGTTTCAATCTAGTAGATGGCTTCTCATCCTAAAAAAGCTACAGCTTCTAGGCATCAGCAAATAACATAAAGGAAGCACTAGAAAACAGTTATTGCAATTTGAAACCATTACATGCTGTGGATATTTTTAAACTGAAATAATTAAACATTCATGTTAGTTTTCCACAAAGCTAGTTAAGAGAAGATCAGAAGGAGTATGTTTAAAAATAACTATAAATAATTTATCATTATATGAAAGCCTCAGATATATGTAAAGGTTGAAGAAGGAAGAAAGTTTCTATTTGTGTTACTGTTACTGGTGCCCCTGCCTGGGTGCACAGATATGTATATATCTATTACTTCCATCATGCTATATAGAGGAAGCGGTCAAAATTAGTTATTTTTTCACTTTGTCCATATAAATTTTTTATTGTGCACTTGTGTCTACCCACAGGAGACATTTAAAGGACTCATCTACATAAGGTTTTCATTATGAATGTTTATGCAAAGAATCACTATAATGAAAATATAACTTTTTAGGGGAAGGATATATATAATAAACTTGACCAAAATAAATGACAATAATTAGTGAGTCCTTGGAAAATGGTTCCCGTTTAAAATACTTTCATAGCTCACCAGCAAGAAGAGATTAAACTATTTTATCTTTCTCATGTAATTAATCTCTTCTCTGTCTGATTTATAATTTTTCCAACTATGTATGATACAAACAGGAGACATATTTCTTTATATCTTCTGAGTGAGGTTTGGCTTTGTTGCTTTTGAACTGGAACATGTTGAATTTTAAAGAATTTTTTAAAAGGGGCAAATGGCTTAGTAAAAGGTTGTGTTTGGAACCTCTTTAATGAAGACTTATCACATACAGATATCAAGCCATGTTTTCTGAGTGGTGTAATCAAGTAAATTTTGCCATGAACTTCAGTGAGACTGGAATTACAATGTTGACTTCGTTCACTGAGTCAGGTTTAGTTATGCCATCAACCCAATCTACAAGACCTTAAAGGAGGATCCAGGAAATGATAAGCACATTCAGTCTTCAGTCCCTGGGAAACTTAAGGAACAAATCATCCTGAGGGCTACCACAAGTCAAATGAAGCACATAATTGGGAAAAGCCAGCATGAATCCATCAAATGCAATTTGTGCTTGACAAGCTTGACCAGCTATGATTAAGTAACCTGCTTGGAATATATGGCGTTAGCAGTATATATTTGTCTACCTTGATTCTCCAAAACTTTTGCTAAATTTCCCCACAGCCTTCTCCTAGGGAAACTTAACAAATCCTAAGATTTGTTACAGTCTAGTGGTCTGTTTGGTGGGATGAGAACAAGCTGATGACCAGAGTGTGGTGGTAAATATCTCTTTTTCATACTGGCAACATGTCCCATGTGGGGTCCTCATGGGATTGATATTGAGCCCAACACTGTTTAATATCTTCATAAGTGATCTGTGTCTAGTGTGTCTAGTGTGTCTAGTGTGGAGGTCTAGTGTACCATGATGAATTCTGTCAGTGATATTAAACTGAGTGTTTCAGTACTTAAAAGGTAGTGACCAAGAAGATGGAACCCTTTTTCACAAGGAGTCACATGGAAATGAATAGGGGTAATTGTGCAAGTTACTCTTGGGAAGAGTCAGATTAGACACAACAGGAAAAATTTTCCCTATGAGAACAATCAGCCATTGGAATAATCTCTCCATGGAAGTGGTGGATTCCCCAACATTGGGCATTTGTAAGATTCAGCTGGAAAGGATGCTGGGCTATCTTTTCTAGACAATGATTTTGCTGAAGAAGTTTGGAACAGGTGATCCTTGAAGTCCCTTTCAACCTGGTATTCTGTGAGTCTATGAATGCTGGAGGAAGTGTCAAGGGTCAAGGATGACTTTAGGTGGATCACCCTATTCTGGCTCAACATGTTGCATTATAAGAGGTATCCTCTCAATCAAAGGTTAACATTTCCAGTGGTACAGTTTTTATAAGCCCTCTGAATAACAGAAAAGCATAATAAGAGATTTTTCAGTTTTATATTCCTCTACTTTATGCATGGGTACACAGCTATGGGTATATGGGAAAAAGGAGAGAAAACCAGAAGCTTACATTATACTGCTAGCCACGGTTGATTATGTTTTTTTTAATGAGGGCACTCAAATTCAAGTACTGGGAAGTAGTTCTAATAATCAACTGTATGAGATTTTATTTTGATATAGCTAAATTTTAAAAATCTGTTGGGCCCTTTGTGCAGATTACTGGTTATGGAAAAGGAAGTATGTATTATAAAATCCCTCAACCATTTAGATAGCATTGTTTAGATAATATTTAGATATTTGGAAACCTGATAATTCACATTTCTGATGGTTCAAGGGTCTGAGTATATCAAGAACAGCTTTTCAAAATCTGTTTGGATTTTTCTATTTCAGTCCTTTGAGGATGAGAATATTTGCAAAGTTTTGCTTTAAATTTGTTATGATTTCAGCAGTGATTTGGTAAGATCTTATGATTTCTCCCATGTGTTTTACCAACAAAAAATCCATGTTATGACGCTTTGGTCTGGCAAAAAAGTTGCATGTGTGTCTAAAGATGACTAGTCCAATTGAAATGTCACTTAAAAATCAGTTTTGTGCTTAAAAGGAAATACCCATTGTAACCTCGCTAGGTAGTCATCAAAGAAGACATTCTGACCTCAGGAAGACTTTAGTCCCTTTCGCAAAATCAGATGAATCTGTTAAAAAAAAATATACAGCTTACCTCTACTTCAACTAATTTTATTTTTCTGCCTACAAAACCAGAAATGGAATTATTTCATGCATATTTACTGTTCCAGAGGAAAGCAGAGTCCATCAGAGGGCAATGTTGTTCATTATTTACCTATTTTGGACACATTCTCAAAGCCTTGCTGAATACAAGTTGACAAAGTGATTCATCTTTATTTTTAATGTCCCACTTTCCTAGGCAGTTCCAGTTTGAAAAACATCTCATTCAGGCAGAGAGAGGGAGGGAAATGGAAATGGAAGAAGGAAAAAAAAAAATGTTTCCATCTGTCACTTAGAGTTTTCTTCTAACAGCTGCTGATTTGACTAATGACAGTTGCATAATTAGCATCTCACACGTGTTTGATAATGTTCTTTGTTTGGACTGCCAGTTGTCTTGATGGAGTACACTCAATGGTGCTATTCAACAGTGGAAACCTGCTTATTTAAAATCCACGTGTAGATCAATTTGAAGAGCAAGAACTCCCTATTTGAAACACTTACGCCCACATTGCAAACATTTTTTGTAGGATTTAATTTTCCCTCTGAAAATTCCACTACTGGAAACCATAAATACAGCAATACTATAGAGCTTTACTTGATTGCTCAAATGCCTTTTTGCAAATATCAGTACAAGTGCTCAAGAAAGCATCATCATTAGACTGACATCCAAATTGTTTTACCAATGCTTTTTAAAGATGAAATAATAACAGCCAATGGCTCTGATAAAAGCTCTTTAGATAGATCTAATTATGTCTTGATCTACCAAAAAATTTACTATCCATACTCGCAAGGCTTTTTTCAGCCACTGAAGATCTGGTTTTGAATCCAGCCTTTTTATATTTAATCATAAATTCAACCTTAGTAATGACTGAATCATTCCTTCAAGTACTTTGATATTTCCCTGTCTTATGAGGGAAAAATTTGCTTATTTCTGATGTCCTAGGAAGTTCTCCAGAATTTTTATTTAAGTTCTTTACTCACCGTCTCACCAACTGAACATTCTTACCAAATAATTAGAGTACTTAAGAAATATAACTTTAACAAAAAGTTAATGAAAAAGTACCACTGTAATGAAAATGTTCTTTAAAACTAATTCTGTTTGTTGGATTAATGCATCATTGGCGCACTAGAATCATATTAGATAAATATGAGTAAAAACCTTAAAAGCTGGTGTCTTCGGTATTCAGAAAGTAATACAAGATAGCCACATAACTGAATGGAACAGTATTGTTCAGTAGCTCTGAAATACAAATCAGTTTACTAAAGCTGTATGTTGTTAAGTGACTAGCAATTAACGTTCTTCATTTAAGTTCAGGCAGTGAACAAATCTCAATCTCAGAGGTTTTGAACACTTTGCCTAAAGTAATTTTTTAAAAATTATTTAAAAAAAAATATTAGTTGTAAATTTGGTAAAATGCTTGTCAATTATGAATTGAAAACATTCCTGTCAATATCAACATTTATTCAGAAAGCATAGTAAGAGGTTACTGTTTTCTCATAAATTTGTTCTTTGTATAGATTCTTAAGCCACCCTCATCACAGTACTGCAATTGCTTCCCAATAGAGCTTTACGCACTCTGACTATCATCTGTCACATAGAGTGCATGATCCCTCTCATCCTCTCCCTAGGGAGTCTAGAGCTGTGTGTCATTTTGTTAGAGTTTTATTTGGGGGAATTTATTTTTCACGTTGCTATATCATTACTTAGGCATGTAGATAGCCTCTCAGTGTCATTATCTGTCTCATGAAATGATGTGGATTTAACAGTTTACTAGACAAACAAAAATGTGTTTTTATAAAGGATTCTTACATACTTTGTGTAGTTGAATTGTAGCTGTTAAAAAAGTCAGTTGCTCAGCTAATGTACTCAACAATATAAGAAATAGCTGGAAGTCCATGAGAAGGCTGTATGTCTCTTAGCACACTTGGCATGTTTACAGCACAGAAGAGTGATCATAGTATAATTCAAATCTTTTGACACTTCTCTCACTGTGGATCGAGTTGATTAGCTTTTCTGGCCTGGTTACTGGGTTCCCTCTGACTTTTATAGTATCACTGCTGATGCCATCTGTCCCAGGTACTTTTCCTCTTTAAGGTTTCATTACTTTCTTTATCTACTTCTGAAGTGCATAAGGTAAGACATTTTTTCTTCATGTCTTTTTTTATGTCATAGGAGGTGCTGAAACTTGTCATGTTTGTCTCTATGCATTCTTGTAGAGATGCTGGTAAAACTCATCTGCTCTCTGCAGGATGCTATTTCTCCCCCTGTAATTACTCTTTCATCACTGTCTGAGAGGGACATCTGGTGTCAATTATCTGTTTTCTTCTCATCTTGCTACAGCTGTTTCTTTTAAGAGTATTTTAAATCATTTCTATGTTGTACCATATATTCTGGTACTTCGTGACCTTCCATTTTCAAGGTCATGCAGAGTTTGTATATGCAAAGCAATCATTCTTTCTCTTTTAATTCCATTTCTTTTATCATGATTGTTCTACATGCATTTGCACGACCAGTAATCTGATCATAATAAAACACTGGATATCCAAAGGTATAGCTACAGTGAGATTGCTTATTCAAAGAAACTCCTTGGCCTAGTGAAAATTTGGTTGTAACTTGAGAGGATCAAGTTACATCAGGACTAGCAGATCCTAATGCAAGTAATTGTCACCTGATGTGTTAACTGTCCTTTCTTATAACTCATGTAAGAGTATAAAAATTTTATGGCAAAGAATATGTGAAAAAAACTTTTTAGGGCAAATTTCAATCAACCACTATTTCCCCAGTACATTTTGATATTTAATTCCACATTTTGCTGATGCTTTTTTCTAGCCTCATTGATTTCAGTAATAATATTCATTTAATGGAGGACCTAACAATGGTGAAGGCATGAGTCTGAAGACCTCAGGTAAAATAAACTGGGAATATATAGGGACATTGGCTCTAGCAGACTCCTACTCACACATCCATTAACAGAGTTAGTACCAACAGACTGCATGACTGCCATCTATAACTGGTCATAACATCCTATTTATGTTAAGGATAGGGAGCTAACACTATACCAAATACTGCTTGATATATCTTATCCAGGTCCAGAATTCTTCTACACAAAATTGCCAGGGAATGCAGATAAAGCTAGTGAGAAAAAAATCCCAAAGTGAAAGCAAGGTCTCACCAACTGCAGATTTTTGGATCTTACCTGAAACAGATAAGAAATTTGAAAGAAAACCCAGAAGATAATAGAAACTCAACTGTTTTATTCCAGACTACTTGTGTGGTTGCAGAGCAGCCATTACTACAAGATAAAAAGCAATCCAAGCCTCTCCCTTAAGCTGCTTATTGTTTCCCTTTTGTCTTTTCTATCCAAAAGGAGGAAATGTACTAACAGTAATATTTTACTTCTGACTTGCACAGCAGCAAGGACACAGGCTGCTCCTATTTTCTATATTTGGGTAAAGTGCTATGTAATTACACTGCTGAATATGACAGGGCAAAGATTAAAGCCATATTTGTTTGTATTAAGTAAAGACCATTTCCCTCTTCTGAGTGCCTAGAAAGTGATGACAAATTGCCAAGTATATACGATGAGAAGCAATGCCATGGGAGCAAGTGATAAACTTGAATGGACATCCATATTTTCTCAAATTAGTCTTCTGCTGAGAAAAGTAAGGAAGCTTAGATGACTCAACACTATTGCTTTTTTGTTGCTGGCAGAGGATTGCTTTAGTTGAAGTTTGGTTCTCATTTGCAGGGTTCTGATTACATTTTAAATGTAGGAAACATGGACTTTCAAGAGGTGTTGGTTTTGGCTGGAATATAGTTAAGTTTATTCATAGTAGTTAATATGGGCTATGTTTTGGATTTGCACTGAAAATAGTGTTGATAATACAGAGATGTGTTCTTTTATTGATGAGCAGTGCTTATGCAGAGCCAAGATCTTTTCTGCTTCTCACCCCACCCTACCAGCAAGTAGGCTGGGAGTGCACAAGAAATTGTGAGTCCACAGCTGGGAGAGCTGACCCCAGCTGACCAATGTGATGCTCCATAGCATATGAGGTTATACTCATGCACAAAGATGAGGGAATAACAAGGAAGTAGGGAGAAATTCAGAGTGACTGTGTTTGTGCTTCATTTATGATGGAGCCCTGATTTCCTGGGGATGGCTGGACACCTGCCTGCCCATTGGAAGTAGTGAATTAATTCTTCATTTTTTTAAACTTGTTTGCATGGTTTTTGCTTTACCTATTAAAATGTACTTAGCTAAAACCACAATTTTCTCAGTTTTACCCTTCTGATTCTTTCTTCTCATCAGTTGGGAATAAAAGTCTGTGTGGGATTTAGTTGTGTGCTGTGGTTAAACCACAACACAAGTTAATTTTCAGAAAGTCAAGTGTCTCTATGTGAGGACACAGTCTTGATAATGATGATTTTACCTCTTCCATGTAGAATACGGAAAGAGCTGGCTCTCAAATGTGATATTTATAAATGTATCATAATTATCATTTCAGCTTTATTCTGTTAATGTGGAAATAGAGGATTATTTTAAAAGAAATAATTTCTGAAAGATTTAACATTTAAGGAAGTGGATTTCTTCTGGTTCAGGGGATGAAAAGGTTCTTTTTCTGCCCTTTCAGAAATACTAAACCTCCTGGTTAGTGTACATTTTGAAATATGCTTCTCAACAAACACTGCAGTCTAAATTATCTCCTTCCATTACAGTTGTATAGTCCATGCACTCAGAGGATGTACCAGTGCATGTAGTGAAAAGACGGGGGGTAATGTTGTTAAACTAAAAGAGAGTAGATTTAAATTGGATGCAAGAGAAATTTTTCACAGGGTGATGAAAAATTAGGATAGGTTTCCCCATCAGTTGTAGATGCTCCATCACTAGAAGTGTTCGAAGTCAAGTTGGCTGTGGCTCCCTGAAGAAGTGAAAGATGTTCTTGCCTGTGGCAGATGACCTTTAAAGGCCCCTTCTGTCCCAAAGCATTCTATGAGTCTATGATTTATTTTTTTTCCTAAGGTAACTAAGCTTGGCAACACGAAGAGATGCATACCTAATTCTATGAACAGATTACTGAAAGTGTATACTCTGCATCTGAAACAGTCAACATTACTTACTTTCTCAACTTCAGAGTATTTGTAACACTTCTTAATCATGCTATTGAATCACTGGCACCACTGCCCACCTGGAAAAAGCTTTGACTAATAAATTTCTCATTTTTTCATAACTACTAATTTTAACATTCTAATATTTAGCATATCTCATTTCTTCTTTATTCTTCCAGACATCTTGCCATGGCATGGTGTAGGGAATCAAATTTCACAAGACTTTTACAAAATTTAAAAAGAAGAAAAAGATAGCTTAGCTGAGGGGGCTTCCTGTTTTTTGGTTTGGTTTAATCAGTTCACACACTCTGTGCTCAGTTGGATTTTTGAATCACAAGACAAAACATGAGAAAGACATGGATCACCCCTTGGGAGGAGATACCTAATACTTGAAGTAGTCTTTTATCCAGATGGCAATCTTAATAAACATAACTTCTGTTGTCTAAGCCTCTTCTAAAATTGGGGTTCAGAGACACCGTTTCAAAACTGTTAAATGAGGGAACAGAAAGAGTTGAAGTGAGTTGATTAAATTTGCCAAAGAGCAAAATTACCTAGAACTGAAGCCTGGTCTCCTGAAACCAAAGCGGGTCCTTGCCAAGAGGCACTTGCCAAAGTCCTAGTTTTATGTAAGAGGCCCTTATTACTCTATGCCCATAGCAATTCTGGTGATGAAAAACATAGCATCTAAACCAAAGGTATAAGATTAAAGTATGAAAGGGAATTTAATTCTTTCAGGAAACACAGGAGAAATGAAATGTGGTTCTCAGGATGTTTCTCTTGTGAATATTATGGAAGTAAAACATGGAAACCCACAAGAGTTTAAAAAATAATCTCCTTCCACTTTCTCTAAATGTTTTTTGCAGTAAAATGTAGCCACAAGTGTTTTATAGCAAAGTCATCCAAAGCTCAGGAGTTTGCTCCAGTCTCCTGTTTAGCTGTTGTATTCACTAGCCTCAGGCAACTGGGTTAGTCTAAAATTTAATTTTTGTTTAAAAAGCTAAATCGGAACCTACTGTATCAACTCCTATCACAGCTGCTCCAGAAATGAAGGTATACTGTAAAATCTGGGGTAGGTTTACAGCAAAGGTCAGGCTCTGAAATACAGATCTAAATTCCCTATTATGGAGTGAACTCTGGAAATGGTGGAAAGTAAATGTACAAAGGCCAAACTTTTTTCACCCTTTTGGAAGGAGGTGTTATGATTAGTAGCAATGGATGGGTTATAACCATCATATTAGGCCAATTAGCTTCAATTATCAATTTTCCTATTCAGAACTTAATTTCTCAGGTGAATGTTTAGAGAGTATTTTACCATGTCACTTGCTCTATAGAGGTGAGGCAAAAAATATGGAGTAATTTTACAGTATTTAAAGAAATCTGAAAAATATGTAATTAGGCTAATACTGACTAGATTCAGGAGGGTTTGTTTGTTTTTGTTTTTTTTTTTTGCAAAAGAAATGGTTTGTTCTGAGACTTTCCTTCCCACCCCAACAACGATTCCCAGCTTGTGATGCTTGCCAGAGTTTGGTGCATGTGTATTTGAGATGTGTGGGAAGAAGAAAGGTCTGGTAGTGGTATGGCTGAAATGTCTTCTGTGCAGAAATCACAGAAGCTCAGAGTTGCCCGTGAGTCTTCCTCCTGAGGTGTTTTTGAGCTGTAAAACATAAGCATGCAGAGTAACCTTTTTGATCAGTTGGCTAGTTTTGGTTATTATTTTTAAAGCTGAGTTGTTTCAGAGAAGCAAAGGAAAGTGAGCAGGCAAAATCAGAAAGAATGGCTACATCTTTTTAGCCTATCTGGACAGAGTACTTGGAGCATCTGCTTGGAAAAGGTTGGAGTTGATCTTTCTGTACAGGACATGGAGAGTTAAGAAGGAAATGGGGAGTGAGGGAGAAGGGGAGGGAAAAGGGAAAAAGAGTTAAGAACCCTAATCACTTTGATTCGTCTATAACAGAGAAATAAAGCAGCCTAGAACAAGAAAATAAACCAGGTGGTATATCTGTTTGCTACTGCCAGGTGTAGCTGTAGCTTGAGATGGTGTTAACCAGATGTTGGGACCCTGGCATTCACACTTGTTCATCCATGATTAGCCCTGTCTTCTTTTTGCCATTTGGCGGTTCAGGGGTGATAGGAGCAGTGTCATGTTTGAGTAGCAGAAAAGGGCTAGACAGAAAACAGGAAGCCCCATATCTGGGCAACTGTATTCTGTCACAAGACCTGTAAAGCTGCTATAAAACCCTCACAAATGCTTTTAGTATGTTAGAAGTATTTTTGTCAAGTTCAGCATACTAATTATTTTTTTTAATCCTTCTTCTTTTGACTAAATACAGTCAAGAGGATTTCACAGTTGTGAATAGGCTCAAAGGCACTGAAAAGGGTGCTAGGCCAGCTCCTTAATGCTCTCTTAATGCTCTATTAATTTTATTGGTAGTGCAAACCCTCAGAACATAGTTGTACATTAGATTACCAGTATTTTGGCGATGTAATGAAGAGTTAGGTAATACCATTAAATCAAAACTTAACTTTTCAAATCAGGTTATCTTCTTTGAGGAGACATATTGAACAGATATTGAGAAAAGCTTGCTATACCACATTGCAAGATGTGCCTCTTTGGTAAGACTTTGGGTTTTTTTGAATAAATTTTAAGCACTGTTTTTATGGAAACATTGCTACATCTCAAAATTATAGGTCCTTTCCACATCTGGAAAGTATGACTATTGTATATCATAGTATGAAATGTTGATTATTTTTCCCCTGTCTAAATGCTTTCCATATTTTTTTTTTTTAGTTCACAGTTCTGTGCAACTATGCTCCATCTTATTAAAAAAAAACAACAAAAAACCCAAAAAAACCTCTATGTAGTGATGTGGTGCCTCCTTTACAATGCTTCTCCACCAGTCCTCACCAAGGAGACAGAGCAAGTCTCTCTGTATTTGAAGCTACTGCTTCATGCCAGTCTGAATTAACTCACAGTGGGTGTGAGACATACACACACTGACCACAAACCTCCCAGAGGAAAATTTTTTCATTAGATCTCAACAGTCTCTCAGCCCCTATCAGTCTACAAAGCAAAATCCCTCTTTGATCTTGAACTCAGCTCTCTACAGGACAGGGCATATTGCAGCACTGTCACATCGTGGTTTAATTCTGAGCACTGTTGTCACAAGTAATTTGGTTTTGAATATGGATTAAAGGAATTTTTATTTTTTTGTGCTGCAGTGCAAAGAGCCATTCTTTACTTTTAATGAGCCATCACCTGCAAATAAATCAAATTTCAAGAAGTGAATGGCATCTATTTACAAAAGTCTTTCTAATCTAGTTCACAAAATTAATCCTTGATTTGAAATAAAATCTACTGAGCAACATTTGTAGAGGTGTTCATTTGTAGAGGTTCTTTTGATGCAATTAGCTCTTTGGAGTAAACAAGATGGCATCCAAACACTTTTCAGTCTGTTGATTTAATTCTTCAAATGTCATTCTCTTTCTCTCACATGCTCTTACATTCAGAGAAATTATTGGCCTGTGCTTTCCTAAATCTTGGATAAATGAGTAGTAATTAAACATTTATAATCATCTCCGACACTCTTTCCCCTAACCCCAGAAAATCCCCATAGATCTCTGTCCAAAATCAGTGACTTAGACTCTTTTTGCAATCAGTAGAGTGATAAAGGAACCTCTGGATGCAATTCATCCCACCTAGTATGGAAATCTGTCTGAAGGCAAGATTAAGTCATTTGAGGAAGTTGCCCTTTTCCCTTCACCTAATTGATTTTTTTCTTCAAATGGTGAAAGGTAGATGGGATGAATCTTACCTACAATAAGTGAAAGTAAGGATTCTGGCAGTTTGATTTGTGAACCCCAGATGTGAAGGGCAGCCCAGTTTTGTGTGGCACAGCTCTGCTTCCTTCATTTAGCTTTTCTGAAGAAAGGTATTAACCTGCAAGAGTTTGTAAATGAAAGCTGTGCAAGGTGAGAAATTTAGAAACAAAGACTGAGATGAAACTGTTCAGATGGTAATAGTAACTCAGGGTATGGAGAGAAAAAAAGCTGACAGAAAAACTCATTTAAAAATGAGGAAAAAAGAAATGGAACTGACTCAACTAGGAGAGATTAGGTTTAGCTCATGAGAAAGTTTAATGTGACTGATACCTTATTATCTGGCTGTGACTGACTCCCTAAGTCTCATCAGGTATATGCATCAGTAGTTATGAGTATGCTAAGGCTCAGCCCACACATGTTCATCACAAGCATCAATTGCATGTATAAGTGTAATAGCCAGGAAATGCTGTGTATTCATATGCTGCATTTAGTCCTGCTTACAGAGTTTCTAATCCTGTTGAAGAAGCCCTAATAAAAGTTCTTTCATTTTCTATTGAAAGTAGAGCTTTACCAGAAGGGTCAGATAGCACCATCCTCCTGAGGTTACCAAGCACAAAGACAACTATATACTGATATACCCTACCTGTGTGCGCATATGAGTCCAGCTATGTCTCAGTTAATGTCCTTTAATGGTTGTACTTGATGATATTAAAGGTCTTTTCCAACCAAACAGATTCTATGACTTAATCTCCCAAACACTAGAGGAGCGGGAAATGTTTCCCATGTGAATATGGATTTACAACATGGATTTTCAATCAGCTGCTTCCTATAAGCAAATGAAAATGTGGTGGTCAAATTAAGATAGTGCCTTCTTAACTACAGGGACAGTCAGGAGGTTTGAGTTCTTTTGATTTTCTTATTGTACTTATTACAGAAACCTTGGGAGAAGAAACACTGGAATCAGGGAAAATAATAAGCAGCAGCATGGAACAACTGTCAACTGCTGCCATCACCTGCAGCTGCTGGAAGGCATGCACAGATCTGATGATATATGACGGGAGGGGGGAATCAGAGAAAGTCTGAGTCTCGGGGATCCTCAGGAACACAAAGGATTTTGTTCCAAGTCTCTGACAGAGTCTTGACTCATAGAGAAATCACATATTTTCTGTTTCTCTTCTTAGGCTTTGCCTTTTTCATGCCCACATAGCTAGTGCATAGTACAGTGCTGCTGCAATAAAATAACTGAGTAATACTTTCATTTTTCATAGCATAAAGGCTCATTTCTATACCTAAGTATAGTTCTGGCTAGCTGTAGAAAGGTCTGATGCCAACCAAACTGCAAAAGAAAATTACTGACAGTTTCCAAAGAGATAAAATAGCTACTCTGTGGATATTAATCATATGACAATTATCTACCCTGGCTTTTACTTATGATATATATTTAAATAATCTGATTATTTATGTCTACTTTTATCTTTGCTGCCTGGTTGTTTTGTTGGTTGTTCCCTTTTTTATGTAAGCTAACATCTCCAAAGTCTTTAGGAAGCTTTTCTACTTAAGGAACATTAAGAACACAATCAACCAACTAAAACAAACCATGAACTTACTGCTGAGGTTTTATGTCTGAAAATAGACTGATTAGATGCAAGACGAGAAGGTGCCAAAGGGTTTTGATTGATCTCTGTAGCTCATTATGTATGGAGGTGGTGGGTTTGTTGGGTTTTGCTTTTTTTTTTTTTTTTTTTTTTTATAATAGTCTTACTGGAATTCATACAAGAAAACCCAAATGTGTATTTGGTTTGCTGCCAGAGGATGAACTGATGTAACTGTTTTTACATCAGTTTTATGTAGTAGAACGCAAACTTACTGAAACAAAGCCTAGGTACTGCACAGTATCAAAGTGGAATGCAGAGTCTGCTCAATATATATATTCTATTACTTGAACAAAGAATATATTAGCTATGAAAATGATTAAAAGAACTCCTGTATAGTGCTATTATCCATACTATCTGTAGTCCATCTCCATCTATGTATCTTGAATGTCCATTTAAAAACTACAAGTGCAACAGTAGCTATTTCCCACCCTACATAAATAAAAATATTTTAATAAAAATATGAAATTATTTCTAGGCTGCAGTATATATATGCTGCACTAATGTGTTCAGTCCAGGACAGATTTTTGTTTGTTTTTTTCCTTTCCTAATGTAGAATGTCACCAGATATAAATACACAGTGTTGTTTCCCACACATTGATACCTGCTTTTTTTAATATAATAAGGAGATCCAAGTAGAGATCCAGATATAATACCACATCTTTTGGAGGTCCAGCACTAGGTGGATTCCAGGGGAAATACCCTCAGGTGTAACAAATAGCACTGGATAATTACATATGAATGACTTAAAGCTGAAAGTGAATGAGATTCTTACTGAAAATATCAGGGACCTAGGGACCCCTCTGTATCAATGTCTGATCACATCTAATCAGTTTCTCTGAACCAAAGTGCAACTGACAGTCATCAATCTGATCTCCAACGAAAACATAGTCACCCCAGTTGCTCTGGGTGAGACACAACAGAACTCCATTTTCTTAGGTAGAATTTCAATCATTTTATACCTGTGTAAGTCTGAAGAAAAGATGTTGCCAACATGAGAACGAGTTTATTGTAACTCAGAATTAAACACAAGCTCAATCAGATTTACTCAGGAGAAAAGAATTTTTGATCAAGGAAAAATCAGAATTGTAATTCCCTGATGGATGCTTCAGCAAGAAAAAGAATATGGGTAAACCCTATGTATTTTCTGCTTAAAATGGCACTCCAGCTTTAAACACAGAAAGCAAACTAGTCTACTGTACACAGCACTTCTGCAGAATAAATTCATAACAACTCGGGTTAAATTAAAGAATTTAATGCACAAAACCATATAAACTAGAGTAGATTTTGTCCCTTTCAAAGATGTAATTTGTATTAGGAAAGAAACAGATGTCACTAAAGATGATAAAGATGTCAGTTGAATATGAATTCTTATGATATTGGAGCAGGTCAGGAAAATTCAATTCCAACGGAAAATAAGTACTTTAAAATAGATGCAAAATTAGCTCATCTATTTAATGGTATTCCTTTGAAACTTCACTACTTGAAAAGATTAAAAAGACACGTAAGGAGCAGACTTGCCGTATAATGTTTAATTCCCTCAAAAATTACATGTAATAGCTGTGACAATGGATCCTGTAGATGCCCATGGAACGAAAATATAATACAAATTAATCCCAAGTGGGATTTCTGAACCATCACTGAAAAACTGTCTTGGACTCTTTTAACTGGTTACTACCATTCTTTCCACCTATGTAGACTTCTCAACCTTGCATGGGTACATAGGCCATAACCTTTGGTAGACAATGCACTGAATATTAGATTTGTAGCATTTTGATTTAGCAAAGCAGTTCCTATTTACCATGTTCTTTCCTGCCAAACAAGTATTTTATATTTTATATTGCTTGAAGAAATAAAACAAGCCATTTTTGAGAAGGCAACTTTAGGCAGTATAACTTTACCTCTTAACAGTGAATTTTTTACATCAGATTCCATATTTCACAAGACTGGACAAAAACTATAAGCTATGAAGAGTTTAATCATAGTCAACCAGTCATAAAATTCTTCTCATAAACAGCATCAAGACCAACTTAGTGTTAGTAAAGTCTTGTTTGCACAGATGCTACTGGAAAGCTGTTCTTAAGTGTCACTAACACAGTGATTGGAAACTTTTTTTCAGATTTGCTGTGTAAATTTGTTTATGACTGTTGTATTCTTTTTTCTTTTTTTCCCCTCTTACGTCAAGGTCATCTGTTTTTTTTGTTTATTTCCTTCCTTTTTCAGAATAAAGATCTCTCATCAATATTAAGACTAGCTCTTATACACAGGTCTCATACTTCTATTATTTCCAAATTCTGATCTTACAGTTTATAGCAAAATAATATTATTATTCTGTAAATGCATGTGTTCCACACAGAAACAGGCTGTGGGACAGTTTTCCAGCTTTGAAATCACTCATATCTTGCTGTAAATGCCCCTTTTTCTCTGTACTGATCGTACCTTTTAAAATCAGAGAAGTAACACTCCTATTTTTTGCACTAAGCCACCAATGAAAACTTTAATGAGGATAAACTGCAACATCACTACTGAACTTCGGCAGCCAGATTTATCTATTTTATATTTCTTGAAACAACCAATATTACTTTAAGTAGTAATTTAATGTAGTATGAAAATGCTTTACTGTGGTTCACATTTCCTCTGTACAGGGAGAAATAAAACCAAGACCCCACCTTATTGTTACCAGAGATAAACTGTACCACATGACTAACTTGGTATAAATCCATGATTTTAGACATTTGAACAGTCATGGGTTTGGATGTCAAAAGTCATTGCCTTCTTAACCTCTCTTTTGTAACTTTGGTAACTGTTTATTGTAGAGATAACCCCTGAATATGGCACTGAGTCTCCTGAGGTTTGTATGGCATGTGAGAACACTGCTGAGTTCAGCATACAATGGTTTTTGAAAGGGTTGAAACAGTATGCATTTAGGTGTCTTGATTAAGGTATAGATTTTTTTTTTTTTTTTTCATTTCTCTGTAGTGCTAAGGCTTGGACTAGAGGCCTAAGCCAGATTTGACCTATAGATGAATCCTGTCCTTGTATGGTAGTGCTAAGCTTTGGACGATGGGCCCAAGCCTGAACTGCCTTGTATGGAAATAGCGAGAGTAATTGAAATTACATCCTTCTATTAATAATTAAAATATCATTTATCAAAAATAATTGACCAAGAGAGTATATTGAAGAAACCCTGCCAACCACACTCTAGACTCTGTCCCACTCCTGGTCATGGGTGTTCAGGAGATGAACCAGATATTTCCACATAAGGTACTAAGCAGGTCATCCTGTTTTTTTTTAAATATATAAGTCTGGACCCTCTTGCAGGAACTCTGGATGCCTCACCTATGGGCAGACAAGCTGTGTAGGATTTTCCCACTTGCTGGGAAGAGCTCTCCAAATCCTCACTGCAACTGGGGCTCTCCAGATCTGGATGATGGCAACATATGCAAGTGGTGATAGATCTCTCTTAATCACTACCCTTCCTCTTATGTAGTAATGACTTCATGCATTACCCTGTATATTTTCTATCTGTCTGCTTTAGGTACTTTGTTTTGTATTTTTCTGATTTGGTTGTACTATTTAGCTATCACCAGTAGAACATGTCTACTCTTTTCACTCTGGTGTCAGAGGCTCATTACCATCCTCAATCAGCAAAACTCAAAAAATCCTCAATCAGCTGCCATTTTTTTGGTATTTTTGAGATTAGTAGATATGTTATATATAAAGGATGATTTTCACATACTGATTAGAAGCTATGTTGCCTTTAGCCAAAACAAGTTGTAAATATTCTACTAACTCTTGTTAATGTTTTGGGTCTTTTTGATTTTTTCACATCGTAATGCAGAGCTGAGTGGGATTTTCTGTCCTGATTCTGTCTCCACTTCAGATTTCTATCAGGATCAAATTGTTCATCTTAATATTCATAGAAAGATTTAAGTGCTGAGATAAGCAATTCATGGTAGCTGAGTCTAAAAAAACCAAATGGGATTTCTACACTTCCTGTACAACTGGAAGAGAGAAAGAGAAGGAAATTGACAGGAAGATGATTTAAGTGAAAGTTGTGTGTGGTCACCAATAAGAAGTAATGGCCAACTTCAGAGGAGATATTTCATTCTGAGAAAGTTTTAATTTCACCCTTCTCTCCACCAACAGCAAGATGTTCATGTAATAGATGGACAACTGGGGCTGCAATTCCTCCCACTGTCTGGAGGATTTTAAAACACACACTGCTTATCATGAAAGCACGCTAGGCATCAATTTAAAGTCTATTCTTAGGTGAAGATCCCAAATCAATTCCAGTATCCAAGAGAGAATGAGCTGTTAAAGAATATACCATTGAAGCTATGGCAAAATCCATGGAAAATATGAAAGTAGTACTGTTCAAGAAAATTACTTCATAATAAATACCTACTAGCTTTTGGCAATGTGTTCAAATCCAGATTCAAAACTTTAAGATTCTGGTGATTAGGAACTTTGTTAGATGCTTGGTATGGCATCTGGTATTATGTTATGATGTAGTATGTGGTATGATGGTATATCTGGTATGATGTGTTTGAACACATTAAAATTAATTATTAAATGCTAAGGCAAAATATTTCCTCTTAAGTCTTAACACTGATAATGAAAGAACCATTTTAATGTTTTTCTTTTAATTTGAGGAGGTGGAGGTATCACATTTAAACATGTATTTTATGTAAGCCTGGAAACAAATGCCTGTTGAATCATTGATCTTACTTAATAACACTTGGATCCCTTTTGTTCCAGTTTAATATTTATACCAAAATTTTGCAGATCAGTTCCCGTTACTTTTGAAAGTAAAGGTAATAAATAACAGTATTCCTCACTGAAATAAATTAAATTTAAAAATAAGTAGGTGCAATGTACTATATATTAATTTAAACTCAGACTTTTCTTACAGTACAAAGATAGATATTTTTAAAATATTCAGATTTAACTCTGAAATATTGAACTCTTTTTTTCCCACTTCCCCTTTGTTATGTATCTGCTACAATTTATTGCCTGAAAATCCTTGAGGGTTAATGGTGTTATAGGTGCAGAATATTAAACTAAAGAGGATGTGAAATCCATGAGATATACAGTGATATAATCAGAGAACTTGCAAAATCGTCTTTATACAGAATTATGGAAGAGAAAAATCTGGTACCTGATAGAAAATAGCTCTATAGGAGCATGTCTTACAGTTTATTGCATTTTTACCAGAGATTTTCACAGGAAAAAACTTAGAGGGCTCCAACTATATTCAAACCCACTAGTACTATAGACAGTGGAAAATGAAAAGGCAATATTCATAATCAATACTAAAAATTACCCTCTATATTAAAAATTACCCTCTTTTCCTCCCTCAAAAGTCTGGAAGAAATCTTCTTGGCTAATGGGCCTTTGGTACACCTTGGCAAGTGAGAAGAGTCCCTTTAATGTTGCAGCAGTATTTATTGGTATGGAAAAGCCACAAGATTACAGAGCACATTAGCTGAAGAGGTTTTAATTGCTGGTATACAGAAACAATAGGAAAAACAACATATACTTCTCAAAAAACCCAATAATACATGAAAGAGGAAGAGGCTTCAACCAGAGGCAATACTTTCCTGTGGAAAATGGAGGCGAGCTAACAGTATTGTCAGAGCCAAAATGGAAAGCCAGAAAGGCATTTGTTCCTTGAGCAAGCCCAATGAAATTATGTACCCAAGCATTGCACATTAAGATGTTCACATAGGCAAAGAAGTTGATATCCAGAAACATGAAAGCTGTATCACCTGGGATGTTTAAAAATTAACAGGTTGTGCAAATGACATGCAAGATAATAAAAGAGATCAGATTTAATTATTCACTATTATTTGAAATAAAAAGATGAACGTATCTCAACTCTGTCAAATGGTTAAGGGATTGAATCAAAAGTCTAAAAGATTGAAAGTCAGGCTAAACTTTGAAGTTCAAACTTTCGCAGAACTTGAGAGAATTTACAGATAATATGGAGGTAGAGAGCCCCGTTACAGGCTTCTGAGGACAGAGTTTTAATACTTTTTGAATGATATATGAAGACTTCAGTACGTTACTTTACATACCTGCACTCAGGCCTACACATCTAAACCATTTTAAAAGCTCTACTAGCTCAAAGAAATCGAACAAGCTTCAGAGCAAGTAGAGTTCCCAAAAAATACTTTGTCATGTCCTAAATCATGCACATAAATCATGAAAAGGAAACTCTCAACTAATAGCCTGAGCTAATGGTTGTGGACAACAATGCAAAGTAGAACTGCTTTAATAGAGCTTGCCAACCTTCTTTTAGGCTAAGCAGAGCACATTAAGCAGATGAAATATTCCATTAAAGCGTAAAATCAGATGAGAGAGTTCCTGGATGAGAGAAGGATTTCCATTTCAGCATTAAAAATATGACGATATGTACAAATATGTTTTTTGGTTTTTGCTTGGTTTTTTTTTTTTTTTTTTAATTGGAATGGGCCCTCATGTTAATCCCCACTGTATTATTTTTAAGAAGTGGCTTTTTTTTTTTTTTAAAGTGAACATTAAAAGTAACTTATACAAAAAGACCCTTTCGGCATATTTTTATGTCTCTTTGGAGTGGAGGCCACATTCAATACACAAGAAAGATAAAGTATTAGGGCAAAAAAAATTAACAAAACTTTATGAAAGATTATCCATTTGTTCCAATGTTAAAAAGTTAACTTCTGCCTATAGTACAGTTATCACTTAAACCCTTCATTACAGCGGTGAACAAGAAATACTTCTTCAGATGATGCCACAAGTACTTTTCTTTTAACCTATTATATTTTGACTCTCCCTTTTTTCATCATTCTTACTGGTCAAGAGATGTTATTTACAATATTTAAATTCTAATATATCACTGCACTTCAGAAACAATTTCTTTAGAGAGAGTACTTTAGCAGAAGATAAATTAATACAAGGTTTACTGATTTCAGAAGACCTAAGTACATCAATCATCAAGCAGAGGATAAATTAATACAAGGTTCACTGATTTCAGAAGACCTTTCTAAGTATATCAATCATGTAATCTGCTGCTTTACATTTCAGAAAATTATGCCTTGACATTTTTGTCATTATAGGAGCTATAGCACATTTTGGACAAGAACCTGATATTCTCAAATATAGAAAACTGTGTTATGTCCCTTGAATTAATGTGTGAGAAGAATGGACTTTATAGAAAACCCAATTGCTGATGAAAGGTACTTGATATAGGTTTGAGACTTCATCTGTGGCTAAAAATCTGAAATGAGATGTCAGTAAATACAGTTTATTTTGACTAGTCCTTTCATTTTCATTTATATTAAGCATTGGGATGTGTTAAAAAAAAAAGATGTGTGTGTGTTCCAAACATGATAAAATACAAACAAAACAAATTCAGGAAAATACATTACTTGTTCACACTTCCCTGATTTTTCTTCTATTTACTATATTTACTTAATTTTTTTATTTTTTTTTTTAACCCATCAGACAGCTATAATTCCTAATGCTGAAAATGTGGTGTGCAGATTTGAAAATGCATAGACAACTAGAACACAGGCCTCTATAGAATATGAGTGAAGTATGTGCTCTGAAGAGATTTATGTTTCCTTGAAATCTCAACTACAGGTTTCAGGAAGCATATTTTCAAAATGCCTAAGGCCCAGGTACTGATTGGTCTTGTAAGAATAAACTGCTAACTGAAAAATTCAAACATACTATCAATCAGGCCATTTGAAATGTAACCTTATACTGTTCCACTGAAGATGTAGGAGATGCATAATTTTTGGAGATCAATATTACTGCCTGCAAAAGTAAACTTTGCATCTGAACCTGTAGACAAATCAATATTCATGCAGCAGTAGTTCTATGACAATACACAGAAAGTGTCAATAGGTGATATGGAAGTCATTAAATAGATGTTAACTATTCTTTGGTTAGGACCGAGAAAGATAGGATAGCTCACAGAGTGAAAAAAAAAACCATTTTATAGCAGAACCCACTTCTCTCTAGTAGCTCCTTTGTACTTTAAGTTTAATTTGCTTTCCTTTCTGATGCTTTTGTGCCCTTACTTCTTGCCTCTTCTGGCCCATGCTTTCACAGGCAAACAATTTGCTGAGGAAAAATTATGCAGAATGAATAGGTTAAGCTTATGCTATGGAGCATGGATTGTCCTTCAATTAATAGAAGTACAAATCTTCACTGAAGCAAAGGGCAAAAAACCCTAAGAAATTTCCCTGTGAGCTACAGAATTACAAATTTATTTCCAGTGGGTCCATTTCAGAAGAGAAAATGCATTGTGTTTCTATATCCTTCCATATTAAGAAAAGAATATACATTACCTTTATTTAAATATTCTGAAGAGTTGCAGAATGAAAATCAGAATAGGGAAACTGTAACTAAAGGAGATTACAGATAACGGTGCTGGCAGATTTTAATGTTACTTTTCACAAAATCTATCCCCCTTAAATTACTTACTCTTAGCTTTTAGTCTGTTTCATTGCTGTTGTGCTTTCAGTGTTACTAACACATTCTCTTTTTGCATAAAAATGAAAACTCAAAGTGCATATATTCAGATGCTTCAAAAAATATTGCATATGAATAGAAGGATTACTTCCAGAATCACACCAGCCAGGATAACAAACTCTCATTACTCTCATTGGGACCAAAAATGAGCTGTAGTTTACAGACTTCATAGATGTACAAGAAATTAAAAATCTCAGATGCCTCAAGGATAATATATTTTGGTGGTGAAAGAGAGATTTCATGTTTTCATAACTAATTTTAACCAGAAAGGATGTTGCTCTACTTTATTTCAAAGTCATTTATATTCTTTGTTGGTTTGGGTAATTTTGTTGTTTTGGGTTTTTTTGGGTTTTTGGGGGGGGCGGTATTTGGTTTGGTTTGGTTTTCTGTGGGGTGCAGAGGTGGTGTTTGATTTTTTTTTTTTTGTTGTTGTTGTTTTTTGTTGCTTTTCTTTTTTTTTTGAGAATTATATGAAGTAATGCACTATTTTGCAGGTCAACCTATACTCCCATTTTGATTTTTCAGCAACTTATTTGGAACTTTACTGTTAATCAAAACTGGTTTGATATTTGCTCTAAGTCCTAGTCTTATCAAGTTGTCTTTCCACTTTCATATATTACAGAATAATGTCCATAAAATCATGCATAATGCATACCAATGTAAAACTGGTGAAAGTATTATATATATTATATATATATAAATATATACTCACACACATATATATAAAACATATAATTTAGCTTGGATGTTAGGAAAAAATGCCTTTGCCATGACTGTAGTTGAAAAATGGAGCAGGCTGCCTAAGGAGGTAGTTGAGGCTTCATCCCTGGAGATATCAAGGTGATGCTTGATGAGACTCTGAGAACCTTATCCTGCTTATTGCAGAGGGGTTGGACTAGATGACCTTTAGAGGTCCCCTCCAACCCAAACTACTCTGCTTCTATGATTCCATATCATATATATATGTAAATAAATTAAACTGTTTCAGAAAAGGTTTCAATAACTTATCTTACAGATGCATGTACAAAAGCGTATTTTTACATGCAGATAGAAACAGAGAAGCTTTTCAACTGTAATATCTGTCATAAGTAAATATTTTCTGCTTTTGTATTTCCAATAACCTTTTCCAATTTTATCACAAAATTTTGTTGCAAAAAAAAAATCACATTTTGATCCTTATCTAATCATACCCAATAAAACAAGATATTTTGATTTTCATTGATCATTCATATGATACTCCAATTATGTTCTTCAAGCACTGGTTGTTTTCTAATAACCTTACAAAGTCATTTTCTGCAGAGAAAAACAGACAAATTTCCAAGCAACCGAGCAACATGCAAAGTTTCTGCAGTTCTAATTTCTGTCGAGAGCTGGTGTACTATAAAAAATAGCTTCTAGCAATGACAGAAACATGAAAAATATTTCTGCACTAATGAGGAAGGGAAATTAGGGAAAGGGCAAGTTTACAGTTATTTATATGTTATTTCTGTATGCCAGTATTCCAATCAATATTTCTATTTATATTATACAGTGAATTATTATCAGAGAAATCATTGGCATGGCACCTGGGAGAAGGTACATCTGTCAAGAGCTGGCTTTTCAGGTGGCATATTACATAAACAATATGCATCTGTTGAAGGCAACTTCTGTGTTTCATTATATTGCCAATAGCTGCACAGGAAAAATTTGTAACATCTGCTGATTTTTCTTTCTATACCTGATGAAATCATCTCTGGTGAAAGATGGTACAAACAAAGCTAGAGGCAAAGCTGTAATTGATTTTCATAGTATACAAGTACCCTGGCATTTTTAAGCAAGGAGTTTTAATATTATGGCCAAAATAAGGATATTTTTCCAGGCTCAATGCATAACAAAGGTATAGCAAATGACTAATGAATTAGTTTTACCAGCACAATTCATCCAAATAAAGATTGCCCCATAATAACATGATAGCTCATAAAGGACTTAGAAATTCATGCAGGGTTTTTTTGGGGGGGATGGAGGATGTGTTGGTTTTTTTTAGAAATAATTCTCAACAATCTCTTGCAAACTCTGAAAGGACTCTTCTAAAGTAGATTCAATTACTCTTTGGGAAGTATTTTCAGTAATCCATCTAGAAATGGTGATACTCTACCACCTTGCTTTTCCTGTTATTTCTGAAGTGGTATTCTGAAGTGGTAATAAGTGGTATTATCTAAAGATATGCCTGTGTTTTCTGTTCTTTTCCTTTTTCTTTTTTTTTTTTCTGTTTCTTAAATTCTGATGCAGTGTTTTAGCAAACAATAAAGAAATGGCCACTTGAACTTTTATTCTAAATGAAATCATATCTTTAGGAATTAATTTAGATTCTCATGTACGAATTTTCACAGTTTGATGAGAAACCCACATCCAAGGTAGCTGATTTTTGTTGACAACTGTTGAACATGGGAAGTTTTAGAAAATAACTTGTTTCTTTTTGCTAGTGCTATGTTCAAACAAGCTCACTTAGTTATTTAAATTACTAAGTTAACTTTATCTCCGTACCAAAACACCTACAGTAACAGTCATATTCATTCCTATTATAAATGTTCAAACCCACCTAGCAATAGTTTCATAACATCTGTGACTAGGGAGAGAAAATATTCATTCTCCTAGTAGGTGACACTGACTGAATTGGAGCATTGGGTATCTGTATCACTCAGTGCAGCCATCTGCTTATCTCCATATGCAAGAATGTCATGTCATGTGTGTAGGTGATGCTCTCAGACCCTTCCACCAGGGTGGTGGCTTTAGCCCTCACTCTAACTGGCAACCTCCTCTCTTACCACATCAACCAAGGAATGGAAAGCATTTGAATCTTTGACTCAAATATTTTAATGAAAGTGAATTCCCAGAACACGATAATTTGTACCAAAAAGTCATATATTGTGGTTTCCTTAGATGGCCCCAATGTACTTTTATCATTTTAAGATCTTGATCCTTCTTTAGCATCTTTTCCTGTGGTTTGAATATGATATTTACATTATTGTGCATGTGTGTGTGCACAGGGGACTGAGCAAGCAAGCAAGAAAGAGTGGGATAAGGAAAAGCAGCCTGCATTTTTATGTAATTTTGCAATATAGTGTGAATACTTGTTTTCCTAATGTATTCAAACCCCTACATGTTCTTTCAATCAATTGAAAAGTGCTTTCTAACTGCCTCTGAGGCACAGTGCACTTGACGACTTTGGCAGGCTCCTTGTTAATTTGCTGAGCCTGATACAGGAGCAGGTTGTCCCAGGCTTACACAGCTCCAGTTTTATCACTGCCAGAATCTCTTTTTACCAGCAAGATCTATGTGCATTTCCATTCTTGCAGCTTTAGAGTTTGAACACCTGCTTCTTTTATATCATTCCCATCTCATGTCATTGTTTATCAATGCTCTCAAGCACATTGCATAAGTCACTGCTGGTGTACCTGGGAAAAAAGAAAACAATGCCCTAAATGCACCACTCTCACCAACACTCTGAACTGAAACAGTAATACTTTCAAAATATGGTTTTTTATGCACTAAAATAGCAATAGATTTTGTATACACATTTCAGGGGCTGAAAACAATTATCCTGCTGTATTTGCTTTCCTCTTTCCAAGACCTAACAAATAGTTATTATCAATATGCTGAGAAAAAAACATGTAAATTTTATCTTTTAAAGAAGATGGCCTGAAGAACCAGCAATGGCCAGGAAGCAGGCCAGAGGAAGAGTTTTGATGTCTTGGAATTGCCTTAGATCTGCATCTTAGGAAAATCAACACCATCAGCCTCTGAGGATATCCAGTCCTGGACGTAGCATGGGTAGGAGAGGCAGAGATGAGCATGGGAGATGAAACTGATGGAGCTTTCTCAGCACAGGGAATGAGTTGATTCCAGGTAAGTAGCAGAAATAGGTGATATAAAGACAGTTTAAATTGTAGGTAGAGAAAGGAGGCCTGGGTCCAGTAAACATAGTCAGTGTGAATCATGCAGCACAATCTATGCAGCTCAGAAGGGTCCTTGAAAGGCTTTGATTTCCTTTTTAATGTGCCTATTTGATTAGTTATATCAAGCCTCAATAGATGAGGTTTGGCACCTTACTTTAAACTATGAAAATTTACTACTGCCAGAAGCAGCTACAGTAAAACATTCCTTTACTCCTTGCCGCATCTTCATTATTTATTATCAGAGTACAAAGTTGTTATGGATTTTGTCACTTCAAAAACTCATTCTTCAATCTAAATAACATCTACATTACAAATTCTTTTTCTGATATAAAGAACTATTCTTTTTCATCACCGGTTTCTCACTGGATTTCATATAAATTGTTGCTTAAACTTTTATTTTTTTCAAACCAAGAATTTCCATTTAAAGCATCAGACCAGTTCTACCCATACTTATATGACCCCCTTTGCCCACATAATGGAACTTTAGGTGGAGATTATGGATTAGCTTTTTAAGCACAATCCTGTTGTACCTCTCCAAGCCAAATTTTCAATGCTTTCATAAACTGTATAGCTAAGAACCCACTTCTTTAAATCAAAACACAGAGAATTGCCCAGAGAGTAGCTACTGCATTTTGCAAATTGGAACCTGGTACAGGAGAGGTAGAAATTACAGATTTCAAACTTCTTTTGCTTCTTCCAGACATGGTAGTTGAATGTAGTCATGACATTGCTTAGTGTTGCTTCTGCTGTTAATAGGGAGACTATCAATTAATTCTGAAGCCATATATATTTTAGTGAGTTTTACTGAACAATGTAAGCTGAAGTGAAGGTGATTCTTATTAGGTGTGAAAGCACATCACAAGATTTTTTTTTTTTTTTTGAGACATATTGTAGCATCATTGTATCTTAGAAATCTTGTCACACTTGCAAGAAAATTTATCGGAACAGAAATTCTGAAGAAAAAAGAAAAATTCTAAAGAAAAAGCATTACCATTAGTAAGACATGACTTGTGGTCCAGCTAATTCCACATGAAAAAGTTGACCTTGAACTTTATAATAAATATAATATAGTATGTCTATATATTTTATTAAAACAAGACTACTCAGTTGCTCTCTTTGGAAGTTTTAAATTTACCTTCTTTCCCTCTTATACTTCCTAAGTTGAGGTCAAATGATGACATTAAACAATTATTTAAATTTTGCAGTTTGATAAGCAAACATAATTGATTATAACTTAAGAGTTTTGTAGCAACAATATGAACCCATCTTACTTTGCCAAGGGAAGTAAACACATTATTAATGAAGGCAGTAGTAAAGCATATGCTTTACTAACATGCCATGTTATCCTAATATAGAGCTCTCTCCAGAGCATTTTCAGATGCAAGTTTTCAGGAGCTTCTGTACTCCTTTCTCTAGGGTATGGAGGCTCATTGTTTCTTCAACAATGAGGCAAAGCACTTACTTAGGGCAGTCTCCAGCTTCCCTTAATTCCCTGTTCCTATTGCTAAGCACAAGCAGCACAGTCCATCGAGTGAATCATCTTCATGGACTCCCTTGGGAAGACTTCCCACTGCATCATCCATGCCTGCCACTGAAATCATCAATGGGATACTTAACTTCCAGTAGCCTCCATTACATCCGCCCTTACACAGCTTTTTATCTGCTACCCCAGCTTTCCCCAGTCTGATTGTCACTATTGGCCAACAGTTCTGTGGGACAGAATGGCAAAGCAGGCCATTTATAGATGAGGATTCAGGAGACATGGCTAAAATCCTATGAATTCCAGGTACTGTAAGGCTAATTTCAGCCCCACCCATTCCCCTTATCTCTGCATCGATAGTGGGAATTTCAGAGGGTATATATATATGTATGTACTTCTTGAACCAGAAATGGAGTATGAAAAAAAAAACAATACACATCCATATTTTTATTTCAAAACATGCAGAGATCAAGTCTGGAGGATAATAAAAAAGCTCAGAAAATGAATGAACTTGCAATTTGTGTAAGTGTTCTATAATGAGATCTAACTGAAATTACTAATGTTATTTTTAAATGTGCTACTGTATAGGCTCAATTTTTTCTTGTGCAAATGGTGCACAAAACAGTATCATTAGATACCCATGCTCTTTCTGATTAGTAATGTCTCTTCAAGGAAAATCAAAAATATATTGAATTCCGGCCCAAACACACAAATACAGATTATTTTTTAAAGTACCCAGTGAAATATTGCCCTTTTTTTCTTCTTTCATAGATAATTTAAGGAAGAGTCTATTGGAAAATAATGGAATCTGTGTTCTGACAATCCTTATGCTATGTGCATGTCCAAAAAAATTTATTTTGGTGTCTCAGGGCTACAATCTGTGGTAAAGAATTTCTATTTAAAAAGCTTTTGAATATAAACCCCAAAACAGTACTGTTCCATGTATTTTGTTTTCTTTAACTGAGTTCTTTTTATTTTAATTTTTATTAAAAGAAAAATACTTGTTTCTATATATTTATTTATTTTTCAGAAAGGGAAACTTGGAAAAACTTTAGATAATGTGTAGCAATTAGCATGTCATTACTGTATCCTAAATTTATACTCACAGTCTAAATTAATTTCAATAAATGTGGCTTTATGTGAGACTTCCACAGGCTCTCAACAACTCAGAAGTCTAGTAAGATTTTCTTGTTGAATTTACAGGACTGTTTCTCAGAAAAAAATATTTAAATACATGTGATTTCTTTCAGCTAGCTTTCAAATTAGCTTTCTCCCTTTTTTTTCCCTTTTCTCATTCTTTGTCAGTTTCTTTTTGTAGTTACCCCTGTTGCTTGTGGCTACTTGTCATGTGCAGGAAATGACTTCAAGCCTTTTAAGACACCAAACATGGCATTATGCAGAATATTCCATATTAAGGTACTGAGATGAAGAGGGTAGCAGGGTATTCCTGTGGTGGCATCTAGGAGCCTGGGAGAACCTTTAGATGATCTTGGAGGTGAGCTTCAACTGGGGATACAGAGTTAGGACTCCTTGCTACTTGCCACCTACTGCAGAATGCATTTGCAATGCACTGGGAAATCTCAGTACTGGGAAATATTGTGCAGAGTAACTGCTGTGGACTTGTATAATTAGTCCACAGACACAAATCAAAGTCACTAGGCCAGTTCTGGCAAAAGCTGAGGAGTTCAGTAAAGAACATCACATCTGTGAAACATCAAGATGCAAGCCCTGTCTTTGGGTCTGCATTTTGATTCTCTGAATTAGAGAGAGGAGGATTTCTTGGCGTAAGATGGGATCAGTGAATTGAACAGAGAACCAGTTAAATGTCTAGAGAAAAAGCTGGATTGAGTGATATGCAAAACACGTTCAAGAGTGTAGCAACATTACTTTAGATTGCAAAAAATCACTTACCTCAGATGAGGGTTCAAGATTCTACGATCTTAGATATCAATGCCTGCCCAGCTCCATCCTCCCTAGATACAGCAGAGGAATAAGATCATTTCCTAATTACCTTCATACTTAACATGTTTATCTGTCAGGAACAGACCTGAGGTCAAGTTTTCTTCTTCTTCAGGAAATTTGCTCTTATTACAGTGTAAGGATAATTTAAAATTATTTCAGTGATAGCATTTTAATTGATGAACATGGAACAGGACTAAGGGAACTCCGAAGAATTGCTTATAGACCATCAGGGAGAATATTCCTCAGTGAGACAAAAGAATAGGTAAAGTAGAAATGAATTGGATTTCCTCCTGTGCTGAATAAAAACATGACTATCATTTCTCACAGGGAAAGCAAAGCCCAAGAGGGTCTAAGCTGCAAGAAGGCATACTGGTGTGGACCCTGCAGAAAAAATTACTGTGTGACTCTCAGCCATCCTTGAGGGAGAATTAATCATTTAGCTGCCAATAATACAGTCATGAGGTAGAACACACATTTAGGTAAACGAAAAGGATTCACAGCCTTTCACTTGAAGCAGAAGGATGGCTATCTGCACAGAGAAATAGGGAATAAATTCATCCATCGGATCTCACAATAGCCAGCTGCTTGTCAGACTGTGAGAGAAATGTAGGGGCTGCAGCTGTTTAAGGAGTTCCATAATAAACCTTCAGGTATTCTGATACTTTTGCTATAAGCTACCTGGAGTGTAAATTCAAGCTTGGCTTGTAGCACTTAGAGCAGAAAGAAATGGAAAGAAGGCCTCTTCCCAGAGAAAGAATAATTCTGTCCGTGCATGATGATTGCATGACAGGATGCACAGGAAAATCTATCAGCAAATGCTTTGGTGCCTCTAGGTCCAGATATGTGAATGGATAAGCAAGGGATAAGGGGCCCCGAGGAACTTAGTTGCAGAACACTGCTGGAGTGAGAGCTGTAGAGATGGGGAAACAGATACTGTTTGGTTGGTTGATCATGCTTTCTGAAATATTTAACTTCCAGGGCAATATGGTGAGTAAAGTATATGGAAAAATTGCTTTCCTCAACACAGGCTTTTATGTTGTTCCACATGTACCTGGTGGTCTTTCTTCTGGAGCACCTGGAGCAGACAACTTAACATTATGCAAGGATAAAACTTCTGACAAGCAAACCCAAACCTCTGTAGTTCTGTCACAGGAGGTGTATAATTAGCAGTCACAACTTTTATGGACTTGAGATGTCCACAGGCTGATGATCTATTGTGTCAGATGACTGAGTTGCAGAGAACAGTGAAAAGGCTGTGCAGTAGTAGAGGGGCCAGGACAGTCATAGATAAGTGGCCTCAGAACCATGTTCCTCTGGTGGACTCCACAGAGAATGAGACACATTGGATGCTGGTGACCCACAGAAACAGGATTCTGTTTCAGTCTCACGCTCTAGCATTACAGCTAAAACCAGATATGAAGCTTTAACAGCAAATTCTGCAAAGCAAAACTTTGCAAGTGCTGGTTGATCTACTCAGGATACTTTATATTTTGAACTGTGAATATTACAGCTAGGTCTAAGAAACCAAAATTACCAGTCAGTTGGCATTAGATATATAAAACATGGTGATTTATGTACTACCAACTAATAACCTAGTTAAACCAGATACCTAGATTATATGAATAATATAAACTTTAAAAATATCAACCACAAACGCAGAATTGTCAGTGTCAATGTTAACTAAAACAATACATTGTGGAATATTTCCTGGTTTCTTCTGATATTTGTGGGGGAAAAAAGCAAAAAACAAACAAACAAACTAAATTCATCAAATAATTAATTGAGAATTTTTTGCTAAGGTATGCTAATTAAACAATAGGTTCGTTATGCTCATTACAGAATAGAATTAGAATGGGATTGAATGTGAGGACAGCTAGGAAATACTGCTAATGAAGTATGCATCCTGAGACTGGACTGATAAAGTGTCTCCTCTTTCACCAATGGAGGCATACAGTTAATCATTCTATATATAGTGCACTTTAAGAGTTCAAAACCAGTTAAATGCTGAGAAAAAGTTTCTTGCATAAGATTAATTTCTTTTTCAGTTAACATTAGACTGGGAATCTATGCAATACATAGTTATTTTTTTTATAATTTTTTTTTTCCATTTAAGGAGTAATTTTTCCCCAAAGCAATTAACAGTCATGACACATCATCCATCCATCCAGAGGTACATGTAGGTCATTCTAGATTAATGGGAAAATTGCTTAAAATACTGGATCGATGTTCACTCTTAAAATGCTTATCAAATCTCAGTACACTGTGCACCTTTCAAACTGTCAAGACCAACGCTTTAGACAAGATCCCCAAAGGGATGCAGACAATTACCAGTTCAAGAAGCTTAAAATGTTCTATAACCTCACTCATAATTCTGCTTATCTGCAGAAAGAAAAGTGAGCAGGTGAATGTAATGGATGAAGGTGGATATATATCCTTCAGATAGGGGATGCACTTCATATAAGAAGATTGCCAAGAGGTTAATACTTGATACTGTTAACAGAGTCTTCCAACAAAATCCTAACTTAGGGCTTCGTTTTCTGACTCTGGCCTCCTCTATCACATAAGCAGCTTTGTATGCTTCCACAGAAACTACCCACTGTGTGCACAGGTTTTATAGGATTAGAGGATTTATGTTTAACAGGAATATGGGACTGAAAGAGACCTCCAGGGTCAGTGAATCCAAGACCTTGCTTTCACATGGAGCCCTTCCATTTAATCCTCCTTTTCATAAATGGATCATCTTCCATCTTACAAGTCATAAAGGGGTTTTGCCACTTCTTCTTCTGTTGTAGAGGTATATCAGGTGCCATTCTTCAGACAGTTAAAAGCATTCTGCTGAATATTTAGGGCAGTTGTAATATTTTCCACATCAATTTTTTGGCCTATATGTATGCATATAGAATCATTGTGGTTCGGTAGAGTTCTCTCCATTATCTTTTTTTTAATATAAAAAATGTAATCCGTGTTCATATATCTTGCATACCCCTCTTGGAAGAAAACATTAAAACAGATTTTCTTCAGGACTGAGCATTGAGGGATGCAATGACTAAACTACTCTTTGATGCTATACTTCACTGTAAAGACATACAAAATCATATTTGCCTGAGTAATCTCATGCTGGTTTTCTGCAAAGAGTCGATGTAGAAGGAATGATAGACTTCTTACTAAGAAGAGCAATTCTGAACTGGAATGCAGAGCAAAGATAATTCTAGAGTTACATCTGGATTTCTATCAGCGTTTACATAAATGAAGCACTCTTATTGTTCCACTTCCTGTCTATTGTGAGAAATTATCTTTTTCCACCTGGAGTTCCCAAACACTGGTATCTACTGAATGAAGAGCTCAGAAACCTTTTTGGTTCAGGAAAGATAGACAGTTTCCTTCCAGCACTGCATGGTACAGGGTTACTCTGAGCATTCACTTGAAATGAATGTCAAATAATTATGAGCAGTGTCCCCGTGAAAGATTGAATCTAATGACAGTCATAAGGAATAGAGATCTGGTATTTACTTGTATTTAAAATAAATTTCATTGATTGCAAAATATGATCTGTTATAGAATTTAATCTTGTTTTATGAATAATTATATGATAGTATGATCCCAGATAACAGCCACCTGACCATCACCAACTAATATCAGTAGATTTGATGCAGATTAAATTATCATCTTTCACATAATTTTGTCTCAAGTCAATGGTGTCTTAAACTTGGCACTGCACAGAATGCCAACACTATACAAAACTGTGCTGTAGGGTTTTAGATGGTTCTGTAAACAGAGTACTTTTTTGTTTTGGCTGAAAATTACTATTCTGGTCTGGTGGGAAATGAAACAAAACCATTGCTCATTTAACAGACATCAATGAGCTTCTGTTACTCTTGCTCAAGACTGATACAAATGGATTTGAACTGTTCACCTGAAAGAGTTGTAGCCTTATTCTCTTTATCTTCTCAGCTGCTCTGTCTGCCTGCCTAAGTATCATTTTGATTCTCTACAAATTCCTAGCTGTTAGAGCTCCTCTTTAAATATGCCTCAGAGCAGAAGTAAAGACTATAGGCTTGTCTACTGCCAAATATTTTAAAAATATTTTCCTTTTTTAACGCTTCACATCTGTTTCCTGATACAACAACATTTTATTTCAAGAAATGAGGGAATAGGAGAGAAAGAGAAGCTGCATATTTTAGTAACTTTGTTTTTCAGAAGAGGCCCCTAAAGACCTCTAACTGAGAAAGAGGAATATGAACTGTACCATACATACCCTCTATTCGTGAATTGTATTTTCTATTTCTGTCACCTCTTGAGCTTACAGAGTGGACAGATAGATGAGGTCTAAATCCAATGAAATGGTGAAATCTGTACTTATGTCTTCAATAAAAGTGTAAAAAATGCAAAAAAGAAAGAAACAAACAAACCCAAAACAAAAGAGTGTAGAAAGGGGCTTCTGGGTTAACCACAGGTTTCATTTGGCTCTTTTTCATATTAGTCATCTGCAAGGCCTAGCCTGCATATGAAGTTAACCATTCAGGGTTCAGACCCAGATCTCTTGGTTTTTTGAAAATTATTTAATTTGCTGTTTTCTGATGAGAATTCAGTTTCTAAAGTTTACTGGCCTTCTGGCCTGATTCAAAGAAAAGAAGGACTGTGAAGTCCTTTCCAAGAACATTCCAAGCTGATAGCAAGAACTGGGCTGTTGTACAGGAGCAAGTTTTGTGTGTGCTTGCAGTTAACTGTTCCAAACCCAGATTTACAGGTGCATATCAGTTGTATTCCAACTTTTTTTAGTGTGCAGGTGTCTTTTTATATAAATACATAAATATACACAGGTACACACATATAAATATTTATGTTTGTGTGTGTCCATCCATGTGTATGTGCTTCTGTGTGTGAATATATGTATTTACTACTATTCCTACTGGGAAACTGACTGGATTCTCTTCTGATGCATGCATCACTGACAGAATTGCCAATTATTTCCAGCACAGATTCTTAATTGCCAGTGTGTGAGCTGGAAAGAACCCGGGTTTATTAACAGATTCTAGGCTCAGTTTGCATGTAATTTGCTAACAAGGAAGATACATCACTCTAGCCTGGACTGTCATTCTGAAAGCTTCATAGTTCTTTCTTCTGTTCTCATCTGTATTAATTGTATTTCATTGAGAAATGCTGACCATCAGGCAGCACGATTTTCTGTCCTTCTGTTACTGAGTTTTTTCCATGAAGCCATGAGGAGACTATTAACACCTCTCTGTTGCAAGCACATAAAATAATCATGGGAGCTGTTTATGTTAATTCAGCCTAACTCAAACCTCTTTTTTGTTTCAGAATAATTACTGTTTCAAAATATCAGCATGTGTTAAGAGATCAGGATTAATTTGTAATTGAATGACAACATTTCCAATGGCTTATTAAACACTAATTAGATTTAAAATGGTGTGAGTCTACATACACTTGTGTGCATCAAGAAGTTTAAACATCTGTTTTATAAGCACTGAAGGTTGTAAGGTTACAAAGTTTAATACCACCAGGGTATACCTTACCATATTAACAAGTGACACATGAAATTCTGTGATTTTCAGAATCAGCATAAAGAATTTAGAGTTATTTTGTTTTGTTTTTTCCCAGTGTGTTACATGCTAATGAAACAGTTGGCTTAAGTAATATGTCTCTATTCGTCTGACTGTAGTTAAAACATCATAAATAATAGTATAACCCAAAATGCCTCATTGGATACTGACAAGATATAGTTTCCTAGTAAAGTAAAAACAAAGAAAGCATAATGCAAGAGAAAAATAATTATTTTAACTTTTCAGATGTAGGGATCAGAATTTGTGTCATTTATTTCCGTGTTAGTGATGCAAGAATAATAAAAAAAACCAACAAAAACACACAGTCAAACAAAAAATAAAAATAAATTTGGAGAAAGAAGAAATCACAGAATCATGGAATGTCATGTTGGAAGGGACATCAAGGATCATCTGGTCCAACCCTTCTGATATTACTGTTTCAGAATCTACCCAGGAGCAACTTGTGCCTATTACCCCTTGTCTTGTCCATGTGACTCCTTGTAAAAAGGGAACCAGAACAACAACAAAAAATCCTACTGAAATATGGTGGAATCCGCAGCATAAACTCAAAGTAGTAGGCTTAAATAATGCCAACTACAAATTTAAGTGTAGCACCTGAAATAACTGTTAGCTAAGCAACTATAGCACACACTATGTTCCAAAACCTTAGTTTAGGTCAAAGAAAATACTGGAGACATCACAATGTCTGAACCGACAGTGAAGGACAACTCTGGTTAACCACAGATGTAATGAAAAGTCAAGCAAACAGAAGCTTCTGAAAATACATATATTTACTTAACTCTTTTACAAGGTTGTTCAAAGCCAAAAATATTCCATGTCCCTAAAAGCAAATATATGCTCATGACCAGAACGCTGCCCCTCTCTTCACAGTTCATATGACTGCAGTGCATCGGATGCAAGATCTAGGTTCTATTTGTGTCTCATTCCCTTGGGTTAATTTTGAGAACAGACCTATTTTCTAGCTCTCCTTCATTGAGAGACTGATGTGAAATCTTCAGCTTTTTAAAAATAATATTTTTTTTTTACCACAGTTGCTGCGGGGCCAAAACTGGGTGCTGCAGACACCAGTCTGATCAAAGCCTCTCCCTTATCACAGCCTTTGTTCAATGTTTAATCTACCTGTTTGCCTTACCAACATGTATTAAATTATTCCAGCTGTCTAAGCTGATATGCATTACGTGTTAAATGTGTAAAACGTCAGCCACCCTCTGAAGAGAGCATTGGCTGCTATAACTGTATGGGCATATAAGCATCTCTCTTCCAAATATAAATCTCATATGAGAGGCATATAGACACTGGTTTGCAACATTATGCTTTTAAAAATAAAAGTATATTGCCTAAATAAACTGTTGTAAGTGCACCTTTCCTCTCACAGCTGGAGAAAGGCTATGGGAGAGGGGACATTATGTTATGAAAATTTTGTGTGCTATTCTGGGCAAAAAAGAACATTAAAATACCTTTACCTCTTCCATGTAAGTGTCTGTAATTTAATTAAAAGCTTGGGGGTTGTTTTATTTTTCTACTAGCATTCATTTACCTATGTCCTCTAAAAATAGCTCATTTGCCCAAGTCAAGGTTTAATCTGAGTCACTGATGTGTCATCCAAAATTTTCTGCTTGAACTTTTAGAATTAAATCTTAGATTTATTGATGTGCATGGGAGTTTTGCCAATAAATTTTCTAAGTCAAGAGATTACCCTTAAAAATTTCAGCTATACACAAGCCTAAGGGGTAAATTATGGGACATTAAGGATAAAATTTTGGTTCTGCTGAAATTTGTTGATATGTTTTTGTGACCTCAAGAGAGACAGCACTATGTATTTTAGAAACTGAGATGGCCCCATGTTCTGCATTTAATTTGTCATGACAAACAAGGTGTAGAATTTAAGTATGTTTTAAAAGAACTTTTTCTTTCATTCAGAAGTAGCCAAGTTTTTTTATAAAATTCAGCTTCTTCCACACACAAAAAAAATATTTTTATGATGCTAGTGGCAATTTATGCTTGAACTGGCCCACACAGGTGTATGATAAGGTTTAAATTCTAACATAACACGGGACACAAGACATTTTATATAATCTGTAGATTTTAGCTCATTTACTCTACTGTCATGTCACCTTATGTCTCTCCCACATTATCTTGGAAGTAGCTGTCTTCAATAGAGGTAGATTGGCTTAGCTATGGTCACTGAAGCATTTTGTCACACTCTCTGGTTCCACAATTGTTCCTATCAGATCTATGAGTGAAGCATACACTAAACTCAGATCCTATGTGAGTCAGCAGTACCTATCTGATAGATAAGCCAGAACACAAAATTCAGTGTGTTTACCTGTCTGCAGGGTGGCAAATAATCTGTGATAAATTAGCAAGTCAGACAGACATGTAAGGATGATTAAGGGGCAAGGTTACTCTCTCAGAAAGTTTTGACTAAATCTGAAGCTGTAAACAGAGCTTGGATGGGCTCCATCCTCTAGGCCATGTGACTTGAAATTTTTTTAGATGCTACCAAGTACTCTAAATATTTATCACCTTGTCATGCTGCAGTCACAGGCAGTCTTGGATAGGTAGTATTGTTTTCATCAAAGCTGAATAGGGAAGGGTTGCTTTGTGCTTGGGTTTTTGACTGCCTCAAATGTTTGTATCTCATTTTATTTGGTTTTTGAATTAAAAACAGATTAGTTGCCAGTCATTGCTAATGAAGAATATGTGAATCACTCTCAGTAAAGTGGATCTGATAGAAAGACAAAGAATGATCAGTAAGTAAATACAAAACAAGAATTGTCTTTTTTATACTTGAGAGTAAAGTATAACTTCAAAAGGTTTCAAAGCATGCTACACTGTAACTTGCTATTTTCTATTATGTTAATTAACCTAAATCTCTGTTGCATATTTTATAAAATTATTCAGTGGCTTACGGAATATAATAGTACAGAAACGCAAAAGTATCAGTATTATATTAAGAACCACAATGTGGTACCAAAAAATTTATTCCATCCTTTCAGTTATTTACAAAATACTATTTTTAGTAAGCCACTAAATCTCCCTTCTTGTTAATTATTAGTTTTGATGACAATATATTCTAACATCAAGAAATTTTTATGCATATAATATTAGTTTTTTTAAATAAATATAGTGTTTACATATTGAGGAAATAGAGTTTGAATATACTTTTATAAAATATTTAACAGAGATTTAGGTTAATTAACATAATAGAAAATAGTAAGTTACAGTGCAGCATGCTTTGAAACCTTATGAAGTTTCACTTTACACTCAAGTATAAAGAAGACAATAAGGATTAAAGATTTTAGGAGAAAACATCAATATGTTTAAGATCTAATGTACAGATTTACATCTTTCAAGAGATCAAAAAGAAATGGATGGAACAATGTTTTATTCACATATAAAACAGAACAGGAGAGGATTTATGTTTCATTAGAGGAGATTTTCAGTTAATTAATTGTGAATTTTTGCAATGCTAAAATTATTGGCACTGTATAAATCTAATAAATTTATTGCCAACTCAAGTAATTCTCACTAAAAAAATCACATGATCAAACTTCACAGCCAAACCCACAGGTCTAAGCTTCAACTTTAGGAATAGATATTAAATGTGCTGTTATTCAAGTAAATCTATGGTGAGAATTTACTTTCTGTAAATGAGCAAAAGGAACTCACTGTGCAATTGGGATATTTTTATTTGGCATAGATCACCTTCAGTTTTACCTTCCTTTTATGAATATTAAACTTAAATTCATAAACTTTGAGCTGGTTTTTTCCCAAGGAAATAGAAATAAAAAATTCCAACCATAAAGATTTGCTCAGATGTCTCAGTTTTAAATCCATAGTTTAACTGCAATAATATATATTTTCCTATATTGCAAATAAATTATTATAAATCAGCCCTGTATTTCAGCACTTCAGAGTGCCTCAGGTCATCCTTTATTATGAGTAATCTTTAGATAAGAATAGGTCATAATTTTCTGGACAACATTATAAGTTTCTTTTACTCAGAGACAGAGATTACTTCTTCCTTTGCAACCAACTCAGTTCAACATTACTCTTAGATTTTCATGTTCTGCCAAGATGGCCAAGGGGGAGACAAAACATAATTGAGTGAGAATACTTTCTTTTCATGTCATCATTTTCATTTTTCAGTAAGAAGGAAAAGATAGCTTTTCATATCAGAAAGGAAAGTATTTTCTATTTTGATAATGGTAAATTAGTGAAGTTTTCCAGCCATTTGCATTGTATACCCCTATCGTATTCCTTCCTTTTAAGTTACAAAGAGTGCACCTACAAAGGAAGATCCTATAGATCAAGGTAAGGCACTTTGGCTCGTTTACCTCAGTGTGATCTTCAGCTAAATGCCAGACTATGTGTTTTTCTTGCTGCCTGCCACTCGTTGACTCCCTAATGATTCTTCAGTGACAAGAATTCAAAGTACAAAAAATACACTGCCCGCCTGTTTCTCTTCTCTTATTTTTTTCTTTTATTTTAAGATGTAAGTGCTTTTTCTGGTGGGGAAGGCTGACATATAGTGCGTCTCATAACTCATCAGCTTACTCCACTCTCACTTCTCTGCCAGACTGATAATCTACAAAGCCTTCTTCCTTTGGGAAGAAAACCTTTCCCTTGCCAGTAATAGGATCATTTGCTTCCAGCTGCAAGAGAGATGGTGGTCTAGAAACCCCTTGTTTTTTGAGAAGACATCACCTTATTATCTGACTGGAAGCCCCACAAGAGCTCTGCCTTCCACAGAGGTAATGATCACGACCCACCTCCACTCTGCCTGATGTCAGTGCAAGTTTTTTCATGTGTGGCAGTCACCAGTTCCCATAACACTGCTCTGAGCTGTGAGTCAGACCAGGATCTTATCTAGAGCCAGACAGCTCCACCACACCCAGGGCACCATTGGCCCCAGACCTCCATGACTTAAGGATCCTCATTTAGAGCTCTTCTCTTCTTCTGGTAGCCTGGAGATCACTTTCCTTCCTTTTTTTTTTTTCCTTCCTGGGCTGTTTGATAACTATTCCCTTGTCTTGCTCACTATGTTTGGAACAAGCACAAACTGATCTGCAGCTGCACTTTACAGGATCAAATCCATCAATTTGTTCAGAGAATTCCTTGCTTTGCCACAAAAAAACAAAACAAAACAAACAAAAAAACCCAGAAACATTTTGTGAATGTAAATAACCCCTGGGTTTGGTTTCTATGGTTACTACTGCACTAAGAAAAAGAGCAACTGTCTTGTTTATGTATTTCATTCCTGTTCAAAAATGTTTGAACAATCTAGTCCCAGTTTTCACATCATTTTATACCTTTCGTAACTTTGTTTTTCTTAGTTTCAGACAGGAATGTAAATGTTTCTCATTGATTTGTTCAGAATAATTATTCTGTATTCCTTTTCATTTGTTTCCTAATACTTCATAACATTTGAGGTGCTTAGCTTTTCATGCCTTCTAGGCACCATAGCACATTTTCATGAGGCACACTGTCATAACACAAAGGTATCACTCCAGAGTGGTACCTGCCACTTGATGATCCACCACTTTCTGAATAAATCAGGGTTATTTTCTTTCCATACTTTCATTTCTTGATCTTCACCTTCTGTTTTATCTGCCATCTCTCTGCTGAAGTGATAGTCATGTAATATCTTTCTGCAATTCTTCAGACACTACCTTCATCTCTGCTACTTACAATACAACTTTGCATCATTTATAAAACAAATAGCTTGTTTCCATCTTCACATCTCTAGGACTTTGTCTGCATTTTCACTAACCAGTAAAGTAAGCCTTTGCCTAGCATAATGGTTTTGTTGCTTTTCCCATGTTGGCCCAGGACAAGTGAACAAAGCTGTGAACCACATGCTATCCCACTTAAACAATATAAACACTTTATTTTGATCTGCCTTTATCATAAAGAGTTCATTTTAGGCAAACACAGCAAAAAACTCCAGAAATCAACTTGGTTCTTTAATTTTTTACATCTGCCTAAAGGCTAAAGTTTTCTGACATGCTATCTGGAAGCATCTGTGATATCCAGAGAAAGAACAAATGCTGGAAACTTCTTTCCAATATGTCAGGAAAAATTAAAGCAATTTAATAAAAGGTCAAACAGCCTTTCAGGTCACTGTGTTACAGAGGATTTGGGGAGCAGGCAGAGGTGATGTGGGACTGTTGTTTGTGCTTCTTCATGCTATACCCAGTACCACTGCTAGTGCTCCTGGTCCAGCAGTATCAGGGAAAGGAAACAAGGGACTCTGATGCTCTGAATGAGAATAAGCAGATGTTTCACACTCAGAATGCCTCCTGATATAATGCTTAAGAACAGATGCATGTTAATACCTGGTTTAGTTCTTGGGGGACACCACTCACTGTGATGACACAGTTTCTCAGGAGTTTTGCAGTGCCTAGCTGTGAGAAGGTGGCCAATTGAGATGAACCCTATTTCATCTGGATTTCTCTGGTTTTTTATTTGTTTGTAGGCTGGATCGTAGCTTAGAACACTGCCATGGGTTTTTCCATTGAAAACATGGTTTACAGAACTTTCTACGGTGTTCCTACTGCAAACAAATATTTTATTTGTTTCTGCAGACACTGCAGTTTATTTAATAGGCTGCAGTTCGATTTTTTCTGATAAACTGCCTGATGAAATGAATCACAGCTTTTCATTATAGATAGAAGTTATGTCTTATCTGAAGTGTTAAGTGAAGGATAAATCACAATTCACAGGAGACCTGAAACAAAATATAAACCAATTTATTTTTTTAAAATAAGATCAATGAAAAAGGCCATTTCAAAGATAAAATCATCATCTGTTCTATCCTTAGAATTCATACTAAACACAACTCATAAAATGATTTTAAAAGGCATGATTTGATTTCATAACTAGCAAAATGAGCATGTTAAAGAGCTCTAAGAATTGCTCCGACATCCCATAGTTATTATGAATTAGTTTTTATTAAGACAGGGGAAAAGTACATATATTCTTTTTAATTCAGCTTAATTTCTTGTTCAACCAGACTGCTGGTTGTTTATTTGGAAGCTGGGATGATTCTGTAAAAGAACAACACATGGCAAGACAATTTATCAACTATCTACAGGTACAGAGTCAAAACCTCAACTACTGTTAAGTTGTTGTAGTTTCACTTCTTTCTGAGGCCCTTCAGCAGTTTATAGCAGGTGCAGATCAACCTCCACTCTTGTAGTTTGAAATTAGTTCTGAAAGCCATTATGTGGTTAAGATTTTTATTTCCATGCCTAGCTGATGGTTTTCTATCTGCTTACACTCAACTGATCAGAAATAAAAGGCCATTAGAAGTTAGAGGGGAAAAAAACTTCATATTCAGGTAATATTATCTCTCAGGCACCTTGGATAGAGTTTAACCTATGTTAAGATGTTAAATTTCGGTATCTGATGATCTTCAAACAGCATGAAAAAGAAGTTGCAATGAAATACGTCACTGATTACCTTGCAGAACCGAAAGACAATTGACTAGTTTAATTTGATCTATTTGCAACTTACATGAGAAGTGTTACAGACTGCTTACACTTTCCCATTGGATAGACCAACTTTTTCATGAGATATGAGGTAGCAGCTTGGTGCAAAGACAAAGAGCTCCAAAGGACCTCCCTTTCATTATCAATATTTGATAGGGTCACAAGATGGTTGACTTTGGTCAGTATTTTTCCATGACAGCCACAATTTGAATCAAGTAATTTCTGGCAACTTTCAGAGCTTGTAATGTAGGGAGGAGTAGTCTCAGGTACGTTTATCAAATAATTACAGGTAAGGTTAGGTTAGATTGTGCCTAATCACCCCAATTAACTGTATTAACACTAGGAGAAGAAGATGCCCAGATTTTTTAACTCACAGCTCCAGTAGGCAAGGTCAGAAAGTGCCAGACTGTGTCAGCCTACTGCACTTGGTACTGAAACAAGAACAATTTTGGGCCCACAGCACTTGTAACTAAAATAAGTGTTGGGTGTTGTTGACCCTGCAACGTGTCTCAGTGAAAGTGGGGTCTGAACTGTCACCCTGTCAGTATAAACCAATGCCATTCAGCATCACGTCCTGGTGTTGACATCATGAGGTCAACATGAAGTTTTATGGACATCTTATGTGTCTGCTGGTATGATCAGTACATTTATAGGGAACAATATGAATCTTGGACAAAAATAATCTGTGAAAGAAAGAAGAGGCATTCATTTATAGGTAAATCTGGCAGATAATTCAGAGCAAGAACAGAGCTTCATAGAACACGTTTCATTTAGGTATTTTCGGAAGTCAATGGTAAAGGTCTTCCACGTGGTTTCAGACACTATTGATGATTACCTGAGGAAAAAAGGATGCAAAGACTGGCAGATTCAAATATTTCATTATGGTAACATTTGATCATTTGTGTTGTTTGATGGCTTATTATCAGAATTCTTTTTTCTTCATTGTTTATTTTTCCATAATTAAATAAAAAAAAAATCAAATACAATCTGTAGACTACCTGAGGCTAGTGTAGTCAATAATTGTCATAAAACCCAGTCATCCCCAAAATGACAGCACCAGCCATACAGTCCTTGAATGAAATTGTATGGAAGGGTGTCTGCTTGTAACTGTGAAACTAGTTTTTGTTCCAACTTATTTGTCCATTACTCCAGTTGGGAATGAAATTTTTTATGTCCCAAGTAGACTAGCACTCCCCTTTTTTTGAAGGGAGCTAGAGCTGTAGAGAAAGCAGAGACCTGTTGTAACAAAAAATTAGAAGCAAGCTCAGGACACTGCCTTGAAGGAAGGTGTGATAAGCACACTAAACCAGTAAAAATGTATGAGCAATTTGTAACAGTGAAATATCACTATTAACACTCTGTAACGTTGATAAATTTAAATATATATTTGATAGCCCTAGCCACAAATGAGAAAATGGAATTGATGTATAATTGCAAAAAACAATGCAGAAAAGCTTGTGCAAGTAATAAAATCTGCAAGAAATATGTCTGATAAATCAAAAGGGTTCTCCAAAACAAATGGGAGAAATTTCTGATGAGACCAAAATAATTCTGGAGAATCGAAGCCAGAAGTCCCAATACCACTTGTCAAGAGCAGGTGAAGCCAAGACCTTTTCTTCTGTAGAAATTTCACAGCAGCATAAAACATCAGCAGTGAGTGAGGACAGAAAGAGAGGAGAGACCACAGTGCACTTAGGTCATACCTTCCCTTTTTCATGAGCTCTTAAATCTGATAACCTTGATCTTACTTACTAAGGACCATCACAGATCATTATTCCAGTGCTAACTGGAATAAAGTGAGAGTGTTTCGACTTTGAACACCTACTTAGGACAGATTTGTACAGACTGGTTGTTTTGAGAATGTAGTGATGATTGATAGTGACTGATAATTTGTGTTCTTCCTGAATATTGATAAAATAAAGAGATTTTGAAGTTTGAAGCTGTCAGTCTTTTAAGCATGCCTTTCAGAACCATCTTTAATTTCCTAACGATGTGTGGCTCTATGTATTCTGTTGAAGCAAATTGGTGTTTAATGCAAGTAAAAGCAAAGAAGCCACCTAGGAAATAACAAGTGATTCCTCTAGTGCTGGCTGTGTACTGACTCACATGCTGAGTTGGTTTTCCTATCTCACATTCCCTACCTTGGGCTCTTCTCTTATGAGTTGTCTGCAAATTAGTTTAGAGTATCTGCTCATCCTGCAACAATACACATCGTCTAAAGCCCAACAAGTAAAAAATATTGTCTATTTTATCTTTTATATATTTAGAATAAGATCAGATTTATATCACAAAGGACTGATCAGAGGGTATAAAAGCTCTTGACAATTAGAAAGAAACATAAACTATAGGATACCACAAAAATAAAGCCAGAAAAAATCTCCACATCATTACTTTTTCCAGATTAGAAATATTATACATTCCATATTTACTATCTACATTCTGGTACTCTACATTAGACTGGTTAGCATAAAATCATGAAATTACGTAGATGAATGTGTCTGTTCTAGTGCACATTCCAGCTATATGTTTGAAGCTTGTGAAAGATATTGTCTGCTTCTCTGGGTTATGAGAAGAACCCATCTAACCATTCAAATGATAATAGAGCATTATTATTTACCAGCTAAAGCCTCTAAGATATCTAATGATGGAAAATACTGCTTTTCACCATCATCCTAATTAAAGTGTTACTGAGGTCAGGAGCTATCCTTTCTACTGTGATGACAAAAGATGCAGGTATATTGAATTTCCTTTCTGATTGTGCTAGGTAAAAGATAATTGACCACTTGTTATTTCTGGGCATCATGTAATAATAAGACAACAAAGCTCAGTCTGTAATGAACATACTGTCATCAGAGATAGATCTAATCAAAAAAAAAGAAGATATAGGAAGTCTAAAAATCAGTTTTCAGTTAGGACAAAATAATCTCTCCTCAGTAAAACATAGCTATGAAAATCTGGATTTACACTGCACATATACACAAACTAACATATATGTGTTTTATTCCATTCTGTTTTTAAATATGCCAGAGCTGTCTCCATGCACAAAGTTTATAACAGTGACCTCTTAGAAGCAAATATTATTGTACCCTACCATTCTCAGCTGAAAAAGAACATTATGATTTTTTTGAACTGATCCTCAGAGGTGTTGCCCTTATGCCTGAAGTACTGCTTTTTAAAATGCACATGAATCTGAAAAGTAAGTTCAACGACTGTCTAAGAAAACCTCTGTGCCATGATTAGGTGTGAGGAATACCTGTTTCTGCATTGCCCAGATCCCCAGAACAGGGGTGGCAATGGGTTAACTTAGGACCCTATGATCCCTGGATTTTTGACAACATAATTGTTTCACTGGCACATAGCATGAGTAAGAACTGCCAGATGGCCCAAGATTTCAGGAGAGATGCAGCAGGGTCTAAATGTCACCTTTACAATCCTCCTAAATCAGCTCTGGTGGATGCTTGCTGGCTGTGGCTAAGACTCTGTGCCAATGCAATTTTGCACAGGAAATTTGAAGAGCTGGAAAAGTCTGCAAAGTGAGCCTTGCTGGAAAATCTTGTCTAGACATATTTACATAATTCTGTGTCAGTATTGCACTTCTTTATTAATGATTGAAATCTGTGCCTTTTATCGATCGATAATATATCTCAGTGTCCCTGGATAACTTCTCCAAATTCCAGTGGTTAATGCCTTGGGAATTCTTGGCATCAATTACAGACAATTATAAGATATCCAAAGTTTTAGTAATGAAAAAGATAGAATTTTGGTCAAAAAAACACCCATTTCTGTTTTCCAAGGTATTTTCAGAAATGCATTATAGGAAGGAGATGATCTTTCTTCAAGAAACTCCTCCCTCATTCCCCCGTTAAAATTATGTATTGGGTTGTTACAGTGAAGTAGTCACATGATGAATCAATGACAGAATGATTTAAGTTATTTTCTAGAAAAAAAACATAAAACCAGGTATTTTTAATTATCTGGAAACAATTAGAAGAAACTACTGTGATGTTACTGGAGTGAATCATGCTCTTTATTGTCACAAGGCACAGACGTCAAAGGTGAGGGGTCTCCTTCCATCCTAACATGTGCTTTTCATGTGGAAACTCATGATCGATGACATGCATCTTTCCAGTTCTAAAATATGATAGTTTAATCCTTTGTTCACTTATGGCTGTAAAATCTGAATATGCATACTGAGATCTACAATTTATAAATGACAAAATTACAATGCTTTGCAATGATACATACAGAAAATAAACATTTACATTGCTCAACCATTAAACTGTATCTCTAATGAGGGCCAAAACCACACTGATCATTAACAACAAAACCAAATATCCTCAGTCTGCAAGAGTCAGAAATCTGTTAGTACCTGGAGTGTCAGATTACCTGGTTCTCAAGGAGATATATATGTGAACTGGGAGGCATAAAACATGGAAATTACTGGAAAGGACACATTTTCCTGACTTTCTCTAGAAGCTCCATTATGTTAAAAGTAATTCACTTTTAGCACTCATCATCTGAACATAAGAATAGAATATTCATTATTTCCATTAAACTCCAGTAAATGTACATATCCTAACACATCTACAGTCCCCAAAGAAATTTCTACAAGCAAATCGAATTTGGCCAGTCACACAATCTCAGCAAACAAGGTTAATAAAACATTATAAAAATGCTGATGAGTTTCAAGTGAATCCCAACTTGGCAATCATCACAAAAACTATTACTATTCAAAAATTATATGATGTCAAGTTAAGGTCTTTTCACCCTCAATTCCAGAGTTTTCCAGTGTATAACATCTTTTTCAGCATTAGGGATTTAAACTCCAATGTCCAGCTCAACATTCTTCTTCATAGTAAAAGCAAATATTTAACTAACATTTAGGATCTCAAAATAAATGTTTATCTTCTCACAGAATTACTTCAACAGTTAGCATTCTGTCTGTAAACCCAGACTCCTGCAAGGGCAGAAATTCATCTTATATTAAAACAGCAAAAAGTATAAATCCAAGCTACTTTTTTTATCTTCTAGGATTTCCTCTTCACTGTTCAGATTTTCAATCAGGCTTTTATTATGTTTCTGTCCTTCAAAAAGGACATTTAAAATGCTATCTCTCCCCAGCAACTTCTTGCTAAAGGTGTTTACTTCTGCTGTGCCCATAATTGACAGTAATTGACAGTAAAGTAATTGAAGATGGATAGAAAGGCAGAGAGCACCAGTTTCAAATCTGCTCAATAAAAGAACATTCTTGGATGAAAATAAAGTTCCAAAAGCTCTTTCTAAATAATATGTGACTGCAGCAAATATGTCCTTTCTGCTAGTGAAAAAAGAGGATTTAAAAACATGAAGAACCCTTTGCTGGACAGTATATTTCCACAGTTATCATTACCATTACTCATCTTCTATATAATCATGAGCAGAATTTGTGCATAGACTCTACTGCCAGGAAAGGTGAGGTTGTATTAAGGACGGGGCAAACATATCTCAGGAAGCCTATCAGCTGAATGGCAAAATAAATGGAGGAGACAAATGCTGCAGAGAACAACAGAATAGCTGATCAAGGTATCCGGATATATGCAAATATTAGAGAATCAGGAGTAGCTGTTACAAGCCACCTCCTTGAGCTTCCAATTAATTTTATGCATTGCAGGATGGGTATATTTAGAAAATGTGTTTTTGAAGAGCATGAATGACAATTACCTGGTGACACATTCTTGGCTATAAAAATGTGGGTTTTGGCAACTAAGACTATGACTTTGTGTTTAATTAAACAGATTTTTTTAACCAAGACAACCCTGGGGAAAAATGAGTTAAATTGTTTAATTTAAATTAGTTAAATTGTACCTGCACAACCAATAAGTTGTTTTAATGTTATTATTTGCATTTTATTATGTTTAGTTATTATTTTGGCTTTTTAAATTTTCTAACTAAATTTAGACTTAAATATAACTAAACTCACTTTTTTAACTGAAAATAAAAGGCTCCTTGAAAATGAAACAAAGTTTTTTTGTTTAGTCAAATTTTATACGTTCAAGAGTGAAGTTACTTAAATTTTTTGTTCTGGTGGTAGGGCTCAAGGCTTTTTCCATTTGGCCCTAAATGAATTGAGTCAAATATACTGTTTTATGTAACTTCACCAGGAACCAAAAACAATACTTTATTTCAAAATTTTTCCTGTGCCACTTGCTTTATGAACCTGGTAGCCTAGCTACTACATCATTACATTAAATCTATTTCTTCTTAGTCTCTCACTGTTTGTTCAGCTAGCCCAAAGCTGATTGCTGTTTCTGGGTTTTGTGCCATGAAATCACACTGGCCAATTTCCTTTTGTTCAGTAAGTAATTTTCAAACACTATCGCCTTAATATGTGCTATCTACTTAGTAAAAGGAAACCAAACACTGATTTCTCACTGTATGTCTAGAAGTAGATAAGGCAGTAATTTGAACAGCAAGTGATTTCATCTGACAAGAAACAAGAAATTCTGTGATATCTTAAGGAATCCAATAATATTTCTTAGCTTTCCTACTGTGAGTTTTTACTCCACAAAAACAATTTTCCTTTGACCCATGAAACACTTGTGCTCTTGATGCCTTAACTCCTGGCAGAATCCACTGTAAAATAAATTCCATGAAACAGCTTTGACAAATGCAACACAACTGCTGCAGCAACTTTCCACTTTGCTCTCTAACAGTCTCTTTATTTTGTTTTCACAGCAATTTATTTTTTACTTGTCCACATAATTAATTAAACATATTTTTACAGTAGCAGTGATGGTACAGAGGGATGCAAAGATACTGGTAGTTCCTGTGGTTTTTTGGTTAGTGGTTTTTTACTGTGGTCTAAACAGTAATGGAGCCAGAAAATAAGTTATGAAACAAAGCTTTGTTAATGTAGCAAGAAAGATGAGCAAGAAGATGCCCACACATTGTCTCATCCACTCATTGACAGCCAGCACAGGATCATAAGCAATGCCAAAGCTCTGGTGGGCTGCTAAGGACACTTGGTGTCTGGGTCATCTGGCAGCAGTAGTCAATCATGCAAATGGCTTTTGAATGTGAGTAAGAGTTGTGTTGCTGTATGGCTCCACCAGTGATAGTGTGAGATGAGAGAACTATACTTTACATGGATAACACTGGCAGCATCCTGCCTAGTCTCCCAATGCTGAGCAGCGTGTCAGTAACTATGACAGGCCTCTTTGAAGGGATAAAAATAATGTTTCATAACAACTAAGGGTGTCAGTCTTGTGACCTCCAGCATTACCACGCTTAAACACCTCAGGCTTGATGCTTTTCAAATCTGCCAGTATGACAGATGTAAACTCCTGTCAGTCTTCCATGCAGAAGAGAAGAATCAGCTTGCTCCAGTTGTGGGAGGTACATATAGTCTTGCAGGTCTCCATCACTTTTAGGTTTTAATTTTCTAGTCAGGATATTTTAGACTTTCATATCTTGTTGCCATGACCATTTCTTTCTGTATAATCCCATTTCACTAAAAATAGGCAAGAATGTTTCTGTAAAGAAGCTGTAACAACTGGAGTATGTAAGCTGAAATACATATGCCATTATACTGTATTCAGAAGTCCATACATACATTCTGAAATTCTGCCCATATCATTATAACAATAGATCATAGGGCTTCATGTGTTAAGATACTTCCTGAAAGTTCTTATTGTAAGCTGTGGAGGTTATTGCCTAACAGTGTAGATATGTACATTAGTTTCTTCAGTATTTTTCTTCTAATATTGATCTCATTTGATATATTATAGGAATTTTTATACTTCAGCTACATGGTTCTGGATAGTTCTGGGGGAAAGTCCTTAAACAAGTCTCATGAAACTTTTATATTCTATCTAGGACAGTGATCAAAATTCTAGAGACTTCCCTAGTTCAACTCCTGATAACTGATGAGTTCAGCATAAATGTGTAAGCATCATAACCTTGGCAACATAGGTATGATACAGTTGTGAGCAGCACTGTTACTGGTATGGTCAACTCCTATCTTCTCAGTTGGCTGACCAAAATTCTGAGAGAGAATACAAAGAGAGAATACAAAGTCTTGTCATGTGGGTGGAGCAGCCAATGCTTTGGACACAGAGTGCAGTTTGCATTGATATGTGTTCATATAAAATATGTTTTATGTGTGTTGTTTCAACTCCAACACAAAAAGTCACATTTACTGAAGAAATTGCTCTAAGCCTTTCATTCTAGGTCTGAGTTCAGACACTTCAAGTGATTGTGCATGCTTTTCAGGTTGATTGCTTCTATATTTTTGTTCCTATTTTCAAGAGTATAATTCAGAAGACACCGGTATGCAAAAATAAATGCTTGAGGACTACAAACAAATCTATCTTCTCTTTTGCTAAATGCAAGAGTTGCTGTCATTTAGAGATTGGAAGGGGATGAAAATAGTATCAAAATATCATCTTGTTAGAAAGATACTTCTTTCACAGTGTGTGACATTGATAATGATCCTATGTAATAAAATTGCATGGATAAAATAATATGATACTTCATACAGAAACATGATCAGTAGCTGAACATTCTTAATTCAAGCAGCTGCAGGCTATAATAATTTTTCAATAGCACTGACTTAATTGCTGGAGAAATATCAGTGATAAATGGAGTAGTTAATTACTAATTTCCAACTTGAACTTTATTGAGGACATATTTCAGATGTATATGTCCAGCAATAGGTCCATAAAGGCACCAATCATTACAAGTTCATTGTTTTTTCTAATATTTGTAGGCTAAACAGCTGAGAAATAATTTATATTCCCCTAACTATTAAGTATTTATGTTCACTAAAAGTAGATATATATTATTTATATTTAAGTGTCTATATGATTAGTTCCACATATTGCATGGATAGTGCATGCTGGGATCTGTTTAGGAAGTAAAAGTGGAAAACAATGGGAAGATGAATGATTTATTATTATATGGTTTCTATATTTAAAAGTTTTAACATAGCAATGTGGGCCACACATGTGCAAAGAAAAGCTCTAAAATAACTTTTTACATTTCTAGAAGGAAGAAATCAAATAATAATAATTTTAAAAGCCAGGGTATAAAACTGCAAATAGGTATAGTTAAAAGGAAGTTATTTTTGGCAGCTAATTCATTATTTTTGAATCTTTGAGCTAATTGCAATAACAATCTTAAGACAAATGAGATATAAGAATGTATCTCAGCTTTCACAAGGAAAGAGGAAAGTAAGAATTCATTACAATTAGAACAGCTGAGATAATGCTGAGAGAGAAAGGAAGTTTATATTGTAGAAACAGGACTAAATATGACTATTTTGTCATCAGAATGTGGTTTGTCACAACGAAAATCATTAAGGGATACTGCTTGGTACAGCATTTAAAGTGTCATGTACTTACAGTGACTGTCAAGACACAGAGGCAGGTACCTGGCAGGCTGAATGAAATGAAAAGCAGCATAATGCAGAACAGCCAGAGAGGAACTGACTGCAGTGGCATAATCAGAATGGAACTCATACAGAATGATTTATTCCAGAGGACACTAAAGTGAATGAATGAAAACAGAATTAGGTACCTTGAAAGTAGAGAAAGAAGTTTTCTGTGTGGATGGGAGGTACTTCACTATGGAAAACCAGCCCATGTTGAGATAGTGACAGTGCATGTCCCTCTCTTAATGTCATTTTCTTTTACCCCATTTCTGGTGAAATTTAATCGTATCACTGCTTTTCATTTTGACAAATATCCAGATCCCATTTGGCAGAAAATTCCTCCATTTCCACTTCAGGGTACAAACAGCAGAACATAAAAATTATTTGAGATAGTTTAACATATTTAGCAGGTATTTCATCTTCACAAAGATAGCAGTAGCAAAATTCTATAGTTTCCAAGGATCTTATCCTTCCACCTTTATTCACTGAAGATAAGCAAGTTAAACTGGAAAAACAGTTTTTGGAAAGAATGTATAAACTATTTATCACTATTTAAGTAGCAGAATACATTAATCTCAGGTAAATGAATTCTAATAATCATGGTATCCAAGTACACTAAAGTAAGAACATTATATGATTAGTCTACAGCAAAATTCTCAAGAACCTGTTATTGTCCATTCATCAAAGCAGAGCACTTGGATGGAAAGAACATATATATTATTCCCATCATCATCATCATCGTCATCGTCATCGTCATCATCATCATCATCATCATCATCATCATTCCTATGTATTTCACATGAGTTGGTGACTGAAAGCTCAGAGGATCACTTTTAATTCTTAATTTTAGCATTTTTTCCCCTCCATTTTTGGGAGTGATGTAATTGTGGAGATTTTTCCTGAGGTAAAACCAGATCAGATGAAACTGTCACTCTGCTTTAGCCTGAATATGTAGGAGTGAATATGGGAGCTTGTGAGTACCTAGAATTCTGAGCAATATTTGTACCAACATAATTTTAATTATCTTAAAAAAAAATAGGAGGGAGGAAAAAAAAACTCCCAAAATTTTAGAGTTAATCACTTTACAAGAAATGTTCTTGCTTTTTGACTACCATAATTAGAAGTACTTTCTAATTTATGAAGAATGCATAATGAAGGAATTTAGCAATTATTTCAGTGTTTTTATGGAATGAAAACCTGATGGCCTTGCTGAGAAATAGACCCAGGTTCATGAATTTTGGTTTGGGAAACTTTGAAAACTCTCTTTCTTCCTGTACTGATTTTTTTGTGTAAATGTCACCTCAATTTAGAGAGACTGACTTGCTTAAAAGAAAATGTAAATGCAAAGCTCATGTAGCAAACTGCATCTTTTCCACATAAATGGAAATGTGAATTTAGCATTTTTTAAAAAAATTCTGTTAGCACACTTGTTGAAAGCAAAGCATAAAGAACGGTCAGGAAAAAAAACAACAAACCTCTTACATTAAAATTTTTTAAACAGGTCCATTTTCTTTGTCATGCCTTTTTTTCATATTGAGTCAGAAAGCAACCAGGACTTTAAAGGGAAGACCACAATTGTTGACATCAGGTGATCTGCTGTAGAGAAACAAGATAAACCAGGTGCCTCGAGGTGCCAAAGAGTGGGTGTGAGTCCACCTGTGCCTGGTTAGGACAGGCCCCCTATTGGGCATGAGCAAGACCAGGGGGCCAATAAAGGTGGGACCCACACCCACAGGGAGAAGCTCACTCTTGTGTGAGGCAATGGAGAGGCCAGCAGCTCGTCAAGCCTCAGGAGCAAGAAAGGCTCTTCCTGCTACAATCTGCCTTAGGTATCTTTACCTAGCTGCCTAAGTCTCCCAGACATGGTTTGATCTGTCCTAAATTCACTGGACATTAATGACAGAAGCAGTCTCATGCTTGGAGCTCTTGCTTTTGCTTTATATATGTTTCTTCAAGAAAAATTCCCTTCCCAAGCCATATGTCTCATGGACAATATTGAAGACAGAGGAGACTGAGGTGTGACTACTTAGAAAGGGAAGGTTGATCTTTGACTGTAGCTTTTGTGATTGGAGTACAAAAAACTGAGACAGTTATATTAGCTTTTCATGTGAGATAGTTCTGCCTAGTTGGTTATAAATTATATAAGGAAGGGCTACTTTTTATCTTACTTAAAACATTACTATTGCCCAGCATAGAAGGGAATGAACAGGAATCTTAAATTTCTTTCTATGATTCCATGATTACCTGAAAGAACTATCATAAGACTGTTCCTGAACATTTTAAAGTAATATATAAGGAGCCTCTAGATTTTACAGCACTTTCTAGTCTGAGGGCCAGGTATGTAAAGGTTAAGCACTTGGATTTAAGTGATGCCTAAGGCTCCAGGCTATAGGCAAATGTATGACAGAAGAGAGACTGGAATACAGCTTTCCTGAATTCCAAGTTAGTGTATAATCCATTGCATCATTTTCATATTTTCACTCTCCTATGATTAAGAAATAATTAACTTACCTTCATACCCATTAAACCATGTGTACATCTGATGCTAGATAGTTATATCTTTTACTTAGGTCAGAAGGCATGTACTTAAGACTAGATTGATAAGGGCTTTTAAAGGTCATTGTTTCAAAGTATCTAAAACCTTTAAAGTCTTGCCTTCAGAACCTTTCTGAATTGTCTTTGCATTTAAATCCACATTGAAGACAATTAGCTCTTGATTATGGCTTGGTTAGTGATCCTGATTAGAGTGGGAACTTTTTAATGTATGATAATTTTTGCAATTGCTCTCCAGTCTAACATCTCATTGCAACATGCTGTTATGCAGCCTTATTTAAAACATGGATTAAAATATGAATAAATGAATCGACTAATGCTCCCACTGTATAATATGTGTGATATATGCATATAAACATATGCCCACACACAGGAGACTTTTGCACCTTTCAACACATATTTTGGCATATACAGATATATGTGTAAACTTAATCACATAACACTGTTGCAACTAATGACAATAACAAACTGTGATGCTAAGAATAATATCCCTATTTCCCCTGGCTACTTTTCTTGATAAAGAGAGACAGATTAAAAAAATATTGAGGAATATCACTCAAGTGTCAGCCTTAATTCTTTATGCCAACCTGTTGATGTCTGGATGTGTTTGTTATCTCTGTTTATAAAAATTTATGACCTTAGACTAGGAACTTCTATTTACCAGAGGTGTTGCCTGCTTACATTCTAGGCATTCCATAACTGCAATTCGGCAGCAGGATTTGTAATTTATGAAATACATGTGCTCTAGGATAAGAAGTTTAATCCAAGGGATAATTCTTGCTGCTGTTTATTCTACAGTGCTTAAAGCACTCATTTAAAAATAATAATAATAGAATGGATTCGTTATGATTTTGTTTTGTAAGAATTTGAAACTTTTTTTTTCCCCAGCAGTTTTATGACATTTGGAGCCTAAGATACAATGTGCAAAAATTTTCTCAGGAAAGAACAAGTCTCCAGCCTGCAATATCAGGCACATGAGCAATAATCCAAAATGGGATGAATTAAACGTGTAAAACTGTTCACAGGAGACAGATCTCAGAAAAAAAATTAAGAGAAAACAACTTCCTACAATGGGAACAAAGGAAGGAGAAAAAAAAATTACCACTTTACTATCTTACTCAGCCTCCATCTGAACCTTCCATAATGCTTTCCTACCACTGTAACATTATAGGGCACTTCTTTACATGGCTTCTTTATTGTAATTTTTAAAAAATAAAGCTGTCTGGAACTGGAGGGATCTGTGTAAATCCTCACATGCAGGCTTCAGTAAATCCAGTAAACACAGATTCAAACACAGGGGTTCTGTATTTTTATTATTTATTAGCAGGAAAGACAGTATTAGCAAAACAAGAAGTATAATGACCGAGAAGTATTTCCTTAGGGCAACAGGCATTTATCTGTCATAGAATCATAGAATTGGCTGGGTTGGAAGGGACCTCAGAGATCATCAAGTCCAACACTTAATCCACTACCACTGCGGTTACTAGACCATGGCACTGAGTGCCACATCCAGTCTCTTTTTAAATATCTCCAGGGATGGAGAATCCACTACTTCCCGGGGCAGCCCGTTCCAATGCTTGATCACACTCTCAGTAAAGAAATTCTTTCTAATATCCAACCTAAACCTCCCCTGGCACAACTTGAGACCATGCCCTCTTGTCTTGCTGAGAGTTGCCTAGGAAAAGAGACCAACCCCCCCCTGGCTACACCCTCCTTTCAGGGCGTTGTAGAGAGTGATGAGGTCTCCTCTGAGCCTCCACTTCTCCAGGCTGAACAGCCCCAGCTCCCTCAGCCTCTCCTCATAGGATCTGTGGTCGAGTCACTTCACCAGCCTAGTTGCCCTTTGGGCTAAAATTCATGATCATAATCCAAATAGAAAGTGAAATCACTGCTTGAGAGCACACCAGAAAACCTTTGTTGTAGGTTTCCACATGAGCCCCAAACTCACAGACACTTTCATGAGCTTTGGCCAGACTTTGAAATTTGTTTTGGGTCCAAAGGTCTGATATATCCTTTTATCACAAATACACATAAATCAGAGTAAAAATGCTATCCAGAGAGCATGTGATTTGTCTACAAAATTCCTCCACTCTATGCAACCATTATAGAAATTTCTGAAAGTATGTCTCTTTAAAAAGGTAGAATTCAGAGAATGCAAACCCCCTTCTTTTTTATGGGTATAGCACAGGGTAATCACCTGTGTATCATCCTGACATGAAGTCATGGTGTAGCCAAGCTATAATCTCAGATCTAGGAACCCCTCTGTAACTTGATATTGTTTAACAGTCCAGGTTGCGCAAGAAAATACTTCCCAAGTACTTGCTCAGCTTAACAAAATGACAATACTACCGATATGGGTCTATTACATTTATAAGAGAAATTAACCTCTGCCTCTTTTATATGTGTTTTTATAATATTCTCAATGTCACCTGTTGAGCTTAAATCAGAATTTGGATTCAGATACAGCAGGTATCTGTGGTCTCAGCAAGTACTGAGGCTAAATATACCTCAGTCATTCCGAAATGACAGAAGCTTATTCCAACTTTTCCTTGTTTTTCTTTTGACATCATTTATTTCTTATCTAGCTTTATACACAAAGCTTTCTTCAAACTGTGCTGCCAGAATGAGCTCTGTTCCTCTCAGCATGCATAGTGATGAATCGCCCCTTCAAACTAAATGGAGTTATATCCATGTAAAACTCCTGTAATTATGAATAGAATCAGGTTCTAAACTGGAAGCCCTTTAGGAACTACTACAGCACCCCATAACCCCTCCCAACACAATCTGGCTTTTGAGAGAGCTGTAAAAGACCTGTCAATCACCTGACATCCCTTTGTGGTCTCAGTATGGCAAAATATGCAACATAGCTCCACTGAGGACTCCTGAGTGTGTTTAATGTCAAATTTACTATGGCAAACAACAGATGTGTGGACAGCAAAACTTGTACTGAGTGCCTTGGTGACTTACTTGGCACAGTATGAAGCGTGTAGTACAAATATTGCTGTTCAGTTAAGTCAATATGTGGCCAGTTTTTGAAGAGGTTGCAGAAGGATGAACTCAGATTTGGTATTCAGAAAAAGAAATATTTATCCAACTGCTCCTGAATCTGTAGAGTCCTATCTTTCCTGCCCCAAAATAACAAAATGACATAGTTGTGCACATGAATGCATATACCCACATATACAAGGGAGGAACATAGCTACATCCATTTGAAGAGAAACAGGGAAAAGTTATTGAATTGAAAGTATCAGCAGGATAGTAGGCTGAGTTTAGAGACTTTCATTTAGATATAATTCATTGCACCCTAGGGAATCTCATTCATATGGATGTGCAAGAAGGTCTCAATTTATTCACATACCTGTTAAGAGAGTGACACAAAATTAAAATCACACATACCATGCTTGAGCTTTCTTCAAATAGCATTGGAAAAACAAGAAGATAAACTTGGTCCTTTTTGCTGAAAAAACAACTCTGTTTCATTTATATTTTACTTTATTTGTATTTAAATGTGCCAATTCTAGTAAAAATATTAAAAAAACATATTTTAGAAAGTAAGCTGTGTTTTCAGCTGGAACCTATTAGCACTTTTTTCAAGACATGTTTTTTGCACTAGATTTAGAAGATGTTGGTGTCTAACAAATTTGCAATGTCATATCTGAAATAATATTGTGATTCTTTACATTGGGGAACACTTGACTCAAAAAAAGATTACTCCAGAGTCATAGTGTACCTTTATTAATGTATTATCATAAGCAAACTGACAAAGGGAGGAGAACTCAATTGTAGTCAACTGTTCATTCTGCTATGGCACTGTAAGAGCACGTGGCTGATACAAGTTTCAGGACACATTAGGAATTAATGCCTCTTTAACATTAAACCTACACAAGGGTATCTCAGACTTCTACCATCTGCAGTCAGAGATAGATCAAGAACTGTTGGGTACAGCTAAATTTAAGCAAGATGGTAGTAATAAAGCAAATGGAAACTATTCATACAGCCTATATCCTCTATATCATGTTCACATAAAGATTTATCTTTGCTTAGGCAAATTAATCAGTACACAAACTCCTGCTTGCTGCTGGATGCTTGAAACATTAATTTATACTCAATTTCATTTTACATAGGATAAAAATTCTTCACTTTTACAAACAGGTTTGCTTGGATCACAGTGACCCATAGAATCATGCCCTCTCAAAATGATCACTGCAGTGAATCTTGGCTAACAATATGAATTTAAACTACAAACACAGCTTTGCAGTCTATTTAAGCTTGACATTCAGACTATTCCTGGATAGCAACTTTGGTCGAACCTAGATTATGAATTTTCTCCCACAAGAAACAGTTTGGATGTAATGTGAATACTAAATTTGTCATCAAATATGAATTGAAATAAGTGTGTGAAACAGCACCTGAGAAACAATCGGGCAATAATTAATAAGTATTACTAAAATTAACTACCAAGGACAAAATTGACAGCAATCAAATGGGTAAACTTTGTACATGTGTTGCTAATATCAAGATCAAAATTCCTGAGTACCAACAATGCCAGAGTACAGACAACTAATCATCAGAAAACAGGCTGTGATTATGAGAGGTGAAACACTTTGTATGTGTTGCTTCTCTTCCTGTCATCACCACAATGATGACATGAGCAGTGTACCTTTGCACACTCCAGTCATAAAAATATCCAGAACAAGGCAAAAAAAGATAACAGGCAGTAACTTTGTGTTGTGTTTATGATGGATGAAGTAATTAAGATTCTAAGTCAAGAGATCAAACTATAGTAGATGTTGACTCATAAAGGGCAAGGTTGATCTGTACAAAACTTCCCTCTTCCAATCAGAAAGAACCCAGAGACACAGCTGTGCACAGTGAAGACACACACCATGATGGGTCATATTCAAAGTACAGACCAAAGAGACAGTATCTGTAGCTGGCATCCTTCATTCTCCATGTAAGGTGCAAATAATCATGGCCTGACCACTTATGCATACATATATTGGTACTTGTGAGTATGGGAGAATGACCAAGTGAAATCTAGAATAGAATATGTATGTGTGACTATTTGCCTAAAAAAATTATCACTTTCCCTTCATTTGGGATGTCACATCAATTTTTGTAATCTTACTTCCTGTTTTAAGAGTGAAGACAACCTTCATTTCTTGAGTACATAGTAGCTTATCTTCCACTTGACCCAGACTGATTCATAGATCAGAACCTGCATCTGAACTCTGCGTTGTAGCTCATGCATGCAGAGCTTCATAGAAAGCCTTGCACTGTGTCTTCATCACACACTTAAAAACATTGTAAAAATTCTACTGCTGTTGAGTTCAGCTATAACAGGATTTTGTCTGCTTCCCCAGCTACAGCCAGCAGAACTTTTCTTTTTCTGCCTTATAACCTGTGTCAGGTCCTGGCGAACCATGAAAGAGGATCCAAGATAGCCACAGAATCACTACCACAGATAACAATCAATCAGATTCATGTGCATCCCTGTAGGTAGTGTTAATGTAGACATTACAGCTCATCTAACCACTGGCTGGGTGCTTTATGAGAATTCCTAAGTTTATTTTTTTTTTAAATAGTTGACTGCCTTTAGCCCTGCCTCATTGCTTTGCCTTGTATACCTAGGGGAGTTAATAATCTCTCTGCTGTTGTTCTGATAGGGCATCTGTACTCTCTTTTAGAACATTTAATTGTGCCTAAGACATAGCATTGATCCCACTCTGACTGCTGTACTTCCATAATGGATTTTTACCATGCCTTTCATTAATTGAGTTTAGAAAAAGCTTTTGCCTCCAATGTGCAGGGACTATTGACTCTGGGCTTGCTTGAAAAATAATATCCAAATGCTAATTGAACTCCACAATCCCTAGTCCACTAGTGTTATGTGTCTCATCTTTGGAAGTCAGACCCTGCTGATACTGTTGACAACACTACAAGATGTTTTCTAGGAACAAAGTAAAAAATGTAATTAACTGGTCCTTTCATTGACCTTCTGTTTAGTTGGCTAGGAGTTGATGATGTACAGAAGTCTTCCTGAGTGTCTTGAGTGATATATCTTTAAGAGGATTGTAAAAAAAAAAAAAAAAAAAAAAAAGACAGTATTTTTTAAACCACTATATTTTGGAGTTCTGGTCTGAAATCACTTGCTTCTTACCAGAAAGCAAATACTATTCTCAAAGATTAATTCTTGCACAGAGCATTCATCAAAGCTGCTAAGAATATATATAACTAAATTGAGCATTGGTAGAATTACATATACGTTTGCTAGCATTAATGGCTCTTTTTCACATTAAATATTAAATATATACTATGTCTAAATACAATATTTTACCCTATAACTTAACAACATATCATACGAGCATACATGCATATATAAAACAAAGTATGTATATCTGCATGTATGAGTGTGTATGTGTTCAGTAGACATTTCTTTGTCCCTAAACCATTTTAAAATCAGTAAACTTATTTGGAATTTTATGAATGTTTAGGATATTACATTTAGATGTCTGCTTCTCAAATGTCTATCTCCTGATTTATTCTGTGAATTATGTAAGATTTAACAGAAGGATAATAATAATAATGGAATATAATTTGCACTATTTTTAGAGCATATAAGATTCATACAGAAATGCACTATAAAGACAATGAAAAAAAGGTAAAAATCAAAAATTAAATAGTTGGCTGCTCTGACAGAATAACAGGCTACAGCAAGGAATGCTCTGAAGAGTATTGAGTGTATATACTGTGTATATACATGCAGATAAAACTGCATGAAGGCTCCCAGATCTGTTTCTGCAGACCTACAACCTAAATTGGAAAACTTACTTTATGACGTTAGCAAGACCCCAGGCGCCACCTAGAACTAGTCAGGTCTCAAGTCCATAACTAGAAATAATTTCCATTCAGTTTCTGCACTGCAAACATATATGGTATCAGCCTAAATTGCTTTCCTGCAGCTAGAGCTTTCAGGCCATCTTCCCAGATTCTGGTAGCAGGAAAAAATGACTCTCAAAAGGACAGCATACTAGTTTTATGAATATCTATGCCTATGTGACAATTTTTTGTGACAATTTCAGCCCTGGTCACTGTGAACAGCTGTGTATAATATTTTGCTCATCTTATCTAGTAGTCCAGGCTTCATTTTTCAGCTAAGAAAGAACATTTGCAGAGATGAGAGTGAGGTTCATAGACAGCTAAAAAGATTTCTTTCCCATTTTGTGTATAACGTGGAGCAATCTGTGACTAGTTCTGCATGACCTGAAAAGGTTTTCACAATATGTAAGAAAAAGCCATGGAATATAGATTCCCTGACCCTTCTGACTTGCAAATTTTTCTCTGTTGTGTTCTTTTCTTTGATATGAAACTTCCAAATGTTTTGTTATCTGACAAAGAAGGATGTATTGCTGTGGGACAATTTGTTACACAAAGGGAAAGATCACGTTCTTTCCAGTTAATGAGAGTTTTGCCTTTGGCTTCAGAGGAGAAGGACTGCACTGTGTCTCTCTTCTCTAACATTCAGGACAACTTCTGGAAATGCAGCAAGTAGCCAAATGTCTGATATTTAGATCTGATGACTTCCGAACATCGAGAAATAAGATACAGGTTAATGAACTGCTGGACCAGTCAAAGATTGATTTCCATGTGGGATTGCAGTGTGTGCCCAGTGATTAGAAATAACCATTAATCCCCTCTAAAGAATAATCCCGAGCAAGTCTAAACAATAGACATAGCAGTGTCTCATTGCTCCAAATTACTCACAGTACAACTTCCATGTAGAATATTTTCTTTCTGAGAGAAAATTTTTGGAAAACAAGGACAAAGCACATTTTGAGTTCCATGATAGACACAAAAGGACTCTCAGTGTTTCTTATACCATATCCTTACAATTTCTGAGACTGAAAATTAAGGTCAGAAAAAATAAACTAGAAATAAGGACATAAAAATTAAAAGACATTATAGAATTGTTCTTTTCTCATGCCTTCAAACCTGCTGCTCAGGACTGCAAACTTTTGAGAAAACAGAACGCTTCACAATATCTGAATAGCATTTGGAAAAAGGTGAGAAATTAACTTAGAAGATGCAGTAAAAGTACTGGCAGAAGGCAGTTATGGAAATAACTATATGTTGCTTATTACCAGTCTATAGCCACACCAGTGACAGTAACTCTAACAGCTCATTAATGTTGCTTACACCTCACTATCTTCAGTTTCCATATAATTTTTTTTCCAATTACAAACAGTAAGGTGATATTCAGAGCTCACTACATTCATAAATTACACCTAGTTCCTTGAACTCCTTGAACTACACCTTGTGGGTTCCTTGAAACCACAGTGGTTTCCTGATGCCACAGAACCATAAACCAGTTACTGTCATTCTTTGTGGAACATGTCAGAAATCTGGTTTCTGGAAGAATGCATCAAATGGTTCAGCTTGGTTGGAAGATAAATTTGACTGAGACATTAGGGAAAAAGTACTTGACCAATACTTAACTGTGAATAATTCTAATTTGAGCATTACTTCAGATTTATGAGTATCTTATCAAAGAAGGCATTGTATATCAGGAAGAGTATACTGCCTTAGACACGTCTCTTCATATTTGTATCTCAGCCAAAACTACCACACAGTTCTTATGTTTTCTTCAACATAGGTATCTTTTTTCCTATGACTGACTAATGAGCTAAGCTACCTGTTTCCCATCTGTGCAGCATCTGTGCATATTGTACATGGATATTCCTGGATTAGTAAAAGATTGTAAATTACTTTGATAGGTTACATGGATACACCAGAGACAGAAACTAACAGAGGGTTATCATTGTCTTACCTGCTTCTGTGGGGTAACAGACAAAGCACTGGAATTGTGGTGCCCAGAAATACATGCTGACCCAGTCATGTTGGAATTAATCACATTCATTCTCTTGTTTTATTTCCTATTATATTATCCCATAACACCAAGTTTTCCTCTCTAGTTTAATAACCCACTGTAACACATGAGATCATTTATATGTAACAGGAACTGCAACATGCATACCAGGCACTTAAATTCACAAGAAAAATGACTGCACCATATCCCAGCAATGGCGCCATGTGAAACTACTAGGACATGGATGTGGCCTAGGGCCTGCATACAATAGAGATAAGGACTGGAGAGCAACGTGGGCAAAAGTCTGCTCCCCAGGTGTTCAATTGGATGTGTCTCAACTACACTTACTAAGCAAAATGTGCCTACAAATCAAGGGGTTGTACTGGGGGCCTTGGGATTTTCTTCAACACCAACCCTCCACCATTGGCTGGCCCAATGCTGGATCCAGGACCAGTCATTTTCTGTTATCTATCCCTCTTAACCTTTCTTTTCCTACTGTCTCACTTTCTCGTTCTCTTTTCGTTTCCTAAAATCATTAAGTAACCACCTTTTTGCAGGTTACTCCTGTCATGTATTGGGGCTTTTGTGATCTCAATAATGATCCTTTATGATTGTGCAGCCTGAAAGTTTATCATAATCGAAGTATCACCTTTTATGTTTTTATTCCTTTTATAGTTCTAATTAAACTCTTATGTTCAAATACAGACCTTTCACCTTAATCATATCAAGGAGGTTTTGGATAGTCTGAGGGAGCTGTCATTGGTTGGGTATACTCAAAAGGAAACCCAAGACTAAAATGTTGGGTTCCAAGACGTGACAGAGATGAAGAAATAACAGTTTAGAAATGCTAAAAAAACCACTGTTATATAAATAATTAAAGTAGTCTCATTTAAATTATGTTATTTTTATCCTTAATGTCTAAGTCAGCTACTAATGAGAAAATATTTTGAACCTGACACTATAAAAATTATTTTAAAGAGATATATGTATACACACAAACACATACGTAATAACATGTATAATGATTTTACATTTCTTTGTGTCTGATAACTGAAAAAACTAGGATATTTGATTTAAATGTTATTTGATGAGAGCTGGTGTTCATTCCCATTTCAATCAGAAACTCTGAAAACACTTATTTCTACCTGGAAGCATGAAAACATAACTTTAAACTTCTAATGGCATCAGTGTTTCAGAATTTTGACTTCCTAAATTTGTTTATCTTTTCTCTGTTCTTCTCTTCCACTTTTCTCTCACTGACATTCTTACAATGCTTAAAATAATTAGATTGTAAGAAAACAAATTATGTTCATGACAGAATATGTCAATGTTATGCAACAGTGTAAATATCAGGTTTATCACTGATGCTGTTTTTAGAGAAAGAGAAGTCCAAAAACTAAAGAACAAGAAAATTGTGACCTTTCATTCCTTTTACTCTCAATTTATGCAACGAACTTTTGGCTGTTGTCTATCCATTATATTCAGCAATGTATTTCAACAACCACATTAAACTAGCCACAAGAAACTGCTTATATCACAGAGCTCCTAGATGCAGATCTTCACAGTCTCAAGCAAGTTTTGGAACTTGAAAATTCAAGGACAAACAGAAACTTGTTTTGCAGTAATACTGGGTTTTTTGCAACCATCTTGCCTGGGATGTCTAATCATCCTGTCTTTATTCATGACTCAAATTTAGTTCATCTGTTTGTGGAATGTTTGAGGTTGGATGGTGTAACCTGAAAATTACCAAAATTAGTATTTTTCAGGAGTCTTTTATCACTATGGATGCTTGAAATGACAATATGAGTGTATGTCCCTCTGCTAGAGATTGTGGTTTTCCACAGGTGTTGTGTAGGCATATACTACCTTTCACATATTTCTGAGGAGCACATGAGACACGGCTATGCCTATCTACCAGCATACACAGGTACCATGTATTACCATCAGAGGAGGCTTGAGAATACAATTTAATTTGTGAAAAATCTGAGGTCTCAAAATGTCCTTTTCTGGTGCAGTAGAATTAAATCTCTTTTGTTTTGAAATATCAGTAGAATTAAATCTCTTTTGTCTTGAAATATCATTTTTCAGTAGACCAAGCAGCAACAATGCTTTACTTAATTTTGGAAATAAGAGGTTACCATGGAAGCAGGTGCAACCTCAGTCTGGATGGTGCACAAGTATCACATGATACATAATGTGTAGGACAAGACAGTGTTCATGGAAAGTTTGGAGGTTTCTGTCTTCTGTTTCTGTCTTCCTCAGTGACTTTCTGACTAGAAAGATGATTTTAAAGATCTAAATTCAAACTTTCATTGTGTCTAGTTGAAAATACATCTTTTTTTAACTTGATGATCTTTCAAGCAGTGACTTGGCATTCCACAGATCCTCTCTAATGCTGAGAAATTTTCTAAATAAACAAATGGCAATGGGTGTCTCAAGATAACACAAGGTCTGATGAAGCAGGTTTCACTCCTCAGGCAAACACCTGAACCACTGGGCACTGTAGCACTTTTTTGTTTCCAAGACCAAGCACAGATCCTTTTGCTAATAAACCTTGGCTAGGATTAATGCAGAAAGTAAGCAGTGAAACACATGAATTCTTCTCTGTTCTTTTATTTACAGGGTTTATTTCCCAAATTTCAGAAACTAGAGATTTCTTCTTCATCGTCATGGTTTCTAGACTCTGAGGCAAATTTAAAAAATTAACATCACCAAAAACTCAAAGGAATAAAAAAAAACAACAAATAAAAAAACTTTAATTTCAGTATAAGGATTTTTCTCTAGCAGATTTACCCACGCAGTTATAAATACTTCACCATGATTTCTCACCACTCTGTTTATTTATGGACACACTATCCTATCCCATGAGTTTCCTGCTATTTACCATGTTAATCTTGTTTGCATCCTCATAATGCTGTTTAGCATTGCAGCACTTTATGTCGCCTAACTACCTGTTTGCACTTCATTGTACACCATCATTAGATTTGGGGCTTCTTACAATCCATCTTGCAGTGTCTAGTGATTACAAAAACATCTGAAGTTCTGGGAAAGGTGAAATTCTGAGTGCTAGAATGTTTTATAACACTTTGGTTCACTCTGGAAAGAGAAACTGTTCAGAAGAATGAGAAACTCCTCATTTACAAAGAGTCTAACCTCTAGGAAAAAAAAAACCAAAAAAACCCAAAGATGTAGCAGAGCCTTCCTGCTCTTTGACAGATAGCAGCCTCCAACTTCTACTGAGATCAGTGACAATACTTCAGGTAAATATGACAGACTGACTTTCTGCATTCTTTCTCAAGCTGGTCACCTTGCTGGTGACCAGAAAGAGAAAATGTATCAGTCCTTCACTCCTACTTTTCACATGAAGAAAGCAGTTCTAGGAATCTTGTTTGGATCTTGCCACAGGTGTGTAATGTAGAAAATTTCATGTTTCAATTTATTTTTAAAAAATTAGATTTTGAAATACATCTTTATAAAGAAAGAAGTAAAATGTTTAAAATAAATTAAAACTAATAAAAATTTGTGTGCTTTTACAGGGACAGATTCACATGTTTAAAGATAGTTGTCCAGTGTCAATGAAAACTGGGATATCCCCACAGGGAATGGCAGATAAAATATCTGGGAACCCTACAGGCTTCTGGAAAGGCATTTGGAAACCAGGAGCCTAAACTAAGGTTCTTTCTATAACCACCCACTGTGCTGCTCCCTCTGCCACCTCAACAGTTAATGTAAGTATATATTTGGGATGTGTACTAAGATGGTTATCTTCAAACCAGCTAGAGGTTGTAAAACTTAATGAACCTCCAGCCTCATGTTTCTGTAACCCAAATCCTGGATTAGTTTACCTAAATTAGGTAATCTTGGCAGTTTTACTTAGCAAATTTTTATTAAGATGAGAAGAGCGTTAACATGATGTATAGTTGTTGAGACTGTCATAAGCAGCATCTGAGGATTCAGAAAGAAAAATATTGACATAGATAGGCAACAGACTAAAACGCAGCAACACAGAGGATCAGCCAACTCAAAGGCTCAGGAAAAATCTCTTTTATCTCCCTGAGAACTAATTGGCCAACAAAGACTTTTTGAGTCGAGGAGGGGTTAGAATATTTATGCTTCAGGTTGTAGCTCATCAGTCCTAGCTACTTTTGTGTGTTAAATTATGCAGCTCCTACTTTTAGAGCCTCTGTGTATGCAATAAAATTTGTCAGGAAAGGAATGCTACTTTAAGATCTTAACACTGTATTTCAGCAATTGGAAAGCCTGCATTTCAGGTGAGTCAAACCTTTACTCTTCCTATTAACTTCAGTAAACACAAAAACGCTTTAATTTTTTAGCTTTGAAATGAAGAAAGATGAGAGTGAAAGGTAATATTTGGAGCTATTGAAAGATTTATCATGAAATGTGAGTTGATAATTCAGATAAGCCCCATCTTGAGGCTCTGAAAACTTAAAAATACATCCTAAAATTTCCTCAAGTAATCTGACTCTAAAATAAAACCAAATTTAAGAAGGTTAAACTCAAAAAATAATTTTGGAATAAAATCGGTAAGTAATATAAGAAGAGAATACATTGAAAATGTAATTAATACTTGTAAGTTGTCAGTATAGCTGAGACTTACAAAGAAAAATTTTACAAATATTTTTGTTTCAAATGCAAAAGCTAAAAGGATTCTATGAAGAAGATCCATAGAGAGCTTGGCAGTCATTTGTGGCAAGGAACTGCATGAGGGTTGTGTTTAAAATTCTGAATTAGTAATTTAATAAGCAAATTGGCCATGATAATCCACTATTTCCACAAGATAATGGTTTGGTCAATACTTTTATATCCCCCAAAAATACACATTCACTCTGGTGTCACCTATAGGAGCCTAGTACAATTGCTAGTATTGATTAAGGCCGTGGCTGTTATGCCAAGATATAGGCTATGAAATGCAGCTGGAATTGATTTCTATTCTGCTGTTTGGGTTTTTATGAGTAATGGTTAAATGCTCCCTGACACATCACATTCACAGCTACACCATGGTACCTTCTCAGTTCTGGTATTTTAAACACTTCATTTGGAGAAACAGCTATCCACGGTAAAGATTTCACAACTGTATTTTAGTGGTATATGTACAATATGCAGAAAACTGGTTGTTTTTTAATTGTTGATCTATATGTTAGGATGAATTTCATATATTATGGTTGATTTTTGTGTGATTAGCATAATATTTGTTCAGTAGGGTTCCAAATCTCACTAGGACAAGATTTTCTTCTTGAATTCATCAAATATATACTGCATATTATATATAAGTATAGTATTGACACATTGGGTAACACTTGAAAAGAAATATGCAGGCTAAGTGGGACATACTAATGATCTATAGAGTGGAAAATCTCCCTTATGAGGAAAGGCTGAGGGCTCTGGGGCTCTTCAGCTTGGAGAAGAGGAGAATGAGGAGCGATCTCGTCAATGTTTATAAATATGTAAAGGGTGAGTGCCAGGAAGATGGAGTCAGGCTCTTCTCAGTTATGTGCAGTGACAGAACTAGGGTCAATGGGTACATGCTTGAGCATAGGAAGTTCCACATAAATATAAGGAAAACTTTTTCACTGTGAGGGTGACTGAGCACTGGCACAGGCTGCCAAGAAGGACTGTGGAGTCTCCTTCTCTGGAGACATTCAAACCCCACCTAGACGCGTTCCTGTGTGACCTCCTGTAGGTGACCCTGCTCTGGCAGGGGGATGGACTAGGTGATCCTTTGGGGCCCCTTCCAACCCCTAACTTCCTGTGAAATCTGTGAAAGAATTTTAAAAGGGCTTAAAATTATATTGATAATATTGCTGTGGGAGCCATGATGGTTATGTAATGTGAAAGCTGTTCTCTCTGTCAATTAATACTTTTAATTAAAGGGATATTTTATATGTCTACACTTATTAAACTGTCAGTTAACCACAAGATAAGCCATTACATTTCCTAAAAGAGTTCTTCTCTTTTGTTGTTTAGAAAAAATTGTCTTGAATTTATTGTACACACTACTTCCTTTATAATAGCTATGCTGTTTATGATTTTGTACTGTGCATGAAATATACTACATAAATTTAGCAAAAAAATTAACCTTCATGCCTTTAAAATAGCTCAGTACCAAGTTACTATAATGATAGTTACATCACATGAATAAAACAATATTTATGTTTGTATGTCTTTTTTTGTTTGTGAAACGATTCACAGATTTCCTTGCTTCTGCCTTTTTTGTGGACTACTTGATTCCAGTGCAGTATTATTTCTCTCTTTAGCTGAATATTGTTATTTTATTTACTGCAATTACACTATTGGAATTTATAATAATAATTCACTTGGGGATTGCAGATATGAGGGGTTTTTGGCTTAGATTTGGACAGACATCATGTTCACATTACAGTATAGGGCACACGTTTCTCAACTCAAAGGTGTAGATTTCCACTTCTCAGGCAAAAGCCAGAGTCAGAACATTACAAATTTTACCATGATTAGAAAGTAAGAACCAAATCCTCATGTGACATACAGGAACACGGGGTAGATGAAATTCATTTTGTCTAATATAAAACCTAGGTATCACCTAGTCTGCTTCTGTTATCTTGAGCCAACAGTGATAAAAATGAATCTTCAGGGGGATGATTCTTGGCTTTTTCTGGAAGACTTCCTTGAGGATGAGAGAAAGTGTCACTCTGGAAAGCCTGGTTTTCTGTACTTACTTCAGCAGTTTTTCAGATAATGGACAACTCCAATATTTAACTTTTAGACAGCTTTTAAATAATAGACATAGATAATGCTTATTTTGGTGTTCTTGTTAAAAAATAGGTCCATTAGCAAGTGCAGACTATCCTCTCTTAAGAATACTAAATCCATTGGATTTTGCCCATAAAGTTGGGATAGTCATTTATTAAAAAGCATGTCAGAGGATCTTATATGTAACAGCTCTGTATTTAGAATCCAGATATGAAAGTTTCAGGTAGAGAGGGTTTTAAAAATTATTAAATTTTAAAATTATTAAAAAAATAAAAGCAACACACCCCCACACCCCCACACACAATTATATTTTATTTTAGGAGCAGATGATATAAACACCTTCAAAGTCAGATATTTTGGCTTCACTCCCAGAGGTGTTAATTTCATTACAACTTTTTTTCATGCATTACATTCACTTAATAATCCTTATAAACAAAACAACAACAACAAAAAACAACCAAACAAAAACCCCACAGTGCAGCTTTTGTTGGAATCACAGATTACATGTTAGTTCACTTCAGCCATTCAAAATTAGATGGAGAAAAAGGTCTTTTTTAAGGCAAAATTAAAGTTACCAGAAGTGACAGATATAATACTGCTTGACTGCTTTTCATCTTTTCAGGCTGGCTTGCAAATGTTTGTTGAGAACTGAGGGATGATACTTTGCAGAACAACAGATAGTCCTGACAAGGGATTAAGCCTTATTACTTTTTCTGGTTGTTTCTTTTCTCCATGCTTCCTGGACAGAGGCTGCAATTATCTGAAACTCTCCCTAAATCCTGTAATATAGTTAATATCAAACTAACCAGCTTCCACTCTTCTTACATTTAAGGGATATAGTCCTTCAAGTGAAACTGACAAGCTTCACAATTTCACCGTGTGATGAAATATGCATCCACCAGAAGCAAACAACACCCAATAAAGCCTGTGTCTCCTTTGTATTGGTAGGTGGAGACATAGCCATAACCTTATTCACCACATCCACAGGGATGTGGCAGTGCCCGTCCTGCCCAAAGAACTGCATCTCTTGGGCAGGTCCCTTGACCTTACTCAACAGTAAACATAGCTTCCAACAGATGGATTATCTTCTTACCTTTTTCAAAGATTTTCTCTGCTGTGTTGCCCCACACAATGATATCACTGATGCACTCAAAATCCTCTGGAGCTCCATCCTTCTCCAGTGCAGTTTGGATCACCCTATGGGAGGTGTTTGGGCTGTGCTTCCACCCCTGGGGCAGTTGGATCCAGATGTACTGGATTGCCCTCCAGGTAAAAACAAACAGGAGTCTGTACTCCGTTGCTAAGGGAATGGAGAAAAATGCAAAATATCAGTCCTGGCATTTTGCATTTTCCTGCCTTAGACTCCATTTCATGCTGAAGTTACAGCATGTCAGGCACAGCAGCACTCGGTGGTGGTGTTACTTCATTCAAACCACCATTATCCACAGTTAACCTCCCTTCTCTGTCAGGATTTTCTACTTGTCATATTGGACTGTTTAAAGGTGAGTGAGCCTTGCTGATGTCTCCTTGGATCTCTAATACTGGAATCAGCAAGGAACTTTCAAAATTTGCTCATTCTGTTGTTTACATGTATGAAGATGGCCAGGAGTCTTTGTAGCAATTTGCAAACATGAAGTTTGCAAACAGGAGTGTCCTCCTGTTAGCCCAACAAGCCTATTGTTATCTTTTTCCTTGCAGTAGTGACCATTCCCCAATTGCCACAAATTTCCACAAAAAGATTGTCTGTCATGACATTTAGCAGCAAGACAGAAAGTGCCAAGAAATATTAAGATTATTCTTTTGTTATACTCAATAACATTATATTCAAGAATATTATACTCAAGGATAGCTTAAAAAAGGGAGTAAAATACATTCTGTTTCTCTGTTTATTTACTGTTAATTTTATGATTTAAAAACTTCTAGTACATTATACTATGTTCTGTACATGAGTATTTGTTTTTAAGCAGCTAGTGATACAACGAAAATTACTTACTTTTCTTTGAAAGTAAGCAGTTGAAGAACGACTACATTAATGTAATCTGAACACATTTTAGACTGTGTTAGGCTATAAAATTTTGATACATATATCTTTTAACTGCTTAAGTAGCTCATGCAATGGCAAAAATATGCTTTGCACGTACAAATACCAGCAGAGGATTCTATAAAGTATGAAATAACATAAATAAATTGTAGAGTGTTTTTCCACTGAATTAGTGAAAGAGTGTTTAACTGCTTTGAATTCTTTTGTGGAAGCATATATTCTGTTTCTCTGCTTATTTTTGTTCTCTGCTGTGCATATTTAAAGTCAGTATATCTGAAGTACTCATTTGAAAACAAACTCTTTATGATGTAAAAAATAATGTTTTTCTACCAACTGAATGGTCTAACACAAGATAAGTCAGTTCTTCTGCCTCTGAGCAAAGCCAACAATTTTTAATCATTTGGAAAAAAAAGTCTTCAGGAGATGGTATCAATGCGTGAATGCAATGCAATATAATAAAGGGAACCAAAATGACAACTCTACAGATTCTGTAGGAAAATTCACAACTGAAAATGATGTTATTGCCTTTCACCCAGGTCTGCTGCCAGCTATTTAATCCCCTCCCATGAGAGACGAAAAAGGGGAGAAAATTTCTCTTATGTGACAGTCATTTTGAACCGATTCACAGCCATGCTGCAGAAAAAACCCAAGGAATTTGTAAAAGAAAAACAAAATCCAAAGGGTAGAAAAAAAGCCAGCAACGCAAGAGTAACCTTTCTCCTATGCTAACACAATACATTACTCACAGCCACAGCTGCAGCTTTAAATGAAGTTCATTCTTCCCCTTTCATCTCTTTACAAGACAGACAATGACCATGAGGTTTTCCATTGGTTTGCACAAACACTGCTTACTTGGTCTCCCCCTTTCTGCCTTCATAATATTACATAAGCAAATGCATAATCTTACTGATGTGCACTACATTCTCTAGTTTGTTCTGTCATCTCATGCTTAATAGTTTTGCTATAGCTTTATTGCATGAAATAAAAAATTAATCTTTTTTCTTCTGTTTTTGCTTTGCAGTCACTCGAATGCTTGAGAGTTAGCCATTATGTTGAATGATTTGATTAACATAAAAAACCCACAAATAATTGTGTGCTGAACATTCTCAACTAAGTTACCCAGCATTGGAAAGTTCCAAAAGGTAGAAAAAGGTAGACAAGATCTCATCCTTCAAAGAACCTACAGCCACAGAATGTGGGCCCTTCCTAAACCTTCTCACATTCTTTGCTCAAAGCTAGTAACCATGTTGGCTGTTGTGATAAAGATATAGCTCCACACTGAAGGCATTTTCAGATGAGATATTCATGATTATAAAGTGTATTATCATGTATCTCCATATTTGATCTCCATATTTTGAGCTTGCTGTACTATTTGGTTTATACCTTGTATGTTTGCAGCTAACCCACAATGTTATATATTTTGATATTTTAAAAAAATTTGCACTAAAAAATGCCACCACTCAATTTTGCACTGGGGGAAGGGTTAAAAAAAAATAGATGAGTAGGTGTCATGAGGTAATTCATTTACATCATTAAGACAATTATATCAGAAATTAACACCTTACAGTGTCAAGCGCTTGACAAAGACTGGAATAGAACAGAAATCTCATCTAACAATCTCTTGATTTCAAGAGCTTTTCCTATGGCATTGACCATCCTTCATTATTACTGAGTTCAAGTACATCTAGTCAGTCAAGGATGATTTGCTGGAACTGTGTCCTGCTTCCTGTTCTCAGCGTCCCTTCCAAACAGGTGGCCCTCTCCTATGATGAAAAGCAAATATTCATCCAGTTTGTTCTTTTGGGTTCCAGTAAGTGCTCCTGATCATGAGAGCTTCTGACTATACTGGGACAGGAAACTGGGTATATTCTGTAAACACTTCTGTAAACACTATTAAACTTGGCTTTCCCATCTTTTTGTTTTCCTGGCCTGTGTTTGGTATCTACCCAGGATTTAGTCTGTACCCCTGGTTTCCACTGTGATACTAAATGCAGCAGTGATATTGGCAGTATGAAATAGATAAAAATACAGACTGAAACAGGTCACAAAGACAGTACAGTTGAAAAAAAAATTGATCACTGCAACAAAGAGTATTATTGTACTACTTAACTGTGGTGGGCTGGATGGCTTCTAATACTTCTAAGTATTCAAATGAAGAGATGTAAGGGATGGTGCAATACATTGCAAGTTTCATAGCAGCTTCTTGGAAAAGTAAATTAATTCCTTCCCAACAAATGTAGATATTATGACAGGAAATATCAGACAGATGAAAAGTTCCATAACTGGAAAAGAGAATTGGAGTATTTAGCCTTCTGCTCTTCTTGACTTCTGGGCCACCTGCTTGCAATCTTCCTTTTTATGTCATATTTGTACAGCAAAAACAACACCATGAACTTACCCTGTAAGGTTTCTGGGCTCTCTCTAAAAAAAAAAAAAAAAAAAAAAAAATCAACAGTAGGAGTGCCATGAAGGTATAAGACATCTGTATGTAGTTCTTTCAGAATTACAACCTGATGATCTTTCTATATGTAAATAAAGCCTTCTGACTTACTAAACCTGGGTTGGTCTAATTCAAGCTAGGTATAAATCCTTCAAATTATATTCTTCCTCTGAGTTTAACAGATTTCATATGAAAATTTGAGGATTGAATCTGTCATGCCCTTTACTTCACTCCTATAGAAATCAATAGGTCAAGCTCCACCCTGTGTCACACAGACTTTGTAGATAAAATGTGTGTAGTAAAGCAAGTTCCCAGAAGCAAAAGAAAGATTTTAGTAAACTGCTAATATGTGGTGCCAAACTGCCTCCTCACAGTGAGGGAAACACTACTTATCTGTTATGTCAAAGCTTGAAATATATTAAGGTACCAGATACATGGCAAACTCAGCACAGGGTGGCATGTGATATGTATCCACAGGTGACTGGTTAATATAATTTCATTCATTTTCAACCCAGACATATTCCATTTAATTTAGGCAGCTGTACCTTCTCTGCCACGGGGGCTTGTGTCAAGCTTACACAGGGGGTGTAGCAAGCTTTATTAGCATAGATATTGAAGTCACTCATTACAAATTACGTGGTCAGAGCAGGCAATCCAGCACTTCCTCTGTGTCACCAGGTGCAGCCTTAAACTGCATTTCTTTACCTGAGGATGTAATAACTACAAACTACCGGCATCAGCACAGAAGAGTGATTTAAATGCATTATACATATTTGTGCTGTTACTGTTACCTGTAGAAATATCAAATTTTAAACAACAGTATCTCTGATAGTTGCCTGTGTTCTTCCTTAGAGAAAAAGAAAGGTATTTTCCTGACTCACTGCAAATCTCCTTGCCTCATCAAAGAAACTTTGCCATCATAGTGTACCATGGCAGTTGCAAGACACCCAAGTCTCTTGATTAGAAACCTGTCAACTTGGTACATTTCCAGCGTTAAATGCAAATAGTAAGAGGTAGTCATAGCCTTAGAATCCTACAATTTCAGTAAACAAAAAAGATAAATAAGTGCTGGAAGAACAGAGAATCAAAGGGGTGAAGTGATGTACTTGAAGCTACAAAACAAAGCAAATGCCAAGTAATAAAAGACTCTTCAGGTATCCTGTTTCCTATTACTAAAAAATGATGTCCTCCCTCACACTGAAATGAAAATTTGTTTCTGCTTGTTGCAGTTAATGTCAATCTGATCAAAACACCATTCTCCACCTGTTACTGTGGCAAGACTCATTTTGTAATATCTGACAAAAGGAGAGTTTGAGGAACCCTCTTGATTAGTATATAGGAAGTGAAATTATATAATATGATTTAGACTTGCATATTTTACAAACTCTCCAAATTCATCGGTGTTACACTCAATATCTTGATCATGAGCAAAAATTATGCTGTTGTGTATTGTTTCCAGAAATACAAATATTTTACAATGCTATATGAAAGTAGTTTCAACACAGAGACGGCCCAGTTTGAGACTCTAATAAAAAAACGTGCATAATTAAGACAGATAATTTAGTGGCCTAAAGTTTACCATAATTGTTAGCTAAATTAATTTATATGCTTTTCAATTTGACAATATTTTTGAAAGTTCCTCAGATGACATACCTGTTAATTTCCTATTCAATACACAAAGTATTTTTTAAGGTATCTTTCATGATCAGATAACCAGTTTGAAAAATTAATTATGGAACCTTCATCAAGTCACAAGACGGAAACCAAAATGGATGGAAACCAAGATGGACACAAAAATGTATTCTGACAAAAAAACACCAAGATCTCTGACAGTAGAGATACCAGGTTGCAGGGCTCATAATGGAGTTGAGAAAATCAGAGAAGAGTATCTTCTGCTCTTGTTTAAACCTCCATTCCTAAATTTCAGCTTTTCCCATCATGAACAATCCTACTTTATCCCCCATTCCTTAAATTTACCTTCTCCACCAAGAGATATTGCCATCACCTGTCTGAATTTCCTTGCTGTCTAAAACTAGCTTTGTTGTGCCCGACAGTTACCTTGGGTAATGACAGAGAAATGTGCATCATTTTAAATGTCAGAGCATTTGGACCCTGATGTGGACATAACTGAGTACACATTCATTTCTTTCAGGGAAGTAATCTGTGCATATGGTTGCAAGGGTAGCAAAGACATATTTTCCTATCTATTTAAGTATATAACCAAAGCCTCCTTTAAAATGGCATAAGTGCTATTAAGATTCCTTTATGTAGATGATGTGCAGCAGATAGATTCTAGCAAATGGTCATAACAATCATATCTAACAGTTCTTCTGATTTAAAATGGAGACTCAGTTTGCTATCTGCAACAGAAAAAAAATTTAAAAATAAATTAATAATAATAATAAAAAAGTAGTTGAGTACCTTATTTTACATATTTACATTTTTCTTTCCTTCTGGGGACAAACTGCTTATCTGCCCACACCAGATGAATTGTTTACAAATCCTTTCCCAACTGTGAATCTAGAAATGAAAGGTAGTATCTCTGCTCACAGCCAAGAACTTGTCTTCTGCCTCCCACTCTACAGTTCCCCCAGAAATCAATGTGCTGGCAGATGATTCCTTTGGTCAGACAGAAGTTTCTTCCCTCACTTGTTCCTTCTTGATATCTAATTCTCGTTTCAGAGCAATTGAATGTTGTCTTGTCCCTTTTTCCTTCCTAACAGAAGGGACTAAGCTTGCCAAATTAATTTCTTTTTTCATGTCTTATCTGACATTTTAATTTTTATTGTCAGATGTGGAAAAGAAACAAAGAGATGAGTCCTAAGCAAGTCCTTTTTTTCTCTGCACTCAGGGAGATGTTCTAAGTCCTATAGAAGCATATGCATGTGAATGTGGGTGTGTTTGTTTTCCCTGAGCAGATCAAATGTATGACTAGATCCCTGTATGCTTAGAAATACATGTTACCACATACAGAATTGGTTCTTCCTCCCCAGAGCTTTGTGAAGCAAAATATATATATGCTGATTCTACTAGTGACAATTTGCCACCCATTCTGTTGCTGTGCCTTCAGGCTCTTGGCAGGCAGGACTTCTGTTTTAGCAGTCATCTCTCTGAATCTGATTAGGCAGCTTCCTATATGCATTAAATCTATATTACTAGGGTTTCCTAGAAGCTCTGCTAAGCACCCCTTCCTGATATCTTGTTTTTCCTTTCAAATGCAGAAACCAAAGAGAAGTTTTTCTAAGCTATCTAACAGAGCTCCCCAGTTACTGAACATGCAAGTATATTACTTTAAAATGTAGCTGGCAGATAAATGTATTCATTAATCACTGAAAGGGTTATTGATTGAATATTTGGCTATAAATGATAGAGTTGACAAAAGAGTGAGAAAAATTTACTGAGTATATAGTCTGATGAAACCCTGAATGATACCTATTCTGTATAACGAGCATGCTGTTTAAAATTCCATCAGTTCTAGTCAGCAATGCCTTTGAAAGATCTGAGAGAAATTGTCTCTGCCTCCCATTGGGTTCCTATTTAGAGATCTTGGATTTCTGATTCATAATTCTGATATGTGGCATTTGGGCAAAGAAACTGGCTAAAGCTCAACAGCTGAAAATGAGGAATTCTCAAATTTTGCTGATGTCAGTGCTGCATTCTAAATACCCGTTCAGCAAATAAAAAATATACTTCAAGTTATGGGTGATAGGAGAGAAATAAAGAGGAGAAAAAAAGGTTTCATCCAGTGTGAGAAAAGCCACATCATCAAGGTATATTTCAAATTCTGCAGATAAGAGTATCTGATTCTCCAGTCAGCACTATACTCAAATCATTTGAGTATCCACAACCGTTTTTGTAATGCTTTTCATGAGAAATCCCTGTGTTCTATAATGCATTAAATAAGATTTCTGTAGATTTCCTTGATAAATTAGAAAATAAAAACATTACAGAAAATGTGATTTCCCTCAATCTTTGCAGTGTATCCGTGAAGGAGACATCTCTGAAAAATATAAGTTATGCACAGTCATCCATGTTAAAGCTTTTCAGTCTGAATCTGGCTACTGTTTTGGAACTGCAGCCTGGCCTGTGCCATATTTCACTATCCTTTAGTAGATATGTGCCTACTGGTGCAACTGGTGCATCCATCCCTTTTGACCTGAGACATCACCTCATAATCTCAGCTGAATTCTGAGAACAGGAGTCCAGGATAAGTGAAGAAGTCAGGTGTGCTATCCCATTATTACTACTGTTTTTTAAAACGCATTTTAAAGGGCTTGTCTTGCCATTTGTACTGTCCTTTATCCAGGATATCACCAGATATCCTGCTGTAGAATAATATCTGCTTATTTTATATTTTTTGTAAGGTTTTAAATACTCTGACATGTCTGGTACTCTCAAATCTTTTAGGAGAGACACAGGCTCTGGGGGGACTTGCTTCAGAAAGCTTCCATGGAAGCTCTGCACTTCCATTAAAAGGCACTGAAAATGCCAGATGAAGTGCTGGGACACCTCTGCTGGAATAAACTTCAATTTACATGGCTACAAGAGGAATTTCTCTGGTTTTATGCAGTAATAAGAAAAATATATGCTAAAAATTGTTACTACACTAAATCCTGGCAAAAAGAAATAGTTGTGAAACTAGTAAGAAAACAGGTATACTTTTTCAGTCTAGAGCTGCATGACTAAGCTTCAGAGAGGAGAGAAGGGTAAAACATCAAAAAGCAATTGTATGCTTTGATTTGATCTGTTATTTGCTGAGGAAGTCTTGAGTAATGTATTCAGTTTGACACACTAAAGTTTCTGTAAAATGTAAATGCCATATAAAGAAAATGAAGGAGAATAATAGTAGGAAGCTTAAAGTGAGAGATCAGTGGAAAAGAGTTGAAGGACTATTAGCCTAGCTGAATAAATATCACAAAAGTAAAATGGCAAAACCCATTTTATTTAAAGTCCCTTCCAATCTAAACCAATATATGATTCTATGATATATGGTGAAAAAGTTCAAGAAGAGCAAAGGACTTTTGTTGGGGTGGGACATGAAAATTAAAAGCTAAGCTCAAAGGAAACAGGGTGGGAGAGCAGAGGAATTGAACATATTCACATCCTAGGATACTTTGTGGGTTCATATCTGAACAGAAGACCAGCAAAGTAAAACCAAGTCAAGGAAAAGGAAGCAGCAGGTGGGTGCTCACATAAAAAAAACAAAAAACAAAAAACAAAAACAACAACAAAAAACCCCACCCTCACACTAAAAAAAAGTAAAAATCAAATAGTCAAATAAATGTCATTAATGCTGTTCGTTCTTCCATATCTTTCTCACTTCCAACAGATAACACAATGTTCTTAGCCCAAGTTCAGAGCCCTGTGACTCTGACAGGCTAAGCAGTGCTGGTCAGGATTGAGGGCTGAGCTTAGAGTAGCCCCAAGATGGGAACCTCCCAAGGAGGTTCTGTACAAACCCCTTCTTACCCAGCTCCTTCCCAGCCTGGCCCCATGACTCAGCAGGGATGTCCTGGTACCTGCTGCAAACACCTGGCCAGGAGTGAGTAATGACCATCAGTTGCTGATCTTTTTGCTTGCTTGGTTTTGCTTGCTGTCCCCTGGTGTTTTAACCCCTGGTGTATGATTTAAACCTTGCAGATGGTCTCTGTAATTCTCCAAACCAGCATTTATCTACAGTCTCAATAGTGGCCTATGCTGACAAGCTGCTGAAAAGGCCAGCATGATGAACACTGTAGAACTGCTGCAACATTATGTGCAAGCAAGGTAATAGAGCCCATGTTTATCTTATTGAGTTGAAAAATTTACAGTGAAAGTTTGAACAGCTGCAGTACTTTGCTCAGTCACGAGTGCTGAAGTCTTACATAAATCTTATTCAATCAAAGAAATATTGGCAAATATTTGCATTTTTCGTAATGGGCACAGAGGAGGAGCAGTGGAATAGAATGATGAAATGACATATTCTGTAAGGACTCTGGGTGGCATCAACAGCAAGCTATCAATATATAGAAATATAGATGTGAAGAAAAATTCTTAGTACTATAACTGAACGGTCAAATAAGCCTTATTAGTTCCCATTGAAAACTGACTTTAAGTTCTGTAGCAATAGGAAAAATTCTCTTGTAACATAAAATGAAAGGCAAAGAGAAACAAATGGTATGTAATGAAGAATTTAAGAGGTTCCTGAATAGGGAAAATAACAGAGTATTTTGCTTGAAAAGATATGTTAGAAAAAATATTTAGGTTTTCTATATTTCTTTTTGTGACAGGGAGCTCAGAAGGCCAGAAATCCATTGCCATTGTCCATATCTTTGATGGAGAGCTTGAAAGTCTGAAGGCAGCCATGTCCAGCCTCAGAGATCTGAGATCAGACCCTAAGGGGTCTAACTACTAATATGCATATAAGAACCTTGAAACATAAAGTACCTGGGAATGTTCCACAGCCTTGAGTCTACAGGGCCATATGCTGACTGCATTCACAGTACCTAACTGCTGTCTCTGGATTTCCCCTGGGATACATGTGGTGACCCAAGATAAGAGTGAGGTTTTTTTAATTTTGAAGTTTCTTACTGTATGCAATACTATGAGCAGTACTGCAACCCAGTAGAATGGAATAGGTCTATTTTTTTATACATTAATCTGAATGTCTGCATCGCATGCCTTGGGGCATTCAAAAAAGTTCATTTGAATTTGCAGAATATATTAGGGAATAGTGATGGAGTGTGACACAAATAGGAGAGCACAAAAAATGTTAAAACTTGTCCATAGCACCCATTATATTGGTCCCTTGAATCTACACCTTCCAAAACATCTATGGACATTGTTGTCTGCTGTGAGCTGAAACAGTAGCAGTGAGTGTGGTCAAGGAACAAACTTGTTGGCACTACTGGCAGTGTCATGCTTGGGCTGTTCATTCAGGAGGAGGAGGGAGCTTGCATTCTTGACACAAACACACTTAGATATATACAGGGGTCTATTGGAAGCTTCTCCAAGCTGACGTTTCACTAAAATATTTTGCCCTTCATAAGCCCAGCTTTCCCACATATCTTTTTGATCAGTGTTAAGAATGCTCATCATTTGCTAGAAACACAAACTTTCTGTTATACAGAGCAAAATATTTTCTCAAGGAAAACCAGAATGTACAATGGATAAACAAATGGAGTGAACTGGAGATGCTGCTATAGCTTCCTCGTAAAGAAACTAGGTAGTGACAAAATCAATACCTTACAGGTTTTCAGTAAATATATAGTTTGCTAGATAGGTTTCCTAGCCGGAGCCTGATAGTGATGTTCATGCTGAGAATTGTCTTATTTATATATAGTCTCATGCAGACAGCAAAGCAAATTTTCTGCTCTTATATCTTCCCTGATGTCAGTAACCTCAGGAATTTATGACAGGAATAAATCACTTCCCTAGGAATGAATATATATATAATTGCTAACAAACAAAAAAATTATTAAATATAGAGTTGAAGGAGTTACAGCTAGCAACAGGAAGAGGAGTAAAGGACACAGTTTGTATAGGACAAAGATGTCCTATATCTCATATCCAAAATTTTTCTTCCAGACAAAATATGAAGTCTGGAAAACTGGAAGGCTGGCAAACTAGCTCAGCATAGGGAAGACAGCAGGCACAGAAATTCATTTATGTACTTTTGTGCTCATAAACAATAAACTGAATATTGACCAAAATGGCCTGGAAAGAACAGGGAGCTTAATGCAGGGAAAGAAAGAACAAGAAAGATGTAGGACTGCCAGGTCTTGCACGAAGTGTGAACCTAGGGCTGCTGCTGAGTTCTTTTTGAAGAAAAAAAAAAAAAGAAAAAAAAAAGAAAACCTCGAAATTTTTAAGGAAGACCTGAATGTCTTCTTAACACATAAATGAAATGGGTAAAAATAAAATTAAAATAGTACCAGAGACACTTTTGAGTATGTTGGTCTATTTTATTTCCCATTTGAGGGACAGTTAATTTTGAAAATCTTAACTGCTTATTTTGCTGGCAACATCACAAAAAGAGTTAGTAGATCACAAAGAATCAAAAGCAGAATATTGCTTTATCCTTGAAACCCTTGCACTGTTAACATGTTCTTACTCTTGGTAGAATGTAAGAGGGAGTAGAAGTGGATGAAAAAGACATTATTACTTTTCATGTATCTGTCAACACATTTTCAACTATGTGGGGTTTTGCTGCCTGTCTCAGGAATGTAGAACTGGGAGATTCTCTGGAGAGCAATGGTGTAATGAAAGTTTAATCCATAAGGCTCCACAGGACCTTGCTTCCAAACTACAAGCCAACAGCTAGCTAAAATAACCTTATGACCCCATATTCCTGAATTGTTGCTTTTTTTCCATGTTTTTAAAGTGTAGGAAGGGGAACTGTGGGCATATCTGCAGTTTCTCCTGTCAGACTGTCAGCTCAGTATAAGCTGTACACAGAGTCATGAAAGGGAAGAGAGAATGAAAGGCAGCTTTTGTGGGTAGCAGAGCCAACTCCTTTCTCTTCAGTAGCCTGGACTGTCAGCTGAGTCCAAACCTATAAGCACAAGCAAACACACAGCACATGTATAATTCTACTTCATAACAGCAAAGTTTGATGAACCTTGGACAGATCTTCAATAAATAATGGTAAAGCATAGATTGATTCTGACACAAATTGAAGTAATTATAACCACAACAGTGACCATAGTGATGAATTATAAGATGATGATTATTATGATAAATGATAATTATTAACAATTATAATAATTATAAAAAATATAACAATAGACCAAACATACCTACATTGGGGTGTAATCATTATTATAGGACTAAGAAAGCTGTCAGCTCTCCTATAGTCCAGGTCAGATGTACACTCTTTTACATGCAGAACAAAGGCATTGAACAAAGAATAATAAAGTAATATCAACAGGAGAACAGTATTGCTATTCATTCTGGGATAAGATATAATGGCATATATGAGCAGAAAAATTATTACGATCTGGCCTAGTGTTCTGGAAAGATATGAGATCTCCCAAAATGTCTCTATTTGTATTTCTTTTAATTTAAGTGAATGACCTGCTACATTTCTTTTCATGAGAATTATCAAAACAAAATTTAAAGAATATTCTGAATTTGCTGCAGTTATTATTTTTTGCTTGGGATAGAGTGTAAGGCAGTTAATTAAAAACTTGACAGTTCCAGACTGTAAAAGATTCTGTACAGCTACATGGTACCATTTTCCTTCCTTTCTTCTAATTCTTTAAATCCTCTTTATATTCAAATACACATAAAAATCTGCCTCTTCAGCTAGGCAAACAATACAGACTCTTTTGTTCATCTTGTTGTAGATAATCCTACCTTCTTTAATTTTTCTTTTAAGGAGAAGTTATTAAAAATAGTAGACTTTAATCAAGAGAATGAATTTGACTTTTACTTCCATTACCCTAGCAGAGATATCACCTTGAGATGTGACTTATTATTGCAGGTCCATGTATTGAAGATATCACAAACAGATGTACCACTGAAAATGCACTTGGTTGGTTATTTTGATGTGTAGTGTTAATTTCCTTACCAAAAAAGTTTCCTTCAAACTGGCTAATGCATATATACATAACTTATACCAACATATGTACATGTGTATGTGTGTTTGCATGTGCATGATTTTGTGCATGAATATAGAAATATATGAAATTAATAGAGTCACAGAACTACCAAACAGTGAAGATACAAAGAGATGTCTGAGGATCAGTTAGTCCTATCCTTATGATAGATATAGAACTCTTTCTTTTTCCATGGCTGTGTAATGGTTGCCCCTTTGAAAAGTAATCTTGTAATATCTTTAGTAAAGATTGAAAGATTTGAAAGAAAAAAATGTTAACTGGTTTTTTTTTGTTGTTTGCTTTTGGTTGATTGGTTTTGGTTGGTTTTGTTTTATGTGCCTATAATTTAGAGTATCGATAGATCAGTATTATTAGTTCTTATTAGTTCTTCTAATATTTTAGATCATTATTGCAAGCTCTTTTTCTTGACCAATGATTTCAGAAACCTTTCTTTCCTTTAATTTCCAGGTTTTGTAAGCCAGCATTATGCATCATTTTCATAATTTTTCTCACAAGGAGCAATATAGTTAACAATATAGCCTTCCAGTACCTGATGGGGGCCCATGAGAGGCTGGAGAGGGACTTCTTATAAGGACATATGGTGACAGGACAAGACAGATTTACGCTGGAAGAGGGTAGATTTAAATTAGATATTAGGAACAAATTCTTTAGTATGAGGGTGGTGAGACACTGGAACAGGTTGAAGAGTTGTAGATGCCCCATCCCTGGCAGTATTAAAGGTCAGGTTGGATGGGGGTGTCACTAGGACAGGGGGTTTGAGCAAACTTTTATAATGGGAGGTGTCCCTGGCCATGCAGTAAGGATGGAAGAAGACTGTCTTGGTCCATTCCTTCCTAAATCAGTATGTGAGGTGAATATTATCAGTGCTTTTACTTACGTCCTTGGCAACCTTTTCAAGACCTAATACCATAAAGTCCATAGGCATTGATCAGTGTTTTCAAGTAAAAATGAGTTTCATAATTTCAGTTTCCCTTACAATCATGATATTTATTTAAATAGTGCACTTTCCTGGTTGTTTTTTGGTTGGTTGGTTGGTTGGTTTGTTTTGGTTTGGTTTTGATGGTTTTTGGTTTTTTGGTTTTTAATTACTATTTTTTTAGCTGTCTAGAAACCAACAAAGACTGAGAATTGGTAGCTGAAGAACAGCAGAGCTTTACTTCTCTGTGTGTATTTATCAAATCTTTTCAAATTGTATTACCTTCACAAAATAACTGATCCTTAATTTTTCATCATGTATTTGAAATGTTCAAGAAGAAAGTAAAGCAGCATCTTCTAGTTTTCAGCTGAATACATTATCTTTTAATATTTGCACAAGGTACTTAATATTCTTCTGTATTCGCGAAGTATAGCTGCAAAAGCTTTCCTCCAAATTTTTACTTCAATTTTGAAGCAGAGGACCTTGTTATTTTTAAAGTATAATAATTTAATACAAGATATCATAACTATAGACTTTTAGGTGGTCTGTATTTTTAGTTGTAAATTGAGCTCGATCCTTTGACTTTAGTGAAGTAATACCAAATTGGCCCAAGTTAGAATAAAAGGGAATTTGTATTTTTATTTTGTTATCAGTTAACTTAACTGTTTCTTTTAATTCAGTTTTTTATTTTTTTAGTGTGATACATGAGCCACATAACCTACGTTCTAACTGCAGAAATAAAAATATCACCTAGTGTCATATAGGTCATCTCTTGGGCATCTCTCTGTGTCAACCATTATTCTTATTCATGCATACACAGTAGCAGAAAGAATGGATTGCTCTCGCCCCTCAGCATTCCACATAAGGTGGTAGTGCCAGCTGATTTTTAGTAGTTGAATTAATCCTAATCCCAGAACTTTATTAATTGCATCCCCATTCTTCATATTAATTATTATTGCCATCACTACTGTTCTGAAAGTTATAGTCATAGGTGAGAAAGTTTGAACTGACTAAAATTTAAAAACTAGGGGAAGTTGTTTTATGTTTCTTTGGGGGTTGTGTTGGTTTGGGGGTTTTTTGTAAGGAAAAGTCCATTTATTCTTCTTGTCTCAAACAACTTAATTTTTTTCCAAGGTTAAAAAAGAATGAAATTAGCACACTGGCTTATCTGCATGTAGTGTAACTTATCAATGTTAATAAAAAGTCTCATGCAGTTTCCTGGCATTCTGCAGTCATTATCAACTCCATTTACATTTCCCATCAGAGATGCGCCCAAATGTGTGGAACTGGCAATCGTTTTTTAGAAATCTTTAAAAGTGAGATAGCCATGTTCCATTTATAAAATGAACTTTGAAAGGCTGGCCCTGGATTATGCTTTGCATAATCAGCCTAATGGATTAAGAAGCTCATTTACAATATAAAGAACCTAAAATGTCTCTGATAAAACCTTGATTACAGTTATATTCTGTGAAAGAGATGACATCTGTTTCTGCCTGAGACTAAACCTATGATTTGGGCCCAGTGGGTAAAGGAAGATGCTGTTAGATCTAAGACAAGTTATAATAAAATGTGAGGTTGCTTTCAGGTTCTGTTATGCATTAGCTCACAGATTGGAACTTTTTAAAAAAAAGGAAGCATCAGTCTGTTTGCTTCATTTACCATTTATCCTTTTAAAGCACTGATTTTCTACTGCTTCCCATTTGTTTGTGTTGGAAAGTGAAAGTGCAGTGTAGACACAGTATTCACTTATATGAAATAATGAACTACTCTGAAATGTATAGATAATATGCAGGGGAAATTGAGAACCTCTAATTACTTCTAATTATGTAAAGCCTATTGAAGGTATCCAGGTATATAAATATACCTTGATAGATAAGGAAATATGGCTTCATTTTCATTACACAGTGTTCTTATAGAACTAAAATTTTATTAAATATGAAGCATTGCTTTTTGCTGGCAAGATTTTGCTAACTTCAAATATTACCTTGAGCTCTTTTATTAACATAAAGTCTCAAAGGGCAATTGCTTTAAAACATCTGGCATTCACTTTGTAACTTTTTAAAAACAATTTGCTGTAAATTGCTATACATATCCACAGTGCTCTGTCTGGAGTTTTCTCTGGAGGTTTTCAATATCAAGCTCTAACGAACGCCAAGCTCAGTTTAAGGGTAAACTTTGGAATTAAATTCTCCTGGGAAAAATTCTGCTACTCATATATCAATGTTAATCTGTATTTTGAGATGGTTCTTCTGATATTTAAACTCTCTTCTTTATTCATCTCAAAACACAGACTTGATGAACTCAGAGGAACAGGAGCAGGGTTATCCCATTTTCATTTAATTTGTTGATCTATAAACAAGTGTGAATTTTTTGTCCTTTTGAAAAGTTCCAGCTGCTCATAGTGTTTGAATTTGTTTGTGGGTTGTTTGGTTTTTGGTTTCTTTTTTTCAATAAAACTTAAAGTTTTATTTCTTAACTTACTGAGCAGGCTGATAGATAGGCTGAGGCCAGTTGTATGAGGTTCAGCAAGGTCAAGTGCCAGGTCCTGCACTTGAGTCACTACAACCCCATGCAGTGCTACAGGCTTGGGCAAGAGTAGCTGGAAAGCTGCCTGGTGGGAAAGGACCTGGGGGTTCTGGTCAACACCTGGCTGAATATGAGCCAGCAGTGTGCCTAGGTGGGCAAGAAGTCCCACAGCATCCTGGCTTGTATCAGAAACACTGTGGCCAGCAGAAGAGAAGTGATGGTGCTCCTGTACTCTGCACTGGTGAGGCTCCATGAGAACCATGTTCAGTTTTGGCCTCCTTCTACAAGAAAGACATGGAGGTGATGTATCATGTCCAGAGAAGGGCAATGAAGTTAACGACGGGTCTAGAGAACAAGTTTTAGGAGGAGAATCTGAGGGAACAGGGATTGCTCAGTCCAGAGAAAAGGAGGCTGAGGGGAAACCTTATTGCTCCCTACAACTGTGTGACAGGAGATTGTAATGATGTGAAAGTCAGACTCTTCTCCCTAGAAACAAGCAGTAAGAGGGAAGGGTCCCAACTGTTGCTGGGGAGATTTTGATTGGGTATTAGGAGAAACTTCTTCAGGAGTAGAGTTATCAAACACCTTAACAGGTTGCTCAGGGAGCTGGCTGAATAACCTGGAGGTGTTTAAAAGACATTTAGATGTACCACTTAAGGACATGATTTAGCTTATGACTTGGTAGAGCTGGGTTAATGGTTGGACTCTGTGATCTTAAATATCTTTTCCAACCAAAACAATTCTGCAATTCTAATTATCAATAATAATAATTAGGATTTTGTCTTTCAAAACTTTTGTTAGCCTCGCTTCCCCAAAAGATATTGCATTATGAAAAGTTTGAGATTAAACATTTACATCTCATATAAGGCTTTAGATGACTTTCTTTTAGCCAGCAGTTCTTTCCCAGAAGTTTACATTTAAACAAAATGCAAGAGATTTTCCAGCTGGGGTTTTTTTGGTGTTGCTTTTTGGTGTTGACTTGGGGTTTTTTGTTGGGTTTTTTGTGTGTGTGTGGTAAAACCCCACATGCACACATATAAGTGATAAAAAAAAAAATCTGATTGCTTATATATTCTTCAGTTGCAGGGGTTTTAGTCCTTTTCAAACTCTTAGAGCAAGCTACCATCCACCACCAGGTCCACAGGACTCGTTCATATTAGATGGTCAAAACACTAAACCAAGAGATGTTATATACAATTTATTCATCTGAATCCAGTCTTTCCTGCACATATTATTGCCCAAATGGCTCCTGAACTCATGATATCCTAGTTATATAAAACCTTTACAGCTTGGAAACCAAATGTTTTATTTAAAAAATTGTAAAACCACATATAGAAGACAAATGACTCAGAGAGAGCAGGGTACACTGTGATGCAAGATTCCTCGAAAGGCTCAGAGCAGTGTCCTGCCCATGTCACCCTAAAACCCCTTAAGGGTCATATTGGGAGCTAGTTCTGCAAGAGTAATCTATAGTCATATCTCATGGTGATTTCTGCTTTAGACTTCCCTTTTACATCTTTCAGAGAGAGAAGCCACAATAAGAGTGGCTGTCAAGGTCTGGTAAGCATAAAAAGAGGGTGGCCTCCATTTTGTCTGTCCTGCTGTGAAATGTGGTGGTTAGTAAAAACCAAGACTTTGTCTCTCTGATCCATCCACTGAAGCAGCAGATGAGCAGCTTCATGAGAGAAGGGTTGTTTCATCAAATTTTACATTTTTAATGACCTCTAGATGAAAAATGGGAGGTATTTGGAAAGGTTATATTACCTACTCAGTACTTGGTGTGGAACTGTAATTCAGGAACACCATCTACTCTTTTACACTTAGTTTATAGGCTAGGTAATCAAGCTTCTTTGTCTTGGACCATAACAACTATCATGATCTGAACACAATACTTCAGCTTTAAAAATTTAATGTCTTAACTCAAAAAGCACCCGTATAATTTATTATAAAATCTACATCTTTTGAGAATAGCTGGCCCTGAGGCCACCAATTGTCAACAGGATGTCAGCTGGAAGCCTCCATCCCAAAGGATGAGCAACACTGAACTGTAATCCTACAAAGTCTTGACATCATACAACACTTTCACTCACATGTGACATGGATATTTGACTTGCAAAAACTGTTCAGAGAAGAAACACTCTCTTGGAAGCATGTTTGTGACTCTCTGCCAAGGGTCAGAATGAATATAACTGATACTCAGGCCAATCCTGACCCCATTTTGGAAAGAAGATGATTTAAACAAAGCTAGAACAAATTGAGTGATTGCTATATCTCAGACCACAGATAGGAGAAGATCTGCAAGACTCCATAAAGCTTATTTTGATGATTAATAAAATGAGAGGTCACAATATTCCTCCTGCATTTTTCATTCTGAACCAGCTATCTCTGAATGTGCTGAAACAGCAGAGATTTACATTTGGAAGCAATGTTTTGTAAGTATATATTTTATGTCACAGAAGTGACTTATATATACATTTTTCTCTTTTTCACTGAAGTGTCAGAAAACTGTGATTCACACAGTGCTTCACTGTTTCACTGTTTGGTTTGTAATAGTGGTTCAGGAACACCATCTACTGTCTTATGCATTTTTGGAGCAAATTTATTACCTTTATGAACCAGGTAAGCCATCTTCTTTGTCTTGGATCATCACTAAGATGAAATGAAGAGTAAAAAAAAGCCTTCAAAACTCTAAACTTAGAAGGCAGAAACCACCTACAAAACATAATGAAGTTTACACAGGAAATTCAAACTACCAAGCATCTCACATTTACTTCTTCTTTAATACCTCAAACCACAGTACTTTTCAAAGCCAGGTAATTAAATCTTTCTCTAGCCTAACATGATCTGAGATGCCCAAGGGAATCTTATAATTGCTTGTCACTACATAAACATCAAGCTTGAAGGATGATTTTAGTAACATACCAAGCAACTGTCAGATATCCATTACTGTGATTTTTTTCCTTACATCTATTAATTTGACAATTTTATCATAAACTTGTTTGCATTGCAAACGCAGCAAAAAATAGTACAATTTTTTACTTTAATGAGGGAGTATCATCATACCTTATGCCTAATTCTTCATAATCCATAGCAAAAGCAGTTTTAGATTTAGCATATTTATTTGCATTCCATATAGAAAAAGCAATTAAAAATTGTACCTGATGAAAATGAGAGACAAAAAAAATGGCTGGAGCAACTGTGTTTTTCTGCATATCACTTCAGTCACTGGCACACCTTCATCCACTGCTTTGTCTAAGCAAAACTAATAGAAACCTGACTATGCCACTATTTGAAATATAACAGAACAACCTCTAAATACCTCTTCAGTATAGAGGAAATGGCAGCTTGAAGAGTTTTATATGTCAGCTCCGTGACTGATGAGTGACATAATAGAGATCTCAAAAAGATTGTTGCCTTACATTTTTGTATTGAGAAAAAGCAATGTACTTGACTTTACATGTGCAATTTACATCCTGCTTAGACATAGGGAAGCAGATACCTGTTTCAGCCCTTGAAGAAGGAATGTTTTGCAAGGTAACCTTATTTGGTTTTAAGGTTTCTCCGAGTTTGTTTTGGTAGTGTCTGTACTACCAGCAATTTTCTGCTGTTATTTCAATCATGAAACCTTTAATACTTAATAATAGTGGTTACAGTCCCACTATATGTCACTTTGTTATGTTTTTCTATAACTGTAATATTTACAAGAATAAAACCTACCAAAAACAAAACTACTGACACCTTTCATGACAAAATTTCAAATCTCTTCTGACACAACAATTCAATTTCTATTAAAAATTATTTCCCATTAAGACATCTCTTGGCTCACACATTACTTTTTCTGAGCATTTAGTGATGAATCCATTAATTCACTTATGAATGCAAATGAATTAAAACAGTTTTCTTCAGGATATTCAGCATATATGTCAGTCAGTTCTTTACCTCAAAGGATTTTTAAGAGTAAATTATGCAGGCAGTTACATATTTCCATTAAATTAATTAAAATATTTTAAATAGGCTATTTTTTAAATGCTTATTAAGGACATACTTTAATCTCAGTTGTTGTATCTAATGGTTATAATTATGTAGGGTTTATAGGCTTTTGTCAACAAATTAGAGAACTCTTTGGGGAGACATTAAGACATTGCAGATATGTTATCATTCAGCTCTTCTTATGTACATTCAATTGCTTTGGTGGTTTCTTGGATTCTGACAATCATGTTCCTGAAGTCCTGTCATAAGTTAGACCAGTGCCTCATAAAGTGTAGATTTCAATAATAAAGCTTCATAAAAAATGTTAGCAAACTCAGTTCCAAACCAGCAGCAGATGCATTTGATGTTTTCTGTTAAGATCCCTTTTAGTGAAAAAGTATGTTTTCTGAAAAATGTAAACTGAAGAAGTGCAGGAACAGGCCAGGAGCTTGTCACCTGCCTCAGAAAGTATAAACAATAATTTCAGCATTTCTTTACTGGCTTCCCAAAACTAGATTTGGATATCAGAAGAAAATTTTTCACTATGAGAACAGTCAAACATTGTAATAATCTCCATAGGGAAGAGGTGGATTCCCCAGCACTGGACATTTTTAAGACTCATCTTGCCAAGGTGCTAAGCCATTTCATATAAATCATGTTCCTGCTTAAAAAGATCAGAACAGATGATCCTTGAGGTCTCTTTCAACCTGGCATTCTATGATTCTAGGAAATCCTATGTTCATTTCTTTCCCTTTTCCCCTCTTCTAAAATTCAGAGCATTGAACAGCAGATTAAGCAAAGAGCTAGCTTGCTCAGTATTTTCTGATCTAATGAATTGTTGTTTTCAGTGACTAGATAGTCTCAGAGAGTAAGTTAATTTCTGTTTTACATTCAACTTGGTACAAATTAGTCACTCACAAGAAGATGATTAATGCTGACTTCAGTCAGTATTGCAGCTACTTGCAATGTGAAATAATCATTCATTCCCCTCTAAGTTGAATTATGAGAGTGAGTTTTGTTCCAGAGATCTTTGCCCTTGTATATTCCCTCTGAAATAAAGATTGACGGCTGTAAAAAGTTCAGTTCATATTGATGGGTTCTTTGAATAGTTTTTTCCCCATCTTTTTAATAGTCATGTTAAGCCTGATGGAACTTCAGTAAAGATGTTCTACCAAATGTCTGCTATTACTTAGTTAAGGGGTGTTAACTGTGTATTTCTAGGAAGACTTCCAGTAGCCATATTCTGAGAGAGAAACATCATCCTTTTCTAGGATGGAAAGTCCAGCAACTTGCTTTCTTTTTCAAGAGTTTTAACAGAGTGCCTAGCACCTTCAGTCAGAATCATAGTACAAGCAAATGCAACTTCTTATCTCCATCCTTATGGATTCTAGTAGGCCTAGTTTCTTCACAGCAGTCCACAGAGTTGTTACTGTCTCTTCAGCTGAATTTCCTCATGTCTAAAAACCGTTGTACCTGGTTGACTCAGGAACAGTGGCTTAGCTTCTTTATAATCATTAAAATTATTTTCCAACAGCCAAAAACCAGTTCAAAGTCATCATTACCACATTCTGGCAAATAGTTCTTTTCTTTCTCTTAACAGTGTAACAATTTTCATTGTCTGCATGACCTAGCAGCTTTGCTAGATCCGTTGCCAGATTCCATAGAAGGACCTGCACACACACGTACACGCACACAGATAAGTGCACAAACACTCATTTTTCATTCCCTCACTTTTGGATTGAAATCTTCTTCTAATAGATAGTGTAAAGAAATCAATTCCACACTCCTATCAAATCTGAGCAGCCATGAAGCAATTTCTGACAAGTTTCCATCTTCTCACTGTCATGTTAATTGCACTGTCATTCATTTCATGGCTTCCATTGCATGTTGTGACATATTTTCTTTTTTCAGTTTGTGACCCTTTGGCATTCCAAAATATGATTAATACACAAGGCTGAGATTTAGGTTGCCCAGTGATCTGATATGCTGAAAATACTGTTCAGAGAAGATGACTTATACTGAGAAAGATGTCTCTACAGTTATAATCTTGTCTGTGACAACCTTCTATACTTTTTTTTTTTTTTAGATGATGAAGATATAGTAGTGAATAATTTTATTTTAATTTGTAGTGCTAAGATATCTTTTATAAGAATATGATATAATACACAGGTTAGAATGAATATAAAGGTAATTCTATAAAGTAAACTTGTCAAAGACTAACTCTATATTTATGAGAAACTTAGTAAACTCACTATGAATCCCTTGCAAGACTGAAACAATATTAAGATAGAGAGGAGTTCCAAATAAATGGGAAAACAGAAAATATATATTTTAAGTAGAATAGGAAAAAGAGTGCTAATCTTCTGCTTGAGCTGAAAAAAACACTAGATGTTATGGATTAAAACCAAATAGTTTCTACCAATTTAGTCACAAGGATTCTTGTTCTTCTTTAAAATCTTTAATAAGAAGTGCAATACCATGAGAACAATATGTCAACAATCTCATGTCATTAAACACAAATTTTTAAGAAATTTTGGAACAATTATCTTTCTGAGAGACATCATGTTACATGATGAGTTGATAAGTTTTGTACAAATGTCTGAAAGACAAATGTCTGTGTTAGTTGAAAAAACTGCCAAGTCCTTTTGTAGGTAAATTCCAGTTCTCCCTTAGAGAAGAGGTTAATAACTTCCTCAGCTCAAACACATTAATTTAGAGTCAAACTATTTTTATAACTGTTACAAAATTTCAAACAGGAATGAAAGAAAAGAATCCCATTAGAACATTTGTTCTGAAAGTGTCTTTGAGATGATACCACTTAGTGAAAAATAGACATTTTTGGTTAGAAAAAGGCTGGTTGTAGCACTATAAATTTCTATTAAATATTTTTTCAAAATGTAAGAACTTTTACCTCAGAGCTGTAGTGTCTATGAAAAAATAATTTAAAGCCTAATTCATTTAACTCAGATCTTCCCCCTTCAATATGATAGCACTTAATAATTTGCAAATTGAAATCAAGATTTAAGAGTCGTGATTTAAGTGAACAGCAAAAATAAAATAAAACTATTGTTTCCGATTTGTACTATAGCAGCGTACAGTTGCTATAACGATATTAAGACTTCAGGTGCAGATAAAATTTTGATAACATTTTCAGGATTTTTTGGAAGACTCATTTCCTCATTAGCCAGGAATATGAGCTGAATTCCTTCCTCAATGCCATTTGCCTTTGGAAGTATCATACTTGTCAAGCTGCATTTCTGTCTCCCCATGCTTGTCAGAAGCATGTTCATCATGTGTCTTCTCTTGTGCCTTCTATTTTTCCATATGGCATCACCAAATCAAGTGCAAATTCAGGTCTGCCACGGTTCTTAGGGTCAGATTTATTTAGGTCTTTATTTAGGTTTATTTATGTAAGCACATGACTTCCAGTCTCATCAACTATTTATAGACACACGTGAAAAACATTAGCACAGAGATATAACTGCAAAGCAAATATAAGAAAAGTTTTGCTCAAGGCAAAAGTTTAAAAAGGGGTCAAAAATTGTTGAGCTTTCTTCATCAATCTAGTTCTGGTTTGTTCTGGTTTTTGCTCATTTACTTTTTAAGTGGCTAAGGTTTTCACTCTTTTTACTGTTAAAAAGAATGTTGGAAACACTTGAACTTTAAGCCTGAAATAACAAAATGCTTAAAGCCACTTCAAACCTCACAGATGCAATATTTTATCTCAAGTTTTAATAGCTAAATATTTGCTAAAAAAATAAAATTTCCATTTTAATGCTTGTCTTATTTCAGCTATTTTACTACTACTATTAAATATATGAGATTTATTTTTTTTTATATTGCCTTATCGTAGATACAGTTCTTATTAACTCTATACTTACTTAAGTAAATATAGAAAACCATGTGCCATAAAGAAGTAGTAAGAGTGATATGTACTGGAGGCTGTTACCCTGTGGATAATGATTTTCATTTTTCCTTGTGTTCAGAACACAAGGTGATGGGTTAAGAAGAGCACCTTATTTAGATGTGGCCGTTTTAAAGTAAAGATTGATCCCTGCTTTGAGTTTAAAAAAAAGCTTACATACACAGCTCAAAATCAGCAGGAGAAAGGCATGTAGGCAGAGGAAGGTCTGTAGCCAGGGTTACCTAGCATTTCAGGCACATACTGCTGTTATTTCTTAATTTCCCCTTACACTGGTCCTCCTCCTCCTGATAAGTTGCCTGCTGTGATTCTGGTAGCTGTCTCTCATTTTGGGACCATGGGGCACTTCCCAGGATTCAGGACTCTGTCCTTTCTGGCGAGGTAAGACGGCTCACCTGAAGTGAGCAAGGTGAGACTTCTCTCACCTGAACTCCCAAATCAGAGGGGTTTGGTCCCCTTGAGATTTTAATATATTTCTCAAAATTTTTGTGTGCAGTGTCTACACTCCTATGTAGTATTAAGAAAATAGACTGGTTTGGGCTGGGTTAGAGTCAATTTTCTTCATAGTAACTGGTATTTTGAATTTTTTTGAAGTACATTTTGAATTTGTGCTGAAAATAGTATTGATAATGTTTTTCGTAATTGCTGAGCAGTACTTTCACAGAGCCAAGGCCTTTTCTGCTTCTCCTCTCCCCATGATCAGTATGTAGATTGGGGGTGCACAAGTAGTTGGGAGGGGAGACATTTGACATCAAATGACCAAAAGGATAATCCATACCATTTGACATCAGGCTCATCACACAAAGCTGAGGGAAGTGGAAGGAAGCTGGGGGATGTTGAGAGTAATGGTGCTCATCTTCCCAAGTAACCATTACATGGGATGGAGCCCTGCTGTTCTGGGGATGGCTGAAGACCTGCTTGCCCATGAGAAGTAATGAATTCATCTCCTTGTTTGGCTTTGCTTTACACATGGCTTTTGCTTTACCTATTAAACTGTCTTCATCTGAACTCACTGGTTTTCTTGCTTTTACTTTTCCAGTTCTCTTTCCCATTCCACCAGCTCTGGGTGGTTAGTGAGGGCTATGTGGGGCTTATTTGTCCTCTGGGCTTAAAGCATAACAGAAAACTTTGAATACATGAGAATTAGCATCTTCATCACAGTTAAATGAATCTCTAAGAAATATGAGAGATTTTTGCTTATTAGCAACAGTCCTGGTGTACATTTATCTACCATCTCCATTTCCCTATACTAATCCCCATTCTGACAGGAATCTTCTCTCAGTTATGGTAATATCTGAAGATTGTTACTGTGATCATACTCTTCCAATGTATTTAATTCCTGAAGAATAGATGCCACATGACTCTTAAAGAACATCCCTCTTCCTCTCGCACTAAACATAATATCTTACAGTATGTGTGGTACAGCCTACGGTAGAAACCTTTACGGAAGGCTTTTAATGTACCTAGGAATGGACTCATCAGCAGAAAAAAAAAGACAAAACTGATGACTCCGTATTTATCTGGGACTGCTTCTCAATGAGAAGTAAAATATTCCTTTAAAAGAGCAGCTGGTTAAAATTTATGATAGCATTTTTCCATAGAGTTTGGATAGATTATTGAAGAATCAATTTCAAACTCCAATATTAAAAATGTCTGCTCTTTCACATATAATTTTAAGATTCTTTTGAGACATTAAAAGATATTTAATTAGCTATATTACAGCCTTGCTGATTTTCCACTGTCATCCAGTGAAAATTTCCCAATACCAGGTTTACAGTTTCACGCACACACCGGCATAGGGACTGGCCTGCACAGCTACAAGGCGGTGATGTATTCTCCTTTAGCATTCCAGTTCATGCTGGTAACCCCAAAATAATCCATTTTACATATTCTAGATGAAGTTTAAAAACAGTAATTCTTTCAGTGTGAATGGCCATGACTGAGATAACTGTCACCATAAGATACACGTTACTCAATTCTGACCATATTTGTACACATACAAATGAATATATACACATACTTGCACATACACACATTTGAATCATAGTTTTCTTTCCATCAAAGTCTACCAAAAGTTATATTTTGCCTGAAAGTTTTTACCTTTAATATCTTGTCTGTAACTATATTCATAAATATATTTATATCGGAGAATAGATATGGAAAAAAAATGTAGGTCATGGTTCTCACTGAGGCTATTCTTCCTCTAGGAATATTTAACCAAAAGGGCAAAATTGTACAATGCTGTACCACAGTGAGACCAATCTTATATGTGGCATGCAGCATCTGTAGTTGCTCAGCTTACACATGTAGTAAAATAGGGGTTTTTCCATCTACAAAGTCCTAATAAACTACCTGGCAAAATAACTAAAAAACTTCTACAGTCTCAACTGCTTTAAGCCATCAGTTTGTTTGCATATTCGAACTACTTATTTGTATAAAAAATTATAACCACTAAGTGTTTAAATTTTCATGTGATTACATTCATGTTGTGGGCTTTGACCTTTGGAAATAACTCAGAACCAAAATAGTTATCAGATCATAAACTCTACACATTTTTTCTAGAGGTTACCTTGCATGTTCAATAGGAAGCTGTTTTGAAGGCTTTATTTCTTTTTTATTTAATTTCAGGTGCAGGGTTGTCAGTGCAAAAGAACCTTCTAAAAGATTATTTTTTTTTCCAGGGAAATGACACAGATTACTAACCATGTAAGAGATGAATTTTTATAAACACAAATCTTATGAATAGTAATCCTATTAAATAATCCTGTATTCTACTTTGGTGTTATTGACTTCCTTTGCTCTATTTTGAAAAGTTAATTGTTTTTTCTGGGACAAGGTAAGATTTTATCCACTTTAATGCAATGTCCACTCTAGAACAATTTTAGTTAACTTTTCCTGCTCGATTTTCCTTTGTTGCTGTGATGTGTTTCTGATGATGGTTGAGACATTAAGAAGCTGGAAATACTTCTAGAATATTATTTTCCATCCACTTGTACTAAAATTTTATTCTTCCATGCACAGAAAGAAGTATTCATCATTGCAATATAAACTGGAGTCTGTTTTCTTTAGGGGAAGACTTGTAAGGTCCCAAATGGCCCATAGAAAATGTTCTGTTCCTTTATCACATTTTGATGTTAGATAATGATCCATATATGAGTTTGTATAGCCCACTGTGATGCTCTGAAGAGGTACTCAGGGTGTATTTGTTCCGAATCTCACAACTACTGTAAATACAGTTAAACAATTGGTGTATTGCTTTCATTATATTCAGCACATGATTTTCTACCTTGGTGTTATTAAAAAAAAAATAACAAGAATTATTATGTGTAAGTAAAATTAAAAATTAAATTTATAAATGTATTACATATAAATAAGTTTATAAATGTATAAATTTAAAAAATTAGTATACAAGCAGAGTTTGTGCATTAGTGAAGCTTATGTTAAGTGTGAGTCTTTTGTTGTGTTATACTAACATAAAAAGGTTGAAGCACATCAAGTCCAATCTGAAGGTAAAAAAAAAAAAAAAGTGCATTTAACAAAGTGATTTTGGGGAAGTGCAAAATAAATTGCCTGAAATTTTCATCATAAAGTAAAAACAAACAGCACACAATCAAAATAAAACATCTCTCCTTCAGTATGATGCAACATTTTCCTCTTGTTTATGCTTTGAAAGAGCCCATGATGTTAAGACTGACATGAAAGTTAATGTTATAGGAATAATGAAAAAAAGCAATGTCTATAAGCAATGTAACATTAATATTTGTTGTCTATAAGGGATCCCAGTGCTTTGAGCCATTAAAAAGAAGGCACAGTATTTCGAAAGTCAGGTAAAAGTTTGCAGATAACAGATTAAAGCAAAAGTGAAGAGAAATTATCCCTCATTAACTATGCTATATTGCTTTTTCTGAACAAATTCACAGTGTAATGGACAAGTGGCAATACAAGACATGATTTTTTCAATAAATAATTGTAGAACTTGGTAAAAGTTACATTTTTTTATTAGCTAACCTGAAGGGGACCAGTGGATCCACTTGATAGTTTTATGAGTTCACATTAGTCTTCATCTTTTGTTAATATCAAGGATGAGGAAGGAAACTGAACATTTTGATAAAATCACTAAGTATGTTTCCCTAAATGACAGAAGCCTTCTACTAGGTCACTTAATCATAATTGACTCTGTTGGTATTAGCATTGAACATCAGCATTAACCTATATAGCTTTTACTACTAACACACAAAAGTGTGAGGTCTTTTGACCCTGAAGAGCTTTGCATAAAGAAAAAACTTAAAGGTTATGAATTTTTTCTGTTGGGAAAAAAAAGAAACTCACAAAGAAGCCACATGCATGTCCTATTATCTTTGAAAGTATATTTAAACATCTTTGAAAATGCAGAGGTGATTGACAGATCCTTTGAATTTCAGAAGCAGATAAAACAAGTCATGTCTAATATGTTCAAATCACATTCAGTGCCACGTTTGAATCCCAGGCAGAGAGCCTTTTTCAAGTGTGTTCAATGGAGATGACATTATACATTATACATTATACATTATACAAAAAAACCTTTGATAGAAGTTGAATCAGGCCCTTACTTATCTCAATAAATGACTTCAGTGTTTCTGGGGAAGCATTGTCATGTTCACCAAATAGGAGAGTACAGTCTTTCCAACATGATGACAGCAGAAACAAAATAATGCAACAGAAATATTATAATTTCAGAAATTAAAGGGACAAAGTTTTCCTCTGTGAGTTTATGGTTAAAATTCCCATATACACATAAATGATGCAGAGTTATTTAGGAAACACAACTTCTTTCACTGTGCTCTCTAAAAATCTCTGAGTTATTACTGAAAACAAATCATGACAATTAGGCTTGTGGACAAGATTTTTCACCCATATAATTCAAGAAAACCTTATCAATTTCTTCACAGTCTGTAATGTAATATACCATAACTGTTACTGAAAGTAGTAATATTTTTAATGAGGAAAACATTTACTACATTCTAGTTGCCCTTTGAAGTGATTCATTATCTTTGGAAAAAGAGACTTAGCACTCAATGGTTCATTGTCTTTCTGGTGGCAACCAGTAATGCTTTGTTGGGTCAGCATTAAATTGCATTACAATTGGGCATCTTTGACTGTGGAGTATGATTCTTAAAAAAATATTCATAGGGAAATTCAGATTGTGATGCTTCCCCTGCCATCCAGATATGAGAAGATGTATGCCTCAGACTTAAGAATATGCTTAAAACTGGAGATATTTCTCAATGCCTTTCTTGAATACAACGCTCTTCAAAATCAAGACCTGTTAAAACAGCAGAATCTATCACACAAAGCAAACTTTTAAAATAGGCAAATGTCAGCTGGGAGCTACAGATATTTAAAACTACTACTTCATTTGTTTGGAGTTAGAAATAACTGTGTTGATAGTTCTTTAACTTTATTCCAAAGCACATAATGAGCAATTATATCACACATGATAGATTCAGCAGTGAAATATTATCAGTTGACAGCTGGGTCTTTTACAAACATAACAGAGTATGAACATGAAAGGGACTAGAACTAACCATCTGGTTAAAAAGACTGTGTTACAAATTTAAAAAATAGAAAAATTAAGAAAGCCTCCATGCAAACTTTAGAATGCAATTTATTTTGCATCTGCATATTAATCTTCTGGGACATTCATAAGATATACGCAGTGGTGATGGGTTAGAAAAAAATTAAGTTGCATAAAACAGTTTTGGTTTCATTGCCTCTGTAGTGTTGATAAATTCTTTGCATGGCTTATACACACTACCAGCATAGATTGCTTGTTGACTGTAAAGAAAGCAACTCATATCAACATGGCAGTGGAATCTAAAAGGCTAACCAAGATTATTCAGGAGAGCTGTGAAAAAATACATTAGCCTCAGTTTAGGATGGGCATTCCCTTTAGTGGAAACAAAAATCCTGTAGGGTAAGAAGAGGCAAGAATCCCAGCTTCCATTTTGCCTGGCAGACAGCTACTGTGATATTTCCAGTACTAACAGAAATTCAGGTTGTAAAGATTAACCAGCATGCATTCTCTTTAACAATGATGAAAATGTTAAGATAAAATTTACATTTGTCTAAATGTGGCATCTTGTAAGAACTGTAAAGTAAGTATTACTTAGTATTAATCATATTATTCAATACAAGAGAATAAGAACTCCCAAACAAAGCATCAGTGTAGAGCTAGACTAAGATGGAGACAAGTTTGGGCAGCACATTATCCTCTGAGGGGTAGCATTCACTTCATGGCCCTGATGTTGAATCCTACCTACACATACAGCTCTGTTTTCTCAGATTTATATCCAATGGCTGAAGACATCCTCATAATTGCACCATTCAGATGATGAAAAGTGCCCTATGTGTATGTCTGAATCTGCTTATTCAAACCTAGTGCACGACCTTCACAAAGTCTTGAGCTTAAAATGCTCCTTGATTTCAGTTCTTAGTTTTAGCTCTGAGATTAAGCTGCAGCTTGATGTATACTTAGCCAGCACTTCTGATGTTTATAAATAGTTCCTCTAGTCTTTCCTAGGTCAGCTTGTAGAGAATGTATGGCAATGAAAATTACTTACACTTAAATAGAACATTTAAAAAGTGTCTAACTGAACATGAAAGTTCTCTTCTGAGGTCGCTGCATTTGTATAGTATATGATTTAGAACTTTCAGCCCTCTGTTTAAGTATAACACGTGTAAATGATTCCTAGACAAGCATGTGACCTTTGACAGAATACAAGGCTTTAAGTCCATAAGGAAGCTGGGTTTTATACATTATACAAAAATCTCATCTGCTTATTTAATTTGTGTTTGATATGACATTAATCACTTTTTACAATGGCATTAACAGGATTCAAAACTGCTTCAGGAAACATTCAGAAATTCTATAGCCAAGAGTTTCCAGGTCTGCAAGACTCCTGGAAGAAGGATTCATTAAATTATAGAGCCAAATGCTCACAGTATTCAGCCTTCAGATTTGCATATGAAACTCAAAACAGCTGGAACTAATTTTCAAGGATATTGAGCACCCATAATTACAGTTACAGCCAGACTGCTAGTGGCTGGTAAATTGAAAATCTGATTCTATACATATAATCATCTGATCTTTTTCAGGTCTTGTGTGACCACCAATGAGTCTGCACAATTTTCACATCCATTCGATAGTATCCTGGTAGCTTGTTTTGTTGTTCTATTTTGCTGGTGTGTCCTCATGAGTGAAGTCAAATAATGAGCTATTATTTTCAGCTGGCACTGCAGCCCTTCTCTCCACATACTCTTGCATGATGCTCAGCATACCTGAAAAAAAATGTGGAAACAATAATGATTTTCTACTCTAGTCTCAGCACCTGATCCAAGAAACAGCTGAAACCTAATTCAGCTTTCCAATCCTATACAGCAGCAGCAGGATAGGTTTCAGCTTGGCAGAGTCTCAGATGCTGGGCTGCAATGACATTTCCTTTTACTTTGCACCCAACCCCAGGGAAGCCACACAACCAGCTCTTCCAGCTTCGTGATAAGCACTTCTTCTGTGCTAAAGCTAACATGCCTGTGTGAAGTCTTTAGCAGATGAACTATAGTCATAGACCCCTAAGTATCTGGAACACAAGTCCAAAATTCTGTTGACATTTTCACTCCAGGTTTGTGGGGTTTTCTAATCTGACAGTTGTTGTTTGTGTGTAACCATCTACAGATGTCTTTGTCACCCTGCTTCCTCAGGGACAAATGTGAATGGTAGCTGTATGTCTGTGAAAGAATGACTACACACTATTTTTAGAATAGCTATAACCCTGTGGGTTTTTTAGAAACACAGCTTTGATGTGTATTCGATGCTATACTTGTGTTTTTTTTTTTCTCTCCTCTCCAGGAAAGGCTGCCTCAGAGAAGAGAAGTCCATTTTATGGTAAGCTTGACTGTTTACATATCTATTTCCATCAGGTAAAAGTACATTCTATCTATCAACAAGCCTTCCAACACGTATCATTATCCACAGCCTTCAACTACTAGGTAACTATCCAATAACTGGGAATTCTTATGGCTAGACACTAAGCCAGGAGGGCATTCAGAAGGATCAGTGTCTTTTTCTTATTGTGGGAACTTAAAGAAACATTGTATTACACTTAGGACAAATAAGAGAATTTTGTAGAAGAAACATGGCAGGAAAAGGAAGTTATCTCTTTCACAAACAGTTTCATTTTGGAATTAAAATTGAGCAGACCTTCAAGTAATTCCTAAGAACTGTTACTGTCACCTTGTAATGAAATTCCCCTTGGCTAACAGAATGATGATTTAACTCTCTCCTCATAAAATTAAAATTATATAAGAAAATAAAAGCTAAAAACATTTTGCAGGAGAAGAAAGTGTTAAATACTTTCAGGAGGAAGAATTTTTAAATCCTGATCTGCATAATTGGAAAAAATGAAGCAGTACTGTACCCATGACCAAATCTATTTTAATAATCTTGTTAAGGCAGCACTGAAAACGCATTAGGTCTTATAAAATACTTAAAGTCTCTACCATAAAATGCTGGCAGCTCTGTTAATGAGAATCAAAGAGAAAAATGATAAAGGTGTTCAGATCTGCATAGTATTTTATGTCTTAGAACATTTCCTGTTAATGGCAAATTTTTGTAGGATCTGGTGTTCAATAAATGCATAGACAACACATGTCAAGTTTAATGAGCTTACTATCTTTAATAATTAGGATGTATAACAAACAGTCTGAAAATTCTGCCAGAGATTATTCCTGCTACATCCTGAAGCAGAAGATTAGAAAAACACCTCAGATAGAAACTATTTTACATTTTATTTCTTCTTATTGCAGTTCTGTATTTATGTATTTCAACACATGCAGAAGTGTTTGGTCAGCCTAGTCTTATGACTATAGTTTCTATTTTCAACCTGATGTAAGAATCTGATGAATCTATAGACTAGATAGAAGATGTTCATAGGTGGCAAAGAGAAATGTTTTTTATGAACTATAATAATTTGTTAACAGAAAATTCGTAAAGCAGGATTTTCACTGGAAAATATGTATGTCTGTAAACAGAAAGCAGTAAAGGGTTGAAATAAAGAGCTATTGAATTAGTCTATGAATAGTTTAATGTATTGTACATAGGCCAGAAAAAATAACAACAAATCAGATAAGCAAAAACTCTTAAACTGGTATAATGTGGCCAATTTTTATTGATTCTAAGGAGATCATTATGATTAACATGAACTTAGTACCAGGAAAGATTCTTGACTGTGAAAGCCAGATGTGTTTGTGTTTATACTCAGACAGTAAGTTGTTCATCAAAAGTGGATCATTATTTCTACATAATTGCTCAGATGGTTGTAAATGTAGCACCATAATAAAGAATCTAAAACTGTTATGGGATTTTTCAGGCTTAACTCTTCATTGGATATTTAAATTCTGGAGCACTTGGTGTCTGTATTCTTAAGTTTATTTAGACTATAAGCCCACATCTAAAGCTGTGTTGCAAAAAGAACTATGCTGCATTGCTCTGTAGCTGCACAGGGCTGCAGGTGTCTTGCTCTATTTTATGTTGAGAGTTTTCAGAGCTGTCTTGAGCTGTTTTCTCAGAAACACCAAAGTTTCAGTAGCTCTTAGTAGGCCAGTTCATCAGTAAGTTTGTGTTGGGCCCCCAAATTACCTGTTGCTTGTCATACTCTCATGAGGTTCTGTTTTGCAAGGCATGTTTTGAAACTAGCAGCTGATATTCTCAAAGTATATGATAAGCCATATAAGATATGATAACTGAGAGCATCTCCAGACCTTCTTGTTGGAGCTATATCAATGTGCTGGCAAAATATTTATGAAATTTTAAGTTCAAGAGAAAAAAAAATATCTACAAGAGTGAATATGAACATGTTCCCAGTTTTATGAGGGAAAAGAAGGAGATATAGGGAAAAATGGAAGGAAAAGAAAAATAATTGCAAAAAAAAAGTTCATACAGAAAGCCCAGGAAAATAGAACAAGTGGATTAAAAGAGGAAAAGAGAGAAAATACAATATAAAATTGATATTTTCATAGGAGAATAATGTGTTCTAATAAAGGGTACCTCTAATTCTGGTTCCAGTTATGCTGTAGTTGTTCTGCTGACCAAAAATTCATATAAGTTCTCTGTATACTTTAATTTTCTCATCAGGATAAAAGGGAATAAGCCTGTCAATTAATCTGAGACGAAGTGAAACAATCTTCATGTTTTTACAAACAAATAAAGCTATTAAGATCTTATATTGAGCTGGGCATGCCAAACCGGGAAAAACACCACTTTAGCATGATTATGTTGTCCTAAACATCATTCAAAAACCAAAGTAGATATGACAGTAAGAGTTCAGACTTTGTGTCTCAATAATGTGAAATAATAATGCTGCTGTGAGTAGAAATAGAAAGTCTGGTTAAAAATTCCCATGTGAGAATGCTGAAATACTGCTCAGGAGGATATCTTGGGTAAAGATTTTTAAAAGGCTTCCCCAGAATCACAGAATTTGTTGAAAAAAGGTCTTAATGGTAGATACTCACCTATGCCAATGCAGGTACAATAAATTTGTCCATGGGATTGACAGAATGATCTCTTCCATATCTTGTCACCATGAGCTTCTGTAATTTACTTGACAGCACTTCCCCATGACTTTTTTAACCTAACTGATAAATCCATATTTAATTTGCAGTAAATAAAACCCCTACTGCAGGATCTGTGGCTGGAGCATAAAGGTAATAAACATCAAACATCAACAGCCCTGTATTTAGTTTAAAACGATTCATTCCATCTGTAGAAACACAGGGCTGGGAATGTGAGGGCAAAGAAGCCAAACAGGAAAAACTGTAGAAAGTAAAGCTGTGAAGAGGTTCAGGTCCAACCTCTGACTTTCCTAGATGCCTTCAGTTTATCAGTACATTCAAAAGAACCAAAGAAGATGAAGACAGCTCAGGAAAGAGCAGGAGTTGACACTTTTAGCTACAATCTGAACACCAGGATGTCTTGAACTAAGCTTTCTGCAAGCTGATCTGCTAAAGTAAAATTTTTCAGTCTCTTTCTGCTTAAAGTAAAGACTTGTGCAGGTGGTGAAGGTAGAATCCACAGGGAATAAGCAAAACAAACCAAACAAATTTGAAAGTATCTTGGACTGTGTTCCCAAGTTGGTGACCTTTTCATATCCAGGAAAAAGGTTTGTTGTCTAGTGGATTTGCAAAGTGGTTGATATAAAAACTGTAATAAAATGTATAAAGTTATTCCTGAAGTCTCAGATTGACAGAACACCAAAACATTTGGTATACTATTTTTCATTTTGCATCTGGGCTAAGGGTTCTTCCGACAAAGCAAATTTGTTCTCAACCACTTGTTGGTCAGAAGAGTTCCTGTGAACTTAGTACAGGAACTGACACTGACAGTGAGTGGAGGATGATTGTTCATATGTTTCTCATGCTTATTTTGTTGGGTTTTGAGCCTCTACTTAAACATACTTCCAGATAATTCATCCTGTTTCAATATCTTTAAAGGACATTATATGCTCCTATTTTGATATGAGTATTAAGGTTGGGAACCTGACAACTATGGTCAGTGCAGAACAAGCAAACTTTGCTTCCTATGCAAACAACATCATTCATAATCAATTCCAAGGCAAAATTTCATTTTGCAAACAATGCTGTAGCCATTGTGTGTAGAGTTGAACCCCCACTGTAATTTAAAGCAAGCAAACACCTAAATTGATTTTGAAAATCAAGAACAGTACTTTGGGTTAGCATTGCACAGACCCATCTAGTATAACATATTGTGTCAGACCAAGAATCTTGGAAAAATATATTGAATATGGACAGTCTGATTGTCAATATTGAAGGAAGAGGAAATGAAGATGTAACCTTGTGCCAGTGTAGAATATTTTCATCTTTTTCAGAACTAGAAAACCTTTCAAATGGTAGTCTAGAAACAGCCATGCTAAAATAAGTGATAAGATAAAATAGGAGAGAGTGTTGCTTTCACAAGCATTTTTCAAAAGAGAGCAGCAAGACTGAGTTGTTGCAAACAAAGAATTTAAATGATAAAATGGATTTATAAATAAATGTTTGTTATAATTTTATACCATTTCTGTGAAAGTCCTAAACTTTATCTGAAAAAATAGTATTTCATAAACTTCATCTGTAAGGATCTTATAGTTATTTTAATTGAACTTTTAATTAGGCTGCATATATTATTGAAAATGTTTCGACTTTGATTATGTGTAGAGAAGTGCCACTTTGCCCATGTAAAGAGACTGAATTGGTATTTGCTTCCAGTCTCCTTCAGAGAATTCAGATAAGGATAATTGCATTAGTTCTCTTTAAACGATGTTTCAGAGTGAAGCCCTAGGGCCAAAGTACTGGCTCTTAATTGGCTGCACTACCAAGTATATTCATGTAGACAAATTAAATTAATTACAATATTTTGAAAATGCTTCAACAACAACTTTTAATCCTAAAGTAAGAAAAAGCCTCTGGAATTCCACTGAAACTTAAATATAGTCTGTCTTTGGAGGGTCACCTAGGGTACCTTGTATAAAATTCTCCTTTGAAAATCAGAGAGGAGGGGAAAATTGGGAGGTTTTTATTATTCCTGGATGATTTTGCCATAAGAAATGCCAGTTTCATGCTGTTTTGAACATCAGATTTTTGCATTATGATCACGGTAATGTGCTATTTTTTCTAAAGCTCAGCTAATTAGGCTATTCATAAGGCTTGTGTCTTGTGGTTTTAATAATCTGCACCTGAACACTTGACCGCTTCTTTGACATGATAGGTCTAAAATATGCAAATGAAATATAATTCTCAATGCTCTTTACTTCTGTGTACTTACCTTTTGCCAGACAAATAATATAGTGAGCCATAATTTTTATGTAAAAATCTGGGGGGTTTTCTGGTTTTCTTGGAAAAAATTCCTAAGAGATACTTCTGAATATCATAACAGGCAGATTGTACCTAGGCAAAATTCCTTTTTAATCAAAAATCTTATTTAGATAAAATTGAAAAATGTCCAAATTAATGTTTCGTTTTTCATCTGAAAACTCTTGATCCTTATATATTTTTTCTGTGCTTATTAAGCATTAAAAAGTTTTATTTTTCTTTTCAAAATATTATTTCATTTTTTAATTTACATTTAATTTATAATTTTAGTCTGGTTTCTCATGAAAGAAAAATTTGTATAATGATCCTACACCTATGTGAAATCTTGAGTCATTCTCTTAAAAACTTGTGTCTTTCAACTAAATGTGGCAGATGGGTAGAAGTACCAGTGACAATAAGGTTTCCACAAGTTCTTTGGAAGAAGATGGGTGAAAATGTTCATATTTCAGACAATTCACATGGGACAGAAAACTTAAACACCACTGCCAAGGTTTAATGCTGGACCATCAATTAAACAACTGACAAGATGTTCTCTATTAACCCCTCCTCTTTTCAGGATGAGGGTCTTGAACAAAGAGAGCTTGACCGTCAGCTTTTTACTTAGTATGACATGTATGGGATGGAATTCTTTGGTAAATTTCGATCACCTGTGTGTGATTCCATTTCCTGCTTTTCATTTGTGGTGAACAAGTTTAACAAAACCAAGTAGTGACCTTGGTGTCTATAAAAACCTTACAAAGAACTGCGAGCCAGATTCCAAGAAACTGAAGAGCTGAGCACAGAGCTGAGGGCTCCTGTCAGATCTTGATTTCAGTAACCATTTCATACAAAATACCAAAATCAGAAAAATGTTAGTGCTTACAGTAGTATGTCAACTGTAACAGAAAAAAATCTTGCTTGAGATTCAAATACAAAATTATTCAAAGGGCGTTGAAGCTGCCATTTGTTTTAGTTAAAAAAGCATTTAAAAATTAAATGCATCATCCTGATAATATGTTCCTTCAGAAATTCTCAGTCCTTTTTTTAATGCCATCTAGACTGGAATTTTAGTAAAACAGGAATTTGTTTTATATTTCTACTTATGGTGTCAAAGAAGCCAGGAAGTTTAAAATGGCATTAAAATAGTAAAAAAAAAAGATAAGTCTGCTGGAATCACCATTGAGAAGTGTCAGGTTTCCTTGGATACCAGCAGGTCTCTCTTCTTCCTGATTGCCTCCCAACATCTCACAGTGAAGTATATTTGAAAAGCCCCACTCCTTTCTCAAGGGTAGAACTTCTTCCTGCAAGAGTCTTTCTCCTTACTGACCTGTCATTCTTGAATAACTAATTCAAAAGGGAAGAAAGAGACATTTCTCAACTAGGAGGAGGAGCATCAGAGCCCACAAAAAGTGAACTCTGCACCTGTGTTTTGATAGCAATGAGCTTATGAAAAAATCTGGAGCAAGGAAGGAAAAAAAATGATAAAATGGGAGAACAAAAGATCATCTAAAGTGGATGAGGAGAAAGATAATAAGCAGTAAAAATGAGGAGGCCTGCCCCAGACAGTGTAAACAGCCAAAAGAAGAATGATACAAAACAAAAATACATGCTAATGAAGAAAATGCATGTTCTTATAAGTAAAAAGCCTGAATATTCAGTGCAATCCAACACATAAGTGGACCAAATGTTATAAAGTGGCAAATACAGCAGGTGATTAATCAAATGTATGTCTGCCTGGGAGCATTAGTCCAGTATTTTGCCCCATTTATTGTCTTTTCCTGTAAATCACCATTGTAATCCCTCCAACAAAACAGAAGGAATGCCAGACAAAGGACTGGCACCTGTGGAAACAAAAGCCTCCATATGGAGACAAGGATAGAGATAATGATTTAGGAGTGGGCAGAGATCAGTTCCAGTTGTTTAGTCTGATATGTGTCAACCAAGCTTACTCATCATTGCTAAATTTTTTTTTAAGTGCAACATGCCTATAAAAGGAGGACCTGTGATTTTCTATTATGTAGTTCACTAACATTTCTTCTCTCTCTCTCTCTTTCTTTCTCCTTTCCTTCCTAAAATCATTAAACAACACAAGACTGTAGCAGGACGAGCCTTTCTTCTTGTTCCTGAGGCTTGACGAGCTGCTGGCCTCTGCATTGCCTCACACCAGAGTGAGCTGAGCTTCTCCCTGTGGGTGTGTGTCCCACCTTTATTGACCCCCTGGTCTTGCTCATGCCCAATAGGGGCCTGTCCTAATCAGGCACAGGTGGACTCACACCCACTCTTTGGCAACTCGAGGCACCTGGTTTATCTTGTTTCTCTACACAAGACCTACCATGATTTTTTCCCCAGGTTGTGCTGCTTGAATGAACACACACATGTATTGTGACTTTTGTGATCAAAATAATCAGCCTTTATGACTGCACAGTTTGAGCATATATAATCAGCAAAGTATCAGCTTCTACAAGTTACTCCTTCCCTAGTTTAATTATATCTTATGTTCAAATACAGACATTGGGTGTTGTTTCACCTTAATTCAATCAAGGGATTGATCATTTCCTCAGACCATAGCATTTTAATTTCTCCCAGAAAGGGCCTGAGACGAAGGTTGGATCCAGCTGCACCTAGAAAGTAAGAGGTTCTGATCTGTGTGTCCCTGGATGCCCTATCCAGGACGTGAAAAACATGAAAGCCAAATTATGCTATTTTTTTTAACAAGTAAGCATTTTAGGACAGAGATATCTGGCTGCTTTATGAGCAACAATATAACAGATGGGAACAATATTTAAAGAATTATTTGTGTTTGCCTTTCATAGCCCCACTGCTGTGAGAAGTAAACTACAAGGAAAAATTAAGAGCAAATATCAAGAAGAAATACATTGGATATTTTGGAAAATAAAATTCACAAAGTATTCTCTCTACAGCAGTAGGGACTCAATTTAAATGTCTCTGGTTTAAAGAGAACAGCAGCACAAACTCCAAATACTACAGTGACATCTTTCATCTTTGAGGATTCAAAAATAGAGCTATCCTAACAGAATATATATTCTTCAGGAGCAAATGCAGGTTTAATATGCACACATTTGACTTCCATTTTCTTAAAAGTTTTGACATACAGATGTGCAAAACTTATAGTGAAAAGCTCTAGAAAAATAACTAAAATATGTATGTGAGTAAATAAAAAAATCCTAGAATTGGGACTTGCTGTTTAATAATATCTTTTTTTTCTCGGTGACAACCCCTCTTGATTAAACAAATGAGAAACAGCAAGAATGAAAATATTTTCAGATATGCTAAATTAAGCATTGTGAAATAGAAAAGATTTGATCCTAGCTGTGATCCTGATCTAGTATTCAACCATATACAAAGGCAGCTGAATATGAGCATTCATAAAATTATCTTCAAACTTCATAAAGTTATTTATGAGTGAAATTGCTTTTCTTGTTCCTAAGAGCAGGCTGTATTCCTTTTCTATATACAATTAACACTGAAGTTATTGTAAGTTTGACCTAGCAGCAACTGCATGATTTGATTTATCATTAGTAAAAAGGTAATGATAAGCATAAACTGTAGAAATACCTGTTAACAGGTAAATGAAAGAAGATATGTCATATCAAGAATAACTAGGTATTATTAAATAACTACTGTGGTCCTTTCCTTCCATAAGGGTTAACAAGGCTAACAGATAGGACCACATAAAATATTTCAGATGATGCTAGGTAAGTTTAAAACTTCCCTCTGGTTTCATTCTACAGAAAGGACTGCAAAATATATTTTTTAATTGGGAATAGTTTTCTAATGATACTGAGATACCTAACTAACATTAAAACCTTTTTGAATATCATTCCTAAACAATAAAGTACATCGTTGCATAGATAGCAGAAAAATATGAATAAGTAGGTGTCATTCCTGCCTTTAACCTTTCAAAAGAGATCAGAGTAGACATTAGCTACAAGTAGATATGATGCAGTCTCCACTAATTTAATTGTTCTAGTCATTAAAATATGAAGATTTGCAAGAGAAGTGAAAACTTATAATCTAGCCATATGTGTGCTTCTAAGTGAACAGAGGATATGCTTATAATATCTCTCCTTCCATTTGCATCTCTGGTAATGATGTCAGTTTTATACTGACAGTTAACAGGTATAATAAGGTATTAATCGAATGACCTTTAAGTTATAAGTGATTGAAGAACTAACTTCTTCAGCCTTAAGTCCCATTTTTACTGAGAAAATTAAGTGGAGAGATATCCTTCCAAAGTATCTGCAAGCCCTGTAGCACTCCTAAGAACACAAAAGATCCTGTTATCTTGGAGATTAATTATTACCATAGGTTCTGGAACTGCAAGGATATGAGAAGAAAAGAAGACTAATTACTCCATGATTATTAAAAAAGCCACAATCTCTGTTCCATTCTAAAGACCAGCTTTGTGTCATTCACTCACAGTAACACTCATGTGCATATAGTGAATTAAGCTCCCTTTTTGGAAACTGTGAAAGAAAGGAGAGGGTGATAAGCAGTTTGTCCCTCTCTGGTCTCAAAGGAGGTGTTCTGTGCAACACCAGGAGTAACAGAGTCCATAGTCCCAGATGATAATATTAGTACTATGTCTTCTTCAACACAGTTTACAGTAGAAAAAAGCATGGAGTATAAACTCGTCTCTCCTCTTTTCATTCCTCTCTTCTTCACCTCACTTCATTATAACTTGTTTTCATACCTCACCTGCCTGGTACTGACACAGGGCAATTCTGTTCTCCCTAAAGCAATGACATTGGTATCTAAGGTCCAACAAAGCTTCCATCATGCTTTTAATATAAAATAATAAAACTCAAACCTTTTTTTTTTTGCTAGATGTTTACCACAATCACATGGAAAGGCCATGTTCTCTGGATGTTCCCATGCTGGTTTCTTATCAGTTCAGTACAGGATTGTTTACAAACATCCTCTTCTGTAAAAGTGTCAAACATTTCAAATCTATTATCAAAACTATACTTAATTCTTTAACATCACTGTGACCAGCATTATGAAATAAACATTGAAAGTATTACAGACCTTATTTTCAATAGAATGGGTTTTGTGAAGAATAAATGTAATCTTTTCCAAAACAATAGCTTCAAAAAATTGCACTAAAAATTCTGTTGAACGGCTGCTGTTTCAGGCTTAAGAGAGTATAAAGAAATTGAGAAATCCACATGGTATTTTCCTCATTCAAGTCTTTAAAACAAGAGAAAAAAACATATTACATTCAGAGCAAAGAAGTATGATAATTATAGAATGATCTGCAAAGCAAAAATATATTTTAAATTACTAAATTCTAAATAAAGTTTTCTTACAAAGCTATTAATAACTTGATCACATTAAAATAAACTCAGTCTTTACAGACCTATGTTTTTAGAAGGGTACTACTGAGTTTAAGGAAGAAAGTCAGGTTATACCTATGAGAAGAAAGGATTCTAAGAAATTTAAATGCCAGATAAGGAAAATAACATTATTATTGGAATTTTCTACTAGACAGAAATCCAGACTTCAGCTGTCAGTATTTGTGACTGTCATGGTAACACCAGTATCAACCAGGTCTCTGCGTGCCCACCCTCCACAACCACTGTGGGACAGGGAAGAGAAAATCCACCCAAAGGCTCCTTAATCAAGACAAGGACAGGGAGATTGTTGCTCCTTAATTATGGTAATGGGCAAAACCCAGAAATATTCAGCTTGGGAAGGAAAAAAAATCTAGTTTAGTCTACAAGAAGAAGAAATCACAACCAGATCTGAATATCCTTCCCCACCTCACCTCACCCTTCTTCCCAATCCCGAATTGCATCACTCCTACCTCCTCCTTAGTGGTGAAGGGGGATGGAAAGTGGGGTTTCGGGTCTATTCCCCATGTTTTTTCTGCCGTTCTTTCCTCCTCAAGAGGAAGACTTCTCACACTTTTCCCCACTCCAACACAGCATCCCTCTCATGGCAGAGAGTCCTTCAGGAACCACTGGGACATGAGTCCCTCCCACAGGTGCAGTCACGGCTGCTGTGGGAGCAGTCACCTCCTCTGCCATGGGGTCCTCCACATCTGCCCCTCTCCATGATCTCACACAGACTGCAGCATTGCTTTTAGCCACCTGGGACACTTAGGGGGCTGCAAATCCACATTTACTCCACCGTGGGACTCTGGGGACTGCTTCACCATGCTTCTTCATGGACTGCTTCATTGTGGTCCTCAGTGGGCTTCAGGGGCACAGCTGCCATCTCACCCTGGGCTGTGAGGAAATCTCTGCTTGAGCGCCTCCTCCCCCTCCTTCAACTGACCTTGGTGTCTTTGCTCTGATATTGCTCTCACCTCCTCTTTTGCTGGTGTCTCTTTTTTTTATATATTTTTGCAGTTTTGTTTCCACTTTCTTGAGTATATTCCTGGCAGAGGTGCATCCACCTTCCCATATTTGCCCAACCTTGGGCAGAGGCGGCATCAGGATTGGAACCGGGGGAGCTTCCAACAGCTTCTCATAGGAGCCATCCCTGTGGCCCCCCCACTTCCAAAATACCACTGCACTAAACCAAGAAAGTTAGAAAAAAAAATTTTATCTCCTTGAATTGTAATTTTACTATCCTTGTATGATTAAAAAAAAAGTATACTATGTCTACATTGATACAGGTAGCTAATGCATTCATACAAAGAAATCTGACCTAACATAATATTGTATGATACGTATCACACAGGATGAGTGAGCTGCATCTTACCAGCCAGCATTCATCAATGTTCTCTAATGACTGCTTGTCAAGAGGTGGGAAAAATTTTACATGTTAATTTGGTTTAGCCTTTTTATTCTTTGTGTTATCATTTCTCTAAAATCTTAGTATGTGTTTCATTGTAACTGTTTCTGACTGTTAACAAGGGACTAGCTGATCCTGATCACTAACTATCAAGGAATGCAGTGGATGATGGTCTTGAGTACAACACTTGTATCTTCTTTTCTGTACAGCTAAAAAACTTCTCATGCACAAACATTGTTTGTGCCATAGAATAGCTGGTGAGCATTTCACCTTTACCCTGAAAAACTCAATGAAGGTCATGGGCAGCATAAAACATGATATCAGCCATTATTAGAATATGTGTCACTGAATCACTCTGATAACTGAAATTCACAAAAAGATTTAAAGATACTAGAGAGGGCTGTCCCAGATAGTAGCATATAGGTATTACTTCTTAGAATTGCAATGACTAATAAAATGTATTTCCCAAAGTTGTCTTCCAAAGTATTTTCCATAAGTATGAACATACATATTTCAACATCTCTTTGCCTCTATCATGGCAATCTTACTGCTTTTGGAGAGAATATAGAGAAAGCAAGGAAACTTTCAGTAAAAATTAGAATAATTTATCAACACTTGCCATAATCTTTAAATGTCATATTGAGAGCTATAGGCAATAAACTTCCAGAAACATTGTCTACCTCTCTCGTTAATTAACTTTAGGAGGACACACGATACCCTTTACTGTTCATGTCCCTGGACCACTCTTTTCATTCTTGCTCACTATGAGCAACGTAAGTGTATAATTAAGTATGATCTATTCAAGGTTCTTTCTGCATATCAGAAATCCCAAAGCATCATTAATTGGAGTGAACAGAGCATCTGGTTGCTTGTGATCTTATGGTTTCAGTGTATAGGTTATTTAATTAAAATAAATGCCCTCCCTCCCTCTCTCATAGGGGAATTAGCTCATTAAAATTTTCAGAAGTGAGAATCAGTCCTCCAGCAAACATTAACATTTGGAAAGGAGCAGAAGACTGGGTGGATAAAGCAGGCTGTCCTCTGTATGTTATATATTTGTCCCTTGCTGCTGGATGACACTTCCACTGCACGTTCATCTTAACCTTGAGGTAGGACTCTAATGTCTTCTTAAAAAGTAAGTTGGTTTAAACCCCCTTTTCTTTAATACTTGTGTCAGGGTTTTTTTGGACCCTCTAGCTAATTACACAGGTCACCACAAAATCCTGCCTAAGTTAATTAGTTCTCATGTACCTAATCATTAAATATTAGTACACTTAACAATGTCTTATGGCCATAACAACGAACTCAGTCATTGCCTGACTGTTCTCTGCTCACCTCCATCATGACACAGACATCCTGTCTTTCTTGGGGAGCCTGAATACACATAATCCAGCTACATGTGACATGAGTTCTCTGAATGATTACTCATTTTTGTGTGGCTAGATGGAGGTGGCTCTTGACAGTAATTCTGCTAAATACCTTTCTCTTTGCACGAGCATTTTTATGCTAGCACTTGTTTCTTCATACCAGAGTGTCCTGACCCTTTGTGCAGGAACACCAAAACTGCTGCATTTATCAGTCAATACTACAGTGTTGAGGAACTGAGATGCTTTTTGTCCCTGCAGACTCAATTAGCAGCTGAACCTGCACATTTGACCTTGAGTTGTGGATAGGGGAGCACATGGTCATATATGTAAGCCTGTTTCTCAGGGTTCATCTGGTACAGTCTGAGCAGTCAAACATAATAGCCTGCATCCAGCTTGATGTCATTTCAAACACTGGAAAGTTACTCATCTGACCTGTTACAGTGTCTGCTGCCATCTCACTGAGCCATGCTTTAAACAGGCATGTACAAAATCAATTTGCCTTTACTGATATCAAATAAACCTGAAAATCATGTTCAGAAAGAAGCTACCTAGTACAATATGAAGCACAAAGGTGTCAAAGGTTTTTGCTCACTTTTGATTACACTGAAATGAGCGTGACAGGAACTTTTTCATTTTCCCTCAGAACTGAGATAATTATCAAAACACAGCATAGTTACACATATTTCTTTTTCCCAAAACTTACATGAAATATTAGGTATTAGGCGTTGCTGAATGTGGCAGCCTCAAGGCAGCAGTAGAGCTGAGCAGGTATTCCCAATAGGCACCTATGCACAAACACTCATCAACAGCTTGGGTTAGCATGGCCAAAACATTCAACACAGAAAATCTCAGCACCTGGGCTTATATGAACAGCACCAACAGCATCATCCTGGTCCCTTCGCTGTCTGATTATGTTGAAGATCTATTGAGGGGAAATATATGCATATATATATATATATATATATATTTAATGCTAACTGGCCTTAGACACTTAGACACTTAGTCTATTGAGTAATGGAGCCTTTGACAAATAAAGTGACATTTATTTGAAGAGTTATTCATAACTAATCTCTCTAGTTAGGTGATTTTGTCTCTCTTTTCCAATGGATGTGATGCTTTTTTTCCCATGCTCTCCACATACCATGTCTAGGTACCTGACTTCTAAGTTCCAGTAAGCAATAGCACCTTAAAAGAAAGTTTCATGTTGTAACTGTTTCTACAAAATATCCCCAAAATATCTACAACATTCAAGAGCAATAAGCAGATATTTCTTTCTGATATCTCAGTCATTTTATTTATTTATTTACCTAAATATTTAAACATAGTTCATGGGGGGAAAAAGAGAACCTAAATGAAATAAAATAAAAAACAAACAAACAAAAAATCCGGAACAACAACAACAGCAACAACAACAACAAAAAAAAAACCAACTATGAAAACGAAGATGATCATATTAAAAATTAAACTTCATGCACCTCAGATCATATATTTGGCATTTTCAGGAACATTCAAACCCCATTTGGAACAAAGCCTCTCTCTCTCTCTCTTCTTGACAGATTAATATTTGTTTATATTTTTAATGATAATTACTGCCACAAGGCTTGAAACTGAGTCTTGCTAGTCATTATTTGCATATAAATACATGCAACATATGTTGCATTCAAATTTCTCTGGAGAAGGTTTTTTTCTGTAGAAGAAAATTAAGTTCCTTCATTATAGCCATGTTAATAGTCTGACTGGTGTCAAGGACTTATCTAGATCAAGTGCCCCAGTCTCTGTTGGCAAGCCCAAGTGCCAAGTCCTCAGCCTTTAACACCAGGAATATGTTTAGGGCAAACCATCACTCTCTTGCTCTTGTTGGAAAAGATAGAGAGGCTGAAGAAGCACATCAGCATCTCCTCAGGTTTCCCTAATGTGCTGGATTGCATCCTAGACATTTGCTTTCATGGCAAGCCAGGTAGTCTAAATTATCTATTAAAGAAAGCAATTTGTGAAATTATCCTTTCTAGAAAAGATCTTTTAGCACTAGTTTCTTCCTAGAATTCAAGCTTCCAGGAGATGAGCTATTGGTGTTCCTACAGCCACAACTTTGCTTCAAAGACTCTTAGCTAAGAGTGATGATGATATTGTGAGAATAATCTAAATTCCTTCTACCACTGATCAAATCATTGTTCCATTAACTGCTTCGATTACATGCGCAAATCTTGTAACTATACTAAACTACATAGCTTTAATGAAGCAGTAGTGATGAAAAAGAAAAAATATAAAATACACACAAATATACACAAAAGCAATACCACGTTCCTCCTATTTTTGCAGTACCTCCTCCTATTTTGCTGATGTATTATTACATGGCCCTGAGCAGCTGCAATCACCAAAGAGATTCACCTCATGTGCCAGAAACAACTAAAACTGCTCTCCTAAAGTACATTAATAAATACAGAAAAAATAAGCTGAATTCAGATGAAATGTTGTACAAAAGAACTTGTTTGGCTTAATTACTACCTTACATCATTATGGTTAATTATGAATTCATAAAGATGATGCACAGAGATACAAGGGCTTATTGTAAGAAGTTCTTCTACACCATTTTACTTCATGCCTTACACCAGAGACCTACTCATGCTGATAGACAGGTAGGGAATGCCTCATCACACAATTGAAGATACAGTTACATCTCTACAACTTATGTTTTGAAAGATGCAGAACTCCTGTGAGTAAAGCTGCAGGTGAACGTGACGCTAGGAAACAGAATAAGCATTAGAAAGAAACTGCCTCTCAGAAATACAAATCACATAACAAACACTGTATAGAAACAAGGGAGCATTTGAAACCCTATACATTGTACATGTTATTATTGTTCCAGAAAAAGGTAGAGTCCTGAGAATGAATTCCGATACTGCCCTGAGGGCTTTGAACTGAAAGATGTGACATAAGCCCTGTTTGTTGGCTTGATCATTAAACTTTCAAAGATAAGTGATGACTGCAGTCCCATTTTCCATTTGAATTTCCATTCAAATGAAAAGATTAAAAACTGCCATTTTAAAACAACATGCAGATATTTCCTGGGACACTAAACCAAACAAAGTAGTTCTAGGATATGTGTCGTCTTGGACAACAATTAATGGCAACACTTTATGTTATAGGACACTCTACCCTCAACATCACCTACAGCAGGCACTTGTAAGTTAATATTATGACCAATTAAGGAAAATTAATACAGATGATATGACATATGGCTCTGGCAGCCGTCTGGTTAGAATGCATGATTGCTTACAGAGCAACACAGAGATGGCTAGGGAATTAATTCCAGCTAGGTATATTCTTATAACTCTACTAGTTTCTCAGTTCAAGGTCTCACAGCTTGCACAAGATTTATCAGATATGCAATAGCAATTATCAAAGAATGATGAAGAAGTAAATTTGGAAGTTCACACTATGGTGGATTTGCTGAAACTCTTGGAGCCCCTCTTGGTAGAAACAACTGGTACAGCAAGTAGTTTTTTGGCTGCAGCCACAGCAACTGACTCTGTGCTGTAGATAGTTTGCTAGTACCTCCTAGGCAGTCCCTCCTTTGGGTAATCCAAGTGTTAAACATCACCAGAAAATCAACAAGCACTATATTTTTTTCAAGGGAAGACTTCCTTCCTTCACTGTAGAAGTACAATGAAAAAGGGAATACCTTTTGGCCCATCACTGGGAAAAAAAGCACAGCCTCTGCTATAATAGTCACATGAGAAGTGCTATCAAAATAGTATCAGTAAAATTATAATCTGTGTCCTGGGAAGCCTTTGTGCTTTTTCTGTTTGACAGATATAAACAACCAGATTTTCCCCTGTCCTTTTTTACAGTTAATGGAATGGTACCATATTCCTTAGCTACAGTGTTAGCAAGCAGAGACTTGATTCTGTTTCAAGTGCTTGGGTTAGATATTAGGAAAAAATTCTTTACAGAGTGATCAGGCATTGGAATGGGCTGCCCAGGGAGGTGATGGATTCTCCATCCCTGGACATTTTTAGAAAGAGACTGATGTGGCACTCAGTGCCATGGTCTGGTAACCACAGTGATAGTGGATTAAGGGTTGATGATCTCAGAGGTCCTTTCCAACCTGTCTGATTCTGTGATTCTGTAAGCAGAAAAAATCCCACTTAGTTTACTGGGTCTTTAATATAGAATCCTCTTAGTATTTCAGAGAATTATTTCATATATCTCTGTCCTTCTAACATATTGGAATGTCTTTTTTTGTCTACTGAGGAGTTCATTGATAGTGTCTTAGGGTATTGGTATGCTTTGGAAGGCCTCACTTATGTTACACAGGAGCTTAAAACCAGCTTCGCTGCATCAGATGAAAGACCAGTCAAATATAGCATCTATTCTTTGATGATACAAATAGCAGAAATTTGCAAAAAACATTAGGAATGCAGAAGTACGTAGCAATACTTCTTCCTGACAGCATCTTGCACTATGTCCATCTGCAGTTCAAAGATTTCTTAGATCACATCTCATTCTTATAATTAGAGAGCTGTTGTGTATTTTCTTCAGCAAACATGTTCAGGTGGTTTTTGAAGTCTTAAACAAGTAGCCCCCATAATGTCCTGCAGGAAAGAGTTTCTTACCTTACATGCAGAGTATAACTGTTTCATTTTGCTTGTTTTTAACTTAGCTCCTGCTAGTTTCCATCTTTATTGCACCTAAATAAATGAGACACTGTCATGTTGTGAGAGGACATTTTTTTTGTCTGCACTAGAAGCATGATCACACCCACACGGTGTGTCTGAAAAGTAGGTGCCTATTTGTAACATGGTTTGGACTCAGAAATACACATTTAAGTACAAAACTCTGCAAGAAACATATATATCCTTTTGGAGTAAATCTTGGTATCTTTGATACTATTAGAGATCTATTTAATTTTTTCCCCAATTCATACTTCACCTGTCAGGTCTTCTGTTTTCTGCCCTGTTAACTGAACTTCATTACAACCATATGAAGAATTTGCTGCCCTTTCTTCTGCTGATAGTGCCATCTTCTGATGCCAGTATTGCATTTGCTAAGGTGATTACTATACATGAGGCTCTGTTGCTTGTCTTCATGCTGTGAAACTACTGAGACAACCATCCATCACCAATAGTGGTCTGATATGTTTCAAATAGAGCTTGCTTTGGATATATCAGTTCCTCAGCTATGCTGCAGAGGCAGACAAATGAAACACAGACTCTTCTGGTGACAGCATTAGAATATTCCCAAATAAACTGTGGATAGGTCTGTCTCTCTGTCTCCAAAATTGATTCTAATTAGTGACAAAAGTCTCCTGAATGCCCAGAGGTTTGTGAATCATCAGCATATTGCTTTTACCCAAGGGTCTTCCTCTGATTTTAATGAAGAGAACCTTTTAGAGGTCTCTTTCGTTAAGGAACTGTCCCTGGTGAAACAGTTTCTGAAATACCTTATGAATGGGCAGGTTTTGAAGGATGGGAGGAGGGAGGGGATTGTTTGTGGTTTGGATTTTTTTGTTTGTTTTTTGTTTGGTTGTTGTGCTTGTGTCTGGTTTTGCTTTTGGTTTTGCTTTTTTTGTGTGTTTGTTTTCGGTTGTGGTTTTTTGCATCTTTTGTTTGTTCTTTTTGTTTTGTTTTCCTTTTTCTCCCAAAGACTCGGGTTTCCTTGTAGTCAAAACAGAAATTTTTCTGGCTTCATGATTTCAAAGGTCATTTTCAATATTTTGTTCTCTGCTACTGGTTTCCTAGCATGTCATCCTAAGCTTTATGTTAATATTGTCCCATTTGTTAATTTAGCAGTGCCAGAGCTGAGTAAAACTGTGCAGAGCTGAGAGATAAACTTGCTTTAAGCTAGTAAACAAGGTCAGCACAAGAAGTTAATCAAGGGCTTATTGCTAGCCTGAAGTCAGACTGGTACACACTTGGGACCCAATTTGCCTCTGTAGTCAGATTGTCACAGATTCTTATTGTAAATAGAGCTCTTTAGACTACTTCCAGTATTAAGGTCCAAGGTACTACCAGAAAAAGTGTGAATGCAAATATAACATCAGGCTCTCAAAGTTATTCTCTTGATGCCTCCACTCAGCTTCTTAGAAAGAGAAGCTCAGGATGTAGTAGGAGTTCTCACACAGACAGGTCTTCTTATTTCCCTGCAAATGTACCTTGAGCCTCTTAATATAATGAATAAATGACTTGCACACATAGTGTAAACCTCCTGAGGGGCAGGAGAATGCAGTCACTGGAATAAGGTTGGCCAACTTTTTTTACTGCTGGAAGCAGTCAAGTACTCAGGCAAATACAGATCCCATTTTATATTCAAATGAAAACATTCAGAGCTGGCTCTATGTTGCCACTAGTCCTGAGTTTCATTATCTGTAGACACTGAGAAAAATACTATGCATCTGAAAGATATACTCTTTAAGGTATAGAATAGTGGTTATGTACTGGCACTGTTCAAATCAGACAGCATCCTTATGCCTCAAAACATGCAGGAGGCAGTTTGAAGACAGAGCATTTCTGTGCACTGTCTTTTTTCCTTCCTTCCTTCCTTCCTTCCTTCCTTCCTTCCTTCCTTCCTTCCTTCCTTCCTTCCTGATTTCCTGATATTTAGTTGCCACAAAATCTACATCATAAAAGTTAAGTTAAAATGGTTTTTTATGGGTTGGAATATGCCCAGGTTCCCAATTTTCACAAGTTAATTCCTAAATTTGTTTTGTTTCCTAGACTTAGGTAACTTTGGTGAAATTTCCCAAGCCTGGAATTTTTTTCTGCTTAAAATTCCTTTGAATACTTGAATCCTATGATTGGTTTCATTGAGAAGTACTAACAGTCCAGTTCTTTGGAACAGAGAGGTGATTTCAAAGGCAGTACTCTGAAAATAGATAGTAGAAAGTAAAGCACAGAAGATTTTCAAACAAGGTAGAGTTTAGAGGTGTGTTAGCCTATACCAGATAAATTCCCTGAAAAGTTAGGAAGTCTCTGGTCTTCCAATAGGGTATCAATTAGCTAGCCCGCCTCATATCTGTATATGTATTTGTAGCATTTTGTGCTGAAATAGGTTGAGAGTTCTGTGTTTTTGTAGAAGTTTCAGGTGAGACATTTGCCTTGCCCATTGCTGCACTGTTTTCTTGTCTTTCTTTTCTTGATTGATCAGCCTTTAAGTTCACTTTTGGAGATGCCTCCAACAATCTCTTCAAGATTCACAGTTAGAAAAAGAGATGTGTTATTGTCCCTTTCTTCAAGTCTTTTTTTACATTTTTTTGCAGTATCAAGACAGGTAAGTGCTTTAGCAGCATAAATATGCTATATGAATCATAGAATCACAGAATCATAGAATTGGCTGGGTTGGAAAGGACCTCAGAGATCATTGAGTCCAACCCTTGGTCCACCGTTGCGGTTGCTAGACCATGGCACTGAGTGCCACATCCAGTCTCTTTTGAAATATCTCCAGGGATGGAGAATCCACCACTTCAGTGGGCAGCCCATTCCAATGCCTGATCACTCTTTCTGTAAAGAAATTCTTTCTAATATCTAACCTAAACTTCCGCTGGCACAACTTAAGACCATGCCCTCTTGTCTTGTTGAAAGTCGTATGAGTTGTATCCCTCATTACTGTCTGATTTTTATGTGACATAATTTGCATTTTGGGGCAGTATCAACTAAAACTTATATAGTGTAAGCTGTCTGTAATCAGATATGCTCCACACAACTATTTTTTCCCCTCAGAATACCACACCTAGAGATTTACACTATTTGTTAATCAGAAATTTAATTAAATTAGATATTAGAAAACTATTATGCAATTCCTTCATTTTAATTAGGGTCAGACATCACAAAACAAGGCCCTACTGAAGGCAGTTGAAGTGTCCATACATTTTAAATTTGGACAAAGATTACATGGGAATGCGGAGCAAAGGCAGATAAAGACAGTATCTTCGTGATGAGTTGAAACAAATCTACAGATCAGAAAACCCTGAAGTGTGCATATTGCAGAGTTCTGGATAGGCATTCAGATTGTATTCTATTCATGTAATGTTTCAAGCTATTGCTAGTTTTTAAATACATATTTTGAGAAAAACTATATGAATTTCTATTACCCAAGTTCTCAACATAGTCTCTAACTGTTCATTTAAAATTAAAATTGACAAAACCAATATAATTTAAGATACAGACATTTAAAGAGCTGAAACCTTAAAAATTTCAGGAAATCCATTATTTCCAGTTCTGTCAACATATAAATATCTCAATGAGCTTGCACATGTGTGCAAACTGTATTTTACTCACTGTAGTATAAATACTATGTTGAAATATAGTTTAAATTATTTATGTCCATTTTGATTGGCTTTTTGGTTTTGTTAGACTGTATTTGTCTATTTTTTCCAGGGGAAACCTGACAGTTTTCTGGCACAGAGTCATTTCAGATGCATGACAGCACAAAAGCATCACAGATGTCAGAATTGTGTCATTATGGAAACATATTCTGCCTTTCCAGTGGAAACACCCCTCATATTTTATGCTCAAAACCACTGCCTGCTGTCTGCTCCAGCTTGCCCTGAATAATCTCTTAAATTTCCACTGGGTCTAAGGTAGCTTTATGTCTTCACAAATCAGTTTGCTGAGGTTCAGTATGTTTTACCCTGGGCACATTTATCCTATAACAATGGCTTCCTGTTGTGAAGCAGAACTAAAGAGAATCATTTGTCTGTGTGCAGTTAAGGCCTTGAACACAGACTGCCACCATTTTCATAGCCCTTAATTGTTTGTGAATTTCACGAACTGTTACTCCTCTTTTTTATAGAATAATTAAATAAAATATATTGGTGAGCTGTTTCTTAATTTAATGGACATATAATACTATACCGTCAGCTGCCAAACAATTTGTAGAGATACGTTATCTTTTTGTGAATGAGCCCTAAGAGAGACACAAAAGTAAAAAAGCTGCTTTTTAAGTGTACAGCAAAATAAAACAAATTTTGTCTTCTGGAAAGCAGTTAAAATAGATCACCACTCTCAGGTATGGATTAATTATCAGAGAAGTTGGAGAAGTCGAAGTAGCATTTTCATTTAACCTGAGGAGAAAAAATAATTTTTTCATCAATTAATACAAGAGCCTCTGTACAATACCATTCAACTGACCAACAAAACTTAGCATAGTTCAATGTAAATGCTGGTTTTACCTATCATCCTCCTCCAGGATTGCCTTTCAAACACTTTTAAACATCTCCATGCCCACAGGTTTCATTTAAAGTCTTCACCATTTCAGCACCTTAACTCAAAACTTGAGTGCTTCACTTTTTGATCCACGGATCCATATTTATCCCACTTATTTAATCTTGTCACCTGGCACATGGATGAGAGTCCATAGGTATTTGGATGTTGAATGTTTTTAAGTTCAAAAAACTGATAGATTAAATAGAGTAACTTGGAAAGCAGAATGTGTGTGAACATGAAAAATATTAAACCATATCTGACAAATTAAACAATATCTGACAACCCAGAAAAAATTAACATGCCTCTCCAGCAGATCTACTTGGAAGAATGAAGTTTTGCAGAAGGAAACTGAGTATTATATTTTCATGCACAGTCATTCTGCCTTAAGTGACAGTAAGAATGGATTTTCAGTTCATAATTCATATTGGAAGAGATTGGATGCAGTGAAGACAATCTTCAATGGGAATGCCAAGAGGCAACACTAACCATGAATACCACAGAAACCTGAACTTGGTAGAATCAGATATGCTTTTAGAATCAGGCATGATTTTGCCAAAAGAAAGATAACCCAGTGTTTGGCATGAGTAAGTTAAGAAAACCTGTATTTGGACCTATGATATTTCTAGTAAAAGGCACAAAAAAAGCCCTGCTTCATATTAACTCAGAAGCATGTGATCGCTACCACTGTGTAAACTTACAGGGTCAATTACTCTTCTGTTCCTGATTTTTTGCCTAATTAGCATAGCTAATATAATATATAGTTAAATTTTCTTCCTTCTGGCTCATGACTTCCTATGTAAACTGTTGGTAATGAAAGTCTACCTAAAACTTTAACAAATTTTTTAGCATAAGTGTAGTGTTTATTTTTATCATAATGGCTGGCCTTTGCTAGCACGCAAACAAACATTTAGGTTGTACAGAACCATTTATTTGTATAATATCACCAGAACTGTATTCACTAAGGTTAAATTTGTTCTTCCCTCTTCAAGGGAACAGCAAAATGAGTGGTCTATTTTCCTTTTAGATGCATAGTGACTTAAGAAAGTATATACAGACTCTTAAAAAGTTGAAAATGGCGCTTTCATAAAAAAAGAAGTGTGGTATTAATTAACAATACATAAATAACCTTGATGTGACACCTAAATCTCATTATTTTGCTCCAGTAGGCACCTATGATGCTTTTGTTGTCCCACTGCTATAATAATGTGTCTATTACAAAGCCTTTGCTTTTCAGGGAAGTATCAGCTATATATATGTGAAAAGCATTGCATTACAGTGAAGATTTAAAAAATCTAATTAGAAAGTTAAAGCTAGATTAGAGCAACTGTATTACTTTGTTTTCATGCACTCTTTTTCTCATTGGATTTCATTTTCAGGGAGCCCATATATATGAGCGTGGCAAGAAGGCTAATTATTCTCAACATCTCAGTAATTAATTATCATAACTTTGTTAGTGATGATTTAGAATATATCTCATTATTTTGAATCAGTAATGTAATTAGTGTCTATGTGATTTCTGGCAAAGGAACCTTGGGTTAGAAAAATCTTAAAGGTTTTATTTTTTCATAATGTAATGTTCTCCTTGCTTATAATTGCACATTTATTTTTCTTTTTTATTTACTGGATTCGAGGTCTGATCTTACTAATAAGGAAATATCCCAGTGATACCAATAACTTTATTAAAGACCCACTGAAAGATGTTGTAAACAACCTTTTTCAGCCATAATATTTTTAAGTTAAAAATTTCAAAACAATATATCATGGGGTTTTTTAATCCCAAACCAATTACAGATGCTTCTTCATAATGAAATTATCACGATAAAATAAAAAGAAGGCTGATCCCCCCAGTTGTTGACTCTGTGTCACAAAACAAACACTTCAGTTACAGAATAACTAAGCTTAAGAAGTCTTTAGTTCTTTTCATCATTAATTTAATCTCAGATCCATCAGAATGCTTATATAGCAAAGAAGTCCTTGTTATCTCTCCTGCTCTAATTTTAATAGACTATATTATATCCTCTTAATTTTTCTCCTCCGAAGCCAACCAAGCTTTCAAAGGTTGGTTATTACATCTTGCTATAAAGTAAATTACAACGTACTGGTATAATTTTTTCTGGATGTGATGTGAACACCAAGGACTGAAAGATATCTTGGTTATATGACAGTGTTTGCCTGGCATGAATGAGTAAGGTTTTGCCTTTGTGACCTAATCAGTCTGACTTTGTTCTCATGCCAGATCAATGGAGGGTAAATCTTTCTGTCCATGGAACTCAGCAGATATACAGGCAAGAACTCTTCCTTGAATTTATCACCTGCTACTGCAGTTACACACATTATATTCAAAGGGTGAAACTGCAAAAAAAATTGCTTTTTTGTTCAGGGCAGCTGAGGTGGGTGTGTGCTTGTTGGTGGATTTTTTTTTTTTTTTTAATGTGTTTATGTGGTTAAAAATGAATTTGCTTTGGTTTTCCTCTGTATTTATTAGTGTTTATTGACAGCAGTTATTGGAACATAATCATTTAAATACAGGCATAATCTGGAAAATTATTCCTAATACAGATAGGGGAAAAATTATTTGTGTAATTGGTCAACACAGAGCTGTAAGACTGCTATGTTGCAGTAGAAATCAATTTTTCAAAGCATTATTGTAAGTACTATGTATTGCAAACAGTATAAGACAAGAAAGTGACCAGAATAAGATATGAAGAGGAAGGAAGTTTAAGATGCACTGTCTCAAGCACTTAATGAAGGTATCCTTTGGTCTGTCCAAAAAATATACATTATTAATTTTCACTTTCACTGTTATATTGATATAAAGATCATAAATGCTGCATACACTCCCCATCTCTTGTAGAGCTGTCAGACACCTGTCTTCACACTTCTTCTGCACCATCTTCTATCATTTAGAGTAAGAACTGAGACTCAATTTGTTTTCTGCCTAAAACAACACTGATTTCCTATGGCTAAGTTCTTCATGGCATATTACAGTTCAAAATTTGCCTAATTTAGTATTCAGAAACAGCAATTTAGCATCTTTACTATCTCTAAAATAAAAGTATATAGTTCATAGCAAGAAAATAAAACCAAAAAAACCAAAAAAATATATGAACACAAACAGGGAGAGTATTGTTGGCTGAGAACATGGACAAAGGACAGAATGAACTCAGAAACAGATCTCCAGCAATCCAAACAGAGAGAAGGAAAAAAAGTCAACTCCTTCAATCAAAGCAAACTGCCATAACCCCGTCCATTTAATCTCATTTTCACTAAGACTTTGGTCACTAAGATTTTTCAGGATTTAAGATAACACAGAGTTCAGCGTTCACACAAAGGAGGCAGCTACTGCTTGCTGCTCTGAAATTGTAAAATTACCCTCTAACTACCTTTGTCTGAAGATCAAATGAGACCTTCAACTACCATATCATCAGTGTAAAACTGAAAGAACTGCTATTACACACTATTGTTCCAGTAATGCGTGCATTAGTGTCCCTCAGGGTATATTTATGGGGACAGAACAAATGATTCCCGAGGAGCTATAACTGTCTTTTAAATCAATGATGCATGCACTAAGGAGTCCCTAAGCACTCATTGGCAGTGTCATACCAAACAGCTCCCTCAAGACCTGCACTGAGGGAGATCTTTTCCGTGGTAGATAGGGAACCTGCTACAGTAATGTGACTTCAGTACCACCTCTGTTAAACTGCAGTCACCCCGATGCTCAAAATTAGCACAGCAAATTAACAAATCAAGACTCTGAAAACTTTAATATTCAGTTTCTGCTTCATAATAGATTTCAGGGGAATAAAAACATTAAAGTGGAAATTTTGGGATTTTTTAAATTAAGAAACATTTTAAAGAAATGTTCCGTATAAGAAACAAGAAAAGCAGAAAAGAGAAAAACGTGTTAAATTACTAATAAGCTACCTTTCAAAACAGGTAGAACATTTATAATCTTGTCTTCTTGGAGCTTAGTAAAATTCTGTCTTTCTGCTGTGCTCTGAACTAGCTTGAAGGAGCTAAAACACACATGTGTGCACAAACAGACAAAGTTTCTGCATTTTTCCCCAAAAGGCAAAGCCAGAAGATATGAGACAATATTGTGTCTCCTAATGGAACAAATTGACCTTCTTTGAGAAGATTTGAAGAATTATCAAAACCCACATGTGTTTATACATAGGCATAACCAAAAACCCAGGAACTTAACACTGAAAACAAGCAAACAAAAAAAGTGCATTCATAAGATAAATATAGGTATTTCAAATTAGCAATGTAATTTTAAGCTCTACTTGTACATCTTAGTAGCAAAAGCTGTCATTAATCACCTCCTGCAGGAGCTGCTGGCGTCCTAATGAAGGCATCTTGTACAGCTATAGTTTTGATGTGAGTGAGAAATAGATGTAGCTATCCATTTTGATTACATTTTGTATTAAATAAATGCCTTTATGTGCCTGGCAACAGCCTGTTGTCCCGCATGTCAGGCAGCTGCCTTGTCTAGAGCATAGGCTTGACACCTCATTGAAGCATTGTCACTGAGCCACCATGAAGAGCCCATTGACTTTGATTGTCCCAGTAGCTTCTGCTAACCCTGGGGAACAGCTTTATCTCAGCAAAAGGGCTTGTACATGGGACAGGCGTGACAAGGGCACTGGGAACAAGAATGTCCCTGATAAGGACACGACATACTGTAGAGTCATAAATTACTGTCAAGTGCGAGCATCTCTTCCATGGTGCTATGTCCAATCTTGGGCATCTCAAGCCTGCTATTTTTAAAGGTCCATTTTAAGCCATTTGGAAAGTTTTAAGCGAAAGTAAAATATTTGGCTGAGGCTTTTTTCATATTTTTCCTAATCTATTTCCTTTAAGAAGTTAAATCACTAGTATGCAATCCCCACATACAGCTCCCAAGTGTGCCATATTGCATCAGGTATCTGTAATAGCAAAATATAGCTTTCTTTGCTAAAACAGACAGATAAAATATCAAGTCTGGAATTATATTCTGGAGGTCTTGTACTAAATATCAGTGAAAAAATTCTACTGATGTCTCACTTGTATGGAAATACCTGTGACTTGCAGTCAGTTACATTGTTCAAGGCTCAATCAATCTCATGTTTTCTTTATCTAAAAGGTCATTACCTTTTTGTTATCATAGATAAATTTTAGGCTTTAAAGAATCACAACTGTTGACTGAACACCATCTGTTGGTAAAATAGTGGACATTTTTCTCCAGTGGTTTTGATAAATCTGTTAATTTAGTGCAAGGGAACCAACAGCATTATACCAAGATTCTATGCCAAATTACTCTAAATGAAGATTTCTCTCATCATGCTTCTGAAAGGATATTGAGCTTGAATTAGTACTGTCCTACTTAACTTGAAAGACAATAAGATATCATAAATCTTAAAGAAACTGCAACGGTGCAACACAGAATGGCACATCACAGTCCTCACTGCCCAAAGCTTCCACAGAGCTCCACTGAAGCGGTTCACCACTTACAGCTCCATCAGTCACTGAAAGGTGTAGTGCAAATAAAAGGAATTATTTTCAACTCAATTTCAATCCAATAGCAGTAGTAATTACCATTATTACACATTGCCCCATTGGTTATCAACTCCTTGAGACCACCAGAGACCACTCCTTCAGTTCTTTTGTCTGGGTTTCTGAAATAAAGTAGCTTTAAAACATCAGAAAATAATTTTTTTGCTCTCTAGCATAAATCAATTTGATTTGGTAAAGGAAAAAACAGTATTGCCACAGAATGAGAACTGCAATTTTGTTCTTGGAATCAACATTTCCAACTTGAATTCAGACTTTATGTTGCTTGCTTTTTTTCATGAAAATATTAGACATTATTAATAAGACACCTCTTCAAGAACATTTTTTTTTCCAATTAGAATACCAAGGAAGAATCCCACAGATTCTCAGACAGTGTAGGTAATAAACAAGTAATTTAAAGTTAGCCAAAAAGACTGAGGATATGCACTCTCATTACAGTGCCGCAAAACCTAGAAATTCCAAGGAAAGATGAAAAATAAAGATCCAAGCCATTTTACAAAACTATCACAGAAATCCCAGAAGTATCACATTTTCCCTTTATCTCCTTTGATTACACTCCCATGTGTTAAAGACTTTTAGACAAGATTTAAGCACTCCATTTTCCCTGTGAATTGGGATAATTAATTAAGACAGCTAAGACAGCTTTCCCACTCTTATTCTTAAAATGAAGAATATTATTAATGTCAGCAACTTCATATTTCCCTATCAGATGTATCATCTTTCCATATCCATCTCATTATCTAACTTGTAAAAAGGTAGTTCACAGAAAAACTGAAAGAGAGAAATTTTAAAGGTCCATGACAGGTAGCTGTGTATCCTGAAACCTACAAGAAATGCAAAGCAGCCCCTTAAAAGCAGCTAGATATACAAATCTGAATTTTGAATTGCCCAAGTTAAAATATACATAGCTTCTCTCTTAGGAGACTCTCCCAGTCAGTCTTATTAATTTTCAGAAAAATCACAACTTTGAAAAAACTGTTCATTCAAAAATTATTATGACCTATTAAATTCTTCCTGGTTTGTTTTAAAGTGTAGGTTCTGTGTTTAAACATCTCCTCCAAGAAAATGGATAGGATTTCTTGCATCTCTGAAGAGTAGATCTGGGAGCTGTCTTGGTTCATTTTACTGAAAGTGTTCTGGTTTGTGCAAGTGCATGAATATTAGTTGCAACAGGGTCTAAAATTTGACTACCTACCTCCAAGGTAGCCCTAATCAGGGGACTGCTGAGCCAAACTCTTTTTTCTTCCCCTTTTAGACCAATCTTTTATCCTGCAAAGCTAAAAGCTGTACGGAGCAAACAGATTTCATAAAGTTATTTAAGGTATATTTGCTTGCTTACATATTGGAAAAGGAGAAAATACTGATCTGATGAAAGGGAATTAATTCTTCATAGTATGATATTTCTTGCTAGGAAACTGAGTTGTTCAAGTTATATTTGGTATTTGTATGCATTATAGTCCTTCTAAGTCACTGTCTTTTATGAACCATATTTTTCAAACCCTTTTATTCAGTAGTATACTTGAGATATAATGAAATCTTATTTACTGTAGTATAAGGATAGGGTGGGTTAAAATCCAATCAGTCAGATCAAGAAGGTTAACATGCCAGATAAATGATTTATTCTTTGGTCATGACAAATAAAAAGGCAGAGTTAGTCTTGCTCAGGGGACATCTGACATATTAAAACACAGTTGCTAACCTGGGAGATATCTTCTTTCTGGATCTTTCTGGATCTGAATGTGGTTAGATGTGAGATAGACACCAAGGCATTGCACAATGCTAGGTTGCTGTGTGCATGTTAGCAAGAGGAAATTTAATTGCTGTGTGGTGTTTTCTGGAAGGATGAAATACTAATAGTGTTTAGATACCAAAAGTTAAGCACATTCAAAACTTTTGTGAAGGCCTTAAAAGACTTTTACCTCTGACTTATTCCTGACTAGGTCAGGAACATTAGATAAAAATTTCATGCTGCTTCCACAAGCATGAAAATATGAAGGAAAATTAGACTGGGACCACTTGAAGAGTTTTCTCTTTGGTTATTTACTTACTTCTGTATTTCCAAAGATGAAATGTCTCTGTGATATTTGTATGTATCACTTTTTTCTAACTATGCGTTTCTTTTCTCCAAAACAAAGGTGGTAAAGGCTTAAGGATTTATATCATCTCTTAAAACCTTGGCTTGTGGATTACTTTCATTCTAATTTCTCTGTCCATTATCTCATTTTTGATAGAGTGATGTTATCTATCAGGAATACACTTAAGAAGACTGCATATCCAAATTTACATAAGTCTGATAACAGGGTTGTTACTAAAATTTACCACAAGCTATCCCTTGAAAAGAACAATGTAAAGTGCAAAGAAAAAAAGGCCACATTTCATTCATGCAACATCACTAGGAGCAATAAAGAAGATTTTAGATTTTCAAAGTCTCATGTTTCACTTTTTCACTGTTTCACTCCTTCCAAAAAGACTGGTGGAGCAATCGAACCTATGGCCAGGGAGGTGGTAGAGTCACCATCCCTGGGGGTGTTCAAAAAATGTGTAGATGTAGCACTTCAGGAGACTATTTAGTGTTTAAGGTGGTATAGGACTGACAGTTGGATTGATGATCTTGAATCTCCTTTCCAACCATGACGATGCTATGAAATAGCATCACGTTAGATCAAGTAAACAGTCCTTTCTCAAATTTAATTTTTCATGTTTGATACCAACTCCACCCATACTGTCCATTCACTTTTAAGGTCCATGTAAACTGGATATTTAAATCATATATTTCTGTAATTTTCACTTAGCAGATTTAAGTGAGTTTGTGACAGTATGGCATAATTGGTGGTATTTTTGGTAATGATTTGGCTAGTGAATTAAACCAGATGTATTTAGAGTATTTCCCGTAGGAACAGCTTGATATATTTAAAAGTAACCACTGAATGTAAATGAGTAACTTGGCCTTGAAAAAATAGAATTAATCATCCTTTTGGCCCACAAGGAATATTTAGTCATCTAAACAGACTCAAATATACCAAACATAATGTCATGGTAGGTGGAGATATTAGAGTAGTTCCTACAATAAAGTCAATGGTTTGGGTGATATAGCCTTTTTACTGTGGGGAAGAGAATTTTCTGAATGAACTTGGCTAATAACTAAATTCAGGTCACTGAAGTTAATATTCATCCTTTTAACATATATAGACAAGGTTCAATTCCTTAGATTAAAGGAGGGAGAGAGTAGAATCAGGGAGTATGAGCACATCAAAATTTCATTTCATTTCTAGGTATTAAAAAAAAACCAAACAAAACCTAAGCCACAGTTATCAATGGAAAAAGAAAATACATTTTTAACAGCTTTCAGATTTAGGAGTCAGATTTTCACAATGCATTCAGCCAATGCTGCAAATATGACAGAAAACAGATCAACTCATTTGCAATCAGTTATTTCCTTTATGGTATCCCAGGGTAAGTCTTAGTCTGTTGCTTTCCAGTTGCAGTGATATAGCACATTCTTTATTATTTGAGGAAAATAGAATGGAAAATCGATTTGGGAGGGTATGTTGAAAATCATCTAGCTTGATACCTAGTGCTCCCCCCCCCTTACCCAACATAATTGCCTCTTGCATTTAAGACAGTTACTGATTTTAAAGTTTGAGAATGATCCAGCTAAATGTTATATTAGGGAAATTAAGTAAATTAAGAATAAAAGGGTGGGTACAACTAGGAGTTCATCAGTATGTCCGAATAAAAAATATTTGCTTTCACATATCTAGATGCTGAAAATGTGCTGACATTTGCTCTGTAAGCTGGGGAGTAGCACATCTTGACTTTCTTGTTGGGAAAAGTCTGGTATACTTAGCAAGAATTTTCATATTCTTGACTGATCTCATTATTATTGTGTTATTGTTATTGCAACGTTTCTTACAATTGTAGAAAAATCTGAGACAGCACAAATGTATATATACACTGTGCATGGGTTTCATTTATATCCAATTTTTCTCTTTTTCTTTAGTATTTATTTAATATTTCAGTAGAATACAGTCCTTTTCTTTCAGACTCTTAATAAATGATGAAAAAGTATATTCATGCTTGCTAGACTTCAAGTGTCCATAGTCAGGAATTTTGACCCAGTGCCTCAAAAGAACAAGAAACACTGGTCTATATAAGCATAAATCATAACTATTGTATTATCTCTTTCCTAGAGATAACGAATGGGATCATTTTAGCAAAAATTAATTTATAATTCTTTATCTGACTTGAAATTATAGACTTGTAGACTTCTGCTCTTGCAGGGATTCTATGAAATATTTTATCTGAAGGATAGTGAGCAGTGAGGTGAAACAACTGGGCAGCTTCTTGTCCTAGTGCAAACGCAGCAATTTGGGACAATTAAGCACTAACTGTGCCTAAAACTCCTGTTATCTGGGACATGTACCCAAAACCTCTCCTGGCTGGATCACAAGCCTGCTCTGAAAGTTGCTAGAGATGGTCTAATCCAAATCGTGGCCATTATCAAAAAATACTGACCTAAGTCAGTCAACTTGAGACCCTATAAATTTTGGTCTTAAAAGAGAGGTGCTTTGGAGCTCTCTGGGTATTGCACCAAACTGCTGCCCCATGACTCATGAAGGAATTTTTTCCATCCCATTAGAAAGAGTAAGCTGCTGGCTACTTCTCATACTTTCAGTGAAAAGGGCAAATTATATTAATTCACAATAATTTGATTTTAGGGGGTTAATTGGTGGCATATTGCAACTTCTTATCATGCAGTTTGAAGATATTTAAGTACCTACATTTAATATCTTAACATAGGTTGATCTCTGCATCTCTGTGTGTGTGCACATACAATTTAATTTAGAAACTTTGTTAGATCTTTTTAACCTCTGTATTGAGTATAATACATTTTTGATTGAGTATTGCTATGAAAGTGTATCATCCAATTTTGCCACTAGTTTTAATAGTGTCAATCAACCTTAATTTACTGCTATTACAAATCACACAAGACTCGTAATTATGTCTTAAAGCACCCCACTGAAATCCCTGCACCTAAACACCTTAGTTATTGACCAAGTCTGGAACTAGGAATGTGTTCAGCTGCACCCAGACTCCCCTCTGAGAAGCAGTTTAAAAAGCAAGGGAATCCCCTCTAAATTCATGACTCAGCAAAGGGTCTTCCTCATTCTTTTCCTTGATCCATGTACAAATCACTCCAACCCTTTCCTAAATCAGTTTCCCTGTTCAGTCTCTCTAACCCTGTTCAAGTCATTTCCCTTGATCCCTGTATAAGTTGCGCCAATCCATTTCCAACCCCTACACACCCCTCCCACATGGTAACAGTGAACCTTGACATCAAATTCTTTTATGCCACATTTTCATAAATCTATATTTAAATCACCTTTTCTTGATAACTTCTTGGTGATTCTTTGAGAGACCTTAGGGCCTTCCAGTCTTCTGTCCATGATAGATACTAACTGGACCAAAATAATTTCTTTACAGGGAATCTTTAATCATTTCTTTAAAGGGAATGATTTTGCTGGAGTACTGTGTCCAGTTCTGGTGTCCTCACCATAGGAAGGACGTAGATCTGTTAGAATGAGTCCAGAGGAGAGACACAAAGATGATCAAGGGGCTGGGTCTCCTCTGCTATGAGGAGAGGTTGAGGGAGCTGGGACTGTTTAGCATGAAGAAGAATACAGGGAAACCTTATAGCTGCCTTTCAATACCTGAAGGGAACCTACAGTAGGGCTGGAGAGAGACTTTTCATAAGAGTGTCCAGTGATAGGACCAGGGTAAAAGGATTTAAACTGAAGGAGAATAAGTTTGGACTGGATATTAGGAAGAAGTTCCTTAGTCTGAGGGTGGGGAGACTCTGGAACAGATTGCCCAGAGAAGCTGTGGATGTCCCCTCCCCAGGAGTATTCAAGGCCAGGATGGGCAAGGCCATGAGCAACCTTGTCTAGATGAGGCATCCCTGCTCATAGCAGGGAGATTGGAGTAGATGACCTCTGAGGCCCCTTCCAACCTAAGTCATCCTATGATTCTATGAATCTATGGCTTAAAAAAAAAAAAAAAAAAGTCACTATCAGAGAAGGTATTTAAAAGATATGAAGAAGGTGTCCCTGTCCATGACAGAGGGGTCAGAACTAGATAGTCTTTGAGGTCCAAATCATTCTTTAATTCTATTAATATACTTGAGAACAAGCCCAGGTATTCTAGTTTACATTTGACAGGATTTTCTGTAGTGGAACATGATAGCCTAAAGATTAAAGGCAGCAAAAAATTCTGTGGTTTTAAGTGACACAATGATCTTCACCTAGGGTACACTACTACAACCACTTATCTGTTATATAGACCTCCTAAACTTAACTGTTCTTTTTTATTACTGAAACAGTTACTTTGAGTCTACTCATAGGTTTTGTTTGCACCACTCTCATTTGTTTTCTTAATTTCTAAGATTAAGTCAGCTTCTCAGATTGATAGGTCTTACTATTCTTCTGCTTTGGATTTTCATAAATTTTTCAGAAGGCACCATTTAAAACTATGGAACTGTGTATCAAAAACATGCAACAAGGAAAAATTGTGTTGCACCAACATGAAAGAAAATCTCAGATATATCTGTTAAAAAGCATGTTGATCTTAGCAACATACAGTTGTGGGTTTTTTTGTGGATGAACTATACATTTCTTAATATTTATCTTTATTTACTCATAAAGTTGTAATAGCAATATTATTGCCTAGTCCCCAGAGGCTGTAGTGTAGACCTGGTGTTTTAAGAGAATTCAGACAATAGAATCTATGATCCTATGATTCTATTAAATTTTGCAACTTATACTAGAGGATATGGCTGAGAATTAATTAACCTTTTTAAATATAAGTTGAAATAAAGTTGAAAGATAATTGCTTTTTGTAAAAGAATTTTTTTCTCTTCTTTGGCCTTTAATCCACTAAATGTGATGTTTGTTTTACTCCTCAATTGTTTGTTTAAATTCTGAATACATATAGCTGATGCTTTGGGGTTTGATACTAGCATAACTTTAAAGTGCTAGACTGTAGTGGAACAAAGCAATCAGATGCCTCTGATTACCGAGAAGTGGGTGTGAGCCGGTATCAAATCCACCTGTGCCCAATCAGGGCAAGCCCCCTATTGAGCATGTGCAAGACCAGGGGGCCAATAAAAGGTGAAACTCACAGCCACAGACTAGCTCACTCCTGAACACTGTATTACCTTTATTGCACCACTAGCGCTCATCGCCTCCAAGGTGAGGCTCTCTGTGGAGTCTCAAACCCAGGGCCTTCGGCATTGCAGTACTGGGTCTTAACCAGCTGCCCCACGAGAGCCTCACCTCAGAGGCATCTGATTGCTTTGTTCCACTACACTAGACAAGTCATATATGTCTCTATTCAATAGATAAATTTCACATACAAACTAAAAAATTCTAGTACTTTTGGGGACTGATGTACAAGTCTATAGAAATTAGTATCAGAATGCCGGTAATAATATTATGCAGTCTTTTTTCATTTAAAATCTGCTCATTACCACAATATTCCTCAGGAATACATTTTATTGAATATAAAATCCACTTTCAGAGACATCACCTTGCTCTATGGAGGGAAAATCAGATGCCATGGTCAATCTGGTCTTAACATATTTCCCATTTTAAATAAATTTGTATATAGCTGTTGAATGAGAGAACTTATTTTCAGTATTGAATATTATCTGAGACCTGACAAATAAGATTGCTGTTACCAAGCAGTACAACAACTATAATTTTTTTATGTGCAATACAGTAACACCACAAAGCTCAACTGAGAGAATGACATTAGGAACTGCAGATTCTCAAACTGAAAACCAACTTACACCTCAAAAGTGCTTTCAGTCTGAGCAAATATGGTTGGAAATTTCCTACAGTAAGTGAAATACCAGCCTTACTAATACCAAATACTTCTACTTCGTGAGTTTGGTGAGATAACTATTGCAAATCAAGAAGCCTGAGGAGAAATGAGTTTTAAAGCCACCTAAATACCAGATCTTAGAACATTGTATGTCTTAGACACCAAATGGGCTGAGAGCACAAGGGGCACACAATCAGAAAATCACTGAAGTGTTCTTTTAGCTAGAAGTATGTGAGTTCACTCAGGAAGATTTAAGCACATGTTTACACACCTTGGCTAACCAGGATCCCAAAAAACAAGTATATAAAGGAAAATGAGGGAAATATGGGGGGGAAATAGGCATGCTTAAATGAAAAAAAAAATAAAACACAACTTTTTATGATATTTTTTAGCCTTTATTGAATCAAACAAAGTAAAAAATGGTGTTTCTTCTGCCACTGTGCTATAATTGGAAAAGACTGAAACTATGCAATATTAACTCAGGGAGTTAATACTGCATAAATGCTACTCTGAAGCACTGCTCATGCCTCGTCCTTGGATGAGAAATTCCCTTCCAAGTACAGCACATAAAAAGGGTTGCCAGCTTGTAGTCATGCTTTGTAGGCTACACATTTTAGTGTAAAACTCATCTGATGGAGTTTGATTAGGGATAAAGAATCAGCTCAGTTCTACTTCTTCCTCTACTGTATTTGGGAGTGGTAGTAATTAGCAGAGGATTTGCCAGACAGCTAGGGGCAGAATGGTGACCTCTTAAGTGGCCTTACATGATTCTCCAAGATCATTTGTCAGAGTTGTTAAGCCTGTCTATGTGAAGACATCCATTAGTGGAGTTACACCCTACAGATGCATCTTCTGAAGTGCCTTTGCTAGCGATTTTCTGTCATGCTTCAAACAGATACGCACAAATTACATTTCTCATTTTCTCTAAAATTAGGAGAAATGGAGAACTAAAACCACATTCAGTGCTACGTGTTGCTCATCGTGTTATATTTATTCTTTGGATCTGAAATGAAAGCATTTTGGAGGAGGAAATGTCTCTTCAGATAGCATTTGTGAAGTGCACAGTACAAAAGTGGTTGAGGTTGACAAATGTTACCATCATATAACGAGTGCATGTGTAGTAAGGAGACAGTAGTTTGCAATGCACATTTGCAATAGAAAGGACCAAAAAAAGGCCACCGCCGACACATAAATCCCATCTTAAAGCATCCAGTTGCAATTTCAGTCTATTTCAATGTACACGAAAATGTCTGATATCAGGTCCAAAGTTACAGCCTCTCAGTGAAGTCATACACTAAGTTTAGAGCTGAAAAATTAACTGTAAACTTAACTGGAAATTTGAGGAAACATTTTCTCTTCTTTCTATTGCTTCACTTTTTTCACAGCATAACTAGTAATGAACTTCAGTAGAAAAGAAAATATATAATTATGATGAATTGCGGTGTAATTCAATAAATAAGATTTGATTAAAAATAAAGGCTTTCTACATATTGTAATATGTTACTTTACAGTACTTAAATTAAATACTTTCTCTTTTTAAAAATATTTGTCACTTCAGAAACTGAAATTATTACAAAAGGAAAACCTTGGTGGAGCTTAACAAAGAAATTCTTTTTGATAAAATGGAACATTTCTCTCCCCAGGGAATGCTGCCAGGCTGAAGAGTGCTCTTGGTAGAGTCCTCTCAGCACCTCCTGTTCCCCTAAATATTAACTCATTTGTGAGAAGAAAACATGGTTGGAGGAAAAAATGAGTACTAAAATATTAAGTAGAACTCAGTGCACTGGTGTCTTGGGCACCAATATATTTGTGACTGTGGAATAACTGAACTAAAGCTAATACACACCTTAACATTACTTATTACTAAGTTAGCCTCAACCCTTTCCATGCACTCGGGAGATACTTGTTTTAGTGACAAAATCATAGGCAGCAAAATATTTTAGATATCTTCAATGTTAGACTGTGAATTTTGAACTGGGCACTCATATTGTGAAATAGCTTCTCTGTTGATCTAGCATTTATGGTATGGTTTGTGGCATGTGAGATCATCGGGTTCATCAATTTTGCTTAAGAACCATTGATATAAAAGAAATAAAATATAACAAAAAAAGTGGTAAATTAAACACAGAGACCTACAAACATTTATGAGAAGGCGATAACAGGGATATTAGCAAAGGCCACAACTCTCCTAGCACTGACTGGAGGAAATAATCAGGCATAGCCTTGAAAAGAGCCAACCTGAATCTTCCAAGGGATAAAAAGAAGGGAACTTGGCTATAATGAGTACTATGGGATTTGAGGAAATTTCTGGTACTGTGTGAAACTTACTATATGCTTCAAAAAGTTCTTGAAGGGTTATTAAGACTTTACTATAGAATGTGCAGGCAAAGAGCCAAAGGCAGGGAAGGGGAATAGTCAGGCTGGACTGGGGAGGGACAAGGACAGGAAAATCAAAAGAGGCATGGACAGAAAGGGCTGCTCTCATGTTAGCAGTGATAGTACACTTGTCTGACTGAGCTTTGTGCCTGATCACTGCAGGCTCTCCTAGCTTATTATGAGATCTTTTCTACCTATTCTTTTTTTTTTTTTGTGTAATGTCAGTCTTTTGTCTTATGTGGTTATGTCTGAGGCAGGGTCTAAATTCCATCTCTTGGAGAATCAGTAAATAACCACAATGCCCTTAGGTTTAGTTGCCAGAAGCTGAAGTTTTTTACAAGGTGTGTGTTTGCAATGAGTTGCAAAAAATGCATATTGAAATTGAATTGAAATTTTCTGAAAGCAAGACAAAAATCAAAAAAAACCCCAAAAAACCGAAACACTTACTACAAAATAGTTATTGCTTATTCTTGAAACAAGGTTTAAGATATAGGTATAGGTGACAGTTCCCTCTAAATACAATTTAGCCCTTTTTTATTTAAATGTCAAATCTTTCCATTAAATATATCAATCTATCATCAATTATTATGATTTATTAAATCATAGAATCATAGGATGGCTTGGGTCAGAAAAGACCTTAAATATCATCTGTTTCCAGTCCTCCTGCCGTTGCAGGGAAACCTTCCACTAGACCAGGTTGCTCAATCCCCCACCCAGTGTCTTTGAACACTTCCATGAAGGGGGTATCCACAATTTCACTGGGAAACCTGTGCCAGCATTTCACCACCACCATGGCAAAGAATTTCCTCCTAATATCTAATGTAAAACTCTACTCCATTTCCTCAGTAAGCAAGATTCATAAGAAGGCTAAAGATAAAATCAGTAACTAATTACTTCTGGAAGTAAAAGTGGTATTCTTTGGAAATTAATTAATGTTCTGGCTTCCTATTTCATCTTGGAAGACTTAAGAAAAATATTCAGTTGTCTGTGAGAAATATTGAATTCTTGGACACTAACAGAGTGCTCAAAGATTTAAAGTATTTAATTTATATCTTGATGAAAATCGGCGATATGTAGCTTGTTCTGTTGTGATTTTGATAATTTAAAAGTGGAATTTAAAAATATTAAGTCTCTCAGCTGTGGAGTACTGGTTCTTAATTTCCAGTAAATGCATGTAAATTAAAGACATTTATCAAGGAGAGTAATTTCTAGCTGATATTTTGAACACCCCATATATTAATTGCAGGGCACTAGTTCAGACATCAACTGACAATAGTTTGATTAACTTAAACACAGTCATTTTATACAGTGTATTAAATCAATTGTTTCATTCTGAGGAGGGACAAAATGCCATAATGAAACAATTAGGTTCTAAGTGATGAAATAAATTGATTAAGAATGTATTTGATCATAAAACCTCATCTTTCATAATGTGCTGAATATTGCTAGTGGTCTCACTAATTCATTATGGGTATAGTATTAGTTTTTATTTGGGGAGTACTGTGACATATCATATCCTCAAAATTTTACATTTTTCTAGAAAATGGAGAGAATTTGTACTGATTAATGTTCCCATGGGATTGTGCCTAGTATATTTGGAGTAATACGACTTATTTATTTGATAAATTTAATAAATAAAAAACACAAAATAAAACAGCTTCATTTTTACAAAAGAGGCTGGAAGTTATAGCTCATTAACCTCAAGCAACAATCAATCAATCAATAATCTCAGAAAGGACACTTCAGATTCCCACTCTCTGATCTCATAAGGCAGCAGCATCCAAAGGGATGCATTAGACCAACAAGTCTGTGTGTGGGTTGGACTTGGTACTGTGGCTTTGACAACCTAGTCTGCAATGTTCAAGGTCAGGTTGGATGGGGTTTTGAGCAACATAATCTAGTGACTGATAACCCTGCTGGTGGCAGCAAGAATATATTAGATGGTTTTTAAAGTTTCCTTCCAACTCCAGACATTCCATGAGTCTATGATAGTGCTGGAGCCCTGGCTTCATATGCCACTTCTACCTCTAGACAGAAAGTCCTAGAGTCCTGCCTGCCCCTGTAGAATCAGTGTCCAAACACAAATCATGTCAGTATATTATAAATATGATATAGGATGCAATGGATCCTTGAAGAACAGCCTTGCTGTTCTTCTACTGTAGTTTCTGTCTAACCTAGCTTGCCTAGAAAAGATAGAGAAGTAGTACTTTAAAAAGAATAATAGTTTAAAAGAAAAAAATCCTGGAGTAAAAATGAGTGAAAATGTCTACTAACATCTACTTCTCAATTTAGAACTGGCATCCAATATATATTTGCCATCACCTTCTAATGGTGTCCACCACTTAAAACTGCAGCCCTTATATCACATTTCCTTTCGTCACACCAAGTGATGGAAAATGATTCATAGGTTTCCACACAATAGATAACACATTAGAGTTATCCCAAAGAGGTGAAGGAGGGAAATATCTGAAACATATACATAGAAAGAATTCACATTTCTAGTTAACTTGGAACAAAAACTTTTTTTAGACTTTCTTAATACTGGAAAATTAAGTTTTTCTAGAACTGCTGTAGTTTTTAGTAATTGCTCACAATAAGAAGAAATGAGTAAGTTTGTAATATTGTTTGTGGAGGTGTTTGTTTCAAACAGCAACTTAATAAACGTAACTACAGTACTTGGTGTGCTTCCAGTCAATTTTGAATCTTGACTGTATTCTGTATGCTAAATTATGTTTGTGAGTATGATCCTTTGCCTTCTAACTACTGTTACAGAAAATCACATCATTCATACCATCCACAAAGAACTTAGTAAAGTTCATTGAAAAAGAAAATCTAAACAATTCCAATAGGTCTATATTTCTATTGTACTCTTTAATCGAATACATCTGGCAGTACCATTGATTTGCTTCAGAAGTACAAAGTGATCATATTGCTTAAAGCAAAGAAAAGCAGTGATGGGGTTTCATTTCAATGCTAAGATCCTCGGATATTCTACACAGAAAAAAGACAGGTAATACGAGATCCTAAAAAGGAAACAAAACAATTCATTTTATTATACAAGCATGCATTTAAGAGATTAAAAAAATAAAGTAAAAAAAGGTTTTGTAGCATTGTCACATTCCAAAATGCTCTAGAAAAGAGAGAACGAGAGAACGAGAGAATGAGAGAGAGAACGAGAGAACGAGAGAAACGAAAGAAAGAAAGAAAGAAAGAAAGAAAGAAGAAAGAAAGAAAGAAAAAAAGAAAGAAAGAGAGAAGAGAGAAAGAGAGAAAGAGAGAAAGAGAGAAAGAAAGAGAGAAAGAGAGAAAGAGAGAAAGAGAGAAAGAGAGAAAGAGAGAAAGAGAGAAAGAGAGAAAGAAAGAAAGAGAGAAAGAGAGAAAGAGAAAAGAGAGAAAGAAAGAGAGAAAGAAAGAGAGAAAGAAAGAGAGAAAGAAAGAGAGAAAGAAAGAGAGAAAGAGAGAAAGAGAGAAAGAGAGAAAGAGAGAAAGAGAGAAAGAGAGAAAGAGAGAAAGAGAGAAAGAGAGAAAGAGAGAAAGAGAGAAAGAGAGAAAGAGAGAAAGAAAGAGAGAAAGAAAGAGAGAAAGAAAGAGAGAAAGAAAGAGAGAAAGAAAGAGAGAAAGAAAGAGAGAAAGAAAGAGAGAAAGAAAGAGAGAAAGAAAGAGAGAAAGAAAGAGAGAAAGAAAGAGAGAAAGAAAGAGAGAAAGAAAGAGAGAAAGAAAGAGAGAAAGAAAGAGAGAAAGAAAGAAAGAAAAAGAAAGAAAGAAAGAAAGAAAGAAAGAAAGAAGAAAGAAAGAAAGAAAGAAAGAAAGAAAGAAAGAAAGAAAGAAAGGAAAGGAAGAAGAAGGAAGGAAGAAAGGAAGAAAGGAAGAAAGGAAGAAAGGAAGAAAGGAAGAAAGGAAGAAAGGAAGAAAGAAGAAGAAAGGAAGAAAGGAAGAAAGGAAGAAAGGAAGAAAGGAAGAAAGGAAGAAAGGAAGAAAGGAAGAAAGGAAGAAAGGAAGAAAGGAAGAAAGGAAGAAAGGAAGAAAGGAAGAAAGGAAGAAAGAAGAAAGAAAGAAAGAAAGAAAGAAAGAAAGAAAGAAAGAAAGAAAGAAAGAAAGAAAGAAAGAAAGAAGAAAGAAAGAAAGAAAGAAAGAAAGAAAGAAAGAAAGAAAGAAAGAAAGAAAGAAGAAAGAAAGAAAGAAAGAAAGAAAGAAAAGAAAGAAAAGAAAGAAAGAAAGAAGAAAGAAAGAAAGAAAGAAAGAAAGAAGAGAGGAAGAAAGATAAAGAAAAAAAGAGAGAGGAAGAAAGGAAGAGAAAGAAAGAGAGAAAGAGAGAAAGCAAGGAAGAAAGAAAGAGAGAAGCAAGCAAGCAAGCAAGCAAGATGGAAAGGCACCACCCAAAGGTAGAGGGAGAGAGAAAGTCACCACCCAAGGATCCAGCATTGTCCTTTTGGTCTTGTGGCAGAAAAAAAGGGGGGGTGGTTCCATCTTAGAGAGAGGGCAAGGGGTTAGAGTCTCTCTTCCTTTTATGCTATCTATTTCTTGATGTGCCACAGCTGCCAGCAATCCTGACTTGACCTGGAAAGTTCTATCTAGTGGTGACCTCCCTTGTAGTTTGCCATCTACTGCATCAGCAGAATGAACAGTTTTTGTTGAGGTGTTTTCCCCTAAATATCTTTCCTAATTAGGAGTATCCAACCCAAAAGGATGTTTTTTCTCAAGCTTTATGATCTCCCTCCTACTCCTCAAGCTGTCTCTTCTCAGGTTTTATGGCCTCCCTTCTTAATTCTTCTCAAGGCCTTCAGACTTCTTGAGACAAACACATCATTCATCCTGCTTGTTTGAGAGAGAGAGATAGATAAGATTATCACCACCTGCAGGATTCCGTGGTCTGGGGTGGTAGGGCAGTCCTCTGCAGAGCTCCAAGCAACATTTCTTTCCCCCTTCCCCCTCTCCCTTGTTGTATGCCTTTTTTTTGGGGCAGTTACCAATTGTCTTTTGAAGCAAAGCCTTACTGGAACCTCCCAAGCATGCAAACACCTTCCAAAACCAGGTAGAATGGAGCAGGAGTTCACACTGGACCACCATTCATCAGAACAGAGTTCTCTCCTCATGCAGTGACTCCACATCATGTGGAGAAGTTGTAGCTCATTAGTGGAAAGCTTTTCCACTTCTTGTATAAGTAACACCAAGCTCTAAGGAGTATGGTTTTGCACCAGGATATAAATATGGCCTTGGGTCATGCTACTGATACAGCAATCCAAAAGGTCTTTGCTAACTGGCCATGAAAAGAAATGCCCAGACAAAAGTTCTTGGTATTTTTAACTTCCCAAGCTATCAGAAGGACTGCTCATATTCCCTTGTTTCACATCCATTTCTGTTCTTCATTTGCTGTCAGTTTTGAAGACTTAGAAATTACTTTCCCTGTCAGCTGCTGCTCCTTACTTGATATTGTCCCAGCTCTAGCATTTAAGACAATTACAGCTATCTGGCAGGCCAGTCCTGGTGACAATGTGCTTCATTACCATGAAAGCAATAATGATGTCATAAGCATTGAATACGAACATTACTGAAAGAATCAGACAAAACACAGAGATATTTAATCAGCAATGAGGAGCAAAGTAATTCAGAAAAATATACAATGTCCTCAAATGAGGCTTGCAAAATGCATTTTATTTTCTGAAAAGTGGACTTGAGTTAAGAACTGCCCATTAAATACAAACCCAGAGGACACATCCCCTGCAGTTCATCCACACAGACAAATAAAAACAGTGCAGTCTGACAATTAATTTCTAATCAGTGACCTGACAGTTTGTATCTTACTTGTCACAGATGTTTTGTGTAGCATTTTCTGAACACTGAAGATCAGCTGTGTCTGTGATTTTGCATATATTAATGCAAAAAGGTTTAGACTGCTATATTTGAGAATGGAATTTCTGAAGGAGTGAAAGAAGTGCAGCAGGGAAACTGAACTTGTGTACCTGTTGCTTTGCAGAGAGTATTTTCTTACATAACTGATTAGGAATGTGTCAACCCTCCTTTACAATACAAGCTTTTACTCTTCTATGATATAACATCTGTTTGGTCAGGAGAATAAAGCTTGATTTTTTAACTGCAGTGAGCCATTTCTCATTCTTTGGAAAGGAATCACCTATGGGTTTGCCTAGCAGATATCTAGACCTTTAAGAACATCACATCCAACTGACGTGGTGGATCTGCACACTGCCAAGTTCACTACTAAACCATGTCCCTAAGCACCACATCTACATATGAGTAAAATATCACCCATACATAATTAAGTAGCACTGTGAACCATCTGAGTTCATCCTGAACTGTTGCCTCAGTCTGAGGCAAATTATCCTGTTTCAGATCTTAAGAAAAGTCTTGGGCCAAAAGCAACATTTGCTTGCTAGCCATCTTACATGTGTGAAAAAAAAGTCCCTTCTGCCTATATATCTCCATGGGTACAATACTTCCTCTATCAATCATTTTTTGAAGGCACAATTAGATTCACAACAATTACTTAACTAGTTGTTTATTTCAGTGAATAAATGTAATCATTATAGCGTACCACTTTGCCATCTGCAAAAATCCAGACTGATCCTCAGAGTGTCTGAAGTCTTTCTTTTGTTAGAGAAGTTCCATAAGCTTTTAAATTGTTTCCAGTGAAAATAAACACAATAGGCTTTTCATATTCATGCTGAGGGCTGAGGGATGATGAGAACCAAGCTGTCTTCTTCCATGGCCATCATCATGAGAGAATTCCTTCCATTTTTCTGCATATGATCCCATTCTTTGTATTCCTGATCATCTGTCTCTGAATCCAGCTCCTGTCTGAAGTAGTAGTAATAGTAGTAGTAGTGGTATACCTTTTGTGTTGTATTGTTATTTTTTCATTAAAGATGTTTTAATTTCTTGCAGCATATCAGTATCTCACCCTTTTCTCTCTCCTTTCAGATTCCAGGAAAGAAGAGGATTAATAGAGCTCACCTGTCATCTATTTGTCAGATGTTTGGTAGCCACCTTGACCAATAATGAGTTGCATAGTATGGAGTTTTACATTTTCGAAGGTTTGTATTTCAGAAAGGGTACCTACATGTGAGACAAGTACAGTGGTTTCCTTAACCTGTCCCCATTATAGGAATAATCAAGGAGCTCAAAAACACTAAATGAATTGTCACAAATTGCCCGGTAAATAAATTTTTGGAGAATTGCAACAAGTAAAATGATCCAAATCTAGCACAGAGCACAGGTCATTGCAACTTGCATCACTCAAAGGAAATGCTCTGAGGCAGCCTGAGTTTCTCTCTTAAAACTGTATTTTTCATATTTGGGACAGAGCTTGGCTAATCAACAGATATAATGGGGTCAGCTGGAGGGCCAAGACTGCCATGTAGCTAATGAACAGAAACTACATGAGCCTGACAGCTTCATCTCCCAGATGCGATAAAGCAAATTGCCTGATCTTTTCATGTGTTGTTCTGTTCTTGGTTTTGGGCTTTTTTGGTGAAGAGAAAGGTATCACCCTTAGCAGCTATTTATTTTTATTTTTCACCTTTTCTCAAATCTCCCTTACGTGTCTCTGTCACTTCTAATTATATCTTCCCTCTCGGACATAACTTATTCTGAGGTTTTCTACTAAACTTGAGTAGACCTAACATCAACTTTTTAGAGGTCATGCTTATTTAAGTATGGTGAATTTAGTGTTTAAAAGCTTTCACTAGAGTAGAGTACTGAACTTTACTTATAATAAAGCTGTGAGCATAATGTCAATTTCCCCACTCAGAGCATTACAGCTGTAGTATTCTAAAAGGGTGGTGTCAGTATTAGTGGTTCATTCCTCTTCCATCTCTGTTACATGCTTCAGAGGCAGCCTGGGGACAGACAGTATGTGAGAGCGTGTTTGACAGCAAACTGACCTGCTAGCCATGCAGTGCTATACAAATTTTGGAAGCCTATTTTGAGGGACCTGGACAGGCTGGATCAACGAGAGGAGGCCAACTGTATCAAGTTCAACAAGGCCAAGCTTTCTACTGTACTTTGGTCACAACAACCCCATGCAATGCTACCAGCTTGGATAAGAGTGGCTGGAAAGCTGCCCAGAGGAAAAGGACCGGGGCGTGCTGGTTAACACCCTGCTGAATACGAGCCAGCAGTGTGCCAAGGTAGCCAAGAAGCCCAGCAGCATCCTGGCTTGTATTAGAAACAGTGTGGCCAGCAGGAGCAGGGATGTGACGGTGCCCCTGTACTCAGCACTGGTGAGGCTGCACCCTGAGTACTGTGTGCAGTTCTGGGCCCCTCACTACAAGGACATTGAGGTGCTGGAGGGAGTTCAGAGACAAGCAGCAAAGCTGATGAAGAATCTATAGAACAGCTCTTATAAGGAGACACTGCTGTAACTTGGATTGTTTACCATGGAGAAGAGGGGGCTGAGGGGAGGCCTTATGACTCTGTACAACTACCTGAAAGGAGGGTGTAGCGAGGTGGATGTTGGCCTCTTCTCCCAAGTAAATAATGATAGGACAAGAGGAAATGGCCTGAAGTTACACCAGGGAAGGCTTAGATTAGATATTAGGAATAATTTCTTTACTGAAAGAGTAGTCAGGTGCTAGAATGGGCTGCCCAGGTTGGTGATGGTTCACCATCTCTGAAGGAATTTAAAAAATTGTGTAAGTGTGGCATGTCTGGACATGTTCTAGTGGGCATGGTATTTTTTTCTGAGTTGATATTTACACTCAGTGGTCTTAGAGGTCTTTGCCAACCATGACAATTCTGTGATTCTGTGTGACTCTGTATGATTCTGTGTGATTCCATGATCTCATCTTGCAGGGCTCCTTCCTACACAGTCTATGTATAGCCAGTGGCATCCAAAATGTAGATGGCTTTGCCTATGTCTTTGAAAAATAAGTAGTCCAAAATAATTCTGCTATTAAAGAACTAGACTTGGTCTTAGGAAACAACTTTTCTGTGCATCAGTTCTTTAAAAGTCCTGTCTCCTAATTTTCACTGTTTTTAAGGTTAAAATGTGTATTTAATACTTTTTAAGTTGTATTTAAATTTGCTTTCTATTGCTGCATGTCATTTAGAGTGGTTTTCATATCCATACAACACATCTACACATTTTTCAGCCATGTCAATAAATTAATAGAAATATACTTTAAGCTGTAAATAGCAATGTGATATAGTCAATAAAAAAATTTTTTAAGGAGTGCTATTATTTCTGTCATTTTTCTTACATACATAGGAAGAGTGAATCTACTACTCTGTGAGAAAAAGAACTTGTCTCAATAATTCCATTTGTTTTAGCAACAGTATAAACAAATACAGTTACTACCTTAGTGTAGTACATGTCAAATGTCCAGAAATGATAAGGAAAAGCCAATATATCCCTGCATATATCAAAAAATATATATCTGGTTTTGACTGAAAGACTTTTTTTGGTGATGCACAGGAATGGTTAGGAGATCAGCAAGGACAGATATTCCTTCAAATTAAATTACTAGTTAAATGGGATCACACAGAGTCACTGGGAGTCCCTTGACAAGGGCTAAGGCCCTTGATCTATATGAAAAAAAGGTTATTTTTTCAGAACCATATCAAATTACATCTTAAAAGATTTAAAAATGTTATTTTTTTAAGGCTTTACCAGGACTTTATTGCCCTGATATTTTTTTCAGTCCAGATTAAATATATCCATGTCCAGCTGTGTTTCTCTGGTAAAGTCAAGCCTTTTTTAAGTAAATGCTTATATAATAAGCCTAAATGAAACTTATTAATAGGACAAATTGGATATTAGATTATGCTGTGATAAATTGTATGGTAACATCTAAATGCCATCAATACACAGTGTGATCTCAAAATGTGCCATACTAACCCCATTGTTGTTTCATATGTTATGATTACTACAATAGAAAATCCTTTTAATGTAACTGAAATGCAAAAGTTTAAAACATACTGTACTTTGAAAGGAAAAAATATATCATAACAGGAAATTTCTTAGGCATACTAGTCTGAAATTATTTTCTCTAGGAAATTCCAAATGTATAATTTTATTATACAATCATACTTGTATGGGTAAAATCATACTTGGTATAAAAGTAAATTCTAAACCATTTATGAGAAGAACTAATCTTATTTTTCTTTTTTCTCTTTTTTCAGTAAAGAAAGGCTTATGAAGTTGCATTGCCAGGTCTGCAGTAGCAGTGATGTGACTCATTTTTCATGACCAAGAGGGATCTAATTTTTGAGTAAGACAATGGCTTAAATGTCCTCAACCAAATTATTTATTTGCTAGTCCATAAACCCAATGCATACTAAGCTGAAACAGAAAGGTTGATTCTAGACGTAGTCAACATAAATCTTTCAAAGCATTATTTAAAAATGGATCAGATCAAAATACAAAACTGTTTCTTAAGCTTGCTTTTGAAATAACCCTTATAGATCAGTAACTCAGAAACTCAGTATTTAAACACTGTGCAACATAAAAGCATGATGTCCCTGAGTCTCATCACTGAAAACTCACTGAAATCTCTGAATGCCTCAGGCCTAAGGAAAAAGTGATAAAAGTTGCAGAATGGAACAAGTAACCTACCTACATATAGTCAAAGTTACAGAACAAAATATTTAACAGAAGACCACCTTGCTGGCTCATTTTGAGCTTTGAATTATCATCACTTGCATTTAAAAAAAATAAACTGAACAAAATATATTTAAAAACACAAGTGATCCAAACCTTTTTAGATTCATAGAATCATAAAAAGTCAGGGGTTCGAAGGGACCTCAAAAGATCATAGCGCCCAACCCCCCTGCCAGCGCAGGGTCACCTACAGGAGGTCACACAGGAACCCATCCAGGTGGGTTCTGAGTGTCTCCAGAGAAGGAGACTCCACAACCTCCCTGGGCAGCCTGTGCCAGTGCTCTGTCACCCTCACAGTAAAAAATTTCTGCTTGTATTTATATGGAACCCCCTATGGTCAAGTTTATATCCACTGCCTCTTGTCCTATCATTGGGCATAATTGAGAAGAGCCTGGCACCATCCTCCTGGCTCTCTCCCTTTATGTCTTTATAAAGATTCTTGAGGTTGTCCCTCATTCTTCTCGAAGCTGAAGAGCCCCAGCTCCCTCATTCTTTCCTCGTAAGGGAGGTGTTTCACTCCCTTCATCATCTTGGAGGCTCTGTGCTGGACTCCTTCAAGCAGTTCCTGGTCCTTCTTGAACCGAGGGGACCAGAACTGGACAGAATATTCCAGATGTGACCTCACCTGGGCAGAGTAGAGGGGGAGGAGAACCTCTCTTGACCAACCAGCCACCCCCCCCTCTAATGCACCCCAGGATGCCATTGGCCTTCTTGGCCACAAGGGCATATTTTTGGCTCATGGTCATCTTTCCATCCATCAGCACCCCCAGGTCCCTTTCACATATGCTGCTCTCCAAAAGAATTATTTTTAAACATAATAATATCATTTTAAACATAATTATTATTTAAAACACAAGTATATTTAAAAAAATATTTAGGAATGTGCTTTTCATTTGGACATTATCGTCCAATTTGTCCCCACAGCCTGTTTGCGCAGGATCTTCAAGCACCTCCTCAGGGGACAAGTTAAAATAAATACATTCTTAAATACCTTGTAGAACTAGAATTTCAATTACTACACAGCAGTCAACATTAACAAATCAACTGCTCTATGTTATTATGGAGCCAGTCTCTTTCAGGTTTGTGTCCAAGTGATTTTTTTGGGGTCCAGTTGTGGTGCTATACTGGATTCAGATACATAACCTCACTGTGAGACCCAAACCTGCTCAGTGATACTGAGGATGGTGTATGAGAGTGGGAGAAAGTTTACTCCAGTGAGGTTATCTGATCAAGGAACACATCAGTGGGGAAACAAAGAGAAAAACGGGGAGACCAGAAAAAAATATATGGAGATACAGACCTAAAAAAACCAAAAGTGGAGACAAGTTAAGAAACAAACCTCACTAGTCACTCTAATTGAAGGACAAGCAAGACAGGTACCACTTTCAGGAAGACCAGCCTGGGCTTTGCAACTTAAAAGACTATAAAGCAGGGGAAACCAGAACTGGGAAGGGTGGGGGAGTGAATGAATTTGTATAGTCCCATGGGGGATGTGCCAAGTAAGGGGGAGTAGGAAGGAAAAAAGAGGGGGAAAGACAGGACTGTTGCATGTAAAACAGCACTGATAAGTACATTTGTCTGAGACCTGAATCTAATCACTGCAGTCTGTACTATCATATTTTTACTTTTTTTTTTTTAATAATCTAATCTCTCTGCATAATTCCATTGACTTCATCCCATTTGTGTGTGTGCTGCAAGGACTCAGTGCCAGCTGATTTTTATCTAATAGACAGATTTTTATCTAATAGATTGATTCCTAATAACAATTTAATTTTTTACAGCTAGCTGAGGGAGGTGATCCTCTTCCTCTGCTCCGCTCTCATGAGACCCCACCTGGAGAACTCTGTTCAGTTCTGGAGTCCCCAACATAAGAAGGACATAGAACTCCTTGTGCGTGTCCAAAGGAAAGACACTAAAATATTCAGAGGGCTGTAGCACCTCTCCTATGAAGACAGGATGAGGGAGTTGGGGTTGTTCAGCCTGGAGAAGAGGAGGCTCCAAGGTGACCTTATAGCAGCTTCCCAATACCAGAAGGGGGCCTACAAAAAAGCTGGGGTAGGGCTTTTTTAACAGGTGTGTAGCAAGAGGACAAGGGGCAATAGTTTCAAACTTGAGGAGGGAAACAGGTTAGGTATTAGGAGAAAATTCTATACCATGAGGGTGGTGAGACACTGGAACAAGTTGCCCAGTGCAGTAGTAGAAGCCCTATCCCTGGCAATATTGAAGGGATGGTTGGACGGGGCTCTAAGCAACCTGATCTAATGGTTGGTGTCCCTGCCCATGGCAGAAAGGTTGTACCTAGATGATCTTTATGGTCCTTTCCAACCCCAGCCATTCTATGATTCTGTGAAAAATATCTGACAAAGTAGTGTCTAGGCATAGAAGTTCTACAACTTCTTCTCCCAAGCCCAGTTGTAACTAACTATCCCTTCAGTCTCCTACCCAGCACTTCAAGTTCCCAGAAGATCCCACCTGCCATGCTGTAGCTAGTTACAGGATGATGACAACACATGGAGTAATCAGTGAAGAAGAAATGGAAAATACCTGCTGAGCTCAATAAGTGAAAATTAAAGAGGTAAGATGAAGAAAAGGATCTTCGGAATCACCTTAATTCTACCATCTGGATCAACCTCCTGCAGCTCAGCTTGGCAACCGTGCTTCATTTATATGCTTGCTGAGATTTACTTACTGTTGTTCCTTAAGTGGCAGCTGCACAAATTTAAAAACCCATTTCTTCTGCAAGGACTTTTGATTCTTTTTTACAATTTTTGGTGATTCCTATCTTGAATTCTATTTTTTTCAAAAATGGTCACAAAATCTTGTGATTTTACCCATGAGAGATGGGCTTAATTCAGCAGTTCAAGGTAACTCTAGTTATGGTCACCACAGTTATGCTGCTCTCTTTCTGAGCATCAGCCCTGACTCATCTCAGAAGGCCTTTTATTTTCACTTTTGATGTTCTGCTGCCACGCAGAACACTTGCATGAGCAGCATTTTCAGCAGCCAATCCGTAGTTTGTAATTTACTTCAGGTGTCTCTGAGCCTTTTTTTTTATTTATTTGTTCATGGAATTCACATAAATTTCAGAGCACAGATTTTTATCTAATAGATTGACTCTTAATAACCATTTAATTTTTTACAGCAAAGAAAATTAGGCTGTGTTTATTCCTAAACCACCCAAATTGGTTTCATACCCAAACCTTTGCCATTTGTATTAGCAAATATTCCCATCTTTCAATATGCATGTGGCAAATGACAGCTTAGATATTTCATAAATTATCAGTCCAGTCATGAAACAAACCAATTTGTATTCCTAGTCCCTCCTCTTTCATGTCTCAAAGTTACCAGCAGGAAACTCTTCCTGCATTTTGCTATTATTTCTAATTTTCTTCAGAAATTACATTACTTCTGACCTTAAATTTCCTTCTTTTTCACTCCCTCTGATTGATATGATATCAGGCCACGCTCACAACTCATGAACTGCTAACTGCACTTGCAATTACGCTGTAGATTTTATCTCTGTATCTGATTCAAAGCTCATTGAAACCAATAGAGATTGTCAATTTATGTTGTAAAACTATGTTCCAGTCTATTTTTTCTCCTGTGTATTATAGGGAATTTTAATATAATGAGAATTTATTGTACTTTCCTCTCCACACATCACTCAGAAGTGATTGTGCTTCCTCAGAGAACCCTAGATGCCCCAATTAATTCCCAGAATATTGTAAAAAAAAGTCAAAATATGTTCCTGACAGCTATAAAACATTTTGTGCAATAAGACACACTCCTAAGCATACCTGAAAAGGAAACTGAAAGGTAGATCAGGAGTGAGATTGAATGGACTATTTAGTAACACTGATGGGACTGCAATTTCCTATCCACTCATTGACAAAAAAGAATATATTTTGCACACAAATCTGCATATCTATATGTAAGTCTAAAAGCAAACAAAAGCTTACAATAGTGAAACAATGAAAATTTCATTCTGAAGCAGGCAGACATGTTTACTATACTTTTAATATCTTTGGAAAACGAGAATGGTACTGGCCAGTACTGTGTCCTGAAATGGAGGGTGCTTTCCAACCTACATGACAGAGAAAGGCAGCATAATTATGTGAACTAGAGCCAGCAATATTCCCTTAATACCTTGCCATTAAAAAAAAAAAATGAAGGAAACTATTTCCATGTGCCCTGAGGAACATCTGAGGACATATAGCCTTCATTGACTCTATGTTAAAAAAAATGTTCATCTTGTAGACTTAAATATTATTGGCAGAAGTCAGAAATTTTTCAGCATTGTGAATGGTGGTCTGGTATCTACTCAGTAAGGTTTTTTTAGTTGCTGTTTGATTTTTTCCTTTATGTTTTCAGAAATCAATACTTGGCATCAAGGAAAAACCCCTTAAAAGTGATCTGTAATCAGTTCAGTGTGCAAGTTCATAAAAAAATAATTAGTTTATTAAGTAAGTTCCAAGGACACAGTTGTCTTTCCTTATAACTTTTGTACCATTTTGCCAGACAACTTTCAACAAGAGAAGAAGGCATGGTCTTAAGTTGTGCCAGGGGAAATTTAGGTTAGATATTAGAAAGAATTTCTTTACGGAGAGAGTGATCAGGCATTGGAATGGGCTGCCCAGGGAAGTAGTGGATTCTCGGTCCCTGGAGATATTTAAAAAGAGACTGGATGTGGCACTCAGTGCCATGGTCTAGCAACCACAACGGTGGTAAAAGGGTTGGACTCGATGATCTCTGAGGTCCCTTCCAACCCAGCCAATTCTATGATTCTATGATAGATCATAGAAGCAAGATTTAGAATCTTACTTCTGAGGTTTTATCCTTTTTAGTGCTTCCTGGACTATTGTCTATCTTTAACAATTGAACATCATTACATACCTGTCTATTATTTCTTTTAAGATTTTTCACACAAGTCCTAAGGCAAACATACACTCAGGTCCTTGCAGGGTTGCATGCTATATGACTTTTCTTCATCTAAATAGGCATTTTTTAAAAGGGAAGAAAGCAAGAAAACTGAGATACAAAGAAACTGAGAATATTGTGTAAAATAGTCCCCAAGTCAGATGATTTTCATCTCTTCTTTAGATTTCCTAATTCCAAGAGTTCCTGTGGTTTAAATGTTTACCTTTTCCCCCTGCATCATCTTACAAGCTTTTACAATTTTGATCTTTACCTGTTTCTCCAATGCAAACAGGAAAGACCACTTCTTACAGTATTCCTATTAAATGAGAAGAAAAAGAATATTTAAATTCAGTATACCCAGATTCATTTCTTTGCACCTCTCCAGCTTTGTTTCTTCATCAGCTGGCTATTTTCTCCTACTTCAGATGTGCCTATTCAAATAGCGATTCTTGTTTTGACCAAAATAAGTACTTTCACGTCTTTCTCTGCTGCAGTAGAAAAAAAAAAAAAATTCCCCAAGCTTGTCAATTTATGTTAAAATATAGGCTCCAAGCCAAGAGCTTGTACAAAGGCTGCAAAAAACAATACGCAAAGAAACAAGAGATTGGTGACAGTTTCTAAAGCTGTTCTTTGCTTCTGAACTGCTGCTTATGTCATCTGCACTGTTTATGGCAGGAACACAGAGCACCTCGTAGTGCTGCAATAAAAAAAGGCCAACTCTGAAAGCTGAAACATGTAGTTGTAAGACTACTTTTGAAAATGGCCAGAATAAGGCTCTTCATTTACCATTTCTCTAATTAAATCACTCTTTTATACATCATATACAGATACATATACATATATGCATATACGTAACTTCATCTGTTTTGAAGTATGAAGGTTGTATGAGTTAATTTTTATTCAAAAGTGTGCTAAATTTTTTAATGGAAGGCTACTCTATGCTCAGATGCTGACATGAGACAAAAAAATGTCTTTCAACAGAACTGTATTTTTGTGTGCTATTGTGCATTTGGTTCTTTTGCCAACACAAGCCTAGACAAAGTAGACTTTTCAACTAAATAATACCCTCTTAAAAAAGAAGCAAAATATTTAAAAGCAGTCTGATGCAATATTTGATGCTCTGTTATGAGCAAGCACTGTTCTCCCTGGGAGAAACACACTGTGTTTCCCCTGCTCCTCTTCCTTTCCTCTCCCTAACACTGGTAGCATTTACACACATACTGATACTTACTTGCTGCCAATAATTTCACTAATTTCATAGTGAAATTAGGTTTTGTACAAATGTTGCACAAACCTTCATATCTGTCTCATATATTTTCTAAATTACTTGTCTTTCCAGTATATCAGATTCTGGGCATTGCACTGAGGACCAAAATACTTAGGACTTCCCCAGGCAGCAAGCAGAACTTGAATGATCATCCAGAGGTGTGGCATCTTTATTAGACTACAGTACATTCTGAAGGTCTTTTGAAATTAGATTGAGCATGTTATGCTTCACAAGTTTTCTGTTGGACATAATGCTATTCTTTCTATTAACTGTTCAGCAGCACCATTTATCCATAGGGGTTTAAAAAACCCATTACAATTAAATTATTTAAGAGAAGGATCTTAAGCCTGAAATTATTAGCTGGACTGTGAATCAAAAGTAAAGGTATTTTCGGTACTTAGAACATGTGAAAGATAGTTTGGGAGAACACATATCAGTTTCTGATTTCTGCACTGACATTGGTACCTCAGCTGTATCAAGGAAACAGAATTTCAGTTCTTCCCTCTAATATGAAAAGACCAAGGCTATCCAGTCTCAGCAGTTATCCTCTCAAACTGCAAACTCTTTAGGACAGAATGCAGCTGTAACACTAGGTTTGTGCATTGCCTGCGTGTTGTTGGAAAGCAATTAATTAGGTTTCTACCAGGGGAAACAGTGTAATCACTGCATTGAGTACTTGAAATGTAATCTTTTGGAAAGATTACACTGTGATGATCAGAATAGTTATTACAGTCCTTATTGGTGTCCCAAACCATTCAGGTATGAGTAAATAATTGATACTTTTTGTCCTCTTTTTAGTTTAAACATTTATTTCATTGTAAAAAAATTCCATGCATAGAAGCTGTTCTCACTAGTGTCATAAATATTATATATCACTATAGATTGATGCTATATCTATAGCAAAAGATAAAGACATCACAAAACAAGTATTTAATCATCCAGCAAACACTCTATTTTTAATAAGATGTAAACAAAGCATCTTTCATCCTGGTAAAAGAGTTCCACACTGATTAGATAGAAAAATTATGTCTGAATGTAACAAAAACAACCCCAGCAAATTGATAAAACTTCATGTGGGATAAATACAAATCATGCTTGAGCAAAAAATGTCTTGTTACAAATGAGATTGTGATGAATACCTCATCTGGGAGCTGGTTTCTATACAAATCCAGTTAAGTTGTACAGTTCATTTATGTGAAATATAACACAAACCAAACCTGATTTGGATATAAAATTACTGCCATTACATACCAAAGGTCATTTAAAGATGGCCTGTGCTTGTCTTTCGATTCTTTTTCCATATTCCCCTTCACCAGTTCCTTAGGCTCTCTGTATAGTCCCACAAATCCTTCACCAGCTATGATCTTACTGAAGCACAGCATCACCTTTCTGGTATCATTAAAAAATAGAGTCCTTGAGCCCACAAACCTAAATCTCTGATTTTATGTGCAGATACTACCACCCTCAAAAATTTTTCAAAGGAAAATGGTATTCTCAGAATGGTACATATACTCAAGGTGTAAATAGTAATTTCCAAATATAGGAAAATAGGCAGAATAGTTTAAAAGCAAAAGAAGAATCAATAAATAATAGTATTTAATATCACAATAAAAGTCAATACTTGACATCTAGACAACTGATTTTTTCATAAAACCTTTTAGCTGCTAGCAGCTACTAAGTTTAAACTCTCTGTCCTCCAAAATACTTCACCGATCTGAAAATCTCACAGAAAAAGGGCGACCATTAAATGGCAAAAGTACAAAATGCCTGCACTTATTTTTGTTTCCTTAAAAGTATAGAGAAGTAAGCTACATTTTGCAGTATACAAAATACCTTTCTTCAAAATTGGTAATCTAAAGTCTAAGGATCTTAAGAATATGTCTTAATGCATATAGACTTGGTATATACAGAGGTGTAGTATTTATCTATATATTCTTAGAGCATAAAAGTATGTATACAGCTCTTACTGCATATAGACTGCACTATTGAAACAGCAAGCTATAAGGTCATTCAAAAATAGTATTCCAGAATTTCATTAGCAGCATTACACAAATTGTGTGAAGGTGATTTTTTTTAATTTTATTTTTTATTTGGTTTTGGTTGGTTGGTTGTTTTTTTGTTTGGTTGTTGTTTTTTTTTAACAGAATGCATAGATCTACATTTTTTTCCCCACTGTGCATGGTGCATATCCCAGAACTTCATCTCTGTTGCTTTTGATGCCTACTCTTCCTACATTTCTTCAGGTTTGTGGTGAAAAGTTTATTACATTAATATAGTTTCTATTTATTACAAATCACCACTTATTACTCTTTGAAATACCATTTAGAACACATCTAAACTTACTATAAACCTATTAAAATACAACAAAATTAGTATAACTGGGTTGGTGCAGTTTTAATGGACTTCAACCAGAATTACTCTCTCTGTTACTTGGAAACTTGGTTTACTTAAAAATATGTATGTACCTTACAGATATGTAATGCTGTAACAGAATTTATATTGAATTAAAATTATCAATTCCATGGAAGTAGAAACCTATAAAATGGCTGGCAGTTTAATCAACTACAAGAACTTAGTGCTTCATCAGCAATCATAAAATCTTGTATTTTACCCTCTTTAGATTTCTTTTTTCCATCGGATAACTCAGTTGCAATACATATTGCTTTGCAAAGTAAATCTATCCATATTAATAGTAAAAGTAAGGAAAAGCAGACCACCATGTGCTCAAAAAACATTCTAAAATGATTCGTTTACTCTTGTAAATAGCTCCAGAGACCTACATCAAACACTTATTTGTCATAAAGTAGATCAGTGCAACATCTTTTTAAATCTATAGCTGAACAGCATTTATTTGTCTGAACCACCAAGTATTCAGCTGAAGCTATTTATGAGCAATTAGTCTTTGAGTTCATTAATATGTAGAGACAGATTCTGCGAAGTATGAAAAGCAGTGGCTGCCCCATGGGGAACGAGGTCTCCCATTCAGTGCTTGCCTGTGTTTCCCAAAGGGCTATGAGACCTCCCCAGCGTGACCACCATGACAGAGAAGAAGTAGATCCCTTGATGGGCTGCCTGCCTAGGAATAACATGGTTTCTAGGCAGAAATAATCTAATTTCCTCAAGCTTCTGTGGAAGCAAATGACAGGACACATATTAAACTGTAGCTCTGCAATAGAGAGGAGTAAACTTCTTCAATAAGAGCTCCTGCTTTCCCCTTTCCCTGTCCAATTCCAGTCACCTCAGCAGGGATCAGCCATAATAAATCAGCTTTGTGCTCATTGCAGCAACAGTGAACAATAAATCACAATAATTCTCTTACAGTTCAGAGAGATTTCAATTCTTAGGAGATTTTTAATCACAGCAGAGAGGCAAGAGTGTTAATGAGATCTATAAATTACCTTAAAAGAGGGTAATTATGTCCAGTGTTGTAATAAAAGCTGAGGCAGCTAATATCATTACAGCAATTAAACACTTTTTTAGATTGTGAAAATAAATTAGAATTAAAATATAACTGTAAACAAGGGACTCATTTATTATGAAACAATTAATTAAATAGTGGACTCAGCTAATATTGCACTGACTTAAACAGGTTTTGTGAACTCCATTCAGATTTCATGAAGTACAAAGGCTACATATCATAAGTAGATTGTTATTACACTATCATAGCATGAATCAATGAATGGCATCTTTGCTTGCACTCGTAATTAGATGCTGTTTCATACAATTATTATAAATTCTTCTTAACTAGCTTCTCCTCATCTTTTTTTCTCATCTGGATTTGTCCTCACCTTTCAGCTTTCTTTTATGTGGTCTGAATTTCTAAAAGAAAAAAAAACTCATAATGAAAAATAAATCACAGAACATTCCTGAACACTGAGCTACTATCAGATTTCCATGGATACATTAATCAGAAAAACATTAGCGCCAGAAGAGTTCTTCATGATGAGCAGTCATAAAACCTGAATATTAAAGCAATTAGTAAAGAGTTACTCTTTTTTACTTCAGCTATACTCAATAAGGAATCCAATTTCAACTTCAAAGTATTATTTTAATAAGGAAATGGGAAGGCATGGAACTGTTGGGGTGGGTCAGAGAGCTGAAGCACATCTCCTATGAAGCCAGGCTGAAAAAGTTGGAGTTATTCAGCCTGAAGAAGAGAAGGCTCCCATTAGACCTTATAGCAGCCTTCCAGTACCTGAAAGGGAGCCTACAGGAAAGCTGGGGAGGGACTTTTCACAAGTGATAAGCATGTTGTGATCAGATAAGGGACAATGGCTTTAAACTGGAACCTTAAGAAGAAATTTTTCACTGTGTGGGTGTTAAGACACTGACACAAGTTGCCCAGGGAAGTTGTGGGTGCTCCCTTCCTGGAAGTGTCCAAGAAAGGATGGATGGGACTTTAGACAACCTGGTCTGGTGGAAAATGTCTCTGCCCAAGGAACGAGGGTTAGAACTAGGTGAACTTTAAGATCCCTTCCAACCCAAACCATCCCATGGTTTTGTGATCTCAGAGAGCCTGGGCATACAACTCTTGTGCCTGTTTTTCACCCTGGATTTTCAGACTTTCTGCTTGTATAATGACTCCAGATGATTCTGGAGAAATTCAGAATTTGAAATTTAATGGCTGATCAAAGTATCCCATTTTCTGTCAAAATACCAACATGGAGTCTGCTGAAGTTGCCTTTATTTCATCATTAATTTTTCGTTTCTCGTGTTTCATTGAGCTGCTATTGTTTCATTGTTACAAATTGCATGACTCACAAGCATAAACTCCCTTATATGCAGTTTCCTTAGCACGATAAGCAGACCTACCTGGTTCCTGAGATTAAGTTCTTGGTGCCCAAGACAGTTCTGCTCACAGTACTTACTATAAGTCATAAAATTATGAAGGAAATCATATACACCAGTTGCCAACAAAGGCAATGACACTGGACACAATAACTCCAAATATCCTTCCAATTTCTTTAACTCCAAAGGTATTGGTGTTTCTAGTCAGCTAAAGATTCATTTTGTGTAGGAACTGTGCCTAAAAATGAACACTGGCTACCTCTCAGGAAGTAATTTGGGACAGTTCAGCAGTACGTTCTCTTCTTTCCACTAAGAACAAACAACAATTCACGCTTTAAAACTCAAAGCTTTGATTCTTTTAAAAAGATCCTTGATTTTGAAAAACACTTGATGATATATTCTAAATATAACTGGTCTTTTTTTAGTCCTAATTTTGAACTCTATACCACAGTCTGTGGCAAAGAATTTAATATGTATGTTGTATGAGAATTATTTTCTTTCACTATATTCCTATACATAGTTTCTGCTTCTCAAAAGAAATTCATTTAATAATCATGTTATAAAGAGAATGTCTACCTTATTAGATAGTCAAATCTATTTATTCATTAATTACTTATAAAACAGCATAGGATGAGAATAATAAATTTCTATAAATGAAAAAGTTACTAAGTAAACTTTCCTTTTCATAGTGGAATTAGAATTTTTTTATTGCAGGCAGGCAAAATACAAGTTTTAAACTAAAATCTGCTGGATCACATTTGCATAGATTAAGATGACCATGGAAAAAACCATAAAGTCACTGATATGGATTTAAGGTAAAATACACATTGAAGGTATGTGTAATAGCTTAATGCTGTATTTAACTGATTAGTTACTGAAGTAGTCCACAGCTGCTTGAAAAACATTTCAATATTCTAATAATTTTTAAAAAATTTTCAATAGAAATTGTAGGATTTATAGTTTCTCAAAATGTAAACAAACAGCTTTCTTAAATAGAAAAGAAGGACAGTTGGTGTTGTCAAGGGAGACTGATTTCTCTGTAGAGTTTTCTAAACTAAATCTGGCAATTCATCCATCTTGTTCTGTGGCTTGCCTAAAGTAGTTACTAGGACACAATCCATTAGCCAGTAATGTACATTCAGTCAGATCCAGAGTGATGCTTTGCAACTTTCACTTAAGGTGCCTACCATTTTTAGTTTACCTAAACTCTGCAAACTAAATTAAGGTCACTTGTAATCTGTAAAAATTAGTTTAATCAAGCAATGCAGACTATTTCCATTCCAGATACTTTCTCAATAAGCAGTCTTGCTAAGAATTTGTTTCAGTGGTTGTCTGCTATCACTATTAGACCCAGTTTTGGGATCATTTGCCCAGCCTAATGCTCAGGAACAGGTTTCTGGTTATTAATTACAGTTCCACAACATAGCAGGCACCCCATGCATCTCTCCCCATTTATATTCTGGCAGGCTGGTGCACCTCATTCTCATATGCACACAGCACCAAAGCAATTACTGCTAAAAGCAGGTGTATTATTCATTGAGCTATGAAAAGTTCTCTTTTTGGTAGAAAGTTAATGAGTACTTGAGAAGACTAATGCTTAATAATATTCTGTTACCAGATCATCTGTTAGAAATACTGATTAAAAGAAAGAGCGAATGCCAGATCCACATTTGGTAATCATTTGCAGAGCTCTCCTGGAATCAATAACCCTATATAGGAGTGTAAATATCCAAGTAAAAAGTTCTGACTTTTAAGACTGATTCTTTGATCTCTTAGCATTGAGAAGCTTGTGTGAGTTTTCAGCTGTCTCTGGTAATATTTTATTTTTTCCAAAATTGTAGTTAAAGATATTTTTAAAAGATTAATTCTGAGAATGAGCCTGAATCACAGAGCTGAGACATGGAACAGCGGTACAAAACCTATAGAAAAATCATTAGTCTTTGAATAACACATTTGGCAAAAAGCAAAAGAAGAAGAACAAAAAAAAAATATCACAAAGATATAGAGAGTACCTCATTCTAGGGGAGACTTACTTCAAAGTTCATGTAAACTTAAATACTAAGTTTGATTCTTGTCTCCTTCTGTATCTGTAATGTAACACTGAAACCCTAGAGAGATTTAATTTGTACCCTGATTTAGACCACAAATTTCAGCAAAGTCCCCTGAGGTGTGAGGACTTGATGTTGCTCTGTGTCAGTGCTTTTATGTAAAGGTTTAATGTTGGGCTGGTAATTAGAAAAATAGACAAATGCTCTCTCTTAACCCCTCTGCCTTCCCCTGTAGCAAAAGGAGAGACAATAAAAGAGAGAGACTTACAGCCTGGAATCTAAGCTACACAGATTTAATGAAACAGTAGTGATGAAAAGAAAAATTATTAAATGTATACAAATATTTTTAAACATATACAAATATATACAAAAGCTGTATCATGTCCCTCTCCCATCCCCCCAGTAATGTTCATGTCACTACCGAGGCTGTAGGGTAGCCTTGGAAAAGTCCCAGAATGGGATCCTGGAGTCAGCAGCAGACAGGAGCTGGAGGTAGGAACACAGAGATTCAGGAGGGCATAACAGATGAATGGACAGAATCCTCCCAGGATGCTGGCCATGGGCAAAGGGAGCTTGACCCTCATTTTCCCTCAAACTTATACCAGGTATGATGCATATGAGATGGAATACTTCCCTTGGTCAGTTTGATCACCTGTCTGGTCCACTCCTCCCTAAAGGAGGGTAGCAGGTGTCACAGCTTTGATCCCTTTTTCTTTCCAGCACAAGGTGTTTCTCAGAACCAAGCAGTGGCTGTGGTTCTGAATACCATCCTCTAGATGTAACTATAAACATTGACAACCAACTTTTGGATTACCAAATAGATGAGTTATTGTTTATGAGAGGACTTCTTTTTTTATAATTTTCAAGTTAGATTATGATTATGAACACGCACAAGGATTTAAAAGGGGGCACTTCTTGCTAGTATCCCCCCAGAAAGAGAAAAATGTGAATGTAACAAGTAAAATTTATTTTAATTTATTTTTAAAAATATATTTAAAAAATAAAATAAAATTCTGTAAAAAATGTTGGCAGTAAGCAGAAAGATTATTCATTGAGTTGCAGCAATAGTTGCAAGCTGATAAAACAGCTAAACGTGAATAATTTAAAGTACTCCTTCATTTTCTAAAGGTCTGGATGTAAATGTAAATTAACAGCTCTATTCTTAGATTTTTTTTTTTTTTTTTTTTTTTTTTTGGCTAGCATATTCTAATGTGACTCTAGATTAAAACATAACAAAATGCTGGACAGATTCCTAAATTTGTTAAGTTCAATTTTATTTTTTGAGTTGTTGGAGACAATTTCAGAAATGTAAGACTGCATAAATATATTGTGAGGAAAGACTATTGCTGTGTTTCAGATGAGACTGAGAAGGAAATTCTAAATCCTGTGAATGGTTCATATTCATTTACTTTCTTTTACCTGAAACTTTCCCTGGTGTTTGTGATAGCTATGGAGGTGACTAACAGTTTGTTTACTATGTGTAACTTAAAGATTTATACTTAGAAAAGTGTGTGCCTGTTAGAAAGTGAAAAAAAAATTCTTTCACGAATGTAAAACAGAAGCATTTTTAAAGTTCACAATGTTCCTTCCGGCTCTAGTGAACATTTATACTCAAGGGAAAGTGCCTGAATTTTCCATTTTTTTCTCTTATTTTCTTACCGGGGGAATTTAAGAAACATAAATCATTTTTGTGTTCCTTTATGCAGCTTATTGGTCAATGCCATGGAAGCTTAAGTGGCATAAATCATTTTGTAGGGGTTTTATGCTGTTCGTTGTTGAGAGTTCAGAATTTTGTACAAGTTCTACTAGCAACCTTCAAACAGAACAGATATTCATGGCAAATTTTAGGAAAAATGCAAAGTAGATGACTGAGTTTCTTCATGCAGGAAATATAAACAAATACCCAGTGAAGTTCTGAGGATGCTAATGTTTTATAACATCAAATGGAATTACTCATGTGAGCAAAGTTATGCACATGCTGAAATGGCTAGGGACGAGAAGTTAATTTGTCAAAACCTTACTTTTACTACAGTTCTGCCAACATATGTGTATAATTCAGTAATTTACACATCTAACAATGTATCTAGATGGAAACTTCCCTATCTTGTTCAGTGGGAGCAGGACAATTCCCAGGAGTAGTCATCTGGCATGCTTGAAAGTCTACAGTTTCTACTTATTGTCATGAAAAAAAGAATTTCTTGGTTGCATAGGAAAGAAATCCCCTCCCCAAATTTGCATATTCCTCTCTGGAATCACACATTCTTCTTCTAAGTCAAAGCTTAACTATTACTTTACTTCCAACATACATACGAGGGAACATAGCCTCTAGAAATAGAGAAACATAGAGAGAAAATAATATCTATAAGCACACCTCCAAATTAGAATGAATTTTTGTTCTAATAGTCATGTACATTGTTTGTACATCTAAGGAAATTTTGTCCTGGGGAGCAGATTATACTACAGTTAGTTTTAGTCTGACATCTGTTATGAGTTCCCTGGTTCTGCATCACTATCCAAAGTCAGAGGAGTTCCTTACCTTCTTGCTAGCTTGTGGGACCATTATGGAAAAGTATCAGAAGTGTCTTCACAAAAGTATCAGAAAGAAGTACAGATGTCAGAAGTGACAGGTGAGAGAAGGAAAAAGAGAAAACTTTGCAGTCCTCTGAAGAAAAAGGAGGCAATCATATGAAATAAAGGCTGTGCAAGAAAATGTGGAGAACAGAAAGGAGTAACAGAGAAGCAAAGACAATTCAAGCTATACCATTCTTAGTTGTCCTTTATGCTTAAGATGAAAAAACCTTCTCCATGAACCTGAGTCAAGATTGAGCCCCAAGCAGGGGACACATCTGAATCGTATGTCGTAATAATTCGCTGTACTAAAAAAACCATTTTGCTCAGATGGCTTGGCAAGGCCATGGTGTTTTCCAGTTCCACAGTTCCCTTTTACTTAATTGCAACTCTGAATGCTTAGAAAGTGAGACTATTCATCTGCACACCAACAAGTGACTGTGTGCACGACTGAATTACTGTGCTTCTAAATCTTGGACAGTTGTTTTGCATTCCTTCATTAGGTATAAATACTCACATTTAAGGATGGTTGAAAATACTAACCTTCTGGACTTTCTGTCTATTCCTTGCCAAATTTTGATCAGGCTTTAGCAGCTCCCCTGTGCAGCCATTTAGAAAATTTTACAGTGTGCAGTTTACAGACAATTTCACCCAAAACCATGTTTAGCTTCCTAGAAACTGAGAGAAGCCTTCATCTGTGGAAAGCAAGCAGATGGGAAGTAAGGTGGCTGCCAGTAACCAGGGAGAGCTAAAGAGATAGATAGCTCCTGAGTATAATTTACTGTAGACAACTCTCAGTGGTTTACACTAAAATTCGTTGTTTAACCACAATTAATGCTGAAACCACAGCTTTCACATGACTGGGTTCTGCAGCAGCTATTAACATCATTGTTCCCCATCACCAAGGGAGTAAGGTAGTACTCTGTAAGGAATGATGCATCTTCTTTGTAGTCTGTAATTCTAGCATTTCAAGGTACTAGAGATCCCATAAAGATACCTTAATGGTGTGGGCAGATTTTAAACCACTCTCAGCAGGAGGGGACGGTTGCTGACAGAGCCACATAAAATCCAGCAAACTTTGTGTTGAATTTTGACAGAAAATCAGCTGCTTTGAGAAATGGCCATTGAATTTCAAATCCTGAATATCTCCAAAACATTTGGACTTGTTATAGAAGCAGAAAGTTTGAAAATCCAAGGTAAAATACACATCTTGCATGGCCTGGCTCTGAGGTGGTTTGAGACTACCTGAGTATGAGTCTTCATTATTGTTCACAACAGTCATGGGAATTAGAGAAAAAGGTAATACTGTAATCATTACTTGACAAATGCTAAAATATTTGCTCTGGGAAGTCTGTATCAAGATTGGTAGGGGGAGGGGAATATGTCTTTCCTGTTTTGCTCTTTCTACACTTCTATACAGATCATTAGATGAAGAATGCTAAATCGTGATATCTTTAAACCTCATCACACATTAGGAATCTTCTAAATTCAGCCTGAATACTCAAAAAAAAAATCAATATTAATCAAAAGCAAGAAATCTTTGTATAGACTTCTAAAGATGCTGAATTCACCTCTTTGAAAGGATTTGCTGATGACACTAAACTGGGTGGAAGTGCTGATCATCCTGAGAGTAGGGAGGCTCTACAGTGGGATCTAGACAGGCTTGACTGATGGGCCAAGGCCAATTAAATGAGTTTCAATAAGGCCAAATGTGTCAGGTCTTGCACTTTGGCCACAACAACCCCCAGCATCAGCTCTACAGGCTTGGGTAGGAATGGCAGGAGAGCTGCCCAGCAGAGAGGGACCTGGAGGTGTTTGTTGATTGACAGCAGCTGAACATGAGGCAGCAGTGTGCCCAGGTGGCCAAGATGGCCAATGATATCCTGGTCTGTATAAGGATTGATGTGGCTAATTTACTTGGCACTGGTGAGGCTGCATCTCAAGTAGTGTCTGCAGTTGTGGGCCCCTCACTACAGAAAGGATCAAGCAACCCAAAGAAGGGCTGATAAAAGGTTTGAGGCATATATCTTACCAGGAGCAGCTGGAGAAATCTGGATTGTTTAGCCTCAAGAAGAGGAGGCTGAGAGGAGACCTCACTCTCCACAACTACCTTAAAGGAGGTTGTAAAGAGGTGGGGATTGGTCTGTTCAATGAAGTTACAAGTGACAGGACAAGAGGCAATGACAAGTAGTGCCAGGAGAGGTTTAGATTCAGTGTTGGGAAGAATTTCTTCACTGAAAAGGTTATTAGACATTGGAACAGGCTGCCCAGGGTAGTGGTGGAGTCACCCTCCCTGGAATTATCTAAGAGCAGTATAGATATAGAACTCAGAGATATGGCTTAGTTGAGGACTTGTAGGGCTGGACTCCATGATTTAGAAGTCTTTTCCAACCAAGGTAATGCTGTGATTCTGTGTTCCCCACAGCTTAGATTATGATGACGTGGTACAGTCTAACAAGTATGATAAACCAGTAAGCAAAAGGCTGTAGCAGAATAAGTGCAGAGAGCAGGGCTACCTATACTCCCTTTAAGGGACTCTCTCTTTCTGACAGGAATTTCTTTAAGATGTTCACCTCCCATACGCTTTTTTTCTCACTTTTGTTTTGTTTTTCACAAAGGACTTCTAACACCATTGCAGTTATAAGTTGTTCTTTTCTCATTTGTCTTTCAAAGCTTTGTCTTCTCTGGTCCACTTAGTGTATATTTCATTACTTTACACCTTTGTGTGTTGAAATACAGAAATGATGTGTCACAGAAAGTTAATAAAATGCCACAATACCTGCTTCTCACAAGACATGATGTGTGACATATTCAGGAGCCATGTCAGCTTTGTATGTCAGCTAGAAACAGGTTTCAATGGTGGTGGTTTGTTTTGTTTTGTTTTTTTTAATTCAGAGGACCATTGTTCGGGTTTTTTCCTCCCTTCGCTGCCAGTTCATGACCCTGTTTCCAGTATAACCATCAACTTTGGGCTGTGTTCAGAGAACTGGTAAGAGCTCACATTTGAAACATTTACATTAGAGATGGGTGAGACAACGTTGCTAAAATAACAAGGACTGCCTACATACCTAAGTTTCTCACATTTGGTGATTTCTTTGCTTTTCATTTATGAAATGACAGTGGAGAGACAGGATCAGAGAGCAAGAATTACAAGAAAAAAATGCATCTAGCCCTGAAACAAACAGTATTTCTAGTACTATTTCCCAGTTGCTCTGGAAAGAGCAAAAATTTCACAGCAAGGCTTATTCCTGTCAAATATCCAGCTTGGTACTAGTAGCACATGAAGCTGCCCCACATATTATATAGATGTTCTCGCTGTTAAACATCTTTATAAAAATATGACTTTTTAATAAACAGAATTTAAGATACTGAGGTCTACAGACAGAAAATAAAAAAAAAACTTCAATAATTTTAGTAAATAATATTAGAAGCTGACAAAGAAAAAAATATTAATCACATTAGTAATAGTCATGCTCAATAAACACCCCTAGAATGCCATAAAATGTCCAATTAAAAGAATACACAGACCGATAAATTTTAAAATTCAAGATGTATAATTTTAAAATGCAAAATTAAAAAGGACTGAAAAGAATGAGTTGTTCTATATGCCTGCTGTTTCAGTGAAAGGATGAGCATGGAATAGCATAGCAATGCTTGCACTAGCTCCAGGTGTACAGACTTGGCTGAAATCAACTGACTTGGTTTCCACAAACTTTAGGTACAAAGGATGAGAATTTTCTTCACATTGGCAAATTCTAGGGAAAGGAATCCATGAACAGCCCTTAACTGTAACTCTAAACTGCAGTTTACAGGTTCTTTGTCCCCACAAAACCAGGTGACATCTCTTTTAAAGGAATATGCTGAAAAGCACACAGATAAAGCATACAGATTTGAGCAGAGGCTAAGGGAGCTGGGGCTGTTCAGCCTGAAGAAGCGGAGGCTCAGGGGAGACCTCATTGCTCTCTACAACTCCCTGAAAGGAGGGTGTAGCCAGGGGGGGTTGGTCTCTTCTCCCAGGCAATTCTCAGCAAGACAAGAGGGCATGGTCTCAAGTTGGGCCAAGGGAGGTTTAGGTTGGACATCAGAAAGAATTTCTTTACGGAGAGGGTGATCAGACATTGGAATGGGCTGCCCAGGGAAGTAGTGGATTCTCCATCCCTGGAGATATTTAAAAAGAGACTGGATGTGGCACTCAGTGCCATGGTCTGGTAACTGCAGCGGTAGTGGATCAAGGGTTGGACTTGATGATCTCTGAGGTCCCTTTCAACCTGGCTGATTCTGTGATTCCATGATTCTATGATATACTCTAAGGACATCCTTGTGCAGCTGTGCCCAAATTTAAATCATAAAGCAAAGCTACTAGCAAAATGAAACCAGTGAAACTGTAATACACATTTCTCTGCTTTAATTTCTTTTTGAGCTCTGGAATCTCTTCAGATTAGGTTAGAGTCCACTGGAGGAGGATGGCTGAGTCAGATAACTCTGTCCTGCAATGGGAACCAATTAGCACCTCAGCACAGCACAAGGCTCAGAGCAGAAAAGGTGCTTTGCACCCACTCTGGGAATGTGTGTGCACTTCACCTCCAGCCTGTGCTTCCTGTTGGGAAACTCTGCTCTGAAAATGTCAAGACAATCTGTTACAAGGTAAGGCTTAAGTTTAGTATCCATTCGTCCTAACTTGTTCTACCTCTGTTCTCCAGGGGAAAAAAAAGAGCTTTATCTCCCTACAAGCCATCTGGCTCTGCCAGCCAAAATAGTTCCCTTTACTCAGTCCATGTATATCAGCAAGCATTAACAGAGTATGTACATTTCTATACTTACAGTTCCCACACAAATGTTTAGAGAGGAATATCCCAACTATTTCTTAAATTTTTGCCACCAGGGAGCAATGGAAGAGCTCCAAGGAAATTAAAAGTGTTTATGCTAACCAATGTCAAAGATGTCTTGGAGGAACTGTGCTGCTTTCAGCAATTAAAGGTATTTAGTTGTTCACTGGCTTTCACAAATCAGTTGTATCCACGAATTATACACCTTACTCATGATTCAGAGGAAATGAGCTGCAGTGAACTGTTCCCTGATCACCATAGGCTGCTGCAGTAGTGAAAGGACTGGTGACAGACACACACAGAGGTTATGTTCCTAGGAAAGAGAAAGAGGAGACAAAATAAAAGAAAGAGAAAAAAAAAAAAGAGAAGGGGAAAAAAAAAAAAAAAGGAAAGTAATAAAAAGGTGTTTTTGTTGTTGTTAGAAATAGAAATTATACCATTTACAATACCAGCTGGTGTTTTACTTCAGTAGTAATTAAAGAAAAAGGTTAAATTAAAGCAAAATTTTGGGACTGGTATTTGCACTTACACAAGTCACTTCTGGGAGAATTCACCAGCCTTTTAGGTTACTGTGTATAAAGAAAGTGAAAATAAAACCAAGAAGCAGCAACAAACTCCTTATTATTCAAGACTGAAATCTTTTGTAAAGCAAATCACTGAAACCTGTGTTACTGCATCAAACTGGTAAACTTGTCATACATTCTGTGAAGCATTAAGCCATTCTTCATTACAAATGTGATGCAAAATTATGATAAATGGCTTCACCTTCTAAATGGAGAGTAAAATCCAATCTCTGTATTTATCCAATTTGTCATTTTTTGTTCATTCTGTTTAGAGACATTTTTGTTTTCCTATTTGAGATGAAGTTGGACAAGGGGTTAAGAGGATGGCATATAAACATCACTGGCTCTCTATATATGGGTTTTTGCCCAGTTGTCAATACTGAGCTGTAGCAAGACGAACATCTCTTAGGGAACGGCGCTTCAAGGTCCAACCAGGTGTTCCAGCAGAGACTCAGGAGCAATGCTCTAAGCCTATGGCTCTCAGAGTTGACTAGCCCAGATTGGTGCCCTTACTCCAAGAGCTACTGACCTCTCTGCAAAGCATGCTCAGGACTGAGCTCCACCTGTGTCTCAGGCCTCACCTTTTATTGGCCCCCTGGTCCTGCTCATGCGCAGTGGGGGCCCGCCCTAATCAGGCACAGGTGGGCTTGACACAAGCTCATGCTCACTCCCTGGCAATTAGTGGCACCTGGTTGCCTCGTTACACTACACTGAGCTGCAAGAGCATTCACTCTTTTTATCTCTCCTTTCAAAATCTTTATAAAAATGTATCTTTGATAGACTTCTTCACTGTGTTTTATGCAGATAACTTCCTAGGACTCCTGATCTAAATTTGAAATGTTATAACATTTTTTCTTCTTTATCCCACACATTAATGGATACAATAAGGGTAATTTTTCTCAAAAAGGAATGATTATTATTATTTTTTTTTGTAAGGCTCAGGAGAGACATCATGAAACCAAAAGGGAAAAAAGCATTGTAAGATAAGAGTTGGAAACACTAGGATAAAAAAATGTATGAACAAAGTATTCTTCAGCTTTACTGTTTTTTTGAGATTTATAAGCATGCAGGTTTCTCTATAACCATGAAAATCAGAAATTCATTGATGAAAAGTGAAATTTTCCATTTATGATAAAATTCCACAAGCTGCAGCATCAAGCAAAGTGAACAGGACTTTCACAAAACAGCCAGAGTAGTAATTATTCCTGCAACAACCTAAACATTTTAATTCATACCTAAGACAGTGTTATAGACTTACCAAAATATTTCAAAATGTTTAAGAAATTAATAAATACCAGGCAAAAATATTATCTGACAATATTACAAAAGCATTCCATATTTTCCAAAAAACAACACAATTATCAAATAAGTCTTAACCATGCTTCCAATATAACAATATCATGTTTAATGAACTGAGTGGATTGTTTTCTAGCCTTCTGTTAAAATAAAAAGAACAAAGTCTGTGTGAGACCAAGGCAGAGGCAGATCCATACACCTAGTCCAACAGCACAGTATTTTCCATGTCAGAAGAAAATCTTCCTCTTATAGCAAATAATAACCAAAAAGAAAATCATTACTGAAAAATTTCCCAATTTGTCAGTCCATTGGGTCTGGGGAATTTTTTTTACTTCTCTCTATAAAAATTCTTCATAAAAAAACATCTAAATTAAAGTTTTGCAAAGTTTACTACTGCTATTTGTCTTACTAAAAAGATTTAAATCATTAAGAAATGTGGGTTAATCATTATTGGCCTTGGAAGATCAAGAAATTTTCTTTAAAAGGCACAATTACAAAAATGCTACCCAGCATTTGTTTTGGAAAAATAATTTCTCAGAGTTCTAGTCTTTGCTCTGCTAGAAGTCTGTAGCACATCTTATGAATCAAATATCACAAAGTTAATTTTCTTCAAAGTCTTTAATTTAACATGATGTGTAGAAATCATTAAGACAGGAACTAGCATTTTTTAATTATTTTAACTAGTTGCTTGGAATCCTTAGATACTGGGTGCCATCATTAATGTTGAGAGTAATTAAGTCACAGAATACCAATTTCTTGCCTCCTTGACTTTCCCCCCTCTTCTTCTCTGACTGTTTTCTCATTTCTTTACATACAGCTCTCCAAAAGCCCTCAGTTTTTCTCACTTTCAGATTTGACTGTGTCCCTCTAAGTGCAAGACAAGCCACTAATTATTTTTTCTATCTTTTAAACTTCCCCCTTTTAAACTTCCCCTCTACTAGTTTTTCGTTCTAAGGGGAAGAGTTCCAGCCTTTAGTTTTGTGAAAGATTATACAGAGCTCTTTTCATTGCAATAAATTATTCTGATTTCCTGAAAGTTTTATTCCCATGAAAACACACTGCTTTTGTAGCTTAAACATATTAAAGAATGAGCGGCAATAAACTACATATGAAATGTTATGCAAATTATGCTAAGATTAAGGCTTTTTTTTCATATTGAATTGGAACTAATTGAATGAAACTGAATGAAATATGTGCAGATACTTAAAACTACCTTTGCTTCTGGTGGAAGCTTGATTTCTATGTATAAATTAAGTGTTTTATGGCATTTCAATTCTGGTTCATTATTTTTTTTAGTTTTTACAAATGTCCCTTAAACTACTGTGTCCTCATTCATACACTACCTTGTACATCATAGGTTTTTACAATGAATCCCTGCAGTGATATTCTTAATTTAAAAAAAAAAATACTGAGAGATATGAGCAGGGAACAAACTCCTCTTATCCTGCACAAAACATGTTATAGGTGTGTGACACATGCTCAATAAAACCTTTTAACTGCATGCCAGTGATGTCAACTCACCATGTAGCTAAAGGAGCATCACCTCACCATGGTTTCTCAGTGACAGCAATCATGGAACTTATCACCACAGCCAAACCCAGGATAACAAGTGGTAATATGACTCTTAGCAAAATGCCTGTAATCATGGTTAGGGTTGATCTACATCACCTTTTGAAATATCCCAAACAAAATAACCTAGGCAAAATAACTCAAAATCCCAGGTCATATGTCCAGGCTTTTGATATTACCTGCCTTCCAATACTTCTGCTATGTAAGTATCCTGTATTTCTTCCTTTTCCTTCATCTTTCCCCACACTCCCCACCCCAAAGCACCGCAATTTTGTCTGATAAAACAGAAAGAGAACTCATATATGTTTATATTAAAATATAAATGCCTGATTACTTTTTGAAATTGAAAATTTATGAAACATAGGACAATTAAGTATGTTCACAGCAGACACAGCTTTAATGTACTGGATTATTATTTTTTTTCACAATTCTTTTCTCAAAAGTTCACAGTGTTAGACAGGGAAGCAAATTTCCTTCCACTTACATTCAGGAATACTGTGTCATTTCACTTAGAAAACCACCATGTTGTTTTTTCCTACACAGTCTCCTGAGAGTCTAGGTTAACAGATTTTACTGTCTTTCACTTCAGTTTTGTAAGCTGACTCTAACTGCAAATGCATGAAGCAGTTATAAAACTCCTAGCATTACAAGAAGCAAACACACATTGCTGTAAAAATGTAAACCACACATTTCTGTAAAAAAAAAAAAAAAAAATCACCAGTGAATATGAACAGGTTTTTCTATGTTTAATATACCTTGAGCCATAATATTCCTGTGGGAAGACCAACAAATCCTAGGCCAACCTATCAATAACTGAGAGCCAGATAAGAAGACACAAAAGCAGTGGCGTTTCACATATCCCCAAAAGATCTGCAACCCAAATGACATACATCATATATTTTTGAGTTTCATCTCTTTTATCCAATGCAGTCTGTATGTGAAAATGAGAACAAGTTTTGTGTTACCAGCATCACATTTATATTTTTTCTGAATTGAGATGGGACTCAAAACGTACTTGAGAGGCTAAAGGGACTATTTACTCAGCCAGTGCTTATAAAGCAGTGTGGGGAAAAAAAAATCCAAAAAAAGGTATTGTGGAAATACTACCTAGTACTTAAGTAACTTTATTGCATGTCCAGGACAGAAGATTGTATTTTTTAAATTGCTTTTTAATCTTAGTTCATCTGGATAGCTTTTGTATCAAAAATAAACACATCAGCAAAAAAATTTAGTTTGGGATGGTTAACTTCAGAAGGAGCTTTTCCAGCTTTTCCTCCCTCAAAGAAACAAAGAACTGAAACAATAAATAAATAAACTTCTTATTTATCCAGAAGGAGAAATAGTTTTGTTTGGAAATGAATGTATGTGCAGTCTGCATTTGTTTTGATTTTAGTCTTGTGTGACATTGAATTTATGGACTCACAAGTAACCCTTGCCATGACAAATTTTATTCATCTGAGGGTCCTATTTATACTCTTAGACATTCCCCAGGATCCACCCGCAAGACCTTCCCAGGTTCCTACCACCAAGGTCCTGGTGGTTCCAGTAGTTTTCCACCATGCCTCAGGTAAACAAGGTAACTTCATCAGCAGATTCCTTTCTAATCGCCCACATTAACTTTTCCATCTCCCACAGTCTTGTTAATCATAACTCTGAACATTACTACCAGTTAAAGCTATGGAATACAACAAATCAAGAGTGGTCTCACAGCCTGAATATGGGAAAAATTATGGCATCTGGATAATGTAAATAGATTGAAAATAGCACCAGAATCCAGGAAGATAGCTGCAGGATAGTAGTTATCATTTTAAAGGGCAGAGATGCATTAGTTCTCCAGTAGGCAGGAACCTGAAAGTAATCTGTCAGTACCAAAGAGCACATAAGAAAGATTATTTCTTCCCTCTGTCAAAAAAGCTGGCTGAAACAATTGTCACCAAACTGTAAATTTTCCTGCAGGGACTTGTCACAGTGGCATTTGGTCTTTAGGTCTCTGCTTCAAAAAGTATGAGATTTTAATTGCTGATCTGAAAAATTCTGTGGGCAAAGAGGAAGAGGCCCTTGCTACATTTTCATACAGAAGAAACTACTTTTGCAGGAGTATGTAGCATTTAATTGCATATTTAACCTAATTTAACACCAAGAAATTAGTGTTGTGATAGTACCATAATGAAAAGAGTTATTTCAGAATATCATACTTTCCACTGAATTACACTATTTTTGTTTTTCTGCAATGGAAAACCCCTTTGGGCAGGTCTGTGATTGAGTGTTTATTCATAGAAAAGTTCTCCTCGAGAAAAATGGGAATATTTGCAGCTATCAAACCATCATAGAACATTTCCAGAGCTAATGTGTGAAAGATAAATTGGTTGCTTTTAAATAGAGGAACAATGTATTTTTTTATAAGAACTAAATGATATATATTTGTACATGTTTGCATACGTATATTAGTAAGCAAGGTTATGACTAGAATATTTTCATTAAAAAGTGAATGCATAACCAGTGAGTTTATGCCTGTCTTCAATTCTGTTAATATAACAAAAATTAACTGTAGCAAAACTCTGATTCATAATTTTCTTTTAATATATGATTACTTCAGAGATGAAAGTAAGATCTATGATAGAGACTATTAAGAGCACGTAGGCAGACAGAATGGGAAGTGGGTGAAGAAAACTGTAATTGGGCACTTTTGTGAGATTACAATAGGACAACTGTGTCTGAAGGAATGCTTCTTTAAGATAAATTGTATATTACCCTTTGTTAAAAAAAAGTCTTGGGCTTTTGCTGCAACATCTCAACAATAGATTTATAGAATCATAGAAATAGAATAGTTTGGTTTGGAAAGGAACCTTACAGATTATCCATTTCCAACCCACAGGCAGGGACTCCTCCCGCTAGACCAGACTGCCCAAAGCCCCATCCAACCTGGCCTTGAACACTTCCAGGGTAGGGACATCCACAACCTTTTTGGGCAGCCTGTTCTAGTGTCTCACCATCCTCACACTAAAGAATTTCTTCCTAATATCAAACCTAAATCTGCACTCTTCCAGTTGGAAACTGTTACCCTTCGTCCTGTAGCGACATGCCCTTGTAAAAAGTCCCTCCCCAGCTCTCCTGTAGCCCTCCTTCAGCTACTGGAAGGCTGCTGGAAGGTGTCCCCAGAGCTTTTTCTTCAGGTTGAACAATCCAAACACATTCAGCCTGCCTTAATGGGAGAGGGGCTCCAACCCTATGATCATCTACATGGCCCTCTTCTGGATTCAGTCCAAGAGATTTGTGAACTTCCCTTAATGTGGGCTCTGAAACTGGACCCTGTGCTCCAGGTGAGGTCTCATGAGAGCAGAATAGATGAGGAGAATCACATCCCTTGACCTGCTGCTGTGCTTCTGATGCAGTCTGGGATGAGGTTGGCTGTCTGGGCTGCAAAGAGGACATTGCCAGCTCATGCTGAGCTTCCCACCAACCAATACTCCCAAGTCCTTCCCCTCAGGGCTCCTCTTAATCCATTCTTTGCCCAGCCTGTGTTTTTGCTTGGCATTGCCCTGACCAATGTGTAGAATCTTGCACTTGATCTTACTGAATTACACAAGACTGACATAAGTCCACCCCTCAAGCCTTTCAAGGTCCATCTGTATGGCCTCCCTCCCCTCCATCATGTCTACCACACCACACTGCTTGGTATCATCAGGAAACTTGCTGAGGGTACATTAATTTCCAGTCTTCATGTCTCCAACACACATGTTAAACATTAGTGGCCCCAGTACCAACCTTTGAGGAACTCCACACACCACTGGTGTTCATTTGGAATCAAGCCATTGATCACTGCTCTGAGTGTGACCATCCAGCCACCCCAAGTGCTCCATCCGTTGAATTCCTATCTTTCCAATTTAGAGATCAGAATGTCATGCAGGACAGTGTCAAACATTTTGCACAAGTCCAGGTAGATTGGACTTCTCCACCAACATCACCCAATTTGTCAGGCACAATTTACCTGATGAAGCCATGGTGGTTGCCACCTCATTTTCCATGTGCTTTAGCGTAGTTATATATGTAAGCATATGAATGTATATATAATGCGTGTGTGTATATATATATATAATAAATATATATAATGTAAATATATATGTATCTATGTATCTCAGGTAATTTAAAACAATATTTTAAAGGATTTTAAATTTATCTTATTTATATGGTGCAACAAGTCATTCTATCATTAATAGAGAGCAATTTTCTTTCACAGACATCTACTTTAGAAGAAAAACCTACATTTGGATGTATTGAATGTCAATCTGTGTACTTTCGTTAATACATTCTACACTTCCATTAAAAAAAAAAAAAAAATTACATAAGAAAGTAATTCTGTTCTGTTGAGGTTTTTGCTGATGTGTTTCTCTTTTATTATTAAAAGTGTTTGGAAAACAAATACCAAAACCCCCTGTACCCAGAAGGTCTAATATTATAAAAGATGCACAAATGGAAGCAGGCAGGTATAGCTCTGAGACAAAGTACCTGGCTGTAGAGGAGTCTGAATAAAGGAAGGAACTGAAACATGATGGCTGGTGGAAAAGCCTTTTTTCCTGACCTATTGTTTTTCATCCAATACTGTTAAGTATTGACTGTATTGTTTTTTTATGTGTTCTTATAAGAAGCCTGTCCCAATGTCCATTGACGTTTTTGCTACATTAATTTTGGCACTCTTCTCCCAGAAGATCTGACTTAGCTGTCAAAAAACTTTGTTTGTTTGCCCTGAAAACACAGCAAAATCTATGCATAACAGTCTTAAAAATTAAAAATAATAATTTTTAAAAATGTTTACAAGGTCCAAAAAGTACAGCAGCCAAAATGGAAGTTATGTATTTAATATTTCTGTGAAGAGCTGCAGTTCCTCATAGTGCAAGATGGAAATTATCTAATTTTAAAACTACAGTTTTTTAAACCATTAGAAGAATATATATATAAAACAAAAAGACAATGATTGAAATTATTGGATAATGCATTATAAAAGATTCATATATTAATTAAGCATAATTATCATTAAAAATAGGCATAATTTAGATGTTAATTAATTCATCTTTTCCTTATCTTACAAGAGCATATGTGGGCTGTCTAGTAGCAAAAGCTGTTATACTGAAATGTCCTCCAGAAAGAAATATATCTTAAAATGCACATATGCACAGAAATGTTTTCTAAATATATTGCCCATACTAAGAGCTCAGAACCTCAACAAGCAATTGTTCTTATATTTGGAGCAATGATAAATTTACATAGAAAAGGATATGAAACTCAGACTCTAAAGGATCAAAGGAAAAGCTATCAATTTTGTCGCCAGATAAGAGTTTGCAGCTGTACCCTGACACTGGTTTTTCTCAAATCTTTTTTTTAAAAGCTACTTCTATTGCTACCCCCTGAATTCTCACTAGGAAGTCGGGGTTCATGAATCATTTACACGTTCCCTTCAAAGAAATTTGATATAAAAAATCTTCCATCAGCATGTTTTACTTCCTCAGACTGGAGTTCAAAAAAATATTTCAAAAGTTAATAAATTTTTTTTTTTTGTGAATAAAGTAAATATCTTTGAAACTTCTTTGTTTCTCAATATTTACTTTAAAATAACAAACTGAGGCAAACAGGATTTCCAAGCATAATCCTTTCTTTCATGTGCAAAAAAAAAAAAGGCACTGATGTTTTTTCTAAACATATTTACAGGCCCCAAACTTGCCAAAAGTATTTGGATCATATTCTGATAGTTCTCAGTCAGGATTATCAGTCAATACATGGAGAAAGTATTCCTACAACTTACACTTCTAAATCTACAGATACAATAGAGATGGACAGAAAGTAGGTGTTTATTTTTCATTCATCTTCTGTCAGACACCTGAAGAAAGGATTGATTGGAGTAAGCTTAAAAGATAAGGATACATTATATGCAGGTAAATTTGAATTATGCATCTTCACTAAAAGTCATCAAAGGCCACAGTCATGGCATCTTCAGACAAGATTCTTATTAGTCATGTACCGTTTTTGATGTCAGTGGGTTTACTATCATTCTTATTGCACATTATGTACTTAAATAATTTATTTCTGTAGGAATACAACCATTTCCTTCATAGAAATTTTTAATTCAAAATTTTCAATGAGGATTGTGCACAGGATGCACAACTGTGCTTCAGGGATAAATTTAATAAATAGAAAATTCTTTTAAGGTACTGTAATGCTAACCAAAAATATAAGCTAAAGGAAGTGGGCTGTCCAGAAGCAAAGAATCAGTGGGTACAGAACCTATTGGTGTTCCATAAAAATATTTAAAGTCTGGGGATAGCTAAGTCACCAGCATGTGCAGCAGTGCTGCAAAGTATTTTATATTCAACACAGATTTAAAACATGAAACATGGTCAGTTGTAATATTTCTTTTTAACCCTTAGGTCTGAAAAATTATGATTCAACTTGATTACAATTTCTCTCCACACAGTATTAGGATGCAAGCCAGACATTTTATATTAAATGAAGCCATATTTGCACAAAATTGTCAGAGTGTTTTTCTCCAGGAAGAGGGTTGAATGGGAACATTCATAGGAAATATTGTGTATATGGAAAGGAACTATTTAATTTAACATTTTGAACCTCTATTTGTATTTACAAGATGTAAAGTACTCTTTAAAAAGTCATTATTTTACTCCTGTTTTCTTATCTGGAACCTTTGAAAGTACAGATTTTTTACGACAATTCAAGCTGAATCAAAAAAAGTCAGTGTTAAATGGCACTTTCTTTCCTGCTATCCTATAATGATCTTTTCTTATCAAGCCATGCTTTAAATAAATTGTAGTTTGATACCAAAGAAAGGTGAGAAAGTAATTTTCGACAAAGGAACTAAGAGAGATGAAAGTGCCACAGAATGAGCAGAACATCTGAATGCAAAAGTGGCCTTTCTGATATAATTACAGAGAACTTAGGGATGTTACCATGAACAGAAAAAATACTGTAATTGACCAATTTTTAAGTGTTTCTTTTCTTTTTAATTCCTTCTCCCTTCTCCCTCTCCCTCTTCCTCTCCTCTTCTCAACAGGGAAAATATGAGAAAGGCACCAGGATATTTACATTGGCTTTATTTACAAAATAAAACTTATTTATAAATCTTGTTTACACAAATTAGAAATAGTTAAAATTAAAAAAAAATAATACTTTAACACTATTAAAGCGTAACGTTTTAACTGACCTGGAACATATTTGTATGTTTTCATTTTATGAACACATTCTTAACTTAATGTTCTAGAGTAGCAGGGGAAAATGTTCAGAAATCTTAAAAATACTTGGAAAAAAAATATCTGTCCCTTTTTAAATCTTGTTTGGATTCAGACTGCCTAAAATGACTTTAATTTTCTTCGTGCACTATTATGAATTAGTATCAAGTATGTACTTGATAAGTAGTATTATTATTCAAAAAATGCCTGGTGATGCACTGAGATTGCTAGATAAAGTCAGGTAGAGATGAACTACTTTGAAAAATCACATTTTAAAATACAAGTGAAAGGAGAAAGAAAAGCCCTGATTACTTAAGGCTGTAGTAGTAGAGCAAAATCAGACTTGAAGAAAATTTTTTGATAACCTGGAAAATTAAGAACATTCAGATAAGACCAAGCCACCTTTTCAAGTATACTTCTCTCTTTTAACTGACCTTCAATTGTAATACTCTTGGGGCTGAAAGGATAACTCTATTCTTGATTTTTCCCTTTGTTTTTTAACTCTCTATCCACAGAAACAAATACCAAATTAAGAGCATGAGAGGAGGGTGCAACTTAAAAAATTCACTTCTGGCCACTATATACAGCTGACTGAGTTGGCTTTCTGTTTATTGCAACTGCTCCACAAGAGTATTTGATTGGACCTTTATTGCATTGAAATCTTTCTGCTTTTTCTTGAAGTGTAATCAATCAAATTATATGCTACTCTCCTCTTTTGCTGAAAACAAATTCCAACTGTTGCCCCTTTACTTCATCCCTTCACTACTGGTCTCTCCATATTTGTGAAAAATGTATTACCAAGCCTTACAAGAATCACCTTAGAAAATATTGTCTCATGTATCACCATTCAGTCATAGGAGATAATGGACAGTAAAGAAGAAATAAAGAGGAATTGCTGTTTTTCTGGGTTTTAGAATAATAAACAAAGACAAAGATATAAGTCAATAAGCTGAAAGGATAATGTAAACTGAAAATATTTATGCCTTCCAGGGAAGAATTATGATATTATCGAATGTAATAGAACTACTACCATGGATAAACACAGAAATGAATAAACTTCCCTGATTCAGTAACTCAGAATGAGCTATAGAACACTTTGGCCCAGCATTATGAGTGATTAAAGCCCAAAAGACTGCAGCCTTAATTTCTGGATGTCTGATTTAGGAGCTCTTAAAGTCACCTGGCTGTCACAGTGTGAAATGGTAATTTTCTATACATCATGTCCAATAGAACATCAATAGTTGGGTGACCAGCTATTGCTGCACCCCAAAGTTCACCCATGGTGAGGGAACATTGCAGGTTTCTTTGTGAGAAAGTAAAGCCTATGTAAAGCTCACACACCAGGCTCTTCCCAACAACCTGTATGGCCACCACAGCAAAGGTGGCCAAAAATGAAATTATGCAGACAGACCCATACGTGTAGACAGCTTCATTCTGGAATCCCATGTAACCATCACTCCTTACGAGACAGGATAGTTAAAAGTACTGTTCAAAATTAGATATGTGATTGAAATATTGATTTTGTTGTCGGAGATGAGAAAATTCTTTTTGGACTCCTAGGGTCAAGTATTCTGACTGAAAGAAAACATGGAATGTATAGAACTAAGACCACACAATTGATACCTATACAGAGATGAATGGAGCTGCTAATAAGAATCTAACTGATTAGGCCAGGCTGAGATTTTGCTAAACCAAGTAATATCCTTTGAATTTATGCTTTAGTTGCTCCATTTTGTACAGTGAAAACTCAGACTTAGTACACAGTCCTAAAGATTCCCTACATATTTTCCAGTATAATCAATACACACAACACCAGAGTACACAGTGTGACAAGAGTTTGTTACTTCAGCAGTAATTTTAGAACCAATGTATAAATTAGTTTTAGATAATTATGTATAAAACACCTGACCAAAAGAACTATTTCCTCTCCTTAAACAATCAAATACAATACTTTCAAAAGTTTTTCTTAAATAACTATATACCATAAGCTTAGATTTTCTACAAATTTAAGATAGGTATTTAGCCCATATTACCTGTTTTTACAGCAATTTAGCACTACCTATGGGTACAGGCTTGTATTGTAAATTTGTAGCAAATTTGTGAAAGATTTGTTTTACAGATAATGGTAGGAAGACAAACATTTCATTATAGAAAATGACTCTGCAAAATGGTACTATTCTACAGAAACACAGCCTGGCAGAACACCCCAAATCCTATAATTTCCTCTTTTTTATTAATTTAAACATAAGAGTTAGAAGAGATAACCAGAAAATGCTGGGATTAAATTCAGTAAATTACTTTTGCTTTTAGCCCTGCAAAGGCAGCCCCAGATGGACAGCACAGGTTTCATTAGTCAGGCACCACTGAAGTGACTGATAACAACCTGTCAGATGAAATCAGACACAGTCTTATTTAACACATGATGCTGATTTCTCTAAGTCCAGTCTGACTGACAAAGCCCACATCTCTGTTTTACCATTAGCCACAACTGCAGGATGACCCACGGGTCATAGACGGCTTAATACAACTTTTCTCTCAAGCACAGCTTGAGTGGTAAATCTCACTGGGATATGTGAGCCAGAGAGAGATCTGGAGCCCTCATCCTCTGCCTACCTGTACACAACAGTTTCAGGGATGGGAGCAGATGAGCAACATTCCAGGTACTGCTACAGAGAGATACCTAGGGAATGTTTCATAGAATCATAGTATCATAGAATTAGCCGGGTTGGAAGGGACCTCAGAGATCATCTAGTCCAACCCTTGACCCACCGGAGCAGTTGCTAGACCATGGCACTGAGTGCCACATCCAGTCTTTTTTTAAATGTCTCCAGGGACGGAGAATATACCACCTCACCGGGCAGTCCATTCCATAGCCTAATCACTCTCTCCGTGAAGAAATTCTTTCTAATATCTAACCTAAACCTCCCCTGGCACAACTTAAGACCATGCCCTCTTGTCTTGTTGAAGGTCGTCTGGGAAAAGAGTCCAGTTCCCACCTCGCTACAGCCTCCTTTCAGGTAGTTGTAGAGAGCGATGAGGTCTCCCCTGAGCCTCCTCTTCTTCGGGCTGAACAGCCCCAGCTCTCTCAGCCTCTCCTCATAGGGCCTGTGCTCGAGTCCCTTCACCAGCCTGGTTGCCCTCCTTTGGACCTGTTCCAGGACCTCTACATCCTTCTTAAACTGAGGGGCCCAGAACTGGACACAGTACTCGAGGTGAGGCCTAACCAGCGCTGAGTACAGGGGAAGAATCACCTCCTTGGACCTGCTGGTGACGCTGTTTTTGATACAGGCCAGGATGCCATTGGCCTTCTTGGCCACCTGGGCACACTGCTGGCTCATGTTCAGTTTCTTGTTGATGCAGACTCCCAGGTCCCTTTCTGCCTGGCTGCTCTCCAGCCACTCTCGAGATCATCTAGGAGAAAGGGGTCTAGACCACATGAAAATTTGTCCAGATTCATATTGCTCTGCAGAAATTCTATCCTCACCATCAGTCTCTCATGAAGATCTGATCACAGATCCTTCTGAAATAATCTGTGAACAAACATATGAGATTTTTTAGAAGGCTTCCCTTCTCTAAGAATTAATTGATGGACTTAATTTTGTCCAAGTTACTCCTACATACCTGCATTCTTGAAGCAAATGGAACACTTTGGGCAATCTTGTCTACTGAGAGGTTACCCTGCCCGTGCTGGGAGGGTTAGAACCAGATGATTTAAAAAAAAAAAAAAAGCTAGTGAAGGGGTATTTAAAGTTTAAACTTAGATAAAGAATGGATACTTTTTATACTGTTTGTACAGGCTTTATACTGTTTCTACATGTTTTGAATCATGATTGTGAACAGTCATGGAGCTGCAAAAAGAAAGTCCTTTTAAAGGTGAGCAAACGTTGACGCATTTCAACAGAAATCCCTACCCCGTTTGGTTTAGATCCTTTATGCTCCTTTTTTGTTTGTGTTCTTCTTGATTTGTATAAGGATTGAGTTTACTGGAAGGATTACTTCCAGACACAGCAAACACCAAGTATATTACAGAGAACAACCACGTGTGCCTGTGGAATAACAGCCCCTTCAGTCAGGCAGTAAACACGTAGCACAGGACTTTTAGGTCTAGCTAAAATTGTGACTGCTGAGCACCATGGGGAGAACAAAATGCACAGATCTCTCCTAGAGAAAAAAGGATTATTTGCAGATTTATTTAGGTGGAGTCTGTTTCTGAGCTCTGTACTTCTCAGTACGAAAAAATATATCTGCATCAAGAGACTCACTGACTTAAAATAGGACTACAGAGAGACAGAGGGTTATGCTGGCAATAACAGAAAATTCAAGACATACTACAGTAATGGTATTGTTTATGGACTCTGGAAGTCCTGAATAAAATCTTAATTGTTTAATTCTTTGGTGGTTTTAGGGAACGCTTGAGCAATTTTGTTCAAGAATAAGCTTAGGGAATTGGGATATTAACAAACAAAAAGAAGTAGAATTTTTAGGTAAGTTGCCTGCTATGAACTGTTTGCCAAAATTAGGAAAGTCTCTGGATCTCTGTGGTTTCCCAGAAATAGTCACCACCTGTCACCTTTATATGTCTGTTTTACTTTCATCCCTCAAAAGCAAAGACTACATTTCCAACACCACCTGCTGCCTACTGTTGAATATACTGTAACATCTTCCAAATTATACTCTGTATGCTGCTATTCAAGTTTAAGAGTTTTAAGAGCTAAAACCCTAGGTAGGGGTCGTCTTCTACCTATAAATTATAACCTATTATGTGTAGATCCCTTCCATGGTTCCTGGATTCTGAAGAAATTTGAAAGTTGCTTATCCACAGGATAGCTGGAAATGATAGTGAGGTTTTCAGGCTTGCTTCCTGCCACATCTCCTACTCAGGCACTTTCACATCGTGTTGCTTCCATTTCTCCTCCTATCTGTGTGCTGTGCACTGCAGCCTGATTGCCCTCTCTGTTATACCACCATGAGCCTAACAATGTCTTTGAAGTGCTAGGAAAATTGGTTTGTTTCTAAATTTAATGGGTTATTTCTGTGAGTCTGAGTGGTAAATATTATCTTAGTATATAAGCGGCAGGCAAGGCAAACCACAACTACAGATTACAAACACAAAACAAACAAACAAACAAAAAAACCCAAACCAAACTAACAACAAAAAACCCAACCAAACGAACAAAAAAACCCACACCAAACCTTTGCCTTCAGCAGAGCAGGAGAGAACTGGGGAATTTTATTGTCTAGATCAAAGATATGCCATCAAAATAACTTTATTGGCTGGAGTAATTGAAAATTATGGGAAAAACTCTTAAAATGATGGTATATGTTGTCAGGGACAATATCAGTTTAGAGCAGTAATAAAACAGATGATTGGTGAGCAAGGTCCAGCCTGTATTTTGATAATAAGTCAAAATCAATCTAATTTTTTCTCATTTAAAAATATTAGAAAATCCAAGTCATGCAAATAATTTTCATTACAGTTCGCTCAAAGGTCACAAAGATCCCTGTTTAGTAATGTAGATAAGGCTCCACTTAGTTTCAGTGAGAACAGAACTACATTTCTCTGTTTTCTGTTATAGAAAGAGACAATGTGATATCGGAACTGAAAGGAAATGAAAAATCTAGAAAATTAACAACTGATCTAATTACTTTTGAAATATTTCTATTCATTTCAACAGAACCTGGATCAGATAACATGTGAGAGAATAACATTGATTAAGGCAGAAGTCTGTTCCTCCTCCTGCATATTTAACCAACCACCAGAGTATGGTGCTAGACAGGGATCAGGAAGAGCATTGGTTATTCAGAATATACCAGAGGCATCCCAAACTTGACTGTCATTGGGCTCAACAAAATATCTGAATAAATACCAAAATCCTCAGCTAATGTTACATCTCACAGTGTTGCTGGGTCTTTTAAAGCTCACTGAGAAAGATATGAAAAAAAAAAAAATGCATAAGAAAAGTACAGGTCAAGTACAGGTCAGTACTGTCCCTATAATACATACAACCCTCCCCCCCCCAAAAAAAAAAAAAAAAGTAAAACAATAATTTAGAAATTAAATTCCTGAGCCGTATGTAAGGATGTAATATTTGCTTTCTTGTTACTTTGTTACTTCCCTTTTTTTCTGTGACCAATGGATGGAAACAGTGATTTCCAGCAATACAATAGTCTTCTACATTTTCATGAATTATGATGCTTAAAGACTATAACTGTTCTTTCCACAGGCACAATGGATGACTGTAAAGCATCATTAAATGCCTTCTTCACAGCCATTTCCTTGAAGAAGGCAAACAACTGGAACTATAACGTACAAACACTCCATCCCTACTATGACAAATGAATCTATATGCAATGCACTGCCAAAGATTCTCTTCCAATATCCTCTGAGATTGTTTTATGACAGTGTTGTGTTCAGAGAGGTTCAGCTAATTTAAGTGCTGAAGTTTCAAAACTCAGGGTCAAATACAGGTGTTACCCTTTCCCTTCCTGCTAAAAAAAGATTCTAATTCCCTCCTCCATCACTGCAAGCATTGTATGGAAATTCTAACATTTTGAGATCTAAAACACTTCACTTATTGAAAGTATGAGGTAAATATCTGTCAGAATGGATCTGGAAAATGTCAGGTTGCTACAGCAAGTTTTTTTACTTTTGGGCACTTTATATTTCCTGCTCAGGATGTTACTGTGACAGGTAATAATGTAATATATTACTCTGAGGTAACAGGCAATATAAAGTAAGACCTGTCTTGTACTCAATCTAATCTTTCAGAATTGATTTACCAGAATCTCTGCAGTAACCATTTTTGGTGCTCAGAGTTATAATGTCCATAGCCACATAAGCAGACATATCTATTGAAAAATTACTCAGCCTGCTCCTCTTGCTTTTGGTTCTCTTCCCTTGTGATTTCCTCACTTCCTTGACCCCCTACCCATAACCTTAAGAGCTGAGGCCACTAGGATCAAACTGGGCAGTGTTGCCTTGTTGCCCTCTACACTGGGGAGGTATGACTAGGTTTTCTTTTCCTTCCCTGGTGAGGACATTCTTCAAACACTTAAAATAATCACCACTGAAGAAGTGAAATCAGATGGATAGGAAGGTGCAGAAACATTATGTACAATCTAAGGTTCATATATGCTATGAAGAATCTAATCTCATTTAGTTTTGTTTAGAGATCAGTAGCAAAAAATAGTTATGTGTTCTCTTATAGTACTCTCACTAGAGTCAAGACCAAATACACGGATCAGGGAGACCACCATGCTAACTTGCATGCTGACCAGCCAGAATGTAAGATCTGTAAGTCACACAGTGGGCAGAGAAGTGGTTTTTTTCTGTTACTAACACCTACGCTCTTAAAAGCATCCTTCATGGCCAATACCAAGATGTGTGTGGTGCCATATTCACTGCTGCCACCAAGTGGAGCAAATATGTGCCCAAGAATGTGACACAGGTAAAGCAGCTCCTTGAGTGCTCTGCTGGTGATGCCCTCTGATGCAACCCAGCATCCTGTTGGCTTTCTGTGCTGCTGCAGCTCACTGTGATAAAAATTAACCATTTATCAAGGCTCAGCAACTCTACACCACTGCTCATAAAACACAGAAAAGTATCCCATGACCCATCCTTGAAGAAGCTAAAACATGGAGAGGAACCCAGTTAGGTTGCACAGGTTTAATTTTCTTGAAATTACATAATGTAGGCATTCCTTTGAAAAGTTTCCAAAGAAGATTTGTGATGCTCTTTACCCAAGTTTCCAAAAGATACCTGAGAAAATAATTCGAAATAATAAGGCATTGACTGCAGGATACTTGGATTTAATCATTTTATGTCGAACAAAATCAAAGAAACTAGACCCTGCATTCTCAAAGGTACTTGAAACCTTAGCAATCCCATGGTAGAAACCTTAGCAATCCCATGGTACCTAATCCTTCTGTCACTGGTATATGAAAATGTACCTTGCCTTGATTAATATTCTATTAATCTGTGACAAATTACCTGTATCACTCACACATTTACTTTCTTGGCAAGTTATGCCTGAGATATGCCTCATTAACTGGAGTACATGTTTGATCTGAACACTGTCATACCATCTTGTTGACAGCTGGGGTGCCTTGTGCAGACTGTGCTGTGAGTGGTCTTTATTACTGCCAACCTTGTCGTGTAATGCCTTTATGAACCCTATCCAATGAGGTGTGGAAGGTGGCCCAAGGTCCATCTCTTTGTGATTAACTGTGGATGCAAATGTTGGTGTCTTGTCTCAGCTCTCGTAAAATTAATTTAACTAATCTTTGATCTCCTTTTGAGATAAAAGAAACATGAAAAGGTTTGTGTTGAATGAATTTTTTTCATGGAAAAAAAATATTTTCATCTATGCTGGCTTTTTCCCTTGTAACTTCTGAAGGAATTTAGTTCTGCTTGGAGGCAGCATTCTGACAGCCCTGAGACCAAAATTCTGAACTAGTTACAGATCAGAAACCATACGGTCAACAGCAGCATACATTTTTTCTCATAGAGAGCAGCTCTTCCAAATGGAGTCATATTTCCCATTCCCTCAGGCTGTCTGCTCTGTTTTCATCAGTCAACTTTAAAGTTACAATCAGTTTTTTAACTTGGCTATAGGGCAGGTGGATCATGACCCGCATCAAAAGCCTCTTACTATTTTATATTTTTCCTCTGAGTCTGCTTTAATCTCTAATTAATTAACGAGGCACAGCTTTTTATATGCTCAAGATGTATTTTTAAAGGAAGTCTGATGCTAGAAGATAGAATTTTTTTTCCTTTTCTCTAAAAACCTAGTCATACAAACACATTCCACATCACCCCCAACATCTGGATTCTAGACATTTAGGTCTGGGTGCAGTTCTAAATGCCGGGATTTTCCAAGAAATTTTGGCTGCGTGTGTACTTATCCAGTTGATTGTGGCAGAATGGAAATTTGTCTAACCTCCTACAGATTACTCATAGGTGGGGATCTCAGGCAATCTATTCTACTGCTTACATACCTTTATCATAAAGGTGCTTTTTATTTATTTAATCTGAATACTCACAGAATTTAAACCCATTATAACCATTCTACTCTGAGCATGGAGAACAGATGCCTTTCCTCTTCTTTGAAGAATCTGTATCATATGCTTTAACCCAACTTTAAGTTATCGTTAGGACAAAGAGGAAAATGCCATTTGCATTTACTACTTTATAAATCTTCTCAATAAAACCAGAAAAAATTAGGCTGTAGGTTAATATTACTTGATTCATATTTTAATTAGTGACAAGCTGATAGAGAAAACTGATATACAAGCATATTCACTCCTGATTTAAATGACATAGTATACCAGACTTGGTCTCACTAATTCAGTTTACTTATAGCTTTTTGTCATTCAACATATTGAACATAAATGCCCCTACTACTTTTATCCATAATTCTCTTTACTTTTACTTTCACAAAACCAGCCTTATTTCTTGACCAGGTGGTCAAGACTGATAAACTAATTTCCTGATTTAAACTCATGAAGTTAGCAGAGATCATACAGTGTAAAGTAGTTGAGACTGTGATTTTAAGTCAAAGGAAGCAAAATCTCACTGATGCACAATACAAGCATCACTTAGATGCTGTTGAATCAAAGTTTTGGCAAATAAAGCACATACTTATCTCTCATCTCTCTAAGAAAAGTTCAGTTTTTATTCCATACTTCAAAGCAACAACTGAAAAACTATCAGTATAAAACTTTTTCTGTAGTGAAGGCACAAATGGAAAACTACTCTAATGGTACTTAATGCACTGTTAGTCAATAGTTTGAATACACATCTGTCTTGCTGCATAATCTAAAACAAATTTTATTTAGCAAAGTCATGACAACATCTTAGAAACCTCAAGAAATACAAATTTTTACACACTCAGAATAAAAAGGAACTGTATAAAATCACTGAATAAAAGTGATCCAAGGGAACAGAAACTTCTATATGAAAACAGGACCAATGGAGCTCCTGCCCACATTGAAGTCAGCAGTAAAAGTCTTGGTGGGTTTGGGTAGGTAAGGCTGGCTTGACAGGGCTAATGATGCTGACATAAAGTGTGACCTGATGGATCAGTAAGGCAGGAGCTCTATGAAATAAATACACACATAGATAGGTAGTTGTTTGTCAGTTTGACTTTGATCCTGTTAAAGTGTTGCTGATAGCATGAGATGATTTGTTCTTTATTAATAAACAGCTGCATACAGAAAAAGTTTCTCTTTTCCACCACTCATTATATAGGTTAACCAACCTTGTAATAGCTATGGACACTTTCTTCTGCCAGAAAGAAGATTATCTTGGCCAGAGTTCATACTCACAGAGATCAGATATGAATTGAATTTAATTTGTTGCAGTATCTCAGGTAACTTTGCTGATGACAGAATTAAAAGCATGAAGAAACTACTGAGCAAGCCCCCTGGATACAATTATTAATAGACTGTAAGCCAAAATTCAGCACAGTTTCTTGCATTGAAAAAGACTGAAACCATCAGTGATAAAAAATATGTGTTTAAAAGTATGCATAAAGAAGAAAATTGTAGCAATACTTCTCCAATTTCAGTATTTCAGGCAAGATTTGTCCATATTGCTTCAGCATTAAAAAATAATGGTAGTACATGTAAGATGATTTACAAATGGTCCTAGAGAAAATGTATGGAAAATAAACTTTTGAGATTAAAATTTTCCATTGTCTATGAAACTGTTAAATTTTTTTTTACAAAAAACTTTACGAAAAGATCTTTCTAATCATTATATGTAGACTCTAAATGTGATGTGGCAAACTGACATGATTCCTGGCATCTCAACCAGGACAACAACTAAATATTGCATAGCAGGTATCAGATGTTTGATAAATTTAAGAAAGATAAGAGCATCATAATTTTTGCCTACTGTCATACTGAGTGGTTTAGCTTCCTAGTTTAGTAAAGCCACTGTTTAGGGTTTAGTCTATTCCCAGTTAGATCAGGATCTAATGGTAGCATCTGTCTCACTTTAAACCAGTTGGATTCATTATTATTTAAAAAAAATAAACAACATGAGGGAGTAACCGATTTTCATAACTGAGAGTGACTACTCTTTAAGAAACACAGAATATGTTGAAATCCAGTTTTCATGAAGTGGATAGTTTAGTGTGAACATTTTAATTGTAACACATTTTTCTAATCTTACAATGGTAAGTAATTTTGTTTTCTACAAATAAGCAAAAACTAGTCTGAATATTTACAACATCGTCTGCTTGTAGTTATACAAAAGAAAGCAAATCCTTTGTTTATGGTTGTACAAGTCATTCAATATTAGAGAGAAATTTAATAGTAATCTGGATACTGCTATTCTTCTACTCCCGAGTCTCTTAAGACTGAAGAACAATCCCTCAGTTACTTCTTCTGTTATTGCTGTTCTAACATAAGCACAGTAATTGTGCCTTTGATAGTTCAGATTTATTCTTGGGAGGACAGAAATTAGGGTTAAAAAAATAATCAAAATCCATGTTTTTCTAACTTTTCAGATCAGAGCACTTTATAAATAGGTTAGAAAGTGCTAAGATTTATTTACTTCAGCCTTGCTTCTTGGAACTTCAGAGTTTCTAATGGCTTTGTATAAACAGATGAAAAATACAGTCCTAGACATATTTTCAGTCAACGGCATTTCAGAAGACAACTTAATGCAGTTTTTTAATGTAACTTTTGATGTAGTTTAAGATTAATGAATGTTTAGGTGCCACAATTTACTACTTTCAAAACATTTTTAAAAGTTTAAAATGTTATTGTCCACATTTCCAGTATCACATGCCCACTTGGCTCAGAAAATTAGGATGGTTAGAAAACACACCCACTTGACTTTTATTGAATTTTTCTTCTTGTAAAACTATTTATTACATATTAAAAGCTGCTGTGTTACACAGGTTGATGTACTCATCATGCTTTGCAGAATCAGTAAAGTTATCACTACATCCACTAACTTTTCTCATACCTTATGTCATGCTGTAGTTTGTTTCTTTTCCTCATCTTACTTTTCACTCGGATTCTTAAAAAAATGCATGTTCAGATGTGTTCTGGCTATAGACTGACCAGTTTACTGATTCCAGTTTAACTATAGGTTAAATGGTTCTGGTGGCCATAACTGTATGTACTGCTTTCCATGTGGTATGTTACCCTTATGGTCACAATGGTATGGTTCTGATTTTAATTCATGCATCCTTGGACACTTACTGCAAAAAGGGACCAATTTTTATAACTTCTAGGCATGCAACATTGGCTTTGCAAATGATCTCTGAACTAAGAATTCCCATACTGGCAGCTATTTTCCCCAAAAGTCTTTTTATTGTTCCAGTTTAAAAATTGCATCTCATTACTAGCAGTCATTTCTTTTCCCATCAGTTACTTTTAGTGCAAAGGAGACTAAACTTGCAACATGCTCAAGAGTAGACAAGTGCCTAAGTGCTGATCCATAAACAATCTGGATTTAATGTTTGTTCACACAATCATAATCTCTTTCCCAATGAGCATAACTTTAATTTTCTTTAATAATTAATGAAGAAGCTGACTTAAGGAAAATAAAATAAAACATTCAAGGATCATTCAGCTGAGTCAATTCCTAGATCAGTATGCTAAAAATTATAACTTTTTGGTTTCTGAGAAGTAGAGTTTTGTGCATAAATATCAGCTAATTGTACCTTCTACTTTCCAGTTTAAAATAGAAGATAATTTACAATGCACAAGTGCATGTACATTAATTTGGTTAACTTCTTGCACGTGCACACTCACTAGATACTGTTTAATGTCTGCAGTAAAAGAGATAGAGGAATGACAGACTTTTTGTCTCATTTCTTATATCATTATAATTCAACTCCAAGCATTATTGATAAATAATATATGCTGAAATAAGCAGAAATCTTAGGAAACCACAATTTGAAAGTATGGTAATAAAATGGTACCAGAAAGCTTGTGTGAGGGCAGTTTAAGTTATCCAGGCAAACTCAGTCTTGATTTTATTTTTAATCACATTTCCTCATTTTATACATGTGATTTGTCAGAGTTAACACTATATAGCTTTTCCCTGTATAATGCCCTAAGTCTAGATGCTTTTCTTCTAAGGAGTACGACGCCAGCAATTTCCAAATCTGTGACAAATGAGAACTCAACAGGCCTGTATAACAACTGGCCTGAAGTGCCTGAGCATGGAGTGACAGATTATGGTGGTTGGTTTCCAGCGTTGGTGCCTGCCAGCTTGAGGTGATGCTCTCATTTCTGCTGTAAGGCTCAGGGGTAATTTGATAAGAGCAGCAAGGCAGGGAGTGCCCCAGGTGCCCTGGATGAGAGAGAGTTGGCTGAAGATGCAGTACCTAATTAGGGAACACAGTTGCTTAGGTCTTTAATAGTCTGTAGGGAATATTTACAAAAGATTTTTCAGTCTTCTAGCCTTAACTGAATTGGGCAAACTTTGATGTCAGCTGAAGGCATTTCACTAACTTGATAGCTCCACACTCTCTGACATATTTCAAATTCCTCTTTCACCGGATGGAAGATTGCCCAGAGACTTAGGGACCTAAAACCACTTAGTTTCATGTTGGCGAGATAACAGTTTTCTCTAACCTTCTTGAGTGAAACAGTGAAATAATATTCAAAGATATCTTTGAAACTATCCAGCTTGAAACAAATATGTAGCCAGAAAAAAATATTTAGAACCTCACAAAGCATTAAGCAAACAGAAAATAGGATCTTCTAATTAGAAATGTCAGCGTTTCTACATTTTCTCACTAACTGATGTCCCCTATAACATTATTCATTGCAGGATGTTCTACTGAATAGCTTTAAAATTGCCACACTTAAATGCCTAAATACACATCCAGCTGGGGAAGCCCTATGGTTAGTAACATCAGAGAGGAAAATCATCAGTGTTTTTCCTCTGTTATACAGTATTTCACTTTTCTTCAGGACTTCACACAGAAGACCTCAAAGAATTTTACAATTCAGATTGCTACCATCTAGAATTGGATTGAATGCATGTTTACAAACAGAAAAAATATGAAAAGTCATATTATATATAGCAGCAGTTTGGGGGTATTGCCATCACTGGTAATCCCATTGTGGCTGCCAGTAAAAGTGTTAATCTGGGTAATCAACTCTACTTACTTATATAAAAAATGGCATGTTCTCTCTGACTTTCTCAGACCAGCAGCCTACAGTGCTTTGCCATGAAATAGTCTTTAATTATAGTAGCCATAGAGAAATTAGTAAGAATTTTTGACAAGCAGGATATGGCTGAAGTATCTTTAACTTATGTCTTTCAGCTGTAGAAGAAATATTATTATTTGCTGCCCTTTAATTTTTCTTTGTAAATTTCCTTTTTCCACACATAAATTGGCATAAAAACTTTCAGAGGACAACTGTTTCAGTTGTTTCCAAACTAACAGAGTGTGTTCTCCAGTATGCAATGGACAGCAGAAAAAATCAATTTGCTAGTAGAAAACTAGTACAAATGGAAGACCTGAGCCTACTTCCAAAAAAAAAAAAATTTATGAACAGAATCTTGATTTAGCACATTTAATATGGACTACCAGCATACAAAGCACCATCTTTTGTGTGTCCATTTGCCCATTTTTCCTCCTGTTACATCTAGAAGAAAAATCAAGATAGGAAAAGATGGCAGGGTCAGGTTCACTTTAACAAATACCATACATGTGGAAAGAGATGTTGAAATAATAATAATAATAATAATAACAACAACAATAATAATAATAATAATAATAGTGTTCACTGTCCAGTGATTACATTTATAAAGTCCGCACATTGTCTTTCTGTTATACCTACCTTTGAGGGAAAGGGTAAAAATGGCCCTAAAAATCAGGGGGAGGGTGAAGGCAGTAGTAGAATTGGTTTTCTGTGAAATAAATAAGAACTCAACATGGTGTAAAACTGTCTGCAAATTAAAAGGGAGGTAAGAAAGTCCCTTAACATAGTGATTTGTTTAATAGTACCAGCTGCTTGAAGCACATGCTAAGTAAAGATTCCACTGCACAACCTACTTCAGGATTTAGGACAGACCATTCTAGATTTAGGAGGAACTATTCAACTTAATGTCAAAGCATCCTTAGCCTCAATGTTAAATAACTTTTAAAGGATAGGAACCTAAGGTCAAATGATCACAAAAGAAATCTATATTCAGTGCTAGATCCTTTGCATTATGCACCAGTAAGAAAAAGGAAGCATAGAGACGCAGCTTAACTATGTGACATCCCATATCTTTATAAAAACACCCTATCTTTTCTTCTATCCTTCCATAAAATCAATTAAAAGGATCAATTAGAAGGAGGAAAAACACCCAACTTGTAAAAGTTATAGCTGGAGGAAGACTGAGGGAAGATTTGAACACACTAAAATTGAAGTACCTACTATGTTTTCAGAAGGAAATAACTCAGACATGAATAAAACCTCCATGATAATATGGATGCTCGAAATGAAGGTCTGCTGAAAACAAAATTGAGTGTGCTAAGATTCTTGAAAAAAAAAAAAAAAAAAAAAGTCAAATAGACAAAGAATAGCAACAGATGAAGACAAAAGAACCCCAATGTGGCTAAAAGGATCACATTCAAGGTTAATATAATTATCAACTCAAAATTTTGCCCACTAGCAACAACTAGTTTCAGAGCTGAACACACAGACTTCCAGAACAGGCTTCTGGGGATGAAATAAAATGAAGTGTAATGGACTTGACTGATTTTTTTTTATTATTCATGAAGCTATGAGGAAATTTGTTAGTCAACACCCATCCTGGAAACATATTTAATTAATATACATATGCATTTATATTTAATATATAATTTATATTAAAAGAACAGACAAAAAGAGATGATATGCTAGATTGTGAAAGATAACTATAGAAAGATTACATAAAGCAAGGCTTTTTTCCCCCAGTAACAGGACACTCACCATTCACAAATTTTACCTGATAAAACTTTTATCTGAGTTGATAAAAATTTCTAGTAATTCTGCTTCTGAGTACTTCCCTGCCAGTTTTCACATATTCTAGAAATTCAGTCTCACAGATTCTGGCCCTTTTTCTTTCCTTTCTCATCATCTTTCACAAGCCTTCCAGCTCCTGAGGCGAGCCTCTCCCATCATTCTGCCAACATGAGTGTAGGAATTATGCCCCAGCCCTTGGTAAATGAGCTGCTACATATTGAGTTCTGCTGGCAGCCGCCGCTCCTGCTGAAGGTCATGCACCTGGGAGGGATGTCTTTACAATTTAATCCACTGTGCATTGAGCTCTGAACAGAAATGCTCTTCACACATTTTCAGCATTCAGGTCCTTTTGAAGATGAAGTGGATGTCAAGTAGGGTGGCTCACCATGGCCAATTAAGGAGAGGAATAAATACAAGCTAGGATGAAGCGCAAACAGGCATTGGGAAAAAACTGCAGGGTGAGTGCTACACTACTGAGCTATATTTTGGATAAATGTGCAGGGAGGTAGTTGTCAGTTTAATCACATTTAATCTAGAAGTTAGAAGATAGGCTAGGAAAGGGATTATTGCTTGTTTATTTGCTTTTCAGCTTGTTGAGGTAGGTTTTTTTCCCAACTCAGGCTGTACCTAGCAAATATGATACTCCAAATTGAACTGAAAACTTATTTTTCCAAGTGTCATCTACAAGGTAAAAGTAACAAACATGGTCTACAAATTACATTAGATGGTATGAAGGTGTTTATGAAATACTGTAAAAACATTTTATAGCACTCTGACACCTTATCTCTTCCAAACCAATTTTGTGAACTAAACATAATTAAATTCTAAAAAACATCGGGGGGGTTGCATAAAATACACTTTTCCTCATTCCAGTTTTTCTCCTTTGTCTTTTGATAGGGGACAGAACTATTCAACATCTAACACTCTCTTATTGACTCCAGTTTTTGGACTTACAGCAACTCACCTCTCATGTTCTTATGCTACCAGATGTATTGGCTTTGAATTGCTATAATATTTTTATGGAAGCTCATGGGTGCTTTTTGTGTCCATTTTCTTGGACCAAAATCTAGTATTCAAAAAATGTACCAGAGCTGAGTTCCACTAGCATGTGAAAAGTAAACACGTACATGACAATCATTGACTTTAAGATAGTGCAGAATAATTGCTGGAGGTGATTTAGAAATTAAGCTTATATTGACATTTTGAGGAAAGTTCCAGCACTGAAACAGTATAAAATGCAGCTAATGACCAATGAGTTCCTGACATAACCATTTCCTAGGTAACCCTGGATGTTGGCAATATCAGGGGAAACTGAAGTGCTAACTCTTAAGAAACATTGCATAGAGGATGGAGGAGAATGGAGACACCACAGCCATGGCATGTGGCAGAAATGGGACCCAAGGATACTGTGGGACCAATTAGCTGTGTGTTTGACACCCTGGGCCAACAATTTGTCACTTTTGATGAATCCATTTTTGATGAGTCCTTGAGGTGAACTGTAATAATTACAATCTCCTTGTAACACCAAACCATACCACCATCCCCAGTGCGACCACCACTCACAAAGCCTGTGCTCTGAATTTTCTCTAGTCTGTACCTTTAAATGTGAAGCAAGAGAACATTGCTCCAACCATAATAAAGGTAAGTATGCCCTGAGTCACTCAAGCTCCATCTATAAAGAATATAGTATAATAGTACACAACAGGGGAAGGATGTTAGAGAAGATCTTATTGAAGGAATGACCCACACCCCTAACCTCTGGGACCAGTCAACAGGCTGAGAGTTTCTTCTCCATCATTGAGACACCTTTGGTTAAGATGCAAACACTCATCTGCACTGAGAGTCTCCCCAGGAATTGTGTACAACTCCATAGAGTCACTTTCTTTATGTGTTTGTAGCCAGGCTGTATTACCTCACAACCTAGATATTTGCACATGCTTTGCAGACAGTGAATCTATTACAAGCAATCCAAAGAGTTTATGTACTGCTACTTCAATAAATGACACTTTTCATTAATCTGGCCATGAGAGCTTTCTGAGCACACCCTCCAACTATGGCCATGACAGTCCCTGACAAGCACAACTAGAGAGATACTGCAGAGTTAGCAGTGCATCCAAACTCATGATGGTCCAGTAAATGCACTGGATGAGACCAGACTATCAACTTTAAATTGGGTATCACTCAGAATCTAAGCCCAGTTGCCTTCAGCTCCTCTAATACCTGACGGTCAGATGGAACACAAGGGGGTTTATTTTCCACCAAATTACTTTTCTCCTTTAACACAACAGGTAGGCTACAACTTGTTCATCAGTAAATGTTAATCAAGGTAAATTTAATCCAGTGCACTTATTTACAGTAGCGTTATCTTAAAAGAGTTAAAGAAACCAAATTCACCCTGTTCAGTTATGATACACAGTGAGTCAATCAGGAGCTGCAGGTCCATAGGGATTTTGTAGATCCCAGTTCAGCTTGTGTACACGAAAACTTGCCAGTTCAATCCCAATGCATTTTCTCCTATTCATTCATAAATTTTGTCTGTCTCCTAGCTGGGCTTCCTGTGTATGTTCCTGAGAAATTTACTAGACATAAAGAGCTGTGTGCTTAAAAAAATTAAAGAGATTATTTAAAAGAGATTATTTTTTCTATTTAATAAGACAGATATTGGGTGCCTATTATATGAATACTGTCTTCTGTCCACATCACAAAAATGCTTCAGCAAATCATGCGAATCCCACCACTGGGTTCAGCTGTAACACCATTGCTCTACATTCTGGTGTCTTGTAGTCTTGTAAACAAAATGATTTCCAAGCCACAGTAGACAATCTCAGTAAGAAATAAAGTAAGAGGAACCATGTGTGGTTTGTAAGGAATTATTTTGTCTTGACAGTGAGTGAAAAATAAACTTACAAATTGCAGCTGACCAAGTCCAAAATCACAGAGTAGCTACCTGTTCCTATTTTAAAGGTTGCCACTAATTTCACAGCCAAATGCGATAAAGCCTTAGAGCATTTTAAAAAAGGTGGTACATTTGCTAGCTAGACAATAAATTGTCATTTCTTCTGATCAGCTTGCAACTATCTCAAAAACTATGAGAATGAAAAAACGTAACCCCCGGTCTTTGGTATAAAGATAAGCATCCAAACATTTCTAGTAAAGTATCCGGAGCTCTCAGAGAGAAGTCACCATGCCTGTTCTTGCCCTTCTGTGGTCAACAACCAAGTACCAAATCAGCAATAAAACCAGTTACCAGGGTGGATATGGCTAAATCCTTATCTGTGAAACATTTTCAACCTTTAAGTCTTTAGGTACCCTAAAGGAGCCCTGGCTCATTTAGAGCCTATTCCACAGAAAGGATATGTAGGAAATGCATGGTAACTGGCTTGGGAACTAATCAATTCACCCTTGCTGTGGTCCACCCTAACAGGGCTGCTGTCACTCACCAACTAGCTAACACACAGGTATTTCAACTCCTCTAAACATTGTTTACAACATAGTCATTTTTGTCACCTTGAAGGAATGGATACAGGCACCTGGCCTTATTTGTAATAGTCCAGACCTTTTGGAGAGGAGTGACAAGTCCTTGAACAAAGCTGTTCCTGAGGAGCCAACGTTGGGAGCACAGAGACAAATGCCAAAAAATTGAAGAAGCAAATAAAAATCAGCCTCTTGGAAAACTGATTACTCAGAACATGGAAACTATAGCTATTGACTTCATGTTGTATACTGCATTTTCATTCAGTACATGAAATTTAGGCTCAGCTTATAGAGCCATTATCTCCAGGTGGCTGAGATGCACACTTTGCCCCTGACTTCTGCAGAGCTCTGACAGCTCTGCTTTGCAAAGAATGCACCTGAGATGTTCCTCCTGGACACTCTTCTTAGAAGAACAAGCCTCTGCAGAGCTCAAAATGGATGATGGAGAGTGACTATGATTTTTTTTCATCTGCATATTTGCCAGTGTTACATAAAGACAGGGGGCTTTTTTTTTTTCCCCCTTTGATCGTAATCTTTGAAATTAGAGACCACTGATTTCACTTTATCTTCAATATCAGTTGCTGTAAGAACCAAGCGACATGCTATTTCATATTTTTTTAGGTGTTAAATTAGCTCAATTTATTATGGAGCCCTGTAGATTTATCTGTACAAACTTCCCAGGGATGTGTAACTCATAATCTCTCTGGGTCTATGATAATTTAGCATCTGCTGTTTTCTTATAATGCTCTAGAGCGCCAGCCTATGTACCTAAAAACAATACATTTATAGCTCTATGTACTTCAGATTAAAGAAAAAAAATTAAAAATCCATTTTATTTCAGTCACATATAGACACACAAAATACCTATAGGCATTTCTACATCAGTGAAAGTTGTCACAGTTTTTTCCAATTAAAAATAGGATACTAATTTCTTTTTGCTTTCAAAAGCTTGGAAAAAAACAACAGAGGACTGAAATCATATTAATCGAACAGAAAAACATCCATGTATGCAGCCAGAAGATAATTTTTGCTCATAGAAAAAGGCTATTACCATCAACAAATTTGGATGGTAAATTAATTTTATTTTCTGCTAACAGTCCAGAAAGGAGGTTTATAAAATAGCCATTGATGCAACTTGCCATGAGACCAGTCTGCAAAAATTAACATGCCAGCAAAAACCAGATGCTTTTATATGAAGCTAGCAGGACTGCTTGTGGTGGAGTAATCTTCCACAGCAGGGAAGGAATCAGAGCTGGGTCCTGGTTGCTGTCAGTGCCTGTGTCTGCCTCAGACATCTGCAGGGTAGCAGGGACCCCACCAGTGGCTGCCACGTTACATCAGGAAAGTCTCTGATCTAGAAACCTCCCTTTTTGACTCCCACTGCCTTCTGGTGTCTGGACCACAGGCCAAAATAGGCACATCTGCTCCCTGCAACTGTTGTTCTCTGTCTAAGCATGCTGTAACTCTCAAACCCTACAAAATGGTAGGGAAATATTTTTATTTGCTTTAGCAAGGTAAAAGGCTTTCTTGTGCAGCGATGGCCATCCTAATAATTCACTACAAGTAGGTTACAATTTCAGAAGGTAAAATAGGAGAAGCCTATTGTCACCTGGAGATCTAGTTTAAAGAAAATATGAAATGTTTATATTAATGTTTACCTTGAAATAAAAGCATTTTAACATTTTAATGCAATAAAAAATAGACAAAAAGAATCTTATTCAGTAGGGAAATTTCTTCTCCAACTTAGATAAAATCACAATACTGGACAGCATTGTGCAGTTGTTAGTCACTGCAATACCTAGAGATACTACAACTGTAGTGCAATAGGATTTACCAGCACATACCTATTGTGTCATCAGTTTGAAAGCTCCAAACCTATGTACATATAAATTATTCTAATGAGTGTTAAGTTGACAGGGAACATCTGCTCTAGCTGGTGAAGACACTAATGTGAGCCACCTGTCACTATCTAGGTCATTACAGAGCTGTAGCTGTCAATTGCTGCATATTTTTGGCACGTATGCAGAGCCCCAAGCTGCAGTAACAGATTGAACCGAGCTCTAAGATCAATATACTGGATTAATATAGTGGATTTTTGTCATCCAGTATACATATTTACAGTATAACAGACACCACCAGGAAAACACCAAGGAAATTTCTTTCAGCATGAATTTGCATCTTTTCTCATCTTTTCAGCTAGAGGAATCTTAAAAGAAGTTTCATGATATTTGCCAAAAATAAGAAGACAAGTGTGGGAAGAGAGTTGTCACTAAGTATTGGTTCAGAAACTGTTTTAGAGCACTAGTTTTCACATTGTGTCTTCTTGTGTGCCTTTCTATTTATTTCCCCCTATTTTTTCTGTACCAGTCAGCCTGAAAACTTACTAAAACAAAATGCTTGTAGCAGTAATGTCAAGACCCAGGACTTAATCTGAACTTTTATACAAAATTTTGAGATAAAGTAGAAATAGTCCAGCTACAGTTAAACTGTCTATAGCAAAGTGTGTAGTCATTTAGACAGTAAAAGCCAACCCACCTTCAGCCTCTAAAAGCAAACATTACAGTTTAGGTTATTTATGTCAAATGCACTTCAGAAAATTAATGTTCTGTTGCACAAATGATACACATCATGCTTTTAAAAAGTGAAAGCCCTGACATTTTGAAGTATTTGCAGTACTATGGCAAAACCATTTAACATTTCTACTTATACAGACTACAGTTATTTCTGAAGAGATGGGAAATGTATTAGCATAAACTATTAACATCTATATAGTTGCAACATTGGTCTGAGAACTAGAACATCTCAGCTCCTTTTTGGATGTGCATAGACTATTCATCTCCAGTTTTTAAATGATGTTCTGTATTTCAGGTGCTCCTTTCCCCCAGATACACCATATATCACCAACAGTAGAATTTCACCATTGCATTTGATACTTAATCCACTAAAGAAGTGTACAAGCATAATCCAGAAACACTATTCCAAAGGCTTTACTATACTGTTTTCTTTTTACTATACTATTTACTTTACTTATTATCTACTACTTTACTATACAGTGCTATAAGTTATCCATAAGGGAGTAGTTAAATAGCTTCATTTCCTAGCTTTGAAGGGTACACACTTAATCCTTGGCCTGTGCAGAAGTTGAGAAAAGGAAGAAACACAATAGTTTCCTCTTCTTGTCTACTTTGTATTTCAAAGACAAAACTTAGCAGATCCCAAGTTTCTCTGTCTTCCAAATTTCCAGCTGAAAAGCTGTTCTCTTTCATCCATTGATAACAAAATATCTATGATCTGAGCAGAGAAGAAATGAAAAATTGTCAAAATGGAAGCTTTTGTGCAAAGACAAACTGAAAACCAAATTGAACTACCCTAGCTTAAATGAAAAGAAAATTTAAGTTATTCTGTGCTGTCAGATCCCTGGACCCAGTGGGAGCAATACAGGGGTGATAAAGAAAACACTAAAAAAAAAAGCAGAAGCAGGGGGTACTTGGTGACTCTAATTGAACTCCAAGAAAATTCAATCTAACACTTCTCCTAAACCTTAAATTTAAATAACTTAATACTTAAATAGCCACAGTATGGGGTGAATGAGCACCCAGATATCTCCTGCTGAATCCCAGTTGTAACCACATAGAACAAGGGCTTGTCTCACAGCTAGGCAATGGCCCAGTCTCCTAGGTACTGACTTCTCTTTGGTGACAAATCTCTTTGCTTCTGCCTCACCCCTCCAGGATACCATTAAAAAAGAAAACAAAAGAATCTTCAAAAGGCTTTGTAGCAATACAAATTTAGGATGAGACTGTTTCTGATAGCAAAACCATAAACTCTTCCAAGAGAAAAATTACTATCACCACCAATAGACACATTGTGCATTAAAATGTGTGTAAACTAATAAATGTACATAAAAGGAGACAATCTGGATACTGAAGAAACTTATGTATCTATAGTATTTACATTTCTATTTTGTGATTCTTTTAATCTTTGTCCTTTTTGAAATTTTTCTCAACCCTCTCCAAAAGACAAATTAGTTCAGACCCTTACTTCTCCTTGAGGCAGATGTGGCAGACTTAGAGCGTACCTGGTGAGAGGTTTCTGGTTGAGTTTCCTCTAAAAGGTCTCCAATTGGCATGAACCAGGATCTCTGAAAACCCAGTCAATAAAATTCATTAATCCAGGCTGATCAGGGGATTTGCACCAGAACTGCAGCTCTACTCAGAGTCACAACACCACGTTGGCACTAATTTAGGATTTATCTGCACTAATGAGTGTCCCAGCATTCCCCTCTTACTCGGTTTGCAAGTAAAAATGATCTCAAGGCACCTGAACTTGATTATTTTCAGATGAAACTAAACTAGAAGCTGTTCTCCAACTGCAAATGGACCATTTAGTCTGCATGAGAAAATTAAAGCTACTGAGAAGAAAAGCTAAATCTGTGAAATTCCTGCAGTGTGAATATCAGCTGCTCACCATTACTGCTTTGTTCTAGAGTTCTTTTCCAACCATCTGACCCCCTTGCTCAACACAACCATAGCTTTCATCATCTGAAACTTCACCTGAAGGTTGCTCAGTGCTGGATCACCTTTTGTATTATCAAAGCTTCAAAACAGATTTTTCCTGGTTTTTTCCCCTGTAAGCTTTCTTTCTTCTGAAAGCTATTTTGCATAACTAAGCAATTATTTGACAACTGGTGGGTATTTCTTATCAACTGAACATCTTTTATTAGTGTTCATATGAATTTATTAGTTTTTAATACTTTCTAACTACAGGCTTTTTGTTAAGGTAAAGCATTGAAATGCTCGTGTGATATGATTTTTTATTTTAATTAAAAAGGAATTACACTTTTTTTAAAAAAAAAAGCTAAAATTAAACACAAGCTGAAGGTACAATTAATTAAAAGCATATATGACTTAGCATATTATACCTTCCTTTGTCACAGTATTCTTAAATTTCTTAAGTTTTCTGAACAGCAGAAAAAAACCCAAAATATTTTCCAATTTATATGAAGTTATTGTACTATGACAGTAATATATATACCCATTGGTATCTTTAAGTTGGTTCTGATGCTTTCTACTTTCACAAATGAAAGAGTGATGAAATCAAAATCTGGCATATAAGCAGAGGAGGTCCTGAGTTTCATACAAAAACAAAAAAACAAAAACAAAACAAAAAGTTCCGTTGTGCTGACATTTCTAATGGGCCACTTTCAAATTGAAACTGACTTTTCTTCATGAGAACGCCTACTAAATTTCTAGTATGATTAGCATGAGTTAATAAACACTCCCTATCCTGCATTTCTTTTAAACTGATGCATTTCTTTTCGTTGATCTGCTGTATAACATTAGATTCCACTTGGCAACACAACAGTTCAATATCACTTCATGTATTTGAGTTGTCCCTAGAAATTCAGAAGTAGTGCCCAAGTGCAAAACATACTGAACACTTGTTTTTCTGCATAATCAAGGCTTTCATCATCAGTTTGTATTTACCTTGAAGACCCAGGCAATGCACTCTCCCCCTCCTTTAAATACATTAAAAACTTCATTATATAAAGAGGTTGATAGTTTTTTTCAACTAAGGATACATTACTGAATAAAGTTTCTTTAAAAATTATAACATGTCCATCTCCTTTAGAGATTTAGTACAGTTACCACAAGATTTTCAGTAGTCTGTAGGTATAAAAATGCATGTTTCCAAATATTTGTTATTTTTTTTAATTTTTATTATCTTACACTGATCCAGTCTTTCCAAGGATTGGATGTTTCAATATGGATTTCAGCAGAAGTAAAGGCATAATCTTTTTTTTTTTCTTTTTTTCTTTTTTTCTTTTTTTATTTTGTGATTGGTCAAACAAAAACAACAGGTGAAAACCAATCAATATATTTAGACTTTTTTGGTGGAGGAAAATATATTAATCTTTTCTTTATTAAACATGAATAATTTTAAGAAAAGCCTGATGTCAAAATAAAAAAAGAAATTCACTCTCATACCATCAAATTAAGATTTTTCAAATTTTCTGGTTTCCCTTGTTCTTCATCTGCACATGTTCAACACCATCTTGATTGAATATTTCAGTTTTTCTAAACATGGTAAAATAATATTTTCACTTAAAGTTTTTCTAGTTCCAAAATGAACAACTTCAGCTTAACTTCAGGCCCTTGCCTGCTCAGCTATCATAAGATTTACTCAATCATAGCACTAAAGTATGTGCTAATTGCATATCATGTAATTAGTTTCTACTGATTTCAGTGGGAATCTTCACAAAAACATGGAAACATTGCTGAACCATGGCCATGTGTAAATCATGGAGTCACAGAATCAGAGGATGGGTTGGAAGGGACCTCAAAAACCACTTAGTTCCAACCTCACTGCCATGGACAGGGACATCTGACACTTTACACTCTGAACATTTTCAGGGATGTGACACATACAGCTCCTCTGGGCAACCTGTGCCAGTGTCTCACCACCCTCATACTAAAGAATTTATTCCTGATTTCTAATCTATATCCACCCACAACCAGTTTAAAGCCTTCACCCCTTGTCCTACCACTGCACGCCCTTGTGAAAAGTCCCTCCCCAGCTTTTCTGTAGCCCCTATGGGTACTGGAAGGCATTTTAAGTTCTCTCTTGAGCCTTCTCTTCTCCAGGCTGAACCCAACTCTCTCAGCCTCTCTTCACAGGAGAGATGCTCCAGCCCTCTGATCATCTTCACAGTCCTCCTCTGGATTTAATCCAAGATCTCAATGTCCCTCCTGTGTTGGGGGCCCCAGCACTGAGCACACTTCAGTAAATATATTTATTTTTACGTACTTTAATTCCTTCCATTTTCAGTGCATCCATACTTCTGAAGTAAGTGCAATGAATACCAAAAGAATCCATACATGATTGCTAGAATAAATTCCTCCAATATTTTTTTCCTATATTTTTTACATGAGAAAGAAATTTAGAGGATCAAATCATAGGATATCTCCTCACATAATTCTATGGAAATAGGTGTGGAATGAACCTACAGATATCTCCTTCTTAAATTTTACCTTTAAATTATTCTTTGGATCTGGTGAAAATCAATTTTAATAAATAAAATGTGTTGTGCCCAAGTCATTCCTCTTGAGATTCTTAATGTGTATGAATCATCACACTTTAGTAACCAGAGGTGTACATTTTTTAACATTGATTGTTTAATATAGCAGCAGTTATTGATCCAGCTTTGAGGTTTTGAGCCAGTCATTTATTTTTTACTTTTTTTTTTTCCCCGTGTTATTCAATTATCCCATTATGTGTTTGTTTTGTTACTACTGTAAAACACCCCGAATTCTCTTTTTCCTCTCAGTGAGTCACTAGGTAAAGCACCTTAATCTCATTCCAGAAATTCATCTTGATCTCAGAGAATTTTCTGGTTACTGTTAATAAGCAGATATTGCATTCAACACCCAGGTTTTTGAAGGAAGATAAATCTAAGTTTAATCAGTTAAAGTGAATTGAACTAGTATATTAGTAAAATCTTTTTAAATAAAATATGAAGACATGCTCGGTCAGATCCCTCACCATTTTCACCACTTGATTCCAAAATATAGGACATACTTGTTATCTAAGTGCTAGGCAGGGATGAGTTGGCAATCATATCCACCTGTCACCTCTTGCTATGAAGGTTTCTTTCCCTCACACAGTTTCTTCTTCCACCCTTCTCTGTGTCAACCCCCATTTATTTGTATTTATTTATTGCTCAAGTTCTTGTGTCTTTGCCTGCCAGTAATATACATATATACATATAATACAGGATATCATCCATATTATGGATGAAAGCTCTCTAAAAATTTATACAAACAAAAGGAAAAAAAGTCAGGGTAGCTCAATTAAAATATTGTAATTTGGCTCATCTGAATTTAAATATGGGGGCAAGTTGAAAGAAACCATTTTTACTGGTAAACAAAGTTCATTGTAACTAATAAACCTATTGTGTAATAAGAATAGAGAAAGCTCCTGCCTTTGCAATCCATATTTCATGGTGGCAAAAGCCTTAACATTTTCCATAAGAGCCCTGAAATTTTTTTGCTTTCATTTTAAACAGAAATGAATAAGAATGACACCAGGAAAAAGGATTAGTCATATTCATTAGGCATATTGTGGAATCAGAAAAAAAGAAAAAAAAAAACCAACAAAAAAACGTATAAAGAATGCTGACAGAGGAAATGTTACTTGGTCTTCATTTACTTCTACAAAATAAGTACAGAAAACCCACATAAATCCCCTTGTCCAAGCCCCCAGTTAGAAGAAATACCATGCAAACTATTTTAATGAATGGACAAAGAAAAAGCAGCCAAGGTAATGGATAACAAGGATGCATATGAGCTGAAAATTTTGGAAAGCAATTTTGCCCTTTCTGAAATGAAAAAGTATCTCTGTCTGACTCAGCCTAGCTGGCATGGTGGGGCCAATGCCTTCCTTTTGGTAGCACAGTGTGTGTGAGCCACTTAAAGTCCTGGATATACCTTACCACATGGTAGGTCAGTCTTGCTATTTAGCTGCTCCATGATATTATGCATGCCAACAGCCCCCAAAATAAACTATACAAGTGAATTCAAGTTAAGGACCTGACTGATTTCAAGGAAACTAGTTAGTGTGATAAGCTTACACAAAAAAAAAATCCCTGGAAATGTAATTTCTTCACAAGGATAAACAAAAAAAAGGTTCCTACCCATCTGAAGTCTTACGTGTTCTGTGCTAAACCTCTGCATTGCTATTAATAAACTCATCTGCTACACGAGTGGTGTATTTCCAAGGTACCTGCTGTTTCTCTGAAGACAGCTCCAGTTATAGCAGTGTCTTAGTTCTGCTCTCTTGAAAATGGACTGAGATCCCACCACATTTTACAGCCCTTTCTGTAGTTCTTTACTAGAACATTAATTTATTTCTTTTTTTTTAATTCTTACACAGAGAATGTCTTGGATTGAAATGTCTGCCTTGTACATATCAGTATTGTTCATCTGACAACCAAACACCTTGGATGTGTGCGAATTAAAAAAACCCTGAACCATAAATGGATTAATTGTAATTGTTGTCATCAAAGAATGACAAGTAGATTCCATCAAGCCTAAAAGCATTACTTGAGTGTGTACATAGGTGTTTCTTTGGCATACTGGATGACATTATTTGAGCTTTTTCTCAGCAGAAAAATTAGATTTTTTACCTGAAGTCTGCTGTTCAGAGGTTTCTTAGTCATTTGCCTTATTTTAGTTATAGGTCTATATAAAAGAAAAAAAAAAGCATGTTTCTAAAATGCAAGTTACTAATTTTCTTCTTCTGTAAATCAGTTATATAAATTCAACATTTAAACATCTTTACTACATACTATAACATTTGCAGGTACTGCTAAAACAGCTTCCACCCTTGATCTAGCTGTACAACATCCAAGAACAGCAAAATCTCTTTGATTCACAAAATTATGGTGAATCAGAATCCAGCCTGAAATTCTTAGTTCCATACCTTCATCTTCTGTTTAAAAAGTTTTCATTTTTGAGCACTGATACAGATGAGGTCCTCTAACTAGAAGTTTGGACTGATGATGAAGGACTGATAACTTCCACTGACTCCAAGTATTAGATTTTTCCACAGAACATACCAAAATGGGATTTCTGGATATTGGCTTTATTCTTTTGACAAAATAGTGATGGATGCACATTTTTACCACTTTTTGAAAGCACATTGTGCTGCACAATGAGATATGCTGTGATTGGCATGCAACAGACATTTTCCACAGTACAGGGAGCTTTTTGCAATCAAATGTTGCAATGATCAGACAGAAATGCTGCAACACAATTGAAAACAATCAACTACTTCCATAAAAAGAGATGGAATAAATGCTTGTGATATTAGAAATCTATCTTTTAGGCATTTAAACTGAAAAACCTGTACATAAAGTTATAATGTTTCTGAATAGAGTAATAAATTTTTATTTTTTATCTCCATTGTTATTCTGAGCTGTGATGTTTGCACCTTGTACATCTGTTCCAAAGTCTGAGAACCTTCCTTCCCTTTATAGCAGAACATATTTTACAACCTACAAGCTCAGGCTCTGTTGTACTGAAGACAATAATTAACACTGGTACCATTAAATTCCTGAGAGAATGAGGAAGGCTTTAGGGTTAAAAAGCCCTCTTGCAGGTGGAGAGGCCTCTAGTGAATTTTGAGGAGGCATGAAGGATTTAAGTGCCCTCAGAAAGGGGAAAACACATAGAAGTCAGATTTAGGAGTCTGAGAAGCAGCACACAATCTTTCTTTATCTGAAAAAGATGCTTAGTATGCAGGTTGTGTAGAGACAGCCTTCTGAAAAGAGAAGTACCAACTGAATTTCCTTCCTCACAATAACATTTTTTGGCCTTCCCTTTGGTAACCAAACTGGTCCTTAATAATGCTTGGAAAAAGACTTGTGCCATGCTATATGATACTTGTTTTCTCAGTGAAAAATAGAAAAAACAAAGCAGCAGTCTAAAGAATGGATTTGTGCATGCAATACTAACTATGAGGAGAATTCCCTATACTTCATTCATCCTAGAACATAATGCTAGAAACTCTAAGGTTCTGTTATTAACTGCTTTTATGCCACAGTGGTTCTATCCTTAGTTAGCAAGCATGTTTAAACTATTATGTAAGGCTAGAAGTTGATAAAAACTTGCAGATCAGTATGATGGAGAAGATGATTGGTTCACATGAAAAGATAAATTTAGGGTGTCAGTCATACATACATAAATCAGGCAATTTCACAATACTGTTTCTCCTGCAAAATAGTTTCTACTAGTTTATTTGTAGTTCATTTAATAATAGTTCATTATTATCATTTAGAACATATATATATTATTCATTATGATAATATTCATTATCATTTATAATAGTTCATTTATAAATTACAATATACTGAAGTCATACAATAAATTATTGTTGCATGATTTTTGTAGTCCAGTCAATTTCAGAGTGCTAAAGTTTTTTGGTTTTATCTGGAGTTTTTAATCTTGTAGATAAAAAAAGATGACTGTTTAAAATTCTGCCTTACCCAACAAAGCTACTGTTAACTGAGAAATCTGTAAATCACAAAGAAGAGATCCTGTAAAATACCTTAAAGTACTTATAGTCTTAAAAATATCTAAAATATTTTCCACCAAAAATATTTATAGATTTGACTGTAAAATATATAACAACATAAGCTCTCTGACTGGAGTGTTTCATATGATAGGTGAAGACTTCTGATCATATCACAAAGAAATTTTATTTAACCAACGATTTGAAGATCTGCTTTCAGTATTATGTGAAAAGAGAGTTTTTAATTTTTTTCTATGCAACGATACTTTGATATTTCAAGTGCCTCGATAACGAAGATAATGACTGGAATAATGGCAAAAAAGACTGAATTTTCTGTTCAAAAGGAATTTTTTTAAGAAGATGCCCTTACTATGATACAAAGATATCTTATAGAAAAATATTATCTACTGGCTCTGAATTTTAATCATTAATAGCCATGCCAGAGGTTACTTTTGTCAGTCCCTCACGTTCTTGCTTAAGTTACATAGTTCTGAGCTCTTCAGTACATCAAAGTATGAAATCTTGAAATGCAGTGGATAACCTCAATGTCACTGCTTGATTTAAATACTTCAGGTTTTCATTTCTAATAAGTACTTCAAGTTTTCATTTCTGGTGAACAAAGACAGGAAGAAAAGGGAAAAATGTGTGTTCAAAGATATAGTGAGAATGGTTAAAATACAACAGGAATGCATCATCATTCTTTCCTGGGTTTTGAAAACATTTTTTTTAATATAAGACATAAGTAACTAGCTCAGCTGCTTTTTTCCTCTGCTTGGATTACTGCAAAGAAACAGTATACAAGTTGAAAAAATCAACCCTTAAGGAAAAAAAAAAAAAAAAAAAAAAAAAGGAACACAAAAAAATCAAACAGAAAAACCAAAGACTGGATATAATTCCAGTGCTACTTTGACTACCAAAATTATCTGCTCTCATCACCCGTGCTGGTTTCCACATAATCAATGCATCAGCTTTGAGTTTCAAGTTCACTAGCATACCACTCTTATGTCCTCTTCTAAAGGCATTGTACATCTCTTCAAACAAACAGATCTGCTTTATAACTATGAGTTTACTGATAAGCTTTGAGCAGGTGAGGTCAACAGCTTTCAGCTCTGACTAGAGCAAGAGAAGTTATTCAATTATTTGTAAAAAGTTGTACTGGAAAATCAGTTTGGTGCTCTGTGCAAACTGTTGCAGCAATAACAGTGCCTGTATGCATTTTTATTTATTACAGAGCAATAATAAACATTAATTTTTTTCCCTTCCTAACACAAACCTCAGGAAATGGACAAACCACTGTCTTATCTCTTCTTGTGGTTTCATATAGTTGCTTTTCCACATTTTGTTGTTACAAAATATATGGTTCAGGCCAGGAATTGCTAACACTAAAGGCAAGCTCATGATAGGCTTTAACACTGAAAATTTCACTTTAAAATCATGTTGAAGCTTTCCAATACTCAATGCTACCAAAAACTATAAAGCAAACACATGATGAGTGCCCTAGGAGGCATTTTTACAAGTTATAAAACAGTAAAGCATATGATCGTCCTCATGGATGGAAGTGAACATGACTTGAGTAATCACAAATTACAAGATTTATAAGCTTTCTAATTGTCTTATAACTGGATAGAGAAAACAGTCGAGGAGCTTTGAGGTTTCCCTTGATAAAACAGAAACTAAGTTTGGGGCTAATTCCCATAAAAGTCACCTGTAATTACATGAGGGTTTATAATATTTTAGGGACAAACTGAACTGTTAAGGTTGCAATATTAGTTACAAGTGAAAGCAAAGAAATAACTAAAAGAACAAAGTAGACTAGAGAAAACAAACTTGTGTTAAAAGGAAATGTTTTAAAAACAAATAGACCTGTGGAGCCATACTGCTACCACCTTTACAGGCTTTAGTGCATCATCATTTAACTGAATATTTGGCAATGCCTAGGTAAAATTCTATGATATATTGCATATAAGCCAGAAGTGTCCAAACATTCCAGCTTAAATATCCCTTTCATTCAACTTCAGCTCGAGGGCTGATACTACAGGGAAAATAAACATACACTGCTCCAGTAAAAGTGTCTCTAAGGTCATCTCTCTGCGTACTCTGAAGAGGAAAAAATGGTGAGTCTTCTCTTCATGATAAACTCCCTTCACCGTTCTCCTGAGATGAGACACCCTCTGCAAGCTGGTAGCTGAACCCCTTTACCAAGGCAGCTACTGTAAGCACACTGTGCCATGGAAACATTCAACACCACAGAAGTACACCTGGCAGATCAAAGAAGCTGACCCACCATTTAAACAAAGTCAGGTACAAAGAAGAAGTAATGGCTTTGCAGCTGTTTATTTGTCCTGTGATTTTGCTTGAGGTTTTTTTTTTTTTTTTTCCCTTTAACTTTTCAGAAAACAATAGCCAAGTCCCATTCAAGTCCTGTAGCAAGACGAACCTCTCTTAGGGCACGGCGCTTCAAGGTCCAACCAGGTGTTCCAGCAGAAACTCACAAATTGTGCTCTGAGCCTATAGCCCTCAGGGCTGACCAGCCTGGATCAGTGCTGTTGCTCTAAAAGCTATTGACTTCTCTGCTGGCTTGCTCAGGACTGAGCTGAGCCTGTGTCTCAGGCCTCACCTTTTATTGGCCCCCTAATCCTGCTCATGCGCAGTGGGGGCCCTCCCTAATCAGGCACAGGTGGGCTTAACACAAGCTCATGCCCACTGCCTGGCAATTAGTGGCACCTGGTTGCCTCATTTCACTACAAAGTCCCTCAGTTGGAATGGTGCTTTCATGATGGGGAAGTCCCAAGAACAGAGCTGGAAATCTAACCTCTCTTCTCTTTTTCCACCCTCTGCACACCCTCTTGGTTAGGGATTTACGATCATCCAAGGCAACTGTACTGCTGCCAAGGGTTTCTTACCATTTTAACAGAGATGAGAAAAGCAAAAGTAAGATCTGTTGCAAGTTGTGGATTTCATTTATATTTCCCTTTCTCTAGCTCCAATAGTGGCATAAAAATAGGATAGGCTCTCTTGTATCAGTGGTTACTTACTCTGATCTCAGTTGGATTGAGCCTGATCTTCTGAGGAAGATTTATTGAATATTCAATTTCACCCTGCTGCACATCAGTGAAGTTTTATGGTAGCAAGAAAAATCATACAAATATAGAATACAGAATACGAGACTAGCAGCTGTGGATGTCACACTTCCTATCCCCTGGCTGAACTGATGAGACTTCAAAATTACAAGAAATTAAATTTCATGTGCATTTAGTCATACTGCTTAATTTATAAATTTATTTTCCTTGGAATTCAGGACCTATTTAAGAGCATGAGATTTAGTTTCCCAAGCCCTGAAACTACTACTTGGTTTCAATTGGTCAAGTGTTAATAAAATACAGTCCCCTCTAATCCTAAAACATGACAGTGTTCAAAAGATGTTGAGTTAAAAAACTATATTCCAGTTGTTCAGTTTTACTTCTTTCTAGAATTACAACAAAACCAACCAACCAAAAACAAAAACAAAAATCAACATACAAAAAACCCCAAAACTCTGTGGGTCTGTTGTTGTAGAGACATAGAACAAATCCTACAATTTTATCTGCCTTCCTATCTGTCTGCCTTCCATCCCTACGGCACTTTAACTTAGGTCCAAGGTTTTAGTTCTGCTATCAATGTGTTTCACCAACTAAGATGGGGTGGAAAAGGAGTGTAATGAATGTCCTAATCAGCTCTTGAAAATGCTAAAGGCTTTGTTATCTACTTAGGGCACCCAGACAGAAGATGCACACAGATGTATCTAATGGCTTTGTGAGTTTTGGTAGCATAGTTCCCAGAATAATGCAGCATCTGTTCGGTGACAAAAACACTTCAGTACTCCCTAACAGATCAAGAAAAAAATTCCCTTATCTTTCAGCTGCGCAAAACACTTCAGCAACTGCAGCACAGTTACATAACCTCCTCACAGAGAGGGAAAATGATCAGACAGAAACTGCCAAGAACAAATATCCTGAAATTATATTATGGTCCAGGGACCATATATGTTACAAAACAGCAACTGCTAGGCCACATTGGCACATTTGAAAAAAAAATCAACACAAAACAAACAAAAAAAACCCAAATCTAAAAAGCTAAACAAAACTCCCATGAAATCAATCAAATGGCAATGAACAAAACCCAAGAAACTGGCTGAGCACAGAGAGCAAGGATAGAGTCATAATAGAGAACAAATATTTCCAGCACGTATTCCAGCACGTATGAGTGCAAAGTGATAGCACTCATGATTTTAAAATGCATGACGCTTGCACAGATGCCTTTTTGAATCCTGCAAAAGTATCATGCCATATAAAAATTATCTCTACTGTTTGAAGCAACTGTGCTTTTATGCCTGACTGAGTGTTCAGTAACCACATAACTAGCTACAGAAGTGTTATAATTTTAATTTCCATTCAGCTCCTTTATAAACTTCTTTTAAAGTTTGGCTATGAGCATTGCTTTGTCAGGAAAAGTATCACTATTTCAGCATTTTAACTGTAATTAATGATGACACTCACCTTGATTGTTGCCAAGTTTATATTCCCTAAGAGATGGAACAAAACACACAGCGTGTGAATTATTTATACTTCCATATGGAAGCTTATTGTTAATACTTTCTCAGTAATTCTTGAGCATTGGATCTTAATGAGCAAATGTAGATCACTGATGTGTTTAGTTCAAAATAGAAACAGAAGCATGTATTCAAAGAGATGAAAATGCTATTGTACTTCAAAAATGAGCAATAAAGAAACCTTTCTTCCTGTCTAAATTGCAATGACAGCTTTCAAAATGTATCTGTACATGAAACTAGATTCCCTTCTCTGCCATATAAACCTCCTTTGAGCAATGACACACCGCCAGTATTTTAACAAGGAGCTTCCTAAGTTAAAAAAAAATAAAACTTCTCCTGTCTTTCAGTATCCCTCAAATGCCAGTCAATCTATGATCTATGGCATGTTGAAGGAATGATAGGATACAGCTCTTTACTTTCTAATTTGAACAGTTGTCATGCCAAGGGATAGCAGCATTTGATACAGTAGCTTTAATTTATATATCGGGTGGAACTGGTATTGTATCTTGAGAGTAATACCTCAAGTGGGGTTAGCAGCATCACAAATGTGCTCTGAATCTCCTGCAGTTTGTACAGAGGGAACCCTGGGCACACTCTAAGTACTGAGTATCATGTCCTGCTGGGTATCAGTTCAAAATATAGCTAGTACTTGGCTCTCATTCTTCTATAAAGTGCTAACATTTTTTCTTTGTTGCTCTTCAAAAATATCAAGGTATTTATTAGTTCATGAGGAAACAGAGGAAACACGCTTGATCAGAAAGACGGAAAAAATTCTCTGTTTTTTTTTCCAGCTACATGTAGATGTCTAGATACAATATTTGTATAAAATATATTATTTCTGTCATATAAGTACATCATGTCCCTAATATAGTTAACATTCAGAATTAAACTTCCCTCAAAACCTTTCTCTAACTAAAAGGAAACAAACATTTTAACCTTCATTTTTCATGGGGGATTCATTTTATTTCATCCTCCCCATGGCAGGGGGCTGGAACAAGATCTTTGAAGGCCTCTTTCAACTCAAACTATTTTATGATTCTATGACTTCTGTTGTTCTTAGATACTTGGGACCCAGAATAAAATAACACATAACTTGTGTAAAAAAAGCAATACAGCCTGTAAAGGGAATTGCAAAGTCTGTCTGAAGTCTCAGCAGAAGAAGAAAGCCTTTGGAGAAGAAATGTCATTCTCAGAACACATATGTGTGAAAATCACAGGCAAACACTTTGTACAACATCGACTCGCTATGTTGTCTGATTTCTTGCCAACTTTCTGCACACCATATGATCTTTTAAAACACACCAAATGACAGCAGAAAAAGTTTAAGAAAAAGTGGATGCAGCAGTCCTTCAGAGATGATTGGACAAATCAAAGCCATTTTCTTTTTCCTGTACTTCTCCCTGTCAGTATTTGCAGAGTATCTCACTCTCAGGGTAGAACTCAGATGATGATAAGTGAGGCACTGTGTGAGTTTTGAATACATTTTCTGAAATCAGGTGAGGCAAATGAGAGGATTTCCACACTATTTGTCCTTTCCAAGCTATGCTTTTGCCACAGTCATTGGAGAGATGCCAAAATCACACAACTTAACCCAACTCTCCAGCTCATTCCACTTGGGTGCTATTAAATGAAAGTGGGTTGCATACTGTCTCCTCCATGTGGTTTCAGCCACTCTGCCACAGCCATCCATTCATTATTACTCTAGTTTACATAAAAAGAAGCTTCATATTCTGTAGCAGCAGCTGAGAGAAAGAGTGACATTTCAGTCTTTTTTTTTTTTTCCTTTTTGTCAGACAATATGCTTAAGCAGAACAAGAATGATGCAAAGCTTTCTGGAGATCCCAAAATACTGTTTGCTTCTTAGGCTTCAATTAATTTGTTCTGTACTCTCTATCTGTGATAAAATAAATGAACTGAGATGAAAAAGTACATCAGCCTGGATAAAATTTTTCTGTCGCAACTGTAGTAAGAATCTCCATCCATACTATATAAATATATCCCAGAGCTCTGCCTTAAAATTATTTAGTCCCATAGTTTTAAATTCCTATTTTCACATGTATATATTTATACATTAATAATTTAGTTATGATGGACTGAAAGTCTTTTACTGGCCATAAGACATTTTACATTTCAATAAAACTTTTAAATGTTTAGAAAAAAGTTAAGGGCATTGAGAAGATGGAATCTTGACTTCTTATTGAATTTCTAGAGAGGCAGACAGAGCAAATGTTACTAAGAAAATAATTTCCTGGACATTGTGGTATCAACCAAATTTGGAAAGGTATTCTAGTCAGCATAGCAAAACTATTAGTTATGCTCTGAAACTCTTACATTAAAAACTAGCAAAGTGTATTTCTTGGAAAAAGGATCTCACTGTATGTTATTATAGTTACTAACCAGAAAATCAAGTGAAAAGTGGAGAAAGACTTTTCTTGATCTAATTTCATTCATATTGACACTTTCAAAAAAAAGGAATAGATCTCACACATAATTGTTTTGATTTGATTTGATTTGATTTGATTTGATTTGATTTGATTTGATTTGTTTTGTGGGAACTCTATTTATGATGGCAAACTGTTCAGACTATTCTATACTGCATATAGTTAAAACATAGTAGTCCTGCTAAAACCCTCACTTGAACATGTTACGGGCCACAGAAACAGCAGAAAAAGCAGAAAACACCAGAATATCTAAGGTATAAGGTAGTGCTGCTGCAATTGTCTATAGTTAAGATAAACACATGCTGAAGAATGTCAGTGTTTTGAAGACAATATCAAAATTTAGATAGATTACCTTAATAATTTAACACACTCTCTCAGTTTCTCTCTTCACTTTCTCGTATGTTGCTCCCATGCTTTGATTTTCCTAAAAAGTTTTCCCTTCTGTCCTAAGTATGAAACTCATTCTCATAATGTAAGAAATAGTAAATAAAAGTTTTCATATGTAACAAGACTATGTGAAACTGACAAAATGAGCTTGCATGGTATTTTACATTGATTTCTACAAATGAGAGCTAAGTACAGAAATTCAGAAATCTCAGACTGGGAACAAAGCTGGTAAAAGGTTGGAAGGCATCTATTTGGGCTCCTGACAAAGCATTTACTTAGAATTTTAGTTCAGATCATGACTGTGCTTTTTATGTGATTCCCCATTTATTGTACCTTGGCCAACTTGGCACAAAGACATTGGTGGGTACAAACTGTATTCCATACAGATGACACCATAGTTGTAGAAAGAGTGCTGGAGTATATCTATGACTCCAATCCGTAATGGACCTTCAGCTCAAAGGAAAAGGCTAGAATTAGCTTGTTACATGCAATCTGAATTCTAGATTTAAAAATTGCCCAACACTTCTAAACTGGTTTGGGCCAGGATAAAGGTGATTTTCTGTCTTGTACTTTTGCTTTCAGCTAAGTCTCTTGTAAGCAGCTGTACTTGCTGAAATTAACAGCAAGTTTCTCAGCCAGTGTCTGCTTCTGGGACTGATCTTTATAGTTACTGCTAGTGACTGGCATGCAGAGCCAAGGACACTACTCAGCTCTGAGGAACATTTTGCCCTTCCAAAGGAGAAAATAAGTAATGAGGTCACACTTGCAGCCCTCCTTTAGGGAGAAGATGACAAGATAAATGACCAAAATTGACCAAAGTATTCCATCCCATTAGTATAAATGTATATTAGTATAAACATCTTACTTAGTATAAATTTGAGGGTCAAACCCCTTTCTGCTTCTCCTTTAGCCAGCAGTGTGCCCAGGTGGCCAAGAAAGCCAATAGCATCCTGGCCTGTATCTGGAGCAGCGTCGCCAGCAGGTCCAAGGAAGTGATTCTGCCCCTATACTCAGCCCTGCTGAGGCCACACCTCGAGTAATGTGTCCAGTTCTGGGCCCCTCAGTTCAGGAAGGATATTGAGGTCCTGGAGCAGGTCCAAAGGAGGGCAACCAGGCTGGTGAAGGGACTCGAGCACAGACCCTATGAGGAGAGGCTGAGAGAGCTGGGGCTGTTCAGCCTGGACAAGAAAAGGCTCAGGGGAGACCTCATTGCTGTCTACAACTACCTGAAAGGAGGCTGTAACCGGGTGGACGTTGGTCTCTTTTGCCAGACGACTTTCAACAAGACAAGAGGGCATCGTCTCAAGTTGTGCCGGGGGAGGTTTAGGTTGGACATTAGAAAGAATTTCTTTACCGAGAGGGTGATCAGGCATTGGAATGGGCTGCCCAGGGAAGTAGTGGATTCTCCATCCCTGGAGATATTTAAAAAGAGACTGGATGTGGCACTCAGTGCCATGGTCTGGTAACTGCAGCGGTGGTTCAAGGGTTGGACTCGATGATCTCTGAGGTCCCTTCCAACCCAGCCAATTCTATGATTCTATGATTCTATGATTCTTCACCTGTCCCTGTTTGCTTTGGCATCCTGGGAGGATTCCATCCATTCCTCTGCTTGTGGTCCTGATCCGTGCCAGCCCATATCTGTGTGTTCCTGCCTCCAGCTCCCGGCTGCTGCCAACTCCAGGAGTCCAGTCTGGACTTTCCCAGGGCTGCCCTGCAGCCTCGGTGGTGATGTGAGAGTTACTGAGGGAACAGGGGGGAGGAACGTGGTATCAATTTCCCTATATACTTGTGTATATTTAGTAATTTTTTTCCTTTTAATCATTACTGTTTCATTAAAGTTGTGTAGTTTAGTTTCCAACCCATAAGTCTCTCTTCCTTATTCTCTCTCCTTTCTTTATCAGGGAGTGGAAGGGGATTAATAGAGAGCATCTCTCATTCAGTTTAATTGGCGGGCCAGTGTTAAACCATGACAGTACTCAAAGCAGTCTTTTAAATTGTAATGTATTTTACTTATTATTTACTTACTTACTTACTTCTTTTAATCCTTGGTATTTTCTTTTAATTAAAGAAGCATCAGTGTTATGAGTTCAGAGAGAAAGTATAAAGTGAGAAAAATGGTAAATGGAACAGAGTGCATCTACCACACACATCTAATGTACTGCTGTCCTGTCACATTAAAAATATTTTCTAAATTACTAAGTAAAATTTTAAGAGTGAAAAAACCTGAACAACTAAGACCATTTTCTTGACATTTTTTTATTTGACATTGTTCCAGAACTTTGTAACCTGTCTAGCTTTAAAAGTCTTGAGAAAAAAGACTGGCACTACTTTCTGTAGTAAAAGTTGTAATGTCTTTGCTCCTCTGTTTTCCTTTTTCTTTATTTTATTTTGTGCCTTTTGTATCCCTTTTGCACCTTGATTAACTGCTCTCAATGCAAAATTAGCATCTTCTTTTGATATTTGTGGTAGTTCTCCACTTTTTCTTGCTCTTTTTCTGTCTTGCACCAGGCAAACTCATGGCTTTGAATGCAGTATTGGCTGTGTGATCTCATCCATTGCACTAAGAATTATAGAGCAGTGATTTATTGCAATAGGGAAGCCAAGTGAATTCCCTGTCTAGACTAATGTAATTGTACCCTTTTTCTAAATGTTCAGTGCTTTCACAGTTAGTCATTCCATCTCCTTTCCTTACATGCAGATACCCACAAAGCCAGCAGCCTTATGCAGCATACATTTAACTTAATGGAAAGATTTTCTTGACTTGGTATGACAAAATCTTTAATACCTAATTCAGTCAGGAAATAAACATACTCTACATATGCATGTATGCATTGTCTTGTGCATACCCTCAAAAGGTGAAATATCAGCTAAAACAACTGTAATCCATAAAGAAAGAGAAATTTATTCAAGTCTTGCATTTACATGATTTCAGTAACTCAGTGTGGCTAAAGAGAAAACGCAGCATACTGAAAACAAGGTAATAGTCAACTTTGCTGTCTCCAAAGGTTAGAAGATAAATGCTATACACACCAAGACCAAACTGTCTAAAAGAAAGCACTGTGGGCATTATACATCACATTTTGTGTGTGCAGTTATACAATTTGTACCTTCACATAAAGCAACTACTGGTGAATTTTACGATGCAAAATCAATTAAATTAATCAATCAAAATTAAATATTTTAATGATTAAGATCAAAATACTGAAAATGTTATTCCAACAGACACAGCTTCCCTCAGTCCACAACTTTTTACAAACACAGGTTAATATAAGTCAGACTAACTGTGTATATATCACCAAACCTCATGAATTATTTTGATTGCAGCTTGTGTGGAACTGGCTTCCTATGGTCCATGCTGGGTTTTATAATAATACCATTTTTTATTAGAGACATCAGGTATTTGTTCTGTATAAATATTTTTCAATTACAACAATAAGTAATGCAAAAATATTGTTTCAGATATTAATTAAAATACATATATCACAACATTCATTATTTCAATTTTCCGTTCCACCTAATGGTCTTCATATGTATGGCCTGATTTGAGAGGACCAGGACAGGAAAATGCTGTCCAGGACACCAGGCAAATGCTTGCCTGTTATGGCACATTTGGGAGCAGCTGTGCCTATGGGAGGAGACCCAAATGGACCAACCACATCATTCCTTCCCATGGGGCTCAGTATATAGTAGCTCCCAAGAGAGTCCTCTATTGGCTTCTTTGGCTGGTGTGCTAGCTGGGTTAAGATCTGTCTGCTGCTGTTTCCCATTCCCTCCCTGGAAAAGGGTGCTGTTCACCAAGACCAAGTTGCCTTTGACCTTCCCAAGTAGGACCATTTTGGTTGCTCTAAGACTGTTGTGCACTGCCACTGAGACTCTGGGCTTGGGCAGACCCATCTATTGCCCACTCCAGTGTGGGACTTTTCCAGTTTGGAAGTGATTACCAACTGAGGAGGGTAAGCTCCATATTAACATATTTGTAGTTTCCTCATGAAACCTACTCAAGTTTTTTCTTCCAACCTTGAAGTCTCTCTCCATTATTCCCTTCTTAATCTTCCCCTGGGAGGGCAGTGGGGAATAACAGTAAGCATTTGTCACCGTCTAAAACAGTGACAGATTTATAGATTTATTAGTGCCTAATTAACCCAAAGGTCTTCCGTAAGTGCTGTGGTTTTTTTGTAAGCTGGGGGGCCACAGGAGTGACTGCTGAGACAAGATGTTGGAAGCTTCCCTGGTTCCAATCCCAGGCCTGCTTGTGCCCAAGGCTGAGCAGATAGGGGAAACTGGATGTGCCTCTATAACATATTCAAGAAAGGGAAACAAAATTGCAAAAAGAAAAAAAAAATTAAAAATAACTGAAGAGCAGAGTAGAGGGTAAATTGAAAGAGGAAAGACAGAGAAAAGACACTGAGGTCAGTGAAGAAGGAGGTGCCTGAGCAGAGATTTCCCTACACCCCATGGTGTGATGGCACCTGTCTCCCTGCAGCCAAGGGAGGAGCACAGTGGAGCAGTTCTTGAAGGACCACGGTGAGGTAAATGTAGATTTGTAGCCCCTGAAGTGTCACAGGTGGGTAGACATGAAGAAGCAGCCTGTGCAGGATCACAGAGGGTCGGATGTGGCTGTGCAGCTGTGTAGGACCCTGTGTCAGAGGAGGTGACTGCTCCCGCAGCAGCCGTGACTCTGTGTGCAGCCCAGGCGGGAGCAGTCTGTGCCTGAGGGACTGCACCTGTGGGAGGGACTCATGTCCCAGGGGTTCCTGAAGGACTCTCTGCCATGAGAGAGACCCCGCGTTGGAGCAGGGTAAGGCTGTGAGGAGTCCTCCCCCTGAGGAGGAAGGAGCGGAAGAAACTCCATGTGGGAAACTGACCCCAAACCCCCCTGCCCTGAGAGGGAGGCAAGAGGGAAGTAATTGGTGTGTGGAAGAGGGGAGGTGGGAGGCGGGAGGCATTAAGATATGGGCATGTTTTCTCTTTTTCCTTGTAGATTAAACTAGTTTTGCCTTCCCAAGCAGAACTTGTCTGGTTTTTGCCTCTTACTGTTATTGGGGAATGCAAACCTCCCTATCCTTCTCTTGATTAATAAGCCTTAACTTGGATTTTCTCCTCCTTGTCCCACAGTGGCGGTGGGGGCGGGGGCTGAATGAGCCCCAGGTGGTACCACTGAGCCTAAACCGTGACAATGTATTAGACATGTTACACAGTTGGAGGCTATACCTGCTTAGCTGTATGATTTTCAACTAGTCCCATCATTAATAGTTTATATATGCAAAGTAATAGTTATTTGCTATACTAAAAAAAAAAAGCGTAAAAGAGGAGTGACATGAAAACAACTTCTTGCCCATTTTATTTATTCTTTTGGAAAACAATATCTGGTGGAGAGGTGGAGGTGTCCTAGATGTACATGGAGGGAACATAATACTTACTTACACAGCCAAATTCTGCTGCACATCGGTCTGCTCTGGGAGTTGGTCACTCTCTGAAGTAAATCCATAATGTAAACTCTTAGCTGAGTACTGTTACAATTTAATCAGATCATTGGAAATGTGAACTTCATTGCTTTCATCATATAAATCTACTTTTGAAGAACACATCAACTATGGTCTAGGATCTCTATTTAACTTCAGCTTGCAAACTTCAAATGTGTGTACTTTGACTACTGCAGTTTGGGTTGACTAATGATGCCAGCTCTTTCCTACAACTATATATTGAAGTCGGGCAATCAATGGAAGTGACAAGGAGGCAATCCTTCAGTTACCTAGCAATACATAACTTTACTGTACCTAATGGTAAGTAACCTCAATGCATCACAGGTTCTTAATAGCAAATAAGCTAAATAAGGCAACATCCAGCCATCCTTTCAATCTTGCAGAGGATTCAGATTGATTTGTAGGAAATCTCATAGCAAACCAGCTGCCAATATCCTCAAAGCTGGACAAGGTTTAGCAGTCCCACTGTGACTTCTGGAGAGCTGCATTCACAGCACAACAGATACAGTATACTATAATTAATTCAGCTGGAAAGAAAAGTTAAATTTCAGAATGCATTTTATTTTCCTCTTTTTTTATGCTTCAGCCTACCAGAAAATTGAAATCTCTATCTCTGGCAGTGCTGTGGCAGACTTCCAGCTTTATCTTAATGAAGAAGAAATTATTTTTGACAGACTTCTGATTTCCAAGTATCCCAAAATTCTCTAATTCATTAACATGAGGTAGAGAGGAAAAGTAAGGATGGAAGAAAAAGCAGTGAAGCATATAAATATTATGCAAAAGGATATAGGAAAGTTTCCTATGGAATAGAAGACATGAGTATTCTACAGTAGAAAAGTACTTCAATCATGTTTCCTTGAACCTAACATTTGAAAATTCACCGTATTATTCTTAAATAACACTACAAATGGAATAATAAAAAAGGAATGTCACCAATTTTGAAAATCCAATGAGACTGAGAGGAAAATGGAGATATACATGGTTTCCAAAGACTTTTAAAAACGTTTTTACAAACTAATCTTTCTGCCATAAGGGCTCCCCCCTGAAAAAAGATTAAAATAATTCTAAGCCCATAGTTCTGTAAGGAAACTCTAAGGAAGCAATTTCTTGTTTTAACTGAAATTTTGAAATATTAATTTAGACATCTACCTTAAATTGACATGTGGGCTGTTGGTTTCAAGCAGGACAAGACAATCTTCTCATGTTTATTAAAATTTCAATAGCACCACATCTGCCTGTGATAAATGATGGAAAAAATTATGATGACATCTGTGTTCAAAGAACATTGCAACTCTGAGTGAAACAGAGAATTCACAGATGCCTGAGAACTGAGAAAGCAAGACAACCATTTCATCACTTCATCCTTTAGGTCTAATGGCTCAGTATTCTAAAGTTATATACATCCAAATATTAATCTTATATGGATATAGTTAACTTCAGTATGAGAATCTTACTGAATTTTTTCATAAACATATAATTAACAAGACAAAGTGCTGGGAGAAAACAATACTGCTAAAAGCTTGGCACAATGGATTAGGCTTGGCCACCAGACAACCTCCTACCAGCCCCTTGCTAAACCCTTTCCCTCCCCCTGGGTGCAAAAAAATAAAAGGAGGGGAAATACTCCTGGCTCAAGATAAAGACAGGGAAATTGTTTACCATCATGGGCAAAACAGACTAGGGGAAAATTCACTTAATTTATTGCCAATTAAAATAAGTATTTTCCACTAGAGTGAAACAAAAAAAAACAAAAAACAACAACGAAACCAACAACCAAACATTAAAGCAACACCATTCTCCACCTTCCTGGTTGCAGCTTTACTCCTTCACTCCCAACTCCTCTAATCCCCTCTCCTGAGTGGCAAGTGGGATGATGGGGGAAGAGGGCTAGAGTCAGTACATTGGAGTTTCTCTCTCCTCATCCTCCCCCCTCACACTTTCCTGTTCCCTCAGGAATATCCATCTGCTTCAGTGGGGGATTCTCCACTGGCCCCAGTGAAGATAATTTGTGCTGGCATGGTCTTCTCCACAGGCTGTAGGGAAACACTTTACCATGGTCTCTTCTAAGAGTTGCAGGCAGAAACTCTCCTCTGCCTTTAATATTACCTCTGATTAATCCCATTCTTTTTTTTTTTTATTCCTTCTGTCTGTGTGGGTTTTTTCTGCTTGTTTTTATGGATATTTACCAGATATTTCCTCCCTGTGGCTGATGAGCTGAGCTGTCTCCTGTGATGGGTCTGTTGCAGAAATGGCTGCAGCTGGCAATCTCCAGCATGGAGCAGCTCCTGCCATTATTCCATAGAAGCCATCCCTGCAGTCCCCTGCTGCCAAACCTTTTTTCCTCTATTAATATACTTGGTAAAAGGCTCAAAAAACTCCCCCTGTAACACAGCTCTTTGTAAACCTCGGAATTGGTAGATTTTATTTCACAGAAACATGATTTACTCATCCACATTTGCATAAGACTACACATATAATTTTTTCTTTTTAAAATGCCCAGAATGAAATGAAAGCTCACGGAAATTATACTTGGATTTGACTGCATGTGGACTTGGCAAATACGTAATACATTCAGTAAGCTACATTTTAAATTTGACAATGACTGCTTCCATGTCAGAGAAACTGTGGCAGATGCCCAAACCTCTTGTGCAGGGTTTTCTGAGTTTTCAGTCGATGAGACTGTCTACTTGGTAAACAGATGAGCTGGGTTATTCCCAAATTGTTCAGGAAACATTTATACAGCTCATTTTCACATTAGCTTTCACCAGAAACATTCATTCTTACCTATGATACTCTTAGAATTTCCTTTCCTCAGGAAAAAAAATTAGAAATAAAAAAAAGCTCAAAGCAGCAGTTCTTTTCCAACAGTTAGCATCCAAATTCAACTTAAATAGGAGATACTCATTAAATTACAGGTAATTTCTACTGCACTTCACAGTTCTGCCACCAGCTTTGTTTCCTGATTTCCAAGTTCATTTGGAAAACTCTAAGGTAAGAAGAGGCATCAAATGGAAAGAAGGAGGGGTTTTCCCTATACTTTCCCTTTTTTCCCTTTTTATGAACTATGGAATTCTCCATGATTCCTCTGTTCTGTCCTGATGAATTATGCATTTCCCTATGGGGCAGTTATTAATTGCAGATATCAAAGATTTTTTTTGTAACACATAAAATCAGTAGTAAATGGTAATCACGCATCAAGAACCTAATTTATTTCTTGTAATGTCAAATAAAAAAAAAATCCAGTGAATTCAGTGATTTTTGTTAAATCTGTTAATCAGACTCAAGCAATCACTTCAATGACCTTTCATACAATAAATTCTAGATTCAGAATAATTCCTAAAATCTGATAATACATCCTCCTATTTCACATTTATTGAAATTTGTTTAAACTGTATTGGAACAATCCCTTCTATTGCAGTTTAATGAATCTCACCTTAATGTTTGCTGACCCAAACAGAAGGGTGTCATATCCTGACTCACTGCAACCCTCAGCTTTGGGGACAGCATCTTGACATATCATTTTCTATTATGGTATGGTCTCAGGCAAACAAAATCTGGTTAAAAATTCAGATACAAGGAAGTTTTCATTTTTCCCCATTCTTCTACTAAAATAGGAGGTTTGTCCTCAAAACTTCCAATGTATCTAGTAAAATGTACAAGTTGAAACACTCCTGAGAAAACCCATACAAAATTAACCACAAAAGTATCAATAAATCTACAAACAGGAAATTAAAAAGAAAAGATATTATATTATTTGCCTTCTATAAGCTTAGCAAGAATCCAGCAGGATATCTGAAGTTATTTGTAGACATCTGCAATTTCATAAGGTTGGAAATTATGAACAGTTCTTGAAAAAAGAAGATAAAAGTGTATATTTTACTCTCTTACAATGTCTACTTTTGATTAAAGTAAGACAATGGAAACTTAACTACTGTGTGAGTTCTACATTTGAATTTTCCCATAATGCAGAAAAGAGAGCAGTTATGAAAATGGTTGTTACCATTTACGACTCTTTTCAACTTACTTGACAGTTTGTCATGGAAAATAATACGTGAAAATTTATTAATGTTTATGCAAGCTGTTTTACTTTAAGACTGAAATAAGACCATGTATCCAATAAGCCTCACAATATACAGTGAGAAGCAAAGGATATGCATATCACTTAAAGTCATTTGAAATAATCATGATAAAAACAAAATAATCTCATCTCTAAAACTGCTTTGATTGGAAGATGCTACTGAGTCATACAAACTGAGGAATTAATCTAGCAAAGTATTATGTAGACAGCGAGAGAGTTCACTTTGGATGTGATCATGGACACATTTTGACTTGAGATCAGGAACTGTACAGAATGCATAAAAATGAAGTAGTTAATGAGGGGAAATTGGAGAAGGATGTTATGCTGTACTTCTTAACTGCACTTTTTTTAAGTCTTCTGATTGCTTGTAAATTTTTATTTAAAGTGCTTTACGTAATCATGTAAATACTCGGCAGACTTCACCCGAGCCAAGTTACTTCTACAGCTGCTTTGCAGATTTAGATAGGAAGGCACATCAGACTGCATTTGAGATTTGACCATCAGCTTTTTCATAAATTGAAATTTTGCACATAAACAACCTTTTTCTTTGAAATCATGAAGAAACAAGGTAAAAACCTGTTGATTTGTAAGCTTTCCAATTTCAGTTGTAGAAGAAAAAAATGACAAATATGTACAATGGTCAACGAGTAACATCTACAGACTGTTTCTGGCAGTACAAGCTCATTGACTTAACTCTGATCTCCCTATTAAACAGAAATGTAGTTCTTCAACTAAAAGTTTAGCTACTTAATAATTTCAAAGAGGTCATCATTCTTCAACATCCAAAGTAATAAAAAAGAGGTTAGTCCCAGCAAAAACAGATCATGTTCCCTGTTCACACTGACGAGGAATGAGAATCAGTGAGAATATTCCAAGACAACTGCCATTTCTGTACCTTTCCATCAAGATAACCCACAAAGTAGAGAGTTTATGCATGTCTCCATAGAACAGCTAAAGTCTCTTTATTCTCTGTTCCCTTACATCCCCATCAGGAAAAGGTGGAGTTACCTCACCTTTACCAATCCCCCTGCCCAAAAAGCAGGCCAGGTCTCCATTGAGCTGGTCATGTTAACTTCAATCAGTTAAAGGATCATAGAATTGGCTGGGTTGGAAGGGACCTCAGAGATCATCAAGTCCAACCCTTGATCCACTACCGCTGCAGTTCCCAGACCATGGCACTGAGTGCCACATCCAGTCTCTTTTTAAATATCTCCAGGGACGGAGAATCCACTGCTTCACTGGGCAGCCCATTCCAATGTCTGATCACCCTCTCCATAAAGAAATTCTTTCTAATATCTAACCTAAACTTCCCCTGGCACAACTTAAGACCATGCCCTCTTGTCTTGTTGAAAGTCATCTGGGAAAGGAGACCAACCTCCACCCACATACTGTTTAATTATTCCTCTTTACAACTGCCTGAGAATTCTCTCTTGCTGGCAACTGCCTCAGTGAAGACATATGACAGTCAGTTCAGAGTATTTAACAGCGGTGAAAATTATCAAATTAGCCATGAATTATTTAATAATTCAAAAGTACGCACGCCAGGACAGTAACAGACAACTAAGAGGCTTCTTCCCTTGTTATTTGAAAACAGGTGTAACAGAAGAATTTGAAGTGAACTCTATCAACTTACAACTTTTTAAGCCAAAAATATAAAGAACAATAATTTTTGGAAGAACTATATTTGCCTTTCATATTAACTTTAATTTCAAATTTTTGCCTGTAGTTGTTATAGGAAAATAACATCTTAAAAGTAAAGCCAATTATCTCTTATTTTGATTTGTCTGTCACCACTTATTACTCACGATGGTATACTTAGAAGTCTCAGCTATGTTCTGAATCCTAATTTCTCCATATCAAAAGGCTTAATATCATAAAGGTAGTGAAAGAAGTAAGAGAGTAATCAATACAGAATCAAATCATTATAGGAACATAGCATCATGTCGGTTGGAAAAGATCCTTGAGATCATTGAGTCCAACCATAAAACTAACACTGCAAGCATTCATGCAAAGATTTTTTAAGATGAGAGGGTCTTGGCTTTGTTTCTAGTATCTAGTGAACACATTGGTTTTTTTTTAAAAAGCAACAACCCATTTCAGAAGTTAAGTGCTTGATCTCAATGTTCATAAAAGGCAGTAACGTGCAAGGTATCATAACAAAATACCGTGTCAAGAGCAACTATGTATTTAGAAGTTGAAGAAAATTAGGTTAGACATTAGCAAAGACAACCTGGCAACTAAATGTCCTAAATTTAAGAGAAATACAAGAAATAACATATAGTTTTACTTCAGTGTGAAACTGGTACCATCACATGGAAAACCAACAAAGTTAGAAAAGAAAAAATGTATTAACAATGGATAAGAAACTAATGGGCTGATAACCACAAACCTTCAGAGAAAATACTGTGACTGAGATTTTCAGGAAAGTTTCAATTTTAAGTAATAGGTCTGATTAAGTACATGATTTCCAAACCCCCTTTTAAGTAAAAAGTTTGGACAGGGCTACCTGTTTTAGAAGAGACTAGCATATCACAAAAAAAAAACAAAACCCAGCCTACCTCAGTGGTTGGTTTTATAGTAATAATAAGAGCATGAAAATAAAGCAAAAAAATTAGAGAGGTTTACTTGGCTCATAAGTGAAAATGAAAGTCTTATCATGCAAGAAAAAACTAGATTAAATTCTTTTGCCCAGTAAAAGGAATGCTGAGAAGAGATATAACAACTTTCCATAAATATTTGATGGTGTAGAATATAAATAACAGTCAGTGCTGGGGAGAGCAAATTTAGGAACATAATAAAGATTTTTTTCTGACTGTGAAATTTCAGACAGAGAAGCAAAAGATCCAACTACTCTGAAATGGAGCTTCCCACATCACACTGAGGTAATAAGGGATGGTTCAAGAAGTTTCTGTTACTGAAATATTTCAGTCTATGTACACACACTGAAATCCTGACTTGATTTGTTTTCCCAAGCTCATGCAGCTGGGGAAACTGGAGATAAGGGAAAGCATTTTTTAGTTCTTAATCCATTTTTCTAGATTAGTGTTCTGTCTTTCCTTCAAGCTATATTCTCTAGAAAAGCTAGCTCATTTTGCTAGAGGAATCTTCCCTGTTTTGTCAGCTTCAAAAGACAGAAAATTTGAAGTGCTCATCTAAATTTTCCTGATTGTGTGAATCATGGATGGTTTTTTGTTTGAGGCTTTTGGGTTTTGTTTGGTTTGGGTTTTTTCCCTTCTCTTTATTCTTTTCCACAGCTAATCTGTTCTTTTCTACTAGTTTGTCAAGATTAATTGTTGCCTTTTGTCACAGGCAGGCTTCTAACATGCCCTTGTACCTTTGTTGCTTTTCTCTCATAGATGGGACCAAGAGGAGCCAATCTCTCAGAGCTGTAGTGACACAGCTCCCCCAGCTGGTATTATTTATCACGGAGATACCTCAGGAAACGCATTCAAAGTCATTGAGATCTTCTATGTTTTGGAAAAAAAAATGACCTTCATAACATCTATAAATTTTCATTAGCAAGTTTTTACTGCAAACCTTACTGAAACCCTGTGGCCACCTGTTGCAGTGTTTTTATACTGACGGCTCTACAGGTCAGACTTTGGAGCTATGTGACATTTGTCTCACCTGGGATTCAGAATGCTAAAGATGAGGGGACACTTTTTTGTTCCTAGGAAAGCAGGCAGTGTGAAGGAAAACTTGTGGCAGAGAAAGGGTCATTCTTTCACTGTTAAAGAGGCAAACAGCCAAATAGCAGAGGACATACCAGGCAGTATGGAGGAGGATCACAGCACAGAAGGGGGTCTGCGGTACCTCAGAAACCGTGGTCCTTCAGTGGTGTGGGAAAGACAGCAAAATGAAAAAGTATCCTGACATTGCCATGAAATATACTTCTTCAACAGTAATTCTGTAAGCAACATGAAAGTTGGTTGCTTTTATTTCTTAAAGAAACTTAATTTTGCCCTTTAATCTCCTTAGTAATTTCCGACTTCATAATACTGATTTGTTAAAGGCCTAATTTGTTCAAAATCGACATCAAATTTCTGGAGAAACTAAAAAAGGAGGGATTAGTACACATCATTGTGTTTGACATGGATCTCCAGCTCAAAACACTGCAAGTCAGCCCCCAAAACATGTTGATGCAGTGTAAAAGTACAGACTGATCATTTTCTGTATTTATATATCCTTGTGTGTTTCTGATATGCCGTATGTTCTTTGAGCTTGTAGGCATCACTTTTTCCAGCAGTTTTTTGAGGGGGAGGTTGTTTTGTTTGGGATTTTTTGGTGGTGGTTGGTTGGGGGTTTTTTGGATTTTCTTTCTGGTTGTTTGGTTTGGTTTGGTTAGTATTTTTTTTTAATAGTAAAATACTCATCTCTAGGGCCAGATACTTAAGGAAGACTATCAAGTGACCTAAGACTCATAAAATTCTAGCATCATTATGCCTTGGTTTTTCCTTTTCACAATGTTGGGACACTTAAAGTAACTCACTGCAAAAGTAGGTAAAAGATACCAGAATGCAAACTAAGCTACTTAAATTATTTTTTAAAATATTGTATTTAAAAAAAAAAAATCTGTAATTGTTAAAGTTACTTATTATTAGACAGTAAGTAGGTGTCAATTGCTCTTCATACTTTAAGAATGAAAAAGAACTCAACCTGAAATCTCACTTGTTCCAGTGGTTCTTCTTTACAAAATGTGCCAGCAGGTGCATTTTATATGAACATCAAAAGAGTCCTTATTTAAATTTACCTTTATGGAGATATCTCCAGCTCTTTTGTGTAACAAGTTGGTATTTAATGGAAAGTAATAAAGTTTGAAACACACTGGGTGGATATTGATGGTCATGAGCTCGTGTTAAAATAACACAATCAGAGAAATCTACAACACTGTATGACCCTGTCACAAACACAGTCAACTTCACCCCTATGTAATATCAGTGGACTTTTAAATTGTTCCATGCAGACGCCTCGCAGAATCAGGTCGTGGGTTCATCAGATTTTTCAGTGTCACTGGATGCATTAGACATGTTTGATAACATTCTAACTCACATCCAGCAAATATACCAGCTATATGAACACCAATAGAAAAAAACAGTCCTTCGAAAAGACCCTGGAAATGCAAACACTAAACAGCAAATATCCACTGTGTGTCATTTCTCTTCAAAGCTGGCAGCATTTTGCATTTTCAAAAAGGTTATTTTTCCCAGTAGTTCTATCCTGACCAAATGTTGGTGGCAAACAAACAATGAGCCAATATAATCAGAAAGAAAGCCTGGCAATAATTTTAACTGTTTCTTCCCTAAGGAGTAGAGTCTAAATGAGGAAATGACTAAAACAACTGAAAACCATATTTATCAGTGTCACTGCTCAACAAAGGATTGCCTTGTGTTTCATAAGAGATATTATTAACTAACTGCTAAAGAACAGTATTCAGTGCAGTACAGACCTCTCTGCTTTAATGCCTTTGTAAATATGCAATTAGCTGTCTGTGCATCACTCACGGACGTCCAGCAATCTTTGGTAATAAGAATATGGTGGATTAGTCTTACTATCATGAGAATGTCTGTGTGCCTTCAAAGGGAAAAATAAATAATCAAAAGGAAAGAATGAGAACATCAAGTACTAATACATTAACAAAAATATATTCACAATAAGCCTGCACTCTCAGGAAGAGAATTTACTGAGCTGTTGTGGTAAGTAAAGCTATTTCCAATTACATGCTGTCTTTTCAGGTGGTTCCAAGACAACACAGCAATTGCAAACACATGACCAGATTATGACATAAATGAAGACATTTGCTTTATTACCTAAATGTAAACTTTCATTTTTTGAAAAAGAGGTCTACTGCATAGGTTTTGAATACTTTTAAACTTAACTTTATGTTTTGAAAATCTGCTCTCTCTCTATCTATCTATCTATATATATAAAAGTTTGGAAAAATAGATCTGTTCCTCTATAGTTTGGGCAACATGCAATCAGTATTCTACATAAATCAGTTCTACTTTCTCTGTTCTGCTTCTGAGGATTTCAGCTGTGTCTAATTAATTCACACATCTTTTTTTCTGCATTTAGACACTTTTGCATCACTTCTAAAATAAAGCATTTCCCAGATAGCATGCTTTTCCACACCTGGCTTAAAAATACATCAGAGCTCTGTCACTTAGGAATGATTTTTTTTCTTCCCAGTGCCAAAGGACTGTAATGTAGTGACCTTATCCACTTAAGGAGTCATCTTTAAAACTGATTCTTCTCATCTTGGCATGTGGAGACCTTGCTCATACCCACTGACTTTTAACTCAAGGTTGTTCAACCATGTGAACAGTTTTTAAGCTATCAGAAGCAGCATCTACAGGGGTACAGCAAAACAGTACTGGCTTAGAAGAAGCATTAGCCCTGAGCCAAGATTTCCTGGCCTTGCAGCACGGCCATACAAAAACCAGTGGGAAGCAGGTGCTAGGATTATTTGCCAGAAATTCTTAGGCACTGGCCAGGCAGCTAAGCTGAGATATTGCCTTATCACTCCTGCCCTAGGAGATGCAGACTTTTAGAGTTCACTGCACACCGAAAAAGCCATGTCAATAAGATGGGCTGCCTGAGGGCATGGTGAGTTTGACCTGAAATCCCTTTAGAAATGATGCTTTGGGACAGAATCCTAAGGAAAATAGATAAGAATAAACCCCTGTAACATCAGGTCACTGAATAGAAGAAAAATCATAGTTCCTGGAAGAGGCAAATTTTATGCCTATTTCTTATGATGATAATTAGAGATCAGTTCCAAAATAATCAAAGGAAATGACTAAATTAAAACTTAAGATATAGTTTCAAAGCCTATCAATACAAGGTTGTCCAGTTTCAAAATTTGGATTTCCTCTTACTGAACATCTGAGCTTTATATATTTATGAATAATATTACTCTTTATGGGTTATAATCCACTAAACCTTTTCTGTTCAATAAGTAATATCCAAAGTCATATGGATTGTTTGTAGAGATCTTTTAATTTTGATTAATTTATAATTCTTTAAGTAACTGAACTGAATTTATCCACTTTAGCAAAGGTTTCAAGAAACTGTTCCATATGTAAAACAGCCATCATTTTGGACAAATCTCATAATGCCTCTGTCCTCCTTAGCAGAGAAAGATGACAGAGATCAGGTATTCCTAACACTTAATTAAGGGCCTTTCATAAAACCAGTATAGAGTAAACCATAAAACCAGGATAGAGTGTCCTGGTTGAGTTTGATGAATTCGTGGACTTTAATAATTTTATTTAGTTTTTATTATTTTTTTACATTAATGAGTAAAATGCGACATATACCAAACGTGTTGTCTATCAGTATAATGTAACAAGAAGATACTATTACATAATGAGTGATTTCATTTGAATCACAGGCTTAATGGTAGATCTATTCTCATTTCAAAATATGAAAAATTAACTCAACAATGTAAGGAATTACCTGAGACATCTTTAATTTCAGTTTAAAGACAGGTGTTTAGCATGTTCATCTACATGTGCTTTACAATTTTTTAATTTGGGATATAAAGAGAAATTGAAGATTTAATTTATATTAATATCGTTCTTCTTGTTTCACTTTTTCACACACCCCCCAAAAAAGGTTACTTAGCCTATTGGTAATCTTTGAAACTGCTTAAAACTGTTTGAAAGTGTCCTCTACTGGCTGTGCTTTAGAATTCTACTAATGAATTCCCAATATTTTCAGCATTCCCTGTAACACTATGTCAGTCTCTATGAACTCACACAAAATTGGTGATTTGACAAATGTCAGTGCTACACAACCTAAAAGCCCTGTTCAAGTTCTGTAGCTTGCAGTGACTCAAAAGATGACGTTTTGTCATCCTCTGTAGTTTTTTTTTCTTCTCTGTCAGGTTGCTGCAAATTATTTTGTTTGTTTGTTTGTAAAGTATCAAAATCTTTCTTAGATAATGTACTGTTCTCTATCATCTTCTTAGCCTACAGTGATTGTTTTGGATGCAAGTTTCAAAGAATGTACTTGGGAAAACAGCACAACATCAAATGAACCTTTGATAACCATAGCTGATAGGACATTTCATAAGACAATGAAATTTTTTGAAGACTAAAATCTCCCCTTTCGTTTTATTCCTCTAAGAAAAGGTATGAACCCTGCTGCAGGACTCAGAGGGAAGATCTGAGGGAAGCAGAGTGCTCTTTCATGCTAGTTTAGTAGCAGTTCCTAAGAGAGGCAGTGGATGTCTATTATTCCCATGGAAGTCAATGAGGCTAGAAGGGGTGTCTGCTTCCCAGCATCAGGACCTTGCTCACACTATAAGATGTTAAAAGTGAGGTGAGGGAACACAGAGAAATGAAATAAAGATGAAGCAGTGAACTTAACAATTACTGCCAGCAACCATGGCAGTGATGTTAGTAATAAAATAAAGCAGAAGTAGCAGGGGGAACCTACACTCACAGTTGAAAATCTGTTGTATCTGACATCTTCTGGGGAAAAAAAAAAGCATCTGCATCATTTATCAGAATGCAAAGATTAAAAGTAAAGCAATATACTGGTTCAATACCTTACTGCATAAGAGTGTTGACTTAACCTTCTCCAAAATATAACCTTTTTTCAAATGCAATGAGCTAGATCTGCCTAGATACCACCTTTCCAGTCAGACAGGTTAATTAAAACCTTTTTCTGTCTGTGGAGCCTCAGTAACTTGCCTTTCAGATGAAAGATGAAAATCATACATATTGGGCTGGGAAGTTCAGTATTTTTATCACAGTACTCAAAGCTAGCCCAGTTTCTCTCCTCATTTGCCCCCCGCACCCCTCCAGCCTAAGGGCATCAATCTGATAGCATACAAAAAAATCAAGGAGATAAAATTTAACATTCTCAGTTCACTCAGTAAGAGTGCATTGCTCACTGCTGGAACAGTTTATGAAAAAAAAAATTTCATGAGGGTATTTTAAGAACAATGACATCTCTGTGGACACACACAAAGGAATAGTCATACATCTATAATGACCTAGAAATCTAGAAATCCCATGGTCCTAAAAATCTGGTCTGCTTCCATATAGACCCTTAGATTTGTGATCTGAATCTCAACTCAAAGATGCTGAGGTTCACTGAAACCCTGACAAACAGGATCTGGATTTACATTGAGAGCCACTACCTGAAGTTATTTTATTATATAAGGTGTTCAATCCTTCACAATGCTTTGTAAATGCATCATGAAGGTTTCAGGAATATTGCTCCTCTCATCTACTAATAACACAAAAAATTGGGCACTTTTTAACATGATATTCTATATATTATAGACACATCTGTGCTTATTTAAAATAATTCTTTCTGAATGCTTTGAAACAGTGCTATTGACCTATGTAAGTTCAAACTCCTATTCATGACTTTTAACACCCTCTGCTTCTAACCAAGCTTAACAAGAATGTAAATTTAGCAGCATATCAGGTCTATTTTGGATGTTCAATGCTTCAGTCCATTTCAAACATAGGTAAACCATACCTCACTTGGAAGAATAAAAAACAGTTTTTACCATTCAACTTTTCCATTTTTTATATTGTTCACTAATTTGCATCAGAAAAAAATACAAATCTGAATTTTACATTTGAAAAAAGAAAAAAAAAAAAGAAAATAAATAACAGGGTAGTAACATTTAAAATATCAGTCCTTGAGAAAAACAGAATAGTGTGTCAGACATAGACACAAACATACTAATCCTATTGCAATGACTTATGCCACTGTACTATACATCTAATGCTTCCATGATACATTGTTCCTTATTTAAAATGAATATACACAAAGCTACAAAGGCTGAAGCTAAAGCTACACTTCTTTTTTAATGTAACACTGAAATTATTTTATACAGTGTTTAGGCATTTCGTTAAGTTTGATAATCAGTTTCCAACTGCTTTTCCATAAGGATAATCCAGAGGAAAAAAATACATAATCAAGTCTTTTAAGCTTGATAGTTTATGTCTGAGGGTAGAAATTATCTGGGGCCAATTATATGAGCTTCAGCAAGAACATGTTGGGTCTTGAACTTGGGCCCCAAGAAGTCCTGACAACACTACAGGCTTGTGAGGAGTGGCTGGAAAGTTGCCCAGAGAACAAGGGACCTGGGGTGTTGATCCACAGCAGGCTGAACACGAGCCAGCAGTGTGCCCAGGTGGCCAAGAAGGCCAAGAGCATCCTGGCTTTTGTAAGAAACAGTGTGGCCAGCAGAAGGGAAGTGATCACAGCCCTGTACTCAGCACTGGTGAGGCCACATCTGGACACTGTGCTCAGTTCTGGGCCCCTCACTACAAGGACACTGAGATGCTGGAGCATGTGCAGAAAAGGGCAACCAAGCTGGTGAAGGGTCTAGAGCACAAGTCTTACAAGAAGCAGCTGAGGGAACTAGGGTTGTTTAGTCTGAAAAAGAGGAGACTAAGGGGAGACTTTATTGCTCACAACCTCTACCTGATAGGAGGTAGTAAGAGGAGTGTCTGTCTCTTCTCATTAGTAACTAACATTAGAACAAGGGGAAATGGCTTCAAGTTGCTCCAGGGGAGGTTGATGTTGGATGTTAGGAAAAAATTATTTACAAGAAAGGGTTATCAAGCACTGGTAGGGCTGCACAGGGAAGAGGTGGAGTCACCATCCCTGAATGTGTTTAAAAATTGTATAGATAAAGTGCTTAGAGACATAGTTTAGCTGTGGACTGTTAGAGCTAAGCTGAGTTAATTTAAAGGTTGGATTGGGTCATCTATGAATTACTGTTTGTTTTTTTCCATACTTAGCCATTCAGTCTTTGCCTTCTGTATTATCAAGTTCTGGACAAGTCATCAAACTTGTACACAATATACTATTCCAGGCAAAGTAGATACATTATTTATCATTTGCTTTAACAGTCCCAGGCTGTGGTTTGACATTTCAAAATGTTTAGCTCTTATAGTGCCATGGGATATTTCTATTCATTCCTGTACTGGGACTGATCTAAAAATGAACTAATCAGTTCAATATACAAACATTCCTTAGTGCCTAAGATTTTATAAAATAATAGCCTCCTTTTGTAATGCACCCTTTCTAGATGAGGATGAAAACAAGAAGCCACAGTAGCAAACTGTGCCAACACACATGGAATGCCCTACTTCAAAATGGGCAGCAATCACTATCAATCATAGGTGTGCTGTGCTAAACACATACATATGTGAGAAGAGATCTAAAAAGTCCACTTGAGACAATAGATCTGTGCACAGAAAATGTACAGGAGGAGAAGGAAAATGTTCAGTATTGATCATTTTCATGAGCAGAGATTGTACTCAGGCTAGTGCTGCAGGAATACAAATTTTTATCTGGTTTTGAGTTTTTTCATCATGACAAGTGAAACAGGATTTATGGAGGAAAAAAACCATTGTTTTATGGACATTTAAGGTAGCAGTATCAAGGTTGGTGCTGTAGTTTTCAGTGATAAAGAAGCGGGTGGATTAATGGAAAACATGATCACAGAGACAGAAGTTGAGTTCATGTTTGTGAGAAAGATTCCCCTGAGATTTAAAGCAAAGGGAAAGGAGACCACGTGCAGAGCAATTCAGAAATGTTGAAGGGGTCAGGAGAAAATTTTAACATGGCAATAGTCACTCTAAAACAAACAAACAAACAAACAAAAGTAGAGTCTGGAGGGCAACTAGGAGAGTATCCTAAGACAAGACAACTGAGAAAATGCAGCTCACTTGTCCTTAACAATTGGACTGACTACTGATTCTGTAATATATCATTACTGTCTATGACCATTGTTTTTCAAACACTCAGATTTGTTACTAAAGAGATTTTATTCAGGCACTGTAACTAGATGCCTCTTATCTTTTTTCCTGAATCAGATATTGCCACTTTGTATTGTTGTTATTTCCAGATTTTGAAATAACATAGGTGATCAGCTAATTAACTGCAGAGATAACAGCCAATTAGCAAATTCAGTGCACCATATTTACTACATTTACACAGTGTATTTAACATCAAAATCATGGTGAGTTCAATTCACGTGTCATTCCTGCATCACTGAGCTCCTTTGCTTTTATACAGCAGCTGTCTCACTGCTCACACTGTGCCCAGGGTTTCCCTGACTTTGAGCAGATCACTGTCCTTGATTAATGCTCCATTTCCCTGGGCTGGGGTTCTGTAAATACAGCCTTAGTATTTCAGAGATATCTGCAAACTGTTAATGCAATTAATCAAGGGTTGGACTCGATGATCTCTGAGGTCCCTTCCAACCCAGCCAATTCTATGATTCTATGATTCTATGATTCAATTGTCTGAAGTTCAGACTGAAATAATTTCTTCAATTGGGAATTCACACTTTCCTACTACCTGAACTACATTGCATTAGATTTCAGAATAGACTTTTGTCCTCATATATTTGGGCATCTTGGATGATGCAGTGCTTAGGCACTGTAGTGAATTAGTGAATAGTGAATATAGTGAGTATTTTGCAGGCATCTATTACAGGATACTATTTTTTCAATTTGTTAAAAATAATTTTGGAACACTTTGGTGACAACACAGATTACAAAATAGTTTAAATGCTACTGAGAGAAATTTCATTTAAAACACAGACTTTGCTTAGCCTTTTCTATGAAATACAGGGGACTGCCTAATATATATTAAATTATAATTTAGTAATATATATTTTATAATATATATTTTATATATTATAATATATTTTATAATATATATTTTACATGTATTATATAATTATAATATATAATATATATTTATAATATATATATAAAAATATAATTTTATAATTTTATAATATAATATAATTATGATATTGCAAAATTGTGTGATCTCCGGTGGAAGTTCTGTAATTTCAGTTAACTTTTGAGTATGAGAAAGTTAAGTTTTTGGGGAAAAAACAGAGAAAACCACTAGTTAAGATGAAATCCCTACAAATTCAAGAAAAAGACAATAATAATCTATTTAAACATGTTTAGGTATAAAGTAGTATGTTTTCCATTTAAATCCTAATGCTTGCAGCAGCTGTCTTTAAAAGCCTTTAAAAAAATGCTTTGAAGAATGCATAAATAGAAAAAAAATCACCAGTGAAAAACACAGTGACTTTTGTCTTGGCTTATCTGATCTTGACTGCAAAAAGCAGAATATCAGAATGGTTATAAGAAATATCTTGGCAACAATTTCAGATTATTATCATTTTATGCCTGAATTTAAAGCAGGTATACAGGAGATATTTGGTTTATAATTCTGATTCCAGAATCTCAGGCATTGTATTTCATAATAGCATTTTATGCTGCATTAAGAGAGTTTAATGCTGTGTTAACACCATTTTATAGCATAATGGAAACAAATGGTACAAAAGAGAGTTAAAATGGAAAGTAAACTATAAAACTTTGTTTCTAACTGGTTTCTGTGCTCTACATTGATAATATTGCCAACAAAACAAAAATGCTTTTGAACTATCCTCTATTTCAACTTCACATTGAAATGAGCTTTTACTGTATCATGTATTTTCATGTATTTGTAAAGAGACAAACTGAGATGCAGTATTTGAAGCTGAGGTTTTTCCAGCATGAGTACTTCATTTTTTAAAAAATTAAATTTGGCTTGATTTTAAATCCAAATTACGATATACAAGGCAGCCAAGAATTCTTGTTGTTCCACCAAAGATTCAAATAAGTGCAAGAAAGGAATAGTTAACACCTCACTGATAGACCAGTAGTTTTCTTAAAGAGAGGAAAAGAGTATTTCTCTCTAATGATGAAATTGAACCAAGGTTCTTGTTCTACTCTCTGATGCTATTGACCTTTTCCTCAAAACAGTGTTCTCAGCTGGAATAATGTACAGCTTTGGATACTTTTTTCAAGAAAAAAGTTCAAGGGAGAACTGTAAGAAGAGTACACAGAGGCAAGAAAAAATTAGCAAAATGGAAAGTATAGCCAAGCTGGGACAGCTTAGACTTGGAATGAGATAGATGAGAGCAAATATAAGTCTTCGAGTACCAGAGAAGAAAGGAGCAGAAGTCGTGTTATCCACATTCATAGTACATAGGGGAATAAAAAATGAATAAAGCAACAAAGAAATCGAAATCAGACATACAAAAAAACAATAGCACCAAAATTAGTAAGAAATGGAATAGTTTACTTCTGAGACATGAATAACTTCATCTTAGAATCTCTAAGAACAAGTCCATGAAACATGAAACGTGCTGGGTGTAAGCGTAGCTGCACTTCTCTGAGATCAAGCTGATTTTGCTTGCCATGGACTCCAAACAGAAGTGGGTGCTGAACTTTGAATGCTTTCCTCCTGCCCAGTCACCTTTCAGCTAACCCAGTTCCTTGATTCAGCTCACTGTGCTGAAACAAAAACCCAGGCAGCCAAAAGGGCAGGGAAGCACAAAGACTGCAAATTCTGGCTGGGAGCAGGGAACAGGAGCCATTTCTTCCTTTGACAGATCTGCTGGGTGTATGTAAATGAGAGATATTTGCAGAACTGTGCCTTCTCTCTTGTATTATATCATGGCCAATTTAGTCTTTTTTGGTTTTAGTCTGTCTACTGTCATTAACTATGTTTGAAATTCCTAAATAAACAATTTGAATTAACAAGATCCATTAGAGTGACTGGACCTCTCTATATTCTGACACGCCAACTGATGACATGTTAGGAGTACACTTTTTTTCAATTCCACACTCTCAAGAAAGTTTATTGTTTTCACAGAATTAACATGAAATACAAGTGCTGCTTGTCATATTTCCTTGTCAAACAAGGAAATTTAGCAAGAAGACCAGAGGAACTAAATTTCATGTATTTAGAGTGGTAATGTGCAACAGCAATCTCCCATCTTTACACAAATGAATTCAGAAAAGTGTGGCTATATTAAAAGTAAAGAATCACCTTGTGTACCAATATCTGCCCAGTAGCTTTCAATAAGAGCAATGTTTATGGAGGGCAAAAGGTATGAGGGAGACAGATTTATGACATTTAATTACTTTTCCCCCCTTGTGTTTATAAGAAGGTTATGTCCAACATCTAATTCTGTGATTCCAGCTCAAACAGCTACCAGAGACTAATCTTTTTTTAAAACAAATATAATTTATAAAGTTCCGTTTTCTTTTAATTTTTTGCTCATAACACTAGAAATTAATCACAGTTTCTGCTCTTGAAAGAAGTATTCTGCCAGAAAGCAGATGCATGAAGTGAATTGTAGGGCAACTGACAGAATATCTGGCATGGTTACTCTCTTATGTGAAGATCCTTGCCCTTTTTCCTTTTCTTTTTTTGTTCATATAAAAATGGAATTTGTTCATATAGTCCCAATTTCAGTGGGCTAGAAACAGAAAATGTAAATAGATTTTTAAATTCAATTAGTTACAGATTCCAGTGCTCACCAAGCAGTTGCCAAGATTTCTGATTTTTTTTTCTTCAACTACTTCATTGTTTGGCCTCTCCAGCTACCACTTTCCACAGGGCTTTTTCAAAACCATTTTTCACAAACTAATTCATTCCACTTAGTTATCAGCCTTCTTGTTGTGATTTTTAATGCCTTCCACACATTCACGTTTGCTTTTGGCTTTATTTCTCTCGTGACGGGTGTCTTGGCTTGGTTTTCCATTTGGCTGCTTTCCACATCATTTAGTCAACTAGCATAAATTCCAATCTTTGACATTTTTACTCTGCTGTCTTCCATGTAGAAGGAAGCAGTCGGTGGACTTCAAGGATTTCTCAATCTCAAACAGAAAATGTCATTTTTATATGTCAAAGGTAATAATTTCAAGAAAAAATTTCCAAAGGCAGTACCTCTCAAATAGATGTTCTATGAAAACAGGTTAGTAAAAACTATGCCACAACTGTTTAGCATGTGAAAATATATGTCACCACAATCAGCTACTCTACTCACATAGGAAAAATATTAGTATTTGATTTTTAAAAAATAATTAAAATTTGAAAAACAAGTCAGCAGAGTATCTTTAAGGATTCAATATGAATAATTAATGTGCAAGATATTTAAAGTTAGAGTGCTTTTCAAGTTTTCAAGGGCCTTTGTTTTCCAGTTTTTAAACTCAGAGGAAGACTAGTAATAAGAAAGAACTAGAAGCAAAAAGGACAAAGAGCTGAAAAAGAAGAAACACAGTGGTCTTGTAAGTCTCCAAAGACAATTTTGAAAACAGCAATATATGATAGTTTCTAACTTACAGCCTGGTGAGAATTTTGCATATTCTAAGCATTATTAAAAGCATAATTTATTTCAACAGACAAAATAAAAATAAAAAGGGAAGAAATTAAACATTTTCAGAGGCAGGCATGAAAATTATTAGAGACATGAAAGAACTTTCATATAGCAGAGCAGAACTAAAAAGATCTGCACTATAAATTTAGAAGACAACACTTGGTGAATGTATATATAAATATTACAGTATAGTAAAGATAAATTAGGGACTTTCCTTCTACATTTGTGCAGAGCAAGATCATAGGAATATTCAACAAAAATGAAAAGGTAGGATGTATATATGGAAATATTTTGGGGCTACATTATATTCTATTGAAATACTTCTAAGTCAAGAACAAAATAGGTTTCGAAAACCAGACTAAATATATCTATGAATAAAGAAAGAATTCCTACATTAACAATAATTATGAATGTAGCAAGCCATGAAACAACTTTTTCTGCAGATTTCTAGACGTCTCCTCTAAACCTACTTTCTCTTTTCTCTTTATTTAACAACAAATGTAGTAACACATCCTCTTATATCACATGTATTAACTGAATTTCATGGTTTATCACAGAGGTACTGGATTAATTTAGCTCAAATATGTCAAAGTACACATGCTTTTGACAAAATGGTTCCACTTCTTAAAAAAAAAATTAGGATCTAAATAGCATATTTAATAGGTGTAGTCACACTCCTCTTAAAAACCCTAGTATCTGTTGACAGGTGGCAAACTTTGGAAACTTCTACCCTTATCTTTCAGAAACACACCCACCCACCCCTGACACCCCTCAACAAAAGCCAAACCAACAGGCATTTTCTTCAATTTCTCAGATGGTTATTAGATGAAAAACACATGGACACACACATGGACAGACCTACTAAATTGGTTTTGCAAGTTCTTTCAGGATGGTCCATTCACAGGCTGTAAAATAAACAAACAATCAAACAAATAAATATCACCATCCTAGAGCACGTCCACATCTACAGTTTTTAGCACCAGGGATGGTGACTCCATCACTTCCCTGGGCAGCTCATTCTAGTGCCAGACTACTCTTTCAGTAAAAATTTCTTCTTAAAATTTAGTCAAAACCTCCCCTGGTGCAACTTGAAGCCCTTTCCTCTAGTCCTATTGTTATTTACTTGGAAGAAGAACCCAACACCCACCTGCTACAACCTCCTTTCAGGTAGCTTTAGAGAATGGTAAGGTCTCCCCTAAGGCTCCTCTTCACCAAACTAAGCATTCCCAATTCCCTCAATGCCTCCTCACAGGACTTGTTCTCCAGACCCTTCACCAGCTTGGTTGCCCTTCTCTGAACTCACTCCAGCACCTCAATGTCCTTTTTGTAGTGAGGGGCCCAGAACTGAGCACAGTGTCCAGATGTGGCCTCACCAGTGCCAAGTACAGAGGCACCATCACTTCCCTGCTCCTGCTGGCCACACTGTTCCTGATACAAGCCAGGATGCTGCTCGGCTTCTTGGCCACCTGGACACACTGCTGGCTCATATTCAGCTGAGTGTTGACCAGCACCCCCAGGTCCTTTTCTGTCAAGCAGCTTTCTAGTTACTTTTCCCTAAGCCTGTAGCATTGCTTGGTGGTGCCTTTTATTGCTATTATTATTCAAATTTTGACATTTTACTTCCAAGTCAAATGTAACATGTTGCTGGACATAGTAAAAGTAGGAGGAAGGTTGACAATCTTCTGCAGAAAAAAAATAATAACACTATTTTCAAATTAATTACAATTGCTATGATGTATGATTAAGGCAACATAATAGTCTTCTTAAGTTAAAAAAGAGACATAATCATTAATAACCTTAATAATGAGTCGTACTGGATGAATAATAAATACAGCTGAACAAATAATTTACAACACACCATTTACTGATCTAATTTAAAATCCTGCTTCTACTCATGGAATGTCTGTGAGCTGCTTATGAGATCATTTAATGTACATTTTCATTATCTGAATTTAGTCAATGACATTTAGGGGTACTCTTTTATATCTGAAGTTTGTCATAAGACTATGATTAGGAACAGGTATTTTTGCAAATTATTACTAGTCATTATTGTGAAAGTGCTAATTAGTCATCCTTCATATTTGCATTAATTTTATTTTTTGACAAATCAGAGCATGTGACACAGCTCCATACCCTGACAGGACTGCTATTATTTCTAGAATCTGTGTTCAGACATGAATCTTGTAAAACCAGGAAGCTCCACGAATATGCTTTATTACAGCTTACATTATTCCTAGAAAGTAATTAAAAAGTCCAATGAAATTATTTTAAAAAATCAGATTAGTCTGAGAAATTGCATTTTTCTTTTGTTATTCAGCTTCTTGATGCATTCAAGGAAGAGCTCTGCCCTCTGTTGCTGAACCATTATCTGTTGGTGAGGCAGAGACTTGCTCACTTTGCCTGTTTACTGTACCTTTTCTTGCCCTTTATTTCATATGCACACTGCCCTTTGTGTGTGATCTGTCTCACCAAGACAATTCTGACAGCTCATTCTGTGCTGCATAGCAGGCTTTAACACACAGGTTTTGGCTACCACTGTTCTAGTTCTTAAAGTCTCTAATTCACAGTGACCTAAAGGTTTGCTGATCTCCAGGAGGAACATCTTCTGGCGCTCCACACTGAATATAAATGCATCCTTCCCAATACAGTAAATATTTTTCTGTAAGCAGCCCAAGAGCATTGCTGGCTACACTCAGCACTGTAATGGACCATATGCAGCAGGGTATACAGGGAAGATGGAAACTTTACAGTGCAACTTAAATATACAATTGGTTTTACTTTGGGAAAGAACATAAATTCAGAGAGTGGGCACTGGTTTACATACGTTTTATGCTAAAAAACAACCCAAAAAACATTGTCACTACGTATGCACCAGCAACACAAGCACAGGTACCATAAACCTGGAAGACATGACCCCATGGCATTAGGAATCCTCACTTTCTCCTGGAGCAATAGCACTGGTAATGTTGAATGCTTCTAACATTACCCATAAAATCCTGTAAGGCTTTTAGAATTTGCTCCAGGTTTAATGGAATTACATACATCCACCAGAGACTGCTGTGTTCACATATGGGAGCTTTAAACACCGGTGTCTGGACAGACTCACAGTAAGCAAGGAAGCACCCCCAGCCATAGTGCATTTGCAGGGCTTATTTCTGTGACCTACTGTCTCCAATGTAACCAAGAGATACAAAAAAAATCATATTGTCTGTTAAATGTTTGCTTCTACATGTGTAATAGCATATTAAATACAACTATAGTAATACATTACGATAGCTAAAATACTAATATATAACCTATATTCACAATACAGACCATGTATTTATACAGACCATATAGTGCATATAGGTATTAATACAGGCAAATTGCAGAAGTAAAACCAAGCACTCTGCTAAGCATGCCTCCTAGACAGAAGGTAAGAGCACAAATCCATGAGTGATGTTAATGATATTATCGAAAGCACAGCATGTCTCATAAAACTATCAGAGGAATACATACAGAGGGAGCCCACACCCTTGGATTCTTTTAGTATTCATTATCTTCACAGCTGAGACAGCATAAAATACCGTAATTCATTTTTCCTGGAGTTGGAAATAAAATAAGCAAACAGAAGAGAAAAAGGAACACAAATAAAAATTTTGACCCAAGTAAGTTGTATATTAAAATTATCACGAAGTCTTTAAAACTGCCAGAGAATTAGCTGCTTAAATCTTTCTGAGATTTAAAAGGGCTTAGGTGTACACCTCCATTTAATCTCTGACAAACCTATGTGCAACTGTGATATAATACATTTTGAAACAGTGACCACTGTGAAAAAGGTAGGCAAGTCAAAAAAAATGAGGCTACAGTGCTAAAGAGCTTAAGCTAATTGATCTAGTCCCATTTGAATGTCCGCATAATCATGAAAGCAAAGTTTAGAGTGTTATGCGTGAATATTAATGAATTTGTTAAGAACTGATCATTTTTAATAGGGAATCTACTCATTCAAACAGTGTATCATGTTTAATTGTTGTATAAATTCAATTCAGCATCTGATCATACCTCTGTATAAGTCAAAAGTCAGCTCTATTGTCAATTATTTCAGCACAGTGAAAAATCAATTCTAGATCAGAATCAAGTCTATTCATAACAAACTGGAAAAAAGAAAGGGTTTTTCATCAGTGGTCCATACCTACATCATACTGCTATAGCAGAGAAGAAATCATATTTCAATAGCACAGATACTAAGAATATGAAGGGTAAACCAACCTCAGCTGATATAATTTAAAAGAGTACCTGGTACCGAATATTATTTTCAAGGCAAAATGTAATAAAAGGGCTCATAAAGACAAAAACTGAAGATTTCCTACTTGCTTTTAATTTGTATCACTGTTGTAATAGGACAGAGGTGATAAATTAGATGCTATGAGTTAGGGGATGCAGAGAACAAATACTATGCAGATATTTTTGCTAAAACTAAAGTGCTTCACGCATCAGAGATGTCATGATTCTAAAAGAGCGTTAAGTGATGAAGGCACACTCAGAAAATTAAGGCTGGACTACAGTCGCTGGTGCAGCTCTTATTCTGCTCTGTGCACCTACATTATGAGGAAGCTTTTAATTACCTGACCACACTTTTTTTCGTATTGGACCTCTGCCAGCTAGGGCACAACCTTCTCCAAAGAAAGGATAATTAATTTCCTTTTGGATTTTCCTGTGGCAGTCATGATAACAGTAAGAGAAGGCTTGATAAAATTAACTGTCTTCTAAACACTGGGGGGTTTTCCATATGAACAATTGCTGCATTTTCCACAGCCTTGTTCCTGGAAGCAACTCTGTTGTTCTGAATGAAACCAGCTAACTACAGCCTGAGGCAGACATGCAGCATGGAAAATTCCATCTCCATAAACTGTTGCAAAGTCATAAATCACTGAAAAGAAGGTCCGATTGGAGGAAGGGTCAGGAAACCTCCACAGTAGATACCACTAGCAATTCCCCCATAAATGCCCAGATTTTCCACTGGCATCAATTACTTCCATGTAAATGATTTCAGTCTTGCTTGTAAGATTTAAAGTCAGTCTAAAAAGAATGAGCTCTAAACTGCCCAGGCAAGAATTGGCAACTGGCTTGTAGCAGAGAACTGCAACTGTCAAAAAAAAATAAAATAATATGAGCAATAACAGAGGAAGAACTGGGCTGGATAATAACCTGATCAGAAAATACTCAGTAATAGAAAAGTCATATTAAGAGATAAGAGAACTCAAAAGTCATGGAAAAGTCTGATGAGATGAAGTGTCTGGAAGAACAGGCACTACACTGTCCTGATAGAGGGTACTGGGTTTGAAGCAGAAAGGGAAATTTGCCTCTTTTAGGGAAAGGTTGGCACATGCCAAGCTATATTGGCTACATGCCAAGTATTTACCAAGCTATCTATAAGACTGGAACTTAAAGGGACTGGATGGCATACTGGGAAGTACTGGAAAAGACAAGACTGAGACTAATGGCTTACTGGAAGCAATAAATCAGAACTTTTTGGTGAGTCGAGTCTGAAGGTTAAGGGAACCAGAAGAAATAGCACCCATTCAAGCTTGCAGCTTGCCAGGGCTGCAGGATTCCTTACTGCAGTTGTGTGTTAGTGTTTGTTAGATGTTTGTTACTGCTGAAATACACATCTCACTGCCTGATACTTTAGATGATACTCATGATGATACCTTGCTAAAGCTATTATTTTATTAGCCAGAGGATGTGTTGTGTGAGGGAAGATATGGGTGATGCACAACAAGCTTTGATAAAAGATTAACCATACTTGAATGCTGCCCTGGTGAAAGAAAGCCTGAATCAGGTCCTTGCTTCTCTCAGCAGACTTGGTGCTAGACAAGTCACTGACAGCACACTTTCCCAAAGGACTAATTCTCTATTCTTCATTACCTGCAGACCAGACCTGCAGCAGACACAGAAGCTAATGAGAGCTCCACTTTGAACACAGAAAGCACAGCATAAAATTGAAATCAGGAAAATTAATCTCATGGTCACTCAGGTTCATGTCCCATGACCCAACACAGACAAAACCAAAGGAGATTTGGATGGGAATGGTTTCCCTTTGAGAGTGACCAATGACCCCCTCGGACCATCCCAATAGCCCTTGGTCAGTTTATAGCAAAAACGTTGCACAAGGACTGTTTCTCTACAAACAAAATTCTATAGCTCTAACAGTGAAAGCTTATTTTTGTAATTTTTTTATTTCAGCCTTGGTCAAACCTAGGCTGTATGTTTTCCAGCACCAAAGGCCATTTATGGATATCTAGAAAGGTTTTTGTAATTAAAGCTTGCCCTAAAACTATCCGGCCTACAGCTACTTCTCAGCTTAATAGAGCTTTTTTTTTTTTAATTATTATTATTATAATATTCTTATGACTTGATTGTGCTTCCTGAAATGGCCACACTCATTTCTCATTTGCATTATTTATACTTTTGTACATTGTTTTTGTTTCTGTACTTTTTGTATTTTAATTGTATTATTTATACATGTATAATAGAGTTTGCTTTATCTGTTCAGGACATAAACATGCATATTTTTTTGTGCACTTCAGCTATCTTTTTTACCAGTCAACATAAACTAATGCTAGATCGTAGAAGAGAAAGAGAATCTGGACAAGCATCTTGATTTTTCCTCAAGGGAGCCTGCCATTTTCTGTGTCATAAACAAAAAGCTTTTATATACCCTAAGCAATCCTGAAAGGTTTGGTTTTCCCATAAATTTGCATTTCTGTTAAATAATTGAAAAGCAAACATCATGTCCCTAAGGTTATGAAAGTGACTGCACACTGAAACATATACTTTCTTTTTTTCCACTCCCAGCTTCCAATGGGTTTGATTCTTAACTATCTCCCTAAATACATCTGTCTAGAACATACAGATGTTTTTAATTAATAATGTCCCTAAATCTATGCATGAAATACGCTATAAAAACAGTTCTGTATGCTTTTTTCTCCTACTCCTTATTTTATCAGAGAAATCAGCAAAACAAAGTCATCACAGTTTGCTCCAACTTACAAAATGGAGAGAACATTCATTAGCCTCATGAAGCAAGATAAAGCAATGATTAGTTTGTCAATTATTTAGACACCTACAAATACACGATTAATTATTTTTTAATATGCTCATACTGTCCTTTAAAGATGGTTCTTCCTGTGTGCTCTCCCTTCACTTTCTGTGGTCTCTGGTTTCTTCCAAGAAAAGAGAGAAACCAAACTGATGGCTTTTAAATTAATAAACTGAGAAGGTACATCACTATGGCTGTTACTCAGGAAGAATATTCAATTCATTACCAAATAAAAGTGTATTTTTCTAGCGGGCTAAGAAATTTAAATGAAGTATCAATAATTTAGACACTACTCAGCTCTAGCTAGCAGTTATCATGAAGTTATGTGAGTATTTAAACACTTCCTACTAATTGTTCCCCACACACCATAAAAATTGCCTGTTTCTTAATAGATTAAATGTCAGGATAACTGCCCTAATTAAATGAAATTAAGATTCCCCTACCTAGAAATGTATGTCTTGGAGCTCCTGCAGGAAGCATAAGCAGAAACTCATGCAGAATTTTAATTTTAAAGGCCTAATTTGCAAAAATCCATGCAAACCAATAAAATTTATCTATCCTGTTAGTTTCATTCAGCACGCTGAACTTCATAGTTTGCAAATATGGATGTTAATCTACATAGCTTACCACCTGAATTTACCTAAAAAGCTATGACATATAGTATCAATCATCTTTTGGGTGGTATTTCTTAAATATGACATGCACGTTTTTCCTGGTTTCTGTTAGTGCAGATGCTGCAGACTTGATGCTTTTAGAGCTCTATTCTAATCATGTACACAGGAGCACCAAAAATTAGTGCTGGGTACTTCCTTTTTTTTTTTTTTTTTTTTTCTCAATACAAAATGGCATAACACTTCCACAAGGACATGTGGAGTACCCCTGCTTGTATTCAGACTTAAATACGAGAAGCAGAAATGACAGCTTGGTACCAGAATAGAATGAAGGTTTTCTGTTAAACATTTTCCTTCTTGTACCTTATCACAAAATCACAGAGAACTAGAATTTAAAGAAGATACCTTAAGCACCAGTTTTAATCTTCTTTCCCTGGTAAGGAAACTAAAATCCCTTCCATTTATTTTGTTCCCACCTCACATCATCTTTTTCTCAGCCTCAGTTTTAGATAATACAACCAGCTCCTCCCTATCTCCACAAAACCACACAATACATGTTGTTCAGTTTGATATCCCAAAAGAAATCTCACAAACTTCTATAAAGTATTTTTATAATTATTTTTTCCTCTCTGTTTTCTTTTTTTAAGGGTAAAAATATCAACTAATATAGAAAAATACAGTACCAAATCTCACCATGCAATTGTCTACCATGTTGCAGAGGGCTGTATAGTTGAGAATACCAGTGCTCAGAAGGAAATACCTTTTCATTCTTTTATTATGCGACTTTTGCCTTACACAAGATATAAATTGTCTCTAAAATATCAAATGCCTTCTCCAGTGGAAGTGTCACAGACAACCATAATGTGAATTAATAATGTTTTCCTATGATAAAGGTCAAATAAAAGCCTTCTTACAAAGCTTATGTATCACATTCCTCTCCTCTCCAGTGCAGATCTCAGCTGGAGTCAGTTGCCTTAACTCCAGAAGCCCTGGTAATTTACCCCAGACTGAGTGGCTGACCCTCAGTTTCTAAACACTAAGCTTTCCAAAAAGGAAATGGAGAGATAATACCTATATTGAGGAACAGAAGGGATTTGAAAGAAAGTTAAGAGTTTCTGATGTGTCATTTCCATGCTGTTACATGAAATTTGCAATGGAAATAAAACAGAGTAGCAGCACTTTCTACCTTAGGCTCTATATCCACTCAATATTATGCATCCCCTGCAAGCAGAGATGGCACCTTTTTGCTGTCAAAAATGATTCAAAAGGGGGGAAAATAACCTGTAGCTGCAGAGATTTGTTTTGGCTACTTCCAGAAGTACCTCCCACCGAGAGTCAAAAGTTCTGTGGGACTGCAGTATTAAACACTGTGTTTCCTTTCCACAGGCTCTCAGTTTTGCTCATCTGTCTGAGAACACATTTCTGAGAGGCTCTCCCAGCTTGGACTGCAGTGCTCAACAAATGCAGATGTATCCCGGAGAAGTAATTTAGGTGATGGGCATTTTGAGTATTTTGGCAACATAAAATTTATTTTTTTTTATCTACTCATACTGGACAGAAAATTCTAATTAAGGAAAAATTTAGAATGCTAAGGGGAGAGAAAGGGAAAATTAAAGCCATTTTGTGACTGCTCTCATGTACTGGATCATTTTACTTACTATTCAATCATTTAAAAGTGTGGATAAGTGTAGAGTAACAAGGCAACCAGGTGCCCCTAATTGCCAGGCAGTAGGCATGAGCTTGTGTCAAGCCCACCTGTGCCTAATTAGGGCGGGCCCCCACTGCGCATGAGCAGGACCAGGGGGCCAATAAAAGGTGAGTCCTGAAGCACAGGCTCAGCTCAGTCCTGACCACGTCTGCAGAGAGGTCAGTTGCTTGTCTCAGCACTGTATTACCTTCATTGCACCACTAGTGCTCATCGCCCTCAGGATGAGTCTCTGGTGGCGCAGCTGGCTAAGACCCAGTACTGCAATGCTGAGGCCCCGGGGTTTGAGACTCCTCAGAGTCTCACCCTGAGGGCGATGAGCGCTAGTGGGACAATGAAGGTAATACAGTGCTCCAAAAGCAACTGATCTCTCTGCAGACATGCTCAGGACTGAGCTGAGCCTGTGCTTCAAGCCTCACCTTTTATTGGCCCCCTGGTCCTGCTCATGCGCAGTGGGTGCCCACCCTAATCAGGCACAGGTGGGCTTGACACAAGCTCATGCCCACTGCCTGGTAATTAGTGGCACCTGGTTGCCTTGTTACACTACAGATAAGTAAAACTGGTTGAACAGCTGTTTCATGATCTATGTCAAACAAAAATTATCGTCTTGCTCTAATTCTTCACATAATATATATGATGTTAAAGACAGTACGCACAACATTAACTGATTTTTAAAATTATTTCCCCTAGAGAAAAATGATCTAAAGTTGTAGCCATATTCGTCTTAGGAGAAGAGTTTGTAGATAAAGTATCAGTTTATTCTTGTAATGCAGTGGTAGGAAAGAACTCATAGTACACATGCACTTACACAGTGAAGGGCTTTACACAGGCAAAAGGAGTGGAGGCAGTACCCTGAGACAGGATTCACTGCTTTGCTCTGGTCTATATCCTGTTGTCCTTTAGCCTCAAAGGGCTCATGGAGCTTTTGTGATCACTGTTTCTAGCCAAAAAGGAAATTACAAGGATAATATATTTGATCATAACTGAGGGATAGGAATGAAAAGTGAAGCATGGACTTCCCTTACATTTTAAGGTTAGTAGGCTGGGTAACAGCTCCATTAAATGAATTATTGATTTTTCTGATGACAACTCCAAGCAGAATCCTATTTGAATTCAGCACAACTTAACTGCTATTTATCCAGCATTAGGGAAAAATATAGAAAAAAGTTTTCCAATTTAATGTACCATAGCCCATGAAGCTATTTTAAAACTTGACTCTACAATGGGGATCCCCTGTCCAGAGACAGACACCTGCCAAAAAAAAAACATAGAAAGAAACCATATTTAATCTGCTAATTTAATCTACTGCTTTTTCTTCAATGCCACAATAAAAAAATATAAATAACAACACAAACAGCTTTGAGTAGAATACAAAACCAAATAATATTTTCTAGGATAATGTTTTGCATAGAGTAGAGTACATAACCAAATAATATTCTCTAAGATAATGTTTTGCATATGTTATTGATAAAAGTTTGCACAGTTTTATTTTGGGAAATGATGCATGAAATATACTGTATACAACAAATGCTACCAGGATCTTCTAAAAGGGGAAAACATCTTTTCTCCTTAGGATTTCTAATGTTTTGGAAATTTCAAGCTTCTTAACTTGGAGACATAGAAATATAATAAAATGCAAAAGTTGAACAACTGACCTGGCTGTATTGACATTGAACTTCCCCATTCATAAGGCAGAGCAGTTAAAAGTGTTTCATATTTTGTAACTCAGATCCAGAAGCCGAATCCTCTTTTTGTATTACTTACGTAGAAGACAAAAGATTTCAACTAAACCCTTAGTCATCCAAGAAATAGCTGCTGTTTGCAAACTGTCTGATAATTACACAACAGTAAGAGAAGCAGGGATACTATGTGACAAAATGGACTACATTAATTAATGAGTTTAGCTTTGGTAAGTAATGTAAGTATCTCAAAGCATATTCATCAGTATTTTGCAGAATGTTTAGCAATTTGTATGCAGCTGTGCCAAAGAAGTTCTTAAGGACCAATATGGTTAATATATACTACACATCATGATACTTGAATCGTATTTCCCCTCAGCCAGCTCTACCTGTGAATATTCCTAAAAACAAATTTACAGTGACAGTTGGGACAATAATCATGATTTACAGCATTTTCTAAATATACCTAAACTCATTTTTTCCCATTTTTTTCCAAAAAGAAAGGAATGCATTTTGACCACCTGAACTGGGAGGGGGGGAGAAGGGTGGGGAACAAAACCAGCTTGAAAACTTGAGTCCAGTAAGCACAAATCATAGATTCACAGAATTGTTTAGGTTGTAAGGGACCTGTTGAAATAATATAGTCTAACTTAACAGTGAATGCTATTTCTACTCTGAAGAATTTTTTTAACTGATGTCATCACTGAAGGAGCTTCAGAGGCTAAATTGTGTACTGCTGCCTTCAGCTTGACATTAGGCTTTCTTCTGTTTTGCATAAGACTATGAAAAATAGTAGCAAAAATATTTCATAAAACCTGTTATTAGTAGATAAATAGGGAGAACAAGAATCCCATATTAACTTATAAGTGTTTTTTTCAAGATATTACACCAAGAGTCATCATACTAAATATAAAAGCAAATTAGAAATTTGGAAAATAATCTTGTTTTGAAGAGCTCCCTTGCTTTACTGTCCAGTGGTCAACATTACAAAACAAGTCACACACCCTTAAACTTGCTTGTCTTTGGTATCATCTGTAACTTTTTCATTTTTACAGATGAAAATTGCTTGAGATGATTGCTAATTATATTTTTCATTGATTTATATCCTTAATGTAATGGCAAACTCACTTAACAGCTTCTGTTAGGCCTATTCTGTCAGAAGATTGTGGCATCAAGAGGCACTTCAAAGAGGGAGAAGCCTTCCTTTTTTTTCCTGACATTCACAAAATTATTTCCTATTTCTACACCTCAGAAAACTTTCCATAAAATTCAGCATAGCTCTTCATAAGAACTTTCTTCTTACCTTGATCTCTCAGAAACACAGAATTACAGAACAGAATCACCACAGTTGGAAAAGACCTCTAAAATCACAACATCCAACTTTCAGCATTCCTCCTGGATAAAATATACGTACCAATATCTGTAGCACTCATTAGGACATGCCCTGATGTGCTTAATCTACATGGGTTTTTAATACTTCCACGAATGGTGACTCCACCCCCTCCCTGGGCAGCCTATTCTAATGCCCAACTACTCTCTCACTAAAGAAATTCTTCCTCATCCCAAGTCTAAACCTTCTCTACTACAACTTCAGGCAATTTCTTCTAGTCCTATCATTATTCATTTGAGAGAAGAGGCCAGCACCCACCTCCCTACAACCTTTCAGGTAGCTGTAGAGAGCAATAAGGTCTCCTCTCAGACTCCTTCAAACTAAACATTCCCAATTCCCTTAGCCTCTCCTCATAAGGTTTGTTCTCCAGATCCCTCACCAGGTTGGTTGCCCTTCTCTGAACCCTCCCCAGCAACTCGATTTCTTTCTTGTAGTGGCGTGCCCTTCTGCCTATCACTTCTCTTTTCCTGCTGTCCACACTATTCCTGATACAAGCCAGGATGCTTCTGGCATCCATCTGGGTATCAACCAGCATCCCCAGCTCCTTTTCTGCTTGGCAGTTTTCCAGCCACTCCTCCCCAAGTCTGTAACGTATCATGGGGTTGTTGTGACCAAAGTGCAGGACCTGGCATTTGTCCTTGTTAAACCTTGTTAAACCACCATAAAAAAGAAGCAAAAGCTAGGATTTCCTTGGAATTATTTCCATTCCCTCAGAATATAAAGCTGAAATAACTTGTCAGGCACTTGGAACAGGCTGCTCAGTGAAGTGGTTGAGTCACCATCCTTGGAGGTTTTTAACAGACATATAAATGTGTTTATGGCCATAGTAGCTGGTGTACTTGGTAATGCTGGGACTTGATGGTCTCATAGGTCTATTCCAACCAAATTTTATGATTTTCTTTACTCACATTATTTAAACTGAGGATTTCAGTTGACTTCTTCAGCCAACTCAGTCTTGAAGTTATTGACTTTACCAGCTCCTGTTTACAGTACTATTTGAGGATCATCGTCAGAAACTATCAATTGTTTTTCTCCAATTTTCATTCCAAAGACAACAAAGATTTTTCTTTTTGGCTTTAAAATGTCGCAGCAGAATGTGTTTTAGTTTTTCTTTTCATGAAGTCACCCGAATCCTCATTATTTGAAGAGCACATACTTTCTCAGATTCTTTCTGGCCTCCCTTTCTTATTTTTTTCCATAAGTCATAGGCAAAAAAACATACTTAAGCTGAAATACTTCTGTGTTTATAATTAAAACATAAGAATTAATTCGCCACAGCTAAGTACAAAAATCCTTTTATATAATTCCTGCTTTTTTTCTCCTTTCTCCTCTTTGTGTTGCCACTGAGAAAAAGAGATAAGGTTATCTTAAATTTGTTAAAGCTACCTTCTGTGTTGATTTCCCACATTTTTTCCTCTGGTTATTACAAGTTTTTCAGGGTAGTCTTATCTCTGAATTTCTTAGGCTGAGTGTTTGAAGTATGAGACAACATCCTTAAAATGTTCTTTTTACATTTCAGTCACTGACAGGACTTCACAGATTCATTATTATTTCTAAACTCTCCATCTGGGGATTCCTCCTCTTATTAAAAACTGTACAAAATGTCAAAACCAGAAAACAACAAGCAACACATATGATAACTCCTATGATATGAAGACTTATAAAACCAACTGTTATTTTTTCTGCTCATTTTAAATTTCAGAGACAGCTTATCAGGCCAGATCAAAGCCCTCAGCACAGTCAGCTATTAAGCAATGCTATTTCTTGCAGAAGTATCTGGGAAAACAAAATGAAATGGAAGCTCACTGGGGCAGGCACTGTTCAAAACTGTTGCACTGGATTAGAGCTGCTTCCTATTGCCAGATGAAAAGAAAGCAGTCAACACATGCTAATGAACCAAAACTCTAACATAAGTAATTAGTCTGCATTATGTTTTAGTTAATTAGTAGGTTTATAGGGTTGTGCACATGGTGTAAGACCAAAATTGTGAGCCACAGAACTGGAATTACTTGATTCACCTGTGGAAACTCTCAGCAAATCTTCACAGTCTCTCATCCATCAGTTCACTGCAACTGAGAATTTACTGGTTTATGTTGCTAATCATTTAAATGCACCAGATAAACACCTTTAAGCAGCAATTTGTGTTTACACTGCTCTATTTTCTTTATTTAATTGCTGTGTTTACAAGCTGTCCACTTAGTTCAATGGATCATCTTGGGAGGAGAGAGAAATTTAGGAACACATCAACAAATATTTTAGTATTTTATAATATTGCAGTATTAATTTCTATTGCCTTTAAATATCTTCAGGGAAAGTAGATTACTGTTAGTTTTCAGGTATATTATACATATTTTAAAATGGCAGGGGGATTTATTTGTTTCATTGTTCGAGCTGTCCATAAGCAATGCGAGAAATGACAGATAAATACGAATGAATCAAGATATTTCTACAATTAAGAGTGGGGCAGAGGAAAATCGTAGTATACCAACCTATAGTCACCTAAGAATAAAAGCACTTTAATTAAACCAACTTGTAATAAGATCCTTCTAATAGTAACATGGGATAGAAAAATTTCACTGCTATATTGACATGCAGCCAAACCTAGGAAGAATGTGGTTATATTTTGTCCAATGCATTGACTTTTCCAAGTGTAGTGCAAATTTGAACTAAACCTAGGTTTGCATCCAGTAAATTTAACTAATGAGTGTGGTTAACAGTAGACACAGTTAAAGCCAAAGTGAGTGGATGGCTAATTTCTGCCTATTACTCACAACAGCTAAATAAAGCCACTGCTAGTAGATTAAATGAAGTATAAATACAAGGAAGTAATTAAGTTATTATTTTGATGCAAAGAAAAGATTGACACAGGTGCTAAATTTCTTTAAAGGTAAGTATTATGGAGATATCTGGGCCCCTCAGTTCAAGAAGGACAGGAAACTGCTTGAAAGAATACAGCACAGACCCTCCAAAATTATTAAGGGAGTGGAAAACTTCCCTTATGAAGAAAGGCTGAGGGAGCTGGGTCTCTTCAGCTTGGAGGAGAATGAGGGACAACCAAAGTAATATTTATAAATATGTAAAGGGTGAGTGCCAGGAGGATTGAGACAGGGTCTTCTCAGTTATTTCCAATGACAGGACAAGGGGCAAGGGGTACAAGCTTAAGCATAGAAGTTTCCAAGTAAATATAAATAAAAACTTTTTCATAGGAGGATGACAAAGCACTGGAACAAGCTGCCCAGGGAGGTTGTGGAGTCTCCTCTGGAGACGTTCAAAACATTCTGGATACCTGTGACCCACTGTAGGTGACTTTGCTCTGGCAGGGGTGTTGGACTAGATGATCTTCTGAAGTCCCTTCTCATCCCTAACTTTCTGTGATTCTGTGATTCTCTGAAATCGTACCTGAAATTTTAAGAAGACAATTCCAGAATTTCTCTCCTTTTTTTTTAGTACATAAATCTCAGTACGAGGTAAGTATCATAGACTTTAAAAGCACCTCTTATACATTCTATGCCTAATGGTGTATAATATATAAAGGCTAACTATTAAAGTTTTGGAAGACTATGAACAGCAGAAAGGCTTCCAAATCTGTGAGACAGGAGATAAATGGAATTTAGTTCCCTGAAAGCAATTAGTAGTGTGAGCTTTTGCACAGCCTTGGTCTGAGGACAAGAAAGCTGCCAAGTAGGTGGACCCTCCATAAGCTGTATAGGGGATACAGCCTCCATGGTGGTTCAAGAAAGAATTGGAACAGATGAAGCAAAAAAGTTACTGAGGCAGTGGTTTCTCTGAGAAAGAAGAATGCAGCTCTGCCAGGAAGGTCATAGCCTTTAGCAGTAAGGTCCCTCTTGGCTGCTTCCTTTGGAGATGATCCATCCTTGGATGTGTCCAAGGTCAGGTCAGCTGGGGCTTTGAGCAATATGATCTATTGAAAATATCCCTGCCCATGGCAAGGCAGAAAGACACAACTCCTCAGTTCCATCAAATGTATTACCAACACATCATTTCAGTTCACAGTCACTTTTAAAAACTACATTTTGATGGGGTTTTAAATTGCATTTTAGTTGCATTTTCGTACAGACTGAAGAAGTCCTGGAATTACCTTGCTAGATATGAGGACACCATGACAGTAAAACTAGAGCTTTGATTTAGATTGAAGAGATTAAAATCTTCTGCTCTACTAAAGTTATCTGCATAGAATTGTGCTTTGGGTGGTGCTATGAATACAAATATTTCTCACTGTGAACATTCCCAAATCACATGCATCACATTGTAAGATCAGTGCTGCCTGCATATACCCAAAAAGTAAACGCTCCTGACATTTTACCTACTGTCTCCATGCTACATACAGCTCTAATGGAATGCAATTTCTTAAAAAGAGAGTTTCAAGTATAATAGCCTCTGCACCTGAAGGTAATTTTTTTCAGCATCAGTGGTTGGACTGATTTTGCTGAGTATGGTGAAACTTTCTGATTCCAGAAACACAAGCATTTCTTCTAATTGTAACATTTTCTGCTGTTGTATAGTTTGTACTTGAGCAGAGCAAAGGAAGAGTTTAGTCCAGTTCCAGCTGAACAGTGAGACAATTAGGGTAGCCCATTATGCACTGACAAGTTCCTATAATGGCATTCCTAGCAGACAAAAATAAAGAGATAAAATCTAATTAGTCTAATTAGTCCTTTCATGAAAAAAACACTACTAGTAGGGCAACCTACAGAATATTACCTGTTCCACCTGTTGTTTGGTTATGTTCATGCTCCCTCTATAATAGACTATCTTCACTTAAGAAAAAAAAAAAAAAAAAAGCAAGCCTCAAGGCTGAACTGAACTTGAACTGAACTGATGAGGAAATAAGAGAAAAATTTCGTTGGAAACAGATAGAGGGAAATATTGCCATACTGTCGAGATAAAAGAAAAGTGTCTGTAGTTTACAGATATGCAGTATACCTGTAAAATTGCTGAGATCTTTCAAAGAATTAAGCCACATACTTACTCCTGTGATATACTGTTAAGAAATCCAACCTTAAGTTCTACATAAATAGTAAAATTTAGAAGTCCTTTTATGTTGCAGAGGAGTCTTCTAAACCAGTCTAGATAGTGATTCTAATTCATGACTAATAGCAGGCAATCTCCTCCTAAAACTATTCAGATAGCTCATTCCCGCTAAAGATAGTGAGGTCTCAGCAGTATAGCATAGCAATATCAGTGCTGGAGTAGGACCCCTAAGTCTTTGTTTGGAAAAGATCTCAAGGCTTTGGTTGGAAATTTTGCAAAAAAGAGAAAGGAGAGGTTGAAGGTGTCTCTACAAATCAGTGTTACCAAGACTGGAGCCAAATTTTTCTCCCAGACTAGCCAGCAGGTGCCAAGCTCCATCACTGCAGTATCCTGTGGGCAATATAGCAACCTTGTCTCTCTCCCTGGATGGTTTTGCTTGGTTACATTGCTTTCCCTGGTAAGAGTCCAACTCCCTGGCTGGGTAACAAAGCAATTAAATTCCCTTTCCACTTTACAAAGTCCCCTTGGCTCTGAATCTCCATTCCAGCCAGCATACTCAGTGCTAGACTGCAGTACTTTTAAAAATGTTGGCTTGCTTTTATGCTCTCAGGAACATAACTAAGTGCTTGTGTTAAACCTCCCATGTACTGATTTTCATGTAATGATGTAACACACAAAACGGAACAGATTAGCAGTGTTGGACTTTATGGTCATTTGCCTGTGGAAATAAAACTTTAAATCTCCTTTCTTTTCTATCTTAGGTCACCTCAGGTCAACCATGAAAGGTCCACCAAGGGCTGCTCAGGATAAGATTTGATGCTCTGCCAATATAAGGTTAAACACCATTAGGTTCCATTTTTTGCACCCAATGTCAATTTTGACATTTGTGAGCAGATTTAACCAAAGCAAGTAGTTTTCTGATTGAGTTTTTGAAGGGTGAAGCAAGAGTAACAGGACAAATAGGAGGAAAAGTAAGACTGGGTGAGGAGGAGGAACAAGCCATACTATAGATTGGTTTAGCTGTAATGCAAAAGCTTACTCTCTGCTTTTTGTGCTTGTAGACAGATATCAACACATTCATCTCTAGAGACTTCAGTTACTCCTCCATTCTCAACCACAAGAAGCTGTAAAAGAAAACAGTCCAGGAATATTATGTCCAACTTAAAACTGACATGAATTTTTGGCAGTCTCAGGTTAGGAAGATCAATACCATGGGGGTCGCTTTGGGGTTTTTTTGTTTGTTTTTTGGTCTTGAGTGTGTGTGTATGGGAAGATCTAAAGTTCTTCACTGAACTCACTGAAATGAAGTCTGGGAGTCGTAACATAGAAGTCAGCCTTGAAAGAATGGAAGAGGACAGAGAACCTTGAGCCACAGTCAACAGAGGGACCGTATCAAAAAGTACATAGGCTTGAGGAACTTGAGTGAGAAATTAGGGATCAAGCAGATAAAATTTCTGACTCATCAACCATTGTGGCCTAAAATAAAAACATAGATCAAATTTCAGCTATATGGGATTAGGGACCAATATCTACATATGGCCATATGGTCAGATGGGCATAAAGTTTTCTATAGATTTTTAAAATTTTAAAGTAATTATACATAAATATATTATAAAGAGTTCTCTCATCACTCCTATTTTAGCTGGATGATAAACACATTGTTTATCTCTAAAATTTTGTGCTATGGTTTTGGCTGCTGTCTCCCTTGTCTGAATCTCTGGTCATGATAATTTTTGTTTGATAGTCAGGTTTTTGAATGTTAAGATAGCCTTGTTAAGAACTGAGAGTCATCAGATCCTTTGATGGGGCACACATTAACCTTTAGTGTTACCCAGCAGTATTACCAAAATGAAACAGACTATAACCCACAAAAACTACAGGCTTTGAATTGGCCAGTGGACTGCCCTTGTTCTATGCCAGTTTTACTAACACCCTTTCAAACCACAATTAACTTAGCAATAATCTTAACACCCACCAAATGACAAAACATTATCAGTTTTCTGCAGAAGCCCCATTCAGCCCATTTTATAAGGTTTTTTCCAAATAAACATATGACATGGTGACAGCTAACATACAAGAAACAAGACTGAAGTTTAATAACAACATGATGAAAGAGCAAATAGCCTGTGGGCACAGCAATAAAAAATGATTTATAACTCAGCAAGCCACGATGAAATAGGAAAGAAGAATGTATTAGAAGTCAGCATGTAACACTGTCTTGCAATGAAAAGAAACATGATAAAGTCATTTATACTGTAATAGCATGACTAAGTCTCTCACTATCAGGTCATGTCATCTCATTATGAAACAGAGTACTTCAAAACTGGAGTATTAGGAGTTTTGATTGACCCAAATATTATTCTAAGCTATTTGCCTCCTACAGTCTTTTCTCTCCACTAAATTTCTGATCATTTTACTTCATTGCTTGGGTTCTTCCAATTGCATAACCTACTACCTCATTTATAAGTACTGCCTTGCACTCACGCTTCTGCAGCACCTGGAGGCTCTGAGATCAGATTTTCCAGGCTCATCTCAAAGGTCAGGGCACAGCACCACTCCCCTGTATCCCACTTCAGTAACTCATTCAGAAAAGCTCATTACTATCAGAAACAAACAAAACCAATCAAAAAAACCCAACCAAAACAACCAACAAACCAACCAAACAAACCCCAACAACAACAAAAAAAGAATACAACAAAAACAGACATGGAAGTACCCTAAGGCATTTAAAGTGGTGCAGAAGAGGAAAAAACCCACATTATAGGTAGGTGATGAAAAGAGAGCAAGACACAAGATGGTTGAAAATGGCTATTCTTGATGTGATACAAACAGTAATTCTGTTAATTCAAGAAGCCCATTAAGAGATCAATTTAATTAATATATTGAAGTTATGATGAGATTTTGCACGTTTTTGCTTTCAACATAGCAACTTTCTATATTGGGGCAGAAGAAGTTAACAGTGGCAGCATTACTTCTCAGATTAAACAAGGAACTACCTAAACAATGAGAAGACCATGTGGAAATTAGTAGGTGAGATGAAACAGAAGTGGCAATCGTGTGTGTAAGTATCTTAATATTCTTTTTGCTGCTCTCATGAGCTACTTTAAAGTTCACTGACTACCTAAAGCAGCACCAAGAGGTACCCATCATAGTGGACCTGTGTAACTTTGACTGTGTCACAGTTTAGGCCCAGACGATACTGACCATGCTTCTGCTCTCTCCCCACTGCGGGACAGGGGGGAGGAAATCCACCTAAAGGCTCAATAATCAAGGCAAAGACAGAGAGATTTTTCACTCCCTGGTTAGGATCACAGGGGAAAACAGACTGACTTGGTAAGGAAGAAAAAATAGTCTGCCTGGAGAAAGAGGAAACAAGATCAGATCTTAATACCTTGCTGCGACCTTTCCCTTCTTCCCAGTCCCGGATCCCTTCCCTGCTGCCTCCCCCTCAGGGCACAGGGAGGGGCAGGGGGGGTTTAGGGTCAGTTCCCCACACGGTGTTTCTGCCGCTCCTTCCTCCTCAGAGGGAGGACTCCTCACAGCCTTCCCCTGCTCCAACGCGGGGTCCCTCCCATGGCAGAGAGTCCTTCAGGAAACCCCGGGACACGAGTCCCTCCCACAGGTGCAGTCCCTCAGGCACAGACTGTTCCTGCCTGGGCTGCACACAGAGTCACGGCTGCTGCGGGAGCAGTCACCTCTGACACGGGGTCCTACACGGCTGCACAGCCACATCTGACCCTATCTGTGACCCTGTACAGGCTGCAGCTCCATGTCTGCCCACCTGTGACACTTCCTGGTTGCAGCTCCACATCTGCTCAGGGTGATCCTTCAGGGGCTACAAATCCGCGTTTGACCCACCATGCGTCTTCAGGGACTGCTCCGCCACCTCCTCCATGGGCTGCAGGGGCACAGCTGCCATCTCACCATGGGCTGCGGGGAGATCTCTGCTGCGGAATCTTCTCTCCCTCCTTCCTCACTTGGTGTCTTTGCTCTGGCATTGCTCTCACCTTCTCCTCTGCTCAGAAGGTCTTCTTTGTTTATTTTTGCAGTTTTGTTCTCCCTTTGTTCCTTCAACAAGTTACTCACAGAGGTGCATTCAGCTTCGCGCATCTGCTCAGAACTGGAGCTTAGGGAGCCTCCAGATACCCCTGTGCCCTCCCCTCCCACTTCCAAAACACCACTGCACTAACCCAAGACAGAGGGTTGGATAAATACTAAGCTGTTTAAACACTGAGATCCATGACAGTTTCTCTGAAATCAGTTGACGATCCAGGCAATAGGAAGAAATCCAGACATATTTGGTTAGAATTTGAGTTACAATAAAAGTATACTTTTGGCATGCATCTTTTATTTTGAATATTTTTATTATTTTGAATAAAGAATTGTAGTACAGTTTCTAAGAAATCACGATTTATAACAAGACTTAAATTTGTAACAACACTTAAAAATAACTTTAACACAGTTTTTGTTTTAATTTACTTAATTCCTAAGAAAGAAAGAGAAAGAAAACTGCCACTGTTATTTCTGTATGTTCAGACAGATAAAGTATCAGCTTTTAATTCTGTGTATCTTTTAAAATCACTGGGGTTGGAGTTACCTGTACTCCAAACCAGCACTAAACAGACTCTTTTTTCTCATCAGAACAGCCTAACAGAATTTGTCAGTCTATCTTTAAATCCAAAATGACTTAGTGGCAATGGGGTAGTTACTCTATGAATGCATAGCAGAATTCAGCCTCTGAATGTGAATTATTTTCTTCACAGCTTTTCCAATATTCTCTAGTTTTCTCATAAGTGTGAAGTTTCTGGCAAACCTGAGACATTAATTTTGTGGTTAACTTTTTGTATGCTGAAGTAGCTAAAAAAACTTCAGTAAAAATGGTTAGGTTACTTCAGTTACAAAACAGAACACCACACAGCTATCATGTACCAGCAATAAAAGAGATTATCAATAGACAGTTATGAAAAAACTTGCTGTACAAAAAGATGGCATTAGCTGATTGTGTAAGATAACATAATTCTGTTCAGGACTGATACAGAACTTTTACTTGTACTAAATCATATCTGTATTCTGATCAGTAAGTTATACCCCCAAAATCTTTGAAACCTGATTAATCTCTTCAAATATGGTCTACACATGGAATATAAATTTTAATATAGAAATGTGTCATTTATAAAAGATCTTTAAACTATTTAATATACCCATCTCACCTTTGAGGACCATAATGCATACAAAGAGTCTAGTGTGTGAAAATACATTTTTTAATATATACTTGACAATGATTTTTAATTTATGAAGTAATTAGTGGAATTACTAAGAATTGGAACACTGACAAAGAGGAAGAAAGGTTACATTTTTTATGCAGATCCAAACTCCAATCCCTATTGGGAATACAGTGCTAAAGCTGGAATGATCAACTTCTGTATAAAATAATTTTCTGAAGTTTTTTAAATGCCTGCTTAATTCTTAAGCTCTTCAAAGGGCAGTAAGATAGAGATCATTAAATCAAAAGAAAAAGAAAAATCAGCCTAGGTTCCACTGTGGTGGAAGCTTCTTGTAAATTGCTGCTTTTCTTCTATCACTTATAAGAATCTGAACATCCTTCATGCAAGAAGAAGATACCAGATTCTGTACAAGCCAATTGCACTTAAAAGCAAAAAAATCTAGAAGGAAATAAGTAACAGCAAAGTTTTAATTCATTACTTGTGCATTCTTACATGCATCTTTCAAATGCAGAGCTTTGCAACAGCAGTTTGTTTTCCACGTATCCTCAAATGAAAATTTTGTTTCAGCCACCTCTTGTACTATGACATGAGATTTAACCCACCAAGTGAACTCAGGTATTAAGTCATTTTGGTTAAAAACAACTTGGTGCACACCTGGTATGTTCCTAAAATGCAATTCAATGCCTTTATGTTACAAAATCAGGGAAGAGTGAAGACATTGTTCCCTCACACAGAGAAGCAGCCATTTTAGTTCAGAAGATGTTAGTTCCAGTGGACAAGATGTTGAAGAATGCTTCACTACTGAATGACATCTGTGGTTATAACATTTCACTCCCTGGAGCAGGAGATGTATTTCATAATGCACAAATAGCTGAATTTTTCATAACATTTTTTTTGAGGCTACTCCAAATTATTTTGGATACTTGTAATAAATAACTGCTCTGTGACAACAAACAAAAATGATGTCTTAAAAAGAGCTTTGCACAACCTCCTACTCCACATCAGCCAGAATGAAGTATTAGAATTGAAATTCCTTGTTTGGGCTAAGGATTGAGCAGGCCATTAGTGCTTAGTGGTAACAGGTTTTTCATTAACACTTTCATAAATATTTTATTACATAGGACATTTAGAGGATCTTTGTCCCAGGCATACGTGATATGGGTGTTGCATTTATACTGTTACATGTTTTTTTTTCAATTAATTAAACCTCATTAAATCTTTGCTGGGTAAAAAAACTGGCTTGATGGCCAGGCCCAAGGAGTTGAAGTGAATGGAGTTAAATCCAGTTTGCAGCCAGTCACACGTGGTGTTCCCCAGGGCTCAGGCTTGAGGCCAGTTCTCTTTAATGTCTCTGTCAACAATCTGAATGAGGGGATGGAGCTCACCCTCAGCAAGAATGAAGATGACACCCAGTGGGTGGAAGTGTTGATCTTCCTGAGAGTAGAAAGGCTCTGCAGAGGGACTCAGATGGGCTGGATCAGTGGGCTGAAGTCAATTCTGTGAAGTTGAACAAGACCAAGTGCCGGGTCCTGCCATTGGGTCACAAAAACTCCATGCGGTGTTTGGGAAAGAATGGCTGGAAAGCTGCCCAGCAGAAAAGGACGTGGGAGTGTTGATCAACAATCACCTGAGCCCAGGTGGCCAAGAAACAGCATCCTGGACTGCAACAGAAACAGTGTGACCAGCAGGACTGGGAAAGTGACTGTCCCCCTGTATTCAGCTCTGGTGAGGCTGCACATCAGATACTGTGTTCAGTTTTGGGCCCATTTCTACAAGAAAGACATGAAGGTGTGAGAGTATTGCAGTGAGGTGGCAGGCAGTCTCTTCTCCCTACTAAGAAGTGAAGAGAGGAACTGTTCTCAAGTTGGACTCAATGATCTTAGAGATCTTTTCCAACCAGAACAATTCCGTGATTATATGAAATCAGAAAACTAAGTTTTTCCTTAAATGCAAATCTCATCTCAGCTGTAAGTTATACCATCCTTCTTATAGCTTTTAACTGCCTTTTTTTTTTAATGCTACTTAAAAAAAAACAAGCAGTAATAGAAAAAGTGGTCTTCATTTCAGAGTTTGCCTGTAGTTTATTAACAGTATCCTTATTCAGACCGTCATCATGATTAGTGTTCATTAAACTCATACCACTGTGCATTGTTCTTTTATTCCAGCTACCTAAGCTAGATTCGTGCACAAAATATGGTTTCATTTTGATAGAAGTGTGCATTTCTCTGCAAATATCTATTAATTACTAATATTAATTTTCCACTTAAATGAAAACTATTTTCTTGTGATCATAGTTAAGCAAATCTACTATAATTATAACTCTGCCATTGAAGTTAAATGGATGTAGAACACCTACAGCTCCTCCCAGCAGTTTCACTGACAGCACAGAGAAGCTTCAAAGGCTTGTCACATGCACTTAGAGCATATAAAAACTGCTGGAGATGTTTTGATAGTTCCAGCTAATAATGGTGGAGAGCACACAAGAATCTAAGCACCCATAAGTGAACATATCCTCTAAAAATCAGATGTACACTTGCTACTGCTACCAATTCATTAATATGTCTACGAGCTGAGAAGTCTATGCCTGTCTAGAGTCTTTGATTTTAGAAACACTTTCAATCTATAGTAATTTCTTTCAATAATGATTTCCAAAATCATTAACAAAAACCCTATTACCTAAGATTTTTATAGACTTTCACCTGAGAAGATATGACATAGAGTAGTCATGTTCTTAAATTTTGAGTCAGAGAAATTGTAAAAGAAAAAACCAAATATAAAAAGGACAAGTGGAAATATACTTGGTAGCTGCCTGTGCTTCTATCACTTATTAATTACTCAAGTTCAAAAAACCCAGACTTTAATTTCAAGCAGGTGAGGGAAGTGTTGTATTTTCAGTTTTCTAGGTTTTTTCCTCATTTTCTCCTTTTCACCCAATTAATGTAACTTCCCTCATTCTCTATAAAATTAGAAAATATTATTGTCTTATATAAAATTATACACACTATGAATATTTTCCTAAGAATCAATTTCAAATTAAGTCAACTATAAACTATATAATCAAGGCTCTGTTTTTTTTGATGAAGTACAAAGAAACAGTTATCTGAGGGAAGAAACTTTTTAATAGACTGTTATTGAATCTACATTAAAAAGACTACCCACCAATCCAGCAAAATAATTTATTTTTCTTGTTATATTTGACTAACTAATCTATGTTGAATAAATGTACCTACTACATGGAATTGCTTTAAAATGCACATTTATGCTTCTTATTATGTAATGTCATTGTTTAATTCTTCTCTCTTAAAACTCTGTTTAGTGCATTTTATATTTCCTAGAAAAGAATAACATGAAATTAAAAAAAGAAATGTTGAAGAAAGGAATTATCTCTGCTTCAGATATGAGATTTTTTTTCATGCTTGTACAAAGAAGCCAACATTTCATGTAAAAGTGATGGAATATGATTGCATACTTGCCACTTGTGAGATGAAGGTAGGGCAGATATTGCCTCCAGTGTTATCGTTAAATTCTATTACACCTCCCTGAACACTTACAAACAATCAGCCAAAATTATTCAGTGCATCCTGTCTCATTCAACATATTTAAACTAGATGTTATCCTACCTGTTCTTTAAACTTTCCACTGTAGCTGCACTGCTTCTTTAATGAAAAATTCTGAGCAAAAATTCCTTTTCATGGTAAAATATTTAAATGACAGATGCTGCAAAGTTTTATGCACTAGCTTTAAGATTACTTAGTAGTTTCAATATTACAAGAATTTTTCTGAAAAGGATGTGTGATGACTTCAGGGACATTACAGTATTTAATACAGTACACATTTGATTTTATGTGACTTTTCCTGGGCAGAGCTGCCCTGGATATTTGTAGCTGAAAGCTTACAACTTCAGTAATTCAAGTAACTGTAGCTTTTGTGTCTCCAATATGCATTCTTACTGTGCATAAAGGTATCTTGTGAGAAATAACTGCATGTTACTACTGTAATAGGATTTGATCATTGGGGGTACAACAGATTGCTTCTAAAATTCATTAGAAAGTTATGAAAATATTATCTAAGATCTAAGAAAAATTTACCAGCCAACTTTTTTTTCTCTTTTTTCTTTTTTCCTTTTTTTTTTTCTTACACAATAGCCATACAAGTTTATTGGGATATGGTTCTGATATGTAATTATTTACCATTTTAAAGGCTTTGTTTGTTTGTTTAATTTTGTATCTCCAACAGCATTTTTCTCCAAAATTCAATGTTTCTTTTCATAGTTAGGGTTGAACAGATGCAGCTTAAGACTTCACTGAAGTACTCTTCAGTGTACTGAGTGAGTACACAGATATTTCTGGCATGCATATTCAAGTCTACCATTTTATAAGGCAGTTTCTATAAATACATATGTGGGTAATTTTAAAATCTTCTTCCTAGACAGGAAAACAATCATTTAAGTATCTGCAAAACCCAAAGGCAGAAGCAGCACAAACATGGCTGCAATAAATTGATTTCAGAACTCAAATGCATATTCAGTGACATATTTTAAAATATTCAAGCATCCTACCATTAATCTTTATGATGATGAGCTGTCAGCCCGCCTAAGATCTGTAATCATAAACACACTTATTTACATATATGGTCTCTTATGCAGTCTAGGTCTAAGAGCTCCTGCATTTGCATATTTCCAACACTGAAATTAACAATAATACATGAAGAAATATATTTCAATCAACAAGGCTCCAATTTCCTTTAAACTCATAAACACTTTTGAATATTACAGTAGAATAGCTTGACTCTAACAGACCTCATTGAAAAAAATCCACAAGCTTGCTGGGAGGCAACTGCCTTCATTAGACCCTTAGATCTTTAGTAGCTGTAGTACCTGGTTTTAGAAACCAGAGAATAAACAATAAAAAAAAACCTTCATACAAAATGGAGGAGGAGATAGACACATAGCCTCACTGGGTAAACCTTTGGTCCCTTGTTCCTTTTTTCATGAGATCGTGAGGAGACTGAGGCTGCCCTTAATGCTCAAAAAGGGCAATTCAGCTCAAAGTATCACACAGAAAAGGAAAGCAGCATCATGGACATAATATTGAGCAGTAAGTGGACAGCCACACCCAATACATGTAAAGAAAGTAGCTGAATAGCTGATAGCTATTCAGCTATAGTAGCTGATAGCTGAAAAAAAAAACCATGCCTTTTCTGAGCATATACTGTTCATTCCTACATCCTCCTTCTCAGGCTTCATTTTCATTTCTCACTTCAGTCGATCCTTAAGATCAGCTCTACAGAGGTTCATGTCATAAAGAGTTCGTGTCATGGATGTTTCAGGTGCCTTGTTTCAGGTTGTTCACTGTAATTTTTTTGTGGTCCTAACCAGCCTAAACATCAAAAATATTTCCAGGAGGTGGCAATGGAATCGTGTCCCTGCTACTGTCTCCAGTATGGGTAGGGACAATTTCTAGCCCTGTGACAGAAATGCAGTCCCATTCATTCTGCAAAGCCACACCATCTGTGTTTCTGACATCTGTGATAGGTAAGTGAGCAAAAGGTAGTCATATTTGTCCAATTAGTATTGGTACTAATGGAAATAAGATAGGTAAGTCTAGGGTCAATACAAGCAAGAGAAGAAAAAAATCCCTAAAATTAATTTCTGCTTTTGGTCTTCATAAAAGACTCAGACAGAATTTTATTAGAGTACTTCCTATAATTAATAACTTGGTAGATTACTGGTAAATTTAAGGTCAACAGAACTATTTTGCATGAGTGCTTCCCATGCCAGGGTGTCTGGATTCTCATTATTAGTAATTACAACTGCACGCTCATTACTTTACAAATTCAACAGATGTCAAACAATGAGTAAGAAGTTTAAGCTCATTTAATATTACTAAACTTTAAAAAATCAGATAATCAGTGAAAAATGTACCAAGCAAAATACCTGAATTATCAAAACAGAATTCTTCAACCTAGTAGAAACAAGATTTGGTATCAATTTTTTTGGATGCTGTTGAAGAACAAACCCAACCCCCTTTTTCTCTTTTTCTAAGCTATACTACTTCCAAGGAACATGACAATAAATAAACATTTCTAACAATTTTAATGACTTACGAGCTATTCTTGTTACCTGCAGCAATAATTTATGCTGAAAAAATTATTTAAATCTTATGAGACTTCCTAGATAAACCATTTCAAGAAGTACACTGTCTGAGCTTGAGAAGAAACCTGCCATCACATTATCTGCATCATGACACAAGCCCAAGGCAAGAAAATATTCTTCCCACTCACAGAGAAATAGCAAACAGCTTGAAGGAGATTCTGTCAGTACAGCTCAGGTTTAGGCCTGCTCACTATTTCATTCATCACCTGAGTCTTATTAAGTACTATGTAGTTAATAAGCTGTCTGAAAGTCTTCAGCAGCTTGAGCTCTGCTGCGTATTTGGAAAAAGCAATATACGTGATCAGGAGTAATTTTTCCACAGGTCATTAGACTTTGTTCTGAAGGAGGACAGTTCTGGTCTGGGTGATTTGTTGCATTTGAAACTTGAAAAAAAGCAATACAGGTTTTAGATAACATATTTCTGAAAATTCACAAGGACAAAGCACATGATGAACGCAAGGATATGAAATCAATCACTGCACTTTTCACAGTGGTCTGACTCAAACACTCACATGGCACCAGATGCCTCAGATTCTGGAGGAACATTGAAAACAAATTCATCTGCCAATGCATAAAGCCCAGTACTTAAGTTTAGTATCTGAAGAGTCGTGCTCTTTCAAAACAGCCTTTTTTTCCAGGCTTGGAACTCCCCTTGGAACTAATAGTATTCCAAGAAGTTTCACTCTCTTTCTCCTTTTTATGAAATACTGCCATGTCCTTGATTTTAACATGACCTTTTGCCCATGAATACCAAAGATTAATTCATAACAGCCCAGGAAAAAATTCCAGTCCAGGAAACAGAGAGGTTACTTTTTCAGTGCCTCTAGTGCAAGCTCTAGCTATGACTGAAGGTGGGTAAAATTGAAAGATTTGCTTACAAACCTGAAGCTTGAAATTACTTTCATTTCAAGGACAGCACAGCCCAGAACTAGAAGTAGTTTTCTCTGTGTTAAAATACATCAGAGAACACTTTAAAAATAGTCTGGATTTTTTATTGGGAAGGTCACATTTTGAGTCAGATTCCTACCATCAAATGTATCATTTATTCCAAGCATATTAACAAAATGCATGTTTTTCCTCTTCTTCCACTGATAGAAATAAATATTAATAAAGACTTCCATTAAGTAGATTACCAATATTTAACATTATATAGGCTTAAATGAAATTAAAAATATTATTGATTTTAAAGTATGTGCTTGCATTTCTGGCAAAACTGTTATACCCTTTTCATCTATAAAGATGATAGCTGAACATTGATTCTGCAGCAGAGAAGAAAAGGTGATTACAGTTTGAAAACTAATAATGTGTTGCTTCAAGCAACTAAAAAAAGTACATTTATATTTATTTGTTTTCTAATGTACCATATATTCTACAGTCCTCTTCCAAAATTGCAGCCTACTTACACCACCATCTGAAAATATATAAATATAATTCGAAACATAACATAAAATAGTGACTTTTTTTCTGTACAGGTTTTCTCCTGTGAACAATCTTAATTTTGCTGTAGCAAACCTTAAGAGAGAAGAAATGCAGACACAAAATCCCCACAAAGTCCTTTTAATTTTCATGTACATCTGTCTCTCCAATGCATAGGTACAACTACTGCAGCATCAAAAATAAGCCTAGGTAGAACACTATTTTAAAGTTCTCAAGTAAAAAAGGGACTAATGAAAACTGCTTTATATCAGTAGATTTCCTGAGAGTACTTTGCTATGTGACAAATCCATCCACAGCTAAAGTAAATAGAAAGATTCTTCAGTGGTTTGGGCCCTAGGAGTAACAGGCTGGGATTACACAAATGTGTAGGAGTGTTTATAGCCCTTTTCAGATGACTACCCACACAGGACAGGGGAAAAATACACTTTTCAGCTAATTCATTTCTGTTAAGAGGCTTCTGTCACTGTTTTAAACTGAAAGTGTCAAGAAGTCAATGTTTTAGTACTATGGGCCTGAACTACTGAAAATATTAGAGTAGATATTCCTGAGCAATTTAGTTTATTTGTCTCTTGGTCCTAATACATAAAAGCAATAGCATCACCTCTATCACTTTAACCACTAAAAACTATCTTTTCAGGCCCTAGTGCCTCAAACTCACTGACATGAGCAATTTCTCCCCACTGCCATTTCTTTTGAAAAAAGATATGGATGTTTTGAACCACATAACTGTCCAGATCTTGCAAAATAACCATTTCACAAAGATAAAACAGGATTGTTTGAGCTGGGCAATCTTATTATCATGAATAACAGCAGATGGAAAGGAAATAACTGATGTCCAGTTGTCTCTCAGACTGTGTAAAATATATGTGATTTTCATCATTAGAGTATACATCTGTACATCTGGTTTGTAGCAATATAAAGAATATGTTCTATAATTTAATATTGAATTTGTAATTAATATTCATTCAGATTTATCAGATTCTATTAATTTTTTATTTTGCTACGTGTCTTTTTTCATGTGAATTACTTAACTACTTAGACTACTTAATTACTTAGAACTACTAAAAAAAAGATTTGAATGTTACACCAAGGTTGATGCATTAATAGCTGCATTAATGCAGCCTGACCTTTCTTACCCAAATTTGCAGTACAACTCAGGGAAAAGTTACTTTCTTAAATAAATATGCGACCAATCCTTTATCTTTACTCCTTCAATGGAATTCATGGTTTCCTGAGATTTTTCCTCTTTTCAATTTTGTAAAATTATATTATTCTTCAATATATAAATGGATCACTCCACTCTGCAGAAAGATCAGAGCTTATAGAAATCCCTACAAAAATGCCTGCACTCATTGAGTAAGTGTTAATGCCTACTTTTATAGTCATCATACAGACAAGGGAAGTAGTTAAACTGCATTAACTTTGTTCATATAGGATGTCACAGATGCTGATGTAAGTGTAACTCAAATGATATTGAAGCCTTAATGAGAAAAAATAAATAGAGAGTAAGATTTTTGTTTATGACTCCATAAAGTGGAGGAATTTAAAATTTCCTCACAAAGAATTTAAGAAGAATTTGTACTTGTAGCGGAAGGAAGCATGACCAGAAAATGCAGGACACGCTGCTAGAAGTAAAGGTCAAGGCTTGCTTTCATTCATCTTGAATGCTGTGCCAAGTTCTCTCCATATCATAATTCATCAAATAATCTAATTAACTGGTTTAAAATTATAATTAAGTTAGACATACTTAAGGTCATGCAAGTACAGATCTGTGAGGAGTGTTTTACACCAACAAAGCAGCTGCAATCCAAATGACAAATCACACATTCTCTAATAACTCTCCCTTCCCAGACAGCTATTAATAATGTTTTCTTAAAACCAAATTAAAAGGGCTATGTGTTTGCTGCTTTGCAAGTGCTGTCTATTCAGGAATGTCGTAAGAATCACTACAGTTATTGACTCAGAATGAATCTTCTTGATTAGAATCTGGAATCATCATTTCCCAAAAACATAAACACTGTCAGGAGATTCTGGGGATTTCCTGCTTCACTACTGAATTCACAGGGATTCAGTGGAGTGAGTTGGTAAAAAAAAAAAAAAAAAAAAAATTATTAAAATTATTTTATTTCATTAATTTTAACTTAATCTTTTCACTTTTAAGCCACTTCCCATGATGTGAGAACACATAAATTTGTCCTCAAAGAGCTGAACAAAAAAGCTCCCAACTACTTCTATAATAAAATATAAAACTTTTCCCAACCACTGAACTGGATAACTTCACTAATATATGATCCTTCAGCCACGGTGAAGATACACCACAGTTCCAAAAAGTGATGGAGATGATACAATTTTGCCTTTTTATCTCTTTCAACAGGCAAAATTCACAGCAGGCTAAGTCAGCTGAGCTGAGTTATGGCAAGGAGAGAACAAGCAGACAGACTGCAAGAACACCAATGTTTCAAGAAAACCACATCCATGCAGGCCGCCTCACAAACTAACAGAACAGAAGGAATGAGCAGGTTCATTGCATTTTATTTGACACCTTTATAGGTTTGATAAGTAACATCGTAAAGTTGGCTGGGTATAGAGAATACAGAAAAACTGTACTTTCAAAAAAGTCTTTAAGAAAAAAGAAGTACCTGAAACATCTCAGAACATGCTGCTACTTTCTAGAATGTTAGCAAAGCAGAAAAAAATAATAATTTTATATTATTATCTTATTTATTATATATTATTATTTATATATTATCTTTTCCTTCCTTCCCCTTTCCTTCTTTCTTTCATTTGTAATTTCTCGTCTTCCATCTTTCTATTATTTCCTTCATTTTCCCCATTAGCTGCCATTTGTCTTTTGTCACACTTGCACTTCAATTTCTTCTCTTCAGCTTCGGTCAAAAATATTATGGTAGTTCCTCATAGCTGAAATTCTCCAAATACATCACATAGATGAAATACAGCTTCCAATTGCTCCAGGAAATTAGAAAAACAGAGGTCTCTTTTTTCAGAAGTGAATCTCAGGAGGATGTGAGCTATGCAGCTGCCAAGGTCAGATAAGAACATCAGAGCAATCTTGGGAATGGGACTGTCACTGTACCCTACATTTATCAAAAGACTGTTCTTCTCTGAACCAAAAAAAAAAAAACAAACAAACAACCAAAACCAAAAAAAGAGCACTTTAGAGCTTCTGATCTCTAAGCCCCATTGATCTAGAGTCCTACAAGATTACAATGAATCATTTCATAATCATCATTCCATGTTTAATTAAAACTTATCTTTCCCAGCTTCTTCTATTAAATACAAGTTTTCTGATTAGGCCTTTAAGATTTTATTTACAGATTAGGCACTGAGCATTTCAATACATTTTACTCATTGCTAGTGAATGTAATTTATTGAGAAATAAAGTTTTTTGTGGTGTTATTATAAAGTATATTGTATTACTAGATGCTATATTTATTAAAACCTACAAAGGACAGATTTGTCTTTTTTTCAACAACTCTATCTCAAATTAGCATGTGTGTTTGTAAAATGCATATACACATACTTTTTTGTATAGTTTACAACACTTTTTACATAGTTTATGTAGTTTTAAAATCACGTCTTTATGCATTTATTTAGCATTCAATAAAACAAAGGCAAACAAGTGTAAAAAGTCTTTGATTGGTTAAGAAAAGATATTCCCTAGAAAAAAATTTCTTCTTCCTATTTAAGACTGTATATTTCTTGTCTAGGATTCACAGAGATAAAATATGTATTCATGAACAGTAAAGTTTACCCAGCAATACATAGTTTTGCAAAACATTGCCTAAGTAGTCTAGCTGTGAATGATCTGTAGCAATATATCACAATTAGATAAAGGCACCTCAATCAAATATGACAAATGAAATATTTATGGTGAGATAAAGGCAGCTCAAGCAAACACATTATGAACAGCTCATTTCACATCACAGTACTGAACAGCACTTTCGAAAACTCTGGATGTTTTATAAATCCATTAATATAACATTTTAAAAAAAATAAATAAATGGGATGATTTAAATTGGATTTGTTTACTATCGCTTCTTACAACTGTGTTTTGACATTTCTTAAGTGCATTTGTTTAACATTACTTTTAGAAAAGAGCTCACATTTATTTGAGTTGCCTTTATCTACTTGGGAGAAATCCAAATGCAATGCAGAACAAGGTGGACACCTCTGATGGTCGAGCACAGTGAAGCTTTTAAAATGCCTTGGCCTCACATTTCAGGAAGCATTAAAATAAAACCAGAAAACTTTTTCCAAGGAAAGGATTATTCAGTATATTCACAGAATGTTAAGGGGCAAACAAATTTTCAGTTAAAAAAAATAAAACGCTACTAGGTATCTTCTTTGGTTTGGATTTATGTGACACACATTCCATTCAATTAAAAGCAAATGATCAGATTTCATGTTTAAAAAAATATGCAAGAGCCAGCATCACTGTAACACTTAAATAGAAATGTTTTTTCTCACAATTTCTTTTTCAAGAGTGCTAATCATTTAGGTATTCAGCATCCCCCAGGGATCATTTAATGTCAATAAAAACACATTATCCAAACACAAGAGATAAAAGACAGCCAATTATATCTAGCAGCAAAACTCCAGTTTAATGTTCCCAAATGGATGATGAGTCATAGAGCAGTAAGTTATTTTGTGATATTTTGCAGAAAGAATAGTACTCCTATTTTTTCTCCTTTTAGACCAGTCTTTCCTTGTAGTGTTATCAAATTAATGCATAGTTTTTGTCTAAAACTAGTAGATGACATAAAATTCCCTTGTTTTCTTACTTATTTTCATTAATAACACTAACATTATTACTCTTTTAAGTGCATATCCCTTACATGTTATCCTTCCCTCTTCTTCCTTATCCTCTCTCCCCAGTCCCATGGAGTCTCCACTATTAATCTGATCACCTTCACCCTATGCCAAAAGAACAGCACTAACACACTTTGTTGACTATTTGTGCTCTACAGATACAGAAATAGGGAAACATTTTTACCTGTAGTAAAGAAACTAGATGAGGAAAACTTTCATTCACGCCAGGACTGGAAATGAAAAAATTGGAAATCTCAAAGAAAAACATACAATGGTATATGTTTAATTCCCTGCTTACCTAGAAAGTAAGATTTGTGGTTTACTTTTATAGATTCAGGAGACTTGAAGAAAAACAGTTCATAGAATCATAGAATTGGCTGGGTTGGAAGGGACCTCAGAGATCATCAAGTCCAACCCTTGAACCATCGTTGCGGTTGCCAGACCATGGCACTGAGTGCCACATCCAGTCTCTTTTTAAATATCTCCAGGGACAGAGAATCCACTACTTCCCTGGGCAGCCCATTCCAATGCTTGATCACTCTCTCCGTAAAGAAATTCTTTCTAATATCTAACCTAAATTTCCCCTGGCACAACTTAAGACCGTGCCCTCTTGTCTTGTTGAAAGTCGTCTGACAAAAGAGCCCAACCCCCCCTGGCTACACCCTCCTTTCAGGGAGTTGTAGAGAGCGATGAGGTCTCCCCTGAGCTGCCTCTTCTTTAGGCTGAACAGCCCCAGCTCTCTCAGCCTCTCCTCATAGGGTCTGTGCTTGAGACCCTTCACCAGCCTGGTTGCCCTCCTTTGGACCTGCTCCAGGACCTCAATATCCTTCCTGAACTGAGGGGCCCAGAACTGGACACAGTACTTGAGGTGTGGCCTCACCAGGGCTGAGTACAGGGCAGCTGATATCCTGTGAAAGAAAACCACACATAGAGGAAAAGAATTTTTTATTCCCTTTGTCACTGTTTTTTTTTGTTTGTTTGTTTTGGGTTGTTTTTGGGGCTTTTTGGTTGGTTATTTGATTGGTTGGTTGGGGTTTTTTTGGGGGTAGGTTTTTTGTTCTCTTTTGGTTGTTTTCCTTGTAAGTAGCAATCAGTCACTTATAGAATTAGATTCCCATTTTCACTTGGTTCTTTCACAGGTGTCTTGTATAAAACTAAATATCTACACTATTCTGAACATCTATTTTCATTTGGATCCATTTTGTCCAAAATTTATTAGTGGTTTGCAAACAGCCTATAATAACAAAAACCCATCAACTCAGAACACTCAGTAAGCAGAAAGACTGATTATTATCAAGATCTGCTAATTCAGTTGGCCACCTTACTATCCCATACCATTTATGGCAAGAGAGCAAACACTGTCATTTAGGTCTGATGCCATCTTTTATCTGGGGACACATCTGAGCAAAACACATTATCTCACCCAAAAATATATTACTATCCACTCACTAGTTTGCAATATTTGTAAGTTAATTTTGAAGTCTCTTTAAAGCATCATCTCTCTATGAAATTGAACCAAATTACAGTTATAAAGAAGCACTTGATTTCTGTATTTATATGTATATATCTCCTATATGTATACAATCACTCTTTAGAAATAACAGGGGTCATTTTATTCATGAAGTACATAAGTGCTGGGGGCATGACTGCCTTAAGCCTTAGTGGCTTATGAACAAGAGCACAAGTAGCAATTAAATTTATACAGAGGAAGTGAGAGGAAAGAGACCATGCAGCAGAAAAAAATCACTATGAAAATACAGAGACATCAAACTGAAATCTACCTTGACCATTAAGTAGTTTTTTTAACAGTATATATAATTCTGCTTCTGACCACAAACAAGAAAAAAAAGTGGCTTGTAATTGATTGCAAACACTCAGTATCTTCAGCCCTTGAGTGAAAGATATGCTGTCAACCTGATATAAGCCAAAGTGCCCTTACTGGAATCCAGAATCATAGATGGGTTTGTGGTGGGAGAGAACTTTAAAGGTCATCAAGTCTAACTCCCCTGCAGTGAGCAGGGACATATATATACATCAGGTGGCTCAGAGCCCTGTCCAACCTGACCTTGAATGTGTCGAGGCATTGGGCACCGACCAGCACTCCAGGCAACCTGTTCCAGTGTTTCACCCCCATCACTGTAAAATATTTCTTCCTTATATGTAGTCTAAATCTTACCTCTTCTAGCTTAGGACCATCAACCCCTATCCCATCATTGCAGGCCCTGCTAAAAAGGTTGTCATGATCCTTCTTAGAGGTTTACTTTAAGCACTGAAAGGCTGCAGTAAGTCCTCTCCAAACTGAAAAACACCAACTCTTTCAGTCTGTATTTAGAAGAAAGGTGTTCCACCCCTTGGAATATTTTTCTGGACCCAGTCTAACAGGTCCACATCCTTCTTATGCTGGGGGCCTCAGAGATGAGTGCAGTATTTTAGGTGGGGTATTACCAGAGTGGAGTGGAGTAAAGGAACAGAATCTCCTCCCTTGACTTGCTGGCCACACTTCTTTTGATGCAGCCCAGGATGCAGTTGGCTTTCCAGACTGCAAAAATGCATCGCCAGCTCATGTCCAATTTTTCATCCACCAATACCCCAAGCTCTTCTCTATAAGACTGCTCTCAATCCCTTCATCCTGCAGTCTGTACTGATACTGGGGATTGTCCCACCACTGGTGCAAGATCTTGCACTGAACCTTATGAGATTCAGACAGGCCCACTTCTCAAGCTTGTCCAGGCTGTCCAGGTCCCACAGAGTAGCATCCCTTCCCTTGAGTATGTCAACTACACCACTCAGGTTGGTGTCATCTGCAAACTTGCTGAGAGTGTAGTCTGTTATTGATGAAGATATTAAACAGTATTGGTCTCAGTAGGACCCCTGAGGGATACCACTTGTCACCAGTCTCCAACTAGGCATTGAGCCATTGACCAATACCCTCTGGATGTGACCGTCTAATTAATTATTCATCCCCCCATCAAATCCATATCTAATTAAGTGAGATGGATGTTGTGGGAGACCATGTCAAAGGCCTTACAGAAATCCAGATAAACAATATTCATTGTTCTTCCCTTGTCCACTGATGTAGTAACTCCACCATAGAAAGCCACTAGTTAGATCGAGCAGGACTTGCCCTTGGTGAAGTTATTCTGTCTGTTTCAAATCCATGTGGCTTAGCATAGCTAGGAGGAGGATCATGGAGCTACCATGATCTTCCTAGGCACAGAAGTGAGGCTGAAAGGTTGGTATTTCCCAGGTCAACTATCTGAGAGCTTTCAAGTATCCTAGAGAGTGACTTGGCAACTATATTGGCCCGCTCCCTCAGGATTCTGGGATGCATCCCACAGACATAAATATATTCAGGCTCCTCAGGTGGTCACAAACCTAATCTTCTCTTACAGCGGGAGAGACTTTTCTCCTCCAGTGCCTGCCGTGTGGGTAATCCACTCAAGTGATGTGAGAAGAGAGATTACCAGAGAAAGCTGAGGCAAAAAGAAGTTGCTGAGTACCTTATCCTTCTCCTCATCCATTTCTGCCAGTTTTCCAGACTTATTCACCAAAGGATGGGGGAAGAGAGGGGGGAGAGAAAACTTTCTTTGTCCGTACTTGGACAAGTAGAAAGCACCCGAGGTTAAACTCTGTATGCTCACCCCACCCATGTGGGTATCACAAGAAACTTTCTGAAGAAACTATTTCACAGGAACACCTCTGTGAAGACAAAGCTGTCTTTCAAAGCAGGGGATTAGATTCTTATGGATGAGCTACTGCATGTCAGAAAGTAAACTCTGGGTCACATTTACCTGACCACACAGTCACAAACATGGGCTGTATCACTAGACAGATGAGAAGTAGACTAATATGGCAAAAAAATCTTAGGTCTGCAACAATGCCACTCATTACCAAACTGTGTAAAGCAGGCATTTCATTTCTGGGAACACTGGACCCCAAGGAAGCCCGTACAGGTCAGAATGAATGAGCAGTTTTTAGGAAGATCTTTCTAAATTATTATACATTTGACATTCATGTGGGTCACTTGGGTTCTAGCTCTTAAATGTTTTCCTAACAAATGAACTGTTACCTTTTATTTTGTTGTAAAAACCTCTGAGAAGTACTCAAGGCACATGAAACTAAAGTGGTTATAAAATTGTTCTTCTCGTTATCTGAGCCAATGGGGAAAGTAGTGGGAGCAAGAAGCACATCTGATTTATACACTATGCTATTTTTCTTGCTGGAGCAAGACCTTCCCTGGAATTTATGGCACAAAAACATGTATTATCTAGGCTTTATACCTGCAAACATTAAAAAAAAAACAACAACTGCACTTTCACTGGATGTCCAGCACTCTTTAATCTGAAACCAGGGCCACTGGGGGACCTTTACCAGAATCAGTAAGCAACACTCAGAATTAAGTCCTGGCACTAAACAGACCAGGATCCAGATGGTTTGATATCATTTCTGGACATACTGCCAGCTGTTATTTACATTTCTCGTCAGAACATGTAAATCCCATATTCACAAATACATGCTGACATATTTAAATGAGTCTGTTTTTCTGTCTAGATATTTGGCAGTGGGTCCTCTTGTTTTTGTCATCATGTCAGATAAAGCCATCCTCACATTTTGGGACTCCGGATGGTTGGTTGTTTTTTTTTAACTTCTCAGCATTTACATGTGCAATAAGAATGTTTCTCTATAATCTTCTATTCCTTTTTGACCATTACTGGTTTAAAAAGCTTCCAGCCCTGTTGAAACTTTGACTTACCACCAACCAGTTGCCTCTGCCCAACCCTTCCTTACCCATTCAATGTAAAAGTGAATCTTGGCCATAAAGTCTAAACTCAGGGTCTTTCTCTAGATCTGTGTTCTCACACATTCTTAAGTCTTTATTGAAATTCTCATCAAATTTAGCGAGGAAAAAAATAACCTCTAGATTAAAATACATAAGCATCTCTGCTGTCCATCAAACAGTACGTAACTTAGTAGCTATAGAAATCAAATTAGAAACATGAACTCTGGTTGCTCAAACAGACAAGTGAACTTCACATTACTTGAAAATTTATGTTGCCTCAGTAAATGTCCTACGAACCATCCTGGTTTTTCTTTTCTTTCTGGGAGGGGTACTGGGAAAGGGGGCTGAAGAAGGATTGACTCCTAGTTTCTGTGAATATTTTGAAGTATATATAGATGATGCATGGAATCATATGGAAGCAACATATACAAATCTCCATCTCAGTCTTGCTCTCTGAATTTTTTAATTTATTTTTTTATTTCCTGCCCTGCTAGGTAACGTTGATTAAATAATCCAACTCTTCTGGCCTGAAAAGCATGTGAGCCTGCAGTAACAATCAGTATCTTTATTATGTTTAAAGCAGCACAAGCTAGGGGACTCATACATTTTTTAGCCAATGTGCCTCTTCTTTTAAAACATACTTTCATTAGTCAAAATATACTGTCCTCACACCATTCTCTTCTGTCATCTATACCTCACAAGTTTTCACTCCATCATTTTAAAGTATTTGGACGAGATTATATAAAAGATAATGTAAGGATAAAAAGTGTATTTTGTTTTTCTTAATTTTTTTTTAAAGCAATCAGCCTTGCAATAATCAAGAGAGGCTCTTGATAGGAGCAGTCAGTATTTGTTAGTATTTTCCTTTCAAAGAGTTGACTACATTAATAGCAATCTGCCATTCTCCCTATCAATCAGGAATTGCAATCAGGAACATACACACCCCCTTTAGATCTCCTTCAATTAGGGAAACAGTGAAAAAAATGCAATTGCAAGTATTTAATAAACAACTAAAGGGAAATAGCCATCAGAAACTGTTGCGACCACACTGTCCCTTTATTTAAACCAGGATTTTTCTCTGAAAGCACCTTTGTAATCTTTGAGCCCTCAAATATACAGATTGTGTGTTTTGGAAAGTTTTTGGTTCACAGTTATTTAGGGAAAAAAGAATCAGTGTTGAAACTTACTATTTAGCACTGCAGAAAATGCATGTCTCTTTTTTTCAAGTGCTTTCTGGGAATGGAAAAGTAGGTTACTTGTCAGTTCTTGCCAAACAACCTTTGCAACAAAGCACCCAGAGCAGACTCCCCATCTCCCAACTGTAAGATATCATTAGGAAAACACCATTAATTTCGAACCAAGAAAGAGCCTGAGACATTAGCAAAACAGATTGTTTCTCCCAGCGGTATTTTTAAACAAGCAAGGTACTTTCAAAGTGTTACTGTACAGAACAGAATCTCACTTATGGATGTGTTTGTGATGCCAAATACAAGTGTCTGAAATGTCTTTCAGATTATCATTCACTATCAAGGAGAGACTTTGCTAAGTATTACTAAGCCTCCAGGCTTGGTACCATATGCTTTAATTCCCCTATGAGAAATCTCATCAAGGGACACAGAAGTCACTGCAGTGGAAAATTATACAAAACTTTCGGCAGTTCTTTAGAAACAACACAAAAGATTTTGGGGGTTGTTGTTTTTCTTTCCCCAGGAAGGTTACCTTAAGGTACTGTGATAAACTCATACATATATCACATCCCAAAATCAAGATATGTATTTTTTCAATTTGGCTGAAATGTAAGATATAGTACCTCTAACCTGAGATCCTGGGGAATCTTTTTATTGACTCTAACTAGGTAAATCCATATTAATAGTGATTGCCTTGCAAAATTCTTCTAACCATCAGGAATATGTACATACTACTTACAGTAGTACTGCTTACAGTACTTACATGCTAGAAAAACATTTTTATGTCAGTTTAACACAAATTTTAGATTGTGTTCTTGAAAACTGTGAGGTAGAAATGTTCCTTTTAAAATAAGGCTATGTGTGACATAATTTTTATCCTCTAATTTTTGCCTAGTGAAACCGCTGTCCTGGAAAAGAGCATCCAATATCTGAGATGTTATAGCTCTGGTGCTATCAGAGGACATTATTCTTAAGTAAATTCCTTTTATTAGTGACATCAAGTTAGTATTCACTGATGTTCTTTGGTGCTCTTCAAAGCAAGAGTATATGGGGTAATAAACACTGAAACTGTCAAAACTTAGTTTGGACAAGCCATAGAAAATTGGGTCTCCAGAAGAAAAGTGGAAGATAAGGTTTAAATTATCTATGTGGGCATTTGTACATATTTGTCTGTGTGTATCTAAGTCAAAGAATTTGAAGCTAAATATATATATATATATATACTGCTATGAATACTGTAATGGAATTTTAATACTGTTTAATGCAAAATAAACATCTCTTCCTGTCAGAAGATAAGTACTAAGTTGGTACTTCTAGAAAGCTAGTAATGATCTTCCTATATGTTATAATGTCTCTTTCAAGTACTAGTTAAATAAGTATTCTAGAAAAGGTTTGGTTTGAGGTTTTTTATTACTTCTGAGTGAAAAGATACAAGTGCATCACAGAATGGCTATTACAGAATAATACACTTACGAGGGCAAGAACTAAAAGCCAGGAAAGGAAATTTTCATGTTAACCATCAGGCCCAAATAGAGTGCATTACATTCCACTTTTCATACTAAATACTACATTTTTTAATTATCAGACTAATACACCTTTGATACCATAATAAATAATGAACTTGCTAAATGATTATTTAGTGAAAGCTTCACACTTCAGGTATCAATACAAAATTATCCCACCCTATATTTTTATCTGGAAATATAGCATGCACTTTATCCTACAGATACCTCTGCCTTGCACTGTAATAATTATATCCTGCAAACTTAAGAAAGCAATGAAGCTATTCTGGTAGGTGGTAATGGGCATATCTAAATAGGCAATAATTTAAAAGATTAGTCATACAGGATGGCTCATTCTGCTTAAGAGGTCTAATGTTTTAGGAAGGCAATGAGCTGTTTTGCACTGCATGTGTATTTTTCACCTGCTTGGAAGTGAGGAAGAAAATGTGTCTTTCATTCTCTCTCTTCCCTTTCCTTGACTCTGTTGTATTGCAATAATAATTTATACTAATAATCATATATATTTAACAGCATCTGAAGGAAATGTGTCCAGGGAAAGTATCTGTAACCCCGTCAGTTGGCATCAAAATGCTCCACCTTAATGACAGAAATAGCCAACAATGACACTTGAGCTTCTTAACACCTGACCACAAGAAAGTTTTTATCCTTAGGCTGTTCTGTTGTTCTCAGGCAGCTAATGCCAGCTTATGTAATCAAATAGTAGGGACAAAAGACAAAAGACAAACACATAAGGTGATTATTCCATATTCAGCAACACCTGAACCCAGAGGAATATTTTTCATTAATTTTATCTATATTTTCCTGAGAAGAGTTTTGAAAATTGTCAAGCTTCACTAGTTTTGAAAACATTTTATTTATTAAAAAGTAATACTATTTGCTGTAAAAGCTTGCCATAATAACTGTAGTGCTCTTGAAAGACATTTGTAAAAGAAACAGGAAGCAAAATAAAATATGGTGATTGAAGTAAGAATCAAAGCCAGTGAAGTTCGGTAAAATAGGATCTACATTTAATTAAATTGGATTTCTCATTCTGGAAGGGAATGATAAATACAACCATTGTATTTTACAATGCTTTAAATCATGACAAATTCACATATTTATATTGTTACAAGCATGTCTACACATGGCTGCAATGAAGTTCTCTGTCTAACCCTTTTAACTAGGGCTTTCTGCTCCATTTTTTCTAACAACTCCAGCAAGATTAATTTTATTTAATGAAAATCAAACACATGCATAAAGTGTAATTCAAAAGTCATGGTCTTTGTGGGAATATAGTCATCCCATTCAGTAATAATGGAAATTAATTTGACGTTTTGTTTATAATTTTTTTAATGAATCAAATTAACAATCTACTGGAGAAGTTACCAAGTAGACAAGACAAGAAATTAATGACTTTTTTTTTTTTCTGTGGAATTAGTATAGTAAAGACTGGGTTAGCTCAAAATAGTCTGTTCTTTTACATTGCACAAGTATCTAGGCATGCACCAAAAGTAAAGAGGAATTAAAAACAACACAAGTGAAATATTAAGTTTCTATCATATCCATATGTTTTAGCACTCTACAAAAACATGTATTGTGTTATATACATAACTTCTTTACTCTGGAAATTTACAGCTGCCCACTGTTTCCCCCCCCCCCCTTTTTTTTTTTTCTGTGTGCACATGCTGTTTTAGTTTTCTTGTTTTCCTTCCAAAACCCCACAGCAGACGTGGAATGGCCCAGACAAGACCACGCCACCCTCATGCTCCATGGTCACCCAAGCAATACCCCTGGACACACAAACCAGAATCTCAGATGCAGACTGATCCTTTCTCACACTAAACCTAGAGTCAAGCAGAACTTTCCAGAATGTAGACACCAGGAATATTTATAAGAAAAGGATACCTAGAAAAGAAACACATTTTTATTCCTTGCCTTTAAAGTCTCAGTGTTTTCAGATGAAGTTACTATAGAGAACACTGTAGGGAAAAAAAAATTAAAAATTCATGGTTCATAGGAGAACTCTAATTCAAATCTCTCATGTAAAAAGAAATCAAATTTTAAGAAAATACAGTGTTCTTCCTGTTGTAAGAGGAAACTCAAAGGTTAAAATAAACTAGTTACTGACAAGGTGGCAGATACTTATAACAGGACCAAATGAGAAGGATTCCACTATGTGATATTATTCTCCAGGGCCATTTCAGACAGCATGCCAGAAGACCTCTTTGAAAGAAGATATTGCAACAGCAAATATATTAGCCATTTTCTACTTATTTTAAGTCCTGACCAAACAAGATTAACATCCATATGGTGGCCAACAATTTTAAAAAGTGACTGACTGTCCTTAGGGGGACACTGTGGACCCAGTATAAGCGTTTGTAAATAGTCTGTGTGCATATACTCAAACCAGAAAGTGTGGAGACAAAAATGAAAAGTGTGATCTCCCCTCTGAAACAGACAGCAACTGACTGTAATGAAGTTATTTGGAATGGAATTATTTGGGTTGTAATGGAAGTTAAGCTGCCTCCACCATATAGAAAAGCCTGTATTTTGATGCCAACGTGTCACCACCTCAAATGGGATCATGTGCACACCACCTCTTGCTCTGCACATCTGCTGTCAATGTTAAAGTATAAAATACACTTACAAGGATAAAAATGTTGAAAATTTCCACATATTTTAACTTTTATGAATACATGTGCTTGCACATATGCATGTATATACCTTGATAAAGTGATCTTAAAGAATGGGTTTGGCAATGTTTATTTCATAAGCAGCATGCAACCATCATTGTTATATCCTTATCGTGTTCTTAAAGGGAAATGTTGCAATTTAAAAGATAACTTGAACACAATGGATGTGTTTAAAAAGGCATGTGTCCTTATTAGCTCAGCTTCAGGCTACAAAACCTTCATTTTTCACTCTAGAGCAGCTGTCTATAAAGCACACCAGTATGTTTCAGCCAAAAAAGCTCAAAACTCCTAGCAAAGATTCTTCTGACTGTGCAAGAAAGGAGCAGAAACTCTGTTCCAGCAGCTTAAACCACCCATCTCTTTTGATGAGCAGAGATAGAGAAAATAATTCCTTTTCATAACAGACTGTCATGTTGTTGTAACATACAGCTTTACATTACATCTTTATGTTTCCTTATGACTGTTTAGATCATACATGGAACTGATTAAAATATGGCAAAGGTTCATAAAAAAAATCCAGGGTTTCTGGGTACTTCATTTTGGGAATTAGAGAGTTTTTCAAGTCAAGAAAAAGAAGAGACCCAGCAGAACAGTGTAATGGGATGAAGCCTTCCCAAAGGTAATGCTCAGATAAGTGAAACCTTGACTGCATCTCCCCACGTCTAATTCATTTGATGCTTATGGTACATGCAGCCAAAACAAACAACATTCAGGTGATAGTTATGGGGATGACTTTCCCAAAAGCTCTGCACTGTATCTGCCCCTGTTTCATGGTTTAACTATGCATGGCAAGGAAAGATATGCAGATGAACAATTTTACATGCTTATAGCATGCTTGGTGATAGTAACAGCTGAGTGGCTTTAGTTATGGCAAAACCATCGGAAGATTTGCTTGGGGTGATCAACAAGGCCAAGGGTCAGTTATGTCAACAATATGCAATATCTGGTGAAAACAACATCCCCTTGGGAATACAGATGTCCATCAGCAAGCAGAAGGCTGAGCCCTATCCAGAAAGGTCTGGTCACCAGACAGGAATCAGACTCATCAGTCAGTGTCCTCCTTCCCCAAGGCCGTGGTACTGGTCACCACTGTCACTGTGCTGGAGACACTTGTGAGTGTCTGTTGATTGGTCTGTGTGCCTGTGTGTGTAAAACAGAAATTACTATCCACATGGCAGACCAATCCCACTTTGTATATTACTGACAAATTTTAGGCTACTGAGTGGAGTGGTTCCATTCTTTTGGCTACCTCAGCCCTAAATTCCCCTGTGGCTGAATGAGACCTTCATGTCTGGCTCTCCCTCTTTATAGCATTGGAAAATTTACATCTCAATTTAGCATACATTATTAATACTAATAATATTGACACTAATTAAATATTTAATGTATGTGCTCTCTTAACAGTGCTCTGGCACTAGACTTCTGTGTGCAGGACCCAAGCTTCATGCCCTTTTCTAGACCAAATTATAATATTTATAACATTATATTGGACTGGGGATTGGATAAATTTGCAAGGAGAAAACATGCATTGTACAGTTATACGATGAAATAGATTTAAAGGTGTGTAAAATACAGTGGGAAAATTAGTTTTAATAATATATATAGTTGTCTTTTCAGGTTGTCATTTATAATTCATCAGGACTAATTATTATTCTGTTGCCTCTGATAAAGCTATATAAAGACTCTGAAATGAAAGAATAAAAGGTGAAAACAAACTTTCTGTAAAATGACTTGACTTTTCCAAACTTTGCAGGTTGTATATCTGTAGGCTAATTGCATGGCTGGTTTATTTGCTCACGTGGTTAGCTTTTTTTTTTTTTAAACAAACAAACAAACAAACACAAAACAAAAGCCCCAGAAGGGCTTCTTTTGAAGAATGTGGTATTGTTTTTCCTGTATATTTGTATATATTTCATAATTTTTCCTTTTTATCATTACTGTTTCATTAAAGCTGTGTAGTTTAATTTCCAACCCATAAGTCTCTCTCCCTTATTCTTCCTCCTTTCTTTATCAGGGAGGGGAGGGAGATTATTAGAGAGATTCTGTCACTTGGTTAAATGCTGGCCCAGCATCAAACCATGACACTGATCCACTGACTAATCTGGAGTGGATGCTGTCATGCACCATCCCTTTCTGTCAAGTATTTTCTTTCCAAAAACAGTAAAAGGAATGAATCTTCTAGAAAGTTCTTTATAAAGCTCTCAAGATTTACCAGGCTGGAACCAATGGAAGTTATTACACAGCAATTAGAGTAAAGGAATCAACTTTTCTTCCTGATAAAAGAAACATCACAGCCAAGGCAAAGAGTGAATGGGGAATCTTAGCAACTCAAAAGAGAAGTCAGGCCACCATCTAGACAACTGCAGCTGGGATATGTGATTCTTAAGTTTCCATTTGTTGCTTCAGACTCTTGGAACTGGATCAAGACCTGAAGTAAGTATTTAGCCAGACTGTAAGGAACACATCTTATTGGTGTACCCATATGCAGTAACTTTTCAGAGCAACAGGTTGCAATCAAGCTCAGGTGTCCAGTAGATAAACACATGTTCATAGATAGTCAACGGTATGGAAGAGGGGCTGTGAAAATAAATGAAAGCAGTGTGTGTGTCTGTCTTGCATATGACCAAAGTTACAGTACAAGTGAGCCGAGAATTTAATCCAGTTCTCAAATTTCTGAACCCTAAGCAAGATCTTTATGTATTGCAAAACTGAACTTTCCTATGCCTATGCAGACATCTGAGCAGATAATTAGGAGGAAGAACAGAATGTAAAACTTCTGACATCTTTGAAGTTCACCTTCTTCATCTTAAAAATTGAAAAAATTACTAAATCAATCCGTAAGGTTGTGATGTTCATCACATCTATATTATATTTTACATCAAGCAGAGTTTTGCTGTTTTGTTATTCTTAAAAAAAAAAAAGCCTTACACATCTGAAGTACTGCTTCTGATGCATGCAACAAGAAGGTGCAGCCTATAATGAAAGATGCACTCAGGTTTTCATATGGATGCAACTCCCTCTCCTCCTGGCACCACATGCTGTGCAAGCACAATATTGAGATTTAATAGTTATATGCCAAAGCATTACATTCCCAGATAACTCCTTTGCCACAGTGAGATTTGTCTACTTACTTCTTTGGTATAAATCTGTGGCACTAACATTTGTTGTAACAAAAGAAGCAGAAAGAATAGAGCTAGTTTGATCCTCTACACATCAGGCACTACCAATGCTGAGTAAACTTACTTCTAACTCATTAGAACTGACATAGTGTGCAGGATCTGAAGGATGTTTGCAAATGACATTCTCTGAAATCTGAATTTATAATAGAAGTTATTTCTGTACTTGCCACAGCAGAACAGCTCTTGTAGTAGAATAAACTGTAGCCTCAGTCAAAAGATTTCACTGACACAAGCCTCCACAAGCAGCCTCTCTAAAGTAAATGCCTTTGTCAGCAAGGGGGGGCAGGGAGGAAGGAAGATGACAGACACAGCCCTGAAAAAGAACGTGGAAAGCAGAAGGCTTTTACACACGCAGCAAGAAGAGACTAAGACTCAAGCATGTAAATTCCATTAAGATGTTTCATGCCTAACAGCAACAGTGCAATTCTTAAAAGAAAGGTTGGTGGAAAGCATAAATTTAGTCAGGAGATACGCAAACACTATGCTTTAGTACTTTAGTGTGCTAAAACACCTACATTAGCATATAGGTGAGAATTCATTGACAATTTACATCAGATGTGACAAAGGTTATTGCATCAGACTGCCCTCTTCTCTCTCCCACTCACTGATTTGCTTCAGCTGCTGTGCAGTTTAGATTAGTGGAGACCCCAACCTGCTTGGTCACTTCTAAAACCAGCACTAAAGGCATCACTATTCAGTACAATAGATTTGGTACTTTTCACCTAGTTCAGGGAAAGCAAAAAAGAAAAGCTTCCCAAAATGCATCCTAAGTGCTTTTAGCTGCAAGAATTTCAGAGGAAACTTTCCTGCTGATCTTCACTGGAAAAACTAGCACAAGCATTGTACATTAAAACTACATGTGAAGCCAACTGTGGGCAGTTACTCCTTAATTTCATTTATAGGGCCCCTAATCTATCAAAAACTTAACTAACCACAGACAGCCACAGAATTAAACCTCTACTCCTTCTAGATTCCACTTTCGACTTTAATCTCTGCAAAATAAAACTATTGTATTATTATGATTACAGCTCTGACTGTTCTGAGCAGGCCCAAGTGTATTTCAGGAGGAAAGAAATTAGGGAGGTTTTCTCTCCCAAATTTCAAATAATTTTATTTACCTGGTTTGATTTGCAAAGGTTTATTACTCCTGGCTACTGACTCTCAGTTTATAAAACCCAATGAATTAAGAGCTTTAGAGCAACCAAAGCAAGAAAGCAAGTTTGATATATTTGCTAGCAAAGTGGCCCTAGGGAAGCTATTTACTCAGCTCCACTAAAAGGAGCAAAGTACTAAGCTCCATTTTCTTTAAATATCCCAGAGATTATTCCAGCATTCAGTAAGAACTAGAATTGTAGTAATTCTGGCTAAAGTAGAAGAAATAAGATTTTGTGTTGCATTATGACAACAGGGAGTTAATTTTTACTTTTTTATGGGCTGGAATATAGCACACAGGCAGGAATATTGCTGTATCTGAGACTGTCAGCTACAATAAACTGAAGACATTAAATAGAGCAGGCAATGTGGGAAACAAATTTATCAATCTGAAAAGGCAAGTGCAATCTAGTTGGCTCCCTTCTATTTGCAACTTTGCAGGGGCAATATACAGGCTTAGATAAAACCTTTTTTTCCCCATTCTGTGTCCATGTGTAAAACTCAGATTGTAATTCCTAAACTTAGTATAACATCTTCATGTGTAGGGAAGAAAAGCCAGTAAGAAGGAATTTTGGGTTTTTTTTTTAAGTTATTTCTTCAGATTAAACTGACCTTCTCCTGATGTGAATGTCACAGCTACATTCCTTTTCCAGTAGTCTCTTACCAGGAGGCATTCTTATGCGCCCTTACTTGTATCCAAACACAAAACAAAATTCTACAATTTTTCCTCACAGTGTTTTTTCTTTCTCCTCCTCCCCTTTTTGCTGTTAGTGTATTCATTTACTGGGAACTCAATAGAAGTCCTGTACCTATTTAATATTATTAGCTCCTTCATCAACCTTTTTATGTTCTGTTAGTCTTTATTAGAAGAATAATTTTTACTCAGAATTTTTACTTTACTCAAATTTTTACTTTAATTGAAAACCTTCTGGAATGGAGTCAGAGGTTTTTACAACTGTTTCCCAGAATCTTGTTTGGCCAGATGTGCTTGACTGAAGAAGTGATGTTTTCATATTGTAATTTTTATATCCTTTGCACAAATCCAATACCGTAACTAATACAACCCCCATGTCCAAACCAATGTTAAGCACTGCTGTCTAAAGACAATGTGTAAGACAGGCAAATTAAAGCACGAATTCTTGATGACTTCCATCGAATGGAAGAGATATATGTCTTAAAAGACATATACATAAAGTGCATGCACTGCACAGCTATGCTACACAAAATTCAAATTCACATGCAAGAAATATTATACTACACGTGCAGAATTATTTAAACTTGAATTGAAGACAGGTTCTTTGGGCACATACTAGAACAAGTATGTTGCAGAAAACCTTAGTAACTTTCATCTGCAACAAAATGAGCTTCATTAATTGCATCAAAATTCTAAGCAAATACATTCATACTCATTTTAAAGTTAATATGAACTGAACATCCATTGACATAAATGATCAGGAAGTATTTTACACAGAAAGAGTAAAATTTCATGCCTCATTTTTTGTTTCCATCATTAAACGTTTTCTACTATATATATATATTGTAATATGGGTATGGAATGTACGTTTGTATGTATAAAATGCTTGATTCAGTGTAATGTTTCTGAGAAGTCTGCTTTCTGAGCAGCAGTTTACCCACTTGGTGTTGCCCCAAGTAAAACACTAATGGTTCCAAAACTTAAATATATTGATATAGCTCTTATGCTGAAGAGGACCATAGACAATACCATTTCATTTTAAGTTAGTGCATCCTAACCAAATGCAGCAGCCTGCAGTGTCACAGGGAACACTATTTGACCACAGGGAACATGAGAATAGAGGCACTGTGAATCATAGCTCTCAAGAAATGTTATGGCAGCTTTAGAAATGAGGATTTATGAGTATTCAGAGACAGTAGTTAAATTTTTCATGCAAATTTTTTATCCCTTTAGTGCTTACTTTATGAATCACTATTTGCCATTTGGCCATTTTGCTTCCCCTTATTATTTCTTCTCTTTACCAGTGTTTAAAAGTTAGAAGCATAAGAATATGGGCTACAATTAATATCAAATATTTATTTTTTTTAAATCAAACACCCATTAATAGAAATGCTTTCATTTGTATAGTAACCCAATCAATGAATATCCAGGGAGAAGGGGGTGGGGAGGAATGGGGGGAGTGGGATAGGTAGGATAATTCCTTTACTGGTTCTGCAGTACGAATTTAGTTTATGATAAATAATTAGCAATATGTCAGTTGGGGAACTGTTTTTTTTCCCCATAATTTCCATTCCTGCTATTCTTGACCATTACAGAGCATCCTTCCCCCCAGAGGAAGCTGCCCCTCGCACTGCTTGTCCACAAGCAGCAAGACCTGAGCAGCAGTTCCTACAATTTGAATTTATTTCTAGCTGAGTAAAAATTGTGTAACACTGAAACTAATTTTTTTTCCTTGCTCCCATAAGATACAACTCCCTGTCAAGGACAAGCAGTCCTGCTCCCCACTTCTTTAGAAAGAATTTCTTTACCGAGAGGGTGATCAAGCATTGGAATGGGCTGCCCAGGGAAGTAGTGGATTCTCCATCCCTGGAGATATTTAAAAAGAGACTGGATGTGGCACTCAGTGCCATGGTCTGGTAACCGCAGCGGTAGCGGATCAAGGGTTGGACCTGATGATCTCCCACAGCATCCTCCTGAGAAAGCTGGCTGCCCACAGCTTGGACAAGCGTACTCTGCACTGGGTTAAGAATTGGCTGGAGGGCCGGGCCCAGAGAGTGGTACTGAATGGGGCTGCTTCCAGTTGGCGGCCGGTCACCAGCGGTGTCCCCCAGGGATCAGTGCTGGGCCCAGTCCTGTTCAATATCTTCATTGATGACTTGGATGAGGGGATTGAGTCCATCATCAGCAAGTTTGCTGATGACACCAAGCTGGGGAGAAGTGTCGATCAGCTGGAAGGCAGGAGGGCTCTGCAGAGGGACCTGGACAGACTGGAGAGTTGGGCTGACTCAAATGGGATGAGCTTCAACACGGCCAAGTGCCGGGTCCTGCACTTTGGCCACAACAACCCCATGCAGCGCTACAGGCTGGGGACAGAGTGGTTGGAGAGCAGCCAGGCAGAAAGGGACCTGGGAGTCTGGATTGACAGGAAGCTGAACATGAGCCAGCAGTGTGCCCAGGTGGCCAGGAAGGCCAATGGCATCCTGGCATGTATCAGAAACAGCGTCACCAGCAGGTCCAAGGAGGTGATTCTGCCCCTATACTCAGCCCTGGTAAGGCCACACCTTGAGTACTGTGTTCAGTTCTGGGCCCCTCAGTTCAAGAAGGATATTGAGGTCCTCGAACAGGTCCAAAGGAGGGCAACCAAGCTGGTGAAGGGACTTGAACACAGATCCTATGAGGAGAGGCTGAGGGAGCTGGGGCTGTTCAGCCTGAAGAAGAGGAGGCTCAGGGGAGACCTCATTGCTCTCTACAACTACCTGAAAGGAGGATGGAGCCAGGCAGGGGTTGGTCTCTTTTCCCAGGCAACTCTCAGTAAGACAAGAGGGCATGGTCTTAAATTGTGCCGGGGGAAGTTCAGATTGGATATTAGAAAGAATTTTTTCACGGAAAGGGTGATCAGACATTGGAACGGGCTGCCTGGGGAGGTGGTGGACTCTTCGTCCCTGGAGACATTTAAAAAGCGACTCGATATGGCACTCAGTGCCATAGTCTAGTGACTGTGGCGGTAGTTGATCAAGGGTTGGACTCAATGATCTCTGAGGTCCCTTCCAACCCAGCCAATTCTATGATTCTATGATCTCTGAGGTCCCTTCCAACCCAGCCGATTCTATGATTTTATGATTCTATGATTCTCACACCCCAACATCCTGCAAGGCATCAGCTACTCTTTCCATCCCTTCTTCCCACAGGTAACAAACGCTCCCCAGGCTGCTCCCTTCACTACTCCTTGCACAAAAAGACAACTAAAAGATACTCATCAGGAGAAATCACTTCTGTAGAGGCAATAATTGGTGCACAGCAGTTATGACCCAGTTATCACACATGGTGCAGACAGGGAACAGCACCAGTCACCAGTGCAGCAGCTGGGCAGCTGTAAGCCAGGTGACAAGGGCTCAAGTGCCATCTGCCCGAGGTAGGATTCTTCCATCAACACCTGCCTACATCCCAGTTTTTCTCTCTTAAGTGCCCAAGCTACTGCCAACTCCTTCCTCATTGGAGAAGGGTGACCTGGGCAGAGGGTTACATGCCAAAGCTTGTAACATACCAACAACCTATCTTTTTCAGTCCCTAATTACTACTATTTTGATCCTTAAATGGTGACAGCAATGTGTTCTCCTTCTCTACCAAACACATGCACTCTCTTTTCATATGCAGAGGGAATAAGTTGGAGGGCTTTTTTTTTCGCCCCCACTTGCATGACATAGAATTATCTAGCAAATTTCAGGAAATTAGGTTTTCAAGTAGTACCGAATTAAAGTGCTAGCCTTGTGTAGTGACTATAATGAATTCCTTCCTGCATTCTGCTGAGTGCCTACAGTAAAAATAATAAAATAAAATAAAAATATAAAATAAATTCTCTGTATTACAGCCATAGAGGGTATATATTAATTTCCATTTAAAAGCAAACAGCTCCAATTCCTTTCAGCCAATCTGAGGCAAATTCTGACTGGGTATGTTCATATGCTCTTGTCTGAAAATGTTTGAATAGCTACTCAAATTCAAAGCCACATAATGGAAGATGAATATCCACAGCCAAGTTTCCGGGAATATTCCAAGAGAGGATCATTCTCCAGTCCTCAAAATGAAAGATTTCACTGAATATCAACGTGTAGGCAAAGCCTTTGTCTACAATTTAACACAATTATATTTATTAACATCATAGTATCTCATAAAACAGAGTTCTCAGCAAACTGTGTTGTAACTGCAATAAAAGTGACGATGCATAAGAATGGGTGCACACACACAGGGCACGTCACTGATGGGGACTGTCACAGTCCTTTTATGTCACACCTTAAGTACAAACAAAGGAGGATTTTGCCATTTTCTCCGACTTTGTTTAGTGCTATGCTTTTATCCCTAAGAGGATGGTTTTATCTTCCCAACATGAGAGTATCTGAGGATATCAGCAACATACAAATAAATGTGTTGATAAATTAACCATAAACACATTTTCTTCTTGGTGTTTCACTCAGTAGTGAATTTGAGCACACTGCTAGCCTTGGATTAAAGAAAAACAACATGAGTAATTTATGTTTACAATACTTGAAAATTTTTACTGATTTTGTAATCAATAATGTTATGAAGTTGCTAGATACTGATCCCCAAATACACTGTGCTGCACTAAAAGTCTAAAGGAAAAGCCACTATTTACTACCAACAAGGCCAAGATATAAATGAGTAGCTTTTTTACTTGTGATGTTTAAAGAAGCTAAGAAATAATATTTACTATTTTTTATTTCTTATCTTAAATTAGTCTATTGCAAATACTGTTTATGAAAAATAGAGCATTCTCTTTTCCAAACTGCAAGCTTATCGATAGTTTGCTTATTTAGGATCACACTGATGCCAGATTTTAAATTCTTACTTCATAGCTCAACAGTTGCTTTAAATAAAATGAACTTTTGGCTTCTGTCCCAGACAGAAGAGACATTTTTTCCTGCATCATCTTGTCTGGAATCACAGAATGATGAACTATCATTAAACAAAAAAAAAAAAAAAAAAAGATAGACACTCAGCATGGAAATTTTCATATTGAACACTTGAGGCTTGGCAGTGTCACAAGCATCTGAAATCAGAGAAAAAAATAAGCATTTCCTTGATAAAGAGGCATGACTTATCTTTTAAACAAAGTTATGCATCTTTTAAACAGTCGTCTCTTTTAGTCCTTGTCATTTTTCACTATGATTGCCAGGAAAAAAAACCTTTATTCTTGTGATATTTCAGAAAATAGGAGCTAGTCGCACCAAGAAAATTTACTGCCAAATATCTAGTCATCCATGTTAAAAATGTGTAGTAGTCTCAGTTTGAGAGAAATTTTGCTTTGTACATAATGCCTCTTGTAGACAGTGTCTTGCTCAAGTCAAACTGTATACAAATGCAGAAGAGAAATGATTCAAGGTCCATACAGTCTGTTCTCACTCACCCCTTTCCAGGTGATTGCTAATATCCAACACATTTTAAAAGAATGGCAGAAAATTAAGGTGCTGGTTTTTTCCATGGGAATTTGCAGCTGGGTAGTGAATAGACATGCAGATTAGGAGAAACTCAGCCCTTATACAATCATTTTGACAGCTGTAAACCAGTTAATTCGGAAGCATAAAGCACACCAGCCACCTTGTATGCAGGGATGTCAGGGCCTGTCCTTATCTCTTGTGCAACAAAGGAGCAGGAGGTTAGGTTATTCTTCGGGAAGGTTTTAACAAGGGAGACAGGATACCAAGCCCTATTTGTTTTGCTTCTCACAAAACAGCCTAACTGTGTGCCACATAATGCAGAAAGCACACAAGCCACTTCCAGTGCATTTTCATTGCTGTATAGCTACACTTGTATCTCATTCATATCAAGAAGTTATGGAACTGCCATACTTAAAGCCTTTGTGAGTCAATCAGATCTTCTCTTTCCTGACTTACACACTTTATTAAAAGGCAGTTCAGTTGAATCAGATTCTTAGTAAGCTGATAACTCCCTACAATTTTGGGAGAGGGCTTCTCAGAGTTACCCCTTATTTGAAGTCTGTTTGTATGGTACTTCAGACCATGACAAAATTTGCGCTTTTCTGGCAACCACAGAAGTTGTCATAAATAACACAGAATTTGCTTGCCATTCTATGTTGCACAATATGGACTTTAAAAAAAAAGAGAGAGAGAGAGAGCACAAAGACTTTTGAAGGGAGGAAAGTACTGCAAGATTTATGGGGAGACCAGAACTGTGCAGGAGCAAAGTAGTAATGATGGGAGATTCAGAAAGCTGATGTAAACACAAAATCATTCCATGCTGTATTCTGCAAAGTCCACAGAAGACTTCTGGACAGCTGTCAAAAGAAGTTCACACAACAATATTGGATCACAATCTATACAGTTAAGTCAGAACATGATCAGCCTGCAACACATTCTTGTATATCAAAGCAGCCCTGCTTGATCTGTTTCCTAGGTATATTCAAGCATTTCTTGGCTGAGATGTTCATTCTGCATTCTCACACAGTCACACTTTCTGATCTTAAGGCTGCTCCATTTCAAGATAGTTTTTCATTTATCATTATAAAAAAAAAAAAAAAAAGCCAGCATATTTTCATTGAGCTGGCAGAAATCCAGGGATATCTGCTATGTTCAGTAAAGAAAAAGCAACCAATGTATAAAGACTAGCTATACCCCTTTTATTTTCTTCAGTGAAAAACATGCCTTTGCTGATACACACATTGGAATAAGCACCAGAAAAGATGATAGAGCATCTTGTTTTCAGACATGTTGACCCATCAACGTTCATTTGAGAGAGATGTCAAAAGATTGACAGCACAGATAAGCAATGTTAAGAATCTAACAAAACCAATTTATCTGGTTTTATTTTTTATTACGCAAGAGTAATATAGTAGAAGCCTTTTTGGTTTGAGCCTATGATTTCCAACTGCATGACTTTAAAAGTTACATGCTACAGAAACGTAACCACAGGTACTGACAGAGTTCTGTAATTCATAAATTTTAACCAGCTGCATGCTTGGAAATAGATCTCTGCTAAAAATGAGCAAAGGCCTCTTCTACAGCTTCCCTCAGAAAACCAGTCTAAATACTGCTCAAGATCTTAGATCATACAAAACATACAGCTTTTTCATGAATAAGTAAGCAACATTAAAATGAAGCTTATGCCACCATGCCTGTAATTTCCAAGAGAAAACTAAACAAGTTATAGTAATATATTTGTATTTTACATTAATCCATTGTAATTAATTTATAATATACTTTAATTTGTACAAACACATATAACTTTTGTTTTAAACAGTCTTGATTTAGTATCCTGTCAAGAGGAATAGCGAATACCTTTTTTTTATTCGTTTCTGACCACACTGTACTAATATCTTGAAGAAAAATATAGAAAAGCAATACAGAATATATTATTATTGTAAATTCTTCCAGTTAATCATCCCATTATGCTGGCCATTCCTATGGATCCCTTCAGCCACTTCCACAGTTTTAGCCAATAGCAGGTGACAGATGCTCTCTGCTACTCCTCCCACTGCCCTCCCAGGGGAACATAAAAAGGGGAATAAAGGAGGAAGACTTCAAGGCTGGGGAAAAAAACCACAAAAAAAAAAACCAAAAAACCAAAACAAACTGGAATAGGTGTAATGAAGCAGCAATAATACTGTCAATAGCGAATTACCAATATATACAAACACTGCTCAGCTAGTAATCACTTCCCTACCAGAAAAGTCCCAAGCCGGACTCAGGAGCAGATGGGGATGCCTCGGTCCAGGGTCCCAGTGACAGTCTTGGAGCAACCGAGCCAGTTTAAGTTGAGGAGGCAGGGACAGGCAACAGGTCTCCAAGGACAGAAGGGATATAGAGGGAGAGAGGTGACAAACCCACCCCACGCAGCTTCACAACCATAAGAAGCCCCGGGCCGGGCTCCCTCAGGAGCCATTTCACACTGAGCGCCACGGGCAGGAGCGCTGTGATTGGCCCCTTGGGGTCACCTGACCGGCACCGACAGCGGCACCGGCACCGACACCGACACAGACACAGACACAGACACAGACACAGACACAGACACAGACACAGACACAGACACAGACACAGACACAGACACAGACACAGCCCCGCACGGTCTGGGGCTGCGGGGGCCTGTGGAAGGTCTCAGGTCAGTTTAAGCAGAGGAACTGTTTATCCTGTTCCTTTCAAACCGGGGCAGCCACATAACAAACCGAAGTCAGGTTATGTCCTGAGGGAAGAAAGGAAGAGTTGAGGCGTGCGGTGCCCTCCCAGGCTCCAAGGGACACAGAAGGAAAAAGATCAAAATCCGCAGCGCATTGACCAGAGGGCATTTGAAGATGCTGATATTCTGCCGGGCTAAGTTTGTGTAGTGGTATGTTGGAAGAGTTTCTGAACCAGAAAGCTGTCTGGTCAGAGATAAAAAGAACAGGTGCGCACACTTTGATAAGCACAGAGAATTTCTTCAGCAAACTTGGATTTTGGGTTTCTAATCCAAGTAGGCATATGTGGTAGACTCAATCATGCCCTTGCTATCTACTTGCTGTTGCTGGCTATGCCCTGCATTTTTTTTCTCCCTTCCTAATGATGTGTGGAGTCCTATTCCAAACCACAAACACTTCTGTAAATAAAATTTCAGTAGGTATAGTGTTTATTTTCCCTACCTAATCCCACATGATGGGAGCTGCAAGGATTAGAAGTTAGAGAACCACACAGACCTGTACAAAATCAGACTTAAGGACAGTGTTTTCTTTTTCACATCCTGTCACTTTGAAATACACGCTTTTTTTCTTTCTCATACTGATGGTAAAAGGTGAAGATAGTGTTCAAGACATTATGCTCACAGGAGGACTAAGAGCTAATAGAGCTGCAATGAAATCACCTCACACCTTTGTTCTGATAAGCCTCTTGTGTGCTCTCAGTGACAACTGACAGGCACACAAAGCCACCAGACAAATAGCTGTGCATTTTAAGACTACTGTACTAGCAAGTTAGAACTGTCACCTAAATCTTCCAAAAATATATTTCACAGTAACAGGGCCACCCAAGAGTGTTCTACAGTGCTTATGAGTTATCCCTTACTATGTGGGTCTGTTCTCTGCTGCTGAGCATATTCATAGACTGATAGAACAATTAAAAAGGAAAGATACTGCCCTTCTGTTCAGTAAGTTATTTGGAAGCCTACTTTCACCACCACCTTCCATCCTCTTTCCTCCCCCTTTACAGATATAGTTACAGATATGTTGATTTATCTCTGTAAAACATAAATAATTTTAAAATAAATAAATAAGCAAAGCATGCTAAAAAACCCAACATGCCAACTTGTACGTAATATATCCCTTTTTAAGCAGAACAGAATGTGAAAATAAAAACAAAACAAAAACATTTTCAATGTTGCAATTATGTTTGTAGAATCAATCAAAAATACAATTAGAGGTTATGAATGACTTACACAGCAAAATATTTCATTCTCTTACAACTTGGGTGCAAGCCCGTATTTGAACAAAAAAAAAACCAAACATAGAAGTCCTTCATCTTGTGGCATGGGTTGAGAATCTCCCAAATTTATAACAACATGTAATTCCAGTTCAAAACCACAGCTGCAGATAACTACTGCAGATGGTATTTAAAAGAGTGGGGAAAAGGAACAGCAAATCGCATATTCTGCCCCCAACTATGGAAGTCTGAACCTCCAGTAAAGTCTAGAAAACTTGTAGCCCAACTTGCATTAAACACATCAAACATAGCAGCTGCTGACTCCTCTCTCTGTCTTATTCCTTAAAGATACAAGTGAGCTATGTTATGTCATTACACTTTGCCCTGTCCTCCCCAGCTGAATGTTCTCTAGGTTGGGTCATTGTGAATTTCCAAATGAAAATTAAATCTGTCATTCATTCTTCTCAAAAAGAAAAGGTTCGTTAGATTTTAATCAGTTCTGCTCAATAATCAGGAGCAAAACGTACGTCGGTTCTGAAAAGTTTTGATGTTTTCCTGTTGGAAATTATTGATTTGCCATTCTGAAGTGACTTGCCGCAGACAAAGAACGTTTGTTTATTTATTTGAGCTTGATTGCTAAGGAAATTATGCCAGTGTGATTACACTAAAGCACTGCTGCCTCTTTGCAGTCACGAAAATCTCTGAATAACTTTTGAGACAGCTCACGACTACAAACAGATTTAAGAAAAGCATCAAGGAGACCCAGGGCTATCAAGACCTTGCAACTTTATGGGGAACAAGCCTCTGATAAAGTGGGGGAAACCTATACAACTCCTGTCTGCAGAAAAACATTAGTTGCAGCTCCCATCTTAGACTGCAAAGTCAAAGAAGAGCCTATAAAGCACTGCCTCACTTATTCTTATGTCCCAGGTCCTAAGCTACTTTAAATGTGGGGCAGATTAGTGGGGATGAGTGTTTTTTTTAACTATATTTAGCATATAGAAATTAATATCTTCTCTTACTGAGAACAATTTAAAATTTCATTTTGCTTTGAATTTCAGTGTTCTACTCTGTTTAGAAACAGAAGAGGAATATCAAATACCAGAATTTTATTTAAGTAAGTGGGGAGAAAATCCATGCCAAATTCTGGTCTTAAGTTAAGAGTTACAGAAAAACTAACTAAAAAAGAAAAAAAATTGAAAAAGTATCAATAGGCAGTCACAGTTTGTGGGGACACCATTCTTGCATTCAGACCAGCTCATTTGACCCAAGTTGGCTCAAAGAACTGAGGGAATACAGAGGTAACATAAAGCCAGGTATAACTCAAGAATCTCAAAACCAATTGGCGACCACAGTAAGTTTGTGATGACTGAGAGAGCTGCAGCTCTGTCTGGGATGTACTCTGACATGTTTAAAAACAGCAATAGTATTAACAGTGAAGACTGGAAATATTCAGAGTCATTAATGCCTGACAAGTTGGGTAAGAAGTTGCTCCCACATTCTAAGGTGCTTTAACAACTATGTTAGTCAAAGAGTGAATATTTAATACATCAGATGGGAACTGATCTTTCAGGCATTTGTTTTGTTGAAAGCAAGTTCTCAGTGTTCAAAGCTGTCAAGACATTGTGTTAAGAAAAATTCTACTTACAATCTCTTGCAATGCTAGAAAACATTACAGAAATAAATCATGCTCTAATTGATATTCACCTTTAGAAGTAGATGACAGATGACATACTACTAAAGGGAATCTCAAGAATGTAAGACAGATTCTACAAAGCTAGTAAAATGAAAAGTTAAATTATTCAGAATATTTGACCATGTTCTTTACCTATTTATGCCTCTTGTGCTAAGAGCCAAATGCTGATGGCTTTGTGACTTGGGTTTCTTTTGGTTGGTTTGGGTTTTCGGGGGGGGGGGGTTGTTTGTTTGTGTGTTTGAGGGGGTTTTGTGGTTTTTTGTTTGTTTTTTTAAGAATAGAAACTACTTACCATACAAATTACATAAAGAGGCAATTATTTTCTATTCTGGGATATGACTTTTCAACTAACCTTTTGGTTTATGCTCTAGTTAGTGTGTAGCACATTGAACTTTTCCCCAAGTAGCAAGACAGATTTACCATAGATTTTAAATAGATTAAAAATCATCCAACTGCTGAATAGATTTTGGTTCTGTTCACCAGTTATTTCTGTTTCCAAGGGGACAGTACATGTTCAGGACTGAGAATGGCTACCTGCAAGGGAAGAAAATATTAGGAGTGACAGAAAAATACCTGTGGGTTAGGTGGCTGAATGGTGTGGAAACTTTTGTCCATAAAGGCCGAGAGCCCATTAGCTCTACTTGTGTGTTGTCTTTGCCGTAAAAATTCAGTGTGAGAGGCAACTAAAATAAGACTGTAGTTAAGAACAAACAAGAAGAGTGAGCACATTCATTGACATTCATCCAGCCTCCAAGATAATATAAAATATTGCATAGTCTCAATACTATACTTGCCATTATGGAGCAGTTGTGTTGTCATAACTGTGACAGTCAAAGAAAAGTCTATAGGAAGAAGAAATCCTAACACCAACTGATGTTACTGAAAAAGAAGAAAGACAATCTCCTAGGCACACAAATTTATTTTTGGATCCTGTGCCTGCATATGAAAATGTATCACAACAACTACTGGCCAAGTGCAAGAATGCAAACAAAGAATAATTTGTTAGCATCTTAATCTGAAAATATTTCCTTCACCCTAATTGCACATAGACCTTTGAAGGATTAGCAAGATACTAATATTCCTATGATCTCTGGTATGATATGACAAAAATTTTAGGAAGGGTTAAGAAATAATCTTGAAGAAAGAGTTCAAGCGTAGTCCAAACCAGTATTATTAGCTCAGTTTCTCCAACGTCAAATTTTTAAGTCTGGAATGGTAATCTTCCTGCCAAAACCCTCTTTTTAAGCAGGATAAACTAAAGCAGGTTTACAAGAATAGCATCCAGTCAGGTTTTAGTATCTCCATGTATGGAGAAGTTACAGAAACTCTCTGGGCATCTGGACACCTCACAGTTCTTGTTCCATCTTTGAATTTCATGCTATTTAGTTTGTGCCGATAGCATCTCATCCTGTCCCTGGGGACCAGTGAAGAGAACCTGGTAGAGCTTCAGTCCCTGAATCATCTTTTGAGGCCCTGCACTGGGGTAGCTCCAGTTAGACTGTATGGTTTTCATGCTAAGGAGCCAAGAACCAGACCCAGTACTTCAGGTGTGTCCTCCCCAGGGCTGAGCAGAGGGGAAGGTTCCCCTCTCTCACCCTGCTGACAACACCCCTCCTCATGTAACCCAGGATGCTGTTACCATTCTTTATAATTCATTACAGTCCAGTTCTTTTCTGATGTTTGTTCAAAAATCCACAGCAGAAAATAAACCAAATAAAAGTAAACTTTTTATATGTTTAGACATAGGGACTATTTATTTACTGGAATACACATTGTGCACCACAAACTGTAGGTTAGCTGCTATAAAACTCTGCAAACGGGTCCCATATTCTACTTGGAAGCATTAACAACTCCACTTTGTTCCAGCAGAAAATATTCCACATCCAGAGAGCAGCTGCCATACTACACCCAGAAAGCTGCAGCCACCATGGACCTTCTAACAAAGGTAGATCTAACATTACAGACCAACAAATACATCTGTATTATTAAATATCACTTGAGTGGGTTTGGGTTTTTTGCGGGGTGCTATTACATCTATACCTCAGGGCTTTTAACATCTATAACTCATACAACTCAGTAATACAAATTAATTATTTTAGGGCAATGATTATAGAAACATTTCATATCACACAAAAGGTTGTAGGTTTATTTTAGCACCATCCCAGTGCAATACAAATAAGAAACACTCTTGTTTCCAGATATGGCACATGTTGCATATATATGTATGTGAGGGATAATGTGTGAGGAACAGAAATGGCTGGACTGATTGGCTTGCTGGAAAGTCTGCTTTCATATATAAGGTTGATCACAAAGGTAAATCGTGAGTGATCTGATAATTCTAAATCAAAAAACTTAACACTACTCACTTGAATGAAAATTAAACTGACCCTTTTCCTCTTTCTTTCTAGACACTAGATGCAACAAGTATTTGCTTAGTGTTGACCTTCCTGTCAGAAAGGCATCACAGCAGCAGAAGAGTAAGGTTTTTGTTAGAGTAAAACTTTTTCATTCACAGCTACAATAAGAATAGAATAAATTCTGCAAGGCCTTCTGCAAATGTCTTAAAAAGGCATTTCATAACAATGTAAGAGATAAGGGAAAGCAGACACAAATCAGCATATTGATTTTTTAGTTTAAGCTTACCCATGATTATTGGAGGTGGTCTTGTTTGTTTTTTTAATTTGAGAGACAAAATACTTTTAGAATACTTCTTACATCCATGACTGAAGAGAGATCTTTGTGTAAAATTCAGGTGACAGATCACACAGCAAATAAACAGTTAAGGAGCTGCTAACTATAATGCAGATTTCTCAAGTGAGCTGTATTGTAATGCCTGCATCAATATTCCATGTAAAAATCACTAGAATTACATTATTGATTTGACTATATTTATTGCTATACTGATGATTCCGATTCATTACCTTTCGAAAACAATTTTAAATTAATAGCAAAGATATATTCAAGGTAATATGCTTCTGGGAGATTACTGTGCTTCTCAGCTGGTTAAATCCACTCAGCCTTCAGTGTGGGGCTGCAAACGCTCTTAAATTGTGTAGCAGTCTCCCACAGAAATCATCAAGACTCATGTCTTATTGCTTTCATAAAATGTGGTTTACACCCCTCTGAGTAATTGAATTTTGCTAGGGTTATGGGCAGGCTGCATATTTGTGTGCACCAAAATACTGTGCAGCCCTTGGGGAAAAGCATTTCTTCTATTGTATGAAGTCTAATCAGAGATTACTTTGTGAAATTTATGCTGCTGGACATTTTTCACTCTAAAATGTTAATTAAGAAGGAGATGAGTTTGTCCAAGAAAAAGAAAAGTCCCATAGAGTTATAACTGCTCTTAGAGCAGTTGGAAAATGTTTCTTGCATATTAGATAAATACTAAGTCTCTAATATATTCTATTACCAGTATAGGTATAAAACAATGCTCTCTACTGAAAAAGAAATAAAATAATTGCCACAGTTAGGTCAAAATCTGACACCTGATGACATTCAAAAATGAAGAATGAATACATGCCAAGTGTAATTACTGGGGGAATTTCCCTAGTGTGGGAAGGTAACACAATAAAATAATAAACACATATATGAATACATAAACAGATATATTAAACATGATAACGTTATTCACAGCTATGCACAAACATATTTGGAAAGAGCAAAAGATTTAGAGAATGAGAGAGATACAGAGAGAGCCATTGGCAAAAGTGTAAGCATGAATTACCATGCAAACAAACAGGAGAGCTTGATCACATGTGGTTTTGCATTCTGAATAATTAGTTTACTAATTATTCTCCTCAGAGTGTGGAAATAACAACACATCACAGATTTTGCTTGACATTTGTCTTGGGTCAGTGCAGTGGTGCTTTGGAAATGGAGGGGGTACAGGGGTGGCTCCTGTGGGAAGCTGCTGTGTGCTCCCAAGGTACCAATCCCTGCCCCACCTCTGCCCACAGCCAAGGGGATACGATGGAAAGATGGATGTACCTCGGCCAATGACATATTCAAGAAAAGGAAAATAAAAGTGGGGGGGGGAAACAAAAAAACAAAAAAACAGGCAGAAAGCAGAGCAGACCAGAGGATAAAGTGAGATAGAAATGGCAGAGACACCAATGTTAGTAAAGAAGGAGAGAGAAATTTGCCCGAACAGAGATTTCCTCACAGCCTGTGGTGAGATGGCAGCTGTGCCCCTGCAGCCCATGGAGGAGCGTGGTGGAGCACGGTGGGGTAAAAGTAGATTTGTAGCCCCTGAAGTATCCCAGCCAGGCAGATGTGAAGCTGCAGCCTGTGCAGGATCATGGGGAGGGCCCGATGTGGCTGTGCAGCCGTGTAGGAGCCCGTGTCAGAGGAGGTGACTGCTCCCGCAGCAGCCGTGACTCTGTGTGCAGCCCAGGCGGGAGCAGTCTGTGCCTGAGGGACTGCACCTGTGGGAGGGACTCGTGTCCCAGGGGTTCCTGAAGGACTCTCCCAGGAGAGGGACCCCGTGTTGGAGCAGGGGAAGGCTGTGAGGAGTCCTCCCTCTGAGGAGGAAGGAGCGGCAGAAACACCGTGTGGGGAACTGACCCTGAACCCCCCCTGCCCCTCCCTGTGCCCTGAGGGGGAAGCAGCAGGGAAGGGATCTGGGACCGGGAAGAAGGGAGGTTTGGGGGGGAAAGAAGGTATTAAAATCTGTCCATGTTTTTTCTTTCTCCTTGTAGATTAAATTAGGGGTTTTTTCTTCTCAAATTGAACCTGCCTGGTTTTCTTTCTGTTACTCTAATTGGGGATTGAAAACCTCCCTACCCTGATCTCTATTAAAAAGCCTTAGGGTGGATTTTCTCCTCCCTGACCCACAGTGGAGAGGGGTAGAGGGGTGATCAAGCAGATGCCTAGTACTGGTACTGCCTGGGCCTAAACTGTGGCAACGCTTAACATTTTTGACAAAAAGAGAGTGACAATCAATTTTTTACACAAAAGTAAAACATCAGAAACAAAGTCAGTGGTATAAAAAAAGCCAGCACCATATCTCCCCTTGTGAATACAGTGCACGTTTAAACTAACAAAGTTATTGAGTTCATTTAATCTTCTCCTTCGTTTTCATTAGTCCTGTGTTACTTCTGTAAGTGTCCTGGCAGGTTATCAAAGAAAGCAGTATTCAGCTAATGGAGTAAAAAAAAGCTACAATATAGCTTCTTAAGTGCAATCAAGGCCGTCACACTTAAAAATGTTTATATTGCTACAAATACTCCAGGAAAATCTTATAATTTCATGTATCTGAACATCACTGATCTTAACACCATCTTGAACATTGCATTTCCTCACCTGAGGAGGCCGATGCTGCTTGGAAGGCTGATGCTGCTGTTTAACATTAGTTGACAAGAGACCAATTTGGTAAATCTTGCCACAGCAGAGCTCCCAGCAAACCATTTTATGCCCCAGATGTTCTGTAACACAAGAGCAGTATTGCCTCCCACCTCACAGTCTACAGGACAGTGGTATTGAAGACAGTTCTCTGAGAGCTCCTATTGAGACCAGGTAGTTCTGCACTAGCTGGATGTGAGCATGAAGCTCTCCTATCTGTCATGAGACCAGATCCCACTTCCCAGAGTGTTAAACAATATCCTCAGTCCCAGAATCCATGGGAAAACCTAAGGACATGAGGTTTTTTTAGTATCAGTTTATTAGAGACAATAAATATCTCACATTGCCCTCAAAACCTTACTAAATATGGCATCAAGATGAGTAGTCTGTACACTTTCATACTGCTGAAGAAATGCAGTCATCTACTTTGATCAAAATGCTTCAATAAAAGCAAGCTAAGGAAATTTCCAAAATTTCCACTTTGTCCCAGCCAAGACAGGACAAGAAAGTAGTCTTCCAGCTTGCTGCCCAGTCACCTTTTGTGAACAGAAAACACAGTATCGTGTATCTGAAAGTGTAATATTTTATATACTATATTTCAGCAGTACTTTGTAATAATAATGCAATACTTTAATACTTCTGCCACCACTCTGTCTTTCCTAAAGCAAATGAAAGACTGTTGCAACTCGTTGAAAGAAGACACACAGTTCTGTAGATCTGAATTTCTCTGTATTCCTTGGGAAATCAAGATGAAGTGATTTGCTAATATTTAAACTAAAAGCAGCAGGAAGGTATAAATACAAGTACCTTTTCTGCATGAACTGTGGCTCTATTTAATGACATCCAAGTTTGATGAAAAATTATGTTTGATAATTTACAGTAATAAAGGGGAGCCATGAAGCTTTTTTATAGGGCAAAGGGCGAGGCTGCAGAAAGCACAGAAATTATTTGCAGAGGACATAAGTGAGGCAAAGTCCTCTTTCTCCCAGGCACAAAAGTTGAATCTTGGGGTTCAAAACAGTAATAGCCTACAGAGACATAAAAGCAGAAATGGTGGCACAGAGAAAGGAAAAGACCATCCCAAATGCCTCACATCAGAGCAATGCCAAGAACTGGCCCCACTCCATGATATCCCATGGGGTGCTCTTTTCGGTGGTGCATGAGTAACAATCTCTTACCTCATCTCCTCTGGACAACATCTCTTTGTCTGTCTGGAAATTCTGTTTTTGTAGAATGAAGCCAGGTTGGGTTGATGTGGGTTTCTCATGGGTAGGTAGCTTTCTGCATTTGCCTGGGATTTTCCAGTGCTCAGCAGTTTGCTTAGAAACAATGCACAAGCAGTGAACCCAGCCTTCAGAGAAATTTCTACTTCATATTCAAGGCTAATGTTTCCAGGCAACATCAGATAAGACTTTTTTTTCTTTTGCCTAAGTGAATCAACTCATGTGAATCAAGAAAACGTTTAAGAATATTCATGCAAAAGAGCTATAAGACAACAAAATATTCAATGTGGATAAATTTATTGAAGCAGAATGCATTAAATAGCCACTGCCTTGACTCTAGGACAGCAGAGTGGAATTGTACAATACATTATGCCTGTGCAGTGCCCAGGGATGCACAGCAAACTCAAATAAGACATCTACAAGCTCAGATAAGTGTATTATGAGTGTCCATTTGGAGAAGCACTTCAAGAAAAACTAGCCACCCATTTCTACAAGTGAATATATTGAGACATTTGCTCCTAAATTTCGCTTGCTTTCTAATAGTTGCATCTATCATGTCACCCTAAGGAAATATAAAATTGTCTTTTAGTTGTGCTGATCTCATGCAGAGGAATCATGGCAAGCTGCCTCAGGCAGTGACAAAGATTTATCCTTCAAAATAACCTGATCAGTAAGATATATCCAAGGAATAAAAGCAAATGAACTCTTACAAAGTCCACTTTTTTTTTTTTTTTTGAAGCCCTCACTAGTTTCAAGATATGTCAGCCATGGTAGCACCTGTTCCTGCACAAAGCATCTGAAACTTTTAAGCATGTCATAAAATGAGCAAGTAAAATAATCAAAAATGTTACAAAACATCCACAGTTGCAGGCTGTTGCACAAAAAGTTCATTTCAGTTTAAGTTCTAAAAGTTCAGTCTTCAGTCTAGCTCTATGTTTTTCTGTAAATTATATTTCAATGTCTAAGGGTAAAGATTAAGTCCTGGGATGCCTGTTTTCTCCTCTGAATTCTATATTTGAAAATAATTCTTTAAAAAAGTTCAGACTTTCTGAAAGCGTGATCACATCTATTAATTCTATCTCCAAGTCTTGTGATTCTTTGGTGATGTGGTTCATTACAATTTGAGGGTCACATTCATGGGATCAGAGAATGGTTTGGATTGCAAGGGACCTTAATGATCATCTAGTTTGAACCCCACTCCATGGGCAGGGACACCTCCCACCAGACCAGGTTACTCAAAACCCCCTCCAGCCTGGCCTTGAACACTGCCCAGGGAGGGGGCAGCCACAGCTTCTCTAGGCAACTTGTGCCCATGTCTCACCACCCTCACAGTAAAGAATTTCTTCCCACTTTCTAATCTAAATCTGTCCTCTTTAAGCTTAAAACCACTACCCGTCATCCTATCCCTGTATGCCCTTGTAACAAGTCCCTCCCCAGCTACCCTGTAGGTCCCCTTCAGCCACTGGAAGGTCACTATGTGGTCTCCCCAGAGCCCTCTCTTCTCCAGGCTGAACAACCCTAACCCCCCCTGTCTGTCTTCACAGAAGAGGTGTTCCAGCCCTCTGATCATCTTCATGGCACTTCACCTTGTATTTACACTGGGGTATATTTGGAACAACTTGGAGCTTCAGAATAAATATGATGTGGATGATGAAGTTTTCTGTTAGAAGTGCTGTTAGAAAAAAACCTGGAGAGATAGGGCTAAACCATGATGTTAATTGGAGATCAATTTCATTGCTTTGGGCTGAAATCAAAGTATAACCAAATACATAGTGCACCTACATGCTGAGCTGCATTAAGCCATATTTGATATTTGATTACATAGATAAACCTCTCTTGTTCTCAGCTTTTTCAGTTTACTCAGATTATTTGTGTCTGTGCTTAACTTCGAAAGTTGCCTCAGCACCACTTTTTCCCTCTGGCAGTGCCAGTGCCTCATTTTTCTCACAAAACTCTGGTGTATATTTGTTTTGCCAGAGCTCAGCTGTAGATCATTTAGACTTGATCTGAACAGAATTATGTCACTTGCAGGCACCCAAGGATGCAGTCTCTCTGTAGAACATAAGGTACTCAACCAGTAAGCCCCATGTTTCCAGCAAAAGAGGGTGTTATTACTAACATTTCCTTTCTTGTAGACAAGAGGCCAGAGCCCTCTGCCTCAGCCTGCATCTGTTCAATTCCTTTAAGTACACTTGGGCAGTACTGCAGTCTCAGGGTGCTCACTAGACACAAACATTCTGCATAAATACATGCTGCAAGAATTGGCAAGGTGTAGCAGACTTGTGGACTGCCCTTCCAAAGGTGCAGAGGGAACAAGTGTGGCTCTTGCAGGGAGTTTGCCTTTATCACTCCTCTTTTTATCACCAAACCAATGAGTCTGGCTCTTGCAAACTTGACATCTCCTATCAGGACATTCTACTGTTTCATTACAATCTAACAAAAATGGCCTTCTGATGCCAAACACCAGCTGAACTACAGACAGTTTTGGTCTGAAAAAAGTAGTATTTTGTCTGAACATATCCAGAAAGAAAATTCACTTCCAGAACTTCTGGATTTATGGCAAAAGTTTTACTTCTGTGAAGAAAATTCTCTTCAGTCATCTCCAAGTAGTTCTGTGGCAAGAGGTTAGGAGACGAAGAGGAGTACATAAACACATGAGAAGATTAGTTCCAACACACATAGAAGTTAATGACCATTTATGACAAACATAAGTGAATTCACCTGGAAACTATTGCTGGGCATCCATAAATCAAAACCTAAGTTGGCTTTCTGCAGTTATAGCTACTTGTTTTTGCTTTTTTTTTTTTACTATGAATTGCAATCATGATCCAGATATGGAGCTCAATTTTCAGGTAGAGAGAAACCATTGTCTGCAAAAAAAATCTCAATTTAAAAATATATGTTTCCATAATTTATTTTTCAAAGCACTTTCCTGAAAAGATGAGTATCTCAGTGTGGAAATTATGTCACAACACTTTCATAAATTAAATTTACTATGCATGAAAAACTAATCTTTCAAAAACAAAATTGGTAAATCAAAGGTCCTTATAAATATATTTACGTTGCAACTGCTTGTCAGTGATTCATTTCTTTTCAGGAGACATAATTTCTTCCCAAGTGAAATATTGCCTCTCTTATTAAAAATTATATATAGGTGATGGAGTATCAGACATTCATCTAAGTATGTTTGCATATATGAACTTCACATTCCTCTTCAGAATAGTTCAACCAAATTCCAACCATTCTGTCACTGACAAAGACCATTTTATAATTTTTATTTGCTATTTAAAGTGCCTGCATATTACAGGGATCACCTTGTCCTCATGTCACTTTTCTCTCCACAACTAAAGAGAGTAATATTTTCTCCCAATGCAATTTTTCTTCTCTGTAATGCTATTTTCAGTAGATAAAACACTGTTTAAGAGAGTCCCTAGCAAGTCAAAGCAGTGGCACCTTTCCAAAGACTCAGCCTCACATCATTTAATGCAGTTCTGGTTACAAGTCGACTGCTCCACAGTAATCCTAAGAGCAGAATAGTAGCAACAACATTATGAAATACATAATTTTGTCCTAATTGCTCTTTAAAAGGCAGATATACTGCTGAACAGTTTTGACTGATCTCTGGTTATCACCCATTTTCCCTTTTTCAATTTTGGGGACTTAAGTATCCAGAAATTAACTGTAAAAGGAAAGAAAAAGGATGGGATTTCTGCTTTTGTTTCCTGTATGACCAAATCTTACCTCTGAAAAAAATTACTCACTTTCCATCTTCTCCTTCCAGTCAGCTAACACAGTGTCATGGTTGGTAGATTTTGGAAGGCTGTCCTTTAGTATCAAAAAAAAATTCCACACAAATGAAAAAGGAAATGTACAGTTTGGGCATTCGTTTTCAATGATCACTCATACTGGATCCAGTAGCTTCCTTTCAGGTGTATTGGAAAAAAAAAATATTTTCCCCTTTATTCTTCGTTATTTTTTTAACATTATTAGACAAGATAATGTAAAAAGAACTACAAAACTGTATTTCTTTTACATGACTAATAAAAAAATGCTGAGGAGAGGGGCAATAGTAACACTCTTCGAATACCTCTGCAATGAAATGGAGCAACCGGGAAGCTCTTTATTTCTTTTCAGTCATGTGGGGATTTTTTTGAACATTACAGGTAAGTTTATGACTAAAGGTAAATAGTTCTTTGAATGATTACAAGGAACAAATGAAGTATGCTTGGCTATTGTCATATTTCCATCTCATCTGATGGAAACCTGTCTTTTCTTTGGATAAATATCTTATTCCTAGTAAAGGAAGCAGTCTGCATGGGGAAAATGGTGTGATACTACAAGTGAGAAGAAAAGCAATTATCTCTAGAGCTTGCCAAAGATGAGTCTGAAATCCCACATACATCAGCATTAACACAAATTTTGCATTCTTATAAACCTCTTAATGAGCTTGGACCTTATAAACATATCATACTTATGAATTCTGTAATCAGTGGTGACAGATCACCTCTGCTATGCAATACTGTGACCTAAATCTTTTCATCAAGCAAGAGGTACCTATCCTTATCACTCCTGTTCCCCACTGATGTCTCAGCCAAAGAGTAATCTGGAAATTGTTTTGAGGGAGGGAATGAAATCTCTTTCAAGACAGCTGATTAATGCTTTTAGAGATTCACTTCAGTTACAGTTCTGAAGCAAACATATTTCTGCAAAAAATTTTCACCTTCTTTTTAGGGCACCCTAAGCATGAACCCTAAAACATAACAGTAATCCCAGTGCAGTAATCTATGGAAGTTTACACTGCCTGAACCCCACATCAGAAGGTGCAGAGACTCATGATGCCAGGACCAGCTCTGATCTTAAGTCCAAAAATGATTGTGTGCTGTCAGTTTGTATGACATTACAAGCAAAGTGGGGAGACTAATTCTGAAAAATTAAGATATTCATCATAGATTTCTTACTACTAGGTGTTACATTTTGTGGTCAATTTATTGTCAGTTTTTTAACATTACAGATTGAAAATATTTTTTTAAATTAATATCTTTTAAGCAACTAAGTCTTCTATTTTTAGACATTATCAAAATCCTATATAAGTAATCATAGATCTGAGGGCATACATACACATCCCTATAAAAGGAAACACAGACAAATCTTTGTATTTTCATTTTCCTACTCTGATTGCTCTTCAGTATTTACTGTCTTCATTGATTTAACTATGCACATGGTTTTTCTTGTATGAAAAACAAAATTTTTTTTCACTTTCTTTGAAGCTTCTGCAACACACTTTGTTTTTAATAAGCCCAAGTAGATGCATGTTCAGCAAAGTCCTTAGAAAACAGTTGTATTGCTATCAAAATTATGAGGTTATATCCAGTACATATGTGAAACACAGAACTTAAAAGAACCCTGAATATATATGTGTGTGTGTGTGTGTATATATATATATACTTATATGTATAAATATATCCTAAGGAACTAATTTTAATCTGTTTCTCCTAAGTACCTAAATTAAGGCAAATAGTACCTAAATGTAACTTTTGCAGGAAGAACTAGAAAGTAGCATTAGAAAACTAAACTGGAAAACATTCAAAGAAAAATAACAAAGGCCTTCAAAACCCTATTGAAAGCAATCAGAGATGCTGCAAGCAAAAGGAAAGAATCCAAACAAACTGATCAGAACAGAAATCTGCACAGAAGAGCATCCTGAAAAAATTTTACATGGGAGGAGAATGTCATATTTCAGCAAGACCAAAAATCAATTTTTTATTCCTCTGATATACAAGCATTCAGAAAAAAATGCTGTAGCTTTGAAAGTTGGAGCAGACAGTTTTATTAAATGTAGAAAGGCAGGTAAATGAATAGAAAGCCCAAAGTGAGAAATCTTTGACAAGCCTGAGAATTCAAAGTAGAAACTATTGGAAACAAACAGACAGAACTGTAAGAAACCCAGACTTTAGGAATATAACAGCTGCACAAGTTTATCCACAAATACAGGGCAGAGCTAGGGAAGATATGCATCTACAATAGACATCCATTTCAAAAACTTTGTGAACCCATTGGTACTTACTGGGCTTCTTTTCTTTTCCACATGTGACTAGTAAGCAAAAACTCTAATTATATCATTAAATTAAAAAGCAAAATGTTAGTAATGTTGATTAAGGATAACCACTTCCCAATTCATGGCCATGAATTGGCTAGGCTCCACTTCTAAACAAGGAAAAAAGAAACCAAAAGTGTTTGGGTTTTTTTTTTTCATCTGAGGAGACAAAGAATATGGAAACGTGGCTGTATTCACTATTAGTTTTCTGTTGAACTGGCAAGAGAACAAGTTACATTTCTCCATCTGGGAGAGGGCTTCTATTTACTGGATAAAAAAGAACGTGATATTGAAAAGCTGTGGATTTCTGTTGAATTCTTCTGGTTCACAGGAGGAGAGAAATGGTTTGCCAAGTTAAAAAGGCACAAACCACTTCTTTGTTATATGAGAAAATAAGCAGATTAGCAAATCAGTTGTTAAAAACAAATTAAAAGGTCTTTATAGACACCATTGCTCACTACTTAACACATGCTTCCCCTGCAAAAAATTAAGCTGCAGCTGAACTTCATTAGTGCTGCCAGTTTGCTGTGTTTGATATTAAACCATGAGTGAAAAGGTTTTCATTATTCAATTTGGCTCAAATTTAAAGGAGATCAACCTTCTTTAAAATAATGTAATTGGAGAGTGGATCAGTACTGTATTAAAAAAACCCAAACTGTTACAAATAATATTTGTTACCAATAGCCCTTCACTAACTTCTCAAAAAAGCCAAAACCAAAACAAAATCAAGAAGCACCATATCAGTTTTCTGTAAAAAGTAATCTGTAACAGGCATATACTTTAAATTAGAATATACTTTAAATTAGAATTAAAAACATACCTCAGTTTATTTAACTGATGTATTAAACACACAAGTACTTTACAATTTATGATAAACATCTTCTGATTTAAGTTCTTGCAAGAACATTTAACAGTGCAGATCATGGAAGTCTTATCAAAAGTCACTTTATAACCAAATTTCTAGAGCTTCAATTTTCTTTTAGTGTAGCATGAAAAGGAAGTTCTTGGAGGGGAAAAAAATTATGAAGAAATAGAATTTATCTTTCCAAACAGTTTGCAATATTTCTCATGATAGTAAAATTACTAGTAGGTTAGAAATTCTTGTACTAGGCACTGCAAAGTTGCTTTGTAGAAACAGAGAGATAAATAATTTGGCTGGCAAGGTCCTCTGGAAAGTATCTCTGGAACTCCTTTTGTAACCCAACTTAGCACCAGTTTAGAGGAGGATGTTCAGGATCTTGCCCAGTCAAGCTCTAACTGAATTTCCACAACCTCTCTGAAGCATCTTTTCCAACTTTTGTTCATAGTAATGGTTTTAAAAAAATTTCTTCCTACTTCAAAGTTTTCCAAGTTCCAACTTGTGTCCATCACCCCATCCTGCCACAATATGCCTGGGAATTGTCTGGCTCCATCTTTACACTGAGTGAGCAGTTAGAAAGCAGGAAGATTCCTCCCTAGTCTTTTTCCCTCAAGGCTCAACAAATTCAGTTCCCTCAGCTTCTGTGTATTTTTCCCATGCTAAAGCCCCCCTGGTCATATGGTGGTCATCTTTCAGGCTTGCTCCAGGCTTTTATGGTTTATTTTATATGAAATAAGAGAATTTTTTTGCCTTTTACAGAATGTTTCCACTATAGCTCTGTGATATCTGCTTAAGTTCCCCCTAAGTACTACATATATTTTTTCCAGAAACTAGACCAGCATAACAAACAAAAAAATAGTTTTTCTTGTAGGTTGTTACAGAGATTCCAGGCTGAATAGAACCTCAAATACTGCTTAAACAGAACCTAAAACACAAACTATTTTTGCAGTAAAGTTACTGCTCAAAGATTTTAGTGAAACAAATACGATTTGATGATGTTATTTCAAATAGTCAATCAGTAACAAAAAGGAAAATCAAACTTTAACAAAGTAAAAATGAAATTATATAGATGGAAATTTGTTTCCTGTAGGAAAAAAAAAATCAGCCATTCAGTGCTGTGGAGTGTATTAGTGCCACTTGTAAATGTAAAGAATATTCTGAGTAAGGGGCTTAAGGCAGCCCTGTCAGTTGTAGGTTCAGAGTACAAAATAACAGCAGAGTAACAAACACAAACCAGTAGTACAATTATCTGAGTCAAGATGAAAGTAATACTGGGCTGAAATTAACATCTGGGCACAGAAATACTTATATAGCCATGGTTATCAGGCGGGCTGGCAGGCATGGCCACTTCTCCAAACCAGAGACTCAGAAGAGCCAGAGAGCTCAGGAAATCCCAAGTTCCCCAAGCAGACTCCTCTTTTGTGGCTGAGTCACAGAAGCACAATCTGGGCTTGCTAACCAGTCATCTCATCCCACCTTTGGTCCCACACTGTGCTACTTCTCCTCTTTGTGTGCACGGTGCTTAAATGATAATTTGTGTGCCATTAACATATGGGGCAGTAGGCACACAAAGTGAGTGCTCACCAAATGGATATAACAGATGTATAAGGTGTGGGGTCACAATGTGGAAAATTGCCACATAAAGCAATAAGAGTACCATGCTCTGTGTAAAGAAAAAAAAAGGGGGGGGTTTCTAAAGATGACAAAAATATAATCGCCAATATTTATCTTCAGCAACTTAAAGATGAGTTTACAAGAATTTAAACATTTATTATATTGATTTTTAAAACCTTTTTCTACCAGATATGATGGCAGATTTTTATAACATGCTTTCTTACCTTCAGTGGCCAACTTGAAGAAAGAACGGATACACAGCAGCTACACTTACCTTTTCTTTACTATATCATTTTGGTTACTCATTCATCCTGTCCTTGCCTCATACTTCTTAAGTCTTCCTCCTCCCGCTGTTATTTCTGTCCTTAAAGACTAGTAACAGGAACAACACAACCTTGGGACTTGCCTAGCAAATAATATCATTACATTTCTGCCACTGTCTCCTCTAGGTGACCCTGTTCTGCTATATGATATTCTGATCCTTCTCTCTACTGAAGAGCACTCAGAGCTTTGTGTTATAAATAATGCTCACTTACTTTGTGCTCCAAAGTCCTTAATGAAATTAATTATTAAATTAAAACTCTCTTCAGATTCATCTCTTCCTTTTCAAATAATTTACAAGATGTTTTTGAAGATTTCATCCAAGGATGTAAACAAGAATTGCTTTGGCACACATTCATTTTAAGAACTACAAAAAACTGTGGCATTTTAGAGTAGCACCATAAATGCTATAGGAAAAAAAAATATTACTGAAAAGTTATTTTTAAAAGATATAAGTAAATTCCTTATCCAATCTATCACAATCACAGTCGCTTCTAACTACAGGAATTAAGGGTGTAAATGTGAGTCAAAATGTCTTGGAGTTTGATGAAGTGACCTTCGTGTACACAAAAGGATGGAACAATGCTGAGGTGTCATCCATATTTTCCCATGAGAAAAGGAAAACAATTATGAATTCTTACCTCTGTAGGACTGGAAGGAACAACTGTTTTTTTTTTTTTCCTGGCAAGGGTCTTGTATGAGGAGATATATAAACATATTTAGATTCCAAATATTTCCCTCTTCATGAGCACTACCTTGAAGATATTCTGTCTACAACATGCAATTCACTTCTAAGGTCTTTCCGTAAGAAATAAGAGAGCAATCACTCCCCAGTCTTTCCACTGCCGTAAGATACTGACCCCAGTAACAGAGCACAAGTGGTTTCCAGCTTTCCTGATTAACACACACAGAGCATTTCCCCCCTTCCACTCTGTCAGTACCACGCCCTCCCCTGTCTTTGCACTCCTCTCAGCCACATAAATACTGTACTAACAAGCAATATAATCACTTGTGTGCCCCTGGAATACAGAGGTGGTTTGAATGCCCTTACTAAACCTTTTCACCATATCACAGAAGTGGAAATTTCATCAACCGAAATCAGAAGGAAGCAAAGAAACGTAAGAAAACTTGGACCAGGTTTATAAACAAAGGGAGTATTTTCTCTTCTGTTAATGCCTTCAAGAGGAACAGCCCCCTTCAGAGCAGTCCCTGGGGCTGTGTGAGCTCTCTCCAGCAAGATCAGTCATGGACAGAGAGAGGCAATAAAGCAGGGAGCACTGCAGGGACCTGAAGGGTTCCCCCCTCCATTTCTCCTGTGAGGTTGACGTGGTCTAGTTAGTATCTCTGATGTGGAAGTCTCAGTTCTTGATTTCCCAAGGATGACTTAATCCCAGTTACTGATGAAAGTAAGGGAAGGGAATAAAAAAAACCCTGCCATTACACCCCCCACCCAAAAAAGGTATGAAGGCAATTAGATGTTTGCTTGGACACACCAATTAAGGGATGAAATCCAGATTTTTTTTTCCTCAGGATGGCAACCGGACATGGTTCTTTCTCCACAGAGAGACCAACTTTAATCTCCAGTCATTATTTCATGTGCTCTGCAGAGCAGCTTGTTAAAAGAAAAGTTAAAAATAACTGAACTCTGCATTATGCCCTCAACATCTATTAATACCAGCTCTCTCATAAAAATGTTTCTTCCCATTGCAATCAGACTAAAAGAGAGATTGACGTGTCTTGCATTCCATTTACTCTGCATAATCAGTATAGTATTAAGTTGATAAATAATTCTGTTAGGCCCAGAAAAATATACTGTAGATTTTTGAAATATTTTACAAATACCTAGCATGAGGAAACACACTTTTCAAGGAGTTTCAAGCCATACAAATAGTGTTTATATGCCTGCAAAAAATAATAGAAAACATGTTTGCAAGTGAAAACTGCTGCATCATCCTTTGTCTCCCATAACACAACAGACAGAAAAATGGACATATGATATGATTCAGCAACAATGCTTTTCCACCTCTTCTGCTTTTTTTCCTGGTCTTTAATAAACCATATGAAGGGATTATAGTACCAATAACCTTAGAAATCCACAGTTATAATTATGCAAGGATGAGAGACCAAACCAGTAGTTTGAAAAGAAAAATGACTACAAGAGCCATAGATAAAACAAGGTAAGTAGAGGCAAGAAAGCTGGTAAGACACTGAAAATAAATGTGTGTGAGACTCAGTAGCTGCCTACCAGCACAAAAACAAACAAACAAACCAAGAGGTAAACCAGGAGAGGAGGTAAAACCAGGATGAGGTAAGCAGAAGGAGAGGAAATTTGTAGTTAGCTACAATGACTTAATCATAGATGTAGCTCTTTAGAGGAAAGAAGAATATATGAGATAAATTAACATGTTTATTTTAACTTAACAGTAGACCACTTAGGAAAAGGAATAACTCAGACAGAGATATCGTGCGAACAACAACCATTGCAATTCTGAAAACAATTCTTTTTTCTACTATCACTTCAGAAGTGTCTATTCTATTTATATTTAGGCCACAAGATAAGACACAAGTTACAGAGCAAAAGAGGAGGTAGGAATAAAGCAAAGAATATTGCCCAGCCCTAAAAGGATTAAAGTAATTCTGACAGAAATAACCATTTCAATATATTGTCCCTCATAGTGAAAGATATTAAAAATTTTCAGCTAAAAACTGCAAGACATTTTCCAGCTGTCCTCAGTGGCAAGTCAGAAAGGAATAAAACAGAAAAAAATTCCACCCACTTTCACACAAACACATTTCAACTGAGGAAATTAAACTGCATTAAATGTGATGGGAAGGTGTGCTCCATTATCCATTTTGTGTATGCATTTCAATATAAAAACAACAGGCTGGCACTGTCATCAGTCTGAGAAGAAATCAGGCATAACTACAGATTAAACAGCTAAATTATATTGAAACCTGTTAGAGATATATGGTACTGTAAATCTGCAAACTTAAGAGTGCAGATAAGATCTATTAAGAGAAAAAAAAAAAAAAGATTTTTTTCTTTAAGAAAAGATAAACTTTAATTTTCTTCTCCAAGCCCCTATTCCATAAGAGGTCAAGAGGTTATGATGGCTAAGACTTAAATAAGAGTGCCTTCTGCTTCCAGGGAGTCTGAGGAATGAGAGAGGTCGGAGACTGACTCTTGCCTGCATGCTACTCTGATTCCTCATATCTTGTTGTAAAGGACTAACATCAAAGGAATTGGGAAAAGCTTTTGGATGCCTAAACAAAGGTGCATCAGAGACAAGTCAAAGCAGCAGGTGTCAATCTGAATCTACATCTTCCCATGTTCACCATGTGCATTTTTAGGACAAGTCTCCTTTAGCTTTAAAGGCATCGGAAGAAGACCATCCTGGCTAAATAGAGGTTTAGCTGGGAATCAGGAAAAAAAGGAGACATTGTCCTTTGGAAGAAGGGTTAGGCTACTCAGGAAGAATACAAGGATATTGGTAGGTTATACAGAGAGAAAATTAGAACGGCTAAAGTCCAACTAGAACTTGATCTGGCTAGTACCAATAAAAAAAAAAAAAAAGTTTCTATAAATATATTAGCAACCAAAGGGGAGATAGAAGAATCTCCATCAAGTATTGGATGCAGGGGAACCATAGTGTAAAAGGTAAGGAAAAGGCTGAGGTACTTAATGGCGTTAGACAACCTGGTCTAATGGAAGGTATCTGCCCCCAGCAGAGGGACTGGAACTAGGTGGTGTCTGTGGTCCCTTTCAGCCTAAAACATTCTGTGATGTCAATCAAATATCAGATCTCCAAACACAATGAGAGTTGAAAAGTCTAAGTTCATATTCAAATCCTGCAAGGACAGAACTGATGAATGCCTTTGGCAGCATCTCCAATTCTGTTTCAAGAAACAATGCAAGAAGCAAGACAGCTTCACTGTGTGCAACGGGAAGGGAGTTGGACAGAGGCAATTAAGGAACTATCCAGATAGAAATGCTCTGGTATAGTTAGCTAAAAATAAACCTAGTATTAATAAAAATGAAAATAATCAGAAGATTTGCCTACATATTTTTAATATTTATTAAAAACCCTCTGGCAATACATATACTCTCCAATTTTAGTAATAGCCTGTCTTGACTGAAAGATGAAAGCACTTGTCCAATAGATTGAAAGGTTTCCCAGCTCTGTTCTAATTCAAAGAGTTTCTATCTAACCTCTACTGAACTCTTGTCTCTGCCTCACTGACTGGAGATCAAGAGTGAAGCCCTGGTGTTCTGTTCTAAACCTTGAAGTTCAACGATTCTCTGTGCTTTGCTGCTGTTTCCATGAAAACAAGAGAGGCTGATGTTTTCTCTCTTGGTGTCTGCTCTGATAGATGTGATCTCACCACGCATTCAAATGCAGAAAGGTAGTGAAGAGAAGCAAGCATTTCTGGGGCTCAGCTTGAATGAGCTTTAATTTTTGCTCTCAAAGATCCAAATTTGTATTCTTCGTTGAACTGACTAAGCTTGAAATAGTCTCTGCAGACTGTGATCTAAGCTTCTCCCTGAAGATAAACATTAGGCAAGCAGAAATACATTTGCTCCTTTTGACAAGCCTCCCATGAAGAGACTTCTGGCAAAATTCCTTGGCTATGGCTCAGTTAAACAATAAACCAGAACACTGAAAAGGTGTGGATGGAGAGCAATGTAACTCCTTTGTAGTGAGCACAGTCCTATACTATTTGCTCTTCTAGTGACTCTAGTCACCTGAGTCTCTCTGCTCTGGAGAAATCACCTGCACAGTAGCCACCTTCAAGAGTTTTGCAAAGAGGAGGAACAGGGATTCATCTCTGAGCACCACTGAAAGATATTTTTGAGCTTTGTAGCTTTTAAATCATTTGTGCACAGGAAAATTGAGCTTTAAACCTACCTCTGATACTTCAAAATCCCACACTTGCAGACTGTTACACGGTTCCTTCTAAGCATCTTGCCTCTTACATTATTCCTGTGGTTTTTGTGTGTGTTTGTTCTAAGTGTTCATCTCTAGATGTGAATATCTTTGCTGTCAGACCCTTCAACTTACCAAGTCGGTCCATCTTGAAAATCAATAGCACTTCAAATGTTACCTAATGACATCTTTGGACAAAGATCCAGTTTCCTATAACAAAGTTTCCTTACATGTTGTTGGGAACCTGTGATTTTTTCCACTGACACTAAGAAGTCAAATAACCCAGTCAAATAACACATTAGACAGAATTGTGTTGGTTGCTGTAAATTTAGCTCCTTCCCACAGAGCAGAAGTAAAGGGGATAAAAGGATTATCAGTGATTTTTGCTGTGAAACACTGGAACTCTTTAATAGAAGGTCTGCTTAGACTTAATACTTTCTCCTGTTGCCTTTCATTTTTTCCCATCCCATACCCTCAGTCATCATCTTCCTGAAGGTATGGTTTAAACTTTAAATTTAAAAGGACCCTCAAAGAAGTTCTGCAAAAGTGAGATTTATTTAAAAGGTTAGAGACATCTGTCATTAGAAGCATTTTCAGAGAGGTCCATCATTTCTGCTTGGCTAGACTGGATGAGCACAACTTCACCTCTGTGTCAATAACAACAGAAAAGCCCACTAGGGAGGTCCTGCCCTCCAGGCACACTGGCATTGTCTACTTCACCACCCCTTCTGTCCAGCCTACAATAGAAAGCCAAAACTAAAAAGAAAGCAAAAGCCTTAATAACGCAGTTCTTTTTTTGGTCAGGTGAAATATCCCCCCCCATCAGCCTGCTGGCAGTGCCCTGCTCTGTCAGGCTGTCAGCCAGTCCAGGGATGTGAAAGCAAGATCTGCTCCAGGGGTAAGGAGGACAGAGAAGCACCAAGACTTCATGCTGATATTGAACAAAGCAAGCTGCAGAATCTGGGTTAGACCTATCCCAGATGTTACAGAGGCCAAGGATATTCCTTGAAAGAAGGCAGTTTCAATGAATCAGCTCCATAATGTTTCTGTATCCCACAAACTGCCCTGCACTGTTGGTTATTACTCTGTTTGGATGAGCTGGAAGGCTTCAGCTTGTACCATGCCTCACCAAGCACCTGAGAGTGGTTAAGCAGGACTAGCACACAGTCTGTCATGTCTGATTAATTACAATGTCACACCTAAAACTTGATTGTTCCCACTCAATTGCTATTTCTTTCTTTCTGTACCTTGCAACTTCTGGGGGTATGATATACAACAACTTGATTTCATAAAGAAGGTACACTGTTTATCATGTGAACATCATGAACTACATACATCAGCACTGTTCATAAGAGAAAAAATAGCAGCAAAATGCTTTTTTAAACAACATTATCATTTCTTGCAGCTTCCCTACCTGACAGCTGCTATTATTTTATAAGGGAGGTGGCTGGCAGATAGAAACTTACATTTATATTATTTGTGATGGCAGTAGGTTTCAGTCCTTTTCTCATTACTTTGTCATTCTCAATTCACCTTTCCATTTCTCAAACAGCAGATTTTTCATCACACAAAAAAAAATCCATCCAAAGACAGAAAACTAGAGCACCCGGACAAGTCTGTGCTCTGTTTGGTCGATTTGCCAGGGAAAAATTGTTGGTGAGATTGTGAAAAGCATGTCATACTGAAAAGGGGCCCAACAGCTCCCTTTAAATTTAAAACAGAAGTCACTGGCAAGCATTCACCATTTGGAAACCCTATGATGTTTAGGAGTCTACAGTTGCAGACTACCTCAGTACAAGTTCTCCTAGCCTAGTCTTGTAGCCACAACAGCTTTTTGTTAGCCCTCTCACTGAAAAACAAACAAACAAACAAACAAAAAGCTGGGCTGCTTGCAAGGTATAAGGCAACTTTGGTCTTCTTCGTCAAATTTCTAACCAGCTGGATTTATGAGCAGGCATCTCTTTCTGTAAGTTTGAAATTGATGCCATGTATGTATTTCATTAGGTCTTGGATCTTCTGAGGCATTTGGTAAATGTAATTCAAAAATCGATACAGGTTTTGGAACAATAACACCATTAACTTTAAATTGCTGAGTTATCCCTGTCTATTTTCTAGAAGATTGATCATTATACTTTTTTATGCTTAAATGAGTCAGATGGAGCAAATTACTTTTTATTACAATGGGTAATCCATATGTTTGCATCTCAAATAGCTGAATGATGCACCTGATGTTTAGCTAAAGCTAAAAATAAGTATTTTCTGCAATCCTTTCAGGTTTCTGTTTCAAGAAAAATTGTTGTTTCTCAAGTACTTCAAAATGGGCCTAGGACTCCATCGATCACACAGAAAAATATTTTTCCTTCTTTTAAAAGGACCATTTTTTAGGGAAAAAAAAAATCTTTGAAATTAGCCTGACAACCTAATATTATAAAGAATTTATAATTTTAGTGTCATGTTGAATTGCAGTTTCCTTAATAACTTGAGAGACAGAGGAAGAAACTGGGAATAAAAGTTAAAGACAAAACACTTTGGTTTTTAAAATTTTTATAATTTTTCTTTGTATCTTTCTTCATTTGGTATCCTCTTTTATAGATGAAAATCGGAGAACTGACTTACTGAAAAGAACTGTTGCCTCTCGAATTATAAGTTTCATCAAAAACTGTTTTCCATAAGAGCAATACCTGATACTTATTTTATTTCCATTACCTTAATAAAAAAAAAGATTAAAAATTATTCTACTGAAGCTTCCATTTGACAAATTCAAACATCTTTCTGGAGCACAGAATGAAGATCTTCAAGGTAATTTGCTAGTAGTACTGTGAAAAATCTGTAATAACGGAGTCAAAGGAAATTTTTTTCAGAGATATTGAGCCTAAAATGGAAATTCTGGCCACAGTCTACAGTTGCAGACTACCTCAGTACAAGCTCTCCTAGCCTAGTCTTGTAGCCACAATAGCTTTTTGTTACCCCCCCCCACTAACAAAAAAGAAGAACAAAACAAAACAAAACAAACCACCAAACTCGCATTTTCTCGATCACCTTAAAAATAACAGGAGTGAAGATGTCTGGGAATGCCACCAGCCTTGGCCTGCACAGAGCTTGGTGGCCTTTGCCTCCTGCTGCCTTCCCTCCGCTACTCTCCTTGTGCTAGCTACAGCAAATGCTGTTCTTGGTTGGGCTTCTGTGTACAGTAACACCACTTTAGACTGAAAAGCTAGTTAAATATTTCCCCATGTGAAATATAGCCCTTTCCCCCTCACTAAATTAGAGGAATTGAGTTGAAGACTTTTTAAAACCTATGCACCATGAATACAGAGTCTTTCTGCTCCCCAGAGCGATCAGCACTGACTGCACACCGAGACCCCAAACTTTCTATCCCCAAGACTTTCTACCTACAACACCTTAATCTGTTCAATTGACTGACATGGGAGTTTCAGCTCCAGCAAAAAAATTAATCAAGTGAGGAGGCCACCAGGGTGGGGAAGGAGAAGCAGGCAGAGTGAATAACCACTCAAGATCTGCAGCTCAGAACACTGTACAAGACTAGTCATTAAAGCTCTCTGGATGCTCTGGAAATCTCCACTGCAGCTTAGAATCATAGAATTGGCTGGGTTGGAAGGGACCTCTGAGATCATCAAGTCCAGCCCTTGATCCACTACTGCTGCAGTTACCAGCCCATGGCACTGAGTGCCACATCCAGTCTCTTTTTAAATATCTCCAGGCACGGAGAATCCACTACTTCCCTGGGCAGCCCATTCCAATGCTTGATCACCCTCTCCATAAAGAAATTCTTTCTAATATCTAACCTAAAGTTCACCTAGCACAACTTAAGACCATGCCCTCTTAGCTACAAAGCTTCTACTTTCTCAGGATTACAACCCAGGGTAATTCTAAGAATTAGGAAACAAATAAGTGACTTACAAATAAAAAAGATGGGGCACAAATACCAACATTTATGAATTGTTAGCTGAGCGATGCAACACCTCAAAGAACATTATACTATACAATTCTGAAATAAGCTTTATTGTTGTCGTGTTGATAGAGACATAGGAATCCTTATGATTTTGAGATTATATTTCAATCAATTCTAGTGAGATTAAAATATAAACCTGAAAATGCTGTATCCCCGGTCTTGAGTTCCAGGGAGAGCTGAAGTATCTTCCAATTGCATCTGTTACTAGTAAGACATGAAACAGTTTTTTGCTTAATTCATTAATTTATTTCTTTTTCAATACATTCATTTCTCTATGGTCACCAAATATCTCTGTTTCTACAGTTACATTTCCTGCTTGGAAATCTCATTTTTGGTGAATTTAAGAGTTCTGATGAGAACACCAGATGCTGCTGTGCTGTTGCTGATTGACAATGGTCTCTGTCCAAGCAGGCTGCCAGATATCCAGAAATCCCAAGAAAATGGCCACAATAAATGTTTAAACAAATTGTATACAGTCCACAAAAGAATATAGCACTTTCAGCCTAATTTGGCCCATATGCAGCTGATCCATGGATAGTCTAGATGAATCAATCGTTTTTAGTGCACCTGCACCCACAGGTAATCTCAGTCTATTCATATAGCACAGATACATATGTTTGTATCTGAGAAATCTTTCCCATTGCTCTACTTCATTTCTCAGTCTATATCTCTGCTTTTACCCTGCCTGGAAAATCATCTGTAAAAGGAACTGAGGCAAAAGCAATAAAAATGAAAGAAAGAAAGAAAACTCCAAAGATGAAAAGACATCCTAATGTGCAATTCTGTTTTCATAAAACATTAAAATTCTAAAACCTTAATACAAATATATTCTGTATTCTTACTGATGGCAGCAACAATTCCTATTTACAGCAAGTATCTATTGATAGTCTCAAACATACTCTAGCTGTTTTCATCCTATTCATGCTTTTTCAAAAAATGAAGGTAAATAAAAATGAATACAGTGGAGTCGATAGTTTATTTCAGTTTCCAGGTACATTTTCTTTCCCAGAAGCAGAGGGGCAGACTTTAAAAGCCCTACAGTTTTTTATCTCTCAGATGCAGCCATTTCCAATAATGGCACTTTTAAACAAGTTTAGCAGAGGAACAATGTTTATGCCTCATGAAGGATGCATTCTTAGTCTCATAGCAGCTTCAGAAAAACACAGCTGCATGATATTAACTAAAGAGGAAATAGAATGGAGTCTGCTCTTAGGTCTGGGGAGAGTTGCCCAATATTTCTACAAAACAACCCTTTATCAAGCAAATACAGCATGACTAGTCTTATAGTAGGTTTTCCAGCAGTTTTTAAAGTGTTCCATAACTGTGATGAAAGAGAAGCAATTTAGATAAGTCATCCCTCTTTTATTTTTATTAATAAAACTGGGCATCTGCAATCAAAGTAACATCTAAATTGCATTGAAAAGCTTTCATGTGCAATCAGGTTTTGAATGTTAAACATCACAAAAAAATTCCAGCACTGGCAGCACAGAACCCATGCACAAAATATAAAAAACAGCAGCAGCTGCTGAAAGGATAAAGGAAGATTCTAGGACTAGACAATTAAAACTGGACAAAACTGAACTTAGTGTTTGATAAGATAGCATCTTAAATTAGTATTAATTTCAAGGCATACCTTAGCAGACAATTTTCTTTTTTGCAGTTACCTGGTTTGTAGAGGTGGGGAAGAAATTTACAGCCATGCAAAATGTTTTAAAACAGTAAAATATTAGTTATTACTTTTACTTGACATTTTGATTTCTTTTCTCCCTTAAGATAATGGCAATGATTTCAAGATATTATGAGATTCATATCTAATTTCTATGCCAAGTAATCCATTATTCTTTTTTAGCACATGCACATTCTAGGAGTCAGGGCGAAAAATTTCATTTGGGACAACATCACTACTTCTCACAGTTCTTATTTCAAGTTTACCATCAGAGCCAAGTTGGAAGAAATTAGGTACTAATTTACAAAACAAACCAAACAAAAAAACCCAAACAAAAAGCCCCCTCAGAACAACCAATAGATCCTGTCCTGTTAATATCTCTCAATAACATATTCCAATCTTTATCAGAATCATTGCCCTGGAAGATTGATACATATGTTGCTAAGTTGTCATAAAATTCCTGTAATCTTCTCCTGCAGATCTCTCGTGAAATATTTTTCATCTCAGTCATTAAATCACAGCACTAGAACTTGGTCTGTGACCAGTGTCACCCCTTAAACACTCTTAATTCCTCCTTGTAATACTCTCACAACTCATCCCTAATGACACAGCTACTGATCCCTCTAGGACCAGCATCCTACCCATAAGCAAACAAATCCAAGGCCTATGGGGTTAGCATGAGGCATGGTCCCCAAACACAGACACACATCACACGCTTCTACTTCTTCCAGAGCTGCTTTTTCTGACAGGCAATAAACAGCTCATTTTCTCAATGGCCTCCAGGTTGCATCCCACACGAGTTATTCGAGCACACAATGCTTTACAAATTTCAAATGCTTGCAATGCACACATTGGAATTATCATCCTACTACACTGGAAAGAGCGTGCACAGTCAGAAATAATTTCACACAGCATAGATTTGCTTCTTGGACCTACCAACCAAATGACTATCTTTATGCTCCAAAGGTCACGTTTTCTCTTAGTAAGAGTTTCCAATCAAGACTTAACAATCCTTCCTGAGGTTAGAATCTCCTAGCACAACTTCTGCCAGAGGCTGAAAACAGATTTCTTTATCCAAATAAATCAAATTCAAACAGTGCTAAAACAGACAATGTTTCTAAAAGATGTCTAACGCATGAGCAGACTGAGAAAAAGGCAACTTAATTTCACCCTAATGACAGGTACTTGTCACAGTTTAATTCTGGGCTGGCAAATAAATATCTGACAGATGCTCTTTATTAACAGCCCCCCTTTCTTCCCCTATAGGGAAAGTGAAGAGAATAAGGGACTAAACTAGACAGCTTTAAACAGTAGTAATCAAAAGAAAAATAATGAAATATATACAAATATATAGAAAAGCACTAGCGTGCCCTGTTCCCCACCTCACCTCAATAATGCTCACGTCACCACGAAGGCTGCAGGACAGACCTAGAAGAGTCTCAGACTGGGCTCCTGGAGTCAGCAGCAGATAAGGGCTGGATGTGGGAATACATGGATTCAGGAGGGCATGGGTTGGGATCAAAGACTGAGGAATGGACAGAATCCTTTCAGGACACCAGCCATGGACAAAGAGAAGCTTGGGCCTTGCAGTCTCTCAACTTTACACTAAGCATTATGCATGAGGGAGGGAATACTTCATTTGGTCAATTTTGGTTACTTCTCTGGTTTTCTTCTCCCTAAAGGAGGATGGCAGGTGTGACCCCTTTACTCTTTTTTGTTCCTGAAGCATCAGTTCAGGAAGGATATCGAGGTCCTGGAGCAGGTCCAAAGGAGGGCAACTAGGCTCGTGAAAGGACTTGAGCACAGATCCTATGAGGAGAGGCTGAGGGAGCTGGGGCTGTTCAGCCTGGAGAAGAGGAGGCTCAGAGGAGACCTCATCACTCTCTACAACTCCCTGAAAGGAGGGGGTAGCCAGGTGGGGGTTGGTCTCTTTTCCCAGGCAACTCTCAGCAAGACAAGAGGGCAAGGTCTTAAGTTGTGCCAGGGGAGGTTTAGGTTGGATGTTAGAAAGAATTTCTTTACAGAGAGGGTGATCAGGCATTGGAATGGGCTGCCCAGGGAAGTAGTGGATTCTCTGTCCCTGGAGATATTTAAAAAGAGACTGGATGTGGCACTCAGTGCCATGGGCTGGTAACTGCAGCAGTAGTGGATCAAGGGTTGGACTTGATGATTTCTGAGGTCTCTTCCAACCCAGCCAATTCTATGATAAAGTTCTCAGAACAGAGCAGTGGGCTTGGTTCTGCAGACCGTTCTCTAGCTATGACTATGAACACCACGGGTCATCAGTCCTAGAAGCAGACACTGACCCATCTGAGATGGTTCCTCACTCAAAACAACAGGGGAGGCAGGAGAAATAAGAGGGAGAGAACTGGTGCATGCAATCGAGTCGCTAAAGCTTCTTTTTCTCTCAATTTACACATGTATTTGCTGAATTAGTCAAATAAGTAGTAAACAAGTAGCATGAAGACAATCATATTGTTTTCACTATATAAAGTTTTGATGCTGAATTTCTCAGAACATGGGAAGAAATGTAGTCTTATGAGATACTTGAAACTGAAACTAAGCAAAACTCAAATGATACTGGCAAGAGGTGGAAAGTTCAAAGTACTCATTAAGGAATTCTGGTGCAGACTCCTTCTCTTGCAAATACATGACCCAAATAACACAATTATTAAGCACAGGTGAGTCTTGAACTTACTGGTGTCAAGGTTGGATAAAAGGCAACCTGAACCTTGAGCAATGCATGCTCACTCCCAGTTATTAGAAGAACTCTCCCAGTTGGCAGATAATTGCTGAAACATCTAATATCTACAGTTAATCTTAACCTCAAGTTGGGCTTTACTGAGCAATAGATAAAATTAAATAAAAAATTAATTTTTTTTTTTTTTTAAAAAGAGAGAGGAAAATAAAGAAATGGAGCTATCCATAGAGTCCATTCAAATTTCTGCCATTACAATGTGAGATGTTTTCCCAAAGAACTAAAGCAGGCTCCAACATCATAGTCCCAAACCTCATCTTCTCATCTGCACCAAGAAGCAGATCTTAGACACTGAGTCACGTCATGGACATAAGCAGACATCCCTTGTTTCTAAACAGATACAGACCTTTTAAGTACAGGCCATAGTTGTTTGGTCATCACTGCCCCAAATTTCTAATGAATTCAAAAGCATTTTCCCAAATTAGAGACCTGGAATCTCCCTCTTAATTACAGCACCAGTCGCTAAAGAACTTGTTCTCTGAGGAGGGCACAGACATCTTACTGCACCCACGTTCCACTCCATTTTTTTAAAAATAAACATTCACACAGTGAATATACTTCCATATAATTGAGCTTAGATGAATATGATTATGGTACTCATTATGAAAGGTAAGATAACAGGTTAGGAAGCCTAATTAACTCATCAAACTTCGGGTCTAGTCTACAACAAATTGGCTGTGTCTCTTAAAATTAAAAGGTACTGTGGGTGGAATAATTTTAAGACTTTATTTATGTGAGGTCTGAAATTAACTGTACTAAAACTTGACAATCACAACAAATAGATCTCCAACAGCTCAAAACTACTGCTACAATTGGTCTTTCCAATAAGCCATGGATGAGAGACCTTTAAAATACAAATGAGATGCAAGCAAACTAACACTAAATTTAACATAAATCAGCCCTGAGGTCACCATGGCAACTTCCATAACAGTAAGCATGAATTATTAGGAAAAAAATAGAATTAAACACTGCTTCCATTGCAGACATTTAATTTACTTTATGCTGAATTGTGACCACATGCCTTTCCAAGAAAGTTTCAACAAATATTACTTCCAGAAGATTTTTTTTTAAATCTCTAATTTCTGAAAGACAAATAGAATTAATAACCAGGAAATTTTAAAAAAGGAGCAGAAATAAATTATTTTATCAGAATTTAATAATTCTAGCACATGAATAATGTCTAGTTCTGAAAAAAAAACACCTCAAAATAAAAATGAAACTGAGCTCCCACCATTCTCTCCCTGAGGCATCAGCAATCTGAACAATTAATACCAATGTTAACACCACCACATTTATAAGATAAGCTATCTCAATATAGCCTTTTCCATTTAAAAAACACCTTTTTTAATGGACATATTTCCCCTTGAAGCTCTATCTGGAGTGGTAGGTCATTCATAGCTGAATGATTTTTCTCCACAGCCTTCTCTGTTTATTAAAACTGTTAATAAAAAATGCTTCATTAATTGTCCACACAAGAGGAGGTCACAGTATTTTAGACACTAGGGCATATATGATATAATCTTACTGCTCTCTCTGGAGTTCTCCAATGAGTATCAGAAGATCTGATTAGTTCCTTTTATCCGTGTCACACAGAGAACTACTGAGAATGAAGTCTCTCTTAGAGTAGCTTTTTCTCTAAGTACCTAATAGAAATTTTTACCCAACTGAGTAGTGTCTGTAACTGGATCTGTTTAAAAAACATATAGGTGTGGTGCTTAGGAATATGGCTTGGCAGAGTTAGGTTAATGACTGGACTTGATGATCTTAAAGGTCTTTTCCAATGAGAAAAGATACTCTGTGATATTCAGCAGCAGTAGAACATTTCTTTTCCCAAATCCCCATGTTACACAGTTCAAATTTCTTTTTCTCTCTTTACTATTCTCCCAATGACCAGGATTTCTGCATCTTTTTCAGCTCTTCTTACAGTAATAAGTTTCAGCTTGCTCTCAAAGGTCTTTATCCATTCAGTCCTCAAGTATTTTAATATTCTATGTTTGAATAGATCATATGTATTTTTCCTATTCTTCTTTTGTAAAGAGCACAACTGGTAGACCATTAGAAAACAGACTTCCTAAAAGCAAAACATGTAGGTACTTCAATCCATTTTTTTTGTTCTTGATAACCTCTCAAGTAGCTACAGACTCCCATTTGGGAGAAGATAGCAACACAATTCTTCTAACATAAGTTTCCTGTTGCTGGGAAAGATCTTAGAAATAACTAAAAATTCAGAGGAACACAGAAGTCTCTGGTGATTCAGTGGTTCTTATCCTTAGCAGTGAAGGAATAAGGTTTTCATCCAAAGCAGAGCTGATAGCATAAGATGAAAGGTCTAAGAGTGTAAAAAAAAAAATGGCTTCAACATATGACTTCATCAATTCTGTAGAAATTTCCAAGCTTTTTCTACCACACAGTTTGTGACTAGTATTTCCTTCATAGATTAAAAGAAATAGAATAACTCCAAATGTTCCACTGCTTTTCTGAGGTCCCCTTTGGACTAATGACTAATGTCACAGTTTAACACTGGCCCAGCAATTAGCCAAATGAGAGATGCTCTCTATTAATCCCCCTCCCCTCCCTGATATAGAAAGGAGAGAGAATAAGGGAGGGAGGGTTGGAAAATAAACTGCACAATTTTAATGAAACAGTAATGATTAAAAGGAAAAAAATTACTAAATATACACAAGTATATAGGGAAAATAATACTACGTTCCTCCCCCCTATTTCCCCAATAACTCTCATGTCACCACCGAGGCTGCAGGGTAGCCATGGGAAAGTCCAGACTGGACTCCTGGAGTCAGCAGCAGTCGGGAACTGGAGGCAGGAACACACAGATATGGGCTGGCACGGATCAGGAGCACAGGCAGAGGAATGGACAGAATCCTCCCAGGATGCCAAAGCAAACAGGGACAGGTGAAGAAGGGGAAGCAGAAAGGGGTTTGACGCTCAAATTTATACTGAGTATGATGTGTATGGGATGGAATACTCTGTTTGGTCAATTTTGGTCATTTATCTTGTCCACTCCTCCCCAAAGGAGGGCTGCAGATGAGACCTCTTTACAACTTTTCTCCTTCCAGAGCATAAGATGTTTCTCAGAGCTGAGCAGTGTCTTTGGCTCTGCATCCCAGTCTCTAGCAGTAACTATAAACATCGAGTGTTATCAGTCCCAGAAGCAGACACTGACGGAGGAACTTGCTGTTAATTTCAGCAAGTGCAGCTACTTACAGGAGACTTAGCTGAAAGCAAAAGTACAAGACAAAAAATCACCTTTATCCTGGCCCAAACCAGGACACCCTATAATCTTGGTTTTAAGTGTTTTCATTGAAGTCCAATATTTACTTAGTATTTCTCACACTGATGAAAATCAATATTAATGTTCTAGAATTCTGCTTTTTTCAACCCTTCTACAACTTCTGGAATGAGATCAAGAAGGTAATTACTGATTAAAGCAAGTGAAACTTTTTCTGCAGTTCTTGGCTCCTGATGTATAGCACTTAGCATAAGCACCACCTTTATTTTGCTTAATACAGAGTTCTCATATGCTCCTGGCTTCACCCGTCTTTTAACAAGGCTGCTCTCTTGCTAGACTGTAAACTTACAATTAAAAACATTATTACAGCTTCTGCAACTAATTTGCCTTCTTTGGCAGTTACAAGACAGGGCCTCATCGGATATCTAAATAGCATTATTAAGTATTTTTAAAAAACATTATTCAGATTTTTTCCTCATTAAATAGTCTGTCCAAAGTGACTGGACTATTGTTTACAGCTTTAGATGAGCAGCACTTTAAAATTCCAAATACAAACACTGTTTGTTTGGATGTTATTGGTTACTAAGGCCATTTGAGGTCAAGATGATGATTTCTCCTTTCTTATCTGTGATTCTCTGTTCTGAAAATCAGTTTCTCCTTATCTTCTAAGATCAGGTCTCTGTAGCTTTATGCCATGTCAAATGCAAAATAGAAAGAAAAATTATGCTTTAGAGCACATAAAAATGTCAAGCAAATTTTGGTATTAGCTGTATGAAGTTTCTAACACTGTCACCTGAGGAGAAACCCTGTAGTTATGTGGCTTTTTTTTTCCTTCTCACACAATTTTAATCTTGATTATAAGGCAGACTGAATGCCTGAGGCTGTCCCTAAATTATAATCCATTTTATATATTATCTGTTATGACATTTTTCCATAAGCAATTAAAGATTGTTTATGCTTCTGACTTGTCAGCTCCTTGAACATGGTAAGGTCTTTTTTTGTTTTGGAAGAAAATCTGTACTGCCTAAAATACACTGTAACAATAACATAGCTTGGGTTGGTTTTTTTAGCATTTCAGCCCTTAAAGCCATCAAACAGACTGGGACAACACCAAAGCCAAAAGCTTTATTACAAATGGACAGTTATCATGGCTTCCATTTATAACAGACACTCCTAGTGCTGCTGTACAAGCTATTTAAGAATTTATTTTTTTTTCCCCATAGTGATTTTTATTCACCACCTCATGATTTCTTTCCTGCCCATTACATTCCTCCTTCCCCCACAGACACACAATTGTTATAAAAATATAATATGCTCTGGTCCTTTGACTCTCTTGGTATGAAGACCATCCCAAAAGAACAGTATCTGACCCTGAAGTGCTCACAGCACCATGTTCCATGGCTGCACAGTCTTGTACTGCATTAGTTACCTTGCAATTTTCTTCCGAGATAGCTCAACCTCTTCCTTTCTTTAAATTGCCCTTTCAGAACCTCACAGACCTCCTGGAAGAGGCACCAAGTTGACCTCAGGGAACCAACCTGACACTTCCACCATCTCTCTGAACATGTTTCTGACCATGGGGTGGTAGCAAAAATATTGGAAAGACCACCATGGATCCAGCCCGGCAGCAACAAAGATAGTTGCCTAGAATCCATTGCCTTGATTTGCACATGATTTTCAGGCAGTTTTTTTTTTTTCTTAAGTTATATAAACAGACTGAAATATTCTCTGCAGATATGGTGCTGGAGGCAGCGTGCACACTTGGGGCACTGTGGCTACAGGAGCTCTTGCTATGGCAACATGCCTCTGGGCCATGCTACAGACACTTTGGAGCCCCGTACATGGTGTTGCTAGGTAGCACACCAATATGGTACTATCATAAAGTATGCTAAAGGGTAGAACTGCAGAAAATATATCTTTTCCTTTTGTTTATACATTGATCTTTGTGCACCAGATAGTTATTATCCTTCTAGTCTACATAAAACAAATGAGAGGCATAATCAAATGTTTTATATATTTACCTGCAGAACTCCAATTCCTGCAAAGAAGGGATTGGAAAATATTAATGCCATATATTGGAAACTGATTTTTTTTTTAAATTTTTTTTTACTGTAAAAAAAATGAGCAATACCAGGTTTCTTCAGAGCCTGGCCATAGAGAATAATTAGAGTCTCTCTCATATCACACTTTTACATTCTGCAGAATCTGGACAGCTTTTCCTTTCTCTGAGAATGCCTGCTTTGACACAAGAAACTAACTTCAAGATACTAAGAGAAGGAAGGCAGGACTTTCTTTTGTGATTTACACTGAAACTTAAACTATCATGAAGCAATCACCTTATTTTTCCATACCAAGAGATTATTAAGGCTTTCAAAATATATGAAGTTCATATCACATATTGATAAAATTTCATGTATAGATTTGTATTTCCCAGTGTTTCTTACACACCAGTCACTCAACATTATGCAGGGACTCTTCCTAAATCTAGAAAGTAGAATCCACAGCTACATAAAAAAGCCACAAAAGCTCAGTGTTACTGTGGTTTGCTCCTGTGCTTTGAATCATTTAAATTTAAATAATCCACAGAAAAAAGCATTCCCTGATCTCTTGCCCTAATTAATAATTCTATTTAGCAGTCTTAACACTACTTTTTTATTATGTGTTTTTTTATATTTCCTTCAGAACGCATTATGAAGAGATACTTGATTCTTTTTCTTCATTTTTGATGTATTAGCAATGGACCCTATGTTCAGTTCAGCCAGGTTCTTCATTGTGGTCCCCCCCCTTTTTAGTGAGACCACTGTTCTGCCTTCCAGCTGATTTATGCTCCCATTCTTTTTGTTTAATGATTCAGAAAATAGCCTCTCATTGGAAAAGAAAAATTCTATATAGTGTTCAGCAGTGGTGCAACTATTGCACCATTTTAAATGGGTCTCTCACAGACTCCAGTATGCTTTATAAAAGCAGTATTCACAATTTATACAGTTAATGTGCAAGAAAGAAAAATGAGTACTAAAACTTCATAAAAAGAATTGTAAATGTATGAAGTCAGTAGAGAAACACATTTGACCCAGCCCCCTGGTACTGGAGAATGCTGCCACCTGCCTTCCTGCCTGCAGGAAGTTCTGTTCTGTTGGTACTGATGAATTTTAACAGTTGGTTTTCAATCTTCTTAAAACTGATTGTTCTACTGAGTAGGTGTTTCAGGCACACTGGACAGCTATATTAAATGTTTTTCTTTGGGATTTGATTACTTACAGTACATTGAATTTTAATTCATCATCCACTGTTAACTCTGATTTGATAGTATCTTGGCTGGTTACAATCCAGTGTTATAAGAACATGATTTGCAAGCAGCTGAGAGTAAGCTCTGGATACTGCCATATGTATTATCTGAAATTCAATGCTTTTACATACCATTGAAGCACAGAAAAATTCCATATAACATACAGCTTTATCATACAGCTCAGTTGTCAATAGGAAATATCTGAAAATAATGAATAAACACAATACATGATCAAGTATGGACACATGAAATAAAACCCATTCCAGCCATAAAAGTCTTCATCTGCACACAGACCGTACCAGTGTAGATAACCAGGATGAATTTTATTGGATTAATTCTCCTTTTGAAAGTCATTTGGTGTAGTTCTAACACCATTAATAATACTGAATATGTCTACTGCAGCACAAGGACACTCTGGACACACTTTCTGATTAAGGATGCTTTTTCTTACCATAAATATTTTTATGCTGCCAACTATTCCTTTACTTCTCCTGTCCTGTTTTCATGTCAAATCCTGAAAATATACTGTTACTTTGAAATGTTTTATAAAAGGAAATAATTTTGCACAAAATTTCTTTCTAAATACCTGAGCTTAGAGAGGTCTTGTGGGTTCATATAGCACTTACTAACAAATCTGTTTCTAAGTAGCTACTTTTACTCTCAGATCACACTCCTGTCTTATAAAACAGAAGACAAAATTGATCCCTAGTTCTGAGGAGGAATGGCTGAACTGTTATAAAAATAAAAACTTTTATCTGTAAGTACACCAAGCTCTGATTATAGCATTTCATTAGAAAGTGGGCTGCTGATAACACCTAAATGTCAAATATACATAATTTTCAAATAATCTTGTAAAATACTTTAAATTGAGAAAATAATAAAAAACCTCTTTCACTGATAAGCTATCAAAAAAGCTTATCAATTATGTTATGTAAGGTTTTACTAAACTGAAATGATGCTCACCTCCTAATTTCCAATAGCACATTCACTCTTGTGTGACAGGAAGAGTGAAATGTCGGTGTTCAGACATCTGCAGCGTTCCATGAATACAGCACAGCTCATCATTTTCTCAAAGAACAAAATTTCACTATTTATATTATGCTATTTTCAGTGAGCATTGATTAAAAATACTTAGCTGGCTGACTATGATGAGTAAAAGTGTAATAAAAAAGGAAAAAAACAATATAATGTACAGGCAATAAGGGAATACAGATGTTTAAGTCCATTTCCATGACAGATTTTTTCCCTCCTATGCAATAACAATAATTTATAGTATCCAGAAGACTTTAATTCACTTTCATTTTCAAATGTATTTTACATCTTTATATTTAAGGACACTGATATCTTTTGCCTCATTACTTTGAAAATTTGCACTGCAAATGACACAAAATGTCATTTACTTGAAGTGATATTCCTTGGATCATAGCCACTAAGCTGTTGCACTCAAAAAGGAATACCATTGATTTCCTCCCATTTCATTTTTAAAGAGCTGAATCAACTGTAATTATTTCTCTCAAATAAAAAGCCCAGGCCTTTGAGAAGCTTGAGGTATAGCTTTTGAGCTGGCAGAAAAGCATCTCAAAACTCCAGCCTGAGGCTTGGGGGACTACAGGGTCTCTTTCAGGGGATTACAAGGTACTTGTATCTCATTATTTTCATTTTTGACTAGTTCTGTATAACCACATACTGAAGCACAGCAGTGTAATACATCTTAGTATTCCACAATCTGATGCTTTAAACCCTTCTCTGTGATACCAGCACTTTCCAGCAGCTATGTAGGGAGTGCAGAAGTTTTAAATAAAATTCTGTTCATCTATATTGTATGTCTAAACCATGCTGGTTTTCATCCCACTGCAGAAAACATATGGAATGGCTACCTAGCTGCTCAGACTTTGCAGTTCTGTGGTTGCCTCACTCATCAGGCATTTCATCACTTACAAAATGAAACTCTACGCTCAGTGACTCCCAACAGAACGCAAAACTTTTCTGGGAAGCAAACCAAAGATCCTTCTATTACTAAAATGATTACAATTCACTCAGAATTATAAAGTAACAAGGAACCAGAGAGGGTTTTACATATTCCTGCTTTTACTTCATCACACAAGCCTGCCCCAGATAAAAATATGGTGGAGGTCCTGCTGTAAACTCCTAGCCTCAACATCAAAAAACCCCAGGAAAGGGCTGAGAATGACCCCAAGGTGAACCAGCAGCTATAATGTCTAAAGGTTCTTAAAAGTCACAGCCAAGCAGCAAAGCAAATGCTTCTAGAGACTTCATAATCTAGATGCACTTTACAGTGGACTTCAGGTGAAATTCAAAAAACAGCACAGAAAAAAACCTTGTCATTTTTCATACTCTGGGGGACTTACCAACTATACTTTTATCAAGCCTCATTCACACTGAGTCAATGGAATATTTATTGAAAAAGAGGTTGCTAGATGGTGAAGAGAAAGCAGTACAATCTCCATAAAGTTAGACTACCCCTCCTCTGTATAGACAGGATATTTTGCAGAAAACTCACTAAAAAAAAATTCTTTAGTAACCCTAAATTAATTTTTCCACAAACGTATTTATCTTAAGGGCACATTGATATTTGCTTTCTTTTTCCCTAAATAAAACTGACTCTGCTAGAAATATTAGTTTTAACAATTAAGTTTTTCAGAGCAAAGTAATTTCTATGGAATCAGTGCATCCAAGCCTTAGGGATTTCACAATCAAGATGCCTCCTCCCTTCTGAGCCATGAATTGTTATTAATGAGATGCAGAAGGAGTTACATTAAGATTTCTTTCAGCCAAAAGGGCACATCAAGCTGCTTTATTGCTCTCAAAGAAGGAATAAGACATATTTCACCCATTCTCCAAGAGGATATATACACTTTTCCTATGTATCAGAAGAAGTGGCAGTACTTCATGACTAGGGTAGTATATTAACACCTTGCAGCTATAAAGACTGCAAGAGAAAGATCTTAATAACCTTATTTCATATTTGACATTGAAAAGGTCTTCTGCCTTTCTTAGAGCCCCTTCACTTGACCTTTTCTTAACTCAGGTTGAGACAAACATGCTCAAGTCTCTAAGAGTTATCTTAAACAAAAACTTCTCAGGTTCTGCATTTCTTGCCTCACACTGATTCAGCGCAGAAAACAGTCCAAGAACTGGAATGCCTACCAAACACTGGAGACCAAAACAGACTGTAGAGAATTTTGAGCAGTTGCACTTTAGCCACATGCTATATATCAGGATCTGCTGAAATTATTAAATAGCTATTTTGTTTTCCCCAGAAAGAAATGAGATAAGAAAACTGCTCCATTCTCACCTTCCACACTCCTTCCAGTGTATTTTCTGACAAAGAGGGGCCTTTGCTTTTTCCCCGCAAGAACTGGCACAGAAGTATTTCAAATTGGGATTTAATTCTGGAGCAGGCCCTGCTTTGAACAACCAGTTTCTACCAAATAATTTCCAGAACTGCCTTCATGCCCAAGTTTTCTATGCTTCTACTTAGTTTCACAGGCAACAGCTGTATCAATGTCAATGTCCCATAAATTTTTCAACTGGAATCTTTCTGGAGTCTTCTATCCCCTATGTCCCTTCACAGTTATGTATCTTGTCCTACCTATGGCATTCTTATCTGTAATGTATCAATTATATAATAGGACAGATTTCAAATATTTTGGATATCACTTTCCACTATAAAAAGTGTTTTATCATCTGTGGGACTCTTCCTGTCTTCAGTTGACAGTGAAACAGTCAGATTTGTCCAGGAGATAGTACACAACAGCAAGAAAACACATTCCTAGAGGTCTATGACAATCCAGGCATATTTGGCTCATTTGTTTAGTGTCAGTTTAAATTTGCCTTCCTTATTTCATCCAGCATAATTTGATACTAGTTGGCTTAAAACAAACAAGCAAACCAACAGCTAAAAACACCAAAACAAACACCCCTCAAAAAAAACCCCCATGCACCATTATTACCATTCTGATTGTATTGCTTTCATTATCTCTAAATTAACCAAAAATTCACAACCATATCTAATTCTCCTAAACATTTCAGCTTTGACAGTAAAGATTTGAAGTATTGTTGGCTCTCTAAAATGAGATTTGCATGACCACAGTGGTCCTCCCCTTTATTGAAACTTTTCAATTTCCACCAGATTCAAAAAAATGAGTAGAAATTTAAGTTCAAGTTCTCAACTGGGAGGAAAAGTAATGGGATTTGGTCTGGCTAATCTTTGTGGTTGAAGGCAGTCGAAACCAGTTGATAAACTGGCAACTAGATTGCATTGAAAAGCCACAGCACTTACTGCCTCTTGCAGAGTCAGTAGGGCACATGAAGTTAGGTAAGGAAAAGTGATGAAGGTACTGTGGCAAGAAAACAAAGAACATAGCAGGTAATTGCAGGATTAGATGGTATAAAAGAAGACAATATGGATTCATTGAATAAGTGAACTTAGGGTGCAAGAGGAGGGGAAGCAATTGTAAATTAAATTAGATAACTTCAGCTGGCATGTATAAAGCATAGAAGAAAGCTTTTATTTGCTTTATTACTCAAAGATTTCTGCATCTAATTTCTGTCTAATTAGATACAGAAATCAGAGAAGTTTGCATGCATGTGTATGTGGTAATTTTCTCTCGCTGTTGGCAACATGGAAATGAGGGCATATTTTACGATCTTCAGAGATGCACAAACGTCCAAGATTGTCCCTAAAAAACCCTAAAAAAACAAACACAAAAAACAAAAACAAAACCTAAAAAAGAGCAATATACTCCAAACAGTGTAAAACAGGGCTGGGCAGAAATTAAAGTCTGCACAGTCATGCTGCAGATTTAAAGTCACTGCGGAGACAGCAGTTTGTCCTCATTGGCTCTGCTTAGGGTCAAAATGAATGTTTTGAAGCATATTAACTTTGTAGAATGAGACGTAAATAACTATAAATGTGGGTGGTAAGCATCTTGGTATCCACAAAGGAAGAACAGGTAGGGCCATTCCATAGCGTGCCTGTGCAGGACTTTGAAATAAAGAAGCAGCATATTGTCAAGGTGTTCTCTTCTCAGGGCTGAGAAGGCTGATTGAAGGCGTATTGGTCTTCTGTAGGAGCACACTGAAGTTCCTACAGTTGTTGGTTGCTGTAGACATACTCCAGATAATAGAAGGACAAATATCAGGTGTGATAGATAACTCCTGTCAAAAACCTTGTTCCTAATAAGTTTACACAACCTTACATGTCTTCTAAAGTCTTAAAATATTCTTTTAGAAAAGAATATTTCCTGAACAACTGAAACACTAAGATAACGCTCTACAACAAGGATCACTTTAAAGGAATACCTCAATACTCTTGTAATTACACCAAGGAAGGAAGGAAAGGCAATTGAGCAAATAAATGAGCACCTTGAAATTATTAAGCAATTAAAGCAGCAGCAACGTGCTCAGCTTCTCAGAAATAAGTACTATAAACAAAGACAGCTTTACTAATGTGAAGTTCAAGTCACAATTCTTAGTTGGGATGTAACTGCAGATATATTATTGCGGTTCGATTTGTTTAGTAGCTTCTCCTTTCCCCATAAGGTATCAGCTGGATTAGTTACTTTCACACTGAGCTTTTTGCTATCACAATGGCAAACACCTAGAAATTTTGCTTTGTATAAATCCTGCAGGGCAGCTGTTACAGCTGTCTCCTCATTCCAGGAAACAGAGCCCAACCAGCAAGTGAGCACTTTAAAGTCACACTGGAGCTATTGCACAGACAAGAATTAAATACAGGACTACCAGCTCCAGATCCTGTGCCTCAGCTCTGACCCCTCTGCTTTATTCTCTCGTCTGTGTTTGAGTGTCTCCACTATTCATCAGGATAACAGCCCAGAGGGGTGATCAATCCAAATGAAACTGTATTTTACAAATGCTCTCCTTTGGTAAAATACTTATGACCTACAGATATCTTTTCTTCCTACAGCAGCAGGACATCCTGAATTCAGTCCTCTATTTCTGGTTAAAAACTGCTGTTCTAACAACATAAATCATCACAGGAAGACAGCTGACTATTTAAATTGTCTGATCTGTTTGCTCCTGAAGACTGATGTGAGGTCTTCTGTGCTGCCACCCACAACCTAGTGTACACCCAGTGTAAAGCCAGCTGTACACTGAGGCATTGGCATGACTTTGCACCCTCTCCCTTTGAGTCATTGTGACTTTGATTTAAATACATTGTTGTACTTTTTTTTTTTTTTTTTTGCCTATCACCATTATAAACAGCATGTAAAAAACCCCAACTGATGACCTGATATAAATGACCAGGATGAATAATGGCACTGAACAACATTGTATAAAGAGATTCCAAGCACGTAATCCAAATATTTTACAAGCCAGGACAAGTCAAAGTTAATTATTCACAGATACCTATATAAAAGGGCAGTTTACAGGAAAGATTTGAATACTAAAATTTCCTACCTTCGCAATTTTGTTTGGAACAGTGTGGATAGGATGAGTAAAACTCTTGGGGAAAAAAAAAAAAGGTACTCACCGTATAACACAGCTGAATTCACAAAGATATGCAGCAATTAAAAGTCACAAAGTTTTTGAGAGGGCAAGAGAGATTAGACACCTGGAAATACACTTAACATTCTGAAACATCAAGAAGAAGCCTTTAACACATTTTCTGATTACCAAAGCAAGCCACTTTCCCTCTCCTCTTTTGTTTCATTAAAACCGGAACCATCTCCAACTGAGCTTTACATAAACAAAATGTTATCAGAATAATTCTGAATTACTACAGTAAATTTCCTACCACAGTAAATTTCCTTTCACAATTTAACATCCTCTTTGCCTCCTCGGAATGCTAGAGTTAGCACCAGAGCAGTCACGGTTGCTTGTTGTAACATTTACCATCAGCAGGTCACAATCTTTGTTGCCATATCAAAAGGTGTCCTTCCAGTCATTGGTGATGAACAAAGCCATAGCAGTTGTCATGCAAATAGGAAAACAAGCAAGAGGTGAGAGGACTGGAAAAGAGGTGAAAAAAGAGGTAAAAAGAAGGATGGAAACCTGCTAATAAAAGACCATTCAGAACACCATTGGGAGCAAGTAGAGTTTTACTTAACTGAAGAAAGAATTCCATTATATTTTGCCTGATTAGGAAAAAAAACAAAGACAAAACAGTGTAAGTGGCTCAAAGCATGGGGTTCTCCTAGCACCTGCTACTTGCTTTAAAGCAGCAAAATAAGCCATGGACTAAATGCATGGGAAATTTCTTGTATTTCATGATGGCCAGGAGACAGACAAGGAGGTGGAACAAGGTGAGAATCATAGAATCACAGAAAGTTTAAGGCAATTTTAAGAATCTAAGGCAATTTTAATATGTAAACTATTGCTAGGCTTTCATAGTAATCACCACAAACAGAAATATCAAGGGCCAAATTTGCAAGTATGGAATCATCAACAAAATGCAGGAAGTCAGGGGTTTGAGTTCTGAGTCAGGCGTCCAAATTTCTTTCACCTTACTCAGGAAGTAAGGTACAATTCAAAAAAGCTCTCTCACCCTGTCACACATTACAGATCTAAATCTGTGCTCAATTTAGGGTTTAAATGATGAAGGAAGTGCATAGGCAAGTAGAGAAGCGGCATAAGATTTCATAAAGATATCTGAGCATTCAAAGTTCGTCAGCCTTTTCCTCTCCTGGGTACTACTGATACCAGTATTTTCCAATATGTAACTCAAAATCCATGCACTTATACTGCACATGCACCCATTAAACTGTTGACTAATTACCCTCAGGCACCAGAAGTCTTGTTTATTTTCTTTAGTTATTTCAAATAACGTACAATAATGTACTTGATTCTCAGTATGTTCTTTTACAGCCTGCTTTAATATCCCTATGTTGTCATTGTTTGTTTAGGGGTGCTGTATGGTTTTGATATATAACTATATATTATCACTCTATATCACAACTTTGGGGAAACAGGAAACTTTTTAAATAGCATTTAAAAAAACAGCTAAAAATAAAAAAAGTCGTGTAATCCTTTCATTCATGTCTGCATAATGTGAAAATAAAGGTCAACCTAAAACACATACTATTTGGTTTTCATGCTAAGTATACAGAAGTAACTCTTCATTCAAAATACTATTTATAATAATTTTTTAAAGGTAAAATTCAATCCCTCCTCCTTGTACCCAGCACAGAACAAATGGATAAATTGAATGCTGTGAAATTAACCTATTTTTAATGAATTATTTCACCTCTGCCAGGAAAGATCACTGGAGAAATTAAGTATGGCAGCAGATGATGGAAGACACAAACAGTCCTCCCAAGCAGTGGTGTGCTCAAAAGAATCAGAATCACACAATGTCAGGGGTTGGAAGGGATCTCTGCAGATGATCATGTCCAACCCCCTGCTAGAGCAGGGCCAAAACTAGGTCAGGTCACTCAGAAATGCATCCAGAAGGGTCTTGAAGGTCTCCAGAGTTATTCACAAAAGAATTATCTTTTTTTCTAAATTATGTTCTATGTAGCTTTATTAAAATTATGATCCCAGAGGAAGAAAAACAATCAAAAGTCTCCATTTGAACTTTAAAGACCAAAGTTTTTCTTTTTTAAAGGGAAGAAATCTGTTTATTTCAAACTCAGTTATTTAAAATCTCATAACATTTAAGAAGTATTAGATGTTTAAAAAGTTGCATTTCAGGTGAACTTGGAATACCTAACTTTCCAAGTGAATCTACCAGATCAGCTATTTCCATTTATTGTTATTTAGAGTGAGAAATTTGCTTTCAATCTGTTACTAGCATTGGCTATCCCTCCAAAGAACACCACTAATGACAAAAGAGCTTCCACAAAACTAGCGAGAGTGCTCTATTGAACTAGCATCAGACTAAGAATCATGTCCAAAAAGCACATCTTGTTAAACATATTTTACCCAGACAGCAGAGAAAGAACTATGCATGGCACAGTCAAAATTATGAAAGACAGATGCAAGTAAAAGTGCTGATTTTAAGCTTTCCATTTAAATTTCATCATCTCTCTACTGTACTGACAGATGACTCTGGTTTTACCACCTAGGACAAAGTTGAAATGGAGCAAATTGCATTCTGTGGTGCAGCATGCAATACTTTGTAAGGCTGAAGTACTGAAGAGGAGTCAAAGGCAGAGGGTCAGATACCCCCAGGAAAGGAGTCTCAGCCCTACAAATCACAATCAGTACCCTCATTTTACTTGCGCTCTGCTACAGAAAATATCTTGTGCTCCATATCAGCTCCCCAATGAGTTTTACACCACCAGAACAGATTGTAAATATCAAACTATTACTTGTTGCACCAACTGGCATTATATTTGATTAGTTCTAGTTTTAATTGCCTTCTCTCACATAGTTTCTCTTTTGGGGCACATCCCACTTGCTGTAGGATTATTTGAAAAGCAGCTCCTGAGCACGAAGGCTTTCCTCAGGCGCTTTCTTTAATTTTCAAGCTCTGCCTATGCTGTCAAAGTCTGAAGACTTTGGTTACCCAAGTTTTCAGGTTCAGAAGTTCCATTTTACCCACCACCTATCTCAGTGGCAAGTGTGACACATGATGGAGCCTGCATCACAGTTGGGGTGTGATAAACACAGAATACCCCACCTGGGGTCAGATACTGTCAGGACAAGCTGCACACAATGGTCTCTACAGGCCACCTCTGCTGTGCATAAGCAGCATCCACTCTTGAACATACTTTGTTTTGGACTCCCTGGGCAGAAGTAACAAACTAGTTCTATGTTTGTGGCAAGTTTTTCATTTTGGACCTGTGTGCACTGAGCAAATAAAATCACTATTACATTGATTGTACGCTCCCTCTCAACATGCCATAATACTTATTCAAAGGAGCCTTTCAAATTGACTGGAAATTTAGGAGAAGGAAAGAAAGAATTAATTATGCATAATAGCTTAACAAGTGCACTAAAACACCCAAAATAATGTTCCTAGTCCGATACAGGATGAGTGGTATTTAGGAGAAAAGCTATATTTCAGCTTCCAGCAAAAAAAAAGGAATGATACACTTAAAATAGTTATGGTTGAAGGTATTTTTATCCTTCCCACTTTCACTGGCTGAAATATATATCTGCAGCTTGACAAGCTTTACAACTCTTACGAGGTGAAAGGAGTTGACATTTAGCTTGCCTTTTGGGGAAAGCAGTGATAATTACTGATAAGTAATGATAATTCCCGTTTCAGAGGAGTAAGTCCCAAGGCTTCAGAAGTGACTTACAATAAAACAGTCATGGGACAGGACCCAATATTCAAGACTCAATCACTGCATTAATCAGGATTTTTAAAATGCAAGGCTCACAGAGTTAAACACTAAATAATCCTCTCCTCCCCAGTGTAAGCACACATTGCATTCTATTGTGCCCACTCCTTTCTGCAGGTTGTTTATGTCAGGAGGCAGCCACAAACTTCTATTTAGTTAAATACTTTGACTCCAGACAGAATGTGGTATAAGTGTAATATTGTTTTGAATGAGATCAACCTACTGCTACACACCTATCCTGTGTGTGGGGAAAATCCAAGGAAGCTGACAGTACTTCCTAACATTTGAAGACTAGTTTCTGCCATCTTGAATTCCTTTAACACAAGCCTTACTATGTATTTATGTCTATGTATTTCAGCAAATCACTGCTATTTTACAGTGAGAGATTTATAATTTTTCACACAAATCAATTTATTTTAAATAAAGTGAGTTTTCTATCACCTGGAAAAAATGTGCTTGTCCACATAAAAAGTCCACATGGGTTGTATCTGTTCTGACACTCAGAGCACACACTCAGCACGCTCATACATTCCTGTTTACTACTGCATTACTAATAACTGGAAGCTTTTCATAAGTTGCAAGTGATAAGATTTCAAAGCAATTCAACTTTAACATTTCCCACATTGCTTAAGTAATCCCATTTATTTATGTTTGCATTTAGTATCGTTGCTGTAACTCATACGAGTTAAATTACACCTGCAGGAAAGGAAACACTACCTGTTAACTAAGAACTGCCTTCTCTACCTGTGATCCATAAAACATCTGGAAGACCAACTTGGAAGATTATCTCCCAGCTCACTGCAGTACAACTCAGAATACTCCCATAGTACATCAGGCTTCACGAAGCTAACTGAAGTGCCCTTTAGGGGAGCATACCTAAATATACATCAAATACAATCTGAGTATTTTCACTTCTCTTGCTAATTCAGAAAAATTATAAGTAACTTTAACCTGCTAATTTAAACAGATTTAAGGTCAGCTACATACCACATGCAAAATACTGCAGCAGAGTTTGACTGACTGTCACAGGATTCTGTCCTGCAAAGTAATGTTGATTATACTAAGCATTTACTTCTAACCACACCAGAATCCACTTGCCAATTTTCCTTTCCAACAGAAATGACTACAGCCATAGCCTCAGAGCAAATAATTTCCAGTTTTTGGAAGGTCTTGGTGGCTAAGAGGCTCAACATTAGTGAACAGTGTGCTGAAGCAGCAAAGAAAGCCAACAGGATGTTGGGCTGCATCAACAAGGCCATCACCAGCAGAGACAAGGAAGTCATCATTCTGCTTTACTCAGGGCTTGTCAGAACACACCTGGAGTATTGCATCCAGTTTTGGTCCCTGCTCTACAAAAAGGATGCAGACAGGCTGGAGAGGGTGCAGAGAAGAGCCACGAGGATGATCAGAGGACTGGAGCACTGCCATATGAGCAGAGGCTGAGAGAACTGGGTTTGTTCAGCTTTGAGACAAGAAGGAAGAAAAGATCTGATTACAATGTTCCAGTACTTAAAGGGCAGCTACAAAGAAGATGGAGACTATTTAAGAGGAGTCACATGGACAAGACAAGGGATAATGGGCACAAGTTGCTCCTGGGAAGATTCCAATTAAACACATTAGGTAAATTTTTCACTGTGAGGACAGTCAGATGATTGAATGGTCTCCCAGGGGAAGTGGTGGATTCCCCCACTTTGGAAAGTTTTAAGTCTCAGCTTGACAGAGTGCTGAGACATCTCATATAAAGACTTATATTAGAAGGGCTGGACCAGATTGTCCTTGAGGTCCCTTCCAACCCAACATTCCATGATTCTTCTTCAGTGATAGCTCTGAGATACATAGGTTGTCGCTAGTATCGTCAACAAGAAAGTTTTCAGAGATGAAAACTTAATTTCTGCCAGTCTTCCCTGAAACTCTTCCCTTCAACAGGCACACTAAGATTACTCAAAGATATGCTTACCACACCTAGTGATCTTCTTCCTAGCATTCAAACTTTCTTCCAACTCAAATTAGTTTTCTTTGAAGAATAGAGATGTGCCTAAAAGCCAATATATCTGTCCTCCACAAGAGATAAGTTAATGTGAAATCAAATACTCTTGTTTTTAAGCTGTTAAATTTACTAGCACTTGCATTTCTTACTTTCAGGATCTGGCTAGAATAATGAGAATATAACAAAGTATCTCGCATCCCATTCTTGCAGCATACTAACCTGTTCCATTCACAGAGCATCACAGGAGATACATAGGTGAATGTTTTGTGGTTCTCACAGTTTCCAAAGGCTACTGATGAAGAGACATCCCACTGGAATATGTCTTTGTGTGGACAATACCCCATAAATTTCTCTAGAAGCAGTCAAGGAGCAACCTTTTTATTGCTTTCAAGGGGCTTTGTTCATTGCAGTCAGAAGTCTCCAAATGAAGGGATAGAAACAGATTAATTGATTCATCTGCTCAGGGGGTAATTCCCTTTTGGGTAGTACCCTAAAACTTATAAAATTTATTGATGGAGTCTGTGTTTTTCCACGGAAACATTGTTAGTTTCTTTGCAATGGACTGTTGAAAACAGGGCTGTTTCAGACTAGCATTTTGCTACTTGGAAGGGTTGGGTGCCATAAAAAAAATTTTTCTATTAATCTCCATATGACTGTTTAATCAAAGGCATTTATCAGTGAGTCAGATAAGCTAACAGGGTGGGTAAAAGAAAAAACTGGCAATATTAGTATTTAAAATATACAGGAACCAAGCAACACATTCTTCATTAAGCACCAGGAAACACCTTAAGATCTCACATATAGATCTGTTTTTCAAGATTATTTTGGAAGCTGTGTAAAGCACAATGGTTTTGTAACCTGACTAGAGAGATAAGCATTTACTCTTGTAATGGGCTTTAACTATTCAGGCTTCATAATCAGGGGTAAGATTGACTTCTGCCTTCTGATACTGTTCAACTGATGAAACATATCAACAAAATCAGCATACATAAGGAGCTCTTACACTCCAGCTAAGTTTCCCTTGCCAGATTCTCCTTCATTCACCATTGAACATGTTATAGTGGTAGACCAGTAAATAGTTAATAGATTTATATAAAGGACAACAGCAAGGGAAAGCCTTGGACTTTCACCCTTTGCTAAACTCATTACAACTCTCTGAAGTGGATTAAAATAGCACAGAGAGAACCTTTGATCCTCTTTCAGTCACAGAAATGACCTTTGAATTTTATTGTGTTTACAATAATCTTCTATGCAGATGGGTGTGAACTTTAGCTAAATTAGTCTGACCTATTTCAAACAAAGAAAAATTATTTGCATTTAATGTTTCTTCCAGGAAACTAAGGGCAAAATGAAACTACAGAGCAGCATATCTAGAAAATGCTTAAACACATGCTCTTGTTCTACAAATGGAATACACAAAATTCATCATAGGAGGAAAAGAAAGTGGGAGTTCAAATCTATCTATCCTACACATAACAGTAAGCCACATACAAGTTGGCAACTTTAGAGTTAGGGCTTTCTTGAAGTTTTTTAGCCCCAGAAAGGATAGAAACACTTTCTTGCACTGTCTTATGTAGGTAGCCAAGGAGAAACTAGTCAATGAAAATACCAGTGTAGCTTCCTTGCACATCACATTGACCAACAAAAGATTCAGTTGCAAGGAAAGAGAGATACCATTGACTTCCTTAGTTTTTTCTTTATGCTAAATTCCATATTAAAGAACTGGCCTCTCTGCTTTTTAAATCTAATATTTTCTACTAATACACAGTAAAAGCCTTTTCACAGCAAGTATAACAGGAATAGTACACAGCTGCAGCCATACACTGCAAATCTCTTCTGAAACGTACTCAAAACCTCTCATATGGAAATGGTGAGAGTAGGATAGGCTACACCCCAAGCACTTTACTGCTCATGCTTTTAGTCCTGACACAGTTCTGCTACCCCATTGCTGCCCATAATGTGAAAATAATTTGTGCCTATTTCTCTCAAATACCTTTCATTGCATCTGTACATATGCTCACAGATGAACTACCTCCAAAGATGAAGGCTGGCAGAAGTCAGAAGTATTTATTAGGAGAAGGATTACTCTCTACCTGTCCTGCTCCCATCTCCTTTCCTGAAGAATCTTATTTTGTCAGAAATTTACTATTAAGTTTACACAGATATCTGGTCTCCTGGACCAGAACGGATGCACATTCCAACCCATGTTGCATTCCTGATATCGCTTTGGCTCTCTTTCCCACAGGGGGGAAGCCCCAGTCTGGATGCAGGGGCATCCTGTTCCTTCTCCTGCTGCAAAGCTGTCACCATCATCACAACTTATCTTCATGAGGCTAAGGGCTTCTCTCTGTCTAAAGGCTTTATAAAAGAAAATAATTATGCACTGTAATCTAATGCTTACAGATGCAAATGATTAAGATTCATTCACACTCTAAATTCCCTCTGTAAACTATACAGAAGCCTTTAGCACTGAGCACTTTTGAACAGCCACACAGGAGTTGAGATTCTTCACAGCCATTATTTCAAACTCTGCATTTACAGACCCAGGACTCCATAAATAGTTGGATGAGATTTTACTCCTCTATAAATAGGTCTACAAATCCTTATCATGGCCATTTACTTAAACATAACTAAAATTTTATGCAGCTAGCTCTGACCAAATGTGACCACCTTTCCTAAGGGATTAATTTGCTTACTATTAAAACAAGAATAATGACAGTCTGTAAACTTCCTCTTGCCACCTTACATACTATAATACAAAGCTTACAGATTTGCACTAGCTGATTACAAAAGTATCTCACAAAATAATAAAAAAAAAAATCAAGAAGAACTAGTGTACTATTATAAAAATATTCAGCTCAGCTGCTAAAAATAAGCCTGCCTTTAGAGCTGCTGAACACAACTTTCAAATCAAACCACCTGGCAAAGTATGAGCAGCACTTTGATCATTTTGTTTCACACTATAAAATATCCTGAAAGCAACAGAAAGAGCATATTATTGTTACTGTATTGCTCATATAACTTAAGTGATTGGTAGAAGTACTAAATGCTGTCTCATCTTAGGGTATACTCCTACTTTCCTCAGCACCAGGTGCTTTAAATCTCTTCTGAAAAGCCTAAAGTATTGTTCAACCTGCAGATTACTTTTCTCTGTTATTTACAGAGTTCACAAAGTGAGGAGACAGAAACTGAACACCAGGTCTTTGTACGTCCAACCATATCAACACATATGAGAAAAACTTTAGCTGCACTAGATGTTTTATTTTCTGCACAGTGTAATGGTTTTACACACCCACAGAAAGTTGTGTTGGCTCATGTGAAGGTTAATTAACAGGCATTATTCCAAGTCTACTGCTACAAAAGATAACAGTTTCTAATGCTATTTCACTCTCATCCAAAACTAGAGAAAAAGAAAAAAACAAACATGGAGGGCAGTAAAAAAAGCCTAGGTAAAATTATGCTCATTGCACAGGAGAAAAATAATTTTTTTCCTATTATTTCTTCCTTATTTCTTCATTATTACTATCAAAAGTCCATTCACTGAAAAGTTTCTTAACTTAAGGATTCCTTCTCTTTAAAATGTATTATCGTCTTAGCACTGACAGATGCCCTGTAGGAAAATGAGTCTGTGACCAAAATGCTCTTGACTCTGTGGAAGAATCATCAGATGCCGGTGAGCTACATAGGGTTTGGGCAGGGGCCAAAAGATGATCATTTACCTAGCAAGAAAAATAATCAGAACACGTGTAAGTATCCACCAGCTTCTGGGGAAAAGGAACTTCTACTGAGATTCTCCTACTGGAGCAGAATGCATGGTGGAAATTTTAATGATAGCAAGACATTGCAGGCAGTTTCTTAAAGCAGAAAAAGCCAGACATATTTTTGTTGAAAGCAAAGGAGCAAGATGAAGGAAGATTTGAACAAAATATAATCTGTTCTTCAGTCACACACTTGTACCATGCCTGGTTAGAATGGAACTGCCCTTCTTCACAGCTGCCCATAGAGTTCTGTGTTTTAGATTTGTGTCTGAAACAGTGTTAATGACACACCAGTGTTTTAGCTGGGGCTTAGCAGTGTTTGCACCACATCAAGGCTTCCTCTTCTCACTCTGCCACCCTACCCACCCCTCAGCCTGGAGGCAGATGAATTGGCCAAAGAAATATTCTGTATCATGTATCATTGCCTACTAATAAAAAAAAAAATGCAGAGCTTTTGTCTTTCAGGGTTCTTGGCTTGTAGACTGGCTGGGCATCTGTCTGCTTCTGGAAGGTAATGAATGATTGCATCACTTTTTTTTCTCTCTCCTCTTTCTTTCACTTACTAAACTATCTTTGTCTTGACTGTGATGTGGTTGTTTGGTTGGGGTTTTTTTGCTTTTCTTCTTCCTCCTCCACCTGCACCACTGGGGGTGGGGAATGAGAAGGTGGGTAGTAGCTTCAACCATCAGAACTCATTTCCAGGGGAATAACAACTGGATTTTATTGTGAGTGAGATGGGAAGATGGAAGAATTAAAAAAACTAGAGATTTTTGCAAAAAAACCCAAGGATTTTGAGCAATAAGAAGTAATACTGTCAAAAGAGATCAACGTTAGTGGCATTACCTTCATTGCAGAGTCTGACATTCTTTAAACATTGTTCTCAAGCACCTTGGTTTTACTCCTGATTTACCTTATGCATTAGATGATAAGATTAAGTTCTCCTCCTTTATTACTTCCTGAACATAAGAGAAGGACTGCCATGAAAGTAAACAGATTACCTTCAGCACTGAAAAATTTCTCATCAGCAATATGTAGGTTACATTAGTCTTTCTTCTACTGTCCAGTAATATGTTAATATTGAGTTTTACAAATGGACAGATTCATTATGAAGGTGCAGCTGTTAATGCTACAGAAAAAAAAGCATAGCAGTCGAAGGAAGTCAAACCCTTTACTCCAGTTTGCATGGGCAAAAGCTGCACCTGCCATGGATATTTTTTGCTCACAAAATTAATTGTGAATGGCTAACCAGGTACTTTATTACACAGGCACAAGCGAGGTATCAAGAAAAAAAAAAAAAGGCAGAAAAAAACCCATGCATTTTGTTGTTGAAAGACACTCCAAAGACAAATAGAAAATTTGAGAGCAGATGTGTCACAGATGAAGTCATTGTCTCAAAAATTTGTTAAGCTCTCCTGAGTCTATAACAAATCCATATTTGAGAGAGACAATTATCAGGCATGTATCACGTATAAATAGCCCTATAAATTTTACTAATTTTTACTGATCACAATGCATCATGTGAAGATAGCACAAAGCATATTTGACGTTTAAAGAAAGACTGAGTAGGCTAGTAAAACCCCTCAGTAAGTGAAGGAATGAAGTCCATATTTCTTGCAAGGATTTTGGAAAATACACACTAGAAAACTGTTTTTCCTATATAATGGCTGCTTCTTACTCTGAATAAATGAATCACTATAAGGTGAAAGGGAACGATTTCTTTAGTAAGCCAAAACTATGCCAACTGAATAAGCAGTAAAAAATTGCATTATGTTTGCAGAAAAAGCAACTGATGTCTTAGGTCTGACTAAATATATAAATTAACTAAATTCTCTGAAGATATGTGTACAGCTACCCCATTTTCGCATTTCAGAATAACGAGCCAATATATTTATACCATTATTTGTAAAATAAGGCCACTTGATACAACTTATTGCAACACACTATGACACTTAAAACAAAAAATGGCTAATGATAAGAACTTTCAGAGACAGATAAATATAAAAACCTTTTTTATGCTGAATAGAAAAATCCATAAATACATTCTAATTAATAGTTATAAAAATAAAGCATTGTTCTGGTTAAAGCTTATAGGTTTTATAAACTAGCTCCATTCACATTCTGTTTCAAAGCAGACACTATATATACTTTGATTGCAAATGCAGCAAAGAATCACAGAATGGTTTTGCATTGGAAGGGACCCTACAGACCACCTAATTCCAACCCCCCTCCATGGTCAGGGGCACATCCCGATAGACAAGGTTGCTCAAAGCCACATGCCTCCTGGGCTTGAACATTTCCAGGCAGGGGGCATCCATAACTTCCCTGGCCAACCTGTGCCAGTGTCTCACCACCCTCACAGAAAAGAATTTCTTCCTAATCTGATGTCCAATCTAAATCTACCCTCTTTAATATTACCATTATCCCTCACTACATGCCTTTGCAAAAAGTCCCTCCCTGTCCATCTTTTTTTGTCATCCTGTCACCTACCTGGTTGCTCAGCTACATCTATCACACACCTTTAGTGTGGACAAGGATGACAGCAGTGTAGCGAGCCATACAGATAATGTAAGAGCAGATGATCCTGAAGCTAAGCCACAGAAATCATCCAAGAGGTGACAACTACCTCACAGTCACAGCTGCATGGTATTTACAAAATAAGATATGGAGACAAGACACAGAATGCAAAAAAAGGATCACAAAAACTTAAGTGACAGATTGGTACCACTGAAATATAGAAGGCTCCAATTTCTCCTTCCCATAAAGGCAAATGAGCCTTATTAGCTGTATTACATCCCCTTCTTATTTCACTCGGAGCCAAGTCAGATGGGTAAATACACAATTGCTCACAGAATCACTCATGTTTGCAAACAGATTTTTTAAAATTTTTAAAAATTAAAACCCCGCACTTTTTGTAAAGTTATTTGAAGCTTTAACAGTTACATAGATCTGACAATCTGACATCCTCAGTTTTTTTCTGCAGAAGGCAGGATAAAAAAAGAAGAGATTCCATAGGACATATAGAACTTAATAAGATATGGAAGATTCAAATTTCCAGAGATTTTTACAGAGCAATGGCTTTTATTTCATTAAGGTGCTGTATTTTTAGAAAACACTGATGAAAATTTTTAATCAATTTAACACCCCTCTCTCTGCCATAGAAAATATCAGTTGATCACACAAGCAGCTCCCAAAACAAGTCCTTATGGGAAAATATTTCCTAACACGTCTCTGAAATGTAATCTTCCTGCCCTTTAAATGTTTTTTTCCATATTGGTCAAAAAATAGAAGAGGATTTGGATAACCAAGAAATCTGAAAGCTATCCAAATTCTAGCAGATATATCAGGCATCTAAAAGGGGTTTTCAGACTTCTGTTGTTCTACAAGCTGATCAGTTATCAGTTTTTTTTTTTCCTTTATAAAATCCACTCAGACTCCAGTCCTCACAGTTTTGTCTGTCTCCAATATGAAAAGCATCCACTGACACTGAGGGAAGGATAGAATTTATAATATATCACTCTAGTCAATAATCATAGAATTGATAATATATCACATTGGTCAATAATCAAACAGTGGTTTGATAATTAATAATCAGTACAGTATGAAGACTCCCATACCATGAGCACTTGTTCTGTCTACATTTCTGTGGACAGAGCTGTGGCAGCCTCTCTGCATGGTGATGTTACAGAACTTGTTGCATAGTTTTCTGCTGTTGAATTTTTCATTGCTTCCTGCTGCAGAAAAGGTTGATTTCCAAGACACAAGGAACCTGTTTCTAATTTACATATGTAGATTTACACACAGTCCCTATCTCAAATACCATATCAGCTCAGTACTGTTATTTCAAGACCAAAAATTTAGAAATGAAACCACATAGTTTCACTTCCCAAGAGACAAGCAGAGCCTTTCTGGATGAGTTTCAGATTTATACATCTGAAGTCTGCTTAAGTTAATTTAAAATTCTCCACTTTGTCATTATCAGGCCAGTTGAGCAGAGTTTAGATTCGGCCTCACCTCCAATTTACCAAAATTTAAAACCCAAAAAACCCTAAGCAACAACAAAAGAAAAACCCATAATACATCTACCCCCAAACAAACCCACCATCCCCAGCAAAAAAAAAAAAAAAAAAAAGAAAAAGAAAAAAAAAAAGCCCAAAACAAAACCATAAGAAACCAAAAACAAGTTTGTGCTTCACCCCCTCCAACCTAACCCCAGTAAAACCCAAAAACTGTGTCTTGCTAATACACAGGTACACTAGGGGATAAAGCAGAAAGAATGGCTGGTGTTTGCACACTCCTTCCTTTTAGAAATAAAACCAGTGTTTCAACCCTAATAAAAGCTATAATTTCACAACAGTGTTTGCATTGGTCTGGGCATTTGCTATGGAGAAACTTAGTTTAAACCATCACTTGTAATTTTCTCCAATTTGCTTACAAGTGGCTTATCACACACTTGTGAATAGATATTGGTTTTCCTGCGTTACTGCAGTGCTGATTTGGAAGCAGATGGCTCCTGTGAGAAGCTGCTGGGAGCTCCCCTGACTCCAACTCTGACTCCACCTCTGGACAAGGCTGAGAAGATGTGGGAAGCTGGGTGTGCTTTGCCAATATCATACTCGAGAAAGGGGGAAACAAAACTTAAAACAAAACAAAACAAAAACTAGAAACAAACAACAACCCCCACACAAAATTTTTTAAAAATATTAAAAAAAACAACAAAAAAACCCCCACAAAACCTGAAGAGCAGAGGAGAGAAGGAGGGGGAGTGAGCAATGCCTGAGCATTTTTCATTCCCAGGTTGAGTCTGTCTGGTTTTGCCTGTTACAGTAATTGGGTAATGAAAGCCTCCCTGTCCTTTCCTTGATTAACAAGCCTGTGGATGGATTTTCTCCTCCCTGTTCCACAGCGATGGGGGGAGTGAGTGAGCTGAGGCCTAGCTGATACCAGCTGGACCTAAATTACAACACTGGGGAAGAAAGGCTCCCTTGTGTATTACCTACAGGACAATTCCACATCATCTAGAATTACACACACAAAGTAGGGATGAGGCATGACTGCTAAAATAGCTCAGCTATTTTTGAACATATAAAGGTCAGCTGCTAATTTTTTGTCTCCCAGTCACAGCCCCACCACCAGAATTCTGTGTTCCCATGTGGGGTTCCCATTTATCTTGCTCCCATCCTATTGCATCTCTTATCCAGCCTGCCCATGCACCAGTGTCAGCCCCTGTGGTACCCGAACCTATCATTTCAGGTTAATATTATGTAGACTGAACAGTATCTGCTAATAAACACAGTATTCCATTTACTGGTTCCTACTGATGTGCCTTGGACTTTAAAGTGCAGTTGTTGCCTGCAGACCAGCTGGGAGCGTCAAGCTTTCAAACAGAGAAGCCATGAGAGAGAAGATATGAGAGAAGAAAGGCACAAACAATACTGCACTCACCAAAATTGCAGTTCCTGGAAAACGTGGGAAAAAAGTAAATCTCAAAAATAATGTTTCATTTTGACATTTTATTTCAAAACTTGCATCGTTAGTCTTCAGTAGCTCTCAAACATCTCACATGTCAGACAGGAAAATTATTTTTGTATTACTTTTACATTTTTTACCTTATTCAGGAGAGCTGAGGTCAGCATATTAAGCTAACAAGTCCCTTCCTCCCCCCCCCCCCCCCCTCTTTGGTTACATTTTTTATTTACTCTGTTAGCAGTATTTGCAAGCTCAACTTTCTTTGCTGTTTCTAGATGACCCTTCTGGTAAAAGGTGTTATAATTTGATAGTGATGCCAAGCATCTGAGGTTGCTTGAAGTACTTGGATAACTCCCAGTACCTCTGATAGCACTATCAATAAAATAGCCTACAGCAGTTAATATATTATTTTCTCATTTCTTAGTTACCCTACTTGCAGGATAAGCTTAGAGTACACCATATTAATTCCACCAGAATTTAAAAAAAAAAAAAAAAAAAAAAGACTATAAAGCTGAAGCACATGGAAGGAGCTGAAAGAACAGCATCTCCCCAATGCAAAAATGGGTGATATTGCAGTAGCTGCATCCATCACACACTTTCCTGCTTTTAGACATTCAGAATCAATTTTCTAAGAAATTAAATTAATAACAGCCCTATGAAAATACTTTTTAACAAAAATCAAGCAGGTTAAATGTAACAGCACAGTAATAATTTATACAAAATTACTGTAACCTCTCAAAGATGTTACAGTCAATATGTAGAAGTGTTTTTCCCAAGTGAATGGAAATTCACCATATAATTACTTTACATTAATGTAAATAAAGCATCCAAAGTATACAAATAGCTCCTGAAATAGCCACTAAGTTTTTTGTATGTTTTTATTTCTATACACATTTATGCAAATACACACAAAATGCAATTAAACTATGAAATTAAGATGCTGGCTTTGTATCTTCTGTGACATCAGATAAAAAAAAAAGGCCAACAGGCTCTCACATACAAACTCCATCAAATATATTTGGATATAAACTACCTCACTAAGAAAAAGAATTTAAAATGTCTTCATGTTCATTCGTACCATAAAATAACCATGGGTCTGGTGTAGGAATCTCTTTAGAGGCAAGAGAGAGTTGTGGATGATCTGATCGGTTTTTGGGGTGGGGAATCCCTTTCATCATCTTTGTTGTCTAAGAAACAACAGGCTCCAGAGAGGGATTTAGCTGCCAATTACTTAATCCAACACTTGGAATTTTTCACTTCAATTTTTCTTGCAATGAAACAGTGTCCCCAGTGCATTGATATTCAGCCACAGATACTCTGACAGGAAGGTTGTAATACACTGGTTTTATGTCCAGCGAGTTAATGCTTTTCCTTCAATACAGTTATTTCAACCAGGTTTTAATAACTGAAATTCTGAATCAAATTAGTCCATACTTTCCCTTTTCTCTGCAAATGGAGTCTTCTGATTCTTTAAATAGGATCTTAAATTTAAAGGCTTGAAAGGAACCAAGTATTTGTTAAAATGCTCATCAAGAATAATTATTTTCCTTAATCTTTGAAGAGATAGTTCTTATCTTCCTGACTTTGGTGAAGAGTTGCTTAATCATTACTATGTAACTAATAACCCAGTTAGTTTCAATATTTAGTTTGAAATATCTTTGTTCTTAATACAGAGCACCTAATGAAAATGGTGTCAGTATATACCATACAGCATATTTATGAACATTCACCTCTGCCAGTGAACAAAATCATTCACCCTGCAATTCAATCACAAAATACCTGCTTTAAAAAAAACAAACTAGATACCCTTAAAAACAAACAACAAAACTATATACATCTCCAAAGCCACCCCAAAAGACAGAGGAACAGATGTTTGTATTTTCCTATTTCAGTAGAAAAAGGGATGAAATGGATTGTTGTTTTCATGTGTGGCTTTGACAGTGCTGACTGTCCATCAGATTGCCCTTTCTAACAAACCAGCTTCCAGTAATTTTACTTCCAATTTAATGCAAAACTTTCTATAAAGCATTTTGTGGCCAGAAACAGAGCAGCTGAAGCTGATTCATAGCTGGGAAAATATTACAGGAGAACTGGAGTTAAATTTGAACCTGGAGTTCCCTACAGATACAGTCCCTGGATCAGAAGGAACCTGAAGCACAGAAGGCTCCTAAATAATAAAAGGTTCCAATTATTTGATCTAAATCTATTTTGTATTATAAAAATTAAGAACATTTATAGATACAGACTGAGGCCTTAATGTAGGCTCCCAAATAACTGAGAAAAACGACTACCAAATAATAAACTCTGCAATAAAGGAAAATAAAGCTTAAGTAGACTAAGCTGGTGTTAATACAGACCAGAGCAAGTCCATTTTAAATTGCAGAAGTCATCTGTCTCCTTTGCACTGCTATACTGGTCAAAATGCAGAAAGAGCTCAACACGGTGTTTAGTGCTACTGAAGACTAGGTCAAAGCACTAAGAACTGATTGCACACACCAATTAAGAACCCAAGAAAAGCAAGTGGTGAGGCCAGGAGACAAGAAAACAGAAGATGGTCCTGACAACATCAAGAAATACCAGAAGGACCTGAAGAATCACCGAAGAATGAGCTTCCCAGGTCAAGACCAACTTCTTTTCATCCTGCTTTGCCTATTTTACTGAATGCTAAGAATACGCACTGTATCCTGGTGTCTTTAACAATGAGGAGGCTGATGAAGGCAACATACAACTATTTAATTGCTTAAAATTTTTCCAGCCATCTGGGTAGACTGCACTCTCCCTGTGTGAGCAGCCCCAGTGTGGCTCTCCCGGGGGCTGTGGGGATCCAGGCTGGGGAATGCTCCTGCAGATGGTAATAAGGGCTAAAAGTCCTTTCTTTGTTGTCACCCTTGTGACTTGGGTGCTGCTCCTGCCACTTCGCTAAGAGGAAAACAAAGTAACAACGTAACCTGAAATAAACTTCAATACCAGAGCAGAACATCTTCTTATGAAGAAAAATTGTTCTGGATTTCATGAATTTGAAATTTAGAAGAAAGCATTTTTGCAGCAAAATCATCTTTTAAAAATCAAAAATATTGATTTTACTGCAAAATATGTACTATTGTTACCCTCGATATTTTTTTGTGCAGCACAAAGAGCATAGTTTATTTGAAATCAGGCAGTTCTTAAGTTTGGGAGGTTTGTTTTTCTGGTTTTGGCTTATGGTTTTAGATTTTTTTTTGCTTTGTTTTGTTTTTTTCAGAGGCAGATCAAGGTTTCTTAGAACAGGGTGACATGACTGCAGAGTTAGACACATTAAGTATAATCTTTCTGATCCAACCGTGTGCCTGATTAGGTTGGACAGACATTTTAATTTTATCTTCATCTATTTGTAGAAGCACTATACAAAATGCTTGCCTTTTTTTTTTTTTTTTTTTTTAATAGAACAAAGACAAATAAGACTTTGCCACAAATAAGCCAGCTACTCCTTACATTTGTGTGTTTGATTTTAAAAGTGGGGTTAAGGACTTCAAGTGGCATTGCTTAAATGCTACACTATTGAACATCTAGGGGAAAACACAGAGAAATAGACACAGCTCTGTCTAAAAATCAAAATCCCGTTAGCAAGAGAAATCAGGAGCATCAAAGCTGAATTTCTCCTTTAAAGAGCCTTTTCCTTGCAGTATCTCCTCCTCCTCTTCTCTCCTCCAACTTGCACTAACAGCTTCATCTGCAAGTGTTTTTGCATTTTCTAATCATTGGCATCTGAATCAGGACCATTACCAGCCCCAGAAGACTGTCTCAGAGTGTAAAATAATCAGTTCCTTGCCTTGACATGAAGGGTAACATTTATACCAGAATTTTAACCCATAGGAAAGCAGATCATTCTTAGTCATAAGGCAGAATTCAGACTTCTTGTGGTGACCCCACTTCCTCAGATTGTGTCACATTTATGTGCTACATTTTTAGTGCCCAGGAGGGAAATCTGTCAATCTGAACTACATAGATGATAAAAAAAAAAAAAAAAAAAAAAAAAAAAAAAAAAAAAAAAAAAAAAAGTTGTAGGTGCCATTTAAGATCTGAATGAATAAGCAATTAAGAACTCATCTTTTCTTGATATAGATTCATTTCTTTTTCTTTCAGGTAAAACTCCTCATTCTGTGGACTCAAGATTTTATAATTTGCTTGTCTCTGGAGCCAGCCTGTCTCAAGAGTGCCTGGCATATCAGCTAAAGTAGATACTAGAGGAAAAGATGGCTCATTGCTATATCATAGAATCATAGAATTGGCTGGGTTGGAAGGGACCTCAGAGATCATCAAGTCCAACCTCTGACCCACTACCGCTGCAGTTACCAGACCATGGCACTGAGTGCCACATCCAGTCTCTTTTTAAATATCTCCAGGGATGGAGAATCCACTACTTCCCTGGGCAGCCCATTCCAAAGTCTGATCACCCTCTCCATAAAGAAATTCTTTCTAATATCTAACCTAAACTTCCTCTGGCACAACTTAAGACCATGTTTGATAATTAATTGTAGTGAAGCCAATTAAGCAGGAAGTCACTACAGAAGCCTGTGCCACTGCCATGAAAAGAGAACAAGTGCATCAAAACATGTACATGAAAGTAAAATCTAGCACCAGATCAGACTCAAACTGGTATTTATTCTAGCTGCAGGTGGTTCAAAATTGCAGGTTTTAAAGCTATCATTTGAAAACAAAGCAAAGCCTACTGACATTGTTTTGCATTGAATAGTTTTCTAGGACTGACGCACTACCAGCAAGTGAAGAACATTGGCTTTAAAGCACATCAAATTATAAAAGCAAAGCAGCCTACAAATCATTGTTGTCAGTGGGAGAAGACACAAAAAGCAACTGCAATCACATTAGGAACCTCGTTATGTTAAATGTGAAATACAGCTGCAGGTGTCAAGAAAAGCATTTCTTTTAGCAAGCTAAAGCTTCACCTCAGAACTGGAGAAGTACAGTTACTTCTAGGAACCTAAACCTAAACCAGCCCAAACCAAAAATTCAGATTAACTTTCTATTCCTTGAAAGAACCACCAAGGCCCCAAACAACAGAAAAAATGTCATATTGGACAGCCCATGCTATGAGACACTCAAAAACATAAATAGAAAGAGCTAGAAGATTTCTGGCATTATAGTTTACAAATGAGTTGAGAGTTGCTCCATTTTCCTCTGAGTACCCTGAATACTTTCTATCAGGAAAAAATGGGTCCAAACAGAGACCCAATTCTTGCCACATTTATTACCACCAGTAGGAACTGTGCTGGCACTTAAAAGCCCAAAACACAACTAAGGTTATTGGTTGCTGGGAAAAGAGACTCAGTATCCAGAAGAGACTGTATGAAAAAAGTTATGAAAAAAAATCTTGAAATATAGCTGTGCAATACTGAGGAATGTATATTGCTCTGTTCATTTCCATACTAACAGTGAAAGTGAAATGCATAAATAAGATATATCTCTAGTAAGACATTACTGCTTTAATTATATTCATATTTCTTGATTATCGTAGTTGCAAGTCTTCCCATGCTAGCTGTGTTTAAAATGTCAGATTTAGGAAACTTGAGAAACACTGATAGAAGTTTGCAACTCCACAATACAATGAATGACAAAAATGTAATTCAGATTTGGTCTCTGCTGTATTCCAAATATTCTCAAATGGGAAACTTTTTTCTTCAAAAGCAAAAAGAAATACAAAGGTCCCAGGTAAAGATGACTTTCCATAGTAAAGATGACTTTCCATAGTAAAGATGACAGTTACATGCAGCTCCCTATTTTCATGCTGTGTTTGTGGCTTGGCTAAGAGGTAGATCTCACTTTTTAATTTCAAATCCAGATTCTATTCTCAAGCAACATCCTTTCTAAGTAGCATAATCAAGAATATTTCATGTACCACTTCAGCATTTCTGTAACTATCAAAATTATCTTGAGAACAGAGTGGGGAAAATTAATCAGAATTCAGCTTAAACTTCATTATCAATAGAAAAAAGAAAAGCAATTCAGCTGTAAATATGTAATGTTGAGAAGTTATTGCTTGCATATCAGAATTTGTCTGTTATTCTGGGACTTGTGGAAGGGAATAAGTATCAAGTATTTTTATCTGAAAAGTTTACTTTATCAAAATGCAAAGGTGTCTATATAGTTCTAATATCAAAGGCTGCTTTCTCTATATCCTGTTATTCTTTTTACAGCTCAAGACACAAACTGTCAGTGATGCTAAACATAAACAGTGTACAGCACAAATACCTGCCCAAGCAGAGGGACAGCAGCTCAGGATGAATTTTCAGATCACATCACCCTTTTGCAATCAACCATTCTCCTCCTGCAGGAAAGTAAGGCTTGGCAGCATTTAAGCACTGTGAGTGGCAAGCAATGTCCTTGTAGTTGATGGACACTCAGTGTTTGCATCTTCACCAGATACTGCCCCAGTATCTTGCTTGTGGTATAAAAGGAGGAAGCAAGAACTTAAATACAACTTTTGTACCTTAGGGCCCATCTTTAAGCAAAGTCTGTTAAAACCCAGCCACTGCCTTCTGGACTTCTATTTGGCTGTAAGAAAGTACATTCTCCATCAGTCTGTTGAACATTTTAGTTAAGTATGAACTTTAGCTAAGCAACCCTGACAAGGCCAAAGAGTTGCCCTTCTTCTGCCTGCCTTTATTAGATGTAGCTCGTAATTAAAGAGCTAACTCAATACCAGGGACAAAGGAATAAAATTGTTGGCTAAAACAGTAGGACACCTCAAAGAGTTCTTTTACATGTTTTTAAAGTTGTTTAAATAAGATGCAATATGCTGTTGAATATCCTGAGATAATTTCAGTAAATTCTCTATGTTATTCACAATAAAAATCAGTGAGCAAAGGGGAGATAATAATGATCCAGATAAATAATGACCAATAAACATTTCCTCCTTTTAAAAAAAAAGTCTTGTCACTACCTTAGCAAACTCTTGATGTGGTTGTATCTTGAGACCTGCTCAAAATTCAGACAGGACAGTACGTCCTCCATAAGGCTATCATAAGGCTATACATAACAGATTAGAAAAATACACTAAGTATCTATATATAGCACACTAGAAACACAAGGATCTGAAGAGGTCTGTCCTACATCCAGCAGCAGTTCCTCTTTTCACTAGTGACATTAAGGGTTGAAAGTCTATGGCAGAACAGAACAAAACTAAAATGCAAAAGCATCTTAAAATGAAATGTCTGGGAAAAAAAGCCTCTGTGTTTTTACTAAATTATAAGTGCAAGAATGCTTTTGTCTTGATTGCACCAGGTCTGTATAACAGGCTAGGTAAAAGCCCTTTAGGATCAAAGGTTATGACAGACCCCAAACTAAACCTGAGTAGTATATCATAACTTAGAAAGTCAATCAGCATGACAGGATACACAAAGATGAAATACAGAGGACACTTAAATTACCTTTTTTTTGACCAGGCACTAACAAAACTACCAGAACTGTAACATCCAGTTACAGTAACATCCAAGTGTCACATCTCAAAGAAAAGGAGTAGCTAGAGAGAGATTAACACAGGGGAGCAAGACTGTTGAAAGGATTTCAGGGACTTAATCTGTATCGAAAAAAGAATATACATCACAGTCTGGAAAAAAAATAGAATTAGAAAAAAAAAAATAAAGGAAGTCCTTAATGTTAATCTCTGCAAGATAAGGTGAAGGACATCTTCAGTGAACCAAAACACAGAGAACAGAATTTCTCTCTACTATTCCTGTCCACCCTCCCAGCGCAAGATAAAAAGGGAAATAAGAAAGTCTTCAAGGTTGGAATTTAAAACTGGAGCAGGTTTAATAAACCAGGGAAGAGAAAGTAACACATGGAACAATAATGCAAATTTATAAATATGTACAAACCTCAATTTCAATAACTGATGCAAGTGCCCAAAAGCCATCTTGGGGAAAGGCTCCAAGGCTCTTTCCAGCAAAAAAATGGATTTGGATCCTGCAGAACATGTGGAGTGTTGAAGACAATGAGCAGGACCCTCTCTCTTCCCATGCAGACAGAAGAAGGGAGAAGGAAGGAGCAGACTTGGAAATGGGAGGAAATACTGACCCTTCTGTGTTCTGCTCCTGGGATCCCCCAGGGTCCAAAACAATGCCCTCTAAATGCTCATATTGATTCCATAAAACTAGCTCATGCCCCCCTTAAACCATAAGATACAGTAATACACATGTTAAGAGCACCTTTTACCAGTCTAAAACTTTGGCAAACCTGTTTACTACTTTTTTGTAGCTGCAAGGTCATTAGACTCTTGGGTTTAAAAAAACTCTGATTTATATTTTTTTTTAATGAACTTGTTTTTCTGTGGAATCTAGAATTAAATAGCAATTGTATTTAAAAATGGTACGTTTCTCCTGCTTGTCATCCAAACAGCATACCCAGATACCACCCGAAACTCTGCTGTCTACAGCAGAAGACCCTTTTAAAGTCCAACATTTTTTCTCCTGCTGTTCTGTCTCCAGCTCTCTAGCTCTGCACAAGGCTCACCACACTCGTGACAGCTTCTCTTGCCTATCTATACTTTAAAAAATGAGAAATATTACAGCATCAACCAAAAAAACTCCTCCCACATACTTTGGCAAAAGCCCCCATGAGTTTCAATCATTTTCTAGCTTGGGACCTTAGCACAAATCACACAGACATTTAAAGGAAGATGATGATAAAATTTGCTGCAATGCTCTTATGGGAACAGCTGCTCCAGTGAGCAGAGAATAATAACCTACACTGCACAAGATGCCTGATATCTGTAATGCCTCTGACTTGACCCCTCAGGTTGCCAAGCAGCTGGAAACCCATAGGTCCAGTCACTGCAGCTTTTAAAGAAAAGAATATATGGTCCCCTCTGAGAAGGCCTCTCCTCCAATCAGAACATTTTCTTACCATCACAAGTGTTAACATCCCTTCCCTATCTCATACCGCATCATCTCCAACAATCATAGCTGTTAATTTGCAGCTCGACATAGGACTTTTTTTTTTAACTAAAAAAATTTGCTGTTCATAGATGGCACGCTCAAGATTCGTGGGTTAAAAAATTAAATAAATATAAAAGAAATATTTTTAAACCTTATAAGCTTAAACACACAAACCAAGAAGTCCAGAACATATACAGAACAGTAACAGTAGGAGCTAAGAAATTGTTATGCAAAAGCCATGCCATACGGATAGGTTTCAAAGCAGCTAAAAAAAAAATCAAATTACTGTGAAATTGCAATGGTATTTTACAAAGTGAAATAACAGCATATATGGAAAAACTAGCAGATGTTTTTCCCAGTTTGTTATTTGGGCCTTTGTATCCTTACGTACTTCTTCACAACACACTCTTACACTCAAGATGTATTCTTCATATTCCAACAATCTGTTAGAAACAAACAGGACAAATGTACAAACTTATAGTTCTCTCTGTTGTTGAAAGATACTTCACAATATTACTTTTCTGCCATGAAATCTAGGAGAATCTCAGTTTGACTTTATTTTAAATAAGGGCATTGCATTTATCAATTTTATTCTTTATATGAACCTGAAGATTTTAATACTTCCAGACCATTTTCAATGGAACTTTTTCCCCAGAAATTCTGGGGACATTAAGTGACAGCTTAATGACAACAAGGTTATCTTGAATACTGCAAAAAGAGAGTGAAAATTCATAGGCATTTCAATAAAATAGTGTCATTAACTGCATATCTTAGCCTCCATCTAGCAATTAGCTTAAAGAACTCCGAATACCAAGCAAGTAGCTTGGATTTAGAGGAAAAGATTGTTGTTTCATTAATACCATGCAGAATCTTATCTGACCAGAAATATCCACCTGCAAAAAGGTCATTTAAATTCTCTACAAGTATGTATGCTTTTAAAAATTCCTAAAATTGAGAGTCAGTATGTAAAACAAATCACAAAAAACCCCCTTGTCTTCTTAAAATCCAAATACAGTTTAGTCCACTCATTTGTATCTCATAGCTGTGGTAACCTTCCTCACAGCACCAACCAAGAAACCTCATCTGTCATCTAGAGTGACAAATCATTCTTTAAATATATTTATTATTAACAAGTAACATCATACACATTTTTCAAAGCATGGTCACTCTATATATCTTATTCAGTTGAGTTCACAATTCTTTATCAATTACCCTTGAACTAGACATTGCATGACACATGGAAGATGAATGGAAGTAGTAAAGCCAAATTCTCTAAGCTTGACAAGGCATGATGCCCTGATGACTACACAGAGAAAGACAGATATTCTTTACTTTGGAAGTCAACAGCAACATTAGAGTAACATAGCAGAACAGCCATGGGCCCTGAACACACCTTTAGTAAAAGGCAGCTGTGGCATCTTTCTGCAGCTCAATGGATTACTTTTTGGAATAACTGAGATTTGTTGCCAGTTCAAAAGCTTCTTACAGGGCTGTATTGCTACAGGATGTACTTGAAGTAAAGCCTTTATAGTCTCAGAATGAAGTCTTTTTTAAAGAACTGGTTTGTCAGAAGTAAACGATGACATGAATTGAAAGTTTATTCCTAGGAGGTTACAATACCTCTAAGACATTAGAAAGACATTAAATGGAACACAGGACTACTATAGAAAGGCTCTGTGTTTCCTGTTTTTTGACCCTATTAAAATCTTATGCATTATATGGTTCAAACTGGGACCTTAGAATTCAGGGGGTTTACTGTGGTATTACATACAACTTATGGAACTCCATATGCAGGCATTATTAATCAAGAAACTTAGCACTATGACCAAGTCATTAACTGAGAATGCTTATTCATACACAGTGCTTGAATTCCCAAAATATGGATTAATCCATCTTACAAGTCAAGGCTGACCCAAAGTATCATTTCTTAACTTGAAGCATACACTTGTTTAAATTTGAATTCAATCCTAAATTCTTAGTCTCAGTGGACTATCACAAAAAACACAACTGTATTTTAGGATAAGAAAAGCCCCAGCAACTCAAAAGGATTTGCTCCTTCCTTTCAGCTCTTCAGTCAGGAGGAACATTGCCTTGATAATTACTAATATTACTAGGTACTCACCCTATGGTCTTTAAATATAGTGATTTCTCTACCTAATACAGAAAAAGAATATAGGAATGGTGATGAAACACCAAGCATGAGAAATCTTGAAAATAAGGCTTTGGAAGGTTAATCCAGATGTGACATAGTTAATATGTCATAATCCAATGTTCAAAAGATAAAATAATGGAAACACAGAGAACTATTGATTCTGCTCACAAAATAAGCACATAAACACACCTATCTACCACTCACACTCTACTGTGCCAGACATAATATGAAACATGAATTTTGGGTTTGATAGGATTGAGTATTTCTATTATTTTGAGGATGCTCGTACACAAAAGGTAGAAAAGATGAGGGGAAAAGGGGCAGAGACGAAGTCCTGATGCAACTGGGTGTCGGGAAACAGTCAAAATTATCAAAAAAGTTTCTCTATCAAGTCATCCATTTTTATTACAGTTGCCATATTTAGAAAAGAGGTGTTTCAAATAAGCTCTTAAAGCCTGTCCAATTGTTTGGACCCTACCCAGAATTGCAGAATCACTTTCATGCAGATGTAAAATTAGGGGAAATGGGATCTTTATTTGATACAGTGAGGCCCAGCTGATCTTCAATAGTCTGGCTACCACCCAGATGATCTCCATTTCCAAGCCAGAACATGCCACTGGAACATCTGGGAGTCTCACTCCTAGTTAGCTCTATGCACTGTACAGCTACTTCCAGAACCTCCACCATCTTCCAGTACTTTCCCATAATTTTTCATAATTTTTGCTAACACTGTAGGGTGTGGAAAGTTTTACTAACCATTATATAAGCAAGCATGATAAAAGCACACTTCCATCATATAAAAGCTCTTTCCTCTTTTATCTTTTTAGCAAAATTCAGGAAACTAATCACAATCACTGTAAATTCAGAAAACTAATCACTGAGCGAACAGTACTGAGCTACACAGCATGAGTTAAAGATATATCATACGTAGCAGGAAAGTGACACAATTTATATAAAACAACAAAAACAAAAAACACCAAAAAAACAAACCCACTTCTGGTCTATCACTTTGGTAGCATTCCAGCACAGATCACCCTTCCATAGTTTCAGTGGATCTTCATGCTAGTAAGACATGAAGTTCACCAGTACCAGAGGTCAATTTAACTCAGCTTCTGTAGAAATGCTAATGATGTCTTAAGCAAGAAGGCCTAGAAAGGTCTGACCAGGTCCAGATAGGAATTTGAGTAAGTGCTTGCCTGCCACTTATTCCACTCCTAGAATCAAAACAGTGCTCTGACACCTTTGATCTTATATGTGAAAGACAATAAGGCAGTGATTGATTAGCATTAGCATTACTCTGAGAAGCTATTTTAGGATGCTCTTCCAAACAAGCACATTGTCATTCATGTGAAAGTCAAGAGCAAATGTTATTAGCATACAAGGAAACTCTATTTCCTTGCTGTTACAAGCTCTCCAAAACTTACAGCACTATTCATTTAAGATTCTGAGAAAACTTGATATATAGATGACTATTAAAGCATATTTCTCTCTTGCTATTCCAGACCACAATTCAATAATAGGTGGTGATGTGCAGACAGAAGTATCATCTTTTCTGAAACATTTAACCATTACATCAAAACACTCACACATAGCCTCTTAAATGGTTGTTAAAGCCCAATTGAATGAGACAGAAAAAACATAGTGACCACATTCTGAATTAAGTACCTTTTTTTTTTAATAAAATGGGATGGACACTCTTGTTTTTATAACAGAAATAAATAAATGAAGATGCAGTTCATTGGAATGCTACACAAGCTTTCTTTTTAAAAGCCACATTTTCTCCACTAGAGACATTCAGTATGTGAAGAGCCAGGGGTTTCTTGAGCACATGAGATAACACTGCATCCATACACAAAGCATTTATATAAGTACCTTGATAAGGACTTTTTACTTTCCACAAAGCCAAATGCCAGTGTAGTAAATATGACTCGTGTCAGCATGATTTCTATAGTTCTCACATCACAAAATACTCTACTGCCTTCTGAACAGTCTTAGAAAAACCTTCTAGAACATCCCCAGTGTCAGATACTGTGGCCAACACTAGTTGATGACAGAGCCAGTAAGAAACTTAGTCCTGCACCTTGCATGCATCTTTTGCAAGGCACAACAGCCTCCTAAGGCTAACCTGAGCAGCCAATAGCTTTATTCATTCCGGCCCCTTTCATAGTTTTGAGAGAACAACTCCACAAGACAGAAAGGGAAGCTAGATGGAGAGCTAGGCACAACAGTAAACAGACAGCACTACACCAAAACATGATTATTAGGCACAAGTCTTACCACAGTGACAAGAAACAGATTTCAGAGGAGAGCCTGTACATTTAGGTAGCAAAAAAAAAAATAAATCTCTACATACAAACATTTCACTGTTATGACTACTTACTTTGCTATTCCAACAAAAGTTGTGCCTTGCATGTATGTTAAGTGCATTCAGTATGTTGGATGGATTTAACATTTCAAGCTGATACACACTGGGTAACAGTTCACAGCCTCACACTACCCTCTTACAGTTGTCATACTATACAAGATGTAAGCACAGTATGCATCTTTTTTATGTAAATTTCCATCTTAAGCAAACAAACCCTTCACTGCATTCATTGTCATTGTACTGCAAGACTAATGTAGTCATGTATTGGATGAAGGTCTAATAGTAAAGCATTAGAGTTACTAAACTGACTTGTGTGATAAGAAAATCTCCATAGTGACAGGGAAATCCCATTTGCAATATTGTAGCTAGACATTAAATTTAGCACTTTGTGTAGTGACAACCATTTAAGCAACAATAGACCATACAAACATATGAGGGAGGCAGGCACAGTAATGCACTCTACAGAACTTCACCTACAGTCTAAAAATCCTCTCATTTTGCTAGATGCTCACTTGAATTCATTTTATATTTGGTCTTCCAGTAAGCCTGAACAATACTAAGTTCATAAATACTACCAAGCTCTGTTGAATTTTGAACAGGAGTTAAGCACTCCTTAATGTTGAGGAAGAATTTCACTTACTGGTGTCTGCTCAAAATGCTCAAACAGCTCAGTTCTCATAGGCAAAGCCTCTGAAGGACAGAGCCAAATTATTTCTTCCTAGGTTTCCATTTCATAAAAACTTTCTTTATAGGCCCAATTTAAGCACAATTATATTAGGCTGGATGTAGCTCACTGAAAATAGAGCTGCAATGCAGCACAACCATTTTAGCTAAGCACAACACTAAACCCAACCTGTGGTTCAGATGCCAACAGATCAAGTGTGATATCACATCAGCTAATAATGTGTAGTGACACATTATTAAGCCTAAATTTAACTTGCCTAAATTTTACTTGCCATGTTGTATTTTAAATGCATCCATTTTTTCATGAACACAAAATCATATACACAGCTACTTTTGACTTTTTCTTGGCATCTCAGTAGATCCTGAACTTCAACAGAAAAGCATGCAACAAGATTACCATACAAAAGCAGTCCACACAATAAATGCTCTTCAGCTAGCAGCTAGAAAGAAGCGTATTCTATGATCTACACTAGAAGTAGACTACCTCCTAAATTGCTGATTGCCTTTCATTTCTAAATAAGTCTATTTAAGTTCAGGTCTGGGGTCTCTTTTGTTTAATGCCTATTGCTCCTTAGAGGATTAACATTACTTTTGCCATGTTGTCATAAATATTGCATAACTACTTAAAATTACACCAGTCTACCCCACCAAATGGAAATGGTAAGAGTTTTGAGGTTACTTACCAAAGCAAGAAACCTACAATCTTAAGCTGATATTACAAGGAAGGAAATGTGTCAACATCAGAACACTAGCTTCAACATTAGTATTTCCTAACCTTTGTATTAAGGAGCCCCAGTCATGAGTCAATCCCATCTTCACACTGAACAAAACAATCCTTGTCCTAAAAATTTCACAATCTGCATTTCATCCTCATCCATAATGCCCCAAAAAAGCTGTCAAAAAAGTTAATCAGCATTGCTATTTTTAAATCAGTTCTTAATTTTCTGCTAACAATTCAACTTGAACCACACAAATTAGTGATTCTCTACAATGAAACATAATTATCATGACTAAAACACAGTTTTGAAAAGTAAAGGGACCAACAGTCAAAGTTCCCTCCTTACCAAAGGTAACTTTTAGAATGCTTTTAAAGATACGATTAAAAGTAGGGTATAGAATCTTGAATCTTACCGCAAAAACGAACTTGTACATCTTCAACCCTCAACAAGACCATAGCTATAATTAATCTTTCTATACTCAAAATTAATTCACTATGTTCTGTTTGTCTATTAAAGCTTGTCTTTAGTTTTATATATTATACTTGCCTTCCCCTCAAAGTGGTGAGATTTATTATGCTCACTTGTTGCAAGACTTTCATTGTTCAGGCTATTAGTTTGATTCATCCCCAAGTTTTCAAAGGTCAGCTGCAAACCCACAAACAGCTTGACAAACAACCAACCTTCGTAGATGAATATCAAATTTACGTGATATTATATCATTCTCATACTTTTGCAATTTGCAGCAATCTAGTTCATGACATATCATTTAAAGACATGGAGGCTTTAAATTATTCATGGGTTCAAACTACCAATAAATTGTTCATAAGTCTCCTCCTTCCTTGGGTACTTATTCCCTCTGAAATTATTCCAATTTCAAATAATCCATTCAGAATTTAAACTGATAGCCAAGCTCACATCTGAATTTGTGTGTTGTGTGAGTCTGACCTCACTGATTTGCAACTGTCTCAAAAGAGCAATTTTAAAATGAATAGCCCTGGATAGGGTGTAGGAGCTGGTGGGCCAGAGCTGAGCAGGGGTGACCCCTCGGGATGTGATAAGAGCTTCTGGGTGGAGGCTATTTCTCTTCTGAGCACCAGCCTTCAATGCTGGGACATCCCTCCAGGCACACTAATGGGGCTGGAGCAAAGCAAGGATGGCATCAAGAAGAAGCCCCTTTCCTGAGGGCCAACCTTCAATGCTGGGATACCCCTGGAGGCACGATGTACCTGGTTAAGTGGCTGGAAGAGAGGAATAATGGCTTCTGGAAGAAGGTAAGAATTGATGACTGAGTGGGGGACTACAGCCTTCTGCCTTCCAGGCAGCCTGCCTGCTAATCACCCTGGCTGACTGACATCTGCCCCTTCAGAACAAAAGGACTCAGAGGTACATATTGCTGTCCATGCTCTGACTGCATCGTCTTTTGACCCACCACCATTACTGCACCAGAACCTGTCCAGGATTAGCACCATCCTGAAGAACCTCGCTGGACAGCTGGACCCCCGGTGGTGACTCTCTCATTTTTTCCCACCTTCTTACCCTTTATTTCTCCTCTCTTCACGCTTTCTTTCTTACCACCTTTTCTCTCTTAGATCTTCTTTTCTTCTCTACCTCTTTTCTACATTTTTTGCCTGTGTCAATTCTCAAATAAAATCTGCTTGCACTCGACCATTTTCTATGGTTGGACTTTGTTATGTGTATCCAAAGAAAGAAAATAAATTTTAATGTTACCTCGGACCGTAACATGTTTATTTCTCAGTTACATAATCTCCAATAAATTTGTTCACCAAAAGGTACCCAGTCAATATGGACCACATAAGTCAGTTAGCTACATATTGATTATGTTTTGTTTAGATCTGGAACATTCTGTGATTATGTGAAATAGGAGTGCAGCATTTTTGCAGCAAAGAGCATGTAAAATTCCCTTTTCCATGTGTTTCTTTGTGTGGGTATACACACATACACACCCTAGAAGCAAAGATGTTTTCCAGCAAATAGTCCTTTAGCATAACTATTTGTTTTTTGGTAAACTGGCAATTACATGAAGAAAACATCGTGTCAAAGACCCCATGAGAATTTTTGGCTTACATTTCATAAAAAAAATTTAGTCCAATTTAGAGAGGAAAGGATGTGACAGTGGTGAAAAAGTTGGTCCCTTTCCAGGTCTACATCTCTGAGCCCAGCATGAGACAACTGTTCTACATTGAGTTCTCTACAATAAACCATTCATTCTACCTTTTCAAAAATTTTCCAAAGGAAAGTAATACTCTTTTTATTATGTGTTAATTGAGAAGAAACACAAAGTAAGATTTTACTTCTTTGATGTATGAAGTGGCAGAGGTCATAGAACACACGTACATATGCTTGCTAGAAAGGTCCCAGGTAAGAGGAAAATAAAATTACTAATCTAAAGAAACTTTACCTCTTTCCACAAGTATGGAATCAGCTGACTGTTATTGCAGATATATACAAATAACATTTTATTCATTGCTAGTACTTCTTTTGAAAATTAAGGGCCTTATATCTGCATGATGATTAGTACTTCTTAGAACTTGCTTTTTGTTTTCAGGTCACTTGACTAGTTTCTCAGTAATACTGAATGGGCTATTGATCTGTTTTTGTATGCTTGTGATGAATGTTGATCACTGCAGATCACTTCAAGTCACTTGTGGTTGACACTGATCACTTTGAAACTGCTGTATTTCTTCAGTATAAAATTGAACCCTCTAGACATTGCAATGTCTAAAAAAAAAAAAAAAAAAAAAAAAAGAAAAGAAAACTGCCTGGAATATTCACAAAGGTTCTGCCAGCAACAATATCAGAATGTTTTTTGGAAGTCACATAACAGAAATAAAAATGCATGAGCAGCCCTGGATGCTGTCCAATGAAGATTTCAAATACTAAAATAAGCCACAGTGGCAAATATGTCACAATAAGCAGCACCTTTTCAACCATCCTTCACATTACTTTTATATGAAGCAACTCATTACTTCCAAAAGCATCACTATGGAATTTCCTTGAAGGTTCATTAAAAGCATTGTACAAGTCCTTGACCTTCTCATAGGCTTATAAGCACTTGCAACTGCTCTGTAACATCTTTGGAAGGTAGACTGCTATGAGCCATAAGAGAAAGGGGGTGAAGAAAGGAATATAACTCATGATACTATCATAGTCTGCATGTTATCATTTGTGGAGAAACCTATTTTGTGCACATAATTGAGTTTCATCCCATCCCCAGGTCTGTCAGGAGCATACATAGAGATGACTTGAATTTATAAATTTATAAATTCTCGTGTCTCTCCTTTAAATATACATTTTAATCATAAGCATTTTGAAGTCCTGGCATGCACTTTCTATGCATGATAACTGCCTAGAAGCTTTTATGGAAAGCAGAAACTTGTTCTCATTTGCACTAAGAATATTTCATAACACAAAAAGAAAGCCTTAAGTTCTTTGATTTCATCCACAGCAAGCATTACCTTACACAATTAAATTTTATAGGAAATACCTGTCAGTCTACCACTTTTTTCCCAGTACTTCAAATTGCTTCAGTTAACATTAATTAAAAATAATAATGTAGTGTCATGAGGTTTTGATTTATCTGTTTTTTAAATATCAGAAAGAAATCAACTAACTCAACATTAACAAGTTAGCACTGATTCCTATTAGAGCCAAAGATTACAGAAATACACTGAACTTTTGGTCTAGCTACTTAGATGATGTTTTTAATATCTGGTAACAAGTTTCTGAAGCAGAGCTGGAGCTTCTTAGACATGTTATTTGCCTTCAGTTCTCTTTCCTCTTAAATTGCAACCACAGATGAGCTGACTGTCAAAAACAAAAATGCAAGGGTACCAAAAAAATCTGATTAGCGACACAAAGATATCTGTGATCTTATTTTCATTCACAGGCTAGTCTTCCCACCTGAATATCTGAAATATTTCTTAAAGTCCACCTTGAGAGGAAATCAACTCCTAATGAGAGATGCAACATGGGCAAGGAGCCAAAAGAGTAAGAGGCAGCTGAATTAGCCTTCAAGATAGCAGGTAACATTTTCAGAAATGGAAGGTCTGGATTTGTGATATCACCTGGCTTATTCTTTTGCAGTAAGCAGTCAAAAATAAAGAAAAGGGTTCAAAAGGACAAATTTCCTAATAACCTCTTCAGGTAGGTCAGCTGGTTAAGGATACTCTTATTGTTCCTTTATTACAGGAGAAACACCTTGAGCTGGCCTTTCAAATCTAGCAAATGTTGGCAGAATAATCTTGGCTAGGTACTAAGGTTATTAATGATAAAAATGTATCCTGAGGCTCAGGCAACCATGTGCACATATTTCAAGCTTACTGCTGTTACAGAAATTGGCAGCTCTGAGATCCAGCTGAATAAAGACTATCACTCTCCAGTTCTTTCATTACTAGACTCTCCAGTTCCATTCCTTCAAGGCTTTTAAACTGTCTGTTCTCCACACAATGTTTGAAATGCTCCTTTGACAGGGGACCCTAAAAGACAAGTATGATTACTATAAGTGCCCCACATACCCCTCCTTTCTCCCTTTAAAAAATAAAAATGAAATTAAAAAAAAAATCTCAAGTGCAAAGAACAAAATTTTAAGGAAAAATGTCGATTTGAAGCTCTGTACAGATAGAGAAGCTATTTCTGGAAAGCTCCACACTACTGTCCATCCTTCTGTTTTAATTCCACATCCTCACATCCTGCTCTTTTTTTTTTTTTTTTTTTTTTTTGAAGAGCAGAAGAACTAATATAGAGAGCACTCCTGGCTCAGACAGAAGCAAGTTATCACGATCTTAATGGCTACACTGCCAAGCTGAAGTAGCCATCTGCCAGCATGCTTTTAGCCCACTTTAATTATAAGACAACACAATTTACCTTAATCTTCCACATAAGAGCAAAATGTGGGATAACATGACTTAGCTCAAATCTGAAACAAAACTGCATTATCATTCAATGTGACAGGCAAAACATGCACCCAGCTAATGGATAGCAAAGGTTAGCTGAAGGGAGGAAACTTGTTAAACCATTACAACTCAATCATGCTAATGAAAGGTTGAATCTAATGTGCTTCACAGCCTATCTGAGCCTTAAGTGCAGCTGAGGATGCATTCATGAGCAGTTACTCCAGTTCAGATGAGTCAGATGAGGTACAAGAAGCTCTGTGGTTCATTTGTGATGTTTGATAGATCATATAACATTCATATAAACAAACTGGCATGATTTTGTACAACACTGAACAAACAAGTAAAGCAAACACAGACAACCCTTCTTTTTAAAAAAAGCATATAAACTATGGTTAGTGGAATCATATCTAGTTTGCAGATGTATTCAGTCTACAGATACGAGGAAATTTTTTGTAGAGGAAATAAAGAATGAAAACTACACGCTGTTTTACTGTACAAACAGAAAATAGTACCTTTTTTTACATGTATATTTATTAATAAATTCATGCCTGAGCACACAATGATGCAAAACACACTTTGTTCTTTACAAAATGATCCTTTAAGAGATTTTTAATCTGAGTTTTAAAATAAAACAAAAAAGCCAGCTCCTTTAGTATTAAGCTGCTGTGCCTGTGAAACAATTATACTCCATTTAAAGGGCTGCTACGTGCTCAGAGACACTGTGCTTATGTACCTGAAACTTTCCTGCAATACTGTATTTATCTTGCTGCAGTGGTAAACACTACAACTTACTCTTTCTGTTTGCTTAATAATATGTCAATACTTAATTTTTAAATAAGTGGTAATATTTTTTACCAAGTTTGCCCTCTGCCTACTCTACTGACTTGTAGAATAAAGTAGAGGTACAACAGAGATAACTCCGGTCCATTATGCCAAAGAGATTTGATGCCAAATTATGATGAATTATCAGGCAATGAGAGTTAAAAAAGAGCCAAGGCTTCTGCTCAGGATGAATACTAATAAGGATAGAAACCACTGATGCAAATTACTGCACTTGTACAAAACCCCAATGCTTGAAGATGTGGATAACCAGATAAAAGAATACATCTGTGTACTGATACCTTCTCATAAAACCATGTAGTTACCACTTGTAATATTGGCATTAGCTTCAGAATTTTCCCCAATTTATATTAAAAAAAAAAAAAAAAAAAAAAAAAAGGTGAAATAAACCAGAAACCCCAAGCTTACATGTATATGAATAATCAAGAACATCCCCTATTCCACCATGGGGTGTTTGCTTTAATCAGTTGTCATTCAGATTTTGTTGTAAAGATACATGCAGCTTTGCCAACCATGTAATGCCACTGACTCTAACCTGCTGACTCTTGTTGGACCAAAACCAAGGAAACAGTCAGATTGCTATTTTTTTTCTGCTCAAGGTGCCTAAGCTACTCTGTTATTCCTCTTCCTTCTGCCACACATAATAATCTTTCAATTTTATTCCATTGTTTTATCTTTCACCTTTTACTTGTAACTTAAATATTATAGTGCAAATCTCTTAGGAAAAGCCCAGCTTTTCTTCATGTTTTCCTAAGTGTTTTCTTTCTGCATAAACCTTAGAAGCTCTGGAGTCAGCTCACCAATTGTCAGCACTCCTGACAATTAAAGCATAACAAATGAAAACTGTGCAAAGAAAGATGCTGTTATAGAATAATAATTCAGTATTAGTAGTATGTTTGAAATTATAAGTAGTCTTTTGTGTTATTTATTCTGTTATTTACACAACATAGCAGGGAACTTGCATGCTGTATTGTTCCATATAATTAAATTTAAAGTTATAGCCTCCATTTCTCATATTAAGCTCCCAATTAAGAGCTCATAAGCTGGCTCAGTAATACCTGACCTACAATGAAGAGCAGGCTGTTTGATGTTGGGTTCTGCACTAAAAACACCACTTGGGCAACTGTATGTGCAAGGATATCTGCTTTGCTTTCAAAAAGAAAGCAGCCTCCAAAGATCACAGAAGTATATGATGCAATTATATACTGATTTTTTGTCAGATTATAGGGAACACATCCAGGGACAATTTTTTTTCTCCTTAGTGGATATGAAAACACTTCCATGCTCAGTGTTAATTGGAAGTTTGACAGTATGTAGTATATCTAGACTTCTCTAGTTAATTGATTAAAACTTTACCATTTGTCTACATGACTACCTTCTATTTGCCTAATAATGCAAAACATTATAAAACGTAGTATTCTTCCCATAGCTGAAAGGTACATCTAAGTAATGAGGAGCATTCATCATAGTCCAACAGGGACAGTCAAATTTCAGACAATGGAACCAATTTAAGGTTGTTTAATGAGCATTTCTGGTGAACTTGAGAAATTTTCTTCTTCAGTACAAGATCACTAGCTATGAGTCTCCACTAGATATAGATGTCACTGAGAGGCCTTTTGCTTCCAGATTTTCTCAATTAACTTGAGGGAGGTGAAAAAAAGAGCCTTCAAATAGAACTGTCCTAGATCAAACGCATTTGCATAATTTACAATTTGAATATACAACAGTTAGCCAAGTTGAGATCCACCTTGTCAAAAATCATTGTGGTTTACAAAAGCATAGCTGACCTTGGGACAAGTAGAGCAGCTGCCTTCCTTATGGAATGCTCCAGCCAGAGAGGGTGTACTGGCAGGAGCAGCACTGTCTTGGGATACAGTAAAGACATTAAACAAGACCACATCTCACATAGTTCATAAACATCCAACATTCATGTCAAAGACTACATCTTTCGAATGACACTTTTTCTTCTTACATACTTCATGTTTTATCAAACAGTAAATTTGCCTCTTGGTTCTTTTTCTATACCCAACAATGTGTTTGCTCCCAAAGAAGCTTTATTCAGCATTTGTATTAATGAATCTTAAAAGTACATATGAACAGATGAGAGAGGCAGGGGAACCTTTAGAAAAGCATCACAGGCAAGGACCATCTTTATCCCTTAAATGGTCAGTTCTCACCATTCTTCAACACATTCCAAAAAGCCCTTCTCTCCCGAAACAAAATCTTTAATGTATGTTCATATACATATGTATATGTATCTTTGCAGGCATTATGAACACTTTCACAATTCAGCCTCTTAAATCTATCTTCACATGTGGATTGAGCTCAACATACATTTAATTTCTCAGATTCTTCAGTGAAAGATGAAGGACGTTTTACAGTTTAGTGGAGGAAAATAAGTCAGGCATGTTCAACACCTAAACAGCAAATAAAGTCAGGGTTTGAAGGTAGAGTCTTCAAACGTACATATAAAGATTTCTTAAATCCTGGAGGGTTGAGTGCAAATTAAGAAAAAAACCCAAACAAACAAAAACTCTCACACAGTTAAGACTAATAAAACCAAGCAGATGCTTCTAAAGGATAGAACACAGAGTAAACCACCACAGCATGCAAAGAAAACTTGCATCTATAAAATGCAAGCAAGCACAGTATGAGCCGAAGTATTTTTGCAAGGAGCAAAACTTTGGTGCAAAATTAACACAGGAATGGAATGTTGTGTGAATTCATCAGTAGCATCCAAGAAAAGGGAGTTTTGAGCAAAGCTAGTAAACGAATGCTCTTAAAAATAGAAATAAACATCTGTCAGCTCCCAAACATTTTTAAAAGGACTGAAAATACCTGAACATACCCAAGATTAGTTCTGCTTTTTTTTTTTTAACAGAAGTCAGAACTCAGGTCAAATTTTACTGCATTGTTGTGCTACTTTCCTTGCTATCCCATAGGTTTTATATATTATCCCTTAAGGATCTTCCATTCCTATTTAAAGTTCCATAAAATATGCTAAGTTCCTTAAACATGAACAAATTTATTGTTTTTTACCTGTAAGACCCACAAAGTTATTCTTTCATAATGCTTTTTCAGTTAAATCCCTCATGCCAAATAAGTCACATTAGTAAAACAACTCTACAAAATTATCAGTGACATAGTCAATGATGGCATTTAAAGTTGATTTCACTTGTAAACAGTTGTTGCATTTTATTTTTATTGTGTACAGATGATTTCTAGATCAGGTGGCCTCTGCCTTCAAGTGTAATTACTTTTCTCTTACTGCTAACACCAATAAGCTACCAGATTCCAACTTCATCTAAAGGATATCTTTTACTGGATTTGGAAGGCAGACATATACCACCTATGGCTTTGGAAAAAGCTTAGAAACTTATTTTATCAAATGTATAGCTGTTTACAGCAGTATATAGGAGATTTACAGCAGACAGACAAAAATTTACTTCTTCCTTTCAGTAAGCTAATAAATCAAAATCTTAGTTTCACCTTTGAATGAATGCTTGTGGTTTACCCATTCTAGAAAACGGCCTACAAAGCAAGACAAGTTTTAAATGTATACAGACACCAATAACCCTCTTAGCAAGGGCTAAATAGAACTAGGACTGCTCCAAAAAGCACAGCAAGTTACAGCACAGATATGAAGAGCAAGATTCAGAGACAAGTCCTGACCAGCTTTCTGAAAATCAATGGTAGAGTATGACACACATCTTCCAGTGTTTTGCAAATACTATACAAAATCAATGTCTTGTATGCATCCAGTTTTTCACTAGTTCTTCTGCAGTGGGATATGAAGTCAACATGGGCTTTGAACTGTATCTGCCTAGACTTTTTTCCCTATGATAAGTTCTTGGAAACAATTAATAGACTTTATAGTACAAAGATATTAAAAGCCAGGTTTCACTAGATTAAGATACAATAAGTAGATTTTTCAAAATAATCTAAGCAACTAAGGAGATAATAAGGTTTTATATGCAAGTCTTCCTTCTGAGCACTGTACATAGGGCCTTGCTAGTATTGACATGACTTACAGCAAGACCACTTGAGGTCCTTCTAGTTCTATCAGCCCTGAATATCCCTCATGTATCCCCAGTCCCTGAGCTGTCTGGCTCTGTTTCTCCATCTCCTCTCAGCCCTTGAGCTCCAAGATCTTTGAAACCTCTCTGCCATCATCCAACAAGCTCTCCCACATCATACAACACTGCTTCCCACTCTCCCAGAAAAGCCACGTAGCCAAGTTACTCTAAAGCAACCCAACATACTGACGGAAACCAAATCCCACCCCCACAAAGATGCACAGCAACCTACAAAAAGCTCTTTCGGAATACAGTGTTCAATGGAAGGTCCTGCAAAGTGAGATTCAGGACTTTATCACTTAAAGTTTTAAATACAAAAAACTATCCTTCCCTGCCATGGCCGCTTCATATGAAGCCAGAGTTAACTACCTAGAGACACAATTGCTCTGCTTTCAGGGGAAGAAGCCTGTACTTCCCTCCCCAGAACCACCAACAGAGCTGAATACTTACAGTATTCCTGTTCATCTCAGTAAGACTTACTTTCCTTCATTTACTGACTGTGATTAAATCTTTCTCTTTATAAGGCCAAAGTCTGACCGTAGATACTGAGCTGTTGATATTTTGACCAGATACTTTCAATTAAATACTTGAAAGAATATAGGTAACCATTACAGCATTTCAGCTTACCTGAATTTTGTATTTATCCACAACCTGTACTTACAGGTAGTGATGTTTAGCCTGAACCAACTCTTCAGTGAAGGCAAAACTATTCATTTTTGCAGAAAAAACAACCATGAAGGCACAGGAACTATAACATAGGTCAGACCCAGGCAGGTGCTCTGATGGGAGCTTAAATAGGGCCCCTAGGCTCATGGGTGGAGTGGGTATCACAGGTGAAGCTGTTTAAGGCCATTAATGCCTATTAGTGCTCTCAGGGCACTGATCTTCAGCTGTGCCTCTATCAATCACACAGGATTTTTCCACCAGAGTTTTTAAGTTTTTAATAAAGCATAATTTTGGGTTTCCTTCTCACAGAATTTTTTTCTGCACTTCACAGTTTCCTATCTTGGTCCAAATAGAAAAAGGAGTTGCTACTAAAGTAAAAAAAAATATCTACTTAAGCATACTAAATCTTTATCATCCACAGGAATATAGAAACCTTATTACCTTCAAAAAAAACCTCAGTAACTAACAAAGAAATTAAATTCACCACAGCAGTTATAAAGTAATGACAGGGTGCAATAAATTTCAGATGCTACACAAAGCAGCTCTGGTCATCAGAATAATTTTTCACAGCTTTAATTCTATTATTTCATTTAGTCCAAGTCATGAGTATAGCTATCCACCTTTTTACAAATTAGCTTCTTCTACTGAAAATAAATGACTCAGAGCTGAGGTTGGACTTTGTTAACTGAAGACACCTGCCTGTCCCTTGGTAGGACTTTCCAAATGAAACAAAAAGAAGCAAACACCAAGAAATCAAAGGTTGATGAGCTTTCTGGTTAGCCTGAGACCCATTACTGAGCTTCCTGTTCTGTTGCTTCCTGCTCAACCAAGGTTAGTGCTGTACATCTAGTGAATAATGACCCATTTATGAATTACTACCTTGCAATTCTTCATGACAACTTTTAGTTAAAAGTCACTTGGGCTTGGAAAGGGTTGCTGTCTCCCTTTTCTCTGTTGTAATATAATATTCAACTGATGCAACATGCAATTTAAAGGGTTTTCTTTTATGTTAGGTAATTGAAATCAAAATGGTATTGGTTTACAGTGTAATTACTATAGGAGAGAGGTCATTTTACCACTTTTCCTGTAAACAATGAACATGTTCTCATCAGTTATGTAGAACAGTTTAATTACGTGTATTTTGAAACAAAGAAGAAAAGAACAAGGAGTTGGTAAGAGGTGAACTTCTAATCAGTAAAATTGTATAAGCATAGTCTCTGTATATATCATATTGAAATCATTGCACAAGGATGGTCAGCTGTTGTAAATCTTAGGTTGTGTATAGTCATTATGTCTTTATTTATTTTCTGTCATTGCATGTGGTACATGTTCACCTCTAAGGTGGACTACAAGCAAGAGAAGAGGCCAACTGTCAGGACTGTCTTACACCTTTAGTTATTTGGGAGTTTTTTCCAAGAATAATTCAGAGTTTCTAGTTCATTTTCCATGAACTAGAGATACTACTAGTGTAGTTCCTGCACAGAAATCCCTACTCTGAGTGAACTGCAGGTGCATCTTATTTTGGCACAAATCAATTCTACATTTTTAAAGAATCTGTTTGAATTGGAGGTTGTGGCAGAAGCACACATGCTCCTTCTTACATGTGCTGTCAATCACAGGTAGAGAGCCCTCAGTCAAGTTCCCCAGATACCTGAGCCTGCCAGAGACCACCCTGGCTAACAGGCCTACCTAAGAGACCCCCTCAACCTATAGGTGATCACAGTTCAGATCCAACCCAGCTTATAAATGGAGCCCCCACCAGAGACCCAATTTGAGTGGTTCTCTTTGGAGCAGTGGGTCTGTAAACCAAAAAGAATCCTGTGCATCAGAATGCTGTTCAAAGTTAATTCCCAAGGGTTTAGCATCCTCACCTCATGGGTGAGTGGTAAGAGAATTTTGAGTCACCTTTCTAAGCTTAGTTACACACCGTGTAGGATTTAGTTCCCAACCAACATCCTGAACTTGTAAATAAATTGCGTCTGCCAGAGTGTTATTATATTTAAACATAAGATCTCTCAATTTGACAGCTCTACCTTTTTTTCTCCAACACCTTTAAACTGACTTTTGTGATATAAATTTTATTGGTCTCACACTTCTGCAACAGAGATGTCCTCCAAAACGTGGAAACCTAAAATGTACAGGGATAAAATAAATTTGTGATCAAAATACTTAAGTTTGCTTACTTTTGAGGTAATGGGTCTAGGAAAACTCTCTACTGGCCACTTTTGTGCTCATTCAACACCATGACCAGAAGTTCACGGAGCAGGCAGATCTGCTCATGGTACTCTTAAGTTTTTCAAGGAAACTGTATGTACGTAGGGAATCCAAGTCTATGAGTTGCACAATTTCACTCCTGTGCTAGCTGATTAATCTCATGCTCTCACTGTACTGAGCAATCAGAGCTGTTCACCTTGTTCTGCAGCTGGTTTTGGTTATCTCATAATGATATAAAGGCAACATAATCAAACACGAAAAATGAAAAATCCAACTCAATCATTCATGAGATATCTAAAAATAATGTTAAAAAAATTAAAAAGAAACATTAAAAAAACGATTTCTAAAAGTGATGTTAAACAAATGCACGTAGAAAATATCAAAAATCCTTTAAAAAATTGTGTTAAACAAATTTAATTTTAAAAAGGAGACCTTTTTTACAAGTGTTGCTCTGGACTGTGACATGAAATAAGCTGTTTGATTGAGTTGCCTTTATCTAATCATGATGAAATAATGAGATTAATTGGCTACCATGCATTACAAATTGAGTGACTGATGCACTCGAACGTCCCTACATATACACAGTTTCCTTGGAAAAATCAGAAAGCTGTGAGCAGAGCTGCCTTATCCCTGAGGTTCCAAGGTACTGAATGAGATTCTGCTCCTGGTGCTGAGTGAGCACCATCTGCCAGTCCCACATACAGTTATCCTGGCAGAGAGTGGGAAGTGTAGACCCGTCTGACAGAGGGTTGTCCCTTTCTGGAATGCAATTACTGCCAAAACAGAGAATTAGGTATAAAAATCTCTATATAGCTTTCAGAACTAGAGTAATTCTGGCATACATTTTAACTGAAAAAAAAAATTAATACCATATGCCATAAGACTGTGTTCCAAAACACATTTATGCTTGGATAAAACTGTTCATAGTGGTGTGTAGGTCATCATAACAGCAGGAGTAATAAAGGTTCACTTCATAGAAGCTCACCATCACCCAAACAAGCACATTTAGAAAAAGAATTGCAGTGTGCTAACTGTAAATTAAGGATATTTCCATTTCCAACCTGCATAATTTCCATGCTTTGCACTGGTCTTCACCTATGCAACTACCTTGCTATTTCATGCATATGTTTGATACAAAATGTGAATAAAAAGTAATTGCTGGGGAAGAAATAAAAATAAAAGTTCATGTTCTTCAATGAAAAGCTTCAATGACAGAAACAGTTACAGGCAAAAAAATTATGCTAGAACTACTAGGAAAGGCACAGATATTGCATACAGTACATATAAAAAAATTTGTTACCAGCCCTTAGTGTAAAACCACAGTTGGAATTTGTCTCTGACAACACTCAACAATGCTCCCTCAAGTCTCATGCTCCCAGCCCTCAATGAAACAGGTATGTTTATTTAGGACACTTAATTAGTGAAGGATTTTAGAGACATGGTATGAAGAGAATGGCCTGACCTTACTAGTAGGAAGCCATTTGGCAAGCAACTCTTACACCTTTAGTGCACCAAACTTAATCTTGAGTAGTAACTTGGAAATTGCTTTTATGAGACACTGCAATACATCTTAACCTAGGCATTAACATAGCTCATCTTTATTAAGATAAATTTCTTTTCCTTTCCATGAGGTGACAGTGTTTTTGCAACACTAGAATTCCACAATTTCCAAGAGGACCCATGAATGTTAAATTAGGTACTATCATGACAGAACTGTCAGTTTCTGGCTTTGTTAATGAGACTACTATCCTTGCATCCTCCCTGAAACACAACCTTACCTCTTTTCAGTCTTTTGATACTGTTCTAAAATATATCAGAAAGATTAGTTATAATTCCAACTGGTTTTATTGTGATATGAGAGACAGACAAGGTCCATAAATTACTTCTATTGGAATATTTACATAGAGCTTTCTTCCTTTCAAAACAGCAGTAGAAACAAACAACAAAGAATTAATTCCTACTGCAAAAGACAAATACAAGTCTTCCTTTTCTCAGTGGATTTTTGAATACATTAGTTTGCTATTCACCCAGGAATCCCCTCCAGTTATGCACTCTCCATCCTATTTTTTCAACTAGAAATGATGAAACACTTGTAATAACTACATCCCCAAAAGGCAGTTTATTGTTGTTAAAATAATTGGAAACCTGCATCTGATCCCTCATTGACACGTTTCTTATTGTCTGTCATAGAATTCAGAGTTACATATTTACAACTAAACCTGAAAGTGCTCTCTAGATTTATATACCAAACACAATCTCCTCCAATTTACAGCTTCAGTCAACACATTTAATGCAGTACATACATTACCAATTATTCTTCCACTGTAGCAAGGCAAGCTAAGATGCAAATTAGCTGCCAAACATACAGCCCAACCCCACACCCAGAGCTTTTGTTAGATCACTCTAGAGAGGAATTTATAGATCAAGTTAGCTGACTACTAATTGACTTGTTTTAATTTTTTATAGGTTAATTTTGCCAAAACCAGGAGCACATCTGTTTCAGCTAATTCAAGGTAATTCACTTAAATTATTATTCAGACCAAAATGACTCAGCAGTTTCAAGGAGCATTCCTTATGTATGCTGCCTGTGGGACTAATCCCGTAATCAGTGTCAGAAAACTCAGCAAATTTAATAACAGAACTGTTCAGACTCTGGTAGTTTTTGTAGGTCTGGCCTTAGACATAACCAAAAAGCTATTTGGAGTGGGGAAGGCATTGTTTCCAATGTTCCCTCTTTCAGAACAGTAATATTAGAGTGTTTTCTGTAAAACAGACGTGACAGTATATCTATTAATGTAACAATTCACATGACCAGTAAGAGTTAACTTTTATATTAAGATATTTATTACCCAGAGAGCTGAACAGATCTGCAATCGTCTCTGGCTTTTCTCACCCAGAGTAGTATTTAATCACCTTCATCTATTGTATTCCCAAAGTATGGTTTCCTGAAAAGTACCTGAAGACTAATCCTCTTCACTTTAATATCAGATCATTAGATTCAGTATGAATTGAAATGTGGAGAAAGTTAGAAAAGAAGGAGCACGGAAGTTACCTGTAGTTGATAATATCATAATTCAATTATACTTTGCTTAGATTTCCATGATTTTCATAACAGAAAAATAAATAATTAAAGGTTAAGAAGAAGGAAATAAAAGACTCTGAGTGGCAACTAACCAGGAAGGGTTCCTACTCTCAAGCCAGAAGTGGATTTTTCTGAACAATAAAAAAAAAAAAAACCAACAAACTTACAAGAGGGTTTCATTCCAATTATTCCTTTTCTCAGTAATCTATTCTTCATTATACCCAACATTTTTCAGCTTCTTTTGAAGCAGAACTTCTAGGCCCTTCAGCAGATCAGATGTTTATTTCAGCAGCCTGAAGTCATATTCTTAACATACAAGAAGTATTCATTAATACTATTAAAACCTGAAAGATGCCTTTATTTGACAGATATTTCAAGATACATTTCTGTTCATAGGCTGGAATTATCCTTACTTAAGAGCTAAAGCCCAACAAACATACAACTGTCTCACACTTACACCTTCCAATTTATACTATTCCCTTGAAAGAACATGGTGATATTCCATGGCAAATCCTTCATACATATAGCTGAACCATTTTCAGCATTTATATGATAATCTGCCTGTGCTTACTTAGGAATGTTTTGTCCCCCTTCTTCCTCTGATGATGAAATCAGTGTTTTGAGGTAGATGCAAAGCTAACTTCCAGTTATAAAAGTATCAACATGTGAGTTGAGACAGTTGTGCTTTATTCCCAGTTCTTTCAGTGACCTTCCCTCCAAACTAGGGCAAGTCACATCAGATCTCTCTCTTCTTTTGTTTGTTCTCTTGATTTCCCCTTCTGGAAGGTCCTCTGAGAACAGATTTTCCATGTACCTACAAGTGTCCCAAAGAGGCCTCACTCTCACTTAAGTCTTCCAGGTCTTTCCTATTACTGTCTCCATACTAAATAATGAATGGGAAATATTATTTGTTTGTGGTTTACAAATACAGAGAGGTGAAGTGTTAGATTTTCTCTCTCTGAAACAGCCAGGTTTTTTGGAACCTGGTATTGCAGGACTGATGCAGACAAAATTAGTACTCGGTGTGGGGGAAAGATACTCAGACCCAAGCAGTTACTGTTCCTGCCCTGAAGAAGAGGTCTCTGCATGAAAATTAAGATACAGAGAAAGAAAAAGAGTGAACTTGTTTATATTTCTGCTTCTTGCCCCTGAAAGTTCAAGTAAATATTACAGAGGAAAGAGCTGATATGCATTATGCTTTTATTCTGGCACTGGAAAAGAGATCTATCTTTAATTTTCTGTCATGTGACAGTGAAGTTAGTTTCCAAGAAATAAGAAAGCAACTATTCCTGTTTAAGATTATGTGTACTGCTGTACAAATGGTTTGAACCCAGCTATGGAATATACTGATTATTCTCTAAAATTGTGACAACTTCAACTTATCCTTTACTCAGCCCTAAGACTACACTTTCCAAGGATTTTCTTAGCTTATCTCCATCAAGGAAAACTATGTTGCTCCTTGTTTTCCCCGTTTGTCCTACCCAGGCTGAATATAATTTATGGCATCTCTTGAGATAGTTGTGGTGAGGGGAAAAGAAACACAGGTAGAGAAATAAGAGGAAAATTGAGGGATAAATTTTGCTAAATTAACTCTGTCCACAGAAAAGCTCGGAAAACAATTATATGCTCATCTAGGGTGTGAAGGGAATATTACTTTTTATATATAACACAATAAAGCAGTAAAATTTTAAAATGCACTTGGCAACTTGGCACTGAATTTTCTGCTATCAGTTATAAACCAAGGAGCTGAACTGTTTGCCTAAGGGACATATCAGAGATTTTGGTACCAGAGTTTTAAGGTATTTTTTTTCTACTACATATTGGAGACCTGGTTCAGAAATAGGCTCACAATGTTCTCTAATACTTTAGCTCAAAATAATCAAATCCTTGTGGATATGTTTAATTAATGGGTTCAAGAACATTGAGTCTAGATGAGTACAATAAAAAGAAACTCCAAAAGCAAGCTGTAAAAACAACTGTGTTAAGGTAATTTAACCATAGTAAAATCTGGAAATCTGGGGCATTTTCTAAACAAAAGAAAACAGTTGAAAGCCATTTTCAGTGAACAGATCAAGCATCAAAATTAAGTGGCAATTTAGAATAGCATCACTTTTTACACACCCATTCAGTGTCTCAAGCTTTAAAAGATCCAGCTCCTTCCAGAGAAAATAAATGGTATTCAGCTGACATCTGATGTACAGAAAGATTTGTAAAAAGGAAAAAAACTAGCAGGCCTAAAATATTTACATATGTTTCAACAGAGACATTTTACTTAACAAATGATCTATGATATGAAATGGAGGATGTTTCACAACTCTGAAGATTTTTTTACCAATCTTGGACAACCGAAAATTTTAAAGGGTGACTCAGGCAACAGATTCAAGGATAAAAATGAAAACTTAGGAAAAGAGACCCAAAAAGGCTGCTTCAAGAGTGGCTCATTAGCAAGGAACTACATACAGTTTTTTGCTCAGAGTGCAGAAATACACAGAATCACAGAATTCTCACAGTTGGAAAAGACCTCTAAGATCAGCGAGTCCCCATCAAACCAGAAAAAACCTACTCAGTAGTGCCACGTCTATGCATTTTTTTAATATGTCCAAGGATGCTATCCACCACCTCCTCAAGCAAGCCATTCCAGTACTTCATGACTCTTTCAGTAAAGAAAGTCTTCCTAATATCTGATTCCCTGGGGCAACTTCAAACCATTTGCTCTACTCCTATTGTTATTTACTTGGGAGAAGAAGCCAACACCCACCTCCCCACACTCTCCTTCCAGGTAGTTGTACAGAGTGATAAGGTCTCCCCTCAGTTTCCTCTTCTCCTCTCACTGAAGAGGCAGCTGCAAAGTTTATCCAGGGCAGGCAAGAACTGGGATGGAGAGGCGGAGCAGCACAAGGACACTAAATGTGGGCTTTAGCAGTCAAACTTCCTGTGGGAAGTGCCCAAGGCACTGGATCTGCACATCCAGCTGCTGCCGGAGTCTGGCCCAGGGTGAATCATAGAATCACAGAATTGGCTGGGTTGGAAGGGACCTCAGAGATCATCGAGTCCAACCCTTGAACCACCGTTGCGGTTGCTAGACCATGGCACTGAGTGCCACATCCAGTCTCTTTTTAAATATCTCCAGAGACAGAGAATCCACTACTTCCCTGGGCAGCCCATTCCAATGCCTGATCACTCTCTCCGTAAAGAAATTCTTTCTAATATCTAACCTAAACTTCCCCTGGCACAATTTAAGACCATGCCCTCTTGTCTTGTTGAAAGTCGTCTGGGAAAAGAGACCAATCCCCACGCAGGTTAGGAGATGGAATGGGGGCCTGAAAACCTCAAGATGAGAGTAGGCTGTGGCTGCAGCAGTGGGAAGAAAAGAGCAGCCCTACTAATAGCCTTGTCAAGAAGAGGACTGTATATAGTTCTAGATTTCAGGAAAGCAATTTTAGGGATGGCAAATAATCTCATTGCACTGAAAATTATCCTGTTGCCCTTCCTCCCCAACAAATTACTTTTCATCAAATCAATCGACTGATGTCTGAAAGTGGAAAAAGGTAGCTAGCTTACTGAGCCCAGTTTAATTTCCCCAAACTGCTGGGGAAGGCTGAAGCTGGCATTTATCAGTGATCCATGAAATTTCAATTGGGTATTTTTTCTGCCAATCAAGTCCTAGACTAAGTTTCTTTATTCCCATATCTACACAGTGAAAGGGATCTTTGATTCCCTCTTCAAAATAAAAATAAAGTCCTTTCACAGAAACACAAATATTGAGACAATCTAGGCAGAATTTGAATATCTGTGTTTTTTAACCTTATTTTTTCCTGGCCACTTAAAATTCCTCTTCATTACTTGCTCCAGTGGATCTTGGGGCTGAATTGCCCATGGTGCTTCCAAGTTTGACAGAGATCTAAAAATCATACAGTGGGTTCATTTTTTTTAATTATTTTTTTAACAAAAATGCTTTGCTCATAAAGTCCTGGTAAGTACTTTCAGACTAAAACTAAAATGCCTGTTCAAAACTAAATATAGCAGAGAACCTGCTACTGTTTCTCAAAACTTAGCAGTTCATGGCCTGCTTTTGGCACTCACCCTGGAAGTGAGGGGATATACGCTATCTCTTCAAATCATTGGTATCAAACACCTACTTCCCGTTCCACCCAGCATCCTCCTCTTTGCTATCCTTTTTCACCATTTCCAGTGCACAGTTGAGAAGTAGGTGCCCAGCTGGGAGGAAGTCTCATTCTCTTCCCCTTATGATCAAGAACAGAAAATTTGCACCTCCAGATCCCTGCTTTAAATACTATCATTATATGAAACTAAAGCAAAGTACATCAACCTCATCAGGTGAAATGGAAATTGCCTCCAAAATGGTCTGTGTTTCTGAACAGGTGAGGAGGAAGATTCTGCAGCAAAATTAATTGATCCTGGATCTCTTTCTCTTGTTTGAAAAAATTTTTAATCCAGAAGGAAAGATATGCCAGTCTCATTTCTTCTACCAGTCAAGTTCTAGAATACCATATATTCTTCTATTAAGATAATGATGATAGTCGTTCACTTTCTGGATATATTCACAGACTGTGAATTCTTAATATTGCAACAATAAAACTTCTTGTAGTCTTAAGTGAGATTTAAAAGCTCCAGAGAGACAGTCTCAACACCAATCCAAGGAAACTCTTATGCATTGTCCTGGGGACCTGAAGGACCTTATGTCACCGTAAACTAATTCAGTTTTTACCTTAGATATCTAGAAATTAAAGGCTGCAGTTTTTACCTTTGGTAGTGCCAAACTTTTGGGTTTTTTAGGTTTTGCTTAAGTGTGTCAGGAAGCAGTATGAGCACTCTATGTGCTGTATGGGTTAGGCTGGTAGTTGATGGTGACCTGAGTGCAAGCCATGCTCTCCCTGATGTGGCAACATCTTGATCAGTGATGGAGATCATCAGATTAGGTTTGTCATCTCTCTGCTAGCAATGGCTTTCTCAACAGAAATCTCTGTTCCTGTTGAGATTCTGCTCCTGCACTGAATTCTGCTCAGCTAGCAACACTGATGAATTTCTATGAGTACAAAACCTACTCAAAAACTTCATATTTACTGGATCTATGTTGCTAGGGTACCTCCAAGGGAATACAAAACCGAAGTTTGCTAAGCACTGAGAAGGAGCAGCAGAACTGGAGGTGAGGTTTGCTGTCTCTACTGGATATAAGCAACTCCCAACAGCTTGACCAGCACCCAAAGGCATGTGTATAAAATCAGGGAGAATAGGTGATAACAACAGCAATCTTGTTTTTGAATGGTCTTTCATAAGAGTGGCTCATCTAACCACCAGAAGGATCTTTTTTCCACAGTAGCTATTTATAATCCATTGTGAGTCCTTATAGGCATTTCAACATCTTTCAGTGTTTACACAATTCTTCTTGTTACAGTCAGGCATTGGAATTAACTACAGCTAAAATGTAAGCCTATGGAGTCGTTTTCAGGCTCAGGTTTCTTCTACAATCTCTACAGAGCACTGAAAAAGTAGTATAGTGAAGAAATTAGGTCCTTCCCAGTCATTTAAAACTTCCTTTATTCTGGGTAACAATATTGTCCCTGAAAACTAGGAGGCAAAAGAAAAAGAAAAAGAATAGAGAGTAAACACAGAATAAAGAGACATGATAGCAAATAATAAATGATCTTGCAACTGTAATTATTTCCAGAGGAATGAAATGGAGGCATGGTCTGTACTAAAAAAAAAAAAAAAAAAAAAAAAAAAAAAAAAAAAAAAAAAGCCAGTAAAGTCACACTGGCAGTGGTTTTCTTGCTGAGGTTGGGGGGGAAAAAAAGAAAGCCTCTTAATAGAACAGAGTCACAGCCTGACAAATTACATAGTTCAAATGACAAATGGAAATAATAACTCCAGGAGAAATCACTCTGTGCAGTTATACCTCTATCTCTTTAATATATACTAGGTAAACAGATACAATCACCAAAATGAAAGCGTACTTTGCCACTTCACCATTTCATAGTCTTTTTGCAGACGACTATGTCAAAGACTTGTAAAAATGGCTTAAAATTTTCTTAGTACAAATCCCACAGTAGGGAACATACTCCCTGTAGAAAGGCATTCAGGGTCCCAGTGATTACTTTCAAATGGCAACAAGATGACTGGCAGCTGTCCCTATCCATTTGCAGAAAATAGCCATCCTACTTAAAAACCTTTAGAGGGAATAAAGGTGGATTTAAAAATGCCTGATTAGAGGGCAAATGAAACAAACACAGAAGAGATCAGAATTTTAATAAGAAAAGATGATGACTTGAAAATGAGGATAAAGGGTTGGAAAGCTTGTATATTTTTTCAGATAAAATCACAAACGGTTCATATTTCAACTCCTTCAGTTAAAACCTAAATGACTGCATGTTTAGGTGACAATAAAAAATATTGCTTTTTTTACGATCACAGCTCTCTCAATAAAATTTGTGACCTCTTACTGGACTTGGAGATGACAGGCATCCTTGAGGGTATTTTGTAAATCATACACTGGCTGAAACATAAATTTCAAAGTTCATAGGCTATGAAGACCAAAAATATGTCAAAAAAGTTCTTAAACGTCCACATACAGGGATTAGCAAAGAGATGTTCTGATGTTAAAAATACATCCTTAAATAAAGAGTAAGTGTTGAGTTCTTTATGTAAATATTAGCAACACAAAGGCTTTGCATAACTGACTGTATTTTGGTGCCTATCTGTATGCAAACAGCATCAGTGATATTTCGTGTCTTCTTGTGTAGCCTGGGAGGGGAAGTTTGCTGACATGTCTTTCTTTAGATCAGCAGCATGCCTTGTCACATAAAGACAGCCTGGTGGATGCAATGCTGTCAGCCATCTTTACAACTGAACAATTTTGATTTAAAAGCATTTTATCCATTTTATCAGTTTAATGAGTAACAGTGATGGAAACTAACAAGAATAAAATTAAGATATACTCCAGATCTCTGATGTCTAATAAATTCTCTAGTACCCCTCCCCCATTAAAAAACAATCCAGATGTTTATTATATTACATATTTTTCTGCAGTTTTCTTATTATACTTGTTATAATAACTGCATTACTAGTTGACATCATAGTCACATTTCAGTCTCAATATTTGCTACAAAGCTAACTTACAATAACATATAAGGATTGCCAACTATTTTAATGAAAGACTAGCAAATAAAATATCAGAATTTGTTAAAACTTCAGAAATAAGGTTTTTTTCCTAGCTTGTGTAGTTATTTCCAGTCAACAAATTCTTTCAATTAAAAAAACATATATTTAAAAAATTGGAAATTGAGAGGATGTTGGGTTTTTTTTTACTAAAAAGATAGTTATGAGGCAAATTTGACAAGCTGAATTCTACTAGTTTAAAATTCTGAATTACACAAAGTATGCACAGCTGTATGGTTTAATAAAGCACTCTTTTCAGTGCCAAACACTTCCTAATAACTCCTCTTTTTTTTGTTGCATATTCATATTTCCCTACTTTTTATTCAAATAGTAGCTTTTGGCTTTTAGTTTAGCAAATAGTTTTTAATTTTATTTCTGTTTTAATCTTAAGTAATTTAACACAAATTAAGAACCAAATGCAACCTCTGAAAATTAGAAGCGAGATTCATTCCTAATATAGTAGATTAGCTTAGGTTGTTTTTAACCTTGTATATAATATGTCTGTACATATTTGAGGAAAAAATGTACCAGATTTGTTTATTTTATATGCAGCTGTTCATCAGGTTAGCAATAAACCCCCATGTTTCCTTGGAGTCAGGAACAAGAGCAAAAAGTAAAAAGCTGAGATGTGAATCAAAATTTGTGCATATTCGTTAACCAGTGGGTAGATGGTTGAAGCTACTTGGATGAAGTCAGAACCCACTAGAGACCTCTGCCTGGAGTTCTGCTTTGCTAGTGGCCCATATTTAAGCCTCTGTAAGGTAAAGCACAGGTAGCATTTTTGCTATATATAACATGCTATGTTGCTCAGTTTAATTTCTCACAGCAGATAAAAATATTTTTAAAATAAAAATAATTGTGTTTAGATTTTCAACAAATGCAAGCAATTTGAATTCTATTAACTGCCAGAACATGCTGTTGCAGATCACATTCAAAGAATTCCATTTTTTCAGCAGTCAGTCAAGACACTTTGCATGTCCAGTTTCAAGACTTTGTGTAGAGCCAATGTTGCTTAGAGGAGGATATATGTGAGCAGCCGGATAGCTGCTCTTGACTGTGATTAAAATCAGTTCCCAAGAATTAATTATTCCTGGGGCTTAAGACATCTGAAATAAAAGCTTCTGTGTATCCTGCCTGGAAAGAAACCAGTTACAGCTGCCTTCACAGACAGCTCAGATAGATCTAAAAGGCTACGTTTGGATTATGCCTTGCCAGAGCACGTTTCAAACCAGCCATACATAAAAAGAAGGCAAAAATGCTCATTTTATCTTCACCCTGCTGCATTTCAGCCAAATTGTCAAGCACTTCTTTTTCATATCATTGTCATGTGGAAAAATGGAAATGTACAGCTGTATCTGTTAGTAAGTTTTGCAAAAAAGCAGAGATTGCCTACAGCATTACTCACTAAAGAACAGAAAGATTTAATATACTAGCAGACTGGACTACAGAGGCATTAGAATACTAATGATATCTTATTTATATGAAAACAAATCACTGTGGCAGCCCCACTCAACCCTACACTGTGTACCTGTATTCTGTAAATGAAGGGGAAAATACAGCGTGAGTGAAACAGAATGGAAGGGATGCTAATTTTATACAGCACCTTTCCTATGTGTGTCTTTAGTTAATAAAATCCAAATGTACACCTGAGAGCATCATTGCCAGTCTCCTAAAGAATTTACCTGCAAGCATTTTTCATTGTGTCATTTATATGCAGTTTTATTAAATAAAGAAAATGTAATGGCTCACTGACTGTTTTACTTTTGTGTGTGTCAAAAAAGATGCATTATAGTCATTAAATTGTACTTGTTTGGCCCACTTCCTACCTTTACTTATGAGCTGATCTAGAAGTATGTGAAGAAGAAAGAACCAAATTAATAATAATGGTTTTATCCAAATTAGTAGTGGTTTCATTCTAATTAATATAACTACAGATTGATTGTACCCCAACTATGTCTCAGGTCTTTAAATGGAGTCTCAGTTGTAAATGGAAATCAGCAGCAATCTCTTTATCAATTTCAGGTTAAACCATCTTTTCCTACCTTCACGTATCAAAGTGGCTTAACCTTTCCCAGGAAATAGCTAAAATATCTATGCATATTATTGTTTTGACATGACAGCTGTTGACTGAAAGTAAAATACCTTTGCATCCCTTTGCCTTTGTGTTTTATTCTGTTCACAGGGCCATGGCCTCTTTGGTATGGTACTTACACTAGCAATAGGGCTCCTGCTTTCAAATGGTGTCTGACTTCCCTTTCTCTGCAGTATAAATACTGCATATTAATCACATATAAAACATACAGATATAACATGTATTCTTTAATAACAACACACCCTCACTGATACATGGAACTCTCTAGAGAACAGCACTATAAAACTCCATGAAACAGTATCATCTTTAGTTTAAAACCACCTGAGGACCATCATTAGGAAAGTGTGCATTTTGCTTTACATGAGAGTAGTTGTGAGAGAAAACAGAAATTGGCAGCTGTATTTATATTCTCTCCCTTCAAAAATAATGAATAAATGATCAATAAACTAAAAACTTACATACACAGAGGGAATATGTTTTTACATTTTACTTATAAACTTTTGAAACTAACTACTGCAACAAAATAATTGATTCCAAGACCTCAGGAGGATTCTGTAGGTGTTAGCCTTGTGTATCAATAGTGAATACATCCAGAAATGTAATAAAACAAATGAACACAGCAATAAAAAGACCATCATTAAACACAACAATTTTCACCCAGGTCATACAACCTTTCAAATATCATCTCTTTTTCCCAACAGGTTTTGGAATTATTTCAAACAACAGAGTTACCAATTTTTTTATGAATGATTATGTACTTTAAAATTTGTTTCCAGAGTACAGTATTATAGTAATAAACTAGTTTATTAAATGAGTAAGCTCTCTTCAGGCTGTTCACCTCATCTAGATTTTAATCTTCCATTTAGTTGTTCTATTAAGTGAGTAAATATATTTGCCAGAATTCTACATTAGAAGATAATATCAGAATATTTCATTGAATAAATAAAAGCAGTAAAATATAAAAGGTAGAATAGTAAAACTAGAGGTTGCTAACACTGCTTTGGTTATAGTAAAACAATGCTGCAGTCTTTGAAGAATCATGATAATTATAATAACTAGTCCTTGGGCAGTCCTTTCAAACAACAAGTCACAAAAGCACCATGCAAAGGAAATCACCATCATTACCTTTGCTTTTCAGATGAAAAGCAGCTCAGAAGAAAAGTAAATTCCTACAGCTTCCTTGCACATGAGCCTGGGTATGCAAAGGAATGCCTTGAGACTGAGTACTGACTGAAGATGCCATCCTGCTTTACCAAAGGTGTATATGAGGAAAAGCAAACAGAAGCATCTGCAATTACTGGTATGCTTTCAGATTCAGCTTGCCATACTATGACATTTGACTCATTTCACTGTCCACAGTAAAAACAACAACCTGTCTTTTTTTTACTAGAGACATTATGAGGATACAGACTGCCCAGTGCAAAACTTGCTCCACACAAAACTGTGTAGAGGGAGACACAGAAAGACTGTCAGACTGAGAAAGTCTGGGATGTCATTAAGCAACTCACTTTATTCTGGATACATTGTGCTGTGAAACACAAAGTACTATAACCAAGGAGATCAGTGAGGTTGGCAATTTGAGTAAGAAAAGCCAGGTAAGGGATGGGTTTGCCACAGAAAAGAGAGTAATTACCCTCAGAGCTACAGGGAAACTATAAGCAGTCCTGCAGATATTATGTAAAGTTAGCAAATGCAGGGAATTCCTTCTTGTTATCATGACTTTTATTAAAGAAAATGGGCAATCTGCACAGAATATATTGAATTCAATTCAAGTGACTACATAGAACAAAGGCTTTGCTTACATCATGTCTGACTTTCATTTTGGAAAGCTTTGTCCTTACTTGTTATAGGGGTTTGTTAGACTTGATGTCATCCTGTGTCCAGGTTCCCCTATCAACTCTATCACTTATCTATGCACGCAATAGCAGATAAATGAACATAACACGGTCTTTATAAAATACATATCAGTACCTATTTTGTTGTTGATTTTGTTTTTAAATTTCTGTATTTTGAGAAAAAATTCTGTCAGATATTGTCTGAGAGTGTATTTTAACAGCTTCAGAAAAGACAACTTGGTATCAACAACTTTGGATATAGCAATACAGACAAAATTAATTTCTTTGGTCTTATGACACAAAAATGGAATGACAATACATAAATGGAATGAAAATACATAGAAATGTTCCAGAGACTCGCAGACATCCTTTTTTTGAGGGGAAAAGAACAGAAAAACAAAGACAAGGAAAAGGGAAAGTCAGAGAAGCCTACTAAACCCCATGGAAGAAAAATCCATTACATTCTAGAAGAAAAGATAAAACTACTGTAATTTTATTCCAGACTTTCCACAATTCTGTATCAGTGAAACTGCTGGAAGGCAGACAGCAACTACACATTTCAGCCAACACAGAGTTTAAAAAATATGTCTAAGGCCTTTTGACAAGGGAAATATTTTCTAGGACTCTTCAAGAAGAGGGACTATTATGCCTGAATCCTTCTCACACATGGGTTAAATCACACTACTCACCGAGAATGGCTGCTGAAATCTGATGGGGAAGCGAAGTCTTGTCTCACGCATTTTGTAGTGCATACAAGGTACTGTTCCCATCAAGTTCCAAAAGTCTTTCTGCACTGTAACTGTAAGGTCAAGGCTCTTTGAATGAACAAGAATCACATTTTGAGTACAGGCTGTAAATTATGAAGTCAAACATACAAATGCTCTACTTGCCCAAGATGCAGATCTCCCCTCCCCCCTCCACCACAGACTGCACTTCTACCTTCTTAACCACAAACTGCTTCTTCCACAAAATTCAGTATTGCACCAGCACTAGCTGACCATTCATAGGGAAAATTACTTTCATGTCATCAGCCTACTCACAGATAATTAATAAATAACACATGCCCTATGTATTTTAGTCATCTAGTCAACTTTTACCTTAATGAAAATCAGTAGGACACTTTTAAGTCATCACAGCAACAAACAACCACCTTATAAAAGAGGGATACAGAGTGACATTCCTTGGTCATCCTAACAGGCCTAAGACATTGTTTCACTACAGTAGTTGTTGATTTCTTGCTATCAATAACAAAATCAGAAAAAATTAAGGAAATTCACCCGAAGAAACTACCTTTCCAGTGACTTACCAACTTAATCAGGCATCACTGTATAGGTCAGGCATGGCAAATTCATGTACCATAGAAAGAGGTTTACAATCTCAGGTATAAATATTAGATGTGATATGTATTTTGGAGAACTAATAGTAGAGAAATTGTCTACAATAGTGAAAATCTTACCCCAGTTACAAGTGATTATGAGATTACTACCACAAACTCTTCTCCTGTTCTATTACTGATACTTGAACAATTTTACATGTTATGTTATGATAAAGTCCAAAATACCTAAAACAGCTAGGATTAAATTACACATTGACCACATTCCACTTAGGAAAATAGTGTCTGGCGTATTGATTGCAATGTCTCTTAATGTAAGGTGTATTATTGTATTTAATGCTATACTTTAAGAACAGGAAAAGAGAACCAAACCCTATAAGAAGCCCATGCCATTTTACCTATATGCTGCTGCTGTTAGGGTGGTGACTACCATCATCTTACTCAGGCCTTATGACTCTGCAGAGGTATTTAGAAACCTCCAGCTTTCTAAGCTGAGGGTTGTAAATAGATTTCAGGCCACCTATATACACTTTCACAGTTCAATCTGAATGTGTACTTTGATCAGGTTTGGTAATACTTACTATATTTTTAATTATAAGCAAGTAGGCTAACTGTGAATTTCATATTATAAGGGCACTTTAATAATGCCTTGTTTCATTTAAACACTGATGACTATATTGATCTTCAGAAATGTAATTTTTTCTTTTATTTGCAGCCTCTCCTCTTCATACCTTAATTCTTCACATACAAATACATTGACATCTTTTCTTCTGACTAGGGTATTCAAAGGTGCCTATGGTTAAGTGCTCAGTCTCCTTTAGCAAATTCTGAAGCATTCATTTACAATCTCTGACAAGTCAAGATGAAACCACCATGTGAAATTAATTGAAACTCCCAGAACATGTATTTGAAACTAACATCCCATTCCATTCGGACAAGTGTCTGGCTTTTATCAAAGAGCCCCTTCATAACAAAATAATATGTTTGGTCATTGCTGAATAAATAGTGAGAGATTCCTCTTATGATCCCTTTTTAAGGAGCCATAGCAAACTAGAGTTGCTGATCATTTTTACACTGGAATTTCTTCTTGCCCTCAGGGAATACATCTGTACATAATCACCTGTCATTACTAGGATATTAGTGTCTCATCTTCACAAATGTACATAACTGTGTCTCTGCTCTCACAGCATCTTCCAGCACAGTACTATGTAGTTGTAACATACAATGTCTCACCAGCTACAGAAATAATACAGAAATAATCTGTGGAGAAGAATAAACTTCACTATGCCTTCAAACGAACTTCAAATTCCTGGCATGAATTTCCACCAGCAAATTATTGCGCCTCTATTTTTGGCACTTAATATATCTCGGACATCCTTTAAGTCATAATTTTATTGTTTTAGTTTAAATATATGCTACATTCAAAATGGATCTAACCCTGACAAGGGGAAAAACCTGCACAAGTCATTACTTTTGGTAGGCAGAAAGCATGGGCTATAGACTAAGAAACAACAATTAAATTTTTTTACGTGGAGGTTTTATGGTAACACCAAGGCATCTGTGACGCTACTGTTGTGTAGATCACTGTGCTGACCGTTTTGTACAGACCCTTTCCATTTGCTGTCCACTAGCAGGTTTCTGCTCCCCTCAGCAGTTAATTCCTGCAAAACGGAATGTTGTTACTGGTGTTAACTCAGTGCTCCAGCAGCAAGGAGTTAATCTGTGCACTCTTTTTCCTGCACCTTTTTCTCCCCTTGTCAGTAGTGCTTTTCCTTCTCTGACAGCAGCAAATGTGGCCTGGTGGGGCACACATAAAAATAAGAGATGTTCTGAGATGTACCCACAACTTACATGCTTGATCTTACCAACTTTTACTTTACAGATCAATAGGACACTTCAGAGTCATCATAGCACCATATACCAAGGTGTTAAAAAATAGGAATCCATAGAGATAGTCCCAGATAAAGCCTTAGTAAACAGTATTTCCTGCTAAAGCTAATGTGAGCTGAAGGAAATGTGGTAGTTGTATATTCCTTTTCTCTTTAAAAATATACATGTAATAATTTATTTACAAAAAGTTACTATCTTTTTAAAGATAAAAGGCAATTGGCATATTCAATATGAAAATTTAGCTATTCCTGACATTTAGTCTTAGATTTCACTGAATGCTGCAGAAAGAAAGGTGCTAACAAAAAGTATTAAATAAACTAAATGACTGAAGGTGCTGAGAAATATAAGCTAATCATGGAAGGTATTTAATTTATATTTCTTAACTCAAACTATCTGGCCAAAAGCTCCACAACTGCTTAACTCCAGTCAGTTAGAAAACATGGATAAAATAGTCATAGTATCTGCGAATAACAGTTGTAAAATAATAAATATTTAAATAAAATAAATATAACAAACATTTGCAAGTAGCCTCTTTAAGCTTATAATCAGTGCTTGGTGTCTCTCTAGTTGCATCTGCAGTTTAAGTAGTCAAGACCATCAAGTCTTCTGAAATAATCTATTTGGATTTCATACCTAACAGCATATCCACACCCCAGCCCTTTCTTCACATGAAGAGAAGAGTTTCAAGGGAATTGCTAGAGACAGAAGTGTATTAAAGCTTTGGGTGAAAGACCATATGGGGCTCCAAAGATGTATATAGGCTTCTTCTGCAAGGCACTGCAAACTTTAACAGTTCAGAATTCCTGCTAAAGGTCAAACACCATGAAAAATTTCCACACAATCCTTGTCACTACGGTGTGACACGTTTGCATAAATCTAGAGGGTTGGAAACATCACACAAAAATTCTCACAGCAGGTATAATTTTAGCCTTGACTTTTCTGAGGACTTTAAATAATTCTTGACTGTTCCAGAAATTCCTTCATCAGAAGGACTAAGCACTAGACCTGAAAAATGACGTGGAAGCCACTGCTGTCTTCCTATTCATCTAAAAATAGCGACTAAAATAAGTAAATAAATAAATAAAGGGTTCTTTTGAAGGAAATGTTGAAGCTGTCACTGATGCACACACTGTTATTTTGCCTTCAAGGCTGCTTTTGCTATTAGTGTATCTAAGGTCATCTGGGTGATTATATAACTCAAAAGATTGTACAAAGGCTTTGGAGGTCTGCCACAAGGGAGTAAAAGAAAGCATTTTCCACAGATACATCAGGACTACCCATCTGAAATAGTACATTGTGCACAGAAGGCTCAAGGCTAGACTTCAAGAATTTTTCCTTTCTTTCCTCCTCCCTTCTTTTTTATCTTTTCTTTCAATTTAAAGTGAAACAGGTCAGTTTGAAATGGCTGGTAAATCCAAACATGGATGCTAAATTTCCCTGACTAGAACAGCTGGCAAACTTTAGCTACTGGCAGTCCTCACCATTTCTGGAGAGAACTCCATCAATTCAAGCGTAACACTACCTGTGATGCGGAAGCTTGCATTTGTCCTGAATTATTCTTTGTTTTTAAAGAAAGAAAACAAAATAAACCAAAAAGATTCTGCCATTTTCCCTTGCCCTATCCTGCATAAATTCCAGGTTTCTAACCTGTATAGTTAACAAGTTCTTCGAATAAGGAGGAATAGTAAAAAGATATGTATCTCATGAAACCATGAGCAGAATCACAACTTAATGTTCTCATGGCATCACCTTTCTAAAGCAAGCACGGCTTGCTCAGTCTTTTTTCCTTCCCATTAGTGGCATTATTCATACATTCCTATAGAGAAATAATGGCCACTCCAATGACCAAAGGTTATTGTAGAGAAATGAGGCAACCAGGTGCCACTAATTGCCAGGGAATGAGCATGAGCTTGTGTTAAACCCACCTGTGCCTGATTAAGGCAGGTCCCAACTGCGCATGAGCAGTCCTTTTATTGGCCCCCAATCCTGCTCATGCACAGTTGGGGCCCGCCCTAATCAGGCACAGGTGGGCTTAACACAAGCTCATGCCCACTCCCTGGTAATTAGTGGCACCTGGTTGCCTCATTTGACTACAGGCTATGCTTACTAAAGTGCATGCTGAAATGACCATCCAAAACCTTGCAAGCAACTGACTCTCAAGGGAGTTTGAAGGAGAAGGGCATGCAGTGCCTGGATGGAGATTCCCTTGTCCTCATTTTCACAACACGTGGTCTCTCAGTATTCACACTGTCTGAGAGTGAGTGTCTTGAGAGTGAGTGAAAAGACCTTTAAGAATAGCTGCCTTCAGAGGAGAGAGGACATTGTCTGAAAGCACTCGCCACTGATCTGGAAAGGGAGCCAAGAGTAACCAGCTCAGCTTCAGCATCTTCTTTTACACAGCTCATCTCCTGCTCAGAATCCTCTCCATCCTCTCAGACTCCTTCCCCAGCCTTCGCTGACCCTGGAGTTGCTCTCATGAACTGGTAGACCACACTTACCACATAGAGAAGAGTTATGCAATGAACACACTACCTAGAGGGTTTTAAAGATATTTGATCTGTGATACCTGTAAATCTCTGTAAACACTGACCTAAGACTTCTGAGGAGGCTGCAGAGAAAGGTCAAATGTGTCCTGTATCCACCATCTGTAGCTTCACAAAGGTTTTTCTGCTTATCAAAAGGCCCAATGACTCTCTTCCACAATTTAATCCCTCTTTTGCAAGGTATTTCCACTTTTCCCAGGGCTTTTTTGTCATTTTTAAGTTCATCTGGAGAAGTGGCTAGCTTCATTAGTTTTGAAAGAGCCTTCACTCCTAAGATAGAGGACTGGAAAAATATGTTCTTTCTTTCTTTGAAACTATCAAGTCATACAGGTTTACAGCTTAATAAGAAAGAAAAAGGTCTTTCCTTGCACAGGTACCTTATGAAGATTTGTCACCAAAAATGGGCAAGGATCTTGTCCAGAAATGGTCCATGTGACATTACTCAGCTTACCTCATCTCTCTTAGAACTGCTGACTGTTTACAAAGATGTCTGATTAGCTACCCTTCATAGATTTAGTATCATAGAACTAAATTACTAGGCACCTGATTTATTTTACTTTCTCAGCCTGTGGCAAGGTTGCTGAGGTAGCTCCACCATTGCTCATCCCCAGCAGAAACTTGAGCCAGAAGATGGCTCTTGCTGGTTCTGGGCCACATTCACTCTGTTTGCATGGCAAGAAGCCATTTCACACGACAAAGAGCAGCAAGCCTCAGGGACACCAGGGCATCCACTCAGGTTGTGTGCAATGTAAAGTGATGCTTGCTAAAAGATCAAATGATTTGAAGGCAGAAAAACTGACTGCAGAAAAAGTATTCAGAATAAAGGACAGAAATCTAATCTCAGATTAAGGTCATGCAGAGGACAGCCAAAAACCTAAGAAACACTGGCTTTGGAATTAGGATAAAACAGTCTAATTTATGTGCTGAGTTAGTATACTTCCCTTCCAGAGTTTCTAGGTATCATGTGAAGCTAAAAGCTGTCATCTAGGAAGCCCTGAGGCGTGTGGCCCATGGTAAATAAACTCAAAAAGTATAAATTCATAGGGCATATTATTAACCTACTGAAGACCACACATGCAGGTAGCATCCCTGAAAAATGACAATATGGTAATCTACTCTGCTATACTGATTCCCATCTTGAAAATACATCAATACATTCCATGCTACATACAAATGGAGGAATTCTTTCCACGTTTTCTGTACTCTTAGGCTGATTCTCTAATGAAGGCAGAGAGTCATATAATGGCACCATTTATCCTCCTGTCAGTTTCTCCTAATATTTTTTACTCCTTTAGTCAATTTCAATAAATGCGACTGAAGCAGAGGGCTCAAACTGAGAAAAGTCAGAGAACTGAATTGGTGTGGGCAGGGTGGGAAGGGTAAGGAAGGAAAGGGGAGGGAAGGGAAGGGGTGAGCTCTCTGATTCTGCCTCTCTGCAGGCAAGGTGGTCAGCATCACCCAACAAGTGCATCACCCCTCCCTAGGGCACACTCAGGCACAGAACATGTGGCTGATGGTTCAGCTGGACAGAAAAGGCAGCTTCTTGGGAAGGAGGGGAAAGAGGAACAGAAATGACCAAAGGAATGGAAAGGGAAGGTGTAGGCATGCCAAGAAGGGTTATAGGAGGACATAACAGGGGGCTGACATTACTGAAGGGGAGGCAATGGACAGGATCCAAATCCAATAAAAGTCATTAAATTCCACTGTTCTTGAAACAATTGGATTTTGGTGAGCTGAGGAGTGATTTCACCCTCAGTCTGATTACCCAATAGAAGGGATGTTTTTTCTCTTAAGGAATTAACAGATGAGGATTAAGAGCACAGGAAGATTAACACAAAATTGAAAAGAAGTTGGGAGAAGTCTCACTGGATAATCTCTTCCTTCTCTGCAGCATGCACTCTATATTCCACTGATGTCTTCTGTAGAAACAAACCACTTGCAGCCCCTGTTCAAGCACACAAAATTATAATGACTCTTTTCTTTTTCCAATTGCCTTCTTCTCTGGTGAACGGAACTATCACCTCTGGATAAAGGACAGGGATTTTCTGAAATATGTCCTTGAGATAATAAATGTCATCCTCTCTGAAAAGCAATCTCACCTAAAGATAACTAAATCTTTTTTCCATTTATCAAATATCAGAAGATAACTATCCTTACTTGCTATTTAAATTTCTCCACAGAAATTGAATTCTTGCCTCCTGAATAAAGATTGTTGCAATTATTTTCTCAAACAGTAACCACCATTCTAGTATTAAAATAATAATAATAATAATAATAATAATAATAATAATAATAATAATAATAATCAGTGACAGTTTAGTGGAACAGAATAATCTGCAGACTGGTGGGCCCAGACCATTTTTCTCTGTACTTTATTCTCTAGAATAATCTTCTTTTTTCTTTTATCCTTTTGTTTTACTTTTTCTTGGAGGGGAAAGATTTTCCAATTAATTGAATACTAGCAAATTTTTACTAAGTTTCTTGGGTCTGCCAAAATTCAGATCAAAACAAAAGAGGCACATTTATAATGTGCCAGCCTCTCTCTGCATGTGATAGGTGTGTTCAGCTAAGCAGCATGGATATATTCTTCTGAAGAAACACCTTGGTTTGAATTATATAAGCACTAAGGGTAGTTTGACCACCATGAATCCAACACTATGACAGTTTTGTCTGCTAAGAAAAAGCAAGAGATCTCTTTTTTTATTCTACAGTCATTTGTTTTAGAGAAAACAGTGATAAATCATGTTTAATTCAACTGGCATAAATCATTAAAAGCAATCTATCTTCATTGTCTGAAGACTCAATAATGGATCTGCTTCAGAACATGCTACCTCAGAAAAATATAAGTAGAAAGAAAGTGTGTTTCTGTACTTATGTATATATTTCAAACCATTTTTCTTGAATGTTATGAATAAGCTCTTTGTTTTGTTAAGATCAAAGTTTGATATAACTTCATTTTTAAAACCCAAAACCAGAAACAATGCCATACAGTTTGCCATCTTTTTTCTTCCTACTTATTAAGCTTTAGCAGTGTTGAAGTCGTAATTTCAACCAATGTAAAAAAAAAAAATAGGTAGCAACTAATGAAGGTACCATATGAATTGACAAAAATCCCTTTTTATCCTCCATTCCTTCTTCCACTTTTAATTGTCTCAAAGTCTGAAAGGAATATAAGTTTTTCCCTATGAGACACAGGTTTGTTGCTTGGTGCCACAAGCCTATTTCAAAGCTATAGCTTATGAAGGCTTAGGCTACTCCTAGACCATGCAGCCTTTCCTTGCAAGGCAAGGTTTTTCCAGAGCTAGAAAAGAAATCCTGGCCATTCTGAAGCTATGCTTATACCTCACATTCGCTGTTTCAAAATGATGCTGTCATATTTTCTACTTGGTTGCATAACTGCATTTGAAAAAAAAAAAAAAAAATATCAAAGAATTTCTGTCTACCCATAGAAGGTTTTTATAAGGTCTAGAACAGCTAGCCCAGCTAAATTACAGAGGCTATCAGAATATGTGGTAACTGCGCACTGATGTGCCAAGTATTCCAAGAATACCCTCATATATGGAGAGGATCACAACTGGGAAGGTCTCACAGTAAGTCTGGATTCTATCCATATTCACAGCAGGTCTAAGCTGTGGCCGGTATTTAATTCCATATGGGTATCCAGCTAAAGAATAAGGATATGTAGTGATTTAGTTATTTGGTTCTATAGACAGACTATAGACAGACAGAACGGTCATATACTGTATCATAATATAATGGCCAATATTTAGGTGAGCACAGATATCTCAACCATCACATCTGTCTCATTCTTCAGGTGTGCTAAAATTGTGGGGGTTTGGAGGCTTCTTGGAAAGCATCTCCTTCTTGCTGTTTTGCATACATTACCATTATCTCAAACAGCATATTGGTTTAATCTCTGAAGTTTCAGTCAGCTCCCATGGTAATATCAGCAGCATACAACTGCTTTTAATAAGCTGTTGAAAAATGTAACGGGAACGATGATTTCCCTTCAGTTCCGTTTGGCTCAGTGCTACAGCACAACAAGGGGATGGCATCAGATAAAAAGTCTGAATCATGCCATCTCATTTGCTCCCTCTCATTAGTGTTTGAAGGAGGAGGGGGCTGTTGTGACAGCTGGTCAGTAGTCATAGAATCATAGAATCATAGAATTGGCTGGGTTGGAAGGGACCTCAGAGATCATCAAGTCCAACCCTTGAATCACCGTTGCGGTTGCTAGACCATGGCACTGAGTGCCACATCCAGTCTCTTTTTAAATATCTCCAGGGACGGAGAATCCACTACTTCCCTGGGCAGCCCATTCCAATGCCTGATCACCCTCTCCATAAAGAAATTCTTTCTAATATCTAACCTAAACTTCCCCTGGCACAACTTGAGACCATGCCCTCTTGTCTTGCTGATAGCTGCCTGGGAAAAGAGACCAACCCCCACCTGGCTACCCCCTCCTTTCAGGGAGTTGTAGAGAGTGATGAGGTCTCCCCTGAGCCTCCTCTTCTCCAGGCTGAACAGCCCCATCTCCCTCAGCCTCTCCTCATAGGATCTGTGCTCAAGTCCCTTCACCAGCCTGGTTGCCCTCCTTTGGACCTGCTCCAGGACCTCAATCTCCTTCCTAAACTGAGGGGCGCAGAACTGGACACAGTACTTGAGGTGCGGCCTCACCAGCACTGAGTACAGGGGCAGATTATCCAATTATATGCTCCATTCTCTGGACTTTGGTTCAAGACGTCCTTTGGCAAGTTGAGCAACTGCTTCATGATAGATGGAAATGCTAGGATTTGATGTAGTACACAAAAGGACACAACTGATTTTGATACATTTCTCAGACATTCATTTCACCAAAGCTTCCCATTCAGTCTAACTCTCCTCTCCCTTATGTAGTGGAAGTGACCTGTAACATGCACACACACACCCTTTATCAGGTGGAATTGCACAGGCCAAAATAAGAGGAAAAACAGGATCATAAGTCCTAAGGACTCATGAACTTATCTGCCCAAATGTATTACTTTGGTAGCAGTCACCCCTCAAGCAAGAGGAAGAACATGTGAAGTACAATTTTGCTGAGGATGCTTGTGTCAGGCCTGCTACTGCACAGGAAAGGACACAAAGAGTCCCACTGGGGTTCCAATCACATCACTAAGCCTTTGGGCATCACCTGCCAGGGCAGGTGAGCTCTCTCATTTCTGTATCTGAGCATGTTAGACTACAGGAAAATAATTTATTCAGACTTTGAGTTCAAAGAAGCTTGGCTCAGAGCTCTCTCACCCATCTCAGATACAGAGAAAAATGAAACCAGTCTTCTGAAAAATTCAAGCAGTGGAACAAATCACGAGTTAAACTGATATCCATAACAGACAAGAGATTTGCTAATATTTTGCTGTCTGCACTTATCACTTGTCTTTCATTCATCCCCACGGAACAGTCATCTGAGTTGAAAGAAGGATGGCTGCTAAGGGAATTTTCTTTGCAGAATATTTTTTCCCACTTCTGATGCAACAGAGTCCAATATGCATAGCTGGGAGACTAAAGCCTTATCTGTCCTGCCAGATTTCCCTGAGGACTGTAAGATGACTGAATAAGTTATTTGGAGCAGAGATGTTTCCTATATTTTAGATACTTTTTTGCAAGTACTCTAAAAATCTACTTTGTGAGGAATCACACAGATTCTCATAGAAATATGCTGTGAGCATTCGCAGAGCAAAATCATCCCATTAAGTATCATAAAGCAAGAAACAGCATCATTGCAGGTCATCACAGCTGTATGAGAAGTACAAAACTATTCTATTTTGCCCTTCCTTTCAGGACAGAAGCAAATAAGTACTGTTACTATGCCTGGCAATGCTATGTGAAAGTAAAAGTTTCTCTTAATTCTCAGGGTTTTTTTAAAAAAAACAGGAATTCAGTAGTTATAGTAGAATTACACTATAGTAACGTGTACACTCACTATGCTGTACTACAGTAGCAACTACAGCAAAAAGTTCACTCAAACTTGTGTATAACAGTAACTAAAGCTGACAGATCTTTTTCTGGCAATATTGTTGTAACCAGTTTCATAAAATTATCTTTTAATACAACACCTAGGAAAGGTGTAAGAGAAACAGACATAAGTGATAGAAAAAAAAATTCAGAAATTTAACTTATTATTTTTCTATGTTAATAAACGGCAACTAACAACTTCTCCATGATCTCAGTATCTCTTCTCATTCTGTACCAATTCTAATGCTTGGAAATTGCATCACCAAAACTACCATCCTTTTAACACACCACACAGATAAAAACATACACACACCTGCTCAATAGAGTACAGTTTACAAAAATCTTTCTCTTAAATAAGAATGAATCAAGGATTCAGGTAACCACCCAACACAATAAATTATTCCTACTACAGTCATAGCTTCAGTCAAACCTGACAATAAAACATTTAGCCTGTTACAGAGACAAAAAAAATATTCTTTAATTTGTTTGTCTTTTTCTTTGGATGCAACATCTTTCCCAAAAAACACCCTGTCATGTCTTCTGAGGAGGAAAAATAACCTTCAGTATGAAACATGCTTTCTTTTGGTCTCAGAGTATTTTGCTGCTGTACACTCCCTCCAAAATCTTTTGAAACAGGTACATAAAGTACCCACAGTAACTGCTTAAACCAACATCTGAGACATGAGATTAAGTGCGGGTGTAGTTGGAAGAATACAAACCAAAATGACGAAAATGTTAAAATCTGTGAGTTGAGTCTTTTCCACAGGCTGAAGGCCTCTAGAAATTACATGTAGATCAATTGATTGTGGAAAGCCTTCTTAGCTATCTTATATTGCTGTAGAATTTAAACAAGGCATGTTGTTTCCCTTGTAGAGAAGAAACTCTTACTGTATTCAATATTTAACACTTTCCAACATTTTCCAAGAGATAGACAGGACCTTTACAGCACAGCTAACTCTATGCTTCAAATGCAAAGAAAAGAAGTGCTAGGCATGCTCACTATTTACAGAATTTAAGAATTTAAATTTAAAAGGAAGTGTGTTGGGGAAACAGTTCAGAAATATACAGATTGTGAACAATCCTGACTTACTTTGGCTTAGGCTACAGTGGGTTAATGGTTATTGAGGCCTAGTTACAGGTTACTAAAAATGAGCTAATGGGAAAGAGATAACTAATTGGCAGCAGAAGAGAAAAATAATTACGTGAGAATAGTGGTTCCATGAGAATGGGATGTGTAATTGGAATACAAAGCCACCTGTATGATATGATTGTGTAAACAAGGCTTCTCTATATAAGTGAGTGCAAATTATTAATAAACGATTTCATACAATCATATTGATGTGTACATGGAATCCTTAAGCCTCCACAGACTTTTTCCCACAGAAGTGGTTTAAAAGCTTTTCTGAAACAGTAAGTTATTTCCCAAAGGAATGTAGACAGCAATAAAAAATTCAATATCTTAGAATTAGTAGCTTAGAATTACATGAAGTAGTATCTACCACAGGGGAAAAAGGTATGTGTTTGAATAAGTTTTTGTAATAACTCATGCTCAAATAAATATGAAAAAGGAGAGTGTAAAAAAGCACATTCAGCTAAATGTTGTTTTTCAGAGAAATTACGACCACCACTTATAGTTACAGGGCATGAAAAGGATTCCTAGTTGGTGTTGCTTCTTCCAGTCTATATCTGTTATTTAACCACATTCACTGCCCAAATCAATAACTAAATGAAGTTTTCTTAATGCTGACAGAAGAACACTCTTAATACAGTAGATGAAATATGGCCATTTCTTGCAATATTTTCCTAAACAGTGTTGGAGTGAAGAAGTTTAGATAGCTTACCATGGTGTCTTACATGGATACAAAGCCAATCTTTGCACATTACTCTGAGAGATTCAAACAATAAGGGAGAATTGTATTGCCTGGAAGGCTACATTTGATACTGGCTGTTGTTGGAAAGTAGGTCCACCACAGTTTCTCCATTTTCAAAATGGTATGATTAGTAGGGCTCAATTTTACATATTGAGAGCCTGTGTAGCAGAAATACCTATATTTACTGAAATGGGAGATCAAGTTTATTTGTGTACACTGAAAATTGTCCTGTATCGATAGAAGCTGTTTAGGACTGCATACTCAGGAATGGAGCAAAAAATCCTGCCTTGACTTTAACACAATTTGAAAAGCTGGGTTCATAAAGGATACTGTCCATTCAAAGAGCAACACTTTTAATCACCCTCTATCCCAATTCTTTGATGGGAGCAAGCTCAAAATTAGGGCTTTCCCATACTTCTCACTCCTTAACCCATCCCTATACCTAATAATTTCCCTTCCCTAAAAAGGAGTCGTATGCCTACAGCCCTTCATCTTTGAGATGGCAACATTCTGTTTTGCCTGCACTGATGGGAAGTCATAAGCCAAATACAAAAAGCAGTAAGACCTCTACAGTACTTGTAAAGCACAGGGAGAATGAGACAGAAACAGTCCCTTTACCAACTTCCTTTAGGCCTTGGAGGAACAAGACTAGGACCCCTCTAGTTACATGCTCAGAAGAGTGCTCACCCCAAATCCCTCATCAAATCCCTCCTGCCTAGTGCCTTTCCAGGAAAAATCACAATTAACCCTCCCCATCTAGAAGTGCAAGGAAGCTGCTGGTTGAAATTTTGAACTATGCACTTTGTTACATGCAATTTTCACAATTTAGGTATTTCCAGGTGAGAAAGACTGCAGGTGGGAAACAGGGAACCAGGGTTTTAGGTGAGAAAGCACAAGAAAAAGAGTCTTCTTAAGTACACTGCACCTTTACAGATACTCTGGTTTTATAGAGAGGGACAAATAATATTCTGGTCTTTGGTGTGTGCCTGTATCTTCAATACAAATTTGCAGCCAAAAACTTGAAACGCTTTCTCTGGTTTATCAAACAGATATCATTCCAGAATATTTCAGCATACAGGCATGTCAGCGCTTTTCAGGGAAAAGATTGATACAAGTTCCCTCCTTTCATTTCTTTGTTTTACACCATTCCATCAGATGAAGTCTCATCTGGAGTATTCAGTACCCTTCTATTCAGTGAATTATTCTAAACTGGGTGGGACATTCATCCTATCATGACTGAGGTGAAATTCTATTAACAGGAAGACAGTAAAAAAAATAAAATTTTTCTAAAAATAACTTGCAATGAAACTGCTAGAAAGTGCCACTGAGTTTTAGAGATGTAAACTCTCAAATGTCTTACCACTTTTAAAAACAGGACTTGGAATTTTAATTGACACAAATACATTAGGAAATTATACACAGGGTTAAGCTACACATCAAATTTTTTAGTAATTGACATGGTTCTCAGAACCATTTTAAAACATCCATGTTTTGGGTTTTGATTGAACATTTATGTACAGCATTGCTGTGAGTCCATTAATCATCATTTTTGCTCTATTGCTCCCACCTGGAAAGAATGAACCAGTAATTGAAAAGGCAAATTTAGCATTTATACTGGTAACAAAATAGCTTCATTGCCATTCTCCCAAAAAACAAATTTGGACACTATGGTGAAAAAGATTTCTCATTACCAGGCCCCGATGAGCTAAGTCATTTGTTTGTTGAACAGAGCCTTCTATTGTGTTGTAACAATTACTTTTACTCCCAGATATGATAACTTTTTAAAATGATACCTGGGAGACACACGTGATCAACATTTGCAGAGGAGCTACATTAGCAGTGTTGGTTGATAAACTAATTTCATTTGCTATGTATCTGATATTCCATTGTTGCCATTTGAGTTTTTTTAATGTTGAAAGCCTTGGACACTGATTCAAATAATTTCACTCAGCAAATTATTTAAAACCAAGACAAAGTTTTAGATTAGAAGTGTATTTTAGAAACTTCTGTTTAAAACATAAAACTGTGCTTTAGTATTTTTTAGCTAGCTAGAGGTCAGGAAAGAGTTTAAATAGAGGCTTGTTATGCTGATAGGTATGTATGTATGCTATTTTGGATACCTTTTCAGGCTAAAAAAAAATTCATTAAGTTCCTGAATCACACCTTGATTAGGAGAAGGAATGTATGGATAAGTGTTACAGGAAGACAGTGAAGGATAGGACACATGAAATACAAGATGGGTAGATCATTCTGAAAAATATCTAATATCACAAAGTCAACAAAATTACAGACTACTGTAAAGTTGTTTCAGCTACTTATCAGTTCTCTATGTGTTAATTAAATGTGTGTGCACACCTAAACTAGTAAAACAATCCAACGTTTACCTTTAGTTACAGGCTTAGGGAAGTATTTTATGAAGCAGCATGGACTGTAAAATATCTTGGTTGCTAGGATTATGGTTGAGAGATTTCTTATTTTTTTTTAACCAATCTGTACTTGTCATTGGTAAAACCCCTTATTATTATGTAAACAGTTGTACCATGATATCCATGTGCCTCATAAATTTTGAGTCAATTTATACACATAGCAGGGGAAAAAAAATATCCAGTGTAGATAAAGCATTTATGTGTTTATATTCAGACAAAAAATCCCATACAGATTCTGGTCCAAATCTTTGTTGTTTTTTTTTTTTGCTGAGCCATCCTCTGGTTTTTATTCATGGCACAGGTAACAGTGGCCCCTTGACTTCAGATACTGATCAATATACCAATGCACTTGACAAAAAAACTTGTGCCCTGAATATTAAATAAAATGATCTGTCAAAGAAGGAAACCAAAGATTATACTGTGATACAAATCCATGGTTCTAAAGAACTTTAAAGCTTTTTATTTTTTTTTCCCCCTGGGGAAAATGAATAAAAACCAAAAATCTGTTCTCCACAAAGTGCTCACCTTTGATAACTTTATCTGCTCACAGAAGCAAGAAGTGGATACAGTCTCTCACTAGTCACAGTTTTCCAGCCTCCAGAACAGCACTGTATTTCAAGGCCTGGAGGCAGAAGCCACTCTGAGAGTTCTGGCTTCTTCCATATCCACTGAGTTGCTTCAAGCAGCCAAGTTTTATACCTACTCATGGCCACTAAGTGCCCTCTGTGCATGCATCTGGCACATACCCCACCCATCTGCATGGTGTTTTTCTGAGCCATGCAGTTCCTCACTCACTTTTCTGGGTATTGAAGATACAAAAGACAAATACTGAAACACTGCTCCATATACCAGTATTTGAGCTGTGCAATTTGTTGGGCATCACTATGGGTCACTCCTCCATCAGCTTCCAGTCAAGACTTTTATACATCTGTGTAATATAGACACACACTGGACAGCACAGATGAGTTAAGAGGTTCCTCCAAATTGGCTTCCTTTCTAAGAGCTTTGTGCTGGCAAGTCCTGAAAACAGATACACACATATCCCAAGGAGAACCAAATAAATCCTGTATACAGTACATTTTCTTATTTTTGCCTCAGAGAGCACTGCATGAAGCCATGTTTCAGTTGACCTTGCTGATTTTATGACCCTTCTGGGAAGGGCTTGGCACTCTGCTCACAGGCACCTTAATGAATTTCACAGTCCTAAGGCCCAACAACAACCCTGCCAAGGTAACTACAGCCTGATCCCTCTTTCTGTGGGGCTATCAGAACCAGCAGGTCTTCTCAGCCTTCTGTTTTTTTATCATATTCCAGGCAAGCCAACCATTTTGATTCTCCCTACCAGGAGAAGAACATTCCTCATCCCACATGGAAAAGGTCTAGGTGTCACACAGCACTTGTTAACTGTGTACAATGTGATTGTGGCAAGTAGGAGAAGAGAGATTAATAGTTTCATGAAAGAAAAATACATGTTCATCCTAATGCTGTCTTCTGTCACACTAGGCTGCATACTCCAGACTCCAACCTGCTCTAAGAACCAAGATGATACAATGAATGAGAACAGAGACCCTGACAGCTCAAAATATGGTCTGAATCTTGTCTGAAACCTGAAAATACAACTCTGGTTGCAAGACCCCTCTAACAAAGTTTCAGATGTTGATGATTGTTCTCTTACTAATGAACCTGGCTTTCCAAATGACATTACTGACTAGGAGCAGTGAATTACTGGTAGTTATCTGGTGAACACTGCTACATTCACTATCCTCCAGGTTCCACTCCCATCAAAGACGTATACAAAGACACTGACACAAGCCTTTACAATTGGGCTTATTCAGAGAGAACCCTTCTGGTTTTGAAGAAATTCCTCTGTGGGTTTTTCTCCACGTTTCCTGAGCTAAGGAAGGATTTCTTAATCACACTGCTGAATAGCTGTGCATTAGCAGAAGATACCAGGTGTGACAACCCCCCTTGCAAGAACATAAATCTTTGGAAAAACTGTCTAATCCCTATTTCTCACAGAATCACAGAATAGTTATGGCTGGAAAAGACCTCTAAGATCACCAAGTCTGACCATCAACCCAGAAAAAAACGCCATGCCCACTAGAGCATGTAGCATGTCCTGAAATGCCACGTCTACATGGTTCTTTAACACCTCCAGGGCTAGTGACTCCACCACCCCCCTGAGCAGCCATTTCCATGACTACTCTTTCAGTATAGGAATTCTTCCTCAGATCTAATCTAAATCTCCCCCGGTGCAGCTTCAGGCCATTTTATGTAGACATTATTTACTGTGGAGAAGAGGCCAACACCCACATACCTACAATCTCTTTTCAGGTACTTGTAAAAGAGCAATTAAGTCAGCCCTTGGCCTCCTCTGAACTAAACAGTCCCAGTTGCCTTAGCCTTTCTCCTCTTAGGACCTTGTTCTCCAGATCCTTCACCAGCTTCATTGCCCTTCTCTGGACACACTCCAGCACCTCAATGTCCTTCTTGAAGTGAGGGGCCCAGAACTAAACACAGTACTAGAGGTCCATCCTCACCAGTGCCAAGATCAGGGGCACCATCACTTCCCTTCTTCTGCTGGCCATGCTCTTCCTGACACAATCCAGGATGATGTTGTCCTTCTTGGCTACCTGGGCACAGTGTCAGCTCTCAACCAGCACCCTCCGGTCCTTTTCCTCTGGTAAGCTTTCCGGTCACCCTTCCCCAAGCCTGTAGCATTGCAGGGGGTTGTTGTGACTGAAACATCTGCCTTTAATAATCTTAGTACACCATATAAAATTAAATCTGTGAAATAAAATAATTTTGAATAGTAAAAATGAGATTTAACTAAGATTTATTGACACAAAGATCCGTCTAAGGTTTGCGTTTTAATTCTGCCTTCTTAAACAGATCACAAAATGATAAACTTGCAAACTAAAATAACACAATGAAATGCAGTATTCATTAATGAACCTAACTCAGGTTCAGGCATGCTGAAAAGCATTTACAAATCCAGCCAAAGAACTGTTGTGAAGAATCTCAGGGTTCCCTCCCAAACACAGCACTAATACACATTGTATATACACAGCACTGTACAATGCACTTGTAAAGTGTCCTGCCCAGTGTGGGACCAGATTTTTGTGCTCTTGTATCTTATTTACCCAGTCTTTGACAGAGCTACAGCAGAGAAAATGCTTTCTTTATGTACATAAAACAGTACATGCACTATGCTACTTTCATTTCAAGGAATGCATTTCATTGTTGCTATACGGTGAGAAAACTGGTTTTCATCCTTGGAGAGATCCAAAAATATCTACTTTCAAAAATACTTGGTAACAAAAAAAAACCAAAGCAAAAAAAAACCAAACAAAAAAAGGGATTATGACAATCCTGAGTAGTCCTTCTAGCCACAAAAGCACAAAAATTCTTTTGCCTATGTGAGGTGAGATGTAAAAGCTAAGAGGAGTACATGGCCCAGGCTACTTGGTCAGTTTTGAAACTTAGATAGATAATCCAGACAGATCCTCAGAGAGACCGTGGAGGAAATCAACAAGTTGATCCTGTTGTGGAAGGGAAATAACAGCAACTCTTTCCAATAGCCAAAAAATATCTCCTTTTTGGTAGATTCTTAAAGGGGCTAATCCTCAGATAATCTAAGATTTTAGTACTTAAAGCAAACCGAAAGAAAATAGCTACACTAAAACAGTCCTCTGGTAGAGGGTATCAATCCAGGAAGCCTAGGCCTGTGAACATGTTATAATTAAAAGAGGCATATGGTTAAATGTTGGTACTTAAGGCCATCTGTATATAATTGTCATAATTTGTATTCAGAGGGAATTCAGCATCCCAAGTAGCCAGAAACAGAGCTCTAATATTCTTACATCAATTAAAACCATGTAAATAGACTACATAAAATGCTGGAAAAAAAAGTTTTGATTCCAGCAACGTGCACCCTGAATTTGAATACAGGTTAAAACAATTCTTTTAAACAAATACTGAAGTCAGTGTCACTGGTCCTTTCTGAGGGACTCCATTAGAAACCACATTAGTGAATGAAGGAACAGAAGTACTGGTCTGCATTGTCCAGCTCAGTGTGAACTGATCATAGAATCATAGAACTGGCTGGGTTGGAAGGGACCTCAGAGATCATCAAGTCCAACTCTTGAAACCTCTTCAAAAGAACAATTTTCCTGTCCTTGTGTTAGATGGTTAGTAATACATTTTTCATCTGACACAGGTTTGCATAAAATTTACCCTGCAACTTTAGTAACTTAATCACAAAATAAGTATTCATACTTTTAAGGAGTAATCCACACTCAGTAGAAAAAAAATATTAAAAATAATCACAGTTCACTTGTTGGCATTGGGCACAGTAATATGAATTCTCTCTCAGACACAAACACCTGTGCTTGTGCAACTGCTTTTTTTTTTTTTCTTTTTTACTTGGTAAGCTGACAGCGTTGGATGTTGTTCCAAGCTTTTATTTCCCTGACAGTTTGGCTTTGTTGTCTTGTTATATTAAAAGTGAAGAATTGGTTTCCAGCTGAACTAAGCACTAGGCTGGGATGTCCCCAGCCATACTGATTCAACCTAACTTTTCAGATGGTTCCTTGTGACAGAAACTGAATTTCCATTCACATGGATGCAATAGCTTCAGCCAGCCAAGTAGCCTGGATATTTACTTCCTCACCAGTTGGCACCAAAAAACTCAACTGCATATATTGTTCAGAGGTAAAGGAGTACTTCGCCCATAAATTACATTTTCATAGTCACAACATGAGCCCCTCTGGCAGTCTTCCTTCCCCTCCTGTTCCACGATGGACAGGAAAATGTAGTCACATCGTTACATCGAGGCGGGACAGCATGTGCAGTTGGCTCACAAAAGCACAAGTTTAAGGTAATTTCTGAGCATATCCAGGTTTTCCAGTCACATTATCTGATCAGGTCACAATTCAAGAGGCTGAATCACTTGGAGAAGAGCTCTATGCAGGACTGAACTGAATCTGAGAATAAAAGTTCAGAGGCCTGGAACAGAGAGCAGAGCAATGGTGACAGAACTGTTGGGCCCATAACAATGACTTGAGACTTGACTGCAAGCCATCCTTTCCCATTCAAACTTGAATTTCCCTCCTGATGCAGCCACCTGACACATGTCAAAGTGGAACTCATCTCCTTCTCCCAATTTAGGCAGTGTGGATGAACTAACCAAACAAGTAAAGTATGACTCTCCATGTGAATCTGTTGTCACTCTGTCACTCTTACATTCTGCACCCTGTATCCTACAGTATATACTTACTAGATATCCTACAGATGTTCAGTATCCTACAACTATAGCCTTAATAATGTTTAGGAAGAAAACCAAAAGTCAGATCTAGGATATGAAGTGGTCTACTTCCCTTCTTATTCCTTTTGATCAAAAAGCAGAAATTTAAAATAGGATTTTGGAAATAAATGTTTGACCAAATTATAAGAGACTCTCAGTTTCAGTTCAACACCTGTTGCTTCCTTTGAGAGGTTTGGGGAGTTATCAAGGATTTTTTTTGAGCAATTTAATTTTTTTTTTCATTTCTACTGCTTTATAATATTGGTATAATTTAACACATTAGGATGGTATAATGACCAGACACTGCATTGCTGCTTCACAGAATAGGACACAGCTGCCAGTGCTTTGTGCAGCAAAACATTGAAAATAATAGCCTTGTGATAGAAGAACATTATGCTGTTAATCCCTTTCTAATATACTGTGCACAGAAATATTCTTGAGATATCTGAGATCAGACACAAGAGGCAGGAGAAGGTGTCATTTTTGAGAGGTCATGTGACAACTATGGCCATCTAACTACATATGTGTAAAAATTGCCCTACTTGAATCCACAGTAGAAAGAATACCTGTCAAACCTGTAACTTTCCTGCCAGAAGACTAAATCCCAAATATTACAGAAAATGATGATTTAGATGTGCCAGTGTTTAAATGATATAAATTACTTGGATGACTTAAGATACTGGGCAAAACACAAAGATATAACATGAAATACGTATACCAGAAGAGACAACTAAAGAAAAATTTTTAAAGGATCAAAACAAATTCAGTGACAAGAAAGTACACTTTACCTCTATGGCTCTACTGTGAAATATTTCAGACATCAAGTCTTTCCCAGAAAATTTAACCTTCTTTAAGAAAGTTAATCATCATCAAAGATGATGGCAGCATCCATCTTACTCTGATCTGTCTCTTGTGTGCCTTTAAAAAAGAATGGTTTGAAGAGAGATGAAAAATAAAGCTTTCTGTGAAGGACAAGCATTCATTAACATACACCTGTTTATTGGAATAATCTGGAAATTTAAGATAAAAGAACATTAGAAATGCCCTAATGGATCAGTATAATGGTCCATCCTACTCAGGATTTGGTTTCTAGTAGTGGCAACAACAGATACTATTCACTGAAAAAAGCACGCAAGCCTGACCACTCTCTGTCTATCCCCTCCACTCTTTCCTAGAACCCACAATATGTATTGAGTTTTGTTTGGTTTGTTTTGGTTGGTTGATTGGTTAGTGCTTTTTTTTAAGTGAGGCTTCTTAAAGTGTACCCTCCCTGCTAACTCCCATCAGTTTAGAAACTTCCTGCATATGAATATCTATCTCAATTTTTTTTTTTTTTTATTTCAGCCTGTTGATAAAACCTGCCTCTTTTTCCTCTTTATCCTCCCATCACATGAAGTTCCTGAAGCTCACTGTTGTATCAGAGAATCACAGAATAGCAAGGGATGGAAGGAACCCCTGGAGATCATCTAGTCCAACACCCCTGGTAGAGCAGGTTCACTTAGAGGAAGTTGCACAGGATTGTGTTCAGGTGGGTTTTGAGTGTCTCCAGACAAGAAGACTCCAGAACTTCTTTTGGCAGTTTCTTACAGTGCTCTGCTACACTCAGATGAAGTAAGTTTTTCCTTATGTTCAGATGGACCTTCCTGTGTTCCAGTTTGTGCCTGCTGCCCCTTTTCCTGTCAATGGGCACCACTGAAAAGAGTCTGGCCTCACGCTATTGACACCTGACCTTCAGATATTTGTAAGCATGATGACAGTATTTTCTCTTATCTATCCTGAACTGAACTGCTATTTTCCTCAAGTGACACAGCAGTGTGGGATTTAGACAGCAGCAGCTCAGCACTCATCACTGCCCTCACCTGAGCCTCAGCCACACAGCCGCTCCTCCACTCCAAACTGAGCACTCTTGTCCTTCTCCTGTAACATAGTTGTTCCAAGATCTTAACCAATTAGGCAGCTTTCTTTCAGTCACAAGCAACATAAAGTTATGCCAGCAGACCCAGGATTCAGCTGAGTGCCAGCAGACAGGTAGGATGTTTGTAGGATAGCAGCTAGCTGGGAGGAAGCAACACTGGGTCCCTCAGAGCATGCTATGCCACATCCCTTCCAAGCACCAAACTGTGAAAGGCAAAAGAAGGGGAACTTCTGTTTGAAGAAATAAGAATATTTTCCTACTTGACTACATAAAAAGATCTTAAGGATGGGACTGTACGTGTTCCCTATCCTTTCCTGAAGAGTCATAAACACTAAACTTCAAGATGTTTGGGATCTGCATGCATTGTGTATTGCTTTTTCATGACTCTCAAACATTTCCCTGCCTGATCCTGAAAGCATGATGAGATGAAGTGGGAAAAAATGTCTCAAATTATAAACTTTCATATCCAAACTTATCTTGCCTAGGGGGTGAACTGCAATAAAACTCTGCAGCTTGCTGTTATGGTTTAATTTGATATATATCCTATAGCACGTCAGAAGATGAATCTCTTGCATGTATTTTCTCATGACATAGCCTCTCAGCCTCATTAGTGGCACAAAAGTCGAGTCCCACAGTATGGTATCTTTTCTGATACTGCATTTTCAAGTCTTAGCATGTCCTTCTTTATGGTAGGTTCTTGGGGTATATTAAACTAATATTAACTTTTCCAAAAAATTACAAATTAAATTGACTAGCACACAAGCATTTGCAAATTATTCAAATATACTTGTAATACATGGTTGGAAATTCATGCTGAATTAATCACTCACCCAGCTTATTCATATGGGAATAACGAAAATATCCTCTGACTTGCGTATTAACTAGTCTAACACAGATCAAAGCACCAGTCTGACTTGCACCCAATGTTTTTGGACTGAGCTGAAAGTTTCAAGATTCTGATCTGTTTAAGAGGAAAGTGATTTGCAAAACTATCCACCAGAGCCCTCTAATAGTGCAGTAATTAAAAATTTGCTTTCAGCTTTGAGCATTCATGCTTCAAAAATGTGTTCTCCAATATTTTTATTAGAAAAAAAAAGTTAAATTAAGCATTTTTGGACAAAAGGTTATTATAGTCAAATGAAGGCCAGCCTTCAACTCAAATTCCGCTGGGCATATTGTAGTTATTGTGTAGTGTAACTGAAACTTGGTTTTCTTGTAGAACTTAAGTTTCATACTTAATTTGAAATAACTTATTTTCCATGGTTAGTATCACACAAAGAAACATAGACACATTTGAACTAAGGTGAAGGAATGATCAATCTTTATGTTTTTAATCAAGTTTGGAGGCTCAGTCAGACTCTCCACAGAGTTTCTGAACAACAGCTCTCTGTTAGGTGACATCCAACTCACATTTGCCATGCTGTTGGCTGTTAACTGTCACCCAAAGACAACAGTCATGCATGCAGGCCATTCCTTGGAGGTGTCTCTTTGATTCAGAGTACAAAAATAAATTTGTAAATATTTATAAGCCAAAAGGTATTTAAGATTTTCGCTTTTTTTGCTGTTAGAACATTTCAAAAGCTCCTTAAAATAACAGCATAAATGCAAAACGACTAGTTACCTTTTTAAAAGGCTAGTGGGTTTGTATTTTGCTACAGCACTAAGCAGACTCTACCACTGTATTCCAAATGGTTTTTTCCCTTCTATTTTCATCTAATAAAGTTAACAGCAACATTTCCATCTAAAACACATGACAAATTTTGGGGTAAAAAAAACGCATCATGAGATCTCAGTGTAGTCATTCCCAATTTATGGTTTACAGGGCATTATTTTGCTTGCAAGATGTGATGATAGTGTCAGCTACAGGAAATTAAATGGCAGATAACCAAAAGCGGAGCCTTTCTCTAGGTCTTACTGGTTCAGGAAACAAAGGAGCATGAAGACACTATTGCAGAGAGCCTCAACTCAGATATCTTGTATGTGTGATGTATGTATCTTGTATACCCTCACCAGATATCTTGTATGTGTGATTGGGTATATAAGAATAATATTAAGATACAATTCTTTTGTGTTTTGGTGCCAAAATACTTTGCAGTGAGAAAGGAAATCCTTGTTAATATAATAGCAGAGAAGGATTTACTCATGAAATATCTGAAAGGGTACCTCACAAAATCAATGTCAAAGGCAGCATTATTTACATCAAAGGCATTATCAAAGATCCCTTTTTCTTTTCTAATTCTTTCATTTTGCACTTCATCTTTAATAGACTTAAAAAGGCAGGCTTCATCCTTGCAGGGTTGGCGGGGACAGGGACAGACATGAAAGACACAACACTTCACAGCAGGCAGAAGTAACTCGAGATGCAGTAGCAACAACCCAAAGCGACACATCCAGAGAATACATTGACGATATCAGAAATTTCAGCCCGTGACTACAGCTGTTTTCCAATGTCAAAACCAGACCCAAAGTTCTTTTTCGCTCTAAAATATGGTTATGAATAAATGCCATACTCACCATACCAGAAAGGCCTCTGATACTACGGGTCAGGCTGTGCTGTACTGGAGGCTCTGCGCAGTACACTGTGGCAGGACCACAGCTCCCCTCCACCTTCCCCAGGGGCCAGGGCTCTGGACAGGGCAGCAGCTGGCTCCTAATTTAGCAGGCTCCTAATTTAGTTGGCTCCTAATTTTCCCGCCTCTGCCAGCACTCCGTGCCAGTGGTCACGTACACACACAGGCCTGGCGCACGTCCTCCCGCGCTGGCGGGAAGAGGGCAGTGGCACCCTTGGTCAAGAGACAGGGTCCTCATCCCATAGATGGCCACCACTCAGATCCCACCGGCATATAAAATGGAGCTCAGGGAGATGGGGATGCTTCCTCCAGGAGTGCTCCTCGCAGTGGTGTGTTTGCAGTTGTAGACCTCCCTGGGTACTGGGATGCATTCCCCTCACCCCCAGGGATCTTCAGGGCACTGACTGCCGGCACCCTTCTCTAGGTGAGTGGTTTTTCCTCTGAGTGTATCCCTGAGTGAGCCCTTGACCCACTTTGCTGACCAACTCGGTTTTCTGGGCACTCAAGACCAAGACATATCCTCTGTGAGTGTGTGTGCAGTTTGGGGTTATTCGTAGGCTTTGTTGTGTAACAAAAACATCCCCAACAGGTATAATGAGCCTCTTAAGTTTTTACATGTCACTGGAGGGTCTTTTTGGTTATCTTTTTGGTTATCTTTTTGGTTTGTCACTTGGTTTTAGCTGGTTAGTGTCAATTAAGAATTAAAAGCTTGGTTAGGTTTATTACCTAAGTGGAGTCATTTTGGTGTACCTTGGTGATGTAATTAACAGCAGTGGTGAGAGGGCTGTTCTGCTCCTGCTCCGAATGTCACAGTGTCCACAGACTGGAATGTCACCAGCCCTTTGCTGGCCAGGCTCTCGGCCCCTGTCAGGGCCCACTGGAGCCTGGGTGCCCTCAGGGCCCTGTTGCTCACCTCTGACTCCAGGTAACAGCCTTTAGGGCCTGTGCTGCCCAGCCCCAGGTGAGGGGAAGGAAGGTCCCTCAGCAGCCCCAAGGGCTCCCAGACACCTCAGCTGTCTCCAGTGATGGGTCAGGGCTGAGCCATCAGTGATAGGTGATAGGTCAGGCCATGCTTCTTCTCATTGTCATCTTTCGGTGCACACAACCAGCTGATGCCTGTCAGGGCCATGGCACATTAATAAGCCCAGCTTGGCCCCAAGCAGCCTCACCTGGGGCTTGGATCTGTATTCAACCTCTGCTAGGAAGCCTCACTATGGAGGACCTTGGTATTCATTTAATGCCTTGAAATCTGCCTGTCCCTGTAGCCGGGGTGGTGACTGGACCTGATCATAGCATGGTTTTGGTTGGAAGAGACCTTATAAATCACCTAGTTCTAACCCGGTTGCATGGGCAGGGTCACTACTGACCATAACAGGTTGCTCAAAGTCATCCAACCTGGCCTTGGAACACTTCCATGGAGGGGACCTTGTTTCTGTGTCTCACCATCTCACACTAAAGAATTTCTTTCTAATGTCTAACTTAAATCTACTTTCTTCCAGCTTAAAACCATTACTCTTTTTACTATCAGTACATATCCTTGTAAAAAGTCCCTCCTCAGGATTCCTGAGAATTTTGACCTGCAGTTTGATTTCCAGGCTTGATTCCACTTCATCATGTGGTATTTTCTTAACAATCTAAGCTTGTGGTTAAGCTTGTGTTCCTAGATCTGTCTTCCTTACCTTTCCTGGGAGGGATGGAACAGGCCAAGCCTAAGATGGTAAAGCCCATACCGTGCAGGGTCTGAGATGCCCCATAGGTTCTGCCTTGCCTTTCCTTCAGCAGCAGCAATACTCTCTCACTGCTTTTGGTGGTAACCTGCTGTACAGAGCTGGTATTTGCTATTGCAGCTTATTGCTTCCAGGTGTGGCACACCAGAGGTATTCCATATGGTACTGGAGCTAAGCTGAGAGCCAGCTGTGTGCTCTCAGAAGAAAGTCATTTTGTTACTGCTTTGTTGGGAGAAGCTTGAGATGAGGACTCTGTTCACCTTATTCACTTCTTTTTGCAGTGCACCGCAATACAAGTTTTACTGGAAGTCTATTCTTATGTATACATGTGTTTTTTAAAACCCTACATTTTCCATGAGCTCAAATAATTTGTAATTTTAAGTTCTAATGTTTGAAATTAACGGATACATTTATCCTGCTTCACTGAGCTAAAATAAGAGTGCATTAATAGTGGTAAATAGTGGAAATAGTGGAAAATAAACAAGAAACAGTATGTGTGTAGGGGACAGTTTCTATAAGGATAGTGTTAAGACTGTCAATTACCATTTGTTAGTTGGGTCTAGAATGCCATGAGAAAAAAAATACATTATCTTAGCATCAGACTTCAAACAGGACAAATACTGAAGCAGTCTTGTGGCAATTCTAAGAAAATACAGGCTTTCATTGTATAAGCATATGCCAGAGCAGTAATGCAGTACACTCGGTACCTCTGCCCCTTACAATGGTTTCCTTCTGCTAGTACTTTAGTGCATCCTGACTTCTGTTAAAAAGGGACTTAATGTGTAGCAGCATGCTGAATCTGCCCTAGCAACAAAATCTTTCTCTATCCAAAGTACTTAATTGACAAGAAAAATAACATTATAATCATATGGTAATATGTAAGATGACCACACATTAATTCCATAATTTTCATACATGCTCTCTGCTGTGCTTACAGTTGAACAACAATTTTAGCTGATATCAATACATAGCCTTCAGCTGTTTATAATGTATGGCAACAGATTTCTCATACTATACTGGGCAGCCAGCCCTTACTGGTTTGTCCAAATCTTGTCCCAAGACTGCAAACCGGAGCTTTTCTGCACAGTTCCTGCTCTACAGCACCTGCTTGAGCTAGTTTTGGTATCGGCAGAACTTAGCCCTGTGCCATTTTATTAATTTTTTAAAGCAAGTGGTTAGCTTTTCTTCCAGACCAGATGGAGCCTAACATGATAGAGTGTCCCCCACATTTAAACCTCATCAGTTTGATAGACTTTCCAGCATAATGACCAACTTGTGAGGCCCATTGTTCTCTTCTGTCTCATTGCTCTTTTGGCATGGCAACCTATGCCAGCTGGGATAGGGAAAGAGACCATGGAACCCAAAATGTTCTTCACTTCTCTGCACTGAACTGCAGGAATCTTTCCACACCCTGATTTACTGACCCAGGTAAATGAACAACATACCTGTTATGTTTGGTGCTGCTCCTCAGGAGCACATAGACCTGCCTGAGTAAAGAGAGATAAAGCAGTAGGGCCCCACTTGCCTTGCTTAAGATGGGATTTTTTCATCCTTCCAACTTTCATCGTCAGTCCTACAGCACCAAATCTGATCACTTTGCATACTTAAGTCAGAGGCTAATTCAGTCAAAGTAACATTTTATCTGGACCATGCATGCAAAAGCTGGTGCAGTTGTTGAGAATCTGATACTGGCAGTGGTTTCTGGCCGTCTCCCTGTGCCCAGATGGATTCTCAGGCAAACAGAATGGTCAGTCGTGGATTTTCACAAGTTGAAACATCTTTCATTGCTTAATATTGAACACTCCCTGTAACTGCAAGTATGTGAAGCATATGTGTACATTCTGCTCTGGAGTACAAGTACAAAAGCTTCTATTTCCAGTGCAGGCAGTTTCCATCTACATCAGACTAGGTAAGTGCCTATTAAACTTGCACTGTGTACGCTTGCTGTCCTACATTCATGCTTACTGGGTGCAGACTGTGGGAGGGGAGAGTGTTCTTAGCCTCACCAAGCTAAAATCCAAGAGTTTCTGGAATGACTGCCACAGCCAAGTTTGGGCCTGCCTTGACATTTGTGAATCTCGGTGTGAAAATAAGAACTTTCTCTACCGTAGTGAATTTCAGAGCAAATATATTTGCTCTGAAGTAAAAAATGCACATTGAAGTAGAAGAGGCTGAATATACCACTTCAGATTAGTAGAAGTCATTTTAGCCTTCATCTGATACAAGCTTAAAACATCAGAGATGAAAAGCTTATTAATTACCAGAAAATGTCATATAGATATAACTATACCAATGGCATTCTTTTCTTTTTAGGATTAATCCTATCTTTTTTTATGGATTTCTGAATGTTACTTTAGTATTCACATCTCGGGTCATATTTGCTGCAGGCATGCAGAAATGGGGTACCTCATTTGTCCAAAGTGGCCCTCTGTGCTAACTTCAAAGTTATTTAGCCATTTGCCTTTGATAAATGAATACCAGGAAGCTCCTGCAATATCATTCTGTTCCAGAAATGCCATCTGCAATTTTCCATAGATTCAACAGCCCTAAATGGTATTGCTCCTTCTGCCTGGTAAATAATTGATATATGTCTGATGAAGCAAATGGAGCGGGAACACTTCTGTTCCATGACTCAGGCTCCTGTGTATTTTCTCAGGTTTTGGCAACACTAAATGGATTAAGACATAAATTTACTACAAGTTCAGGAAAGTCATACATTCCACACATGAAAGGCAATTAATTACACCCTCAGAATAAAGCAATTCAGAGGGTAATTTGCCATTGTGAGGCTTAGAATTATGAAAAGCTAGTAGACCACAAAAATATTAACAGCAGATGTAATTTTTCCTAACATTTATCTAGGCTTTGTTTGCATAATACACAAATAAAGTTAATTATTAGAAGCATTAGCTTGCGGCTGATCCAAGTTCTGAGCTGGGTTTCATACTGTATTCTTAATCCAGTAACAATGATTAAATTGATCCCATACTTTCTTAGTATTTGGACTACAAAACTGAGCTAGTAATATGCCCTTGCAGGGTAAAGAAAAATAAACACGGGTCGGTGGGTATCTTCCTAGTGCTACATCTAGAGTAGAATACTTTTTGAGTGCTACAGCTGGAGCATGTGTGCAGTTTCACCTTCATTTATTTTCTGTCTTTAAGATATGTTGTAGAGTTGTATAGCCACCAAGGGAAATCTCCAGTGTTGTAATGCCAGCAATTAAATCTAGGAGAATTACTTCTACATAAAAATTAGCTTAGAATGAAACAGTAGCATATGATTAACTGTCACTAGATAAAAATTCAGGATAGGGCAATTCAAAATACCTGCTGGCTTGTCTGGAGCCCAGTTCTGTTTAAGTTCTGTCTTAAATTTTGTGGTACTTTCCTTTCTTTAGCAGACTTAGGAGAAATAAACGTGTGTTGCTTAGACTGAATAGAAAATTACTCTGTGCCATTCCAGCACTTCCCAGAACACTGCTGTCACTTGGGTTGTGCATTTGCTGCCAGATGGATCTGAGGGATCTCCCTCAGACCAGGATTCAATCCCACTTGTGTGATTTATGCACAAGACTGCTGTATCTCTGCTCCACTACTCAAGCAGTGCTGATACATAGATATATAGGTGGCAATCTGAAAAATCAGATGATGCAGGCTACGAAAAACCTTTTTGTAGTTTCTGCCCTCAGTTCAAAACACCTCATTTAAAACAATTATTAAACTGCATGTAATGGATTTTCAAGTGAACTGGATGTATAAAGTGCTGAATCCTACAATTATTTTTCTAGATACATCTCATTTTCTTCTTCAGTCTTCACTAATCCAAATTGTTGTTATTCTTACAGAGCACATGAAAAGCTGTCTTTCCAAATAAGAAAAAATGCTGTACCAATTCAGTTCTCATACCACTGAAAATGTGACTGTTGGAGTAAATGCTGTAATAGCAACTTAGAAAAAGCATTCGGTTTAATAACAGAAGACAGTATCATCCAAAGATTTTTATTTGCTTATATTGAGTGTGTGCTTTGTCAGCTATTTACATGTTACACGTTACAATGGAAGTTATGGCTGATGCAATAAATAATCTACACAGATGACAGTATCTTAGAAAATTGTACATTTTCAAAAATTTGTAAACAAAGGGGGTTTTATGTGAGGTTAAGTTCTCAGGAACTTAATAAAAAGCATGTTCAGAAGATATTTTCTGATTATCATGTTTCAAAATCTACCATAATTAATGAAAAAAACGCCCAAGCGCAAAAGACATTTTAAAAGGTCACATTAAAATTATCACAAATTTGGACAAATGTTTCTGCCTTTTGCTAATCTTGATATCCACATATTTAAGAGCAGCAAAAAGACTAGATGCTAGGCATCGTGCTACACTGTTTCTGTACAGAGTTATTTAAGCTTATAGTAAGGCAGTTTTTGTCCATTTTTTAAAGTCAAAATTATTTGACAGAATCTTTGCAGTCTGTTCTGAAATGGCTAACATTACATACATTTAAAAAGCACATGTCTAGTCCTGTTTCTCTTGTATTTTTTCAAGCAGATTAAAAAAAAAATAATGTTTAGATAGTTAAGCCAATGATCACTTCAGATCTTAGCCAAAAGTACAAAACTGTCCTTTTGCTTGGATAGATAGGAAAAGATGTGATCTTGCTGACTGTGATATTTACTCTGTCTGAAATAAGCTGAAATAATGTTTTAAAAGTGAACAAAGTATAGATATACGGAGTACAGGCTTTTTGAAAATAATTCTCCCTGTATTGATTAATTTCAGGAATAAAAGCCTACAGGACTGTTTGGAAATCAGCTGCAAGCACAGATGAACCACTGCATATTTTTTGCACAGGTGGCTCAAAGGCTCTAAGAAACATCCAAATGTCAGTTCTGGACAGCAGGCAGGGAGAACTACTCAGCAGTTATATATCTCCCCATCCCCAGACCTTTTTTTTATTCTTTCTTGTGAAGATATTGTTTAGTTTAAAAACACCCTCTGGTTCCTGTTGACCATGGGGTGATAGAACAGAGTTAGAAGTGCCTGCTGGTGGAGATAAACTTTTTGAAACCTACTAAAATCAATCTAGTAGCTCAGCTCAGTTCCTAAACTGACATCATAAAGCCCATGTCAAATTCAGCCTCAACCAACAGTCTTAAATACAGGTAAGAAAGGAGTGAGCAGAGGAGTTTAAGCAACTTTCTGCAAAGACACCACAGCCAACACATTTTACACTGTCAAATGATGTGTTTAATAGTCACTTTTTATGTTTATGTTTTAGTAATAAGATATATTCATTATACAAGCATGGAAATCAGACCTTTTCCTTGTAAGAGTCAGATGACCTTCTTCAGAGTAAACTGTGTAGATGAGAAACAGTTTCAAAGCACAACATTTACACTAATTTAACTTCTGTAGAAATAAACACTTGATTTAATGAAAGTGTTCAAGTGGAGAAAAACCTTGTTCCTGAATGGTCAGCAAAGTTTGGCTATTTTTCCATGATCATTAACAGGGCTTGAAAGTTAGAGGTACTACTGAATAGGTGAAAAAAATGAGGGGAAAAAAGAAACAAAAACAACCCACAACAGAAAACTAAGGACATAGAAAACTGTTTTAAAAATGCAGTCTCTTGGAGTCTTAAGGCAGGTTCTTCTGGTTGTGTATCTCTTTACTCTGATGGAATTGCTACAGACTGCTGAAGATCAAGGAGCAAAAAAAAAACCAAAACCCTCAACAAACCTCCAGTGGAAAAATGCAGAACACAGTTATGCATTTCAACCAATCTTTGTAATTTTTCTGTCACTAGCATGGATATGGAAATGGTGAGATTTCCTCATGCTAATGACTATATTCAGAGGCTGATTCAAGAAGGGAAGACAAGCAAGGTGCCTGAAAAGTATAACACTGTTGGAGTATAGAAGAAGTGATACTTATTTGCCAGAATATGAATGTTGCTGAAGTTTTTTTTCATCAGCAAAAGACAGTTGAACACATAGAAACTTGACTGCTGTTGGTAATGAAAGGATGGGTGCAGTGGGGATTCAAACCAAGTAAAACCTGCAGCTGACAACCAGGGCACAGTTCAAAATTGCAAGGAAAACTGCTGGATTTCTCTGGGAGCTGAAGCAAGACCATAGGCAAAGGAAATTAAGAATTAAAAGGGGTATCTAAAGTTAAGAGGATGGTGACCAGAGAGTATTGCTGGAGGTTAAAACTTGGAATTGGAGATAGAGAGCAGTCTAATGCTTCCTGAAGTGAATCAGCTGCTCACAGGCATTTAGTTGCAGAGCACAGTCAAAAGCTGCCAGCCCAGGAAACAAAGCAACAATGATGGATTTCTTGACCTATTCATTTTGTCTTTAAGGAAAAGTTATATTCTATCGGGTAGGCAGTATTTTCAGTAAAATCCTGCACTGAATTTTTTTGAAACCAGCCTTTGTAGTGCCTCTAACTATTGGTAGCATTTATTTGTGATCTGTAGTTCTGAGTAGCCAGTGCTACATTCAAGGTCTCCAGCCACAAAAGCATTGTTTGCACCTTTCTGAAGAGCCATCTCTCCTATTCCTAAGTAGAAAAAATACCTTTGGACAAAACCATAGGGAGTCTCACAATGGCATCGTATGTTTCAGCCCACAACAGATGTTAAGCTTTGAGTAGCAACGTTACTGCTTGCAGCTAGCTGATGGATGGCAAAGAGCTGAGAGAAGAGGATTTCTCTTGGAAAATGGATGGTAGATGCAGGTCTGAGAAGTGCCCTGATGGGATTTATCAATAAGGAATTAGTAGGGTGCTGCTAGATTGTGACTCTTAAGAGTAAAAAGTAGGACTGCAAGAACAGGGTATGAATATCCCATTTTCTGCCTATTAGCCAATATAGGAGAGCTTTCCTTTTTGTTGTGAAGCTCAGCTGGTAGCTCAGGGCAATCAGGAGCCAGTCTAGCCACTAGCAATTTCCTTAGAGGAACAAGTACCTGCTGAAGAGTAGAAGCCACAGCAATTGCTGATCACTGCTGTTTTTTTCAATGACTGCAGAACACCAGACATTGTGTGGTGTAACAATACTTGTAGGAGGTGAGGAGCATAAGAGCTATGAGGGTCCCTCATAGATTTTATCAAAGGTGCAATGGTGTTTTGGCTAGCCACCATATCTTTGTAGAGTCCTGGGCTGGTGTTATTGAAGGAACACTGACTATTGTACAGGAAACTTTTTTGCATCTGTGCCTGTATTGCTTTTTGAGAGAGGGAGGTTTGCGGGGGAAAATGAGAGCAATATTCAAGGAGAGTCATAAAAGCTTTAAATGACAAAGCTACTACCCACATAATGTATCTAGTTAGCTGACTAGTGACAACTGGAATAAAATGATGACAGGCAGAGGCCATCTGGAATCTATCTTAGCTGCAGACTAAGAAGACAAGTAGCAGCAAGAAGAAATACTGACTGGGAAAGCGAGGGCAGTACTTCTCTTTTCTTGGTCTTCGACTTGAGCATCCACGTGTTTAGTAATTGCTTTTTTTAAAGCACCATTTTTATCATCAAAACCTTGAGCACAGGCCATTGATGAAGATAAAATACTGGAGATCTGATTTTCCCTGGCACTCCTCTGTCAGTGTCAGACTCCCTACCCTATCCATATTTCATAAACAGTAATTTTGCTTAAAATTCAAGACACGCATACCAAAGCTTTATTAAAATGTTTCTGTCTGAGCAGTGCATCAAAAAGCTGAAAAATTTAAGACTGACAAAAGGAGATATTTATATGAGCCAGTGACCGTAATTGTCAAGATGAACAAGGATGAAGGGTTATGTATTATATACTTCATCTCTATTTTCCAAATAATGTAATAATATTTTTGGGTTTTGTTCTATAGTTCTGAAGAAATAAGCTTGGTTTTATAGCTCAGTGATCATGACATTTATTTATTTTTATCCTGAGTTCTTAAGAGGCTTCTGAGAACCATTTTTATCCCCGAGGATCTGTAGGAATATAAATTAAATGTCTCTGATGTATGGGGTTCTGTGATTATAATGAAGATTATTGTTCTATAATTTCATTTTCACATCACAGTTTTTCTCAAAAGTATGGTGTACCCATATTTGGATATATGGTTTAGTTCAGAAAAGACAACAGTAAATATCGGAGCTTTCACTTTCTGATAGATTCTTATATATGTTTTCTCTGAGAATTACCATCTTCCTGAGGTTTACTCATAGAAAGACACACTACATGAAGTAATATGAAAAATTTGTTACTTGGGAGAGAAGCTTGCCTGTGATATATTGAATACTAAAATAATGAAGCTACCTTCTTAAACCAAGACAATGTCACTGTATTTCAATGCAAAAAAAAAAAACAAAAAACCCAAAATACTGTTGACTGATACGTCAAGTGTAGAACTGCTTTAAAGTATGGAACTTCTGGTGTTTATGTTGTAAGGGTTTTTATTTTTAAGTTAGGAATAGGGGTTGGGCTGGGTTTTTTTGCTGTTACTTGAATAGCACTAAACAACATGAGTAGCTCCACTGATCAGGCATTTGTTGTTGCTCCTTGAGTGTTGCTGTGCTAGTTGTGTGTTGCAATAGTTTGCATAAAAGCTAATATGGTAGGACAGCAGATACAACATCTCTAATCCCTGCTTATTCCTCCAGTAACTTGTAGCCACAGTCAGAGTGTGCTCTTTTTCAAAGGCTTCAAATTTTGAATATCTGTCTTGTAATAGTAAATTAATTATTCTGGTACAAACATCTTTCTAAGCAGGAGAGACTTGGGATTTTCACAATTTCTTCTGTTTTGAGGTTTTTTTTTTCCCTTTCTTAGGAATAGTTTTCCATTTGGGAAGCAGACTTCTAGGAGTGGTTTCATTGCAGCACCTGAAAAGCGAGGTGTATGCAACACCAGGTGGGCTGTCGAGTTTCTTAGCCAGCTTCTACATCTGTTAAGTCTTCTGCTTGTCTCTGTGTTTGTTATTCCTGTGTGCTTACCTTCCACATTTTCATTTTGTAACTATGAAAATACTAGCCTTGGTGAATTTTCTTTTTTAAAAGTCATTTCCAAATTTGTTCATATGGATTTTCTCCATATGTATGTGCTAGAAATCAAAAAAATCCATTCTTAAACATTTCAGCCAGTTACAAATGTCTGATACATGCATTTGGGTTTTCTTTGTTTTTTTGTTTCGTCCTGGATTTTCCTTGAAAACCAGTACAGTTTAAGTGCATTGACTTCAATTTAAACCAGCACAGCACTGTGCTGAACAAGTTTGAAAAATCCCAGTAAGGCCGATTTTCACTTCTCATAAGAAATTTAAATATGTCCGTTCACAAATACTTTGTCACAGACATTTTGAACATCAGATGTCAGTGCATGCATCTGTAAGTCAAACACCGGTTAAAGGTCAGTGTTTTACACTGTTAGAGAATTTGACAAGTCTGGTGTTAATTACGATCTTGACATCTTTGGAAAGCAAGAAATGTCAAACATACAAACCCACACAATTCATAGAGATTTAAGTAATGAATTAGATAAAAATATATCAACCACAAAGCAAACAGTGCCAAGCTAGCTGGAGAAAAAAATAGGTATTTATTAACACTGCTGTAATTACATCACCATAAGAATCACAGGAAGGATTGATTACTGAGACTGAAAAAAAACCTGTACTGGAATGAGGATACCTCATCCTATCTTTTCTTGAACTTGCTTAATACAAAAATGTGTTTTAGCACATAGAGTCAACTTGCTGGCAGGAGTTTGGACTGGGCTCTAAATTAACCACAGTAATATAATAGCACAAATTTAGGTCAATTTTTAGCAAATTTATTGGAAATTGAGTCTTTTTTGTCTTTTAGATGTATGTTTTTCAAGTATATGAACCTCTAAAAGTAAGTGCAGGGTTGAGAATATTTTTCTACTTTAAACCTGTTAAATAATGCCAAATTAAATAAATTTCTGTATTCTTGTTGCAGATTGTTTTGAAGCATTGGAAACAAAACATATGGGGATTATAGTATGGAATTAATTTAACAGTGTACAACTATTTTCTTGTGCTTAAAGTAGTAGTTTCTTTTCTCTTTATTTTTCTGAGTTATAGCAGCATTAATCTGACCTAATGTAGCAGTGGATGTGTCTCTGGTATTATGCAGTTTGTTGTGACTTTATGTAGATAAAAATGCAGGAATTCAAACATGTTCAGAAGAAAACTCAACTCAGATAAAATAAAACTCAGTAACTTTACTTCTGTAGAAGAGCATTTGTTCCTCTCAAAAGTGTCAAAAAATAAATTACACTTAATCAAACTGAGTGATTCTCAATTAGTTTCCTACAGTTCTTCTATGACAGCTCCTTCCACTATTATAATGTGAAAACAATAAGCAAAAGAGAATGACAATACATAATAATGAGGAGAAATTCAGAAGTTATGACTTCATAAAATGTGCTGTGTTCCTCAAGCCTCTGAATACTTACATGAAAATAAAAAATTAGGTTTGTGTACACAGCCCAAGCAGTGTCTTTTTGGAATGCCTCTGGTGGCTTCCACCAGTGAAGGTACTGTCACAGGTAATAATGACACAGAGCTCTCCTTGGCACCTATTACACACTGTAGGATGGGGACAGTAAAAAAAAAATACTCCTTTTTAATAAATATGTTATTTCCCTAAGCAAAAATATGTACAGGATGAAATTCTGTCATTGTTCTTGATCATCCTACTGTTAGTTAAATGGTGCTGTTAAAGCCAGTGAAATTATAAAAATCAACTCTCAGTATTTTTCTTTCTCTCCTGTAGGGAATTGAGACATTTAATCTGAGATAAAACCAGCCAGAAAGTAATATAAAAGTCATAAAAGTCAGAACTTTCAAAAACGATAGGTAAGCTGAAAAAAAAAAGAGATTTGCAATATGGAGCTCATTATTTCTACTGCATAAATGGAATTTTCAGTTATTTTTTTGTAGAATGTCAGCTCTGTCACTGTAGGAGAAACATTTCTAGGCAGAAGCTCTATAATTTCTTTCTCTCTGTGTCAGATTTTACCAGTGTCTCCCACGCGTGATGATCACTGAGGCACTTACTTTCAATTGCATCTCCCATACTTTGAGACTTCTCTGCAGGTATTTTTGTGAGTGCTTTAGCAAATGATGAGCAGAAATCAGTATATTTGTTTTATATAGTATAATGTGCTTTATAATTTCATGGATTTACTTTTTTTTTCTACAAGCAAAGCCAGAGTAATTCTCAGCAGTTCTGACTTGTTTCTCTCTCTGATTTTATTCTTTTATAAAAAGAAACTAAAGATGATTTCATCTTGAATGTAGCCTATCTGCAAAGTATTTTTGATTCTCAATGCTTAATCATTGCCTTAACCTTTAGCTGATTTTGACAGAAGCATCCTTTTGTACTATTGTTCTGGTTACTCTCTTGGAACACTTAATTAGCGTATGGTCTGCATATGTGCTTGCAACCAGAATCTCATCTGCAAGTAGCATCTGGAAATTCAGATTTTTCTTCCTTATTTTGTTCCCTTTCTTTTCATACCCATATGTGCAGGCAACTTTCAAATTTCTGTAACACTGACAGCTGCTAAGTATGGGGAGGAGGTTGATGAAAACATGCATTTTAAGACAGACACAACTTCCCTACTAACCACAGCTTCTTGCTGAACAGTGTTTCCTTATAGACCTGAACAGATAAACATGAAAAATTAATTGATACACAGTGAACAGGAAATGGCTGCTGGGAACCTATGGTTATCAGAGGAAACACTTCCTGAATGAAAAGCTGGTAAAATCTCTGGAAAGTTTCACAGGACTCCTAATATCACAATTATAGTTATTGGGTGATTCTCTGTGTTTGCTACTATCTGTCTACACAAGGATAGGTATAAAACTGGTTATCTAAGCAAAACTCAAGCACTGGAATTTTCTAAAATATAACTTTCTCTACAACCACTTTTATAAGTCATCTGTATTCTGTGAAGCTGATAAAAAGGTCTTTCTGATTGCTGGGCTCAGCCTTATTAATAAAAATACAAATTGTTTTAAGTGCAGTTGCTTTTCAACAAATACAATATAAAATCAAGACTTTAGACATGTGTTATGCAAAGAAAGTAACAGATATCTATACAGCATCTGTCAGAGAGCAGGTCGATTTGGGCAGGCATGATTTTGTGGCCTTCCCATCTGCCACTGGTCAAGGATGTGCTGATAAATGATTTTTCAATAAGCAAGCTGACAACCTCAGGAATGTTTTCATTCTCTGAGATCTATAACTGCTAAGCAGATCAATTACAATTCCTCAAAACAAGTGGAGAAAGATCTAGGAAGCAGAAAACACTATTAAACACCTGATGCCACTCGAATATATAGAAGCCATCACAGAAACAGCAGTGAGCAGTAAAGGGGCACTGCAAACAGTCTGAAGAACTCCCCAGCTCTTTCTGGGCAGCCCTATACCAACAACCATGTGAGGTTTTCAGGGCTGAGCATACAAGACTTAACTGAGTTTGGATTTTTTTATGTTTTGGATGCCTTTTGTTACAATGACAGGCTTGGAAATGTAAAGCAGTCCTGAACACTTAAGATTGAGCATCTGTTGGACTTAATAATCAAAGTATTCTGAATCCCTGCTATCTAGGACATGGAGTCCTGGACAGTGTGTTTTTATTGGGGTGGTTTCTTCATTCAGCTGAAGATCCTGTGGAATTCTCCATCTTATTGAGAAAGGTAGACCAGACATAGCCATATATTTCTATTGCAGTTAGTCAAGTCATGCAGGGCCAAATGACCGAAAGTGGTTGCTGTTTTGGGTACACAGCATTAAATAAAAACACTTCAGATGCTTTTCATATATTTCAAATTAAGAATCTGGCAGGAGCAGAGTCAAACCTGCAGGATGCTGACAGCCTTGACCTTAGTCTAGGAAAGCCTTTTGACTTGTAGCTAGCATGATGCACACAACAGTGTCTATTAACAGCTCACCTAAACTTGAGAATATGCTTTTAGAGAGAATGGCCAGGGAATTCTGCATGGTATTTCTGATTATATTATGGTTTTGTCCTCTTGGCAAGGACGATTAGGCAAAACTGTTTGAGAACTGCAGCTCTCCTTTGAAGATAAGAAAAATATCAAAAATATCCCAAAAATGAAGATGGGGAGAAGAGTTTTCAAAGTTAATGAAGGTCGTGGTATTTGGAAGAACTAATATTCATCATCCGAAGCCCCCTAATAGTTCTCTCTCTTATTATCATGTCAAGTAACAGTATTCATAACAAAAGAGCTTCGATTCTAAAACACAAGTTTCATTTGAAGATCTCCTAAGATCTCTCAATAAAAGTAAGCAGAGCCCTAAAACTTCAGTGTATGCAATAGGTAGATACCAGTGTTGGGGCAGTGTATAACGATTCTGCAGTCTGCTCTGCAAACATTGTAAATTGGTTTAGCCAGGGTTGCAATTGATTGTGATTTAACAGCAGATGGTGATGCAAAAGTTAAGGGTCATTCACTGGATCGGAAGGCACCTTTCACAGGTTTCCTGTAATTTCTGGGACTTGGTGAAATTATTTTATCGTTTACAATGAAGTTTGCAGGTGACAGTGAGAGACATTGTATAAAACCTGTAGTTTCTGAAAACAAAACAAAGAAACAAAATCCCCAAACAAACAAACCTCAAAAAACATTCTTTGTTTTTTAGGGAAAATTTTACAACATTAGGTTTTTCTCAAAATACTGAGAAAAGATACTTCTTTTAGGTGGGTTCACCTGGATGGCAACAGTTTGCTTCAAGTACCTAATCAAACACATAATCAGTCTACTACAGCTTTAGTTATGCTTAATAGGCAGTTTCATGTTGTCATTTTTACATATGATACAAGCTTTCTTGTCAAACTATTTTACCTGTGAAAGAGAATTTCAATCTATAAACATGTATTTATGTTTATTTCTTAACTGTCAGACCATCTTTTTCTAATGAATATTAAACTTTTCCTTGAGATTGAAAGACAAACACAGAAAATTTGGAATTCCTAGTCAAGTAAAATATTTCTGGTTTTTTGTTAGATTTTATCTGCACTGATTTTACACAGGACTGCTCCAGCTGTACTCCTTGTGAACACCAAAATATTTGAGGGACAAGTGATGGCAAAAGAAATTTTACTAGTGTTAAATGCTCTGTGTGCTACAGTAGCATCTAGAGACATCAATCTGCAGTGTTGTGAGGGAGTTATATAAACAGTTAAAAAACTTTTTTTTTTCCTATATAACTTGGAAGCAACAAGGAAGTCTTCATTCAGGGTCTTACAGTGAGGTTTCCAGTTTGTGGGCCATGAATTCCTGAGCTCTGAGGAACTGTCATGAGAAGTGACCAAAGTAATTGAGGTAATTGGCAGCAAGTATATGGAAAGCTGCATGTTGGTGTGAGAGCTTTCAGGTTGTATACAATAAAAGGGTAGGCTCTTTTTCATCATTTAGATCTAACCCTTCTCTAAATCTATTTTTCATTTCCTCCGTTTCTTTTTCATTCTCTTAGTTACTTGAAGGTTGTTTTGTCTTCGGCCTAAGTAAGTTTTAGCTTGACTTGTTTAGTGAAAGCCTGTGGGAGGTAAATAAAAAAGCTAGGAACTTCAGATAAAAAGTGAGACTTCCATGTACTCACTGCACATGCCCAAGATCTTCCCTTTTTTGTGCCTTTTTTTTTTTCACAGAATTACCTGCAGGAGTTAAGAAGTAAAACCTTTCTCAGGCAAAAAACATTACGTAATTAGGAAACTGCAGCTCTATGGAAATCTGATACCATGTGAAATGGAAGAAGGCTTTTGGACTGTGTGTCCACACAGCTAGAACCATCAAATCACTGAAGTTTGTCAGTAATCCAGAAAGATATGAAGCAAGAGAGTGACAACTATTGGGGGTGAGTAGGATTGCTGAAGGGGGGAGCAAGCATAACCATTACTTTCATTTTTTAATTTCATGTAATCACATGTTAAACACACACACAGAACTGTGAAGCTCAAGCATTTGCTTTTCTGGGGTTGTTTTAAACTTTTTACCTGCAGTATGTTATGCGAGGCTACATTTTTATGTGTTGTTTTTTTCAAGTGTGGTGTCCAGCAGCACGTGCTAAGTAATGGAGTTTACAGAGCATTGCGTGAAAGATACTAAAAAGCTACAACTTCCTTTTTTCTTTGTGGGGTTTATAATCCTTAGCAGGATTTAGTTTTAGTATAGCTGTTCCTAAAGTAATTTAGAATCTGATAGCAAAACCTTACTATGAGCTAAAGCCAGTCTTCACAGAACCTAATGGACAAAGTGGAGGTAGGGTTTGTGAACAGGATGGTCCCATGTAACGTGATTGCATAGTTCAGTTTAATTTTATTATGGTTCTGATGCCAACAAGCTTTGAGCATGAGAGGATTTGACAAGAATTTTATCATGACTGGGGCTGGTACAGGAGGCTTTAGCATTTGCTAGGAGGAACCATTAAAAACTGCATGATTTTGGCAGAAGACGACTCGGTTATAGTATTTGGAAGAGATAATGTCTGGAATTAATTCCTTACCATAGAATGGGATTCTTATCTTATCCTATAAAGGCACAGTGTGGTAGCAGCACAATAGCTGGACTGTTTTTCAATGCATTAGTGCTTACTTGCAGACACCTATACAAAAGCACATCAGGTGCAACTACAGTTAGGCAGTCAGGATAATGCTTGGTTTATAGTCAGCTGGGCAAAATGAATTCTTTCCTACTTGTTTTGTTCAGCTCTCCTTGCCATTACAGTGGTGCCAGCAGGCTATGGAGTTTCTGGCTGCATTTATACAAACTCAAATCCATCATTATCATCTACTGTTATTACAGAGGACTGTCAAATTCCTCTCCTGATATCCAGTAGAAAGAGAATAACACAGTCCCTGCATTGATTGATTAAACCTTGAGAGAATTTCTTGGATCAAATCAAGTGACATACTTCAATATTTTTTCAAAAGGAAAAATGTTAGGAATTATTGTAGGAGACCTACAATACTGGGGAAGACCCTTAAAATCATAGCATTAAGCATGGAAAGAATATCTGAAACAACAAAAAAATTCAGATCTAGAACTTCTATGTGTAGAAGATGTAGTACTCAAATGTTAGGCCACTATACTGTGATAAACGGGGTATATCCTAGGGTCCTTTTCATAAGTCTTAGAATGTCATTTCCAAAAAGAAAGATTTTGGTAGGTAGAAATTAAACAATTGGTTATATCTGTAAAAATCATGCACTAGATAATGCAAAGGAGAAAGAGAGGGGAAAAAAAGAAAATATTTGGAACAATATAGTAGTCTGTGCTCAGCAGATAATGTCAGAAAGACTTACAAAAGAAGTGTTAAAAAAGTGAATTTGTTACTGCTCTGTCCCTCTTCTAGAAAGCACCTAATTCTTTCAGTGAATTGATTTGAATGACAGTTGTAGATGACTAATGAGCTACAGATGTCCAACTCTATAAGCTGCAGTCAGGAAAACATGGCTTATTTATCACTTCTTTACAAGGGGAAAAAAAATTATTAATCTGTTGGTTTAATTTGTGTATCATTCTTTCTAACTTTGCAAAAATCTTTAGCTCCATCTTTAGAGCAGTAATGTGTATTCATTCACCTTTAAACCAGAGAGGAGGGCATTTGTTAAGCATATCAACACACTGGAAAGTAATACAGCACAAATGTTTTGAAATCTAATCCAAAACGAGGTTATTTAAATCAAGTTCAAGATAGAAGGCTCTGAAGTGTAGCATTTCCCACAGATTGTTCCTGATTCTGGCAGTTACTTATGTGAAGTTTTTTTTATGGAGTTAAACAAGCATGTGTGTGAATACTTCCCTGGACAGGGTATATTTTACCAACATTCACATCAAAGATCTTGGCTGGCTTTGTGGGAGAAAGTAGGGAATGTAGTGAAAAACAGTGATGTATTTAATCCAGTAAATTACTGAGTACTGAGTTGAGTGGCTTAAAACTGGTGCTGAAAGTTGACACTAGGTTGTTGACAGGAGAGGTTTAATAAATAGGAGCCTACTGTGTTTGAAAAGAGGAAAACCATAATTTGGCAGAGTTAATGGGCCTGTTGTCAGCTGTGTGACAGCTGGGTTATAGAGTAGTAAGGCTGAGGAAGTCAGAGGAGTACAGAATAAAGTAATTCTCAGCTGAGAGTTACAGTTGCTTTAAATATCAGTAGTTTGCAGGCATTTTCATCACTTGGCTCTAGGTGCTGGATGTGCTTTTAGCAATGGGTTTTTGGTTTGGTTTTTTTTTTCCCAACCCCACCAGTGCAGCTTCTGCCTGACATTGGGTGGAGCCAAGACCTGTGATGCTGAGAACATTGCATCTTCCTGAACTGCAGCTGATCATAAGCAAGTTTATTTATTTCATTACCATTCCAGTTTGCAGTGTTTCCAGAACCTACTTCAAGCAAAATAACTCTTGCAGCTCATTAACCAGTTTGGGATGTAGTTTTACTGTAACCACATGGGTGTTGAACAGGTTTAAATCCTCACAGGCTTGATGTAAATGTACACATTGTTTTCTATGCTTCAGGTCTACCTATAATAAAACAAATTTCTGCTTCTCAAATTGAGGACACTATTTCGTAATGTAATTAAAAAGACACTGAGACTAAAACCCAAGAACCATCAATGTTTGCATTGTTTTTTCAATAAGGGCTGATTAAAGCAATTTTCAGTTTTAATAATAGCTAGGAGAATAGTACTTAAGACAATTCAAATTAAGCTGGACACATTATGTTCAAGACAAGTGTCCCAAAGCAATCCTAAATAATTGCCAATTGTCCTCCTTTCTGCAAAATGTAATTCTCTCAGACTTACAAAGATACATGTTCCCCTGGAGTTTGCTTGTGATCTCTGCATCTCTCCCTCAAAGTCAGGCTGTAAAAAAAATAGCTTTAATGCCTATGAACTTGATTTTGCTCCCATGGATTCAGAGCTGTAAAAAGAATGTTTGGGTTGGTTCAATCAAATATTAAAAACTCTTAAAACCATAACCAGTGTGTGAGCTACATACTAAAAACTACTCCTGACATGCCATGAATATGATGTGTCAAACAGCAGCAGCTCTGGTAGCCCAAATTCTACTCTCTACACCTCTATAGATGCTGGATTGTACCAAATACTGTAGGAATTACATTATCTTACTTATAAAAGCAGGCACTAAGCTACCAAGAAAAAAAGGCAGCAAGTGCGGGTATGGGAGTTGTCTGCTGGTTCACAGTTAGAAGTACAGAGAGAGCATTTACCAGGATCTACTCCTTCTCATCTCCTCCTAAGATTCTCTACACAGTATATTAAATAATATTGGCTCTTCAGAAGTGCTCAGAAACCTGAAATACAACAGTTCTTGCCATGTGTTAAAATGTAATAAAGGAAATGAGAATCAAACAGTGGTTAACTAGGCCAGCTATTGATACTCAGGTATCAGCTTGGTTTATTTTATAGTCTTGTGTAAAGCTTTAATAAAAGTCTTGCAGTCACTGTTTCTACTTCATTCTTAACACTGGAGAAAGGAGAAAGTTGGTATTATCTGGTTCTTAATTCTAGTTTTAATTGGTAGGAGCTGCCAATTTGATTATATCAGCATAATGAGGTAAAGTGAGAGGGATTTCCAAGTCAGATCTTGCACCCTGATGGGGCATGGGCATTAGTAGGTACTGTAGATGTATTAGTAACACTGCATTCGTCCACATTTAGTGCATTACAACTCCCTAGTCATACTTTTCCAAGAGCTGGTTATTAGAGTTGTGTCAGGAATACCATGTGAGTGGCTGAAATAAGGCAGTTATTTTAAAAAGCTGAATATGATAATTTTAACTTTTTGCTTACTAGTAGGTTTTAGGTAGAGGAACATTCAGTAAATATTCTAGAGACCCAAGAATGTAAAAAATGGGGTTTGAACCACTAAAGAAAATGTCTAGTTTGAATGCTTCTAAATACATCATGCAGATTCATGTCCAGTGAGACTAGTTGGAACAGTCTTTTCCATCTTTTCTTCTAAATAAAAAATTAGTTATGTAGCAGAAACCACATGGTATAACTTTTCCATGTACTGTGCAATGTGCTTGCTGCAAACTCACTTCTGGTTTTCTATGGTTTCAAATGTCCTATACTGCAGCAGCCTATCTTCTCTGCTAAGATGTATGAGGAACAAGGGAAAGTGGTGCCTCACAGTCTCACTGGATTTCATGGCATGTGAGCTGCTGGAAAGCTGCAAAGCCTCTTTCAACTCAGATATATTTGGAATTTGGAAAGTAGCTCCAACATTTCTGGTTCTGCTATCACAGACCACACTGCAGAATGTAGCTTGGCACAGCAGCTTGACGAGCCAGTTTCTGGAAAATGTGGACAATGCTTGTTAGCCTTAGAAAAATACCAAAAGAGCAATACACAAACGTTTGCGTCCTTCAACCCCTTACTGAAAAGGAGTTCCCAGAAGAAAAGTAAAAAAATAAGTAAATCTTCAGTGGACTATTTCTGTTTTGTACCACCACAAATTCATTTTTACTAGAGTATCACGAAGCATTTGCTTTCAGTCAGTTTGAGTGCTCTGAACTGGAGATGCAAATCCCTGTCCTCATCCATGAAGAAAGGCAAATCAAGACATGCAATTGAATGTGAGCAAAGCCATGCTGGAATCAATAAACAGGAATAGAATGTTGGTTTATTGGGAGAGAGGATTCCTGCATAGTAAGGCATGTTGCTTTTAATTAAAATATTTCTAGGAAGTATATACCAATTCAGTTGTTAAGGTGACTGTGGGATTGTGCTGTGTTTAAATGTCCATACCAAGCACAAAATGGTGTCATTATTTAATACGAAGATGTGAAAAGACACTGATTTTACATGTGTTTCTATGATCTTTTTTTCCTCAGTGTAGGTGTAAGCACTCTATGGATTAAATTAAATTATAATGGAAGTAAGACAAATGTGCAGTGTTTACTTAGGCTGCTTTTTTACATGGAATCCATATTGTGCATGTATCTGAGTTTTGTTGTTTTTTGCCCCAATAAGGGAGGCTGTAGATGCCCCATCCCTGGAAGTGTTCGTTCAGGGACAGGCAGGATGGGGCTCTGAGCGGCCCGAAGTAAAGTGAGATGTCCCTGCTCATGGCAGGGGGGTTGGAACTAGATGATCCTTAAGGTCCCTTCCTATCCAGACCATCCTATGATTCTGTGACATGAAAATAGCTTTTACTGGTGTTCTTAGAACCAGCTTTTTCTACTGAGAAGCAGAACTTGAGGAGTAATTGCTTCTTACCATGCTGAATTTATCTTCAGAGATTACATAAAGGTCAGCTTGCTTGCAAACGTGGAATTCCTTTTGTTGTTTCCCTTGGTTCTTGCATTGAGTACCATGCATCATTCCATTAGTCCACAGCTTAGTGTTCATTGAACTATCATCATTCTTTTTGTGCTTAATAATGTTTACTAAGGTTTTAACAGCATTCCTGCATATAATAACTGTAGCTAGCAGATGAAAAACAGCCATTTCAGTGCAAAACAATTATCTTACTTATTCTTGAGACATTGCCTGTGTTACAAAATGCAAGTTAAGAAGGAAGAAACCATGCATGCTAATTGGAAATAACCAACAAACACATTACTGGCATGTATTGTGATGCAGCAAAACGTTGTGCTTAAACACTTCAGTTAGTAAGTCTCCATCTTATAGAGAATACTTAGGTGCTTTATAGTCTTGCTTTAGAAGTCTGCATAAGTCATTCTGATCATCACACGTAATTCAGGGTATTTCTGTAGCACTCAAGAGACCGACAGAAAATGACCTGCCCCCATTTTCTCCATTGCTGTTGTCTGCATCCACACGGGCAGGCTCCCAGTGAGATCAGCATTATGTATTCAGGGATGGGCACTGGGCATACCTGACAGCATCGAGAGCCCCCCAGTACCAGGTTTTCTGTAAAGTCTAAATAGAAGCTCTTTACAGGCCACTCAGAACTCTCTTCCACAGAAATACCAAACGAATCTAGAGGACAATCCGACATTTCAGTGGCCAGAGATTTTTGCTGATGAACCCCGAAGAGGTTGGAAGAGTGACAAACTGCTGCCACCTGCTGTTTGGTTCATTTTCGGCCAGCAAAGCTCCAGCAAACAGTTCACAGAAGCCAGCAAAAATTGCAAATCATTTTCTTCTTCAGGGGGAAAAGGGAAGAAACTTGCTATTTCATCCCAAGAGCCCGGCAGGCACTGCTTAGACCTGGGATGCTAGTGCCAGTCCTACGGCTGCTAGCATTCAGTTCCTTGGCTTTGCTACCCTGCAATTGACAATCTGTGTGTGTGACCTTGAGAAAGACAATTAAGCTTTTTGGTGTTATTTTTCAAGCAAAAAAAAAAAAGTAAGTGTTTTTCAGAAGTTTTTAAAGTGATGAATATATTGATGTAGCTGTTAAGGTGCGTGTTTTTAGTCTTAATATTTAATATCTTAATATTCATTCTTTTAGAAGTCTATTTTAATAAAGCTTTGTTAAGGAGTAAGCATTAATACTCAAGTGTAAGGCCTGCAGTCTGCCTACAGTTATATACATTATAGAGTGAAAAGAACATATCCTGAGTCATCAGGGGATGCTTAGAGTAATACAGTGTTTTTATAAAGGTCTAAATCCACATATGTGGCTCTATGCAGTTTTCAGTGAGGCCATCAAAAAATGACAGGGTGCTTTTTAATGACTACTGCTTTTTAAAGGTTTCAGTAGTCATGGGATTTCAAGTCAAAGTCAGAACTCAATGTTGACATGTTCCATGTTTACTAATAATATGTGCCAATTCATTAAGCCCCATAGCATACTAGAGGCAATAGAATGAGTGTAGTACAAACTTCATGAATGCTTTCACCTTAGCTGGATGTTAATAAGCTCCAGAAATTCTGAGAAAATACAGTTTTCTCAGATTCTAAGAGATGCCTAACCCTAGTACAGTAAAGGTAGGATTTGAGCAACCTGATGTAAAGTGAGCAACCCCCCCATGGCAGGGGGGGTTGGAACTAGATGATCTTTAAGGTCCCTTCCAACCCCTTCCCTCAACCTGTAGGTTGAAAGAAGAGCATGCATGTCTGCTCCCCTGGGAGCAAGTCCCTGTAGCTGGAAATAACACTTTCAAGAGAGGAGGGATAAGCGTAACAGCTATTGGAGGTTGTGCTTGACCCCATTTCTTTATTTCTTTATTTCTTTAAAGATTTCTTACTTTAAAATGGGATACAGATTTTTTTCACTTCTTTTCACATTACAAAATTATATAATGAGAATCCATTATGAGAAGAGCAGCAGAACAGGGTCAGTATTGACATTAGGATAGACTACAACATGAAAGGTGAAGGTCTGTGGACAACAGCAGGCAGGAAAATTTTTTTAAGTGGAATTTTCATAATTTATTTTCTGCTTATTGTGCCTCTTGTCCTTTCATTAGGAACAACAAAAAGAGTGAATCCATCTTCTATTACTGTTCACCCCATCAGGCTCCAGCTCTCTCAGCCTCTCCTCATATGACACATGTTCAGGGTCTCAATTATCTTTGTTGCCTTTTGCCAGCTTGCTCCAGTACATCCATATCTTCCTTGTGTTGGACCTAGACCCCAGGTGTGTCTCACCAGTGCTAAGTAGACTGGGGCAGAATCATTTCCCTTGTCCCTCTGGCAAACACTTGTTACAGGCTGGGATATCATGGAACTCCTTCACCTTAAGGGTGAGTTGCTGACTCCTGTTCAACTTCGTGTCCACCTGGACACCCAAGTCCTCTTACTGCCAAGCTGCTCACCAGTCACTCATCCTAAGCCTGTACTGTTACATGAGGATGTTCCTCACGAGTTTTGGGGCTCAAAATTTTAATTTGTTGCACTTGGTGAGGCTTTTGTCAATCTCTTTCTGCAGAGAGCCAGTGTCTCTCTTACTGGCAATGCAACTATGCAGTGTGGTAGCCATTGCTCCCAGCTGGGTATCACCTACAAACCTGCCAAAGGTGCACTCTGCCCCATCATTCAGGCTGTCAGTGATGCTCTTAAACACTGCTGGCCCCAGCATCATCCCCTGAGAGTACACCATTTACAGACAAATCTCCTATTGGAGTTCATGCGACTGACCTCAGGCCTCTGAGCTTGGCAGGTCAGGCAGTTCTCAGTCCGCCGTGTCCACTTTTCTCAACCCTGTTTGTCTCAGTTTGTCTTTGAAGTATTTTTGAGAGACAGTGTCCTAATATATTTGAGACACATAACATCCACTTACTACTTTATCATTACAGTGTACTAAGTTTGAAATACAGGAACGTATGAGATGCCATGGGGGAAAATGTAATAAAATATCTTAAATTGAGATGCATGACCTTCCTTCCATTTGCTCACTCCAACAGAGACAGTGTTTTGGGATAGTCCAGCTAGGTTTACTGGCGTGCAACAATTTTGCCTGATTAGAACAGATGAAAAATACTGCCTAGGCAATTGAAAGTAAGGGCTGTCAAGGTCATGGTCTTGATTATGGAATGCTTTTCAATGGCTCTCTCCTGATGTGCTAAGTTGCTATAGTGATTATCCATCTGCTTTTACAGCAACTTCATAAACATCAAGGAAAACTAATCCATTTGCCTGTAATATTCATTCTGAATATTAAACTGTTATATGAAAGAGGGTGATACTTGACACGTCTGTTTCATTAAAGATTTCCCTGGACATATCCAAAATTATACTATAGGGCACTTTGGGCTCTAGACAAGTTTTTTAAATCTGGTAAGCAACGTAAGAAAATTATCGATGTAAACAACTTAAGATGATAAATCTTACCTGGAATTTCTGAATGAAATTGTGTGTCTCTAGTATATATATATATATACAGCCAAAGAAGGCACCACAGTGTAGTGTTTATTCTTTGCAGGATACTTCATAATACAGTATCTGCACATTCTGAGGATAATGTCTCTGTGTTAATTAAGGAGCCCTACACATTAGGATCTTCCTTCTACTAACCACAGAAAGGGTGTAGTCACCTGGAAGATTCTGTAATTCAGGCAGTAGCACAGCGGTGCTGGTGGACAGATCCTTTTCTCCCCTGCCCTGATGTGATTCAGTTCCCTTTATTTGTAACTAAAACATAGACAAGAAAAGCAACTTTGTCAAGCTTCCGTAGAGCACTTCAGTCACCAGGTATCCATACATTTTGCCAGCAAATACCTCTTCATTGTTGTCAATGTAGTAAGATGGATTCTGGAACAAGACATGTATGTTTGTTTGTGTAAGTAGTCATACAGATAAAAATACTACATTTATTCCTTCTAGAACATTGTCAGATAAAAATACTTCATTTATTCCTTCTAGAACATTGTCAGGGTTGCTTTTAGTTTAAATTGAAACTATTCTGCATAAGACTTTGGAAATACTAAGTAAGATTTTCAGCTAACATGGAAAAATATGTTGTGCTATGATAGGTGTGATAGTTTCAATTACAAAGACACTTTCTGGTTTGTGTGTGTGGCTTCTTGTACATCTGGATTAACTTCCAGAATTTGAGATCTTGAAGACTGGCAATGAAAAAATAATAATACTCTATCCAAAAAAAATTAAAAGCAGCTCAGCTTTAAGTCATGCTTACCACAAATGATGAACTGAGAGAGGATCAGAGCATCTGGAAAGAAATCCATCTCTTACACCTTTTTAGATACATTTTTTCCTAGCCAGGCAGTTCATGGTTTATAGTTTCACTCCAAGCTCTTTAAGAAAGTTGACAAGGGACCTCTCAAAAAGTAGATAACTTCTACCAGTTCCTAAAATCAAAGAAAGGAAAAGGAACCAGCAACACTTTTTGGCAAGTTGTCAACATCAGCTTGATACTTTGCAGCCTACTCTGAGAAAAGTAAAACTACCAAATGTGTTTAAAACTATACATCTTTCCTTGATGCAGGAAGGCATCCGTGGTGGGACTGTGTAAAATAGGATGATTTTAATTTCTTATAACACTTAAAATACTTAGGAAACTGAAATCTTTCCTTACATCTAAGAACCTTTTAAAGATTTAAAACATCAGGCAATTTGAATTGATATATCATAGAGCAAGAGACCCATCTAAACCAGAATTGCATAATGCAAGGACATTTATATGTTAGAGCAAATCTAAGTAGTGTTTCAACTTGAGTAAAAACTGTGTAACCAAAAGGAACTAACCAGTCATAATAACCTTTATCTTTAACTAGTACTGAAAACAGTAGTAGAAATAAGAGTGAAATGTCTGAACTTCTCACACAATCCATCACTTTTTTTTTTTTTTTTTTAATAAAAAAGATAGACTGCACTCAGAGAGTACTTGGACAGGGACCCTATGTAGGAGAATGTGGATTTGCTTATAATAGATGAACTATGGGCTGATAAAACCAGGCATATGTGGCCATCTAAGACAACAGTCAAGTGTCCATGTTCTAACAGTAGCAAAAAGAAGATGCCTAGAGGAGGTGGGAAAAAAAGAGTAGAGGAAGGTGGGCTTTTAGTATCCCTTTAGCTTGCATAGTAAAAGCATCTTGAGACTCAGTGGAGAGAATATTTAAAAATAAGCAAAAGTTCCTAGCAAATCTGAGACCCAGGTGTCAGCACTGAGTTTTGTGATGCATGTAGTGAATGCTTTTTTTGTCTACTATGAGCTCACTAACTAGAAAGCACTTAATTCAATGCAGGGTTTGTAGTGGTAAAGGCAGTATTGTTATGTAAATGGAACACTAAACCAAAGCAGCAAGATAACAGGCCAAAGATCAAATGGATGATCAGTTTACCTGGCAGGAACTTGTGTGTTTTCTTCAGAATGAAACTGAGTAAATGTAAGAATTTTAACAGTGAGACTCAATGGAGCACATAAGCAGAGTTCAGGCAAGTGATGGGCAGATACAGTTCCTGGGTTAAATGGCTGGGCGTGCAACGTCCTTGTAACTGCTCAGTGGCAGCTCTTCTCCTGAGTTTCACTATGGAAGAATACCCATCCTGTTATTCAGAAATTTCAAGCAGGGACAGTGGCTTATCCTTCTCCTCACTTAGAAAGAAATGTACAGATTGAATTAACATAGCTCAGAAAGTCTTAACTAATTTTCTGGGTTTGGGCTATCTTTTCAGAATGAACAAGTCTCCTAAAACAAGTAGGAAATAAGTCAGAAAAGTCTGTTTGGGTTTAGTCTGGAAGTGTGAGTGCTACAAAAGCAAAATTCCCCAGATACAGATCAGAAAACATGGTTTGTTTTCCTTCCTGTCTATGTGAAGGAAGCAGGTTTTTATGCCTCAATGCTTTGTTGTGGGTTGTTATGCTCCTGAGCTGTAATGTGGCCACAGCTGTCACCAGTAAACAGCCTGAGCCTCAGTGTCGCAACTGGATAAGTACTATTAAACCCCTACCTTTCAGTTTGCAAGCTCATTGTATTTCATGTTCATGAAAATATCAGGTGTTTGCAGGTATCCACGTTCCAAAGACAAATTGAATGTACAAATCTGTGCACTCTGAATTTACAAATTAAGTTAGTTGGGTGAAAATACACTTTCAGTTGTACAGTTTAGATCTTAAAAAATTGCTATATTAGATAAACAAGTGGGGACTTTCCCAAACATGTCATTTAGATAGCTTGTGGTTCAAACTGACCCTTGGGGTTTTGTTCTCAGGGAGGTGGGGATAGGGAGGGGGTGTTGGTGTCTACTCCCTTGCAAGAGTTCCAGTAGCTGTCATCCAGTTTTTTTCTCTGAACTTCAATTCAGAAGTTCCCTGGGCTAAGCTAGAAGACTGACTCTAGCACTCTGCTCTGCAAAATTTGAAGTTCTCTGACAGAAGCTGTGAAGAATTTGCTATATTGCATAGTATTTTGAACATTCTTGAACTTTATTGATAGTTTGCCTGTTAAGACTATGAAAGCAGAATTCAGAAGCTGAAGCCATTGAAGAGTTATTGCCTGGGACTGTGTTGAAGGTATGGTACACACAACAGTGTCTCAGAATCCATTTTCTTTGCCTATTTTTGCACTGTACTGAATGATTTTTTTCTTCTCCCTCTTAAATGACCTTTAAGGCCATCGAGTTGGAGGGTGACGCATGTTAAGATTTTTTTGTGACCAGAGATCCCCCATAGACATGTATCAGATTTTTTGTCCCTTCACTGCACAGATCGGCACTGGTACTCAAGGCTTTTGTTAGGGTTTCAGATTTTTTATTTTTCAACTATCAGTCCATCTGACCCTCTCTTTAGCATCTTGCACAAAACTGAAATTGGACACAGAACAGTGCCTCTTGGTCCTACATGTTTTTGAGCACTATAGCCCTTCCAAAGGGAAAAAGAAACAAAATTTTGTTTTGTGCTTGTTTTTTGTTGAGGATTTTTAAGGCAAATGCTTTTTTAACAAACTCTGTAACCAAATCAGGTGTTTGAATTTCTCTGAGAACTCTTATTTTACCCATGGTTCCTCTTTTGTACTTGACACAGGTCAGAATTGCTCAACAATGTTTTCCAACAACATCAATAATTCACAAACTATAATGCAGCTGAGAAACATTTTTTATTCATAAAGCTTTTTCCTTGGATGGGAATTTCAGGCTTGGTTTATACATGGCAGGAATAATGTATGACGGGGGTGGGGAGGGTGAAGTTTAATGGCTTACAGAGTTACACAGACCTCAGATATGTTGTTGAGCAGAAGAATGTGAGGCCACTTGCTCTGGAGAAGAGAATCTTAGCTCATTATCACCATTGACCTCTACACAATGGGGCTGCTTACAGAGTTACATTATTTCCACTGCATTGACCTTGCCTAGAAGTGTAGGCTTAACATCCCATCTGCTGGTCCCTAAAATGTTAAGACATTGCAGGAGGCTATGTCAGGGCCAAAATGCATTCACTGTTGCTTTCGCTGAAAATACCACCCTGCCTGGAAGGAATAGCCACTTCCAACTCAGCAGCCCTGAGCCTGTGGGAGCTGAGTTTGACAGCACACAGCCCCAGGGTCCTCAGTATCACACATTAATGGAGGGAGCATTGGGTTATGGTCCTGTCTGGCTGCAAGGTTGTCAGGAGTCACTGACAGCAATTTTACAGGTTATGATGTCCTTGCACAGACAAGACCAGATGACACAGACACAGCTCTGGCACCTCTGGGAGCTGTGTGGACACACATACGCATATTCTGGGACATGAGAGGAGTCACCTTACAGAGTACTATTTTCTTTGAATGCATGACTGAAAATTAACATCTGGTTAACTGTAAACAGCTGTGCTTTTCCCCCAGCTCATGACTGGCCAAAATCTGTGGTTTAGATGATGATCCGTAAGTGAAGGCAAATATTACTCCCGTAACTGTGTGTTTTCTGCAGCTGCTATCTGCTAAGCAGAGGCCCTTGACCTAAAGACATGATTTTTTATGAGAAAATTTAAAACCAGATGGATTTTACAGAGCCCATTTTGCCTTCATTAACTAAGTTCTCTCTAGAAAAACTGAGCAACAACTCAGATAGCTGTTTTTGCATGCAACAGAAAATAAACAATAAAGCTCCATAAGCTTATTCCCGTTTACAGTGAATCTAGAAAAAGGACCTTTTCAGCAGCTTTAAGCAAATGAGCAGCTTTGAGCAAATGAGAAGCTGAATTATATGTAACATTGTATACTGTGGAAAATAATATTTCATTGTCATCAGTCACGCATTTTGCAAAGGCAAATGATCAGTCTGTTGCAATTAATATTCTACTGCCTTGAGGCATAACCTATGATTCTGAAGGGGAAAGTTGAACAAATTAAGCTATTCAGCTGACACATAGAACTTAGCCAGGTCATCTCCCCAAAACTTCTGTGTTACTTGGTGGAAAGGCAAATGCTATTTCTAGTAGCAGCAGAATACCAAGGCATATTTTCTCTACTTAATCACCTCTGGGAGAAGCCCATTTCAAGTCTAGATGCTCCAAATTGGTTGATCATAATACTTCCTGTATTAACTCACAATTAGATTTGGGCAGAGCTCAGTGCATAGTCCCTCATATGTTTGTTATCTGATTTAGATTACCTCCCTTCCAAAAGAGTAGAATCAACGAGGTGCAGTGAGTTAACATCTAATGCTACAATCCTGGTGATCAATTCCATGTTCACAAAAAGGGGGATAGTGAAGTTTTGTTGTGGTAGTCTAAGCAAGGAAGTCTTCCTTCTGCAGTCTTCCAGCTGCAGGTATCCTACTGTCAGTCATCATATTCCTAAATCAATTTCAGTCCCAGTGCTTCTCATTCACCTTTACTGCAAGGTCACTTTCAGTTAAATTGTTATGTTTTAAGAACACTAGATATGTTGGATTGAGTGGAAAAGAAAAGGTTTTCTGTTTGGTTTTCATTAAACACAGAAATACTCTTTGGTTCAAAGTCTTGCCTTGAGTTAAGCCTTTTATTCATGACTCACGCGTGTCAGGGCTTTGCTGAATTTCTCCAGGGACTGACTAGGAGGTTATTTAGACAGCAGATATTCTGGACCATGAGTGGAAATAGCTAGGGACTGGTGAGAGAATTCCTAAGCTTTAAGGCAGCAGACAGAGGGCAAGCCAGCACAGAATTACTGCTTCTTTTGTCTAGGTTTTCCAGTAGTCTGCTCTGTCCCTAGTGCCTCTAATGACCTGCTACACATGTAGTCTTACAGGCTTGAAGATGACAAAACATTTAAGCATGTCATCATAGGAGGCTGGGACTGCATGTAATTCACAGCTGGTGACAAGCTAAAAAGAAGTTAACTTGCAGATTCAACCTGCCATGCTGACAGTCTGAGCAGAGAGGGTCAGTGAGGTGATTGCTTTTATCGGATTCAAATTACTCAAATTTTCTGCCTGTTAATAAGCAGGGAAGCTGGTAGTCAGGTAGGTTTTAAGGAATATAAATGAGTCAGCAGTTCCATTTTATGACTGTTTTCAAAGTAATCTCTCTCACTAGGATTACCATTGTCCAGAGCTTTTAGTGGGATGTTTTAAAAGACAATGAAATAAAACCCCAATCCTCTAAAATCATCTAAGCAGAGAAATTAAGTGCTGTTTGCTCTTAACTGCAGACTAGGTATATGTAGTACACTATCCCACTGTCCTGGTTTGAGCCAGGATAGAAGTTTTTCATTCTTGCAATTTTGCTTTCAGTCTCTTCTAAGGAGTTGCACTCACCAAAATAAACACCAGGTTTCTCAGTCAGTGTCTGCTCCTAGGACTTCATGTTTATAGTCATGGCTAGAGGATGGTATGCAGAACCAAGGCTGCTTCTCAGTTCTGAGGGACATCTTATACTCATGAAAGAGAGTAAAACTATGCTTGTGAAAGAGAGCCATCTTTTGTATATGTTTGTGTATATTTAATTATCTTCATGGGTACTGTTTCTTTAAAGCTGTGTAGTTTAGTTTCCAGTCCATAAGTGTCTATCCCTTACTGTAGTGTAACGAGGCAACGAGGTGCCACTAATTACCAGGTAGTGGGCATGAGCTTGTGTCAAGCCCACCTGTGCCCAATTAGGGTGGGCCCCCACTGCGCATGAGCAGGACCAGGGGGCCAATAAAAGGTGAGGCCTGAGACACAGGCAGAGCTCAGTCCTGAGCACACTTTGCAGAGAGGTCGGTCGCTCTTGGAGCACTGTATTACCTTCATTGCGCCACTAGCACTCATCGCCCACAGGGTGAGGCTCTGAGGAGTCTCGAACCCGGGGCCTTGGCATTGCAGTACTGGGTCTTAACCGGCTGCTCCACCAGAGCCTCACCCTGTGAGTGATGAGCGCTAGTGGTGCAATGAAGGTAATACAGTGCTGAGAGAAGCAACTGACCTCTCTGCAGATGTGCTCAGGACTGAGCTGAGCCTGTGTCTCAGGCCTCACCTTTTATTGGCCCCCTGGTCCTGCTCATGCACAGTGGGGGCCCACCCTAATTGGGCACAGGTGGGCTTGACACAAGCTCATGCTCACTCCCTGGCAATTAGTGGCACCTCGTTGCCTCGTTACACTACACCTTACTCTCTCTCATTCTTCCTGATAGGAGAAGGGAGGGGGGTTAATAGAGAGCATCTGCCATTCATTTAATTGCTGGCCCACATTAAGCCATGACAGATTTATGATGCCCAATGTAGGCTTGAGCTCATTAGCTGGAGCCCAGGCTCAGGTTCTGACTAACTGAACAGTTCAAATTCCAGCTCTGGCAGAAGGATACCTGGATGGCTCTGTTGAGAGAGTATTGAAATTTTCCCTTTGAAAGTTTAAGAGGGTTGGAAATTGAGCAGATCATGCCATACCTATGGGATATAGGGTAAGCTAAATGTTGCTTTGTATCTAGGATTAGCATTTCTTTGTGGTTTATCAATAGTAAGAGCTGTAGTTATGATGAGTTATGTGTATTTTGTGGTGTATTTTGCAGTGCTGTTTTGCATAGACACAGAAAACTTGGTGATTACAGTTTTGATTTTACCTTGGGAAGTTTTTCCTCTTGTTCTGAGTCCACTCAATCAAAAGATCATTATGATATCAGGGATGTTTCTAAATTTCCTCTGGATGTTACTAATATTTTTCATACACTGGGAACTTAGCTGCTGCTTGGAGAGTGAGAGCTGCCACTCATAAAGGGAGCACAGCCACTTCTGCCTCAGCCATTGCTCCCCCTGCCACAGGCACAACTGGGACTCCCAACACTTCAGGAGAGCACTGCTGCTGCCTCTGCAGCCACTGCTTCCACCCCTCAGCAGGCACAGCCTCCACCCCAATACACACAATGAGCATCTCCAGCACTGCTGCTACAGCTCCAGCCACTGCTTCCCCCCATCAGGCACAGCTCCTGTTCTGATTCAGCAGTGAGCCCTGCTGCTCCAGGTACTCTGGATGCTCCCATTCAATCCACGCTACTACCAGTCGACCCTGTGACTAGGAGCACAGAAAGAAAAAGAGGAGGTCAGTTCCTAGCCCTTATCCCCATGAAACTCTCCAAAGGTTTTACAGGGTCATGGAGAGGAGGATATGACAGGTCCATCTCAAGCAAATAAGGGAGTCTGTCCTTCTCAGGCAGAGTTGTATGAGGAGGAGCACTCAGAACAAGAAATAATTGTTTAGTGCGACTCTGCGAAGAGCTTGATACTCTGAGAAAGGATTTTGGCCATCATGAAGCTGAACCACTTCTCACTTGGTTACTCTGATGCTGGAATAATGGAGCTGATAGCATGGATGAGAGGAAAGCCAGGCAGTTGGAATCCAGGTATTGGCAGGGCAGTAAGGAAAGATGCTTGACTATCAGTCTATGGAGGTTACTCCTGTCAGCTCTAAGGAATAAGGATCCCTATAAAAACAGTAGGGATCAAGTGCTTGATCAGGCTGTCAGGTTTTGTCAGGATTTGAAAGGATTATCTGTGCAAGATGTGATTTATGATGGTGGTCAGACTGTAGATCCTGATGGCATGCCGTGCCCTAAGCCTATGCTGCAAAAGTTTGTGCACACTGCACCCCTGGCGTTTGCCCCAGCAAATACAGGAAGAATGCCAGACCAGCATTAAACCATGATACCCAGACTAAGTTGCTATGCTGTTGCCCAAAAATCCTCCCAAAATATTAAAAATTGAATTTGAAAGTAACCCACCAGTGATAAATTTAGAGTCCCTGCTCTTTCCCAGGCTTTAGAAATAATCTCAGCAGGTCACTGAGCCTGGAGGCACTGCATTGTGCATAGGTGTCCAGCTCCCACAGATTTCATTGGAAATAGGCATCCATTGCTTTGTGGCTATAGCATTTAGTTTCTTTGTACCTGTACTAACATCTTCACTTGTGAAATGAAATAAAAAGAGTCAGGTTTCCACTGTAGCTTGCCTTTCCCAGCATGGAATTACAAGACAGAACAGCATGAAGCTGCTCCACTGTGACAAAGAAAACTTCCCTGACCTCAGTCCTTCCCCTGTGTGACCTAGCCCTGGTCACCCAAATGCTTCGGAACATCTCCAAGTGCTTTTCTAAATCATAACCTCTGGTACAAATTAGGAGCAGCAGCTTTGTTACATTCTTCAGAGCTGGGAAAAACGGGAGATGATACTGAGGTGAAGTGACTCAAATGAAATAAATAATCAATACCACTTCACATCAGTATAGCACAGTCCCAGATTCCTCCCATCTGGAAATAATACTCATGGCAATCATTTGAAAGTAGCCCAGCTGAAGTTTGAAGCAGTGGTGGGGAAAGGAAAGAAGAAAGTGTAAAAAGAAGAAAAGTATGTTTCTGTCTTTCAGACCGTGGAACACAGTAACAGAGAAGAGGCAGAAGCTTCATTTCCAAATATAAAATAATCATGTGCCTGTATGTAAACCGGACATTAGTCACCACTGTGCTACTCTATAGCAGAACTTTGTGCCTTTAGCCACTGTTTTTTTTTCTGTGTTTGACAATGATACACAATTATTGGGTAAAACCCTTAAGTACAATATTCTTCATTTATATTGAGGTAGATTATTAATCTTTTTGACAGTATTAATCGCCAAAACCAAAATCTGTAAATGAAAAACTCTGTAACATTGTTACCTAGAAATAGTATATCCTGCTGAAGGCATTTGTCTTCCATGTTACTTTTGAAGTAGGAAAAAGTTACTATGTGGTTCACTTAGCTATATCTGCATTAATGATGACCTAATTTTGCTGTAGCTTTCTCAGACTTCTGTAAATTAAATGAAATAATTGTCTCCTGGAGATGCTCTGCAGATTACGTGTTTTGAGAGAGTAGGGTTTTTTGAAGCTCAATATATCATGCAAAGTGTTAGAATGTACAAATATTTTAAAGCCTACTAATCTTTACTAAGTAGAACAAAATCTAATATAAAGCATCTCACCTGAAGCTCCTGCATAGGCGCACTACTTAATATTCCCATTGGCCATTTCCATAACATGGGCCTTTCATAGACTGTTTAGACAGTAAATCCTAGATGCTGTTGCTACACTAGACAGATTTCATTTTCTCCATTTCTGCCACCAAAGCAGATGTTCTGTAATTGAATACAAGAAATGACCACCTGTTGCCCTACAGCAGTCAGCCACCTCAGCTTCCTTCTTGGTCATCTTCAGGATCGCTCCACAGTCCACAAAAATGTCAATAGGCAGGGAAAAGAATGAATTAAATTTGCAGGCTTCTACCTTGTCTTCAGAATCATCCAGTAGAAAGCTGATTGAATGCACACTACACCCCCACCCCTCCACTAAAAAAAAGTCAGTGCATTAACACTCTCCTAATCAATTAGAATTTTATATGTAGCTGCACGGTAGAATTTGAAGCCTTTGCAGACTTAATTGCAAATTAGATTACAGAGCGAAAGTGTGATTAATTTGTAATCCTTAGGCTTATTGCACGAGATAAATTCTGATTCCTTTTCTTCAATTTTTTTCATTTTCATAATAATTTTTGGCTGGCAAATATCAAAGCCCTCTTAAAATTTCACAAAACAAGATTTATCTTTAGCTTGTATAATATGTTAGGCATTTTGGGTAGAAATTATTATCAAGTGCCATGTAAGGTGACACAACTTTTGTATTTTTAAAGTTCCAGCCTCCCTTTTCAGATTATTTACTATCCATATGTCTATATTCATTCTCTAGCAGAAAGAATGAAAAATATTTTTCACCAAGTTAGTTCTTTTAAATTAGTAACCCATTAGAACTACCATTTAAAGAGCCACTGTAGAACAAAGTAGTGTCCCTGCTTGTCAGGTCTGGTTCAAAGACAGAGCCAATTAATAGAAGCCAGGTTTCATTTGTTTTTCTACTTGAGAGAGCAAGGTATTAGTTTTCAGATTTTAATAGTAACTGTATATTCAGCTATATCTTGACCTTTTTCAAAGTTTACTATCTAATTGAAACAGGTATTTTGGCTTTGTTCCTGTTGTTTTTCCAACGTTTAGCAAGTGCATGGTCCTCCTCACCTTCTGTAAGTTTTGTGTAAGTTAACAAAAGTCAATGGAGCTATATTCAGTTGCTTAGGCTCTGTCAAATTTCAAGGTTTTGGTAGAGTAACCTCTCTGAAAGGGGTGGTATAAACTCAGTTCTGTCTGTAAACCAGTAGCCAGGAATAATGTGTAAACATCCATTGTCTGGTCTGCTGTTCAGATGGATTATGAAGTCCTGCTATAGAGCACAAACTTTTAACTGAATGTGACAAGGTAGCCCCACCTGAGGGCAGAAATATTTCAAAAACGGTGAGGTAGAAGCAGTGGTAATTGGGGTTTTGAGAAGCTTATGAGTTTCTTAATTGGGCACTTAGGCACTCATCCACAGATCATTTAGCCACCTAGCCAGCACTAAATTCAGAGGGCTTAAGCACCTAAGTATCTGTGATGCTGTAGACACAGAGCAGGTATTAATAAAAGCAGTGGCTTATTAATAAAGGCAGTATGACTTTGCTAACAGGGAGTAATGCCTTCACTGCGGGTGAGGTTAAAAAGAGTATAGAGATGTAAAGGAGCTATGAAGCTGAGACATTCACATCTCCTTGGTTACACAGGATGTGGATGAGAGAGAGGAACAGCCAATTAGAGACATTTGCTAATTTGGGATATATTTTAGTAATGTGCATTCTTATTCTGTAGGAATATTGTGAGCTGTGTTAGGATATATTAGAAATTGTTATAATACCATAACATCTCCCCTTTCTCAATGCTTTAGGCAATTGTATCTAAAGGAAACAATGTGTTAATTTTGGATGAAGTTAAGAAGGGGACTGGAGTCCCTGAACTTGAATGAGTAAAGCTTTCATACCAGCAAAATTTTATAACTTAGCTGTTACAAAACGTCTGGAGAAAAAGGCAGGTGTTTGCTCAGAATTTGATTTCACTTTGAATTACAGATTTTTTTTTTTTTTGACAGATGATCAAACTGGACTGATTTCCACTGCTGAATACTGTCCTAGAATACTACCAATTTTCTTTTCCATTGAAGACAAATTTTGTTTTTGTTGGACAGAATTAGACATTCTCTAGACCTATCAAAATGGTCAGTGGGATCAGCATGTGGTAGAAATGTAGTGCATGCTTTTCTTTCAGAATGGTCATCTGGAGACCAAGTAACACCTCTGACACACTTTGCCTAATTTCTGTGATTTTCTGGATACTACTTAATAACTGTGGAGTTTTACAGGTATATTTTTCTTTTTGCCTTTTTTTATGTTGTCAGTAATTTGTGACAGTGAATTTTCTCAAATGTAATATATCATAATAGGCCTGATTTTACCCTTTCCCAGATTCAAGGTCTCCCATTCTTACCTGGTAAAAATAATTTGATATCTGATTTGATGATCTGAGTAGACAAATCCTTTATTCTGGTTATTGAGAGATTAAAACCCTCACCCAAATTATGAGAGGCACCCGCATAGGGAAAATCTCTTCCTCTGCCAAAAAGTACTTGAAATCCAGGGCTGGATTCAGCTACAACATTGAGCAGGCAATAAGACATTGTAGGAAGTAGCTAACATAAATGGAAAGATGACAGGCTTTTCTACCTCCTAGTAAATCCTTCTCTCTTTGAATCTTTGTTTCTCTTGAGAATTCCTGATCTATTTTGCTGAGCTGACAAGTGGGGTAAGAGGTCAGAGATATTCTTTGTGTTATTTCACTGGTGATGTCCTGTATTTCAAATGTTCAAATGTTAAAAAAAAAGTTTGTTCAAGCTGATAGTCAATGAACTATCTTAACCCTTCAGGCTAGGAAAAGACATCTTCCTTCTTAACTCACTCTGGTCTCTAAGACTGTTATTTTCTACATTTCATTCCATGTAGTGCTAGCCAACTTTTAAAAACATTCTTCAATTTAATTCTATAATGACAAAGTAATTTTGTCATGGAGGTTTGATCAAAAATAACTTAAACTGGCCTTGAGAAAATGCATTGAAAGGCATACCAAAAAAATTTCCTTGGTTCTGATCACCAAGACAGGGAAGCATGACACAAAACACAAGATAACCACAGCAGTCATATGTTGTCATATCTCATTAAATAGTATAGCCACATACTGAGATGCAAGGATGTATAATTCTGGTAGGCAGGTACAAGACAGTGCACAGGTATCCCTGCTTTTGGGCAGAAAGATGGGAAGCAATTTTTCTAGGTGATAGTAGAACACAAGTGTCAATCCTATAACTATTCCAGATTGGCAAAACCTGACAGATCTGAATTAATCTCGTCATCACTACTTTAAAAGCCTTTTTGTCTTTTTCAGCTGCAATGTCTGTGTGTGGTTTGCCAAGGTGTTATTTAAGGCATAGATGAAGGTCAGTCTCCACACATCCATTATCATATCAAAGTGAATAATAGCTCTCAAGCTGGCCTGAGTCAAGTGTCAGCAAAGAACTACTTCTATTTATCAGGCTGAGGTGTGTTGTGTAAAGTGTGGGGTGTCAATACATGTTGAACATAAACTCTGAAGTATTTATAAGTATTTATAAGTATTTACTAGCATTGCTTCACCAGTTGAAAAAGCACATTTATCTCTCTATAGGCTCATGACTTATTAATAATATAACCAAGCATGGAGACATTCAAAAGGAACATTAGTAATTATGGAAAGGGAGAATAGGCAATAGCCAGAAAACGGGAGTATCAAATTAGTTACTGCAGAACTTGAGGAAGAAGCCCTCTTTAGAAGAGGAAAGAGACTTGCTGGATTAGATTTTGACACATCTGGTTGCCCCTTCACTCTACTGTATGTTTCGACTAAGTATTTTGTAACTCTAATGTCCATATTAAGACCTTCCAGCCAACTTTTTGTTGTCCACTTACCTTAAGCCAGCTTGTGATGAAGGTGATTTTGATGTTTTAGCAACACAAAGGTATCTGTTATTGCAGGTCAGTAGCCTGCGTATCAGGACACTGGATGGGATGGCAGTGCTGTGTAGCCAGTAGTTCACACCAACACAACAGGCAGCTCCTCTATGTACCTGGTGTGTCAGGGAAATAGTAAACATAGAGCTTCATGTAGTAGAAGTGACCTGTGGCAACTGGAGTGAGTGTTTTCCGTGGAAGCATTAGGACAGGGATAACAAGGTCCTTGTATCTCAGCTCCGCTACAGAGTTAACTTCACTGAGGAGCGTGAAACATCCTTTATCAACTAAAGAGTCCTTCTTAAATAGATAAATACTTGCAAATAACATTATAGAGTGCTAGTTAGAGGTCCTTTCAGAAAGCATTTTAAGAGTGCTGGGCAATTTCTCCTTGAACTCTTCTGCATTTAAATTAATGTCAAGTCAGGTACCTTAAAACCAGTACACCTCCTATAACCTATCACTTATGAAGGTCTAAGTCATTGAGATCAATCTTCAGCTGTTGCCTAGGAGCAAATGGGTTAAGACAGATCTTGGTAGGTAAGAAGTGTTCTGTACACAAAGGGGCTGAAACATCAGTTAAGGACCAGTATGTGACACAGCATAATCCTACTCCCACCCCTTTACTGCAGAAAGGCACATCATGTAAGAAATCCTTGTGCCTTATCCACACTGTTAAGTATAGAATTGAAAGTACACTTTTTTTACTTCCTTATTTTGAACTTCCCACCCTTCATGTACATGAACTGATTGCTTCATGTACAATAACTTCACATTTTTAAAGGCCAAGTATCACCAAAAAAACCCCAAAGAACAACCAAATATCTAGCAGACAAGCCGTATACATGTTCTGCATGTCCAGGTGTCTTCACCTTACTGCTTGCATATGCATGCATATGTGCATATATATGTATGTGTGTAACAGAATTATGTAAATGCAACAATTTACTTTCAAGTAAAATACTGTGTTTAAAAGTACTATGCATAGTATAATATAGCTATATTCATATATATGTTTTATTCTAGTCCTCTTGTTAGTAATACTCGTGAATTATGCAATCTGAAATTAGAGAATTGAGCCTCATCTTAAATGATCAAAGAGAGTGAAAAGGTGGCAGCTTATTTATTTTCTACATCAAACAGAGCTTTGTTGTTCTAAAAGTGGACTAGAATCATTTCAGCTGTTTATTCTCCCTATGAAAGCTGCTAACCACTTTTACTGCTTAAGCAGGCACTACTTGCCATTTTCATTTACACTCACAGGTAATAGTAGCAAGCTCTATATTCAGTGCAATAGGTTCATTGCATTAGCCTGCCTTCTGTTGTTTTATATGAGTCTGCTCTTTCAAACACTTGTTTCAAAATTAATTTTCTTTTCCTTCTAACCTGAACATCCTCTAAATGTCACCTTTTGTTTGTTGCGTCATAACTAGCCCCACAAGGGGTAATTTTTCACAAAGGGTTATGGGCTTCACATTAACAAAATGTAGACGTAGGAATGCACAAGGAAAGAACACCCATTTACAAACATATATCTTCACTAATTAGCCATTTGCAGGAAAACCAACCCTCAGATAAATGATGGATCCAAATATTTCTGAAACTTGACTAAGCTCAAAAGTTTTACTTCTGAAACATTCATCCTGCTGTTAAAATGGTAATGATATCAAGAGATTGTTTTCAGAAGCTGGCATTATGGCATTATATTTCTTTTTTTGTTGTTGTTTTGTTTTGTTTTTGGTTTTGTTTTAGAATAAGCACAGACTTTGAATGTTGGATGTTTATCTACAGGTCATTAACAGAACAACACCTGCATTCGGAGGCTCATTTAAGTGCAGTGCCTTTTCAGTGAATGTATAGATACTGCTTTTATTTAGTTGCCATGACAAAAATAGCAAAAAAGATTGACTAAAGACACTGATGATCTTGAAACAGGATTTAAACTAGTGTAAATCTAAGTAGCTGAACTGAGGACTTACTCCATTTTTTCAAACATCCTCTACTCATTTTCCATTCCTTTGGTATACTGCCAAATGCAGTATACAAATGCAGTATATATTGTGTTGATAACTGTATAAATTCACCTGAAAACCAACATAATACCAAACTACAGCAGGTGACACAGAAGACCAGGAGGAAAGCAAGAACATGTATTGAGCTTATATGTCTGTTTGCCCAATATGAATTTATCCATTAAGTAGTAGCTGTAGTTGCTATCAGGATACTACATGATTGTAAGTAGCTAAGGATGTGCTCAGGGCAAAGAGAAAGCAAAGCATCCATCACACAACATCTGCACTACAGCATATTTAATTCTATGGTTTGTGTTCCTCTGTCTTTGATATTCTGTAAGAGCTTATTAAAGAGACTTGGAATCTCTTTTAAGAAACCTGCCACTTTTCAGTTTCTGCATATTAGGAGTATACACCCAAAAGCGTTAAAATACAGTAGAATTTGTGGCTAACATTAACTGCATTGTGTTATTTCATGGCAGTCTTGGAAGTGCAGCCTTGCAGGAATAACACGTTAATGGCAACAAATATTTTAACTGCAGTAGTGTTGTAAATAGAAGTCTCTGTCATGTAACCTGAAAATGGTTACATGCCAAAGAGATATTCTTGTCATTGAAATGAACAGAGCATAGATAGCCAAAGGTTCTCTAAAAATTTCAGCTTTGATTTCAAATCCATGTTTATGACCAATATGTTTACTAAGAGAAATATTTTTTTCCTCAGATAGGAATGTGAATGGTTATGTAAATTATTCTTTGAATATTTATTAGGTTCACATGAATAGAGGCTCTATCAAGCATTTCTATACTAATAGCAAATTCTCTAGAAAATGCAGATGAGATATTCTAAAAGTATTTGTGAATTTACACTGAATTTATTGAATACTTTCAGCTAAGGAAAAAAAACTGACCGAGGACATGTATTAAAAGCAGAGTCTTGGTCATTGTGTTTGATGGGGGAGGAACAGCAAATGAAGCAGAAGAAATTGCAAGACAGTAAGGGGAAAGCTCAGCTAAAACTTTCTCTGTCCCCTTTGACATATTTCTCCAGCAATGTCATGAAGTACATCACAGACATATGTTACTAGGATAAGCAATAAAGCATTGTAAGAGCAAGTGCTTTCTGAGTAACTAGACAGAAGTGTGCTCTGGTACACCTTTAAATGCTAGTGTTAAGCTCTACAACATGAAGACATGAGGTAGGGAAAGGCAGTTCAGGGGTTTGAGCTTTATTTTTGATATTTATAATAACAGACAGCAGAATGTATTACTGCACCAGTTTTCAGAGTATTTGACTTGTTCCTCATCTATATTGTTGCAGTGTATGTCTGCCTAGGCTAATTCTATGTCCTTTCTTTATTTCCTTCTTCAAACAAGAAAAAAAATATAATTGCTTTCCCACGTGGTTAAGAGGAGCAGATCTGCTGTCCTTCATAAACTGCTATGTAGATCAATCAGTGTTATATGCAGTCAGCATCTCATTACATAAAGAGGGCAATTATGTTTACTGCATATATTACTATATATGCTGAATTTTAGTACTTCTTAGTACATAACCATGTTATTTTTTAGAATTTATATTGGTACATATATGCGTATATATACAGACATAAGCATATCTAAAGTAGGATGAAGTAACTTTGCTGTAATTTCTCTCAGTGTTGTTATAGCAGCAAGTTTTAATCAGTTTCGATGAGGTTCAACTACAAAATGCCCATGTGAACAAGTAGTTTATTATGACTGCAAGCTCCTTATTGCAAACTACAAACCTTATCCTCCTGTTATGGCAATATTATCAGATATTTCCATGGTAGCTACTCCAGACTGGCAGTGATGTACCTGACAGACAAATGGGAGCCAACCAGGAGCACAGAGCTGCAACAGCGATGCACTGTAGGGAGTGGGCTGCAAAGCAGTACAGCCTCTGCCTTGTGGCAGCCTAAAGTCCTACTGATTGCTCCAGGGAACAGTAACAACTTAAGAGAAAAGCTGTATTTCCTCTTGTTGTAGATCTTTGCCTGGACTGGGAAAGCTAGAAGTAGCTCTTCATATTACTGGATTCTAACCGAAGCATTGAATTCAACTGGAATATAAATATCTAGTAAAAGTAATTGGAAAAGCTCTATGAGAAAAAGTTATAGTTGATACAAAACACGTTTAACTAAATCCTTCGTATAATTCTGTAACCAGTGAAGAATTTTACTGGCTCTCAATTTCAAGTCCCATGAAGAGACACAGTTCATCTTCAGCTTGGCCTTTTGTACCTGGGAGATCTCAAGCGAGCAGCAGACTATCAGCAGCAGCATCTCGAAGCTCGTTAATCAAGGTATTAGCATATTTCATCATAGTGTCAAGAAAGCAGGGACTAAAATATGCAAACCAACACTAGAAAGGAGAGGTTTCAGCATATTTATGTTCCGCAAATACTAAATAACTCTCAGAAAGTAATTGCAGATCTCAGACGTAATCCACATGTCTTGTTCTAGTATTAGAAGTGAATTGCAGTGAGGCTTTATCTCAGGAAGAGATTGATTAGGATTTCCTTGCAAAAAAATGAAAGGCTCATCGCCTGTTGCAGTTGTCTTATGCTTCTTTGGCAGCTGCTAATCCCTTATATAAATTGCAAGTGAAGGAAATTTAGCAGCCAGAGATGGTCGTGCAGCTGAGCCATGGTGGAATTGCTTACTGAAGACACTGCAGAAGGTTTCCAGCTGTTTCTTCCACCTGCTCTAGGCTAAAGCCTGGTGCAGAAAAATTGAAACAGCTGAGTCTGGATGCCCATTCTGGGATTAATTTCTCTGTGGATCAGCACAAAGCTTCTTGGACATACAAGGAATGTGTCCCCAGTGTAAGGTGGCTGCCAGTGACCCATTTGTGTCCTTCAGATGGCACATTCTGATGTTTATTCAGGGAACAATGACTGGAAATCTTAGCTGCTGCTACCAGAATGTTCATTACATAAGCTGACTTTAAAGTGATCTCAGTAATGCAAGCTAATAACCACTTAATGCAGTCTGGAAAGTAAGTTTTGTTCTTCTCCTCAGTGTGAAGAGAAGAGGTATGTAAATGGCATTAGTATGTAAATGGTCCTGCTGAACAGATCTGTGGAATCAAGGAAGAGATGAGAAGCATCTCTAGCACCTTAGGTTGGTTCCAGAGCCATGAGTACAGAATGAGATTCTTCCTCTGCTGATGAAAAGTGTCAGAAGCAGCTGAGCTTAGAAGGGCCTTCCTGTGTGCAGAGAACTTTCACTAGAAATCAAAATAACTGAAGGTGACTCCCATTCAGTGAAAGGAAAAGTGGCAGCAACTTTATTCAGTGGTCTAGATTGTCTGATTCTTTTCTGTGAAGTGAAGTCCATTAGTGAAACTTTTTATCTGGGCAAGATGAAGACCACATTGGTATGGAAGGCAATCATGATTCCTCAAAATAAGGAGAATTATTAAATTAAAACATCAGCACCTGAAGCTTCTTGGGAAGACACTAATAATAATTTAAATACCATGGGGTTAGAAAAGAGAGCAATACCAAGGCCATCACACATTAGAAATTGTTTTTCATGGAGTTAAAGATTTATTATGCCATATTACAAGCAAAACGAAAAAGTGGTTCTTGCACTTGAACTTCCATATCCGCAGCTTCTATAATTCTACCACCATTAGAGTGAGGCAAAAGTTGACCTGTACCTAGGGCTGAATAGCTTGTTTCCCCTCAGATCTATTCTCTCCCACTTGGCAGTTTCTTTCTCTGGGTTTAGGTATTTTACTTGTAACGTTGCACCATTGTTATCTGTTACCTGAAGCTTCCTTTTTCTATCATCTGTCTTCCCTATTTTGCTACCTAGTGTATTAGTGTATTCAAACTCTTCTGTTCACTCAGCATTTTTCTCTTTGATCTTACTGTTTTCTTTTGCTTTCTGATCTTTGTCTTCTCTTTAGTGCAAATGAATCCTTCATTACATAATCACTCCTCAATTAATACATCTCGTTTCCTATTCTCATTTCCTTCTGTCTTGTACATTATTTTTTAATGTTTTCTCCTCATTGTAACTTTTCCTACTTTCCTCCTGAGCTCGTGCTCAGACCTCTTTATATAGTGCATTGACTTTTGCCTTGGTATGGAAAGCGGTTGCCCAAAACTTACTAATTTTTACTTAAAAATAAAAGTTAATCTTCTGATAGCTTGTTTTATTTAAAAACAAAGTGCAGCAAGGTTTGGAAGTCTTCAGATCTAATGAAAATGCAGCTATTCTTGGAAGTAAAATAATTTTGTTAATTAATACACTGTCTTCCTTCTTCTATTAATATTTAAAATAACTTTGCAACTCTTTCCGCACAGTACCCAAGCAGAAAGCAATTGTGCAAAAATAGCAGTCATTAACTTTGGAGATGCACTAAGCACAGCAGGTAGTACATATGATTCAAATTCAAACCACCACTTCTGGGAAGCAAAGTCTGGAGGGGTTATGGTTTCTGCAATAGCCAGAGTGCTTATAAAATAAATTACAAGGACTGATCCTTTTCATTAGGATGAGTAGACAAAATTAATTTGGGACTCAAGATGATTGTCTTTAAAAAGGAGGAAAAAATCCTTAAACAAAACCTAAGAAGAAAAAATCTAGATTAACTGAATAAACTAAATACTAGTTTCCTGTATTACACACTCCGTAAGACGGAAAGCTGACCTTTGCAAATGTGTATGCATGGTAGATGAAAGTCCTCAAAAGGTATTTAGAGGAAAATGGATTTCATTATGCAGAAATTCAGTATAGAATCATGCACTAGCTTGGGTTGGAAAGGACCTTTAAAGGTCATCTAGTCCAACCCTCCTGCAGTGAGCAGGAAGGACATCATCAGTTACATCAGGTTGCTCAGAGCCCCATCCAGCCTGACCTTGAGTGGTTCCAGGGGTGGGACATCTACAGCTCTCTGGGCAACCTGTTCCAGTGTCTCACCACCTTCACTGAAAAATATTTCTTCCTTGTATCTCACACAAATGTACATTCCTTTAGTTTAAAGCCATTACCCCTTGTTACATCAATGCAGACCCTGCTAAAAGACCCCTCTATGTACTGAAAGGCCACAATAAGGTCTCCCTGCATCCTTCCCTTCTCCCAGATGAACAACCCCAACTCAGCCTTTCTTGACAGGGGAGGTGTTCCAGCTCTGATCACTTCTGTGTCCCTCCTCTGGACCTGCTCCAATAGGCTGATTGTCTTTCTTGTGCTGAGGTCTCCAGAGCTGGATGCAGTACTCCAGGTGAGGTATCAGAGCAACAGAAAGGGGCAGAATCACCTCCTTGGACCTGCTGGTCACACTGACAGCCCAGGATGGGATTGGTCTTGGCTGCAAGTGCACACTGCCAGCTCATGTCCAACTTTTTATTTGTCAGTATCCCCAGCAAGTCTACTCTCAATCCCTCCATGCCCTCAGCCTGTATTGACACCAGGGGTTGCCCTGACCCAAATACAGGACCTTGCACTTGGTCTTATTGAACTTCATGGAGTTCACATGATCCACTTCTCAAACTCTTTCCATGTTCCTCTGGATGGCATCTTGTCACTCATGAATGTCAACCACACCACTCAGCTTGGTGTTATCTGCACTCGGTCATTCTCATGAAGATATTAAATAGTACTGGAATATAAGGATGCATTAATCCTATACTGTTTTTAACATGCTTGAGGACTTTTGTGGAAAAGGTACATATAGCTCATATTTGTAAGAGAACATTAAAAAAAAGAGTGCTATCAATTGGTCTTGCTGGCTGCACACTCTTACTATGATTATTTCAGACACCTTCCTTTTCCACCTGCTTCATGAAGGCCAAAAGTTTAAATTCCTGTCCAAAGCTTCTAAGTAGTAAATAGATCCAATCTGACACCAAAAAATTAATTTGCTGTAAAGGTTGTGTGAGTCCCCTGAACCAGAGCCATGACCATTAGTGCGTCTTACCAGAGTTACTCCTAGGAACCACAGGATTTTTGGCAGCAGTACAATGTCTGTCAGTGACCACCAGGATGCAGAAGCTACCAAGCTACCCAAGTTTGTTTCTTTCCTCCTTGACAAAACCTACCAGGTTTTGGTGCATTTCCTGCACCTTGGTCTCCTGGAATCTCTGTTCTGGAAAATTTAAAAGCAGCTACCAGTGAAAATATGTATTCATTTTGGAAGTAATCATGGAAGTGTTAATGAGATGTCAGTAAGGACAGGCTGGACCACAAGCGCAGGCTGATGTTACAGAGCTGCAGATGCCATTCAGGTAGGACTTCCACAAAGCACTTAGGGACTTCTCCATGGGGTCTGTGAGCTCCTCCTGTCCCAGCTAAGAGGAGGATGCTTTTGTTTGTAATGCTACTTCAAGTGAAAAAATAATGTGCTAGCCTGGACTGAAACAGAAGGTGAAAAAAGAAAGTTCTCTTAAAGCTGCTAGGTATCTAAGGAGTTAAAAAATGTGTTGACTGGCAGTCTTTGAAAATTTTCCTGGTAACAAGGCCTTTGTAGTGTCCTCTATTATTTGTGAAGAGTTGCTGGTTTCAGTTTCTAGTTTTTCAGACAGCTTTCACACACACACACAAAATCCCAGTTGACATTAATTCGTTGCAGCCTCACCAAAAGATCAGGGATTAAAGGTGGAAAAAACAGAACTAACCTTCTGCTTGCAAAGGTCCTGGCTATCTGTGGGAGGAGAGATGGTAGAGCAGCAGATGTATATTGCTGCATAGCTGTAGAAAAATAACTGTCCCAAGAAAAAGAGTAAAGGACTTCAATGTGGAGAGATTTCAAGCCTTCACCCTTCCTGAGCACTTATTTCCCTTCTTGATTTTAAAATTAATTATCAATGTGCCATTGGCTATGGGATTTTACAGTAGCCTTCACCAAGTCAGGCTTTTCCATCTATATCAAGCAAGATACTATATTCCAAAGTCAAAAGGAAAAATGCATTAGGTAACATGATGGCAACTGTAACCCTTCATGATCTATTGCTCCATAAATACTGGGAACCACCACAGTAGAGCTTTTATCAAATGCTGGGCCTGTACGTAAGAGGCTGTGGTTTCCACAAATCAGAAAAATGATAAAATAAATCACTCTTTCCAATGTCATATTATTCTGAGCTGCCATCCCTAAAGAACACAGGATGGTCAATAGTTGATATGACAAATGGACCAGCCACTGCAGTAGCTTTAAGACATACACTCATCTTGAGTTAATCAATGTAAAGGGAATAAAATATCCAACTCTTTGATACAGTTATTCAAAGCTCCTGTTTGGCAGAATACTAGAATATATATGGCTAATTTGGAATTCAGATTGCCTTCAACAGCAGCCCTTCAGTGCTTAAAAGTAGGCATGTATTTAAATGCCTTACAGAAATGGAACTTAGAAGGGAAAATGGGCTAATAAAGATTTAGGAGTCTGAGCTGACAGACTGACCAATTTTAAATTCAGACAAGGATGGTGCTTTTCGTGCTATAAGGAGGAAGGCACATACTGTTCATGTTTGCTACTTCGTAAACAATCATACTTGCTCTGTTGGCACTGCCATCCCATAAATATTTCCCTTATTCAATTAAGGCTGCTGCTAAAATTCCCCTCATAAATCTTTCTACCCCAAACAGTTCAATTGCTTTTACTTCCCTCCACTGCAGTTGGCTGAGCATGTACTTTTAAAGCCTGCTTCTTCGCCGCATTCAAATGTGGTTTCACGTGCTGACTTCTAAATTAATTTTCAGGCAAAATGTACTTTACTGACAACTTGGCTTTCACAAATGAGGTGGGACAGAATGAGGACTGCTGTGAAAAATCCTTCATGTAACCAACCAAGGACACAGAACAATGGTGACACATTTAAAAGAATCATGGAGAAAGAGTTAACACTGACTCCTGTAAAAACATTGTATAGCTGTGGCTAGCTGACTCCTCCATGGCCAAAGATGAAATTATTACAGGAGCAAAACTGTATTAAGCAAGAGTTTTTAAAAGGAAGAAGGTTATTAACTCTAAGCTTTACAAAATAAGTTATTTCTCAAAATATATTTGGCAGAATGATGTTCCTAGCAATCATTCCACTTTATTAGATTCTCCCAGATGCTGAGACATCTCACCTGAATCAAGATGACTCTCTCAATGGAGACTCAGGCTGGTGTGTTTGTTTGTACTGTGGCTTGTGTTTGGCTAACACATATCTTCCAGTCTTAAATTCTTCAGGCATTTTGCTGCAATGTATATACTTTCTCGCAATGTATATATGCTTTTTTCCTGTTTTTAATGGGCCAGGCTTTAACTCATTCTTATCTTGAATGTCTCTGAAAAGCAATCAAGAATCCTTGCTTCCTCATTCATCAGTTCAAAGCAAAAAACTAATTCAGAGGGTTCCTGTTTTGAATTGCTGTTGCTTTGTGACCTTGTAGTTCTGAAATGGATTGTTTTATTGAGGTTTCTTACACTTTGAATATCTCAACCAAATCCACACATTTTGTAAATGTAAGCAATTACTTATAACGAGTACCACTTTTTTAATTAATGTAAAAGTAAAGCAGAAGTAAATGCTAGTCAATGATTTTAGGGTTTAATGTCCAAGTATTTTTTCTTTGAGAAAAGTTGTTGTGCCAATGTTGAAATGCCTGAGAAATCTTCAAATCTGATCCACACAAACCTTGTAAGTATTTGCTGAGAAAGAATGTGATAATCTCTGAATCACAGGAAGTTAAGGGTTGGAAGGGACCTTCAAAGATCATAGCGCCCAACCCCCCTGCCAGTGCAGAGTCACCTACAGGAGGTCACACAGGGACCCATCCAGGTGGGTTTTGAATGTCTCCAGAGAAGGAGACTCCACAACCTCCCTGGGCAGCCTGTGCCAGTGCTCTGTCACAATCACAGTAAAAAATTTCTGCTCATGTTTATATGGAGCCTCCTATGGTCAAGTTTATATCCATTACCTCTTGTCCTATCATTGGGCATAATCGAGATGAACCTGGCACCATCCTCCTGGCTCTCTCCCTTTACATATTTATAAACATTCTTGAGATCACCCCTCATTATTCTCCAAGCTGAAGAGCCCCAGCTCCCTCATCCTTTCCTCAAAAGGGAGATATTTCACTCCCTTAATCATCTTGGAGGCTCTGTGCTGGACTCCTTCAAGCAGTTCCTGGTCCTTCTTGAACCGAGGGGCCCAGAACTGGGCACAGTATTCCAGATGTGGCCTCACAAGGGCAGAGTAGAGGGGGATGAGAATCTCTCTCCACCTACTAGTCACTTCTCTTCTAATGCACCCCATGATGGCATTTGCCTTCTTGGCCACAAGGGCACATTGTTAGCTCATGGTCATCCTTCCATCCACCAGCACCCCCAGGTCCCTTTCTCCTTCACTGCTCTCCAACAACTCAGTCCCTAGCCTGTACTGGTTCTTGGGTTCTTTCTACCCAGATATAAGATTCTACGCTTGCCCTTGTTGTAATTCATTTAGTTTTTTCCTCCCCAGCTCTCCAGCCTGTCCAGGTCCCTCTTTGGCAACACAGCCTTCTGGGGTATCAGCCACTCTTCCCAGCTTTGTGTCATCAGCAAACTTGCTGAGAAGACACTGTGTCACATCATCAAGGTTATTGATAAAGATGTTGAACAAGACTGGACCCAGCACTGATCTTTGATGCATAATTATTGTGGAAATTTCCCTTTCTTGGGGTTTTTCTGATTTATATTTTACCATAGAAAGCTTGGCAGTTACCTTTTCCTTTGCCTTTTTTAGAGATACTCTGGCATCTCTGCACATTTGTTTTCTGCTCCCTAGTTTATGTGCTAGACTTCAGAGGCTTACCCCATGTTAGTTGTCTATACAACTACTCTATCTTACCAGCCTATGTTGCTTCATGTTGAAATAGTTTTTCTCTACCATACTGAAACTGCAAGGTACCCATTCACAACAATATTCAGCTGAAGTCTTGATTATAATCACATTCCCAGATCTAAATGCTCTTCTGAGAAAACTTAGGTTAGGTTTTGGACAGTTTAACTTGGTTATACATGGGTTTCAAGTTCAATTTATATAAGCAATTTATATTCCAAGTAATATTTGAGCCTAGTTATATCCTACACTGGTTTTCCTGCTGATCCCTTTCTCGTCAGCCAGATGCAAATATCCATGTTTTCAACTGTTTGGGACAGAATCTGACTGATGTCTGGAACTGCTGGGGCACAGCAGCTGCTCTCTATTAATTGCTTATTATCCAAGTAGAAACCCCGTGCCTCATCTATTTGAGAATCTGTTAATAAGCTGGTAGAAAGGTCTTCAGGAAAGGAAGTCTGTAGCCTGTATGAGCAGGATAGAAATATTCCTTTAGCTTTGTGTGGTTTTTGATTTGAGGACTGAGAGTTCTGGAGGATCCTTGGGCATTTGTGAGTTAGCTGGAGTCTGCAGCTTTTTCAGCAGAGCTGCCGTGTGGAAGACAGAAATAAGTGCTGTGTACAAGAAGAAACCAAAATGAAAGGGGGCCCAGAGAACCTCAGTTGACTTTTCTGGAGTGTCTGGCAAGGTTACTGACTTCCTGAATTTAGGATATGGAGCAGAAGAATTAACATGCTGCCTTTAATGGGAATCAAGCTACTTGGAAACCTGGGATGGCACGAAAGAGGAACACGAAATTAATTTCTGTTTTAAAAATGCTTTAGCAACAGCAGTACTGCACTATGGTGCTTCAGTAACTGAATGGGCTTGTTTGACACACAGACCAGCAAGGGGAATCTGCAATGGGATTTAAGTAGGTTCTTCATGCTAAAGAAAAATGGGAGATGTCAAAGGGTTTCACATCCCTCAGAAACACAAGTGTTGGGAAAAGAAGCCAAAAGGCTTGGGAACTACAATCATCTTACCAGGCAAGCAAAGAGTTCAGTTTCCAGCTGAAGAGCGACCTTAAGTTTCAGATGTTCCAATGCTGCATACCTTGACCTCTTGCATATCCAAGGGCAGCAGGGTTTGCTGTTCCAAAGCAAGGTTGTTAATGAAACTTGGCTCAGGAAAAGAAACAGGGGTAGGATTAGCAAGAGCTAGAAGAAAACAGAAAGACACAACCACCACACAAAAAATAAGGAAGCTAAATCCCTGCAGCAGAGTGAGAACTGGAAGTCTCAAGGAGAGGCACTGTTGTTTTGTGTGTTAACTGGAATTTTAGAAAGTCTACAAATATGAAAAGAAAGTCCTTTATTTTGGACAGTATTTTGAGGTTTTAAGTGTAGTTTCATCCCAATTAAATTTTAAATTCTAAAATTGTCAAACAAAAGGAAAAAATAAGGTTCTAGGACAGTGAGAAACCTGAGAAGGTGGGGCAATGACTTACTGAATTTTTCCTGAATTGTATCTATGCCACCATTCTAGGGACTTAAATTGATGACTAAAATTTTTCTTTCTGTCCTGTATTTTACGCACAATCAGTCTTTGGGTGAAGCTGTAACTACAATCTGTCTTAACTCTATCAGTATACTGGTAAATTTTGCTTTCAGGTTGCAGAATCAGCTCCCATTCTCTGCCAACATTCTTCAAATTATGTATGCTCTATCATAAAAACAAGACCTAACAAATGGGAGCAGTACAGGTGGCCCTGCTCTGGCAGGGGGGGTTGGACTAGATGATCTTTCGAGGTCCCTTCCAACCCCTAGGATTCTGTGATTCTGTGATATGTCTAACCCTTTTAAATTTTCATTTGTTTTTATTCAGAATTTCTGTCCCGTTTTTCAAAATCCTTGTGCCTTAGTAAACTGATAATTTGAAGATAGTTAAAAAGAACAAGGAATTGCAAATTCTTTTAGTAAATGTAAACACTTTTTTCCAATGCTGCAGTGTCACTGTATTCAAAACCTCTCCCAATTATTTACTACAAAGTAACCTTCTGTATTTTAAAAGCTGCCAGAAAAATAAGCTCTAGTCTCAATAAATTAGGTATTTCAAAGATTCCACTTTGAAAGCAAAGTAGAAAGTTTTTTGGAACTTGTGATACTGATAATAAATGCTGTTTGTTGAACAAGCAATTGGGTATTTTTCCAGTGAAGCAGTACTCAGAGATTTTGCAGATTATTTTTAGTCCTTGCAGACCTTTGTACGTTTATTGTACCAAAAGGCAGTCAAGCAGTGACACCCAGTGGCTTCAGATTTCTCTGTTCATATTTTATCACAGGCTCATCTTGGTTTTATCTCCTGGTTTCAGATCAAGTGTTATTCAAAATGGGTAAATAATTTCCTGTTGAAGAGGTAGCCAGAAGCCAGTAGTTATACCCAGTAATCTGCACCTCTGTGAATGACTAGGTGACTCTGGACTAAATGATATAACAACAACAAACATGGATACTAGTCAACTCCATACATTTAAGGAGTTACTTAAGAAATCCACAGAAATTCATTCTGCTAATAAACATTTACGTTAGCCTTTGAACAGTCAAGGGTAAAAAATCTTGCTTAAAATCCTTTACCTGCCAAAGAGAGAGAGAGAGTTTTTAACCCTTTTTAAAAAGCCTTTGAAATTCATGAATGGAAAACACAATGTAAATGAAAAATTCTATTAATATTTATGATATCAGTAAAAATAAATAAGAGGTGGTATTAGTACTGACAGTTAGGATGACAGTTTGACATTCTCAAAGTCATCTGGAATTTAAACTGCAAAGTAAACCAAGATTCTGCCAAAACAAGTTTTTCTATCAAACCTTACTGAACTCTAATTTCCACAGAGACATACCTTGAAAATAAATTGTCAGCCTAACATAAGGAGTAAATATAAAAAATCTCATTTTGAAATTGCTGTGTTTTGGAGATAAACAAGTATGACATTTTTCTTTTTTAAATCAATAGCCTTGCTTTATCAAAGCAAACAAAATGTCTTAGTCTCATAGTAATGATGACTGTAAGAATAAACTATTGGATCACCCAGCCTTACAATGTATGGTCCAATAGCTGTTCTCAGGCTATGTCTCTGCCTAAGAATTATATGAAGCATTTGTACCTTGTGTAAGCTGCAGAAGAGGAATCCTAACTGACTTCTCCTTTGGTTTGCAGAGCTGTTTCTCTACAAATTCAGCGCAACTAAATGGGTGTGTGGAAATGAAGAGACAATATACTTGTTTCAACATATAGGCTATATATTCTAACATAAAGTTTACTAACAGGTCAAGAAAAAGGTAAGGAAGTCCATGTCCATCACACTCACACATGTGAGAATTTTTTCAGATTTTCCTTAACTGCCCACTATGGAAGAAGTTTCAAGACAGGCATGCACTGCACCATTCCTGAATGAATCAAGGCATACCTACTGCAGAGGTACCTTTCTCAGGGTCACTAAGGTTCCAGGGACCTGGAAGTGAGCTTTTTTCAATCTGAGGATGAGAAACCTGGCCAGTGAGTGCTTGAAGATGTAGCCAGGCTACATCTTCATGAACAACCAGCTCAGAGAAAGCCTTCATTATCAACATCTGATTGATCCCTTCTCTCATTTCTAACTCCTCCCTTCCCTTTGTCTCTTTATAATTAACACAAGCACTTCCTGGGCTGAGTTCAATTATCTAACAGAAAAGGTTTGGGGCCCTCCCCATCTACACATGTATGATCTACAGAAACTGCCAGATACCTGGAACCCATCCCTCTAGTCTTCAAATGTCTATTCATAATCCAGTCACTCTGTGAGTATATCCCCCAAGAGCTAGGTACTTACTCAGACGTAAGTGAAAAGCCCCCAAAACTTAAGTTCCTAACTTTGTCTTTTTTGAGGGAGTTCTAAGTACTTTTTATGGGTGCAGTTGTGTTCGGAGACAACTTCTGCAGCATTTTTGGTTCTCAAACTTCTTTCTACCAGATAATTCATGACATTTCAGGAGTTTCCCAACTGACTTGCTTTCCCTTTTTTGGCAATGAACACCTCTATTTTCACAATGAGTGAATGTTTTTCTCCAGGGACGAAACCATGGAAATAGCAGCAGAGTGGATATTGATGATGCACATTTTTCTTTAAAACCCAAGCAAAAATGTAGGGGAAAACTGATGATGGACATGTTTATTTTCACAAAACAGCTCAGGAAACATCTGATCCAGATCTGCACAGCTATCTATTGGGTACTACTTGAACTAGTGCTATGACAAAGAGCAGATAGATATCCAGCCCTGCAATTACTAAGATTCTAACATTAGCCCTAACCATTGAACTTTCTCCTGTTAAAAAACAAGCTGCAATTTATCAGTTTTGTAGAATCACAGAATGGTTTCAGCTGGAAGGGATCTTAAAGATCATCTAGTTCTAACCCCTTTGCTTGGGCAGGGACACCTCCCACTAGACCAGGTTGCTTAAAGGTCCATCCAATCTTGAACTCTTCCAAAGTGTTTCATCCACAACTTCCCTGGGCAACCTGTGCCACTGTCTCCTCACCCTCACACCAAAGAATTTCTTCCTGGTGTCTAACCTAAATCTACTCTCTACTAGTTTAAAGCCATTACCCCTCCTCCTATCACTACCATGCCCTTATAAAAAGTTACTCCCCAGCTTTCTAGCTGGCCCCTTTCAAGTGCTAGAAGACCTCTATAAGGTCTCCCTGGAGTCTTCTCTTCTCCAAGCTAAATCCCAGGTCTCTCAGTCTGTCTTCATAGGAGAGGTGCTCCAGCCCTCTGATCATCTTTGTGGCCCTCCTCTGGACTCACTCCTCAACATGTGCTGGGGCCTCATGAAATCCCTTCTTGCTTGCAGTTTTACAACATGTAATGCTTCCACTGAAAAGATTCAACTGGCTGAAGACACAATTCAAGACTTCTTATCTGAGGCTTCATGATAAATGAAGTACTGTCCATATTTTCTGCAGTATAGTGTCTCCCTACTTCAGGTAGGTGTATTTGAGAAAGAGTTCCTGTATCATTTTAAAATAAAAATTAAAAAAAAAAAACAAACATCCTTAGAGATAGAAATGAAAAGGTCTTACAGGCAGCTCTTAATTTACACTAATGACTCAGTATTTGGTGATGGGAAAAAAAAATATTTTTTCTTCCTGGAACATCAAGAAATGGGAAAACTGGAGAGGAATACGTGGGTTACTGAATGACACATCTATGAGATGAGGAAAGGAATGTTTCTGACAGTTAAAAGTGATACTGCTTCAGATCTGTAGACACACTCAGGTGGCTGAAGCAAGTGGGAATAGATCTTTGCTTCAACATACAACTAAAGTGAATACTGTTAATGAGGATAATTGTATGTGGCGAAAATGACCAACATCCTGAGCTCTTTCTGAGCAGCAACTACAAGCCAATGTGAATTACAAAGCACTGATGCAAGTTTGTTAATAGATTGTTTAATGAATGAGATAATAGCTCGTGCATTTAAATTGTGTTTTCATTGTCATAAATCATAACCTCAAATACAGTGCGCTACAGCAGCATAACCTGGGAAACATGGAGACACGGGGAAGTGTAAGTAAATACTACAAAAGATAAAAGAAAGTGTCACTGGACTTTCAGGATGCCCACAACTACTATTCAAAGTCTAGTAGAAAGAACCTACACTGAGGGAAAAATAGAAAAATTGGGTAAAGGAATTCAGATGTGAACCACGAAATCCTTCCCATTCTTTGAGTGAATGGTACTGTTGTCCTGGCCAAAGGAAGAACACTGTTGCCCTACCTTCAAGCTTAAATAGGAACTGCTATATTGAATTGCTTGTAACACCTGGGTATCCTAAGAAGCAGTGCTTCTAGGTATTATCTATCAGCTGTGCACATCCTTACTAACTTAATTAATGGCTGTATTTCATCCAGTTTCTGTCAAGAAGTTACAAAATGCAGTTCTGTAGCCTCCAGCTATAAAGAGCTTTCAGATAAAAGCCCTTCAGATAAAAGCCCTTGCCATGAAAAGCCTCTCAAATAAGTTTTTGTTGTCTTCTGTGCTTCAGGAGAAGCTTTATTATCACAGGGCATGTGATAATGAATACAGGCAGACTGGAAAAAAGGCCAAATTAACTATGAGTAGATTTAAAACAAAAGGAAAACAGTATGATAGAGGTTGCTCAGCACCAGATATTGAGGCAGTGAGGACTTTTAATCACTGTATACAGGTTTCTGTAGTTTGTGTATCACAGCACACACTGAAAGCTGCCCAAGTAATCAGAAAAATTCAAAGCTTGCAATATGCTTGAGAAAGTAAGATCAAGTTCTCAGAAATGGGAAACTCTGGAGAAACTTTTCATAGGAAAAAAATAATTAGATAGTCTGCATCACAGTCAGTATGGACTGGTGGAAAAGGACATTTAGAGGTTATAAAGAAACCTCAATCCACATAAAACAAAAGACTTTATTTGTTAACTTGTTTGGGTTTTTTTCTTTATTTAACTTTATTTTTGTTGGAAAAGATACAAAATAAGCTAGGAGCCTGGTTGTTTCATCTGAATAGAAAGGAGGGGACAAAAATCTAATGGGTAAGAAAAAAATTAGAGGGGTAGCTTGGAGGTTTCATCTGACACAGTGCTGAATCCTTGTCCTCAAGTACCTTATAGGCCTGACTTTCAGATGGCTCTTACATAATGTTGGTTATCTTGAGAATGGTTCAGAATAAAACTTAACAGTAACACCATTTATCTGAGTGACCTCTTCTGTGAGTGGTGTTCCTCTGACCTGCTTTTGCTTAATCTAACCCTAAGATTTTTCAGGTTAAGTGCATCACAGAAGCACTCATTGCTTACAGTAGCTCTTGCTGCTTTGTAATTTCCTTTTCTCTTTCTATGAAAAATGACCATGTATATCTAATGTGCATTCATTTACTAATTTGCTTCGTTCTTTTCATTTCTACCATTTCTTCTGTCTCATGATTTATTTTTTTTTTAATTATTCTGGAATATTTTAAATATTCTGGAATATACAATACACCTGTGCCAGAATGATTTGAATGCTTTGTATAATTTTATTGGCTGTATTATAAAGTCAAGGGGATTTAAAAAGTCTAGTAAAAGAGAAAAAAACACTTTATATAAACAGCTTGATATTTTTAGAGCAAAGGGTCAAGCAGATCAGCTTTTAATTAGAAACAGATTAAACTTTGATCACTCTTGCAGAGCTCTCCAGCATTTGACTGAAGGTAATCCTTACAAGCTTTGGAGTGAGCATAGCTGAGGTATCTTGCCAGTGACTTTGCATTTAGGATTAAAGGTCAGAAAGTCAAAGTAGCACAGTAATGCTGGAAAGATTTAGGTTCTTCCAGGGCATGGACACAAATGCTGCTGGCAAACACAAAAGGGCAGTCCAGACTACAAATCAAGTGGTAAAGTGCTCATAAGCCCTCAGGATCAGATCATTGATTTATGGTAATGTATGAATACATCTCTTTCAGCAAAAACTATATAAAACCAGATAGAATTTTAGTTCATATCCGAGGTATGGAAAATAATATACATTTTCCTGTAGTTTATTGTCACATAAGCTAAAGGTAGCTTCAAGATTTAATAGAAAGGATCAAGAGATTTCAGTAATGGTGTACATATATTTGTCATCTTAATCATCTTTGAGGTCTTTATGGTATTTTGATATCAATCAACTATTTAAATTGCTATACTCATGTGCATCTTTGTACTTGATCTTTTCTCAAAAAAATTCACAGCTGACAAAAAAAAAGGCAACTCAAAAAAAAATTAAAAAGCCTCTTAAAGACAGAAGGATGTATGAATGAGAAATATCAAAATTTACTGAAGAATATTCTCATAGGTACCGTTTCACTAACATGATTAAAACAGGTTGAAACTTCAGTGGCAAAGGTGATCCTGCAAGAAATTCAAAGTGATAGAACATGAAGTTTTCTCACTGTGATTAACAGTAAAAATAAAAAGCCTTTTAAGAAAGCTGGTGATGAAAGTACAGTCTATTGTGCTTCCTTTTGCATTGTTATGCTTTACTTAACTGTTTCTGAAAAGTTTCTAATTGTTTAAACATTCTCTCTGCTCATGTGGGTGCATGTGGGTGAGAGTTTACAATAACCAATGTTAAGTGAGTTTTCTTCAAAGGTGTGCAGCCAGATTCTGTACCCAGCCCCTAATTTGGGACAGTCAAGTTGAAAACCATTTTTCTGATTTTCCTTCAACTATTTTAGGGATACCTTGCCCTGTGGGAGTATTATAGGCACATGGAATTTATTTGGATTATCTTACTCTTTGCTGGTATATAATACAGTGACTTAATAGACCCTAACAGAGGGGCATAATGATCAGGTAGCACAGAGGGGCTGAGGCAGTGGTGACTGCTGGAAACCCCTGAACATCTTACATGTGGCAATCAGAATTTGAGATTCTGGAAAGCCTGATGTTTGTGGGAAGATTTTACTTCCCCATTCAGACTGAAATGCATTCAAGTATTTGAGATTAAATGAAATTGCTTGTGGAAGCAGCCTGTTCTGATTAATCAGTTGAAGGGCAGCATCAATGTATGTGTGGCCAGGCACAGTCTTGTCAAGGTGCCATGAGACAAGTGAGGCTACCTGGCAAATTGTACATGCGTGTACAGAGAGTGCTAGAAGATTATTCAGTTTAGTATTAGTATTTTAACTTTTCTATGTTAAATCGGAGTGAATCCAAGTGTGTTTCTGTTGTTGGTTTTGGGGGTTTTTTTACCTCTCTGTGTATCACTCTTAGAGTACATGTGTTAGGAATACTAAGTGTAGATGTTCCTGGTACCAGGCTTTCTCAGGGGAAATCTATTCCCAAAAATGTGGAAAATAAGACATGCTGAATTCTATTAGAACCTTTTTTCTGGAGGAAAAAATAAATATAAGCTATCATTTAAATTTTAGGCATACTGTTAATATTTACAGTAAAACTTTGAAAAGCTGAATTGAGCCTATAAATCTCTGACTCCACAGAAGCCTCGTGGTCTGATTAATAAGAACTTTATTTTCAAGTTTTATTTTTAATCTAATTTACCAGGAAAAGACGAAAAAGCCTCCCAAGCAGAATATGTTCACTGAATTCCAGTTTAATTTTTCAATAAACTTTATAGAAAGGCACTGGCTAGATATGCAGATAAGCTGGAGTTTTTCCCTGCTTTGCAAATGGTGGACACCTCTCCCTGCTCTCCTGTTCAAACTGCTGTGCAGTGACTGCTCCATCTCACTGGCTCTTTCTGATTCACATTTACGTTTTTGAGCAGTTTTTCCTGGCCTTATCCCCATCACAGCACCACTTGTTAAAGCCAAGTGTGGGAAGTCGTGACTGTCACTAGAGGGTGCTGCATGTCCAGCTTTTTTAGGAAAGTTTTTCCCCTCCGAAGTAACTGATAGGTAGTAGCACCCTGGGTTGTGCTGTATCTTAACACGATTTGCTGTGGTCATGGGTCTGAACCTTCGGATTAGTTGTTGGATATCTGATAACCCTACTAAGCGAAAGCTAAGACTTTAGGAAATGACTGGGAGATATTTCAGCCTAAAGTTTCATTGGAGATGCTGTGTGATTGTTATGAGCTCTTGTTGAGCTTTGCCTAAACATATGTCTGCCTGTGGCACCTTCTGGATTTTGTCTTTTTTTTTTTTTTTTTTTTTCTTTTTTAGACATGTATGGTTCCTTTTAAAATTCATTTTTCTCTAAGTCATTGAAACCTAAATGGATTCATATTTTTAATTAGATAGCTTCATATTTTCTTCCAACCATCTTTTAAAGTAACTCTGCACATGCCTAACCCAGTCGGGTTTTCTGTTAAAAGTGCAACGAGGAGGTAAAGCAACAGCTCATGTTTATCATAATGATAGGAAGGGATTCTGCCCCTGTACTCAGCACTGGTGAGGCCGCACCTCGAGTCCTGTGTCCAGTTCTGGGCCCCTCAGTTCAGAAAGGAGATCGAGGTGCTGGAGTGGGTCCAGAGAAGAGCAAGGAGGCTGTGAAGGGATCCAGCACAAGTCCTGTGAGGAAGGGCTGAGGGAGCTGGGGGTGTTCAGCCTGGAGAAGAGGAGGCTCAGGGGAGACCTCATCACTCTCTGCAACTCCCTGAAAGGAGGGGGTAGCCAGGGGGGAGTCAGTCTCTTTTCCCAGGCAACTCTCAGCAAGACAAGAGGGCACGGTCTTAAGTTGTGCCAGGGGAGGTTTGGGTTGGATATTAGAAAGAATTTCTTTACCGAGAGGGTGATCAGGCATTGGAATGGGCTGCCCAGGGAAGTAGTGGATTCTCTGTCCCTGGGGATATTTAAAAAGAGACTGGATGCGGCACTCAGTGCCATGGTCTGGGAACTGCAGCGGTAGTGGATGAAAGGTTGGACTTGATGATCTCTGGGGTCCCTTCCAACCCAGCCAATTCTATGATTCTATGAATAGTTGCGCTTCCTTATGGTATATAAATGAAATGGGCATTTATCTAGTTAACTCCATGCAGGATTGTTCCACTGGTGAGACACAGCCATGCTGAGATGTATCATCCCATCTCCTCTTGGGACTGGCCAAGAAATTACCCTATGCATATAAGTGGCTCATGTCCCTTGCCACTAGTTGCTTCTGCTTGGTCCCTCTGACAGGAACGTCTGACATGAGAAAATAATTGTTCCTCTGCTGACAAGTACTTTACAGTTAATTAGTTCTCATAGAAAATAAACAGACATCCTTTTTCAGTAGGGCATACATGCCTCCCCTTGACCAGGGGCTAATATTCTGCATGTCTGTTGTGTATACACACATACACTCACTGTGATATGTCTGTCCTCTTCCTTCCCCCCAAAAAATGCCAGAAGATATTTACATACTTTCTCCCCTTTGACCAAAAGTCTGAAGCTGGTGCTTTGCAGCAATCACTGTATCCTGTTTCCATCATGTCTGTGGCATGTAAGGTGGTCAGGTAATGATCTTGAATCAGAACAGGCGTCAGAGCCCCAAATATTTGCCTCCAGCACTATTTAAGTCTCACTGTTTGCCCAGAGATAATAAGTGAGCTTTTCTTATGGTAGTTTTCGTTTAGAAATTGCCCTGCAAGAAGCTCCAATTTAAACCTGATCTGATGCAAAGAAGTAAGCTAAACCATGGAGAGGCTGCTGATGAAGTGAATGCATTTTTGGTGTCAAGAATAGCTTTGACAGGATCTACATACCAAATCCTCCTGTGTCCTTGTGACTTGGAGGAGAAAAAGATTCAGGTGGTTGGTTAAAACTCCCCTTTGAAGAACTGCTTCAGAAGACCGAGTCAACTTGTTTCACTCTTGCGGTGTGAATTCTGAGGAGAGATTAGGATCTATGAATGATCTCATGGTTTAGGCTCTGAACACCTGGGCAAAACTTAATTCAAGTAAAGAAAGAATAGGAGCTGCTCATGGTGCACAAGGTTTTCATTGCTTGCTTTTGGGTGCCTTATGCTAGCAACTCAGATTTGCTGAGGTGCAGAATCTGTCTTCTCAGATGCTTTTTCCTCTGGAATGCAAACAAGAAGTAGCTAATTAAGATTTTACTTCAGCTCTCATTTAGGATGGAGGAGTATGTGCAAACTACCTCCACAGCTATTCGCATTTGGCAAAGAAGAAATAAACTGAGGTGAAGGAATGACTATTGAGGCAAATCTCTGATTTGTACTGTTGAAAATGTTGGCAGAAGATCTTTGCCTAGGGTCAGGGCTTTTGACAGTTGTTGATCTTTATTACTTAAATTTTGCCTCAAACACTTACTGAGCTTGTCAACAAAATTTTATCATTACTCTCATCATAATACTGTTTTAGTCTACTGAAGATTTTCTCTAGTGGGGACCTTTAACTCCTAGTTTTAAAAGACTTTTTTACTGAGAAAATAAAACTTGGGGAAGTGACTTTCCTCAGTACCCTCTATAATTGTATAATCATCACTAACCTGTGAAAATCATAACAAATTACATTACTGTTGCTAAAACGTCATAACTGAAACAGTGGTATACAATGCTTAAAAACATGAGCTACTACCATGTAGGTCAGGTTTGTCATTCTGCTCTAATAGCATTTTTTTTTCTCTTTGGCTTAATTTTTCTTCATCAAAAATAGCTAATACTTCTGCTTGCTAGGGTACTCACAGAGGGGGGGGAGAAGGAATGAGTTTAACTCCTGACTAAAACTGACATAAAGAAATTCCAAACCTATTTTTGCATTTGCCCTGACAGGTTTTTTGGCTTTGCTTTGGATTGGAGCCTACTAAGAAAACATGTCATCACCATAACAATTACAAATATTTAACAATCTTTCCTGATACTATTAGTAAAAAAAAAAAAAAAAAAAAAAAAAAAAAAAAAAAAAAAGTTTTAAAAAATCAAATCTTGTGAGCACTATAAGCTCAGGCATTAACTTTCTTCCATGGGTTTCAGTGAGTTTTGACATTCTTAGTTACTGTATTAGGACATCCCAAATATCCAATTTAGGATAAAACTGAACAGCCTGTACCCATTTTCTTCTGCTCTGGTACCTGGACAACAAAATTTGTTAAGTATTCAGTGTGTCTGTCAGGAATTCAAGGTAGTAATAGATGTTATTACTTTTGTTTCTTAGACGCTTTGAGAAGTTGGCATTTTCATGGTAACTTATGACAGCATTTTACCTTAGTGACCTCTTCTGGCACAATCATTGAAATTCCTTAATTATATTTAATCTCTGTTTAATGCCATTAGTGTTACTAGTATCTTCTCTACTGTCAGTGCAAGTGACTCTTGATAATCTTAAAATAGTGTAGCTCCTGCCTATTTTACCATCTAATCTTTTCATGGGCCTCTAAAAACTGGGACAGGGAAGCACCACAAAACCCTGTCTGTCAGTTGGCATGGGAACAGGCCAGTAGCTCATCAGGACTATGGTGACCAAAATTAGCTGTACCTTGAAAAATGTCATCCAGTCTGCTACAGAGTTATTTTCTGACCATAGTCTACAAAATTAGGTAGTATTCTTATTCATATGAGGCAGATGAATAGTTTTATTCCACTATGTAGATGCTTGAATTTTTTTCTAACTGAATCAGAAGTGAGACATAAGTTTTCCAGACTTCAGGGAAAAAAAAAGAGCAGTTAATATTTCCTGTTGTTCAGGTTTGCTGTTTTAGGTAAATAATTTATGAGACTGGGCTTGATTTGATCAAGCTTCAATATATTTAGACATCTTAGTGAAAGGTGCTTTCTTGTATCATTTTTTTCATGACAGTTTCTGCCTTCTTGGATTTTTGGGTTAGATCTCAGGATAGTGTCCTAATTAGCACCTCTCAAGAGGAGGCCACTGGCCAGAACTCACTTTGCTGTTGTCTATGTGATGGGCAGATAAAGAAAAAATAAAAAATGGTACTGCAGGGTCATCATATGGCAATCTTGCATCATTAGAGCAAAAATAGCAAAGGGAAGGAATAGTCTCAGAGGAATTTACTTCAGAACAAAAAGGCTTAAGTATATCTTCTGAGACCTCTGCTGCACCTCTAAATGAGCTAGTACATTTCTCAAAACTTTTGAAATATTTTGGGTTGTTTTTCTTTTTTTCAGGGTAAGATTGCCTGGCATGATGGGACTGGATCAAGTTAGACTGTGTTCCTCCAGCCACACGTGCTGTTTTTTCCAGTGTGACAGGCTTTGGCCCAAGCTGACCCCTAGGGAAAGGGTGACAAAGGGGATGTCTCAGCAGGAGACTTTGTATTGAAGAATTCTGCTTTAGTTCTGAGGAACTTCTTTGACAGGAAAGGGTCAAAAATCTGCTATGCTGACTGTTGCATCTGAAGCAATGGCAAGGATATTGCTCCCACCCTACCAGTTTACATACACGTTCATTCCTGATGGCACATAGCAGCAAGCAAAAAGCTGTGAAAATGAGTTGCTTTCATAAAATGAACTTGTAAATTCATCTCCTTCAGAAATCCAAAGCATGACAGCTCAGTGTTGATCACTTTGTTGTCCTGTGAAAAGATGACTTTGTTCTTCATAGCCTCTGGAAGCCAAGGGTTAAAGGCTGAATTCTTCCTATGCTTTTTCTCAGGCTGAATCTCACCCAAGAGATCAACCAGATCCAAGATTTGTGATGGAAGCCCTTGAAAAATGATGATTTCAACTTGGGAATATGTGAGAAAAGCCATGAGATAGAAGATTTATAGGAGAAATATGGGAGAGGAAAAAAAATATCTGTTTCATTTTGACATGTAAACAAAGCACCTACTTGTTCATTTGTGGTTCCTTTTGATGCACTACCAAGTAATGGGGGGGAAATTATTCTCCCACTTCTAAAGTGTTCTCCCACTTCCTTGCAAGTGTGCCTGTAGTACTATATCTCCCTTCCTGTGCTGCCCTACACCATAACATAAGAGCCTTGGGTCTTTGAAGTTCTGTATTCACCATCTCATCAAAATAGGATCCCTTTTGTTTGGTTACCCAGCTGGAATGGTACCTGTGCCCTTAAATATATTGGAAATTGCAGGTTTCCTTTTAACTGAACAGAAGACGTAATGCAGGAGGTACATCACTATCACTTGATTCCAGCCTTATTCCACTAACTTTGAGCTTGATTGTCACACTCAGCCTTCCTAGAAGAGATTGCATGTGTGTCTAAGTAACTGATGTGCAGGTAACCAAAAGTCTAAGATTTAACTTTAGAGCTAAGCTCATGTTTTAATTGGCATAAGCTCTCTGGGATGTGCATGTCGTCAAGGTCTGTCTTTATTTCAGGTAGTAGCAAGAGAAATTTGAAGGTGAAACTTCAACTTTATCTTCATATTTACCAGTAACTTTTTTTTCACTAACTTCATCTCTTAATTAATTTATTTGCATTGGTGTAGAGTTTCAGGCTTGGACCATGATAAGAAATCTATCCCATAGTCAGAAAACATTTTGGGGAATTATTTCTGGAACTGGTCCTTAGGGTAAGCCTGTAATGAAGGCACTCAAATTTTCTACACATATGGCTTTCTAGTGAACAAACTGTTATAAAATCAAAATAAAATATCTTCTAGAATGATCAAAATGCACTTAGGGAAAGGCTTTTACCATTCCAGAAACAGGACACTTGCCAACTGAATCCACTAGCAGCTGCTCTGAACTTTTTATACAGCATTTTCTAAAAATAGTATATTAGGTTATGTAGGACAGCGCATTATTCTCCAAGTTTAGTTTTTTCAGAGCTGAAATAAATGGTTATGGTGAGATTCAGAGTATAAAATTAGCAAGAAGAGTACAGTAATACTCCATTAACTAGTAATTCATCCCCTTTGTATTAAGCCTAGAGCTGGAATTCAATAATGAATTATGATTTAAAGGACAGTTTGGAATAGTTAATGTTTTTGTACCATAAAAATTTTCCTTTGCTTGGTAAAGTTGCATCTTACAGGCAGGATGCCTGCACTAAAGAAGCTGCCTGCATTGGAAAAATAGTAAACCAGTATTCATTAATGAAGTTAGCCCCTTTTTAAGAACAAGTCTATGAGTGCATGTGCATATCTATTAAAAATCATATATATTACATAATATATATATTTTTAAGTATATACATTTACATATATTGGGAATCTTAGCACTCAGAAGTCCATTTGTGAAGTTTTTGATATAATTGAATATGACTGGAGGTTTATTCCTTATTCAGCAAGTCCAGATGCTGTTGTCATTCACACCTCACCCAAAAGCTGATGTGCTGGAGCCTCATAACTTTCTGAAAACTGAATCTCTACCAAGGTTCATGGTTTCACTTTCTCTTGATGAGCCCTGTGACTACAGTGGAAGAGAGTCCAAGGATCTGGGAGAGAAGAGGGAATTCAGCACATTTGCTGGGGTATCCAAATAGTAAATGGTCATGCAGGGCAACAACAAGCCAAGGACTTTTTGCTGGCACTTGAAAAATAGTAAGGATGATCACAATAAAAATTGAGAGGCATCATATCAACCACTTTTCAACTTTAAGCTCATCAGTTCAAACGAATTGAAAAAGTCTGTGAGGTTTTTTGGGGCAGGTCTTTTGGTAGGGAGTATTTCTTTATAGGCATGGCAGTTTTGTTAGAAGAGTGACTTTGCTGGTAGGACTAAGTGATGATTATTAAAGTCCTGGGGAAAGAGAGACCAAAATTTTAAACCGAGTCTAATGGAAGGTCAAAATAATCTGCATAAGTTTTGGGGTGGAATGGCTTATGATTTTTTTAAGCTTCTCAAGCTAGCAATGTTGGGGCATATTTGTTGTCCTAATACTGAGCTGTGTATACAGCACTTTAAACAAGTCAGCTTGAGGCCTGACAACAGCCTAGTGTTTCCTTTTTGGCTAAGCTGATCTGCTCCTCTTCTAGTTATCCTGTGCTGTGAAAACATTAAAGCAGTTTCAGGTCCCCAGATATCTGTGCTAGTTATGAATGAAGTTGTTATTCCACCATTTCTATACATGGAAGCCCATAGAAGACACAGTATGACAGACATCCTGGCACTACCTCCGTGGGGTTATTTTTTACTACTTTTCTATGAAACAACTCTCTCAGGTAGATAGCCTTTCAGACAGTCAAATCAATCTAGTTTTCAGAGATTAGTTTTTAATGTTTTCTAGTTGTTTTTTTCTTTTTAACCTAATGAATCAAACATGTTATGGAAAAGCAAGCATCGCTTTTTTTCCTCCTTCACTCAGAAAAAAATATTGTATGCTTGCAAGAGTGCTGTCTAGTCTGATGGGTAGATAATATACTGGGCAGGTGTTTGTCAACAAACTTTATTAGCAGTCATAAGTTGCTGTATGCTGTAATTTGGTTTTGTTGTACTTCTATAAGCCTCGGGGCAAAGTACTGTGTGCAGGACAAATACCGCTTTATGAACTTCCTGACGTCTGTCCTTTGATTAACTTACAGTGTTTAATCAATCTTTACTTGAAGGACAGGCCCTGGTCAGGTGATGCTGTCAAACAGAGTCAGAAAGTCCTTAGGAAAAGAAGAGGAAGAAAATGGCAGGTTCTTAATTGTTTCTCTCCTTCCGGCAGGTACAGAAAAAGGGCTGAAACACATGCAAAATGTCTTCAGCATTTTGTCTACTGTCCTTCCTCAACAGATACTTAAAAAAAAATAAAAAACAGTTATCTATTGAGTACTTGTGCTATAGACTTTATTTCCATTGAGAGTAAGACTTTAATTATCTTGTAACTTCAGAAGAGACCATTTGTTTTAAATAAAGCATACTAACTGCCAGTCAGTATTTAGATAGCTGGGGTTATAAGCAGAGAAAACAAAATGAAGAAGAATACTGCTTTATGCTATCCCTTTACCTTAATATATATTTAAGGAGAACTTCAGAGCTGTGACAGGATCAGGCTCCAGATTTTATCAGTCAGAAGCTGAGTGCACTGGAGATCCCAACCATGGATGGGGCCTCCTTTGGGCTCCTACCTGCTCCTGTGGGGTGCCAGCAGTGTTGTTGGCAGCCTGGTGTTTGTCTGCAAGGATCAGCATTGACAATGTGGTCGGACATTTCTTGTCAACAAATGTGGCATCACCACTGAAAGTGAGGGAAGACAGAAGATACCTGTAGAAGCTGTCAAACAGCTTCAGATTGAGAGCACCATAACCATTGAAGTGTTAACAACGTGGCCAGACTTCCACTTTGCAGCCTAAAGGGATTTTCACCTTTAACTTTGGTGTTCCTTACTTTTTCCCCATTATTTAACCAACTTCCATTCTCATAATGTTTAACTAACCAACTATTAAATCATAAATACAGACTGTTATTTCAATAAGTCTCTATTATTGAGAATCACTATATTATTCTCTATTATTGAGAATCATTTTGTCTAGAGCCCTAAGGTAAGCATTCAGTGAAATAACAGGGGAATATACTATTTCATGAAAACTTTCAAATTTAAAAGAAAAACAACAAAATCTGACTTTTAGTTTGTACTTGGCCTAGACCTATGAGGGTAACTCTTGTGAAGGTGACTTCTAGGAAGGAGAAGCTAACAAATTAAATGGAAAAAGCAGTCAAGATTTGAGAGGATAACTTTCTATTTGAGATGCCTTCATTTTTTATCCCACATTGAGACGGTCTTTGGAAAATTACTATGAGAAAGATATCCTAGCAATGTTAAACCATCTACATCTGGATGTCAGGTAAATATGGAAGTTTACCACGTGGCTAGTTGCTCTTGAAATGTCCATGCATGTAATAAGGGAAGAGGATTTGAAAGAACCTGAAGAGGTGGGTGTTTGCAGAGCAGTAGGGAAGACGTGAGCCAGATCAGAACAAAAAGCAAAACTAAGAACAAGAGATGCGTGACACTCCATGGACATGATGAAACTGAAATATCACCCAAATTAAAGAAAAAAATCTTGTTTACTTTTAGCTCAGCTAGAAGTGTGTGGATGCTGAATTAGATGGGCTACGTCAGGCTTGTTTACACAGGATACTACTGAATATAACCCATCTTCAGTGTTACCTGTAAGCCCATGGGTGTCATTGTGCCTTGTGTTCACAGGACATGAGAACACCACAGTGTATGGACAGTAGTCAACACTTCTGAGGGGACATAAGAAGTAGCATCATTTATTAGATAAATACATTTCACAAACTCAGATATTTGAGTGTGGCTTGAATCTTCTTTACATGTTGTCCATGCAGGGTTCTCTTTATAAAAACAGCAGCCATACATATAGGGGCAGGGAAATGGGGAACATCATGCTTTTCTGTGGATTATACTGTTTCACTTTCTGGTTGGTTTGTTGGTTTTTTTCCTCACAAGAAATCTACAGAAGAAATATGGTAACCCATGTAGGTGAGGCACTATCATTAGCAAATAGTGCCTCCTGGTTAGAAAATGCAGAGTAGCTTTGACAGCCCTCGGAGATTTATGCTATCAGCTAAATTACTTGGATTTCAGCTAAACCAAAAGGTTCATTGCCCAGCACATTTCACAGTTGTGAGGTAGGGCCTTGGTTGCTCAGAGAAATCCTCCATGGTTGCTGCTGCTTGGTTGTCTGGGCAAGCTACTGTGTGGCAGGCAGCCAGGGGAAGCGGTGACTCCTCCATCCCCTGCTGCTGCTGCCCTTGCCTGCTGTATCCCAATTCACTTTCCCTCCACTAGACAAGAAAAAAGTTCTCTGGTTTGAGGGGCTCTGGGATTTGTTTTGTTTGGGCTTTTTTTTGTTCTTTCCTTGTGGGTGAGGGAGGGCCCCATACTTACTGTAGTTTAACACCTGAAAAGAGAGAAATTCTGAATATGCAGAATTAAGGAAGGTTCTGCTTTTGGGCACCTGATCTTGTATTTGTTGGTGCATAAATTACTCTTTCTTAAGGCTTATGATGTGACTTGAACCATCTACAGATGGTGGGACCCACAGTCTTACAGACACATCTTTCCACAAATATTTATTTGAATGCCTAAATGTACTTTGTTTGTACTGGAGCCGTTTGTATTTCCTTTCAACAAACACACAAGGAAACAGTATTACTTGCAGAAATATACTTGGAAACTTTTCATTTGTAAGCAGTGATTGGAAAGAGCTCATAGAAAGCAAGACTTCATTTCAGAAAAGAAGCATTTGGGTTGGAAAAAAAAAAAAAGGATGGTTTATCATCTGACTAGGAAAATCAACATGTGCTTGGTGCATTTTCAAAATATCTTTTCTTGTAAGTATGGTTCCTGAATTATCTGCTGGATAATTATATACATAATTTCTGTTTAAATATATTTAACATGCAAAAAATCTGCCCCGAAGAAATCCACAAGGTATTATTGTTCTCGTTTCATATACTTATTTTAAATCATCCGCTTAGTTCTGAAATGAACTGTTGAATAAATGGACATCTTGAAACACCAGTGCCATTTTCCCTGTGTGAGCAAAGCTACTTTTACTGAAGTTAAAGGCCTGTCCTTGTATTTTAACTGTGGTTTTCTCTAGTTTTAATATGAATCATAGACACCAGCACAAGATCTGTGAGAGGGCAACACTTCTGCACAACCTGTACAAGGAGCTGGGGCTTGGATGACATTCCTGCTCTGAGTCTCCATTCCAAAAACTACAGGGCAGGACATTTTTTTGTGGAAGAGATTTATCTCTTTCTCCATTAACAGTACACCTAAAAAGAGTATTTTTTTTTCCACAGGATGCCTACCCACGCTTGGATTCCTAGTAGCAACTGATGAAACTACTGACAGAAATGTCTAATTGTAGAAATATTTAATTATGTTTTAATTCCAGTGGCTCTTTCTACTGAAACAGTCCAAATGAATAATATATTCTATTCACACTCCCAGCATGGGAACAGCCTTGGCACAGAAATGAATAAATAATTGAAAGTGTTGTTGAAGTCAATATTGGTCCAGATTTCAGCTAATATTCTGCTTTAAACACTGCTTTAGACCTCTTTTTTCCTTAAAAAATATTTAAATTCCAAATTTGCTGTAAGGGTGTACTCTCTTAATAGATTTTAAGAAGTTACTTTTAATCTTTACCTGGAGGTAATTTAGTTGAATTATTTTCAACTAAAATTGTCTTTCTTCTTTTGCTTCTTACAGCCTTTCATAAGTCTTCCATTTTTTCTATAAATCTGTAGGTGCAAAGCCTGGCTTCAACTATCAAGAAGGAAATTAACAGATCTTTTTTTTGATGAAAAGAGTTTGGTTAGTTTTTAAGGTCAGTTTTGGTTTTGCTTAATCTATTCAGAAAGCCTTTTTAAAAGGAATAGTTAAAACTATAGGCCATATTGTGTTAAGAAGCAAATTATTCTGCATTTTTTTATTAAAAAAAAAAAAGTGTAGATTAATTTCTCCTCCTCACTGAAGCTTTTATGAGAAGCATTATTTACTGATTTTTTTCAAGAATTTTTTTGCTGTGTACAAAAATACCAGCCCACAAGTTTTATTCTTTTCTGTGACTAAAAGTGTTACTTTAACAACTTCCTTGACCTCCCACAGGTATCTCTCTTAATGGTTCCAGTGTATTTCTTTTTGAAATCAACATTTTTCCATCATGAATAGCAAAGCTGCTATTTATCTGAATGGTCTGCAAGCTGTTCAACACTTCTCAGAGTCAGATATCACAGGGCAACTGAAGGTAGTTCCCTTCTTCTGGGCTCCCCACCTTCCACTGGTGAATAGTGGGATGCTCTCTCCATCTGGGATGATGGAGACCCTGAGCCACCCTGCACTGATGCTGCCCCTACACCCAAACCCCATGTGTGGGGCAATTCCCTGGAGAAATGCCCCAGTGCTGGCAGTGGGGTGGCTCCTGATTGGATTCTCTTGGGTTGAGAGGAATATGTCCTATAAAAAAGGATATTGAACATGTATCACTCTTTTGGCAATAAAAAGATGACATTTAAAAACTTCTTAATCCTGGTAATTGAGGGTCTAGAGTACACTGCAAAAAGCTGAGATGGCTTCTTAGTTCTTGGAAAGAAGAGGGACTCAGATGAGAATAGCCATTTTTGTAATCAGAATTTGTGTCATTTTTGTGAATACTGTGTGTAGGGCATCACAATATTTGAACTATATATAAAATTGTACCAATTTTCTTTTGTTAGTAATGAATTCTTTTGCTCCATGTAAATAATTTAATTGCAAACTGTAAGAAGCAAAATGGGAAAAAAAAAATTGGTGGAACACAAAGACGTTATTTGGTGTATATATAAGAGCCAGACATTTGTTTTTATAAACCAGTTGGGCAGGTTAAATGTAGAGATGCCCTTTCTTTCAGCAAGAAATCCCCTGAAAATGTCAATTGTTCTTAAACCTGTACAGAGAGTTATTGTCCACTGAATAAACAAAGTAAAAAAGCAGCTGTGAACATCAGAATAAAAACACCTTTGAGAAAAGCCCAGAGCCTTGAGGACTGAGATCCAGGTGACAAATTGTGATTCAGCACTAACCTTAGCTTTTTAGTAGCTCCCAGTTTTTTTCCAAAAGTGTAGAGAAGTTCTCTCTCACTCAGCATCACATTTTAGTAACTACTTGACTACTGGTGAATCAGGTATTCATTGGGGAAAATAAAATTGTGCCTGGGAAGCATAACTTGATTTTCAAGTTGAAGCGTGGATCTCTCCAGCCCTATGTTCTCTAAATGTCATCTGATGTTTACACAGTGAAAACAACTTTAGTGCTGCATGGAAAAAGCTTCAAATTATTTTCCCATCTCAAAAGTGCTGTGTTCTTATCCGAATCTAGCTGGTTCCTATTAGTTGATTAGTATTTAAACCTGTCGATAAAAGTGTGATGGAAAGAATGAGCCATGAGTTAGCAGTCTTGACATAGCTCCTCTTAGACAGTCTGTGTAAAAACCTTTTTTTCTCCCCCCAGTCTCCCTAGCACAGCAGCTGGAAGTGAGTGAGTACAAAGGCAGAGCACATTAATCAACCACTTGGAAATATCTCTCAGGTAGAGAATGTTTCTCAGCAAAAGAATGAATTCTGCTTACTGAGGTGGCATCTTTTTAAGAGCACTTAATAGATTACAAGCAGAGAGGCTATTTCTAGGGCAAACCATGCTGTGTCCTTGTAATCCATGCTAGTGGACCTTGGAGAAGGTTCAGTAAAACCCTGTTTTACTAAACAGGGTTTTACTGAACATCTGTGGAAAAATAGTCTTGTGTACATTTATCTCTCTTCAAACTTTTGGAAGATGTCTGCTTGTTACATGAATATGGGGAGTTAGAAAGGTGAGAACTTTCTGACTGAACCAGATACTCCATCAGAGCACGTGAATTTGTTCCTTTCCTTGAGGTGAAAGAGTCTTCCAGGACACAGCTCCTGCCAGTGCATGAAAGCCTCTATTGAAAACAAATCCTGTGGTTGTCTAAAGGGTGGATTCTCCACATAAACTCTGAACAAAAATTTTCCAGTAAACATTCTGGTTCCAGGCAGTACCCATCTCCAAAAAGGTGATTTTATTTTAGTAAAGCTGTAAGAAAGGATGAAAATTGTGACAATGGAAAAGACTGAATTACCTACTTTTCTCACAAACCCACTAATTCTAATGTGCATGAAAGGGCAAAGAAGAAAACGTTTCATATTGTGGCAAGAAATTTGGTTCAAAAAGAAAAAAACATTGATAAGTTAGGGTGTAGCGAAATGAGGCAGCCAGGTGCCACTAATTGCCAGGCAGTGGGCATGAGCTTGTGTTAAGCCCACCTGTGCCTGATTAGGAGAGGCCCCCACTGTGCATGAGCAGGATTAGGGGGCCAATAAAAGGTGAGGCCTGAGACACAGGCTCAGCTCAGTCCTGAGCAAGCCAGCAGAGAGGTTAGTTGCTCTTGGAGCAATAGCACTGATCCAGGCTGGTCAACCCTGAGGGCAATAGACTTAGAGCACTTTTTGTGAGTCTGCTGGAACACCTGGCTGGACCTTGGAGCACTGTTCCCTAAAAGAGGTTTGTCTTGCTACATTAGGGGAAAAGAAATATTCCACAGTTTTTTTGAGAAGCATGAGTGTTTTCATTCCTGATTCATTGGTCATCTTGAGCCAAAGAGCTCAGAAACATCTATTTGAGTCTCTATTTCATTTTAGTTTGGATTTTATGAGCAATCCAATCCTGAAGACAGAGTTGATCAGAAGTCTGAGTACCTACCACTATGAGATTTTTCTCAAAGTGTGTGGTAGGTTAATAGAACACTAATTTAATAAATTCTGGCAATGAGTAACAGAACAGTCGGCAGTAAAACCTCAATATTAAAAGCTGTCCTCATCCTCCAGGCATGACAGTCTTCTGATGAAATAAATTCCTCCTCTACCCTACCCAAACTGTATAGTGCTATTAAAGATTTATCTCTTGTTGTGACTAGGTATTAAATTATAAAGAGAAGGCTGGAAGATACTATATAAAGACAGAAGCTTCTGTTTCAATGTCTTGTTCAGGCACTGCTCACCAGCTGATTTACTTATGTCCTGTGCCAAATTACATAAGAGCTCATTAAAGAGATAAGTGTTGTGTTTTTTTACTTGTGACTGGTCACAAATAAAAAAAAAAAAAAAAAAATAGTTTTAACCTTTCTTCTACTTCTATTAGTTGAAACTGAGGTGAAGAGCTTTTATTTTTCAGAGTGAAATAGTAATGGTGAAGTGTTTGAGAGGATGTAGTTTTTTATGCGTTAGAGATAGAAGAAACTTCATGTCAAGTACTTTTGACACTTTTAATCCTTGCTCATAAAGCAGTTAAAAGTATCCCTTATGAAAATGAGTTTTGTAAAAGCCATTGTTTTCCCTAGGTGGCATTTTTCTTACAGTTGAAGAAAAAAATGTCTATGTATACTGTATAAAAACCAAACGAAAAGTCTTTAGGATAAATACCTTGCAAGTTTCAAAATGTCCCACATGGTTACATAGTACACTTAATTTAACCCTGATTAAAGATCAGTTGCCTTAGTTGAGAGCTGCTGGCTCAGAAAATCCAACCTGGGGAGTGCCTTTCAGAGGCACTATGGATGTTGTAGGCTCTGAAAACTGGTTCAGTGTAAACCATGCCAGGCCAATGCATACAAGAAATGTAAGTAAAATCTCAGGATTGATTATGGAAAGGGCAGAACAGCAGCAGGTTTGGGCTTTCCTCCTTTCATTCCTGTCTTGCTAAAAGTTCATACTCTACTTCTGTGGTTCTACTTCAAAATGCAGGAAATAATGTATTTTACTCTCAGGATGGTTCCCATAAAACTGCAACAAGTAGTTGAACATGATGTGATTTTATATGTCTAACTGCTGTACTGCAACTAAATGCATTGTTGTTCTGAAAAAGTGAAAAATATAAGAATTCATGCTGCTTGATTTTGATTTTACTGGTATTTTTTGTGGCCTGAGGTGATTAAGGTTTTTTGTTGTTTTTTTTTGGCTCCTTTTCTTCTTCTGTAAAGAGGGTGTAATTCTCAATACCTTTATTATTGCATGAACATGTTCTAAAACTTAAGTGAAGTGTTTATTGAGATGCCTTGTAAAGCTTATCAAGATTTACTGGTGAAAAGTTCTACATTCACTCTAGATATATTAACTTTTGAAGACTGCATGTGTTCATTAAGATGACAAGCCAGTGAGTTGAAGAATAAAAAACATGAACAGAGATCCCAGGGCATGTGTTTGTCTCTAAATCCTTAGGAAGGAACTTAAAAAGAAAAGCACTTAAACCAGATTTCTCATTCCCTGGTGTTTCACTTGATAGCAACATCTACTTTGAGCCTCTGAAAGGCTAACATTTCAGCAAAATTGTGATGTTCCCAAAGGAAGAAGTTACCATAAGATGAAATGGATCTTAGCCTCTATAACTTTGTGTTCTTATGTGTGTGGAAAGAAAATCCTTTCTTGATGCTTTACCAGGAAATAATTACATCTCTGGCAGTTTTAAACTGTTTCTGTTTGTGACCCATGTTTCAATCCAGAACTTATATCTGAGTGTCATCATTCTGCTACAGACCTTTTTGTTAACTTTCTTTCCAGTGCCCTCTACTCAAGTATTTTTCCTTTTTTACTCTGTTTCTCACTGCTTTAAAGCCATTAGTTTGTTTGAAACAGGTACTCTTCCAGCTGAACCGATGCAAGCATCACACGAAAGCTCCAAGGAATGTTCCACAGCAGCATCTGGAGCTTTGCTTTAAAGTTTATTTTTAACACAAAACAGTTATGAGCGTTCATTTCTAGCTGAGATTCTCTCTTCTCAAAGTAACACAATTGGGTCTGACCCTTCAACAGAAGCAGGGGAAAAATATGATGACATGTTCTTAGGGTAGAGCTGTTCCAGGCAAGCCAGTGACTTTGCTTTGTTATTCATCCTATGTTTGTGCAGTGGTGCATATCTATGTATCTTATATGCTAACACAGTCTTTGAAGTCAGGTTGTGTCATGAGAGCTGAATCTTCAGAAGGAAATCTTATCAAAAGTTTTAGCAAACTGTTGTGGGGGGTTTTTTGTTTTGATTGTTTGGGGTTTTTTTTAGCCTCGGGGGTTTTTTTAAGTGTTTCTTATTCTGGTTTACAGAACAAAATTTGGTGCCTTTAATAGGCAATTATCTCCTTAATTTTAGTGTGACCACCAGAGTGTTATTGGAATCATTGCTGCTATTGCTGTGCATAAAACTGGGGTGTCAGAATGGCAGGTATGCTGATACAAGATGAGAACTGAGTTCCTGAGAGGCAGGAGGAGGCAATAAAATTGCTTTGTGGCAGTTTATAGCCCTTGGGGAGTCAGCGTGGGCTTCAGCACGGCTGGAGAACTGCAGGCATGAGCCACCACAGCAGCTGGGGCTGCCATAGAGCTGCTCCCTGCACCACTGCCTCAGCTGTGTCCTCCCCTTCAGGGCACGGAGAGAGAGAGAGAGAATCCTTTGGCTCTCTGGAGCCAAGAGGCAGCTCCCATCATTCAAAGGGGAATCCCGGAGCTGAGCCTGGCTTACGGCAGTTTTCCAGTCTTTTGGTGCCAGGGATGGTGGAATGGGAGAAAATCTCCAGCCCATTATTTCCAGTCGTGCAAAAGGACACTGGCAGGAAACATATTTAAGCAGATGTCTTGTGTTTTAATAAAGTTTCAGTGAGTCATCTACATGCCCTCAGGCATTCCATGCACCAGACAGCTTTTGAATAGCTGTGACATCTTGCTCACAATCTAATATTATGCACACATTCCATACAGTGAAATAACCCCCACATCTTCAGCTGGGGAAGGTCTGTAACACTCTGCTAGCCTTGGTAAATTTTCTGTATAGTTGAGGACCTGGTAGAAGAATGCCCAATACAATCTCAGTCTGATTTGGTGGTGTTAATCAGAACCTGATTCTGCCCTGCAAGGAGCATTACTGTAAGAATCTTTTGGGCATTTGTTGTCTTCAAACAGCCCATGTAGACAAAAGGCTTTCTGTGAGCTGGCTGGCAGCCTGTGAGGTACATATGCAGCTGTGCACTAGATTCAGTTTTTCCCTTCTTTGTCCTGACATGCTATCTGGGGACTAACTCAGAGTGAATTAAAAGAAGAAGGAGATGTTATCCTAATTAGTATTTCAGCTGCAAACAGTAGCAAGTTCTTTTTCTTCTATGGGTGCAAAAATTAATAACCTAATCAGGTAAATTGTGGTTTCGTTGCATTTGACAATCCAGTGCAGTAGCTACTGAAGGTGACAGAGAAGTTTCTCTTTCCCATCTGGTGTTTTGTTACTCACCTGCATCTTCCCTTTCTTCCTGCCAGTAGAAGTGTAGCCCCACGTGCTTCATTTCCCAGTTAATCCTATCTAATTAATCAATCTTTGATGCTGAATGGAAGCAGCAGAAGAGGACATGTATCCAGTTAATAATTTGGCTACTGGAAAGTCAGGGAAAATGTTTACACACAATCATGGCCTGCACAGTTGATAACAAACAACCCTGCCTGCTTGGTCCCATACTTCTGACCTGCCACCAAGCCTGTATATGATATCTATGAGAAGCTGTGATTTCTGTATCACACATATGCTGTGTGTTTCATGCACCTAATAATCTGATGTCATGAACTGATGTGAGTCCATCCCTAGGAATAAACTCTAGCTAAATCAAAACATGCTACAGAACCATGAAAAAAAGACTGAACAGTGGTAACTGCCATGAGAAATGAATGGCTAAATTAATAGCAATATGATATCCAAACTGGATCTTACACCATTGAAGAGCTGACCGTGGATTAGTGTAATCTGGGGGTTTTATAGGCATGCTTTCCCCCTTTCACACAAACTACTCAAAAACTTCCTTTTACAAAGGAAATGAATGTTTTTTCTAGCCAGTCTCCCTACTACTTGTTTTGTAAAAATAGTTCTCATCAAATGTCATTTTTAACCCTGATTATTATACCAGACTGTCTAAAGCTGCAATGCTGCTATGTTTATGGAGGGTGATAACTTTAGATACTGCTTTGCAAGTGCTGCTGTTCAATTTTGTTTAGGTTTTTTCCTTATGTTGTCTCAAACAACACAACGTTGCCTTTTTGACTAAGATGCATCTGGTTTAGCAGTAGAATCCACGTACTACAAATAGTTGGTTAAGTGGCCTCAAAACTGGGAGTTATTTCAGGTAGAGCCAAGCAGCAGGGGGTGTTCCTTCTCCAAGGAAACAAGGCCTCTTAGTTTCATCCTTTGATTAATTTCAGGCTAATTTTAGTAGACCTTAAGCCTTGAATAGACTCTTCTCTGAACTGTGTAGAAACACTGCTCTGCTTCAGTGTTGCTAAGTTTCTTATGTTTGCTTTCTCAGATTCTCTACTGTCCTGCAGAGAATTCACACTAAATTCTAAATTGACAGAGAAGTGATCTCACTTTCACCTGTGGTAGATTTAGACCTTTTCTCTCTGAAACCTCAAAATGCTGCAGCTTGTTCTGAAAAACTTTGACTTACAAATGCTGTTCCTGTATTGGAAACTGAAATCTTGCTGGGTAAGATGATGACTTGTCCTTATGTGTATCCTTCAATTTGCATTGTTATTGAGGGGAAGCAGGAGAGGGCAAAATCAGTGTCAAGAACCTGGCTTTTGTAAATCTGATTTATTGCTGTTCATGTGAAACTGAAACAATTTCATACACTACTATATTTGCAAAGTTTGATAAAATGCATCTTCTCAGGCTACCTGTATGAATGACATGCCAGCATGCTTTGCTGACATTAAAGAGGAATGAGCTTTTCTGACTTTCTTTTAAGAGGCACACTGGAGGAAAATAAAAATATGATCCAGATGAAGCCTTGCTTGCTGTTGAATTGATTTGCTATGGAAGTGGGAAAAATTCTTTCCTGCATGTTGCTCGTGAGTTCTCTTGCTGTAAAAAAAGGATGTGTTCATGTTGACAGACACTGTAACTTACTCTATATAGTGTGTTTCTTCAGCTTCATTCTTTGGTATGAAACTAAAGGGACCACTAAAACTCCTACAGGCTTCAAAAAGCAAATGTGCTGGAGACAGTAATGTATATGACATTTTAAAAGATGAGCCTGAATGGATGGGACAGTGACGTTTTATATACCTTAGCTTTAATAGACAGGTTTAAATCCAAGCTGCTTAGCTGCTTTTTTTTTTTCTGTTTTCTTTTTTTTTTTTTGGCTAGGACCTACTTTCTGTTCATGCTGACGACTAACAGGACTTAGGGATTTAAATATTTTCCTGAAGGAAAAAAATATTCAAGATGTGAGTTGCACTTACTCTGAATAGAAACCTATTCTGTGAGGTCTTCGAGGACACTGTGCTTATTCACTGAGTAGGGTGATACTTTGAAAGTGTAACCCCATCTTTTTCATATCAGATGTGGGTAAAAAGATATTGGCATCTGGCCTGCTAACATCCTGAATCATTGAGATCCTGCTCAGTGCTACTAGGGCTGATGGAAATATGGTCTTTGTTTTGAAAACAAACCCCCAGAACCCCACAAAGCCCCACACAAACAAACATGAAATGTCCACAAAAGGGATAAGAACACAGAGAAGCTTCCTAAGGCGTCTGTAAACTCCTTGTCACTTGAAAGTATGTTTAATATAAAGTCTGAACAAATAATATATCATGTAAGAATTTCTAATGCTTATGCAAATTCTACAAAGGAAACTCTTACAGTAAGTGAACTGAAAATATTATTAGGAAGAGTAATATGCTTTAAGAATGCTAAGGAAGCAATGGAAATATTGTGAAATTCCAGGAAAATCTGGATATTGCAGAGCTAAGAGCAAATTCTGCCCCGGGTTTCAGTTCAAATGGTTTTGCTCATGCAGTGTTTAGTGGAAAGTATCTTCTGCAATGCTGACTTCATTATTACATAAACTGCATTAGCTGTGGAATCTGTTAACTGTATTAGAGAGAAGAGCAATATTATCCACAATGTTTATCCTTGTGCTGTTTGGAAACCAGCTGCTGATGGGAAACATTAATGGAGAAATAAATTTGGTGGAAAGATGCTGGTTTCCTTAAACAAAAATGAAAGAGAATCTTGACATGTAATGAATTTTATAGACAAAACCTGCCATGAAATACTGCCAAAAAAAAAAAGTCAGAAAGAATGTAAAAAACCCAAATCTTCCAGTGGTTTGCAAGTGAATATGTACACTCGATGCAGGCAGAATGAGGCTACATCATCTCTACAGTCCTAAGCAAAGGGCTGGTTACCAGTGTGTAATGAAATATGTCCCTCTGTGAGGTTTTCCCTCCAAAGCTGGAAAGGCTGAAGTTTCTAATGTAGAATGTGAATGCCTTTGATATGTTAACTTGAATAAACCAGAAATACTGTGTCTGTATGCTGAGAATTGTTTGGTTTATTCTTGTAAATGTCTGAAAAATCTGCAGTTTGTTCCTTGAAATTAAATCCTTTCTGGTTCTGAGCAGGACTGGAGTGACAATTCTGCTCCAATATCATCAGGTTTTTTAGCTAAAGCTTTTGATCAGAGTGTCACTGCTTATCAGAAATATATTGTAACTGGAGGCATCCACCTCATCTCACCCAGGCAGCAGGTTAAAGTTTGCATGGCATTAACATGTAGCATGTACATTACATGTTCATTGCTCCTTAGAACCAAGGGTTTCAGATTTGTAAGATTGGTTTCCATCTCCTATAAATTGTATTATGACAGCTAGCTGAAAAAGCAACCTGCTTCCACTGTGTGAGTAACAGTATGTATGTATTTAATACTTAAACTTAATAAGAACTGGCTTGCAAGTAGCAGAGTGTTTAGGGGGGCTGGTGCCATTTCCTGAAATGTGCATCTTGGACATGGTTAATGTGACTATCATTTGGCTAGCTCTATCTGAGTGAGTTTGCATAATGAAGCTGTTCTAGTTAAGTTTAATTTTTCTCTCTCTTTTTTTTTTTATTCTTTTTCTTTCCGCATTTGCTAGCATTCTCAGTAGTTGGTATACAGAGGTTTCATCTTCCATATTTGAATAGGCACCCAACAGCATAGGTCTGATGTTATGTGTAACTTAACATCCATTAGTAAACTAATCACTTTTGTGGAAGGGTCCAAATATATGTTACAGTATTCTTTTTTTCATTATTCCATCATTTTTGATAGGCATCCTTGAATTAACATTTGTTGAATTCACTAGAGAACTGGTGTTTGCTAAACAGCGGCCTTGGTTAATAAATATCTTTGATTCTTTTCAAATATGCTTTAATGTTTATAAATGTGATTTATTTACAGATCAGGTAAGCTCATAGTCTTTTGCCATGCAAAAGCACAATTTAACAGCAAGGAATGGAATGAGTTGAAAGATGAGAAGCTGCAGTAAAGGACTGGCAACATTCAAGTTTTTGACTTGAATAAACTTTCTTCAGTTTCTTACGCCCTAAAAAAAATCTTTTAGTCTTCATTTATTTTGCACTTCATTTGGACTACCTTCCTGTTTGATATGACTGAAATTCCAGGACATTACAGAACACTTTGTTTTTTAGGCAAGTGACTTGCCAAGAACGTCTCTCTGCTGTTCTTGCTCTACATCAGTAATATCTGGAGTAAATTTTAGTTATCAGCTACAAAGTGTTGATAAGCAGGTTTCCACCCTGTCTAATGTATACTTTCTCAGCTATCAGAAGGATATCTCCCTTATACTTCACAGAGGAAGAAAGAGGGATTAATCTTTCTCTACAAATCAAGGAACTGTAGTGTTCTGAATTCAATTCCATCTCCTGGAGGCAATGTCTAAAGTAAGAGAGGACAAAGTCAGTTACCTAAGAGAAATGCCTGAAGGTACCAACCCCATAATAACACAGACTTCAATAGGAGTCGAGTTTATTAATTAGCATCTAAGAAGTACTCAGAGCTTTGAGAGCTCCATGTGCTATTAAATAAGAGAGATAACCACCAACTGCCCTAGGGCAAATAAGACTTTCAGGGTACTTGTACTTTACAGGTATTTTCTTTTTTCTGTGGGAAGTAAAACTTATTTCACAAGAACAACCTAAACTACGTTTATTATGAAGACTAATGCAACCAAATATCAACTCTGCAGTCACTGTCAAGCCACAGATACTGCCATAGGGCTAGGTAGTTGAGGGCATCACTTTACTCCACTTCTCACTTCTTCTTATGCAGTAACCGTGGAAAGAAAGACTTTTTGCAGCCTAGTGAATTTTAAAGGAGGTACAGACTACAGTGTTTAAAACTGTTCTGAATGTCCACTATAAATTTCACTTTACACATAAGCATCTAAAGGAATGCTTTTTCCCCTGCAGTTTAAGAGCTCTCTGTAGGAGAAATGGGGGTAAAATGGGCTTATATTCAATGCTTTTGCTGTTATAAAGCTGAGGCTTTTAAAGTGTCTGAAAGAGTAGTGGTGAGCACAAGAAAACAAAAAGAGTATTTTATAGCTCTACTGAACTTTAATTGAGAACTATTCCTGAGAGCAAAGCATTTTCTTTAAAGAATAACTCCAGTTATTCTGGGGCTTCATTCTGCTATTGCCTGCTTACTGAAAATCCTTTTTGGCTATTGTCTTTTGACTCAGGGGGCAACAGCCTGTTAGTTCAGTCAGAGCCATTCCTGGCGGTGTTGCTTGGGCAATCCTGGGGGTGCCTTTGGGATTTATGCACTCAGGTTTCTGTGCACAGCTGCTTCCACTTTTCAGCAGCCTTTAATGAATGCTGTAAAAACTGTAAGGAGAAAGATGGAAGTATGCCTGAGGTGTTGTTACTGGTATTGTTATTATCCAGTAAATAAAGCTGAGGACCCGTGAGTGTGTGTATTCTCAACAAGGTGCATGGATTAATTACTGATAAAGAGGTTAAAGGTGATGATGCAAATGATCCTACCTAATGACTCTGCTGTCTGAGGGTTGATCAACAGCTTGCCTGCTGATTTGGTGATCAGTAAGTGATTGCATGCATAGAAGCATTCCAGAGATCACTGGTTTTGTGTATACATTACAGAGAGCTACTGGATAATTTTTTTTTTTCTGTTTGGCCATTTGATGTTTTTGTCCCCTCAGTATCAATCTCCTTACTGCCACACAAAGGTGTTTTCATATGTATTTGAAAGGGGGCTACCCCCTATCAACTCTGAAACCAGAGCTAGCAAAACTGAAAAAAAAAACCAAAAAAACAACCAAAAAACAGTCTTGGTCTCAGTGAGCACATGGAGACATTTCTCCCTGCCAGGCAGCAGCTGCCTGTGTGGAGATGATAGTGCTGGGTTTGCTTTGCAGCACTTGGAGTGATTTTGTGCCAGCAGTGCAAGCATCCTATCAACTTACTAGTGAGGTGCCCTACTGATGTTCCTGAGGTCAGTCGTGGTACCTTAAGTGCTTGCCTGTGCTGGGGAAACTGAGGGAGAAATGGCACTTGCTGAGAGAGCATGACCCTCAGATGCAGTTAATAAGCCTGAGAGCCCAAGGATGAATCTCTTCAGAAATGATATGAGCACTTCAGAGCTAAATGCACAGACATGAGCCAAGTGTGATGTGATGTCTGCACGTGATCTTATCTCAATGCTCTTGGAGAGAAGGGGGGATTTTTTTCAGTTGGTGGGAATTTGATACCTAACTCTCAGGAGTGCTTGTTGGAAATCTTACTGTGAGACTTATCTGCTTAGGCATGCATTCAGTAAAAATTCTTTTTTGTTTGGGGGGTTTTGCAAGGGGATTTTATCTGACTAAGGATGGGAGAGGGCTAGGTTCCAAGTTTCAAACATTTTTTTTATGTTGTAACAGATTCACTCCAATTACTACAAAATATAAACAAATTCAACTAAAAAATGTTCCGTAAATGAAAAGCTGTCTTTGTAAAGATACCTGGTGCCAGCTAGAAAACACTTCTACTTATCTTATGGACACCTAAGACATGACAAAAAATCATGTGGCATGACTACAGTACTTTTCTTATGATGGACAAGATTATATTTTGCCTGTGGACAAAATGTGTAACCTGTTTGCATAAGTCAAGCACTGGAAATTGAAATAGTTTCCTTGCAGATACAGAATGTCTTATGTCTACTCCGGTCAAGTATGCAGTTTGTATTCAAGTGCTGAAATATGAAGAGAGTGGTGCTACTACTGTGAGTGCAGTGATAGCAACCCTTTAATATCTTTTTTCCATATGCTTCTGGATTCTCTGTGTCTTGTTAAAAACATAATTAACTAAAGTGTGTGTAGTTGGCTTTCTACTGTGTAGTGAATTAAGAGATAGAGACCCTTGAGCCCCATCCAGCAAATTCTTTTTAGAACCTGAAACTGAGAGTAGGATTTTGTTTAAGCCATCCCTGCCACATCTGGATGAAGCAAAATGGCTGAAAAGGGCATGGTAAAAAGCTGGTGGGGAAGAAATAGGCATAAGATGCCATAAAATATTATCCCATCTTTCCAGTGGGAAGGGAAGCAGCAAACTTGTTCAGGCACATTGGTTGCCCAGACACTAGACAAAACAGTGATATGCGAGACTATTAGGCATATGAAGAGGCTCCAGGTCAAATTCTCTTTGCTTTTCTCAGTGTATTCCTGATGATGGGCAAGACCTTTTATCCTTGAAGTGTAATGAAATAAGGCAACCAGGTGCCACTAATTGCCAAGGAGTGGGCATGAGCTTGTGTTAAGCCCACCTGTGCCTGATTAGGGTGGGCCCCAACTGCGCATGAGCAGGACCAGGGGTTCAATAAAAGGTGAGGCTTGAAGCACAGGCTCAGCTCAGTCCTGAGCAAGCCAGCAGAGAGGTCAGTTGAATCTAGAGCAGGAGCACCAAGCCAGGCTGGTCAACCCTGAGGGCCTTAGGCTCAGGGCACTATTTGTGAGTTTCTGCTGGAACACCTGGTTGGACCTTGCAGTGCCATGGCCTAAGAGAGGTTTGTCTTGCAACATTGAAGTTTGAATATACTGGCTAGACAGGTTCTATTTGTCCTTAAATGCCATGAAGCATATGTTGAGAGTGTTATCAGTCATAGGAGATTATTTTTTTAACTCAAATGAGATGCTGTGATGCTCACAAATGCTGATGTTTGTGTTAAAGCACCATAATATCGCATATGCAATGTGCTCCATCCCATCCGTCATCCTGTCAGGGCATCCATCTGCCTAGTAACCCTTCTTAAATTGGGGTAACCAAACAGCATTTATATTCAGTTCTCATTTCTGCCTGAAAACAGACGAGTACAAGATGGTCATGTGCAGGGATTTAACAACAAAATCCCCTCTGGATCAGACCTGCTACCTCTGTGGAGATTTACCTCTTTGCAGAAAATAGTGAGCAGCCAGTGTGAACTCTTGTCTGCAGAATGGAAATACCACGCTGACTGACATTTCCGTATTGCTAGCAAGATAATCCTTCATTTGAGCTGCTTATCTGAAATCTGTCTCATGAATCTGATGGGAGGATTTACTCTAAGTAGTTAATTATGGTATTGCTCCTTATTCTTTCACTTTAAGAAAAATCATGCAACTATAAAGACTGTAGACCTCAATTAAAAGCAAATTAGATATTATGTAGGTGAACATTTATTAAGGCACCTGAAATTATACAGTTGGCCTAATCTTACCCTCTTCCCCAGATGCTCACTGTTGGTGGCCTCTGTCAGAGGAAGGACAGCAGACTACCTGGACTGTTAGTCTGAGCTCATTTGGTTGTCCTTACAAAGTTGTGGGGTTTGATGTTTTTTTCTTTTATTTTTTTGGGGGGTTTGTTTGTTTTGCTTTTTTAGTATTCTTGGGGGTTTTGTTTGTTTGGGTGTTTGGGCTGTTGGTTTGGGGTTGTGTTTGGTTTTTTTGTTTGTTCAGATCTTAGGGCACTCAGCTGAAGTATTCCTCTGCATCAGGCTAAGCCCTGTCTGTTGTCCTGGCCTGAACTTGGCCGTGAGGGAAGTGCAAAGACAGAATAAAGACATTGCCAGATTAATTATTTCTAGGGCATGTGAGAGTCTTCTACTCCAGCTTAAACTGTGGTTGAGGAATTGGGGTGTTAAGGCATTTTGTATCTAAAAGAAAACTGTAAGAAAGCTTTAGTATAGTTTGCAATTTTTAGGTTCACATTTGACCCTGAATGTGATGGTGATAAAGAATTGCAAAGACAAGTTGTCTGAGATGAAGGAAAAGTACTATCATAATATGGGATTTATTCTGGGGTTCCTTTCTCATGCACAAAATATGTTTTGTCCTTAGAGAAACGTTTCACTGGATATGCAGATTTCCCACCCAAATCTAGGAAGATCCTCTTTAGCTTCTGTTTGCACACAAATGTTATTTTCCCTCGTGATGAGCTAGGGCAGTAAGGTCAATATGTTTATCTTGCTGCAGCCACTGATTGAGCAGTCAGTGAGCAAGCAGGTCTGGCTTAGGCTGGGGCTCCCTATGTAGCTTAGCAAAATGTGCATCTTGTGAGACATTTAATAAGAAGGCTGAATCCAAGTAATAGAAGGTGGGTTTATACCAAAGAGGAAGCCATAAGATTTAATTTTTACTCAAATAGTGATAAAAGCTTTCATTCTCATTGTATTGAACTGCTAAGTGGGACAGCCCTGGATTTCATGTGGTGCAGCTCTGGCCTTCTTGAGAAGCTGTTGAGCCCACTCTTCCTCTAAAGCTCTGCTGCCCAAAGCTGGATGCATTGCTCTGTTCAACAGAGCCCCTAGAGAAAAAGAATGACATGTATTTGATTGGCATTTTCCCATGCCAGAACACTCTCAGAATGAGAAATGCCTCCTGTTCAACTTCTTCTCCCAATAATTCCTAAAAGATGTTAAATATTCCCCTCAGAAGGTTTAAGACTTTGGGGATGTTCTCAAATTGCCTTTACAACTGTAGCATAAATCTAGATGAATCTCACAAGTTCCAACTAAATTCTCAGGAACCTTCAGACAAAAGCAGACGTTTAAGTGTTTTAGGAAGGTATCTGCTTAGGTATTTTCGTGGTGTGGGGTTTGGTTTTATTTATTTCCCCTGTTCCCATATTCATCAGGACAGGTGTTTCATTGTTCTCTCTTTCTTATTAATTTTTTTTAGGAGACTTTTGGTATGTAGCCTATGAAGTTTTCCCAGATGTGGACTCATGTGAACAACTCTATGCTTCTGGATAATTCCTCCCAGAGGCACTCTCTAGGACATGCTGAAGTGTTGTTGCAAGTGCTTTCTTCTCCCCTCTGGATTTTGACAGTATTTTCTTGCACAGAATGTGGGATAACCATTGCACAGGTTCTGGACATTTACAACACCATGTACCAAAGACCAGGTACTAAATTATGACAGATTTAGTCTGAAAAAATAGCTTTGAATTTTTTTTTTTTTTTTAAATCTAGTTTCTGCTGAGAGCTGTGCTCAGATACTTTACAAGCCCTGAGGCAGTAGGATCCTATGTGTATGACAAGGGGTTTGATGCCTGAAGAAACTCACCAGTTCATGGAAACCTATGTGGAACTTACTTGAGATTCAGTTAGAGGTTTTTTGTCTTCTATTGGTCCTTGCTACACAGGGGGGTTGTCTTATTACTACATTTCATAGCAATTTCGTAACTTGAGCAACAGATCCTGAAAAAAGGATGTGAGGAAAGAAAATTACTTTTCTCCTGCTTTCCTGTACTAAGAAGTTATTTCCTAAGGCTATCTACTTAACTGCAGCTGTTGTCTGTGTGCCTGGAAATACTGGAAGAAAGGACATTATGGCTCAGCAGCTTCATCTCTGGTTTCGATTTCTTCTGAATTTACCACCAGGCCCTTTGGGGCCCTTACACTACCAGGGTTTTGACTCTTCAAAACCCATGCAGTGGCTGCTTTGTTTTCCCTTAACTGTTTTTCATGGTTGGTGGCAAGAAAGTTTCTTGCCACTCCCATACATGAGGTTTATGTAATTAATTGATCATAGGTAGTGCTCCCTCTGAACTTGTTCCAGGTTGGCAGAGCTTGGCTCTTCCTGAGTCACCACCACTCCTTGAGGAGTTTTTCCTGACTTCAGATGTAGGGTAGACAATTTCTCCCTCCTATGGGCATTTTTCAAAGGTCCCCAGAGAGAATCAGGCTTTTAAAGCCTGATGGAAATGGCACTGTTTCTCAGGCACACTCTAGGGTTATAGACTCTAAAAATACCAACCAGCTATGGCTCTGGAACACTGCTTTGAACTGTCTGTGCTGTGTGTTGTGCTTCACTGAATGAGATATTCACTCTAAGTGCATATTCTAGATATCTCTGCCTGCTAGGGACAGTCAGAATCTCTGTACATGAGTGTTTTAACATGTTGTAATTTATGCACTCAGTGTTTTTTGTTTTTTTTAATGGATGCTGATTTGCTTTCCCACAGACAAGATCAAAGTGTATCCCCACTATCCCAGCAAATCATCAAACTAAACCTTTCACCAAGAAGCAACGACACAGGATGTAATGCTTCTTGGCAGATAACTCTACTGGCTTCTTTTCCTGGAATCCCCTAGGAACAGAGCAGGTCAGCCTGAGGTAACACTGATAAATAGCAAAAAACTCTGCAAACTGGAAGTTTTTATTAGTGGCTACCAATCTGGGGTAAGCAAAAAGCAGAACGTGTTGTAAAATAACAAGCTGTAAGTCCTCCCAGTTGCCAGAAGATGTGATACCCTGCTGACAGTCTGGTGGGCTGACTTCACAGCCAATGTTTTTTACCATGACAGAGGCACAGGCTGCCCTGAGAGGTGGCATGTGCCCCATCTCTGGAAACATTCAAGGTCAGATTGGTTGGGGCTCTGAGAGACCTGACCTACTGGAAGATGTCCCTGGTCACTGCAGGAGGATTGGACTAGATAACCATTAAGTGTCCTTTCCAAGCCAAGCCATTCTGTAAAAGCACTCCAAACTAACATAACTCGAATCAGTGACAAAATAATCCTAATCCCCAAAAAACCCAATCCAAACTGTGTGTGGTTTGGGCAGTGAAGTGTGTTTGTCCAAGCATCCCTCTCAAGTCATAGCTGTAGGCCAGGCAGGGTTGTTTGCTGGCAAGAAGGAAACTCCCCCTTTCTGACTCTCTGATTCTCTTTGGGAGTTATTGATTCACTTCTTCACCTTCTAAGACACGAAGAAAACTCTGTGTCAGCTTGTATCTAATTATTGTTTGCATGATCCCTGGGAGACACCGGCACCCATGGGTGTTCCCTCTCTTTAGCAGCATTTTCCTTCTTCCTTCCCACCAACAGGTGGAGCAGGGATGTCTGGACAGGAGCCTTGCATGAACACTTGGCTTATTCATCTCCCTAGAAATGAATGCCATATTTTTACATTATTTCCCCAGTCTTTTCTTCCAACTTTCTTATACCTCTTATATGTGTCTGTTCTCTTTCACTGGCAGAATGCAAATATACCAGATGCGGCCAATCATCAAGGTCCTTTTTTTCTTCTACTAAATCAATTGTAAAATAAACCTCAGGGCATCTTTACTTAAACAAATAAATAAAATTCTTTTTTTTTTTACTCTTTAATGGGTGTATCATTACATTTTATGTATGAAATTTTCTCCCAAATCTATGCCTTGATCCTAAATTACCAGAAGTGTCCTTATAAATTCCTAAAAGATCCAAACAGCATGTAAAAAGGTTGCACAACATACACATTCCTAAGAATTAATGTTTAACAATAGAGTGCCATTACTGATAAGATGTCTGTAAACACTGCTTGCTTATAGGAGAACTCTTTGCATATCTCTGGTAGTGAAGAGCAGATCTCAGTAAAATTTACACCTAGGTAAGTATTTACAGTTGTTCAGCTCTTCTACTGCAGGAGAAAGCCAGCTTCCTGCACAGTGAGCATGTGACCCCAGAAATTATCCCATGGGACTTTTTGTTCACCACTCCTTTATTTGTAGTTTATTTTGAAGTATCCTAAATGAGGCTGCAGCATATCAGTTGTATTGCATCTTGTGCAATTACTTTGAAATAAGCATAGATTTTCAGCTCTGAGATTCTGGTTGCATGTATGAAAATACATATTAACTTCAGGAAAAGTAGACTTAGGTGTATGCACATGGGTGCACATGTTGCCTGTGTTTGCTGAATTCAGCTAAGGATCCCTGATGTAGGGATCCAGGCAACTCCAAAACATTAATTGCCACCAATGTTGGTGAAGGGACTCGAGCACAGACCCCATGAGGAGAGGCTAAGGGAGCTGGGACTGTTCAGCCTGGAGAAGAGGAGGCTCAGGGGAGACCTCATCACTCTCTACAACTCCCTGAAAGGAGGGGGTAGCTAGGTGGGGGTTGGGCTCTTTTCCCAGATGACTTTCAACAAGACAAGAGGGCATGGTCTTAAGTTGTGCCAGGGGAGGTTTAGGTTGGATATTAGAAAGAATTTCTTTACGGAGAGAGTGATCAGGCATTGGAATGGGCTGCCCAGGGAAGTAGTGGATTCTCCGTCCCTGGAGATATTTAAAAAGAGACTGGATGTGGCACTCAGTGCCATGGTCTGGTAACTGCAGCAGTAGTGGATCAAGGGTTGGACTTGATGATCCCTGAGGTCCCTTCCAACCCAGCCAATTCTATGATTCTATGATAATATCCAAAGACAAGCACAGGGATGAAAGGGTATCGATATCTTAGTGGGACAAATATTTTTTAAAAAAATAAATATGGAGGAAGACTCCTTTTTTTTTTTTTCCTCCACAGATACAGTAAATAGCATTTTGCTTGACGGTATTTGGAGAAGTCCCCAGCGGATCAGAGCTGATGGGCTGTGACCTCTGGAAGTTAATATGTTAGGCAGCAATAACATAAAACCAGCATTAAGCTACCAAAATCTGGAATTAGTGCTGACTCCAGGGCATTTCAAGTCCAAGTCTCTGAACTGTTCCCCGGTTTCAGAATATTCAGGGAGTGTTGCTGTGCTATCACCACTGCCTGAAAATGTCACTGCATCAATCCCTCCAAACCCACCCCAAACCAAACCAGAAAAACTATTAGGTTTCTCTGTTGTTCCTTCTTTGCTGGTGGTGGCTTTTTTCCTCCTGTTGTTATCAGGGTGTCTGTAACCTAGAAGGGGGCATAGGGAGGCTGTAAGCATGCTTGGGAGCAGCGGGGTTGTCCCTCTGGGTGAACTGCCTGCCCCACTGCACACCCTGCAGAGGCAAATGGAGCTGAGCTGAGCTGTGTGTGAGCTGGGAGGGAAAAGGGGAAAACAGAGGGAATGGCTTTGCTGGGGACAGACAGGCAGGTGAGACTCCTTCTTTCATAAACTCTGCCAACTCAGATTAGCTTTAAGTGACTATGAAACTGCAGCCTAAATTAAGTTTCATTCCATGTACCAAGCATTATTCATAATTGTTTAGAGCCAAGGAGTCTGCCAGACTCTGGGAAGGTATTTAATTATTTTAATACATTGCCATTTTTTCTTTGTAGAATTTGCTTGTTCACTTCCTTTTTTCACTAATGAAATAGACACTGCCTTAGTATGTTTGCAGACTACATGTTCTCCATCCTCTGTACCACTGGTAGCAGGGATGCTCTGCTAAAAGAAGGCTGCAGTCATTTCATTGAAATACTGCTCCTGTAGTTCACAGGTAACCCTCCTGCCAGGACATAACTGGCAGCTATAAGGTCTGGGTTCACATCAAAGGGAGTTGCTCTGAAAGCAGTGGCTTGAGGCCACACCTGGACCACTGGAAAAATTATACTGAACTAGCTAATTTTTCCTACTGGCAAACAGAAATCAAGTAGTTAACAAAGCTTGTTCGTTTAGTTTAGTTTTGTTTTGTTTTAAAATAAAATCTGAGCAGGTAGATAACAGAGTGATAATAACTGACAATTACAGTTAAAGAATAACTATAACAGTTCATAGTCTTTTCCTCTAAGGAACTAATTTCTAGGCTAGACCTTTCCCCATCATCTGCAGTAAGTGAAAGCTAAGTTTTATTGGGTGATAAACTGCTGATTGAAGCAATGCTCTGCTGATGCAGCCTCCCCATGGTCATGCCTCCAGCTGCTCCTCTTCCAGAGGCTCTGGCCCCTCAGCTGAAAGCCCCTCTGCTCTCTGCCAGCTGCTCCTGACCTGGCACAGCCACATGTATGATACACTAAGACTCCTGCAGCTTGGCTAACAGGCTTCAGGACTTCTCTTACAGTGCTTCACTGCTCAGAACTACCCAGAGCCATCAGCTGAACTGAACTGAATGGGGACCCAGCCAGAAATTGTTTTTTCTTCCTCCTGTGCTTACACAGAACACAACAGAAAATCTTGTGACATCCTCCAAGCTATCTAAGCATAACTGCTAACGTTGCACCCTCTGTTGGACATTAATTATTGCCTTTGGCTGGGATAGCCATTTACCCAGATACATTTCACAAAGCTACATGTAAGTTACAACAGTATTAATACTATTATTATAACTACAAACTTTTCCCCAGTTTGTAAACTCTGTTTCTCTGCAATGCTTCTCAAACAGAGTAACACAGTGTACAAAACCAGTATTTATAGGACATGTCTATGGGGCTTTCTCTTCGCCACCCCCTCACCCCACTGGATGGCAAGAGTGCTTCCCTGGTGGGGCTTCCTCCCTGCTGGGGTTCAGAGGTGTCTGGGAGGAGGGGCAGGGGTAGTGTTCTTTGATTTTTTTTGGCCCAGCCATAAGGTTCAGGACCCAAAGGTAATGAATTAAGGATCATTCTGCTACCTAGGGTTTTTTTTTCCTTTTTTTTTTTTCTTTTCCTTTTTTTTTTTTTTTCTATACAAAACAAAACTTAGAGTGCCTGGGCATACAAGAGACAAAAAGACAAGTCCTTCACAAGCACCTGAAATCCCTGTCCCACTGGTGTGACAGGTGAAACCTCCAGCTGGTGCTGGGTTCAACCTGAGCAGTTCTGCTCATCAAAGCAGCCAAGAGCTCAGGAATTCAAAATCCTTTTGCTTATTTTTGCACCTCTCATCAAAACTGGAAGCTCCGATAACAAGTCTACCCAGGGTGTCTTTCAGCTTCCTCCTGCAGCTTTGCTTTTATGATGGTGTTAGCAGGATCTTTCATCATTCACCTCCCCAGAGCGTCCTCTTTATACCCACGCATTTCATTCCCATTTGAAGTAAAAAGCAAAATCTGCCAAATCTGCAAAATCTGCTCAGGTTTTGCTTAGAGTGTAGCTGGCGATTACAAATGTCGGTATCATGATTAAAATAAAAACAGCCTGCTCTTTTTTTCCAGGAGGTAGTAGCAACCTACTTGCTTCTCCACCATGGGAAAGGACTTTACACCTCCTCCCAGAACTACTTATGGGAAGGATTGTCCCCATGTCCCTGGAGAGCAGTGACAGAGGCCTCCCAGTGGAGGGGTGCTGGATATGAACGTTTTAAAGCCTAATTGTACAGGAGGAATACCTTGGGGAATTTTTGTTGTTTTGGTTTGGCTTTGTTTCCCTGCTGATTCCTCTCTTCCCTTTCTCAATCATTAGTCCTTTCCAAGCCTTAATCCAATAATTGAAATGTTATTAAGAATTTCATTGGCTTATTTCTTGTTACACATTGTCACAGGACTTCTGAAGAAATCATGCTATCAAAATATTCTTCCGAGTTTTCCATAGCCTATTTTTTGATTGTACTGTTGTTTACAAGCCCACTTCAGAACCACTGATTTTATTTTGAGATTCTATGATAAAATTTAAACAAGGGAAAAGTTTCTATCTTTTTGTTGTTGTTGTTGTTCCACTGTTGGACTCTATTCTCTTAGTCTTGAAAAGCATCAATTAGGTGTAAAGGATCTGAATCCTGAGATTCAGTTATGAGTTGAGTGCAAATGCCATCCATTTGCCATTGATGAATCCAATATTCTGACTTGTGTGCTCTAACACAGACATCACTTAGGCAGTCAAGAATTACAGAGCAATTTGGGTTGCAAGAAGCCATAAAGATCATCTAGTCCAACCCCCCTGCATGGGCAGGGACACCTCCCACCAGACCAGGTTGCTCAAAGCCCCATCCAGCCTGGCCTTGAACACTTCCAGGGAGGGGGCAACCACAACTTCCCTGGGCAACCTGTGTCACTCTCTCATGACCCTCACACTAAATAATTTCCTTCTCATGTCCAATCCAAACCTTATAGTTTGGATTTAGCCCTTGTAATAGGCTTGTCCCCACCTTTCTTACAGGCCCATTTTAAAGTACTGAAAGGCTGCTATAAGGTTTCCCTAGAGCCTCCTTTTCTCCAGGATGAACAACCCCAACTCTCTCAGCTTGTCTTCATATGAGAGGTGCTCCATCCCTCTGATGATTTTTGTGGCCCTTCTCTGCACCCACTCTTCTTGTTCCATGTCCTTCTTGTGTTGGGGGCCCCAGAGCTGTATGTGGTACTCCAGGTAGGCTCTCAGGAGAAGCCACAGGCAGCTGGTGCTTCCAAGTAGGTCAGTATGCAAAAAAAAAAACCCCACCCTAAAGAAAACAAAACTCTAGAATCATAAAGTTATATACATTTGCATAAATACATGTATTTTACAATCTACGTAACATCCACCAGAAAATGTAAGGTTTAGCCATACTTAGACTTTATTCATTAGGAAGGAATGAGGCACTCACAAAGCAGTAGAGTAGCAAATATAATTTTCAAGATCTGTATTAGACCACAGTTTGGAAATGCAGTTGTGATGTATAAATGAACTGCATTTTATAATTTTCTAAGGAACCACCTTAAAACTGAAAAGGGAGGGACAAGATATCTACATTTGCATTACATGTGGAAGTAATCTACATTTGCACTTGACACTTTTGTGAACGTCGTTCTTTCCCAAAGGGTTACAAGTGCCACATCTGAAGTTACACAAAACATTCTCCAGTGCTGTGACATTAAAATCTCACAAAAGGGGAAGGCAATACCTGCACGGGGGTGACTGTGCACCGGAGGCCTACCTGGTGTTTGAGGTATGCTGTGAGCTTGGCAATGGTTCAGCTGGGATTGGGTAATCTGTCAGGGAAGGGTTTTGGTAGCAGCAAGCTGTGACTGCAGCAGGGGATGGCATGGAAACCTGAAGTTTGTGGTGTTCACAAATGTCTGTGGGTGGGAGCCCACCAGGCTCCTGCACCAGGGCAGTAACCCAGGTTATCTTCTGCATCTGCAAGAATAAGGACAAGCAGAGGTGCACCCTGAGAAACCTTCACAGAAGTGATGACTTAGGTCCCAGAAATTGCTGCAAGGCTCACAGCTGGGTACTCCTGTGTACCCCTGCAGGGTCTGACTCCAGCTGACCCTCACTTCATAAACACTGGGGTGGGAAGGCATGTCACATGCAGGGTACACATGAGCAAATGAAATGTCATTCTCTGGCATTTCATTTTCCCTTGGGAGATGCAACGAAGCCGTAGAGAGTTTCCAAAACTTGAACGAAGTTTTGAACAAACATCTTTTGAGCAAAGATTTCCATGTGTGTCTTGGTTCAGTAGTGCTCAAGAAGAATAGTGCTTTTCATAGAATCATAGAATAGTTTGGGTTGGAAGGGGCCTTCAAAAATTGTCTACTCCAACCTCGCCACAGAGAGCAGGGACATATTCTACTAGATCAGGTTGCTCAGAGCAACCTAACCTTGAATGTTTCCAGGGATGGAGCCTCCACCACTTCTCTGGACAACCTGTGCCAGTGTTCCACCACCCTCATCATAAAAAATGTCTTCCTAATATCTAGTGTAAATCTATCTACTTTTAATTTAAAACCATTACCTCTTCCTGTCCTATTTCTACAGGCTCTATTTCTTGTCCCCATCTTTCTTATGGTCCCCCCTTCAGTACTGCAAAAAGGTCTCTCCAGAACCTTCTTTTCTCCAGGCTGAATAATCCCAACTCTTTCAGTCTTTCTGCACAGGAGAGGTGCTCCAACCCTCTGATCATCTTCATGGCCCTCCTCTGAACCTTCTCTAAAAGGTCCATGTCTTTCCTATGCTTTATGATATTAAACCAGCAACTAGTGGGGTGAAAACATCTCCATAGTTATTGTAGGCGTTAGTCTAATGTGTTTTAGGAGGATTTATGCTTTCATTTGTCATCTTCCATTAAAAGAAAAAAAAAAAGTTGATAAATTTGTGAGTTTTTTGAATATTTAATCAGGTTATGAATTATTATAAAAATTAAACAAATTTATTCCTTTAAATCTCCACAGACACGTGCCTATTTACTGAAAAGATTGTGGTTGATATTCTAAAGCCTTTTGTAGCTAGCAAGGCCTTCCTGTGATACTTGCCTGGTGTGAAAAAATGGGTCTCTGCAAGGTTGTTGTTTTCCTCCCTTGTGCTGAGCAGAGAAGGTGGAGAAAAGGTGGGGCTCTGGCTGGCTGCCCACTCTGCTGGAAAACAGAGTCATGCCAAAAGGCTGGGCCCCAGCTGCCAGGGGCAGAGGTCTTGCCATGGGGGCAGAGGAGGGACCAAGTGCAGTCCCTTTGCATCACTGTTTGCTTTCTGGGTTGTCCCTGAAGCAACATAGTAGTACATGGCAGCAAATTCTAAGCTTTGTAATCTGGTTACTCCAGTCTGCTTCAGCCAATGGTAGGAAATTATTTTTCTTTTAATTCGAGGTGCTCCATAGATATTTTTCTGAAGAAACCCTAAGGAACTACTTTGTATTTTTAATGCTCTGAACTGGAGGTGATTTTCACACTGTACATTTTCTGGATACCTGTAGATGACTCACCTGAAGAAAGGGAGTGTTGCTTCATGTTAATTATGTCATAATTTATACCACTCCTCCAGACTGAGATTGCAGGGTTAGTAATGTTGGCAAACCAGGAGAAGACAGAACTAAGAAGGTTCCAAAGGTTCAGCCACCTCATGTCAGGTAGTGGGCATTTAAAGCACAGGAGAGACTTTTCACCTTCATGTTATCTTTTAGGGGCCAGTAACCAATGGGTTCCTGTAAACATTAATGTAGCACCAGTAGAAGTGGCAAGAGATAGGATTAAAATGTTTTCAGATGAAGAGGACAATAAATGAGAGAAGGGTTGTGTAAAACACTCAGTTGTTCCTGCCCATGTTTGCAAGTGACATGAAAGACTTGGAAAAACCAGTCAGAGCCAGTAGAAAGCCTCCCATTAATATCAGTAGGCTTTGGATCAGGTCAGTGATATTCTCAGATAATCTATATTTCCTACACCACTCTTTGCTGGATGGTTTAGCCGATCTCTTCCTTGTTAATTCAAGGACAGTTTTTCTTGTTTCTAATTATGTGTTGCTTACAGGAAGAGAGTGAGGAAGGTGACTGCAACCCTTTCTGAAGAGAAGTGTTACCCTGTCTCGTCCCAGCGTGACAGTGTCTGTCCAAAGACACTGTGGTGAACCAACCCTGTACTTCATCTCAGACCAAGTTCTCCTGGATAACTACCAAAGGACATCGTTGGACGACCTCCTCCTTCCTCTTCCATACTTAGCTAATCCATATTTTCTGGAAAAGGCGATAAGCAGCAGGTATGTGTCATTTATTCATTTATTCAGGTATGTTAGCAAAAAGAGAGAAAAGTACTACTGTCTTGTTACTTATTGGTATCAAGGTGTAAAGCTTCTGCAATGTGTGAAGAGAGGTAAGAAATCTTTTCTGGCCTCAAAAGGGCAGGTGGTGGGGAAGCCACCCTCTGCACCGGTGATTTTGTCATGACATGCTGGTGACTAGAAAAAATTTACAGAACATGATGTCAATCCAAATATGCCCAGAGAGAATTACAGAGAGTCAGTTATTTCATTATTTACCTCCTCACATTTGTAAACTGGGTCTGAATTTTATAGAAGTCTTTATGTACATCAGTCTTCAGATTTAGTCTGCCTTCTTCAGATGCTTTCCTGGCAATAGCATCCATTGATGCTCTACCATCCAGGGGTATAAATCTCGTATTAATATAATACAATGATTTTATCAGGTTCATGAAGTGTGCATTTAGGGTGAAAATAAATAAAAGGTAGGTCTTTGGGGATGCATGTAGCAATTTAACAACACACAGATATTGAAGTCACTGTTCAGTTTGTAAAGAATTCTAGAGATGATATATCAAAAGGTTTCATTTTTTCTAAGCAATCAAAGAATGTTAAGTTAAATTTGTTAAGCTTTCACATGCAAGTTAAACTTTGTGTGCTTTAAGGTGTTGCTTAACTAAGGAAACCATGAATTAAGTAACTCAATAGAAATAGCAGCAGCACTATGCATGCTACTTTTCTATTTTTGCATAAGTCCATATGTATTTGTCTTTATCTACAGCATATTAATTTTTATTTAAATAGAGAACCAAGTCCTGTTTTCATTTATGTTGCTATTAGTCAGGATTAGCTACTTTAAATGAAGTGTGCATCAGGCAGTGGAAGTGTGAAATGAGAATTACATAAGTGACTATGAAATTTTACAAATTTATGTTGTTATTTATCCATACTGAACCTTGAAAATGAAACCTTGAGGTACCACGACCTCCTCAGCATAGGAACTTGGTAATTTCAGCAAAAGACTGCATTGAAAAAATCTATTTAAAAGTGGTAGAAAATTCAACCCGGCCTATGAGATAAAATACAATTGTGAACACTAATAAAAAAGCTTATCTCAGGCAGTGTTAAATATTTGCAGAGAGGACTGTGGGTGGATATGGTTCTTCTGATTATAGCTTGGCTATATTATATACATGGAAATAGAAATAGCCTTCTTGAAATAGAAACCCTGGTGCTGAGTATTCGGCACAGACGCAGCTCACTTGGGAACAGGTTTCTAAGGGTATTTGGTCCCTGCAGGAGACTGACTTATCTACAGAGTGACTTCAGCAGCTAGCAGCTGGAGCCCTGCATGCAAGCCAGCATGTCAAAGGTGGTGAGTGCTCCTCACTGCCAGGGCCAACCCTGCATGCTAGGAGGAGAGGTGGGTATAGAGCATGGAAAAGGCATGGGCTGGTTGCAATGCTGGAGACACCTGGGGATCTGTAAGCAGTGTGCTGGGTAAAGGATCCTGGGGAGGTGCATGTTCACAGCTTACAGGAAGAGAGAGCTTTCTGTTTTCTTCATTGCTGTATTAGACCATGCATGGAGCATTACTTCTGCCAGCCCCTTGTCAGTCCTGCCTGTATTTACAAAAGCGTGGCCTGTCTCTACCTGATTGACTGGAAAAGCTTCATGCCAAAGTCAAGTGTTCTGCTATGACTTCACGCCACTTCTAAATGAACTGCTTTCAAACCTGTGGAAAGTAATTTACCCAGAAATTTCCCTTTCTGCTTAGTTCTGCCGGCCTGAGCAGTCCAAGAGCTCTACTTCTCTTCCATGAAAACACTTAGAGGGTAATTCTAAGCTTAGCACAACAAGTTTTCATTCCAGAAAGAGGTGAGGATGAAGGGAGTTTTAAGAGGCACCAGCATTTGGGAGGCAGTGAGTCGCTTCTCTGAAATGCTGCTTTGACAACCTCAGTCTCCCCTTGGCAAGGCAATAAAAGAGCAAGAACCTCACAGTGAGGAAGGGATGCAATTGAGTCACCCTGACCAGCACGTGGAGCAGGATTACCCAGCTCAGTACAGTGAGGATGCATTTACATAGACTAGCTAATGTTTTGATTCAAATTTGATTTGTAAGACAGCTAAGGATGCCAAATGTTTTGTTTTGTTTTTTTTCCAGTCATACAAAATCACATAAATCACATGTCACTTCAAGACTAATATTATATTTTCCCTGAATAATGGTATTGTCTTCTCTGACACTGTTCTTAGATGAGTGTGAGTTCTGTAACTTTGGGCATCATCTTACTTTAGCATCTTGCCTAAGAGGGGTCTCAACAGAGATGAGCCCAAGAATATGAGCTCTGACCCAGAGGGTGAGGCCAGTAATTTGTGCGGGTAAATATTCTTTCATTAATGTCAGTTTAACTGCAAACTAGGCTAGGGGTTTCAAATCATGGGGAAAAAAAAAAAAAAAAGCAAAAAAGCACTGCCATAAGAGGAATGGTAGAAAATAGAAGAAATAGAAAGCTATTTTTCCAAAATATATAGTACAAAATTTTAGAGAAAAACAAGAGACTATATATCTGTAGGGGGTAAGAGAGGAAGAATGAAAGAATAACCATGTAATCAATACCCAGCTTTTAAAACAAAATTCCCAGAGGTCTACTGTTCTTAGATGCAAGATTATACCAGCATATTATACAGATATATCAGCTTCAGTCTGGGTTATGCTGAAGCCTGCTGTGTCCACTTTTAGTCACATTTTAAATAACCCGGTTTTAAGTTCCTGATGGCTGCATCATTCACAGAAATTCCTCTTATTCTATTCATAATGCAGCTTTAAATGGTTTCTCCATTTCCATTCCCTGCCCTAAATTCATGCTCTGAAACACTTTGTAAGGCAAAAACAACCTCCCTTTCCAGAATATTTTTACCTGGTGTGACACTGCTCAGTCTGCCCTCTGGCTCCTGAGCATCAGTGTTGGGCTGGTGCTGCATCATGCACCCACTCCTCTGCCACACTGCACCCTCTCACTCCCCACCTCACTGTTTTCCAGACCACCCCGAGGTTTGAATGTGGGAATGAACGGTCAAGCAGGGGCTTCCTCTAATGTATTTTCCATGTGGAGGCTGGGAGATTCTCTAGCTTTCTCCATCGTGCTCCCAGTTCCTTTTACTAGGCGTCTTAAGGCCATTCACTTCAGCATATTCTGGAAGATAAAAGAAAAAATCTCTGGAGGGATCTCTCAGAACAGGTTGTGAGGTAGCAAGGCAAGGGGGAAGCTTCAGTATTTCTACATGTGAAGGAAGCAATTACCTGACAGCTTAGAAATAATATTAACAATCTCAGCTAAAGCTACAGAAATGTGTATCCATATCCAGTGGCCCTCGCAGATGGCTTCTTTGACATGTTTTTTGGATGATCAGTGTAATTTCAGTTCTTTACTTATGAGCCTCAATTGACATCCTGGATGTCTTACACTAAAACCTGAAGAAACCTAAATTCTGTTCCAAAACCCTTAGGTTGTTCAGGGCAGGAACTGTCTTTGCTGTCCTCTAGGTGCTGTATAATTATAGTTGGATACTGAGTCGCGGAGGAGGCTTCTCAGAAAGTAAGAGAAAAAACAGATGAACTAGAAAGCTGTCAGTGATTTGCTGCTTGACTATGGGCAGAGCCAAGCACAATATCCTCATTCTTCCTTGAATGCCCCACTCAGGCAGTCACAGTGCCTTCCAAAACAAATTCAGCCTCTTCAGTGGTATTTGATAATGTTGTGTTAGTCTCGTACGGACCAGCAATAACTTGGTATTTGTTCAAAACTATGCATTGTTTTTATATGTTATTCTGACATTTTAATCTAAAATTGGTATAATTTGCTGGAGTTATTTCACGTTCCTAATAAAAACAATAGGACCTGTGGGGCTAAATCCCAAAACAATGTTCTGTAGAAGGGTAGCTTTGGGATTTAAGAATAGAGCCTAGCAAACCCTGAAAATCTCATTTTCCTTCTTTTTTTTTTTTTTTTTTTTTTTTTTTTTCTGTGAAGAGAAAAAAGAAAGAATTTTGTGAGCTTGGAGCTACACAGATCCAATTGCTATAATTACATAGCCAGGAATTTTTAAATTGTACAGTAAATTGACTCTCTTTTAGAGACTACTGCTTAAATTGCAATATCTAGATTGCTTAGAATGGAAAAAGGTTTTATGTGGTCAAAAATGTGTGTTTGCTATTAAGTGAACATAACCACATTAACTAACTTCTGTTCACAGTATTTCCCTTCTATAAATTCAGGTTTGTTGTATTTTTTGCTTTGGTTTTTAAGCTGAAACTTGGTTTCCAATTCTAAGATTGTCCTCAAACATCTAAATTATAGGAAGTGAAATGTGCTAGACCAGAGAAAGGACCTGGTTAACCAGTGAATGTTGGCTAATGCTGAGCTAATTTTAACCTCTTTTTGCTATATTAGAAACAAATTCTTTGGCACTAGACTTGTCCTACTAGATTCCTTACATGTTCAGTTAAGTTTATACTACAAACTCAAATTCCTGAAACACCACAGACCAGTTTTAGCAGAAGAAGAATGTGGCCTTAAAGGTTTGATTCAGTAATATTCTCAGCAGTGTAGGTGAGGAAAAATAGTAGTTATGTTTTGACTATTCTGTCTAAGTGAAGAAATGTGAAATAGCACTAGTGTTTTGGGTTTTTTTTTTTTTAAGGCCTAAGCTACTTTATAGAAAGGAGTTTTTCATCCAAATGACCTCATATTAGGAAACATATTGAGGAGGCCATCTAAATGGTGCTGAAGAGATACAAAGAGGAAAGGGTTAAAAAACGAGGCCTGTGGGGACTGAACATGCTCAGTCTCATGGACATTTTTATGAGATTGGCTAATGTTCATACAGCCCCTCTTGGAACCAGTGCCCTTTGCCTAAAACACGAGCATAGCACCCCGATTGTGGGGATTACAATGCACACTAGAAATGCTCCCTTTGCCCTTTTTTTGAGAGCTGGGCCCAGTGCCAAGGAGCCTGGAGAGAAGCAGACTCCCGTGTTGCATCACAGAGTGAGCTCCCCACATTTCACCCAGCTTTTCCATCAGCTGAATGGGACTGAAGAACTGGCAGTGTCAGCAATCAGTGCTGCTGCTCCTAGTGCCCTGGAGGTGTATTAAAATTATCATTTTGCAGTGTTTTTTCTCTTTTGCCATGCTATATAAAAAGAGTTGAATGTAACAAATTAAATTTTTATGTTTTATGCTTTGTTATGACAGCTTTCTATGCCCCCCAGAAGAGTGTTTTGTAAGACTTAGAAGTGAGGCTATCAAACAGAAAATATGTATACAGTACTGCTAGAGAATAAAGTAACATAACATGGTGAAGTGAATAGGAGAGGGTGAGAGAAACTGGAACAGCAGCAGGACCATATTCATGTCGAGGAGATAGTGAGGTGGTGGCTTCACAAAGTAAGAGCAGAAGGTCAGTGAGAGTGTACCAGGGCATGCTAGTGGGTGCAGGAGGCGGGGGTGGGAAAGAGAGAAGTGAGTAGGATGCATGGTGAGCAGCACACCTCCACTTTCTGGGCATTTCACAGCAGAGCAGAAGTTATAGCTGAGTCAAGGGAAATTCCTTCATGGTCTTGAAATAACTGGAGCAATGTAGTTTGTTAATGACGCTAACGTGGAAAGATCTAGGGGGGGTTCTGTAGGGGTTTTGTGCCCATGCAGCCTTAGCATCTATTCTAGACCATGGAGGAGCTGATTTAGATTTAGCAATAAAAAGGGGAGATGAAAAATGACTGAATGAGTTATGAACAGAGCTCCTGTGATTTAACAGACCACCATTCATTCCTGGAGTTATGGTAACTGGCAGCCTGCAGTCTCTGAACTGCAAAATAAAGTATGTAAGCTTATTTTCATAAGGGCAAATTAGAATGTTGTGGCTTGTAATCGTGGCATGTGGTGCAGGTGACTGGGGTAATTACTGAGCTGTGATGGCTCAGAAAATTTCTGCCCATGGTAACAGGGAACTTAGAGATCAATGTTTTGCATGTGGTGCAGGTGACTAGGGTAATTACTGAGCTGTGATGGCTCAGAAAATTTCTGCCCAAGGTAACAGGGAAATTAAAGATCAATGTTTTGCTTCTGCAAATTTGTATTTTTGTTTCTCCACCTGGGGCTAGGACAGCCAGCTGCCTCCCTTGCCCTTAGGCCATCTATGTATGTAAGGAATGGAGAGGAGGGAACAGAAAGCAGCATTAACTCTGCTGAGGAGACAGGAATTAAGGGGAAACCTCAAGTTGTCAAAGCAGAGAAGACAAAATTAAGAACACTAAAAGAAGTAGTTCTGCTCTACACACGGGTAAATGCACAGAAACAGGTATTTTGATTGTAATAGCCTTGGTACAAAACAAAAGTGAGCAGCGTTATTAGCGGTCATCTTCCTTCATATCATATGGAAAAGATGAGCATGTCCTTTTCTGTTACTTCCAAATTGATGGGATGTCTGAACGTTTCCTTCTTCGTCAGGAGCTCTCACTTTTGGGGCCAGAGAAGTTGATTGCATTTACTCAGCCCACCAAGCTGGGCAAGACACTTTCTCATGGTAAGCATTAGGCAGAGATAGGAGCTCAAGGTGGACCGACGGGAGGAGTTTGGGGAAAGGGGTTAATTACTGTTAACCAGAACACGTGTGATTGTCACCAAGGCTGCCAGGTGAAAAGGTGAAGCCAATCAGCATCTCCCCTTCTTCCAGGCTCTTGCCTGAGCTTCTTGCCATCACTTTACTCAGCCTACTTTCTCCTGTTTCGGTTCCTGGCCTGCCATGACTTTCATCTTAGCATCCCTCCCACCGTGACCAGGAAAGCAAAGTGAAACAGAGGAGGTTGGAAGGAGAGCAGACAAGCTCCTGAAACTCCTGAAAGAGGTGAGGATGCCCCAATGCTGGGCACATCCCAGGGCAGGCACTCGTTGCAGTAACATAAGCCAGGCTCCCCCGCCTCCTTTCACACCCGCTCGCTCTCTTGGGGGAAAGGGCATCAAGGGAGTATTCCTCAAACAGCATACCGGCATTTCGGGGTTGCGGCCCGCGTTGCCGCTGTGCCAGCGGGTCCTGCGCAGGGTGCTGACCCTGCCCGGGATGCGAGCCTGAGGGCGCCGGAGCCCGGCACGGCCTTCCCTGCTGCTGACTTGAAACACCCCGGGGAACCCTGCCTTGCCGTGCCTGCTTTGTTACGGCCCTCCAGCCCCTCTCTTAACCGAAGCCGATACTAATTTTTAAGGAGTTGTTTGCGCCGCCTCCGGAAAAAAGTAAAGATCTCGTAAGAATAAAGGTAACAGGAAGCAAGGTTAACTCATGCCGCAAGGTTCGGTACTGGGCAGGGCTTGAGGCTCATAAGAGCCTTCATCCCCTGCGGGGCTTAGCCTCGGGGGACAGCCGCCTGGCTGACAGCCGCTTTGTCAAGTTTGTCACAAGCGGTGCAGGAGGGTTTTCTGAGCTAGTGCCGGCCGAGAGGGTTTTTGGCTTCCTTCTCCGGCAGGTTTCCCCATCCCCTCCTGTCCCCCGCCTCGGCGTGGGCGGCCGCCCCGGCAGTGCCCGCGGAGCCGCCGCCGCGTTTGCATTTGTCCCGGCCAGTCACATGGAAACGGACTGCCAGAGCCCCCGCCCCCGCACTCCCGGACTGCCCGGGCCGCTGAGCGGGCAGTGGCCAACCGAGAAGAGTCGATCGCCCCCGGGAGCGCAGCCAGCCCCGACGCTTGACCCTCGCCCCGGAGTGCCCGGGCCGGGCAGCCCCTTCTTCGGCGGGAGAAGCCCGAGCTGTTAGTGCCTGCGGCGCCGGGTTGCTTCCTTGCCGGCCCGGTAAGGCGGGCGAGGGGCTGCCGTGTGCCGCCTCGCAGGGTATCCCCGCCGGACACCCGCGGCCGAGGCTGGGACCCGGGAGCGGCTGCGCCCGGAGGCAGTGCCGCCTGGAGGTGGGGCGGGGAGCGGGGCAGGGGCCGGGGCCGGGTGGGGGAGGTGGGGGTGAGGGAGGGGGCGAGCTCGGCTCTCACTCCTCTCACTCTCTTCCCTCCCTCTCCGTTTCCCTCCCTCCTCCCCCCCCACCCCCTGCCGACCTTTGCCGCTGCCCCGCTACGGGACCGCGTCCGGACCAGCCCGTCCCGTAAGAAAGCGGCGAGGGAGGCCCGGCCATGGAGACCCTCGTCCGCCCCGGGGCCAGCAAGCCTCCCAGCGGGTAAGCCACCTCCCCACCGCCACCCGCTTCCTTGGGGCAGGAGCGGCTCCGGGCAAAGGCAGCAGCCGCGCTGACCGGCGGGGCCTCGGTGCTTTCTTTACTTCTCTCCCTCCTTCCCTCTCTCGGGGCAGCGAGCCGCCGAGGTCGGAGCCGGCGCGCAGGTGTCGGCGCTCGGCTGTGTACGGGGCAGTCCGCCCCGGAGAGCTGGGGTGGCGGCAGGCGGGGAGGAGTGGTTCTCGGACGGGGAGCAGGGGACAGCAGGGGTGTGCTGGGGTGAGGAAAGGTCAGGAGCGGGGAAAGGTGTCCGCTTCGCCTTTACCCTTCGGAAGGGGCGCCCCCAACCCCGCTGCCGTCGCTGCCCCTCGGTCGGCGAGGGCCGGAGAGGTTGGAGGGCGGGGTTTGGTTTTGGGGTTCATTTCTTCCAGAGCGTTGCGTGGGTTGGTCAGGCGCCCCCTGGCCCTGCGGGGGCGGCTTGGCGGCCCGCAGTTGCAGCACACGTCCCGGGCCGCCGCCGTTTGCAGCCGGGGCCGCAGTGCGGGGAGTCAGGGCAGGGGTGGGGTGAGCCGGAGCAATGTGGGACCCCGGCGGGATCCGGCCGGAGAGCCTGTGCGGGGAAGCCCACGGCCGCGGCGTGGGCTCTCTCCTGCGTGCCCGTCTGCGTGTGTGCCAACAGGCAGCTGCCAAAGGGCTTTGAAGGGTTTATTCAGCCTGCCCAGCCGTGGGTCCCTCAGCTCCACCGCACAGCCGCGGTAGGGGAGGGGAAAACACTGCCAAGATCGAATTATAAATACCAAAAATCACCAGAGGTTGGTCGGTAACCGCGGTACCGGACGCTGCTCCCTACCGGTGCCGGCTGCCTTTAGTGACAGGCAGCGCTGTGGCAGCGGAAGGCTGAACAGCAGTCACAGTGCACACCACAGGTTGTTCTTCCAGAGGAGAAATAAACACCCAGTGCGCCAGCAGTGAATTTGTCAGTCCGTTAATTAAACGATGAGAGCAGCAGCGAGATGAAATCCCAAGTGATCTCTTTTGTCAGATCAGAAGCTGGGCAAGTTTTAAGAGCTGTGTTGTCTGCTTGCTGCGATTTGCTGCTCTACTTCACACTGGCTGCGTGGACTGAAAAAGACTGTGATTGCTTCAGCAGCTCTTTTTTTTTTTTTTTTTTTTTTTTTCCCCTGTTCATTTCAAATTCATTTTCAGCTAAGTAGAAAACAGCTTCAAAGTACGTGTTAGTAGACTACAGTTGTTATTTTAGGTTTGATTTCCCGAGTTTCTGTGTGTTACAGCAAGTCTTGTAGAGCCCAACTCAGAAGGTAGAGTGGGAAGTGATGGGTGAAGAAAGGATGCTGCTGCTAATGCTGTGCTGATGAAACTGTTTGTCTACAATGGTTCTTTGACTCGCAGAGGATAACATAGCTAGTGGCTCTTTTTATAAGTAAAATGCTCAATTCCTGTTAAAAATGAACCTGTTTAGTCATGACCTTTTAAGATAACCTTTTCTGAAAAGTGGGAGGTGGAATATGCTTTCCCTTTGTATTTAGGTTATGTAATGGTATAGGTGCTTGCTTAAATCCTGATGAAGAGGAAGTCTAGGATGCCAATTACATGTCTGCTTTCAAAAGTATCTAGAATTTCTCAGATGAAGTGCTGATTAAAAAGTTTTCTTGATAACTCGGTATCAAGAGTTTGAGTTTGCAGTGAGAAAGCATGTCTTTAGTGTATCTCAGAGACAAGCATTGGCGTCTGAGGACATTTTTGAACGAACCTCTGGAATCCTACGTAGCCAGTTTCATCTGTGGAAACCTGCCCGCAGCTAGCCTCAGATATCATGTATATAAAGCAAAATTACAGTTAAAACAAAATTACAGATCCAGCTGCAGTTGGGTCGCTCCTGACATGGCTCAAGGAGGTGAATCCAGTCATGAGGTGAGGATTCGCATGTGATATTCTATAGCAAAATGTGTGGGTGCTAATCCACTCCTATGGAAGCTGATGACAACACTGTGGTAAGCTCTGATGGGGATTCCCTGTCTGCTTTATCTGAGTTGATTTCAGCCATGAGATGTTTCTTGTTGCCTTCTCTTGCAAGTCAGAAGTTTCCATCATGGGTATGTCTTGTGCTCTTAGGGGAGAGCTTCACCAAATGGTCTGTATTTCACTGGAAACTAGTGAATGTTTGGTCCCTAATCAGGTTTTACTCACTCAGTGAGGAAATCTGCGAGGGCCAGGAAACTGCTGCAAGAGGACAGCTTTGTGTGGCCTTCTTGGCTCCCTTATGAATCCAGGTGCGAGCTGCAGCTATGGAGCATGCCTGGGGAACACTGTGTTTTAAGGCTACTTGTGGCAGAAATACTTTCCTTTCAAAGCAGAAGAAATGTTGTACGTGTTGCTAACTTACTGATTGGTTTCGCTTGCAGTCACGAAAGCAAAAGGTTAAAATGACCGCAACTTCACCATTCTTAACAAAATTTAGAAAGAGCTGTTTTGTTTCTATGTAAATCATTAACAGCAATGTTAAGAGTCTCCTTGTTAAACAGTGAACAAATGTAATGTATCTTTTGGTACAGGGTAGAGCAGCTCTGCTGTATGCTTTACAGAGATAGGTGGCCTACCTCTGTTTTCATAGAATGTCTGCTTAAGAACTGCACATTTAAAAGTAGAATACTCGTGGGTTTTTTTGTTGTTTTAAATGGTAAAGAAAAAATGCAGTTTGTGTTGCTGTTGCCATGTCAATTGAGCCATGTCAGGAGCGACATGGCTCAGCACCATGAATTTTTGAATTTTATTATAATTTGCTTGGCATGGGTTTTGTAAAGCTTTACCAAGCCTGTGATGCTAGTTAACATTTATTTTTGTTTATGAAGGTGAATTTAAGACAATCAGTAGCAGCAGAAATTAGGATTTATTCTTCTGTGATTGTGCAACAGGTCCTAGAAGAGAAAAATACACTTGTTGAAAACCTAGTGCTTTCGTCTGTATCTACCTGTATTTCATTAGGGAGGGCAGAGCTAGGCCTCTGTGTGTCTTGAGTATCTGATGGGTGAAATTTTTGACCATAACATAGCATAATTGGCATCCATGGTCATAAGTGGCATAGCTGGCTCAAGCCTAAAATGTGGACTTATGGGATCTGCTCTGTTCCCTGCTTTGTTAGGAGCCTCACACAGTGCAGAGCTGCTTCTGTTGTTACTGAAGCATCTCAGTCCCTTACTGAAACCTGTGGTTTGTAGGTGCTTGTCCATGCCTTTATATTTCAGAGCACAGAAAAGCTTCCACTGAAGTCTCTGACAAATATGAGGAAAGCTTTATGTTAGACAAGATATATAAGTGCTTTCTTTAAGCAGGACCTTTATTTTCTGTGTCTCGACTTTTTTCTGTATCTTACAGGGACTTTCAGTAGTAACAAATCCAGGTACACACTAGCACACCTGCTTTGAAGGGTGCTTACTTACCTGCTGTATTGAAGTGACCCTTGAAGTCATGTATAGTTTGCAAAATATCTGTAAAGTTTGCATGCAGAAAAGCAAGCACCCAGGTATTGACCAAGTTGTGCATCTCAACTTGTTGAGATTATTTTTCTTATTTTGTACCTACTTCACATAGATAAGTGGTGTACTTCGTGAAACTGCTCATCCAGCTTTAAAAAAATATAAAAATAATTTTTACAATTATGCTTACTTTAAGCGTATTATTTGTAAACTTTGTCTTGAGAAGCCTCAAGAGGAGGGAACTGTTGTTGGCTGAACATTTATATGAATGTCTGCATAGCACTGCTTACACTGTACTCTGTGTCACCTTCAGATGTTACAAGATTTAGGACTTACAGAAACAACCAAGTAGTTAATTCTTAAAGCAAATTTATAAACGTGTCTTTTGCCTGCTTTGTATTTTATATGAGATTCCAGTGTAGTGAGCAGAGTACTGTATGACAAGGGGTGATGACTGCAACTAGAAATGCAGACCAGGAGTGTGGTACCCACTTTGAAGACTGCTGCCTTGGCCAGTTGCAAGGCTGACACTTGTGCTTTTGATGTTATACGTCACGTTGTGTCCCTGTTTGTATGTGTACTGCTGTGACGAATTGCTGCTGCATAAAATGAAACAAGGCAATTTCTACTGTGTTTTGGACCTCTGTATGAATATAGCTGTTGATTTAATGTACTGGAAGACATTTGTGGTTTCAGTTATGACTAACATCTCAGGATTGCTGAAGATAAGCAAGCTAATTGTAAGAATAAGCTAAATGGTGATAAATGCAATGCAATCCAGTCCTGACAGCTGTTCTTTCTGAATTCCAGTTTCTCATTTCTTGTATCCTATTTTCCCTTTTTTTTTTTTCTTTTCTTTCCCATAAATCTGTTAGTCTTGTACCAGGGTAAAAGGATGAAATATGCCTCTTTGTAGTCTCTTCTATTTCTTGACTGCCTAAAATATTTAGGATTTGATTTTACTCTCCCAGTCTCCCAATTGTCTGTCGAAATTTTCTTTCCCATGGATACTTGCTAAACTCTTTCATCTTGCTCTTCTATGCTGTTCCTGCCACTGGTAGATGAAATCGAGCCTTCTCTTTCCTACTGTTACTTGTCTTGTTGATTTTTCGTGTCTTTTTCTTTAAAATCCAGCTTATTTTTTCTGTAGGTTTACACCTTGTCTTATCTCTTGTCTTTATGAAAGCACTTTACTACTCTTCAGGTGGTAGCACTACATTGTGATGGAAAAGATTTTACTTGCCACCCCATCCTGGCAAGCTGCACCAATTTCCAAAGCTGAATTACAGGATGCTGCACTAGATAAAGAATGGAGTGTGTGTCTGTTAATTACGATTTAGAGCATTCTCATGGGTGCATTTTTAGTTGATGCATGGTCCAGTACAGCTATGGCCAGAATGAAAGGATTTTTTTTTTTTTGCCTTCAAAGGGATGAGAGTTTTCTTGCATATTTATACATATTCTTAAACATCTGTGGTGTGTTAAATATTTTTTAAGACACCTGTTGTCGAAGGGTTGATTTATCTTAGAAGTATTTATGAATGGTTCTTCATATTACTTTTGATTAAAGAAACACATGTAGTGGACTTCATTTTATATATAAAGGCAAAAGGGTGAACACAGTTACGTGACCTATTCCAAAAGCAGCCAAGAGGCCCATGGCAGAGTTAGAGAAATAACTTGCTTCTTCTGAATCACAATTCAGTGCCTTAACAAGTATTCCCCTGTGTCTGGTCTTCAGCAACTACTCTGTTAGCATCAGCAGCACTTGATTTTCTGGCAATGACTGTGTTCTGTGTACTGCAGCTTTTTGTGTTGCCCTGGCGTCGATTTCCATGAAAATTGACAGCTTTCACACTTTAATGCTTCTTCTAAGAGACTGAAGGGTCTTTAGAAACTTATTTTTCTGTATTGGCTTAAGTCAACTAGAATTCAGTGCAGGGAATTCAGTGATTAAAATTAAAATCTGTGTTTCCAGCTAAAATTGTAATTTAAGAATCTCTTCTGAGTAGCTGCATTTCCAACTAATGGAAACTGCAACCCTTATTAACATAATAAGCCTCTTAATGTATAGACTGTTTCCAGAGCTGTTAGTTGCCCAGTAAGCCAGGCAGCTTATCGTTAAATAAGTGATGCTGGGAATAGTATATTGTTGTCATAGTTTCAGCATGAGAGTGTCAGCGATGAGCCAGGGAATTAACCCATGCCAAGGAGTGAGTCACAGAGGTTGCATGGCAGGGCCTCACACAACATTTCGTACTTGCTTTAGTCCCCTTGCACCAGAAACTTTGGGGTTTTTTGGTTTCATGAATCTCTGTGCTAAGGTGCTGTCTAACAGGCTGTGCATTTGTGAAGAGTAGTTGCCAATTCAGGGAAAGCAAATAGATTGGGAATGTTATTCCTGTTTATCTTCCTTTGTTCCTGCTACAGCTTCCAGATTGAGAGTGTCTTGAGGACAAAAAAATAATTTTTCACTGCTGACCCTTTAAATTCAACCTGATATTCGCATGCTAAGCTGTGTTCCTTGTGATGTGTTGCATGGAAGAGAGCTGGCAGTCTCCTCTGGCAGTTTCAGTGATGAAATAGAAACTACAAAGGTTTCTCTGGTAATCAAAACATGATACAACACTTGCATGCTTTCATTTTTGTTGTTAAGGCATTGAGCATCATGGAAGCAGTGAGTGAGTGCAGATGAAGTGAGAATTTGGGGTAGGGTGGACCTCAGGTACTCACAGAGGTTCAGTAGACAGACTGTGTTTTCAGGTTTGGTTCTGCATTCTCCAGTGTTTTACTTTTATTAAGGGTGATTAACCTGTGTGTAAATTAGGAGGTTGATCTGGGAGTTGCTTGGCCTCTGTGTTATTGTGGAGTATGCAAAGAGGAGCTGCTCAGGAAGGTATGATGGAGAGTCTTTCACCTAAATAAACAGCAGGAGGATAATTAGTGAACTTGATTACAGAAAACCCGCATTCAAAGACCTGCTGGGCACAGGAGGGGCTGAGGATTAAACCTGGAGTAGCTTTTACTACACCGAACTGCCAGGACCACCTAGCAGCCTAGAGTCTTCCCTTTTTCTTTGAGCAAGAAGCTAAATAAATGCAAGCCTCACTATTCCTGAAGCTGTTGTGCTGCAGTTGATGTTTCCATAGGGAGTTCTAGCACTAACTCCAAGGCTAGAACAAAACAGTCTTTCTGAGACATGCTGTTTTTGTTGTACTACCATTGAAAACTTATTTACCCAATAAAATAAACAGATAAGACATGAAGTCATACCACTGGTATTCAAGCTAGATGGCAAAAAATTTACATTTTCTGTTATTGATGTTCTAAATATATCCATATTGTAAGGTTCAGCATCAAGTACCAATCCAGAAATTCTTAATCTGATAATCATTACTTTATCTTTTCATCAAAGATGACTGACAAGTAGTATGATTCTGTTTGCTATACTTGTTTTCTCTGTGTGCATTAGTTTTTCTTTATATTAATGCATGCTGAGCCAATCAGCTGTTAACTGGGGTTTTTTTGTTGTTGTTGTGAAGTTGAGCCAGAAGGGTAGAGCTCTGTTGTTTTTTTGGTAATCAAAGGTTAATGACTTTTCTTTCCTACTTTTTTGAAGACCACACAAATACATAGCAATTTAAAATGGGTAACACTGATGGTTGATGAGATACTTTGTGAATTTTCAAACGTTGTTTTCATGAAGTTATTTGCTAAGATAGTAAGACAGTATAAACCCTCTTTATATTACTGAGTTGTTTGTTAATTTTTTATCGGTTTAGTCAGACTAGAGAACAACATTCAATAGCCTGAGTATGAATGCACCATTGATGATCTGTTGCCTCTGTCTCCCAGGTCTGATGTTTGTTAGCTTTCTGGTCCCCTTTCCTCTGAAAAAGCAGTTTAGGTTTTTGGGGGGTTGAGATTGCTGGGTTTCTTCTTTGGTACTTGTGTTACATGGTGTCAGGAGATGATGTGATGAGACACGAGGAATTTTGTCCTTCAAGGCTGCAAAAAGGTCCTCGTGCTGTGGTGTCCATAAGATCCACCAGATGCAGAGGCAGCTTGGTCAAAGCCGACCTCTCCAGAGACACAAGAGGAAAGCTGCAAAGAGCTCTGTTTTAGATTATCCAGATGACTTTGGTTTCAAAAGCTCATCTCATCCTTCCTGCTTCACACATCCCTCAGTGGGCATTCTCCTTTGCTCACCCTGGAGATGGGATGGGAGCTATAGTAGTGTCTTTCCAGTGTCACAGAAAACGAAGTAATGGATTCTGTTCAAAATCCCTGAATATGCTAATTTTTCTTTTATTTTTGTTGTGTAGAATTATTCTGGGGTGTAATAATTACTTTTTTCCCCTCTGCTTTAGTAGGTTCCCAAAAAGAGAGAGCTCCAGGTTAATTTATAATAAAATGTTATCTCATTTTTGTTCTTAGTTCTCTGCTGAAATGGCTTTTATTTTGGTATTTTTCTTTGTTGTTTTAGGTGAATATCTTGCATATGCCACAAAAATAACTATCTAGGTCAATACATCAGGGATGGCATGTCTGATCTTACTGTGCATGGGGCATGTCTTTTCCCTTCTGATTTTGTCTGATAGTGCTGCAAGAGGAGTCTCCAAAATCAATAAGTAGTTGTAGCCAGTCTGGATGAAAAAGCTCTTTTCTGTGCTTTTCTTCAATTTCTTCTCCTCTGGCAGTGCTTTCTTTCTAAACAGCACAGCATTGATTCTGGGTGTTGATGAGGGAATCTCTTGGTTTGAGTCCAAATTCCTGCTTTGTCATTTTTTATTTTTTTTTCCCTAAGCAACTTCTCATGATACTTGGTACCAAGCCTACATGTATTCTGCATAAATTAGAGCTCATGTGTCAGGACAGCTTTCTCTGCTCTAATAGAGCTCCTGATGTTGCTCACAATTGCTCTGACAAATGTTTTGCTCAGTCCCTGCTAGGACAGGGCTTTCTCCTTGGGAAGGAGACCAACCTTTGGCTTCTGCTGTGATTAAAATCTTGGTACTCTGACACCTGGTGCTCTGAAGGCTGACTCTACCAATTCATTAAAAACAGCTACAACTTGGTCAGATCATGTTGCTGAACTGCTTGTGTTGTAATTAACACAGTTGGTTATTTTACTTGCTTTTAATTACTTCTGTGTCTCTACTTGTGCTGAACTAAAGGGTCACCTGGTCACCTCGTAGCAACACAGAGCAGGATCGCAGTGGTAAAATAATATTATAATATTATTACAAAATAATATTGCAACGTGAGCTTGTGCTTTTTGAGATGTGTGGTCTCCTTACTGTCTTGTTTTATGGCTCCTTAAGATCTCTTGTGCACCTTACTTCCCTGGATAGGCTTGTCAAGAAAGGGACAAACTGGGACCAGTTTCTGTCATCAGTGATTCCCAAACCCTTCCTGATCCCAGGGAAGCTGCAGATCCCCCAGCATGGGGCTGTGTGTTGTGGTGGAGTTGCCTATGTTCAGCCTGGCACTCGGATGGTGGGGAGAAATCAGAGTGTGCCAGGACATCATCCTCAAACTCTGTAAGGACTTTTATAGACCAGAAGATATTTTGCTCCTGCACTTGCACAAGTGGAGGATTGCTATATTGAGATCAACTTTCTTATTCCCAAATGTAATGTGTTACTGTAGAATTCTTTCCTTCTTATCAAGCCTAGCTTTTCCATTTTTGGGACAAACACGGATGTATCCATGTGGGATGGATAGAGATTCCAGGATTAAACTCACAAATGAAGAAAAAAGACAGCCTCACATTTTACATGGGCAATCACAGAAAAGTATTAATCTTAAATTCAGAGATTTGTGCATTTTCTGAATTAATGTGTGTTTAGGAGGAGAATAAAAAGTTATTATTCAGTTTCGAGTAATAAATTTAATTTACTATTTTCTCCATTTCAAGTATTGTAAATTGTACCAACTTCATAAAACCATTGCGGAAGAGATTACCTACAGCCCTAGAACGATATGTTGATGATTAAACCATTTCATGATGAAAGTTGCTTTTCTTCCTAACTTCTAAGCAAGTATAGTTAACTAAATTCCCCTTACAACTCTTGCATGGATTTGTAAGAAACAAAAGAATACTCTTCTGAAAGAGTTATTTGTTCTGCAACTAGTAGTTAGCCAGTTGAGCCAGACAGCCAGGGATATCAGGGAACATTATTCTTCTAAGGAACATTGTTTATATTTTTGGTGAAGAAGACAAATTGTGAATTTTGGAAACAATAAAATACCACTGGATGTAAGCTGTTATTTTATTTCTTTGCTTTTAGTAGTTCTATTTTGCCATTAATAACTGGATTTTATTACTTGATGCCAGGATCAAAATACAGGGTCTTCCCTCTCTTAGTTCAGCTGTGTTTTGGTTTTTTGGTTTTATTTTTAAGTTTATTTTCCTCCAGCCCTATGTAAGGCAAACCAGGGTATGCTGACACTCCCGTTGCCTTTTTATTCAGCTTTTGAGCCAAAAGTCCCTTGGAATTTGGTTTTGCTCTGCTTCACTTGCTGGGCTGAGATCTCTGGATCTGGAGAAGGATCAGCACGGGCTTCCCTTGGGCAGATTGGTGAAACACCTGTGGGTGCAAACTGCTCTTTTCACTGGGGTTCTGGTTTGGTTTGTGTTGCAGCAACAAAATTGGGTATCTCATTATAAAGGAGGGAGTAGGTTTGTGTGTTTATGCAAAGATAAGTGAGTTCAGTGCCTATATTCCCCTGTATTCTCCACCTGTCATTGCTTCCCTTTTTTTCATGATGGTAGACTTGGAAGTGCTGCCACTTCTTACAGCTCATTACTGTTTTGCTATGACTACTTTACAGCTAATGACCTCTTGGACACTAGCAATATGTTGCTGATAGTGTTTGAGGGTAAGGAGGTCACTTGCTCTCTGTTCTCACTTGTGCTTTTTGCAAGCCCAGCTAGTGCTAATATTGTTTTGAAAAGCCCACAACTTGTCATGCCATTATGCCATCCTTATTTAAGAATACTGCTTGTTTACTGTTTTTATTATGTATTCTTAAATTAGCCATAGTTATTTTGGAAAGAAATTTCTTTGCATTCCAGCAGTTAAATACCATACTTTTTCCCATTAAAAATGAGATCCAGGTCTACTGGAAAATACTTTACAAATACAAAACTGCCTCAAGTATCAAACCTGTTTATACAGATACCGTGGGTTTCTTGCCATGAAAAGCACCGTAAATTCCCCATGCTGCTTCATTTTCATATGGAATTACTTGGAAAGAAATACTGCTTGTGGTGCATTGCCAATTATTTATGTACTAATTTACTACCGGAGAATAATTCTGGATTTAAAAATTCGGTTTAGTATTGAAGTGATAGAGGGGAAGAAAAGGTCTTAAATTACTTCATATTTTACAATCTAGCTTAAATTTACCTGTAAATAAACTGGCAATGCTGAATTATTCTTTGGGGGCAGAACAGACCTTTTTAAAAAAGTAGTGTGTGTATTGGCAGTTTTCAGTCATGACTTTTTATGTAGCTTACCTGTATTGTTACAGGACAAACAGCTCTGTGCTGTATATAAAATATTAAGCTGTCTTCACATAATCATTCCCTGGGTGCAAAGCTTAGGTGCCAGGTTTGGATAGGAGGCCAGGTACAGTGAGTGGGGACAGAGCTCTGTGCTGCTCTTGTTAGAGAGGATGTGCACGTCAGTCTCTGGTACAGATCCACCCTTGAAGGGAATGACCCAAATAGTTGAAAAGGGGAAATATATTATCTTGCTTCTCTTTTAAAGGTTATGTTTTGTATTTCAGCTTTTTGATTAATCTTAAAGAAATAATTTAGCCTATGCTGTTCCTTTTTTTTTTTTTTTGGTGGTGACAAACATGTCACTAGCATGGAGACTCTGTTTTCCTTCCCAGCTTGGCCAGGGAGGGGTAGGCAGAGTTACTGCAGAAAACATAATGTGGGAGCTCCAATTGCAGAGAAACCTCTTATCCCCTGTTTAGCACCTGGCTATACCTATGCAACAGTAACCAAATATTTATAAATCTTTCATAAGCATTGTTTATATGAAGACAAAACCCCAAATGGGCAACAGGGGCTTTCCTAAATTAAATTGCATTCACCAAGCATTACTTAAGATTAAACCTTAAAACTCCCTAGAGAGAGTTTTCTCTCATTTTCCACGCTTCTGTTTCCCTTAACCAAGGGTACCATCACTGTGTATAGAAAGAAATGGTATTTATTTGTACTGTAGTGATGCAGTTAAGAGGGTAAAAACAATACTGTCTTTTAGCAAACAGGTGAACGGTTTTATAAAACTTTATCAGAAACTTGATGTACCTTGTGTGCCTTTTGAAGTGCCTGAGATTTGTTTTGTAGTACTTGTCACAGAAAATAATCTCAAGTCTTTAGAATTAAATGATGTAGGCATAGGGGTAGGAGCTTCTTTTGGAGGCCGCTTTGCCTGGTGTTGGGAGGCTTAGCATACAGCTACGTAATGCACAGCTTCTCCAGTCCTTGCCTGCAGGTCTTGTCAGTAGCAAGCATTGGTACCAGTGGGTAGCACCAGGGAGAAGAACCTCCTGGCACTGTTTTTTCTTTAATCCTACTGGTTTGGTCATCTGTGTCAGCATTTAAAAACAAATGTGTGACTATTTTTAGTATCCTTTGAGAATTGCAGCATGTATCTGAATTACTGTGTTTGTGTTTCACATGGAATTGCAGATGGAAAATTAAAAGCTGTGCTTTGGGCAGCGTGTGAGTAAAATTGAAAATAAATGCTACTGTATGGGACCTTGCTTCTGGAGCCAGCATGTCCCCTGTGTCTTACAGCTGTGCTGTTCCTTCAAGAGTTGTTCTGCAGTCTAATTATATTGAGCAGATGTTGAAGTCATGGGTGGATTTGTAACGGTAATGATCTGGCAGACCACGCAAGCTTATAGATTATAAAATTTGCTGTACATGAGGAAACTAAGTGTTCCGTAATGAAATTTCCCTTATTTAGGGTGCTGGTACTGTGAGTTGAATCAAAATTTGGGAAGTGGCTTCTGCACCTCAAAATGCACATTGGGGGATGAGGACTGAGGGATATCAGTTTTTATTAGTGTGGCAGCCCTGTTGACAGACTCAAAATTGCCTGAAATTCTGTATTGGCTTGTACTGTTCATGCTTCCAAGACATGGTCAGCATGTTTCTGTGGTTTGGCAATGGCACCTGCAGATTTCAAAAGTGGTGGAGTTCAGGTCTTCGTGGTTTTATTAAAGTTGTCTGAAAGGACATGCGTGTCGTCGGGAGGTCAGAGTAAATAGAGTTCCCTTGGAGAAAACATTTGGAAAAAATTAAACTTTCCCTTTATAGTGAAGCTTATTCCTCTTTTTTTTTTTTTTTTTTTTTTTTTTTTTTTTTTTTTTTTAATTCTCTCTTCCAAGTTTCTAGTTTTATGGCATGACAGAAGAGGAAAATCGTGTCCTTGCATTTGTATCTGGAGTAAAGTTATTGCTGCGTGGGGGCTGTGTTATTAAAGCACTGGAAAGAGATCCCTCTGCCGTGGCTTCCTGTCCCACTGCTGCACTCTGCTCACTCCTGAGCTCTTTGGTCCTTCCAGGTCTCATCCACAACCTCATAGCTCCCTGTGACTCCTCGGGTGAACTTCAGCAGCTCTTTGATGTTTCAAATTGTTTTGTCTTTGCAAACGTTGTCCCAAAATGTCCTGAACCCAACAGACCCAGGGACTGTGTATAAAGATGCAGCTGGGCATATGATACATGAAAGGTTTAGAAGTGCACAGATATGTAAATTACTCTTCTCACACATTTTTTTTTTCCTCCCTGATACCTTTCAGTTCTTACTTCTGTATTCACTCTCCAAGGATTCCTGTGGTTCAGAAAAAAAGAGGGAAAAAATGTGTTCGTTAAGTAACAAGTTATCTGGTGCAGGTATAGTAATAATCATAAAGTTTTACATTATTAGATGTAAATTTTACAGCTAGCATGTTAGAAGAAGCCCTTAAAAACCTTAGGTTTAGGCTTATAGGTAGGATTTAGGTAAGAATAGAATTAGTTCTTTTTCTCGTTTAGTCTGATTCCAACTCTTTTCACAGACAATATGAGCGTATTCTGATACACATCTTTGTAATTATGTAAAATTGGTAATAAGCCACATGACCTCTGGTTACAGATCTAAATATTGTCATTAATTAATTTCTTATATCTGAGTATCTCTCTGTGCCTAAATCAATATGTAATGTGGCATCTTTATTACAGTTTGCATAAATAAATGTATTCTAAAAGAACAGTCTTTTAATGAACACTTAAATGAGAGAACTGAGTTGGTGATAATGCATTTATTTTTTCATGCAATGAAAAATGTTTACCTTTAAAAACAGCATTTAAGACTTCATTAAATTAAATTCTTTTTGCCACAAACTGGCTCAGTTTGTGTGCACATATTCAGTAAATTGATTTAGATTGGTTTAGTACTTCTGTACCTTAATTTTTTTCCCCGTCTCAAAACTTATTAATAATTAAACCAAGTGAATGTTGTTAACTTTATGATATCACAATATAAGCCATGAAGTTAAATTTTAGTAGCAAAATTAAATATAATATACAAGGAACAGGGGCCTTTAGGTCTAGAAAACTGACTTAGTCTTGAGAGAAAAAGTTCACAACTTAACTGGTGGCAGTTTTATTTTCCAGCAAAGCTGAAAGTAATGTTCTAATGTCTGAATCCAGTTTTAAAAAAACTACACTTGCAAAAACCCAAGGTTTTCCCTTTATACATTGCATATCTTGCCTGTTTTGGTCTCTTAGTGAAGAAATTCTAGTTTAATTGAGTTGCCTTATATAGAAAGGGGAGGGCAAAATACGATACTTTTTTCCCTCCCTAATTGTAATACACAAAGTTTTTTTGTTCCTCTTCTAAATCATTCTTGGAATGACCAAATCAAGAAGACTTCTATTTTGTGAAGCCTGATTTTTGGTTAATTTGATCGAATTTTATTTACCTACTTAATCTGAACCATGCCTCCTCCTTATCGTGTAAAGTCGCTTACTGTTGCTAAATATACCGGCGTATTTTAGAGAAGCAAAGCCGTGCGTGAGTACAACCCATTCAGAGTGCAGTGGTGGGGTAGGGAGGAACCTGCTGGTAACCCGAGAGCAAGAGCAGATGCTAAATTAGCAGCTGGATGGTTAGTAACAAGCCCACAAATGTCTGCTGGGAAATGATCTTCTTTGGGCGCACGCAGCGTGGGTGGGTGGGTTATTCAGAGTTTCTAGCATCTAGTTGCTCTTGTGACTCAAAGGAAAGCCATGGAGCAGCAAGAATTTTTATTTGTGGAGTGGTTGGGAAAGTGTTGTCGTTGAAAGTACAGGCTGCGTTTATAAACTGTTGGTTTTGTGCAGCATTTTTTATTAAGGTGATGGCTGGAAGTATTTTAGTACGGAGTTAAGTAAAAAAAACACAAGAAGACCCTTGGAAAAGCAAATAGCGTTATAAGGGCACTATTAATAATTCCAGGGTTATGTTCTGTTTCCATCTTTAATAGTTATTGACTATTGACTGGGGTCAGAAATAGATCAGATTGTAACTGGATGAGACCCTAAATTGTGACTAAATAATGATGACTAATAGTTGATGTATGTTAAGTGGTAGCCAAGCAGGAGAATCTGGGTAAATAATCAGTGGGACAAAAAATAAGTAAGAGAGCTGTCAGAAAAGTGCTATTTATTTGGGAGACAAGGCTTTAATTTGTCTCAGTCTGCTGCTAATACGGTGGTGGAAATCTATCCAAATGTTTAATGTAGCTCACTTCAGTCTGCTCTTTTGTGCCCTCCAACTACAGCACACCTTTGCCCACTGAAATACTTACAGACTCAGTTATGGTGAGGAATATGTGTCTGGTTTTGCCTTGAAAATGGATATATTGCTTTATTCCTTATGCCAGTGATTATGTAAGTGATCATGTATCCACCGGTCACCGTTTCCCCACGCTGAAGAGCATGTTATTCTTTATATTTTTGTTCAGCCTATGAATGTGGTGAAAATGTTTCAGCTTTCTGATATAAACAGCTAAAAAAATGGCACAGATAGAAAAATGGCACATGCATACCAAGTACACCAAAAGCTTGTGTGATTTCTTAATCAGGGGAAAAAAAGCTTTCTCATGGAGGGCAAAAACAGCTTTCCAGCTGACGAGTGTGACTATGCCAATGCCAGCCTTGTCATCAGTGAGATTATTCTCAACGAAGTGAATTATTGGTATTCTGAGATAGTGGCTGTGATTATAAAAACACAAAAAAAAACACCAAAGAAAAAAACCCCAAATGAGCGGTCTCTAAGCTCACGTCTGAACACCCACGCAGCAGTGATTTAACATTTGAAGGTGCTGTATGCTGTTTATCTGTCCTCCTCTGGTATTACAACTTCAGTGCCAGGAGCTGACTGAAGGTCAGGAGAAAGTTAAGGCTTTGGGGCTGCCAGCGAGGCTTTCGGTTAAGATGTCAGGAAAGGCCCCACAGGTTGCGAAGAGGATTCTGACCGGAGCCTCCTTCTCGATGGAAGCCTCTTGGCTATTTCAGGCAGGGATACACAAGCTGGATCTCCAGTTTGAAGCTCTCCTATTCTAGAGAGGATGAAGAAAAAACTTTAAAATAACTGTTTACATTTGAGAATTCTTGACTGGTAAACAGCCTGGCAACTTGACTAGATCTTCCCTCGTTCTCCCTGAAAAATTAAGTAAGAAAGAGAGGGAATGAATTGAAGTCAGTGAGTTTCCGTGCCTGGTGCAGATGACCAAAATAAAAAAAGCATAACCAGTTTGGGATTGTGTAGTGGCTATTTATATAAGCCTAAGTATGGAAAAATGTTGAATTCATATAGAAATTGCTTAGGTTTTGTGTGTGTATGTATATAGATATAACAGGATCAAGCTTTAATTAACATGTTAATGTCTGTGGTAGAGCAGTGCATATATGTGCAGACCACGTCGTGTTAATCAGTTCCAAGTATTTGCATGGGGGTGGTTTTATTTTGGGAGGGGAAAAAAAAGGTAACTCTCCAGTAGCATTTTGCAGGGAAATTAAGGAGTGTGAGCCTTTAGTTGCCTTTCAGCATGGAATTACTTTTCCATCTTTGTACACATGATGGTAATTTAGTATTAAAGGAAAAACAGAGTAGATTTGTGTAAATTCTGCAGACAACACACCAAATTCTAGTGGGGATTTGAAATGTTCTGCTGTGTAGCTGATGTGCTGGATGAGATTGCTGTTTGTTGTGAAGCAAATGGAAAGGAAAAAGGAGAGAAATAGGCAGGGTTTGCGATGGCCTGGCCAATAGCAGGTACAAGTTGGGTGTTTGGGTTTTTTTGTTTGGTTTTTTGTTTTGTTTTGTTTTTTTTGTTGTTGTTGTTGTTTGTTTGTTGTTTTGGTTTGTTGTGTTTTTTTTGTTTTTTTTAAGCGATACTTTTTTTTCCAAATAAATTAGTTTCTCCCCCATACAGTTTACCACGAGCCTTTGTCACTAGCAAAGAAGATTCTGCTGGGTGACAGTAATGCTTAGAGAGGGGTCAGGCTGCTTCTGTGTACTCTGGTACAAATTAGCCAGTTTGTTCCCTTTACGTTCTTTTGCAGTGTTTTTCTAAAAGACAGTTCTATGCAGTTTTCTTGTATACATATTTCCACACTTTAAGGCAAACCAAAAATCTGTCTTTGCATTACTGTCGGTAAAATCCTGTAGTTACTCAAAAAGCAATAGTACAGCAATGAGTTTCTGCTGTCTTATATCTGGCATGTTAGATTTGAAGCTTTTGGGTGGTTTTCTCATTTCCATTTTTAATGGCAGGACTAAATATGAGAATGCACTGTAGTTGTGGTGTTTTGTTGTTGGTTTTTACTTTGTTTTTTTCAAGTGAGACTGTCTATACTATATTTGATTTCTGTATTTCATTTGGTTCTGTGCACTTTCCTGAAGTCAGCACATTTCTGATTATATCTTAACACTTCTTGAACTATTATGATTTCTTCAATAAAAGGACTAGATATTCAGGTTCAGAGAATTCCTACTTGTCTAAATGAATTTTATCTTGTTTGTACCAGTGTGGGTCTTTTTATAGTGCTTCCTAATTTCATGTATGATGTGTGATACCAAATTAATGCATGATCTGTAACTTTGCAGTTGAGTGCTGTCCATTGTATGTATAGGGAAGAAAATAACTGCAAGCCTCACTGTTTTCCTTCTTATATAGTATGCATATTTCAGTCTTAATTGGTGGTTTGAGAGACAGTAGTCACTGTTTTTTAAATTATGTGAATCTTTAATACAGAATATTAATATAAATTTTTAAAAGAACTATTAATGCAGAGAAAATGTTTCTTATCATAATTAGACATCTCTTTGGAGATTGTGGGAGATAGTCTGGAAGGTCTGGCTCTTCTGTCTGAGGCTTTTGTCTTCAACCCTGGGCTTGGGTTGTGTATAAGAACCAGCAAGGTCAGTTAAGGAGTCTGTAGAACAGTCCTTTTAACATCACATAGGCATGATCTTAAACAGCATTTGGTATTAAACTGTTTGCCCAGGTGTATGCATCCATATGCTGTCAAATTTTATATCCTTTGAAATTGTGGTTAAAAAAGGCTGCTTCTTGGTAGTGACTGATTGAAGTCAAGTCTCTCTCCGCAGTTTCATGTAAAGACCTGAGGGCTGCTTTAGAGCCGCATCTTCTGGGAGAGAAACACAAACTGAAATCATAGCAAATACGTGGTTGATACCTTCTTTGTCCTTATTCTAGTTCCTGAGCTGCTGCTGAAGCTAAAAAATACCTCAGGTACAAGTTAGAGCAGCACCCTAGAAAGCTTTATTTGTACATCTAAATGTTGCATATACCAATCATTTTTTTTCAGCAAACCCTTTTGCATTGGGTTTGTGGTGGGAAATCGTTTCCCTTAGCATATGGCCTAACATATTTCTGTAAAACTTTGCAAATTAGAAGTGCTATGGAAGGACTAGACTAAGAAATGGAGTGGGTTCATGTTCCTGGGACAGGTAAATTCTGCAAACACGGGCACAACAGCAGATGCCCTACCTGTGTGAACTCAGGTCCTGCAGAGAAAACCTGTTCCTGTGCCTTCCTTGCACTGTGGATGGGGCAGAAATGACAGTTTTATTACACCTTTCTGAAGCTGCAAGGCTAAACTGAAATACAACAATAATGAACAAAAATCATTCTTATCCACCACTGCCATCAGAAAGGAGGAACAGTCTCTCACAGTGTTTTTTTGGTTTGTTTGTTTATTTATTCCTCTCATTATAATAGTGCCCTGGACCCTTACCATGGGTGACTGGTTTCATTATAATAGTGACCTGGGACCCGGCGGTAGGCATCTGTAACAGATTAGGAAAGGTGAGATTTTAGGCTGTTGGAAGTCACAGTGGATATTTCCAGCAGATCCAGCTGTTGGGAAATACAATTTAAGCATTCAGACAAAATCCTTGTGGTTTTTTAGCTCGTGAACAGAGGTGTTGAAGACTGAAGTGAAAAAATGGAGTGTTTATGCCACATCTAAGTTGTTCTGTTCAGTTTTCTGGGGTACAGGACGAAGATCAAGAAGGCCTGGCAGGCATTACGAAGGAGGAACAGTGTTAAGAAATGCTCATTAAGAGGTGCTGTAAGCCCCTGGTTGGTATGGGAGCCTTTGCAAATGTTCCCTCCTTAAAGACATTTCAGTAGTGTGCCCATTTCACTGTGTTTTAACACAGATACAGTACGATGTAGCATATCTCCACCTTCCCTGTTCCCCCCAGCATATTTCATACCCTTTCAAGTTTGCCTCATCCATCACATTTCTCCTGCCAGCTACAGCTCTCAAGCCCCCATCCTAGTTTTTTGCTGAGCTGAGTTTCTGGTCCTTCACACCCTGCCAATTTACTGCTTTGACTCCACTGCTGTATAGGAAAACCTGCTGATGCTGACTCCAGACCCTCTGGCCCAGTTACGTGCCCCTCTGTGCTCAGCAGGCAGGCATAAAAAAGAGTAAAAGAGTCTGCTCTTCTGCACAAGATTATTCTTGGCCAAAGTATTTCTAAGATAACACAGGTGTTGCCACGTATAAACCCACTTCAGAGGGGAGGGTGTGAGGAGGGTTCAAAAGGAACAGGGCATAAACAAGGCAGATCCTGTGTGTTACTGTGGCACCATCATCCCATGAAAAACCTGCCCAGAAGAGAAGCCAGCTTGTGGAGAAATTGCTTAGTGCTCCATAAATTAAGGTTTGGCTCCGGGTGTGGCTTCTTTTTTTTAATTTTTTTTTTCTTTTTCAAGAGAAAAGCAAGAAAAAAAAAAAAAAGAGTGGATCTGGTCCCACTAAGGAAATGGTTTCTTTTTAACTGCCCTAGGAGGATCGATGAAGGAGGTGTGACACTTGAACAGTTCAGATTAATCTGCTGTTTGGAGTGATTTCAGGCAAAACTCTCTGCAGGTAGATCACATGGTGTGCTGTATCTATCTGAAAATAAAATTACTGTTGCAGGGAAAGTGGAATAAATATAAGACCTCATATGGGTCTTTTGGAAATGAAATGTGATGTAGCTGGATTTTTATATTTGAAGAAACATGTACAGCAGTATGTCAGAGATAGCAAGAGAATAAAGTCTGTCCTACTTTTTTACCCTTTCAGCTTTCAGATTCATACTGCTTATTGTTTGAGTCCCCCAAGCAGGCAGGTAGGTGCAGAGTCCAACTTGTAGGTTTACGCTGGAATACAGTGGTGAGGACACAAAGGGAGGTGCTCAAAAGCAAACTGCTGCTTATCATTATAATCCACGTGCTTTGTACGTGTCAGATCTTCAAAGTACACGGGATCTGCATTTGTCTGGAAAGAGTAGTTGAAAGCAGAGATTTTACAGAGGTGTCATTTGCCAGTCTTGATTTGAGCAGAGGTAAAAAGCACACAAGTAGCACAAGAGACCATCCACTAGCACAAAACTGGCGATAGTTTTTGTCCACTGTCTCTTGATGACACTGCTATGAAAAGTCAGGGATTTTATTTTATTTATACTCTTATGAGACAATGTAAACAAATACCTTTTAATTAACTTTTAAGGCATTTTTTCTTGAGAAAAACAAAATACATGTGTTTTGTGTGACAGCTTTTTACTAATATACGACATTTGGTTGTCTGTCCCTTCTTAATGTCAAATTCTCACCATAAAATACAGAAGTACAGATTATCTTGGAGATTATGGCAGCTGGTGACTATAAACTTTTTATAGACACTAAAATTTTGGGAGCATTTTTAAAGTGGTAGTGTTCTCTATTTAGTCTGGGACCAGATTGGTAATGGGAGGGAATGTGAAGTTCGCTTTCAGGAATTAAATCAGATTAATAAGACCCAGGTTCTCTGCCTATAGCAGAATATCCGTAGCCTTTTTTAAAAACATACTGCAGTGGGCTTTCTTCTTGGCTCTCAGTAATAGCTCATCCAGTCATTGTAGTCTGTGAATCCCTGTGCCAGCATATGCTGTTCTTGGAGACATGCATGTGCTTCCTCGGTGAACTTGCAATCCAGTAACTAAAAAAAGAAGCCTGACTGTTACTGTGAAAAACAATGGAATTTTTGAACTAATACTGCAACATGCCAACAGGGATCTTCAGCTCTCGAACTGTGGATCTGACTTGGGCAAAATTAATTTTGCATTTGAACGTATCAGAAAACTGTATGCTCTGCTGCTGTATCTGGTGAGAAAGTTATTCAGTATCATGGTTATATGTCCGAGATCTTTCTTTCTATTAGTCCATCTTTCAGCTTATCTGCTAGCTCATTTCTCTAAAGTTTTGTTACGTGTAAGATTTAGCAGTAGAGTAGGAAAGAGCAGTTTGTTTTAGGGTATCCCTAAGTGTGGAAAGTATTAATATGCATTTTTTTTTTTTCTGCTCCTTTGAAGCTCATGTTCAAGGTTAAGTATTCTGTTAGTTTTCTATGACAGTAAGTTGCATCAGAGAGATCATGAGAAATCATGAATTATACTGGTAGACTTCTGTTCAGCCACTGGTGCTGCCAAAGTTGTCCCACTAGTTAGAACAGAACAGAACAGAAAATGAGTTAAAAGCTATCTAGACAGAAATTAAACCAGAAATTACTAAATTGATGTGAGGAAAAACAAACCAATCACTACTTTAGGATCTGGATCTATCTGTGGACAAAATATGATTGATGCAATATTAGGCATTTTTCTTTTGGTGAGCACTTTCTACAAAATCACTTGTGAACAGTCAGGAAGTTGAATATGTTTTTTTTTAATTCATCAATTTTTTATTCTCAACAATCTGAAATGGATGCATATCCCATTATATTGACTACAAAAAACTTTTTCTTTTCTTGCTCCAAAATAGGGTATATTAGAATAGTTACTATATATGGAATAAGAGTAGAGACTGTTGGGGGTGTTTTTTGGTTGGTTTTTTTTTTTGTTTTTTTTGTTTTTTTTTTTTTTGTGTGTGTGTGTGACTTTTTTTTTCCCACACAAAGGCTTACTTGTGGTACTGAAGATTAGCTTTCAGTAGATTACTGAGAAAAAGAACAGATACACAGGGTATCTGGCAGAACTATGTTTCTCTGCAGGCTCTTCAACTGGAAAGCGTGGCACTTTAAACAGCCTTCGGTTAAATCTTTATGGAGTGTCACTTCCATGCTTAAAAAATAATTAAAAACATAAAAGTTGTTTTAGACTGAGGGTCAAGTTGCAGAACAACAGTCTTCTTAGTATTAGCTAATGAAAACATTTGTAAGAGGTTAGGTTCAGAAAACCCAACTCTTAATCTCCCTTTGTTAGCAAGCAGCAAAATCTAGTAGTTCATGCATCAGATTCTTCCAGCAGCTTTGCTGTTGGTTATTGGAGGGAGGGGGCACCTTGCTGCCCACTCCTTATCTCAGTTTCCATTTTAGGAAAAGGAATAGCTTGCCTACTTGATATTAGTGGCTACAGATTTTGCTGAAAATGTAAAACATTCCTCATTAGGACATCCTTGTAATGATGGTGAGAGTGAGTGGTTCAGTAGTATCATATAATGTAAAATAATGTACATTTTCAGAAGAAGGGATGTATTTCCTCTTCCTTGTTTCCCAGATGGATTTTAGGCTTTTTCATCCTTTTATCAGTCTTCCAGCTTTGTGTAGGACTCCACTGTTCTTGTTAAACATACCTTCTTACCCAAGGCTGACAAGAAACGATTGGTCTAGCAGGCCATGTCTCTCTTTCCTTCTGTTTGTCTCTTCCCTTATTTTTTACTGTCTTTGTTCCTGCAAGTTAATTCTTTCTCTTTTTCCAGTTTGTACAAATGCATATTTCATTTTTCTCCTGATGCCTTCTATCCCATAGAGGGGACTGATGTGCTACATTTCTGTCCCAGGCTACCAGGTTTTAGAAGGGTAACATTGCTGCTGTTACATCTTGGTCTGGCTGAAAATCAGGAGATGAGCATAAAAATAACCCTTAATGTTTTCCCATTTGCTGAGTAGTCATAAAGTGCTATAAATGTTTGGTACATATTTGCTGATATTTTTTTAATCATACACATCTTTAGTTCTGTTTGTGTAATGGCAACTGGAAACTCCAAGTCTTGTGCTTTATTGCCTTTAATTTTGTATGATTATGTTTTTGAATATGAAAAAAAAAAACGAAAATGAAAGGTCTCAATTCCACTCCTAGTTTGACACGCAGACACTACTCAGGAGTCATTTTGTAATGGGATGTGTGTTTTAAAGAGATCCCAGGAGCAGTTTACTTCATTGGCTGAAGTCAGGATTACTCTGTTCATGCCACTGGGCTGTGCCAAGGTACTAAACTGTTTATCAATTTTATTTCTGTAAGGCTTGTTACAAAATCAGCCAGAGTATAGTGAGCTGGGATCCCTGTTTGCCTTTTGTAATCCTCTGGCGAGGGTGTGTGCTAAGCCAGAAGAAAGGGGATTTCTCCTTTGGCTCTTGGATTTGTTTTTCATCCTGAACAGTAAGAACTCGGTAGCTAGAAACAGCGTTTAAAAGCCGGAGTGGGAGTCTCCCTTCCGAGGCGCTGGAGCCGGGCCCGGGTCACGTCTGGGCCCGGGGGTTCCGTGTGGGGCGGCACGGTTCGGCCTGGCTCCCCCGGGCGGCGCCTCGGCCGCGTCGCTCCGGTGCCCGTGATCCCTTCACCAAGGCTGTCAGGAACCTGACAGAAATACCCACCAGCATCGGGACAAGTGTCGAGTATCATTATTTACACACACATACACACACACACCACCCCTCTCCCACTTCCTCCCAGTCCCCCTTCCAGCCCCCACTTTTCCTTTTCTCTCCTCCGAAGCGCTGTTAACAAATGCTGGCTCTTTTAACCAGGGAAATGCCCTTCCAGGAGGTGTCAGACACCGGGTTTACCAACAGGTGGCCGTAGCGGGTGAGCAGCGGTAGCTCAGGCAGTCAGCAAAGCCGTGCTCCAGCTGGCTCGACTCAGGAACGGGGTGGGAGAGAGTGATGGAGAGGAGGGATGCAGGAGAATACTGGTGCCTCGCTAACAGTGAGGGGTACCTCTAAGTCATTAGTTGTTTTTTCAAAACAATTGTGGTTATTAGTATTGGGGTTTTTTTCTTTTTTTCAAGATCCGGAGTTTAGTAGGAGTATCAGAATTTGGCTCTTTGGTTTTCAGGCTGCCGGCTCCACCTGTGACAGTATTTTAAAGCTTGCAGTCCTTGCTGTACTGGCATGTATTCAGTAGCAAGGTAATGGTTGTTCTTATGTAAAAATACAGGTTTTTGTAGTATGAGCAATATGCAAAGCCTGTTTTGCCACCACCCAGATGCATTGTTGCATCCCTGTGATGCACAGCTGTAAGAGGAAGGTTGCAGGTGCCTCTGGCATTGAAGTTGCAGTCCCTAATCTGGCTTTAAGAAACTGCTGATTATTCACTTCTTTATGTATTTGGTTTGACTGAGCACTTGCTTTGTTTATTTCATTTCTGTCAGCATGAAAGTTTCATAAGTTTGTAAGGGGTCGAGCTTGTTTGGTTGGTAGACTTTCAAGGTTTGAGTCAAGTTTTTCTGAATCGATTGATAACTGATTGCTTACGAGTAAAACATTTTTACATCATCACTAGCATGTGATGGGGGGGAAAACAGGGCAAAAATGAAATGCAGCTTCATTTTTCTTGATACAATTGAAGATTCTGTGTTGGTGTTGTCATCCCAGGGTGATGGTCTTAGAGGAACTTGGCCATTTCTGTGCCACAGGTAAAGCTTCTTAATGGCCTTCATATTATTCTTGCATAGTTAAGCATATACCATGTTGGACATGGAGTGAAGGTGGACTGGGGGGCACAGGGGGATAGATGAGCTGCTAAATGTTGTTCTGTGTTCTTCTATAGCCAGAGACTCTATTGTCTTGCACAAGGCTTCTTCCACACAGCCTGACACTTAAACTGCACTTGTGTCTCAGGCAACCTGGGTGCTGCAGATTGTCCTGTTGCTAGATCACTGGGCACCTCATCAAGAAACCTTTTTTCTCTTGATCTCTGCTAGTTCTTTGCTTCCACAGTGTCTGACCACTTTGCTCTGTGTGCTGCCAGAGAAGGAGAAGCTGGATAGAGGAATCTAGGTCAAGTTATGGAGGGATCCACCTGCACCAGAGAAATGGGTGGAAACTCACTGGCTCACAGCTCCTGCTTGTGCTTCAGCTGCAGGCTCCTGGGTGACTTTCCATGACTGGAGAAACCTGTTGGAAAGTGAAGCTTCTCCGCTTCTCCATTTTAGGCAGTAGTGCTTATTATTACCTGAACTGTGTGCAACTGGCAAGGTATTGGGGTGTGGGGGGTGCAGAGGTAGCCTCCAGGAGGAGTTTTCAGGGCTACCCCATGCTGGACACGGCTGGTTCAAGCCAGACCCAATGGGCACCACTGCAGGTCACAGCTGAGCCCCTCAGCCATGGGCTGGCGCCTTGGGGAAAGCCTGTGCAAGATAGGGCAGAAAAGCTGAGATGATGGAGCCAGTGGGGCCAGTGCTGCAGGAGACACCACAACTGAGCTGGCATCACCCTCAAGGGTGTCCAGCCTGCAGAGGATACAGGTGAGGAGAAGGCAAGGAGGAAGGGGAGGGAAAGGGTTCACGCCCATCTCACAGGAGAGGCAAGTTGGCTGCTGTTGGTTTAAGCACCGGTAGGAAGATTTGCCTTTCCACTTATTTTTTTCAAACTATTCTATGATTCTATGTGCAGGGATGTATCTGTGTCCTTTACTTTCCCTGCCCTCCTCGACATTATGTTGAGAAAATATCTAGGAAAATACTTGGAAATATGGAGCTGTGTTTGGGCTACATATATTTGTGGCCTTTCTTCAGAACTGGCTGAAGTAGAAACTGTGAAGTGAATTAATTTCATATAGAAGTTACTTGTTAAATAGCATCAAATGAAGCCAGAATAAGATTTCTGTTGACATAGCTTCTTCCTTCAACAACGAAGATGTCTGAGGACTGTCAGAAATCGCCTTTTTGTATGTATATGCATAGTTAAAATGCAAAAGCACACTACTTGTTTACTTGACACCAGTTCCTCATGGGTATGAGTTTGCTGATTTAAGGGAGAGAACTGAGGGTATGGTTAGGCTATTTTATTTTTAGAAATTTCTTTTTTTTCATGCTAGCACTTATTCTTTAATATTAATAACATATACAATTATTTTTCCCTATCCCAATCCTGTCACATCCTTTTCTGTATCATAAATGAAAACCAATAGTACACCTCATACTGTTTGCTCAGTAATATAATGAGTATAGAATTTTTTTCTTTTATGTCATCCTGTTTTGGATTTCTTCTCTCTTTTCATTGCCATCTACTACTACCAGCTATGCTGACTGAGTGTGTGAAAAGGGTGTGTGGAATTAGTTTGTAAGCCCAACCCAGATATTTTCAATTGTTCAGACTCTTCCAAGTTTAACAATAAGCGGTTGGACTTGTTATGTGACACTGTTCGTATATGTTTAATTTAGTTGTCATTTGCCAAGACGATCAACATGCCAGGTATTCAGTGAAGCATTAAACTTTTAATTCATTATTTACTTTGAGGGAAAAAGCTGTGGTGAAATGAAATTCTCACTCTTCCTACCCCATCTCTCTGTCCCTAATTCAAGGGACATCTGGCCAAGGACATCTGTGGTAAAGCACAGCTTGCTTTTAACAGCAGCACGGCCAGGATAATTGGAATAAGGCTGATGCATTAATAAGTCTTTAGATATTGACAGGGAAATGGGACTGCTTGCAAATAGTATTTTGGCTAATCTCCATATGTGTGTGCATGTATGTGTTTGATTGGCTCAGGATGGACTTTTGCTGTTGCGCTTATGTCAGCCTTACCTTAGGAGACATCTGCTTCCGGGCATTCAGTTGCTGCCTCATTAAAACCACTGAGAATACATGATGTTGGATAGCAGGGAACACAGGTTTTTGACACTCACAGGCTAGGCAAAAGCTTTAGCATCCTCTGTTATTGTGCTTATGGACCTAGCAGACCAACAACTGCTCTGTCAAAAACGGCACATGGCCTTGTGAGGATTTGATATTGACAGCGTAGTAATCAAATGCCTCCAGTAATGTAAATGCCTCCAGTGTTTCTTCCCCTAGCTTTGAATGTAGGCAGCGATGATGTACAGATGGTTACAGATCTCTCATGTCTTTTGTTATGGCATGGTGATATTTTTGGCATGTAATAGCTTACTCAATCAGGGTGGGAGAAAACAAATTATTCTAGCAGTCTCCTGAACACATCCATTCCGTGCTGGTTGAGCTGGTTCCCTGATGCTGTGAGGTTGAACTTATCCTGCTAGGAAGCCTGAGGTGTCTGCAGTCTGTGTTGGAAGCATCCTTGCTTTGCCATTCAGTACTGTCCTTCCATAGTGCAACAAGGAGTCATCATCCAGTTTTGGTTGTGCCTTTATCGTTTATTCAAAGAACCATAGAGGAGTATTGTATCAGAAGTTGCATAGAAAATGAAGCAGTGCCACACAGAAGTAGCTGAATCTAAATCATGAATACAATTTAGCATGCTTTTATCATGTGTTTCATCATACATGTACTATTCCTGACACAGAAACATAAACAATTCCATATAACTTGGTAACATTCTTACTACCTCAAATACAACTGTGTGGTATAATTGGGTAAGGGAGCACAGTACTTACATGCTGTATGGCCTGTGAAGGTGAGAAGCATACCTGTGTTTTTCTTAGTTGCAGTGTGCAGCAGCCGTGGGTGTGGGATGTTTTCTTTCCTGGCATGGAAGGTGCAACAGAACATTGTGTCCTTCCCACACTGGTGTGAGCAGCCCATTCTGCTATGTTTTTCCCTGAAGGACAGTGGCTGGGTGAGCTGACAGGAGTAACTTGGAAAGCGTCTTCAGTGTCTTCAGTGCTAGAATTAGACTTGGGACACAAGATTCTGTGGTGATTGGTGGGAAGAAGCCTTGTGGTCCTGGTTCCTGGTCTGCTAAAAATTCTTCCCAGCTTCTCCACCTTAGTCTCATTTTGTTTAGTTCCTGCTTTCCCATTGGCTTTAGCATTCACAGAAATCAGAATGTGAGGGATTGGAAGGGACCTCAAGAGATTGAGTCCAACCCCCCTGCCAGGGCAGGACCACCTGGTGCAGGTCATACAGGAACAGGGTTTTGAATTCAGGTGGGTTTTGAATGTCTCTAGAGAAGAAGATTCCAAAACCTCACTGGGCAGCCTGTTCCACTGTTCTGTCACTCTCACTGTGAAAAACCTTTTTCTTATGTTTACACAGAACCTCCTATTCTCCAACTTGCACCTGTTACCCCTTGTCCTATCATTGGACATCACTAAGAAGACCCTGGCTCCATCCTCCTGACACTCACCCTTTACATATTTATAAACATCCATGAGATCACCCCTTGGTTTCTCTTCTCCAAGCTGAAGAGCCCCATCTCCCTCAGCCTTTCTTCATACTCCGCACCATTGATCACCACTCTTTGGTCTCTATTGTGTAGCCAGTTTTTAACCCGTTTCACTGCAGATTCTTCTATCCCACATTTTATGAGGTTGCTCATGAGGTTGTTGTGGGAGACTGTGTCAAAAGCCTTGCTAAGGTCAAGTTGGACTACATCCACAGGTTTCCCTACATCTACCCATTCAGTTACAACATCATAGAAGGCAATCAGATTAGTCAAGCGTGATTTCCCCTTGGTAAATCCATGCTGACTCTTCCTGATAACCTTCTTATCTTCCAGATGCTTGGAGATGACCTCCAGAATGAGCCTCTCTGTAATTTTTCCAGGGATGGAGGTGAGGCTGGCTGGTCTGTAATTGGTCCTTCTTGCCCTTTCTGAAGACTGGAGTGACACTGGCTTTCCTCCAGTCCTCAGACACCTCTCCTGTTTGCCATAGTCTTTCAAATGTGATGGAGAGTGGTAGAGCAGCCAGCTCTCAACACTCTTGGGTGCATCCCATCAAGGCCCATGGACTTTTGTATATTTTATTTGCATAACTGATCTCCAACCCATTTTTCATTGACCAGTGGGTGAGTCTTCCCTCCTCCAGGCTTTCTCTCTTATATCCAGGTCCTGGAGTTCACAAGGGCTGGTCATGGGAGTAAAGGCTGAAGCAAAGAAAGCATTCAGCAACTCTGCCTTCTCTGCATCCTCTACTCCTGCCCCAAGCAGCAGTGGGCCCACATTTTCCCTATTCTTCCTTTTACTACTTATATACCTGATTAAGCTCTTCTTGTTTCCTTTTACTTCCATTACCAGCTTTAGTTCTAGGAGGGCTTTGGCCTTTCATTTTGCCTTCCTACATTCTCTGTCAACATCTATATAGTTCTCCCAAGTGACAAGTTCCTTCTTCCATGAGCTGTAATTTTATTACTTCCATGAGACTTTCTTCAGAAGCTTCTTGGTGATCTGTGAAGGTCTCTTACCACCTCTCCCGAATTTTTTACTCAAAGGAATGCACCTAGTTTGAGTTTGAAGGAAATGGTATTTAAAAATTGACCAACTTTCTTGAGCTCCCTTTCCTTCCAGAGTGTTAGCCTGTGGGATTCCTGCAAGTAGATCCTTAAAGAGTACAAAATTAGCCCTATGGAATTCCAGGGTTGTAATCCTACTTATTGCCCTTCTTCTTTCTTGTAAAATACTAAACTCCAACATGTGTTCCCAGCCTTAGTGTTCCCAACCAGACCTTCTTTATTCATTATTACAAGGTCCAGCAATGCATCTCTCCTCATTGGTTCCTCTTGTACCTGCATCAGAAAGTTATCACTGATGCCCTGCAAGAGCCTTTTGGACTGAATATGCCTGTCTGGGCTTCCCAATAAATATCAGTGTGATTGAAGTCACTCATAAGTACTAAGGAGTGTGATTTCAAGCCTGCTTCCAGTTGACTTGAAGAAGGACTCATCAGCATCATCTTCTTGGGTTGATGGTCTGTAGTAAACACCCACAACAATTCCACTCCCATTTGCATTTCCTTTAATTCTTACCCACAACTTTTCAACCCTTTCATTCAGCATCTCAGGCTGATGAATGGTCCATGGGGCTAAAGCTGGTTGCTGCTTACCATCCTGCTCCAGCACTGGGTTAATGATTCATTGTAGACAGACATGTATGAAATTAGTTAGGCAGATGTACTGTGGCATGCCTGAGATAACCAGGTAGCCTGCAGAGGACAAAGTTACCTTTTTGCTGCTGGTAAGAAATAGAAGCCAAATATAGTTTAGAGTAATGGAACCTTCCAGTGCTTTTAGTTTTGTCAATGTATGAGCCACACAGCAGCACTGTTTTGGGATGAGCCTGTGATAGCCCACTGAATGTATGATTTTATGTGATCTGTTGTAGTAAGACAAGGAGGGCTGCTAAAATACTGAAATAGGGCTCTATATAGGGTAACAGCATTAACTAACCTGACCTCTTGAGAAGTTTACCTTGTGAGGGTAGAATTTTGTGGAAAAAAGTATGTTATATTTATATAAGCTTTTTTTTTTTTCCCCTCTGCTATTTGTAATATAACAGAGTGTGGGAGGAAGGAAAATGTTTTTATGCATACCTTTGCTATGGCCTCTATTTCAAGCATGATACTCAATATCATAAGGAAAATTTTACACTGGAGGTTATTTCTCTTGCTTTAAGAAGTGAGAGAAGATATGCATATTGTTTTGGTTTAGTTCTAAAATAAAAGGTGTCATTTTTTTTCTGGAGGATCTGTCAGAAAGCCTGGATTTCTGTATTACTTGTTGAGAGGGCAGCTATGACTTTCAGAAACTTGAAAGTCTTTGCATCTTTTAGCTGCCTTTTCACCATTTGTGCTTCTGTATTCAATGTGGAAAACCTGTGACTCAACTGGAAAAGTGAGTCTCTTTCAATTTCATTTTGATAGATTTCACTCTGTTTCTCCTGCTTTCTTCCTGTTTTGTTTGGGTGCTGCTAGTGTTGGTCCCAGCAGAAGTGTCTGGAAGAACCTTGCTCTGTAGGCATCCAGGATTTTCCTGGCCAGGGAAAAACATCAGAGAGGATGCTAGATCTGCTAGCAGCTGAATGTCCTCATCTCTCGTTGGGAAGAGCCGTGCCCACATGTGTCAATCAAGCAACTGTTAGGCTCTGGCTCAGAGAGTGCTCTCTGTATGCTGCTTATTTCACCAATTATCACTATGTAGCTGACCTTCCGACTTCAGAGGACCCAAGAGGTTGTGATGTGGCAACTCTGACTTTATTTTGCATCTTCAGATTTCCTTGACATCTCTGACTGATTTTAGAATCGGAAATGATACAAGGTCAGGGTCATAATGCATAAAGATAAGCTTGCATTGATGTAGTAAGAACTTAAGCAAACTGTGCCTCTGCAGATCTAAAAGGCAGCTGGCTGGATGTTCAGGGCAGTACCACACAATCAATAGAGTGTCAGGCTGGAAGGGATCTTGAGGATCCAACCCTTCTAATATTATTCTTTATATGAGGTGTCTCAGCACCCCATCAAGCTGAGACTTAAAACTTTTCAAAGTGAGGGAATACAGCACTTCCTGTAGGAGACCATTCCACTGTTTGGTTGTCCTCATGGTGAAAAATTTTACTCTTGTGTTCAACTGGAATCTTCCCAGGAGTAACTGGTGCCCACTGACCCTTGTCTTGTCCATGTGACTCCTTGTAAATAGGGAGTCTCCATCCTCTTTGTAGCTGCCCTTTAAGTACTGGAACATTGTAATAACGTCTACGCTATCCCCTAAGCATTTTCTTCTCAAGGCTGAACAAACCCAGTTTTCTTGTCATCTCCTCATGGCAGGTGCTCCAGTCCTCTGATCATCCTTGTGGCCCTTCTCTGGACCCTCTCCAGCCTGCCTGCATCCTTTTTGTAGAGCAGGGACCAAAACTGGACACAGTGCTTTAGGTGTGGTCTGACAAACAAGTACCCAGCAGAGTGGGATGATGACTTCTTTATCTCTGCTGGTGATGCCCTTGTTGATGCAGCCCAGCATCCTGTTGGCTTGCTTTGCTGCTGCAGCACACTGCTCATGATGAGCCTCTTGGACACCAAGACCCCCAGGTCCCTTTCCACAAGGCCAAGTGGATCCCAGTCTGAACTGCACTCTTGGGTTTTGTGTTCCCAGGTGCAAGACCTTACACTTCTCCATACTGAACTTGTTTAAGTTCCTGCTAGACCACTCCTCCAGTCTGTCTAGGCCTCCCTGTAGGGTTGCTCTCCCTTCTGGAATGTCAGCCTCTCCACTCATCTTTGGTGAGCAAACTTCATCAGTGTGCTTTTGATCCTAACATTCAGGTCACTTATGAAGATGTTAAATAGCATCAGGCTTATGCAGTTGCTCTCAGCATTCCAAAGCTTCTCTCAGTGCCATGCTGCTGGTGCTCAGCTTTGTGATCAGTGCTTGTAAGCTGTGTTCAAGCTAGGGGAGGCATCAAGTGGGGCTGTCAACACAGAGGTGAAACTGAGCTGGAAATTTGGCATTCTGCAAGGTCAGTGGCAAAACTCCCATTGACTTCACTGAGCCCAGGATTTCTTTGTTTTGGTTTTCGTCACTTGTGGGGAGGAAACTTTGCAGTTAATACATTCCTAACTCTTCTGCTTTCATTCAGTGTTCCCTGGTGGCAGCTTTCAGATGGGACAGACACCCTTGTTTCAGCATAGTCTGCCACACAGCTTGTGCAGCCTTCGTTTCAGCATAGTCTGTCAACAGCTTGTGCAGCTATGCAATGCCAGATTTTTACTTGATTTTCATTTCAGGTGAAGTTTATTTGACTGTTTGTTGCCTCAATTTTCTTGGAAAAAACTGTTTTTGTTTTTTCAGTCATTGGTTTGATATCAGTTTTATTGAGAGAAAGAAAAAACAATAGCTTTTTATAAGTCTCTGGAAAGCTGGTGGGTGGTAGAGAGAAGGGGTCTCATAACCACTCCACTGAGAGGGATAGCTGCAGGGTAAGGTCCAGGGTTGAAGAGAGTCACTAAGTGCCCCAGAATGGAGGTAAATTTCATTGAGGCTTCTCATCTCTTTTAATATCAAAATCAGTCCAGACAAGACAAGCTGAAGGTAATCAGATATCATTCATATTGCTGTTTCTTTGTGGTTTTTTGTGAAGGAGAAAGAAATTTCTCCTGGTTAAAAGATCAGGTCTAAATTATCATATTTTAGTGGTGCTTGGTTTTGAGGGATGTGTATCTTCTGTCATTTCTAGTATAACTATGGGCAGTTCATGTTATAAGGTGGTCTGATAAGCTTTGCTTCTTCTGTGGGTTTTATCAGGCTCTACTGAATTTGCAGCTAGCTTAGCTGTGTCCACATAATCTAGCTTGTCACTGCTATGTCCCATCAGTACTCAGCGAGCAGCCTCAAGCATGTTTGCATTGAGTAGCATTTTGTCTTGGGTTAGTGCAGTGGTGTTTTGGCAGCGGGGCAGGAGGCACAGGGGTGGCTCCTGTGAGAAGCTTCTGGAAGCTCCCGTTTCCAATTCCTGCTCCACCCCTGGCTAAGGCCAAACAGCTATGGGAAGCTGAATGTGCCTCTGTGAGTAACATGTTCAAGAAAGGGGAAATGAAAGTGCAAAAATATAAAAAACCACCTGCAGAGTAGAGTAGAGGAGGAGGTGAGAGAGCAGTGTTAGAGCAAAGACACCAAAGTCAGTGAAGGAGGGGGAGAAGGTGCCCAAGCAGAGATGTCCCCGCAGCCCGTGGTGAGATGGCAGCTGTACCCCTGCAATCTATGGAGCAGCACGGTGGAGCTGTCCCCAAAGGACCATGCTGGGATAAATGTGGATTTGTAGCCCCTGAAGTGTCCCAGGTGGGCAGATGTGAAGCTGCAGCCTGTGCAGGATCATGGGGAGGGCCAGATGTGGATCCGCAGCCGTGTAGGAGCCCGTGTCAGAGGAGGTGACTGCTCCCGCAGCAGCCGTGACTCTGTGTGCAGCCCAGGCGGGAGCAGTCTGTGCCTGAGGGACTGCACCTGTGGGAGGGACTCGTGTCCCAGGGGTTCCTGAAGGACTCTCTGCCATGAGAGGGTGTGAGAGAAGTATGTGAGAAATCCTCCCCTGGAGGAGGAAGGAGCAGCAGAAACAACACATGGTGAACTGACCCTAAACCCCCCCTGCCCCTCCCATGTGCTGCTGAGGGGGAGGCAGCAGTGAAGGAATTCGGGACGGAAAGAAGGGAGGACTGTGAAGGAGAAGGTATTAAGATCTGGCCATGTTTTCTCTTTCTCCTGGTGGACTAAATTAGGGTTTTTTTCTTCTTCCCAAGATGAGTCTGTCAGGTTTTTGCCTGTTACCTTAACTGATGAGTGAAAACCTCCCTACCCATCTCTGGATCAAAGAGCCTTTGGATGGATTTTCTCCTCCTCACCCCCCAGTGGGGTGGGTAGTGAGTGAGCGGAGGCCTGGTTGATACCAGCTGGGCCTAGACTGTGACACATATAAAGTTCCTGAGTGGTAGATAGGTACCTTTGCTCTCTTGGTAATGTTTTCTCATTTGTAAAATACAACATCATTCCTTTGCTTCTAGCCTACTGACAGGGATGATGCTAGGGCTTGCTTTTACTCTGAAGTCCATAGAGGTCCAGATTCTTGCCTATCTGCTGTGTCCTAAGCCAGTGCCACATGTCAATAAAATGCCCAGAATAATCATCCCTAATCTGAATGTGCATGATAAAGAGGAGGAGGGTATTAGGCTACTTCCTCTCTCATTTGATACTGTCTGGGTGTGGAGGCATGCCTGATTTATCTAGATTTTCTTCATATTATGCTCCTGTTTGCACTGCATGAGGCTAAGTGTTCAGTTGATACCACATCCTTTTTTGTTTTGTGAGATGTAAAATCCATTAAATACCACATGTGCCTACAGGATACATTAAACAGAATTTTAAATTGAAAATAGCTAGATAAACGGGCTTTGATGAAATTCAAAAAACAATAAAACATCTCTGTTCTTACTTGGTAAATCAGGATTAAACTTCAGAGTTCTACTAATCAGCTATTTGGTGTTGTAAGTGTATTTTGCCATGTTACCATTTGCAGTTTTCTTCATCCTGCTCTCTGCTTTTATATTAATCTAGGTCTCTTGACTGCAGTACAGAATTGTAGTAGGGTTTGTTATTTAATCTTAATAAATAAAATTCCCTAATATCCATTCAAACTAAGATGTGATTCCTCTGTCATTTAGCAAGAACAGAGTATCTTAAAACTGAAAGCAAAATATGTGTGGTTCTGACAAGACATTTTGTTGAGCAAATAAATGCCAGAAAAATACATAGAAAATGACCTGGAACAGTGAGATTTCCAGATAAATTAGAGGTCTTAAAGCAGTTAAGAGTATTGTGTAGAAGTTGGGTATTTCTGTACTTTATTGATACTGTGTATTTGCATTATTAATCTTCTCTAATATACTGATCCATGTGATTTCTTACTCTGTGATGGAGTGTGAATTAAAACTGCATTATAAATGCTAATGAAGAATATTATTAAGAGTAAGGAATGTCCTGGCATCTCTATTTCTATACTCAGCATGAGAGAGTAAAATGTATCTCACAAAAATGTATCATTAGATCTTTGTAGGGGTTTTACTTTTTAATAGCTCTAGAAAAGCTTGTCTACCCTTTAGTTCTGGTGCTGGCTTCTTTTGCAAATGAAAAACCAGAATAGATAAATGTCTTTGATTGGGCAATCCAAGGTAAGTAAATTGAGTCTCCTTATTCTCTCTCCTGTGTGTCAGCAACTCTGGACTTTTGAATACATAGGAACAGTGGGCATTGGACTTAGATGCAGCCTTCCCCTTCCCACCCCTAGAAATCTGATGTAAGGTCAGCGTGGCAAGATCATGAGTGCTTCTCCAAGAGTAAGTAAACTTGAGATGAAGCACAGAGCCCTTTCCCTCTTCTGAGAGCTCAGTGCTCTTGGAAAATAAATGGCTTCTGTAGGTGGGCTTGTGATGCTTTGTGTGTGTCTCCTGCCTGGAATAAAAATTGATGTTCAGAGATGAACTCTAGGTTTCAGAAAAAGCACAGATACCTTCTGGCCTCTAACCTATAAAGACACAGGTTTAGTTGCTATTGATTATTTTTCTCGTGGAAATACGTATTTCTAATGTCTTGAAAAGCCCTTTTGGATCTTAGGGATGTTCTGAAACTAAGTCAAGATGCCTCCTCACACTTCTCCACACCCTTTAACTTCTTGACATCCCCCTCTTCTTCGGTACATTAGGGTATGTAAGTTTTCTGAAGTAGCTGGTGTTGCTACCATTTGTAGACAGATGAACTAATAGCCTTTTCAAGGAGATAACGTGGATAATGTGGGTTTTATTCTTCAAATTCTCCCTCAAATACCATTGCCTGCTTGTTTTTGTGGGGTCTGTTTGTGTAAGGGTGAGTAGGTGACATGAACTTCACACTAGTAGCACACTCCTAGAACATTCTCATTAAATGAGAAATTATCTGTCAGCTTATGGTTATGTGTTAATGTTTACCAGAGGTGTACTTATTTAATCAGGTGGTCATTCTAAACATAATTCTTCCCCATCTTCTCATCAGATGGATGCTTGTTTAAGGCTGGTTTTAATTGAAACAGGTCTCAGTAGAATTATTATTCTCTAGTAATACCAGTGGTTTTCTACTGAAGTGCCCACCAGCTTGTAAATATGTTATAAACCTAGGAGTTAGGCAGCACAGTAAATCACATCAGAATTTCACTAACTCACAAGTGTTTTTCTCTGATTCTTTCAAAACTATTCTGCCTTCTCTGCCCTTTGTAAACAGACAATAAAGAAAGCACTTTATTGCACTAAAGCCTGGAGGATGACATAGTGAGGTTAAAAAGTCTGTGGGCTGAAAAACAGAGCATAGTCTGGGATACTTTTGCTCAGTAATGCACAGGGTAAATGCACCTTGAGGGTTACATTGTAATTGACTGTGCTAGTCACCACAGGACATTTAATAAATCAGTGTTGTTAAGCAATAAACTTTTATATTTGTTTATCCAAAGAGCATTATTGGAAGTGATTGTTGGTAAGAGATTAGGAAAGGATAACCACACTGAAATCTGTACAGCACCTATCACTTCAGGGCACACACTGTACAATGTGAGTATTGCTGAACTAGATTCAGGTTTGCACAATCATCTTTAGTCATTGACCCCTCTGGAAACAAATTATCTTCTTATTGCTTTCAGACTGATGTAACTGTAGGGTGTTAATATATCCTATTCCAACTAATAAGTAATCTCCCCAGACCCAAGAGTTTTCCTAAAGAGCTCAGCATGAATTGTGGCATTGGGCACAGCCAGTGAGGTGAGAGCTGTAATATCCTCACAAAAACACAGCTGGTGGGTAAGCGAGTGAGTGACTTTAAAGAATGTGTATTTTCCTTTAACATGCAGAGGATGCATTGCCAGCACTGTTTCTAACCTGCTCAGAAAGAGTCTTGGCTTTGTTTTCACACCAATGTTTTCCCCCAGGTAAGCATGGTTAGTAAGAATCCAGGCAGCCAACATGAACCTGACTAGAACTTCATGAACAAGGGAATGCAGCAGTAGGACAAAGGGTAATGGTTTGCATCTGGAAGAGGGTAGACTTTGGTTACACATTAGGAAAAAATTCTTCAGTGTGAGGGTGGTGAGACACTGGCACAGGTTGCCCAGGGAAGTTGTATCTGCCCCATCCCTGGAAGTGTTCAGGTTGGATGGGGTTTTGAGCAACCTGGTCTAGTGGGAGGTGCCCCTGCCCATGCAGGGGGAGTTGGAACTAGATGATTTTAAGGTCTCTTCCAACCAAAACCATTCCATGAATAATGCTGAGAAATCTCACTATTTGTCTCACCAGTTAATGATATTTTAACCTTGTAGTTTTATAGCTCATCCACAGGATTTACCATCTGCAGGAAACTCAGTGTGCAGTGGCTGTCTGCATGATTGAAACCTCCTGTCTGCTAAACTGAGCATCCTTAAAATAGCTCAGCATAGATTTGAAAGCACTGAGAAAAGAACAGAGCACCCTGGCAGCAGGACTTGGGCATTTTACAGTAGTAGTAGGAAGGGGTTTTTTCTTTGTTTTGTTTTCTTTGGTGTTTTTTGGTCAACCGATGCCATTGTGCTTAAGCAGCAGTAACATAAAAATAGCATCATCCCTCTTTTCTTCTTAAAGCATACCATGCAGAGCAGCCTGATTTACTCATAGATGCTGAAACTGGATAATGTTTCAGATGAGCAATGTGATGTTACCCTTATTTTTTTCTTTATTGTTACCATTATTTTATTTTTGCTTGAAATGGAATGGGACTGATAACTCAGCTTGACAAGTGGTGAAAATCAATGTGTGTGCATGGATAATGGAGGAAGAAGTAAAAAATACTGGGGGGAATAGGACTGCGTGGCTGGTCACTGAATGCTTTGCACTATTTCAATCCTAGTTCTCCTGCAACTCACTTTAAGAGCCATTGTTTGGTAATCTTTTGATTTTTGGTTAGTGTGGAACTGGCAGGCTAGATTTAGCTCAGATGCTGGTGGCTAAACATTTGCATCCCAAACCCTAAATACTGTTGCCTTTCTCAGCACTTTGATTCATCTGAGTCTTCTGCCCTGGCAGGTACCATTGTGAAAAGAGAAAAGTTTAACCATCCCTACACACTCTGCTATTTTTGTGGTTTTCCTTTTCTATACCAATTTATTTTGAAGGTGAGGCTTGTTAACGCAGCCTCCAGTATGAATTGTTAGTGGGCTTTTGTTCTGATTACATCTCCCAAATTAAAGAATTAAAACTATAGGTGCATCTCTAAATTAAAGCTGCGAATACCACGGTTTAAATATCAGGAATTTAATGTTCCAGAATAGGGTAACTCACCTATGCTTCTTGCCTTTAACCACAAAAGACTTCTGTTTCTCTTCAGGATGTATTTCAGCACATGAGGCAAGTAATTACATAGCTACTCTCTTCTTTACTGATGTGCAGCCTGATGGAGTTGCACATGGTGACACCAGCTCATGGTGTGCTCTTTGCCACACACTGAACGTAGGGGTGGCATCTCAAAGTCCTGTGACACAGCTGTTAGGCCAGATGTTGCAGTGTTTAATCAGGCAGTGTTTTTATTAACTGGAGATCTATCAGACTCTGTAGTGTGATTAGTAGAGGTAAAAACAGTACCAGGCTGTAGTGTTACTCCTTGATCAGTTAAAGCCCATGCCATGTACAGATCCATCCTTGCTTTTCTTCTGAGGGCTCTCTAAATTATCAGTCAGGTGAATTGCGTGGCCCGTGTTCCACAGGAAATCTGGTTAGTGTGCTTATGGCTTCTTCTGGCCCTAAAAAAATGACTGTATCATGAAACTGATATGTGACACTCACGTGTCAGTGAGTGGAAGGTGGACTGGGCTTTTATTAGAAGATAACACACTCCTAATCCAAAGTGTGGGTGTTGGATAAAAAAAGTGTACTTGAGGCTACCAGCTGCAGGCTAATGAATGGTTTGGTGTTCCTGATACTCTCTTGGGAGTTCAGGTTCCTAGTGGCAGTGCAGGAGTGTGAGTCCCAGCCAGATGGAAGCGGGTTTGCTCTTGCTTGGCAGCTGTGCAGTGCTTTGCAGGCAGCAGAGCAGCCAGGTCTCTGCAGTGTATTGGGGCGAATCTCAGCTTCTCATGTAATGGGTCAGATCTAGGGAGATGTCCCTGCTAGGAAGTCTTATAATGATGGGTTTATTCACTTGTACTCTTGAGGATGGAAACTGCAGCACAATACTTTGTAGCGACTTCTTAAATTTGAGAAGGTTTGAAATTAGGGAAATATGTCTGTTAGAATGTGTCATATGGCCTTGATTTTTGTTTTTATTTTTCCAATGTCACCCTTGGGCAGGCAAGGTCATGTGCTTCTGCCCTTGCTTCCTCTTCTACAAATGCTCTTACTCAGTTTGCTTCTGGTATTTTTTTTCTTTCTTTCTTCTGGCATGAAAGCTTTCTTTTAAAAATAAATAAAGCTATAGGGTTTCTCATCAGTAGAATCAAATGGAAGATCTAAAATATGATTACAGAACTTTAATTTCTTTGCCAAAAACTAATGATTTTTTTCTTGTCTATTTTGGGTGACTTTATCACACCTGCAAGGGAATTTTTTTAATCGTGTCTGTCAGTGTAATCCTGCCTTACAAATTCAAAGATTTTTTTTAAAGTATTATGAAATTCAAATAAGTGTTTGAAAAGAGGAAAGCACAAAATAATTATATAACATAATAGCCATGGAATTGAGAGCAAAGACCATTTTTAAAAAGAAAAAAAAAATTTAAAAGAAATTATGTATGGAACTCTAGTTGTTCCATAAGCCATATCAACAGGTAATCCAGCTCATTAGATCTTAGTGTCTGCTGAGGATTTCAGCTTTTCAGCAAGTGTAGTATTCTTGGAATACTGCAGGTGTTGGGAAATGAAAATAATACTGGAAATAAGTTACTATAAGAGTAATGTAATTTAGGCCTGCTATTCAATTCCTATGTATGAGACACTGGTAGGTGTAAGTTACGTGTGCTTCACATCAGTCTGTTTTGCCTGTGGTAGACTAAGTAAACTAGAGAATGTTCTTTGATTATTTTGTTCTAATTGTCCCCACCTCCCCAACCCAAACAAACAAACAAACTTAAAAATCAGTTTAATTTGATAACATAAGTGTTACAGATGGCAAAGTAGAGTGGACCTCTATTTACCATGTTGGTAAACTGGATGAACTCCTATCTCTGTAGCAGTTGTGGACATTGTCATGTTCTCCATCTCTGTGGGAGTCGTTTAACTCTGTTTACCATTTTCAAAATTCTTGAGGTGGCTTTATGTTAGTGCTAGTCTGTGTTGCCGTAACATTTATGTTGTGTTACAGTTTTTCTGAGCTGCTAGATCTAGAAGCTGAAAGGACTTTAAAGAGGGAAATTACATATTACAGATTTTGATTCAGTATCTTTTTCCTAGCCTGTGGTCTGGGTTTTCTTTTGCCATCAGCAACAAAGAGTGAAAAAGAGATTTTTAGTGAAGGATATCTGCTTTGCAGGCTAGATGACTAGGCAGGAGTGACTTCTACCATAATGTCTCTGTTTTGGAGTATGAGCTATGACTCAGGGCTAGGTTTCCAGCTTTGCTGTGCAAGTTGCCAGAGGGAAAGAATGAATGAATGAATGAAGGTACTTGGCTATTTTTTTTCTCAAACAGCAGTGTGCATGGGTTTTTCCTCAAAAGACTAGGAGCAGTCAAGGACATGTACTTCATTTTGTCCTGTTTTCAACCTATGGGACACTGCACTTTTTTACTGCACTCATCACCAAACACTCAAGCATTGGTTTATTCCTCTTAACTATGCCATGGGTGTACATTAATGTCATGGAGAAACCCTCTGCAACTGTGCCAGCCTTTTGCATTGACAGGACTGCAAATTGACTTGACTGGGTTGGAGGTCCTGTGCTAGTTGATAACTGTATCAGAAATTAATATTGCCTATAATTCTGATGTGGTTTTAGTTTTGGTTTGGTTTGATCTTGTGTTTTATTTTTTGCTTGCTTAAACTAATGGTTAGAGAACTGCCATAGAAAGGGTGAGATTCTACAATCTGGTATAGTATGGAGTGTTTGCCAAACTCCTGATATCCATGGGATAAAGTCTGTCCAGTATCTGTTATGTTGCCTTTACCTTAAAAGGCAGAGAAGGTTACAGCTGTTCCTGTATGTGGTGGAAATGTGTACGATCATTTTTGGTTTGGTTTGGTTTGTGTTGGTTTTGGATTTGGGTTTTGTTGTGGGTTTTTTTGGTGTTAGACATTTTCTGAAGAAAGAGAATCTCTGCATAGCATTGCCATTGAGGGTATAGTGCTAGGACCACTTCTATTTGAAATACAGATTGGTTGGTTTTTTTCAGCATGGGCTTGTACAGTTCAGGTTGTATTCTATTGCTTGGCTGTTACATATTAATAAAATGTAGGTACAAAGGGCTTGTATTACCTTATCGTGTAGTTCTTAATCTGGTGAAACTTTTCTTCTTTTCTGTTGCATTTTTTTTACATGCTCTATTACAGAAACATTGATCTTAATGGAGTTTGCTTTTTGTTTTTATACTTTGGAAAGCCTGATGCTGTTACTGAGAACAGTGCTGATGGGTTATTTATGGATTCTGCCTCACTATTTTATGGCTATATGCAGTTTTCCAGCTTACAGTGAAGCAAGATGAACCATTTCAAGCCTAAATTAAAGGCTCTTTATATTTGTGTGTTGAAATCACATGTTTTCACTGTCTTCTTCTCAAGGGCTGTATCAAAGCATTTATGTTGCTGCAAATGAATCATAGGTTTGAAGTATTGTAACTTCATCTGCAAACTAATAGCAGGTAGGGTGCTTAACAGATATCTTAGTACAGAGCACAGTGGAAGATGTAAAAAAAAAATTTCAAGCTAAATTTAGTTTGAATTTAGCTCATACTGAAGAAAGGTATGCAACTTTTTTTTTAATAGTAATGTTGCGTTTATAGTATGGAAAGTACCTGTGCTTAAAACAGGCCTTTAAATAGTACAGTTTCTCTGTGCTTTATTTTAGTGGGGGAACAAAAAGGCTTTTATTATGGAGTGCTTTTGTATTGTCCTTTATAGCCATGGTACCTCTGACAGAGAAAGCTGGTTTCTTTGTCTCACATTCAATGGTATTAGCAGGCTTCTTGGCACTTTCTGACTGCAGTTGCTGGAGCCCATCAGAATGCAGCTGCTTGTGCAGATCCAAGGTATAGCCAGAGCAGTGGATTTCAGTCTGTGGTTCATGGAGCCACTTTCTAGTATTGAGACACTTCAGAAAGTTGGCTGTGAAATGCAAATCTGTGCCATGAACTTTAAAGGGATCTGCTTCCCCTGAAGTCGTTTGAAATCTGTCATTTGGAAAATGTTAAAACCCAGTAATTTAAAGCAGTCACAGCATTTCATGAGAATGTGTACTCACTATTGTGGAAAAGTTCATATGAGGTCACCTGAACTGTTGCTAGGTTGGAGAGCCTGTAGTGGGAATGTTTTCCCTTTTCCTGATGTCTCTGAAGGAAACAAATCTTCACTTTCCTTTCTGCAAAAAAGAAAAGGAGCATTGTAGTATCTAAAAGGTCCTGACCTTGTAATGTCAAAAAGGATACATATTGTTACATATTTCACAGTTCTGGGCCCCTCAGTCCAAGAAGGACAGGGAACTGCTTGGAAGAGTCCAGTGGAGAGCCACGAAGATGAGTAAAGTAGTGGAACATCTCCCTTGTGAGGAAAGGCTGAGGGAGCTGGGGCTCTTCAGCTTGAGGAGACTTAAGGGGTGACCTCATTAATGTTTATAAATATGTAAAGGGTGAGTGTCAGGAGAATGGAGCCAGGCTCTTCTCAGTGATGTCCAGTGATAGGAAAAGGGGTAACAGGTGTAAGCCAGAATAAAGGAGTTTCCCCATAAAAAAGCTTTTTCCCAGTGAGAGTGACAGAGCATTGGAACAGGCTGACCAGTAAATTTGTGGAATCTCCCTCTCTGGAGACATTAAAAACCTGCCTGGATGTATCCCTATGTGACCTACTTCAGGTGATCCTGGTCTGGCAAGGGGGTTGGACTTGATGATCTTGATGGACTTGATCACTCAGGACACTTGTCTGGCTCTTCCTACTCCCTTTGGGACTTTCAGTTTGGTGCTTTGATTATTATAGGACAAGCTTTAAAAACAAAACCAGAAAAGCTTGTTTTAAGAAACAAGTTGGTATGAATCTTTGTAGCTACTTGTATCAATGCAGTTGGTGGTGTTGGAGGAAAAAATGACATTTGAAAACTGATACGAAATCCTTAAATGTTGCATGGCATGACTGTAAAGCTATGATGGCATAATCTGCATTTGTGCAAAACTCTGTCTCTCACCACCTGTTTACAATTAACAACTGTAGAAAAACATCAAGTGATATGAGCAGAACATGAATCCAGGCTTCTTTTTTTTTTTCTTTTTTTAAGTTTTATAGCCACATAAATAGAACTATTTATGAGTTTGGGTTATGGATATATAGAAAGTCAAGGTAGTTTCATAGAATCATAGAATGGTTTGGGCTGGAAGGGACCTTGAAGATCATCTAGTTCTAACCCCCTGCCATGGGCAAAGACTCCTCCCACCAGACCAGGTTGCTCAAAGCCCCATCCAGCCTGGCCTTGAACTCTTCCCAGGGGTGGGGCATCCCCAGCTTCCCTGGGCAACCTGTTCCAGTGTCTCACCACCCTCACGTGGAAGAATTTTTTCCTTATGTCTAAATCTATCCTCGTCCAGTTGGAAGCCATTACCCCTTGTCCTGTTGCTGTATGTCCTTGTGAAAAGTCCCTCCCCAGCTTTCCTGTAGGGCCCTTCAGGTACTGGAAGGCCACTAGAAGATCTCACCAGATCCTTTTCTTCTCCAGGCTGAACAACCCCAACTCTCTCAGCCCGTCTTCATAGGAGAGGTGCTCCAGCCCTCTCTGATCATCTCAGTGGCCTTCCTCTGGAACTGCTCAAACAGATCCATGTCCTTACTGTTTGACAGACAATAAAATCTTAAACTTTTTTTATCTTCACCTCTCTGGGGAGGAGAATGGGAGCTGCAAGTTACTGACAGATGACTGGTGACTCATTGGGTATATAGTGGATAAGAAGTGAATGTTCAGGGAAAATTTCCTATGGAAGAGAAATTGCTTGCTGCTAATAAATATGGCAGTAGCTCTCCCTGCATATTTGTAGGGAATTTGTTAGGCATTTGGGAAATGAAAGGAAACATCCTTCTATTTGTTAGGCATATGGAAATGAAAGAAAACAACCTTCTAGCAATTTTACAGTGTCCTGCTGAGTTCTCATTGAAATGTGCATTTTCAGGGCAGTGTAGTGATTTTTTGCAAGTTGAGACACATCATAGAAATTGTTGGTCAAACTGATTAAAAGGTGCAGAGGATTTGGATTGTTTTCTGAGCTCTTATTTTTTTGTGATGTGATGCAAGTCTTAATTTTTTTCTCTGCTAGGAGCTTACACTGGTAATCCAAATGGTATGTTTAGTCTTTTTATCTGCTAGAATATAGGTCACCTCCAATTAAAGAAGAGTTTGGTTTGGTATTAATCTTATTCAGTTTGTTGGGGTTTTTTTCTCCCTGAACACAATTTTGCCATTAAACCACTAAGCTATTCAGACTTTTAAGCATTAGAGTGCTTTTTCTATACTCTTATTTTCTGGATGCCCATTTATGTTCACAGGGTAAAAACCTGCACCCTAAAACCAGGCAGATTAAAAAATACAGGCAGTAAGCCTGGGTGATAATTTTTCAGTAAATATTTTATTGCTTTTTCCATGTGTTACACTGAAATCTGACTTAAACTAGGCATAAATTTAGTTAGAAGAGGTCACTAATCATTAAAATTAATCCTCTTAGACTTGTGCTTGGTTCGAGGCCAGCTATTGAGAAGTTTTAATTGCTCACATATGTTGCTTATCTCTCTGGCATTTTGCCAATGAAGTAAAGTTTGAGTTTGTGGAGTTTATATATCTGTAAAGTATGCTGCTTGTTTGGTGAAAGTTGATGCAGCTTTTTTGTGTGTTGCACAAGGCTCATAGCCTCCCACTGCAGAATGGTGCTTTTATAGTCTCCTAGAGTTCCATGGTAAGAAGTGGTATCATTCGTGGTTGACCTGTTTATGGTGCTTCCCTATGAAGTATAATGATCCAAATTTAATAGTACTTACTCAGAGCAGAGGAAGAGACAATATTTTAAGTAGAGTAATACTGTGGAACCCAGTTATAGCTGAATGAAACCTCACCCTGCCTCCACTGCTGCCGTTCTGACTTGGAGGAAACATTCATTTACATAAATGCAACTCTTTCTTGAGTCAGGTCTGGACTGGAATAAGCATTTAGGTTTCTTTCTTCATAGCAGCATGCTTCATACTTGACAGAATAATGATTATTTCGGATCCTAATTATGGAACTGCTTCATCCCCTGGGGCATGGAAAGCAAACTGTAGGAGTGAGTGCATCATTAAAAAATTAGTGTATTTTTAGGGAGGAGGTGAAAATAAAATGCAGCTCCATTGAACAGTTTCATGATGAAGAAAAAACACTTGCATTAGAGAAACTCTTCAGAACAATCTGAGATTCTGATTAAACCCCCCGTATTTTCTTACCAATGTATTTATCTTTTGCTTATGTGAAATTCTTAATTTTTTTCTCACCTTTATTTCTCAAGGAAAAGAATGAAAGCTCGCGCTCCTCCTCCACCAAATCAACCTTCTGCAGCAAGTAGAATTCACAGCGAGCTAAAGTCACCTGCAGAGACAGCTGTAATTTCTGATCAGAACCTTGTGAGCATGAAGGAGAACATGATAAACCGATCTGTGAACCTCACAGTCATTTTACCCAACGGGGTGGAGCAGAAGAGCACAGTACAAGGAAGGTAAGGCTTTGATTAATTCTCACTTTCTGGAGCCCTCTGTTTCCAGTGGGATATTTGCTGATGGTAATATCTCTATTTCTGAGTTTCTCGGCCATGCTTCTCTCTGCATTTTAGGCAGATGTCACACCAGAGAGTCCTGAGAGCCATGCGTAAAGGACACTCTTTTCTGGGCAGGAAGGATTTAGCAGCTATTTTGTCACTGTTTTTTTCCCCACGGATCACCCTCAGCACGTGTATGGATCCTGTCTCTTCCATGTAGTACCACTGGGTTAGTCTTAGATTATATCACATCTTGTATTACAGAGGGGTTTTGGTGTGGTAGGAGTAGGTGCTGCTGGCAAACAGTAGTCCTGACAGTCTGCCTGTCTGGAGTCATGCCGAGAAGCAAGCTCAGAAGATGAATGAGTGATTCATCACATTCAGAGATCCTGCCTTCACAAATTCATTGTGATTGTGCAGACAGCAAGCATCTGCTGGTATTTAGGAAGCCTTTTCTACATAAAAGTATTGGGTTTTTTTCCACAGGAAGAGAGGTTTCCCTCGCCACTGGGTACAATCAAAGGCAAATTGTATTGGAAAGGCAGTTTTGAGAAAATTTTCTTGACCTTGGGACCTCTTCATTCTCCTCACCTTCTCTATGAGAAATGTTTTCAAAGAAGGAAACTTACTACTTTATTAAGGAACTAGGAAGAGTTTTAGAAATACATTCAATACTGTGATGAAACTGTAACAATGGTATGGTCAGCAGTGGTCAAAAAAACTGCATAGAGTGCTGATACCAAATTAGGAGGAAATATAGATCCTTGTTGATGAAACAGGGCCTGTGTGTATTTTGGGTTTTGCAGTAGTTAGTCTGCATTCCTGTAAAACTAGTTGTCTTGGTCTAATGTATTAATCTATTTTGTCTGCTACTGCATTTGGTGGCTTAGGAGGATGGGTACAGCAGCATGCAGAGTCTGCTACTTCAGTCTCCTCCCTACTTTTCTCATAGAAATGAGTGTTCTAAAAGTAGAACGGGTCATGAAACTCACTGGCTATTAGATCCCAAGGAAAGCTTGTATTCCATTGGCAAATGCAAGCCACATGGGAGCAAAGAAGAGGTTAATCTTCATGCAGCATTTTGTGTTGAGAGATAGCCAATTGCCATCTGGTTAGAGAAGATTTTATATGCCCTCAAAAAAAACAAAGCAAACACTTCAAGAGCACTGAAGGAGTAGCATTTTAATGTAACTTTTTGAAGAACATACAAGGTACCGGAGCAAAAAACAAATGAAAGATCCCTGTTCAGTAAATGTTGTCTCCTGCACAGGTGCTTATTATCTCTGCCATTGCTAACAGGTACACTAAGGACATTTTGATTATTAGAGCCTTTAGTTTGTGGACTAAAACCTGAAAGAAATGTCAGAAACTAAACTTTAGGTATTTCTGTGGGGCTAACTATATTTTCTACATCAAGCACTCTAAACAACCAAAATGTTCTCCTGCTTCTATGAAGATGCCTGTACTCTCCATTGTCTGCATGAGAGGTCTAAGTGCCCTGATTTTAGCAGCAACTAAATTCCTGCTTGTGTTAATCTGCTAATCTGACTGTCACCAGTGCTTAATTTAGGTAGTAGGTCTTTTTCTTTAGCACTGTTTTGAGCACTGTGATAGAGTAGTGAGTTACATTAACACTGCTTATGTTTTTAGGGATTTGAAATTAAAAAAAAAAAAAAAAAAAAAAGGAATTTCAAGAGCATCTGAAATGTTCAGGGACTATTTTAAGTCTCCAAGTTTAGATGAAAGCCCTGGTTTTTTCATACCACTCGAACAGGCTGCCCAGAGAGGTTGTAGAGTCTCCTTCTCTGGAGACTTTGAAAACCCACCTGGATGCATTCCTGTGTGGAATGCCCCAGGTGATCCTGCTTTGTCAGGGGGGTTGGACTAGATGATCTCTAGTGGTCCCTTCCAACCCCTAACATTCTATGATTGTGATAATTTTGCATTGTTTTGATACTGTAAACTGGGCAGCTACAAAGCACAGTGATATTCAGAGATAAATATTTAATGATAAAGATACTGGATTAAAAAAAAAAAAAAAGGTCATTTAGTGTGAGGCAAGTATGGAAACCAGTGCAGGAAATAAATTCTTTTTCCCGTTCAATCTTTTTATCTATGCTGATATCATGGAAGGACATTTGAGACAAATTGTGCTTTTGTTTATACTGCTATAAATCTCTAGTATTTCCATTGCCATCATTAAAACTGCATCCTGCAAAATCTACTTTTGAGTACCCTGGGGAAATAGCTTTTCTGTTGCAGAAAAATTTTGCAAAACCTTGCCCTGGGCATCATCATAATGAAAAATGATTCTTTAATTTCAGGAAATAAGTTCACAGAGAGATGAAGTACACTAGAGGATGTTGGAAAATATAACTACTGTAGTTAATTAGTAACACTTAAGGTTATTATAAATTAACCAAGTTAAAAGTCGAAATTAACTCTTCCAATTTGTTCGTTGTATGTAAGCAAAGCAGCATGTTGTTACTTTCACTTTGTTCTCCATGTTAAAAGTTCCTATAAATATCAGCAAGAGGAAATACCATTTTAGGAAAAAAAGAAAGTGTATGCTATTTGATGATATTTTAATGGAGTATGGATTTTTAAAGTGGATGTTTTATTTATAAAAGTTAACTAACTCAAGCTCTGTTTAAAAGTTTATTGCCTTCTTGTAAAACACAATTCATTCAACATTCTTGAAATACATGGTGCAGATTTTAGAGCAAGGCCAAGCCCTTAAGGTTTGTGTGCAGTAACAGAATAATATTTAAAACCTTTTTTCTTTTTTGAAATAATTAGTCCCTGTGAACCCTGCTGTAAAAGATGTGAAAGGATCCATTAAAAACTTCCTCCCCCCCCCCGAATAAGATTATAAAATGCCTCCACAACCAATCTGTATTTGTACAGATGTATGAGCACTAGCTGAAGTGTTGAAAGGGTAGGCAAAATGTTTGCCACTTACACATTTTATGCATATGGATTTGTAACAGATCCACAGAAACTGTTAAACTGTTAGCAGGTCTGACAGAGACCAAGACATTCAGAAAGAAAGCAAGTAGAAAAGCTCTCGAGAGTTACTAGAAACTTTTTGATTCTCACAGGCAGTACTTTCAGTAGGTAACCTATAAATGAAGGGACTGTATGTCTGCCTCCATTCCCCCTGACTGACCTAGAGGAGGACTTCCCGCTTAACACACATACAGACCTTTAGTGACCTTTAGTGACAGCAGCTTGAGAAGTCAGTAGTGTTTTAAACACATTACAAAAAAGGATATTTGAAGCTAATTGTTTGGTTTGGAGCTGTCAACACATGGGTGACTGATAAGGAGAAAAGTAGGGTGGGTGATTGTTGATTCTGTTATCTTATGCATTCTCTCATACCTGTGATGCATGGAGTGCAGGACACTAGAACAAGTAAACTTGCTTAAGCTGTAGTTCCATTCTGCAAATACTGGAGGACAGAGCTCGGTGCAGACTGGATGTTACATGGAGCATAAGGCAAATTCATCACAGAAGGAATATTCTTACATAGTTCTCAGTGAAAGAAGCTTAGTCATATTAATCATAGGCTTATAACTTAACATATGGAATGGTATCTAAAGCAAGACTAAAGGTTTGAAATCATCCCAGGTTGGTAAAACATGAAAGGTATGTTAGAAGGTGATGAACAGGACACATACAGCAAAAAAATTAAAAACTAAATAGGGATCAGGTTAAAGCTACAATAGGTCAATGTAGTCAGTTGGTTTTTTTTAAAGCCCTGAATAATTTCCTGAAATATGTTGGATAAGGCCACTGGAAATCACCTGCTTTAACTCCCTGCTCAGTGCAGGTCTCACAAGAGCAGGGTCACTCAGGGCTGTCTCCAGACAAGTTTGAATAGAACCTTCCTGTACCCCTGTTCTAGGGCTTGACCATCATTGTGGGAAAAAATGTTTATTCGTACCTGGAGTTTCCTATGTTGTCACTTGTCTCTTGCCATTTACTGCTGAGAAGAGTCTGGTTATTGCCTGTCAACAGCAGCAAGGTCCCCCTCCACCTTTCTCATCCTAAAGCTCAACAAACCCAGTACTCTGCCTCTTCTGGTGTGTCATTTTGATGTTCCTTCTGTGGACTTGCTCATTTATGGAAAATAAGAGTCAAATATACATGAGCAGAGTAAGAAAAGAAAGTATTTATGAATATCTATTTATCATGCTTCCTGTTCTTCTTTTGATGCAGTTTGCTTTTTAGTATATAAACTTCTGGTTCTGTAGGGAAACAATATTTTAATGAAGTGCCTGCTGTGCTTTGAAGCATGAGGAAACAATAGTGGCTAGCACTATTTTCTATTTTTAAATATAGAAGCTTTTCTTTTCCAATCAATTGTCACTTAAAATTTCTAGTCTGTGTTATTCATCAACCTAAAAAAAAGATTCTTTCTCCCAGTTTGAAATGTTGTGCTATTTTTCTGTTTGGTTGTTTGTTGTTGGTTTTTTTAATGGGCATTTGTAGGATGAAAGTAGAGGGGAGCAGGAAAGTCAATGTCATTTGACCATTTTACAAGACTACAATTTTATCCTACACATTTATTTCCTGGATGCATGGGATGGTGTTTCTTGATGGATTACTCTGTGTGATCCCAAGGAGATCAGGCCAAGCCACACACAAAACAGCTTATTTCCTGCCTCTTAAAATATAGATGTCTTTGCTGCATTTTACTGGTGAACAAGATGCAAGTGATCTGACACACTCAAACTCGATCAGGATTTCAGCCTGATAAGTATTGCCAACAGAATAGTTACTCTTTACTCTCTAAAATTGGTGTTAAATGTCAAACAGCTTAATAGTAGAGTATCAGGACGGAGCCAAATTACTCTTCTATGCTAAGAATAGTTGTCTGGACCATCTTGTCTTAATCTTCAATTGCGTTCATCCTGTCACACCAGAGTGTTTGCACTCTCCACCCAAACGTCAGCAACATCTCACTAAAATAAGTAAATAATGCTTAGCTGAGAATTTGGATAAGCATGAGACATTTTCCTTGTTCATTTCAGCTTTCCTTTTAGTCCTTTATGGTCAGACCTGCCTTGAATTTCAAAGCAGAGTTTGCTTCTAGGTCTGAAAAACAGGTTAAAATGAAGTACAGATGTGTCTGGAATTAAATGAAAACAAAGGAAGGTTTGACTCTGCATCAACTCAAAGCTAGGAAGAAAAGTTGGTCTAGATTGGTAGATTGTTCAGTACTATTCTCTTCCTGTGTTTAGCAGCTCTCTTCTGTGCATGGCACATACATGTAGTTACTTGAAATACAATTCTCTTTTGAAATCAGGCTGAGCTGTATAAGAGTTTAGAAGGAAAATTTTTTCCAGTTGGCAAAATTGAAGTCTGATACAAGAAACACCTTCATTGCAAGGACTTCCCAGTTGTCTTACTTCTCTGGAACACATGAATTTTGAAATTCGTTTGTAGAATTTATCTCTTTCTTTCTTAATCCTTCTGAAGTTTTGTGGAAATTATTTCCCCAAATTTACATTTTGGCAACAGCATATTATTCACTTTGAAGTTCTTTCAAAAGCTTCAGAGAGAGTGCTTAATTTGTACTCTTAAATTGTACAGGTGAAGCCTGAGGATGCTTTTCATGGAACAGTTGTTTATTCTGAACAGTATGGCTCAGAATGGGAAGTTGCAGACTTCCTTAAGTGTTATATTTAGCACCTACCTGTTCTGTAATCAACAATAAGACAAAACCGCAGATTTGGCTGGATTTTAAAATTTATTCATTGTCTGGAAGAATTTACTCAACTTACATGACTGTCTGCAACTTATTTTCTCAGATGGCTGGTGTGGATTCTAACCTTGTTCCAACCAGGGTACTGTGGCTGTTGAACATATTTCATAATTTCAGTGGGCGCTACAAAATTTGTAATCTGTTCTTTTGGAAAACCATATGGTTAAAAAAGAAGTACTTTTCCAAGTGCTATTATTTTTTTAAAAGTGTTTTTAATGAAGTAGCTTGTGAGGTAAGATAAATGTGCAAATTTGAATGAATTATCACAATATTATACACTACAGAACTACTAGTGTTCCACTTTAAAGAGAAATGTCTAGCAAGCAGAACACAATGTGTTGCGGTTCTGCCAGGTTATTTGCTTTTCTCTGAAACAATAGTAATAAGGCTGGGAAAGAAACACATGCAGATTTCACTTTAAAGAGGTATGTCTGTAAGCAGACAAGCTGAGATCTGTATCAGGCACTTTAAAATGCTGACTGCTGCACGACATAATGAATATTCATGTAAATATCAGTGTAAGTGGGGTTCTTCTATAGTTTGAATTTAGTAAGTGTAAATGTTTCTTTTGGTTGGTGGTGTGTTACATATGAATTAAACATGGCTGTGAAATACAGACATTTGCAACTTGGAGACAGTGCCAGAGTTAAGTTGTCATAGAATCATAGAATTGGCTGGGTTGGAAGGGACCTCAGAGATCATCAAGTCCACCCCTTGACCCACTACCGCTGCAGTTACCAGACCATGGCACTGAGTGCCACATCCAGTCTCTTTTTAAATATCGCCAGGGATGGAGAATCCACTACTTCCCTGGGCAGCCCATTCCAATGCCTCATCACCCTCTCCATAGAGAAATTCTTTCTAATGTCCAACCTAAACCTCCCTTGGCACAACTTGAGACCGTACCCTCTTGTCTTGTTGAAAGTCATCTGGGAAAAGAGACCAACTCCTCCCAGCTACCCCCTCCTTTCAGGGAGTTGTAGAGAGTGATGAGGTCTCCTCTGAGCCTCCTCTTTTCCAGGCTGAACACCCCCAGCTCCCTCAGCCTCTCTTCATAGGATATTTGCTTAAGTCCCTTCACCAGCTTAGTTGCCCTCCTATGGACCTACTCCAGGACCTTGATATCCTTCAGGTCATGATATGACCTGATACAGTTTCAATTCAGATATTGCACCTTTCTGTTTAGATACCCTTTTTTCAGCAGTTACCACAATACTCTATTTTTCTGAAGCCTTGTATATATATATTAATGACATCTGTTTTCTTTGTTTAATCTTCAGTCATCTTCTCACTGTGTTCATCTCTTTTCAATGCAATCACCTATTCCAAATTTTCCACCCTTGCCACTCTCTTCATCTCACACTGTGTAGCTCAGTCAAACTTCAAATAAGCTGCTGTTAAGAATGTCCTTTCTCACCTCTGGCATTAGAGACGCTGTCATCTACATGTGTTTTAGTCTTTAACCTGTTAATAAGTGTTCATTCTTTTTTTCCACTCTCATTCTATTTGTCTAGCTCTCCAGGGTTCTTCACCAACTTCTTGAGCAGTTGTTGGCCAACAACATCCACACAGAAGATGGGCAGCCCCCCCCTCTAGTTTCCCAGATGCTCACAGCTTGCAGCTGAAGGGCAGTTCAAGCTACAGATACAGTGGTGGTCACTAAAAACTTATGAAGGATTTTATTTTCTTTGAATGTTCTTGCATTTTAATATCAAGTTTTTCCAGGTCACACATTATACGAGATACCTGTTCCTTCAGCAAGTATGCTGTGTATGCACGTATTTTCACTTCTGTTAGAAGAAAAATATCCCATGTATATAACAGGCTGATAATTTTTTTCAGGTTCTCTTGTGGCAGATACAAGTTTATGAAATCAAAACTTTTCAGGCACATAACCAGTTGTAGTAAACCTGTTTTCTCTGGTCTTGGATGGAATTTTAGGGAGGAAGATTGATTAAAAAAAAAAAAAAAAGACCCATCCCTTCAGTAGAGGATTTCTGGGGTGTGGAAGGACATAGTTTGTATCTGCTGAGTCAGACAGTATCAAAGCTCCAGTGAATGTTGAGTTATTGACACGAAATGGAGTACCTCCATGCAAAGGAGTGGTATAAGAGAGGAGTAGTGACTATTTTCTAACCTTGTGGTTTAAGAATCATGTCTACAATGAGTTCTTTATACTGGATTAATATCTTCACCTAAATACATACAGAAAACAACTCTTCTTCCTGGAAGTAAGACTGTTGTTAAGTGTATTTGGAGGGAAAGGGAAAAAAATCTCAAAGTTGTGATCTGAAAAAAAAATCCTATCTACCTTTCATTCCAGATGTAAATGCACCATTTTTAGTTGTGTTTTGTGATGGTTCATATGTAAGTAGAGTTTATTGCTGTGAGTGTATCAGAGCAGAGTTTGAGTTGGAGGATGTAATGTATGAGTTTAGTATGTACGATGCACTTTGCTCATTCTTGGCTTCTGTTTGATAGTGCTGTTATTGGCACTGGTCTCTGCCTTATACTGAATAGTTAATTGCCAGCTCGTAAAAACACACTAAAGTGCAAATATATTTAATTTGTAACTTTTTATCTGATCTGTTTAGGTTTCAAAGCATTAGCACTGCTCCCTCCCAAAGATGGTTAACTATTGACATATCCACACTTGTATCATCTTTTTTTTCTCCCATATTAAAACTGAGATAAATTTTTTAGCAACTGTTTGTGGGGTTTTTTCTCATGGTAACAGTGAATATCTTCTTCCTTGCAGTAAAGCTGTGATGGATCTATTGGTTGATTTATGCAGCCAGTATCGCTTAAATCCATCCCAACATAGTCTTGAACTGAAGTCTTCAGGAACTCAACAACCTCTGAGTTATAAGCCAAACACTTTGATAGGAGCACTGGATGTACAGACAGTACTTCTGAAAGAGAAGGTCCCCGAGGAGAAGACAAAGAGACCTCTACCAAGGGTCCCTGAGGTTGGTACTCTGTAGGGCTAAAGTGATGCCATGAAACAGCATTTCATTCGTATGATTTCAAGTAGTTTGTCCAATCTTTGCATCTTCAGGCCAAATGGGAGAGGATTGACATGGACTATAACCTGCTTTACTAGTTTAATGGATTTGCTTGCAGATTGGCAGGTGACAGTCTGGACTCCAAAATTTAGGCAAAATATCATGTTGCATTTGGTCAGATAGATGGAAATCTGTTCTTACAAAGACTTTTGATTAAGGACCAAAGTGACTGAAATAAGGGTAGTGGCATTGTCTGGAGGTAGGTAGGACTTTGGAGGTATTTTGTTTGCCATCTTTATTGAAGATAAAAGACAAGACATTAATAAATGTGTTTATAAGTATTGTGAAGATTCAAGAAGTAGACATTTTCCAAATATGTTTGCTGAAATTTTTATTATGTTGTAACACTCCAGCTAATACACTGTCATGCCTTTCAACATGGTACTTGTAAACACTCACAAATTACATTTGCCTCCAATTCCTTTTCCTTACTTGCCTTTTCTTGTGAATATCACCTCAGTGTCAAGGGAGTTAATGAAAATTTAATTTTTTAAAAAATTAAAATTATTTGCTACAGTATGCATGTGGGGTACGTTTGTCCAGGAGAACGTACGGTAATATAGAAGTCCTCAAGAACTTTCTTATTGTAATAGACTGTGGCCATTGCAGAGAGAGGGCTGAGAGTTTGAGTTTGTGTTTGTTTCTGCAGAAATCAGTGAGGCTGGTAGTGAACTACTTGAAGACACAGAAGGCTGTGGTTCGAGTTAGTCCAGAGGTGCCCCTCCACAGCATCATCCCAGCTATTTGCGAGAAGTGTGAAGTCAGCCAAGAGCACGTTGTTCTTCTGCGAGATGGCATCACTGGGGAGGAGCTGGAGCTTACCAAGTCCTTGGAGGAGCTGGGAATAAAGGAATTGTATGCCTGGGACAGAAAAAGAGGTGAGCTGAGGCTGAAAGAAGTCACTGCGAGGTGAGATGATGTGCCAGCAATAGGGATGGACAACTTAAAAGGATTTGTGCTCTCGTTCCTTTGGCGTCCAGCTGAAACAGCAGAGTGACATCTCAGTCCAGAGAGCAGTCTGGCTTTGTTCAGTGAGCTGTGCCCACAGTGGCAGCAGCATGCCCAGCCATCCCTGGCTGATCTCAGGCTCTGTGCCAGGCTGGGCTGGCCCCTGGCAGGGAGCAGATTGGCCTGGGACAGGGCAAAGGGAGGAGCCTTGCTACCTCCTGGAGCTGTTGTCAGTACAGGTGTGCATAACACAGACACCCCCTCCAGGCAGAGACTGTCACCTACCTGTGCTGTGGGTTGGAGAATGAAAGAAGAGACTTACCATAGTCATGGCAGCTGTGAAAGCTGAGAGGCAGAGGAGACGGGCCAGGGCTTATGAGAAACAGACTGTGAATAGGTTCAGAGACGTTTCCTCCAGAGTGAAGTTACTGAAGGTTTAGTGAAGAGGAGCTAAGAGGTATTCTGATTTTTAAATTTTGTTCTCTTGTTTATTTACCTCACTTTGTGTTCTCCTAGATGATACTGTAGCTTCTTGGGTTTGAGTTTTATCAGCTTGACTGTGTATTCAAATTGCATAAATATGCAATGTTCTTTAATATATACCTGCTTTAAAAACACACATTGACAAGCTCTGCTTCCTTTGAGGTCACAGTGATATTCATTAAAATTGCCTCCTGTGGTTTGTATCACTTGGTATTACTTCCAGCACAGTAAATGTCCTTATTTATTGTTTAGATAATGTCAGTCTTGTAGGTGCTGAGCACCAGGCTTATTTTTTATTTATACAGTTATTTATTTATGTCGATGTTCTGTCTCTTCTTTCAAACTCCTTTGGTAAGTGACAGTTCTACCTCTATGCAAGTCAAATTTCAATGAATTAAGAATTTTAAGTAAACTTAATGTCTCCTTTTCCTTTGAATTGTTAGGGTGCTCAAAAAAGTGGCTGGCAACATGTCATAACTCAATCATATATTGGGTTTTTTAAGACGTTTACTGTAATTAAGCAAACCATTTTGGAGATACATATTGAGCATAATGAGTATTCAGTAGTAATCATTCAGCATATTTCAGGGACAACTTAGAGAGTAATTGGCCTAAGCCTTCCTAAAACTCTTTTCCTTTAAAATGAAAGTGATGGTGTATATACTGGTGCATTATTGGTCCTGAATTCCTGTTCTGGCCTGTACAGTTAAAACCATGACTTTATTTCAGGGCTGTGTTTATAACAAGTGATACAATATTACATAGTGCTCTCTGGATTTTATTGGCTTCTATATTTTATTCTTTTTTCACCTCTCAGTATATCTTTCATTATTATAAAATCCCCCTTGATCCTGAGCGATTTCTGCCGCCTTCTTATTCTGCACCATGGTGTCTAATGAGAAGATGGGTAAATAAACATAAAACTTACAAAAGGTTTCCCTTGTTTCCAGTAAATCCCTTCCTCACATGTTCTTATCTGTAACCTCCAAGAAGAATAAACTGGTTTGTTTCAGTAGCAGTTGATCTATGAGTTGCGCACTGAGTAGATGTCCAGTCTGTTTAGTTATCAGAACTGACAGATTTTAAAAACATATTCCCACTAATAGATAAGGCATCAAGAGCTGCTACAAGCACAGGCAGTGCTTGTAGGAGCAAGTTCTAAAAAACCTTTGTGCTAGTCATTCTCTCCTTCCCTGAAACAGAAATACCAAGTGCTGAAGGATTATTAAAAGACAAGCTCTGCTGCCACCTGCTTACATAATTTGATTTAGCAGCTGAAGCAGCTTCACAAGTGAATTGGGAATTAGTAATGCAGCTGCACTGTTTCAAGTACCAGCTTTGCATATCTGCTCTTGGTCAACATTTTTTTTCTGTAATATTTAGGCAAACAAATACTAGGAGTAATTAATGAATACTATGGCTTTTGAGGCAGTACTACAACTTTAATATGTCTTCTCTTGTCCTTTCATTGCCTGCCTTTTCCAGTTCCTCCATCAAAAACTCAGTCTGAACCTTCTCTGAACTATAGAGGTACTGTACAACACTGCTGAGGGGAAAAATAGTTTTCCCTTCACACTGTGTTTAATGTGAGTTTGGTAGATGAATCGTTAAGAATGTCACATAAAATGCTGTAGAAAACCAAGCTATTTTTGTTGTATGTTGTCTTTTGCAAAGTGTTGTTCACATGTCTGTACTTTTGGTTAGAACAAGCACATTTCTGTCTTCACTATTTGTCTTTAAAATGCCAGCAATTAACAAATCCTGTCTTTTAACTTTTCTCTGGCATGGTATGTCTGTGTGTAGATTTCAAGCCTTTGCAAGTTACCTGAAGCATGATCAGTTGAATTTCAACAATACTGACATTTCAGAGATCTCCTGAGTTCTAAATGTATTTAGTAGCAAAGATAGAATATTTTGAGATTCATGAGGTTTTCCACTAATTTCTGTTTACATGAAACAAAGTATTTTAATGCAAATCTATGTATACATGTTGGGTAACTCTGAGTAGGTGTTTCATTAGATTACATTGCTGCTTCTAGTTAAACAGAAAATGTATATTTAATGTAGCCTTTTTATCCCACCGAGTCTGTTATAATATGTTGCTTAAAATAATTATCCTCAAGAAAGATACGATTGATTTCGAACTGGCTTTACACCTTTGCATTACTAGTAAACACAACAAAACCAAAAAAACCTGTGGATAACTTCTCTAAATTTTCAGGAAGGAAGGAGGTGCACCTCCAGTAGGTGACACCCACTGAGCGAATCTTATCTCATGGCCTGTTGACTCCTGGCTTCCTTAATGCCAGTACTTTCCCCCCCAATCTTCTGTCATTTCTTACTGTGGCTTCTTATACTGAGCACATTACTTGAGAGAATATCTACTGTAATTATCCAAGAAAAACTGATGCAGATTTTCAAAGACTGCTTGCTGTTTTGAGATGATATACTGTGTTTGAAGTTACAGTTTATTTGGATTACCCAATGTGTTTAATGGTGATTAGCTGTTAATGGCATAGCTTATGCTAGCCCTTTCTCATTATTGTCCATAGTTAAAAACTATGTGAGTAAGGAAATGATGATCCACATGTATTTGTAGCCCAGATCCCAGCAGACAAACAGCAGTTTCTAGAACGAGCATAGACAGCACTTAGTATTTGAGAAAGTGTCACGGTTGCCCAAACCAGGACAGAAAGGTATTAATTTATTGCTGTATTTTCTTGCAGTGGAGTTGTAGCCTTTCTTAAGGAGAGTTTCTCCCTGTTTTCCTCTGGGTTCATAGTTTTTATTCTTTCTCCTGTGCTTTGAACTAATGCATGTGCTTAACACCTTCTAACATTGGACATTGTTGATGTGCAGAGTGATGTGTGTGAAACTCAAATGCTTTGTGTGATATGCAAATAAGTTTTACAGGAGTTCTGGGATGATGTTTTTTGGTGGGTTTTTTTTTGTGAGGTAAACCTTTATTTTGTGACAACAAACAAGACAAATTGCATTTTCTTCTTAATTGTTATAAAACAATGCAAATAGCTTACACAAGAAAGTAATTTTTCCCTCTACCTTGTATTTCCTGCATGCTTATGGGATACTCTGATGTACTTGGAACCAGGGAGGAATCTTTATATCCTTATGCAGTATCTGGTAAAAAAAAAAACATCAAAAAAACCCGGGAGCAATTCACAATCTATATATTGATTGTCAAATCAATGGTGGTTCCCTGTAATGCCTGACCTTACCATGTTGCTCATCCAGCTTGGCTCTTGTTGGGAACACTGAAGGGAGACTAGTCTGAGAATTCATACAGTTCCTTAGCTGATTCAAGGGGGCACACTTTTGAACCCTTACAGACTGAAATGCATATAAACCTGCCTCTCTTCCCATCTGAAGTAAAAGTACCAGCATGGGAAAAGACAGGCATAGGGAGCTGGTGTAAGTTGTAAGGAGAGCTCTCTTTCCAAGGGAAAAATGTCTCTTTCCTTGTCCTGGAGCTTCATCCAAGTCTACTTTTTGTTAGCTTCACTGTATTAAGTCAGGCCTCTTGAGTTGCTGAAGGAACTAACCATCACCTTCTTGAAATGTCTTTTTTAAGGTATTACAGTAGTCTGTGAGTTTTCAGTGAGACATCCAACAAGCATTTCTAAAGACTACACAATTCCCTTATGTTTTGCTTTTTAGTAAGGATTACTAAATTGTGACTGAAAACTTACTGAATTTTGTTAAATTTTCCATTTGCCTACATTAGATTTTGGAACAAACTCAGAACAAATAAACGTTTGAAAAAGAACGTGCTAAGTCTGTCAGTTTGGTAGATAGTTCAGTTCATATCGTCTCCAGCTCATAAAAATACAGCATTTATTAAGGATGTTTTAAAAATACAGATCTTCTGAATCTTTATTTCAGAAATGTAAAAAATATTCCATTGTAATTGTTTCAGAACCAAGTCGAAAGGCTTCAATAAGCAATGATGCAATAGAAAAAGAAAAGACAAGACTTCTGGAATTGTTTAAAGCTGATACGAGAAACAGCAAGGTAAGTGTTCAGTTCTACCTCATTAAAGAGAATTGCATTCTTTCCAGATGTATTATGTTTGTGGGTGGTAGCATTGGAAGTTTTTGGTTTTCCCTTCTGAGTAGTCCATTATCAGGTGCATAAACTACGTTTACTCAGTGCAGTCTTATGGAGATATCAGCTAATTATTGAAGGAATCAGGCATGTTGATTTATTAAATTTATTATTTTTTTAATGCTGTGCGTTTGGTAGATGTCATTTTGTTAGTAGTGCTCAAACTACAAAAAACATTAATGTTAGAACTCATGTAATATAGAACACCAGATATCAAGTAGAAGTGTCTCATTAACTCTTTTGTGGGTGCGTCATAATCTATTTTAAAGTATTTATATTCTTAGGAAGCTCTGTGCAGTCATGCTGTTACCATCTCCAACTCTGTAAAACTTGTAGAAATGAATCAGATGTAGCAGAAATAACTTGGAGTAATAACCTGAAGGATCAGAATCTGCTGGGGTGCATAACAGACCTTTTAACTTTCTTTTTAATCTTGATTTAGAAAATTTGAAAAAGAAATTTTATATGAAATAATTTTCCTCTGTTGATATGCCTGTATGAAAAATTTGAAATTTGTTTTTCCTCACAGAGCACCTTTCTAATGCAAGAACATAATAAAAATACTATGCTTTCATTTAAAACATTTTACATCCTTCATTAAAAATACCAGCATCAAGTGATTTTGATTATGAAGTAGTTAATACTTCATTATGTCAGAGTAAAAAGGGAATTTTATTTTATCTTGCTTAAGATGTCCTCCCTGGCTTTTGCAGTGAAATAATAAAATGTGTGTCTCATTAACTGGTGTACTAAGAAACATAAGCTTGTTAATGGACCAATGTTTCACTTAGCCTTCCAGTGTTCTCAGTCATGTTTTTAAAACTGTGAAAACCTTCCAAAAACTTATTTGTTTGCCCTTTTGGTAATGATCAAAATTGGAGTTCTTTCTCTAGCAATAGTTTCTTTTATTCCTCACATCTTACAAAAAACACATGGAAACTGTATTTAATGAGATGAGTAGTCAGTTGTTTTCAGAGTGTTTGTCCTTCAAAAGAAAGTATTTTCCATTTAGAAGGGAACAAAAGCATAACTGGAGCAATAATGCTATATCTGCCTGGAAGCACTGAGTAAACAAGGGAGTTCAGCTTGAAGACTCTAGAGCATGCTGTGGGGCTTGTAGTTCTCTGGAAAAAGCAGCTATATTATGGCACACAGGTTTTGCATTATAGTTTGTCCTTTGATTCCATTTTCCTGAAGTTTGGTATGAAGTGGGTGCTTTGGGTGTTAAAACTCCTGGAGCAGCTCAGAATGAACTGATAAAATATTTGCACTTACAACCGTAGAAAATGTTGCTATGAAGCATCCCCAATCTGTGGTTACAGGAAGGGGTTTCTCATGGCTGAGTTTGGGATGAGTGTCCCAAGATTGCAAACTTGTCTCGTTTCTGTTCTCTTCCTTATGCTTGTTAATCACAGTCATAGAAGGGGATACTCTGAGATTATTTAAAACACAATTTTAAATAGATGCTTAGGATACTGAGAACCAATTAACAAGTAGTATTTGACCTAAGGAAAATTAAGAACTGTACAAGCAAGTATGAAAAATAACTTCTAAATCTGAAGTAGGTCAGAACTAACAGCAAGAAAAACTCACATAAGTTAATTGATTTTTCTTGGTAATTTCTTTCTTGGACTCTTGCTTTCAACTTGCTTTTTTTCAAAAAGAAACTACTTGTTTAGTCCAGCAAGAAAGTAATTGTTGTCTTTTCAATACAAACCTCTAGGAGTCTGAATCCAAACAAATGAAAGAATTACTGAAAACTGAAGATTAGCACAGAGCACACAGGAGCAAGCAGCTGTTAACTGGCCATAATACATCTGGCTTGGTATTGTAGAAGATTTCTAGGCAAAACAGCAGTGAAAACTGCTAAGCATGCTTAGTTAACAGAATGAGTGCAAAATAATTAGGTTCTTTTAAGAAAAGGCTTTGGTAGGTTCTTGAAAGGATTATATAATGGGATGCCTGTGATTTCAGGACACTGGAATCAAAAGCCCAGAGTTCCTAAACTCTGCTCTTTATAGTTATTGTTACATTTTTACTGCTCCTTAAGACTTAAATTGCTTCTGCATTTTTTTTCCTGTTTTTTCTTAATTTGCATTATGATTTGAAGTGATTCTGCATGTCGACGTCTGGATGTACACAGGCACGCATAGCCTGTATTTTAGAACTAAGTGATAGCAAAAATTGTCCAACATCTTGCACAGTAGTAGGGCTGCATAGTTGCAGGCATTTAGAAGGAGAAGGCAATTTCTTTTGCAAGGGAAGAAGAGTATTAGCCTGTGTTGCAAACTGTCCTGGATCAGGTGTCACTGCATGCTCCATGCCTACGCTCAGATTTCCGTGCCCACGCACATGCTTTCTTTCTCAGCTAGCTCACTGAAAGCAATAAGCATGGAATGACAATACACTCGGTCAAACTTTGTAAAAAACTTTCAGTTACATTGAAAACACGATGACACGGAATCAAAGTGGGGTCCTGTTTGCATAGTTATTACAAATTGGTTGGAAGTATTCTTTTTTGTTAAGTTTGTGTGGGCAGGCTTAGTGCCAGATCAGGTATCATCTTGTTCTCTCCCTTCTAATTTTATGCTGGATCAGTTACCCTCTGTTCTCTTGCAGCTGGCATAAAAAACATAAAGGTGGCATGAACTCTGTATTTTTTATGTGAAATGTAGTCATGTGCCTAAGGCTAAATCCAGATCAAATTGGCACTGCTCAGCAATCTGGTAGAGCAGAGGTCCTGTGCAGATAGTCATGGGATCTAGGCTTAAGCAGGGTATCTGCTAGTGCAGAGAAACAGCCCTGTCATTCACAAGTATCAGTGGAGTTCTCTGCTTGTTCCCCCGTGTCTGTGGGGTTAGCAGACTTGGTCAGCCTGGTCCCTAAGTGATATAGGAGCTGCTTAATACCTGTTTTCCTCCTTGCCCAAGAATAGTTCTATTTCTTTGTATTCTTGTTCTTAAATATTTCTGCTGATGGATTTCTTTGGGCCTTGCCTACATCAGAGAATTTTTGCAGATTACTTCAGGAGTTTCTCAGCAGTCGGGTCCAGCACTACCGAGACAGTGTCTTGGTTCTGTGATGAGGTTTCATGCTTTGCTCTGGCGTGTTTTTGCTGTTTTGTTTCCTTTGCTGCTGCTATGTAGGGTACTTGTTTGTGTTGCAGACAGAAGAATATTTGATGGTGAGCAGAGATTGTGGTGAGGAGGATGTTTTTAGTTCTACATCTACAAGTGAAGGAAGCTTGGAAGTAAGTACTAACACGGCCTGTAGACGCTGTTGCATTCCTATTAGATCCTGCAGCTTGAATAACCAGACACCACTATTTTTCCTGATGCTTAGCCAAGTAGAAGTAGAAATAGCTTCCTTCTTAGCAGGCTTAGTTATGAGAGTGCACAGTTTGCATATCTTGATGAAGTTAAAATGCGATGCAATGTCTCCAAATAAAACTTGCTATCTATAAATGAGGTTTTCAGTTATATTCTAAGCAGCTATGAGCAAGAAGTGTTTTAACAAAGGACATAAGTGTTGTGACTGTACACAGTGACAGTACTGTGTGATGCAAAAGTATGTGATATTTAGAGGAGGCTTTTTTTCTTATAAAGCCACACCTCACATTTTTATCACTTTACATGTCTTCTACATCATGGCAGCATTCCACTTGTTTCTTAAGTAGCTTGGAGGTGAAGGGTACTTCTTTATTAACCAATGGAAAAAACACAAAATATTTCTGCTAAATACTCCAGTAGGCTTTTCAGTGCCTGACAGACTACTAAATTAAGAGGATTTAAGCATCCATTTAGGAAGAGTGAATCGCTAAATATTTCTATAGGATTGTTCTGGTGCATCAGAAATCATAATAAATAGTGTCTTTTTGTTGCTTTTTAAGAGTACTTGGCTTTTTGTTACAGTATTTTCAGAACGTGGAGAAGACACTGTTGATCATAAAATAGACACCTGAAATATGAGGTCCAGCTCTGAATGCCCCTTTCACAAACAGGTATTTGGAAAAAGGGTGCTGGTCCATTAAATGTAGAGCCACACTGGCCACAGAGAGGGGTGACAGAAAATTGTGGAAAAAATGGAGGAGTGAGAGAACAAATCCCACATCAAAAGGATAATATAATATAGGTGAAATGGGAGAAATACCTGGAGAAGTGATTCACTGTGGGGTTAAAAACCACTTGTTTATTTTCTTCTCCCTTTCCTCTTAAGAGCAACTGATCTTCAAGAACAAGGTAGCTTTTGTTCAGTGTTTACATCTTTCACATTTGGCTTGGCATGAACTAAGACATAAGTATATACTTACATGAATGTATTGCCATAATTCCATTTATTTTGGTACCATTCTGTTAAAGCTTGCACAAGCTGTATAAAATAAGTCCAGCAGATCCACTCAGCATCACAGAAGGTCCATCCTTTGAACAGGCTACAAGGGAAAGGTCAACAATTATAACATCTTAGGCGAAAAATTCTAAATGTTAATGAAAACATAGTGTTTAAAATCCATCTTAGCAGTTCCTTATGGGCTAGATGTTGAGGCCTTCAATCTTTCTGAGTAATTCTTTATTCCACTTGCTCAAAAGATACCTTCTCACTTCAGTGGAACTGAATATCCTTATTCAAAATAAGTAGTATCTTACATAGCCATATATGCTTCACACATATTTAAACCTCATTATCTCCAAGCTTTATTGAGCTAGGATAAGACTTGCCAAAATGTCATGCAGTAGAGGCTTTCTCTTTTGCATTTTTCTCAGGACTACTTTCTGTCACTGTTTTGGGTCATCTTAAAAATATTTTGAATTCTTGTACAGTAATCAAAGGCAAAATTTCTGATTTATTTCTGAAAAGAAAATAATTTGCTATTACATCCAGTAGAGTGCCAGGATTTACATTGGCCGGATCAGGAAATACTTTCTTGCCTATAAGGAATTAGACAACTTATATAAAGTACTACTGAGGTAAGGGCATGAACTTCACTATGCTTGGTTTAAACCTTTTTCTTACTATTACGTTGTGGTGATATGCACTGAAAAAGTAATTATTCTGTTTTGGATATTGGTTGGTTTTGTGTTGGGTTGGTTTTTTTTTCTTCTAAACTGAGCAATACGAAGGAGTGGAATAAAGGTGTAAGAAATAGGAGATCCTTAGGATTTATTCAGGCACGAGTTATATTCACTTTGTAACCACTAAACCAGTCTCAGTACTGTATTTATCTAATTATTACTGGAATTATTTATGCTTCTAAAAATATTTTGTTGATGAGGAAGCAGATTTGTAATGTCAAGGCAGGCAAGTCAAGGCTTATGCTTGAGTTCTTCACAGTATCAACAAAAATAAAGGTGAAGGAAAGAAGAATTTATTAACACCTTCAGAGAGAGTGTGAAATTCAAAAAAAGAATTCTCCATGAAAGTCTCATAGTGCAGCAGTTCATTATACCACATGTCAGTACAGGATCTGTAATCTAATGGTGTGTTGTAAGTGAAGCAGAATTTTTTTTCCTGACTGTTGCAGTGGGTTCTAAGCAGGTGGGTTTCATATATGGGTTAACTTTCCATAAATCAAATGCTACTGTAATAAATTTTCGTACAAACACAACATACAGATAAAACAGTTGGAAGTTGAAGCACAATTAACCATATTCTGCTTTTTGTGTTCCAAAGGCAGAGCTCAAAGCTAGAATTTAGAACAGTCAGTGAAAACATGGGAGTTTCAGCCATCTCTGCCGCTTGGTGTCACTGTCCTCAAATAATCAGTTGATGAAGCTGAAACCCGATATCTGGAACGCAGTACTAAAATTAGCTGGTTTTATTTTTGAGGCCTTCATGTTTTCATAAATCAAGAGAAAAAAAACCACATCTAAGTGCTGAACAACGTGTATCTCTGATATGGAATTTGTTGATGTAATGAATCAACTTGGGACAAAATATTTAGAAGTACAGCCAGGGACACTTATCAGAGGATTTGAAACTTCAGCACAAAGTCTTATCACAAAAGGTTTCTCTGGTTCAAACAGGGCTTCAGAAGGACAATGTTGGAAGATTTTCATCAGGACCATTTTTAAAAAATCTAGATTCAGTGTATGTCTGAATATAGATGTTAACTCATAAAAGACTAAGTGAGCCTAAGTGAAATAGATAGTGCAGTATTTCCCTGCTTAATGAACATGTCATGCCTGTTATTTCATGTTCATGAATAAAACTATTGGAGACAAAAGCAATGAAACATTAATTCCTAACAGTTTTCAGATAGGTGTAGGATAGATGTGTGGGTTTCTTTTATTTCATACTCTCTGTAAAATTGCAAAATCCATGTTCCAGAAGAAAAATACACTGCTAATATTTGAGAAAAAGTAATCCAGATTTTTAGTACATTATAGTAACTTTCACAGTTACTTCTTAAGTAGCGGGAACAGCTATTTTCCCTTTAAAGGCTTTTTTGAAAAATCTATTACTTTTTCAGGGCTTATTTGTTCTTAACATACTCTAACTTTTATGCCTTCATTGATGATAGAAATTATACATTACACGCTTTCGCAGTTCATAAGTGGTTGGAAGAATCATCAAGCACAGTTAAGAAAAAGTGACTGGAAATGTGACTTCTCTTCAATCTTGTCAGGGCGATTAGTTAATACAATGTACTGTCAAGAATTTCACCTTGCATGGCCAGGTTCTGTTTAGGGCAGTAGGAATGAGAATACTACCCATGTCACCTGAATGGTGACACCTATCTACTTTTAACGTTTCCGTGTGTCTGAAAATTATATTCACTTTAAAATCCTCTTCTCATGTTCTTGTTTCTTGGTCTCCAAGCAGTGCTTAGGATGATGCTGACTACTTGTTTTTATTTGTACTAACAGGATCAAATCCTGGGGTTCTTCTGTTGCATTTTTTACAGTTAGAGCTATCTGTGTGCAGTGTCAAGGTGTAGACTGTGGTCTGGCCTGAAGGAATTTTGCTTAGTATGATTTTGTTTGCAGAACGAAAAATTCAAGAAACTGGAGGGTTGTTAATGTACTGCAGCAGACTTGTCTGTCCCAACCAATCTCCTAACATAGGGTGCCTGTAAGCCAGTAGTTTGATGCCAGAAGATGACACTGGTCAGATACAGTAGTTCTAAATGTTTTCATTTGTGCAACTGCTTTTATGATTATACAAAAAAAAAAAAAAAAAAAAAAAAAATTAAATACCAGATATCTCAGGATAAGGTTCCTTATCACAGTAGGGTTGGTTTTATTTTTATATCCATAGGGTTGGTTTTATTTTTATATCCTGTGATACTCTCTGAAAAAAAGTAGTAAATAATTTACTTGTTAATTTTGCTTAGTAAGAAGGATTTTCTAGATTCAATGAGCTTGTGACTGGCATACCTATTCAAATAGGTAGCAATGATGACAGCAATCATCTTTCTTTTTCCTTGTCTGCTAACAGCAAGACAAGATGTAGTGTGCTATACATATAGCAGTGAAAATCTAACTTGGATATTAGAGCAAAAAAAGTCTGGAGAGAAGCTTCACAAGGGGCAGAATATAACAGAGACTGTAAAACCCTTATCATCACCTAGTCTGTAAAACCTTCATAAAACTCTAAAGTATGGGCTACACATACAATATTCTGTCTCAAAGTAAAATAGGTTAGGTGGAGCATGGAGATTACAGACCTTACCTTGAAACCTTACAGACAGATTATAGCTGCTGAAGAGATGCAGTTGTGCCCATCTGCTTCAACGTTATGCACTAGCAGGATATTATATGTCTTCATGTGAATCATAGATACTTTTAACTAGTATAATATCCTTAGATTTTGCTTACAGTAAGTGATAGTAGAAGGCAGGAGCTTGAAACAGTGGCTGTCTTCAGACAGCCACCAGACTTCAAGTTCTTGCTCACAAGTGTGGTGTTACTAGACCTCTTCAAAGAAAATGTTGGAGTTAGTATGAAAAAAAAGATTAAAAAATCTCAGAACCAGCTGAACTACTCTGTCTCAAAAAAAAAAAAAAAAAAAGAAAAAAAGAAAAAAAAGCCTGGGGCAGACACCTGGAATGGAAAGTCTCAGCGTCTATGGTGAAAGCATGGTAGTTACAGGCTATTAACAACAGTATCTGGTGAAGAGAACATCGTCTGACCCCTGTTCTGTTTGTGCTGCTTCGCTTATACTACCACAGATTGCCAACTTTATTCATTTAAAATCACTTGTCAGCTCTTGCCCTGACCACACAAAAGGGGCTTAAGATCATGAGACTTGAAAAAAAATAATTTAGAGTGGACTTCCCTTCCCTCCATTTGGCTTCTGAGCATTAGGTTTATATAGGTCACATTTCTAAACATTTTGGGGGACCATTAAGGTTTTATTAAAAACAAAATATTATCACCTAGTCATTGGTTGCCAGAACTGCATTTTTACACAAAATTGCACCATTCAGAGTAAAATCATCACAATACATTGCATTCAAGTTCTTGTTTTTATAAAGACACCTCAGAAAATTCAGTTCCTGCAGTGGTTTTCGCAGTATGTTTTGAAGGAAATATTCTCAAGAAATGTCCTGAGATGACAGAGAGAAGTGGTTCAAGTTAAATTGAAAGAGCTTGAGTAAGACCATCTCTGCAAAAGGTATAGAGTAAAACTATGCCTCTTTTATATACCAAACCAGTACAGGCTTCTCTTGCACACTGGATCTAAGCATCCCAAAGTCAGATTTCCCAAGATTTGACACCACTGCAATCTGCACAGGAGAAGTTGAAGGTTAAAGTCTGCCCATCTTCTGTTACTGCTGGTTGCCTCTGCTCAGGACTGAAATCTTTAGTCAGCTGGTAATTTTAAGCATGTAAAGCTTTTACTCTAAAAACTCCCTACCTACCACTGTCTGACAAAATATGAGAGAACTAAATTCAGTTGCCTTTTCTGTCTTTAGAGATACCATCCAGTCTTCTGTCTCTCTTGGGACTGTTATTGAGAGAATTATTTCCTCCTTTGCAAAGAAAACCAAAATACTTGCTGGGTTGGAGAACGCCTGGAACAAAGCTGTGAAGTATTCTTGATGTGGGAAGAACCCTTTTGTAAAAATACCCAAATATTCAGTGACTCAGAGCAAGAGCAAGCTTAACTGTTCAAACCAGTAACGAAACAACTTAAGTGTGGTGGCAGCTCTGGTTTCCAGTGCCAGAGATGTTTTTCTATGTTTTATGCTAAGTAGATGTTAGATCCAGCAAGTAAGTAGTCACTGAAGCTAAAACTGGTGGAGGCAAAAGGCTGTTGCTCCCAGCCTAGATGAGAGCCTTAATCTCTTTCTAAGCTAAACTCATTCTCTGTTCAAGGACACAAATATCTTTCACTCTCCTGAGAAGAGGGGAAGTTTGTTTTTTCTCAACTAGCAGAAGGTTTTGAACCTGAGTTAACCCCGTTGTTACTGAATCATTGAACTTGGTCCAGAGAGGGAAGGACAAGACAGGAGAGCAATACCATAGCTGCCTCTTCTAGCAGCTATGTTTTTTGTGGAGCCAGGTTTCTTAGTTGTATTTTAAGTGCACTGATTGGATCAAGCCCCTTGGCTGGTGAAGATGGAAAGATTTGCCAGTTTTACGCATCCTGATGGGATTTTAGGCAGGAGGTTAGAAACATAGTTTCCCAGAAGTTTTTGCGCTCAGCATGCCCAGAAGGCATGCACTAAATTCTGGCACCAAAATTGGAATAAGGACATCAGAAAGGAATATGTCAGGCTTACTGAAGGGAAAGCATAAAACATAAAGCAGTGTGAGTTAGGGAGGCCCAAGCTTACAAGAGTGTGGTAAGTGAGGTGAGCGTGAGGCAATTTAGCTTTCAGACCTGGGCTATGTGGCATCGTTCTTTCTATGCTGGATGTACCCAGTATGTCTGGATTAAGTTGGCTCAGATATCTCCCTCGGATGTTTAATTAAGACCTGGTGACACACCCTTAACCACCCAAATCCTTTTATGTCTGATTCATCTTTTGTTACTGATTTCACTGAAAAGTTCTGAAGTTAACTCACTTAGAAAAAAAAAATAGAATAAAGCTGCAGCTAATAAGACTGATGGCTTTTAATTTGCATTAATAAAAGGACATTAATAAAAAACAAAACCTAAAGACAAATTTCATTTGAGATTTTTCTAGTGACATCTCAACCATTCAGGCTTTTCTTCCTTGGTATTTAATATTACTAGAGCCCCTTAATAGTGTGTAATAGCCTTGTAATTCACATTTGGTCATAATTTATTCACCATATTGTTCTTATTGTAAATGGCAAGCCCACAGTGGTGTGGAAAATAGAACCTCTAAAGAAAATTTATCCCAGGATCAGAATTTTCTGCCATTGGATAAACAAAGATGCAGTTTCTTTAAAAAGTCTCTCAAATAATTTTGTGTACCTAAAATGCTTTTTGTGTTTAAATTTGGGATGGTCTGGGAATGAGCCAGGGAATTATTAATTCCATTGCAAAGCACATTTCTGTTTGATTTAATGATGGATATCCAACATATTTCTTGTAAAGCTTTCCAAATGTAACTACTGTAATGAAAGGATTAGGGTGTATTTATGCCAATGCCTTGTACTAGATGGAATCAGAAATGGCTAATTGTATGTCATTGACTATATATTTCTCATTTACAATGGAAAAAAAATTTCAGACAGTAACACCTGGTTTTGTAGTGGCATAATCTGAATCACATGTAACCATAGATTTATTACGTTAGTCTAAAATATCCTCTTAGCATATGCAGATTTTAGATACAGCGAAGATTTTCAACACCGGCTAAAGTATAATTTTGTTTCTTTTGCGTACTATTTCTTAGGAGCACTAATAGGATTTGGTTCTTTTCCAGCCTTTTCTGTGGACAGTGAAGACTTGATTTCATTTAAAGTAGTGGAAAGCAATAACATTTCTTCTAATTAGATGATCTCATGATTTCCACACATATTTCCTCTGCGCATTATTGTTTGTTGGCAAAACTGAGCTGCTCGGTAGCGTGTGAAACCATATGTCTCAATAACATCTTACAGCAGGTGAGAGAGGATTTACAAAACAACATTTGCTGACAGGACACAATGCATTTTAATTTGATGGGGAAGTTTTCCAAATGAACTTTATGGCTTAGTTCTTTAATGCAAAGTCAAACCTACATGAGGCTTAGCGGGACTTACAGGTCTCCTTTTAAACTCAGGGGAGTTGTATGTACGAAGCAAAGGCCATATAGCAGTAAGTACTGTGTGGACTACTCAGTTGTCCATCACTACAAAAAGAGACCTTCTAGTGCCTGAAGTCTGCATAACTGGTTCATGTTCTTTCTTCTTTTTGAATAAATTGTCAAATTAGGTTATATTGGTCTTTTTCTTACAGCTCCAATACTTACCTTCCTCTTCGAGCTTAGCAGAAATTAATACACATAATTTCAGACACTGCTTTTTCTGTTACTCTTCATTGTTTAATATTGTATTTAAATTCATTTTACATTATGGGACACAAGCTGAAGAGGGGAGTGTGACAAATAGAAGTCAGGCTTTTAAAATACTTTTACAAAAGCATGAAGCAGTAATGCCTTCAATCAGATCCATTTTCTCCACTCATTCAGAAGATGGTGATCATTGGAGCAGAGTCAAGTTGGAGGCCTGTAAACAGCAGTGTCCCCCAGGGGTCACTACTGGGTTTGGTCTTGTTCAACATCTTCATCTATGACCTGGGTGAGAGCAGAGAGTGTATCCTCAGCAAGTTCACTGTTGATAAGAATGTGGGAGGGGTGGCTGATGCTCTGGAGGGCTGTGCTGCCATCCAGTGTGACCTGGACAGGCTCTCCAGCTGGGCAGAAAAGAACCTAATGAGGTTCAATGAGAGCAAGTGTAGGGCCCTGCACCTGGGGAAAAAGAACCCCAAGCACCAGTATAGGTTACGGGTGGACCTGCTTGAAAGCCATTTGGAGGAGAGGGTTGGATAGATAGATAGTAAATTATCCATGAACCAGATGTGTGCCCTTGCTTCCTGGGAGACAAATGAAATCCTAAGCTGCATAAAGAAGAGTGTGGCCAGTAGGTCACGGGAGGTCATTCTACCCCCTCTGCTCTGCCCTGGTGAGGCTACAGCTGGAACACTGCATCCAGTTCTGGGCTCCCCAGTCCAAGAGAGACAGGGAGTTACTAGAGAGAGTCCACTGGAGGACAACAGAGAGGACTGGCAGATTGAAGCATCTCTCATAAGAAAGGCTGAGAGAGCTGGGACTCTAGTCTGGAGAAGAGAAGGCTGAGGGGGAGACCTTGTTAATGTAGTCAGGTATCTAAAGAGTGGGTGCACGCTTTTCAGTGGTTCCCAGTGACAGGATGAGGGGCAATGGGCATCAGCTGGAACACAGAATGTTCCATTTAAATATAAGAAAAAACTTCTTTACTATGAGGGTGGCAAGGCACTGGAACAGGCTTCCCAGGAAAGTTGTGGAGTGCCCTTCTCTAGAGCTATTCAGAAACTGCCTGGATGCAGTCCTGTTTATTGTGCTCTGGGTGATCCTGCTTTAGTGGGAGAGCTGGACTAGATGATCTTAGAGGTCTGTTCCAAGTCTGATAATTCTGTGATTCTATGATTTTGTGAATTATTGCTTTATATCATTTACACTTTTAAGCAGATCTTAAAATAGTAATGGAAACTAAGAAAGTATATCTGTTTTTTTTAATGGTCAGCTGGAAGGCCAGAAGAGAAAGCAGATCAAGGCAAATAGCAAGATGTATCCCTAGAGAGTTATTAAATATATGAGTAGCTGTAGGCATAGGAGTTGGACCCACTGATGTTTTCAGTGTCATACTAAGCACCTCTTTAAGTGTTTTGCTGGTTCAGTACCTTGGTGATCTGGTGAGCGAGCCAGGTGTGACTGATGTCTGGGACATGAGCTATATAGGCAGTGTCTGAAGTATACTGCCATAGTGAGATGGAGAGGTTACTGATAAATCTATGATTGTAAGTGTTTGGTTCCCTCACACACTCCTACTCTAACATTTTCTTCTTTCCATACCAGCAAATGGTCAGCTACACGTCTTGATTTTGGTGTCTTCCAGTTTCAGCACAGAGATGGTGTGATTTCATTGATGCTAAATGGAGCTTGTTCAGATTTAGAGTTGTTTGCATAGGACAGGAGTCAGACCAATAAAGTGCACTGTGGAGGTTTGCCTTGTGAAAACCAAATGGCATTTCACTGAAGGGAGAAGGGAAGAAGAAACATTTAAGACTATTTACTAATCAAGAATTCCAGCACTGAGGCTTTTCTTGCCTTGATTCTGGCAAATGTACAGATGAGAGATACTGTGCAGAGACTGTTCTGCACAAACAGAGAAAGCCCTTCAAATGTAAACATTTGAGCAGCTGGCATAGGAGATTAGTGGAGCAGCAGTGGGAGGGGGGTAATAGTGGATAGTGGCTCTGTCTAAATTTAACGAATATTAAACAAGGTCCTTGTTCTAGTTCAAGGGTTACAGGTCAGAAAGACAATAACAACTAAAAATACTGGCAGTTGTACAAATCAGTCAAAGTCATTAACTGGTATTTAATTAAAATCAACTGGCCTTTCCAGTTGTGACACCTTCCTCTAACCCCAAAAATTAAAAAATAAAAGAAAAGAAAGGCTGGGAAGAAAATATTCTATGCAACATGTTTAAATTAAGAAAAAAACCACTTTAGATGCAGGAAGGCATAACTTTGAGACTTTTTAGTGTTCTTGCTTTGGAGAGTGAACTTCCTTAATAGATTGTTCTACATTTAATTTCCTGTGGCTGAATATTACATCAAAAGAAAGCATCATGCCAAGGTTGAAAGTATTTTGGGGTCTGTTAGCTTTTAGACATGTTCATATGCTGTTTAACATCATCTGGTGGGGTTACGTTTTGGTTTTTTAAAGCCTTCTCAAACTAGACTATATACAACATTGGAGTTTCGGTATTTAGCTTGTACTTTGATCAGCCTTTAAAATAATTCTTTGCCTATTGTTTATCATCAGATTCACACTTGCTTTGTTGGAGGTGCTTCATTTTCTTTATTTCTTTAGCAGTGGAGACTAAAGTATGGGTATCTAGAGCCAAATTTTATGTTTAAAAAATCAGAATTATGATTTCTGTGCTGATGTTATGCTTTTCATTGTGATTGAAAGTATACTGAAGACAAATATTTCCCGGAGAAGTGACAGTAGCAATATAGTTTAGAGCATTGCTGTTTTTTGGCATTGTAAAGTTAGAGTGGCCATCAAAGACCTGATGCAGAATTCACTGAAGCCAGTGGAAAAATTCCTGATGGTTTCAACTGGCTCTGGACCACATTCTTATGAATTGTTAGCCATTTTCTTCACTAGGCCATTTAAAAATCATTCTTGTGCTACTTGAGGCTCTGTTTTGCATGGACAGAGATCTTCTGGCACTTTCACTGTCATTTTTGAAAACGTAAGACCATTCTTTCCTTTACAATGGGTGGTTGACACAGATAAACCTCTAGATGTTGCTTAATTTATAGAGCGTTTTCTCACTGGGGAAAGAAACAACCCCAAAACAAACATGTTGAGTCTTGTTGAAGATGGATTGCAAACAGTGGCAAAGGAAAGGAGTGGCTTGCACTGACCAATAATTTGTTGTAAAAGCAGGTTTTTCTTTTTTATCTGAAGGAGTGCAAGCTCAGAGAAGTAAGCAGAATTAAGCATGACTGCTTAAGATGTAGCAGTGAGAGTCCAAGTGCAAGTGTATGTTCTGTATCCACAGTTTTTTATTTGTGTCAGCTTAATTTCAGACTGAGCTTGAAGTTCCTTCCACAGCTCCTGAAGTTGCAAGTTTATTCCAATGGATCGTAATATTCCATGCAGTGGGAATAAAGAGAGCAGAGAGCTGTGATTTCTTAGTATTTCACACTGAATTCACAAGGGAAACAAGCATGTACACAGTGGAAAAATTAATCTCTTAGCAATAACAAATATTCACACGTCAGGCTCTGGTGTCCTAAGGATATAGTACTGAATTTTTAGACTTGGAGAAACTTAGTTGGGTATATTATACTCCAAAGGAAGATGAAAATATGAAATTATTGTTGGAAGAGGCTGAAGAAGCTTGGGATCCAGCACAGCTTTACTTCCAGTCACTTTGCAGTATCCCGTATTTTTGCTCCTCTTTTATTTAAGAGGTGACCTGGCCAGTACAAAGTTGGAGTTAAAAGAATAATAATGAGTGTTCATAATAGGGGAAAAAAAGAAAAAACAAAACAAAAAAACCAAAGTACCTCAAACTGGATTCCCATTTGAAGAAATGTTTGAATATAATTTGAAGAAAATTCAAAGAGAGGTCTGCTTCCTTAGTCTTAAATTGTTCTTCTGAGCCCAGTTATTTGAACCTATGTGAGTTTTACCAGCATGTTAAGGGTACTGATTGTCCTCCAGAGAGGATAGACTTTGGAAAATCCTTCAGGATGGAGAGGAGGCCTAGATCTGAATTGCGTGCTCTTGCAAGAATCAGATCCTGTAATTAATTTGCTTGTGACTCCTTTGGAATATAAGCATATGTCTTTTCTATCCAAATTGTTCATCTCCTTTATGGATGAAATTTAATTTCTGTAAGTATTGATCTTTAGGTGTTACTAAACAGAAGATGGATGTTTATAGCACCTGTATGTAGTCTACCCACTGTCCAGCAAGAGAGCATTTCCTCTAGACCTCCTCTTCAATCCAGTACTCCCAGCCACTGATTTTGATGTGGGCCTAAATATTCAGCTGTTACAACTCCAAATGCTACACTGACATCAATGCCTGAGCATCAAGCTATCAGCATGATGTATGTTAGTCTGTCTTTTATTTTCATCTTCTGCAGCAAGCTGTCACATCTCCTTAATGGACTGGCTTGCTTCTGTGCTGCTGCAGTTCAGGGACTTGCTTAGGCAAGTGTTTGTGTATGGATACGTCTGTGTATGTACACACAAACGTGGGCATCCAGCCTCCTGAAGGAGCTAATGGAAGCAAGAAAATTCTTGGCTGTTGACTTCTTCTGATTCACGTTGCTGAAATCCTCTTAGCGACTGTAATTAGGACTTGTGTTAAGATTTGCACTAATTTCAGAATTCAAAAGCGGATTTGTTCTTCTAATTTTTTTCAAATCTTCAGAGGTTGCATTGTTTTTCAGTAATAGTTTTGGCAGCGTTTTACCATTAAAAATACAAAGCTTCCTTTTTGAAAATTTGCTTTGACAGTTGAATGATTTTGTCTCCCTCTAGCTTAACACCTACAGTAACCGTAAACTTAAAGGGGAAAAGTAGTTGCACAACTTCATTCTACATTGACAAATATTTGTGTGGGAATTGGCTTACAAGGACTGGAACTAGAAGTCAGTTCCCTGAGCTTGAGCAAACCAGAGCTACTCTTTTGACTTTAGAGAAGTTCTGTAGGTGTTGGTGAATATTAGCCTTGGAATTTCAGTACAGATTTTCTCCATTAACAGCTATAATACACAGAGATTTTCAGAAGTCAAATGTGTCAGTATTTCGGCAGATACTGAAAGATAATGAGAATTTATCATTAATATTTCTAGTCTCTGACAAATTTTCAAAGGACAAAAATTTCATTAAAATGGAGAAAAAAACCTTTTTAATTTGACTGGAATAAAAATACTTTCAGTAAAAAACAGATATTATTTCTTCAAAACCAAACAAATACACACCCAAAATCTCTTGCCAGGAACTATTCCATTCATAAATCCAGTCCCCATAAAAATTGGCTATGCAGACATCAGAGCAGATATTTTTAAAATTGTATGTTTTATGCAAAGTTTCCATCTTCTCTTCCAGTATAAATTGGCATATCTACAATGAAAATATATCAAAGATGATCAACTCCAGTGGTTTGATAGTTCCTATATGTTAAAAGAATTTATTGCAGCAGCAGTTCTTCTCAGTATTTTTTCAAAATATTTGGAATTTCTGAAGAACATATATTTCCCAATATTCCAAATTGGCTGATTGATTTAAACAAATTAGTAATCTTAGAGAAAAAAAATTATAGTGCAGTGATAAAGTTATTTAGCTCAAGACCTCTGATCCTTTTTGTGGTTATTTATGATTGATGAATGCTTAACATCAGTGGAAATTATGAAAATGTCTTTTTGCTGTTGTTGGTCTTTGACCTTTGGAACTTCTAGTTTCCTAAGCCTCTTGCCAGACCACTAATAAAGACAGATTTTGTTTTTGGCTTGGTAGCTCAACGCTATTTGATTGAGTTAATCTGCTTTCATATAATGCAAAAGTGTAAGTGAAAGGAGAAACCAGACTTAGAAAAATTTGACTTTTTCCATACTTACTCTTCCAAGATTCCTTTCACTGAATCTGCTAATGGCCTTTGAAGGCCAAGTGTAAATGGCCTCTTTTCAAATTTTCTTTCCTTGTTTTCCTTCTGGCTTGATCTTTTTCTTTCCTTTTTGATCTTCTTTCTGTACTGGGATTGAATTGAATTTTGGAGTCTGCGTGATTTTTCCTCTGTAATTACTTCTTCAGGTTTCTTTATAAATTTATTTTTCCATTAGGGTCTGTCATTGGCTTTCTGACCTCTCTTGGTAGACTTTAAGATGCTACTGTGGTTATTTTCTTGTGTTCTGCATCATCCCAGCTCTTCATATGCTTTAAATTCTTACCACAGAAATATGTATCCCACATTTTAAAATCTATAAATATTAATTCCCTTTCCTTTCAGCATCACATCTTTACCAGTTTGAATTCTGTTCATGTTACTTTCACCCTGATATCTTTATGGCATTAGCATTGCCATCTTTCTGAGCTCATGTATGAGTAATCATTGTTTTTTCTTGCAGAACATGGTTTCTGTCCTGCACCAGTCTACTTAGTTCACTGTTCTTTCCCTAGGATACAAGCCAGTACTCTCACGTTCAGTGAAATGTTCTGCTTTTTGCTTTGCTCCTCTCCTTTTCCAGATTTTTGTCTTAATTTCTGCTAAAACTTCCTGTCTGGTCAAAGCTGGTGAACATCTTGATTTCATTTTTTGTCATAATGACTGTAGTTTTGTTTCTTTCCTCACTTACTTCTGTGTTCTTTACTCCTCCTTTCATGCCTGCTTTTTTGCCATTTGGACAAATATCCAAAAAGGACTTGTAGTGTTTTTCACATTTTTTTCCATTTCCTTTTATAACACACCAAACTCCCTACCAAGCCCATCTTCTGTCCCCAATAGATGAGATGCTATCTCGAATAGATAAACCTTTCCTTTTCTATATAGATGCACTCTTCTGTTGTTTGGGTTTTTTTCTGGTCTGGCAGAGTATCTGTCAAATATTTTTGCCATCTATCTATTGCACTATCAGGTGCAATATGCGTACTTAGTATATATGTACTTACCAACTAAAAAATTCTAAATTATGTGAGTAGCTGAATTTGTTAAACTGCCTATTTTTTGTTAATCATTCCCTTTTGGGAACATTTTGATGTAATCTTTCTCCCCATATTGCCTTTACGTATTTGTGTTTTTGACAGTTGTGAAAAATCTATTTTCAAAATACCGTCTTTTTTATAGGCTGAAAAATTTTGGAAGTCCACTGTGACAGAGTTGGACTTGTGGAAGATGAGTTGTTAAGTCTAACCAGAAAGATGTAAATCATCTGGAGAGGATGCTTTTTATATATAAGTTAATTCAGGTATTTTCCCAAAGCAATATATAAAAAAGAAAGAGAAAATGCAGATTAGACACAAAGTTGTCTTCACATTCCTGAACATCAAGATAAATCATGTTACACTTGTACAAAATGCAAGCAAACTTTATTGTAAGCAACTACCAGCATTGCAAACTGTCATCTGCAGTTCAGCTTGACTTTGGGATTCACTTCAGATTGTGTCTGCAGCCAGCACCTCACATCCAAATGGCAGACAGTAGACTTTCCATTAAACTAAGTAGCATAGAAAATACCTGATGCAGAAATATCTTCAGTGCTATGTTAATGATGGGTTTGTCTGACTAGGGTTTACATATCCAAAACAAATCCAAGAATACTTAGGGGTAATCCAGAAATTAAAATGTTCATGCTCAAATTAGGTCAGCTATCAAATAGCCTGATAGTATCAGGTGAATGGTGCAGGGACAGGAATTAATTTGGCACATTCTGGAAGCTTGTACCTATATATGTATGATTTCTCATTGATGTGTCTGTCACCTTAATGTGCCATTTTAAGGGACTGGCCACGCATGTGTTGTTTGCATGGTGATTTTAGTATATCACTTACAAAGATACCTGTAGCGCACACTTACTGAAGCTGCTGACTATTTCATGGATATGACTGGATTATGCCAATGCTGAAATACTTTCTAATAATTTTATGTTTCAAGCTTTTTATTGGTATTCCTGGAAGTTGAGAATTTGATGGTGTCACAGCCTAGCATTTTGGGCGGACCACAAACTGAAGGACAGAATTACTCTTTATTTCCCCTCTACACACACAAAGGGAAGATAAAAGAAGAATAAAGAGAGGAGACTTGATGTTGGAAATTGAAAACATTTGGAGACAGATTTACTAGCATGGGAGATAGGCAATAACATAAGAGATAAAGTAACAAAAATACAAATATATACAAATATATATATACATACATATATATATATATATACACATATATATATACAACCCAATCTTGATGCTGGCAGGGACAGGTGCCTGAGGGCCCCTTGTGGCAGGGCCAACTCAGGAGGGGGATCCATGGCTCTTCCCAGCACCCGATGGATGTGGGCTCTGGAGAGCAGGTGGGAGCTGGGGGTAAAGGAGCAGAGGGAAACAGCAGTAGAGCAAAGAGGAGGGGCTGCAGTCTGCCAGAGCTTTAGAGAGCATGGGCAGGAATTGGTAGGGAAAAGACCCCTCCCTCTGTGTTCCAACCCTCTCAGTCTGAAAGCCCTCCTTTAGTTCCTCATGTTAAACGATGACAGATGGAAAGCAGAATATCGAGTGGAATACTATCTGGAGTATTAATTGGAAAAGAGGAAACCACACAAAAGATTGTGTGGTTATGAGCTGAAGTTTGCTCTTTTGAACGTACATACACTTGCTTTGCCCATTACGTTTGTTCAGAAAAAAATGTTTCCCAACCTAAGTTTCTTTCATTTGTGCCTAAATAGCTTCAGCTTACAGCAAAATAATTTTTCATCTGTCACAGGACACACTGCACAAATTTTATGCATTAGAAGGATTTGTAGCAAGTGTATTTTCATTGCCTTGAGTAGAGGCTGACTTGTTAACACCAACAGCTCTGAATCAAAGCAGATGCATTTCTCTTCTTTTTTAAAAGGTCTTTTTCATAAGGTCCACAGGATATGTGCCTGCTGGTTACTGCAATGAATTCGGTGTCCAGATCAATAGGAAAAGACACAATTTATGTGCACCTTTCAAATATTGAATTACATGCTTCAGTCTTCTCATTAGCACCAGGTAGCATGCTGCCTGCTCCTTCCTCTGAGTTGCTCAGACATGGCTCTGCCTTCTTTTTTTTTGTTCCACCATTCAGAAAAGGTGTCTGCCCTCTTCTGTCAAAGAGACTTATTTTGCTGATTCTGTTGCGACGTTGCTTTTTTAAAAAACTATGAAACACACTATCATTTATGCAAAAGAGATTATACAAGCTCACAAATGTAAATCAAATTAGCTTGTCATCATTCTTCTTGATGCTGTGAGTGTCTTCTTCATTCTTAGAGGGGGACTCCCTCAGATTGCCACAAATTATTTTTGGTAACAATAATAGTCAAAGGCTTTGTTAAGTGTGATTTGTAGTATGACTTGGGAAAATCTGAAGAGTGAAACATGGAAACAGGAGAAATTATTTAAATTAAATACATTGAATTTTAAATTATCAGAGATGATTCAAGACCTTCTGTTCTCGAAGCACTGTGTTCTCAAATCACATCTGTCATTAAATCTTGAAAAAGTATGAATGGTTTGACAGTCTCTGAGTAGTTTTAATTTTATATATACAATGTTGAAATCATGGATCTGTATTCCAATGCTTTATATGTGCTAAGGTATTTTATTCAATTTGGAGAACTCAGATTAAATTTATCATCTCAAATTGGCTGAATACTGAAAAAGGTGGTAATAGTAGGTGATACTGATATTAGCAGCGAGGCTTGGTTGTACTGCATCTGTTTCTTTAAATTCACAAGAATTTACAGACATGTTCATGTTTAGCTGGCATGCCTGTATTCAAGTATTCTACTAATGATTTGAGTAAAATGTTTACATTCATAAACATGAAAGCAAAATATTTGATTGTTTATTGAAAAAAATAAGAGATTTTTTGTCACTTTTGCCATATTCTTTTAGTATCCATCTGATTTTCAATGGAAAACGAGTTTTGACTGTTGCTTCACACAAGAAGTATCACAAAAACTAAAATACTGGGATCTCTCTGTGGTCGGGCACCCTCTTCATCCTCAGTGTACTGCCCAGGGCTTGAGTTAATACCCACTCTTGTTCCCTGCCTAGAAATTCACCAACAGTGAATTTAAAACTGACCTCTTTGGTCTGTTTTGAAAAGCTTTTCTCCTGGAGGCATCCAGTTCTCTACTTCCCTTCGTTGGGAGGTTCCCAGGTTTTCTACTGGGAAAGAGGCTAGACACCATGGAAGGTGCAATGTGAGGATGTATTAGAGCTGGAAACCAAGGCTTCACTCCTGGCTGTAAGGACGTAGAGATACTTTACATCCCATGACATTAATTAAGTGAGGACAAGAAATAATCAGGTAAACTTCTAGGCAGAGAAATTATAGTTAGGGTACAAGGAAAAACATTGCATTGGTAAAGGATAGTTAATCACTAAAACTAGATAGTTGTGGATGGTGTGGATCTGTGTCATAAGAAGGTTCAGTAGCCACTTCAGGGACAGATCAGTCATGCTACTTCAGTGCTGGGAAATCAAGTAAGACTTTGTAAAGGAAAGACTTTGTAAAGGAGAAGTGATCTCCTTGTACCTGGCACTGCTAGGATTTCTGATCAACAAACCCTGCTAAACCAATGAGAGGAATGTGAATGAATGGCCATGGTGAGGGAGGGAGAACTGGCAGGGGCACAGGAGAGAGAACATTCTCAGGCATTTCTTACTCTGACTATGTAAATTCTGGTGTCCACCAAGTGGCCCCTGATCACAAGATCTGGAACTGCAAGCTAGGTGCTAAAATGGACTTACACGAGCGTTAGATAGCACTTTGGTTGTACAGACTTCAAAGTATAACTCATAACTGTACAGTAAAACCTTGAAAGCCTACTCACCAGACATAAAAAACCAAGGTGGTACTGCCTGTACAAGTTATTGTTGTGTAAATTTAATAGTTAATATTTTAATATCGGGTGATAGGTGACCAGATCATTTTCTACCAATAGCAAAATGCAGTAAGATAGTAAAACAACATAAATTGCATAAAAATGAAAATTTTCTTTTAGAGCAGGAAAAGGTTAACTTTTTTCCTTTCTGACTGCAGACTGCATTGAAGTACCATAATCACAAGTGCTTCAGGGAGTACAAAACCCAAACTGTATTCAATGTGGCTGGTTAAAAAGGAAAATCTGAGTAGATACAATTTTGGCTTTTTTTTTTTTTTTTTTTTTAAACTATGTCTCCAGTCAATCTCATGGCCACAGTGTTATGCTTTGGTTTTAAAGCGGGACCTTGTATTAATTCAGTTTTGGTGTTGTTGAATTTAGTGCTAGTATAAGGAATTTCAGTATCATGTCCAGGGAACTTTAATTTGTGCAGTAGGTCTGACATAACCTGTCTGGTGTTTTAAATGGCCAGATGTAATCAGTTATGGTGTCATTCAGCAAATCAATAAGAGTTTGCATTAATGAAGTTTAAATGTCCATAAATATTATTTCTGTCACTGGGTAGATGAATTTGTCTGCCTGCTCTAAATTTTAGCTTTCATATTTACCCATGGTACACTTGTAAAAGCAATTATTTCCTTAATGATACTTTTATTCTTATTTTTCGTCTCTGTTTTGGTAAAATAAAAACCCTTATATTTTGCTGATACATCTGGTAATTTGAGTGCTTAAAAACAGCTCAATTGATTACCTTTGATTTAAAGACTTCTCAGAAGGAAATTGCCTAACAGGACTGGGAGCTCAAATATGTGAGTTTTGGCAAAGAGCTGCAGAAGAAAGGCTTGGCTGTAGCAACTTCACAAGAAAAGAACTTGACATTTCAAAAAAGTTTTATTGACCGGCGTGGACAGGGAACAGGAAGTCAGATCACTCTCACAGGCAAGCTGCAGCCTCTTCCTTTGCTGACCTTTAAATGCCTCCTAGTGTCATGAGAAAATCAAGGAAATGCTAACAACAGTGCTTAGGTAGGAGAATTAAGTATGAGTGATATCTTTTGAAAACAAACATAAGCTGACTTCACATTTATACACATTATTTTTGTATAATCAAATTTTCACAACAGTAGAATTGTGCTTTTACTAGATTAATCTTACATTATTTTATGAATAGAATAGTAACATTAAAATTTTCAGAAGTATTCAAGGTATCAGTTCATACTTGAAAACAGATTGTGTTGCAAAATATGTTTTATAACTGTATTTTTCGGTTTGAACACAGACTGGCCTCTGCTTTCTTAATAGAGCTTGTGTTTAGTTCTGGAGGTTATGAACTTTATAGAAAGTGGACTTCATAGTGTCTTTTGAAGGTAGGACTAAGTCACCAAGTTACTCTGAACCCTTGTACTTCTGAGTGTTTAATGCCCCCTCTTTGCCCTTCCAGAAAGCCTGTGGTTCAGTATATGTTCCAGACCCTTCCTCAATTAGAGTCTAACTTGATTGCTGACCCATGCTGGTGTACCTGTGCTAATGCTCACTTTGGTTTAGCTTAATTCAGGGGAGAGGGAAAAAAAAAAAAAGAGCTTTCTTGCTAGTTTGCATTTCTTAATTTTTGTTTGAACTGCTAGGAAACTAGGCTGGTGAAGGGACTTGAGCACAGACCCTAAGAGGAGAGGCTGAGGGAGCTGGGGGTGTTCAGCCTGGAGAAGAGGTGGCTTAGGGGAGACCTCATCACTCTCTACAACTCCGTGAAAGGAGGGTGTAGCCAGGTGGGGTTGGTCTCTTTTCCCAGGCAACTCCCAGTAAGACAAGAGAGCACAGTCTCAAGTTGTGCCAAGGGAGGTTTAGGTTGGATATTAGAAAGAATTTCATTACCGAGAGGGTGATCAGGCATTGGAATGGGCTGCCCTGGGTTAAGTAGTGGATTCTCCATCCCTGGAGATATTTAAAAAGAGACTGGATGTGGCACTCAGTGCCATGGTCTGGTAACTGCAGCGGTAGTGGATCAAGGGTTGGACTTGATGATCCCTGAGGTCCCTTCCAACCCAGCTAATTCTATGATTCTATGAAACTGCTCCAACATTGGTGCTCTACCAAATGCAATGATTTTACAAGTTGGGGGTTGCTTTTAAAAACTCTTTGTTTAATTCATTGCCACGTATGTTCATTTTCTGATATGAATTTTCATTTTTTTCCCTTGACCTGTTTGTCAAATGGAACAGAGGAGGAGGGCTGACTTTTTTAGCTCGCTGCATTTGCTGAAATACTTGAACGTGGCTTTCCTCTCACTTATACTACTGTAATTGGAGTAATCCCACTGAAATCGATCCAGTGATAATAAATTAAACAAGAAATGAGAGATGGTTTGACTAAAAGGCATATACATATCAGGTCCCCTCAAGTTTGTTTAATTAATGTATGCTCTTAATATTGTCTTGCTAACCTGCCTAAAAACTGAACCTCCAAAATCCAGTGATTTGGAAAGAATCTGCACTGCATCTAACACTACATAAAATATAAAAGCTAGGTAAGGCCTTGTCTCTCAAGATTAGGTTCACAACAAAAGATGAGTCATGCCAAAACCACTTGTGTCAGTGGTTTGTGTTCAACATTTTTTTTTCCTCTTAAAGCTAATAAAAAGGACTACGCACATGGGAGAGCTTGAAGGTCTGCCTACAGTTAGACAAAGCTCTCATCACTACTTTAAAGGTGTCTCCATTCCATCCCACTCTCCTGGAAGCTGTAGTGAGTTTTTATTTTAGGGGAAGAGTCTTAAAATGAGCGTTCTTGAAATGCTCACTTAGTAAATAATGGGCTTGATATAAAGGTTGGGACTTTGAAAAGGAAGCATAAATGAATTTCCAAGTTTTTTCTTCTTTCTTTCTTTCTTTCATTAAAATGTTGTTATAAACTGTTTATAGTGTTGTGTAAGTATCACATGTTCCCCTGTATCTTCTGTTAGGAAATCCAAGCTTTTTTTTAAAAAAAAAAAACAGCAGCTTTACATTTTTTGGTTGTTCATCACTGTGTTCCTTCACAATATGTTGCCTTGCAAAAGATTCTGAAAGCTCTTCTGCCACAGGATTTTGAATAGGATAATAATTTAAAACTGGATACGTTTTATATTCCTACTGGTACCCAATATTTTTAATGTTGAGAGGGAAGTCCTAGGGTTTATTTTGTTATTTGTATACATCTTAAAATCTCTTAGCAAAATTTGTCAATTACTTTATTCAGCAAGGAAAATCAAAGAATTAAAATAGTCACAAAAACATACATGTAGAAGACACTTTAGAATTAGTTTCTTCAGTCATTTTATAAATGTGCGAGGAGACCAGATTTCACCCTGTGTACACTGTCATTTCTTTAGGAATAAACAAACTTTATTTCACAGAAGCAGGTACAATATGTTCTGGGAACAACTTAACACTTGTAGGTTACAGCTGAGATCATTAGTTTTTTCCACTGCCCAAGGTACAGGGCCAAGAAAAGAGTATATTTGTTCATAAGATAGACCTAACCTTTTAAACTCCAACTTCCACTTCAAGCTTTTTTCTTCTTTTGCTAGAAGGTTGAAGAAGCTATTGATGGCATATGTGTTCAGAGAAATTGGTAATGAAGAAGATGTGGCAAATGCTACTTTATACCTCAGTAGAACTCTAGTTATTCAGAGAGGACCAGTAACATGCCCAGTTTGCGCTAAATTCACTGTTCCAAGATGAAGTTTGCTGTGCAGCGTGCCACATAAAAGATAACAAAAGTGTTCAGCTGATAGTTGTGAGTCATTGGTAATTATCACATGCATTGGAAATGCAAGACAAGATACAAATCATTTTGCTATCCATCTTTAGTGTTTTCAGTAGCTTTCACAGGAATCTGGGACATTATAGTTTACCGAACAGTCAGGAAACTGTTTTGCATACAGAATCACAGAATTATTGGGCTGGAAAAGACCTCTTGAGATCATCATGTTCAGCATATGACCTAAGACCACCACACAGGTCATACAGTGGCACTAAGTGCCACATCCAGCCTTTCCTTAAACACTTCCAGGGATGGTCACTCCTCCACTTCACTGGGCAGTCCATTCCAATGCCTGATCACCCTTTCCATAAGGAAGTGCTTTCTGATACCCAACCTAAACCTTCCCTGGTGCAGCTTCAGGCCATGCCCTCTTATCCTGTTGCTCATTGCCTGGGAGAAGAGACCAATTTCTACCTGACTACAGCCTCCCTTCAGGTAGTTGTTGAGAGTGGTAAGATCCCCCCCTGAGTCTCCTCCAGGCTAAACAACCCCAGTTCTCTCTCAGATTCTTCTTATAGGACTTTCCCCCTAATCCCTTCACCAGCCTCATTGCTCTCCTCTGGACCCAACACCTCAATATCCTTCTTGAAGTGAGGCCTCACCAGTGCTGGGTACAGGGGGAGAATTACATCCATAGTCCTGCTGACAACTATTCTGACACAAGCAAGGATGCCATTGGCCTTCCAGGCCACTTGGGCACACTGCTGGCTCATGTTCAACCAATTGCCAACCAGTACTCCCAGGTCCCCCTCTGCTGGAATGCTCTCCAGCCACTCTTCCTCCAGTCTGTAGTGCTGCATGGGGTTGTTGTGGCCAGAGCATAGGACTGTGCACTTGGTCTTGATGAACTACACACCAGTTGGCTTCAGCCCATTGCCCCAGCCTGTCCAGGTCCCTCTGCAGCATTTTCCTACCCTCCAAAAGATTGTTACTCCCCCAAGATTTGCTGCCATCTGCGAATTTACTGAGGATAGACTCAATCTCCTCAGCCAGGTTGTCAGTAAAGATGTTGAACAGGACCCAGTATTGATCCCTGGGGGACACCACTGGTCTCTGGAGATCCAACTGGATGCAGCAAATGGACACATCTTTTTGCATTCCTGTGTTTTTTAACTCTCTATGCTTTATCAGTTCTTCCTCAATAGTTCAAAAATTAAATATTCCTTTTGAGCTTGCTGCCGATGTTTTTAAATTTTTACCTAAGATTGTTCTTGGCACTTGAGGAAAGGAATTATGCTGTGTCACAAGTCAAATTCACTGCAGGATGCACTCTCCAGATACTCACCACAATGATGAAGCAGATGTACAATTGAGGCAAAGTGTTTTCCAGCACTTTCCAGATTGGAGCACTTAGGTTTGGAGAACTACCACTTTTATTAGGAAGATGATGGGATTTCTGGTGGCCTTGAGTTTTCTACCAGTATGTGTATAATGTGATCTTGGACAAATTCCTCCACGAGAGCATTATGTCCTTAATGGGCTAGTCCTGCAGGTCTGGTAGTGTGTTCTGTCTTGAAAAGAAAGAGGATTTATCAACCACGGTCATCAGCCTGTGCTTCCAGAATAGGTATCCTACTTCAGCTCACGGTTGGTTGGTATAAGTGGTGATTTCACAGAAGCCATTTCTAAGAAGTGGTGACCATCTCATATCATAATTGCAAAGTAAAATCTTCAGCTTAGGATGGAAACTTTACTTTATTAAAAATACCAAAAGCTGACTCACAGGTTTTGAGGGAAAAGTTTTTGCAAGATCTTTGTTAGCAGATGCAAAAAATTAATTATGCTGAAGTCTCAAAACTACAATAAAAATTCACATTTGCAAGCAATCAGGCTTCCTAGTCTTTCCTATTTGTAGGTTTACTACAATATGACTTCATGTATTTCTGTTTGTGTATTAGTATAAAATATACTAGACTCTTGATTTGAAAACAGTGAAACTTTTTCCATTGATTTAATTAAATTTTCCATGAGAAATAAAATAATACTTAGTAGAAGGAATTACTAAAATAGTTTTTGCTTCTCCTTTCATCTGGGCCTGTTAAAATCCAGAGGGGTGCTGGACAGTAGGACTTCTTTTGACCAGGTCAAATGGTTGTTTTCAGTAGACTGTAAGTGATTATGCTTGATTATGGATGTGAACTGGAAATAGTATGATGGTAGCAGAGTTTCTCTTGAATAAATCTATAGAGAAGACTCAGGAGAATCAGGCAGATTGATAATGAAGCAGACAAGCCTGGGACACAGACATCATGTGATTAATACAATGTTTTCACGTAAGAGTAAATCTTGCTTTCAGAAATGTGTATTACTGGTGCAATTTGAATACAACTGCAAATGCATTTGGATAACCATAATGATATGTATTGATGAAGCTCATATTTTAAATAATAAGCTGCAATAGTGTTCCTGTCAATAGTACTGTTAAACTGCATTAGGTGCTCATTGTGCCTCCCAACTTATTAATATTGTCTGTAAGCTTTGTTCCAGTTGACCTTTAGAAGTTTCCAAAAGTTAAGGTTTGCAACTCAGCAAGTTTGGCAGAGGAACATATATGATTATTCATATCATTGTTTAAACAGTAACCAGATGTGTCTTGTTTTTCTTCTTTCTTTTCCATTATTTTTGAAGTGATGTTAATCCAAGATGTTCATCCATTTACAGGGTTTTTCCACAGCACCAAATTCCCCTTTGGTGAATTCTCGTTCCAGTAGCCTGGGTTCATCACTGTCCCTTGGCAACATCTCAGGAATGACAGCAAATCCAGAAGTGAAAAAGCGCAGAGCACCTCCTCCACCAGTTGTGACACCTGCACTGCAGAACTTGGAGGTGATTGAGCAAGAAAAGACAGCAACGCAGGTAACAGGGACACCACAGAATGGGCTTCTTTGCTTGATGTTCTGGCTACCATCAGTTCAGTCTTCAGAGCTAAAGTCATTCACAGATCTTTCTGCTAGCATTATCTCCAGTTCACCAAAACTCTTGATCTTAGAAAAGGGAATTATCAGAAGTCTTGGGTTTTTGTAGATACTTACCGAGCTGTCATGAGACTGCCCCAAGCATTCTCCAATGTCAAGAATCTTTTTAGATCAGAAAAATTTTGTGAGTTAAAAAAGAAAAATGGTAAAAGAAGGATGGTGAGGAAAAAGTAAGGCAGAAAAGCTGAAAATCGTACAGGTATCCTTATTGTCCAGGAGAGCCATGGAAAATGGGTGATAGATTTAATGGGTAACAAAAATCTTCAGAATGCTGTTTTGCCCGGATTCACTGTTAAGCTATTGTCTGTACTCCTATTTCCAGTGCTTCTGAGGGATACTAGAAGATCTCTGCTTTCCGAGTTGCGCTGTGTGACCTTTTAAAGCAGTGCTCTGCTTTTGCTTTTAAAAAAGGTCACTATTTTGCTATACAATTATTGAGAACTAAACAGAAATGGGGGCAAACCTTTCTGAGGACCTAACCCTTTGAAAAGAATAGAGTTGAGGGGAAAGGAAATTATTCTTGTGTTTGTGGTGACATTCTGATATGTATGTTACCGAATATGTGCAAGCACGTTAATATTTCTGGTTCCATCATTAATAAAAAGTATCACATTCTAAATGTAAACTGGAAAGGTCAGTGTGTAAAGCTATATATGGATGCCAAGTAAAAATGCAAGGAAACAGTACAAGCCTAGGGCTTGTCACCACTGTAGCAGACTAATCTTTGGAAAGTGAGCTGTATTAGTGCAAAACAGTCAGGAAGGAATCTTTAACTTCAGTATAGTGGAGGAGGAGGAGTCTAGTGCTCAATCTCACTTCTCACTTCCTGTGACTCTTTTGTTTGTCTGCATTAAGACGTATGTTAAGTGCCCTCTCCAGTGAAACTTTGTGTAATCAAAGTTGCTGCCACTCTTGGTAGAGGATTCTGGAGTCTTATTTTTCCATTCTTAGGATTTCTTAAAGTGTGATAGTTGGTACATAGTTGTGTTTCATCTTTCAAAATTGGAGTAAATGTCTTTGAAATTGTACTCACTTATAGACACAGCTGAAGAAAACCAAGAATGTTTTCTTGACACATTGGGTGCACTTTCTTCTTTAAAATTTTCTTTTGATGTTCCTACTATATATTTTTATGAGGTTTCTTGTGTTCCCCAGAGTTAAACATTTAATGTGTTTAAGATAATGAGATAATTTTGTACAAAAATACTATGGCTGTGTTATTCTGCTGTTCTCCTAGGCTTATTTCCATGCAGTGTGGCATTAGATCTTGTTACACAAAAGCACTGAGAAGCTAACCTCTTTTTAAATGTGTTAACTTTTCTATTTCCATCACTTTTGCAAATAGATCAAAGTACTGTCTTTCTGACTTCATTGGGAGAAAATTATTTATTTTATTTATCACAAATAGTGTACATACAGTGTATACTTCATATTCTCAAAGTCTAAAGGAAAATCTGTTTTGAAGAAGAGAAACAGATGAAGATTGCATCAGAGGTTGCATCCATGACAAAGTTCATTTTGAGCAATAGAAATGTCTAGCATAGCTGACAAAACCAATGAGGAGCACAGCAAATTATGAGCACAGTTCATAGTGTCTGTTCAGATGCATTTGTTGGGTAAAAGGACAGCTTTCTGCAAATGGTTGCGTAGGTCAAAATATTGGAGAGTTATAGTATGCTTCAGAAGCTCCCAGGCTGAAAGCTACTCACAGCCTGCCCTTTAGTTTGAGAAAGAATGTGGGGAGTACAGTTGAAATGAAGCACTATTTCCCAGGGAAGAGAATAATTATTCAGTATTATGTGGCAAGCTAGCAACAGTGGTACTGTTTATAAGAAAACCCAAACAGTTCTGTTTTATCTTTGTGCAGACTATCCAGTTTGCTGTGAAAATAGAGTAAAAACTTTCAGGGTGTAAGTTTATTTCTTTAGTTCATGGGAAAGAAATACCACTGATGTGGGTTTTTTTTTTTCAGGGAAGGGCGTCAATTCCTTATTAATGGACTTCCTTCCATAAAAAGATAAGATGTTTGTTTAGAAAACGTTATTTATGTGCAACTGTTACTAACAGGAAGATCCTGCAAAAGGAGAACATGTTTATCTCCAGTGAAGCTGGCACATTAATAGAAAATAGAAAAGGTGGTATTCTGAACTTTCAGAAGGTCTTTTCCTTTTTAACTCTCTGGTTTTCATAAACTTGTGTAGAAAAGAGAATACCGTAGCTGTTACAAATGCCTGTAATTTTACTTTCCAGCTGGGTAAGTCTGTTATTTTTTAACCCACTGTTAAGTCCCAGGGCATTCAATTTTCTTTACCACACAGATGATTCTTTAGGTATATATATCTCATCTCCCTGCCTAGTGGTTGCAATAAGAAATTTCAATGTGTATGAAGACCAGAGTGTTTTAAATTATACTTTAAAGTTAGATTTTTACTCTGCTCACTTTTTGGGGTAGGTGGATTACTGCAATATATTTTTACCATATTGCAGCTTTTGTTTCTGTGAGGCTTACAGTAATTTACCTCCTTGAGGGCAAGGCCCCTGCAGTAGCTTTTATTGCTTCTTAGTGCAGCATCATTAGTTTCCCATGTCTATATAGAGGTAGTTTTCCCTCTGTAACTATTTTGAGTCTCCTCAAGAAAATGCTCATTTCTGTTCAGAGAACAATTGAGCAATGTTTCAGATTATGCTGAACATACACTGAATAGTTTGCAAAGGAATACAGAGTCAAAGAAAGGAGTCTACAGATTTCTTCTCTGGAGACTTTTCCTCCTGTTTTTTAAACATCTCCCAAGTGACGCTATTTAGAATAACAAGAAGTCACTTGAAAAATATATTCTTCAAAAGACCAGGGCATGGTAACATTTCCAGTATGAAATCTAGAAGTTGGCTGGTTTAAAAGTGAGGTCCCCTCCTTCCCTCAGTTGTAAAATGGAGCTCACATCATGCAGAGGGTAGAGCAGAACAGCATAGGAGATGAGAAAGAACCTGAACCTGCTTTTCAATCAATCTTTGTTCTGTGTCAGAGCATTTTAGATGAGGTACTATCAGAATTTGGGGCTGCCTTACACTAGGCATAGTGTAAATTGTGTCTCCACCCTAAAAAGCATGTACCACATAGCAAAATATGTAAGAGAAAACCTCTGTGAGTATGCTGTTGTAGATAGAGCACAAAGAGAAAAGCCACTTGTGAAGTCTGACAGAATTAAACATCTCAGAGGTTTATTCAGTGATCTCTCATTAAAAGAAAGATAAATGTGTTTGTCTTATTTATTGGAAGAACTGTATAGCTGTTTATTTGAGTCTTTTGGAGGTCAAGAGTATTGTGAATTGGCGAATTGGTTTACAAGCGTAATATTTATTTTTTTTTAGCGTGTATGAGAAAATATAGAAATTGGAAAGAGGGGAAATGATAAAGAAGGCCTCAGGAATTTTCTATAATAGCCTTTTCTATGAAATTGAGTGGTTTATTCAGAATAAAACCATGAGGCTTTTTGTAGACATCAGAATTAGAAGAGGGCTCTTCAGTGCCTTTATCTGTTTAATAACTCTGCTGTCAGCTCTAGAAGCTGGAAATGCAACTTGGGGACTGTGATGAAGAAGCTGTGTGCCATTTCAGCTACTGCAGTTTTCAAAACAGCAGCACTTGCATATAATATGTTGATGTAACAGGAGCCATCTGGGACTTCGTAGAATTATTGACCAGCTGGGGTTGGAAGGGACCTTAAAGATCATCTAGTTCCAAACCCTTTGCATGGGCAGGGACACCTCCCACCAGACCAGGTTGCTCAGGGCCCCATCCAAGCTGGCGTTGAACACTTCCAGGGAGGGAGCAGCCACAACTTCCTTAGGCAACCTGTGCCAGCGTCTCACCACCCTCACAGGAAAGAATTTTTTCCTAATGTCTAAGCTAAATCTTCAAGTTTTAAACCATTTCCCGTTTTACACACCTGTGTAAAAAGCCCTATCCCAGCCGGTTATTAACCAGTCAAATGCCTGTACTAATAGAGGAATAGGGTGATATAGCAGATAAAATATCCTGACATCTGTTTTGTAGATTTTAAACTTAGTTGTCATATGGCAAGACAGTGGGTTCAAGTAAAGGTTGTGTCATTGCTTTTTAGTGCAGATGAGGAACTGGCCTCTCAGTTTCAGAAAGTTCTGTAAACCTTCTTATAAACCAGAACAATTTTCAGCTTTGTGTCCACGCTTGTATTGATTGCTGGATGTTGCTATAGACTAACTTGTGTGACATACCACGGGCTTTGCCTTGCTTCTTATGTTCCTCAATTTAGATCTCTAACTTGGGTAGCTGAGGACAATTGTTGATTCCCCATTCTTGGTCAAGGTCATACCTTTAGAGCAGACAGCTTGTTCCCAGTGTTTTATCAAGACTGTTTCCTCACCAAGAATAACTTACTCATTAAAGAGGCTTACTTACGTGAATAAGAAGTATTACAGCCAAAAAGAGTCACAGGCTTACTTAGAACATTGCTCTCAGCTCTCTCCTCCGTTTATTTTTGATCAATTTTATGCCTGAATGACAAGTTCAGCTTCAAGAGAATCATTTAACATGAACAAATACAAATGAGACTTTCATATCTTCCCTGGAGAAAATAAGATCCTCACAATAAAGATTTCCCAAATTTCTTCTTTATAGAGAAGGTACTCTCAGTAATTTCTGTATGCCTTATCAAATGGAAGGAAATTAAAAAATGTGGAAATACAGAGGAAATGTTGGTTTTGCCATCTTAATTGATGATTTGTATTGCTGACACAACATTTTTCTTCTTCCTCTTTCTCTTCCCTCCTCCCCCTCCCCCCTCTTTTCACAAGCTTATATACTCCTGTTGGAAATAGCATCCTCCAGCAACATATGTTTCCCTGTTGCAGTGCATATTGCACTTGAAAAAGTTATGATTCTTCTGGCAATCATTAATAGGAGTGCCTCAGAGCTGGCAGGGCACTGGGTTAGGCATCACAGCCATTTAATACCTTGTTCATACCTAAGAGATACTTTTCACACTTTCACACAGCAGAATTAGTGTTACAGTACTGTTCGCTGTCCTTTTACATAGAAACCATTATAAAATGAATACACTAGAGACTGAAAGCTTAGGCCCTCTCTGGTGGATTGAGCATGTTTAGAGATATTAAGGAGCAAATACTCAAGTAAAATGTCCTGGTGTTGAATTTGTGCCCATCTGCAGGCCATACTGAAGTGCCTTGAATGGCATTCCAAATAAGCAGAGCATGTGGTGAAAACTTAACTGGAATTCATTCTGCCAGGAAGAACCACAGAATAACATTCATGTAGTAAAAATAAAGGACAGGAAGTGAAGGAAGTGTATTAATAAAAATCATAATTAACATACTGAATTTGTTCGAAGTATTATGAAACCATATACCTAACCAAATTTCCAGAATCAGTCCTGGAATTTTCAGCTCTTAAATTTCCCATGTGTATGTGTGTATGCTACAGTCGTGGGCTTGGAAGCAACTTGGAAATGTGACTCATTATCTTCCTTAGAAGTAAAATGTATTTTAAAGCAGTGGCCAAGTTTTTAGAAATGGTTATCTCAGCTGTCTGTAATTAGAAAGCTGAGTTTGTAGCTTGACGTTTTCTGAACTTTTAAGATGTCAGAAACTACGTCTGGTTGCTCAGCAACTCAGTTTCTGGCCGCTGTGATCTTGATGTATTATTCTTTACTATATCACCTTCTGTTGCAAAAGGAGTTTAAATTGAAATCATTAATATGACAATCTGAGCAAAGCAAGCATTTTTTCTGCTAATGTCCCCCCTGTAAAAGCGGTGGGGTTTTTTTGCACTTTCTTGCGTGTTTCCATGAAGTAATTACCACTCTTCTTCATATGCCACATTCAATCTAATGCCACAGGTTTGTGGTTAGCTGACTCCAAGGATAATCTTTGTTTGTTTAAAATCATACTGTTATTTTTGTGCTTCTCAGGTTTTCAAAATATGTATTTTTCTGTGGCTGCAAATTAAGCCCTAAAGCAGTGGATACAGATCCTGTAGGACAGTGTAGAGGAAGGTATGTTCCTAGTATGCACAGCTGTGTCAGTAAAGATGCCATCAGTAGAGCTCTGTGTGCCCTGTAAGTTAAAGTTTTTAAAATCTGCTTTGTCCCTGTGTATTTTGGATAAATCTGGTCTTTCAAAATACAATACTTCTGCATTTGGCTTTCCTTCTGAGTAACAGATGAGTATTTTGAGAGAACCTATGTTTATGTGAATGACCACCTTTTTTCCTCACAAATTTTCTTGGACTATCAGAAGCATCATTTTATGGGATAGGCATTATACCAGCAGGCACTGCCATTGTAGAGAAACTGGGGAGTCTCAACTGGATGAGAACAGCTGCACCAGTTACCTACAAAATTGAGATATATTTTAGGCTGGTGTCTAAAACCTGCTTTATTAGCATCTGTTGTGATCATCTCTGTAAGCACTGTGCTCTTACCAGCCTTCTGTCTTCTGCCTCTTCCTTTGTGCATCTGATGTAATTTATGATTGTGAAAACTCCACCCTGATCAGTACTGTGCCCCACAAGGGAGAGTTTCAGATTTCTTTAGATTTAGCTTGGTGGTTGATTCCACTTCTGTAGGCATTTTGACAGTGATACTTGTGGGAGAGGTTGCTTGTTTTCTGTACTGCAGCAGTGCATATAATGTGTTTTCTTATCTTTAGGTGTTTTCTATAGGTGTCTTCTTATCTTTTGCCATGTATTTTTTTATGTACTTATGTAGAAGGTGAAAGATAATGAGCATTGGAGACCATCTGTTTTAATCTGTTTTAATAAGGAGCTCAGCGTTCAGAAAAAGGGTCGATGGGTTCAGATTAGATATCTCCCTTTCAAAGGTTACATCTAAGCAGAAATGTCTACCAGAAGTCAACAAGATAGGAGTGCATGTTTTTATTATCATCTTTTAGAGAGGAAGGGAGGTTTCTTTTGACTCAGAGGTCTTCTGGGTGAGGTCTTCTCAACCTTTCTCTTATGACACATTTCCTTAAGTGTTCTGTGTATTTATTTTTGTTTAACTTTGGGGGGTTGGTTTTGTTTTTATTATTTTTTTTCTTTGTAGCATCCAGAAGTCTCCATGGAGAATAGCAGATACTTTGTCAATGTTCTGAAGAAGGATGCAATGAATCAGTTTTTATTGTAGGAAAAAGCTGTTTTTCAAAATGTGTCTTTTTCTTCTTCAAAATATTGCATCTTCTAGGTCAGTTCTCAGGTTTTTATAAGTTCCCTGAAAATATGAAAGCAAGATTTGTTCTGAAGGAAGGAGGGAAGGAGGGAAATACTTCATTGACTTACAGGTTTTTAAGAATGCTGATTAAAAGGAATTGAATAGCTGCATTGGTACACCTTCTTAGTTTGTTCTAGTTTGGTTTTCTTTTTGTGGAAGGCAGCAGAGTGAAATGTGAATGGTGCCTGTTATTTTTTAAAAGCTCCTTTTTCGTTGTTTGTTATCTGAGGATATGAGAGTTAGTTATTATATTTCTTGTAATTTTTTTTTATCTTCTCTCGTTTTGGTGGCAGACTTTTTATAACTCTCTTTATAACTTAATTATAAGTTTTTATAATTTGCAATATCTCTCAACAGCATTTTTGTGATGAGGATGGGGTATGGAATCTTTATTAAGATGCTCTTTTGCCAGAATCTCTTCAGGTGATCAAATTGTGTAAGCATAAATGAAGAATATTATGCTTACATAAAGTAACCATAAAAGTATATTTCTTTTATAAGCTTTTTTTTTCTTTCTTTTTTATTTAAGAAGTCAGCAGATAGTAAAAAATGTATGGTTTAAGAAGAAACCTAATACTTATTTCAAGATTTCTTAAAATAACAGAGAGGTAGTGGAGCTGTTCTCTTCCTAGTTTTGTACTAGATTTTGAAAGGTACTGGAGTGCACACTGTGGTGCTGGATGATGCCAGATCAGGAGGCTGGGAACTTGTTGCACAATTGGCATGAGACAGTATTCTGGTAAGATCAAAGAGTAGCTGAGTCTGTCTCTGTGTGTTAATACAAATAGATAGATTGTTCATAGATAAAGCCATTAAAAATGGAGATTGTATCTGGTTTGTTTTTTGGGTTTTTTAATTTCACATCACATTAATGTAGGAATTGCATATTTGGGATGTACTAGGCTGTTCTTGGTGTATTATTAAACTTTCTGTTTGACTTTTAGTATGCATCTCTTTGGGGCTTTTATTCTTTTGTCTGAAACATATTCAGAAGATTTTTACTTCATTTATGCATATCTATAAATGTTGAAAGTTTATGAATTAAATCTTTTTTCATTTACACACATAGACATATAAAAAATAATTTATTTTGCCACACTGCCATAAACACTACTTTACTCCTTGGCCAGAGAATTGCCTACTGTTCTCCTAGGGTGGTAAAAAGGTTCAACTTTGCTTTCCATTTTTCACAGTTTAAGGTTGCCCACTAGGCAGATAATGAACATCAGCCTTGTGCAATAACATAGATAAGGAATGCAGTTTATTTCCTTTGTCTAATGATTGCACTCTAGTTCCTTTCTCTGAGCAGTAGCTGTTGAAAGCGTTCTCAAGATGACGCACTGGAGACCAGAGTGCTATCTGAGATGGAAAAGATTGTATAAAATGACTGTATCTGTATTAAGTCTCTCTGTTGTGAAGAGCAAGGAGATAGAGAAAATATTGCTGAGTGGTCCTTATGCCACACTTCAGATTTTCATGAAGAAACTCAGAGAAAAAAGGTGGAAATAGAGTTGATGTTTGGAAAGTAAAAGGATATTCAAGAGAACTATAAGCCTCCTAATGTGGCTTAGGTGCTGGGAAAAAATTACAAGAAATATGATAGAGAATTAAATTAATTGGCATTTCTATGAAGATATTGAATAGGGTAAAATATAGCTTTAGTAAAACAGAAACACTGCCTTTAAACTTCTTGAGTGCTTTTGATGCATTGAGCAAATGGATATATGTGGCCTGGTTAATGCAGTCTGTTTGGGTTTCCACAAAGCTTCCACCAAGGTATTCACCAGGGATTTCTTGAGGAAACCAAGTCTCTGTTCCATAAGGAGGAAGGTCATCTTACTCTTGAATAATGTGACTGTAAGTAAAAGAGAAGAGGAATCACAGGTTAGGACTCAGGGTTATGTTTATCTATTGGTGAAATCTTGCAACAGTTTGGGGGTATTTGAGGATCCATGTTCTGCATAGTAAGAAGAGACGTGGGAAAAAACAGTTGAGTGACAAAATTTGTTTCTGGTACTTGGATAGTCCAGATAGTAAAAACAAAGGCTGAAAATGCAGAGTAGCTGTTGAAAAGACCTTATGAGACTGAGTGCTGGCAGCACTTGCAGGTAAAAGCAAGTAAAATTCCATGTAAGTTTGAAATTATATATATGAGGCAAGGGCACTCTCATTCCCTAAAACTTTGTAAAATATTGGTGTGTCTGCTGACTGTATCCAGTTAGGAAGATCTTAGGATCATAAGGCACTTTTCTTTGAAAAGTCAGCTCAAAGCTCAACAGCAATCAGAAGAGCAAATAACATGTAGAGTATTTCAGGAGAGGAAAAGAGCATAAAAAGATAACTTTATACACCTCTGTATTCTTAGGTTTATTATGCCAGCTTCAGCACTGCAGTAGTGTTCCCTTTGTTTCATAAGGCTATTACAGAATGGGAAGACACTCATGGAAGGACATAAAGGGTGATCAAAGGTGTGGAATAGCTTAATATGGGGACAAGAGTTCAACTTAAGTAAGCCCTGCCTCTTCGTCTTGAAAAAGTGGCATGAGAAATAGGGATAGAGATTTGACTGTTCAGCCAGCCATTACAGGAGCATTTGAAGCTAGTAGGAAAGAGGCAAACCACACAAAACCAGTGTTGTTCTTCATGTAAGCAGTTGATTGGTGAAACTCCTTGCCAAGGGTTGATGTGGCTACTAAAAGTTTGCATGAGCTCAAGAGGAGACTGAACAAATGCTACAAGGATGACAAATCTGTTGTAAATTTTCAACTATAAACCACACCAAGAAGTCCCTGCCATGAAGATGGTTGGTGGCTGCAAAAGTATTAGGGAGAAGGTCATACTGGACATACCTTCCCTTTAATGCTCCTCTAGGTGCTTTAGGCCATAATCTGATACAGAAGCCTGAACAGAACTCTAGATCTAACCAACTACAGCCATTTTTGGAGAAAACTGAGGAACTGGAACCTAAATATTAGTCTTTTATGATCTGATACTACTCCAGGAAAGTCACTGGCAGCATTCTCAGTGACTTCATTAGGTCTCCTTATCACTGGTAATTTGATAACCAGGCAACCTGTCTCTTGTTAAAAACAGAAACAGCTGTCTTTGATTGCTGTTCCCAATTATTGCTGTCTTGGTTTTGTGCTCATAAGTGAAAAACTTTGCATCTGCAGAGTAAGGCCATCATTTTTGCCAGCAAAACATGAGCAATAAGTATTTTCCAGCATGAACCCTAATGCAACTTGCAACCCTAAGTACAACTTAGTACTGTAGCTGTAGTCTCAGAAGAGCCCTACAGGACTCTGAGAGTCATTTGCAGCTCCTCTGGGCTTCATCTCAAAATACTGAGATGCAGATATGCAGCTGAAATCACAAGTAACTGGAAGCTGTATGGATGAGGTCTTGTGCCGTCCATTGGACATGTGCCTTTCACTGGTGACATAAAAAGCATCATGAAAGGCTTGATACCATCCCAGTTGAGATCAATATCAGATCGAGGTCCATGCCAATTAATGTCTCTTTTCCTCTGAGAAAAGTTGGAACACTTCTGTCTTGTGCAGTGATGGGGTTATTGTTTCGCTTAGCAAATTATGATATTTGTACCTTCAGAAGATAGTAAGTCAACTTGGTCTCTCCCAGCATGCTGCTTTCCTGAATCTATACAGGTTTTGCCCAAAGAATTTGGCAATATTTCTTCAAGAGGAGTGCATAAGGGTGCAGCTTTTTTCAGTGATCTTCATTTAATTGTCATGTGTTGAAAAAAGCCTGTACAAACTGTTGCCCTTCAGAGGCATGAAATTCAGTGATGACATACGTTACGTTTTATAGATACAGCGACCTCTGTAACTGGTCACAAACTTGAAAAGTTTTATCTGTTTAATACTTCTTCTGGTGCCGAACCTAGCTAGTGCTAATCTGCTACAGAATCTGTTATCAGGATGTACCAAAAACAATTACTAGAAACAAGAGCGAGTAGTAGAAGGGGTCTGTGTTTCCTTAAAATTCCCCACACCACAGTAAATTGTCAAGAAATTAGAACACAGAACAATTAATTTCCAATTTGAAGGGGTGTTGTTCATTTTTCCCTAAAGAACTTTAAACATGATATTCAGTTAGCTGATTGATGTTCTTTTCATGTCTGACAAGACAATATTCAGATGACAAATGTGAAATGAGCTGACAGAACATCAGATATATTGTTTGCAATGCATTCTGGATGCTTAGTTTAGCTAGACAAGTACTCTCTAGTTCGGATAAATGATGCAGGCCTAAATTAAAAGAAAAGAGAGAAAAATACAGTGATAGCTGAAGGCTTATCTTGCTGTCATTTAACACAGAAAAAAGACGTTTCTAGTGAAAGGGAATAATTTGTACTTCTTTTGCAAGAAAAACAGCTCCAAAAAATAATTCTGGTATGTGTACACTTAATCAAACGTGTTCCTTCTTTAAAAATTGATTTAAAATTCTACAGTGAGATGATACATGCTCTGTAATGACTGCTTTCTCAGTATCTTCAAAGAATAACAGTTAAGGGTGTGTTACATTTTAATATAATTTTACAGAATTGTCTTCTCTGTACTTCTAAAGAAATCCCATAGTCCAAATTGTGACCTGTCCTCTTTAGAGCTCCTAATGCTCAGCTTTGTGCTGCTGCATATTTTTTACTAGTAATGTGTCCCATTTTAAGCACAAATTTTCAGAAAGCATTTTAATAACTTTAGGCAACCAACTTATTTTCCAGGAGGTTTTGTGTTCTTTTTTTTTTTTAATATACTTATTTTCCAGCACTTTTGTCCCATAATTTTAAGTAGAGTAAGGTGTATTGAATTAATTAAAAGAAATCTTAGCTCAGTCATTAAGTGATTAAGTGCAGCTGATTATATTTTTTCTGAAGTTTGGCCAATATAAGCAAGAAGGATGTTAGCATAAAATTTCAGTGGAGGTTTATGTTAGCCAGAAGGTGCAGTGTCTCAGAAGTGCAAGGGGAAGTAAGACTGCCTTTACACTGGCCCTTTGAGAAACTATTTTTACCTAGACAAAGTATATGCTTCATTAATAAGTTTTGCACCAAAGGAACTTGAAAATTTAAAGTCTGCTTCAAAATTATGTCCTTTTCTGAAAAGAGAATATCGCTTCTTTAGATTGGGGTAAAAAGCTGCTCCTGCCACTGTGTGGCTTTACTGTGTTTTTAGAAGTAGTTATTTTTTACCATTTTGTCCAGGAAATAGCAGCAGTGTCAGCACAGTAGTAATTTAAATTGATTACCTGTTTTAGCTGGAGACTGAACTGGGTGAAATGCTGAGTACTTCACGCTTTGATTTGGATAGGCTATTACTGCAGAGAGGTGGGAGAGTATAAGCTACAAAGTTCTGTGAGATTCCTCCATGGTTTGCTTTCCTGTTGTTCTCTTCAAAGTAGTCTGGTTCTGACCTCTAACCTGTGTAGGTACAGTTGCTGAAATTAAATCAAAGTCAGACTGACCTGGTGATTTGTGTGCGAGAACCCAAGCAACGTGTGCTTGCATTGTCTTTACCATTAAACAAGCATCACATAATAATCATGCAGAATTATAAGACTGGTTTGACAGGCGAGCTTCTGGTTTAAGACAGCAGTTCATAAAAAGTGCTTTCATTTTTTTGCAAGAAAACATACGATCAGAATGGTTTGGGTTGGAAGGGACCTTAAAGATCATCCAATTCCAACCCCTCTGCATGGGCAGGGATACCTCCCACTAGATCAGGTTGCTCAAAGTCCCATCCAACCTGGCCTTGAACACTTCCAGGGAGGGGGTAGCCACAATTTCCCTGCACAGCCTGTGCCAGCATCTCACCATCCTCACAGGAAATAACTTTTTCCTAATGTCTAAGCTAAATCTCCTCTCTTCAAGTTTTAAATCATCACCCCTTGTCCATGTGTCTTGAAAGCTGAGTCCTCGAATTACGTGCAAGAAAAATTCTTGGAATAGTCTTTTCACCAACATGAATAGCATTCTTGATCTTTTGCAACAATCCAGTTGCTTCTGGCTGTGAGTTCATGGATCACCTGCCAACTGTTTCTGAACAGACTATGCTACCTGCCCTGGGAATAATACCACAACTTGCCATCGGGTGAGATCATGATATTATCACTTGACCTCCACATGTAGTCTCTGTCAAGCACTTCATTGAAAGCTGGCAAGACATCAGGGTCCGAACATACTGTTCTATGCAGCCTTGAATTTTGGCAGGGCTGCAACATCTAGCAAGTAAACTTCATCTGGCTTGCAAGTCACAGACAAATAGGACAGGCTGATGTCATCGTAAGCTTTAACTCTAATTAAAAAGAAAGTATGTGTCAAGTAACTACTCAGCTTTGTTCGGCAAGGTATTTAGGGGAAGTTAATAGACAAAGATAATTTTTAGAAGGGAGGCTTCTGACGAACTGTCATTTAGTAAGCAATGAAAAATGACTCTAACACTGTGCTTAATTTAGAAACTGTATTTGTGTTGCTTTTCAGATTTTGTTTGCAAGTCCACCTTTCTTAGATCTTAAATTAAAAAGGTAAAAAAATATGAAATACAAAAATCAACTAAGTAAATGCATGCTGTGTAAATCAAGTTTAATGGCTTAAGGATATTGCATTCTGGTCATTGCTTAGCCAATTAAGAATGCAAGAAAATACATCACATGTAAGTATAATCAAGTAAAAACTACTTTTCTCTGCTACGTAAAGCTGTGATTCATGTAAGTTAATTCAGTCACATCCCAAAAGTAATATAGAAGTGGGGAGAGGAGGCAAATCCAGTTCCTGTCTTCATACAGCTTCAGTTTTTCACCTAATGAAAAGGTCACCAGGAGAAAGAGGCACCTCATGTTGTTTGCAGTGTGCTTACCTGAATCAGAACATTCTAGTTCAACAGCCAAGCTGAGTCCTGCTCAGCTCTGTGTCACTGGCACTTCCAGACATGGATAGCAAACAAAGTGCTCTGATGGGTTTCTCTAGCACATCCTTGCAGCTGACTCTGTAATTTTGAAAAATAAAAATCTTGTGCTTATGTGGAGTAGCTTGACATAGAGCCATGTTATACTGCAGTCCCTAGGAATGCATCGGATTGATGCTGTGGTACCTCTTTTCTGTTCCTCCCTCTTCTGGGTTTCTGAAGGTTGTGGAAGTGGGGGCTTCTGTCTGCCCCTTGTGATAGCTGGAAGGAACTAGACTTAAGTGGAAATTTATAGGGGTCAGAAGGAAGGAATGACACAAAATTACCACTTGACTTGACCTAAACCAACTTTCCCAGGCATTCTACATGGCTGCAGATGCAGAGGGATGAACACTATAGAAATAGGTAAAATATTTTTTTCTGTAAGTTGAGAAGACTTCTGAGGTGATTGCCTGGATTGAGCTCTAAGTACTAGAAATCAGTCTTGTCTGTAAGTGTAGAGGAAAACTTAAGCTCTGGGAGGTGTGTCACTTAGTGGTGGTAGAAAGGACATGGTTCTTACTTGTTCCTGATCAAACATTTGTCATTGCCTTCTACTTTCTAACCCTAACAGATATTAGGCTGCATCCTATCCTTTTGACAGAAAATTGGATAAATATACAATATAAATCTTGCAGATCTTCAGCTGGCTCATGACATCTCTCAGATTTGTAAGTCAAACAAAACAACCAGCTAGCCTGTAATCCTGAGTGTGAGACTGAGGAAGAGAAGGCAATGACTCAAGGAGGTGACAGTGATCACGTCAAACTCATTGACAAAGTTGTCAGAATAACTACTGAGCTGAAGTCACACTCTGTGTTTTAAACTCTTATTAATGTTTGTTTGTTCAAGTAATTCTATTTCTCTAGTACAAAAGATAAGTTAAAATATGAAATGAACATTTCAGATGGTTTTTGCCATTTTTGTTTAGCTTCTTCAGAGGAGAAATGAATCTTAGCAGGAAATCCCTTTGTGGTGGTTTTAAAATGTGACTTTTAAGTGTTTGAGGGGTTTTTTGTTGGGTATTTTTTTGTTGGTTTGAGTTTTTGCTCTGTTTTGGGGGGGTTTTGGATTTTTTTGTTTTGTTTTTTTCCCTCTAAATGAAGACATAAATGAGGAGGATTACATTGTATTCAGAGAAACAGAGGAAGTTCAATTCTCTGCCAAAGCAAACATCCGCAGACTTGTGTAGTCTACATGTTTCAATGCATGTGAAAATATTTGGTGTTGCAGAGTGACTTCCTTGAGTGGAAATAATATTGCAGCTAGTAATGAGATTTTGCAAAAGAAGGAAATCACAGCTATCTTGGTAATTTAACATCTCAGATTTGTTTATGGATAGTTTCCTGTCTGACACATTTAACTGAATAAGTTAAACTGTTTAAAGAAGATTAGAATTACATTAATTTTTAACTGCCCTTGACCGTGACATTTCACAAAGGGTGTGTTCAATAAAAACAGATGGAAAAATGAGCTTGCCCTTTAACCTTCTAGTGGCTTTTTTCTGTCAACTGATTTAGCTTTCTGTTGCCAGCCAGCTGAGTATTCAAGGACATCCTTGGCTTTTGTCTTCTTCATTTTATGAATAAAATAGCCCAAGAGCATAGCAATTTCTATGAAATTCAATAATGCTAAGCCATTTGTCTCTTACTGAAACAGATTATTTTTTTTCAGTCACAGCTTTATTTTTGATAATGCATACTAAATTTCTTCACAAACTGCTTTTTAATGTCAGAATTGTGTCATGAGAAATAAATTAATTTAAAATTAAGCAGCATAAAAGCAGGCAAAATGACACAGCATTTTGTGGAATCTGATTAATATATTAATGGTAAGGGTATTTTCAGGACAGCAATGCAGTTAAATACAGCCTGGTTATAAGCCAGGCTTTCCACTTCATGCAGTGCTTGAACACCTTCAGCAGCCAAGCTCAGGCCTTGAGCAGGGCTGAGGTGCAACCATCACGAGGTTGCATGGAGGCATGGTGATGAATTTCAAAGTGAGGAGGAAACACCCAACACACAGCAGCATTGTGTTACCACAGGAAAAAAATGGGTGCCCTGCTTGAAGAGTTAGTTGGTGGACTGACTGTTCCAGTCCACAGGTCTGTGTGGACTCGAACTTATTTTGGCAGTAGCTTGGGAATCTTCCCATCTAGACTTGTTCCATGTGAAGTGGTGTGTCCAGACTAGCACAAGCTATTGTGTCTGGTTGGCCCAAATTTCAGTCTTGCTATCCCAGCACACTTACTCATATGGCTCAGTTTAAGAGTTTTATTGTCAGCTCTGTGAGATCCAACACTGAAAAATCCAGGTGTACGCAACTGCAATGACCTGTCCAGAGAAACTGCTTGCTAATTTCTAAAGTGTAGTTATTTCTATGTATTTTGTCAAAATAACAAGTTTTTTCAAATAATATCCTCTCTAAAACCATTTCCATGTGCCAGGTTTTTTAGGATCTCTGTGTGTGTTGTTTTTGTGGTACATTGTTGCATTGCATGGGACCTTACTAAGCATTTTAAATAACCCAGACAAATGCATTCTACAGCATTAGGACATTTTATTGGGAAACATCAGGCTGCTGTCTTTGAATGTAATTTGTAATGAAATGATGCATTGAACATTCAATTTTTAATCAAATTATATGGGGTAGTGTCCAACAAGGAAACAAAACAGAACTTCGGTGCTGAATAGACAGTTTAATACAATATAACTTACAGTGGTCAGCCTCATGAATTGCTCATACACCTATTTTCTTTGAGAGCTCCCTGAATTTTCCTTTGTCAGTGTGTGCCAGTGAAAACCCTAATAATGTATGACCTATCCAGGGAATATTAGGCATATGAGTAAATGTTGTTTAAGACACGTTAATGTTCAACTGGGACTTCTTGTGGTTTCTAGTGCTAGGCATGTTGAAGCATCTTTTGCCTTGTGAAAATGCAGAATCAGCTAGATAGAATAGCTTTTATATCATCAGGTTTAGTGGGCAGATTTATGTCTCTGTTCTGAAGCTGAAAGATTTATCTCTGATTTTGCTAGGATGGCTTCTCTTAGATCAAAATATTTTCTTCTCAACTGCTTTAAATTATGTACAAAATCATGGCAAAATATTTTTTTTAAACTCTGAAACCATAAATCCTACATACCAACCTACTGCTTGTCTTTCATACAATGCTATAGAAACATCAGTGCAATTATATTTATAACAGCAGTTTAAAACTGGTTAATAAAGTATGTGCCTTTTCTTTTTACTTCTTGAGCTTGTTGTAAAATGCCTCTTAATTATTTCAAGACTTCTTATAATTCTTTGTGAAGAGGGTTGTAGTGGTCATCTAGTTTGGGGCAATCCTATTGCTTGCTTGTATTTAAATTAGCTCGTAATTATTCTGTGGATCATATTTAAACACTTTTGTAATTTAATAGGCAGTCTTGCCCCACTCAATATCATCACCAGCAGGTGTATCAGAATCTGGCTTGCTTAAATCAGAATTTATGTCTAGTCAGTGTTGGATGATAGAAACCAGTTTGTACTCAGGACATGCCAGTGTTTGAATTCAAGTGTTCTTTTTCCAGTCCTTGATATTTAATTCTAAAAATATTTTCTACAAACAATTGCTCACTGTTTCCTGGAGCAAGGAATTTTGTATACAAATGAGGCAGAAGTCGCAATAATACAAGCATTTTATAAAACAATAGAAGATCCTGGGTGTAATATTGCATAAAAAGAAGAAAGAAGCAAGAGACCACATGAGCTTTCTGAATAAAGTTTATGCCATACACTGTACATTTTCTTTTATTTGTATATGCTAAAACACCATGAGACATCCTTTTTAAACCTTTTAGAGCAATCCTTGTTCGAAACATAATCATATGGCTGAAAGACTATGTGCATCACCTGCAGCTGTGAATGTTAGCAGAAGGAAAATTGCTTTAAAGAGAATTTTGCTAAACCTGGAAAATGGTTAGATTTTCATGCTTCCATTTTTCCTTTTTTATTGCAAAATGACAGCAGTGAGAGTAAAAGGAAAATCTGTTTCTTTAAGACAAATGTTTTTTGAAATTGTAGACTCACAGAATAGTTTGGGTTGGAAGGAACCTTAATGATCATCTAGTTCCAAGCTCTCTGCATGGGCAGGGACACCTCCCACTAGACAAGGAAATCTTTATGGAAATATTGGGAAGAGTGGTTTGGGTTTTGAAACAAACTCTGCACCTTATTTTTTAACATCTCAGTCATATGTTGACTAGATCCACTGAGGGGTTTTCTGTTGAGGCACAGTGAGAATCATTAAGATCTTTCTACCAGTTGTCCAGGCTTTCTCTAGTAGGTGCGGATGCCCGCTTCAACACTGATACCTGCAGTTTTTCAGGGAAAATCTGTTATAGGTAACTCAATAAAGTGTTCTTTGTTTTTAGTTTGCAAGTCTGAGAAAGTTTGCCAAGGCAGTTTTTAAGTTGTTCTTTGCTAATAGTGTTCTTAGTTGTGTTTCTGAGCTAAGATCACTCAGCTGTTTTCTAGTCTGTATCAGTCCTTCAGAAAGTATTCCTCTGTCAGATGTCCACTCTTCTCCCAAGACCATTTTTAATCTGGTTTTGGAGACAATAGAGTGAGATTTTCTTCTTGGTCAAAGTAGTGATTCAGATAACTGAGTTATATTGCCAGTGCCACCAAGTGGGCTGCAAGTATTGGTGGAGACTTGAGGGATGGAGGAGAGTAAATTAATCGTATAATTTCTGGCTTGCAGAAGGAGACTCAGTTTCAGGAGCAGTAAACCTGAAATTTAGTCCTACTTTGGTCTGTGAATAAAACAAAGGTAGCATTTGCCAGATAACATAGCAGGTACTTATCTAGATGAACATTCCTATTAGAAAGATTAATAGTGAAGGGTTGATAAATACATAAACCAGTGTCTGACCTGTACGTAGAGAGCAGGAAAGGCAGAGAAGTGGAGCTTACATTGGAAATTATCTGAGAATCTGTTGTCTTTGAATGCTTGGTCAATTTTAGGTGGTGGTGGCTTTTGTTTCCTTGGGCCTCCATTAATATTATTCATTGATTCATATTCAGTGCAACCTAACCCAAAGAAAATACTATACTTTTACACATGAAGAGACTCAAAGTGAGTTTAAACAACTACTCTTAGAGGATCCACAGACCTTTTGCAAGTAAGGTAACTGTCAAATGCAACTGATTGGAATTTTCAAGCATTAGCCTGTAGGATTCTTTTCCACACAGTTTTGGCTCATAACATCCCCATGATATTGTTGTGCTCTAAATATATTCTGAAATCTTATCTAAAGCTCTCACATTTTAATAGAGGTGTTGAGCTTTCGCAGAAGGAAAACACATTCAGCACGTTCTTCAGATATTTTGTCTGCAATATTGGAAGTATTTTTCAAACAGCAGGTGAGACATGACATGAATGTAATGGAAAATTATTTTTTGCATCATACGTGGTCTCATCAGTATGGGAACAGAAATGACCCTGTCAGACTTCAGTCCTTTTGGGCAACGTCTTTGTCTCTGGCTCAGTTGATGGTATTAATTATAGTCAGAGAATACATATTAACATCTTTTAAAAAGATATATTCATTGTGCAACAGAAGTTAACTTAATAATTTCAATTAGTTAAAAATATAACATCATTAAACAAAAGCACTAAAATTAGGAAGTACTCTGTTACAGTCAGAGAGGGGCTCCTCTAACAAACTTTGGATGGGAAATTTCTTTAGATAATGTTGTTAGGGCTTGATTTCTTTATAAAAGAAGCAGTCAGACATAACAAATTATTTTCAGTTCCTCTTGGTTTGGTATATACAATTGCAAGAAAGAAGCAGAAAGGTCTTTGTGTTCTTTTCCACTTATGTTTAGCCTCATAGGTTTACTGGGGCTGGCATTAAAGAACTAGTCTTAACAGTTTTTATGACCTGTTCCTGAACTAGACACTTCTTATATACATTTTGATGTTGCTGGCTTTAATCAAGTTTTTCATCTTCTTTATGATATTTGTGAAGTATACTGCACTTAGCTGACAGCATAATAAAAGCATTTTTATGTGTATATTTGACCAGACTTGCACTGTTGCTGTTGTGGACTATTTTCTAACCTTTTCTTTAGTTGTAGCAGTGTGTTCTTCCATACATCTGTCTCAGGTTTCTCAGAAGATTCAAGTAAATAATGCATACGGCAGAAAAAGATAAGCTGGTTTCTAACAAGGATCCTTTCTTCTTAGTAAAGCAGTAATGTATCTTTGAGGAATTTGACTGTGCCAAACTAACATCCTTCACTCATCTGTTTCTTGGGAAAGGATGATGAGTGTTCTCTATCATTTCGTGTGGAAACACGTTTCCTTACTTTCTGCCTTGGTTCTCAAGATTTCCTACATTTACGTTTTAAATCACTAGTCTGTCCGTTTTTCGGGATAGAAATAAAATAGCCTTTTCGCCTAGAGAGACAGAAGTGAATGTTGTATCTTTAAAATGCCTTAAATAATTGCAAAAGTTGTGGTTTGTGCTTGTGAAGGGTCGAGGAACTTCGAGTGCCGTCTGTCTCTGAGATAATCCAAGTTCTCCATAGGTACTGAATTTTGAAGACTTCATAGTCAGAGCAATTGTGGTCCCAATTTTGATAATTATCTCTCTGTTTTTAAGGCAGTATACTGAAGAATCAAGATACAGTATTAAATGCTCACACATCTTTAATTGTATAAGATGCAGTGTAGAAGAATGCAATTTTTTTTCCAAGTGCCTATTTGCCGGTTGCCCCAAATAGACATGAAGATGTGCAGCATTAGGGGGCTGTCCTCCATGTCACTTCTCCTCTGTGAACCACAGCCTGATGAATCTGATTCACTGAACAGTTTCCCATGTTCAGCTTTATATTTGGTCTTCTGATTCTATAATAATTGAGTGGGTGTTGGGGTGCAGTTGCTAACAGGTTTCTCCATATGCAGTGTGAGGGTCACCAAAAATGGGTGGAGAGTGTCCAAATAGCATGTGGCACGGTGGTTATTAAAGTATTCTCCTGAAAGGTGGGAACTGAATGTTTGTGTTTATAACCTAAGACCCTTCTAAGTGTTTTTAAAAAGGAAGGCTACGTTAAGTGGGGAAGACCCTCTTTATGTCCTACTTTTTATAAAATTCATTTTCGCCAAGTTTTCAATCAACGTGGGAAAGGATGCGTATAAATGAGCACCTTTCTCTGTCTCTGAACCCTGATAATAGCTTTGAGCAATGTGAAGCTAGTATTTGGTTAATGAACTCTCTCACAGCATATGTACTTAAGGGTTTAATTATCATCTGGATTAAAGAAAGATTATTATTATTGTTTAGGCCTTTAAAATATTAGAAAACCACCAGGGAGTACTGTCTATTAGATATCTTCAGCTATGGGGAGTATCAGGACAGAGAGAACAGTGAAGTGATGCATGTGAAGACTGAGGAAAGCCAACAGTATGCCATGGGTGGGCAGCTCCCATCACCCTCCACCTCAGCCAAGCCTGTTTCTCTTGTCAGTACCTGTCAAATATAAAAATTCAACAGATTTTCCTACATGTTTTTGGTTTTATTATTGCTACATTTCTTGTAAAAGGAAATAGAGCTATGTTCCAATAAGCTACAGAAAATATTATGCAACTTGGTGAAAAGCTAGTCACTTTTAGTAAAATATTTTGTATGTTTAAAAGCATTGTAAACAGTAATGAAGTCTTAGCTTGGTGGAACTGTTGGAAACCAAAGTGTTACAGATCTTTAGAATGATATTTTTGAAGTCCAGTAGGCATAAAGAGAGTACAGTAGGATGCTGTATCATCACACAAGCAAACTCTTAATTCTGATTCCTCTCTCATAAGTCTTTAAACAAGAATTTGAGAGGAAAGTCGAAGAAATGAGGGAGAGTTTATTACCTACACATATTAATTGGAATATTTAGCCTTAATTTAAAGTCTGAAGAAGCCAATAGAAAAAAATAGGATCATGCTGTGGCTCAATCTTAACGGCATATGTAGCATAATACTGTGGGTTGCCAAGTGTTGGGCTCTCCAGTTCTCTTTTACCAAAAACATTAAATGCCTGACAGATTAGTATTTCTGTTGTGACATCCCTCTGCAGTTCTTCTCCCTTTCCTTCTCAGAATTTACCATACCTCTTCTGATCTATCTTTTTAATCTCCTCTTGTCAGTATAATTACCCCTTACAAATACACTTAGCTGAGAAATTAGTTCACATGACAATCACTTGTTTTTTTTGTTACTGTTGGTATACAACATCACATATCCTGTACTGTGCCTATTTTTTAACTTTGCTAGATTTCAAAAGGAGCATCCCTGAACGATTTACAGAAAAAGAAGAGGCGTGCCCCTCTCCCACCAACTGCATCTGCTCCTCCGACTCCTGCCATGCCAAACAGGACGGAAGAGAGGGAAGACAAGAGGAAGAGCACAATGGGTGAGAGACATTCTTTTCTCCTGTGTAATACCATGCATGTGCTTTCAGTGCTCCTCCTTTGAAGTTCCCTTAATTCTCTTCTGCTGTGAGTTCTGAAACTTTTGTAACTGGGGGAAAAAAAAATTCTCTGCAGAATGAAAGTCTGGAAATAAGTGTTTGTATACTACCTTTTTTCTTTTTTTTGATGACACCATTCAGAGCAGAGTACCATGGGGTAGTAAGAGGTAGATAACATCAGATAATTAGAATGTTTGGTACAAGGTGGATATTGAAAACCACTAGTCCTGGGTACAATCCGCACCTTTAAGATCATGGTGGTTTTGCTTATAAATGGAAATAGTAAATGGAAATGATAGTAAATGGTGACAGGACAGGCAACACGGAATTCATCTGAAGCCAGGAGGTTCTGCTAGAACTGAAGTACTGGTTCAGTAACTGATCATGTTCCTAAGGCCCAAAGACATTTTATTTTCCTCTAGTCCTCCAACAGTTAGACATCAGCCGACCATGGTCAGTGAACTTTATCTTTTGAATTTAGTCCTGAGTTTTATTATAAATCAATCTCTGGTGAGTCTTTAGCTGATCAGTAGAAGAAAAGTGGTACTCTCAAAAGAATGCCTTACATAGCTGGAGACAAGAAGAGAAACTGTTGTCTTTTGCTGTATGTAACACCACATTTACTCTCATGCAGGAAGACTTGAAAAACATTCTCCCAGACGTCTGTCGCTATCTGACTTTAAGCTTATTCAGATGGTGGAAGCTTCGTCTGAGTGAGGACCCCAAGATTATACTTTTAGCAAACAAAGTGATTTCATGATGGGTAAAGATATGAGATAACCCCACATATTGAAACTCATTTTTCAGTACATTAAGAGAATCATTCTTCAAGTGCTGTAATGCACTCAGTGCACTTCAGTTCAGTCCTTTGACCTCATGTTTCATAAAGTGCCTAAGACATACAGATTTGACATTCTGTCATACATAATTGCTTGCATTACAAATGCCTCACAGTTTAGAAAGAAGCCTCTTGGCTTTGTTCCAACATTTATTTTCAGTAAATGCTTCTCATTTAATGCCTCAGCATTTGTGTAGCAGCAGGAGTCCATTATCTTGTGACATGTTCGACTCCATTGACTTCTCTTATTTAGACCCTCTAAGGGGAACATTATTGCTCTGCCCTGTAACACAGGAGTTTTCAGCAAATTGGCTTACTTTTAACCATTGCAGATGTCACAGCCTGTCACCTCTCATGCTTTACCCTACTGCTGGTCACTCATCGATGACATTTAGTGCCTTAACTTTTTGGAAGTGTTCATTTTATTTTGTATCAGTGCTCAAAATGTTACAGATGAAATAAAGCAGAGCAGAGCCAGTTTCTAGGCTGTTCAGTACTCAGAATGTAAGTACTTTCTGGCCAGGCTCTGCTGATGTAGGATGTATCATTTACTTTAATGGAGGCTTATTAATTTACAACGACAAAGAACTTGTCCCACAGTAACCCTATCTTTAGTACTTTTAATTTTCTGTTACTTTCTTGAATGAATATGTTCATTAATAAGAAAAAATGTTACAGCAAGGGAAGGTTGGAAAAAACAACTGCTCTTGAGGGCCCTTGCTAGAAAATGATGAGCAAGCACAGATGGCTCTTAAAGCAAGAGAGAAAAGCTGTGAAAAAAGCAAGACACTAGTGAGGGGGAAAATGTGCTGCAAGAAATAGGCAGCTGAATGATGGAAAAAGGATTAAAGCTACCGATGTAGCTCCCAATTTAGCCGCAGGAATCAAAGCAAAAGATTCTGTCAAAAATATTCTCAATCAGGTAAATTCACCTCAGTATTCAATATTGTATCACTTATTCTGACCCTTGTGCCTGGTTTTCTCAAATCGGTAAAAAACAGTCTCACATCTGCCAGCATTAAGTTGTGTCTTGAATTTCTGGAAGCTGATGACTCCTAAGGAGAAAGTTATAATGGTTTAATCTTTTTACCTCCCTCTCGGTGCCATTTTGCTTCTCAGCAGCACCAGAGTATGAGCCTAAGAGTGTAGGAATGATCTGAATGGATCAGACCAGCAGTCTGTCTCTGCCAGCATCCATCTTCAGCAATGACCTCAGTAGATGCTTAAGGCAGAGTATGAGCAGAGTGGGAGGGTACTCATGGTTCCTTAGTGTACTTTCAGCCTCTAAGGACTTTCCAAACTGCAATAGTTCTTGGTCTGTAGACTACAAGCTGGCAGCAGCTTTTTAACATTGCAAACAAAGAAATATAGTGTAGTGCAAAGTGCACGCACTTATTTAGTTATTGCACATAGTATTGAAATAAGCCCCAGGCCAAAGTTATGATAGCTTAAAACACTGCTTTGCAAAAAACTAATTAATTATCCACTTCACTATGTCAGCGTAATAAAAAACCTACTAAAAGAAAAGAGCAACCTGTCAAAATACCTGCTTCAAAATACTGACCTGAGGCATCTGCTTCTTTATCTCAGAGTCAGGAAAATAGTCACATAGGGTATCCTAGAGGTCAACAAATTCAGGCAGTTTGGCAGTTAAAAAGATAAAAATAAAACAGTTTTCACATTTCATTACATTGCTTTTTCAATTTTTTTTTTCTTATGTTGGCTACAGCTGGTGATTTGAACTGTTAGTTGTGATATACAAATACAAGCTGGGCCTAATTCTGGTCCCATTGCTGTTGGTTTAAGAGAGACCTAGATTTTCCTCCTCCTTTATTTATATGGGGATAAATAAGAGCAGAATTAGATCCACAGAGGCTTTGGATGTGGGCAAAGGACTATCAGTGTGTGTTTAAAAATTTACAATAAACAGAGCAATCATTATCTTGCAATGAAGTAACTAGTCAATTGATCCCCCTGTAGGTGATGGACGGCAGGTGCCACAAAAGCCTCCTAGAGGCATCACTCGTGATCCACCCCAGTTAGTGATTCCCCCTCCCCCACCTTACCCTCCTCCTGACAGAGACCTTGTGGATCCAACAGTCTCTTACAGAGAAGCAGATGTTACAGCACCAACAGAGCTCGTACCTAAACGTATGTTTGAAAATATATGTATTTGTATTTCCACTCTTTTGATGGTTACTCTCAGGGTGCTTTTTCCAGACTTTCCTTTCTGCTCTCTAGACACACATTTCTGTTTTTTCCCTTTTTTTTCCAGCCAGTTGTCTTTTCAAATGCCCAATGCAGTGTAACAAATTAATATCAACTAAACAAAACACTTGTTTGGAGACAGTTTGGGGATGATACCTGGCCATTGCATGAAAGCATTTAAAAACAACCATCTAACCTTGTGACTTTCTGCAGCTGGAAGCAAAAATCTGTTGTCTTGTATTAGTTCTCCATGTTTGTTTTTTTGTACTCACACTTTTTCTGCATCTCCAGAGAGTAAGCGGGTACTCATGGTTCCTTTAGGACTCATGAGTTCCTTTAGGACTCAACAGGTCTGTCAGTCTAGGCTGAAAACTGCAGGGTGTCTTCCTTAGGAAAATGAAACACTTTATGGGAGTTGTTATATTATTAAAGGCCTTCCTGTGTACCCTGATGGGTACATCTTCCTTGCCATCTCTGGATAGTCCTTTGTGTGCTCTTCCCCCTGGGGCATAACAGTTATCAGGAAAAGAAATAGTGTATTTTTCACATCGTTGTGTATTCGTGAAAAGCATGTTTTCATGTTACTTTCTTTTTGCTTATCCATCGACTGTTTTTAAATCTTTGTACATGATCCAAGCCTTTGATCATGTATTATTTTCCCTGTGGGCTTGCCCTGCACACCCATGTAGATCCTGTAGAGACAGCAAAGCTCTGCACGTTATGGCATCTCATGGACACACTTCCTTTGAAGGTTAGGGAGTTGTTCCTAATCATGGGATAGAGCAATGTCTCCATTAGCTAGTAATTCAACAAAAGATATTTTTCTGGAATATTTTTCTTTATTCTGAAGGTGCAGTTAGTCTAATTCATTAATTTTGTTCTTGCTGTTGGATACCAGCTAAATCTAAAGCATTATTTTTCAAACCTGTGCTGAGGAAATACAGATTGACAAGTATTATTGAAGGGGGAAGAAGGAAATTAAAGACATCCATGGTAATAGAAAACCTGAATCTTATTGAGGATTGACCCTAATTCATTTTTCCAGCATATGCACAGCAATCATATCATACTTAAAGTATCTTTTTTCTTTTTCTTTTTCTTTTTTTTTTTTTTTCTAGATACCATCAGCTTGCTTACAATATTCTCTTTATTAAAAATCCATTGTGGCCTTCTTTGCATTGATATTTCTGCTTCATTTCAATTTCCACCACTGTTATTTTGCAATGCTTTCCTGATCTATCTTGGTGATCAAATACCCTTTAATCAATGCAGCTCTGATTTTATCAGCCTGATCATTTAAACTTAAACAAATACAATATCCCAGCCAAAATTATTTAAATAAGCCTGTGCATGGAAACAGCATAAGCTTTTATTATCCTCGGTTTACTGAGAGCTAAAGAATAGTGTTTAGTGGGTACTTATTCTAGACTTAAAGCATTAGTCTTGGAGAGGGACAAGTTTAGCTTTTTTTTTTTTTTTCTACTCTACCTAGGTAAAGATAAATGAGAGAATTTACACAAGAGAAATGTGTATTGATGTACCTATGACAGAAAGCAGCAGATGTGACAGATTCTAATTACATTGCCTAATGCCATTCTGCAAGGTGCTTAGGGATCCAGCAGTATAAGAACAGAGTTTTGCAATGGTTTTTATTGCCTGAGAATGCCTTAAGCGGTGCAAATAGGGCTTTGGCGGTAGATTCAAAGGACAAAACTTTCAAGCTTCCTACCTCTAACCTCCATAAATGTGTTTTTTCATGGCACACGGTGGGAAGGAGGATAAGCTACTGATGCCAGCTGTTGATGAAAGGCATGTTTGTTCTGAAATCACTCTCCCAATACAGCTGTCTCTGATAAGGATCGTGGTCTTCCTTTGCTGAGGGGGTGACTGTCAGCAGCAGTCTGTCTTCCATAATATGAAATTCCCTTTCAGAAATTAGAAGTGTGATCATATAGAATGTAAATTCTTGTTCCTTACAATCTAGCACGGTCGGTGGGGCAACATTGCCTCACCCCTTATTCCTTCCCTGCAAACATACAGTTGTCCTGTTGTACTCTGTTGCATAGAGGATAGTGGTAATTGCACTTCATGGAGTTTTCCAAACTTACATGGAGTGTAAGTCATTCATGAATAAAGACATTTGTAAGATGCTTGGGCTTTTTTACTCTAATGATAAGAATCTTTTTCAAGAACAAGAGTACAATTGTTCCTCACCGTTGTTAGTCTGTAGTATTTTTATTCTCATGTCCTTACCTTTCCTCTTAACTTTTGGTCTGACAGACCCTTAGCTGCATGTTATGTATATGCCTAAAATATGTTTACAGTGTCCTTTCTCCTTCCTTATCTTACTAATCAGATTGTTTGTGGTACGTGATTCTAAAGTTGACTGCATTTTGGGAATGCAGAAATAGAGACTGTCACCTCCGTTGCACGGCATTTGGTTATGTCACGTAGCTTGTGAAATTCCCCATAAATGAGTCAACAGTAAGCTCTGTGCTACTTATCTCAGATAAAGAATCCACAAGTTGAAAGATTGCTGCACCTAGGTGAGCAGCTAAAACATGCTGCCATGAAACGTTTTCAACTAGGTTCTTGAGATAAACACAATATTTCTGTGAATTAGCCCTTAATTGATTATTGATTATTAGGCCTTAAATTGATTAGCCCTTAATTTGACTCGTTATGGACTATAATTAAGAAATGCAAAAAAAAAATAATTAAAAGCTGTTTGAAAAAGAATAAACAATTATATAGTGAGATCCTGAAGTTAAATTTTTCACTCTGGCACAGGATAAAGTGTTAGTGAACTCAGGGTTCACTAACCTGAGTTGCCCTTATCAGGGTAAGGGCTTGGCGAAAGATTGGTTTTAAATTTAAATTAGGTTTTAAAATTTCAGAAAGTGTTTTGTCTTTAAAGAAATTAAATAAAGATTTGAACATGTCTTTGGTTTTTTACTACAGATGAAAATAATTAAACATCACTTAACTAGAAAGTTTGAAAGTGATGAAGGAGTGGGCATAAGCATTTCTCAGTTACTTTGTGCAGATGATATGTATGCTACTGGTTTGATAATACCAGGTTAATTTTAAGGAACAAGGAGAACAGAAAGGATCCACGTCCCTATCTAATATTTTATGCCTTTCACTGTATCATTGATATATTAGCAGGCAATAAAAGCCAATTAATAAAACCTGTGACAGTTTCACAGGACAATTTGGTCATATTTCTTTAGTCACCTTAGAAATGTATGTAGTCTCTTGCAGTCATTAGGGAGTCTCTAAGGGCTGGACTCTGTTAACTTGAAGCAAAATAGAGAAACTCACAGAATCTTTGTTGTCATCTATCTTATGCTCTCTGGGGAATTAAAATTCAGACCAAGTAAAGCAGAATCAGTAGACATGCTACATGTCAATAGGTGTGCTATTGGGACTGAGTTAGTTTTTACATGAACCTAGAGAGTTAGTCTCAGAGTATCTGTGGGATTCAGAATTTTAATGTATGTGCCCACACACACACGCCTCCTCTGGGCATCTGCTTCTTTAATGTTAGTGAGCATGCTAGCCATTTTGCTGTCTCATCCACACAACATTTATAACATTATCATTTTACTTTTTTCCCTCAACAGTTTACTGTTGTGCATCATTCCCTTCATATACCAAGCGTGTCTGACAGACCTTGACTCTTCCTATGACCTTCATACCTCTGAACCTCCTGTTGCCTCTGCTGCCCTGATTCTTCTGTTGCCTTCCTTCCTTCCCTGCTGGAAAAGAACCCTTTTTTCTGACTGAGATTTTGCCTTCCTTTCTTTTTCAACTAGCACATTCTCTTTTAATTACTATTGATTATATTCGGATGTGGTTCATGCTCATTGGTGAGATGTATGCTCCAGAACTGAATGCTGTGATACATAAATGTCTATATCAGCCTCAGAAAGATTACTCGTACACTTGTCTGTTCTTTTTCAGAAGATCCTCTTTACTTTGAGCCATGTTTCGTTTGATGTTTCAAAGAGTGGTTTTGGGATGCAGTGCCTTACTTCCAATATTGTCTAAAGATTTAAAGAAAACTTCCTAAAAACCTTTTTCATTTTATTCTCTTAGCCTAGGCAGAACACTTTACGTTCTCTAATATACTCTTATTTTTCCTTCATTGCGTATTTTATTCCTTTGGAACAAAACTAGAACTGGGCATGTCAAAATGAAATGCAAGATTCTTTTTATATTTTAGCTATCAATCAAGCTACCAAGAGAACAGAAACAAAACATAAAACAAAAAACAAAAAAACCCCCTAAGATCTGTTGGATCTATGAGGGGCCAAAAAGGAATGCTGAGAACCAGTACCAAATGCACTGATTCGTGGTCTTTACTTCTGCTTTGATCCTGATGCTTGATATGAGTAATTTTATCTTGATGCTGGAGACATCCTGTGGAAATCAAGGTGTGTGTTCTATTTCTGTAACAAAAGACACAAACGCTGTTTGCTCAAGATTAATCTCGCTCCACAAGTCTTGTTTTTACGAGTTGTACGAGGAATAGTCAGTGGGTTATAATTAAAATATCAGCTATAGGATTGTACTTACCAAAAACTATTTTGTGCTGAAGAAAGTTCATGTGAACGGCCCATAAGGCATGTATTTTTAATCATTCTGAACTATAAACATAGGTTTTATGAGTTGCAATGGTGCACACACCCAGAACTATTCTGACCTCACATGTACTGTGATTCAAGACATTTATGTTATTTAAATGAGTGAGTTGCAATACATAACTCTAATTTAAATGATGAAAAATTATTGCTTTACCCTCGAGCAAATAATCATGTTCATCTTGAATCCTTTCCAGGTAGGCAAAATGGAGAATAGGAAAGCAAAGTGTTCCTACAGATAATGTGAAACATGACTAAAAAGAGTTTTGATGGTTTTTAATACAAATATGACATGTAGTTAATAAGTTTTAAGTGGTACTTCAGAAAATATACTTAATACCCTAAGGATCTTATAATAAAAGTGGAGCCGAATTGAACTCTCTGTGCTGCCAGGTACTTTGTAATAGCTTCTTAAGACAGGACAATGATTTAATTGTAATTCTTCTCTTAAAAAAACCCAAACCTAGTAGGTGTTCACAATGTGAAGATTAAGAACCTAATTTACCCATTTTCATTACTCTATTTACATCCTATTTGTAACTCCACTGCATTACATGCCGCATGGAGTTCAGACTAGTATAAAAATGGAATAATGAAGACGTGATTATTTTTTTATATATATATATATTGAGCAGTTCTTTGTATTTGTACTAGTTTAACTTAAAGAAGGGTCAGGTTTTTAAGAAAACTTTCCTAGCTTTGAGGGAATATAGCTATGACCCTTCTTCTCTTTACATAGCTGACAAGTTTGCTGTTAAAGGTTGTCTCTTTCAGGTGGTATGCTCAAACTTTTAGAAACTCTAGATGAAAACTTGAAGTTCATTGTTTACCCTTAATTTACTTTTTTTAAAAAACAAATGCAGACTTTTCCCCTAAAAATGTATTTGTGGGAATGAACATTTTCTGTGAAATGAGTTTATAAAATATTTTAATTACTGGTTTAAACTAACCAGCTCTGCCTTTCTGAATTTAAGAAAAAATTCCTTGCTTAATGCAAGCTCATATCCTTTGTTTCTTACCATTTTATAAGCAACAAGTACATGCATAGTATTAAACAGACCTTAAAAAAAAGAAGAAAAATGACTGCAACTTTACATGAAGTCATCTTCATTATAAGAAATTATAATTTCTTACAATGGGGCCAAGTTGTTTAAGTCAAGTGTGATTCTGTGGATGTGAACTCACCAGAAGTTTGGTTCATGAGCACCAGCTCAGCACTGGGGTACAGTCAGGGTACCCCTGCTTGTTCCAGGTTTCAACCCAGGATTTCTAATGTCACCTTGATTTGGTTTCTGGAAGAGAATGAGAGTCTTTGTGTCATTTTGAATGAGGGGAAGAAATGTTGGTTTAGGTCAGCTTCAATGAGTCTTAAGTTATCAGGCTTATTCCTTTTATTTTAACCACAGAGACCATAGAAGTGTAATGAGAATGACATGGAGAAGTTGAAAATAAATTGACTATTGCTCTACTACACTTTTTCAGCAAAATGCTCTTACCAGAGTTAGTAAGACATACGTAATATATTCAGCATTTTTCTGCACTGCCAAACAGTGTTGCTTACCTTCATGGTAAGATATCTGGGGTGAAAAGCAAATAAACAAAAATACTCCAAATTTGGAAAATACTACTGAACCCTTTCAGGAGGACAAGTAAATATGTAGATAGCTTATAAATCAAAAAACATTCCAGTGTTATGACTCCAGTGTCAGTGACATTTAGTGCTCTTAGGAAATCAGGACAGATGTACTATTTATTATTAAAGCAGTTCTGATACACGATGAAAGTGTTCAACCCCTACAAAACCTAGTGAATTAGATGAAGCTTTCTGGCTCACAGATTTTGCAGAATGGCCACACAAAACTTTTATGAAGACCACCAGAGGGAGCCAGTGTTGTTACAGATCTACAGTAAGTAGCAAATTAGAATAATCCTAAAGGTGAATTTTAAGCTAATAGATGCCCTATTTATACAAAGATTTTCAGTTTGTTAAGAATGCCATGAAATAAAACCAAATTTACAGATTTGGTTTTTTCAGCAACAAAAAAATAGAAATAAATCAGTTTTTCTACTTTTTAGGAAAAAATCAGTTTCATCACAAATAGGAAAATGAAGATAAAATCATATTTGCAGGTGACGCCACTGTGATAGAGTCTTCCAGATACAGGCATTCTTGCAAGGGGAGGTGACATGTTGGGTTGGCTACTGCATTGCATAGGTATTGCTTGTATATTTGTGGTAGCTGTGTTCAAGTTGTGAAAATTTGTGCATATACATGGTGTATGTGCTTAAGAACAAGTGCAAGGAGTAGGTCAAGTTTTGTGTCAATATAGAAAGATGCGATCTGCTAGAAAAGTTTAACAAGTTGAGGTTTTGCATTTTGAAAGCATGACTGAATTGTTCTAGTAACTCTTCTCTTTCACAGACAAATTACTTTGTTACAGCAATTCAGTCATCCAGAGGCTCCCCAAACATCCTTAAATGTCTTTTCTACATGGAAGGCTTTCTCTTTTTTTCCTGTGATTTGAAATCTTTGAGAACTGAATGAGAGTTCTCCGTTTCACTGAGCAGCTGGGTTTTTTTGGTTGGTTGGTTTTAGGGTTTTTTGGTTTGGTTTGGTTTGAGTTTTTTGTGGGTTTGGGGGGGCTTTTTTTGGGTGTTTTTTTTTCCAGTGGCAGGGTTGTAGAATGATAAATTGTGAACTCATTCCATTTTTATCTTTAGAAAACATGCTGCTGGTTCAGAACTGAAGCTTAACCTAGATAGGTAAAATATGGAGAGAATATTCTAAATGTATGAATTAAAGCAGTAAATATTTCTCTTTTTGTTATTTTGTACTGGAACTCTTTAACGCTGTCCATGACATCTAGAGAGCTCAAAGAAGTGATTAGTAAAGAAATCATCCAGTCCAAAATATATGATGAATTGCAAAGGCCTATGATGCATTTATTTATTATACAAATGGCCATGCAATCTACCATATGCCCATCATCTGCCCCTGTATTCTGCGTTTTGTAAACTCTGTGGTCATGATTCTCACACACTCATCATCATTTGTGTTTACAGCCACTTTAAGCCCTCTTTATTGTTCCATCCCACTATAAACTTACCTCTCTGTGAGAGCTGGGCCATGTGTGTGTATATAAGACAGCAGTTCCATCTTCCAAAGTTGGCTTCTACTCACTACCATGATTCTCAATATATATTTAGTACATGCAGTAGGCACCATTTAACTTTCCATACTAAAATACATGTTATTTTAGAAGACAGAATGTAACTTATTCCATCCCTCCAAAATTACAGCCATGTTGTGTTTTAATGTCATTGCAAAACTATGAACTCCCCCCTCAAGGACAGTGAGACAGACTTGCTGTCACTGTTTAGACACTTCTTATTCAGATATCTCATCAATACTATGCAGATAGGCTTCTGGATAGCAGCTGTAGAGCTAGAGAAACCCACTGTTAAAAATCATAAGAAGCTGATAGAACAAAAAATGATGTCATTAATTCTTTGTTTATGCAGAAGAGCTTACACGTAATAAACTCTACTGACTTTTGCTGAGGTGGAGATGGGGGAAGGTGACCTTTTATTTTTCTGTGGCAGAATCAGCTGCTTTATTCTTTATTGCATCATCTTTTGTGATACTTTGGCTGCAAGCAGCAAATGACTGTTGAAAGAATCAATCCCAGCAGCAAGAGTGAACTACTTTAAAAGTTGGTAACATACTGAATAGGTATCAACTGCTGTGTCCTTTATATCCCTTCAGTGTTCCTTGAGGATGAAAGTATATTTTTTCCTGTTTAGTTCTAATAAGAACATCATAAATTTCACTCACCAGATCTGCCTTATTTTCTCATGCTTTGAAGAAGTTCTGCAGAAGGAGACTCAGTCCTGGGAAAAGGTAACATCAGATGGAAAGGGGGAATTTTGTATTCCCTTACATGTTCACTCTGCTGCCAGCCAAAGTATGGGAAATAATACCTCCTGTTTTGCAAATTTTGAACCAGAAGCCAGTCCTGTGCTAAGGGAGCACGATTCTTTCGAATATATCAAAATATTATCTGGTTACTGTAAGTATGGGACTGAACTCCAGTGAATCAAATAGTCTTTCTACCCTCATTTCCTGTTATTTAGGGTTTTAACTGGGTATTTACCTATTTCGTAGAGTTTGGAATAAACCCTAGATTCACATTTCCCACCCTGGCAAAATGTAAAGACATTTCTAATACCCTTGCAGCCCAGCTCTGCAATACAAGTGGTCTGTGGATAAACTGTGAATGTTTATTCTAAGCGAAACCAAATTCCCTGTTTTCCACTTCCTTTGTCAGAATAAGAGCTGTTTAACTCTGTGAGCCATACCTTTAATAACTGGGTGGCATCTTACATGTACTTTGTTTTACTTGAACAAGGGAATATGCAGAAATTGTCACACCCATACAAATAGAGGGACTTTAACACTTCTGTCAGTAACAGGCTGGACTAAACATCTTTGTCCAGCCAAATACATGCACCTGTTATGAGTATGTGTGAGAACTGTAATCCTCTGTATGAACTGGAAGTTATTTGAAAATTGAAAATTACATTGAAATTTATACTGCAAGATCCTACTGATGCACATTCAGGCAATGCACAAGGGAGCTACAGAAAGCAAACTGGTGAAAATTTTCATATTCTCTGTTCCAGGTAGAGGTGATAATACCCATACCAAAGAGCTTGACCATCCTTAAAGATGCTCATACTCAGCTTTTTCTATTACCACTTCTAAGCCAGTAAACACTGACTAAAATGCCTGCCTGCTTTCTTCTAAGAAATTGAGAATTCTGGCCATGCACATTCACTTCTGGGTTTTAGGGCCTGAGGGAGCAAAAGGCTGAGAGCTGAGACAGAGTCTCTTTTGTCAGCTCCTTTTGTGGATTCCATAATTGCATCCTGGCATGGATAAAATAATTACTTTCCAACCTACTGTACCATAAGCAAAGGTGGGGTGTAATGGAGGACAAAGACCTGAAACGGAAGAAGACTGAGGAAAGAATGAGAAAGGAGAACTATGACAGTCAAATATATTTTTTTCTCTTAAGACTATTATGATTAAAAGGTGAAAGTAAAGCTGCTAAATATATGGTTACCTCCTATAAACAATGAAGGACTGGTAGGAGAGTATCTGCTTATTTGTAAGAGAAAAAAAAAACCAAAACTATCTTCACTGCAAACATCTAATGAAAATTATTATTGAGATCTGATTTCTAAAGCAAGTAGCTTTGTGCTTTTCTTCTCTCTTCCATGCAATTTTTTCACTTGACAGGAAGTTAAAAACTAAATGAGGAAATACCTTTTGCAGTTTCTAAAAACATGAAAATTAATGGAGGAAAACTTCCAGCTTTTTTTTATTAATTAAGTGAAAACATGCAAGTAGCTCAATTTATAAGGTATATCAATAAGTCTAACAGTAAAACTTAATTCCAATAATCTAGGAATTGTAGTTAGTCTTAAAAGTCTAAGAATCCTGAAGAATTCTCAAAGAATTATAAATACTGTAAGAACAACTAATCTAGTGGCTTTAAGTTTATGATAACAACTCTCCATACATGACTTATATGAGATGGAGCATTTTTGGAAGCTCTTGACTTGTTATACAGAAAGCCTCACAATGGACTGCTGAAGGCTTTAAGGACCAGCCTGTATCAACTCTGGGTATTGCTGGAAGTGGAAGCCACTTAGGGACTATTGCAGAAATGCATTGGTATTTGTTTTATTTGGAAACTCTTTTTGGGTACTACCCTCTCTCAGACACGTTTAATCAATGCTCAGGAGTGACATGATTCTTTTTTACCAGGTGAAACTTCTGCTTTCTCACCACAAAGAGGAATTTTTTTTTTTTCCAGAAGAAATTTTACTTTAGTTTAACACAGTGTATGTGAATAACTTATTATTTATAATAGAAATATATATATTTTTACTTTTAAAACTCTTCTCTGATTTACTTCAAAAAAATGAGAACAATATGCTAATTAACTTACCAGCAAAGAAACTTAGAGGTTTGTGTGTCCAAGTTTTCCAAGTGAAAACATTTGGTTAAAAAAAAAAAAAAAAGTATTCATATACTGTAATTTACTTGTTTGCTCCACTCCCTTGTGGACATGCCCAGCTTCCTCTGTACCTGGCAGCTTTCCTGTTCTGTATTCATCAAGCTAATCAATGGGATTCAGATGTTCCTCAAATAAAATCATTTGTCTTCAGTTTGCTCTTACAAAGGACACAGAAAGCTTTTCTTCACTTTCAGGGTACATTAAGTGCATGCTGCTGCTCATAATACAAGGCTTTGGCAATGTATTGATTGCATTTTTTTTTTTTACACGAAAAATCCCTGCACAGGGAAACTCCTTGTGGTTTTTCCACAGAGTTAAATTAGTGCCTCTGAGAAAATTAGCAGACTGAAAGTGGTGGAAGCAGAAGTCTTGAAACTACGGGCTGTAATGAACAGGGTAATAACAAAACCGGAGCTCGGTTCTGTGCTGGTCTTACAGGGGCCACTCAAAGGTGTGAGGAGAGGTCTTCATGCTGAAATTGTGAGTAATCAGGATATAATAGTAATCATTACTGTACAAACTGTACTGTACAAAGTTGAAGAGTGGCCAATCACACCTGCTAAAAAAATTTCCAGGCACAATTCTTGTGTGATGTTTTTAGGAAAAAAAAAAAACCAACACAACAAGCAAACAAGTCCTCTGGAGTTTAAAGAGGAGGTATTGGGTTTTTTTCCTTTAACATTTCTTTCTTAGGAATAAGCAAAAAGGGATAAGAAGAGAAAAGAAAGAGGATAGTGAAGATACAATAACTGTTTAAAAAGGGAAAAAATAGGCGGAGGAGCAAATCCCAGCAAATCCCCAAAGCCTTCTTGCTTTTCAAAACCAGACTGGATGTTACGAGTTGGAAATTTTCCTTTTTGTTTGTTTCTTTTTGTTTCTTCTTTGTTTTCTTCTTCTCCTCCCTCAGACTCTACCAAGTAATTCCTTAAGCATTTCTTTTGGAATTCTGCATTAGTGACTCAGTTCTCTGGTATCTCAAACCCAGCACAATCTGGTCTGAAGCTTTACTAGTATTTATAACATTCTTCCCTCAGGTGTCCCTGGTAGATAATAGAGAATGAGTTTTTATGTCAGCACATATATGGAGCACTTTGCTCTGTCCTTCTACCTCTTTATGAAACTTCTGGGACTGAACTTCAGAGTGTTAAACTTCCTGCCTAATTCAGGAGAAGTTGGCAACCAATTTAAGTTACTGAAGTGTTTCATGGACAGCCTTACAAACCTACAACAGGGTGACCTCAACCTAATTTCTGTAGGAACTGAGGCTTAAAAGCAAGAAACTTGAAGACATTTCAAAATTTCCTGTAGAAAAAAATGACCTTTTATGCTGCATTCTAATTAAACCCATTAACCCAGGTGAAAAATTCCCCAAACTAGCTTGTCTGTTTTGAGGGTATGATGATAATGAACCTTCAAATTCCAGAAATGGCCTTGCTCCAGCAAAGCACTTAAGCATGCTTAATCAGGTACCCCATTATGCAGCATGCACGTTATTATGGGATGAACTGTGTAAATGAAAGCCTTAAGATGCTTCACATGAATAAAAATACAGACAAATTTTCCCTGTGGGGTTTCATCCCATGCAGGAGATATCTGAAGTTTAGCATTTTAGTCAGTGAATGGTCTGATCCTGCTCCAGTTGAAGTCAGTAGCAAAACCCCAACCACTGAAGTGGGAGCAGGATCTGATACGGACAGCACAAACTCTGAAAGTGGGTGTTGAGATGATGGCCCCTGTCTTGCATCAGGCTACTGTTCACTGCAGCACCAGAGATGACACTTCCATCAACATTTTACTATGCTCAAATGAGTACAATGCATAACATCCAGTTACCACCCTTGCATCTTTGCATTTCTTCCTCCTGGTGTTTCAAGTTAATAGGGAAGGAAAGCCCTGGGGCCAAGCATGATTGATAAGATAATGGGCTTTGCAAGAGGACTATGAAAGAGCAGGCCAGATTCAACTCTCATTTAAGTATTCCCATCTCTTCTTATGTCTGAAATAATCTGATCTAGTCCATCTGCTGTCAAAGAGGAGTGGTGGCATGATGGCAGAGCTCTTCTCTGAACACTTTGTTCTCCACCGTCAAATATTCCTCTCCTTACTGGACTTCTAGGGACAGCTTCAGTGTGCACTGCTGAGAAATGTAAATTCGTGGTTAGAAATGGAGTTGATGGTACCCTCCGTGGTGATTCTTGCCCCATACAGTGACTTCTTGGCTATTTCTCTGTAACTGGAAGAGAAGTCTATCTGTTGCTATCATTCCATACAACCCATTTCCCTTATGGGCTTCTGCTGCATGGCTGTGGCTTTTGCTGCTAGCAAAGCCTCATGGTGCCTGGCAGTGTTTTAGGTTGGGAGTGTGCTTGGCATGCAGAGTCCTGGCCTCACTGCCCTTATCTGCCCTCGTCCCAGCACAGGAGTCTGGTTTTCAGAGTGCCTAGAAAGTGTCATTTGAAAGAGGTACAATGCCCCTGTGGACGATATCTCTCAAGAACTTCAGAGGGATACCTAGCATGCTCTGGTCCTCAGTTTTTTTCTCTGTAAGACTAATTCTTTCTTCACTGGGTAGTTTCAAAAGGAAAAAGGTTGTAGTGATGATAAGTGTTCTGGTACTCCAAGGAGTGTCTCTCCAGGTGGATAGTTCTGTTGACATTATTGGCTGTGTTTAACAGCTATGAGAAATTTGATAGCAGAGTGATCGCATGTCAATGTGCAGTAAAAAGTGTAATAACTGCATTCAGAAAAGCAGCATGCTTTTTTAGGGTAAACTCTTCCTAGAAATATCATTGCTAAGGTAAAGCACCAGCCAGAGGATCTTGAAAAGCCTATTGTTTGAGCTTTGGAGAGGGAAGCAGGTATTCCATTGACTGGAAGGTTCAAGAGGAGTCAGTTAATGTACATTGAAATAGGTCAGAGTAGAGCTTTTTGTCTTTATAGCACAGAGGTGTATGAAAATGTTTTCATATCTATATTTGGAGCTAACTACTGAAATTCTTCTGTGAAGGTATTTACGTTATTGGTGGTTTGGCTGAAGCATGCTTTGGTCAATTAAATGGAGTTATTTTGTGCCATCATAATTGTAAGTTAGACAGGTGGTTTGTGCATGAAACATTTAATTTTCTCAGGGCTCTGTCTGACTTCAGATGATACTATAGATATTATCCTATACAAAGATGGAAGTTGATGTAAGGGAAAATGATGGAAACACTGATGGGTGAACTGAAGAGAAACATCAAAGATCCAAATAGAATGAGGTGCCATGAGGATGAGTAAGAAAAAAATGTGCAAGACTGATGAAATCCCACTTTGTTAACCACCACTCCAGCTTAGTGTTTACTGTTAGCTTTTGGTAGTAAGCAAAACCAGTATTTGTATGCCTTTTCTGACAAGTTAGTTTGCATTATTAGGTGGGGTACTAAAGATTGTATGCCCAATGCAAGTAAACTTTATCTTCATAAATAGAAAGAGAGTGCTAGTGTGTGTGTGTGTCTTATACCTCATGGTTTTAATAATAGATACCTTATTACAGATTGACCTGATTCTCTTCCACACTTCTTAATTTTTAAATCACTTTTAAATCAGAAAGAAATACACATATGTGATTGTAGTGCTGTCTCTGTGCTATGGAAAAAGTTCTTAAATCCCACAAGTGTGTGCGCGTGTGCGTTTGGCTAAGGGTTGGGGTTTTTTGTCTCTTCTTTGCTGAGTTTGCTAGCCGATAGTCTCTGGGAAAGGAAAGTATAATTAGAATGCAAAAGTTGTTTATGTTTTTCTCCTATAGATTATGCTAGAAATACGAAACTGTAGTAGAGCTTTTATGGAATTTTTAACAAACTAAAAAAGAGAATTCATTGATAGAGCAGAGTGCACGAGCAGGAAAGATGGTGAAGTTTAAAAAGAAAAGTTGAGGAAATGGCCTCTTTTCTGTGGTCTTAAAAATCACCTAATAAAACATTGTTTTATTGCATAGATGCACTAATAATTTCTGGTTTTAATCATTACACCACATAGGCTTTTCAGGCAATTTTATAGAGTGTGTTGTCTTAGATGGCTCATGAAAATCACCTTCACAGTCCATTTGTTCAGATTCTGCAGTGTGCTTGAACCAAAGCCGACCGCCTCTGTAAAGGATGTGTATTGCCAAAATTTATCACTTAAGACTAGTAATTCCCAGCAAAATGTGGAGAGTGGTTTATGTCTTTACCAGTCTCGTTATATTGGGCTGTCTCTGGTTTAGATCTAGATTTTCCTTGCCTGCAAAGGCCTCCAACAAACCATGTTATCAATCATAGCATGTTACCCATGTTACTCATGATGATTTATGGAGTGAAAATCTGAAGCTATTATATGCTCTTAAATACATTTCTGTGTTATCCTGTTCCTCTAACCTGCGTTGCCTGCTTCTTCATAGTCTTCTTGAAGTGCACAGATTAGGCATGCTGCCCCTCTCCTCACACCTAGATCACAACTAGATCCTTGTGAGGTGTTCTAGTTTGCCATTAACCTCAGGTCGTGAATACTAGGACCTCATGTGAAAGTCTCCCCATCATACTTTGTTGTATAAAAATGGGAATGAACAGTTCACACTACTGACTCATTTTTTTAAATCTATGCTCCTTCAAGCCAAGTGGCAATGTTCTCCAGTTAATCAAGAAAAGATCTACTTTGACACATGATACTTTTCCTGCCAAAGAGCATTTTGCTCTTTATGTTGCTTTTGTGACATCTGATCCCTTCCAATAAGGAAGGCTGGTTACTGGCTATGGTGTAGACTTGTCAGAGAGCCCAAACAAGGCTTTTAGAAAAGCAAGGAACTAGTAGCTTGAAGAGAAAAAAGAGAAAAAATGCCAAAAAAAAAAAGAGGATGAAAAGCAGTTAAGCAATAGCAGCAGCATTCTAGGTCGAATGAGCTTGCAGAGAAGCTTTTTCCATCATTGATGAAAGAATTATGGTAAAGAAATGGGGATAATAAAGTCCATTCTGGTAATTTTCCCCATCTTAAAATTTGTATTGCCATTAGTTGAGAAATTTTTCTTTACTTGTTTGACAGGCAGTAAAAGTGAAGGTGAGGTTAAGCAGTGGTAGTTTCCTTTGAGTCTTTGAAGAACCAGCAGACAATAGTAACTAGTGTTGATTTGAGGGAGAGACTTCACGCAAGTTTTCAGCAAAGGTTTGGGAGGAAAATCAAACATTAGTACACAGACCTTCAGAGTCACTTATACATGGAAAAAACAATGGAGGGACTGAAATACTCTTCAGTTCTTGCTTCTTGGCTTGATCCTATCTTCTATTGCCTTTGGTGTAGGAAACAGCGTTGCCAAAAAAGCTTTTTCAAAAGTTACAATACCTTTGTGTTCCAATATCAACTAAGAGCAGACAGGTTTAACCTGATGGAAAGTGCTTAGCTACCTCAAATTGGCAATGCAGGTTAAATCAGTCCACATTGCATTTCTTTTTCAACCATAGGAGAGTAGGTGTAAGTAGCTAAGGTAACTGTGATTGCCTTGGGATCAGCTTTGGAAAGGCTGAAAATTCACAGGTATGTCTAGAAATACTCCCTATATATCTTTCTGGTATGTCTGGTGAGATACATTCTTTGTGTATCTTTTCCATTTTATGCCTGGCAAGCATGTAAAAGCGTGTAAAAGTAAATGGGCTTACTTTTGCAAATTTTGTGAAGAAAGTATGACTACAATTAAAGAACCTATGGGACAACATGAGCATGGGGCATGGGACTAGGAAGGAGACTGAAAATGCCTCATTATGTGAGAACCTGGAGTCACATGCAAGATTGTGTGAGTCAGCAAGGAGTCCTCACAGTGATGAAGCACTAACCACAGACTGGGTTGCACTTGCAAGAGCATAGCCAGCAGATCAAGGGAAATGATTACTCCTCTTTACTTGGCTGCTCTGAAGCCACATCTGAGTCTGTTGTACAAAACTGGGTTCAGTTTTGAGTTCTGTGGAACCAGATACTGACAAACCCGAGCAAAGGCAGCAGAATCTGGCAGGCGGCATCCAAACGTGTATGTGATGATGCAGAGGCAACAGGGCTTGTTCAGCCTGCAGAAGGGAAGGGTAAGGAGAATTTGAATGCCAGCTTGAATCTGAAGGGAAAGAAAGAACAAACCAGACTCTCCTCTGAGATCCACTGCAAAGGATGACTGCAACAGTGATAAGTTGCAGCAAGAAAAATTTCAGTTTGGCATTTAAAAAAAATGTGGGTTTTATGTGGAGAAGCATTAAATCTTGCTCGGGGCATGATTTGTGATTTCCCAGAGAGTCTGTGGAGTCTCCATGCTTGGAGATTTTCAAAATTCAGCCACTCAAGGTCCTGAACTACCTCGTGTGAGCTGGAACCTTGCTTTGAGGGTGACGTTGAACTAGGTGTCCTCCAGAGGTGCTTTCCAAGTTAAATTATTCTGTGATTCTTCGACCTGAATGAGCTAAGCCAACAATAAAGTGCTGTACATTCTCATTTTGGAAGAGGGGTGGAGCTGCAGAACATGGTTCCTAACCTCAGCATTTCCTGGCCTTGCCTTCAGTTTCTGCATGGCAGTCACAGGGATTGGGAAGGAAAAAGTACTTAGGAGCTGATCCATTTCCCTACTCTCCCCATGCCTTTGTTAACATATAACAGTGGTCATTTATTTTCTCTTTGTTTCTTTTAATTAAAGGAGGAAAAAAAAAAAAAGACCACCAACAAAAAAACCCACACCACAAACAGAAAGATTACTTGTACTTGAATGCTCAAATAAACTAAGAAGCATATCGGACTAAAAGAGTCTTAGTTGCAGTAAATACAGTAAATAGAAGTTCACCCGTTCTATTTTGTCTTTATCTGCTCACTGAGTGTTTTTTAGCACATATCTCTTTGCACAAGTTTTTGATCAATGAGTAAAATGAATAAAATGTAATCAGAACACATTGTACCTGTGTGAAAACTCTTACGTGAATTCTGTGTTGTCCATTTTCATAATCTCTGTTAATCATTGCCATAGAAAATGTTTTCTTTTCCCATTTGTTCCACTACCTTTCTTCCACGTGGATTAAAAAATTTGATCTTTTGTGACGGTCTGACTGTATGCTGCCAGTACAAGTAATTACAGCAGTGTTTCTTTTTCTTGCTAGAAGTTTTAAGTACTGTCAGTGAAATAATTATGTTGTAATTTGGGGATCATTATAAGAATTAATATTCTTTAACATAATGAAGTTTGTAGTATTTTTTACAAATTCATTGTAATAGACTACTTGAACGATGGCAAAGCAATTTTAATCCAAGAAGGGTAAGCTTTTTGGCAGTGGAACAAGTGATGAAAGAAATTGGAAAATAATTGCCAGCCTCTTAGCGAAAACTCAGAGGAACTGGAGGAACTCTGCATCTCTAAAACCTCTGCAAATTTTAAACTATTCAGCACATAGGGGTTAAATGAACTGTTACCTTTTTAACAGTGGTTTTGGATGTACTGTTTCTGTCATTCTTGAACGTGACAGGAAGCAACCAGCAGAGCTGCAACAGCAGAAGGTGACAGCATTTAGTGAACAGTGACAGTCTGAGTGGACTTGAGTACACCCTGGTGCCCATTAGACTCAGAGTGATGGCTTGGGCTTTGGTGACTGATTTTATAAATCTGTGTAGGACATGCATCTTTTGAATGCTTAGGTCCAGTCCTGATCTAATTTGAAGTCAGTGGTGGTTATTTTCTTAGTATTTTACCCTAAAATACCCTAAAAGTGAGTATTTTACCCATGGTAGTCTTCACCTGTAGAATTAAATCTTCATTTCTGAAAGTGCTGGTTAGCATTTAAACCAGCTGAGGTTTATCTGCCTCCCCATCATTGGCATTCTATGTCAGTAATGTGTACATATGCAATATGAAACGGCACCAGTGCAGATATGGCTTCTCTAAACTTGAAGTTCAGTGTTTTCCTAATTACTTACAGCCTATTGAGATTAAAGCGACAAGATCTCTTTTGTGTTAAACAAGAAGCTCACATTCTTTACTGATGAGCTACTCTCCTCTTTCCCTCTTGATAATCATGGGCAACATTCTTGCTGCAAACAGACCGTCCCAGTCCCTCCCCAAGAAAGCCTTTGTAACTTGTGGTTGACCTAATTGTGCAGCGACAGCATTCCTGCTGCTAAGCAAGGGAGATCCCTGGGATGACACTAACTTGGGCTTTTTTTCAGTCTGCAACCTGGAGCAGAACATAGGTAAGTGGTCATGTAGGGCATTGAGGGACACTCTACAATTTCACCTGTGAGTGAGATGTCCCACAGAGATTTCAGTGTGACTTGGAGACCGCAGGCCAAGTTCTGCACCTCTTTCAATATCACCCCACACTTGAAGCCAGTGGGCAAATTTGTATGGATCTCGGCATTGGTACACATTTGGAAATGCAGAGAGTCTTCCAAGGCTTCCAAGCATTGGAATGGGCTGCCCAGGGAAGTAGTGGATTCTCCATCCCTGGAGATATTTAAAAAGAGACTGGATGTGGCACTCAGTGCCATGGTCTAGCAACCGCAACGGTGGTTCAAGGGTTGGACTCGATGATCTCTGAGGTCCCTTCCAACCCAGCCAATTCTGTGATTCTGTGAAGGTACACCAGCATTTTGGTACTATATTATGGATGGCAATTTTTACCTGTGTATCCAATCCTGAAGTACTTGATGAATATTCTACCTTCAGATCAGAGCCCATATTGAAATTTTCTTAGTGTCATGACAGAGAAAAGAGAAACAAATGTTGAGATTTTTCTTTCTTTAACCAACAGATAACCTCAGCAGCTGCCATTGTTGTGATCACACTGTGTTTAGTGTGTGGTGGTTTTCTGCATGTGCACTCCCTCTGTGAAAAATTATGCAAAAATGACAGGGCAGAATCACATCCACTGCTGCATGCTGTCTGGTTCTCTGTATAATTAGAGAGTTTTAGAAGGTATTTGCTGACTCCTCAAGTCAAAACCACTCAGCAAAGTTGAGGTAGCCTTTTTTCATGTCATATATCATTACTCAGTAATGCCCATCTATCTTCAGTTTGCACCAGTGCAGACTTAATCAAGCGTGTAGAAGGAATAACAGTTTTTTATTTAATCCATCCAAGGATGGCTTTAAAACAGCAATATTTCTTAGCTGAAATGACACAGAACTGTGGCAGTTGTGTTTTCTATGTTTGGTTTCGTCTCAGCCAGCAACTCTGTTCCATGCTACGTGTTAACTGTGTTAAAAGTTCATGGATCTTTGTAAATATAAAGGAACCACTTTGACAAACTGATAGGCTTGAGGAGAGGGAGACATTACAGTTTTGCTTGAGCACAGGGAACTTATTTCTTGAATAGAAAGATGTCTTTCTGGAGTCCCATGCTTCAGGATGAAACTGCTGTTAGATGAGGAAAGTCATACAATGGACTGGATGCTGAGATACAGATGAAACTGATAGGGATTAAATCATGCATAGACCCTAATAATAAGATAATTGGTTTTAATTTTGTTTGGCAACATGTAGGAAGAACAATGGGGATGGAGATCCTGCCATGGAGATGCTTGCTGGATCTCATAAGGGAAAGAGTTGAGTGTTGCTACTACAAGAGGCAAGCAAGGCTATGTGTCCAAAGTTATCTAAATCCCTGATTAGAAAGATGCAGGAAATAGTTGCAGGCAGACAAGAAGAGGATGAGGAAATGAGAGAGACAGCTAGAGAGGAAAAACCTGCGAACCTTGTGTCAGGAACTGGAAGTAGGTACTTTGTTGTAAATTGCTGTGCCAGTTATAGGATGGAGGTCATTTATGGCATCCTGGTGACAACAAATGTGGCCTGTGTTAAATAGAGGTCTCTTTAGATATACTGCATTGTGCATTACTTCAAAATCTTCCTGTGTGCTTCCACTCTTCAACTTCCAGTCTTTAATAGATTGATTTATTTGCTATCCTACTTTGATCTGTGTTTAACATGTTGTAGCCTTTACTACTGCTTTGGTAGTGGGTTGCTACTGGGGTTTTTTGTTTGTTTGAAAGCCAAGCAGGCCATGTATTCCTACCTGTTCCTTTACTATCTATTTTTTTTTAATTTTATTTGGTGTCTAATGTCTAACTATTAATTTTTCTCATTGATGTTGCTGTTCTTCTAACCGTAGGTGTGTCATGAGTGTACTCTTACCCTCTCAGTGAAACATACATAGTCCTGTAATTGCCATTTTTAGATGAACAATCTCTTGGATTAAATATGGAACATAGAACTAATGTTATGGAAAATAAGGTCAAAGAAATCAAATAACATTACTTCTGAAGTCACAATAGAGACTTTGGATTATCTTAAGTCATTAATATCAATGCTTGACAGCACTTACAACTTTAATCATTATTTGTAACCCTTTGAATCTTATTGCTTCTGATGTCAGAAATCAATTTCAGTACTTAATGGCATCTTATAACCTCAGTCAAGGAGAATGTTGGTTTAATTTCTTTTTTTACTCAAAGCTTCACTGCTAAGCTACACCCTCAAGATTTATTTCTATGACATTTTTAACAAAAGTATTTTCAGTTTTCTGACAAATACTTTTTTATCTATACAACATAATACAGAAGTATTTCTCTTCGCTGATAATTTTTATTGACCTGTAGCTTTATGTATGCTTCAAAAAGTTGTAGATTCTGACCCTAAGAAACAATGAAGTCTATGTTTAATCTTATTCACTTTTGTGGATGTGGGACTTCTCAAATACTTAACATCTACCACAAGTGTCTGCAGGATAGGACCAAAACTATTTTTTTCATCTTCGTTTTGCTTGCTGAGGTTGAAGAAGAGAATGGAGCACACTTATCATTCCAAATTAAACATTTAGATTAGCCTTCATTGATTCTCTTTGATCAAAAGAAATGTGTGTGGGCTTGATTATGTCTTCAGTCACTCAATCGTTTCAGTCATTGAAATTATTAAATTTGCTGGGAGTTCTCCCTTAATGGCATAATTACAGGATGGAGTCTAGAATTCTGTATTTTTTAAAGGAAATAACAAAATCATATTTTTCAAGGAAAAAAGCCCAAAATACAAACAAACAAAAAACAGCAAAAAAGCCCTACAAATAAACAACTAAAAAAACCAGGCCAATCCCCAAACCACCAAAATAAACAAATACCAAAGTAGTTTATAGGAAACAAGTAAAACAGAATATGAAAAATTGTACTATGTCTAGTCTTTTCTCAAAATTTGCAACTTTTATTGGAGTTAAGACATGCAAAGGGGATATCCCTTGATCTCCTTCATTAATTACTAAATTGGAAGAAGTTCTGCTTTATTCGTAGCAGTCTCTCCTTTTCTGTACACTTTTCTGTAGCTTTTTTATGTTTTAAAAAAAGAGATGTTTCTTACTCTCCCACTTAATGCACAGGAAATTGAAGGGGGGTAAAATAAAGTGCCACCCAGTGGACCAGCAGTAAATCTAGTTTACAAATTCAGTGTTCCAACTGGGAAATGCTGCCCATTTTCACCTGTGTATAGAATTCTTACTGGAAATGTCATGGTCTATTTGACAGCATGGAAGAGCAAAAATGAGATTATGTTGTCAGGAGCGATTTCTTGCACAACGTCCTTTAAACTTTGGTCTAACTCTGCAAGAAACTGTCCCTGTGAAGATGTTTCTTCATAGAAGTGAGGAAACTGATTTACTATGGAAGTCATAAAACCCAAACTCCACAGGACGGGCTTAGCAAACCAGCTATCTGAAAGCAAAGGGCAAAATTTTTGTGACTTTTAAAATAATTTTTATCCTATATACAAATATTGAGCTCCATCCTACTATTTCTAATTAATTGCATATGGGTTTTTTTTCCAATTAAAAAGGAATAGCTCTCTGTTCTTGATTTATGTACTGGTGACTTTCAGCTAACTTGCCTTGCTATATTTCATTTAGAGAGCCCGCTGCCTGCACATGATAATGTTTGTGTAGTGGATGACATGGTTCTGGAGCTATCTGAGGTGGAAGAAACGGCGTCGGAAGGCAGCTGTTTTGCATCTGAGGACACCACGGAAGATTCGGGTGTTGTGAGCTCCCCTTCTGACATTGTGTCTTTGGATTCACAAAATGACAAAATGAGAGACATCAAGCTGGTCAATGGCTACCTGGACTCAGCTGAGGCAGAGGTGGTGTATGGCACAGAGACAAGCCTCGTAAAGAACACCTACTCCAGTAGCATGGGATCTGACAGTGCTTCACAGAGGTAAAGATTTTCTTGCAACCAGCTTTTGGAAAATACCTTGCATGTCCTCCTTGAAGGGAATCATTTAAGAAAACCAACTTCTCCTTTCTTATGCTCTTTCATAAATCAGTACCAATGCCAAGTGGCTCCTCCCAGTGAAAAGCTCACTGCCAAATCCCCTCCAGTGACATGCTTGTAGCAACAGGCAAAGGTCACTTTTCTGTTTGAACTTGTAGCTACATTTCTTGCAAAAGACCGCTGCCCTTCAGAGTTATTTCTCCAAAAAGTCTGAAATAATTCTGTTACAGTTCTTTTGTAGTTCTGATAGCACAAGAAGTGCTTAAAATGTTACTATATATTGATAGAAAAGTGACATGCAAGTCATAAAATAGACAAATTCAAGCCACTGAAAGCCAGGTGGAAAAGGATTGTATTCAGTGAAATGTGAGGGTTGGTTTGTGGGTGTGTGCATGCATATATATGTTCACCTAATGCTAACCTCCACTGGCATTGTACCTTGGGTTTGTTTGGATTTTTTTCAGCATATTTCCTTTTTTTTTCTTTTTTTCCTTTTTTTTTTTTTTTTCATAAACAAACGTTTTCCTGCAGTTTTTGCAAGAAAACACAAGAAGCTGGAATTTCACTTGAAACTGCCTTCAAGCACAAGTGGCTCTGACACTGTTTGCCAAAACTCACATAGTTGGTGGCAGGACTGCAAAGAGAACCCAGAATTTATAGGACTTTGCAAATATGAACTAGCCAAATAGGAAGCTGTGCCTCCAGCAAGGAGGGTGGCCTGGTAATACTGACAGGGATCCGCTCTGTGTGATGCTGCAGAGTCATGGGACAGGGGCCAGAAATTCCTCTGAATTCTCAGTTGACACAAAGTCTGTGCTTTCTGGTCTCTCTCCATTCAGCTGCTAATCTGTAGCCCCTTCATAAGAGCATGTATCATGACCCAGTTATTTCCTTCCACACATTTCTGAGCGAGAACTTCATCTTGGATCATGCAGTGGGCAATAAATTAGGGATAAGTTAGGCCAAAGTCAGTATTTAACATACTGGAATGATCTCCTGGCTTTTCTTTGCATATCAGTATCAAGGGGGACAAGGTAAAGCCTCACTTAGATACTTGCTCAACAATACTTTTTTTTTTTTGTTATTTGTCCTTTCACGATTTCTTAGGTGCTGTTGCAGTCTCTATTTGATGGATTAGATAGGCTAGTGTAGTAACTGTGATTAACATTCCAGACCTGATCCAAAAAAGCAACCCATTAATTTCAGAAGACTTAGATTGGGCTTTGTAAGATAACTAAGCAGTCCCGGCTTTTCTCAAATGCAGGGTTTAAACTCATTAGGAAAACATACATGCTCACTGAGGCAGGGAGAAAAGTTACCATAATCTTGAGCAAAGACATCAAAACAAAGCCCTCTAAGTCGTAATCAGTGGAAAATATTTTGGGCTTTTTCTAGTTTTGGGTCAAATAAAAGAATGAGCACAGGTCATGAAGTGACACACTCCCTCTTGGATGTCAATATTTTCCACATCTTTCACTTAGCCAAAGGTGTATGTTCTGTACGTTGCACTGAGAGTGACCTTTGCCACACAAACAGACAAATTTTTTTGGTAGTTGGAAAGAGTACACGACATAGAGATAATGGAACTTTTCATAAGCTGGCCAGCAGGACTGCTGCTCAGGGATCATCCCTGTTGAGCTGGAGGAGTGGAAGCAGGGAGGAGAGTGTGGTGTATGGTCCATCACAGTCAGGAGGATGGTTCCCCTCCCTGCTCAGCCACTGTGAGTCCAGTGCTGTGGTACCATGTCCAGTCTTGGGCCTCCAGTCCAAGAGAGAAGTTGGCAAACTCCAGAGGGTCTAGAGGAGAGTCAGTGAGAGGGCTGGGGCACTGGGACAAGAGGTATGAAGGGGAAAGAAGGCAACGGGGTTGTTCACCTTGCAAAAACAGTGTAGGTAAGGAAGGACCTGACTGCAGTCTTTCACAAATAAAAGGAGAACTGTGAGGCTTCTCAGGGCTACACAATGAAAGGACAAGAGGCAGCCATTTGCCGCTTCTGTAATTGAGATTAAAATCAAATGTGAGGAGGAAGTTCATCAAAAGAAAGGCTGTCAAGCAGTGGAAGAGGAGTTCCAGAAAGGTCTAAGATTCCTCATGCCTGGAGGTGCTCAGAATTCAGTCATCCAAAGCCTGGTCTGGACTTGGAACCAACCCTGCTTGAAGCAGGAGGTTAGTCTAGGCTTTCAACTTAATAGTGATTTTGTCCTGCTAAATATTCTGTATTTAATGTCCATACTTTAAAGGGTGGTTTTAGACTGAAATAAGAGACAGTTGTTGTTTCAGGAGTGTAGTTATTTTTGTAAATTCTCAATATTTTTATTTTCTGGGAGAGAAAATTACTTCAGATCAACTTTAGGGTATAGTAGAAACTTAATATTTGTGATTTATTTTAATCCTACATTTTAATCCAACATTTTAAATTGCCACAGCAGTGATGCTGACAGTAGTGTGGTTTAAACTTTGATGTTCTGAATATACCAGTAATACTTGAAGGTAAACCTAATTCCACTCCCAACCTATGTTTGTAAACAAAACAACTTTGAAAATGGTGCTCAGATAAATCCTTTTTGAGGTCAACTTGCTAAGTTTTCAAAAGCCACTTCCTAAGTGTAGGTGGAAGAAAAAAATTAAAGACATTTTTCAACCTATACGTACACAATTCTTGTTTTAGTGGGAAGTAAGTCAATTTGGAGTACAATTTTGAGTACAGCCAAATTTGGAGAACAGCAGTTTCAACTTCTACTGTCAGAGGAGCTGCTACCCTAATAATAAAAGCTGTTGGGAGCTCTAATGTTGTATGTAGTTCTTGTGATGAACAGGTTACTTTCAGGACCAAACCAGCCTCCTGAATTCTCAGAAAAAATCAAAGTTCAGTTCACGTAAGTAATTGATACAGTTTTAAATAAGGTTCATAAGCTACAAAACTCACAGGAAAATATATATGGAATTTACTGATTCCATTCTGTCTTCCAGTCTGTGCACCAAAATCTAAGTCAATTCACAAGGGAAGATAGGAACAAAGAAATCGGGTGAATATGTTGCTACTGTAAGGCAGCAGTGGCTAGCAGCAGTGAATTGGAGTCTTCCTTGAGTCTGAGCTCCACTGAAGCCAGAAATTTTATTTTGTGACTATTTTGGCAGAGACTTGGGGAAAAAGGGTTAATAAGAATAATGTAAGTATTTAGCTTGTCATTTTAAATTGTGAAGCTGACTAAAGCTTGGGCTTTTCACTCAGTGAAATAGCTAATTCTCAAGAGTTTGAAATTCTATATACTAAAATTACTTTCTCCTCTGTAGGCTTGAAATGTACCCTTAAAGTAGAAGCAAGCTATATTTGGAGTGTGAAGGGCTATAGAAAAAGTCCAAGTGGCATTTTGCACATGCACTACAAAGAGCAGAATCAAGTCCACAGTTCTTACCTAGATTTGATCCAGAGGCTTAGCCTGTGCTCTGAGATATTTAGCTGTGTTGCTTATTTTGGTTAATTGGATGATTAGTTTTAAGTTCATTTTTCTTAGCTTTTCTGGAATTGTTTACTGAGTGGCCTGGGTGGTCTCAGCGTAGCTGGAATGCCTGATAGCAATGCAGTATCACAGCAGGATCTGCACCTCATCTGCTGCTAAATCAAGGGAAGTTGTGAGCATTTAAGGATTCAGTCTTCAATGTGCAATAGGTTTGTCTGCACATAGCAGCAGAGTAACGTGGCTGGGTCAGAAATGGCACGTACCACAGGCATTGTTCACACAGAAATTACAGGTACTGTATAGCTCAAATCTTATTTAGTTTCCAGAGCAGAGAAACAGACATTTCTAAAAGAAGCTCCCTGGATTCCATGGTTTTGTTTTGCAGTAAATGGGAGCAAATTGCAAGTACACTCTGTTTTATCGTGTTTTCTTTTAGGATTCTCATTCAAGCAATCTTCAAGTGTTCTGCCCTTGGCTCTGCTTCTAATGTGTTGTACCATCTTTTTCTGTCCTCCTCTGATATCCGTTTCAGCTATTGGCTGTTTTTTTCTGCTAAAAACCATAACACAGCTATCATATCTCACAATATGTTTGTACAGTGCCTGGTAGAGCAAGATCCAGACCTCAGCTGGAGGTGCCAAGGACTAACTCCATATAAATAACAGACTACATGCAATGTTTGGCTGTGAATGTTTTAATATTAACTGCTGACTGAACACTGCACTACATAGTTCTCTTTCTTCATATCCTTTCTAATGGTTGATTTCTTTGTGTTATATATCTGTTCACCAAATTTTAATATATAGTGTTAAATGAGTAACAAGAAAACCACAGAGAAGCTGAAATGTTGCTTATGTAGCAGTAACTACATCTCATGATCTCACAGTGTTGCAACTCTGTCCTCCCATACCCCCTCCTTTCCCATCCCTCGTATGGTGTCATCACGCAAGCTCCTAGGGGCAGGGATCAGTCAATTTTATATGCCTGTAAAGCATCATGCACACCTACTGTCTGGAACTTCATAAATAATTACACGTTAAAAATTATGTTAAAATAATATTATTAGGGATGCTAGGTCATGCGCTTAAAGTTAAGTAACAGTAAGGTTGTCTGTGTAACCCTAGCTTCCTCTCTTTCACCCTAATTCCTCCTCTTTTGTGCTGTGTGATAAAGTCTGTAGTTAATGTAATCATACTCTGTTTTGTTTTGTTTTCTTTCTACGTTTCAGAGCTCAGTTAATAGAGCAGGTATAACACCATTCCCTCTCAGTTCAAATTCTCTTTTAGAGACAGGACTATTTAATTTCCTTTAGCTTTTTTATCTAACTCATCACACTAGTATCCATGTGCCATGCAGACTTTAATTTCTCTTACAGTGCTCACATGAGATGAAAAGGTGGCATTATCCTATTTTAGAGAAGGAGATGTGATGCACAGAGTGTCAAGGCAGACTAGTGACCAGTTAGACCACACAGTCCACCCTCTTTTCAGAGGACTGAGCATTAAATAGAATTTCATATATCAGAATGCAGATCTCCTTTTTTTCCAAACTCTTCTTGGAAGACATTTAACCATTTTGGCTCCAATAGAATAATAGAATTATCATGGGCATTATATTAACTGTTGCAATTGGACTACCACCCAGCAAAGATGTATAATTTCTCAGTGCTACGTGTATCTGGCATCAGGGGTTTAGAAAGGGTCTTAAGAGTGAGTGGTTCTCTCAGAGCAGGAAAAACACTTTGAAATATTTTTTTTATTATTTTAAAAAGGTTGTAAATGTATTAAAATATTTGAAAAATAAACATATTTTAAAATGTAATGGGAACTTGGCAGTTGTAAAGTTAAATAAATAAAGACTTGTCTAGCACAGAAAGATAAAATAACTTCCAAAGGTCTAAATGAGATTTCCCCTCCCTTAGGTTTCTGTTTCAGTAGCCATGAGAGAGGAATATTTTTTCACGTACAGCTAGTGGAGGGCATAGGGTGGGGGTGGGGAAACCCTCTTGAGATCAGCTCATGCTGTGGGTCTGGACGGGGATAATCCCATTACCTTCGGCTCTGGTTGGGGTAGTTGAAGCTATTGGGAGGAGAAGGAGAAGAGTCCTCTTCCTTACCAACCTGAGAAATGCTCTCTGTTTGCTACAAAACTGTTAGGGTTTTGATGAGGTGGTTTAAAACAAAAGCTTGAAAGGAGTGGGGCGGGTGAATTTGTTCTGCTTAATTTTCAGCCCATTCAAATTCAAATGTTACAAAATTTTGTATTCTACTTGGAAAGGACAGGAGGGAAAGAAAAGTCAGCTAGTAGCTGGAGAGAATTCAGTGATGAAGCTGTTGGAGGAAGAAAAAGTACAATAGTCTGTGGCAGAAGGCAGGGAGGAAGGAAAAACCATAATGAAAAATAGGGACATCTGTTCACAGCCACCTTCTGTATAATTATGTGTCACTTGTGGCCATTTCTGAGAAACATGGGCAAGTTTTATTCTGTCATTTCTCTATTTTAGCTGGGCAAGCACGTGTTTTACTTGTTTGAAAACAGAGGTGTTTTAAGGGGGAGGAAGGTAGAGAAAGAGTTAAAGCGACAGGGAGAACTTCAGGGATGAAAAATTACTTAATTAAGACCCAGATGTCTGACGGATTTGCAAGCCTCTGCTTCTTACATAGTTTTGCTAATTTCCTTCCTTATCTCTGGCTCTCCTTTTTCCCTTGTTCCAGAAAACTCTTTAAATTTGGATACTCTTATGCACTTTTGTTTTGCTGGCAGATCTTCACGGAGGGAAGATACTAATGATTTTATGGTTTAGTAATAGTGATCCACAGTCGTTACAGAGCAAGAATCCAGATTACCCTTTCTGTTAAACTCATTGACTGGAAAAGTGCCGTATACTTTGGAGCTGTAGAATATTTTACATGTTGGGAAGTAGTTCGAGTTGTTAAAGATGTAGTACTGGCTTCCAAGAGAGACAGGCTCTGGTCCTTGCTCTGTTTCTTTATTTTTCTGTGTAAACCAAGAGAAGTTATTTAACTTCGCTGTTCCATCTTTTAGCTCACAGTATTATATTGCACAGGTGATGTGGCTGTACTAAGATTTAAATCACACTAGTCCACTTTCCTGACTATTTCTGGCAATGCTGTCTGCCTGCGGGCTTTCCTGTTGAGAAGCTGTTGCCAGAGGCCCAAGCAAGGAGGGGGGAGCAGGGGCAGGCATCCAGCTGTATAGCAGCTATAAGCTGCTGCTTATGTGGCAGGACCCTGAAACTGACATATGTCAGGGGACTCTGGAAGCTTAAAACACCCTGGTATGTAACAAGCCTAGAGATTTCTAGCATTAAAACACAGAGTGATACTAAGCAAAAGTAAGGTTTTTTTGATCAGCAGCCATGGAGGACTGTAAAAGAACTATAAACCTAGCTGCTGCTGAAAAATTGCATACTTTTCCTCCTTGTCTGTACTTACACATTCTTATTTTTGATTGAGTGGTGCTGTATCTGAAGGCATTGGACCTCTGTCTTCTAGGATTGAAAAATAGTTCAATTTAATCTCTGATTATTTTTATTCAGCATGGATATAAATGCAGTCTAAAGAACTTTGTAAATTGAATGCAGTCCCCCTGAACTAGAAACAAAACACAAACTGAAAAACTTGAGTCAGAAATTGGAGCTGTACTGTTTTCTCAAAAGGTGTGTGTGACTTCTCTTCTGTCACTCACTGAAGAACAAAAAAAGTAAGATCATCTGTTATTAAACAGAATATGACCATGGGGCTTTTCCCTGCTCCTGGTTGCCCGCCATGGAAATCTTGCATCAAAGACAATTGATAACTTTGTTATCTAGCCTACCCAAAGTTAGTTATTCAGTGCCTGTACAATTTGGCATTTTAACAGGCTTTGGTAATTTGAACATTGAAACTCTGCTGAAGTTCACAGGAAGAGGCAGAAAAGAAGAATCTCATCGCTCGTGTTACAGTTTAGGTGATCAGCAAGTCCACCACTCACAGTAGCTGCTCCCTTGCAACTGTAGTATTTATTCCTCAAAAGGAAATAGGAAGAAGTCATGTAGTCTTCAAAACATAAGAAATGAAAATATGGTCCCTAGGATTATGTAAACTATTGGGTAATTTGGAAAACAGTTACCTCCACTTTTGAGTACTTCCCTGTGTCAGTCATAAAAACAAATAACTAAATGTCACCTAGTGTCATTTTTCTGACCTGGTTTGACTAGAAAGTTGTATTCAAAAAGGATGTTTTTTCAGCCATATTTTCTACAACTTAAAATTGTTCATCGTCAGTCTCCTCTTTAATACCCACCACAGTATATACCCGAGGTAGAATTATTTCTCTTTCCAACATTTACCTAAGAGAATATTGTGGATTAATTTTGAAGAAGGTAAATTTGGATACACTCTTAGGGTTGAAGTAATTCCCCAGTACCAGAACTGAAAAGATTATCAGACCTGGGAGAGGATACTTCAAAGTCCAGTCAGGAGTAACCGTAACATCAGCTTTCCACATTGGTCAGTCTCTGTTAATTATTTAAAATATATGTGAGAAGCTGAATGCCCTCCATGTCCATTGAGCTGCCTCAAAGCAGTCACTACTTCCCTGCAGTGTGCCTGTCTGCATTTAACTGTTAATTACAATGGCTCTATCTTCCCTCCCCAGCTAGGAACAAATTTACAAGAACTGTGTATGTAGCATGAGTGAGGCTTTCGGATCACATTCAATTCAGTTCACATTCAATTAACCTAATTAATCTACTGCTGTTTCTTCTTGCCTGCTGCCTCTCCAGCAGGACGTGGGTCTCCCACACATTTTATAGTATGTCTTCCAGCTCCAGACAGATGTCTGGAATATCCTACAGTGTTTCAAGTGCCCAAGTTTGGATAAACGAATCTATTCCTCAGTCCCTTCTCTGGAGTTTGCATAGATCTGTGTTATATTCGAACAGTTAAGGTGGAACTTGTGTTTTCTAGCTCTAGTACCATAAATTCAACAGAACTCCCGAGAAGTGCTCAAGGACACTTGGGTCAGTTTTAGCATTTGCAGACTCCCGGATAAAGCTACTTCAAACTACAGCAAAATGGCAGCTTCTGTCATTACAAAATCCATTGGCCTACCACTACTTTGGGTTTCTTTTCAATGCAGCATTTCCATCTAGGTTTATCAGAAAGTTTTCTCTCTTAGAATGTAAACTTTCTCATAAATATCCATTTCCCATGGCACTAATTTGATGAAATGCTGCTTTAAGTTTCATTTTGTCTCCAACTGTGCAAATGACTGCTGAGGAGTGATTATGTGTTGTAGCCTGAGCTTGGTGGAATGCTAAAAGCTGCAGTTTAGTAGTCACTTTGCTCTGCTCTGTGCTTCTGAACAGATCTCTACTAATCTACATAAGTAATAAGTGCACAGGCTTCCAGCAGTCGTGCACATTTGCCATTTTGAGCTTAGGCTAAATGTTCACTGGTGCTGGATTTTCAGTGCCTCACATTTTGCCAGAAAGGCAGCGTAAAGGTTATCAAGTTCTTCTCTAAGTTTAAAAAAAAAAAAAAAAAAGTGTGTTTGAGAAAATACCATTACCAATGTTTATCCAGAATGAGAATGTAAAACATGGTATCAGAATAAGTAATGTTTTTCTTGGATTTTGACCAAAACAGAGCTGTCAACAAAAGAAAAGTGCATAGGGCTAGGGGAGAAGAAGGCTATGAGAAATAATAAGAAGCCCTTTTGTTTTCCTTTACCAAAACTATTGTGAGAAAGAGTCGCCTTAGGCATTTTCATAAATCCTGTGAGCTACTGGAAGCTACAAGACTTATGCCTCACAAACTGTGTCACATTTTAAATTCCTGATGGTACGAATTTTAAGAAGATCTCTGTGATTAATCTGTACCTTCTGGCTTGCTTTGTAGGTCGATGAGTTTGCAGATGAATTAACAATAGATCTTTTAAGCATCTGGAAGCATAATAGAATAATTCTCCTTTTTCTGAAGATCCCTCTGTAAAAGCAAATAAGAATTCTTTCATTTCCACTGTATTGTTCTCTTTCCTTTAGAAAAACCCAGTTGTCTAGATAAGGAGATTGAAGCAGAGATTGAGAGGCAAATTATATACAGTCTCTGCATAAGCACACAGAGGATAATAAAAAAGACCTGCTGACTGTTGGGTCCATCATGGAGAAGATAATTTTGCTATAAGAGTCACTGAAAGATTCCCATTGATGGACATGAGAAAAGAGCTGAGTAGTGCAAAGGAACCACATTGAGTGTCTGGAGCCAAGGAATCCCTGTTCCAGTCCCAGATATGTTTTCCTTGACAAATTACCATATAGGGTTCTCAAGCTTTTAAGTTTCCATTATTTCCTGAGGAAATCCAGCATGGACAACTTTAGTAATTGATACATAGCATGGGGAACAAACAGCAGAAGTTACAGACATGTGCATGCCTGCAGGGCTACAGTGTTACTGGCATCACTGGGATGTGGTGGAACTTCTCCTACAACTGGAGTGTGGGAATGGATAGGTACAAGCTCTAAGAAGGACAAGCAGGGAAGAAGAGGAGTGGGGTGTCATCCTTTACATCAATGACCAGATTGAGACCTTGGAATTCTGCCTGGGGATGGATGAGGAGCTGAGCAAGAGCTTATGGGTCAGGGTTAAAGGGAGGGCAGGGACAGCTGATCCCATATTGGGGATCTGGTACAGGCACCTGACCAGGAAGAACAAGTTGAGGAGCCCCTCTATTGACAGGTAGGAGCAGCTTCGCATTGATAAGCCCTGGTCCTCCTGGGAGATTTCACCCACCCTGACATCTGTTGGAGGGACAGCACAGCAAGACACCAGCAATCCAGGAGATTCCTGGAGTGCATTGACAGCAATTTCCATCTCCAAGTGGTAGAGAAACCAACAAGAAAAGGTGCTGTGCTGGACCTTGTTCTCAGAAACAAGGACTGGCCATTGGACAACATGAAGCTTAAGGGCAGCTTTTGCTGCAGTGTCCACAGATTGATGGAATTCAGGATCTTCAGGGCAACAAAGAGAGTGCACAGCAAGCTCACTACCTTGGACTTCAGTAGAGCAGACTTTGACCTCTTCAGGGATCTGTTTGGTAGGGTACTATAGGATAAAGCCCTGGAGGAGAGAGGAGCCAATGAAAGTTGGTCAGTATTCACGGATCACCTCCTCCAAGCCCAGGAGAAATGTGTCCCGACAAAGAGGAAGGCAGACAAGAATGCCAGGAAGCATACATGGATGAACAAGAAGCTGCTGGACAAACATAGATGTAAAAAGGAAATGTGCAGAAGGCAGAAGCAAGGACAGGTAGCCTGGGAGGAGTTCAGAGAAGTTGCCCAAGCAGCCCGGGATCAGGTTAGGAAAGCTAAAGTCTAGATAGAATTAAATCTGGCCAGAGACATCAAGAATAAGAAGAAAAGCTTCTACAGGTACATCAGTAATAAAAGGAATATTGAGGGCAATGTGGGCCAAGACTAGAAGGAAACAGGAATTACACAGGAGATGGAGAAGGCTGAGGTACTCAAAAACTTTTTCACCTCATTCTTCACCACAAGCGCTCTGCCCATGCCAACCAGATTGCAGAAGAAAAAGGCAGGGGCTGTAAGAAGCCAGATCCACCCACTGTAGGAGAAGAGCAGGTTTGAGACCATCTAAAGAGCCTAAAAATGCAAAAATCCATGTTGCCTAACAAGATCCTGAGGAAACTGGTGAATGAAGTTGCAAAGCTACTTTCCATCATATTTGAAAAGTTATGGCAATCTAGTAAAGCTCACACTGACTGGAAAAGAGGAAACATAAGCCCCATTTTCCAAAAGGAAAAAAAGAGAAATACCCAGGGATCTACAGGTCAGTCAGTCTCACCTTTGTGTCAGGCAAGATGTTGAGCAGATCCTCATGAAGGCTGATGATGTGATTCATGATGTCCTCATGATGTTACTGATGGCAACCAGCTTGGCTTCACCAAAGGCAAAATGTGCCTGAAAAATTTGGTGGCTTATTACAATAGGGTCACAGTACTGGTGGACAAAGGAAAAGCAACTGACATCATCTGGTGGGACTTGTGCAAAGCGTTTGACACTGTCCCACACGACATCCTGGTCTCTAAATTGGAAAGGCGTGTAGTGAGCCACTTGTTGGATAAGGCATTTGCTGGATGGCCACACTCAAAAAGTTGTGGTCAGCAGCTCAGTGTTCAGATGTAGACCAGTGATGAGTGCCATTCCTCAGGGATCAGTAATGGGACCAGTGCTGTTTAATATTTTTGTCAGCAATGTGGACAGTGGGATTGAGTGCAAATTTGCTGAACAGGTTACCCAGGGAAGCTGTGGTTGCCCACCCCATCCAGGAAGTGTTCAAGGCCAGGTTGGAGGGGGCTATGAGTAACCTGGTCTCTTGGGATGTGTCCCTGTCAATGGCAGGGGGGTTGGAACTAGATGATTTTAATGTCCCTTCCAGCCCAACCCATTCTACGATTCTATTCTTTCAGCTTTTATTGTAGAGCAGTCAGACAGAAAGATATGATCAGGTACCAAAAAGGTGATGAGCTGGCATGAAATTAGGTCTTATTCTGATATATCACAGGTTTACACATTGGAAACATCTTTACAGTACCTTAGAAGAAGAGTCTCTGTGTGTCAGTAATTTGCTTCCAGCTGTGAAAAATGATCCTGCAAGACCAGCTTTGTGAAGAAGAAAGCAATCTTTGCCTTCCATTTTGGATAGTCCTGTTGCTTGCCAGTGCAGCTTGAGTGATTCTTGCATCAAAAGTGCTCTGAGCTGTCAAATACACTGGTTTAAAATGCACTCAGAGGACAGCAAGTATTTTTTATTAATTCTGGAAAACTTTCCACTGCAAAAGCAATATAAAATTCAGTTGATTCATTCTTTTTCCCACCTTCAAGTTGAGCTTTTCACTTGCCAGGATTCTATCCAATTGCTGCAGTAAGCTTAAATCTTTCTGTCAGGCTGCTCAGATGAGTGGTCTCATTGATTTATATGTGCCTGTGCACTTCAGGATATGATAGGATTGCAGTCTTACATCCTCATTTGCCTCTCCTGGAGACTGTGACTGATTTGTTCCACATTTAATCCATAAGGAGGAAAACACAGCTTTACCATGAGTCTTGTAGTGTGGGTGCTGGTCCTGAGCATCATCAGTGCACTTTGGCTTCTGGGAATATTCAGGGCCTGTCAAAGCTCAGGGCAGTGGGGAATGTTGGAAGAAATTGTATTGCAGTCACAGAGCTCTGTGTCTTTTCCTCTGTGTTTAAACAATCAGTACAGATTTTAGTCTTAGAGTCCAGTTTGAGAAAGCTCCTAGGCACATGTGTAGCTTTGCCACCTTGAATTCATCCCTTTTCAGGAAAAGGATGTGTTGCTGAAAAGAGTTATGTAAGGCTTCCTTGCAGGTGTGTTTTGCTGTTTTCATTGATTTCCATATATGTGAACTCTTAAGTGCAAGACTGTAGGTGCACGTAGAAGAACTGACTTCCAGGACTTTTACTGAAGACATAAAGAAAGGAAAGATGCACGCAAAGTAAACAAAGTTTTTTAATGTAAAATAAAATACCTGATGCTTCAACATATGCTTCCAGTTGCTCCTATTATGAGCAAGTTAAAAATCATACCATAAAACGGCAAAAAAGGAAGCTACGCTTTTAGACATAATTTAAATCAGAGTCAGCAAACTTCCATGACTTATTACCTCTAGGTAATATCTCTTAACTGTTATATTAATGCTCTCATCCTGAAAAGGGAAAATCTGCTTCATCTGACCAGTTAGCTTAGGTGTGGCTAGAATGGAAAATTACTTTTTCAATAGGCTAAGCACAAGGGCAAAACTTAGATACAGTGTCACAGACAAGAGAGTCGTAAATTCAGATGAGGAACAGGTAGATTGAAAAAAATAATTGCCTAATGTGAGACCTTAGCTTCAATGATTTGTATAGAAAATCTCTGCTGGTCAAGATTTTTCTTCCCAAGAAACAGAAGGTCTGTTGTGTAACAGGTTGCTACGTGTGGTTTTTTTTATTTTATTTTAGTTATTTTTTGTTTGGAGTTTTCTTAGTTTCGTCTTCTTCTATTTTTTTTTTTCTTTCAATAAGCCAACACTTGGCACTCATTCTGATTTCAAACTTGCTTTAGATCATTGTACAACTTCATCAGAAACCATGGAGCTATTTTCTGGCAAAATCAGGCTCCTTGATATGCTTCATTAGAAACAGCTCTCAAGGGATTAATTTCTCTTTCCTCCTCCCCTCCCTCCCCTCAGGATGCAGAGTGATTGGCTAACAGTACTTAGCTGTATTTACTTTTCATTGCCATGCAATTTTTATTTAATTAAGGTGCAGATACATTGGCACAGTGTGTGCACAGGGTGGCTAGCGGTCTGCTTTAAAATTATATGGATATTCAAAACCTCTGCTTTTCTGCAGCTCAGCTGAAATGTGTACTTCACAGTGAAGCCAGACCACTTCTTTGTGACAGGCTTTATTAATCCTAATCTTTTGATTGCCAGCACACCGAGTACGCTCAGGCACCAGAGAGACCCTTCCTGGATGTGAATGTGTCAGTGTGGTAGTGTCTGTCTCCAAGGCTGCGTGTTTCTCATATTTTGGGGAATGAATTTCAGAACCCCAGTGGGATGAAAGCTGAAATGATAGCGTACTTCAGAGCAACAGTGCAAAGTGAAAAAAGAGGGAGTCAACCTTTTTCTCCTCTTTTGTTTAGCAGGAGAGATGAAGAAATGGCTTCAGCTAAGCACGAGAATGAGGATGTATTCATTGCTGCACAACTCCAGCAGACTTTGGCTGGGCTGGATGAAGATTTAGAAGGTGGGGAAGTGTGTTAACTCTGTAGTACAAAAGAGAGAGTTGCAGCCCAAAAATGCAGAGTGAAACTCTACTCTGAGACACCTGCACATTTCTCACTAAGATCACAGAGAAAAACTCGGGTCGAAGGCAGAATGTGGTCAGCCCAAAGTGGCTGCTCTCCCTTTGCTTCTGAGACAGCCACTCTTTAGAGACTCACACCGAATGTTTTCCAAACTGCTTATCAGATTGTCATTGTATTTCGATGTCTGATACCGGAAGAGATGAACAGCAGTTTATGAACACACTTCACGGGCCAAATCTGATATAACTTCATTGACTTCAGTGAATCTAAATCAGTTGCAAATTTAGGTCCATGTTTAATGAACAATGTCTCCTGTATTTTATCATTATGAAGTGGAGAAAGGGGGGACATTTTTGTACCCAATGCCTCCTCTGAGTTAGCAGCTGTGTTTAAAAATCTAAAAACACTGAAAGAAACTGGGAAGATATCAAATATTATATGGTGCTTCTCTTTTTCCTACTGTGAATAAAATATTTCTATACTAATGGTTTGTCACCAAATTATGTTGTATACTTCCTTAAACCATCCCATCTTTATTTCGCTACATCTGCAGTGGACTGGATTATTATTTCATTTCTGTGAGTTCTCTAACACTGCAATTTCTTAGCTTCTGTGTTGTAACCCCTGATTTATACCAGCAAATTTGAGAGGAGAGTTAAGCTTCTTGCACAATGAAGCTTCTGGAGTCACTGGTAATGAAGGGTGAGAAGAACTGAGAGAAAATACAAGTCCTGTTTCCTTGTTTGCTTGCTCAAGGAAATCCTTCAGCTGGGCTGTTATTACTAACCAGGTCTGGGAAACATAATTTGGAGTTACTTGCTGTTTCTCAGAAATGTTTCTCCTTTGGAGTCATGTGGTAAAATGTTTATCACTGAGAGAAGTTAGTCAAAGATAAGGTATGAACAATAGATTAAATTCTGCTTTCAGCTGCATTTGTACGTTCCCCACTGGCTGAAGCAGGACGACTGCAGGAATATTTGGCTGATCCTAATCAGCAACCAGACAATAAAAAGGACACAGATCTCTCTTTTTTTTGTAATACAAGCATAAATATATTCCTGTTGGTTTTAGCATAACTGAAATAGCTGATCCACTTAAGCATGTAGTGGCTCTTTGTGTAATTTGAAGTTATATTGCCTGAGTATGCCTAAATGTAATGTTCTATGTGTATTTTGCAGCAGTGGATGGTATAAATAACTCTGATACTAAGTACATCAATGAAACATTGAGGCCACATGCAAGAAAAGCTGAGGCTGCCCAAGATGTTACCATTTCTGTTCCAGTAACAGTCATAGATGATGTTCCAGAAGTTAGCACCTCTGACTTGGCCGGAAGTCAAGACACAGAGACAAGAGTTTCACAGAATATCTCAGATGACTCTGCTAATACAAGAAACTTCACAAATAAAAACAACAATGCAGGTTCCTTTGATAAGGAACACACAGATGGTGGAGCTGTATGCATATCCAAGGACCTAATATACCAGCAACCATCTGAAAATGAGTTCAGTCACTTACCTGTGGAACAGAGGAGAGATATGTTTGAATCTCTCACATCCTCCTTTGAGAAAAGAAATGAAAAGAACTTAAGGCTTGAAACCCCCCAAAAACCTAAGATGACTCCGTCTCGCTCCAAAGTCACAGCTGAAGTCAGTACAGCAAAAGAGAGGATAAATTCATTTAATGAATACAGTAACAGGGAAAGATCCCTGAAAAAAAGTAAATCAGAATTAGAAATCAAATGGCCACCAACAAAAAAAATTGAAGTGGAAGAAGTCCCTTCAACACCCATATGGTGTCATCGTGCCCAGAATTCAGGAACAAACTATGAACCTAAAATGGGTTTGACAACCTTTAAAGTTGTCCCTCCCAAACCTGAAATAAAACATTTCAATAGAGGAGTTTCACTCTCCACTGGTGCCATTAAGATAGATGAACTGGGCAACCTTATAGGCCCAAGCACTGGTTTCAGTAAGCACATACCAGGTACCTCTGCAGATGAAAGTGAGGAAATCCATCTTGGGAAAGTGAAGGCATTCTGGAGGTCAAGTTCTATGGAAAGGCAAAGTGATGACTCTGCTGAGCATCTTCCTAAAAAGTCAGCAGTCACCACAAACTCTAAGCCCTTTGCTATAAAACATGAGCACAAACCTGTCTGTCTTGCAGCTTCAAAACCTGTAACACCACAAGCTGTTAGTACCCAGCCTGAGAATGAAAGGACCAAACCACCTCTTCCATTTACACAGTCTCAGGTAACACCATCAGTGGCCCCAGTCATTAATAAGGACAAGCTGGAGCTTCCATTTCTAAAGCCACATAGGAGAACTTCAAGTCAGTATGTAGCTTCTGCCATTGCAAGACATATCAATGCTACTACCTTTAAGTCTGAATCTATGGAATACCATGAGAAAGAGGAAAAAAAGCAAGGGGCAGGAGAGGTTAAACCTGAAGGAGAAGTTTCACCAAAAAGATGCATTATCGTGGCCAAATACAGCCCTGTGGAAACAGAATCATCAGAAACAAAAGAAACACTTTCAAGTATTTTTTCTTGCAGTCAAAAAGCATCCCAGAGGTTTACCCCTGGTGAAAATTCTGGCATGGAAAGCAAAGCAGTTAACATCAGAGCACCAAATCAAGCAACTCCTGTGAGCTTCTATAAAAAGAATGCCAGTGTCCCACTTACTAAATCTTCTTCAAAGGATAACAACAGTGCAGAAGATGATCAAGGTTTAAACAGCAAGCAAAGTATAGCAGAGAAAAAGATGCTGTTTGACCAGAAATGTGAGACTTTGACCCATACTAATTCAGCATCATCTCTCAGGTCTCCTGACCTCCAAGGAGTCCCATCCTCTTTTGGCTCATCTTTGCGAGTCGCTAAATGGCCTCCTGCTAATGGTGTACAAGTTAGTCCACTTAAGGCTTCACCAGAGCTAAATGGTGCAGCAGCAAATGCAGAGTCAGAACAGGAGGAGAAACCTGATGATTCAGATATTAATGCTATCAGCGAACTGGATATTAACGTGCAGACCAATATCTTTGGACCAAAGAAGAAGTTCAAACCTGTTGTCCAAAAACCAATTCCAAAAGACACATCACTGCACAGTGCCCTAATGGAAGCCATTCAAACAGCAGGGGGAAAGGAGAAACTCAGAAAGGTAACGTGGAAGCTTTTTTCAGCCTGTTCAGAATGTGGAGCCCTGTATTCATCCTGTCAGACACCAGAGATTTTATAACTGGTACAGTTGCTGGTGAGCTGGAGTACACAAGGCATTTGAAAAATTTATAATGGCAAAATACAGACCAAGCCACTGCTTATTCTGCACATCCTGCTTATTATGCAACACAGTTGCTGCTGCACTAGTTAGAAGAGGCAGAGATGGCAGAGATATAGCATAAAGGAGAGCATAATTGAGGTTAGCCTAAGAGCCGAACCTGCGTTTCAGTGTGTTAAGTAAAAACAGGAGCACACAGCATGGAGAAAACTTGTAAATACCTGCCATGAAAGAAAGCTGCATTTTGTATTTGTAGTTGAAACTGGTTTGCCACTGACTTCATGCTCAGAGGATATGAGAATCCATCTGTAGGCATAGCATTACCATCTACACATACCCTCATCATTCGGTGTGAGCAAAGTTTGTAAAAGAAGACAGACCAGTTAGTCTCTGTAGCTTGCATTCTGGCGCAGCTTGAATAGTGCTTCCAAACTGTCTCTAAGTAAATATCTAATAGCAATGCAAGGTTTATTCTTTTCATATTCTAGGTTTCAGACAGTGCACTAAATGGCAGCCACAAGAAGCCCTCATATGCTGAGCCAGAGAATGAGCGCTCAGCCCTACTAGCAGCCATCAGAGGCCACAGTGGCATCTCAAAGCTGAAAAAGGTAAGAAATCAAGATGGTAAGTGATGTTTTAAGTGCCATTTGTTCCTACTGTGTGTTTTCAATAAATCCAGATATGCCACAGCCTAAACACTGTGCTGTAAAGAGAAATGTTGAGGGGGAACACGAATATGACACAAGACGAGATCTAACTTATGCAGATAGCATGGTGGGTCTGATCCTGTCCTCTCCGATAAAACATAACGCTTTTGTCAAATGGCATGTTTTTAGCTGAGAGAAAAGCACATAAAAATCCAAATTAATTCCAGGGACTGTGCATAGTAAACATCATATATTCATAATTTTCACATTTAGGTTAGAGGGAGTTTTTGTACTTTAGGAGTATGCAGTTAGATCAATATATTTGCATTACTATGGTATTCATCTAATCCCAGTTACCCAAAAGGGCTTCTTCATGCATGCTGCTTATCTGTTAGCATGAGCTGGTGCATCCAAGTTGTATGCAAGTAATTGTTGTTGGTGGAACATCAGCTTTCAGCACAGTGGGATGATTTCTTCTGTCTAAAGGATTTACCTAATCATTAAAGCATCTATTCCCAGTAGGCAAAACTTGCATTGTTCTAGCCTTAGTTTTCACCCAGGTCATTAATTCTGCCAGGGATATTTATTTGGCAAGGAGGTTCCCATTTCCCCCATGCAATGACTCAGGCCATTAGAAGACATCCAGATAGCTGAGACTAAATAGAAGGAATCTCTTGCCTGTGTTAGGGAATTGCTGTGTCCCTCAAATATCTTACTGCCCTTGCTGCAGGTAGGGTACAGCATCCTCTGAGCCTGAGAGCAGGACATGCAAGGCAGTAGCAGTCTTTACACGTACTTGACCTTATTCTTCATTGATTTGGAATAAATGTAAACTTGTGTAGGAGAGGTTCTGATAAATGAAGTGGTGGTGTATTATCACAGAGATTTTTTGGAATACTTTCCTCTAGCAGAGAAGCTTTTGCCATCATTTTAAAGGAAGTTGCCTAGAAACCGTATGCTACTTTTTCACACCATGTCACCTGTGCTAGTTAAAGCACCATGTTTGTACATGTACAGGGCAAGATATAGATGTTCTGTGATTAAATGGCTTTCCCTTTCATGTTATCTCAAATGTTCATGTTTTATCTGATATAACATTATTCCCATATATTGTGTGTGTGTGTGTGTGTGTACAGTGAACAAACAGAATATAGGAATGCTCTGAATGTGGATTATTTGATGGGAGATTAATCCTTTCATTTTTCATTAGAGAAGTCTTGTACCTCAGTTTCTCTGAGAAAGGACTGCTAATGCATCTGCTTGAAAACCTCCCACTTGGCATGTGATACTGAATTTACTAATAGCTGCCAAATCATTGTAATTACTAAAAATTTATCATGGTCATTACTAGTAAAATTCTTAACGGCAAAAATGTTTGTTGAGGCAGTTGATGGAAAAGCTGGCGTGGTGTGAAAATTTGCCTCCTCCCCCTGCATTCATTTAAAGTATGACTTTCCAAGCTGGTAATTCATGAAGAAATTTTCATTTCAGAAATTCCTCAGAAACATTCTTGGAAGGGCAATCAATTGGTTTTGTTTTCATCACTTTCACATAGTTCTCTCTGGGGGGTTTTTTGTGTTTGTTTGCTTGTTTGGGTTTTTTTTTCGTTTGGCTGTTTGGGGTGGGTTTTTTTTTTTTTAGCATAACTGGAAACTTTAGATTTAACAGCATTTTTTTCAATGAAGTCTGGGAGCTCAGATCTAGAAGAGCCTCCTTGTCATCTGAGATTATGTCTGTGCAGCCCAGACTGCAAAAAGTAACAAGACTCCTGGGTGGCTTCTGCAACCTTAATGTATCTTCCTGATTCCAAAACCCTTGTGGTTGTTTCCAAATGAATACCAAGTCCAAATCTCTCTCTTACCTTATGTGCCAAGATGCTGGAGCTCACAGTAAATATAAATTGAGTTTCTGAGAGAGCGTCAAGGCCAAATCCTTGATGGTAATCGGCCAGGCTGAGTGATGTGAATGAGTAGTAACAGATGTTTAACCCTGTGAGCAAACAAAAGTTCTATGTCTTTGACATCATTCAAGAAAAGTGAAATCAGGCTATTAGAAAGTGCATCAAACGTCAAATAATCAGTTTAGTCATGCTTTGTATTAATTACCTCCTTTCAACTGCATCATGAGCAGGTCTCCTCACTGGCCTCTGACGAGTTGCAGAGTTTTAGGAATGCAGAACTGTCCTTGCAGAAGGCTGAAGACCCTCAGGAAGTGCAGCTTTGTATCCCACCTGCCCCTGCCCAGCCACCACCACCACCACCACCTTCTACTCAGCTTTCAGCAGCAGCTCCCAGATCCTTTGCCACAGCCACAGGTAACCCTGCTGATGCAAGGCAAGCCCTAATGGAGGCCATTCGCTCTGGTGCTGGAGCAGCAAAGTTAAAAAAGGTAAATATACTTTTGTTTTTTATCATGGATGAAACACTGTAGGCTTGATGAGCTTCTAGTGCCATTTATAAGTTGTTCTAGCCACACGTTTCTTCCTTCCATCAGAAGAAGGTACATAACACTGTTTTCTCTAACCAAACCAAAGATCAGGAGTGTATTTCAAACCTTCTGACTGCTATTAAAACAAACTATTAAGACTATAACATGCCTCTGCATGTATGCAACCCTATAGCCAATATTTTTATTTTTTTTAAAGAGCTTGAAGACCATGAATACCACTTCAGAAGGCATTTTAATGCCCTTTTCATTCTTGTGAATCTGAGATAATACTAGATGTCTTCAAGGTGAATGTAAGAAAGATTAGATGTGAGAACCTGAAGCAAATTTAGAGATAAGCATTCTCTCCTAGTTTCATTAGTGTGTCCTAGATCTTGATTCCCAGCACTTAGACCTTGGTCACACATGCTGAGAGTCATCACTAATATTGTGGGATCGGTTTAACGTTTGAACTTTTTATAATTGAATGATTCATATTTCAATGCTACAGTCAGCTATGGGTCAGTCAGCTCCCAGGCAGCTAAGTGCTTGGGTGCCCAGGGGTTGTCTTTGGAGTAAGCTTACTTACTCTTCCTAACCTGGAGTTACACTGCATTTCTTAGAACCATAGAATCATGTAATTGTTTAGGTTGGAAAAGACCTTTAAGACCTTCACTGAGGGTGTGTTTGGTCACTAGTCCAAATGTTAACCCAGCACTGCCAAGGCTGCCATTAAACCATGTCCCTAATCACCACATCTACACATCTTTCAAACACCTCCCCCTGAAGGTGATGCAACCACTACCCTGGGTAGTCTGTTCCAGTGTTTGATAACCCTTTCAGCGAAGAATTTTCTTCTAATATCCAACCTAAACCTTCCCTGGCACAACTTGAGGACATTATTTCTTGTCATGTTGCTTATTACTAGGGAGAAGAGACCAGCCTCCACCTTGCTACAGTCTCCTTACAGGTAGCTGTAGAGAGTGATAAGGTTTTCCCTCACCCCCCTTACTCCAGTCTAAACAGTTCCCTCAGATGCTTCCTACAAAACTTGTTCTCTAGACTCTCCACCAGCTTCATTGCTCATCTCTGGACATGCTCCAGCACCTCGGTGCCTTTCTGCAGTGAGGAGCCCAGAACTGAACACGGGATTTGAGGTACAGCCTCACCAGTGCTGAGTACAGAGGAACAGTCACCTCCCTGGTCCTGCTGGCCACACTATTTCTGATGCAGGCCAAGGATACCATTGGCCTTCTTGGCCACCTGGGCACACTGCTGGCTCACGTTCAGCCCCTGGTGTCAATAAACACCCCCAGATCCTTTTCCTCTGGGTAGCTTTCCAGCCACTCTTCCCCAAGCCTGTAGCATTGCATGGGGTTGTTTTCACCTCCTTGATAAAGAGACTCAGATCAAGTGGCCTTGGTGGAGTCATCCCAGTATTACACTGCAGTATCCAAGAACAGACTTTGATCCAAGGACTTTAGAGAACATACAAAAGCAGATGTAGTTTTCCCAACACATGGTTTTGCTGATGTCAACCATAGATGTGTAAATAGGCTTTAACCTTCCTTACTTGTCCTCCTTAAAATAATTTTTAAAGTACAATCAAATTTTAACATTAAAAAGTAGCCAAAAAAATCATGGTTTTGATAAACCAGAAATTCCACAGAATCATGCAGCGAGTGCAGAAAATAAATTAGTGTTTCAGGGGACTTTACATCAGCATGCAAACAGCAATCTGGATGTGCAGTTATTTTGCAGGCAAAAAATTCTATTACACATAGTAGTGTGAGGAGTGGCTGAGGTCACTGGCTTTGTTCGGAGAAGTGAAGGCTGAAGGGTGACCTCAGTGCAATCTGTACCTTTCTTAAGGCTGGCAGTGGAAGGGGAGGTGCTGATCACTGGTGAGCAGTGGTAGGACATGAGGAAATGGAATGACATTGCATTGGGTGTAGTTCAGATTGGACATTAGGAGAAGGTTCTTCACTGAGGGGGTGTTTGGTCACTAGAACAGGCTCCCAATGGAAGTGGACACAGAACAAAGCCTGTCAGAGTTCAAGGAGGGTCTGGACAATGTTCTTAGTTATATGGTTGAGTTTTAGGTTGTCCTGCAAGGAGCAGGGAGTTGGACTTGATGATCCTAAGGGGACCCTTCCAATTAGAGATATTCTTTGATTCTAAGGCTACCAGTTATGAAGAAATAATGCTCCAGATCAGGCCTTTACTTCCCATTTCAGCAAATTACAGAAAAAGGAGATTTGGACATTCAAAAATATTTCATGCATTTTTTTCTAGATCTTTCCAAATTCTTTGTTGTTCCAACTACAATACTCTTGAAGAAGTCTGAGGAGAACCATATCTCTACTCATTAAAGCAAGTCTTTATCATCACCTTGGGGATTTATTTCAAAATATTTTTATAGGCAGTGCAGACCAGTAAAGAAAATTTAATACACTGATGTATTCTGCCCTTCTTTCATTCTCAAGACAGAGTAAATTTTGGTAGTTTTGACACTGAAAGGACAAAAGAATACATTTCTTATGTATAGGTCTTTTATGAATATAAAGAAAGCAGTGTTTGCTCTGAGGCAGAGTATGATTTTATTATTGTGCTGTCCTTCATGATATGGGGTATGCAAACTAAGTCTTGTATATACCAAAGACATCATATCACTGACATCTGAGATCACTGATAAAAGAAAAATGTTGCCAGATTTCTCAAGTAGTTTCTATCCAGGGCATATTAACATCTCTCCTAGTTTGCTGCATTAAATGAGAGCCAAATACTAATCCTTCCCTGCAGCTGGACAACTTGTGAGAGCAAAAGTTGAATTGTTAAAGGAGAATATGATAGCTGCATGTCAGGGATTTCTTCCTTTACAGCTGAAGAACATGTCTCCAAGGAATGCTGAGTTTTTGGTGGACAGCGGCTGGCAGGTGGTTTTGTGCCAGGGCAGAAATAAGGTTTTTTATGTTTTGCATCCTCTGTCAAAGATCTGTGATGCCTTGATTTGGAGGTGAGAGCATAGAGTCATTTTTGGCTTGGCTTTCTACCTGATTTTTGTTGCAACAAAGCAGCAGAGTAGGTAATTCGGTTCTGAAATAGCATCTGTTTCTCTTCCATTGTTTTCTCAAAGTTTGCTAGAACAAGGGCTTCTGATGATGAAGTCATTTATTTAGCTAATATTGTGGAGAACTGGAAAGAATCTGCATTGCTTAGTTATGTATGACTCCATTTGTGCTTATTTGTGAGTTGTTTGCAATGGAAGTAGATCAAACGGAACTGTCAGGGGAACCAAGTATAAAAAGCAATGAATTGCCTAGATAAGGAGCATCCCAACAAATATTTCAGCTCTATTAATATCTGTGAAAAGGCAACTCCTCCACTCCACCACCGATTACACAGCTGTTGCTGGAGTCATGAACTTTAAGGTTAAAAGATCCACTGTGCAGGAAGGGAGGAAAGAAATTGCTGCAGGCTGACCCTGCCTTGCTTGAGAATCAGGGTCTGCACCATACAGGCTGTAATTGGGTTACCCAAAACAAACCAGAGCAAAAATAGGTGCTTGAGGGAAATGCCAAGTATAGGAAAGACAGCAGGCACCCAGGTCTCCCTCTTAAATCCGTTTCTTGGAGTTCTGTGCCTGTTTTGGTAAATAAATCATACTTTGTTTTGAAGAAAAGGCTTCTGTTTTATTGCACGCTTGCTGTTCACAGGCTCTTGAAGGAAAATTCTTGTGGGTGCCAAGCCCAATTGGGCCTGCTCAGTAAAATGGATTATCCCCAGTGCAGTACAGAAACCTGAAAGTGGTTAGGCTGCAGGTCCTACCCAAAGGAAACAGTGATGCAGACGTGTTATTGGAAAGGGATGAATATACCAAACTGGAAAAGACCTGACAGTGTACAGGAAATACCCTTTTTCTTTAGTTTGCAGAATGGTCTGGCAGGTGTTTAAAACATCCAGAGATAACAGCAAGTCAGGGATCTGACATTAAGTAAAAACACCAACCAGGATGGCTGACCTGGTGCCTTTGGTGTTGAATTGTCTTGAGAAATGAACTTGTCTCACTAGAGATGAGTGTGCTTCCCAGCTGTGCAGTCTGCATCATGTACAAAGTTGATGTAGGAAATAAACAACTGATCTGAGACCAAATTTTAATTAATTCTGGTGATCAAAAATCAGACCATAGAGCTATACCGTTTAAGCTTCTGGTGTTAAAAATGAAGTAGTGTTTCCCTTAAATGGATGAAGCAACTTTAATCATGGTTTCACATACTTAAGATCTTCATGGTTAGTTTTTAGACTTTTTATTCAGCCTCAGAAAATGTAAAATTGCCTTGCTAGACATATGAAATACCTGTATATCATTGCAGGTGTATTTTTGTGCCTATGTAACTTCCTCGGGATTTACGATGACTGTCTGTGGAAAAAACTGTAACTACACATGCAAATAACCTGTTAGATGTCTGGCTGTAGGTATAGTTGCAGCACAAGCCCATGCGGGACTGAAAATCTTACCCAACAAAGAGTTGGTTAAAACTTATGTAAGTTTTAAAGGTTATAACTTATATAAGCCTTTGCTTATATGCCATCTACTCATCTTAAGTAGAGTTCTACCAAGAGATTTGGTAGAAATGTTGCAGGGGGATGTGTCTGCACAAGATGGGGAAGGCAAGTTGTGCATCTGATGAACAGGCTTTTGCTTATGGCAAAATGGTCTCTTAGACCACGTTTTGATGGTATTTTAATGGAGATTCTACAGATTTCACAGGTTTTATGATAAAGATTGGAGCTGTATCCACAGCAGCCTTTTCTGTTTACTTGCCACAATTTTAAAATATTGATTTGGCTTCATTACAATATCCACAAGTGTTCGTGTCAGTGTTGGGCATTGGTATTTAGTCACATGAACTCTGGATAACTGCAGTGTGCCATTCTGTTGGCAGTCAAAGGAAGCAGGTAAGGTAATTACTGCTATGAATCCGTGGCTTACACTTGGATAATTTGAAGTTGTTTGCCAGCACGAAATGCATTGACCTGAATTATGGCACGTTGAGTGTCTTCTCCAAATCATGTCCTGGTTCCATGCCTTTATGTCAAGCAGTGGACTGTTCTGCTCACATAATCAGAGAAATATAATTGTGAATTAAGAAATACTGTTTCTTACCATCAGTTTCTGTGGGTGCAGTGACAGAGATTACATAGTAAGAGCCACAGCTGATGATGGCATTGATCTGCTGGAAATGGGGCAGGAGGCCCCACTAAAAGGTTGGCTGAGCTTGATGTACAGGTAGTCAAATGAGCCTATAAAGTGATTCCAGTTCCCATGCTCTGTGAGAGGCAGTCATTTGCATGCTCTTACGCCGTTTGAATTGAAAGATAAAATTTAATTTGAACTCCTCCTCTTGCTATTAATTTGTACCTTGACCTATTTCTTTCCCTCAAGAGTAAAGCTTCTGCTGTGGATACTAAGGCCAAAATGGAAAGTTTAGACTTGATCAAATATGTTTTTCTTCTTTAACTTTTGTGGTGACCTTAGGGTCAAATCAAAGCTCAGTAACTTTGATTTTGGAAGAGCACTCTAGGTATACCAATTTAAAATTAAGCATGTGCTTAGATGACCTGGGGACTGGGAAGGAAGATATACATTTATTTAAATGTTTTCCTGAATCAAAGCCTTTGGGAGTTTCTGTCATTCAATCAGGGAACAAAGTACTCATCAATTGATTTTTATGACCAGTGACAACTAACCTATACTGAACAAATTTTGGCTGTCAGACATTGCATACTTGCAGCCTAGGTTTCTGTTTATTCCACAAAATGAAGGATGTTTATAGAAAAATACTTCACTTATGTTCCAGTAATCATGTAATTGCAACCATAATACCTAAGGATGTATGAGATGTGGTTTTTTAGGGAAGGATAACACCTTTCATTAGCCCAACTGATACAGCTAGAAAAAAGCAGATATGCTTTAAGTAGTCTCAAGGAGCTGATGAGGAGACCAGGCTTGAAAACAGGCCCACAGGAGAATGTTTGGTTAACAGTGTCAACAGTTGGAGGTTTAAAAATATCTTGAATGATCATGTGCTTTTCTTTGTTATAGGTCCCTCTGCTTGTTTGAATCATGTATAAAGAGCAGGTAATTGGAAGATCTAACCCCATATGCACACATAATCATCATTCAAGGTCTGAAGTGGCAAAAAAAAAAACCATCAAGAAGTTTAGTTTGTTCTTTGTCTACAAGCCAAAATAAGTTGTAGTTAATTTTCTCTGTGTTCCTGCATAATGGTTCTAAGGGGAAAAAATGTTGCTCTGCTGTAAAGCTTCTGTGCCAAGGAATTGTGTTTTACCTCTGAATGCCTAAGGTTGCCAATAAACTGTTCTTGTTGGCAGGTTAATAAGAATATAAACACTGTGCAGTCCTGTGTTAATACTTAATTGTGCTTATGGGCAAAATTAAAGACTTTGCTAGTTATCTGAAAAGTAATACTCATTTCAATTCGTTAAAAATATGTGACTGTTTCTAACTATTCACTTGCTTCTTATTTGATTTGGAAAAGGGCTGTAAGCAATGAGGATGGAAACCAGAATTAAGATCTATAAAAAACAATCACAAGAAATAAGTTCGGGTACGTTCTGAAGAAGGACTTAAATAGTCATATGCTGGAGTCACTGGTTTTTAAAATTAGATGAACTTTATATCTCTGGAGGAGCTCTGAGGAAGCAGGCAATCAATAATGAATGTGAGACAGTGTCTGTTGAAAAGTTACTTATGGGATATGACGTATAGAATGCTAATAGGCAGAGGTATACTGAGCCCTAGTAATATTCATGGCACTTTAAAAATACTGAGACACCTTACAGGATCTCTATTTGCAACAGTCTGTGAGGGTTATAAATAGGATTTGGAGTGCTGCATAGAGGTCCAAGATTTAGAATTCATTCCTGCACTGCAAAATGAAGTGAAGGTGGTTTGTATTGATAAATAGGACTTTGGTCCTCTCTTGTTTGGGTCATGCATAAGCTGGCCCTGTGTTTCCAGTTTGTATGGCTGTTGTTTGTTGTCTCACCGGTATTTATAGCATCATCTTTTTCAAATATTAACTACTTTGGTAGTTATTGTTGTACATATTTTGAAAATATTTCCTTAAATTGATTAACTTAAAAGGGACAAATTAAAATGCTTTTTTCACATTCCTATATCGTAATGGAAATGAAGAAGAGGAGGTTTGTACATTGACATTTTTATAATCACAGACCAGAGTGGTGGCAGATTTTTTTTTCTGGAGCTGAAATTTAAAATGTATAGCTATGTGATGTTGAAAGCACAAGAATATTTAGCCATCTGCATTTAATGTGACTATATATTATATAATGTAAAATATTGATGTCTGTTAGTGCCACAAATAAAAACAAAATAAAAAATTGACATGGCTTGAAAGACTCTTTGCCAAATGTTTCCCATTTATAGAAAGAAATTAGAACTAGAGATGTGTTTTATCTCAGGTCTAATATAAAATGACTCTAGCCAGGAAGGGTCTCACAGCTAATAGTCCTGGAACCTGGTAGAAATCACCAACTAGAATCAAGATGTCAGATACATACATTGCAATAATAATGTAGTGCTGATAACGATGTGTTTCCTCCTTAGGGAAGCCGTTGAGGTGCTCTGTCATGCCCTAGGATAAGTAATCCTTGTTTTGCCTTAAAAGTCTTCTCAGTATGCTTTATGTCAAAAATATTAACAATTTAAAAATGCTGTCACAGAAACGGATTCAGTCACTCATAAGCATAAGTAGATTGTCCCATCAGCAACAAATACAATTTTCTTCTCTGCTGAAAGAGAGAATTCAACGTTCTTGTTCATGGTGTTGCCTGAAGGCCACTGCTCTGTAGTCTCTCCTTACTAATGCCTCATTAATGTATTAAATTTTATGGGAACATACCAATATAACGGATCCAGAACTGCATTTTGAGAGTGTAAGTTCCTCCAGGCTTTCTGATGCAAAGGTTCTGGAGCTGGGTGTTGGCACTGCGTACAACTAGAGTTTATAAAAGAGTTATTCATGGATGAGCTTACTAATATCAAAAACCCATGGGTAAAATACTGTAAGAACAGCGGCAAAATGAGATGTCACATTCACTATAACAGAAGAAAAAAAATATGAAATATCCTTCTGGCTCAGTCGCAGCACAAGCTAAAAATTAAGGAGTTCATCTACCTACAGTAGGAAGCTAGACTGGGTGTGCATTCCTGTCTCTTGATGGGAGATCTGTTTGTTGTTACATTGTCGTCCAGGTGCTCTTGAATTCCTAGTAGCAGGAACTTCTAATCATAGAATCATGCAATGTCTTAGGTTGGAAAGGACCCTATATATCATCCAGTTTCAAACCCTCTCCATGGGCAGGGACACCTCCCACCAGACCAGGCTGTTCAAAGCCCCATCCAACCTGGCCTTGAACACTTTGAGGGATGGGGCATCCACAACTTCCCTGAGCAACCTGTGCCAGTGTGTTGCCACCCTCACATTAAAGAGTTTTTTTACTAATGTCCAACCTAAATCTACCCTCTTCCAGTCTAACACCATTACCCCTTGTCCTGTCACCACATGTCCTTGTAAAAAGTCCCTCCCTAGCTTTCCTGTAGGCCCCTTCAAGTACTGGAAGGCTGCTGTAAGGTCTCCCTGGAGCCTTCTCTTCTCCAGGCTGAACAACCCAACTTTCTCAGCCTGTCTCCAGAGATGCTCTAACCCTCTGATCATCTTCATGGCCCTCCTCTGGAGTCACTCCAGCAGCTCCATGTCTGTGTGTTGGGGGCTCCAGAACTGGACACAGTACTCCAGGTGGGGTCTCATGAGAGAAGACTGGAGGGGGAGAATCACCTCCATTGGTTGGCTTTTTGGGATGCAGGAGCACACTGCTGACTCACAGTGATCTTAGCAACCAACACACCCAAGTCCTCCTCCTCAAGACTGTTCTCAATCCGTTCTCCACCCAGCCTGTAACCGTGCTTGGGATTGCTTCAACACATCTCAGATCTTATACCTGGCCTCACTGAGCTTCTTGAGGTTCGCGTGGACCCTGACAAGGTTGTCCATGGAGTCTGTCAAGGTCCCTCTGGATCACATCCGTTTCCCTTAAGTGTGTCAACCACACCGCACAGCTTAGTGTCCACAGCAAACTTGGTGAAGGAGCATTCAGTTCCACTGTCCACGTTACTGATAAAGATATTAAACAGCACCAGTCCCAGCACCAAGCCTTGAGGAACTCCACTTGTTACTGGTCTCCATTTGAAGAGCCATTGAGCCACTGACTGCAACTCTTTGAGTGCAACCATCCAACCAATTCCCTCTTCACCAAGTATTCCATGCATCGAATCCTTATCCTTCCAATTTAGAGGCCAGGATGTTATGCAGGACCGATGTTGAACACATTGTGCAAATCCAGGTATGTGATGTCATTTGCTTTTCCTTTGTCTGCCAATGCTGTGAACCCATCATAAGTGGCCACCAAATTTTTCAGGCACCATTTGCCTTTGGTGAAGCCATTTTGGTTGCCACCAACCACCTCCACATTTTCTATGTGTCTTAGCAGAGTCTTCAAGAAGAAATAAGTAAACCTATTTTTAATGATGTGAAGTTACTTGTATGACCTCCATATTAATAATTTTTTATTAATGCTTTCAGCAGCCTTGACATGCATCAGTTTTTTAGTGTATATTAGGCAGTGCTTCTGAGGATATTCACCCCATCATATCTTCTACCACCCTTCAGGACTAGGGAACTGTGTTCCTGCTGAATGAAACAAATTCAGGAGGCATTCTCCAGCACAAACTGGCATCCAGTCCAGGGAACCAGAGTGGAGCTCATCTTAAGATAAGAGAAAGAGCCTGAAATGTGTTTGACAAAGACACTGTGTCCTCAGCACCACGTATTTTGATCTATATAACTGCTCTGTTTGGTTCACACCATTTGCTACTGCAGACACAGCATCTATGTCTCAAGGTATATGTGCCACCAAGGTTAGTCCTTGACATGTCTTTTTGTGGCACCTGTAGCTGGGCAATCTGCCATCTGTTTTCTTTTTTTAAGCACTAAAAGAAGGACAGTGAACTGCCCTGTCCCTCAGTGTGTCTCTCAGTCTAGTTTCTGCACACATACTCTTAACTCAGTTCATCCAGAGTAAAAAATCTGATGTATGCCAAATTCATCTGGTCTTTTATATTCTGTTTAGCAGTAAGAAGTTGAAATGAGGTTAAAAATTAGGTGAAGAATGGTACCACCAGGGAAGCAGAATGGAGAATTTGGATTTGGTGTCTTTATTCCTTGTACAGGTATAAATCGATGTTTAAATAATGAAAATTAGAGAAATATAGTCTCAGGTCTCCAATAGAAAGTGTAAGTCTCTTCTGTTTTTTACATGTGTTTATTTTCTAGTGGGTTGGTTGGTTGTTTTTTTAATAAGCTCAGAGTAGTACTCAACCATAAAGGTAGCATTAAATCGCTCTGATGAGATACTTAATTTTAAATAATATTGGCTGTCTCCATGAGCTGGTTGACTTATGAGACTTCATTACAGATTCATTTTTGTTGTACAGACAGCCTGCTAACACTGGTCATGCAAAGCTATGGACCAGAAGACCTTTTACACCTCAACCTACAGAGTTTCAAATGTGGCAGGATTCAACTTCTCCCAGTGATTTGCACAATTTATACTACATTTACCACAGCCCAAAATTGGCACTTCATCAAGTGTGTAGGAAAAAGGATGGGAATGAGAGACGTATTTGTGAAACAATGGAAAATGCCACCCTGAGATACATTGTGATGTTTTCCCTCTCTAGAAAACAAAGAAGCTGTTCTGTTGCTTGATGCTGCTTAGCATTAAGGGCATGCTTTCATTTGAATGCAAAAATCTGCACAAATCTTGATTTAAGTTAGTTTCTCTGAATGAAATCTTCATAAATTGGTTCTTTGTTGATGCAATATGAAAAACAGTTGTCCTCTGCAAAAGCTAATTAGCAACTTTTGCATATTTATAGTATTTATTTGTGTATATTGTTTCCCTACTCATCTCTATCCTCTGTTGCTTTGCCTCTGAGACTTCTCTTAAAATTTATGAGACTATTCCTATTCTTACTCCATTTGTTGCTGTTGAGTACATACAATAGAGTATGCTACGCTCCTGCTAGAGCTATATCATAGAATCATAGAATCATAGAATCCTAGGGGTTGGAAGGGACCTCGAAAGATCATCTAGTCCAACCCCCCCTGCCAGAGCAGGGCCACCTAGAGTACATCGTGCAGGAACGTGTCCAGGCGGGTTTTGAATGTCTCCAGTGAAGGAGACTCCACGACCCCCCTGGGCAGCCTGTTCCAGGGCTCTGTCACCCTTACAGTAAAAAAATTTTTTCGAATATTCAACTTGAACCTCCTATGCTCCAATTTACACCCATTACCCCTTGTCCTATCACTGGTCACATTATCTGCCATAATGGTTGCATTTCCCCACTTGCAGAAAATTATCTTTGCAATGGCAGAGTTAAAGGCAAAGTGGGGGGGAAAAAAAAAAAAAAAAAAAAAAAGAGAAAGAAATTCCCAATTTTTCAGTAATGTTCACCTGGATTTGGTACAATGTTGTTCTTATCTGTTTTTCTGGTTTTTTGCTGAGAAGGGTGTGACGTTTGATTCGTTGATGATGCCTTCATTTGGCAGGAGAAAGTTTCCTTGAAGTTGAATTCCTAGGCTTGTTTATCAAAGTATGCTGAGATGGATGAACCTTTTGAAGAACAGAAAGGTACTTTTTTTTTTCCTCTTTTTTTTTTTTTCTTTTGTTACAGAATGTTATTAAGTATTTGCTAAAGAAATATAATTTGGTAAAGCAGTAATAGCCTACATGATGCATCACCTCATATGGAAGTCATGCTCTCAAGTATTTCTATACCAAAATGTTTTGTTTGTTTGTTCTTGTTTAAACACGTTTCTGGTTTGTTGCAATATTGAAGACCTTTTCTAAAAAGTGAGATAAATTACAACAGTTTAACGTGAATATTGAATGTTTTGTTCACATTTAAGGAATTTAAGAACATGCTCAATTCCACTGTCTGCTCCCTCCCATCTCTCACTCCACATGTGCACATGGATGGACACACACATAGACACAGAATCTCCATCATTTCAGGAAGTCAGGAATAGTAGTTTCAAAATCACCTTTACCACAGAATCCTTCACTGTTTTTAACAGTGCCTTTTTTTACCCTATAAAATAGGAGGCTTCAGGAAGGGACTAAGTTTTGATGCAGTCACAACATCTACACACAATCACTGCTGGAAGCAGTCTCAAATCCAGTTCCAGATAATGGAAACTGGATTCAGCCAGTTTCCTTTCCTTTTGCTTTTTTTTTTTTTTCTTTTTTACTTTTTTGTCTATAGACTGATAAAAACATGTACGTGCCATGTCTCTTTTCTGAGGTCTTTATTGTGCTCGAAGCCCTACAGGTTTCCCACTGCACAAAGGAGAGTGTTGTTGCAGCTGAACATGAGGCGAAAGAGAACATTATTCACACACAAACACCACTGTCCAGTTTGCAATTCAGAAGCTGAAAGAGGAAATGCTACTGAAAAAACAAGACTGTGGAACATCATTGTCTTCTACATTGTAACCTGTGTTTACTGCAGTCGAAACAAAGCAAACACAGTGCAAATATGCATGGGTTTCCTTTGTCTGGTTTCATGCATTCAACAGAGGAGTTTCTGTCAGAAGCAGTGGGTCTGTCCCTCATAGTGCTTGGCACGGAGAACTGGGTCACGACCGGAGAGTTCTGGTTTGGGTGGTACCACTGATCGGCTTGTGTCCTGGCCCACTCTCCCCTCCCCCCTTTTTCTTTGGTTTTTTTGGGTTTTTTGTTTTTTTTGTAGCAAACCAAAATGTGGCAGTTAGCTAGTGCTTGAGATGGTAAACCAAGTGCTTCTGCTGTGGCAATGAGCACAGGGGCTCCTCAGGTGGATGGCAGTCAAGGTGGAGAATGATTCATGGGTCGGCATTTGCACAACTCCAGTACCCAGATCCTGGAGCCTCTGCAGTTTCATTCTTAAGCCAGAGGTAATGGTAAAGGGAGAGGGAAATGGATGTGTCTGTCCTCTGACAAACTCAGGAGTGAGGCACCTGTAACCCAAGGAGCTGCAGCCCTCCCTTACAAAGCCACATGTAACTGCAAGGGACATACAGGAGGTACCTCAGTACACCAAAACCACTGATGCATCCAGCTTTTGGAAGTCACCAAAGAGATCCCAAGACTGCGAGTACCTGTGTTAATAGAGCTACGTGGTTGGTTCATGTGCTTAAGACCAGACTCAACTCTCCCCACTGCAGACCCTGTGCTGATAAAATAGAGCCCTCAGTCAGCCTTGGTGTACCCAGCGCCTTCCCCCATCAGCTGACACGGCACAGAGCAGTGGTTTGGCTGCCTGCACAGTGCGTGGCCCCTCATTCATTAGCCTGACTGCTAATATTCCAACTTTCCAGCTTATGGAAGGAACTGTCAGAGGCAATTTGCAGATAACCAATGCTGCAGAATTGTGAAGAGTTATATTTTTATGTGTTGGTGAATAATTTAGCAACATTTCTGTGTTATGTAAAATTACTGCTTTACTGCTGCTGGGGCCAGTGTTTGTACAGAGTGTTCTTCTAAGCCCAGTTACACAAGTTAAAGCTTGCTAGTTTTATCCTGTGCATCTGTCATTAGACAGAATTTTTCCATGTTCCAACTGGGAAGCGGAGCAGGTCTTTCATTCCAGGAGAGGGCTGTTCCCCTTCCTCATTCTACTTTATAGTTCTGATCATTCTGCCTCTTTTCCAAATAGTTGTTTTTGCACTATATTGCGCATATCAATTAGCACTGGGAAGGATGCTGTGTACTGTTCTTCCATATAAACACCATGGAAATCATCCATCCTTATAGACCTTTATATTAAAGAACAAGACAAGACACGTTTCCATGCAGAATGGGCATGGGTTTCATCCCCCTTCCCTGTAGATGAAGCCTGTGCACTTCCAAGGGCAGGGAGCACAGAAGATGGACAGATTCAGATATATCTTATTTTGGTTTCAGGCTGGAAATTGTTCCTTTGAGAGTCCTCTTCTTCTGTGCTCAGAGCAGAATTGAAAGATTAGGGAATGAAAACAAAAAGCAGTATTATTTTCTCCCAAAGCATGCTTGGAAGGATAAAATGAGAATGAAAAGCTGTGGTAATTCAACACCAGGACATATCCAGAACTGGAGAAACTCACAGTTTTCCCTAGGACTCTGCATCTCAGCTGCTGCTTCTGCCGTATTCTACAAGAGCTGCCAAGAGATGCTTAGTTGAAAATGCAAATATGTTCAAGGCTGAAGGATCAAAGAGCAATTAAATTAAAAACTGCTGACAGGTCAATCTTAACAGTCATTTCCATGCTGAAATAAGTCAATAAATCTTAGCTTGCAATAAATCTTACCACATAAAGGTGGGCTTGCATAACAGGAAAATGTAGTAAAATATAGCAATATATTTTATGCAAATGCTTTTTAAAAGTAATGAGTAGCATGTTTTATTCATCTTGCTCTGGCATCAAAGCGGTCAAGAAGACGTTGGACTTCTAGAATGGGTTAATCCTTTGCAGCAGCACTATGCTGAGCAGGCAGAATGGCCTCTGTATTACTATTTACTTCTGTTTGTAAATACAAGCTTTAATTGAGCTCCTGAGCCCTGCTGTGTTTGGTGCTGTGCAAACACAATGTGAGTGACTGTCCATGCCCCAAACTAAAACTTGAAAAGTCAGAAGAAGAGGAGGACGGGAGCAGCACAGTCAGGTAACTTGCCCGAGGTCACCCAAGATATTGGTGGTGGAGGCAAAACTTGGGACTCCTGTGTCATACTTCAGCCCTGTTCTCCAAGTCATGCAGCTTCCTGGCCTATATACTAAGCAAAGTATGAATTAAATAAGAAACAAATTTAACCTCTTGTGGTATAGTTCAAGCTTCGGAGAGACAAGGAGAGGGGCTGTTCAGCTGCCTCTCATACCAGGCACCTTGATGTACCCTTATGTTTTAATTTAATCTCCCAAATGCATAAAGTATGAAATATTAGATAGTGATCTTCTAGGTAATTGTATCTAGAACTAGACACATCTCCAACAAATACATAATGCGAGGGAGCTGGGACACAGCTGCAAAATTTAAAGCACATTTTCTACATGGTAGAATTTCCCTGATTGTTAACTAGCTTGTATCTCTGTTACAGCTTTCTGCCCACCTGTAGCTATGCTCCCTGCTGTCCCCAGGGGAAGACCTGAGAGGGAAAAAGTTCTTGATGTTGCCACTTCAACACAAGCAAGCTCTTTTAACGAGGATCTTTCTATTAGCCCCTGTATAAATACAGAATGGCAGCCCAGGCAGGCAGCTCCAGCTGGAGGGAGCACGAATCGTTTTAAATCATTTGCACATTCTAAATCACTGGACGTGATCTGCAAAAAAGTAGATCTTGTGTTACATACTGTGCTTGGGAGGCGTTGGAGACTGTTTCAGGCTAATAAAATTCCTGACAAGTGACCCAGCACAGGAGAAGTCCTGTTTGCAAGGAGGAGTCTTACATCAGCACCAGCTCACAACTCACCCTTCTTCTCACAGTGGAAAGGCTGGAGATTTTCATCCCAGTTTTAAAGCAAGTCAAAACTTGGTGAGTACAGAAACTGCACAAGAATATAAAGTGCTTGGGGACAGCCCAAGCTTTTTTTCCTCTTTTTTTCCTTTTTTTTTTTTTCCCCCAGAATCAGAAGAGTTGTTCTTATGTTTTTGTGGTCTCCGGCGACATGCAGTACGTCACTTCCAGAGTGTATTTCCTGGCCCTAACAGGCCACACAGAGCCCAACCCAGGGTAATAACATGCTGCATGTTCCTAAAACTGGGAACAAAAGGTGAGGATTTTTTGTTTTCCTTGGGATGATGATCTCACATTACATTACTGAGGGTGCAGTGAGAATGGGATTTCAAAACTGATTTCAACCATGTCCCTTTGTGTAACTTTTACTTTAGCCAGAAGAAAGTTTTCCACCATCATCAGAAATGGGGCAAATGCACGTTTTCTTCACATGACCAGGAGAGTTAATTGTTGCTCAACTGTTGCCCAAAGGTGGCATTAGAAAAAAATAGGTTCATTTTCATGGGAGGTTTCTTCTAAGAGAAGGTAACATTATTCTCCACAGCAGCTAACAAGTCCGGCACTGAAGTCTGCCAGTCAAATATCAAACAGAAGGTGTAAACCTGGTTTTATAAGAACTGCATCCCAGCTCCTCCTGACCTGTGCCTCGGAGCAGATTTTATTTTTAGTTGTGTGAGGCAGAATTATCAGAGGTGAAGAATCATGAGTCAGACCTGTAAAATCATGAGACCGGTCTCCAGCATGATGAGGAGATTTTTTCTGTTTGTAAGGGAAGAGTCTACCGTGTGGTTTGGCCTGCCTTATTTTTGAAGCTTTGTCTGCCTGTAGGGTGTGGGTACAACTATCAGTGCCATCCTCTCCCACCCCATCCCCCCAGCTGTGCTGCCAGGTCAGGCAGGGAAACCCAAACTGGCCCAAAGGCAATGGGTCCAAAAGAAGGGATGTTGTGTTAGGACAGTGCTCAGCCAGCCCTCATGAACATGGCTCCTCACTTGGCCCCATCCACTCTAATATATCTACATAGGGTATTAATTGCTGCTAAAACAGGGAAAAGAACCAGAATAAGAAAGATTAAAGTACAATATTCCCTGTGAGCACTGGCATCATGCCAGGAAGCCTCACAGACTGTTGGGTTGCTGAATATTTGACCCACATTTGCCAGTGAGTTCTGAAATGTAGCCCAAACCAGTGCTCAAAAAACAAACAAACAAACAAAAACCAAGAACCCCCCCATCCAGCCAGATTACTTATTAAGATGTGGTTACTGAGGGGGGAAAAAAGGTGCCTACTTAAAGTTTTATCTCACCAGGCCTGGTTGACTTACAGGTTTTGTACTGGTACACCTCCTTCCATTAGAGGTGTGATTTTTTTACTGAAATAGATAAAACCATAACCCAATATAAACCAGAAGCACTGTTTGGGTGACGCTGTTATACTGGCAGTGCAGCTTATTCCCCTTCTTATATGGAAATAGAAATATAGCATAAATACACATCTTTGTACTGGTATAGCTGTTTCTATCCCGGGGAAATGACACCACTTTTACTATACCAGTGTAGGTACAATTTTGTGTGTTTCTTCACAGTGGTCCACCTTCTGTCTAGAAGAGCCTTCACGGTGACCAGTGCCTCTCTGTGCCAAAAAGATGCAGAAAATCAATGAGATTGTTTCAGGTATTGCTCCTAAATGTCCGCCTTAGTTCATTGTACAGAAGAATAACAAAGCTTTGGTAGCAGGAGAGTTTCACTGAGTGTCTCTCTGCTTTAGAAATGAGCATCCTTTCCTTGCTCACACATGAGTATCTCCAGTTCACCAGTTCACCTCAGCACAGTGTAGAAGCAGAAAGCCATTATCCTGTGAAAGAACAGCCTGTTCAGTTGTTGTCATTTACAGACAGTACATGCTAGGAAAAAAAAAAAAAAAAAGCAAAACCAGAACTTTTAAGGTTAGTCAGCGGTTATGTGAAGCATTTCACCTTAAAATACCTTGCAAACTCTAGTTATATTTAAACTCATGTCACTGGGGCACCTATGTGCGAGTCTTTCTGTGTGGGTGCTCTGCCCTTTTTTATGTGTTCTATGCAAACATGCAAGGCAGATAGACAACACTCAGTAGGTCAGTGGATGTCACAGGAAATTGAGAGAACTGTGCAGAGCAGTGGTTAGAAAACTTTTGAGTATTCCTGCTGTCAGGAATACTGTGGGAAGGGAGGAAGGGGAAGGACCTTGTTGCAGAGTCTACAGTTGCACTGAAAAATAGAGTCATTTATGTGTTAAGAAAGGTAACTTGGAGAACAGGGTGGACATGATTTTTAAATACTTGGTGACATTGTGATTACCCATGGCATTGTTGACAGACGATGCAATTTAGTCACCCAGGTACTATCCTGATATATACAAATGCACGGTTTTTCTCTCTTTACTTTGAATAATTTAGAGATCATTTTGGAACTGTGAAAAAGACATTATTTTACCTGGTGTCCTGATGGCCATTGTAAGAAAATCACAAAGTCAGAGAAGCAGCTTGATTTTTATGACTGAAGTCTTCTGTAGACATGAGTTTATTATTCAGCTGCCAAGCTCCCTGGCCACCGAAGCCGAGTTGCAGGGCTGAAGGTCAATACTCTGCCAGTAACCACATTGTCATTACATGAAGTTTTAATCAGTAAATACTGGGCAAATGTAACTCTGGTCCTGTAATGTTAAATATAATGGAATTTGCCCCACAGATGACTGCAGATCCTCGTGAAATCAGCCTTGCCTATTTACCTTTCAGCTGCTGCTTAAAAACATACGAAATATGCCATAATCCCACTTTTCCCACATCAGAGGCTTGAAGAAACCATTTTCCTGTAGCATTGCATATGAAGAAGAAACATTTCTTCATTTACCTCACATATCAGAATTCAAGGCAATCAGTCATTCATTCTACATCATAAATAATACATGTATCCAACCAAACACAAAAGGCTGTACTTTTGTCTGCTTTCCCTCCACACTTTAACAAGATCATCTGAATTTCAAGATGAAATGTGCAGTTTCATATTGAAATCATTAGGTCCCAGTGTGGTATTTCATCTCATTTTTGCACGGTCGGGGTGGCCAACATGGTAAAAGAAAAGAAAGAAACATAGTCTTTAGCAGCAGAACAAATGTAACTGGTTCTTGTTGAAGAACAAATAGGTGACCCATAGAGGGTAAAGACTCGCTGGAGATTTGCAAGGGAGCTATAAATCAGTGGTTTCAGGCCTCGGTGAGGTGCACCTTCCCTGTGGCTCTGTGTCCCACAGTAAGGAGCCCTCAAAGCCCTCTGTTAGCCCTTTCCTGCATTTTGATGCATTTTGCTGAAAGGGTAGCAACCCAGTTTCCAAAATGCATGTGGCAGTTTTTGAGAAATCGGAACAATCACCCAAAGGAATAAAATAATTATTATTTTTTTTTTAATCACAATCTCAGTGTGTGGCCAGGAGCTAAAACCTCCTGGTTTCTCAGCAGTTTCTGGGCATGACTCCTTCTTTGGCAATGAGGATGGTCCTGAGACCCAGCAAGCCTGAGTTACATTTTGGCCTCCTCACAGACGTCCTCCATGACCCTGGGTAAGTCATTCTCTCATACCCCAGTTTCCAATCCTTTGTTTGTACAGAATATCCTCTCTGCTGGTCTCCCCTGTCCCATCTGCTTCAAAAGAAACCTGGCAGACAGCAAGGAGGCATCTGAACCTCTGTGCATTTGTAATCCTCTAACATAACATCTTTATAATAAGAAGGCAGTTCAGTTAACCCCTCTATGCTATGCTTCCCTGGATGTGAAACTGCAGGTATTTATAGCAAGTTCCTGACTCATCAAGGTGGTGTGGGTAATGTTCTTGGGGCACCTTGTTGATCAAGGGTGCTAAGTTGTCTTTACTGCCAGAAGATCTCAGCAAGTGCTTGTATAAATGCACTGGGCACAGGTGTATCTAAATAAATGCTACAACTCGTAATAGCTTTGGCACAAGCAGGAGCAGGACCTCAAACACAAGCAGCTTCCAAAAAAGAGTAAGACAAGAATTTGGCAGGCAAAGTATAATACATTCTCCTGTCATCTTTATATAACCATTTAGCCCAAAAAAAAAAAAGGTCACCTATAAATACAGATAAGCCCAGACAACTGAACTCTGAGCTGAGTTAGTTTATAGAAAAGGTTTCCATGCCCATGAGAAAATTAAAAATGGTTGAAAATGTTACCTTGGACCACAATAATTTGGGCAATACCAGGGACCCCTCTCAGCATTGACACATTAGGCACAAAATAGCTGCAGAAGTGCATGGTTAACATATGTAGAATGGGTAGCACGAGCAGAAGTGTCATGGCTTGCCCGACAGTTGTACCCATGGTAAATTTTGCCCAGCTAGTTAAGTATTTTATGATGCCCAACACAGCTCTCCCTCTTCTGTGATGTACCTTGTAGGACCTTTCGGGTAGCAGAAAGGAGACCTTTAAGAGAACCTGAATAGATTGTGGTGGAGGACTACCAACTGCAACCCCAAGAGTTTGGGCCAGTTGTAGTCATTTGAGAAGGTCTCTTGTCCCTTCAGCCATGTCAGCTACTCTAGGCACCCTCTGGATCAGCACTGAGCTGAGGCATGATGTACTGTACTCCCACCAAGCACCATTTCCAGCTATGATGCTGGAGGAAAGAGCAGACTTTGTCAGCTGAGTTGGAGCTCATGGTGCCACTGCCTGGGGGAGAGGTCAGAGATTTTCAGAATTTCACCTCTCCTTGCAGCCAGCAGAGTCAGATCACAGTAGTCAATGAACTGCTGACCACAGAGCAGTCACTGGCTCATGCTGAAGATTATTCAGGAGACGAATAAGTTGTTTCCCCCTCCAATTATGTTTTTATTGCTGAAAGAAAAAAAGAAACAAAAATCTTTTAATGATGTGCTTTTTTCAAGGCCATGGGTGCAAGATAAGCTAGTGGGCCTAAGAAAAAATGTCCATAGAGGACCAAGTGAAGAATTATGACCATTCAAAACACCCCATACTGTTTTCCCCTCTTCTCTAAACTGCTGAAAGAAGATAGGGTGACAGACGTGTTCTTGAACAACCTTTTGTACATGACGTATCTAGAAATTAAAATAAATATGTAGAATGAGTTATATTGAATGCCTTATATCTAAATTAATCACAACCCAGATGGAATAGGGAAGATGTTACACACACGCGCACACAAGCAGCAGTAATACCTCATGAAGAAGGTTAAAAAGAAAACCTGCAAGTGATGGATGAAAAAAATGAATCCTACTTTATTTAAATACACATCCTCTGCAGTGCTTATCTCAACTCTGAGCTCTTAGAGATGCTGATAAGCAAGACAGACCTATTAAAGCCTCATTTGAAAATTTCCAGAACGTGCGCCCAACCCCGTGTCAGCTGAAACCTTGCTGTCCCCAGAGCCCTAAGGCTCATGCAGAAGCATTAGCAACGTCTAAAAAAAGCATGGTGTGTTGATTCCCTGAGCCTCACCCCTTCCAGGCTCCCCTTCCATAACTGGTGAGAATCCACAGCTCCTCTCTCTCCTCTGTGAATACTGCTCAAGCATCAATAAATATTTTCTTGTCTTTAGATTTTGAACTACAGCCCAACTTCATCCCTGGGTCTTGTGCCGCACATTTTAAGCCAAAGGCTGAGGTTTTCCTTAGAAACTCCCTCCCTAGCTTCTCCTGCTCCTCCTGGCAAAACACCAGCTCAGCTGCCAGGATAACCCTGGCTTCTTCTGGAAAACAACTGAGTGAGCTTGGCTTTCTTCCTCCTGGAGACAGCAGGTCTTTCCAGCTGCCTGGATAGCTCAAGCTTCCTAGAGGGATTTTTCTGATGCTCAAATCTTATGGAGGGGAGGAGGAACAACAAGCAGAGCAAGAGCAGGGAGCCACCTTCAAAAGCAGCTCTGTACAGTGTCCCTCCTGAAGTGAGGTGGAACCTTTTGGAATGGCTGAACAACTGTTTTAGTCTTTCTTCCCTTATTAATTAAACCTGGCCAACATGTTCATGGGCAGCTTACATCTCTTCCATCTCTTGGAAATGTTGGAGAAATTCTGCAAAACTTGTGAGCTGAAAAAAACCAAAAAACCCAACTTTGACCTTCACTGATTTCATCTGCAAACCAGAGCAAGCTCCAAGGTTTGGCCCTGCCTCTCCTCTGCAAGTCCAAAGTTTATCCCCATGGCAGGCAGCTGCTGCAGCACAACTGAAAGGATATTTTCTCCTTTACACTAAGATCTAAGCTCATTTGCAGTCATGTATCTGAAGAGCATATTTGCACAGGAGAATAGTTGGTAGCTATTGTGGTACAAATGGGCTCTGCAGTCTGCACTGCCTTAGAGGTGAGTAGCTGCCTGTTCAACAAGCTGTTGTTTTGGAGGAGTTTTTAGGATCACCTTGTATAACAATAGTCCAGGATTAAAACCTTTGACTTTTCTGTGATAGAAAAATAATGGAGGAAAAAAGCCCAACTGTTTTGAGCAGAAATTTCTAAGTTCATAAAGAGATCATTGCTTGCTTTTTGCTTACTTTTTTTGACCTGTAAGGTAGTTTTATGATGGACTTAATCTTAGAATGGTTTGGGTTGGAAGGGACCTTAAAGATCATTGATTTCCAACCCCCCTACCATGAACACGGACACCTCCCACCAGACCAGGTGGCTCAAAGCCCCATCCAACCTGGCCTTGAACACTTCCAGGGAGGTGGCAAACACAGCTTCCCTGGGCACCCTGTGCCAGTGTCCCAGCAACCTCACAGTGAAAATTTTTTTCCTAATGTCTAGCCTAAATCTATCCTCTTCCAGTTTAAATACATTCCCCTCCTTGTTCTATTCACTACACGCCCTTGTAAAAAGTTCCTCTCCAGCTTTCCTGTAGGTCCCTTTCAGGTTCTAGAAGGCAGCTTTGGGGTCTCCTCAGAGCCTTTTCTTCTCCAGGCTGAACAACCCCAACTCTCTCAGCCCCTCTTCATAGGAGAGGTGCTCCAGCCCTCTCTGATCATCTCTGTGGCCCTGTCTGGATTAGCTCCAGCAGGTCCAAATCCTTCTGATGTTGGAGGCTCCAGAACTGGACACAGAGAGGACCAATGAAGTGGATTAGGAGCATTTGCTGAGGAAGCAAGGCCATACATTTTTAAAGAAAGTTTCTCTCTGAATTGCTGGGAGTTCCCAGTTCCCTATAAACAAAGATCTGGGAACATTTAAGTGAACTTGCATGATTCCTTTGCTAGTGGTAGTGGTACTCCACTGGCTTTACCACTATGGAGCACAGGCAGCTGGCTTTCTCCAAGTCCTTGGTGCTCACACCAAACAACCCAGCAAGACGAGTTGGAAAAACAAACAAACAAACAAACAAAACAAAACAAAACAAAACAAAACAAAAAAGGCAAGAACCTGACTTTCTGAGCTGAATTTTCAAGAAAATACATAAACAGCTTCCCCATCTTTCATGAAATAAGAGAAGCGGTCAGGCAGGTAGACTGTCTTTTTGTTGTGGTTCTCTTTAGGGCCTTAAAGGAGGTGAATAAAAGGCACAATCTCTTTTTTTTTTCTTTCTTTTCTAAGCATACTGAATATAATAAATGTTTTTATCTGATTAAAGAAACAAAATCCTGAGAGAAGGGAAAAAGATGTATCATTTTCCAAGGGAATGCTCCCTGCTGCTTTTTGTAGCCCCCGCACCAGGCTGCAGGCCTTTGGACATGATAAACTCTATGACCTCCTCAAGAGAATTAAAGGTGGTTTGATTTTTCTTTTTATTCTCTTTTCTTTCCTTCCTGCTCTGTGTGATAGGCAGCTTGGCTGGAGACATTAAAGGATGTTAAATTACTCAGTTTCCAGAGCTCTCTTTCCTTCTTAGAAAGACTACTTTTCTTTTCTTTTTTTTTTTTTTTTTTTTTCAACTGGATAATTTGTTGCTGCTGTCTACAGAAAGGTCAGGCATACTCACATTGTACAGCATTTGTCTTAGATTTCTGGGCATTTTCTTAGATGGGAAAGGGCTTAGTGTTGTCACCCTCCATGTTGTACAGGTTCTGTCTTGTGCTGAATACTGAAAAAAAAACTTCTCATAGTTGCTTTAATAGAACTGAAGTTCCATTTGTAGAGGAAAATTGCTCTGTAGAGCATTTGCAGAGATGATTGCTGTATCCAATAGAGATGACATCTTAATTGCTAGGCACGGACAAATCCCCTTTGAGAGTAAAGGCAGCCCCCACTGAGTCAGCATTTGTAGCCTTCCCATCCTGGCCTGAACTGAACAGCCTGAACTTCTTTCTCTAATATAATTCATCAATTATACATATGATACTGGCTAAGCTAAAGCACAAGGCCTTTCCAGGTGGAGGGAGCAATGTGACAGCTTGGACTCTTTTGTTCTAATATGGAAAAAAAGATTTGTATCAGAAGAAAAACTCTGATACCCTCAAACTTTCTGTTTCCCTTCAGCATTGTAGTGCTAGAGCTTTCCTGGCTTTTTTCTATCTATCCTTCTTCATGCTGCTTTCTAACTCATATCTGTGCAAGGCAGGCTTTTCAACAGATCCTCAGTGTGCCCCATCCAGGGCCACACTGGTTACAGCACAGGACTTCTTGGAGCACAGTGTTGTTTTTCCACAAGCTCCAGCATCCCACCAGGGAAGCCCCTCCAGCTTGCTCTCTTACCCAACGTCTCCCCGTGGTGCAGTGGCCCATCACTCTATGAAGCAGTGCTGCCTCCTGTCAAGTCCCAGGGTCCATAGCCACCTTCCTGGCTCTCTGTAGGGGATTACGCTGTTAGCTCTACAGCTAGCTGGAGTTCAGAAAGGTAGAGAGAGCAGATGCACCTCAAATGACTGCCTGATGTTTGTAGAAGCAAGCTGGGAGGTAGCTGGAGGCCTGCTGATGCTGCTGACAGTGCCCGGATTGCTGTGGCTTGCTGTGCACTTCCCAGTCTGGCTCAGCAGTGCAGGATACTGGGTCAGTCCATGGCTCTAGGGAGATAACAGGGTTCTGATAGGCCTTTCCGCAGCCTGAGAGCAATTCTCTGCATAGACTGATACAAGGAGATGTGGCCCTAGCAAGGAAGAGAGAGGCATAACCATATACCTCTTCTCCAGTCCCTCCCTCCTGCCTCCAAACCCAACATGACTTCTCACAATGGAGCCGCTGTTTGGTCTAGAGTACATTGACCCTTTCTTCCACCTTGCAGACAATGCCCCCCTATCCTCCTCCCTTTCCCACCTCAGCATCCTCCATCCTACTCTAACAACTTGCCTTGGTCCATCCCTGCCAGCCAAGCCAGCAGGGATCCTTGCCTCATGCACCAGCAGAACCTCCTGGCTTTTTCCTGGAGTCTGGCACTCAGCTTCAATGAAAGGCAAGCTTCCCCCACGCCAGGGGATTTTGCCACTTTCTTTCCCCCAGCATTCAGGGAAAAAAAATCTTCCCTGTGTGTGACATCCAGCACTCAGGGACACACTCCCTTACAAATCCACAGCTCCTGCCACACAGGCATGTAAACGCCCATTCCATGCCCCTTCACAGCCCCCTCTGCTTGCTGTCCTCCTCACCCTGCATGAGCCTCAGAGCCTGTCACAGAGGGCTGCCCTCAAGGCTACCAAGGCCCTGTTCCTGCCCGCAGCTGCCATGGCACCTGGGTCACCTCTCCACTGGTGTAACTCAAATCCTCCCATCTCACTTGCCTCTGGGACCTGAGGTTTCCAGTGAGTTTGGATGAATATTGGTATTTCTTGCATGGTTCAATCACATCAGGAAAATATTTGAGCTTCTGAAATGAGATTGAAAGGTACATTTCATCTCACCGGCCCAAGTAACTAAAAAGTACATCAGGTTATTCTCATAAATTACTGAGTTCAATTTAAACATCTGCTATTTTAAAATTACACGTTTTAGGTTCTCTGTTTCTTTTCCAGTTTTGGAGTCCTTTCAGTGCAATCAATATGACTCAGAACTACCATTTCAAAACAGAAAGCTGAGCTCCAAATGATATCACTATACCCAGGTGACTATCTGAGAACAGAACAAGTAAAAAAAATGCACCAAATCCACAACATAAAACACATCATAAGATCCTGAGCTGCCAACATCAAATAACAAAGCTAATTAGAAGACCAGACATGTCTAGCACAAATGGATATTTGATTTACTGCATACTATCATGAGTATCTGTTCCTGGGTTGTTTAACCACTACTTCAGAAGGAAGGAAGAGACAGTAGGAACTGCAGGCAGGCAAACTGCAGGGAATAGGGACAACTTTCTCTTTGTTGACTATGGCTTTCAACAGAGAGGCCACCAGAGAGCACCATGGGAGTCTGGAAATCACGTTCCTATCATCTGTCATTGGCACTTCTGACATCTTTAGTAACTAAATGATCATATGGTTGAGGTCTTTGCAGCACTCCAGTGCTAAAGGGCACAGGGACAAGGCATGGTGGTTACACTGGAGTTTCCTTTCATGGAGCATCTGCCCAGGTTTACTCTTCATGGTGAGTTCACACAGTTTGCAAGTAGCAGTGGAAAAAGTCATTGCACAAAAAAAAACCCGACAGTGCTCTTTGGTGTTTGTGTTGGCTTGGGTTTCATCCTAGCTCTGCTCTATGGCCCCTTCTTGAAATCCACGAAGAGCAGAGGGTCTCTGGGGTAGCTGAGGCATTTTTGCATCAGGAGGAGTTTGGAGGCAGTGGCTGAGCTGGGCATGTAGAATAGGAGAGGGCATGGCATCAGGCACAAGGATAAAATGAAGTAAGATAAATGAAGCTTTCCTAACCCCTGGGACAGCTGAATGAGAAATTAAACCCCTGTGCAAGCTGAAGAAGACTGGAGTGATGCTGGATTGGGACAGAACTGGGAAGGTGAGCCCCAGCCCCAAGTCTTTTCTCCCCTGGGAAAATGCAGAGAGAGAGGGAAGTAACAAGCAGGTTTGGTGCTGGATCTGCAAGCAGCATCCCTCTGTCCCTGGCAGCTTTGCCTTGGGGGAAAGCAGTGGGAGAGAAGCAAGGGACATGGAAGGGAGGTAATCTCCAGCAAAGCAATATTTTCAGTCCATACTGTCAGGCAGGATCAGTTCAGGGACAATATATTTTCCCATTGTGTCAGCTCTGGCAGACGATGCAAGTGTGGCTGGTCCAAAGCCCTGCTCAGGAGTTTGCTTCCTATTTAGGAAGAGAACTTAGGAAGAATTCTGGAATTTTTGGTGCTGTTACCAACACTTTGCCAGGCCAAAGCAATTCTGCAGTAGATAAATCTTTGGTAAAAACCTACTAAAAGAAGGCTGATGGAGAAGGTATTGGTGGTACACATGGTCACACAAAGACTCTTTACACAAGAGATGCAAAAATTTGGACCTGAATGGAGACAAATGAACAATGATCTTTGAAGATGTATTTAAAGCAGAATAATTAACTTCATATAGAGGAAGTAGCCATATACAGAGTGAAGGAATGTAAGAAACTCAAGCAAATTAGGAGGCAAATGTAGGTGAAATACAGTTGTTTGAGGGAAGTTACTCTATATACCACCAATAATTAGCTTGTGGAACTCACTGCCCCAGCTGCTATTATTGAGGTCAGCAAAGAAAGAAGATTTTAAAAGGTCCATGAATAATGCAAACACCAAGCTTTGCACTGAACAGAATAACAAATTACAAGAGACATAAATCACCATGCTTTAGATCATAAATAACAATAAATTTCCCAATGATTAGAAGGCAACTTCTGCTACGGGCAGGTTCCTTAGTAATAGCTCATTTTAGCAGTTCTTGCCCTTTTTTTTTTTCCTCTGAGAATGTTATACTGGCCAATGATTCAATGGGAGAAATGGGGTTAGATGGCAAGGAGGCATTTTCTGTGTATGGTGTATTATAGTGAAGAAATTCAGCTTCTCCTCTTAGATAAGAACAATTTAAGAGGGAGTTTCCCTTACAGAAACACTACAATAGCAGCCCAAACCCTGCAGTATGCTATTGTAATGTTGGTAAAAGCTTAAAATAAATAAATGCTGAATTATTTTAGTATTTTTAGTCTTCCCAGGTTAGTTTCTAGGTTTTGTTATAATTTTGTTCGTATATTTGTTTTGAGCTTTTTTAAGTAACTCATAAAGCAATTTCAAGATAAGCACTGTGCTTAGACTATTGTATTTTTTGTGGCACCTACTTTTAGCTGCTCTGTCAGACAAATTGATTTACAGATTGGATAAATGCATGTTGCTTTAGTTGACACACCAGAAAGCCAACCTTCGAGCTCTTTAGATTCCAGCTCCTTGCTAATAGAGACTAATACAGTTCTCTGAGTTAACATTTAATTTCTGGGCTGCCAAAAAGAAAGTAATTTGAAGCAGCTAAGAGACAGTCGTGTAGCTGAGCTGGGTACAAATTGAATCAAGGCTTTCAGAGCTCCTCTCACTGAAGCAGTGCTCCCTGGCTGGCTTCCTAGCAGGATGCAGGGCAATGTTACTGGCACAGGCACTCTACAGAGACATTTTGTGCTGCTTCCCTGTCCCAAGCATTTCCATATGCTTTCTTCATACTCAGCAATTAAGGGGAGCTCAGGTGGCACCACCTCACTGCCCCTGGGATAAGGAACGTGTGCTTGGGTCAGAGGTTTTGAAGCTTAGATCTAGATGTATAGACCAGTGACTATTCTAGCACTGCTCAGCTCTGCAGGGCATCTCTGTGGGGTTTTTTGGTATTTCAGCTTGCATAGACCACAGTTGTTCATATTAATAGTTTTGGGGTTTTTTTCCTATAGCAATTTATTACTGCCTTCATCTTAATCTGAAGAAAAGTCAGTTGCATTACCTTTCTGTCTACCCTCACCCCAGCACCCCCTGAAATGCAACAATTCACCTATCTGAGTATCTCTAATCCTTTCCTGAGGTTTGCCACCAAATCAAGGCATGGGTGACTGAAACCAAGCTTGGTCATCTCCACTGGGCCACCAAATTGTTGGCACTTTGAAAACCAGACTCCTGCATGACAGCAAAGCTGCTCCTAAACCGTGGCTGCCTGTTGTCCCTATGAGAAAGCATGATCAGTCCTGCCCCAGAGAGAGACTAATAATACAGTCCCCACTGTTTTGGACCAGCTGCTTTCCTAAATTTAAATGCATTGGAGTGCCTGGCGTTTCTTCTGAGGAAGTGTTTATAAATGTTAGGCAAGGGCTTTACACGACCAGTTATCACTTTGCAGGATGTGCTAATAAGGCAATGCCCAGCAGAGCACATATATCACTCATACTACACAAGCAGAACTGGTGGCAACATTCATCTCCTCAGAGGGAAAAAGTGAACAACCCTGTTGGTTGATTCAGATATCAAAGAAACTAGAAAAAAATATGCTTAGACTAAAGGCAGTCTGAATCTTAACCCTGTGCTGAGACATAATTTCATAGTATTTTTCATACCTGCCCTATTTTTCATACACAATACACACACACACACGCATGCATATTTACTCTTTGGGAAGGTGAGATAATCACAATCATTTAATAACTTTTTGCAATTCAGGCCAAATGTGGCACAGTCCTCTCCAACCATAGCCCCATCCAAAGCCAGCTGCTGGCTCCTGGGGGTGGGGTCTCTGTGGGAAGGGGATGCAACAAGGAATGGCTGCACTCATGCATGGTGACCTCCCGGTGCCACCTTCTGAATGGCCATGTAGTAGTCACCAGTGAACACACATGTTTAGCAAGAGGCTTTGGTTTGTTTTACATAATGGTTCTGTCTCGCCATGGGGCACTTATCAGCATTTACCTGTTTATTCTGTGCCAAATAATGGTGTCAAATGGTTCTGCTAACTTTATTCAGCTGGGTTCTTCTCAGGGAAGGAGGGCTGTTCGCATCCACTGAGTCCTTGATGGAGCAGTTAAGTCAGCATGATCCAGCCTTTTTTCTGGGCCACCAGATAGTGAGAAAGGAGATGAAAAATAATAGAACCTTGAGACCAAAGGGATGAGACGATTATCGAGGTTAATGATGCCTTGGATTGAACTGACACAATTTTGGTGGGTCACATAAGGAATTTCTGGTACTCAGGGATGAGATTCTGCACCCACACAGACAACTGGGCATTCCTCCCACAACTGTGTTATCTGGCCTGCTGTGTGTAGCACATAAACCCACTGCTGACTTTCTGTGCCAGGAATCCCATGGGGGACCAAAAGGGCTTGTGGCTGTCATTTGTGTGACCTGCTCCTCCTCCCTCCTCTTTCCAGGTCCTCAGCTTTCAGTGGCTCTCAAAGCCCTGAGGTGCACATGAGCCTGCCTGTCCCAGACTGTATGAGCACACAAGAAGGAGAAGGTGTGGCTAGAAGGGTCCAGAGGCTCTGTCCCAAACTCCTGTTGCAGCCTCTTAGCTTCTCTCCCACTGCTTTTTGCTGCAGTTCAAGAAAAGAGGCCTTTTCACTGTTGGCTGAAAGTTATTAGGAATATTGTAGCATTGACAATTACTGTGAAAAGAAACCCGTCCCATATGGCACTGCAAACCAACTTAGAGAATATATAGAGACAAAACACCACCCACGGATCAAGTACAGGGGATGGTTTAGAAGTGTAGTTAATTACTTTTTTTTCCCCCCTTACTGATTTAAAATGAGTTTTTAATCCATGACAGAATTTTGTTCTGTCTGTTCAGAAAAAAGACCATTGTTTGCAAACGGATTACCCCGAAATGCTCCTTTCTGTGTCCATTTGCAGACAGAACCTTGCTCTCTCCTAGAGAATGGGTAAACCAGCAAACTGTTCACAATGACTATTTGCTCATCCTCATTTAAGGCCTGTAATTGATACGCTAAATGACGTAATATATTTCTATTTCCCTGGTGCTGTGACTAGATGACTGGATCTCTTTTAAACAGAAGAATAATGAAATAATGACTAGTGAATAATATATCTTTGTTTGCATGCTAATACTCTGTTGCATATCAGGTATGGTAGAAAAAGTGGCTATATTCCAAACAATTTGCTCAAGCAAATTGTTTTTCTGAATTTAAACATTGTTTCTGCCATATCCAGTCATCTCTAGCTGGAGGCTTCACAGAGAAAGTGTGTTTCAAGGAATGATTTAAATGAAAATGGGCAGCTGCTTGGATCATAAAAGAGGGAAGGAGTTCCAAGAAGGAGAAACAGTGTGGAAAAAGGGCCAAAATCATAAAATGTAAATTTTTGCTTTTAGGAATCGTTCACTGCTTTTCAGACAAAAGGGACCACTTATCCTTCACTTTGCTGGGAAGCATGTCCCAGGCTCTGAGAGAAGGGGAGGTTGCAAGTTTGATGGGATGATGGTCAGCAGGGTAAAGGGGGAGCTCCAGCCTGAGCATGTGGTGGCCCTTCACCCTCAGGTTTAAACTGTGCCTGAAACTCCATGCTGCTGGCTGGCTACCAAGAGCCTCTCTGGTACAAGCCCAAGGGCCTTTACTTCTTGAGAAGGCCACAAATGCTGGACCAACATGGCCTGCAAGGATTTCACCACCAATATTATGATAGATATTAAGGGGAGGTGTGAGTTTTTTAAAATGTTACAGAATGCATACACGTAGAAGGATGCCACGCATGTAGTGAGCAGGTAGGATGTGCCTATGGAAAGTGGGAGCACACGTGCCCGTGTGTGTATGAAGCATCAGATTGACAACTGAAGTTGGTTTCTAAGAAACAGTTTGTTTTTAACACATTTTGGTGATGTAATAAGCCTAGCTATTCACTGAGGCTGAAGAGTTAAAATTGTTGCATGCTGTGCAAAGGTTTTTTGTATCATTATATTAATCTTAAATTAATTTTAATAACCTTATTAAATTTACTTAGATATTTGCTTTGTTTGCTTGATTGGATTATCCATTATGAGGACTGTATTTCCCTCAAACGTGGTGATACACATGTTGCTATAGCTACATGGCTCATGGCTCTGGCTCTGGCTCTTTTTTCTGTAAAGCGGGAATTCAGAACAGCCTTTCTGGTCCGGCATCTGAAATGGTTCACCTGTCATTTTTTTATTCACATCTGTCTTGCATTTTAGACTTCAGGAGTCTCTTTCATTCACCTCTTGAGAAACAGTAAGGACCTTTATCTGAGGACATTTAAACTTCACTTTGATACAGGAGGTGATGAAAGGTGTTTAAAGGATACCTTTGAAAGGACAGTCACAGAAGGGACCGTGAGGAAACCCCGAGGAAGGAGAAGTAAAAGCCCTCTAGTGCAAGAAATTACTAGCAGAAAAGTAATGAGGAAAAGCTAAGATCTAAAATGCAGCATAGGTGTAAAAGCTCAGCAGTCAGACAGTCATCTAAAAGTTGCCATCCACTAGGAAAGCCTAGAGATAGGGGCAAGCACATACAGCTTTTTGCTTGTGTTCTCTCACTGGTGGAGGGCACTGCTAGAACTTGCTTCCTACCAGGACTAGGGGAGAAAACTGATGTGGAGTTCAGTTTCTCCAGGCAAAGCTTCACCAGAAAAACTCCTCTGGAGATGTTCTCTGAATCCCATGGGCATATTTAATGCTGTCTATCTAGACTGGTCCAGGTACACACTGCAGTCCAACAACAACCCTCTGACACTTGTGCTCAGATGTGACTCTGAATGGAGGGGTGTGCAGGAAGGTGTGTGAGGGAAGGCATGAGGAAGGTGTTTTGTGATGATTGTGCAGACAGGACAGATTAAATTTTACTCCCTTGGCAGCCACCACCTATCCCATCTGCCCTTGTGGCCTCACATAACATCTAAGCAATCCTCCTTACAGGGCACCTGATGTTGCTTCACCTAGAAGCAAACACAATTTATAGCTTTGAGTTTCTTATGCAATGTGGATACCAATAGCCTGAGAAATATTGTAGAGCTGGTGGCACAAGTGCTGAGCATGGGGTCAGGAGGTGCACCAGACTTTCCCTATTTGAGCTTGACAAGCTGTGTAGACATAGCCTAGAATTATCACCGTCCTCTACTCCATCGACATCTCTGGTATTTCCTCCAGGGCCTGCAACTGGCAGCACTGGATTCTTATTTTACCTGACATCTGTTGTTTCCTTCAGACCAAATGGTAGCCACTGTGTCTCATACATTTTAATATCATATTAGCAAAGCCCCAAGATATGTTCGAACAGTGGGAATGTGGTTTCCTAAGGTTACACGTTGTCAATTATTTTAAAGTGCAGTTCAAGGTTTTTGAGTGAGGTAAACAAAATCGGGGGGATAGAAAGTTTCTGCCCAAGTAGGAGTTTTTAGCATTCAATCTGCCAGAAAACTCTTGAAGTTGGCTCAACAAAGAGGGGAGAAACAGTTGGCTGTGCCAGGCATGTCCTAACCCCTTGCAGTACCTGACCACCTCACCTCAACTGTCTGGACTGAAGAACTGACATTTAACCTTGATTTCACATTTTGTGGAATGCCAAGTCCAAAGGCTTTTATTATTCAACAGTTCATCTAAACAGAAGGGTGTGACTCATTGCAGAAACTGAGATGTCAGACTTGACGAGTATCAAGTTACACCCTTATCATGCACTGAATTACTTTATGGTTTCTAACAGCACAGGGTAGACTGCACAGGATATGCTGTAAAAATCTCACCATTTATCAGCAAATACTATAAATGTGACCTTATGTTCCTCGAATGAGCTGTAGATGCAGTTCACATTTCCCTGACCTCATCTGTCACCCATCTTGCCTCTCCTGTGACCTCTCCCAGTTCCCTAAGGGCACCCTTTCCAAGAAGTAAGCAAGTCCCTTTACTTCTTCCTTGGTTATGAGCAAATAATCTCCTTCTGTCTCCAGGCTGTACCTTCATGCCAGCTGAGAATGGCACCTGCTCTTTACATGCTGTAGGACCTCCACCTGGAATTCATCTCATGCTTCGAGTAGGCATAACTCAAATAGTCCTTTTTTTTGCTGAAGAGCCCAGCTACACTTTGGGGTCAGGCTCTCAGCATGTCAGCTTTTGAAAGTGACAGTTTCCTCTCTTCTCTCTTCCAGGCTGTAGCAGATCACCATCTATCAGTTGCTGCCCTCTAAGCTTTGGCAAACAACCCTGCCACGGGGGTGGGGAGCACAGGCTGAGGAGTCACCTTGAAGCTGTAAATCTGTTTGAGGGATGCTGCTTAATTAGGGCACTGTTTTTATCTTTCCTACACCTTTTTTTAGCACTCATGATCTAATGTTAATCACTGAGATAAGGATACTCTTCCAGACAGATACACTGAGGTTATATGATATGCAGCTAAGTAATACATATTAAAGTTCAAACTTTGTGCTAAGAAGCTAATCATTGGGTAATCCACATCAAGGACACCTTGACCTGCTGACCTTAATAGAGACAGCTTCCCTTTTACTATGGCTGTGATGCAGAGGTCTCTGTTCATGTGCCAGCTCCTAATAATCTTAAGTGGTGCTTTACCCAGAGATCACAATTTCTCCTTCATCTCCCCCAGGCACAATCTTGGTCATTACCTGCCACTCTACTTAGCCAAATGCCTCGTGGATAGCTAGGATAAAAGTATACAGGGTATGCATCAAAAATCAGTATCCTCCAAAATGTAGCATAGACTGATTTCTGTCATTTCTTCTATACAGAGATATTTTCATCAATGTGCTTGAAAATCTATGGTGAGAAAGAGGTTGTGTCTTTCCCAGACACTGAAAACCTTTTTGTGTAGAGAGCTATTGCCTTCCCTTCTCTATCCATAATTTCATGTTCATTTCTCTCCCACTCTCACCCACTGGTATAATTTCCTTTGAAACCAGTTTATCTTGCTTCTAACCTACCCCATCCCTACTCCCTCCCCTATTTTTTTTTCTTTCCCTTGTACATGCAGTGTTATAGTACAGAGCACCTTACCCCTCTTTTGTGGTCAGGCAAGAATCTTTGAGTGAGAGGATTAAAAACTCTGACCTTCTGTTTCTCTACTTTTATGGATTTAAATCTCTTTACATTGGTGGGGTCTCTAGAGGAATATATCTGGTACTTGTTCAAAGACTTTGCTCATCTTGGTTCTTAGTTTGTAATCTCTACTTTGAGAACTAGCACTCTTTGCCACTATCAATAAACTTTGTTTAAACAGGGAAATATGATTTATTTTGTCCTTCAACAAAACTCAACAGTATTGTTTGAGTTAATTTTTTTACCTGAAGTTTAGCAACAAAGAAAGGTATTCTTCATATTTACTTAAAGTAGCCCATTGTGCTGTTCATATAACTGAACATTTAATTACATTGGGATCCAGTGAACTCCCAGCACACTTTTTAAATCAGAAATAAATGTATCTACAGAAGTTTTTAACAATGCATTGTGACCACAGCATGTCATATAATACATTATTAAACACAACTGAGAAAGTAACATAAAAACATCTGTTCTCTAGAACAATATTTTAACACAAATATCTCTCTATACTACCAACCTGTTACAGAAAATGAAAAACTGTAATAAATATGACTAAATTATCTAATGTTTTATCTCCTTCCATTTTCAGATTTGGCTTTGGCATCTTTCAACTTTCAACTACTGACTGCTCAGCTTGGTATTTAACTTACCCAAAGACATATTATATGATTTATTTATATGACTGGTTCCAGCAATATGCTGAGTGTTGTTTGAAGCACAGCGATAAAAACAGCACTCGCCCCAAATTATTTACAGTCTAGATAGAGGCACAGTCCAAGTCCCTTACAGCTCAAAAGCTCAAGATACAAACAGCCTTTTAAAAATGTTAAGGATCACAGTGGTTTCCAGAAATTCCACTCAGTATTAGCAAGCTGACCCTGTGCCTTTTTTGCCCAAAGTCCCTAGGGTGGACAGCAGTGTTATGTGGGGTCACTTTCCATTCTGTCTATCTGACTTCCTCAAGCACCCTCAGCCTCACTGACAGGCTCCAGAACCAGACAAAGGTGATTTGGGTTGTAATCCACCTTGTGTCTGGTTCTTGCACTCTGAGGCGCAGGAGAGAGGCAAGAGATCTCCTCTGCTCTTTACATCAGCACGGAAAAACCCCACTTACAGCATGAGGGGAAGGGACGGTGTCTGCCTCAGAAAAAGGGTCTTCTGATGAGCACAATGCATCCTATGAAACACAAGAACATGGCAGTCACTAATGAAACCACTATGCAAAAAGGGGTTGCTTCAGCAATTTACTTGCATCAGGCATTTCTAAAATATATGCTGTCCCACCCAGATTTTTCATGAGCTGTGATCTTGGGACATGTCTCTATTGCCAGCTGCGCAGGGGAGATAGCATTTGTGAAACGGCAAATCAGCAGCAGATGAGATGCAGATGATTCTTGCAAGGCAGCTTAGACAGCTTAGGGTACCTCATGCTACACCACGAGTGAGCCTCATTGCGAGCAGAGCTTTACATGAAGCAGAGTTTCAGGATTGCTGCTGCTTTATCCTTACGTGAGCCAAGCGTCAGCCAGCACTCAGCAGCTATCTGTCTCTCCAAACAATGTTTAATATATTGAATTGTTTCATTTATCACAACCACAAGGGTGCTTTAAAGTTTGAAATCTATTATGTCACTAAGAAATGCATGCTCAGAGAGGGTGAACTCTCCTGCTGTTGCTGTCATTACCACTGTCCTTAAATAAGATGGTCAGAGTTTTAATTGTTCCTCTAATCATTGCATCATATCTTGTTTGGGTTAGGGCAAAATGCTTTATGGGGTAGTTGCCATTCCAAAAAGTGTCAGAAATTAATCATCTGCTGTCTCACTGTGGTCTGGGGACACTGACCCTAGGGAAAACAAACCACAAATCACCTCTCCATCAACACAGGAGGCTGCTGAGCTGTACAGCTCTGATTGCCCCTGTGTTCCTAGAATTGGGTCTGACACTGCTGGCATCCTCTGTCTTGGAAAGACCAATAAGCACCTAACCCTAATGTCTACCCCTTGTCCTCTGCTCACCAGGAACTGAGCTCATGACAGAAAGAGGACCCAAAGAAAAGGCTGGTTTTCTTGAAGGCACTTCCTGAAAGCTGAAGATGAGAACACATTGGGTTTAGATGGTAGCTTTCTAGAAGGAGTCTGCATGGGTTTTATCTGCCCAAATTCCTCAAAACGAGTCACTCTAAATCAGGCCCCTGGAATTCAGGCAATGTAAACCTTTCCTGTCCCCAGCACATGCCAGCATTCACAGCTGCTGAGATGTGGGCATAGTCCTGCATCCCAAAAATAAATCGTGACCATAGCCAATATACCCAGCCCTGCACCCGTGGCTGCAACTGTCTTAGAGGCCAGCTGTGTAGAGTGTGAGGCACTGAGACAAGCAGGAAATGATGGCTATAGAAGGGAAGAGAACATCACAAAATGTTTTTCATAACTTGTGAGTTGAAAAGCCAAGGAGACAAGAGAAGCAAGCTAAGGCAGGGCAAGAGCTGTGGCAGACAGAATAAAGGGATTTTGGAAGGGAGAGAATGCTGGTGAGTTGAGCTATCTCCAAACCATTGCTCATGTCTTATCTGGGTGGCTTTGATGAGGCTGTGCTGAATTCCACCACCTAGAGCTTCTGACTCAGGGGGTCAGGTTGGCTGAGAAGGTTTGTGCAATAATCTTGTAGCCCTTACAAAAGCCAAGAGAAGAATGGACAAGTGGCACCCTGCTACAGCCAGGCACCATGTCAGGTGGTATAAAATGCCTGCTGGAGTGTCCCATCAACTCTAGTGTTGACTTCCATTGCTAAGTCACTGGAATGTTGGGGGAAAAAACCTGGTGAACACTGATTTCAAATGGACACAGCTCAAACCATCAGTGTGGTAAGAACTGCCTTGCATCTTGAAGAACATTTCAACTGCAAGAAAAAGAAATGCCCTCAGCTGCATGCTTCAGGCCTTTCTGTCCTTGTGATCCCAAGAGGTAGGATGATTGCCAGACTCCCATTTTATATTGCTCAGGGCTACGTCTACTCAGCACCTCCCAGAAGCAGATCCTGTGGCTATTTATGAGGAACATTTGCATGTAGGGATGATCTTAACCACTAACGAAAAGAACACTGAAGTCTGCCACAGTTCCAAATTAATCAAATAAAAATGGTAGTAAAAGAAGATTATTTGCTGTGTTTAAACACTCCATTCTCCAACAGGAAGGAAATCTGCATAAAATGTGACTAAAAAATATATATATGTCCTACGAGAATAATCTAGATACCTTCTGTAAAAGACAAATGGTTTAATTATAAAATGATGCTGCTCAGAATACAGTCTTCTATCAGCAATACTGTGATTCTTGGAGCTGATGGTTTGTGGTAATTCTTTTTAATTTTCATTTTTGGGTAGAAGATAACTGAAGAGGAAACAAAAGAAACAAGGTCAGAGACTTTAAAGGAAGACATCACACCGCAGCTTCACTCCTCCTCCCAGTCATGAAATAAATTAAGTAATAGTTCCTCTAAACTTGATGTTCACCTTTCAGAGCTGGGGACGAGAGTTACACAGGAAACTGTCTCTCTATAAAGTAAAGAAAATGACAGGGCAGGTTACAAAATGCTGACACAGGCAGTACCTTGCTGCTTAGAAAAAAGAAGACATGGTCAAAACGTGCTGAATAGAGATCATCAAAGGGACAATTAGTCAGTTTATGAACTGCCTGAAAGCCAAAGGCCATGCTCAGTGATGTGCCCCCTCTCACATGTGTCCTGTTGTCTGATTTCTCCCAGAGCTGTTGTCTAACCACAAGAAGTACTGCTTTTTTTTTCCCCCCACCTTTACTGCATAATTGGTAGCCAGTAAAAGAAACCACATTTCATTTCCAAATGGCATAAGAACCATGAAGTGAGGGTCCTGAGAGAAGAATTTAATATCACTTATGCTTAAATCCATATTCTGTTTAAAGCACTAGTATTAACTACTAAGCTTTAAAATATTTTCAAGTTACAAGCCCTGCATCCTAGTGTTCTAAGTACCAAAGGGCTGTGTCACTTGAGATGTGATGTGTAGAGTTATTTATACATTTTTAAATGAACTATAGATCAGGAAAAATTGAGCCATTTCAATTAACAGCAGCATCTGCCTGGTTTTCCTGAATATAAGAGACTCTGATAGCACTGTGTGATGTGAAGGAATTGTTCAGGTTCACTTATGCACAAAAACTATGGCACCTTGCCTTATGTTTGGAATTGTCAGTAACTTCGGATTCACCCTTTCTGTACCTTAATTTGCCTACTAGAAAATTTGAATAATTATACACAGTCACTGCATACATTCAGCCAATGGTATAACTATAATACTTAATAATATTAAGGGAAAGGCATTGAACAAAAAAAGCAGGGTCCAGCCATGCTGGCACTCCCCGGAGGGTCTTATTTCATCCTTGTTTTCTTTTACCCTGTCCACTTTCTGCCTCATACACCCACCAGCACATGACATCTCTTCCCTGCCAGCCCCAGGTGGGGTTGGGTGTGCCAACCCTTTGCATGCACAACAGCCACCCATTGAAGTACTGAGGCCTGTCACCTCCCTGCCACAACCAGCCTCAAGGATTCTACAAAATAAGAAGGAAATTACACAGAGAAGGAAAATTGTGTCAGAGCTGCTGCCATTTTATTCTCCCCTAATAAAAGGGCTGTTTGGTGCACAGCAATGCTCCTCCTCCCAGACTGACCAGGTCAGTTCCCATCAGTCAGAGCTTGTCTCTTTCTACAGCCCCCATTTTAGATAGGACCAGGTGAGCTTGCTGAGGTTTGGCTAGTCATTTGGTTTTTCACTGGAAGATTAAGAGTCTTGGACACCATGACCAGCATTGTTACAGGAAGATAAGGAACCAATTTGATGATAGAAAGGCTGACCACAAAAAAAACCAAAAAAACAACAAACAGCTGACCTTTTGTATCTCTGGGTTTGCTTGGAGGATGCACAGCTGCTTTAAGCTCCTACCAACTTCAGGAACAGGGCTATTAATGAGGTTCCTCCAGGAGGGACTTGTATGCTGAAACACCTTAGCACCTGAGAGTAACAAGCCAGGCTGATCAGCTCCATCTGACATAGAGAGATAGAAACAAGAGGGTAACATTACCCCTGAATAACATACAGTCTGGGCTGAAACGTAAGACAGCACAAAGAGGAGGACATACTCAGAGTCTTGCATTCACATGTGACATAACGTTATATCACCATAAATTACTGCTTTCTCTTTTAAAGTTCTGACAGATGTAAAAGTGAGTATAATGGAAAACATGGGTCATTTCTTTGCATTTGCATGTCATAGATGTTCAGCACTGAAATGGCCAAAGATTATCCATTTCCTCTTAGACCATCTGCAACATCCCAGAACAAGTGCAAAAGCCTTTTAGTTCAATCCTAAAATAAAAGCTCAGTTTCTGCTAGAGGCAGAACAAAGACGACCCTGATCATGGGGTTGAATTTCTAGCACAGATGCTCATCTTGGCTTCATTTCAGGAGGCTCTGACTCTACCATGCAATTAGGCAAACTCTTACCCATCACATCCCAGCACTGGCAAGCTACTGACTTATGTCAGACATAGATGATGCTCTGGCCCTGAAGTCCAGCTGCCTCCTTTGAACTGAGCAAATCTAAACCTTTTTTTGCTTCCTCCTGATAGAGTTTTAGGAAACATAAATTTTGAAGTGGATGAGAGTAAATAGCACCATTTCATTCTTGCTATAGATCTGGTAGCTGCTCTTCACTTCTCTGCAAAGCAGATGAAATCTCATACAATGGTTTTTGAGACACAGAAGATGGGGGCTGAAAACAACAAATAGGACTGGCAAGGAACTTGAAAGATTTTCTCCTTTACTAAACTAGGACAACACTGAAGAATACAATAGACATCCAGTTTCCCTTAGTAATACTCACATCCTTGTGTAGGGGGAAAACTATTCAGCCCTTCAGTGTTCATAGTTTATTCAGTCAGGAAACATGTTATTGCCTCATAAAATGGGACACCTGTCTCATTGTCCATAAAACATTAACAGCAGCACCATAGAAATGTACTGCAATAGTTTCACTGTCATGTTCTGAGTAAGTCTTCTAGTAGTGTAATGTGGATGTCAACAATCAAAAAACAAATGAACAAAAAAGTATGAAAACATGAATTTTATTAAAAATTGCAGGCTGATATGATCTAGATACTACTGCATCCTTCTGGCAGAGGTAGCAGCTTGAGTGTTCCTTCACCCTGTAGTGCCAAACCATAGAAATGGCAATGCTTATCTCTTCTCCACATTTTTTTTACAACAGGAGATATCAAATCATTTGTCTAAGTCTGCAAAACACCTCTGCAGCCTGCTTCTTGGGGAAGCCAAGAAAACCAAGGTTCAGACAGCACTTGGAGCTGGTTGCATCAGCCACAAGGGAAGCGGTGCAGAGATAGGCCCAGCACCCTGATGCCCACTCCCTGGCACCTTCTTTTATCCACTTAATGCTGCTTGCTATATACGGGACAGCACCAGTGATTTAAATCCCACACAATCTCATTAGTTCTGCTGCCTGGCTCCTGACCTTTGTCGGAGGAGCACACTGAACTGGGGCTCTGAGAACCTCGCTGCAAAAAGCCCACGTACCTCACGCTTCCTCACTCCAGCCCGGGCAGGAAGCGGCAGTACAGAAATATCACGTCAAAGGATATTCCTGCTGCTTTTCTGAGCCCGACCCTCACATCCCTGTTCCTTGTGGATAAGGCTCCAGAAGCCTCGGGGATCAAGCTGGGAGTCTCCAGGGGCTCTTGAGGGCTTTCCACTCGGTCCCAGGTTTAGCTGAGCTGGGAAATCTGCAACAATAGCTTTTGTCCTGCCGCTGCTTTATTCCTGTTTCCCGGCCTCGCTGAAACCAAAAAGGCACGGACAACTTTTTTGGTATCTCAGATTAATAAGATTTTCCTGGAACGAAAAGAAAGGTCAAATTCAGTTCCCACCACAACTCCTGTGCATTTCTAGCTCATGGGCCCTTGTTTGGGAGCAGCTTCCTTGTGCTCAGAAGCCAGACATTGCCTTTTTGCCCAGTTGCTATCCTTTGTACAGTAATTTATTTAAAACACCCAATAAGTAGTTTATGTTCATTTTGTGGCTCCAGATCAGTAATTAATGCCATCGACATGAAAGACTATGTGTTAGATTTTCTCCATGTTTCTCAAACCATTAGATCAGAAGAGAGGGAGAGATTCTGGGCCAAGTTAACCTGTCCTTAATGTGCTCTGCTCTCTCCAGGGCTGCAGCCCAGATAATTGTAAAAGCTGAGCTGGGAAATGGACACTTCAGTTGAAATCTGTAATTTCATGGGCTTGCCAATAAAAGACAAATTATCTCAAATACTTAACAATAAAATCTTACCTACACAGTACCTTCATTCATTCTCCTATATGTTATTTCTAAAAAAAAAAAAGAAAAGTAAAATTCAGATAATCAGATAAATATTTGCCTAATATTAGTTCTATTTTTCTGTGTGAATTAGCCTGTAATAAATTCACACTTTTGTCATATTGTGGATCTACCATGCAGACCTTGAGTAGAAATATAAAAACTCTGGTGGGTAAATTCTGGATAGACATAAGCTGCCTGCAGTACTTTTTCCATATATCACAATAGGCCTTAAAGGGAAGCAATATGTAATTGTCTAGTGTCTCTTTCTTGCCTTGCTAGAATTTATACCTGTGTAGAGTCCCAGACTAAACAGTATGTGGGAACTGGAGAGACGGTGGGAATCCCACAGCTAAGAGAGGACATGTTTTGCAGAGATTTGGGGAGAGGGGGTAGTTAACAACACTTGGTGTTTGAAGCTGATCAGGGGCTTGTCAGAGTTAATATCAGGATAGATGTTCAAAAGATTTTTACAATTATGATTTTTACAATCAGATGCCTGATAAATGCTGTTCGGGAGTATCCCAGGAGCTGACTTGAATAAGGAGAAGATTTCCAAATGTATGTATGAATAAATAACCTTGCAGCTGCTTAAAGGATAGCAGTTTTTGTTACTTGAGCTGTTTGTGGAGTAACAGTATTTGTTCCTTTAAAATATTTATCTGATCTGAAATTGTAAGAGGTGATTGGTGTACAGGCTTTTTTGTTGTTGTTTTGCTAATTGCTCTTCAATATTATCATGTTAACTTTTCTCAATCATCTAGTCCAGGTACTACAATTATGTAGTTTAAATCATCATGATAAAGCCAGTAAATAACCAGAGAAAACAACCTACAAAATAACTATGGGCAGATATACTACTGACCCAAATCTGCTAGCAAATTTTTGCAACAAATTAAATTTACAGGTAAAAGTAGGAAAGATTTCCTGGCTGGTGTATAGTGTGTGTCACAGCACTTTATGAAATGCTGGCTTCAATGATCTCAGTAACTTTTCTTCCAATATATGTTGTTTATACACTATTTATTGAACTTGGGCTTAAAGCAGAACAAGAACCCATTAAGTACATTCTGTACTTTACAAAATTTATGTTGTCATTTAAAAACACTATAAATGGATACTACAGTGTTTCAGGTCAGAAAGTTCAATTCTGGATTAATGGCGAGCATGTGTCAATCTTTTATTACACTTGCATAGACAAATTTTAAACTATTTTCTTTCCACACAAGAGCAGTGTCACATTTAATGCCTCAGAAGCCTCACATGTTTCAAAAATGAACTTCTTGACTTTTGAAAAAGCTGTTGCTCAGCAAGTTATTTATATATTGTTAGGGGGGGAAAAAATAGAAGAATATGGAGCTGAGTTCTATATAACTCCTCTGTGGCATAAAAATGTAAACAAAAAAAAAAATAGAAGCAATAATCCAGTTCAGTTGTGTCTAATGGCAGATAATGTTGGTGATAAGTATTGTAATATGTTCTGCCTTCTTATCTGGAAAGACCACAAATAATGAGTAACTACTGATAAAAATAACAATTCCCTTTCGCAGACTTGCTTTTTCCCCTCCAACTATGTGCGTGCTCTGTGAACAAGAGTCCTGTGATAATGATGACTTCTGAGTAACTTACATGTTGTCTTGGAATAAATTTTTAATTTATGACTGTGTTGATTACCCTTGCTGAAGGGGGGGGAGAGCTCGGAGCTCCCAAACCCCCACTTCCTCTGCTTTTTCATCCTCTGATGTTTTATTTTCCCAGCAGTCCAGCTGTACTCTCCTCATACTGTATGTATTGTCAGGATTATCTTCAACCATGCGAATTATAAACACGGCTCGCTGCAGCCCAGCTAACGGAGTGGCAGAGGGCCAAGAAGGAAAATTGTCCTCTTCATCTGAGAGACGTCTGGAAAACAGACCAAGGAAGGGCCTTACCCTCACTCTGCCTTCAACCACGCAGTGAAGCCCCAAAATAATGGAGCAGTTGTTTCAAGGTATGGGATACTCCTGGGTAATCACAATGGCCACAAGGATATCTTTTTTTTTCTTTTTGGAAGTTATGAAGGAAAGAAAGACTAATCCGTCTCAGGTTCCTCACATGTAAAAGCAAATCCTCTCACTGGTTTGTAAAGGGTCCTTGTAGCTGTAATGGCCACTACAGGGCTTACTGCCACAGAGAAGTATTTTATTTTACTGAAGTCTGCCTGAAGAGTATAGATAAGGTTCACAAAAGTTTGAAATCACTTAATACCCCAGTGGCAAGCTAGCTTCCTCCAAAATTGTTATGAGTGGCCATAGTGGAAAATAAGAATATAAAGAGTTCTCTGTGCCTGTGGTGCTACTGACAGAACAAGATGTACCAGAGGTAGTCCCTAATTAAAAGAGAATAGTTTTCTGATTAATGGGCAGCACCAGATGGCATCAACGGAGGTGCCTTTTTTAGCTTTACTTAGCCATTCTTCAAAAAATGCTTATTTCAGGCTGTGGTGAAATTCTTTCCTATAGGGTATCACCTATAAATGTATGAATTCTCCAAGTCCCTGCGAAGCAATGTTCAGAATAGAGCAGCTCATCAACCTTAACAGGAGCTGTCTTTAACACTCCAACTCCATTTTTTGCTCTCGTATGTTCCATGCTCTTACTTGATGGTTTGATGAAGGAGAGAGAAGGCCTTCAGCTCCATCCCTGGTTACTCGTGTGCTGGGCACCTGGTTACCCACGTTGGATCCAGCAGTGCTGGAGCACACACGGGAGCCCTCCCTCTCACCAACAACTCCTGGCACATATCTAAACTTCAGACTAAATTAGAGGTCAAACTTCACTTTTGCCTTTTTTTGTCTCAGAGAGCCTACGTCCTCTGGCAAGCAAGCTATTGTATTTTATTTCATCAGTTAGTGGAAAGCAGCTGTACTGCTTAGCATAATTAACGAGGAGGTCAGACAGTGATGCTTTGTATTCAATAGTGTTATACACAGCACTATGGCAAGTAATTGCCCATGAAACCAGTATCTTGTAAAAAGGGAGGGGGAAATCCACCTCTCTTGAAGAAAAAAATAGGAGCACAGTAAGTCCTTTTAGTCATTCCCCCTTCATGTCCTTCAAGGCCAGAAAATCATTCACGAAAAATATTCGAGAAGCAATCCACAGGAATAATCACTACTGTTTACTGAAAATTTACAACTGACTTTTGCAAATATTCATGAAAAACATCCATGTGAAAGGAAGGCAATTGCACACAGGACTCTATTTGACTCTATCGTATGGCTAAAGGTAATTTAAAAGATAATGCAAGATGATTTTCCCAGTAGTTTCCTGGAAATTATGTTGTGGAAGACTTTTATTCAGCTTGTCTTTGACTGCAAAATAACACATTCTTACAGACAGGTGGGAGAGAAGCCATTGGTATGTACTTATTCATGATAAAACATCTACTTTGCTCCAACCAAACCAAGGGCAAGAAGTACACTTTGCTTTCAGAAATACTGAGCCCAATGCTAGCTCATGCCAAGTCATTCATCAGGAAACTGAGAATGCTGAAGAACACTGCAGGAAGAATAGTATCCCTCTCATACTGTATTTCACTGCCTAATTTGTCTTCCATCTTTTTGGATAGAAAGGCAGAGTGGTTTCTGAAGAACACGAAGATGTTAAAATTGAGGACACCTGAGCATTTGTCTGATTCACTCCAGTAAAGAGATATATTTAGGACCCGTGAAAGACTTGTTGCCCTGAGCATCTTACCTTTTTACAGTAGTGATAAACCATAATGCAAAGAGTTTCTCAGATGTCTCTTTACACAATGAAAGTGTTTCTGTCTTTGCTGTAAACCACTGACAAACAGATTCTCTCACACTGACCAGTTACCTGCTCGTGCACGAAGGCATTCAACAGAACTGGAGGCTGTCAGGATCACAGCACGTACAGTGTAGGTACAGTGTATCCAAAAATTCAGTATGGAGCCTTGCTCTGTGTGAATGCTCTGTACCAAATGCCAGCCAGCACCTTACTCCATTTACAGTTTCAGTTCTTTTGGTGAGGTCATTGCCAATGCAATATTGATCAGTGCAGCAAAATCTGCTCCTGTATAATACTGTTAGGGTCCTTCATGAGAAAGTGCATTGATGTATGAATTCCTCTGAAACAGTTCATTTTCTATATTTTACTGGTATGTATCAGGTAGTGCTAATTGAACCGTGAATCAATATGTCTAAAAGGAAAAGAATCTAGACTTGTGTAGTCTGTTGAGGAAGTCAGCCCATGCTAAGGTCCTCATTGACTATAGAGAAAATTTAGACAATAATTTTGGATTAGACACCCAACTTTTGGGTGGCCAGAGCTGGTTAAGATAAATTCCTTCCATCCTGTCCATCCAGTAATCTTTTACACACAGAAATTAAAAAATTACATATTATAATCTGTATATCTTAGACATACATTGGTCAGCATTACTGAAATCCATATAACAAGCTATTTCCCATGTAGTGTACTACTACAAATATGGATATACCTGGTAAAACCTGTAACACACATTTAATGGTGTTCCACATTTTTCTCTTGATTCTTCTTTTGATCTACAAGAAGTTAGCTGGCACTTAGGACTAAAAGAATTAAAAAATTAATAAAACAAAGTTAATAAAATAAAATAAATGTTAAATAGTTCTGACTGGCTTTGCAAAGGGCTGCAAAGATGTAAACCATATGCTAAACAGGCAAGAAGGTTACTACCTCCCTTTCATTTCTCCCCTTTCCCCTCTCCCCTGCATGGTGCAGGGAAGGTGGCTTCTCCCTGGGCAGGCTTTTAGATTTGCTTTCAGAGCTGTATTATCCACACTTGTGCTCCCTGTATCTGGGACCCCAGTTTAAAGAGAAGGAGAATCTGGAAGGAAACACACATCATGATGTGTGGTGTGAATATTTTACATTAGAAACACACTTGGATTTCATGGCTGTTATGGCATGGCAGTGACTGTGCTCAGGACTGTAGGATGAAGCTGGAGCTCGTGATGGAGGCTTTGTTGTTTTTGTTGAAGCCTTGAATTTTAGGTAAAATCTTCAGGCACATTTTTCAGTGCATTGGAGAGGCAGGCTAATATTTTAACCTAAGACTTAATGTTAATAATATCCTTATGGCTGGTTCTTGGACTCCCTCCTCACTGAGACAAATGCTACCCACACATTCCTTCTCCTGATACACAGACAGTCATAACTTGGCGATTAGCGTGGTTCCAAGGCCTACTGAGATAAATCAGAGAGAAGCACCACATTGCTTTATATAGCCTAATAACTTGAAGCAAGTTAGGAATGCAAAGAAAACTGTAGGAAGGGATATTTCTAATGAGCAGCCCTCTGTCAAAGATAACTGCAGAGAGCACGAGTGACGGATGGCACAAGCAGAAGATGGAAGGTATGAGAACAGAGGAGGAATTTGAAGCCCAAACAGCCAAAGATATAAAAGCAATTTGTAAATTCTCAGCTAATTGTGCCATCTCTGAGATGTGACTAATGCGGAGACAATGACAGCATGTGGATGTCTCAGGGAGAAAAAAAATGGTGCAGGGAAGAGAAGCAGAGTCTGAAATTTCTAAACCAAAAGACTGCAGTGTCTGTTTCTTTTTTCTTTATTTCTCTCTCTCTCTCTCTTTCTTTTTTCCTTTCTTTCTTAAAAATCATTCGAAGAGGGACATTGGGACATTACTGATTTTCAGAAGCAAGTAGACTCCTGGGAGTGACAAAATTTATAATGTATGAGCAGGGTCCTTAAAAAAAAGCACAATTACAATGTAGGAAGAAAGGAAAAAACAGGGCACTCATTTGGCCCTTCCTCAAATGTAAAATAAAATAGAGTTGGATTTTGAGCCATTTTCAGTACTGCAAAGCCAACATTTAAGAGGGCTGAGGAGGGCTCAGAGAAGTGCTGATTTTATACAGAGGTTCCATATTTTGTTTGCATACAAACTGATGTGAGGCATTTTCTGCTAGATTTTCCCTTCTCAGAAACGGGGACATATAAAACATCGCCTGTAGATGTATTCTGATTGCTGCTTCATTGATTCTGAAGCTGAAATAATGTACCCTCCAAAACCACTAATATTTCTATTGTGACCAGACTTGTCCAGAGTTTTACAATCCTAATTAGTTTCACAGTTGTCTTGTTGTTTTCCTGTACTCCCCCTCTCTGCTCATCACCATCTGCTGTCATCCACGGCAAGATCTTAAAGGAAGGACCATCTCTTTGTTTTGCCTTTACACAGCACTTCACAGAAACAGCTCATTATGGGAACCCAGAGCTGGAATTCCTCAACACCATGGCAGTAAATGTAGTGGACAGAAAGAATAATGAGTCTCAGAAACAGCAGAGAAATGCCCAGCTCCTACATTTTGGATAGTATCTCCTGCTTTCTGACTCTACCTTTTTTTTCCTGGCCCATTTCTGCCATGCCCATTACAGGAATTTCCAAAAGAACAAGTTAGGTGAAAGCACAGAGCTTGATCCCAATGCAGGCGCAATCTGTGAGGAAAAGGAAAAGTGAACATCAGAACAAGTCCTCTATCAAACTCATGTGAAGGCAACAGAGAAACATCACCTTTGATTGTAATTGTACCTGTACTTTCAAGTGTCTGGGGTTTTGTTCTGCTTTTAACAAGTTAGAAATATTTAAATGAGGACTCATATGAAGCCAATCTGTCCCAATACTGAACTTTGTGGTGGGCCCAGGCAGTGCCTGCATACTAAAATGGAGCCTTAGCATACTAAGGTGGATCTCCTCTCCTCTCACACACAGTACATCAGCATTGTACTCAGTGGATGCTTCCTGTTGTTCTGTATAAGATTCTGGTTCATTCAGTAACTAAAGGAACTGATTCCGCAGGAACAACAGAACAAAAATGTAATTTCAGATGCTAGGTGAGCTGGTGATGAGAACTGGCACCTCTGCACTTTATCTCTATGGTGGATTCTTCTGTTTGGGGTTGGGGGGTTGCTTAGGTTTCTGTTGAATAATATGGATAACCTGAAAGATATGTAGATGTTTCATTACTGTTTAATAAAAAAGCCTAAACACCATGCAGAAAGGTTGGTTCAAAGGCCTTGCTTGGATTGGATATGAGTTATTGAATTATCTCAAAAATCTGAGGTTTGTCTATAAGATAAACAACTGTTTGGGAAACAGTGTCTTGAACCTGAATGAATGGGTCAAGTCAATATAAAATGACGAAACTAAATATTCAGGAGGACTGGTCATTCAGAATTCCTTAAGAGACAAGCATTTTCACAGCTGTTCATCTTAAATTGTGGTCTGTAATATTCAGTTGCTCATAAAACTATTATAAACGAAAATGCATTTTCAGTTAAGGCCAAACTTATTATTTATAAACATTTATTAAATTATTTCAATTTATATTCAATCCATTGTGGCAAATATTATCAAGTCAGTATGTTGCTTTCACCCACAGTTCATGCCAATTTTTTTCAATTCTCTCATGAAGTACTTATTCAACACAGCACTATAATATATAGAACCATCACATCAAGCCTGTAATATTCTTTTAACCCTATAACAATTTCTAAATGAATAATTACTATGAAATATCACCTTGATAGGGATGTATTTTCAATGTTTTGGATAGTCACCTTTCAAATGAGTGTCCAAGTCTGTCCTGTAATTTTAAAATTATATGACTGATGAAGTGAGTTAAGGCCCCAGTTTAAAGAACTAGATCTTATCTCTGCAACATGTACAGTCTGTGTCAATGTAGGGAATTGCAAGGTGATTGAGCAAATGCTTAAGTCATAGTATTTAGTTATTTAAGGTGACTTTAAAAGACCAAGATGACTACTCATAAGATGACAGTGTTCCCAGGGTAGTCCTGAGAGCAAGAGTAACACAGCAGCCCATTGTGCAGGGCAATAATTAGGAGTGCCAGCACTGATTGGGATCCTAGGGTGCATTGTTCTTCTCGATTTTCAGGTCATTCCACCCAATGGGCAGATGATGGGGAAGTCATAGAAGAGATTAGCAGTTTGGAGCTGCCACTTCAGCAGAGGATCAGGGGTAAGTCTGGAATTTTTATTCATCCAGACTCATTGCTAGAGGAAATAACTGCATGTGAGAGGAGAAGATAACTATGATGAACACAAGTATTTGATGTTGTGCTTGGGGAAGTTAATTGCCAGTGTGCCTCTGGCACCTTGGGGGAGCCATCTGGGCTCACATTCCTTTCTGTCCTGACACCCTGTAATAATCACTGGGGTAAAGACTGTCATTACCTGCTCACTGCAGAAATGTTCCCAGGATGTACCAACCATTGCACTTAAAGCCTATGGATACTTGAAAAACTTCAGGACAGTAATAAATGTGCCAGAAAATTCTTGTGAGCAGTCTGGCAAGCTAGCTTCTGGCAGATTCCTGGGGTGCTGAACACCTTGGGGACCCCCTGGTCCATGCTGGGCATGCTCAGAAGTCAGGGTAGTGCTCCCAGTGGGTGTAAGAAAACAGGAATTGGAAGTGAAAGGCCTCCAAGATCTGCAACAGAAAGATTGGTTGCTAAAACTGAGCTGTTCCATTAAGTAGGGCCCCAGTGCAAGGAAAGTCAGGATCCATCATTGAAATGCTCCTCAGGAAGCAAGTTTTGCTGAGCAATATTTGCATTTTCAGCCCATTGTCCTCCACCTGGAATATTTCTCTCTTCCCCTTGCCTCTCTTGGCCCTGACCAAACTGGGGTCACTTGCGTATTCTCCTTTCCTTCCTTAGACTTATTTTTCTCCCCATTCAAGCTGCCATTTCCCAATAGCAATGCAATGACCATCACTTGTGGGTTGGCACCCAGAGCATGCATGCTGGATAACAGACTGGGGTTTTCCTTAGCCTTGACCCAGCATCAGTATCCTCACCGAGTAAGTGCCTGCTCCCTCTGTCAATGGATTCCTGCTATCTGTCTCGGGAACAAAAGATGCAGATTTCATGGAGGGCATTATTTAGGAGCACAGTGACCTGAAGTAAGACTAGGAGTAGTGGCACATAGTCAACCTAGCCAGATCCCCAGATACAATGAAGATGGCACATGAGAGTCCTGAGATGGATGAGCCAGCTGGGAGACACTGAGCTGGAGTAGGGAAGAGATATTCCTGTGGCTGCCTGAGGCAACACAAAGACTGCAGATTCAAGTCTGACAGTATGAAGATTTACACTAGAAAAAGGGCACCAGAAAGTCAGAAAAGGTCAGCAAAGGGCAACAAGAACAACTGGGAAGACTTTACCTTATAGCAAATGACTTAAGGATGCTCATCTATTTCCCAGTGAGTGTTGGTGCAATTTACTGAAGAGCATGGTCAAATCTAAATCACCTGGTGTCTTTAACTCAAGCTGCTTTGATTTAAATATGAGAGGAAGAAAATATGAAGAAAAAAGTGAAATGAAATAATTTAAAACATGTCCTATACCCTATCTGCTGGATGGATAATCAAGAGATGTTTATACTGGCATTGCAGAGCCTATACACACTCTGCATCTTCATTAAGTGCAACATATCATTCTTAGCTAAACAAATACCTGCAAGTTGAGCAAATTCCTTATGTTTATAAGAAAATATCTCTAATTTCAAGCCAGAACTTCTTTTCTGTGCCTATGTTTTGCAAATTTTTACACTGTCTGAACAATAGGTCATGAGGAGGCAGGAAAATTTGTGATCAGGTTCCTATATGAGAGTACAACTGTGCAGTGGCAATGTATTTACTTGCAGCAGATGGAATGAATATGGGAGAATATCTAATGTGGTAATTGATGCTAAAATCTGAGGCATTAATTAAATGTGTGTTCTACTTAAGGAGTCGACTGAATGATGAGTGACAATTAAAAATGATGTCTTTATAATTATTCCAATTCCTATTTATGAAAGTAGAGTGTGACTGCATATTAAAATATGATTGAAGGTTTTATGCCTCCTTATTCTTTCACAGCTAAAACGTTTGCAATTATTTCTCCCTCAGATTAGAGCCATGCAAAAGCAATGTAAAGTAAAACAGCGTAGGCTTGATTCTCCAGTCACTTAACACAGGTTTTATATTGGCATATGGTGACTCCCTTACACAGAGCACTCCTCACTTAGGGTGATTTGAATGGACAATTAAGCTCAGCATGCTGAATACTGCACATTCAATATGAACATCTGGGGATGCATTTACAGATCAATGATTCATTTTTTTAAATAATATTTAGTCAGGTTTGGAAATCTGCTCAGCTGTAAGGGCAGAGACTTTTCCCTCCAGATGAAACAGTGGGGTAAACCCCTTTCCTTCACAGGGATCAAGATTAGTCCGTTCAGAGAAGTCAGGGTCCTTTCCCTCAGTCTGTGTGTGTCTTAAGTATTTCTTTGGAAATTCTTAATTAGTTTAGCAGATTCAAACTTTGCAAAAGGGCTGCGTACAGCTTGCTTTGGAATAGGTGGGCCTGAAGCTGTAATTGGTTGCAATATCAAGAGCTGTGCTCAACCGAAATCTCCTACACTTCCACAAAGACTTGCTAAAACATAAGACGGTGGGAAATTCCCTTCTATTACCAAGGTTTTGAATATTCCTCACAATTGAAGCCAGAATTTTTTTTTCTTGCCTGTTATGTAACCATTCATATTCCTTGTTTTAATTTATTTTTCAAAGTTGTATTGCAAAGATTTTTATTCAGGAACAGAAATTTTATTTTATATTATACTCAAGAACTTCAAGAACTTATACTTCAAGGGTAGAAAAGAGGAATCCTTCCTTTATTTGAATTTTAATTTTATTTATTTCTACTGTGCATATTTCTTGCCTTTCTTTCACCCTTCTTATTTGTAGTGGATGTGCTGTGGAACCACCCTGGAACCGCTAGAGTAGAGCTTTGAGAAGGCAGTTAGCTCGAGAGATAGCTGGCAATGCCATTGATTGTTTTTACTGCAGCTCTGAAAAGAACGAGAATAAAAAGTGTGTGTATCTACACGTTTATATACACACACACTAAAGATAAATATTCACTGAAGCTTTAAACCCAGTGCCAAACTTGAGGAGCTGTTGTTTGCACTTGAGTCTTCTCTAGCACCCAAGGCAAAGGACTCTTCTACCCTGGGCAGCCCCTTGCAGTTGCTGATTCTTCTCTCTGCTTTTCTTCTTTGGTACAATTACTGAGCCTTTCTCCAGTCTCCATAGCTCTTACCTCTTCCTCTATTTAAATCTGTTTGGCTTCTGGCAATAGAAATGCTAACATCTCCCCCTTCAGCCTCCGCACTACCGTCTGCTCCCAAGCGCTGCTACCCAACAGCCTTGCTGCCAGCTCCAAGCCTTACACCCTGTCCACCTCTCTTTGTTCTTTCCAGGTGCTACCTAATACCTAAGAATTTCCACCTTTTCAGGTTGTGTTTCTGTCTGGAAAAATATCTTCTCTCTGGAAAAGCATCTTCCCTCTTTCAGTCCTTCAGCAGGTCTCAGATATTTTGTGTTGATTCACCCTCCGTCACCCAGTTCATTGCAATAGATTGGCTTTTCTGCTTACCTTTTATTCTGTTCTGAATTAACTTTTATCAGCCCATAATTTCTGTGCATTTAGAAATAGATATATTTTTGTGAGCCATTTGAAAAAAAAGGATACCAAGCTTCCAGATGGCATAAAATACTGGTTTCTGGATTTAGTACTTCTCAAGATAGAACCTGTTAAAATCATGCCTGACTGGAAGGGTGAAAATAAAGCAAGAGGGCAGTCCAAGTACTGTGTTTCTGGGTTTTGTGTTCTTTTTTCTTCCAAGTAGGTCTGTTACAGGTGACAGCTGCATGGAAATAAGCAGAGAAGAGCAAAGCAATCAGTGCCTGTCTGCAGAAGGTGCATCTAGAAGGCAGTTAAGATACACATGAGAAACTAACCAGAGGCCCAGAACCTTCTTACCCCTCTCATGTTAAAGAAGATTAAATGAGATAGTGTGTTGACATTGTTTTTAGTGACATTAGCTTCATTATTTCATAATGCAAATTCACTATTATAATATTATTAACAGTAAATGGCCATATATATTTAATTCAATATATGTTAATGATGTGAATTATAAAATCAAAAGCATCGCTTCCAATATAAGTTGATTTTTAAAGTCAGCTCTCCACAACCCACTCAACTCTTAAAAAAAATAACCTTCATTTTTTTTAGTGCCACTCCATTTAGATCCTTTCCTGCTTCTAGATTCCTTCTTACTTAATGAAACTTCTGCTAGTCAGCTTATCTCCCCTGCAAAGCTCCCCACACCTTTAATCTGTTTAGCTAATGTGTCATGGACTTTCTCCATTTTTAATTGGTGGAATTCAGATTTTCTCACTGACAGCCTATCTTTCTCTAGGAAGATTAGATTATCTAGGATCTTATAAGCAGAATTATGTATTGGGCACAAAATCCACATCGCAGCTTGCTCCTGCTGTGGAGGCTTTCCAAGTGCTGCTCCCTGAGGACCTCCTTGCCCCGAAGCAAAGGCCTTGGTGTTGTGCCTGGCTTTTCTCCAGCAGAAGGCAATTGATGAGACAATATGGGAAAGAAAAGTCTAGTCAGGAAGTTCCTATCTGGTGAGAGGAAAAGCACTTCTGCTGCATACATCAGGCATACAGAGGAAGGCAGGTCTTGCTAAATACCAAAGAGAGTAAGGATTTTGGACACAGCACAGAGTAAACACCAGCAGTTCATCCCTCAGTTGGCCACAGTATGACCATGTATGGAGAAGGGAATTCCACCAACTGGCAACCCCATTGAGCAGATGTCCTGCAAGAGAAAGTCCTTTATCTCCACACCTGCTGCTCCAAAAACTCCTGTGGCAGCTCAGCACTGAGTGCTCACAGGAAGAATCACAATTATACAAATGTACACCTTCCCCTAACAATGTCTGCCCATGAAGTCTGCATATACCTGGCTCCATGTGAGCTATTTCCCAAAAGCCCCAAAATATCATACGTGAGCTATAGAACCCAAGAAGTACACACTGTAACACAGCTGGCAAACCCAGGCTCATGGTGGTCAGTCCTATATTTAGTAATCTTATTTTGTAATGTTGCCAGAGAAATCTCTGCATGTTCATTTTTATGTCTGCTTTTGGTATGGTGGTATTTATATTATAGACAAATAACATTTATGTATTACTATTGTTTTCATTAACCAGTTTTCCTATCCAGCAGCTGGCAATGAGGCCAGCACCCAGTAATTACAGATTTAAATGGAACAGATTTTTGCTCTTCAGGCAACAGGTACATACTTTTTTGGTGGATGTAAAGGACTGGCAGTGAGGTATGTATGTGGCAGCTGTGCTTATTTATCTATGCCTATATAATAGGCATATGAAGGGAATCTTAATAAGTTTTCTGTTCTGTCTGATGGCAAGTCAGAGGATTGCTAGCTTTGAACAGAGATTTACTTCTTCCAAAAATTAGACATGCTGACAAATTACTGCTTTAAACTAATAGCAGTGTTGAAGACCTCTCTGCTAACACTATCAGATAAATACATCTACAATCTCTGCTTCCCACATTTGACACTTCTTAAGGGTTTGCCTACACAACAAAGTTGTTCTTACATTGATTTCAAAAAATGTCATTTGCTTTGTGAGTGATTTAGTTCAAACTAGTTGAGACAGAATCTTTTGAAAAATTTATGTTTATATAAAACATTGCACCTATGCAAGTATAAAAGCTCTGCAAAAATCAGCACCGTCCAGGTTCTGACTTGGATAGAAATTGGATTGTTGTACAATTGCCAATTTTGGAACCACATGAAGGTTTATGCTTTATTTTCTTTTGATTTGTTTTTATAGAAATGAAAATGTCTCTAGGGATTTTAAATTAATGCTAAATTTGAAAAGAAGATTGAGATATGTATATGTATATATAAAACCATAGATACATATATATACAGACACACATATATAGACACATCTTATTTCTGTTGGCATAACTAATGCTTTTATTTAGGTGTCCCGATCTGCTTAAAGGCACTTTCACTGAATAAAAGGAAGTATGTGCTGAGATGCTCTCTCATATAATCCTAGTATTTCTATACTGAAGTATATACAGAATGATACATGATATACAGAATGTTTATACTATTCTTTATCATTTATATGGTTGTAACGGATGTGACACATTCTTTCTCTGTTTCCCATCCAAAATGCTGACACCAAAGTTAAATAAGAATTGGCACAAGTGGGATTTCTCTAGTTCTGTGATGTAGAAGGATAGCCAGTCATGGTCAGTGCAAATTACTTCATAGTCATAGTTACGTATGATAGAGCTTCTAAATGAGGCCAATTCCCTTGGCAACAGCTCAACCCTGTAAGTGTCTAAGCACAGTAATACAGCCAGCAGGATGTCTAATTCAGATTAATTCAACTCAATGTCTAATTCAGATTAATTCAATGAATGGATTAATTCAATGGGTTAATTCATCTGGTATTCATAACCACCTCACCTTTGTGAGGTGCATGCCTGTTGTAAGTTATGCATTCAGAAAGAAAAAAGTATTTAAATACTCCTACTTTAGTGAATTATTTCAAAATTGCCTCATTTTTTCCACGTGTTTTACCATGCATATTTTGAAAGATGGTTTCTCTCCTGAAATTCCCACCAGTTTTCAAGAACAACAACTAAGAAATTATACTGAATAAGGCCTAGGTGTATTTAACACAATCTCTTGTGTTTTGAGTAACCAAGGAAGTCTATTTGTGAACATTTTCTGTTCTTAAAATAAAAATAAGTTTCAGTTCACAGATCACAAACTGGTCTACCTTTATTTTGCCTTGCTTCTCCATCATTCCACTACTTCTCCCCCACATCTCTTCACCTGTATCCAATCCACTGCAAATCAGTGGGATATTTTGTCTTGTTAGTCCTTTAAGGCAAAAAGAAAAAAAAAATTGCCTGCGTCCTGACAATATCCACAAACCTGAAATCTGCCATCCACTGGACCTGATAATTTTCAGTTTAGGTTACTATAGCATTATCGTGAAGTCTTGTATGAAATGGCCCCAAGATGGAAGGAAAACAGAAGTTATATTTGTACCACTGCCTCCCAGTCATTCCAAATGCTGCTCAGTCAATCCCTGTCCAGGAACCTGGTGTCAGGGCTGCTTTTCCAGGCCAATAAAAAGAGCAATCAATTTTTACCCAGTCTAAAGGACAATGCAAAATGCATATGTCTCAAACCCAAGCTTTAAAATAGACAGTGTGAAGGTTTTACTGGGTTGTAAGTGTGTGATTCATTATAACCTGGCTTACATGATAGCACAGAGCTCACCTACATATTTTTTGTGCTTTTATTATCAAACCTGCTGCACTGTGTACCATTAAACTGCTGGACACACAGTAAGGAAAAGAAGCTTGAGGAATGTACAGGTACATTGCTCCCTATCCATCAGTAAACTACTGGGGAAATGAGGTCAGTTATCTTCTCAGAAATTGCTCTGTAACATGAGAGAGGATGGATTTGTTTCAATAATTACAGGAGGTTTGGCCTCACTTCCGCTGAAAGTAAAGGAAAATTCCTAGTATGCTTTCATGAAAGCAGGGTCAGCAGCTTTTAAAAAGCACAGGGATACCAGAGGTATGGGGACTGGCTATTTGAGCTGAATACTGAAGTTTCTTTTAAGTGTCATGGTAAGCAATGGACTGATTTTCTCAGATGTTCACTTTTGCCTGAATTACCCCTCTACTGCCTTGTATTTACCCTTGATCATCCTACTACTAACATTATATGATCCAGTGAAGACTTATTATCTGATGTAAGCATATGTTCTCAGAAATGAAGAAAAAGGGCCTTTCTTTAGTTGTCTAGAGGTACAGGTAAAGTTTCATGCTCTGAGGTTAAGCATCATCTTGAATCTCCCAATTCTGGCAATTTCTTTTCTGCTAAAGTAGATTTGAGCTGCCTCTTAGTAACATAGAGAGGAAGTCCTCCAGCTACAGCTGTCCACATTTGGTACACGGAGTCCTTTTTAGCTAATTGTAAGCTGGGAAGAAAAAGAAATATCTGCTGAAAGAAAGCCTCTGTTATTATGTCTGTTTGGAACCAGAATATCTCAGACCTGCTTTCTCCTATATAATGTGTGAAAAAAACCTGCGATTTACTTCCCATCTAACTCCTATAAAGATAAGAAGGAACAAAGTCTGTTTTTTTTACATAATGTTTCATGGAGAAGCTTAGAAAGAGTTTTGCAGCAGATACAAATGGAAAGGCTTTTGAGGACATGCACTTTGACCTAAAGGTCGTTAGTGGGAAGTTCCTAAAAATTGCTACAGAATCTGGATGACTAATTACCAAGGTTGTTTGAGGACTTAATCACAACACAATACAAATACGTAAAGTTTGCAGTATGGGCTGCAAGGTCTAAGAATTCATCACACAAGGAAGAAACTGTTTTCCATCTCCCCTGTTTAACTTTTTGGGGAGTCTGACACTAAACTGTGAGCAAGCCTGGGAAAGTTGGGGCTCTTCCATCTCTCGTGCATAAAGTCAAGCAGTCCAGCTTTGGATTTTGATGGAGAGTGAAGCCTCTCCTTCTAGGGCAACTCACTGATGGCTGGAACACATTAGAGTTGTTGACATCTGTAAAGAATTTCAGAAATTATGAGGATATATAGTGATGACCAACACAGAGGCCACATCAGACAAGTTTCATGGTCACCCAGGAGTTGCATAATTGAGGAAGATACATGGATTCTTTCCAGAAGATGTCATATCCAGTCCATCTGTACTGACACAGGATTGAAAAATGTGTACTGTGTTCAAGCAGCCATTTGAGTAAAAAATTCAGTCAGAATTCCCCTTTTACAACTCTGACTGATGTGTAGTTCTGCCTTTACTCTGGTGGGCCCCGCATCTATAGCAGTACATTTCTTCTCATCATATTTAACAAGGACAGACTTAATTACACATATTTAGTCCCACCTTACTTTCACTGAGTCTTTTATTATTGTATTTGCATTTCTGCACAGCGTCCTCCCTCATATGTCTTTGTTCTCATTCCTAGGCAGGTGGGAGAGATAATTAATTGATAGTCTTATTTTTGGGAGGTAGAAACATGTAGCTGAAAATCATGGCCATTACAAGTATTCAGCTGAAGTATTATAGAGACTGGATGAGAAATACTTCTTCAGAAACTTGGAACAGCATAAATTTTAGGCAACAATGGTTTCATCCTTGGGTCCTGCTATTCCAGCCACTGTAGGAGTTCCCTGATGGATGGCCAGTCCCTCATGGTGACCACAAAGGGATTGTCTGCTCTGGCTTTGCAGGAGCCTGTGTTGTTTTGAAGCATAATGGAATGCTTTTTGTATAGTGGTCTGCTACACTTAATATCATATTTTGATTGCATCTCACTTTTTTCCTGCCTTTACCCCATGTGCTGAGGTGGCAATTTCAAAGCTTCCATTGTAACTTGTCTAGTGGCTTGTAAAATGAGATATAAAGTCCCAGCAAATCAGGCTGCCAGAAATTTATCTGTGTCTGATGAACACATTGATGAGCATGGGTAGCCAAGACAGAGGAAAGCAGTGAATGAGACTGAAGAGAGATCATAGGGGCTGGTGTCACATAGGTGTTAATGGGGGTGTCATGCTTTGACTGTACAGCAAATTATGATCTCTCGATTAATATAATACACAGTTTTCACCTCTTCCCCCCCAAGCCTGCATTTCTGTAAGATGGTTTTCTTTGCCATAGGTCCTCTTTCATACATAAAAAGGATCAACTAGAAACCACATACATTTTTTCATCCAAGATTGAACTATGACCACCTGCAAATGGATCCATTGCTTTGGAGGAGAGGTTTATGTCTATATTTGCCCGTCTTTCTAAACTTTGTTTTCTTTTACATACTGTCATGAACAGGATTTGCACAGACAAGGAGAACTGACTAACCAAAGAGTAAAGACACTGAAACGCACAATATCGAGGGAGCTGTCAAATGTAGTGAGTAAGTGGGGAGGAGTAGAAATTTTCTTCTAATCTCTTTCAGCTATTGTAAACACATCTCACTTGCAACAGCACATCTTATCAACAGATGTTGGCTGTTCTTGTCTTTAATTGCTGCTGTCACTTCAGCATTTGGCAGTTCCTGCTGCTAGGGCTCAGTCATTAACAGGGCGCTTCTCCCCTGACATCTGGATGTTCTGCTGTCCTGCCCCCATCTCAGGACACGTGTGTGTGTGCTCACTTTCTCTGCAGTCTCCCATCCTTGCTGCTGTGCTTGCTCCACAGTGTGGGTGTGTGTAGGTGGGTGTAATCCCTCCATGCTCAGGCTGCACCACTGACTTGAAGGATGAAAAATGTGGTCTCCTTTCTGGTCCCAATCCTGGGAGGCCACAGGAGAACTGTGGGGCAGGTGCTAGTTAAAGAAAGCTCTTCTCATGATCAGATCCTGCATAAACACTGGCCAAGGTTTTTTCTCCGTATCATTCTCTCAGTTCCTACTTCTTCACTGCTCTTCTTTTCCTACCCCCACCACTGCCTTTTCTTTCTCTCATGGGACTCGCAGAATCTCAGAGGAAATAAGTAAAGCTTTCCTAATATAGAAGCTCATCTTCTCTGAAACCACTTCTCATTCTGTTAATGGAGTTCTGGAAATGTTTCAGTTCTCTCCCTACACTAATACTTTATCCTTTTCCTCTGATAGCTGTCCAAGCACCAGTGTCATCAGTTTTCTTAGCTTTATTAGCTCATTTTGCAAATAAATGCACAGGCAGTCTAACAAAATAATAATAAAAAATTGGCTGGAGAGTTTTATAACTGTGTACTCTCTTTAAAAAAATAAATATGCATCTGGAGACATCTTTCTGAGGCCTTTACTGGGGTTTTACACTTCACAAATATATGTGCTTTACATATAAATATCAATGGAAAATAACACAGGGTGCTTAATAGATTGACACACTTTCTTTGCCCCTGCATGTCTTACTCTCTGATAAATTTTTGGCTAAGGCCTCTTCTTTTAGACCCTTTCCACCTTTGTAGATGTGACATCAGTGCTGGGTATCTGCAAATCCACTCTTAAAATTTTATATAACAAAAGCATGAAGTGCCTGCAAATCCTCCGTGTGGAAGGGAGTGCTTTTTCTGTGCCTCCCTCCCCCACAGTTACACTCTTTCTGGGGAGAAGCAAGGGAAGCTCAGAGCAGCAGACATGGAAATGTTCTTGTTCTGCAAATGAGAATAGGGTTTTCCACCAGGGAGAAGGTGTGGGTTAGAATCTGGGGGCAGCCAGGTCTGCTGTGCCTGGCATTGGCTCTGCAGGGGGGTAGAAGAGATGGAGGGAAGCTCAGGTACCCTCCTGTTGCCTCAAAACCACAACTTCAAGATGGGAGAGAGGGAGGTTGAGCAGGGAGCCTTCCACCCTCAAAATAGAAATTGTGGGGAGCAAGGATGCAGTAAGCAGGATTGCTTGGGGGGTGGGAAGTTGTAGGAAGATGGGTTCTTTAGAATGGTGGCATCTGAGGCGGCTATGGCTGAATGCAGGAGGTATGGGCAGCTGATAACAGGAGAAATGCTTGCAGTCACCCTGGGAGAGAACTAGTTACCCAGAGCACATGAAACAGGCTCAGTAAGTGCATGCTTCAAACAGTCTGCCTGCATTTTGCAGGCATCCATTACCACCAGTTACCTCCCTTGAGCTTTACCCTAGCTGCCCAGGGCATGCTATCTTCCCTGCTTGCCTATTCTTTTCCAAACACAACACATGGAAAAATAGGAACTGACTGAGATAAGCACCATGCAAGACGTGGACAATTGCTGGCAGGCAGTGCCCGGTCTGAATAGCTTCTCCCAAATGCACTGGAGGGGGGGGAGAATATTTGCCTAGGATGGGCTTCCATTTCACACAACCTCTTCTAGTGGTGACCAACAAGGGCCTCAGTCAGACAGTACCTTGGACCAGAGTTCCCAAGCAGCCTCTGGTCTGCTAGGTATCCTCTGCCTTCGTAAGCCATGAGGATCCCAATGAGACAGTTGCTTATCTGTTATAGGGTCCACCCAAAAACTAGAAGTAAGGACAAGAAAGAGAAACTGGGTCTCGACTATTGCAACCTGGTCATATGAAGTGTAATTTGAGAAATTAATTGATCTTGCTAAAGAAATTCAGAAATTCGGGGTGTGGATTTGGTGATAGCTGTATGCACAGAGTGCAGAGACAGGAAAAAATTGAGCTGAAAAAGTGTGTTATGCAGCAGGAACACAGAATTAAGGTGCTACTTTTATGCTGCATTTTTATTAGTGGCATCTCAAAAATATCACTTTCAGCATGCCTTTTTCACTTCTCCCACAGAAGCATGAAAATTAACATCAGCTAACAAAATTCTCTATTGCTCTGGAGGAAATACTGTTGAGAGGTGTTTGTACCTTATTTGTTTCAATTCCTTGCTTTTACTTTATCCAAGTCCAGTCATAATGAAATTCCTGAGTGGTGGATTTTTTTACTATTTTTTTTTTTAATTTTAAGGCATGGTTTAATTATTTCCCCCATCCCAGAGTTTAAAACACACACATACCCCAACAAGCAAAAACCAAGACCTTTCAGGTAGAGTTATGTCCCATCACATTTCACTCTGGTCATGATATGCCAGCTCAGATAAAATACAGCAGTGAGGGGGAACCAGGTGGTCTGACACATAGCTCCCAGGTGTAGACAATAAACTTGCCCCTTGGATGGCTTCACCAATTGGGTCCTGCCATGTGCAGAAGAATAGCTGTGCTGCTCATGAAGCTCAGGTGGTGTCACGTTTGAGGTTTGAAATTAACTCCCTACCTCTCCTTTATGCCAAAGGAGAGGTGTTTGAGCTCATGTCTTTTTCTGGCTGCTGCTCTGCCACCTGGAGAAATCAGAATGGACCTGCCCCCACCACTTCTCTCTCATCTTACTTCCTCTCCAGCATTCCTCCTTCCACTCCAAGTGGCCTATGGAGACATTGCAACTGCATATCCAGCTGCATACACCTCTACAGCCAGCAGGAGAGAAAAAGGCTCAGTCAAATCCTAAGTTTCTGCAGCCCTTTCCCTGCTCACCAAAAGCCCAGGCCACCACACCTGCCTGTCTTTACCTGCTCCATCGCTGCACTGCAGAGACAACTGGTTGTCTTCCCCCAGGCTACAGTGCTACCACTCACAAGTAGCTTATGCAACACTGTGCATGAGGTAATTAGCTCCAAACAGGAACCTAATCAGAGTGAAGGTCAGTTCCTGTGAAAATATCCTATGCTACTGCTTGGTCTGTCTATCGTTCAAATTACTCAAGGTCAGTTTTTATTTAATCATGCTTACTTCCATGATTTTTTCCCTCCAATATTAAAAAAAGAAATCAGATAGTGAAGCATATGTAGCTTGTTTTCTTGGATTGTTTCTTAGCTTTTTTCCTAAATTGTTGCTGCCCCTTTGGACTTCGGCAGTGGGGTGGCTGCCAGGTTTCCACAGAGATGTGAAACAAATTCTATGCAATAAAACATCATCTCTACATAATTTAAGCCCCCAAATACTCATGGTGACAGTTTTATGTTTGAATAATATGAAAATCCGAGATATTGGATGTGAATATAATTTAAAATTGAGAGCTGCAAATATTTCTGTGCCCCAGAATCCAGTTAAAATGCACCGTTGCACATGCTGTGTTTCAGTAGTGTATTGCTTGCCTCTGATTGCTGCAGGGTAAGAGCTTTATTTTCCTAACCCATGATTTAGTGCTTTCCACCCCTTGTAAAGTGTAACTAACAAGTGTAACTACGTGAGCTCTGGTAGCTGAGGGGGTAAGAGGGAGATGGCTGCAGCAGAGAGAAGCAAAGGGAGGAGAACATGAGGGGGGAAAAAAAGGGGGAATGTCTGTAATGGGTAAACTCATCCATAACTTGCCTCCTTAAAGAGCTGAAGGCTGGATATTGAGCCAAAACCCCAATTAGACTGCGGGAGTGGAGCTCCACTGGTTTTGAAGGAGCTGAGCCAGCTTGAACCAGCTGAGAATCTGGCCTGCAGTCTTGCATTTGGTGCCCAAAGTGGTTGGAGCAGGGGAGGTTTGAAACTGTACTCCTCACGTACCGTGGAGGGGCCTGTGGGAATAATGTTTGCTTTGGCATGGAAGTAGGTTAGTATAGACCTAGCAGGTCCTGCAGTGAAAGGCTCCTTTCTGCTCTGAGTGATGGTAAGATCCATAAAGAGAGCAAATTCATTCGGAGATACGGCTTAACCCACATCCTTCTTTAATTCATAGGTCCTTGCACAGTGCAGACCTCAAGGCCGTGTGGATACTCTTGTCCCTGTTTTCAGCCCCGGATTTCCTGTGTTTCCCTGCAAGGCACAGAGCTTGCTGCATTTTCCCTGGCTACTTATTCCAGACTCCCTCTTTAGGTGCCATTAACAGAGAGAGGCAGTGTGGGGAGCTGGTCAACTCTGGAGTGTTTGCAATGCATCCTTCCACATCTGTGGGTCTGGATTATAGAAAAAGAGCTGCTACATTTCCTCTATTTTCACTTTGGCAAACAGAAAGCCCATAAGAGGGGTTCTGTGCTAATTATTTTGCTTTTCTGCCATGCTTTCTGAAATACATTTGCATCTTCTCTCTTTCTCTTTTTCCTTGAAACCTGATCCTGCTTTGGATCAAACCAGGCTGGTTAGAAAGAGTTCTTCTCCCAGAATATGAAATTAAGAAGTAGCTGCAGCAAAAAAGTGGAGGGAGGTAAGACTCTTCTCTCACCATGGTCAATCCAGTGCAAAATTTTCAAGCAGTGCAGAACGGACTGAATGAGGGAGGGTTGCAGCAGAGCTGATGTCTCAGAATCTGCTCCTTGAAGTCCACCTTCTTTCAAGGAGATGACTAACAGGGAGAGACCAGATGGACAAAGAATGGTACCTGATTTTTTTTCTCATATAATAACCAGAGGGTATAAAAAAAGAGTAGTAGGCAACAGGTTTAGCACAGAGATGCTACTTGATACAACACGAGTAGTTCCTCAGTTTAATCACAGAACTTTGTGAAGGTCAAAAAATTGCATGGGTTCAAAAAATGATTGACAAATGCATTAAAAAAAACCCAACCTCTGATGTGGAGAATTCCTGAAGCATAAAACCTGGAGAACAGGCAGCTACTGAAGGAAATACTGCTTTGTGCTTACTCTGCTGTTATACTCTCCCACAAATGTCTTTGCAATGGAAATCTTCATAAGCAAGACACAAGGCTGGTGGGCCATTACTATGTTCAAGGGTCCAGGTGGCCAGGTACTACATGCCACCAGACTCTTAGCACTGTTCTCTTCAGGGAGATGCTGAAAATAGCACTAATTTTTTTTTTTTAACAAAACAAACCAACACCCCAAACGACCAAAAAAGCAGACCAACTTTCCAACAAGATACTGCCATGGAATTGGCACTTCCGTATACTCCCTCCAGAAACTCTGAAAGCATTTTTTTTCCAGGTATAGGAAAATGAATGCCTGTAATAAATACTGATTATATTTTTCTACAAAAATGCATCTAATTGATACATATTTAGTGCAAGGGAGCCCTTATTCATACTCAGCTCAATGATAAGATGGATATCCTGCCAGTCTGAGAGAGATACACCAGTTATTCCTTGTTCACGTCCTGTAAACTCATGGTGTGCTGATATTCATCACCTGACTTCAGTTGTGGAAAAGCATAACAGGTGAGAGAAAGAAGGCATTTTGAAAACCAGCACTAAACGTGTTTTGTGTGGCAAAACTCCAAACCCATCCTTTTCCCTTTAGCAATTCAGAATGACAGTGTTTGTACAGACGAAGGACACACATTGCCAGGTTCAGGAGTGGATGCTGATCCCTGAATGGCTGTACTGTCTAATTCTGACAGCACATTATCTCTCTTCCAAAGTTATTACAACAGGCCCCAGAAAGCACAACCTAGAACACGTGTCCATTGTCTTGTGGAGGCATTTCAAGCTGCTGCAGCACTGTGGTATCAACAGATATTTGTTATGTTAAACACTGCAACTTGAGCAAGACTTGGGCTCCCAGTTAGAACCCAGTTAGACCAAAGGACTTGCTTTATTTAGGTTAGCTGCTATGTTGCAGCACACTATGCCACAATATTGAAATGCTGTCATTCAGGTATCTCAGGATTTTAGGGATGTGAGTAGTATTTACCATTTAAAGGCCATGCTAGTAGCATGTGTAATTTTTTGATAGTTAGCAAAACCTCTGCAGTTCTGCCTTACAAGTATCTAGGACTCCTTTTTCACAAATGCAGAGCAGACATCACAGCTTAGTACTTACAGTTTCTTCTAAATTATAGAATCAATGTCATAATGTCAAGTCTTCTTGTTAGGAATAATTGGAAATATCTCACTGCTATCTGTCTCGAATAAACGTCTGATGCTCTGAATGCCCTGGTGTCAGCTAAGGAATACATTAATATTGAACATGTGAACTCATTAATTCCCTGCTGAGTGAGGATTTATGGCCTGATAGCATTTAACAGTGGAACAGATCATTCATCACAACAAACTGACTATGAGCACTTGAAGGAAAATGGGACAGCATACTCAAATTCTAGATCCTGTCACCCTTCCTCACAACAACCCCTCCCTCAGCAAGTGGCCATAACACCTCCTGCAGTCCAGAGCTGCTTTCAGGCAAAGGGACTGCTCAGTGGAGCAGCAGTAGTAGTATTTACTTTTACAAATAGGAGACCAATGATGTGCTTCTTCTGCTCCCCAAATTCTCTGCTTTGGCTGGATACATAACCTAAACCAGAAGTCTCATAAATCACAATTCAGCACGCTTGGATTGTCCAGGGTAGAGTTACACCTGAATTGAGATGTTGCTTTAGGCTCTGGGGGGACTTAGCTCATGGTTCCTGAATCTAATAGGGACAAGGAAAGAAAACTTTTCTCTTTCAGGGGATTTTATGTGATTGATTTCCATAGGATCTTCAGAGATTCCATTCACACTACTTGCAAATTCACACTACTGCATGAAGAAACATCAAGATTCATAGGAAAAATGTATGACTCAATTATTTACTTAGTGGGTTCAGTGTTGAGGTTTGTTTAATTTAACTATGTTTGCTTACATCATCCTTTTTTTGTTTATTGCTAACTGTCACACACCTTTTAAAAAGGTGACATCAGGTTCTACATCTTTGTGTACATTTAGATAGACATCTATACAGGCAGCTAACCTGCTATGGTGACCATTGGTCCCTCAGATCCAATATTAAACCTTCAGAAATTGCTTGATCAGACTGATCTTGCTGTTTATGTGATTTCTTCAATAAACTGTGTACCTATCTGTCACAGTAATTTCTGAACATTTCCTAACTATGGTGTGCTAGTTATCCCCGTTAGCTTTGACATTTGTATTAGAGAGTTGGAACCCACCTCTGAGAAAAAAGTAATTCAGAAGAGAGAGGAAGATGTCTTAGGGACAAACTCTCAAATATCAGGAAGATGTTCCAGAATACAGTAAATTACACAAATTATCTCATCCTGTTCTGGGATATCAGTAATTCTTTGGATTTTGCCAAGTGTGATGAAAGGCTGACCTTGTCTTAAGATATCCCATTAAAAATCCAGGATGTGTTTGTTTGTTTTTTTTTTCATTCAAGTTCCCATTGCTCCGTAAGTACAGAAAAAAAGAATAAAAAAAGCATGACTGTGATTTGAGCATGAGGATTCTTAGACAGGATGACTAGATGGGTCTAAATGTGTAAAGATTTTTAATAGTTACTTTTTTCTTTAGTTAAATTCCTCTGGTCTCTTTTAGTTTGGTCAGTTATGGATCTGATTTCATTTCCACTTATGTTAACAGGATTTACCTAATGCTTCAGTTGGCACAACCCCCTCCTATGGTCAAAACTAGTACAGTCAAGTTCATACTACAGTTCATGTTTGTTTGATTTTCAAATCTTTTCATTTTTTAAACGTCTCTAAATTCATGATGTGGCGTGCCAAAGGTCTGATTCCCTGCAGGTAGTAAAATATTTAAATATATGGGGGCAGGTTGAGAAAAGAAAATGGGAATTTTACGCTGGTATGGAGGTAGGCTTAACTGAGAGACATGAGGGAAGATGAAAGAGTGAAAAAAAGGGAGGATATTGATGTGTACTGGGAAATGAACCATGTTTGTATTGGCCAATAGTGCTGTGAGAGATGGAGGATAATGAAGAAGTTATCATTATTTTAATCCTCCTACTCTTTTTTAAATAAATCACCAATTTAAATGGCAAGTCTCACTTTCACCACACCCATTTCCATCATACGGAATTAAGTAATAAATTTACTGTCTTGTCATGAAGAAACGTGCCAAAACACATACAAAACCAATGGATAAAACTATGAGACACAAGTTGTCTTCTTACTTCAATCTGGGTATATTTTTTTTTTTTTATTTGAACTTGCCGGTTTTGCCTGCATGGTATTGGTTTCTAAAAAAGAGATGAGATTTGTGAACATCACCAGATATCCTAAGCTAAATTTTGTTTTGTCTAGTTACGTTTTATTTCACTGCTGCTAACAATTGCATCCATCTCAAGGTAATGTCTCCAGAACGTTTAGCAGACAGGTAGAAAGCACATACTATCTTAAGATCCTACAGCTATGGTACCCTTCCAGCTTTTGTTTTCATCTGAGTTTTTAATCTATTGCCTCTTTCATTTCTTTGAGAATGTGTGAAAACCCAAAGATAGGGAGATGAAAAATTCCCATGGTAGAAAGCAGAACCAGTTCCGTGTCATCCGTTCTCTGCTCTCCTGCTCATTGTTTGCTCATCACAACTGCTCACGTTGCACTGCAGATCTGTCCTGCTCCTTCTTGTCCTGTTCTACTGTCCTTCCTGACAGAAAACTGCCCTTCCCTCCACAGATCATCTCTTCCACCTTCTCAGCTAATTCTGGCTACCTGCCTTTCTTTCTGATGTAGTTTTGAGGCTTGACTATGCATTTGTTCTTTCCTCTAGAAACACAAATTGATGGGTATGGTCTACCACGTTTATGTTGACTTTAGAGATTTTTTGGATGCAATCTTCTCCCTGCAAAGCATGGTCTGTAAAGCAATATGTTATTTCTTCCTTGTTGGTTCTAGAGTGTTCCATGTAATACTGCAAACTCAGTCCTCGCCTCACACACAGCATTCAGAAAGTTGCTGAATGTTGCTTCTGTGCTGTACATTTATTGACTGAAACATTTGAGTTGTTGCTTTTCACACTGGTAATTTTAGAGCACAGATGCCTAGCATGTTTACTCACATACCAGGGCTCACATTTAATGAGCAAAATGTCAAGTATATTGTTATCCACCATAAAAACTGTGAAAAATATCCTTGCCATCTGCAGCGTGCCTTCTGCTTCAGCCTAAAAGACTTTCACAAGCAACTACGTGAAATTAACATTAAAGTCAATATTTATAAATGGAACCACCTCTAAAGGGCCGTATCTTTTCCCCTCCCACACCCCCCATTCCTCCGGGAGTTAATGAGCTGGGGAGGAGGCTGGGTGCAGGAAGGGGAGCCAAGTCACACTTGGCTTCTGGTTGCAGTCAGCCAGAATAATTTCTCTGTGCTAAGGAAGAAGAGGGAACAGAAGAGTGGCACTAAATGGCATTGACAGCACCTGAGGGCCAGATCCAGTGCTGATGTCAGCTGGAGTAACTTCATTGCCTTCACTGAAGTGATGCAGCAAAGATAAATCAGCACAGCTCAGCTTAGGTAGCAGGGTGTTTGATTTGTGTCAGCTGAGCCCAAAGTAACGTTGATTAAATAGGTGGTGGATAGCAAAGCTGAAACTGGGATTTGACAGACTGCCATGAAACAAGATAGCATCTTCCAAGAAAATGTGTTCTCTTTCCCCATCAAAAGTAAGCCTCTCTGGGGCAAGAACTGGCCATTTGTTCTGGCTTTTTATAGTGCTAAGGATGATGGAGGTCTCATCTCTGCCAAAGCCTCTACCTTGTGCTGAAAGAATAATGATATGAATAACTACTACTAAAATGTCCTTCTCCTCACAGGATATGACCTTTCAATTTTGCTCTTGCAAAACCTTCAATACCAGCACCATTATTGCGTTCACAGGACTGAGACCTAAGTGCACTTTGAAAGAATGCTGCTGTCCACTGCTGTTCTCCCAACATCCAGAAGCAGCTGAAATTCCATCCGGGCCTTTATGGGGCAGAGCTGATGAACCAAAGCCAGAACATGGCCCTTCAGAGAGGCAAGCAAAGATAACTTTTGCCATTTGTTTCAGCTGTTTTGTCAAGTTGACAACATACCTTTGGCTCCACCAAGCTCATCAGAGCTGAAGTCTAGCGCAGACCTCGTGAAAGCTGGTCGATCTCTGAACTGGAGGCTAAAGGAAGGTAGTGTAATCATATAATTGCCTTGCCTTGTTCCTCATACACGTGTTGAACAAGGCAGTCAGGGTGAAAATTGCTGCAGTCATTAGCAAACATAGCGCAAATATTTATCGAGGAAACTCCAGGTCAAATGTATTTTAAAATTTTTATTTAGATCTGTTTAGATGTAAACATATTTCCTTAATTGGACTTTAAGAAGGGCACTTACATGTTTCCTTTTGAGCATTTCTAATATAATCATCGCTTGGGCAATTAGGCCACTCACCAAGCCACAAATCTTATCTTTCACACTGGTGAGTCATAAATAAGGCCTGAGTCACAAATAGACCAGACAGACAAATGGTGGCAGGAAGGAAATAAGATTGGCTGTTGGAAATTAGAAGACGGCTGCAGACTATCTGAGGAGTGCAATCCTCATATAGTTTTCTAATTGGCAGGAACTGAGGGGAAAGAAGTAACTTATATTGCTTGATCATTTAGCTTGATAAGCTCATGAAAGGGATTGTACACTAAGTAGGAGAATTTCTTAAGACTGAATTAGATTACAGGAGTCCTCAAGTATTCAGAGTTTCTGCCTGCCATAACTGCCTGCAATTAGAGGGTTAGAGGCCTAATTACCCAAGTCGCCCCAGCCAGTTCTGTCATTATCAGTGGTTCTTAGCACTCATATACAGCAGGGGTAGATTTTACAGATAAAACTATGCCAGTGTCATCATACTTTCAAAGCTCTAATGCAGAACGTAGAGTTTACATTGTGAATTTTCAGCAGTGCAGCTATGCTGCAAAGCTCTCCTGTTAGAGAAAGTGAGAACAGAATGAATTCTTATGATTGCATTTGAGGTCAAGTTCAATTATGGAGTATTCAGTGATGGGGTACACCTAAGAAGATGGAGTTTGGCTAACAGCTCTATTGGTTAATGAAGTGTTTTTCACTGTTTGACCATCACGATGGCTTTCTGCGATGCAATCAGAGTTCTTGGGAACTGCTGTGTTATAAATAATGAGACTTAGGATGTTTGGCTATTCTTTATTGGTTCTGTATTTTTCAAGGAGAAAGGGAGACTGTGATTTTTGCTGGTCTTGGAAGACAACTTATTCACTTTCTTTGTCTAAGTAACATTGAATATGCTGACGAAGCAAATAATAGAGGCTGGAAGGGTATCCGAGTATGTGAAAGCTGTTAAATGAACAAAGTCTCATGTCTGTCAAAGCATGGGTTTCACTATGCTCTCCAGTTCCACATCATCTCTGTTCTGTACCAGGAGCCTCCTGTTTGAATGTGATCCTTACTTTGCTGTGATAATGTGTGACTCAAAAATGTTATGCTTTTAATCAGTCTCTACAGCATGGATACACATCTTGTACCATACTGGCCACATCAGGGTTTTTTTGCCAGTACAGCCAGGGCACAATCTGCTTCCTCTTGTTGCCTTTCTTACACACCCTTTGGTCTCTGTCCTATCATATGATTCAGGTACTGGTGTTCCCCAGAGATATTCACCCTTGGTTAAGCAGCAGGAATGCATATGACGTGATGTTGAAATTATACAGACATGTATGATTATCATGTGATGCTGGATGCCTGCATTTCCTTATGATGAGAGCCTTGTTCCTCAGCAAGTGGTCTGTGCATCTGAATAAGAAGGATCCTTTGACTGCAAATATCAGAGCTATCTCACCACAGGTTCAGTGCTCCTATTTTAGGGTCAGTTACTGCTTGTTTTCTGCAAACTTACAATTACGTAGTGTCTCAATGTCCTGGAGAAATACTCTAATTTCTTGCCGTTTCTTAACATTTGGTCAGTTTCACACATAGTAATAGGAAGGTGCTCTGCCTCATTGCCTCAGTGTGTGGGAAGGTTTTAATTGGGCAAAAAATATCAAGACCTCAATATCTCTCACTTCAGTTTCTCAGAAATAAAGAAAAATTACAATATCAGTTTGTAAACAATTAAAATAAAGTTACTTTAAACTATATACTATGTGTTGCAGAGTTTAGAGATGAAGACATTAAGTTTGTCTGGGACCAGAATTTCATCTCCTTTCTTGAAAAGTAGCCTGTCAGGGTATGAGTGTCAACATCCAAACACATTCAGATTAATAAATTAGATAAATTCCATAAAGCAAAAAAATTATAAAAACTTTTTTTTCTTAATTTTTTTTCATAATAATTTTCTCAGTTGCTGTTAAAAAAAGGGATTTGCTTCCCCAGAAACATGTATTTTTTGTTTCCTGTGTGGTTAGCAATTGGTTCATTTTTCTCTTTTGCTAGCCTACATTATGAAGGTCATTGCAAAAGGTTTTGTGTTTTTGAGAGTTGGCTTTCAAAAAGCCCTGAGAAAACTCCCCTCCATAAGCATGAAATAAAAACTTTGTGAGCTTAATTCCTGCTTCAAATCATGCCAACATTCCCAAATCTACCTAAGTGGTATTGTGAGCTTTGCAAACCATGTCATGTATTTCACAACATGCACCTGAAGATAACATTTGGCTGATTCATGTTTTTCTAGCTCCACTTCCATAGAGAGTTTATACACACTTAAGATCTGCTGCTGTGGCTGTGCATTATAATTTACAGCAGAGTTGTTCGCTGTGTGCCCAACATTCTTCATGCCTGAGAATTTTCCTTTTTACATCATTACCCATGCAATAGATTCTGAGAAGCACGCAAGCTTTCTCCCACTCTCAAATCAACTTATTTATACTCTCACCCTACATTTGGGCTGAAATTCTTTGCATTTCAGTACCATGACTGTACTGTTTATGGTATCACTGTAAGAGGTAGGGAAATCTTCCTGCTTTTTCCATTGTAAAAATGCCTCTTTCATACCAAAAAGTTTGCTTGGCTCTGACTAGGGCAGCATGCTGACTGCCTGTTTGTTGAGAGTTTCACCATCTCAGCTGGTTCCCTGTATCCCGCTGTGCTTCAGGGGGATTCACCTAATTGGTATTTGCTTTCAGAATTTCAGTTTCACTTTCAACAAGTGCTTCGCTTGGCCAAGAGATGCTTTGTGTGGGCAAGTAATTTCAGGAGTAGCCAAGTACTCACCATGGGCTCTCAGGGTGAACCTACACACCACAACACAGGCCTGAACCACCCTGGGCCCTGGTCCTGCTATGCATTATCTTTCATGACTTGGGAAAGTATTTCTGCCAATGGCTTTGCCTCTAATTAGCATCCCTTGATTTCACATACTTAATGTCCGGGTGCCAAGCTTGTGGCAGAATACTGGGATTCTAGAGATGCTGGGGTTTTTTTTTTCAGATGGAGAATGGGATCTCTTGGAAAGTTGGGAATGGGAATGGTGTAACCATTACTTCCACATTCATCAGTCTCCTCCTGTGCAAAGGCAGAGAAATCCTTCTCACCATGCTACCAGGGCACTGTGTATGGCATTTCTTACTGCTTGTAAAAGGTAGTAGGTTTCTTAGATCAGTACTGCTAGTGAAGTACAAAGTAATAGGTACTTCTAGAGGAGAAAGAGGATTGCCTTTTGAGTTGCCACCTGCTCCTGGCCTGACTCCAATTGCTCTCTGGCGAGTAATCTGAAGGCAATTTTTTAGAATCAATTTTGTATCACATTTTCACAATATGGCATATGTAACTCTAGGTCTCAAAACGGGAGGAGCAATCCACCAGTAGTCTGCCTCCCACTGTAGAAGCAAATCCTCCAAATTAGAGCATAGTAATTAGAGAGATTCATTGATCTGCTGTAAATATCCTTGCTGTATCATCAACCCATTGTGGTTCACAGAATGAAGTCTGTCTTTTATTTTTTTAATATGGCATTTTCTAAATGATCTCATCCCTGAGGCATGGGTGAACAAAAGGTCAGTTCAAATGCTTCCCAAACAATAACCAGTGTAAAAGGATCACCAACTCTTGGGGGAGAGGGGGGGAGGGAAGAGAGGAGGGAGAGCCCACAAAACGATCAATGTAAGACCAGAAGTGTTATCTGTCATCTTAGAACAAGGGCTGCATGGCACAGAACCCACACTCCTGAGGTGGGCACATGCTGACAGAGGAGCCACATTCCTGCTTCAAGGGAGCCTCCAACATTGGACCCCCAGTCCTGATGAGTCCATGAGCTGGATGATGGGTCCATCCAGCTGCACCTATGCATCTCCACGAGGTAGTGTATGATTGAAAGATGCTTGGTCAAGGAGGAAAAACTGATCTTGCTTGGAAAAACTGATATTTTGCTTTCACTGAGCTTTTTTAGGTTCATATGGCCTATGGTATGAGGCAGAATAAAGCATAGCTAAATCTTGGGCTATCAGTGACAAGCTTGCCTGCCCCAAACTTCCAGCTATAGGTGGTGAGAACCTTCTGCTGTAGAGGACAAGTGGCTCCTACAGTAGCTCCTGCCTTTAGGGCTCCCTCAGGCTTCTCATTGTCTGTCATCCTTCTGGCAAATACAGTGCTGCTGAAGACATTCATCTGGGGTATTATGTTGTACCATGTCTTTGGTTTTCTACTTCGCATCTGAAAAAGCATTGGAAGAAAACAATTAGGGGCATATTGACCTTAATCACTTCAATTACAGTATTTGGTAGCCAAACAATCCCCCAAAATTTACTACTTAAGAGAGTTACAAATCAAACTAAGAAAATGTACACATTATTTACATGCACCTGATAATCAGAGAAAGGTTATCCTTCGACAAAGATGAGCTTTCCAAGTTTGAGAGGAGATATGTATTTTGTCAAAATAGCAACTACGGGGCAGTCCTGTCTGTTTTAAAAGATGGCTCTATTAATAAAGCATGCATATCACAAGGAACAATTTATCCTCCATTTTTTTTTTCACTGTAATGAAGATACTGTAAATGCCTTCTTCTGGACAGACAATTTGAAGTGCAAGTCCCATCAAGATCTGCAGGTTAGGAATGTGGTCTCTGGTGACTGAGGCATTCATTCTCTGAGCACATCTACCAGATTCAGCCTCGTACATACATAGGGAAAATATGACAGATCTCTCATTTTCTTGTTATGGTTACATTAGCTCACCCCTGCCAGGTGGAAAAAAACATAGTTTAAAAATCTCTTCTTTGCTTGAAGTGAGATACACCCCGCTGAAGAAACTGATCCTGTCACCAGGAGGGGTGATATTCTGGCATGACATTCTTTCAGGCTGCCTTTTTAAAATAGCTTTGCATTAAGTCATTACTTGAGAAGAGCAGAAAAAGTTAAAACAGTACATAACAGTTGAAACAGTGTGCAGTAAATCTTTCTCACACTGGAGAGTGAAAGCCAGGTCTCTCTCGTCCTAGAGAATGTGCTAATTGCTAAGCCTGGGAGTCATTCTTATGCTCTCACCTTGGCTGATGAAATATTTTTCTATGCAAAAGAGGGGATCATCTAACCAAGAGAATGACTTCTACTCCTCTCATATAGTCACATCAACAGAGAACAAAACATTATTTTAAATCGCCACAGATACAACCTGTATTTTAACTTGAGGTCTCAGTCCTCTATGTAAGCAGCCTACCCACTCTTTGCTACAGATGGAGCAGGGGGATCTCTTGACAGATGATTTCTGAGAAAGACTTGGCTTAATTGGCAAAAGTGGGTTTGTAAGGATTACAAGTTTATGACATGGGATTAATTTAGATAATAAGATAGTCTATATTTGTTTGGGGGGGTTTATTTTTTTTTATGCCTGCACCGGGAAAGCAAAGACAAGGACAAGAAGTCCAGCACAGACTTGGATTGACTATCAGACATATGCATTTTGCTTACTTAAAGCCACATGAGGGGAATGCTCTCAAAACTTCACATTGGCCTGCACTAGAGAGCAGCATGAGAACTGAGCTGGCTGCTGTAGAGACTGAGGTGCCTACAGAGCATGGGGGGAACCTGCCTCATGCATGCCTCAGCTCTCCATCCCTACCTTACAAGCCAACAAAAGACATGCTGACATTTTGCAAGACTAAGTTGTAGAGAAGAATATTTTAATTCAGGGGATGCTGGGACCTGCACCAAGCTCGGTGTGCAAACCAAGGGAAGATCTGGTTTGGGTCCAGTACAGATGGATTGCTGTGACTCTTCCTTCATCTTTGTAAAATTTACTTCTGTGTAATCCTGTCTTGTTAACATTGACATCATGTTTTGGGTTTTGAGATGGCACTAGCTGGAAGATCCTCCTACGGCAGTAGTACAAATACTCTCCTAGAAGCTTCAATATGTAGGTGAAGTTATGGCATTGAAGATTTTTTTCCCCTTATTTTTGTTGTATTTCCATCTCCCAGGAACCAACAAAAGACTCAAGATGAAAGCATGGTCACACTCAGCTCCTTAAGAGTTTGTTCTCTCCTCTTCTGTGGCAAAGCTGGGAATGAGCACTATATGTTTTGAATAAATCCTTATTACTCATGTAAAAAATGAGAATATATAGCATAGTTTGAACTGAATCTCCTCGATTGCAGTATAGTTCTTATTTTTCTTCACATCTTGAAAACTTATGCATCTGCAAAGCAGCTGACTTTGATTTGGAAAAAGCAAAGCACCTTTAACATGCAATTTGAATTAACATCTTTGAATGTCCAAAAGTATCAATGTTCTTTATAATTTTATCAGAATTGAAAGAATACAGCAATTTATAGTTATTAATGCTGAATTATTCACTGTGTTAATTTTGGGGCTAGTACTGGGAACAGATGTGGTTTTGTTAGAAGGGTGAGCTAATTGTATTCACCTTTTTAATGGTGTTGCTGTTTGGATCATCAGCATTTCTTAAGATTCCCTTCCCCTCTCTCCCACCTTGTATAACTGCTCTATTTTGTACAGCACATCTCTCTCACTGGAGCTTAGAACTCCATCTCAGATTACAAAATGTCCCTGACTATTCAGCCTTTTGAAAAAGCTGTAAATAGAGATATAACTTACCTAGCAACAAAAAGTAGATCTCCACAATGTATTCTATGAACACAGTGAGTTTATTCAGCTATGGTCATGCCATAGCTCTTCTTTTTCTATTGCTAGTCTTTTCAAGACAGACTATAGAAAAAGTCTTTTCTGTACTCAGCTAATGTTAAGCAATCCTCGTGATAACGACTGGGCAGAAGATGAACTATCTAAACTTCTAAAATTAATGTACTTGCTGAAGTTTCTGCTGGCTCAGTTAAAAACAGAATTAAGTGAATACTGGGGGGAAAACATTTAAAGTTTTTAACATGACAGTCTCTTGGTGAATATTGAAATATAGCCTGTATCCCTTAGCTCATAGAGCTATATTTAGGGAATGTTTTTATAAACATGTCTAGTTTCTTTCTTGGTACTTTTTTTCCCCTTTCAGCTTTCAATCTCAACAATACAGTGATAAAATAAGTATAATAGAAAAGGATATAGACATAAGAGAAGAAGAAGAAAGGTTTTTTCCCTCCCCTTCCTCCCTATTTTTTTCTGGATAGCCTTTAAAAATGTTTGAAATATTTGGTTCAGATACTGTAAAAGCAACAAAAATCTTAATTCTGACTTGGTTTTGTTTGAGATTAAGCCTTATTAAAATTTTAATGTGTTAAAAGACTTCCTGTCTGTTTAAGGTGAAAAGCCTTGTCCATGACAAAAGAAACATTACCATTTCAAAGGTTGGTCAGCATTTTTGCCTGTATATCTACTAGGTAATAATGATCATGTTGACCCTTTTTTGATCACTGAAGTCTTTTATCACTGCATTCATACCAGTTGAAGATGATGCTTAATGTTGACTTTCATTCTGTGCTTTCATGAAAGTGCTTTTGAGTATGAAAGCAGTGGTCAGATTCTGATCTCTCTTCTTCAGATCTTTTGCTTTTGGATTTTCATTCCCTAATTCAACATAATAGAAAATAAAAGCATGGCTGTTCTCTGAATATATATGAAATCTAAGAATGTTTCTAAAGAAAACATCATCTCCACTAGACAGTTTTCATTAGTCAATTTAATAAAACTTTAAAATGACCTTTTTCTTTCTTGGAGATAACTTAATTGTAGAGCTGAGTGTCTTTTGGATAAGTTCCAAAAAAGAAAGTCACCCTGCAGAGTTCAACTCTCAGTGGAAAGCAAACCAAGTCCACTGTACTTGAACTCTGTAATTTATTATTAGTTCCCAAGTCTTTAATGTAGCACTAAATAGGCAGAGATGCCTGTATTATGCCTAGATGTCAGACTTGTTTCTGAAGCCTTAGCACATGAGAAACTAAGGTTAATATAAGTTTTCTGAGGAGTAATAATGGCAAAGAGAGCATTTTCTGGGCTTTCCTGATATTTTGAGAGTGGTAAACCGGAGAATAAAATGATGGCCTAAACCCAGTAGTACCAGAGGCTATGAGGTGGCCTCCAGCCAGGAGAGGACTGCATGCCCTTTCCTCTTCTCCCCCAGTGCTCTTGATTCCCCTGAGCACAGCGGGTGAGTCTCATTAGTTCTTCCATCAGAGGCCAGTGGAATCAGTCTTTAATCTGAACCTTAGAGAGGGCAAAGAAGAAGAAAACAGGGATTTAGGACAAACTTCTCTTGGGTGCAATCCATTTGCATGGAAGTCCTGAAGGCACCAAGGCTTCTGTGCTTATGCTTGCCTTTATTTTTTGGACTGTCCTTGAGTAGGAATAGTGTTTACACAGTTGCAGAACATTATTGCAATCTCTTTTTTCTTTCTTTCTTTTTTTTTTTTTTTTTTTTTTTTTTTTTTTTGCACACAATTTCTTGTGTGATTTTTCTTGCAGAAAATGACAACATTTTTTTGCTTAGAGAAAAAAATTGGCATTTGAGGTTGTTATTTGCATGATATGGCATACTGTAGGGTTTTTTCAGATTCATTAGTAAAGGGGAAAGAAGATGATTATCCTAAGTGTATCCCTCACTGCCATTGAAAGGATGCACTGCTTCTTCCCCATTTAACAGTTTTGATGGTGCTATTTTGGATAAACAATTTTATGACAGTAGAGTTTTGTCTTGAACAACAAAGCTGTAGCCTAGGAAACTAAACATATCTTTCCTAGGTTTTTTAATTTGCCAGGAGAGTATTTTCAATACTCATGTGTATCTATTTTTTTAACCCACCACAAAAAAAATATTATACTGTTAAAGACTGGGGCAGTCTCTTATTTTTGTATGCATTAGAAAGAAATCTAAGTACAGACACATACTTAATAATAATCCAATTGAACATTTTATCATTGTCAAAGGCATTTGTAGAGGAATCCATCAACTCTTCTGATTTCCATACAAGTCAATTTACTGTCTTCAAAATGTAATGCTAATGGCACTCAGTGTACACACTGTAATCCTTTAAAATAATGTACATGGCAAACGGATATGTTCTCATGCATTAATAATTTAAAAGTTAATTTTAGGTACTTACTCAATGTGATTAACTGATGGATCAGCAGTCTCATATAGAGAAACAGTGAGCACACTTAAAGAAAGAGAATGCTGGAAGACAGCCAGGTAGCTGCCTGCGTGGCAGTTCAAAAATACCTGGGCTTTATCCCTCTGGTTTCCCTTCAGCACTGGATGCAGCACACAGTGGTTTCAAGGGCAGTCTGGGGTTTTAAGATTCCATGTGTGAAGTGCCTTTGAGGTTGAGGTAGCGGGACTTTTGGGGCAGGCGGGAGGATGTTTTGGAAGGCGGGAATCCCTGCAATGCGATCCTGCCGGTTGTTGGCCCGGTTGCATAACTTCCCACTTTTTGAGGACACCCTGTAATGCCGGGGCTGTAAACTGATATTCTAGGGTGGAAATACTACGGATGACAAAGTATAACTGCTTCATCGTGCAGCTAAAGAATGTGCCAGAGAAAACAGCATGAAAGAGTGTGTAGAAGGAGGCATGTGCTGAAGCCCTCGGCTGTGCCTGCTGCAGCAGGGTCTGGGAAAGCAGGAAGAGCTGGACACCTATTTTACAAACCCTGGTCAAATCATATAGGTACAAATACAAAGAGGATAGAGGCTTTGTCTTCACAAGGAGCCACAGGGAGCAGAAAATGGGTAAAGGGTATAGGTTGCACCTGAAGATGTTTCATGTTGATGTAAGAAAGGAATTTTTTTATAGTGAGAATAATCGCCCACTGGAACAACATCCCTGGTGATACGGTGACTCGACACTACTGGAAGTTTTCAGGACACGGTGCCAGATAATCTCATCCAGCTTTAATTTCCCATAAAACGTTGGGCCAGATGATCCTTGGAGATTCCTTCCAAGCTTGGCTACCCTACCATTCTACAATCCCTACATGCAGAAAGTTCTTCATGTAAGCATGTGGGGCTGTGTTGCCAGCCATGCTGTCCTAGGGTCTGGCAGGTAGTTGGTGCTTCCTTGCCTCTGGAGTAATCTCAAACAGAAACCTGAGACCAACTCCCCTCACCTTTTCACTAGGCTAGGAGCCTTCTGCAAGAAGCTGAGAGGAGCTAGCTCCACCTCCAGTCAAGTACCAGTCTCCAGGGCTAGACCCCCCCCCAAATGATCTATCAGGGGTGAACAATAGCTTACGGAAAGTCATGGCAGACCAGAGCAGTGATGGGAAAGAGAAGGGTCAACTAGGGGCTGAGAAGTGACTGTGCATGGAGCAAGCTCCCAAGGAGCCGGGCTGCGTTGGGATGCGATGGGATGGGACGGTACGGTAGAGGCGATGGCGGTGCTGACAGGCTGAAGTGCAACGCTCAGCACCACATCAAGTGGAGATGGCGGAGGGACGGCTGGTGTCGGGGAGAGGCCGAGGGGCCCGGGACATGAGGGGGGCGAGAAGGGAGTGGGCAGCAGAGCGGCACGTGCCGGTGGGAGGCTGAGGTGACACCCACGAGGAAACGGGAGAGATCACTTGAGGAGCCGAACTGCGAGAGTGAGTGGTGAGAAGAGAGCGAGAGATCAGAGCAGGGCTGGAAACGCCGGGACGGAGAGGGCGGGCTGGTAACAAAAACATTCCTTTAAATACAGTAAAGAAGAGCCACGAAGGAAGAAAGAGCCAGAGCAAGGAAGGTATCATGTTACATTTCAAAATATATTCAGCTCGGGCGCTCGGCAGCAATGCTTCCATCCGAGTACGTGCATCTGTCTTAGGAGGAAAAGCCTAGAGATTTCTCCCGCTTCTCCGTGATTTCCTTTTATAGTGCTGGCCACTTCTTGCGAGAGGTGTTTTTTGCCCCTGGCCAACAGAATATTCCTCTCCTCCTGCAGGGAAGCGCCTTGCGTCTAAATCTGCAAGCATTAAAACAGTAGCTCCTAGGGAAGCGTGCAGCTTTACTTATAAAAGAGCTTTTTCGCATCCCCAAGTTATTTGCAAGTTACAAATAGGATTGCTTGGAGCTCCCGTAAAGCTCTGGTGATCCAGAGAGCAAAATACCAAAGGTCCCACTGCGCAGAAGTTAGAAGCAGCAGTCTATAGGAGTGCTGGTGGCAGGGTGAGGATCCAGGGAGATAAGAGTGTGTTTTGCAACCCAGCAGAGCTCGCCGAACAGTTCACCTTACTGCTGGCTGACGCCGAGCGCCTGCTCGGTGCTACCTGGAGTGCAGGAGGGGGAGCTGAGACACCTTCGCGGGTAGTTTTGTGGGGGCAAAACGTGAGGACAGGATGGGGAGGTGAGGTTAAAGAAAAACCCCACGCACGAATGCCTCGCGTTTGCAGATGCCCCCCGGATACTCTGGTGGCTTTATTTTAAAGAAAAAGCACCGAAAGCACGTCTCGGTGCTACCTGTGGCCGAGCTTTTGTTAGCGGGCGGGAAGACCCCGCACCAGCCTCCTAACCTGCCGCCCCCAGCCCCCCGCCCGACAAGGAAAAAGGTTCCGAGTTCGAGCCTCCTACGGCCGTCGGGGCTGCCGGCCGCCCCCTGCCCTCGGCGGAGCTGTGGTGGTGGTGGCGGTGGCGACGGCGGGGGGCGGGCCGGGGCTGCGGCTGCGTGCGGCGGGGCCGGGGCGGGGCGGGGCGCCGCCGGGAGTCAGCTGGGCGCGGGGCGGGAGCGCGGCGGCGGTGGGGCGCCGTTAGCACCGGGAGCTGGCGGTGGCGGCAGCAGCAGCAGCAGCGGCGGCGGCAGCAGCAGCAGCAGCAGCAGCGGCGGCGGCGGCGGCGGCGGCGGCGGCGCGGGCGGGCGGGCGGGCGGGCAGGCAGAAGTTTTCTCCGCAGATCCTTCTCGCACCTCGGGGTCGCCCTTGCGCGAGCGTCCCCCTGGGGTGCGTTTTGATTTAATTTTTTTTGTTTGTTTAACTGCATTTTTTTATTTTAAATTTTTAGTTTGTTTTTTTTTTAAATTGTTTTAATTTTTTGTTGTTGCTTTTTTGAGGCGCGTGGCTCAGAAAGCTTGCCCTCCCCCACCCGTGCCCACTCCACCCCGCCGCCTGGAGGACCCCCCCCCCCCACCCACACACTCCTCCCCGCCCGCGCTCCCGTCCCCGCCGCCGCGCACGTCCATTCCCCCGACCCCTTGTGTCCGCCCGAAACTTGGCGAGTGCGCGGCGCCCGGCGGGGAGGGTGCCGGCCGGCTGGCCAGCAGGTAAGGGCTTGGGGGGCGACGCGAAGCGTGCAGGGGGGACGGCGGCTGCCCCTGGGAGCTATGGCCAATCCGGGAGGGGCTGGAGGGGCTTGCCGGCTCCTCGGTGGCGGAGGCCGGTGGGAGGCGGAGGACGAGAGCAAACTTCCTTTTCCTGGGGCCGTCGGCGAGCCCCCCGTGCCGGCGAAGAGCAACCCCATGCAGCTCCCGCCGCCCGGCGGGGAGCCCCCAGGGCCGGGCGAGGGGCGACCGTCGGCTGCTTGCCGCGGGGCTCGGCCCATTCCCTCGACTCGGGGTTTCCTTGCCGCGTTTTGTTTGCTCGCCTGCTTCGTGCCTCTTCCAGCGCTGCCGGGAGCTGGGCTTTCCCGTAGCTCCGAGTTGGCATCGGGTGAAGCTTTGCCCCGCCAACTGCTGGCCGTGCTGCCCAGACTCCCCCGTGTCCCTCCTCCCTGCTCCCCTCCTCGCCGCTCAGCGTTTGCGGGAGGGCCGGCGGATGGGCAGTTCGCAGAAATGCCACTTCGTAGTGCTGCCACCTTCCTGCTCGTCTGCGGTGCGGATCCGCGGCGGTGGCCGGGAGAGCAGCCCTGTGCCCCACCGTCTCTCCGGGCCGTACCGGGGAACCCCTCGCCTAGCCCAGGGGACCCGGAGTCGGCGGGGGAGTGCTCGGTTTCTCTTGCCTCCATTCCCCACGCACGCAGGGCTCGGCTCGCTCGTTGTACCGCTGTGGTACCTCAAGCCGGGGCTGAAACTGTGGCATCTTTATAAGAACAGTTTGCAGTTAATTGATTTGGCAGATGAACTCCTGCGAAATCCTCTTGCCCGCTTCTGTTGCTGAAGTGCCAGCCCTCCTCTCTCCCCCCACCCCCCGCCTTCTCTTTCCCCTTTTCCCCTTCCCCCTTTTCCCCTGCTTTCCTTTGAAGCGTCGCATAACTCTGTATTGCCAGCAGGATGGAAAGTGCTGATTCAGCAGCCTGAAGCCCCCACTCCATCTGAAGTGGTGGTCTGCCTGAAATGTTCCCATTTGTTGAAATAGGAACATGTGTTGCTGGTATGTCAAAGCAGCATTGATCAGGTTTTCTAAAACAGCCTCGAAGAATGTGGCTTGCTTTTTCCTTAACTAAAGAAAAATGTATTTGAGGTTGGGGGAGTGCAAACGAGAGTGAGATGAGAGGGATGTGAGTAGCTGTCACCTGAAGTTCTGCTTCTGAGGGACAGTTGAAGTTGTCTTGCCTTGAAAAGGTGCTGAGCAATTACTCGTTTTAGCAAAGATTCTGTAGGATGTGTAAGGATGCGTTATCATTCCAACCCAGTCTATTCCTGTGTCTAGAGACTTGTACTTAAAGCTCTAGAAAAGGTATGGAGAAGGGTGACAAGGCTAATCCTGGGATTAAAAGGAGTGAGTTATGAGGACAGGTTAAAAAAAACCACCACAAACGCATGGAGATTATAAAAGCTGCATGGAAAAAGGAAATACGTTTGAAACTTTAAATGACAGCTCTGGCAGTGCTTCATGATCACTTGGGTCTGAGGAAGGGTGCGGGAGCTCAGCAAGATGATCTTTAGCTTTAGTCTACCTGGAGGGCTTACCTCACAGTAGAGCAGAAGAGGGAGAGCTGTTCCAGAGCTGTGTTCCTCTGGCTGGCTGTACAGTTGCACGCTAATATCAAGGCTATTAGGGTTTTCTTCTTTAACTATAAACTCTTCAAAACTCACATTTAAAAGCTGAAGAGTATTGTTTGGTAGCCTCATTGCAACTGCAGTAAACTGAGGAAGCAGCTAGCCCTGATGCTTGCCTCCAGTGATCATTTTACCGTGTTACACTCAGATTTATTTTCTTCACTTGGACTTTATTTGTTCTTAAAGTAGGTCTTGTTTGCCCTGGCTACATATTAAAGATCTTGTGGTACTTCCATGGTTTTTCTTGGTTTTGGTAATCAAAATATCCCCTCCCTTACCACTGTGTAAGTTGGCTTTCATTCTCAGATACAGCCACACCTGGGTTTCAGTAGCATATTCCTGTGTTTTATGTAGTCCAAAAACGCTGCCTGAATGCAAAATGGATCTCTGCGTTTCACTTCCACTTCAGCATATACCATGAAATAAAACAAATATTTGCAGCCCTCTATCTTGCGAGCACTTAAATAGCTCCAGCAAGAATTGTCACAAAGGTTTTAGAAATCTTGGGCCATGTTCTCAGCTGCGCTTGGGGTGCAAATGGGCAAAAAGTATCTGGATCTCTCTGGTTAAGGGATCCTTCCAAGGTGGGGAGTTCCCAGCTGGCAGAGGAAAGGCATAGCTGGGTCATGCGCTGCTCCTGCCAGAAGCATGGGAGTGTTGCACTGGGAGTTTGTTTTCTGACAGCACTGAAGTAGCAGATGTCCCTCTAGACTGTGAGGCACCAGCAGCTTCCCTGGGCATGCCTATGGGTGGCAGGAGGTTAGCTGGGGAGCTCCTGGGTAGCTTCACTCTGGGTGGGACCATGCTGTCTCTCTTCTCCTCCTTTCTGCCATGCTGCTGTACGTGTTGGTTGTGGAAGCTTATGGTGATAGTGCTGAATGAGACCAGATTTCTAGGCAAAACTTTTCCTTAAATCAGCTGAGCTTTTTCTTGGGAAGTGGCATGTGTGTTGGGGAGGCTGGAATGCTTTTTCAGAGACCTGGAAGCTGCCATGGGAGAGAGAGATGAGAGGGAATGGCTTTTTATGTGTTTTTAGAATGCATTTAAGTATTTCCTCAGGTAAAGTTTCACTGGTGACAGCAGACACTGTCGTGCAAAAACCTTACCAGTTTCTGCTGGCCTTTTAATGCTAAACCAATACATGAGCTTTATTAGTGGGGTTGAGGAAAAAGCTTTTCCTCACTTTAAGCCAGCATTTCTGTTCAGAGTAAGACTAAGCCTACTTTTCTTTGAATCTCAACTATGAGGTTATTGATGCCATTTCACAGTACAGCATTTCTTTTGTGTACCCACCTGGCCCAGTGTTTTTGCAAACAAGGAGGACAACTCCAGAGACCTCTGCCTCTGTCAGCCTTGCATGAAGCTTGCCAACTGGCTTGGCTGGACTGTGGTTGCATAAGCCTCCTTCTGTAGGAAAGCAGGCTAAGAAGTTAGGATTGTTTTTTTTGGATACTGGACCTGCTTCTGGGCATGTGCAAAATATACCAGTTGTGACTCTTCACCTAGGGACATCTAGGAATGGAGAGCTGTTTCCTAAAAGGTTCAACTCCACATTCTTTTTAGGATTTAGGTGTAACGTGGTCTCCAAGGAATCCTTTTATAGGCACTGATCTTCTTTTATGTGTTTGCCATCCTTACACTGCCTGCTGGTTAGGACAGCACTTTGCAACCCAAAGTTGGATGTGGCCAAGCAGTTCTTTTTTCCCCGCCCCCCCATAATTTTTCTCTCAAACCAGTGGTTGTTATGAAAGATACTAGCAAAAAAACAGATGACACCTTGTTGACTTTTCTGTCCTTGTACTTCTTGAGTTGTGAGCTTCTGAGCTTGTCCCATGCCAGGTCTTTCCTATTCTCACGCCATCTGTTGATTTGGAAGATGTTGTTTAACAGCAGTTCTCCTGTTAGCTCAATATGGCTCCTCTGTTGCATTATGGATGTGGGGAGGACTATTCCAAGGAAGCCAGATTCCACTATGAGTGTAGCATAAAAGAAAACTGTTGATCAGGGTGAAGCATCATGTCTTCAGACAGACTGTTAATCTCTTTGGTGATGGAGCAACCAGGATAGTCTCACTTCAAGATCTGGCTGGGTACAACCTATAATCCCTTTGCTGGCGTGCTTTATTCTCATGACCAGTGTCTCTCCAGTGGATAACCAGATGTGAAAGCAATTCAAGACACTTCATTTTGCATATAGATATGTTCATGTGGAACTGGTGCCATTTGTGACTTCTGGTAGCTTGTAAACTCATGATTTGTATAGGAACACTGAAGACTCAAGGAGTCATGAAGTGAGTCACCATCAATGACAGGTTATAATGAATCTCTCATTCTGAGAGATTTACACTGATCCTCAGCCGTTGCCTGAAAACTCATCTTCCTCTTTTATTTCCTAGAGTCTTTCATAATTCACAGATGGATCAGTTCATGCAGAGCAAAATGGACATGGTTATCAGGGCTGAAAGCATTACAACTTCAAGCCCTACTTTAGCCTAGTGCCCTTCTTAAAGGTTCTATCTTTCTTGCTCTCTGTAACAGAAAAGACCAACACTTTCTGTTTAACAATGAGTAGCCAATGCTGCCAATGAACTTGAAAACTTGTTGGAAGATGCTCTTACAAAAGCATGAAGTTTTGAGCACTGGGTGAATAATTTTCTGTTAGGAGAAGTTGATGACTGTGTGGCTGCTTGGGATTTTACAGGCAAACCCATAGTGGAAAGGACAGAGTATCAAGTTTGGATTGAATGAAATTATGGGCAGGATTAATCCTACATGTTCTTCAAAACTGAACATTAATGCTCATTTACAAGCCAAGACAGCTTTTAATGAAACCTGCTAATTTTGTATCATTTAGTTAACTCATGAGGTGATGCGATTACTGCTCCTGGATGGCTACAGCAAAAGGTGGCCATCATAAAGATGATTTGTTATAGATGGGTGATCAGTGTAGGGGACCTTCTCCAACAGCATGGATAGTGCAGCATCTAATTAATACGGTATATTAGTGTGAGGGACCCTTTTCTTCCTGAAGCCTTTCAGAAACCTTTAAGTCATATTTGGTAAGTCATGATAACTTGGGAGAGAGGAATGTTGTAGAGGAAAATGTATGCTGTGTACATATTATGTATGCTATGAAGTAAAATCACAGGTTGTGTCAAGCTTGTATATTGCTGGAGTGACTTGGACATAATCTCCGCACGTGGCACAGAAGTGTACCTCATTGATAGTGAGATACATAAACTTTTCCTGGAGCTGGAAAGAGGCAAACTGTTCCATGGTGTTCCTTGAAACTTTCAGTACTGCTGGCTTTGAGATTTTGCTGGTTCAGATATGATGGGATGAGGCTTGTTTGCTTAAATAGTTTGTTGACTTGGAGAAAAGATTAGCAGCAAGATATTTCGTCTTTACACCTGAAGGTTGGTCAGTCTCTGCTTATTTTTCCTGGGGAGAGAGTTAGGGGAGGTGTGAGTGTTAAATTTACTGTGCAGCATACTTGTGTGAAGAGCTTTGGGACTAGAGTGGTAGTCCTTGGATGAAGAGGCGATGAGTGCCCTAGAGGAGTTTGCTGGGAACACCATGACAGTCTCTGTGTTTTCTCTTCCTGCGGGCAGATACTCCAGAGTATTTGAGAAAGAAACACGGTGTCCTATTTCTGTTGGACTCCAGAGAAAGACTGTAAGAGGTTTTCCCATTATCTTACTCTCCTGCTGCTAAGCTATCATCCTTAGGCCAAGAGCAACAAGTTAAGCAGCCACGTCGATCTTAATGCCCAACTGTTATTAATGATTACAGTGTTAACTATTGGACAGTCCTGTTGCTCCAGCAGTGCTGTTCAAACAATGCATTTCTTAGTGAGTCTGTTGCAGCTTTTTCAGAGGCCAAAGCCAAGGAACATGGGCAACTTCCAAAAAGGCAGTTTTACATAGGCAGGTCATGATGAATGGGGTAATTGTAAACACATGTTTGGTTAAACCACTAGCAAACCAGCCTCTGATTCTTCCCAGCCTTCATCAATGCCAGCTTCTACTAGTTGTTAACGGGACAAAAATAGGAAATGACTTCCCTGGCAGGCAAACTATAGAGGAAATGCCATGCCATCCTGTTGGAATAAACCTATAGCCCAGTGGGAAGGAACTCTCCTGCTGAGCAGCGTTGGGGATTTTCACATTTGTTCACAAAGTAAACTTCAGAGCGAGGTTCTTGTGCTCCCTTTGTGCTTACTGCTGCAGAATTGGCGTCAACAGAGAAATTGGAGAAACCAAGCGGCTGCTGTGAAGCTGAGCCTGTGGTTGCAGAAGACTGTGGATAAGTAAGGGTGTATAATACTCCATGACACCAGTATCAGTCTTTCATTATGCATCCCTGGTGAGAAAATCAATGAGCAGGAAGAATCCTCAAGTCTTGTATGCTCTTTTCATGGTGGAGATTAGCACTTGATGAACACTTGGAAAATTCTTTCAATGCCTGGGATCTCAATTTTGGCTTTCTGATGACTTGATCAAGTGGCTGCAGCTCTGTATTAACTCATGTTGTTGGTTTGTAGCACAGACTAAGTTTTTAGAAGCTCTTTTTTCCCTTCAATTAGCTTTACTTCTAGGCCACATTCAGGTAGTAATTTTGGTTTTGAAGCCATGAGGAAGGGATTTCTTGAAATGTCACCCAAATACCTGTCACTCCAGATGTTCCCATTACAACAAAATTTGACACTTAAGCCTATTCCTGGTCAGAGAGTTGTAACTGGGCTCTGTGTCCGTGCATACTTTCTATGCTTCAGTAGTGCTTTAGATTAAAAAACAAACTGGCAGAAGAGATTTAGATCCTTTAGGAAAGGAAATACTGTCAGATAATTTTCCCAGGTCTTGATATTAATGGAGGACAATAGCACAAGGTAGTTACATATGGGAAAGGAATATATCAGAGTCTTTCAAAATCTGAAATAAAAATGGAAAAGTAATTTTTTTTCTTGTTCTTTTCTTCCTCCCTCCCTTCTCTTCTTTTCCACAATGTTAATTTCTGCCAGACTACTATGTACAGATTCAGATAGGAGAACGTTCTCTCTAAATGGGAATTGGGAGAGGGGGTGAGAAGGACTGGGGGAAGGTAAAATCTGTAGGTTGGTCTTGCTTCATGTACTGTTAAAGCACTGTTAAAGCTCTGAGCATCCTTGGAAAGGAATAAGCAGCTTTTATTATATTTAGGCAAAAGTGTGGAATTAGACATCAAGGAGCTAGAAAAGCTAAAAATTCAGAAGGTTGTGATATTTTTGTCTTGTGCCAAAGCCTTTTAAGAAAGGCCTGCTTTTCCTCCTGGCTCAAATGTATTGAAGTCCATTTAGGAGAACGTTAAGGGAGAGATACATATTGCAAGGCCATTGATTCCTCCTGGATTAATGTCTTGTGGGTGATAGTACTTCATTCTAATAGCTTCTCATGCTGACATCACCCAAGATGTCAGGGGATTATGTCAGGATTCAAGCCTTGATATTGTGCAGAACAATGGCTCAAGTGCTGGCAGATGCTTTCATGATGGGTCAGGTTGCTTTTGTTACTCATGTCTACCTTAAACTGTGATATTCCAGTGTAATAAACAAAACACTTTCCAAGAGAAAGGTATTAGTGTAACGAAGTTGTGAGGGCAAAGTACTACTTGCTGCTAAATTTTATGCTAGAGACGGATTTGCGATGAGCATCTATAATCTACACACAGAAAGGCATGCATTTTTAACACTCGCCAACTTTGTATCTTTTGCTTGCTTGTTTGTTTTGTTTTAATTGTTTTTTTTTCCTGTGAAGCATTGTTTCATTCCAGGAATCCTGAAGTTGAGGCTGAAAGTTTCCATTTTTTTTAATTGTTTTTTTTTTCCTTCTTGGCTGCTGGGCACCTAGCTTTAGTTCTTGTTTTTAAATGATGGTTCTTAATGAAGCCCCCTAAGGTGGAAACAATCAGAGGAGCCTACTATTATGCTTTAGAAATGATCAAAATAGAATGTCATAGATTATACATAATTTTCATGAACTGATAGCTTTTAATATTCTTTACTTGTAGGCTATTTTAAGATTACCTATAGTAATGACATTTAACATTTGAAAGGCTTCAGATGATGCTTTTTTAAAAATTTTTCCCCCCTCTCTCTCCTCCTAAAATGCTTAGGGAGAATTAAGAAAGGACGAGTGCATAGCAAATGGGTTTCTGGTATCTCTGTGTCCCAAAGCTTGTTTTGCGTTGAGCATGTATGTTTTGCTCTAGAGCTGATGCTAAAAAGGTCAGGAAAAGTCTCTATGGAATACCTTGCTAGCAAAGGTGGATTTTATTGTTACATGGTACTTTGGAAGAGCATTACAAAGAATGTTGCAGCTGATGCTGTGCATGCCCGATGAATTCAGGTGGGCAGTGATGCTTGCAGCCCTTGGTTGAGTTGTTGTCCAGTAGTGTCTCTCCTCCTGCTTTCCCCCAGTATTATTTGGAAAATAGTACTGATGATTCAGTCTTGGGTAGGAGAATGGCTTTGCAAGATGCTAGCTTGTCTTAGCCTTAGTTAATTTTGGTAAGTGTATAATTTATCCTGGTTTATGTGTTCAACTCCTCTTCCCAGCGGTGGGAGAATTTCTTGTGGGTATTTGGAAAGGCAGTCCTGTGCTGTAGCAGTCTGACTTTCAGGTTTTCTTTTATTCATCTCTGAGAACTTCTGGGGGCCCTTCATGTCCAACAGTCCAACTCTTGGTTACAAGTTTGTTCCTGAGGTTTCTCATTTAAAATTCAGATGAGCTAAAGTGTTGCTTCTGTAGGTGATGTGAAATAGCCTATCAGATGAATTTGGCAGATCTCAGTAGAGTTTGAGGGAGACAGCTAGTGTGTAGCCATCAGTGATGGAAAGCACATTTTCCTTTTTAGAGTCCTCAAATACGAATTTCTATTGTGAAAAATCTGCATTGTGAAGGGGTTGAAGAAGCTTCTCCCCTGGAAGATTATTCGAGATATGCGTAGCTGTATCATTCTCTGGTCATCATAAACCAGAATAACTGAGGAATTAACTGGTAATAAATTAACCCTTATTCATGTATGAGAAATATCAAGAATAATAGATGTTCATACTTATGCCAGTGTTATGAGGAACACTGGAGTTTTAGTTGACTTGCCCTGAAATGTTGTAAAACATGCTTGTTTCAGGCCAGTTACCAGCTGAAATGTTTTATTCCTGGAATGTTTCTGTTGTTCCCAGTCTCACAGTCCCAGAGCTACCTGTGAGCTGGTTTAGCTGCTATATTCTGACCAAGAAGGAGTTTCTACAGCCAAAGTAAAGTATAGGCACTAGAGGTGACTTCTGTTTAGGAGAGATGGTCTGTCTGACTGTTGGGCAGCTCTTGTCCATAAACTACTGTGAATTTTGAGGGCCTGCCTTGGACAGAGTTGCACCTTTATCAGCCTTGCAAAAGCTAGTATTCTTTAGCCTGGAAAAAAAACACCCCTGCAAACTGAAAACCACAATAAGTTACTTAGTAATTCTGGTTATTATTCTTGCCTGTGGTGAATGTGGAATAATTTCTGGGGCAAGGTGTCTTTCCTTTGTTGTACCAAACAGAACTCGGCAATACTTGGAGCTTGGGCTGTTTGGCTCTTTTACAGCAGTGACTGATGTTCCTCTTCTGAGATGTTTCTGGTTGGCTTTTTCCATAATTTTAATACAGAAAAGTTGGAACAAATCAACTAGCTCCATGCTTTTGGCTGAGTACTAGCTCCCTTGGATGTGTACTCTTGGGTGGACTGAAGAAGGTCTTTCCTGAGCCTTCATTACAGGGGTGTGTCTGTCTAAAATGAGGCTGCTGTGAACAAATTTCAATTTTTGTATCAAATGCTACTTGTAATGCTTCAGTCGCTTTGCATGGCTGTATTGGGTTTTTGGGGTATTGTGATGAAGGAAGTAATAAATGAGAAGTAATTTCATGGGTGTGCTGACATGGTTGTTTATGGATGCCAAGTTTCTTCCTCTTCTCAGAATATATGGCCAACATTTATGCTTGCCTTTAGCCATGGCATATCTGTACTGAGTTTGGCAGTGATTCAGAGAAGACTTACCCAGCCAGAGAAGTATCCATGGGATGACTTTTTGATTTTTTTTTTTAATGTTTGCTTATTCTTGCTTTTTAATTGTGTGGGGACTGGAGCTTTCTTCCTGCAGCTTGTCTAAAGTCAAGGTTCTGAGTTAGGATCTCTCTTGTGTTCAAGTTGTGTGGTCAGAGTGAATTTTTGCCTAAACCTATGGTTGAGGTATAAATGGTTGCACTGCATGGACAGCAATGTTCTCATCCAGTAGATGGTCTCAGTTAATCTCTCCCTGCTAGAGTCATAGAATTCTGCAATTCTAATTGTTAATCTGAAGTTGAGCTATGAGGTGTGTGCTTTGCGTGAGAAGTGTGCTAACTTTTCTAAATCCTGGCTCACTATGAATAAAGAGCAGAGGTTCCCAATGAGGCTTTCTTCACTCTTTCCTGTCCTGAGGCCAATGGTTGCCTCTCTGCAGCTCCTTCTTCACCAGTATCATCTTCTGCTCCCACATCAGCCCTGCAGCCATGGTGCCTCCCTTTCTGGCTACCCAAATACCCCATTTTTTTCTTGGGGTGGGTGGGGTGTATGTATCTCAGGCTTGTGATAACTGGCAGAAGGCCTCAGTGGTGGCAGAGTTCAGGGAGCTGGAGTTGGTGGTGAGCACTAGTATTGTCAAGAAGAGAAGTGTTGTGGTTTAAGCAGCACATGCCCACTTGCTCGCTCATCCCCCTTGGAGGGATGGGGAGGAGAAAATACAATGAAAAGCTCATGAGTCAAGACAAGGACAGGGAAGGATCACTCACCAGTTATGGTCCCAGGAAAAACAGATTTGGCCTGGGGAAAAAGAATCATTTAATTTATTACCAATCAAATCAGAGTAGGATAATGAGATGTAAAACCAGATCTTAAAAACACCTTTTCCCCACCCCTCCCTTCTTCCCAGGCTCAACTTCCTTCCTGATTTCTTTGCCTCCTCCCCCCAGTGACACAGGGGGATGGGGAATGGGGGTTGTGGTCATCTCATCACAGGTTGACTCTGCTGCTCCTTCTTCCTCAGGGGCAGGACTCCAGAGTCTCTTCCCTTACTCCATTGTGGGGTCTCTTCCACAGGAGAGTGTCCTTCATGAACTCCTCCAACCTGAGTCCCTTGGGAGCTGACTGCTTCAGCATGGGCATCCCACAGTCACAGACTTTTTCAGGCAAAGTCACCTCCACTGGCATGGGGTCTTCCAAGGCTTGAGATCCACCTCTGCTCCAGTGTGGTTCTCCATGGGCTGCCGGCAGACAACCTGCCACTCCACCATGGGCTGCAGGGGAGTCTCTACACCTCCCCCTCTCTTCTGCACTGACTTTGGTGTTTGCCATATGTGTTTCCATCACACCCCGCTCCTCTCTCTGCCAAAGGTCTCCTAGCAGTTTCTTTTCCCCTTTTGAAATAATACTGTTGTAGGGGCACCTCCATTGTTGCTGATGGGCTCAGCCTTGGCCAGAAGTGGGTCCAGCTTGGAGCTGGGAGAGCTTTGCAGCCTCTGACAGAAGCCACCTCTGTGGCCCCTCCTCCGCTACCACAGACCCCACACAGAGAGGAAGAGTCTTGAAAAGGTGTGTCAAAAGAGAGGTGGTATGGCAGTAAAACCAGTTTGCCGCTTTGCTTTGCACTGTGTTAATGTGCTGTGTTGACACCATGAGTTAAAGCAGGTTTTCATGATAGAGACTTGGTCTATGGGACAGAGTTTCTGGAATATCTTACAGGTACTGAAAACTTGTTCGTGTGGGGCCTTTGATGGACCTTGATGCAGTTTAGTGCTTTAATTTGGTAGGCGCCTTATAATTGGTCTGTTTACAAAGCTGACTGTGGCTTGGGAAGATGAGAAAAAGTGAAAGGAATATCATGCTGCTTGTCACAGTTGGGGTGAGAGGTGTCCTTTTGCAGGTCAGGACTAGGGCATCATCAGCCTGGTTTTGGTTGAAACTTAGGGGTTCAGTGAGTGGAGTTATGGCAATGCCTTTCAGCATCATGGTGTGTGTAGGGCTGGTTCCTGTTGGCTGCTGCAGTAGGAGCCACAGTTCAGGCTGGGCCATGGCCCTTAGCTCTATGGGAGCTTTGCATGACTGTGGCTGTGTGTGGAGCTGAGGGGCTTGGGGGAGAGAGAGCTTCAGGTTGTGCCTTCCTGTGGTCTTCTGAAATCCTTTTTAAAATTGTGCTGTAATGCGGTGATTCCTGTTACGTGACATCCTAGCCAGGTGGCATCAGGTCCCTAAAAAAAAACAGTGGACTGAGAGTATTGTGTCAAAAGTGGCTTTCACCCTCTGAAACCCACTAGCAGTTTAAAATTAACCAAATACTTTTGTAGGTTAAATGAATTTTAATGACTTTCTACCATTTTTATTAGAAGAATCTGTTTACAACCTTGTTGCCTTAGTGCAGCCTGGATTGTCAATGTTTGAGCTTTTTTATCAATTAAGAAGATTTTGCAGCATGACAGTGATTTCCCTAAAGATTTCTCTGGTCAATGAGGAAACAGCAGCATTAGTATAAATCAAAGCAGAGCAGCCCAAAATAGCTGTATCCCAAAACAGACTTAACCAATAAAACTTTGAATTATGATGTTATCTTCCACCAGGGAGCACTGCAAAGTCTCCCTGCCTTTTTGTGTCATGTTAGAAAGGACTGAGCCATCCCATTGTTAGGAAAAACCTCACAGAGTAAAGACCTAAAACTTAACTAAGAATGTAAATGTACCTTGGATTTGAATATAAATGCATACCAACTGCAAATGGTTGGGTTTTTAAAAATTGTGATATTTAACAAAAAAGAAAGGTTAGAAACCGTTCCAGTCTGTTTTTGAGGATTTGATTGACATTTTCTGTGACCCCTTTGCTCTTGTGTCTTGCAGCAGTGGGAGGGCAGGGCAAAAGGAAATCTATGTTAAAACAGAGTTTGGGAGATGTGGTGAGGACCTAGAAGAGAAGGAACGAAGTAAGGCAATATTGACACAACACTCAACTTTTTAATTGGCTTTGACTTTTTTTTATTTCCTCCATTCCCAATGCACCCACTTCTCAGCAACATAGGGGGAGTAAAATTGATTTCTGTAGTCATGTAGGTATTTCCAGGCTGATGGAGTGAAAAGGCAAAACAGGCTGCTGTCCACACACCTCTCCCACCCCCAGCACCATTCAGGTGAAGATGATATTTTTTTGGAGTAATGCTAACCCTTTATTTGAGCTGCAGTTGGGTGTCCATATGGCAAAAGCCTGCTGTTTCTGAGGGCTGTGTTTTGCCTGTGTGATGATGTATTGCTCTGGGTTCACTTTTGTGTTCTAGCTAGTGGGAATCAAATTCTGAGGTGATGATTGCATAATTAAAGGTGATTTTTATTTATTTTTTTTTTTTACAAATAAGAAAAAAAATGGGAGAGAACCAAGTGTTTATGCCACAATGTATAGTAAATATCCAGTTTTTGATACAGGTAGCTAATTCATGTCTAAAACTTGGCTTGACTTCAGTCCTGGTCTAAACCACAAGTGTCACTTTGGAGTAGATGTTTATTTACTGTGTCCTGTGGCCTGGTGACTGTTGGGACAGCCGGGGGATTCCGGGGTTTACCACATGGTGAGGCATCTGAGCAAAAATGCTTCTGCTCCTAGTGGCACTCCATGTGTGAACTCCTTAAAATGGCCTCTTCAACTGTCTTGATTTATAAAATCAATATGTGTTTATGTTTTTTATTTTTTAAAGAAGTATTTCATTTTCCCTTCTCTTTTATTTCCCAGCCCTGTCACTCTTCAGGAGGGACTGATACTTTGCTGGGTGTAAGCCCTGTACTCCCAAGATCCCAGTATCTGCAGTTGTAAAGATGCAAAGCAGGGAGTGGACAGTCATTCCTGATAGTGAGGGAAGGGCACTGGTGTTAATCCCGTAAATCCACAGTGGGCCCCTCCCGTGAATAGAAACCTGATCTTAACTCTTAGATCCTCCTTGTTGCTGCTGTGATATTTACATATAATTCCTGCTTCTTAAAAGAAGAGAGGGTTAGCTCTAGTCAGATTCAAGGAAAACTGTATGAACTAACCTTACAAATACTTATCCCTACATCAGTGTCTTACTATGGGATACTGAAGAAAAGATGGCAAATGACTTTTTTTCACACTGTTAAAATATAAAGCAAATGCAATTCCAAAGCTTTCCTTAAGCCTCTGTGGCATGCTGAAGTATCTTCCAGTTGCATGGTTAAAGGCTAAAATAAGTCTTGTATGCAGGAATAATGGATTTGGAAGATTTGTGAAATGCCTGTCCCTAGCTACTTCCATTAATGCAAATTGTGGATGCCACACTGTAGGGTGTGGGGAGGGAAACTGGAGAGAGAAAAATGGCTGAATAAGATGATAATGCTTGCAGTTATGCCTAATCACAGTTTGTTTCCTGTAAATACTCACAGAGGTTTTGCATAGTGAGAACAAATGCAAATGCAATTTGGAATATGCTGGTGGGTACAGCTCAATGCTCATGATCTAAAAAAAAAAAAGTAAAATTTGAAGGGACTGAGTTTTGTTGTGGTTTCCCCCCACCCCCTTCCAAACCTGCAGAAATGTTTGCTACTGAGTAAGCAAACTCCTGCCTGACAGGAGCTGCACTTTATAGTAGTGACTGGTAATTGTGCTGAGGTACCATGTATAGGTGATTTTCTTCCATACTGTTCTGGAAGAAGAGATTTCTCCACTCAATGTACCCTTGAGGACCCGGAGAGCCAATGAAACCTTGAGATTTTGATCTAGAGCTCACAGATTATGGCTAAGCATATAAGAATATTCAAGACATTTGAGTCAAAGTGGTGTTTCTGCTATTTTTCTTCCAGTAGTGATGCTCTCATCAGGGTACTGTTGGCCTTATGCCTCACTGTTGTTAGATTCTTGTTGGTTTGTTATATTAAGGCATAGTTGGATCCATGTACCAACCAACAGAGAAAAGTACACAGGTTTAGACCTTTTAAAAAGATATTTAACATGTAAAGTTTGCAGTGGATTTTTTTTTAAAGTTATTTCTGCTATGAAGGTTACATTTAGCATGCAGCTTGTTGGTATTTTCACTTTGGGTAATGTCCTTCAAAGAAAAAGATGAGGCAATACATGTGTGTTTAGCTTCTCTTCCTTGTAGTGTAGTCTTAGCTTCGGAGAGGTCAACTAGTCAATAAAAAAGCTGAAGTATAGTTGTGTTTTTTGAGGGCAGTTTGGTGACAGTGATGGGGATACTTCATATATACTCTCCAGACAGTTTGTTGATTTATTGGGGGTTTTTTTGGTGTTTTGTTTGTGTGTGTTTGTTTTGGGTTTTTTTGGTTTTTGTTTTTGTTTTTTTGTTTTGTTTTGGTTTTGGTTTTTTGGTTTTTTTCTCCTTTTAGCAATTTTAACTTCATGCTTTTCATTCCTCCAGTGCCCTTACACCATTCTCTCCCTGCCACTCCCACCAGTAATGTTTTCCTAAATCATCTTTGTTGCTTTTTAAACCTTTCTTTTTCTTCTGGAACTTGTGGTGATGGAGAACAGACCCTTCTTCAGTTATTTGCGGAAGACTTTCATATATTTGAAGGATGTCATCATGACCCTTACTGTCTCTTCATCTGACTGAGCTCCAATTCATTCTGGGTTTTTTTTTGATTTTCCTCCTAGATGCCATTCTGTGTGTTACTATTGCTTTTGCTTGGATTCTTTCCAGTTCATCTTTTTTTGAAATTTGATGAAGAGTGAATACAGCATTGTCCTGGAAGCTTTATCAGCCATGAGTAGAACAGAACTGTTGTTTCATGATTCTCACATAAATTCCTCTATACTTTCCTGTGTGGTGTTCGCCTCTTTCTCAACAAAGAATTTTCCAGTTTCTAAAACTTGCTTTGAATTCAGTCTTCCAGCAAGCTGGCATCTTTAAGTTAGCAGCTTCTCCAAGTTTAATGAGTGTCATTTTCTCCTTCATTATCTAGATCGTTAGTCTTAGAGTAGTGTGAGACCAGGGCAGATCTCTGCAGGGGTTATTTGGTATGTCAAGCTATTATCTGAGTCTTTCCCTTTTTTCAGCTCTGAGCAAATGGTAGGTCAGTGCAGTTATCCAGTCACTTTCAAATCTGGAATAAGGTGACTGTTTGCTTTAGTATGACAAATCTTTGTTAACTTTTCATAAGAGTGTGTTATGAATCTTTTGACATGGTTTTGTTAATGTCAAGATTCAGTGTCCACTGCTTCTGTGTTCCCAAAATGTACTGCTCTAGCATAGCAGGTATTTGAGTTGATATGATCTGGCTTATCCGTGAACAATCAGTTTTGTTTAATTTGATCTCTTATTTTCTTCTTGGTGCTAGCAAATGTGTTTAATGCACTCCATTTGCAAATAGGCAAAAACTGTAATTCTTCAGGTTCTTCTTTCCTCTCCCCTCCCACTTCTTTAAGGATATCACTGCCATTCTCCAGCTTCTTATTAATTTGACAGTCCTCTATGAACTCTTACGAATAACTTACAACTATATAAATAAACTTATAGTGGCTTGGAGCTTTAAGAAGAACCCAAACTGTCTGACATGTTCGTGACTGAACCTCATGAAAAACAGCAAAAGTTGATTTATCTAAGTATTGTCTCATCTGTGCTTTCCTTTCCTGCCCCTCCTCTCCCCTCCTCCCCCCCATTGTCTTATCATTGCTATTATTAGTATTTTTTGTTGTTTTCACAATATTATGTATAGCTTTCTTGTGAAAGGGATGAGTGGACTGACCTTTCCCTTAATCATTGTTTTATTCCTGCAGAATTATAGAACAAGTTTTTGATACTTACGATGTCTCTTGCCTCACCTTCACTTATATTGATAGTGCAGTAATTGTCATCAGGCTATTGCTCTTGTGCAGATGAATGGACTCTGCTTGACCTCTTTAGCTAGCAAGGGACAACTTCTAATTGTTGCTTGCTTTTAGTTCTGTATGGGCAACAGCAACACTTATCTTGGGTCTGAGGATTAACTGGAAGCCAGTTAAAACCTGGAGATGAGAGAGAGCATTCAGTGGCAGAGAGCTATCTTCAACTACAAAGGCACGTTTTTTCATCTTCAGTCAACCCACTGAGATGGTCAATGGGCAAATGCCAAAAGATAGAATTTTTCACCTCAGCTGGTTTTGTCAGATTTGGGTTTGAGAACATCATGTTGTTCATGCCCCTGGTCAGCTCAGCCATGATTCAGAAGCCATGTGAAGTTTTATATATAGCGCTTTTTATGAGAGTAGCTTAAAGAATGAAGTACTGAAATATACTGATAAACCTAAAATGGCTAGATAATCAGATGATAAACTAGAGGCTTGGGCCTTTGTCACCACCAGATCTAGAAACATGTTGGATAAGGGGATGTTTACAGAGTGGAGACAGTGAACAATGCTAATACTGTTCACAAAATAAGACAAACCCTTCTGAAAAGGAACGTACAGTTTCAAGAACAGATGGTCTAGTGGTAATAGAGACTGACAATTTTTCTTGGCTGGCATCCATCTTTCAGGTTAGAATCTTGTCTTGAAAGCTCTCTCATAGGGTTGACTTCCCTTCTGCAAAGTACTTGATAAAAAGTCAGTAAATACCTCACGGGAACTTGTTCTTCCTGGTCTAACAAAAATGAGTTTACCATGAAAGTGCAAGGTAAGCAGCACTAAGCTCATGGGAGCAGGTACTCTTTGCTGGAGCAGCCTCTGGCTATTTCGGATTCTGTTCTGCTCTCTGTGCTCCAGAATTAACATGCTGCAGGACGGTTGTCACCCCTTTGATGGAAGGTGGGAAGACTGACTTGAAAACATGCGCAAGTTTGCTTTGATCATCTTTCATTTCTTCTGCAGAAGCAGCATATTGTTTGTTAGACAGAGCTTACATAATCCTCCTTCTGTGTGTATGTAAACATATTTAACACAGGCCTTTTGTTGCTTGACTAGTTTGAATTTATCCATAATGTACGTGCAGTGTGGAAGGGGACAGAAAAGGGATGACTAAGAGGATGCATTTCAGATTTCTTCGCTCCTCTTAATGCCCCAGAGCTTGCATGGTCTCATTACGGAGCAAAACAGAGGTGAAATAATCTCATTCCTATCTTCTATCTGCACCCTACTCTGCGAAGAGCAGACTGTCTCTCTCTCTAACGTATCAGTGGTATCACAGCCCTCCTTCTTTGATCGCTGTGTTAGTTCTCCTGTTGCACGGTAGCTGGTAGAAAGGCTTTAAGTGAGGAATTAACATAGAAGCCTGTGCCATTTTTGGCTAGCTGTTAGTATTTGAAGTCTTCTAAATCGCCCACTAAAGACAATGCAGAAGAACAATAGTCAGCCTAGATATGTGGCATGTGTGTTCTTGTTTAATATCGGAATTCCTGGTATGGCCAGGGACCTATGCCAGCTTTGGCAGTACAGGGCACAGTTCAGATACTTAAGTACTATACTAAAAATAACGGGACTATTTTAGACTGGGTCCCAATTAGGGAGAGAATAACTTGTTGCTCTGCAATCAGTAATCTGAAGTAGCAGGCGGGCTGCAGTGTGTAAGTAAACCTGTCTGTTTTGCTTGAGGAGCTGCCAGTTTTGACACTGCTTCGTCACTCTGTTCATTAGACACCTTTCCAGAGGTAAACAAAGAAAAAAAAATCATCCTCTGAAGACAAACTTTTTGTGTTTTAATTCAGATTTTAATATTGCAGTGTCTAATAGCATTGGAGTTCTAATCCTCCAGCGGTATATTGGGAAATTCCTAGAAGGCAGGGAGCGGGAGGCGAGAGTTGCCACTCGGTGCCCTCCCCATCGCAGCCAGCAAGCTTTACCTTTCCCTGCCAAAGGGCAGTGAGGGTGAATCTGAGCAGGCAAGGAGCTGAGGGACTAGTTTGAAGATGATTAGTTGTCCCCTTGTTAGTCTACAAGGGATGGAGGAGGAAGGGGTATGGTTCCTGAAATGTGCTGCTGCTGCTTTCTTTCTTGTGTCAAGAAGTACAGTGAAAATAACTTGTACATCTAAGTGCCTGAGACAACATGTTACTTTACACTTCAGTAGTTTCTCTCTGATGGTTTTATTTTTGGTGATGCTACTTGTTTCACCTTCTATTAGATTGCTCACATCTCACTGAAGCGAGTTAGACAAAGCTGGATTTTGTGGTGCGCACAGCGTGTCTGGCAGTGAGGCAGGAGCAGGCACACTCAAGCATCCAGATCCTCTGGTCTTGGAGGTGGTTACTTGCATTTGGTCCCAGTTCTCTACTGATGATCAGAACAGGATTGTGTATGTAGCCTTATGCAAATACTGCACTGGATAGACTTGTGCTGATGCTCAAGATAAAAGCTAAAAGCACCTAAAACTTCTATTTTTGTATACGTCTTTCTAGCATGCTATTTTGAGAACATGAAAAAGCCAGAATCTTTTTGCTGTTTTGACTCCCATGCTATTTTGGAAGTATCTTTTAGCTTTGTTTAAAATAAAAAGCTGATTAAAGAGGAATTCAAGGTCTTGTTCAACTATGGTCTCTGAACAGCTTTCAGTACGGTGTTGAACTTATGTTGAGATTTCATGAGGACTTTATTTGTGCTTCTGCACAAAGCTTCATGTTCTTTAAAACATTAGATTTTGATTTGCTGTTGTATTGGCCTGAAATGTAAAGAAAAAGGCTTCCTAGATACCCATTATGAAAATAGCACCTTTCTTATTCAGTGCTTAAGAATGTCACATCTTGGATATAGTATATTCCCATAAAAATAGTGGGTGAAGCAGTTTGTTTTGTGTTGTAGAGCCAGCTTGTCAAGCTGCAAGCTGCATGGATTCTACCTTCTGCATATTGAAGCAGCCTGTGGGACTTGCTTTTAAAAGTAAATGTTACATGGAGGATGCCTAGCAACTGTAGCTTTTAGGTCTGTGCCAAATCCTTAAAGGTGCAAATCTGTTAAACTGATGCAGTATTTTCTGGAGGATGCAACATGGTGGTGCTGAGGTTGTGCTTCTGGACTTCTCTGTGATGTGGCAGTCCCTGTAGTAGGTCAGACCACAGGTTAATGAAGAACAGTTTTGTGTGTGTCTGAGCCATCCGCAGCAGTTGCTTATGTAGAAAGATTGCAAAGAGTTTTCCTTTTTAGGCCCTTCTGCTTCATGGTGAGCTGTGCTGCAGTTCTCTGGAGTGTGTATCTCCATTAATATAGTTGCTGTCTCTTGATGAGCTTTCTCCAGTGCTTAGCCTGAATTATTATTTTAACACACTGATAGCTCCATTCACCCCAGGGAAATACTTTTTGTTTTTCCTGTCCTCTTCAAGTCTCTTACCCCTTTCTTTTGAGAGGAAACAGTCATACTCTGGGCACTTAGTGTATGTCCAGAACTAACTAGATGTATGTCCTCTTCTCCCTCAACTGTCTCTTCTTGCCATGCTGAATGATCCAGGTCTGTTAATTTCTGCTTTAAGAATTTATCTTCTTGGTACTCTAATACTATTTTACCCTTCTAGTATCCTAACATTGTACAGTTTTCAAGAAGTGGCTGTGCCCTGGGTTAAATTACTATGTCATGATTCTGCTTTGCTTGTTGCAGTTCCTTAATTCTGAATACTGTATTTCCTTGTGAGGTATTGTCTGCCTTTTCCCCCACAGCTGCCCTGCAAGATGATACTTCCAAACAAGACTTCAGAATCCTGACACTTAATTCAGCAGTACACACAGGCAGCATTATTTTTCTTTTTGCTTGTTGGCTTGAATTTATGGACACGAAATTGCCATTGCCCTTTTGGTTGCCCATTTGCTTATGATCATGAGATTGTTCTACTGTGCTTTGTTTGAAGCTGTAGCTCTAATGACTAGAACATGTCATACTGCCAGAAAACTTTGTACTGCTTCTCTGTCAGTTTTCAAAAAGCTTATTGATACATTGAAAATAATGGCCGCTATAGTTATTCTTGAGGGTCCTTATATGGAAAAAAAAGCCGTGTGTTTTCCAACCTTTAATTCTTATCCCTCAGTTGGGTGTTAAGGGGGAAATCACTCCTGCAAACTACAGCACCTCAGGTTCTTTTAAGAGTCCCAAGTTAGGGAAAATGCCCAAATGTGCCTCTGTCTTTACAGTATATCGTAAACTTTGGGTAGGTTTGAGAGATAGCTTCTGCAAAAGCTGTAAAGACTCTTCCTCATGCCCTCTTATTTATTAGCCATGTCTGTGTTACCTAGTTTTAACTAGCTCTTTTGGTAAAGAAGTAACTTCCTGAGTTTTCAGTTCTCTAAATCTGCATTTCAGTAACTTCTGAATTCTGATCTGGCTTAACCATCTTTCATGCTATGTCCAAACCAGTCTAGGTCTGATGGGTATATGTGGCAATTAACAGCTTCACAGTTCGATGTTTTCCTTCAGAAATCTTGGCTGAATTATTTCAATTCTAGGAGCTTGCTGCAGTCTTTTTATGCTGTTCTTCCAGTGTCTATCAGCAGTTGCTTTGTGTGTGTGTGTGTATGACTTGATTAACTATTTTGCATTAGAACTGATAGCAGATGCCATTCCAGCCTGGTCTTTGAGCTCAGCCTTTTGTCCAGGTTCACTCTGGGCATTTGTCTGAAGACAAACACAATCATGAAACTGATTTTCACTATTCTGACTACTGGGATTTTTGCCTTAGGTTATAGGGAGTGCCTGTTGCAACACCAGTACATCCTGTGTTTCATTTCTGAACTTCAATGTCCCTCCTCTGTGTTGCTTGTTCTCAAGTTACTGGGACACCAAGTTAACGTCTTCCAGTACACTTGGCAGAACAAAGTCAGGGGAATGTACTTCTTGGTTAGAAAACTCTGTCTCCAAGTTCTGCAGCAAAAAAATGAATACAAAATTTCCATGCCTGAGCAAGAAGTCTTGGGCAAGCCTCCCACTAACAAAGGAGAAGACCTGGGAAGCTCTTATGTATCTTTTGCACATCATCAAATGCAGCTTTTTCAACCAGTCTGAGAAGTTGTTTATGAAACATAATATTGCCCTGTGAAACTCAACACTTCACTGCTTAATACTACAGCCTGAGCAATGCTCAATGAGGTGGACAGGGTGCTTTATGTATCAGCTGTTTTAGGCGTTGTGAAGTCTAAATAAGGCATTTCCTTAGCTGGCACTTGAACGCTTTACTTGCTCCTGGAGAGGGGAAAGAAATCTTGGTGTCACAGCGCAGTCCTGTTGCAGATGTATCCTTCAAAAAAAATAAAACAGCCAAGTCATTAATTCATTCTTTTTCTTCCATGCTGCCAGCCAGTCCCAATACTCTTGTATTTCACCGAGGATGGAGAAGGCAGACAATACTGTATTCTATTACTTGTACCCTGCAGGATGCTATCTTCTTCGCAAAATATGGGTGGCGTCTCTCTGTCTCCACTTCATGGGAAAGATTAACAACAGTTAAGGTCAACAGTTAAGGTTGTGAAAACCTTCAAATAACTGCAACATCTGCTCTTATACTAGAATAAATAAAATAAAGCTGGAGCTCTAATTGCCAACAGAGTACTTGCTCGTATCTGTTTTGTAATTGTGGGCTTGTGAAATTCATGCTGTTAACTGGTCCCTCGCCGACCAGTGTGAATGACCAGTGGTTGGTTCAAGTAGTGGTTTGGCCAAGAGCTACGTGCTGAAATTGAGGCTGCAGGGTGAGAAGTGGGAATTCAGTATAAAATTTGGGACACTGGGACTCTGTGGACCTTACCATGGCAGTGGTGGTCAGCTGGCTCCCAAGGCATGGATAGGACGTAGTCAGCTCTTCACCTCAGCTGTGGCAGCTGACCCTCAACTTCTCAGTCTGTCTCAGTGTCAAATAAAACCATTTTTCCTAATTGGCTGTTAACTCTTAGCTGGTTTGCTGTGAGACAGAATTAGATTGTCGAGGGGTAATTTACTGTGGCTTAACTGGATATTGTTTTTCCTTAAATTTGATGGCAGGAGTGCATCTGAGTGTATTCAGAGACTGACATTTCTAATCATAGGTGTTGAGGTAGCACTGGAAGTAACTGACTTATAATGCATATGGGCCTTTTGCTAATATATCGGGGAAAAAAATTACATATTAAAAAGAATAGTTTGGATTTGACTTTAGTACCAGTCATTCAGATAAAGCCATTTTGGTATAAAGGAATATTGTCCTGTGAATGGAATGGTATATTTTGAATTGGAAGGGACCTGCAGTGGTTGTCTGCTAGTCAAGCTTCCTGATCATTCAGGGCTGACCAAAGGTTAAAGAATGCAGTTAGGGGCATTGGCCAAATGCCTCTTAGACACTGACAGGCTTGGGGCATCAACCGCCTCTCTAGAAAGCCAGTTTCATCATTTGACCACCTCTCAGTAGAGGAATTATTTCCTAATATCTTTGACCATTTCCCTGAATCCTGTCACTGGCTACCAGGGAGAAGATTTCCAGTAAGTAGGAGTCACATATTTACTTAATTTTGTCTGTGGAGGGTGAATTATTAATTTTGCTAATCAGTAGCCCTGTAGATATGTGGTACCTTTACAGAAAATAAGAACTTCAGTGCTGTTCAGGTGCTGGAGCTAGAGCCTGGTCCTTCTTGGTACAAGTGGCCTCTACAGAGGGAACAGTTTGAGTTTTGACTTGTTGCAAAAGTGGAGTTATTCTGGTCTTCCTAAGGCTTGTTTTTCTTATTTTTTCTTGTGTGTGGTTAAAAACATGCCTCATGAGGCATTAAACCTTAAAAGGATAAACCTGCTTGACTGAGATCTGTATCAAAAGACTGTTATCTAAGCCTGGTAGAAAATAGCATGTCTTTCTATCCCTCAAACCACGGGGTGAATTCAGATGTGTTATTCCTTGATTTGCTCAATATATCTACTTCTCCACCTGTTGGTAGTGGTTTCCTGCTACCCTTCATTCTTTACTCATCTGTCCCATGCTACTACTTGGAGTTGTAGGAAAAAATTATGTTCATATTTGCATTGCTTTCTTCTCTCTTTTGTATAGTCACAGAACTCTGGTCTGTTTCCCTGTATTGAGCAATGTGTTGTTACACTTCAGCAGGAACAGATTACCAGGGTATGCCTGAAGTTTAGGAGATGACACTGGGAAGTTTTACAAGTGGGAGATTCTCTGAGAACCATAAGTATCTTCCCTGTCATGGAGGAAGAGCATTTCTTCCCTATGAAGTAGCCTTGTCAAACCTGACTCTTGAGAGGGAGCCAGCTTCAATAAACTTCTGCTTCTGTCTTCTGTTACGGAGGGAAGCTTTTTGATTTTGTATAATGAAGAGGTTCTCATTTAGTTAAATGATCGTCTCATGAAAATTCTGCTGCTTATCTTGGACTGTAGACTCGTATGAGTTATCAGACTAGAAGTTATCAGTCTAGAAAATATATATGTAGGCAAAGATGTTACAGAAAACAAATCTGATAGTTCCAAAGCCATAATAATTTATATAAGACCAACAGTGCCATAAAAAAATTATTAGATATTGGTGGCAGATTCTGTCATACTACTACATGTTTGAAGGACAAGGGGGCGGAATAACAGTTCTGAGATCTATAAGTATCAGAGCCTTAAGTGAAGGAAGTATTTGCTTTCTTCTAATGACAGAAAGTACCATGAAAGCTTGTGGTAAGGATTTGTTTAAAGCAGGCAGTTGCATGAAGCCATCTCTTCAAGCAGAATTGAGTTTTAGTGAAGTAGTACTGATAATTAGTGGGACTGAATTGAAAATGGAGTCTTTTCTGATATATCTGTCAAATTGACTGTATTAATGATGAGTGGTTGCTTTTATAGATCAAAATACAAAGGAACAAAGAAGAAACTCTTGTATTGTTACTTTGTCAATTAAGAGTAGCAATTGGAAATTTCAAATTTCTGATACTCACAGAGGAGCTTGCAAGGGAGCTTATCAGCTGCTTTTAAAATAAATCTTTTAAGACACTGGAATGTATTTTAGGAGGGAAGGATATTTTTTGAAGAGCAAAGCATGAACATCAAAGGAACATTCATGAAAGAGAAGTGAGCTAGATATTTCCTTAACTTTTTGTGAAATGGACCATTTACCACACAGAATTTTGCCACGGTGGCTGAAGGGATTACCTGTTGCCTTCTGTGCTGCTGCTGCTGAAGCAGCTCTTCATCTGCTTATTGAGTTCACATTCATGTAAATATGTGTGTATAATATATTTAGATATGCACACACACATAGTGAAATTAAGCCATAAAAGTTGCTGGGAGAAGCAGAATCGCTGTCAGGATCAACACCTGCATTACAATAGACTAAGAGTCTGAGGATGCTGTGGGACTGGTCCAGTGTGATTGTCAGTCTTGTCCAGAGATGCTGAGGATTTGAAGTTACAGTGCTGTACACTGGGGAGGGATTCCTCAACTTGGTTTTCAGTGTCTTGATGATGAATGTGTACATCTGAGCCAGTGTTATAAATTTCCTTTGTAGTCAGTGGAGAGAACCAGGCACTCCAGTGATGTACTTCTCTGAATCGTGTAGGTTGGAAGGGATCATCTAGTCCAAACTGGCTTTTTCTGGATTCTTCTAGATACCTGCCTTGGAATGATACGTACTTCATGTAAGATGCCTATCTTTCTTCTCTTTGACTGATGTGACAGTGCAGGGGCAGATGTTTCCCCTGTACCTAGTACCCATACCACCACATATGCCTGTCCTTTAATTGAGTTGTGGTTAGCTCTGGACATGGCTTGGGTGTTGATTTGTTTCTGTGGGCAATGTGCTGCAGGCACATAAAATGATGTTGTGTATGGGGATGCTTATCTGTGTCTTTTCCCTCCTTTCTACTGCTGCCAGTACCAGTTGGACAACCTTGGGGGTGGAAGAATGCAAATGGGACCTGTGTGTGGGTTCCAAGCTTGGAGTACAGGTGTTTTGTGGGTTAAAATACATCTGTACATAGGAAAGGCACTTAAGCTGCATCTGGAGCCTACACCCTTTGAGAACATAAATTCCCCTTTAGCTGCTCTGTAGTCTGAAGGTTAACCAGGGATGTTTCTCTTATAACACATATCTAGTTAACCTTCAGTGCTGGTGACGTTCTCTCTTTCATGCCTCTGTTAGATAGTCTTGTAAGGCCTGAAACAACAGAATTCCTTCATGGCATCCTGAAAGAACAGGGAAGTAGCTCTTAATGTAGGTGGCTTGGCAAAATATTCTAGACAAGTCAAGTATTTGGCCCGCTACCCAGCCTTCGATATGTAATCTTTGGGTGCTGCCAAAATACCATTCTAATTAAGTTGACATGGTCTGTGAAGCCTGGGTGGTATTATTTCAGTTTTCTTTCCCGTGCTTCCCAGCACTGTGTTTTGAAAGGGTTGATGGAAGTGGTGACACAGCCTCACCAGAGTTTTCATTAACCTGGGACTTCAGTCACCTGTGACCTTCAGGATCAAAGGAAGGAATATTCTCATTCTTCCTCTCTCTGCAGGTGCAAGTTAATAGCAATAAATAAATGTACACTAATGTGCATGGAGCATGTGATCAGTTGGCCAGACTTCAGCTTTCCATTGAACATTAACACATTAACTCTTCTACAAAATATTAACCTATTCTGAAAGTTTGTTTTCTGTTTTGTTTACACATAGTTGGAAAAGCTACACCCTGTTTGTCCCAGGGTGGTTTATCTGCAAGTACGTCAACACACTTGCTTTTGAGCAGTCAGCTTGAAACTGAAAGGGCTGAAAAGCAAAAAGGGAGAAGAATTTTGCATTTCCCATTTCCCATAATTTTTTTATTTTTTATAAATTTCCAGCTCCAAGAACAGAGCACCAGTAACATTTCCGTGGTGCTTGGAAAGTCTGGTGCTGTTGCAGCACTGATTGCCTGCTGCTGTTTGTGAGCCCTCTATGCATTAGGAGCTTGGATGTTGCATAATACCAGCAAATGCATCTGAGACTACAAAAGGGTCTCTTTGCTCTAAGAAGAACGTGTTGTGATTTGTTTGTAAGGCAGCGTTAAAATACACGAGGTATCTATGACATCAGTATCTTAAGCCTGCAAGTAGTATTTTGCAATTAAGCAAGTATACTGTGACGCTGCTGATGCTTTATTGTCTAGGAGTGTATGACTGCAGTCTCCAAGTTGTGTGTTCCAAGCTAAACTGGTATAATTTTTATGTTCTGGTCATAGTTTTCTTAGTGTTTAGGCTTTAGTTTTCTTACTGTTAACCTTTGCACTTCTTTATTATATTTCTCTTGAAAGGGTGACATTTTTTGTTTGCTTTGAGAACGGCATAGTATTTGGTAGAATTGCCTCCTCTCCGCTCTTTGCAGCTAGAAGTAGAGTTGGTGAGCATCTGCTTCTTTGGAGTTGATGTAGTCTAGGGCTTGCTTAGATGGTCGAGTTCCTCATGGCTTTAATGATTTATCACTCACCAGCTTTACTGCGGTAAATCCTATGCTGCTGTTGATGAGAGGTCAAATGGGTTTGCTGATTTGTTCTTACTGCTTGCTATGATTGCTTACCTACTCTTTGCTGCCTTGCAGCTGATTTGTGGCGTCTTTATCTTGAATTGCATGAACTGTTGAATTTTTTTAGAATAAACCGTATTTGGAAGTATGTCACACAGAATTCCTTGGAGGGTGAATTAGCATAGTGTTGATATTGGAGGATACTTCTCTGCTCACAACACATAATTTTTACAGAGGCTCAGCAGAAGGACATTCTTTAAATTGTTCTAACTGTGCGAAGCAGATGTGTATTGAGAATAACCTGTGCACTTAAGTGTACCTCTTATGGTGTCTCATCTTAGTGAGGAGCATGCTGTTTGAATTGCAATGTCTTAACTTGCCCTCCAGCTTCAACCACTTAAATGGTATTAGACAATGTAAATAAACCAGTGCTTATTCACTAACATAAATTATAGATAACTGTAAAAGCCTCTCAATTGATTTGCTTTAAAAATATGAGCCTTTCTGTCTAAATAAAAGCTTTTGATGATCTTAGTTAATAACTCTTAAATAAAATATCTGGTTCTGAGACAACAGCAAGTGACACATGTACACTTACTGTGTTAATTATTGGATGTAAAGCCCTGTAAATCGCTAAAATGAAAAACCTGGTCAACTTGCTGTATTTGTAGAGGGTCTAGGTAGAAAAATGTCTACAGCTTTTTCCCTGGTTTGGGGGTCTAGATCCAATGGCTTTCAAATCCCACCTCTGGGCAGGGGAAAGGACCACTTACACTAGTGGCAGGTTGAAAATGTAGAGGCTTGTTAGTGTGTTGGATGCAAAAAGCAATACTGTAATAAGTATGCAGCAAAAGCAGACTTCAGAGTTGGTACCACAAGGGAAAAGTGAATTCCTTCTAGAAATGCAACTTTATATTTTGTTTGGAGACTTGGCCAAAATGTTTATCTCTGTGAGATGCTTGGAAAGCAGTAATTCTCATGGACATGAAGTAGGAAGGGTTTGCCAGCTTCTCATGGCAGTTAACAAAGAAAATGAAGTTTGCAGGTTGGATTGGCCAACATAGTAGTTTGCTGCAACTGGAAGGAGATGATGCTGTTCCCTTCCCCTCTTGCTCACACTCTCCTGCTGTTCATGTTGTGCCAGCTTAGCTGCTTGTCAGATCTAAGTTTATTGCACTTGCTTCCTTAGCAGAAAACTAATCCAGCAAAACAAATGAGTTAATTAACACAACAGAATTTTTCTTCTTTTTTTTTTTTTAAGCTGAACTCATTAAGGACCATACATGGCACAAAATGAGGAGAAGGAGGGAGTGAGTGCCATGAAGTTGCAGGGAGGAAGTTGAAGAAAAAAGCAGAGCAAAGGCTGATGAAGAGAGTGGGATGACTGTCCTGTTCTTGGCAGTAACAAGCTATTAAATCATCTTAACTGTTGTATAACTTCAGTCTTAAGTCTTTAGGATGGATAATAAAAGCCTAAAATAACAGAAGGAAATAATTATTTAGACTGCTTCCCAAAATTACAAAATTTTGGATTCTGTGTTATGAGAAATGTGACTAGATTGGGTGTGGGGGGAGGAAAGAAAGTGACAACACAGAGGGTAGACACAGTATTTTTCTGTTTTCTGGAGGTGAAGAACGTAGTGAGGAAGTGTATGTATAAAATTAGAGACCATTAGTCACAGAATTTTCAGCTAAGTTGTCCTTGGCTGCCTCACTATGTGTCTCTTGTTCCAGTCATGCATTTATGGACCTGCCCTGCTTCTTCTGCATATGGCTTGCTGATGGGATTGTGTACTGCATGCTGCATAGTTATTTATTTCAGTTTCTGTGTAATTAACATTTAGACTTGGGTACAGTCTGTTTAGTTGTCAAAGTTCCTTCTTCAAAGCTATGGATCTAAGAATTAAGAGGGGAAAGATTTTGAGTGATCAAGGGATATAGTGAACCTGTGGAGTTTCAAAACATTTCCAAACTTCATTATATGTTTGGCTTTTGAACTGGAGTACTTCCTTCAGGAATGTGGGGGAAAATTCCTTGCTTAAATAGGAAAGGTGCAAGGTAACTGTTTTTCTCTGAGGATTTTTATCCTGGCTGTCAATGAAGCTGCCTTGTCAGGATATGAACGTGAATTCACAGGCTGAGTCCTGAGGACCCTTTTCAGAATTTTAGGCAGCTTCAGGAAACCAAAAAATGCTGAACTGCGTATGTTTTATTTAATTTTATTTGGCAAGACTTAAAGTGGGATGGCATCAGCTCCTCTGTGCTGCTTCTGAAGTATGTATCTGTTTTGGCTTTCAAAAGCCTGAATTGCTGTTGCCAAGATTCTTCACTTTCTGGCAAAATTACAATGGCAAATGGCTTCCTATACAAGGTGTAATATTTAGACTAACAGCTTTGCAATTAAGAATGGCAAAGAGAATTATATTCCCTTTTTTTATAAGACCAGATTTTTTAGTATGGAACCGTGGGAGTGTTTGGACATAACTGCAGTGCTTTTGATTGATGATTTATATTTTGAACAGTGCTTTTCATTTTAGTGTGCAACACTCACTTGAAATTTTAACTAGAACAATGCTTTGTTTTCAAAGATATGTTGAAAGTATTACTCTAGTTAGGCAGTTGCTCTGTATCATAGACTTGCAAATGCCTTTTGGGTACATATGTGAAACAAAATGTGTCTGCACATGCCAGCTCATGCAAGGGAAGTGGAAAGAACTGGGAGATCTGGGAGTATTCTTCAATTTTTATCTGATGTTAATCTTAGTAGGCCATCAGGATGTCAAGGACAATGTCATTGAATCTTTTGTGATTGGAATGTTTTGGAGCATCAGCCAAAACAACTTGTTTGAAGGGGAGTTGCCCAAGTATTGGTTTTCAGTGGGAGAAACCGGGAGACCTTGGGTGTGGAGAAGAATGTTCAAAGCTGGGTAGAGACGCAAGTGTGTTCAGAGGTAACCAAATGCAGAAGTGGAAAATAAAAGGACTAAACTAGTCCTCTGTGGTTCCATCTGGAGGAAGCTAACTGTAATACTTTGAAGTAAGGGTGTTTTGGTTGTATTTGTTTGTATAGTCTGCGCTAGTGAACCTTTGAGTCCTGCTGATCCAATGATCCTGCTGATCCATCCTCAGTCTCGTAAAGTGACACAGTCTCTTGAAGCCATCACCAAAAGATGAGAAATTGCTTTAGGAATCCTTATAAGTACAGATTGCTAAAGCTATGATAGAATCTGGTGGCTGACTGCCACCTTTGTGGGTGCTGCCAATGGTGTTTTAGGATCTAGGCTCCTTATCATAGAATCACTTAGGTTGGAAAGACCCTTAAGATCATTGAGTCCTCCGTCCCGCCAGCTCTGAGTTTTGGCAGCACTTTACAGCCAATGTAGCCAGCTTTTCTTCTTGTGAGAAGTTGTGTGGATCTTGTCCTTGCATGGAAAAGCACATCTGGATCCCACATTTTAAATGCAGCTGGGGACAACGTTAGCTGTCAGGTCTTTCAAATACAGAAAATTCACTGGCATACCTCATGCTGCTCATATCCAAATCTTATTTCCATTGTAACTATGGCAATAGTAGACTAGTAAGGAAGTAGGAGTGCATATGTCCTCATGCCCCGTCTTTGTGTAGAGGATTACTAGATGCAAGCTAACTGCCTTATCTTGAAGCCATCTGAAGAGAGCATGCAGATTGCTCGTGGTGTGGACCAAGAGGACAGGGTCTCTTTCATTTTCAGATGTTTAAGTCCAATAAAGTTGACTCAGACAGTCCTGAAAGTGACTTGAAGGAGAATATTGTGTGAACTTTGTTGTTTTAAGACTTTATTCTGATTTTTTTATAAAAATACTGGTTTGGTGTGCTAAGCCTCATGCTATAGTGTGGGAAGAAGTGAAGCTGTGACACTGAATGTCTGTTGATAAAAAATATGTAAAAGAGAGGGACAGATTTTTAACCTGTATGTTGAACCCAAGGTCTTAGAGAAGTATCTTCTGGTAGATTGAAATTTAAGGCTATAATAAAGTGAACACTTTTGACCCTCCCTCTTCCATAGTCGTTCAGTTTCAGAAAACAGGGCATTACAAAACAAAAAACATTAGCTAGGACTTGAAAGGGAATGGAATTCAATGAACTTGTTAATTTACCTTTCATAAAAGAGCAAAACTCCAGTTTTCAAGAGATTTCAAAAATTTTTTTTTTTTTTTTAAATTCTTTTCCCCCACCCTCCTCCTGTTCCTACCTAATCTGCAAGTGATTGCATCTTAAAAATTATTTTTCTCTTGAATTTAAGGACTTCAACAGATGGCACATGTAGAACCTGGAAAACTTCCTGAATTGGCAGAGTGACCATAGGCTTGCCATTTTCCTATCGCAGTATCTGTAGGTGTGTAGGCTGGCTGTTCTTCCAGAGTGCTGGGGGAGATGCTGTTTCCTCTACTAGAAATATGCAGAGAGAGCAAGGGATAAATCCAAAAGCATACCTGGTGACAGGCGTAATTTGCTGTTAATAGAAAACTTAATCTACTGGTTAGGTGGGTAATTTGATTGTGACTAGAAACAACTGATTCAGAGCAGTGGTAATCTCCAGGATGCGTCCCCGCAATGTTTTCCATGTGGAATTAATACCCATCTTTGTTTAGATGGTGTGAGTTGGTGTAATGCTTTTGGGAGGCTGAGACGTCAAAGCTATGCCTTACAATAGACTATTCTTTAGACTGAAGAGTATTACACCAAAACTGAATCTGATGACCTTTGAAACTTGTTTTGTTGTGACGGTCCTACTTGCAGGGACTCTGTCCAAGGAAGACCTCTTAAGCAAATAGAAGCGCCTGAAGTCACTTGGTTTGAAATGTGCACAGGCAGTCTGGCTCAATGCTCTACGACAGTTGTTCTTGCCACTGAATGTGCTGAGTTTTGTAGTGGTGATTGACTAAATAGCTTGTTTTCTGTTTACAGTCGCTTGAAGTTTTCTTCCCCATCAAAGGAGTTTTAGGAAAAGGGCAATAACTTGGCACTTACATCTCTTTGCAGTTTTTGCCATTTAACTTGCCTGGGAAGAACATGTAATTCTGTGTGCAGTTACGGTCTCGGAAGAGAACTGTCATGCTAAAAATCATGCTTAAAGATGTTGGCAAAGAAAAAAATTATTTATTTTTCTTTTTAAATCCTAATTTTAGTCTGCTGAACACACAAATTGGTATAGAGTTCTGTTGCTATGAAATTTATTACTCGGTGATGTGGTACAACAGGGCCTTAGATGTTAAAGGTGACCAAAAGCTTTTTGTATTCCTAGAGTAGGACTACTTTGATAAACTGCTTTTAAACAGACAAAAGAGATGTGATCTTAAATCAGTGTTAATGTGTGACTGACTAGGAATGATATCATCTAGAGATTATTGCTTTCCTCTGTTTCTGCGGTGTTAACAAATGAATTCTCAAGAATGTAGCACTGAAGTAAATGGGTCTTGATAAATTATGCAGTCTTGACTCCAACCATTGTTCGAAGTAATTGATGATCTTCCATTGGCATAATGGGGCTGTGGCATAAACTGCAGCATGCCCTAGAGTAGACAAATTGGTCTGGTATTATTTAGGAACATATTTAATCCATCTTGCTGTAAGAGAATCGGTGCCTTCTGCTGGAACATCAAGAGAAAGACTGCTATTTTGATATTCAGTCCTAAATACTCTGCAATTAAATTTACAGTAGTCATGCCCTTTCCTGTTCTCTAAATACTGAAATGATAATAAACATAAAACTGTTGCAATGCAAGGGTGAATTATTTTCCATTACCCCTTTACCTAAACTTTCTTTAATTTGTGAGTTTACAGGCTAGTGATACAATTCTCTTTGTTCTTGATGCAGTGTTCCAACTGGAGCCCCTCCAGTGGCTTGCCTAATTTAACTTCAGAGGTACTTAAAGGAAACTGTACTCTCCAAAGTGAAAAACTTTTCTCTCCCCCATCATCCAAGATAAAAGGGATTTCCATAAATCTGCACTTAATTCTTCAGTTTCAGCTTAAAAACTGACTTTGAATTTTTAGGTGTTTGAAGCTATTTTTATATTTGAAGACTAGTAACAGTACAAATTGGCTATCATGCCTACAGAGTTAGATGTTTCAGGAGGTCTTCTCCTTCCTCCCCCCCCCCAACATGTGAATAAAATTTTGGTTTTAAATTTAAGTAAATACTATGGAAAAAACCCAACCAACTATATAGAATAAACAACTTTATGAATATGGAGTTTAAATAGATTTTCAGACTTGGTGTTGTGCTTCCCAAAGTAATCCACTCTGTGGTCCAACCCCAGCAGGTTGCTACCTCAGGAAAACTGCAAAAGCCCAGTAACTGCTTCTTAGAAAGAAGCTTCCAAGAGTTTGCCTTCCTCTGACAGAGGAGAAGGGTATCATAGTTCAGCCAAACCTGTACTGGAACTAGATAAAAATTAAGCTTGCTCAATGAGTGCATAGTTTATGAGGACCATAGGTTGCAGCTCCTTTGGGAGTAGTTTTCCCAAGATGTCTTTTATCCTCGTCCATGACTTAACACACCAAAAATCTTGTGGGGAGCTTTGGTTTGGTGACAGTTCTTGCCTACCAGAGAGCAGTTGGTAGCCTGTTTAAAACTTAGACTTCTGTTTTGAATACATAATTGATAATTAACAGTGAACAAGATAGGAACTTGCTTGTGGTAGGAGTAAAAGTTCTGTCTCTGTTTTGCAGTCTGTTCTCTCTGCCACTCACCCTTTTTTTTTTTTCATCTGCTTGGAGGTGGCATCACTTACTGTTACAGGGATACATCTCCAGCTGAATGGCACCAGTTGGGAGAAATGCTGGGACCAGCAAATAGTTCTTTATATGCTTTTGTTAGGTTTCTTTCTGTTGTTTTCAAGCATCTGCTAAAATCACTTTCTTGAATTCAGATTAATACTGCTTTCTCTTTTACATTGTTAGTTATTTAGCCATATGAACCCTTAAATATGTGTGCAGTACATTTTTTTTCAAGCTTGATCAGATCACAGAAGTGAATTGTGAAAAAGAAACACTACTTATCTTGCAAAGTTGCTGCTAGTAATCACTTGGAAGAGGAAATGCAAGACTTGAACGCATGTTTGCACAGGACACTGATACATTATGTGAAAATAAAGCCATGAGAGGAAAAGCAGGTGGGAAAGGGTAAAGACAAGAAGTTGTTGTGTATCTAGATTGATGGTTAGTGCTGCGTACTGTACTTGATCTTGCATGTCTTGTCCAACTGAAATGAGTCTATTTAAGTGGCTGTCATCTTAAGACATTGAAATCTGGGAGTTGATTCTTCCCCTAGTCTCAGCTTGTGAGAGCCAGATCCAAGTGTTGCCAAATGGTTGGGATCTAAGTGTGAAGAGAGGCCTTTCTTGCATGGACCCTGGAAATAAAGGAAGAGCCATTCAGCCTAAGAGTAGTTACATTGGGTTTTTGAAAAAAACACGAGGATGAATGTTTGCTTGGCTGCAGACAGCAAATGTGCAGATTTGCTACTCTGGCTTGATGCAAATCCTTGTCACCTCATCTTGCTCTTCTTGATCTTCCCCCTCCAACTGTTTTCAATAATAAGTTGATGAAATGTCTTCAGTATGGTTTCTGACAGTTTGTTTGTACTCTGCAGGTCCTGTGAAGCAGTAGATGTAATTTGAAGAAAATTTGAAGGAACAAATGGCTTTAGCTGGCTGCCCAGACTCCTTTTTACATCTTCCTTATCGGATAGTAAGTTCTGAAACTACATGTTCTTGTCAGATTGTAGCATCATATTGCTGTGTGCCAGTGACTGTGCATTCAAACTTTTCATCAAACTGCTAATAGCTATCTGGCAATCTCTGGGTTTTGCTAATGTTTGGGAACAGAGCCTCTGTTACCATCCTGTATGCAAGATCTGCTGCTGAAAAAAATGTCACTGATACACACTGATTAAAATTTGATACCTGTCCTCAAAATGACCAGTTTATATTACTGTTCCAGTAAAATGCCTTGCACCAAGAAGTATCAATGTTTGCTGAATACTATATTTGTAGGAATGAAAGAAATTTGTTACTTGTTTAGATCTTAGGTTTGTCAAGTCATTGTACTGTATCTAAGCAGCCAATGTGTTGTATTATGCAGAATATGTTTAAAAAAAACAAAACAACAAACCTAACCAAAAACAACAGCTCAATTCAAAGGGGGTAGGCAAAAATTGGTTTAGAAGTTTACATAATTTTTTTTCCAGGCAGTTACAATTGTCATAATGCATGCGCTTTATTTTTATGAAACTGCAAATTTGTTATTTTAGACATGACCTGGATTTTTACCCTTTTTGCTCTTGTTTTCTTAGTTTGCATTAATGATTCAGTTATGATTTTGAGCCCTGCAGATAAACAAATAATTAAAGAGTATCATATGACATTGAAACCTTCTTCTCTCTCTCCCAAGAGAAACATTACTAGTAGTGATTACTCCAGTCATGCTACCCATTTGGAAAAAACCAAAAAACCCCACAGAAAACAAAACCAAACCCAAACAAAAATAAGACTTAAGAATAAAGAATTTAGCCAAGAATAAAATATCTAACAAACCTCACTGGGATTCATACATGTTTTATAACATGCCAAGGTATATTTTTTCCCAATAGGAAACTTTGAATTAGCTAAAAGACTAATGTTAGTAAATGCTTAGTTGTCTGTTGAATGTACCTGAATGTTTTTCCTGGTAGGAGGAAAACATAACAGTTCTTTTTAACTGCTATTGCAGCTATAAAAATAGAACAGACTTTGAGAGATTGAGTGTCCTGGAAATCAGTTACTATACTTGGATCTATGATTTTAAAAGAATTTGTGAATAGATGTGCCTGGACTTCAAAATTTGTTGCACTTTAAAATTATGCTACCAATTCATTTAGAGAACTGTCTGAGGGAGAGCTATGTAAAAGAAAATTGACTTTGTAGACAGTCCTTTTTGAGCTGTAAATTCTTTACTGGGTATCAAACTTTCTCATTAAAGTAATGTCTTTTGTGTTCATAAGCAGTAAGAATGTGAATTTTCCTTGGTACTTCCCCTTTTTCTGAGGCAGTCAACAGTTTAGAAGTGTCAAAGAACCACGGGTGACTTAAAACAGTGGAAAATTGACTACCTGTTAGTTATTTTTATTCATATCTTACTGTTAATTATTCTAACCGGCTTAAAGACTAGCTTTGGGAGCCCATTCACAACTACTCTGCCTTCTGTCAAAAGTGAAGCTTGCATTAAAAAAACCCTGAACATCTGTTTTTCCACCCCTGCTAAATCTGACTTAGAAGCTTTCATCAACTTGTCTTTCAGATTTGGCTGTGGTGCCAGTATTGTGTCGATAAAGGGCTGAAAGAAGGTTAAACTAAATATGCTCTAGATTAGAGTGTGAAGAAGTGTTCTATTTTTTTCATTACATTTTCTGACTTAGTATGAATGGAAGGCTATAGAGAAAATTGTCCCAGAGTCCGTAAGGTTGGGACCTTAATGCTGTAACTTCAGTGCTTAGAATGAATTGGCATATTGGAGTTTGGGATTATGGTCAAAGTAGACAGCAAGAGAAATGAGAACCTCGGTAAGTGAATATGCACTACAGAATATCCTTTAGGATGCCTGGTTGCCAACCCTCCTCTACTCTTTCTGGCTTTGGAGAGATGAGTAAGGTGTAGAACTCTGACTTTCTTACTGGGCTCTTTGTTTGCACTTTTTGGTTCTTTTAGAAGCTTTGGATCTGGTTTAAATGCTTTTTTTTAAAAAAAAAACCAACCCAAAAAACTTTCTCAGGAGTTACCACACAAACCAGTGATGCTAAGTGCAAGGTTGTTCCTAGGAACAATCTCTATCTTTGTGGAAAAAAAATCAATGCTACCTTTTAGTGGCTTTCAGGAGCCCTTTCCAAATTCTCAAACTCTTCAATAAAAATCCGGCAGTGAGAATTGGCACTGTTTGTCTTCTGTTCCTGGAAATTCAGAACATAGTCCCAGAATTTCTCAGAAAAAAAATGGGATGATTTACTGTGTTTCCGTTCTTTTGCAATCTGTAGTCACAACAGTATTTATGCACAGTGACTTGAACTCTTGGGAAGATTTAATTCTTTAACCCTTTGCATGAATGATACCAGACTCGGTGACACTAATAACAAAATGATGTAGGTTTTTTCCTCAGTTTCTGAAGAGAAAATCATGGGCACGCAGGAATGTCCTGTTCATCTTCTGTTTCCTACCTTCTGTTTATTTGCTTTTAACCAAGATACAGGTGTGACTTATTAAGAATCTTAAGAATTATGAATGACTTCTTATTAAGAAGTAAAAAGTTTGTTTTTGGAGAGTTCAGTTCTCACAGAAAGTACTTGTTCATGTCACAGTTGTTGTCTAACTTGGCATGAAATGCACTACAACCACTTTGTCACAAAATTAGGGGAAAATGGATATTGCTTTCTCCTATTTATACAGGTCTGTGGATTTCTGGATTGCTAGTAGTTCCTGTGACCAGATAGGAGAGCAGAATATTGCACATCATACTTCAGAAGCTTTATGCACTTCAAGATAATACCTAAATACCTAAGAGAATTAGTCATCCAGAAGCTAGTTACTGTAAGCCTCCTTTAATGACGTCAGATTTGTGAATGGAAGAATATTGGATGTCGGGGAAAAACAGTGACAAGGGGTGAGGAAAAGGCTGAGATTCCTTATCTCTTCTTTGCTTCAATCTTTAATAGTAGGACCAGTTATTCTCTGGCTACTCACCCCCTGAACTGGAAGATGGTGACAGGAAGCAGAGTGAAGCCCCCATAATCCATGAGGAGATGGTTAGCAACCTGCTGCACACTTAGATGTACACCTTCTCCCCCCTGGGGCTTTCTTCCCAGGCTCAACTTCACTCCCAGTTTCTCCACTTTCTCTCCCCCCCAGTGGCACAGGGGGATGTGGAATAGGGGTTATGGTCAGTTCATCACATGTTGTCTCTGCTGCTCCTTTCCCCTTGGGGTGGGGACTCCTCACACTCTTCCCCTGCTCCAGTGTGGGGTCCCTACCGTGGGATTCAGTTCTACATGAACATCAACATGGGTCCTTCCCATAGGTTGCAGCTTTTCCCAAACTGCTCCGGCATGGGTCCCTTTCATGGACCATTCATGTTCCTGAATAACTTTCATGGTGTGCAGTTATTCAGGAACAGATGGATCCAGCATGGGTCTCTCATGGGATCACAGGTCCTGCCAGGAAACATGCTCCAGCGTGGGCTCCTCTCTTCATGCATCCGCAGGTCCTGCTAGGAGCCAGTGCAGATTTCCTATGGAGTAGCAGCCTCCTTTGGGCACATCTACCTGCTCAGGCATGGGGTCCTTCATGGGCTGCAGATGTCTGTCAGCTCCACCTTCACCAGGGGCATCTCTGCTCCAGTGCTTGATTCACCTACTCCCCCCCCCTTCTGCACTAAATTTAGTCTCTGCAGAGCTGTTTTGGTTCTTGTATTCGCACCCCACTCTTCATTACTGTTGTTCCACTACAGGTTTAGGTGGTTATTTTTTTTTTTCTCTTTTCTAAGTATGTTTTTCCACCAGAGGTACTACCACCAGTGGAGATGGGCTTGGCCTTGGCCCGGGGCAGGTCCATTTTGGCTGGCATTGGTGCTGTCAGCAGTGAGGAAAGCTTCTAACAGCTTCTCACAGAAGCTGCTTTTGCAGACCCCCAGCTGCCAAAACCTTGCCACACATACCCAAGACATGATTTTTAAGATTCAAAATTAATGGCTGATTTGATTTATTCCCATTAGACTTAAATAGACAACATTTCTGCTTGTATAGAATTTGTCCTGGAATTTGAATTTTTCATGCAGATGGGACAATATGTAAAAGTGCACAAAGCAAACTTTCCAAGTCCTTGGGTGTAGCTGAGTGAAAAAACACCAGAGGCATTATTGCATTGCATCATTCCTCAACATACTGTATGAAGAAATGAAGCTGAAATATTGCTACTGCCAATGCAGAAAATAATCAGATTTGTGAAATATGGTGTCAATCAACAGATTTTTTTGATGATGCTCTTGTTTTAACAGTTTACATGTATGTGGTGTAGAGGGTTGATGGACTGCAGCAGACTTAAAGTACAAAGCAGTGAGAACATTAGTGAATGTTTTTACAAGACATGTTGTCTCCAATATGAAGTTATGAAATGTGTCTCCTTGAGTACAGACTGCAAATGTGTTTTTACTGATGGAGTTGATGCTACTTGGTAGTTTTTGTTGAAGAGCAACTGGAACTGAATTTCTAGCCTCTATTTGTCTTGGAAAGAAATTTGTTTAAAAAATAGTCCAAAAAGCAATTTTTTTCCACTGACATTGAAATTCAGCTGTGGTGCTTACCTCTTGGTAAGAGGTCATTGAAAGAACACTTGCCCTCACTATTACATCATCTGAATATTGTATATGAAGCAAAACAATGTCAAAGAAATGTGCATCTCACACTAAGCTTTTACCATTTCTCTTCTTACAACAAACACCCATCAGTTACTTTTTGTGCTGTACCAGTGTACGTTTCTACAGTCTGTTCTTGACTGTTTGCACTTCTCCTTTTGTATTTTAATTTACACAGAAGTTGGTTGGCAAACATGAAGTAACTTTTGAAGACTAATAAGAGCAAGAAATTTCAAGTGGCTAGGTCTACATTTTTCAGTTATAGAAGGTTTTTCAACTCGCTAAAAAAGAAACTTTAGAACACTTTAGTGGTCAATCACACCGTTTACTGCTTAGAAGTAAAGAGTGGTGAGGAGACAATGTAGATGTTCCAAATCAAATGAGGAAATTACAAGCAAAGGAGCTTAATTCTCCATCTTCCTATTAAGTGTTTCATGTTCCTGCCTGAGCAGTAGAATGAACCCATTTTGAAACTTGTTTTCCCTCCATATATCTCTAGTTTTTTTTATAAAAGTTTAAAATGAGACAGCTAAAGAGAGAAACAAGTGTGCACAGAGGACAGAGCGTGGCTTGTTTCAGTGATGCCCAGTGACAGGACCACAGGCAACAGGCACAAACTGAAAAACAGAAGGTTCCCTCTAAAGATTGGGCAACACGCTGTCACTGTGAGCATGATGGAGCACTAGCATAGGTTTCTCAGAGAGGTGGTGAAACCTCCATCCTTGGAGGTAATCCAGAACCATCTGGATATGGTCCCAGGAAACCTGCTGTAGGTGGTCCTGTTTGAGCAGGCTGGTGGACCAGATGACCTTTAGAGGCCCTTTCCAGCCTCAGTCATTTAGTGTCGATGTAAAAAATGATGGATCTCTTTAGGTTCTGAGTTGTGTGCAACTTTTAAGATGCCACTTCCAGATTGTAAAAACATCCATGGTGGTGAAAAGAGGCATTTGTCTGGTATTTTCTCACAAATCTCTCTGAGACCATTTTAGTTTTGAAGTAATGGTAACAATCAGTTCAGGAGATTGTAGCACCAAACTAAATCCTTTAAATTCACATGAATGGGATCTTTTCCAAATGAATAAATATTTAACAAGCTGTTTACCAACTGGTTATTTTGGAGAACTATCAGTGTGTTTTCATGTTAGTAACAGCTCTCACTCAATGGAAGAGAGAAGTTGATGTACCAATCCCAAGACAGCTTCTTACTTCAGAAATCTGTGTAACTATTAGAGACTAAAAACCTGAAATATGAGGGAATGGAAATTGGTTTTGCTTTTTGATATTTGATAGCTGACTGGAATTACGTTAGCAATAGTTTGAGGGTGTGCCTTTTAAATGAACCTTCCTCCTACAGATGTTTTGTGCTCTTTATATGTGTAAATAATAACCACTGGAAAAGATTATTTTGTTTTTAAAGAGGAAGATAAGACTGCTTTGCATTTGGAGCTGTCACTTTTCAAGAAAGTACCGTGGCTCAGATAATTCGTAGTGTTTCTGTCCATGCCAGTTGGCTCAGACAGTCTTTTTCTATCCTTGGAAAAGACCAAGGATAGAATGTTGTCTTAAATATTTCCAGGAAATATATCTAGATACAGACCTTGCTAAAAGTTATACCCAATAGAATTTCTTGCCTTAGTCAGTCCAGTCTAAAGGGAGATCACTTGATGAAAGGAAGGATGGTATTTCATAAACACAATTTCTTTTTTTTTTTTTTTTTAAGATAAAAAAGGAAGGGGAGGCAGACAGGGACATACCACAAACAACCACCACACAACCAGAATCGTGTAATGCTGCATGAAGTTGTTTAGGTGAGATCAACTCTGAGGGAATATTCCAGTTTCCAGAAAGAAACTGAGGGTACAGGTTCCAAGCTTCTTTTTTAATGTGATGTAATGCATTGCAGGGGTAGTTTTGTTTCTGCTTTTGAAAACTGTCTACTTATATTGCTTCAGCTGAGTCCTGAACTAAAGCTGCTGCTTAAAACAAGAACAGGTAGTCTAAACTCATCCATGGGGCTTGGGTGTTGGATGTGCCACTTATTTTGTAAAGCTGGGAAGAAAATCCTAAGTCCACCTAGCACTAGCTATGACTGAAAAGGATCTTCGCATGCTCCTTGCGAATCCTAAGAATTTTTCTTTTGGTTTCTAATATAAAGCAGTGTGAAACACTCTTTCAAAAGTTCTCTGTAGATTCCAATAAAACTCTGCCTCTCCAGGTGTATTTTTCATTTCTAGAGTGACAGGTACGTTCCCTTCATGGAGATGTGGGATTGAGAGTGCAGCATAGAACAAGCAGTTTGTTCTAGAAGGATTTGTTTTGCTTTTTCAGGATGGAATTTTACCAAATTCATCAGCTTTCAGGAATCTCCCTTGTGGAAAGGGCCAGATTATTGGTATTAATGGCCTTTTATGCTAGAAAGTATTGATATTTTAATCTGAGGCATTAAGATACAGTGTTTTTTCTTTCTGGTTTTGAAAGAACAACAAGCAATCAAAGGTGGAACACAAATGCCCAGCAAAGCTCTCAGGCTTTACTGCTATTTTAAGACATTTGGCTTGTGTACTGGTAAGGCCAGTGTGCATATTTGAAATTCTAGCCTCTACAATGAAAAGACAAGCCCTCGGAAACAGCCAGTGGTTTTGGAGCATGCCTGTCCTTTGCAAGCTGAATGTTAAACAATGACTTAAGACTCTACTACACACTGGCTGTGGCTCTTGATGTCTTATGCACTGGCTCCATTTTTTGACATAATTTTGGCAACTGGGGGAACCTGGCAATTCTTCATGCTAGAGGCCTCAGCTCTTAATAAAGCGCTTTAGTTATTAGCACAAGTAAATAGTTGTCCATTTGTGCTACATTAATGCATATTAATCATACAGTAAATACTGTCATGCTGGCAAGGTCCCCAGAATACTGAATACTTCTGCACTGTTCAGGAGGGGGTTTCTGTCAAAGTGGTGTTGGCACCTTTCTTGAAGAAGTTCTTGAGTCTATTAGTGCAGGAGAGTGACAGACCATTATGTCAGGTCACATGGATTTTTGTAGAACTGATAGTTCAGTGGAGGTAAAGAAGTATTTTTGAATTTTGTGCTGTTGCAGTAGGTCCTTCTGAAGTTTGCAGTTAACATTTATACAATCCTAAACTCTATCTGAGGCAGATTGCTTTGGTCTGTGGGGAGTAAAATGGAGTGTCTACTTTTCTAATTAAAATAATTAGATATTCAAAAGTCCGCTAAGATCATCCAGTTCTGTAAAATTTTAAATACATATTTGAAGAACCTAGAATGTGCAGCAGTAGGAGGGAATCGCAAGACAGCATAATGATCCATGATATGTGTAAAAATTTTGGTTTCTTGAGAGAGAACTTTTAATATGAGCTGAAGTGTCAGGTATGATTTGTTCTTTGGAACAACCAGCATAAATTTATCAGTTGTTTATTGTCCTTCATGAGCCTGGCAATGACTTCTATGAGGACTTGCTTCATCATCTTGCCAGAGTTAGGGGAAGCCGGCTGGCTTCAGGTTCCTCATATCCTCATTCTTGTGCATTTGGAAAATGAATGTGATTTTTGCCTCTCCAGTTACCAGCATCCTCCTCTAATTGGTGACTTATTTTTTGAAGATGAGCAGGAGTAACCTCATAGTGATATTGGCCAGCCCTCTAACTCATCCCGTCTGGTCCCAGGGACTCGGTCCAGTCAGCTTAGTCAGCTTGTGTGATCCATAACCCTGTTTTGCTGTGAGTAATTGTTCAGTCCCCAGATGCTCAGGGAACTGGGAAAGTAACAACTAACTTTACTAGTAAAAACTGAGGAAAATAAATCACTGATGTTTTGTATCCTTAGCTGCTGGGTCCTGTGAACAACTGAGCACTCAGTAGACTAGTACTAGCCATCCTTTTGCCCTTGCTTAAATGTTGAAGCATTCCTTGTTTTTTCTTGGCATCCTTTGCTTGTTCCATCTCTTCTGTTTGGGCAGTATCTCCATATTCTTTCTGTGTAATCACCTCCTGCTTTAACCTTTGCATCTCAGCATTTGAGCCTAGGCAGGAGTTGCCTGTCCATTCACCCTGGCTTTCTGTCACTCCCCTGTGACTTCTGCATGCCAAAATAAACCATTCATGAGTATTGAGGAGATTTACCTGGGAGATGAACTTGCTGCCCTAAGCCTCTTGGTTCCTTCAGAGCAGCCTCCCATAGGAACCTCGCAAGCAGATCCTTGAGCCATCCAAAAACCTGCTTTCCTGCAGTCCAGGACTGTAATTTTGCTAGTAGTCTTGCTTTCTTTGCTTATTCTTGTTGCCTTCCTCTCAGCAGGGTATCAGACTGCCATCAACCTCTGCCTCCCCAGCTGGTTCTTTATTGTCCATGAGTTGACTTAGCTTTCGGAGTTGTAGGGAAACAGAAACCCAGGAGTGGCTGCCGTGGTCACAATGCCATGACTACATTTCATGACCTGTTGGAAAGATTTCTCTAGGGTTGTGTGTTACATGCATGTTCTTCAGCGTTTCATGTCTTGAGCTTGTTACATAACTTCAGGTAATCTCTTAAATGTACCTGATATCCATTTATTAAAGGAACTTACAATATGCTTATGTACCCACACATGCACACTCAATTTATGTGAGTTTTTGTCCATTTCAAATTCATGGCAAACTCAGAATTTCTCAATTCAAATATTGTCAGTGTTTGAGGTAGTTACCTTAAGCCCTCCATACCTGGAGGCACTTGTAGAGCCTTTTCTCTAAAAGTGAATGTGAATTTAGACTTCCGAGTGCCCATTTCTCTACTTCTGGCCATTCAGAAGTATAAGGCAGCGTCTTTTAAGTTTGATGGGAAGAATGCCTGCCTGCATTCGTGCTGATGAACTTGCTAGGTGAAATGTTCTTGGTTTTTTTTTTCTGACATGAGCAAATGGTTAACCAAGTGTGCTAGAGATACTCTGAAAAAGGCATCTCTGCGATCTTGGTTTTTTCTGGAGTCCTTTATATCCTTAAAATTATGACAAACTGCTGGCTGTTGAACATGAATTGGCTGGATGGTTTAGTCGCAAACCATAACTGCTATGCTGGATGAGAGCAGACTGGAAAAATAGTTTTCTGACAGCATATCTTTTAGAGTATGATTTTCCTTGAAGATTAAAATAAAACCAAACCCATGAGACCAGCAGCTTCTCATCCACTGTCTGTCTATCATCTTCTGCAACTGGGATATTGACACAATAACATGCATTATTAGGTTGCAAGATTACACTTATGCTGTCAGTAATGTGGTGGTACGCTAATGAACTCCTGGGTGAGTTGCCACGGTTAATTTTCTTATTTTAGTTAGATGCAATGGTCTTCAGTTCAGCTGTATCCAGAAGGTGGATTGCTCCTCTCACCAGCAGCTTACTTCTGAAGCCTCATTAAAAGTCTTTCTTTTCTCTTCTTCATCCTCTGAGTTCCTTTTTTTTTTTTTTTTAATCTCTGACTTTAATCTCAGCAGGAGTCTTTCTTTTCCACTACTTTTATTCTATAGATCTGCATTTTGGGGTTAGAAAGAAAAATTTCAAAACTAGAGGTAGCAGTATAATGAATACTGATTGTTGCTGTAAAAGTTACTACCCTGAACCCTGGAGTTAATCACCGTCATCTGAGGGGTTGTAGCTGCTCATATTAAAGATTGTAGACCCTTGACCTTCAAAGTAACCAAGTCAAATAATTTTTTTTTTTTTTTTAGCAGTGGTTTTAGGAAAGAGAAAACAAAAAGAGAGGTATTTTAGAGAGGTATATTTACTCTAAATATTTTAGAGTATTTTTAATACTGGTTGAACTGAAGCTTAACTGATTGTATTATTATATTATTTGGAGCGAACAGTAGAAATCCATCTGCAGAAATGTACATATGTTGGTAGCTGTAGCTTTTCAGCATTGCTAAAACCACTGCCATGACATTTTGTGCATGTGGCAGTATTATAACTGCAGAATTTCTTGACCTTTTCTTCTGGCTGAGCAGCTTTGCTGTCTGTTGAAATACCTCCTTGTGTGGGGACTCAGTACCTGGGCAGGTCTTTTTTGGGTTGGTTTTCTTGTTTTATGTACTACCTTGGCAATTTTTGGCACACCAGACCTTCCTCCAGTAGTATGCTGGTAGTTACGAAAACTCTTTGATCACTTGAGGTCTTAATGTACCCCCAGTATTCAGAGGATTTGTGCAGAATTAAAGCATCTACTGCTTCTAATGACGCCGAAGCATTGCAGTGTATGTTCTGACATGCTGTGGGTAACTTTATGAGTCCAGTACCCCTTAGTGAAAAGTAGGGGGAAGCTGCACAAAATAAGCGGTCACTTGACACACTTATGCTGTAAACAACTAGTTACAAAGCTAAGCAAACCAAAAACTTTACAAACATGAAGAGGAGATTCAGGTGCTTGCTTTCAGCAAGGAGGTTTTTTTCTGAGTGCCAGTTTTTGCAAAAAAATAAAGATTTACACTTTGTATTGGGTTTTTCTTGGGATGGCTTTCAACTTTACATGTAATCTGCTAGTATTGAAATGCAAATTGCTTAGCTTTTGTGAATTTTCTTCCTTTAAAGACATCTAAGTCAATAAAGATTTTTTTTTTTTAATAAAGCCATTTTCTTGCTGCAGAGTAACTAGTATAGCTACCTGGAATATGGTAACTTTACTCAAGGAGGGGAACACATGACAGCCACTACATTGAGATACATGGAAAAACATAGAGACTTATTAATACTGGAACAAGTATAGCAATTAAACACATTCAATGTTGTACATTTAATGTCAGATATACTCCCTGAAAGTGTTCAGGGTCAGGTTGGATGGGGCTTGGAACAACCTGGTTTAGTGGGAGGTGTCCCTTGCCCATGGCAAGGGCAATAGAACTGAGTGATCTTTAAGGTCCTTTCCAACCCCAAATCACCATTCTGTGATTTCATTTTTGAAAATCTGACAGGAAGGTGAAGTATCGAGAGCACTGAGAGAAGATCACAGGCTTCAAAGTACATTTGAGCTGCTTGGATTTTACTTCAGTCAAACTAGTTACCTCTTTTCTGTATTCTGGTAGAGGCTCTGAAGTTGTAGAAAATACTGCTAATTTCTTTCATTTTGAGAAATGATCATAAGACACTGAGACACTGAAATGACCCCTGTTGTTAGCCTTAGCTTATTTTTTGTCTTGTTTTGTTTCCAGCCGTTGTGATTTGGCAATTTATGCGTAGGCAGCACTGCAGCATGGTTTGTATTAGAGGTACTGTCCAACCACTGCTAACAGGGGCAGTGATTTGTGAAGTCTAATATGGCACCACTATTTGAGGATTTTTTTTTTTAAATTTGTTATAGGAAAACTATTTAGAACCTCAGTGTAAAAGGTGTGGTGATGTGACTTTTCTTAAACTGTGAAGGTCAAAAGAGATTCAGCCATGATAAAGAAATGCAGAAATACAAGCCACTTGTTTTATTTGTAGTAGTTTGTTTTTTTTCCCAGGGCTTCCAAAGCAACCTATTACTGCAATATAAGCAGTACAAAGGAACTATTTTTTCAAGTATCTGTATATTTTTGACTATTTCTTACTCTGTTTTATTTGTATAAGTTATGTTATTCATTCGTTCTGAGAGAGTAGAATCTTCCATTTAGGTAGAGGTGAGCACACTGATCTATTACAATACAATATCTGATGCTGTGTTGTTAATCATAAAAAGGCATGGTTGTGCTGTAGAGATGTGTCTGTGATTTCTCTTTGTTTTTCTTAAAGTTACAGAGCTGAGGTATATGTAACATTACATCAGACCTGTTATTCTTCATTAACTTCTTGGTAAGCCTTGCTCCTCTGGAGATATGTAAAGACTTAGTTCTGTTATCTAACTAAAAACAACTCAACTGAACTACAGATGTCCTTGTTTCAGGTGAGCTATTAGTTCTGGGGCAGATTGCACGATGTAATAGGTAAATGGTTCTTGATCTAAACAGAAAGGTGAGTGGCTGATGTAATGAGGATCATGGGTTTGATCAAACAGGACGGTCATTTCTAGACCTAGTTAATTACTTACCTAGTGCCAAGGATCATTCTTGAAGAAGGGGAGAGGTATCAAGCATACCCTGAATTGCAGCATTGAGCAAATTGGCTGGAAACTAAATACATAAGGTCCGTATCACTTGAGAGTTGAAGCAAGTAAGGATAGTAAAGTAGTTTTGTGTGAAGTTATTCAACATGATACTTGGAATTCATCAGCTTTTCAGTTCGAAGACCTGAAGAACAGTATCATAAGCAATCTGAGAGTTACTTTGCCTACTGGTGTCTGGTGAGTTTTAACAGTCTATGTGAGCACAGTGGCTCTTGCTCCATGAGAGGTTTATTATTTTATCAGCTCAGTCAAGGGCTGTGCACCTATCAGCCTATTCAAAACCTCAGTTTGAAGCTGATCGATCAAGAAGACAAAAGGGGATAGCTCTGTTGACTTTTAAGAAAGCAGACCCACATTCAGCTGGGAAAAATTCCTTTGCTTTGTACTTCATGCTTGTTTCATTCCTTTGTTAGAGTTTCATCAACCAAGTTTTCAGGGCTGCTTAGCTATGAGGGTGCATACACTTCAGTGTGATTTAGGTTATCTGGCTGTGATTTCTACTCCCCAAAGCACAGAAATCTGAATATCTGTTTTTAAAGAGAATACACTTGTATGGAAATAGTGTTTTTTGCAACATAGGTAGCATCTTCCCTCCTCTCTTCCCTTCCCTGTCATGAGAGTCACAGATGTGTTGCTGATTCCAAAGTCCACCATCTGGAATCACAGAATAGTTTGGATTGGAAGGGACCTTAAAGATCATCTAGTTTCAACCCCCTGCATGGACAGGGACACTAGGGACATCTACTAGACCATGTTGCTCAAGCCCCAGCCATCCTGGTCTTAACACTTCCACGGTGGGGGCATCCACAACTTTCCTCTTTTCCAGTGTCTCACCACCCTCACACTAAAGGCATTTCTTCCTAATCTAAGTCTATCCTCTTCCAGCTTAAAACCATTACTCCTGTCACTACATCCCCTTGTAAAAAGTGCCTACCCAGTTTTCCCATAGGTCCCCTTTGATATACTGGAAGGCTGCAGTAAGGTCTTCTTGGAGCCTTCTACAGGCTGAAAACCCCCAATTCTCTCAGCCTGTCTTCATAGGAGAGGAGCTCCAGCCTCTGATCATCTTCGTGTCCCTCCTCTGGTCTCTTTCAAACAGCTCCATGTCCTTCCTGTGTTGGGGGGTCCAGAGCTGAACACAGCACTCCAGGTAGGGTCTCAGGAGAGTGGAGCAGAGGTGGAGAATCACCTCCCTTGACCTGCAGCTGGCCACACTTCTTTTGATGCAGCCCAGGATAGGGTTGGCTTTTTCATGCTGGAAGCACACATTGCTGGCTCATGTTTGGCTTTTCATGGACCAGCACCCCCAAGTGCTTCCTCAGGGCTGTTGTCAGTCCATTCTCCATCCAACCTGTATTTGTATTTGGTAAAGGTAGGTCATCCTTTCAAGCACTGAGCCTTCCAAGGTTAGTGCAGGGGATCATGAGCCTGCACTGAGACAGTCTGTCCAAGGCAGCTCATGTCTGCTTAGTGCAAGGGTGACTCCCAAAGCCAGTGTTCTTGGGAGCAGCTGGCCAGCAGCACTGCTATAACTGGAGCTCTAGTGGATTTGATGCCAACTAGAACAGACAGGATACCTTGCATTTCACTGGTCTGGGCATGGGGACTACAGTGGCTTGAGAAGGATCAAATATCCTGTCCCTTATTTTTGTGTGTTACAACTTCCCCTGGAAGAACATCTTAAGATTTATTTACTTTTTTTTTTTATTGGAAGCTAAATGAAAATAAATCTGTAGATGCCTTCTCAGAATGGACAGGTGTGTGAGGAAAGGAGTGATATGCCAAAATTTTCCAGAGCACCTGGGTACAAATATTCCCGTTATATTTCTTTTCACCCTTCTGATGAGGAAGGAGTGTAGTCTTACCAGGCACTTTGGAGACTTGGATGAAACAGAAAATCACCCTGGTAAGGATTCTTGAATTGGCTAAAGGTTTTATGAGCAACAGTGTCATTTATTATGGGTTGCGTTTCTCCCTTAGATTGTGTGAGCACCATCCACTATAGTAGGTAACACGTATGATTTGCTGTTTATCAAAGCCTTGCTTTTAACTCAACTTAAGTAGTGTAGTCTAAAAAGTATTTATTTAGAAGAGATTGGTGCATAATGTCACTGAAAAGCCTCTTCAGAAATGAGTATCGCATACTACCTTAGTTGACTTTACACTTTCTCAGAGTAACAAAACTTAATTTCTCTATTTCATTCCTATTGGTAAATACAGTTCTCTCTCACAGAAAACAGATTTTTTTTTTAGGGACTGTATTTTTGAAGTCACTTTTGACTGAAACCAAAGAGCTTGGAACTTGCAGTAAATTATTATTTTGGTAGCTTTTTCAGTGGCTGTCCCTTTCCAGTGAGAGTGAATTTCTTTAGAGGAAGGACTAACTTAAATTAAGTACATTAAGATGCATTATCAGGATCTGTAGCCAGCAGCAGAAGAAGCAGAATTTCTCTATAAGTGTGCAGGTTTCTTCTGTGAAGAATTTCCCATTATAAACTTCATTTATTCAGTGTTATTTTTTTAGAAATAAAAAGGAATCTAGCTTCTGTTTTAAAAAAGAAGCAGAAAGACATCAGAAAGTAACTGCTTCAATTTTTAACGTGCTCCTAGCTGCAGACATTTCTAAAAAGTGATTGTTTTCCTTAAGAACCTTGTGCATTTGTTTCTTTTCTGTATTTCAAGACTTTATTTTAGCTGTAAACTATGTAAACTGTCTCTATCAGTCATGGTGGTTTTAGTCTCATTAAAAATAGAACAAAGCTTTTAGCATTTCTAAGCCTGTCGTTTGGATTCCCTCCTTGCTAGCTGATTAAAAGACAGCAACCGTGATGCATTGAATTTTCTTCTACCATTATAAATGGCATTCTGGTCCAAAAAGTGAACACTGTGGAACATGCTGCCCAATTTTTTCTCTGCAGAATATTGGATGACAGCTAAGTTCTTGCAGAAGCAGTTGGTTTATACTAAGATAGGACTTCAGGTAGTGAGAGAAATTTAATTTGACATTGTTCTTGACAAATTCTGGGTCCAGTAATGTTGAAAACTCTGCTTATGCCTGTTGAGCAAAGACCAGCTTAGAGGAGTTGAATCTGTAATGGTAGTGTGCATGGGTGCTGTGAAAGTTTATACTTGAAGCTGTCAGCTAACATGGTATTATTGCTCCCGAACTACTGGAGTAAACTGCTTTTATGAGTAAACTGCTGCTACCAGATACTCTTGGAGGTTGCTAATCATGGTCCAGCTCTTGCCAGGTTAAATTTATTTATATGTTTATTTCCTGGGGAAGCAAAGAGCCACTTCTTTTGGTAAAAAACAAAACAACAAAACAAACCTCTCCCCCCCTCCCAAAAAAAACCCCACCAAACAACAAACCCAAAAAAACCTCACCCAAAAAACCCCCAAAACAAAACCTGAAAGCAGTTGCAATGCAGGTAGTGACGAGTTACATAACTGGTAGTACTCCTTAAAATAAATATGAAACATCTTCAGAAAAACAACTTTCTGGCTCGACTTCAGCAGTATGTCATACAGCTATATCAGTCTTTGTATTTAAGAAAGCTCTTTTCTTTTTTTTTTTTTTTTTTTTTTTTTCCCCCCGTTTTCTGTGGGAGAAGGAACACTTCACTGACTCGGGGGCACACACTGTAGGGTCTGGTGTTGGCAAGAGGGTCCATACCCTCAGGTTTTTTGTGTTTTTTTGCTGAGTCGAAATATTTTCTGGTCAGTGGGTTCTTGAAACCCAGACAGGGGCTGGGGGAGAAGTTCCTCCAAGGTCAGACTGGCAAGCCTTCCTGCCTTCCCCTGTATCATGGGACGTAATATAATTCCTGCGATTCATTTAACAAATTCCCTGTTGCTGCAGAGACATAGATCATGGACGCAGGTCTGTCTTGTCTGTCAGTCTCTCGTTTTGCTTTTTTCTTTGCTTGTTCCTGGCGTGCTGTGTTTCTCGTAGCTATTGCACATGTTGTGTGGTGGGCTGGTAAGTCTGCTGAGGGTTGTATGAATGTGTGGATAGCACCAAGTCTGTGCTCCCTGCCAGGTTGTTGCATGTTTTCCGTGATTTGTGGCACCGAGGATTGGAGGTGGCTCAGTGCATGGGGAGGAATGTGCTGCTGCCTTTGCTACTCCTGTAATCCCAAGCTGGCCTTGTTTGCTACTGGCCCTTAGAGTTATTGCTCTCGGTCTTGACAGCCAGTACTGTAAAATCAGACGGGTTCCTGCAGTTTGTGGCTTTGGTACTTCAGGAGAGAGAGGCTGACTTTTGACAAAGCTAAGTGGCTTTATTTTAAGCCCTTGTTTGTACAAGCTCTCTTAGCAATGGGAATGCTCAAATTCTAGGTTCACGGTTACTCTGTTGATTTACTGAGCCTTTCACTTGGCTCTTACCTAGTCAAATGACTGTAGTTAAGAGGCAGGAAATCTAGTTACAGGTCTTTAATTATGTAATATGTGGGTTGTCTGAGAATGCGCTTTAAAGTTTTTTGCCTAGTGTGCAAAGCCTGTTTTTTCTTTATTTCTATGACATGTTAAGCACTGGCTCAGGGAATGTGTGATTGGATCTCTGGCAGAAGACGGTAAAAAATTAGAACTCTGCCTGAGTAAACTTGAAATAATTTGCAAATCAGTGACTTCAGACAAACCCAGGAGCCCTGCGCTTCCCTCGTGATTGTACTTGGGACAAATTTCGTCAAGCTCTGAGGTGTCAGCAGGCTGAAAATACAATGTACCAAACAGCTATCTGGTAGGGGACTCTGCTGCTGTATTTAGCCACTAAGAAGCCCAGTGACTTAAATCTTTTAGGAAAGGAGTGTCAGATGCATACTGACTGATCTAGACTGCAGAGTTGGGATTACAGCTTGAATATTGGTCTGGATGTATCAGGTACATTTCTTCCTTGATAACCTACGTGTTTATCTTCACAGGGCTAAGAGTAAAATTGAATGACAGAACAGAAACTGGCTGGCTATGGGTACCAGTAAGCTATAGGAAAGTTTGCTTAGATGAATAGCTGTCTGTTTGGCACTTACCCATAACTGAGTCTTTTCTCCTCCATGTACATTTGATGCTTTAAGTGAACCAAGACTGCAAAATCATGTCATAAAGGAGAAGCATTTTTACATGCAAATAAACTTTTGTTTGGGAAGTGAAGAATCATACAAAACAGTCCTCAGAAGAAATGCTGCCTAATGTATTTACTGCATGTTAAGGATTAGGGTTGTGTTAAGAGGCATGTTAAGAATGGCAGTACTGGGTCAGATAAAGGAATGTTCTTCTACCTCTTTATCCTTTTTCTAAGAGTAACAAGTTGCACATACAAAGAGAATGTGATTTCTCAGTGTCCTCTTCCTGCTGCTGAAGTCTGGAGCTATGCCTATTCTTTCACCATCCTTGGTGGACATCTCCTCTTCAGTGTATTTTAATAATTGCTTTTTAAAAAAAACAACAACACATGAACACTTGGCAATAGTTTCCTTGGTCTGTACGAGGAGAAGGTACTTCCATTTTGCTTTACAGAAATTGCCTGAGCAGAGTGAAGCTAAGGTGCCTCAAGGAAATGACCTTATTTTCTCTTTACACTTAACTAGTTGGAAGACATCTGCTTTGGTGTGATAAGGTGGCACGGCCAGGTAGTCAGGTAGCTCCTGGCATGGCAGGAATGCCTCTGTGCAAACTGAGGAGTATCTGCAGTGGGATCCATCAGCACATCTGCCCTGACTTTCTGTTGTGCTGGACGGTGTACAAACATCAGAAGTATGCCATGATCTTAATTTGTCACTGTGGGGCTGCTGGCATGGGTATGCGTGACTCTTGCTCAATTGAACCTTTTGTTCAGGGGCACGGCCGTGTGGGTTTGCAGACAGCTACAGTAAATCCAAAACCAGGGACTGTCATCTTGGTGGTCTGGACGTCCTTGGTCTGGCCATAGTCCCAGGAGCTTCCGAGAAGCTGTGCTGCCACTTGTAGCCCTCCTTCATCTCGTAAACTTCAGTGACTGCCCAAGTTAGAAAAAGTTGAAGCCTTCAGTTAAAGGGGGATTTCCAGACCTCTACAGAAAGCTACTGATGTCAGGTCCCTTTCTTTGCAAGGAGAGAGGCAGAAAGGAAGTAAAGGGGGTAGTTTATTATTTGCACTTTTGGATCTTCTTCCTCCCTTCTCTAAGGCCTGTTTACCTGTAGGATTATTCTGAATGACTGACAAGATAACCTTTACTGAAGGAACCAGAGTGAGAGAAACAGCCATAGCGTTGTAGCAACATGCTGGTCAGCCTCATAATACTGTCTCATACTGATAAATACTCTTCTGAGCTAAACTCTAGGTGGGAACGGTATCTCTTGGAGCTGAAGAAGTGATTAAAAAGCATGTGTGCAGGCAGCAGAACTGCTGTAGTATATGGCTGTCTGATTTGCTGATTAAAACACCAGATTTAGTGTTTTCTTTGATAACTGAAATGCTTATCATGCTAGCACAAACATCAGCAAACATTGTATGTCATAGCTGAAGGAGTGCAACTTGAAAGGCTTGGTTATAGATTGAAAAATAAATCCAGATTGTCCTGGTTATTGATATGTAGAGATAACACTGCCTGTGAGTGGACTTTGGCTCTTAATGGGATGTGAGCATGTTGCATTTTGTGTCGTGCAGTGTAGGTTTGCAAAGGACGCTGAACTCTTAACCTGTAATGGCTGTGCATTTGGTTATATGAAATGCTAATGCATCTGTAAAAAATAAACACTGCTTCAGACCCTTCTAGACTCTTCCTCGTCAGTAGATTAAATCATTCTTGGTTGCAGATGCTGACTGACAGAGAAATAGTACATGCAAACAAGTCAGCAAGGGCTAATGCTCAGCTAGCTTCTAAAAATACTACAATAGCTGGATGGTACAGTAAGTTAAGTAACATGCTTTAATTTCATATTGAGAGCATTTATTGGAAGAGGAGGGAGATCTGGGGATTAAAACCTTGAGCAAACACATGACTTACCAGGAGCCCGGCTGCAGCGGCAGTGGGGGGATGGTGATGGACCAGAGGAGGTGCCCACCTTGCGGAGGGCCCAGGCCCCAGCCCCCAGCAGGAGGCTGGCAAGGAGGCCACTGCCACAGAACAATTACATAACTTTTTTTTTTTTTTTTTTTTTTTTTTTTTTTTTTTTATCTCCCCCCTCCTCTTCCTTCTTTTAACCTTGTTCCAATGTCTGTCTGATCTCTGCTGTAGCTGGCCGAGTGCCACTGTTTGTCCCTGCACAACGGACACAAACAGATTCTGGAGGGTCATGTGAAACTACACTGAGCTCTTTAAATCACACCGCCCTTACCTTTTCTCCTCTGCTGCCCACATTGCTTTTACAGGTGTGGCTTTGTTTATGCACGGCTGTCTCTTTACCTTAGCACCTGGGGTTGTGCTGGTGCTCAGTGCTTGCAGGACACCTTTGGTTCCTAACTTTGCTCAAGCTTCAGGAGAACTCTCTGGACCTTCTGGGAAGGGGTTTGCACCTAAGGAGACAGACAGGGGTGTCAGCCTTGCAAAGGCAGCACCAGCAATCATCAGTCATTGAAACATCTGCTTCTGATAACCTGGGTGTGTTTTACTATGACTTTGACTTAAACCTTGCAAATAAGGCCTGCGGTTCTCAGCATCTTAAGGTGAATCCAGAGAGACCGAATCTTATTCTTGTAAATTACTGGCAATTGCTAGTTAAAAAACCTCTGATTTAATTGATGACTTAAGAGCTTGGAACCAGCTCTTAGCCTGAAATAAAGTCTTCTCGGTTAGGTGTTTGTGTGTTACTTCTGCAGGAATCAAAAAAGATGCATCTTGGCCATACCTCATCCCCTGTTACTACATAGCACTGTAGGAGTCCCACCAGGGACTTTTGTGTCTCTGGATGACTGAAAACAGTTAGGTGTGTAACAGACAGCTTAGAACTGTTTTTTTGTTCCACCTTGTTCCATGTTGCTCTTCCAGGCTGAGAGGCAAAAAGCAACTACAACCATGCATTGGATGTCCAGACTCATTCCTGGGATGCAGAACTAATGCCAGACTTCATCAGTGGAGTTTTAGCTACCTGCTAAAAATACATGATGTTGAATTGCATGGTGGGAAATGCACAAGGAAGGCTCTGTGCTAGGAGGATGTTCTGCTGCTTTGTTTTTCATGCTTGTTATGTTTGCCTCTCAACTTCTGTACTGGCTTTGAAATAACTGAAGAGCAATTGAATTCATCCTTAAGTTTTGACTGAAACTTTTCCTAGATAAGCATCTCCCTCCCCCCTGTTGTCCTTGGAGCCTTTGAAATAATAATGCTGAACTTTCTGGGGAGCAGACTCTTAGTTTTGTATGAGCTTTCTGCAGTGTCTTCTCGTGTTGCAATTTCGTGCCTGAAATTTAAAACTGAGGTGTTGTGGGCCAGGTCAATGCTGTCTGGGTGGTATCCCAAAGAAAACTACATACATCCAGTGAAAACTAATCCAAAAGTGGTAATAATGTTAGGATGTGATACCCTGTAGTTGCAAGGGAATTGAGAGAGTCAGGAGCTTGTTCCTGACACATACTCAGTTCCAGTGAAAGGGCTAACAAATATTGCCATGTCTCAAGAAAGTAGAAACAAATACAGTCATGCTGACAGGAAGCCTGTTTTGGCTTTTTTTTTTTCCCCTTGCTTCCTATGAAAGAACAACATAGATTTGAGGGATTAACTTGGTTGTGTTGTGGCTCATGAAACAACAGTGTTGTGAAGCCAGTGGCAAGGGTGTAAAAAGCTATAAGGGGGAGTAGCCAATATGGAAGTAGAAGGCAGAGTGGATATGTATGTATCTTACATGTATATGGTTTGCTTGTAAAAGCTTCGCTTAGACATACCACTGTGGGTAGTTCTTGTCTTACAAACACCTGTGGGATCCTGAAGTGATCCCTGATGGTAAAGGTACAAGGGCAGTGCTTGAATACTGGAATCAAAGCTCAAGCATCTACTTTTTGAGAGACATTCTCTGCAGAAGAGGGTAATTAATTAATTTCATAGCTCTTACAAGCATGTACAGTTCTTATCCACGAACACTACATCCACTGGTTTTGAACATTAGCTTGTATTCTGTAAACTGACAATGTTTGGCTGTGAGCTCATGGTTGCACATAGCTGAATTGCTGCTCCCTGTGTGCGTGTTACTGCTATCCCATAATTGCAACATCATTTGCTATGGAGGTGATTCCTGTGTTTTGACATAAATGCAGCTCATGCCATTGTCTATTTATTCCACACTTTGGGCACAGCAGGAACATGTATACAGTCACGTATATGAGTACAGTCACATATATGACTGCAGCACACTTTATGGGCAGTGATGTATTAATGCAGTCAACTTCATGATTCTGTTTTTAAATACCCCCCTTTACCTGGTATATGCAAAGGCATACCAACTTTCTAAAGCTGTTTACCTGCTCCAAATTTCCTTCTTATACTTCTAAAACTCAGTGTGACTTTTCTTGCTTGTCTTATTTTTTTGTTTTTTATTTCAATTTTCCTTAGTCTTCTTTTTTGGCAAGTTCTGTGAGAAACCATGGTATTTTAGACTTAGCCAAATTCAGCCTGTGTTAAAAGTTCTTGAAACCTGATCTTGTGAGAGTTTTAGTATGAAAAAAAGAAAAAAATACAGGTTGGCATCCGGAGCCATGGATGTTTATCTACATTGAACTTCTGATTCCCCTTGAGGTTTGGTAGTTCACTACTGAATCTGTTTCAGTCCAGTTAATTAGTTACAAACCCCTAAGCTACAGACTTGGAATTAAAGAAAACAAAGCCCTAAGCCTTGACATAATTTGATGCAAGCAAAAACTTTTGTTAAACTAGAAAGAGCATTTACAACACTGTTTCCCAGTTTGAAATGCAAAACAAGAAGTACAGATGAGCCAACACCATACTTATCGATTCTGGGTTCATGCTACCTGTGTCACTGTGATAAACTTGTGTTCCCCTATAATCTCTCTGAGGTTGGTTTCTCCTATCAGAGGCATGGCAGGGCTTTTTTTTTTAATATAGATCAGTGATTTGCCTCTAGGCAGTGTATCTTACAGGGAATACAAAATTACTGGTTTGGCTAAGCTTTTCTGCTCTTCTGTTTTTAGGACAATGTAGATCAGACTTCGGCTCATGGTCGTCGGGATCTGGTGGAACCAAGTTTCCAAGAACCACCTAACCGCATCTCCCTGCATCACCAAGGTGAGGAACAGGGGCTGGGAATCCAGACTCCTCAGGGAAAAGTCTGGGTTCTGCATGCAGAGACAGTTTTACCTCCATCTTGCTATTCCTTTTTCATTTACAAACAAACAATTAAACTACCCCAAAAGTAAGTTCTGGATGGTTGAAAAGGAGAGTTCAGAGAGTTTTTTGTCATGACTGTATGGTGAGCTGTGGGTGAAGATGACCAAGAACTTGTGGAGCAACTCAAGCCTTGTAGCCTGAACTTGGATTGCTGGCCGGAGTGGAAGGTATATTCCCCTTGTTTCAGGAATGGGGTAGAGGGAAGTACTGAATTCAACATTTTTAATGTTAAAGTTGCATTTGAAAAATCCTTGATTCCTATAAGAAGTATTCAGAGCTCTGGATCAGCATTTGCAGTAGGAGAATAGATAAGTGTGTTTTCTTGCTTCACATGACAGAAATCAGCTAATTTGGGGAAAGGAAGTCCTAAACTAGACATTGAAAAATAAATCTTAAAAGTCTTTCTTTGCCAATTTATGTCCAGATTCCTAAAAAAGGACAGTTACTATTATAACAGCGACTTTTTAGTTCAGCTTTATTTTTTTGGCTTAGAAATAATTAATAATAGAGAGTTCTGTCTTAACCAGTGATCCCCTCAGGGTCTGTGATGGCTTAATTTGGAATCAAGTCTTTGAAGGTCATCTTCATGTATTTTTTTCAGTGCAACAGCTACTAGTATTGCAGTCAGCACAAAGCTATTGAAAGAAAATTATCACGAACATATTACTTAAAGTATTTACCAAATATGACATGCTTAACTTTTCCTTTGAGAATCCAATTTCTTTTGCTTGCCAAGGGCAGCAAGACTGGAACTTCATGACTTGTAGATCCTCAAGACTATTTCAGTTTCACAAACAAGTCCCAGAATGTAATGAGGATTGTATTTTAATTTAATCCCCTCCCCCACGCTCCAAGTCTTCCAGTTTTTTTAAGATTTGCTTTTGGGATAAGAGGTTGCCATGTTATTCTGTGTCAAACTCTAGCAGCACAGGCAGTGTGTTGTGGCATGCTTCCACGCTTACAAAATAGCTTACAAATTCTATTTTTCATTTGTATGAGAATGGTGCTGCTACATTAATATCACCTACTTTGAGATGTGCAAATCCTAAAGCAGATTTATACAGGTGACTTATTCTGAAATTATTTGTAAATATCTCCCTTTAGTCATGGGATATTTTGGGGGACTCATCCTGTGTGGACTAAGTTCATGCAGTCAAGTGAGAGTATGCATAGCCACTGCTATGTGAAGTCTATAAACACTTATTGAAGAGATGGGTATTACTGCATTTTGCTGGGTAAATGCTAACTTTGTAGCCTGATATCTTCCTTATAGAATAATACTTCTTTTTCAGATCCTCCTTTTCCTCCATCAGTATTGTAGTACTGCAGATGGATCCATACAGTGTCACCTGATGGGTGGCTCTGCCTCAGCTACTTTGAGACAAATGTCTGTTTGGACAACCAGTCCAAATCAATTTAGGAAGCAGCTATCTTTGGAAGGAATTCTTTTTGTGGACATACTGTTTAAGGCCTGTTTATTAAGAAAGACCCTGTTCAAAGCTTTTCCCTGTAGTTTCTGAAGTCAAGATCACTTTTGCACCCAGAAATTATTTTTGGGATTTTTTTATATGTCAGCTGCCTGACAGCAATCAAATCCTGTGTTTTTGAAATCTTTTTCTTGCTGAAGTAGGTATTTAGCACATTATTAATCTTGCCTTCCCCTCGTGACCAGGAAGCACTGTTACGTAAGTAGGGAGGATTAAGAACAGAGCCCAGGATGCTAGTGATGGCCTCTGATGCTGCTCTGGGCTCTGGCACTTCTCTCCTTTTGCAGTGGCGAAGGGAAGCAGCGTGGCTTGCAGGCATGGTACCTGATGCTTTGGTATCCTTTTGAAAATGGAAGTGAGGTGATGTTTTGTCATGTCTTGTGATTGTGTTCTGTCTAAGTGTGAGTGTCTACACTTTTTCACAGCGGATGAAATACACATTCTTGTCCAAAAACTTGAAAGTACAAGTATTGTAAGAGAGCCATGTATTCCAGTAACTGATTAATGAATAGTATGTAGAAAAATGTAACATGGAGAGCTTCAGAAGGAGTTGTGACGTGGTCTGATCTAGCTCCCATGTGGTCATGTTAGTCACTCAGTGAGTAAGAAAACCAGATTATTGACATAAAGTGAGATTTTAAGTTCTGTGGCAGCTGTTTGCTTTGGTGTTTTACTCTTGCACTAAGCAGTGTTTTCTGTTACTTTCTATTAAAAATTTGCTGTCACTGACTTTGAAAAACTTAAAAGTAAACCTGTATCCTGAAATAACTTAAAGGATCACTGCCTGCATTGAAGGAATGGATCTGTTTGGTACTGTCTTGGTTACACTGGTGATAAATGTCTTCAACAGACTTCAGCAAATTTTGCTTCCACTGATATGCAGCATTACTTGCTTACTTCAGCTTGTGCCAACTAGCAGATCTAAAGCTTTTGTTCCTGTGTTTCTCAAGACTTATTAAGGAAAACTGATAGGCTTAACAAAGCTGGTTTAATAGATACTTAAAGGGAGCAGAAATTGTGAAAGGATTAGAACTGCCTGAAACATTTGATGTGTTAGGTGCTGCCTGCCTTTTTCCTTTTAGTGTGCTATGCCTTAAACACTGCAGCTGGACTTTGAGCAGCTGTTCTTATTACGTTATTTTATGTATACTCTTCCAGTTCATACCTGACCACACTGCTCGGTGCGCACAGCAGATTTGCCAGTTCCTGTTGAACATTAACTTAGAACCCTTTACTTTTCACTGGGAGAGCTTTGGTACAAGCACTTGCAATTCTGAACCAGATCCTGCTTTCCACGGCCTATAAAAATGGTGATTAGCTTCCTCCCAGGCATCTGCATCCCTTCAACACAAGCTGGAGAAAGAGCATTCAAGTGGAGACGGAGATATCCCTGCCAACTGTCCCTGCATGAATAAGCTCTTTCTTGTGAAGGGTATTTCAAGTACATGTTTCCTGCTGAATCACTCTTTTTATTCAAGCAGATGCTTTTTAACTGTTCAGGTTTTTATCTTGAAAGAATATTTTGTAAAGATTGGGGAGCAGAGAATACTTTTTGTCAAGTGAGGAGTCTTTAATAGGCAGGTTTCCTTTGAAACACAGGTCATAAGTTGAGCACAGATGGAGTAGTGTTTTTTCTTAGAAATAGCTCAGTAACTGATTATGTGTAGGTATGCTGATAAACTGGCTTACTTTAAGTATTTTTATATCTAGGCCATTATTAGTATTCACTTTTCAGTGGTTCAGATATTTGCAAAAACATTCATAAAGGTACTAAATACAGAGAGCAGGAACTGGGATATCTCATCTCTGTTCCCAGAAAGCTACTTCAAAAATCAAGTGAAATAAGAAGGGGTGAGCTTCATCCAGGTGGGCAGTACTAATATCCACTGATGTAAAGGAACAGAAATGTTTTGGCTACCTATTGAAAGTTATAGAAGTTAAGAACAACCATCCAGGATTTGGGATTTAATGACCAGAAAGAAAAATTTTTTCAGCAGTCCTTCCAGAAGCCTCTAGGGTTGGAGAAGAAGAATTTATCTAATCTATGGAGCATTTCCTAAGGAGTTAAGAAACAATCAAACTAATGATTTCTTGCCCTTTTAAACACACCAAGAGAGAGAAAGTGAATGCATGCTTAGGATGGGACCGGTATTGTTATTTTTCTAATTTTTTTCCCATCAAGAGTGGAAATTATAGATGAAAGGAGCTGTTAGCTCCTCAGCCACATCTCACTTTGCAAACCATTTAACACTCACAATATTGTGCAATGACAGGTTCTCTGCAGTGTGTAGCCTACAGTGTTTGGACCCTGTTTTGAGGCCTTTTGTAGAGGCAGTGGGCTTCAGGCCTGGTTCTCCTCCAGGATGCTTCTGGTTCTCCTCTCTTCCAAGCATCTAGTAGCTCAGCCTCCATTCTTGAGTGCTTGAGTACATTTCTCTGCTGTGCCACCACAGTTAACCTTGAATGTGGCTCAACAGCAAGCAAGCACAGGAATTCTACAGGAAAACCTATGGATTTCCCTGCACTGCTCAGGAGCTGCCTTTCTGTATGAAGTATGATAGGAAAATACACAATGCTACAGAAAGCTGTCAGACCAACTGCATTTGTTTACCCTCAGACCTGAGGGGGGTTCGACCTGCCAACTACACTGTTTCTCATCTTGCCCTGGGTTTTTCTGTTTGTTTTTCTAGCAAGCAGCAAATAGTGCCAACTGCAGTCCCGGTGGTGAAGTTTATGGGCAATACCTTTTACTGGTACTTGCTGTGTGCTTTTTTGAGGTCGTGTAGCTACTGCTTATTCAGGATTCTGAAGCCAGGCATAAGTAAGATGCATTCTGTCACATTGACTTTTAGTGGAAGTATGAGATGTGAAATTCTGACACTTTCTGTATGTGCATGCTTGTGGTATGATTGTCAGTGTCCATACAAATGTGTTTTGCCATGGGTCTGCAATGAAAGATTTATCTTGGTTTTTTTTGTTAATGCATTCGCATGTGGCCTTCCTCTCCTGAGGCATTCTCAACTCTTGCTGGACTTGATGCTTCTTATCACAGCAGTTTGCAGACAGAGCTGTTCTGAATATTGTGGTACCTCTGGCTCCATGGCCAGGTGGCCTCAGCAGCGGAAAGAAAACAGTGATATGAGTTGCTTTAGGCCACAGGTGTCCTTTTTCAACAGCCAGCTCATCCTTTGGTCATTCTTGGATAGGAAATCCTGCCTATAGTGAGATGATGAAGATGCTGTGAGTGTGTTTCCTGCCCCTACATAGAGATGATTTGTTCCCACTGAAACTGGAGGGTTGCATTGCAGTGCACTCTGCTCTTGAGATAGATGCTTTCCTGTATCTTGCTGGCTAGTAACTAATAAGTTAACTTTTATAGAGATACTAAGTGTCATAGGTGGTGAAACTACCGTTCTAGCACAATGCCTAGGTCAAAAAAACACAAGCCCATGTAAATACAGGCAGGCTTTTGAATGAGTATGTGCTTAAATGCACTATCATGGAGCCTAAGATACAGCCCAGAAAAAGAAATCTTGTATACCACTCTTTTTCCCCGCCACTGCTATTATTGCTTGCTTTTAGTATCTTAATATTAAGAAAGATAAGCATGTGAGGTTGAGGCAACTTTGTTACTCGTTGTGTAGCTAGGAGCATGTTTAGTAATGGCCAGCACTACTTCTGATGTGCTTGTTGGGCCCCCACTGGAATGAGTCAGTTGCTTGGTGTATCAGAACTAACCCATGTTTTGCAGAATCCAGCTGGTACTGAATTGAAAATGTCGAGAGAAAAACAGTCTTGTTTGTATTGCAGAGACAATACCAAAAGCTGCCAGACATTCATGAATTCTCCTGCTTTGTATCAATGTTGTTGTTATTGTCCAGCCTTAGGAAAAAAAAAAAAAACCACTATTAGTGCCAAAAAGATTTACAGTGACTACCCCTACGCAGATTGCTGAGCCCCCGCTTCCTGCCCAGCTCATTACATCACCTTTGTCTTGTTTTGGAGAAGGCTCCATTGTGCTCAGAGATGACTCTTGTTAGCACAGTTAGTAGGGGGGCACCCGTGATAGCTGTGTAGAAGTTTAACTTCCCCTCATTATACTAGTTCCCAAACCCTTGGGCTGACAGGACTCTGGGAAAAAAAACAAAACAAAACCAAAGCAAATGATCAAAACCACAAAGTAGGTTGTGTATAGTAGGGATAATTTCAGAGATTTGCTGCAAGTTACAGGAAGGCGAAACAGACCAACTGATTGAGCTTAGCAGGAAGACTGTATAAAATAAGGCTGCTAATGAAGATTGAGTAAAACCAGTAAAATGAGAAGAGATCAGAAATAGTTTTAAGTGTTGCATGTTCAGAGATATGTATTTACAGGTGACTTTTTTTTTTTTTAATTTAAAAAGTTTTTATATTTCTTCGTTTGTCAACTTTTAAGTATCATCTTAAATCTCTGATTTTGAACATACTTAAAATTAAATTTGCTCCTCTGAAGCCACCTGGTATGAATAAAAAGCAAAGCTCATAGCTGACAAGCATGGGATTTTAAGCCTTTTTATAATCTCTCAGGATTGAGTGTGTCCTTCTGTCCTTTAAGTAAATTTCTCTAAAGAGGCAGGAGTCAGTGCAGGAAAGGAGTTGCATGTCTCAGTTATATAGATTATAATATGGTTTGCCTTGGGGCCTTTATTCATTGGAAGTTTTACAAGTGGAGATGTAGAAAAAAATCAAGAATTTTAAAGTAAACCTAATGCAGGAAGTATTAAAATATTAAAAATTAATCTTCCCTACTTATGTGACTGTCAAAAGTAAATATTAAGCCTATGTTCTTCAGTGGCCCATGGAAAAATGGTAGTTATTCCCAGGTTTGCAATGAATTTCCTGTCATTTTGGAGATGAGATGGTTTCTGGGGCAGAAGGGAGAGCAGGTGGAACTGGGCTGTGGAGCTGGGCTCCTTGCTGGAGATAACCCATTATGCACCATACCCATCCCTCAGGGTCTGAAGCTATATGGGTGTATGACATCAGAGAAAGTGGGTTTTGGTTGACTTTTTTTTTTTTTTTCCTCTCCATCCTGAAGATACAAGGGACTGTGTTCTTCCACCTTTTCTTTCAAGATATGTATTTACAAGGTGTGAATTTAGGGGGATTATAAGCTCATTTATTGCTGTTAAATTATTTGAGAGGGAAAATTATAAATTTGGCATCTGGGTGGTATGATGAATGTGATTCTGTTGCTTCTTTCCAGAACCTTCTCAGGGCACAAGGTCATTTACCTCCATCACCCCTTATGTGTTATCTACTGGAGAACAAGTTACCTCACTAGTACAAGCCTAAAGTGATGACTCTTCAAGAAACTCACCTCAGATCAAACAGGGAGAGGGAGACACTGTGAAATAAATTTTAAAATCCAGTGTCCTTTTTTATTTGCTTTTGTCCTTAGTATTAAGGAGTGTGCATTTCTTGCCACCACCATAGCAGAGCTAAGGCTTATTGTTGGAGCAGCTGTCATTTTGCATCCCTTGGTGGGGTAATGCAAAGGGTAATCTAGGGAGGCCCTCACTTTTTTCTGGGGGTGTGGACTCTTGGGCATCCCCTGGAGAGCTTCCTTTCTGTGCTGCAGCTACAGTATAGGAAGAGGCTGAGCGAACTTTTGGGGAGGGGCGGGGGGGGTGCATAAAGGTGTTAGTCTGTGGCAAGACTGTTGTGTTAGCGGGAGGCAAACGTTCACATGGTGTATTTGTTTACCCTTGGCAGGTTTCCCCAGAGGTATATCAGCTCAGTGAGGTGATGTCATCCTCGGCACAAATACTTTCTGTGCTGGGGCAGCGACTCCAGTTGGGTCGGGGCAGCTGGCCCGGTGCCGAGTGCCTGGCAGCCTGATGCAACAGCCTCGCTTCTGGCTGACTGACTGACTGACTGCTTGGAAGGAGCAGAACCTTGCCTGGGCTCTTAAGTGGCTTCCCCAGGGAAAACAACCTGCAGGCCCTTTACAGAGGTGACAGTGTCCAGGCTGTTAATTTCTGGAGCTTGAGCTTGTGAGTCCAGTGCTTCTGTTGGACATGGTGTGGTTAGAGAAACTCGGAGGAAAACTAGTGTCTCAATATCCACTCCTGTTGAGGTGCTTTTCCCAGGTGCCCAAGCTGAGCTCATTTTTTGTGTGCTTATCTCATGTCCTGTGAACTAAAAAGTCAAAAATTTTGTGGGTAGTGTGCTCTTCTCTTTAAATATATTTACTCAGCAACTTGCATCATCCTCATCATTTCTGTAAGCACATAACTAAAGCAGTCGAGTGCAATAGATTGCACTATTTTTTATTGTGTTATCTACTTATTTATTTACTGTCCAACAGGCATGGGGATGCTTGTGGTCTCAGGTTGTCCTCTGCCTTCTAGGTGGCTTATTTCTTCCATTTCAGTTAATGGTCCATAATTGAGCTTAGTGATCTGAAATACCCTCTTCTGAATACAAATTAACTGGACTCTTGGGATGAGCTCATGTTTTCTGGAATATCTTTATTGCCTTTATGTTTTCTTTGGTAACCTGAATAGGTTTGCACAGTCAACACATTAGGGTGGAAATGGATACTCTCAGCAAAGGCTCTTGACAGCTTCTGGGTTACTTGTCTAATGTGGTTGAGTTGAATTCTCACCCGTGCCAGTCTACAGTCCTCCTGCACATCCTTGGGTTCTGCATATTCTTCCCTGTTAGGGGGCATGTTTTAAGTGCATTTGGCTTTATGTAAGAAGCTTTTGAACCTCCAGTGGAGGTGTTATAGCCAAATGTCAAAACATGGCTATGGGCACTTAAATAGTCTCAGTACTAATGAGATTTCCAGCTAGGAAAGTTGATTTATTATGTAGCCTGGTTTTTAATCACTCTGTAACGATTTCATTTGGTCAGTAAAAACAGTGTCTCTGCATCATCAGATCATTAACTTCAGATTCTGACACCTTTACCAAAATCAAATCCTAACTTTCAAAGGCAGTTTGACATCTAAAGAGGAAGGGTATATTTAGAGTTGGAAACAATCCATACTCACTGCAGCTATACTGCCTGTTATGAAATACTGCTTAAAAGAATCGTTTTGAAAGTGCATCTCTAATTTTTGAGATAAAAGTACAATGTCACAATGCAAGGTCAGCTTTAATGGAGAAAGAGCTGCCTTTCAGTATCTGATTACATGGAAAGCTCTAGGGTGCTAATCTGGTTTCATGGCTGTTGTGGTCAAGTCTGAATTAAAGCTATTCTGCTTATTCAAACATTTAAGAGCATCACCTATAAATAAATCAGAAATTGCCATTTTGTCTGTAATGCATGTAATGTTTGAATTACTGTGACTGATGGGGTGGTAGTGGTGAGCTATTTTCTTTAAGTCTGTCTATTTTACTAAAATCTGGATCAAGAGCACAGTGTTACTGAACATCTCTGTTTTTTCTGAAGGTGACAGGGGAAAACAGACTCCCTTTTCTATGAAACTTATTTCCAAGAGAGTGGTAGCAGTGATTGATGTGGCAAAGTTAGAGGCAGTTGCAATGCCATAAACTGTTCCCTGAATTCTTGAGATTGGCCGGACTTGGGCTTCACAGGAAATCTTGTAACAAACTTAGTATACCAGTACATTTAGCAATTTTGGGGACTAGATTTAATTCCCCCACTCCCTACAAATGAAATCCATTTAACTCATTCAGATATAGCTCTGAATTCCTCCCACCCTCATTTAAAGCACACTGAACTGATGATTTGTGTCCTGTCTCTGATCAGCCACCAAACTTTGATCTGTCTTGCAATGGCAGATAATTTCTAATTATTTGCAGGTAATGCAGCCCTTTTGTCTGCAAACAATTCTAAGAGATGTGTATTCAATTTTTAGGTTTTTGTTTTCCCTTGACCTTCAAAGTTATATTTTTGGTCTCTATCAAAGTAGTGAGAGGGTGGAGAACAGGCAGTACAGCTCTTGGTTTCCTTCCTTTGTTTGTCCTAATGATATAAGTGTCCTAATGTTTGGTTTCTGACTCTTCTTTCCAGTGCCTCAGGTGGGAAAAAATATAATTTAATTTACTGTTTTATTATCTCCATCCTCTAAGCAGAGCTTTTATCATCTTAGGAACGAGTAACAAAATTCACTTTGTTCCTCTTAAAAATAACCCCAAAAAACAACCCAACAAACTCCAAAAAAACCAAAACCCAAATCAGTGTCTAAATCTGTAACTTTTCCAGGGGTAAGAAACAGAATGAGGGCGAGGTAAGATTTGCTCATAAGAGTGAAATGGGGCATATTTCTGATACAGCAGCTACCCTGTCCAAGGCTTTTGTTGCTTTAGGATTCCTTATGATTCAACAACTTGATGCCCCCCCCCTTTTCAGTTGTTAGCTGGTCTTAATTAGAGGCATTATACTTGCTTAACAAAATTGGCTTTGTGCTTAAAAATTGAATGGATTTTAAAAGTTGGCTGACATTATTACAGCAAATTTAGGTTGCAGCATTCTGTACAAGTATAGAACTAGTTTAAGGTTTTAGAACGATTTCTGCATATTAGAACAATAATCAGGAGCTTATATGCTAGAAAACTGGGATTGTCATGTAAAGATGTAACACATCTTACAGCTGAGAGGAAAATGCCCAATTCAAGATACATCTCAAACATCATTTCTCTCAGAAATACCTTCTCTAATATGTTTATAAAAGATTCTGCCAAAAAAAGGTTCTGCCAAATGACTGGAAGTGGAGGACTGTGGATTTTACAATTTTTCTAACATGGGGACATATTTCCTTTAGTCTAGACAAACAAGTTGCATTGGAATATGGTCTGTGTCAACATATATATAGCTTAACTTAGTTATGTCAAGAAGAACATGTATACTGTGGTATATATATAAAAAAATGGATTTCACTTAAAAATACCTGGCTAATAAATTTTTGTGGTGTTGGGTAGATGTGAAAATAGGCTCTGTTAGCAGCAAAGTTGTGTTTATTTAAGTATCAACACGAATTTCTATTTTTTAAAAAAATTATTAAAGGCTCATGACTGAAGTCAGCTTAAGATAACAAGAGCAGTGTAAAATGGTACAGGGTTTGACTGTAGAAATATTCTGGTTCTTTCTGTAAGCCCTGCATTTCTGCAGTGTTCTGCTGTGTACCCTCAGCCAGCTCTCAGTGAAAGAGGGTGATGTGAGGGCAGTGAGTGACCTCTGTCCGGCTGCCTACTTGCTTGATAACAAGGTCTTTGGGAGGGGGGATGGTGATAGTTCCTTTTTTACTCATTTTGGAAGCTGTGTGGTGTAACAAACCTCTGAAGTCTGTGCTGCAGAGTTGCACAAAGACTCTGAGGCTTATAGGCAAATGAGCAATTGCAGTTAATATATCAGTTAATGATGGTAGCAGAAAACCTGACTCATGTGGTGTTAGCACTTGTTGTACAAATCAGGTGTACATGGAATGAAACAAATCCTGTAGTTGTCTACCTACATTTTCCCCATCAGCAAAATGAGGGTATTGCTTTTGCAAAACTTCTGTCAAGTATATGGCTGAGAACTGCTTTGTAGTGATCATGCTATTTTGGAAGATGAAATCCTGCTGTGTTCACAGTCCATATTGAGAGCCAATTCTGAAGAGGTGGAATCAAGACTGAATTGTTACCATACATGGGATTGTATCCTGATATATAGGGTAAACCATGGACTATGTCTTTGACATAGTTGTTAGCCTTTCTGTAGCTTGTGTTGTTTTTATGCACGGTATGACATGGAAATGGTGCAAGATAATATAGCTTCTAAGTATTATAAATTTGTTTTGATTGAAGATGTGTAGTTCTTGACTCAGAGTAGTGAGGGGATCAGTGAATTATGCGTATGTATGAAGCTTGAGATCAAAGTTGGAAACAGTGACCAATATTGCAAGTTAACCTTGGAACACTTGCTAAAAAAACCCAAACAATACCTATTTTAAAAATTTGCATTAAATGTGGGACAGCAAGATAAAGGAAGGCTACTTGAGGCTTAAAACGTTGTGAAAAGCCATGGGGTCTCTTTAAGAGGGTTTTAATATGTAGCTGCACTGAAGTTAGTGAGAACTGTAATTCATTTTCATTACTGTGGGAGCCGAGATGTTTACTGATACAGTATTTGTGGTAATATCTTTTTACCATTGTGTATCTCTATAAACCTTCTGTTTAAAAAACTGACCCAACAAAGCAAAACAACAAAGTCTCTCAACCTTCCCTGTGCGAGGCAGTATCACAGAGCTGTCTGGGCCAGTATGGGTGTCTCCTGCTGTGTTAGGCTGGTGAAATACAAAACAGAGAGATCACTTTCTGAAGAGCAAAGCTTAGAGATGAATCTAGCAGATTGTTGGCTCCAAGGCAAATTGAGACTATCAGGGAGAAGTTTGTTGGCGGTGTGGCTTGGGTGAAAGCCTCCTTTCTTACAGCAAGAGTGTTTGAGCAAGAGGACTGGGTGATCGCAGCACTGATGACTTTGCCCTGCAAAAAGATGTCCTTTCAAGTAGGCGGTTCTCAGACTGTTTCTATTCCCCAGAGCTTGGTTGTCTCCCAAGGGTTTGGTGGTACAGCTGTGCTGGCATACTTCCTAATGTACTCATAATAGCAAAAAAACCCACTTTCTCTGAAGGAAGTTCATTCTGGTTTGACAAGTGAAATGAAATGCAACAGTAAAAGCATTCTTAGAAACATTAACTGGGCTAGAAATACAGATATTTTAGCAGGAAAAATATTTGAATTGTGCAGTCATTTCTGCTGAACTGGTTGTGAGCAACTTTTCCTTATATTTCAGGCAAATGTGCATTTGCCTGACCCATACAGGACCTATACAGAGTAGGGGCAATGAATTAAAGAGGCTAAGGTTGAACGTTGCACGTGTCTTGGCTCAAGGCTGAAATTAGTTCTTTTGATGTTTGTGCCAAACAAACACAGAGGAAGGCTCACCCCTCTACTAACAAATCTGACACAGATGGGATAGAGAAGAAATGCTTTTGGACTGTTATCTACCCAGTGGTTTCAAAGCTGAGAGATGGAAGAGAAATGTTTACTGCCACAGGTTAAATAGCTTTTAAACAGGTTTGGAAGAAACTTAAGGGGTAAGCTATCCTTGAAACTTTTATAGATTTAATAAAACCAAAATAGGTTTGCAGTTTGTTTACGATATTTTATAGTTGTAATGGGTCCTTGTATATAAATTCTGTTGTCCTGGAAAAGTGCTGCTGTTTAGCATACCTTGCTTTATTCCCTGACCTGATAGAAGCAGTGTGAATGCTTTTTGCCTGTTAGTTAATGCTGGCCTGAAAAACAGCAGTCACAATACTTGATATGTCTCATGCGGGCATCTATTACATCAAGATGCATTTTATTGAGAGCATGTGGGAAGAAAGAGTTTTCTAGTGCATGCTCTGCTTTGGAGAGGCCAAGAGAGGGACTAGCTAATATGGACAGAATTTACAGAGTGTACACTATAGAGGTGAATAGGGTAGAAAAGAGCAGGAGGTGGCTCTCAGTGAATTGGTACCCACTGTAGGGAAAGAGGAAGGCAATAAGAATTTGAAATTTATTTGAATCAAGTACAAAAAGTGTTGCTCTTCTCCTGATACAAGGCAACTCTCAGAAGCAGTTCACTGAAGGTGAGTCATGTCCACTCTGGAAGATTGCTAGGGGTGGAGAAAACTTTGAAGCTGCTTCTAATGCTTTATAGGGGCTCTTAGGGCAGGTTTTTCTATTTCTCATACCTTATGTTGGGGTATCCATTTCATCCATTCATGATTAGAGTTAAGAATGTATAGTTGCATAAAAACATCAGAAAGCAGAAACAACCTTAATTTGTTTTTTTGTTTGTTTTTTACTGCTAAACCCTAATACATTTTTATATTACTGCACATTTTGATGTTACTGCGCTGCTGCTGTGGTTTGTGCTTTAAGCTATATATTTGTCAAATAAGGAAATGAACTCTGTTTTTTCTAGTCAGGTGTTCATTATGAAAAGATGGAGGGACATCCATGAAAATAAGTTGTTCCAAGGAAAAAAAAATATTTAATTTTTTAAAGGGTACTAAAATAGTAAAGATAATACTGTGATGTTCTATTATTTATGGTGCCTGTACCTTTGAAGAAGAATCTTCTTGCTGTGTTAAAATTACTGTACACTTCTATAACTTAGATTTCTAATGTTGTCTGAATATATACTAAAAAATACACTAAGCTTGAGTTTGTAATAAGCTCATATGATAAGAGGGGGGAGTAAGATGTGTAGAAAAACAACTCTGTTGTAATTTGATGTCAGTTCTGCAATAAAATTTTTCACCACCATGCCGCATTGTAACAATAAACCTCAGTCATCACTATCTTTGAACTTATATGAGTGTGATAAGCAGTACAATATTTATTTCTGCCTTTATGTAAACACTGTGCTGCAAGTGGCTCATGACAGCTCTTCAGTATGGCAAGCTGTGTCATGTGAGGATACTTTAGAAATGCATAATTTCCAAGCAGCAGACATTCTTCCATTGAGTATAAAGTAGGTTGCAGCACTTTGCTGCAAGCCAAGAATGGCTTCAAGGGGAAGATCAATCTGAATTTGTTAATTTATTTAAGTCTCTTTGTGCCTATTAAAAAGGACAAGATTCTGTCAAGCTAGTTGTGTTTTCAGATAAAAAAAACCCCACTTAAATGGGGCAAACCAGCTAAATACCAGAAGATCAAAATATAGCATGAGAAGTAGCTAAATTTGGAGTTCTTGACAGCCAAGCAGCTGCTTAAGTAATTAAAGCATATAAGGTGCTACTGAACAAAGCAATTAGTATGTAATTGCATTAATGGCATTAGGATTGCAGTAACAATATTTAAGTCTTTCTGTCCAAATCAAGATTGCGGGCAGTTTGTGACATGTACAAGGTGAGGCTGGAAGCAGTGCAGTCTTACAGAATGTTACAGCACCACTGTCTGAGTGGATTTGTAACTGCATAAGAACATGCCTTGAACTGGCCCTGTATTTTGTGGACACTCCTAGTGGGTATAACTAACTAAGCTGTTGTGCTTGTGAGTTTATGTATATAAAAGGGCTTCATGGGGGCTGCTAATTTTTTAATCTTTGCTGTTCAATTATGACCCTGCTGCTATTCAACAGCAGAAGAGAATTATTCTTTCTGTATGTTTTTCTGGTTTGTCTGTAAGTGGTTGAAAAATCATGGAGAGCTCCGCACAGTAAAATATCCAGGTCCCTCTGAAATCTAAGTGCTGCAGGTGATGGCTTTCTAATCTACGAGGTCTGCAAGTCAAAGAGTAGTGGATGAAGTGCTCAGTGACCACAGTTCGGTAGCTCCTGTGCTCAAAAATAGCCACAAATATTCTTCAGAAGATGACAAGGAATTTTAAAGACTTGGTAGAAAATAAAATGCATCAGGGAGGGAATCTGGAATATAGTAAAGTCCTAATACAAGTCACCTCAAAGGCTAAAGTAGCATTACTGAAGAATCATTTAGTCAGGGAACTGAAGCAAGGAAGGCTTGCTGCTGTGACACGGTGGCTAACCTGGAGTTGCTGACATAGTTAAAAAGCTGTCAAGATCAGTCCTTTACAACATTAAGGCTTTGCAGCAACGATTTTGGCCTCCCTTCAGCTCTGTCCTGTTGACACGTTGCCTCTTTCTAGGTCTAAGGCTTTCTAGATGTGTAAATAAGTGGGCGTGCATTTGGTGGAGAACAAGTCTTCTCTGCTTTTCTGGGCTATATTTCAGGCATGAAATGGAGCAAGGTGAGCATGTTGTCTAACCTCGTGCAAACAATGAACCTGCACCCACAGGTTTTTTTGGGCATCTCTCCTAATGAGTGGTGGGGGTGATTTCAGGAGGTACAACACAGGTGGTCAGGGCCCTGTAAGCTCGTTTGAGCATGCTGATGGCATCCTTGTGATGTGGGGTTAGGGAAACAGAGGTTGACTTCTAACAAGTGAAGGTCTGTTAACAGAGTACCCTTGGGGGAAAATATCTTGTGTCCTACTTCCACTGTTCTTTTTTTGGGTGTCCGAAGAGGTCAGCCTTGGTGGGGGGCTGCAAGGTCCCTAGCCACAGCCCAGGCAACACTGACCAGACAGAGAAGAGCAGGAGGCTGGCGTCCCCAAATCAAGGAGCATTGTGAGTACCTAAACCTTGCAAAATGGAGCATGTGGGTCCTGTAAGGAATACAGGCATATTTGACTGGTTGGTTTTGACTTGCAGCAAACTGTGACGAATCCTGTGCATAGCACACCTGCAACTTTTACTCTTGGGTGAACCCGACCTGACTGATTGTAATTGGTGCTGCTTGCCTGCAGGATTTTAAATGGTGAAGGACTGTGTTTCAAGTAGCTGATTTAAAAAAAGAAAACTCAGTTTATGGAGTCTAGAGGAAACATAATTACATTTCTGTTTTTCTGAAGTCTAGATAAATTTAGACTGATGTCATTGCACTTTATTGAAGATAATGGTGCATTCAGATAGATGACTTTTTCATTCGTATCAGTGCTGCTTTTGAGTGACCAGTTTAAAATGGTTTGTACTTTTTATTTTTTTTTAATGTATTTATTTGCTTGTTGGTTTGTTGTTTGTGCTTTTTTTTTTCCTAAAGAAAAAAGCAAACAAAATAACAGCTAATGGAAGCTATTCGGGTCTGCATAGTCATGGTGGAGAGAAGCATCCAGGAGCTCTTGTCAGCGATTGCTTTCTGCACCCGGTGGTGTGGGGTGCGGGTGCCTTCATCAGCAGCTCCACACCACCATTTGGGATGAGACTGCAGCAATATGTTCTGCCATCTGGGGATCCGTGTGGCAGGGCTGTGGCGTTCCCTCCTCACGCGGCGGAGGTTCGCGCTTCCGCTACAGCAGTAATTCCTCATGGATTATCCACCCTTGGCTGGGCAGGGCCAGGGGAGAGCTGCTCCTTCTGCACCTGGAGAAGAGAGAACTAGGTGATTCTCTGATGCAACAGCCAGCCTCTCAAAGGAGAGCCTGAAATAGACAGCTGGCTCAAGGACAAAGTGTCGGTGTGCAGATGAAACTAAGTGCAAGTCCTGCAAGCTTTTCTCTTAGTAGGACAAGGAGATGTAGGGAAGGCTTTTATCAGTATGCTGCCAAGGAAGTAAGGGGACGTTTGATGGCAGCCGCCGTCGTCTGTGAAGTACAGGCAAGCTTACTCGTTATTTATCAGGTGTTGGGTATGAAATGCCCAAGTCAGAGGGTCTTGGAAGGCTTCTTTGATGCAGTGTTGCAATTGAAAACAATTCATCCTCAGTTTAGTCTCTTGCAGATAATTTACTGAAACAATTGGAGTTAATACCAACCCATTAAAGGGATTGGTAAGAGAAGCCAAAATTACCCTGGCATTAAAGGTTTTTGCTTTGTCACGTGATTTTGGTACTGTTAACTAAACTCTTGACTAGAAGTCCCCTGAAAGGGTGAAATACTCCTATTGTCTACTTAATAAGTTCGCGGGTCACCACGAGGTAACTATTAGGTGCTGAAAATGCAATCTTTAATTAACTTGGAGGAATAGCTGATTTATTAATTGTCATGTGCAACTTTTGGAACTGGTATTACATCCTCTTAAATACGCTAAGCCAGCAGTAAACCTGTTGAAAGCAAATTTTAAAACTCACGGTTTAAAGTTAGGAGGATTAAAGGTGTCAAGCAACAGTGTACACACCTTGTTCAATAATAACATTTGAGGATCAGTTTTTGAGGAACCGTCCCTTCCTGAACACTAACAGACTTTTCGACCTAATCCAACCATTTTTCACTTGAAAGCTTTGTATAAGTTGTCACAGAGTGGCTTTGTAATGAAACCACCCCTGATTCAAGAAGCCAGTGGTTTGCTGGCTGCCAGGCAAGGACTTCCCCAAGCAGGGGATGCTCTTGCCAGTGCCTTAGCAGGCAGGGCTGTACAGGCTTTGGCTGGAGCAGCACAGCAAAGCATTAGGAGGTTACTCACGATGTTTCCCGGAGCGAGGATAAAGCTTGGACTTTCTTGGCAGGGCTGGAGGGACTAAACCTTGCAGTTGTGCTTACGTTGATTTATAAGGATTGTTCAACTGGGATTATTCGGCTGGGTATTATGATGTTTAATCAGGGAGGGAGAACGCAGATTCCCTAAAGGAAAGCAATACATGCTTTGACTGTGATTTTAACTTTGCCTTGAATAGCTTCAGATTTGTAAGACATGTGGTAGCTCTTCTCATCTGTCTCAATTTTAACTCCTTTTTGGACTCTAACTTGTCTCTTAATGTTCTTTATTTGTGTTTATTTGATTTGCTGCCTCATTTTAATATTTTTTTTCCTCTGACATGGGCAATAAGGAAAGGATATCTAAGTAAAACTTCAGAGAGGCATTTTGAGTAGGAAAAGTTATATAGGAAACTGTAGAATACATTTTGGAAAATTGTCATTTTTTTCATGTAATCATAAGGGAAACACCCAGTATTTTGAAGCTTTTTGTTCAGTTTCCTATGTGTAAAAGTATGTCATCTCAATAAATATGCAACTAAACCTGACCTTTGCTCTGTCAAATTGCAACTCTCACTAATACAGGATATCCTCTTAAAGCCATTCACCAATAAGTATGACTGTAATGAAAGATGCAGTCTGACAAGCATTTATCATGTGGCCAGTGGACAGTACTTCAGTTCATCTGTCCATTGCTGTCCCACGTTGTGCTTCCTAAGTTCTGACTTGGGAGTGCCTTCATGGGTTCAGTAGGTTTTCATGCCTTTCCCCTTCCATGGAAAGCCTAAGTGGATTTTGTTTGGTTTTGTGTGGGCTGTTCTGCTGAAGAACCATTCTGCTGCCCAGATGTTAACCTAAGCATATCTTCTCTAAGGGTGAATGATGGTCTCTCAGTAACTTTGGGATGCCAGAGCTTTCCTTTCAGGTTTTATTATAGAGGTGATGCACCAAAATTGAGGCATCCAGTTTAACTTTTCAGGATAAGATATGAATATCACAGGGTCGGTAGGTCTGTCTGTGTCTTTTGTATTCACTCATGCTTACTCTTTCTCCCCTCTCTCCCCTCTCTCCCCTCTCTCCCCTCTCTCCCCTCTCTCCCCTCTCTCCCCTCTCTCCCCTCTCTCCCCTCTCTCCCCTCTCTCCCCTCTCTCCCCTCTCTCCCCTCTCTCCCCTCTCTCCCCTCTCTCCCCTCTCTCCCCTCTCTCCCCTCTCTCCCCTCTCTCCCCTTTCTCTTTTCAACCTAAGCTTTAGGTTTCCCTCTGTTCCTATCTCCTTTTGAGTCAGGAAAATCACTGCAGCCTGCTTGCCCAGTGGTGTATTGTGTCCTTCACTGATGCAACCACTCCATCCTTCTTCAAGGTTTTTTGAGAATTAGTCTCCTTGGACCCCAGGTTTGGCCTTGGGAAGAATATCCCGTTCCACCTGCTGTGGTGCTCCCTTCTCTCATCAGTTATTGTTATTTTGCTCTGTGTAACTTGAGATTGGTTTGGCTTTTCTCCTGTCATGATAGGAGTAGGTGATACGAGAAAATGGTACAAGAAAACCACTGAACTTAATGTTCATAGAAGAAAGCTACAGATGTTACCAGTTTCTTAGAAATTAATCTTCTGACTGGATTTTTAAATCAAACTAGGAATTGCGATTTCCCTAAGGTCTGCTTAACCTCGGATTCTGCTTTAAGTGATCTATTTACTCAGTGTTTGCTATGTAGCAGTAGTTCTGCAAGCATTGGCCTGCAGAGAGGGATTTGAAAGGCTGGAAGTTGCTGGTCATTGCTGTTATCAGGAGCTTTGCCAGCAGGGAGGGCTGGACAAGGATGTGTGGTATGCTTGCCCAACAGATGCCAGTCCATCCCATCATCTGTGCAGTCACATGGGATGGTGTCCTATTTGACTTTAACTGTGACCTGATGCTTCTTTTAGGATTTTAAATTATTTGTTTAATTTAAGATACACATTTCCTGCTAGAAAACAGGTATTGGGAAGATTTAATCCAAATTCTGTGTTCTCTAAACAGGGTGTGGTGGTCTGGAAAGGGGACTAGCCAAAGCTTTAGATATTATATCTTATAGCTGAAATAAAGCTGGTATGTGTATACATAATGAGTATTCTAGATGTTTTACACTTTTTCCCTGGGTTTTAAACCTCTCTCTCATAGCAATGCTATTAGTGCCCCAGCACTTTGTGTGGGCGTTAGAGTCTGGCAAGGGCTCAGCAGAGGTGGTAGTGATACACATGTACAGCAATCATCTGTCGAGGCGATGACACATCGTCCACTCCTTGAAAGGACCAATGTGACTTTATGTTTCTTGGGTTGCAAATGGGAACATTCACTTCTGAATGTTGTCTGTAAATAATTGCAGCTTCTTTGAGGGGCAAATCCATTACAGTCTCCATCAGATATGTACTTTAGTTTGTCTATGGAATTAAACTAACAAACCCTCTTTATCCATCCCTTTCCCCCCAATGCCCAGATTTCATAATCTTCACTCTTCATGATGTCAATTGTTAGATCTGTGAACAGGATGAGAACTAAATTTTCCATGTTTTAGCACACCTTTTTTTTTTTCTTTTCAGATTTTTAAAAACTTGGTTTATTCAGTTACTTCATTCTGTAGAGCACCTATAGCCAGTTGCTCCTTTTACTCATTAACACTATGATTTTTTTTTACCAGCACCTTTCATGTGTGGCTTATTTCTATAGTTGTTACCTAGCAACACAATTTTGTTAAATTTAGTTTGTGTCTTCTATTTCAAGAAATCTATAAGTTGTGTCTTAAGAATGTTTCTGGAGTCCAACCATGAACCTTCAGTAAAGAAGTGTTTATAAAGTAAATTCTCTCCAGTACCTATAATTAAAGTACAGTACATTTGGTTTTAACCATCCCAGCCTTACTGGCAGAAATGGGAATAGAAATGTTTGGAAATTAAAAATCAGAGAATATTGGAGCCATTAAAAGTTCCTGTTGACTGCTTTGTGTGGCATTTCAGTGCATCTTAATTTCATGCTTTTTTTTTTTTTTTTGAGCAGCATCTCTTCTTCTAGTCCTTTCTACAGCATGGTTAATTTAGCTGTAGGTGCACTGATGCAATATTTTGTAAGCCAGCAACCATAGTTACAGTACTAAGTAAAGGATTTCACTTAAGCTGATGAATGTTAGAAGGTAACATTTGCTCGTCTTCAGTGCAAAATCCCATGAGGGGATTCCTAGGGTCTATGAAGGCTGGGGGTTCAGACTTGGGAATTTTATTTCAGTCTGGTGTTGTTGATGTCTGTAGGAAACAAAGTTGGGATTATATCTTCTGCCTTCACTGAAAAGTAACAAAAAACCTCCAGCCTTCTAATGTTGAACTAAGTCAATCTGAGAGTTTTATAATTGGGTCCAGCAGCCAACCTGGAGAAGAGTGTGAAAGCATAGAGTTTGCAAATGTTTTTCACCTTATCTTTCTGCTTTTTGTACAAAACTACCATCTGTATGTAGTTTTTAATAAGGGAAGAGAATGTATAGGGTTGGAGCAGGTATTGGGAACTGGAATGTGTCATTAAACCACAACCATCACTGTGGAGGTCACTGGAGGTTTAAAGGACATGGTATGAAACCCGCTTGGTATCACCCACCTTCTGTTGCGTGTGTGTCTCAGAGGTAGCAGCTGCTGAGTCCTAAATACATGCAGCCATCCATGCTGACTTCTCCCAATGGCATTCTTTGCTGTCATGTTTAGTGATGACATCTAGAATGATTTTTTCCAACACCTTACTGGGGACAGAGGTGAGACTAACCATCTTGTAGTTCCCTGGGTCCTCCTTCTTGTCCTTTTTGAAGGCTGCAGTGACCTTGGCCCTCCTTCAGTCCTCAGGCACCTCTCTCTTATTCTCTGTGACCTCTCAAAGATTATGGAGAGTGACATAGCAATAACATCTGCCAGCTCTCTCAGAACTCATAGATGTGGAGTGTATCAAAATTTATAGCTTAGCATACCAAAAACCCTGCAAAACATACCTGTATGACCAATGTGAATCAGAATAACTTACATACAGTTTTAGGACATGAGAAACAGGATAATGATGTGGATACTGTAATATCTTAAATCTCTTTTTTCCCCTTTTAAATTTTGGTTAAGTCCTTCTGTTCATTTTAATGTAAATGTTTTCCCTATTTTACCTGTAGTTTAAACAGTGGATTATTAGCACAGGATGTTAGGGGCTTTCATTTTCTTTTGCTTCTTCCATCTGTCTCCTTGAGGGTTAATTAACATGTTATGAGAGCCTGCTAACCACTTCAGTATCACCCTCCACTGAGCTAGACCTGAGATAAATCTTTCATTAGTTTTATCTTATTTTTTTTTGCTTTGTCGAGCAGGGTCCTGCACATACTGCACTAAAACTCATTTTGGGGAGCTGATTGCTGGAGTTAGGCTGTCAAATATGTATAGGTGATCAATCAACAGCTGCCTTACTGCAATGTCAACCACTTGTTTATATACATGCTGGCAGTCCTCATACAGATTCACTTACTTCCATGGCGACAGAAAAGTGGTACAGCATTTTTATAAATGTTCTGCTGAATTCCTAGTAGCACTCCCATCAGTCTTCTCTGTGAACTGGTACAAGGGATAATGTTGGAGAATTAAATTCTGAAATGAGCAAACAAGATGGAAATTATTTATGTCTGTGTACTGTACAGTTTTTGAAAGTCTCTTAAGTTACAGCCCATTTGAGTCCTGTGATGTTTTTCATCATGTTCCCTACAAACTGCAAGCCATATGTAAAAGGGAAAGGTTGTTTGCTGGGCTGCCATTTAGAGACATGATGTGCAACTTGGTCTGTAGTCCAAGCTGGGATCCTTTCCACGTTCAGCTTTTTTTCAGTAAATTCAGAATTTCTGTAGTGCAGTGAGTCCCTTGACAGCTGTTGATATACCTTCTTTCCTCAGGAGGCTGACACGGATGAAGCTGAACAGGGCTCATTTCAGCTTCAGAATAAGTGGCATCCTGCTTAGTCCTGTTAGCTGGGCTTGACACAAGGCCAACAACCACCAAAATAAGTTAGGATCTAGGGGATAGAGAAGGGCTAAAAGCAGAAGGAAAAGTGGGACATGGTTAAGCACAGATTAAAGTTTGCTCAGGCCTAATTTAGGGCTTTTCATTCCTCCTATGGTATGCTTAAAAGGGTTCAGATAGTATTCAAAGTGCTTTAGCTTTTATGGAAACTGATAGCTCAGTAGATATTTTATAACACAGTTCTCTTGCTTCCTTGAATTGAACTTTTAATTTTTTTCTTGTAATTGAAATAATGATTTACTTTACCAAAAATACTAATTGCAACATCCAATGGAGCTGGTTTGCGAACAGAGGCAAAGTTTAACAAATTGTGGGCAAAGAAGCAAAGTGAAGTTCAAACAGCTGCCAGTGTGTGCACTTTGTTTCTAGTTTTGAAAAGAACATTGCTTGCAGACATACCGATTATTGTCTTATGGTATAAGGAGTCTACAAAACTGACAGTAACCTATCCACCACTAGAAATTTGTCAGAGCAAGGTTTTGCCAATGTTTTCCTTTAAAAATTACTTTCAAAAGCAAAAGGCTGTTTGTGTGTTTGTGCATGGAACTTCTAAGCTGACCTCTGTGCAGTCAATTCAGAGAGGATAAAATAGACCTCCAATCCACTTTCCAAGTCCTTGATCTTACAGCACAATTCCATGCACATTAAGGATAATGGCCTTTGGAATCACTACAAGTGTATGTCTGCCAGCTGCTTGGAGAGCTGGAGACTCCTCAGCTACCTGCAACTCTGCCTGCTATAATCCACAAAGGAGGGGGATTCTCCTGGTCAGTTGAAAAATTTGTGTGTGTGTGTGTGTGTGTGTGTGTGTGTGTACTTCATGGGCCAGTATAATGCCATACTGGTTCCAAGTGCAATGATTTGCATATTTTGCTGTTAACTAGCAAGCCTCCTAAAATAAGTCGTCAACTTGTTGGGTTTTTTTAATTTATATTTTTTGTGGATGATCTTGCTAGAGGCTGGATAACGCTGCTGTGTAGAGAAGAATACTTTGAAAGATTTTTATTGTATAGAAATTTCATTCTGAATGGTATACCTGCAAATGGTTAAAGTGGCTTAGAAATCCCATGGATGAGTGACTTGATTTTTATTTAGTTAAGCTCTGTAGAGAGCCATCCCAAGTAACATACTGGATTACTTGGCAGGCTGAGACATCTGCTGGCACTTCTGAAGAAGGCTGCAGCAGTGTGGTTTCCTATTGCAACATGCTGAAATCTCTCCAAATACATTATGCTATTTAGTAGTAAATGCTATTGTATAAAGATGAAACTGTATGAAATTCAAGATTGCAGGCTTTGTCTTCAAAAAGCTTAAGGTTCTGTGCTCCTGCAAAAGTTTTATAGCAAGACTGAGGGCTATTATTAGCAGGGCTGCACTCATGAAGAAAAGGAGCTGACAGAAGAGTGAAACCAGATTCTGGACTTCAGTGCAACATATTATTAGGAAAACTCTATATGCACCTCGTCAGTGCCTGTCCTGTTGGCAATTGAATTTAGGTGTGTAATTGATATGCTTAAAAGCCTGCTAATGGTAATTCAATGCTTTAAACTATGTACTTGGTTTGCTTAGCATTTTGCACGAAGTGCCTCATTTTATGCGTATTAGACTTACACCTCTGTGCCTACTGATTATGCACTAATAGCTTGAGCTGACTCTTACTGATTCCTCCCATGCTGCAATCATCTGAAAACTTAATGATCTTGCATGCTAATAGCTTTGTCCAAGTTGTTAATAAATTAGCACCCTCAGGGACCAAGCCCTACAGAGGGATGTATGCCTTGACTTTCTTCCCTTTCTGCTTTTCACCTTACTAAACAATTGCTGTTAGTTGCCGTAATTTACTCCCTGACTCTGTGGCCAGGGTCTGTCTTTTGTGTCTCTATCCAACCCCCATAAGCTCTTACTTGACAGCCATCTGACACCCTACAGCTCAGTCTTTTGGTGCTTTAGATGAATGATAAAATTCAAAAGCCGTGTAATTCAGCCTCTCCCTCTTTATACTCCTGCTCCTGTGGTTCTCTTGTGATTGCTCAAGAAGTGTTTTTGATATGTCCTCTCCAAATAGGATAAGAATCTGAAGGATGGAATGAATTTTAAATTGCAGCTCTGGCTTGCGTTCCCTAAAAATAGCAGGAAAATTATTGTAGACTTTGTCCAAGCAAAGCAAAGTCTAGAGAAAATGCTTGAACTAGCTGACAGAGAAGATGGTGTAGCCTAGTGAAAGGTGAGTCTTTGAAGCAGGGTAGTAGCTGGTAAGTGCAGAGAATGAGGAAAACAACCATGAAAAAATAAAAGAAGGAATCCTGTTTGTTGGTTGATAGGGTTTTTTTTTTTGTTTTTTTTTTTTTGGTTGATAGGTTAGTTGGTTGTTTATTAGCACATGTGCAAACCTAGAAATCCTGTGAGTACATATTCAGGGAAAGCTAAGTGGCTTTGAGGAAAATAGTATATCAACTCATTAAAGAGTGCTCAGAGGTATGTACATGGCCAGCAGCTCTTTCAACTCTGAATCAGGTCTTTGGTTTACCCATCACCGCAGAACTGGGGTCATCCAAAACAGTTTGCTGATATGACAAAACAGTTGTGTCCAAAACAATTGCCATGTAAATGCCATGTTCAGATCCTGTTTACTATTATGGAGGCATGGTGATGGTAGATAGAAATCGAGTGGTCATGTTTTGGATTATATTGTGAAGAAAGGTGAAATCAGCACAGATTCATTTTTGGTATCTCCAGGGAAGTACTGTAATTGCTCGCAAGCTGAATAGCTGATCTTGATGTTCATTTATCTAGAAAACATGGCAAAGGAATGGATGTCGGGAAACATTTGGGGTGAAAAGCATATTCTTCTCCATAGTGCTGTGTAAACATCTGCTTGCTCCATTGCTTGGCTCTGCTTTCAATCCATGTCATGAAGAGATACAGGGCTTGCAGGCAGCAGTGGTGTACTTAGCAGCTGATACAGCTGGAAAATAAGGGGAGATTTGTGGATGCATTAAGTTGTGTTTGGTTTGAAGTAGTTGGGGAGGCAGTGGCTGTGCAGTAACCAGAAGCAGATATCGATGTGTGTGTTCGTCAGTCTGCTGAACTCCTGATAGGGAGTGATGTAACTTGTGGCTTGGGAGTAATTGCAGTACTCTGAAATAGGAGTTCAGAGAGTGGTTAGTGCAAAGGGCTTGCAGAGTTTTGTTGTCTTGTAGAGTAATTATGATTGCTAAGGAGGAACAAATGAGCACAAGTTATTTATTTACTGTGAGGTAAGGTGGCAGATATAGAAAGGCTGGTGTGCTTAGGGACTGATGTTCCTCCAGCCACCCACACCATATCCCTGATTTACTTTGAGCTCTTTAAAGCAAGGGGTCTCTCTACCACGTTTCATGAACAAGGTTATACATCTTTTTATAAAGCTTTTGGAGTGACAAAAGCTCATGTTGCCCTTAAAAATACTGTATTGCAAAAATACACAAATACAGATGGGACTTGTAGCAAATTATAATGATCACTTTCTGACATGTACTGTAAAGGATTGTGTCTTCTACCTATTGACTTCTGGAACACTTTCCTGGGTTGTTTTTCTTTTCTCTTCTAAATTACTGGACCTTGCAAAGCATTTATTCTACTGCTTGACAATCTAAACTTGATATGTTGACAAGCTGAACTGAGGTACTTGTAAGTGACACACTTTTGAAAGGCATGTCATTTTATCAGTAAGGTGGTGCTTCATGTTAGCTTTATTAAAGATCCCACCAAATTTTTATTTTATGTATATAGTAAATATTATAATAGAAATATTCAAGTCTTTGTCAGTAGCTTTTCACCAAGGAAAACAAAAAGAAGTGTCCATCGCTGGCTGCTATTGGCTGGTTTTTTCTGTCCTAGGGGGAAGAAAAGTTTTCTGCAATAAAAATGTTCACTGTAAAAATATTTGGACATGATGATCTTAGAGGTCCTTTCCAACATTAACGATTCTAATACAGCTACAAAATTAGATGATAACTTCACTGAAGCTTAATCTTTCCTGACATCTTTTATCTGTCATTTCCAGATGTGTCACACTGCCTTTTTTTTTGTGTGTCTTTCAGATGATGATGTGGACCTTGAAGCTTTGGTAAATGACATGAACTCTTCATTTGAAAGCTTATACTCTACATGCAGCATGCAGTCAGAAACCACTCCACTCCTTCAGAATGGCCAGCTCAGCCGCAGCCAGTTGCCATCCTCAGGGCCCGGCGCGCTGCAGCCCACGTCCCCACGGCAGAAGGTGCAGCGGTCCCAGCCTGTGCGCATCATGGCAGTCAGGTAGGGACTTGCCTCCTTTTTGTTAAAGTTGTCTTCAGCTGCGTTTTAAAATAGGAGTTCAGCTTCAGTAAGAGCCTGCAAGTGGACTTTTGCATAGGCAAAAAGATGTACCAGGTAGGTGAAGGACATAACTTTTCTATTTGTTTTCTAAAATAAAAAGAGTCACTTTTTTTTTTCCCTTTTTCAAATCAGTGTTTTATGTACCTGAATTAGCAGGCATGTGTAGAGGTGTATCATTGGTACCAGTTTGCAGAAATGAAGTCCGTATTTGGATTTATGTCCAAACCATTAAAAACTGTTCTTTCAAGTATGGTGCCTACTGCCAGCTGCTTGGTTTTATAAAACGTAAGAAATCGTGTAGGTAGATGAGGGTACATTCAGCTAGTTCTGATATACAAAAAATAAATTCTCCTTGTGGAGACTTCCTGGACAGACCAAGGCAAACAAAAAAGGAGCATGTGATACTTGTTTAATTATTTCCTGAAGCATTTTCTGCTCTTTCACTTGAGTGCATTATGTGAGTCATCCCCACCCCCCAAAAAAAAGATGAAAAAGATGGGTTGTCTCTCTGTGGTCAGGGTGAGGGCATGAATTCAGGCTTCAAGAGGGATGCTCTTGGTGGTGACAGGAGAGTCTATAGGTGATGATGAGGAGGTTCTTAAAATCTTCTTTTTAGGCAGAAGAAGTAAAGGAGCTTCTATCAGCATGCATGGGTAAATCTCAGAATCAGAGATTCGAAGTTTTTCTTTCCTTCTAGGTAACAATGTCTTCTCCAAAAGAAGTAATAGACAGAAATAATTAAAGGAAAACCCCACATATGGAAAGGGTTCCTCCTGGTTCTTTGTGCTGATGTACTTCCTATATGAATGGTATTCTTAAGACAGGCAGCTTTTCTATATGAATGGGTAGTATGCAGTAACTGCAGTACAACTAAGTCAGCTAATGATGCAATAATTTTTACAAGTATTTCATATTTAACCTTGAACGGGGCTGTACTAGAAAATGCACTCTCTAGAGTACTATTAACTGTCGACGTGTTGTAAATATCTCAATTGAAGCACTTAATTTAAACTGCTTTGGGCATGTCAAAACTTAGCAATTCTTTTTTGAGAACACTCTGCCTTTCTGAACTCTGTACTGCCATACACACAAGAACATTGTGTGTTTATCATTAAAGAAAATAATGGCGAAACTTTTATTCAGGGTTATCTAGGGCACTTTCCCATAGAAAGGGATGGCTGTCCCTTTTTTGCAGCCAGAACAGAATGGTTGACTGTAGTAATTCTCCTAAGAACATAGTTTCATGTGTCATGAAGTAAATGATGCACTGCAGCAGTATAGACAGAGAAGAGCATGGCTCATAGGTATGGTTGGAACCTGCTATTTATAGCCAACCCCCAAATCTGTAAGGCTCGTTTGTTGAACACGAAGACAACTAAAATACAGGACAGAGTTACCTGTGGAGCAGATTTCTCATTATTTTATCAGCCCCTGAGTTCTGGTACAGACAGAGACAGAGTGTGCCCAGGGTAAGACATGCTGCCAGAGGTAAACCCCAGCAGTTGTCTCCCAGGCAGCTCTGTTAAGGAGGTTCTGTTTGCAGAGAGCATGAAAAAAAAATAAGAGCAGATGGAGTTTTTAATGATTTACGTTTGAAATTCCAGGAGTTAGTTGATTGCCCCTGGAAACTTCGAAGATTACCACTAGATGGTGCCTTCTGCAAAGACGCTGTGGTCCAAAGTCTGCTGCAGTCACATCTTTGTGCATCTTCAGTGGGGATGCTCCACAGCAGGGAAACCCAGAGCAATCTGTGGGTCATGGATAGGTCTTATCAAGCTTTTTTGTGTCAAGTGGTAGGCTTTACCTTTCCTTTTTTTGATGTGGGTAGTGCAGGTGTATTAGAAAGCGCAACTTGAAGGTCTGTTGGTCCTGTGTAGACTTGTGAGACACAGGGGATTCAAACTTGTCTGAATAGTAACTATACAACTAGCATAAGGTGGGAGGATTTAATTGCAGTTTATTGCTCAAGCTGAGTCTTTGCATTTTCATTTCTCCAGGAAATGCTGAGTTGCTTGGAGATGAAATCGGTTTTGTACTGAGGTGACAATATTGGTTTCAGGCTCAGCTTAGAGACTCTACACAAACAAAGGGGTAAACCTTTGTTTGCAGGTCTACATGAAATTTGCCTCCAAGTGACTGCAGTTGTGTTCTCTTTTGCATTGCTTTGGAAGAGCTTAACTGACTTTCTGGCACACAGACCTTAAGCATGTGCTTTTAACAGAGTACAGACTGACATTTCTATCTGTTTTATGTGCACAGTTACTTCAGATACTCATCCAAGCAATTGAGTTATAAGCAACAAAGCAAGCATAGATGCTTGACTGGTCATTTTTCACATGCAGTTTCCTACTTTGTGCTTTGCAGTTGCTGTAACTGTGTATTAGTTGCTTAGAAGAGAGTGGTTTTGATTGTTTTTCATTAGTGTCATTATTGTAAATGGTGGAGCAGGAGATCCAGGTCTAGTGATACCAGTATGCTCCTCTTAATGCTTAGTACTTCTGTGTTTATAGGCGTCTCCAAGAAGAAGAACAACAATTCAGAACATCATCTCTGCCAGCCATCCCAAATCCCTTCCCAGAGCTTTGTAGCCCTGCGAGCTCTCCAGTACTGGCCCCTGGATCTTTACCTCAGAGTCAACCTGCTAGTAAACATGTGAGTATGGGCTGAAGCTTTGGGTTATCCATTTGTGTTCAGACTGGCAGTGAACTTCTTGGTTTTGAAGGTAGAAAAAAAGTTTCAAGATAAATGTATATAGATAGAGGTTTTGTCTGTAAGCAGTTCAGCACTGGCCAAGAGAGTTTCTTCAGATAAGCTTCAGGCTTTTTTTAAAAGGCTTGCAAGAATGAAGTGTGAAAATGAAGCAAGTCTCTTTGGGATACGTGCATGTTGTGAATGAAGTGGTAGTGCCTTATATCCTTCAGATTTTGTTATCTGAGGTAATGATTTACTAGTGCAGAAGTCAAGTTAATTAGCTGAGAGTTGGAGGGGGATCTGTGAATATGCTGCGTATTCTAAGTGCTGGAAAGACACTGAACAGCTGTCTGTTTCTTTTAAGGACACGGTGCTGCTTTATTTTGATGTTTTTAATGAAGCTGCTCAAAAAGCTAAATAGCACTCTTAGCACATGAAACGGGGCACAGCTCCTTGTAATGGGACTTAAGAGGAGAACTGTCCCATGGAAAGCTGTTTGAGCGTCTCTCTATGTTTTTGGCAGTGAAGACAGCAGAGACTGAGCTTTCAAGGGGTAGAGAACAATAACCTCAGTGACACTGCAAAATTTTTCTTCTTTATCCCACTCCATTCTCTGAGGAGCACCTATCCTGACAGATCTTGTTTTCTGTCAATCCTTGAGCATGTTTAAAGACAAAGGATGAGCTCAAAACCTTTCTTCTGTAAACTGTGCTGATTTGCCTGGGGATCAAAAATGGGCTGCTCTTAATGACTATTGGCTTAGAACAGTTGTGTGCTTGAGTACCCAAAAATACAAGGATGTTCCATGTGATGGCTCAGTTAGTTTGTAAGTAGTTTCTATGTCTTCTCTGGCTAGTGGAAGGGTTTGTGTGGGCAGTTCAGCTACAAACAGTAGACCCTAATGTACACCCTTGTGTCTTCCATATTGCTTTACATCGCCATAAACAGCTGCATTCTTGAAAAAGACAGTGCATCTTCATTGGTTTGACTATGTTTCTTATATGTACAGTAAGACAGACAACCAAATAATGCCCTAGAAAAATAATTGGGTCTTCCCCAATTTGGAATTTAGCAGAACCTCATCAGAGGCATAGAGAGTGTTTTGCCGAGGCAGTGCTGAGCTGGCCTGGGGGGAGACAGTACAAAGCTCAGTTCTCTTCTGCCTCTTGGTACTTGCCAAGAGGACAGCAGCACAGCTGCCTTTCTGGAACAAACTGAAATTGGTGATGAACCTGTATTTACCTTTCTAAGTACTCCTATTTTGACATTTCTTTGGCTTTTAGCTTTATATTTAATAAAATAAATTAAGGCCTCCTAAAGATGACTCTATAAACCCTTAAGAATCCTAAATGATCTGTGCAGCAGTTTTTAAAGAAATTTAGAAAACAGTGATCTAACAAGCAGTCCTTGAATATATATAAGAAGATAGATATATAAATACACAGTAAAAGTGTGGAGGTTTTTAATAATTTTACTTTAAATTTTTCTCTTAAAACAGAAAATTATGGCTAACATTTTCAAGGCCTAAAATGAAATAAATGTTTATATTGCATAGATATGCTTCCCATTGAAGCTTAATTTAAAAGAGATGCCACTGTAATGGTAAAACTTTGAGATGAGGAGTTAGACAATGGCTTCTTCTGTAGTTGCAGATATATTGTTCATTGCAGTTTATCAACTGCTTGAAGTCATATGAGAAACACTGGCTCAGGGTGAAGGAAGGACTGGAAAGCATTCTTTTCCCCTCTAAATAATTCTTTTCCTCTCTTAATAAAGGAATAAAGGAACAGAATTGAAAAGTCCTGTAGTTTTACAATACTGATGGACAAAAGTAACAAAATAAAAGTGCGCTTTCTTCATGAAGGAAAAATACTTATGTTTAATACTTCAGTTTTAAACAAGGAGTGTTGTTGGATAACACAAAAATTTGACAAGCCTCCCCATAGGACATTAGTTGGGTTTAACAGAGTTCTAGTTCCCTGTAATGGAGTCTGCTAAGCATCATGAGTAAAGAATGAGTAACTTCAGAAATGTTATACATCTTTCCAACTTCATCTCATTTAAAAAAAAGGTAAAGTTTGAGAACTTGATGAAATTATTTTAGGACACACTCTTGCTTAGACAAATATCCATAAATACAATATAAAATGCTGATTAACAAAGTAAGCAATGAGTTTAGTTACTGGGCTGCAGTGGTATGTTTTAATGACTGGCTGCTAGTGAAAATGAGCTATGTTTTAAGAAAAATATAAATGCAACTTTACAGGCAAACCAAAATTAAGCAAAATGATGCTTAATTTCAGGTTTTCTTCTAGCAAATTATAAACAAGATTAAAACTTGAAACTGGAACGAGCCATTCTGATTGCATGGGGTGTATGGGGTGTTAGTGAGAAGTAATTCCCTTGTGCCTCTCAAGCATTTGATTGTAAGGAGGCAGACAGCATTTCCAGCTGTCAGGGCAGCAGCTCTGATCACACAGCACATCCCAGCACATACATGATGTGGGTGGAGGTTGTGTGCCTCTGGTCAGCTTGGATCTAGTGGACTTGAGGTACCCAGGTTGATGTAGTCTTAGGGGATTTCAGAAAGGCTTGGATATTTTGTTTGCTGACTGTGTAAAACTGGGGGGGGTCTCTGGGAAGCTGGGATATCTGATATAACTTCATTGTGTCATTAGTATTGTTTCTCCTGGAAGAACTTAATCTTTTTAATAATTATAAAATATAACTTTGCAATGATAAAACCTCGTCATGGTTATGCAAAAGGAATTTAAAGAGCTGGTCCTGTTACAGAAGAGAGTCTCGTGTAGTACTGCCAACCTTTTGGCATCAAGGAATACCAATTCTGTTCTAGTTTTACTAAAAGTTTTTTCCTAATATATTGTTCTTTATAGGAAAGGATGCATATGTGAATGAAAGAGAGAGTAAAGGAGCTTTCTGATTATAAAGAATGAAATATATTTGCAGCTGAAAAAAATGGATATCTTTTCTCTCATGCAAAATTTTATTCAATTAGCTGAAGCTTGAAACATGCATTTCTTCTTAAGATGCTTCTGATCTGCTTCCTTATTTTTTTCATGAAGTTGCAGCCACTTTTTTAACAAGCATTTCCCAACATTGCTGATGCACTGTTTTGTGTTTGGTTCATTGTTTTCTTGGTTCAGCAAAGAGAGATAAAAGCAGTAGAGCAATGAAAAAATAGTTGTAACAAACCTTTCTTACTTTTTTTGTGATAGGTTTTTTTTCTCTCGTGATGATGAAGCATTTTCTTTGACTTACTCAAAAAAGTGAACATAGCAGGAATAATTTCTTTTTTTAATATATTTTCTGGCTTGGGTAATGGTACTGATTTCACCACAGCAGGAAGCTGTATGCAACCTCCAACTCTGCCACTGATCAGGCACTGAATACTGCTATTAAAAATGATGGTTGCAGGAGCATACTGCAGCTGCTTCCCAGAAGACAGAACAGTGAGAATTAAGGGGTCTTCTGTACTAGCACAGAACTGAAAACATGTGTAGGCAAATGGGATAGTCATTTAAAGGGAGCATCAATGTATCAGTCTGGGAGGTAAAACTGCAGTGCTAGGCTTATTGACATTGTTGCAGATTTTTGTTTTTTATTTGACTCTGAATAATCATCTCTGGTTTATGAGAAAAACCTAAATTTTTTTAAGCACATAGGCAGGTTGAGTAACTGCAACTTAATTTAGTAGTAAAAGACTTAGAAGAGTAATAACTGTGAACCTTTAGGTTATGTTTCAAAGGCCATCAAAGCATCCTCCGCAGCAGCAGGGTCTGGGCTGTACAGTTGTGTGACCAAACCACATCTAGCAGCAGAGGTTAAAAAATTACTTGTAGCTAAGCAGATCTACACTCCTCAGGAGTGCAGTGCTATGATCCTGTATTACAGTTCTGCAGGTGGAAACATCCCACTTTGACCAAAGTTTTATGAGTAAGAAATGTCAGGTGTCAACTTGTTGCTAGTGAACAGCATGTGGTTCCTTTAAAGGTCGGCACCAGTGTAGTTTAGTCAACCAGCTGCTGTGTCTGGGTGAAAAGTACCAACTAGTTGTGCTACTGGTTGTTGTTCTTCAGCTACTGGTGTTGGTGAGCGAGACACCTCCAAAGTCTTGCTTAGAGGAAGCACAACTGTTAAAATGATAGCTGCCAAAACTAATTTTTAAAAATTTTTAAAACATTCCTAAATTTTTAAAACATTTCCTTAACAGTATAAATATGTTTGTCTAAGAAAAATGGAAACCAGAAAGTTACACCAAAGCAAGACCAAACATTTGTCCAAAAGATAGCTAAAAGCATCAGACAGCTAGGTTACCACTAATTGAAGTTCATCTTTGTGTTGCTGGTATAAACTAAGAACTGGTTGGTAACATAGGTTATAATTTCTGGTTGTGTACAAATATTTTGGAAAAAGCATGCAATAATTACATGTAGGTCACTGCAATGCCACAGGATATTAGGCTAAAGTATCTAGTGTGAGTCAATGAAGCTTTCAACTGTAAAAATAGGGCAAATTTCTCACATCCCTCCTCTATACAGCCCAGGCAAACTTCCAAATAGCAGTTTGATGTACCAAAATTATTTACTCTTTTTCCGTCAGATTCACTCATGAGTATGTATGAGTGCTGTTCATTTTTCCAGATTTACTTACCCTTCAAGGAAATTTCTGTAAACAGACATCTTGGTTTTAATTATTTTAATTACATGTAATGATGCACAGTTTAAAAAAAAAATTCTTAATGTAAAACTTTCATATTGGCTCTTTTGGAGACAAGGATGTTGATTACCAAAAGACGAGCTGTATAAAAATACCATATTTTCTATAATGAAGACTTTATATACCAAGTTAAGTCGTGCATGTGTGATAGCAATTTTTGTACTTAATCCTGCAGTTGAATAACCTTTAGCATCAAGACATTTTGAAAATAAATTCTGGCATCAGTTTGAGTCAACAGGACTTCATTTTCCCCAAACAAGCCAAATCTTGTAGCTGAATTAGTCTGGATGATTCCTTAGGTCCTGGTCCAGGCACTCCCTGTGGTCCACCTATAAAATACAGATTTTCATGGGTATCTGCCATGATATATCATGCTTTTTGCTCAGTTCTTTCTTTGAAGCAAGTCTCTTAAGCTAAATAAATAAATCACACATAGATTGCTCTGTAAGCATGTTTAACTTGGATGCCTTTTCTTTTTAATAAAACTGTGAATGTACTGGGGAGAAATGGGGAAAGATCAGGCTTCTGCTATGGGGCTGTGATCTAATTGTATGAAATCAGACCTTGCATTTCCCTGGGCACCTCTCTGTATTTTGGAGAAAATCACTCTCCCAAACGTAGCTACTTATATTCGACACAAGGTGTAGGAAAGAGTTTGCCTTGCTTGTCGCCTTGTCCCCTGTATCACACAAACACGTTTTCCCATCACTCCTGAAGAAATCAGTCGGGGGGGAAGGAAGAGGGTGAGCTCACATGGTGTTGAAAGTCTGATTTGCTTGTTACTGAGGAAGAGGGTGGTGAATAGCTGAAGACTAACGAGTCTGCTGGACTAAGCTGAAGACAGGCGGCCCTCAGTGCTGCTAGTGCTGGGTGGTCTGTGGGTCTGCAGGCTCTTCAGCTGGAGTCTTGCCGTCTGCTGGGGCCCAGGATCAGTAGGGAGTCAACGCTGTGGTTTCTCCTTCACGCCTGTTAGAGCAAGAGGTTTAGTGGTAGAAAGAAATGAGGCTCTTCGTTCTTCCTTTTGGGAAGTGCCAGAACAGTAGTTACAGTCCCAACATGAATTACTGGAAATATTAAGGACGTCTCACGCTTAAACCCAAAAGTATGTTATTTGTTGGGATTTTTTGTTTTTAGTGACACAAACCTGGCCCTGCTCCCAGGAGCATTTTGGCTCCCTACCCATAAGTGATGCTCCGGCACTGGAAGCGTGCTGAGAGGAGCGCTGCGGGGTGAGGACCAGCAGCAGCAGTCTGGGGAACACATCGCTCAGCCAAGGGGTGGTCTGGCATGCTCTATGGGACAGGACCAGCCTGACCCAAACCTATCCTGCTGCACATGTGCTTGCAGCCCCATTGGAGTTCAGCCACCCAGTAACATTTGCAGTTATCTTAGAAAGCTGTTTTACAGTAGTAATGCCATTGGAGTTAACCTTTAGGACTGCCTTCTGTAAATCCTAAGCAGTTTGTACTGCTGTAGTACCTGTGCATCCATGTATTCATTCTGAATTTTGTGTGTGTGCGTATTAGTTATGAGTGCCCTTGCACATTCTTTGTTGTGCAACATTACTCTGGATGATATTTATTAATGATACAGTGAGAATGTAGCCTGGCTGTCCTATGCTTTGCTCAGGAATTGACAGAACTGAAAAGCTATCAGGCTGGGAGTGCTGGGAAAAAATGGAAAAATGTAACTTCCTAATTCTGTGTTTAGTGAGGCAGGCAGGAGTAAGTTTGGGTGTAAACATCAGTGCAGTAGGGAATATAAAAGCCACAGAACTATATCAAGTGGTTATAATGATAATGTCCATGAGATGAATCAGAGATGTCATCAGTTTATACTGGTAGCCTTGAGAGAGTTGCTCAATGTAGTGGGAATAGCTACACTGAGTCTTGGATCTACCATCTGTACTGTCTGCACTTGAGTCCAGGTTCAGGTCAACTTGAAGCATTTTGCATAGAAACCTTTTTGGACCTCTGCTACCCAGTAGGACCAGATGCAAGTAAGCACCAACTCATGGATTAGAACCTCTGCTGTGTATCCCCCATGACCTTGAGCACCATGTAGTTGCCAGCAGTCAGCAGCTGAGTTGACCATGAGGCCCTTCCCAAATTCTGGGGTGATCTGAGGCAGCCCTTACTGAGCTGTGCTGGGACCTGCAGCTGAGCAGGAGGTGATCCCCTGGTGTGGATGCAGGGGACATAATGTAGTGCAGGACTGGGAAGATTCTCAATGTTTTGCTTGCTAGCTGGCATCTACTTCTAGGGAAGGCAGGCAAATCCAGTGATTAGTTCCAAACTATCAGCACAGTGGTTGCAGTGGTATTAGGAGTAATGCTGTTCACTCACAGCAGGAGGGCTTCTTTGGGCATGTTGTAATTACCTGGACGGTGAACTGTGGAAATGTGGATGTTAGTTGGAATTTAATAACATTTTTGCATTAGAAGAATACTGCTGAGTTAATTAAATCATTGTGGAATGAGTTTCAATTCTCTGTTCTCTTGATTTATAGTCTCCTTATTGCTATCAAAGTCTTATTATATTATTCTTTCTCCAAATAGGAGTGCAGAATTACTGTACTAAAAAGTGATTTTGTTTAATTAATGTAAGTACCTTCAATTTTGCTCCAGCCTGGCTCTAATCCGAACATCATTTACAAAACTTACATAAAAGCAAGTTTAATCTGAACCTTGTAAAAGGCAAGCCATTGCTGATTCATAAAAGCTACATGTCATGTTTCTCTTTTGGCATTAGGATTGCTTATTTTCTCCAGTGGTAGACCCTGCTGCTGCTAGGGTTACTGGAGCAGGTTTCTCTTGCTGTATTTCAGGAAGCAAGAGTAGGAAAAATTCTTGTTATGCTTCTTGCTACGAGTATTTGGTTTTTCTCCTGTTGCTGAGAGGGGAATGAATAGTACTCAGGGGCAAAATGGATTGACCATCAACTGGGCCAGTTTGGATGTGAGATCCCATGTTGAGCACACAATGTTTCTGGGGAATGGGGATAAAGCAACTTTGTCTCAGCAGACTTATTATTACCGCTGAAGTTTCATTAGCAGCAAAGCAAAACACTGCTGTGCAGATTTTTATGTGGGAAAGGGGTACAGTGGGAGACCTAAAAGCTGCTTTTGTTTCTCACCAAATAGGTGCTGCTTTAAAGCATCCAGATCATTCCAGCCATCCCTTTCATCTGCCTAGATCTCTTGCCAGGCCAGAGTGAGGAACTGCTCTGCCTTTTTTTTTTTTGATATTAAGTTATTCATTATACCCATTCTCTATATACACTCATTTACACCCCACCCACCTACTATCAAGGGTATGCACCGCCCATCCAGACATCTGGGTAAATCATCATCAGCAACAGCACTTTGCCCTTGCCAAATGGGCCACACCATTGCAAGAGGCACCAGGCTGGAGGGTGAGAAAGGCTTCAAGTGCTGGTAGTGATGTCTGTGCCCTGCAGCTGTGGGGGAAGGCTGGCTGCCTCACCCTACGGTGACCTTGCATATGTTCTTCCTCTCACCTTTAAAAATCACATTTTCCTACTACCCTTGCCTGAAAAAGTAACAAAAATAGGAACAAGGCATCCCTAAGTAAAAACACATTACTTAAAAAACAAAAAAAACCCTAAAAACTAAAAAACCAAATTAGGTGGAAAACATTATGGAAAAGACTATTCTAAGCTAAACCACAGCATCCTCATAGTAAAACACCAGGATTTAATTTTACAGACAATTTGCCCTCAGGCTTCTGAGTAATTTTTTAGCTTGTCCTTGCCTGCAAACTGTTAAGAGCAGCTAATTACTCTGAAGTAACTTGCTTGTCATACTGTTGCTGGTCACATTTGTTTTCTCTGCTGCTTACTAAAATCCACTGAAAGCGAGCCAGACACAGTATTTCCAGACCTTATAAATAGCTTTAAAGATGTTTGCATCAATTCCCATTCCCCAGGCATGCAGTTATCTAGAACAAGCTACAGACGGGATCTTTGATAAGTGTCAGGTATCAGGTATATGGTTTTAGCATTGAAAAAAACTGTTGTGCTTCAACTTATGGATGTTCTTTACTGAGTTGTCCCAAACTCCAGAGTAGCATTATATTCAAGTGTACATGTATGTATGTGTATAAGAGTACATATGGAAGGAGATAAAAAAATTGCTTGCAGTACTGTCACACACCCAGTAATGGAGGTATGGAGCAGCTTGAAAAGAAATAGACATTGCATATATAAAGATCGCCATCTTCATCAGGCGAAGAACTGAAAGCTAATGTTGCAGGAATAGTATCTAGTTATACAAATAAAACTAAAACTACATCTTTTGTATTCTCAGAGTATATTTCTGTCATAAGCTGGTTTGTTCTATGGATTTCTTTTCCATGACTGACCTTTGAACTTTTTTCTTTAACAAACCAGCTTGGCAAAGCTCTATAAAGCTTATCCAAGTGAGGCTGAGCCTTGCTTCTTGTGTTATGGCCTTGTGAAATGAGGGTCCTCTGATAGGTAGACTCAAATAATGCTTGGCTGAAAAATGTCTTTCCAATACCTGAAGATAATGTCATTCCATTTGTAGCATTTAAAAGGTCTTAAATATATTTGAGAACCTACTATTAATTTCATCTTTTGTCTGCTTCACAAGAGGTGCCAAGGCTGGGTTTTACTCCCGAGTGTGAATCCAGTCAATGTTTCAAATTCTGCTTAGTGAAAGTTTTGTTTATGCTTTTTGCTTATCTTTAAATGTACTAATTCATCATGATTTGTCTATTTGGGGTTTTGATTGGTTTTTGGGGGGTGGGTTGGTTTTGGGAGGGTTGTTTTTTTTTTGACCTTACAGGTGAAAAAGGTAATCTAAATCCCACATCTTTCACTGTGCAGAGAGAGGCTGTCATTCCAAGGGTAGCAGAGTGATCATCAGCTGGGGGAGGGGAGAAGAGCACCACATTCAGCTCCAGAGTTAGAGAATATATATTTCTAACCAATTGTATAGGGTGACACATTTCTTAGTATTTTCTAGATTATTAATAAGAAGGGAAGATGAGGCGGCAGCCAGCTATATTTGTGCGAATGTACCTTCAGTGTAATTTCCCTTTACTCTCAGTGAACATTTAGTTCTGTGTTATGCTGCACGCAAATTACAAATGAGCATTTGCTTACAGGCTAATTAAGCATAGCTCAGAGCAGTAGTTAATTGCAGCACTTCAAGCAGTACAGAGGAACTTCAAGCCAATATAGCTAACAAGGTTAGCCCCAGGTTGCACTAGCTGCTATGTCTGTAAAGTTTCATTACTACTTGCCCTCTCATATGCCTAGAATAACACTTGGGCAATCTTCAGCAGTCACTTGTGTCTAGGAGAGACCTTTAGCATTTAAACTATAGCAGGAAATACTGCAAGAAGTGAGACACGAGGACACGCAAGAACATGATGGAGTCTTTCAGTGGGTAGGGAGATTTCTTGCACAGCAAAGGGCTGTCTTTGAGTATCTCTAGCAGTTTGTCTACTGAACAGATGTCCACGTGGGTCTAAATTGTAAAAATTCGTATATTGATGTATAATCATTAAAATGAAAGAGATGAGCGAATTTTATAGAAAGCTTTCTATATGTTACTTTGATCCCTTAAATGAGTAAATAGTCTAGTACTTCTGAGAATGGTGAAATATACCTTGCAGCACTGTAAAACATGGTCATATCACTTTCTCCTCTTTGCCTCTTTCTCAAGTCTTCTCTAGCAGGCGCTAGCTGTAAAATCTGTGGTGGTTAACTGATCCTTGTCTAGCAGAATGGTTGAGGATGATGTGCATGCAAAGGACTTGTAACTCCTCTAATCCAGAGTCTTGGAATTGCTAATTGCCCTACATTTGAATAGGGGCCATTAAGAAAGGGGAGACCCTAATAAAATTCCAGGGGAAAAATAATATTTATATAGCTAGACATGATTCACATCAGGAATGAGTTCATTCCTTTATGAGTTTGCAGCAACCTCTGATTTCTACCATAACTGAGTTCACCTCTACTGCAGTTACAGCTTTTCTAAACATAAAACCGAAAAGTATCTGCAGGTGCAACTTACTGGCAGTATGTGAGAATGAGGTCTAATGGAGTGTAGAGGAATTAGTGGCTTTTCTTGGTGGACTGCTTTTTTACTCTATTTTGAAATTTGTAAGTGGAGGGAAGTGAAAACTAATATTTTTTTTTGTCTTAAAATATATGACAGTACTGAAGTAGAATTTCGAATCAGTAGGGTTTCACTGAGCTGAAAAAATACATAAGAAATATTTTAACAGAAGGTATTTTAAGTGCAAGTTGGTAGTAGGTCAGATTGTTTGGCTTAGACTTGCATGTCAGTGCAGAACGCTGACCCTGATATGAAAGGGACTTTTTTCCATTATTTGTGTACAAATCACTTCTCTTGATGCAAAACGTTCACAAGGCCATCTTTCCTACAGTGAGCTAGCAGATCATTTGAAAGGTTGGTGAAGAGTATTTCCTTATTCTCCTTTTTTCACCATAACCATAATTAAATATTTTGGGAAGGATGTATTTGAATTTGCATAACTTGGTTGCAGGTAAGGTTTGTGTGTTGGAGCTGAACTACCAATATTTGGAATTAAGTACCTGTATTGATTGCATTTTGAATAATAAAAGTTGTGTGTTAATGCAAGACAAACTTGGAGGTCTTTACATACGACAGTCAAGCAGTAGGAATGGCCATGCTTTTCAGATGCCAGACTCCTTCTACTCAGTTACTTCTGCTGGAAGAAACACCAGTTTGTTTATCTGAAGAGATGCTGGCAGCTGCAGGGCTGATTTTTTTCCATCATCCTTTAGGGGCCTGTGAAAAACAACCAGTTTCTAACAGCATCCTTGGTGTGCAAATTGAAGTCAGTGCTCTTCCTCACCTTTCCTTAGTGTTTAACTTTAGTGTGCAGTGTTCAGACACCTGAAGACATCTGCAATAGATGAAGATATGCAAGATTTGAGGAGGGAGTATAGGTACTTCTAACTGCCAGTTTTTAATACATTGTAGTAATGTCAATTCTCGTATTTTTTGGGGGGGGAGGAACAAATGGGAAGCAGGGACTGGGGTGGGAAAGGGCAATATCTCATCTAAAAGAACCATTAAGCCCATAGAGAAGAAGAGTAGCAGGAGTTTCGAAGGTTGTGGAATTGGACCACCATTTCAAAAAGTAAATTACCTCTGATTTGCCTGCTGGTTTTGTAATAGAGAAAGCTAACCTCAGATCTTGTTTTAAGTAGAAAACCAAATGCAACAAATGTAATTTGATTGGCTAAGGAGGATTAATTTCCTCAAATTGATTGTCTCCTACTTCATTAGGATTTTGCAGTTAGTAAAGCTGGATCTGATCATCTCAAGGTAGTTTTCCTGTCAAACCCCAGAGTAAAGCTGTCTGGTGCTTTATCTAACCCATGGTGGTTTATCTTTTCCATGGTACACATGGAAAATAATAGTTTTAACCAAGAAGCTTAAACCTTTAGGCTTAACAGGCACTATCAGTGGAAGGGAAATGTGCTACGTGACACCTAGAACAGGATGCACCTTTTCACTTACTCTTTAAACACAGTTTTCATTGTATAGCTTGAGTAAGTTCATGCACTTTTTGTTACTCTTTAAAAAGTGAAATTCACAGAGTGTATAGGTTGGCAAAGCCTCAGCTGATGTGAGCCAAGCAAACTTGGGTTGTTTTCTGTACAGCTGGGTGCACTGAAAGAAGAACCTGCAGAACTTTGGCAAGATATCTGCAAAACTGCTTATTTCTTAGAAGTTACACTTTGGGTCTGATCAGTGTCTGCTTTGTTGAAGGGTGGATGAGCAATGGTTGATCTCAACATAGTTTCAGTACAGAGTGTTTTTTGCTAATACCCTGCAGCTAGCCAGAAATTTTAACTTTTGCCTTGTGTAATCTTGTGCAACGAGATGGGGGAGTTGTGGAAGAAGCAAATGTTGTGATTCTTTTTATACATTGTCCAAAAGGCAGGATAGATTTTTCACCAATTGAAATTCTTACGGTGGTTATGCTAAACCACCATGCAAAGACTCAACCTTCTGAAGCTGGAAAAGGCAATAAATTTTTTCCCATGTGTAGAATTGTCTCTAAGTGAATGAGTAAATAGTGATAAAAAGTGACATTTGCTGAAATCAGCAGATTCTATGTTGCACACAGAGCTAGAATTGCAGTAGTAATTGTTAATAGCTAGTAATAGTTAATTGAGATAGCCTGTTATAATTATTAATGCAACAGGTTTTTAAATGACAATTTTAACTAAAAAAAAATCCATTTTGAGATGTACAGCAATGTATTTAACCTAATAAATTCTTCATGGTGATGGAGTGGAAGAAGTAGGTACTGTAATTTGGTATCTATAGAATGAAATTGGAATATATGTTACCAGTTTACATTAATGCAAGACTACAATAAACCTATAATTTAAAGGAAGCAGATCTTAGTATTCAGACTGATGAAAAAAACACACTAATGTTTACAGTATGTGAACACTCTTAACATTAATATATATTTATCTATAGACAATAGTTTTGTCTGGAAGAAACTATTCAAATATTATATTTCCAGTACCCTAAACTGTGATCTTTACATATCTTTTTTTATATGTTGACCTAAGTTGTTCTTTTGGTCTTTAAGCCTAGCTGTCTTGAGGTAGTTCTTATATAGCTGGGTCTGTTTGCCAAATGCACATTTTAAAAAATGTTTTATTTTAGATGGGAATGGAATTAACTCACTCATGGAAATAGAAACGTCAGAATAAGGAAGACATCCAAAGGTTGCTCTACCTTCTGCCAGTCAATCTGGGGAAAAAAAAAAGAAAAAAAGAGCTTGAGAAAAGGCAAAATAAACCTGATATCAGTGCCTTTCCATTTGCCTTTAGCTTTTCTGTGGTTCAGTGTCAGAAGGTTTCAATGACCTAGATTTTTCTCAGTGTAATTCTTAAAGAAGATCCATGATGTAAATATAGAGCCATCAAAATCCTTTTAAAAATTATCATTCGTGCTGGAAAGGAAATAAAGTTCCTGGTACTTTTGCAGGGTGGATTTCTTTAACTTACTGCCAGTAATTTAGGGAGAGGGGGAGGAGGAATAGTGGAGAATGCTTTAAGGTCTCATGACTGTTATGTGTTGTCTATAATACACAAAAACGGAGTCAACCCCTTTGTCATTGCCTTTCTGAATCCTGGAAGTCGTTGATTTCTCCATGATCAGCTGCAGTAGTAAGGCCACTGTTAAAAGATTTCCCATTTAATACCACGTAGAACTGGTTTCTGGGGAGTGTCTGCTGTCTTAAAGAAAAGGTTTGCCCAATATTTATTCCTCTGGGGATCTTTTTCATATTCATTTGCCTACACTAAACAAAGAAACTAGGCATCTGAGCTATTTGAATAGAAATGTTTTTCTAATACAACTAATTATTTTAAATGTTTAATGGGAGCTTTGTGAAAATTGTTGCATAAACTTTTTAATTAGAGAGAATGCTCTTTGCATTTATGCAAGATGTTTAATTAAGTGGACAACACAAAATATAGACATTTGGAAATTATCTCAGATTACCCAATTTTAGAGGGATGCCTACAGGGAGGAGAAAGTTTTGCTTCTTATCATCTTAAAATATAAGATGGCTTAATTGGAATCTGACTGTGCCTTGATAGCCTCAGAGCAGCAGTGACTTCCATGCAAAATAATCTGAAGCAGATGCTGAATCAAGAAGCAGCATTTTCTTTTGTGCAAGCTTTGGCATCAAATCTCTAGCATTATGTTATCTAGTTCTATATCAAGAAGCATTTTTTTTTATTGTGACATTGATTTCAGCACACTACTACTACCACCTCATATTTGGATTTACAGAGTTCAGCCTTTGACAAATGGACTTTTAGACACTTAAAGTAAGCTTTAAACTAACATGGCATGGCTGGAAAAATACTGATGAAAAATCATAAGACAGGACCCATTTAGGGTTCCTAAACCATGATAAAACATCACCGGATTTTTGTATGGTTTTAGTTAGTATTGTAAGGTTTATGTAATTCTACACTATTTGGGTAAGATATAAGCTAGAGAAAGCCTCATGAAGTTCAACAAGGGCAAGTGCCGAGTCCTGCACGTGGGGAGGAACAACCCCAAGTGCCAGGACATGCTGGGGGCCACCCAGCTGGAAAGCAGCTTGGCAGGAAGAGACATGGGGGGTTGAACATGAGCCAGCAATGTGCCCTTGCCATAAAGAAGACCAATGACATCCTGGACTTCCATAAGCCCTGTCAGCCAGCTGGGTAAGGTGATCCCTTCTCCTTTGTTCAGCACTGTTGAGGCCACAGCTCTTCAGCTCTGGGTCCAGTTCTGGGCTCTGCAGTACAAGAGAGACATGGACATGCTGGAGAGTGTCCAGCAAAGGGCCAGAGAAATAATAAAAGCACTGGAGAATCTCTCATAAAAGGAGAGGCTGAGAGAACTTGAACTGTTTACCCTGGAGAAGATTCAGGGCCATCTTATGAATGCGTAGTACATGAAAGGAGGAGGGTGGAAAGAAGGTGGTGCTAGGCTCTTCTCAGTGGTGCCCAGAGACACCACAAGATGCAACCTGCACAAACTGATACACAGGAGGTTCCCTCCAAACATCAGGTAACACTGCTTTAACTGTGGAGGTGACTGAGCACTGGCACAGGTTGCCCAGAGAAATCTCCATCCTTTGATATACTCCAAAGTTGTCTGAGTGTTGTCCCTGATGTAGGTGGGGCAACGGGGATGGACCAGATTCCAAAGGTCATTTCCACCCTCAAACCTTCTGTGATCCTGTGATACTTTAGAGGAATGATGATTCTGAAATATTCTCTGTGTTGTGTCTTTAATATTAAAGTTTGGAATAATGAGGATGAAGCTCACTGTTAATTCATTTTGAATTGCTGAGTTTCTAAGAAGAGCAATCTTTTCACTGTCCTAGTGTGTGCCACCATTATTAATGTAACCCACTTGAAAAATCTTGTAAAAAAACCTGTCAAAATTTACTGGATGGGGGTTTCCTATCTTGCATGCTTGAATCTTAATTGATTCCCAATGGTTGTGCAATTAAGCAATGGCAATCAAAGTATATCTAAATATTTGTTCTGTTTCAGACATCAGCAAAAATAGAGGGAAGGCAGTCATATGGCTTATAAATACTGAGAACCTGGACCAGAGCACTTTAGGAGATGATCTGTTCTCATGGGAAATCCTTAGCCTTGGAAGCACAAAAAATCAAATCAATTAAATGCTTTTTCAACTAATCATAAGGGGTAGTACAGCTTCAGAACAAAAGATTGCCAGGAAACAGCAAAAGTTGGCAGGAAAGATGATGGAAAACCTTTAAGAGCTGTGAAATGGGTTTTGTATGATTCAGTGAAGCTTTGCACTGAAATCTTTTTGGTAAGTGTCAGTGGAATACTGATAGTGAGGTACCCAGGAAGGTGAAAGCCTGCTCTAGGAGTATGGTGGGAGTTGCTACGGGGGGAGGGTGCATTGCTGTCAAGGTAAGATGAGCTGCTTTCAAACAGGTACCTGTGTTGGTCAGCAGTAGAAAGCAATGCTTACAAATCTGTAGTGTGACCTGCAATGGGAGATGCAAAGAGCTGACATCTTCAGGGGTAGGTTAAGAAGAGGAATTGCAATAGCAGAAGGATGGAGTTGTGTGTGATGCTTCAGTTTAGGCTTCTGGAAACAGTGTAGGGAACACAAGAAAGGAGAGGCTGTCCCTGTTGAGAGAGCAACATGGCCACAGGTCCTTTAAAGCAACTTGTGTGCTCAGTATTTTATTTTTTGTAGCTTTAGCTTTATTTGTTTTAGCTTTTAAAAAGTTGGAATGAAGGCTGCAGTCTTCCAGCTGAACAATACCAGCTATAATGAGCTAACTGCTATGCATTTGGGCTGCTGCTGTTCCAGGAATTGGTGCTTGGAAACCTCAGGACACCTGGATGATAAAGGAGAGGTTCCAGAGGACATTGTTGTGAGTAAGATTGTATAGAGGACCATTCTTGCCTTTGTTTCTCAGCTTTTCTTAAAAGCTGTCAGAATCCTTTCCATTCCTAGGAAGCTGTGTTCAGATACTAAGCTCTCTGTTTCTATAATGTCATGTATTGCTTGTTCGGCATCTTTTTAATTAGTGACATTTTATTTAGTCCAAATTAAATATGCCAGATGTACCCGATTTAGTGGCTAACAATGATGAGTGAGGGGAGGGAGGACTAACATTATATAGCCGTCTGTTCTCAGGGAAGTTGTCTTTTTTTTTTTTTTTTTTTTTTTAATTCTAGTTCCACGTTGGAGTGGTAACCATGGCAGCAGGGAATTTGTCCCTGTAAGCTAAGCAAAGGGTTGGGTTGTGTGGGGATTTTTTGTGTTTGTTTTTTTGTTTGTGGTGCCCCTACCAGGAGGAAAGGGATATGCAAAAAGGTCTGGAACAACCTCTGAACAGAGAACTGAAGAGTAGAGAAGTCAGAGGCATTTGCTGTGGATTAAAACTTATGCACTGGTCCTGCTGTAGCATGCATGGATGGATGGGTGCAGCAGTGAAGGAGAGCATGTGAAAAATTTCTTGGTAACTTGGATCTCTATAATAGGTGTTGTCATGCAGGGTGCTTAAATACTGTATGCTAATAAATCTCTTATATGGCTGTGTTTGGGTTTTCTCCAAGATTTATCTCACTTTTTCCAACAAAAATGTGTAATTCTTAGCAGGTTGGAAGGGAGTGAGATTTGCACGGGGCTAGCTGCATCCAAGAGAGAATAGCTTAGTCATGATGACATAACCCCAGATTTTGCATCAGCCTGAGAAACTTTTACTATCTCAGTCTTGAACTGGGGAACAATCATGGTATTTCTCCAATGTCTAAATTTTTCCCAAAATTAAACAGCAGAGTAGTTTTATGAAGCAGTTTCCCCTTAAAGCAATTTCTGAAAAAGGGAATGATATGTGCACTGAGGATAGGAGCCCTCTTCTCCCCCTGCCATGACTTTCCCTAGGCTAAGATCTGCAGGGGGTTAATTCTGGCCACACAATTGATGCTTACACAGTTGCACAGAAATACTCTCCCGATGTGAGCAGCTCTGCTAAAAGCATTTATTGTGTGTGTGTGTCACAAACTGACCCATAAAACATCCTGAACGTTGCAGGCAGCAACAATTAGCTGATACTCTCTGCTTGAAGTCCCCAGCTTCCAGAGCCTGTAGCTTGGGAGACGGGAAGTTAAGCAATATTGCTGAATACTGTACAGCAAAGAGGCAGCTGACAGTGGCTGGGCATTAGGGATGCTTTGCCAGCCTGCTGTAGTTAAGCCTGTCACCCACTCGTTACAAAGCACCCCTCTCTCATTGTCAGAGCAGGATGAACTCAGCCCTGTTGGGAAAACCTATTGTGAGTTGCGACTGATGACTGTCGGAGTGCAGGAAATTTATATTTCCAAGGTGTGCTTGAGCTTTTGAGATTTTCAGCATATGGAGGCTGTTAGGCTGTGAATTTCCTAGGGTTTTTATACTTCAGGTTCCCATCGTTAAATGGTCGTCATTCCTTGAGTGCCTGGAGGTTATAGCCAATCTTTGTTAGTCTTCTTCTGTGTTTTTCCTTTTTCTTTTAATTTTTTTTTCCCCATTAGTTTCCTTTTTTCACTGCCCTAAGTTGCTCTGATCTTCATATTTCACAACTTGGTTGGTTGTAGTCCTATATAGTATCTCCATGTGATATACCATACTTGATTTTTTCTGGTCAAGCTTATGTATATTGAGTTTTTCTTTAAACGTTTCTTTTTTTATTTTTTTTTCCCAGTTTTGAGCTTCCTGCTCTCTCCTGGCAGCTTTTGTGTAACTGCCTGGTCTGGGATGTCAGATTTGGTGGGAATAAAGGGACTCTTGTAAAGACAGATAATTGATTTTTTCAATTATTTTTTTTCAATCTAGTGCACCTCTGTATATATTGTGAAAACTCCTTTTATCCTGCTGTTACCAGTTCCGGCAAGACTTTTGAGATCTAGGAGCTGGGGCTTTAGCTATGCACTTTGTTTTTAATAATGTTTTACATTTATTTTAGCTGTCAGAGCTGCTAAGAAAACCTTAGGAACGATGCACTTGCAAGCACCAGCAAGTCAAACTCATACATCCTTAAATCCTTGGCTTTTTCACTCCATGTGTTTATTTTGGGGGGAGCAGGAAGGAAGAAATGGGAGTGGGAAGAGGGTAAATCTTTGTCTTCCTCTGTACTGCATTGTAAGTTTGTAATTTCCATGCATCTCTGCATATTATTCCTGCTTAGATTCCTTGGCTACCAGACTAGGTAAATTGGATTGCAGTTGTTAAAGACAAATTTTGTAAATACAGGTCCTTAAAAAAATACATTTATTTTGTCATGTCTGGACATTCCAAATACAGCTTTTGGCATTGTCCCTGATTGCTGGGCTCTTGTCATGTTTTGTTTTTTTTTAAATTTCTGGTATTTTACCAACCACAGTCAAAATCCCAAGGTTCCATTGTATCAGGTGTGAGACAGTCACTGCCCCAAGGGTTTTCCCATGCATTAAGAACGTACATATTTTCAGATACTAATCCTCACTGTCCAAAGACATCTTCAAAAGTGGTCTCTGATCCCAATGTGGCTGGACCAGTGTATGGAAATGGAGGGCTGAAACCAAGCCTGGCTGTATATGCAACCCTTAATGGTGTTGCTCTTTTCTGCTCTACAACCTCACTGCTCCTTTGCCCTCAGAAAAACGTGCAAGGGAAGGGCAATTTTGAGAATTACCCATGTAAAAGTCATTCTTGGACAACAGTAAATTCAAGTGAGAAGCCAGTTGTATGTTGCCAGACCCCATGCTGAAATGGCTTTTGGTGGCCTGGGCACTCAGAGAGCAAGTGCCTCAGCTCCAGTTGTCCCAGAGTCCTACTGGGAAAGGAGGAGCCATCCAAGCCTTTGGGACCTGTACCATTTTTCTAAGTCCTGTGGGAAGCTGCTCCCTGGAGCCTCGTTGTGCTGTCTGCCAAGCTTCAAATTAATGTGGTTCTTGTGGTTGAAAGCCTGTGCAGCAAGGAAAATGTGGTAATAATTCCTTTTCTACAGAGCAATTTGTAATGGCAAAACAATTTAAAGTACTCTGTAAATAGCTTGGTTAGTTAAGAATTTTAATCAAGAGATTATTATGTTTTTTCTTTGTATTACCCTTTCATGGGCTGTTACTGACTTAAATTGTGTTTGCAAGAACTTTTCTACTAAACCTTTATCTTGGAGCAAATTCAGACAATAAATAATGCATTCTGTAAGCACAGATGAGGAAGATTGCAAACTGTCTAGGGATAGATTGCACAATAAAATATACGAAAGATAAAGGTTAATGCCAGCAACATCACTTAATGTCTTTCATTACATAATCAAAGGAGTGTAACAGTGCCTGTAACTATCTCTTTTTTCCCCATACATAAAGGATCTCAAAACTAGAAAGGATTTTTGCATGAAAAGCAATTGCTGTTGGGAGGAGCTGTGTGGAGAGAAGGGAGCTAATTTACAGACATATAATTAAAACTAATAGGAAATGCTGGGTGGAGGAGGATGCAGGCGACAAAGAAAATGCAATCTGTCAATGCTGTGACCACAGGAAGAGTCTGGACACTCAGATTTCTCGACTGGGTGACCGGGCTGTTGCTGGGCTGCCTTCCCACTGGTGCTGGGTGGGTATTCTGTCAAAGCCAATCCAAACTACTTTCCAGGCTTTCTGTCTACCAGCATCCTACAGATACCCAGAAGCTTCATCAAAACTCAGAAAGGCCTATTGTTACTCTTCAAAGGATTGAAAATTAGTCTCTCTCCTTTCTTTTCCTAAAGATAAGAGGCAAACAAGTAATCAAGTGGGAAGACGAGACAATATCATGCAGGTCAATGGTTTATCAGGACATTTGAGCATTAAACCGAAGTGGGAAAGGGTGAGACAACTTTTGAGGATACTGTCACAAAATGAGTGTGTTGTCTGTATGTAGGTATGTGTCACTTAAAACTGCATTCTGCTATTTATTTGTAAAATATGGAAATTACAGGGTAGCAACTTACGGTTTCCAGACCTTCAGCCTCTAAGTATATGTGCACACATCGGAATAGAATCTTTCATGCAGGCAGTGGTTTTGTCTTAAAAACATGCTCTGTACATTCTTTTCTTAAAAGTACATCACATAGTTCACAGCTTTGTATGTAAAACAGCTGAGATTTTTGAAGAAGCTTTGTTGCAGTTTCTGTACAAGCCTAAACCTACACAGAGGGCATTAGTATTTCAATTTTTTATACAGTAGATAGTGAATATAGACTTAATCTGGTGTCTCAATAACAAATAGCTATTTTCACATGTATTTTGAATAAGGGGAAGTAAAGCTTTGGCTTGTTTTTACAATATTTGGTTTTAAATTTTAATAGTACCCCAAATGCGCTCTTATATGTTCCTGTAAACGTGCCTTGTGTATATGCAACATCACACACTTTGCTTATTTTTTTTTTAAGCTCAAATGTCAACAATTGCAGTGTGTAATTATGCCAATAGTGCAGAGAGACATGTTTGCTTGATTAGTCACAGCATCTGAATTCAGCCAATATAGCTTACGGCATCCAGTTGAAGCCCAGAGTCAGGAGCCTAGATTTCCTCTGCAGCTAGCAGAGAGACACAAATGCCTTTACCATGTGTTTTAGATCTTAAGTTACCCCATCTCTCTCCCTTAGCTTCAGAAGGAATTTAACTCTCTAAAATTACCTGGACTGATCGTGGGCCTTGGCGTTACTACTAACCCTCCAAATATAGATGCTGACTTGAACCTGGCGCTGATTCTGCGCTGCCCTTCTCTGCCTTCACTGCTGTGATTCCCAAAACTTGTCTCACTGGTACAACCCTCAAAGAGTTCATGCCTTTAGTATTGAAGTTTGATGACCACTGAACATGTGATTATGCTGGGATTTCCCTTCAAGTGAAGTCATTCCTCTGACTCTCAGAAATCGGTGTAAAATTCAATAGCCCAGCAAAGAGGAACAGAATCAAGGTTTTTTAACGTTGCCAGTTTAAGTCCCCTTTTTATTTTTTAATTAGGATGGCTGTTCTGAATGTGAAAGCCAAAGGCTAAGATCTTGATCTTACAATGGTTTTTCTCCACTGTTGTTCATAAGCTTTTAAATGTGTACCTAAATATAGTATATGCCAGAGGAGAGAGTTAATGTTGCTATGAGAACCTTAACCTTAGCATTTCCTAGGTTTTTTTATGTTTATATGCAGGGGAGAAAAGCAATGATCAAATAACTCTCAGTTGTTTTTCTAAGGAAGCACTGATACCTTGTGCATAAGTGAGACTATCTGCAATGTATTGCTGCTGCTGTTCATCTCAAGGGCTTTTTTTGCTGCACAAGCTGTGCAACAGAGGAGGCAAAAAGAGCCATGGGATTGACCTATATATTTATTTCATCACAGCACTTGAAATTCTTGTGTCCTATAAAGCTGCCTTAGTGCTGCTGGCAAGTAAGGGGTACCTGGCTGGTGCTTGCCTGTCAGGTGTTCACAGAGCATGCTTAGAGACTTTTCCTTATCAAAGATTTGCAACTTCAGGAAGCAAAACCTTTCTTTTTTTGTTACCTATTCAGCTAGGCAAATAGCAGTTCAAGAGTAATGTGCATGCAGAGCTTGAGTCTTCAGCAGCTTTGAGATGACTGACCCTAATTGAAAGCTTTCTCATTCCTCCAGTGACTGCTTTTGTGAAACCATGAGCTTTGAGTACAGAAAGCTTTTGCAAAAAATGATCTCATTAAAACAGTTCCAGTGAAAACAGTGAGTACCTGTCTGGTACACAGGTGCCTTCTGCAATAAATTGCTCCGTGTGCACAAAGATACATGCATTTCAGTTAAGTTTTCTTTCGATTTACCTCACTGGTGGTATGGTTCTCATGTCTGAACAGTCTTGAGGAGTGAAATCAGGGAATGAAAGTCCAAACTTGCTGGACTGATTTTCAGTTTGTACAGCTCATGGTAATGACTTTTCAGTGTACCATAATGGCTTTCTGCAATGTCTCTGATCTTCATCTCTTATAAAGGGAAACTCTTGAAGTGCTAGTGTACTGAAACCTTTTATTATTAGATTTCAGTCAGAGGGCCTTTTGGTAACTCATATTTAGTTTGGAGTCGTAATCCAGGATAACAAAGGTTAGTTTGCACTGATATAAATTACACCATGATTATGTTCAGAGTTTAGAATGCAAATGTGCATTTGTTTGATGCTGAACATTTTCAGCATAGCATCATTTAAAAGCATGATTTTTAAAAATAATAATTGTATCTATTTGTAGGTTTTCTCTTGAAGAAAAAGAAAAAAACCCAGCATGTTGTGACATGACTGGATTATTTTTTTTGTCCTCATTGCTAATAATGTTTGCAATACTTCATGCACACAAAATACAGCAGTGAGGCTGAGGAACTAAGGCTGGAAGATGAAACAGCCATGATGGTACTCAATATATGTGACCCATTATGTGAAACCACTGAAGTGATGAATATTAATGTTCTTTTTAATTTTTAAGTCTTTCTGTCTTTTGATATAGAAAAAAAAAAGAAAACAAAAAAAAAGCTTAGAGGAAGAATTCTTCGCAGAACAATGGTGCAGTCTGTTATCTGCTCCTTTGCACTGTAAAGCACTGAATGTTCAGCCAATATAGTGCTCTGTTTGGCTTAGCATTCTTAACCTTAATTTTGAATAGAAGGTGCCTTGTGCTGCTGACGTAATTAGGGCCTTTTGTAAATCACTGTTGCAGGCAGTCTGCTGTTGCATTTCACTGCATTTCTTGGAGGGATGCAGGGCAAAAGTGTCAGGCTAACTTCCTGAACCTCTCTTCAGGCTAAGTGGTTTCATTATTGGAGTATTTTATTCAGAATGAATTCTGCTTCATTTTTCTTTGTAGATTATAAGCTCTAAATCAGTTCTGCAAGTGAGACAGTGTTCCTGCTGGAAGGATGGGGAGCCCTTAACGTTCTAAAGTAGGAGGTGTTTCCTTAAAAAAAGAAGAGAAAAAAAAAAAGGAAATGTGAGAGAGTTGGATTTGACCGATTGACTTCAAATTAAATCTTCTGTCTGTTACAGGAATATTCTTGTCTGCATCTTCTGTCACTGAAACTGTCAGAAAGTTTGAGCTAAAGCTTTGTTGTTGAGCTGGGTTCATGTTTGTCATTACATGCCAATACTGCAGCATTGTGTGGGGCCATAAAATCCCCTTACCTTTCACATAAGCCTCTTAGGGACCATTGCGCTCTTGCCTTTCCTGGGGAACGGCATTCTGTCTCACCTCTGCCTCTCTCCTGTCCTCTAGGGCAGGGTTCAGCTCAGGCCATCACATACCTTCCTGGTGCAGTCTTCTATATCCATGATGTCAGTGGTGATACACGGCTTTGTGCTGTCCTTGATAGCAAACAGCACTATTAATAGTCAGTGAGGTTAATTTGCTCATTACTGCGTGTACGCTGTCCACCCGCTGCATGCCAGCCCCTGCTTTAAAGGCATAGTTTAACATATACACACATACACCATAGCTGACCAGCCCTGTGTAGGAACATGCCCACATTTGTAAGGCAGCCCCCACAGCCACAGGAATAGTGAGATGCTGCCTGTGGGGCCTGGCTGGCAGGAGGAGGGAATGTGGCATTACAGGTGAGTGGCACACTGAGTGTCAGCTGATGTGTGCCCTGTACCTGCCTTGTGGTGCTGGTGGGAAAGGCTCAAACCCTGGGTGAGGAGGGAGAGAGCAGGACACGTGCCTGTGACCCCTTTGCTTCATACTGAGGGTGCAGGGCATGAATAAGCATAAAAACCAGCTGCAGCTTCCTTCCAGTGGCCAGACTCCATTAAGTGAGAAGTGTGTTGGTGGTGGGTTGGTAGGGATCTCTCTTTTTCATCTGCAAGGACTTGGGAGGCACCCTCGTCAGAACAGCTTTCCCTGTCTTCTGGGATTTGGCTGCGACAAGGATCAGATGCAGCCTGCCCTATGGTGCTGCCTTCTTCCCGGCAAAAATGCAGAGAAGGAAAAGGGGTAGTTCTGTGCTACAGGTGTGGCAAAAGGGATGATTCCGCTAGCGGATGCCTGGTGTAAGCTCCCGGGCAAAGGCTGAGGCAAGAGAGCGCAGGGCTGTGCTTCCCGGTGACTAATGAATGAATGAATGATGTCACTAGCTTGGTTCCTGAGGCAGGAAATCAGTCTATCCGAAATAGTTTCGTTTCAGCACAGAAAGTGGAGTTAGTTGCACAGACTGAGCCGAAAGTAGAGAATTCTTTTCAGCACCACTTTTTCGCTTGTGTCATTCCTTTCCAATCTGTTGCCATAAAAAGTAGGGAAAAAAACCCAAAACCTCTTCAAGTGGGTATTATTAGTCCCTTCCCATTCGCTAGTAAGCCCAAAACAAATACAAGAACAATTTCGGTGTTGTTGAGTACTAGCTTTTCGGTGTGCTTGTGTGTAGGGGGAGGGAAGGCGAGAGCTGTGGCCCCCCACCCCCCTGCCCCGCACAGACCCCAGCGCTGCGGTGTCTGCGGGGTGTCTGGGGCGCTCGGTCTCCCCGTCCCTCCGCTCCCCGGGCTCCCTGCCTCGGCTTTGAGCGCCGACAGAATGCGCTGCTGTGCTGTAAAATGGGTGTTAATTCCAGAAAATAGACTCTTAGGACAACCCCTCCCCCCCCGCCTTCCGTCTCCAACCAATTTCTGTGCCTGTGAGGATGCTTCTGACTTGGTGAAGTGTTGTCAGGAGCGGGAGTGCAGCTGTAACATTGTACAGCATGAATACCGTCCCCAGAGCTACAGCAACCGGGATTCCCCTCTCTCCCTCTTCTCTCTCCTCCTGAGCCTACTTCTGAAAGAGCTGGCTCATCCCTGCTGTCAGATGAAGCCGTTTCCTGAACGCGCGGGTTTGAGTCACTTGGGCTGGATGAGGCTTTAACTCCTCCCTCACTGGGCTTGAATTTGTCCGTAGCCGGCGGAGCAGGGGGGAGGGAGGAAGGGAGGGAGGGGGCGGTGGCCGCCGCCGGCACGCAGCACTGCCGCCGCCCCCTCACCCCGGTCTTGGGCCCGCAAGCGGAGCCGGGTTTGGGACCGGCTCGGCTCGGCTCAGCCCGGGCCGGCCCGGCGGGGAGCGGCGGGAGGAGAAGTTCAAGTGCTTAAGTTGCAGGCAGATGACATCAGGCGCTGCCAGGCCGGGCTACGGGCAGCTCCCGAGCCTCCGACCGAGGGGGTTCGGCTTCCCCCCAGCCTCAACTCCCGGGGCTGCCGAGTGGGGGGGGTTCTGAAATGTCCCTGGGTGGTCATAAAAACATATTTCCTTTGTAATTCTTTTTTCTTTCTTTTTTCTTCTCCCCCCCCTCCCCCCCCCCCCCCGTTTTTTTTTTTTTTTTGGGTGGGGTGGGTGGGGGGGGGGGGAATAATTTGGAAGTCTGATAGTGTGTGGGAAATGATTACATCAGTCGGAGGGAGGGCTAGGATTGGTCTACACAGTGTGGTTTGATTCACTACCGCAAAGATTGCGTGTAACCCTTTGAGTGGAGCTCGGGCAGAGTTGTTTCCCTCCCCAGAAACAGTGCCCATAGCAGGGGCTACGTGACAGGTACGGTGCCGGCACCCCGGGCGCCCTGCCATAGGCTTCAAAGGGTCGGCGGAGGCAGAGAGCAAACTCTCTCTCAAGAGGCAATCTGTTTAAAATGCCATCTTGTTCTTCCGACTGCTGCCTTTTACGTGCCGTTGAGGTAAGATTTTTCCATATCAAATTACCCTCCAGGTTTTTGTTAGATTCGCCCTCTCCTGCTAGGATGCGGAGCGTTTTGAACGCGGAGTTGATTTAAATCTCGGACGTGCACGTTCGCCCCGGAGAAATAATTTTGCGGCAAGTGTCTCTCGCTTGAGGAGAACAATGCAAAGAGCAAAGCATCTGTATAATTCAGGAGGTGGGGAGAAGGTTCCTGACTTGTTCTCTCATCTCCATTAATATTTAGGATGTGCAGCGTATGCGCATTCAGTTTTGAACTACTTTCAGGCTGGGATCAAAAGAGAAGTAGGGGCAGGGAGAGAAATGTGTGGACTGTGCTGGCTAATTGATCCGCCGGCAAACTGCAAGTGGGACTTCCCCCAGCGACACAGTCAAAAGTTAGTGGGGAACAAGAGAGCCATTTTTAATCTTCGGGGTCTTGGCCTTCTCCTCTGTTCATGTTTGGAGGCCTCTGACAGGATCGAAAAGAAAATTGTGTGTGTTTGACTGGATGTTATTTCTCCTACCCACTGTTGCCAAAGTACTCTCTTGATAACTGTTTCACGTTTGCTTACCTTAACACAGCTTTATACCGAACCTGCTCTCTCACTTTTTTCTAGGTATGTGGTCATATTAACCCTGCTGAATCTTTGTTTAGTGCAGGGCAGTGTTGGGGAGGGGGGAGGGGAATTAGGGCAAAGGGGCATCCGGAGAAAGTGTTATAAAGTGAATCATCCATGTCATCTGTCCTGGCTGCCAAGGTGCTTGGAACCCTCACACCAACAGGATGCTTTTCTATGGGTAGCTGTGTGGTTTGCCTATGTTCAGAGCTGTTGATCTGTAAGTGTACCCTTTATGTTGCAGGATGTAAAAGTCTTTAGTGAAGATGGAACAAGCAAAGTGGTCGAGATTCTAGCAGACATGACAGCCAGGGACCTCTGTCAGCTGCTCGTTTACAAAAGTCATTGTGTGGATGATAACAGCTGGACTCTAGTGGAGCATCACCCTCACCTAGGATTAGGTAGGGAATGGTCAAAGGGGTGGCATGGTTACCTGGGAACATAAAATATATGTAATTCATATTTATGTACTTCCAGACAAAACGTTTTCTTTCCACTGCTTTTATTTGTACAACTAGCTGAAGTCACATATGTGCTTTTTGTGTATTACAATTTGATGTATTAAGCATTTAAGCCACTTGAAGTCCTTCTCTTATTTCCCACCCTGCTGTTGGGGTTTTTTTTATTGTGAAAAAGAAACACAATTGTCTGATCTTCATGCCAGCGCTCTGTTGCTACCTTGCTGTGTCTGAAGCTATTGCAAATAACCAGCTTAGGCAAATTAAGCTTGATCCTTATAGAGTACCGGTCCTGTGAAACAGCTCAGCTCATCACCAGCTGGAAGACCTGGGAGAACAGAGTCAGCCTTACATACCTACAGTAATGCTTATGAAAGCTAGACATGCTGAGGTGGGGGAGGGGGTCAGATAAACTTGACTTAAGGCAGGGAAAAAATGGTGGCACCACCCACAAATCCACTGGCAATTGCTGGACCAGCAGTGGCATCTGCTCTCCAGGCAGCAGCTCCTCCACCTGATTGAAATTAAGGTGTCATGGTTACAGTTTCAAGAAGGCAGCAAGAGGAAGAACAGTGGGAAATTAAATATCACCATGAATTGGCTTAATTACAGTACCTGAAAGGATCTCAGTGTTATTCAGTCTTGCTTTTCATGTTATTTTGTGGCAGATTAGTTGCAGGGTTCTGCTGTGCAGCTTGCAACTGCATATTGCTCAGATACGCTATCTATAATTCCATGTGGTATACAATAATGCTGTAGAAAGTAGCATTTGGAGTATTAGTCAATATACTTCACAGGGAATTTTTTCTAGAAAATAGAGGAAGACAAATCACAAGCTGCAATCACCCGCACTGAAATTGTGAATGCTGTCTGTAGCTAACATATTTTTTACGTCTGAAAACGTAGTGCAGAACCCTTACAAATAAATAAAGGAAACAATTTGCTAGAGATGTAAAAACCAATGCTGTTAAACACAGATAAATTCTCTGCTCCACAGAATAGCACTTTAAAAAAAAAATCACAGAATATCCTGATTATTTAATGTTTTTATTTGGTATCTCTTCTAATACAGAAATATGTGAAAAACATGAAACTCGCGTTTCTATATGTCTGTGGTATTCATACAGTTCTGGGGATGTAGGACAAGGTGAAGAATTAAGGTATAAATTACAGAATTCTTATCTCTCTAGCTTAATATGCCACATGTGTGCTTCTAACAACCTTTACAAATTTTCAGTTTTATCAGTGCTCATTAAACTACCAGGCTCTCTTTTTCTATATTCTCTTTCCCATCACTGCTGATTACCAAGGTATTGTGTAAACAGAAGCCTTCTCCTTTGTAACCAACATCCTTCTCCTGCCAGATTCATTCAATGATGCCACAATTCAGTGTTTGTGACATCACAATAGCTTCCATGGTGACTAATTGTGCTGTCAAACTCTGGTGTGTGACATCTCTGAATGAATCGGGCAGGAGGCTGATTAGGAAATCAAAAGCTTCTGTTTACACACAAATAACTTGGTAATTAACAATGATGGGAAAAGAGCAAGATACTTATCGGGCTGCGTTTATATACATGGGGACCTGCCTGCCTTGGACCTCTGTTTCACAGTGAAGCACAAAGTGGGGCCCAGGCTGTCCCAGAGAAGTGGGGTGTGCAGGTTGGGGCTTCAGCAGCCACCCCACTTTGTTCTGTAGGGACTGCTCCAGAGCTTTCCTCTGTAGGCCACACAGTAGATCTGTGTGAAAAGTAATGCAGCCTTTCAGGGTGTAAAGTGAACAGACAAAGAAAGACGTATTGAAAGCGTCAAAAAAGATGTAATGATACAGATTTCACAAATTTGAGAGGGTGTGGACAGAAAAGGGAATAAAGGAGTTCATTTAATGGGAGACAACAGCATCCAGTTTCTCTTATTTGGGGACCACAGTATACACTGTGACATATTCAGTAAACTTTAAATACCAACTTCCACGTTCCTACCCAGTTCTGCTTGCAGTTTGATTTTTTTTTTTTTTTTTTTTTTTTTTTTTTTTTTTTTATGTTATTTGTAGCTTCTCAGCATCTTAAGTGATTCCCTGTGTTTCAGAGACTTGTCAGATGAAGGTAGTAATCTGTCTGCACCTTAGGTGAAGTTATTATCAGGTGTCTGATGTTCCATATTTTGCCCTCTAGCAATAAGGTTGCTAATCTAAGTATGAAACAATGATGAACAGACACTTAGTGTGAAAAGAGATATATGATTTAAGAGCAGTGAGAATTCTGTGTTTTCAGAAGACACTACATACTCAAGACATCCTTGCTTGACTTAATGCTGTATGTGGTAGTCTTGAAGCCCACTAAAAGAGGCAAGTTCCTTCAATAAGTTTATTGTCTTTTTTATTTTTTTGCCCCCTGCTCTTGCCTGACATTTGTTTCCAGAAGAGCTTACTTTGCAGAAGCAGTTCACAGTATCACAGAAATCACAGAAAGTTAGGGGTTATAAGGGACCTCAAAAGATCATCTAGTCCAACCCCCTGCCAGAGCGGAGTCACCTACAGCAGGTTGTATAGGAACACATCCAGACAGGGTTTGAATGTCTCCAGAGGAGACTCCACAACCTCCCTGGGCAGCCTGTGCCAGTGCCCTGTCACCCTAGTTCATCTTTTTACTATTGGGCAGTCTGAGGACGAGCAAATTTTTGAAGCCAGCTGTCTATTGATCACTGTGGTGATCTTATAGGTCCCAGTTGTTAAGGAACTATCACCTGACTGCTTACTTTGCACGTATATTCAAGCACACCCCTGCCTGAAAATAACTTGAGCTATTGGACTGCATCAAGTGTTTGTGTACTCATGAACACAATGGTAAGACAATTTACCATCTATATACTTCCATGTGACATGTGGAAATGGTTCTTGCTACATTGTACTGCTAGTATCTAAAACATTTTGTGGTCAAGATTTAAGCAGTCGGAGACTTGAATTGGTCCCATAATTTCACTGGCAACTAGTAATACACTTGCTTTTAAAATGTATTATTCTCCCTGTGTCTTACTCCATGCTTAGCTATTATCAATTTAGGATGGAGACTGAGATATTTGTCTTGTACATTAACAGAAATAATGATAATAGTAATGATGAAGACAGGCTGTTATTATTGTGTGTGCCTGGACACTAAAAGAATCCCGACCTGCAAACATCATTTTTCCAGCTCCAAAATTGTCTCTACATCTTTTTTAATGTAAGTGAAGCAGGAAAGACAGATGAGAAGGCTCTGAAATACTTACAGGGTTAGAAGAAAGAGTTGCTGCATAGTTTTATTCATAGATTTTCTTTTATGCATATGCACTGAATTTTGTTTGCCTTAATCTGAACAAATTAAACGTGGAACAGTTAGACAGAGGGCTGGCTAAAATAGAAAAACAGGGCAGGCTATTTCACGTTTCAGTCCACCTGTTTCATTTGAAGTCATTCTCTAATTGCGAATTTTGTGCCATGCCTGTAAAATGTTTACAGTCCTTTTCCCATTTTGTGTCACTTCTACAGTTCTGTAGAAATTCTAATAATAAGACAGTGCAATTTTAGCCTAAGAAGGAAAAAAAAAAAACAAACCAACAACAACTCTGACCTAGGGAGCATCTAGAGGAGACTGAGTTGAGCCTATCAGATAAATTAAAAGGAGACATTTCTGGTCACTTCAGCAGCAATGCCACTTGAAGGCAGACCAACCTATTGAACTCAATAGGCTGATGTCTGTGCTTCTAGTTCTGTAGTGGGGAGCTCAAAGCAGGGTTGAGGTTGAGTTGCTGGTGTGTCAAGTGGCAGTTCATCCCATTTGTTCTAACCCGGGTGCAAATTACCAAGGACTTCCCAAGCATACAACTTATGTGAAGTAGCAACAAATTGACCAGGACAAGCTTCCTTTTTGCATGTGCGTGCTATGAAATGCTACACCCTTCTTTCTGGATGGTTTTTACCATCAAAATGAAAATGCACACGTTAAATCAGTAGAAGTATCACCACAGGTTCTCAGAAGGGTGGTGATGCAGTAAAGAAATACATCTAGGTCCGTTGCTTAAAGCATCTAAGAAACAATCACTGGGTATATTTACATGAACTAAAAATCAAATGCAAAACAAATAGAGGAATGTTCATCTATACTGCATTTCCTCAGGACAGAATAAACAGGTGTGGGGTTATCTCTGCCCTTAGGCAAGCAATCTCCAGTGAGTTAGGAAAGCAAAAACCACAATTTTGTGTGATGACAGAAGCAGCCAGTAGCAGGACATATGGTGTTTCAGGGTTCAAACTGTGATGAAGATTTATATCAATGTAATTAAACGGTCTCAGGAGGAAGCAGAATTTAAAAAACAGGCCCTCCACCCTCACAGACCCACCATTCTCATCAGGGGATGGAGGAGATTTGGCATAACCAGTTGCCTAAAACCATGACAGTAGCAATAGATCAGCAGCAATACCTGAAACTCCACCTGTGAAGCCACCAGATAATGTGGAAGTTCAGGTGATGAATGCTTAGATGGTACAAAATGTCCTTAATTACTGCTACCAGCAGCAGTATTGTCACCTACGTTAGTCAAAAAACTACTTAGAAGTGGAGTTATGCCTAATGCACTAGGAAGCAGCTCTTTATTTGAGAGCAGCCCAATATGGAAAATGTTCATTTTAAAGCCTTGAAACCTTATCTGTAGTGAGGCTGGACATTGTAAATGCACAGTAAATGCTGAAGTCACCAGTGAGCTGGTGCCGACTGACAGTCTAGATGCAGGTGTAAAAGACAATGGGATCATTCAGAGATAGGTTAAATTTTCAAAGACCTTACATTAATCTCCTAAATTGAATATTCAAGTGACACTCAAGATCTTAGCTAGTTTTTGAGACAACAATAACTTCTTGCTTTCTATCCTGAAAACACCCCAAGAGAACTTGGGTGCCAGTGTGAGGATGCAGGAACACTTACGTGTGGAACGACTCTCCAAACTACTTTGTCCAGCAAACATTTTGGATAGAGCACTGTGAAATGTATTTTTTGTTTTACCTCATTTTTTTATTTCTTGTTATATAAGGAGTGAAAGTACTGACTCTTACGACTTGTGAAAAATACCTAAATATTTTCTCAGAAACTTCTGCAGGTTTGCCAAGATAATGAGTTCATTAGGTAGTGCACACTTAGCCCAGCTGCCTTCTTTTGAGTTACTGCTTTCAGCGAACTGGATTTGTTAAGCTATCTGCTCATGCTTTGATGTGCCATTCTTTTGACCAGAGAAGTAATGGTTATGGGGAGTTACCTTGTAACCAAATCTAGAGCAGAAAATTGCCCTGTCATGTGTACAAAACATTTGTCTCTGTCAGTATTCCTGTAAAGTAGATCCTGTGACCTCTTTCATAATAAACCCCATTGTCTGGCATCTACAATAAAGGCCTGAAGTTCACCTTGAAATGAACTGGTTTTATAGAGTGTGATTAAATAGGGCACTGTATTTATGTGATAGTTCAAGACGTCACAGTGGCCTTCCCACAACTTTTTTCTCCTTAAATCTGTCCACCTTGCCAGTTCCATAGAATATTGCCAGCACCCAAAGAAGAAGTTCATGTGTATTATTTAAGCTACTGCACACAAAAAATACTTTGTTCTTTTACTTTCCCAGAAGTCTGTGCTTGTGAAACCTCGATGTAGGAGATCTTGGAGATCTTGGTTACTGCCTTGTAACATTAAAATTTCTAATATTTATGCAGTAGTTCATTTAAATAACTCAAGACAGTAAGGTTTTAATGCTACAATACATTTTGCTAACTTCTTCAAAGGTAACAGAACTACACTGGATTGTTCTCCTTCTGCTCTTTGGAAGTGGGTCTTGCTGCTTTGCTTGGTTTGCTGTGTGTTAACATCATTTTCTTTTTCCACAGAGAGGTGCTTGGAAGATCATGAGCTCATAGTTCAAGTTGAGTCCACAATGGGAAGTGAAAGCAAATTTTTGTTCAGGAAGAATTATGCAAAGTACGAATTTTTCAAAAATCCCATGGTGAGTCTCATTACGTAGCTGTTTAAACCGCAGAGAGAGGGATGGATTGCAATAACATTGTTGGGTGCTGTTATGTCTTAAACATCTATTAAAAAAACAAACAACAAAGTCCCAAACAACTAACAGAATTCTTTCAAAAGAAATTCTAACCAGTGTTTAAATTCCTTGCACTCTCCTCCCAGCCAAAAAACCTCAAGTTTTTTCAAGTTACCAAATGTACTTTTTCCAAAACTGCTATTGTTACATTGCAAAATGACCAAGTTGGGGTAATCTTTGTTGATTTGGAAAAAACAATCAGGAGTGCAGTTTGCTCATTATCTTCAAAGTTACTTGATCTGAAGCAAATTGATTGCATAGTGTGCAGTATCCAAACCCTTTTGTTTCTGACAGTAACAGTTAAAAAAACCTCTTTGGAGTAACCCCTGAAGCACTTACTGCATACGGTGAACTTCCAGTTTATATATGTTGAGCAGTGTCTCTCTGATGGCTGTGCTTTTCTAGAGTACTCTTCCTTCTTTACTTCTTTACTTACTTTTATAGTAACTCTCCCTCTCTATGTCCTCATGTATATATCCATGCTTGAAAAGTATTGCGTGTCATATCTGTACTTATTCCTGGGTTTGCACAGTCTTTTGGGTGTTGTAATTTTAAACTGTTCACAGTGTAATTGCTTATTTGGGGATGATCTTTCATGTTTTATGTAAAAATTAAGTTGGAATGGGGTGTTGACATGAACTAATGTTAGATGGTGTGACCCATATAGATAGCCTGAAGAAAGATAATCTAGAGGGAGGTGGTTTAGATGAGAAGTGATTTTGGGTCAGTCAGGCATTTGTGGTACCAGAAGAAGGTCATGAGTTCACATGAAAACTCATTCCTGAAGTTATTGTGGATGATAAATTAATTTCTTTCCTCATAGATGCTAATGCACAGTTGTTGCATTCTCACATGTGTGCTTGCACGTACCTTTGTCATCTGCTAGTGCTTGTTTTAGAGGCTATGCCTTATTATATTAAACACTTCTGTACATGGAGTGTTAGTAATTTTTCCCTTCTGGTGATCTTCCCTTCTGATTACCTATGAACATCAGAGTGTTGTACATAAATTTTGATATCATAGGAGCTAGCACATTAGTTTCATGTGGTGTACTTTAATTAATAACAGAGCATGGGAATAAAACCCAGAATGCTTGGCATTCAGTCCCAGGCTCCTGTGATCAGAGAATAATTCATTCTTGTGGTGTAAGAATATGAAAGCTCCCTATCCATTGCATTAGCTTTTGCCATATGGTGCTGTTTCTACTCAAGACAGGCTGGTAAATGTTAGCTTTCATAAATCATTGTGGAACTTACCTGGCAAAAGTGTGATTCCTTTTCAGCCCTTCTCTCTCTGCTCTAAAGACTGAAATTTATATTGCCCTGAAGAGTGATTAATGTTCTAAACTAGAAATACTTTTGTTGTGATTCATCTTGTTACAAGCAGCCATTGTTTTATTGCAGCCATTTTTGCATGTCTTCATGCTTCAAATAATATTTTAAAAGTTCAAGAATGACTTAATGTTATTGCTGTATAGAGCAAATTTGGTGTACGAAATTATAGGCATTTTAAAACATAATAAATGAAAAGGGGAATGAGAGGAATAAATCTAAGTCAAGCCATCAATTCATCAGTCAGAAAATGGTCTGACCCTTGTAATGCATAGATGAGATATTGTTCTGGATGCCTAAAATTGAAAAGCTCTGTAGAAGTGCGTTTGTGTGTTAAGCAGTATTTGCTTCTGTGACTGCAGGATGAGGGACAGGAGGTAATGCCTGCTTTCAGATTATTCAAATCTGGCACATGAAGCAGAGCGTGCGACGCAGAGCCTAATTATTGCATGTCTCCTCATTCAGCTTTTATCATTTCATTTCATGAAGTATATGCTGACTCGCCCTTACAAGAAAAAACTCTGGGCTTTGTTACATTACCCTGAAATATAAACATACAGGGGCAGATCTTACAAAGTCCTTTTCTCTTGATTGAAGGGTTTCAGACTCTGAGCATAAACTTGGCTGTTGGACAACCAAATCAAAGCATCAAGAGTCACATATGAGCTCTTTCTCATAGTTAAGCTCTGCAAATGTCATTTCATTTGGAGCTTTCTTGACGGACTAAGCAGGTGATATGGTCAAGCAGATACAGAACTAAAGAACTGTGTTTTGGATAGCGTGCTGTCTTAGGTGAAGGTTTGCATACCGGAGATCATGCAGCATCTGCACCTGAGACTTCTTTTAATGCATTTGCATCCAGTTTACTTCTGTGAGGGTAGAGAAAACTTGTTCCTCCTACTCCACATCTTCCATATGGCAAGTGGAGTTACAGAGAGTTTGTTCATTGAACATCCTTTCTGGACAGAGAGGGAAGCTCAGAAATTTGATGGCAGAAGATGCCACAAGCAAGAAGGGAGCGTGTACCCAACCTGCACCATTCATCCTGTCCTTTCCTAGGAAGCAGAGTCTGATAGAGATCTCTGAAATCCCTCAGTAGAAGAGGAAGCCATGGAAAAATGCATTTATGAAATGCTGCATATCAGATATTTTAAAAATCCACATTCTGTCTGCATGGGCGTTTGGTGAGCAGAAGGAAGGGAAGAACTGCGCTCAAAAGCCCTAGTATTACTTTGTGTGTCAGGGGATCTCCAGATTGATTTAAGAGTGATGGTTTCAAAAAATTGATGCCAGGAAGAAAATTCTACTTTTTCTGTGTAAAAGTGTTCAAATATAATGTGATTTTTGATTGTCTTCTCTTTTCGTGTCTAGAATTTCTTCCCCGAGCAAATGGTTGCCTGGTGCCAGCAAACAAATGGCAGTATCCCACAGTCACAACTTCTACAGGTACTGTAAGTTACCCCTATAGACAGTTTTGGAGCTGGAGAGAAAAAGGTTGAGGGGGGAAGGAAGGGAGAATTCAAAGGTCTGGAAATAGACAGTTAGTATATGGTACTAATGTTGAAAATACCTAACAGATTTTACTCAGTGGCATTGAGGTGTAAGTTAAAAGCATAAAGTATTCATAGCTAATGTTCATAGATATTTGGTACATTAATATTCCTTGCTCTGTTGGTACCTGGTTTGGCCACCCAGTGTTGTTCCTAAAACAATCTCAGTGGATATATTGGTAGAAAAACAAATATACCTTGTAAAAATCAAGAGAAGTGTAGGACAAAGTGTAAAAATCCACATGTACATTAGAAGATGGGCTTGAGTTAGCAAGAGGTCTTGCTTTTGCTTTCTGTGTCCCATGTTTGTGCCTGCTGAGAATCAGTAGGGACCAGCTTGCCCAGGGTTCAGCCAACTGGTTGCTCTTTTACATAGAAAAGTAGTTCTCTAAGAAGTACGTGCAAGTAGTTACAGAAAATTGTATGTTACATTTGCAAAGTAATCCCATTTAAAGCTCCCCAAGTTAAATTACAGGGATGTGTATATTATGCATATGAGCTGGTAGAGTTGTGTAATCTGCCCAGCAGCAGCACATGCACTGAGTTTACACTGAAGTTTTGATGTCACTGTACAGTTTCTTGCTTGCTCATGGAGGAACTGTGGTGGTTGCTCAATTGGTTATCCTACAAGGATGATGCTGAAGGGTGGGCCACCTCTCTGATGAGTAATTCATGCACTTAAACCTCTCAGTTTAAGAACTCTGGTCTAAAACCTTGTAGCCTAAATCTTTTTCACTTTAGTTATTTTCTCAAATGGGGGACATTGAACCTATGTGGCCAAATGAAATCACAGTTTATTTAAAGAGTACTATATTGAGAATGTAAAACCAAAATGCCTGGAAGACAGTACCACAAATAAAAGGCAAATCATAAGGCAGAAGGCACGAATATATGAAGAAAGTATTCATACAAATAACTGATTCTAGCTTGATTTCAGTCATTTTGAATGTTTGCAAATGTGCATTGACTCTGTATAAATACAAGAACTTTCTGCCAACTTTGGAATCAGTGCACTCATTTTGTCACATAACCACTTCAAAATCCATTAAATACTGGTTCCAGGTTCACTGAGAAAAATTTAAAATATTAGCATCCACTCTCAGCTGAGAAACAAAACAAAAATTGAACCTATTTCTGCAATTAAACATGAAAGTTATGTGCATTGAGGTTGCAATTTGGAACCATAGCTGGCAGCAACAGGCATCGCCACAGCCTGGTAGGAACAGAGGTGTTTACACCTTGGACCTTTTTCCCTGCAGTGCAAGTGGAGAAGTGAGTTTGCTTGTTAATAAAAGCAGCAGGAATCCCTAAAAGAGCAAGATGTTCTGGAAGATAGAGAAGTGTCAAACCTAGGTGAACTCAAGCAGTAGGGAAAGGAAAACCCAGCAACCTTGTGAGATGCAACAGTTTGCTTCTGGGAAGGTTTGGGTGCAGTCCTGGAGTAGCATAATTCATAGGACTTAGCAGTGCAAGAGCTTGGGGGAAAGTGGATGGGCACATGCTCTTTGGTTGGTTGTTTAACCATAAAAACCAATCTTCTTTAAAGCATTGGCATTATGTAGTCTTTTCCTTCTAAAAGACACACAGCCATTTTTCATCATTTCAATGAAAGATGTAATTTGTTGAAGGTAAATTTTCAGCAGCCTAGAAGTCATTCAGTGTGTTGCACCTGAGGCCACCTCAAACATTGCGCCAGTGTGCTCTTTTCAGTTCCACACAAGATAGGGAAGAATATTCAGTATCATCTCAGCATATCATACACTGCATTAAGAGCTAGTATTTTTGTCTTGAAACATTGTCTTAAAACATTTAAGACATTTTGTCTTAAAAACATTGGTATCCCTATTGTCATCCTGGCTCATATATGCAATAAAATCTTGCATCTTAGTTTACTTTTGGTTTATCTAGCTGGCCAGAGATAATACACTCTTCTTATGGTCTTTCCCTTTCACAGTTGAGAAGTAGATTCATAGTACAAGTAGCAGGAAAAATTGATTGCTCTTTTCCATTATGTTAGATGAGATGGGGAGGAGGACTGGAAGAAACCCCAAGGTTTTAAAGCAACTGAGAATTCTGACACAGGGCACTGATTTTTGGTTTTGTTTCCTGTGGACATTGTCTACCAAATAACACCAAAACTACACCTTTCAAGAGTTGCAAAGGCAGCTAGTTTTATGCATTTTTCTTCCTACTACTGAATTTGTGAGTTATCATTGACAAGCTCTCTGTCATTTGATAACATGTCCAATTGTAATAAGGGAGCAATCCATCAATTCTCCAACCATAGCTAATTCCTTCTTTCCATGTATCACAAATCAAATGATTCCAAATGTGGTCCCTCTAATTACATCAAGAACTTACATGCTTCCAGTTCTTGAACACTGCTGACACTGAAATGAGTGCTGACACTCACTTGCTCTACGTTTTATTTTCAGTTAAATATTCTGTTGTGTGTAATACCTCTTGTCTTGGGACAGGTGCATGTGATACGTAAGACTTTAACATGAGAAATACTGACACAGGCTTTTCCCAGTCTGAAAGTTATGGATGAAACTGCAGATTTTGGCCAGTGTGTCAAAGTTAAATTAGATGCCCTTATTGTTGTGACAAAGTATTATTTTAAGAAATAATAAGCATACTTTATGTCCCTTCAGGCTAAGTGCAAGAAAAAATGGGGTTACAGAGGAATGGTTAGCCTTTTGGAGTCTTAAGTAGTCATACAGAGAACAGGAAAATAACAGTGGCAAGAGGAGTTAGCTAGACATAACAGGAGGAGCAGGAATATCCATTTTAGTTATAAATCAGTTTAAACATCTAGGCCAGTTTAAGCATACTGTGAAACTGCACCCCAAGCAGCAAAGTGGTTCACAATTTGCTTATCAGTTCTGTAAATACTGTGTCAATTTTATGATCCATCTGTAGGACACAATCCTCATTTACATTTTCCTCTCCAACAGAACTTTTTAAACTCCAGTAGCTGCCCTGAAATTCAAGGTTTCTTGCATGTGAAAGAGCTGGGTAGGAAATCTTGGAAGAAATTGTATGTGTGTTTGAGGAGATCAGGACTTTATTGTTCTACAAAAGGAACTTCAAAGGTAAGATTAAAAAAGAAGCATCACCGTACTAGCATGCAAAAGCATTTTCTGCTTTTACAGTGGGTATTTTTTGCTGTTTTTTAAATATCTGCACACAGTGCTCCCTTTTTTTTACCACATCAAAAAGGGTAAGCAAGCCATGATCAATTGCAGATCAAGCCCTGGGCTCTCAATGCATGAAAATAGCTATATGGCACTGTTGTATAATAAACCCAAGCTAGCCAGACAATGTAATTGTGGCTACTGAAGTAGTGCTAACAAGGATATCAAGAGAAATCATGGTCTCCAAGCACATGGTTCATTGATTTAGTTTAAATAATACCTTAAACATTGTTTAACGTTATCTAACTGTCAGATTTCTCAGAGCAATGTAAAAGGTTATGCCATTTTTAATGTGATTTGTTTGAATAAGTATCTTGTTGGCTTCTTGTATACATCTTCTGCTAGTAGGCTGATACTGAAAAGGTGACGTGTAGTGTCCACATCAGGCTGCTTGAGAGAGGAGCATAGTGTTCATGCACTGCCCTCTGTTGGGGGTTGGCCTTGAGAGACTGCAAAGCTTGCAGCAAGGTCTTCCAAAATCTTACATTTACTTCTGATAAAACACATTTTTTCCCCAGGAGCCAAGACATTTGCAATTGTTGGCTGACCTAGAAGACAGCAATATCTTCTCGTTGATAGCAGGCAAGAAGTTGTACAATGCACCTGCGGAGTATGGATTTTGTATAAAGGTATTTCTCATTAAGTTCTTCCAAAGTTCAAGATGATATGGGTAGATCAGAGTCCCCCCTAAGTCCTGGCTAAAAGATTTGCATGCAGAACTCTGTAAGCGTTTCTGTCATGAGCATTTGATCTTTAACTTCTTTCGTTTGGCAGGCACGTCCTGTGAATCTTGCCATCATTTTATGTGACACTTTTTAACACTTTTTCTGGTGCTTCTTTGGCTTGGGAAATTTCTGTGCAAGATCAGCTCAGTGCTGGAGCATGGTGTGCCTGTGAGGTGACCTTGGTTCACCTCACAGATGAAAGATTTTTTCCAAGTACACTAAATTGAATAGGAAAGTTTCTCTGGACCACTAGCACCAGAACAATATAGGAAAGGATCAAGCTCTGATAGAGTGTAATTGTACCGTTATTGTGGGACAGAGGTTTGCATTTATTTAAAAAAGATTGTCTTGGGAAATGGAAATAAGTAGTTGTCTTTTGAGAACTAAAGAACTGTTGTGCAGACTTTCAGTAACCTTTCTTTATATAAACTTTGTTTCTTTATCTTTAAATGGGACTTCATGAAACTTAACGCAGTTCTTAAAAAAAAGAAAAAACAACAAAAAAACACCTTGGTTCTCATTCTAGCATGACCTGAGTATTTTGTTCCTATATATTGACAGAACTGCAGCATATTGCAAAGCAGACAGTGCAGTTTATCTTAGTGAGAAAGTGATTTCTTTCAAAGCATGCTCAGCATCTCCTGAGCTTTAATTCAGGGTGGTGACAGCTTTTTTTGGCCAGTTCTCAGAATAATACTGTACCTGCCTTTACTCTGCAGTAAACTTACAATGTTGTTGGTTTTTTAATGAATGTAGCTGACTTCCTTCAAATACTTTATAGCCCAACAGAGTGAGAAATGAAACTAAGGAACTGAGGTTGTTGTGTGCTGAAGATGAGCAAAGCAGGACGTGCTGGATGACTGCCTTTCGACTCCTCAAGGTACCTAATCTCTTTTATGTGAAAAAGCTATACGTGTAGTTAAGTTGCATTTGTTCATGAGAAAATACCTGTGTATTCTTAAACATCATGGTAACAGCATCGTAACAGCAAAGAGCAAAATACCAGGCAGACCTGTCCCTCATAAGCTTTTGAGCACAACACTAAGCTCAGTTCCTTCCACATATGAAATGAGTATATTTTTTATTTTGAAACCTAACTTATGATAGTTGAATGAATTAAAAAAAGAAAAAAACCTGGCTAACTAGGTATTTGCAAGTTACCATAAAGCTATAGGAAATGTTTTGATGATGGTAACGGGTTATCTTAGCTAGAACAGAGACCCGTTTAGAGTCTTTGCAATTTTTTCTTTTTTTTTTTTTGAAGGTTCTATTTACAGAGTAACAAAAATAAGCAACCCTATCTCTGGATGAAGGTTATTCATGTCTGAGAGTAAACAGTCAGATGTCTTGATAATACAGTAGGATGCTTCACAGTTTTTTTGAACAAAATCAGCATGGTAGGAACTGAGGGGAAGGTTGACTAGTTCATGCTCTTAGAAGCAAAGAACTTTGTGATCTTCACAGGGAAGGGAGCAGAAGCTTTGGGTTGGTTTTAAACCTTTCCCTGAAGATGCTGCCTTGAAAATTGCTTTATTCTTCACTGTACCTTTATACACCCTCCCTCGTATTAAAGGGAATATACACATGTAAAAAAAATAATACATGTGTACAGATAATGTGTTACCCATGAGAATCCCACCTCCCTTCTGCACAGTGACCCTATTTGCTAATATTCTGTGTCATTGTGTAACATACAATATGTGATAAAAACACAGGCATGCACAAAGTGGTACTGCAGTACCTGGTACGAGGCGCATGTCCACGAAACCAGGATGGAGAACTTTGAGCTCAGTCAACTTTTGCTCTCCCTGTAGCAAACAAACAATTTCAGATTTGGAAATTATTTCCTGGCTATTCCCTCCGGCTGAGGTCAGTGTGCCAGGGTCTCTCTGGTCGTTGCTGAGTGCCAGGCTCTGCCCAAAATGGGACAGGTAACCTAGGGGCACTGAGAGCACTTGGTCTCTGTCTTGAGTGAACAGAGTCGTTGTTTCTGCCTAAGCAGCAGCCCACATTAGCAAAGCCTTCACACTCCTCTTTGCCAAAATTGCCCTTTTCTCCACCAGCTATTCATATCCACCTCCTGAAGTCAGAAAATTAATTCTGGCAATGTCCAAACAGCTGGAAGGGAGTGGGTGCATCAGAAGGAGGATGAGGTTTTACTGCTTCACAGTCCATGTGCGGCATTGACTAGGAGAAGCCATGGAGATTTCCACTGCTAGATAAGCATTGCTTATTCCTCCCTATTTATTGTTTATTTAATTTCCCTATTTACACAGAATTTTGAGTTGTGGGGAAAGTGCTCAAGCAGAGGATCAGATAATTGTGCTGAAGTATGCTTTGAAGACATCACTTGTTCTGAACAAAGTAGTTACACTGGTTGAGACACTAAGGTTCCTGAGCGGCAAGGAAAGACCTTCACAGTGCACAGAATTAGCTATTCCTACCAAATATGTAAACATGCATCTTGCCGTGACTGTTCAGAAGAATCTTTCTTTGCAGTGTGGCCTGTGGCAGCAATGGTACTGTATGGCAGTAATGCTGGCTTGTTACATTCACACTTCAGCAGTTAACACTAGAGGAAAAAAGAATTTGTTTTTAAGGAACACGGAAAGATGATTAAAGGTGTACAGTCTGAGTAAATTAAGGCTGTGTCTCAAGGCTGTAGCTATGACCTTCCTTTTTATTTACCTACTGATATAGCTTTCCATAGCCATATATTACCCTGTTTACAGAATTATGTATTCCATTTCAATTAGAAAATTCAGTAAGCAATGTTGCTATACTTCAGCACTGTGCCCCTAGGGAAGGCACTGAGTAGGAGTTTTCCTACCATCGTAGCTACTCAAATTTATCATGTTCAATGAGGAGCATGACTGGAATTCAATCACCTTACTTTATAGGGGTTATAAAAGTACCAAAAGTGTTATTTCCTGTGGACATTTATTAACAGAACTAGTGAATTAGAAATGTTCTTATTTTTTATCATTAGTAAAACTGAGTTTGACTGCCTTACACAGATTTTTTTTTTCCAGTTCATATTACTGGAGGGTAAAAAGAGGCAAAGTTAATATGTGTGTTCTGGCCTCAAGTGAAAGTTTGTAAAACATGGAAAGGAAAAAAAGGAGAAAACAAGGAAAAAAAGGAAACAAAGAAAAAAAGGAAAAAAAAGGAAAACATGGTGATAGCTGAGAGCAGCAGAAATTACCTGTGCATTTCACTCAGGCTTGTAGAAGGGCTGTCTTTTATTTAAAACTTGTCATGCATATATAGTGCTTGATTGCCAGTCATTATTACTCAATGCAGATTGCTTTGGGACAGCTTCTGATCAAGAAAATAAATAACTGGTGGCACCTTGCTCCAGTGTAAGTGGCATTATGAAGTCACTACAGTTTTTTTCCTTAGGGCATATATTTGAATAATAATGTCTTTGCATTTCTCTTGGCAGTATGGAATGCTTCTGTATCAGAACTACAGAATTCCCCAGCAGAGAAAAGCCATGCTTCCACACTTTTCCACTCCAGTAGTAAGTAATGAACTTTATCTCATTAATGCATGCCATTGGAAAAGGCATATTTGCCTTTACATTCTAAAGGTGGAAAATTTGACGCCAAGACACGTAAATTCAGCGTTATGTAGCAAATCAATGTAAAGTTCATGTTTCGCGTGTGTAGAGTGTACGTGGTTGGCTCTCCATTCTCTTAGGCTTACGTGATCCACATGATTGAAAAATCTTGGATGCGTCAGGCACTTCGAGATGTACAGTACAGAGACATCTGGCTGTCTCTGCAGAAGGTCTGGCAAAACGAAGACGTAAATCTCTTAAAATATATTGGGCCAAGAGCTGACTGTTAGCTATCTAAAAGTGAAGATCCTATATTTGGATCCCAACTGGCCCTGAAAATGACTGGAGTACAGTAATGGGGCAAGTGGGCAATCTGAGCAATAGAGATTTTATTCTCAGCCTTTGAATCTTTTCCCTTTCCTATGGCCTAAAAAGAAAAGCCATCTATTTTGGTGTCTGCAAATCTTTTGGAAGGGGGAAAAATGTGATGTATTTTGTGTGCTGTTGAAGAATGACTTTGGACAGTCTTCTGAAACAACATTTTGAAATGAAACTCAAGCTGTTTTTTTCTCTCCCTGTTTTTTGAAACGACTGAAAATTCCTTTTCAGAGAAGTGTATCTGAAAACTCTCTAGTAGCAATGGATTTTTCGGGGCAAATAGGAAGAGTTATTGAAAACCCTGCTGAAGCACAGAGTGCTGCCTTGGAAGAAGGACATGCTTGGAGGGTAGCTATCTTCTCTTCTTTTCTATTTTTGTAATTAGTAAGTGTCTGTTGAGAGCCAAAACAGAGAGTGTGCTATGATGTTAGTGCAGTGCTGGTCACAGTATAGCTTAGCTCCGACCTGAAGCAATCACACTGCAAGCATGCAGATCTGAAAGTCAATATCCATCTTTAGCAAAACTGTCACATTCACAACAACCTTCTACCACTGCTTCTCTGTCCCCCTAGTGTCCAGAGGAAAGTTGAGGGGGAAAGCAGACCCACCAGAACTTTACTGCCAGTTTGCAAAACCAGTCTCTGAGGAGGAATATGTCAAATTAAATGCTTCCCCACATGGAAGAGGCTGGGGCTCTGACTAATGGCTTGCTCCCAGTAAGTTTAATTGCAGAATATACAAGAGGCAGGACCTCTTGCAATGAAAACTGATGTAACTTGTTTATAGTGTCTTGTGGACAGACAGCTGCAGTACAAGTTTTCCCCCATGCTCGTCTCTCAGGGAATAGGAGTCATTACTGAAGCCCTAGCTGGTGCTTGATGTACGGGAGGGAAATACTGCTTGATTTACTGAGTGCCTGGTGTTTTGCCTGAGCAGAAACATATCAGACTTTTCTTTTTTTTCTATCCTTCTTTTCTTTATTTTTTCTTTTTTTTTTTCCTTTTTTTTTTTTTTTTTTGATAGTGAGCTTTCATCATTAACATTTGGCTTGTGATTTAAGCCAATTGAAATGAGCTGCTGCTTGTAGATTAGCCCCCTTCAAAGTTGCATTTCTTTTTCTCATCCTTGCATTAAACTTGCCCAGCCCCCAGCTTCCTGTAAATTAAATCTGTATTGCATGTGCACTGCAATCTCTTCTGTTGAGATTTTAGGGTGGATTTAACGATAATTCATTTTCTCTATAGAAACGTAGCACAAGAATGAACATCTTGGGTAGCCAAAGTCCACTCCATCCTTCCACACTGAGTACAGGTAAATTGTGCTGTTTTGTAAACATAGTATAAGAGGCCTCTATAAATAGGTTAATAAAAATTACATTTCCTGTAGAGGTAGAGATAGACTGCAGCCATGGTAGTATTAATGCCTGGATCTCAAATACTTGGTTTATGTTTATCAGTTACTTCTGTGTCATTAAGGTGCTTACCAGTATAGACATAATAGTAGGAACTCGTTTTCCTTTGGAGGAACACTCAAGCTTTTCTTCAATTTTATTCTTTTGAAACTCAGTTCTTAGGACAATTGAGACTCCATAAACATTTCCATTGAAAACAATTCAGAAGTCAGTTCTTTGTCTTATACAAGGCAAGAGGTGATCTGTTAATCTATAGAGAGTAAAAATGGGAGTCTTCAAAAAAGCATTCATTCCATAATAACTGAATAATGTAAAATACAAATGCCTGTAATGTGAGTCCTGACCATCCCTTTGAAATTTTAATTTATTAAAATATCATGAAGTTGCATATTAACATCCTGCATATCTTAGAGGAACATCCAATCTATGGATGTTTCTAATGTTTCTATTCTGCATTTCTCTTCTGTTGAACAGAATTTAAGAATGCCATTTGAGAAACAACAAAACAGTAAACAAAATATTTGGGGGAATATTTTGAAAGGACACCTTTTTGTTAGAGAGTGAAAGGGACTTAGTTCTAACTTGTTAATTTATATGTTATATTCTATGAATTGTTCAGTACCAACTGAAGAAGTTATGAAAAGGCAGTATTATGAGAGATTTCTCTCATTAAACTAATCATACACCTGCAAATCAGCAAATACATGGAGCTAAGTGTCTACTTGGTATATTAAGTATACAACAGATGGTGCATTTTTTCCATATTGATTAATTTTTTCTCTAGATTGATGAAAAATGTTGTATATTCTATAACAAAGCTATACCCATTTCTGGAATGTTTAAGTAATTTGTATGTGGAAAAAACTGTTGCATGTGTTATTGGTTTTAACTATCCTGTCTTTCTCTCTTTTCCCTCTCACCTCAAGTTATTCATAGGACCCAGCACTGGTTTCATGGCAGAATCTCTAGAGAAGAATCTCACAGGATTATTAAGCAACAAGGGCTTGTAGATGGGTAGGTATTCTTGTGACTCTGTTATCTGGTGGTAAGCATTATAGATAAGAGCACAACTTTTGCTGTAAGGGTTTACAGGTTTCTGAGTACTTAGGAGTAACCTAGTTCTTGAGTAGTCCCATTATAGCCTGCCTGAATTTCAAAAAGACAGAACACATGTTTGTAGGAGGGAGGTTTAACTCCTAATTTGAATAATAAAATATTAAAATGCACTAAATTTTTTTCTTTTTTTTCCAACAGAGGCAATTAAGTTGTAGAGAATGTTAGAATTTGAAAAAAATAAATTAATGCAAAAGAATCAGAGCAGTTAATAATTTCTCACTATCCCTGTTCTAGAGCAAACAAATTAATGTTACATCACTCAAATGTCTGAATTTGAGATTTAACTATCTTCTGAGCATCTGTTTACCTTATTTATTTGTAGTGGAAGTTATTATAGAGAAGTTGCTTAAACTGCCTTCGACAGTTCTTTATTTCTAGGGTGGAAAGATCATGGTTGTCTGAAGTTAACTAAGGTGACTGCTGTCAGCTTTAAGGTAGAAAATTCCATGTTGGCTTCTTAGCATACAGTCAAATTCAAACCTTTCTTGGGCATTATCACATTCAAGACCATCACGAATCTTTCTGAAGAATGAAATACATTAGAGAAGTAGAAATTACTAGTGTATGTAGATACTCATTAAGCAGTGTGTTTTTTGTTGTTTGGGGGTTTTTGCTGGTCTGAGGCCATTGGGTTTTAGCTTAATAAGTAAAACAGAGAAGAGGGGCATAGAAAGTAAAGGGGCACTGCGGACGTTTTGGGTATCTGGTTCTCTCACACTACAGATTTTCTTTACGATCTTGGGCTCACTTTGACGTGTTGCCTTGGGAATTTAGAGATTCCTGGGGTTTTCATAAATTTGTCAATGCCTTTAAGGCTGTCTTAAATTTTTGCCTACCCAGCTCAGTCACTGCAGAAGCTGAAGGTTGGTTAGTTTGGCTGTAAGGAAGTCAGTTGGTAGTGGCAAAAGAACCATTTTACATTACGTGCTCTGAGATTTAAAAAACATGGTTTACAGGATAGGTAAGTCTTGCCTGTGTTTTTCTGCTCTCTGTGTTCTTGAACAAAAGGAGGTAGGAAGTTAGCAGTCTTTGGATGGCTCGTGTAAGATATTCAGCAGTGTATATATGCAGCTAATACACTGCTATGATTTGACTGTTTCTGCAAAGCTGCTGTTAAGGACAGATAGCTATTTATAGTCACTGTTTGTGTGGAAACCCTTTTACTTGACCAAGGCTGAGTAAACACTTGCAGGATCAGCTGTGCTGAGCTTTTGCTTTGTGCCACCAGGTAATACCATGCATTTTCAGAAATGGCTAGATGAAAAGTAAATTTAGATACATCATCTCCATGAACTGCAGTGACCCCAGGGCAGGTAAGATCTTTCTCCCTGGGATGGATTCTAATGTGTCCTTCACACATCTGGCCTTGCTAGGTCTGAAAAAGAATGTTCAAATAACATGCATGGTTGCTGGTGGTGACAAGACATGCCTGTCTCTTATTACTGGACTGACTCTAGTTATGATGGTGTCTTCTTGTGGTATTGACATTTCTCAACCGGTTCCGAGGAGCTGACGTAGGTTCTTTTGGGCTCATAAGACTACAAGCAGTTCTTGCAACTGAGCATTGGGAAAGTGTGTTCCTGGCTTAGTGGTCAGCAATTATGAGGGTTTGAGGCCTGCCCCAGTACTGTGTTTGGCCATCTCACAAATCTACTAGTGATTAGTGCTGTGAACCTGATACCAAAGGTATATTCTCCTGTTTTGTGGCATGGAGAGGTTTTCTTTCCTTAGTTCATAAATGTCAAGGGGAGGAAACATTTTTGCCTAGATTTTTTTTCTCATTCTCTAAGTAGGTATTTAGCTGTTTGAGTTAGGACTTGAATTTTGTGAGTCAATTTAAGTGAATTACATAGTATATGATGTTTCTAGTTGGACTCCTTAAGTATATTCTTTTTCAGCAATGGTGTCAGGGAAAAATACTATGACTGTTTTAGATGAAAAATAAGCATGTGTTTTGTCCATATTGATAATGTGGATGTAATAGTTAATTGATACATCATTTTATGAGAGTATTGAGCTCTTCCTGTGCATTTCACTCAAACATAATTTTGCTGATACTGGATTTCTGGATTTCTGTAAAGCGTTAGAAGATACCAGAAAGTGGGAACAGATTCTCATGTATTATGTTCCCATGTAGAGAAATACAGATTTGCTTTGGAGTTAAATGAGAACATTTTCTTATTAAGAGTACGTTATCAGTAATGGAAAGCTCAGTTAGAAAGGCCTTTTAAAAAAGCCTCATGCATACATTTATGGGGGAAGAAATACTCTTGTGTATCTTTCACTCTTGTTTCTTCATTTATTAGTGTTGCACAGTCATGGTATAAAAATTGAAAGGAAATTGCCAGTTATGGCATTACCTGTTAATGCAGCTGATGAAGAGCTGGGCAATAGCACAAAATTACTTAGTAGTTCTGATGATTTACAAATAAATTGATTGTGGTATTCAGTGTGTACTTAAAAATGTTCTCTCCTAGACTATTTCTTCTCCGGGACAGCCAAAGCAATCCAAAGGCATTTGTACTTACGCTGTGCCATCATCAAAAAATAAAGCATTTTCAGATCTTGCCGGTAAGTAGATTTTTTTGTTACTGATCACAAAAAGAGAAATTTAAAAACAAAAAGCTTTGCCATCATCTGAAAAGACCTCTTTTTAATTACTGATGTAATTAACAGAGATGTTTCCTTTAGAAAGAACTCTTTAGATTTGTCAAATATGTGATTGAAATTCTTTGTTAACATTGCCTGGAAAACTAGTGCAAGTCACCTAAGTACGGAAGTAAAGCACAAAACTTGTTCTCTGTGACTGACAGCAGAAACAGTACCAGTTGTCTTTCTATCACATAGGCACACATAGAATAACTTAGGAAAACTTTAGAAAGGTTTTTTCTAGAGGCTATCTAAAAATGTTGATCGTAAAATACACTGAGATGTCGAGAACATATCTGATTTTCATCTTGATCAAAAAGAGCATCAGACATTTAAGATCATGTAGGTCTTTTTATTGGTACAAACCATTTTCTCGTGCTTCGCCTGCCAATTTTATAAACGGCTAAAGAATATTTTGAGGGTCTTTTTGGTTTATGTAATGAAGACCAGTTCTGTCTCCAGTTTCAATTGCTATGCTCATGAGCTTTCGCTTCTATAAGCAAAACATTTCAAATTGAGTTAACGTCCACTCTTTTCTAGTGCTGTTCGTGGTTCCATGAAGGTCTCTGGCCACTCGGTTGTTTGGGCACTGCCCACTGTTTATCTTAGGTCACACACTTGTACTCTTCATGTTTTGCCACGCTTGCATCTCTTCACGTGCAGTCTTAACTTGAAAAGGGCATTTTGTTTTCCCAGTGTGAAGATGATGGACAGATATTTTTCAGCCTGGATGACGGGAACACCAAATTCAGTGATCTAATCCAGCTTGTTGAATTCTATCAACTAAACAAAGGAGTCTTGCCCTGCAAACTCAAGCACCACTGCATCCGAGTGGCCTTATGACCTCAAATCTGACTCTCACTGAAGACTGGATTTGCTAGAAGAGTAATTGTAAAAGAACGTTGACACTGGGGAATTGGCAGATTTGTAAGTTGGTAAAAATAAATAAAAAATATGCACCTTGGGACTCTGAAAGGGATGGATTCGACAGGTGCCAACAGACCAAGATTGCTGGTTTGTCTAACACCTAAGAGCGATTGCTGCTGAGTGTCCCAGCATCCCAAAAATGGGGGGAGGGTATGTAAAACCATGAGTAAATTTGAAACAAAACTGGAAGCTATCTTGGCTGGGCCACTTAACAGGAACAAGTGTGAAGAGAAATCTTTGAAAAGAACTCTTGCCCTGGAATAATCTTGACAATTAAGACTAGTGTGTTTACTTTTTGTATTGATCACTTTTTTTGCACTCCTACTTTGTTTCGGATATTGTATGCAGCCTATATTAGGAGCTGATGTGGCTTTTAAAATTCATGCAGGAGTTGGGTATTAATCTGCACCCTAAAATGTATGGAATGCTTCAGCCTAAAAGGATCTAGAAGAAAATCAAGAAGTGTGTGTGTGCGCGCGTGCGTGTGTCTCAAAACTTCTCTGGAGACCTGAGGTTCGATGATCTGCAGATGTCTTTGAAGAAGCAATGAGGATACAATTCTAAAAGAACATGCCACCATATATGTACTCTTAAAACTGTTGACTTGTAGCATTATGGCTGTAGTATGTTGATGGCATATTAGTGGCATCCAGTCATGCAAAGACTGTATTAGTTTCTATGCACAAATTTTTATTATTGGATTGGTGGTTTGTTTTTTACAGCCTTTTGACTGTTTTCCTGAGGAAACTTACTGTTACTAAATAGAATAGGACTGAATGACTACACTTGTATTTGAAACCACCATTTTTTGTGAGAAGATTCTCCTGCGGGTAGTCTTAGTATGACAAAATAAAAAGACAAAATACAAAACAGTGTTTTTAGCTTTATAGCTCCTTGCATTTTCAGACTGTTTCCAAGAGCTCTTTCCATACAGTAAAGCTCCAGTGACACAAAGCTCTCCTGGGTAATAGGGCACAAAAGGAACTGTACCCCTTCTGCTTTCTGTAGGGCCATGAAAGTTTACATGGTGAGAAAGAACATATCAGGAATGGAAGCACATTTGATGGTGCACTAGCTGCTGGCAGTATCATCCATCGAGGTAATCGGTGATCTCTGTGTCATACACGCTCAAGCATGTCAGTGCCTATGGCAGACAAAATACATCCTGCTCTGGTGCTGGTTTGTCATCAGGACTACTTTATTGTTAATGTTTAAATCAATTTTATTTAATGTTTACACAATAACTCTTTCTGATGATAAATCAGTCTTAAAGTTAGGCAAGTTCCACCCTGATCCTCCAGTTGCAAAGATCACGTTCTTTGAGCAGTGTGCTTGGTGCAGGAACTGTTACTGAATTACCTTCCCAGCACTTGATGCAGCTTAGCCACAGCAAGAAGTATTGCAGTCTGGGAACTTGCAGGGCATAGTGCAGAATGGTAAGTGATTTACACAGGCTGGTTCATCCTCGCTAATGTTTGCCACTGGGTTTGAGCTCCTAGCCATCTGAAAGGGTAAAGAAGGAAAACCAATCCTACACCTTTAGGTCTTCATGTAGTGTTGAGAATAGCTTAAGACAAACCATAACCTGCCTGAGACATCCATATCAGCTTATAACTATGTCAATGGTATAGAAACACTGTATTTTAGTTTACAGAACACATTTAGTATTTTTTTTTCATATAATGTCTAGATATTAAAAATGAAGAAACTTGATTTTGTTTTCAGTAGAAGCCTTTTTTGTTTGTTTGTTTGTTGTTTTATTTTTTTTAATTGTACATAGTGAAATGAGTGTTCCTGCTTTCTAGACAATGTATTTTAAAACCTTGAAATTAAGCTAACTTAAGTCTGACTTCACTTTGCATGCTTCTATTTGGCCCCTATTAGGAGAAAAAAAATACTTGTATTGACTACATTACCAGTTTAGTAAGACCATTTATGCTGTAGTTTTAAGTTTTTCTGTTTACATAGCTTAGTGACAACCATGCATTTTTCCCAGTAGGCAGATAGTATTTGCAGTGTTTCATATTTATAAAAAAAAAAAAACCTTGCATCTTATTTAAATTGAGAATAAAAGTTTGACTATGAATCATGATTTTTGTATGTAGATGGTTGACTTAGTATTTTGTATTTTCCCAGCTAAAGTGAGCTGTTTTGAGAAAGTGACCACCTTCAAAGTGGCAACAATCTTACTTAAGCAGATCACTGCTTTGTCTTCTTTCTGCTGGAAAACAGTCAATACCACCTTAGTTTTCCAGCAGATTCAGCTGGCTGCCAGCTCAGAATACCAAGGACTGAAGGACATTTGACTCTTATTTTTGTATTTAAATGACATGAATGTAAAGGGGAATGCTCAGGGTTGTTTTGGAGCCTGTTGAATTTTTATCTTTTTGCCTGTGATTTTATTTTCTAAATAAATACTTCATGTAGCAATCTTGAATATGTTGAGAAGGAAAATGCCAAACCATTTTGGTAATGAGGTTACTAGTTAAGTTATGTTACGATAGGTGTTAAAGTACAAAAAAACTTTTTATTTGTTAATTAATCTTGAAGAAACACGTGCCTCAGTTTAGATGTTTTGTCTTATCTTTTCTGCACTAAATACCTGACAGTTTGACCAATCAATGCACCTTTCCAGTGGCAAGACTTGCTTATCGTAAATTATATTGTCACAATGCAAGATTTAGTGACTGTAAAATGGAATAAAGTTTAAAGTTTCAGGGAATGCAAAAGGTATTAACTTAAGAGACAAAACCTTTATTCAATATGCTTTGCTTCATACTGTAAATAGCTTTTTGGCTTGTGAACCTAATTGTAATCTTTCAGGTATTTTTGTACAAATAAGGGACTGATATTCTGTTTCTTGTAATTAGAAATAAACGTTAATACAATGCTATTCATTTTATATTGGAATTAATGTCTTCTTTTGGATATATCTGTACACCATGTACCTCTTGCCTTAATTCTGGGTTATTTGGGGTGGGTTATATTTATCAGCTTTCAAGAAGAGGAAAACACATTACCCAAGATGTCTTTATATTGGCTCTTCTGTCTTATGATTCCTATTAGGACAGACTATCCTTTATTTAAAAAAGAACTTGTTCACCCCTTTTATTTGAGGAAAATTATGTGGGATATTCTGCTGTAATATTTACAATATTCATTTGGGAAGGTTGCTAGAATCAAATCAGGAGATAGACCATGATCTTTGTTTACATCATAAACTCACTGAAAATGTATACTCTGTATAAAGCATTTTATTGGCCTGATAGCTGTGGGATCAGAAAACTTTTCAATAGTACTTTTAAAAAGCTGTTATTTACTTCTTTGTATTCCAGCAGGCCATCCACATTTGGGTGGAAAAGCACATCTGCACAAAATATGTTGTTGCTTAAAAAAGGTCATTTTTTAGGGGTGAGATTGGTGGTTCTTCTGGTAGATAGAATAATAGGTTTGAAATGTTTCACTTTTTTGTTGGACACAACACTTTCCATTTTCTGCCTTGTTAATCCACAGAAGCCACTGAATAGATTTTACTTCAAGCCTTAGTCACACTCTGGCTTCTGGATGCAATTTTGTATTGCACTGGGGCATGTGTTCTATGTTAGCATTATGAAATTCATTCATTAACATGTAAAGGCAGAGTACTTATCTTGGGGTTTGACATTAAAAAAAAAATACCTATCTGCAGATGCATCTTAAAGTGCTGAGGGTTCACTGTCCCACATATAGTTACCTTACTGTTTCTCTGAGATCAGTGAAGGGGAGTGCTTGCTTATGGGAAGGTTTGAAGGTGCCCATTTCTTGCTTGGCTAAAGAAAGCTGTTCTAACATGGAAAGTGGCCCTCTCTGTAGTCATTAAAAGTCGAGGACTACAGTTCTACACAAACCTGTAAAAAAGCAAACAAACAAACAAACAAGAACCTCCAAGCCCCATATTACTTTATATTTCATTTGATACAGACAAGAAAATGGCATGGGGGAAAAAAAAAAACAACATGAGAAAAGTAAAAGCATGTTATAAAGATGCTGGTCCACCAGTACAAAATTAATCTGGGCCAGAAATGAGTATATGGTAAAGCTTTAAATTACCTGATAAAAGCTCAGTGTGTTTTTACATTAGTGGGACAACAGTCATAATCAGGTATCTCACATGAAGCCTTCTAGCATGAAGCTCCCTTGGTAAAATAGCTTAAATGCATTTGAACCTGAGTAAATTTATATCAGCATGTGGCTGCAGCACTTGTATCCTGATGCACAGAAGCCTAAAGTTAGGTTTCTTTAACACCAAATTGCTGCTTCAGCTTGTACCCACAAAACCAGGTGATAAAAACATCACCAGATGAGCCATTTCCTTTCAAATAAGTCGAACTTTAGATGACTTCCCGTTTATGTTATTGCTAATTTAGTGATGCTTTAATCTGGTTTGTTCATGTCCAGCTTGTATATTGCTTTGTGACTTAGGCATTGTCTAACATCTTGAAAACTTGAGTAACAATATCGCAGATGAAGAAAAGACATTTCTTCCACTGAAATATCCATACTACCTTAATTTGGGTTGCTTCTGTATTCTAAATCTAATGTATTTTTTCCTTGGAGCACAATTTAATTAGTATTTGAAAACCTAATATAACCAGAACTATGTCCAAGAGCTATATGATTTTCATTAGATTCTGCGATTAGTCACATCTGACACTTCAAAATAAATTAGTTAGTGTAACACTCACATTGCAAACTCTTAGCCCAAAAACATTCTGTTCTAATCGCCCATCATTTTGCACAGATACTAGCAGATGTTTTAGCAAGAAAGATTGATTCATCACAAGAAACTGAGCTGTGGTTAACAGGGTCTTGCAACACTTGTTGGCTACCCAGGTTTGTGCTTTGCTATTCTCCATCTGGCTGCAAGATTCTGGTGCCAGGGTCAGAGGAATAGGAAGGTGAAATTATAAACACAGCTGCTGGCTCTGAGTAAAAGTACTGCCTGGGTTTATGGGCTCTGAACCTCAACTCAGCTGCAGTTGGAAGTATAACTTTTAAGGGAGCTCAGAAGAGCTAGGCTGGGAGGCAAATGGACTGGAGAAGTAATTGTCCAGGTGATGGTTTGGGTGTAACTAGGAACACAGTGAAGACAGTGGCATGAAGCCTGAATGCTGCTCACCAGCCCCTTGAGAGTCCTTACTCTTCCCTCAGACTTATGAAGACACTTCTATATAAATTCTTCTGTTTTGCTTGGATTTTGAAACAGATTTTCCAAAAGTGTGAGGACAGTAATTTTGGGTTCTCAATCAGAGCAATATCTATGGAATTGGTGTTCTCTACAATGTGCTCACTCTCCAAACAGTGCATCCAATTGCCGTAAAGAGAATAGGAAGGTAAAGGTATGGTTCTGCCAACAGTCATGAGAATGGTTAAAGCAGGTGGCTATGCTCAGTACTGAAAAAGTGCAGTTCCGTTGCCCCACAAAGAATGCTAGATGCATCCCAAACAAAATCCTAGAAGCTGCTGTCCTTGAAAGGATAAAGGAGCAGGAACCTAGGACAGATACGGGAAGGGAGGATTAGGATGTAGTAGAAATGAACAAGATGCAAGGAAGAGAAAATGGAATAGCCAGAGAAAAAAATTAAATGTAGTAAGATGGATCAGCTGACTATAAAGCAAAGACTGAGGATAGTATAATAGACTAGTACAGAAAAACATAGGCCAGTGAGAAGAACACAAAACATTTAATTACTATCTCTTTCAATAAAAAAGAATATCACCTGAAGTGTGCTGGGGGGCAGTTAGAAAAATCAGAAATATATCTTCATACACTGCTCAGATAAGCTCTACTTTTCTCCACCACAAAATGTAGCATGTGGTGAGAGTTTGCATGCATTCACAAAGAGCTTAAGTATCATGATAGAGAAAACTCATCTGATGGATATTAACAACAAAAACACCATCCTCCACTGCAGAAGTCCAATAGGCCAAATCACCAAGTGCCAGGAGCAGCCCTCAGGGGAAATCTGTATTTGTACTTTTTTTTTTTTTTTTTTTTTTTTTTCACTACGTGTCCAAGGTATTGGGGTTAGAGAGATTTGTGGCCTGAACCAGTCCGTGGCCACATGAGGGCCAGCTCAGACTGGAACAACTGAAGGTAGCACTAAGAGCTGAGAAAAGATCAAGAGAGCCTGCACTACGGACAACTTTGGCTGCACTAAGGCTGCCCTTAGAGAAACTCGCATAAGCACTGAATTTGCCTGGGAGCAATGTCTTCAGGATCTTCGACAGCTGTGTGTGCCCGTCCCCCCCCAGCCTGCTGCCCGGAGGTTGTGCTGAGGGTGCAGGCGCTGCCTGCTTCAGCTGCTACAGCACAGCCCATTGGGGTCCCGAGGCTGTACCAGGGTAGTCTTTGGCTTCGTGTGGTCCCGAAAGAGGGTGATAAATGACAAGGACTGAGCCAAGCTTACTCCTCATCCTCTAAAATAAGCACTAGACTGGGAATAGATACTGCTCACTTGCAAGTCAGGAGCAGCTATCATAAATGTTGCGCGTAAATGGCCACCTGCATGGAGGTGTGCTGTGAAGGCTTCTCCTGGACAAAATCAGAGAATCACAGAATCATCCGGGTTGGAAAGGACCTCTGAGATCATCATGTCCAACCCTTAATCCACTTCTGCTGTGGTTACCAGAACATGGCACTAAGTGCCACATCCAGGCGCTTTTTAAAAACCTCCAGGGATGGAGAGTCCACCACCTCCCTGGGCAGCCCATTCCAATATCTGATCACCCTCTCTGTAAAGAATTTTTTCGTAATATCTAACCTAAACCTCCCCTGGCAGAGCTTAAGTCCATGCCCTCTTGTCTTGCTGATAGCTGCCTGGGAAAAGAGACCAACCCCCACCTGGCTACCCCCTCCTTTCAGGGAGTTGTAGAGAGTGATGAGGTCTCCTCTGAGCCCCCTCTTCTCCAGACTGAACACCCCCAGCTCCCTCAGCCCTTCCTCACAGGACTTGTGCTGGATCCCTTCACAGCCTCCTTGCTCTTCTCTGGACCTGCTCCAGGACCTCAATCTCCTTCCTGAACTGAGGGGCCCAGAACTGGACACAGTGCTCGAGGTGTGGCCTCACCAGCGCTGAGTACAGGGGCCCAATCCCTTCCCTGGACCTGCTGGCCACACTGTTCCTGATAAAATGCAGCTTCTCCTCCCCTCCTGTGGGAGCTGAGGAACAGAAAGGGACACAAAACCGCTGGAGCCAAGTGGTTTTTTCTCACAGAAAGCTGCGGCGCAGCAGCAGGACGGACTGTGCCGGTGTGGCCAAGACAGAGTGGGACCGGGGCGGTCTCCAAGGCTCTCCCCGGTCATACACCGCCGGGCAGGCAAGGAGAGGAGGAGAATAGCTGATATTGGCACTCATCCTGCTTAGATCCCGGAGCGTCTCTGGGGAGCCCGCTCCCCGCAGCACACACCAGAGGGTGTCAGAGCGCAGGGGCCGGAGCGCGGCTCAGCCAGGGTCCGGCCCGGGGCAGCTGCTGCCCGGTGAGGGGCTCTGAATCTTTCCACCAGCCCTCAACAGCCTCGATCCTGTGTTCATGAAATCCCATTTCGCTAACTCCCAGCGTCCCTTTCTGACTGGTTTAAATCCTGGAGTGAGAACGACAGAAAACAAAAATAAAAAATTCAGTGTTCTAAGAGAAAAAAAAAAAAGTAAATACAGAGGTAGATAGATTCGCCTGTCACACCAGCGCAAGACAGCTGAAATACAGCCTGGACTTTGCTACATTCCAGTGGTGAAGGAGGGAGGGTTTTGCCTGCAGGCAACCTGCAGCCGGGAAGAGAAGGGCCCATACCCCTTCCCTCTCCTCCATCGCCCCCGGCGGCGGGGCCAGGCCAGGCCAGCAGGGATGGCCACGGATAGGCCGTACGGTGGTGCCCGAGTCGGTGGGCTCTCACCGGACTGCGTTAAACATGCGAGTTTGGTTGATGTTTTGTTGTTTTTGTTTTGTTTGGTTTTTTTTTTTAACTCTTCGCTTGGTTTGCTTTGCTTTATAGCGGCGACCCGGTGGGGCAGCACCCTGCCACTCGTTTCCCATGAAGCCGCAGTAAAGCAACCATGAGTGGAGGTCGGGTGCTCGCCAGCCTCCCGGGGGACACTTGCTGCAAGTGGCAGCGCTGGCTCAGGGCTGGCAGTGCGAGGCCGGCCCCGGAGGCAGCGGGGGTGCCCGGCACCGGGGGTTACCCAGCCCCGGAGGCAGCGGGGGTGCCCGGCACCGGGGGTGCTCAGCCCCGGAGGCAGTGGGGGGTGCCCGGTCCCTCCTGTCCCAGCCTCGTCCCAGGAGACACGGCTGCGGCTTGTGAGCTTGAACTTTTGGGTCTCGGCAGGGGCGGGGCCAGCCGGGCAGCCTCAACCCGCCCCTGAGGTGGCTATAAGCGGGAGCCGCCGCCAGGCAGGGCCCTGGGTGCCGGGAACGCCTCGGCTGCCCCGGGGGGTGGTGGTTCAGGCTTCGGTGTCTCCTTAATCGTCCCAACCATCTCAGTTGTGTAGACATTTTCATCAAGGTAATTCCCTGGTTTCAATCGGCAGAGGTAGGGTCTGATGGGCTGGTTGGCTCTCTCCGTTCCACCTCTGGTCGGCGCCCGGTGTGTATTCACTTGAGGCTCTGTGAACAAGTGGAAAGTCTCATGTCCCTCCGGTCCTAATGCCTGTGATTTGCCTCTGAATGAGTTCACAAGGTTGGTTTTTTTTTCCGTTGTTGAGAAAGAATGACTGATAAAGCTGATGACCATAGTGCTTACAGGTGGTTAATGATTAGCACAAAAAGTGCAAGGCAAGCACAGTGGCAATGAAGACCAGATAGTTACTGGAAAAGCCCTAGAAATTTCTTAATATGAAATAACTGCTTCTAGTGATCTCTTCTTCACAGGACGAGACAATATAGGGGAACAACAGAAAATTCATCTTTCCAAAGTACCTGCAAAAGGAGTGAGATCTCCAGGCAGGTAAGGGTAATCTCACTAATCTCACTGTACTTTCACCAAATAATCCAAACAGACAAATCTGCATTATTTGTAAAGTATTAAGCTAGGAAGCATTTAGAATTGCAGCATAACATGCTAATTGTAAATCTCTTTTAATTGACATGTACTTTAGCCAATTTTTTTTAAGTAGTCAAGAGTTTATGAAGTATTTTAAAATCAAAACTTTGCAATTAAGAACATCTTTAAAATAATATCTTTGTAATTGCTTCTAAAACTGGACTTGAGGGCACTGCTTGCAAAGTGAAGTGTGCTGGAGGGTTGGCAATACCTCTAAATGGTGGCATATTAGGCAATGTGGGAGATGAATCCCAGCTGACAAAAGAACTTTATTAACTTTAACCAATTAACATATAACATTAACAATTAACATATAACCAATTTTTTTCAGGAAAAAAATGTTCATGTTTGTTTGAGAATTCAGTTGTCCTATAGCTTGGTTTCAATTTTAAGTGTGTCACATTGGGCTTGTTTTCTCATAGAGGTCCTGTTTTTGGCACAGAGATAGCAGCAATCCCCACACATTGACATTACAATTTTATGTGTGGCTAAATGTAGAACAACAAAAATTATTTCAACACCTGTGCAGAGAGCAAGAAGACAATGGAATTGGAATTATTGTGCATAGAGATATAGTTGAAAAGGGTAATAAAATTACAATTTTTACTGTTCACCATTTATGTTACCTAAATTTACGATTTATGTCTATAGTAAATATAGATGGGGGGGGAAAGAATAGATACCCTAATGAAGGTGTGATGAAAACCAAGTTTCCAGTTTAACTGTGGTGCATGCTGAAGTTTCCTCAGGAGGATGACATCTGAGGGAAGAACATTCTGGATGTCTGACATTCAAAGCCTGCATCCCTCACCAGTAATGCACTAAAAGCAAAGCAAGAATACTGGAATGTGTCTTGCATGAGCATGGAATTTACAGAGACAGAGGAGACAAACTGTATTTTTAATTATACACTTGTGTCCTTTCTGCACACAATGGGGCAAAACTGTTGATTTGCTGGTAAAACAGAGACTGTTGTTCCTTCTATCTGCCCCATGCTGTGAGGTTAGTAGAGTGAAATAGCAGGACTGGGGTAGGTGGAATAGTTGTCTGTTTAGAAGATAATAGAAAAGCTCTGCTAACAAAAAGGTTGCTGAAACCTCATGTTTGGGAGTTAGGAGACAGAAAAGGAGAGTTTTCAAAGGTGGCTGCAAGCTGGTGCATTGATCTTCTGAAAGTGCAGAAAGCCTGAGATGTATTTCGCCTTCCTCCTTTGCCAGTCAGTCAGCTGGCTGCTATTGAATTTCTGTTTCATGAGAAGTGTGAAGAGCCAAGACCAGCAGGTGAGGGGATGGGTAGTGGTGTTAGAGATGGTGAGTTGTTACAAAGTAATGGTAAGAAAATTGCTAAGGCTTATTTAAAGTTCTCAGAGAGTTTCTTTGGTCAATTGATACACAGCCCTGGGAAATTTCCCTGTGGCTTCAGCTTTTTCCATATGATTTTTACCCTTTTCATTTCATTATACATCAGAAAGTGGTTGCTTCATTCTCCTGAAGCACCAAAAGTTACAGATAATATATTGCATAATCAGCAAAACCAATATGACCAACAGTATTTTCTAATGCCATAATTTCTAAGCGAAATAAACTGGTTCAACCTATTCAACAAACTCAGTTTACTTCCAGCATATCCTAATTACAATTCCATTATTGAGACCTAATTCCCTTGCCTCTGCATGTACACAGGGCTCCAGTGTTCCTGTCTCACCATCTAACCAATGCTCATGCTGGTTACCTTTTATCTCTTGGCAAGTATCTTTCCTGTAGAAAATGTTTTGAATATAATAATCATTTTGTTGTACATTGCTCACTTTCTTTGTAGCTTGTATATCCATCTATTTACAAACAAAGAAACAGGAGAGGAAACCTTATGGTAAATATTAATTATTTGAATAATAAATTGACATTTTAGGATTAGTTTCTTTGTCAGAGCCGGCAAGAGCATGGTACAGTTAAAAGGATGCTCTTAAAGTTTACTACAAAGTAATGCTATACCATTTCTTTCTTCTTGATTTCGAAAGGAATGGTTTTTTTTACATTCAGGGAGAGTTTGCTGAGCTTTGTGAACATGTAATAGGCTTTAGTTTTACCCTTCCAGACTGTAAATCTTCAGAGGAATTGTATGGTTTTATAGAGAATCAAATGTAGTTCAATGTAGCTATTCTTGTATTACGCCAGATGTATTACTTTACTCCTGATTTTATTCTTTGCAGTTTCAAGGGCAGACAATTAGAGAGATTCTGTCTCTAAGAAGATGATGACTGATGTGAGGATTAGTGTCAGCACACAATAATTTTTTTCATTGATCTTCCATCCATGAGATGTTGTGCTCTAAGTCTGGATACAGGAACATAAAGTTACTTGAAGGCAAAGATGTGTCTCCAGTACTGTGTAACCTATCAGTGTCTATAGTGAATGTACCTCCCAGTCTGTTGCATGCAGCCTATCTGCACAAGACTGGATATGAAGCAGAGAGATTAGGAAGGTTTTGAAGTGGTGTGAGCAAATATAAAGTGGACAGGTTTCAGTCACTGAAGGAGATACACGGAGAGTGGATGTGGGACTTTTCTGATCACTGGAGACAAATGAAGCCATAGTAGCATTAACTTCACGTTCCAGTAGGAGCTGGAAGCCCCTACCTAAGTGAGGGTTATTATTAGCATTTCAGATATTCAAGCCAATCTTGCCAAACTTGGGTTTGTCATATTTCTTATGCTTCAGAATTTTTTTTCTTATTCTACTCTCTGACTACTAAGGTAACCTGAAGTATTGGTGTTAGCCGTACTGTTGCACAATTTGGAGTTCATAGGACAGAATAGCATCTTAAATTGCATAGAGGGATGCTACAAAAAGGAAGAGAGTAAGTTCTTCCTGCGTGGTGGGCAGGAGATAAAGTAACAGGCTATGGAAAAGTGATGGAAAAGAGAGCCTATAAAAAATGCACTGGAGTGTATTGTTTAGGAAACCTATAAATTCAGTTTCAGTAATGCTACTGTTACTGCTCCTGCTACAGTCTTGCTTATAACACCTCCCCGGGGTTTGCCCTCATTTGCACGCATTTGTGCTGTTTCATTTAAAGGAAACAAACAAAAAAACTCGAGTGTTTAGGTTTCCTTTTCTCTGACATTTAAGAGTTCAGGTACAATTAACGTGAAGTAACAGGAAGCAAGCATTATAATGATGACTACTTGTGTAAAAAAACAAGGTGGGATATTACAGAAATACTACAGGTAGTGCTTTCTGAACCTAGAAAATTAGAAATTAGAAACAATCCAGCTACTCATAGAACCTGCTATATGAATTTCAAGGTGAATATACATTTCCAGATACACTGGACAGGCTGAAGGCTGCTGAAATGCCAGCATGCTGTGGAGATGGCTGTTAGACACCTTTGAATCTCAGACAGTTCTGTAAAGGAACAAGTCTTTCAGTGAGGCTCATATTGTCCCTTTCTGTGCTGTTCCTCTAAAAGGGAAGGAGAGAATGAATGCAAAGGATTTAGGAGGAGGTTACATTTCTTTAATGGCATCCTGTGGGTGCATCATCTTTTTCTTTGTATCTCACTCTGATTAGCACATTTCTTTGTGCAGTTTTAAAATGCTTGGACAGTTTTCCCTGAAGAAATACATGTGCCTTCCAGCAGTTTTAAATTGCTCTTGATATGTTTGATATCCTTGTACATCTGCAAACCCATCAGAATCTTGCTGAGTTCTTGACTGCAATATTACTCCTGGCAATTATTTTTTCTGCATTTTTAACCACACATCAAGTGAAAAAGTGTTTTCTTCTGTCTGTTTTTAAAATTTCGCTTAGTAGTTCCTCTTGGGCTTTTGAAATTTGAAAAACAGAAAGAAGTTCTTTATCTTTTCCCTTTACTCTCTTTCTCTTACCCTTTCCTTGGTTTCCCCCATGTTGTTCTGTTTTCAAAGCTGACCATGCCCATTCATTTGAACCTTCCCTAGAGGAGGGGTAAGTGCCTTGGAAAAGGAATCTGCTCTTAAGCCCCAGGAGTGCAGTAAAGTCTTTTTGAAAGTGAAAATCTGACAGAATATTGAGTATTCCAGAACTGTTCTAATGATTGATCAAAAGTCACAAGAATATTTTTCTGTATAATTCACCAACTTGTTCCAAACTTCTTGTTATTCTTGATCATACTACTTAGTAAACAGAGGCTTTCATTCAACAATGCCACCAAGGTTGCTTAGGCTAAGTCCCCTAGTTTGGCCTTTAAGATTTTTAGAAGCTTTATTCTACCCACTGTCTATATGCCATGTAACTTCAGAATTAATGTTACTGAGCTTCCCGAGACTTGGTTCTGACTGTTCAACATGTGACATTCCTTGTTTTCCCCCCTAGTTCCTGTGGCTGCATCTTTGTAGGAGAAAAAACAAAAAAGGGGGAGCAGAAAGAACAATATGGGATAGTGGGATGATGTCCTTTCACTGCAAGCTTTCATATGCTTACTAACAAATAAAAAAAAACCAAGATATTGTGGGGTTTCATGTATTCTAGGCAGCTGAGGTAGAGGAGTCTACCAGACCTCCTCTGCAGGAATTGTGATTGAGATGGGTTACTGAAAGAATGGAGCAGGAGGACTACTCACTGAGGTGATGGCTAGTGACATCCAGAGATGGGAGATACTACACTTGTACTGTAATAAAAGTTAAACTAATATCTAAGATAGCAGATGGGAGAGAAGAAGGAATATTGCGTGTATCTTTTGCCCAGGACTATTGAGACCTGTTCAAGATGTTCCAGACAATGGTAGTATTTTCTGGCCAAGCAAAAAAGACCAATTAATTTTACAGAATTTGCATAGGAAGAAGAAGAAACACCCAGGGAACAAAAGAATGGATCATTGGAAAGAAAGAAATTATGGCTAGAGAATATCTTTTTGAAAACATCTGTCATGAAGGGTAGAAACTAGCAAGGTGTTAATAATGTTTTTATATAAGATTAAAAGTTTAATTAAAAGCACCCTATTGATGGCTTTGATCTGTGGGGAAAGCCCCCTTATATCAGTAAGTTTCCAAACAATGTGCAGATGAAATGTACTGTTGCAATGTAAATGGAGAGAAAGGGCTTAATTCTAGAGAAGTAGCTTGGAAATCTCTGTATGACTATAATTAATGCTATTTAATATTAAAGATCAATGATAAACTGGGATATACATTCAAAGTTCACAAGAAATGTAGATACAGAATTATTATGGCCCAGAAGTTTAAATTCCAAGGTCAAGAAATTTTTTGTGTTCGTTCATTCATTCATTCACCTTCATTGAATTCAACCCATTAATTCAAACTTAGCAATTAAGTAATATAAAACATTTGGAAAGCTTTGTAAATAACAGCATGAGCATAGCTTTAAGGAATGTCTATACTGCAGCAGAATACGTTTCACACCCCAACTGGAGTGCAAGTAAAGGCATCCCTGAGCAGTCACCTGCTAGCTGCAGGGCCCTGCTGCAGTCCTGAGTGCTTTCCCAATGGCCTGAAAGAGCAGAAGAAACAGCCAGCTACAACTGGATGCTCATTAGACATGCTCCCATGTTTCTCCCTTCTGTTTTTTAACATTTTGATATTTTTTTCTTCTGGCATAATCTTTTCTTTCTCCAGTAGTCTTTTTCCTCCAAGGAAATTTACATTTAATGTTGGAATCTGTCCATAGACTCTTTCTTTTAATCATGTTCTAGAATTTATTTAATTATTTAGTAATAACTTTCTTGTCATGCTTGTTGAGGATAATGACATACTACTTACCCAGGTGGGTATGCCTATATATGTTAAGTTTCTCTTTAAGATCTTTCCAGGTTTTCAGAAATCCTTTATTTACTGGTTACTGATGTGTCAGGTACCTCATGCTCTCCTATATTCTGTTGCCTTTATCTGTACATTATACTCTGCATGGGTCCTCTATACCTTCAGTTTAATCCCAATCCCAATGTTCAACACATTTTTCCTTGGAAAAAAAAAATCAAATTTAGGTGATGAGGATGTGAGCACAGTTCCATTGTAAGATAACTCACAGCTCTACCTATCTCTAGTCTAAATTCAACAGGCAGAGTTGTAGCAACTGTTTTGAGTCTCAGGACATGTTCTGGATCTCTTATTTCCCAATCTTCTTCCCCATACTGGTTGATTATGCTTCTGGTCACTGTGCCATCACAGTTTTACAGCTTGTCTTCCCAGGTAGGAGCAGTAGCAGCCAGCAGAGATGTAAACTGCAGAGCTGAAGAGAAGTGAATTGTCTTGAGGATCCAGAAATACTGTTGGGCTTTTCATGACCACTTCCTATCCTAGGACTGGTAGAAATTGACTGGTTTTTGTATCTGGTTTTCTATATTTAGCAGTATTTCTCATGGTTTTTGTTGTTTTGTTTTTTGTTTTTTTTTTTCCAGTGAATAGGAAGTATCTTCCTTTGTAAGGAGGTTATTGATCCATTGTTTAACTTTTCATTGAGGTATTTCCTTTATCTAAGTGGTTCTGGAGGCTCGCAGTATGGTTGATGTGCATTGTACTTGCAGTTGAAGAATCTTGACCTAAGCTCTGGTTTGTTATCTTGTAATTAATTATTCCAGTAATTTTTCTTGAAGGCTGCAGGTACAGAACATATAGATGGCTGATCTGGGTTGTATGAGTTTATTATTGTGCAAGACACAGTAAAGAAATAACAGTTTTGATGAAAGGTGTGATTTTACATTCTGAACACATATTAAGAAACAGATTGACAACCAGTATAAAATCTTAGCTGCTTATAAATCATTTACAAGTCAGAAAATGTAAATGCAGAGCAGTTTTCTCAATTTTTTGCTTCAGTTGACAGTAGGAATAGGTTTAGACTGTTGTCTTGTGGAAAGAGGTGAACTGAAAATACTGTCCTACAGAGTTCAGCAGAAGGTATAGGCAAGTAAGGTATTTTGCTCCGTTGTGTATTGCAACATATGTAACACAAAATGTTCCCTCATCATACTTACCCTCCATGCTGTGTTCTCTGACCACTGAAGAAGAGTGAAAAGTGACATTTCCTAGCCACTTCCTGCTGACCTTCTATCACCTTTCTGGTGATAGAGGTGGAAGAGATCTCTCTTAAAACTATGCAAACCAAGTTCACTCCTAAACACTTTTTAAAAGACTTAGCATGACAAAAGAAATAGAAATCTCAAAACTCACAGAAGTTTTCTACGCTGTCTTTCAGAGAAATATGCAGAATATCAGGCTGATGTAAAGGCAGGTTACCTCTAGACTGGCAGTATCTGACCTCAGCACACAGAAGTTCTAAACCTGTGACTCTGACCAAGGACAAACTTTGTCAAAGTGTGGGTGGCAAGGTGCTGCCACTTTAAACCTGTCAAATTTAGGTCATTTGGACTCAAAATTATGTTGGAGCCAAATGTGATAACACAGAAGTTAAGCTAGAAGAGAACAACCCTTCCTGGCAAAATATTTTATGGAAGCTGCCCCTGAGGACTTACCCAGGATTGCACAGCATGTGGCAAAGACTTGCAGCTGTAGTTGGAAACAAGAACTTGAACTGAGATCTCTGACCACAAAGGTAATTAATTCATTTGCCTATTCTTCTAATTTAATTGCCTGTGTCCTCCAGTCACATCTAAATCCTGTCTAAATGAGAGTCTGTTTCTCCTAATGATAATGTGGAAGCTGTGATTATCTGAGGTGTGGAAGTGAACAGTATCATAAGGAGGAGCAGATGGCAGGCAGTTCTGAGAAGGGATGTGGCTGGCTGTGCTGTGGTGAAGCTACCTGCAGCAGCTTAAGCTGCTATCTTTCCTGGCTGGCTGATTTGCCTCCTAGTTGGAGTTGGTTTCCTTTCTTCCGGAATTGGCAGGATGGAGCATGTGAACACTTGGTGGCTCTGTCACTCAGTGCTACAGGGACAGGCAGGTTTTTCTAGGGATCCTTGGTAGAATAAAGACTAGCCACAGGGTTGAAGTTACAATTAGTGCTTTATTACTAAATAAAATATTTAATTATCATCATTACTATATCATTATCTACAATGTCTAGCATTTAGTATAGCTATTGTTTCACAAAGTTTTTAACAATTATCATATGTTCAGTTAAGCAAAATTTCTAGTAATCAGCATAGCACTCATTATCTAGATACTTTAGTTACCTAGACTTTTAGTCATTCAGGCTCTCTGCAGATGGGGTCAAATTTTTAATAATCAATCCATGGTAAAATCATCATAATCTGGACTCAGACTTCACCCAACAGAACATGAACGACTCAGCCTTTGGAGTGAGCAACGACGGATGCATCCCAGACCCCTTGGGGATGACAGGTTTTGCTGTCCAAGCAGGACTTGCAGCTGCTTGAGTTTATAAGCAATATCTCCTGTGCTGTGACATTTCCCTGTTCCATAACGGGTGTCACCACATCCTGGCAGCAAATGCTCAGTGGGCAAATAGTCTTGTCAGAGTGCTGAAAAGGGAAAGAGAGAAGGAGCTGATAGATGATCAGCATGCTTGCATGTAGGGACCGTTTGTCTCAGGAAATGGTGCTGGTTATGCTTTCCATCTTACCAAGAGTCAGGAGCAGAATATACTGGGCACGTGGTGTGGTTGGTGCAACTACCTCCACCAGGCCATCCTGTGATCTCAGGATGAGCCAACATCGTGTTCTTTTTTTGGTTACAAGAGTAGTTATTTGATCAGGCACTTCCTAACCAAACCTGAAATTCCTGCTGCCTGGATACTGCACCCAAAACTCCTGCTGGGTCCTGCCTGGATCATAGCCCAGTCTGGTGGGTACCTGAGCTACTGAAACCGCAATCACCTAACACAAGCTGTGGCCAAAATGGGAAAAAGAAAAGAAGGAAAAAAAGGGTGCTGACAAGAGTCAATTATCTTAACTCTAAGCTAGATCCTCTGAGTTCCGTTGCAGTGGGCTGTGAACAGAACAGCATCTTGCCTGAGCTGGGAGGACTTTCAGGCACAGACCCCTTGAGGTTTAAAGAACATCTGCTGAGAAAATTGATAAAGGGGCAGGATGAGTCAGACTTCTCCGTTATCACCCATTGAAGAGTGCTGATCTATTGTGAATATTCACTCTAAACTTGGAAAGAGGGAAAATTTAACTGTAGGCTAGCCTCCTCCATCCACATCTCCACCTATCTGTGTGTTTGAATGTACACGTTTGCTTTCACTAGTGTGGGTGTCCATATGTTTCACTGGATCTAAATACTGTGTGTTTCATGCTTTATGTTTAATATATATATATATTGATTTAGGGATACCTTTTAGTAGGCTAGCGTGGATCTTGTCATTCTCAAATCTGTAATTAACTCGTTGTTTTGATTACAACATATTCCACTGATTAACTTTTTACTATTTAAATTGGTTAATTATTAAGTGCTGCTAAAATTCAGCATTTTGATCCACCTCACATCATTGATAGGTTTTGAGTTTCTGCTAAATCATAACTGCATCAAAAGGTCTCATGCACCACACATGCCTGCAATGGAAAGCTTCTCATCTTAGTGTAAATTCATCTTCATAAGCAAAAATCACACACTGCACTCAAGCAGTTGGGGCATGTACACGAATTACTGCCAGCTCTGAGACAGAGACAGTAATCCATAGCAAAATGTAGAAAACATTACCTTACTCATCACTTCAGTTGTGAGAATGTGTCTGTGACCAGGGACTCCTCTGGATGTGGAAGATTATGTTCCCAGAGCCCTGTGATATGTGTAAAGTGTGTACATGAGTTACATGTACAAGAGTTACGTGGTAACCTGTATGTTATATTAAACATAAATTCTTCAGAAAAATGGTATTGGTCTTTTCTAGAAAGGTGTTTATGTTAGCAAAGGACTGAGGAGGAATGAAAGACATTTGCAATGAAGCTGTCAGGGAGAAAGAGCAAGAAACACCAGTATGAACCCTTGCCATAGTACTTGCTGTAATCTCAAACAATTGAGCACCAATATGATCTCTATGAGGAGACTCCAGTGTTGTTCCCATCTCAAGAGTGACTTATACTCATCAAAAGCCCTTCCAAGCTGTTCATGGCAGTGCAGGATCTTCATGGCCATGCATTAGTCACAGCAAGTGACAAAATTTCTTCTGGACTAAGCATTGTGAGATCTTTGATATCTTTTTAAACAGCTGTCAAAACAAATCACTTCTTATATAAGAACAATCACTGTACTATGTTCCCTCTGTATCTTGTTCCTCATGTCTCACCTGGGTTTCTCTTTTCACCCACACAGTGGACTGTTCCATTCACACACTAACTGCTAGAACTTGCTTTTCTGACTCTAGGTCCTGATAGCACATTTAAGCCCTGATAGCACAGGGCTTAGTCACAGCTTCTGTGAGGCTCACAGTGGTCAATGCTTGAGAAAGTTCTTTGTGTGAGCAATACATAGCTGGATGGGTGCCCCAGCAGTGCCCACACCCCTAGGTAAGCACATCTTGTCATCTCACAGCAGAAGCTATTCCTATCTCTATTTTGGAAGAGCCTGCCTACTGTGATTGCAACCTGCTCTGACTGTCTCTGTGACTCTTCACAGCCTGTCAGCTTTTCTATTGACAGTTTCTCAGTTCATCACAACTTCTCTCTTTTCTGTAGGCTTGCTTCCATAAGAGTAAAGTGCTCAGGCTGCCTTGGATCAGCCAGTGATATGTTAACTCCTCTGAAGCTGTGTTTGAGTCTGTGTCCATATTCACTTCACTAGCAGTTCCTTTTTATCCTTCTTTGGTTTACCTTCACATGTTCACCCAGGGAGCAATATAGAACTGAACAGAGAACATGCATAAAATATTAATGAAAGATAAGATAGATCCTCTCCCCGTTTGTCAGCACTGCCTGAGATTCATCTCCTGGCTAATCTATTGCAAAGTCCGCTTATGTTCTGCAGAAGACTGTTTTTATCCTTGTATCACACAAGTAAATCCATCTATTTGTGTCTGAAGGCTTTCTTTAATTCCTACCCTTTCAAAGGAGATGCACCCTCTGTATTAGCCCGATCATTAGCTGCACATTTCTGCCAAAAAATTCTCTTCTATCTTGTCTCATCGTTATGCCTCATGCAGACCTGGACCTTTTTGATAGAACATATAAGGGGGGTTTATTCCAGTATATCTGAATGATGTGCAGAGCTGTTTTCCTTCCTTTTTGTGGATAGTTTTCACTTCCATTATTGCCTTCATAGAAGAATATATTGGGAGAAAAAAGACTACTGCAGTTTCTTTCTGAAGAAGCAACAGCAAGTGAAGCAAGAAAAAAGGCCTGCAGCCTCCAATAGTATCCTCAAACTATGGATAAGGGGTAAACGAAATACTAAGCAACAAACGAGTGTTTTTTCTACTGTTTAGGTAACAGTGACTTGGTTGCTTTGACACCAAATGTTGAAACATGATAACTGAGTCTATTCAAAGCCCTTCATATATTTGTTCAAATAATTTTAGGTTCAGTGATCTGAAAGCACAAACACATCCTGACCAAATTTAGAAACTAGACCCACACTGGGAGATGAGCTTAAGATGAGTATCATGCTATTCAGATGAGGGAAAAATAAAGTTAGGAGTAAAGCCATCTAATCATAACTAGACTGAAGACTTGGGAAAACTGCCTTTTAGTTTCTAATTTGCAGTATATAGAGATACAAGAACTGAAAACTATTGAAAAGTGGCCATGAACTGTCTAACTCCCTCTGCTTTGATCCATGTCTGTGCACATGAGCTGGCAAAGTGACTGATAACATTGTTTGCATCATTCTTGGTGCTGGAGCCTCCTGTTCAGTTCTCTCTCCCACCTCTTGCAGATCAAAGAGTTCAGCATAATAATAAATTGGGTAATAAATTGGTACCACTACTGCATGGGCGCAGCATCATTATATGTCATAGTCAGGGTGACATACCTCCATGTGCAAAATCATCTTCAAGCTTGACTCATGTTAGCTGTGAATAATATGATCTGTTCGTCACTGACCAACAGGCTCTGGCCTTTAAATCTTTTAGGATCATCTGTTATTTCTTAGACACTGTTATCCTGAATTTTGAAAGTTTAGTAGTAAAGGAGAGATGTGTATTCATTGTTGTTTCAGAAGCAAGAGAAGTTACTCTCTGTGAAAGACCCAGGAACACTGAAAGGTATGGGGCAAGTCTGACTTGCTGACTTGTTACAAAACCCCCTGATGGTCTTGCTTTTGTCCACCACAGAGAGATTCTGTTAAGCAAAAACTTGTGTATTGCCAACAGTTGATGAGGAGAATTCTGAAAAGTAGTATGTGCCAGAACAACTCTTAGAACTGGGGAGAGACTAGGGATATACTTTTTAGATGGGCATTTAATTGTCTTCTCCCACCTTGCCTATTATACTATTCACACTGTATTTCCTTTTTCTTCCCAATAAATTAAAAAATATTGGTTTAATATAAAGTGCAATTACTGCCTGTGACTTTAAGCTAAGTTACAGGTGCTGCAGAAAAGTAAAAAACTATCAGATGACTTTGAGGTAGTACTTCAACACTGATTAATTAAACCAGCATTTGAATACTCCAATCTTAACTTCAGTTTCCGTTTTTAAATTTCCTTTGAAAGTTATTTACTCTTTGCACCAAAGTTACAACTGAGTTTTCTTCATGTTCACTTTTTCAGCTTCTGCATCTCTTATACCCTTAAAATGTAATTTGAATTTTCAGTCTTTTCAGTTGAATTCAGGAGAAATAATAGGAAAAAATCTCCAAAACACTTTGTTTTGTTATGGAGTCCCAATTTGTCTAGTCCATAACCCACCTGCAGTTGACCCTGGGATTTCTTGGTACTTTCAAGGTTATAGAGTGATCATAACAGCAGAAAAAACTCAAGAACTGAACGTGCAAGTCAGATCACAAGAGTAACATCTAGCACAAGAAAGCACAGTGAAATCCTCAAACCCACCTAGGTATTTTAGGTCCTGTTTCAATTTTGAATGGGTTCTTTCAGAATTGCAGCAGAGTTATAATTGACTTTATATCATTAGAATAGGAAACAGAGACAGAACTGTTATAAAATATCTGGCAGCCAGAGCTTTTTCCTCCTTCTCAAAAATGCTGTCTGTTACCCTGCAGTGCACTAGGGACCCATCTGGGAGCAGGGGATGTCCCAGATCTCCTGTCACACTACGTGGCTGTGAGCTGTTAAAGACTATAACATGCACTTAGTATTTTTTAAAACAAACTTTAGATATATCAAAATGAAAGGTGGTTACCTGCATTCATCTGGGAAATAGAACTCCCCATAAAACTTTTCTTTTGGAACAGCGAAACAAATATTGAGTATTTGCTGTTGCTTTTAAGCAACAATTTATCCTGGTTTGGGCCAGGATAAAGGTAATTTTCTGTCTTGTACTTTTGCTTTCAGCTAAGTCTCTTGTAAGTAGCTGCACTTGCTGACAGTATACATATGATGAAAGAGAGACACTGGAAAAAGATAGATACTGCATATCTGAAGGTGTTAAGATACTGCATATCTGAAGGTGTTAATCTGACACATATACCTACTCAGAGCTTGCAGTCACCCAAGTGGTATTACAGCCACACCTGTGCTTCCTTTCTGAAAATAATGTTTCACAGAAGTGTTTCAAAGCAGTTGCTTTCACAGCAACAGGCAGAGCAGAAATGTCCCAGAGCACGCAAGGCAGCCCAGCAGGACGTGATGTGAAACTGACTGTCACGTTTGTTAATGGAGCTCAGGGGAGGAAACACACATCACAATTCATGTGGGCAAGGGCCATTTCTCAGTCAGATCCCTCTGTGATTCAGGTAGCTTTTATTTGCTCAGTATATTTTGGAGGAGGAGTGAGAGGAGGGGAAGATGCCGCTGCTGCCGCCTGTTCAATGCAAAGTGCGTGGCTGTGATAGGCTGAGGGGACGTGGATACTCTGCCTATATATGCTGGCTACTGCATCCTCTGGGCTGTATAGCTGTCACAGAGGAGCAAAGAAGGACACTGAGGAAGACAGAGGAGAAGGAAAAACCTTACCAACTCGCTGTAAGTAACATGCTTTTTCCTTAAAGCCTTGTGGTTATTGAATTCAAGCCAAGTACAACTGGATTAATGAAACAATTGGTTACTTAGAGTGGGTATCATAAACAGCCATCCTGTGTTACTTTAGGGGTAATCCAGAAAATAAATGCTCAAAAAGCATTTCTTTTCAGTCTAAGTTTGCACCATGTCGGATGCACCTCTTTGTGTTTGCTTGGTTTTACACAGGAATATGTCAGCTACAACTGTTTATGTACATTTAAGCATAATTCCATATATTCAGAAGTTTGTATCTTGCCTTTCCAAGTGCAACAGTTCTGAACAGCCACACAGACCTTGAGAATTTTTCTGCCAAATATTCTGAATCATAAAATTTTCAAGATAAATTCAGTGCATGAATTTATTCTGAATATTCTGAATCATAAAATTTTCAAGATAAATTCAGTGCATGACTTTTTAAGGTGAGGTTTTCCTCAGCAATAACCCTTTCCCATCACTGTAGTAAGACTTCAGAAGGAAAAAATTGCTAGTTGCAGACTGTGCTGGTGACATCAATGAATAAAACCAGCAACTTCTGACTGGAAAATGAAATTTTAAAATGAAATGTAGAACCTGTAACATATCTAATTCATGGCTTGTGAAAAGGTAGAAATATAGAGTAGATCCAGTTCATGCTGGAATAAAGTTCTTCCTCTTGCCAATAGTCAAAGTTTAGCTTTACAGAAGCAACAGCTGCAAAAACCTTCAGTTAGATTCAATAGCAGAAAGTCCTCAGGGCTTCATTCGAGTCACTGTAGCACCACAAACCTTTAAATTACATTGTAGTCTGCAACATTCAGTTGGTAGAATAGGAAGTCCACTTGTCTCATTTCTTGGAAAAAGATGCAGTTAATACTTTTTTTTTTTTTTTTTTAGCAATACATCTGTGTGTTTAAGGTGCTATGAATGCATCTGTGTTTTTTTCCTTTCTATACTTAATAATAGGAGCTGCTAAAAGATGTTATTTTGGTAGCTGGTTTGTATTTTGTTTTGATGAACTGGACAACAAGCATTCATAAATTTATAATACATTGAATGTACCTCTCTCCTAGTTTGTTCCCCTTTTCCTCCTTTTTCCTCTTTTTTTTCCTATTTCTTCTTCATAACAGTTTTACAGGTAGTATTATGTTCTCTTTTACATTTATATGCAGTTAATACAAAAATTAGATTCTGAAAGTATAGTAAATACTTTTTAACAGAAATATTTTATAAGCTCAGTTTATCTACATAGTATTATACCTATAAATGTGTTTCATGCTTAATTATGCATGAGCTGCTCATTTGTATGCTTTGGTTTCAAATAAAGTAGTTTACAAATAAACATTATACTGAAAATGCAATCTAAAGCCTAACAGCAGTTTCCATTAGCTTCATTAAAATGAAATGTTACCAAGATCTAATTTCAGTGCACTGAGGTAGATGGAGTACTTAAAACAAAACAGCAAAGGATTTGTCAACTTTAGATTGTGTAGTGTACTTGTCCTGTGACAAACTCCAGCAAAATCAAGAGCAATGAACAAGAATTTAAAAATACATTGATATAAGTTAAGGTTTAAAATTATTGTTCTTGTTTTTTACCTGAAGTTAAGAGCAAAAGTCCTCTAGTAAAGAAGGACTTGATCTGAAGAATTATCCAGTGGTGACAATATCCATTGGTTGTTGCTGGGAACAAAAGTACTCAGACATAATACATATTTGGTAAAATTGTATTTTATCAGAGTAAGGCTGACAATGAATTTGGATACAGACTGTGCTTAAAATGTGGTAGATATTGATAATTAGGCAGAGTACCTCTTAAGACAGTGGACTCCTCTCACTTGGGGTTCAGCTGGCAGATGCTGAATCTGCTGAAATTCATCCTGGGGAGGTGTCTGATCCCTGAGGGTCTGTGGCCTTTATCAGTCTTCATGCGTCTTCAAGAAAATAAACCGCTATTAAATACTTGGGAGTGAGGCTCTGTTTCTCTGAAATTTCTGTTAATTTCAGGAACTCTGCCTGCATTATTTTGAAGTTTAAGTCCCTTCAACTTAAGTGGGTATTTCAAGTACACATAGACTCAGCCCTTCAGAAAATATGGGTGGTCTCAAACACTGTTTTCATTTTAGACTCTAAGATTCCCTGAGGTATTTTGCTTCTTAGAACATCTCATGCTATAATTTTAAAATATGCTGGCATTGAGGGAAGGTCTCTGTGCATTGTGTTGTTTCTGTGTATGCATGTGAGAGGTAGAAGAGAGAACTATTCTATACTGGTAGAGTGGTGAAGTAATTTTCATTTTTAAAATACTAACTGTAAGCATTACAATTGCCAGATATCCAGGCTACTGGATGTGGCTTCAATAGCAAATAATACTTCAAAGCAGCTCAAGTGAGACCTATAATGAACTGCTGAGGAAGAGGATAAAAATAAGGATGAGAATGCAAGTGTGTGTTGTCACTCATAGAAGAACAGATAAAAAATAGGAGGTGAAAAAGAAAATTTAAATGATCACTGTGTTCCCACAGAGTGTCCCATCACCATTCCTGTGAGATATGTGTATTACAGTAGGTATGGAATTTTCAGGTAAGGACTTCTAGGAAAGAAGATTCATGGATACAAAAAAAAAAAAAAAAAAGGTAGATGTTTAGATAGATTTTAATTTGTCAGTGTTGTCTTGAGGAGAAAGCAAAATTAAATACTTTGCTTCAGACGAAGCAAATTGATGTCAAGCTAAATTAAAAGTTCATTAAAAGCTAACTAGATATTAGTTTCTATCAATTCATAACATTGCAGCAAATATGGCAGATTTGGAAAGGATAAGCTAAGGTTTAAATTAGAGATATTTTGAAAAAGGAGAGAAAAAGTACAATATCTAGATTTCTTCTGGAAAAATATCTAAACCAAAGAACTGAGCCTTGAGGTGTAGTTAGAATGCTGCCACAGAGATGTGTATGAATTACTGCAATTCATGCTGACTTAGAAAGTTTATTAAAATTTTTAACCGCAGCCAAAGACTTATGAAATGAAAATGCACAAAAGATTTGAGGGGTGCTAAAGAAATGGAGTCATCCTGATTGAAAATGAGTAGGAAAAAACCCTGCTCACTTAAGCAGTCTTCCAAAGGGAGATGAGACACAAAGCTGCCCACCAGGATGCTCTGAGGACTGCAATGACTACTGGCAATGTGTTTCCAGCAACCTAGTAGCGAGATCTGAGAAATTTCCTAATTCCCCTTTAAGAAAGTCATAGAGAGCTAAATAAACACTTACATGATGGGTAAAGAGAGTAAGATAAATCTAACAAAATAGCAACAAGAACAGTTATTCTCTGGGAACTCAAGTGATTCATGACTTACAGCAGCACCTTGCCTTCTTAAATAGCAGCAGCAGCTGCTCCACAGAAATCCCACATCCTCTGTAGCAGCAGAGATGTTGCCAGGATGGTGTCTTTCTTTTGCAGTGTGACAGTACTAATTCCAATATAATAAAGCCCAGAAGGATCTCTATCAAAATTATGTCCTCAGTTATAAATCCTTAGCACAAATAACTGATAGCTAAGAATATCTAAGAAATGGTCTCTTAATTACATAACATTCTCACTTTGCTTAATGTAATTATTCCTTTAAAAAGTGAAGATCTGAAGGTATGTGAAGTAAGCATATTTTCCATACTAGCAGTGACTCTCCTTGTTTAATATGCCAGTTTTCTTACTAGATCCCAAAGAGCAGTATCATTCAACCTGAGTATATAAGGAGTCTTGGGCATTTTTTAGACACTGTGGTCTCAACCTTGTATTCACTGAACACTCAAAATACACAGCCACATACAGTAAAAAAGTGAGGTGGGCCTGGATAGCAGGAGCAGACACCCTACCAATATGAATTTATATTTTCACAGCACTTTGCAGGCAAACTCCAGCTCACCTCAGTTGACCACGTAGCTCCTTGGATGTGCTCATGCAAACTGCCAGCTCAAAGCACACCCAGAGATCAAGTCCAACATCTTGGAAATAGGGACAGATCGAGACAGAGCTTCTTCACTTCTTCCTGTAAAAAAACAATGCAGATCAACCCTTAGTGAATTTAATTGAAACACCAGTAAGAAATGTAGTTTTGTAAATGGCACAGCATTTACTGTGAAAGAGTGAAGGAGAGAGAATCTTGAGACAGGACAGAAGGCAAGAAGCAGATAAAATGACAGGGCAGCACAATGAACCACTGATAACCGGGATTTTTATAGCTTGTTATTGTTGCAGAATGCTCCTGGAAGGTCCTGGAAGGTTCTGGAAGGTAGGGGGTGTGTCTTTCCTTCTTGTGCACAATCCCATGTCCGTATGCACAATCCCATATCTGAGGCCAATCAGACTGGCCCTTGATTCTGACCCCTATACGACTGGGATTCGCCTGTCTATAGGTAAACACACTGGGTGTCCAATAATACGTTATGTTGGTGTGTGGTGGCGGGGGCGTGGTCACAGAAACACTATATAAGTAAAAGTTACTGCACAATAAAGTCAAAGCTTGGTTATCAATTATATTGGTTGCACGAGTCTTCCCTCATCCTCCCTGTGGCAAGTGGATTTCTCTCGTCGCCCCCGACATATTATAGGTTATAATAGAGACAAACAGCAAACTATTTTCTTACACCTCTTCCTTATAAAGTAGAAAGGAGTTGATTATGTGCTACATGACAGTGCCAGACACATCCTTGTGTCAGCCAGCAGCAGCAGACATTAAATCTGTGATTTGTGAACCTTCATTGATGTGCCTCTCCTGCTCTTCTCTGCCAAAGATACAGCCTATCTGTATTAAATTAATAATTAATCATGACCTAGGCATCAAAGATGAAACAGTGTGATTTATATTATATTGATATTATCAATATTGATAATATCAATATATTATATTGATTCTATACAATGTCCAGCTAATACTGGAGTGAAGCAGAATGCAGCAATGTATGGGCATTGGACTAATATGCAGAAATAAGAGTGTATGTTTTTTTTCAAAAAAGGCAATATGAGTCATTCTATAAATCACCTGAATAACCAATTTAAAACTAGCGATATTTTTTCAAAATTAAATTTAATTCTTTTTTTCTAGGTTTTTTCTGAAAGCAGGTCCTAAACTCTGAAACCGATGGATGCTGCAGAGTTCCGGAAGAGAGGGAAGGAGATGGTGGACTACATTGCAGATTACCTGGAGAATATCGATAAAAGACAAGTCTTCCCAGATGTGGAACCAGGATATCTAAGGTCTCTCATTCCAGACTGTGCACCACAGAATCCTGAGAGCTTTAAGGATGTCTTTAAAGATATTGAGAGGATCATCATGCCAGGGGTAAGAAAAATAGATATGTAGTGTAATAGTCAATGCTGCATTGAGGTTTTCAAAGACTTTAAGGAAAGTGTGGGTTGCAGGCTGTTTGTCTAGACTTTACAAACCATACTTTGTGATCAGTCTTCAGAAAGCAGGAGTCTGCTTTACATGTTAAATATGACTGTCACTTCACACAGCTAATATTTTCTGCTCTTTCTAGAAATAATCACAGAATTCTTTTGCTTCATGTGATGTTTGCTTTTGGAAATAATCCTCTTTCCTCCCTTGAACCGGTTAAGGCAAAGCTTCATAACTTTCAGTTTTGTGTGATGTTTTTGGTACTTGCAAAGCACAGTAAATATTTTATAAAACAGGATTTTTATTAGTTTGCTTTGCCTAAAATGTTCCTTCAAGCTGATCTTTAAATGTTAAAATTCTCTTCTGAGACTTCTTTTTATTACAGAGTTGACTAGAAAGGATTCTCCCCAATACTTGTTCTATTGATCTAGTCTTGTAAATGTCAACTTCTAGTACCTCTTAAAGCAGATGGCTTTGATATTAGTCCTTGGACAGATCAGTGTTGCATCTTGCATTTGTCCAATTCTTTCTTGATTTTCTTCTCATGGTATATCTTTTTTATTTTGAATACATACTTGTCTCTTAAGGCTTGTAAGTAGCTTGAAGAGGACTGAATTACTAGTAAACATTAATAAGGAATCTCTCCTTTGGTTCTCTGCAATAACCCCTTTGGGTTGTTTCTCTGGATGTACCTAGGTGATATGATTGCTACGTGAACAGACATGGAACCACTGCTCTGCAAATGTGTTTAGGCAGTGAACTAGAATACCAATTCGTTTTCATTGACTCATGTAAATATTTGATATTCAATATGATCTTTTCATATTTCCCTTGGAGCCAACTCTACTGTCCTTTCACAGGTAAAAAGCCCCACTAAAGTCAATGGAAATCTCTCCACTCTTCTCAAAGATTTGTGGATGAAGTCTTAAACCCAGCAGAATTAAATCAGTGCAGATTAGATAGGAGAATTACGTCCAGCACCCGCAAATAGTTTTGTTGCTTCCCAGAGATACAATTATCTTACCCTTTTTATTGGAGGAAAATATTGACCTTTTTTTTTTTTGTCTGTAAATTACAACAGAAAACACTTTTCTTTGAACACTTGAGAACGTTCAATAAAAGAACAGGCAATTTAAAAGAGTTAAGTAATTTGAGAATAAAAAACTGAGATATTAAACTCCAGTTAAGTCATCACACCTCCTCTTATCTGAATTATTTTTTTCTTGATATTTACATGCCCTGCAAATAAATTTACTTTTACAAAGTGATACATTCTGAAGAAGAAATGTCCTGTCCAAAACTTTCCTCTGGTGTGAAATGCTACTATTTGTTATGCAAAGAGCACAAGTACATAAATTCCAGTTCTTATAGTAAATCTGATTCTGCTTGTGTTGTTTATACCAAATACTGAAGACTGTCGTGAGCAAAGCATTACAAAGTCATAGTACAGTAGAGGTTGGATGGCACCTCTCTAGAGCATTCAGTCACAAAGCAGAGTCTGCTAGAGCATGTTGCTGAGGACTACATCCAATTGGTTGTTGAATATCTCTAATGATGGAGTCTTCACAATTTCTCTTTTGTCCTGTTCCAAAGTATGACCAGTCTCACAGTAAAAAATCTTTTTCATATGTTGAAGTATAATTTTTTGTTTTTCAATTTGTATACATTACTTACTGTCATTTCACTGCTTTCCACTAAGAAGAATGTGGTTCAATCTTCTTTTAATCTGTTGGCCTTGTTTGCTGCAAGGGCACATTGCTAGATGAATGACCCTTAGGTTCATTGGTCTCCAGCCAGCTCATCCCTGGCCTGTACTGTTACAGGGGGTTATTCTCCCTGAGGTACAGGATTTTGCATTTCTCTTTAGAACTTCATGAGATTTCTATTGGCTCATTTCTGCAGCCTGTTGAAGGTGCTGAATTGCAGCATGACCATATTGTGTACCAAACACTCCTCTCAATCTTATCTCATTTGTATAATTGCTGAGAATATCACCCTGTCCCATCGTTCAGGTCACTAAAGAAGATGTACTGGCCATGGTATTGATTCCAAGGGTACACTACTGGCCTCCAGGTGGACATCATGCCCCTGCTCACAACCATATGAGTCTGGCAGTTCAGCAAGTTTCCACTCTACAGTCCACTTATCTTGTTCTTTTTTAATCAGTGTGTCATAAGGATGTTTTGGGAGACAGTATTGAAAGTCTTAACAATATCCTGTGCTATGTGCTCTGCTCTTGTCTAAGTCAGTCATTTAGTAGAAGGCTGTCAGGTTGCTTAAGCATGATTTGCCCTTCATAAATCTGTGCCACAGCACAGATGCTGTGGCATAAATCTAGCCACAGCACCATTTTTTCCTTAATATGTCTGGAAACAGCTTCAAGGTTCTGTCATCTTCCCTGGTATTGGGGCAGCCTATAGTTTCCCAGATCCTCCTTCTTGTCCTTCTTGAAAGAATGAGTGATTTTTGCTTTTTTCCAGTCCTTAGGAACATTCCCCAATTGCCATAACCTTTTGAAGGTATTTGAGGGTGGTCTCAATTATATTCTCTAGCTCCCGAAGCATTTGTGAGTACATCCCAGTAGGCTCCATAGACACCTGTATATCCAGTTTGTTTCAATTTTTCCTAACCTGTTCCTCCTCCAGGTGAAGTCTTTCTTACTTAAGGCTTTCCTAAGCATCCTGGATGGCAAATTTACAAATAAAGAATGATGTGAAAAAAGCATTGAGTGCCTCTGTCTTTTCCCTGTTCTTCATCACCAAGTCCCCAGCCTCATTTGGCAGCAGACCTCCAGTTACCCTATTTTATTTTTAATGCTCATGAACCTGCAGAAGCCTTTCTTGTTGTGCTTCATGCCCCTTACCAGATTCAACTCTAGATGGTTCTGGCTTTCCTAAAGACACTCGGACAGTGTCTTCATAGCCTTCCTCTCCTGGGCCACCTGACCTTCCTTGCCCTTCTTATATTATCTTTTACGTTTGAACATTGTCAGGGGCCAAGGGATGGAAAAACAAATATCAGTTATGCTCTCTGCAATATTTCACTAAGTGTGTCTGCTCCAACATGGCAAAAGAAATGAATTTTACAGCTGCTTCAAGCAAAGGGAGAAGGAGGAGGAAGGAGGAAGAACCGCAGCTGCCCTTGCCCCAGGGCTTTTGGCTTTTTTGCTTTTTGTGAGTGGTACAAGTGGAATCTGCTGTGTTTCATCAAACAAATGGCTCCCAGCAAGGAGGCAGTTTAACTAGATTAACCCAAGATGAATGTCACAAGTCTTACAGATCACAGAGGATTAGAGCTGGAGAGACGCACAGTGGCAGCCCTGGCTCATTATGGACGTCAGTGAAAGTCTGTACATGTGGGTCCTATCAGCAGCCACTGTTTATTTGGTATATTTTTATCTGTCTATTATTTTCCTGTGAAGTACCAGGTCCCAGCCTATTTTTGTCTGATTTGTGAAGGAAGGTGTTTGCCACAAGTACTCTAAGACTTTGTTACAACAAATAAAAAGATCCTGACCAGATATAAGAGATACCCTTCCTTTGAATACCTGATTTGATAAGGTTTGGTCCCAATAACCAGTAAAAATGAAATCTTGAGCATACCAACATATCAAGTACAGGGATAGTTTAGGAAAACTGTAGTGGATAAGATTTGTTTTCATACGAAAGAGATCAGGGCATCCAAAACATTAGATATGGTACACCACAGAGGAGAAAGTGGTAGCTGATTCATTGGGTATACAGGAGTTAAGACAGTTTCCCCTTAGTATGGAGCATGTCACGTAAACAAGAGCTGGTTGATGGCATGAGGAGTGTTAGAAGAAAACTGGAAAAGGTATTTGCAGCATGCAGGACAATGCAGTGCAGTGATCCCTAAATTAACTCCAGAACCAGAAACCTCATCACGAACTGTGGCAAAGGGGAGAGTGGAAGGTAAAATTCATTGAAGATGGGAACGAAGAACAAAACAGTAAGGAAACACTGAGCTCAGGTAAGTGAGGCTGTCAGGATGCTCTTACCATCCTCACGTTATAACAGAGGCACTCCAGTATGATATAAAAAAAAGGAAAACAAAATGGTTTAAGAAAAAGCTGAGCTTCAATAACTTGTTAACCCTGGATTTCAAGCCAAGGAAAGATGCATTCTGCTGAATTCTTGCTTGAAGTCCATCTAATTCTCTAGAAGTACCTTTTTCTACAGTTTGCCTTTTATATTTGAATGCAAAAGCTGGTTTTGCCTAACATACCACATCAAGTTATTTCTACTGAGCATTGCAGTGTAGCAGTACATTTCCTGGTTTTGAATTCTAATAGATTGGAGTTGTGGAACCCTATCAAGTATCACAGATCCTTAAAATTTCATAGACATTACACAACATAATTCTAAATATTGCTGTTTCAAGATAATTGATTACAATTTGTTCAGTTATTGTGTTGTTCTGCCATATTAGTACATAAAAAGTGGAACTGCACATAAATCACAAGTTATTATAGGTAGACAATAATTTTCTTCAGGTGTGGTGAGGAGCTGTTTGGCCAGATTCAGTGCCTGAATTTTAACAAATAACTCCAGAATGCAGGCAAGAAAGTTCTGTGGACTTCTGCTGCACTGAAGACAATCCTGCTAAGATGCAATTGCATGATAAGAGATCAAAGAACAAAATATTGATGTCTCTGAAAGCAGGGGCTCAAGAACAGTACCCTGAACAGAAACTCACACTGCCACTGACCATTCAATTTGTGTCTTCTAGACAGACAAATGGAGAACTCTTATTTTAGAACTGTTGGGTGGTAGGAACAAAAGAGAATTTATTTCTAATTTGAGTAAAATATAGAGAAAAAATTGAGAAAAAACAAGGTAAGCTTTTCTAAAAAATGGGATCCTGTGTTAGAGCCAAGTAGTAGATAACTGTTATCTGATCCAAGTTTTTAATCTGTTCTGATTTTGTGGCAATATGTTTCTGCTTCCTGCATTAGTTAAAAATGACCATTTTCCCCTAAATACAGGTGACTCACTGGCACAGTCCGTACTTTTTTGCCTACTACCCTGCAGGCTCTTCCTTCCCAACTCTTCTTGCAGACATGTTGTGTGGTGGAATAGGTTGTGTGGGCTTCTCTTGGGTAAGTTGAATGGGGTATGTACTGCTATGTGATAATGGTGCTTCACCTTGCCACGATTTTAAGAATTTTAGTAACATTCTTCAATTACATTATTGATTAACAGCAGTGAAGTCACAGGGCTATTTTTATAGGTATATCCTTGATTACTTAAGTGTTTTCACACAGACACCCGGAGTGACTCCAGTAATAAAAAGCTATTTCCTCTTAGAAATTTTAGTGGTAGCAATGCAAACTTACTGATAATTCATTAATGACTATGACTGTTGCCTGTCACCCAGGGTTGTCACTTCTCTTATCATCTGGATGAATTTATGTTTGTGTTACACCCCCCAACACATATTCATAAGAGAAGGGCTCTTCTCAAAAGAGGTTGGTATTTGATGTAAAAAAAAAAATATTCAAGATCCAAATGCTAGCTTTGAAATTTTATAGTCATGGTTCCATGTGAGGTCCAGTTTTACATTTTTTTAGTAAGTATCAGAAGCAACATGAATACAATGGTCTCTTTTTATTCTCTGTTTTATTTTTCAACACAGGCTGCAAGTCCAGCTTGCACAGAGCTGGAGACTGTCATGCTGGATTGGCTAGGGAAAATGATTAATTTGCCTGAAGAGTTTTTAGCTGGGAAGGATGGCCAAGGTGGAGGAGTCATTCAGGTAAGAGGGGAATGAAAGCAGAATACAGCTTGAGTTTGTGGACTTTATGAGTTGTATAAAACTGTAATATCAAACACTAATAAAGGGAAGATATTTTTTTTCTGCCCCGTGGGTTCCTGTCAGACTTTCAGAAAGATTGATGTACTGTGAGAATGTCTATAGGTGGGTAGGACCATTCATGAAAAAAATGTTGCTTTCAGAGCATCAGAATTCTGAAATACTCTTCTCTCTGAAGAATTGTTAGTAGTTCAAATTAACAGTGGAATTTGTGTTTTAAATTCACATTACAAGGTTGAAAAATTGTTTAGGATGGAGTCTTCAATTTGGAGTGAGCCCATACTTACCAACAATATGCAGCAATGCTTCATGTCTGAAAATAGAAAAAAAAAGCCAAACACATTTCTAAATAGAAATATATCTGCGGCTTTTAAGTACAGCATCATGGAAGGTGGTTTCAGAAGTTTCCATGAATTCCACCTGAGACATGTTCAGTTGTTTACTTCAATTATTTTCCAAAACAGCCTTCCTTCAAGCAATGGATAAAAACACAGGAGAGAATCTTCTATAGGTAAAAATAACAGAATATAGTAGAAAATCTATCAACCTTTGTCAAAGAAGCTGAAATTACTTTAGTAAGTTTTCCTTATATAATAAAATCAAATATTGGAATACTGAAATATTATTCAGGGCTACTTAAAATTTGAACTTAAATGGTTTTATCAGTAGATAATAAAAATTTCAGACTACACTGCAGTATCCAAAATAGAACAAAGCTCCCCAAAATTGACTTTGACTGTTTAGTGAAAGCTTACAATGTCTGAATAGAATATATGTACAATCAATGGGCAAACTTGCACACAAAAGTATACTGTTTGTCAGTCATGGCTCCACTAGTGCACTCTTTCTCTAAATGCAGGCTCTGGTCACAGCAATTAGTCTAACTGAAGCAGATCTGTACTATGAAAGAGAATGAATTTTAAATAATTTTTCTGTGCTCCTTTGATAATCTCTAGAGTATGGTCATTGGAAGCCAAGACACATTCCATTTTATAGAGTCATAGACTCATCAAGGTCAGGAAAGACCTTAAAAAAACCCAAAAAACAAACAAAAAAACCCCCCTAAGATAGACTTTAAAAATACATCTGATTTAGGTGCTAGAAGTGATCTTTTTTTCTTTGATCTCACCTGCAAATGCCTAAATCCTATTCTAAGAAATTCTACCCAACATATTCCCAGGAAAGGATGAATTTAACCCAACTACAGACCTCCTAGGTAGAGCTGCACCTACACTGGTGTAGTTCCAAAATAACTTTTCAGTCATCTTCTTGCTCTGTTAGGATTGTTAGTGTCTTTTCCATTAGGATTACTAGGGAAGGAGTTGTGCTCAAGAAATCAAGCTTTCGTCATGTGTCTCAACAGTATTTATTTTGTACCAGTGCAAATGGGCGATTATGCCTGATGGTTATCAGAGGGAAACACTGCCCTTCCAAGCTGACAGTGCTGGATTGCTAATAATTTTCATCAGAAACCAGGCAGTATTAAGAATCGAAAGTGCTCTGTGTACTTGCTTACGATGAAGTAATTTGTGCTGCAGATCTTGTCTTGCTCTTGAAACAATAATGATAAAAATAAGAGTGCATGAGGCAAAGACAAGATGAGCCTGTGCAAGTGCCAGTCATTCTCTTGGTAAATACGATGTAATTATTGTGGCAATGGGAAAAGCTGAGCCTGTGAAAACTGACTTTTAATTACATTTGAAAATCTATGTCAATATGAAGCTCTTTGTTGTTGTGTGGTGCATGACACTTGAAAATGGCAAAAGATGAAAGAAAATTTCAGCTCAGAGCTCTGGTGGACATGAACATCAGCTCTTGCTGATATTTCTTCCGCCTCTTGAGTCTGCTTGCCATGGCAACCTTTGTTTGCTTGCAGTAAAAGGTATCATCATCCTTCACTTAATGCAGAATGCACCATTCAAGAGAAGAAAGAACGGCTTTTAAAAATAAGTGAGAAAGCAACTTTCTTCCTGAAGCTTGTATCCTGCTGTTCGTTCTAGATATACTGCTGAAAATTGTACCTACTTTGAATTTTAAAGTTTCCATGCTCTGCAAAGAAAAAGTATTTCAAGGGTGAAGCAAAATGAGACTTAGCCTGTCTTTGATCTGGCAAGAAAAACTGCTGGTTTATCTTTCTTTTCAGTTAACCAAATAGTTCAAGAACCAGAAGGCTTTTTCCTCAAGAATATTTAGACTTTGGTTCCAAGTGAACAGAAGAGCCTTGCAAACTGAAACATTTTGTGGCTCTTCTCAGAAGTCTGAGTCATTTAGCCTAAGTCATTTGCTTGTCCACCCAGGCAGCCTCCAGAACAATGGGGACTTAAATTTCCAGATCTCAAATTAATGCTTCAACCTTTGAAATTTTCTACAGACATTTCTTTCATTTATTTTTGTGCATTTCTTTAATATGCATATTCCTTACAAAGACAGTGACAGTTTTACAGGGCCTTTTTATTACAAAAAAAAAAAAAAAAGACGACAAAACAGGTAATTTTTCTCCACATATATTGCAAAGATTTTCATTATCCCCTTAAATATATGTTTCAATAAAAGTAGCAATTAGTTTTATTTCCCACATATTAAGTGCAAGGTTGCTAGAACTAACTTTACAGTGAAGATCCCACGTTTCGAAAGGTTATTTTTTTTTAGAAGATTTTATACTGCTTGGAAAAAAAATAGGAAAAAGCCCAGTTACTCAGAAAATATGTTCTTAACAGTAAACCATTCCTCACATCTGCTGGACACCTATTACCCAAGTCATTGTATTCTAGCTTACAGGACTGTCAGGAAGCATGGGTATTTTTTCCAGTTACTTAAATAATTTTGTGCTGAGCATGGCAGAAATAATTTTGCTAATAAAGACATGACATCAGAAGTTTCTTATAAGGATGCTTACATCGTGTAAGATTCATCTTGTCTTGTGAACACAGTGAGGAAAAAAACAGAGAGGAGAAAAAAGTTTGAGGCCAGGCAGGACACACACTTGGTCATAGTATGTCTGATTTTATTCATCAGTAGAGCTCTTCTATAGCCCTGAGAAAACATGACATCACAATGAGGTGGATTATTTTAAAAGCAAGATGCAATAAACAAAGACCATTGTTTTGCTTGCTACAGACATTGCTAAGAAGACAGCACTCTCCCACAATCGAACATCCTGGTTAAGGCCAAAAGTTAATAGAATACATAATCTCCTTGTTCACAGAAGGTGTCCTCCAAATTCCTTACTATCATATCTGGCAATGAGCCTTGCTTCATCTTTTTTTTTTTCTGGTAGCAGGCCTTGTCTCATTGCTATCTTTTGTCAGCTTTGCTTTGCAGTATGGGACCTTGCCTTTACACTAGCGCTCAGGTCTCTCAAATTATCGTGGCAGCCCTCCACAATCTCACAGTTTGTTAGATAAAGTTGAATATGTATGAAGGTATCTTTAAAGGAATTATTTATCTCGGTCCAGAATATTTCCCTTAAATAGACAGAATTATTGCTTTCTGGATATACTTAACTCTTTTCACTGAGTATTAAGGGACCCTAAGTAATTATTTGTCTCAGATATTTAACTTTTCAATGTTCAGATACCCCGAAGAGCATTCTGAGTTCCTGACTACAGATTATACCCAGAGTATATTAAACAGTTTGCCAAATTATGTTTTTTGCAGTTAATGGATGGAATTTCTTTCACCTTTTGTCTCCGTATGGAAGTTCTACCTTAAATGATGCAAGAGGGATATTTACTCACCTGTATGATTCTGGATCTGTAATATTTCCCTCAGTTGCCACAATGCTCTACGCAGCAGCAGCAGCTATAAGAAATGCAAAAAGCTATGCAAAAAATGTCTTTGTGTTCTGATGTAGACCCTGTAGTTACTCCTCTAATTCCACATCACTAGAAAGGCAGATAAAATATGATTGTCTTAGCAATGCATTTAGTAAATGTTTAGAGACTGGTCTTTTTCCTGCTTCCTTCATTCATGAGACTATTGAATTTCAGCTGGATTGAGTTAACTCGCTGTTGAGATGTTGACATGTGTGAAAGGCAGCTCTGTCTTGTATAAATATCTAACTTCAGTGCTGGGAAAAGCACTGGGATCACTGGGATCATTCTCATGTATAAAATATGTAGAACCAAGTCCACCTCCAGGGTAGAAATAAGACTTCCCAAGTATTTAAACATCTGTTGTATTTAGTTAGTATACACAGGTCTTCAACAGAGAGGATAGAATTTTGTTACAGAATGAGAAAAATCACTTCAAAATCATTGGCACCGGGGATATTTCTGAGACATGCTTACTAATATAAGTAAGATTCTCATGACAATTTTTGAACTTTGAAAGTAGCTAAAAACTTAGGCTTGCATATGGACACCTAGACCCATAAAATTTATGAACAGGTGTTTACAAACTGTAACTTTTATTTTAAAAGAGCAGTTTACAGCATGTTTCATCTGCCTGGTGTAGAGGAAAGTTATAAAAAAAAATGTGGGAATTTGTATTTTGGTGTGAAATTTATAGATGAGTTGATACAAAGAATTCCTCTCTTTGTTGTCACAGAATATCCAAGACACAATTTAAACCTCTGCTTTTGTGAGTCAAAGTTCAATTTAGGACTACTGTGGGACTGTTCCTTTGATGAAGGGTTTTTGATGAAGAAAGCCTATCTAACTAACACTTGGAAAAGCAGTTAGCTATATTGAATCATAGCTTTTTTTGCCTTTTCTGTGTTTTTTCTCATTTTTCCACAATAATTTACTTGCCCAGGGCAAATCTAAGTATTAAATAAGCATTATAATTGCTTGACAGAAATGACAGTTGGCAGTCAGATTCTGATAGAAGTTAAATGTGCAGAAATGCAAGGTAGCATAAATCAGCAATTACTCTGCTGTTGTTACTGGTTAACAAATGATTGGCACCTGGTTCAAGGACCTTTTTACATGTGCTCGAGTCTGTAAGTCCAGGGCTGTAGCACTGATTGCAAGTCTGGTGCCTTAACTGAACAAGCATAGAGATTAAAGAGAGCAGACAGAGGTAGCAGGATGGAGAAGACAAAGATCAAGCAGAGATTCCTCCCTCACTTTCACACGAATTCTTGAAAAGCATGAGATTGCACCTTGTTTTATGTACAGTTTCTCTTAACGACTCCACAGATTCATACAGAAGAAAATGCTGCTTTTCTTCTGGAATATCTTCCTTTTGAACCTTCCTTCAATTTTTGCCATAGGGAAGTGCCAGCGAGGCCACCCTGATGTCACTGCTTGCTGCAAGAACAAAAACTATCAGGCGGGTGCGGTCGGAAAAGCCTGAGCTGACAGAAGCAGACATCATGGGCAGGCTGATGGCCTATGCTTCTGATCAGGTGAGTACCTCTGAAAAACATGGAAACATGGGCTCAATACTTAAAAATTTCAGCCATCGCAACAGGCAAGTGAATTAAGTACAAACCTTTTAGATTGGTGATTATTTAGTTTGGCTCATTTAAATGTTATTGTAAATCATAAGTAGGCTGGAATCTCACGTGTGCTGTTATGATACAAAGAGTAAATATCTGGAGGTCAGTGTTAAATAAGTATTTCTTCTTTACAAACAGAGCTCATTTCAAGTAGATAAAGCTCTTTGAGTAAAGTGTTAATTTCAGTTGTGCTGAGTAAGTGTACACCATCTTTTGTTACATCTAGGTTTGTGTGTCCATGTGTGCACACAATTTCTTCCTACATACACACGTGCAAAAAAAGATATATACATGGGTGCGGGTACATGTGCAAAGACAAACCTAGTGTATGAACACAAAGCAAATTGACCTTAGTACTCGAAGAAACCCAAAACATTTTTTCAAAGAAAAAACTTCTAAAAACTCCATGTATCAATCCAGCTAAGAAATCTTCTAAGGAAACAGAAAGCGTAATCCTTTATTTCTTTGCATGGTATATAGCAGACTGAGGCTAAATTCTCAGCAGGCCAGGACCATGAGAGGCTTTTACTGTGAAAGAAAGCACATTTTTGTCTTGTAAATTCTGCTGCTCCTACCTGTCTGGCACACTAATCCCACTGAAGAGCCCTGTTGTTTCATGTTGTCACAGCTGTGACATTTTCAAATGTCAATGAGACAGAAGAAACTTCCTTACTACTTGATGTTTAGTTTAAAGTAATATCTGATTATGCAGAACAAAAGGGCCAAGTTTTAGATTTGCCTTGATTTACTACTAAGCACGTGTTAAGAAGCACTGGAAAAAAAGTCGAAGGCATGCTTGGTCTTTCCTGATTGAAAGAGGGACTACACCTGTAGAAGAGCCAGGACAAGAAACTATGAGAAGCTGTTTCCAAAAGACACAAAGGATATTTGTCCTTTTTCTGTCTCTGCCCCTATGGTCAGTGTTGCACAGACCGATAGTGCCAGAGCTTGGACTCTGACCCAGTGATGCACAAAGCCTTTCACTTGTTTTCATTTTTTGTCCCATATACGTGGTTCATCTGAAATGAGGATTGACAGGCCTTGCTGATTACTGAAGGTCAGAGGATCTTATGTTTACAGAAGGATTTGCCTTTAGATATTGCTGACCTTTCAAAGCAGATTGTTGCAGAGTTCACTGGTCCTTCTGCATTAAGAGCAGATCTGTGTGACTCATAGGCAATAATCCACAAAAGAAAGTAAGCCTAGGACATTTTGTGGGAGACAATGATATGCACTGACAGAGCACAACACCTCAAGAGGGTATTAGGAGGGAGATAAGAAGTTGTTTTATAGGGACTCCCAGAGCAGAAAGATGAACTCAGATCTCATGTATCTGGGGAGGTCATTTTAACCTCTTGGCATTTTGGGAAAATATTTATCCCACTGAAATAATTTTGCTTTGTGTTAGTGAATACAGCACAAGATTGGCAACAAAGCATTCCCCCAAAACTGCTTAGGGGTTTCATGACAGCAGAAGAGGATCCCCATATGCTGTAGGGCCTAGGCTATCCTGACTGAGTCTTCTTTTGCAAGGGACAATGAATGTGAGACCTTGGAGCTAAAAGGAGCATCCAGCTACCCCAGACAGTAGACACCTGACCATTTGGGACCAAGACAGAAGCCAGGGTAGTTTTCTGGTATTCTCAAATTTTCTCATTTCCTTCATCAACATTTTTTCCCCCCATGTTTCTTTGGCTACTTTAAGTACCTGCCCACTCATTTCACTGATTTCTGTTTGGTTCCTTGCTCTCCCCAAGGACTATGGGAGATTCCTAACTAGTTTGATTAGGACTAGGAATTCCAGGAAGCAGCAGATCACCAAATATTTATCATTTGAAAGTATCTTGGCAGTTTTTTTACTTTGAAAGTAAAACTTGGCAGTTTTAACCTTTAGTTTGTGAGTGGCTGTAGTCATGGAGAGTCTTGCTACAATTTTGAAGACATGACGAAGGAAATCTGAGGTTCTGAATGGCTAACAGCCTCAATGTATTACTGTAGTTTGCTTTACTTACACTTCTTGTATATAAAATTATAAAATACCTCTTTCCATTTTACACTTGGATGAAATATGGTATTGCTATGGTAAACACAAAGTTTTTCACTTCAAAAGCAGTTAGTTATATTTCAGGTGTAAACTTCCATATTTTCTCAAGCTGATGAAAGTAGAAAGGCAGAAACTTTGTCATCATCTGGTCTAGTTGAGCCTATGTTTTGGTTTAATTTCTGTCCATGATTATATCCTAAATTAGAATAGAACTGGTGAGTGCTCATTTATGCACTAGCAAGCACCAACATGGGGCAGGATGAATATTATGAATGAAAATAGTCATGACATGAAAAGGTGAAGGCTTTTTCTCATTCAAATTAATGGTAAGTAATCTTGTAGAAGGTGGAAGGAAAAATAGCTTGTTTGTTTGTTTTAGTCATGCTCTGAAGGAGAGTATCTTGTCACTAAGCATACAATAGAGTTGTTACAGTATAGTACTTCACAATTTAAAAATAAATAAAAAAAATAATTAGCTAGTGATATTTTTTATTATATACTGAGAAGTACTTTATGTTCGAAAACATATTCTTTAAGGGGAACTGAATAACAATGTATTGGGAATGATTCTTAATAGCCTACCAAAATGAATGAATGATTGGACTACAATTTATTCACTATGTAATCTTAAAAAAAAAGCTAATGCAAGGAAATGTTCCTCAATATCCCATCCCATGATGCATATTTTTTAAGGGGTCAGCAAAACTATACACCATAAAAGTATACTAATGAGAAACCGAATCCTTCTCAGGCAAGCTGATTATCTGCATGTCTTTTGGTTGATTTGGAGCCAAATCCTGAAGCTCTTAATCAATCCTACCTAATTGTGAACATGTTAATTAAAGCTCTCACTGAGGGCAATTGAATTCTCTTCTGGCTTCAAGAATACTTCAGTGTATGTGTGTATATGTATGCCTATATATGTCTATAGGTGTGTCTGTCTGTCTCTTCATGTGAAAAGGAGAGGTAGGCATCTGTTACGTACCAGCAACAGTTCCAAGATCTCAAGTATTGCTTTACCTGAAAGAAAAGATTTCTTGTTTTCATATTCAAACACACTTCTTACATTCTAATAAAAGTTTCTGTCTTAAACCCTGCCCATATTCTTGTAGGCTCATTCGTCAGTGGAAAGGGCTGCGTTAATTGCTGGTGTGAAGATGAAAAATGTTTCTTCTGATGAGACATTTTCTGTTTGTGGTTCAGCCCTACAGAAAGTTTTGGATGAAGACAAAGCTTCTGGTCTTATCCCATTCTTTGTGAGTACTTGATTTTAATTAATCGTTGGGCCTATTGCTTCAGATAAGATATTTTTGTCTTGAGTAGATGATCTCATCCCTAACAGAGGGATGGGTAGGCAGCTAATCTGGAATACTAGGACAGTTTCCATGACTATTCCTCACACACCTTTCTGTGCAGTGTAAGCAACTAATCTGAAAAGCTGGTTGCACTTCTCAGCAAAAATTATGTTTTGAAAGGTCTTAAAGTTATATTAGGCGGTTGAATAAATGAATTTTGCAGTTGCATGTAGTCCTGCAATGTTATAATCTCCTAACACTTGAATTTTTAGCTGTTGCTTTTACAAAGGCACACTTTTATTCTTCAGGTTCTGACCCATGCATAAAAGAAGTTTAAAGGCAATAAAATAAATTATAGTATCTCAAACTTAAGTGTTTTAAAGAAATTTCTTTAGCAAAGAAATTGGCCTCCATTGCATGCTCCAAATATAAGAAAGATCAGATGTTGTCCGATGGATATTTATGGGTATTTGACTTACCTCTAATGGGTGAGCTATAGAGAATCTGGCTGTGGAAATTTTAAGTTGTCATAATTTCTTTTTATTTGTCCACTTTTATTTCCAGAGATGCCTGCTTCCACAGCAGTCCAGAAAAAGCAAATGTTTATATCTCAGTATCTAAAGCTCATAATTCCCCAGTTTCTGACACAGGCCGGTGCTAGACTGGATGAAATCCCAAAGTTTTGTCCTACTATGACAAGTACACAACTGAAAAGAATATTTCCTTTTTCAGCTGATCTACTCCTACTGGCAGTTTAGAACACCAAATTATTATTTCATGTTAAAGCAAGGTTTTAGCATTTGTTGTTATCATGGACTAAGTAATCTTTGTTGCGTTTTTGTACATAGTCAAAAAAATCTTTTGCTCATTTCTAAGCACTATGCCTCTGCAAAACTTGATACACACCATGATCTGCATAGATCTATAAAGAGCTATAATATGCTATGAATAATGTTTTTTTTACTGGCCTGCAGTGGAAAAAAATGAAGAAAAAAATTTCTTTAGAAATTGAGACCTTTAGAAATGTTTTTTTTTAAAGACACTCAAAAATATGTCACTTTTTTTCAATGATGACATTTTTTTTCCTTTTCTTTCATGTGATAACATTTTGAAAAGGGCTAATGTGACTCAAATGTCTAATAACTGTTTTCAGAAAATGTAGCAGATTAATCTTGCATATAGTTGGGGATGAGTGCCAAATAGGACAAAGACACTTAAATTTCATGAAGCTCTTTTGAAAATGTAATCTTTTTACCCTTCTTATTATTAGCCTTTCATGTCTCTTTTTATTTCACTAGGGTGAAAAGTGTTTTTCATATGTGCAAAAGGCTGCTAATTTCTAGCCTGCTTAGAACTAGCAAGTCTTTGGGATGATCAGTTGCTTTCCAATATAACAAGATTGTGACTGAGAAACAAAGCATCTGTAAGACTGCTGAAATGAGCTTTCTTTTGTGGGCCGTGCCTATTGGAGATGTGCCATAAGGCATGTTGGGGTTTTTTTCCTCACAATATCTTATGTAAGATTCTACTTTTAATCTTACTGTTCATTTTAAACAATTACAAGTACAGCACTGTATCACACCTCTGTGGCCTAATACCAAAAATTGTGGTTTTTCCTAATCTCTTGTCCAGTAACAAAAAAATTCAACTTGCTCCTCATAAACAATCTTTCTTTATTAATTTTTCTATGTGTGGCAAGAAGAAATAAAAATTTCTGGTTTATGCATTCAGTTACACCTGTACAAAGGGTTGATTTAGCTCTTGTTTTTCTTCCTCTGGTTGCTTAGCTGTGCAAAACAGGTTTTCAAGGACAGTAGAGGTTCAGTCTGAGTTAATGTGGTCTGTGCCAGGTCTTCCATTTATTTGTATACATAAAGCACGTCAGCTTAGATTAAACCAGATCTCATTATCTTTATGACTGGCCTCTTAACTCAAAAGGTGTGTTAATTCTCTGTCTTGCTGAGCAGCAGTCCATGAACTGTGTTAGTGCTCCCTTTTCTGGCTTGCAGCTTTCAAAAGCCTTTTCATTTCTTTTGTTCTTGAGTAATTTGGTGCCATTTTTTTTGTTTTGTTTTTTTGTTTTGTATTATTTTTTTGTTCTGGTGACAAAGATATGCACATTGCCAAGGAAACACCTTACACCACTTTATTCCTTGCCTGCCTGAATTCACTGATCCTTCACTTAGGGGAGTTGACTCAACCTCTAAGCAAAAAGTTTGACAGAAAAAAATCTGCTTGAAGAGACAGCAGAGATGTCATTCCTAATGAAGAGGTCTTGGTTGCATCCAAGCTGATGCAGTCTCCCTTATCAGCAAAAGAAAAAAAAAAAGAAAAAAAAAAAGAGTTTGTAGAGGACTAAAAAGAAAATATGAGCAATTTACAATGCCTTTTAGGCATGATTTTCCTCTTACATATAATGAATAAATGAGGAATCATTATACTGAACTTCATAGAAATGCTTAGCTTATAGGGGTGAGTGGAGATTCAGGGGTACATTTGCTTGATGTGAAACAGGTTCCCTCTTTACAGCACTCTGGGAATTATAGATTTGCTTTTCACATACATGAGACTTGACAGTCAGCCTTATTTTGGAGGGGCATTGACTTTAAAATGAGCTTTTGAATTCCTGTCCACCATCATTATCTTTTAGCACTAGTTATGTGTATATCATTTTGTTCCATGAAGGCTCTTGCTGATTAACATACCCAGGCTTCTACTTTTGTTTCCTTTTTTAGTCCTAAATTCAAACTAGTGTTATGTTGTCTCATTCAGAATACTTCTGCAGAATCTGAAGCAGATATTTTCATACAGTATAACAAGCAGACTGTGCAAACAAAGCACTTAATGGTGGCAGGTGTGAGACACCAAAGTTGCCACGATTTACTGAGGAGCAATTTCCAAGTGTGGCTGATACTCAGCTGATACTCTGGCCACCAGCTAAGGGGAAGCTTTAAAACATGTGCTGAAGTCATGTCCATTTCATTAATTTTAAAGACTAACTGGTGGTTAAAGACGTGTAATTGCCTTTCTTTGTTGGGCCTTATGCACCTTGCTTGAGAAAGCCTTCTAAGCTGGATCAATATTGACCAGGATGCTCAAATGTGGAAACCACTAAGTGAGGCAATACTAAATTCAGACAAAGGGTCCCCTGCATTCAAGCCTGATTCACTTGAGTGCATGTAAAAGGCCTGTGAGCTTTATGATCTCTTTCAGAAACCAACACTGGTATATTGCAGCTGGTGCAGCTGGTATGTGTGTATATATATATATAGTATATATATATATATATATATATCACAGTATACTTCAACAACCTCATCCAGTGTGATTGCCTTGCTGCTGAACAAAGGCCCACTGTGGAATTTCTCTGATTCCAGCTGAAAATACTCTTCTGAATTATGATCTGCAGGATATTAAGAAGCTGTCTGTTTGTATGTGAATTCACTTGAGAAACAGTAAATTAAAATTTGACTGACAGAGGATCCATCCTTTCAGTAGAAATTAACACTTAGATCCTGACTGCAGATTCTCATAGGGAAGAAGCGCTTTTGAGACATGGACAGATGTCTTGGGTGATGTTTCTCAAACCACACTTTGTGAATGTTGGCTGTTTTGTAATTGAATGGCTGTTCAGTAAACTGTTGCAGTTTTCTTCATGCCACAGATATTCTTGAGAGTGCAAGCTGGCAAACAACTGAGTATGAGAAACTCATAATAGGAGAACACTGAACATTCTGCCTCATTTTAGCTAACTGCAAATGAAAAGATTTGTGGTGAAACTGTGCAAAATGTGTGCACATCTTTTTCAAAAGCTGTAGTTCTTGCTGTTGAAAAGATTGAGTCATTGCTCTCAGGCATCATAAAGATTCTTCCATGTTCCCTGACATAGCCCTTGGTTTCAGGAAAGTAATACATGAGATAACTGATGCAAGCATTTTAGCTGCTTTGTATTCACAACCGGAGCTGAATTTCAAACGCACAGCCTGAAAAGTCTAAGGCCTGCAGGCTATACTGGGCCATTAGTCCTATTTCTGGGATGCAGCCTGTCCCCTGTGCTTTGCACAAATGTGATTTTGCTGGTGTTATACAGGCTACAAATTGAATTAGATTCATTGTGTAGGACTGAAGCAGGGTAATGAGAGTCCTGTCAAGAGCAGATGATGCCACTTTGAGAGCTTTATGAGAATTAAAATGAGGTTTGGACAACTACAGAGAGGACAACAAAATTATTTTGTAAACTCAGGTATATTTAACAGAATAAGCCATTCATTGAGTCCAACCATTAACCTAGCTCTGCCAAGTCCAGTACTAGACCATGTCCCTAAGCACCATTTCTACACATCTTTCGAACACCTCCAGGGATTCAGACACCCCAGTGGTCAGCCTGTTCCATTGTTTGATAATCCTTTCAGTGAAGAGATTTCTTCTAATATCCAATCTAAATCTCCCTGGTATAACTTGAGGACATTTTCTCTTGTCATGTTGCTTTTTACTAGGGAGAAGAGACCAACCCCCACCTCACTACAGCCTCCTTTCAAATAGTCTGTAGAGAGGGATAAGGTCTCTCCTCAGCCTCCTTTTCTCCAGACTGAACAATCCCAGTTCCCTCAAATGCTCCTCAGAAGACTCATTCTCCAGACTCTTCACCAGCTTTGTTTCCCTTTTCTTGTAGACTGAAACTGAACACAGTACTCAAGGTGTGGCCACACCAGTGCTGAGCACAGGGGGACAATCATCCCTCTAGTCCTGCTGGCCAAAGTCTTTCTGATACAAGCCAGGATGCTCTTGGCCTTCTTCACCACCTGGGCACACTGCTGGCTCCTGTTCAGCTGGGTGCTGATCAACACCTCCAGGTTGTTTTCCTCCGGGCACCTTTCCAGCCACTCTCCCCCAAGCTTCATGGGATCATTGTGGTCCAGGTTCAGGACCCAACACTTGTTTTTGTTGAAAATCATACAGTTGGCCTTGGCCCATCAATCCAGCCTTTCCAGGTTCCTGTGTAGAACCTTTCTATCCACAGGCAGATCAGCACTCTCACCCAGCTTGGTGTTGTTCACAAACCTAACTGGGGGTGTACTCAATCCCCTAATCCAAAACATCGATAAAGATGTTAAACAGAACGAAGTCCAACACTGAGCCCTGGAGAACACCACTTGTGACCAGCCACCAGCTGGATTTAACTCCATTCACCACAACTCTTTGGACCTGACCAGCCAGCCAGTTTTTTTACCCAGAGATTTGTACATCTGCCTAGGCCATATGCAGCAATTTCTCCAAGAGAATGTAGTGAGAAGCAAGGGTTGGAGGCTTTACTGAAGTCCAGGTAGACAACATCCACAACCTTTCCTTCATCCACTAAGTGGGTTCCCTTGTCATAGAAGGAGATCGGGTTAGTCAAGCAGGACCTGCCTTTCATGAACTCATGCTGACTGGGCCTGATCACCTGGTTGTCCTGTACATGCTGTGGAATAACACCCAGCATGATCTATTTCATAGCCTTCCCTAACATTGAATCTGAACTCCTATAGTATCTCGTTGAAGAAACATACTCTCTATCTTGATTAGAAGAAGAAGATTTTAACTGCAGCACAACACTTATAAGAATAGTGTATAACTTTCTGTTGTGAGATCTCCATAATTATTTTAATGGCTGGATTAGCCACAATAACAGTTTGATCTTTTCAGAAAGTCCACATCACCTTATAATAAAATATTTGTATAAAAGCAGAGATACATCTATAGTGCACTCTTTGTGTATTTTCCAATCCAGTGAGTTAACCTTTATTCCTTATGTATATAAAATAATTAGTATTTTCATAGTGGTATCCTCTATTTTTTGTGACCTAACTTGAATATCTGTAGTTCAGCTAAAGATGAAATGCATGTTTCTCCTTATTATGGGAACAGCTTAGGTAGACAGTAATGCAATAAATGCATTTTCACTTCATACATGTGTGCCCTCTAAGTAAAAAAAGGGGACACTTTTCCCTTTTTAAAAATATCCTGCAATCTCTTTTAAAACAATCTCCCTTGTAGGATTGTTAAGCTTCCAGAGAAGCCAAAAATTTAGCTCAAGGCACTTTAATTATTCTGTTCTTCTCAGGTGTCTCAGGTATATGGGAAGGCACAGTGTAGATAAAGCTTAGATTATTTTGAGGGAAAAATGTGGTAGCAGCAAAATTTTATTAACTACATGTTCAATGTGCTTCTTATTTTCAAAACTGTATTTCAAACTCAGGTTCCTAGTAGATTGATATGAATAAAATACTGAATTGTTCCTTTCTTAATTTAATAATAACTTTTTTCCATAGCCAATAGTTTTTATTGGTTCAATAAAACATGATTATAGTTATTAATGATGCTGTTATTACAAAGTTGGGGAACCACACGCATTGTCAGAGAAAAAATGTTTTCAGGATCTTATATGATTACATTTAGTCAGATTTGCCCCCAGAGACAGGGTATACCTTCCTCTAAGGGTGTACATACATTTTATATGAATTGGATACTACCTGAGTACTTTCCATTAAATGGAAAAATTCAGCTACCTACCACACTTGAGATACCTCTAATATATAGTATATAGTATTATATAAATGCAGAAATGTTCAAAAGTTTACTTGAATGAGGGTTTTTACTTCTCTAGCAATAGATTATTGAATTAGTACCATGTTATTGGGTAGTATAATTTTAAATTTTTGAATACATATCCACTTGCCACCAGACGTACTTAGTGCTAATGTGCATCACCTTTTAAAAAAGGAAAAAAGATCCTTCTGAAAAAGCTGTCATAATTTAACTTTTGGGAAATCAGAACTCCTAACATTAATGAGGAAATCAGTTAAAGGCAGGAGAGACAGCAAGTGAGTGTCCAAGATAGAAGAACAGAAAAGAGCATACACTTAGCAAGTGAAAATTGAGTTAAATTGAGTTAAAATTCTACTTGCATATTCCCAGTAAATTATCATATCTTATTTTCACCTATTTATATTCTCTTTCTACTTCAGAATTTATGTGGCCTCTGCTTTTGGCCCACTGGTCATACAGCAGAATACATTAAATGAGAAATTAACAGAATGAAGAAAGAACTGTTCCATTATTTTAGGATGAATATGGGAGAAAATGTTTCTCTGGGAAAAAATCTTGCAAACTTAACAGTGAACATATGCTGTTAGTGTACAGGTCCCAGGTTGCAGATCCATTGGGTACAAATGAGTTACAAGTCTCTATTACAGAGCTGTGGCTCTTTAATTCAGGCAGTAGCATTTTATGATGCATTCTGTCAACAGGAATTCCAGCACCTTGAAGTTGCTCAAGTTCAAAGTGTGCTTATAAACCATAAATTGCAAATCATTTTGATGATATTTACATATGTGAGGTTAGTATTGGGCTGCATGATGAGCATGTGGAACACAGAAAAAATATAAAATATAGCACTAACCTAACACTGTGACTATATTACATTACTTGTCAGACAATTTTGCATGAACATTTGGTTTTATACATGTGTCGCAATGGACACTTATGGGACCTTTGAAAAAAAGATTAGATTCTGAAAAGTTCCACTGAAGGATAAGGATAGCTATTATTTTTCCCTGCATCATCTGTTCTCTGTTTATTGTTACCTTTGCAGACAGTTTTTTCCATTTGAGAATTTTCTTCGCTGTAACACTACATTTTTTTTTACCTTTCTCTTTTTGGTTTTACAGTTCTGTGCAACACTTGGAACCACACCTTGCTGCTCCTTTGACAAGCTGTTAGAATTGGGTCCTATTTGTAAGTTTTTGCTGCTACGTTCTGAAATTGCAGATACCAGTTTAAGCCGTGCTGAGTCATTTCCAGGTCATTATGCAGTGTCACTCTTCAAATTGAATAAGACTACTTATAAATGAGACCTCCTTTTACATGGTTTTTTTCTAATATTAAATCAAGTAGAAAGCTTGTATTCTCAAAATGTTAAAGAGAGGCCGCTGCCTCAAGGGAGTTTCTTTAGGGATCATATTTTGGAAAACTCTCAATTAAAAAATACTCTAAGTGCTTCAGCTGGTAACATTTTTCTTCAAGCCCTCCTGTCTGCAAGTACCTCTAGAGCAGTGGTGAAGAGCAGGGAAAAGCTGAACCCTAATTCTCCTTGCCCCAGGTGTTTTGTTTCTGTCTGGTTCTAGTGGTTTTAAAAAGCAGGGGAATATGCAGCAAAAATCCACCTGTACTCTCCTTCATCTTTCCTCTGCCTTCCCCAATTTCCTTCCTCTTGTCAGAAAACAGGACAAGTATAAACAAGGTGTTTAATACAGTGACAAAGTCATGGACTCTCTGTAAGTATTGCTGTGGTACTGTCAGCCGTGTCAAGCTTTGATCTGCAGCAAGGCTTGGTCACAAACAGGCACTTGTTGGCTGATGAAAATGCAACAGAAGCAACCCATATGCCCCACATCTCTTCATGTGTAAATTTAGAACAGGAAATTTATAGCTATAAGCAATTGGAAGCAGCCTCATGGAAAGACAGCTTGATTTAATGTTCTGTTAATATATTCAGGTGGGGCTTAAAACCTTTGGGTTTCTGTGGTGGTGACTTGTTCTGATAGGTTTCCTGCCCTTCAGCACAAGCCCCAGAGACCCAGTTTTTCCCAATCCTCTTTTCTAAAAGGGTTTCTAGTAGTCTGCTTAGCAGCTAGAGATTATTTTGATGCTCAGATTAGTTCTATCTGTTATATCTGACCTAATAAAACAGTGTCACCAATGCTTTTAGGTATAGCTACAAATCATGTGTGTTTTATGGGTTGCTCCCAGTGATTTCCTACTTGTGCAGCAGAGACAAGCAGTAGGAGTACTCACTACTCAAATCATAAGTTCCATGCTGGTTTTTATGTGTGCAGGTGGATTTTCTCCTTAACATATGTGAGTAGTAGTCCTATGATATAAAAGCAGTGTCTCAAACCAAGTACATTAAAAAATAAGGAATTTAACATGATTTGAACATTTGAACTTTGAACATGATTTCAAGTAAACCTAGGCTGTGGAGGCTATGAGTGATATTTCAGTAGCTTTTCCCAGACATTTATGTAAACAAAAAAATATAGTTCACAAGAATGTGAATTCTAGCATGAACTTGGTTCTGGATTGCAGATCTGAATGGATTTACCTCTGTATTTGAAAATACCCATCACAATTATTTGATGTTCAGTGTAAAGAAGTTTTGTGGGCTTCAGTCATCAACTCATAAAGCAGAATTGTTTTGCCATGTGATGCAGGTGATCTGTAGCAGACTGTGAATACTAAGTTACAGAGAGTACATGAGAGGCTCATATGCTAAGGTATTTCTGCAGAAACCATTCAGTGACTATTCAAAACTAGCACTTTCTTAACCTTTCAGTGTTTGTTCTTGCGTAAGTGTCTCAGGCCTTGAAATAAATAGTTTGTAGCACATAGTTCAAAAGCATGTGCACCAACTTATATCAATATGTAAAAAAGTACTCTTTAGACACATGCATTTGTGATTCATGTCCTACAAGTGGGGAGTACAGATAAAACTCAGTCCTCTTGCTAAAGTAGATAGTTGTATTACTATAGAAATGAAAACTACATCTCTAGATATATCTCTTACAAGTGTATTTCATAATGATTCTTAAATAAAAATAATTTAATAGTTAATATTGCCTAATATTAGTCAGATAAACCTAGACATGCAAGGACTCTGTTCCAGTAGAGGAAGGGTGGAGGAAGACTATGATATGTATACATCTTTATGTATTAACAGAAACCCAGATGGTAGAAACATTTAATCTCTTAATTTAATTTTAAATTGGGAAAATAATAACATCAAAGAAAAATCTCCCAGGCACTTGGTTTCATGCAAATTAATAGGGCTTTTTAATGTGCTGTTTAATTTATTTCCATTTCAATGACTTTTTTTTTTTTTTTTTTTTTTTTTAGGTAATAAAGAGAATATCTGGATGCATATTGATGCAGCCTATGCTGGAAGTGCATTCATCTGCCCTGAATTCAGGCATCTTTTAAATGGAGTGGAGGTGAATGAAGTCTTTCTTTTCTAGCAGAATACCAAAACTTTGCTCTTCCACAGAGTGTGTGTATTTCTTATACATCCATAATGAATGCATTAATGGCTCTTCTGGAATTTCTGAGTATGCTGCATTTCAATTTGCAGTACAAATCCCTGCATACTCTCTTACACTACCTATATAATTCTTATTGATTTATTCTGGGAGTATGCAAGTGTTACTACAGTAAGTGAAGTTTTACCATTCAGAATAGCAAGTAGTAATATAGCAGTAAATCAATAAAGTGTCCAACAAAATAGAAAAGAGGAAAGAATTCCCTAATACCTTAAAAAGGCATGTTTATAACACCCTAATTCTACATTACATACAAAAGAAAAAAAAATTAACAAATTAGTGAGCTTATTATATCTGATTTTTTTGCTTACATCCTGAACGTCATATAGGATACAACCAGCAGCTGTATCTCAAACAGACAGGGTTTAATAACCAAGAGACTGAAATGAAATATTCCTCCAACAACAGTCCTGTTCCTTCCCCCCTTTCCTCACTGAGCTACTTGGCATTCAGTTGCTCAGATAAGAATACTTCAATTTCCTGCTGCTCTCCTCAGTCAGTCAGATAAGTCCTTGTCTTCCATGTCAGTGCAGAAAATATTACTGTTTGGTAAAGCCAGAAGTTTAAACACAGCACTGATAGGTAGTGACTAATGAAGAAGAGGAGGGAAATCCCCCTAACAAATAAAGCATTTCTTTCTCTCTCCTTTTTATCAGCAAATGAAACTTGTTGTAATTTCCTGTGGGGGAATATTTTTTAAATTACTGCTATTGGTTCCTGAAGGAAATGAAACAGCAGACCTTGTCTGGGCCAGCATTTGTCATAAGGGTCAATATTTAACAGCCATGAATAGGTTTCATAACTTACACAATACTGGGAGCTGGCTAGCTAGATGTATAGATAGACAGACAGACAGATAATATCCTCCTATGAGAGCATTTGTTAATTGTTTACAAGTGATAGGGAAGTTTCTAAGCAGCAAATGAGAGCAGAAGAGTGCTATGTGGAATAGTCAGACCCTAGTGCTGCCACCTGGTACTGATTTATATAAACACATGTTATAAATGCTTATTCTGTGTTGGTTTGTCTTTTGACTTAAGATTAAAAAAAACCAAAACCTTGTATTAAAAAAAAAGCTCTGGCAGTAAAAAAAAAGGCAATTCCTGGTCATTTGTAATTTAATGAATGAATGTGATATACAGATTTCAAGCTAAATACCTCATTTGTGTCTTTGTAGGAACTCTGTGTTCAGTATTCTTGGAAATAGAAAGCTTAATAACTTTATTATTGGCAATCAGGATATGAGCCACAGTGAATGTTCCTGACTATGCAAGTTGTTTTTGTTTTTTTTAATTTACACTGAGATAGTTTTCCATAACATATGTATCTAAAATGTATAATTGTTAGCATGTGCTCAAAAAAAATGATAATACCAATAGGCCAGCTGCACAACTAACTTGAATTCCATCCTCAAAATAAAGGAAGATTTAACTTCAGTAGTTATTTAACAATGTGACATCAGCACGAACATTATCTATGAAGCTCCAATTCAGTAATTCATTCATAATTAATGTGTACTCAAACAATTTGACAAAGTTGTATCATTAGCACATGGATCTTTTTCATAATGCAGTTTTTTATTTATCTATTCTCAGTTTGCAGATTCATTTAACTTTAATCCTCACAAATGGCTACTAGTGAATTTTGACTGCTCCACTATGTGGTAAGTACTACAGTAAAAGAAAACATTGCAGGACACAAAAATCACATGTTAAATTAGTCTGCCTTTCTAGCAGTAGGCATTTATTTACATTTCTCTATTGAAATTAGATGTTCTGTATAGTCTTAAGTGTTGTAAATTATTTTAAACATTCACTTTTTTATTTAATCCAACTTTAAAAAATGTAAAATTGGAAACTGGCCTGAGGTCTGCATTATGTTCTGGAGAGAGACATCTTAAAAACTGTTCAGATTCACACTTGCTCCATTTTGTGACTGTTTAAAACATAAATGAAGAAAACTTCATTTGAGGATGGTAATGCACTGAACAGCATGGTAACCAGAGCTTTTCCTTTTTTTCCATAAAAATTATTTTGTGTTTGAGCCTTGATTCTTTGAAAACCCTTTCTAAAAATGCTTGGGATTTGGCTGGTGAGAAGCAATTATTTTCAAAAGGTCTATTTATGCAATTTTGTGCTGATTTTCAATTTCCATAGATGACAGCAAAGGTATTTTGATAGAAAAGGATTCAAAAGTAGAAACTAATAGACATACTTTAAAACAAAGCAAAGTATGATTGCAGTAATAATAGTAATAAAACCCCAAAATAGAAAGTCCAAATGTCTACCAGATAGTTGGCTAATTATACTAATTAGCACAACAGCTATTCAGGCTATTATAATAAACGAAAACATACATTTCACAATAGAACAAAATTTGAAAAAAAAAAAAAAAAAAAAAAAGCCTAAACGTTAAAAAGAAGACTTTAAATCATCATCCAAAAGGTCACATTAAAAGAAGAATAACTGTGAGATGGTTGCATTTGGTTACCCTTTGGCTCTTTGAAATCCTCAGTAATGTTGACTTTCCTACAAAAGTATATTATCCAGATTTTTTACTGAAATAGTTTTCCTGGTGTAGGCACTTCAGATATTCCAAGGCATTAGGTTTGTTTTTTTCTTAGACAAAATGGCTTATATTTTGATGCTGGTTCATCAGTAGTGGCAGAGATTAACCCAACACTCCAGTTTATAAGTACCTCATAACTTGCTGTCTCTCATATATGGAAGTCGGAAGATGATGGAATGACTTTCCTAGTTTCTCTCATCTTTTTCCCATAATTCAAAGACATTTTTAATGAAGTAGCTTCTTGGAAACAAGCAAACACACCATCATTCTCTGCAAAGCTGTTAGGACAGTTGAAGGCCACACTCTAATCCCTACCAGTTTAATTTCTTGTTAATTCTGCTTTCTCTGAAAACCTCGTGGGACGATGTTAAAAGTATTCTACCTGGACTTCCAGGAAAACAAGGTTTCCAGGAAAACTGTCCGTTTATGTTCCAGTCTCTGACAATCTTGGCTTCTTCCTAACAAAGCTTATACTTTGTGTATTCTTCTCCACTTCTCCACTTGGTTCATGCTCTTTTTTAGGTAAGCCATAGCATAAAATGCAAGTTTTCGTAGGTAGGAAGATTCCATTACAGGGAATATCAAGTCACCTTGTAACATAACTCATTACTCAAAGTGACAGCTTCACAACTATAGCCATTCAGGTTTTGTTTCAGCAAGGAATCTATGTATAGGGATTATTCACCTAGTAAAGAAGAATCAATTTAAGCTCTTTGACTTGAAACCAGATGCCCTGTGCAGCTAATTCTAAAGCCCTTGCCCCAGATTTGGCTCTCATACCAGCTGTAGCACTGCAAGAAGAGGCAAAATGTTATAATAAAGGGTGAAGGAACCTGGTAAGAAAAAGCAGCTGTGAAGGAGACAGTCCCCTTAGGATCAGTGTGAATTATTAACTGTGACATTCTAATAATATGGAGAGAGTTCAGTAAAGAGTGACACCATTTCAGAAGTGACTTATGCTGAGTTCCACCAAGAGACAGATCTTTATACCACCCAGATGCTCAACACTTTCATATAACCATAGAATGGTTTGTGTTGGAAGGGACCTTATAGAACTTTTGTAAAATATTCTCAGACTTCCTGATGTACAGAAAAGAGCTGTCAATTTCCCGTAAAGAGGAATTTAGTATACCTACTCTGAGAGGTGTATATTTTCTATGTTGAAATGTTAGGATCCTTTAGATTTTGCTCTGAAATTACTAGTCAGTTTTGCCTGACTTGTTTAATTGGAACTCTGGAATATTATAGTTTCTAAGTTTCTAATTTATAGTTTCTAAGTGGCCAGGTGTTAACTTTGGTAGCCTCTTGACCAGTAAAGTGAGAGGAGGGCTTGTTGTCTATTTGAATAAGTTTTATGAACGTAACCAAGATGTACATGAGACTGGGAGTATGTACTGGCATGTGCACTTATACATGCACACTAAGATATCAGGAATTAGATTTTTACTTAGAATTTTACATTACAATGCTAAAACTATGAGATATGGATGCACATAAAATCATAAAATATTTGGATATTTGTCATTTGAGTGTCCTGATGCTGACACAATTATTGCTTACTTAGTGATATATTTATTTGCCTAATATAATTATGTTTCAGTCTCTCCCTTTTTGATTTCTGGTTTCTTCTTTTTCTGCCTCTATAAACCCCATAATGTAGAGGTGAGTCAATCTGACACATAGAGCTAAGCATAAAGCAGTAAAATCTTTTTATTACTCACTGGCAAATTGTAGCTTATTGTCTCTAAAAGGAACACATTGGCCTTTGAGCCTCAGTCCAGTGAGGCACTAGCTGGCAATAGTAAGGTGTGTTTTTCAGTATTACATTGTGCTCTACTATGTTTGTCAGGAATTTTAGCTTGGGTCCAGCTCAGGGCGGGGTGGCTCAAGAAGGAAGCCTGAGTCTCGAGTGGGCAGCTCGACCCCAGCAGCTGCAGCCACAGGAGGATGGAGAGGCAGTGGGCAGCATCCCCAGAGCCTCAGCATCCTTGGGCAGTGTCTAGGAAGCCTCAGCTCTTCCCACACAGCTTTGTACTGCAGTAATTTTCAAGGCAACTTCTGTTGACTGCAGGCATTACCATTGCTTTAGCTAGTCTCACATTCTGGTGTGAGTGTCTATCACCAGAAAAAGATCCTCTGTCACTGTTTCTTGTCTGTTTTTAAATATGCAGCCGTGCAGTCATGCTGCCCATTCCTGCTGAGCCTTGCACTTAACTACTTGTAAGTATAATACTGATATGGCTGTGAAAAAAGACTGAAAATGGCACAGGCTGTGCTCAGGAAATATGCCAGCTTAAAAACATTCAATTTGCCTTCACTTCTTGTGGAAACGTAATCCTTTAAATTTTAATGCCTGAGTTTCTCAAATTTTTTTTTCCTTTTCATTCAGGGTGAAAAAAAGATCAGATTTAACAGGTGCCTTTAAATTAGAACCTCTTTACCTGCAGCATCAGCATCAAGAATCTGGTAATTTTATAATTAAATGAAAATATTATTATTATTTCATTCATGCACTGATAATTAATGGAAAAAATATTTAAGATGGAAACTAAGATTCTTAAAGCTAACTAAGTTGTATAGGAGCCTATTTCCATTTCCTGAGTACCCCAGGGAGCTAAGCTTATTAAAGTACAAACACATATCTAGTCAGATTTTTGTTAGTATAGAAGCAATTGATGAAAAGCCATTTTATATAGCATGATATGAATACTTTTGTATTAGGGTTTCCCTGGCTCCAGATTTACCACTGTGTCTTTGCAGGATTGCTGAATAATTTTTGGTAGTCAGGTAAACAAAATGGGTGCTGTCTATTCAGCCTTCCTCAACATAAACTTCTCCAGAATGCTTTCAAGATTTGGTTTTAGGGTTCCTAAAATCTGTGACACTTTTTCTTAGCTATGCATGCAAGCTCTGATTCAGATTTTCAAGCATCCATGTCAGGAGCAAACACTCACTGAAACAACAAAGGAAAGGTGAGCTGTGTTTGGTATCTATGCTCTGTCTTTTTGATGGCAGTCTGGGACATTATCTTGTTGCTCACATGTTCTTATATTGACTGGAGAGAAGGAGGAAAGTGCAGACTATCTGTCTTGTACAAAATGCTCAGAAAAGCTCTTCACTAAATGTTCACAAAAGACTTAGATATCACAGGCCCTGTACAAAGCTCCTTAATGGATTAGTGCTGCTCCTTGCACATACCTAGCTACTGCAGAGTGGCATTTGCCATCCTGAAGTTGTTTTTATGCATTTAGTTAACAAAAGATTAATTGTGAAGAAGGTCACAGCAGTGCAGTGTCAACATGTCATGCAAGTTCCCTCGTAACTTTCTCAAAAGGGTGAATGACAGATTGATGTTCTTATCATTTATCTCATGTTTTTCTTGGAATTGCTGGTGCTGATGTGTGTTCAGAGGTGTATACTAGGAACTTTCCTCTCTGTTGTGGATATGAACTCACTGACACATGCCATCCAGAATTCTGACATTCACTAAAAAGCCCCTAGAAAAATGGATTCCTGTGCCTTAATCCTAAATTGGCATAAATTTTGTGCTTTATTACTTTTCTACATTTTTTCCTACATTTGTTCTACTTTTTCCAAGCAATGCAAATGTACAACAGGGTAATGAGCAGGAAAATGCAGTAACTCTGGAGCTAAGGTTCATTCCCAAAAGCTGGAATTCTAAAGAAAGAATATATTTTTTAGCCTTTTTAAAAGAAAAATAAAAGTCATGGCAGAAACACTCACATCAAGCTTATACTTGCTACAAGCTTTTACTGAACATACATGAACAATACTTATCTTGACAAGATATAATAAAACCTTAACAAAAGTAAAAATAAGTCTTGTGGCAGCTGACAACGCTGAAACGAGAAGCATAGTTTTTTCCCCTGGTTAAATAACATTAAAAGAAAATCAAACCTTTTTTGAAAACTAGGTTCTTTCAGTGAGGCTACCTAGTTTACTTGAAAACTTTACCTCGCCATTTGGATAAGTTTTTCACCTTTCATGTTACCTTCAGAAGCTGTGATTGTAAGTTATGTTATCTGGACATAGTGATCCCAAATATTTCAGCTGATGAGTAGCAGTCTAGTGATGCTAAATTTTTCTATGTTCTATTTCTATTTGACACCAATTTTCTGAAGAGCTAGACATCACTTTTCAAATGCAAATGCCTCTAGTTAAACTGTTAAATCAAATATACACTTATGCCTTCAATAAAACCAGTCAAATTTGTAAAGGTGCTAGGCTGATATAATCCCTATTGATCCCTATGTGATTTATGGGATGTCATCACTCCTGAAAATAGGACTTGTCTAATGGAAGGTTTTATTTTCTGAGTATGTCTCACGTCTGAGAATTCCCATCATGGTTTACAAGGCAAATGAAGTCGCATTTTTTAATTTGGTCATCTCTCCCTCAAGAATTTAAATAAGCAGAAAAATGTATCTATCTGTGAGCAATTATTCTTAATAACCATATGGCAATTATTTTTGCCCCCAAGGGGAAAGCCTTTATTTTGTCATTAATTACAATTTTATGTAATTTGCATCATCACACTAGGAACATTATACTGGCTTGCCTGGCAACCCAGGATATAGGTCAAATCCTAATGGCAGTGTTAGAAGAATGCAGCTTTATACTCTATTGTGAATGTGACATATGCTGCCACAATGCAATTCCTCCTGGTTAAATACAGATGTAAGACTAAGGCTTGTAATCAAGGGCTAATCATTGATTGCATTCTGCTTCACAGCTTGTGAAAGGCGTTGTTGTGGATCATTAGACATAGCCCCTTACAGGAGCGTAGGATTATTTATCTATCACCAGTTGCTTTACTCTCTTTGCTACCAGTCTTGCAGCTATCAAGAAAAAAAAAAAAAAAAAGAAAAAAAAAAACTGCTACAACACAGAAGAATATGAATGTTATCAAATTACCTAGAGCTAATACAATCATCTTAGTTTCCTGAAGTTCAGGAAAGTATTCATCAGTGTTGGTTGTTGTGTGTTATGTTTTGATGTTTTGTTGGTTTTTTTGTTTTGTTTTTTTTCCATTTTGAAAATAACAAATTAAAGAACCAAGTGGCTATATATTGCAGGGAGGAAGGACCACAGTTTTTCTCATGTTTTGGCTGTGTAGATGAGAGTATATTGACAAGAGACCTTGTAGCTTGTAGCAGTCTTTTTACCCCCAAACAATCTGAAGTCTGAGTTACATAAATGTCATAAACTGATCAAATACAGACACAAATACAGTTATATAAAATACCTTACAGTTCATAATTCGAGGAACACTTAGAAAGCACTTTGCTTTGGAATTTAAGTCCATACTTTATTCTCCACTGCTGAAAAATAAAGCAGAATAAGAAAGTTAAGCAGATGCTTCCACACTTTCCTAATGAAGTGCTTTAGATTTTAAAGTAGTTAAATTTCTGATCTGGTTTACTGCAAGTAACCCAGCTTTATTTTACAGTCTCCTTTACTGTGAAATCAGTATAATCCCTTGATTCAAGGAAGAAATTCTGGCATCTTTACTCTGTGTGCTCATATAAAAAAAACTAATAATCCTATATACTTATCTCCCTGCACTGCATTTTTACTTGGTCAATCTGTGTTTGTAAGGGGCTTTCAGTACATCAAATGAAAAGCCACAAAAAGCCCTGCAGAATACCACTCCCCACACAGGAAGAAGTACACTCTGAATCAAATTTTCAAGTAAATTATTAGATATCCTGAAGAATTTGGAACAAATATATGAATGAGTATAAAAGGTAGTTAGAAGCAGAGAATGAGTGATGAAGTGAGTTTGGGGAATCTGCAATCCGCTTCAAATAAAATTAATAATTGCTGTTCTATCTACTGCTTCTTTTCCTTCTAAGAGGAAAAAATTCAGTCCATCATCTCCATGCAATCTGAAGTATAACAGAAAGGAAAACTGTGTTTCTTCTGAATACTCTTTAATCTGATAGTGATATATTCTGACTCACTAAGGAATAAAGATCACTAGAAACACCTTCATTTATCATGCTGCCAAGACTGCTACCAGGTTTTTAATGGTTCTATTGACACTGATGATGCTGAAGCTTGTAGCAAACATAAAAGGTAGCTAAAAATACAGCTTTTTCTATAGCATTAGAATGATTGTAGGTTTTGGTTGTTGTGGTGAAACAATGTGATATTTTTTTCTTTAACTTTCAGGCCTTGTAACAGATTACCGGGTAAGTAGAGCATCAGTGTAACAATATCATTACTTGTGTATGCTAAGATTTCCAGGACTTTTATATTCTACTACTATCATAAGCCTCAAAACCTTATGTTTCTTTCCAGCAAGGGTTCAGCTTGCTATGTTTTTAACATTCCTTAAACTGAAACTTTAAACTCTACCTTTTTTTTTTTTTTTTTTTTTTTTTTTTAAATTGTTTAAAGGCAGGAAACATCTCATGTATGTAATATCTCAAGGTTTAGGCAGCAGAAAGAAGTAACCTAAAGTGTTTTTTTTCCCCTTAACATAGCAAACAACAGGTTTTTAAAAGGCACTTGTGTTTAATGTGTTTTAACCGTTAACCAATAGGAATACTGTTGTTTTGAAACAGAAAATGGGCTTATAGTTGTAGAGGCTAGCTCCATGGCTATAAGCAAACCACTGTAGATGAGCTTCTAAGATGCTTATTTTTCCAAAGCCTTCAAGGAAAATTTAGGATTTTCTTTTTCACCCTTCCATTCTTACACCAATCTCCTTTTCCCTTTTTCTTTTGAAATTTTTGAGTATTAAACAGTCCTACCAGGGCATCATATAGAAATTTCTATTATCACTTGACCCACCTCTAGAAGCTGCCCTTAGGATATGGCAATGGGGTGGGCTTCAAAATAATCACAGAAAGTGCAATTTCTGCAGTGTCACTGCAATTGTGACCTCTGAATTCCCTTAACTCTCTCTCTCTGTAACTAATTGTGCCTTTACTTCTCCCTGGCTTGCAGCACTGGCAGATCCCTCTGGGGAGGAGGTTCCGCTCTCTGAAGCTCTGGTTCGTGCTGAGGATGTACGGGGTCACCAAACTGCAGGAACACATCCGTAAGGTGACCCGAACTTCCTTTCTTGGGATGTGGTGGGACAGCAAGGGAAAATGAGCTTGCTACCTGTCCACTACCATGAATTTTGTGCACAACAACAGCATAAACAAAAGGTTTTACACAGCTGTGCTCAATAGTGGTGTTGCTTGTTTGCCCAGCGTGGTATCTCAGTTTCATATCTTGCCATGATTGAAGGTCATCTGCTTTGTGTTAATTTTTAGGGAAGGCAAGGCTAGGAATTTGGAATTTCTACAAGGTGCGACCACAGTTCCCTCTGAAATTAAGCCAGAGCACTTTAAAGGGGTTCTTTTTTGGTTTTTTTTCTTTGGTTGTTTTATTTTCTTGTTTTGTTTTAAAAAAATATATTTAATCATAAATTCTTTATTTTATTGAAGTGCATATATTGATAGCATGCTTAGATTATTATTAAGGTAAGTCGTTGGCCTGCATTTATGGTACAGTAACTTATGTCTACCTCAGCTGTTTCTCTGTTTCTTGTTTAAAATCCTTCTTATTTTTAAAAAACAATGTTTACAATCTACAGTTTGTTACCATTGTTCTGCATAAGTACTAACCTTATTCTTGGTGTAAAAAGAAGGGGATTTTTTTATCCCTAAAAATAGGCCTGGCACCAGTCAACAACATATATACATATATATATGTATATTTGTTTTTTTTTTCTGTAGCAGTGAATTCAAGTTCAAGCATACTTTTTTACCGTTATGAAGTTTAGGCAAACTTCTAGTGAGGGAGATCCATGACTTGGCTCTAAATATTTACAAAAATATCCATTATCTAAGAGTCTGGTCCAGCATACTAAACCCTCTGCAGACACATTCCTTTCTGTTTGTGGTACTAAACAGATTAATTCCTAAGAAAGGGGTTTTCCACTGTTTTAAGATCACTGCATGTATAAGTCCCTCCAATCTGAAGAGGTTCTGGGACAGAGGATATACTCCTTGCTTCCCATTTTTATCACACTGTATTTTTAATCTGATTATATAGATATCAGAATCAGATTTTTATCCTTAATGAGGCTTTGACCTCTGCAGGAATCTGCTTTGTAGGGTAAAGTGGGATGAAGCACTGGAGATGAGAGGAGCCCAAGAAAGCTGGTCAACATTTGAGGATCACCTCCTCCAAGCCCAGGAGCAATGTGTCCCAGCAAAGAGGAAGGAAGGCAAGAATGCCAGGAAACCTGCACAGATAAACAAGGAGCTCTTTGGGTACACTTAGATGTAAAAAGAAAGTCTGTAGAAGGCAGAAGCAAGGACAAGTGGCATGGGAGGAGTACAAAGTTGTTAAAGAAGCCAGGGATCAGGTTAGGAAAGCTGAAGTTCAGAGAGAATTAAATCTGGCCAGGGACATCAAGAGTAACAGGAAAAGCTTCTACAAGTACACCAGTGATAAAAGTGACAATGTGGGCTCTGTCCAGAAGGAAACAGGAGACCTGGTCTTGTAGGATATGGAGAAGGCTGAGGTACTTAACACATTCTTTGCCTGAGTTTTCACTAGCAAGTGCTCTGGCCACACCACTCAAGTTACAGAAAGGAAAGGCAGGGACTGTGAGAAGGCAGTTCTGCCCACTGTAGAAGAGCAGGTTTGAGAGCATCTAAAGAACCTGAAAGTGCAAAAGTCCATGGGACTAATGAGCCTAATCCATCCACTGCTTCTGAGGGAACTGGTGGATGAAGTTGCAAAGACACTTTTACAGAATTGTAGAATTTCAGAATGTATCAGGGTTCATCTGTATCAGGGTTGAAAGGGGTTGGAAGGGACCTTGAGAGAGTCCAACCCCCTTGTCTGAACAGGATCACCTAAAGTATGTCACACAGGAATGTGTCCAGCTGGATTTTGAGTTTCCATCATATTTGGAAAGTTGTGGCAGTCTGGTGAAGTTTCCACTCACTGGAAAGGGGGAAACATAAGCCCCATTTTCAAAAAGGGAAAAGTGGAAGACCCAGAGAAGTACAGACCAGTCAGTTTCATCTCTCTGCTTGTCAAAATCATGGAGCAGGTCCTCCTAAAAGCTTTGCTAAGGCATGTGAAAATACGGAGGTTATTGGTGGCAACCAACATGGTTTCACCAAGGGCAAATTGGGCCTGGCAAATTTGGTAGGTTTTTATAATGAAGTCACAGCTTCAGTGGACAAGGGAAGAGCAACTGACTTGTGTAAAGCATTTGACAATGTCCCACTTGGTGTCCTGGTCTCTAAATTGTAGAGACATGGATTTGATGGATGGACCACTCAGTGCATAAGGAATTGGCTGGATGGACCACACTCAAAGAGTTGTGGTCAATGGTTTGATGTCCAAATGGAGACCAGTGATGAGTGGCATTCCTCAAGGGCCTGTACTGGGGCTGGTGTTGTTTAACATCTTTGTTGGTGACATGGACAGTGGAACTGAGTGCATTCTCAGCAAATTTGCTGACAACACCAAGTTTTGTGGAGTGGTCAATACACTGGAGGGAAGGGATGTCACCCAGAGGGACATTGACAAGCTTGAGAGATGGGGCTGTGCCAGCCTCATGAAGTTCAATTAGGCATAGTGCAAAGTTCCTCACCTGGCTTGAGGCAATCCCAAGCAAAATACAGGTTGGAGGACTTGAGGTTGTTGATTGCTGAGAAGATCACCATGAGCTATCAATATACTCATGCAGTCCAGAAAGCCAACCATATCCTGAGCTGCATAAAAAGAAGTGTAGCCAGCATGTTGAGGGAGGTGATTGACCCACTCTATTCTGCTCTCGTGAGACCCTGCCTGGAGTAGTGTGTCTGGTTCTGGAGCCTCCAACACAAGGTCATGGAGCTTCTGGAGTAAGTCCAGAGGAGGAACACAGAGATGATCAGAGATCTGGAGCTCCTCTCCTATGAAGACAGGCTGAGAGAGTCGGGTTGTTCAGCCTGGAGAAGAGAAGGCTCTGGGGTGACCTTCCAACACCTGAAGGAAAGCTGGGGAGGGACTTTTTACAAGGGTGTGTAGTGATAGGACAAGGGATAACAGTTTTTAAATGGAAGAGGGTAGATCTAGGTTAGACATTAGGAAGAAATTCTTCACTGTGAGAGTGGTGAGACACTGGCACAGGTTGCCCAGGGAAGTTGTGGATGTCCCTCCCTGGAAGTGGCCAGGTGGGATGGGGCCTTGACCAGCCTGATCTGGTGGCAGAGGAACATGCCCATGCAGTGGACTTGGAACTAGATGATTTTTGAGGTCCCTTCCAACCCAAACCATTCAATGATTTGAACAATATTTAAGATATCTCTTGAGAATTCACAGACATATTGGTAAAGTTTTACCAATGGCTGCAGAATAGCATTTTTAAATGTATTTCACATTTGCCCAGTTTTCCTCTCTTCTCAGGAACTGTTCTTGCTTCCATATTTATTGTGTTGACTTTTCTTTTGGTAGTGTAGTAAAGAAGTCTGTAACCAACCTGATACTGGTTTATAATTTCAAACCTATAGAAAAGTTTCAGAATAAAAAGTATGTTGGAACTTACCTTCAGGTGTTAACTTCACTTCAGCATTGCTTGTACCAGGGCTTGGGCTTGAAATGTTGTTTTCTTTTAAACATGCCATAGCATCTTGTAAATAACAGCTTTTATATTCCCTTTGCTTGCAAAGCCAGGCCCTGAAGAGAATAGCTGGTATTGTACCTTGTGTACTTGGGACTTAGAGCTGTGATTTAAGTGAAACCCTGTAGCTGCCAGAATTCTTCCTGAAGCTGCATTTACTATTGTGGGTGGATATGGGTAGAAGGAGAAGAGACCTAGGAGCAGTGGCAGAAGCAGGTATGGCAGCCTTGAAGCAGAGATCAGATGGGCTGGAGCTGGGGAAGCAGAAAGAAGAACTCTCTCTGGTGTTATTAAGGAGTTTCCCCAGGGAAAGGGTCAGGCAGTAGAACAGAGGTTTGAAACACCTGGTTGGGCTGGGCATGGTTGCCTTTGAAATGTGTCATGCAGTCATTCTCTATGTAGGTCTCATACATCGACCCATCTGTGTGTAGGGCATGTCATTCCTGTTCAGGCTATGCAGTAGCAGCTCAGCCATACTGTTCAGCTGCAGGGCTGGGCCTCCCCGGGAGATCTGGGACCCAGGCTTTCAATTCCCTTCTGAATTTATACAAATCATAACAGAAATGTAGTGATCATCTAGGAAAAAAGATGCTTCAACTCCTAAGCCATAGAAATCTGAAGGAAGACTTCCCCAGTGTTCATAGACTTCGAAGTATGCTTCTTTTGTGAAGTCAGGTGTTGCTTACAAAATGATTTGAGATTTTGAGCAGTGATGAGCTTCTGACATAAGATAGAGGGAAAAAACACTGCATACCCTTAAGAAGCCATCCTCTTTGCTATGTCAGTAGCAAGCTTCAAGATCAGTGATACCTGATACTCTCTCTTCACAAACTTTTTTTTCTTTTCTGGATAAAAACTGCCATAAAAAACTAGTTGCTTTTTTTCTTCTTCTTCTTTTTCCTCATACTAGTATGATTTAAGAAAATGATATCTGTTATGTTTGCAGCCTTAAGGTCTGCATCAAAATTACTAGATAACCACTGCAACCTGGCATTTGCTTGTACTGAGGAAGACATTTGGGAACTAAAATGCTCCTGGGAGATGAGAATGTGACTTGGATTTAGATTCAGTAACTTTTGTTTTCCAAACCTTCCAGTTGCGCACTGTTTTCCCACACAACATGTAATATTAACTTATTGCAAAGTATAGGTTTTAAGGCAGTGGTAAAGAGGACAACAGTCATCTCTGAAGGATGTGGGGACAGAAAAATACAAATTTTGGAGGTAAGTCCCAAAGCCGCAGATGAGATGCACAACGTGGGAGAAAATGACAACAATAACAGTCTTCTGGACCCATTCCGAACACTCAGAGTCACTATATATGTGAAACCCAAATGACCCATTTGTAAATCACCCATTTGCAAACTGCTTGACTATATATTACTCTTTCATTGTTTCAAGTCCTCTCAAAGAGCTCTGAAGTAATATGAGACATATAGCAGTTAATATATTAATACGTGATTGATTCTCCAGAATATTTGGACTCTGATAACTCCATCATAGGACCAGAAGAAATCAATGTACCACATACTTCTTATGACAATGAGTATAACTTAACTTAAAATAACATTAAAACTTAACAGCAGAGATCAAGAAACTGGTGTTGTACAGAAGAACAACATCAGAGATAGCTTTTAAGTTGGGGAATGGCACAGTCTGAACGGCTGTTGAGGACTCTTTTTACAGCATTTTCCTTGAGAGTGTAGTTGAATGCAAGCTAAGGCAGACAGAGAGGTGAAATCTCTAGGAAGAAAAGTGTGAAGTGTTCAAATCTAGTCAGGTGTGCTTATTTGCATATAAATATTAATGTACTCAGATGCCTCTGATGAGAAGCCCCTCACATTCAAAAACTATTTTAGTTCTTGAATGCTTTGCCCCAAAATCAAAATTCAGTGCAGGAACAGTCCTAGTCCTAGCCCTAGTCCTAGTCCTAGTCCTAGTCCTAGTCCTAGTCCTAATCCTAATCCTAATCCTAGTCCTAGTTCTAGTTCTTTTTATCAATACCTATAATCACACATACTCATACAAAAATAGAGTTTTCAAAAATTGGGACCACATCTTAATTCTTTACAAGTTTATTTCTCTCATAGTGATTATGTAACACATTTCCCTTAATCCTGAATAACCAAATGAATTAGATCTTGTTTTTGTTGTTGTTTTTTCCCTTCTTGCTGCAGAAGAGCAATGTTTATTTACCTGAGATAGTGATACACAAAAAGCTTACAAGCTTCTTTCCTTCAGTCTGTTAAGTTTCACTGTAAAGAGAGACTTTTCTATTCCTGTATACCAAAACTTTTCATGCCACTAACACAGTTCATATGATTCCATTTTGGGGACACACATGAGAAAGGGATTGTCCAAATGATACTGCTAGAGACAGTATGTGAGTTGTTTTGTGTTTGTCCACCTTTTTAATTAAATTATATAACAGCATTAAATAAAATCATTTTAAAAGGCTAAATAATAGTTGAACATCACCTTTAAGTTAATGGTGCTGATTTTGTCAAAACCAAAAGCATTTGGAGGGTTAAAATATCCATAGTTCAGGCTTGGCATGCAGACATTCAGCAGAGAACTGAGACCAGCCTGTAAGTTTTTGCCTCTCCTGCTTTCCTATCCTTAGCTGCAGTGTCTCTGGGTCTCCACACAGGACCTTTAATTTCACAGTTTACCTGTCTGTCCTGAGAGGTTGAAGCACTAAGCCCACATGTGTCCTCCTGGGAGTTACTGCTGTGCTCACATCCAGTGCATGGGTTCAGCTCCAGGACTCACAGAGCAGGTCTGATACCTGACAACCCTTTGGGTATACAGAGGTTGAACTTAACAGGCTTAATGTTTAATTTTATTTATATTTAATCATGTTTGGCTGCATCGGTCTCTGAAAAAGCAACTCAGGCTGAGAGCTTATGGTTCAAAGGTGCAGGTTCTCGGGAAATGTATTAAGCAAATCTCTACAGGTGAATCTCCACTTTCCTTCCAGTTCTGTAAAATCTAAAACCCCTGGTGCCCCCCAGTGGCTTTACAAATTATTGCTTAAGATTCGCCGTGAATAAAAGTACTTGAACCCAACACGAATACAAAATACTGCCAGAATTTTGCTTTGTATTTTACTGAATATACTCTGTTTTTTCTTGCTGCTATGTCTTCCAAATTCCTTTAGGTTTTTTTTAGTGCAAAGAGTGAGACATAAGCAAATAGTGCCATAAATAGACAAAAATACCGTGGACAGCATGGGCCCAGAGTTTTCTTGCAGTAAACCAAATCTTTAATGTTTTGTTCATACCCAGGTAAATTTGGATTAAATTCAGTTGGTGATTAGATTCAGCTGAATGATCTAGTAATGCAGTGTGACATTTTTTCAGAGCTATGTAGAAGACATCAGTTTGGTTAAGGCTACAGAACATGAGGATAGGAAGAAGCAGTAAAAGACCATCACAAAACCTGTGTATGTTTCACATAGGGTCAGCATCTATGTATGCACATACTTTTGGTCAATTTTCATAGCTATAAATTCATGCTGATGGTATCAGCAGAACATTCAAATGCTCTGCAAAGGATTGGGTGTTTTATTGGTCTCATCCCTGACTCAAAGGGCTTTCATTCTAATTTTAGGGGAAGATGATAAATGGATGTAACAAAGAGCAGAGAGGAAGTGGTAACAACAGTAAGATTGGTTGGTTTCATAGGTTACTAGTGTGCCCAATAGGAAGGTTTTGGATCTGTGTTTTTATTCAATATAAACAATGTTTTTCTATTTTAAGAAATAAACAAACATGAGAAAGCTATGATTAAGACAAAATGTTTTGGGTTTTTTTTTTTTTTTCCTTTCTTTTCTGTAATTTCTGTTTTGCTATGTTCTTGCCTTTTTGGAAAAAGTTCCTGTGAGATAAAACATTTCACATACTACCCTGGCCCAAAGTAAAATATTTCATTTTTGTTTGGTATCTGCCCTTGAACTTCCAAAAAAAACAAAGTGCAAATGAAGGGAAAGACATGGGGCTAGTTTTTTGTTTTTATAAAGTTATCTGCAATCTTATGCTTTTAAGCATAATCTTAGATGATGATGATAATTTTTGGTGCAGTCTGGCGATTGCATGAAGACAAACTGTAATTCCAATAGCCAGTTTCTACTTGGGTTTTTTTGTTTTGTTTTGTTTTTTGTAAGGATAGTAAGCACTAAACTGCTGAGGATAGCCAGTGAGAGGGGGACTGGATGAGGTACTGCAGGTGCCTGATGAGGATATGGGTTCTTTTTTCCCAAGTTCTTTTGAATTAATTTTCTGTTTGGAACAAAACAAAATGTGGTATCAGTGTGCAAGCATCACTGACTTCTGTTAAGACTCCTCAGATGGTTGTCAGTATTGGTTGTTGGTATTTTCCCCAATTATTGCATCTTCCAAGAGCATTGGTTTCCTGCATTTCAAAATAATTGCTCTGGCCTGGTGTCCAATGTCACTCTTATTCCCCCAGTGACTTTTTAACAGGTTGCCCAAGGTTGCTATCAATTTTTGCTACTTCTACTGCTATCACCTTTCTTTTCAACTGAACCTGAGCACCCAAGTCAGAAGGCTGTGCAAGTTCTGCCCTTCTTTACAGTTATTATCCTCTTAAGTGAACATTTCTAAGCGTATCTTTCCATGTTTTTTGGTTTTGGTTTGGTTTTCTTGTTTGCACTGAAATTGTGATAATTTTCTCTACATATTTCTGTGAACTTTCCCTGCAAGAAATTTTGGAATCTTTAGCTATTCTCAAACAAAACAAGAATGGTAAAAAACCTAAAGAAGAGTTATTACAATTTTTTCCTACCAATCTGGTATCATGACAATTATAAAACTGTGCTGAAATGTTTCATGAAGAAACAGGTTAGTTCTGACTAAGATGGACTGGGTTAGAAATATAGTAATGGCTCAATACAGTTTGTGAAAGTCATAAATGGGATGTAAGTTCACTTAAACAGATGGCTACATGTGAATATTAATTCATATCAGAAGAGGGAACGGAGCAAAAAGATTAGGGATGGAAACAATTCAGCACGTCTTTTCTCTCAATTAATCAAATTTATACAACATAGATACTCTCTTTTCTCAGCACGTCAGGCTGGCACATCAGTTTGAACATTTGGTCCTTCAGGATGAACGATTTGAGATCTGTGCTGAGGTTATCTTGGGTCTGGTCTGCTTTCGGCTGAAGGTAAGGCAGCTAAGTCCTCCTGTTTCATGTGTCATGTCTTAAATCACTGTAATAACCTGCTGTAGAATATAGTCTTTGTCATTAATATACTTATTTATTTTTTAAGAAAAATAGTGGAAGTTCATGCAGATTAAAGCAGATTGAAATAAACTATTTTGTTAAAATATAATCAGATGCTTAAGAGACATTCAAGCCTATTTAGGTATGGAAATACATAGTGAGATCAAACAACTCATCTTAGTCTACCCAGTCATACACAATTACTGTTATATTTTATGTTTGATGAGCTTTGTTAAACAGATTGTTTTATTAGATTTTCCTAGACTCATATTTATGATGTGAGTGTATGTGTATTAGGTGTTTCCTGTCCATTTTTTGTATGTGTATATTTAATATACAATTTTTATTTTTATAAATAAATAGTATCACGGATAAAGATTAGAATAGTGAACTTTTTTGTTGTTTTCTTTAAAAAATTTTTCATTTATAAAATTCTATAGTCAAACTGGGCAAATATCCCAGTCTGCTCTTATAAAAGTTAGACTGACAGGTTCCTTTAACGTGAGTAACAAAGGCTGTTGAAGCTAGGCAGCTAGCACTTCATCCTGTGTTGCTATGTGAGACAAAAATACCAAGATTTTTTTTAATCTTTTTTTTCATTTTAAGCAATTTACTACTGTTTTTGAAGATCTGATGACATATTTCATTTTATTCTCAAACGCTGACAGACATGAACTAGAAAAACCTTTGATTCAATATTAGCTGAATCTGCAAAAGAAGCACTAGTCCTCCACGGGGGTTTTTTTGGCATTTGATATTAAGAACATCCATATTCTTAAGAGAAATGCTTACTTTCAGTATTTGAGCAAAAGAAAAACAAAGCACACTCGGAGAAGAGAAAATTCAAAACAGAATTTTATGCATGTAAAATCCCTCTGACCTTCTGCAAGATATTTAAAATTTATATCTCCTGAAGTCCCTCCAAAATACTCAGCTCTGTAGGATCCTGTAGCGTATACTTCCTATAGAACTTGAGGTAAATGCTTTTTTAGGGTTTCTGCTGGTCTTATGACACTTAATTATGCCAGGGATACATTAACTTAAGTATTTCTTAACTAAGGGTAAGATTTCCAACTTCATATTCAAAAGACTCTCACAGCAGCCATGTTTAAGCAAAGACTGTAATGTTTGTTTTTTAAAAGTTGGTATAGTGCACTGCAAAGCTTCCTCCTACATTTGTTTGATTAAAACTAAGAAAACCAAAAATGTAATTAAATGGATGCAATAATGAACGCTTTTATATGAAACTACATAGCTCACAACCTTAGGTCACAAAAAAAGCAGTCAGCTAGCACAAATACTCCGGTGTGAAAGCTGCTTCTAAATCCCAGTTAATCCATAAATCTCTTTCTGGCTGAAAATGATCTGTTGAGCTGTCATCTTTTCATAATCCTTTGATGGCAAAGCACTGAGAGATGAGAAAGTGGTTGTGCGTTACTTGTGGTACTTGGGCTTGGCTGCTTGGTGGTATTTCAAACTTGCTTCTGAAAGTCATCACTGTTGAATTACAATGATTTCAGGGCTCAAACGAACTCAACGAGGCATTTCTTAAAAGCATAAATGAGGCCAAGAAGATTCATCTCGTCCCAAGCCACCTGGGAAAGAAGTTTGTGCTTCGTTTTGCTGTTTGTTCCCGCACAGTGGAATCCACCCACATCAAGTTTGCCTGGCAGCACATCTCACAGCTGGCAACTCATCTTCTGAACACAAGGGAGCAAAACCTCCAGCAGCAGTAACAGCAGTGAAGTAGCAGTGGGGAGGAGGTAATTAACTGCCTTTCTCTGCTTTGCCAAGTTCTATTTTAGGGGCAGGTGGCAAAGTCGAATTATGAAGGAAAAAAATAGAAAACCTGTTGTTATGTAGCCCAGCTGCAATAGCAAAAGCCTTGCCAGCAAGTTGTGTTGTAACCATAGTCATTCCTTCTCTGTGCTGTAGTTTCGTCTTGCCATGGCACGTAGCCATGGGGACTCCAGATGTCGTTTCTTACCAGTTTGTAATCAAAAGTATTTATTGAACCAGGCAATGGAAATAGAAAGGCTGGTGCTCCCTCCGTTGTCCCCATTAACCTAGAGCACTCCAACTCCTTTCTTCACTGATTAAACTGTGAGGTGTTGTAACCCATTAACATTACTATGACTTCAGAAAGAAAGCAAATGGGCAAAAGTTCAGTAACCTGATTATAACTCTTTTCAGGTCCTATGGAAACAGAGACTGCAAATGTTGCTGTTGTTTGGGGCACTATCATGTAATGACAGGCTGGCTGCAGCCATTTGGTAAATAGAGTGAGGACTTCAACAATTCCTTTATTACACGGCCAGATCAGGGAGGAGTAAGAATGAAATTAGTGCTAACCATCCTTATAGCAGGCTCTCTATTTTCCTTTAAAGAGTTTGCTTTTTCCACAGCCATTTTGTCAAATCTTATCAAACAGATTATGCTGGCTATTGGTTTTCACTTTGATCACTCATAATGATGTATCTTAAAAGCTCCTTCTTAAGACTTCTATCAAAAGCCAAGTGCTAGTTGATATTCTATATTTTTAACCAAGCAGTGATTGCTTGAAAATAATCTGGAAACCACATTCTGTGAAATGGAGTTGAGACTTCTTTTTATGGCTATCATTCTTCTTACTTCATTGTGTAATAAGTCTTTGACAGAATGTGCTAAGAAATGCAATGGCATTCATTTCTGAGATTAGCTAACAAGCAAGATAACAACTACAATAATAATAGAAATTTAGAGAACTATCCCCCAAAATGTGCTGTGGTACCCCCATCAGTGGTTTCATATGGTTGCACAGAATATGAAAATATTGGAAAAAAATTAACCCTTACAGGATCAAGATACCTCAGCAGGGAAGGCAGTGGCATGCTGTCCTTCTGTAAGGCTAGCCAGAGGCTACATTACCCACCCCCCAAAAAAAAGCTCATTAGTATTTCTTTAAGGAATTGATTTTACAGATAACAGAGGAACTAAGGGATGATGAATAAATATAGTGAAACTAAGTAATATATGGCTGAGCTATTGTCCATGACACTAAGCTACAGTATCAGAAATGTTGATAAATTTTGATAGCACCATTATCTTTAGCAGAACCAATATGAAATTGGGTTATTCTGCAGTGGCATAATTCAATAGATTGGTAGACTAAAGAGAGCAGAAAATGCTGGCATTTGTTTCCATTCTTTGTCATTTTTTTTTTTTTTTCAAATCAATGTTATTCTGTTCTTGTAACTTGAGAAACAATTCATAGCACATACAGTCCACATTGATAGAATTCTACAGCTTTTCCTTTGTGGAAACACTGTAATTCATGAGACAGAGCAGAGTTTCACCTTCTCTATGGGACAGAACTGTATTTTGTATGTGAAATATATAAGCAGGTCTGTCTGGGGGGGAAAAAATATCTGATTTATCAGAGTAAATCCAGGATAGTTCCACTGAAATGAAATTTAATTGTTTGGGTTTGTGTGACTATAACTGAAATGAAAATCTAACTAATAAGTATTGGAAAGAAATGCATAAAGCAGGGTAACACTAGACTGAACATAAAAGGATTTTGGTGAAGATTTCTCCATGGATACCAGAGGAGAGGTGTGTGATGCATGGCTCTGTGAGCCCAGAACTGCTGCGGAATAGGAATGTGGGCAGGATACACACCCAGACCCAGGAAAGGTGAAATGTTCCCACCAGGCAAGAATTAGACTAAGTCCCTCTAGACATTTGTAGGAAAACAGTGTCAAAACTGATATTTAGTTAAACATTTTTCAGTATATGGGTATCAGTTTTAGAAGAGGTATCTGTTGTCTGATCTGTTGTCCAGATACTAAGACTCCTTTTGGCAAAGAATTTAGGATAAGAATTAATTAAAAATATTATAGATGCAGGCAAAGTTAATTTATTTACATTTATTTACATTTTTAAAGAAGTGATGTAAGTAAAGCAGTGACAAGACCCATGGAATTACATTTCTCCATGATCAGCCCAATACAGAAATACAAAGTTCACAGCTCAAGGTTTTCTGAATTTGTGGCACGATTTGAATATGTAACTGGTGAAGTGAAGGCCTTCTTAGTATCCTCTTTCTTCCATGTGATAATTCCTTCATAGACTATTAATGATAGGTCATTTGAAAATGAAATAGGAGCTATGTAATCAACTCAAGAACAAAAGCATTAAATAAAGAACATTTTTGATAGGAGAACACAACTGCTGTTTCTGTTCTGTAGCTTTGCAATGTATCTGTAGGTGACAAATTTATGAATAGTTAGTATGTGAACCTGGATTTATTGTGCCCTGTGTGCAAAAACTAATATTGTCTGTGCCAATTATGTTTAATATTAAAAATCATTCCAAAGTCTCAGAATTGTGCTTTAGTAGAATATCCATATCACAAGGGAGACAGCATGGCTACTGAAGAAGGTGGGAAAATAACTTTTCAGGAACCATACACATTTTCTTTTAAACTGGTTGAGTGCTAATACAATACTTAAATTCTTAATGATAATGACAGATTATAAATATATTTTATTACTGGTGGTGGCATATTGAAAAAATGTGTATTTATGGAAGTGCTGCTGATATATTATACTCTTAACTGCACTATAATTTATAAATGTCTGATTTGCTCTTGCCTTTAAATGTAAGATTCTGCTTATGGTTGCTCCTTATTGTCCTTATTGCCTCCTGTAAGAATACTACATCTGATGAGAAGTACTCACATTGCAGTTGCTCTAGAACAGCATTCTGATCCTTGAGATATGCATGAACCTGAATGGCACAAAGACAGGAGCAAATGAGAAATAAAACTGAGAACCCTGAAGACCAGAGTGGTGGGGGCAGATTAACCAGCCATCAGTGGATAATCTCTACATAGCAGATCTAGACTCTACATGAGCTAAATGGAAAAATAATCAGGTATTTAGTGCTTTTTGATTATAATTTGTGAACTGTTGTGCTGCTTTAAAACCTGTATCCAAAGCCTGTAAAACAAACATGTAGGTTTTAATTGGCAGCATTAATAAATGGAAACAAAACTGACTATGATGTCTTCGCTCTTAACCAAGTTTTTCCTATTTTATTCATGCCAGATGTGCTCTAAGGGGTCCATCTTCTCTCTGTCCTGATTTTCTCCATCGGTGACTTTTTCTCAATGTGTTCTTCAAACAAATTACTTTGCAAATAAGCATTCCTGCAGGAAGTTTCCTCCTCAGCAAAATGAGTCTGAAAAATGCCTGGCCATAACCAGGGTTGATGCTGACCTGCAGCTGGATCTGCCACTGGGGGCTTCAGCTTGGGTTTGCAGCTCAAGTTCTGCCAGGCAGGACAAGGCAGAGCCCTGTTCCATTAGCCCAGCTTGTGCTCCCAGGGGAAGCTTGCAGCTCCAGGCTGCTTTGCTCCTTACCCATGTGCAACCCAAGGGAAACCAGGCAAGCATGCCTTGGGGGAAATTTGATGGCATCAGTGCTACAGACTAGAAATGTTAGCCAAATTTGGTCTTAGACGACAGCTTGTGTAGTAGTGTAGACAGTTTAATATGCTGTCTGTGCTAATGGTGTAACAAGCTTGATGTATAACAAAAACCTGACAGTAACTCTAAGAAATGTTTCTTGCAGGAAATTAAATGTGCACCCACACAGAAGTTAATACCAGAGGTGTAACTGCAGCACAGTGTGCTAATTTGCATCTAGGCTGATGTGCTAATTTGAATGCTGGTTGGTGTGATGCAGCTAGAGACTAAGAAGATATACCTTAGCATAAAAGGAGGGCTAAGGAGAACCTTCATCCTTTATTGGTTGCAGGGGCAAATAGTGATCAAGGATGAGAAAAAAGCTGAGGTACCCAATGCCTTCTTTGCCTCAGTCTTTAGCAGCAGAATCAGATGTTACTTGGGTACCCAACCCCCTGAGCTGGAAGACAGGGATGGGGACCAGAATGGAGCTCCCATGATCCAACAGGAGATGGTTAGTGACCTGCTGCACCATCTAAACATACACAAGCCTATGAGGCTGGATGGGATCTACCCAAAGGTACTGAGAGAGTTGGCAAATGTGCTCACCAAGCCACTTAACATCATTTACCAGCAGTCCGGTCTAACTGGGGAAGTCACAGGTAGGACTAGGGAGGTGACTGTGTCTCTGTACTCAGCACTGGTGAGGCTGCATCTTGAGTACATCTTGGAGCCCTTACTACAAGAAAGACATTGAGCTGTTGGAGTGTGTCCAGAGAAGGTCAATAAAGCTGGATAAGAAGTCTTATGAGGAGCATCTGAGGGAACTGGAATTGTTCAGGTTGGAGAAAAGGAGGCTGAGGGGAAACTCAGGGGGGGGAAACTGAGGGGAAACTTATCACTCTCTAGTAAGGTATAAGTTGTTTTCTTCTCCCAAGAAGTAGTAGGACAAGAGAAGATGTCTCCAAGTTGTGCCAGGGGATGTTTAGATTGGATATTAGAAGAAACTTTTTAGCTTAAAGGGTAATAAAACACTGGAACAGACTCCCCAGGAAGGTGGCTGAATCACCATCCTTGGAGGTGCTTGAAAGATGTGTAGATGTGGTGCTTCACAGTAAGCACTGGACTTCGTAGTCACCTTAAAAGTTGGAGTCAATGAGACGAAAGGTCTTTTCCCAGCAAAACAATTCTATGACCAGATTCAGTTCATAGGATACATCCACTTACGCCCTGCAGGGTGGCCTGGTTTTCCCTCCATATCTTTGGCAGAGTCTAACTACTGCTGCTGAGAGCTTTAACAGAGCTGTTCTCCCAAAGGCCCGTTCAGCTCTTCTGAGGACACTGGGCACAGCATCAGTCTCTGATGCTGCCAGGGCTGCAGCTTGTGCCACAGTGGAAGCAATGGGACAGAGCTATGGAGGTCTGTGTGTGCAGGGGGTGCAGGTGCCCATCGCTGCCACCAGAACCCTTGGGCACATCTCCTGTGGGATTTGTCTTCAGTCAGTCAGTGAGGAGAGCCTGGGGCTCTGCTGAGCTGGCCTGCTGACTGAAGGGACAGCATCCAGAGGGACTTCCAACCAAAAGGAGAGCAACAAAGAGTGGGAGCTGGGGTGCGCTGATGGGGGGGTGGCCACCCGTGGAGTTTGACAGAGAAGAATCTACAATGTTTCTGCTCCTGCTGTCAGAGAACATGGGGAACTGCAAGGACATGGCTTGGCCTCACAGAGCAGCTCATCTTTGGGTGTCCTTTCTGCTGATACTGAAACTGGCCTGGAAAGGCAATAAACGTAGCACCAATCATTTACATTCCCGAGCTTCTTCCTGACTGCCAGAGCTTTTTGCTGCATCACGGAACGGATTGGAGGGGACCTCAAAACTCATCCCGTTCCAACCCCGCTCTAACCTCCCACTAGACCAGGCTGCTCCAACAAGCCCCATCCAACCTGGAGTCCCAAAGCTTTATCAGAAACTCTTCCGAAGCGTGTGCCGGCTTGCCAGGGACACACAACCCTTCGGGGGCAGGCGCCAGTAAGGGGCAGCAGCACAGACCTGCCAAGCCCACAGCCGGGGTCCCACGGCCACCATCCCGGAGACCCCCGGGAACATGGGGACGGAGGAGAGGGAGAGGGGAGAAGGAGGGGGGAGAGGAAAAGGGGAGAGGGAGGGGGGAGAGGGAGGGGGGAGAGGGAGGGGGGAGAGGCAGGGGGAGGAATAGGGAGGGAGAAGGAGGGGGAGGGAGGGGGAGAGAGGGTGAGGGAGGGGGGGGGAGAGGGAGGGAGAGGGAGGGAGAGGGAGGGAGAGGGAGGGAGAGGGAGGGGGAGGGAGGGGGAGGGAGGGGAGGGAGGAGGCTCCCGGGGACCTGGCCTCGCCCCCCGGGTCACGGATCCCCCGCCTATGGGAGGGCGTCCGCCTCAGGCACGCCAACCCCCCCCCCCCCCCCCCCCCCCCCCCCCCCCCCCCCCCCCCCATTTCCTACCACTGGCCGCGCCCTCCCGATCTCTGATTGGCTGCACCTCCCAGAGCCCTGTTATCCGATTGGGCGGAGGGAGCGGGGCGGGGCTTGGACAGAGAGGGCGCGGGATCTGCAGAGGCGGCGGCCAGAGCTGGTGAGTGTGTGAGCGGCGGGAGGGTTCGGGGGCTGCGCTGCCAGGGCCGCACTGCTGGGCCTCCTCTGGCGCCTTCCTGTGTCCACCCACTCCCCCGTGTTTCCCCCCTCCCGTACCTCCTTCTGCTCGGTGCCTCTCCCTGCCTTCTCGCCTCCCTCCTCCCTCCGCTTCGTCTCCGCTGTAGGCGCCGGTCCCGGGCCGCTGGAGGCGGTTGGCGGCCGTTGCGCCCCCTCCCCGCCCCTCAGGCCTTGGGGGGGTTCTCGCTGCGCTCTCGCGGCGGAGCCCGCACGGCCCCCATTTCCAGGCCCGGATTTCCAGGCCCAGGTTTCCAGGTGTGTGTGTGCACACACGGTTCCCCCGGTGCAGTGAGGGGGTCTGAACTGCCTGAAGCCGTCTCAGGGAAGGCTCCTGCCTGGCCGGTATCGGCCTGTTCGTGCTCCGGGGCGGCAAAGGGGGCGAAGCCTTGTCTGGGCAGCTTCGCTTGTGTTTTCCTTACTTGTTTTCCCCACGTTTTAAGTGGGAATACACGTTCGCATATGAATGTAGTTGCATCCAGCCCGTGGCTCGCCGGGTGGTTCCTTACCCTGCTGTACGCTGAGGCCGAACACTTGCACGCCAAGAATTCATTGTTGTCGGTGCTTTGATAACCCCTCAGCTTCAGGCGCTTGTATGAAGGTACCATATACACAGCCCCCGGGAAAAGTTGTGGCTGATGAAGAAAGACCGTCAATTCATGTATGCATTTGGCTGTCTCTTTGGGAAAAGTAGGAACGCTGTGAGGACAGCTATTAGGAACTAAAATAAGGAGAGACTAAGATTATGAGAAGGTACTTAAGAAAAAGCAAACTGGAGTTCTAAACTAGCTACCACTGTTACATTATTATGACCTCTTGATGTTGTGAAGATGATTACTACAGAAGGCGGTGGTGAACTTGAAATTTTATATTCTGGATGATGTATATCTGTGGAATTATTTTTTTGGAGCCAATACTTGTAAATAAGCTCTTTCTGAACTTAGTTTTTAGGTTTCATAAGATATTTTTTGATTTAATAGTTACAAATAGTTATGTGCATAGTAACAGTTACTTAGTGCATTGTTTAGTAGATGCTGAGAGTAAAGAAATAAAAGGCTGCAGCTCTCCACCTCCTGTTCACCTGTTGCTTGGCTGCAGATCTAGGCCCAAGTTAGACTTACCACAGTGTAAATGTTGAGGATAATTTTTCAGAAGTCTTGTTTTTGCATTTGGTGGGGGTTTGGTTTTTTGTTTGTTTGGTTTTTTTGGTTGGGTTTTGTTTTTTTTTTTTTTTTTTTTTTTTTTTTTTTGTTTGTTTGGTTTTTTTGTGTTTGTTTTGTTTTGTTTTTAAATTGGTTTCCCATGTTGAGGCACCGAATTTTCAGGTAATAGAGATTTTGACTTTACTAAACAGCTCTACAAAGTTGGGCTTAGTCAAACAAATTCCAGACTAAAACAGCTTACCTCCTTATTGTTTATTATGCACATAACCTATCCTTGCCATAGTCATATTGTTCTCTCTGTTGTCTTACCCTTATGTAACACTATTTGAAACAAAACCGAGAGGACTCCCCCACATGCCCCAGATTTCTTCAGCTCTGTTTCCCCAGTCTTGCATGTACATTACTCCTATACCTTAATCAGCACTCATACATAGTCTGTAGCTGATTCAGAAGAAGACTTAAAGTTGGCTGGTACTTTGTTGGAAGGGGTGTGGAATATATGAACCACCACATTTAACATTGTAATTTTAAGTATTCCCTGACTAGAACATCCCAGGCCATATAAAGTTAAAAAAAAAAAAAAAAAAAAAAAAAAAAAGAGAGAAATTAAAATTTGTGTGCTTTGCTTATGACAAATTTTAGATGGATGTCCCCTATGGGCAGATAAGAAGAATTACTTTGTGTTAGTAGGTTTCTGCAGGCCTTGTTGACAGTGATAAGTTTCTCATTTCGCTTGTGCCTGTGTATCTTCTGAAATCACTTATTATTATGTTACTCTGCACATGGTACATTGCAAAGACAGACTTACTTGAAAATACATTGTAAGTGAGCATAGCCTATCAAGCTTAGAGTACTTCTTCCTAGCCAAAATGTAATCCTTCCCTGTTTCTTTAGGCTAAAAAAAAATAGTGCTGGAGGAATTTAAGCTATGCTTTCTAAAACTGAGGAACAACATTACATTAAACACACAAGGGCTTTGTTTCTCTAAAATGTAAAATGGGGGCATTTTAGTATGTTCCAGGTGAAATAAATAATTTTGAACATTTGCTATGAATCTGTAAAAATTCTTAATCTGAAAGTTTGCTACCTTCAGGCTTATTCATTCTACTTTTACCTCCCTTCAGAGACTGCGTATACTTGTATTTATTAGCTTCGTTGTTTTATTTTTATCACCATTGCTTGTAATAGTTGTAATTATTCTGACAATGATATAGTCTTCCTGGATCTGCACTGTGCCATATTCTCTCAAATGAGAGTGAAAGCATTGGTGATTTCATTTAACAAGGCCGATTTTTGTTTGGCCATCTGTTACCTTCCTTTGTAGTCTACTTACCTCCCCAGGAGACCTGGGGAAGCAAACATCTTTTTTTATTTAGACTGAGGTACTCGGAAGAGAAAAAGTTTTATACCCCAAGGGTGGCTGCTTTTTGAAAATGGTCATGTGCCCAGACTGGCTATGTAGCTTACAAGATATACTGTGCTATTTCTCTCAGTTAAAATAATGCTTTTGTGTATATGTATTTAGGAAAGGGGAAAGCAGCCAAAGCAAATAGCTGTGAAATGTATTTTTTAACAGCAAGTATTTTATGTGTGTTTCAGTGTCGGTGATGGACACCCCCACCCACAGCACCTTGCACCTGAGTGACTGGCAGAAAAGTTACTTTGCTGTTACCTCTGGCACCTGCACACCCAGACAGAAGGCAGATGAATACCGTGCCAAACTCCTGCGTGTTCAGTATGCATGGGCAAACTCTGAGATCTCTCAGGTCTGTGCTGCCAACCTGTTTAAAAAATACGCAGAGAAATACTCTGCAATTATTGACTCTGACAACACAGAGACTGGCTTGAATAACTATGCCGAAAACGTACTGACTTTGGCAAAGTGTCAGCAAAATGACAGTGACAAGTGGCAATCTGCCTTGACAACAGATAATGTACTTGAATTAAAGTGTGTGCAAGAGAGGATGCAGGCTGGCAAAAATCTCCATCCTGCTCAGAGGGCACCAGCAGATGCCTGTGTACCAGCTGATAAAGGGGTCAGTGCCTCTGCTGCTCCAGGTCTTTCTAAACTTGGTGTCTTCAGCAGTGCCAGAGAGGCTGAGCTCTGTGCTGGCTCAGCAAAATGTGCAAGGCAGGGGCTAGATATCCTTCAGCATCCCTCATCTTCAAAGTCTCTTCAGAGCAGTGTGCCTCCTGTGACCAAAACATCGGGTACACTGGCTGCCTCTTCACCCTCCTTAAACGAGCAGGTCCATGCAGATTTCCAGGCAACTCCGTTATTTGGAAGTAAAGACACAGCAAGTATTTCTCTGAAAATGTTGAGTAACTCTTGTGATAGTCAAAATTTGTCTCTTTCCAATCAGTCAGTACCTGCTTGGTCTGCAAATTCTGGAAAAAGAAAAGCGTTTTACAGTTTGGCTGATGAAGGCAGCACAGTGAATCCTTGCCTTGTTCCGTGCCAGGCCTCCATTATGACAGAAAACAGTAGCTTTTCAGGAAATAGAAGCAGAAATGAAGAGAGCGGTTTTCCTAGTTTCAGGACTGCAAAAGAACAGCTGTGGGTGGATCAGAAGAAGAAACCTCAAAACCTACCCCAGCGTACACCAGTCTCATCTTACGGAGGTGTCAAAAAATCACTAGGTGCAGGCAGGTCTCGGGGTCCATTTGGCAAATTTGTCCCTCCAGTTCCAAAACAAGATGGAAATGAAAATGGAGGAGCACAGTGTAAACCTCATGCAGGAGGAGCAGCAGATCCATTGCTGCCTGTAGATGAACGACTGAAAAGCATAGAACCAAAAATGGTTGAACTCATTATGCACGAGATCATGGACCATGGGCCTCCTGTTAACTGGGATGACATTGCTGGAGTTGAATTTGCTAAAGCTACCATAAAAGAAATAGTAGTGTGGCCCATGCTGAGGCCAGACATCTTCACTGGGTTACGTGGTCCTCCTAAAGGAATTCTTCTCTTTGGTCCCCCTGGGACTGGCAAGACTCTCATAGGCAAGTGTATTGCATGCCAGTCTGGAGCCACTTTTTTTAGCATCAGTGCCTCTTCTCTGACTTCCAAGTGGGTAGGGGAGGGGGAAAAGATGGTGCGTGCACTGTTCACTGTGGCACGATGTCAACAGCCAGCAGTGATTTTCATTGATGAAATTGATTCTCTGTTGTCTCAGCGAGGAGAGGGGGAGCATGAATCGTCAAGAAGGATAAAAACTGAATTTCTGGTCCAGTTAGATGGGGCAACAACCTCTTCTGAGGATCGTATTCTAGTGGTTGGAGCAACAAATCGACCCCAAGAAATTGATGAAGCTGCCCGGAGGAGACTTGTGAAGAGGCTGTACATTCCTCTTCCAGAAGCCTCAGCTAGGAAGCAGATTGTTACCCGTCTTATGTCAAAGGAGCACTGCTCTCTAAATGATGAAGAAATTGAACTCATAGTTAAGAAATCAAATGGATTTTCAGGGGCAGACATGACACAGCTTTGTCGAGAAGCTTCTCTGGGCCCTATCCGCAGTCTTCAGTCCATGGACATTGCAACCATCATGCCAGACCAGGTGCGGCCTATTGCTTTCCTGGACTTTGAGAGTGCCTTCAGAACTGTGCGGCCCAGTGTCTCCTCAAAGGACCTAGAGCTGTATGAAACCTGGAACCAGACCTTTGGTTGTGGTAGATAATCGTATCCTGTCTGCTTTGCAGAAGTGTTTCTTTGGTGTGTATTAAATCCAGGATAATTTAGGGTCTCTGTGCCTGTTTTTGCATCTGTCTTTGAAATAAATTTTCTTTGTCTTTGAAATAAATTTTCTTGTGTTACACAGGCAGGTATCTAGAGATACCTGGCTTGAGATTTCAGCAGCTGAAAAGGCTGAGAAAGAGCTGGCCACAATCTGAGAAATTGCTGAACACAAGTAGCAGAGTGAGAAAATGACAAAAAAACCCCGAATCAAAACCAAAGAAACAAACAAAACAAAAACAAAGCCCCAAACAAATGGCTGCTTTGAAAGATGGAGGAATTTTACTAATATTTAAGGGCAAGATGGTCAACCCTCACATATAATTGAAGGGTGCACTGGGGGGAATCTTGCAGGGCTGTCTGTGCTGTACCAGTAATGCCATGCTAGGCTGAGGGGACCCAGGTCATGTTATTAGAAATACCAATTTTGGGCAAGGATGTGGAAAAACTGGGACTGATGGGGAAAAGTAGCTAGGGATGTGTTGTTTGGGAAGAGATGGGAGCAGAGGAAGGGAAGAGTCAAGTATGTAAGAATAAAAGTGTGGGTGAAAGGGAATGGTCTTATGTCAGCAGCACTCTATATTGTTGTGGTCTATCCCAGTTTCTTATTAAATCCTTTTCCCGATGATTTCCTACTTGACCTAGCTTTTTATCACTGCTTCTGCATCTGTGTGTTCTCTGGGTACCCACAACTGGAGAAGAGGTGATGGGTCTGTAGGATGTGAGGGTCAGCCATGGGATAGCTGGAATGTTTAGAGCCAGGTGCTGCATTATTCCTGGTGCATGGAAACTTCACTGACAAAGCTTGGCATCGAACTTCATGCTGGACTAGCTGGCAAGCAGGACAAAACCAGCACCTCTAAAGAGTCCAGAAATGAGCCCGTGGCAGGATAAGGGAGCTCAGGGTTCCGACATGGATTTTAGATGAATCTAAGTGCTGTGTCAGTGTTTGCAGGCTCTGTGAACGAGGTGTCCTTGTGAAGATGGAGAGTGCTGGGCTGTGTGTGTCTCTGGTCCTGCTTGGCTGCATTGAAGGGACAAAATGAGGCCGTGTTGTGGGGGTTCTGTGAGTGCATTTACTGACTGTGCTGTGCATGCTGGTAACAATACTCCTTGCTCTGTTTTCTGGTCTGTGAGTGTGTTTGTATGTATCTGCTGGGTTGGGTTAGGGGCTCAGCCTCACTCCTGGCTGGACCTGAAGGCAAAAGCAGCATCAGCTGTATCCATCAAGTCTGGAGAAACCTTGGTCTGAGAGTGCACCTGACTGGGCTCTGGTGGCCAGGAAGGAGAAAGCCTGTGTCCCAGCATGAGCTTGGGTTCCTGCACTCATTAAAAAAACCCATCTGGAAGCAATGGTAAAATTCCTAGCTAGCTCGTTCTTGGTGTTCTTACCTACAGTCTGTAAGAAATGCGTGGCCTTCTGTTCACATAACCTGTCCTTGCCTGTGGGCTGGACAGAGCTGCCCTGAATGGAAAATAAAAGCTTTCTTTTGGATTTTTTTGTTAGGGTGGCAGAGCTGTCTGCAGTCCTGTCCATGCTTTATTTTCTGTTTCCCTAAATGGGGGAAATGCTGAGCTTAAAAGCTAGTCAGACTTAGATTCTTCTTGTAAATGCTATTTATCTAGCAATTTTATAAAGCCATTTGGGGATTACAGGGTCTATGAGACTGTAGTGAACCTTAAGTTCAGAGTAATTTGTGACTTGGCATTCTTTAGAGCTCATCCTGATTGAAACATTAAAAAAATCCATCCCAATCTTTTTTGTAAAGTCTGGTCTGTATTAGAAATTGTTTTGCAGAGATGTAAAAATTCAGGTATGCAAATATATATGCTAATTTTTGAAATGGGGAAAGTAGAATAATTGGATTATTTTCTAAGAGTAAATGTGTGATGCGGTCCAAACTGATTGAGTTTTGTGCCACTTGGGTAAAGATTATGAGATTACATCTACTCTTACAAGTTCACTGTTGGAGAGTGTCCTGGTTTGGGCCAGGATAAAGGTGGTTTTGCTTTTAGCTAAGTCCCTTGTAAGTAGTTGCATTTGCTGAAATTAACAGCAAGTTTCTCATGCAGTGTGTGTGCTTCTAGGACTGATAACACTTGATGTTTATAGTTACTGCCAGAGACTGGTATGCAGAGCCAAGGACACAGAGGCCCCACCTGAACCCTCCTTTAGGGAGGAACAGACAAGATAGATGCCAGAACTGACCAAACAGAGTATTCCATCCCATATACGTCACACTCAGTATAAATTTGAGGCATCACGAGGGCCGAGCCTGATTTTTTTCCTGATTTCCTGCTTCCCTTCCTTCACCTGGCATCCTGGAAGGATCCCGTCCGTTCATCTGCCTGTGGTCCTGATCCGTGCCAGCCCATATCTGTGTGTTCCTGCCTCCAGCTCCCGACTGCTGCCGACTCCAGGAGTCCAGCCTGGACTTTCCCAGAGCTGCCCTGCAGCCTCGGTGGTGACGTGAGAGTTATTGGAGGAAAGGAGGGGGGAGGAATGTGGTATCCATTTTCCTGTATATTTGTATATATTTAGTAATTTTACCTATTTATCATTACTGTTTCATTAAAGTTGTGTAGTTTAGTTTCCAACCCATAAGTCTCTCTCCCTTATTTTCTCTCCTTTCCCTATCAAGGAGAGAGAGAGATTAATAGAGAGCGTCTGTTATTCGGTTTAATCGCCGGGCCAGTGTTAAACCGTGACAGAGAGCTATAAACATGTACTAGGTAAGATCTTTGCTCTCTCCAGCCATCTCTCCAACCCTAATGAAAACACATTCTTTGAAATCTTTTCTCAGGCAAGTGAATGAAAATCCCAGAGAATTTTAATTGTTTAGTAAAACCCGAGTGCTGCTTGAGGGTAATAAAACCCTTATGTATGATTAAATAATTGCCTTATTTATGCTGGGAATTTTTCTGGTATGCTATGTGAGCACACTGGATATAAATATTCGTATTTTAGTGGAAATGGCAGGGAAGATGGAACATACTGACAGAGAATAAAAAACTTTGAAGACAACAAGGACTGGGAGAGAAATGTGGTGCCCCTGTGTTTGTCCTGTGCAAAGTGAGACTTGAGATAAAAGGTAAAACCACAGCAGCAGGCAGGAACATTCTTCCTCCTACTTCTTACCTTGTTCATTACTTAGCACTTCTTTGAGTTACATGAACACACTTCTGTTTTACATCAGATGCACTGAAATAGTGAAAGGGATCATTAGGTGAAGTTTATTCTTTCTCTTTTTTAGTAATGATGCAGGTATTAAGACCATCTCTTCAGCATTCCAGCAATATTTGGGCTTTGCTGTGGGACTCACAAATCAGCAGGACTTGCAGTACTGGCCCATTATGTATTTCACAACCTGCTCTAACAGAGCCACCAAAGGAGATTAAGTTGCCAGTAACATAATTTCACAAAATACAGAAAATGCACAGACTTAGAGCAGGATTGTAATTTAAGGGAAATGATGCAGATAAATGCGCTTTAATGGATCTGTTTAGTGTATGCAAGAAACCTATGTACTTTATTCTTTTTGGCTGGCTGAACTTTGTAAGAAGAAATGCAGGACTCTCCTCTAGTTTTGTGGTTCAGTAACATTTGTTGCACAATCTAGTTTTTCTTAAATAAAGGTAAATAATTGCAGTCCTGGAAAGGGGAGGTCTTACTAACACACAAGGCAATTCAGACTTTTCATTGTCTCAGCTGAGCTTCATTCTCTTTTAGTTGAGTTAGCTAGATTGTCTCAGAGCAATGTGAAATCCCCTGATGAATTTTCATTTATAGAAAACTGTGCCAACACAAGTAGGTAAAAAGCTGATGAAGCAGCTATGATCATCATCTGCTAACGGTGGGTGGGCGGAAACCAGACTGACCCCTGAGAGAACTGGTAAGATTGTCCTGTTGAAATCAGGCAATCCCTGTTTTTCTGATTGAAATTATGGAACTACTCCCAAGCCAACATCTCATTGGAAAAAGCCCCACCAAACAAAGTCCCACTTTTCTTATTAACATTTTAATTTTGATGGCAGTGAGGGGCTGGTCTTGGTGAGCACTTACAAGGACTTGAAAGATCCTTTGAACTGTAGATGTGCTTCAGACACATGATTTTTTGACTTTATTTTCCCATCTTTCCCAGCTGCTTTCAGTAGCAGTGGAGCCTCTCTCCTCCATCACTTAAGTCTCTAACAAAACCAGCTGCAGGAATGACCCATGTGAAATATTTGATAAGACCTTGCCATTTGTCTATAACTGCACTTGGAATATGGTTTTAAAATTAACTGTGCACCAATACTATGATAATTTAATATTTTCTATCTTAATAAAATATCATGCAGGAGTTGTAAAAGCCTCAAAGAAGGTAAGATATGGCCTATATATGTATTCCCCTATTGCCAAGGCACATACCCTGCTCTAGAGGTTGTATGAGGTTGTTTTCCTGTAGCAGAGGAAGATGCAGCAGCAAGCAAAAGGCAATGCTATTCTCTTTCAGAAGCTGAGGGTCAAAGAAAGTGAATGCTGCAAGGATGCTGAAAAGATGCTGAATCTAGTTTTTGGCTGTCAGAGTGGTGATGCAGGGCTTCCTCAGTGTATCTTGCTAAGCAAGATGGGAATGACTGTATTTCTCCCCCCTGGGCATGACTGGAACCTTAGCTGGGAAGGAAGAAGGGGACCAGAAAAGCTGTAGCTTCAGCTGTGCAAGCTTGAGCAGGGGCTTGAGTTTTTTTGTGGTGGGTTTTTTGTTGGGTTTTCTGGGTTTGGTTTTTTTTTTTGTTGTTTTTTTGAAGTAAATCAAAATTTTCCAGGCAGTGGCTCGTGGAGATTCCTCCCCAGTTTGTACAGGTTTTGAATTCTGTACTGTGAGTTAAAATGTAATGAGAGATTAAATTTTCTGGGCATCTGCTTTTAGAGTAGCTTTTATGGTTTTCTTAGTAAGAAACTTTTAAAAATACCAGTAAATAGAGCAAGTTTTTATGTATAGCTGTAGGAAAGGATGTCTGTCAGTTGGGGTGGCCCTTCCATCTAAAACTGTTACACAGAACCATTTGGACTGATAGGCCTCACCAGTTAGAAGTATTTCTCAGTGGTGATCAAGACATGTAAGTCTGTTTTCTATTTTTCCAAATAAATAGTTGTCTTCTGCACCAGTTACATCTAGTGACTACTTATCCTTGCAGATCTGATCCAACCAATGAAATTTCTTACTGGAGTTGTCATAAAATAGCTTGTATCATAGATTTAATTCAATGTCCTGAAGAAAAACTTATTCTTTCACCTATGGTCTCCTTATTTTTTTTCAGATAAGATAAGAAGTAAGAGGAGGTGTGAGATATTGACATAGTGAATCTGAACACTGTTGATATATTGTATTTCTTGCATAATAATTATTTACAGAATGGATATAGATCTGCTATAGTGAAGGATGTAGTCATGTAAATAGAATTACAGAGAATCTTAATTTTTAAAAAATTATGGAAAGGTTTTTTCCAGAGAGGACATGAACTCTGGAAGCTGGTTTCTGCAAGCTATTTTCCTGCTAGGTACTCTAAGAATGGTGCAATTTGGCTTCAAACCAGAAAAAAAGGAGCTAATTCAAAAAGAATCAACAGAAAACAGTGAAAAGTGTTGCGGAAAAATTGATTATATATAAAGATGCAAATAAACGTATACTTTAAAGTTATTTGGGCAATGGTTGCATCTTTTTAAATATTTGTTGATGGCTTAATGTCATATAAAAGTACACATTTAGCAGTGATGGCATAAAATTAGAAAAAAAGAAAACCTCCACTTTCATGGAAGGTAACAGAAACTCTGGGCTTGTGTAGCTACACTGTGAGTGAAGGAAGAGATGGAAAATAAGCTTGTAGTGACAAGGGAGGAGGTAATGAGGAATTGGTTTGCAGGTTCTGTGATTAGTCTGTTATATTCTGAACATCCCTGTGGGCTTTTTCAACAATTTAAAAGTTAAAAAAAATATAACTAAAAGTTTCCACCCTACTTACTGGGGTGCCTCAGTGTTGTATGACAGTGTTTCGGCTGACTGAAAAGATTTAACTGAGACAGTTAAAACCTTGCAGTATCAGAGTTCATTCCAAAACCAGAAGTTTTGCACGACAGAAGTTCAAGAGGACTCAAGATTGAAATTTAAGAAACTTCTGCTGTCATCTTCTAAAAATATATACTAATGCTCTGGCTGTAGAGGTCTCAGAGCAGGCAAACTTGGGAACTGCTCCATTTTAGTTTAATTCATGAAAAGGATTTCTCCCGTGCTTTTAAAAAGAATTGTTGTGGTAGAATTCCCCAAATAGTTAAAATAGTAAAACTATTATGTCAGGTTATTTGGTCCCAATTTTATCTTTACCCATTTTATCTTGACAGGAGTGAGAGAGGAATACTGCCTTATTTATACCTCTACAGAGGGGATAATATCGTACAGAGGAGTCCCAATATCCTGTACTACCTCTGCCAGCAGATGGGGGGGGCAATGGTTCTGCTGCTACCCTCATCTGCAGGCTGGGGATGCCTTTCGCTCAGTGCTATCAGCAAGGAAGGTTGGGTGATGGGGAACATGAGCCAGAGGAGCTCAAATACTTTTGCTAGACAGGTGGTTAGGACAGACTTAGCAAGGTATCTTGCTCGGTCTCTACTTAGAAAGGTTTGGAAAGTTATGGAGAAATAATTATCCACGCTAAATCCACTCCATTTCCGGCAGCAGCAGACTTAAAAAAACTAAATAACACCTCTGTCGTGTTGTCTTCACCTTTTTTTACAGTCTGCCACCAGATGGAGATCTTTTCCCGAAGAAGTCAACCCAGTTTCCTGATGCAAGCCTAAGGACAGTCAAAGTTATGTTTCCTTGTCTTGTCCCCTTAAAGCACGCTGTGTTAATGACTTTTCACTGGTATTTTATTAAGGATTATTGTTGATTCATTGGGTGGCCTCCCATTTTTAAGATTTTTTTTGGGGGGAGCTGTGAAAATCAGGCTGACCTCCAGAACTCCCTACTTAACAAAAATAGGATTAAAAAAAATGACTTTCATCTTGTGTCTCAGGCTGTAATATTACACTGGGTGTGATAATAACAAGGTGAAACTGATCCTCAATCTTAGGAATTTTAATTACAGAGTAAAGGAGTGGATATGAGGAGTCTTCCAAACTGAAGATACTGTAAATGCATTGAAATTCATTGAGATTTGTAACAGGTAGGTAACAGTCTTCAATTCAACAGTCTTAATTCATGTGAATTTTCATTGGTAGCAAATGGTATTTTTTGCTCTCCCCATGTGGCCTTGCAAGTAAAAATCATTTGTGCTGTCAGAATAGGGTTGAGCATCTGGCACCACTCTTACCTCAGCAGTGCAGGGACTTTCTCCTGACTTACCTGTCCCAGAAGACAGAGCTACATGCTGGGTACTTTGTTGGCTTCCTGGCTGATGTTTGACTGAGTTGTCTGGGCAGCTGAAGGGAGCTGGTTGGGGATAGCTTTCAGGACCGAAGAAACCTCTTGACTGATTTCTCCAGAGAAAGAATTCTCTAGAGCTGCTGAGATCTTCAGCCCCTTGTGCCCATTTCAAGTGAAAATCACAGATCCCATCCAAGATCATGGATTGAATATTTATAAAACCCCATATGTGCTTAGATTTAAGTGGCTAATATTGCTCTATCTTCCTGAGTCCTATGGTTTCTCACTTCCCTGCTTTGTGGGTCAGATGCTTTGCAGCCAATTTACATCAATTCCTGGCACTGTTTTTAAAGGAAGCAAGGGGGAACAGTGTGAAGTCTCACTTTCTGCCAACAACAGGAAGCGTATGCTCTTTGAGTCAGGCAGACTGTTTCAGCCATGCCTTGTGTTGAACCAACAAATTACTGCGCCACAGATTTGGTCTTCAACAGGGTAGCACTGCTCAGCGAATCCCTAGAAAGGCAAGAGCACAGCACAGGGGCATGGATGCTGGGGAAGCATCATGCTGCTGCAATCCCCTTTTTGAAAGGAGCATTTGCCTTTAGTCATCTGAAGGGGAGAGGAAATGGTGTTAACCCTCTTCTATTCTATGGATCTGGACTCACTGCTACTGAAATCTTGCTGGGGGTGACTGCTGGAGGAGTCTCCCTTTGGCCCCTTGGGATGGTGCCATCTAGCAAGGCTGTCCTGCTATAGAATGGAAAGGGGTGCACTCCTGGATCCTGTCCTTCATTTTTTGGGTATCCAGAGCAGGCTAAGGTACTTTGTGGAGTGCAGAAATCTGTCATGTAGTTTTTCAAGACTTCTATGTGTTGATTCAAAATCCCAATTTTCTTTTTTTCCAGGTACATAGTTTAAATTCAAACTTAAAATGAGGCTACCTTAAAAAAAACACAGAAATCCCTTCTCTGAAACATACATCTTTTCCAGAGCTGTTTCCAGGCCTACTTTTTGTATGCTAATTGTACATGGCATTTATACAATTTTTTTTTCCTTTTCTTTCTTTTTTGTCATTTCAATAAAACTTTATAGAAGATCAACTCCAAAAGCCAGTGTTTTTCATATCTACCTTCATTTCCCCCAGTGTTTTACTGATGCAGAACCAGGCTTAGTTCAAAAAACGCGAAGAATGTGCAAAGAGTAATATTCTGAAGACATCAGGTTTGTATTTCACTGTCCCCCAAATATTTTTTGTACAACTTGGATTTTCTTCCCCCTCTCCACTACCACCAAGCCTATCTGTGGTTGTTTCTCCTGGGCATTTCCTTTCTAACTGCAAGCAAGCAAGCATGCAAAGGTGTGCTGTGGGGCTGGGTATGTTTTGAGGTGTCTGGTTAAGACTGAAGGCAGATCAGCATCCCTGAGGTGCTTGTCTGATGGCTAAGGATGGGATGCTGCCTGCTTTCCTCCTGCCTTATCCCGTTCCCTCCCTGCAGCTGGGGTGCTGGTGGAGGTGATGGGCTTCCCAGACTGAAGATGCTGGGTGTGGATAGGCTGGAGAAGGGCTCTGAGCAAGGGGTTGTCAGGAGGCAGCTGTGATGGGGAGAGCTTGGAAAGAGAGACCTTGTGAGCCAGCCTGTGAGAAAGCATTTATTCTGCTTTTATTGAGAAAAACTCCAGCAGTGACCTCAGAAAACACTGAGAAAGATAGGCTGTGCAACTTCCCCTGTTGGCAAGGCATGAAACAGTGAAGGGACCTGGCCTGCCATCCCTCCATGCCTTCTGGAGATCCTCCCCTGAGAGCTGCTGAATGGCACCAGCTCTTCTCAGCTCCCTGCTGACTTTATCTTGCTCAGTATTAGTGAGACCCAGGGCTTGAGAAAAAGCAAAATGTTGATGTGATGTAGTATTCATAATCTAGAATTATGGAACTGGCCAGAGGCTTAGTAGCAGAAGTACACAGCACAGTAAGATGTGGAAAGGAGGACGGGTTTTTGAGTTGAATATTGCAAAGGAAATTAGGCAAGCAGTTTATTTAGGAGAAGCAGAACCAAAAGGAAAGCTCTTAGCCTTACCCCTCTGCACATACTGCTTCTCCAGAGAAGCTGTGGTGATCCTGCAAAATTTGACAAGGAGGGTGTAACAAGTCCTTCCCTATTTTCTGGAAATCCCACCCTCTTTCCACAGCTTATCTGAAGTTTCTATTTTGCACGTTGGTATTTGTGCAAAGTTTCCAGTGAGCTTTCAGTGTTCTGTTGTAAATTAGCCTGCCAACTAAAGCCATCAGAGGCATCTTTTTCTTTGGAGCAAAGGATTTTTATGTGGCTATTGCCTGCTGCTTTGTTTTTTCAGTTTTGTTGTTTGTTTTGGATTTTAATTTTTTTTTTATTATTATTTTCCTGACATAGTTGGGAGGACAAAGAAAGTGATTTTACAGTGTTTGTAAAGCTTAGAAAAGTATCCCAGTTTGCTGAATCATTTGGTTGCCATAAAACTGTTACTTGAGCAGCTCGTTGTGTGTCCATAAGAAAACTGAGAGAGGGCCCACACTACAGCACATCAGGCAGAGCCCCTCTCCCAGTATAGTTTTCCTTTTATCTGTAATTTGAACCAATTTGTGAGGCAAAAGCTGTCCAAAAAAAAAAAAAAAAAAAAAGCAAAAAAAAAGCTGTCCAAAAGCTTCCATCCTGGGAAGGTTTATGTCTCTTTGTATAAAAAAATCTGATCAAAACAGTGTAATAAGTGTAAAACAGGTAATATAAGATGTTTTCTGTAACAAAGAAGTGGAAGGAAAACTGTCATCTCTTTGTTAGAAGTATATAAATTACTGAATATTTTGAATTAAGCTCACCTATGGTGTATGCACATACAGCATGCACACACACACACTTTGAATTAATCTACAGCCTGAATACTTAGACTTGTGAACTTTCTACAGCTCTTACAAGTCAGTGCAAGGGTCTGCAAATACAGATTCCTGTGCTCACTTCACACTGAAGAGGAAACCTGGTCTGCTGCTGGAGAACAAACAAGTCTCAGAAGACCTGGCTACCAATCCTAATTTTGACAAAAACTCCTTGCACGACCTTGTGTAAAGAATTTAGGCTTTTTTGTGTGTGTGTGCTTCAATTTCCCTTTCGGGGCAGGGGGGAGGATGTAGTAGTTTTTACCAGCTTTTCAGAAACTGAATCTTGGATTTTGGAAAGGAGGATGAAATGATATTCCTTTTTGATTCAGACTCATTCCCACTTCCTATAATCTTAACCCCACACACACTTCTCAAGACCTGCAGAGCTACACACCTCCTGTATTTGAAACAAAAATGGATATTCTCCAGAACTCTGTGTTTCTGGAAACTAGGGTATTAAGAAAAGAGGGTTTTTTTAATAACAGTAATGACAACATAAAAGGAATTGTTAAAAAGGATTTACACTGTGATTCTTTGTATTAAAAAAAAAAGGAAGTATGAATATACAGCAAGAACACCTGCTTTGGCTCTCTGAATTTGTCAGAGGGTGGGTCTAAAATTCATACAGAAACAGTTTTAGTTCATAAAAGGAATTTTAGATTTAAGGATAATCAAGAGAAAAGGTCGCCTCTTCTGTACCCTAAAAGACAAGCAATTATTAAGAATGGTAGTCTACTTTTTGCCCCCTAAAATGCACGTTTGGTCTTTTTTTATTCTGTAGTTCTAACTCTTACAGTAGAGTGTAATTTCTTCAGTGCTGAACTTGATGTGTTAATTTTTCCACCCAATCTTTTACTACCCTTCATTTCCCTTCTGGTCTTCCTATCACTTATGGTACATTTGCCCCTACCTTCAATGGCCAAATTATGATTCCTCTATCAAGAACTATTTAACAAAACACAGGCATATGCCTGTAGCCTCCTTCTCAGGGTTTGGGCTTTGGAATTTTCTTGAAAATGCTTAATTTCACACTTCTTCATCTATTAATACGTGCATTTAATTGTCTCCCTAAAACCCCTGTAGCTTTTCTTCTTCTGTATGTCTATTATTTCTGCTGATCAGGATCTGATTTTTGTGTCAAGGTGAGTTAAATGCATTCTAGCTGGCAGCTGGGCAGAGCAGCTTTACATGCAGGAACTGCAGCGTCTGTAAGTGCTGTGTGATCTCCAGCAGCTTGATTAGTTTCACTTACACAGGTTTTACTCTGGTTACTGCAGTAGAAATCGTCCTGTCAGTTGCCATCAGAATATCAGTGTTAGACCTTATAGAGCTGGTTGGTATCTCAGTTAGCTTGCTATTACAAAGGGGTAGCAAGACAGATGTTTCCAAAGCAGAAGTAATCATTATAATTTTACCAATATTTGGTGAGTTCAAAAAAACCCCTACCTACATGTGCGTGTTAAGTGCATTTCCCATGTGCATTTGCCAGACTATGCAAATAAAATACTATATTTAACACGAGTCTAGAGCTAAGTGACTGGATGCAATGCAAAATTTAAAAGTTTGAGAATGTTTCAGAGTAGGACTTCTGCATGTTCAGAACAACAACAACAAAAAAGTAAAATTCATATACCAATGGTAATGTTAGTGCTGGCAAATATATGTTTTCAGCAAGTATTTACTCCCTTTTCTTTTTCTGCAACACAGTGGAGAATGAGCCTATCTTCTCTTCCATGGCTACATGCAGAAATCTCCCTAAGATGATAAAGGTACTTTTTTGTACACTACAACTATCAGAGAAACAAAACTGGAATGTTTGAATTGAGATTTGAACCTCTCTTAATGTTAAGAGCTTTTTGGATCTCTGTTTTAATTTACATGACATATTAATGCTGCAGTATTTAGAGTAATCCTTGTCAGTGCAGCAGGAACTCTATAAAGACTGCAGTCAAATAGCCATTGCTATGTCCTTTGAAACAAAACAAGGAGGAAAATAATAAAAAAGAAACCCCTCTCTTGTAGTACATCATATCTATGTGTTAAACTGCTCCCTCAATATTCCTGTTATTTTCCCAGGGTTTTCTTGTAAGGACTTCTGTGCAGGCTGGTCAGAGGAGGGGCCCCTCTGGCTGCTGTGGGGCAGTGGGTAGAGATGCTGGGCTTGTCCGGGGCTCTTGGCTCTGCTCTTGGTAGTAAGGAGCTTACAAGGGGCTTACATTACCCCAGGCCTGTAGCATACCTGTATCCGAGCTCTGTGGATTTCGGTGCGTGGAAATAGAGGATATGAGGTCAGGCTGGGTTTTGCTGGTTGTCTGTAGGATGACATGAAATTTATGGACTTTAAATTGAAAAATTGAGCCTGCTGAAATTAGTGCAAAAATTTTGATGGCCTGAGCAGAGATCAGGGTTTCAGCCCTGAAATCTTTAGCTGAGACCCTCTGAGTCCTCCCTGCCTGCACTGTAGGTTTCCCTAGAAGATTGCTGAGAGCAACCTCAGGCAAAGAGTAGGTTCAGAATTAAAATTTAATCTGGTTGAACATTTGAGTGGGAAACAAGAAGTGAAAACTGTCAACTGTGCCCAGATCCATTCAGATCACTTCTAGGGACAGTTTTGATACCAAATTATCCTTGTTATGCAAATTTCCTCACCAACTGGCTGGTTCCCAGTTATGCATGGGGAGAAGCAGTGGCCACATCTGCTTCCCGTTTTGCCGTTTCGGAGACGAGCCATCTGTTTGGCCTCATCCCGAACAGCCTGCTTGGTGCTGATTAACTTCCTCACCCTGCCAGCCCTAGGCTCACTGTCTGCTGCAAGGTGTAGATTTTTTTTAATTTTTTTTTTCTTTCTTCTCTAACTGCTTATAAACCAGAACCTTCACTTCTCTCCCAAGGGACAGGAAGGCGTTGGTTTGTGTGATTTGCAGCCACCACCAGCAGCAGCGGTAGCAGCAGCAGCTGCCTTCTGTCACTCACATCTTTTGTATGTGTGGTCGGGACAGATAAAACCAGGAATTGTTCCATGTCCTGGGAGAAGTTTAAAGCAATGAGACCTTAACTTAAAAAAAAAAAAGTTTTAAAGCCTAACACAGCAAAAGTTTTCCTGCAGTTAACTGGGATCTGTTCATTTAGCAAGAGTGCTCACTTGCTCCTTTTTTTTTTTGATTGAAATGTGATGAACTCCTGCTGCCTGAAGTCCAGATTTGGATTTCTCACTGTCTTCCATCCCATTTTCAGTAAAGCTCTGAAAATTTTCAGGCCCTTCTCTTTTCTGGAAACCCATTTTCTGGGAATTACTACAGGGCTTCAAAAATGCGTCTGTCAGTGACTGCAATGAGGGTTGCGTGTTCCACAGCCCTGAAAATTCAAAGTCTGTGTAGCAAAAAGAAAAAAAAAAAAAAGAAAAAAGCATAAAAAAATTAACTTAAAACCTGGGAAACCATGAAAACCAGGGTAACAAACCTCCTCTCTTGTTAAGGTTAAGACTTCTGTTACCTTCCACATGCCAGGGGTGTGAGGGATTTTTGTCTTTCAGGATGCATTCAAACCAGAATTTTTCTCATGCACCATTTTCCTTCCAGATAAGAAGCCAGCTGTGTAGCACAAAGGTGGACACATCCTGGCTGGCCCAGAGCAGACAAGGATGCCCTGGAGCTCTGACCCACAAGACAGAGACAGGAGCAGTTGTGTTCAGAAATCAAACAATTTGGTTTTCCAATTGCCACATTTTCAGCTTCTCCTTTATTTTTGACCATCTCACAAGCTGACAAAAGCAGTGCTATATCCTCAGCAAAGTCAGGAGCATTTGTAACCCCTTTTCTTCAAATAAGATGTTGAATGATTACAATCCAGCCCCCTATACACACACATACACCCCCCCTCCCGGATACACACACACACACACACATACCCCCTCCCAAAATAGGAAACTGTTCTGTTATCAGATCTGTGTCTTCCAGGTCTGGGTCCCAGTTCTCATTTTGGTATCTCCTAAAATAATCTTGTGTGTTTTAGTATATTTCTTGATTTCAAAGACTGACTAGAAAATGTTGGTTGCTGAGGACCTTTCAATACTGTTTTGATGTTCAGACGCTGACATATGAACTGGGAACCCTGTCTTGGGGACTCGGGGCTGAAAATACTGACCCTTGGTAGTCGTATGTTTGTGTCTGTGTAACAGTTTGTATCTTGGCACTTACAAGAGTTACTACAATTTAATCAGTCTGTTGGGGTGGGAATTAATACAAATATGATGATTTTAATATACTCTTCAAAGCGTGATAGAGACCCAGAACAGATTTTTAGGTACACAAATTTGCATTTAAATCTGCAGATGTCTCTACTTTAGTTTAAGGATTTAATAGCATTGATTGAGAATATTATATTTAGTCTACTTTTGTTGTTGTTGTTGTTATTATTATTATTTGATGGACCATATTTACTTTGCAGAAGAGTCACCACTGAAATGGAAATTTGTAGTTCATTTTATTTACTGAGAAGTAGCTGTCATGGTCAAAAAAAGAATTAGTAGAGTAAAAGGTTTCTTCTTATAGAAAAAATAGTCATGGTTTATGATGAAATCATATCAGTAACTTAAGAAAAACCTAGATTTTGGGAACCTGTAAAAGAATTGATTGCAGTACCATTAGAGTTGGCAGTTTGTTTGTTTTTTTGTTTTGTTTTATTTTGTTTTTTGATTTGTTTTTATAAAAATCTCATGTTGTTCATCATAATAGTTTTACAAATGGAAATATTTCTAAAACTTCATAAAGGGTGCTTTTTCTAAGCAAACGAGTGGTTCTTGTTTTCATTAAATATGTGATGTGAAATTTACTGTGCTGGAATCTGAAGGAAACGGGGACACCTGCTGAGAAATCACCTTTGTTATGGCAAATAGTAGAAATAATTCCTCAGTGTTTTATTTTGAATTACCATGACTCTACATGCAGAAGTAATTGTGTTCTGTAATCACTGTGGCTGGCTGGTGGGAGGGAAGGGCAAGAGGAGAGGGCTGCAAAGGAAGCAAAGCCTCTCTAAGTCAGCTACTCCAAGGAGCTGTGTGAGTTCCGTGGCTGGGGACACTCTGATAGGAGAGAGCTAACTTCAAACTTTAGCAGGGCTGCTCCATGGCACTGGTGAACGTAGGGTGACTGACACAGGGTGGCTTTTTTTGGCCACAGAAGATGAGTTGTGAGGATAGCAAGAACAAACTCACCGTGACATGGGCTCTGGGTGTGGAAGCAGAGCCTGAGGCCATGGATGATGCTCAGTGCTCCCTCACTGCCCATTGAGCTGTCTACCATACATACATACATACATACATACAGACATAAATACATACATACAGACATACATATATGGCCCATCTCAGCACACAAAGTCACCACTCCCAAACACAGGGCCTCCACCTCTACTGCATGGCTTCTCCACCCACTTGGAGGATGACCAAAATACTCAAAAGTTCTGGGGTCTGGGTTTTTTGTTTGTTTTTGTCTGTTAGGGTTTTTTACCATGTTCTCTTGTCTTAAAAGGTACATCTCACTTTGCGGACATAATTTAATAAGAGTTCCAATTTTTATGAAATTTGCTTTTCCTTTTTCTCTTTTTTTTTTTTTTTTTTTAATAAAATGTTCTCAAAGAAAAATGAAGTTACAACATAAAACCACAGGGAAAAAAAGAGTGTGTAAATACAACTTCTCTATTAGAAAAGACAGTCTGGGTAAAGGCTGGGAAGCAGTTATTTTGTACTTTTGAAAACAGATATAAAATTTAAGACATTCACCTACTCACTCATTTTAGGGTTCAGCTAAGCCATATCAGGGTATTGCACCACAGAAAAAAAAAAGCAAACAAAAACCAAAACCAAACCAAAACAAACAACCCCAGAAAGAGGGAAACTACACTAACCTAGTTTTCTGAGGGCAGAGTTTGTTTCAAGGTACACATATTCAAAGCATCCTATTTTCATGCCATCCTTGCATATTTTCATAAATAAAATTATTGAAATTGTTGTTTCTAAACAAAAGATGATATTGTCCAAAAAAGAAAAAACAAAACATAACACACAGAACACATGAAAAGAAGCAAACCTATAGAAGTCCCATCCTGAACAGAAAATGCTGTTTGCCCTTGCCTTTAGACTATGACCTCTGGTACTTACACTTCTGTCTTGTTTCATATACATCATCACATATCCTGGTATAGCATAAATAAGGAAACACCAGACCCAGGAAGCAAACCCACTCTGATTGATGGCTGCAGCATCATGTCATATGAACCATTTTAGATATATACACATACATTTGTATATAGAATATTAACGATACACAAAATCACAGACAGAGCATGTGCACATCAACAAGAAAAGTGACACAGAGACTGCTGCGTGAGCAGGTGTGCACAGAGATGTTGCAAAGGCAGTGAACCCTCCCAGTATTCAGAAATAACATTTAAAAGCTACGTTCAAGGCAGTCCTAAATTCCACTGGGGCTGTGCTTGTTTACAGGGTTAATGAATGTGGCTTTATTTTTGTGCTTTTTAGTAAAAGCAAAGAAACAAAATCACCTGCCTAAGCTTCTGTCCCCCTTCCCTTTATGTAGGTGTCTTAAATGAAGGGTTAAAAAATTATAGCATGGGGCATAAAGTGACCTAAATCCTAGCACAGTAAGAAAAAGGTGTAAGAGCAGAATATTTCTGTACAGCCAATACCTGACTTCACACAGGACATGGAATCTGAGCAATTGCTTCATCCCTTCTTGGTTGGTATCAATCAAAAGTGGAGAGGAGTAAGAATAACTGTATGCATCCTAACCATCTATGGGAAAATAAACCCATATCTAGTTTAAATTTTTTTTTTAAATTAAAAAAGTTAAAATAAAGGAAACTCAGAATAGTTAATCTCTCCTAGTGAGGATCCTCTTTAGATCAGTCTTGTACAAAATAGTATAAGCATAGAATTGTTTGGCTTGGAAAAGACCAAGTCTATCATCGAGTTCACCTGTTAACCCATCACTGTCAAGTCCACCACTAAACCAGGTTCCTAAGCACCACATCTACATGTCTTTTTAATACCTCCAGGGATGGTGACTCAACCACTTCCTGGGGCAGCCTATTGACAACATTTTCAGTAAAAAAATTTTTCCTAATACCCAATCTAAACCTCCCCTGGCACAACTTGAGCCCATTTCCTCTTGTCCTATAACTTCCCATTAGGGAGAAAAAGCCAAGCCCCCACCTTGCTACAGCCTCCCTTCAGGTAGATGTAGAGAGCAGTAAAGTGTCCCCTCAGCCTCCCTTTCTTCAGACAGAACATTCCCAGTTCCCTCAGACACTCCTCATAAGGCTTGTTCTCCAAACCCTTCACCAGATTAATTTCCTTTCCTGACACACTCCAGCACCTCTATGTCTTTCTTGTTCTGAGGGGCCCAGAACTGGACACAGTACTTGAGGTGCCGTCTCACCAGTGCTGAGTACAGGGGCACCATCACTTCCCTGCTCCTGCTGACCACACTATTCCTGATACAAACCAGGATGCTCTTGGTCTTCTTGGCCACCTGGGCACACTCCTGGCTCACATTCAGCTGGGTGTTGATCAACACCCTGAGGCAGGCAGATCAACACCTCTGGGCAGCTTTCCAGTCACTCTTCCCCAGACCTGTGGCGTTGCATGGGGTTGTTGTGACCCAAGTGCAGAAGCTGGCACTTGTAGGACCTCATACAGTTGTCCTTGGTCCATCAATCCAAGCTGTCCAGGTCTCTTTTCAGAGCCTTTCTACTCCCAGGCAAATCAACAGTCCCACACAACTTGATGTTGTCCACAAACTTACTGAGAGTGCACTCCATTCCCTCATCCAGGCCATTGATAAAGATATTAAATAGAACTGGCCCCAGCACTGAGCCCTGGGTAACACCACTTGTACTGGCCACCAGCTGGATTTAATCCTTTGGGACTGGCCAGCCAGACAGTGTTATACCTACTGAAGAGTGTGCCCATGCAAGCCACGAGCAGCCAGTATTACCAAAATATTTTTACCTCATTTGCGGGTGTATTCTGTCTTGGAGCTGTAAGCGTAGCAGGCATTGATGACACAACCCTGTCTGGGCCATGGAAGGGGCAGACAGTTCCTTGTGCTTGCCCTCTTTACCTGGAAGGCAACAAGCAATTGTGTCTCTTGAGGCAACTGAGCTATAATATGGGAGTAGAAGGATCACCTTTTGGCCTGTAATTTACAGTGCTTGTTTTTATGGGAGGTCACTGGCCTTCCTGTATGTACCACCTTGTAGTGGAACAAAGCAATCAGACGCCTCTGATTACCGAGAAGTGGGTGTGAGGCGGTATCAAATCCACCTGTGCCCAATTAGGGCAGGCCCCCTATTGAGCATGTGCAAGACCAGGGGGCCAATAAAAAGTGAAACTCACAGCCACAGACTAGCTCACTCCCGAACACTGTATTACCTTTATTGCACTACTAGTGCTCATCACCTCCAAGGTGAGGCTCTCGTGGCGCAGCTGGTTAAGACCCAGTACTGCAATGCCAAAAGCCCTGGGTTCGAGACTCCACAGAGAGCCTCACCTTGGAGGCGATGAGTGCTAGTGGCGCAATAAAGGTAATACAGTGTTCGGGAGTAAGCTAGTCTGTGGCTGTGAGTTTCGCTTTTTATTGGCCCCCTGGTCTTGCACATGCTCAATAGGAGGCCTGCCCTAATTGGGCACAGGTGGATTTGATACCAGCTCACACCCACTTCTCGGTAATCAGAGGCATCTGATTGTTTTGTTCCACTACACCACCTAACAGGTACCAGTAATTTGTTATAATTGTAGCCACATGCATTGCTCTGTGGACACTCATATGCAGCATTGGCATCAGTGACAAAGCTACTACATAGGCACATATGTGTAAAATTCCAGTGTAAAAAATCCACTGTGCACGTCTCGTATGAAGTAAGTGTCTTACAGTAGGCATAAACAGCTAAGACTTGAGCCGGTGAAAAAAAAAATCTGCAATTCATTATTTTACTGGTATCTTTCCTCTAACTTCAGTGTTGTTGCTCCTGACTTGCACCAGCAAAAGTGAAAGCACAAGAAGGAACTCTGTGTGTCTGTATTAGTGTGTACATACAGGAAATGTATATCAAATATAGCTTCACGTTTCAGGCCAAATTGGCCTAAGTACAAGAGTTTATGGTTTCATTGAATTTCTTTCATAATAAGTACGTGTGCTTGCAGGCACTTAAGAGTGAAGATTGTGGACCTGTCTGACAAGGCTGCTGGTCTTGTTAGTTTAATGTTTATGTTTATTGAACAATATCCATTTATTATGCAGAGTGGAGATATTTATACATTAAGTTAATAAGATGGGTTATTTTTACAACTTTTGCCCAGGAAGTATTGCAGCGTTGATGACAGATTTTTATGCAGCTGCAAAAATTTCTTTTTTGCCCAATCTTAAACTAAGTATGAGAGTGTTCACGGAGAGGAATGAACAACTGGGAAGAGTAAGTCAAAAAGATGATGAGAAAAATATTTTTTTTTTAATATCAGCTGTGTTTGAGGTTAAAATCTTTTAATCATAGAAGTTTTAATTCTAACTGAAATTACAATATCTGCAGCAGAACCCACTGTGGAGTAAGCTCTGGATTTTACTGAACTCTGCAAAGTGCTGCAGTGTCTGGTCTCCATTCAGCAAAACATAATTTTGTTTTAAATCTTAGGATTAGTTCTGGTGAAATAAAAGTAACTTAAAGCACATGGGGAAATGATTTGTTGAATAGGAAGCCAGAGTTCTCAGCACCTTTGTGGGGCTTGGTCCCTCATTAAACAGCAAGTTCCAGGAGAAATGGAGAAGGTTACACATTTTGACTGGCTGGTTTAATTCAGCTCAGTGCTTTAAAAATAATTAAGTGAGACACTTACAAGTAGAGCCAAATAATCTACAAGACATCTTCTGTGCAAGCAAATGGAATTTTTTTTTTGTATGTAAGAGAAGGACATGTGGATATTTACCAAGCATTTTAAAAAGATGAAAAATGCACATAAAGACTCTTTCCCAAAAGTATTTCTAGCTAGTGCTTTTCTCAGTTGTACATCATACATTTCTAAATAACTAAAACATGAAAGAAAAATTAAATACATCTCTGTAACGTTTATGCAGAGAGAGGAGGGGTTGCTTAACAAAAAGTGGTCTTTTATTGGATAGGGAGGGAGAACATTTATTAAAAGAAGAGCCAACAATACCCTTTTTCTATACATTAAATGCAATTCATACTTCACAGAGTACATTACAAGGGTGTTTCTTCTATCTTTCATATACCTGCTTGCCTGCCTGGTGACACAAACAAGGTGTGCCGTGATGTGCCAGCAGCACCTTTGGAGATGGAGAAGTTCTACTTTTTACCACCAAAGCAATTCAAGACCCTCTGGCTGGGGGATCCCATCCCACCCCCAGTTGTGTGTGAAGTCATCTGAGATGAGCCTCTCCATCTTTTAATCATCCCAAAAGAGTCAAATAATACCAGAAAGTTAAAAAAAATTTTAAAAGTCTGGTGTAAGAGCTCTGTGCTAAGGGTTTTAAGAGAAAAGGCTTGGCCACTCCTGCTTGTTGTGTCCTTGTCCATGTGGTGCATCCTGTGCATGATTTACAGTTTTGGCAAGGCAGGTTTGCAAGAAGCATCAGTTAAGGGAAGGGCTTTCAACTATGTGACTACAAAAAGCTCCTACTTAGGTTACTAAAGGTTTTTGGTGATCAGACATTTTCAGTAAAAACTTTAGTACTCATTTTAGAAAACTGATTTGGACTGCATGCTACCAAAAGGAAAATATTTTCTTGTGGAGACACCTGCACTTTTGATCCTCTTGTTACTTTTTCTGTCCAGTCGCCTTGTGCTTTGTTGCTGCTGTGGCTCATGCAGCTCCAGTAACGCAGCTGGTGAGGAGCAGCTTTAACTCATGTGGAAACGGTGCTCCCCTCGAGTTATGTGGGAAGAGAATTCGTACCTGTCCTGGCTGTGGTAACCACACATGTTGCATTCAAAAGGATCACGGAACCCGTGGCAGCCCATATGGATCGTATACATCACGTGATCCAGGAAAAGGACTCGACAGTGTTCGCACTTGTAAACTTTCACCTGCTCCCCGCTGTTGCTGATCACCTTGAAAGCATCCTGGGAATTGTCAGTACCTGCCCTCAAGACATCGTATTGCCTGCTTTCTTCTTTTATAGAGATGCCGTTTCTTGCGTGGGGACCTATGTGGTTTGTCAGGTAAATTAAACCACTGCGCTCCTCATTATTGCTCTCTGTATCTGTTGAGTCTTGGCAGCTGTTGCTGGGAGAGGCATCCCGCTCCGAGGAGACGGATTTGGCTTTGGAAAGCAGCAACAAGTTCTCCACTGCGCTGTCCTGAGCTGCGTGGTTGGAGCGAGCCTGGCTGTCCCCCAGAGGTTTGTGGAGCTGATACATGGGGCTGATGACAGGGACCACCTCGGAACCACCCGGCGGTGTCTGGACAAGGGGACGCAAGGACTCTGCCCCCAGGTAACTGATGGCGTTGTTAATGGCCTGGTCTATAACGTGGGTCTGCATGATCTCGTTCTCTTTCTCATAGTTGGTGGTGGCATCGTATGGAAGATCGGGCAGGCATTTCTCACCTGCAGGGAAAAACAGTCAGGATTTAGAGGGATGATTCCTATATAATCAAGGAACAAAACACCATGGATCAATAAAACAGCAACGTGCAAGAGAAGAGCTGCTCAAATCCACCTCTGCAATTCACCTGAGTTATTCATACTTCTCTAACAGAGGTGGTCAGAAAAAAAGGTTAGTTGTTTTTCTCTGTTTGTGTTTTTTTTGTTTGTTTGTTTTTTTAACCTGTAACATAATTTGAAAAAAGCACTTTTGGAAAAGCAAATGGATGAAAACAGACTCTAGAAATAAATATATGGGGATTCGTGGAAGCTGCAGATTGAGTGGATCCTTTCTAACAGGATTTTTGACAAGATTATTTCTCCTTTCTAACAGGACTCTCTCATCTTACTCCTGCAGTGAGCTGAGGAATGCCTTTCCGGTTAGTGGAGACAGTTTACCAACACAGTTACAGTGAACATTGCCTTTGTGCAATGAAGCACATTTTCAGTATTTTTCTCTAAAAAACTTCAATTGTGCACTGTAAATTGTATGGTTTAGTTTTCGTCCTTCAGTTTCTTACAAATTGCCCACATGGGCAATGTGGTCATCTCTAATATGGGAGAAAAATAATGAAAAAATTATATTTTCATATTGTCACTTCCTCACCACACCTTGTGTTTTAAGTAAGCCATATTAGACACAGTATTAGAAGCTACCGATGTCCCTAAAAATTTGTGTCAGGAACCACCAACAGCCATAGAAAAAATTTACCTCATGGAAAGTTTTTTAGCCTCATTATCCTGTGAGGTAAAAAAACATATAGAGCATGATTACTTTTACTTTTAACTTTGAGTATGATTTGGGATCCCAAATGTAAGAGAGTACCCCTTATTATTATAACATCAGACTGCACTAATATACCTCCAGCTGGATACCCTAGTTAATTTAAGCACTAAGTTTCACTACAATTTCTCAAAATTTCTGGACAGATAGGACTTAGAAAAACAGAGAAGGTAAAAGTTAGGAGAGAGAAAAACTACTTAAATGCACAGGTGCTGATTTTATGAACAAGAACAGGGCAAGAATAGGGCAAGACATTACTGTTACTATCAGGCCCTAATAAATTTATGTACATTTAAAGAGGTTAAAAAAAAATCCCAACAGGGTCTCAGTGTCTGTCAGTATGCAGTCTGGATGGATGTTCTAGTTTAACAGATCCTGGGAAATTCACTGAAAGCCACAAACATCTCTTTGGGGTGCTGTCACCATTTCCTAATCAATATAACATTTGCTGATAGGCCCTGGAAAGTCCTAATTTGTTGAAAAGAAATGCAAATATGAGCATGGAAAATCTACCAGGAGATTGGCAAATTAATTTATCAACAACAATTTCCCCCTCCAGTTTCTATTCATAGTTTCTATTCAAAGTCAGTGAAGAGCCCAGGAATCTTCCAGCATAACAATATTGCAACGATGGGGCAAAAGAGTAGAAAGTCTTGCAGTCTACATTTCCCATCAGATATGGTTTCACACAAGTGTGTCCATGTTCTGCAAGCAGAGAAAGAAACCCTCTGATCATTGCTTAAGTTCCTATAAGAGATGTAGGGTATGGGTACAGACACCTTCTAGCTGCTCTGCACAAGCTTCTACTTCCTCTTGTTTCCTCTCTGTTATATGTGCTGCTAATTTGAGCACCCTTCTAACTGGGTTGGATTCTTTTTTTTTTTTCTTCCAGATTTACCCTTTCTAATGCTGTAGTTGTCTTTGAAGCTTAAGATTCACAATAGGCATTGTGAAAAACTTAAGTATCAAAAAACTCTCCTAATATGTTTGTATATCCTTCACTCAAGTGGGAAAAAAAGGAGGTCAAAATTGTTTGTATTCCATGGGTAGTGTATACCACAAAAAAGTGGGACTGGTTGTCATTATACACAAAATTTTGGGCATTCAGAGGGCATGATTTTAATAGCTGTTTCTTGGGTAGTATTTGCTTTATGTAGCATAACTAGTCAGTAGTTGGACTGAGAAGACCAGTGCTTATAAGAAAAAAATTGTTTCCAAGCAGACTGCCTGAAACAGACACAAACTCGAGGTAGGCAGGTATCATTTCTATATCTGGGCAATGCAGGTAATACTTGCACTCATTAAAAATAATAGCTCATTTCTGTGGTTATTAGAGCATAAGTAAATTAAACTGCTAATGGTGTGATGCGCTTCAAGCTTTGCACTGCTCAGGCTTCTGCAGCAGGTACCTAGATAGTAAAAATGCACTCAGTGTATGTGAGTACTTTTTCCTTTTCTTTGCTGTTTTTAACCCCTCACTTTGCTGCCTGTTGTTTGTTTTAACATGGTAAAAGCATGTCAACCTTGGCTAAAGTTCTCACTCATTTGGATGGCCCAGTTCTGCTCTGGTGTCTGGGAGATATTCCAGTTTGGAATACAGAGACAATTTTACAGGTAACTGGCTTATTTGTTGAAAAAAATCTCACTTTTGAAAGGCAATGAATTGAGAAAAAGTAGTGAAGCAGAAGACAATCTTTCCCTTATGCAAAGAATGCCATTTCCTCCTTCTCCCTGGAATTCAACACGAGGATTGGGATGACACGGTGATTTACAGCAATAAACATGTTTTATTACCCAAAAGCTCCCCTGACCAGCCAACCCAACCTTGTGTTAATCAGGAATGAGCCTATTACATGAAGCAGCAGGTGAGGACTGGAAAGGAAAGGATTCAGGGGCATTTTCTTGTCAGAAAAGTTCATCCTTTTGAAGGTTAGCAGATTTCCATAAATATCTGCTGTCAATAGGCTGTCTTCCTACACTGGACTCTGAATAAATAACTGACAGAAAACTTTGCCCTCCTAAAACTTATAGTTAAACTGGCTGTCTTTATGATTTCTCAGGGTGAAGAGAGAAAAGGAGAAGAAAAAGCTAGTCCACACCCCTGGATATATTGCATACAAGTTACTTGCTAGTGCCTTTTACATTTTAACACATCTGGTCTTCCCAGAGCTTTCACTGAATTAGCATTTTGCCTAATGCAATCAGTTACTGGAGTTACTAAGTAAATAATGTTTGCCTCACATAATTGATATATTTTTGGTAACTATCTCTACTAAAACTTCTGTCCTTTCATAAGCATATATTTCTTATCCTTGATTACCTGCTGGAATTGTTGCCTTTGGACTTGAAGACAATATTGAACTTTCATTCCAAACCTTTTGTTACACCACTTCCTGATGTAGCTGGGATTTCCCTTTTATTGTCTCAGAAGTACTTTCACCCTTGTGTCCCCATTGAAGAAAGTATATTGAGAAATTCTGTCTCATGAACTGGTCATTTTTTGTCTTGACTTTTGACTGAAGACCTTCCTAACCTGTTTTTTTCCCCCCATAGAATTCTGTTTTCTTTGGATGTGTCTTACAGAATACTATAAATGAATATTCAGAGAATTATAAAAGAACCTAGCCAGTTATAAGTATATTCTGTCCTCTAATCTTTTTATTAATTTAGGCCTAACTATATTGCTGACAAAATATTGTCTGTGGGTCTCATTTTTGAAAAACTGATATAACCTACTTTGTACAGGCTCACCAAACAAAACATCATAGGTGCAACCTCCCTTTTTGTGGGTATAGCCTCGAGTTTTCATTAAAACAAAAAACTACAATGTGCAAATGGGCATGAAGCTTTTCCATCATTTATAGAATGTCCTCAAAGATCTTTTCATGTAAGGATTTTTCTCATGCCTAGTTTTATTTTTTTCCATGGTCATTTTGGGCTGTAGAAGTATACAGATTTTATGAAGAATATTATCCAGCCTATGCTCAAATATTCACAAATGCTTTCACAAATGCCAGTATGCCTAGACCTGGATGTCATCCAAGAAGTTAACAAAATCACCCTGAAAGTGTGGTCAAATGCTTTCCCAATAGGAGATTTCTGTTCCTGTCTTCAGGTTCTTAAGGCACCTTCAAAAGCCTCTCCAGATCTTGTAATGATCTGGTTCATGAGCATTAAAAAAAAATTCAAGAGAAGGACTTAAAATTGATCTCCAGATGTGGAAAATTAAACATGCAAAAATACATGCTGGAGAAGTGTGGCTGTTTTTTCTCAAAACATTGCTGTTTCTGTTTCTGTAAAGATACTTATTGCTAATTTAATAAACCAAGTAAAATCATAAAGCAAAAGTACAAATCCTGTGATATTTGCCTTTGGTTTTGTTTTATTTTTTTTAGGAGACAGCAAACGTTTAACTCTTACCAACAAATTTCTGAGGCATAGAGCTCTTACGTTTGGCGACGTTACTTGCTAGTCTATCCAGCACGAGGGATCTTTCTGACCCTATCTTGCACAGGTCTTCAGCCATTTCACTCTGGTTATTTTCCTCTTTTATGACTGAAATCAAATGACATCAGAAGGGTTAGGCATGCTTGTTCCATTTTAATGGAACCGTTGTCTTCAGGTATTGTTTCTCAGGTGATTTCTTTCAGCTCCCAACCAGCAGGAAGGAGGAGCTCACCGCTGAAGGCACAGGACACTGCTGACTCTTGGTAAGGCCCTCATGCTGATTAATCTGTGGTCATGTTTCCCTTATTTAGGACACAAAAATGAGACTGAAACTGCAAGGCATCTGCCTGTACATAACGTAATCACTCCACCCTTGCTCTACAGCCTCTGTAAATAACTGAGGTCCTAACAGAATACTGGACACAAAGCATTCATCTTCTCACCCTCCTGCTGCCACCCCACACTCTCCCTCTGCACCTCTCCCAGGGGAACCACCTTCGTTAGCAGGAAACAAGGACAAACTTCTCAAGTCCAGCAGTGCAAGACAGATTTGCAAACTACACCAACCCTTCTCCCCACCCCTTTTTCTGTTTCCCTGGTAAATATTTCTGTACTTCCCTCGGTGCCATTTCAGACTTTAAATGACAATTTAAGTTGATAAAGTCACATCTACAGTGGAACCACTGATTTGTAATACTCAAACCTGTTTTCCAACCTCCTGCTGTTGCTGAGACACTGTAGAATTAAAAAGGAGCTTAGGTGTGTGGCTCTAAGAAAGGGAGACTATTTCTCCTTCCTTAAATTTTGCTACAGTATTTTCCTGCAGGAACAGAAGGGGTGTATGAAAATGGATAGTCAAAACAATGACTATGGAAAGTGTATGGAAAGATTTTTCTGACTCCCAGAGTCAAAAGGAAAGATCATATGCAGCAAGGTAACAGCACAACTGTTTTGGTTTTTTTTTTCTTTCTTTTTCTGACCAGGTAAGTCAGAGACAGGAGAGAAAGGGATTAATTTTACTTTTACCTGCTGCTAGGAAATGGATATTTTCTTGAAGTTGTGAGCTGTTATTAAGGATGGTTTTCAGATTTTGATTCACTGTTCTGCTGCATTTTGCCTGCACATTTGCATTGTTCCTGCTGAGAATTTATCATTGGATTTATTAGTTTGCAGTGCCTGGCACCTGGGTGTTTCTCAGTAGTTGAGAACACACTGTAAGTATGTTCTCTGCCACGTTTTTTTGGCAATATACCCCTGCCATAAAAGGATGATGGTGGAAGTTTCATTGTTCCTGAAATACGTGAAATCATGGTCTGGTGGATAACTTGAAGGAACAAGTGAAATGTCCTAGAGAGCACAGCCTGGCAATATCCAACTGAGGAGCACACAACTGGCTCTTGAGTCCTTGATAGAGCAGCACATACTGGAGTGACAGTGACACTGACAGTGAGCCTTGTGGAATTATGCCACAAACAAGTAAGATGCTCAGGATTGTGACCCATGCAAGATAAGAATGTGGACATAAAGGTGCAGAAAAGCGAAGGACATTGATGGTACCCAGTCATCACTAAACAAATGTATGCCAGCATGGTGTGCAGACTAAGGTTCCCAGATTCCACCTCAAGATGAGACTTCCAGAGAATGCTTCAAAGCAGCCCATTTATCAGGAAAGCAAAAGACTGAATTTTTAGCTAAAAGCAGAAATTATCAGAAAATACCTCCTTAGGATATAGTCAGATTTAATTTCTAATAAACTGAAGAGAAGCTAAGGCAGGTATTCAAGCATTTTAAAATGCCATTAAAAAAGTGTTAATCTAATTAAGTACTAATTTTAAGTCTTTGCAACTGAACATCAGTGAAATTTACTCAATAATTTTTTTTCCTGTAATTTGGTGTCTGTGAACTAAAAAAATTTAAGAGTTCTCAAAATTTCACTTCCCAAAGGAAAATTCACAAGTAACTGAAGAATTGTAACCGACCTTTTTTAAAACTATTTATTCTGTTATTTTATATAGGCCCAGTAAGACTTCAACACGCTTCTACCCAACTCAAATGCAAAACTCCAAATAATATCATTAAGAGAAGAACTTCACACGGACAGTGAGATTTTAGTCTTATGAAATAAAATTTAAAATTCATTAAATTCAGCAGGTCCTTAATTTCATGCTTAACCTCCTCTTAAATAAAGCACAAAAAAAGTTAAAATGTAAGTTCAATCTCTTGTTCCTTTCCTTACTCCTTTTTGCTGGATCTTTCTCTTACTGAAGTACTTTCTAAATTATATCTGTGAGATTTAGAAGCTTTAAAGTCCTTTCAAATGACATTTGGTTTTTCTGTATACCGTGCAATATATTTTCAAAATGGTGTCAAAAGCAATTCTGCTGTAGCAGAATGTCAAATTGGAGGCTTTGTCAGATTTTTATACCAACTTTTTAGAATCAGAACAAAAAAAAAAATGGAGAGGAGGGAGGGGGCAAATGAGGCCTCAATGATGGTTCTAATAACCCCATATCACACTTTGAAATATTACAAGAACAGTGTTAGTATATCTACTTGCTTTTCTAGATACAATGTAGAAAGCACTAAAAATCCCAGAAGGATATCCACTCATTGTCAACTGTTAAATTGTACATTTCAGTCTTAGGATTTCTAAGGGAAATAATGTAAATAGGGCAAAATTGTATATTTGTAGTGAAGTAGAATCCTAAGTTAGCATCAACTCTTATGTCATGACTTGCTATAAACAAAGGTCTATTTCTAAAATTGTGTTCTATCTTACTGGAGTTTATGATTCCTGACAGAAGTTTCATTTAGATATTTTTACTTAACAAGACTTTAGTAGTAGTTCAGTTACTCACACAGATTTTCATGTTCTGCATGCAGGAATTCAAATCCATATGGCAGACACAGAAATCCCAAGACAGAATATTTGCTTCTGAATCCTATCACCTCTTCGAGGAATATATATTGCAGCTTACTGTACATTATATTGAGCTTTTCTATCTGTACATTCTCCAGCCTCTCATTATAATTAGGAGGGGCACTGCTCCAACGTGCTCTCTGCCAGAAGCATCTCACCTGTATTCACTTCTATCATTATGTGCATATACTTTATGTTATTTGTTAGCATGTAAAAACATCTTCAGGTTCTGTCCAGATATAAAACAGTAAAGGAGGAATCATTGCAAATAGGTCAAACCTTCCTTTTCTGTCATTTGAAAAACCAAATGCACTGACAGGACCAAAAAGGTACTCAAGCAATTTAATTTACTGGATGGGCTTAAACTCCACGCAGAAGCAGTTCTTATATTCTCTGTCTAAAACTGCACATGCAAAGGGATTTGTATGGTAGTTTACTGTGAGCAATCCCATATAGATCTTTAGGATCTTTGTTTAAAAAAAAATCCAAACCCCAATATCTGCTTGCTCTGTATCTGGGCATAGGTTTAGATTTTATATTCTCTAGGAAATGGACTTTATCTTCATCACGAGACCAGCCTCTCAGAATAGCACAACAGCTCTTTGCCTCCTTCCTGTTTAATTTGAAAAGGGAGGTTGGGAAAAAGGGTGTCCACAAATTATTAGCCTTTCTGGACTGTCTCTGTCAAGATGGCTAAATTAAGTGCCTCTTGTTTGGCTCCATGTCTTCTTGTTTGGAAGAGCAAGATCTAAGACAGGTGGCTCATCCTTGCTAGATGAGTTGGCCCTAGTGCTCAAGTAAGTCCCATAAGCTGGGCCTGGGGAAGGCAGAGGATGTGCAAAGCAGAATATTCTGCAACCCTACCAGAGCACTGATACTAAGTCATTATCAAGAACACATCCACAAGAGTACTGAGATACTTGACTCCAAGGAAAAGGGAAAGATGATGAGATGATGCAGTCATACTGTTTTGATATGGTCATCTAAAGTTTTTCAGGTTTTGCAAGTGTTTTGCCCCTGACTGTTTTTTTAGCTTGGCTAACTATTTATCAAATCTAAAATGAATCCATATGCAATATCATACATATGTGCGTGCATGCACACCTCTACAATGCAAAAGTTGCCATAAATGGTACTACTGTTCCTTTTGCACTTCTTTTTCTGCCTACATGACAGGACAGCATTAATCCCCAAATGGACACGTTTGTTACCTGAATAAAGGCTGCTTGAGATGTTCATGGTTTGCAGGTAGTTATGGCAGCGTTCTTTATGTTCTTCCAAAGAGCTGCGCTGCTTATAGCTGCGACCACAGTATCCACACTTATGGGGTTTGCCAACTGGAGAGAACACAATTAGTTGAGAGATTCAGATGAGGTGTTCAACAGCATATTAATAATGGTATGAATAACAGGAAAAAAAAAACAAAACACTCCAAAAATAAACTTATGCTGTGGTGAACTGAAGAAAGATTTTTTCAGTTAAAAAAACAAAATCCAACAAACCAACCAGAAAAACAACAAGAAGAAAAACTAATGGAAAACTAATTGTGTATCTTTACATCAATAGGCCAGTTCTGTGGGTGCTGCAAAATGATTTCATGATTCTCATCAGATAGGGATTGTGACATGAAATCTTCAAAAACAGCATCTACACAGGTTAGAAACTGAGACACCTTCAAATGTCTGAGTACACTTCCTTTAGTGCCCATCTCCCTCAAGAAGCAGCTAACAAGGGAACTGCTGGTGTAGGTAGGGACACCTGCCCAAGGCTGGTTCTGATGTAACCAGAAGCAGCCCCATCCTTTTAAGACAGTGTCAGATTTCACATGTTTTCTGCTTCTGAGAATTCAAGAGAAATGCTACAACAAAAGTTTTTTCTGTATTACATCGATCCAGATGTAGGTAGTTTCAGGGATTACACAGTAATAATGCACTTTCATGGACTTCTGGACCTGAATTTTGTATTAGCACGACAATACTGTTGCTTTATCTGTGATTTCACAATTTTATGTGTAAGCAGTTCCTTAATTGTGTGCTCACTTTATGAGCTCCCCTTCTGGTACTCAGACCTTGGTCCCAAAGCCAACATCTGCAAGTAGTTATCAGTGTTAATACCAGCAGTGAGTTTTGGAAGTCTCCTATCCAAATAACAATTTGCATTTCTGGTTTACCTTGAGAAACTAGATGAGGCAACATTCTGTTTTTAAAGGCACTTTAAAGGAGCTAAATTAGTTTTGCTTCACAGAAGGTGTGTGACTATGGCTTCTGTAAATCAAAGTTTTGTGGTAATGGAAAAGTGAAGCTATTCAAAAGTATTTATTCAGAACTCCATATTACTGTAGAGATAAGACACTGAAAAACTCTAGCAGAGTACTCTTTTTTTTAAAGATTGTTATCTTCTTCTGTCCCACCCCTCCCTCTTCCCCACCCTTTCTCTTTGAAAGCACTTGTTAAAAAAAAGGAGCAACAAATAACTTCTGCTAAATGTTGCAGGTGATATTCAGTCCTTGATCAAGAATGACTACCAGACAGGAGGATTTTGAGACTTTGTGAATTAAACCTACTGTGTTTAGATCTCATTTCATCTCTATATGTGGATAAATGCCACGCAAACACTAAAATATCCCTCAGCTTTAACTCATGCTCATAGCTCCATAAAATGGGTTACTCAGATGAGGATTGTAAAATGAAATCCTAATAGAGAAAATTCTAGTCATCCAGGAAGCCTGGGAAAAAAACAGTCCTTCTGGTGAAGGATTGTGACTGGGAGATGTGTTTAGTCATTTCTTTGCTAGTAAAACACTGCACCCAACTCACATCTTGGATAATCCCAACATGGGACTCCTCGCCTCCTCAGGGTGAGAAGATCTGCTTGGCTTGGTGGCCATGAACACCCCCATCTCCTCGATGGGTGTGGTGCCGAGCAGGCCCTGGACAGCCCCAAACCTTCACTTACCTGAGTGGGTCCTCAGGTGCCCAGTGAGGGCATCCCTGCGCCGGCAGGCATAGTTACAGAGGTGACACTTGAAGGGCTTTTCACCCGAGTGCAGCTTGATGTGGCGCAGAAGGTTGCCCTTCTGTGTGAAGGAGGCTCCACACTGATTGCACTGGAAAGGGCGTTCTCCTGCGGGGAGAACGGGAAAGGATGTGAGAACAAAAAATCTCACGCGGTAACAAGAGAAAGATTTCAGTGAGAAAGTTGTTTTCTCACTGCTGCTCTGTGACTTCCACCGGCTGCAGGTTTGATATAACATGAGGCTTTCAGACTAAACCTGCCAGTTTCTTAATGCTTCACTGGCTGGGTCAATTTGATCTGAAAATCTAATTTTTTTTTTCTAAATCAGAATGGCACATCACAATGCAAATTCAAACTCATTTAAATAAAGTGACTGCAACATTTTGTGTTGAAGAGCCACTCTTCCTGATCAGCAGTTTTGGAATAAACCAATATCCAATTTTGCATGTTGTGGCATTTGGTGGGGTTTTTAATGTGGCTTTTTTCAAAGGGTCTTTAAAATATGCCACTGAAGCAGCAAAATAAAAAGGAAACTCATTAAAAATGCATTTCAGGATCACAAGTTCATTTCAGCGTTACATTCTTATATTTAAATGAAAGGCACTTCATTATAACAGTTATAATAACTTCTTTTCATTTACATTTTCCCTGTATTTTCCCTTTCAATTTCTTCTCCATTACCTGTCTGTCCCTAAGCAGCCAAATCAGGAAAGAGACAGAGACAGAGAGAAAAAGAGAGGCTAAAATCACAGAAGTTAAGACAGTGCAAAAGAAGCCCTGCACTTCCATGCTGAAGTCCCAACCCTTCTCTGGGTATGAACAGAGGAGCTGCACAAATGAGCTCTCCTCGTCTACACTTTGGACAGACACAGGGAAAAACTTGAAGAAACACAGCCTTGGTGTGTCTAAACTGCTGCCTGCTCTCAAGGAAGCAAATCAACCAGCCTTTGCAAATATTAATATGGCTGGTTTTTGCTTTTTAGAACTGTTTAAAATCAATATGCTCATTTATTCTCTCGGCTATTTTTTGAAAAGTTAAGATAGATGTGGTCTTTTCTTAAGGCAGCAGGAAATAAAATGTTTCCAGTTTTAGTAGACAGGAGTAAAGGAAAAATTAAACATAAGAGCACTCCATCAGCAGGCACTGCTCCTGCCTGCCCATTTCTCCATAGCCTCTGCCTAAGTCTAACATTCCTTTGAAACTAATTTGCTGAATTCTGTTTCTCTTTAGGCATAAATATAGTCTGCTGTAGTAGCAGTAATGCACTGATTATATTAGAAACAGCCCAGAGGTGACCTGTTCTTAGTTTTGATTTTCTTTATGTAACAATAAAATTGAATTTAAAATTTCAGTGCTGAAGCTAAAATATTTTTTAAAAAACATAGCAAACACAAGTTAAGCAATTTACTTTATTCTCTCTCACTTAATCATCACGTACTATTTTGCACATTTAGGACATGCTTGTATTTCCATACTGTGTATATATGTGCAACATGATCATTTTTTACTTTGGGGTAATGCAGTGGAACAGCTGCAAACCAGTTAGACAGTAGTGCAGTTCCAACCCAAAAACCTGCAAACTCTACCATAAGGGCTGGCAGCTTTAGCATTCAGCAAACAGAAAAGTTATCTCCTTTATGGCAAGATGTTTCCATTGGTTCAAGAGATCCAAGCAGGTTTAGCAAAGTCCCTGTTGAGCCCCTTTCTTCATCCATCAGATAGGTCTATGTCATCTACAGATCTATGTAGCATCTATATCATCTATACTATATCTGTAAGTGGTTCAGCTGGGGTGCCCCTCAAAAATGCCAGGATCAGCCTTACAGGATTTTGCCATGTACTTCAGAAGCCATGCACAGCAGTTGTTTGGGGAAAAAAGAAAATGGGTAAGAGTCTGTCTGCTTTACCTCTTAATCTTTGGGGCAGTTACTCAGCATGGAAGGTACTTTTCATAAATGGACTGAAACAGTAATGAAGAAATCAGTTTGTCACAGAGGACACAAAGAAGAAATGGTTAATTCTTACTCAACTAGCATACATTTCTGTTATTTCTGACTCAGAGAAGCATAAGAGGAGAAGCTGAAGCTCACAAGAGTACTCCAGGAATGAAAAGCAAAGCACAGTAAGAGTGTAATATTTCTCCAACCTGCAGCTTTTGCAATTTCAGGGTGAAATCTTGCACTGGTTGGAGAAGACAGACAGATTGGAGCACTTCAAATGAGACTGCTGCATACCAAATATTTCTACAAAATTTGCAGTGGGATCAAATGCAAGGGAAGCTGCAGTCACATTGCTGTACAAGAGAAATGGCACCACCATCTGAAGACCCTGAAAGTATGTGTAGCTTGGCCAGCCCTTGATCATACATACTGCAACTACCAGGGTGGGGGACACCTGCCTTATGAACCCAGCAAAGCTCCCAGACCTGCCAGGATGGGGATAGTTGCTGAGGGAAGGTATGGCACTATAGCCCCAAACAGGGAAGGGACAGGATGGAAAGAAAAAATACCGACTGCATCTCTTCACTTTATGCATCATAATGCATCTTTTTCACTTCAGGGCATGCTCTAGTGGGTGATACAGATATTACTATATGTATTTTATTGGAGGGGGGATGTTGACTGTTGGATGCTCTGATCTGAGAGATCTTTTCCAATTGTGACAATTCTGTGATTCTTTAAACAGTGAAGTCTGTGTATTCTTATAATTTTCTCTCCAGTTCTGCACAGCACACGTCTATGCTGGGCTGATTCCACTGCATGGTGTGCAGCTATGGATATCTGTCCAGGCACTAAAACTACAATAGGATCCCGAAATGAATTAACCACCATTGCCTTGATATGTAAGGCTTGGCAGGAGAATGGAGTACTATTTATTCCATGAAGAGTATTTATCATCTTAATTGAAATCTTTCTGATTTCTTAACCAGCATAAGAACAACATCACCTAAGACTAAGAGATGTGCATAGCTCTCTTTCTTCTTTATTTTATTTTATTTTATTTTATTTTATTTTATTTTATTTTATTTTATTTTATTTTATTTTATTTTACTTTACTTTACTTTATTTAAGTGCTCGCTCTTCAACTGGCATTAGTTTTCTAAATAAATGTGAGATATTCAGACCCAACTAACAAGACATAAGTGAACTAAGTGGTGACTTAAAGGAGGGTACACATAAGGAAGCATTATGTATGCACATATGTACATATGCACACATGCATTGCATATATGTGCACACTGAGCAAGTGAAGCCTGAATCTATACTCTGAGGTCTCAGCACCAGGGAACAGGATGATATTTCTCTCTCCTTTCTACATCACCTTTTTCCTAAACACCAAGCAAGGCAGCAGTAAGCTGGAGAAAATCAGCATACTGAAAGCCTTTGGGAAGGGCAGGGTGGAGGGTTGGGCATCTGAGAGATTTGCTCTGCAGAGAGGAGCAACAGGTAAGGTGCTAGGGAGCAGTCAGTGCTGTACAGCTGCTTGCAGACAGGAGAGGGCAGAAATATCAGGTGCTGCTCTGCATATCTGCATTTGGCAGGTGTATTCATTAAAAGTAATTATGCCTTTTATCAGGTCAGGCAGTCATTTTAGTTTGCCACTTTAGTGTGCTACAGTTTTGTTCACTTATCAAATATTTATTTAAGGAAACCTCACTGCATGTGTAGGTTTTACATGAATTAGCAGCAAAGTAATTCATTTGCAAGGCTTATTCCTTCACCAGGCATGTATTGAAATGGGCTTCGGCATAGTCAGTTAAATGTCTGTAATAGTATATCCCATTTCTACTTTAATTTTCACAGCACAGCTGAAAGGAAAAGCAGTCACTGCTGTTTCCCCATAATGTCCCTTTAATTTAAACTAGTGGTTCTGAGCCTCTATTCCCTTGCTATCCCCCCGAAAATCTGCCTGAGCTCAAGGGAAGAAGTTGCTCAGAAAAGGAGCTGAAGGTGAATTGGGAAGGAAAGCAAAGGCTTTCTTTCCACAAGAGCATTCAGAGACTCAACTTCACACCCTCTAGTTCTGTTAGGTGTAAATAAGGGCATCCTGCTGAGCAAAATGCAGCTCTTGGGGTGTTTCCACTGCAGGTTTTAACTATGGTCCCTAAATAAAAGAGGGTCCAGTTGGCAAAGGGAGGGCTCTGAAAAGGGCAAAAAAGTCTTGGAGTAACAGTGCTTGCCTTGTAGCACCCTGAGCACCCTTGGCAGGCACAAGTCCTCCTTCTTGGCCTGGAGTTTGAGCAGCCCTGGTAGTGCCAGGGAAAACAGTGAGGTAGCCCTGGGATTGCTGTGCTAGGGAACTGGCAGCCCAGATCACCCTTCAGAGATTCAGCCTGATGGGTACCAACCAGGGTGCTGGAATAAAGAGCAGGCCTGCCCATCATGTACCTAAAATCAGGTGTGTCCCCAGAGAGGCCACCCAGCCCCAGTGCAAACACTGCCTCTGGCCCTCAGGAAGCCAAAACAAACTTCCTCCTTGGAAGCTTCAATAAAACAGCATCTGCCTTAAACAAGAACATAACCTCCTGCATCTAAATGCATTTTAAGTTGCAACATTTTATTTCAGCTAGTACAGAATCCTCCCCAAGCCCGTGGGTCTGTTTGAAAAGCCTCATGTCTAAGTAATTTTCCATACATACATTTATCCATTTTTAAAGGATCACGTTACCTTTCAATTAAAGAAAATGAAACAATTGAACAACAAGCACTTTATTGTATCTAGGAAGCAGGCTGCAGCCTCTCTTCTGAGAACTAGTTGCGACTTTTCCAATAAAGATAACTATCTGCTCTTCCCTGACAGAAGGATTTATCATATTGAAGGGTATTTTGAAGTAGGCAATGTAGCAGCATTTCTAACCAGCACTAGCACTGCTTCTGAACATGGCTAACCCACGTTATGATATTGCACCCTTCCAGAACTTGAACAGCCACAGTTACAAACAAAGGCATTAACACTGGGGGAGATGGATGATACTCAGTGTCTTACCATGGAGCTTCTCCATTACACTCTGAAAATATTGTGCTAATTTCACTAATTCTGTAATTTTGGGGAAATAATTTTTAAGCACGACTGGGGGGATGTGGAGGAACAAAATATGTACATATTCACTAGCATGACTAACTCAGTGGAATCCAAACATCAGAAGGTCGTTTTTATGTTAAAAATATTTTAAAATTCCCTGGATACTGAGGCAAAAAAATGCCTAATAATTCGTTGATTTGTTTATTTTCAAAGTAATTTATGTAACACAATGGTACAATTTAGTTCTCCTTTGGCCTCAGGAGTTCAGACTGGAAGTCTGATTTTCATATATCCCCCATTTGCTTCTTTCTCTTATTTTTTTGTACTGAGATTATTTAGAAAATTAGAAAATTGAGGCAAGAAGATTCAGAGCACTGTATAATTAAAAGGCATGTGTATGACACACAACATCTTTGCATACATCTTTTAGTGTTCCAGTGCAAACACTTTAGTCTAGGTTTGACCAGTGACTATACTTGTTTCCACCTCATGCAACTTTTGATTTAAAATGATCCTTTTTTTTTTTTTTTTTTTTTTTTAACTAAGACCTCCAGTACAGTTCCCTTAACACTTTCATAATCACTGATCCACAATGATATTTGTTGCATTGTCTGTAAGATTAGAACTGTGTTGATTTTGGATTTAGCCGCAAACAGGTTTTTTTCATCAGTTCTCAGAAATAAAACAAGTCTTACTTATTTAATTTTAATTTTTCATATAGCTTCAAAGTAACAAGCTGCACAATTTCTAGCCCAATGGACTAGATGGACTGCCATCAAGAAGAAATCCCAGTTCCTCTGCTGGTCCAAAATAACCGAGTTCCAAATGCCCACTGATGCTACATCATCTTGCAAGAGTGAACACGTGCATCATGCAGAACAGAAGTCTTATTTCCTAATGTGTGGCCAGTTCTTGTCAACTAAAGAAAAAAACTATGGCAAGCCTTACCAGTGTGGCTTCGTTTGTGAACCATGAGCACATTGGGGCCGATGCAAATTATCCCACAGATATCACATTTTAGCTTTCCATTAGGAAGTCGAATGCCTCCAACTGCTGACATAGCCTTGCTGCCTGGGCCATTGTGTGAGCCATTCATTTTCTCTCTCGAGGCATCAAGCATTCGTAAATCCTCTGCACATTCTTCCCCATTCATTTCACAGGCACGCCCATTCTCTTCATCACTCTGAGTCTCTATTTTAATATTACCAGCTGAAAAAAACAATACAGGATGCCACTCAGTTTTGTTACAGAAACAATATGGTGACGAAGAAGCAAGCACATCAAAGGAGATAACTTCTAAGCAGCATCTACAAAATAACTAAATAATAAAAGCTACAAACACAACTACATTTCTGTGGGCAATGCGATGACTTTGTAACACATGGAGCAATGAACAGTGAATATCAGTAAGACATATATCAGGCATACAGGGAGCTGACATTCCCAAGCAACATTCCAAGTCTGTTACTAGGTCACTTTGAGATTTTTGCGTTTGTAATGCTCATTTTGACAACATGGATTTACTGGAATGAAACTTAAAATTAATCCACTTCACATGGATTTGTCCAAAACAATTGTGATAGGAAGTAACTCATCAAAGACAATGGATGGAAATACATTGAAAAAGCAATATTCTGTACTTGGCAGGAACATCTTGAAGGTTGTACTGAATCCAAATATTTGGTTTGCAGTTCTGTGAGTTAAGGAAAGACAGTGGGAAAGCAAAGAATATGAACACTGATAAAGAAATTAGTGGGAAAGGATGGAAGGAAGAATTTAAGAACAAGAGCTAGGATTAGGGGTCACACTACTGTAACTATAGGAGTCACAGCTGCGTTTTTAGGACACCAGGATTAGGATCACTGAGCAAGAGGGGAGGATCTCTACACCCAGGAGCTACTATTAAATATCAGTCAAATCAACAGAAGTGGTGGGAGTACTATTTACCCTTTATGGAATAAATTTTTTTCTGTTACAGTTCCATAGGTGACAATTGCTTCAAGCTACAAGAATAATTCCAGTATAAATTTGACATAGCCTTACTACATGTGATAAGACACTGGTTGGTAAACTTGGTGTGAAATAAATTCAGCAAATGTAAATGCTATGGGGAAGGGTCAAGATTCAGATGAGTTAATGCCAATATTCATTCCTCTTCTCTCCACAGGACTGCATGACATCTTGCATAGGACACATCTGCTTTACAGTTATTTCCCTCTTTTTATAACTATTCCCCCCTTTCCTAATTTGCAAATTTTGGTGAAAAACTCAGGGCTTTTTGGCTGAAAAAGACCACTTAATTGCCCCAAATCTTATTTTCCTTTCAGTGAAAAATCTCTTACTTGCTCTTGCTCTCCCAAAAGGAGAGCATTTGCTTTAGTGGCAAGCTGAGCATATGAGGGGTCTGTTTCACTTATTAAAGGCCAGGTCTTTTCCTTCTGTGGAAAAGTAGTGTAATGGTAGCATTATTCATAAGTAGTGGTCTAGCAATGATGTAATTAGGCTGTGAGCAATAATTGCCTGAGAAATGAAAGACCTTGACATTCCTTTGAAATGGAAAGGTTTGACAAACCCTTCTCTTCTACAGCCTGCAGCCTCCTAGGTGTCCCAGGAGGACTGCATGGATGTGACTGACAAGCTTGTCTGACTCAAAATCCTACTGGGAACCACGCTGAGTGTAAAGGTGTTCATATTCCTGAACACTGCTTGACTGGACACCTTTTATATAGTCTACCAATCTAGACACTTTAATGATTTTTCAAATAGTGCATTTTTAATAGCAATCAGATGCAAGATGGAATGAGTGCACATCAAAAATAGCAGCTCTTCCTTTGAAATCTGTGCCCTAAAAAGGGTAATAATTTAGAGATATGGAAATAAAATTTAAAAATCAGTGACCAAACAATGATTTACAAATTGTATGGTGGTATGACTGCAAACTGTATGATGGTATGACTGGATAGACAGAAATCATCTCAGCTGTTCTGCAAATTAAGAAGACTACAACCATATACTGCTGTTTTCACTGTGCTGAATGGAAGAAATGGAACTAATTGGCTGGAGCACATGGCACATGTTCCATAATTCTCATACCACTTTTTTTCTCTCAATTATGAGAATAATAATTCAAATGTAAATATATTTCTACAAAACTATTACAGATGCTTTGACTGCCAGGTATTTGGAGAAGTTGGCTTTATGTTAAGTTAAAACAAAATACATGGGAATGAAGCAAAAAGATCAGACTACTTAAGCCCTTTGGTAACATATGCAGACAAACAGACATCACTGAGAAGCAAGTGACACAAACAAAAATCTTAAAAGTAGGAATTAGATGGAAATGCTTTTTAGTAAATATACTTACGGGAAAAAGATTTGGGAATTATTGCATGAAAGTCCCTAAAGCCTTCTGCCCCGTATGCAGCTGCAATAAAGAAGGCAAACAGGATGCTGGTTTGTGGTACTGCTAGCAGCAAACATGAAATATACCATTATTGCTATAAGAGAAATACCTGGGAGAAATACAGAACTATCATCACAGAAGCAACACAAGCAGTTTAGAATGAAGCAGGACCATCAGTAGGACAGCTGGCAGGACAATCTTGACCTGCCCAGAGCAATTCCTATTTGTAAAAATGCACTTTTCTTATAAAGCATCCAACAAATTTCATCATGTTTTCTAAACGCATAACGTTGTCTGGGTATTCCCCCTGCTCACACGTTAACTCCTGCTGAAATCAAGAGGAATTTTTGCTTACATTTTTTGAGAGGGTCAATCGGAGCATAATATCTAACAGAGCCTTCTCCAACCCTCAGGGAAACCACAGGCCCTTACAGTGCTCGCTCCCACTCAAGATTAATTTTTTTGCCAACATGAAATTCTTTTGTTTTTCCACCATTGTGTGCCAGAGATGTCTCCTTTGCATGTCCTTGTTTCTAGTTACTGCAGTTATAAGTAGTGAAACTCCAAGCACTCTTTTCTTCTCATGTCTGCTGGTATTATGCAGTAGAAGATGAGGGAGTTTAAATTTCTGTATGTATTTCTGTATTACTCTGTATAGTGGCATATGTTTGTTTGTATTTCTAAAGCTTCACAATGTATCTACACAAAATCAGTTACACAAACACATCACACCCTGCATATTATGGGTAACCACGTGCAAATTAACATGCCATGGGGCACACTGATGGAGTTCATCACTTGACACAAGCAATGAGAGGGATATTGATCCAGTCAATCTTCACTTCAGATCTGCATTGCTTTGCCCCTGGACTGTCATAGCTGTGTTGCTCAGAGAAAGTCTCCACACAGATGAAGCTGAGCTGCCCAGCTCATGGGAGGGCCTCAGTTCAGGTGCAAAGTTCACTTTGACGGTGTGAGCTCTTGGACGGTGAGGGAACCCACCTATAAAATAATTTTATGGATTTTATAGGTTTAACTATCAAATGAAACCTCTTCATCTTCAAGCTTAACATTTTTGCAAACCTGTTTTCCAAATAAAAAATAGTAAAAAAAGAGCCCCACTGATGTAGGAGACACAGCAGGAGTGTGTCTCCTACAGTATAAATACTAAGGATTTTTATTAAATCTCAGTCAGAAACGGGAAGGCAGATTATACAAATATTTTATTTTGGAGACTTAAGTTGAAAATAAATATCAACAGCGTTTTCTATTTCTTTTGTGAGAGAAGGTCCCATCCCTCCCTTGCTATCATGGGGAAAATCACTTTTGGAACACTGATGGTGTGACAAATACCTGGGAATTTGACTTTCATTCACTGATCAAGAGTAGCTCCACAAAAATTCATGGTAATAATTTCTCATTGTCTCTCCTGACACCATTAAGACATTAGTTATTAATTATTTTAAATAAACAAATAAATTAATAAATAAATTCAGTTTTGTTGGAGATGATCTTAAAGGTCTCTGTATTTTACTCTCTTTGTGCACATTAGTACAACTCAGGGGAGATTAAACCTAACCCCATTCTTTTTTGTGCAAGGAATGTGGAATGCACCAGTGTCAATGAAGTGACAGCTCTGCCACCCTCCCTTTTTACCTACCCAGAGTGTGGAAATTTTACACAAAAGCAGAGCAAAGAGTGGGTCTTTTGTGTTCTCTAATGTTTACTGGTAGCTTCACTCAGGATTTTTGTAAGAGCTTTGAAATTTGTGTTACAAAGACTGTTAATAGTGTTTTATGCAAGACTTTGGGAAAAAAAATAATAAAATAAAATAAAGTATAAGTTAAAGGGGTACAGAGTGGTGGTGATATGATTTATCACTGAAAAGCAGTGTCCCTTGACTCAGTCTGGGACAGTCGGGAAGGCAGGATGGAGGGCAAGGAGACTGGATCACACTTCCCTGGAAAGAGTTAATGAGTGTGGAGAGGGAAGGAAGGCAGTTTGCAATGAGTGAAAGAACAGGGAGAAAGGAGAAGCCAAAAGGACCTCCTGTGAAACAGGATGTGGAGGGTGGCTTTTAAAGGACAGAGAAATGGGCATTTGGATATGGCATTCCATTTGTGAGAATTTTGCACCAGCACAGGTTTAAGTACCTAGGCAGAAAAATCCCATTTGGAAGGGGATACTCACCTCCCAAGTCATATTCCTCTCCAGTGGGATTTTTAAAGAAGAAACAAAGCATTAGACCCAGCTATCAAGGGAGTGAAGAGAATAACACAGAAAGAAAAATCTCACTGAAGTTTCTGGGGCATTTTAAAAACAGAATTCCCTAACTCCCTTTGATTTTTAATAGGAATTAAGAATCTTTAGTACTTTTCTTCCAGCAGTTGTTTAACTGCATCTTGTGGGATATACATGCCTTTAAGAAATTATTCTTCAGCCTTTCTCTGAAAATAAGACCAATAATCCTAATTTTGTTGCCTTGCTTGTACTTCGTAACCAAGTGCAAAGAAAAGACCTCTCTTCAGGTTGCTTCAAATAATCTGGGTGACTGTAATTTTTTTTGTTTGAAAGGCTCATTTGTTATTTCATGACAAGACAGAATTATATTGTTGGTGTTAGCTGATGCTTAACTGGTAGCTTTAAAGTCCAACAAGAGCTTTTCATGAAGGCACCATAACCATTTAACCACCAGACAGATGAATCTGCAACAATACCAGGCTGATATGAATGGTGGATAAGCACTATTATGGTGAGGAGGACAAAACCTTTAACCACCTAACACCAACTAAAAATGCATAGAAAATGTTGCTGAAAAGGCAGAATAAGGTGAAAAAAGACTATCAGGCCAAAATAAATTGCCTCAGCATGCCAACATGTGTCAACAGAAGCAGCCAGGACATCTTCCAATTCATACAGGTGCACAATCCAGAAAACAGAACATTGCCAGCAATTCCACCTGTTATTTCTGATATAAGACATAACAGTTATTTGGTTTTCTTGCAATACACCAAATTCTATCACTTGGCTATGACTTGAAATCCAAACCTTTCCCCTTTTCTTTTTACATCATGGTAATTTACGATGGCATAGGATCTGTTCTCATCTCCTAAGAGCACTGCTGGTGGAGGGTGCCATACTCAGAAAGGTAAAGCAAATAAGCACGTTGTCTGTCCATGTAGTATTTCAGGAGTTACTGCTCAGTAGCTAGGCCTGACATCAACAAACACCAATTATTTAACTTAAATTATGCTTCCATTAATAGTCTTTCTCTTATGAACCTATGAAGTGACATGAAGAAACATGCAGGTGTGAAAAAGGCCAACAAAAGGTCTGGGAAGAGAAATCATAATTAGTAATGCCACAGCCTCAGCCTTTCAGTAAAATTCAGATAACACAACACAACATAGGTGGGACTGATCCGAATTAACTAGTTATTTAGCTATAGAAACAGTGAATGCATCCATGTGCTGTTAAAAATCACTGGTTTGCCCTCTCCTTTCTACATATAGCAAGCATTGCATTGTGCATTTAATCAAGCATTTGTGGTATCTGCCTATGCAAAATGCTGCAAGTTAGAGGCCAGCTCCAAATTGCCTAAAAAGTTAGAACATAGAACGCAACCTGATTGTTATGTTCAAAAAGAAACACATCAATAGATAGAAGGCTGCATGCTGCTCATGCTAGACAAGCTGTTACGTAGGGTTTCCATGAAAAAAGAGTCCCAGCATTCACTGTATCACAGGCCAGAGATACCAGTAGCACAGTGGGAGGCTGATGTCCAGGGCTGGTGAGGCAGCCCAGTGATGCTGTGCTGGCACCTTAACATTTGGCTTGAGAGAGTTAAGTCTTTACCATAGGCTGTCACATGATGAGGAGGCAGCAACAGATGAAAATGGAGGTGTCTTCATGAGAGTCTCAGCTGGCTTTTTAAGGGAAATAAAAATAACAGAAAGAAGAGTAGTAGCAGGAACCACTGGGCCACACCTGCAGGTAGGGAGAACTGGTGCTGACGGATAAGGAGATCCTCCTCGTGGGGTCTGTGCTGCCCCTCCTTTGACACCAAGTGCCAATCAGCCATTGGCAGCTGATTTCTTCCCTACTGTAATTTTGGCTTTCAATCAAATGTATATTATTCCAGAAACACAGGCGTCCCCAGATAAGCTATCTCCCATGGGACAACCAGTCTGAGGAGCTCCACCCATGCCATAGCCCACGACTTTCATTTCCTTCCACTGCTGGGCTCCTGGCTGCTGCAGACAGGGAGGTGGCTGGTGTGCCACAGCCCATGCCAGTGCCCACTGGCATTACCACTCAGCTTTGGCTTCAAGGCAGGGAACTGTGCTCAGTGCACTGCAAAAACACATCAACATGGCCACGTTACCTGGGTAGTGTAATGAGATCAAGCCATAACAAATGCAAACAGGTGAGCAAAACAACCAGCAAAGTGTGTCCTCTCTAGGTACAAAAAGTGGCCCCTGGTGTAGAATTCCAGTAATGCCCTGGTTGTTACCTTTGGCAATCCTTTAATGTACGAATAGAGATGGTCAGGTTAAAGACAGTTGGAGCTAAGTGCTGTTATCTGTAACCAAGCCAAGGGGCTGATCTGGTTCATTTTTATTGTCTTTATTGTGCTGGTCCATTTTCTATTGGATTCAAGTTGTTTTTTCAAGACTGCTAACTACCTGGCTGCTTGATGTTTATTATCTGAATTACCAGTAAAACTAAGTTTTAAAGGTGAGAGAAGGAGCATTATCAAGAAAACCTCTGCTAAACATATTTCTCGAGTTCCACATGTATGTGTAACCCATGCTTCCTCTAGACAAAGTACTCTGTTTCTTTTACTGCTGGCATGGTGAAGCTAAGGGAACTGCATGCTCACTGGTAACAAACTCTACTGACACTTTTCTGTTTTGAGAAGTAAGCTGGGAAGGTTTTCAAAATGCCATCATTGCTGACAAATGATGGCACGAACAGAGTGTCTCACCCAAGTTTTTTGCCTTTTCTGCTTCCACCACATTTTTTTAACATGGGCATTAAAGGATGAGGAAGTAGCAAAAAGGCAATTAGCAAGATATTTTTTAAAAAGCAGAGTAACCTCAAGTAACAATACACAGCAATGAGGTAAAAGCACTGCCACGTATGAAAACATTCCCAGCACACACAGGTGTATCCGTGTGGATGCAAATGCCTACGTGCCGAGTCTGGCACCTGTTTCAGAAACATTTGAGGCACCAACATTGACACTTATGTTCTTCCTCACACAGCAGAGCCTCAGACAAATGGTAGCCTAACTTTTATAAGGCATCCTGCTTCTCTAATCCTTCCACAAAGAATGCTTTAGTGAAATTCATGGGTGTCAACCTCTCCTCAAATAATGCAACAAAATTCTAGCTAATGGCACTCACACGTGGCAGTCTGGGAGAACACGGAAAGCATGTGCACCTGCAAAGGTTTCTGTTTAGAGGAGTGACTAGGTTGAGATTTAACAAGGAGAGCAGAGAAACTCCTCACAGATGGGAGAGGTGGGCAGGTTCTTGCATAAAGCCATGGGGTAATGGCTGGAAGTTATCCTTACCCTGCTGCAAACCCAGGGCATACTGTGGGGATCCCTAGCCAAAGAAAAGGGCTTAAAAAATGCAGAAATACAACTAAAGCACAGCTACATGCCTCAGTTGATCATCTATGAACAAATGCTGTGAACTGTATGAGAAGGGGAATTTTAAGCCTGCCTGTCAAAGAGAAAATCTTTTAAAAATTTGAACATGTGTAGAGGGTATTGCCCAGACCAGCACCAGCTGAAGACAGCAGTCATTAACTTGCAGAAGAAAGCTACTGCTTGGGAGCAATGAAGTCTCCTCCTGCCTGCAGTAGGCAGAGGAGCTTGGTGCCTGGTAGGGCACTGGGATAGACAGGGAGATGAACTGTTTTGTATGTTGCTTCAGAGAACCTAAATGTACCTTCCTCTGAATGCAAAGTTAGCCCTTGCAAACGTTCCCCTTTTCATGCTCCATCTCAGTGAGCTGTTTACACATCTTTAATTTTGTCCCTGGCGTGACACAGAGCTACCCTGTCTCAGGACTTTGCCCTTGCAAATGAACATTTAATGTGCTGTGCCTTTACTGACAGCAGGGTGGACTTTGGGACTTTTACAAGGGACTATTTAGGTATGGTGATGATGTCCTCAGCACTATTTTATGCAAGTATCCCTAGTTCCCCAGCTGTCAAAGGGTCAGTAGACCTAAAATTAGACCAAACAGCTGTGTTTAGGTTTGAGGAGGTGCCTACGGGGGCTGTGACAAAGATGTGCACTGTCAGTCTCCTTTTTAGAGAAGAGGTCAGAGGATGAAATGGAGCCATTTCAGCACTTGAGAAGTGGTTACTTTATGGCTATTTTATCATCTTGCCTATTCGGAAAATAAATGAAGTGAAGAGTCTTCTGTGTCCCCTTCACTAGACAGTTAAAAAAAAAACCCTCCAGGGATAGGGAAAGTTTCTTTTAGAATAAAGCAGATCAAATATAATCATCACTTTATGAGTAATAAAGTAGATGGTCCCTGTGCAAAGAAGGTAATCCTGAGCCAGCCTGCTTGAGATCTGTTAATCTTGAGTGCTGAGTTATTTTTCTACAAGTATCCATTTGAGGCTTTTGGAGTCTTTTTCCTTTTGGGTTGCAGAAATCTTGCCAGAAAGCTTTGCAATGTAAACTGTTGTTTATGTGATTACAATGTGCTCAACAGCCCAGTGAAAGGAAATCCTCATCTATACCTTCTGTGGAAGGCATAAACTGTTCTACACAAATCCTAAAGATATTTTCTGAATGCAGATTATCCTGAAAGTCTGAGAACTCAGTCCAGTCCACATTTTTAAAAGACTTCTTCTTTCCTCACTTCTTTGGCCATTTTTAGTGTCTGCTGTTTCCTTGCTTTTACCTCAGGAAATGCAAGCTCTCCTTTGTTTCCTTGAACAAACTCCAGCCTTAAAAATCTTAGTGCCACGAGGAGTCATCCCTGATGCTGGATTCCTATTCTGTGAGGCATCCAACAATTGCAAAGTTACATACTGTTTCTCTGAACACAATGCTAAGAGAAAAACCTACATTTCACTAGCTTGCTGCAACATCTAACTCAAAAGAAGAAGGAGAGATTATTTTTAAAATCCCACATTCTCAGAAAGATGTGGGGGAAAATGTTGACAGTTCAGGCCAAAGAATTTTCTGTACGTAGAAGATAATACATCAGGGCCAGTTTCTTAGCTGAAATTCCTAGCTCTGCTCTGCAAGTATAACTCAGCTGTGATTTGAAACTACTGAATTTAGGAGTTCCAATTCCTGTCCTGAAGGGTATCTCCAAAATCTGATGAAACAGTGCTGCAGAAGGGAACTCCAAACTCAGGTTTAATTGGATTCCTGGTGTGGGTATATCTTGCCCCCAGAAGAGAAAGGCCAACATGGCAATCTACTCAAGCAAAGCTTCCTCAAACAAATTTGCTGAACAAATCTTCAGCAATGCTTAAGAGTAGGGAATGTAAAGGGGAATTTTAAGATTATTTGACTGCTATCTTGAATGAATAATCCAACATTTGAGACTCACTGGAAACGGTCAAGATCACAATCTACACACAGTCACAATCAGCATGCTGACTATCACTATCTTACATCAAAATGCAACCGTTTTCTTCACATGGATAGATCAACAAAGCATCCAATTCAATATGTTGCTGGCAGAGCTTCAAGGCAAAAGGCTTTCAAAATAATTGTTGCTGAATTAAGTGGTCTTTAATAGCACCACTCTATACTAAATTGTCATGATTAGACCAAAACTGACTATTATGAACAGAAGAAATCTACCTAACCTCAGACCGTAGAAATTCTTGCATCATGGCCTTCATTTCTGGCTGAGGTATAGAACAGAGCAATCTAAAACTGTTAATCCAGCATTTAAATACTGTTTGAATTTCTCTAAACTCTTCCAATCTTTTCAATACCCCTATCAATTATTTTAAAAGTTGTTCATCAGTGAAAGACTTTTACAAAAGCAACTATTGTTTTGGGGCTCTCCAACTTTAGGCACAAATGAAACTAGATTATCAGAACAGAGATCACCCAGAAAAACACTATTCACTGAAAAATCAGACCACTGTGCAAAGCCAAATTCTGAGAGTACAGTCATGTCTGAAAATCAGGACAATCCTCTGTTTACCATGGACATGCTCCTTACAGACTCTGCTTGCCATAACCTGTAAATTGATCAGTGAGGAAATATTTAACTAAATGGACATGTATTGGCATATTCTGATCTCAAAGCTCAGAGCTGGTTCAGTCATTGCTTCCCAATCTGCAGCAGAAGGAGACCACCAAACCCTTTGCTCCAGCACAGCACCCCACAGACTGTGAGCAACTATGTGGCAGTGGAGAAAAATCTTGAAGTATCTACATGATTTGGGAGCTTAATACACTTTGGCTTTGGTGGTATTCAGATTTTTAAGACAACCTGACCTTCTCCTGGAAGGTGGAGAAATAGCAAGACCACACCGAGAATGCTGTTGAACTTGGGTCCAATTGCAACCACAGCTTAGAAACATCACAGCTTCCCCCTTGTCCAGCTTAACAGGAAACCTCTATCTACTGTTCCTCTAACTCCTTCCACAAACACACAGAGCAGTCTGGACATATTACCCATTTCCTCCCAACCCTCACTTGTTTATCTCCTTAGCATCTGTCATGACCTAGAATTTTGGAGCAAACCCTACACTAGTTGCCATGATGTACTTAAATCAGTCAAGCTGAAAGGCTTTTAGGAGACCCCAGACAGCAGAGCAGAGCAGAAAAGAGAAGGAAAAAAGAGCACTTCTAACTAATAGTTGCCCTAGAAAGTAGTTGGAGTAAAGTCTGTGGGATTGCCTTCCCAGCCACCTGGTATCTCAAAAAAACTATAGTGCCTGCTCATCTTCAAGGTTTACTCCACACATAGATATGGGCACTACGAATAATTTTGCCTTTGATGTTATAGAGTAGCTGCCTTTTCTTTTTTAGAAACAAAAAATTTATAATTTTTTTTTTTTAAATAAGGACAATGCCAAGAGGTCTGCTTAGCTTGCATGTCTACAAGCAAGTTCAGAAATGCATCAGGGTTGTATCTTCTACATGGCAAGACTATTGTTGGAGACCTTCAGACTGACACACACGGCCATCTCACCCTTGCATTCATGGACACATTGATGATTCAGTTTGAAGTTATCTAAAACTATGTGGAAAGACATTATTCCAGGGTTTTGAGCTGGAAATCTTGTGACTGCCTGTCATTTCTCTTCCCTGTTTATAAATCTCTCCCCTCTTTTCCTCATCCTTCCACTCCTGCCTTCCCACCCTGACCTGCTTTTGCGCACTCCCAGAGGTGAAGTAGAAGGGCTGTAGTTGTGACACTGCAGTTTGTGTGTCATATTGTAACTGGGTTTCCACATCCTCCTGGCTCTGTTGTAAAAGCACTCGAAGAGGAAGAAGGGCAAGTAATGAAATGTAGGAAAGCAGGAAAAGAGGAAGCAGCCGAGACACAGAAGCCCAACTGAAATGCTAAGAATTATGGAGAAGTGACAGAAAGGGAAGCGCAGACCAGGAATTATACTTGGTGGCTTAGCAGAAAAAAAAGTGATAAAAAATTGAACCAAACAAAACCATACAGGCTTAGCCTTTTCTGCCTCTGCAGCAATCCTCTAGATTATTACTCCTCTCCACCTTTTGGCCACTTGACCTGTATTCCTCTCCTCACCTACTGTAAGACAGGTAGCTACCAAACTATGTGTGTTGTGTACAGCTGGACTGCACCAAACCTGGTCCTGTCACTACTGCCCTCTTTATCTTTCTGTCAGACAAGAGGAGATACTCCACAAATGACTCTGGAAAAGAGGGAAATTAAACATGAAGGAAAGGCCTCAAAATGCCTAGCCTCAGGGTGAAAAGGCTCGATTAGGCAATAATCTTATATGCTGAAGGAACCACTGAGGACAGAGTGATCAAGAGTACAGAAGGAAATTGGCTAAAGCAGAGTATGGATTGCCTAACTGGGCAATCCTGCTCAGCTGCCAGTGGATGGAGCAGACTACTTAGGAAGTTTTCCACTGAGATCATGTACTGTGCTCATTCAGAATGAAACTTGGCTGGAGCAGAAAGTTTGAAATTCACATGAAGATTTTTCTCTTCTCCATTTGAAGACAAAAGAGATGACAGGCAGAACATGTACCTCTTTAAGAATAGAGTGGGACCCAGCCTTTTATGCTCTCTCATTTCTCAGGGAGTTTTCAACAAGAATTTGTCTCATAAAGGGCTGAGTAGAAAGTAAAAACCTGAGAGGTGACCCTCTATAAATATCACAGCTCTAATGGTTATGCATTCTTTTTGAGTCAAGCTACAGTCTTTATCTTATCTGGTGGCTAACTGAATTTTGCAGCTTCTCAGGAAGATAGTGGTGAAATCCTGCTTGTAAACGAAGACAGGAGTGTTTCACAAAGGTGTACTGTGGTATAACTATTTGTTCATCATTGCATGAAAACTATCCTGTTGGAAGAGCTCGTTCAAAACCATTTGTGGCCATTCCACCACAAAGGAGGCTGTCAGGAGGTGATAAGAAATGGGCACTAGGGAGTCTTACTTTCTTTGAAACACTTTTGCACCAAGAATATCAACAGCCTCAGCTATTTCCCCAACCATTTATCTGGGAATTAGGAAATATCTTCTGGCCCACTCGATCAGTGTTTAGTTCCTCAGCTGAATGTCAATGGATTTTGGGATGGGTGGGACAGAGCAGAGATGTCTTTACCTGTGTCGGAAGGTCAGAGACCTTCACCTCATGTCAGGTCCTGCAGCTCTGACTGCTCTTCCACATTCCTACAGATACAGCACCAATACCTCTAGTTTGCAGTAGCATAGTTTATACACTGCACTATTTTTCTAGGGATGGCAGGGTGATAAAGCTTTGTAGTATCCATGTACAAGTATGTGAGATATTATATGAGCTGTGAAAGTTTTGACTGGCTTGTTGTGTCCTATCTATTGCATCTCTGGTGTATATTTTAGGTTGCCCTCAGACCATGATCTGCCTACTTTCTTCTGGCTTTACTAGTTCTGGTCTGGTTTTAACTTCTATGGAACACCTCTTGATTGAGTTCAGCATTACCAAAGACAAAAAACAGTCATGCAGTTGTTCAAGAAACAATGCAAGTCAAGTCAAATGAGTACTGCAAGAGAGAATTTAGTTATAGATGCACTCTACAGCAAATGGATGCATTTTTCCTATTTGATTTTGGTTGAGAAATGTCAAGCAATGATAATTTTCCTGTCAAGCCAGTCATAATGCTACTTACTCTTAAACTAGGACAGCTGGAAACAGCTAAGCATTGGCCTCTACTCTGATCTTAGCCATAAGGAAAGGCCTGAGTAGTTGGCTTTGTTAAGGAGCAATACCACAAGGGGATTTTTATGCTGATGTAAACTTGGAAAAAAAGAGAACATTAAACAGCAATAGAAATGGGTGATACTTGGTCCAGAACTGCTCTCAGTTTCTCACCAATTATAAACAGTACTTATCTTTTAATAATTCTTTTCCTCACAAACAGCAGCCTTCTGCTTCAACCTATAGTGAATCTGATAATAAACAAAGTTTTATAGCCTCAAAGAGGGACAGGGCACTGGATGCACACTGAAGAAATCTTGGTTTAATTCCTAGCTCAGCCACAGACTTCCTGTGTGGCCATGGGAAAGGCACTTCATCCATCATGTGCCCTTACTTCCCTATCTACACATTTTTCAATTCTTTTTTTAATGGGATAAAGCTTTTGTTTTAAAAAAAAGAAAAAACAAAACAACAAAAACCCCAAAACAAAACCCAAAAAACAAACAAACAAAACCAGCAAAACAACCAGGGAAACTCAAAAGCTACCTAGAGTGATGGGTTAGCCATCCACTGGTCAACCTCCTGGCATGTATCCCACAAAAGGCAACTGGGGGACCATGTTGTAGCTGGGAACTGGGAACATGTAACTGGGAGACTGCAGTTGTAGCTTGAGTAGCTGCAACACTTAGGTATTTTTGAAAATGTTATCCACAATCTGTGATGTGTCCTACAGAATTATATAAAGGTGGAACTATTGTCTAGCCTAATAAACCTTCATTAATGACAATCAAGTGGCTGGAGTTCTCAGGCAGCTCTCCCTTATCTGGGATTGCTTAGGGTAAAAAATTAGGCTATTTTTTTCAAACTGATGATGAAGAAGCAGGAAAGGAATTATATTTTTCCTCAGATGTTCTTTTTCATTGCTACCACTGTATTCCAAGAGAGAAGTAAAAATCCTGAAGACAAGTACCCCAGGAAAAAAAGGCATAAGCTGCTTAAAATATCCAAACCAGTTTTAATTTCCCGCCACACTGCAATCAGCATCACAGAAGCAATCAGTGGTCTGAGAAAGGAAACAAAAGAAGGTTTCAGCCTGTGCCTTTTCTGTAGGAAATTACTAAATACTGAAAACTGTGTCATCTTCAGTTCAGCTTTGTAGTGCTTTTCATACATGCTCAGTTATGAGGTGTGAAATCCCATTCCTAAAACAAATTGCTTATTGTTTTGGGGGTTGTACTGGTTTTTGGAATTGAAGGTTTAATTAATCAGTCATGAATATATAGCCTTGATTAGACTAAGTAATCTCTAAGTAAGCTCTTTGGGCTGTGCTGGTTGTGTTTGTGAAGCATCTACAGCAATAGATCACTGTTTCTTTCCCAGGAACCCTGTGCCACAACATCAATTCGTAGACAAAACCAATCAAACAGCTAGAGACGAATGACAGTAGGAACACCCAAATCTTAACTCAATCCCCTTCCGAGTCTTACATAAACAATAAGAGATAATATGGACAGAAGACACTCAAATACCCACAATTAGAACAAGAGCTGTGCTGTGAAAACTGGCTCCAAGCATTCAGAGAGTGATCAAAACTTTGCCTCCCATAAGGATGATGATCTGTTCACACTGACAGCATTGGCATTTCCTGCCCTCTCAGCATTTATGGAATTTTTGAAAGTGTCTAGCAGGCAAAGTTTCAGTCAGACTTCCTCTCTTCTCCTAGCTGCATACCCTTGACACTCCAAGTGCCTTTTACTTGGAAGTATACTTTTCTCACTTCTTAAAGCATGTGCCCAGTTCATGTGTAAAGCACTTTTCAAATACTGCAAAGGAACAGACATTGTGTTGCATTTTTACCAAACATGAAGGATCTGAAGTGTAGAAACACCCAAATGTATGTCCTAATGAGATTACACACCAGGAAAGCTTCTTCTTTCCCTTGAACTACAAAGTTGTAACTTCTTGTCACTATCAGCCCAGAGAGACTGCATCAGGACTACTTAATCCAGGATTCGTAAGTCCTTTAAATTCCTACTAGCATCCAGACAGTGTGGCTGGACTAAGGGGGAGGCAAATGGAAAGTGTGAAAAATCTTCCCCATTTCAATGCAAAGCAGCCCCACAGAAGTTGCTATTTCTTATTAGCTAGGGTAAGCTTTGGTATCTGTGCCATGGCTGTGCTGCACTGTAGAGTACAGTGTGAGGTCAAGAAAGCAAATGAAATCCTGCTAACTTCACCACCTAGGAATACATACATCTGGAAATAAGTTTGAGCTGCTGGGTTGAACTGGGTCATGGTGCAGACCAGTTTGTCAGAGGCTGCAGTACATGTGCAGACTTGGTCTTCAGAAAATTAACATTTACCTGGTAAACTGGTCAGTGACCAGGGTCAACAATAAGGGGACTGACAAATGATGCTCTGTTCATTTGGAAGAGAACATCTCAAAGAAAGTTGCTTCTGCTTTGTCCAACACAAAAAAAACAAAGTCACTCTGGGTTGACATCTGGCTTGTGACTTCCATCAGAGCAGTGCTGAGAGGTCTCCTTACCACCAGGACAGATGAAGTATGAATCACCCACAGCTTCACGTACCTTTACCTCCAAGGCACCATGACGGCCCACTGAAGCTGATGTGATCTATGTGCTTCTCAAATGTTCGTAGAAGAAAACGTTAAAAGTTTCATTTTCTGTTGTTATCTTTTTTACCTAGTGGATGTGCAGCAGCTGTTACTAGTGCAGGCCTGTGGCATGCTGTGGCAAACCTTCCCAGCAAGTCTTGTGAAATTTGTTTCTGCTGATGCAAATGTGCTATTTGCTAGAGCTCCCCATTGCTATCTGATGAACTCCCATCCTATGCCTGAATTCTGAAAAAACACAACCCACAGACCAGAATGTGTGGATCGCTGTGTTCTCAGGAAGTATGCAACTAATATGACTATTTGATTTTTGTCTCACTAAGGGAAAAAAGGAGTGAAAAAACCCCACTGCTGCACAGTCCTCACACAGGAGGCAGGGTACTGTATTTTGTTCAGCTAGCCTGGCCTTCATGAGGAACTGTATTTTGCACTCTGCTGTAGCTCCCTGTTACATGCACAAATAAATTCCCTGAACATCACTCTCTTTCTAAGACTGCAGAGAAGAAGGGTCCATTACTCTATCTGTTACAGTGGTTCTTTTACTTGTACTTTCATATTTATTAGCTCAGTTAGCTACTGAAACATCTCTAAGAAATTTATCGAGTTAGGCATGCATCAGATTTTAGTGGAAAGCTGTATCTCAAAAAAGAGATGCAAGATATTATATCTCCATTTTCCATTAGGTTATTTGAATACATCAGCCATCTACCCCTCTATGCTGTGGACCAGATACCCTCTGAACCTTCACCGCACAACTTTAATTTTGGTATAGAACTGTGAAAGGATCTTCTGGAAAAAACATTTCATCAATATACTCCTCATTTTGTTACAGACCTTACCGGAATAACACTGTAAGTAGTTAAATGAATAAAACCTTGGAACTCAGGAAGGAATAGCACAGGGGAAGATCCTGAGAGCCCACAATACCCCTTCACTGCTGAGCCAGCAGCTCCAGGCAGCAGAGTCTCTTTGGGCCATCACCTTGGGCAAGGAACACCAGCAGGAATTATTGAGAAGGTATCTGTGTCTCTTTCTCCTTTTCCCAGGACCTTCTTTCTGCATGAACTCCTTGGTGGTCTTTCCAGGACCTTGACCCTATCTGCCCTCACAGCTGCCTCAGTAGAGCAGCTCTGGATGGACTGCAGAAGCTGCACTGGTTACAAGTGGGCCTTCCTCAACTGCTGCCCACTTCCCAAATGGAATTTACACTTAGGTTTCTTACAGGGACACAGACAAATTAGCAGGAACTAACTTTTTCCTCTTTTAGGTTTTAAAAAAATATATTTCTGACAGCCACTTATTTTGCAGAGAGTACTGCATAGGTTTTTCTTTCCCTCTTAAAAAGAATTAAGAGCTCAGATTTCATGATAACTGCTCTTTTCCACATATGTGCTGGTTTTTAGGGTTTTTTACACAAATATGCACACAGAGGAATTTGACTCCGCAGACATACAGTTTCATATGTGTGTGTCTTTATGTACATGTGTGTATGTGTGTGCATTTACACATAAAAAAGAGAGAAAATGGAATGAATGGCTCCTTTTGACTGGAAAATACATTGCCATTGCAAACTTCAAATGGAGTATTAAAGGGAAGAAATTAATTACAAAAAGTTTCAGAAATGAAAAATAATTTTGTCCTGTCTCCTTAAGACCTAGGGCTAAATTGGGCATATTATAGATCAGCCTCTTTCATGATCCACAAGAAAGAGCTTGTTTCCAACAGTTACACCATATAGTAAACATACAGAATCATTAATATATAATTACAGCATAAACAATATCAGACTTCTCTAGAGTGTTTTGCAAGGAGAAAAAGAAATTCCACTTCACACCACAAAAAGACCACAATAAGATACCAATTTTACTAGGATCCACTAACACTTTTTTAGGATTAAACAAGCGTGTTGCCATGCCAGAAGTACTGTTTCATTACCATTATTCTCTCATCTTTTTTATATGTTGGACTTTTGCTAGCACAATTGTAATTTCTCTTTTTTATTTCTACTTGGCATTATGTGGACAAATGTTCAGGAAGCTGAGCCCCTCCCCAGAAAAGCCTGGTTCCTTTTTGACTTTGAGATAAATTGTAGATCCACACCTGCAGTAGACAAAGTCCCAGTGATCACACTCGCAATCGGGGCTTTCCTACCTCCCCTCCAGTGCCCAGTGCCAGTTACAAAATTGCTTGGATTCTGGAAGGAAAATGGACAAACCTCAACACAGGAAGGCAGGTGCCATGTCAATGCAGGAGGGATGTTCTCACCTCTTCTCTTCTGGCTTCAGCCTAAGGAAACCAGGAGGAGCGCTCTGCTCAGGAGAGGCAGAGCCATTCACAGCCTGAATTATGAACACAGCCAGACTGTGGCTGGAATAGGGATGGGTCATGGACAATTTGACACTTCCCTCAGCTGCATAGATATTTCTTTCTCTTTGCAAATCTGGGCACAAAAAAATGAGCAGTGGGTGTTTGTCCACCCCACAACAGCACAAATGATTTTTTCATAGTGAATTCTATATGAAGAGAATTCATACTGAAAGACCCAGAAAGATGTCTCTGAAACCCAGATGCAGTGCAAGGGGTGCAGAAACAGCAGTGTTCCCGAGCAGGCACTTGCCATTTCAGTGCTAATGAAACCATCCCACTTCAACACCAACCACTGCCACCACTTCCGAGCATTGCGACACGTATTCACAGCAGGAAAAAACAGGCTCAGTCACTCAGTCCCTCTAATGCTGAGGTGCACAGTGTTGTCAATGAGAAAGGAGTGATCTCTCTCCACAAAAATCCCAGGCAGTGATTAAAAATCAGAACCCAAAGCTCTTAGCTTGGACAAAAACCAAAAGAAGGAAACAACCAAGAATTTGGGAAGTTCAAATCCATAGCAGGGATGCTGGCTGATCACAGCTTCTTACAAATACAGGATGCTTTTAAATTATGAAACATGGACAATGAATATTTCCTCTTCTATTAATTGCAACACAAGCTGAAAGTGTCACCAACTTTACTTAAAACTCACCTTTCCATTGCATTAAACATCTCTGTTGCATAACTTAATCAGCAGGGAGGGCAAAATCATGTGCAGATACTCTGTTATATGAAGAAATCAGCAATCCCTTTTAAAGCTCTCAATCTTTTTTTTTATAAAGGAGAGGTTAGGAAGCAGATGAGTTCTTATGTTGTTCTATAAAACAATCTAGAAGCTACAGAAAACTATTTCCTCAGAAGCAATATTTCCAGGTTAAAAAAAAAAAAAACAGTCAGTCCTTTCCCTCTTTTTTTTTTTTTTTTTAATTTTCTTCTTTTCTTTTCTTTTCTTCTCTTCTCTCTTTTTCTTTTCTTTTCTTTTCTTTTCTTTTCTTCTCTTCTCTTTTCTTCTCTTCTCTTTTCTTTTCTCTTCTTTTCTTTTCTTTTCTTTTCTTTTCTTTTCTTTTCTTTTCTTTTCTTTTCTTTCTTTCTTATTTTTCTTTTCTTCTTTTTTTCTCTTCTTTTTTTTTCTTTAAACCCTGACACTTCTCTTGGAAGAGTAGAAGCCAATTAATTGTGCCATACTACTTCACTTTTTTAAAATTTATTACACTTTTGAAATAAGGTAATTTCAGAGATCTTTGAGGGAGAGGAAAAAGGGGAAATAAAAGGCAAACAACAAAGAGCAAAATATAGATATTATATTTCCTTTTAGGATCATCCCTTCTTTGGTTGGAAATTGACAGTAATTCTGTGTTTGCTCTGTGTTTACTAATTCTCAGCAAACTTTCAATGGGATTTGTAATTGCATTTTTAGGTTTGGATTTTGGCATTTTAAGACTGAAACCTCACGTAAATCAAAGGAGCAGGAGTTACTCACTTTCAAGAGTTGAATTTGGTGGCTGTGGTGTTACTATATCTCATGTTAGGATGATAGATTTGATACCTTGAGATCTCTTATGCCAGTAACTGAAATTTCTAAGTGCTTCTAGGAAACACGTCTCTAAATGACAATTAATGCAAGATCCAGATATTAATCCTAAATTAAAAGCACGTAATAAACAAGGGAAGAGAAGGACACACCTAATGGATTACTTCCCTAGAGATGATGCTACCTGCATATATACACTTACAACAAAAAATTCACTTGCTGGGGATGGAGGAAGGGAGCTACAGGAAGCATCTCATGTTGCAGGCTATGTGTCTGATCTGCTTCTGGGAAGCTGCTCCACTGCCTCACTTGTTCAGGGAAGCAGCGAGGTGAGGCAGGACAGAGTTTCCAACCAACTGTCTCTGTAGGCCAGAATTCTGGGGTCCTGGATGATCCACCTTCACAAGTTAACACCTTCTTGTCATCACACTTCTCCACTGTAAATGACAGGCTGAGGCTAAGCCTGCACTACCTGCCTCCTGCACGTGGGGAAAAGGTTCTTCTGGAGAGATCATCTTCTGAGGTTTCAAGAAATCTCACATAGTGAGCTCAGTCAGAAAGGTGCAGAGACAAATCTCTGTCCTGCTGCAATGTGTGGTGTTTGGTCCCGCCTTTAGGATAACAGCTTCAAAAAAGAGCTTCCTTCATCCCATACTCCACCATAAAGGGCTTGTTCTACACTGGGGAAGTCTGTGGTGGCACAGCTGTAAATCCTTCCCTGAAAATCTGTAAGGCAGGGATGCAGCCACAGTGACACTATGCTTGCACATTTTTCTGTGGGACAGAGCATGAGGAGCTTGTACCTGAGAGGACATCATCAGTGCCGGTCCTCTGCAGCTAGAAACCACCTCCTCCTAGGGAGGCACCATAGCAGGAGATGAAATTACAGAAATGTCAGGAGAGGATGAACAAAATCAAACCAGCAGCTTGTTCTAAAAAGGCACCTCTGTAGAGGCAGATGGTCTCTATACTGCACCTCAGTCCAGCAGTTAAGCCTTTCACTCAGAACTCACTCCTGAAGAGCACTTGGGTTGAATGAGAACTTGCTCAAGGGAAAAAAATCAAGCCTGCAACAAAGAGCAAGCAAGAAATAATAGAGAAGAGAGGAATGGCTGGTGTTGGCAGGCCCATCCAACCTTTTGATTCAGAGTCGTTCCCTTAAAATAACCTGAGGTTCTACAAGCTGCAGTTATAGAGGTCCTACCCAGCTTAAAATATGTCCCCCTTCCAGCCAAAGCCCTGTATTTCTAAGTCGTGCTGCAGCCATGGCTGAGATCCTGCTAGATAATTTTAACTCCCAAGCTAGAATGGGGCTTATCTCTGAGGCACATCTCTTCTGCTCAGATAAAGACAACTTCCTCTAACTGCAGATTAGATCAGCAGGCTCAGTATCCGTACCTAAAAGCCACACAACTAAACACACTGCATCTCTCCAGTTCAAACAAACACTTGCAGCTTTCTCAGTGCAGAAGAAGTAAAATTGACACATGTCCAGGCATTCCCTGGCTATTGGAGTGATGGTCCCCTCTGAAAACACAGCAGTACCCAGAAGGCACTCAAGAAATTGGCCACAGCTCCACAAGATCCACAGCTCTGGAGAACTAAGGAAAAAAAGAACATAGCTTCCCCATCAGTGCAATGTCATATTGCCACACAGAGGCAACAGAAACCATAGGTCTACTAAGTGGGTGAGGAGAGGAAAAACGCCTTGCAAAATGAAACAGACATCACTGGAAAAGCACAACTCTCTTTTAGGACCAGTTCTCTCCTTAAGGATTTAATTTTATCGAGTGCTTTGGTTGCATGAGAGAATTTTTATGTGATTGCTTTCCCAGTGGCTCTGCCCTGGCTCCGGGCGGGCTGAGTTCACTGTGGTCATACAGCACAGCCTGTGTTGAGGCTGTGGCAGCTCTCATTTCCAGGCAGGTTTGCCTGCCCTTTAAGAAGTTACTTGCAAGTGTGTTTTGAAAATGTTTATCCTCCATCACCTGCAAGAGTAATTTTTAAATTTGATAAAAGAACTTGTCTCCAAACAAGGGCCATTTTCCAATGACCTGCTGAAGTCCGAAGTCATTACATTGAGCAGATTTTGTCTCTGGAAATAAAGCTAGCACCTCAACTTCCAAGCAGTTCCATATACCTGGACTTTCTACACCTCACCCTAGCACACTGTTTCACCCTATGCCCATGCAAAATGAACTTTTGAAGCATATTTTGTGCAGCATATGTAAAGTTGTTCATGAAATCTGTCACATGCCTTCTCCCACCAGACCACCCACATCCACCTCTGTACAAATTCCCAGAAGAGTTTTGCATACAAAATGAAAATAATCCTGTCAAAAAAAATCTCCTGTGTTCCCCTTAAAAACAGGTAAGCCATACTGTTAGGGTCTAAAAGAATGTAATACCAGTCCATAACAGTACAGACTTGTACTTTGGAGCTAGACAGAGGAGCTTTGGCCCAAAGAAGAGGGGAGATTCCCAACTTCCCTATTTTTAAAAGTTTCTAAAATACTTTAGTTGCAAATTTTTCAATTTCTTCAGAAGCCTCTTCAGTTGTTCTCTCTTTTATTGTGTAGAGTCAAAGGTAATTCCTAAAACTCCCCAAACCGTCTTGAAACAAATTTTCTCTCTGCTTTCAGAGCCAGTAGGGCTACATCAAGTGAGACAGAAATTACCAGCAATAATTAGCAATGGCTTTTCAGCTCCTACATACTTTCAGACCTTTGAGTGACAGAAACATGCATCTGAAACATGAGCAAGTAGAACATATTACACAGCCCCCCCCAAGTTACTTTTGTTCTCTGAATGACTGTGTCCATGCACACATATGCCACACCTGTATTTTATTACTGATACACAACACGCTGTCTTCATTGCCACTCATCCCCTACAGGAAAAGCCTGTGAGGGCCTTTAGCACTGGCAGACTTTCTCCTCATTCCCTCTCCTTGCCCTACAGAAGCGCCAGGGTAGCAGCGACCTGGACCTGCCTCAAGCAACAGGACGGATTTTGCAAGCTGGGGTGGGGCACTTCCCCTTTTGGCTTTTCTCCCTTCTCCCCCCTGCAGCCTGCAGCCTTTACACACTTTTGCTCTGCCTCCACCCAGCTATGTGTGAGTTGCAGCAGGCTGATGTAATGGCAAGTTGTTGTGGTTGGCCTGGTGGCTCCTCAGCAATGCTTTTGTCCTTGCTCTCAAATGGTTGAGCTCCTTTTAAGGCAATAAAGCACTGAAGCAGCTCAGAGTAAGGACACTTGCTTGCACCAGTAAGTAGCTACTCGGGCAGGTTACCACCTCTGGGTGCCAAAGGCCAGGAGGGAAGACTCCAGGATGTGAAGGCAATGCCAGGTTTCTGGTGATGCCATACACCAAGGCTCTGCCACTATACAGCCTTCTGCTTCAATAATGTGGTTGTGGGAGGGAGGTAATATTAGTCACCTGACATATCCCACTGGGGCAGGAAAATGTCAAAAAGCTCTTTCCTACTTCTCTTTCCATGCTAGTGTTCTTTATTTTTAAAAATACAGAGTTTCTAACTTTATATAAATCTTATTTTTCTTCTAATTCAGATCTAGGATCACCTTGACTTGTTACTTTGGGCATCTTCTGTCAGGTGTCCAAAAGTTTCAGCCCAATATTGTGAGATAAGTTCTCCTCACCTCTTCATCTCAGAAAAGAGAATATCTTTGTGCATTACATACGCCCTGTTTGGACTGTAATCTCTAGCTATGTTGGTGATAACTTTTTTTTTTTCAGTGAGAAACCCTTGATTTGTGCTGGAAGTCTAAATGTCTGCAAGTCTTCAGCAGCTACCTGTGCAGAAATTGTAAGATCACAGCCTTTTTCTGAAGCCAGTAACACTGTGAGATGACATTTTAGTTTTTAACCCATTGACAGCAAGCTACACTCTGGGCAGTCACAGTTAAGGGAAGCTACTGCTTGTACCGCTGCAGCAAATGACTTTTTAGGCATGAAGAAGGCTCCAACCTACAGCTCACTGAATCATTAGCTTCTCACACATGCCTTGAATTAGGATCCAGTCTCAGGGCATGAACAGACCTAAACTGCAACCATCTTCCATGTACAGGCTGTTCAGTATTGATTATACACAAAAGGTGCATGCAATATTTAACCTAAAACTTGAACGGAGAAATTAGGAATCAGCAGAAGATATTTCAGATCAGCTCCTATATTATAGGTTAGCATGGAAAATAGAGCTGCCCATTCAAAATAGGGTACAAAGGAGCAATTCTTATCTTAATCGAATGGTGTTTCAGTGGGATGTGTACTTCTAACTTATCAAAATTTCAAAGGTATATTCAGGATAGACGGTAAACCAGAGTCTCCAGTGCCCTAAAGAACTATGAAAATCTATCTCTTTGCTTGTCTGAAAAAAAAAAAAATTGTGTGTGTTATAGGTCCCAGGTTGGCCCAAGAAGGAAATTTGGGGTGGAGAAAATTACAAGGAAGGAAGAAGACCTAGTAGCCAGAGCAGTAGAAATTAAATGTGCAAGAGGAAGCTGCTCAACACATAGCAGCATTTCATGAGTTACAACACTGAAAACATAGCAAGCTCATCAAGGAAAGGAAAAGACAAAGAAAACATCTTTTAGTATGTTTCAGCTTTCCTATGCTGCTTCAGGTTAAAACTAGAAACTGTTGATGACTTCACTTCCAGAAATGACCTTTTCACACTCACTTATGATTGAACAACCTACATCTTGGGTGCCTCTGTCTAGAGGCAAAGTCAAAATAGAGATTTCATGAATCTCTGGATACCTCCCTTATGAAATTTCCACCCTCTCTATTACTTTTAAATAAGACACCCAAAATTTGAAGCTATCAAATAAAATCTGGTATCTGAACTGCATACTTCAACTTCTGAAGTCTACTACACTTTCATTCTCAGAGTAGGAGAGATGCTTCAAATGTTTCTCTTTATAAAGTCTATAGCACCATGTTCAAGTCAGTCTGGGGCTGGAAGAAGCAAGAAATGAGACTTCTGAAAACATGTGGAGAAGCCTATCATTCTGTTCTGAAAATAGCTTATTTGCCCTAATCTTTGACTTTTAAAATGCTAAATTGATGAATAAGGTAATTAAACTTCTGACTCTGAGGTTAAAGGTTTCATGAAGTGTTAGTTCAAATCTGAGTAAGCAAATGGCCATTTGAACATTTCTATCTCAAAGGCTGATTTAAATTAAAAACAGATTTCTCACCTGCTTTTTAGTAAGATGAGGCAAATACTTATTATTTTCATTTAACAAACCTGCAATTTCTATTGTAACCTCTAGAACAGTACATGCACACAAAAGTCCTTCAGAGCACGATGGCCCTCATACATAAATGTCTGACTCAAATTACCCTTCCTCAGAGCATACTGGATGGACAGCTGATCTCTGGGGGTGGTACAGATTAGGTGGAATGCACTGTAAATCATATGCTGAAACACAGCACAGTGCACAGGGGATTCCCTTTTGACAAAGGAAGCAGGTGGGACGTTAGGAAAGAGAAAAATTGCTGCTTGGTTGTATCTGCTCATGCATTGCCTGCCAGTTGTAACAGCCTGCAGTCTATCTCCTAGCTATGAGATACATACAGCATCAGTGGGACTTAATATTCTCCCATCTATCTATTACTTTCAAACTGTTTTTTCAGATATTTTCTACCTAAGTATGGTGGTAAATAGAGCTGAGAAACAGATCTTAGGGCTTAAGAGATGACAGCATGGCACTAAACACCAAGCTTGTCTACACTGCCATGCCACTACCTACATAGAAAGGCAGTCCCCCTCATCCCTAATACATCTATGGGATCATATGGGCTAAACACTACTCCTAAGGTGTTGGTTATCCCTAACAGGCTTTTTTTAATGATGATCCAGAATATGCATAACAATCATTCAGCTCCTGATATATTTGGGACACATGTTCAAACTCTTTGTAAAAAATAAGAATTAATTATTTTTTTTTACTTTTTCCAAAAAGTTAGCTTAGGGCTAGAAAAAGCAGCATCAGAAGAGGAAGCAGTATACACAGCTTTACAGAAAAGACAAACATTGCAAGCACTGGAGCTGACACCTACCAGTAAAGTCATCCATAATAGAGTACTGGGAATTGTCTGTGTTTCTGTTGACTACAGTAAATGTCTCACTATAAGATGTGACCCTTATAAATCAAAGAACTAGGGGTAGAGAAAATGGCTGTAGAAAAATGTTTAAGTCAGGACTTGAAAAATATACTTTACTGTTGAGTGCTCAAAGTAAAACTAATAAGAGATGGTACTTATCATATTTAGGATTCCAAAGATAATATTTTCTCCTTTTATTATAGTAACTTCTAATATGAGTTTATATTAATAAATATTTTAATTGTTGAGAGAATAATTACATCATTAAGTATAAATTTAATCTTTGATGGATCTGTATGATATTTGTCAGGTGGAGTAAATTCAGCACAACCAAAAATCCTGTTTGTTTCTTTGTGTAGAAGGTGTTTAAAAAAATGAATATTAACTTTTAAATCAAAGCTTAAATATTTTGTAGGGTTTAATTACTGTGGAGGAAAGGAAGCTTAGCTCATTTTATTGAGTTGATACACAAAACAGTAAAGGCAAGATTAATTAATAATTAATAATTAATAATACAAAATTAAACATCTTTCGTGGGGGGGGAGGCGCGCCACAGAAAAAAGAGAATTTGGGGGGACGAGGGGGGGGGTCACGAACACGACGCGGGGACAGAAGTGGCAAAGCTTGGTCGCTGCGAAGGGGTTGGGGACACCAAATAACTTTGGGCTGAGAAACAATGCACTAGGTAAGGGATTATATTTTAAATTAAACTAATAAAAAGCATTTTTAAAAATTATTTTTTCATAAGACATGTCAATATAATATAGGAGATGAGCTTTACACTCATTTTGGTAGTATCAAGTGGAGAAGCATAAGGTGATGCATCCTCTTCTAGCTAGTGCTGAAGTTTGGGAATAGGCTCTATTCCTAATCCTGACACCATCTTGTTGTACTACCTTGACTTGATTATTTTTCCTTCTGTGCCTGCCTTTCCACCTAATGTCCTTTATTGGAATTCCCTAGGCAATAAACATAGAAAGATTTTTGCAGTCTTTCTATAAAGTCTTCCACTCTAGCCCTCATTCTTTCAATAAAAATATGAAAATTATGATCAATACTTTTATTTGTGGATAAAAAAAGATAGTTTGGTAGTTGCTCCTCTTCTGAAATATTTTTATCATAAAGTGCATAGATCACAGCATTTTGGACTCATCATGCTTTCGCTCTCTCCTTTTTTGTTTGTTTGTTTTTAAAACCACTAATAAACAAGCATCATGTTGAAGTAATTTTGTGTCTTCTCTTTTAGTTGACTACATCTGATGCATACAGTAGTCAGCAGCATTGGTATTTCTTGATGTGGACTTTATGATCCCTAAGAATCATCAGTGTTTTGCAAAATCATCTTTAGATGATAATTTATTCTAATCTAACAGACTAACAATTGCTGACTTTTGCCTAGAAAAATAAAATTCACATGTTTTCTGAAGTTCTCCTAGTTAAAAAATCAAGGGTAAATAAAGGTCAGATACTGGCGTATGAAACATGTTAATTATTGTCTTTGTTCTACTACGGCATTTCTGGAAAATTAGAACAACCGATAACATTCAACGTATCATTCAAATTATTAAAAAATACAGCAATAAAAACATCTAAGAGTTTACTAAATTTTTATCAAAACTAAATTTATATTACTTTAACCTGGAACTACATCTTTCGTTCCATTTCCTATGGAGAATGAAAGCCATCTTTCCCGGGGAGAATTTAATACCATCAGTTATGCTTTAGAAGTAAGATAAACAGTGGGATCTTTTTAACACCTCTGTGGATGAACAGGTTTTTTGTCCTTCAGAATGACTTTCCCAAAGAGAAGGTTTCACAAAAAACACTAAGCAGCTGAATGATCCTCTGCTGAAGATCAAGAGGCACATTACCTTCTTGTATAACATCTTGCTATGTAGTGTAACATTATTGACATATTATGTTATGTGCTAATATTTATCAGAAAGGACTAGTCATCTTACCCAAGATTCTCTCATTCTTAGCATTCTGTTGTCCTCCAGTACTAGTTGAAAGGTCTTCTGGTACAGGCATAGGTTCATCTGCATCATCAGGGACATCACTAATTGGAGGACTTTCTTTTCCTAGTAGTGAAGAAAGTAGCACCCATGAGTCATCAAAGTAGCCTCATTTTCAAATAATACTGGAAGAGGAACAACAAACCAAGTACAATGACAAAAAAAAAAAAAAAACAAAAAAAAATGACAAACTTATTTTCCTGGAGAGAAACTTCTTTTCAAAACAGAATTATATTTGTGAAAAAGAATGCCTGGCCAGTGTGGCTTCCAAATTTACTGAAGTCTGGATACACTTATCAGTCTCAGCATTTTTGATATCTTTAACACCTTGCAGGTATTTTTCATCTGCTGTGCTGAAAGATCCAGTTTAGCTAATGTAGACTGACAGACTACAGAAGTTATCAAGTGGTCATCTACTGTAAAAATTCTTCTTTCCTTCACAAATGGTCCTTGAGAACACATTGGGATTTTCTTCAGTGACATAGCCAAGTCTAACCCACAGTTTTTTTTGAACCTTAACAGCACTACCCAAAAAATAAAATATTGCTCCCAACTAAAAATTCAACTACAGCTTCAGCAAGCTTCACCAATACCCACAGATCAAGATTCAGCTGGTCATTGAGCCTACAAATAACTAAGTGCCTGTAGCTCCTGGGACTTCCTAAACCACGTACAATTAGTAGAGGTCAGCCAAAATGTGACTTGAAGTGCTTTATGGGCTCTTATTTGAAAAAAAAAATCAAACCCCAGGACCTTGTTTATACAAGGTTTAGCAGAAGCAAATAGTCTGGTACTTACGTGTATTATAAGTATTATGGAACTGTTACAGCACTGGATGCAATGCAATAAGGAAAACAACTCTTGCTAAGCAGTCACCTCATTAATGTCCTGTCCACAGTACTATCCCTGTCTTGCAGAGCTTCTTTTAAAATGACTTCACATATCTGTAATAAAAGCATGCCTTGGAAACAGCTACTTTATTTTTCAAATTATCTGATTTTTAAAATTATCTAAGTTTCAACTATGATCTAGGTTTCAGGTATTAGTAAAAGGCTGGTCTCTGCATTCATAGCAAAGAATGCAATTGGGCCAGAGTCCAATAGGGTGCTCTTCACATAAAACTGCAGAGAGAGGACTTGGGGGTAACAAAAGAACAGTCACTGGCAAAGGGACCAACTAGGTGAGTTCGTGAGGTCCCTCCTATCTCCAGCTTCTCTGAGGTATTCTTAAACGGGCAAAATCACACCCACAGGCTGTGCATGCAAGAGCAAAGGTGGATAGAATAAATGGAATAGAAGGATTTTGAATTTTACAGCAGAGGAAAGTAAAAGCAGGAAGTTCATTAAAATAGTTTTTGCCATTCACTGTTTAGCTCCTGATTTAATTGTCCCAGTAGTTTTCCACACTATTTTTATGGGTACTTCAAAAAATGATGGCAACTTTTCAATGAAGCCCCATCCTGCTGAGCTGATGTATCTCTTACAGATTGGATGCCTGGGTGAGGAGAGACAGCTGAAATGTCTCAGCTTTTTCAACACTTCTGCCTCCAACAAAACAAAAACAAAAAACCAGAAGTTTGCTTGGAGGGAAAGAGGTAGTCTGGTCAGAGTCAGCTATCTTGACACAACATGTAGGTTAAGGAAATTTGTTAAAAAGTGATAGCAATCAAAAGCCAGCTACACCTTCCAAGGTTCAAATTGTGCTACCGATTACAAGTTTATTCTTTGACTTAATCTAGATTTAGAAGAACACTTACCCTAAAAATTTTAAGGCTTTTTTTTGCTAAAAAACAATATCAACACATAATATCAGACTTATGAGATAATGGATAACAAGAAAATAAAAACTTTCTGAGTGTGTAAATAGGGTGTAAATAGGCATCCTACAATAGGCAGGCTGAGCCATATGCTTTGAAAATAAGTCAAAGCCATCTTTTGAAATAGAAACCTGTTAGTAGATCAGAACTCAACAGATCACAAAACAGATACCAGTCTTCTCTTGTTAATTTAATAGCCATTTGCCCAGGTGGCATGAATCAGACTAGTCTTATAAACTTGGTGGTCCAGAAGCTGGAGATCTGGTGCTCTCCCTTCTTTGCTTAAGACTGCAGTTAAGGAAACCTAGAAAACTTGGATTTAATGCCTCATTCCACATAATTTGATTTCTCCCTCTTACACATGCTCAAGAACACCCTGAATGCAAAAAGGCAGAGTAGTAATAGTGAACTGAAAATAGATATAATTGTTGGGCTCTGTGTCTTGGATTCCAGAGCATGATATTTGTATTTCGTGCCTTAACTGCATCTAAATTGTTATACTATAATATGTTCACTACTGCACGGTAATCTTACAGATATGCAATCTCACTAATGTCCTTTTGCCAATGAATTTCAAAATGGAAAGGGGATAAGGAATAGGAAACAGGAGGGAACAGCTTCCTATTTAATTTCTAACAGGCATGTCCAGAACAATAACTGGTTGAAGAGATGGAGCTATAAAAAAATGAAAACAACTTAGTGGAAAGTAGTGGGATAAATTAATAAAATGTCACAAAACAAAGTACCATAGGTTTATTCTATTCTGATTTTATATTTTTGCTCAAAAATAAAAAGCAAAGCATAAACAATGCAATCTAATCTTCGGGCGGGGGGTTGTCCTTTTTTTCTTTTTAATTTTTTTTAAAGAGCCACCTGAAATATCAAATGAAAAAGACAAGAGAGCTATAGAGTTGAATTTCTGTTTCTGGCACTGCCACTGATTCATGATGCCATTGCTTAAGTCATAAATAGAGATAACTTCCACTGCAGGCTGTGTTTTTCATTCCCTCAGTCATCTTGAAGCTCTGAAAGGTGGTCTCAGATTTCCCCTGTCATTTCTATATGAAAATTGTCATAGAAGTCCTTAACCTATCAATGGTGCCTGATAAGACCTTCAGCTTCTCTCTGCTTAAGTTTCCTCACCTCTGCCCTAGAAAGATGATAGAAGAGAGGAAGGGAACAAAGTGCCCAGCCCAGTAAGGTATCATGCATCCTTTCTTTCAACCCAAGTCTGTAGCCTGGTGTTTCTTTAGCGTCTTTTTTCACTTTCAAGAGTCATTCAGTTCATGTCAGGATGGTGGTGGAGCTACTACTATAGAAAAGAAAGCTAAGGGAAGTTTTCTTACAGAAATTTCATTCTCTATCCTTTCATAAACTAATGTTGGGTTTATTTAATCCAGAAGCTTGTTTCCTATGGAAACACTAGAATCATGGGAGAAGTTAGGCAAGAAACGCAACATATGCATTTTTCTGGATAAGAGCCACAACACAATTCATGTCCCTTTTCATTAGTAGAACCTCAAACCTCTAGCAGTGAAAAGATGTTTGCTCTGGGAGAGGAGCCAAGCTCTCAGGCAGGAGATACCAGCCCATGATACTATCATTTTCACCTTCCTAGGACCTAGCAAGAACATCAAATACAGAACTCTTCTTCCTTCTTTAGCAGAGGGCGGCACAGCCTGTTTGGTGCTCGGGGGATCTTTTTATGTTAGATGTGGAAACATTTGTACTATCTTTTTCATCTTCCTTAACTGTTAGGCCCTAGAGCTGAGAAAAAGAAAAAAAAAAGAAAAGAAAAAAAAAAAGTAGGAAAAATACTGCTTGTTAAGTGAGATATTATCTGTGTTTTCTGACTCCCTCATATGGGTGCCGGATACCATTTGGTTATATGTATGTCAGCTCTCTCCTAATTTCAGAACTGCAACTGCTGGCCTCATGAAATATCACTTTCAGGAGAAAAATAAAAAACGTGAACTCTGTGCTGGTCACACAGTATTTCAGTTCCTTTAGGAGCCAGCCATGCCTGGATTCCCAGAAGCAGGAATGCCTGTGTGCTCGCTCACATCAGTTTTATACTCTCTTGGCCCTGCTCTCCACTGCCACACCTGAGTCAGCTACAGCTGCATAAGGCACATGGCTGCAAAGCACTGCTTTTGAGCTGAGAAGACTGTTTCTAGAGACCTATTTTGTTTCTGGGTTAAAAACAAAACCAAACAAAAAAAAATGCAAACGCCCTAAACTACTTTTACTTTTTAATAAAACTGTTCTTTTTAAAACACAACCAAGTGTGCTAGTGAACCAAGTCACCTAACTCCATAGACTCAGAGACTAAGCTATATCTGACAGGCATTACTCACACAGTAATGGAGAAATAAATGTTTTTCAGCTGACAAGACAATCTCACACTCCTAAAACTGTGCAATAGTCTAACTAGTTCCCAGTACATTGTAGGGCCCCCTGATCATGCAAAGAAGAATCCTAGAAGCATGTGGATCCCTAGGAGGACAAGGAGAAGGGAAAACTCTTTTCTGGATTCATCAGCCTATAAGAAAGAAGCAGGTAATAGGCAACATCCCTGTACCTTCAGATCCTCGACTTTTGAGGACTATTAAGAGCCTATGAAGAGCAAGTATCAGAGGAACCTGACCTGACAAACTCCTGTTTCCAGAAGGCTGAGTTAATAAACAGCTTACATCATAAATGAAAGTAAATTAACAAGGTTGTGCTTTGGCCAGTTGGTCACAAATCCACTTAGCATCCTAATATACCTCACAGCCTTTGCTCATAGAAAGTCCCAGGTGACTGGTGAAAGGAATAGCAGGAAGAGTTCAAAGCAAATTTTTCTTTTTCTGTAATATTTATGTAGGTCTGCCTTTTGTCAGAGGTCAAGGTCTTCCTAGACTGTTACGTTTTGGGTTTTTTTGAGAACCCCATCACTGAAGAGTACTATTCTCATCAGCATGACTTGCCAGGTAAGTTAAGGGCACAGAAAAGTAGTAGAGTGGTTCAAATCCTGGAAAATTTTGAGAGCTACAAATTATATGCAGAGATACACATATATTATGTAAATATTTCAAACATTTAAGCCAGCAAAGTTTCTCACAAATATTCCTTCTCAAGGGGAGAACCAGACTATAAAGAAGGCAAAGTGTGGGACCTTCTAATACAATTCCCTGACTCAAAGCAGCATCTCCCAGCCTAGTCCTCCCTACATCAAAAGAAAGAAAGAAAGAAACAAAAAACAAAAAAAACAAAAACAAACAAACAAACAAAACACCAAAAAACAACCAAAAAACCCCCCCCAAAAGCAATAAAGCAATAACCTGTAAGAGGTAGCAGGTGAGCAGGTGCAGAGCTCAAATGATCACTCTTGTAAAAAACTACTGCAAAGGTTAGGTGTAGGTATCCAGGGAAGCCTGTGCTGCTGCAGAGGAGGAGGAGGTCAGTGGTCCTGCTCCCTCGCACAAAGAGGGAAGGGTTTATGCAGCACGCAAAAGGCTCAGATCACAGCACTGCTCACCACTTCAAGAAGATCCATAATGCTTTACCTGCATAAGGATTTAAAACTACTTTTTCTGCAAAGGCCACACATGCTCCAAGCACAGCATGTATAGGCCAGGTTTCATTTCACTTACAAATTGCTTCAGCATGCAAAAAAATACTAATGCATAAGTATAACCAGTTACAACTTTAAAATTTTTAGTTGAGGAGGGGAGCACAAAACGCCTTCACAAAGCTGACTAGGAATGACTTCCTGATACTACAAGTGACTGAAAATTTTCTTTTAGCATGAAGTATTATTATATTGTTCTTAGAGATGGAGAAAGTCTTAGATTTTCGATTTTCAGATGACACTATAAGCTCTTAATTCCAGTTTTTGAGAAAACTCAACATTTTTAGAAAGGAGGAAGAAAGAGAAAAAAAAAAAAAAGAAAAAAGGAAAGAACATTGTGTTCCTATGCTTCAGGAAAACCCAGTGACCTAGTCACCCACACTAGACCCAGGACTTTCATATTCTCCTACATCTGGCCTCCAGGTCCTGAGCCAGCTTTGCCCGAGAGCTGCTGCTTACAGCTGACCCACATGCCCAGGTATCTGCCCAGAGCTCCCCCTGTGAGGGGGCTGCTGGGCTTCAGGGGGAACACCAGAAGTGAAAACTGAAAGCCATTAACCACTGCAGCTGCCAACGGGTTAGGGAAACTAGGAAAGATACTAACTTGTTCTTTTTCAACTGCTGAGGAAGAACAGTATGAATGTGTATTACATTGCTAAGCCAATTTTTTAAGGAACCAATTGCCAAGGAAGTTAAGAATATAACCTTCCACGGGAATATCAACATGGGGTAAAAGTGCAAAATGCTATCCATGCCACTATAGGGCAGTTTTTAGAAATGTAATTTCTCTGCTGTTAAAAATTTTTTTGAAAAATCATTGTGGACAAAACCAGTTACAAATGTAAAGAATCATGTCATTATGTAATTATATTTTTCTCTCTCTTTTTTTTTTCTTTTAAAAACTATTTGGAAGTAAAACTGAATGCTCTGGATGAAGTCAAACAACCTTGTGTAGTAAATACAATTTGCTTTTAATTAGTATTTTCCCCCTCCCACTTGCTGAACTTTTTTATTCTATATTTATTTTTGTAACAATCAGAATTTTGCTCCCAAAAGAAAGTGTAACTGTGCACTTGACCATGCTTCAGGAATATGCTACCACAAGGTTAGTGCAAAATTACATCTATGCTTCTGTATTTCCTTGACTTCTTGATTTACCCAGTTTCTTTTAAAAAAATCCGTGCACTGTTGGGCTTGATGTCAAGTGATATCATTAATTATATCTCAATTCCCACTATGGTTTTAAAAAATTTCTAAGGCAATTTTATTTAGAACAAGAACAAAACACTATACTATGCTAGAAAGATGATTTAGTATTTTCTTTGCAGCAGCAATTGTCAAGGACCTCACCTGAAACCTGGGACATATCTTGAACCTCATCTGTTTCCATTTTCCTCAAGATATCTGGAAGAGAGGAACAGCTGTAAGTTAATGCAGAATAACACACACATACACACACAGAAAAAGGAAAACAAAAAAGCAAACAAAAAACCCCACAAAACAAATGTAAACCCACACATGCAGAGAAGGAGAAAGAAGGGGAAAGGAAATAAAAAAAAACCTTTGCTATTTAACTATGAGATTATCTGGGAAGAATAATGTATTTTTCTCTTTTTTTCCTCCCTGCATACTTGCTGGAGTATCAGACTGGCACAGACCTTGATCCTTTTAAAAACAGCATTACAAAGATTTATAAAAATATCATTACAAGCACAGGAGGACCAAATTTGTTATTTATTGTTAATTTCCTACTGCATAATAACCCAAAATGCAAACTGACTGCAACAAAATTAAGCAGAAAATTAAATGGCCCTGGGTCATTGTAGGCACAGAATTCATTCTCTTGGTTGATCCATAGTTATGTTCTTTCTAATTTACTGAGCATGCATCGATGAACCTTGAGTCAGCTTGGTGACACGCGTACAATCAGCAATCAAAAAACGAAGCAATTTGCTGAAGAATGTCTCATTTACCCAGGCAGGGCTGCATATCTGAGCAGCCACTGCCACTACCTCCATTAATAATGAATACACCTCCAGCCACAGCAGATGGGCAGAGCAGAGGCTCCGGGCTTCGGCCCCTGGCTCGCCTGGGACTTCTTCCCTCAGACCGCAGCAGCCCGGAGCTGCGTGGGGGGAGAAGTCCAGCTCCCGAAAATAACCAAACGAGCCCAGGAGGGAAAGGGAACCTGTGCCTTCCTGTTTTGCTGACAGATGGCTGGCTCCACGGCACGGCGAGCGATACCGGGAAGCTCCAGCCCTCTGCTTGCAACACACCATCTTCCGAGGAGCCTGTGACCACAAGCACCGGGGAGAAGCGTGCGGAGGGTTCAGTGGGGTAGAAACAACAAAATTCAGGTTTTCAGTCGGAAAGGGACGCTGCAGGTCCCAGGGCTCAAGTGCTGGCTGTGGACAGCTGGTGGCCCCTTCGATTATAGATGTGATGCTGGAGTAGGGAGTCCCAGCACAACCTGGTCCCCACCTGGCGTGAGCGGCTGAAGGAGCCTCAGGTGGGGAGGGGACAGGAAGCCTACAAGCTTTTTGTTCAACCATGGTTTGCCAGGTCAGGCCTTTAGATAGTTTTGCTGCTTTTGCATTCTATCAAGAGGAGGAGCGGGCTCTTTGCTGTTCCTTTTAACTGAGTTATCTTCCCCATCAGCCCTGTTTCCTGGAATTAAAGATGCATTTTCTTGAGGGCTGGAAGCAGAGGAGGATGTGGCTTGAGTGACTACAGAAGGATTCAAACCATATCCTCACCTTTCTAGCCCAGCTTCCATAATCTCTTTTTTTTCCCCCAAAAAATCTTTGGCCTTGCTACCCAACAAGCTTAAGTAGAAAAGTGTAATAGATGTGACCATATCTGTTCATTTTGTAAGCTTTATGGTCTCCTCACTTGCCTCTGCATGTTGTCAGTACACCTGAGATCCCATATACTGCTGCTCCCCCTTGTAAAAGATGACTTCCCTCACCAGGTCCATGCCACCCTTGCAAAAATAGAGCATGTGAACTGCAGGACTGCCAACAGATAGGTTGGAGAACAGACTTTGGTCTATGCAAGTTGCAGTTGCCTGCTGCACATGTACCATAGCCCTGCTTAATAACCAACAAAGCTCTGTCTTGCTTTACTTTGCTCTTAAAGTTTAATTCCAGTCAAGCAATTTGTTTAATGCCTATATATAATTCTGAGAAATGGCAACAGCCATGCAAAATGCAAACCGCCACCTACCACTCAACAATTTGCATTGTTTCCTATGGGACTGAAGAGCTTTCACTATGTCTATTTTAAATTAGTCAGTGGGAAATGCAGCTTCTCTGGCAGGAGGGAAAACCCTATAATGGCAGCCTGCTCAGTTACTGGAAACAGGATGCATTTATGGCAGGTGGTGTGGTACGAGGTCTAGGTATAATCCCTTATTTCTCCTGCAAGCATGACTGAACACAAAGGAAGAAAAGAGAAGAAAAGCCTGGACATCTGCTACTGCCTTCAAGGGTCACCTGGCTACTGTTAGTCAGTTGACTACTACACATTTCCCACACAGTACAACGAACTCCAGCCAAGCAAAGAAAACCACCTGAAAGAATACCAGGCAGAAGGGAGCCACACTCATAAAGGGCACTTTTTTCCAGTGGCACCTAACTTCTCCCTAATGCTCAGGCTTCAGCAGGATTGAGAGGGACAAGGGAGAAAATTTCTAGTTTCATAGACATGAATTCACCTGCCTTTGGCATAATGAGCCTTACATCCAGCATTCTGCACCTCAAGTAGCACACTTCTCAGCTGTACTCCTTCCTGCCTCTTCTCTCATCAGGCAGAATTCAGTTTGAAAGCACTTCCCCATTCTTAAATAGAGAGGTAAACTAGAGTACAGATTGTTCAATTTTTTTAAGCGGAGGTAAACTGGAGTACACTTTGGTTTATTATTTTTTTTAGTGGAATACTCTTGGGCTTGCTTGCTGTGAGGTTGGATGACTGCCTGTCCTGAAACAGATACCCTCAGCTCTCAAAGAGATGACATCAGGATTTATCCTGAATTAGGTGTTTTTACAACTTTCTGCAAAGGACATCCATTTCCCAGGGACAAAACGTGGGGAAAATAGAGCTGGTGGAAAAGTGATGAGGAAAAGATTGTTTTCCCTTAATGATTACTTAGAACATATTAGCATGGTTTCTAAGTGTAGATTAAGATCCATAAGCACTAAGCAAAAAGAACTCTTAAAAAATCCTAAGAAGTGCTTTGAAACCCTCGCAGTTGAAAAGTGTACTTTGACATTATAGTATCCTGTGGTATCTGCTAGATATTAATGAAATCCCAGCTAAATTCAGATTAGGCTCTGTGTCAGCAAAGAATACATGACAGGACACCTGTCCCAGTTCTGCAATGGGAGTCCCAGCAGTCTGTAGGGTTTGGCTCTGCAACTGTTGAAGGTTCTGGACCTGGGCATTATGTACCCTGGGTTAAATTTTAAGTGCTAAGAGTAGAATTTATCTCATTGAATTTGGCAGGATAAATCTATGAACAGGAAACTATGCCCAGTTTGTTTTCTCTTTCCTTTGCTCTAGAATTAGCAGAAACATTGTCTCTGACCTCCCAAAAAGCAAGACAGCCTTATGCATGATTACCAGGATTTGCACTGAAGTACCTACTTCATATCAACCTGTAAACTAATAGAGCTTTAGAAATATTTATCTGAAAGAACACCGTTTGAGAAATGTTTATGGCACGAGATGCTAAATGACTGTTCATTTTTGCAAATAAAACAAAGAATTGTTTTGCAACTTTTCACTGTAAGTTGTGTCTCTAGAAGCAAACTTATCACTAGCATGAGAAGCATGTATGACCTCACTGTCTTCGATGCAGTCACATTTATTTAGGCTAGCAGCTAATTTAGGAGCCTGAAGTTAGAAATCAAAAGCTGGGTGGGCAGATGACCAAAGCAGTCTTACTCTCAAATGCTGAAAGTGCATAGCCCTCATTTATATCAGGAAAGAGTTCAGAACCTAGGTGACAACAGATATTTGTTCCATTTAGTAATCCAAGTAGCTTCAAAGACTGGTCCCTTATTGAAAGAGCTACAAATCTCCCTTCAAAATAGATAAAACTGTTTCTTCAAGTCTTTTCAGACACAGAACTCTAACCTGTGCATTTTCCTCTTCATACTCCAAATGCCAAATTCATAGATAAAGCTACCATAATGCATTGGAAAAAGAATCAAATGCTGAAATCTTATGCAAATTAATGAACAACACACAAAAAACTTGAAAGGCTATGCTTTTTTTTTTTATTATTTTTTTTTTAATAAGGAAGCCCATAACTTCCATGCTCACAGAAAAATGTTAGATTTAATTTAGTCAACCTTTGTCCAGGTTACCATCTTGATCTCAAAGAAAATTTACAAGTTTCCAATTTCTCTCCTTGCAACTCTGTCTGCAATATAACTTGTGCTATGTTTTAAGAATATATTAAAACACACCCCATGAATCGCTGAGACACTGCTCCATTTATACCTGGTGTCAACTACAACCAGAAATGTATTTGGGACCTTTTAGTATTCTGAGGGTAAATATGAAGAAGTAAGTGCAAATTTTTCTTATTTTTCTAATCTTTCAGGATACAATAAGTTAATTGTTTGAAAATCTTGGCTTATTATTTCATGTCCTGCTTTACAACGCAAATTCAAAGCTAGCCCTCCTTCTCAGGAAGCTGAATGCTTAGGATTTATGTAAAGTTCTATCAGCACATACAAGAGTGTAGGCATGACACACCTTCTACAAATGCGTAGATCACAAGATCGGGTCATTGATATAATTCAATACATCGACCTAATCCAATGCCAAAGACTTATTTTCCTTTCTTCTTTGTTTCCCAAGCTACATCTGTACTCAACTCTCCGGGACATCATGTTCTTTATGCTCAGCACATCACTTATGGTATGGAAATCACAAATTTTGACATCCGTGGAGCCACTTTGGATTTACACCAGCACACCTAATCTAAGATCTGTCTTTCCATTTACAGATAGCTATACTTCTGTGCTGCAAGGAGTCCACAAATAATCATCACATCCAGCTGCATGTCTCCTCACTGTTTGTAGGTGTAGTCTTGGTGAGCAGACAGGAAGGACCCTGAGGGACCACCTCAGTCTTGAGTGCATCCTGTGGGGGCAGGTACACCTTTCCACAAAACCTCAGAACTGAAAATAGTAGTGCTCACAAAGTCTGGAGGAAAGGAGAAGAAGCCTTCTACAAGGGGCCTGATGTTCTGAAGGTGTTTTTGCAAATACAAAAAGAGAGGGGAACCTGTGCTCCTCAGCGGCCGCCGCAGCTCTGGGTTAAGAATGAGAGAACAAAGAAGCAAAGAGGCAAAACCCCAGCCTTGCTTCCACAGCCACTGGAGGGAAAGGGCTGATTATTCAGCCCCCTGTTTGTGCAAGCAGCCTCATGGCAGGAAAAGGGAATGCTCACACAGGTCCTTGGAGCATCTGTACCTGTCAGAGTGCTCCTGCCTGACCACGTTTTGTCCCTGTGGTCTTTGACATGTCTCATTGCCTCCTCATCACATAGGCTGCAGCTTTAGCAAACTAAAAATGCAAACTAACAACCAGAAACATTGGAAAAAAAAATAGCAAAGCTCCTAAAATTGGTCCTAGGTGCAGCCACCCATGACATATAAAGATATGTTTAAAGTATTAATAAAGCAAAACCAGGCTGCAGCCTGGAAAACACAGTACTGTTGAACCTCTGTAGCTCTTAATACACCTGACAGGAGAACTTGCACATTAACAACAGATTAAGAGTGATATGTATCACCATGCATGTGTCATACATCTTTTTTTTTTTTTTTTCTTTTTTTTTTTTTTTTTTAAAGTTGGCAGTTGCATTTACCTGCAGAATGATAATACAGCTGCATTACTAATTGCAACAAAGGGTCTCAGCCTAGCAGACCCATACCTCTTGCTGGAGTGGATGAGTTTGAACAACAACCAAGTGAGGAAATGAATAAAGGTACCTATGTAGAAGTATTTCACATTGCGTTTTCTGTTGACCAAAGACTTTTTTTTTTTAAATACACTTTGAACACCACACATGAATATAAGACAACAGGAAGGCTGCTAAATGCGGGTAAAAGTTAGCATGTATTTCACGAGTGGAAATACTAGAAGAAAATTGTTAGAATCCTACAAACTAGATTTAATTAAAAGCGTCCAATATCTCAGCAAGCAGCTGATAATTAGCTTTATTATTGTAATTTAATATGCTAGACTTCACAATCTCTGTGAATGACTCTACTTTAGAACCATTTTAATTCTATTTTTAATTTCCGCCTCATCACACAGTTCAATGTAAATAATAACTACAAAGATGAGGGGTGGTCCTTTCTGAAAACCAAAAACTGAGAGTCATAATAAGCAATTCAGTGTCTTTCCAATTCTGCTTAAGAAAAAATAACCTTCCAGGTCTTTTCAAGGAATGCATTAAAGGAGAAGAAAAAAAACCTATGTGGATCAATTTCCCCCTACACTAATTCCATATTCAGCATTTTCTACAAAGTCTAGGGAGATGTTTAGTTTATTCAGTCTTTTCTCTATTCCTGCCTAGTGCAAATTCTGGTTAACTACACAAACTGACAATACAATTATGAGCCCACAGTCAAATTTCAATGGAAAGCTCCTGTCTGCAAAATGAAGGAAGCACTGTAATTCAACGCACAAGATTAAGAAAGGAGATCTGCTAACACTGCAGATGTGAAACATTTGTATGTCTGGCACATGTAAAATTAATTTCCGTGTTAGTGAACAATTGTTAGGGTGTAAAAAAAGTTGTCTCAAAGATCCTACATGGTTCTCAGTTCTTTGGGAATTCTTTGTCAAAGCACAGGCAAATGATAAAAAGTGCATCTTGTATGCTCATCTGCGTTTCCCAGAGCTCTCCTCTTGGCATTCTACTGTTTGTAGATGTATTCATGTAACAATTCATTGTTAAAGGCAATAATAAAAAATGTGTTCTTGTGTTGACTTTGTGTGCAAATTGCTGGACTTGAAATCATTGCAAGTATGGAAAGGGCTCTTCCTTCAAGTTTTTGAATCGCGAGCAGAGTCATTATAAATTGCTTTCACAACATGAGAAAAATATGAAGGTAATTTTCCTAATTAAGGCCACATTCTATTAACTCATTAAACTCTGTCACCTTCATTCACTAAAAATCAACCAGAAAAGTGGAATAAATTCACCGTGGCAAAGAAAATGCACATATTTCTATCAAATAAATAAACTGAATAAAAAAAGGTGAGGTCTGTAAATTAAGGCACTCAATCTAAGAACACAGCACATTCTCAAGTGGCCAAATTGAGCTCCCGGATATTCTTCCAGAACTTCTCAGGAGAAGGCAAGCAGGAGATGCAAAACTGGTTTTGTTTCCATCTATATATATGATTTTAAAAGCATAGGATGTCCTTAGTACAGCATATCTAAATATGCAATTTAGAAAACATAAAAGAATCCTTTTATCAATCTGGAATTGTTATTGACAAGTGTTCCCAACAATATATCAGTAGCCAATTTGTACAAATTACAGGAGGTTTCAGTAACTGCTCCATGATCACAGAATTGCTTCCTAATTTTCCTTCGAACTGTTGAAGCTGTTATGGATTATTAAAGGACATTATCGGCCTGATTAAGCATATTAGAAATTTGTGTGATTTTTTTTCTCTAAATAAACCTAAAACTAACTCCTAAAATTAGTATAATTTAAATGAATTACCAAGTTCCTCCTCACTACATGTTTCAGCTAACTCACTCTGTTTTCATTAATATTTTGGACCAAATTTACTATGACAATTCCAGCTTAATATTGCAACTGCTCTACTGTTCTCAGTGAATTTACACAAGCAAAAAAAATGAAGCAATGCAGTGGGGAATAAGATCTATCTTACAGAGCAAATTTCTCTTTAACTGAGAAAGCTAGAGCAACTGGGTTCAGAAGAAATATAAATCTTACACATGAAATACCCTTCAAAATAAGCTACAGAAGTGAACAGTTCCCATTGCTTTAAAAATATGAAAATTTCTGTGTGACTTCTCTTCAAAAACTGTTTGAATGGCCTTCTGAGGCATTTATATGGGAAGCATTAGTGTGCCATGCATGTCCCCAGCCTGCACTGTCCTATCCCTATGAATTTACAATGGTACAAATAGGGCTAAGCACAGGCTTGGCTTTAAATGTATTTTTTGAGGACTAGGACCTACGTTTGCAGTCACCACACTGTGTTGGTAGTGACCTGTTCAGTGCAAAAAACCCTGCAATCTCTTCTTGTTCAGCAGTTTAAAAGCATGGGGGAAGAGAAGGGTGAGGCAGGAGGTTTTGGGCTTAATAAAGATGCATCACAACACACTCTTGGAGTCCTACACGATTTTGTTTAAATTTAAGGAGCAAACAAAATTTTGCTGACTCCAAATTTTAGTTATGTTTATGAGAATATTAGGGACATAAGCACAACAAACCACCTAGGAAAAAGGGAGTTTCCCAACCAGGATAGCCACTAAAAAAAACTCCTGCAGGTATGTTGGATGAGTGGAAAGTATTTAAAGCAGCCTCCTGCTTAAAAGTTGCCATAAAGCTGACAAGACCCACACTGCCTCTCATGCCTCAGATGGAGTTCACTCTCATCTCTAAATGCTGTTCCCCTCCAGTGGGGGATTACAGAAAAAGTACCATTGAGGAATAGGTCTTTCCTCTTTTGACTCTTGCATTGAGTTGCAAACATTTAAAAATGCTTCCCAAAGAATCTTAGTCCCAGAAAAACTGATGAGAGCTCCTGCCTTCCAGTGCTCAAAAGACATAATGAAGTCCCAGGACTCTCCTGAATGTATTTAGCAACTGCATTTAATCCAGTGGCATTTGTCCCACAGCATGGCCTCATCCCTTCCCCTTTCTGTTTTGTTTTTTTTTTGGGGGGGTTAGGGTTCTGGGAGGAAAAAAGAATTTCTAAAGTTCTATTTCTGTAATTTTTTACTTCCTAGAAAATGGTATTTGTTGCTTTAGAGGGGAATTCAAGGGGAGTCCACTACAGTGCCAGCAGTGCATCTCACCTTATGTTTGTAAGGATGACAACTTTTTCCAAAGATCCCATTGTTGCTACACTACTTTTTACTATGTTTTCTTTGGTCTAATTCTATTACCTTTAATAATAGCAGAAAATAATGACTGGTCAAAATGTAATCAAGTACATATGTGAATCTTGACTGAAAAGTAATAAAATTCACTATGGACCCAGTTCTTCTTGCATGTAAAACAGGAGGGGGGGGGGAAATCCCACAAGTCTTCAGTGGAAGTTTTTCCTGACAAAGAGCCACACAATTAGGCTGTGATCCATGACTTTTGATATCCTCTGGACTTTTTGGGAAAATATTGCCAAAAATGGTCTTTCAGAACAGCATACATTTCATTATGCCCTTGTTTTCCCTTGCTGAAATACAGAGCAGACCCATTTCCTTGTTTTCTGCAAGATTGTGGCATTAGTATAAGAAGTACCTAAGCTCAAATAAAATGTGTCTGGAAAAGTTTTTGGCTTATTTTTGGAGTTATCCAATTTTAATGATGAGAAACTAATTTTGCATTGTTGTAAAACTCTGTAGATTGATTCTCCACTTACATTTCTGCATTACTATGCAGAGGGGGCAAGCAGACCATGTTTTTGGTATTAAGGTCCACAAGGGAAAGAAAACTGCTACAGTAACACTGAGATGGAGACTATTGCATTTTTTATTGTACACTGCATGTAACACAAATGACAAAGGTGTCATTCATGCTTATATGAAGAAACATACCACCAGAGCATTCCAGGAGTGAGCACTGGAAACTGGGAGCCGAGGTGGAATGCCATAGGTGTATATAACAAACTTGTCCCTCTGCTCCAACTCCTGAGTTTGTGACCTACTAAAAATATATCAGCTGCCTTTACAGACTTGGAGTTAGGTAGCCATCCTGAGAAAGACTCATCTGGGACAAAAGATGCACACAGAAACAGTGTCTAAGCTTCTCTGGTTACTGGGAACATGAAGGTCCAAGAGAGAAGAGTCCTCTGCCCTGGATGCCCATCACTACATCGGGGCAGAGAGATTAGTGATCTCTGTTGAAGTACTAGGATCCACCAGTCCTTCCTGCCTGAGTTAGGACAGTCACTAAAATTCCACATTATGCCTCTGCCTTCCTGTCACTTCCCCTGGAAGTCATACACAAGGGGTAGATGAGTCTTGCAGGTTGAATTAGGTTTGAAATCCAGGCTCCTGAGGATGTCCAGTATTGGACTTATATTGACTTCAGTCTGGTTGGTTTTCTCACTTTGTGGATAAAGCTGCCTTCCCCTGGTATTTTTTGTCTTAAATTCACTTTTTTTGTTAGGGATATAATTTCTCTTTCTTTCTCTTTCTCTCTCTCTCTTTCTTTCTTTCCTTCTTTCTTATGCTTGCAGTATATCAAGTTCTGAGTTTAGACTACTCAAAACAAATAAAAAAAAGAACCCACCCAAAACAATAGGGAAAAAAGGAAAACATGGAATGTTGGAAGACAGTCCAGGATAATACGAACATGAGCTAAGGAAAGAGAAGTCTTTTGGACACTTTCCCCACACAGTTCTGCTAAGGACAGCTATCATTTTAAGAGTTGGTGTTGCATTTTGTCTACACTTAAGATTCATATGTCCATATGCAGCAGTTTCAAAAGGTTTGATAAAGCAATACAGCATATGAACATCAAATTTGACTAGGTAGAGTTTATCTATAGATTGAGGTACCGGTATCATGGGGAAAGGGAAGTCTATGCAGAATATCTTGTATTTTTAAATTCAGTTTAAAAACAAACATTCATGAGTTAAAATCAAAGCAGTGAATGTAAATATTAGAAAGAAGCTTCTGAATGTGAGTGGTGACATCTTTTAGAAAAGTGACATAATATGAACTATTGTATGCTACGGTTGTATTAGAAGAGGAACACTGGATGTTTTCATGGTAATACGGACAAATCCATTCTCTTTTTTTTTACTTAAAATTTCTCTGATTAGAAAAGAGAAAGAAAAATAAACAAAGTTACCTAAAGGCAAAAACTTGGCTTGGAAAATTCAGAAGCAACTACATTTTCATATAAGGAAGCCATTCCTTTATTTAATTTTTCTATTTCACTAAGACTCTGAGCACCTTAAACTATGCAATTCACTGGCAAGGCGAGAGAGCAGTGCTGCAAGCCACTCAATATGCCCCTGCTTAGTTGATTCAGATAAAGTCTTTCCAAACACTTGAAGAAATTTTACTACTTATTTCCAAATGTACTATATTAATATGGTTTTTTTTTTACATTTCAGTGATCATTTCTAATGTTTAATAGTCATACTACATGGTACTCCAGTATGGATGTGAGTTACAATTGATGTGAGCAGTCAACTGACGCTAACACAGTGCATCTTTTAAAAGACTTGGCCCTGACAATGCATTACAGCTTCCAATTTTAAAACTACACTATTAAAGTCTAGCAAATGGGTTGAATGCATGAAATGTAATCAGGACCAGATACCTGGCTTCTTTCTTTTTTTTTTTTTTTTTTTTTTTTTTTAATTTTTTTGATAGCTGGACAGCAAAGGCATATGAATATAACCTTGGTAGTAGCATCTCTGTGTTGAAAAGAAAAATACCTAGTCAGGAAACTCTCATTCTAACTTCTGATCCTCACACAAAGTCATTTGACAACACTGCTTGCACTTATATGTGTAAGCAGACTCAGCACAAGGAAAAAAAAAAAAAAAAAAAAAAAAAAAAAGAAAGACAGAAAAGGGAGAGAAATTAAAAAAAAAAAAAAAAAGGGAAAAACATTATATTCCTCCATAATAATTTATATGTCTTAAGCCAGTGGATACAATGGTCTTAAAAATTTTGCATTCCACAAAACATCACTTTTTTGAGATAATTTGCAATCATAAGCTACTTTTTTTTTTTTTCTGACACACTATTAACTTGTAACAGTTTTGGAATCAGAATGCTTTTCATGATGTCTGCCAGCTTTACCATACCTTTTAGACCAAGGCAGAAGTAATCCAAGAAGTAATCAGCTTTCTTGAAGCCCAAAATTAAAACCTTCCTTAGAATCAACTGCTGCAGTGGGAAGTCTTTTCTTCACACACACAGTTTCTATCTACAGGCATCTTCTTTAATACCGACCACACAGCGAAACTATCGCTTCACACAGAGGGTAACTGCGGAGCAGGGTGAAAGAAAACCTCCAGCTGTGTGACAGGCTGTATCGCAAGGAGGAAAACTTCTGGTGACACCGCTACTGGGAAGTCAGCAACTTCTCCTCTAACGCCGTTCCCCTCAAGCGCGCAAGGAAATTTACAAGTTGACAAAGCTAATTTTACAAGTTCTTAGCGGCTTTGACAACCTCCGCACCTGCCTCCCTTCCGCACATCACAGGCTCAAGCAGTTTGGACTCGGGCTTTGAACGAACCGAAGTGCTGCGGCTGACTGGAGGAGGCGAAAAGAGACCGCTCCGCACCCACTCCTGCGCGGGGGGCAGCGCTTCCACAGCCCCGCCGCTTCCCTCCCCCTTGGAATCAATGAACACCCCTCCTGGGCCAGCTCCTGGTGGCTGCTGCTCATCTCTGAAATTTTAACCAAGAGTTCCAAAACGCCTGGATCACACCCAAACTGCGGCGCAATATTTTCAAATTTAAAATTTTGGGGGAAAAAAAAAATAATTAAAAATAGCGGGTGGGACGGGGGTGAGGTGAAGAAAAGGATGGGATGGGATGGGATGGGATGGGATGGGATGGGATGGGATGGGATGGGATGGGATGGGATGGGATGGGATGGGATGGGATGGGATGGGAGGACCTGCCTGTTGGGATCAGCAATCTCCCACTTTAGGCTCCCGTCAACTTCTCCCCGGCAGCGCCGGCTCCGCACGGCCCCTCCTCACCCCCCGCACCGCAACTGCTCGGGGCTAACACCCCCCGCTCGCCCTCGGGGGATGGGGCCGGTGCCCACCCGGGACCCCCCGCCCCGCGGTACCTGCTAAGACGGGGCGGGGGCCGGGGCGGGGGCCGGAGCCGTGGCGGGCGGCAGCTGTGTCGGCGCGGCTCGGAGCCGCTCCATGTGCCGGCGCTGCCCCGCGGGCGGTGGCTCCGCGCCCGGTCCCTCCCCCGCCGCTTCCCCCCGCCCGCCCTCCGCCCTTCGCGGCCGCCCCGCTCCGCACCCGCGCACGCTGGCGCCCCCCGCGGAGGGGTTTTACCGGGGCGCTCCGCCGGCTGAGCAGAGCTTGGGGTTCTGGAGAGGAGCTGGGGGTGTCCCAGCGTGGGGTGACGGCGGTACGGCGGGGTGCCACATGCCGCCAGCTGCAAACATCCACCTGTAACACCACGAAGGTGAGAGGGAAGGGGGGGTCAGGTCACCCTTTTTTATCTCAGCACGGTCGCTCGCATCCCATGCAAAACGTGTCCCAGGCTTTCTAAGACCTTGAGTTGAACACTGCAGGATCAGAAGTTAGGTAAATGACTTGGGATCAGTGGCAGAGCCAGTCACTCACATCCCCACCTCAGGCTTCAGGGCAGAAAGAACGGTGAACCTGATGGAAATTACTTATATGCTGAAGAAGTAAGTGCCCACACGTTCTGTGGAGGACCAGGATCTCTTTTTTGCTGTGCTTCAGTTCCTCGTCTGCAAAATGAGGATAATAAGAGTTCCTTTCTCACATCCTATCTATTTGTGCTCTCACAATACAAAAAAAATGTAGGCATAACTTTATGTGTGTGAGTAATTTCGTTGACTTAAAAGGAGCAATTCAGAGATGCAAAGTAAAGCACACATGTAAGCATTGGAAAGATCAGGCTTTGTAACACAACCTCTTCAAAACAGAAATCATATAGTGCTTACTAGAAGTTTATACTGTAAAACAAAATAAAGTCTCCAGGGCTAAGTGAGGCTTCTTTTAGAACAGACAGTATCTGGAGACTTATTTCAGGTACTCCTTCCCAATGCAGATGTGATTGCTGCATTCTTCACAAGCTAGGACAGTGTCTGGATATGATTGAGATAAACCTGGGGTATCCACTCCCTCTCAATTCTTCTTGTTTTTCTCATTGCATCTTTACAGAGATGTAGAACTTTCCTTCTTAGCAGACTTAATGGATCTTTGGGGGTTGCAACCCAGAACCAAAGTCTCCTCTTATTCCAGAATACCCCCACATCTTCCAGTAGGTTTGCAAATAGAAAAACAAGAGCATTTGATCACCAGAATCACACCCCAGCATTAAAAAGAAAGAAAGAAAACAAACAAAAAAAGGTCTACAAAATGATCCACAAAATATGCCACCATAAACTTAGCAGTTACTACCATTCTCCAGGAAATCCCAGAGCTCTGCCTCAGCTAGATTGGGAAATACAGGCAGGGGAGCATCATCAGCCACCCTCTTGAAAAGCAGAAGCTGGTGAACTCAGGGAATGTAGCAACTTTCCACAAATATTCATGTCCTGATATTCTGCAGTAGAAGCACCAACACTCCACTGAGGAACAGCACTTCCAGGAGATGTTTGCTGCTCTCTTGTGCTCCAGCTGCTGCAGGGCTTGCAGGCCAGCGGCTCTGAGTGTGCCTCAGCCTTCTAGGAGGAGCAGATTGAGAATGTATTTCTAATACATGCATATTGTGCAAGCCACAATTTCTCATTTAACATTTGTCAGGAGTTTTTAAGGTTAGCTTCAAGTCGCTGGACATATAAGCCAAGCCTGTTGAACTCAAATCCTCTAAGATGTTAAGCATCTTCTGCAAGTTGCTGGACTCAGGTTTGTTAGTGGCTCATGGGAAATCCCAGGACTTAGAAAAGGTTGTGAAGACCTTTTTATGGCTGTCACACTTGAGAATTATTAGCAGTGTAGTCACAGCTGCTCTGAGCTCACTGCAGGCAGCCTGCTCTTGTGTGCAATGAGTTTCTTGCTGGGATAGTAGCAGCAGGTAGTCTGAAGAGAACTTCAGTGTCCCAGTGATGCTTAGCAAAGCTAGAGCTAGTTTGATCAGAACTGTTAAGGTAGGATTGCAGACATAAGCTTAGGCACTTGCCTGAGGAGCCAGTTTCTACAATTCTTTTCTTGCAGTATTCCCACTGACATTTCTGGGAGCTTTGGATGAGCCAAAGTACGTTTTAAAGGATGTAAAGCAAAGCGGTGTATAACATGAAAACACCAAGATGCCTTGCAGTTCTGTGACTGTCAGCTAAATCTTACCTCAGACTAAATCTATTAAAGGAACTTTTCCATTGCTATAAGGTTTGTTGGGGGAATCACCTAACAAAGCTGCACAATGATGGTTTCTCTCTTTCAGATTTGGTCTTAAATACAAATTGTAATTGTTACTGATACTACAGCCGTGTGTTACAGTTTCCTTTCCCATTTATTTGCCGCAGCTGCCTTACCAACCTGAATCTTCAAAACAGAGTGCCACATTCATGCTGCTTCAGCCCATTGCCAGGCAGGTGAAGATGGTTAAATACAAAAATATAACAGAAATTTTTGGCGATTAAAAAAGTTTTAACCACAAAGCATATATATTCTCTGACAGCTGGAGTGTGGCAGGCAGCTAGTCCTCTTTAATTTCCACTGCAAGTTTTATGTTGTAGTCCTAATTCTTTGGAGAATGGCCAGAGCACTGTGTCCACAGGGTTTGCTTGCAGGATTGTGAACTTCTTGTGTGAGTTCAGTTTGGAAAACATAAGTTCTGATCATCATGAGGATGGTGAAGATTTATCACCTGAAGCGTGTTAAATTTCCAGAGGCACAAGGGGGTAATAGATGTTGTTTTCTACTGGGAGAAATCTCCCCCAACCATGATTTCTACTCTGAGTTTGACCAGCTCTGTTTCACAATAGTTATTGTGCCAGATACCCCCATCCCAAGAAATCCCCTCGGTCCTATTTTCCTCTCAGATGGCTCTTCATACTTTGCAGTGCCAGAAGTGCTTAAGAAAATGTCATGGACCTCACACTAAACAGTTGATCAGCAGCTATTTGAATATGACCTAGGAACTACAGATCACTGTTCCCAATCCACATAATGCATAACATTTAATAGATGTTCCTTTCTTTATAAGTTTTGACCAATTAAACTGTAGTCTTGGATTTTTTTTAACTTTAGAAAAGAACTCTATCCTTTTAACAAAGCGCTAATGTTTTTGCTTCAAAAGCATCTTGAAGGTCCATGGTTTCCTCTTTCATGGGAAATACCACCTCTGTCATCAATATGTAATACCACCACCTAAATCTTTCTCTCCCATCAATCTGCTAATGTCATTTTCCTCTTTGAATTGCTGTGCTGACTCCTCAGCTACTGTTGCAACAGATTTATTGCTCACCTCTCTCTTAATCTATCTTGCATTGGTTTCTCACTTTCCTTTACTTGATTTCTCCCATCATTTCCATTTCTTGTTTACATATATGCATTTCAGACAGAACATATAAGCATTCGTACCTCTAGGCTTTTTTCCCACATGACTTCAGTGACTGACCTCCTTGAACTCAGCTGCAAGTCCCTTGCTCTCTCCAGTTTGTGTATTTGCCACTGACTGCTACCATACTGCTGCTTCTGAGTCACCTGCGTGCAATCAGAAAGCCTCCCTTGTCCTTTTCTATACCTCAGCCTCACAATTCTTTCTTTGTGAGCTTATCTAGAGGCCAGAGAAACTCTTGGTGCCTTATGAGCACTACCACAAAGACAAGATAAAGAATTGTTGCAATAAAGCAAGGCAATGGGGATAACAGCTGATCAGATAGGTAAGATTTTAATCTGTATGTAGGTGAAAGGAGAGAATAATGAACAGTTTGTCATCAGCAGCTTTGTTAACTTCTTTCCAGTTTAGGAATAGTAAATACAAAGAGAGCATTTTTTGGTTTTGAAAATATGACTGCAGACGTTTTCTTGGCGTCAATGACAGGTACATACATGACTGATGGCTGACTTGGAACCATGAAGTTTAATCACATTTGCTGTTAGGCAAGGAGAATCCTAAGTTTGTATGTATTAATGATTTTAGTGAAATTAAGCACACAGGTTGTGCCCAAAACACTTGGGAAGGAGGGTATGAAAGATGTCATTAGTCCCACACATTGTATCATATCACTTGCTGACAGTTCATTCTCAAACTTGGTGCTTATACTCACATCTGGACCAAAGCAAAATGTGGAACCAGGACAAATTCAGGAGCACTCAATTGCATTCAGCCTGTTATCTCCTTGTTTTGCCAGCTGATCTCACATTTTTACCAGGATGTCTCAGGTAACCTGAATAATCTGTCTTTGGATCAGCTGGCCAGTGGGTCTGCCTACAGGACAAGTACAATGGAGATAGGAACCACCCACACCACCACTCTATTTCATAGCACAGACACACTGAAAGTATTACTACTTATGTTTAGAAAGTGCACAGAGGTGCTAGTTAATAGGTGCTACTTTATCACAAGCTGCTCCATGAATTTGCTGTCTTCTTAGGCAATGTTTGTTACCCAGCCTATCATGCAAAATGGGACTTCCTTGATTGCAGACTAATCAATCCTGTCAGGGCTTGGTTACACACATTAATATCTGTGCATCAGTGGAGGAGGAAAGGATGCAATTTCTTTCTAATTACAGAAGACTGACGCTCTACTGTCAGCAACAGGGTACCCTCAGCTAGGGTACAAATGAAGAGTTGCAGGAAACATATTTCTTGCTTCAAAGACCACCCAGCAATCACTGCATATAAAAACATGGCACGTAGGATTTAGAGTAATGTAACTGAAACCAAAATTCTGACCCTGTCTTCTGAAATGTCCTGTGTGGCCCATGGAAAAAAGTTCTGCTTTTTCATCTATTCAAAACAATAGATCTAGTTTATGCTTCCTTTTTGTAGCTAATTTCACAAAGAATATACACAAAATTCAACTTCCAGTTACACCTGAAAACAGCTATTGAAGTCCAATAGTTATTCTCGATTTCCAAGGTTAAAAGTGGGTACAGAAACACTTTATTTAAAGTTTCAAATTTAAAATTAATTGTCATTCCTCTTGCTTAAAATGCCTCAGAACAGGACTGCAGTAATTTCTCTACTATTACATATCCCTAATGTTTCCAGAACTCTTTGATCAGACATGCCAAGACCAGAACAAGGCAACAAAGATGATGAAGGGACTGGAGCATCCCTGCTATGACAAAAAGCTTAGAGAGTTTGGACTGTTCAGCCCAGAGAAGAGGAGGGTCAAGGGATTCTATCAGTATGTTTAAATATTTTATGAGAGGGAATGAAAAAGAGGGAGCCAGGCTCTCTTCAGTGGTGCTCATTGATCGGACCAGAGACAAAATGGCACAGAAAATTCCACCTGAAAACAAGAAACTATTTTTTTACCATGAAAGTGTTCAAACACTGGAACACATTGCTCAAAGAGTTGGTGCTCTGTAGAGATATTTGAAACCCAGCTGGATGTGATCCTGGACAATTAGCTCCAGCTGACCTTGATTAAGCACTGAGGTAGGATGGACAAGAACCTGTGATTAAAAAAAGGCAATAATCTACTTTTCAGAGATAATTAAACCTATGTATACATTTAAAAAGAGAAATGTCCTATCATGTTAGTTTTCCTATTACTGATCCCTTCCATGCTTCTGAATTCATGAAGTATAGCTATACCTGTACTTGAGTTATAATATCTCAAGTAATTTTCCTTTTGGAAAAGAGGGGTAAGACCTTTCTAGGTATACAAAAGTAGGTGTACTAAGAGAGATTATCATAATTCTTTCATACTATCATACCTGAGGCTCAAATGAATTTAATTTTTCTTTTTTTTTTTAAACTTATTATGTAATACACACATGCACACATACTATTTCTGTCTGCCTACAGACCAGGTGAAGATCACAGATGTTAGGACCAGATCTACCCAAGTACAGATGATGACCTCCCTGAGCCTAATCAGGTACAGGATCTATTCCAAGATCATCTGTGTTAATCAGACATTTCTCTACTAATAGAGTTCTGTAAGAATTGGCAAAAGTTTTTCTTGAGAAACTACTGCTAAAATTAAATCTACCTGAGAAGGTGGCTGGAAATAGAAAAAAAGATATAAGTTGATTTTTGTATGGCCTTAATCTTGACATTTAGTAAGATAAGATATTAGAAATTCAGGATAATAGTTGACTGCCAAATGGATTGTTTATCCTCTTCCTCAACTACGCTTATGATTCCTCCCTAAAACTTCATTTGGACAGCTTAAAAAACCCTAAAGATAGATATCTGTCTTATTTTCTGGTAATGATGAAATGAAACAAATCTACTGTTATTTCAATGCTCTCTACTAAGAAGCAGGAAACAATGGAAAGTTGTGTTAATGAACCAGTGTGTTGGTTATAGAGGTTTGCTCTTTCATTTTCTTTTAAATCCATCTCTTAAAGTCTCTTGGATCTTTTTTTTCAAATCATGCAACTCTAAAGAAGTCAGTTCAGAAAGACTCAGATGTTAAACTTGATTTTCAAAAAAGAGTAAACTACTAATAGTACTGCTAGTACTTGAAGGATTGATCCAACTTCTCTGCTTGGAAAAGCTTCATTAGCAAATCTTGATTTTTCCAAGTTCGTATAATCATAGAATAGTTTGGTGTGGAAGGGACCTTCAAAGGTCATCTAGTCCAACCTCCCTGCAATGCACAGTTAATTTATTACTGATCATTACTCAGTGAAGATGCCTGAATATGGTGGTTCAGCACTCAATTGTTTTATTTGATTTTGTGAATCATATAATCTTTCTGAACTGCCAAGAAGTGGCAAGAATATCCATGTTCTAGTCAATCTAATATTCATTCTGTGAGAGATTTGCTTTCACTGAACATTTCTCTTAACAAAATGCAATTCAGCTTTACAATAAGTACACTTATTTGGCTCTAGTAAAAAATACTGGTCTGAGGTCCACCAACTTCTAAAGGCCCTATCTTGCTCAGGATATTGTCCATTACTATCTTACATATAGTTAGTGGTGAATTATAATTTCTGATACTTACTGCACACCTGTGCCAAATATCCTGGAGCAGATACTATGGAGCAGTTTCACCTGGAAACTATGCTAAGGTACATGGAAAATAAGGAGGTGGTTGGTGACAGACAACATGGTTTCATTGGGGAAAATCATGCCTGACAAATTTGATGGCCTCCTATGACAGAGCTACAGGGTTGGTGGATAAGGGAATAGCAAATATGGTCATCTACCTGGGCTTATGCAAAGTATTTCATGCTGCCCCACAAAATATCCTTGTCTCTCAATTGGAGAGACTTGGACTTGGCTTATGGATCACTCAGTGGATAAGGAATCGTCTGCACGGTTGCTCTCAAAGAGTTGTTGTCAACAGCTTGATGTCCAAATGAAGATCAGTGGGAGGTGGTGTTCCTCAGGGGCTGGAGTTCAGACCAGTGCTGTTTAACATCTTTGTGGGTAATACAGACAGTGAGATTTAGTGCACTCTCAGAAAGGTTGCCAATGACATCAAGCTGTGTAGTGTGGTCAACATGCTGGAGGACAGGGATGCCATCCAGAGGAACCTTGTCAAGCTTGAGAGGAAGGTCCATGCCAACCTCATGAAGTTCAAAAAGGCCAAGCGAAAGGTCCTGCACATAGGTAGGGGCAATCCCAAGCACAATTTTAGGCTGGGGAGAGAGAACATCCCTGAGAAAAAGGACTTGGGAGCTGTTGGCTGATGAGAAGCTCAATGTAAGCCAACAATGTGCACTTGCAGGCTGGAAAACCTGGGCTGCATCAAAAGAATGCATTGACCAGCAGGTCAATGGAGGTGATTCTCCCCCTCTGCTCTGGTGAGACCCCACTAGGAATACTGCCTCAAGCTTTGGAGCCCCAGCACAAGAAGGGCATGAAGATCTTGGAGTGAGTTCAGAGGAGGGGCACAAAGATGATCAGAGGGCTGGAGCAACTCTCCTATGAAGACAAGCTGAGAGAGTTGGGATTGTTCAGCCTGGAGAAGAGAAGGCTCTTGGGGAGACCTTATAGCAGCCTTCCAGTACCTGAAGAGGGCCTACAGGAAAGCTGGGGAGGGACATTTTACAAGGACGTGCAGCTATAGGACAAGGTCTTAAACTGGAAGAGGGCAGACAGGTAAGACATCAGGAAGAAATTCTTCACTGTGAGGGTGGTGAGACCCTGGCAGAGGTTGCCCAGGGAAGATGTGCCTACTGCCTCCTTGGAAGTGCTCTGCGTCAGGTTGGATGGGTCTTTGAGCAACCTGATCGGGTGGGAGGTGTCCCTGCTGAGCCAGGAGATTTTGAACTAGATGATCTTTAGGGTCAATTCCAACCCAAACCATTCTATGATTCTATGATTCTATGATCCTGAATCTGAAGAAACAAAGCCATTTTAAGTAAACTACATTCCTTATCTTTGTGCCTATTTATTGCAATGTATTCAATGTAGTTGAGAGTGTACATCTCCTCTCTGGATTATCTTTTTTACAGTTAATGATGACAGGTATGTGGTCAGAGTGCTGTTGTGGTAAGAGTACCGTTACGATTTATATCACTTGTTGGAAACCTTTTTTGTTTAATACAAGTTAAAACTTTCTGCTAAGGAATCCAAAGGGGACCTTTAATCTATTACAAGCAGAGCGATAAATCGAGCTTTGGAGATTAGTACTGCAGTTTACAAGCAAGAAGCTTGGACAGTGTTCACAGTGCAGTTTTGGGTGAACTGTTCATTCTACTTTTACCATAGCTCTCTGGAGAAAATGGCAACATTAACAGATCTTTATTTCACCAGGCTATTCACAAAACACCATAAATATTTTGAAAATTTCAGGAGGTGTGATAAAGGAATTCATTATCAAGGAATGTCTGTAAGGCAGACTCAAGCTTCTCTGCCTTCACTTTGAGCTAGCCAGATGTCAAGCCAGCTGTGAGCTTGCTGTGAAACAACCTTGCCTGTCTGCCAGGTGCCCACCAGGCCATTCCCTCATTCCTCTTCCTCAGCAGGACTGGGGGAGAAAATATGCTGGAAAAAGTAATGGGTTGAGGTAATGACACAGAGAGCACTCACCAGCTACCATGATGAGCAAAAAAGACTCAGCTTGGTGACATGAATCTCCATAATTGCCAATTAATAACAAAATAGATGGTGAGAAATAAAAAACAAAACAGAACCTACCTTCCCTCAACCTCGTTCTCCCCGGGCTCATCTTCACTCCTGACTCCTCTGCCTCTTGTTCCCAAAACATCACAGAGAAATGGGGAATGGGGGTTGCCGTCACTTCATAACATTTTGAAACTCCTTCATTAAAATGCACTTCTGTTCCAGTGACTGATCCCTCCTGATGGAGAGAGTCCTCCATAAAGTGCTCCAACGTGGGTCCTTCCCACAGACTGCAGTTCTTCAGTAACTGCTCCAGCATAGATCCTTCCCATCTCTGGACTCTTTCAGGAAGAGACTGCTCCAGCTTGGGTTAGGTCCTGCCAGAAAACCTGCTCCTACATGGGCTCCTCTCCATCCTCTCCATGGGCTGCAGTCCTACCAAGGGTCTGCACTAGAAAGGGCTTTCCACAAGATGCATCTTCTTCTAGGGCACATTCAGCTGTTGTGGCACAGGGTCATCCATGGTTTTCAGGGTGGATATCTGCTTGACTGAGGTTCTCCATGGGATTTAGGGAACAACCACCTTCAGGACACTCTTTTCCACAACCATCAGGGGCTTCTCTGCTCCCATGTCTGGACCACCACCTCCTTCTTCATTCGTTATGGTGTCTGCAAGGCTGTTTCTTTCACATTTGCTCACAGCTGCTGTGCAACATTTTCTACCCTGTATTATGTCATTAGAGAGATGCCACCATCGTTGATGATGGACAGGAGCAGATCAACCTTAGAGCTGGTTGGAAATGGCTCTGTTATTGGGCAGCTCATGAAGGCACCCCTGCAGCTCCCTGCCCCTACCAAAACCTTGATACATGAAGTCAGTGAGCTGGAGGAAAAATAGTCACACTGATGCCAGCTTTAAGAGAGTAGCACAGCTGTCTGACTATCATTGTAGGGCTGCTTACATGCACAGCATAAGCAGGAAACATACATGCTCTTCATCTGAGGGAGTGCAGGCCTTCCCATTTGGCAGGTGAGCAGCCTTTTATAGTCTGGGCTTTTAAAAGGACATTCTTCAGATTATTATTTTTATTTGCATTACCTGAAAACAAGCAGATGTCACTGAGGGAGAAGGACTATCATGTGTGGCAGGGTGTAAACAATTCATGACCTATATTTAATCAGACAGTGGATAAGCAACAGGGAATGCAAGAAAACAGTGAAATATTATCAGACAAATCAAGAAACTGGTGCTGGAAGCACTACATCACTGTGGTTGTTATCAAGTTTTGTAGGGATAACAGCTACAAAGAGGTTCAAGGAAGAAAATGAAGTAGCTGGGATGATATGTACAGACATATCCCAGCCATCCTCACGTGTAACCAGAGTAACCTGGGGAGAGCAGTCAGGGATACAAGAGCTTCCCAGCAGAGGTGTGGTATAAAGACCATTTTAGACCAAACCAAACGTGGAGAGCCAGAAGTAGATAAAATACTTCTGAACAATGTCATAAGGCAATGGTGCTTCCAGCATTTTGAATGGGCATGAACAAGACAGGACAGGGTAGGCTTGTCTCTGACAAGGGAGAGAGACAAGGCAAGAGATTGCATGGTGATGAGAATTTAAGCATGAATTTCAGCTATGGGCAGGCTTAGGAAAGGGCAAAATCATGCAGAGAGGATCCACAGCTTTCAGGCAAATTCTTTAGAGGAGGACACAGTAACAGTGGCTTAAAGGGAAGGCCATGTTATCTGTTCTGGTCTGAAGCAACATGCATTATACATTTTTGTTCTGGAGCTGATGATGTCAAGAATAGATATTAACTGTGTAGCTGTCACAGCTTCTCTTTGTCCCACATCTGCCCCTTCCCTGGGTGTGTCCTTCATAACGACTCTCTCAGGAGACTCAAGATAGAGATGGGTGATATTAGGGTGAAATTAGCCATAAAGAAAACATTAAAATAAAAATGATTAACCCAGTGTTAGAGCTATTATGGGCCCGAAAAGAAATGTCAGAGAAAAAAAATGTGTACCACAACTGCTCCATTACACTATAATTAGTTTATCTTTGTATAATTTATGGTTAGCTCCATGTCAATGAATTCCAGTAAGAAGAAACCCCTGGCCTGAAGCAAGGCTGAAAGAGAAGACCTGGGGACTCTCGTTTAAACAGACTTTTTAAAGGTATTCTGGGAACTCAGATGTGCTTTATCTTTGGATGTTAAAAGGAAGTAACTCCTTGTATGAGTTCATAGACATCAAATTAATTACAAGGTAGGCACTTGAATATCTTTAGACATGTATGCTTACATTTTGAATTTTATACTTTTAGCAAGAACTTGGAGAACTTCTCACTGCTTGCATTCTATAACCAGTCTAGTGGCTCTTAAGAGGCATCAGCTAAGTTTAATGAAAAGTATTATTTATCTCAAGGGAGGTGAACAATTATTCTTTTTCTGGTCCTTTAACTCCTTCTTCATTTTATAGACTAATATTTGACTAGAAAAATAATCATTAAGAGAGTTTATACTATTAGATGGAAATCTAGCCCAGTTACCTGACTTAATGGCACAAACATGCAATAATGTGTATATATCGATGGCTCAAAGAGATTATCAGGACATTTTGTCCTGCAAAGTAAGTATTGATCAACATGTACAGTGTATTTTCCCTTGGGATCAATATGCCTGTTTCTTCTTAAATCAATAAGTACTTATTCTTAGAGGAAAAGTTTGGCTCATAATTGGATAAAAGTGGGTAAATAGTAAATGAAAACATTTTTCTTGCTTGCCTCCAGCAGTGGTGGGGCTCAGGGTTTTGAAAAAAAGTCAGACTGAATATGTAGAATGCTGCATATGGAGTTCCAAAATACTATCACTCACATCTGCTGAGCTAATATAATAAGTATCCACATATATGACCCAGTTTTCTAATTACAGAACACCAGTATTTGCTGAACTCAGCTGAAGTGGTCAGTTTTTCATGTATCAGTCTCTGCTTTTTGGTTATTCTTGACTTCTTGGAATATTACTTTGTGTGTTCACTTAAACAACTGGTAGAAACATCCAGGGAACCCTGGGACATGTTTTGTGATTATGTATCTTCAAGCCCTGCATACCAACTATTGTTCAATTGCAGCTGATGACCTGACTTGAAATAAGAGAGGAAATGAGAATTTGACCATTATTTTTAGAATCTAGAAATGTTCATCTTTTTTCTTCTTTATTCCAAACACATGCAGAAAACCTTTACTACAAAAGCTTTTCCTGGGCAAGAGAGGTAAAAAAAAAAAATCCTAAGCATTCACACCTTGTAATATATTCTATGAATGAACTTGTAACTACGTAAAACAATAAAAACCTACCTTTGCCCTCTTCAGAACTGCATTTAGGGTTCTCATTTCTTTTCTACTGCAGTCATACACAACCAAATAGAGAAGCTGTCTGCCAAGTTTGTCTTTTGAGTGAAACCCTCAATTTTCTATTTCCATTACTAACAGGTGAAAACATCTTCTAAGTCATCTGACACATTTATGTGATTTATTTACACTGAAATTTGCATTCCCCAGGTGGGTTGAGATACTAATGGATTTCACATAGGTTTGATTGGCTGCTAAGGGGCAAGTAAAGGTGCTCTCATTAGGACTGCTCTGCCATTACGTTGCCATCTTTTGCCTGGATGGAATTTTCACTGTCTAAAGCAAGGACAGTGTATGGTGGCACAGGCCTAAATCATTTTGGCCATTTCAGGAGAAATAGTCTTTAAAATATTTTTTTTCCACTGAAAGAGCTAAATATAATGCACACTTGTTAGTCCCTTTTACCCTGGATTTTTCATTTTTGTGCCCATTCTCCCCCTGACTGGGGGTCTGGAGGCTGAGTGAGGTAAAGCTGGTGGCTGCTGCTGAGGTAGAGATGTGTTGCAAGACGAACCTCTCTTAGGGCACGGCACTCCAAGGTCCAACAGGTGTCCCAGCAGAAGTGCACAGACAGCACCATGAGTCTATTGCCCTCAGGACTGGTCAGCCTGGCTCAGTGCTATTGCTCCAGATCCAACTGACCTCTCTGCTGGCTTGCTCAGGACTGAGCTGAGCCTGTGCTTCAAGCCTCACCTTTTATTGGCCCCCTAATCCTGCTCATGTGCAGTTGGGGCCCGCTCTAATCAGGCACAGGTGAGCTTAACACAAGCTCATGACCACTGCCTGGTAATTAGTGGCACCTGGTTGCCTCATTGCCTCATTTCAGAGATGCAGGAAGAGGAAAGTCTCTGTCAGGCCACAGGGGGGTACTTTGTGAGAATTTGCACTTTCTTTACCTATTCTGAGTCCATTGGAGCAATTGGTCATCTCTGTGTGTGGCTGTGTAGGTGCTTAAACTCCTTGTACTGCGTACACAGTTACTAATAAAAAGGCCAAAAACTAACACATTACTCCAATTGCACTTCACTGTGCTGTTCCTTTTCACAATTTGCAGAGATATAACCACTTCAAGTTGGTGCAGTAAGACCTCTAGTAAGACCATTTTGCCTTCTTTCATACCCTGCAAGTTTCCTTCACCACGTCCATAGGCATAGGAATTTTGCGATGGTATCCCTCTAATTCTTCCAGTTTCCCCAATGACCCCATCCACCCTATAATCCTTTGCTCTCCCTCATACTCATTCTCACTCCCTTCTTTAACTTTTTGTATATTCCATCTCTCTCACTTCCACACCAACTCTGCAGCTGTCTCTCCCACCCTTGACTTCCCTTCCCTGTCCAGTTACCTCCTACATTTCCCCTTCATATCTGAGCACATTGAGTGTACTGTCTGCAAGCACTGATAAGACATCCTGTATTCCATTTCCACCCTAGAGTGTCTAATCTAGTTTCTGCACCTTTTATTCCACTGAAATTAAGAACAGCTGAACTGGACCACCCGTGAAGACCACCTAACCCAATATTTTGGGTTCTGTCCTACACCTCCTCTTCCCCCTGCCCCTTACCTCTCCAAAATAAGAAGATGCAAGGTACTTTTGAAACTAAAATTTCATCTGACAATTCCATATTGTTTACTGACAGGCTTATCAAGGAGACTTCCCTTGAGACATCTTTGTGAATATTTCTCTATCCTCAAGTTAGCCAGTGCCAAAACTGGTGTAATTCCTCTCCCTCGGGTCCTGACTGTGACCTCCTTCTGAATCATAGGGTACCAAATGAGCATCCTGCCTCTTTACTCAGTACAGACTGTCACCCAAAAACCTCATCTGCATCTCAGAACTCCTTCATGTTTTTCTCATTCAGACCACTGCCAATACTTCAAACTGTTTAAAAAATATTTAAAAACATGTCTAAAAGTTTCTAAAAAAATTTCTAAAAATTTCTAAAAATTACTTTGCCTATCCATCCAACAGTTATAACAGCTAACCCCAAGTTCTTATCCCCCTGTATCTTGATTATTGCAATATTCTTTCTTCTAATCATGACAAAAGCTGCAGTCATGTTCCTTCAGAATGTGGATATTGAGATCATTATGCTTGTCTGCCCCTTAAACCAAATCAAATCTTTTTTTTCTAGATAACTCCATCCACTACTCATTCTTTTTGCCATAAAACAGGAAGAATTCTGTGGTGGTTTTTAGTCCTTTCTATGGACTCTCATATGGACTCTCATTGCCTATCAAAATGTAAGCCCTAACATTCAGTGGAACTTTGAAACATAATTCCAATTAATTTTTCAAACAAGAACCTTTATTTTCTCATGTTGCTCCTGCCTGGTAATGGCTCCTGATTCCACTCTTGCCTTCCCTCCCCTGTTTTGAAGTTCTCACCTATTGTCTTGGGAGAAAAGAGAATTATCACTTCTTAAAGTTAAAATCAACAGCCTATTTTTATAAAACAATGAAATTTATGGTTATAAAGTAGTGGGAAAGGCTTCATGTGGACTACAAGACGGTTGTTTGAAGAATAAACTATATTTCCAATCATAAGAATTTGATATATGCATACTTCCAACTTTAGTGTAGCTTTACTTCTCCTGGTAAAATATCTATTATTTTCAATATTTGTACACATACAGGCAGCATTTTAAAGATCCTCAGTTAAGAGCAGTGATGATAAATGCAATCAAAAATTCTGATTTTTTTTTTCCAATTTTTCTCTTGTAAAATGCAAATGGTTTTCCCAAGAAAGTGACATAATAAAGATTTTATACTAGCCTGAAACGAGATTATTTGACCTCCACTTCCTTTTTTTTTTTTTTTGATTGGTGAGGGCGCTATTTAGTAGTGAGTTGAAGGTCAATGCCCAAAGCAATCAAGAAAAATAATGTATGATGGCAAACACTCTGCCTGGGACAGAACTGGAGCCTCCAGGTGTTTGTCTCAGCATTGCAGGAATCACTTCAGTAAAATGAGAGAAGCCAGTATTGTCTTGATTAACTGAGTGTGTCGAGCTTTGTGTGTGGGGGGGCAATACTTTTCTTGAAGCACACACACAAACACAAGACAGAGGAAATCATATCATTACCCACATGAGCCTGTGGTTTGGAAAGACGAGTGGTTGGCTTCCGGCAGCTGCAAGGAATGATGGGGAGTCAGATAGGGCCAGGCTGTCACACACTCCATACACTTTTTTGCAACACTTTCTCCCCCCATTTTTTTTTTTTAAATGCAGTAAGCGTGCTGCTGTCTGAGTCTGCCAGAAAAATGAATTACATAGGTGTCCCCTCACTCAGTTATCAAATACTTCTCTTCCAGCCTACTAAATAAAGAAAAAGAAAAAGGCTGTTGCAACTAAAAAAAAAAAAAAATAGAGAGAGAAAGAAAGGTAAAATCGTTTTCATGCAAGCCCATGCTAGAGAATCAGGAAGGTATTCATTTTACTTTGTGTATCTAGACAGTGATTTTAATGTTATGTAAATGCAGCAGGCAATTCCTAATCTATCCTGAAATGCATGTGTCAGAGCTCTTGTGTAGTACAGGTTACTGATGATAAAAACAAGATGTGTTTTTATGCAAGGAAGGCACATGATTACTAGCTTTAGAATTTTTTCTTTCATTACAAATTTAAAATAGGACAAGCCAGTCCAATGGAAACTGAGGAGTATCACCATAGAAAAAGCTAGTGTCTTTTCAGAATCAAGTTTGACAAGCATTGTTTGCCTCTCTCCTTGAAACCAGAACAGTATAGATGGTAGCAGCCCCTAAGACTTATAAACTGATTAAGTATAAAATATAAGTTTCTATGAATTCTTAGTGCTCCAGTGTTCCTCTTTTTTTTTTTTTTTTTTTTTTTTAATTGTGGAAAGGAAACTGATCTTGTCTAAAGAACATTTCCAAACACTCAGTCAAGTTGGGGTTGTTATGATAAGGCAATCTTCACATCAGGAGGCTTTTAGGCTTTTTCAGAGAGGAAGAAGAAACTCAGATATAGGCAGGGTCCAAGACTTGGATCCAACTGTCAAGGAAGCTGATGCACAAAAGGTCTTAAACTGACATTTATGTTGCTGCTATGTGCTTAGATGTCTTGATAGGACAATCCAGAATCTCGAATCAAGACTCACCTGCCACCTCAATCTGACAGTGCCTCAATTTGTGTTTCCCCAGTGAAGTCAGCACCCTTCTTTTACACCAGAAGCCAGCAGTTAGACCACGTGCACGGACTGTGCATCCACACAGACATCTCTGCTCTTCTGCCTGAGTAAACTCAGATTTATTTGCGCACCCTGTTGGCTGAATCCCTACAACTTCCAGTCATTCCTATGGAGTCATGAAAAGTATTCAGCTACAGAACCTAGTGTCAAATTTCTTCCCGACTTGTATAAAGCTATCAGAATTTAACAGGCAAGACAGAGACAGCATTTCCTGTAATGGGCAATACCTCAGCAGCTCAGTGCACTGGCAGTGTTCTCTTAAGGCACATATAGGTTCCTTCCTACAGGCAGATGGGGAACTTGAATGCAGGTCTCCTATAGCCTGAACAGGGACTATCAGATAAAAACTTTTGTGGGGAGAGCAGGAAGCAGGGTGAGAAGAGGAACTTCTACAGTGTTTTGTCAGATTAAAAAGCAGACATTGTAGGGTAAAACTAAACTACCAAATTGGTTTCAGGGCTGTTCTCCAGTTCCAGCTTGTGTTTCCTAGCAGGCTAGAATTATATATGTGACTGATTAAGAGGACCATAAGCAAGTCAGTATGAGCAGAGCTGAGGTGCTTTCCTCCCTGTGCACTGACCTGGGTGGATGCTGTTCTGAGAAGTTTAGCAACACTTTCCAAGTCATCTGTAGCTTTTTCTCTCAAGAGACACTACTTCTCTCCCCTAAAAGTAAGGCTGTCCTAGCTCTGAGTCATCTTAGAAAGCTTCCAAAGAGCTCAGATGATAAAAGAACATAGTAGTGTTTTCCTTAATCCTGGGAGTTGGGCAATGTGATCCAGAGACCACAGTATCTGCCCTACATTGCAGCAGTCTGGACACCTTCTGAATTGTCATTTGAATTGGCACTGCAGTATCTTTTTGTTGGAGACCATTTCCACTGAGGACAAAGAAGGCCCAGGATCCAGATACAGATCTCAAGTCCAATTTCTAACCACAAAAAAATAATGCATTCCATCCTTTAGCATGAGATAAATTGGGAGAAAGCTCTGTGGCAGGTAAAATCATGGAGCAGATCCTCCTGGCATTTGTAGTAAGGCACATGAAAAACAGTGAGGTGATTGGTGACAGCCAACATGGTTTCATTAAAGGCAAATTGTGCCTGCTGAATATGGTGGCCTTCTATGACAGAGCTGAGCTCTGGTAGATATGGGAAGAGCAACTGACATCATCTATCTGGACTTCTCCAAGGTGTTTGACACTGTCCCACATGCCACTCTTGTCTCCAAAATGGAGAGATAGGGATGTTCTGTATGGATCACTCAGTGTATAAGGAGCTGGCTAGAAGGTCTCACTCAAAGAGTTGTGATCAATGGCTCAATGGCCACCTGGAGACCAATGTTAAGTGGAGTTCCTCAGGGGTCTGTTTTGGGTCCCGTGATGTTTAACATCTTTGTCAGTGACATGGACAAGGGCATTGAATGTACTCTCAGTAAGTTTGCTGATGACACCAAACTGTGTGGTGTGGCGTGGTGGATTCACTTGAGGGAAGGGATGCCATCCAGAGGGACCTTAACAGGCTTGAGAAATGGGCCAGTGCAAACTGTATGAGGTTCAAGAAGCCCAATTGCAAGGTCCTGCATCTGGGTCAGACCTACCCCAGGCACAATTACAAGCTGGGTACAGAGTGGGTTGAGAAGAGCCCTTAAGAGAAGGACTAGGGGGTATTGATTGGTGAGAAGCTCAACATGATCTGGCAGTGCACTCATGCAGCTCAGATGGCCAACCACATCCTAGGATGCATCAAGAGGAGTGTGGTCAGCAGATCAAGAGAGGTGATCCTCCTCCTTTACTCTGCACTCCTGAGACCTCACCTCAAGTACTGTGTCCAGTTCTGGTGTCCCTGCCATATGAAGGACATAGATCTGTTGGAATGAGTCCAGATGAGGGCCACAAGGATGATCAAGGGCCTGGAGCACCTCTGCTATGAGGAGAGGCTGAAGGAGCTGGGATTGTTCAGCCTGAAGAAGAGAAAATTCTGGGTGGCACCTTATAGCTGCTTTCTAATACCCAAAGGGAACCTACAGAAAGGCTGGAGAAAGACTTTTCATAGAGTGTCCAGTGACAGGACAAGGGGAAATGGATTTAAACTGAACAAGAATAGTTTAGATTGGATATTAGAAAAAAGTTCTTCAGTACAAGGATGGTGAGATTCTGGAACAGATTTTCCAAAGAAGTTGTGGATGCCCCCGTAGATGATTTCTAAGGTCCCTTCCAACCTAAGCCATTTAATGATTCTCCAGCTATGTGGACTACAGAAAAATAGCAACATAATCAAACCTACACTTGAAAGTGATGCCAGTCATAGAATCATAGAATAATATGGATTGGAAAGGACCTTAAAGATCATCGAGTTCCAACCTCCCTTCAGTAAGCAGGGACACCCTTAGCTAGATCAGGCTGCTCAGAGCCTTGTCAAGCCTCACCTTTAATATCTCTTCTCTACTCTTCAATAATATAAAACCATTGATCCTCATCCTATCTCTACAGGTCCTCTCAAACAGTCCCTCTCCAGTCTTCCTGTAGGCCCCCTTCAGATACTGGAAGGTCACTGAAGCCTTATTTTCTTAAGACTGAACAACCCCACCACCCTCAGTCTGTCTTCTGAGGAGAGGTGTTCCAGCCCCCTGATCTTTTTTGTAGCCCTCCTCTGGACCTACTCCATCAGGTCCATGTCCTTCCTGTATTGAGGACTCCAGAGCTGGATGCAATACTCCAAGTGGGGTCTTACCAGAGCAAAGTGGCAGAATCACCTCTCTTGATCTGTTGGCCATGCTTCTTTTGATGCAGCCCAGGATGTGACTGTCTCTCTGGTCTGCAAGCGTGCACTGTTGACTCGTGTCCATCTTTTCATACATGAGCACCCCCAAGTCCTTTTCTGCAGTGCTGCTTTCTAAAACCTCATCTCCAATCCTGTACTGATAGTGCAGATTGTTCCAACCCAAGTGCAGGACCCTGCACTTGGTCTTGTTGAAACTCATGAGGTTCACTTGGGCTTACCTCTCCAGTTTGTCCAGGTCCTTCTGGATGACATCCTGTCCCTCTGGCTTATCAACAACACCACTCATCTTGGTGTCATCTTGCGTCTTGGTGCAAACTTGCTGCTGGTGGACTCGATCCTATTGTCTATATCTTTGCTAAAAATATTAAACAGTACAGGTCCCAGTATGGAACCCTGAGGGACACCACTTGTTACTTGTCTCCATCTGGACTTTGAGCCATTGACCACTACACTCTGGGTGCGACCATTCAGCCAATTCCTTATCCACTGAACAGTCCACCCATCAAATCTGGATCTCTCCAACCTGGTGAGTAGGATTTTATGGAGGACTGTGTCAAAGTCAAAGGATTATTCTTTTGTAAGAATTAGAGGTAATTTCATAGGGTCCAAAGGTTCTATGATAAGGTATGGTATACAACTCTAAGCAGAGAAAATTTGAGCAAGGTCATATGGAATGGTGAGATTGACCAACCAAAACTGGCCAGAATCCAACCCAAGTAAAAGCAGAGAACAGACAAGTGTCAGGATGAGAATCTACAGCACAAAATCAATGAAAAGCCCTCCATTTTGGTAATTTGCTTAATTTAAATGACTTGCAGACAAGCCATTTAAGTGGGTCTCCAGATCAAGTCTCAGCCAAATTCACCTGGCTCTTATCATAGAATCATAGAATCATAGAATTGGCTGGGTTGGAAGGGATCTCAGAGATCGAGTCCAACCCTTTTACCACCGTTACGGTTGCTAGACCATGGCACTGAGTGCCACATCCAGTCTCTTTTTAAATATCTCCAGGGACCGAGAATCCACTACTTCCCTGGGCAGCCCATTCCAATGCCTGATCACTCTCTCCGTAAAGAAATTCTTTCTAATATCTAACCTAAATTTCCCCTGGCACAACTTAAGACCATGCCCTCTTGTCTTGTTGAAAGTCGTCTGGCAAAAAAGACCAACGTCCACCCGGTTACAGCCTCCTTTCAGGTAGTTGTAGACAGCGATGAGGTCTCCCCTGAGCCTCCTCTTCTCCAGGCTGAACAACCCCAGCTCTCTCAGCCTTTCCTCATAGGGTCTGTACTCGAGTCCCTTCACCAGCCTGGTTGCCCTCCTTTGGACCTGCTCTAGGACCTCGATATCCTTCCTGAACTGGGGGGCCCAGAACTGGACACAGGACTCGAGGTGTGGCCTCACCAGGGCTGAGTACAGGGGCAGAATCACTTCCTTGGACCTGCTGGCCACGCTGTTTCTGATACAGGCCAGGATGCCATTGGCCTTCTTGGCCACCTGGGCACACTGCTGGCTCATGTTCAGCTTCCTGTCAGTCCAGACTCCAAGGTCCCTTTCTGCCTGGCTGCTCTCAGCCACTCTGTCCCCAGCCTGTAGTGCTGCATGGGGTTGTTGTGGCCAAAGTGCAGGACCCGGCACTTGGCCGTGTTAAACCTCATCCCGTTGGAAGCAGCCCAACTCTCCAGTCTGTCCAGGTCCCTCTGCAGAGCCCTCCTGCCTTCCAGTTGATCGACACTTCCCCCCGGCTTAGTGTCGTCTGCGAATTTGCTGATGATGGACTCAATCCCCTCATCTAGATTATCAATGAAGATATTGAACAGAACCGGGCCCAACACTGATCCCTGGGGGACACCACTAGTGACCGGCTGCCAACTGGATGCAGTCCCATTCAGCACCACTCTCTGGGCCCGGCCTCATTCTCCAAAGAAGAGAGAAATTATCTCGGACAAGTTATCCCAGAGAAGTTATCATGAACATTTCTTGACATCTTTTTTTTCTTTTTTTTTTTTTTTTGGTCCTGTTCTCATTGTGACTGAGTTGCAGAATTTGAGGTAACATGTGAGCTAAGACCTCTTTAAGAGTCCTCTAAAATACATAAATTTAAAAAAATGAAATATAGATCTTTCACAGATTTTTGTTCTTATCACTGAAAATGTTATATGGTGAAAAATACCGTAGACAGTTTCCAGAGGAAAGTACAATTTCTTCTCTTCTTACCTTTGTTCCTGTGCATGAATGGAAATGTTCATTTCAGAACAGAATGTGCTTCTTGTTTATAGTCAACTTGAACCCTTAGTTCACTTCAATCTTCCTTCAAAAATGAGTTCAAACTTAGAAAAAAGGATTTATGCATCTGGAGCATGTACTTCTCAATGATAGCTAGCATATACTAGAATAATCCCAAAGAAAAAGGTTTTAATGAACTAGCAGGCAGCACATGGTATCCCTTATATAGGGATGCCTCACAGTGGCTGAATTGTCCTGGAGAAATGACACTGACTTGTGAATGGATAGTATTTGATAGCTCTGGGACACAAGGTTGAAAATTCTAAAATGAGAAAAGACTGAAACTGAGCCTCAAGAAACAATTCATATTGCTCGCTATGATGGCCAGTTTTAGCCTTAAAGCTGTACAGGAGAGCTAGGGAAGCAACAGATAAGCATGTGGAAATTATGTATCTAGAAACCAAAATGTTTAGTAAGCACAGAGCAGCAAAGGCTACTAAAATCAGCTGGCACTGTATGAAGACTCCTTAGGCCCAGGTGGCCAAGAAGGCCAATGGCATCCTGGCCTGTATCAGAAACAGCGTGGCCAGCAGGTCCAGGGAAGGGATTCTGCCCCTGTACTCAGCCCTGGTGAGGCCACACCTCGAGTACTGTGTCCAGTTCTGGGCTCCTCAGTTCAGGAAGGAGATTGAGGTCCTGGAGCAGGTCCAAAGGAGGGCAACCAGGCTGGTGAAGGGACTCGAGCACAGACCCTATGAGGAGAGGCTGAGGGAGCTGGGGCTGTTCAGCCTGGAGAAAAGGAGGCTCAGGGGAGACCTCATCGCTCTCTACAACTCCCTGAAAGGAGGGTGTAGCGAGGTGGGGATTGGTCTCTTTTCCCAGGCAACTCTCAGCAAGACAAGAGGGCATGGTCTTAAGTTGTGCCAGGGGAAGTTTAGGTTAGATATTAGAAAGAATTTCTTTACGGAGAGAGTGATCAGGCATTGGAATGGGCTGCCCAGGGAAGTAGTGGATTCTCGGTCCCTGGAGATATTTAAAAAGAGACTGGATGTGGCACTCAGTGCCATGGTCTAGCAACCGCAACGGTGGTTCAAGGGTTGGACTCGATGATCTCTGAGGTCCCTTCCAACCCAGCCAATTCTATGATTCTATGATTCTATGCTATTAGCAGAATTCATACTTTATTAGCCTAGTTTCTGTGCCAAAATTAGGTGTACTAGCTGGTCAAATAGGGCTTTACTTGCACAAACAAGCACAGAGTGTTTAATCTACTCATGTGCCACGTTAGTGAAAAGACAGCAGTCTCTCTTCTTGACCTGAGCAGGAATTTTACTCTCAGGACAAGAGAATATCTTATGCCAATGTCATGTGCATATTTAAGCAAGCACTGGTAATTAAAAAAATTGCAACTAAAAGCCAAACAAACAAACAAGAATTAGCTTTTGTGAAAGAAAACCAGACATTAAATTTCACCAGAATGATCATGACTATTTCATTTTGAGATCAACACTTAAATATTTACTTGACAATACATCAACATTTGTAATGCTGTAAAGAAGTTCTATGAATGGCCAAATAGTATGTAGACATTTATAAAACAGTTCATCAGCTTTGCCTCTGAGGTGTGTTTTAATGAAAATGTGAAATTTTCAAAAAAAGTGTTTAAATGCGAGATTTCCAGTGCAGTCAGTAAGAAATTTAATTTAGTCAAAACAGTACATTTTGAATTAAAATGATCTGTAACTACAGAGTATCTAGCAGGAGTACATAAAATCTATTTAGTAAAATTAGCAATATTTTGTTGCAATATGTTAAAAATGTTTGGGGAAGCTAAGGCATCTGGAGCCTCTTATTTTACATGAGCTGTATACCAGGGAAGGATTAGTTTGGCTGCTGGTGTCAATGGAGTTATCAGAAATGCAAGCATTTATCTAAGTAATTGCATAGGAGAAAACATTAAGAACTTGGCACATGTTAAATGATTTCTAATTAAAATGTTATTTAATAAACAGGACCATTTTATTACTCATGGACTAAAAAAAAATTAATAAGTGACTGCTAAACAAGTAATTATAAGGGCAATAAAGCTCTCCACTCTGATTAGGTAAAATATTCATTTCATGACCATCCAGTGATCCATTTTCTACCACAGCTGTCAAAAGAGGCAATCTGCAACCATTTAGAGATGTACTGTTGTTATTCTGCTTATGTAACACTTCCATTACATTTTGTGACCATAATAATGCTCTCAAACTAGTTCTTTGGGTAATTATAGATTAGGTTGCTTATACATTAGCTGCTCTGGAGTCTTCCTCATCTCACAGGTAAACTGATGCAATTTTGCTACTAGGGCTGTGAGGCATAGGGTGGCTTTGTAGCTTTCTGCCCCTCATCAGCATTGCTCAAAGCAGTCATCACTCCAAGTTGGGTTGTGGAAAAAGTGGTTTCCACTGGCTCCCTGACTCCAATCATTAAATGTAGGAGAAGCTGATCACCACCCTCCTCTCACTGTTAGCCTCTCACCATTCAGGCAGGCACTCCTACAATAAGTACCAAGAGTTCAAGAGGTGAAAAATTGGGGAGGAGAAATAATAAACAGAAGAGGATTAGTGCCTGGTAAACTAACAGATTTTAAACCAAACAAGGGACCTGGAAGCTGGTAGGTTACCTTGCTGTTTAAGATCCTCTTTCCCTTCAATTTTCCCTGTTCAAGGCAAACTTCCTGTAACTACCTGCACAGTTTTCCTTTCCAGCTCTTTCAGACACAGGAGGCCTGCATGTCAGTCCTCCAGACAATCTTCTGTCTTGATGGCCCTATCTCAACTTGGACTTGTTCAGTCATAGAGAAGACTCATTTCACTCACAGAAATAAGTCCTTTCCCAGCAATATTTAAAACAGTCTGTGAGCCATCTGTCTATCTGTCTGCATTAGCAGAAACAAGTCAAGCTATGGAAACATATTTCAAAAGTGAGAAGGCCCACAAAAATGTGTTATCAATTATTCTTTATGGGTTTGGGTTTTTTTGTCTTTTTCCAACAATTAGATTCTGCTTTTAGATACGACACAGGTGAGCAACAACTCTTCACCGCCATAGACACCCAGCTGTGGTAGTGCACGACTGAAGAGGAATAGTATCACAGGAAGAAGATGTGTTGTAAAGCATATAATTACCATAGGAAATTACTTGGAGATAATAAGTAATTTTCCCACCTTCAGAAGATGTGGTGAACTTGAAACAAAGTTGCAGGATTAGTCCCCTTGCACCTGAAGGAATCTCAGGGCTATGTTTGGATCCAGACAGCCAATGTTTATGCTTTTTCCATAGTTAGACTTTCTGGTCCAGGAACGCCCGGACCCTCACCAGCAGCAGTGTTCAGCTGGCTGCACATCAAGAGGATCACCACATAGCAGAAGATGGTACAGTGGTTCTCACTACTCCTTTGTGATAAACAGCAAAGGGAATAATTGTGTTTCATAAGGACAGCTGGCACTGTCCCCTGATATTCACATCTTTGCATGGCATCAGCCAAGAGATAAAGGCTGAATATTATCTCACTTTGCAAAAACTGTTTTTTAAAAATCACTCACAAGGCTTCGTTTCAGCTGAGAAGCATAAGACCCGTGAGTGATCTATACTGCTGGAAAAAATCAGGAAAACAGCCAGTGTAAGATAGGCTTTTCAGGAAGTCACTGTAGAATTTTAATTTTAAAATAAAGACTTTTAAAAGGACAGCTGTACAAACAAAATTTAAATTGTGAAAATAAGTCTTCAGTTTTTGCCAATCAGGACTTGTAGGAACAAAGGAAAAAAAAGATTTGAAAAAGGTAGGATATTTTTTTTAATGATAAGCCATCTATTTTCATTTGATACAGAAATGATAGTGTTTATAGGGATGGTTCAGAACTTGGGTGCCATATAAGGGAAGTTAGTTTTTCAGCAGAACTACCTTGCAGAAAATTATTACTCCTGCTACTACACTTGCAATTGTTATGATCTTTGTTGTGAGGTACAAAACCAGGAAGAAATTCTTAACTAGAAAATGCAGGAGATGAATTCTCAGAATTGGTAACCTCTTAGCTAATGTCCTAATTCCCAGTATTAGATAGCATTCAGGAACTGAGTCTAAGATTATATTTATATGAACAATTGCTATGTTTTTAGGGCCTTACCTGTGTATCCCCATTGTGTGCAGTCAGTTCTACCATTCTGAAAAGGTATCCTGAAGATAATCAGCATAAGAAAGGACCAAGGGAACTTAACAGCAATATGCAAGAAATATGCTAACTAGCTTTTAAAAGTTCTTTAAAATTTGCATGCCTTTTAAGGGCACTATTCCTTAACAGCAAATTAGAAAGGGATAACCTAAAAAGGAATTACTGAAATGCTTTAGTTAATCTGGAATGAATTTCAGCAATAAAGTATTCTCTATCCTGTGCGATGGAGTGGAAAAACAAAGGTATCTGGATTCTTTCTATTTCTGCTCTTGTTGGTTTTTGTTTCGTCTTGGGTTTGTTTTTTTGGTTATGTTTTTGGTGTTGGTTTTGTTTGTGTGTTTGTTGGTTGGTTGGGTTTTGTTTGCTTGTTTGTTTTGTATTTTAAGGAAAAATACACCTAGTGAAAAATACAGTCCCAAGCACTCTCTGGAACAGAATGAGCACATGAGCACAGGTGCTCCACTTCTCACTCTGATGAGAGAACAGGACACAATTAGTATTCCCCCCTTTATAAGAGGATTGTTTGTTCCTACTTTTTTCTCCACTACAAACCTGGAAGACTAGCTCACCTTCTTTAAGAATTTTTAGTTTAAGGACTTCTAATTATTGTTTAGAACATACTGTATTTTGCCAGCTAAAACTATAATGAGAAATTTAGATCTTATTTCCAGGAGCATCTTGGAAACTAAAGCAATTATTTCTCTAAATAGATTTCAGTTCTCAATTGCAAATCAGCAGCAGCTGCTCACTGTTCAATACAATAGGTGCTCTAACCAGAGATCCATGCCTACACAGTTCAAAAGGGACAAGAGGAGTTCTTCTATTGAGGTCTCCCACATTCCTATCCTTGCACTCTGCTGGTGTACTTCTATGGGGAAAAGCATAGGAAGCTAAAGCCCTCCTCCTCCACCCCCTTACTGCCATAGCATTTCCCCCCCTCTGAAGCACTAGATGTTCCAAATGAGACAGAGAACTCCGGTGAACAGGAATTTCTTGTTCTTCAGTCTATTCTTAGACCAGACCATCTCAAACTCATGCCCACTTGCTGCTTTAGGAACCAACGGAGGACTCAGGGGTGAAAGCCACTCCGATGCAAGGGCTGGATAGTCTTTTAGAGGTCCATTTCTATTACCCTGACTACCATTAATCTCCCTCAGCTCTGGCCTGTGCCTTCAAACTGCAGATTTTATGTGCAGCAAGGTTACACAAGGGATCTGACAAAGCCTAAAATTGTAACGTGGAAGTATTGTTTCTTTACCATGTCTATCCATGGTATTGTTCAACACAAAACAAAGAAACCACTGCCTTTTAAGGGGAGGTTTGCCAGTTTAGATGATACCTCATGTGATATTGTACAGTGAAATAATATATGAAGTACAGCATTTTTTTCCCCCTGGGATTCTGCCTGGAAAACATTCAAGATATTAAGTCATTCTCCACATTCCCAAGCAAGTGTTTTTCACATTTAATCACTTCCATTAATAAAAAACTTAAGTGAGAAGGTATTAATATCTAAATAAGCAAAATAAAAGCATGGACTTACCCAAGTATGTGTATACTACAGTTTATGCCTGGAAGTAAGAGTAAGAATTTGAGAGATTGACTAGAACACACTGTATATTAAATCATATTTAAATTCCACCTAGTAGCAATTCAGGAACCATTGATGGTTAATATACTCTTTACAATATAAATAAAATATGTTTCCCTTTGCTGTGGGTACATCAGCTTCTTCCACTGTGTAGTAATATCTGATAGCCACATAGTATTTCTTTAAAACATTTTTACAGGTAGTATATATAGTCTTCAGCAGCTCACTCAGGGCCTACAGGCAGTTAATTAAATAACCACCATAGCAGTTTTATGGTGAATGATGCCAGTAATAATGCCTGTAAAGCAGGAAATCCTGGTATCTGTGTGTGACCACTATCTGAATTAGACATTTGAGAAATACACGTTTTAGGGTTTTTTATTTAACCTGAAAACCAAAGAAAGAAATGCAGAGCAGACACTTATGTTAGATACTTAGGGGCACTATCATTCGCAAAGATCCCCACTCCGCAATGCTGGAGACATAAGACCTCTGTTTAAAATAAGAAGTCACACAAGAAACAAGCCTTTCTCTAGAGAACTGCCAGGTAACAAGTTAATCTTTATTTACCAAGAAGCTGCAAAACAAACCCTAATAGTTACCAGTTCAGTCCAGACAAAAAAAGGAAAAGCCCTGATTGAAGGACAGAGCAATGAACATATGCATGATAATCCAAATCCTGTCTATACATTGTGGAAAAAATAAAAATAAAATAAAATAAAAGACTAACCAACCAACCAATCAAAGAATGAACCAAACAAAAAAATGAATAAAAATGCTCAGAAATAAGGCAGGAATAGAAGTGACAAAGGAAATCTAACCACTTCTGTAGTGGAACAAAGCACTCAGACGCCTCTGATTACCGAGAAGTGGGTGTGAGCCGGTATCAAATCCACCTGTGCCCAATTAGGGCAGGCCCCCTATTGAGCATGTGCAAGACCAGGGGGCCAATAAAAGGTGAAACTCACAGCCACAGACTAGCTCACTCCTGAACACTGTATTACCTTTATTGAGCCACTAGCGCTCATCGCCTCCAAGGTGAGGCTCTCTGTGGAGTCCTGAACCTGGGGCTTTTGGCGTTGCAGCACTGGGTCTTAACCAGCTGCACCACAAGAGCTTCACCTTGGAGACAATGAGCACTAGTGGCACAATAAAGGTAATACAGTGCTTGAGAGTGAGCTAGTCTGTGGCTGTGAGTTTCACCTTTTATTGGCCCCCTGGTCTTGCACATGCTCAATAGGGGGCCTGCCCTAATTGGGCACAGGTGGATTTGATACCGGCTCACACCCACTTCTCGGTAATCAGAGGCGTCTGAGTGCTTTGTTCCACTACACACTTCATGGCCTGCACTGGAGTTCCTGCAAAATGAACTGTCAAACCCCACAAGAAAATGTGACTCAAAAATGTTTTAGTGGTCAGAAAATATTGATGTTAACTATGGACTTACACTGCTGACCCAAGCCCACCAAGTTATTGAAAAAAAGTCACCAATTGTTAGTGATGACAGGATATTGTATCAGTTCTGTTACATCAAAGATGACAAGCTGAGATGAGAGGATGAGAAACTGCAAAGCATCTGCTTTGTGACACCATGAAAAAAAGATAGGGAATGGATAAATTCAGGTAATAGTTTCAGTGGTGCTGCCTTTGACCTCAGCAATGATGATTCATTGGGTCATTACCTATGATAAAGTGTCATAAAGAAGTCCTTGTAGTGTGGATCCACACAGCTACAACCCATACATTTGAAACAAAAATGCAGGGGTAAGGTCCTATGAAGCCAAGCCAGCAGTGGTGACAGACTGTACAGGACATGTTTTCCAAGTGAAGAAACAGACACCTGTGGAAAAGGAGACCAGGTGTATTATCTGGCAACAATATTGATTGTCCCCAGCTGAGGGCCCAAAGAGTACAACCAAGGACCAAGTGGAAGAGGAGAGTCAGAGCAGTTCAGAGCTGGCTGCTTCCAAGATCCATGTCTGCTGAATGGAGGGAGCTGCCTGCTGTCCGGCAGCAGGAGACCTGTGGCTGGGAGGTAATTAGGTCTCCAGGGTGAAGAAGAATCCATCTCGGCAGGTTTAAGAGCAGATGTCAGCTTGGCTCTATACTTACACATGGAAATACACCTGACATGAGGTAGGGAACACATCTTTTTGTCACACATAAAGAATCTGTCTGACCTGCCCACACTGTGAGACACTCACAGGGATTGCAGGAGACCTCACAGCTTGTCTAAATCTGCTGTTTAAAACCCACCCTGGGAAGAAGTTGTAACAGGGTCCTTCCCTCATAATATCTGGAAAAACACAGGCTGTGCATACCATCAGGAGCACTTCCAAAAGGGTAACAGCCAAGGGTGGTAGCTCAGTCCAAGTATACACAAATGGATGTGTAGTCCTAAAATTTGTAGCAGACAACATCTACTGTTCTTCAGCATGTAATGCAGTGATGGGAAGAAGGAGTTGTATTCTGCTGGCTGGGGGGCAATACTTTGAAAATGAACTGCTATCAAGTAATGTAAAAAGAAGATGAGAATGCAAGATTGTCCATGATTGCCAATAGGCATGCAAGATATTTTCTGCAAAGTGCTTGGGTAACAGGAAAAGAGAGGACATTACGCTATCATCAGGAAATGGGAGATAATGAAATAGATGCCAAATAAAGAATGCAAGTTGCAGCCTAATGAAATAGTTCCTCTTTTCCACTCTAATTTTCCTTTTTCTTTTCTAATTTCAAAACACACTTTTTTTTTGTCCAACATGCCAATTCTTTTTTCATTCATTTGGTTTGAAAAAAAAAAGTCACTCAATAAACATAACAGTCACATGCATTCATCTGAAATATGAATGACAGGTAAAATTTTCCTGTTTGACATCCTGAGGCTGCTTAAGCTTCTTTGACCTGAAAGTGAGTACTATCCTACCCAGCAGAGCCTCATTCATGTATAAAGTCCCAAATGTTCATTGAATTCTAAGAGAAACCAACAAAGAAAGGTTTTTAATCTAAGAGAACCTATGTCCAGTTCCCCACTTAGCTTTTGTTCTGTGAGCACAAACATTCTCCCATTGTAAAATTCAGATGACGCACACGCCATCCTCACAGAAGGAATCTCATCTACCCAAGAAAAAGGATTTATTTTTATCATCCCTGGAGGTAATTAAAAGGCATTTGTACCTGGTCCTTAGGGACATGGTTTAGTAGTTAGCTTATGGTGTTTGTCAAAGGCTGGACCAGATGATCTTGGAGGTCTCTTCCAACCTGAAACATTCTCTGATTCTGTGATTTATTTTTGAAAAGCACAGACTAAGTTAAGTAGAAGCTGCTTTAATCCTTGTTCAGTGGTCATGGTTAGCCACCAAGCTTAACTTATCCTCTATAGGGAGAATAAATTACACTTTCCATTCAAAGCTGCATTAGCATTCCCCTGCAATTTCACTGTTTAATATGTCTTTAATTTGAACATCCTATTTTAAAAAAAATATTAACACATTTCCCCATAAATTATATGAATCATTTATCTCTGATCCTCCAAGGTAGAGGGATGCTTAGAGCAGGGACTCCTTCTTTGCACCTGTTTGTGAAGTGCTCAGCCCTTCAAGCTAGGAGGTCTTAAGCTCAAGTAAGAACCAGTCGTTGGCACAGGTAGCAACTTTCGATTGGAAAAAACATTACTTTATTATTAAAAAAAAACACCAAACCACAAACCAACAAGCAAACAAAACTGTTAAAAAATAATGACTGACTTAAATCTCATGTCTTTTTCCATTACCAGATTCCAACTTAAGGGAAGGAAACTTCTCAGAGTTGAGGAATATTGTTTGGTCAACTATATAAATTATAACAATAGTGGCTAGGAAAAATGACAGATTGATCCAGCTATGACAAAGCTTTCAGCCATGAGAACTTCCCTATCAAGTATGACTACTGGAATATATGACTCTTTCTATGTCATTCCTGCACAACCCATATGGAGACTGTCCCAGCACATGCTCTGCCAGCTCACACAGGGGAGCTGCAAGCACATTCACAATATCCTCCAAGCAGCATCTTTCAGTCCCACCTTTCCCCTGCAGCTTCAGTCATATAGCTAAGTTTCTCATTAAAAAAAACGCCCCACTCCACCTCCACAGAAGTACTACTGTTTTTTATTTTTGCACCAACTCTTTGCCTTGCACTCCCACTGACAGGTTTGATGGGTATGATGGCTGAAGCTGACCCATCTCTTCCCAGTGCCTCCCAGCTTCAGGACGTACCAGCTCGCTCCCACACGGCTCATTTCTTCCCCATCTTGGTTTCAGCACCTCCCACCAAATTCACCAGGAGAAAATGAAGCCTTGCCTATATATAGTAAGGTGCTCAAACATTTCTGACATCATCTGGGTGGGCAGCAGGTGGGAGAAGGGAACATTGAGCATTGCACCCTGCTGGAAAGGGAGCACATTGAGACTTACCTCAGAAAAAGTTGCTCTTCTGAAGCATCAACAGTTTCACTGTAAACACTTCAGTGTTTACCTCATCTACTGAGTGGCTCAAACTTGAGCCATTATGTATCTCTGAATGGTCTTTTTAATTATTAATATGTTTTATTGTCTCCAAAGGGAAAATGTAGTTAAAATCATGTCTTGTTTTAAATTTGAAGTTGCTTTTTGGAGCATGTCTTAAACATAATTTACTAAATGTATGGTAACTAATGCCAATTCTCACAATATCACTCAACTACAAACCCTACTGGGAATACTGCTTACCTCCCAAGTAACTAATAAAAAAACCCAAACCAAGTAAATTAAAAACTTTACCAAAAATCAAAAGTGTTTAATAATAAATCTCAAAACTGGAAATTTTCATATGCTCTGGTTTTCCTTTTTCATCCATTCTCTACCACCTACTCACTGCTCCAAATATTCACAAAAAATGGACATTTTCCACATAAATATTTTCTTTCAGCAACAGAAATCCATATTTTTTTCAATTTTTAGCCACTTTGTCTGATTTTTTTTTTATTTTTGTAAATTCTGTGGCTGCACTACAGTCTCTGCTGACAGAGCCCTTATGCTAGCACTACTGAACTGCCTTCCTCAAACACCACATAGATTACCAGGAAAAGGATTGTGGTGGTTGTTTGCAGCACCCTGGCATATACATGTGGCAGTGTGTTTCTCACCCTAAAATAATGTAGCAACATGAGCAAAATTTGTTGGTGACTGCTCTTTCAGTTAGCCACTCCTAATGAAAGAGAGCTCTGCACTGACTTCACTGAGTTTTTCCTCCTCTCTGCATGACTCATGGACCTCCAACATGAACACTTCATAAATAGAGCTTTACGTGAAGTGACACTGAGGAATAAGGAGCCCTAGCCTGGATTTTGAGAGTGCCCAGCTACTGGTCTTTTGTAGATTGAGACTACAACCTTGTCTCTAAACACAACTCTCTTTCTTGATGCAGAAAGCAAACCCTCTTCAGTGACCTGCAGACCAGGGACATTCAGACACAACTTTCTCTGAAGTGTAGACACAGTACAAACACAAACACATTGGCAGTGCCACCTCACTGAGCTGTGTCAGAAGGACAAGGCAATGCACAGATTGTGAAGTGTCATTCTTTGAAATCTAACCCTTTAGCTGTTGACTGCTATAGTGTTCTGGCTTCTCTAGGAACAAATGGAAGCCAGAAAATAGCATTCTGGTTCAAAAATAGATTAAAAAATCATATTAAAAAGCCCAACCAGAAATCATGATCAGCTATTATAAACTGATTTTATCAGAGTTGAGTCTCATCAACTATAAACAAATCTCCAGGAAACAAAACCCCCACTACTCTTGCTGTGGAAACTCCTTTTGAGCAACACCTCATTTTTGCCTGGGTAAGTGTCACACAGAGACCATGTGAAACAGTAGGGAAAACAAAACTCAACAGCGAGGCACAAGCCAAAACAGCTTAATAGGGTGAGGTACATTCTGAATTACTACCACTCTAAGTCTGCAAACGGATATTCCTCCAAAAAGATAAAATTTGTTTGTCCATCCAGGTACATCTTTTGGTACTGCTTGTGTGGCACAGAGGGAGCCATTGAGTGCTTGCAGTTTCTCCCCAGAGAATGAATCCCCCCTCTGCAGGGATTCTCCACAGCCGGGAAGCTGGCAGCAGCTTCTCCTCATCCTACAGCAGCTTTACTGCCCCCTGAGCTGGACTGGGCATGGTGGCACAGTACATGCTGGGGACGTGGGGAGGAAGCATCTTCAAGAGGAAGCAAAGACAGAAGCTTTTCAAAGGAAGAGAGAATGAAAAGGCCAGATAGCAGATCACTAGAGGAGAAAATACTCTGTGTTTTTAGGTCTTTGTATCATAAAAACAACATGCAGAAGGCACACAGATGTAATTGTTTCTAAGGCACAGATGAAAAAAAAAAAAGTATCAGGCTTTAGCCACTGTTCAGAACAGTCCCTGGAAACTAGCAAAATTAAAAGCATCATAAGAACCACAACAGATTCACATATTCAAAGAGACAATGCTGAAGTGCTACACAGTGGTCAAAGAAGAAGAGGAAGAAAAAAAAGGTAAGTTTGCCATAGGAAGAAAAGACCAAGGATGTGATGGAATAAGCTTCATCATAGACATACCGAAGGAGCTGGATACAAGTCAGATTTGGAAATTAGTGCTTTGAAAGTTTTCTCAAAATAAATAATGGAAAGAGGACATTGATGCATCTCCAAATCAACCTGAGCCCCTTCCCCCCCCCTCCCCCCAACAAAATAGTTTTTTTTAAAAGTCACTATGCTGCAGATTTAATACTAGATTAATATTTCTGTGATTCCCTTGAGCACATGGAGGAGGGCTATGACTCTTCACTGTCTTGTCTTTTAAGAGACCCCATAAAAAAATGCAGAAGAGACCACATGCACTGCTACATCAGTATTACCAAATACCTGAGTGTGAAATACTTGCAGTGGAGAATGTCCTCTGCTCATGTATTTCTTATAGTGGATTAGGTGATTATGTACTGTATCACATAAATATTTAATGACATATAACTACAATTATATATCATATAAATATTCATGGGAAAGCATGCATTTTTTTAATTTGGATTAAAATCCTTCTCTGATTAATTTTCTGTCCAAGTTCCTTCCAAATACAATGGAAATATATATATTTTTTCTGCAGTGGTTCATGGTATTTCTCTTTTTTAGCTATTACAAGTCTTCAGGAATGTGCAACACAGGCAAATTTTAAGTGTTGAGTTCCAAAGTCAGACTTCAGGGGGCACATGGAAAGAAAAGTCAATACAAAAAGCAAAGCTGCCTTTAGTGTTAAGCCTCAGGATATGTGAATTTGGGCAAATGTAATATTTTTGCTTTAGTTTCCCTAAAACTAATGTTTGGGTATATCAGTGAAAAGCACTGTAAATAGACCAAGGAGCTATTATCACTGTATACTAATTAACCCTTCAGGGAACCATAAGCAAAAAACACAGTAAGTGCCCTAGCTTGTCATCTCTCAGTTGGCCGGACTTGAGGCCCTTTGGCAGGGCAGCATAGGAAAGCTCTGGGACAGATTCACAAGAGGTACTCGGGCACATGAATCCATCATGTATGCACTACTGGTATCCATCCCACTCAACAGGTACTTCTGTTTCTTCCAGGCAAATGTCTGATCTCCAGGCACACCATGCAACTGATAAAGTAATGATTCCGCTGAGGACCTAAGCACTTCGCTCCTGCCAAGCCATTCTGGGATCTTATTTTAGGTTGCTGGCTCTTGGTTCAATGAATTCTATACAAAAGACAAATGGTAGTAGTAGGATCAATTTGCACATATTAAATAAATTGCTCCGATAGAATATAGGAAAAATGCAGGTTTGGGCCCTGCTCTGAGAGATGCAGAGCAAGCACTTTGACTCCACTGCCCAGGCCTGCTGAGGAGACAGTTTCCCTGGGTGTGAGGCACATAAGTTGGTCTAGAGGAAGAATGAGAGCAAGATTTGCAAATTGGTCATTGCTCATGGTTTCCATACCTTCCCTGCCTCAGTTTAATTTACAAGAAAGAGAAGAGGGTTTGATGTAAGTATTTAATTCTTGGAGAAGGAGCATGGCCTCTTTCTCCATCTGTTCCCATCTTGAGACATTTGAGAAGTTTATATAAGCACTAGTTTAACCTGTGTCTTTCCTTTCAGATTCCCAAAGTGTTTCACCTAAAAGAGCTACCTGTAAAAGTAAGTTTTTCTCTCTCTAAAGCATTTTTAGAGTTAGTTAGGGCCACATTCTTAGGCCTGCAAACTGAATCACAGATGTCTGACATGCACACAAAGTCAGTTTCGTGGTAAATGCCCTTACCAGCTCCACAGATGCAGAAACACATAGACAGTATCTCTCTACTCTGCACCCCTGGCATCCATGCTACTAAATTGGTTAGCATGTTATTTTGGATGGAACAGTATTAGCTTCACATAAAAAAACCTTTAAAAATACATTGCTATGGACATACACTGATTTCAGTAGATCTCTGGAGGGAATACACATTATCTCTTTGCTGCTGTGAAGAAGAAAAACAAACAAACAAAAAATGTTCAGTTTACTTTAAAATATATGAAGCAACAGAATGAGTAAGTCTGAGATTCTTGCTGCCTTCTCCCTTTGTCCCTAATGGCTCCTCAGAGCAACCTTCAAAGTTTGAACCATCCCTTCAAGTTAAAGTGTTCCTTATCACACCGTAAGAGACCAAGAATCTAGAACTGGAGAAGAACAAGCACCCCTCCTGTTATCAGTGGTCAGATTTGTTACTGAAAGCTATCTGTAACGCCTAACATGGGCTGGTCAGCTTTGGAGAATACAGAATCATTTGCATTCCCAAAAGCCCTTTCTTGTTCATGATCTCTACTGGCAGTGATGTCAAATTTTCCGGAGAAAAAGACTGACACTTTTTGATTGTTTTGCTAGAGGCAGCCAATTAGTAAATGAGTCAGCATCTTCTTGTAAAACAGTAATAACTCCAGTGTGCTAAATCACAGTTTCATAGGCATTCTAAGGTTGTCTTATCTTCATCTTTTCTGTTTGCTTCAGCAGGGAGGCTACTATTCTGAGGCTGAAAAAAAATTGTGGTCTCATACCTTATTCTGAGATCAGCATCTAACTATTTCAATGCATTGCATCTACACCTTCACATGACAGTCTTAATTCTTTTTTCTAACTAACGGTTAAAATCTTCCTGAGGAAAATGTTCAGCCCACCCAAACTGCTAACGCCATGTTGTCACAGGTTTCTCTAAATCTGTGGGCAGGGAAAGGTCATGTTAGAAAAAAAAAAAAAAAAAAAAGCTGTTAAAAGAAACAGAATGTTTACTTTAAATTTAAATAAATAAATAAATAAATAAGTTATTTGATAATGAAGTATAGTTTACTCTGGAATTAAAATATCCCATTCTTCTGATGCCCTGCTGCTAAAGACCCCAGCCCCCATACACCACCTTGGCCTTCCTGTGGGCCTCCCTGTCTCTGTCCCCCATCCCCTCCCCATGCTCTCTTTCCACATCCCTGGCACACTGGAGAAGGAGGTGGTGGGCTCAGTGGCTGCCTCTGGGTGACAGACATGTTGGCAACCTGGCAATATGCACATGCTGGCTGGTCACCTGCCCTCTGCCATTAGGCTAGGCAAGGGACAACTGCCTTGTGCTTTCTCTTTTTAGGCTCTTCTCTCTTCTTCTCCATGCAGAAATGAATTGTCTAGAAAGGCTGGTAGGAACTTAATGTATCTGTGATCCCTCCATCAGGTCAAGTTTAGCTGAAAGCTGCCAACCTGGTTTCCTGCTGCCCAACACTGTGTAACAGCACAGCCCCATAAACATCATGTCCTTAAGAAGGAGGGGAAAAAAAATCAACTATAAACACTCTGCAGATGAGAAACATGGTAAACTTAGGTACTGGAAAAATAAGATTAAAGTTCAGCAAGTGTGTTAATCTTGCACTGGCTAAACCTGCATTTTAAAGTATTTCTTTACTTCTTTGATTTTCCTGACAAGACAGGAGCAGTACAGTTCCAGAGGAAGCAGGAGTAATATGTGCATAGGTATTTTTTTCCTCCCTCTCCACAAACTGCTCTGTTCCAAATGAAAACAAAGATTTTTTTTTTACTCCATGTTGGGACTTCATTATATCACAGCTTGTGCTTTCTGAGCCAAACCCTTTGTGTTGAAACCACTGGCAGGACTGACTTTGCTGGGAGCAAGAGGTTCCTACACCCACCTTGCCAAGTGAGTTCAGAGTTGGGGCTGTGAAGTCATTCTGAACACAAGGGCTCATTTCCAAACTCATGAAATCAATCCCATGCAATTTTCCCACCAACATCATATGTGGAAAGAACAAACATGTATTTCCCTGTAGAGATAGAAGTATGCAATCACCCCATTTACTTTTAAGGTATAATAAAGTTTGCACTTTAGCATTCATTCCATAGTCCAGTGCTTTGGTATTATTAATTTTGTTGCTTATCTTTTACTCAAGGATTACTTTGGTAAAATCTTTCCTTCATATCCTCAAAGGAAACCAGAAAAAATGATTGCCAAATGCCATATTTCCCATTGGGAAACAGCATTCTCAACCACCTGAACACTTAGTGTGCTACAAATAGTATTTATAGTACATTTTATGAGACCAAAAGTTGTCAGTTAAACCACTAGAAACTAATAAATGGGCCTAGAGTCATTTGAGTTGTCAACAGGATATAAGATGATGTAAGGGAGGCTTCTTTTGCAGTAATAAATGTAGTGTTGATAGTCATGTTTGACTTTGTAGAAATGTTTTGAGTAAGGAATATAGTAATTTCCTCCGCTGCAACAGTAATGATCATCAGATCACTAAGACATTCATTATATAGGCATGCCTAATTCTTTAATATCATCATGCTCAGTAACCTCTATTTTAGGGTAAGCATTCTCACATGTAGTAGTTTTGTTGAGTGAGAGAGCTAACAACAGGAAAATCACACTATTGAAATTTCTCTCTGTGCTTCAAAGGATGGATGTTAAAACACCTGGAAGAAGAAAATAACATCTCATTCCATAAAAAAAAAAATTAGAATAAAATCCCATTTTTAATATGCACTAAAGCAAATTAATGTGTTATCTGAAGCATTGTGAAATGGGATAGGTAAGTAGGATCAAGATAGATAGGTTCAAGAACAGCAAAACCTTCATAAGATAAAAGGAAACAAATTCTCAATGGATAAGATTCCATTCTTTGCCTTTCCCCCCAAATCATGAACTGTAAGAGTAACTGCTTTAAACATCTGTTTTGCAGAGGTAGGTCAGCATCAGAGGCAGAGGTTCTTATCACTCTTCTATCAAGAACACCAAGAAACTCTGTATGAAATGTACGTCTAAGGACTAGTGTAACCAAGGAAAAAAGCTTTACCAAAGGGTTTGAATCTGCTAGATTCAGATCAGGTACTCTGATTGCCAAGTTAAGAATGTATTTCTTTGTTTGGTTCTGCTTCTGGTTATCATTAATTCTTGTCTTCATATCAAAGACAAATCAATCATGATTACAGATGCCTAGAACAAAATGCCATTTAATCAGTTTCTCTAAGTGGAAAAATCTCAAATTTTCACTGACATAATTGCCTGACACTCTTACATGTTAAAGTTTTGAAACTTTAACACAAATATTTAAGTGTGCCTCATCCCTTCCTGGAATTTTGACCTAAAGAACAGAGGGCACCCTGAAAATCTAAATGACTATTCTCTCTGAGAACATGTGCTTTTAAACAAAGGTAGAAATTTCCCTGAAAAGAGAGGCCAGGGAACTTGCCTGTTCAGACTCTTACTCAGAAGAAATCAGTGACACGTTCTTTTCAGTTTGGACTAGGAAATGGATGTGAAAAATACAGTGGGAAAGATTTTTCTAGAAATATATTAGTCTGTTTGAAATTAGGAAATAGTGAGAATCTCCGTAGGTAGCAGGACTTAAAAAAATTTCCACTACTAAAATTCAGATAGGGTTCTGACAAAAGTCACAGTGAGACTTTTTCTCCTGCTCAACATGTACAGAGAGAAAACACTACATGGTTAACTGTGAGCTCTGAACTTTTGTCAAGATGATCTTACAAAGATAGTCAGTTTGAGGAAATTTGTATTTAAAATCCAGGAAGAACCAGTTCACCATCAAGAACAAGTCTACCAAGAACAAACACAATGACAAAGAAGAAATGGGAATTTCAGATATAAAATCAAAATTGCAGATGCTTTTCAACACTAAGTTTGTGATATAAAAATAAAACTTAGATAATACATTTCATCCTAATACAGCAATATATTTCCAGCACACCCAAGACTATGCAGTGCAGGTTCTGGCCTCTGGTTGGATCATGCCAGAGTATGGCTGGGAAGAACAAGTGACATATGTGCTGGTACGAGGGGGCTTGTCAGACACTCTCACTACTCTGAGGGTATGTTTGCATTTGCAGATGGAGATACAGCCCTCTAACAAGGACTAACCTAACCAAGGCATAAGGGCAGCACAGCCTCCAGTGCAGGTGTGCTCTGGCTGCCCCTGGGACACCAGGCAGATCTGTAGAGCCCACATCCATTGACATTTTGCTGATTTGGTTACAATTGGTATTTGAGCTCAATTGAATCACGGCAGGGCTAGAGCTGTGATCACACACAGCAGGTCCCAGGTGCAGTGCAGAGTACATGTAGCTTGCTCTGGGCTTGACTAATTCTGCTACTAGGAAGAAAACTACGCAGAACTTCTCTGGCCATGGCCCCTCTTTTGCTGTGCAGACAGCACAACAGACTGACTTTTCTAGCTCCTCTCCAACAGAGGATTCCTCTTATATGAAGAGCTGAGTTGCGGGATTTTTCTGGCACTCTGGTGTGGACGGATGCAAACCAGCTCAATCCCACATGATCCACTCCTGCGTATAAAGGCAAGGTGCTTATGAAAACAGTTTCATAGGAAGCCCTGCCAGTTTAGGTCAGGTGTGAAGCTGGGTGGCCCTGGGAATTTGTGCTTTACATAAATACATGAAGTTTTTCATATTCCAATGAACATAAATGAGCCAATGTGAAATATCTTTTTTTTTCTTGTTCTTTTATATTTCTTTGATTCTCCTTACTCTAGAATGAAACACAGATGCCCCTATGCCAGTCATCTTGAAACCAGAAATATTCAATCCTAGATACAACTGACTGATACTTAAAGCTGCATGATACTCCTTATTGTGTACCTAACTGTAATGAGTCACTATCTTGGACACATATCCTATATCTGTATCCAGTTTTTTTTTTTTTTTTGAAAGCCCCCAGAAAAGAATTGGGATGCCTCCAAAAAATATCTCTCACCAGAAAGTACTCCTGTGCATAGATGGAAAATTAAGACATACAGACTAAAGGCTGGATTTACAGAGGTGCTGACACATTTACCTTGCAAAAATCTAGCAGAGTTTACTGGTTTGACTTTGCCACTCAAAATTCCTACATGATATATGCAGAGAAGTTATATGCCCAAGCATGGAACCCCACAAGTATCAGTAGCTGTCCAGAGCATCCAAAAACTGCCAAGGAGGGGAGTGGAGCTACAGCCCCAGCTAGGAGAGCATGAGGCATTTTTTCTACAAAGAGAAACCTCTCCTCCTGCCCTGAGAACACATGGTCTAGCTGTGAATTAGACATCTAAGCCATGCATCTCTGCAGAAGGTAAGCAGCCTTCTAATTGCAACCAGCTGCTTACAGGACTCTTTCCCAACATGGTGGTTTTCGTTATCTGTGAGGACTTGAACCTGCTTCTCTGGTGGAAGTCCCTTGTTGCTCAGATCATTGGTCAATTTGTATCTAGGGCTGTCTTAAGCCCATGTTCCATTTTCAATAGACTAAGGAAATATTTGAGGGTCAAAAAATTTCTCTTCAATCAAATTTCTCTTCAGTCTTCAATCTGTGGAGAAATCTCAATGGTTACTAAATATAAGCTGATTAAATATTCATTTACTAGATCCTTTCTTATCGAACTCTAAACTATCCACTTGAGCTCAGACAAGAAACTTTTTTATGTGCTTTCATGTATCTGCAAACTGAAGACTATGATGATTATTTTAATTTCTTAACTGGCATGAACGTTCTTTGAAAACACAGTGTCTAAGAAAACAGATCATTGGAATGTCAACTTACTTATAGGAAGAGGAAGAAAGTGAATGTAAGTGTGAGTGAATTCCCATATAAAAGGGAAGTAGTAGGAGAAGTAGAAAGTAAGGAGAATTTTAGTATATTTTAAAATCTTTTCCTTTATTTGATTACAAAGATGTATTTACTTTAAAAATAACTGAATCTTTCATGGAAGTATCCTAAGCAGTCATCTATGCACTTTTCAGCACCCAGCTACCAACCTACTAGCTTGATCCTTTGTCAACCACTCAGTATAAACCACAACACCTATCTGCACAGCTTGCAGTGGTCTGACTGCTCCAGGGATTTCACTGCCTGAATTCTGGGCAGTCTTTTTTATCAATTGGTATCATAGTGTGATGTTACACCTTTGGATCTGATTTGAATGCAGATGTGTTTCAAGTACCTGAACTACCTGCCAGAAAACAGACCTGTTCCAAGCCCACTGAAGTCAGCAACAGCCTTTCTGGAGCCACATCCAGTTAAATCAAATTCTAACAGAAATAAGTCAGAATATTTAACTGGATGTAAGAATGCTAAATAAAGAGAGACCTCTCTTGAGGAGGCTTTTCTGTAATAATTTTAAAGTCATGTCTTTGAAAGAAAAGGTAAGGCTATAGGTCACAACAATCTAAGTCTACCTTACATTACCAACTATTAGTCATAAAGTTTATCTGAATAATTATTTTTATAGCTCCTAACTGCAGTAAACACCTTGAAGAAAAGCCTATCCAGTCTCTAGTATATTTTCTTTTCATTAATGAGAAAGAATACTTAAAAATCGCAAAGTGGTAATCAAATAATTCACTGCTCATATAAGCTGGAGGAGCTCACAACAGTAAGCATACAAATTACTACAAATGTTGAATACCTAACAGTGCAATGGTTACTGGTACAGAAGCAGAGTATCTTCCGATTTGAGTATGCTAATGTCCAAAGTGAAAAGTAAAACCTAACCCTAACCAGTTCCTCTGTCTAGCTTAATGAAATTCCAGGCAGCTTAGTGAGGTTGAGTTTTAGGGTTGGTTTTTTTTCTGTTTGAAACAGTCTGGACAGTGTGGGAGAAGGACTCTAGAATTGCCTCTAGGTAACGTGTGTGGGATTTTTCAATATTTACAGAATTTTTCACTCATTAGTTATCAACAAAACCATTAACAGAGTTTCTCCACAACTTTTTTTAACTTTTTCTGCAAACCCAAGGCCATCTATTTATAAAACCATGGAAATGTTGGCTTTGCCCTAAGTAGAAAGTCACTTTTACCCAATACCCACATACACCTATCCTTTCCTAACTGTGCACACACTCAGGCACTTGCTTCTCTTCCTTGGCTGATATTTGTGCTCAGCCCTTTAGCTTACCTGCATCATTACATCCCTTCCCTTTTCCACTCCATCCTGTCCCATTTTATCTTCATTTCTGTTTCTTCCTCTCCAGTCATTGTGTTTTCCAAACACATATATATACCCCTTTCTCAACATTGCCAATATTCAGTAGTTCAGTTGCATTCTTTCCCACACTGTCAGTGTGCTCATTTCCTGTCCTTCCCCAAAACTTGATCTTCCCTTACTTCTTTCTTGGGAAGGGAATTTGCAGTCCAGTCAATTAATTATGATGTTCCACTTCAGTTCTTGGTTTTTTGGTTGGTTGGTAGGGTTTGCTTGTTTGTTTTAGTGGGTCTTTTTTTTTCTGCATCATTAATATGGGAGGGGAAGCTTGTCAGCCTGGCTGTGCTGATAATGTCACAGATAAAACCAGTAAATAGTCCCAATTTTGAGCTTTGCCAGCAATTGGGAAAGCTCCCTTCCTTCAGGCAACCCTGAAGCCTTACTGGGGTCTCCTGTCTCCACCACCTCTTCCTCTTCAGTGAAACTAAAATATCAGAAAAAGGCATTATCTAGCCATTTGCTAGGCCTGCCTATGTAGATATTTACTGGAACAATCAACATTACAGAAACCTCTAACATGATGAAGATAAGCACATGTATAATTCTTTGTAGAATAGTGGCTGGCTAGAGCTGCTTCCTTGAAGAAATGGCAGTGATGTCCTGCACTTCTGTGGAAGAATTGCTGTGGAAGGCTCCAGGAAAAACACAGAGTTCACAATAGAAGAAAGAATCCCCAACCTATCCTCTTTTATATGAGGCACCCTCAGCTATAATAAAACATAATTATAAAATCAAAAGCCACAAAATCATTTACTTAATGACAAGAAAACCAGAATTGAAATGAATTTAACTGAGAGAAAGCCTTGAGGAAAAAAATCTTTTACAGGGTAATTTTTAACTTTTTTTTTTTTTTTTAAGGAATAAATATTAACTTCTTGAGCAACCTTTTACAGCCCCATGCTTTAGGAAACACAATATAAACCTGCTGGGGCCTGGTGCAGAGGGAGGCCCGGCCTCCCTGAGCCTGCTGTGGGGCAGGACTGTGGGGCAGGCTAGGGGGTGGCCATGGAGCCCTGGCCTGCAGGCAGAGGTGGGGGTGAAGGCCCCAGATCAGGGCCATGGAGACCCATCAGCTCTTTAGGGGCCCTGACATAATTGTAGGGGAACTCCCCCGAGAGGCGGAGGGCCCGGGATTTGTAACTGCTGCACAATGGCCGCCCCGGGGGACAGTAGGAGGGCCCCGGTTGGCCTTGGGGTGCTGCCCCAGAGGTGTCAGAGGTGAGGTGGCACTGCCATAGCTGCCATAGCTCCTCACACCACCCCAGCAGCCTCAGGGGGAGCTGTGTGGCTGCGGCGGAGCAGAAAGGCAGGAGGAGGGCTTGCCATTTCCACTGAGGGAGGGAGTGTATTTGAGCCACTGTATTTTCTGTCTCCAGGTAAAGAAGCAACATGAAAAGCTGTCTGCCCTTCTAAGTGAGAGGCAACTCTCTTTCTCATACTTTCCAAATCTGCCTTTCAAATCTACGTTCCACCCAAAAAGGAGCTCTCTCCACACGTGCCCTTGGGCTGTCTGCAGTCTGCAGTGACGGGTTCTGCCTCGGGAGGCTCCAGCCAAAAAGTTATCCCGGTATTCACTTTGACGGATTGTTCCATGAATGATATCCTGATGTCTTCTGAGCATCAGAAGCCCAAAGACCTCAGGCATAGAGGTGAGACATGGCTCTCATCACTCTCAGGAAAATCCCTAAGAGTCAGGTTCCAGCTGTGCACAGGTGTAGGCGATGTAATTTTTCCTTCCCTAAATAAAATGAAAAAGAAAACAGTGATATTGAACTGCTCTTTCTTTGAGGCAAAGAAAAAAAAATGGTATCTACCAAGTTAAAAATGGTCTCTGTTTATTTTTGAGTGGGAGTTAGTTTTTTTGTTAGATGCTGTTAGGTACAGCATACCCCATCACAAATGCTTATTATTCAATCCATCTATTACAGGAGTGGTATCCCCCTTCATGTCTCTGTTAATGTTGTGCAATAATTTCCACTCTAGCCCACTCTTCTCAGTCACCCACCTAAGCTACTAGCTCAGACTTTCACCCCTTAGGTTAAAAATTTCCACCACTGGCCTCTATGTGAAGCTGCAGCTTTTTGGAAATGTAAGGTTAAAACTGCCTTCTGAGTATAAGGGGAAAGAAAAATACACTTCTCTGTGTCAAAAACCAACCAACCAAACAAACAAACAAAAATCTCACTGCTTTTTCACAGCTCTGGGGAGGTTGTAAGATCATAAAAAAAAAAATTGTAAAAAGAGTCTTGTAAGAGCAGAATATTTCCTAGGCTTGAAGGCTGATGGCTTGGTCTTGACAGCAGTATGTGTGTGTGCCTTAGAAAACAGCTAAAGTATGTGTTTATATACTGTTTTCTATATACAGTATCTGAAGTAAGCATTTGTTTAGACTATGTATTCTTTTTATATGTATTTTTATACATTATATGGTAAAAATGTGTATAAGTATGCACTCTGCTCCATACTGTTTATGTAAGTTTGTAAGCTGCCTACAGACAGTAACATGTTTGTGAGCTGGTGATGCAGTACCCAGGAAAGGCAGAGCTAGGATGTCATGCAGTAGTCAAGTTCCCATCCAGACTGGCTGAGGTAGAAAATTATTCAGTAAGTACAATTAGGGATACTGACTGAGAGTCCATTGAATTTCATAGTTTTTCCTCTACTTATTTTGAAAGCTTTAGGACAAGAATTTCTGTTAGGACTAAGATTTCTAGGATTTTCCATTTCTCATATGGACAACACACAGGGCAATGGGCACAAGTTGTTCCTGGGGAGATTGTGATTGAACACGAGGGTAAAATGTTTTACTATGAGGACAGTCAGACAATGGAATGGTCTCCCAGGGGAAATGGTGGATTCCCCCACTGGAAAATTTAAAGGCTCAGCTCAACAGGGTGCTGAGACATCTCATAGAAACAATAATATTAAAGGATTGGACCAGATGATCCTTGAGGTCCCTTCCAACCTGACATTCTATGATTCTTAAAGACTGCAAAAACCTGCAGGAGAGAAGCCTTGGTGTATTTGCACTGATGATAAATGTACCTCCCCCAGCTGCTCATCTCAGATGCCAAGACCCCCCTTTCTGAAGCACAGAAAACCAAGCTCAGTGTTTAGGCAAATATCTACCAAGCAGTATCTCTTCTCAGAGCAAGGGATTTTGACATAATCTGGTGGATTTTTTGGCAAGATACAGAAAGTGAAATAATTCCTTTTAAACTATTGATTTTCTATTTGTTGTCATTTTCTGAGAAATTCTGTGCAATTTTGCTAGGAGAAGCTTCATCATGGTTAAAAACTGAGGAGAAAATATTTTGCAGTGTAAGTGGATCTACTTACTTGGTAGAGAAAAAACCTGAGTGGAGGACTACAGCAGAGAATGTCTGTTATAGCCACCAGTTCTCCCTCTTCCTTCATCCCTGCTCATGGTTTTCCCCCCCAGGTAAGACTTGACCTGGGAGGGATGTTTTCTCCAGTGATGTGGAGTCACTGCAGACATTCTAAAAGAACTTCACCATAACCTCTCAGCTTCTGCTGCTACTGACTGTCTGTTTTTTGCATTTTGGGGCATTTTGAAGAATGTGGTTCTTTTAAAAAACTACTGTGAAGTGAGCACTGATGTCATAGCTGACATTATGCTCTTTCCATTTTACACCGTGTGTCTATGGCTGTAGCTAAAAATGGCATGGTTTTGCCTTTTATTTTAGAAATAACATTGAGTCACATAATTCCCTCATTCTATTTACAGTTTCTTAGCTTCTCTTCTGCGACTATGAAAACCGTGCCTCTGACAAAGCTGTTTTAAAAAAAGAGAGACAGAAGCTATTTTCAAGTAGATTACCTGAGGCACCAACAGCTGACCTTATTCTGTTTCTACTGAATTCTCTCTTTCTTTTCTTAATGTCTTTTATTTAAATAGTAAAGCATAAGAGAAGACACTGTCTGATCAGAAGCCCTCTGTACCATCTAGAAATGCTTGTCAGACTGTCTATGGACAGGAGCTCATGAGCTTTTTCCTGTTCCAGACTAAAGACCAACCTCTTCCTGACTGTGCTCCTATTGGAGTGTCAGCCAAGGTTCTGGTTAGCATCATTTCTGGAATATCATGTGTCCTATCCTCAGAGAGGGTGTTTTAATCCAGGCTGAAAAATGTGTCTTAAGAGACTATTTTAAATCAGCATTAGCTCTGTTTGTGCAACAGCTAAGAAAATGAGGTAGCTGCAGGTGCTATTCAAATTCGACTGATATCTCCTGACACTTGCAGATACTTGTCATACACTCTTGACAGTTTTGTATTTTTTGTTCTCCGACTGTATGAAAAATAGGAAGAAGGTAAAGTTGTCTTAAAATTTTTATCAAAACTTCGAAGAAATAAGAAAAAAGAGAAGACTTAGAAAATTCTGTTGCTTTAATTCTCTAGTTGAAGTACTACTAATAAGGAAGTTCAGTGATCAAACCAAAGCTTCTGGACTTCACAAAGTAAGGCTTTTCAAGATTTAAAAATTTTAGTTTTCAAAAGAATCAACATTTTGGGTTTTCCTGGATGTGTTGTGTGTGTTCTGCTTGGAAGGCATATATGCTGTTAGAAAAAATGCTTTCTCATGGAGAGTAAACGGTTTCATCAAGATTAGTTAAATTAATTTAATTCTAAATCCCATGGATTTCTCCTGAAGTAATAAAATGCCCCAAATTATACATAAGTTAATTACCTTGCTTAATTGGGATCTCGGCAACTCCTTTATGATTCTATCATTTTTGAAACATTATAAGTAAATTGTATTTATGAATAGGATTAAAAAGGCTTTCCTGACTGATGGAGTTGAGTTGGAATGGGCTGATAACAAAGGATCTATTAAAACATCATTGGAAAAAGCTCTATAGTTCATACATTGCCTCAGTTAATCTCTATAGATTTTTTTAATGCTGTTGCTGGAAGGCTGGTGTTGGAGAAGGAGAGAGAAAGAATGCAATCCTCTTTTTTGTACTTCATGGATCCTTAACCCTTATATAAAAACGACTTTGGATTTTAGACCAAATAACTGTTCTTGTAATTATATCAAACAGTTAAAAAAAAAAGCAAGTTAATGATGTTCAACATAAGTAATCATGTTAAATAGTGAAATTTAATTTCTTAAAAACTTAAATCCTCATATCTTTTGGAATGCATTGTACTGTAGGATGTCTGAGTAAATTAAATTCTCCCCTGCACACTAAAGCATCAATTTCCTTATGGTAATTATCTGCTAGATTGGATCTGTCAGTAGCAGGGAAGCATGCCTGACATTATACCCTCTTTACAAAAAATGATTACAAAAAATTAAGACGAATGAGTAAAATTAAGGCTGCGGCTGGTAAGCCTATATAAAGCTCTCATAGATCACTTTACATAAGCTACCATTGTACTGGATACTAAGCTTTTAATGACTAGTTGCATAATGAGGTGAAGGCCATTAAAGAACAGCAGAGGTAACTGATCACAGAGATAAGAGCTAAAAAATGATTTTCAGCCAACTAGAAGCAATTTATTATACACAAAAACACAGCTCTAACTGAAATGTCTGGATAGAAGAGGAACTTCAGAAAGTTGATACAGTTTCCTTCCTGGAAAGTTTTACAGATATGATGATATGATGGGAGCCTATCTCTGTCATATTAGATTCTTTTGCTCTGCTGTTCAATACTACAGAATTGGGGTGGTGGTTTGCCTTTGCCTTTTTTTTCCTTTTTTTTTTTTTTTTCCTTTTTTTTTCTTCTTTTCTGTTGTTTGTTTTGGTTTGGTTTGGTTTTTTATTTGCTTTTTTGTTTGATTTGTTTTGTTTTCTTAATACCACTGGACTGTAGCACTGCATTTCATTAGCCCACTTGAAAGATAAATTAAAGCGAGGTGTAGCTGATATAAAGGAAATTAATAGTACACTGCCAGCAAGCAGTATATGGAAGCAGGTTAGCTGTTGCAAGTCAATAGATACCCTGTCCCGAACTGGAAAATAGCATCCATACAACAGAATTTCCTCTGGGGAGGGGAGTTTAGTGTTGCCAGCCAACATATTGCTCCTGGGGCAGTGCAAAACTAAAAATGCTGCTTCTCTTGTAACAAGCAGTCACTTGGAGCCAAACCAGAAAAAGAGCTTCAGTGCCTTAAAGATAGCACAGGGTCAAATTTTGAGGTATCCCCATCTCACAGGGGAAACCTCATCCCAAACTTACACAAAAGGAATGTGGGAAAGAGGAGGGAGCTGCAGGATGAGGTGAAAATCTGCAGCTGGGCTCTCTGAAACACTTGGTGTGTAGCCACTTTAACTTAGCCAGTGGTTCCATATATTTAAGCAGACATACACACATATGCTCCTATTTTCTGTTTCTGTAAAACCCCATTGTTTATTAAGGAGACAGCATTTACAGAAACAACAGCAAAAAAATCTACAAGAGACTTCATAATCAAAACCAACCTGGGGAATCTACTTTCCCTTTTATCCTCCCTCTCACATCACCTTTCTGTGGCATGGAATCCCAGTAGCTGCCTGGCTTAAAGGATTCAGTAGGGCTGGACAAACCACTAGCAGCTGCCTGGGGATAGAGTAGGTATTACTGACAAAGTGGAGAGTCCTCAGGGGAGGGAAACAGAGTTAATTGTGGGGCTGGAGTACATCACCTAAGGACTAGGGAAGTGGGTTCCATTAGCCTGAAGAAAAGGAGTCAGCTGGGAGGGTGTAATGCAGTCTTCACCTAAATATATGTTACAGAAGAGCCAGATGTTCCAGTGAGGTGCAAAGCCAAGTGACATGAAGCAATGGTCTCAGACTGTAACAAAGACAATATAAGGAAAAGATGATTACAGAAGAGATGGGAAGCACCGGGATATGAGAGGTGCATATGGGATATGCACCGGGATATGAGAGGTGCATAAGGGATATGCACCGAGATAGAGAGGCTGTGGAATGTCCATTCTTGGAGAATTTTCAGAATCCAGCTGAGCAAGGCCCAGAGCCACTTGCTTTGCTTTCACTGCTGGCCTCATTTTGAACAGGGAATTTATATAGACAACCTCTAGAGCTCCACTCCAAACTACATATTTTTTTTTATGCCTCCATGATTCTTTTCTGAGGATTATGGCCATCTTATTCCCATTACAGTTGTGAATTCTACCTATATCTTTGCTTCCCAAGGAATATATCCAAATTCACAGGGGGGGGATGCTGCCTGCACAAAGTGTTTTGTTATTATTATAGTTGGTTTCTGGAACTTGATCTGGCATATGTGTTCACTGTGTCAGGTAATTCTGTGCAAGCTCTGAAGCAAATTTCTGAAGCTGTGTCAATGGGAGCAATTTAAACACCACTGGGGACTGCTCCTGGCTGTACAACTGGATCAACTATACTATTAGATTTCTAGCACAGCATCTGGCATATTTTTGATTCATACTGAATGGCATTCTTATCCATCCACCCAAATCCACTTCAGGCATCAATTTGGAAATCAGCAGGAGTTACCAATTCTTACTGGTGGCATCCTTGTTTTGGAGTGTCATTGAGTTAACAGTAGACAATACTGGTTGTTCCTTGACCCAAGTGCCATTAAGTGTCCCTTGATGTGTTTTAATTCCCCAGTGTGGACACAGCCTCAGTGTCTAGGGAACTTTCAAGCCAAATGCTCAACTTCTGTATGTGCTGGGAGTTGTGCAGCACGATGTATATTGTGGGGAGGAGAATTAATCTCACGTTTTGATTTCATTAGTTACATTCCATCACACTTCTGCTTTTAGGCCCTCCATGCACCTAATTCTTTGCCATTAGAAAGCTGCAAACTGTTTACACAGCACTGAAGTCAGTGAATGTTTTTGAAATTTTTAAACTTTTTTTTCTTTGTTTGGAGCTTGTCCAGTTCAGTGATAAGGTAAATAGCCTGAGTTACCCCACTTCTCAGCAGCTTTATCAAGGATTTAATTAAGATTTTTTAATTATCTACATTTGTGAAGTGGTTTGTCTTCTACAAAACCTTCAGTCATTCCAGTAATTCTTACTTTATTCTGTAATTATTTTTAGTGTAAATTAGTTTGATTTACAGTCTTCAGACTGTGTCATTATTTGAGATGTGTGTATAGTAGCATATTTACTGTGTCAAACTGATGGTGGCTAATACAATTATATGCTTTTTTCACTGACATCTGATCTGCTAATTAACTGGAAAATATTTTGATTGGGGTGACTGCTTACCAAAATTATTTAATTGTCTCGTGCAAGGCTGTCAGCAAAAAAGTATGGAAATGAGCCTAAGAAATTCTGTGAGATTTCACACTAATGGCTCTTTAGGTTAGGGCCAGAATTAGACAAATAGTGAAACAGCAAAACCAACATGGAGCCTGAAGGTAAAGAAATTAGCTCACATTTTATTTTCAGTGCAGAATAATAGTAAGAGCACTTAGGTTTTGTCTATCCCCTTTCCTCCCTGATTTTGTTTAGAAAGCAAGACACTCGTATGCCCATACTAAAAGACTGTGTGTGTGGAGGAGATTAAGGTTGAGAGAACTGAGAAAACGATATTAGGAAACTGGATAGCTCTAGCTCTCAGATCTGTGCCTGGTGAACTGGACTGGACTTCTTTCTGATCTTGGGTAGGCATTTTATCCTGAACTGACTGTCAGTCACTAGTGAACTGAACATCATGGAAAGTAATTTTACTAGCTGAGAGTTTTATTTTCAAGCTGTGCAGAATGCACTGGACATTCTTTCTTCAAAAAACATAGAGCTCCTGTAAGAAATTTTGTTTGATTTTTTAAAAGAAAGTCTAAAATATTTTTTTAAACTAAAAAGCAATGAACTCATTGAATAGTCAAAGGTTCTTGTTGAAGGAAAACTCTTGATTTAACAGATACATCCTTGCTTTACTGAATATCTATAATATTTGCATATTATCAGACCTCATGTCAGCAATGAAGCCGTTAACTAGTTTAAGTGGTGTTAAATGAGTGAGCTATAGATTTTTTGTGGTCACTGATATAAACAAGAAGGTTTACACCACAGGATTCAGTAAGGAGTATGCAATTCTAATGCTGAAAGCCAGCATGTGCTTGTGCTCAGCTTTGTCTGTATTTTTGTATATAGGGATAATTTCTTGAATTAAAGGGCCACATCAAAGTTGAGAGAAGCAGGACACTTGTAATTTTATTCATGTGAATATTTCCATTGAATTCCTTCATGCTTGTACTTGTGTGGTGTAGATCTTTATTAGGAAGTCCTGGAAATTTCATTTTGTATTCCAGTTGCAAGAGTGCTGAAGAAATGGCAAAAATCCTAATTGAATGAGCATACATATAATTTGCACATACAGACTTGTTTCATGGAGAGTGTCAAGAGGTCATACAAAGAATTTTATGTAAAGATGGAAACTGATTATTATTTTTATAATGGTACCAGAGATAAACACTGTCAAAGTTTTGCTTTTTGGTAAAAGGAACACCACTTATGGTGCTCCAATGTTACTGATGCTGCACACACATAAATGAAACTACCAGTAAGTGGAGTATGGTGTCTAAAGATCTCTGACTTTAAGGATATACACGTGTGTACATATACATTCACATATATATGTCATAAACATGCCACATATGCTCATTACTGCCCAGAATCACAGAACATTAGGTACTGCTTAGTACTAGGCAAAGTAATGAGCACACAGAAGCAGCGATGGATTTGTCAGGTCCCATAACAACACATAGGACTGATTCCTATTTCTCTGAGAAACCCACAATGAAAATCAAATTTAATAAATGAGGCGATGATTTGGGTGGCTGTGTTCTTTCTCAGCCTTTATTGAGACATATTTCCCCAGGTTGATCTCAGAGGTGCTGTTTTTTAGTGAAGATAATAGATGCAAGCTTGACTTACTGTCATTAGATGTCCAGTATTTGCAAGGGAAGGGGTGACCCCACTCCCTCACCACAAAACCAGGATTATATTTTATAATTTCAAACAGACCATGGATGAGATGGTAAGCAGTTGTACTGCCTTAACACAAGATAGGGCCATATTTTAGGAGCCATCTCCTCATAAATGGCTCAATACATATTTTGTCTTCCCACAGACAGGGGAAAAAACAGAATCCTGTTCTAAAGTGTGAGACAAAGACCTTGAGTCCTGCATTGCTGGTGGGAGAGAAAAGATGGCAGTGGCTGAGAGGTGCTGAGACCTGGAACAAGGAGCTTTTAGACCATCAGTGGAGGGGAATACAATACCCCACTTAAACTTTGTTTCCTCCTCTGCTCTGCCAAACTTTCCCAAGTAAATGATGTTTTATGTCCCAAATAATTTCTGAAAGCATTGCAAGTTGTCTACTTTGTTGTGATGTTTTTCTATTTTTAATTGTATTTTATTAAATAAAAAATGCTTCTATCTATGGTGAAGCAAAACAAAATTTTCAGATATTATATGCTTTTGCTTTCTGTCTCCTCTATCAGCACCTTATTTTCTCCAGCAATTTTCAAGATTTCAGGCTAGGATCTCCACAGCCTCTTATATCACATTATTTTCCTACCATGAAGTTGTTTATGTGTATTGTTTACCCAACAGACATTTCTCTTTCACTTGGTATATTCATTACTAAATAATTCTGTGAGAAGATACAGGCCACTGAGTTTCTGCAATTTGCATCCCCATACTCTAAGCTATGTTGAAAGCAAAGCTTTTTGGTCCTCTTGCTTTGGAAGTACATTAATATTTCTATGACCTTTACTAGATGGCAGATGAGAAGCATTAGGAATAAAATAACAAACAAACCAAAGGAAACCAATTTTTTTAAATGCATCATTCTGAAAGGAGCAAGAGGGAAAAGAATCTAGTCTAAAAAAATATGAACTTTAGCTAGAGTTGTGATAATTGTTCTGTTGTAGTCTATTTTTTCATGTCGAAATGTTTCTTTATGATAAATCCATTTGACATAATGCAAAAATGTATTTGAAGGGGTTTAGTAGCTATGCATACAAAAATATATAGATATTATTTAGAGATACTTTGAAAGAAATAGAGTATTTTAAGACATTTATTTACTGCATACATTCAAGTGATCGTATTTAAAGCATGGTCACTATACTAACAACTACTTTTTACACAAAAAACTTAAAAGCACTTCCAATGCTTCATGGATATAAAGAGAAATTCTGTGAAACAAGCTGCAAATGTAGTGACTTTTTGTGTGGTGCAAATGCTCTGCTTTAGAAGACTAGACTTTCAGAAGACTTTAGAAGACTGTGGAAGGAAAACCAACTAAATTTTACCCAGGAAACCATTTCTCTCACAGCAGCATTGTTTTTCAGTGGTTTTACTACACACCGGAAGCCAACTCTGTTCCTGTTCATCTCAATGTCGATGCCATAACCCAAAGGAACAGATCCAAAAATGATTTTTAATGAACTAGAAATTTGACTGCTTTATGAACACCATGTATAGATTAACAACATCCATGATTCAGCAAGGCATTTAACAGATGGAAAGCAGAAGCTGTTCCATAAAGTGAAGTATTTGTTCACTGGTTTCCAGCCAGAGGCAAAACTGAGACCCACCCTCTTTCATGTACTTTATATCTTACACTTTATACCATAAGGCTCCGTGCCAAACAAAATTATATTCTAGGTTTTTTTGTTGTTTCTCTTTAGGAGAGTGTGGAAGAGTCAGAAAATTTAAAAATAGCAATAACCAGTTCACCATATAGTGAATTAACAAGAATCTAGAAAGGTTCAGATGAAATCAAGTGGTGCTATTTATAGGACTGACAAGATGGCAAGAGTCCCCTTTTGTCTTTACTACCAAGTAGCAGCCAGTAGAAACAGGAATAGCCCTTGTACTGAATGTGTCACTTAAATATTTTTTAATTATTACTTTTATGGGTTCTTCTTTTTCAATATATTTTATAGCACCTTCCCTCTGTGAGGTTTCAAAGAATGCCATCTTATAATTTCAGGATCAAAATATAATTTATTAAAATTATAAAAACTTCTAAAAGTGAAAAACAATTTGAGATGTTCTTTGTTGTTGTTTCAGTTTATTTTAAGTGAAATGAGGGACTTTATAATTTGAATACAAGCACTTCTCTTCCCCTTGTTCTTTAAGACCATGAGCTTGCTGCTCTTTGCTCAAGTTTTCAGAGAAACTGAAAGTAACTAGAAACTGACTTCAAAAATACCTTTTCTCCCCACTATTTTCTTACAAATTACCTCAGCTTGATCTAGCAGTATGGAGAAGTGTAAATCATCCTTAGGTTTTTTCTCTCATTTTAGCTAGAGGATTTCTAATACACAGCGTTTGCTTATTAGATATCGAGATTCTGGCTTTCAACCAGTATAGAGTCAGAGAAAACTGACTGAAAGCTGAGTTATCCAGCTGAGAACCTGCCCCATTTAATATATATCTCCCATCTTCTTAACTGTGCTTTAATTATGCCATGTGTAAAATGTTTTTACATATAAAGCATCCAATCTAAACTTACTCAAGCGATGGCATCTGTCTTTGCAGTCAATGTTCTCAGCCCACTGCTGGTTTAAAATGCAATCATCTTCTAGTTTGAATGGAATTTAAGATTCTTTTCAAGATAAAGCCTGTGATGCTGCATTGCATCGCACAAAGACAGTTCCTACATTCTCACCAGAAATCAGATCACTTCCTCTGTGCTGCAGAGTTGGGGGTCTAACAGGTTTAATTGGAATCCTTCTTGAGCACACAAAAACACAGCATTTTTAACCAGTAGCAAATTTATAAACATTTTTATACGATACATAATAATTCAGTGGGACATAATAAGCCATATTGCCAAAAGAGTCCATGTTTTCATCTAAAATATTCACTGACTTGTACGCATGTGTAGCTCCAAAAAGGGTAAGCAGAAAAGGCAAAGGTGGGTTGCATTCTTCCTGTATCTGTACATAGGCTTTAATTTTACACATGTACACGTGTTAATTTAATGCATACAGAAAAACTGTTTAGATGAGACCACCTCTTGTAACAAAACAGGTATCAGTGTTTTGTGCGTGATGCCAATAAAGACAGCTAAAAGTGCTGTAGTTTCTGTGATAGGCCAGACTTCTAGAAGTGGAATATTTCTGCTCCACTTTAGAATAAACAATCCTCTATTGTCTTATTAGGAGAAATGGTACCACCACACCGTAGTGCCAGTGCTTGTCTTGTTAGGCTGCCACCTGACATTCCCTAGGGGCTTGTGCATCCTGTATGCCTGAGATTTGCATGGCAGCATCAGGGATTCGGATGCTCAATCCACGCTGAGTATTGCTGAGGATCTAACCCCTTTGTTGAGGAATGCTACTTCTTTCTGGGGATTTGCTGTCTTCTGGCTCTGTGGTTTCTATTCCCTACCCTTCAGTATTTCCAGTGAGTCTTAGGTCTGGTCCTGGCCTTTTGCCAGTGGTGCATTTTATAATTTTTCACAGAAAGCCCTTTGCTGTATATGGGAAAGCTATTTCTTACAAGCATGTTAAGCACACAGGTACCTCAAAAACCTCCTGGAGAAAAGCAAGCAGGAGAGGTAACAGGCCATCAATGTAGATGATTTGGATAATACAACTCACCAGAGACCTCAGAACAGAAATTTCTGAGCAAGCTGCCAGGATGTCCAAATTAGAATAAACTGTTTGAACTATTTTGGTCCCTGGAATACAGTAGAATTCCCTGAAATACAAATTTACATTTTCTCTTCTTTTTTCGCAGTGGTGTAACTTCCTTGTAATGTCTACACCAATACCAGAAAACAAAACAGTCCTGAGTCTAAGGCTTAAGTACTGGCCCTTCACTTTCCCCATTTAACTGTCTTCAGTTTAAGCAAGAGAATAAGAGACTTTAAGTATGGGTGCAAGCCACACAGTCTTAATTAACCTCCAGACCATAGAACATAACCTGGCTCATTTTATTCACTACTACACACAGAGCCAGCACAGACAAAGATTAAAATCTCACATTTAACCAACTTTGCCAGGCACGCTTAAGACAGCTGGTGAGAAGGGCTGCTGCTCCATCATGATTAGTTATTATTACATTTACATATGTGTGGCTGCATGTGTATGTGTATAAGTACACATACACAAAATGTTTATGTCAATGGATGGAACAGCTACAGCATCATTTTCTCTTAGTTAACAAGATATTCCAGTACAGAGAGCAATTTTCAAGCCTTTGACTTATGGCTCCTCTTGTTTTTCATATGGTTTTAACTGTCAACTCTAGTAAGTCATAAATATGAGCATAATGTATTAAGGAGTACCACAAACACCAACCTCTATGTTATTTTATTTTTGTTCCATATTTAAAATATCCACACATCTTCACCTATTTCCTTCCTCCTCACTGTCAGACACTGAGGCTCTCAGTTATTCAAGTAAAACAGATTGACACTTTCTAAACTGTAATAGTTCCTCGTTCTCTCTTGTTGAAAGAATTCTGATGACCAACTGGAGTCACCACTTGAGAAAAAGGTCTTTGGTCATTATACTGAGACAAGCTTCCGTGTTTTGCTATGCATCTGTAATTACAAAAAGTCAAAGAAAAAAAGACTTTAAAATGTGTTCTCCTATTTCTAAATATTTCCTCTTCTTCCCTCTAACTCCATTCTTCCTTAACAGTTATGCCCATTGGTCTTGGAGAATACTAGTGATCTGCAATATTCCATAGTATTAAAATCAGCCCCTGCAAGAGCAATGGTGGTAAATCTCCCTAAGAGTTTGAAATCTTACTTTCTGGATACATGTAATGTGCTGAAAGACACATCCCTGCAGCAGCTGTAAGAAAGGTAGGTTTTGCCTCTTTCCTCTTTTCAGCCTTTCTTGGACAGACACAGCTGCTTCACAACTAATCTGCACATTGTGGAGAACAGCCAGGAGCAAGCTGAATGCATTCAAGCACTCATGGACCTGTGGTGTCTGGAGGGTAACTCTGCTGATGCTGGAGGTTTGGCTTTCAAGCCTAGAAAAATGACTTTGTTGGCACCCTGGCATGCCTGCTTTAGATGCCCACTCCTCATGGTACAGAATACTGGGATGGGGTCTAGAAAATGCACTGGGGACCCTCTGAAAAATTAGTGATAGATTTCTGATATTCTTCCAACCTGTTACAGGAAGAAGAGCTGTAAAAAAGTTTATACCCACAACTTCAGCTGTTGTAGCCCCTTTGCTGCAAAACCCCTAATCAAATGCAGGGCTGACACAGAACTGACCACAGAGTTTTATGTTCACTCACTCTCCAAATGAAAAAAGATTTTTTTCTGACCTAAATATGCCTTTTGAAATCTCTAAAGCAACTTGATAAAAAGGAGCAATCTATCTTTCTACCATCAAATTGACTAGGCAAACACATTTCCATACAACTCAAGGTGCAAATGAATACGTTTTCTGGGTAGCCATGGACAGTTAATTTAAACACAGAAGAAAACACAAAAGAACATACAAAAACTTTCTTCCTATGCAAAAGCTAAGCAATACTGCTACAATTTAATTGTACTAAAGGACCTGGAAACTTAATTTTCTGACTTTGCCTTGGGAGTACCTGGAAATAAAAATACAATAAAAATACATCAATAAAGTTTGATCTATAAAAATAGTGTTTATATTTAAGGAGGAAGAAACGATATTCCTTCTGGTTTACACCATATACAATCCCACAGAGTTCAGAATGCTTAAAACAGGTATAAAGGATTTTGACCCACATTTGTGGAAGCTCCATGAAATAGAAATACAGTGCAGAAGTGGCTGCATGCTGCCTGGTCTATCTGATATTGCTGATACCTTTGACAGGAACATTTATTAGACCATGTTAACAGTAGATGAGAGACTCTCTCTGATACCCATAATTGTCTTCAGGAGACTGGCTGTATATTGCAGACATGTCAAATAAAGCAGATACAAAAACATGCACCACATGCAATCGCTTGCTACTTTCTGAAGCATTATTACAGTCGTGTCTTGAGAATGATCAAGGAGACAAAAGAAGGGGTCATAATTTTTAAAACAGTAAGAATAAGATCACATCCCACATGAAAAGCACTTGGAAGTGAATTGGAACAGTCTGACCCCAGACTGCAGGAATAATCTCTCTTTACCACTCCACTACAGTCTAGCTTGATCTGTGACCACTGAAATCAGCAGGACTTTTATTATTTGGCAGAGGGAAGAAATTGAATTTGTTATGGACATCACTAACTAATGTTGGGAGGAGATTCCCAGCATCCCTAATAGTTTTCCATAGGTTCACAGGGGCCTGTGGTATGCCATCTGAGGTCAGTGAACACCACGCTACTCCAGAAGCAGCCCACCAGAAAGTAAAATTGGGCTGTTGCAATTTTGCAACCAGTGGTTCTGCCCACAGGGGAATGTACTATTCAACTCAGAAAAAGGGTAGTAAAACACAGTTTGTAGTGTCTGGGTGTGATTATGCTAATTATTGGTTTCCTACGCATTCTTCTTCAAAAAAATCAAGGAATTCTGTCCTGGTTCTGGTAAGTCTCCATTAGCACAGAATGAGAACCTTGTTCTTACTTATCCACTAAAAACTAAGAAACTTCATCCACTATGAACTACAGCAACAGTAACACCTGTAGAAAGTAAAAAGAAGTAACAGATGCATTTTCCTGTCTTAGATCACAGTGGCACCTGTCTTTTTGCTCTTGAAATCTGGCATCTGTCTGAAGTCTGTCAATGATCTTGACTAAGATGCATTTGCCTATTTGTCTCTGACATTTACAAGCAAGTTAGTATTGCATCAGGGTGCTCTGAGTTTATCTCTTTCCTAGATCATTATGGAGAGCAGGGAATCAGAATCTAAAGCAAAATATCATAAAGGAGAAAGGGGAAACAAATATTTATTCATCTATTTTGAAGCTACTGGCAGAAAGTTTAGGTTGGTCCTTTGGTTCTAAGCTCTTTGTGCTAACAAAAGGAAAACAGTTTTTCAGCTGTTCTGAGGTGTCCAAGCTTTTCTGAAACTAACAGGAGTTAGACACCTAAATACTTGGTGGCTCATGTTTTTAACAATCTCTGTGTGGAAAAGCAAGAGAGACTAAAGATTGTTAATTCACTTCATGAAGTAGCCAAAACAAGGGATTTGGGGCAATGATGATTTCAGAGTCACAGGGTCCTGGGCTGCATTGGTGTGAGACATGGCATGATTTTGCCTCCCACTGCCTTCAGAGTAAACCCACAATTTAAAAAAATTATTTTTGTATGGCAAATACCCATTTCATAAGTCTGCCAACACCACTTTGGAAACACAGCAGCATACATTTTTCTTTTGGGAATTTTTAACTTTGACATTCATGGGCCTCTTTCAAAACAAGAACAGATTAATAAAATTTGAAAAAATAGTCATGTAAGCCATGACTTAGCAAGCATAGCTAAGGAAAAAATTTCTCGGTGAAGAAATAATCCACACTAAGTAATCATTTAACTCAGTGTAAGGTACTTTCTAATACATGCCTTACAGTATTGCAGAAAAATTCTAAAACATCAAAAACAGATTAGCATGGAAATAATGTGGTGCGATCCCAACTGCTTTTTTTAAACCAGTGGAATATCATATTTAACATCTAATTAATCTATAAGTAAATAAATGCAATTAGGCTTTTCCCTGTAATCTTTCTGAACAAACTGAGAAATATACCTCATACCTACCCATGCACTCGTGCAATTATTGATGGGTTTGTTGATGGAAGATTAGAATTTGCCGGGTGGGTTGCTGACCAATGAACCTTGCCAGTGTATCCATGGATATTTGGAGTGCTAAAGGAAAAAGTTAAAGGGGGGGGGAAGGTGGAGAAAGAGTAAATTAAGTGACTGTAGGCTTGAAATATGACTTACAGATCAGTTCTAAAGTAGCTAGTGTTTATCAGAGCTGGATGGAATAAAAACTCTTCATAATATTGTGAGTAGAATTTCTGAGCTGGCACAGCTTCTTTAAAATCAGTGAAAAAACTTTTTGATGATGTAACTGATGATCTGACCCAGAATCTTTGGTTAGACTTGACAAAAGTGAGTTCGTTAGTGATTTATTTATTTATTTAAATTTTCATCTGTTCAGGTTCAGTATGTGTATGATATTAATGCTTAGAAGTAGCATTTAATCTCAAATTAAATGTCACAGGGTCAAGGAGGTTTGCAAAGAGCTCAAAAAGCAAATAAATATTTTTTTTAAATATGACATAGATTTAGCTCATATTTAGGTTCCAGCTTCAAACATGAAATTTAGGTAGCAGGGCTCAGGCCCACAAGCATTATTTCCTATGGCCTAAAACACAAATACTTTCTTAAGTGATTCTAAACTTGTCTACATTTCCCCTAGAATATACTAAGAATATATTTACATGTATATGTATTATTATTAACACTGCTTAGATGTATCAGCTGAAATTCTAGCTCAAATACACCAGTGGGCTGAGACAGTATGCGTCACACTTTCAAAAACTGAAGCCATTTGTTAATTCTGATGCTAAATTTTAATGTGGAGATAAAAAAATTAAGCAAAAAACCAAAAACCAAACAAAACCCCCCAACAATTTAAGCCCCCAATATGACTTTTTTGCTGTGCAAAGTATGCCAGTATATCACCAGTACTGTTCTGTATTGACAACACCACAAAATAGGAAACTGCTGGATCACACAGGTATCCAGACTGCCCGTACACATGGATGCAACAGCTCATGACACAGTTTTATCCACTGAATCAACTAGATACTTGAGATTGTGAGCCTTGCCTGCATTAGTCCTTTGTGGGTTTCAGACTGCATTAATAATAAAAGTGCCTCCCTTGAAATGATCTGAGAGATTTTTTTTTTGTTCCCCTGTACTCTGAAGAAAAATAATCAGTTCCTTTAATTATAAAGTGTATAGAGCTACTGGTTTCAGTGCACTTGATCAGCTACTTCTCTGCAACTAAGTTTAGCACAGGATGGAAAACTGGACACATGTGAGATGTGTGGTTTACTAGAAAATTTGCTGACTTGTGTACTAGGAATCTTGGTTCTGAAATTCATCACCTGAAAGAATAGCAGAGGTTATGACAAAATGCTGTATCTACCTACCACAAATAACAAAGGACTATGTGTGAACTATACTTGCCACAGGAGCACTGCTGGTATATGTTGGAGTCTTTGTATTTATAATTAGCAGAAAGACCATCTAGTTCTTTGCCTTATTTTGAAATAGCCCTCCATTAATCCATACATCCAAAGAATGCTTTATTTTCTGGGCTATGCTCCCACGTGTGACCAGCTAGAGAAGATGGCTTTCTAGAATCAGTACCCAACTTCTGCAGCACTTGGGAAGTTGTTACCTATAGGGAATTGCCAAGTAGTTAGCTGAGCTAAGTAATAAATCTGCTCTCTGTCCTGACAGTAGCCACACAGGGGTAACAAACAGGCTTGAAAATATAAGACAGCTGCAGAACATAGCTTCAGAATTGGAAAAAATGGCTTGAAGACAAATTGACTTTTTCATGTTGAAGAAAGCAATGGTCAGGCTATGTGCAGAAGAAACAGCTCTGTGTACATTTCATCTGCATTTGCCGAGATCCCACTGAGGGACACGATGGACATTGGGTGGGTGTGAGTCTAAGCACATATATTCAGCTCAAACTGAAATGTGATCTCTTCGAAGGTATCAGTCAGATTGTGAACACAGTTTTATTACCCTGGTGACATGCAACATACCAAGATACATCTCTCACATATAAACAAGAAATTCCACTGAATTCCTTGAAGTTGTATGAGCATTACAGAGAAGAGAAAGAGCTCAAAAGAAGCCACATACTAACTTGCAACATTTTATATGTCTGTTTAGAGCTAGCTCATCTAATAACTATACAACTGTGGAGATAATAAAATACATTAAGCACTGCAAGCCACCTGGTTGATAAAAAACTTCTGACTTTTAATATTTCCAAAATGGAAAAGCATCATAAATGGTCAAAAATTATTAAAAAATCAATCTTGAGAGTTAACTTGAGATTAATGTCTATTCAAGATTGTCTATTAGAAAATACTGGCACAAGTTGGTAATATGTGGCAAAGATGTAGCTTTGAAGTAGAACAGAGACAGGGAGAGAAAAGGTAGAAGTACCAGGATAGTAAGACAGCTTACAATAAAAATAAGCTGCTCCTCTTCTGGGAACCTGCAAAGAAGATGCAAAAATGTTCTGCGGTTGTGTGTTTGATAAAGCAGTAGAAACTGAGGTTAAAAAAACACCCCTTTGTCTTTTTGTTTTTGGATCGTGCTGTCTAGCTCTTGTGTGTTTCTCTAATGAGCTGCTAAACCAGACTGTTGCTGCCAAAGAAATCAACTGAGTGCCAGGCTACCACTGGGCAACATATAAAACTCCTCTGTGGTTTTGCTGTCGTCATGAAGCTTGCTTTCTGTAACCATGACATCTCTCTTGTTCATACACTTCCTTGTTATCATGCTAGCAGCTCTTAGTCTCAACAGTAAGAAACATACAGTGTTGACAGTCGAATCTCTGCAAGCTCTTCAAGTGGAATGTAGTGATTCTGAGTGGCTCTGTTCTGGTGTGCCTTTGTTTCATTGGTCCAAGATTTTATTTTTTTTTCCTGGTAGGGTAGTGTTCAGGAAAATCTGTGTGGCCACCTATGCAGGCATTTAGAGTTATTTGAGAACTACCTTAAGGTATCTGAGATAACCCCCTATAGCACAGGACCCATCGGATCTCCATATTGTTCTGAAGCAAGAAGTGGAAGTGATGTTCGAGGTTGACCCCTGGGAATTGAATGCCCAGGTTTGCCATGTAAATTCCATGTCAGATGCTTTTATGGGAGCACAATCAAGATGCCTGCAAATAATTTGCAATTCTTGAAAACCTTGGATCCAGCACTTCAGACTGAGCATTTGAGGTATCTAATTTTGTGAAAAAAATCTGTTGAGAGCAATTCAGTAGATTCTTACCTTGCACTTACAAGCAAAGAATTCCTAACATCATATTCTTTCTCAGAAACACTGTTGTATAATTCTCATAGAACCAAATCACCAGATTAAGTAATTAACTAGTTAATTTGGTTACTGCAATTATATACCAGGCATCTCAGGTTGCAATCACAGTATGTAAGACTTGCAACTGGCTTCCACCTCAGATTCCCTTCCAAGAAGATTGACCCGTCACATGTTTGTGGACCTTCGTTTTACTCCATGATGCTGTTTGCCAAGAATAACGTGTGGTAAAAACACCTCAGGTGTGATGCTATGTGAGGAAATTCAATGTAGTCTCTTGTGATGGGAAAGAACATACCTGAGAGAACTTGTGGAGTCAAACAAGGTGCTCCATGAAGAGCAAAGAATGGTATCAACAGGATTTTTGAACAGAGCATTTGGGGTTGCATTTCAAACCCTTCTCCCCCAGCCGTCACAGCAGGATAGGAAATGGGTATTACAAATGTATTTGGGGTTTCTAAAAGCTTAAAACCATAAAAATGGTAATCCCTCTGAAATATTTTGAGTCACGTTGAACTGGAGCATTTTGTTTATAAAAATTCAAAGAATTCTATTCTGCTTTCAACTTTTCCAATCCCTCTTTTTAGTTGGGGGTAATATTTTTCAGAAACAAGAAAGCATCTCAAACCAGCAATAAAATCTCACTTGGAAAATGTCAAAGTAGGATATTTCAGCTTCCCCCACCCTCAAGCCCCTGAATGACTCAAACTGGAAAATTGCTAAAAAGGCATACATGGCAGACATGCAGTCAGTTTCTGAAGACAAGAGGCATTGGGGGAAAGCTCTTAAGCAGCCCATGAAAATGACTGTGCAAGGTGCAAGGCAGCAGAGGCTCCTGTCCCCAGCTAATTGTGGCCTGTGAGGTATCTGTGGTAACTTGAAATGATAAGGGATGTATACACACAGTCAGTTGGAAGCTGACTACACTGAAGAAATATGACTGAAGTCACTACAGATATACTGACGTGACAGCAGCACTTTGCCCCAGTGTGCCTGGGAAACCAGGAGTAAAGAGTAGTTTCAGAGAATAGCTTTGTGCAAGAAGTGCAGGACTTGAAACACTTAGGATTTGTCTTCCTGTAAACTGTACCTATTAAGAGTTCACATTTCTATCAGCTGGTTACAGAAATGGATTTTGGTCATATCCTCTCCTCTCTCTGACACAGACAGCTGTGGTGTGGAGTCACTTCAGCCTCCTCTGCCTTCATCTTTCAAAAACTAATATTACAATCTACTAGTGCTATGGCAATTAATTAGCTCATGGTTCCAAACTGCTGCTAAGTAAACAGCACTCTGTTAGAATGCATATGCATTGTGTAAGCACTGCCCTCTACTGGGTATTAAGAGAGCTGATGAATTATTACTGACAAGTTTTAAAATGCTAATGACTGACAGATTTTTACTTAATTCTGGAGGTAGAGGCCATTAAGGTAGAACAAGAAACCATAACCTCTGTCCTGACTCCTGTCAAATGTGAAGAGGGAGGTTGCAGTAAGCACCACAGTGAGAAACCAGGAAGTTGCTGTGCTATGATACAAGACATGCAAAAGAAGAAGGAGGCAGATGTACCACTTGATTGGTATGAACTGTTGCTACACTGGAATGCACTAAGTGTGCTACACTATTACTTCACTAAGCACTGCTAACTGAGTGAGGGTGTAAGGGAGGTCTAACAATGCCAAGAAGGAGAGTTACTTGTGCCTGTCAGACTGAGCATTTACCAGTGCACAGCCCCTGAGTGCTACAGAGGAAATCCCCATCGCCACTGCGGGAGGCCTTTTTTTCCATTGACCCTTAAAACACCTGCAGAACTAAAATACCACATAGAGCATAACCTTGTTTCAGCAGCTGATTGAGGAAGAAGTCACCAAAGGAAAAAGCTGGTGACTAGAAGTGGAGGAGTATTATATAAAATTACATACCTATAAAGGTATTTAAGAAAAAGAAAAGAGCAGATTATAATGTTGGGAATCCATATGATACAGTTAAACTAGTTTCTATATGTTTTTCAAAATCATTAGATTTTTTTCAAAGTAGCTGTTAATAACAAGAAAGAATGAATTGGGTCATTACTTATTTTCATTTCTTAATAACATGGAGTGTCCCAAAAGTGCACAGAGAACTTAGCAGCTTGAGCCTTCCTGGAAGTCACTGTAGGTGTGCTGTGAAGTTTCCCCCCCTGTGTAACTTACACAAGACTTCTTTTTTCCCTTGATACACATTTGGGTTGGAGCAGCAGTTACACGCAAGAGATTGGATTTTTAGAAGTGCTCAGCGCCTAAAAGTTTCATTGTGGGGTTTGTGGCCAGATTGTCACAGGAGCTTAGCAATCAATGTGCACCCAGAATGTGAGCTCTTTCAGAATTCTGGTTTTCATGTGTGGTTGCTGAGCTATTTTTGAAAACCTGGCTGGCTGCACATAACATACTCCTTAGCTCTCAGTTTGCTTCCCTCCCTAGAATATGGTTAGCTATGTGACATATAAAACCAAAAGCAGTATTCAACTTCCACAAGTGCATAAATATTATAAGGAAATAATGAACAATAAAATCAGTAAGAAACAAAGAAAAAAATAACCAAGGAAACAGACAGTATCAATTCAGATTCCAAAGTCTTCTAATGCAGATCACAGGGTCTCAGTTCTGCAAGATATATGAACAGATACTCAATGCTACCGCAGGTCAGGAAATCTTTTTAAGCAGAAACCTTTTAACTCATTTATTTAAATGGAATTTAAACTTCGTGGCTCTGAAAAAAAGCAAGCAAATACAAGAAGAGAGCTTAAAGTCAAAAGGCGAGTAGAGAAAGTAGGGAAAAAAAAAGAAACACGAGAAAGAAAAACTACGCACACCAAAAAAAATCCATAAATTAAAAGCTAAAAAAAGCCACCTGATTCAATAGATAATTGCTGTCCAGTATGCCAAAAAAAATCACAAAAGTGTTGCACAATGAAAACACAAAAAAGCAATAAAGCATTGAATCTGGAAACTTGCTAGTTAGTGGCACAAAAAAGATGAGCCTGCAACTCTTCTGCTCTGACCAATGTAGTCCACTTGATGGAGCACTTTGAGCTGTAAACTGAGATCATGCTAAGTTTTACAAAGACTTTTGGACATCTGCTGTTTGAAAAAGAAATACATTAGAAAGAGAATTTCAGAGTGCTCTCCCAAACAACCTCCTCATGTTTTTACTGGGTCTTTATAAAAAAAAGATTTGCATGTTGTGCTTGGCAAAAAAATGATAGAAGATTTCAGCTTTTAAGCATACATCGCAACATAACCAAAGATAAAAAAAAGGAACAAGTTAAGAAGATTCAGTAGTGCATGCAGAGACCAAGGATATTAAGAATGATGCTACACTCCATGGCTGGAACAGACTTCAAGAGATGCTGTAATTTATCCTTTGTCCCCATTACAGGCTTTAATGCAAGCCTGGAAGAGAATAGGAGGAACTGAATTACCATCCAGGATCTTTGGTCAAGGGCAAAGATGAAAAATCTAATGTGAGAAAATCACTTCCATAGCTCCCTTAAGGACATGCTCACTGACTTGCCTACCCTGCCACCAGATCACAAACATACCATTGACCTCAGATTCATAAATCTAGCTCTTCTTCAAGTGCTAAATCTTAATGGGGCACAATACTTATGCTATAGTTTTTTAAAGACAGTGAAGGCTCCCACAGCAATTCCATGCCTGAACCACAGAGATAAACTGGATTAAAAATTGCTTAAATGTTAAGTCTTCACTTGTGTCTCAGCCTAACTTTTAAGAACTGCAGCCATCATTTTCTGCTACTTATTATTTTTTTAAAACCAAGTTTGAACAAAGCACCATTTCTATTGCTTAAAGCTCAGAGTTTGGTTAGAAAAAAAAAGAAAGGCAGAAGATATATAAAGTTTAATTCCTAACAGAGCTAATGATTCCCTATTGGATACGGCAAACCACTTAGTTCCACAGCACCTGGTTTCTCATCTGTAAAGCTTCCAAATTGCACGCTAAGGACTTCAGAGTGTTATCTAGAGTGATGGGTGTATGCACAGCAGTTTTTTGCAACACTGATCTTATACTAGGGCTTTTAGACTCAACTGTAGCATAGATTATGACTTTTATCTTTTTTCTAATTCCTTAAGAAAAAAAGAAAAACAGAAGATGGTTTCCTGTTCTGCCAAAAGGAAGAGAGGGTGGGAACAAGCAAAACATGCTCAGGTTTACCACTCTTCCTGTTTGTCTCTGCAAAATTACAAGACAGATGACTCTTAGCCAGTTTCAGCTTTGCAAATAATTTGAATGGCAACCACCTTCTTGCATGGTCTGGGGAAGAACAGTCTCTCTCTCTAGAGCAATGCCCAAGCACTGACAACGTTGCCCAGATGCTGGAGGCAGGAAGTACAACTGCTAGTCCATGAAAGACAGAAAGTGACTGTGTACAGAGACATTTTTACATGTACAAAGCACATTTAGCTTCTAATTTAAGCATTGGAATGGGCTGCCCCAAGAAGTAGTGGATTCTCAATCCCTGGAGATATTTAAAAAGAGACTGGATGTGGCACTCAGTGCCATGGTCTGGTAACCGCAGTGGTAGTGGATCAAGGGTTGGACTTGATGATCTATGAGGTACCTTCCAACCCAGCCAATTCTATGATTCTATGGTTCTAAATCCAAAGCATGTACATTACGTCTCAAGGATTCTGGGGGGAGTCTAGTGGCCTTAATTCCTTTACACATATTTCCAGGACTACTGTCAGATGCACCAAGAAAAAAACCCCATATATATATATACACACATATATATACACAGGGGTCACTTTTCTGTCTTCTTTCTGACTTTCTTCTTTCTTCTCCTTAAAATCATAGCATGGTGTCTACACAGTTGATGTCTAACAATCATACAGACAAAATATACTTTATGAAGACCTTAATAGAATTTTCCAGCTGTAACTGAGTTTTTCACAGCTTTGAGTTGTCAGAAAATATGACACAGAGAATACTGGAGAAGGTAATGCAGAACTTTTGCTCAAACCTCTAAATCCACCATGATACCATACACCACAAATAGTCCCAGACAACATTTTTGTCTGTTTGCAGCACAGTCTATATATCACCTTCTATTCTTCAAAGCTGTACAGCACCAGTAGTATGATATGGCAGAACTAAGGGTTCATAGCTCTGCTAACTACTCTTTAAACTCAGAAAACTCTGTTAAGCACTATGTTGTTTGTTATATGTGTTGTATTTTTGAAGTGCATTTCTCAATAATTTTACACTATTATATCTTCAAATTCAACCTGAACTTACAAGTTAGATGAAGGCTTGGAGAAATTTGTGCCGGAAGTAAGAAAAAACAATCAGAATGGTACATTATGCACCTAAAAGCTTGACATTAAGAGGTTTGGTGCTAGTAGTATGGGTCAATTTTAGCTATGGTACGATGCTTACTTTGCCTGTGAACCTAATGCTATAGTGAGTAAAGCTGAGTAAAGAACGATGTGCCATTCATTCCCCTAAGTGTGGCAGCATGTGATGCATTACAGAAGGACATGCATTCTCTCTGTAATTGTTATAAGAAATAGAAATCAAGTGACAAGGTGGGGCTCAGAAAGTCCAGCTACTTTAAAGGAAGCTCCCACACACTAGGAATGATTAGCATGTACTTTGCTGTATGTGAATAAGGCCCAGCAGTATGCATTTTCTTCATAATAAAGAGGGAAATATTTTTACAGTTTCATCCCTTTTCCTTCCCCCTGTAGTTTCTTCATGAATGTGGACTGCGCAAAACCACTAAAAGCAAAGAAAGTTAAGGTCTATGCAAATAGAAAATCTTATTAAGTAAACAGAGCAGTCTCTCTCCTCTTTTGTTTTACCATTTTTAGTTCTTACCATTATGCTTTTACTTTTACCGCTTTACTTGCTCAAAAGTTTTCAAATTAACAATTAATGCCAGCATAAGCTACTAAAAGACAACTTCAGGAAAGGCTTAAACTGAAAACCTTTGCATGTCATAGCTGACGACCTAGTTAAAAGTCAGGGGGTGTTTCTATTTGCAAACTCACAGGCCATCTAGTGTCTAAAGTTAAAAATCACACGTTTTTAACATGGCAATATTGAAGTCACACTTGGGGAGTGACCCATGGAAGAACGGTGTATGCATTTCTACACAGCAAACCTGTTATTATGACTAAAAAACTGGAAGTGTTTGAAGTATGAAAGTATGTCATAGTTTGAAAATAAACTCTTTTTTTTTTTTTTTTTTTTTTACAGAATGTGATCAGCAGAAATTCCTAAAATTCCTGGAGCATGGTAAGCTCAGAACCTGCTATGTCCTCCCCACCTGAGTCTTGAATGTAACACAAATTCATCTTTTACTGCTGGGCATTTACAGAAATGTCTGTGTGAGGCAGTCGCAAAATCATTAGGAACCACAAGGCAGGTATTTTGGAGTATGATCTAGCAAATCTGCTCAGACTACCTGCACATGCAGCTTTTCTCAATTGAGAAAAAGGACAAAGTGCCTGCTGAGTTCTTAAAACTTGGTTGTGCAACTAGTCTAGCAAGGTTAATAGCAGGGGGGGAGAGTATACTCAGCTTTCCATCCCAGCCTAGGTCAGAGACTGCTGATGAATTCATTAGACAAAGTCAGTATATTGCACTGTTGTTACCAGAGGCAGCCTATACTTGTCAGGACAGACACACTAAAGGTTGCTTTTGGTCCAACAGTCAGCTACTGTCAGTCTATTATGATCATTCTGTACTAGATGGATTGCAAGGTCCCAGAGCATCTGTAATCAACATTTCTGACAGAAAAGTGTGATGCTTGATGCTAAGAACATAATTTCCCTTAGGAAAGTAAGGAACTAATGTGATACAATAAAAAAACAGGCCTTAATGTCATCCTACATGACGAATGTTTTATACAGACCTACACTGACCAATGTAGGCAGTTACCACTGCAACCCATTTACTACTGTTTTTAAAAAGGACTCTTCAAGTACAACTTTGACTCTGAAAGCCCTGTTTCTCGTGTTAACAGACATCATTCAAGTTATTAATAAGAATAAGCAGAATTCCCTCCAGTTTTTTTCAGTCTTTTGGCCCACGGTCAGATCTTCAATGGATTTTCCCCTTTCCCAACTAACCACAAGTCAAGAGGCAGTTCAAAAATCAACTAAGAAGAGAAACCTACTGTGCAGTGCTTGTGTAGCGAGGCTTTAAAGTTCGCACATGGTGAAGGAGGATTAAGTCTTCATCAGGATTGTCAATGTCTTCAAAATTTACTGCACCAATGCAGCCACTGTTTGGATAGAGAGGAAATCAAATATATGTACATTATTCATAAGACAGCTGGCAGGGGCAGCTGAACCAAATAATACATGGTCCAAAAATTTAATTATTTATGAAAATGAATGGTCCTCAAGAAAAAACATGGAGATGAACTGCCCTGTGTGTCTGGCATGTCCCAAGATGAAAACAATTATCTGCTGAACTTGCAGCATGGAACAAATCACAGCCCTAATACCAACGTGCAGAAAAGAGCCTTGGGAAATATGGAAGTAAGACAGAAATATGCCATCTCTTGTTCTTTTTGCTACACCCATAATCAGAGTAGGATATTCTCCCAAAGAGGACATGATGGATCGTGACTTCTAGTTACAGGTAAAAGGCTGGAGTCACCTGCAAACAGAGGAGACTCAGCACATGCTCTTCCTTGGCGTGTGGACCAGAAACCAATTTAAGATTAGTTAACACAGGGCATCTGTAACTCTTGCTTCAGAAAATGAGAAATGGATTACTTCAGCTAAATCAAAAATTTGGGAAGTAGAAAAAACCCAGGGACATTGTACTTACGTATACAATGGGATTTGACAGGTTCGAGGGCTGCGGCTTACACTGTTAATGACAAAACAGATAAATCACCTTTTTTTTCACCACACAGAATATTCTGATGGAATATTTATGAGTCTCAAAAGAGAGGTGGTGACAGGTCAAAGTTTTGCTCTTGGAATGATGCAATGCTCACTTGAACTTGGTAAAAGACTGTGGTAAATTATTAGCCTGGCACATATGCTAAATGACCCAGTTCAGCAGGAAGAATATTGTCTTTTGATCTTCATCCTCAGACACTGGGACTTCAGTTAATTTGCTAGGATAATATAAGCAAGTTTTCTTAAAAAATTAACTGCTTCTCTACTTCCAACACTTCTTTCATTCAGTTCTTGAGAACACGGGAAAATTTAACATCAGGTCTGAATTTCTCTCTTGGTCTGTCCTAGCAAACTGCTCTCCTTGGCCATGTCCCTATTCCTTTGAAAGAGCAACATTTATCACAATAGTGTTTTCTACCTCCCTTCCACCCTGCACAAGTACCTGTCTTTCCCATTATATGCCTGCCTGTGCCCAGTAGCACACCTGTCCACCAAGTTTGCTGACCAAATCTGCTGACTCGTGGCCCGGAAAAGTGGCAAGTTCCAGCTTTCCTATCTTGCCCCCAACCAAGCTTTCCTTCCCCATTCTTTCTCTATCTTGCCCTGACCAAGCTTTCCTTCCCTGTTCTTTCTACTTGGCTCCTATCTGAGATCTTCTGAACTGCCTGTCACTCTCTACTAGACTCATGTAAAATGTTCCATTCTTAGATTGTTTTAGATTCTACAGACAGCAGATAAAACCTTGAATTTGTACATATGTACAGTTACCATGGTATTGTCATGAATGCCAAGTCCCAATGCAGTCAGCTCTATGCAGTCATGACAATAATCCCCTTAAACAACCTATTCTGTTCTACTTTTTGTATTTAACTTTCTCGAAGGTGAAATGTGTTAAAGTATACTTTTAATGTGATTATTGATTTAATATCTTGACTTCTCTCGTTATAGAATATTGACGAATTCAGTCTTCCAAAATAATTAACTGTACACAGACTTCATAAATGAAGTGTTCAGAGGACCCCGATATTCACAGAAAAATTAAACTTACAAATTAACAGGCCTCTTTGGAGAGAAAAATGATCTTCTTTGAAATCTGTCCCAGAAGCCTCCAACAACCTAAAATCATAATTAAATGCTTCTTGTAAGGCCACATTACCTAGTTAATTTGGCTTAACAGATTTTCATGTAGCAATCAGAACCAACTACAGGACTAAATTTTAGTTTAGTAAAAATAATTGTTATTACAGTTAATAATCACAAGTGAAGTAACTTAACGGTAGATTTGTTATGCTACAGCATTGTTCCTAGCAACCAATTTTTCATTTATACCCTTATAATCTCTTCTGGAATTATTCATACATATCCTCAATACCAGAGGAGGGGGGGGAAAAATACAGAATAATCTGAAACAGTTACTGAAGTGTGCTGATGGCCTTACATGCTCACTTAGGACTTCTAAATACTGCTGTGGGTTTATGTCTATGACCCACCCAAAAGTTAGGCTCCATTTCATAAGCAAAATCTGAAACCAGGTGGCAAGAAACTGTTCACTGACTTGGCTTATTTCAGGTTCTGGATTGTATCTCCTTTTTGTGAAACACTGGGAAACAGGATCAGCTAACTCCTCCACTGTTGATTTCGGAGGCTGGATTTTGGGAGGTAACAAATTATCCCAAGGAACTTCTTCATAAGCTCTACATCAACAATAAAAAAGAGGAGAAAAAAATCTTGTGTAATCTTTAGTGACTAATGTCAGTAGCTAGATAATAAGGAATTACATGATGAAGAAAGATGCAGAAAATAACAAAGCTGTATACTCCTAGTTTAAAGAGAAAAACCAAAAAAACTGGAGTTGTATGTTCCCTGTTGAGGAACCAGTGGTTTTGGTACAGTTTCACAGGCTTACCTTCATTAAAAAAATTCATTAAAAGTTTTTCACTTACTAATTGGAAGAGGTAGATTTTCTTCCAGTCAGCTTTCAGTTTTATTTTGTCTAAATTTGAATAATCAGTTAAGTGAGACAAAGCATAAATAGAGATCAGACACCCATCATATCATTCTTGTAACAGGCATTGAAGACAGATATACAGAATGCCCTTCTGGAAACTTCCATTTCCCTTCACTGTCTATGGGGAAGTGGAGATGACAGGCACAGACTGGACAGAAGCTTTTAGATTTACTGAAGTTCACAAGATGAATCCTATGCTAAATGCTGTTAAAGCATCAGAATTGCCAAGAGATTGTGAAACTCTTTGTAATCTTATATGTCCTCCTGCCTTAGGGTGCATGGTAGCAAAAAGAAGATGAAAAAAATGAAGCAAAGTACAAGCAAAAACTGGCTTTAAAAGGAATATTATCTCACTTTTGCGTACTTGACTTGTACAAATAGTCCCTTGCTTTTTCTTCTCTCAATCTTGCAGAAGAATCGCTTAATTCCTGGAGAAACAAAATACATGGCAGAAAGGAATGCTATCAACATATGTGATACCATGACTGCTCATTTAAAGAGTGAACTGTATATATACATGCATTTCCTACTTCACTATCTTTTGCATCAGATTGAGAAACATGCTGTTTCACATACTTTACCAGGCAGCCCTGGAGATCAAGAATGGATCCATTTCTGACAAGTATTATTCAGGAAGGAAAAATTTAATATAATGAATATAAGTTTAAAAGCTAATAAAATGTCCTCGCCTCTCTACTCCTCAGGAATGTAACTTTCCATTTATTGTATTTTTATAAGTTTTTATAAAATTTTTATAAAATGGCACAGCAAACACATTTTAAAGTCTCTCAGATATGCCTGATGTATTTGTACAATGCTCACCCCTACAAGTTTTGTTTCTCAGGGTTCAGTTCTAGGGCCAGTTCTGTCTTATCAACAATCTGGATGCAGCAGTTGAATACACCATTAGCACGTTCAATTATGAAACCAAACTGGGAGGTGCTGTTTACTTTTTTGACGGAGAAGAGGCCTTGCAGAGGGATCTAGATATTTTGGAACACTGGACTGTGACTGATGGGATTAAATCTAACAAAGTGAAATGCCATATTCTGCACCTGAGATGGAGCAACCCTGGGCACAAGTGTGATTTAGGAAAGGAATGGCAGGGAAGAGCCCTGCAGAAAGGGATGTGGGGATCCAGTGACAGGAGGCATGGGAATGGTTCAAAGCTGCAGCAGAGAAGCTTAGACTGAACATTAGGAATAATTTCTTTACTGAGAGGGCGAAGGATGAAGAATGCCATTACATTTTCAGACTTGTGCTATGGAATCACTGATAAAGTTTGCTTTACTTGCTTGTTTGTGACTTACCTATGTATTAAATAGATGAGTTTTGTATGTAGTTTTGGTATCTTTTGTGCATTCTGGTATTTTCACTCTCAGTCTCCAGTTACACACAACTGACATTGGTAGAAACACTCCCATTATACTTTAAATGCCGTAAGCAGAGTAATACTAAAAAAATGAAAATTACTGGAGTGATGGCTACCATTAAATCTGTTCATGGTAACAAACAGCTACCCAAAATAAAGCCCTTAGCTCAATATAATTAGATGAAGGAATGAAAGCCCATTTTCACTACAGTACTGTAATCACTGCCAGAAGTATGTTAAATTGAAAACAGTCTACAAAGTGTTTTAAGCATGTTTTCTGTCACTACAAGAAAAGCATGAGACACTTGCCTTGAGATTGGGGTCCATATAAAATGCAAAACCATGGTTTTGGTCAGGTGAAGTGGGAGCAACTGCCATTGGAGTTCTCCAAGCTGAAAGAAAGAGTTTCCTATTGTGTTAATGAATTTGCAGCAAACCTTATGGTTTTAAACTGGGTGAAAACAGTTTATGGCTTCCTATAAAGACAGATGCACTGATGTTCAATGAACTTTTACCATTCTGAATTACAAAATTCCACAAAAATACATTAAATTTCATGGAAGATGGAAGTAAGTGATAAAAAACATCACAACATGCATTGCTATGGTTTGGCCTACTCCACATATTGCAATGTACATTACTAACCATATAAAGGAAAGTATCCGAATTAGTAATCATAATAAAATTCTTTATTCTAGTAACTTGCATATTGCATTTCTATAGTTACATAATCTTTGCCAACCCTGAAAGCAATAAACAAGCTATCCCTTGAGCAATAGGTGACTGATTTCCTACAGATATTTGTCTCTCTCCTTCACCCTAAAAACTTCATATTCCAATAATCTGAGCATTCCCTGACCAGGTCTTGTACATCAGGCTCACTCACCAAGAGGCCATGCCCTGCAGCCACTACAGAGTCACCTATGTACTCACTGGTGAGCCAGTACACACATGCTGATAACCAAGTGAGGTGCTGCCAAATGGAAAGATGTTATAATGTACGAGGTTCAATTCCCTCAAGAGGAACACTCATTTATGTCTCTCCTCTCCTCAGACTACAACTTTCAAAAATCTTGCAGGGGTGCAATTATCCTTGAGATGCTTGTAATTCCATCAAATTTGGCAGAAATTGGCCAATGGTGTTAAAAGTTATTAGAGGCAAATCAACAGATTAATAATAAAACCAACCAACCAACAAAACAGGTAAGGAAACAACCTGTGGCTTTTGGGAACCAGGATAAAACTGACAAAATACTCCTATAAAGAAGGTAAAGGATACGCATGAGAGTATCATTAAAATTTCAGTGCCATTACCTATATAATGCTTTTGGTGACTAGGGGGAAAACGTATTTCTAAAGCATAATTTGCTATACTATACTTAAAAGGGTAAGGCAGCCACCCAGCCACCACAACTCTCTCCCTATGAATACTAGAAGCTATTATTTTGTATTAAGAATGCACTACTTAGTGTTCAATTTGCTTTTTACTTCCAGATCCTATGAATTTCTCATGCATATGAAGGCCTTCATGTAGCAAATTTAAGCTAATTCATAATAGAGTTATTTTCCTCCTCATCTGCAAAAATCTGCAAAAAGGTATACTTTGGAGAAAATAGTTCAAAGACTGCAAGTTGAAAATCACTTTGCAGAATGCAATATTATTTCTTGCAGAACTAATCACTCTGACATAGTTCAAAAGAAAACCACAGCTTTCAATAAAGGAGACTAATTTTGCTATCTTGATGATCTTTGCAAGTACTGAAATAATATGACCTGGTTATTAGAGTGACCTGGATATTTAAAATGTAGGAGACACTGGAATCCTGTTTTGATATACCTCACACTCAGTGTGCTCCTTAATTCTGGATTGTTCCTGATTGATTACTTATCCAAAGTGATGATTACTCTGGAGAAAATGCTTCTTACTTCAGGAGAGAAGCACTGGGAAAGGAACTCTCCTATTCCAAGGCTGGGGAAATGAATATAATGCAACCACAATTATTTCCACAAGTTCTACATAAAATTTTTAATAGGGTCTCTTCAAGTAATAATAGAATAAAAATAAGCTCTTCACATGGATAAACAATTGATTAGATGATCAAAGAAGGAGGGAAGGGACAAATGATCAGTTTTCCAAGTGGGTGGAGAGCACTGGTAGAGAGACCTGGGGATAATTCATCTGGTTTTAGGATTTTGTTGCTTAACATACATTCACAAATTACCTGGAAACACAGGATTGGAAGTTAAGTGGTGGGTTAAAAAAACAAATGGATATATTAATGAAATCTATAAATACATGACTACTAAAAACAAACACACCATCTCCCAGTTGTGAACCCCTGGTCAACAAATCGTCACACGATAGGAAAATATACAGAGAAAGTATGATAAAATTCTTTGTTATTTATTCACAATCTTGAACAGAATACTGGACTAGTTAGGCTTTTGAACAAATGCAAATATGGCCACTCTAGTATCGGCATGAGTTATGCTTATTTTTTCCAGAAAAGGCTTTCTATCAAGTCTATAGACAAACCCCATAGTGTTTCCCTTTTCACAGTTTTTGAAGAAAACTGTATTTACACGTGCCAGCTTGCAGTAGGGGCAGGAAGTCATCTCTCCTTACCAGACTTTTCTAATAGCCTGGTTCCTTCTGCAATCCCTATGCCCATCTCTGTGTTAAGCCATACAAAGAATAATAATGAAAAAGTGGGTATCAGGGTTTCATCACCAGGTCTTCAGGTACAAATATAGCTGTACAGTCAAATTCTGAGTTCTTCCTAAGCACTGCAAAGACACAGACCACAGAGAAAAGGTTACAAAATTCTGTTGTCATGTAAGAGAAAGAGGCTCTACAGGCAAGAACTTCCTAAAGACCTCATCTTCTAGCTCTGAGCACCTGTGCCCTGTACTGACCCAGAGTATATAAAGAATAGCTTTTCATCTCTCTCCATCCTCTAGTAGGTAAGATTCTCCACTCTTTAGGATGACCTTCATGAGCTTATCTTCTTTGCTTTGCTATCACCAAGCCTCATTCTTCAATAAATTTACTTTGCTCAGTAGATGCAACAGGCTGCTGGGGAAGTTCAAAGTAGCACTGTTGACTACCAAAGCCATAACACTACATCTTCTCACAACAGAGAACCTCCTGTCTATTGCAGATGTTTTATATACCTCAGCTCAGCTATTGCAAAGGCTGCTTCTCTCCTGTGTTTTTTTACATTTATCCCTGACACAGTGGAGACTGTGACTGTAGAATTTGCTTACAAAATGACTGACTGATCTCTTTCAGCACAACTTCTCCAAATAGGTTAGCTGGGGAGTATCTTGGGACTTATATCTAGAAGGATAAGCAACTTTCAATACATCACATGCTTGGGGGTTGGTAGTTGGGCTCTGAATCATATAGCTGAAGTCTGGAATTTGTTTATGCAGTCCAATTAAGATTAATATCTTAAAACTCAGCTACTTTTTATATCTATATATACAAATTTGTTGTTTATAAGTCAGCATCACATGAAAACCTGGAAGCTAATCCTACGTTTGGAAGAACATTTGCATACCTTCCCTGAAGAAAAAGGACTTCTTTTGACAGCTTCAGTGGAGTCAGTTTTTCACTCTAACAGTGAGCTTCACCCAGTGAAAAAGCCCCAGGAAGCCACCAGGTGGTTTCTATCTGCTTTCTGGAAGTCTCCATTTCAGAACACTTTTTTAACTGTAATCAGGGTTCCTGCCTTGAAAAGTCAAACTTTGTTCATTTCAGGTATGTGTCTATCTGCCAGAGTATTGCTATCTCTCTCTGTCTGCCTTTCCCTACATTGGAAAAAATAATGGTCAGATAGTACTGGATAAGATAGGGCAAGGTGGTCTTAATCTAGAGCAGGGTAGATTTGGGTTGGATATTAAAAAGAAATTCTGTACTGTGAGGGTGGTGAAACACTGTAACAGGTTTCCAAGAGAAGTGGTGAAGGCCGCATCTCCGGAGGCATTCAAAGTCAGGCTTGAAGGGGATCTGAGCAACCTTGAATTAGTTTAAAGGTGCCCTGGCTCACTGCAGGAGGAGGGCTGGGCTGTATGACCTGTAAAAGTCCCATCCAACCTAACACATGCTATGATTCAATGATTCTCAGCTCTTTCCCCTTTGCTTTTCTAGAGGCTTACAGAACAAAAATGAGAGTTCGGTTCTGATTGATATCTGAGGTCTTATTTCATATGTAAACTGAAAACACAGTAACTGAGAAATAAGAATGAAAAATTATATGATGAGCAACAAAACAAAGGAGTCTATTTTTTTATCCTTTGTGGTTTCTTGGGTTCTTTTGGGTTATATGACTGCAGTAAGCTTAACATGATTTAAGATGCAAAGCTCAAAGAGATTACAAGGAAACAAAAACGCTGCCTGAATTTATAGCACCTGGAGACTTTATAGCGACAATAATATAGATAAAATATAGCTAACTGTAGAGTGAGAGTGTTATCTCTATATAGTAAAACGGAACAAGGAGTTTATTTACATTTTTTTACCATGTTGAAAGAAATGCCTTCTCCCACCTGTGAGCAAGCTGTTTGAGTTCTCATAAAATTTTGTTCTATCTGTAATTAGCATTTATCTATGAATATAATTTAAATTAACTTAATCTTTATAAAAATTCAGACATATTGCTTGGTGCTTATAGTGTCTGCCTTTAGAAGTTCTGGGAAGATATTTCTGCTTTCCAGAGTTTTCATCAGAAAATTCTGAATATTAACCACCAATCCAATTTTTGCTTCATGCTAGAGAGTGAATTGCCATTTTGATGCTCTACTCAATATAAAATGATTACTCTCTGCTCTATTTCTAATGCCTTGATATAAAATAAAAGAGGTAATGTGGACTTTGATAAACCTGTGATGACAGTGCTAAGGAACTTCCGTTCTCGAATCATAAATGTGCTGCACTGCAACTTGTTGGGAAATACTAAAAGACACAAAAATATCCAGGGTATTTCCCAAAGCTGGAGTAATTTGTTATTTTGGTTTACATTAAAACAAGTGCTCACAGTGTATATAACATCACAATTTACCTAAATAGATTTTTGAAAATATTATTTACCTTCAGAGACATCATTGTTATTATTATTATTATTGTTGTTGTTGTTATTATTATTATTATTACTTTAGCATTGGAATGCTCATTATAGTTTGCTGACTGGGTTGGATATTAAAAAGAAATTCTTTACTATGAGGGTGGCGAAACACTGTTAACAGGTTTCCAAGAGAAGTGGTGAAGGCCCCATCTCTGGAAGTTTTCAAAGTCAGGCTTGAAGGGATCTGAACAACCTTGATCTAGTTTGAGCACATTAAATGAGCACATTAAAACAAGTGCTCATAGTGTATATAACATCACAATTTACTTAAATAGATTTTTGAAAACATTATTTACCTTCAGAGTCTTATTATTATTATTATTTTAGCATTGGAATGCTCATTAGAATTTGCTGACAGGTACCTCTTCGCTTCAGCAGGGACAATAAATAAATCATACAAACACTTTACTGCAGTTGTTAAATTCAGTTCAAAAATTCAGGGCAAATGTATTTTCTAAGTCTGCTCTTTTAGGACTTTGGGGGATGGAGCTGAGAAACAAACTGTATTTTTTTGTTAAGCACCACCAATTTCTTTGTTAATTAAAAAATAAAAACAGTGGTTTGCTTTACCTCTGACTTGTGCCCTAACAGAAGCATCTGGCACAGCCCTGGAGTTCCACCTTCTGTTCTGGTTGGTTTCCTCCAGGAGGATCATCTGCTTCCTGTGGGCTTTCGGGCCTCTCTTTCCTGTGATGGGGACCCGCTGGTGAGGTTTCACATCGCTGTAGTCCACCAGGGATTCAATAGCTCTTCCAACATTGGGCTGGAGGGCAGCATCTGCTCCTGCACTCACAAAACCTGAGCAGGGATCCACTAAAGGCACATCAATCCGGTGTGGAAATAAAGGGCAATTTGGCCATACTGGAGCCAGGGATGGCATTAATCCAGGAAAAGGAGGACTGGTTTTCTTTTCAAAGTTGGCAAAGCCGTGGCTGTTCTGAGAACCTCTCCCAGCAGTCATGCACGTATTTTTTAATGGACTTCGACTCTGTTGGCGATCCATCTCGTGAGCCAGTTCAACTGACAAGGTGGACTTTTTAAAAGCACTTGCCTGACTTTCAGCTCCACGAGGAAATACAGTCACACCCTTCTATCGTTCCTATGTGGCAGTAAATTCAAAAGACTCCACTTGCTCCTGCTTCTGCAAGTTCCGGGAGCCCTAGACAACAATCCACAGTAAAACTAGATTTCATCCTCCAGCAGATCAGTACAGAGAGAGTTCATAAAGAGCAAGGCAGTAGATTATGCTGTGAATTCTTCCCTGAAAAGACATTTATCAAGTAAGATACAGAAAGAACACAGCCTCTGAATGAGCAGAGAGTTTTTTTGTTCCTTGGTAACGGTGGAAATAACCTCACAATGAAATGTGTCCTGGTGTGAAACATGGTCCCTGTATACCACAGTACAAGTGGGTATGCATAACAACTTGAAATGGCACTAACCATTCTTACTCATCTAGTAGAAGCAAAATTAAGGATATGGTGTTTTCACTAGAGTATTTTCAAACAAGCTGCTGGTATCACAAATTAAACAGAAATACAGATTTAACACAAAGAAAATTTATCAAACATAACTGCAGCAAAATGCAAGTGCAGAAAACTTAAATTACGTGGAGTAAATCACATTGACATCAAATATGTCCATGCAGCTTAATTGCTTCCACAGTTTTGCTATTTGTTCTATCAAGATGGCTGTTTCATGTCACACATCAGCATATGCAACACCCATTTCCAAATCCCAAGATCATAGGTCTTTATTTAGCAATCTAAACAAAAGCAGTCTGATTTTGAGAGGTCTTCTCTGCATAAATTCAGTGTCATCTGCAAACATCCAGCACTCTGGAAAAAATCAAACCATGTTTATTTGGACAGTCCAATTAGCATTATGGGGCCTTTGTGGTGGTATCAGGAAAAAATAGGGCACAGTGTTTTAGTATTTATGTATGTTAAATTTCCTACAGATACAACTTCCTTGAATTCTTAACTTGCTCTTGATTAACACAAAATCACTAATGGGCCTAAAATATTAGAGTACAGTTTTATAGTAATAAAGTTTTTGTTCCATGATGCAGGACCATGGTGATTTTTCTTTGAAGTAGTTTGCTGATAGAGCAGAGAATAACTGAATGAAAAAACTTTTCTTTTATTAAGACAAATTTCATCTACAGGTCATGAGACCTACAATGGGTAAAAACTGACAGCAGATAATACTATATATAGTTTTAGCATTGCAAGGCTAAGGTAACCTTATGAAAACAAATAATCCTTTGTCTGAAACAACTTGTGTCCACTATCATACTTCTACATTCAAGATAGTGAAAAGATACTTCCAAGTTTGTCCTCTGCCTCTAACAAACCCTTAAAATGTCCTACTGCTTTCTTTACTGACATTCAGTAATTTTCACATCAAATATATTCAGTTTTATACTATAAATAGCATGCAGTGTTGCAGACGTGACATTTCAGACCCCCTGCTCAGCTTCTCCTGGAAAGCTCCAGAAAGAGGTGAAGCAAAGACAAGGAAGCCAGGTAAAAAAGCATGAAAGGCTGCAAGGCATACTCATTGCTCCATTTTGCTCCATTTATTATGCAGAATGAGATGCAATTAAAGCTTTATTTTGGATTTTATTGACAGATATTCTGTCCAGATTATCCTGGAAAGTAATCTTATGACATGAGGCTGAATTATGTTTACTGTCAATTTTCAGAAGTGATCCCATGCTTTAAGGAAGAATATCGGTCATGCATCTATGCTAGTCCTCTTTACTAAATGCCTGCCTTTTGCTTTCTTTAAGGAGTCCTATGGAGTCTTTTTGGTCCTTTGATATAAACAGCTATTCTACTCTGGCCCAGTAACAATACACCAAAATTTCCAAGAGAGTGAAACTTTCTTGTCAGACTTTATTTGCTTCCCAAATAATTCTATTTTCCCTCATCCAATCTTTCAAAACACCGCTTTTCTAACCTACAACAAATTAAATACTCTTACGCAGCATGAATAAGCTCAAGTCCTGAGAGCTTCCCGAGCCTTTTTGTAGCAGAGCAGTAAGGGCTGAGCAGCACAGCCGTAAATGCTCATGACACTGACTAGATCAGCGCAGTTCCTTACTTCTGCAAGGCAAACTTCCTTGCTCTTCCCTCAGGAACAACTGCAGGCCGCAGGCAGGCAGCTCGCTGCCTCCTTGGCCGCCCCCAGGTGCAGCTTTTGCACCACCGCTCGGCTGTTTGGAAGACGTCGCCCCTTGAGCGGAGTGCTACCGCGTTATCGATTGGGATGAATTATGTACCATTTGCCAGATGGACGACTGAGGATCGAGCCACCTCGGCGGCAGATGTTTCCCTGGGGTTTGAGGATGTGAAAGCCCCCCTACTCCCCCTCCTTCGACAGAGACACAAGCGCAGCGCTTCGTACTGCGGCTGGGAAAGCCCCGCCGCCGCTTTCCCCCCTGACAGGTCGCGGCAGGGAAGGTCGGAGGCCGGCGAAGCCACTTCCACCTCGGCGGCTCGCCCTTCCCTTCCCGCCCTGCCCGTCCCGGCGCGGCGCCACCGCCACTCCCCTCGCCTCGCCCGGCCGCGCCTCGCCCTGCGGCCGTTGGGCCCGGGTAACGGCTGCCGCGAGCCCCCGCGGTGGGGAGAGGGGCCCGGGGCTTCTGCGATGTGGCGTGGAGCGCATGGCAGGGCTCGGGGCTGCCGCCGGGCAACCACCGCCCCCCGCCGCCTCCCGGCTCGCCGCTTCCTCTTCCACCTTCTTCTTCTTCTGCTCCTCCTGCTGCAGGCACCCCCGGCAGGTATCGTCCGGCGGGGTTGGGGGGAGCCGCCCGGCAGCCGTCGCAGGAGTGTCTCTCGCATCACGCCGGTGCTTGCGCAGGTGCCGAGAAAGGCGAGGGCGAGGCACAGGCCGCACCCGTCCCGCAGCTTGGGGGAGGCGGCGCTCTTTGCTGCCCCTGCCCTGCCTAGAGCATCGGACCTTAACTTCACAGTCTTTCCTGAGTGCCCCAACTGCCCGTGGCTTTGTCACAGAATCACAGAATCGTAGAATCGTTTTGGTTGGAAAAGATCTTTAAGGTGATCGAGTCCAACCGTTGTCCTAGCACCGCCAGCCGAGTAAACTACTTCTCTAAGCACCATATCTTGTCTTTTAAATGCCTTCAGGGCTGGCGACTCCACTTCTCCGGGCAGCCTGTTCCAATGCTTAGTAACCATTTCAGTGAAGGAACTTTTTCCTGATACCCAATCTAAACCCCTTCTGGCACAACCTGAGGACACTTGCTCTGGTTCTATCGCTTGTAACTTCGGACAGGGGACTAAACCCCACCTTGTTACAGCCTCTTTCAGGTAGTTGCAGGGAGCGATAAGGTCTCCCTCAGCCTCCTTAAGTTCTAAACAACCCCATTTCCCTCAGCCATTCCTCATGCGTTTATTCGCTCTCTTGCACACCCATATGTTTATGTTGTTGCATATATGACATTCTTTACAGCCTGGTAGTTTTGTGTTGATAGCAGGTGTGCTGTTCCATAAGATGGGACCTGTGCATTTTGACATCCAGCTTTCCCCTGTGGGTTTTGTTAGATATTTGTCAGTGGGGTTGCTCACAATATACCCATCATATCCACCAGTGGGATTAATTTTACTTTCTGTCTTTGGAGGTGAACACTGATGCAGGAAAGCCTAAAGATTATCCTCGTAATATTTTATTTCATTCAAAAACGAATAGTGATTGCTGGGGAGAGGAACTTTTCTCCTTCCTATGCACCAAGGAAGCTGCTTGCCTGAGGGAGTCTAACACCACAGGAGGGCGAGATACATTGTCCCTGAGTACCTGGTGTCTTTGGTACTCAACTGAAAGAGCTGCATCACTTTGTAGAAGGCTCAGAGGTACAGAAATAGTTTGTGGTAGGATACCAAGACTGCATTCCTGATGTATTAATGCTGATCTTGTATCTGCTGTGTATGTAATTGCAGCTGTCAGCCCGCACCAATTTGGAAATCCGGTTGTATGGCCTCTCAAGTCTTAAGACTGGGAATACACTGAAATGACAGTCTCTTCTTCCTAGTGAGGTTTTGAAACTTGGACATAGTAATTCACTTAGGCTTTCTGATACTATTAAATTAGATTATTTAGTCTGTGCATTCATGTGCATACTTGCCAGATCTTATTATTCTGTAATCTAATTATGATTGAGTTTCACCAATTTGCTTAGAAAGTCAAGGTCTTTTTCTGGAGGAACAAGATCAGAGGTGAAGTTTGAAATTATTTTATTCTCTCACACAAAAAAAAAAAGAAAAAAAAAAGAAAATCCATGGGCAGTATTTTAGTATAGTATATATTCACAACACCTTGTTGCAGTCTTCCTTCTGTCTTTAGTTTTAGCAGGCATAATAAGCATTATCAATTCCAAAACAGGCACTTACTTTATATATTGCATTGGGGTGTTCAGTCTGAGTTCAGACTAATGCAGAGAATGTGGAACACCTTCTTAAAGGATTTTTCATTTTGTTTCCTTGTTTACTAATGTGGACAATTTTGGTTTTTGGTTTGTTTTTCTGAAGTGAATAATTAAACTTTTTTGAGGACAATGTGGAGCATGTTTCTTAAAATGGCTCAATTGCATTTGACTTTTCTGACCCATTTGAAGGAAGTTTCCATCTTACTGAACACCATTCTAAACTTTAGCTTCCAATATGATAAGGAAAAGGTCTCCTTCTAAACTTATGAAATGTATTAGTGATGTAGATATCAGAAAATATGAAGGCCTATTTGAAAATCATAATATGGTTCATATCTGGCAGACTTTTGTGTAAAGATTTAAACTTAACTGAAACACAAACTGAAGTTTGGTTTCTCCTTTCATATGATTAGTAATAGAAATGGCAGAAATGGTAGTATTTTTGCTTAGAACTTACTTTCAATAGGCAATGTAGAAATGCTAGATGTAATTAAAATACTTGGATATAGAAAAGTTTGACGATTAGAACAACTGAGCAAAAACAAATAAGTAGCATTGCTATTTATATACTCCTTAGTGCAGAAATCTATTTACAAAACTTATCTGAAAACATAATTTCTTTGAAAAAAACTTTTAGCAATTACTATAACTAAAATACAAATTTTCCTATCCATAGCGTTTTCATTTCTAGATAAATTAATTTTATGCCTATTTACATCTAGTAATACAACATTTTATTAATTAATAAATCAATTGTTTATTTAAGCTTCAAACTGTTTACTGCCACTACCATTTTCAGACCAAATTTAATTTTGTGATTAATTGTTTTGAAGATAATTGATTTTGCAAGTGTAATGTTCATTTTAAGACTAAAAGATTGAGAATAAAATACTTTGTGAAACAGTAGAATATAATTTATATGAAATTTAAGTGAGTGAATAGCATTCACTTGCAACTCAGTGGGCGTAGCAATGAATGCTGATTTGGTCAGTCATAATCTACCCAGATTTTGTCTTTTGGCAAGCAGTGGGGAAGAGATTCCTCGTTGCTTGGCACACTTGAAACTCCTTCCAACCAGGAAGAAGCAGGAGCATTGATTTGTCTGAGAAGGTACAATCCACCTGCTACCCCTGATCTTGAATTTGTTCTCTTCCCCATAGCCAGAAATCCTTAGAAATATGAGTGCCATTTCTCACAGTATTTGGTTAGAATTTATACATCTGTCAAGTAGATTTAAAATGCATCCAACAGGATGTTAGTATTTTACACAACTCTCTACAGGATCTTGGGCCTGTTTTGATGGCATATATTAGTAGTAAAGCTGTTGAATCAAACTCCTTCAGATTTTAAAGTCCTCAGCATAGCTACTTTGTATGGCAAATGTACCTTTGAATTCCAGTCTTCAGGAATAGCTCTTTAGGTGGCTGAGCAGTTTGAATCAGTCTGGATTTGGGGATGAATTAGTCTAGACTTCTGTGTATCATGTAGTGATGAAATATGCTATTTCTTCATCTGTGTTATTCTGCAAAATGTTGCTCATGTCTTCTATTATGCCTGTAAGAAGTAAAACACAATGAGGAATCAGACTAAATATGTTTCTAGTGCATTTGGTCTGCTTAAAAAATTTACTTCTTGTAATTAATTCAGAAGTATCACTTTTCTAAAAAATGAATGAAACTTAGCTTTTCTCACTGCTTGTTAAGTGCAGGTTCAAACTGAAGGGTTGGAGTGATATATTGCATGACTTTAAACTGCAGTTTAAGCACTTGCCTTGTCCTTTATTGTTTTCATTGCTCTTGCTGTGGCACTTGATCACCTCTTAATACTTTTTTCTTTCTATGAAAATCTTTTTAGGCTGATTGTATGCACTCTTAAAATTGAGAGTGAGAACCTGATCATTTTTGTTAGAAACAGTTGCAGAAAGTACCATTGAAATAGTATGTGATTAGGGTAGCAAAGGAATTCAAGTAGGAAAACTGAAAAAGAAAAAAAAAAACCTTAAAACAATTATAAAGGCAGCATAGAAAGGGAGGGAAAGAATGTATAAGAGTTACGTTTCATACACAGACAGAAACCTTTTTTGACTGAAATGGCTTCTATGCAAATGAAACAATGAGAGAGCATTTAAGCTGCCTTTCTCATAGTCTAGCCTGGGCTGCCATTGAAGCTGCGAAAAAAAAAATTCCAGAAGTTTTAAATTATTATCCTTAAGTAACCAATTACTTCCACTTTTTCTAGTTCCTTTCAAATAGACAGTTCAAGAGCTCCATCTTTGGGTTTAAATTATTATTGTTAAAAAAATATTATTCTTTCTGCATTAAGAAGCACCTAAACATCTCATATAGTTATGTATATCTGCTCATAACTTGTCAGTTTCCAGTGCTTAACTTTTCTAGATTAATTTATCCAGTTGCCTTCTCATGGGCTTTGAATACTTTCAGTACTTTCTCTGTAAGATTGGATCTGAATACTTTCTGTATAAGATTTTTTTTCAATTTTCTGTCATTAATATGTGTTCAATAATTCTGTTTTTCCTTTCCAATTACGATACACAAACTCAGTTCTTAAAATATTTATAAATAATAGTGGCAGAAGGCATTTTAAAATGGGCTGTTTTTCAGGTAGGAATCATAATTTGCTATAAATTAGTATGCTTTTATTAAAATCAAAGCATATGCTGATTTTTGTTAATGGAGAATCTCATCTCATTCTTTTGGGAGCTAAATGTTACTAAAAAATTAGTTTTGTTTCTTCCAATGCAGCAGAATTTTAAAAGACTTAGTATAAATATTCCAGTGAGAAAAACTGAATCCATTTTGTTTTTCAATAAAACCTCTGTTCCTTCCAGGTGGTCTTTTGGGAAAATTAAATTATTTTAAAAGTTCCTCCAGCAAAGTTGTGGAAGTGGTACACAGTGAAGAAATACTACAAAGTAAATTAAGCTACTAATCCATCAAATCTGAAACTACTCTTCTGATTATCATATCCCAGTTTTAATTTGTGGGGGGTTGGTTTTTTTTCCTTTTTGGGAGTGGTGAAGTCTGTTTTGTTGGTTTGGTTTTAGTTTTTTGATGGTTTTTGGTTGGTTGGTTTGGGTTTGGTGATTTTTTTTTCTTCTCAAGCAAGGCTTTATTTCTCTCTACTTTTTAAGTATCTTCAATGGCATACTATAGCCACATTCTGAAATTAAAAGTACAGACAGTTTTTTTTTATTTACCTTATTTATTTTGTCCTGAAAAATCTTTGATTCCTTTTTTCTGCAGAGAAGTATAGTTACCATTTGTATAATAGATGGAATGGATAATTTCCCATTATTGCTTACATCAAGATAAATCAAACCAGAGATGAGATTCGACCCCTCTCTCATTGCTCTCAATAAAAACCTTAATCTGTAAGCAGTTTACCAGAGTATTTATTGCTGCTTTTAGTTTTGGAATATTGAACCTAATTTAGTGATAAGCACTAGTCTGGTACCACAAAATTACTCAGCTCATCATTAAATAATTGCTGCTACTATATTCAGTATTTTATTGCTCTCTTTTTAGTCAGGACTTCCTATTCTTTGTTATTTACTTTATTTCACAGATTATCTGAAAGAATTAGAAATCATGAGCATACCTTAACTCTCAGTATCCTGAGTTTCTTTCAAGCAGGAGGTGGAGACAAAGAACACAAAATGCTGAGAGGTCTAATAGCCATTATCTGCTGGCTTCAGTTCTGTACCTCTGGAAACTCTGTAAAAAAACCTTGGATTTGACTTGTACTAGACTGTCAACCTGACAGATACTTCAGTTTTCTTTCAGAAGCCGTGTGTGTCTTCAAAGCTTTGCAAAAATTACAAATGTATTTTTAATTTCTATTTAGAAGAAAAGAAATTCAAATTATAGCCATTAAAATAACTTATATTTCTTTTAATGGGGAAATTCAGAAAATCACAATCATGACAGAGCCAAAGCTCATTATTTCATTAATGGTTGGTATACACATTGATTGATATCCCGACTGAAGTTATCATAACAAGGCAGCTAAATTTTAGCCTCATTTTAGACAGTGCAGATCTCCATTCTCCCCATTTGGAACAGTCTTAATTTAAAATGCAATCGTTTTCTTTTTTAAAGTAATATATTTAAATCTAAACTGAAATGTGTTTAGAATGTTTTTTCTGTATCTGTCCACTGTCACTGGTTTTTGTTACCTTAATGCAAGTCATGTATTGTGACTCTCAAATCATGCATATAAGACATTAGGTAAGTATTAACTTAATATCCATTGATGAACAATTAAGAATGTACATTGATCTAAAAAGTATGCTGCTTGCTTTTTCAGATAAATTATACTGTTGTATTAATGTTATTGTTCTATCTTGTAACAGTTCAGTCCTCAAAGAGATTTTTAAGAAGTGCGGGGTCAAGATGCAGTAGCTTAAAAATAGTGGGATCTGCCACGTTTCCAGGTATTTTACTTTAAACATAGTGTAACAAGTTTTAGTGAAAATATTTTTTTTTACCAAGACCTTTCTTTATCATATCCCTTGTTGAACTGCTTTAAATGGTTTTAAGCTATTTAATTCATTGCAATTCTGTACTGACTTATGTATACTTAATAGGTTATTTAATTTTTGTAGCTTTTTTATTCTTACTTATATTTTTTATGGATTGAAGAGAATTTTTTTTATTGTTATAAAAATACCAGTGTTATGTATAATCTTCCAGCTGCCTGTAGGAATTTTGCTCTGAAGTGCTGCTTTTTTGCTGTTGTAGGTGTTTTGACTTCATCTTACTTCCGTTGATAGAACCTGAGACTTGAAATTTATATTATACCCTAAAAAACAAAATAAAGAGAAAAGAATTAATTGTGTTCTAAATTAAATCATCTTACTCCAGAACATAATAACACTTTCTCCTTAACTAGTACTATCTCTTTCATTAAACAAAACAATTATTCGAAAATATGAAAATCAAATTAAAGACTAGGCTGTTACTGGTTGTCCTATATTACTCATGTTGCTATTTCTCTGAATGCACATTTCTGGCTTGGTTTTGGTAATACTTTTCCCCATAGTTTTCTCCATATGTATTTTCTAGTTATAGCTTTACTAGTAGCATATCTAGAAACTGTATTTCTGCTTTTTAGGGGAATCCTAAAATACAATATAAAAAAAAAAAATTTTTTTATCTGATTTCTTAGACATATGAATTTTTTTTATCCCGAGGTGCAACAATTCTGGGAAATGTTTGGTTTGTTGTTGTTGTTGTTTCTTTGGGGGATTCTCTTAGTAGTTTAACTTACAATATCATTTAGCATTGATATTAAATAAAGTCTATGAGTGGTCTAAAGGTTCATCCTATCAGTATATCAACATATCTCTGTCTTCTGATTGTGAGTCATGTCTGTAAACATGGCTACGACTGGAATGGCAGAGGGCAATTTGAAAGTTAGAAGACAAGATTAAAATGTTTTCTTCCAACTTTGTTTCTAAAGATTATGGTATTAATAAAGAATGGGACAGACCATTACTAAACTTGGCTCCAGTGTTCTTTCGACATGCAGGGCAACATCTCTGCTTTGAAGGATTTTTTCACCAAAATTGGGTTAAATACAAAGCTACACTATTAAAATCCTATACTTTTAAAATACATGACATAAGTGAATTATTTTTGGATTGCTATCTTAGATAATTTTTTTATAGTGGAGAGAAAATAATCAAATAAAATAGGTAGCAAAGAATTTATTTAAAAGAGTAATACTTAATTTTAAAAGAAGAATTAGGTTATACCTGTAGCTGTTTTTTCAGCCATTATTTTCTATCAGATGCACTTCTGCTATGTTATTGCTATGTTACTTTTTTAGAAAACTGTCATGGATATTTGCAGCAGTGAGACTGAATTTACCATCTAGTTTACAATAATAATGTCACCATAATTTTGTTACTTTTTATTATGGATGCAAGACAGAACAAAGTGACTTTGAGGAAATAGAAAATGTGAAGAGAGATACACAGTGTGTACAATTTTGTCCCAATAGATTATTACAAAAGCCAGTCAGTTAGGAAATTTTGAGCAGTATTAAGGATTTTCAATGGAAAAGCCCCAGTCATATTGGCAGTTGCATTAACATGTAAAATTCGTATTAATTTTCATGCTTTGTGGTTAAAAACTGAAATAACACTTGCAAATGACATCTGTCTCCATGATTTACTATTGTACAAAAGAAAACATGCTTTTCTGCTTTTTGTTACATAAGCTACTGTAAAAAACTGATTATTAGCTGGGATTGGTTTACCTTCTGATCTTAAGACTATAAAGACTCTGAAATAATTCTTATGTATTCATTGTTACATATAAGTATTTATTCTGTTTGAACAACTTCTTACTGTAATGTGAATGCAAGAGGCTTTTAAGATGTTAATATAAATGAACTGTCATACTTTGTGAGGAGAGAAAACCTTGGTATCTTTACTACCAGTTGCCACACTGGAAAAGTGAAAATGTTTTTTGATCATTAATCCCTTCCTGCAAGAAATATTTGAACTGTTTTCTACTTGGAGGGAATCTGAAAGAGTCAGTAGTAAGGTACTATCATGGTAATTTGCTTATTTAACTCAATTGTAATTATTAATCAGACTGTCCAAATCACAGATGTCATAAATGTAATGTTTTATACTATCTGTAGCTTTTCACTGGTATTAGGTTAGCCTGACACAGACCATGGTATATGCTAGGCCTCACTGGAGCATAAATATTTAGCTTCCCATGCTTCTGAAGAAGATAAATGCTTTGCAGAACATCAGTGGGAAGGGAAGCAAAACAAATTGTGCACAGTGAAATGCTGTGTATTGTGGAAGTGATTATGACTACAGCAGTCACAATTTACTGAAGATCTAGAAGCACTTGTACATTACAAATTGCATGCAAGACATGCACGCTTGCTTTACCATGAAACTAAGTAAATCCTCACCTTGCTTAGTTTTCTTCCTGTCTCATCTGAATTAAACAATAGGCAGGTCACCATGTAGTAAGCTAGAACACTAAACCCTTTTTATGCAAATACATTGTGCACTGGTAAAAAGCAATAGCTAATAGAATGTAAACAGTGAACTTTCATATCTGAGTATCCTGAAACTTCACTCTCTCCACGTGTTGGTGACCAACTGAGACAGTGCTGCAGAAGCCCATGCTTAGTAGAACCTGCTAAGTGATGTCCCAGTGCACTGTGATCCTTGTTTACACAGCCAGATAAGCTGAGAACTAGATAGAATTACCTCAAATTTAGTTTACATAGAAAACAATGCTGTTCTATTTTGTATTTCATCTTGATGGTAGAGTTAACGGAACCAGTCCCCAAATTAGAACTCTATTCAAGATTATTGTTGAGCCACTGTCTTGAAATTTGTATATCTCACTGTAAGGACATAATTGATAAATGCTTGATGCTAATGATAATGTTTTGGGTTTCTTTCAGTTAAAGTTTATGTCAAGGTGAATCACAACAGTCCATGTATTTTATGTGTTACACATCATCTGCGAAACTTAGAACTTATTGATCCAGTATTTCAATGGAATGGACCAGCTGGTAGTCTTTCTTCAGGTAAGCAATTCTTTTCTTACATGTACCCCACACCCTGTCTCCTTTCCCCTGCTCCTCCTACCCAAAGCCTCATGAGGGTTATAAGGGTGGGAAATGTAAATGAAGTAACTGAGGGTACTTTGCGAGTTTTTCTATGTAATTAATATAAATTAAGTTATATTTTTCTGAAAAGGGTGAGATAAAAAAAATGAAAACATATTTTTAGATTGATGTAATGAATGATGCCATATCTAAAGAGTATTAGAGCAGGACATGTTGGATGCAACTGAGACTGAGGATAACATTCTTTGCTGCACAGAGAGACAGCTGGGAGTATTCAGCAGACAAAATAATAGAATGATGGGTGGTGTGATCTAACCCAATTGCCTTTTCAGTTACAGACTAATTTCCTTTATTGCAACTTGTAATTGAAATAAGCAACTTGTTATGCTGCTGCTTGTCCTTTTGTGGTGCATCCCTTAAAAAATACGGTTTATTCTTCTCCCCTTAGGTAGTGAAGCACTGCAGTTCCATCTTTAGACTTCTTTAGGGTAAAAGTCCCAGTTTTCTCTGCCTCTTGTATGTGCTCCAACTCCCTAATCATATAAAAAACTTTCTTATTGACTTGAATTAGTTATTGGTCTTATAATGAAGATTTAAAACTGGACATGGTGTTCCAGACTGCCCAGATGAGTGCAGAGTTGGGAGAGAATAATCACTTCTTTTGACCTGCTGGATATACTGTTGCTATTGCAGCCTAGTATGCAGTTAGCCTTCAGACACCGCTGAAAAAGTGTTTCTGATTCATATACAGTTTAAAATCCACCTGTACTCCCAGGAACTTTTTTACAGGGCTGCTCCCAAGTCACCAGGTCACCATGTGCAAATGTTGCTGCTCTTATTCAGTCTCAGATGTAGGACTTTGTATTTACCACTGTTGAGCTTCGTGAGGTTGCTGGCAGACTGTCTATTTAGTCATGTAAGGTCCCACTGTATGGCAGCTGTGTTCTGTAGTCTGTCAGCCACTCTGCCAATTTGATGTCTTTTGCATACTGGACGAGAAAGCATTCAGTCCTTTTGTGTAGGCCACTGGCAAGATGTCAAGCAGTACTGCTGCTTTTATCACTCCTGAGGAAAGCTCTAACTACTAGACACTCAACACAGTGTCTAGTGTCAAGTGGCTACCTGGTAGACCAATCTTCAAAATGATGATGCAGGCAGTTTTTCATTCATCTTGTATTCCACTCATGAAATCCATATGTCCCAAGTTGGGCTACAAGGATGTGTTGGAGGACCATACTGAAATCCTTGCTGAAGCCTTTCAGTGTATATGACATCTACTGTTTTCTCCTCATCCTCAGAGGCATTTGGTTAATTCCAGAAGATACTCAGGCTGTCCAGCCAAGGTTTGGCAATGGCAAATTGATGCAGCCCGTTCTCAATAGTTGGTATTCATGCATCTGGAAATGTATTCCATCTGTTCTATCATCTTCTCAGGGTCTAAGGTGATGATAGCTAACCTGTGATTCCCTGGGTTTTCCTCCGTGCCTATTTTTATGATGGATGTATTTTTTTCAGTCTTTCTGGTCATTAAGGACCTCATCACCGTCAAAATAGACAAGTGTCATTAATTAGTCAGCTCTCTCTCATCCTCAATTATATATCAATCTGTTCTACAAACTTGCATATTCAGCTAACTTAAGTAAGTCCCTGACATCACACTTCTCTCTCCCTGTAGCCTCTTCTGTAAACTCTGGTAGAGTCTGGGGCAGGGCAAAAGGGTTCCTGCAAGGAATAAGTGAAACAAAGGCAACATTGTGTACCTTGTTGTTTTCCACCTCATTTGTTACTAGGTCATTCAGCCTGGAAGCAACATTTTTATTTGGTCTTCCTTATTATGTATGTGTCTGGTGGCCCTTCATGTCGCTTGACACTTTCAACCTCTGGTTAATCTGCTCATGGACAATTTAAACATTCTTTTTCAGAAAGCTGCCACTAATGAAATAGGTGTCTTAATCTGCTAGTTTAGCATGAAAAATCCAAATAATTTTTTTCTGCATAGAGTATGTCCGGCTACTTTTACACATATTATTTTTCTCACATAGCTAGGATTGCTTAGAGATCATGACGGGCTCTTCAGCAATATCTTTCCAAATCTGAGCAGTGAAACCAAGTTCTTTTTTGTTTGTTTCTTTCTGTGTGTGCATGTCTCCTTATCCTTTAGTGAAATTTCATTTTTAAAAAGGAAAATAAGCATTATGATTAATTTATAAACATGTTCAATAGGTTACTTTAGTTTATAATTTGCTTTATGAACCATTCATACTTCTACAATGGCAGCATTTCCAAATCCTATTTGCTTTCCTCTTAGTTTATACTGCTGTCTGTCAGAACACTGTTCTGGTCTTATATTTTCAAGTAACAAAACAGACCAAAGGCAGCCTTCTGATTCACAGTTAACACAAATTGCTTGTTTCACTCCTCTGACTTCTGTTTACTCAAACTAAAGTTTCAAAATTGTAGAACAGAAAAACATGGAGACCTCAGACTTCTTCCAGTTAACAGGTTTAAATCTCTTTGGGCGGGTTGCTTTAATAGTATTCCAAGTTGCTGTATCAACATTGGTTCACTAAAACTATGGCGGCAGAGGTTCTTGGCTCTATGGCAACTTCAGGTGTACTACAATCAGCGTTAGGCAGGCAAAAACCACTTTGTTAAGAGGAGAGAACTTGTTTTCCTGACATAACTTTCTATAGGGATGAGAAAGTTTTTAGAAAAATTATTTTGCAAAAGCAGTAATGAGAGGACTTCAGCCACTATGATTTGGGTTAATAAATACGACAAAAGATATGGCAAAGATCAGAGCTTTAGTTCTCAAATCTATTTTGTTTTTCTGACAATAATAATCTGATAGCTATTCCATCATACAGTAGCAAATGACATTCTAGTTTATAGATTTAACATCCTGAGTAGTTCATCATCAGATTGAAACCTGTTCCTCATCAAAAAATAAACAGTGGGTTGTTAATGTGAGAGCCTAGGCTAATACAGAACTGCAAACCATTCTTGTCAAAGAATTCACACTTTGAGTCTTTTTAATAATACTCCTTTTTACCAGCACTTGATTTTTTTTAAACAAAGTGATATTTGTGGCAAAATTAAGTTAATTAAAAGATCAAATAGTTTCTGGAGGAACAAAGTTGTCCTACACCCTCCTGCCAAGTATGTGAAAAGATGCACTTCAGTCAGGCTGTTTTTTCCCCAGCATCTTTCTTTAAAATTGCATACCAGGAAAATAAGCATGCTTTTACAGTTAAGTAAAAGTATAAGTTATATAAGTTTGAATAGAAGTGTGGCTTTGAAGTGAATTGCTTGCCTGTACCCATAATTATTTTGTGCACAGCTTAACAGTCAATAACAATTCACTTTAACAGCAAATAACCCTTGCTTTCTGCATTTTCTCATAATGACAAATACATTTATTTCATTTTTGTCTTTACTAGAAAATAGCAATGTGCAAATATCACCATCAGGAACTTTAATATTGAGGCACTTCAACCTGAGTGGAATTTACACTTGTTCCATTCGTTATAAGCTAACAGCAATGCAAACTGATAAAAACCTCACAATAAAATACTTTATTTATGGTAAGTTATTAGTTCAGGTAAGTTTGCTGTTGCCTTGAAAAAATTTTATTTTTTAAAATGTGTGTTACTATTTTTAAATAAATAGGCATATTTATAAATAAATTTGCAGAGATAAAGACAGTCTGTTTCTTTGGGAAACAGTTTTTAATATTCATTACTACCAGACAGTTCATTTAATGTAATTTACAGAGCCTTAAATGAGGCTCAGTGGCCTACTAGAAAGCTCCTGAATAAATTTCTTTTTAAAAAAGAAACATACAAAATAATGAAATGTAACAAATTGAATAGACAGTAATCCTTAATAACATCAAAATAGTATAATTTTAAATAGAATTATTCTTTATGATATTACTTTTAGCACAGCTGTATGGATTTATTTCAAACATATTAGTATCTTAACTATTACCTGACTTTATTTTTTAACTATGTATCATTTAATTATGCTATATTTGTAGCTTATTCTTTCCTGTTCTGTAAGTGAAATCAAATACTGTAATGTATTTGATGCTTTAGTATTAAGTACTTTTGTATCAAAGGTTGTAAAGGCAACATCATTTATTCATTACTAGCTCCTTTTCTTCTTTAGAGGATACTTTATTCTTGTGGAGATGTAGACAAGAGCTCTTTTTGCCTTCAGCAGGAATGATTTTTAATTTAAAATGCATAGTAGTGATCATTAAGAAACATGGTAGAGCACAATAACCTAAATTAACCTCCAATGTAAATTAATTTTACTTTGGCACAGTCACCTCCATACAGAATAACCATGACTTCTGGCAGCTAGCTTGCTTGACAGAACTGGAAAGGAAAAGGTTTTTCTGAAACAGTTTTGATGGAAAATATTACATTTCTCAGTAATTCAGATTTATATCCTTCACTAAGGATCCAATCTGAATGTTAGCATACAAAATTCAAGTTTCGTACATATACAGAAAAAAATCTAGGATATGCAGGAGCAAGGGAAAATAAGTAAGGTAGAGAATCTTATGAGCTGCCTATGTTGGATATTTGGATGTACTGCTTCTGCTTTCAGCTGTTTCAGTTTCTGTTTCATTGTTCTTTGTTCCCTGCCAACCCCTTCTCCTTTCTGTGATTCTACACACACCATGACACCTATTCTTCATTCTTTTACATTTTGTTTAACATTGTGCTGTGTTGATCTCCAGCTTCGGGTAAGTAGAGTGGTTATCATGAAATAACAACAAACATGCATTTTAGAGTACATAGGCTTATTTGTAAAAGATGCCCAGGTATTCACGTAGCTTTGCAGTGAAGGTGAAATAGTTGATCTGTCCATAAAAGCAAATTTCATGCCTATATAAAAGCTTTTTCAGCTCCTTCTGTTCACAAAGAAGGAATTCCTGTTTATCTTATTAGTTGCATCTTCTATTGAACTCTGGGGAGGAGGATTCATCTTTTAAGCCCTTTAAAATACTTATGTGACAGTTGAGAAAAATATATATAATATACTAGTATAACTGGCCATGGTGTGTGAGATGAGCTATTGTGTCACATACTAAGAGGGTATTTTCTATGATTAACTTTAGCATTTATAATCCCAACCCTTTTCTGTAATTTCATTTTGGCTTAAAATATTAAAAATTACATTATTAAGGAGTAAGGCTTACCTATAGATATAAACAAGAATGTTGACTTGTAAAACTCTGATTCCAACTGGTTTAGCATACCCTATTTTATCACTAAAAATGCTCTGGGAGTGCAAAATAGGTTTTATTTGTAATTTAAGAATCTTAATTGGCAATTTAATTTTCAAATACACAAATCACTTTCCTTCTTTTTACTTCATATATGTATCTCACAATCTTTCACGTTTTTTTCTGCAGCTTACACTGATCCTAAAAGTTACTATGAGTTCACAGCCCGGTATCACGCAGGCCCCTGCAACAGTTATCATAATACTTCTTTTGAGAAAGCATTGATTCAGATACTGAACAGACTTGTTGGTGAACTTTCTTGTGAGGTTACGTTAATTAAGGCAGAGTGCCATCATGTAAAAATGCAGAGAGCTGGTCTACAGAATGTGATCTTCTTTACATTTTCAGGTAAAAAACTGCCTTGCTTTTTAAGAATGGTTAAAATTTTTATATTTAATTGAATGTATTGATTTCTGCACTGCAGCAAGTATCATGCTTAATAATTAAGTTTCCTGAGTGCAAAAATGAATCAAAGTATTGCATGTGAAACTCATACCAATATCAAGAAGATAATTGATCTGCTCAGTAGTGCATATTTTACATGATTTCAGAAGATCTTAGAACTTTCTGTAGCTGTGGATAGGTGGACATGTCTTTAGTTTTGTATCATAACACATTATCATGTCCATTGTTGCACAAGACCATAAGAAGGAAGGTGATGCACCTATAGGTATTCTGTAGCTCCTCAGGTTAGCTTCATCGAGCCACTTACAAAAGGTATAGGAATCACTCCATGGATGTGCCTTGGTCTTTTATTAACAGATTCCAAACAGCAGATGAAGAATGGATGTCTTGTTTTCAAGAACTAAAGCTAAATGGGATGAACAACAATAATTTTCCCTTTTTAAGTGGCAACAGTGAATGAGGGAGATTTCATGATTTTGCATTTCTTTAAAAAAAAAGAAAAAGAAAAAAAAGGAGCCTAAAGGAGGCCTGGGGTAAAACTGAGTTGCCAAAAATGCTGATTTAGCTTGATCTAAAGCAAATCATTAGGTGGCTTGGTAAGATGTCACCAAATTAGGGGATATTTAAAGATTCTGACTGATTCTGTCCAACTATTAACCTAACCTAATCTTTCTACTAGTGAAGTAGTTTCTTACAGTTAGTCCTGAGGTTATTGAAACTACATACATGATATTTAGTTCATGTGCAGGCTTTATGGAATATTTGAACCTACGGAAGAGAAATTCTCCACTTAGAGATTCAGGTGGATGCAAATTTTGACAGGACCCAGTGCTATACTACATGTTCCTAAGTAGCTAGAAAGTACTTTTCTGATTTTGAAATAGCATGTGGTGTTTCAGAATTACTTCTCTGAGAGAGACAGGTATAACTTATATTGTAAGGAGTTACATTCACATGTTAGCAGATAATTTTACTGTTGAAATGGCAGATTACTCTAATGTCAGTTCTGGAGAGCCATCCAGCACATCAATTAAATATTTCCCAGGCCTTCACCATAGCATGCTATTTCTAGGCTATTGATAAGGAATGTAGTCCCATGCAAATTGGGACTAAAATAGTTACTAAAACATATCTACCCTTTTCCCTCAATCCAAACTTGAAGCCTTCCTTCTCTGTGCTATGGACATTCCTACAAGAATGTAAAGGATTGGGTAGGTGAGGCTCAGGAACTGAGCTCAGGAGCTTGTGCAGGGAAAGTGTAGGGAAAATCTTTAAAAGCAGTAGATATTGCCTTGATATATTGTTCTTCCTGGCTGAGGCTTCATAAAACCCCAATGGCAGGCAGGTAATTAGAGAGGGAATATCTTATTTCATTTGAAATGATTCACATAACTATAAATCTAGGAAGAGTATAAAATTATACATTTCCATGCTATTTGAATTTGCAAAATAAAGAGTTTCCATAAAAACAATCAAATATACTGAAAATTAGGAATAAATGTGTTTTATTTGAGGACAAGCTCTGTGATTTCTTTAAAACATTGCAAATTAGACATCTGAAACATGGGAAAAAATCCTAAATACTTGCATCCGAACTGACTAGAATCTTAAAACCAGTAAAAAAAAAAGAATGTCGATTTCATTAACTTTTCTGTAAAGAGATTGTTTTTTGTTACAGTTGCTTGCTTAGACAGAGAAAAACACAACAGACCGTGTCATCAAAGTGATTGTGATGCATCTCATAGACTAAAGAAGGTACAGTAGGTGGAAGAATGAAAATGCAACTAACACTATAAGCTTCTCTCACACTTAATTAGAATAATATAAAAAAAGAAGCATGCTTTGTTTGGTTAATTAATAAATCACTGCAATAGTTTTAGTGGGTGTAACATTTGTAGCAATTAAAATTGTTAATCTGTTTCTGTTATGAGTAAGGCAGATCACACTATCAGTCTACATTAAAGACAGTATATGAAGAGCATATATAAAAGTGACAAGACAATCAGGAAACTTTGAACATGTGCTATCTTATAACTATCAAATACGTGGGTTTTTTTGCAGTGTGGGTGCCTTTTTGCCACTTCAAAGTATTATTGATCTGACAGAATTTTAGCTGCTTGAAGATCTGGCTTTTACAGTAGAGAACCAGAAGCTAGAGTTTTGCTTACTAGGTTAGCTAATTCAGAGATTCTTAAAGGGGAAAGGAGAAAGGAAGGGTAGTACAGAAGGAATACCAAGAAACAGCAGGTGTGAAAATCATGCTTTGGGATTCCAGCAGCAAGGTGAGGGAATCCAAAATAACATGGTACTCATTAAGCAGCTTCCAGCCTGTCCACTAAAAAAATAACCATTAAATCTGTGGTGAAAGCTCATGATCAGAGTTAATCTTTTTCATACAGACAAGAGGATCAAATTAAGAGAGCATGAATACATTTGGTTTTGCCAATTTCTTTGTGTACTGGACCTTGCAAGCCTATTAAAGTTGGTTTTGTGTGTTTCTTTTTTTTAATTTCTTTTTTCTTTTAGCTCTCTGTGTATATAATTCATCCCTGTATATACATGATGCACTGTCTGGATATGAAGCATTGATACTTTTATTGTTAGACTTTGTCAGATTGCTAATGAGAGTTGTTTTTTTTTTTTTACATTTTATATATTTTAGCCAGTTAGAAGTCACAATTTTTAATTTTACTACTGTGACAAAATATTTAATATTCCAGTGGAAATCACTTCATAGATAATGGTGCAAAATTCCAGAGAAAATAAACGATTTCAAAGAATAAACATAGCCTTTGGCTAGGGAGATGTAGTAGATGGGATGTAGTAGAGCTCTCAACATTTCTGTGATTTGTTTCTGCTAGTTCCGCACTGATGGAATCCCCTTATTTAACTTGGCTTAAGGAGACTTTTGACTATTGAACAGAAACTGCTAATAAGGAATATAAAGGATGTCCAAAATACGAGGAAACCTTAATAATAGCACCTATGTAGATGGGAAAGGTGCAAGTCTATTGATGGTGGACTACAGATGTCTAATGTTGGCAAAATTGCTATGGATTAGCTTTTAAAATTTTATTTGTGTAATCCTGAGCACTGACACAGACAACACATTAATGGACCAAGGTTTTCTAAATTAAAACCAATATGTCCGAGAATATCAGATTATCCTGTTTCCATTCAGCTACAATCAAAATATTTAGTGTCATATCCTTTATATCATAATACTAATTCATACTCAGATTCTTTTGTGTTTCCTTGTATTCTGATGTCTTTCCATCAAAGATTCTGAAAAAAAAATATTTGTTTCAATTCAGGCAAAACAACTTCTAGAGAGATTTTTTAAGCAACAGGTGGCAGCTAGGAGAAGTTTTCAACAGTTGTCTGAAATATACTACATTGAAGGTACTCTACAAACAGTATTGATTTATCACTGCTATCCAGGATATGGAATGAATGCTCTGGCACATCCAGACTGTCCAGAGTGTTGTGGTAAGTGACAAATTCATTTATTGTACTACTGTTAATTTTTTTTCTTTGATTGAACTCAGTTCTTTTCTGTTTACCTGTATAAAATTGCTATGCTGTTATTATGATAATTGTTATTATGCTATACTGTATTTGGCTGTGATCCTGTCAAGTCTGTCAAGATAACCTGGATTAGGTTAGAACTCAGGCAGAACTTTTTAAGACCATGCTGATTTAGATTTTAAGCCAGACTCAAAATTTCTATGGACTGATTTAAATTAAAATTCATCACGTTAGGTTCAGATTCTTGGATGACCCTCACTGTTTTATGGTGAGGCAAACATGACAATTATTTTTGTTTTTAAATTTATAAGTAACACAGTGTTTTAATCTAATTAAAAACTTAAATGCCACATTCCAGATTGGAATAAAATAAGAATAACAGATAAAGCAATCACTCTTTATGGCTTTGCAGAATAAAGTTAAATTTTAAAATATTTGTGATCTATTTACAAGAACAAGAAAAGGGAGGGCAAGAATTACATTTTTTGTCAGTCTTTATATTAAAATGAGTCATAGATACTAAGGAATGGATTGGTGTTAAAAGAGTGGTTTTGCCAGCCTGCATTTCGCCCAAGAAAAGGTTACTCATATGATTCTCAGATATTGAGCCTGGAGTCTCAACATAGACTCATGGAGAATAAATCTGTAGTCAAGCTTTTGATGGGATTATTCCCTACAGAACTACAAATGATGAAGGAAAATTCTGTATTACCTATTGAATGGTAGTTGAAAGAATAGAATACACTTCGAAAAGAAATAATAACAGCATGAAAGAAAATAGAACTGTAGAAATTGCAGATCATGCAAAATGTTGTAATTTTTTCTAATTTTTTTGTATGTTGTTATTTTTTTCTAATTTTTTTTCTCTATCAAAGGAACTTAAAGTTTTTGCTCTATGTCTTCTAGCAAAAAGTGGAAAATATCTGGAATATATATATATAAAAACATCAAAATTATTACATTTATTGTAACACAGAATATTAGGATAGGTACATGAAAATCAAGTTCAGAAAAGCATGTCTTGAGGATGATTTGTTTTGTATGGACTGCAGATTTGTTTTAGGCTTTCTCTCAGAATATTTTGCTCCATTCTAAAGTAATTCTAAAGTTTTATTAGTTTAAAACCTTTTTCTTCAAAACACAATTTTCATGTTAGCTCAGGTGACTATTTGACACTAGTAGTAAAAAGCAAAATTATTTTCTTAGCTGCCATGGTCCTTTGCTTCCTGCATTAGACAGAAACTCTACATAACCCTAAACCAGTGTCAGCCTAAGAAGCTGATCCTTATTCATCTGGGATGGTAACAGACACCTCTTTGGCAGATACAAGGGCAAACTTTCACACCTAAGGTACCCAAGCATCTGAAACAGTCAGGCCTGAAACTTGGCTGATTAGGCTTTCCCATAGTGGTGGATGTCATTCTGTCAGCATGTCAGTATGGTCAAACACACCCCATAGTTGACCTCTTGGTAAAATTAGTAATTTTCTTTCCCAGAATCACAAACACCATATCTAGGCAGTAAAACTGGAAGGGTCCTCTGCTTATTGTTCTACCTCAAGGAAAGATAGGAGCTCCAGTTATTCTGACAGATGTATCCTGCATGATCTTGAAAATCTCAGAAGACTACACAGACTCCTAAGGAAATATAACTCAGCAGAATCATAAAATGGTTTGGGTTGGAAGGGACCGCAAAAGATGATCAAGATCCAACCCCCCTGAATGGGCAGGGACACCTTCCACTAGACCAGGTTGCACAAATCTCCACAGTTTACAGAATAGTAAACAGTGCTGCACATCCTTTCCACTAGAAAACTTTTTTCTAAGATAGTTATGTCATTTCCCATGCTGTAGTTTATACCAGGTACTTCTTGTTATTTTTCAGTGGATCTGGAAATGATTCTGTTAACTTCAAGCTTTTGTATATCCTAGAAGACTCTGACCAATTTTTTTTCTGATGCTGTCTGACTCAAACTAAACCACCTCTAGTTTGGTCATGCTTGGTCATGCTTGGTAGGCCTCTGTTCAGCCTGATTACCACCCACTATAGGGTTCTCTACATTTGTTTTCAATGCATCAGACTTCATGCAGTAGTTCTCAGGGGACCATGTTCACATGGAAGTATTAGTTGTGATTTCCTAAAGTCCCTATTACTTAACTAGAAAATAAAGTATTTTTTTGTATATCTTTGTTAGTGGCAAAGCTTTTTATGAAAGATGGACTTACTCAGAGAAACATTTTGATAAACACATGTCCATGGAAGTACAGCAGGGATCAGCTTGTTGGGTTATCAAGAGTTTCCCTTGTAGCTGTAGGAACAAGGTTCTGTAATCCAGTTAAAGTAGTTTCAAGGTCCATTGTAGAACAATTGAGGAGTTATTTTCTTTAGATACTTTGTGGTTAGAAGATTAAGCTTTCAGTCTAAATTGATTGAAAATACGTACTCATTTGCTCTGCTGGGGACAAGGTTCTTTAACTTAAGTAGATTTTTTTTTGTTTGTTTCCTATTTTATATTTAGAGCAAGTCAACTACTATCTGCTTTTGTAAGTGCTTGCATTCAGAAACACACCCTACTTTGAGGTTAATACTCTTGCACAGAGGTGACTAGAATTTAACATGGCTTTTCAGATGAGCTCTTGCCAGTGCCTTTTATGTCTTTAGTGCTTTTTTTCAGTCCTAAGAACCTCTTTCTCAAATGATGTAACAGTACCACAGTACCACACTTCCTCTTTTTATTGTGACTGATCTTGCTCACAGTCCTCTTCAAAAACATACACATGCCTTTCTCCTTCTTTTATTTATTCTTGTCTATTAAAATCTTGCACATATCCACAGTTTCTCCCAGTTTTGTCATCAGCATAGTTCACTGGGACTTTTTCTGATAACCTTAGTAGTAGAAATATTTATTGAAGTCTTTGTAAGAGCAAACTCATGAGTAATCACTTTAGCAGTTTCTCTCCAACTCCTATTTCCCTTTTTAATAATCCTTCAGTATTCGCTTTAAATTCCATTCTAATTGTATGTGTATGTGCTGCAATATCCACTGCTTTTAAATTAAATGTGTCTATCTGCATTGTAAAACAACATCAAATTTTATAATTTTCTGCTTATCTGCATGTTTTGCAGCATTCATTTATGAAATATATATATAGTGTGGAAGTCTTATGAGCTGGTCTGTGTTTTTTTTTTATTTTTCTTTCCTTTTCTGAAAAATTTATAATAAATTTCTTTCCAGTCGTTGGTTATCACCACAGATACATTGCAAACACAGATTATAATCTGTGTTACCCTGTCACATGGGCCGGTTCTATTTTGGAACATGGAAACAGATGTTACTCAGACTTTCTAATTTAAGTACACTACATTCTGAATAGCGCAACTTTTCCTAGTCTCTCAGTCTTGATAAGGATATAACAGAATGGAAGAGATTATGGAGTAGGCCCAAGAACATGGCAAGATTCATAAACAAACCTACTCTATTTTTTTTCCCATAAAGCGAAATAGCTGGATATTCAGTTACAGCTATTCTCTTTCTTCTGCTAATTTAAGAATATCTGGTTTCATGTAGCATTCTAGCAGCTCTGGTTCCTCCAGACTGTTGTGCAGTGCTCTTTGAACAGTTCATCATTTATTTCACTCTGCCATCACACAACTTGTGAACTAAGCATAAACAGCCTGTTCACTTACTGAATAATCTACCATTCTAATTCTTCTGCATTAGAACCTGTATTCATTTTCTTCCCCATGCTTCAGTCTCATTTATATCATACTGTATCCTCAGTTGTTTTTCCCCCTCTGCTTTTATATTAAAATTTTTATATTAAAATGGCATTAAATATTGAGTTAGTGTCACACCTTCTACTACCATTTTCTACTCTAAATCTCTGAGTAAATCAATTAAACTTGTTAACCTGGTTAGTCACTGTGTGATGTATCTATCTTTAGAGAAATCTTTCAGGCAGAAAACACTGGTGGTAAAATATGCCAATAGTTAATCGGGTAGCAGATAAGCCTCAGCCAGAACCCTTTACTAAGTGATTTCAGAGAGGAAATGACTTAAAGACACAGAGTTACTGCTGATTCATAATGCCACTTAGTCTTCTGCCTCTGTAGAACAGTCCTAAATAAACATGACTATAAAAATATCAGAAATTCTTTATAATATTATTTTATCATAGAATCATAGAATCATAGAATCATAGAATCCTAGAATCCTAGGGGTTAGAAGGGACCTCGAAAGATCATCTAGTCCAACCCCCCCTGCCAGAGCAGGGCCACCTAGAGTACATCGTGCAGGAACGTGTCCAAGCGGGTTTTGAATGTCTCCAGTGAAGGAGACTCCACGACCCCCCTGGGCAGCCTGTTCCAGGGCTCTGTCACCCTTACAGTAAAAAAATTTTTTTGAATATTCAACTTGAACCTCCTGTGCTCCAATTTACACCCATTACCCCTTGTCCTATCACTGGTCATCACTGAGAAAAGCCTAACTCCATCTCCCTGACACTCACTCCTTACATATTTGAAAACATTGATGAGGTCACCCCTCAGTCTCCTTTTCTCCAAACTAAAGAGACCCAGCTCCCTCAGCCTTTCCTCATAAGGGAGATGTTCCACTCCCTTAATCATCTTAGTAGCTCTGCGCTGGACTCTTTCAAGCACTTCCCTGTCCTTCTTGAACTGAGGGGCCCAGAACTGGACACAATACTCCAGGTGCGGCCTCACCAATGCAGAATAGAGGGGGAGGAGAACCTCTCTTGACCTACTAACCACACCCTTTCTAATGCACCCCAGGATGCCATTGGCCTTCTTGGCCACAAGGGCACATTGCTTTATTTATGTTAAATAAAGGACATTATTCTAGGATAAGTTAATTATATTTTGGTTAAAACTTCATGAGGCATTATCTGTCATTAAATTTTTCTTAACATAGGTAGCTGAGTCACTTGCACATTATCAAAATTTCTAAATATATTTTTTCTGCTTTATAAATCTTTTTCTTTTAAAAAAAATCAGATGCAGCTGTGATTACAAAATGTCATATATTGCTTAGGGCTTCTCTGGGAACACAGTTTGATATCATGCCCTATACTAGCTTTATGAAATATTATTTGTCCTGCATTATTACTATACAGAGCTTGATTTCTGTGGTATTTTTAGTAGACTAGATACTGAATAGTCAGTTCTAATTTAGTTTTCTTCAGTTCTTTCTCACAATATGGTTGTTATTTGTATTACTGAAACATATTAACTTGAAGTTCAAAAGGAAATACATTATTCAAGAGAATATTGAAATAGTCCTAAAAATAGGAAGTGAGTGCAAACTACTTGTTAGCTTATAAGATACACCAACAAATTAAGACATTCTGTACATTCAGTTTGTGAGGTGTGAAGTGGCAAGTATGTAAAATATTGAAATTGCAGTTTTCCACTGGTGAAAAGAAAAACAAGAAACTTTCCAACAGATGGGTAAATAAGCTTTAGATCCCTACTTCAGTTTTGTCTTTCATGCTTTCTGCTGGGTAGCAAACAGTTGATGCTTCTGAGAAATAAAATTTTTATCCCATTTTAAGAGAAGCCTACAGTGCTCCAATTAAATAAACTGGAAAGTCTGGAGGATTTGAAGTGTGCCTATAATCTTCAATAAAAGAGTAGAATTATTCCTCTGGTACACAAGATGATTGCTTTTCCAGACAGAAAGGTTGGAAGATGCCTTTAGTTACATATATTTGTAAATCTTTCTGTTTCCCATAAGACTATCTTGGTCTGCTTGCACTGATGTACAAAAAAGGCAGGGTTTTGACATCATCTGCAGAGGATTCATTCTTTCTTACATTTCATAAGACCTATGAAACTCTCTTCAGTCAATAGCAGCTGCAAAAATTACCAGCCAAGCTAATAACAGCCACTGGGGATTGAATGAAGCCTGACAGCTCAACAAATAAAGATAAATGAAACCAAACACTGCAGGTTTGTGCAGTAATGAGTCAGAATTCATTATTAACCAGGCAGTAAGCAGGTAACCCAATATGCAGGTGAGCACTGACTCTGCAAAAGGAAGAGAAGTCTTAAGTACCTTTGCATACTGAATACTAATGCTGTTAATTAAAGATCTGTCCTAAAGAAAGAATACCATTGCCCAACTGAAGTTATGATTCAGGATAGTTGTAACCAAATAGCACAAATTCTGCTTTTTCTACCAAGAACATAATGCTGAGTCAGTCACTTGTGACAGTCATTTGGCAGATGACTGTACAGATTTCATCAAATGGAATAACTTGATCCAGCAAGAAAAAATGTTTCATTCAGAACATTTGTTCTGTATCATAAACTGATTTCTATTTTGGTGTATTCTATTTGCACTACTTCGTAATTATCAGAACTTAGATTTCAGATTTGTTTTGTCTTGGATTAGTTATACAAGCAGCTATAGCAGTTTATTTAAAACATTATTGGATAATGGGCCATGGTAAAATGTTACTGATGGAGACATCCCCTGAAATGGATGGAGTGAAAAGTGATGAAAAGAAATACAGTGTAATAAATAGATGACTATAAAATATATACAACTTTTTAACCAACCAGCAGAATGCTGGAAGAAATCTGATCTTTTTTCCAGCAGATAAAGATGCATTCTGGATAATTTTTACTTTTTTTTTTTTTTAATTCCAGTTTTATTACTATTACTATTACTATTACTATTACTATTACTATTGCTATAGTGTAATCCCACATTTTCCTTATTTTTTTTTATCCATAGTTGTATGCAGCCCAGGATCATACAATCCCACTAATGGAACTCACTGTCTTCCATGCAAGAGCAGTTTGATATATGGAGCAACAAAGTGCTAAGGGCTGTGGGATCTGCACTTCTGCAGTAGCTCTTATGTATTTTAACATGGTAATATTAATAAATATTTTTAAAGTACAGTTTGTTGGACTTTATCAATAGAATAGACTTGTTTCTAGGAGATAATGATTCATCAGCTTATTGGTAAAATGTGTTAGGTCGTAGTACTTAGGACTACTTAATTTTTAAAGTCTTTAGAATATCTGGTAGGTTAATACCTAAAGAAATAACAATTTAAATGACAAGAAGTAAGCACAAAAATAGAGGTATTTTGCATATTTAGTCCTTTGCTGATAGACCCCAGCATCTTGATGATGGTGTAGCAAATCTACATTGTAACTTCCATTGACCTGTTCACTCAGGGTTTGGTGAAGAGGATTACAGTGAACAGTGCATGGTGTATCTCCACCACTGAAAAATCATGGATGTTGTAAAGTAGCCTCAAATGCAAAAGCATCCTAAAAACTTTGTTTTGAGATGAATTACAATATCATTACTGACCATTTGGTAAAATCTTCCCAAAGAATGTAAAATTCCCCTTGGGTCAGTCATCTGTTCCACCTTCAAAGGTACCACACTGAGCATAACATTTTTGCTCTTACCTGAAGAAACAAACAGGAACATAAAGTAAAACAGTACTTTTTATGACACTCCTCTTTACTTTTGTAAGTCTGGTGAGAATTACTAAGTGGTTGGCTCAGTGCATTCCTTGTCATTGTAATTCATCAAAAGCCTTATTTAAATTGGTATCCAGTAACAGATCATAGCCTGTACAAATTGCAAAGTTTTTAATAAATATCACTGAGTTCATACTCTTTCCCCTTGGCTCCATTAGCTATCTAGTTCATGTATAAAACTGAGACAAATGTGAAGGCTTTGTTGTATCTGGAAAATGGGGTTCATAGGTGTTGGTTTTTCCAAGCACAACTCTGGACCACAGGTTTAAATTCATGTCTTCAGGAGCTGTACACTGAGGAAAAGAAAAATAGAAATACCATGCTACATCTAAGAAGCAATTTTATGTGATAGAACCTGAAGCTCCAAATGCACTATATTTTGATGTGACGTACATTGGAAAGTAACTAGGTAAAACTGTATGATTTGCTATCAATTTTTAATGAAGAAACTTTTATATCAAACATATGTAAACAAGGCATTTGAAAAAAAAAAAAAAGGAAAATAAGCATTATTAGGATTCTGCAGAGTCACACTGTTTATTGTTCAAACACTAGTATAAAGAGCATATCTAGCAGATATATATAAAATACCTCTTTTTATCAAATGCTATTTGAAAAAAATAGCTGGGAAAGAGCATGTTAAAAATGCTGAGTAAAGGCTAGCTATTCCTTATTTTTGTGTGGTAATTAGACATAAACAGACCAATGGGTCATTACATACATTATGTCCATAATTTTCTGCTCACAACAGCACATCAGAAATAGTTTTGGTTGGCAAACCATTTTATCAGTTAAAGGCAATTATATAATTGTATCTATGCTTTGAGGGGGAATAATAAAGCTGATAGATTTTACTGGGATATTACATACACTAGAATATTCACTTCTTCTCCACACATACATTTATGGATTTTAGCAGAGTATAGAAACAATGTACTGGTAGGTAAAATTCACTTTACTTCATGGAGATTGCACACCCTTTAAGGCCTGCAGGAAAAAGAAGAGTACGTGGTTCTAAAGGTTTGTCTTGAATTCTGCCTACTAAGAGCAAAAGCACTTTACATTAGTATTTGTCAGTGTTTTCTCCCATCCACTGATTGCAGTCAAGTACAGGTGCTTTATTATAGGTGCAATTTGTGTAGGAAAGCCTGATCTTGGTTTAATATTATTAATCTGGGCTTCTAAATCGCTCTTGGCCTATGACTGCTTAACCAAGCAATGCATACATGCAGTTTAGTTACAAATGCACATCTCTTATTTCTAAAATATTCTAGGTTTACTTGCTCATATGGTTGGAGGCAGAAGAAAGCCATTTGTTCGCATATAAAACAACGGAAAAAAGTTTTGTTTATTCCCCCAAATAATTACGCATTAAACCTCATTTCATTTCCTCAGGTTACATCTGCTCTGTGTTTGCTATTTTTCCACAAAGAGTATGAACTCATACTTGCATTCCTATCTTCACTATTTTTCATAAATTCACCTCTTCACCATCAGGTAAATTCTGAGCACAGAAATCCACCAACCAAACTCCACTTTGGCCAATGGTCCTGCAGTTTGTTCAAAATCTGATTTACATCCTGCTGGAACTGGAATGCTTACTGGTTTGTTTGATATTTTTCCCTTTTTGTCAAAGAAACATGAAGCAGGGTGACTGCTTGAGTTCTACTAAGCTGACGAGATGACTGATGAATCTTAAGTGCCAGACTCATCTTTTATGATCAATAGATTTTACATATTCAACAAGAACATGTTGTTTTTCCATTTTTAGATCTTCTGCCTTTTCTTTTAAGTAATAGCTTTAATTATGCTGTTTACTTCTTAAAAGCAATTATCTTTTTATAAGCAGCAAACTTTCAAGTGTTACAGAAATAGCATTACTATTAGCTAATAGCCCCAAATGAACATAACATGAGTAACGTAACATATTTTTGGTATATTGAGTGTTGATTGTTTTTCACCACCAGCTTTTGTGGTCCTAATTATGCCAGTGTGTTTCCTATTACTGATTAGTAAATATTCCATATCAGTGTATCCACATAGTCTCAATAGGTTAACAAAAACTTTTGGCTTCTCTATAACTGGTAATTGACATGCAGCTTTGGAATTTTTCCTGTATTGGTTTTAAAAGCATATAAAATGAATGAGGCACATATATATAAGCTACTGGAAAAAACATACTAGGTTGTGTTTACTTTTGCTCTGATGTGGGAGCTGCTTATTGTGACGTTTCAAAAGACTGAAAATTTACAATTTCAGTATGGTTGAGGGCAAGTATTTTGAAAAGGAAAGAAGACTCTGGGAAGGAGTGTCTGTCTTCTCAAAACCGAGCAAGTTAAAAACTTCCTGAAGTAGTAGTTCCTGTTAGCAAAAAGCAATGAAAAAATTGTATTTGTATTTGTCTGTGACACTCAGTTCCATGCTGTCTCTCTAGTTTATATTATGTGCTAAAGGCATTTGGAATACAGAACAGAAAGTGTATTTTTGCAGACAGAAAACCCATGGTAACACAGGTTGTGAAGAAAATTCTTTGCCTGACAAGGGGAATAAATAGAGCATTTAGTTGGATTGCATTAGATTCTTAAATAATATGTGCCTTTCAAAGCCTCCTATGTCTTATGGAACTATCATATAAAGTTACCTTCGAAAGGAACATCAAATACTTTACAGTCATGCCAGTACAGTTTTATTACACCATGAGAACAGAAGAGACTATTTAGCAAAGTGAGGGAGCCTTTCATCCAATCTTTTTCTTTCTTACCTGTATTAAAGATTTTAATTCAATGTCTTTTAAGCCTGGCTTTCAGTTTTACATCTCTGGAGATCATCTGGTCCGATACCTTGCTGAATCAGGTTCAGCTACAGCAGGCTTCACAGTGCCGTGTCCAGTCAGCCTTTGGCCATCCTGAAGGATGTTCAAAGACCTGTATGATTTTTATCTTTTTCATCTCTAAGTAGAATTTCCTGTACTTCAATTCATGCTCAAATAAATTTCTCATTTACTTTTCTTACAACATTCTTTGAAAATCTGCCTGTTAAATACCCATATGACATTGCAGCTATAGTTATAATTTTTTGAACATTCCTATTGTACTGCTCAGCTCCTTTGATTTCCTTTTCTCCTCTCTTCCCTTTTAAATCTCATGGAAGTATTTAAGTGAATACCAGCAATCCCACTTTTGTGGTTTAAATGAGTAAAGAATCCTATTGCACACTTAGGGTGCAATTTTATAATCACCTGTAACCATCTAGAATATCACCCCTTCAGGCACCTACTTACATAGATCTGAAGCCAAATTCATGTGTAGAGCACTCCTACAAAAATGGATGAGGCCAAAACCAGAATTAATTTGCTTTGATTTCTACTGGGAAATAAGCAAAAGCAAGTGAGGTAGAAGCAGAAATCTCACATTCATGCCAATGCAGCTATATAAGAACATCTGAGAAGACACTCGTTATCCAAGCAACAGGTCTTCAAGTACAAAATTATTCATGAGTGTGTCTGGAAATACAGCTTGTATAGACACAGCCCACCTGCAAAACTGAAGAACTCCTCATATGCAAGATGCATAATCCTGTTTATACTGAAGCAAAAAACAGCTTCAGTATAAAGGCTTCAGTGGGGTGGTCAATGTTCTCTGGCATTTGATTCACCGGAAAAGGTGCAGAGGGCTTTTCTCCTTTACTTTAAAAGTTAAATACGAGCAGGTATTTTACACGACCAAGTCATAACATTTAGTTAAGTATATGCAGCCACCAAAGCAGTTCTGGTTTTTTGCTTAGAGATTAAATTACTTTAAAAGTGAAGTGCATTCCAGACCGGCTAATTCTTAACTTTAAATCTTTCAATTTTCACACTTCCACTCCTAAAAAGAAACACTTCTGTTTTAATCCTCTGCCCATGAGGCTTGACATTCTGAAGCAGGCTGTAAATCTTGGCTCCCCAACTCCACACATTGCTTGGTGCAGTCACCTGTTAAGAGTTTGGCTCTCAGGGTCTCTCCATGTGTCTCCTCTGTACTGGGGCTGCTAATGGTACCACTGTGTACTGGGTCTGGCTAGTATGGGGTTACTCTTTGTAGTAGGAGGCACAGTGCTCTGTTGTAGATTAGTGACCAGAACAACTGGTACCACACCAGTTATTTTGGCCATAGCTGAGCAGTGTGCACGGTGTCAAGGTCTTCTCTGTTTTTCACTTACCCCAGTGAGCAGAGTGGGGGTGTGGAAGAGCCTGGGAGGGGACACAGCCAGGCAGGTGACCTGAACTAACTAAAGAGATATTCCCATGCCATATAACGTCCTGCTCAGCAGTAAAATGGAGAGCAGTGAGGCTTAGGGAAGGTCAGCAATGTTTTGCTTGGGAACTGGCTGTCCACTGGTCTGCCCATGGGAGGTGGTGAGTGATTGCCATTGCATCACTTCTTTTTCTTTATTTTTTCCTCCACTTCTCCACTTACTATTTTCATCTTGACTGATGAGGTTTTTTTACTCTTCCTTCCATTTCCCCTGCCCCACTGGAGGTGGTAGTAAGGGAGAGAGTAGCTGTGTGATGCTTAGCTACCTACTAGAGCTGATGCACAGCACGCCGTTCCAGTTGTGGTCCTACAACTGGGGGAGGCTGATGAGATCTGCTTGTTTCAGCCCATGTCCCCATCCTGGGGATAACCAAAGAGCTCTCATGGTAATAACCCAGGCCAAAGCTGAATGTGGCAGTGATCTCAGCATAAAGAAGGTCCAAAGCTCATTACGATATCTACCTTACAAAAAAAAAAAAAATCATCTCAAATGAAGTTTATTTCTCAAAAAGAAAGATGATTTTATCACAAAATATAAATGCTTTAAGAAACCACCCACAGAACTGCATTTCAAGATGAATTTGCCCAGGAAATTCCATATGAAATGGGAAAGGACCAACCTACACTAAAGTAAAGATGCCATTAATATGCTGGTACCAGGACTGAAAGATGGAAAAATATTTTGGAAAAAAATGCACAACAGAAAATATTTATAGAAACACACACTAAAATATCCTTTAACTTTGCACACGCTACTTCAATAAAGGTAGAACTTTCCCCAGAGGACTGAAACTCAAGCCCTGGGAAACAGTATAAGGCATAACAAGAACCTCCAGCGAAGGAGAGGCAAAGGGTGACTAGTCCAAGGTGAGATTTCAAAAAACTTAAAAATCGTGGTGCTATATTGAAAGACACAAATTACGAGTCTCTCATATTTTCGTTGAAAATGTGTCTCTTAAAGAGGCACCAAGCAGCCTATTTGGAAAGGCAATGCCCCACTGAAGTGCAAGTCCACCTTCTCTGCTCTGTCATGTCACAGAGCTGCTTCCTGCATAGATACTTCCACACTACTCCAGGAGAAAGTCATGGAAGACCCCTGGCACTCACTGTGTTTCCTCAGAGCTCTTGGTCTCAGTAAGCAGAAGCCTACGTAGCCAGGAGGTGTGGATCCCACTGATTTAGGAGCTAGCTTTTGGTCATATGACACTGAATCTTATTAAATGGATAGGTATACGTAAAAGAATAGAATTTTTAGTTAAATCATGCCTCCTTTCAAATAAGTAGTGTCTCACTGTGCTAATGAGGTGTACAGTGAATGAGGTACTCTTCATAAAATAGCAATATCAAATATTTATGTTTGTATCTGTTAGTGTACTTAAGGTCTAAGTAAAAATGAGCCATAAAAAACACTTCTCCCCATCTTCCAAGAAAAAAAAAACAACAAACCTGTACTCTCTTTCACTTTCTACTTCCACCAGCAGACTGAGTGACAACCCAAGTATAGTATTTGCTGTATCCCTGCTAAGAATTCCAGCTACCGGAGAGCAGCATTTCTAACACAATGTTCACCTACGTATACATCCACTTTTGGGGAAGTTATTATTGACTTGCTTTTTCTGTTATTTAAAACTATTTAAATCCAGTAATCTCTTTTTTTTCATATCCTGGCTCTTTCCTGGCCCATTTAAGTGAAATTTAAGAAAAAACAAGCAAACAAAAACACAACAAAAAACCCCCACAAAACAAAAAACACAACAACCTCCCCACAACCCCTTCATATGAAGAAACTTGAACGTAAATGTATTGTTTTAGCCATGATGCATGTATACAATGGGACAGGCAACGATACAGTCCTTTAATCTGTATTGTCTATATAAAACATTTATTTTTAAGCTCTATAATGGTATTATAGAAATACATAGAATATTTTATAGAGTGTACTTTAGTGTACTCACTGTGAAAATAACACATTTATTAAGACAGGTATTTGTATGTCCAAACGTTTTAAATATACGCACTTCTTTGCCTTGCAGTATCACATTACTTTGAAAACCAAAATATCAATATTTTATTCTTTGCTCCTGACCAGAATCTTCTCATTCAGATTTCCCTGGGTCATCTACGGTGCTCACTGCTGTAAGATATTTTATAAAAACCACAAAAAGTACTTAAGATTGGTACATTTCCTATATTTGCTTGCATTCATGTCTAGTGCACATAGCTTGCCGTTCAATTCTCCAAGTGCCTTCTTCGTAAGTACAGTGACATATAGTGCATTCATCAGTTTTCACCTCCCGGCCTGCTGGAATGACAATCGTTTCTGCAAAGCAGTTTGGGCCTGAAAAAAAAGAAAGGAAAAAGTTGATTACACAGTAGGTGTAAGACCCTGTAACCCAGCACAGTTCAGTTTTAGTCTTGAGGATGGAAAACCTAAGGCAAAGCGAGGAACGCCGGGCTTAAGGGGAATATGAGCAGGGCACACAAGGCATAAAAGCAGCAAAGAGGAAGGACCCTGCCCTCTGACATGGCTGGATAGTTTCTGTAAGGGCTGTCCTGCCCTCCACAGGGGGAGGCACAATAAATCCTTTCTGCAAAACACGAAACTGTAATGGAGACCTGGGTACAAACTCTTGATGCAGGTGAATCCAGGTTCAAGCTAGACAAAAAGCTGGCTATTGACAATGAAGCAGTGCAGCTTTAAAGCTACTAAAGAGATGATTATAAATGTTACTACTTTTTCTCCATCAGGAAAGAACCTTGTATTTTGCTGTAGCAATCATACTATCAGATTAGTTTATTTTTCATTTCATGCAGAAACAGTCTTTTTCCAGTAGAACGAAATAGCTCCAGCCTCTTCTGAATGAAGATGTTCAGTGTGTAAAGTGAAATACTCCATCTTGTAACTCAGCAAGTCTGCAAACAGTCCTTTTCAGCACAGCACACTGAAATAAGGTCATTTCCAAGGATGAGAACAAGATTCACAAAACAAATCTAGTCCTTTCAAAAAGTGATATCACCACATCTCTCTGTTGCAGAGGTCTGCAAGTGCTGTATTACTTAGAATTCTGGTAAAAAAGAAGTGCATTTCTGCCTTGAATATCCACGCATACTTCAAAAGCAGCGCTAAGCCCTACCAATCATCTCCCATCTATGTACTATCATGTCCTCAGAGGAACCTGGCCCTGCCATTCACTGAGCACACACAAAAGCTGCTCAGCCACTATCCATCAGAGTAGGATGTGCAGCATATATTGATCTGATACTGTAGTGAAATGAGGCAACCAGGTGCCACTAATTGCCAGGGAATGGGCATGAGCTTGTGTTAAGCCCACCTGTGCCTAATTAGGGTGGGCCCCCACTGCGCATGAGCAGGATTAGGGGGCCAATAAAAGGTGAGGCTCAAACTCACAGGCTCAGCTCACGCTGGAACTCACAACCTTGGCATGCTTGGCTTTTTACTGCTTCTATGAGCACCGTGCTAACCTGACTGCACCCCTGGAGCTTTGTTTCGGCACTGCACTAACTTGGCTCGAGTGGCGCAGCCAGTTAGCACGCGGTACTTATACAGCAAACCTGATCAATGCTGAGGCCGTGGGTTTGAGCCTCACCCTAATGGTGATGAGCTCTAGTGGCGCAACCAAGTTAGTGCGGTACTGAGACAAAGCTCCAGGGGTGCAGTCAGGTTAGCGCAGTGCTTGTAGAAGCAGTAAAAAGCCAAGCATGCCGAGGTTGTGAGTTCCAGTGTGAGCTGAGCCTGTGAGTTCAGGCCTTACCTTTTATTGGCCCCCTAATCCTGCTCATGCGCAGTTGGGGCCTGCCCTAATCAGGCACAGGTGGGCTTAACACAAGCTCATGCCCACTCCCTGGCAATTAGTGGCACCTGGTTGCCTCATTTCACTACATGATACAATTGAAACTCTTGAAAGAATATGGGTGTGCAAAAAGCTTAGCAACTGCCAACCTGTTGGCCATGCAAGTAAATATATCACAAACTAGGTCTTCCGTTTCCAAGCATCTACTGTAAGACCTAAAACAAACATTATAGCTGCTTCTCCTAAGGCAATAGATTAAAAAAAAAAAAATCCTCATAAATCAAAGGTGCAAGGTGCACATTTTTAAATACAAACCAAATCGTTCACAAATCAATTTTAACAGTTATCTCTTTGGGCTGGGTTATGTGATTGTGTACTGACACTGCAGCCTGAGAATTAGTTGCCAAATTGACAATTATGAAGGAAAGACCTGGAACACTTGGAGAAATTTGCTTCACCCCATTGTACCCATTAATCCTCTGAATAGTTAAGCTGCTATTTTGTTTTGGGACTGACTGCTGATAAAGATCTCCAACATGCGGCTTCTTCCCCTGTTCTGGGTGGCTTCTGGCCCATTCAAGCCTTTGGATACAGAATGGATAGCAAACTACAACATATCTCATTTAAGGTTACCCGCTTTAGTAACAATGTTACTGCTGTTAATGTGTTCACAGCCCCTTTGGTCTGTCCAGGTGAAGTACCACAGGGTGGGAAAACACTGGAAGGAAGACCTTGGGGTGGAAGATGTGCTCCTGGATCCCACTGCACACTGGGACATGCCCCAGCTTTCAGCTGAGGTAAAGCAGCACTGTTAACTATGCAGTCCCTGGTGGACCTTTAAAAGATTTCAACTCTCATCTATATAATTATAACTAGGTTTCAGTTAAATACAGTAGTATTCTTGCACCTAAAAAACTTCCATCCCAAGACGGGTTCAATGGCATGTTAGGTAAAAATACCTGAGTGTTTTGTACATGCAATATAAAGAGTTAAAATACTAAAAGCAGAATCTACTTTTCATGGAGAATTTGTATGAAACCTTCAAGACCACTTGAAATTTAAACACTATATAAAAGGCACAAAATGAACAAAAGTGATGTCAATCCCCTGTGAAGGATTTATTTCATTCTGGAAAAGTAAATGTTACAGGATATACTTAGTTATAAAAACCAACCAGGGAATAAAGTAAAACCAGTGCAAGATGCATAATGTAATTCACTAGGATTCAGAATGTAAACGCCACCATTCATAATTAGCAGCTCCTGAATGCCAGGAGTGACGAGCCCTTCTTACATCAGAATGTTATTAAATGCAAAGAGACAAGTTAGCCCTAAATCATTAAACTATTTAATACAGGGGGGCTTATTTATTTATTTAATACAGGGGAAAGTCATCGCTTTGGTAAATATACAAAAGAGCAATACTTGAGAAAGGGATCCTACAAAAATAAATGACAGTAACAAAGTATATTTTAGAGAAAACCAGATATTTTTAGTATTACAGGTTTTTTCTGTAGAAACTCGCCTGTTTTCTGCTTCTGCATTTGCACCCATTATTACTGTAACTGCAAATCCTATATAGTACTTAGACTTGCAATAGTCAGCTGGCATCCTTGCCTCATCTTTTTATTGCAATATCGTGTGCAAGCAATATTGTGGTTGATATCAGAGACAAGGTCATCAGTAAAAAGTCTGAACAGACTGTATTGCTGCAACACCATGCACATAAATGTCAGTGCAAACATGGGAAAATAATTCCACAACTCCCCTCCAAGCCCTCAGACTTCCAGGGAAAAGAAACCCCGAGCTTCACCCCAAACCTCATTAAATTTGGAAGCTCTATTAGGTAGTCCTGGGTCTTAGTACCCTGTGGTTCCCTTCCCACCTCACAGAGGCTGGTGTTAGACTTAAGAGTGCCTTTTGCTCACTCTGCCTTAGCACAGTGAGGTAAAAGTATGTATTTTGTCTGCATTCAGAGTGGATAAGCTGCCCTGAAGGCACAATATTTGCTGAAAATACTTCTTTACCTAAACCTGGGCAGTTGATACTGATTTACCAAGATTTTCAGCTTCCCATCACAAAGGGCAAGACATTTTGGTTTTTAAAAAGTCTGCAAAATTACCTGACCTAACACATGAAAAGCATTTCCAAGTAAATTGGGGCTGTTCCAACTCCAGAGCAGTGGTGGGCTTTCCAACTGGATGTGGCTGTTGAGCGCTGAATTTATTCTCCTTGGCCTACAAAGCAGGCTGCCTACTTTTTATGAGCTCCTGTGCTTGGTAGCACCACCATTCTGACAACTTTACCATTCGGTACTCATTCAGCATGAGGCTTGTTTAACTTTATTTGATGCATAGCTTAAACCTTCTGGGGCCCATCCCCAGCTGCATAAACTTGCAGAGCTCTAAGGAAGTCAGCGGCGCTGCGCATCTTCACCTCAGATGAAGATATTGCCATATTACTCTTAAAATTCAACATGATATATTGTACCAACCCTGAGTGTAGCCTGAAATCTACCACGACATCATTTGTTTTGTGAAAGTAAAAACTGGAGCACTGAGTCTCTGCCTGAGCCATTCCATGCTGGTCTCAGCAGAGTTTTCTTTCCTAGGGCTAAGCCACAGTTGCTGCCTTCTCAGCAATGTCTTGAAGCATCAAGTTCAGTGCAGATCCTCAGCTCTCACACTGAGCACCAGATTGGCATGCAGTGCTTGGCTTCCCCGTGTCTTGAAACAGTGAATCCTACCTTCCAAAAGCAACATTTACACTGGGGTCTAAGGAACTAGGAAGGAATATTTGGGGGTTAATTCATTGAGAGTTTATAAGGGGATTTATAGGGGGATTCTCATGCTGGTCCTGTGAGGAGCTTTCAATGACTTATAAGTTATGCTTCAGTGTTGACAAATGCAACCATCTAATTAAAATGCAAATTTTGTTATCTTGGAAAAAAACCAGCCAATATCAGTTATCAGCAGAGAATGCCCAAGCCACTCACCTACAGATGCAAAGCACCTGTAACCTTGACAACCTCTCAAGAGGCTCTCTGTAGCTTCTTCTCTGTCCACTCTCTTTCCACAAAACTACAGCTGTACACTACAGACTTGTGTGCATTTCCTCTATAGCCCACCCTTCTTTTCCATGGGCACAGGTTTAAATAGGTTAAAAAAGATAAGATATGGCAATTTGGTAAATCATGTTTTAATCAACTGTTCTCATTTTGTGTTAAACCAAATTATGGAGAAAGAAATGTGTTCAACTGCAAGTTAATGTGTTTGCCTGGAGATTAAGTCATGGCAAATTTTGATCAATTAGAACTCCAGTGACAATGTCTGTCAGGTAACACTTTGATGTAAGTGTTGGGCTCAGGTTTATATTAAACTCCCCAATAGCTGCCCTTTTAATAGCTCCTTGCAGCAGTCAAACAAGTCACTTCCAAGGTACTTGATAGCAGTCCCATCAACTGCAACAGTTTTATGGCATTCATCACTGTGGTATTAGAGCACTTTGTAAATGACATAACTTCAACATTTGGCTTAGCCTCCCATTTTTATTTATTTATTTATATATTTATATATTTATTTATTTAAATTTCATGGAGAGATTTCCAATGGCCTACACTTCATTCTGGAGAATCATGTCATTACACAAGCAACAGCTGTGCTGGATGGGACCTACACCTGCAGCAGCTAGAAGGAAGCATATGGGGAGAGAGCAAGCACATGCACCCAGATTTCAGGACTTTCTGAACAGATGACTTTGTAAATGGCTTCTGTGTGCTGAGATAATGGATGGAGTTAATAGATTTCTTTATGATTAAGCTCTCCAGCATGCTGCTGAACCCCTATAAACAGCACTTGGTGGCAAGATGATGCAGAGCTCTTGTGCAGAGTGTAGAACAATTTTCTGATGCTTTCCATCTTCTACCTAAACTTGGTATCCCCAGATCCTCTTTACAGAAGAGGCAGTAGCAACCACCTCCCCTTTTCTGTGTCATTCATAAACTTACAGACATGTATCATGCTTCCCTTCCCCCCTGTCACCTCACCTGCAAGCCTGAGGTGGCTGGTTCTGCACCTCCACTTTGCCTGCTGACCTCACCAGACCTCTTCCAGTTCTACCTCCTTTTTGGGCTGTGAGAATATGCAAGTTGTAGAAACACCCTGGACTTGCACAGTAGCAGTGTGATATTCCCTGTTTTGTTTCCCATTCCCCTCCTACTTCCTGACATTTGCTTTTCTGTTGTGACCACTGATGAAAAAGTTGAGCTGACATTTTCATGACAGTATGAATTTTATACCAGATAGGAATCTTAGAAAGAAGTACACTATACACTAAAGTCAAATCTGCTGCTGCCTTTCTGCACTACAGAAAAGTTTCACATTCCAGCAATGCTACTGGACTGTTTTCCATGTAGAGTAAGAGTTTGTCACTATTGTTCAGTAATTTCAGGAATACAGCAGGGAAAGTGAAGCCTTCCCTCACACCTTCCTGATGTTTCCTCTTTATGACATTTTGAGATTTCCTCCAGGATCAATTGCAGATGCCAGGGTGACTCAGGAAACACTGAGCTGGAACAAGAAATGTAGACAAGCTCTCTGCCTGCATGTCAAGCTGTCTGCTGCTGCACATGACTTAGGATGATGCAATACAAACCCAAGTACTCTTCCACACCCCAGCTGGAAGAGGGACAGCCAAGGACCGAACCATAGATCAAGGATGCCTCTGCCTGCCTCCCAGTGCACTAGGATGCTAAGTCCCTAAAGCATCTGCTGAGGAACTTGAGATGTGTTTCAAAATGTGCTAAAGCAGTACAGTGAGACAAAATAAGGCTGCTCTTCCACGTAGCACCACAGCAATAAGGTTTTTGAGATGCAGGCATTAGCTCTCTTGTCCCTCTCAAATCTATCCACTTCCTCCAGAGACAGTATCGGTACCTACTTTGTGCCCTTCCAATCTCTGATCTCTTCTCAAGTGTCTGTATCTCTCTGACTTGATTTTGTTTCCCTCTCACGCAGGTGTATATATATAATATGCCTGTCTCCTGTGAAATGTCAGCTCGGAAGATAAAGCACAAAAAGCAGATGGCAAAAGTCATCGGTGACTAGGATTACAGCTGACACACATTCTCTCACAAAAATAAGTTCATCACCCCTGCTGCTGTCATGATTCTGACTGCTCCCGGTCCACTGCAACCTTTTATTTGCCTCAGTACCTTTAAATACTACTGAACCAAGTCCAAAAGAAATTTCTCCTTTACAGAAAGATTAGGTACACCCAATTTTTAGAGCAATTTGGGACACTGAAGAACCATGTGCTATTTCTGTGGTTTATCAATGCCTTAAGATAGTGGCAGCCAGAGAACCCTGGCTATAGATATATAGGGCAAATACCCTATCAGACTTACAGTGCACGTGTATATATATGACAGGGAGAAGAAAAATAAAAGTATCTGCCCATTTTAGGGTGTCACCTAGCTGGTATGAGAAGTAATAAAAAGACAGTGTATGCAATATGCTGCCTTTCACAAAAGCAATAGTTTGTTCATGCCAGATAGAGCTTTGGTGCTCTAAAGAATACTGAAACTCTTACCTCTGTTAGGGTCATGTTTTGTTAGATGCACAGGGAACTGACAGATTGGAAGAAACTCTGCCGAGGGCAAAACAATTAAAAATAACATTTTGCCACCTAATTTAGAAGGTAGGTATAGCAGCATCTGTGAGTGGACAGACTGAAGAAAGCTCATTGAAGTTCCCCTGTAACTAAATGGGGTGATCACTGCTGTGACAAAGTGGATATCAAAACTCAGGCACTTGCTTTATTCTAAGTGTGCCTGTGTGTGCACGCATGTGCTTTAATTAGAAGATAAAACAAGCTACTATCTTGGGATTTAATATTCTGCTTTTGAGACTCAGAAGCCCTGTTTATGATTAAGTTCTATTGCTTCATTTTTTCATTTATCATGTGTGACAGCACTATTGAGTAACATTTTGTTCTGGCTCTAGTCCTAGAAATTGAAGGAGTTTTCAAAAATCCCACAGAACACAAAACAAAGCCCCTGTGGCCACTGGACCAGTCCTTTCCACCAGTGCTTCTTCCCAACTCTAATTCTCCATCACCTTGCACTTTGCAATGCTGTCAGCATCCCTGGAACGGCAACGCTGAATGCTACTGAAACCAGGGCTGCACAGTTTTTTTTTTTGCACAGAAAGAAACTGTTTTCAGGAAGGGAACAGTCCATAATCCTGATGCTTCTCCCCTGGATTTTCATGTGTATTCAGAGAGCTGAATTTTAGATATCTGCTTTTTGTGTACTGAACAAAACAAAGCAAAAGGAACATCGAACACTACACAATCCAATACCACATGAGCCAAACAGAAAGCCTTGGAGCATAAAAGGGCCCAATTAAATAGGAGGCTTGAGTGTCATAAAAATAAACTACATCAAACAACTTCCTTTATCAGAGAAAATACAGAAAGACTTGAACACAATACTTAAAATGATTTTCAAAAGTCTTACAACTTGTAAAGGGATATTGTGTTCCACCCAGAAGCGGCACCAATTAGACATGAGCTTAACATTGTATGCATCTTACAGAAAATTATATAAACACTTAGAAGACAGCAAGCCGTGCATCAATTTTGCACTCGGTTTTCTTGCAGCTCAGGCACCACCCAGATGATTAAGAAATAAGAGACACCGGGCTTGAACGTATTGGGAAAACTCATACCAGAGGCTTCAGGCACCAGAAGCGCTGGGGGGGCTGGGACTGCTCACCTGTATCCCACCTCACTGCTGGCCCTGCCCGCTGGCACCAAGTCTGCACTGACCTTGCACTGGCAGAAACCCACCTGCCTGCACTCCTCCCACATCCCTGCTCTCCACCCTGCATGGCGCAGGCCACAGAGGGGAAGCACGCTGGGCTAAAGTCAGCCTGGAAGAGAAGATGGTTTTGATGCAGGAAGTGTCCTGTGGCACAGCATCCTGCAGAGATACTGGCAGTGGAGCAGAGCCCAGTGGCTGTGTGGAATTGGGATCACACAGCAAAAGCGTTGGAAACTACTTCTAAATCCCAGAGAGGGAAGACACATCTAAGAAAACATATTAATGCACTGCTGAGTTTCCCAAAGAAACTGCAGAAGCATTGCCAGGCACTGTGCTACAGATGGACTGACACTGGTGGTAGCACGGTGTGTGGGCTGCATCACTGCCTGCCCCAGCACTTGTAGCATGAGGGCTTCAAAGCTCTGCTGCTGAGGTCAACAGGACTAATCCTTCCCTTTCTAAAGCTCTTTGTTCACTCCAGTAACCCTGGGCAGGGGTACTGGGGGCTTGGTGAAAGACCTGCTCAATGCTAAGTCATCCTCTTCGTGCTGTGAAACACCAGCACACTCTTCAGACTAAGCAAGCAGCCTGAAACACCTTTGTCAAAAGATCCTCAACAAATTATCCTAAAAACTGTTTATGCAAATTTGAATAGAACCAAGCTTCCAAAAGCATGCACTACAGGCCAGTAATTTAACACATCAGAGACCTGCTGCAACGAGTGGAACTAAAAGCACACTTTAATTAGCAAAAACACACAAGCACTGGTGGGCTGTAGTGTCTATGAGACAGGTTAGTTAGGTCACTGGGAACTCAGGCAGTAATGCACAGGACTGTATGTCTCCTGAAACACATACTAAATCTGGGATGCTAATGAAGGAAGAGATTTAGAGAATTATGGAAAAATCCCCTAAGACTTAAACTAACTTGAATGTTAAATTGGTAGCAAAGTATAATATAATGCTGCTTTGGCAATGAAGTGGAATGGAAATCAGTGTATTTTTCCAGTCACTATATAACACTGGGAAGTGAGAACACTGTACACAAGGATGGCCACTGACTGCTTACTGCTTCAAGGAAATAATTGAAAACAACAGAACATTGTAAGTCAAGCATCAGCCATTTTCTCCACCCCATTTTGGAAAGAATACACTGAATACTGTTAATCGGGGGGTTATCTTTCTTACAGAGAACAATCTGTAACAAAATATTGAATGCAGCATCATTCATTTCCAGAAAGACTGTCACAGCATACACTAACAACTCTCCCAATAGTCCTCTTACAAAATTTGGTGTTTTATAAGGGCTTGGTTCAGCTTTTTCATTGATATTTTGTTTTGTCATCATAGTAGAGGCTTTGAGTTTTTTTGTTTGTTTGTTTTAGTTATGACCTTTAAAGCTTGCCTACATAGACAAGATTTTTAGCTCCCCATCCAAACCCACTGGAGCTGATTTGCTCTGATTGGAGTTGTTCAGATGTACCAAATGTATCTCTCTCCAAGTAATCTGCTGCTGAAATGATACACATTAGCTTAGATAAAGGTTAAAAGGTCCATCTCCACTGGGGGAGCAGCAGTTTGGGGTCTCAAGACACCTCTCATACAGACAAGCTGTGAGCAACCTTGGTAGCTGAAGAAAAACAGAACAGAAGTTGACTCTTAAACATATTAAAATTAGTGCAGTAACAGAAATAAGTGGTCTGTCACATCTGAACTGCAAAGCTCCATACCCAGAGACTTTGGTCCTGTGGCAGTTTCTGGGCTTTATCTGCGATGTGGTTATTATATCAATTTCCTTTGAATTACATGACAAAAGGTAAGAACCAAACCAAGATGATACCAACACAATTGTTATTTAAAACTTTTTTTTTCTTTAAAGTTCCCAAAGGACTTTCTTTAATATATACTGAAGACTGACCACCTTTTCTCTCCTACCCTTCTTACTTAGAATGTTTCCCAAAATCTGTTGCATAAAAATAGATTTAGAGGAATAGAGGTCACAGGGATCTATGATGAAAAATGAATTACAGTTGTCAGCTTGTAATATATCACTGTAAAATATAATGAATTCTAACAACATCCTTTGCTGTGAGTTGTTACATCACAGACTGAAATTAAAAGCTGTGCTTCAAAACAGTAAGTGTAGCACATGGGAATCTGAATGGAAACTGAAGAACCTGTTTACTCACCAGTTCTAATGAGTGACTATTATCTTTTAGTGTGAAAATTTATGAAATACACAGTTGTGATTGCTGGTTGTTTTAACATAATACTGATGTTATGTGAATATACCTGTAAAGAACAGAGATGTTAAGTTTTACTAAGAAAAAATTCTTTATCAACTTTAATGTGAGCCTAAGTTACTTTGCAACTGAGAAAAATCACAGCACTTTTATGAGCAAAAGAGAGGTTATGCTTTGCCCTCCATGCTGCTGAATCAATAATTCTACCTTTTCTTCCTCTTTAACGATTTTCTCCTGGTGGTTATGAAACAGCAGCAAGACAGCTTGTTTTGGAAAGACTGCATTTTGTAGTCATTCAGGAAGCCATAGGGAAAAAACCAGAAAGATGTTGCTGTGAGGGCACACCCTGCTTCTGGTACCCTGAGCAGCTCTGCACCCACAGCCAGTTGGGTGCCACCTGGGAAAAGTCTGGCATCGGTCCCTACTTCAGCACACTCCTCCTGGATAATCCTGGGGATGAATCCCTCCATACCCAATTTTGTCACCTAAACCCAAGGAATCTGGTCCAAGCCATCCATCCGTGGCTTCTCTCTACAGAGGGAACAGCAGAAGCACTTCCAAGGGCCAAGTCATGGCACCTCCTTCAGCCAGGTCCTGCTGCAATGTTTCTCCAGCCTGGTCTGCAGTTTTTCCCCTTCACCTGCAAGCAGATACCTCCCTAACGTTTCATCCCAATTTCTGACATGGGATTGTATCTCTTTCTTACCTTACTAACGCCTTGCAAAGAATAAAGATTGAGATGCCAAAATAGCATACCAGTTCCACCACAGAGATATCCAGAATAGGAAAGAGTGAACCAAGTAATATTTATTATTCTGTTGATCAAAAACAAGTCAACAAGTTAGAGCTGCAAATTTAAAACCACATTTGTGATGAGACCTCACGTACTCATCTTAGGACTATGTCTAAATACAGCTGTTTAGAAATACCACAGCTACTAAGGAAACCTAAATATATGAAAGTGCAACATGCATGTTTATCATTGAATATCAGAAGTTGATTCCCTCTTATTTCCTTTTGCAACACCCTTACACAACCATGAATCCACAACTGGCTAACAGAGATGCTTTGGGGTAGGAAGAATGGGGAACCAGAAAAGGGAAGGGTGATTCATTGCAAAAGCAAAAGAATAGGAAGCCACAGGTATTGGAAGAAATTAGATTAGTGGGATTGAAAGCAGGAAGGGAAAAGGCAGGAAAACAGGCAGAGTGACTCATAAAATGATTTTAAGGGATCATCTCTTTGTGGAGATGGAAAGAGAGGTGATTTGTAGTGAGAGACATGAATTATGAAAGATAAGGGATCCTGTTTTGTTAAATGGGAAGATTGTCTCTGGGAGTTACACAAATCCTTTCATCTAAAAGAAGTGCAGCAACACAGAAATTGCATGTCACTCACAGGGGCAGACATAAAAGGATATGCAGTACCCAAAAGAAATCTTCCACACAGTGTTGTTCAACTTCTTCATTTCTAGTGTCTGCATCCAGCACTTATTTTTCCACTTGCTGCAAAGTTAAGACCTTAAGACCACCATTTGATCCTGCAGGGCTCTTCTCCTGTATTTTACTGGTGTGCTCTCTCAGAGGCTTGAGGACAGCAAAGGAGTCAGTCCCCTTAGAGCAGCCACGTTTGTATCCATATGAATATATTGAATGTATTTGGCTTGTGTGGCAAGGCTTTGGCAGCAAAGGGGGGCTAGAGAGGTGAATTCTATAGGAAGATGCCAGAAGCTTCTCCCAAGCCTTACAGAGCCAATGCCAGCTGGCTCCAAGATGGAACTGCAGTTGGCCAAGGCTGAGTCCATTAGTGACAGTGGTAACATCTTTGGGACAATGCATTTAAGAAGGGGAAAAAATCATGAGCAACCTCCTGCAGCCAGAGAAAGGAGTGGAAATATGTCAGAGAAACAACTTTGCACACACCAAGGCTGATGCAGAAGAACAGAGAGGAGGTTGCTCCAGGTGCCAAAGCAGATTCCCCTGGATCCTGTGGTAAAGACCATGGTGAGGAAGGCTGTCCCCTTGCAGCCAATGGAGGTCCACAGTGGAGCAACATGCACCTGCAGCTTGTGGAACATCCCACGGGGGAGGAGGTGGCTGCTCAAAGGAGGTTATGATCTGGTGTACCTTATCTCAATCTATTAGCATTTTGATATATTTTCTCTCCCCTGTCCAGCTGAGGAGAAAGAGTGGCGTTGGTGGGCACCTGGTGTCCATCCAGGGTCAAACCACCACAATATGTCATTGGGTCAGCATCTGGTGAAAGAAACCTAAGGTGATGAGGATAAACTGAATGTTTCCACATTCTCACTGCACTTTTTAAGAGGTATCAATGGATCTAGGTTGTATGTTTAGCTATCAACTGTAACACCAGAGAGTGGGCTGTTTTGGCTAGAAAGATGCAAAAGTTAGTCCCAGTCAGACAACAGGACACAGACACACCTTCAAAAGAAATCAGGGCTCATTTAGAGCCCTCCATTTTTAGCCAACACAGCCAAAGCAGCCAAAATTCATATAATGGAGATAGCAAGGATATCTACTCTTAGAAGTAAGAGACAAGATATTCCCAGTGAGTAGCTGAACAATTTAAATGTCTTATCACTCAGCCAAAAGCACATGAGGATGCAGGCACTACCAAGATGACTGAAGCTCCTGTTCACAGGAGCAGCCATCAAGTTGCACCAAAGATGCTCTGGAATGATTATTTTGGGAAAAGTAAAGAAAATTTAAGGCCTTCTATTAAACTAACAGTCCAGAAAACTGTGTCCCGGCAAGAAAAAACAAACTGGCTTCCAGGCAATGGCCCCCAAGCTGGCAAAGCTGGTGTTGGGAGGCTAGGCTGCTTCCTAGATCTCCTTCCTCTTTTATTTTTTTTTTTCTTTTTTTCTTTTTCCTATTTTTCTTTTCCCAACACATCAGGCCCCTGGAGCAGTTACTGAAGCATGAAAGCTAGTCTTTTGTATTTACAGTAACAGAATTATTGTAAACCTATTCTTAAATATTTCCAGATATTATGTGTTTCTTCTCACAAAATTATCTCCAAAGGCAAGTCTTATGGAAATAAAAATTCTGGGAGAAAAACAGCTGGTGCTTTTATGTTTATCTGAAAGCTATGTTTGTTTTCTCCTAGGCAAAACCAGAGCCTTAGGAAATGGTAAATGAATCCCACGACACTTTGAACTGATTTTCATAAAACTCAGTACACTGGAAAAAGAGTAGTAAATAAAATGAAAGCTGCAAAACTAAAAAGTACATTTTACTTCTCTAATGAAGTTATTACTCCAAAATGTCCCACAAACAACAGTTAAGTGCTTGATTTATTATTACAATGTCAGCTGCTACATTTCTCTTTGAGGTATTCTTCTATGCTATGGTAATAAACATGATCACTGCTCACCTGCAGCATCCACTGCAGAAGGGGAAGGAAGACCTGGGAAGCTGGTGTGGAATATAAACTGTTTACAGAAACCCTCTGGAAGACAAAACTGAATTAAAGAAGAAGCTCTTAATTACAGTGTGGATTCAAGTGTTGCAAAATATGTGGGATTCAGAGATGTGGAAAGGAAATGTTTCCTGGAGAAGAACTGATGTTCTAGTGAAGGGGGAATACCAGCCCAAGAGGAAGGAACAACCTTCCCCAGCTCCTCTAACTTGTTTCCTTTTGCAAGTTGTGGTTTATTTCTGTCTTGCTCAGGGGCTTAGCTTCCAAATACTCCCTTTGCACTTGATACCAGAAGCTTTGGTAGCACAATATGTACTTGTAAAGTCTGCAGGCATTAATGGATGAGCAATTCTTTTGTTATTCTTTATTCCAAGTGTGTGTGTAATTTATGTGTATGACATTGAAAGACATGTATTAATGTGCATAAGAAATGAGTTCTGCAAGGGATTTTTGGTGGAATTAAAGCTCTGGAAATGTTTTTGGAAGAGGATGGAGAAGTGGCCATGAGGAAAGGAGTTTTAGGAGGAGTTACATTTTCACTAGAGAATGCACAATGACTGGAAGACAGAAGGCCCAGCGTGCAACCAGCTTAAGAGTTACACCAGATCTAAACAGATTTCCTGCTCTTTTTATTTGTGCCTTTTCTTGTTTATTGTGCAGTAAACTCTTATGGGCTAAAATTATTTATTGCAAAGTTTTTGCATGAGACCTTGCAAGTTAGAGCCACAGTCCCCATTTGGAAATTAATTCAAATAATTATGACCAACATTTTTCTTTCAACAGGATCATTTAGGGCTTTGCCTGAGCATCCAAATAGTACATGTTTGTTATTTGGCATTACTAATGAATTATGAAGTAACAAATCTCATTAAACATTGAGAAGTTAAAACATAAATTAATTTTCTCACAAATGTGTGAAGGAGACGAAGGCAACAAAGAATGGCAACAGGCAGAAGAACTTCCAGGGCTCTCTCATTCATAACACAAACATACCCACGTGTGGTAACACCCAAAAATTAACAAGGAGGTTGGTTCTGCAGTGACTGAGTTTCACATGCATCTGTATGCACAGAACACCACAAAGCCACTCACTGTAGTGCTGTGGGAGCTGGCAGATATTTCAGCTTCTCCAATCTATAAACCTTGCTCGAGTCTCCCCTACCTCATCTTCTTTCCAAAAGGAGGAGTGGCAGCCTTTTCAGCTCCATGCCCTCCAGCTGCTCATCCCAGCACCTTTTCCATGTCTGCTACAGCCTTTCTGAGGTACAGACACCAAAATGGTGGGCAGGGCTCGCACATGGGTGCAGACATGGGGAAAAAGTCACCCCCTATCTTATTGTCCTTCTTGATTATGGCAAAATATTGCCGATTATGGTCAATACTTTGTTGGATTTGTTGGCTGCCAGTGCTCATTGAGACCTCTCAGTGACAATTCCTGAGTGGCAACCACCACGTCCCAGTCTGGCACAGAGGCACCAAGCACCAAGTCTTGTCAGTCACCTTTCTACCTACACCATTTTGTGAGCTGCTTTTGGAGATATTTGCCACCACCTCAGCATCTGACTACCCAAAAGAGCTTCGTACCATCCAAAACTGTGGAAATCAACTGCGCGTTCCCTGTTACCAGTTCACTGGTGAAAACATTTCCTCCAGGCATCAACAGAATGCCTTGGCCCCCATGTTCCTTGCTTTTTGCTTTATTTGACTTACTTTCTGTGAATGTGTCTAAACGTTTTTAAAATCCGTGTCAGCTCCTGACAGCCAGGGGAAACCATGGCAATGACTTCCAGAGGCATACTCTGCCTTGTGTGGAAAATCATCTATGTCCTTTGGTTGCTTTGAGCCCTCATCTAATAATTTCATTGAGCTCTTTCAATGTGAGAGACAGCAGAGGGGTTATTCAGAGGATGAACAGCTGAAGTTCTCGATAATAAGGATTTTCTCCTTTATGATGCCTTCCAGCCAAGGCTTTCAAACCACATCTTGGGACTTACATGCTGTATGATTAGCTAGAGGTCTATGAATTTACATTTTCAGAATCTGTTCACTTTCTTATGCGCAAGAATAGCAATGATTTGCCCCATACATTTTAAGAAAAAAGAAATCACCTAATCCTTTAGATGAAAGGGACAGTTTTTCTTCAAATTGCACTAGAGACACTAACTAATTTCTAGCAACGATTAAATATATTCTTGCTATCCAGAGTGCATGTGGAAAGAATGTTTCCAGAATTTTTATTTTACAGGCTAACAAGGGATCATTTTATTTCTAGACTGCAATCACAACAAAGACAGAATAGTTTTTAAGGGAATTCTTCACCATAATGCTGTGTATAAGACTACTTAAATGCTTTAAAATAGACTAAAGCACTTTGGAATGGGACATTTTATATGGAATTTGTATCATTCTGGGCAAATTACATAAGGGATTAAATATATCAACATCTTTTCCTTTAAGGATGAGTGTCAGTTGCTTTCTACTGTATCAGGAACACTGCTCCAGGTGAAAACATCCCAGCAACAAGGCAAAATAATTCATTTGCAAAGATAAGATTCTCTGTGGGAATCATATGCAAACAGAAGCTATGGCTCTTCAAAATGCCTGCAAATAAAAAATAGAGTTAAGCACATCTCCATGTTTGGCTGGTGCTGCCAACACCAAAACTATCAATGGATATTGGGACCAAGTCAAAAATATGCTAACCATAGTTAAATAATCACATAGATAAATTTACAGTTCAGATTTTTAAGCCTTCTTGGCATGTTGTGTTATTTTCCCTGGGCATAAAGTCTCAGTGAAAAAACCCAACTCAACACCTGTAATTACAAGACTCGTATTTTAAGCTAATTATGGCATATTTATTAATATTAAATTAAACTGTTTTGACAAGTAATTATCGAATTCAGACAATGACAAGCCAGAAAGGGGTAAACTCATAAAATAGGAAAAAATGAAGGATATAATGAAAGACAGCAACAAAAACTTTGGATTTTATCCCTTTGGCACTTCCTTAGTCTTGACTTCTTTTCAAAAAGAAGCTCTTAGAAGCTGCCCTCAGTCACTTATTTCTCCCAATAACTAATCTATCGCAAGTTCTTCCTACACATGACATTGCTTTTAAAAAGACCATTTCTAACACAAGTTTCTGGTTAAAAGCCAGATTCCACTTCCATACTGTTACAAAGGCAGAAAAAACATTAAAGGAGAGGGCTAGACTGCCTAGTCATGTCTGACCTGATTTGACTCCCATTACAGACAGACTTCCTATGGTTCAGTTTCTTATTTGTTTGCTTTCTATTAAAATGAAGATCTTAAGAAAAACTTCTACCCCCGCCGCATTTATTTTTTTGCCCTTAAGCTGCTCCTCTGCCCTGTGTTCAGCTTTCAAATTTGAGCTCCGGAAAAGATTGCAGGAGGATTGTGCAGGGCACTCAACCATACAGACGTAGTAAAACAAAGCACCTTGGCCACATGGCAGTAGAGAAGGAATGGGGACATTAAAAGAAATTGTGGAAAAATAAGAGTGAGGAAATGAAATAAAGCAAGCAAGCTTCCCAGGCAGAACTGGGCAAGTCTGCACATTCAGGCCACCAGGCCCAAGCCACTAGAAAGATCAAAAAGCTCATGTAACATAAATCACACTTAAGAGCACCCTTCCTTCCCCCAGCTATGAGGGCATGAGCATCTCTCATTCAAACGAGTTTTCTCAAATCTGCCTCTTTGCCAAGCCTACCTGGATTGCGGTCTCTGCTGGTGCCTGGGGGCAACTTATTTTTCTTGATTCCTATTTCCCCTGCCTTCCACATACAGACAACAAATAACATGTTGTATGCAATTTTCCTACCATTCAATACCTGTGTTTTGCAAAATAAAATTACTATAATCAAAAACCTCCAAGTTCTTGTCCTGTTCATCTTTTCGTTTTCAACTACAGTCTTTCTCTCTGTTCCTAGTACAGGCAGATTTTCCTTATTTTCTTTCCCTCCCTTAACCCCTCCTGATTCTGAGATAGCTGCAAAATGGGAATGACAGCTGTGGGCTGGAGGGGGGCAGACTCAGCCTTAGGGGTGAGCTGGGTACACACAGGAATTGGGGGCTCTGCCACATCCTGGAGCAAAGCAGCTAAGAGGACTGTGAGGCAGCGGCACCAGGGCTGATTTTTTCTGTAAGGGATTGAAATAGGACTTCACTATCAGTTCCTTCTCAGAGTAAATAATACTGACACTGCAAATCTGCAGCCCAGAGGAGCAGTCATGTCACCATTTTTTCCTCAAAAAATCTGAACTCTGCAGGATGTTTTTTTGTGAAGTCTATTTAATACTCCAGCATGATTCACTGACCCACAAAATGACAAAAAAAGTCAAAAAGTCAAAAATTTTACTCATTATGGAGCCTAAAGCAATTTCACTCAAGCATTAAGAACTTAGTAAATTTAATGTGAATTTACTAAAGAGGGATAGAGTTGCCCGAGGAGGGGATCCTCAATCCACCCCACTGCCACTACGTTGAGGCCAGTGCCAGTAAGAGATGCCCTGGTCCTGGAGAAGGATCACAGCCCGTCAGGAGAACACCTGAAATGCAGGAGAATGTAATCCCAGACATCAAGACAGCTTCATTTAAGGCCCATCTTAAATGCCTCTATGCAAACATGCATAACGTGGGAAATAAAAAAGAGGAGTTACAGACATGTGCATGCCTGAAAGGCCATGATGCTATGGGCATCACTGAGATGTGGTGTGATAACTCCTACAGCTGGAGTGTAAGGATGGCTGCAAGCTCTTTAGAAATTACAGACTGGAAAGAAGAGGAACTGTTGCCCTCTACATCAGCAACCAGCTGGATACCAGGGAGGTTTGCCTGGGAATGGAGGAGGAGCTGATGGAGAGCTTATGGGTCAGGGTTGAAGGGAAGACAGGGGCAGGTGGTATCAAAGTGGGGGTCTGCTACAGGCCACCTTTCCAGACCATTCAAAAGAGACATTATGGCCACTCTCTTGGTCTTCTGCAATAAAAAGATTATTTTTAGATAATAAGCATAACTTCTACAGTTCATTCTGTCCTAGGGTGACATGAACACAGACTTACATGCTCTAGTTATTAAAAAAAATTAATATATATGGACAGAGGACCAGCATGAAAAGCAAATGAAAAGCAAGAACTGTTGCTTAATTGAAAGTTATATATAATAGTAACATTTAATGATCTATCAGAGACCCTAATCATGATACAATGTACTACTGTATAATAAAAATGTTCTGAAATAATTCACTCTCAAGCAAGAAAAAACAGATAAGGGAGAGGAAATGGATTTTCATTTTAAGGGGAGAAAAGGGGCTTGCAAATTTAAACATAAGGAAGTTCTAAAATCTCATTTTTCAAGGTCACAAATAAACTCTGGCAAAGCAGGGCTTTGAATGAACATATTTAGCAGTGTTCATAGCATGTGAAAAATGAGCCAGATTCATAACACCAGGATATCCCCACAACTTTCACGTACAAGCTTGAATGACTTACATTAACTGAGCCCTGCTGAGAATGTGGACCAATGCTATTTTGCCACATAGTTTTAACTATATGATTATGAATGAGGACAAGAATTATGTATTTTCTTTTTGAAGGCAGCTTAAAACTTCCGCCATGCAATCATCACCTTTTGTAAATGGGAAGGAAATAAAGCTAACTGTGTCCAGATTGAGATAAACCTGCTAGATGCAAAGATGCCAACTGGAACAGTATTTTTGAACAGAGACACACATCAGGGCACAGCAGGAAATGGTCTGATGCAGAGATACTTGTTTTGTGTTATGAGATAATTTGAGGAGAGCAATTGGATCAGGCTTTGAAATGGATCGTGGTGAGAAGCACAGTGGCCAGGTCTGTGGTTAAAAACACTTCTGAAAACACTTAGAAAACACTTCTTGAACATCTTCTGAAATGGACTCAAAAAAAAGTCTGCACATGAGAGAGCTGAAAGCTCTTCAGGGACCCACTTGTGCCAAGGATGTCCTCCAGTCCCTCCCAGTGAGCTCTGCTTCTGAAAGGGAAGAGCTAGACTGGAGCTTACAGTAGGAACCCTGCCAAGCACTGCCACTTTCTATCTGCAGCTGCCAGTTTTTATCACATACTTATCTGGGATGTTCATCTCACTAACACCTGTGTATTTTGAGATAGTAAACTGCTGATACCTTGATTTAAGTATTGAAATGATTTTCTGCAAACACATAGTTTTGGCTTACTTTGTTTAAAAAAAAAAAACCACAAAAAAACTTCCTCTAAAAATCACAACCCTCTTCCAATCAGAGCTTTACACTGCCTGCAGAAATTATATTAATTAGCACTAGCTCATTAGCTCCTATATAGATGGACAGGAGTCTAGGGGAAAGTAGCAATTCCTCAGGACCTCATCTGTGAACACCTTGGACTAGACTTGCATTCGTTTCTCAGTTCCTGCCCTTGGTAGGTGATGCAAACAGGCACAGGTACCAAAGTTCTAGCAGCTGAATAAAACAAAAAATATTTTGAAAATATGCTTGAAGGATTAAAACAGGAAGAATGACTGAAGCATTAGAGGACAAACAATAGTAAGCCTGAAACAGTTTCACATCATTTACACTGCGTAAGTCCAGGTATGGGCCAGAGACTTTGAAAACTTGAAGAAAGGTTTACCCAGCTAGAAGTGTAATAAAACACAGCTGGAGAGGACATTTAAAATGTGCCTCAAGAACTGCTCTTGGCCACATGCGTTTTGTCCACCTTGCTCAAAACCTGGAACTTCTCCAAGGGATTTCAGGAAAAATGCAGCTGGCAGTCTGCTCCTCATGCCCTCACAGGTCTCCTCTTGAGTGTGAGAGCCTGTAAGCCCCGTATCACCATTCTGTGCTGGTTCATGCCCTCAAAACAGAAATAAACATTGTGAAGTTCCCTGCAGTGGAAAAAAACTTGCACCAAAAGCCAACACCCCTCAGCCTCACGCTCTTCTACTGATATCTGGGTGTACAAACTGATGAGGAACCAGAGAGAAAGGGAGAATCTGCCTGTGTCTGGGGCAAAAGGCTCTTTTGATTGAAGAGATTTTTCAGAGATTTCACAGATTCTTGAAACAAAAACATACAAAAGATACCTGATGTGAGAATATTGTCAGTCAGATAGAAACTCTATTCTCCCATTTACTGCAGAATAGACCACTCTGCATGAATCCCTTACCTTTGTAAAATCAGATATTACTGATTTGCTCATTATGGGATAATACTGAATTCAATACTAGGAGCAAATTCCAAAACAAGTTAAACAAATAACAACAATAAAAAACCCAGGTTTTGGTTCAAAACTTCACTAAGATTCCACTTCCTGCATTGTTCTGATCAGATGACCCACAAAAACACCTCTGCAAAGATCTCAAGAAATTAATTCAAACCTGTTCATGATACTCAAAACAGAAAGGGATGGACATAAGAAAGCCTCTGACAAATTTTTCTTGACCCCTTTCCTTCCATGTTGCTAATGGGAGATGGGACTCTACAGAAGCTACAATAGGCAATGTTATTTTGAAGAACAATACAGAACAAGTCATACAAAAAATCTTCCAAGGGCATCTATCTAAATAATTGATAAACTGAATATGATCCAAAGAATTTATGGCATTAACAAAATATTTATAAAGTTTCTGGATTGTGCCCAACATCAACTTCACATGGAAGTGCAAAAAATCTTTGAACTTACATCATGGTTTAAAATATAAAATAAAGGATGGTGCAAAAACATTCATTTGGAGCAAAAAGCTGCAAGAAATTCAGTGAATCCCAAAGCAGCCTGGAGGTTTAGAAAGGAGTTTGTACCCTTTCTTACCAAATCAGCCACAGAATTAATTAGTTCTCTTTTGCTATTTCACAGTTGTCATCCGTACATATTTGTATTAAACTTTTTTCTTTTCTGTATTTAAATAAAAACATCTCCAGTATATCTATTATTGGAGGCCATTGCTAAGAATGTACTGATCACTCTTAGGCAATGGGAGGTAGTCATCAGGGACAAACCAGAACTTATGAACAGGCAAAACCCAAAACAACAATCCTAAAATTTGTCACCTCAGGCTTTAACAAGAGTTGAAGTTTCTGACTACAGCTCAGTGATTACGATGGTGGTGAATGACGCCTACCTATTTAGAAGCATGATCTGAAATACATTTAACATATATTATGGCAATTTTCCAGTGGCATTTTCTGCTCAGGAGAGTTGAGAGAAAGAGCAAATAAAACCATTACAGAGTATGTAACAGTGGATTTTACCAATGGGACTGAGCTGTGATCTTGCTGTTAGCTTATTATAAGTAGATTATTTTATACACAACTTACACCCCATTCTTATCACCCAGGTACTGAAATTAGAGCAAAACTCACTGCAGGAGCAGAGGTTTCAAAATTAAGAATATGTGTATGCACACACATGTATATTACTGTATATTAACTGTATTATATAGCACATTATTAAAGCGTGTATTGTACATGTAATTATTACATAATCTATACATGCCTGCACTGCAGAAAATGTAAAGAGAAAGATAGCGTCCTACTTAATATTCTGATCAGTGCTAAAATATATGTATATGACTAAAATATTAAAATATAATTGGAAATATAAAACTGTCAATGAAATTAACTTCTTTTATATACTTGCCAAACTCTGGGTTTGCTCTACTATGCTTCTTTAGAAGTAACTGAAATTTTTCTAACACTACAGCTGTGTACAAGTTGCATGTACTCTAGGTGCCCACTTACCAGCCACTTACTCACAGGAGGGGCCATCAGGCCACCAGCTCTGTATGATTCATTTTAAAGACATTTTTGGTGGAGAGCTTAGCTCTGTCAGCATTCATATGTGCACAGTGCACGCTGAATACTTGGTCCCAGTAGCAGACAGCCTTGGCTCATGCGGCATGAAAACTCAAGAGAAAAGCAAACCAGGAGGAGACTGACAAAGTCTCTGCTCTACAAAATTAAATTTTAAGATATAGGCTTCATCATGACTTGTTGGGTTTTTTTGTTTGTTGGTGGTTTTTCAGAAAACACCAGGCTGTCCACAAATCCCCAAGCAAGAGCTCCACCTCCCTTGCTAAATGAAATGAATGAGAGCAGAGGCACGGAGTTCTTTTTCCTGGCAGCTTGCACAGCCCTGTCTCACTCACACCCTGCTAGGTACCTCTGCACACCAGACAACAACGTGAGGACAATTTAGATTAACCCATTCTTAAGTTTCCCAGCCCTTTCACTTGAACCTTTGCCTAAAAGAGAAGCTGCAGCTTTTTTTTTCAAGGAGCAGCAAGTCCACCTGGTTCAAAACAGTATCTTAGAGATCTCAGTGAGGCTAAGGACTTTCTTGGGCTGTCAGGCATCTTGGAGCAGTGGATTCTGTACCCCGCAGTGAGCAGAGCTGCTTCCTCCTTGAAACTCAGAAAAAGAGACAAGCTACCCCATGGTATTATTACTCTTGGGTATGTGTTTATGGGCAATTATTACAGAGGCAATGATACCTGTAGTATGACCTGTCCAGAATCACTACCATCCACAGCAGACTATTAGCAAAGTTGGTGGTCATCTTACACTCATTACAAAATAAATGTTTTAGTTGCCTCACACCCTTCTAAGAAAGTAGTCAGAAACTCTAATAATCAAATTAAAGTAAGAATGGTGCAACTGTGACAGAATCTCATATAAGAAAACACCAGTTTGTGGTTCCTTACCTCTGAAAGACTGAAAACTATTTGCTAATGTTTAAATCACCTCAACCACAACCTTCATGCAGGATTTGAAAATAATACTGTCATTCAAAGAAAACTGCAAGGAAAGAAGTAATTACTTATGTTCTTCCAACTTTAATTAATGCCTCCTGTTGCAACAAGAATAGGGTATGATTAAAGTGTGCCTGGCTAATGGAGTTTCATATGGCACACATTTCTTACAGTAGCTTTTGCAAGTTGTAAAATAGAAATCATTAATTCAAATGCTTAAAACATTGACATGATATGTTTACTACCAAGCCTTAAAAATAATTGGGTCATTATCGTTACAGCTCCTTAACTGACTCCAACTTGAAAGTGCTTGTAATGATGGAGATATGATGTATAAAATGAACATGGTTTTAATCTCATTTTTAATGCTATGTGATCTAAACAACCAAGACATCAAAGACTGCACGATTTCTGACAGAGAACTTTTCAGTTTAGTGACATCCAGTTTTCCATTGCACTTTCCCCTCTGTACCACACCCCTGAATCTTCCAATTTATTTTAAATGACATTAAACCTGCAGCAAAGACAGGTATGCAATACTAAACCTACATCTGGGAGGTTCTCAACAGCCACCATCGCTTTGCTCAGGGGGAACTTTATTTCCTTTTAACAATTGTTAGCTTCAAAGCAAAGAAAATTTGAGTCAACGTACCCTCTAATTATCAGTAATCCAAAGATGACTTCCAGAGAAGATGAATAACACACTGCCAGTGCACTAACTCTCCACTGCCAGTTTTGTCCTGATTTCCACCAAATGATAAAATTGTCACCAACCAGTCTGACAGCACATCTGAGTACCACACTACCACATATTATGATATATTTATTGATATTGGGCCCAACAACGCTGAATATCTTCACAAATGATCTGGATGTTGGGATCAAGTGCATCCTGTTGAAGTCTGCAGATGACACCAAGTTGAGTGGGGAACCAGACACTCCAGGAGGGAGAGCCACCCTCCAGCAAGACCTGGAAAGGCTGTGAGGGTGGGCTAAGGTTCACCTTGTTTTGCTAGCCAGGACACCTGGAAGAAAGAAGAGGACGTAGCAGCAATCCATATGTGAAGACCTGAAGGGAAAGGAGTTCCTGCCCCCAAAACCCACCACGTCTTTGTGGGCAAAAGACAGATTGGAAAGAGCAATAACTTGCAGGCTAAAGATAGGACATGGAAAGGCCTGAATGTCTTGGAGAAGGCTGGGCAGCACCACAGCAGGGAACCCAGAACCTTGAAGGACGGGTAGAGGGACTTCTCTTTTGTCAAGCCTTTCCAAGATATCCATGTTGACTCCATTTGAAGGACACAGAAAGATGTTGCCATCTCCCATGGTGTGACACACTCATATAGCACAACTGTTTGGTAGAAAGTTAAACTCACAGGTGTCAGAGGTGCAAAAAAGACTTTCCAATATCCTGAACACCTTCAGCACTAAAAAGTGCCAAGTTATAGAGCAACTTCCTACACAGGATGGTGAGTGTGCAAACTCAAGTTTCACACTCCTCCTTCTCCAGTTCTCTTTATGCTTGCACAATTATTTATTTAATGAGCAAGTTTTTCAGGGCATGGGCTGTCTGCTTCCTCACCTCAGAGATGTCTTTCTGTTATCAATAAATACCACTATCAATAAAAAAACAACACTTTTCTCTAAAGTGAGAGCAATACATATGCTAACTTGGATCACTTCAGATTTTTTTCTTATGGTGAAATACAGATGTTGATGTTTACAAGAGAGGACCTTGTCCTAGGCCAGGATCCTGCCGCAGAGCTGTTGTACTCTCTTGGTATTTTCTACTTCGGATTTTTTTGGGGGGGATTTTTTTTTTGTTTATTTTTTTCATTTTTCTTCTCCAAAGATAAGTTTAGGAAAAAAAAAAATTTTAGAAAGCAGCATATCCTAATTCCATTCCATTAATACTGCTTGACCACAAACCACCCAACACAGCCAAACCAGTCTTGGCAAGACAAAGCTCTATCATTGTATCTAAACATTTATATACAGGACAAGGAACTCCTGCCTTGCCCTTGTGCTAAATCAAATCCACAACATTGTTACAATTGCAATTTGAATTCTTCCATACTGCACAATTGCAGACAGCAGAAACAGTTACAAGTGTTCACACAACTCAATACCTGCACCATCTATTTTGAAAACACTATAAATAGGCAATGACCCAAATCTAGCCTGGCTACAGTCCAAGCCAGTGAGTCAGAAGGCTGGCAATTAAAATTATACTAAGCAAGAAAAGAACCTGAGAGACACTTCACCTTCATTTGGATGTAAATCCTTATCTAAGAATACCTCTTATAATCTTATTTTTCAAATAAACCAGGCAGCAAGGCAATACTGATGGCACTAATACTTGCCTGAGTACACCTATTCCCTATTCTTAATAAATGGATTGGACAAAGAAGTGGAAAGTTCTTAATTTATTTGAACATTCACATCTTCTTTGTGGCTTCTTGAAAGCAATTAAGCAAACTGAAGTCAGTCGAATAAGCCAGCTTATTAAACTGGAATAAGCATGGTGTCCTGATGGTTCCTTGCTTCATACACTAAGCTTCCAGATTAATGATTGATACTACTCTCTATTTTTTCAGTACTTTCAAACTTCATGTTGGCACAGGATTACTAATACCCTGTTCTGAGTTGTCCCGTTCATGAATAATCATAGAATCACAGAATAGCTGTGGTTGGAAGGGACATTAAAGCTCATCTAGTTCCAACCTCCCTGCCATGGGCAGGGACACCTCCCATTAGACCAAGCTCCTCAAAGCCTCATCCAGCCTGGCCTTGAACACTTCCAAGGAGGGGGCAGCCTCAACTTCCCTGGCCAATCTGTGCCAGCATCTCACCACCCTCAGAAGAAACAATTTTTTCCTAATGTCTAACCTTAATCTCCCCTCTTCAAGTTTTAAACTACTGCCTCTTGTCCTCTCACTACACACCCATGCAAAAATCCCTACCCCAGCTTTCTTGCAGGTTCCCTTCAGATACTGGAAAGCTGCTATAAGGTCACCTCAGAGCCTCTTCTTCTGCAGGCTGGACGACCCCAACTTCCCCAGCCTGTCTTCACAGGGAAGGTGGTTCAGCCCTCTGATCATTTTTGTGACTCTACTCTGGACACACTCAAGAAGCTCTGTATCCTTCTTATGTTGGGACTCAATAACAATAATTGTAATAATAATGATGATGATCAGATTTTTCCCATCCATAATTGATACCCACTCTTCAGCTCAACCCAAATCCCCTGTGTTTTGTGGCTCTCAAGGCTGGGGTGCCAGGGTAAGAAAACCACTCTGAATGCAGAATGGGCAATTCACAGTTCAGCAATTGAGTTTGAGGACTGTGGCACTGAGGACTGCATTTACAAAAATAACAACATATTTCATATGACATATGCAATTGGACTGTAGACTTGTTAAAGCAGGGATTTACTTTTTATACTTCTTCATTCATATAACACTTGCTACTTTTTCTAGTCCTAGTTCCTGGATGTAGGGTCTTTAGTGCTGTTGCCAATGTAAACAATCCAACCTATAGCGGGAGGAGCCATTCTTGCTCCTGATGCTCGACGAGCTGCTGGTCTCTTCCAGGACTCCAGCCACCACACAGCGCTTCCAGGGTAGAAGTGTAGTGGGAAGAGCCTTTCTTGCTCCAGAGGCTCGACGAGCTGCTGGCCTCTCCATGCCTCACACCAGAGTGAGCTGAGGTTTTTTCTGTGGGTGTGTGTTCCACCTTTATTGGCCCCCTGGCCTTGCTCATGCCCAATAGGGGCCTGTCCTAATCAGGCACAGGTGGACTCACACCCACTCTTTGGCAACTCAAGGCACCTGGTTTGTCTTCTCTACACAACCCCAGACCTAGTAAAAGCTGCCCCAAGACTGGAAGTCTTTCTAACCAAGAGGTGGTTTTGACCATGTGGGTTTGGTGAAAGAGGCACTGAGAAGTCACAATGCATTGCTTGATCTGATCATGCTAAAAAACCTTTCTGAGTCACTTACACAAGCAAACATAAAACCATGGAAAAGCAGGAGTCATGTTAGGCAACCACTGAGTCCCCTACCACCTGCCAAAACCTTCACATGAGCTACAGGTGTCACCAGAGAGTTCAGAAATGCTTATTTTACCACTTTCACTTTCCATTTGAACATCTCCTTAAAACAAAAGAGGAAGCAAAAGAAAGTAATTCCCCAAAATGCAATTTTTTTTTCCCAGCCAATAACAGCCTTGATGATGACAAACAGAACTGGGCACCATGGTATTCCCTCAGAAAACAGAGGGAGTGTGGAGACACCATGGACTCATGCTGCATGAGATGCCCTTGGGTCACCATTCACTGAGTTTCTCGTGCTGAGGATAAAAATCTGAGTCCATAAAGTACATCACACATAAATTGCCTCTGATGTTGAACTTAAAGGATATTTAATATGTAGGGCTAGATCATGCCTTTTTACCCAGGAATAACAACTCAGAAATCAAATCATTCAATGTTCCCTTAATTTTCTCTGCTGCTCACAATTAGTTCCAAGGTCATGGGAAATTTAATATGTCTAAATGCAATAACTAATTAGAAAAACGAGCAAATAAAACCCCATGAATTTTCTTGAATACCTCAGTCCCTCTACTGACTATAGCTAGTACCACATTTTGTTTTTTTAATTTTTCTTTAGTAAACATTTACCTGTGCCAAACCCTTGCTTTTTTCATACATTTTGGATAAAATACTCCTGCCAAAGCAACAGAACCATGCTGCGATGAAAGCCACTGTCAGACGCATATAAAATCTCAATAAGCTCATCAATAAAATGGATGCTTAGCTCTTATCCTAGGAGGAAAGTTTTAAGATGCTGATGGATGACTTTGTTGAGAGTGATTAAAACAATGAAATAAATCTGGTGCTGGCAGGAGTGCAGGATGGATTCAGGGAAGACAGAGATGCACGCACTGTGTAGTTTGCTGCTGTCTGCCTTGCAGAGTTGTAGCCAGACAAGTACATGTGGGGTCTGTGCAGAATATCTCACCTCACTATGGGTACATAACCTTTTCTTCAGCACACCATAGCCTGATTCTCCCTCTCCCATCTTGACTCCTTCTCCACTCTTTCCTTCCTCTTCATTCCTCTCAGTTTTTTCTGCTCAGTCCCATACTTTCCATCTCCTTTCCCTTAAATCACTTATCTGAATGAAGACACTGGCAGAATTAAATATCAGCTTAGATGATTGAGAAGTATCTGCGATTATAATTGCTTACTGGACCAGTGTACCAAATTTAATTTATCAGTCAGGGAAACAATCCTTCTTTGTTCCATATAGCCAAAGGTATCCCAGACTTTTTCTGAGTTATCTTCCAAACAAAGGAGTGATAAGCTTTTTGTTGAAATATTTCACATTTCAATTATTATACTAGAAAAAGCATCCACATTTTAATTGCAGCACCAGAAGAGATGGGTCTACTCTCTCTACAAGTCTGCATGGTTACAAACACAAGCATAACCAGGGCTGGCACACTTTGTTTTCCTCATTTAGGAAATTATTCTAGACAGAGGTGGCGAAAAGAAAAAAAGCAAGCTTTTCCTTTGAGTTTTTCCTCCCTTATTACAGTTTTTCAAACCCTCTATATATCAGCATGACACAGTAATATTTTGTTTTCTTTTATTGTTCTAGTGCATACAATCTCTATCACAGTTTGGCACAGCTTTGCTCTGTGCCTCTGCTAATAGGTATAGTTCACACGAGTAGGAAAAAGGCCAGTGACAAAATTCAAGCTGCAAACCTGATCACTACAGACCTATTTCAATCCTGTCAGCAGTCTCAAAGCTCATAGAGAAAATATGTAGACTGCACACCTGTTTCTGGTTAAACAAAGAAAATTGGATTTTTATCAGTCTGGCTGTCACCTTCTACATAGCACTGTTTTGTCAAGAGCCACTAATGAAAGGGCTTAGCAGCAGGTAAAGGACTTACAGCTTTGACTGAATTCATAGATTTATCTAAAACATTTTCCAGCAAGAATTATATTACCTTCTTTTTTGAGCTGAAATAGGATTACAAAGAATGGAAATAGATGTCTTAAAAGACATATCTGTATTATTGCATATGACTGAGCAGCTCCATTAATAATGATGTCTAGAGATTTTAGTTTTGCACGTAGTGTTGGTGAAAGTTGAATATACTGACAGTAATCCATATTAATTTTGGCTGGCATTTTGAATGGATGCCCTAGGAAATAATGGAGGGTTTTAGCGTCTTATATGCCAATATATGGCCCAAGAATTAATGTGTTCAATTCCTCTTTTTTTATCCATGTCTTCCGTGTGCATGACCATGGACATGGTACTTGTTCTGCCAGCTTTCTTCTCCAGCACTATTTCTATGCATTACAGTAGCAGCCCATGTGGATGAACTGTGTTGGGGGTGGTAACACTGACTCCATACTGTGCTTGTTGAGGTCTGGACAAAAACTTAAACTAGAAAATGCTAGCTGTGTGATGATGCAGCTTGAAGACCTGAAGACCTTTCTGAAAAGTCCACGCAACATTCTCAGTGGTGCCTGAACACTGAAAGAAACTTCTGAAAAATGGAAAAGAAGTTCTAAATCAACAAACAGCTTTTAACTTTCCTGAGATCATTAAAAGAATTCTTAAAAAACAGAATGGCAATGAAACTCCCACGAGCAGAAAAATAGAAGAAGCTCTCTCCATAAAGCTGGAGATGGAAACTTGGGTCCTTCCCCAGAGCCACATCTAAGGCTACCCTGGGCAAGGCAGCTGCCAGCAGATACCTTTCCTTTCAGCAGAGGAGTCAGAGCTGAATAAATAACATGCTAACCACATAATTTCTTTGTGCATATGAACTGTAGGAAACTTGTGTGCCTCAAGCACAGTCACCAGATGGGATAATTAGGCTTAGACAGATCACTGACCTTCCTAAGAAAAATACCCCAGAAACTGAAGTTTACTGAATAAATCTGTGTCATGTTACCAAACTCCCAAACAACTCACAGAAACTCATCTATATCGACTCATCCAGCATCCTGTGAGTGCTGAAATAATTGGGTTTTGGGTATTCTTAGGTATTTCTTAAATTTTCTTTATGGAAAACAGGCACTGAGAGTTCACTGCTGGGAACTACTCATCTGTCTTTCTATGAAAATTATGAAAGCACATATATATACATTTATGCTAAACTATTCTCTCTTTAATTATCACTGAGGCTGGTTTGTCACACTAAAACAATTATGGGGAAGTAAAGGCTTTGAGACATCACAAAATGCAAACACCATTCACCTGCCATAAACAGAAAGCATAAACCCCATTTTAATAACATTTTTTAATCTGGTATTATAAAGGTAAGTATAAGCAAATAATAATATATTTGAAAATAAGTTCATTATTTTAGGGTTACAAAGGCCTCATGAGACACTACACTCACCCTGAAACCAGGGAGATTTCCTTCCCTTGCCTTTTCTCCTCCCCCAATGTGTACCACAATGTTCAAACCCATATCAATAAATAATGACATTCACATGAAGCTACTGTTATTTCCCAGGCACTGTCATGTCATATATTTCTATTCCATGCAATTAAGCCCTAAACTAGAAAGAATTGGACACGGTGCCAATGGATAAGCACAGTCTGCTGTGAGCAAAGCAGACACGACAGCTCCAAAGACAAGTGACTCCGGAAGGGTAGAGGCAGAAGGTAACAGCAAATCCTCAAGAGTCCCATCACTCCCATGGATATCAGGGATGGCTGAGTAAGCCACAGTGACTGGCAGTCTTTTCTTGTACTCCTGTGGCCCGGCATTCTCAGGCAGCCAAAAATCTAGTTTATCCAGAAGCTTTGAGCACATAAGCAAACACATGACATACCCCACCACAGACAGACAGCTCCACTTGGCCATGCATGGATCTATCCTGCTGTTTGAGACTTAAATCTAAATACATAACTACCCCAAGGAAAAAAATGGCATCAGAAGTTAGTCCTTAACAAAACACATACATTCAAATAATCAAAATAACTAAACACTCAACTTGCAGCAAGATCTGCCTTTTACATACATCCCTTCTTGGTCTGGGGTTTTCAAAGAGAGTTGATCGAAGGACCTACACCAAAGTTAGAGACAGGGCTTTGGTGAAGAAGTTTTATGTCTCTGACTCCACACAAGATGCACTCATACACACGGACACCATGTCCTACATATTCAGCTCCCAATATGCAAAAACCAGCAAATCACAACAGAACCATAACAGGATCTGTGTATCTAACTTCTGCTCCCAACCCCCGCCTGAAAACTTCTTTAACAGCTCTTCAATTGTAAATCTGAACTAACCCAGAAATTTAAAAAGCAAGATTTTTTATTATAAAGCAAGCAAGTAAACAGGGAGGGAAACCAAATGGTAAAAAAGATCAAATCATCTTGTAATTTACCTGAAGGTAAATCAGCAGTCACTCCATCAAAACAGTAACATATGAAATGACCTAACTCAAGTATTTAAACTCAATATCTTACTCATTTCATGCAAATTCCACCTGTATGACAAGCACTCACAGCCTGAAATTACAGACAATCTACTTCATAGTAAGAAGTGGTCTAGCCTTCAATTTACTCTAACACAGTCCTCTAGTGACAATAGGTGGGAATTTACCTTTCTGTGGGGTTGCCCAGTTGGGAATGCACCTTTGGGACTGTCCACTTAAGAGTATGATCTTTCATCTTCACTCCATAGCTATCCCCACCACAAGGAGCATCCACCCTAAGAAGGACCACAAACTCATACATATCAGTTACAGTCATGGATGAATTATGGGTAATGCACCATGGTCTGGAGAAACTTTATTCAGAATCTCTGTTCTCTCATTAAAAAGAGAAAAAGGCAACAAAAAGGAAATACAAACACTACATTTTGAGCCTCGTAATTGTAACAAATGTACTACTGCATAAGCTAGGCACAACTATAATGATGTGAGAACTGCCTGCATCTTCAGGAAGTCAATAAAATGTCATCTTTCATCTCAAGGTCTGTAATACCAAGGCAATCTCCCCTCTAATGCTCTGTAGCAAAAAGTAGCTTTGCAGCTCTTGGCACAGTACTCCTGGAGCTTTCACTGTAAAACAAGGGTGCAATGGTCTGTGCACCCATGACAGCGGGGGTTTCACCCATGCACCCATTGCAACGTAATCCAAATGGAAGGATGAGCATTTTAAAGCAAATTGCCAGCAACTTTGTCTCAAGAAAGCAGTGAGGAACGTACAGTTGCTACTCCCATACACACCCTACCTTACTGTCTTTGCATGTAGAATCAGAGAATCACATAATGGGCTGGATTAGAAGGGACCTTTAAAGATAATCTAGTCCAACTCTTCTGCAGGGAGCATCTTCAACTAGATGAGGTTGCTCATAGACCTGTCCAGTATGACCCCAAATGTTTTCCAGGGATGGGGCATTTACCATCTCTCTCGGCAGCCTTTTCCAGTGTTTCACCAATCACATCATAAAACATTTTTTACATCTACTCTAAATCTACCCTTTTTTCAGTTTAAAAGCATTGCCTCTTGTCCTCCCACAACAGGCCCTACTAAAATGTTTGTCCTTAGTATCTGGTAGGTGCAGCAAGAGGCTGATGGCCCATTGCAATGCAGGGTTTCAAGAGGGCGTTTCACTAAGCATGGTGTCTGATGGCCCCTGTAACATGTATATATACATACGTGTAAACACACACATGTACGAAGAACAAGCTCAGTCAGAAGGCTAGAAATGTGCCAGCTGGATCTCAGAGGGTGAGAACTACCTTTGAAGTTGATGCCAGCTTGGGGTAAGCATGAGTGTGGTTTATGTCATCTGACTCTATAAAGTTCCATTTTGTATTATCCAGATGTTGTAATCTGTGTAACTTCCTGCCACCTATCCATCTTTAACATTTTTCTCTGCCAATAGTCCTCAAAACCAGAGCCCAGGAAACTGGGTCTCCCCAAAACATGCTTCAAGGACTGCAAAGATTTCCAGGCTCCTCCTCCACTTAGCTGATACCGCAGTGATTTTGATGAAAGCATCCTCTGGTGTACAGCTGCAGCCAGCTTACTGCACAGGCAGCAGCACTGCCATGGAGAGAGCACCAGGACCCTGAGGGAGAAGTATGCATCACAGCAGACCTCAGAGTCAAAGCCTTATCAGTCATACCTATGCACAAATACAAACCCACATATTTCAAGATAATTGACTTTACTCTCTAGTCATTTTGACTGGAAAGAATCAGCTGTCAGAACAAATTTAACTAAGAAGGCTGAAGATTAAACACTCAACTGATGTGAAATTAAGAAGTCTTCTCATACTGACAAATACATCACCTGCTTGTAATGAAAACTGAGCAATGGATAAAACTTCTCTGCTGAATGAGCTGCCAGCAAGAAAAATTGAAGAAGTGGTTATTTTTCAGCACCTCAGGCATATAAATGGTGCACACAGCAAATGTCTGCTTGCCAGCAACCCAGACAGCCTTTGGTGACATACCTGGACCTTGCTTCCCCCAGTGCTTGGACCTGACCAACAGCCACTGGAGAAGGTAAACATTCCTTAACTAAACACACTGAAATCGAAACACCTCATGTAGATTTAATGGTTAGGCCACAAACTAGGTAATGAGACTTCCTCACATTTTCCAGCTGTATGTATGAGTGCTTAAGCATGTGCATGTATAATTATATTTAAATATTCATGGAAAAAGAGAGAGATATATACACTAAATAATGAATGCAGAATTGCCTCTAAGTTATCATAATCACTACCTGGCTTGGATCTCAGCATTAGCATGAACTGGTCTTAAAACCAATCATTTGCTCATGTGAGTGGTTGCCAAACCTCCATCGAAACTGTTCATTAGCGACAGATCAGGTTAGTGAGCTGCCATGGCAGGAAAATAATTATCTTTCCATTGTAGGGAGGCAAATTCTCTATTGCATTGACATAACAAATAACTCCTTGCACTGCTATAATTTATTTGCTTCTGAGCTTCTTTTTTTCCTTCTGTTAGCCCTTCAGTAGATTGTTTTAAACACATATGAACTGTAAGCACAGGAAGTCCTTTTACCAATCTCAGAGGTCTTAAGAGAGTATGGAAAAGCTATTACAGAAGCAACTTAAGAGTGATCTACCTCTAGGTCATTTAAATAAAGCTTAATAGAATATCTGAAAACAGACTATGACAAAAAAAAATCCTTATTAGATCCCTTCTCCATTACCTGCATGTATTGAGTAAGGTGCCCCACCACACACCACAATGATTGTGCAATGGTTGTGTGAGAAAAGGACTGCTGCTGCTTTCAAGATCTCTATGTATGCCTCCTTGCCTTACAGGAAGGTACATGTACTTCCAGGATGAGTCTGACTGGGCTAAAGTCAAGATAGCCTAACCATTTTTCTGCAAAGTGCTTTAAAAAGAGGTAGTTCAAAAAAATGAAATTCTACAATGTGGACTGTAGGGAACAAGAACATTACATTTATGCTCACATGAAAATAAACTCCTATAAGTGAGTTTCTACTAGGCTCTCGTAGTGCTTTGAGCCTGATGGATAACAAAGGACCATGTGGCCACTCCCTCCCTCCAATTTCTGGATGGCAAGGACGAAATTGTAGTGAAATTAGGCAACCAGGTGCCACTAATTACCAGGCAGTGGGCATGAGCTTGTGTTAAGCCCACCTGTACCTGATTAAGGCAGGCCCCAACTGCGCATGAGCAGGATTAGGGGGCCAATAAAAGGTGAGGCTTGAAGCACAGGCACCACACTAACTTAGTTGCATCACTAGAGCTCATCACCGTTAGGGTGAGGCTTGAGAGGGGTGATGCTTGAGTTGCACAGCCGGTTAGCACCCAGTTATACAGACAAACCCGAGCCATGCTGAGGCCATGGGTTCGAGACTCAGAGCCTAAGTGCAACTAAGTTAGCGCGGTGCTGAGACAAAGCGACTAGCCTTCCTGCAGGCATGCTCAGGAGTGAGCCGAGCCTGGGTCTCAGGCCTCACCTTTTATTGGCCCCCTGGTCCTGCCCATGCGCAGTGGAGGCCCGCCCTAATCAGGCACGGGTGGGGTTGACACAAGCTCATGCCCACTGCCTGGCAATTAGTGGCACCTGGTTGCCTCATTTCACTACATGGAATCCATGTAAAACCTCGTGGGTCAAGAAAAGGACTATGAGGGTTCAGCTCCCCAATTACACTCATGGTCAAAACAGACTATACTTGGGGAAAAAATCAGTTCAATTTCTCATTAAAAGCAAAAACACAAACCAGAGCACATATACCTTACCCCATGCCTCCCTTCTTCCTGGGCTCAAATTCTTTTTTTCTCCATATCTCTACCTCTACCCCCCTCAGCGGCACAGGGGAACAGGGAGGGGGGTTTACAGGCCAGACATCCCAGGTTGTTTTCTGCCACTCCCTCCCCCTCAGGGAGAAGGATTCCTCACAGTCTTCCCCTACTCCAACATGGGGTCCCTACCACAGGAGGAAATCCTTCATGAACCCCTCCAACACTCCCTCATGAGGACAGACACCACCTTAGTGCGGGCGGCCCAAAGAGCCACGGGCTGCTTCGGGAGCAGTCACCTCAGTGCCTGCAGGTCCACAACATCTGCTCTGTGATCCTCCTGGGACTGCAGGTCCACAACTTCTCCAATGGGATCCTTCACAGCCTGCAGGTCCACAGCATCTGCTCTGCCGTGCTCCTTCTTCAGGGACTGCTCCACCATGCGCCTCCGTGTGTTGCAGGGGACAGACTGACATCTTCCCATGGGATGTAGGGGAAAAAAAAAAAAATCTCTATTCAGGGCACCTTCTCCCTCTCCTTCCTCACCGGCCCTGGTCCTTCTGCTCTGGCATTGCTCTTCTCTGGTGTTTTTCTGTCTCCTGGTGTGGCTCCCTCTCATATTGCTCTCTCCTCCATCTTCCTCTCCTCTGCCTCAAGGCCTTAGTCACCTGGTGTTTCCTCTTCTTCAATGTTAATCTCAGAGGCACACATCTATTGTTCAATGATGGCCTTGAGGGAAGGTCGGGCATTCTGGAACCCTGAGAGCTTTTCAGAAGCTACTTTAGGAAGCAATGCCTGGGGCCTCCTCCCTCTCTTCAAAAAATGGCACATTAACCCAGAACAGCTAACAGCAAGTCATCCCAAGCAGCTTCATCATAGCTAAGGTTAAAGTATTTTATTCCCCCTGTGAACAATATATTATTTTAATCCTAGGAAACTCTGCATCAGCACTACCTTCTGCAATGTGTTCATGGGTTAACTACATGGTGCATTAAAGACCTTACTATGTACAATGCCTTTGCATTTTTTTTCTTCCCCCCTGCCTTTGTACTGTGAGCAGTGGGAAGATTTTCACTGGTACTATCCCACTTTCCCAGTACCACATGTTATCATGTGCCTTTTAATTCATGTCCTATTATTAGTAGAGACCTCATCTATTCTCATGGGGGAATATTTAGCTTTCTTGCCTCTCTTCTCTGTAGTTCTGCAACCTTTACTTGACAAGTGCTCAGCAAATACCAAAATTACACAGATCAGGTAGAAGGAATCAGTCTTAATATAATCTACTTCTAATAAATGCAAGGCTTTCCTAATGAGGTCTGACAGATGTCTACTTACAGCATTTTACACTAATATTTAACTAAAACCACTCAGCAGAAATCTTAACAAGAGGTCATCAAAATATCAAAGAAATTTCTTTCACTACTTGACATACGCTTTTACTGAATTTAATTTACCATTGTGTTGTCTTGTTACTTAGCTTCAAAGATATCATTAACAGTCACTACTCCTTTCTCTCCCATCTTTACTAGGATTCATTACCTGTATATCTCCCTTAAAACTCAAAATGGTCGAGAGGGTTTAAGATTAGACTAACAGAAAGGAATAGTTACTATTTTGGAGCATAAAATGTAATACCCAAAAGAATTTGCTTGGATATAGATCTTTTTTATTCAATGCTACTCATCAAATATATTTTGTGTTGTAATGCATTGTTAGTTCTATTCTTCTTGCCACTACTCCATCTATTAATTCCATTGGAAAAGGAAAAAAAATTTTTTTTTAAATCACTTGTTGGGTAAGTAAGCAGTGATGATACCCTTCTCTTTACTAAGGGTGATAAATGTGACTTGCTGCTTTCAAGTACTTCAAAGAAAGGTAGTCAGTAATCAGTGTGCAACAGTACCCTGTTGCAATGGGAGAAGAAACCATGCAGCAGAAAAACACTCACCATCTACAAGACTAAGGTAAGTTGGATCTATGCGTGCAACATTTAATATCCCTCCTCATGCTAGGGCTATCGGCACAGAAACAAGCAAATAGAGCTGAAGACTCAGCAAAAGAACACGGCATTTAGAAGAAAGTCATGCTTTCCACTAGGAAAGTCACTCTTCTAATAAAACTTTATCAAGGGAATAAAAAAAACAAACAACCCACACATTTGAAAGTTCTCCTAAATGAAAACAAGGGAAGCTTTTGGCTGCCTATCAGCTTTGGAATGCTAACCATTATGGTAATCGTGCTAGTGAAGGTAAGGAATTACTTAAAAACTGGATTGTTTTGTTTTTTAATCGCTGCAGTACAGCTGAACATGCTCAAGGAAGCAAAACTGCATGGATAATTACCCCCATGGAAGCAATCCAAAGGTTCACGAAGTAAAAGCTGTTTCCAACTTAAAGATCAAGGTTTTAAATTAGGAAAGCACTTGAGTTTCCAGCTGTTTAAGATGTTTGACCTGCTGGGCAAAGGTAAGCCTCAGGGATTTTATTCTGTATTCAAGCAGGACACAGTTTAGGGCAGTTCCCCAGTGCAGTAGTTTGAAACAGTAAGATGCTACTTAAAACAACACAAAAATCAGACATTTTAGTTTCACAAATATTAATAAAAAGTAACAAAGGCCTTTAGCCTCTCCCCTAAGAACCCATGGCTCCTTTTCCTTCAGAGCTCTTTTCCAAACACAAGTGAGCCTCTGATCAAACTGATATCAGGAAAGTATACAGGGTTTCCTATTCATCAGATCTGTATTTCATTTACAAACACAGCTCAACCAGGACAGGAAGAAAACTTCTGAGAGTGCTGTCATGCCCATGAAAGTCCTCAGACATATCCCAAAGAATGAGGATTTCCAAGGGGAAATCACTATTGCATTAGCAATAGTGTTCAAGGGCCATCACGGTTGCAAAGCACAAACCATAGAAGAACAAAGTGTTAAGAAATGAAGTTTAACAAAATCAGCCAATTCCCTGCTTCCATCAATCAGTAAGTCACCTGGATCAATTCCCATCTTCCTTAATGCCTAAACCACAACTTCCCATGAAAAATAAGCAGAGAAAATTACAGTACACTTAGAAGTAAAAGGAGATTTTGAATGTATCATTTATCATCAGAGAGGTGTACTGCCAATATACTAACATACCACAACATTTTAATATAAGCCTCCACCTCACCTCAAAGCCAAGAAAACTCCTGGATGCCTCATTTAACATAATGAAATAGCAATGAAAAAAGACCCAAAAGGATATAAAGCAAAACACACAAGGTATATATCTTTCTTCATTGCTCCTTTTAATCACACTGCAAAATACTAATCATTATGTAGTCCTATTACTGCCTCACTGCCTAGCACCTAGCTAGTAAATAGTTTCTGTTTACAATGGGATTTTCTGCAAAGAACACAACTGAGAGCTCACAGTGACAGTGGCCCAGACAACATCAGGTTGCCTGTGGCAACTCAATCTGGAACAAGACTGTCAGAACCTAAGAGCTCATAATTTAATCAAATAGTATAGTGCTCTATTGATAGGGAATATTATTCCAAGGATATAGCATACAGCAAAATGCACACAAGTATTTCAGACCTTGGAATTGTACAGCTTCCCTCCCCCTCCAGTCTTTACCACAAGTTCTATTAGTGACATATACAAAATTAAAACAGGCATCCACAAGCAGAATAGTGGTGCAAATTTTGTTAATAATTTGTGAATCATTTATCTAATGAAAAGCATAAAGAATAAGACTGGACATAGGAAAAACTTCCAAATATCTTAATTTTAATTTTTTAAAGTTCTTAGAACAGTGAAGAATAAACACAGGGGCAGCATGTAAGGAGGAAGGGAGCACAATGGAAGCTCCAAATTTTTTTAACATCTTACCTATCTCCATGTGTGTGTGTAAATAACACTGCAATATAAACTCAGAAAATTCTAACATGAAGAACTTAAAACACAAAACAAACAAAACCCCAAAACAACTGATGTCTTCAGGGAGCACAGGTTAGCTGTCTCAACACAAAACAAGCAAATCTCCACATGCATATCTGTGTAAACCAGAAGCTGTCAGGGAAGACAAATCAAGCAATAGTCCTCTGTTTACTTCAGCACCCTGATGGATATTAGTACAAAGCCACTTTCCTGCTTAAATCAGAACCAGCATCCAGGGCTATACAGAAAATAGCTATGTGAAATAGATATGTGAAACTGCAGTATAAGGTATATCAGACCTCTTGGTTTTGTTAATTGTTTTTTTGTTTTTGTTTTGTGGTTGTTGGGGGTTTTTTTGTTTTGTTTTTTATTTTTTGTTTGTTTCTGTTTGCTTCTTCGGGTTTTTGTTATTTGTTTTTTCCAAATATATGAAAGTCGTCAGAAAAGCTGAAGCAAAACAACTTCTAAGAACTTGAGACACGAAACAGCAAAATTTTGACTCCACCAGGATTTGGGGCACCTCATCATTTACCCACAGTAAAGTGACAAACCCTGCCAATAGTTGCCATGAAAGCGACTGATATAGCAGAATTTAATCTGATATGGGTTAAACCTGTAGTATCAGGTAAGAGAAGAAAAATTGACTTTTCCAGGCTTTTAGCCTTCAGCCTTTCAGGCAAGGCTTTTCAGGCTTGCTGTAGCAGCCTGTAATGAGAAAGTATTGCAGAACAAGGTCTAGAAAACTTATAGGCTACACTGCTTTTATATTTTAATTAGGTATTCTACATGCTTCTACCGAAGTAATACTTTAAATACCAGACACTGGTATAACTTCTGATTGTCTTTATGTGTCTAAACAAAATGACAGGATGCTATACACCCAGGGACACTTAATGCTGCCTTTGGACAGCAGCTCCCAACTGAAAGCACTGTGGCTTCTTGGTGGAAAATTTTAAAAACACATACACACACAATGTGTATAGGCAACACATACATAAACACTATATAAATAGATCTGTCCTACTCAGTAAAACAGGATACCTTTGCCTTGTCTTCAGACAGATCCTTCTCACCCTCTGGCAGCTTTCTATCATTAGGAAAAAACCAACAACATATACCCTGGAAGCTAACATAACTTGTACACTAAATAAATACCCTAGAGGAAGTAATACCACCTGTCACTGCTTAGACAGTTCAACATAAAATTGCCAAGTCTACATGAGATCCCATATATGTGTACATGCAAGTGCATGTAAGTGAGTTGGGAAGGTCAATGTGTATGTTGTTTTAGCACTAGGTTTTGCTCAGCCCTTTCTTGCAGTGAAATGCACATTTAAACAAGTTCTGGTCTAACTGGAAAAAAAAAAAAGGGCAAAAGAAGAAAAATTTGTCATTCCTAGACAGGAGGCACACATAGCTTGTGTAACCATCGATTTTCCCAGAGAAGAGAGAGAAAATGAGAGAGGTAAACAGAAAGAGAAAATTGTTAAAGAAGCTCCTTGTATTAGCACAAAACACAGACTAAACTTCCTCTCAGTTTCATCAACAGCAGAAGGCAACAAAAACTACTGTAACTAGTTCACTGACTTCACCTACCAGATTTGGAAGCCACTTCAAATTACCAAGGAGAAGCCAAAAAGAAGCAAGTCTGGTATTTCTTTGCTTTCAACAAATAGCTGCCAAAATATCTGCTACAGTTTTTCAACCTACCTGCATATTCACTTGGCAATTTTAATGACATACAGCTGTTCATTCAACTTTAATGGCATTTTTCCCTGTGAAACATTAATTCATCTGAAACATAACGGTCTCATATTATAAATAATTTTGTGAAATATATCCTAATAAAGCAGGAAGATTGAACAGAAGGCTTTGCTAAGCAACACATGCACACAGAAACATGAAACAAATACTACTCTGCACACACAGGCATTCGAGTATCTGAACTAAACACATTAGAACGGCACAAATCACATCAGTGTGTAGAGTATATATGGAACTGGGATAATTTTGAAATGACTTCATGTTCATTAGGTTACTGCTTTTTAATGCAAATTCATTTTTTTCCTTTTTAATAAATTAAATATTGTTTCAATCTACTAACCTAGATTTTACAACACTTTTATGATTTCTGTATTTTACATCTATAACAGATGACCCTAACCACCTGATTTGATCCCTTCCTTAATCCAGAGTGAAGAACCACTCTTGGACTTCAAAACTTCTGGGTCTTCTTTTCTGTTATATAAGCTGCCAAAGCAGGACTTTAAAAAGTATTTAAAATTAAAATAGAAAGAGGAAAAGAGGACGATCAAACGTACTGTTTATTTTTAATTTCATACCAACTAAGTTCCTGATGTTTGTAATAGTCCAGCCTTGACCTCTACTTGGACACCATTATACTTTCTTCCTTGCTGAGACTGAGGCATATACAGTGGAAGGAAGATCATATTTTATTTAAAAACACTTCAGAAGGACACAAAATTTTACAGGTCAAATTCTCCATGGTGCTTGAGCAAAGCCAGGGCTACAGGGAAGAGCACACAGACAGTTTGCTGTCAAGGTGCTGTCAAAACTTCCCTTTATCTGCCCAGAATAAACACCCTCAGCCTTTTTATGGCCAGACAGGTCCCTCAGCCCAACAACCCCTCTTTTGACCTGAGTTTTAGAGATGACAGCTCACAGGGGCTAAGGTACTGCCTTGACTAGCACCATTAACAGGTTCAAGATAATATTAATAGATTTGCAACAGATTCAAGCCCCGTGGTGAGACAAAGCCTTGTTGTACCACCAGTGGCAGAAGGGGACAGCAGCTCTGGTAGCCTTTCTCAGGTTTTTGCCCCCCTTGAGAGCTCCTTTGCACAGACTGAGGTCCCCACCTGCCATGTAGAGGCAGTCTCAAGTTATCCCATGCCTAAACATTGTAGTTGCACATAAAGGTACTACAGCAAGCTTCAGTGAGTCAGCATTAACAGTATGGGCATACAAAACCATGATCACTTACCCTCTTTGGCCACATCGTGTTAAACCTGCACCTTACTAGTGGCCACCATTTCAACCACATGATGCATGTATTTCAGCTGGAACTGTGAACCCATATACAAAATGAGGTCCTGAGGTCATCCCACCTAAGGCACCTGAAATGACTACATCCAGAGTAGAGTCTCCTGACTACATTTCCTGTGGATGTTACAGCCCTGAGGACACATGTGATCCTCTGGGCATCAGCACTTAGTATTTTTCACTGTGCAGCTACAAGCCTTTGCTAAGAGAAGTTCAGCTCTCCCTGCTTACAGACACAGAAACAACACTAACACGCAGACAGATAGATGTCATGAAGGCACCAGAATCAGCTTCATCTTATCTGGGGCAATCTTTCAGCCATATAATGAAATAAAAATCTCTCAGGGACCTTGGAACAAAATGTTTTTTGGTCTAGCAACCACGCCTCTTCCTGCAAATACACCAGCAGGAGCAGGGCCACCCTTAACTCCATCAACTGTTCTGCAGCTGCAAAGCTTTGGGCAGAGCAGCATTCAGCCGTGTATGCCTATTAGGGCTCCAACACTGGAAACAGAAGTGGAACAGACAACCAAGGTAATTTAATCTAGCAAGATAATTCACTTTCAGTACTACCCACTGCCCCCTCCCACTGCCCCAAATGAAGCAGTGACATGTGCCCAGCTTTTTCCTAATGGAAGGGGAATTGTATGCCTATTATATTTATCCTTCACTCCCATAAAAAAATGTAGAAGTGTTTGTACCTGATTCAGAGCTTATTGATACCACTGTGAAGAGGCACAGCTTCCAGAGAAGTAACTACCTTGCTAGTACTGTGAATTAGGCACCTGTTACTTAATGCAACTCTCTGAAATTAGATTTAACTTTCTGGACATTTTTTTCTTGTTGCTGCTGCTTTTGGTTATTGAAAGCGTGAAGTTCAACATGACAACTCACACAAGAATAAAGCCTTGCCTCTGTTCCTCTCTATCCTAAAACTGCTTCCTTCCAGGGTATATATATAAGATAAACACAAAACAGCTGCCTTACCTGTAGTGACTTCAGACATAAAAAGCAGGAAAATTCCCCCAAGATTTTGCCAGTGAGGTGTCACCTTTTATCCCTTCTACAGACTACTTTTCAGAGCAAGTATTTCTTTAAAGTACTCCCTGTCCCAGCCCACAAACAAGAAAACATCTGCTACAAAAGTATCTCGGCTCCTTCTTGAAAGTCCGGATGTGATGTAGATTACTAAAACCTCCATATAAGACTGTTCCTTGCTCTGTAAATTTTCCATTCACTACTTCTTATGTTCAAAGTAAGTCTACAATTATATATATGTGCAGTTGTGTAATCTGGGTGGACAGTTACCTGCCTGTTCCTCATCTGAAGGCTTGCCAGCATTTTTGTGGATTCATGTTGGGGAAGTCAACTACACTCCCAGCTTCCCACAAGGAATAATGCACATTGTCACACTTGCCAAGATACTGAATTCATAATTTCTAATAAAGGCAGGTTTTCATTAGACCTCCTCCCTGCCAAGATACTGAATTAATAATTTCTAATGATGGCAGGCTTTCACTAGATCTCTTCCATAATTCTTAATCAGGCATCTCTATGTGGTTTTACCATTGATGGATGTAGTTGCTTAGCCCTGACCCTGTTGGCTGGCCACCAGCAATCCACAGGCCAGGCAAGTTAGGGAAGTGGTGATGGTTATGAAGTTCCAGGAAAGGGAGAGAAATCTGTGTTGGATTTTGTCCATTTTTAACACACAGCTGACTGTGAATGCAGAGAACTCAAACTTCTCCGATTCCTTCTTGCTCTATGAAGGGTGGGATGCAGAGCATGAAAGCAGCCACCCCATTTACATGCTTTTCATGGCTCCACCTTCCTGAGCTCTCAGTACACCACCCGATGTACGCTAACAATATGTCATTGATGTTATCACCACAACAATCACCCCTCAAGCACAACACAGTGATTGTTTTCCCAACTCACATTCACAGCACATTTGTTCCAATAGGCTTCAAAATGAGAGGAGGACTAGACAGGCTGGGTTTTCCTCCTCAGTAGGTTTCTGCTCCAATCTAATTAAAAACATTCAGCAATTCACTGAAGTTCCTTGCAAGCTGCACGTGTTCCACGCTTTAAAATAAGCTCTGAAAGCAAGCAGCCTGGCATTATTTTTTAAAATACACTTCCCAAATGGATAGGATTCCTCAGAATTATTTTTTTCTGTGATATGATACTATTCCAAAACTGCTGAACCAGAAAAGTTGAGCTTCTCTTGAACTATCTTGGTTTTGTTGTTATTGTTAATAGCTTTTTTCCTCATCTAAAAGCTAACAAGGAAAGCCACTCTTGGCTCTCTGACATGCAGAGAAGTGACAGTACAGCTCACTGGAAACAGGCAGCTCAGGTCACTTTGGTCTGAAACTGGGTCAGGGATGCCAGCCTGTGGTTATATGCAAGGAAGATGCAAGTAATATTGGGGATTCAAACGCTGAGACCAAGACTACTTTTTCTTGCAGGCTGAATTTAGGTAATTAAGCTCTAGTGCTTAGAGAGAAGGCAGCCTCCTCACAATTAAGGCTTTTTTTTTTTTTTTTTTTTTAATGTATAGTTTTTTTAAAAGGCCCCATTTCTGGGAAATGTGTCAGGGGCTCTGTGAGAACAGCCAAGCCAAGCCCTGCACTGCGGTACCACCTTAATCCAAAGGCAAGTCACGGCTGGGAGATGCTGATGGCTCTGCATCACGTTGATGCCTGTGGGAGAACATGCCCTGATAAAGTCCACCCAGCTCTGAAAGGTATTCACACCACAGGAGAAATTTGGTGGGAAAGACTACAACATTTTATGGTTGTAACTGCATCCCTGATGCTTGAAACAGACCTTTTGCCTGCCAAGAGTCACTCCAACCTGGGGAACTGCAGCAGAGCGGTGCACACAAAAAGGCTGTAACCACATCAGGAAGGCTCTTACCATCAAACAAGTGCTAAAGGATCATCCAGACCAGCTAGGCATCCCACCATCAGCTTCTAAATTCAGCCTTTCTCAGGAACTATCACTAAATGCCTCAAAAAATACCCATCCTCATCTCCAAAAGCAGAGTGCCCTTAATCTGTACACCCGAGAACAAATTCCTTCAGGGTTGTAACAACCAGTTAAGGGATATAAAGCAATTGCTTTTGTACCCATACAAATGAAACTTCTCCAATGCAATTAACTATCTCTTATCATCTACTGTTGAATTTACAGAACGCATATGCTGTACACTCTCTCCTCCTCCAGCTTTTCCAGTTTTAATCAGTTTGCTTAAGCTAATGTAACAGAACCTACCTATTCTAGAGAAATAATATATGGCTGCAAATTATCTGAATATTTTTAAATGCCTTTTTTAAAATTTTAAATATAACTTCATTTGAGATTTTGCAGCTTTCATTATTATTAATAAATCATAATTTCTTCTTTATAAGTGATGAGCTAGTGTGCCATGTAATTTTTTCCTCTAAACAGACCAAGACTTTGATGTAATGCAAGTCTTTGCTGGGAGTAGAGAGACTTTCTGTCTAATTTAGTTATGAAAAATATTCAATCAAACTTGGGAGTTTAATTCATTTAGTTATGAAAATTAAATGAGCTCAATAAGGTACATTTGATTTGCCCCAGGAAAAAGAACAAAAATCTCTGAAAGGGGAACAAATACGTATGAAGGGAGAACAGAAATAACTTTTACTGCTCACACTGAAAGGTGGATAGCATGAGGGGTCTGAATCCCACTTTGTGTGCCTATATAAGACATTGCCACAATGAGTTAATGCAAAATTTATAACTAGAAACCACATGAGTATCTGTTATTAACACCATAATAGTCTCCTGAGTTACAATATCCCTGTAGGTCATAATTGACTTCATCCCAGTCAGGGGAAAATCTGACTCTTTACACCAGGAAGCCACCACCCACACACAACTCATCTCCATCTCTGCTTAGGGAGAAAGGGAAATATTGAAATTATTTTTCAAAACCAGGACAGAGTGACACGGATCTCTCTGACAGAAGCTCCCTTCTAGTTTTACAGCCTTCACTTACCATTTTTGCAGATAGGACAGCACTGATCAGGCTCATACACCGGATCCACACAGTCTGTCTGGGGACACGCTGAGACGGTGCACAGCACCTCCCCATTGGCTTCACAGCGACACTTCTCGCAGGGAGAAACCTGAAACACAAACAGAGTCATCTTTTAACTCTTTCACTTAATGCTCTCTTGAAGTGTGCAATGCCTGCCTTGACACTGGCATTGTTCTTCCCTTCGTTTCTTTTTCCTCCCCCCTTTAAAAAAAAAAATGCTTGTTGTGGTCGGCATAAGGCAGAGTGAAGCTGAGCTCCTGCAAAAATACAGAACCACAGAAGAAAAAAAACACCCACAGGTTTTGTTCTGAACCTGGACACCAAATGAGGAAAGTCAAAGGGATCTTGGGAACAAGTGGACTTGAGACTTTTAACACGAATAAAGCAAAAATTTCCCTGCCACATTTCAAATGAAATTCTAAGAAATGAAGTTCATCATTCAAATGAAATGTGGTTTGATTCTATCACAGGATCAAAAAGTGATAAAGAAAACAAAATACTGTATTTAAAGAAGAAAAATTTAGCTAAATGAAATATAAAATTTCTTTTCATGGAAATCCTTCTTGCAATTTTTCAAGGCTTGAAAGCTTTTTGGTAGCAGGAAGGTTACATTTTATTGAAAATTATAATTTCCAAAAAGAAATCAGAAAAAAACTTATTTGAATTCAGGTATTTTCCAAAGGTTAGCTGCATTTGGACCATCCTTGTACTACTTGTAACCTTCTGAAAAGAAACAGCAATTCAAAGAAAGGGGTGAAGCAAAATAAAGGTCATCCTTTTTCTCTACTGAGATGTTACTGGTTTGCAAAAACTCTACACAATAGGAGTACCAGGAGATAATTATTTGAATGACCTACTTCAATGAAATTAATTCCAAACAAAATCGCATCATGACCCTATTTAGGAAAAAAAAATGTACTTTAAAATATCTGCATTTGCCACATGTATAATTCCAGGTGTTTTCGTCAAGTGTTCCTGACCAGGCTGCTGCACACTGCATTGCTGTCATCCTCATACCACACAAGAAGCTGAAGATAGAGGGAAGCCAAGGTGGTAAAGAGTACAAATGGTTTACTGTAAATTTCACTGCTGTACTACAAAACCCCACACTGGTATCCACGCTCAGAGCGCAGGACAAAGGTGTTGGTGTTACTATCAGTGATCCTCTAAATCTACAATCTGTGCATATTCTAGGTTTACTTAGGTTGAGATCAATTTTTAAAGACCTTTTTTCATTCCAGATTCCAGTTGATGCCACACAACCACACACTGCATGTCTCCCACAAAACCAGAGTGGCCTCAAGTCCAAAACAAATTATTCTTTGTGAAGAATCATCCAGACATCTAACGTGGAGACCATCTGGTTTCTTCTCCCTGCTTCGTAGGTGTCTAGTCACATTTTTCCTCAAATTCATTCTCTGCATGCTTGCCTCTTTTACATCCTTCTCACTTCCAAACTTCAAACATGCTGATACTTGCACTGCATCATCTCCAACTAAATGCTCATCCATGCTTTGCTGTGTCTCTTCCCCACCTGCCAGCACTATTATTTGCTTATGCACTCACATATCTCCTCATGCCATCCCCTCTGCTTAGAAAGCCTAAATAGGGTCTCTTGCTTTGTTGCTTTCTGCCTCTATTACTATTATTTATTTCAGGCTTCCTTTGCCAGCTACTCACTTCCAGTTTTCTCTTTGCTTTACACTCTACCCAGGAAAACACTACACCATACATTTATAAAATGCTACAAGGAGGCTGACAGCCCAGTACTGCAGATTTTTATTGCAGGCTTTGGGACAAGACCTTTGTTCTGTAATTGTTTAAAAATTACCATGTCCATTTGAAGAGCTGGAGTGCCAGCAGATGAGAAGCTTGCTGATTCAGTATTCAGAGTCAAGAGCTCAGGTATTCCAGGTAATCACTTGAACTGCATGTGAAATTTTGAGTGTCAGCAAACCTGAGTTCCTAACTATCTGCCATTACTTGAGGTATTGGGTTTGTGTGGCAACATTTTCATAGTGACTGGGCTACAGAGATGTCTCCTGGGAGAAGATGCCAGAAGCTTCCCCCATGTCCAGCAGAGCTGACGCCAGCCAGGTCCAAGATAGACCCTACTATGTGTCCATTAGCAATGGTGGAAGGTCCTCTGTAATAAAAAAGCTAATGAGGGAAAAAAAAACCTGCACAACAACCAGCAGCCAGACAGAGGAGTAAGAATATGGGAGAGGAACAACTCTGCAGACACCAAGGCCAGTGGAGAAGGAGGAGAGGAGGTGGCTCAGGCTCTGGAGCAGAGATTCTCCTTCAGCTCATGGTGAAGATCATAGTGAAGCAGGCTGTGCCTCTGCAGCTCACACAGGCCCATGCTGGATCAGAAATTCACCTGCAGTCTACGTAGGACCCCATGTGTTATGGTGCGAGGTAACATTAAAATTTTTTTTTGTTTTGGATCTGCAAAGCAAAGTCCAACCACAGAAGGGGCGGGGACCTCAGACTCTCACACCATGCCAGAGCAGGTGGATGCCCAAAGGAGGCTACGAACCTGTGGGAAGCCAGTGCTGTAGCAGGCCACTGGCAGGGCATGTGTGGCCCATGGAGAGAGGATTCCATGCTGGGGCAGGTCTGCTGACAGGACTTGTGACCCCATGACAGATCCACACTGGAGCGGTCTGCTCCAGAAGGGCTGCACCTCGTGGAAATGAACCCACACTGGAGCAGTGGGTTCATTTCTGGTGAAGAACCACAGCCCATGTGGAATTGTCATGTTGAAGTTCATGCAGAGCTGTCTCCCATGGGAGGGACCCCACACTGGAGCAGGGAAGCGTGTGAGGAGTCCTCCCCCTGAGGAGGAAGAAGGGGCAGAGACAACATGTGATGAACTGACCATAGCCCCCATTCCCCAGTGCCAGTGGTGGGGAAGAGGTAGAGGAATAGGGAATTAGGTTGAGCCCTGTGAAGAAGGAAGGAGTGGAAGGTGGTTTTAAGATTAGTTCTTACTTATCATTGTCCTAACTCGGGTTTGATTGTTAACAAATTAAACTGATTTCCCCAAGTCAAGTCTGGTTTGCCCAGGACAGTAATTGCTGAGTGATCTCTCCCTGTCCTTATCTCAACTCATGAGACTTTTCTTACATTTTTCTCTCCCTTCTCCATCTTAGGAGGTGAGTGATAAAGTGGCTTTGAGGATGAAACCTGACATCCAGCCAAGATGCAAATTTGCCAATGATCACAGTTCAACAAGACCAGTAACTACAACATATATTTCCTCTCCCAGGACTCCACTTCGTAGCCGTGCCATTCAATATTAGAAATGATGTAAAACTAGAGCATCTGATGATAATCAGGAAACAAGACAGCACACAGATGTTATTCCTAAAATCTCTCATCTGTAAATTTTACACATATTTTGATAAAGTAGGTTACTTACTAATGTTCTAAATTTGACAAAAGCCTAAAATCCCTAGAACAAGATGCCATTTAATGAAGCATTGAATATACAACTGAATGAGAAACAAAATTGATCTAATCTTTATCTAATAATGATTCAGAATAATCCATTTCCATCCTGTACAGCACATACACTCTAAGACTGTATCTTTCGTAAACAGAGTAAACTGTTTATGTTTATGAGTAAAACAGTCATGAATACCCTTCCAGTGTAAATTCATGGGATTTCAGGGGAATAACTATACTACACCTTTAAGAAGTGCTGTCATCTGTACAACTCACAAACAAGAGTAATGGTAGCAGAGTCAAGGAAAGTCTCCATGCGCTTATTTCTACAAAGCTTTTTTCAAGCATGTAACTGAACCCCTGTCACCACAGTGGCTGCTGAAATGGTATTAGTGTCAACCTTTATCTGTTCATCTTTGGACTAAACAGTGGTGTATTGCTTTTATCTATCATCAGGATGCAGCAAGAACTGTAGAAAAACCCCACTTCTTCCTGCATCTTAATGGCAGTTTACTACTTGGAGACATAACCATCACTAAAAAGAGAGACAATGCGACACAGCATATACATGACAACAGCTAAAAAAAATCAGAATGAAAAGACACATTTGGTCCTTCATTTCCTCTCTTTTAATCCTACAGCGCAAGGCTGGACTGAAAATAATACGATGTATCAACCTCTCTCTAAGGACTAATGATACCAAAGCTCCTGTGCTCTACAGATGCAGCTATTAACTCTACAACAGCAGCAGTTCCGCCTATGCAAAAAAACGTAGGAAGGCAACAAGAGGTATAAAAGTCTTAAATATTCACCAGGCAGCTGTAAAACCTGTAGAAAATAGAATACAGATGGCAAAAAACCCCACCGTATTTAGAATTGTTTAAAGAAAAGGTTTTGAGCAGATGTATAAATGGATTTGCAGATGTAGAAAAGCAAGCACATAATTGTGTAAACAGGAAGATTTCCCACTACCGAAGCATGAAGAAAACTGTAGGTTAGTAGAGGTGGTAGGTTTATCCAGCAACCTAGTGTAAATTTCATAATGAAGAGGCAAATCATTTGCACTCATTGAAGTTCTGGTCCAAACTTGATCTTTACCTTCCCCCTTTTTACCTGCCAACTTTAATTAAAAACAACAACCCCAGAAGAAAACAAAAAACAGACAAAAAAATTATCTGAATCAAATATGTAATATACATTTGGTTCCTTGAGCCTTGAAAACATCAAAGTTCAAAAAACAATAATCATAATCCCAAACTGATTTGGTACTGTACTGGAAGGAATAAACATAATCAGCCTTGTTTTTACCTCTCCATGCCTTCAAAATAGCACAAATCCATTAGTACCTGTTGACTTCCAGATTTCCAAGTTATTCACAAACAAATAAAAATTTTGGTAGCAGAGAAATCCTACAGAAAAAACACGAAGCAACAACTTTCAAAAACTGTAGGTCCTTACCAAACCATATGATACTCCTGCAAATAATTTATAGTCCTTGTAAGGCTTTACTTTATTGTATTATTTTACTGTAGTATTTACTGCATTACTTTAGAAAGCTTGGTTTTTCAAATCTTACTGTAAGACTGAAGAAAAATCTAGTGGAGCACGTGCTCAGCAACCTCCAGTTTCAGTGCAGAATTATACCTTCACTGCATTTCACTAACTAAGGCTTCTGCTCCCAGTTCCACTGGAATGGATGCTGTGATCCCTCTGCCTCACAATACCCTCTGGAGAGTGGTGCTGATGGAAACAGCTTTATGAGACCTCATCCTTCCACTACATCTGTGTTGTGTTTTGTTTCAATACCCATGCCCCTTTTTGAAAACAGAAAAATATGAGCATACACACACACAAGTCAAACCCACCGGAGAGACTGTGAAGCAAGAAAAGCATCAAACCTCCCATTCCCTGGAACACTCAGCTTCTGAGTTAGCACTGACTCTGGCCAGAGACAGGTTTTGCCAAACCAAACCATGAATTTTTTAAAAGCACACTTGCAAACTTGCATGCATATTCACACAGGTATGCATAAATTTTATGCAGCAGATTACCAAACTCTAAGACCATCAACTTTAAACTTGAAAAATGACCTTTGAAACCACATGCAATTACTTGCATTTGCAATTGTTTCCACTGAGCAGCAGCAATCTGATTACATCTGTACCTTACCTCACCAGACATCTCCACTGACTGCAGAGGCTGCTTTTACACCTTTGTGCTCACACAATATATATATTGGAATATTGGAACCAACACTGAAGCACAACTGAAAATTAAGGTCAAAATAAGTAGGCTGTAGTTCCACTGCCTAACTGCAGTGGTAACTTTCCTTGCCCACCTGGAGGAGGCATCCCTTCTCACTCATGTTTCCAAAGCAGAAAGGGAACTGATGCTTTCCTTACAGGAGAGTATCAGCACAGGGGCTAAAAGCTCAGTGGGGTTAAAAAGAAAGGCAAAAGTCAGTCTTTTCAGAATATTTATGTAAATATCACAATTCAGAACTCTCTTAACAAGGCTGCCAGCCATGTTCCAATGTAACAGGGGGTCCTCCAATTGTATTCTTTCCCTGCATACTTAGCACGCTAAGATAATTTAGGCTTATTTTACAGCTGTTAATACAACACCACTACATAAAGGGAAGAAGATTTTAAAACTTTGACATGGAGTCCTACAGAGACCGTGTTCAGCAACATCTCTGTTCTGGCCACCCTTCAGAATTAACTTCTCTGAAAAGGAAGGATGTAACAATCCATTTCCAAAAAGGTCAAGCAAACAAGTCACCGATAAAAGTACCTTCTCAAAGCAGAAAACTGCTGTTCCAAAGCTGAATGCAGTCCTTGAGGGTGGCATGGAAAAAGGGAAGACGATATGATGCTTCCTACTACACTTTGAAAATTACTGATGATTTACACTTAGTGCCTAAAGAGTGCAAAGGGAAACACTGTGATTTACCCCAGAGAAAGTAATCCTGCTCCTGTACTTATTTGCTTATTTTGCAAGAAGCTGAAGAACATGGAAATATGTGATGAATCTAAGTTTCCAAGAGCACACAAATACCATGGAGAACAGAGGAACATCTTATTTACAGCCTTCATAAACACATTTTCTTTTCCTCTATCCTGAAAGGGCTCAAGCTATCAGCACTCTGAACTGGACTTTGTACTCTCTCAACATATTCAGCTCAAAAATCCCAAGTGTGTTCAGAAATGCGTTTTGAACCAGCCCTATACCTAACAGTCATTTGCAAGTAGATTCTCAGAGCATGCCTGCAGATCTCATAGGAAAAAAGGAAAGGTAAGCAACCAGGGTATTGGCTTTAACTCCAAATCATTTCAGTGCACATTAACACATAAAAGGTCCTACTCTGAAAGGATTTCCCTAAACCTAAAGCTTTTCAAGTCCATTATATAGGTATCACTGTAATTCAGATTGTAAACCATGCTCTTATTAAAAAGAAAGCCCACAGTCATTCTCAGAAAGCAAACAGTATGCAACCTTGGCAGCACAGCTTAGCAAAATAAATAAAAAAAAAAAAAAAAGGAAAAGATAAATGACTTAGAAAAAGGTATCACAAACTGACTACTAGGAATAGAAGTCAGCCCACAAAACCCTGCTGAATCCCTGCAAGGTGTAAGTTTCACAGTTAACAGTTAAATAAGGAAGTAAATGTAATGCTTAAAATTCTCATAAAGGCCACACCACCACCCAAATAGCACCTCCCCAGTAGCATTTTTTTCTGTAAATAACAAAGGAATTAATAAAGATCAGTCCCCTGATGTAAAAAAAATGTTACGGTACCATAGAGCAAGAAAAGGTCATGTTTAAGGGGAATATTTTACAAGTAAAGTATTAACACAGTATTAACAGAGAAATGAAAAAGAGAGTGGGAGACTCAGAACATCCCATGAGAAAGCACTTCAGGAACCTCATGCCCCTTTAGATGACTGAAGGGCCCACAAAACGACTTTGGGTTTCAGCCCTTACCATGAACTCCTCTAGGGTCTGGTAGTTTTTCCCTCGAAACTCGCAGTAGTTTTTCCTCTCTTTGCACTGAGGGCAGCACTGCGTGGTGTCCACATGGATGCAGCGAGGGTGGAGCCTGGGGCACTCGGGCTGGATGCACAGCGGGCCCTCTTCAGTGCAGAGGCAGGGGCAGGCAGAGGGGCCCGGAGCAAACTTCTCCCCGATGGCATAGACGAAGCCGCTCTCATCCACGCAGCCTTTCCCACGGTAGTCCGGATAGGCATACTCCTCCGGAGGCTCGGGAGTGACACTTGGAACAGCTTCTGGGAGAGACGAATCTTCAACCACCTGTGGTTCCTCAGGAGCAGCGTCCCTTTGCTCTTGCACTTGAAAGCTCCCAGATTTACTGCTTGTCCCCTGGCTGTTCCAAGCCTGCTTTTGCTTAGTCCAAGACTCCTTGTTTGAGTAGTTCCTGTTTCCTTTGCTCTTCCAGTCCCTGCTGCCCTCCTCCCTCCCGCTCCTGCCGATCTCATTCATTTTCCCCGGGCCTGTCTGGCTGTCCCTTGTAGATGTGTGATCCCTCTTTTCCTGGCTTGTTTTTATCTCCTGTTTGTCTTGAGCCTTGGCCAGTTTTTGCACAGGTATGGTGGAGCTACAGAGGGCAACCATGAGGCAGCAGGTTACGAGAAGAGAACTAGAGAGAGCTCCAATTGCCATTGCAGTAGAGCTGGGCATCACCTACTGCATCCCACAGGGGACACTGCACTCACATCGGAGGGAAGCGCCTTACAGATCCACAGTCCCTAGGAAGAGAAGGATTAGGAACACTTCAGCTTCTGCATTTCTCCCCCCCCCGCCCCAACATCTCTAACAATATGCAACCTGTCTCGGTAGTTTATGCAAAAGGCAAACAGCAGCCTGGTGCTGCATCCCTCCTCCTCCTCCCCCGCTCTGACAAGTCTTATAAATAGCAGGGCTCTGGACATGGACCGGGCATCTTCAGCTCCCTGAGAGCACCACGCAGAACTCCAGGGAGCTGGGATTTGTGAAGGCAGGTGCATGAAAAAAACAGAACACTTGGGAGTTATTTTTCCTGTCAAATGACAACACGTGAAAGGGACGGACGCATGCTGAATTAAACGGAGCTCCCCAAAACACTGCAGAGTCCGGAACAGAAATCAGCCACTTGAGTCCTATTTGCTGACTGCATGCACAGTGACTTCATTAACCTCTTATTCAGTCTGAAGTGTGAAGCTGTTTTGTTATTTCGGTTTTGTTTGGTTAGTTGTTTTTTTTTTAAAAAACAGCACAATTCTGCTAAAGACAACTAAAACCAAGCACATTACAGCGAGCAGAGCCAAACTACCTCTCTTCCCAACTACCTAAGAAAGCACACATCACCTCTTTCTCCCCGTGCTTTGAAGGCAAAGCAGAGCCGCCAGGAGTTTCTGCAGCAGAGGCTCATTTAACCCATATCCTCCAGGAGTTCAGCAACGCTCCCGGCTCGTTATCCAAGCACTGCACGCGAAATCGGAAAAACCCAAAACCACAGTACCTACACTACTCCGGCCGCGATTAGCTCAAGCGCTCCAACCTCCCGGCGCAACCCCACCTCCGCGGTACCGCTCCTCGAAGCCATTTAAAACCCTTCCCCTCTGCCCGCCCGCCCGCCCGCCTCCCCCGGCCCTCACCGGCGGCGGCACCGCGGGGCAGCGCGCTCCGCCCGGCCGCCGTCTGCCCAAACTTTCCGTCGAGCCGGGCAGCACCAGTGGGCTGTGGCTGGGGGGGGAACTGGGGCCAGTTGGGCAGCCTCCCCCTTGACCCGGCACGGCGCTTCCTACCTGCGCTGGAGCCGGGCTCAGCCCCTCCGGCGGCTCCCATATCGGGGCCGCGGGCGGGCGGCTGGCATCGGCTTGTTGCTGCCTGCCTGCCCGCCGCCGACCTGCAACGCCCGCAACGCAGCGGCCACCCGATCCGGCCCGCCGATCCGGCCCGCCGCCGCGGGGGCGGGCTCCACCGCGGCCCCCGTTTCTCTCACATGGCGGCCGGGCGCCCCCCTCCCCGGGGGGCGACAGCCATGGGGCAAAACGCAGCGCTCCCTCCCACCCTCCCTCCCTCCGCCGCCGCCGGGCCAGCGCAGGGCAGGGAGAAGGGGAGTGGCTGCCCGCCCGCCCGCCGAGGAGCGGCAGCTCCCGGTGCGGCCGCGCAGCGCCCTTGCCCGCCCCTCCCCTCTCCTCCGGCGGGGGTGGGGGCAAACCCGCCCGGCCCGCAGTGCCCCGGGGAGGGGATGGTGCGGAGCCGGTAGCGCTTCTGCGGGAGTAGGAAGCTTCGCACGGAGCGAGAGTAGGGGGTCGAGCGGGCTCATTTGGGGCCAGCTCCGCACAGCCCATGGTGAAAACTTTTGTGGTGTTTTATTTTGCTTGGGGTTTTTGTTTGTTTCTTTTTGTGTTGTTTTTTCTTTTTTTTTTTTTTTTTTTTTTTTTCCGCGGGGCTCAGAGCTGCGTACCCGGCGGAAGGCTGCGGTTCGCTGAGGTGGGGATGGGCACTCTCCCCCCTCCCGCAGCCCCCCCTGCTGCTGGCGCGGTCTCCGCCGGAGCGGAGCGGGGGCAGCCGGCGGGCACAGCCCCCCGCGCACCTGCGGGGCTCGGCCGCATCCCCGCGCTGTGGCCGGGAACGGGGGTGCGGGTGGGTAGCGTTAAATCGGGGCAGCGCTGGCTGCGCCTCTCTCTGCCCACACTGCAGCATCGGATTGCTTCGCTGTAATTCCCTCTTGGCAGCCTATTCTAGCAGTGAAGTCGTGTACGGGTTACTAGTTGAAATGTTCACTTACGGGTTTAACTGGCTGATGGGCACTTTTTGTACTTCAGTGTAATTGCGTTTTTCCCCTTTATACTTTCTGATAAAGAAAATGGGCAGAGTGGTCTATTATAAAGATGATGACTGAAACTCAGCTGGGCAAACTGTTGGGACAGAAATGCAAAAGAAAAGCGAGAGAGCGATCTCTAAGTATGTTGCTTTTGTTCTGGAGCAGACCACTGGCTTGGAATCCTAAAGGTTATTTATGCATTTATTTTTAAGCTGCATTAGATGACATACCAGCATAATCTTCTGTGAGTTTTGCTTTACAGATGTTCCAGAGCAGTTCCAGCTGCACTAACCCTTCTGTTGCAGTAGCTCTTGAGCAGCCTGCTGTGCCCTACTCGTGGATAAAGCTGGATTTCTCAAAGTACATGGTACTATAACTGAAATTTTTTGGCTAGGTAAAATTTTAATTTAATTTTTTTTCCCATTAAATGGTAACACTGCAATATGGGTACTCAGAAGAGCAATGAAAGTCTGCTGGATACTGGTGTTTCACTGTTAAATCCTTTCATAAGAGCCTGTTACTTCTGAAAACCCAGACACTTAAACTCCTCCACAGGAGGATGCAGGTGCTACACTATTTTGGCTGCTGGATTCTCACTGTAAACATCTGGGAGTCCTGTCTAGTTCAAAATTATTTCTCTTAACACCCTCTCGTATATCTCAGTCAGATATTCACTAGCTAAATAAGAGTTTAATCTTCTGAAACTTTAAACTTTTAGGAGACTAAAGTTTTGAAGGATAATAAGAAATCAAATGTATCCATAAGATACACTAGTAAAATGGAATTCCAGTCACATTTGTGTTACTAGATTAAATCTTCCAGAGTCCAACAAGACCTTTCTCATTACCTGACTAATAATTGTAAAGAAGTGTTTTTCTTCATATAACATGTCATAATCTCTGAATAAATAATTAACTATTTTACTTTTCCAAAACCAGTAATTTTACACCTTATGTAATTTAAACCCTGACAAGGGGTGAGGAACCACATCACTAATTCTTCAAGAAGGACCACCCTTACTGTGCATCTTCAAGCATGTAAGCTTTGTTGTCAAGTAGCAGCTAACTGGCTAGAGCAAGACCAGAGGAAACAGGGGGCTTTTGAAGGCAGTGCTACTTCCCTGAGAAAGAGTAGAGAGAGGCCAGTTTATGGTTCTGACATTTTCACATGTTCCCCAGAAAAACTTTGGTACAAAAATCTGAGCTCTTCACCATCCAGGACTCTCTTTGTAGGAGCTCTGTCTCTCCTGCATCTGGTTATATGACACACAGATCAGCCAGGGCTCGAGGTTCATGGTAATGCTGTGTAGCAAGGGCAAAGCCTCAGAGCAGTTTCATAGCGGCAAGCTGCAGCTCATCTTGGAAAAGGAAGGGGAAATATCCTAATTTCTTATTCTAAAAGATTTCTCATTGTACTTCAACTTCTATTTATTCAAATTTTTAGACATGTTAAGTGTTGAATGGTATCTGGCACCAGAACCCATGCAGAACTGAGACCTGACTGCTTCATGAATGTCATAGTATCAACTTGCTATACATTATAGTCCAGTGGTCAAACAGCAGATACATAAGATGTGTCTGGTGTTTTCTTAAGTGTGAATGAACTGGAAGAAGAGAGAAACATGAGAAAACATTCTTTCATGGCCACTTTTACCAACTTCTTTCATTTGAATTTTATACTCCTGGTGTAGAATAGAAAGCCCTGGAGACTTGAGTCATATTCTTAGAATAGATACAGCACAAGAAACACAGGTCCAGGTTTCCCCACTCTGCTCTTCCCCGAAGTAGCAATAGCAAGGACAACTGAGTTTCTGGATGAGAATCCAATTTTGCATCTACATTCAAGATGATTTCCCTTCTGCTGGTTCTTGTCTGTGTGATGAGAACTTTGCATTAGCTAAGTCAGAGCTGCTGTGAACAAAACTGTCTCCCCTCATTTCAGCTTAATTTTACTAGGAATTGGCTTAATTTTACTAGGAAGCAGTTGAGTATAAACCAAAAATGAACTCGGAACCTGAAACAAAATAGTGCTAGCAAGAAATTTATTTAAGTTAAATTGTTGTGATAATCTACTAGACCTTCAGGGAGGTTGTAGAGTCCCCTTCTCTGGAGATATTAAAAACCCACCTGGATGCAGTCCTGTGTAATGTGTTCTAGGTGATCCTACTTTAGTGGGAAAGTTGGACTAGATGGTGTCTAGGGGTTCCTTCCAACTCTGATGATTCTGTAGACCAGGCTCAAGACAGTGAGAATAAACATCTGTGCTGAAGATAGCTGGCTATTAGTCAGAAAAAAAAATAATTAAACATCTACTAAAAAAAAAAATAATTAAACATCTACTCAATGATGTTAGGGGGACTGAAATTTTGAAACATTTTTTTTGAGAGTAGCCTTGGTATGAATAGTGGGAACCCAGATGTAGGCTATATCTTTTAACAAGTTAAAATTGGTTATCTGACTGGTTAATAACATAAAACCAAAACTTCAGAGCTATGCAGAAACTTCATTCTACACATCTAAGACTACTGAAGACAACCACTTTTAGCCTAGTATATTGGTAAACACAAACTTCCCTTCATATCATCTCATGCAGGGAGGTTGCTCCATCTTTATTTTAATAGAAGATGTATTCCCTATGTTCTCTGTCTTCAGTGAGAAGACAGACAGAAAAAAAAAGGAGGAAGCTCCTTGAGAACCTGAGGAACCAGACAGGCAGGGCAGATGGTGGGCAGAAGAGGATGCCCAGTGCAACTGGGGAGCTGGGGGAGGTGTTTAGAAAACCTCCCACAATAGTGAGATTATGTCAGGGTGTCTGCTGAGCCCTCAGTGAGGACAGGGCATGCTCAGGGGGAGCATCGTAGCAGGAGGTGGGCACTGTACGTGCACAGCTCAGCTCAGCAACTCTGAAACTCCAGAAATTGAGAAGGGAGAAAACATCCCTGAAGTGTGACTCCTCTGGGAAAACGAATGGTTGTGCCTTTTTATTTTGCTTCGTTTCATTATTCCTGCTGAAAGGAAGAGAGTTGTTATATGAAAGGTATTTTTTATTGTGGTACTAAAATGACAGTTGTTCAGGCAGGTTCACATCACAGCCTTCAAAAGCTAGCAATTTGTGCAATAATATTAGTCCAGCCATATAAAATAAGACCTTCAAATACCAGTCAGTCTGAAGACAGAAAGGAAGAGACAAAGCTAAGGTACATATTACTCTAACAAATCATGTGTATTTGAAAGGCTCAATTATAAGCAGTTTAAACAACTCTCTCTCTTTTTAAAAAAAGAAAAAGTAAACTTACATAACTTTTTTTTAAACTAGGTTAGCTTTAATCTTTTCATTTTTTTCTTCTCTTTTCTTTATGCAGTTTTTCAAAGGATACTGAATGCATATTGCTCCAGATCTTTCTTCTTCACTAGTCTGATGTCTCTTTAGTTGCCTGATAAATAGTTATTGAAGAAGTATTACACAATCTGTAGCTACCATTGTGTCTTTGTTAATTGTTTTTAAATTATTCAGTTTATCACAGATAATGGTATGCTATGACATTATTTTTTTCTGCTTCATTTGTGTGAAAACAACATTTTAAAAACTTTCTGTTGTTTAGAGTTTAGGCTTTTCAATTTATAGACTTTCCACACGTCTATAAATCACAATATGCATGCTGGGAAATTGGGAAATAAGTCATGTTTTTTTTTTAATACCAAATTTTGCTCATTACTTGCAATAAACAAATAAACAAACAAACTTTGTAGACTACTGGGAGATTTAAACTGTAGAAGTCATAAGTTTATGAAACATCTTGTAAAAGGGATTTTTGCTTCTACTCTTTGATGTTCTGTGGACTCTCCCTTAAGCTTCTGATTTCTCTCATTATTAGGCAAAATGCAAATATAATGGAAAGAAAGTACTTAATTTTTTGTAATTACAAATATTCTAATTAAGAATATTCATAATGAGGCTTTTTCCAATATGTGGGAAAGAAGACTGTTTTTGTTTTAAACAACTTAGAACAGATCTATTTCTCTGATGAGATCAATTTCTCTACCCTGTGATCTCTGAGGAGGCTCTGATGCACATATTCCATCTCAGTAACTAGGTCCATGAAAGAGAGGAGGAAACACATCCTGACTTTTTGTTTATGTGATGTCTACAATTCTACTACTTTAAATCACTTTTCTATTCTCACATGCCTGTTGCATCTCTAATGGAAGTTTTGCCAATATAAACTTCAGAAAAGTATCATTACCATCTTAGCCACAATAGTTAAATTATATTAAAAATTGCAAATTGAAAACTTTGGAGTGTAAGGATTCAATTTAGGACCTTTGCATATGGCTTTATTCTGAAGAAAAAAATAATCATCTATTCAAAGCTCAGTATTTTGTGCTTGTAATTACAGGATGTAAGAGTGATTATAAATGGATTTTGATGCATGTATTTTCACCATAATCCCAGCAGCCTGGGGAAATTGAATTTTAATCATAGTTCACAAAGGTTTTTTGATATTAGTGCCTTTTTTCTCAAAAAAAGGTAGAAAAACGTTTTTGCATATAAATACATATGGATACACACAAAATAGCAGGAAATACTTAAATACATAATCTTTCCTATAAACACAGTCTTATACTATACCTACTTCCCTTTTTCAAAGCCAAAGGATGCACTACCAGCATTTTTAGTTTTTATATTGTGATTGTGTTGGAAAAGCAAGCAAAATTTTTCATAATATTGTGCTTAGCTCTGTTCAGATGGAATCTGAAATGCAGATCAGTATTAATTTTTCACTTTATTATTTTTATTATATTATTGTTGTATTACATTATTCACATCTCTAGATGTAGTTGTTTTTACTGTAAATTTATTCAACAAAAGCAACATCAGTTATCAAAAAATTTATGGGGAAACCCCTCCCCCCCTCATGTTTCTGTAGTGTTTCCACATTTTAAGTTGATGAATCTCACCCTTTCACTGCTTTTTAATATTACCGGAGGAAAACAAACAAAACCCCACTTTTGCTCTCTCTTCAGTTCTCACAGGATTTCTTTACTTCTATCATATTAAAAATTGAACTCAACTTAATGAATAAATGAAACTGAACAAAAAATTATTCTGTATCCTGAAGGAGGATAAGAAAAAAAAAAAGCTATTATTGTCAAAACTGATTTAGCACTGTAACTCACACCAATTTTTAGTTATGTTTTCTAACTTCCTTTGAAACTTGCATAACACAAATTATAGTGTTTAGTGCTTGTTATTTGTTTCTTTAAATTGCTTGAAATACAACATAAATTGTTTTCTGAACAATTTATGTGCCTGTACGTATATGAAATAAAATTTTTTTACAAGATGTTGTTCTCATTCAAATACTCGTGTTACCCTTCATAAGTGTAAAAACACTTATTGTATAGTTGGTAATTATAAACTTATGTGTCTCACAAATACAAGTCCTTAAAAATAATTAAAGAAATGTCTCCTACAGTTTTGCATCATCAAGCCTGTTAAATGCTTTGTATCACAACTGAACCTTTTTCTTTCCTTTTTTTGCTAGAAAAGCTGATGAATATATGTTGAAACTAAGCTTGCCAAATTAAGAATTTGAAAGCTAAGGAATCCATAGTATGTGTGCAAAAGTCCATGTTCTTTTCATGGTTTATAGAATTAGGGTGTAACCACCAGACATCTGAGCTTGTCATGTAACTGCAGACTCTAAGATCCATCACGCTTCTTAGGGGATGTTCTCAAAAATCTACTGAGCATAAACCCCTAGGTACCAAGTGTTCATTGATAAGATTTCCAGAACACATCTTCAAACTTCTATTCATTGCCCTTCTTTTCTCTCATTGTTACTTTCTAATTCGTAAAAACCAAACCTTTTGCAATGACACTTCATGCATAATGTACACATATCTTATCCTGCTGCCCTCCTTCCTTTTTGAACCTTCTGGCTAAGTTCAACAAAACTTGGCAAAGGGACTGAATTCTTAAAGCTTCCCAAAAAGAGGTGGATTGGTAGAGAAGAGCAACCTTATGTTGGTTGTCACTGAAGAAGTGCTGTGACCTCAACCCTTGTTACACTGCAGTGATTCTACATGAGACAGGACATATATGAATGCACTGGCTACAGCAGACACACAGAAGTTTATAACTTCTGGGATGTTGGACTTAGCTGATTTAAGGACACCAATCTGTAAGAAAATTCTGCTAATTCTGGTGATCAAATCATTTTGCTTTCTTGTCATCACCCTTCCCTACATCACTGTAGAAGTTCCTGTGTCCCTTAGCAAGTGCCTCTCATCTGTTACCAGGTAAACAATGGATTATTTTGGTGCCCTTTGTACATTAAACACCAGTGAAACCATTAAATTAATTAATATAAATTTGATAATGTCATTATTTTTAAAATGGGCAAAATATGATTTTTAACATATCGAAAGTTTTATGGATTATAGATACCCAAGTGTTCTGTCTTTAAACCTAGTTACTAGAGATTATTACATTCACAACCTTCTGCAGTCACAGAAGCTAATGATACAGTTTTTTCTGTTATGAAAAAAGTTACATGGCTCAGAAATCGTGATATATGCTATGAGCTGTCAGAACAGTGAAAAAAAGTCATACTAAACAATCTTTGGGCTAGAACTTGTCAGGAAGACTAAAGTCAGAAGAATTATTTTTCTGTGCTTCACAGAGGACTCAGACACTCCAGATGCAACTGGAGTTGCATCCGCCATTTGTAGGGGAACTACTCATCATATGATGGCACTTCACAAATGCTTAATGAATTTGCTGGTTTCTCTAGAACTGTATATCCTCCAGTGACCTGAAGAGAAGGGAAAGAAGAGCAGAAGCAAGTGGTCCGAAGTAGGTGAGTAACTGATCTAAAAGTTAATGTAAAGCTCTTGGTTCTCTTTCATCTTTCCTTTTCAGTGTACCCTTTACTAGCCCATGTTGACTTTGTTTCTTCCTAAGATGCTGAATGCATAGCTGAATACCTGGTATACTATGTCCCTTATACGTGTACAAAAATTAAGGTGTTCACTTGTGCAAAAAACATGGTGCCTTTTTCAGTTGCTAACACCAGGCCTTGGCATACTGATGTACTTAGGACCACAGCAAGGAATCAAGCAATGTGGTACAAGGTCTAATAGGAAAGAAATAGAGATATTCTCTAATTATGATGATTAAAGCAAGTTGATCATGCTGGTTGAGTTTACTATTTGTTGGAAGAAAATATCAGGGAACTGTGCAACCTCCCTTGCTACTCACATTACTGCTTGAGAGCTACTACACGCAGGTAAAAAAATTGACTTTTTGGATTAGGTTCTTGCAAGATCCATGAAGAAAGGAATGGTTTAGATATTCATAAAAACTTGCTTGTGACACTAGTAAGAGTAATCAGGGACTAAACACTGTGCAGAGCTGCAAGTTTACTCCCTCCCCTGCTTGAGGACAACTAACACCATAGTCCCACCTTCCCTATCTACCAGGATATGGGCAATTAATTTTTCACTTAACACTGTCCTGCTTTATACATATTTTGTTGGAGAAGAGACTAGGACTCAGTCATTGCCACTGTCAAGGAGGAACAGCTCCATCAGGAAAGTATATGTATATCTCATCTAACACTGGTCTAAAGATCTGCTCAGAGGTAAGAAACAGATGGATTCAAGACATGTTTTATTCTAACAGTTTTGTGAACTCTAACCCTAACCAGAAAATATTCCATAAACATGAACTCAAGCCTGTTTGACTTGTTTTTAGAGCTGAGTTCAGGGGCCAAGAACTGCCAAGAGCTCAAGCTAAAAATAATAAAATTGTGTCTTGCTGTACTGGTAAAATGGCTGTTGGAGACATACAAGGATATTAATCCAAGTCATCAATAAATGGGATTGCCTGAACCAACCATCCCTAACTTGGTAGTCATCACAATGTTAAACTCTTTCCTTCAAAGTTTTTCAGAATCTTTTCCTTCCTTCCTTCCTTCCTTCCTTCCTTCCTTCCTTCCTTCCTTCCTTCCTTCCTTCCTTCCTTCCTTCCTTCCTTCCTTCCTTCCTTCCTTCCTTCCTTCCTTCCTTCCTTCCTTCCTTCCTTCCTTCCTTCCTTCCTTCCTTCCTTCCTTCCTTCCTTCCTTCCTTCCTTCCTTCCTTCCTTCCTTCCTTCCTTCCTTCCTTCCTTCCTTCCTTCTTTCCTTCCTTCCTTCCTTCCTTCCTTCCTTCCTTCCTTCCTTCCTTCCTTCCTTCCTTCCTTCCTTCCTTCCTTCCTTCCTTCCTTCCTTCCTTCCTTCCTCCCTTCCTTCCTTCCTCCCTTCCTTCCTTCCTCCCTTCCTTCCTTACTTCCTCCCTTCCTTCCTCCCTTCCTCCCTTCCTTCCTCCCTCCCTTCCTCCCTCCCTTCCTCCCTCCCTTCCTCCCTCCCTTCCTCCCTTCCCTCCCTCCCTTCCTCCCTTCCTCCCTCCCTTCCTCCCTCCCTTCCTCCCTTCCTTCCTCCCTTCCTTCCTCCCTTCCTTCCTCCCTTCCTCCCTCACGATTACTGATGACTAAAGCAGATTCAGTCAGCTGGAACACTGTGTTAATATTTAGAGAACTTACCTCAGCTTTTGCCTAATGACAGCAGCAGTAGAGAAGGCGAAAAGGAAGATCAATGCACCTGATACCTTCAAGGCTAAGGAAGCCTTTCCAGAGTTCAAGCCAGCCAAGCAAGTAACTGCACAAGCAAGGAGCCAGTTTGTCAAAGGACCTCAGTCTACTGGGCACTAAGCTACTTGAAATGATGTGCCAGGTAGTATGACAGTGGAAACAAATTAATGTCCAGGACTTCTTAAAATTTAGCCTTTAGCATACCCTAAAACCACTGCCCTGTTCTTTAAATACAGTTCAGCCCTCACCACTGTTTTCTCCAAAATAGCTCTCAAGAAAGCATTCTAGGTGCTGACATTGAAATGGTTGTTTTTTTGGTGTGGTTTTTTTTGCATTTTTTTTCTGTTTGTTTGTTTTTGTTTGTTTTGAGGGTTTTATTTGCTAAATGGTTGATTTCTGAGACGTAAGCAAATGCAATTATTTTTTCCTGACAGATTCATAAATGGGTGTTTATTTCCACATTTACAATTACCACGGACTATTGGGATGAATTCTAGACCTGAAGAAATAAGGTTTCTCATCAGTAACTTCTACATAAGAATAATTCAAAGAGCTAGGAACCTAAGTTATTCCCTTAGCAAAAGCTATCACACTATTCATTTTTAATGTCTGATATTCTGTTGGAGTTTTCATTTTCCTCCTATATCTCTCAGAAATCAATCACTTCTTATTGTGTGTTTATTTTGTGTGTGTGTTTTGGGGTTTTTTGTTGTTTTTTGTTTGTTTGTTTGTTTGTTTTGTTTTTTTAATTAAAAAGACTAGGAATTTATATGAGTTGTAGCTACAATACTAGGCATCCTTGCCACTACTCTATCAAATACTGTTCGGGACCTTTGGAGAGACCCTTACATAGCAGCTTGCAGCCACCCTAAGCAGCCCCATTTCTCTCTGCAAATTAAATTTCTTTAAAAAGTCTTATGTTATCCTGGGGCTGAATTTCTGTTCCAGGAAATTCTGATCTACAGAGACATCTACTTCCCATTGAAGTTGATCAGATCTGCAGGTGACCGGTGGCTCTATAGCTCAGCCCCCTAGGCTGTATTTCTCCCAGAGTACGAATAAGTTATTAATATGAGCTTGCTATCTTTGGCTAAAAGCCTAGTGAAAAACACTTTCATGCTTTTCACAGAAGTGAGATGGTTGATTATGGTGCAGAATCCCAGCTCTCCTTCTCAAAGGTTTTTGCCTGAAGTTTATTCTAAAGCATTTTTTTTTCTAGTGAAGCCTTAAGCAAGGAATAAACATGGAAGAACAGACTCTCAGAACTTTTCTACTTTTTCAATTAAACAGAATTGAAATAGATAAAGGGGAAATAACCTCCTTACTTCTCCAATGCTTTTTTTCTCAGTTGGGATCATTTATTCTTTAGAAAAATAGAGGGTAAAACTACTTTTGGAAAAAGAAAATATCAAGCACACCTGAGGTTTTAACTAAACAGTTCCTGCTGTTAAACAAATCCATGGTGAATTGTAAATGGAAAAAAAAGTCCCTGAAGCAGAGGCAAAAATCCAACAATAGTTTGCTACATCTGTACCTAGGCTATTACTCAGGTATGAATGGGATTTCTTTGATAGTTTGACTCAGGCTTTTGATGGCAGCAAAGTTTAATGAGGATATCACATCTTCCTTAGCTGCCTTAGTTCATATGTGTGGTTTCCAGGTTTGGTGTCATACACTGCTTTGCAGCATCTGCATTGCACAGGTCACAACTGTGATTTAATTTCTGTACTCTTTTACTCTGCAGTGCTCAGATGACAGAAGAAAAAGCTACTCTGTTTTGATGGGTAACTGACAGGGTAGCTGGCTAATTTGCCAGGCAGTTGGGTTCAAATTAGAGAATAACATTTTGCCCTTATTTTTAGCAGCTCAAGCTTGCCAAACATATCATGGGATAAAAGAGGCTGCTTGGATAGATACTTTACTCTTTTTACTTGCCAGTTGGCGGATAGACAATTGAAGGCTCTTGAATGATTAGAAATGTTTTATTTTTTGGTTGTTGAGTCATGCCAAATGGGTCCTACAATCCTTCATCTGAAACAGGGGTTTCAATGGATGATTCAGGAAGAAACCTGCTTTAGATGATCCATTAAGCTCTTGTCTAGAGGAAATTTAGGGTTGTTCTGGTGTGGGGAGGCCTGAGTCCCAGGGGCTGATACAATTGCTAAAAAGGTCTGTCAAGGCTAAACAGAAAATTATATCAAGGCTGTACAAGCTTGATGATAAACCTTTTGTCAAGTATCGCAGCAAAGATCTATGCAATATTTATTCTGATAGATGTATCAGGAAGAGAAAGTAGTAGTAATACAGGCACAACCAAAATGTTTTGTGCAACTTACTGGGGCATAACAACTCGGAATTTCTTGCTCAGAATAGAACTACCATAAAGAAATAATGAATTTTTTAAGCTCTAGTAACCTAAGAAGTATTTGGAAAACATACCTGAAAATATCATCCCAGAATTGCATACTTCAAACATTCAAACCAAACCAAATGCTAAAAACCAGAGGAACACAAACACACACAAAAGAAAAAAAACCAAACAAAACCACCCCCAACACAGAAGCCAAACCAAAAATATCAAACCAAATAATCCTCTTGCTTCTTCTGATCTTCTCCTTCCCACATAAAGTAAAACCTCACTGGGATGAAAAATAAACCATGTCTGCCTGTTGAATTGATCTGCCAATGAAGTGAGTGACCTGCCTAGGAGAAAGGCAGAGAAGTGAGATGAGGCAGAGTGCCTGTGGGCAGATTCTGTGGGGAGGGTTGGGCTGGAACCCAACCCTCAGCATCATCACAGCCTGTTTGCAAAAGCCTTTGATTTTTGGTAGGTATGTAAATTCATAGAAAAATATGGTTAGAAAGTTTACTGAACTAGCCCAGTCTTCTGTTTTCCTGTCTCTAGATAGAATTTTGTTTGAGATCCTCACAGCATGAGAGGTAGAACATGAAAGGATGTGTTCAGGAGAGAAAATACACTGAGAGAGACTTCTGCAGTGTTTCTGAATCACCGATGTATAATAAATAAAATTATTTTCCTTTCTTTTTAAGAAGTATAGAGATGGATTTTGACCAAACAAAATAATTTATATTAAACTGTATTTGGTGGTAAAGGGCTGAATGACAACACAGCATATCTAATTTATACTCCCAAAAGCCACAGTTACTTAAGTAACACTGTCAGGACTGCATCTTTATACTGTCCACCTCCACACCTATGATTTATAGATCTCAGCATCTCTCTCCAAATCAAGGTTTATTTACATAAGTGTGGAGAGTGAAATTCATGCACTGAATATCACCCAGCCTTTGTTGTTCTTTAGGAAATAGGGATACCCAACGATAAGCAAACAAGTTTAAAGCAGACCAAACACACGGATTCTTACTATAATACATATTTAAATTGTGAGATTTGTTTCAAGAGAATATTTTCTTTAAAAATCCATTTAAAAACCCCATGCAAGTAATGTCAAAAACTATTAAATAGGATGTTCCAGATGCAACCACTGGTTCAGGATGTCCCTGAACTGCAGACTGCCAAGAGCAAGAGTCAACATCATGAAAACTTTATTCTATTCTTGGCCTGTTTTTACATTTTTTCCCTAGCCATCTGCTATGGGCTAATGTAAGAGACAGAAAAACAAGACTAGAAATGCACCTCTGGCCACTATAGCCTTTTATTTGCTATACATGTTTATTTTTAAATTTTCTTTGTTAGCATCCTGTCTGCAATTTTCACAGATTCACTGCAACTAGCTGCTAGTTTAATTTGAAAGAAGAAAACAACAACACAGTCAACAACCAGCCTCAATTTGATATAATTTCCTTCTCATAACCTTGTACTTCTGTATTTTACTGAGGTTTTTATTAGAGAATGATAACTCTAGGCCATTGCACTCTAAAAGGACACCAGCAACTTATATTAAATAGTTTTAATTGCCTCTAACTATTCCCAATTGCCCAACACATTTTCTAAGATCCTAGAAAATACCATTTCTTTCCTTATTGATTTTTTCTTTACTATAAAACAAAGCATTGATTTTCTTCCTTCTGTCTTGTGTTTCTAATGGTACCTAAATTAACAAGGTTCATTTGTATGCCACCTTACCAGGACTAATGCATCCTTCTTGTCAGACCAGCATCACCAATAAGAGAAGGTAGGACCCTCCACTTAATCAGCAATCTGATAAATGGTGTGCCTGTTGACAAGAGCAATGGTTTGCTTCAGTCTTCGTCTATGCCCTTGGGCAAGTCTCTTAATCTAGCCTACCCTTCAATTCTACACGTACAGAATAGGGAAACTGTTTATCTATCCCATACATGTTTGAAGATGATAAAGACTCTTTAGTGAATGTTACATGGGCTCAAATTCCTCTTCCAGAGGCACAACACATGATCCCCTTACTTGGATTCAGAAGATTGAAAAAATCACAGTATCATTAGCACAACCTCTCTCTCTCCTGAAGTAGTTCAGACATTCTTGAAAAATGAATATTTATCTTCTCGTGGTGAAAAGTCTTCCACTTAACACTTCCAGGTGTTATTCAGCATCACTGAGTAAAATTTCTTTTTACAGAATAGGCAGAATTCTTAAACTCTCTTGAAAAGCATTTGCTACTACTTACTTTGCTTTCTATGAGTTTCTTTCAGCTTCCTTGCACTTTAGCAGCTGCTAAATAGACCAACATTGCCATTATGCCTTGCAGAAATGTTAGATATAGTGCTGTTGTGCCTGCTTGCCTAACAATTCTGTGACTCCCCAGTACAAAGTTCTGCATAACTAGTATTTATTAACTTGCATTTTCTTTACCTGTTGGAGCATCTTAGCGTTTTGGAAGGGTATTTTTGTTTGTTTGTTTGTTTGTATTGATTATTTGGGTGGTTTTTTTAGTTTAATTTCAGTTTTTACCTGTATTATTTTTCTTCCTTAATGTCATGTGGTGCAGATGCATCCTGATGCAGAGGTAGTCAGAAGAATACAAATGTGAATGGGTTTTGAAATAGTATTGCTTTGGTACCTCAGGACAGGGTTCCACAAACTAGCAGCTCAAAACTGAGTGCTAGAGGAAGTGTTCCCAATAATCAAAGTGTTGTTGCAATCAACATGAGCCCTGCCAAATGAAAAGATCTGCAGAGATGGATTTGCCTCCACCTACTGCTTAGATTCTCAAAGAAGACCTAGTGCTATAGGATCCATTCATTCTGCACAAAAACCACATGGTAAGTGCACAAAGAAGTAGAATCCATTGACCATGGCATTAGAGACATTTCCTTTTAAAAGACTAGTTTCCTCGTTGGAGGAAGACAGGTGCAGAACTACACAGTTTAGTAATAACAGCACTTGGAAATACTTCAGCAAACATGATCTCTATCAATCACCACTGGCCCAAAACGGTTCCTGTGCAAAATGCCAGGACCACATTTTACAGACCAGACTCCAATAAGCAAATTACTTGACAATATTCTTAAATGTTTCTAGGATTGCATTTTTGTTATGCTTATGTTGTGCAGTTCTGCTGTTCCTGATGTTTATAAGCTAAGGGGTAAGAAAAGAATTCTATAACTCTGGACAAGATACAAAGAGAATAAAATCTCCAAGCTTGTTAAAGTTCTTCTATCATTAAATTCTGTATCAATTCAGGAAAGAAAATATTTAAGTGAAATTAAATGTAATGAAAAAAAAAAATAATTTAAAAGAAATCCATGTTAGGAATAGACTGATCCATTCATGCAAAGTTGCAATACAAAGCATGCTGTGCATCCAGGTAGTAGCTCATTTGTACTCGTCAAAGACAATTTTGTCAGTAAAATTGAGCATGAGTAGAAATGAGCACCACACAATAGAAAAATAGAGTGTAAATGAATTATTCATACTCGTCAGAATTTGCTGATTCTGTAGAATGTCCCCTAAGCCTGAAATGTGCTCTTAAAACAATGAAAAGAAGCTGTCAATGCTCTACTCAGATTGACAGTCAGCACATTTTTTTCCAAGCAATTAAAAAAAGTTTAGACAGCACTAGTTACAAGTACTTATTAAATGGCTAATGAAAAAAGGCAGACCTAAAAGTTAATAATTCCCCAAATACACAGCCTACAGCTTAAAAAACCCCTTTCTTTCTTGTGCACTACCACACTGGCCATCTAAATCACATGAGACCTTTCAGCAGCTGTGCCAATTGCCCACAAAGACAATTAATTTTCAGGCAAATGTTCCAGAGAGATGTGCAGTCTTTAGGGGTACCTGCAAGGGAAGGGGAAGCATGTAATGAAATTCTTCTCTGGATGAAAGCCATTCAGTTGGAAAACTATTTGTTTATTGAATTGTATAAAGCTGATGCTGAACCAGGAAACTTTTACAGACCTCTTACTTTTTGAAGCGTTGGTTCAAGCCCAGGAGAAAATGTACTGATAAACCTGTGAAACAGGTTGGTGATTCCCCTTATGGGAATTAAATTCTTATTATGTCTAAACCACCATGCACAGGAACAATTACTGACATTAAATGGCAACCTTAATTGTAGTGCTAATAAAGACAGTAGGGACTCAAATGGCACCAAAAACTCAACAGCCCTCTCATTTTGTGTGCCTCAGCTTCAGCCAGCCAGCAGTACAGAGGTGAGTTGTGTAGTGGCATGTCAATCTGTTATGCAGATTAAAAGGATTTTTCCATATTAGTCTGAAATGTTGCACCAAGACTAAATCCCTATTGATATTTAATTAAAGGCAAGCTGTATATGACAGCTTTGCTAATGGGCCAGGAAGCACCTCTTACAAGTGGCTCTGGCTGCTATGCGTAAGCTGTAGGTTTCCAAATGTTTGTAGCTGCATAGAAAGCAGCTGTGTTGATGGAAATCTCTCAGCTAAAAACCAGTGAAACTGTTTCAAAATATACCAGCTTGTGTCTGCATTGAATAAAGAAATAATATAGGATGCTACAGCTCTTTAACTGTCAGCTGCAGTAAATAAACCACATCTCAGGATAGTAGTGCATAACCTTGATAGATAATTGTGGGGGGAGAGAAGATCTGGGAGGAGAGGATGTGTAATATTAAAATGACAGAGGGAAAAATGCAGATGAGTAAGGAAAGCAATGTTCCACATGTCAAGAAGCTTACCTAAGGACGTCTCAGTCCTGGGAGTGGAAACAGTTCAGGTTAAACGATCTCCTCTGATCTCTCCCAAGCAAAAAGAGTTTTCCCTCTTCACACTATGGGTAAACAACACACAGTCACAACTTCAGTCTGGTTGAAGTTGAAAGCAGTCAATTCATTTAAAATGAATGAAGCCCATTTGGAACAAACTTCACAAGCTAAAGTGAGAGAATGATGTAGCACAGAGAAAGGATCAGATTAAAGTGGTAGAGCTTTATAATAAAAGTGCGGAAGGCAGCAGCTGGGAAGTCAGCCTGTGAAAAAGGAAAGGATCAACACTTTTTCATCTGAGAAAAAAAAAAAGAAGTTACATAACACACTGCAGCAGGTTTGATTCCCCCCCCAGCCCCCCCCTTCCTGAACAGAAGATCCCTATGGGGAAAAGAAACCAACAATTACAGTGAGCTTTGAGCTAGTCTCCACAGGTAGATGGAACAACAAGGCTCTGAAACTGAGATCAAGTCATTAAAATAGGGCATAAAGACTTGCATGTTTCAATCTGCCCTGCAGGCCATGTAAATTAGACAGCTCTGGCAATGTTTTAACTCCAGTCATCTCCCTGGGTTTGTCCCCTGTAATACAGACTCACCCTAAAATTCTGTACAATCTTTGATACCCATATGTCAGGTCCTACACTTATAATTCCCACGTTTAATCTTGCATGAAGTACTCAAAAGATGACTTCATGCCTGCTTTCTGCTGTGCATGGTCAGAGGAGTTGCCCTGTTGCTATTGCCAGGGACTTCTGAGCATCTTCATACCTTTTCTTCACTTTGATTTTGTGCTAAGGGGCCAGAGCAAAGCTGCATTTTATCTTGGGAACTCTAACAGAATGGTGTCTCTTTGAATTAGGTAGAGTGCATGTATTTGCATTAATGTTCAGTAAAACAGGCACACATTTTGCTATGTGAATGTGCTTGTGAAATCAAATAACTTTTATCTGACTGACAAACTCTGTCCCAAAGAAAGTGCTCCTAATAATCCATTACATAAAAGGAAACAAAAGTGCAGCTTATAAAAAGAAATTTATTTAAAGCTTCATTTAAGAGACATTGGAAGAAGAGCAGGCTTCTGTTGCTTGAGTTTCATATTCAGTCAAAAGCATTTGTGCTTTGATGGCAGTAAACAATTTCAAAGTACTTTTGAAATGCCATTGATCTTAGTTTGTAGTCTTCCGACCTACAGCTGTCTTTTACTGCCTGGCTAGTGCTGGGAAATTGACTTCATCCATTTACATTTTCATTTTAAGTGTCCACTCTTCAAATTCATTGCATAGAAATTGTAAAGATGGAACAAGTTACAGCCAATAATTTAACTAGCAAGGCTCAGAGCAGACTAGCAAACACTATCTCTTATGCCCCCATACCAGGACCAATACAATTTACAGAATAGAGGGACTTGCCAGTTATTGAACTTTAGTCTAGTGGCAATGGATTTTACAGTACAGCAGTTACCAGTTCAGATAGCCTTAGAAATTTGTGAGGAAATGCTTATTTTCTTGCATTTGTGGTACAAGTCCTCAGTTAGGGAGTTCAGAAGAAAAGAAGAAAATAAATACTAAAGTTAACCTAAGTAGACAAGAATTATCTCTCTTCTAATTTGCAAATTTTCACTCTTTTAATAGAGCAAGTAACAGCAAGACTAGTGATATTTAGTGGATGGCCTCATCTGGAACTGTCACAGCAAACAGCAGAACTACCTTTCACTTTTTCAATGTACAGAGACACCAACAGTCTGTTCTTAAGCTCCTAAAATTTCCAGCTCCTAAAATTTCCAGCTACCAGGTTGAAAATCCCCAGAGTTTCAATTGTTTGTCTGTACTTGCTGCTTTCTCAAGTCTGAAAATATCACAGTACCAGCAACTAGCAGGTGAGAGGTGAAAAAGTGTTTCCTTATGTTTAAGAAATAAATTGTGGCCTTTTTTTGAGCAGCATCAGAGACAAATTGTTGCTCAAAGCTCAGCCCTCATGAAGGTGAACATTTGGTTTTCTTCCGAAGACCATGTTTTTTTCACTTAAGAATTAATAGATTGGGAGAATCGCTTGCAAATGATACTCAAAAGATCAATACAACCTCTTCTGCAGCACGCAGCTGTGACTTCCAAAAAGTTGTGTGTAGTACCCAAATGAGAGTGCTGTCTTCCAGATGAAATCTCCAACTCCTTCAGCTTGCTTTGAAAGTGCTCTTCCTGTGCTAGACATATATGTGTGAGTGACTTGCCCGGGTTTTGTGCTGCTCCTCTCCTCCTTCCAGCTGATACAGCCGGAGACAAAGAACTGGATTTTCTGAAGCCATATGTTCATTTCCTCAGAGAAATGGGAGGACTTGTGGATTGTGTGTGTGAACCAAAACAGTGTTATTCTCCTCTCTGTGCCCAAACAAAACCCAAACAGCCCAGCACTTCAGGCCATATGAAGCATATGAGTTGGCGCCAGAATCTTGCTTGGCAAGATTTCTATGGATGCTACTTAAAATAAAACTGGAAAAAAAACCAAAACAAAACAACAGCCTCAGCAGGCAAAGTCTTACACACAGCCTGGTTTCACAATCTGCCTTAGAGGAGTATATACCCTGAAGAAATTCTTATGTGTTTATTCACTTTCAGCATTTTTCAGCTTCTCTTCCTCTCTGAAATAAAAATTAACCCTGTGTAATCACCTTCTTTGTAAGCAAATTAATCTAGATTTACTTTACATCAAAAAACCTCCCAGATTTGCCACACCAAACCTGCAAAATTAGGGCAAAGGAGACCTTGCTTTGTGGGAAACATCTTTGTCCTGATGTCTAGCCAAAGGTTTGTTAAATTGAATCACTGACAACTTATTTTCCTTGTCAGCAGGGCACTGAAGTCACTGAAGGAGAAACTGGCTTTCTCTCTTTTAGCTCTCCTGGGCAGAGGGCAGAGAAGAAGCTGCACTTCTCTCATCAGGACTGCTTTGTGGTGTAGTTCACTGAGCTTTTGGTACAGTGCACATCTTCCCATTCCTGCAATCTGGCAGCAACGTGTGGCAGAGGCACAAATCTCTCCTCTGATACCATCACAGCCAGGCTATCCTGTTTACTCTTCAAGGAATTCCAGTTTGTCATTGTATTTTTATTCTCTCTCTCAGAGGCTACAAAACCGAGCAGGCTGGCCAGTGTCTCTGCAGTGTATTGAAGGGTGCTGAGAACTTCTTGGTGTGTCCTGGGGACAGGGAGAAGTAGAGAAGTAGAGAAAAGCACTGCTTAGCTCCTGACTCCCAGAACAGCAAAGAGCATGCATAATGAATTAATCCTTTTCTGCACGTGGGAAAATCCCTGAATTCAATAAACAAGGAGCACCATGAGAAGTACTTTTCTGCCTCTTTGTTATATATATAAAAAAGATAAGTTTTTAAATTTACTTTTTTCTTCTAAAAAAGTGTAATCTTGATCTAATCTGTGTGGCTTTTAGTTCATAGAGAAGTCCTGCCCACTATGAAATGCAGTTCATTTGCCCAGGGTAAATTAAGTACATGAGTATTTGCATTCTCCAAGTGCTGAAGTTCTTTGGCTCTCATTTTCTCTTAACTGGAATATTCTCTCAAATTTGGAAGACCAATATTACATTTTGCTCTTGTGCTTTCAAATTTAATATGTTCATGCTATTTGAACTGAAAACACTGTCTTCCCTGAATTTCCATATTAAAATTCTGCTAGCATTATATGCATATATAATTATGCACACACAAGCATTAGGTACATATATATCCCATTTTTAAGAATAATTGCTAAAGAACCTTTTATTTCTTCAGCCATACAGAATGTTCTTTCTCTAATGAGTGCATTTGTGTACAAAAAATGTTTTAAATAATACAAATGAAAAACCATGTTCTAATTCCAAGCCAACACAAGACTGAACTTTCTTTTGTTCAATAGAAGCCATGCTGTAGCATTATGTATGCAGATTGGCACCTGTGTAATCTGTTTTAGAAAACATTGACTATGATCACACCCATACCTCAACGTTCCTACCAGAACAGTGAAATAGGTGACATTTTGGGTAGTGAAAGTAAGTACACTACAGTTATATTTGTACAATGTACTAAGATAAATCTCTTTCAGGACTTGCCCAGCATGATTTCACCAAAATCCAGAAGTTTTTTAATTTCTGGGAGGAAATGGAGTTCTGGTACTTCAGCATCTCCTCAGACTTGTCTAGAAATGACAAATAAAACATTTCTGTCTCAGCAGAGCTCAGAGTACACAGATATTTCCCCATTCTGTTCAGCAGTGTTTGACACATGAGATGTCATATTTTATACCTCAAGCACAGGGTTCATTTAGTTGTCCCTGCCTTAAGTCTACCCTTTCCTGCCACAAATTCTCACAGCTGTTCTTGTGGTCTCCAAGTAATAATAAAGTTACAGCTCTGCATCCAAGGGAGGAAGTTTCTCCTATGGGACTTCTACTCAGGAAGTGCAGCTAGCTGATATTTTTAGCATGGGTACCACATCCCACATTGCATCCCACATCCAACATCCCATGCTGCAGCATGCCTCGCCGCAAAGGTGTGTGCCATGGGCCTTAGGAAGGCCTAAACTGAGACTTTAAAATGATGATAATTTACCCAGTTATTCCTAGTGACATGAGAGCAGAGATTTCTGGATCAAGGGTTGCAAGCATACAAAAGATGGAGAGGAAATGGACATTAATAGAGGTTTGGTAAGTAACTTTTTCTGGGGGAATTTTGGGAGATGAACAGAGAGCTATCAGTTATATTTTTCTTATTTCTTCCTTTTATGATTGCAACCTTATGAGCCAATGGTTGAATCTGAGTAGCAATTGTGAGTAACAGAAAAAGACATTAGTATTAATTGAGGCCAGTGATCTGCTACCTTACCTGAAGGAAACTGGTGAAAGTTCATCATATCTTATATGTCGTTACCTATGACAGTAGTCAGCAGTCATTAAATAGTCTCTAATGACTAATGACAGAAGGATTGTAAAGAGGAAAAAAAAATACAGAATAATTCAAGCACAATAAAATATTAATTTTCAAGGGCTGTGGTATTACCATATCCTTTAAGTGAAGCAATTAGTGACTCCAGTAGATCATCCTTTATCATCAGTAATCAGTTTAGACTCTCAGGAGCTTTATGTATACAGACCCAAAGAGAAACTCAACATTCTGGTCCAAAAGAAAGAGGTGATGGGTTGCTGCAGGATGTACTGGCATAAGGCTGGTAGGGCTGGATAACTCTGATCTTTATATACAAGGCTCAGCTGTCAGAATATCCATTTCAGATGTTCTGACTTACATGAGCTCTAGGTCCATCATCATACATCATACATACGTGGCAGTATTACCTCTTCACTGACCCCACACCTTGTCTGGTTCCCTCTCTTGTCATTCCTCCTGACTTGGAATCTACATTCCTCCACACCAGCACTGTAGGACAGTCTGACCCCTTCACATGAGCCTCGCCTGTAAGGAATGAGGAAAGGAATGAGATTTATTCAACCCATCCTAATGATGCTGCAGACCAGGGAAGAAAGCCAAGGTTTAAAGCAACAGCTGTCACGATTGACCTGCCAGCCCAGAGCATCCATCTGTGACTGACCAGCTGCCACATGCCCTGAGAACATGAACACAAAACATGCTTCCCTATTTTTTGCTACCCTCTTATGCTTTTGTGTTTGTTTTGTGAGGAGCAAGAAAATCACCATGGTGCTCACAGCAAACAGCTTGGAAAGTTGACAACACAACTTTCTCTCCAGGTTTATTTGATAGACTGGAAGTCTATTTGGAAGCCTCTTTGGACCAAAGGGGCTTGCAGAGGTTTCTGTAGTTTGTCTTGCATAATTCCTCTGTTTCAGAATTTGTTGCGATATGATTTCAACTTTTTATTTCTGGTGTAATGTACTTTAAATATTTCTAAAAGGAGGATGTGTGTTTTCCAGCATCTTATGGAAAAAGAAAATTGAAAAGTGTATAATCAAAAGCTCCTTGATTTTGATTAATATTGTAGAAAAACAGGATTTTGCAATGAAAATAGTCTTTAGCTCTCCACATCTTGTTATTTCTTTGAAATTAATTCCTGATTAGCTTCTAGAGCATCTAGAAATAATCTATTATGGAAGATGCAGCCTGGGCTTGCAGAAACACAATAAGTTACATGAAAAATAGACCACACAACTTACCTGAAGCAACTATAGCAGAAATTAACTCCTTCCCTCTTTGCAGTTTGGCTTTCAGTTAGTAAATGTCTCCTTGCCCTACCATTTCTACCTTGCCTTGTCTGATGATGTCTGCTGACATATATCCATTAAGAGGTGATGCACAACTACTCAGAGAAGTTGTTCTAAAAAGTGTATTGTATTAGGATAAAGGAGTTGCAAAAACATAGTATGACCTATCCATGGATAGGACAGGTAAGAACTCAAGAACAGAAAGAGAGGTCATAGAATCATAGAATAATTTGGATTAGAAGGGACCTTAAAGATCATCTAGTCCAACCCCCCTGCAGTAAGCAGGGACACCCTCAACTAGTTCAGGTTGCTCAGAGCCTCGTCAAGTCTCACCTTGAATATCTCCAGGGATGAGGCCTCAACCACCTCCCAGGGCAACCTGTACCATTTTTTCCACTGCCCTCAAGATAAAGAACTTTTACCTAATGTCCATTCTAAATCTCCTCTCATCCAAAACCATTGCCCCTCATCCTATCACTACAGGCCCTTGCAAACAGTCCCTCCCCGGCCTTTCTGTCTGTTCAGATACTGGAAGGTCACTATTAGATGTTCCTGAAGCCCTCTCTTCTCCAGGCTGAACAACCCCAGCTCTCTCATCCTGTCTTCATAGGAGAGGTGTTCCAGCCCCCTGATCATTTTTGTAGCCCTCCTCTGGGCTTGCTCCATCAGGTCCGTGTCCTTCATGTCTTGAAGGCTCCAGAGCTGGACGCAGTACTCCAGGAGAGGTCTCACTAGAGCAAAGTGGCAGAATCACCACTCTCAATCTGCTGGCCATGCCTCTTTTTCCTAACGTCCACAGGGAGCTACTGGTAAAAGGCAGAGCAGAGGTTTTTTGACTGATAGTGATTCCTGCCTTTTCTCCCTTAGTGACAGAAGACGGAGGCTGCGGTGCGGGAGGTGCTGCTTGGCAGTATCTTTCCTGCAAAAAATGGAATCCTTGTTTTGTGCTCTTTGTATATTTACTTCCCCTAACCAACAGCCATGGGAGGAGTTCTAAGTAGAAACCTCAGGAAAATGAAATTTTCATTATTTTCTTTTAAGCTCAGCATTTCCCTTTCCAACAGTAGAGAGAATAGTGATTTGCTTCTCTTTGGAGAATGAGTTTATGTGGAGTTTTAGGTGAACAGTTCGGGCAATTAAAGCAGCTCTGTGGTTGTTCTTCCCCTGTTGACCAACATCAACAAGATGTGTTTAGATGGATTTGCTCAAGCTCAATAGGACATCACTTTATTTTATGGCTTTTCTTTCTAGTTTTTGTTTTGGTTTGTTTTGCTTTGTTTTAATAAGCAAAGATAGCATATGAATTGTGGGGAAGACTGAGATCAGTCTAAGCTACAGGGATTAATACATTCCATTACTGAAAATATCCATGTTTTTTGTTTTTTGTTTTTTGTTTTTTTATTTTTTTATTTTCTCTTCCGCTAGCAGGTGAATATTTGATGCTTCTGTGCTCCCTCTGGAGAAGGCTTTCTTCTGCAAAACATGTTATGCCACTGAAAGAAAATGGAAGAGATTTGTCAGATGCCCCACTGCTCTCCAGGCAGTGCCATGGCACACAGGGGTTGACAGCCACACAAGCCACAGGCTGGTGGGCACAAGTGGTGGCCTACAGTATTATCAGTATGGAAGAACCCTACAGAACATTGAAAAAGAAAAGAATTCTTTGTGCCTATGGGAATGTTCTATGGCTAGTGGAGTCCAGAGACTGGATATTCTAGAATTGCAGCCTTCTTGTAGTAGCACTAGAGCAGCCTTTATGCTTTGCAGTCATGATTAGACAAAAATAGAGACCCAGATGTTCAGGATCAATTTCTGAAACTTCTTTTTGACTCCAGTTATCATTGCAGAAATTGCTTTTTCCGATTATTTTTGTAGGAAACTGATAAAATAGCCATAAAATGACAACAGTTAAATACATAGCTTTACTACATTTTCCAGATGGAAAACAAAACCATCTTAATCTGGCTTTAAGGTGAAAGGCTCTATTAGAGGTTGTTTGGTGCCCAAGTAGAGCATCTCCCATACTCACATCTACAACAGTTCTACTGACAGGACCTCACCTGGTGTTAGGCTCCCTAGGTTTTGGTCCAGACAGATTTAACTAATCCTACCTCTTATTCACCATGGAAGGATTAATTAACTATTTTATGGCCATTTTTACAACCAGGACAAAAGGTATAATATATTAATTACATTATTAATGAAGTTATTGACACAAGATTTAGGTGAGTGTTGTATAAGTTACATCTCTTTTCCTGTTCAGTGCAAATAAGCCTATTTCTAGAGAATGGTGACTCAGGAAAACCCTGCTTCTGTTATATCTTAATTTTTATTCTTTCATAATTCTATGCTTTCCTCTCCCATAAACCTTACCTGAAACCCTTTACACTCTGTATTACAGATATATTCCTTCCTAGCCAGGCTTTTTTTCAAACTCGAGTGTTTATGCATTTGGAGAGAGAGTGAATTAAAATAAAATAAAAACCCCAAGAATTTTGATAAAGCTGTAATAGAAAGCTGAGAGAATGCTAATCAAATGAGAGCCATTACAAATGAATTATTAGCCCAGCAGCTGAATAGCAAGTCAGCTAGGATGTGGGGGACAGTATTTCAAATATCTTTTTATTTTGTTTTCCTGCTTACTGTTCATGTTAAAACAGTAATAGAAATGGCACTAGGGCTTGATTAATAAGACATCCGAGAGAGAGAGAGAGAACTCAAATTCAACTCCCCATTTTTAGAAGTATAAATTGCCTTTTGTTTTGGTTCCACATCTTGAATTAAAATAAATTCTCCAACATTTCCTATAAATTGTAAATGTTATTCTCAGTTCAATAGAAATACTGAAATAAAGAACCTACAGCTCTATCTTTTCTAAACTCTGTGTGTGAGGATTTGCCTGGCTGTACATTTTTTTTAACATTTTAAGCAACATTTTGGCCCAATATCAATGATAGTTCCACCAATGTAGAAAGGTCATAAAAATTTTTTTCCCTTTGGTAGTTTTGATAGAAAGCTAATAATTTTAAAGGTCTGTGAAAATTGGAGATAGAATATACTATATTTAAAGTAATTGCATCACAAGCATCTGTTGAAAATCTGAGAATTCAGCATATCATCAGGGTAGAATATGTGAGGAAAAAAATGCACCCATAGTCATTTAGATAATAAAATAAATGCATTCTGACAAGAGGAATGCCCCATGGCATTATATTTGTTAGAAATACCAGCTAAAAGATAACCTAGCTAAAGCCATTTGCATACCTTTTGAGTACAAGTCATCCAAATGTTGTAAAGTGGTAATGCCTGGGAATATACTTAAAATTTTTTACAGGGTTTAATCAAGATGTAAGCATTTAATAGATAAGGTTTCTTTAAATATGTTGCAAAATACTCGCATAGAAATCTTATTATTTAGCCAAATATCATGTCCTACATATATTATCTTCAAGACCTTTAGTATCTACTGTTATTCCAAAACAGTTTTTCTCTGTGGGAATGCCCTAATAGGATTTTCATCTTCTAGCCTGAGAGTCATGATCATTGCATTGGTAATTTCAGAAAGCTGTGAATACACTTTATGCACTAAAATTAGATGTGTATTTATGTAAGTGCTTGGCATGTACAAATAACCAAACCATATTATTTTATGGCAGACTTTACTGGAAATTACTAGCTATCTGAGGACACTGTCAAAGGGAATGTATATGCATTTTTCTATCAAGAATTTTCATAGAAATTCAGGCCTGTGCTCTTCTGCCAACAATTTCTAAAAGCAGATGACTTGTAGAAGTAGTTCACAGCCGGAGAAGCACACATGAACCCTAATGAAGACATGGGTGTGTATCAGAATGCGATCATCAAGTTCTTCCAGCACATATTTATTAGGCACCTGTATGCCAAACACTTTAATTGATCTATTAACAAAAGTGTTTACAGAGCTTGAGAGAGTGAACTGGAACACACTGAGCTCTTGCACAGCAGGCAAGCATTCTTTTAAATTTTATTTAAGGAAGAGGTTCTTCTGTAGCCTCTACCAAACATATTCTTTCCCACTTTTGTTAATTATTGCATAGTTTTGAGGCTGTCTTCTGTGCCTGAAGTTTTTGCTTTACAGTTCATGGCTTACATATCCCCTCGTGCTAGGATTATGCTGTTTCCATGATGAGCAGGACTATTAATAGCTCACTCCCTCGTGCTGCACTTACCGGGCAACTTGTGAGCAGCCAGAAGTACCGCAGCAGCGAAGCACTGAACATCCTTCTGCTATGGCCCTTAACCATGTCTCTGCTGCTAAATCTATTTGGTTACACAGTGCAGAGCACATTTACTATGCTCTTTCACATACCTGGTAGGGCCTCATAAGAAAAGGCACCTTTCCCTAAAAAGGACTTGTGGTAATTCAAAGATCTGGTCCCACCTTTAGTCTCTGTACCTAGCTGTATCAAATTGCTTCATTTACAAAAGAATTATTTACTTTTTCTTGCTTACTGCCAGGCCCTTTCTAGGGACATTTTGAACTGGCAACAAACTCTCAGGAGCAGCTAAATATCCAGGACCTTGTTTTCCCTATTGCTCATGCTCCTTGCAAAGCCAGAATGACTGCTGCTTTGCTCAGATAAGGGACAGAGCTGGGATATGAGAGGGCAGCCTCCCTCAAGTGATTTGCAGCAGCAATCACAACCTATCTCCTACCCTCTTGCTGACAGGAGAAGCAGCAGACTCAGCTGCTCAGGCATCCCCCTGAACCTGAATGTCCAGAGCAGTTTCAGCCTCCTGCCTGAGGACCTTCTTCCACCCTGGGCATCTCACAGAGCCTCAGGTGATGGCTGAATCTATCCTGCAACCAGAATTCTGTGTTGCCTACCCACCTGAGAACACCTAAGCCTGATCTGCAGCAGAGCTGAGTCTCTCTAGGACTCATCTCTGTTGTGACTGACAGATGCTGGTTCTGCAGACTGATGTATGCACACAGGGAAACTTGCTAAAAGCCAATTTTTTTTCAGGTGGCTTGTTCAAGGAGTTAGAATGTAATTAACCTCTTGATAATGATCTACAGGGAGTACCAGAATACATTTAATGCCCTAACAGGTATTCATCTTAAGATCCTTTTGCTTCAAAGCCGAAATTCAACAGTAGGTCACTTGATAAGAGAACAGATGGTTTTTGAAGATGGGTATGGAAGGGTATGAACCCTTTTGCTCACTCTCACTAGGACAGGTAACTCACAGCTGCAATCTTCTTGTAGCACAGGCAGCAGGATAGCAGATTCATTCACCAAGCTGGTTCATAAAACAGGGAAGCAATATGGGAAAAATGTGCTAAAGGATGTATAACCCTGGAGGTGGGAAAGCAGGAGAAGAATGTGTATTACCCTCCCTTGATGGAATATAAGTGGCCTTAATTGGAGAGTGGGAAAATGCCAGGTTTTATCATTGTTGTGAGCTGATTCAATTGAAAGATTACAAATAATATCTCTGTGAGACTACTTTTTCACAGACATCTGAAGAACAAAGACCCCTTAAAAAAACAAAGAAAATAATAAATCCATGATGACACAGAGTCTGAAGAAGCAAGGATGTAGATAGAAGAATTTCCCTTCGGCCCTTTCAAATCCTTATCTATCCTTTCTGATGCTTTTTCATGCATCCTTCTCATCCATTTTACTATTTGTTTATTTATTTACTGTGCAAAGAGGTAGGGAGCTTTCTGAAAGCCAGGAAACACTTAGCTGAGAAATCTCAGTCAATAACACAGCAGAGCCTCCGTTCTGTAGGAAAACATGCCTTGCACTGAAGAAGCCAGGTGTGCACAACAGGCTCACTGACAATTTTTGGGGGGGATTTTGTTCACAGAAGAGCCAGACAGGTTCCACACTGGAGCCAGCACAGCTGGCTTTGAAGCTGCAGCTTTTCATGCCTCTCCTGCTGAGGGATGCAGCAAGAGAACCTGAGCAGCAGCTTCTGATGAGAAAGGAGGAAAAGCAAACTTCTGCAGTCATGGTCAGGATAAGAACTAGGCAGACTGAGTTTTCGTTCTGTCTCACTCCAAAGCACAAGCTCCCCCACACATCAAGAGTTGAAACATAAGTTTTTGCTCCTTCCTTGTGACCTCCAGCTTGCAGCCTGTAAGAACAACTGTGCCAGAAAAGAGAGCTTACAATTTGTCCTTCGATGAATTCCAAGCCTGATACCATCCACCAAGACACAGGAATAAATTATTAATGACAGATCTCAATGCATGCAGTAAATGTTTCCTTGCTTTCAACTCACAGATATGAGAAATGAGGCACCAGTGACTCTAACTAAAGCAGCCACCTCTTATAACTTATTCTGGACTAATATCTCTCTCTCCTTCCCCTCCTCCTTGTGTTAGGCTCTTACTGCAGTTCATTTACAATGTTCAGTGTATAATAAATGTGATTAGCTTCAGAAAAAGAGCTGAGGCTGCTCACTGAAAGATGAATACGCTGCACTTCAGGGAGAGAAAAGGAGCTTGTGTGCAGGACTGAGGTGGAAGATTCTGGGGAGATTTCAAGACCTTAATAAGTTTTTTCCTGTTCTTATTCAAAGCTTTTCTAATCGTAGGGGAAATATTCAATTAGCAAACCCCTATAGAGCAGAGGGTGCAGAGGGTGCACCCAGCAGGCAAGGAGTCAAAATCTCAGCAATCAGCACTCATAACAGGCTGCTGTTTTGATAAATGGGATAAAAATAAAAAGCATAAAATGCTACAGCAGGAGGCCTAAAATGGACATTTACTATGTCCATCTCCTTGCTCAGTGAGGACGTGTTTGCCATGGCAAGTCATGCATGTTTCTTGGAGGTGATATTCTCTGACATGTCACTGCTTTTTATCCTATTAGCAGCTACTGTAGGTTGAAATTTGCTGCGCAGAGCAGTAGTCTGTGCAAGAAATGCTTTTAAGAGTGTGAGTGCAGCATGTTGATTCATTTCACAGGCCTTCTGCAATGAAAGAAACGTTTGGCTGGTGGTGACAAACAGCTCTGTCATTTGGGATTTGGTATCTGCTCATCTATAGAAGACCATCCAAACCAGGTACAGAATTTGCAGGCTCAGTTCAGTACACATGGACTAATGTTTCATGGGCCTCATCTTTATTTGTCAGATGCATCAGAAGATTTCAGGGCAACATATCTGACATTTGACTCTCTACCCTCTACCATATTTTAGAGTGTGTACTCTGGTCAACAGGCTATTTTCCCAAAGCTATTTTCTATGGCCTCTTGAAGCACAGTGACTGGAGCAGGAAACCACTACAATGTTACAAGACTGTGCTCAATAACATCAACACTTCACAGCATCATCCTGTGACAGACAAACCTAGCACCATCTGCCATAGAAGAGAAACTGTACATGCCCTAGGAGTTTTTAGAAGTCAACCCAAATGAACACTGCATATACACAAAAGTGATGGAGAAAAGCAACGAGAGTGGATGTAGTGAGTTACATCTGAGACACTTGCAGCTCTTAGCATGCTGAAATAAATTGGATTAATTGCTCAGCCAGAAGTTCTCAAAATTAATTATGGATAATTAAATAAAATGTAGATCCACTTTTATCCAACTTTTCTAGGAAGACCACATACTTCTAATGGTTAAGATATGAGAGTATTCTGTAGCTGCATTTCTTGCTTCAATTGGCTTGTACTGTGATGTCTGATAAACCTGTTCAGCTCTTATTGTTGATTTTTTTATCTGTGAAGCAGGATTAAAATACTTGCTACCTTCCCTTGAAGCATACGATGGATGGGTACACCTCAGGATGGAGACAATGATGAATTGCCTTTGTGAGCCAATTTAGAATTGAAAAAGCTTCACATAGACTTACTGTGTCCAGTAACACCAGGGTAATATCACATACAGTCAAAGATTGTTCTAATTTGCAGCATATAATTGTTCAGAAAACAGTGGATTTTTCCAGTCGATGTAAATATCTTGTAAAACTACCCACAAGCATTTTAATCCTAAAGAAGTTAGGAACATGTTGATACTGGTCTACTTAGCACAGTGTGATACAATATTCATTACAAAATGATCAAAACCAATCATACAGATATAATCTACTAAAGAGACAAAAGCCCTGAAAAACAGTAAGAGATTAGGAGCTCTGCTATATATGGAGTATGATGCTGACAAAAGCCAGCTAATTATTGCAGTTACGCTTCAATAATTTATAAAGCCAGCCATTTCTCCAGAAGATCTATAGATCTCATTTGACTCCGTGAGGGGAAGAATAAATGTATCAGAAATAAAGTGCCTATATTCTCCACAAAGTGATTCAAATGCATGGTTAATGCTGATCTCCAGTTCTTTGAAATAGATTAACTGAAAATTTACATGGAGCTCCAAAAGGTTGACTGTGGAAAATAGAGAATCTTATGTGTCCCAGAATGGTTTTCACCAGTCACTCATAGGCCATAGAGAACAACAACAACAACAATAAGCACAACAATATAATACTTTATCATAAGAATATAGCCTGAAGTTTTCAGAACTATTTACTGTTTAAATATCTAGATATCAAATTTTAACCTTTCGGAGGATCATAATCACTTGTCCCAGAAAAATTTCTGTCCTTATCTGGTATCTTGTTTGTTATCTCCAGCTGTTCCTTAAAAAATCCTAGGAGTTTTGGTTTTGTTTTCTGTTTTTGCTTTTCACATTCTGAGGGTGTTTTGCCTCAAAATAAAAACCCATTTCTTATGCAAATTTAGCAATAAAGTCTGTTTTTAATCTATCTTTTCTTTGTGGTTTAAATTCTTATTGGTTTTTGCCTCATCCTTCCAAATTATCTAGTGGGTTGCCCATTTTCTTAGTCTTCTAAGTTCTTAGTTTTTACATCCCTTGTTTATACAATGTATGCCATTGGAGCTGGGGCAAGAATGGTTGAAAAAATAGCCAGAATGGGGGAACACAAACCCTTACCAGTTCAGAAAAGAACTAAAGAAAATCACAAGCTAATTTGAAGGGTAGTGCAAAGATAAGCCAGTCTACAAAATCTCTAGGCTTTAATATGTTTGCAAAGTTTCATTTCATACTAATCAGACCTCTTTGCTATCTGATAATGCAGTTACCAGTTCCTCCCTGTGCCTCAACTTTTAGGGGAATTTGGAAACAATTAAAGTCTTGCACTGGTGAAACATGTGTGCAGATATTTAGGTGAATGCAGTTTGAGACATGAAAGTTCTATAAAACCCCAAGAGACAAAAGCATTAAAATTTAATCAGTGTTTTTAACATAGTTGCTTTCAGTCTCTACCTGGTGCCAGATAAGGATTTTTGTCTCTCATGTGGTTTGTGTGCAGTTGGATGATAGCTCTGTGTACAGAATGATCCAAAGAGGAGTCAGGGATGCCAAGAAAGAGTTCTCACATCATTTTCTATGCAGAGTTAAGGCTCCCTTGCAGCTCTGTGGTTTGTATAGTTCTGCCCCCCCTCCCCATCACTGCATTCTGGTGTGATAAGACAAGGCCTCTCCAGCAGGTTTACATTTCTCTTCACCCTAGAGGCATCGTTACAGGCTGTTCACTTCTGGAAAGTGATTTATTAGCTTTGGATGATGAGACTTTCTTCAAAGCCAAGGATGAAGTTTTCACTGGATTTATTGACAAAATTCCACCACTTTGGGCCCAAATAATTTTGGAGCATCATGTAAAGAGCAGTTTCAGATCTCTCTTTTCCAGCTAAAAGCTCCCTTAGGAGGTGGGCATCTTCTCCTCTTCCTTTCCCAGAGCGGGGAGTAAGAAATAAATTTTCTTTTCCAGTTTTGACAGGTAAAGAGTTACAAGAGGGAACAACATTTTATCCTTCATTCTAAGAATACTATATTTACATTATAGAAAATAAAAATTTATTTGGTAGTCTTTTTTCATGGGAAACCTAAGAGTATGTATATGACTGCTTGATCAAGTTATTCAAGTGACAGAAAATTGTGATGATCACTATGAATAAGAGTATGAACTAATAAAATATGTGCTGTGGGCTCCAGAATTGATGGTAGCAAACAAACTACAGCAATGAAGCCAGAAAGCCTTCAAATTCAAAACTGTTAGTAAATGCAGCAATACATCCTATTACCAACAGAACTCATGGGGAGAAGAACTTCAGGTTACAGAAGGCACCCTCAGGTGAAATGAACATTCACAGATCTCCCTTTCTTCAGCTCTGCTACAGTTCTCCTTTGATAATTTATTCCCAGCCAGTCTCCAGAACATTGTGCCCAGTCATCCATACAAACATAAAGCAAACAAAAACCTATAATAAATTAATCAAGCCATTTCTCCTGTCTCCAAGGAAGAAGAAAGGGGAGTAGTTGTTATCTTTATTTTAAGCGCTTGGGTGACAGCCACATAAGTATTTAAAGGTAAATAAGTAAAGTGCAGCTTCATTAAAGGAATGAAATTCTTTTGAGATCCATGGGTGCATTCCAGGGCTTTGACTGTGCACTAAGCATGGTTTTGTTCAAAGTTTGCTATACACAGCTTTTGCTGCAAGTAGTATAGATGTGCTTTTATATTACTTCTCTTTTGTTCTATCACATTTAGCTGTCTCCTTTCTAGCAATCAGAATTCATAGCACTGATGTTCCACCAGTCACAGAAGGTAAGTTGCTGGTGCCATACCCTGAAAACCAGACTAGCCAAACTCAAAATGCAGTTAGCACAAGTACAAAATAAACAAACATGGTTTTGCCATTATAACCCTGCAATAAATCAGTGAGAAAGGCAGTTAGAAGAGACCCCAAATAATATTTGCATCAGAGCATCAACTGGGCAAATTTTTCAGTGCTGAAAACACAGGCATGGTTGGGGTTGTGGCTTCACCTGGTTCTCAGGGAAGCAAAAGCTGGCTGGTTTATGACTGCAGCCTGCTTAGCCCCTGCAGAGGGAGCAGGAACACCTCATTATCAGAGATGGGAGATTTGCAAAAGGGAATCTTGGATGAGAGGTACCTAATTAGACAAGTCTCTCCTCTCCCTCATCAGAAAGCAAGAACAAACCCAAGGATTTTGACTGCAGGAAATATCTTCTGAATAAGAAGCACCTAAACATGTACTTTATTTTAGTGTTTTCTTTAGGAAATTCGTATTAAAGCCACTACTGGCAGCCTGTCCAGCCTGTGCAGCAATTGTATAATCAGGGCCAGAAGCCCTAGGGGCCTGACAGTCACTGACTTTCACAAAATTCTCTCTTCCAATGCAGTTTAGGATTTCTGTAACTTTTGCTTCGATTAACTTCCTAAGGAAAACCCCCAATCATTTTTCCATTGTTCTTGATCTTCCTGTTTATTTTTTTTCCACTGAACATGGTTTAAAAAGTAGACATTCATTTTAAATAATTCAGTTACTCCTACTGCTGTGCAATTTGCCTTAAACTCCCTGTTTCTATGCCCAGAGCTATCCTCAGGGCAAGAGAAAACTTCTAATTAGTTGGACAGTTTTGCTCTTTAATTATAGAAGATCTTTGGCTAGAATGACATTTTCAAGCAATGAGGAAAGGCTTATTAAAGAAAGATAACAAAAAAAGCCACAAAAGCCAAAAGCCTGAAATCTTCATGTATTTCTTGTTGTGTTATAATGCAACCCATTATGACAGTGTTTGAGCAGGTTTAAGGCCTGGGGGGTGGGAGGGAGAACAGATAATGTGGCAGATTGGAGAGTGTGAGAAGCACAGCTACTGTCAATTTTTCTAATCTCTGAGCTCAATGTTTATCCCAAGAACCATTCTCAGTTTACTTAATGTCCTCGCAGGTTTGGCCAAATCCTTTAAAAATAGAATGCTAGAGATCTGGGGAAACAGGATGGTGACTAACATATTTTAGATGTCAGCCCTGCTGTCACGATTCTCATCAATTCCAAGGGTGCTTGAATTTCCTAGAAAGATTCCCTGCTGACTTATACTCTCCATCTGCCTGTCTAGCTTTTGGGCATCCTTCTCTTATTCTTTCCCCCCACCCCTTTAATATAACTCCCAATTGCTTGCCACTGCCCATACTGCCCCACCTGATTTCTCAGTGCTCCTCTTACTGTCACTTCCCTCACGCTGGGTCTGTCCCAGGTTCCTTGCTCTTCCTCATGTTTGTTTTGTAGGACAACAGTACTGTGCTCCAAAAAAAAAAAAGAAAAAGAATATTTGTTCCTTTTTGAGTGCAGATGTAGCAAGTGCTCCCAACCACAGCTTGGCACTCGCAGCATCACAGTCAGCTTCCTCCTTCTTAAACTGCAGTGCTGTTCTCCTGTGTTGCTGTTTTCCATAAAATCCTCCTGTTTCTCTTCCTTGGAGAGCTGCTTCTGGAAAATCATGACTCAGCCAAAATGCTTTAGTAAATTAAAAACGAAAGACCTTCTGACTAAGCATATTCCAGTTAGCACACTGTAAAATGTTCAGGGAATTATTGCCTCAGTCTTGGAATCAGAGGCTTACAGAGGCTGGAAGGGGCTGCTGGGGATTATCCAGTCCAACTTCCATCTCAAAGCACATCCCACTAAGATAAGTTACTCAAAGCTATGTCCAGTTTGGTTTGAGTACCTCTAAGGATGGAGGATTCTGTGGCCTCTCTCTGAAAAACCTATGTCAGTCCTTAACCACCTTCATGGTAAATATATTTTTCCTTCTTTCTTTGAGGCAGAATTTCCCACTTTGCAGCCCATACTCATTTCCTCCTTTCCCTGTGCACCTTTGAGAAGAGTCTGGCTCCATCTTCCCTACCATCTCCCAGCAGGTAGCTACAGACAGCAATGAAGTCTTGTTCACACTTTCTCTTCTCCTTGCTGAACATACTCCAGCCCCCCGCTAGTCTCTCTTCAGGTACTTACTGGGAAACCCAGACTGGATACAGTCAACCAGACACACTCTCAGAAGTGCCAAATAGAGGGGAAATAACCACACTTTTTGATCTGCTTGTCAAGACTGCCTACAATTGTGGTAATACAGCCCATATGTGGTACTTGTCTTTCTTCTCTATAAGGACGTACTGCTGAACAAGGCTCACCTTGTTGTCCACCAAGTCCTAAAGGATATTCTCTGCAAAGATGTTTTCTCTCTGTTCAGCCCTTGGCCTATCCTACAGTGTGGGCTCTTCCCCAGAGGAAGGGCGTCAGACTTGCCTTTATTAAATTTTGACAGGCTCTTGTGAATTCATTTTTCAAAGATTATGGAGGATCCTTTAAATGTAAGTCTTGGCCCCAGTATATCAAACTCAGCTCCTCCTCATCACCCTTTGTCCCCTCCCCAGGCTTCTCCCCCCAATTTTACTGTCATTTCCAAGCTTACAAAATTACTTTTGTCATTAATAAAGACATTAAACAGTATCTATCCCTGAGGGATGCCACTCTTAACAGGGCATCACTAGAATTTTGTGACACTGATGAACATCCTTTGAGCCTGATGGTTCTCCCAGTTTCCCCATACATTTTGTTATCTATTTACCCAGACAAAAATTCTATCACCTTCCCAGGAATTGAGGGGAGGCTGATGTAGATTTTCTTTCTTGTTTTCTTGGAGATGGTCATAGCAGTGGTTTTCTGTTACTCATTGGGAACTTCCCTGATTGCCATCACTTCTGAAAGGTGATAGGCATCAGCCTTGTGATGACATTGTTCACCTCACAGGGGTACATGGTTCACCTCACAAAGGTGCATGCCACCATCCCTCCATGCTCAGGCAATGTTCTTGTATTGCTCATGGGCAGTCTGCCCCTGTTTCCACCTTCTGTGTACTTCCATTTTGCATAAAATTTCAGCAAGGGGTTCCTTATTTCAAATGCAAAGGCTTCTTGTGGAGAAAGGATCAGTTCACCCTATACAAAAGAGATTCAATTAGTCTCATAAAGCATGGCAGAAGCACTCACACATTTCTCATGGAGCTGAAGGTACTACAGTCCCATTTATAGGACTGAAGAGAAGTCAATGCTTCTTGAACTACTGGATGAACAAGTACTCTCTAAGACTTCACTGTCAACTCTTGCTGCAAAAGAACTGTATACTGGTTTTGTGTATCAAATGAGTTTATGTATCATGTCTAGGCCTGGGTTCACAGTGTCAAGCTACTTTTAGGGAGCCTGGCTTCCTTTAAAAAATTCTTTCAGCTTTCTCTGCTTTGCTTCAGGTTCTCTGAATCGACCTCACTTTGTCAGTGTGACATGGATCTGCTAGTGACCATTAAGCTTACAGAGACCCAGAAAAAGAAGGGGCAGAGATGCTGAACTGGCAGACACACAGTGGGGGAGCACAAGGCAAAAGGCAGAAGAGTGCATCTTGCTTAAAAGATCAGAAACACCATATTCTGCTCTGGAGTTCAAGAATACTGCTGTAACATTGAACTCAGACTTTTAGCTCAACTCAGTCCTAGAAAAAAGATTGCTCAAAAATTGGAGACATTGTTGTGGCAGTAAGTTGTAGGTATTTGGAGAGGGTTTATATCCAAATGAAAGGGATGGTGAAGGATTTTTAAAAAGTCCTGAAAGCAGACTGTGAGAGATGGAGGCCAAGCTCTAGATGTTCATTAATAAAATTCATGTAAGATCTGAAGTTATTCATGTGGAAGAGATGAACAGACCACAGAAAAACAGAACATGAGCACTTTTTCTGCATCTTAAGATGTACCCAAAATGTAGGAGGAGGTTTGGCATCTATTTGACTGCACTGAGAGTTTTCTATTAGAAGTTAATGAACTTGGACCATGAAGCACACACAGGAAAGGTAAAGGGTAAGATTGAAAAGAACCACAGACACCACAGAGATTTTATGTAGTTTTGTTCCTTGTTGACATTTGTGAAGGGTATGAACCTACAAATTCCTGTTGAGATGAGTACACAAGAATGCTAACCCAGTTTTCATTCTCCTGTAAGCAAACAGTGTATGGAAGTAAATCTTCCTTACAGAAACATCACTCACTTTCAGAAAATGAGAGATAGTCTCATGAGCTCAAACCCATGAGTTTACAGAGGCTAATGAGATTAAATCAATGTTCCCATTCAGGTTATTTTTTTATTTCCTTCAGCTGACTAGAACTTGTCTCTTTATTGCTTTCCCAGTGTTCTGTGGTTCTGAAAAGGCCACGGGAGACCAGTCTTGCTTTACAAGGATATAAACCTGTGAACAAGGTCAAGTGCAGAGAATCACAATGTATTTAAATCATTATTCCTTGAAATACAGATGAGGATGACTTCTGTTTCACCTCAAATATTTTAGGAGTGCTCATGTAAAACACAAAGAGAGATTTAAGAAAAATCATAACTTGCAGTAAGGAGTTAATCAACTGCAATAATAACTATATGATGAGAATTATATGCATCAGTTTAAGATCTCACATTTACTATTAATGAGAAGTAAAACTGCATATCGAAACATTCATCCACTCATTTCATTTATTAAGGAGACAGTGGTTCTTACATGTCCTCCTGTTTCAGTGTTAAATTTCACCTATTAATATGATTACTTTACATACGTAACCAAGTGGCCCTGTAGCACATTATTGCCAGTACTTTGGGGTGAGTCTGTAAGGCCTCAGAACTGAGGCCTCAGATCTGCTTGTCAGAAGTTTTCTTGACCTGCATGCAAGCTTTACTCGCTTTAGCTCTGGCAACAATTCATAGAATCATAGAATCATAGAATTGGCTGGGTTGGAAGGGGCCTCAGAGATCATCAAGTTCAACCCTTGATCCACTACTGCTGCAGTTACTAGGCTATGGCACTGAGTGCCACATCCAGTCTCTTTTTAAATATCTCCAGGGACCGAGAATCTACTACTTCCCTGGGCAGCCCATTCCAAAGCTTGATCACCCTCTCGGTAAAGAAATTCTTTCTAATATCCAACCTAAACCTCCTCTGGCACAACTTGAGACCATGCCCTCTTGTCTTGCTGATAGCTGCCTGGGAAAAGGGACCAACCCCCCCATCCCTGGCTACCCCCTCCTTTCTGGGAGTTGTAGAGAGTGATGAGGTCTCCTCTGAGCCTCCTCTTCTCCAGGCTGAACACCCCTAGCTCCCTCAGTCCTTCCTCACAGGACTTGTGCTGGATCCCTTCACAGCCTCCTTGCTCTCCTCTGGACCTGCTCCAGCACCTCAATCTCCTTCCTGAACTGAGGGCCCCAGAACTGGACACAGGACTCAAGCTGTGGCCTCACCAGCGCTGAGTACAGGGGCAGAATCCCTTCCTTGGACCTGCTGGCCACGCTGTTCCTGATACAGGCCAGGATGCCATTGGCCTTCTTGGCCACCTGGGCACACTGTTGGCTCATGTTCAGCTTCCTGTCAGTCCAGACTCCCAGGTCCCTTTCTGCCTGGCTGCTCTCAGCCGCTCTGTGCCCAGCCTGGAGCTCTCCATGGGGTTGTTGTGGCCAAAGTGCAGGACCCGGCACTTGGCCGTGTTGAACCTCATCCCATTGGAATCAGCCCAACTCTCCAGTCTGTCCAGGTCCCTCTGCAGAGCCCTCCTGCCTTCCAGGTGATCCACACTTCCCCCTAGCTTAGTGTCATCTGCAAATTTGCTGATGATGGTCTCAATCCCCTTATCTAAATCATCAATGAAGATATTAAACAGAACTAGGCCCAACATTGATCCCTGGGGGACACCACTAGTGACCGGCTGCCAACTGGATGCAGCCCCGTTCAGCACCACTCTCTGGGGGCCTCCAGCCAGTTCTTAACCCAGCACAGGGTGCCCCTGTCCAAGCTGTGGGCTGCCAGCTTTTTCAGGAGAATGCTGTGGGAGACGGTGTCAAAGGCCTTGCTGAAGTCCAGGTAGACCACATCCACAGCCTTCCCCTCATCCACCAGGCGGGTCCCCTGATCATAAAAGGAGATCAGGTTGGTCAGACAGGAAATTGTCCCAGTTGAGAAGGTGTCTGTGGTTAATTGGTTTTACTTTTGGTTTTCTTTGCATGTTACAGCCATAGTTTTGTATAAATAGCAGTAAGAAGCAGTTTTTCTATGATGATTGTGTAACTTATGGCTCTGCAGTGAAATTCCCCTGCATAGCTTACAGACTTTCCAGGTAATTGTTTCATAATGTGTGTATCCTTGGGATATTTTGTTAACAGCAACATCTGCTATCAAGGCATCTGAAAAGCCTTGGTATTCTGAAAATGAAATCTCTATCACAAGCATGTTAAGGACATTGGATTTTTTATCATTGAAATAAGTAAATTTTAATTAAAATTGTATATTCTGACTATAATCCTGAAGCAAGGTACCCAATTCAGAATCCTGGATGTTTATACAGATACTCTATTGAATTCCTTAACCCTGAGAACAATTACATATAAGCAGTAATTTTCTGGTGGTTTTGTTAAATTAATATAGATTATGTTCACAGTCTGGAATTAAGTGGATAACTCTTTCTAATGCTTGTACCACTCCTATCAGTACAGAGGAACCTGATAACTGTATTCAAAAAAGGGAAAGCAGATGATACATGTAATCAGTATGGGCCCAAATCAAGGCTCAGCTATGGGCACTTCACTCTTGTTTTTCCATCAGTAGTGCTTTAAATAAAGGATGCATGTGGAAGTGCATCCGGTTCTGAGCTCTTGCCTCAATAGACTCATCAATGAAATACCAGTTACTGCCTTCTAATCACTGGACTTCTAAATGTTCATTTCCTATAGCTGATACAGGAACTCTCCATCTCTCCAGCCTCATTCACACTCTAAGGAGTATATTTCATAGGAGTATATTTCAGCAGATCACTTCTACTGGATCCAAGTTTTCTGCTTGTCGGTATAGTCAGAAACTAACTGTAAGCACAGGCTGCTTATAGCAGTGGTAGGATCACAAAGCAGTGTCAACAGGTACATCAAAGGAGTAACATCTAAGATCGTATGCTGCTTTGGCATGGCAGCTCCTGTTTGAGGGCTGAAAATCAGTGGTCACTGATTTCACCCTTGCAGGGTATGTTTACTGTGCAGTAATTTGGGAGAACAGGCTACTATCCAGCAGTTATATCTCATTTCTTGTTTTTTGTGGTGGTTGGTTTTTGTTTTGGTTTGGTTTTTTTTCAATTATATAAGCTTTTGCATCAATAAGCATTGATTAAAACTCATTGATAAATAAAGATTTATTTTATTTTCATCTAGTCATACACTTCCCAGTGCCGATGAATCTATATTCTGTGCTACCTGCCCTCCTTTTCAGTGTGGCTGTCTTAAAAAATAAGAAAAAAGCATGCAGTACAATGGAGAAAATATGGCATACTATTTTTTGACACTAAAAATGCAGATAGCCTTAATGATCAGTTCAAGACAAATGGAAAAAGCATTTACTTTCATTGGTTTCATGCTATAATTTTGTTGTTGACTTTGTCCCAAGCAGCTATGAGAGAGGGAATCACGTATGTACATACGCATGTAGAGACAACCAGAATTGTTTAACCATTCATTGCACTGTCAATAAAGAAGGAAAATTATGCAAATACACTTAAAATGTTACTGGCTTGTCCAGAAACAGTAATGAAAGGCTGTCCCACAGCTAGCAAGAGCCATACACAGAATGCTGGAACAGCACTTTTTATGTTGAGAGCAATCTCTGAGCATTGTAATGGCAGTAAGAGTGAGCTCAGACACATTGGCACAGAGAAGAAGTGTGGACATTTCACCCTTCTTCACCATACACAAAATTTAACTTAAGCAAGTTCATACTGACAACACCTCTACTGTAAGCACAGTCAGAAATATGCTCGTCCTTCAAGATTTAAAAGAAACCTCTGGTTGGAGTGCTGGGCACATAAATTTACAACTTTACTTCAATGATTCAGAGTATATTGTGTTGGTATCACCTACTGCCATAAGGTAATCGCTCTTTTTACACATTGATTAAATACTGACCACCACACTTAGCATCTGCAATCCATATTGAGTCTATCTTATGTTGCTGGGCTTTTGGAACAAGCCTATTAAATGTTGTTTGTGTGTTTTCACCCATGCATCATAGACCATAAATCACTCAAAACCAGAACTATTATTGGAAAAATTTATCTCACCAGGGATTTTCATGTGTAGCAAGCAGACTTTTTTCTTTGCTTTTATAAATCACCAAGGCAGAAGATAAAAGGACTACTTTTAAATTTATGGAACAGTACATTTTTAAATGACTTCTGCAGGGTCTTTGAGATGATGGTTTTCTAAAGTCAGGGGACCAAAACAATCAGAAATTGGAGAAAGAAATGGGATTAGGAAAAAACAAGAAAGTCATTCACAATAAATGTAAAACCAAAAACCAACCAAAAAGTACCTCCAAAATATTTGTCAAAGGAGATGACTGTAATTTTTAAAGGATTTAGTACTAAAATTCCTTTATGCTCATTTTGAGAATAATAGCACAGTGGGTAGTGACAGTGCTATCTTATACTAGAGTCCCAAACACTTTAGGACACACAGACTTCACTGTTTGATGAAGATTCACAGTAATGCCAGCTGCAAACTTTTCCTTTTTTGGGAATGTTAATTATATATGTTTAGTTTAACATGAAACGAAACTGACATGGTCAGAAATCATTTAAATTAATGAAAATTACATAGAGCAATGTCTGCTAGGTTACAAGCAAAGCCAGCCTATGGGTTTGGGGAATATAATGTGCGACAGCAAAGTTTCCATTTTATTTTCCAGAAAGAGAAATTCTTTCTTGCCTGGGTGCTGCTTGTTTTCATTTTTAAATGGGTCAGGACAGAGAAGCTGAGTCACATTTCTGAGACAGAGGAATAGATGAAATGGGTCAGGACAGAGAAGCTGAGTCACATCTCTGAGGCAGAGGAATAGATGCATAATACAGAACAGGCTATGGAAACAGAGGGCTAAATACTGTCTTTCAGTGACTCAGGTTTTAATCTGGCTCAGGTTAGTGCCCAAAGAAGGGGTCACAAACATCCTGTCCTGCTGCTACTTTGTGTTCCCTAATGCCAGGGCTGACACTCATGCAGCCACACAGAGAATATCTTCAGGAAACCACTGGTCATCCTCAACAAGCTTTATCCCATCTTTCCTCACCTCCTTCCTTTGTTTTCACTTTACACCTTTTTACTCATGCTGAGGCCACATGAGCATTAGTTCCAGCATGACGGTAAGAGTCTTGTTTTTCAACAAGGCAAGAGGGCATGGTCTTAAGTTGTGCCAGGGGAAGTTTAGGTTGGATATTAGAAAGAATTTCTTTACCAAGAGGGTGATCAGACATTGGAATGGGCTGCCCCAGGAAGTAGTGCATTCTCTGTCCCTGGAGATATTTAAAAAGAGACTGGATGTGGCACTCAGTGCCATGGGCTGGTAACTGCAGCGGTAGTGGATCAAGGGTTGGACTTGATGATCTCTGAGGCCCCTTCCAACCCAGCCAATTCTATGATTCTATGATTCTAAGAGTAGAAATGACCTTTTCATAGCAACGCAAGAGTATGCTTGATTAAACTGACTGTGGAATTTAACTAAATTCTTCAGACATTTTCCAATTATTTGTAATGGTTTAATATATAATCCTCAATGAAAAAAGATTATAGCTGGGCACGCCATAGGAGAGCAAGTAGAACTCTGGCAACTAAAATTCCTTTTTATATGTTTTGAAAATAGATACTAATTCACACACACACACACACACACAAAAAAAAAGCATTTTATTTCCTAACTCCTTTTTCTGCCCCTGGTTATAGAGTTTCCTATCACAGAATTTGAAAAGCAGCAGCCTTTTTCTGTGCATTTACCAGTGGAAAAATACAGAGCATATGTGTATTCTGTTACTGTCAGTGTTGCAATATATATAATATATAGTATACAATAAGAATATATATATATATATAAATTATATACCATATTACTTTATATAAATATAATATGCATATTATATGTTATATAATGTTATATATTATATATACTATATAATGTATAAATAATAATATATACTATATTTTATACTCAAAAAGTAATGAAAACAAACACTATCAATGTTATGCATAAATATTATATTAAGATAAAAATGAGAACCTTCCAGATCAAGACAAAACTTGGCAAATAGACCCAAGATGAGCTGGTAAACCATACTAAACTGAAAGAGAAAATACAAAGGAGATAAAGAAGGAAAGAATCACACCAAACACATTTAATCCTACTCTTACTTTTGTACCACACCAACAGTGTTAAATCATAAATATTCAACTGTAAGTGCAAAAACACTTCTAGAATTTGCTAAGTGGTAACTTCTTCAGCCCAGATAAAGTTATCTCCTGGCTCCTGAGTCTAAAGACACTGGAAACTACTTGCTTACTACAGACAATAATGTGAGGCTGCTAGTTGAGTAACTGTATTAGAAGGCTGCCTGCTACACAAAAGCAAAGCAGCAGTGGTTTGTACTCACAGAACATGGGCAGATCTAGACTGGAAAGCCCAGACAGCCCAGGCCAAGTTATCTTCTCATTTACACGTGCACAGCATCAGTGACATTGGGCCACTGAGTGACTAATTCCAGCAATTCTGGAAGAGTAAATCTGCCCATTATTTAAATCAGAAATGAGCAATCCTCAGTAGGTTATTAGTAACCTTGTATTTCATGTACTGTAAGCTAAAATTCTGGGTCATAATAATTAACCTTAAATGGAGAAACCATTGGCTGTAAAAACACAGCTGTTTTAAAAAATGTTAGCCAGGTGGTTGTCTAACAGTGAAAAGTTGCATGGGCGGCCTAATAGAATTCAAGTCATTATTTCACAATGTAACCTTAAAAGCCAATAAAAGAGCTCCTCTTCAAGTCTGATTCTCAGTATTATATGAAAAGAGTATGCAAAGAGTTGATGGCAGGAATGTATATGAGCTTCAATAGAACAAATATTAGCATATACACAAGCCATCAATTTCTTTCCTTTTGAGCACTATCCATCCCAATCACTTTCAGATAATGTAGATCTTTATTAAATTTTTCAAGGGGGTTGTGTTGTTTTTCTAAACTGCTAACCTCATAAGTGGCAAGCCATTTGCATTTTAAAGAGAAAGCTCTACTAGGTGAAGGTTCTGTTTGAATATTTACATGCATTTTAATGAGTCTGTTCAAAGTTTTTTTTCAGTTGTTGTAAAGAGCACTGTGGACTGGAATAGTTTGAACCTTTGGCAATGTACAAGGCCTGTCAGTTTTTCAGAACTCTCTAGGGGTAGAGGTGCTCTGTCCTTTACGTTACTTAGTCAATGTAACAAACGAGGTTGTTTTTTTCCCCTCTATTTTTTTATGTTAAAAGCAGTGATTCTTTTCATTGGGAGAGACTGAGAATTTTATTATCTCTTCCATAGCTTAGGAAAACATTATTTACTATTTGCATGTCATGCAGAATGTTTCTGCTTCATTATTTCAGTGGCACACAGATGACCAAAGAAGCACCAAGCATCATAAATGCTACATGTGAAATAGCACAATGACTGGAGTCACAGTGAAAATCCTTTTTGATCCAAAGAATGGAAATGAGAATGTGCTCTATTACATCAGTACAGGATGCATTTTGGTGTCTCTAGAGAGAAACATAATTTAAAATGGACTATTAGTAAGCTTGTAAAAAGGGAGAAATACTGATTTAGTGAAGCAAATGAAAACACTCTTATTGATTTAATTAAAACTGAAGTGGACCCTCTTTACTCAGCATCAATTGATAGTAGTCACTCTAGTTTGCATTGGATACTATCGCAAACCACAAGTACTTTCAATGGGATCTGTGTCTGGCAAGATCATGGAGAAGATCTTCCTGGAAACTATGCTGAGGCACATAGAAAATAAGGAGGTGATTGGTGACAGACAACATGGCTTCACTAAGGGCAAATCATGCCTGAAAAATTTGGTGGCCTTATATAATGGGGCTATAGCATTAGAGAATAAGGGATGAGCAACTGATGTCATCCATCTGGACTTATGCAAAGCATTTTACACTTTCCTGCACGACATCCTTGTCTTTAAATTGGAGACAGAAGGACTTGATGGATGGACCACTTGGTGGGTAAAAACAGGAAGGACATGGGACTGTGGAGCAAGACCAGTGGAGGGCCACAAAGACGATCAGAGGGCTGGAGCACCTCTCCTAGGAAGACAGACTGAGCGAGCTGGGATTGCTTAGCCTGGAGAAGAGAAGGTCCAAGGAGACCTTACAGTGGCCTTCCAGTGCCTGAAAGGGCCTACAGGAAAGCTGGGGAGGGACTTTTCAAAAGGGCAGGTAGGATGAAGGGTAATGGATTTAAACAGGAAGAAGGTAGATTCAGGGTAGACATCAGGAAGGAATTCTTTAGTGTGAGGATGGTGAGATATTAGAACAGGTTGCCCAGGGAAGTCATGGCTGTCCACTCCCTGGAAGCGTTCGAGGCCAGGTGGGATGGGAATTTGAGAACCCCAGTCTAGTGATAGGTGTCCCTGCCCATGGCAGGGGGCTTGGAACTAGATAATCTTTAAAATCCCTTTCAACTCAAACTATTCTGTGACTATTTAAAATTTTCAATAGTGTACTCTTTTCAATAACATACTGAGTAAAGATGTCAGAACCATCTTGATCATTTGATCAAAGGCTGTATGTATATACTTGGGGACATTTACAGAAGTTCTGGAACATGGAATTTTTTCATATTATTTTGATCTTGTTTATGGAAATTTAGGACTTCTACTTCTTAGAACTTTGCAAACACTGATGACTAAAATGTCTTTTGGTCCTCCCTCAAAGAAGCAGACAAGAACTTAGAATGGAACTAAAAACAGCAAAAGAAGGACATAACTTTTTAGTTATGTAAGGTGATTAAAAGTGTGCTGTTCTTAATATAGATAAAAGTAAACTGAACTGTTGGGAAATCGGTATTTCCATTGTAATACATGTGAGTTACAGAAAATAAGCACCTACAAGCTAATGACATTAATCTGCAATATACAGTCACTACTGCAGCAGAGTTGACTGTGGTGACCCACCATCCCAGTGGCCATTCTACTTCTGCCATCAGAGGTTTCATGGACTGCTCAGGGAAGGTCTTACAGTGCTGATGGTTACAATCAATCCACCACTGCCGAAACTAGCAGTTGTGAGATTTGGAATTTTTCCTAAAATGGAGGCTAATGGTTACTCTGAATATCAGAGAGAAGACTGAACAATCATGAGTAGAGCATAAGATGCTTAAGATCTTCAGAAAGAACCTATGGCACTCTATCAATAATAGTTTTGCATTGCTGATATGGTTTAATGCCAGGCCAGCAATTAAATGAATGACAGAAGCTCTCTGTTAATCCCCTCCCCCTCTACTATAGGGAAGAATGAGAGAGAACAAGGGAGAGAGACTCATGGGTTGGAAACTAAACTATACAGCTTTAAAGATACAGTAGTGCTTAGAAGGAAAATTGATTGAATATAGACAAGTATGTTCAAAAGCCTTATCATGCTCCCCACCAATAAAGCTCATGTCACCACTGAGGCTGCAGGTCAGCCCTGGAAAAATGTCCCAGGCTGGGCTCCTGGAGTCAGCAGCAGATGGGAGCTAGATGCAGGAACACACGAATTTGGGAAGGCATGGCAGATGAATCGATGGAATCCTCTCAGGATGCTGTCCATTAATGGATATTAACCCTCACATTTCCTCAAATTTATACTAAGTGTGATGTTTATGGGATTAAATACTTCATTTAGTCAATTCTGATGACTTGTCTGCTCCATTCTTCCCAAAGGAGGGTCAGAAATGTGACCTCTTTACTCCCTTTCTCTTTCTGGAGCATAAGATGCTTCTCAGAAGCAAGCAGTGGCCTTAGTTCTGCATTCTTTAGCTGTAAATATAAATATGGAGCTTTATCAGTCCTAGAATCAGACACTGAGAAACTTGCTGTTAATTTCAGCAAATGCAGCCATTTAGAAGACAGTTACCTGAAAGTAAAATTACAAGAAAGAAATTTGTTCTATCTGCCAGGACACATTGCACTCTATGGTTTCTGGGCAAGTTTATGTTCTTAGGTAGACCTTGACATGGCAAGATCATGTAATTTTGTTTTGCACAAGCCCACACAATAGTCAAGACAGAGTTTGAACCTATGTTAGCTTTACACTGGAAACTGAAACTTGTATGAGTCACCTTGCAAGCAGGGGGACTGCTGTTTTAATAAATGTAGTATCAAAGCAGATGAATATTTTAGTGGTATTTGTAATAGGCAACGCTGTCAAGGGATGACCTTTCCTAGTTCATCTGATGGTTACATTAAGGAAAAATCAGTTGATTCAGTGTTTCACTAGCAATTTTTGAGAGCAGTGGAATTAAATCTTCCCCATGTCTAGCTATGCTTCATCATCCATAACTCCCAGGTACCAACTGATAAATTGTTTTTTTGCATGTCCTGCTTAGGTACATAGATGCAGTGAGTCAAGAAAATTTTCTTGACACAGCCTGTGTGTGATGCCCAATAAAAGTCTACTTCCCATCTACCTCAGGGATTCTGTAGCTTTTGTTTTATCCAGCAACAGACAATGATATGCAATTTTTTTGAAATCATACTCAAAGCAAACACTGAAAGTCTGAGGGGGATGAAAAATTGGAGGCTGCTCTGGAAAAATTTTAATATGTAAGCAAGACACATGGCATAGTTCTGGATCAGAGGATAGGTTAGTACACAATATGTTGTATTGTCATTGAAGATGATGTTTGACAAGACAATGAGCAATACCCAGAGAATAAAGCAAGTGGAAGCAGATGTGTGTGTGTGTTTGTGTGCATGCCTGCATGTGTGTGTCTTTGCATGTATATGTATATATGCCTATGTATATGTTTTGTATCTGTTTATCTCCTGCTATGTGACTAGAGATGTCTCTAATATTTGGCTTATTTTCTTCTTTTTTTCTTCATGACTATTACATCTGAAGCCTTGCATCCACTGTTCTCTCTTGTGAATAGAAACTGTCTTACAGGAAGTAATCCATCTGATTTTTTTTTAATAAGCAGCATTTTCAGTACAAATTCTTTTATCAATGCAGTGATCGACAGGCACCTTTCTAAAACAGTTGTTCCTGGAAAACAACCAGAGTTATAATTAATTTAGAAGAAAAGCACCAGGACACTCTCTTTCTTATTCTTCTGCCCTGTAAAAAAAGGAATTTTTTTTTTTGGGGGGGCTGTTAATGCATCTGGGATAAAAACAGAATTAGTGAATAATAGGAGAGGGTGCAGAGATTATTTTGGAAGAGATAAATTTGGATGCATAAGAAACCTAAGGAAAATGTGAAAGAAATTTTTAAATTTTCCTTTTTTTGAAAACAATTTGATAAAAACCTATTGTTTCAGTTAATTATTTGATAAACTGTTCTGTGGCATTTATTGAGAAAACATGCTTATAGGTTGCTGTGGGATATTTCTTGCCTTTTGTAAAATTTTCAATTATATTTTTAAAAGGACTGTTTGCAGACAGAAATCAAGAGAAATGGTGAAATATTACAAAACATTTTCCTGGAAAAAAACCAAAAAACCAATTATGTTTGTGCTTAACCAGGAATGACTACAACAGAGCAGAGACAGCAGTTCTGCAACCCAGTGTCAAATCTCTGGTACTAAAGTGTATCTCGTTTTTTAGAGGAACATTTTGAAATCCTTCAGTAATGAGAAACCTGCTTCAAGGTTAAAGTATTTCTGTGTATTGAAGTGCTTCTCCAAAATACCTTCAAACTTAAAAGAATAAAGTTCAAAATCTTATTCTGAAAGTTACATTCTTTTATCAGTTTAAATATCCTTTAAATAACATCAGCACTGCTTAATATCCTACTAAGCTTCTGACCTCAGTTATCATTTGAGAATGAGTTAAACAAGGAGTCATAACTTCTCACAGTTAATACCTCTCTTCTCATTTAACACTCTCACTTCTTAATAACTCACTTCTTTTTATAATACTGGAACTTGAAAATAAATTCTTAGCAAATTCTCAGAGTCTGATAACCTCCTTGCCTGATATCAAATATAAAATGGCATTTGAAGAAACAAATATTCAGTAGATAAGAATTCTGAAGCAAATTTCCTCTTACCTGCACACAAATACCACTCTTGCTCACCTGGGACTACAGGGTGAAGGTAAATATATTTTTACTTTATCTATCTCTATCTACCTGTGTCGATCTCTCTCTCTATGTATGCACCTTTGGACCTCCACCTGTCTTAGAATGAGGGTTGTCAGACACTGGATTAGGTTACCTGGAGAGGTTGTGTAGTGTCAGTCTGTGGAGATATTTAAAATATAACTGGTGCTGGGAAACCTGTTTCAGCTCACCCTGCTTGAGTAGGTGACTTGACTGATGATTTCCAAAGGTCCCTTCAACCTAAACTATTCTATGATTCTCTGTGATATATATTGAAATAGGTAGCTTGTATGAATCAACTTCCCTAATTACCCAATCTTGAGCTCATCATGTCTCTTCGCAAAACACTTTTGCTGTATGCCATATGCCTAATAATTCTCATTTTTCATTTCTGAACACTCTCTATTTCTTCATCTGTTTCAAGATTGAATCTAAAGGCAGTGTTCCATTGATTTCCAATGTGATACTTGTGTGCTTTATATCCTGTTCATTATCCGTCCTATCCAGTTTGCTTTCTTTAATTGCTGCTGTGAAGAGCAGAGTACTCTTCAGTTTGAGCTGTCTGCAATGATCATTATTATTTACTTCTCCTGTGAATATTTACATGTAGCTACCTTAAAGAAATTTACATAGTAAAATACCTTAAATAGGAGATTTTCCAATTTTTAGGTTACAAACTAGAAGTAAAAAGAAGTCAAATGATTTGGTCTCATGTTGGTAAGAATCTCTGGAGCACAGCAAGATTTTATATTTTAAAGTGAATGCTTGGTTTTGTTTGGTTTTGTTTTTTTTTAAAGTGTGACTTCTTGCTTCTTGTTTATCATATCTTATCCTCATGTTCTTGCCCTCAAACAGGCATAAATCTTCACAATTTTTAGGACTGTCTGATCTGATTTTCTACTTACAAGGAAAGGACAGCAGAGGTTCTGGTTAACAGAACTTTGATGCCAAGGAAAGCTGTCATTACAGAACTGAAAAATGCTTGTTGATACCTCAAAGGTGACATTCTTGACATGACTGAAACTGCCAACAGAAGTTTCACACACTACTTGAGGGTAGCATGACCCTAGAGTGGAAAATGTCTTTGCAGTGAAATTATACAGGAGGTTATGACAGTGTAACATTCGGTTTTGAGCTCTTCCACTTGTACAGGGAAGAGCTGTACAAGCTCTTCCCCTTGAAATATTTTAGGGGTTGCTTTGTGGATGTGATAGATGCCTCTGCCTTTTCTGTGAAAATTGCTACTCAGGGCCTGTATTGAAGACTAATCACCTCTGAAACCATACCAGACATGAGGAATATATGCAAACTGATGTTAAAAAGAGTATAAGCACCTCTGTGTATACACTGGCTCTAATAGTGAAATCATGGAATCTTATGATATCATTTATTTTGCAGAATCCTTGTTGCCTAATGGACTGATTCTGCTCCACTGCCTAGCACAAAATAGTAATTACAGCAGCAGATGGAACGTCTCCTGCAAGATAGAATTCCTTTATAAATCCTAGAGTCTTTTTTTGGGCTAGAAAATCCCCCATACTTCTTCTTCTAAACCATTTCTAACATAGTAAAGTGGTCTTCAGAAGACCTTTTAAAAAACAATATTTCACCTTTTTTCACGTCTGTTGAGATTCACATAAGTGTTGGTCTAAGAAGCACGGAGATGATGCTCTTACTAAACATCCAGTCTTCCACTAGTAAGGATGATGGGGATGATAAAAGTTTACAGAAGTTTCAAGTGATTGAACAGTACCATAGAAGATTCCATTGAGTGTTATTAAACAGATATTTATGGTATCTAGCTGGACAAATCGTTAATTACAAATTTCTGAAGGCTGCAGAGTATTTTCAAGAAATATCACTTCTTACTTGTTCTGGTCATATACTGTATCTTAATATTTTCTATTGTTCATGCAGTGACCAAGCCTGACCTTGACACTTCCAGTAAAAGGACACTCACCAGTGTCCTTTTCCCTGGCCTCACTTTTGCCAAGGGGTTAGGTGATCAAGTGGTGGTAAAGGACAGGAGTGGCCAACAGTACATCCTGGGCATCCTTACCTTCGCCCATGGTCCTAAGCTAAATGAGGCCTGGTTCTGCTTGTGGTCCAGGGACCCCTAAATTGAAACCCCAGGGCACAGATCATTAGACATCATCCCTCTGCCAGAGATCCAAAAGTAGCTCAAAAGTGTATCAATACCAACCTGTACAGGAATAATGATTCCTGATATAGATAAAAGCAACCAGATACAAACTGGGAGCTGGCTGCCTAGAAAGCAATTCTGCAGACTAAGATGGACAACAGGCTTGACAGGAGTCAACAGGGAAGAGATTCTTGTCCCTCTGCTTGTCACCTGTGAGACTGGATTGAGAAAAAATGTAAAGGAGAAAAAAAACGTAAGGAGAACAAAGAAAACAATGTTTTTTTAGTTTGACTTTAGCAATATAGATGGGTGAGACATGGACTAGAGAAACTGACTAAAAGTGTCTTGGTTGCTGGCTGGATCACAAGGTACCAAAGGCTGTGATTAGTAGTACAAAAATGACAGGTGGCTACTAGTGGTGTCACCATGGGATGACAGCTCTAGGACCAATCGTGGAGATATTTAAAAAGAGACTGGATGTGGCACTCAGTGCCATGGTCTGGTAACCGCAACGGTGGTTCAAGGGTTGGACTTGATGATCTCTGAGGTCCCTTCCAACACAGCCAATTCTATGATTCTATGATTCCATGAACCTTCACAGTTCTCATGAACCTTCCATGGTCCTAATACTGAGGAAGTTCCACCTCCATCGTGTAATGCCCTTCACAATGCCACAAACAATCCTTAGCAAATTTGTGGGTGAAACAAACTGGTCACAGGTGGATACTATGGCAGGGCTGCCATTTAAAACACCTTCAGGAAACTGGAGGCAAAGCCTGAAAAACCAACCAACCAACCAAAAAAAATCACCTTGAAAGCCAAAAGCCCAAAAAACAACTTGATGGGATCATGACAAGTTTTCATTTCAAATCGTTACTATGTAAATTATAAGAAATTCAGAAAGAAGCTGTATGATGAAAAGAGTTTGACATGTTATATTTTTTTCAGCGGTAATTATAAATGTCTAATTCATTCTATGTACAGAATGATAGTGGAAAAACTTCTGTATAAAATTCACCATGTAGGATTTTTGAAAGCTTATCTTGGGCTGCATATTACCTACATCGTATTGGTGGAAATTTGCTAAAGGGAAAAATATAAAAGAATGATTTTTTTAATATCATAAGACAAATCACAAAAAAACCACCCCAAACTGAAAGGGGATTTATACTGCATACGAGGGATTTGACCAAAGAATGAGAAAGAAGAGCTGATGTATTTGTACTAATCAAGGAGGCATTGGACTTAACTAACTCCTATAGAACATTTGCAGTTTTCAGTGAGTGACTTTCAATTCTGTAATTCACTTGATTGAATCTTACTGGATTTTGTGCTTGAAATATTTTACTAACAATCCACTGAGGTGTGAAAGTACAATAAGTTCTTACTGTGGGAGGAAAGGTACATTTCTTAGGATTACGGATGTACTAAAAATAAATTACTGCTTCTCTCACATGAAATATGGTACTCCATACAAGAGATGAATTTATTTGTAAGTAATAGGGTCCTATGAATGTTCCTTCTTATCAGCTGTGGAAAGCCTTTATCACAAAAATAGTTTATAAAGTAAACTACAAAAACTTTGACCTCTCACTGTCAGATGCAATTTAAAGAACAATTTTGCTTTAGACAGTATACAATCAAAAATAAATGAATAATCAAGAAATGTACCATGCGTATATTTGCTTTTTCCAGTTTGTGACTCACTTTGAGGACTGATCATCTTATGAAGGATAGCTTCAAAATAATGAATATTTACATTTCTAGGGAATTGCTTTTTAGGATCTGTGCAATCTTAGGCTAACAGTACTGTGCCTAAAGAATACCCATACCAAATAATCTGTCTTTGTTTAAGTCAATGAGAGATTTCATGCCTTGTTGACAAACTTATGATGCTATAATGCACATTATTTCAGTATTTTCAAATTTTGGTAAATAAAGCAATACTGGGGCTTACATCAAATCATGAAAACCAGCTAATGCAGAAGCTTTATGTTTTCTAGTCCACATTTCAAATGTTATTGTGAGCAGGAAATATTTGCATTAGTTTGAGCAATAGAAATAAGTGAACTTATAAGTTTTGGTTTTTTTTAAGAACTAGGTAAAATGCACATCAAATAATTTACATCTAGTCTTGCCAGCTGCAGGTCATCTGGTTCAATGAACTTATTTTCGAAAGCAAAGTACATTTTGCTGACTAAAGAGAGTACTTCTGTGACTTCGGATAAGTGATGCATGGGAAACTAACACAGGGGTTTTTTTGTCTCAATTAGAGCTCAGAGAATTTGGAAGAAGCCCAGATGGAGACCAAAGCTATCTGAGCAGCTTTATCTGTTTATTTGCAGACGTTTTAGGGTATCTCTGAAGCTGGTACCAACAGATATGACAGGAAGCCAATACTTTCCATTATTACTCTTCTTTCAGTAGCTTGTAACTAGTACAGTCTAGCTGCTTTATTTAGTCTCTATCTGTTCACAGACCCAGCAAAACTTGATCAAAAAGTGTTTTGTTTTTATTGTAGCTAGAGGTGAGAAAATGTAATTGTTCTGATTTTAGTAATATCAGTCTTTATTTTTTTAATAAATCCTCAATTTTAGAATATTAATGAGAGTGAATGCACTTCAGTTCCTCCCTGATTTGCTGACAGTGTGTGTGCAACACCAAGCCATTTAAATATTGGGGCTACATTCATCAGCACAGGTATCCAGTGAAGCTATCAGGTAGAAAGTCCAAAGTCAGAAACACAGGAAGTCCTGTGGTCAGTCAAGGTCTGTGGACAGCCCTACAGAAGTCACCTACGTTTAATGAAAACAAAAATAAAAGAAGAAATGAATATGAGTGCACAGGAGAACTTGAACATCACAGTGTATTTACTGTAAATACTTACAATCACATCAGGATGCACACACAAGTCCTAAAGTCTGCAACTACATTTGTTCCTTGCCCACATAGTACCCAAATCATACACAATTTCAAGCAGTAGGATTCATCATTTTATTCAAGTTTTCTGCACAAACATCCAATTGAGATGCAGAAGCAAAGGCTTCATGAGTGTGAGACTTCTCTTTTTTTTTTAATTTTTGAAAGCCCTCAAAAAGTTTTTCTGAGCAGTTTTATGACCTCCCTAGTCAGCAAAGCCATGGGGTCTTGCCATTGTACTCAGGTATGTGCAGTGCTCTCAGGTACATGTATTCTGGATAGATGGAGAGCAGCACAGGAGCACTGAGACAGCTGTAATGGCTCTGCCAGCTCCTGCTACCAGGACATGGAGCTACTCCTGCATACCACTTGCAATGCTGTTTGAAACTTGGAGATGCATTGACGAGAGGTAAGTACAAAACATTAATCATAAACAAATAACCATCAGGAATCCATATTCACAACTCTGACATTAAAAGTTGTTTCTTTGTGAATGAAAAATAAAATCCAATAAATCCCTTTCTAGCTGTGCGGTCTGTTTTTCCAGATAGCTGACCTCAAAAACAGTGTTGCCACATGCCTACAAAAAATTTCTAGAAGCTACCAGTCCTAATATTAAAAACAAGTGTGTAGAGACATTGTAGTAATAGCAAGGACTGGAGGAGCACAGAAGTATGAATTTTCTATTGCCAGATCACAGTTTTTACTCTGGATATTCTTTGTTCTGTCTACAATTTCATTCCAATTCTGTCCTTCAGGATCATTTGTCCTCAGCTAAAACCACTTAATCTTTACCACGCTTTTTCCTCTAGTCTCAGCAGAAAGTGTGAACCCAAATGACCAAGTATAATGGCATTGCAGTATTACTTGCAGAACACCATATTTTTCACTCTATTAATATATTAAATGCCTTCCTCAAAACCCAATAGTTCTTTTCTGATCAAATCTTAGAAATGAAAAACTTCAGTCCGGGTTTATGAAATCAGAAGCGCCTGAAACCAGTGACGTCCCAAGCCAGCTAGAGATGCCTAGTAGTATATAACAAAAATAACAACATAAATAATAACAATAAAACAGTAGCATAACAGTATTTTAAAATATTTCTCTTGAAGATTACGAAAGCCTATGTAATGATAAATACCACAGAGAAACCTTAATGGAAAGAACTCATATCTGCTGTAGTGGAGCTTCATTAATTCACCCCCATGTTTTGGGCTTGTGTGGCAGGGTTCGGTTCTTGGGGTGGTGGTCCAGGAGTGACTCCTGTGACAAACTGCTGGAAGCTCACCTGGCTCCAGCTCCTTCCCTGCCTCTGACCAAGGCTGAGCAGACATGGGAAATTGGATGAGTAACATATTCCAGAGTAACATATTCCAGAAGGAAAAAGCTGAAACAAAAAAGACCCGCAGAGCACAGGAGAGGAGGAGGTTAAGGGCACTTCCGGAGAAGTGATAGCAAGGCCGGTGCGGAAGGAGGGGAAGGAAGCATCTGAGCAGAAATTTCCCCAAAGCCTTGGTGAGATGGCAGCTGTCTCTTTGCAGCCCATGGAGGAGCACAGCGGAGCAGTTGCTGAAGGACCATAGTAGGTCAGATGTGGCTGTGCAGCCGTGTAGGAGCCCGTGTCAGAGGAGGTGACTGCTCCTGCAGCAGCCGTGACTCTGTGTGCAGCCCAGGCGGGAGCAGTCTGTGCCTGAGGGGCTACACCTGTGGGAGGGACTCGTGTCCCAGGGGTTCCTGAAGGACTCTCCCGGGAGAGGGACCCCGTGTTGGAGCAGGGGAAGGCTGTGAGGAGTCCTCCCTCTGAGGAGGAAGGAGCGGCAGAAACACCGTGTGGGGAACTGACCCTAAACCCCCCCTGCCCCTCCCTGTGACCTGAGGGGGAGGCAGCAGGGAAGGGTTCCGGGAACGGGAAGAGGAGAGAGGTGGGGGGGAAGGTATTTAAGATCAGGTCTTGTTTTGCTTTTCCCCTATTCTGATAGATTAAATTGATATTTATTTTCTCCCCAGGATGAGTCTGTCTGCTTCTGCCCATTACCAAAATTGGGGAGTGAAAAACTCCCTGTCCTTTTCTCAATTAATGAGACTTTAGGGGGATTTTCTCCTCCCTGTCTTGCAGTGGAGATTGGGGGTGAGTGAGCGGAGACCCTGTTGGTACTGTCTGGGCCTAAAATGTGACATCCTATCAAGAGTCAGATCTGTGCATCCGGTCTTTCTACTTCGCTTCATCTCACAGCCTCAAGTTTCAGATTGCATGTCTAATTCTTTCACTGAATTTAAAATTCCTTTTTCACCTGTTAGTCACTTCCAGAAGATGCACTTCACATAATAGTTTAGTTGACATTAAAAGAAAATAGATATTGATTTTTTTGAGTATTCATAGCATTTTTTCTTTAGCTGACACTTTGTTAGGTTTGTAGACATAAATGTCAGATTCAGTGAAAATAAACAGGATTTACAGTTTTAGGGTTTTTTTATGTTTGTTTATTTTGATTGTAATTGAAAAAGCATTGACAACTTGTATGATTTCAGTTTGCAGAGGGCATGGCTTTTTCTTGTTCAGGTGGTGCCTATGGAAATATACTTGTGTAGAACAAAACTTCCGCAGAACACAAAGAAAAACTAAATATGTTTCAACATTGCAAGATGACAACCAGCTAAGGAGAGATAAATAAACACATCATATGCAAATCTGCAAACTGCCAACAGTAACAAGGATAAAAATGATTGTGCAACCAAATCAGCTAACAGATTTGCATAAACCAAGTGATTAAATGTCTTCTGTACAGGTTTGTGGTGACAGTGATTTAATTGAGTCAGTCATATCGTGATATGCTGGCCGTTAAGTGGTCTAGTTCAGACTAAATCGGAGCTGCAATGACATGGATTTGTCACGCAAAAAATATGTTATGCAAATTACAAGCCATCATCTCTATTGATGTACTCAGTAGGACTATTTTTCTACCACTTTTGTAATCAGATCAATGAGGACATATTTATGTCATTATAATCAAAACTTGACTCATCAGCCGCACTTAATATCCTAGGACAGTAGACCTAATGTTATTTTGTGTAGCTCAGTAAGTGCTGAAAAGGAGAAATTGTCATTTTTAGACATCAGATTATCTGAAAGACAGCAGACACTAGGGTCTAAATTTATATTCAGGTATGCTGCTGCTGCTGAGAGCTGAACCTGACCTTTTCGAAGTATATACGTGTGGATTTCTTTGTCTGGTCTTAGTTTAAAACTAAGGGAGGGGGAGAAGACCAAGAGTCTGGTATTATTTTGCACACACAGAGAAGGTATACAGATTTGAGAATAATATTATAATGATGCTTGGATTATCAAATAGACTGGCTGGTCTGCATGCAGTACTTCTATATAGATGATTTACTTATATCAGCGATTTATTTATGAAAGGTTGCCAGGATTAGGACAGGTTTGAGCAAATGTTTCTACAAGCATAGCCAGAGGAGTCATGCACGCACATGCATTGAAGAAAAAGGTCAAATTTTAACTCTGAAAATGAATCCAAGACATCCGCAGGTAGTAGCTGGGATTGAAGCAGCATGGACATACATTGAACAGAACATGCACAATTGATTATCTGTCTCACCTGGTGGACTGTTAAATGATAAACTAATTAACAGTCAACATTCTTGTTTGGTTGGTTGGGTTTTGTTTGGTTGTTTGGCTGGTTGCTTTTTTTTCTTTGTTGCTTTTCCCTTTTGATTATCTTGAGACTTTCAGCTACTTCCTTGGATTATGAGAGCTTTCCTCAGGTCAATTAGTTATACTAAGTACCAAGTATTAAAACAGAGAAGAAGTTTCCTTCTCTACAGAAAATCCCATTCAAGCATCCTGTTTCTAAATAGTGAAGAATCCATATCAGTCCTTTATTTTCCAAGTTTCCTTGGATTTTTCCTTTTGTTATCTGTACTATATTAGTCAGTGCACTCTTACTTAACCTTATAAACATAATATGTAATAATATAGTTTCATAGGTATAAAATTATTTGTTATTTATGTGTATTGTTTATTAATACACATTTATAAAAAGGTGTATTGTCTTATTCCTGGTTAGCACACATAATACTAGAACAGGAATACTGTTAGATAAATTTGCTCTTCTGACAGCCTCTGAAAGTGTGGTTCAAATTTTTAGAAAACCACAAACTGATCATCAATATAGCATTTAAAATTAATTTAAATTCTGATGGTAGATCAGATAACATTTTAAGTAAAAGAAATGTCTGTTTTTACTGCAGCCTCAAAGAATCCCTCTGTACACTTTTGGATCTACAGTGTTTTAAGCACTCTAAGTTATAAGAAAGTATTTTAGAATTCAACAGGAGAATTTAGGTGTATGAAAGGTTGGAGGAACCTTAGAGGCATGTTTGTTCTTTGGATATAGCAGAAAGAAAAAAATGCAGTGTGTGCATCAGAAAGTGCTTTACTTAAAGCCTTCACTGGTATTTAGGCCACAAATATTTATATTTTTTTCTGCCCCCCCTCTTCTCTCTCAGAGACCATTACTATCTCACCTTGTCTGTTTATATTTGGACTAGACCTCATAAGTGCTGATCTGAACCTACTTAATAACTTTACCAAAGGTATTCTAGATTACTGACAGTATAAATGATAGCAGACTGTACACCGGACTGGAGTTTCGATATGGCAAACAGTCTATCTGTAAAATTACTTGTGGCCCTTAGGTAAAAAGTAGCTGTGTTATGTCTGTGGAAGGCATTAATGAAGGTAAGAATAAAGTGCAATCAGTTCTGATTTCTCATCACTTTCCTTCTCCATTATGTTGCAGTTGCTATAACCACACACCCTTCTTTGTCTTCTGTTTCATAGAATCATAGAATCATAGAATTGGCTGGGTTGGAAGGGACCTCAGAGATCATCGAGTCCAACACTTGAACCACCGTTGCGGTTGCCAGACCATGGCACTGAGTGCCACATCCAGTCTCTTTTTAAATATCTCCAGGGATGGAGAATCCACTACTTCCCTGGGCAGCCCATTCCAATGCCTGATCACTCTCTCTGTAAAGAAATTCTTTCTAATATCTAACCTAAACTTCCCCTGGCACAACTTAAGACCATGCCCTCTTGTCTTGTTGAAAGTCGTCTGGGAAAAGAGACCAACGTCCACCCGGTTACAACCTCCTTTCAGGGAGTAGTAGACAGCGATGAGGTCTCCCCTGAGCCTCCTCTTCTTTAGGCTGAACAACCCCAGCTCTCTCACCCGCTCCTCATAGGGTCCTCCACCTCTCTGGGCAGGCGTCACAGTGGGACAATTTTACTGGAGCTGAAAGCGTTAAAAAATACATTGGCAACTTAGGTCTTGAGAGATATTGGATCCAGAATTTTCCAGTTAACCTTTGGGGTCACACTTAACCTCTACAATTTAGGTGCCCTGAGAAATTCATTATTCAAGTGGTAAATACCTTTGAGAATGCTGCAAGGCTTAATTAATTAGTGATTATTAACTGCTCAGGGTCTTGAGATGAAGAGTACTGTGTAATTCCTTGGATTTGCTATTGTGTTTATTGATGGTAACTGTTTTCCCCCCTCTTATGGGAAAGGAAACATAAAATAACTATTCCAAACTTGAATTTCTAACAATGAAGACGGGAGTTTTCTTTGTTCCTTTTTTATTTTCTCCTATCTGACTTTGAATTTAAATTCTATTTTTCTTCAGTAAGGGCATAGGAAGCATTTGATTACTGATAGCTTACACAGAGAGGTGTTTCATTTATCAACTGACCTGTCTACCTACATGTGGAAGTAAATACCCCAAAGTAAGCTGTTAAGAGTGCAGCCAGTATCAGACCTGATAACAGAAAAATCTTTGCAGTTGAAAATACGGAGACATGTCTTCAACACAAGTCTGTCAATTATTACTGCATTTCAACTGAACTTGGTTCAGGGGAGCATCCACATAAGAAGAAAGTTATTTTTTATAAACCAGAGATCACCGTTCACTTACACCTAAGGAAATGTAATTTTTGTTCAGCACAAAAAGAAACAAAAAGCACAGAATATTTTTAGATCTACTAGTTAAAAAAAAAAACAAAAAACAAGACAAAAGACCAAACAAAACCCCACAGACAACCAAACAGTACTTTAAAGGAAAAGGAATTTCACAATTAAAATAATCAGTATAACTAAAATGAATCGGATTGATAACTCCTTTATAGTTATTGTCTATATAAAATTCAACGTTTTCCTTTACTGGAGTCAGTTCCTGCAATAAAAGAAAAAAAGAAGACAAATTATTTCTTTAATTCACAACAAAGGGATTCCTTACCTGAAAGCAAGCATCCCAGTTTGTGCTGAACAATATATTACATTACAGCTTTGCAATGTGTACACAGTTTACCAGCTACTTCATACAGTCCAAAGTGACTTGAGAAAACATAATGGAAGAGATTGTATTTTTTTCCCTATTAATGACTCTTTACCTTCTCTAAGATGCTTAATTGTCTTTGCCTGAAGTAAAAATTCACATTAAAAATGGATTTTTTTCCAAACGTTTAGTTCATGAACTAGCTAGCTAGTCTGCTTATTGCATGATCCCATGGGTGGTAATTTTTTTTATGGTTTTAAAGTCAATTGTCCAATTCATGAGAAAAAAGCCCAGGGAACTAATAAATATAAAGGTACCACCTTTGGCTCAAAGATGAGCTTCAAACTGTTGGAGACCAGCATGTAGTTTACTTAACCTTATTCTCTTCCCTAAGTGTTTGATCTTGGGAGCTGTCAGGCTCAGGCTACTGGGAAATAGGGAACTCTGAACTTGATATAGCTGTTCTCCTGGCCTTATGGTTAATGTGGTCAGAGTCCATATGGATACTTTACTTCAGTAAGGGAGGAAAAAGCTGAAGTCTAATCTAGTGCTTGGAATTATTTAGAAGATCTGTTTCAACATAAAACTTATGCTATTTGAACTGCCCGTCCCTACCTTAACTCAAACACAATTATTTCTGATATGTCATCTCACCCATCATTTTTTTATTTGTTTAAGGGGAATATGACGTGAGCTTCAATTTGGGGGGTCTACCTTGCATAACCCTGTGCAAGCATGCTCTGTGAAGCACTGCTCCATAGCTTAAAGTGAATGCAAAGTTACAGTATTTCATACATAGTTCTCAAAGATGCACTTGAAGTGTAGAAAAAGGAAATTTAAAATCAATGTGCCATTTTATTGCTTTTATTTCTCAAGTGACTGACCAATGAAAAAGCTTTTTGGTTTTAGATGTGGGCTTGGGTGAACCATATCCTCAAACAGAAGGAAAGAAAAATCATAAGCCTTTGAATTTCTCTCCCTCCCTGGCTTTGTATTGCTCTGGGACTGCCAGTATCTTGTAGTATCCAAACTGTCCAAGTGATCACATGAGAAGTAACATTTAAAACCTCTTAAGCAGTTGTAAATCAAAGCTGTCACATAACTTACAGTAAATTTATCTTTTAAAATCTTATTTATGTAACATCTTTCAATCCAAATAACCTCGCAGGATTTTATAAACTGGATTCATTTCCATCAGTAGTGAAATTCAGCCATTTCTGAGAGGTTAAAAAGCAGGCAAAACAGCAGCTTCCGCTTTCACAGGGACAATCCAACATATTGGCTAAGACTGTTGAGGTATTTTCCCTCATGAGGGGAAATTCATATCATTTTCATCCACTGAAAAGATTGTTTCTTTCACTTTCTTGGCTCCATGAATCTCTTCTTTCCTTATATCATAAGATTATATCATATAACCCATGTTATTTCTCTACAGCAGCTAAAATCATAGGATCATGGAATACTAGAATGGTTGGGTTGGAAGGCACCTTAAAGATCCTCTAGTTCCAACTGCCCCGCCATGGGCAGGGACACCTTCCAGTGGACCAGGTTGCTCAAAGACCCACCCAACCAGGCCTTGAACACTTCTAGGGCATCCTGTTCCAGTGTCTCACCACCCTCACACTAAAGAATTTCTTCCCAGTCTAACCTAAATCTATGCTCATCCAGCTTAAAATCAGTACCCCTGATGAACAAAATCTCCTTCCAAGCAAGTGAATTTGCCAGACCATGTTGTGACCTAGTTCCAAAGCGGAGTCTTGGAGAGAAGTTGCTCTGTCAAACACATTTCTTTCAGTGCTTTACTGTTTGGCATTTGTCACATGCACAGAAGGAACAAATTTCCTCATCTCTGTTTCTCTGAACTCGAGAGAACAGGTCCTGCTGGGAGTACATGACAGTAGGAATATATACCAGTCACATGCATCTCCTACGGCTTCCTCCCACTGGATCTTTCTGAGTTTCCCTATTTGAGGATCTGCCCTGTGCAGAGATAGAGACCAAGCAATTACAATGCTTATACTAAAAAACAAGGATAGACATGTCAAGGACTTCAATCATCCTATCCTTTGATGTGAAAAAAATGGAGTAGTTTTAAAGAATGAAGAGTTATTATCATGAAATGAAACTTGAGTTTGGCAGAGCTGAATAGTCACATGCTTTCATTTATTTTGATATCTTCAGTCAGCAACACTGATTTGTATAAACTGTACAACAGAAGACATTATGCTTGAAATCAGAGCTTTGCAATCCATTTCTCTTTTAAATCTTTCTTTAAATCTTCCAAAAGATGTTGCAAAGAACAGCAGTGAATTTGCATTAGGAAAAAAGAGCAACCTACCAGATTTAAAGGAACCTGCCAAATATAGCAATTAGTGGAAATACAATGTGTAAATAACTCTTAGACATGACTTGCTTGAATTGTGTAACATAAATTAGTGCATTTTCTCCTTGTTGTAACATTCAATCAAATGTAAAGATGCCAAGATTATTCATATACAATGGACTGTTGGAAAGGTGGCTGACCCAAAACATGTAGCCAGGTATCATTTCAAAGGCTGTCTATAAACTATGGTTGTAGGAAAGTTTCTAAGAAAGTCTAAGATACTGCAACCACATTCCTTGAAGGAGCTAATGATACATTTTCTGGTTATGATGAAGCTTCAATGCTTATGCATGTGAACAGCAATAAAGTAAAATTTACTCCCATGTCTTCGAACTAATATGGGTTTTTATCAGTTTAAGAAAGAGGAGCTGTTGAAAATTTGAATTATGAAAAGGCCATTAAAATATTAAGAGATATTAAAAATTACAGCTGAGAGATTACTTTGAGCATTTTTCTTAGACTGGAACACCAGCTAACAGAGACTGTTAAATCAAACTTTTTGCTTTCTGTTCACCAATATAAACTTGCTTGGCATTCCTTAGACGAGATTGGAGGACTCTGGATGTGACTCTTTCCCTGGAAATGTTTGGGTAATAGATCTTTTTATGTTCTACTGAAGCTTTAGGGTCTCTCCAGGTCTGCTCTTGTGACTTCTGCATCTCTCATATAATCTTGACAGCTTCAGTGATTAGCATCCTACATCCAGCCTTTGGGGCTGCTGCTGAGCTTTGCCTGCAATGACTGCAGAGGCCATGGCAGCTTGCCTTCTCCAGAGGTATTTGTTAGTGAGTCCTCTGTCTCAGCACTGCAGCTTCTCAGGTTAAAGTAAAAATTGAACAGGTGAACAGAGCTGCTTGTCCTGTGCAGTGAGTGGTACCTTGATGACTCACAATTTTAGACTGCTGTCTGCAAACAACTAAGGCTGCTTACTTTTAAGAACAATGTCCATTTACTACTATAAACAACCTACACCCTTACACGGCTTCCCAGAGAAACAGAATGTTAGGGGTTGGGAAGGGACCTCAAAAGATCATCAAGTCCAACCCCCTGCCAGAGAAGGATCACCTAGAGTAGGTCTCACAAGAACTTGTAGCATCTCTCTTGTCTTGTACTCTGGGCTTCATTCTGCCTGTCACAAAAACTTGAAAATAAAATAACCATCTTCAGATACTCTCCCATTTACAGCCAATATGAATTAATGCAGTCTTCTAGTTTATATTTTCTGCTGATGTAATGACTCATATTTGACTTTTTCTCAGCATTTACATTCTCTCTCATGATATTTTTTTCTAATACTCGTAGCATATAACTGTGCTGTCTGCTTGAGATGGTTCAGTTTTCAAACATCCATTTCTGAAAAAATGCTAATCCAGATATTAACCCTTTGTGGTTAAAATTTCTGTGTCATCTGTACCTGTGTGCTTGCTCAGGTTACTCAAGGTTTGTTTTTATTTTGACATCTCACCCATATTTTCAATCTGTTGTTTATAACTTTGTAATTCTGTGTCTTTTACCTGATTTTTTTCTATTGATTTTCTACATCACAGCACTCTTGAGTCATAGTCTTGTTTTCTGTAGAATGTTTGTTTGAACAAATTCTCTACACTTGGTGAAAAATATTTCTTTCACCTACCAACATTTTTCTTACCCTTGAGGACATTTTAAAATATGGGTCTTATGAACGAACATATGATCACAGGAAGCCAAATTTTTCAAACTGAGCATGTTATGAATATTTTAGGTAAAACATATAATATTTTCCAGTGCTTGTGATATTATAGATGCAATAGGCAATAACAGGCAATTATTATTCTTCCTAGTCTTTTTTCAGGGGATGGCACTGTGTATACTGACAGCTTACTTGTCCTTCCTCGTCATTTTTAGCTTCCTTGACTTCCTCTTTTAGTTCTGCTGTGTTCAATGAATTGCTTGTTGGGTTGATTCAGCAGGAGAAAGGCTGACTTTGCAATGTGGGGCAGGGGAGTGCTGATGTTGTAGGCACCAAGAGTTCCTGTGCACTACTGCTATCGGAGGGCTTTCTAGTGCCATGATCCATTTTCCCTATGGGAAAATTTTCTTGGAAATAGCACTTAATTGTGTTTTGATTTTTAAATGGATATTGTGCTTGCAGAATACGTCAGAAGAGAAAGCGACAGAAGTTGAAAGGAAGTTGGAGCCAAGTGGGGGTCGGTCTCTTTTCGCAGGCAACTCTCAGCAAGACAAGACGGCACGGTCTCAAGTTGTGCCGGGGGAGGTTTAGGTTGGATATTAGAAAGAATTTTTTTACCAAAAGGGTGATCAGGCATTGGAATGGGCTGCCCCGGGAAGTAGTGGATTCTCCATCCCTGGAGATATTTAAAAAGAGACTGGATGTGGCACTCAGTGCCATGGTCTGGTAACTGCAGTGGTAGTGGATCAAGGGTTGGACTTGATGATCTATGAGGTCCCTTCCAACCCAGCCAATTCTATAATTCTATGATTCTATGAAGTTCAGCCTCTGTCTCTTTGTTAAACATGCATGTCAGTTATGATAAGGATATCTGTCTGCAAAGAACTGCTTGGAAAACCTAAAGAGCGTCAAAGATGTTTCAGATGTTACACAATGAGGAAGATTTGAGCCACAGAAATTAAAGAAGAATTTTGTCTACTCTAGCGGGATGCCTCCAGACTTCTGTGCATCCAGATGTGTTTGGCTTCATGTCACAGCTTAATTAATATCACCATGGACAGATGTGGGTAGCAAAATAGCTGGCTATACCATCCCTGAGTAAATGAGTGAAAAAAAAAAAAAAAGGGGGCTTTAAAAATGTGATGAAATTCCTATTCCTATTCCACATGTTCAGGAGAACAATGCAGATAGAACTACATATAGTCTGGTGCATGGTCCTTGAACCAGTGACTAGTAACATGTTGAAATCTGTCCCTCTGTCCAGCTTTCCAAGTGGAAAAAATATTGCAGAAAAAAGCAGGATATTAAGATGGTACTTTTACGATATCTAACATAAATAATATACTGATGTGCATCATGAAGTACCTACAAAATCTGCTTTCTCCATTGGTTTCTTTTTATTGTCTCATCCAATGATTCATAAAGCACTAATCTTGATCTATGCCACTTTAGGATGGAAAGGAATGAGCTCTTCACTTTCCACCTGCACTTTCAGACTTTGCTCTCACTCCTGAACACAGCATACTACTGTGGTGGTGAGTCTTGCTGTGAGGAGGCTGGACACAGCACTGTGAGCAGTGCCAGCCCTGAGTCTTGATTATCTGAGCAGGTCTGACACCTCAACACAGCTCCGTGTTTTCTAATTTCAGCAGAAGTTGACAGTTCCTTTATCCCTGCAGTTTCCTGATCCTCTAGCATTTTGCGATAAGCCTCAAGTCCTGCATAGTGCATGAGCTCATTGACAGGATGAGTGAAGAATGAGGAGGATTATTTATTCATTGTTCCCGTTAAATGTAAATACTTTCAACAATAACTTTGCAGAAAAGCAAAGTTACTTCACAGGGCAGTTCACTTGGCACAGATATGGTTTAAAAAACTTCACTTTCTACTTGAATTGTACTGACCAATCCCATTTCCTTCCTTTTCCCTCTCCTCCCCACTCTAAGAATCTTGTTTATTCTGAGGAAATTGATTTTGCACCATGGTGACTAAACTGCTAAGACCATCAAGGGTGGCCTCTTCCATCAGGAGAAGGAGTTGACAGACTTGGTTGGATCGTGTGGTGCTGGCACAGGTGCCAGTAACTGCAACCCTGCTCTGATGGTCCGATACCACATGCATGGCCCCCATGAGGAACTCAACCATTGTGGCTCTGCTCTGCAGGTATGACAAGCATCCTTCCTGAATTAGGTTATAAACAGGTTTCAGCTCAATCCAGTCACCTACTGAAGAGTAGGTAATTTACTCTGAAGTCACATTCTGGAAATACTTTCAAATCTATTTCATGTTGGTCTTCAAAGCCCCCAAAATAAGTCTGGCAGCAAAAGTATACCATATCTGAAGGAGGGATGATTTGTATCAGAAGCTGGAAATTCATACACACATTACCTAGAAGATGAGGTCAGACTTTTTAAGAGACTGATCCTGCAAATCTCTGTAAACCCCTCTCATTTTAGTTAGGAAAGTGGCTGCTATATGCTACACATGAACTTGCTTGGGTTACAATTTTCTGCATCATTCTTGAGGACTATGTATAAGTCTTGATGGGAGATAGACTGAGTGATCTAATAGGCTGTTTTCCATTTATGACTTCTGATTCTATGAATAACTTTTTTTTCTTTAAATGGAAAAATAAGAGCATCAAAATATGTCTATACAGAAAATCAGAATTTAATTTTATGTTAGAAGAATCATATGTGCAACATTTTATCATAATATATTTAGAAGAATTTTTTACTAGTGTATTCCAGAAGGACAGCTTATCAGTTGGTTGCAATTTAAAACAGATCCAAATACTAACTGAGATGTAGTGCTCTACTTTCTTTCATCAGCAGATGGGAGGGGAGATAAAGGTAGAAGGTGCCCTGGAGATTGTTTCCTGGCTCACGTACAGCTTTTTTTCTGTTGCTATTTTACAGAACCTCTCCAGCCCTATTTCCTACATCCTTTTAAAAAGTGGGCTAGAGGAGTGAGTAATACAAGCAGTTATTTGATCTCTAGTCATCCAGATTGACAGCCTCTGTAAAACTCCATAATTATCAATGCTCATCTGAACCATGTATTTCCACCAGAATTACGACATCCTTTACCAATTGCTTTGTATTTCCAAATCTATTTAAAAACCCTGTGGGCAGCTATGCTTGAAGAAATGTAAGGCCTAGCTCTTGCTTAAAAAAGGCTTTGCAAGATGTTCCCTATAGGAAATTACGAAGAGATGAAAGTTTGAACTGTAGTGAAATGAGGCAACCAGGTGCCACTAATTGCCAGGTAGTGGGCATGAGCTTGTGTTAAGCCCATCTGTGCTCATGTGCAGTGGGGACCCACCCTAATTAGGCACAGGTGGGCTTAACACAAGCTCACGCCCACTACCTGGCAATTAGTGGCACCTGGTTGCCTCATTTCACTACATGGAACAGTTTTCTGGGCTTGGGGAATCAGGGCTGAAATCAGCTGCAGGTCAGGTGAAGGAGATGACAGTACCCAGGAGACTGAAATAAATCAAAATGAACATCGTTTTCAGTGTAGATAATTCTTGAGTGGCCAAAGCCCTGTTAGTTACTTTTCCTCTCTTTGTAAATGTGCTCCCCCTTTCTATTTTCCTTGTTTCTTTCCTATAGGTTGATTTTCTAACATACATCAAATGTCACAGTGTTTTGAAAGACCAGAAATAACCTTCATTCACAAAGGTGCTTAAGCACACATCTTTAATGGGATTGCACACCTGCTTCAGGCTATACACATGCCTAAGTACGAAACTGAATCAAAGCCCTCAATAGGCAGAGAAACCCCAACCTCTCAGACCCTAATTTTCTTTCTTTATTTTGGAAGTTGAGCAATTGAGAATTGATGAAGTAGCATTTAAAGAGAAAAACCCCACATGAGATTTATAAGGCATTTTATAAGATACATTAGAAAGTATTATGGAATGCAATCAGTCCGTGCCTGGACTACTTACTCAAGATACTAAATGCTTTTTTTTCTACTTTCAGCAAGTAAGAGAAGAGATCAGGTATTAGTATGGCACATTTTTCTAACTGATGACATAATTTTCTCGCACCTTTTCATGATTTATGTTCCAGTGTTTATCCAATTTCCTTTAGAACACCATCCAAAGAAGAAACATTATATATTTGTTATTTAACCTCTGTGATACCTTCAGAAATTGGCAGAACAAACTGGACTCATATTGTTGCTTTAGATGACAATTTGGCAGAAGAACTGCTACATTGAATTATTTACTGTTGTTACCATAAAAAGATGAAGCTGTTGGTGCATTTTTAGCCTTTAGAAGAAATTTCATTTTCCGTACTAGCAAGCAGGGTTGTGTGAAAAAGACTCCTGTTCCCAGTAAAGTAAATAGAAGTTTTGGCATCAACATACAGTTGGAGGAACACTAGTTCCTCATTATTCATGAATTTTCTGGTATCCCACTGAATTGCACGAGTGTGGAAACTGTGGGCCAATAAAGCACATAATTTATTTAGCATGCTATGGGCATTTATACTGGAGAATGAGAATTCTGTTTCCTGGTTGAGGAGTTTCTATCTCACAACCAGCCTGGAGATAGTAATCTCTCTGGAGTCTGTCTCTCACATCTTCAGTCTGCAATCAAAAAAAAGGCTGACAAAAAGCCCACTGTGTGCACTGAAGAGCTGGGATTCCCACACAACCAGCCAAATTCTCATGCTTGTTTCCCAACCTATTTTTTTCTTCCCTTGTCAATGTAATGTGTTTGATGGCAACATTGCATAACAAATAGCACTCCAGACATAACCTGCAAATTTTGGGATTATAACAATACAAATAACTTGATCTATCCACTCAACCTGACCAGTTCCAAGTCTTGTCTTTGTTTTAAAGATGATTCAAGCTATGCCTTGGGGGTACATCCTAGCTAGATTCCATGCAATCTTTAAAATGTGAGCATATTCTGGCTGTTCTATTTGTTCTGCTGGCCTGTCCAGGGGTACAAGCTCAGCTCATCCTGGTCTAAAAAGACTACAGTGCAGTGTCAATGCAGATGAAAGTCATAGAATTTTATTAGAGTCCTAATGTTTTCTCACAGCTCCCATGTGTATCCAGCAGGAGAGAAAATTTTCTTTGTCATATTAGCACAAAGCAATTTCTAATGCAGACAACATTATTGCGCCAATAAAAATGATGAGATGTGTCAGTAAAAGGTCTTAGAGCTGTAAGTGAATTTTGTGCTATTTTGGACATTGTAGTTCAACTATTATATCACTGTGGTGCAGCTGTTCAAACTAGATTACCTTAATGCAAGCTACCTTGGCAGAAAAGACAGTACCTCACAGATATACTTTGTCTTTTAAACATGTTCCCAGCATCAGATTGGCAACAGCAGTTAAATATAATTTACTCTGGAGCATCAATAAAACCCCAATATGAAAAAGGCAATGCATTATGTTGTGTAGCACTGGCTAGGAGGCTCATTAGGACAAGACATACGGGAAAGGAATAGTAAGATCATGCACACTGGATGGAGGTGTTGTTCTCACTAAGTGAATCACTTGAGCAAATAGAAATTACTGGATGAGGTGATATTGTTGCCCTTGACATTGGAAGAATTTTCAGGAATTTATCTCAGGGATTTTTCCTCTCTCAGTGAGCTGGTAATTGCAGCTTGGAAATTTTTCTAATCTCAGTCCCAAAAGGATATTGAATGATTTAAGGGATTTATGCAAGTTAAGCCTGGCACAACAGTAACCAGCACTGGGGAGGTGAGAGAGTGGGAGAAGGAAATGAGACTTGTCCTTTCAAAGCTCTTGCTTTCTCGTGAGAAAATTGAGGGCAGTGTATGGAATATCCTGCTCGATCTTTTCAGCCATCCACAAAATGCTAAAAAAAAAAAAAAAAAAAAAATAGAAGGAATTAAGTAGTCATCTCTGAAAGACATGAACTTTGCCAGAGAAAGCTGTAGCACACTTCAAGAAACAGGCAAATTTCTCTTTGATTCTGACAAAGTCACTGTGCTTCACTAGTCTAGGGATGCAATGAGAAAGGTTCATTCTCTGTGTGCCCAGGCTTGTCCAAACTCTGGAGGCTCTGGAGTGTGACAGCAGAAGAAAGCAGCAGCATATGATAATGTACATTTTTCTGATAGCCTGTCCTCTGTCATGTACTACATAAAGTAGAAGCAGAAAGGCTCTGTGCCTGGTTTATTTGTGGCATCTATGCCAGGAAGATTTGCTGGTAAAGCTCATGCAGCCAGAGGATGCAGTTTTGCTATGTTCCTAGCCTTAGAGCTGGGGCAGCAATATCTTGTAACACATTTAAGTTCAGGGAGCATTTTTTAATTTCCTTTATCAGTATTTGCCTCTTTTCTTGGACCAGAATGAAAGTATCTCTATCTTGTTACCATCTTTCTTTGGAGAAAGAGAATCCTTTCCCTAGGAGAGGTTACAAACACCTCTATAAAATTAAGCCCAGTGTTCTGCACATTTTTTGTAAAGGGTAGGCTACTGAAGAATTCATATTACTATGGTATAACAAAAAAACCCCAATATATTGTGTGAGCTTTCAATAAACTATTGCATCTCTTATAGTGAATCTATGATGATGATAAAGTTATTTGTCTTACAACGACCTTCAAGCCATGTTTTTCCTATAGCACTCTGTTATCAGAAACCAAGGACACAGTTTGGATTGATGAAGCTTGACATTGGTTCTGATGAGGTCCTGGGAATCTAATATGACAAACAGGCATGAACAACACAGACCTTCCAGCTAACAAGTTTTGAAAAGAACTACCTGGAGAAAAGAGATATCTTGGAAAGGAAAGAATTAATTTTAAAAAATCTAGAGACTGAAAATTTCACATTCAAAAATGCTGATGAGATATTGTGAATCCTCTTAGTTGCAACTGTATCTTAGGCAACTTAAATATATATCTTTGATTATATGTTATATGTAAATAAATTTATATTTTTATAAGGATTAACACCAAGTTACAAGCTAGCAGCTTACTAGATAGATATGTATATAAATCCTGAATCTTATTATAGATTTGAAGAGATTTCCATCACAGACAATAATACCACACTTTCAAATTGCTATTTTTTAAATAGTGATATCAGCATGATATTAACTGTTTTGCATGATAAATAAATATTTTTCCATAAACAGAATCACTATTGCATTTTTAAAAAGTATTCACTGAAAATCTTCCTTGTAGGAAAAGGTCTTAATTTACAATTTTTCACATATGCACCAATACCTTACCCTTACTGAGAATATTGCTGATAAACTGAAGTGGTAGTGAATTTCTATCCCCTTAATCTCCAGCAAGAAAATATTATTGTATTAAGTGGGTCCTAGATCCTCAGCTTTCACTTGTTCTTATTGCTTATAGTGACATAGATAAGCTTAAAAATAAGAGTTGAGTATAGATGAAGACAACATTTTCATCCAGAAAGAAGACATACATCTCCAGAAGTGGTTAACTCTGCAGATGTATTGGTGGCAGTTTAGATGTCTCTTTTTTTAACTAACTAAGGATTAAAGTATAATTCATTATTTTCTATCTAGTATCTCTGTCCTTTCCAAATTAAATTTTGTACACTCCAATATGATGAACAACTCTATTGTTCTCAAACTCTGTTTTCTAATATCTTGTCTATTAGTGTTATGCTTTGCTAAGGACAGTCTGTAATGCTTTGAAATCAGGAGACTCTGCAAAAAGAAATATGGGGAAATAAAATACAGCAAAGAGCAGAGTGCTGTTTCTACCATCCCCTCTTGTTTGAAGATGTAGGCACCATATGTGTGTGTACATATAAGCACAGCTACATAAATACACATATACATAAATAGATATAAATATTAATGGATAGTTATAAGGAAGGCTCTAATGCTAGAATTAAAAGAAACCCAAAGAAACAGCCGCAAAGGATTCATTTCAGTGCAGCACAGTGTGCCTAGTACGAGGTCTAGGCCACAATTCATTTTAGTCAAAAGTATAAGGAAATGTGGAGTTCAATATGCTTTTTGAAGAGCTCTTCACCATCCTTTTTACTGGTCCCTCCACATGCTGATGGGAGAGGGCTCTGACTATATTAATTTTTTTAAAAAATGAAATTGAAGCTCTTTGTGGTTTAACAGAACCATTTGGCTTCAGAAAAGCCTAGGACCCTGAGCAAAACATGTTTCACTTATTGTACAAGTTGTAATTTATTTTCTTGTTTGGGACATATCTAATATTTTTCTGGATTAAAATCATGTTGTTAGAACAGAGAGATCAACATAATTACCTGACTAGAAAAAGTTAATGGAAAATAATATTTATTTCATCTGTTACACAGCGGTTCATTTCATGGGATGAGATACAAGAGTAAGCAACAGTGGAGGAAAATTAAACCAAAGACTTTGATGAAAGGAAAGACAGAGAGACTAGGTGAACTTTATTACAGGTAGTTCTACCAACAAAACCTATCTATAAGCTATAGAATATTTCCCACAAGATTATAGAATTTGGGTTTATTCCCTTTTATGCCACATTTCCACAACTAACCATTTCGATAAAATTTCTTTTTTTTATACTGAAAGCATTAATTTCCATTACAGACACAAGAAATAACCAATGACACACACCGCTCAATATTTAAAGACTGACAAAGCTTCAGAAAATCTTATATTTGAGAGTGTGCACCAACATGATTCCACTTCTCTTTTCTTCAGCTAGTAACCACTGGCAAAAAGCAGAGAGGTTGCAGCCGACATTAAACCATAGTTCAAATACTGGCTATTTTTTGAGGGCTCATAGTGAAGAAATTTCAAGATGTAAAAATCAAGATGTAAAAATGTTTTTACACCAAGTAATGTTTTGCTTATACAAAGCTGAAGAAAGATAGGAGTTAGATTTTCTTGGGTATTCTGTTTAGAGTGGCAGAAAATAGTGGTTCTAAGGTAGGCTTTTTTTGCCTTCCACTTTTCTTTAATTGATTCTATCACAGAATCATCTGATAGTGATGGCTATGCCTATAAAGATAAAATTAAAGTGGTGATCACAATGTATAGTAGTGACAGGTAGACAGGCCTAACAGAAGTATTCTGCTGTAGAAGTGAAATTGTAGTATTTCCAGTTGGTAAGCAATCAGCTTATTCAATACATTTTAAATAAGTCTGAAATGAGTTGTCTTCTCTTGAGAACACCTGGTGTACAGTAAACTTCCAAAACTTCCCTGAGTGTAATACTTACAGCAAAAACGTTTATTCAGAAGAAAATGTATGTAATCTTTAAAGGAGGCATCTTAAAAATATTTTTACTTCATAACATACATTATGCAAAAATAAAAATAATAAAACCCGACACCTCAAAAAGGCAAAAAAATCCTGTCCACTGTGCAACAGGAAGGCACAGTTAACAAAGTTGTTAAAATAACATTTTTTCTTATCAAAATCATATACTGGAGGTCAAAACACTTCCAGAAATTCTTTTTAGAATCCAGAATGTCATGGTTTAAGCCTGGGAATGTTGTGTGTGTGTTGACAAGATGATATGGCAAAAAAAAAATAATCTAAAGCAATGATAGATTATTCTACCTATTTATTTATTTAGTGCATGCATATATGGAGGGGGACATAATGCCACTTTTGAAGATTATGAGATTGAATGTAATATTCTGGATGGATACAACCCTTTGACCACCCTGTGTTTTTTTGTTTTTTTTTGCTTTTGAATCATTCATACATTTTAATGCATGAACATGGAAGCATGTATTTGAATGGAAAATGTATACTTATAAGAAATTTTGTGCTTACAGACATTTAGTTGTCTGCTTGACTTCATTATTACATTAGATCTTCCTTGGCACACTTTCAGTCCACCCTCTGACAGCTTCATGTTCATGCAACTCTCAGTATGAACCTATATTTAATCACTGATTTGACTCCTTATTTGACTGTCTAGAACTCCCAAGTAAAGCAAAGCTCAGAATAAGGGAGTCCTGCATGGTTGTTGGAGTGAAGAAACTGCTAGTAACCAAAATGTATTATCAATAGTGTTAGTATGACTGCCTCTTAAACTCCTCTAATGTTTCTCCTAAGACTTTATTGTCATCAATTATAGTTTTACCAAGATTAGAGACATACTCATGAACATCTCCCTTGCTAGACGTGACCTTTTTAGTGTTGCAAAAAAACCCCATTATTATATAGTGTATATTGCTAATAATATTGTATAAACAGAACTTGAATGGAATGTATTCAAGTACTCAAACAAATTAAACGAACCCCAGGAAAAAAACAAAACCACAAGGCTTTTTAGTCTATGCCTATAAATTTTATCTCTTTTAGAATCACATTAAAAATGTCCCAGCTTGTTCATACATGCTTAGTTGAGTCTTATCTGTTAGTCAACCTCATCAAAGATGAATTCTGGGATTAAGAAAGCCTCATTGTTTGTCTGCAGAGAAGGACTTGTCTTGCACGTTCCAAGTCTGACAGTGGGCATACCAGGCGACACCTTCCCAAGGACTGAAGAAAGGCTGATGGGCCTATAATCTGAACCCTTTGGTCCTCCTTTGAACCCTTCTGGTAGTAAGGGTGACATTATCTTCCTTCCAACCATCTGGGACTTCCCCCGATCTTCACAACCTCTCAAAAATTATGGAGAGCAGCCATAATGGATAGGATTGGGATCTGGTCCTATTGATTTGTACAGGTCAGACTCCTGTAACACACCAATTTGTGATCCTGTGTAATAATTCCCACACATGGGTTTGTGATCCCATGGCCTGAGGCCAAACAGCTCTGGTAAAGAGAAGAAGCAAAGAAAGTGTTGAGAACCTCTGCATTTTCAGCATTGTTGGTGACTAGTTCCCCTCTCTGGCTTAACAGTAGGACAATATTCTCCTTCTGATCTCCGAAACAAAATGAAAAGCAACATTTGTTAGAGTATTAGGCATTGAAAAGTCACGCCTAGATGTGGAGAAAACATTGGCTGAAAAAGCTGGAATAGGGACCCTCATAATTAGGTGAAGGCTGAGTCTATCATTCAGTTAAAGGCAGGTTCTTACTGCATGTCTATAAGGAGACAAATTCTATTACTTAATCTTAATTAATACTAGTCTTGCTTAATCTTAATTCTATCACTACCTAATTCTTTGCCTCTGCTTGAATTTTTTAGTCTTACTGTTAAATGAGCAGCCTGGGAAAAACTAAACTGACATCTTTACACGTGACTGCAATTCATCATTGTCTTCAGAGACAGGAAATTTTTGTTTAGGGCTGAAGATTTGAGTTACCTGCTGCTACATGAACTTTTAGGAGTCTGTGCAAATTGTCACCAATGTCAGGCGAGCTCGGAGTAGCAGAAAACTGCTGAACTTTCTGACAAGTACTACAGTGAAATGACTGCTTATCAATGCCTTTATAACAATGAAATGAGCCACAACAGACAAATTTTTCAGGAAGGAAAGCTACCTTTTATCTATGAATAACTAAAATGACACTGTTTGAAAACACATCCTGTGTTTTTAGTGTGGAAATTTTATTGATATCATATTTCTTTCGTCTGACACCTTGATTTCCTTTAAACACTGCTAGTTCTTATTTTAATTCCACGGTATTTCAGATAAACAAAGAATTCAGCTCAAGGCATTTTCCTGAAATTTGACAACTCTTCCACATTTCATTTCTTGACAATTTTTAAACTTGTAACCCAATAGTAAGAGGCACTGCAAAACAAGGCAATTCTGACAAAGTACACATGGTGTTGGAACCTTCTGCAAAAGACATTTTGAAATGGTATATTGCTGCTGTAGTTGATTTTGAAGCATTTTATAAATGTATCTGCAAGTGCAAATTAATTGAATCTGACTGGAATGCTAGGATAAATGAAGTTTCTTATTATTCTAGTCCTCTACTTGTGCTATGCTCAACAGTTTAGAAAAATATGTGTATGTAGTATATATTGAAATAGAAATTAATTTTTTTTCTAATTCAAAATTGAAAATGTGTAAGTTTTTAATGACTGTTTCCTCCCCCCGTGCCCCTCTTTCTTTTAAAAAGGCATTTTATCTGTAAGAAAAGGCCTGGGCCTCCTTGTCTAGATTGTGGTTTTGACAAGAATGGTTGGACCATGTGATCTTTGAGATCCCTTCCAACCTGGTATTTATGTTTATAAATATGTAACGGTTGAGTGCCAGGAGGATGGAGACAGGCTCTTCTCAGTTATGTCCAGTGGTAGGACAAGGGTCAATGGGTATAGGCTTGAGCATAGGAGGTTCCACATAAATATAAGGAAAACCTTTTTCACTGTGAGGGTGTCAGAGCACTGGCACAGGCTGTCCAGGGAGACTGTGGAGTTTCCTTCTCTGGAGACACTGAAACCCGACCTGGATGGGTTCCTGTGTGACCTGCTGTAGGTGACCCTGCTCTGGCAGAAGGTTTTGGACCAGATGATCTTTCAAGGTCCCTTCCAACCCCTAACTTCCTGTGATTTCTGTGATTCTATGATTTCATGGTGACCTTGAGCTTGTTTGGGTTTTTTATTAAAGATAGGATTCTGCACCTAACATCATAAGAATATGTACACTGGAGGCATTCAGTTAACATTCTCCTCGTCTTGGAATCTGGTCCATGGTGATCACAAGCCATTTTTCAGCCATTCCACCTTATGAATTGTATGTCTACTGCTTTGATAAGGTATGTGTTGCGAAAGTATGATCAGAAGTTTGCCTATCCTCAAAGTGCAGACAATGTCTTATTTAGACATCAGTTTCAGTTAAGATGGGCTTCAGTCTTTTTTGAAACTACAGAAGTTGTATAAAAGCAGGTAAAAAATAATTCCATTTCTAGATAAAGCCCCAAAACCCCAAAAACCTTTCATCAATTTGATGATTTTCAAGAGCTGAAGCTCTATTATGAGCTTAGGATTCCTTTCTCAGACATTATGTCAAGAGATTTTCAGTATTTTCTTACTCTGCTCTGAGACATCTTTATGGGTCTTCCTGGTTTTCAAACTTCTGGACTCATGACTGCCTGATCCTCAGGGCTATCTGGTTGACTGGAAGGCAAATGTTTTATTTCCTTTTAATGGAGTTTTACCCTTTTATGAGAGACCCATATATCTACAGTACTTTAAACACCACTGAATGTGCTAACTTCACACATATAAAAACTAAGAGCAGAAGACCAATATTTTATACATCATGGTTGATGCTACACCCTTTTGAGAGAAACAAGATCTATACTATGCGAGGACAAAACCAATATTGGCATGTTTTTTAGAACATGAATTGGTTTCTATGAAAGTTTTAATCTGTCTGGTTTTTTACATACCCAGAATTAAGCTTCATTATCCTTCATTGTGCTTACTGAAACAAATAGTGAAAGAATTGTAGAGTTTTGGAAGAAAAAAGAGCAGAACTATTTTTTTAATTCTTTTTTTAAAAAAACACCATTCTTGCCTTGTCATTCCTTGAACATCTAGAGTTCCAAAACTCATCAATTGTACCTGAAAAGCAAATCTAATACATTCTACAAATGGTCCTGTGTGAGTGGTCAGCATGTGCTCAATAGCCATTTTCTGGGTGTCTTTTTCAATGTTTTCTTGCAGAATTTTAATCAAAAGGAACAGATGTGAGGCAACAAGAAAACCAACAAATATGTTGGTATCAGCACCCTGTTATCTGCAAAAGGACATTCTGCAAGATCCATTCCCTGTCTCTTATTCATATTTGGACGTTAAAGCTTTCAGAACATTGACATTTATCTCCTCTGTAAACATTAAATGAAAGCATTTAATACAATTTTGCATTTGTTGCAGCTGATGTGCCACGCTAAGTGTAAATTGATTCACAACTCTTACATTTTCAATGCTTCCAATGAAATGTCATAATTTCAATTTAGAAGAGACCTAGCATGACACCAAGATAGTCAGTAACAATCTCTATTGAATAAGAAGTCTGATTTAATTTGTTTACAAAAGCCAACAATGGAACACCAATGTAAAAAAAAAATCCAATGTCACCTTTAGGTCAGCAGGTGCAAGTTATCAATATTAAAAGGTTTCTTCCATTATTCCTGTCAAGCATTTTAGGTGGTTACATTACTACATTAACCAACCTCAGTAAGTTGTCCCACATTTCAGTAGGTTGAATTTACTCCATTACATTTCCTGTTGTGAATTCTTATAGTTATGAATCCAAAATATTCATTCCAAAACTTCACAATTTTTAATTATGAACAGGCTCTTTTAACAAAGAGAATGGGAAATAAAGAGATTTACTAACATACCTGTGATAAATGACTATAAAAGGATGCTAAATGGAACTAGTGTATATTTCTTTAAAACTACTACCGAATATTCACAGAAAAAAATCTGTGCATACTCACCTCTCAATAGCATGATAGTAAAATTCTCTCTTTGCTGCTCCTGTAGGAAGTAATTTTTGGGTATTGAACTATCTTGAAAAAACAAGAGTTTATCTTTTTATATAATTACAATTTTTAGATCTTAAAATGAAGCAGCAGGTCTGATAGCTGCCTTACCTTTCTTTTATTTAAGTAAACACAAAACTAAGATAGCTCTCAGATCTGAATACAATTTCTTTTTTGCAGCTTTTATTCAGCTGGGGAAATAGGTTGTTACAGACTTCAGATAGCTCCTCCTGACACCAGCTAAAAAAAAATTAAATAGAAGGGGACAAACTATCATCCCCATAGTGAATAATGTCATATGAGGAGAAACTAAACATTGGAAATCCTTTCTGGAATGAAATTACCTGAGAAGGAATATGATACAAGTCTGCAAAATCATGGTTGATTCAGGGACTGCCTATCATATCGTAACTTAGTATTACATATGAGAACTTGGGAGTACACAATGACCCTCTGATGAGGTTTAAGAGATGTATTTAATGGCAAACGGGCATGCATTTTCATACATCTTGCACTGTGAAACTCAGTGCCACAGAATGATTTTGGAGGGAAAACATAAAGAAGAGTCCAACGGAGAATGCTGGTAAAATTAAATTTAAAGTTATCAACATTTTTAAACACAATGATTCAGCAAGATTGTCTGTTCACAGGTCCTGATGTTGATGCGTAACGGAAGCTAGAAATATGTTTCATTGGAGAAGGACTGAATATTAAACTTCTCTCCAGACATCTGCTTCTCATCACTGCTGAAGGAAATGCACTGATTAGGCCCTTGGTCTTATCCGGCAGGAAGGGTAAAACATGGTCATATTCAGTGCCGTGCAACAAAAACTTGTAAACTGAACACTATTTTCTTGGCATTGGAGTGTGCTTTAAGATGGGTAATAATTTTTTCTTAATAGGAACCTAGACATTTTTGGCTTCCCTTGTGACAGAAGGGAGTAAAACAAGTTTAACAGAGAAGATTTTGCTCTTTATTAGGCAATTTGTATTCTTAATGCTTATCTTATCATAGAAATGAGACAGCAGCTGCACCAGAGAAATTTTTTCTTCTTAAGCCCCCCAAGTCAATTATTAGTTCCTCCAGAAGCCATTCATATAACCAATTTCTGTTCCAAGAACACAAAAAAACAATGCAAATTTATTCTTACACCTCTTTTCATGTTGTAATCATTTGAGGAAGGGCAGTAATGATACATGAGTTTTAAATGGCTTTTCATATCAGTTCTGTGTTTTTCTGTGCCTGATGATAGAATTTAATTATACTACAATAAAGCTTTAGCACTGGTACAACTTGTTCCTGCTGTAATTTGCTTATTCCAGTTTTTCTTCTCCTTTTAAGAGTGTCAAAGAGGCAATTTTTGAGTCTAGACAGCATAAGCCAGCTACATGGGGAAGAAAAAGCTTTCAGGCAGCAAGAAGAGTATATGCGACTGATTATCCACATTGAGAGATGGGCAATAGGGTGAAAATACATCATTTTTGCCTGATGCAAGACAACCTGATGATAAAAATAATGGGGAAAAAACACTTGACATTTTTCAAGCAATCTTCAACATTTATAAAATATGCCTGACCACACTGCAGCATTATGAATAGCTTCTTATATTCATGGAACAATAAGAAATTTGTACAAAAATGTCTCAGCATGGTATGAGGAAAGCTTCTGATGGCTTGAAATTTTTATACACTTGTGAGCTTTAGAACTATTGGGACTTCAGCGGAGTCATGATTCCAAGTCAGATGAGAGGACAGACACGGCAACATCGTGCAAGGCTTTGTAAACACTGGTAATATTTGTTCAAGAGGGGCTTCACCATTGAACGTGTGATCAGTAGGCAGGATGTGAACACTTGGGACTGCACTGGCAGTTTCATCAGAATATGGCTTTCCACTTCCCTGATTCTTTTTATGTGTTTATTTATATGTTATCGTCATGGTTTAGCACTGGCCCGGCAATTAAACCGAGTAACAGACACTCTCTATTAATCTCTCTCTCCTCCCTGATAAAGAAAGGAGAGAGAATAAGGGAGAGAGACTTATGGGTTGGAAACTAAACTATACAACTTTAATGAAACAGTAATGATAAATAGGAAAAAATTATTAAATATATACAAATACACAGGAAAATTGATACCACGTTCCTCCCCCCTTCTCCCCCAATAACTCTCACATCACCACCGAGGCTGCAGGGCAGCCCTGGGAAAGTCCAGGCTGGACTCCTGGAGTCAGCAGCAGTCGGGAACTGGAGGCAGGAACACACAGATATGGGCTGGCACGGATCAAGACCACAGGCAGAGGAATGGACAGAATCCTCCCAGGATGCCGGGTGAAGGAAGGGAAGCAGGAAAGGCAGGAAGGGCAGGCAGCTGGAAGCAGGAAATCTGGCTTGGCCCTCGTGATCCCTCAAATTTATACTGAGTATGACGTATATGGGATGGAATACTCTGTTTAGTCAATTCTGGCATCTATCTTGTCTGTTCCTCCCCAAAGGAGGGACCTGCAGGTGGGACCTATTTACTCCTTCTGGAGGGTAAAATGTTCTCATCAGAGCTGAGCAGTGTCCTTGGCTCTGCATACCAGTCTCTAGCAGTAACTATAAACATCAAGTGTTACCAGTCCCAGAAGCACACACTGTCTGAGAAACTTGCTGTTAATTTCAGCAAGTGCAACTACTTACAAGAGACTTAGCTAAAAGCAAAAGTACAAGACAGAAAATCACCTTTATCCTGGCCCAAACCAGGACAGTTATACCATTGGATAAGTATTTATATCTTAGATGAAATAATACTGAAAATGAGTATTCAACTTCTATAGAAGTTTGTACTGCTATTTCAGTATCAGGAGTTTGTTTAATGGCTTCAGAATTCCCCAGTCATTTGCATGCTTGCTGAAAAAAACTGACTAGCACCATAATTTTGGAGATACAACCAAAACCACTGGCTCTCAAAAATATTGGTTTGTCAGATTCAGAGGGCTAATTTGGCTGTAATATTTTACATACTGCAAATCACTTTACTAAAGTGCACAATGGGGGTAAAAACTGAATTAAGTGACTCTTCTCAAGTTGTGTCTCCCATTTTTATTATATAGCCACAAGCCTTTTTGCAAGCTATCAGCAAACCAGTGATGGAATTAGAGAGTTAAGTGAGCTCAATTCAGTAAAAAATGCCAAAAAGAAATGTCTTAAAGAACTAAGTAAAATCTTAATTACATAGAGGCCAATAAGAAAAAAAGTCTCCAGGTTTTGCATTCCTTAATGTTATTAAAAAGATTATGCTACTCAAAACAGAGAACTGAGGTTTTACAAACCAAATACATACTTTTTCATGTTTCTAATAGGTAATTATGTATTTCTTCACAAGCACAGTTTCCCTTGCCCTTTTATATCAATTAAAGCTAAACTCAAGTGGCAGAACCACTCAAGAACAGAAAGTCTTTTCAAAACTTACAGTCCAAAGTGAGAAGCTGGTGAGACTGCAAAACAAAATGTAATAACACTTACTAACTCATCCCTCACATTTTAAGTATATTTAAAATAAGACTACTTGTGAGGACGATATTTTTTGCCTCTGTTAAAATATAAGTAAATCTTGCAATGAGCATAGTAAGCTATGTGAGCACTTCTGGCATGATGGCGTGCATCTTAATTATTACCCATGTCTCACACTCAGATATTTATTTTTGACAATAACCACAGAATCATTTAGAGATCATTACTTGATATTCAAGCACAAAGATGGAACCAGATAAGGCTTAATTTGACCCATATAATGAATAAATTTTTTAAAAATTATTTTGTCTTCTGCTGCATGTACAACTTTTGTTATGTTAAAGATACTGACAAAGCCTTACCTCTTCTTTTCTGGAGAACTGGCTGGGGGAGGATTCTGGAGCCTTTTTACCAAGTCCATCTTCTGCGTATCCACTGCAAATTTCTTGTTGCACTGTGTTGGCTAGAGAAAACCTGAAAACTAGCTAGGTAAATTAGAGACAAGGCCACAGAAAACATGCGTTACAGAAAAGCCAAGCCATGACAAAGGACCGGACAGTTTCCTCTAGCCCATTTTTATATAGTGTTCATCATTTAAAACAAAAACAATACTCACAAGATAATTTGCTGCTGAAATGGATTATACATGGAGATTTAGGCAGGAAAAGCAACATGGCACCCTGCAATAGGCAGAAGATAATTTAAAACAAGTATTGTTATTAAAGAAATTATAGCACCCAGCAGCAATAACCTCTAGGAAAAAAAAAAAAAAAGCCCAAAGAACCCAAGACTGTAATAATGTCATTATGAGAATTTATATCGTATGAGCCCAATGGAGAATTAAAGCCCTTTTTTTTTTTCCATCTTCCCAGGTTCCTCTTATCAGTCATATCAATTACTCTATTTATGAGATTTGTGACAGTGAATGGGATAACATCAGGCTGGTGACCTGTCAGCAGTGAGGTCCCACAGGCCTTCTTCCTTGGCCCAGTCCTCTTCAACATCTTCATCAATGACTTGGATGCAGGACTGGAAGGAATTTTAAGCAAGTTTGTGGATGATACAAAATTTGGGAGGGAGCAGTCGACTTCCTCGAGGGCAGGCAGGCCCTGCAGAGAGACATCAGCAGGTTAGAGAGATGGGAAATCTCCAAACACATGAAGTTTAACAAGGGCAAGTGCTGAATTCTGCTCCTAGGATGGGGCAACCCTTCTGGTCAGTACAGACTGGGGGATGAGGGGCTGGAGAGCAGCATGGCAGAGAGGGACCTGGGGGTCCTGTTTGAAGGCAAAGTGACTGTGATCCAGCAGTGTGCCCTGGCAGCCAGGAGTGCAAATGTGTCCTGGGGTGCATCAGGCACAGTACTGCCAGCCCATCAAGGGAGGTGATTGACCCACTCTGCTCTGCACTGGTACAGCCTCACCTTGAGTAATGTGTGCAGTTTTGGGAACTGCAGCATAAAAAAGATATCAAGGTACTGGAGAGTGTCCAAAGGAGAGCAACAAGGGTGGTGAAGGGTCTGGAAAGGATGAACTGTGTGGAGTGGCTGAAGTCACTTGGATTGTTGAATTTGGAGAAGAGTCTGAGGGGTGACATTGCAGTATTTGGCTTCCTCACGAGGGGAAGAGATGGGACTGCTACTGATTTCATTCCTGTGACCAAAGACAGGACTCAGGGAAATGGTAGGAAGCTGAAGCAGGGGAGGCTTAAGTTAGATATCAGGAAAAGGTTTTTCACACAGAGTGCAGTTGAGCAGTGGAACAGGCTCCCCAGGGAAGTGGTCACATCACTAACCCTGTCTGAGTTAAAGAAGAATTTGGATGATGCTCTCAGGTATGTGCAGTGATTCTGGGGGTGACCTACACAGGGACAGGAGTTGAACTTGATCATCCTGATGGATCCCTTCCAACTCAGCACATTGTATGATTCTGTGAAATAACTCCAACCAACATGCGTGATGCATGATGAAACTGGATCAGAGCTGCTCCTTATTACCAAGTGACTAAAATCACCCAAAATAAAAGTTTAACAGGAATTGATTGTATTTCTTTGCTGTACATTCATAAAGGAGAGCTCAACAACAATGAATATAGCAGGAGAGAAGTTAAACTGTTGAAAGGAGGCATTATTTAACTTATAAATAATTAAACGTGTTTTGACTAACAGCACTAGAAAGTTCAACTGCCTGATATCAGTTTCTAGTTCTGGGTTAATGTTAGGTGATAATTGCTAGATTTTGCATGAAAGCAAATTAAATTAATATTTTACCTGAAATTTAGATACGAAAAGGATGATTTTAGGTGTTACATAATATTTGTTCATTGTTCAAACTGTATCCTTTGGATTTTAAAATGGCACACTTACAGTTACTTATCTCCTAATATTCTGTTGCATTTTTGTTGGTGTTTCTTTAAATTGGGTAATGTTTCATTTGCAAGAAATGTTACTTGTGAAGCACAGTATGTGTGTAAAAAAGAACTGAAACAATCATGTGTATCTAACTTAATCCATGAGTCCAGAAATATCAAATGTTGAAAGTTTCATATGCTAAGGAGAAAGGGACACTTCAATTGTGTATGAAAGGTTAGAATAAATTGTATGGCTAGTATGAGCAAAACATTAAAAGCAGATTGTAAGGTCTTATTGCCAGGTTCTACTTTTGTAGAAGAAGACCAAGTGCTTCATGTCATCAGCCACAGAAGCCCTGGTTCTTCCTACTTAATTAAGCCAATTAACTGAAACACATTATTAAGAATGCACTTGTCTGTGACTTCTTTTAGAATCAATGGTAAAAGCCCAATACATCCAGAGTGAAATTTTTTCCAATTAAAGATTTGAATCATCCTCTGAAAGCACATGTTCTTTTTCATTGACTAGGGTCACTAAATTTCAAACTCAGGTGCCTTAATTAAGTGTTGAAAGATAAGTAAGATGAATCTAGGTGGTAAAAGATCACAGAAAACTTTTCCACCTTGTTTCATAGGGCAAGTGCAAGAAATAATTCTATTCATCTTGCCATTGCTCCTAGGAAAACATAAGCTTTCTCCTTCTGCAAAGATATCTGGCAGCCTCCAGCGGTGGTTTGACTTTGGTTAGCAGCTGGATGCCTACCCAGCCTCTCACCTGCTTATCTTTCCCAAACAGGGCAGGGGTAGAAAATAATAAAGTGGGGAGAGAGTTTTCACCAGAAAAGGTAATGATAGGACAAGGGGTAATGGTTTTAAACTGAAAGAGAGTAAATTTTGGTTAGATATTAAGAAAAAATTCTTCACAATTAATGTGATAAGATACTGGAATATGTTGCCTAAGGAGGTTGTTGACAGGTTGGTGCAAGGTAGACATCCTTGCCCATGCAGGGAGGTTGGATCTTGATGATCTCTACGATCCCTTTCAACCCTAACCATTCTGTGATGAGATGATAACATGACAAGGCTCATGGATGAAAATAAAGGTGGGAGGTTTGCTTAACCAGTTAATGTCATGAGCAAGCCAGACTTGACTTGGAGACTATTAATTGATTGCCAATTAAAATACATGTGAAAGTGAAAAACAGAGAGATAAGACACTTTTTCAGTCTCAACTTCATTCCTTCATTCCTGACTCCTTTCCCTCTCTACACCCTGCCCAGCATCACAGAGGCTACAAGGAATCTGGGGCTGTGATCAGTACCTGAGAGTTCTCCTTTGATCTTCCTCCTCATCCTTTTTCTCTGCTCCAGTGTGGGCTTTCTGTGGGGTGCATCTTCTTTAAGGGCATGCTGAAGGAATACCTGCTGCAGCTTGAGTTCATCCATGGGCTACAGGATAGTTACCTGCTCCAATGCAGATCATCTCCTTCTTCTCCTCTTCTTCTGACCTTGGTGTTCCCTGTGCTATTTCTTAAACTTTTTCCCCACTCCTCTCTCTGCCTTTTCTTAGAGGTGTTTTGCCTGACGCACCCACCAGTGGCTGAGAGGCTCAGATGTGCCCTTTGTTGGGGCCATTGGAGCTGAAAGGTACTGAATGAGCCTGGTGTGGGGCAGCCCCAGATGCCCCTCACAGAGGTCACCCTTGCAGTCCCCACTACCCAGCTACCCACACCTTGCTATGCAAATCCAGTACACCTCCTTTTCCCAAGCAGACAAAAGTATATTTTGTGAGTCATGAGGAGGCTGTAGATAAAACTTTGCATTAAACTGGAAAAGAAATATAATGAGTCAGGTGTAAGACTTTTCTCATTAATTTTCTCATTGATAATCCAGTTTATTGTAAAGGTAAGAACTTTCATTCTTTCCGGTGGGACTTTTTAGTTCTGGACGAAATAACTATCTAATTTCCCCAAAGGACAGTTCTCAGAATGTAGCACTGAGATGAGGGTATTCTCTGTACTCTTAAACAGGCAATTACTTTCATCCTGTACTTCCAGAACTGATGAGTCTGTTTCTTTCAAAAGGCAGTTCAGATACACCAGGGATCCAGTCAAATGCAGATACTAACCGCACCAGTCAGATGCAAATACTAACTCCACCAAAACCTATTATTTTACATGTAAGGGTGCATTTGTCTCCAGAATTACTAACTTTAATACGGAGATTGCCTGATGTCCAGGGAAGAAGAAGATTCTGTATAATCTGTGGAAATGACATGAGCAACTGACTTTTCTTTGTATTTGTGTCTTCACTCAGCAAGGGCTGTGTTCCAGAAGATCAGACTAATGGAGTGTAATTTCAAAAACACTATAAGTTGAATTTATGCCTAGTTGCTACATATCTTATAATTAATGCAGCATAATCAAATAAATACTTCTAGGAAAGAGCCAGTTCTGGTTTGTTTGGGTTTTGGGTTTGTTTTTTTGGTTTTTTTGTTTTTTTGTTTTTTTTTTGTGATCCTTAGCTTATTACAAAGAGATTCCCCTTCAAAGAGGAATAAATGCAGATGCATGGATTTCATAGAATTAGTAAACACTCAGATGTTTCATTACAGTAATGACTAAGCCTCTTTTACAAGAGCTAGCTTCTATCAAGTGTCTCAGCTGGTAAGACTTGGCTGGTAAGATCCTGCTTTTAGATACGGGAGTGTATGGTATATTCTTAAGACCTAGACCGGGTAGAAACAATATGAAAATTCATAACAGGTAAACATGACTGCATGACTAAGTAAACTGCAGCTCTGGTACTCTGACTCCTTCAGGGCAGTTCTCAATTTTACTAGTTTTTACCAGCTGCAATGGGAGTTGCTATGAACTTTCCACTTCTGGAAACTACACAACTCTGACTTCTTTAGAAGTCATAGATGGAATGTTTAGAATGATTAACACTGTTTGCCTTGCTAAACCATTGATTCTTTGACTATCAACTACATTGATACTAAGTTCTTGGCAAAGTTGTCTAATTTTATGTTCCTCTGAAATTCTGCTAAACATTTATTTCTTACTGCACTTCTGTGCTAGAGCTTTTTTCTGTGGTTTTTCATCACCCATCAGAAATCAGACTGTACATATCCAGTGTTGATCAAAGGAATTTTCTTTACACGTTCACTCCAGCATGGGTCTTTGAAGGACCAGATACTGGGACAGAAAACAGAACTTTTTGCCATTAATTTCACAAATCTGTGCATCACTGAAGAGAGAAAAATACACATGCCAGAGCTTACTCCAAGGCTCGTCCTCTGCCAGCTGGGCTTGTAAACAAGTTACAGACTTCTTGAATAAATAGTGTCGAGAAAATCTGTGAACCAAATGTCCAAATAACCTGAGGCTCAGTTTGACCAATGACCAAAGATAAGCTCTGAAGCTCTGCTCTCAGCTGAAAGATGATACCAGACAGTTTTCCTGTGGCTTTAGCCACCTGTGAGCCTAGAATAAACGCCTATTAATTCTATCGACTGAGACTGAGAGAAATCACGTTTATTAATGTTCCTTTGAAAACAGCTGAGGAAAACAGTTGGAAACTGACTACATCACCCAATAGATGTGAAAAATTTTTCTGAATTAATCAGTCACTAATCAGTTGTTGAAATAAGACTTTATAGAATCTGGTTTTTGTAGGTATGCTCAAGAAACCCTGAACTATTTCTGAGCCCTCTTATTGTTTCCTTACTAATCTTTTAAAATAAGATGCACTCTAAAACTCTTCCATGGGACCTGGATTATTTCTTAAACTTACTTAGAGGAGAATAATTTTATACGTTATTGTCACAGAAAAGAAAAAAAGCCCCCAAAACCCCTCAACTTAAGTAGACTGAAATCAAAGTCCCTAATGAAAAAATACATAGAAAACCTATGTCCTTGTTTTAATGGACTCTGTCTTATTCCTCATGTTGTCAAGCAACATAGAATCATAGAATTGGCTGGGTTGGAAGGGGCCTCAGAGATCATCAAGTCCAACCCTTGATCCACTACCGCTGCAGTTACCAGACCATGGCACTGAGTGCCACATCCTGTCTCTTTTTAAATATCTCCAGGGATGGAGAATCCACTACTTCCCTGGGCAACCCATTCCAATGCTTGATCACCCTCTCAGTAAAGAAATTCTTTCTAATCTCCAACCTAAACCTCCCCCGGCACAACTTGAGACTGTGCCCTCTTGTCTTGCTGAGAGTTGCCTTGGAAAAGAGACCAACCCTGCCCTGGCTACCCCCTCCTTTCAGGGAGTTGTAGAGAGTGATGAGGTCTCCCCTGAGCCTCCTCTTCTCCAGGCTGAATAGCCCCAGATTGCCAGTAGGGATTATTCTCTGATATACGCTTCTTGAGAGGGGAAGAGCAGGCAGACTGAACACATATGCCACCTCTGAAGAAATAATTGGTGAAAACAATCAAAATTTCAGTAGCCTAGGATTAGGATTCACGTAGGCAGATAGTCTAAAGAAAACCAGTCTTTGTTCAAATTTCCAAATTGAAACCCGAGTAAGACAAAATGTATTTTCCTCTCAGATAGCTGGGTGTTGAAATTTCCCAGTCATACAAAATAACCTTTTCTGAAACCTGAAGTCAGACAAAAGTAACAATTATATGTCACAGTGACTCATTTTCTTGAGGGCAGGATGCCAGGCACATTAAAATAACTTGTATTTTGTGCATCAAGACATTGCTGAATGTCTTAGCAATACCTTAAGACATTACTCAATGAAAAATACATTTCCTCTTTGTTACCTTTTGACAGGGCAACAATTTAATATTTGCCATGCCTCTATTAAAAATAATGATCTTTATGAAACCAAGGAGCATTTGTCCTTCATCCCTCAGCTTCTGTGATTGATGACTGGTTTTATTCTCTGTGTTTTAATTTGTATATGAGAGTTTTATTACCAGTTTTAATTTTTTTTAATAACTATTTTTGGGTCCCAGGTATTGCGGTTTTCACATATATACTTTTGGATTTGTTTGATTTTTTTAAAATGTAATTTCTGTGTTTTAGAAATAGTAGAAAACTTCTGTGAAAAACATTCAGGTTCAGGAATTGGCTTTGAGATAGAGAGAAACAAGATAAACCAAACTACAGAGCAGCTGGCTTATAGCAGCTTTTGCTGTGGTAGCAACAATCTTCACAAAGCACTACTTCATCCTTTTGGAAAAAAATTAGTGCTCTGAAAAACGAGTTAGGCTTCAACAAGCAGTCTAGCCAGGCCTCGAGAGGTAGACAGGTTTGCTAGGTAGGATATCCCAAACAGAGAGGGGGATGAGGGGAGAGGGTGAGGGAAGGAAGTGAGAATCTCTAAAAAGCTGAAAGTAGAATATGGAAAGTGTTTTGAATGACCGTACATAAATAATAATGCCATGTCAAAGGGGAGGTTAGAGTGTCTGTAAATGTTTAAGGTTTGTTTTAGCCTACTTGCCCATGTGATTTTGTATTACTACAGACCTTATAACTAGATACTTTAACATTACTATCTTTTTCTTGTCTGAAATGCAGTTATTACCCTGAAGAAAAAAGTCACAACATTTAAAGCCAATAAAATGCCTGTATTCTTAGCAAAGTGCTCAGGTTCAGTCCTGTTGGTGTTTTAGTAAACTTGCTTTCCCCTCTGAATTTTTTCTGCATTATCATTCAGATCTTGTAATGTTCCCAGAAAAAGATTTGCTCCTGCACTTATGTGGTTCAGATCCAACAACGATAATGACTTTGAACAGAGAGACTGGAAGCCTTAGATAAGAGATGGGTTTGTTCCTTTGCTGCTGAACAGGAACTCACCAAGAGACCCACCATTCCAGCTCCTCTCATATCACTTCTCAAGGTCAAAAATGAAATTTAGAGCAAGTTAGCAAGTTTATTTAATTATTGCTCAGCTTCTCTGGTATTATGCAAAAGTGCTGAATTGTAAATGACAACCAACTTGGTACTGTTTACATATGAGAAAAAAGTATTCTGGGAAGTCAGATTATGAATATTATTGATCCCAAGGTCCCTAAGATGTGTCAATGTTAAAATCACAGAGCAGTGACCTGAATTTGACATGCAATATTTTCTATTCTATCTTTTACTGGCAGACAAGGCCTTTTCCTGATTACTAAAAAATGTCAATATTCACAACCCCCTTTCCTGCATGTGGTATAAGCATCTCCTTATAAAGTGACATTCACATCTTCTCTCAGAAAGAAATAATAACAACCCATGCAATTTTAAGGACAAGAGTAAATGTCAGTCACACAATTATTTGGCAAGTATCTTTACATCCTGCAAGATTTTAGTGAAAAAAGGAAAGGAGAATCACTGAGAGACACTCTCAGCAGACTGTCCAGAGTATATCATCTTGGTTGAGGTAGGTGTTGGAAGGTGTTTTCCCCAGTCATGGATCCCAGAGGGGCATTGAAGAGAACAAGGATCATCTGCAGTTCCACATATAATGAAACTATATCATGCTCCTTCCTGAAGCAGTAAGCATTCAGATTATCCTGTAGTCAACCACACTGCAAAACTTGTTAGTTTAATGTCAAAATTCTTGTCAAATCACTATCATACTTGTGCTTTCTCTTCGATGACCTGGGTGTAAAGTATATTTCAATGGCTTGGTGGAGATGCTGTCTGTGACTGTCACAAACAAAAATGAGAACATCAGACCCTACAGAGAAGATGAGATCAGCTCTAGCTACTTTGTTTTGTTGCTGTTATTCAAGAGGTATGCTGGCAATATGACAAAATAAAGAGGCAGGTCAGAGAACAAAAAATTGGTCTTTACATTTGCAAACTGTGAACTAAATGATTTTCCTACTCTTTTTTTAATACATAATCACAAAGGGAATCTCCTCCCTTTCCCGAGAATACTGAAAGAACATCTTAGTTCAATCAGGATGTGCAAAATAATAGAAGGGAATCTACCCAGCATAGAAGAATATGCCTTCAAAGAAAGGGAAAAATTATTGCTACAGGTTACAGCACAGTCTGAATTCATTAATAAAAGAGAATTAGAATAAATAATTCCAAGCAGACAGTTTAAAACAGCCCTAATTCCCAACATATATTTTTTCAATTATTTTTAATATGAACTGGTAGAGTTGGATTATTCATGGCTTATGCAGAAGACACAAAACTGTTATCAGATTTTGGGAAAAAGTTAGATTTCTACTAACATTTCAGGTCACGCAAAGGTAGTTATGGTTTATCACACCAGTGCTGTAAATCTAAGGTCTCAGATTAATCTAGCAAGCCTAACTGCTAACTTGCTTTATGTTCTGGCAAAACCCTTTGGAAACACTTCTAGATAGTTGTTAAAATACAGTTCAAACAGGTATATAAATAACCGATCTTAAACATCAAGAAATTATGTATTCAGAAACTTCAATTTTCTTGCAAAGCAATGTTTATTCAACTGATTCTAGACATGCAATTGCATACATAAACATCACGTAATCTCACATTAATAATTTTAAAAAATATTTTGATGCTTCAGCTACCATTTTTTTGAGTATATTAAATCTTTTTTTTTTAATTGTTATTGGGCAATCACAAAAAAAGAAATTATAACTTCAGATAAACCAACTGTCTATCCCGAAGACATTAATTATGATAAACACCCTCTCTTCTCTGTATGTACTGCACATAGGCATCCATAGATTGTCTCCAGATGTCATTACATCAACTAAAAGCCTAAGTATGTAGGTAAACAGAGAACTTTACCCTTGATATAATTGACTTTAAGACTGTCTCAGAAATGTGTGCAATACCTGTCTCCTTGGTATTAAGTCATACCTTTTCTAGCAGAAATATTTTCACTTAGTGCAATCTGTGGCAAAAAGGTTTATCTGTCTGTAGCCTGTGGCTCAGTCTAATATGGTCCAGTTATATGGTGTAGGCTCAGCTTTACTGAAAAATTGTTGAGCTGTGAGAGAGGATGTAGGTGAAAGCCAGCTTTTTATTCTTGAAAGGAAATAAACAAAGACAGAAATTAAAATATTGAAAGACTAGTAGCAACTCAGATACTCAGGGGAAAATAATGTTATGAAAAGGTACCAAATGCTGAGAAGAAGCAATGAATCAAAAGATGAGAACACAAAAAGATGAAGAACCAGTGTATTTCAAAGACCAGGGAGGGTCTGACTCTCTCCCACCAGAATAACAATTGGGCAGCAGAGGCTCACAAGGTGCCTGTACTGAAGATGCTGACATGCTCATGCTTAGTCTAGTTACGCTTAACTACTCGGTCTATTTAGCCAGTCAAAAATTGCTCTATATTTACAAACTGTGTATAGTACTGCTACAGAGGCTCTGCACATGGTGAAAGGTGAAGACATTACAGGGACCAGATACATGAAGGATTACATTTACCTGATAATTTGAATGTTTGGTGACTGTAGTGACATACCTAGAAAAAGTACTCCAGCTTCTGGAAAGAAGAAACTGCTTTTTGTGTTAATAAATAGAGACAAAACTGTAGCATTAATTTTATATGTAATGAAAACACTAATTTTGCACTCTAAGCCATATTCTTTAAGTACTATATTTTATGTCTCTATATTGATAGAAAATATCCATGAGTTGTAAGTATTTCATTGACATATTAATTTCATAAGAAAGTCTTATTATACTCAAAATAAGCAAAAGGAATGGAAAAAAAACCCAACCCAAATCAAACAAAACTATGACTGCATATCAGGTTACACAAAACTAAACTACAGAACAATTGTTTGGAACTTGAAGATACAAACTAATCCCCTTTCAGGGAGACTCCAAAAATAATGCAGTAGGACATAAAATGGTTTAATAAAAATTTGGTCAGTTTCTCAGGTCATTTTGAGACTGAGGGATGCCAAATGAATGTACAGTAACTGAATATTCCCTGCACCTTTCAGAAGTCATTGTTGATAGGGTACAATATTGTGTGCTAACAGCTGCCAGTTATTAGTCTCAACTTAATCTAGTCTCTTTTGGGTAGGAGGCTCTAGAGTCACCAGCACAGTCCTCTCTGCTACTTTATTAATAGAAACTGTAATGGAAGCACACATCTGCCATCTATCCCAGCCTCTGAAGTACTCTTTACAGATTTTTGAAAGTCTTGTGGATAGAAAAGTGTTGTTTTGTTTTGTTTTTTGTTTTGTTTTTCCCCTGCTACCTTTCTACATGAAGATGCCTGTATATTGTTTACCACTAAACTCTAAGTAGAGTTTAAAAAATACAATGGGACTCTCAGATAGAATGTGGGCCTTTCATAGAAACTATTATCAGGTGGATATAGGAATGAAACTGATACTTTACCTGGTCAGATAGCAAAATTTTATCTTTACATTTTTCAGTGGAGGAACAAAGTTATTTCATTCTGAGACTTTTCTTCCTCCTGAAGGAATATGCCAAATAAATGTTTTTCTGTCATAATGTTATGAACAACTATAATCACTACATAGTTAAAGTTTTTTCTTTGACATTTTTTCAGTCCACAGTGACCAGATAGGGACAGAACATTGAGTACATAGCTCCTAGACCACCATTAGCCTTTACATTCTCTGTCTTCACCTCAGGCCCAGTAGTGAACCATTATTTTGGTACTTTCATTTACATACTTACTTCCTTGTTTTAAACACTTTTTTCTCCTAAGGCCTCTCCTCAGGGTCTCCTCAGCTAGACCCTTGGGTCCATTGCCAGTTTCCTGTTTCCAGCATTCCTGGGGACAAAAATATTAGTTCCCTAGTTTCAATCATCCATTCCTAGTGTCTTGTCTCAAAGGAAGACAGTCTTTGAAGTTGAACAGATGCTCACATTAGGAAGGTTTGAGACAAAAAATTGTATCACTTTGTGATCTATAATGCATTTTGCTTCATTAGGTTCCTCACCATTCCTAAGTAATCTGAGCCTTAGTGAGGCTGCCTTAGGTCAGAACCTGCTCAGGGCAATTTCTTTCCTCTTTAAGAGGACAGAATGAAGTATAATGACTCTCTAAAGTCACTGCTAGAAAGTCTACTAAGACTCTTATTTTAAAACCAGACAATATTCAGTCCATCATTGAGTTTATTTTTTCTTTGTTGAGTAGAAATTGAAGACAACTGAAGTTTTTCACAAGCCACTTAGAAGGTACAATCCAGCCTCTTAAAAATGCTCCGGTTGTTGCCTATTCTTAAGTATCTGTGTACTAGCAGATGTTGATCTACTGAACATTTGAAAATATAATTAGTATGAAGAATATGTCTATTTCAGGAGGGGAACCCCCCCCCAAAAAAAAAATTCATAGTATCTTTTGCTATGAGCCTCTAGGTCTTTGCTGGAAATCTAAGGCTTCTTTGATACTCTCAGATCAAAATCTTTTAATTTCATGTACAGCACATTAAAAAAAAAAAAATTTAAACAAGAGACTTAGCCCCCCAGAAGCACTGATCTAAAACATATCATGGATTAGGATATGTTCTGTTTGGATTTTTGTGAAGGATGGATTTGACCAGTCTATTTAGGCTGAGGAATCGTAAGCTAAGCAAAAAAATAATGACAATATTTTTTCGATGAACCAGTGGAAAAAGAAAGTAATATAACCTATTTCTACTCAGACAAAAAGTTGCTGAATGAAATTCATACACATGGTACTCAGAATTCACATTTACAGTTATAACTTCATGTGACACCATCACTCTTCAATCATCAGAGTGGGGAAATTATTATCAGAAAGTGAAAAAACTAGACAAAATAAAAATATTATATTGATTTCTGTGTGTATGGATGGCAACATAAAAACATAATAACAGTCATGAAAAATATTTTTCCTTGAGGCTAAACCAGACCCAAATTAATCAGGATTGGGTTTACCACATGTGGCTGCATTTCCTGGTAAGCAAAACTTGTCTACCATTGTTTCATACCCTTTTGCTGAGATTATTAATTCTAAGACATAGCACCATACATAGGCAGCTTTTTTTGTGCATGCTTTAATTTATACCCTTAACTCTATAAAGCATTCAGTTGGTGCTGCTCAGTACTTCAGAATTTTATGTCTTTAGGGAGGAACCATCTGTTACAATAGCAACAGCAAGGTGCCAAGCCTCAAAGTTGCGACACTCTGTAACTCTAGTTACATGCTTATATTAACATTTAGTAGCCTGAAAAAGAGGCTATTAAAAAAAGAAAAACAAACAAACAAAATCCCAAAAAATCCACCAAAACCCCCAAAATGTGAAAGTGCCCACCCCATTTCTCAGATGCAAGAGTGTTGCAAGACGAACCTCTTTTAGGCCATGGCACTGCAAGGTCCAACCAGGTGTTCCAGCAGAAACTCACAAATAGTGCTCCGAGTTTATAGCCTCAGGGTTGACTAGTCTGGATCAGTGCTGTTGCTCCAAGAGCAACTGACCTCTCTGCTGGCTTGCTCAGGACTGAGCTGAGCCTGTGCTTCAGGCCTCACCTTTTATTGGCCCCCTAATCCTGCTCATGCACAGTGGGGGCCCCGCCCTATTCAGGCACAGGTGGGCTTGACACAAGCTCATGCCCACTGCCTGGTAATTAGTGGCACCTGGTTGCCTCATTTCACTACACAAGAGGATTCAAGAACTGCCTATTTTGTTCACGTGTATTGAGTAGAGACCTGTTTAATAATATAAATTTAGATCTCATTAACTCATTAGGAAATGTAACAGCATGAGAATAGGACATGGCTATTGTTCTAAACCTTCTTTCACTAATTCAGAATAAAATCAGCCATTATCGTATTGTCTTTACAATGGAAATTGCTCCAAAAATGTCAACAAACACTAAAACGTTTCTGAAACAATGTGCAATACTATTAAAGGATTATGAAACCGTCCCCTAAATTGTATGAGTTGCCTGTTGATTAAACAAAACAAAAAAAAAAGCAAAACAAAACAAAACAAAAAACTAGAGAGAAGTAAAAAAAAATCTAGAACTTTGAGAAAATTTTGCCATCAGAAACAATCTCCTTCAGTACCAAATCTGTCACCTTCCCATCATACTTGTAATTTCCAGAATGTGGACTTCTGGAAAATGATTGCTGCAGAAGCACAGGAATGTGCAAAGCAGAACTGATGCTTTTCACATAGACGAGGTAAATCAAATAGTCTCTCAGCAAAGTGCTGGTCATAAGATTGAGCTTACCTAAAATCAGCAATCAAGAAGAAAGTTATCTTCAAGCTTATTGTTTTTTATGTAGTCCTGATTACAGTAAATATCTCTGAAATTCAAGAGGCAATATGTATGTTTGTGCATACATTCTTTCTGCTCCAGCCTCCCCACATGAGGACTGACATTGCAGCACTGACCTGGGCTGAACACAGATGCGGGGTAGGATAGATTATATTTAAACCAAGTTCAGCAGTATCCACAGCCACTTGATATTTTTCACTGAGGATGCGGCAACCGTTAAGCAAAGAAGATGGATCAGCATTATAGAATATAGCAACCTTTAGAAAAAAGAGGTGGATCAGCATTTTTTTCTTACTGGCCCTGAATTCAGAGTGGTTCTCTTGAAGGACATAGGCCTGAGGGCTTTACATCTTTTGCAATGTTATGAGATCAGTGAGCAAAGCTGTTTATAATATCTAGTCTGTAGAGCAGCACTGTAAGCTTATTCTGTAAATATTCTTGATGTTTCCATCCCTCCAGTGATGACAGAAACATCCACTGCAGTGGAACAATGAAGACATGAGTACTCCCTCATGGCTGGCCCCCAGGCCTTTTGGAAGACTAGTGAGTAACCCCAACAAGGGCTGCTTGGAATTTTTATGAAGCATATAGGCGACATAATATGCCTAATGAAGAGATAATTATTAGTAGTTATTCTAACTAAGAAGTTTCTGGTCCAGTTCTAGAAATACTTTAGCATTAGTAGTTTTGTCATGGTTCATACAGGACCAGGATTTCTCTTTCCAAAACAGCATGTTAGAAAACAATAGTATATTGAAGCAGTAAAGAATTTATCTAAATGTATTTAAAGAGGGACTTAATTTGCTGTTACATTGTGCTTTATTAGTGGCCTGTTCAGACAAAAAAGGAGTACTGTAGCATTACTGTAGCATTATGTCAGAGAGTGAAATCAGAAATAACACTAGTTTCAATGAAATTACTTCTCTTTTATAAGGTGACTAAACTGAAGAGTTCCTGCTGCTGAAGCTCTTTATTATTATAACTCCCACAAATGAAATATATCAAACCTTCAGATGATCAGTCTAAGGTTTATGTTTTAAGTAACACAAGTAAAAATGGGCTTCCTTCTTCATCAGGGACACAGTTACTTGGGCTTGTGGATGAGACTAGAGAATCCACGGCTGTCAAGCAATGACAGTTTGAATGAAAGATTACAAGGAAATGAGAGTGTGGAAAAATGTCTCATGGACACAGAAAAGTAAGATGTTTAAGAAACAGCTTCAAATTCAGGCAAAATAAGAGCTTCTCCTGCCAAATGAGTGAAACTTGTCAAGTCTACGAGATCTCTTAATTAGCTGGAAACATGAAAGAAGCTCCCTTTGAGAGATTCAACCTTACAGGCATCATGGTTTGTTCCTCGCCAGGAGAATATAAAATTTATAATGAATTTATTAAACTCATAAAGCAACTTGGATGAGCTAAAAATGTAATTGAGTAATCACGGGAGAAATTATTAATAATGTGGAAACAGTGTCTTTCAAACTGGGAGATGGGAAGTGTTCAAAAGAGTTGGCATGCTTCATGGTTTTAATATACTGCAGGGTCAAAAAAGACAAAGCCCCCAAAATCCCCTTCTTTCAAAACCTGCAGGTCTCTACAATCTTTAACAGATTTTTGTAAATGTTTTAATAGGAATCAGAAACCCAAGCTTATTTACAACAAAACAAACCTAGCAGTTCTGCAGATGATTTGACTTTCTCCTAACAGTTCATTGCTGTTCCACACTCCATTGAGCTGCGATGACAATGAGAGAATAAAACACACATCTCGCAGCATTGATTTGTAAACTGTTGCAATTTGAGGGGATTATGCTGGGTAAACATTTACAAACTAAAAATGCACAGCGCCCTCACTAGGATATTTCTATCTCCTCTGTTATCCTATGCACCTGACTGAGGCTGCTGGACAAAATATTGGGATGTTGAGATTTTGTTTGGTGGTTTTGTGTTGTTTTTAAATCATCAAAACAAGTAAGCATCAATTCTAGTTGCCATAATTTTGGCACCCCATATGTGCCCTTGAAAAAAGACCCCCAGTTTCTAGAGTTCACATTTTAAGCACTGCCTGAAAAATGGACACCTGAACTGCTAATCTGATAAAACTACTAAATTTGAAAAATTCAATTCTTGGTGAATGAAGGCTTGAAAAATCCTTTCTCAGACGAGATGCTTCTCCCAGTAGCAACTGCACAAATAATCCTTGCATTGCTGTTCCTTGTATGGACAAATGACAATGTCAATATGAGCAGGGACTGCAAGAACAGACTCAATCGAGAACAAAAGGCACAATTTAACAGCAAAGTCAATGATCAGAGTCAGTCAAGGACAGAGGGTGCCTGATAACCAGGTTTGTTTTGTTCTTTGTATATATTTTTTTTCTTTTTTAAATTAAGTTCAGTTCCTGTACACACCAACTGTTAAATGTTAGCTGAAATATATCTATTAAAACAAATGTTGCTCTGGGTTCTCCAGTCACACATGGAGAAAAATATTTGGAAGGCTGATATCATAGTGTAAAATAGTCTTTTAAATTGTACTGCGGGGACCAGTATTCCCATTACAAGCAAAGGAACTGAGCTATAAACAATTTTGATGGGGACTTCAGTGAACAAAAAATATCTTTGTGGTGTCTGATGGATCTGTTCATTAATAGTCTCTTAGATGAGCTATAAAGATGCAGGCAATTGCTAGACTTGCAAAAACTTGGCTTTACTCCCATCTCAACATTAAAGACTTTGTGACTGCACACACTTTATTTTTTTTTTTTTTTTAAAGACCTAGAACTGAAATCTGGTTTTTTTACATCTCTGAAGTGGGGCATGTTAAGTCATTACAGGGCACTTAAAACCTAGATTTTAAAAAACTTTATCAGGGTTTTCTTAGTCCCTCTTTTACTTTCAAACTGAAGCAAAGAGCTTGGAGAACATATAAAGGCCAGACAAAAGCAACACACTTTAAATGAATTTAAGTAAGGTATTATGAGTAGCAAGCCAGACAGGAAAGGACCCCAGTCCAGAAGACCACACCAAGTGTATGAATAGTCCTTCAGTGCACTTCTCAGTGCTGCTGGATACCATGTACAAACAAACTGCATCAGTAAATTATCAAATACAAACTTGTGGACCAGATAATGGTCCTGAGAATGGCTACAATCCCCTTTGCACTGCTGTAACTGGTAGGAAATGAGGCAGCAGTTGCCTTACAGGGAAAATTAGAACTCTGAATATGATTAAGTCGGTTTGGTTTTACATACACTTTGCATCCATGCTTGGATCTGATCCAGCCCAGCCAGGGAATTTGGTGGGATTAACTCAAACAGTTTTTCCTCCGTTACTGTGGTATTACCACTGATGGTTTACTAAATGTCACCTCTTCTCTACGGTAGGTAGAGGATGAACAAAACACATGCATAACACACATTCCTGTGCTGGCTCACTCACTGACATTGCTTTAAATTTGCTTATTTCTACACCTGGACAGCAGAGGCCATCAAAGAGCAATTAAACACAGCAGCTCCAGATCTGAACTTGTTTGGAACTCTAAGCGCCTAGAATGTACAAGTCTATTAGGAAGTTCAATAAAATAAAAATGAAATAATGTGAATTATTTATACTTCGGGAACTCAGGCAAACATAAAATTTTCACTTTATGTAGTAACTGGACAGTCACTTCCAAATGAACAAGTGCAAAGATTTTCACTTCCCAAGCTCAGAAGACTCATTAAATAAAATGTGCATAATCTGCATGAATAAATGGAGTCTTTACAGTAAGGAAAAATGTAGATAAACAAGATAAACCAGGTGCCTCGAATTGCCAGGGAGTGGGTGTGAGTCCACCTGTGTCTGATTAGGACAGGCCCCCTATTACCAGGGGACCAATAAAGGTGGGACACACACCCACAGAGGAAGCTCAGCTCATTCTGGTGTGAGGCATGGAGAGGCCAGCAGCTCGTCGAACCTGGGGAGCAAGAAAGGCTCTTCCTACTACACTTCTACCCTGGAAGCGCTGTGTGGTGGCTGGAGTCCTGGAAGAGACCAGCAGCTCGTCGAGCTTCAGGAGCAAGAATGGCTCCTCCTGCTACAGAAAAACTGCCTGATCTTCTGTTTTTGGGGGATTTGGGGAGTTGTGTGTCTTTATGCATAATATTTTCATGTGGTATTTGTAGTTTTCCTATGACATTATAATTTTTCAATCAAGGAACTGCTTTAGTGTCCTAGTGATATGGAAAAAAGGTCCACATAAATCCTATCATTTATGTGAAGGGATGTTTGACATCATTTGCAGTTTAAGGTTCTTTCTCTCTTTTTGTTGAGAACCCTTGTCATATGTCTCTGTTAGAGACAACTTGATCCTGAACAAAGTTTCCAGTTTATTTTCTATCAGAAAATGTCGTATCTTTAAAAAAGTCCCTTAGCTCTATAGTAAAATATCTTATGCTGGATAAAGTATCCCTTATCCTGCAGACAGATGTCTGGACAAAGGCAAATGAAGAGAACTTGATTACAGAGAAAACATCTTTTAGCCTCATTAACTGAAAACATAAAGAATTTTCTTTCATTGTCATCATGGCTCAAAACAATACACACTTTTCTTCCAGTTTCCCTATTCACTTATATTTGCATTTAGAAAATAATAGGCAAAAGCAGTTTTGGTTAAATTAAAAAAAAAAAATCTGGACTAACAGCTTTTTTCTAGTTAAGTAACTCGGATAGAAAATTCCTACCTATGACTTTAAGCATTTGAGAAAATATTTAGCAAATTTTGGTAAATTTCTTCAGGATTATTTTTCTTCACAATTTTGCCTTTCCAATTTTGTAGGGGGGGCTTAGCCCGAATTCCTATGGAAGTGGTAACCCTGCACCACTCATTAAAAACCAGAATGTAACAGAGTCTTGTTTCAGTAGTAGCCATGCTTATTAGATGCTGCATATTGCTGAAGCAGTTGAGCTTAAAGAGGAATGTCTTCAAGCATGTGCCAACATGTTTTCTTCTAAGAGAATCCCATTTTCATAATGATAGAATTTAAACTCAAGCAAGTGTCCAAAAGCTTTTAGGGTCTTATGCAAAATTAACCAAATCATTTAGTGCTCGTCCATTATTAAATCATATCCTTAAGAACTATTTTACTTAATCAAATTTAAATCAAATAAACAAGATAATTCTATACTTTGCAGGAGGCATGTAAAGGCCTTTCAAATCCTGGAAATAAAGCATCAACAGGATTAGCAAGTCTTTTGGTCTCCCAAAATGCATATGTATCAGCTTTAGCAATATGAAAGTGCTTGGGAGGAAAAAGAATTGAAGCTTTATACCAAAGTCCTTCATCACCCTGGGAAGTAGGAATGGAAGCTGTTGAATGAAAATACAATAGCCCTTCCTGTATTCATTTTAGCAATACATGTGTCAAGGGGATTCGTGTTATTTAAAAAAAAAAAAAAAAAAGCAAAAACGGGACAAAAATCATTTGAAGTGACAGGTGCATGAACATTTGCAGATCTGAAAGGATCTTTACAGATTAAAATGTAAAACACAGATAAAAAGAAAGTGTGGCTCTTCCGTTTATACACAGTAAAGAAATGCAATGACTTTGTCTACAATACACAGAGGTAATGCACGAATTGGAAAGATTGTTATTGAACAGTTCACTCAACTAAAATAGTAGTGCAATTACACACTTTTAAGAAAGAAGATACAGACTCTTATTATGGTTTTAACAATACAGGTCCATTAAAAATCTTACTAAACTGGGTCTGAACAAAGTTGGAAAATCATAGCTTAAAGCAGTAAAATGTGATAATTCTTTTCATAGAACCAAATATGGATTTATACAACTGAGTATGACATAAACAATGGGCTGAATGAATTTAACACCAGGGAGTCTGGTTGAGCTTTTGAAGGCATTATAAAAACATGCATCCTTTGTGATTACTTTTTTCACAATATTGGATAAAACCCAGGGATGGTTCTAATACTGGAGATGTAGCCATAAGCCAGATTCTGGCCAAAAGATAAAATAATTTATATGCAGTGACCCTTCAGCAGGAAATGTTCCTAGGGGCAAAAGGACTTATGTAAGCAATTTCAATACACATATTTAGAAATATAAAGGTTACAGAATAAACAATTAAAGCATGTTTATACTATGCTATTTTTGGATGGCATGATCCGAGGAACAGCCACCAGTGCAAAAAATTACACAGGAGGTGACAGAATCAGGAAATTTTTTTTTAACATGTAAGATTCATGACAACACCCAGTCTTAATAACATTTGTCCGCAGTCCTTAGTTGACCAAATTTTTTTTTGAAAGATGGACATGCTTTATCCAATTTAAGTACTTACGGATTTGCATAAAAGGATGATGATATAGAATGTTGTATTACATGGTACAAGGACATTTATTTCTAGTCGGTGATACTGTAACTTGCTATCCTCTCTGGAAAAAGAGCTTCAACTGGAGCTACTTCAACCTATGCTCTTAGCTGAGTATAATTACTATTTTTCCAGGCTTTCATAAGAGGAGGTAAGAAACACTGCAAAAAAAAAGTGGCCAAAAATTACAGTAGCTGTTGATATTCTGATCTCTCACTGATTAAGTTTAGGCAGGAGTTTTTTCATTAAAATAATGTTGGGGCTGTTCTCTTAAAGTTCACTGTTTGTCCAGTAATCGTGGCATACTATTCATGGATTCACAAGTTTCCCTTGCTAAGACAAGCTTTATTCATCTGAGGGTTCTATTTATACTCGTAGCCATTCCCTCAGGACCCTCCCAAGGATCCTCCCAGGTTCCTCCCACCAAGGGTTCTGGTGTTTTTCTTCTGTTTCCCTGTAGTTTTCCACCATCCCTTCTGGTAAACAATGTAACTTCATTAGCACATTCCTTTCTTTTCACCCACATTAACTTTGCTACCTCACATATGTCCCCCTTTCTTGTTTTAGCAAACTTATCAATGGCACAAGTTAATACAAACTAAAAGTAAACAAAAATCAACACAATGAAACCTCCCAACATAATAAAAGTTTCCATTCCTTATCAACTTCAAATATTTAGTCACATGCAACAAAAACCATCACAACCATGTCCATAAGCAAGAAGCAAAAAAATCAAGAGCTTCATGGATGGTCAGAGGTAGTGTTAGTCCTTTTCCTTTGAGGCTGGTCTCATATATATGGCTGGGATCCAGAAAGGCCCAGACTGTGGAAATACAAGCATACCCTCGCTTCCTGGTCATTGAAGGAAATGACCCTTCCCATAAATACGTATTAAGGTCCTGAATTTTAACATAAGCTTTCACTTGCTGTATACTTAGCACCTTTCCAAAACGTTTTTCTATTGGAGTCATAATTTTCTGCTCATTTTAGGAAGACATAGAGCTCTTTTTGTAAGCATTCACGGGGGGTGTACTCCCAGGCTTCCCCTTTTCTGCTTTTACCTGTGCTGGAACACCAAGCACTGCAAATGGAGACAGAAGACATCTCTTAACATCATGAGACTTTTCCTCAGTATAAGCAGACTTAAAGCTAAAAAGACATCAATGGAAACATAAACATTTTAGATCTGAACCTTGTCTGCTAAAAGGTCAGCAATCTTCCTGCCTTCCGACACAGGGCCATGAAGGTTAGAATGAGAACAAACCTAAACTCCAAAATAAGGCACCTTCCAACACAATAACAATATTTGCTAAACCCATTGTTCCCGTAACCCTAAAGGCTGCAATGGTGTTAAAAAAAGAAAACGGTAAAACAGGTGCTCCCCAGTGTGAGAGTCTGACCTCACTGATTTGCAATTGTCTCAAAAGAGCAATTTTAAAGTGAATAGCCCTGGCTAGGCTGGAGGACCTGGCCTGGCCAGAACTGAGCAGGAGGTGACACCTTGGGAAGGGATAAGAACTGCTGGGTGGAGACTACTCCCCTTTCAGAGAGCCAGCCTGCAATGCTGGGATGTCCCTCAAGACATGACTAAGCCACCTTGATTGTACTTGCTAACTACCTGGCTAAGGAGGCTGGAACAGAGCAGGGAGTGGTGCCTGTAAGGAGATAAGAACTGATGAGTGGGTGGGGGACTCCCCCCCCCCCATCTGCAGGCATCCTGTCTGCAATGGCTCTAATGCCAATGCCCCTGGCTGCTGTGGCAGCTGACTGACACCTGCCCCTTGGGAACAAAAGGGACACAGGGGTATATATGGCTGTCCATGCTGTGGCTGTTTGGTCATCTCTTGACCTACTGCCAACTCGTATCGAACCCTGTCCAGAATCAGAGACATTTTGAAGAAACTCCCTGGATGGCTGGGCCCCTGGTGGTGACTCGCTCTCTCTCTCATTCTTTCTGCCCACCTTCTTACCCTTTTTCTCCACTTTTCTTTCTTATTCTTTCTTCCCACTTTCTTCCCACTTTCCTCTCTCTTATATCTTATTTTCCTCTCTCCCTCTTTTGCCTGGCTCTATAATTTTACCTGTGTCAATTATCAGATAAAGTCTGCTTGCACCCGACCCTTCTACGGTTGGACGTTGTTTCACAGATCCAAAACAAAAATAAATTTTAATGTTACCTCAGACCATAACACTCAGCTTGTCACTGCTGTAGTTGCTCACACCACCCCTGCTTCGCCACTCTGTCTGGTGCCGCTGCCTCTTTCATCTGTCACAGCATGGCGGTGCCGTTGCAGACCCGCTCTGCTGCTATCTGCTGAACCCGACATTGTGCAGCACTGGGGTGCCCAGGCATGCTGTTGGCTCCTTGCAACAGCCACGCTTTTGACACACCTTGAGCAGAGCTGTCTGCAGTCTACTCGGGTTCTCTGCTCGACCTCCGTCTGCTTCATCTTGACCACTCCTGTCCTGGCCGCTCTCTCCTCACCACAGGTCGAGGGTGCTCTCCATGGCCACCCAACTCCCCCATGGCTCCCTCCACCTCAGCCGCCCTGTGACCTCCTCTCAGGGCTGCCAGCCGTGGGCTGCTACGTGTCTCTGCTGTGCTTTAACTGGCAGATGAAATCTCTGGTGTCACAGCACGGGTGCTCACGGCGTGCTGCACAAACAAGCACGGCACGTGTGTGGCAGGTGATTTTCTCAGCAGCTCCTGGCCGAGGACTGGCAGCTCCACGTGCAGGAGCGCTGCCATTTTGCGAGATGTCCCACCACTCCTCTCCCAGAGCTGCACCTGTTTTTCATGTCAGTCTGTTGCCAAATGCTGGGGAGGGAAGAAAAACTTTGGATCCCGCTTCAGATCTATCTTTCCCGGAAAAAAGGAAAAAACTCCAAGAGCATTTCCGGTGAGGTTGATGTTACCATGCTGATGACTGGGACAGACGGATCCCATGTCTGAATATGGTCCCTGAGACTGGTGTTGCGTTTTGAAATGGCAGTCTCACCACCAACTTCCTCCAATACCATGGAGCAGCCACTGTTAGAAGGCTAAGGCCCCACATAAGTGTTTAATGCTTCCAAAAGTGTTCACCACAGCCCTAGCACTGCAGTGCTGGCTTTGTCATACCACATTTCTAAGTCCCATAGTTGGACCCCGATTCTGTCCCATATTTCAGAATCATGTGCATTCTGTGAATTTAAAGAGGGCTCCTTTTCCTTGGCCCATGAAAGGAATTAAAACACTATCGAAACCTCTTTCTGTTCCACTGTAATATAATTTCCCATCTCCAGTTCTTGTCTGCTTACCTTCTGCCCAGCAGAGGTAACTGATGGTACGCACAATTTTTTTTTTCTATTTTTGGCTTTAATTTGGGCAAGCTATGCCACTGATATGGACTGCCATCTGCTTTTAATCTAGTCCCAATGTAGGTGCCATTTTTGGAGTACTATTCATGGATTCACAAGTTTCCCTTGCGGAGACAAACTTTATTCATCTGAGGGTCCTCTTTATACTCTTAGGCATCCCCCCCAGGGCTTTCCTAAGGATCCTCCCAGGTTCTTCCCACCAAGGGTTCTATTGTTTTTCCTCTGTTTTCCAGTAGTTTTCCACCATCCCTTCTGGTAAACAAGGTAACTTCACTAGCACATTCCTTTCTTATCACCCACATTAACTTCACGACCTCTCACAACTAATGAGTCTCCAGATTTCTTTATATAATTAATATATTACTTCAGAACCAAGCTTGAAGGGTAACTGTTCTTTTGGAGGAGTGACATCTAATAGTGCCTTGGCGATCATTTTTTCTTTAGACAACAGGGTTGGCTTAAGCTTCCTAGAAACTAGAGGTTAGCAACCTTAGAGAGAATAGAAATATAAGTTTTATTAGCTCTTTTTTGCTGCTGTTTTGCTTTCAAAGTGCACTTTGCATTAAATACAGCTGCTGTAAATAGTGGTTGAGAAGCAGAACTGTGACAAGAGACAGTGAAGTGGAACCTTCTTTCCCTTCTCTTTGTCCACAGGTTTGCAGCTCAGGGGTGCTCTCTACTTACTGAAATCCAAACATATGTCAAGGTTTAGTGCTAGGTTGGTGATTAAATGATTGGCAAATGCTCTCTACTCTTTCTCTTCCCAGAAAGGGAAAGGAAAGAGCATTTTCAGTAAACACAAGTTTACTAAACATTTTCAGCTCCCACCTTTATGCCCAGTACAGACTGTTCTTTTATTTTGTGTTTCAAGCTTCTTTAAGAACAAAATCATGTTCTTTGTGCCTACAGTCCTCCTTTCGTGGAAAAGAATTTCTTTATATCCCTATTAAAGAAATCCCTTCAAGAGCTATTAAAGATTTCATACTTATATAAATTCTGAGTGTCCAGAGGTAGCAATATTCCATGAAAAGCATAGTTTCTTTAGCCATACTCTGGCTATATATCTACATCAGCTGCATGGCCTGTACATTGCAGCCTTACTTGAGCAGTTCTGTAGAACAAAGCAGGTGATGCAGGCACCCACTTCATGTGCATGTCAAGGGATTTTATTTTAGAATAACTCTTTTGAATCAGACTAATCTTAATAGTTGGAGTAGTCAGGGAGCATTCAGTTTGTGGCTTCTGGTTGAGCCACCTCCTACAAGGATACAGCACATGAAGCAGCAAAGCACAGCAATAAGGAGCCAATGGTAAGCTGGCATCAGCAGTAAGCTCCTGATTTGAGGAAAACTGTTAATATAAATACATCCTCTGGCATATAAAAACATTTACAAAAGTCAACAATCCACAAAAGTTGTTTTTTTTTTCTTCTCTTTGTCTATGTCTGTCTTCCATGTTCCCTCCATGCTTTAGGTCCCTCTGATAAATCTATGAGAAATGAGTCACAAATATCTCCATCTTATCTGAGAACCACAATTACTAGAAAAATTTTAATAAATTGACAAAAAACAATCAACATGAATTTCAGGTGGGGTGCTTTGCAACAATTTAAAATGAAGATTAGTGTCTTCAGAAAACAGGATAAAAGAAAAGCAGGTCTTAGGATGACTTTAGAAGTGATGTGTTTGCTCTTCAGTGACTATATAAATTATTTTATGTGGATGGTATCATATATACTTCTATAAGGTTAAACTATGTATAACACACATAATAGGCCAAAGACTCCAGATTCCTAAATAGGGCAGCTCTGTCTTTTGTGAGTATGGGCAAATCTTGGGGCAAATCTTGGGGCAATATATGTTCCTTTGCAATCTGCCTTATCTAAATCATGAAGTATCTAAAAAAAGTGCCTCCCAAGGGCCTGTTTTTCTAAACTAATTTTGGAAAATGTTCTGTTTTGAGGCACAGTTCCCTCTAGCTAAATTCTTGTTGATTGGAATACCTCGGCTAGAAATGCATAGTTAAAATACAGCTTTTCATCTGTCTGGATTATGTCTTGTAATTGGTCTCCTTACATTATTTGAATTCATTTATGCATAGTGTGAAATGCTTCTAATTCTTCTGTAATGTTTCTGCTTTCCAACACAGGCTTCAAAAAGCCAGGAGCAATTTTGTTCATCACATACTGTTCTGCTGCTGTCAGGTGCAAACTCAACAGAGACAACAGTGATGGCCAGGGCTGGTGTTTCCAACAAGCAACATCTGTCCTGTTGTCAACACTGTCGTACTGCACAGTTGTGCACTTCTGTACCTCCTTGTTACAATCACAATGTCTCCTTTCATTATATATGCTTTAGAACAAGTGGTATTTCCTTTAAGAAAGGTACTTCATGGCACCTGAAACACTGGCTTCTATACACAAAAAACTTTTAGAATAAGAGTTTTTCTTGCAATTAGAAGTATTTAAGGGTTGTCTTCCAAAATTTGGGCAGAATTTTTTTTCCTTTGAAGATTTATGCTCTATTTGTGTTCAGTTTAAACATCTATCCTAATTTCTTGTCTTGAGGTAGACTACCACAGACACCATCTTTCATATCGTGGAGGCTTCTTGAGTATCTTAAATAACAACATGTGACATTTTAGTCTGGTGTTCAAAATAAGCTGCAATTCTTACTGCAGTATAATTTTGCTTGAAATAGAATTAGGCACATTTGCAAATCTACAGGGCAATTTCTTAAATACTGTATTCTATAGAACACACAAATGTATGTTTCTATCTATAAAATATATGGCTATCAGATTAATGGCAACTGCAGAAAGGCAATCTTTTCTTTTAGGAGTAATAATTTAGAAGTCTGGCTGATAAATGTACATATATGTTTACACTAATAGCTCAGCCTAAGGCAAAGGCAATGTTTGCAAATAGCTAAAGTAGAATTTTTTTTAATATCACTAAAAATTTCCTCACATTTTTCTGCATTATTTTATTGGTTACATTTCAAGCTAAAAGATAGTTTAAGTACCCATATGAATGTTGACTTTGACTTCCACCCCACAGGCTCAGGAAGCCCTATCTCTTCTAACTCACAATTCTTTTCTTTAGAAATAATTCAGTTTAAAAAAGTGGGATCTTTCACTATTACCATTTCCACTTACGGCAAGGTTGTGATCGCTTCGTGCTTTCTACAAAAGCCTTCTCTCTTACTGTCATTCCCACCCCATGACCTTTATGCAGCTTCTGAAGTCCAAAGGTTCTAGCCTCCATGTTCTGGCTGGCACGTTGTGGTTCTTGCCTGATACTTCATCTTCCATCCCATTGCTCATTTCCATAATTCACACACAAGGCTTAAAGACAGCATTTTGTGTTTGAGCCCATACCTGGTTTACTTCAGCTCTTCATTCAGATTTGAAATACTGTGTACATTCTTTTTCCTTTGTTTCCTTTTTCATAGACTGAGGACAGGTAATCTTTTACATACTTTACATGGCAACAGCATTTGACATCTCTATCATGGAAGCACTGTGTGGCATTTTAAAACCACACAGATGGTATTGTCTAACTAGGTACTATAAGCATGGCAGGGTTATGGGCCTGTCAGTTCAAAGCTGTTTAAGATACTGTCTACTATTTAGTTTAAGTCAACTATCAAGGAAGAGAAGATAAAACATAAACATATGCTTCTCAAATAAAGAAATACATTACCATGTCTGGTGTTAATGAAGGTAGGACAAACAATAACGGGCCTAAGACATGACGAAGAAGAATCTCATCAGATGTTGCACCTCGGTAGCAATAATGGTTTTGAAGCACCAGTGGTAAAGATTATCTGGGGGAAATGTTCTTGTCTTCATCTCTGGAAGTCTTCACAAAGAAATGAGAAAAGCACATCAGGAATAGCATAAGTATGAAGAACAGATATAAGGCAGGAGGATGGACTTGAAATTTTCTTAAGAGGCCATCTAATAGTGAGAGTCAATCGATTTTTAAGTCCTTCCTGCCCTGTTTAAGGAACTTACAAGCTACCACAAACGGGAATATTCCATCAGTAAGTGTTTTCAGCATCACAGTTCATTTCACTTTATGCTGATAGGCCTGAAAGACTGAGATATGTGAGAAAGAGGCAGGAAAAAGTAGGGATCAGTGGGCTTTTTATGGCACCAGCTCTACTATTCAAATCTGGCCAGTCTTACACTACTAGGTGTATGAGTCTGAAACTGTACACTGTACTGTCTACCTGTACAGCAAGAAAAAGAATTCATCACTGGATGGACACATGCGGTTTAATATCCAAGCAAAGTTTTTTGGGATCTCTGCTTAAAATTATGAATGTTAGTCTGACATACAGTGTTCTGCAGGTACAGTTATAAAGGGAAGTATTTTAACAAGGAATAACAACTCCTGAATTGATTAACTGTTTCATTCTGTACCACATGAATACACAGAGAACTTACCAGAGCAATCACACTGTGGGTGGCTTGTTTAGATTTAAAGATAATTCTAGATAATAAGACCCCAAAGAGTGTGACTTTTTCCTCAAGAAGAACTCCCCCAGTGTGTCATTGCTGATTGGAGGGGTAAAAAATATGGCTATAAAAATTAACACAATGCAGACACCCTTGATTTTGAGAGTACAGTGTTTGGGCCAGTGTTTTCCCTTGCTGATGACTGTCAAACTTCACTGCAATTTTCAAAGCAGTGGTTTCATGTGATTCACAACTCCAGGCATTATGATAGAAAAGAATATATTTTCACTCACAAGTCTTCAGCATATTAAATAGGAAATAAGACTTCTTAATGCCCTAAAAAAAAGAGCACTATTTCTAAACTTCATCTCCATAGATACGTAAGTTCACATTATATCCACCAAGTTGGAAGCATTTTGACATACTTCAGTGGAAGCCTGGTAACTTTGTTTAGTAGGCACACAAATTTGCCTACAAGTCAGACATGCTCCCTTGAAATTTTAAAGTCACCTAACTGTTCGTGTTGGCTCACAAACAACTCTTATTGTGTTATGTAGATATGACAAGCCTCTGACCTAGCTTTAGCTCTGTGGTGGATCTGCCTAAGAGTTTATTATTAAAAGTCATCCAAAGAACAGGCTTTTAAGCTCAAAATCTAAGTCTTATTAGAGTATGAAGTGAGGGGAAAATTAAATTGGGAAGAAAAAAAAAAGCCAGGTAGATTAAAGAAAATATAAATAAATAAAATTTATTAACATCTCTTGCACACTGGAGCAAGAGAGCTCCTTTCTCTCAGGTTTGTTCTTTACCCACTCAGCAATCAGGTTGGAGCAATACCTGTGGTACCCTGTACTTCCTAAGATGTTTCTTCAGCACGGAGGCTGTCACTCTCCCTGCTACCACATTTTGGGGATTACAAGTTGTCCTAAACTGCACATACTCAGCATGGGAGCTCACTTGGCCCATGCCCTTTCTTAGTCTGAACACTACACCACAAACTGTGAACTTCCAGAATTACATCCGCAATCTCACTGCCCCCACGACAGATGTAATGGTCTGGAGGAAACCCACACCTCACAGGAAACACGAGTATTCCTTCCACTCTGAAATTTTGCAGCAAAGAACAGAGCTGACAGAACACAAAAACATCAAATCACTGTTCTCATCAACGTTAGTGAACATTGGTGAACATTAGTAAATCAAACATTAGTCAAGAACTTTCTGAAAAAAATTGATGCCAATGTTACCATGGTTTAATAAGTAAAGCACTAGAAAAAATTGACTATTCATTCTTGGTCATAAGCTTTTTACGAATATTTTAATGAATATTAAGGATTCTGTAGAAGTAGCATAGTCGGATCATAGCAATCTAAGCACAACCTTACAAATCACCTGTGAACACTGAACCACATCCAGTTTCCCAGGATTTCATGTAATTCAGGAATATGAATAGGATGGAACTGCAGGATATACAATATCAGGAATGCTAAAATCCCCTTCTTATTCAATCAAGAATTGGATGGTTGTTTGCCAAGGGTAAATATTTAACCTGAAAAGTATATCTGGAATTTGTAATAATATGGATTATTAAGATGAAATTCAGAGTTTAAATTCAAGATTTATTAGTTTTGAAAGACATTAGAAGTAAAAGAACGTAGAGAACGTAAAATATTGTTAGATTTTACAAGTTCCTCTGTGAGCAAATTTGATTGCCTTGTAAATTTATACTTTTTTATCAAAGAAGTTAAATATTTGGAAACAAACTATTCTGTTTCTCGCCCTCTACCAATATTAAAACAATGTGTATGCAGACTAACAAATAGCAGAATATAAGGAGAAACCTCAGCATACCATAACTAAAGCAGTATCTGAACTCTAAATGTACCTATTTTCAGTTCCATATACCCACATCATATTGTGCCAGTTCTCAGTACCAACTACTAGTAGGCTGTGCCTGTAAAGCCCAAAAACATTCTGTCAAAAGCTGCCTTTGAAATTTATGTTCAAATTTTTTCTGTTCTACAGAGAAGTTTTATTTCAAAGAAATCTCCCTTCACACTTATTCTGTGTTACATACACCTCAAGTTCCTTAAACCAAGCACATATTAAATCTGCTTAGATCTAGCATATATTAAATCTATCACTTCTTCAAAAGATGTGGTGATTCACATGTGAGAGGCAACCAGAAATGGATATTTTATGCTGTTTCTAGAAATTTCTTTGTCTGATGAATGCCTAGGCAGTTTTCATTATCTCCTTCGTGAAACATTAACCCCTGCTTTCCAAGGAGAAAGAGAAAGTGATAAAAATTCACCACAGAAAAATAAATCCAGTTCAAGGCCAATTACATTATTAGTGACCAAATGCTACTTGCTTAAATGGAAGCTTTGCATGAGCATTTTACTGCACCTGTAACTTCATGCTATGACCCATGGAATAACAGTTGAGATCCTACTGCAGGAGTTGTTGTGACCAATGCCTTCAACCCTTCCAGACCATCAGCTTTGTTCACAGTAGACAAAGAAAACCTTTTTCAAGCACAGGATGACCTTGACAAGCACTTACTGATTTTACAACCAATTTTTGTATTCTGCTTGTACAAAAGAAATAAGAACATGGCCAATTTCATTAGTTTTTGGTGCTTGCCATAATGGCCACAGGTAATTGTTCCATAATCTTTATTTTAGAATGATTTAGGTGAAGCTTTAAAAATGCTTCCAGAAATTAGGATGTTCCATATTGCTCAAACTCAATGTGAGTGTTTGTCAAAAAGAGTTCCCTCTAACCTTCCCTCAGCATGAACCTGGTGCAGCTGCACAGAAATAAATACATAGCAGATAATAATAATAATAAAAAAAAGAGTAAGTGCTCTACTTTTTTTGCATGTTCTTTATCCTTTGATCTTCATTCTTTTTGTCTAGTCTCCCAATATTCTGGCCTTTTGCTTTTGTATTGCAATAAAAAAATATATATCACACTCATGATCCTAATGTTTCTCTCACAGTCCCTCTCCACCTAACTACCACCACTGAGCTTCATCTGTTTTTTCTTTTTCTAATATGTAAACATTGTGGAGTTTTGCTGTTTCTTATGAAAAAGAACATGGTTTACTGTCATGAATCTTATGTGTAGGCAATGTAGTTTATTGTAAAGTTTCCCTGTTTGCCTTGTCTAAGCTATTATGCCCTGAGTTTTGTTGAAAACTCCAGAGGGAAGAGAAAATTGCCCATTTAACTGAGCAGTAACTGCCCAGGAAAACCTTCTGACAGACTGACACTGTCAGGGAAGGTGCAGCAGAAATGAAGACTGAGAGAACTCTTGAAAAAAAGCACCAAAGGCAAAACTTCATGTCACATCACATCCTCTCATTTCCAACAAAGTGTCAACTCCAGCTTCCTCAGTCAGGTGAACAATCCTTTCCACTTTGAGGAATCTCATGATTCTTCGCTTGCTAGTTCTCCACCTCCATACCTCCCACCTCTTTGCAAGTCTCATAAATGCTGTTGCACACTATGAAAGATCTGTGCTTCCTTCGTGACAAATCTGTTGGCACCACTTCAGCCTCGCTCTCACTTTTATTCTCTGTCCTACTGCGGGAATGGGTGCAGAGAAAAGAAACCAAACAGTTTTTCAGTCTATGACTCGTTAATAACAAATGAGTCTGGAAAATACTTAAAGAGCTCAATTTTATTTTACTTTTTTTTTTTTTTTTTTTTTTACCCTCCATAAACTGCTGGTATAGACCCTGGGGTACAGGAGGCTGTGCAGCCTACCAGGGGAATGGTTCCCTGTGGTTCACTGTCAACTCTTTAGCAGAACTCACCTACCCACTGCCTAATTTGCATCCCCTGGTGTGCTCAAAGCCCACTGTTTGTTTCTTGTTTGATTTAAAATGTACAAAAAAAAAAGGACTGCCTCTTTGCAGCACAGTCTTTCTGTAGTTCATCCCTTTCATTCCTCTTATTTTGTGTCAAAAACGCCACAGACTGAATAATGAAAGGCGTTAAATATCACCAAGAAGAATTAAAATATGATTTTCCTTTTCTTTGTGCTTCATTCACATAAAAGGGAAAAAAACCCACTCCAAACCACTTTGTGTTCACTGTTTTTTCTTTTCTTTGACATGTACTTGCATAAACATGCCTACACATCATAATAATAATAATTTTCAAATATGTTTATTACATTAATGCTTGAAAGATGGTTTCAAGTTTGTCTCTTAAAGACAAATAAATTTGCATGTTCTGCCTCCCCATCATAAAAGAGAGTTTGCTTACATCCAAGTAGTATAGTCAGATGTGAAAGTCAGTACACTAAGATTCAGTCAAGCTCAGTCTTTATTCCTCAGAAATACTGATCTAGTACATTATTTAGATTTATTTGCCTAAGCTAAACTAAAAGAATGAAAGTATAAGAGGAAACTAAGCTAAGGGTGATTTAAAGTTTTTTGGGGAAAGACTGTCCCTCATAGCACTTTCAAAAAGTCTCTAGCATGAAAGAAGTTCCTTTCCTCAGATCTTGCAGCAATAAAAATAAAAATATATCACCAGGACAGCGCTGCAGTACTACTTACAAAGTTGAGGTTATCACTTATCCTCCTGAGGAGCTTTTGATTTCAGACAAGAAGTCTCATTCTAGTTCCATGAATCCTTTTGGAATCTATATTTGCTGTTGTTGTCTTCTTTCCTCTGACTAGAAATAACATTCCAAAATCTGCTGTGGAATTGCAGGTTGGGCTGCTTAAAACACAAAGAGCAGTATGTATGATATCTGGGTTACGTGGCACTGTTTGTAGAGAAAATTAGAGGTAAGTACCTATGGAACCATTGCATAAAAATTTCAGGCAGCTGTGAGTTAGCTTGCACAAGAAGGTAGTTCTGTTTTTATACCTTGCTCTTGAGCATACATCCCGTGAGATCCCAAGTGCTTTCAAGACTTTAAGAAGTCAACAGAAGTTCACAGCATTTTGTAACTGACAGGATGTGTTGAGAACATCACAAAAAAAAAGCCCAAGAAGAAACATCCATAAATAAGGCCATAATTTGTAAAGAAGGAGGAAGATAACAGTTCAATGAATAAAGGTGTCAGAGAGGCTATTGATGTATCCTAATAATCTCCTTCTCTTTGACAAAATTTTGCAACATGTCCAATTAGCATCAAAATGAGCAACATAAACCTGTTTTACTAGCAGATGGCTTGCTATTGGTATAATGACATGAATGTGTACCAAAAAAAAAAAAAAAGCAAATCCACAATGATTATTGTGTCTTTGCTGCAGGTGCAGTTGTACAGTTCAGGCTTTCTTGAAGTTAAATTTCAGTGGTAGCAGAATTGTTCCACACACTTTCAGACTTTTGGGGGTTCATGGGATGTAAAAAACAGCCCAAAGCCTTCCAAGTTCAGATTATCAAGTTTTCAAAATTGATAGGCTTGGTTAAGTGCTCAACTTGATAATCATTGATGCTTCTGTGAGTAATCAATCCCCTACTATATTTTTCCATGAAGATAATAACTTTTATAAACCATCAGATATTAGAGACATCTACCATAATTGCTTAGCTCTTGACATTAGAAAAAAAATTGAAATTTTATGAAGAAACTTGACTATTCTGAACCTCACTTTCTGCATGGGAGCACACCAGTGCCAATCAGCTTAGACTCACTTAAATAAGAACTATGTTCTTCATCTTAGATGAGCCAATATTTTGCTGATGAGGCCACAGAAGTACACAGGACTGAGATTAGAAGTCCTGATGGTGTAAAACAGGTGAAGTTTTAATGGAGCTATGTAAAATCCTGACTGATGTTTTAACAAAATGTTGCTAGCTGGGATCAGTGAATTTTATACCCATGTGCTACCTGTCATTCTGCTCCAGATCACCACCTTTGTTTGGTGCTTCTCCCCCTGGATTCTGGGATTGCTGCTGGAGGTACCTTCAGTTTATTTACTGGGATACATTCAACTCATTCTTTATGAAGAGCACAATCATTTGGAGGAAGGAGTATATATTCTGAGCTACACAGAAAGTCTATCTGGCACAGAATAAATAAGAATATACTTTAGACAGAAGATGCAATCATGAAATGGTGGAAGAGTCGAGGCATTAGGTAGTGATCCTGCAAAGAAATGAAATTTTTTTTTGAACTGTCATCAGTTTTCACAGGTTCAGTGCAACCCCCCTCTTCCCACTCTAGCCATAACTTTACACTGAAAGGACAGTCAAGGAGGAATAACATTAAACAAACAAAAACAAAACAAAAAAAAAAGACTAAGAATCCTTCAGTTCATTCTAGTCTTTTAAGTTCTTACAGCTTTCCCTGTTCTATTTAATTCAACAAGTGAACTGTCTCCTCTGCCTTGAGTATCTGCAGTCCCTTTTTGCTGTCATGTTGAAGCTGGCAGGGGAATTTTCTAATGGTGGCAAAAACTAAGATGAAGGAGAGACATTTTTCCTTCATCCTTCATCAGTTCCTCATACCTCTCTGTTTCATGGACCGTATATGTCCCATAGAACCCCGCAATACTGCAAATGAACTCTTTTATACAAGCAATGCTACAGACTGCTAAAACATCAGCTTGTGCTGTTTTGTCTCATTTCTTCAGTGGCCAAAATAAGAGAGATTTCAGGCCTTCAGCAATAGCTGCATGGCAGCTCTTCTTTCTCCACGCCTCTGGTCCTATTGATGCTAGGATGCAAAGTGATCTAATAGTGTCTAGGCAGAAGGCTTGACAAGAAAGTAGCAGCTGATATCCTAGTAGCTCTGATATCCTAAATTTCTCCCCAGTGTCTTCAGCTATCAGTGATTTGTCACATAAAATGAAGTGTTAGAGAAAACTATGGAAAACATTCTGACTCACGAGGAGGGATTTGCTGTTGCTTTGATGCTTGCTGAGAACTAATATAAGGAGGAGTTGCTCTTATCTCCAGCTTAGAATCTTTATTTTGAAACTGACCATTACCCACCTGTGGAAACAACAGCTTGTCAGTGTTCACAAAAAGGGGATTTATAAACGTAGTCCATTTGAAGCTAATAAAATAACAATCTTAAGCTGTGTTTTTTTAACAGAAGTAGTAAAAAAGTCGTGTAGGTCTTACATATAGCAGTGACAAGCATTAACAAGCTCACATTGTAAAAGATAAGAAATAAATCATGCTGAAGATTTTTTCTGTGACCAGGTATAATTCCCTCCAAAAGAAAAAGTGAAAGAGAGTCCAAGGCCTTGTCATGAATGAAAAATTGGTGCAAAAATATGCGTGTAGATTTTAATGACTCTGTTTTTTATTAGTGCTGTCAAGATCTACTATATAATTAGCCCCTGGAATGACTTTTCTGTGAGCTTTCTGGGAATTAGTCATGTGTGAATCCTTTTGGCTTGAAAGGAAACTGTAAAGCAAAATCTTGTGCAACTCTTAAAAATACCTTCAGTCCTGCTATGAAGAGCAGATACTGAACCCTTCTCAGTTTCATTCCTGAACCCAAAAAGCACTGCCTCTAGCTGTGTGCATAAACCTACATTTTAGCTGTAGTAGTTTTTCAAGGATTTTAAGACTGTTGAAATACCCATGAACATCAACTTAAATGAAAAGGTAATTAAAAGACAGTCCCAGAATTGTCTGCAGTACAGCTATCCCAGTGCTTGTGCTCATGAATTAAAGCAGCCAAGTAAAGCTGATCAGAGGGCACAACTATGGCTGTGGGCAGGAGTCAGGCTCTCACTGCACACAGATGCTCTGTGACACCTGCAGGCTGGAGAGCCTCATGGAAGATGAGAAGGTTTTCCACATAGTTGGCAAAGAGAACTAAATGTCTCTAATTATCTTCACTTAGCATGAAGACATTGCAATATACAAAACCAAAGCAATGCTATACTGGTTTTAAAGCAATTAAAATCACTTAAGCATATATTCTGCCCCTGTACTCAGCCCCGGTGAGGTCACACCTCGAGTACTGTGTCCAGTTCTGGGCCCCCCAGTTCAGGAAGGATATCGAGGTCCTGGAGCAGGTCCAAAGGAGGGCAACCAGGCTGGTGAAGGGACTCGAGCACAGATCCTATGAGGAGAGGCTGAGAGAGCTGGGGTTGTTCAGCCTGGAGAAGAGGAGGCTCAGGGGAGACCTCATCGCTGTCTACAACTACCTGAAAGGAGGTTGTAACCAGGTGGACGTTGGTCTCTTGCCAGACGACTTTCAACAAGACAAGAGGGCATGGTCTTAAGTTGTGCCAGGGGAAATTTAGATTAGATATTAGAAAGAATTTTTTTACGGAGAGAGTGATCAGACATTGGAATGGGCTGCCCAGGGAAGTAGTGGATTCTCCGTCCCTGGAGCTATTTAAAAAGAGACTGGATGTGGCACTCAGTGCCATGGTCTAGCAACTGCAACGGTGGTTCAAGGGTTGGACTCGATGATCTCTGAGGTCCCTTCCAACCCAGCCAATTCTATGATTCTATGATTCTATGATATTCTAGTTGATATAGCCAAAACCCCTGATGACAAGCTGTTTTCATTAAGAAATAATGGAGAAAAAATATTACTGTATCTCAGTTTTTAAACTGCTTCCATCTTCTTCTGTTACCAAAATTGGTTGTACTACTCTCATCCTCTGAAAATGTTATGAAAAAAGATAGTACAATAGCTTGTAACTGTCACTTTTTAGGTTTTGCCTGTGTATAAGTATAAAATCTTGGTGTGTTTTGAGTTAAAGACAATGTTTAACTTCTTGTTAAATCTTTTCTGTGTCTTATCCTACAATAATAATAATACTCAGAGTACTGAAAAAAAAAAAAAGTATTGAAAAGTGCTGAAAGGGAAAGACCAGCATATTCAGAATGTCCTACAAAATATTAGACTCCTAAACTGATGATTACTTATTTTCATAAAAGCTGTTGCATTTTTATTTGAGCTGATGACCTGCATCATATACAAATGGAATTATTTTGAAAACAAGATTCAAGCATGTTTATTAATTCTGTGTTCTTGATTCTTGTTACAGTTCACCTTGCTTATAATTTAAGTAGCTCTCAATCAAAGGAGCAATAGTTTATCAACAAATGTGCTTAACAGTGCTCAAAGCAAAGAAGTCTGTGATTTCTTTTCAAAGTTAGGAAAGAAGAAGAAAATGATATATTTTTCCAATCATCTTGCATAATTTAAAGAAATGGGTTCAAGTCACAAATTTCAGCTTTAAGGTGCTTTCAAATGTAGTTCAGAAAATCTTGGATCTATGAAGACATCTTCCTTGTTATACACTTAGATTGATTTTACAGTGTACAAGACTTCAGCCTGTTGTTCCGGGTCTTGCCTGCTGAAACTCCCTGGCAAAAAAATATTCTTTTTTTTTTTTTTTAACAATATACTTTTCTTAGTCCTTTAAAATGACATTGTCATGGATTTGCATTGTACTGATGGAAATAACAAAACATCGTGACATTTCAAAACAGGATTTCTAGAATAAGCATCTTAACCTTGAAAGAGCTGCAATACACAACATATTGTTGTCTTGTTATTGATGGCCCTGGAGCAAACTCTAAAAACAAGTCTAAGAAGCAAAAGCCTCAAATTACCTTCCTGCATCATGGAAAAAATGATCTGATTAAAAACAAAAAATACGGGTAGTTGTAAATGGATAGGGAGGACCTTCAAGGCATCACTTTCTATTAGGAAAGCATCATTCTCCCAAGAGTAAGTGAAAGAAAGAGTGCACTTCAGGGAAGTGCAGTGTTCATTGCACATCAACCTGGGTAAAACACAAACCATAACAGATGTGACTTTGGCCCTGAAAGCAGGAGGGGAGAAGAGTGCACTTATCCCACAGCCTTTACTTGGAAGAGACAATTTTTTCTACTTCAGATTTGTGCTTGAAAGGGAGAGGAAGAAAAGAGAGGAAAAGTCCAATGAAAAGAAAGGTCAATGTTAACTCCCTACTGTGGCTGCATGCAACAGCAACATCAGGCTCAATCCTTTCTCCCTCTGTGAAACTACTAGGAATTGGTGAACTGCAAGGCAGAGAAAACTGACAGCAAGGGTGGGAGAGAGCAGAGCTAGCTCCTCCAGCTAGTCATATCAGAAAAAGGGGAAAATTCTGCTCACAGGTTTGAGGTAAGTGGAAAGAGAAGAGAACACACACCAGGACACACTCTATTTCTGATCTCAGGTGTAAAAAAAGAAAAGGTTCTATGTCTGAATACAGATTAACAATCTAAAACATCTACTGCTGGAATTATACTGTAACAACTCAGGAAAGAGTCTGAGGAGTCACCAGGGATTGTTCTCTGAAATGGTCATGTCCATGTGCAGCAGCACCCAACAGAACACACCAAAATGGTGAGCATTGTCAGGAAGGACTTTGAGAACAAGACAGAGGGTTTATGCTGGTTTACCACCGTAAAATCTTTGACACCCATGCCTTGAATATTTTATGCAGACTCGGTCTCCACATCCCAAGACAGATGTAGCAAAATGGGAAGCAGAGAACAACAAACACAATAAAGGGATGAAACATTTAACATATGTGAGGGGGCTGAACAGTCTGGGATCTTAAATTTGAAGAGGAGAAACTGTTGAGGAAAACTGGCTGAGGTTTACAAAATGATGAAAGTGGTGGATTGGGTGACTGCAGGCAATTATATATCCTTCTTACACTATTAGGGGTACTTATTAAAACTAGTAAGACATCAGCTTAAAACAGTTAAATGAAATCCCACAGCAGTTAATGAACTTTAGGAGTTGATGCCACAGGAAGTTGTTGAGGCAGAAGAATGAGACAAAAAGAATTTGAACAAACTCAATCAACTTGATAAGGATATTAAAGGAAATACAAAGGCATGTATTGTCTGATGTGTTTGATACAGTGGTTGTGGATGTCAGGAAAAATAGGTGAATGGATACAAAAAACTGTCCAGGCTCCAATGCTTCCCTCTGCTGACTATAAGGTCTTCTTTGCTACCATCAGGGAAGAATACTGAGCTACATGAATCATTGTAGTACGATCCAGTAGGGATTTTCTTGCAGAATTTCACAGATAGACTATAAAATTAGTGACATACTGTTTTTTAACTCAAGTGATTTCTCATTTCTTCAGGCATGAATTTGAAAGCTTTACCCATTTCAGAATCATAATAATATTTCCTTTGTCATTATTTTAATCTCTTAGCTAATTCAGGTAGTAAAGGACACACATTTCTTTTTGCTTGATAGGCATGCTTTGGCAGATGCAGAGGACTTAATACCTACTTTATCTTATATGTATACTCATCTCTACATGTATAAATACATCCATGAACATACAGGTTTTCAAAGAGTAACATTGGAGGTGATACAGTGGGAACTAGAAGACAGGAGTGTCTGTGAATTTTATGTCTATCCCTATTCACCCTAGAGTTTTGCCCTTTCTTTAACACTTCCATCACGTTCATGTAATTGCCTCTGTGCAGGACAGGAATAATAGAGTTGGATTTCCCCTTGTGGGAACTACCACCCCTCCAGGGGTTCCCCATGGGCTCTGCTTCCTCAGAAAACTTGGATGTTAGAGATAAAACACAGAATGAGACAATGGTTGCAGTCCTTTTATATTGTGCCCTTCTCGAAGAGAATGCCGGGCTCCCACAATGTCACAATCTTTCTCTATTTCAAGAAGGCGTAGTCATTAATAGATAAATGAAAACACAATAGTGCTGCTGATAGTACTTTAAAAACATTTTATTCTTATTATCTTTCCTGAAAGTTACAGATTATATGATGTTTTATAACTCTTCTGTGAGATAAAGAAGAAGGATATTCGCATTCTTGTTTTGCATGCCAATAAACTATGGTTAATGGTTTTCAGACTAGACTGCACAAGAGGTGCTTGGATGAACTGGAATTTCATTTCACTGGTTCCCTGTATTTTTTTCTGTTCCCTAGTGGGCTTTGTTTTCACAGACAATTATGATAAAATAAGGAATTGCTTATGCTTAAACAATAGTCCTAATCATTTTATGACTGCAGTCTTACTGCATTGTGCTTGTCCTCAGTAGTTATCATGTGAGCATCCATTTTAATCTTTTTTGCTGCAAATATTTCTGCCTGGAATTTTCCATCCAGCTTGCTATAAAAACAAAGAGGACATTGTTCACAGAAGATATATTCTTTGTATTGTTGGAAAAAGTTTCCCCTTGGTGTTAATGTGCCTATATCCCCTATTCCTTTTTAGCGTATTTTATTCTGTGCAGGTTCTGATAGTCCACCCAGGACTATGGTGTGTGAACACCTCGTACAGCTAAGCACCCATCAAGGTGAGATATTTCGACCAAGTTTCTACTCCATTCCCTCTCCTCTCATAAAAGTATGTTATATTGGATCTGAGTGCAAATATTCCTTGGCTACTAATTGGTTTTGAGCTGCTGTGAGGAAAAGTAAGGTCAAGCAAGGAAAGAAACTTTACAGTAATACTAGATAACTGATGGCTTTGGTCATCCTTATATCTAACAGGAATTAATTTCAAAGTTTCAGACCCAGGGATGAAAATACGCATCTTGAAATCATAAGCAGCAGCCCAAAGATGTGGGAGTGCTCAAGAGGCCATGCTCTCCAGCTTGATAGTAATTGAAAGTTCCCAAACACGTAGCACTACTTGATCTTATTGCACTGAATTTTAATTTGCAAATACTTGTCATAAATACTGACTTTTATGTGATTTGAATCTGTGGCAGTTGGTAAATTGCTGCTACCAAAAGAAAATCTCAGTCTTTGCTTTCTACACCTGTGCACTGTTGTTTGGGTAGCATTTCTCCCATTGAGAAGTTTTAAAGCCATGAACTGAAAGTACTTGCAGATTTTATTATTTGTGGTCACATAATATAACTAGGTGACTTCACAGTGGTGAAATTTAATGGTGGAGTTCAGCAACAAACATTGCCAAAGAAATCTTAGCCAGCAGGTCCTTATCAGTTCTTCTGCAAGCTACTAGAGAAGTCCTTTGCTGAAGTCTGCTTACTCTGATGTTTAGAAAAGATACTGCCATTTATGATGTTTGGAGAACTGTGCCTTCACCCAAAAGTTTCAATTGCTAGTGCTGCTGCACAAATGAAGTTGATGGAGCACATTATGGATTTTTCACTTGCCTGGAAGAGGAAAATCAATTTCCATCTAATAGAGCAGGAGGTGACTAAATACTACCAGCTTCTCTGTGACACTGTAGACTTAAGCAGTGGTCCTATGAGACAGACAACAGTGGGTAACAGGATCCTGGAGCGCATTAGTAGACAGATAAATAGAGAGAAAAATTAGACACTGAAAAAAATGAGCTGAAAAAAGAAAGTAAACTGAAATTTCTTAAAGAATATCTGGACAGAAACTCTACTTACATAAGCTGGAGCAACTTCATCTGAGTCAGACTTGCTAAATAATTTTCTAGTGATGGAGAGCTTGAAAATGCACACCGTAAATTTACCCAAGGTGAGACTGTGGGTTATTCAGAAAAAGAGAGCTCGGGTAGCTGCAGCTCTGATTGACATAAAACCTTTTGCAATTGTGAGAAAATTGAAATGAGATGTAGGCAGCTCACTGCTGGGGTATATTTAGGAGACATGAATAAAAATAAATAAACAAATTAACAAGACCAATCTGCATAATATTGTAGGAACGAACTGAATGAGGCTTGGCCATTATCCTTTTTTTGCCTCATAATTATCCTCTTGGAGATAATGACCAAGAGAGCTGATGGGACAGGAAGAACCTGTATACTTGCCTGAACAGAAGCTGATTAGCATGTCAAACGGTGATAAAATGATCAGTCTATATTTGGGTAAAAAGTGGTATTTTTTTTCCTATCAGAACATGTCTGGATGCTTGTTACTTCCAGGTGACAAGTTCATGAGAAAAAAGACACACACACCTCTGGTTTAGTGCTTAGGCTAGAGTTCAAAGCTAGCACGTTTTGCTGCTGATAAGCATGTATGCACTTTTCCTTTATCACTCCACAAGCAAGGGAAAGGACAAGCTGAGGCAACCTGGTGATACTGGTTGCACAGGTTCCCTCCAGGTGGAGGTGAAAATACATGTAGCTGAGTGCCAGAGGGGAGACCCAAAGACACATTGACTTAATAAGGGAATATCGATGCCATAAGAAGTGTTTCTGTAAGATTATCTGGAAGAGAAACATTGCATTGGGAATTCCAGGAAGATGAAGCAAGACACCGAGAAAAATCTGAAGGACTTCTGTTTGCAGGTGTAGGAGAAGCAGCCAGTGAGAGGGCAGGTAAGCAGGCCCAGATGGTTGAGAAGAAAAATAACTATGGAGGCGTACATGGATGCATATCTGTGCACAGTATAAAAGCAGCAAAGCCTAAAAACAGAGAGATAAAACAAACCCCCAAAAGTATCACTCTCAACTTCCACTTATTTTCCAGATAGCCACAATAAACAAAATATGGATGACTGTACTCTACAGCAAAGTATAGAAAGAAACAGATGGCTCCTGAGGTGTCAGCTCTATGCAAACAACCCCTTATTGTGCAACTGGCTCAACTGACTTCAGCAAGGATGCTACTCCCAGTCAACCTTGTCAGAGTAAAGTCTTAAATTGGCTTAAATTTAAAGTCTTAAAAACAGTGCTGTCATCCCAGCTCAGGCTCAATTAGGACATACTATGATTTTACTAAAAGGTGTTCACTCAGTACTAGCACTTACAACAGTAGCTTGTCATGGAAGTAAACATTTGCCAAAGCTGAGTCAGTAAATCAAAGAGGTGCTCTTCGGGGAAAAGGCTTTGGTATTTCTTTTTGCCTAGAAGTATCAGACAGCAACAAGAGAATTACTTTTTGTTTTCTTTTTCTCTTTCTCTTTTTTCCTTTTTTTTTTTTTTTTTCCTCTTATTTAATAGCGTTTGCTCCGGCACTTTAGAGAATTTATGAGAGTGAGACATATATATCTACAAAACAACTATTACATCTTGAATTATACTCTCTTGGGTCAAATTTTTTAGTTTCACTGCATGGGCAATGAAGCCAAGAATGGATCCAAATTGGTTTTAAATTAATCAGACTCACACTTAAAAAGCAGAGCATCATCACTTAGGTTAAATGTCGGCTGTTCATCTTTAGATTAATGTATTTTTTAAACCTACCATAATTGACCTTTCCAAGTGTAACACCCAGTTAAAACTTGGAGAAAATAGCAATATGGTAAAAAAGGATGATTTCAGTTATGTCAAAGTCATTATATAAAAGATGAGATATGAAGATATTAATTAATCTCTTCTCAACATTTTCCACAGTAGGACAATTATGCTTTTGGATTGGTGCTACTTGTACTGGATGTGATTTCACAGCTGAACTACAGGTGGGCAAATAAGGTAGGAAAATGAGTTGTAAAAGAGTAAGAGAGGCTACATTCAAAGCTACAGAAGTCAGCAGAAAGATGATAATGGATTTCTGTGAGCTTTACATCAGGCCCATAGCACACAAGTGGAAATTTCTTCAATTTAAAATAACTTGAATAAAACAGCTATCCTTTGGTTATTGGATTCCCTTTGAATTTTCCTCTTTGGTCTTCTTTTTTCTAGTCCCAGACTATCCATTGTAATAATAACACAAACCTTTTTGGGAATAAGGAAACCACCTTGTTTCAGGGCATACCCAAGTAAGTATATACCACCCCGGAGAGGGTGATCAGACATTAGAATGGGCTGCCCAGGGAAGTAGTGGATTCTCCATCCCTGGGGATATTTAAAAAGAGACTGGATGTGGCACTCAGTGCCATGGTTTGGTAACCGCAGTGGTAGTGGATCAACGGTTGGACTTGATGATCTCTGAGGTCCCTTCCAACCCAGCTGATTCTATGGTTTTATGATTCTATAACAGCTGAGGAAGCTTCTCATATGCCACTCCTGTCCACACCTGACTTTGAGTGAGGGCCATTGCAGTCTGGCCTCCTCTTGCTATGCCACTCAATACAATTAGTACCTGACAGCAGACACATAACTATCTCAGTTTATGAGAAAATTATTTTTTCAGTTAATCTGTGAGTGTTTAGGAGAAAATAATAGCCTGGCTTGCTTGAGTGCAGCAGAGCAGTGGAAAGGTAGCTGTGTGCTTGCTGGGAGCCAGGAAGTGCATGGATGGGCAAGGTTTGTGCTGAGAAAGAGTTGTTTCCCTTAATTTTTGGCAGATGAACAGTTTCAGTGAAGTCAAGAGGTATATTCACAGATTTATACACTTCGGATATTTGAGGCCAGGCTGCTCAGTAGCTGGGATGAAGAAGGAGTTTTAGCCTGCCCCACACCAAATGACAAAAAAATCTCTCTGGCTTTAGAGGGAGAAAACACTAGTAAATGAAAGACGTTAGATCGTCATGGTGAATAAAGTGTTGATTACTGCCAACAAGCTTGTTGGCAGCTTGAGACCATGAGAGTTATTCTGAGATAGATCTTATATTTCTAGCATGGAGAAAATTCCCATAGGCTTCCCAAGTATTTTTGCTGAAAATAGTGCTGAGTAAATCTAGATTTGGGTTTCATGATTATCTCAGTTTTCCCCAGATAGCGACAGTATTGTGTTTTAATTGGCATCATGTCTGTCAATCTTTCGGTCACATCTGCTACTTAACAGGTCTTCCTTGATCATTTATCATTTGTCCTTGAATTTTCAATGATTGAATAAAATCCTTTGAAGAGTATAATGACATTAGCATGACAAATAAACTGAGCTATTTCATTGCACTTCACATATTTTATTTTGGCTTTTATTGTTATGACAACCAAGAAGCTCTGTATATATGGGAAACAAAACCAGTTTTATCTGGAAGACTATTTAATATTTTATGAAACTAAAATGAATCTGTGCTTAATATGTGTACTCAAAATGAAAGCACACAGCCTTCTTGGGGGAGAGATTACAGCTTGTTTCAACAAAAAAAGAACAGTTTTTAAAAAGCCTAGTTTAAAAAAAACCACACAACATAAAAACCTCCTATCTAACACAAAATTTTAAAGTTAAGACACGTAATACAGAACCTAAGCAAAGCCCACTAATGGTAATGGAAATTTGTCCACTGATTTCAGTGGGTGTTAACTCAGTTCTTTTAATTAATAATTAACAGTTTCACAAGAATATGCACTCTATAGAATTGGGTTTAATCCTCACCCATCACCAGGAACATGACCCTCATCAAGACAGTCTTTTGCCACATTTAGGCTACCAGGCAGGGGAAGTCCCGAGGAGCCACTGGCACATCCACTGGAGTCCCCGGATTCTCTTGGATGTAAATGTTTAAGAGAATTGTTGAGTTAGAAGCACGGAGGACAGAATGTGACCCAAGCAGAAAAGTGTTGCTGGTTCTTCCAGATAAGTTCAATTTCATTGGACTGAACAGAAACACAATTTCTCCATCATTTTTTTCTCTGTCAACATCAGAAATTACTTCAGTCATGATGGAAGTGAGTTGGCAATGAAGAAGCAGCAAAAGGATAAGAAAACAGCAAAAGCTCCATGCACATACAAGAGAGATTTGCTCTTCTCCATATTAATGAAAAAGAAAACCTGGAACAACCATACAAGAGTGAAAACAAAAAAATATGTATATATACAAGCTAGCTGCTGGGGTCAGGAAGTATAAAAATGAAATCAAAGCCCTTTCATTACCTGACTGAAACCCGCAGCAGGAGGCTGCAAATTTCTCCATACTCATGGAGATCGTGCCACAAGCAAAAGTGAAAGGAATCTGATGAGCTCAGCAGCATTAAAATGAATGAGAAAGTAAAAAGTTATTGCTCTGTTTTTAAAAATTTCAAGCCAGGAAGTTAAAAGAAAGGATGAAATGAATATGATGAAGACCTGGGTACACTTCTGTTTATGTACACCGTGATGATCAGAAAAGAAAGAAACAATTACTCCTAATAAGAATTATTTAAGATTCACTGATCCTATCACTGAATAGATTTAAAGAATGGTCAAATTAATTCCAGAGATACGGAAACCCTACAGTGCTGAGTCCAGTGCAAAAAGAAAGCAAGCAAAATTTATCTGAGCAGACACAGCTTATTGTTCTGTGCTGTGATATGCAGTACTATATTACAAATGTACAAAATTATTTTTTCCCCCTTGGCTCACTTCACATCAGCCTGCAGGGGTCATGTTTATGATAACCTTGTCAGAATTTCAAAAATTCAGTATTTTTTAGACTGACGGTTTGTTTATTTTCCAATACATATAAGACTTTTCAAAAAGTACTTATACTTTCAAAACTAAAAATAGTTTTAAAAGTTCACTTTTAAAATGTCAACATGGAAAACTGCAAGTTGTTGGAGTTTTGCTTTTTTTTCATATTTCCTCAAATTCAGAATATTAATGTATAATTTTGATAAATCTGTCCTTGCAGCTGTCAATACATAATGTATTTCACCAACAATTTTTGAGGAGAGGAAAAACCCAAACAAAGAAAACAGAAAAAGCTATTAGCTGCAATGAGATGGATGCAGAAAGGAAAAATCCCATCTGACTTGAGTGCTTCATTAGGCGAGAAAGAAAGCAAAAAGGTTCTTGTAGTGACTTGTGTTGAGAGAGACCTGATGGATATGAAAAAGGCTCAGATCCTTCTGTTCTGCTACCTTGTAACCAGAAAATGTAGTCCCCACTGGCATGGGGACCAGCCATTGTGTTACACAGGAATAAAAATTGGATGATCTTTAATTTGCAGCTACTGGCGTGTAGAAATTCTACTTAAGTCTGAACAGTACGGCTTCATAGGTAATGGAGTTGATTAAGGTCCAGTACTTATCTCTCCTCACACAGAGATGTTTGGGCTTTAATGTTTGCAAAAAGCTTTTAGAGAGCAGCAAGGAAAGTATTATTTTGTTATTTTGTTGTGTAGAGGTAAAGGCTTTTTGGCTACTTGGGAAACATGAAGTCATCATTTCTTGACTCAGTACAGTGAAGTTCACTTAAAGAAAAGAGAGAAACTAGTCCCCACACAATAATTCAAAATATTTTAAAGAACTCTAGAAAATTGCTTTCATATGGAAGCATAGTGAAGTAAAAAGGCTGATTTTTTAAACATTTTTTTTCCAACAATGAATTTCTTTGACTTTCCACTTAAAAAAAGAAGTGAAATCATGGAATGGCAGCTCCAATGTACTAAGTTTATTAAAAATTTTCAAAACATAGATCTGAAATATTGTGGAAGTGAGTATGAATTATGCCATTGGATTGTAAAGGATATAAGTTTTTGAGTTTTGTTTTTTGGGGGGGGTTTTTGTTTGTTTGTTTCCAGCCACCTTGTGAGACTGAGGACTTTACTTGAATCACAGAATTGCCTCTAAGATCACCAGTGGTCAACATATCTAGTAGTCCTCCCTCCCCAAATAAAAGAAATAAAAAGTATTTATCAATATCTGTATCACCATGTTCACTAGAGGACATCCTGAAGTCCTTCATCTACATGTTTTTTAAATACCTTCAGGGATGATGATTCCACCACTTCCCTGGGCAGCCCATCCCAACACCTAACTACTCTCTCAGTAAAAAAATTTCTTCTAATATCTGGTCTAAACCTCCCCTGGCACAACCTAAGGCCATTTCCTCTTGTTCTATCAGTACTTACTTAAGAGATGAGACCACCCCCCACCCCCATACACCCTCCTTTCAGGTAGTTATAGAGAGCAATAAGGTCTCCTCTCAGCCTCCTTTTCTACAAACTAAGCATTCCCAGTTCCCTCAATGTCTCCTCATAAGACTTGTTCTCCAGACCCTTCACCAGCTTGGTTACCTTTCTCTGAACTACACCTCAATGTTCTTCTTGTAGTGAGGGGCCCAGAACTGAACTCGGTACTCAAGGTGCATCCTCACCAGTGCTGAGTACAGGGGCACCATCACTTCCCTGCTCCTGCTGGCCACACTGTTCCTGATACAGACCAGGATGCTGCTGGGCTTCTTGGCCACTGGGCACACTGCTGGCTCATATTCAGCTGAGTGTTGACCAACACCTCCAGGTCTTTTTCTGCCAGGCAGCTTTCCAGCCACTCCTGCCCAAGCCTGTAGCATTGCATGGGATTGTTGTGACCAAAGTGCAGGACCTGGCACTTGACCTTGTTAAACTTCATATTATTGGCCTTGGCCCACTGGCACGGCCTTTCCAGGTCCCTCTGAAGGCCTTACTACCACGAGCAGATGAACACTCCCACCAAACTTGGTGTCATCTGGAAACTTACTAAGAAAACACTCCATCCCCTCATCTAGATCATTGGTAAAGACATTGAATTGAATTGACCCCAAAACTGAGCCCTGGGGAACACCACTGGTACCTGGCCATCAAATGGATTTAACTCCACTGACTACAACTCTCTGGGCATGGCCATGCAGCCAGTTTTTAACATATCAGAGTACACCTGTCTATTCCATGAGCCTCCAGTTCCTCTAGGAAAATGCTGTGGGGGAGTCTCCAAAGTTTTATTGAAGTCCATGTGGGTAACATCCAGAACCTGCCTTTCCTGAACCCATGATGACTGGACCTGATCCCCTGGATGTCTTGCACTTGCCATGTGAGCACACTCAAGATGAACCTCTCCATATTTTTTTCCATCACCAAGGTCAGACTGTCAGGCCTGTAGTTCCCTGGATCCTCCTTCCAGCCCTTCTTGTATCTGAGTGTCACACTGCTAAGCCTCCAGTCATCTGGGACCTCCAATATTAACCAAGACCATTGGTAGATGATGGAGAGAGGTTTGGTGAGCTCCTCTGCCAGCTCCCTCAGTACTCATGGGTGGATCCCATCTGGTCCCATGGACCTGTGGGTGTCCAGGTGCTCTAGCAGGTAATTAACTGCTTCCTGCAGGATTATGGTGGAGATTGTTCTACTCTCCATCTTTATCTTTCAGCTCAGGGGGATGAATGCCCTGGCAGTGGCTTTTCTGACTAATGAAGGCAGACATTAATTTTCATTTGCTTTAGTTTTCCACAAAATAGGAAGAACTTCTTTAGTCAACAACCCACATTGGGGTCAGGAGGTGACAAGTGACAAGGCTGATGAAGATAGAGCTATTGGTAGATCAAAATGAAGAAAACAAAGACAGGGAATTTTTCAACAAATTTATTTAAGAAAAAATATGTACAAAGCTTTTGAGACATAAGAATATGCCATTTAATATAGATATTATTCATCACTTGTTAAAAAAACTGTTATGATGGACTGACTCTGAGAGATTATTTTTATTTTAGCAATATTACAGGGTATGCCATTTGCTTGTACCTTTACTGTGATATGCACAAGAAAGGATCATGTAAATGTAATATTGGTGAGAATGGCTATGATATATTCAGTAGATGGTGCACTGAGGAATATGAACTGTGGCAGGAAAGTGTAAATTTTATATATATTTGTCCATTATTTTTTCCTCCCCAAGATTTGTAATGCACAGCTTTCACTGCACTGAGTAACCAGACAAGCTGTTCTGCAGTTCAAGTGTAGCAGAACAAGTATCTCCAAAATTACACATGGGAAGAATGTCAGTATTTAAGACTAAATCTGCATCTTTCACTTGTGTTCAGTAACCTCCACAGAGTAAAAAATATACATATGGCTAAATCAGATTGTGTGTAGAAATTGATGTTGTAAATATAAGCAAAAAAAAAAGTAAAAAACACGAGAGCAAATACAATGATAATCATACCTGAGGTGGACTAACTTGCAGAATTTGGGATGCATGTATATAAGTCAAAGGTCACTTGTCTTCATCAATTTTGTGCTGAATGTCTAATCTAGAAGACCTAAATTTCAGACCTAAGAAAAACATTCTTCAGCCATAATTATTAGCAGTAAAAAAACAAACAAAGCCCCACATGAAATTATTATATGTTATTAAAATTAAAAATAAGAAATAACCTCTATATACAGAGTTAATGTCAGCAGGACACTACTTAGGAAATTAAGAAGGTACAAATTGGTCTTCCAAAATAGAATACTGCCCAAAAAAGCATGCAGAGATTACCTGCCTGTAATCTCTGACAAAGCATCTGCATCTAAAGAGAAGATTTTTTTTATTGTTAGCAAAATGAAATAATACATTAGTCACCAAACAAGTTTCAAAAATAAAAAAAATGAACTTTCAAAGAAAAAAAAGATCCCATACTCAGGTTTAAAGTTAAAATAAGGAGAATAATAGCACCTCATTACTTACAAAACTTTGCTTTCCACTTGCCTTTCTGGTCAACTTTTTCACCTTATATTCAGCAGACTCAACACTGTGGCAGTCTTGTGTCTAACCTAGCATCCTTTTTCTTCTTACTGTTCCAACATCTAGCAGTTTTCATTTGAAGCACATGGCACATTGCAGTGCCAGATATAGAAATGTGAGTTAGTGCTCAAAGGCCCAGCTTAAGCCAGTTTGCTCAACTGGAAGCAAAATGATTACAAGTTATGACACTGTGCCCAGGGAGCACTCTTAACACCATTATAAGAGACTGTAGCTCAAGTATTACTGTGGTATCTTGCACCTTAAATTCACACTTTATCTCTCTTAAAGTACATGCAAAAACTGCATGAATCATGCACATTTACAGTACAATATCTCAATAGCATTTTGAAGCCCAAATCAGCTAATTCTTCTTTTCACATGACATATCAAACAATAAAAATAGTAAACTATAAAATTTAAAAGTGTTAGTGTTTCCTGTTAAGTGTAATAATCACCTCTATGATTTACACATGGTAAAACATAGGAGTGAGGAAATATGCAACTTTCTTCCTTTTGTTTGCTTATCCTGCAAATATCATTTACATGTTTCAAGGCATTGCATTCATAATGTTTATACTGTATATCTGTGATGGATCACATTACAACTCTGCAAAAAATTCTTCTGTGAATTAGCTTTCCTCAAAACACTAAAAAAATTGTGACTAAGTATTTTTTCATTTTTTTCTCTACTCATTTCACATCTCTGAATAAATAAACCTGCAGGCTGACATAACTTAAGTGTCAGTAAAACAATTATGCCAGACTTCAGAGATGTCCTGATGGCTTGCCAGTTGGTATCAGTTTTTGTCTTGAGTGCTGCAGAGTGTGTAATCTGCTCTGATAGGCAGATGGATGTGTGATTTTAATGTACTGGCATAGCACTAATAACCTCATTAGACCCAAAGATTAATGGTGCTTGGTGCTTTGTGCATGCCTGCCTTGTCCATCACATACCTGGTTATCAAGGGGAGAAAAAAGCCCAGACCTTTTATGTAATCAGTCAACAGCTTTGTTAATCTAATTGCCAGTAATAACAGAGTCACTGAGAGAAAGGATTCTATTCATAAGCATCTTACATTTTCTAATGATGTTCCTTCACACTGTGTCTAGCTAGCACCTACAGAAATGCATATTTTGGTCTATTATGTCAAGCATTTGCTTTTGCCTTGAAGGGTTATTTTGTTCTATAAAAGCCACTTCAGAACTTCATGGAACTTGTGAGACAGAAGTCAAGTGCTAACAAGCTACTGGGAAGTTTTTGTCTCAGACATTTAGCAGGATCTTAAGTGAAGCTACCAGAAAGTCAGTAAACCTAATGGGCATGCTTCATCTTTAATAGTAACACAAACAACTAGTGCTGAGGTAGGATTTATTCCATTAGAAGCTATTTATACAAGGTCCAAAGAAACACTCTTACCTTCAACAATGTCTTGACATATATCTTATGAGAGGAACAGGGTGACTATCATGTTAAAGGAATGAGTTGTAATGGCAAATGCATACAGGCAATCAGCTTCTCTACTGGGTAAGGGGCATCACCAGCATCATTTTGTAATTTAGTAGGTAAGCAATTACCTAATATAGTTAGGTGATAATAAACCATTGGAGCCTGGAGCACAAATTGCAAACACTTATGTGTTTGTGAAATAAAATTGTGTTCCCACAGAAAGCACAGTAAAAATTGCTTTGAATTCATCAGAGCAGCAATGCCTGTATACAGATGTTAGTACCAGAGAGGAACATTATGATCACTTGGTTTGAAGCTCATGAAGACATGGCATAAAATTCCTTTGAATGAATCCTGCATCCTGCCTAATGGCAATGCAGTTGAATGACATCACATCTCAGAGGAAGACAGGCAATTTAGATTTAAAGAATTCAAGTACTGGGTAAACTGTGACACATCTCAAAATCTGTTCCAGTACTAGACTAGTGTAGAAAATGTGCACACACTTTCATTTTAAATTTGTCTCATTTTCATTTTACCTGGCTTTCAGCTTATCTGCTAGATCAAAGTGCTGTCTGGCACAGGAGGTCTTCTCTCCTCACATGGATCAATCTATAAACTGAACAAATCCCCCCTCAACCTTCTCTTGCTAGGTTAAGCTCTCTACATCTCAGCATGTTTTCTAGGTCTCAAAGTCCTCCTTGCAGACATATATGAGTTCACAGTAGCAGATGGCTTTAGAGCCTTAGAAATATTACAATTAGGTTATTTACAAAGAGCTGTCATTTGTTATGGTTCAATGAGGCTGTAGAAGCAGACAGGGGTATCAGCCCAGGGAGCAGCTGAAGGGGCACTGACACTGTTGGGGGTTACACTTTAGCAAAGGCCACAAAACTTGGAAGGATTTTCACATGGTTTCTAAACTATTGGTTTAATCAGATGTCAAAACATATACCAGAATATTTCATTGTTATGGTTTAGTCCCATCCAGTGCCATGGAAAGAGTGCCTTTGCCCAAGGTTTACATAAAGCCTGGTCTCTGCCTTGGTGTGTGCGCTATCACAGACGGCAGCTCTCGGAACAGCCTGTGGATACAGCACCTCTCAGGAATAATATACAGGTTTTTATTTCCTCCTCCACCCAGCAGATAGGTGAAGGATGACTGTGATTTTTTTTTTCAGGGGTCCTATAATTTTATTGATATTTTTAAAATAATACATCCACGAAGGAGAGAAGCAATTGTATTAGAGAGAATGCTGTGAGAAGGAATATAGCTAGCTGCTTACACAGAACTGGCAAAGGATTTCATCATCTTGTTCGTGCCTCCCTGGGCACTGAGATGCATTACAGTTTTAATGAAGTGGCATCAGAAAGTTTCGTGGTTGTCACATTGACATTATTGTTCTACTGGGCTAATTTATAGTTGTATCCTTTAGCTTAATTTTTTCTGGTCCTATTACCACTATTATATGAAGTCAAAGGTTTTCTTAAGCAGAAACTGAGTGGGAGAGTTAGCTTTTTTATCACTAAAAATTGAAATAATTTGCCTTTTAACTTAAAGATAATCAGAGAAAAATATACTGACAGATGGTCCAAAGAACTCCTTTCATATCTTATTTCAGATTTTACCTTGTATCTTGTTCACTTTCTAAACTTGTCATAACCACATCAGTCAATAAATTAATGTGTGACTTATTTGCTGACTGTTAGGGGTTAATGCTGGGCTGGCAATTAACAGAATGTCAGATGTTCTCTATTAATCTCCCTCCTTGATAAAGAAAGGAGAGAGAATAAGGGAAAGAGACTTACAGGTTGGAAACTAAACTACACAGCTTTAATGAAACAGTAATGATTAAAAAAAAAAAAAAGAAAAATTACTAAATATATACAAATACACAGGAAAAAACGATACCACGTTTCTCCCCTTTTCCCCCAGTAACTCTCACATCACCACCGAGGCTGCAGGGCAGCCCTGGGAAAGTCCAGGCTGGACTCCTGGAGTCAGCAGCAGTCGGGAGCTGGAGGCAGGAACACACAGATATGGGCTGGCACAGAAAGATATATGGACAGGATCCTCCCAGGATGCCAAAGCAAACAGGGACAGGTGAAGAAGGGCAAAGGCAAAGGGACTTGACCCTCGTAATCGCTCGAATTTATACTGAGTATGACGTGTATGGGATGGAATACTTTGGTCAATTTTTGTTACTTATCTTGTCCACTCCTCCCTAAAGGAGGGTTGCAGGTGTGACCTCTTTTCTCCTTTTCTTTTTCCATAGCATTAGATGTTCCTCAGAACCATGCAGTGGCCTTGGTTCTGCAGACCATTCCCTAGCAGTAGCCATTAACTTCAAGCGTTATCAGTCCTAGAAGCAGACACTGACTGAGAAACTTGCTGTTAATTTCAGCAAGTGCAGCTACTTACCAGAGACCTAGCTGAAAGCAAAATTACAAAACAGAAAATTCACTCTATCCTGTCCCAAATCAGGACACTGTCTCAAGCACTTTACTACAATCTTACATTCTATTACCCTCTTTTTTTTTTTTTCTTTTACAACTATACCAAAATTTTCCAGCAAACCTCCCAAACATAATTTTAGAAAAACGAGTGTTTATTTGTCCTTTAAAACAAAAAGAAAACCAAATTAATGAGCAACAGAATAAATCTCTATGTTAGCCACGCTGCAAGGTTATCGAGCAAACTTCTTTTGCATTTGTTTGAAGGCCTTACCCACAATTCTACACAGCTACAGAACTTCAAGAGGGTCAGCAAGATATTAATTAGCAGTTGTGTATTCCCTTCAAAAATACACAACATCTGTCATATTTGCCAGTATTTCTGCTGAGGGTAGTGTTAGATTAGGACTTCAGTACTCACAGGGTGGCCGTTTCTAATCATGCAAGTGACAGGAAACTCTTGTTTCACCTTATAGTTATGTGATGCCTGACTTCAATGAAGCTGCCTCAATTTACAGCACTCTAAGATCTGGCAAAATATATAAAACCTGCTGCTCTCTCTCACTGATATCTCCACTGAAGCAGGGAATGCGTGTCTGCTAAGAAAAATGACTGCTGTATTTCTAAAACCCTAAAACTCTCTCTTTTTTTTGTTGTTGTTTTATTGTTGGTTTTGTTTTTGGTTTTGCTTTGTGTTTTTATTTTCTTTTATTTTCTTGTTTTTGTTTTTTTTTCCTTGTAAACAATGTTATGGGTCTCAAATCAAATAATGAATTCCCTCTTGATTAATACAGGTTGATTTGGATGTTAGGTGAGCTTGGGCTAGGTGGCTGGAATACAAAGCATTCATCAGGGCTCAAGGATATTCCAGCTAAAATACTTTGCAGAAGTTGCTAAGATTTTTTGTATTTCCATCCACATCTAGGTTTGTATTCTTCATGTGAAGAAGAGTATCCCAGGACTATGCAGCCTGTGGAAAAAAAAAAAAAAAAAAAAAAAAAAGGATACAATTAATCTCTTTCCTCAGAATAATTTTCTGCAAATGGGAAGTGACTCATTCTCCCTCTTTGCCCTTGCAATATATGAGAAAGTGATGTTATTTATTACTACTTTTAATTCATTTAGAAAACCTCGTGTTTCCTGTTTGTTTCTGGGACAGCAGCACTATTACTTAGCTAATGCCACACTAAATGGATTTTGAGAAGTTCTTATTGTGACCATCTACAAAGCTTTGAAAATCCCAAAAAGGATTTGGCTGATAGAGAAGACTGCCTTTGGTCTGACACAAAGATATCTCTAAGCTGTTTTCTACAAGCGTGCCCTTGAATGAGCAGTCTGATTTTCACTGAATTATGCCAGCAACCAGAGTTAAGTCTGTGTGAAAAATGCTTTGCTGCATTGGAATAAAGTAGTTACTAATCCCCTCAAAGAAGAGAAACCAAAGAGATAGTGCTGATGTTAGCCTTTTTTCTAGGAGAACCCTTAGGATTTTTTTTTCTCCTTGCTTCTCCTACCATCTTCGTTTCCTGCTGCTGCTCTTCAGTGAGGCAGCAGTGTAGGGCAGATGTTCTCAGTGAGGTCTGAGGAGAGTTGCCTATGCAAATACTGAAGCCAGTGACAGGACTCCTAATGGCTTTGTAATGTTCAGGGCCCAGTTAATAAAAAGGGGCAAAAAGCAATTTCATAATCCTAGAACTTCCCAGAAGAACTGTGACATCTGGAATCACTATTATCTGTGCTCCCTGTTCCTGCCAGTGGGTAGTCATTTGCTGTGAAATTGGCAATATCCAAAGTTCAAACGCAAAGTAAACAAACTGAAACAACACAAATAAATATTTATTTTCTAATCCATTTGAGTGATAGTAGACTTCAGGAACACTTGGACTGAAAAACAATTCAGGCTACCAAAACCCCTTTGCCAAATAAACAAACAAAAAAATCCTATCTGTCAAAATTCTTCCTTATCCCAGGTCATCTCTGAGGAGGTCAGGGGACATTTTTTGTGACTTTTTAATCTTCTGACTATAGTAGACTAAATCTCTAAGACTTAAAAAAAGGAGCCCCTCATTCTTAGACTGACACATAGCAAAAAGAGCATCCTAAATTATCATGCTTTTTTGTCTCAAGAATATCTAAAAGATATTAAATCACCCTTTTTTTGCACAGTTCAGTACACTATTTTCCTTAAAACATCCATATATATTTTTATGTCCTCTGAGAAAATTGTCATATCTGAGAGAAAAATGTTTTGCTACTGAAATGGAGTGGATGGGATGGGGGTTCCCATAAAAAAGAAAGCCCAAGTTAAACAAATACAGAGAAAACTGAAGTCAGATAGTTTCTGACCAGACAAAGTAAATAATTCTCTAACTACTTTTCAATTTGAACTTGAAGTTATAGAATATTGAGGTTCTGGCTGTGTCAAAAAAAACCCCTAGATATTCTCTTTCACAAGGTTGCTTCAGGACTTGTATCAAAAGGAACATGCTGTTCTCCAACAGAAAAAATCAGCAGAAAGGTTAGTAAAACAAGTTAGCTATAGGTCCACCCCTCTAATCTTGTTTCTTCTGTGTCCACAGCTCTAAACTTTTGCACAGTTTTCCCACTCATGGTTAAGTGCCTTCAGATTACATTTAATTTCTCCTCCCCATTAATCTATGCTAATAACAGCCCTACCTCCCTGCAGTTCCTGGACCCTCAGAACAGGTAGATCTGGCAGAATCCTGCTGGCAGTCAAAGAGCAAGGTGTTATGATGGTTGCCCATGTGGGACTGCAGAGATTTGCAAAAAAGATATAGCCTGCTTGCTCTGAACTCTGAAACAGCAGAGACAGACATTGACTCTGCTGGGCAAGAAACTGAACACCAGTGAATTTTCATTTGCTGTCACCTGTTTGACAAGGTGACTCAGGCTGAAGAACACACTTTGGGAAGATGAATTTGCTGTTTTGCTAAGAAATTTTTGAACTGTCACTGCTGGGGACTGCATAAACTTACACAAATGGTTTCCAGACACTAAGCTTAAAGTATGATATCCATCACACTAATGGGCCATAACCCAACCTTAATCCAGCCAGCCTCAAAATATTCCTGGATGAGAAAGTAAAATCTTCGTCACAAAATTAACTGTGGTGCATATAAAGTGTTTTAGTGCCAAAATACTTGCATTACACAAGAAAACTTTTTGCATATTCTGAACTGATTATATCACTCCAATGGCTGAGTGATGTATTTATTTGTCTATGCTGGAGAAAAAACCCCAAGCAACTGTATAAAGGTGGTCTAGTTAGCAACTGTGTCTTCATAACGGCATCACTGATGAAATCTCACATTTAAAAATTAGTCATAAGCATGAGCACATTCACATGTATGTCTGCAAAATTAAATTCGTGCATAATGATTAATATGTGACTGAACTAAACCCAAAAATTCACTATCTGCCATAAGAGATATTCAGGAAAAAAAAAAAAGCTACAAAAATAATATGACGAGTAAAACTTGCTTTTGTCCTTCAGAAAAACACAGAGTAGAAACTAAAAGTAAGATGAAAAATTGTGTGGTTTGTGTTCTGCATGAACTTGAAGAAAGGGTAGAATGAGCCTACCAATTCTCCCTCAATTTTTCCAGCCCATTAAGTACCAGTTACAGCACAGAATCACTGATGACTGTGATGACTCAGATTAGGTGACAGACAGCAGTGATACTGCTGAATGCTTTTTACAGTGCCTTCAGGTAAAGCCTTTGTGTCTCAGAATAAATGCAGCTGCATTAAGCAACATCTAAACATGTTACATTCCTGGTGCTCTCACTCCAAGGCCATGTCTTGTTGCTGGAGCAGTTGTGCATGGATCACAGAATGCTTTTACTCATATGTTGTTGTATTTGGTAACTTCTAAAACTTATTTTCAAACTTTATCTTGCCTTCTAATCTGTTTGAAACTTACAGCTTCTCCTGCCCATCTGCCTGGGGACTTCATGGATTCACAGCTGTGGGCACTGCTTCTTTGATGGAAACCTGGTGAGATTGTAATCCTGTAACCAAGGATGGGAAAACTGAAGTGGAAAATCCCAGTTTATTTTTCCCAACCTTTTAAAAATTTTTGTCTACTTATGTTACACCCTTACTTCAGGACACATTCACACACACATCACAAGGCAGCTCATTGCACAAGGTCTTTCTGAGCAGGCTTTAAAAACTCAGGCTCTTTATGGGTATTGATCTTTTAATCTCTGATCACGTTTATCCATATTACCCTTGTCCCAATCCAATAGTGACTAGAATTACACTTCTTCAACATCACTGAATGAAAAAGACTCAGTATTCACCATTCCTTAGTATTTCAAGTGAGGGGGGAAATCAGAACAGATCCGCTCCTATATATGGTGGGGTAAACCTGGAATGGCTATCTCCTGGTGAGCAATTGTTCTCAATTTATATACATGTACAAAGGGTCAGAATCTTTCTTCTGTTAGAGAGAACATTTGTTTTCCAAACAGAAAGAACAGTAGTCTTTGAAAATAATGAATCATTACCTATTGCTACTTTAAGCAAAGTTTTCTCTAAAAATAAAACAATCTTTCCTTTCCTTTCCTTTCCTTTCCTTTCCTTTCCTTTCCTTTCCTTTCCTTTCCTTTCCTTTCCTTTCCTTTCCTTTCCTTTCCTTTCCTTTCCTTTCCTTTCCTTTCCTTTCCTTTCCTTTCCTTTCCTTTCCTTTCCCTTCTCTTCCCTCTTCCCTTCCCTTCTCTTCCCTCTTCCCTTCCCTTCCCTTCCCTTCCCTCTTTCTTTTCCTTTCTTCAGAATGGTAAGCTTTTGCCTTTGTGTCTCTTAGAAATAAGTGGATACAGTATATGTTCCTTGAATAGAGCCTCTGAATTACTCCTTTAGGACCTGCATTAGACATCTCCAGACTGTGTGGCTTTTTTTCTGGAAACCTTCCAAGGTCAAAGGAAGACAGGAATTATTTCAAGTCTGGTACAGTTATTTGGAGATAAATGTAATCTGAGGGATTTAGATTTTTGCTCATCAAAGAGACGTTTTCACCTAAGGCTCTGTTTTTATGAGATTTCTGCACCCTGCTCCCCATTTCTTGGAAACAAACCAGTTCATCAACTGTACTCTATTTGATTTGTGGGGCGGGGGGGGGGGGTGTGGGGTGTTGTTTTTTTATTTGTTTATTTTTTTTAAAATCTCTTCAAGACATGTCTCACATATTTCTTTGCAATTGAGCATTCCAAAGGGACTATCCAGCAGAAGGATCCTTGGTGACACATAGAATATCTGGTAACCAATTCTAGACATCAAAGTGCTACAAAACTTAGGAATCTCAGCTTTACTAAAGTTCAATGGTGTACAGGAATTTAAGTCAAATCCCAAACCAGACTTTAGGCAGGCAAGTTATTTGGTATCTAGGAAAGCTTTACATATTGCTCAGACACTGAAGAACAAAAACAAAACTAGCATAACTGATTCTAGCTCCCCTTACTCCATTTCTCAATATGATTTTTGTACCTACTAAATAATCCCTTTTCAAGGGGAAAGAAGCACAGAGAGACAGATAATGATAAAAACCAAAGTCCTGATCAATTTCTGCTGAAAATAAACTAACCACCTTAGTGAAGCAATGCAACAACACAGCAGCTGTCCTATTTTTCAGTCAGTGACATCCCTGAAGCATATACTCACGAGGCAAGGCATCAGCTTTCCAGGTAATATTCCTGAGTCAAGCAGGCAGACATTCCAATTTAAACTTGTTACACCTGAAATCCTTTTTGCTTAACACTTGTTCACCCACCTTTTAGCTAATGGGCTATCATTTCCTGCAGTAAGTCACGAGGAACTTCTTACAGTTCAAACACAGATTTTCTTTGATTGGAATAGAAAACTCCCTTAAATTTCTGCAGCAGCACTGCAAGGAGGATTATAGTGGGCAGATGACTACCTCATATGTTATAAATTCTTGTACAGAGAACTGTGGTCAAGGCCTTCAGAACAAGCTCTGGGACTGCTCATTCCTATCAGAAGGTCCTCACACCTTCCTCAGATGGACTAATTAATTACAGGCAAGAATAACTACTGTTGTCAGACCCAAGGACTGCAACTCTCTCATCAAAAACTTATCTATGGAACTAGCTGCTTCATTTAGTCCTATTAAGAAGCACTACCACACTAAAAAAACCCAAACCAAAACAAAAAAACAAAAGAACCTCCCCCAAAAAACCACAACAGGGTGGGGGGCTTTACATCATACCAGCCAGCTCCTGGACATTTTTAAGGTTTTTCTCAGTTGGATTTGCTGACAGAATGGATCCCGTGCTCAAATATGTAGCTCAGATGAAAAGGATCTACCTGCATCTACCATTTTTAAGAAGGTTGTTAGGTCACCTCGGTCTAAATAGTTGGTGTGTGCAGATGCTTGGTGTCAGGGATAGGGAGATGTAGCCTTGCCAGTCAGCACCTCCCCTTAAAAAGCAGTGTGTAGGTCCTGCAAACTGACTGATTTGTCCATAAGAATTCAGCATCTCACCAAATACAGTGAGAACACAAAATTCGTCCATCTCTGGCTGAAAAGAATACATAACTCTCCAAGAACAGTTTTATAGAAGGAGGTTTTTGCTTCAATGAAGTTGGAGGAAAGGCATCACAGAGGGTAAGAATATATCTAAATCTACCTATTACTTTCAGTATTCATAATGTGTGATATGTACTTTACATATCTATCTCCCTCTTTACTGCTGAAACATAACACTTCCCATAGTAACTAGGTTGACAAATTTCCAAAAAGTTTTTTAATGTTGTTTGGTTTCCTTATGGAGATAACTTTATATACTTTTTCTACTCTTGGAATATTAGACTCAATTTCCATGAGGAACAGAGAGTTAGATTCAATAATACTTATGGCTCCCTTACAACTTGAGATATTTTATGATTCTATGAAGATTTTTTGCATCTGTGGTGTTACCATTTACTGCAAAACTCTTCCAAATAACCTAGGAAGCTCAGCTGGTTTTTATGTAAGAAGTTACTCCTATGTGAGAAGTTAAAATAAAACTTAAAGTACATTTTGGATTTGTGGGTTATGAAACAGGAAAATGAAATAATTACATTTGAATAACTAAACTCTTCTTGATATTTTCAAGAGATTCCAATTCTTCTCCCTATATTGCTTGTATATTCCTCTAAGAACAAGGCCAGCCTTCAGGGTGGCTTTGGTTGTGGTCCAAGGTATGTTCTTCAACTCTGGAATTTCTGTGGTATGAAAATCAGTGAAAAGGAAATATCTTGAAACCTACGTCCTGTACCCTCTATTTCAGTGATGCAGAAGAGATTTTTTTATACAACTCCTTTGGTTTAGCCACTGCTATGTCTTGCTTACTGTTCTGTATTTTACAACTACTGAAAGCATAATTCAACAGATTAACTCAAATTATCTACTAGAAAAAATATTTTAGTTGCTATTTTAAATCAAGCTAATGGAGTGATGAAAGAATGCCATTAAATTTAATGTCCGCTGAGCTGGAGATAAATCTCCATACACAGTAGAAGAAATGTTGAAAAGATCAGCAGTTGTAATATGATTAAATTCCACTGTTTTTTTCCAGCAGCCTCATCACTTTGTAGCCCAGTGTATATAAAGGCATAGGCTACTCTCTTGGACCACACTTGTGCATAGTTGAGCCAGAAATCATTCTGAATTGCATTTAACCTGGACTTTGCCACCCACAAGAAACAAAATTACTTCTGTAACAATATTTTTCTATCATTTACCATCAATTTCCTGTCCCATCAAGCTGTTTTTATTCTCTGTATTATTTATTTTAAACTTAGTATTGTAGATGTTAGACTGGAAGCTGGCATTCAGAAGACCTTTTCTTTGTTTTGCTGCTAGCTCATTTGTGTGACCTTTGGTAGGTTCATAAATCTACCTGTGTTTCGGTTTCCTTGTCTCTAAAATTACAGAGATAGATAGCTGTTGTTTTTTGTTGAGATGAATTTCAAGATATATTGACCCAATAATCAATAATTTACCAACTAACAATAAATCCTAAAATTCACTCACTGGAACAAGAAGTCAGCTGGATTGTTTAGTGCACTCCTCGTTACAATCAAATGGACAACTTTGCTTTAATCCCATCCAAGGTCCACAGGTATCTGGAGAGATGTTTTCAAGTTAGCACTAAGCCTGATATACATGGACTTCATGAAATCATGGTTTAAAATCCTAATGACTTCAAATAAACCTTTTATCCTTTCAAGTGCCAATCAGAATATATTAATTTGCAAATACAGTCTAATTGTTTAACCTTATTCCAGACCTTTGGGACCCAATTATCCTGCTGCTTGTAAGAGTAAAACCTAATTAGCATTTTTTAAAAATAAGATTAGGCAATACTTTTAATCCATGTCAGCAATTTAATTTTTTTTTAACAGGTCTTTATCTGGAATAGCATGCTGATTCACATGCTGATGTTTTGAAGTGTTTGCCAGTTATTTTCCTCTGGTGAGATCTTTTTGATAGGAGGTCGCTTTATTATTACTGACACCATTTTCCAAATAATAAGCTTGTTTAGCTTCCACTGACTGTAGTGGAATTCACCAAATGATGGTGGTGCAACCTAATATCTAGTTTCTGCATGTTACTGCACTGTGTACCTGAGCTAGCCCTATCCAGACTGGTTTAAGCACAGAAATCTAGTCACCAGCAGCCAGGCTGTGCTGTACATACCAAGTAACTGGGGAGCCTGACTGAGTTATCCCCCCTGAAATTTCATGTTTCCTCAGCATGATTGTTTCTCATACTTCTACTCTGTTTGTTCTGCCTCTCTCCAAAATAAACCATAGTAGTCAGTGAAGGCATAGAGCAGAGAGTTATAATCCAGTTGCAACTAATGACATTGTTTTCCACCTTTTTCTCATGAGGTGAGCTAAGCACTGAAGTGTCACAAGGCTCAGACATGCCTTGCCCTTGGGAAACTGCACAGTCATTGCCTCAGTGTTCCCAGCATCACATTAAATCTAATATCCATCCATCTTTCTGTTTGCTTATGAAAATTCCTGAAGCTCCAAAGGCTCATGGAAAATCAACCCCATGTCCCCTCTGTTCTGACACAAAGTCAACTGTAGCTGTGACAATCTTCATAGATATCTAAGATTTTCAACCAAAACCTTTACTAATAAAGAATCTGCTCCACTATCAGAGAAGAGATGTGTCCCTCTTCCTTTGCAACAACCCTTTGGTGTTATTCTGTTTCTCCTGTAACTCTCCAAGCAATAGGCTTGAGAGATTTGCAGAATCACAGAATTGTTCTGGTTAGAGAAAAACCTTTAAGATCACCGAGTCCAACAATTAACCTATCTCTACTGAGTCCAGTACTAAACCATAATCCTAAACACTACTTCTACACATCTTTTAAATACATCCAGGGTTGGCAATTCAGTCACAGAATTGTCTAGCTGGAAAAGACCTCTAAGATCACCACTTCCAGCTGTCAACCCAGGGCAAAAATAAAAGGAAAAAAATTCACCATCCCACTAGAGCATGTTCTGAAGTGACTCATCTACATTTTTCTTGAATACCGTCAGGGCTGGTGACTCCATCATCGCCCTGGGCAGCCCATACAAGCACCAGACCACTCTCTAAGTAAAGAAATGCTTTCTAATACCTAGTCTAGTTCTCCATCCCATTTCTTTCACCCTTTCCCTGTAGGTCCCATTGTCTAAGCTCTGTTCTTTCTTGTTACTGCCTTGCCAGAACTAAGTAAAGGAGAAGGATGACTGTCCAGGTATTCCAGGTGATATTCCTGCTTATTTAATAATTATAAGTTCTGGGTTTTTCACTAACAAATACTTGATATTGTTCCTACATGCTCATGTTTGGGATGCAACCACATTTCTGTCAAGCTGCTCTTGCGTTAGTCTTCTGCATCCTGTAGTACATAAAATTTTTCCTACCTAAGCAAAAAATATACAAGTGTATAGTACTGAATTTCATTCTGTTTTTCAAGACTATTTCTCTACTTTTGGCAAGATTCTTTCCAATTCTTTCCCTTGTCTCCAAAAATTTTAGAGGCCTTCATTTCTGCCACATGCAAACTAAATACACTTTTTCAGTACTCGGCCATTTCTAATGAAAATATTAATAGTTTCAATTTCATGACAGATCCCTATGAAACCTCAGTTGATACATCCTTCCATTCTGCTGTATTATTGATCAATACACTTCAGGTATAGTTATTTAGGGACATTTGCCCACTTCTTAGAGAAGCTCTATGAAAGTAATGTTTCATTAGCATATTTTGGAAAGTATTACTTGACAAAGTATCAGAAACCTTTTATAATCAAGATGTATATGATTTAATCAGTTCCTCCTCTATGAAATGTCCCTGTAACATTTCATAAGTAACACACTGATTTGACATGATCTGGCACACACAGCTATGCACTGACCACTGTGGCATTTCTCTATTATTTTCCAAATTCTTGTGAGTAGAAAAATCTACTGTTTCAGAATTTTCACAGAAGGTGAAGTTAAGCTGATTTGTTTACAATTCATTAAATTCCAATTTCTTCTTAAGACTAAACACTATATTTGCCTTTTCCAGACTCCTGGTATCGTACCTTTTAAGGCAGCTGAAAAATTCTCCTGTTGGTTCAAACATTTATCTACCTATGCTTTCAAATATGCCAAACCTGCCCTATATAACACTCTCTTTATAAAAATCCTTTATCCATAGCACCCACTGCCTCATTCTAGAACATATGCCCTGAGTACATTTTCATTCTTTATTTTAAGGAAGTTATTAGCTGTCCCAGTAAAACCCCTAATTAAATCAGGGTTTTCACATCCTGAGAAATGTACAATAAGGCAAAAAGCCTAACTTTGGGAGTTAATTTTCTTTTAAGCAATCTAGTAATAAATGGCTTCTATGAATTCTTTGGAACAGCCTACCTGTTCATAAGGTCATTTATTTAAATTTAGCTCTTGATACAAAGCCAGCAACAAATGTCAGTGAATTTGGGATCTAGACTTTTATATAAAATTTTAACACCAATTAAAGGGCAGTTGAAGACTAGGCAAGCTCAAACTTTTAAGCTAGACCACTGTCATACCTGAAATTTCAAAATTTGTCAGTGATGGATGTTTATGAAATGTTGGCAAAAAACATTTTGCAGATATGAAAACAGAACTGGAGTTTGAGTAGTAGAAATTTAGATAAGTTTGTTTCCTTCTTCCCTAAAGTCCTTCTAGAAAGGTCACAGTGATAAAAATAGAGCTGCCTTCTTTTACAGGGATTTTGCTTGAGAGCTCAATTTATTCAGAAATCAAGACAGATTGATGCTGTTCCGTGGGAATGCAGATAGGCATATTTTAGACAATAAACCAGGAGCCCTTATCTGCTGAATTTTGTCTTTTCAATGTATCTATCCTATGCTAATTTTAGGTCTACATCCTCTGTATCCTGCCGTGTTTTGTTTTTCCTCCCATTCAGCTCTGATTTCCAATTACGGCGTGTCCTTTTAGCACATATTTTGTACTTATGACGCATCTGTTCTCATTTTGCTCCTGCAAGTGCCTAAACGATAGCTAAATGCATCTGTAAGGACAAGTGCTGAACAGGTGCAAAACAAGACCACAAGTAATGAAAGGAGAGGAAGAAGTCAGAGAATAATTTTTGCTCAGTCAGGATTTGCCTAATATATGTTTAGCCATTACACAGGCAATACAAATGTCTCATTTTCACAGTTCTTAATCTTCTTTTAAAAAGGATCTTTCTGGAGTTAATTTAGTGTAAGAAAATTTGGTAGGAGAAGATACTCATTCTCTATTGCTGATTTGACAGGGATTTTACTGTATAGCTTAAGGAATTTATAGGGGATCCAGCTCCTCTGTATTAGTAAAAGAGAAAATGTGAGAATTATGAATGCATATATTATTTTAAAAAAAAGAAACAAAACACCACAAACCAAACACAAAAAAACCCCTTCTATTTTCATTTTACACTGTCAAAAACAGTTTTTCATTTTACTCTTGAGAAAATCTCATTCAGGGATATTAATTTCAAACAAGCCATAAATGAATATGTTCTTTCTCATTCTAATCTCACAGACACAAACTGGATAACTTAGCAATGCTACGTTCCTTTTATGTTGTTTCAGCAACATAAAAAGTCAATTGACTCTCATTCTGTGCCTGATGTTATGACTTCAAAATGACTCTGAGTCCAGCCTCCAAGGCAGAAGGATTTTCAGGACTGTGGCTACACCACCTTTACAGAAAAGACAGAAAGAAAATCTCTGTTGGTCCTGTAGCCAAATGGGAAGTAGGGAAGGGAAGAGTGGGACTCAGTGCAAATAGACAAAATCAGACTATTTCTTGCCGAAAAGAAGCATCCCTTTTAAAAAAATAAACTCTGAGTAGAACAAATCTTTCGATTCCACACACTCCCTTTCATGCACTTCTTAAAGGAAGAGCAGATAACAAGATCGTCTCACAAAGCACAGACACCTACAGTTTTCTCTCCCTTAACCCAGTTAGTTAGGTACTTCACCTGCATAAGAGAGACAATTCTCTTCTCTTCTTAATGTGAGTTAAGTTCACATCACCCATCTCACAAGAGCATGTCCGAACTATTGTGCTGTGGACTGTCCAGTCTTCCCAGTCCTATGAACAGCAAACCAAAATTTGCTAAGTAAAACAAGCATTTTGTGTATTGCTGTGTGTCCAGCAAACTCCAGGGGAGTTATTGAATCTGTGGCTGTTGTTGGCTGGCCTTCTCCTCTTGCTGGGATTTTGGATCATCTGGCAGATTCCAGAATAGTTTTTCTGCTGCTAGCTGTGTGGCAGATCTATTTGTTCTGCTTCTGAATCCCCTGCAGCTCTAGACTGAAAGGTTGACCACCCTGCAGAGAGGTTCTTAGGTTAACCTCAATCCTTTTTGATGATAATGTTCCACCTTGTATTTTAAATAGGGAAGCAGTTGTTGAAAGGGAGGTGGATATCCCAACCTCTAGACAAGAGAATTACTAAGTCACACTCTGGACCTCATCTATAGTATTGTGTCCACTTCTGGGGTCCACACCACAAGAGGGATATGGAACTGTTAGGGTGAGTCCAGAGGAAAGCTACAAAATTATCAGAGGGCTGGAGCACCTCTCCTGAAAAGACAGGCTGAGTTGGGGTTATTCACCTGTAGAAGAGAAGGCTCTGGGGACACCTCATAGAGGCCTTCCAGTACCTAAAGGGGATGTCATGTGGATACATCAAAAATAGAAAAATTTCCTCTTGAATCAGCAAGGCCCTGGCTCCACCAGTGGAGTTTACTCTGTTTAAAATGTATCAAATTTATTTCCATTAGCAAAACCCACTCCACACTGGCAATGTTTTTTCCCTTGTTTACAATCTTTAAATGTATCAGGACTAATCTCATCAAAATGCTAATCAGAATGACTCCTGATAAACTGCCAGACAGCTAATGCAAATCGGTGCACAATAATTAAAGAATTCCTGAACACAAAGGGAAGACCTGCATTTACCAATTTGCAACCTCTGGCAATAATCGATGAGAAGAAGGAACTTCTTACTATAAAAATTCAGAGGAGAAAGGCAAAAATCAGAAATTAATGGAACCAAACGGAAGTGAACAGAAGCGAAGCAGCAGCATCCCAGTAGCCTAAAGAGCGGCAGCACCAGCGAGACCCGGGATAAGGAGCAGTGACACCGATGGCCCGGCGACGATTTACTTAGGGAGGTGAAAAGAACGCTAATTGTCCTCTTTCTTGTCTCAATAGCCCTTTCCCTGGGGCAACTAATTTGATTAAAAACCTGTTTCTCTCCCACCATTAACCCCTTCCTAAGATTCTTTTCAACGTGGTGTCATTTTCCCTGAAGTAAACCACTGGAATTCGTTCAGACCATAAACCTTCTGTAATTTGTAGGACATACATGTGCAGTGGCTAATACTTCCTCACAAACAAAATGTAAAATATTAATAGTTATGGACAGTGACAGGGAGCCTACAGGAAATCTGGGGAGGGGCTTTTTACAAGGCTATGTAATGACAGGATGAGGGATAACATTTTCAAACAGAAAGAGGGTAAAAATTTAGGTTAGACATAAGAAGAAATTTTTTAGTATGGGGATGGTGAGACACGGGAACAGGTTACCCAGGGAAGTTGTGGCTTCCCCTTTCCTGGAAGTGATAAGGTTGGAGGGGGCTTTGAGCAACCTGATCCTAGTGGAAGGAGTCCCTGTCCATGGCAGAGGGGTTGGAATTAGATGATCTTCAATGTCCCTTCCAACCCAAACTATTCTATGATTCAGGTCTTTTGAACAAATATGGAGTGTCCAAGAAGGAGAAAAAGTTCTTTCCCATCCTTGGCTATCACGTAAATGCTTTGCAAGTAAATACATCCAATAATTTTATGAATCTCACCCAGAAAGTTTTTTTTTTGTAAAAAAAAATAGTTTTCTTAGACTTTGTTGTTGTTAAAAATCAACATTTGCAAATACTTTGGGAGCAATTACATTGAATAAGAAACTGCCTCATCAAAAATTAAAACAATACTTGGGTAAATAGAGAGAAGCTGTTCTGTGGCAGTTGTAGAACAGAAGACAGAGAAGTGGGTTTTTTTCTTTCTCTACATGTACAAAATCACAACTGTCCCTTCTGATACTAAAAAATTCTAACATATGGTAAAACAACACCAAGCCTGGGGCTGCTATAAGCTATACTGGAAACTATACCCTGAGGAGCAAAGTTACTCACAGCTCTTCCTGCTTCTCTTCTTGCACTTGGTTCATGAAACTATTTCCAGGGAGGAATGAGGCACCTTAGGGATCATTGATCTATAGTCATCACACCAGTGTAGCATAAAGCAGAGTCAGACTTCTTCTTTTAAACAGGAATTGCTTGGATGCTTTCCATGAACACCAAGCTCTTGTGTCCTTTTGGTTAATGTAGTAAAGAAATGAAAAAAATAGTACATGGGATAATGACTCTGGAAAGAGAATTTCCATCAAGATCATACCCTGAGTTAAACGGCTCCTCCTTTGACAGCAGCCACACTTCTGCTCTCTGAAGGGTAAGAAGCTGAACTTTCAGGGAACTAATTAGGAAATGATTCAGAAAGAGTGCTTGTTTCAGCATCAATCTGAGTGACTGACTACTCTAAGGGATCCTCAAAGGACTGGCCTCCAAGTATTTTCAGTATAGCTCTGATCTGTCATTTGCATTACTTAAAAACTGCATTTACAAAAAGAAAAAAAAAAAAGCAGTTAAATTACTTGAGATTTTTAAAATTATTTCTTTGACAGGTCCCAAAGCCAAATATCACCAACAGAGCTTTATTTCTTTCTTCAGAAAAAAATAACTCTCTTTAAGACAAATACTAAATATCCCTCCTATTAGTGTGACTGATAACACAAAGCAAGCCTGAAAAGTGCGTTTTGTTTTGCTCTTGCATTCTTTTTGCTTTTCAGAATCAGAAAGGATTGATGTTTATCTTGAGTCAGTGCTGAATAACTAACTGGATGGTAGTACTAAATTTTGGCTTTCACTAAGGTGGTAACTAAGCAGTGACAAAAAGAATTAACTACATTTACATGAATTTCCTTTGATTCCCTAGTGCAAAACAAAAGGATAATGAGAACAGAATAAGCTTCCCATCACCATACATGTGATCTGACAAAATAATACTCAATTAATAAAATATAATGTATTTGATGTCTGTCTTGTTATAAGACAAAGGTATTCCTACTAGAAACAATAGTGACATTCTTGCTGCAGCTGAACTGAGCTATAGCCTTTCTGTACTCATTAGAACATGATGGGGAAAAATGTGTAAAAAAAAAAATAATCATATTTTGGGAAATCTGGTATAATAGCTTTCTTTCATACATCTCAGCATAATTCAGAAAAACCCAAGAGTAAAGGACTCATGATTTCTCATGCCTCAGAAAAGAAGCGCAGGTTGATGTTTTTAAAGAGCCTGCTCTTCATGATTAATGATATCTGTTTGTCAATGCACTTTAGATACATTCACTGCATCCTCACGCTGTGTTACAGTTCTTGCACAGGGGTGAACTACACCTGGAAGCTTTACTGGATCATGGCATTTAGGATTCACTAATCAACACAGCTCTCTTCTTATACGCTGATTAAAACCAGCCATCAGCTTCTTGTCATGCAAGTTCTGACCCCGAGGTGCTGTGCTAGAAGAAGAAATGTATCAGTAGCCCTCCACAATACAGAGAAGATGGCTACAGCAAGACTGAATGCTAAAAAGACTTTAGCCATTTCTATAAAAGAAATATTTATTTACTTGTTTTTATCAAGCACTAACACTCTGGGACTGTGTTCACAGAAACTCTGTTATTCAGACTCAGATCAATTAGCCTTATCCCTGTTTAATGTGCTGTTCTGTATTCACTGGTGGAACACAGTGTTTTCCCTTTGGATACACTGAATCAGATGTTATTGATTATTACTGGTTTTCTACACTTTCGTTTATTATTCTATCTTATTATGTGGTAGTTTGCTCATTTTGAAAATATGTCTCTGTGTAATCTATTGGGTAGAAATTAAAATTATTACGTATCTTCTACATCATATACTTTGAGGGACAGAGAAATTAAGATCAAATTTTCAATTTTCATACCTATTTTTATCACAGCCTTTTCAGATATGCTGACTTTCCTGGTGTTCTTTGAAGTCAGCAGTTCTTCAGAAAGATTATCACCTTCAAAGAAAAATAATATGGGTTAGTAATTCATGTGTGTACTTTAAGGTAATTTCCATGCACTAGACACTTTACTTTCCCTTCCCTGTTAAAACAGTTTTTGTTTTGTTCATCTTTTATGTGGAAGTCAGTGCTGAGTGCTGGAATACTCTCTTGGAAGATGGTTTCTCATCTCTACAGTTCATGATTTGACCATTTTGGTTTTGATCACTTTTAGCTTCTCCTGAGCTGAATATAAACTCTCACTCCTCTCACTCCTGCCAGGTTTCCTTTCAGCATTTTTTTTTTTTTTTTGTGTCTGCTAAGTCAGATCACCTCTACAAATTAAAAAAAAAACAAACAAACCTCACATGTATAATTGAAGCAATACCTCTGAGTATTGTGAATGTTTCAAAGGTGTCATACAATAATTTATGCATATATAAATAGAAACATACCCATCAGCTACCTGTAATATGTGTCTTATTTAATGAATGTGATCTTGCAACTGTGATGAATTAAATACACAAAGGAGGAATTCTTCTTCACTTTGTTTCCCTTTTCAGGAGGGGATTTCTTCACAAGGCTTGTTTAATGTAAAATCTGTCACCATTCATTCCTATTGAAATGCATAGTCTATTATTATCTTATCCCTACATGACTTTACCATAGTTAGGACTGTTTAATGATGAAATAATCTGCAGGATCTTTATGCTTGTCTCTGCTGCTTATGTGGTATAATACAAGAAAGGGCTGCATGAAATGAAGAATACAAGATTATGTCACCATCAGACCTCAGTGTTTCACCTGTACAGCTGAATGATCCGTAATTGTCATGGCTTAACCCCAGCTGGCACCTAAGCCCCACAGGACTGCTTGCTGACTCTCCCCCTCCTCCTTGTGGGATGGGAGAGAGAATCAGAAAACTCATGGGTTGAGATAAAGATAGTTTAATAGGTCAAGCAAAAGTGGTGTGCACAAGCAAAGCAAAACAAGAAATTAATTCACCACTTCCCATGGGCAGGCAAGTGTCAGATATCTTTTGGAAAGCTTGGCTACACTGCATGTTGAAGTTACTTGGGAAAACAAATGTCTTCACTCTGAACTTCCCTCCTTCTTTCTACTTCCTCCAGCATTATATGCTGAGCATGACATAATATGGTGTAGAATATTTATTTGTTCAGTTTGGGTCAGTTGTCCCAGCTGTGTCTTCTCCCAGATTTTTGTGGACCTTCACACTAGCAAAGCATGGGAAGATGAAAAGTCTTTGCAACAACTAGAAACCTCAATGTAGTATCAGTTGTCCTCTTTTAACAAATAACATATTAAATCCATAACACAATGCTATCATAGCTACTAAGAAGAAAATTAACTATCCCAGTCAGAACCAGGGCAGTTCCATGGCCATTACAATGGGAAATACAAGGTTAAATAGTTCATTTCATGTTAATAGTTATGGTAGTCTGAATTTACATTTCCAGTCTGATCTGCATAGAAGGTCAGTCTACAGAATCACAATGGTACCTTCCTGCTTTAAAATTTACCAAAAAGATTTTTCTTGCTGAAAATAGAGGACACTTCAGCTGAACTACACAAGAAACAATCTTGTTCACAAGCATATAATGTGGAACACCCAAATATGATAATTACTGCTTCCCCTAACTCATGAACTTTCTGTGGCCAGTGCTATAAACGTTTGAAAGTGGAAAGCTATAGACATTTTCCTTGTAGATGGAACAAAATTTTTTTCTTCAATGTCACTCTTTCATTTTCATTTCTGAAATTAGTAAAACAGTATTGCTTCCATGCTTGCTCATGACTTTTGCAATAGTTCTGAATGTTATTTTAATGAATTTATGGCAGAAATGTACAATTTATAGAGCAGAAAGAATGTGGGGTTTAGATGAAGTTCAGTGGTTAAATGTGGAAACAGAAAATGATGTTAAGAAAATACTTGAAGCACAGAGCAATCTCAGCTTGTTGTATGGTTGCTGCTTAAAGGTACTTCAAACAATCTTGAACCTCATTCTTCAACATGTTTTTCAGTTGACCATCCATATTTTAGACTTTGTATCTGATATCAGCCGTTACTATCTGCATTTAGTTTTGAACTAGGCAGCCAAACTCTGACAGCTTAGGAAATGTCATTATATAGATCTAGTGGAAGAGCAGTGAGTCACCTGCCATGATCCTTTCTTTCTCTTGGGGCTTCCAAAGGACAAACCCAGACCTTCTGAAAGTAGGACAATGAAAAGGAGATTATATTTTTTAGGCTGCTATAAAGTATCACTCACTTGTCAGGGGACTTCACTTCAGCAGTTCAGCTGATGCACGGTTTAACAATTTCATAGAATCATAGAATCATAGAATCATAGAATTGGCTGGGTTGGAAGGGACCTCAGAGATCATCGAGTCCAACCCTTGAACCACCGTTGCGGTTGCTAGACTATGGCACTGAGTGATGCCTTGAATTTTTGCCCTTTTTTCTCTTTTGCCCTGAATGATGGAGATGTACCTGTTTCTAATTAATTTTAACTCTCTTTAGTGGCCTGTATTAAAAGAAATGATGGTCTGGTTAGACAAAGATTTGTATTGAAAAAGCATATGCAACATGGGATACAATTGTATGGACCTATTGAGTGGACTTTCTAATCACTGCTGGTTAAGCGATAAGCTCTGTCCCTGGCCTCATCACAGCTAAGATAAAATTAAACACTATTAAACAAAACTATATGAACTATATTTCTATATTAAAAAAAGCTATATAAACAAAATTAAACACCAGGAGTCCATAAGTGCTAGACTAGACTAATACATTACTACTAATAAACTATAAAAAAATACACTAATTAGTACTAGACTAATTAGTACTTTGCACATTTCCAGTAGTACACATCTAAAGGATTATACTGTCCTGGCTGACCTCCATGTATATAGACATTGTGACAGCAGCTCATGTGCAGGAAGAGTGTACCATACTGGTTCAGCTTTCACTCAACAAATATCTTCCTCTCATTATAAATAATGTAATATGTGCACACACAATCAGAATCTGTGATTCCTCTTTTTTGTGGAGCCATCAGAAGTTTGAAGATGACAGCCTTACAGGTCTCTTGCCATTTCCAGAATCTTTTGCTAGTGTACTCTGTCCCCACCTTTCTATTTTACCCCTATTGGTAAATTACATGGAGGTTTCTCAGCAACATTTTCCCTAAGACAGAGGTTGTGAACACTTGCCTGCTTGCAAGGGTAAGCCCCCCAAAACTGGGGACCAGGGTTGACCTGACTAGAGCCAAGGCTGAGCACAAACATAGGAAAGTGACTTGGAAGAGGCTTGGATGGGATGTCAAGTTGATCAGCTGGGGCTGGAGAAAGATGGCCAGGAATGGCGTGACTGTGTCTGGGGTTGGTGCAGTGATATTTTTGAAGATGGAGAGCCATGGAGGGCCAGGGGTGGCTCCTGTGAGAAGATTCTGGTTCCATGACCTACCCAGACTCTGCCCAAAGCTGAGCAGATATGGGAAGCTGGATTCTCCTCTGTGAGTACCACATTCAAGAAAGGGAAAAAAATTGCAAAAAAAAAGACCTGAAGAGCAGATTAGAGGATGAAGGGGGAGAGAAATGACAGAGAAAAGACACCGAGGTCAGTGAAGAAGGAGGGGGAAAGGTGCCTGAGCAGAAATTTCCCCACAGCCCATGGTGAGATGGCAGCTGTGCCCCTGCAGCCCATGGAGGAGCACGGTGGAGCAGTCCCTGAAGAAGCAAGGTAGGGTAAATGTGGATTTGTAGCCCTTGCAGGGTTCATGTGGGCAGAGGTGAAGCTGCAGCTTGTGCAGGATCACAGGGAGGGTCAGATGTGGCTGTGCAGCCGTGTAGGAGCCCGTGTCAGAGGAGGTGACTGCTCCCGCAGCAGCCGTGACTCTGTGTGCAGCCCAGGCGGGAGCAGTCTGTGCCTGAGGGACTGCACCTGTGGGAGGGACTCGTGTCCCAGGGGTTCCTGAAGGACTCTCCCGGGAGAGGGACCCCGCGTTGGAGCAGGGGAAGGATGTGAGGAGTCCTCCCCCTGAGGAAGGAGTCACAGAAACAACGTGTGGTGAACTAACCCTAAACCTCCAGTCCTTGTCCTTCTGTGGCACTGAGGGGGAGGCAGGAGTGTAGTAATATGGGTGGGGAAGAAGGGAGGAGTGGGGAAGAAGGTATGAAGGTCTGGCCATGTGTTCTCTATCTCCTTGTGGGTTAAATTAGGATTTTTCTTCCTAAATGGAACCTGCTTGGTTTTTGCCTGCTATGGTTTTTGTTACCATAATTAAGGAATGAAAACCTCTCTGTCCTTGTCTCGATTAATGAGCCTTTGGATGGATTTTCTCCTCTCTGTCCCAAAGTGGGTGTGAGGGGGTGAGCAAGTAGAGGCCTGGTTGATACCGCTATGCCTAAACCATGATAACATGACAAAGTGTGAGCTTAGAGCAGTGTCAGGTGAAGGGGGGAAGTTTCAAAGGCTATCTTGGTATTCCCAACCAGCTCCATCCTGGCCATCTACCTCAAGCTCTGTGGGTGCCTCCAGCAGGGCTGGCTGGTCCCCAGCATCCATACCAATCCCAGCTCAAATGTTTGGGATGGGCTGTAGGACTTGTGGGAGCATGCAGGGAGGGCTCTGACATACCTAGACTCTCTCCCCTTGTCATTGTACACAAAAGCATCTTTTCTTGAAAACAAATCTTCTCCCTAATAAAAATCTATAGTACCTTTGTAACATTATTATCATCATGGGATTCCGTTTAGTCAGGGTTGAAAGGCTGTGACATTTAGAACAAGTAACTAGCTCTGGTCCTGGCTTGCTCATAAAGGAGCAATAACTCCCATCTGCCAGGACAGTGATTGCAACTTGTAGTCTCAGTCTCTCTAGGTTGCAAAGGGTGAAGGTGACTAAGAAAAGCAAATTCTATCAAATTCCTTCTTTCATAATTCAACCTGTGAGTTTTTGTGATGCTTTACTAGTGGTGTCTACAACCTCCTAGAAAATTCTGTATTCACACATTGAAAAATCCGCTGATATTAATCTTGTTTATACAACTATTGAGTATGAATGTATTAAATAATGCTCTCTAGGATATATTTTATAGTTCTTACTATAAAATGTATCCATTTATATAACTTTGTTGAAACTCTAAAGGTAAATAATTAAAAAAGAAGATAAATAGTTAAAAGAAATTAAATAATACAACTAATTTTTTTTAACCAGAAGCACAACTAGTAAAAAATATCTTTTGTACTGCAGATACATTGTATCTCAGAACTCCCTCTGCATGGTTATGAATATAACATGACTTGGTAATTCACTTTATTTTCCTGTTCTTCTTTTGTGAAAATCACAGAAAATTCCTTGCTATATTCATTTTCCAGTGCTTTAAATATGACACACCTCACAGAGAACTTAATTAAAAAAATAACAAAGTTGCAGAGTCAAACTTCAGAATATATAAAAATTTCCAGATTCTCCTTATACATATAAATGATTTCTATAAGGAGTTTAGGGCAATAAATGGAGGTTTTATTTTAAAAAAGGGTCTGGTAGAATTACCATCAATGTTAAACCCAGGTAATTAACATCGGGTTCTTAAATCTAACCCAGGTGATTAACACTGGATTCTTGTATCTATTCAGGCTCTGAGGAGTAAGACTACATTTTAAAAGTACTGGATGCTCAGGACTTTTGAAAGTCATTGATTGTTTAGGTAATTAAATGTGTGTTTAGAAGCCTATGGTTAGACATTCAAGTTTAAAAATCTTGGCTTGCGATTAAACCATTCTAAATAATTTCATTATGATTCACAACTGGTAAGTCCTCAAGATGAATGTATTAAGCAAGTTGTTATCACCTATTCCTGAACCATCTGAAGCCCTGAGAAGTGAAAATTATTTTTGGACAGTGTGTTGTTTGCTCTCCATGTAGAGATATGGTGACAGAAAGACAAGTCAATAGAGCAAAACCTGACAAAAGCAGGATGAGGGAGAGAAAAGAAGGGACAGAGGGGAAAAAAAAATCAGAGGGCACAGGGAAAAGCATGGAACTGAATACACAGAGTGAAATTCTCTTCAAAGAGAAGTACATTAAATAGCTGTCGTTGGGTGGGTCTGTGTGTGCAGAGCTTTCATCAGTAATAGAGGGCATAGACTTCCATTTCAAGTCTGATGCAGCTCTCAGAAGTCTTTCCATTAACTTCAATGAGCTTTGGATTAAGCACTCAGGGGAAAAAAAGGTTATGCTTAAACTGAACTCCTTTTTTGAAGAAAGGAGTTTAAATCATGGAAGAAAGTTTTAGTAAACTCAGAAAACTCACCAAGCTCTCAAGCCCTCAGAATCCCCAGTATTCACAGGATCTCCTTTAGTCCCCACACTTAGAAAAGGAGAAAAGTAGCTTATCTTAGAATTTAAATGAGTTCAGTAATTGCACAGGCTGTAGAATGTAACACAAGACGTATTACAAACAAGCCAGCAAGTCTTTATTACAACAAAAGTGTGCAGGGGATTAAAAAAATACAAGGGAATCCCTGACTGATGTTGTGCTTAGGGATTAATAGAACTCAAAATAAAGCTGCTGTGTCTTCATTGTCTGAAACCTGCATTTTAGCATATGAAATACATTGTATTTATAATTTCTGCTGGAAGCACAAAAAGATAAGTAAATAAGACTTCGAAGATGACAAGAGTTTAAGAACTTTCTTTTAAAATGTTTTTTTCCTTTACCTTCTGCTCTTATAATTTTCCTTTCTCTACCAGCCTTTTAATGTGGGCAGTCAGTGCTTCTGAGATTTCCAGCCACGGCTTACAATTGTGTCACTTGGTTTCACTGCCCAAACACATGCCATTTCCAAGGTAGTTTCGAAGATCAAGTGCTGTAGTCTCACCCATCACCAATGAGCCCTCTTGTTCCCTTCCCTAGTCACACCCTCCATCAGAGCTGTAATTTGATGACTACTTATACTGGTGTAGGTGTCAAAGTGTTGAAGTTGGGGACAAGGCTGCAGGGGTGCCCTTTATGAGGAGATACTGGGGCTGCCCTGTGTGGGACACAGAAGATACCAGCCACCTCCAGTGGACTTGCTGCACGCAGAGCACAATTAATGGGTGGAGGCACCCTGAGGAAAGCCTGGTTAGAAAGGTCAAAATGCTGTGAAGGAGTGAGGGAGAAAGTGAGAAAAAATGCCCTGTGAAGAGTAGAAAGGAGTGGGGAGGAGGTGCTCCTGGTACTAGAAGAGAGGTTTACTTGAGAGACCATAGTGGGGGAGGGGGTTCTCTGCAGCCAGTGGAGAAATACCCAGGATACAGAATCAGAAACTCACAGAAAGTTAGGGATTGTGAGGGACCTCGAAAGATCATTGAATACAACCCCTGCTGCCAGAGCAGGGTCACTTACCCATGTAAAGGTAAGGAACGTGTCCAGGTTTTGAATGTCTCCAGAGATGGAGACTCGACAACCTCCCTGGGCAGCCTGTTCCTCACAGTAAAAAAAAATCTCCTCATGTTAATATGGAAACTTCTACACTTAAGCTCATATCCATTGCCCCTTGTCCCATCATTTGGAATAACTGAGAAGAACCTGGCATCATCTTCCTGGCTCTCTCCCTTTACATATTTATAAACATTAATGATATCATCCCTCATTCTCCTCTTCTCCAAGCTGAAGAGCCCCAGCTCCCTCAGCCTTTCCTCATAAGGAAGATGTTCCACTCCCTCAATCATCTTGGACGTTTTGCGCTTGACTCTTTCAAGCAGTTCTCTGTCCTTGAACTGAGGGGCACAGAACTGAACACAGTATTCCTGATATATTCCAGTACTCTGCCTCAACAGAGAAGATTAAAGGGGGAGGAGAACCTTTCTCCACCTACTAACCACCCCCCTTCTAATGCACGCCAGGATGCCATTGGCCTTCTTGGCCACAAGGGCACATTGTTGGCTCATGGTCATCCTTCCATCCACCAGCACCCACAGGTCCCTTTCACCAATGCTGCTCTTCAACAGCTCAGTCCCCAACCTGTACCAGTTCTTGGGGTTGTCCCTACCCAGATGTAAGACTGTACACTTGCAGAGAGGAGCTGTTATGTACTGACTGAAGCCCCCATTTCCCATCCCCTCCACACCACTGTGAGGGAGAGAAGACCTGAAAGAGAAGGAGCAAAGCTGAGCCTGGGAAAAAGGTGAGAGGGTGGCAGGGAAGGTGTTTTTGTAGTTTGGGGTTTTTTCTGTCTTTGTTTCTCATAATCCAAATATATTTTAATTGCCAATAATTTTTTTTTCCCTAGGTGAAGTTAGATTTGCCTGTGATGGTAACTCATCCCTTTATCCAGACCCATGAGCTTTCCAATCCTATTTTCTTCCTTTTTCCTGCTGAGGAGTTGGAATGAGTGTGCTTGGGTGGGCTGGTTGGTCAAGGTCAACCCAACACACTATTTTGCAACCCAGTGTATAAACATGTTGGAAAAGTCCCCACTTTCCCCACAGGAAAGTATTGGGTACACACACTGCAGAAGAACTTCTGTGCTCTATTCTAGTCATGCAAAATTGCAGGAATTGATACACAGATATTAAAAAAGGAAACAAGTAGAGATTATAGTGGTCATCAGCAAGTGCTACATGGCTTGGTCTTTTGCAGTGTGCAGCATTATTGCACTGCCATGTAGTTCCCTGTCTTTATACATCAAGGTCATATCTGATATTGAAAAAAATTGTGCTGTTGGTTGATTTTCAACAAAGCATGGAGGTATTGCAGATCCCATTTCTTGCACCAAATGACCTTTGAACAATCATATTTTTGTCATTGTAGGGTTTCTACTGACTCTTACAATTTGCTCCCATGAGCTTATCAATTTCTAGCATTCAGAATATTTCCTTCATTCAGAGAACAGTATTTTGGTACCCAGGAGGTCCTGAGTCCATGAGAACCAGTTTTCAACACTCTAGTTCTTTGTACCCTTATTTCTGCTGGGGATTTTCACATCAAATTCCTACCATGAGTGAGTAGATTATTTTTCCCTAAGGCAGCAGCTATTCCGTGGTTCCAAAGTGCTCTTGTTGAACTGGAAAATTGTTCTGGTTACTGAGTCTCAAATACTCCTCATCTGGAATACACATGACCAACAGCACTCATAGCAAAACCAGATTTCCCATTTGCTGAATCCTATTATGATACTGAAATTGCATTAAAGCAAAAAAAATTAATAATTTTTTTCCAGAAATGTAACTGTCAGAATCGTTTCAGAAAATGCCATAGTTTTCTTATGGTCCCATATTCATAGCTATGACATAGGAGTATTCTTATTTTAAAATATTTTACAATAGTGAAGCTAAAGCTATACTATAACAAAGAGAGGAAAAAAACCTTTAACATTAGATTTTGCTTAGCAAATACATTGATTTTAACAGTTTCTTCTGTTTAAAAAACCATGCAGTTAATTCACAGCTGCTCTTACTATCTTTAGAATGTTGTTACACATCAGTAGGCATGCAGACACATTCAGTGGGATCAAACAAAGTAAATGACCTTGAATATTTGTCCTCTCTGGTACAGTCTCATGGTAAAATTGTGAGCAGATTTTAGTGATTTAAAAGCCCTATAATCTAAAGCTAAATGCATTAACTAGCTCTTCATAATCTGCCTTCTTTCATATTAAAGATACTTTCAAATGAAACTTTTTTTTTTTTTTTTTAAATAGTCATATTAAACGGCAGGTGAACAGAAAAGTTTGATAGCATTCCAGTAAGTTTTGCCAGTTCCTGATGATAGGCTTTTTACAGTTGTTAGGATACACTCCATCAGTAGGCTGAGTACTTCCATGATATCTCAGAGTTTATACGTCCCAAAGAGGGCATAAATATGCCTACCTGTATCATTCTGATGAATTTTGCCATAGGACTTTATTGGAAATTATAAAAACCTGTAGTTCATGAGAGAAACTGCAGCTTCTTTTCCCATGTTGCCCAAATTGCCAACCTCCTCAAACAATTCCCAGTTCCTAAAAATTTCAGTGGAGAAATGGTAACATATTTCATCTTGAAGCTTTCTTCCAAATGGAAACTTCCAATATTTGTGCATTAAAACCTTTCATTTGAATGTACTGAGATGAACTCTGCTACAAGATCATTCAATCTTGAACTCATTTTTTTTACTGTGAACTATATAGCTCCAGTGGAATTCAGGTAGAGGTTGGCTGGTGCCTGATCCATTGGCATTCATGAGCCTCTTATGATGGAACTCAGTAGGAAGCCTGCATTGCACAGGGAGTAATAACAGGCCTCATCTAACTGAAGAGAAGGAAAAGCCCAAACTGTTATTTTTACTAGGCAATTTGTCACATAATTTAAGAGTCACCTGAACAAGGAAGCAGTATGATTTCAGTCTGGATGATAGGTTGTTGCGGGGTTTTTTCTAAATTTATATTCCTCTCCCCCTGAAGCATAATTAAGTAATTTCTTTGGAAAATTCCCAACAGCCTATATTATTTCCCCTGCTATTCACCTAGATACTACCAATTGCAAATGTTATCTAAGATTTTATTCTGAAAATGTGACAAATAATAGCAATTGGGATCCCACACAGATATCCACAAAACAAAAATCCCTTGTGATAACCTTGCTAAATAATATTTTTCATATGAAACTTTCCAGAAACATATTTCTGAGCATTTTTCTTTGGGAAAGTCACTATGTATTAGGGAACTAGAACTATTTATTTATTCAGTTAGATTTTTCACTCGCAGTTTAGATATGCTTTAAATTTAGTTCTCCACTAATTACATTTTTTTTCTTCCCCCTTTCTCCTCTATTTCTGTGTTTCCAATCAGTTTTTAATGTCTTGGGTAGACAGAGTCAGCAGTTTGGCCCAGAGAAACTCTAGTGGATGTGCTGCAAGGTCTTATTTATGAATGTTCCCATTACTCGTGGCATAAGAATTACAGCTTCTGTTTCCTATGGTTCTGGGAGGCCTTGCTGAAATCACTGCTTCTCTTTGAAGTTTGACTCCAAAGCTCTCAGTGTTCCATCATCAGTATCACAGCCAGATACATCAATTCATTAAAGAAAAAAACAAATCAAAACCAAAAAACAAAACAAACCCAAACAAACAAAAAAACCTGATCAAACATGCACGTGCACCACCATCCTAAAAAGAAATCAGTATCATATGAGTTCTTAAAGAGAACTGATACTACCAAGCAACTGTTTGCTGTGAAGACTTGGAGCACTCATCTGGCCAGCCCACCTGTCACACAATGTGGGACTGAGATTTGTGCCAGAACAACCTAAATGCATCTTCCACACCCTTTTCTCCCAGTATAAACCAAATAAAAACTGATTTTTAAAAAAAAATGTAATTCTGATGCAAGGTGGGTACACAATTATATAGGTTTTCACAAATAAATGCTACCAGAGGTTTCTTACTTTATGGAACCTTAGACAGGAACAGTTCTGGGCTACTCTTCTGTCTGGACACCAGCAAGAATTATCACTGAAGCCTCTAAGCTTCAAGGTAAGACCTTACCAGTAGAAATAAATTGAAAATTTATGCTTTCCTCTTGGATCTACACAAAATTTAGGCTAAGATGTAAACAGGAAATATAAATAATTTCCTATGCACAAGGTCTATACCATTTGTTCTTGCTATCTGACACTCATCTCTGAAACATTTTGATCTGTCTATAGCTGAATGGACCAGTTATCTCCTAGGCTTTACAGCAGGTAAAACTACAATATATAATGTATATAATCCTTCATGCTTAAAACCTGATGTAATACTCAGTTTGCTTTCCTATCATGCTTGCAAAATTATAGTTTTTCACTCTAGAAAGAAGTGTTAAAGGCTTTTATGCTGCAGATCTCTATGGCTTTGATTCTCCTGGACCAAATGCTGCAGTACTTTTGATGTAATTCATCATTTATTCAGATTTTTTTTTCCACTGTCAAAATTTTGTACATTTCTCAGCAATTTTTGAGGTTTCAAAATCTGGATTCCTGTTCCCCTCTGCTATAATTATCACTTTATCATGAGTATCGAATTCTATTAGGCATTGTTATGCTACAAAGATCAGGTATCTAAGCAGAAACTAAAAGAAAACCCCCTTTTCAGTCTTGAGGAAAACTGACAAATGAGAAGAGGATTGTTCTTTGCCTAAAGCAATTATTTCTTAAAATACTTGTCTGTATCTGATTTCTGAGAACACACTGGGTAAAGAAAGTAGTTGCTTTAATTAATAGAGTGATCTACTGTTAGTAAAAACAGTAGATCAAAATCTTATGAAAATGCAGTCCTACTAAATCTGATTATTAAAAGTTTTGTACTTAGTATTTAAATATTTCCACATTCATTTTGTATTTGTCTTACTCTAGTACAGATGTAAATTCCATTCATAAAAAAAGCCTAAAAAGAGAGAGAGAAAAATCAAATCTAATTAATTTATAAGCCTCTTGGGGAAATTATTTTAGTGTGTGACATGATAACTAGTGCAGTGCTTGCTAACCCAGTAAACATGATCTTGTGTATTTTCCATTGCAGATAAATGATGAGTCTGATATTTTTCTGTGTATGCAATAAAATACCTATATTAATTCATGTTGTCATATATTACTGGGAACAAAAGAAAAGCTTAATCTTATGGGAAATGGGCACACATTACTTACAACATGTCTACAAGCTTTAATCTATTTTGAATATCACCTTTGTTAATAATCCTTTGGGGTACACAATTGCAAGATATCCGTTCTGAGTTACAAGGAATAGGACTAGAATTTAAATCAGGTTCTCTGTTTTTCTGGTTGCAGCCTAAAGATGGAATTTTATGTAAGGTAAATATTTAAAAACACAGTTGTGTGCTTGATTCAAGAGATTAAATATGAAGGACATATTCTGTGAACAGTTCTGCCTGAAGATGTCCCAGCTCATGCACATACCTTTGCAATACTCAGTACTGACATTATACCTATGGAAAACTCCAGATGTCAGAATGATTTACTGTTACACAAAGCATCCTTGTAGATCACCCTTACAGCCAAACCATCCAAATTTTAGATTCAGACTCAGGCAGATCAAGAAACTCAGGTCATTAGAGAAACTGGCAGAAAAAGAGAGAATTGCAGAAGCACAGAGCTGGAAGGATCTCAGGTGTTCCCCTTGTTCATCCTGTTACCCCAAGACATAATCAACTGTGCCAGTGTCATAGCCGACAAATGCTTTTCCACTCTCTTCTTAAAGACTTTCACTGACCATAGCCTTCCTTGGCAATCCCTGTGCATGATAATGTCAAGAGATCTTTGCTGCTACACACCTCACAATATCCAATTTGAATTTTCTTTGCTGCATTGAAACTTACTTTATGACCTACTGTGACCTCTGGATTATTTCCAATTAGTGCCCATCCCTTTTCTGAAACACAATGCTCTGCTTCAGCTGAAGCACTATCAGTGATCAGTAAAGCAGGATGTGCTCTGGTTCTCCTTCCCAATAAGATGCTTATCTTATAAACAAGCATGAAACTCCTTCAGTTTACAGTGCTCTATAACCTCTTCAGACTCATTTTGGAGTAGGATTCATTTAGTTAATTATCTTCTGTCCTACATTTGTAGTAGTTTATTGTTCCTGCTCAGATGTTGTACTTTGTATTTGCCATATTGTTCTTGCAGATCATATCTTCATGGCATTTAAAAAATAAATGAGCACATTTTTCAGTTGTAACATTCAGGTGTTAATAATAATATTGAAGAGGAGATAAGCAATGGGAGAACTTACATAACTTCACTTAACATATCCTTCCATATTTCTTAGCCAAGAAGTTTTTTATTCTCCGTGTAAGAATTTCATCATGACTGGGTTCATGTATGATGTATGGAAAGAATATCATGCAAGAATATCAGAAGTGTTATTAAAGCCAAGATAAATTACCTCAGTGACTTATCTTTTCTGCACCCAGCCTGCCGATCTGTCCAGAAGGGAACTAGATTAAATTGAAAAAAATTAGTCTTAGGAAAAAGAAAATCTTGTTGTCTACCATCTGCATGTCACTTCCTTCTTATTTTCCAGGTACTGCAAACGGTTTATTTGATCATCTCCTTCAGAATAATTTTGGAAGATACCATCTTAATTCTATTACTCACTTGATCACAGCTAGCTTGTTTAGTGATGAGTGCTAGGGAAAAAAAGTTATGGAAAAACCTTCATGCTCAAATTCAGCTACAAACTATTTTCCTCTCCACTGAATAAAGTAGTTCTTGATCTTCCTTTTTACAATTAACAGAGCAAATTGAGGGAAAAGTCTGAATTTTTTTGTTTGTTTTTTTGTTTGTTTTTTTTTTGTTTGTTTTTTTTGTTTTTTTGCAAATTTGTTGGTTGCTTGATTCTTTCTTGTGTGTTGCGTCAATGGTGATTTTACTTAGACAAGTAAATGATTCTCCTGTAGCTCTTTTAATCTCTCTGCCTAGGGTTAATTTATGTAGTAGTAATTTTCCTTTTATGTTTTGCTTCATCCCTTAATTGTTGTTCTCATTAGATAGTGTCTACAATTTCTCTTACTGCACTGAAGTCTACTTAATTTTTAGGTAACACTTTCTTTCAGAATTGCATTAGACACAGTTCTGTGGTCATCCTTTGTCTTTCTGAACAAATTGTATTCTTTTAGTATGATTCTTTCAGTCATAAAAATCATCTTGTTACATCCTTAGTTTTTCCCTGCATACTATACATTATCATACATAAGTAAGCATTCTGACCTCTTATTTCTTTTTTTTTCTTCTTTTTTTTTGGCTTTTATTCTGAACAATCCTAATTACTTCCCACTCTAACAATCTTGATACCCTTATCAAAATTGCTCTTTTTGGGCTTATTTATGGGCTTTTGTCACTCAGACAAACCCTCGCCCCTTTGATCTCTGTTAAAAGCCTTTCTTACCAGATAAGTGTGTCCCCTTATAGAAAAAGGCCATTTCCCTTGTTCAAGGGTATTCTTTCCACATACATGTATGTAGAACATCATCTTAATGCCTGAGGGTGCCAAAGCTGTCCTGGTGTCCTGCAATAAGTATATTTCTCCCAAATACCTAGATCCTTAATCCTTTTTAATCTTCAACTAGGGAAAAAGAATGTGTACGATACAAATGTCCTGCCTTCCCAAACTGAGACTCACTTTTGATCAGTTTGATATTGATCCTGAGAGTAACTGCATGACACAAATACAACAGCTCATGGGATTGTGATCACTGTGAGAGGTGAACACCCTGTTTATAATGATTTGTAAGAGCTGGACGCAAGCTCTAGGATGTCACCTGCATGAGACAGGTGATGCCTTTAGGAAGAGATTACCAACCTTTGCTGCTTTTTTCCTTTTACTTAGGAATGGAGACTTTGAATCTTACAGATCTGAGTGCCTTTTCTCACTCTCCCAATGGCATTTGACTATCACTTGCTGCTTGGTCACTTCTATTCTTAACCTTGATAGTGAAATAGCATCAGTTTCCAGCTGAGACCAGCAGCCATCTTCTCCCTAGGAGAATGGCCATTTCATTGCTGGTGCTGTTATGGAACCTGACCTGCTTAGGGTTCTGATGACCCAGACCCTGGTTCTGCTCACTGCTGCCATGGCATGAGTGATCTCTGCATTATGACAAAAAAGAGATAACAAGACTGAATGAATGGCACAGCTGCGTGTTGTTTTTTGTTATTTTTTTTTTCCTAGAATTTTAATAAAAATGGAAATCCAGAAAGACAAAAGCTCCGACATTGAAAGAACTAGCTAACAACCCTCCCAACAAACACACACAGATTTCTGTATGTTTATTCCAATTGCTATTGAAAAGAAAATGACCAGCCTGGCAGCTTATTTCATCTCTCCCAGGAGATAATATAGCAGTTTTAGGAATGGTCAGCTGCTCTCTATTTTGGTTTAGTTGCTGGCCTTTAAGACTGCTGCAATGCTGACACAGCAGAAAAAGGCAGTAAGGGGGAGGAAACTCGGCCAGTTAGAGAAGCTGAGTGCTTTGAGGAACTGAAGTGTAGACTTCTGGAAGTGCTTTGTGCTTTAATTGTCGTGGCTGAGAATTAACTTCTTTAAGGATCTGGCCATCAGGACTGAAACTGCGATGTGCTCTGAGCAGCATACTGGGCACAGTGGCAGACAGAATGTGAACGCAGAAGTTTTTGGGTCCAAAGGACTGCATCCAACTCAAATTTGGAAAATATGAAGTAAAAAAAAGAGTAAATAAAATCTACTCAACAGTATGATAATTCCATTCTTATTGGATGCAAACTTTTGTGAAAATTTTGGTGAGGTTTTAAACGTTAACTTTGTGCCTCGTGGCACTTTCTCTATACTTACAGGCTTAAGTTAAACAAACAAACAAACAAAAAACCCAGACCCTTTTCCAGTTGTGAATATCAGTACACAACTGTAAAAAATTAATTCTAGAAGAATTTCAGTCTGTCTTCTACATAATGCAAATTACCAGCTGTATGTTGTGCAATAGTCTTCATCAGCTGTGGGATTCATTTTGCCTTTGAGTATTTTTCTTCCATGAACTCTTCTTTTCAGAAATAGGCACAAATCAGTACATATGCAGAATGTATCATTAAAAAAGACGTCTGAAAATGGAAGAAAACCCAAATTCTGCAGATGCATCCACTCACACCAATTACACTTAACAATATATGAAGAGCCTAATAAAATCTTTTACATTCTAACTTCGTGATAACGTAGGTAAAGAGCTAGAACAAGCAAAGTACTGTATAAAAGAAAATTTTCCTCAGTCTAATGGTTTTCTGAGGTTCAAAACAATTATTAATTTGTTTCTTAAATACTTTTTCTTTCTGTATTGAACATACACTTTTTGAGTGAATCTAAAAAAAACATGCAAAATTGCTTATTGAAAATTTTTACAGTTATGACATTTTGAGCCCAATTTTTGTGACATGCACAAACCAGTCCAAGGTTTGGATGGTCCTTTTGGGTCTAATTTAATGAAAATTAACTACACATTAATGAAATAGTATTAAGTACATCAATATTTATGTCAAAGATAAAATTAACTTGTAGTTAGTTAGTATATAGATTAGATATATTTAGTATATTGGCTAGCTGATATATCATTTGCCTTTTCACACCAGTCTTCAGGATGCAGGAGTTAAAAATACTTATACTCTCATAGAATGATAAGATCATAGCAAACTCAATGAGACTATGTGTTTTTTTATATCAGGGCCTATTTTAAAAAATATTTAATAATGAACTTACATGAAAAGTCAAAGTTCAGTATCCAGCTTTGTATTTTTTATATATTCAAGGCAACTGTGAATGAAAATTAAATAGTTAAATATGTGATATTGGCATTTGTATGAATTTGTGCTTAAACACTGAACAATAGCATCTTCAAAATGCAGGATGTGATTCGAAAAGCTCTTGAGGGGGTGGCACTTAAATTTCCAGCCACTCTTTCATTTGCATTTCCATACCCCAACAGTTTCCATAATAGGATTATTTCTAAAATAAAAAAGACAATCATATTTTATTTAAACAATGGGAAATAGATATTTCCCATCAAGGAAATACCGGCTTTAGAAAGCCTACTGTAAATGCTGAAAAAAATTCCTTGCAATTCTATTTTCCAAGGATATTATCTCTATATGTATATTGCCTGTTTAGTGTGATTTGCTTTAAAAGTTGTTCACACTGTAGTATGGTTCCTTTGGAACAGGTTCTCTCAAAACTCTCAACCCTTCCAGGTCTCTTCCATAGAAGAATCAGTTGGAAGGGACCCATCAGGATGATCAAGTCCAACTCCTGTCCCTGTGTAGGGCTCCCCCAGAATCACTGCACGTGTCTGACAGCATCATCCAAATGCTTCTTGAACTCAGGCAGGGCTGGTGCTGTGACCACTTCCCTGGGGAGCCTGTTCCACTGCTCAGCTGCCCTCTGGGTGAAAACCTTTTTCCTGATATCTAACCTAAACCTCCCCTGATTCAGCTTCCTACCATTTCCCTGAGTCCTGTCTTCAATCACTGGAGTGAAATCAGTGCCAGTCCCATCTCTTCCCCTCATGAGGAAGCCACATACTGCAATGAGGTCACCCCTCAGCCTCCTTTTCTCCAAACTCAACAATCCAAGTGACCTCAGCTGCTCTTCATAAGTCATCCCTTCCAGACCCTTCACCACCCTTGTTGCTCTCCTTTGGATGCTCTCCAACAGCTTGATGTCTTTCCTATACTATTGTGCCCAAAACTGCACACAGTACTCAAGGTGAGGCCATACCCGTGCAAAATAGAGGTGTGACATATCCTACTCTTTCTATATTTCTATATGTCATGGGAAATAGAAACATTTGACAATGGGTAGCCAGAAAGCCATATCAGGCCCTTTTGATGCATAGGCCTCTGGGTTCCATTGCACAATTAAATTCCAGCTAGTTTTTATCATTGCTTTTATTCTGCTGCTTTTCAAAGCTGTCCTACTGTTCTGGATGCTCAAGCAGCTCAAAATCAGATAAACTTAAGAGCTGGTTTCTATTCTTCCCATTTACATTGATTTCTGGTGTGACATTAAGTCTTTTGGTTCATCTGATTTCCTTATGCAAATCTTGATTACAATTGCAGTCAAGCAAGGTGATAAGATCTATTTTGTGGGTCTTTTTTAAGGAGAAAATGTGAGGGTTCTTCTTTAATGATACATTTTTTTCCAAATGAAAACAGTTTTTGAAAAGTGAGTTCAGGTAAAACAAAAAATGAATGAGGACAAAAAGAAGCTAATTTTAGTATAGCACTCAATCTTAGTACCTAACAGGCTTTGAAGTCTCACTTGGTTCTCCATAAAACTAGTGAAGAGCAAAATACTCAACTGTATCTGGACCATTACAGAAACACATCTGACTAGTTTGATCTTAAAACCCCTCAGTGATGGAAACTGTGAACTCCTTAGCTAGCCTATTCTAACAAGCAGTGTTGTCATAATGATGGCATAATAGCCATAATAGTCAGTTGAGACAGTCAGCGTGGCTTAATGATGGGCAAATTGTGCTTGACTAATTTTTTGCCTTTTATGATGGATTCACAACACTGGTGGATGAGGGTAGAGCAACTGATACCATCTGCCTGGACTTGTGCAAAGCATTCAACACTGTCCTGCATAACATACTGGTCTCTAATTGGAGAGATGGACTTAATGGATTCACACTTGGTGGATAAGGAATTGGCTGAATAGTGTCACTTGAAATTGTGGCCAAGGTCACAATGTCCAAGCAGAGATTAGAGACAAGTGACATTTCTCAGAGGTCCAGATTGGGAACAGAATTGATCAGGGGCTGTTGTTGGGACTGGAATTGACATCTTTGTCAGTGACATGGACAAGTGTCGTTGAGTGCGCTCTCAACAATTTTGCTGACAACACCAAGATGAGTGACGAACATGCTAGAGGGAAAACAGGCCATCCAGAGGGACCTTGACAGGCTTAAGAGGTGGATCTGTGCAAATGACATAAAGTTCAATAAGGTCAAGTGCCATGTCCTGCGTATGAGTCAGGGCAATCTGACTCTTTGGGCAAGCAAAATTAAAGGTTGGAAGCATAGATTGAGAACAGCACTGAGGAGAAGGACTTGCATATGTTGATGAGAGGCTCAACATGAGTAATCAGTGTGTGCTTGCAGCTCGGAATGCCAACCACATTCTGGGCTGCATCAAAAGATGTGTAGCCAGCAGGTCAAGGGAGGTGGTTCTGGTGAGGTGATTCTGGGAGGTGAATGGGGCTTTTTTCAGCCTGAAGAACAGAAAGCCTTGGGGAGATGTTGCAGCCCTCCAGTACCTGAGGGGGTCTAAAGAGAAAGCTGAAGAGGGACATCTTACAAGGGTAGGTAGCAATAGGGCAAGGGGTAGTGGTTTCCAACTGGAAAAGGGTAGATTTAATTTATGTATTAGGAAGAAATTCTTTAATGTGAGGGTGGTGAGACACAGGTTGCTTAGGGAAATTGTGGATGCTTCGTTCTTGCAAGTGTTGGATGGGGCTTTGGGCAACCTGGTCTAGTGGGAGGTGTCCTTGCCCTTGGCAGGGGCGTTGGAACGAGATGATCTTTAAGGTCCTTCTGACTAAAACAATTCTGTGGTTGCATGATAAGTATAGATGCTATACTATTCAGCTAGTGTTTCAGAAAGAAAGAATTGAAATTTAACAGGCAAGATCAGCTTATTTAAATACTGCTCACGGTAATTAGCAGCTTGACATTAGTTTCTTGGAGATACAATGGCTGCCAGCCACAGTACAATGAAAGAATTCATGTAAACCTCCAGGGAAGTAACATATTGTCAAAAAGGAAAAAGGGCACGTTGATAACATTAATTCTTTTTCATGGAAAGAAAACATTAACATTGAATTCTTACATCTCCTGAAAACAAAAACATAAAAGAGAAAATATTCTGGTTTTTTATATACTCTTCACTGATATGACTTAACTTCACCCTTTGAAACACTATTTTATTACATTTATATATTGGAAACCTACATATTTTTTATAAAGAGAATGTTGACTTTCTTTTGCCTCTCTTTTGTTATCGTTGCACCCTTTGGAGTTGAAATCTTGTTAGTGGTTGTTTATGGAACTGCTTTACAGCATTGCTCAGCAAAACAAGATGCAGTGTTAAAGTGACTTATGAGTGAGATGTAAAGGGAATCATAATTTGCTTGATGCAAGAAGTTATTAACCTCATATGGTGTCCTACTGTTGACTTGTTTTTTATTCTATGCCAGCCATACCTCACAAATCAAATGACTCTTCTGTATTAGTACACAACCAGAATGCATGTTGGTCTGATGGTCTGTGTGCTGAAGGAAAAAAAAATTAGTTTTTTTTCATTACTCCCTGTAGCAGGAGGAGCCATTCTTGCTCCTGAAGCTCGACGAGCTGCTGGTCTCTTCCAGGACTCCAGCCACCACACAGCGCTTCCAGGGTAGAAGTGTAGCGGGAGGAGCCTTTCTTGCTCCAGAGGCTCAACAAGCTGCTGGCATCTCCATGCCTCGTACCAGAGTGAGCTGAGCTCCTTCTGTGGGTGTGTGTCCCACCTTTATTGGCCCCCTGGTCTTGCTCATGCCCAATAGGGGCCTGTCCTAATCAGGCACAGGTGGACTCACACCCACTCTTTGGCAACTCAAGGCACCTGGTTGACAATGTCTCTCTACAACTCCCTGATTTAATTTTTCCATTTAAAACATATCCCTCTCCAGTAACCATGCCTTTGTTGTGTAGCAGAAAAATCAATACAGGAATGAATATTTTTGGTTTTATGGAAAATTCCATTTCTTGGCAATTTTTTGAAATATTGCTTGGTATTCCAATATTTATATGGTATGGAAGATCTGTTTTCTGGCTATTTCTAAACCCCTTATATACCATTCATTCAGACCAAGGAGGTAACAGGGAGAAAATATTATCTTGTAGCTAGGGTTCCAAAGAAAATATATTTTGAATCTAAGTATACTGAAATGTGTGCATCACCTCTTTTTTAAGCTGTTTTTGCAGTTCTGCCTAGCCCACAGTCATTTGCAGAAAAGACTACTCAATATGCTGTATTTACAGTGAACCTCTAGGAAGGTCACTCCTCCATTTCCTCCCTGTTAACCACAAAGAAAAGTGACCATCATTAGATGTATTATATTAAAAAACCCCAGTTACTTAGCAACTGTGACTGTGAGTCCAGACCCCAGGATGTATGTACATTTTAGGTGATTTCCCCAGGTGTTCAGCAGTACGTTTTATTTTATGAGTGAGAACTGGGATTGCAAAATTATTCCCTGTTGAAATAAAGTCAATTCATCCCCATCTTTCTGCCAAAATATAGCAGAAATAGCTTATATAGTTATTGTGTTCTCAAGTGCCATATGTGGGACAATATATGCAGTATTTCACTTTAAATGTGAACCTAACACCAAAGAAGTGCCCAGTGCTGTGTCTATTAGGCAGAAAGCTCCTGCCTGTTGAGTTGCAGCAGTGATTGGGCACAGAATTTGAAATTCTACAAATCTTCTACTGAAAATAATGTACCCTTCATTCTGTCACATTTCCTCCCCTCTATAGTATCTCGTACAGTAAGTTGTACTACTGAAAGCTTTTGGGGTAAATATTTCTCAGTCTGTTTAAGTGTGGCAGAACTAGACTTCCAACAAATAGCAATGAATTATAGAAAATATATTTATTCGTTAAAAATTATTCATGTTACTGTGTACTTTTGCTTACTCTATTATTCTCTTCCATACCATGTATTTCTGGCTAGGGAGAAAGGGAACAGAGAGAATATTCTGAGATATTGTCAGAGTTTAGCTCACTGTAACACAGACAGTAATATTATTATTGTAATTATAGTAACACTGAGAGTCTTTGGCTGGAGTTACTTAGTATATATTTTTTTGTGCTTACAATCACTACAAACCATTCAATTGCCTGTAAAAATATCACCCTGAACACTTTGTTTGCGTTTTCATCATACCATTTATCTCTGATTCTTAGTTCTCATCTAGAAGAGGTGCAGATATTTAAAGATGTCAAAAGCATGACCATTTTAAAACTACATACATGTCTGACCCCTTTTCATACAGGTGGGACGTGAAGAGGCACTTAAAATTCTGTATTTCTGGTATTAAGAAGAAAACAGAACATAAAGAAATCATGCTGCCTTATTGCTTCAGGGAAAGTGTGTTTCAAATGATCCTAGTCAACAAGCTGTGATGAAAATTAGCACCAGACCGCTAATAGACATGTCACAGCCAGAATACTTAGGCAGATAAACATCTCAGGAGAAACTAGGGAGAAATATTTTCACCCATTTTTCATTTGTAATGGAGTGGAGTGACTACTTAACCACTATTATTTTATCATTGTGTTTCAAACTGCCCAGAGAAGCAGGTCTCTTATTATGTATTATATCACCATAAAACCACTAGTGTGTATATATATTTTCTAAAATAAGAAACAATAGTAATATAGTTGTTAAAAGAGTTATCTTTTCTGGGGAGGCAAATAATATATCTTCCAGAATTTAACCTTGGTTCTAACAAAAGTTATCACACTGTTTGAGGAGGGTTTTTTGTTGTTGTTGATTGTTTGCTTTTCTTGTTTCTTGTTTCCTATAAATCTTGATCTTTGCTGGTGGTTCAAACAAAGGTTTTGGTTTTTCTGCCATATTTTTGTCACTGTCAGTCTTCTGGTTTTGACAACATCTGTTCATTCACTGAACTTCTATTTTCTTATCAATCAAGCACCTCAAAGGATATAGTGTGGTTTCACTGCAGGCTTTAAAGCTTATTGTAGACTTGAAAATATATAAGAGTGAGATGTTCTTTTGTCTTAAAAATTTTAAAGTTAAGCATGTTTCCACTTTTTCACAAAGACAGAAGTAGCTGGCAGACTTTTGGTCTTAACTCATATAATGTAATGTATAAGATTTAATCTAGTTGCTTTCTGATTGTGCTCCTTGACTTAAAATTCAATACCCATGCTGCTTTGAGTCTGTCACCCACTTTTTTGTGTTTCAGAATCCAGGTTTTGTTTTTCATCACATTTTTCTTTACTGTGCTAAAGAGCTATTAGGTATCTGTGTTTTTACTCTGTGACTTATCTGCCTGCCTTGGTTACCATTTGTATATAGGTGGTTCTATTTGATAAAACCCCTGCAGGCAACCCTAATATAGCAAATTATAAAACATAAAGTGGTTGATGGTGTACTGCAGTTCAAAGGTTTTTGTGATGTTTTCTATTTGTTCAATAGACCAGGACAATATGAAGCTGGCTGAAGTTTTTATTGTATTTTGTGCTAAAATCTCAGACATTTTCAGACAGTTTTAATGCTTGTTTGTTTCAGGTTTTTTATGTTGTTTTGGTTTTTTTTTTTTAGATTTTGTTTGGGGTTTTTTGTTTGGTTTTGTGGGAGGTTTTTTTGGTTAGTTGGTTTCAGGTTTTTTTGGTTTGGTGTGGTCTGGTTTTTTTTTGGGGGGGGGGTTGTTTGGTGGTTTGCTTGAGGCCTGAGGGGTTTTGGTTTTTTTTCTTTTTTTTCTTTTTTATTTTTAACTGAGATAGGGCTGATTTACTTTATTCCTTCTTTTGTAAAGTTAGATGCTTTTGGCTACAGGGATAAAATTATAGGTATCATAAGATATTTTTTTTTAATTTCAGGATTATGAGTAGACCAGTATTTTTCCAAGGAGTTTAACTATGCACAGCTTTGAGGGGACCTTAAGAATTAATGAATATGAAACACCTTTAAATGCTTGACATCTTTAACTATGGAAAGAATCTAGATCACGAAGATACATTGAGCATTGATTGTGTCATTAAAGGGAGGAATTCTGCTTCATATTGGTTTATAAAATTAATGCTTTTTAAAATTGTTCAGGCTATCTGAATAAGCCCTGGAGTAAAATGGGTAAAACAAAAAGGTAGAGAACCTATGCATATCCATTGTAAATATTTCAAGACCTTTGTAATTAGTGTATTGCACGGGTATGTATGTGTACTTATACACTTGTGTCTTCACTCCTGTGTATCTGACTATTAATCGTTTGAATTGGAGGATGGAAAGATCTTAAAATTGATAAGTTCTTCAGTTGTAAAAAGATGATTTTTCTTTAATGCAAAAAAGCTGTCATGCAAAGAAGCCAGTGCTAGTGACAATTTTCTAGAGAGTGCAAAAAAGCCCTTCAATTTGTCAAAATTATTCTTTATATCTTTGGAGGTAAATAATGTGAAATATCAAAAATGTATTATCCATGCTTCTAAAATACTGTGGACAGCTGACAGGTCTGTTCAAATGCTGAGCAGGAAGAACAGATTCAGTGCAGGTTTGATTATAGACACGCTTCACAACACACTCCAGCAACATTCCACCTTGCAATATGATCAAACCCCTCACCCCTCCCCAAACTCCTTTCAGGCAGAAGAATCAAGTCTTGTTTTCTTTGACAGAATCTCCTCTTGAAAAGTGTCTGAAATAAAGGCAAGGTCAGCAAGTAACACAGCATGATTCTGAGACCTGGACAACGAAACTTTGTAATTTCTGTACTGAAGACAATAGATTTTTGAGAAGAATTGGTGGGGAGAAATGTAGTAAAACCTTACAAAGCAAATGTGATACATTCAAGAAAGTTTTTTAATTTTTTTTTTTTTTTACACCTCCTGCCAGATACCAGACAGTCTGTCTGGTTGTGACAATACAAACATAAACTATGTAATGCCTCCTGTAGATAGCCAATCCATAGATAGGAATATTTCTAACCTCTCTGACTCCCTAACCCCTCTCTACTGCCCATCTCTACTGCTGGTCCATGCTTTAGATCTGCCTCTTTCTTCTGCCACTCTCTTCCCAAAAATACTCAGTTTAGGTGGTCAGAGTGCTGCTCGTACAATCCATGACACATTGCTCTTCTATGTGATACTGGTAGTAGAGTTATTGTAGTAGTCCAGAGCAGGATGAAAAGCAGAGGAGTTTGCCTAACATGTTCACTGACATGATTTACTAAAGACAGTAGCTACTGCCACCTTTTTAGCCTTGATAACCTTGGTCCTGCCCAAGATTTTAAAAACAGATTTTATACCTTTTCTGATGGGGGTATTTGATTGTTTCTTCATGCTGCCAGGATTCCCAGTGATGCTGCATGGTAACATTTGCTCAGCTGAGGTTTAGTAGAAGAGCTAGATGATCAAATACAATAGGTTGGGTTTCTCTACATCTGTGCTGACCCAAGTCCTTATCTCCATGTTTGAGGTATCTATCCTCAAACAGATGCCACAGACACAGGTATTAAGAAGCTGGAAGGATCTAGTTCCCCCAAAAGGAGAAAACCAGACCTAGGAAACTAAAGTTATTTCACAAAATGGTTACTGGTAGGCCAAAACCACAATGAACTCATATGCCAGTCTGCCACAGTCAATCTATATCAAGGCAGTTTATAAGGCAAGGTTTTTGCAGGAACTTCTTATGCTGTCAGGTTTGTGGAGCTACTGAAATCAGTGGTAGCTGCAGCTCTGATTTAATGAGAAGAAGTTATTCCCTTTGTATTTTCTGGAGTAAAGAATGTGTTAGATTCTCCACAGGAACTTAGGTAAGAAAATGTTCTCCACTTATTTTTCATTTTATATACCTTTTCTCTAAATAACAGATTTAAATGCAAAACAGATTCAAGGGTATTGTGTGCATTAACAATGTTCTCTGGAGGTTTGTGGTTTCATAAAAGTATAAATGGATGTACTCCTCTATATTAGTTTTTTTTCATCCGTGAAAAATTTTAAATTTTTTTTTTTTCATTAAGTAAATCACTGAGCTATAGAGGGCTAATAGTCCCAAATTCTTCATTTGACTAAATTGCTTCATGAAAACTGTAACAGCAGAAACTGGGATTCTTAGAGAAAAGAAAGATAAGCTACAGGTGAGCATCAGAGGCATTGGGAGCTTGCATAAATGCAGTGTCAACAGTTTATGAGGATTGTACTAGAAAGTAGGAACTGGGTACAGATTGGAGGTGAAAGCAGAAGAGAAAACATGACTGTAGAAAAAGTCTTATAAAAGCAAACAAGAAAAAAGTTAAGGCTACAGCAATCTGAATCAAATGAAAAATAATAAAAAACACAATAAATGGATTAAAATAAAGGAGGGGTTAAGAATTTAGGAAGCACTGAGTGCACTACTCTGTTACTCAGCTGTTCTGGAACCATTTATTCAATATCTTTAACATCATTTTACACTGGAACATTGTGACAGAAGAACACATAAGAACAAAATAAAAAAAAGGAAGAAAGGAAGTCTTACAACCTCCCTTAATCGTAACCTTGGCAAATATCCCTGTCTTCTAAAATTTCAGCCTGCCTAATCAGGTGCCATCCCTTTTCAACCAATTTCCTGACCTTATCCTCTGTTTTTTTACCTATTGAACTCATTTTTTTTGGTCTTTTATTTATTCCTTGCTGCAACTTTCTTAGCTTTGGGCTTTTTGCTCAAACTATTTTTGAGATACAGCCAGCTAAGCACAGCTATTTTTAATAATTTCAATATATATTCACTATCAGATGCCTGGTTTAGCTCGCACTCTTAGTATGAAGTAAATAAAAAGTATGGTGTTTGTTTTCTCAGCTAGAATCCAATTTCTTCATTGCTGTGATAAGCTACTCAGTTTCAATCCTGATAGATTATCTACTTAGAAGCAGAATCATTTTTCTAATAAGAAACTAAAAACAAGGTTCACTGCCATAACTGTACAAAATAAGCTCCTTTGAAAAATCTGCTAAATGCACTACAAGGTCAATTTGTATGAGGATGATTTGGAATTGTACAATAAGATGTTAAACATCTGTTATGAATTCTTCTCCATGGATGATCAACTTTCACAGAAAGGGATGAGGGAGGAGAAAAGGTGAAAAAAATAGAGGGTGGATGAGAAAAAGGAAAAATTGAGAGAAAAAAGAAAAATAGAGAGAGAGGAAGAAAAAGGAAATAAAAATGAAAAAGGTTAAAATTTTGACATTACAAAGCAATCTTCAGTTATTATAAAGGATTCACTTGCTGGCTTATTTACTCTAAGCCTTAATTTAAAATGCTACCAGACAGACATTCAGCAAATTGAGTAGGAATGCCAACTCACTGGACCAAATTCTGACACCATTGTTCTTGCTAAGTAAATATACTTTAGCTAATTATTTATTTTGTGGACATTAATCACAGTATTCACAGAAGCAATTATTTACGTGAGGTGAAGGTAATTAAAAATAGTTTCTGCATTGTTACTGTTAGTTGATGTTCATTTTTTTATATGGCTTCACATTGCTGTTATTATAAATGCTAATTTTATTACTGTAGTTGCTTGTTGGAATATTTTGAGATGGAGTGGGGAGACATTTTTCCTGAAAAATGTTTCTATTTTCCATTCAGCACTAATTATTCACTGTATATCAGAGCGCCCAAGTGGGAGATCTATTTTGCATTATGCTAGGAAATGGGTAAAAATAGCTAGCAAGAGAGCTTACAAAAAAAGGTTTTGACTTGGCAAGCCATTTAAGTGTATGCCTCATTTAAAATATGCAATTAGGCCCCTAGAAGCCCCAGATTTATTGTAGGAAGAGAGTCTGGAAAGCAACTGTGGCTTTAAATTTCCATCCTGTGCATCATATATTTGTAGTATCCAGCCATTTGGCATACATTAGAAAAATATCAAAATTTCACAGCAGATCTTCATGGTCTGTGTATCAGTTGATAACTAGCAGCATTCAGCATGCTTATGGTACAACCCATGCACAGGAAGAAAACACAATGTAATTTGAGAGAATCACTTATGGCAAAGACATTTCTTATATTTATGTGGCTGAAATACACCTTTAAACTACTGAAGGCATTGGAGAGTATTTGATAGGTACGAATCATACTCAGACATGGTATATTCTGTGCAGAGGGAAAAAATTGAATTTATATATAGCCCTTAAATATAATCAAATCCATATATATTAATATGTATATACATACACCCATATTTGACTACTAGTTTTGTGAAACCATTGCTGAAGGTAATTTTCATTATGTGTGTCAGCTGTGTCAAGGTGCTTGGAATTCAGTAGGATTGCTTGAATGATTGTCCTGGGTACACAGACCACTTCTTGAGACTAAGATAAGACACTTATTACTTGGCAGTACTTACAGGTTATTTCATTGTATTTCATGAAACAGTTACCCCATGCTGGAAGTGACTCTTTCACCTCGTTTGGGGTAAACCCTAACTTATAAACTGAAAACTCCAGAGCCACCTCTTTAAGGTCTTCTAACACTGGTGGACATATTTTGGCCTTGTGGTCCACACCATCAATGGGCTGGTTGGTTACTCCACAGGCATCGAGTGGATTAGCAGAGTTAGTGCCACAAAGTGAGTTAGGAGCTCCTGCTTCCAGAAGGACCTCAACACTTGCTTCTCTCTCCCCTACCCACCCAGCTCCTGAAGGCACAGCCCATTCCCCTGAGTGAGTCAGGATCTCCCTCACTGCTCTCCAAACTCATTAGCAGTGGAACATAATTTGAAGAGACAAATCAGCTCACTGCTAACATAACTCTCCTCATAACTCATAACTCTCATCCTCATAACTCTCTTTAGGGAACCTCAAGTGCAATCTTGAAGGCAGATTATTGAAGACTGCATGTGGAATGTTTTTTGGCATGGATGAGTTTTCAATCCAGTGAGTGCTGGAGAGATTCAGATTATTCCTGTGTAAAGAACTGGATGAATTGATGAGCAGCTTGTAACCCTCACAGCTTTAGTTTTCCCTTGGCTGTCCACGAATTCAGGAAAACAGCTGCTAGATTCCTGATGAGCGATTCACATACTTGATATAATTTATTTTCGCTGCCAAAAAAACTCTTCTAGTTTTCCATTTAATTGAATCACAGACTGAAAGTTTTAAAGTGTCTATCAGCTGCAATGGGTAGGATGAATGCTGTAAAAATAATTTTTCAAGACTTCCCTCACTCATCTCTTAACATTCTCAAATAGATTTTTAAAGGATTTAAAAATCTTCTGCTAGAATATTTATCTTGCAAAAAGGCTTAAAACAAATGAGCTATTCTCAAAGGTTAGTAGAATAAAGGCAATACACTTTCAGGGTCACCTAAATTCCCCTCAGGAAGGTATATTGCAGTTTTCTTTCTATTTCACAATTGCAGGATCACAGGAATGCTTTCATAAATTTTTTTTTAATCTAAAAATGGAAGGTGTTGGAATTGACTCCACTTAACCCCACTCAGTTTTCACTAATGCTAAACATCATTTGACAGATTTCTTTTCCTTCTTGTAACATTGTTCATATTCTGAGAATTCATTTTTCCATTGACTCTAGGGTATAAACACCTGTTATTCATAAGTGAGCTTGATTTGCTGTGCTTTTTCATCTTCACCTAGCTTTTTATTTAATTCTGATGGCTTACCTCCTAAATATTATTTCTTTGTCTTCAACATTGGGGCAGAAGATTGTATCAAATATGCACGTACTGCATCTGTATCAGAAGCACTAGGTAACCCCAGTTACCCCTGCCTGCAAGTTTCTGCAGTGTGGTGTGCAATAGGCTTGATGATAATTGCAAACCATTGCTTTGGCTTTGGCAAGGAGGAATTATCAAGCACAGAGATTCCTGTAATACTTCTGGATAGAGTCTATGCTCCTATTAGAAGAACAGATGCAGTAAAGCACAAGAAAAACACCAGTTTTTTCACCACCACCTCATCTTGGTGAATACCTTGGGTTACCTTGAGCATACTTTGACAAAATAAGTGTGTGTGAGCATATAAATCCCTCTTCAGGCCTTCCAGCTTCCCCACAGCAGTTTTGACACAGCCATGTAAAATGGTGGTTTATTCACAACTGTGATTTCTGCAAAAAATTCTGTTCCTTTGTATTCAGAAAGTATTGGCCTCTTCTTCATCATTAGCAGCTCACCATGGCTTCTGGCAAGTCTTTGATTTGTCTCTTTTTTTTTCTTTTTTCTTCTTTCTTCTTTCTTTTTCATTTTATTTCCTCTTCATCAGGTTAACCATTGTTCATGAACATGTAGCAACCTCTCTCTTGGAAGTTATTTTTTTGGAGGTCCTGGGTTATCTGGGACAATACTGCCTGCTGGGAAGTTTATTGGCAGCAATGATAAACCCTGAGCTTTGGTTTTGGTTTGTGTTTGTGTTTTTTTCCTGGTTTATATTAAATGGAATTAATTCAGGTAACTGGACAGCTTCTTAGATTTGTCATAATTCCAGCATCCTGTGAACTGAAAGGAATGATTAAAAAGTGGTTTGGATTAAAATGCTAGCTATTGTTTAGTTATTTATCCAATCACCCTGAGAAACATTAGGAATTACTTCAAGGGAATGAGATTTGTGGATACAGAACTCCTTAGAGCAGCAGAGGTGAGCTAGAGGTTAAAGCTGATGAAGTTCATTTCAAATATAGACACATAATAGAACAGCAGTCAACTTTTCTCTGTATATGTGGCCAACAGATTATGCACACTGCAGAGCTAATTCAAATGGCACCTTCCAGGCTCTGAGCAAATACTACCCTGTCCTTGCCCTCAGTTCCTGAACTGAAGCAGGGATGCTGAGTAGTAAAGAGAAATAGCAGTTGCCACCTGAGGATCCCCTTCACTCCCCACATCACCCCTCCCATATCTGTTATTTTCTTTCAGGGTGGGGGACTGCTTGGCAGAGCACAAGGAGTTATACCCTAGGAAGCTGAACTTGCTTCCATTTCTAACTTGGGAAGGAAAATCTGTGGGGCAGCTTCAGTTTTGTTTTGATTTTTTTACCTGTCAAATCTGGAAATATGTTATTTTCCTGCATTTTCTTCTGGTGTCTTCTGATGAGAAGCTTCTCTAAGGACTGATGGGACTGTGCAAACCAGCCTTACCTGTAGTGCAAAACCTCTCACTGTGCTATTCAGCTTGTCTGGGCTGCTTTGTTTTATAACATCTGTGTTGCTACAGGAAAACAAGAAAATTGCAATGGGATCAAGTTATCCCAAAAGTAAACTTTTGTTTTAATGCAATGGTTTACATTCAAAAAATAAAAAGGATGAGAGAGTAAGTACCAACCCGAGAATCATCAAAACCCAAGCATTACAACAGTCCCCTGTCAAGACATTAACTGTAAAAAAAGGGCAGCCAAAATAAACCGAGGTACTCGCCCTGTTAAAGAAGTCCTTAAGGAAGCTGTTCTTTAAAAGCAGATAGTATTAAACTGGATAGAAGCAGGAGCTGCAGGACTAATTTGTATAGCCACTACCATGTATTTAGATGAGCAAAGGACCTAAAGCATAAACATTTTAAGTATTAGATCATTTAACTCTTAAATGTTCAGAATAGATTTCTCTCTGCAAGATTTCAACCATAACAAAAGGAAAAAAATTAAATATTTTAAAGGAAGAAAATTGAGAGAGAGAGGGATGGAGAGCAGGGCAGTGATTAATGCATATAGTTTTTTCTCCTCTTTCATTGTAATATGGAGACAGCTGAAGCAGATATCCAAAGCATAGTTTATCTGGAACACTGTATAGAAACATGATTATATTTGAATGTCAGTGAGGAAGAGATGACCTGAGAGCAAGTATTCACATCCACTTGTGGCATTTAATGTAGTGCTGTTCTTCACCCAAAGTAATTCACTCAGGTTAGGTTGACCCACACTGTTTTTGTTAGAGGCTGGGCTATGATGCAATTCAGCCCATCTAAAATAAATACATGCCAGGTCAGAAGCATTCATGAAGAGATCCACATTGAATGAAATTAACCTGATTTAGGTGCTTAAGCTAGGAGCTATGGCTTACTGTGCAGCTGTTAAAAATGAATACACTTCCTCAGAAGTTATTTCAGGCCAAGTTGAGCCCAGCTGTCTACAAAGACAAGGAGGAAAGGGTTTTATTGAATGGATTAACCATATAATGACAGTTTACTCTTTGTTTTACCTCCTCACTTGAAAGATTAATATTTAGAATGAAATACAGCTATCAAATCTTTCAAAATAGATTGTGTTTTGCTATACAAACAAGTATCTCTGGAAGAGTCCCTGTGGGATCCAAAGGCTGTGAACACAGGAAATCCAGACCTGATTAAGGGAGATAATGTCTTCTTCACTTCCATATGAAAGAGATTTTTACTCATAATTCCTTTGTGATTTCATAAGGCCTATCCTTACAAAATAAAGTACTAAGCTTGCTGGTAGCATAAGAGAAAGATGAATCATGTCCACAGAGAGGGTTTTCTCTGTATTACAATTCTATCAAAGGATACAAAATGATGAAATCATAGTACATTGGAAGGTTGAATCTTTGTCCTTCAGGAAGGATACATGGAAGCCAAATAACAGGCTAAAGCAACGTGATAAAGGGAAAAAATATACTATATGCTTGACAGTATCCAGTCAAAATTATGTGAAAGGTTAAATGAAACATTTCTGCTGATAGACTATGGCTTTTTACATTTAAGTTATCACAAATAAAGCAATACAGTAGTGGTTCTGACCAGTCAAGAGTAGAAGTATTGGCAAAATTTACTGTCTATGGAATTTAAATTTTTTTGCCCATCTGTACTCCTGATGTGAGTTAGATGCATATCAAACTTAATTCAATTATCCAAAGGACTTCCCATAAAGAGGACAAAGAGGATAACAGATGTGTCAAATATTAATTCTGTTCCTTAATTAATTTAAAAAAATATTTCAACCTTGTTAGTCCCAGCAAGTATGATGATATATTTATCTTTGTTCTGAGATCACGAATGTCTGTTTGCAAGATGAAATAAGATCTTAGGATGTTTCACTTACAAAGTCTACTTTATAGTCCCTCAACATACCTGAGAGAATTATTTCACAGGTGTATTGCATTACCCCATGCTAGGAATAACATTGGGTTTGTGGCTGTTTGATATGCAAACAGTGCCAAGCATGAAGCAGCCTGCTCATGTAAGAACCAAGTGTGGGGGTAAGGGTTGGAGGGAACAGAGGAAAGACAATTTGCACACTGCCAGATCAATAGAAAACATGGATTAAAATGTATCTCAGACCATGGTTTTGCTCTGAGCATTTATTCTGTGGAAAACTATAGAATGTCAGTTTTTAAAGCTTCCTCTATTAGACATACAGTGCAATTAATTGCAATAAAATTAACAACTACATCTAGTTTAATTTGTTTGCTGTTCCCTTGAATTCTGTAGAAGAGAGATGGTGATTTACAGCACCTAAAGTCCCAGTACAAAGAATCTCAGTTATATGCATGTTACAGACTTCCTATGCTCTCTCTCTGTACAGAAAAATGTCAGGAAACATATTTTGTCTCTAGCTGAAGGATTTAGAACACACTTCCAGTTCAAATGTTCAATGCTCAAGTAGTATTGGATTATCTGTGCATTTAGGATGACTTGTAGGAAAAAAATAAAAAAAGACAGTAGGTAGCATGAGAAAAAAAGAGAGCTAAACAAGGCTTGAAGATGCAAGTCAAGGTGAACAGTTGCAAAGACACGGAGAAGAGAACAGTAAAAGGTTGAATTAAAAATTCTAATGAATTCTGAACAGCAATAACAATAGACAAAATACCAACTGTTCTTTTCTACCCAGGATTTAGGAGGAGGTAGGGCTTCATTTTATGGCATGTGAAAGAATATATCTAAAGAAATATAAAGGAGTTCTTAACGTACAAAAATATGTGTACTATCACTGAGATCCTCCAGCCGTGTAAATTATGTTAGCTCTGCAAAATTCAATCCATTCACTAAACAAACAGAAATGTCACTTGTGAAGTTACAGTATTTCACTTTCTCATTAAAAAATGGCCATTACTTGTAAACTGTTAAAGCTGCTGAAGCTCAAAATCTTTATTTGTATTCCTCTTCATCTCACTGAAAAAATCCCACATGCAAGTAAAACCCTAAGGAAAGTGTTGTTGCAGCTAGAAGACACTTTTTAATCACAATTTATCATGTACACTGATGGAAGTGGAGAGAAAAATCTCAGTAAAGAAGTCTCTTGCCTCCATGAGATTAAGAAGCAGAAATCATAATATTTATTGTTGCAGCTCTCAGGACCTAAACTGCAGAACAAGTGATTTTTGCATGGGTATAGAAAAAGCATTGTACTTTGCCACAGGGGATTTTTCAGTAAGAAATACATTTACTGGATCAGCCTTCCCCATGAAGGTCTGGTGTCATTTATTCTTTCCTAGGCATCTCTTATGGTCAGGTGTAGGACATAGAGTTACCCAAATCTTTCAAGTTATTCCAGTACTGACAATTTTACATTCCAACACCTCAGAATGGCAAAGGGAATTCTTAGTTCTAATAAAGTAATGAGGAGAACTTAAGCATATGTTAAAACTTAGATTTGTAACCTCCACTGTTTCCCACAGATGCCAGAAGTAGGCAATCATTAAGGAAATGACCTGCCAGCAGGTGTGCAGCTAAGAAGAGATACATTTCCACGGTATGTATTCAATGCACCCACGATTTAAATGCTGAAGACCTCCAAATGTTTCAAAGATGAAGCCTTCCACTCATATTCATTTCCAATTGCATTCTTATGCCAGTCAGGAGAACAGCTATTCAACACACAGCTTTTTGAACATACTTGCAGGAGAGGAAACTTTTATTTCCTGCTATCAGTCAGGCTGGAGGTCCCATTCCTGGCACACAATTAATTTTGTGTTCCTTCCCTCTTGGTGCATGGTCAAACAACTAGAAAACTGGTGGACAAGAAGTTAAAATGGGTAACTATTCCAGAAAGAGTGGCTTAGAAAAATGGAAAAGCTCTATCTTTGTGACAGCTCATTGTGACCTTACTGCCACTTAGGTACTGTAAAAAGTTTAACGATTTCATACCAAGCAAGAAGATAATTTATAAGCACAATTAGCATCCAGAAAAAAGAATACACAGTGAATTGTAACATCTTTAAAACTAGGTTTTATGCCAGAAAATAACATACTTTTTATTTAACTGTAATTTCAAATGCAAATACCAGTGTCCTTAGAATGAAACAGATGTTGGACTTTTTTTTCAGCAGAATGAGAGGCTGTTCATCTCTGAATCCTTGTATTCTTGGGAAATATTTCCATGAGTGGTAGACAGACATAGCTGGGTTTTGCAACACATTTCCAGGCAAACTAATTTTAGCTCCATGTTTGAACCAACTATTGAAAAGTTATAAACTGTTACAGTGATAATTGCAGATTAGGGTTAATGGAAGGTTGTTTTTCTTTCCTTGTTCTGGAAGAAGATTTTTCTACATTTGACTGTAAATTGTTTTGACAGTGAATAGAGGACAGACAGATGCTTACACACGTAAGTTGGAAGTTGCTTTGGCAACTAGCTGGAAAATGAAATCCTCTGGAGTGAAAAACCTACTTTATTAATTCAACTGTAAAGGCATCTACTACTGGTCAGGTTTTAGGTATCACTGAGAAAACAATACATAGCCTACAGGCCCTCCTGCTCTCCTCTAGATTCAGGCTTTGTTTTTCACCCTCTCTCACATATGTGCATATATTGTGTGACTCTCACTAACAGGGCAAACTTTCCACCTCCCTCGAGTGAGGCTGGGGTGGTGATAGTGACTGTTCATGTCAATAATAACTGAAAATACCCCAGGGTTTTCATAACACAAAGGGGTTTCTTTTTGTATGCTGCCTTGTTTGCTAAAGGGTATTTCATGGTACAGCACATTCTGTGCATCCTTTCACTGTGCCAGCTGGCACTCGGGGGTGAGCACTGATGGGTTTCACCCTGGGAGCTGACACCAGCAGCATCCCACCATGGGCACAGCATCCAGGCGAGGTGAGAACCCTGGGTGAGAGGTGGCTGTGCCCCAGGGATGGCCTGGAGCATCTGGAGCAGGTTGCAATGCCCAGAATGGAAAAGGCACAGGGAGGTCAAGAATTAAAGGACCAAAGCACAAGCAGACAGAGAGGACAATACTTTATTAAGTGCATCCAAAAATTTAAAGGTTTGCTTAGGGACTGAACGTGAAGAGAGACTGTGGGGACTGTATTGTAAAAGCATAGAAGGTTCAAAGATCATTTGGGCTGTGCAGGTGAAGCAAGACCTCCTGCCAAAGAAACACACAGATTACACAACAGCACAGCTATAGAGCTCCACTCAGGGGCTAACTCTGCTTTCCTGAACAACAATGATTTTGTTGTCTTAATTAGAGCTGAGAGTCAGTCTTTGATGTTCCATTAATAAAATTGCTCCTCCTCCCCAACCCCCTCATTATTTAGATCAGTTAGAAAAACAACATAGGAAAAAAATTGTTTAATTTCCTCCCAGCCAATTTCTCTTCTTAAATAATTTGGCACAACTTTTTTTGGCACAACCACCACAGAAATTAATTCAGTAGGCTTTATGAGATTTCAAAGCAAAGTTAAAACTATTTATGATAACCAAGACATACATATTAAAAACTCAAACATCCAGATTTATGCAAAAGGGAAATCTATATTTTAAAATTATGTTTAAAACTATAGAACTCCATGCAAAAATGCATGTTAGATGAAACAAAATGACACTTTATTCAACTGTCTTTTTTAAATACTGAAAGCTGACCTAATGTACATTTTACAGTTCTTTTTCATACAGTGCAGAAACAATATTTAGATTATATCACAACATACAGCTGAGTGAACATTAAAAGGAAATTATATACAACAAAATACCTTGTGTTTTTTCACCTTGTTGTTAAGATCGAGTATTTATTCCTTCTTATTCAATGTGAGAATCCAGATCCTCAGCAGCCATTGGTCACTGTCCCTTTCTGTGAAAACAGCATTAGCTTGGGGTAGGTGACACAGGTTGAACCCCAGCTCTGGAAAGAAATTAGAACTAGGCAATGTATTTGTGGCTTGAAATCTGAATCACATTTGGCTTTTAAGTATTCAGAATAATAAATTTCCTTTGAAGTTTGACACACTGAACAATGTGCTGCTGTATCTTTTTGTAACGTGTCTTGGAGCTGTACAGTGACAATGAACTTAAAGCTATCAGGTTTTCATCCCTAGGTAAACTACTGACTCATGTGTCTATAAGCCAGCATTTTGGCTAGCCAACCTGCAGCAGACAGAAGAAGTTTGAGATGACAGGCTTTGATATTATGCAGTTAAAAAACTAAAAAAAAGACAAAGTGAGGGGAAATCTTGGCTTCTGTAAAAGAAAACTATCTTAAGGAACTGGTGGACAAGAGGCTGAACTGAAAATCTACTTTTAAACCTAATTTCACAGCAGTTATTTCAGATGACCTTGACATACTGAGAGCAGGATTATTTTTATTTTGTTTGATTATTTCAATATAATATTCTCTCCTTCTCTGTAGTGTTTTTTAGGTGGTGATTTTTTTTGAGTAATCCTTGAAAATAACAACCTTTTCATTGCATATTGTAAATGCATGATCTACAGTCCCCCTAGAAATAAGCAGTACAATGTAAATAAAATATATAAATCAAGAATGCACTTTCATCTCATTACAACTAGGATAAGCTTGGATGTACAGAATAAGAGCTTTACATCCTTTATTTTTATAACAATCCAAGTTCAGACTGCCTAGTCAGGAGGCCTGGGAAGAAAAGTAAAACTTGAGGCCAAAATTCATGTTTAGTCCTCTGTGCCCTTGTTATCATTGTGGAGAAAAATGACAGATAAAAATGCAGACATACCTCCCAGGAAAAGAAATTGTTGTATCATAACCTCAAGGAAAATGCATGCAGGTTTTTTTTTCTGCAGCTGAGCCCTTGGAAGTGTCACTCATCATTTCCAAAGGGAACGACTTCGCTGTGCTGATGGAGAGTGTGAATGCACACTCACTCACCTGTGTACAGGTGTGGCAAGCATTGGATAAGGGCTGCATCCTTAGAGGTAACCTAATTTTCTTGACTGAATTGGAAAGTAGACCAGAAGTCTCTGAAGAGAAGAAATGTTATCATGCTTAATGCCAGATCTGCACAATGAGACAGTGCTGTGTTCCTTTTTTTTTTACCACCTTCTGAATTTTGTCACAATACTTACTGGCAAAATGCAAAAAAACTAAACCCAAAATAAAATAAAAAACCAAAACAAAACAAAAAACATGCAAAACCAACTCTGTGGGCAAAAGCAAACCCTTCAAAACTGGAGTGAATGAATGTCAATGGGAAAAAATGCCATGTTCACATAGTTTAACCAAATCATTCTTAACGCTGTTTGCATACACTTCCACTATTTGCATACATATTTAAAATTTCTTAAACTAATTATACTCATCTGTACAACAGACAGTCATGGTTTTAAGGGCACTGTGGGCCAAATAATTTCATTGTGTAGGAATGGTTTCAACCAATATTTTTTTATATTTGACTGCCTTCTTCCTTTACACTTTCTAGACCTACCCATCTGACAGCTGCCTCTTTTCATCACTTAAGAGAAGGTGGGCAATTTACCTTTCCCTGGAGGTTGGTCCAATGCCTCCTGTCCCTGTCCTCTCTGTACTTGAGGCATAAAAAGCTGCATTTTCATCTTGACTTGTCCCTCTATTATAGAGCATGATAAGTTCTTCAAGGAAGTATGTATTGCTCCTTCTAAAGCAAAAACCGAAGTAGTGATGGCTTCAAACAATTTTTGTTCCGATCCAAATTCTAATTTTATGGCTTGCACACCTTGCAGCACAACAACCCTGCTTGATGCCATTTGTCTGTAAGTTTTATTAGGCCTCAGAGCAGGGCCTAAAAATTTCTGGTTTTCTACACTGAGGTTTCCTGAAACACTGGGAGTACTTGACAGATTTCTTGCTCTTCATAAATTTCCCTAGCTCTTCATTATTCCTCAAAATGATCTATTTTTGTGATCTTGACATCACAGTACAACATCATTCTCTACTGTCGTGTTGTTAAACTTTATTTGAACAATGTACTCACTCTGAAGAACCATGTATAACTCAGCTTTTTCTCCTCCCCACAATGGTGGCTGACAGATATTTTTGCATAGGTCCTGTTAAAACCTGTTTCAGGATCACAATATACCTTAAATTAGACTAAGACTTTGTTGCATTGGCCCAGTCAACCTAGATTAGATTCTCAAATCTAAACAAAACACCTATTATTAAACTGTTTTTCTCTAAAAGGGTTTTGTATCACTACTTATTGCTTTTCCTATATTGCCAAGTTATTCCTGATTAATTATTGAAGGTTAATGATGTGGTGTTGGTAGATCTCTCTCTTTGGGAAATCTTGCATCCTATACAGGATTCCCACACCAAACTCATGTCTTTGGAAATTAATTTCACTTTATCAGTTCCAACTATGCCTCTGAGACCATGGCGATGGTGATTGTATCTTTGGCTCCAGACTCAGTCACAGAATCACCCAAAGATGATTGCATTGCTGCATTCAAAGCATTCAAAGAATGTAAGCCCCAGGGGAAGTGGCAGGTGATGCTCTTAGCTTCTTCCTCATCTTGGTAAAGATGCAAAAAAATGTGCCTTCCTTTTCTCTCCTTGGTCTTATAGTATCTATTAGCACTGGGGCTGTGTGAAGCTGTTCAGACATCCCTTGATATCGACTTACAGTTCCTGGGGTACCGTTTGTGTCTGGATTGGTGCCGTCTTCATCATCATCCTTGCTTGGTTCCCAGATGTGTCATCCCCATGTTTCTGAATCCCAGGCCTCAGCAGGAACTGCCACTCAGGCTTTCTGTACCTGTTCCCTTGTGGTTGCTTCCCCTTATTCCTCCTGCACTTGCATCTGAGCCTCCCAAGCTTTACCAGTGATTATCAAACACCTGTAAACTCCCCCACCTTTCTTTCTAACCAGCCACATGTCCCTTTAGCTGCCAAATCTCACCTTCTCCTTTTATAAATTACCTCACACTCCTCTGACAGTGCAGGCACTAATAGCCCTACACCAAGAACAAACAGTGAATTTTCTGATACTGTCCTTTGTTTTAGTTAATGCAGGATACTTATCACTACAACTTGGCCCTTCTCATAGGGACTGGGTTTATGATTTTTGCATCTACTTTAGCCAATCTCTCGCATGGTTGGGACCAGCTGGAAGTTGGAGTTAACCCTTATTCCCTCCTGCCTTGACCTTCTACCCAGTGATGCCTTTTTTTTTTCCATATTACTGACCCAGAAGCCAGCAGGTGCTCAGGCTTACTACTGATCCAAATCAGTTTAATAGATTGCCTAACTTCTTCAGCAAAATTTTCACACAGGGAAAAAACTGCTCGTTTTACACAGTTTAAAAAAATCAGGATTGAGGTGGCCTATTAGCTTATTAACTGCACATAATTAACTGGCAATTCATGAACTACAATTCATGAAATTTTAATAAATACCTACAATATATGAAATACCTTTCTAGGACCAATGGAAGAAAGCTCTTATCCCACAGATGCAAATGTTCTCAGACTGAAGGCACACACCCCAACCTGTACACACTGCCACCCACTAGAGCTGTGGCTATGGGTCCCCATCCTTTGCTTGGGGTGGGCAGGTTGCCCCATTTCTCACCTCTCTACAATGTCAGATGTGGGCTCTCCAGCTCAGTGTGTGCCCCAGTGGCTCGTCACAATCTGTTGACAAATCCAGGGGCTGGTGACAAAGCCCTCGTGTCCCCAGACCCTCCAGGGTGGGAGGTCCCTAGCTGCCAGCTCCAGCCATACAAAATGCCCATCGGAAGACCACTCCATCATGGGGCTGCTGCTACCCCACAGTTTCTCCCTCTCCACCAGTACTTTCCATACGTCTTTTGTATCTATTTTTTAGGCTAACTCCACTTATGTTTCAAAAGTCTCTTCTAATGCCCTGTAACCAGTTCTGTGATACTAGCTCCAAAGAGCTGCAAACATGGATGTACATTGCAGTAACCCCAGATCTTTGGTCTATCATGCATCTCACCTGTCTCTCTCCCTCTCATGCAGATGTAAAAATAGTCCCTCAGGAAAAGGGTTTGTCTTCTCTTTTTCAAAATAATTTTCTCTATCATTAGTAAGAACTTGGCCCTGGCATTTAGCAGGTACATTCTCTTGTATTCTTTGGAAGAGCCATTGGTTAAAGTTTTGGTTTGGTTTGGTTTTCCTCTCTTTTGGTGGCAAGGGATCTACTGTCTAGAAAAATTGGTCCAAATATTGAATATCCCCCATGGGTGCAGTTCCTAATAAAATGTAAAACTAAAATTATAGACAACTTGGCTAGAGAAAAAACAGAAACAACAAAAGTTGCCAGCTGTCCTGACAAGTGACAATTTTTCCATGCCTGGACATTGGCTTATTTCTCTTGGTTGCAGCAATCATTTTTGTTTTCTCCAATTACTCATGAGTATTTATGCTGCTGTAGCATCTGTTTGCTTATTGCATTTAGGAATCTAACTTGAAATATTTGCTCTGGTAGACTCTATATTTAATCAACATTTTGTTCACTAGACCTGCAAACCTAGAATAAAATGCATGTTAAAAGATACAGAGAATTTTATTTTCTTAATTTCATTATTTTCAAGAAAATTGGCATTTGTTCTTCTGGTAAAAAACTGAGATACCTTGGTATAAAACATGAGCACTGTCTCTCAGAGTTTAATTTGGAATGATTGTTAATAAGTGGATAATAAGGAGGAATATAGGATAGACACTGTTTTTCATTAAACTATATTCATTAAACTCTCATGAAAAATTTTGGAAAAAATCCAAATACCCCTTTAGAAGGTGATAATAGAGGATCTGATGTCATTAAAAGGTGCTGCCACTTGGCCTGTAGCATTAATTTAATGCGTTTTATTCCTTACAAGATACACCCATACAGAATGTTATGATTATGGAAAGGTGTTTCCTCTAATAGATGTTTGATATCCTATCCTTTTTAGTCTCTCTTTGTAAGGTAGTTGCTCAATCTTCTTGACCACTGAGTTTTCCTTCTTCACCTTCTTTTACTCTCCTACGTATTTCTTAGGTTGCAGTATTCAAGAGAGGATGCCTTCAGGCTTTATTCAGTCTCAGAATTATGGCCCTGTTTTTTTACCTTACATTGTTCTAAAGATGTCCAGAATTTTTCTCACCTTTTTGCCTGCCATTACACAATATGCTGTGGCAGCTCCAAGAGTCACCAGTAGCCACCAGTAATAAATTCAGCCTCACGTATGCGGAGTTAAAATCATCTGACCCTTTTTTACTGATGGAATCAAACTTTACTGAGGAATTTTCTGCAATCCTTTTGAAAAAATTTGATTGCTTGACAGATATCAGCATCATCTCAGATTTTTAAGATTTAATTACTGATTTATTTTCCAAGTCATTGTAGGTGTTATTCCAGCACTGATCTTTAGGGGACCCCGTTGCTCCTCCTTCACCCCTGTAAGAGATGATCTTTAAGACCTGCCCTTTGCTTCTTATCCGTTAATAAACTTCATTCAATAAAATATCTTTTCTACCAGTCACATGGAATATTTTTTCTTTAATAAATCTTAATAAAAAATGCCTTCATAAGCTTTTTGAGAAGATAAAAGAAAATTAGAAATTAGAAAGAAAAATTAGAAAAGAATTTAAAAAAAAATTAGAAAAATTAGAAAGAATTTCTTCATGGAGAGGGTGATTAGGCTATGGAATGGACTGCCCGGTGAGGTGGTAGATTCTCCGTCCCTGGAGACATTTAAAAAAAGACTGGATGTGGCACTCAGTGCCATGGTCTAGCAACTGCTCCAGTGGGTCAAGGGTTGGACTAGATGATCTCTGAGGTCCCTTCCAACCCGGCTAATTCTATGATTCTATGATTCTATAAACATATTCACTCCACCAGATCCCCTTTTTTTCTCTCTGCTCATTCATTGACACCTATCAGGATGCTGCCTGTATGCAAGACCCATGTAACTGCTGGAGAGGAGGAGGAGGGAAGAACCCAGGATCCTGACAGCCTCCTCCTGGTACTCCTGCTGGTTAGCAAGGCAGAATTTCTCTCTAAAGAAGCCTTGTGGGTTCTTTTTGACATGCTGGGCTTATTCATTATCTCAGTTCTGGGAGGTGAACTCCATCTTACAACCAGGGATGGAAATCAGGCTCACATGTAATGTCCAGCTTCTGGATATCATGTTTAGCACTTGACTTTCAAAATGCTCACAAAAGAAACTGTCATTTTGAATTCTGCCTACTCTAATGTGCCTTTATTTGTATGACAAGCGAGACAAATTTTCCCTAAATATAGGAAAAAGAAAATTCCCTTGGGCACCTTCCAGAGATGGCATGACGTGTCCAGAAGACAGTTTCTCAAACTCTGCTTGAAGTCTGGCCTTTCACACGCACATGTGCACTCTTACTCTTTGCTAATTCCACCACTTTTGTTTTGAGGTTGCAAGAAGTGCATTGTTTTTGTCTGACCATTTCAGGATTATATTTCTTAAGCTTTTATATGTTTTACATCTTGTGACCAGAAATGTTTTTGTCACAGTCCTTCCTGGGTTTTGTCATTAGTGTCAATTTATAACTAGGGTCTATGACTCACAATGAAGTGAAATAACTTGCCACAGGGCCAGCAAGAGCTGAACTGCAAAAAAAGGCCAGAATCCTGAATGCTGGGAAGAAAATCCATATTTGCATTTTTTCCCATTTTGATGCTTTGAAAAAAAGAAGTCAGTCTACAATTTCTGAACATGGACACGCCTGATGTTTGACTCATTACCTCCACCTCTGGAAAATCTGTTGTGTATCTCACACACCAAGCTCTCCCAGCACCATGTAAGCATCGTGCTCACTGATTTGTCATACTGGATTTCTGCAGGTTATAAAATTTCTTTGGATTATGGCTGAATCCTTTGTATCTAGATGGCTTTCCTCCTTTCCCCGAATATATTTCTGACTATATTGCAAAACCAAGAAGTAAGGCTGAAGGCTCAGATATAAAGCAAACCTATTAGAAATATGAGAGAATCAGATGAAAGGAATAAAAATTCTTTCTAGTTGAGTGACTAAGCAGGCACACGTGCTTGCATGGATTCTCTAATCTTTCAGCTGCTCAGTGGTTCCTTTCTAAGCTCTGCTGCACCTCCTCACATCATTGGATTGTGTGGATATTTCTAATAATCTCACATCAAGGCATGTATCTGGGAAAAAATCCTGTTTGAGTCCGCCTTTCCTGTACTCGTGAGATCTTTCAAAAGGCTTGAGTGGCAGACACATGAAACTTAACTGCTATTTGTATCCTTGAAAGCCTTTTGTCATGTTTCAAATCATCCTGTCAGCATCTGGCTTAAAATTGTGCACCCTTGCTCACTGACCGCCAGAATCCTTACTCATATTTGTAATCAGCTCACAGTCTATTTTGTGTGTTTGCATTAATACTTTTTGTGTCTGTTTTCTCACACTGAGGGATGTAACACATCACGGTGTATTTGCTTGCATGACAAAATGAGCTGGTTTTGTATTAAATATTTTTTTGTTATAACTTTTCCTCCTAAAGGTAGCCTCTTTTGGACAACCATGGTTTACAGAAAGCACCCGTCTTGTCACTTCCTTCTTCTTTTTATTTCCATCTTTCTTGACACATTCACAAAATCTTCCGTTCTCAGACTTATTGGTAGTTCATTTGCAGCTCCACAAGTGTGTTGCATGCTTTTATAAATCATGAAGAAAATCTCATTGTAGAAATACCTGAGGCAACTAAAGGTAATGTGGTGATACATCTTAGAAATCCACACATTCATTCTTCTTCTGCAATAAAGGAGTTCAGTTGTGCTACTGGATCCTAGGGATGGAGTATGAGAAGATATAAAACTCCAAAGAAAAAGAAAAAAGTCTGTTTCAGAGAAAAAAAAAACCAAGCAGTTCCAGTTAGCATCAAATACCACAGATAGCCACAGGCACAAATTTGAATGCTGTAGAAATGCATGGCTATTTTGTTTCTTATTCGTCCTAAACTGAAAAGAAAATACTATTACCCATTCCTTTCTCAGTGCCTGCTTTATTGATTGCATTGTTCTGGGCAGGCATTTTATAGATTTTATACTGCAAAGGCAAAGTATTACCCTTAGGAAAGTCTTCTAAACCAAAATAATCTATTTTTTTGACTTTTGGGCACAATGAGTGAACCAAAATAAGCAGTGACTAAAGACTGTAGTGACAGGTAATCTCATGAAAAAAATTGGAAAATTACATCTTTTTTTTTTTCCTAGATGTAACTTTATCATGGCTTGTCTGGTGTTGCCTGAACCAGAAGACTAATTATGGTGAAGTATATTCAAAGATTGTACAGTAGAGGGATGTTTAACTTGTTATAACTTGCTAACTTGCACATGAGAGGGGTTATCCTGTGACCCTGATTAACTTCACCTATTTCCTACTCTAGATTATATTCCCATATAATTGAAATAAAAATTAATGTAGTGGATCTCTTTAATTTAACTGCTGTTCCCTTATCACTTAGAATTTGATGTATCATTTTGTCTCTGGAAATCTGGAAGCCAGGTACAGGTGTCTCTGTAAATGTCCAGAGAAAAAAAGAAGAAAGACATTTCCTACTCAAATAAGCATTTGTCACATAAAAATGCTGTGTCAGTCTTGGGTGGAAAAAAACCCACCTTGCTCTCATACATTAAACCAAATCACAGGCAGTACTGCTATTACCTTGACTGGAATATATGCTACTTGCTTACATTAGCCCATTTACAGGATTGTGCTTTCATGTGAATGACCTATAGCTGAATAGTTTAGCCAGCAAAGTTTCACTTTTCTGCAAGTCCAAATGCTTCAAGTCCAAAATCTTTTCTGCCTTGCCAAGAGACCCTAACAAGCATTTTGTGGAAGTCTTTCTCGGTAACCTTATGGTGGGCATGCGGGTGATGTGCAGAGTTTTTTTCTCAAGGGTGTATCAGGAACAATGCGAATAATTTGTGAGGGGGACAAGGGACAGGCTAGGCATCAAAACTGCCAGATAATCTTGCTCAGCATCCCATAATGAACAAATGCTGGAATTCTGATGTACTGTTAGACTCACCTGCAGCTCACATAATTCAGTGTGCATCTTTCCATTAATTAAGAGAAAGCTGAATCATATCCCATGTGCTTTTTTCTTTTCTATACATCTGCTGAGAATAAATCCAGTAAACAGCTGGAGTTATGCGTGCATACCATCTAATTTTTAAAAATATTGGTGTATAATTGTACATGGATTATTTAACAAATGTAGTCTGATTCTGATTAGTTGTTAAAGTGACAACTCTCAGGACCATGAGGGACCATTCATTACTTGAATAGAAGAGAAACAAATAACCTTTAATTACAAGCCCTGGAGTAGTTTATGTGGGGTGTTGGCTAATACTGGCTAGAAATGGGGCCAAGGTTGTGCTTTGCAACTCCTCACTACTTTTTTTCTTGTAAAGCTTCTGCCTCTGTCTTCCTGCTCCTGTCAGTCAGTGAGAGCTGAAGGGGAAATTTGTTAGTTATAGACCTCCACCATCATTCAGAATCCCCATACAAAATCACCAGCTTTTCTTTACCCCATTTTCCCCCCAAAGGTTAAGCACAAACATGTCCTCCTCTTGCTTTATATCCTATCGATTCTGTTACGGTTGGACTATTTAATTAAATTTCTCAGAGGAGGGATTCAAGTGAAGCAAAAAAAGATTTTTTACAACACCTCTGAAACATGAAGCATGTGAAGAGTAATAAAATCATGCAGCTGTCTATCTGTTAGATATGTGATGGTTTTCTAAAGAAATTCTGACCATTTGGTCTGGTTCTTTCTAAGTGCTGCTAAGAAAGGAAGTTTAAAAAGCAGTGTCCCTGCATTTCCAATGTATCAGACCCATTTCTGACTACAGGCAAGCACATTTCTAGAAGTAGAAATACCTAGTTTTGATCTCTTTAAAAACCACTGAAGGTAGTTTATCTAAAGTTGCATAAACATGGATAATCTTCCTGTCTTTAAATATGTTCCAGCTGAGATCCTACTTATGTCTTTACTGGATGTCAGTAAGTCTTTAATAGCTGATGACTTATTCCCCAGGTAATACAGAAAAAAGATCAAGTAGCTCTGTAGAACTGCAGAAACTGGATAGCAATATGGAAATAACCTTAAGCCATGAACTTCAGCTAAAGAACTGAGCTACCAGCAGCTCTGCTATGCTGCCTTGCATTTACATATGCAGGAGGAGAAAAAAAGCAAACGTTTCTTCAGGTGTGGGAATTTCTGAGCACCTATCAAGTGCTTCTCTATTTTCAATACTGATGCCTTCACAAGTTATTTTTGGTCTTTTTCAAACTGTTTATTCCAACTGGACTTGCAAATGACTTGTTAGTCCATAAGGTTATCTGTCACAGCAAGATCACTTGCAGACACAAACACAACTTACCCTAAGTTCAGATGAAGTTGGCCAGTGAGAGGAGTTACAGCGTTTGTGCAAATCCTTGTAGCACAAAATCCCTGTGAACATTTTGACTGTATGCTTCAGTAGTCTGCTCTGTAGATTCAGTTGTCATTGTGGCTTCCTGTATGGGTGTATATAATACCAACTTTGGAGAAGAATATGAAATGTATCTGGTATAAATCTAATACTATATTTACTGTATTTGTGTCTTTGTTGATCCCAGATGTTGTATCTCAACACTTTAATGCATTTGTCTTCATAAACTTTCTGTATCATTTATGGTTCACTTTTAGTGAACTGCTAGGAAAATTAATGTACTGCAAAATTAAAGGGACACCTTCTGCCAAATCCTAACAGAAAACACGTGAGATGAAAGGCCGCAGAGAGTCTGCAGTCCCTCTCCTTAAGAATCCTACCTAAAGCCAGACAGGATTTCATACACTAAACATGGGGATGATTTTCCTTTTACTCTTTCCTGCAAGCAGATTTTCAAAGGAGCAGGACAGGCAGCAGGGCAGCAGATGCTCTCTCTGCTTTTTCTCTCTCACTGAGACTTGCCAGGCATCAAGACATGAAGTGTGAGGTTCTCCAGATCAAGACAGCTCTGTGTGCGCCAAAAATGAGGGAAAAAAAAAAAAGGAAAAATACCCACCATTCAAATATTGCCACTCAAGAGCTGCATGGCAATAGTGCTGAAATCCTCAGACCAGGGTACTGGGAATTCAAAGTGCCACAGGAATGTGTAGGAAAAAAATAAAGAAAAGGAAATTATTGTCCTTGGAAATCAGCCAACTGAGATGCCTCACAAGGAATCACAGAATGTATTGAGTTGGAAGGGTCCTTAAAGATCATCTCATTCCAGCCCCTCTGCCATGGGCAGGGACACCTCCCACTAGACCAGGTTGCTCAAGGCCCCATCCAACCTGGCCTTAAAAACATCCTGGGAGGGGGAATCCACAGAACCGCGAGGTTTTCTTGTGTCTCACCATCCTCACACTAAAGAATTTTTTCTTAATGGCTAATGTAAATCTACCCTCTTCTCATTGGAAACCATTACCCCTTGTCCTAATGCTACATGCCCTTGTAAAAAGGCTTTCTTAGTAGGCACTCTTCAGGTACTGGAAGGTTGCTACAAGGTCTCCCCAGGGCCCTCTCTTCTCCAGGCTGAACCACCCCAGCTCTCTCAGGATATCTTCACATATCTTCACAGGAGAGAAGCTCCAGCCCTCTGATCATCTTCATGGATGCCTCTTCTGGACTCACGCCAACAGTTCCATGTCTTCCTTGTACGGGGTATCCCAGAACTGGACACAGTACCCCAGGTGGGGTCTCATGAGAGCAGTGCAGAGGGGTAGAATCACCTCCCTTGATCCCCTTGTCATGCTTCTTTTGTACAGCCCAGAATATAGCTGGCTTTCTGGGATGCAAAGTGCACATAACTGGCTCATGTTGAGCTTTTCATCAACCAACACACCCGACTTCTTTTCCTCAGGGCTGTTCTTAGTCCACTCTTCACCCAACCTTTAATTGTGTTTGGAATTGCCCCAGCCCTTGTGCAGAACCCTAGTCCTGACCAGGACGATACATATGTAATACATTATTTAGTGAGGTTATAAGTTAGAGTTATAAGTTATAAGTTATAAGCAAGAAGTTATACTTGTAAGCAGGGCATCAGAGGACCAGCCCTGCTCTTCTTGCCTGTGCTTTTTTCTCCGTGCCTAGTGCAGGGTGAGGGGCACAGCACTGCAATTTCCAGGCTGGTGTCTCGCAGCCAGGTCTCGCAAGAGTAGAGGCAATTCTGGAAAATTAATATTCCTCTCCATAATAACAAAATTGAAACAGCCTTGCATGTCCAACCAAGCCTTCACAAACTAAGCCTGGCAGAGGGCTCTATGAGATATTGTAAAATAAAAAATCAATTTTCTGTATGTCTCGTGCATTTTCCAGCTGGTCACATTTGTGTGGTATTTCTTACCACTTCCAAAGGTACTCAGGGAACAATGTCCCTGTGCTTCTTCACAGTTCTTTCTGCAGTAGATCTAGTTTAAACAATGCAGTTCATAGCTACCTCTCAAAATTATTTATGCAGCAAAAGAAGATCACTTTGAAAAAATCATCGCAATTCATGAGAATTAATAAAAGGCTGTGTGAGACTTCAATGCCCAGTCCTGTAAAGAACTTCACTATCAGAAATTATTGACCCTGATGACAAAAACAAAGAAAAACTCACAAACAATCAAGATTATTCTGCTTTTTCTGTGAGAGTCCTGCTAGCTTTTTAGTGAAACAGAAGCTGAAACAGATGGATTTGTTCCTTATTTCTTCCTATTCATTGATCTTTTCTGATTTTCTCTTGATGCACTAATCTCCTGTAAATGCATTTCCACATCATGTTTCTTATAATTTGTCAGCCTAAATGCCCAGTTAGGTGTGCTTCCCTTTCACCAAGTATCTGGAAAGGAAAAAAACACGACATCCTGAGACAGTCTTTTGCAACTTCTTAATGAATCTATGCCTTTTTTACTCCACATACTCAATCAAAGTTGCTCTAGAAAAAAAAAAAATTCTACTTACATTTGTCCTAATTTTCTTTAAAAACAACTCGCAAAAATTACTTTCTTATGAAAAATTTCTATATGGCTACCTAATTTAATAATCCTCTTACTTTTGATTCTTTTTTTGGTACTGAGGATCCCATGTGACACACAAAACTACATGGTGTGATTTAATCAACAGAAAGAGCAATCTCATTTTGAGGTGTTCTCACATTTGTCTTATGTAGTAATGAAAAATGACAGATTACTACTTGAAAAGCATATAAGACTGTTATTGTAACATTTGACAAGTATTATTTAGGTAGCTGGATGAATAATAAAAGAAATGTTAACTAGTCCATCTGAGGAGCAACAGAATTTGTTCTGAATGAATTATTGAAGAAGTAATTTTTCAGGTAATGTTAGAGGTGATATTTGGCAAAGAACAGGACAATACATTGCTCATTGTTGAGGGTTAGTTTGGTATTTTTGCCGTTCTGCAAATTTGTCATTCTGCTGTCTATTTGAAAAGTTCTGTGGACATGCCCCCAGGATTGTCAAACTCTGCTCTTTTAGAGCTGTTCATTTTTCATCCAGTCTGAAAACGGTTTTACAGTTCAAAAAAATGCAAAGAATATTACTGTTCCAAAAAGGTTATTTGCACACTAGCTGCAGAAATACTGCATATTTTGTTTTGTGTCTGAAAAGACTTTCAGTGTCAGGTGAAGGAAAAAAAAAACCCAACCTTGAACATTTCGTGTTCATCCTAGTGTAAAATGTCAGAGCAAAAGTCAAGAAGTGCAGGGTGCTCCCCTAACACATTCTGACATTAACAATTTTTGATTTTATGAATATGTGCCCTATAGCTTATGGATTTTTTTTCCATTTCCTTATTTTTCTTGTAAATTTTTTTTCTTATTATATAACACTCAACCACAGGAAGAGGTCTGCTTTGCTAGTCAATTTTTAAAATTATTTTTCTAGTCAATTTTGACCTGGATTTGAATATTTCGAGGGAGGGGGCAGCCACAATTTCCTAGGGTAATCTGTTCCAACATCTTGCCACCCTCACAAGAAAGAACTTTTTCCTAATGTGGCTTAAATCTCCCCTCTTCAAGTTTTAAACCATCGCCCCTTGTCCTCTAGCTACACACCCTAGCAAAAAGTCCTACCCCAGCTTTACTATAGGCCCCCTTCCCATATTGGAAATCCACTCTAAGGTCATCCTGGAACCTCCTCTTCTGCAGGCTGAACAACCCCAACTTTCTCCACCTCTCTTCACAAGGGAGATGCTCCAGCCCTCTGATCATCTTTGCAGCTCTGCTCTGGCCACACTCAAGAAACTCTATGTCCTTCTTATGTTGGAGACTCCAGAACTGGACAGAGTACTCAAGGTAAATCTTCTGTCTAAAAGTATTTCAACATGTTTTCCAGAGTATTTATCAGCTTGACTTAACTGCTATTTCCCTTTCCCAGGTTTCAGTCTTCACTGGACAGAGGATTTCCCTGTGAGGTCTAAAGCTTTTCACAAGGCAGATGCACCGCTCTGGGGTATTAGGTTGCTAAAGAAAGCAGCCCTTAGATGACAGGAGATATAAAGGGATTGCTCCATGCATCATCATTCCCAGATGGAATGGCCCTAAAACTTCAATCTTAATCTACATTTTGGTTCATTACCTCTTTGCTAAATCCAAATTGACAGAATTTAAGACATGTGGCCTATTTTTTTCCAGTTAGGTCAACATACTTTGTTTTAAACTAGCCTTTATTCTTCTTTTAACGTTGGTCAAAATCTTGAGGCTGAAATAAAATATAGCCAAACAAAACTCTCCTGTGGTTTTAATACATGCAACTGTATCTTAGACATAATATAATCAATAATAACATACAACATCTGCAGAAATTCCACAGATTATTAATATTAAGAGGATACCTTTATATTGCTGTCTTTATTAACTGTAATAATTTTGTCAGCAACTGTCAGAATTGTCAACTGGTAATTGATTCATGACATACTGCAGATGAAATATAATATACGTTCAGATTTCATGCAAACATATTTAAAAATATAAGCATTGATAAATTTATAATATCTTACATCACAGATGGCTTTGCCTCATGTGACCAGTTAAAACGTACAAAGCAGTTCTTTGTTGATCCCATAAAATGTCATGAGCTATAAACATGAGAGATGAAATTTACAGCTAGGTGGTAGCAACATTTTGATTTTGCTGATGTTTAGCAAGTCTCCACTTTGTATAAATTAAGCTAAACCAGACAATATTCACTATTTTTCCGATACTCTGCAACACCTAATGTGAATTTACATCGATTCTCAGCACTTCTTCTTTCATATAAGTATAAACATTGTTAAAACAATCAAAATATAATCATTTTTCTTTAGGTCTGAATATTAATTCTTTAGTACAATTTTTGTTCTCTGTCTCGAAAATGTTACCATGAACACTACTTGTAACTATAAGTCTAGTCCAGCAATTCTTAACACTTTTTTTTGAAGCATCAGCTTCTTCCATTATGCTAGGGGATGAAAGTTTCTCTTGATCTTTTAAAGAGCTCTGTATCATCACTATGTTTTCAAGTGGCAGCTCAGCAATGTTCAAAAATTCTTTGAAGAAGATTGCTAAAAAGGAGAAATAAGACCGGACACTTACCTTGAAAATTGACTCCAGCTTGTTCAGGCAGCAAAAAAAGTCACTCAGTTTTTTCATTAGCACTTCCAGGGCCACAGGCTTGGGCAAAATATGTTTTGTACCTTCAGTGGTAATTTTTTATTGCAGCAATCTATGGGGTTTATACATAGATATGACAGTTCAACAATGTGAGAATGTTCAGATAATTGAAGATTATGTGAGAAGACAGAGAAGAATGAATCCAAGAAGAATGAGGTTATTGCATTTCTGACTAGTTCTGCTGTACACTGACACTACAGTGGCTGTAAAGAGGGCAGCTGCATCTGAAGTGAAATGCAGGATCAGCAATGCAGAGTCTTTACTAGCCGGATATTTGAAGATGTGTGTTGCTTCATTCCTGCATCCTACAATATGGAAACAAAGCATAGCCAAAGAAAGGCCTAACTACAGGTGTAGCTGCTCGCTAGAAAATATTTGAGTGCCATAGACCCTACTGCCTTTTCTTGCCCACTTACAAATCAGAGATGCAACTCATTCTTTACCCTTAACTCCTGAAAGATACAGCTGACTCTGGATACATTTATCTTTAGAAGCAAGTGCAGGAGGAGTTGAGAGAGATCACTCAAGTATGAAACGTGCTGCCATCTCTAGAACGTGCAAGATATGAAATGGGTTTGACTATGTCATCATCCTAGAAGACAAGTATTTGCTAGTTCACTTGCCACCCATATACTATCACTGTTGATGTTTCAGGTATTTGTTTTGCACATTTTATAAACAAACTGATCAAGGAGTGTACTGCAACAGCTGTCCTATTCCCTCGTAATATTTTAGAGTAAAAAATTGCAAAGACGTCGGGTATTCCAGTATGAAGAATTCCTCAGGAGAACTGTTCTAATTTTTGTTGCTCTTTTTTCATCCTTAGTTAAGCAAAACTAGTCAATTTAAAAGAATGCACCTGGTCTGGAAAGCTGTGATGCCATTAAATGCCTTATGTCTTGACATAGTGTACAACAAATTGGCATAACTTTTTGGTCCCATTCTTGGGTATATTTCATTCCCATCTGCTTATTTTCTTTGATGTTCCCAGTAATAACTGACAGTCACTTGGGTCTCTCAGCTATCATCTGCACAAATAAAACCTGACATTGCTTTCATAAAATAATGTCAATAGTATATCAAATTCTCCAACATATTCCCTGCACAGCTGCACCAAGTGACAGAAGCAAAAACTGCCTTCAAACATAATTTATAAAATCATAAAAGAGTGAACTGTTCTTCCTTTTAAAAGCAAAGCTTAGCTAAGTTGTAAACAAGATGACAAATCATGAGCAGATTGGTTTAGGGTTTTTTCTAGGACAGGGAAGGTCATTGGAAACATTTTTTCTCATCTGGTACCTTCCTACAAGCAGCAGTATAAAAAGCAAGAATAATTGGTGAAAAGAAGGTCATAAAAAAAAAAATTTCTTACACCTCCGAGTTTAGAAAGAAAGAAAACACATACAGACTGAGACAGACCCAAGCACTTTAAAATACAAAAGGTTTCATGTCAGCTGTAGAATTCTGCATTGCTTTTGCCCAGCACAATGCCAGGTTTTGGTAAAAAAAATAAAAGAATGGTAGGTATAACATCTGATTGATTACCTTTATTTCAGATGGAATACCATCATGTTAAATGGATATTGCTGGTAGATATAATCACAGTCTGACTTCTGTTAGTCAAGCAGTAGTTCATTAAAACTCAGTTAAATACTGCAAACATCTAGATTGTAAATTAAAACTTTTGAAACCTAAGATATTTTAATATACATAAACCAAAGTAATTTTAAGCCATGAGCAACTGACCTAATGAGCACATTTGAAAACATTAAATGCTTGGAAAATGTTGAAACTGACTGTTCTTTCCAGCAAAGATGGTACAGTAAAGATGTGCAGCACAAGGATAATGACCATCTTGCTTTCCCTTGAACTTGAATCCTCGGCTACCTACTGGTATATTTTTAATGAATCTGAGAACAAAGTTTTCAAACCAAATGTTATTGGAGTATCAAAGACCACATTTTGATATTTACATATAGTCCAGCATCATTATCTGTGCTCGAAGCAGAGGTAAGGAAGCAGAGGGTGCATCTTTCTTTACCACTGTATTTGTAATGAAAAAAGGCATTATCCTAATTTGGACAAACCACTGGAAATGTCAAAATGCTTTCACAGCTTTCTGAAAGTTGCAGATGCATGTTATCTTGGAAGATATATATAGTTGTATAGACATAAAACGTACTAAAAAGATATGGAGTGGGACACTTTCTTTAAAATGACAACTGAACAGCTATTCAAAGCAGTCTTGACTGGAGGCTATGCTCTAGCTGCATCTAAATATTATATATATATTTATTTATCTTTAGCAGAAAATTAGATTTCTAATTTTCTTTATGATGCAACAGTTTCTAAAACAGTAGGAAAGAAGACAGGAAGAAAAGAACGTAGAATTATTCCTGCCTGTGGTTTCCTAATTGGCTCATAAATCTAGGTAGGTGCTGAGGAGACCACGTCTCACCCACAGATAAGGGTCTGCAGATATGGCGCTTACATCTGTGGTATGTCCTAGAACAGCTTTGATTTGGAGCGGTTCTGACCTGCCTAGATCTGCCTCTTAGAATGATTTCAGCAGTCACAACAAGACCTTGATCTTCATTTGAGTTTCTGTACTCCACTGTAATGTAAATAATTGATAGGAATAATAATAAGCAGCTTGCTTACTCTACTCTTGACAAAGACAGGATTTGAATTTAGATGAAAAAATAATATGCTGGCAGACAGTGCTGGGCCTTTGAGAATAAGACATATCTTGCCTTTGATTTGTAAGACATAATACTTACACTGCAATGTGCCATATTTGTAAACTCAACCATTAAGTAGTATTTACCATGACTAATGTAGGAGCATACAAAGAGTGCTTGTTTGTAGAAGCATCTTGCAATGTTAAGATTTACTGACAATTAAGAATTGCGAACATGAGGGAATTAACTGAGCATCCCTAATGAACTGTTTTTGTATGGACTGACAATTACATAGAAGCTTCAGCAGATGTTCAGCCTGGAGAAAGGAAGATAGGGAGGAGACATTATTGCCATGTTCCAGTACTTAAAGGATGGCTACCAAGAAGATGGAAACTCCCTTTTTATGAAGATTCACCTGGAAAAGATTAAAGGTAACTGGTGCATGTTACTCCTGTGGGGAGATGCCAATTAGACAGCAGAAGAAAACTTTTCACTATGAGAACAGTCACACATTGGCATAATCTCCCCAGGGAAGTGGTGGATTCCTCAATATTGGATGCTTTTAAGACCCATCTGGACAGGGTGCTGGGTCATCTCATCTAAGCCATGTTCTTACCTAGAAAGTTTGGACCAGATGGTCATTGAGATCCGTTCCAGTTTCTAATTCTATGATTCTATGACTTTTTCCTCTTCTCTTTCTCCAAAACAGGGCAGAATGCTGTTCATACTGTGTATTTCAACTGGAATCATGTCATGTTCTTACTTTGTCAGTGTGAGTTGGGGGAATTATCAATTATCTAGGAGAAATGTACATCCTGAAGCCTAGCAAATAGCAATTTGGTTGCCTCACTTAGGGAACGTGAGTCCAAAATATATTAACTTTCAAGGGACAAAGTAATGTCACATCAATTTTGAGCTGATGACATGTTGTTCCATCTATGTTTGTTTGTTCTTCTCTTGAGCAAAAGCAGGTATAAGACAGCCCCATTAATAATTCAGAATGTACCAAAGAAGCTGGAAACTACACCTTTGAACTGAGTAGGAAAAAACATACTTCTTTATCATAGTTTAAAATATTGCAGCTTGGGCTTTAAAATATTTCTCACTGAGATGTGACCCTTTCATACCTTTAAAACTAAAGAAATATATGGTTACATTTTGCTGATTTATATGGCAGCTAATTACAGCATGCTGATATTGTGCAGTGTATAAGTGACACAGATATTTTTCATCTCCACAGTTCTTATCAGCTTCATCAAACTAGCAAGCCAGAGACAATCACTTGATAAACTATAATGGCTGGTAAAGCAGAACTTTTCTAGACTGTAGGATCATTGAGGAGGTCCTTCTGTCCAGCGAGTTTCTTCAAGATAGTGCTGATCCTGGACAGGGTCCGATGCAGATGGCATCAGGAGACGACAAAACAGCCACAACATGGACAGCCATAGATACCACCGAGTTACTTTTGTTCAGCTGTCAGTCAGCTGCCACAGAAGCCAGGGGCGTTGGTTTCAGTACAATCAAGGTGTTTTCTCCACCCTAGCCAGAGATACTGAAGATAAGTTTGCCTGCAGGGAACTTCCATCCAAAGGCTGTCATCTTCTCACATCCATCAGTTCTTATCTCTTCCCAGGCTCCACTCCCCACTGGGTTCCAGCCCCCTCAGCCAGGTCCATCAGCATCAGTACAATCAAAGTGGCTTCCTACACCCTGGCCAGGGTAATGGTGCCTGGTGGGACATCCCAGCATTGAAGGCCCTCAGAAAAGGGGAGGAGTCTCCACCCAGCCCTTAGTTCTTAGTTCCTATCTCTTTCCAGGCATCATCCCCCTTCTGAGGTCTGGTCAGGCCAGGTACATTCCACTCTAGCCAGGACTGTTCACTTTAAAATTGTTCTTTTGAGGCAAATTCCAAGCAGTGAGATCACCTGACTCTCACAGTTAGGCTTCTGATAATAACTGTGTATATAACTTTCTAAATGATATTTGTTATGCATTCCTTCCTCAAGAAAGCAATAGTTGTTCTCATACAATATTAATGCAAGGAAAGTAAGGAAAGCCTGAAAATTTATATTGTGAACTACTGTCATTGCAGTTACAAAAGATGATTCATGAAAGCTGGGCAAACTTTAGAGGTCAGAAAAAGGAGCATCTGAGTACTACAGGTTTATAGGTTAGGTGGAGACTGGTGTGCATTTAATTAATACCTACCTGCTGGAACTAGGTTAGATGAATTAAAGTTCATGGCACTAAAACTATCCTTTTAAGCTCTCGACATCTTTTTGTATAATCATTCTGCCAATACCTTTTAGTTTTCGTGGTTCCTATAACAATAGTTCCTTTGCAGGGTGAAGCCTGGCTAGTTTTAAAAGGGTTTTTTTTAAAAATTGCCAAGTTAACTTATCTTGTCATTATTATTTCCATTATTTCAAAGTCTAGCATAAAAGTCACATAAGGAGTTGCTTTTACTGGGTTTTTTAGCACTTTTTTTGTTTGTTTTTTTGTTTGTTTGTTTTTTCTTAATTCCATAACTTGTCAGATGTGGCCTGATATTGCAAAAAGATTAATGTCACAAGCAGCCTCTGAGGACTGAAAAAGTCTTTTAGGCATTTAGTTGCATTCTAGGGAATGTGAATTAGCCAGTAGCAGACCTACCTATAAGGAAATTACTGTAAATCATACCATACTCATTGAAGATGCTTATTAATTTCTGTATAATTGTAAAACATTATCTAAGATTAGATAGGTAATTAAAATGTATGCATAACTTGGCTAGTCACCTTCTAGAATAAAAAAAAAAAAAGGAAAAACAATAGGGAATCAGAGCATCTCAGTTACACATTCAAAATATCTGCAATACATTTATAAAAAACCAAATTATTTAAATTTCCTGTAGAAAATATTAGTCATCCAGGAACAGTAGCACACCCACACAGCATTTAGCTGTAGCCTGGCTTACTGCCCTACTAAAGATCATGTATACCTTCTTGAATGCTTCATTTCACCTTATACATTATCATTCCTTCATGGTTGTTTTTCTTTCTTTCTTTGTGATCAGCTCCTTGCAGCCTAAGTGTCAAGTGCTACATACCTGAGGCAGAGCTTTACAGTCCACTCAGTTACCAAGTTCTGTAGCTGCTCTCATATAAACTTCCCTATTGCGTGCAATCAGGAGATATCCTTTAAGTTTTACCAATTTATTTAATTAGGTCAGGTGTTAAAATCAACCATCAGTCAGATATTATTTCATGAATAGAACTGATGTCATAACAGAACCCAATCGCACATCTTGAACTCATCAACACCTTAATTTAAAATAATTATTAAAGAAACAATTCACTTAGCACTATCTCTTCTACCCTAATAATATCTGGTCAATGGAAACACCTTTTACAGTTGCCAGTGCTGGCAATATGTTCCTTTTCTGTTTATTTATATTCACTGTATATGTGATAGAAAATGAAGTTAACTACCCTTTTTTTTGTTTTGCATTTTCCTATTCCCTTCTATTCCTCAGTCCTCCTCTCCTTTGTTCTGATCCTGTTTCCTTCTCTTTTACAGTTCTGGGATTTATCTCAGTCTTCATCTCTCAAAACCAGACTGGATAAAGCCCTGGGTAACCAGGCATGATCTGCCCCCTGATCCTGCTTTGAGTAGGAGAACGGATTTCATGCCTTCAAGAGAACTTGAGTTCAAGAGCCTGAATTATCCTATGATGCTATGGTCTGAGTCTCTTCAATCTTCCATGCAAACCAAGCCATCCAGCTTTATTACTTGGGTTATGGAATTATGGCGTTAAAGTAACACCTGTGTAAAAAGAACATGAATTAAGTGACAATAGCAACAGGGACTGCAGGAGTCTCCTCATATGGGTTCTCCACACCCTGTGGAACTTCATTTTGATGCTCAAGTATACTGGGATACAGGAAGTCATCCTTGATCACTATATATATGCTGTCTTATTCAGTGACTTCTACAGAGAGAGCTTTCTGCACACTTTTATTTTTATTTCTTTCCTTCCTATTAAGCTGTATGTGGCTCTGGCCATAGTTCAAGACTTCCTCTAGAAAAAAAAAATATTGTCTGAGCTTAACCTCTTTTTATGGTGCTCAAAAGCAGACTATGCCTCAGAATCTGGGATGCACCCCACATGTGGATTTCTACAGCAATCGATACTACACTGCATGCTAAAGTCAGCTTTGAGGCAGTGTGTAGGAACAGATGTTTCTATAGTTTTTGGAGTGTTCAGCATCACATTGTGCATTAACTCCCTTTGTGAGAATAAACTTGTCTTATATAAATAGAGAATATGGACATGTAGATTTTTGGATTAATATAGGCATGAACTGTGCCTTCCACCATCCAGTGAACTCTCTCTTCCATCATCCGGTGAGGCTTTGCTCTTTGCCACCTACACAGAAGGAGTAAGGTGCCCTCCAGCTCTGCATCACATATCACCAGCCTCTTGCTTTCTCCACTCTTTTCCAGAAGGCTGATATCTCCCTTTCACCTCCTTACCTTCTGGCCCTACAGGAGAGCTGGGCCATCCGGGTGCGATGCTGTTTAGTTCCTTAGAAGACTCACCTTTCCACACACCACACAGGAAAAAGGGGTTCTTTCTTGTCTTTCCTCAGACATGAGCAGAAAAACAAGTGGGAAAAGGGAACCTTAATGAAGGTACCAATCCATCCAATCCCTTGCAGTTAACGATGTAGATGTATCCCAGTGACCTCAGCTATTTTATCATATAACACAATGCCTAAAAACATTTTTATTAACTGCCACGGTTCAGTTTCATTACTTACCCGTACTGAGAAATCTCTAGATAATTTTCTTCACTGGAAAGCTGAAAAGTCTTCAATCATTCCTATATATTGGAGCATGTTATTTTACAGTTCTTAGGCTCTAACTTTAAAATATTGACCTACAGGACTCTGACACCAACATTTGTAAGACCTTCTGAAAACTTATGAAAGGAACAACATTTTCATGAGTAAAAATATGTTAACAAAAGGCTGTATTTTTATAACTTGTTTTAACCAGTTTAAAAGTTGATAGATGCTGAAAGAACTGTGAACCATAGCATACCTCTTGCCTTTGGCAATTGGAGCAGGAAACAGGTTCAGAGCTGGGATTTCTGCATGTATGAGTGGAATCTCAAAAGATTTTGCTATGTTCAGATAGTGATCATCTTAACAATTCAACTGTTATCTCCCCTTCAGGCATGGCCATATAACCAGATTCCTTTATTTTATAGTTTCACTTCTTCAGAAGATGAATTCAAAGAACCACTTTCCCCACCTTTTGATATTTCCATTGGGTTTTTCTGTTTGGTCGGTCTTTTTTTAAGGGAAAAAGAAGAAGCTGATTAGTAGCTCATAGATTTTCAGGTAAACCTTTGTGAGATATATTTCCCAGAACAGTTCTGTTAGAATTTGCTTCAAGTAAATTTCACATCTACACACCAGTAAACAAATAACCCCTGAGTTAACATTTTCTTGTGAAAATCAAAGTAGTTCTTATTAGAAAGTAGCTATCATTCTCTTCTTCTACTTGATAAGACAAAATTTTTTAAAGACATCATCTTAGGAAGCAGTAGCTCTTACAAATATCTGTTCATATCCACCTAAAAAATTCATTTTCAGCTATGGCTAATCTAATCCACAATTCAAAATTTTACTCTATTATTAGTGTTAGTTCTATAAAATTGTATCAGTCATACTCCAGAGCAATTGCCATATTTTTTTAATACAGTTTAGCTTTCCAGGTATCATGAGTAAACACCAGACCTACAGTTTCCAGTCTGTATACATGCCAGCTCAGAAGGTAAAAACATTTTCATGTTCTATTCACAGATTAGCACAGAGCTATACTTTTTTCTTTGTTTAACACAATACTACATTAACATCCTCTAGGCAAGGACAAACTAGTATATCAAAATAATTTCCTAAGAGCTGAGGTGTGCTGTAAAGTTTAATTTAGTCTTGATCTTGTCCACAAACTTAGTTACCTTGGGCTGAAATCTGTAAATTCTGAAAATTCCTTCTTGGGCACAATTCCTTGGAAACTTTATCAGATGCACTTAATTATGAATAAATCATCTGGAGGTTCAAATATGTTAAAAAAGAAAGGCAAGCTCCTGGTTTTTATTTTCTTTCATATAAAACTCAAAATGTGTAATTATAAGAACTGATACAAGGGCAATGATTATTTGAGTTACTATTAAATATGTATCCCCTATTTAGCTGCTGAAAATAACGGAATTAGAAAAAAAAAATTAAATCTTTCATTTGCTTATAACAGCAAATAGAGCAAGGGTTAGGAAAACTTTGCAGAATACAACAGTCTTCCATGGATTACACAGATACAAGAGTGCAAGATGACTGAACCTAAAGCTCAGTACTGTTGTAGATCCTTTTCCCAAAGTGACCAGATCTAATAAGCCAAAAAATGCTAATAGATCAAAGTCTAGTTTGGTCTAAAAGGCCCAAGCAATTTACTCAATAAAAGAACAGACCTCCCTAGACTTACGTTACAATTTATGCTGATGTATCTGGATCAAAATTTCAGCTAAATTCCATGTATAAGACAACCTTGCAAAAAGACATAAGCTGAAAGAAAATAGCATTTATAATCTGATAGATGTGTATCATTTAAGGAAAAAAAACTCAACAGCAACAACAAAAACCCAAACGAACAAAACCCAAGCAACAAACACACACACAAAAAAACAACTATCAAACAAAAAAACCCCAACTTGTAAGGAGGTTATCAGCCATCAGAAACTAGGTAGCTATATTCTACCTTAATTGTGCACTGTTGATGATGTGGGACTTCCCACTGTGTTTCTAGATACAAGGCAGGTTCTGTGGACACCCAACGCCTCCTAAGCTCACTCTTTTTCAATTAGTATCTTAACTTCTCATTTGTCTTCTCTAGATGGCCTTGTTCTATCCGAACAGGCAGGACTTGAAAACCACGTGTGGTCAAACTCACTGGATACTTCTCTCTCCTGAGCCCTGTGAGGTGTAGCCACATTAGTATTTTGTACAAAAGACCTCGCAGAAGAGAAAGACAAACCCATTCTCCCACTCTCTCTTCCTTCAGCCCAAACATCAAAGCAGCATAAGTTATTACAGGCTACATGCAGAGGGATATACTATCTGCAGCTTTCCCTGCCCCCTAGGAACTGCAGCAGGCCTGACACACCATCTTGTAAAACAGTTGCTTAAGGTAGTTGTCAAGGTAAATCAAGACTAGGAAGACAGACCACTGAAGGAACTGAAGTCACGTCTCTTACAACTCTTATTTCTGTTTGGTAATAATTGGTATGCTAGTCTTTACATAATAAATACTGAGATTGGTCCTTATTTAGGTATACAGCTGCATTTTATTTCAAGACGTGACAGAATAATTGGATCCATTTCATAAGCTTATTTTTCTATTTCCCATCTGGAAATCATTCAAGGAATTATCCTATTTGGTTTTTAGTATGCACAATTCTTTAGTTCTTCTTCTTGATATACTCTTCAACCATGGTTCCTAAGAAAAACTATCACTTAAGAAGAGATAATTTGCATCACTAACATTAGGCCATCTAGTTTTAGGACAGCTGGAAGCTCTGCAGCTATTGCTTTTCTCTACTTCTATCTTCATCCATCACAGATATCAAAGAAAGGATTATTAAAAAAATACACAGTTGCATGTAATAAGATTTAATCTATATGTTCTCTTATTAGTTTTAGAGAGAACTGAATTATAACTTAATAGCCACTGTTATCATTTACTCGATATAATTCAATCACTTTTTCACATTCATGTCAGATTCTGTTTTTTTAATTTTTTTCCTGGGACACATCAACCCAAATATATCTAACTGAAAATTTAGGTACGGCTGCCATCTAATTTTTTTTACACACATGAAGAGCAGAATTAAAAAAGAAATCAAACCTAATTTTAAAGTATACTTTAGAATTTCTGGCCCTGGTCTGAGCTGGAAGTTTAAGTCTCTTAAGACCACTACTCTAGGGGTGAAATGTCTCCTCTATTAAACTATATGCAAGGGACAAAACAACAAAGAGCTCTTCAGAACCCACTGCTAGTCCTAACAGAAGGTTAAATATATACATATATATATATACACACACACTCAAAAGTTATCCTTGTACAGTCAGCAGTAATACTGACATGTCAAGAAGCAAAACCTTCCCCTCATGTGCCCCTTTTAGCTGAAAGGCAGCTTGTAATGTCTATCTCTTAAAAATTGCAAATGCCAATCACTAGATTTCACCTGAAATTATTTTAGCAGGTAAGGTTATTCTAGTCCCATGATGTCAACAACAGCAGGTAACAATTGTTCAGTGAAAGAACATCCTGTCTATGATCCCTGCAGCAAACTCCAAGGAAAAAGAAATCACACACAAAAAAAAAAAACCCAAAATGCAATGAGAATGAGAGATTTTCCATAGAAATGAACATTTATGAGAGTGCTTAATATTAGTACTATGAAGAAACAAATTTTATGAAGAAAAATATGGTAAACATTTTTTTACTTGTGCATTTAAGAAAGCTATTACAAAGCCCCACAGGGAACTGCCAAGGCAGGTTCCACATAGCTCTTAATTCCTGATTGAATCTAAAGCAAGCCAGGAAATAAAATTAAAAAAAAAAAAGGTCAATAAAGAAAGTAGTAATTTCAGGACTTCTAGGGTAATTTTCCATTGTGAAAAACTAAATTTGTCCCAAGAAACATTTCACTTGTTGGAAAGAAAGCTGGTGTTGTTAGGCATGAATAAAAGGTCAACAGAAATCACTGATCTAGAAAAATCAAGGAGATTGCAACTCAGAGTGAAGTGGGACATATAAAGATGAAAAAACATAGGCTACTGCAGTGGGAGCTCCTGCTTCTGGTTATCACTCCTCCAGTCTTAGAGATTGCTTCTTTTTCTCCAGTGATTCAGTTGCATGGTACCACTTTTACCAGCATGAAGTCCCATAATTAGTCAGCCTAAACATTGTCCAAGTCTATGAAGAGTAATGACAGCAGCTTGTCCCAATAAGCCTCAATGAACAATCTGGAGAACTCAATAATGAACTGATGAAAAGAACTTGTAAAATAAGCCATAAGAAATATTAGTCAGAGAATTAAATGGAATTTTTTTGCAATCTGAATAGTCCAAGTTATCTTTTGTCTTATCTTTCTCCTTATTATCACAATAGAACACAATATTTGCAAAACTGACTTTGGCTTTGATGTGCTTTTCTTAGACTCATGCATCTGTGAATATTTAAAGTATTATTTAAGAAGTTCTAGAGTTTCAATTTCTGTTTTAAATATTTTGTTGATTAGTAAGTTTTAATATACAAGCAGTGGCAATGATGAATTTTGCATATCATTTCTGTAACTCCAAGATAGACAGGACTTATTTGAAGTTGAAAAGACTGTTATTTCATTTGGGAAAAGATAAATACCCAAGAAAGTGCTGAGCTATCAAAACAATTCTGAGATACAAATTACATCCTGAGCTAATCATTCGCATTCACTGCCAAAAGCATCTTCCTTCCTTGCTCACAGTATTAGAAGTAGCAGCTGCTGTTGAAATCTCCCCTGGAGATTGTTAGGATCTACATGAGAAAAAGCTGTGTGCTGGAGGCCAATTTAGATAAACAACAACTGCTACTTTATTGGATACGATTCTTTGTAGATAACAAACCAAAAAGGTGGCACCTATTTTCATAAATGTCAGCTGATGGTGATGTATCTGCCCACCTAGCTAGACAACTCATTGCACAGAGTACTTCTGCAATAACAGGAGGCTCCACTTCCCTGCTCCCATAGGTTTGTATGTAAGGTAATCACTGTAAGACATAAGGCATTGACTATAATATATTGTCCTTACAGTGCTACTTTTCCCCAAGTCAGCTTTCCTTCTAGATGACTTTAGAGACCTATTTTGGTTCCCACCAAAGAACTCTTTTAATTTAGGTCCACTGATGTGATTTTTTAATAAATACATATTGCCTTTCCCAAGGCCACAAACACTGCAAATGCAGATTAATGTAAGGAACCTCCTGAAAGGTGCAGTCCTACAATGTACATAACCCTAGCACAGAAACAGCTATGATTTTTATTGCTGTAAGATTTTTTAGCCAATTTTCACTCACTGAGTTACAGGGGAAATGCATTTTAGATGCATCAATAGCGCAAAAAATAAAGGAAGTGCTGAGTTTTCCACTGAAATTAGATTGCTTTACAGTATCTTAGTTGACCTTCTCAAATCAGGAGCTTGAGAAACAGTTTTGTAAAATGCTGCTCATGGTTGTTTTGGTACAATTAAGGTCAGAGCTACTTTAATCTTTGCTCGGGTTTTTTTTGAGTGGAACATCCAAGTAAGTTTATCTGTGATAAATTGAACATTGACAAAGAACAGTGTATTTCTGAGCAGGCATCAATAACAATAAGAAAAGTCTGTTTAAAATATTGTAACTTAAACGGTGTCCAATAAAACAACTTGAAAAAAGTATGTTTTCTTTTAAAACAAGGTTATTTATCAAAGTTCCTGTGCCTTGTCTATTGATTATTTTGTTTCCTTTTATTGACAGATTTAGTCAAGACTAATGGCCAGATTAACATTTCCTATGATACTGATAAAAAAAAAAACCAAAAACCAAAAACCAAAAGAACCAACCCACACAAACCCATCATTATTTCTTTTTTTTTTCTATCTCCGAACTTTTATCCATGGAAACCACACTGTATTCTAAGAAAAGCAGTTTATAGCTTCAGGAGTTTTTCTATGCAGTGAGTGCAGTGACTAATGATTAATATACTGTTCATGTTCATTACTTTGGACTTTGATTATTATGGATTTGTTTTGGTCATCCATTCTTAAATTGGAGCATTGAGAAGAGGTAATAAAAATCTCTGAATTAGAGAGTACAAAATGAATTACACAATAATATTAAATAAATAAATAAAATTCAAAATAATAAATAATAATAATAATCACCCTAATATATAAAGAAAAAATTTTAATAATATAAAATCTTATAATAGCATCAAAACTTACTGGTAATTTCATGTATTATTTGGCATATGCAGAAATGGGATTTTTTTTTTTTATTCGTTTCTTAATACTATATTTTGTAAGTAAAAAAAAAACCCCAAAACCCAAATTACCTGAGTGTGAATATAATTGAGTGTAATACCTTTTTGAAAACAAAGACAATCAATTACCTGAACCTTGACATTAAAGCACTGGAGAATCTACTGTGAGGTAGGAGATGGAAAAGGTAACTTACTAATCTTTTCCTTCTCCAGTTACTGTATATTTTCTGTTACAGAAACCAAAATCTTTGGATGAGACAGAGGTTATCAGAAACTTCTCTTCAAGTGTTACTCTGGTTTGGCTCTGCTCATGTTGCCCTCTTACGCCCTGTTCCTCCTGAAGGAGAACAGAAGTGCTGTTCTGGAAATTAAGCTATTAAAATCTCTTTCTATTGGTATGGAAAGTAATCTACTCTGTTTTCACAACCTCTCTGCTTATGTGTTGCTTGAAAAGTGTAGTGACAAGAGCCGGGACTCACAGAAGAAAAGCCACAGTGCTTTGCCTGGGTCATGTTGTCTTAGTGAGAATATTCACTTTCTATGCAGTACAATAGCTGCTTGGTTGTAATCAGAGGCTTCCCCATATGAATAACATCTAGTTTGAGCTTGCAGCTCATCTCACACTAGTTGAAATGTGGAACAAAGCCAAATGAAGTTAACAGATTTGTTCTGGTGTAAATCCAGTGTAAAATAAATTACTTTTGCATGCAAACTGACTTGTCTTGCTTTTCAAATTTCTTTGCCCAGGCATGTGAAGCAAACCACTTTATATGCAGCTCGTGGATAAAAGCCTATCATGCAGAAATTGGAATTTACATCCAATTTCTTTTACCCAGTAGATGCTATGTGTCAAAGAAAATAGAACATAAACAGTTAGTAGTTGTTCCCAGATAGATCTTTTGAGTTGGTAGTTATTCCCAGACAGATCTTTTGCGTTCTGAAATTGGTTTTGTATCTACTTCTCCAGATGTCAACTTACCAGAAATTTTACCTAAAGCTTTGTTATAAATGTAATACCTTATCATCCAGAATTATAGGTGATCTTCTGTGTTTTTTCCAAGCTGTGCTTTCATAGTAAATAATGCTGTTACAAGAAACTGAAATATAACAAATGCTACAAAGCTACACCAGTAGTGTAGCATTCCTATAAAAGAAGCAGTTACATACATTAACCAAAACTATTAAAATAAACTATTTGAACTGATTCACTAACATTTTAAGGCAACGGAGTAAGCAGAAAAAAAAAAAAAAAAAGAGAGAGAGAGGTGGAAAGAAAATATCATCAAAAGAATAGTATTTTTGAGAAAAAAAATATTTTTCATGTTTTATATTTGAAATGGCTGTACTGATGTAGAAAAAAGGTTCAGACAGAAAAAAATGACATTGACAAGTTACTTGAACAAGGAAAAAATCATAAACACTACATGAGTCATAAAAACCAAAAGTGAAATCACAGAGTGTTAAGGATTGGAAGGAACCTCAAGAGATCATCGAGTCCAACTGTCCTGCTAGGGCAGGATCCCCTGGTGTAGGTCACACAGGAACATGTCCAGGTGGGTTTTGAATGTCTCCACAACCTCACTGGGCAGTCTGTTCAGTACTGTTATTTTCACAGTGAAAAAGCTGCTTATATTTATGTGGACCCTCCTATGGCCCAGCTTGAAACCATTACCCCTTTCCTATAATTGGACATCACTGAGAAGAGCCTGGCTCCATCCTCCTGACATTTGCCATTTATATATTTATAAAAATTAATGAGGTCACCTCTCAGTCTCCTCTTCTCAAAGCTGAAGAGCTCCAGCTCCCTCAGCCTTTCCTCACAAGGGAGATGTTCCACTCCCTTAAGCATCCTTGTGGCTCTGCAATGGACTCTCAGAAATAAGTATCATATAATCAAGTATTATAGCATTTAAGTGTCATATAATGAATATGACAAATATTAATTCCACAAGATGGCTGCCAAGAAGGGAAAATGAGTATTTAATGATATTTAATGTAGTAAGAGTTTACATTTCTATAAAAGGAAGGATAACAAAGACAATTCCATTGTTATGAGAATTTAGCATGACAGAATCTCAAAAGGAGCAAGTAATAGAACTGGAATTTTACAACGTACAAACCCATTGGAATAGAAATCACACCTTAAGTCAGCCAAAATTGTTTTCTTTAAAATAAAATTTAATATAAATTTTAATTCATTATCATTATTGGTGAAGGACTGACCTGCTTTTGATTTTCCAGTAGGCCCTACTTCTAAGGAGGCTTTCCTGATTCTTGTGTACCTGTTACAAGAATTTGATCAAGAAACCTGAAATAGTGTCACTTCCCAAGTTCCACTTTCTGACTGTCTATCTGGTTCTCTTCTGCTCAACAGTTGTTCTGAAGTCAATTATAGTATGAAACATACAGTTTCTATAGGTATTGTATTTTATGGGCATGTGCATGACAAGAACAGATAGGATAAATAGAGAAAGAAGCTTTTGTGGGAGATAAAGAATATTTAATAAAAATGTCCATGCTTTTCTGACTGCAGCAGATATACTGAAAATCAGATAAAGTATATTATAAAATATATAAGAAATTAAAGACTGGAAAAAGTTGGAAGTTTTGAGAGTAAAGAAATAAAGAAAGAGGAAGGAAAACTGACACAAGTTGAAACTCAGAACTGAAAAACCTGAGTGTTGCTATCTTATGCTATAGTTTCAGTTCCCACTAACATATTTTGCAAATATACCTATGTAAGACAGGTACAGGAAGATTTAAGTAGCTCATGCAGTAATTAAAAGTATCTAAAGAGAAAGATATTTATAGTAAGTGATGCTTCTGTTTACCATTTCCTTGATGGCAATGCCTACTTATACTACTTCACTGATTGTTCACTATTATCCTTTTTCATCAGTATTAGACTCACACCATTTTTTAGGTTCTTTCATGTTATTGTAGAAGATCAGTGAAAGTACTGTGCAACATGACTGCTAATGAGGCCTACTTCACACAAAACAATGGAAGTTATTTGTAGTCTAGATCAGTTCCTCTGTTAAACTTCTGGTGCATCGCCATAAAAGAAAAAAAAAATGGAAAACAAAACTGGGCTGAGCAAAATAGAGATGGCAAGGTAGGGGTGGCAATGAATGGCCAACAAGGATGAGGAGACAGGTGCGACTTGTTTTAATTTGAAATCACTTCAAACGAAATGATCCCACTCTCTGATACTGCAGTAATCAGTAAATGACACAAAACCTTTGAAGCCTAAGTAAAGAAAAAGCCAGGACAGGGGAGATCAGAAGAAGAGAGAATTTGTAAACAGAAATAATAAGCTATGTGACAAGGTAAAAAAAAAAAATCACATGAGTAAACAGCACTTTGTCTTACAGTTCTCCTGCTGTGTGTGGCTCAGGGAGTCAACAAAGTCCGCATCGACTCTGCAGAAAGAATGCGGGATGAGTAAGCAGCTTAAACAACTGGAGGAGCAGAAGTAAGTTAATAAATCTGTGGGGCAAATGAAGAAATAGCCAGTCAAAGATCATAACCATAAAGCAAAGAGTAAGCTAATGATTAGAGGATTAATGGCTAGAATCAAATTCAAAACAATACATAAAGGCAGTAAGGCAAGGAAAATACAACTGCAGGAAGTGAGAAATGCTGAGCAACTTGCTGGATATTTTTTTCCTAACGCTAAACAAGAGTACTAATGAGGCCACATTTGAAAAGTTGCATTGATTGTCTGCGTTATTCAGTATCCTGCAGATAAACACAACTTTATGGAAAAGCTACAGCTTTGGCAGACAGGTGGCTACATCCATACCAGAAAAGTAAACAAGACTAGGAAATAGACTGTAGAGGTAGCGTGCAATTATCCACAGGTTAACCCTTAATGTGCTCTCTGGTGCTGTGATGTCCAGGAGTTCAACTGACTAACCAAGGCCCAGCTTGATGTAGCACAGCTGTGTGGCTTAACCTCTGTTTTATTCAGAAAACTGACACAGACCTGTGAGAGAGTCTATAAACTAAAACGATGTACATCAGAAAAGCAAAACTAAAGAATTGAAATAGTTTAGGTGGTGATCATCGTCTCTTCTGAGCATGGGTTTCAGCTTCCACCTATGCCAACTTACTTGCTCTCTCTCACTCTATATGATTCCCTGATTTCCAGGGCAGCCTTCTAGTTATGTACAAGTTCATTTCTGAGATCCCAAATTCCTGTGAGCTTGAAGAGATTTCCACAGGGAGCAAGCAATTAGCTTTATGTAGCAAAAGCAAATTATTGTTTGAGAGTGTAAGAATCAGGTTGTGAATACATCTTCTGGCATAAATTCCTGAACCTTTGGTCCCTTAGCCAACAATAAATAACTGCAAACCTACAGGTAGACATTTAGGTTGAGAAATGTCTTTAGATAGGTAAATTTTAAAGAATACAAGAATATGCCATGGTCTTTGTAAGGATGTTTTGTGAAATTAACTAGAAGAAACTTTGGGATAATATTACCTGAATGAACAATAAAAATATATTGGTTTTAAGGTTTAGACTACATAAAGAAAGGACACATAAGAGTTAACAGTTTAAGAGGACACAATAAAATCTAAGTTCTCTCCTCAATCTATACACATGAATGGTATTTATTTCATTTTTCTAGTAAGAAGGTGGTGTCTTCAAAATGTGAGAGTCGGTGTGTTATCACTGAAGTAAATATCTTAAGTAGATGACACTGAGCAGACAAAGGAAAACTGAAAAGCATAAAATAATTGTCTGTTGTTCATTCAGCAGTGGAAAAATGTTTTAAAATGCCTTGTTAAATTGAGAATTGGATTAACAAGGAAAAAAAAACCAAACCAAACCTGAGATTGCATTCTGGAAAGTCTGCTTAGGAAATTCTTGAGCACAAAATAAAGACCAGTGAGAAAGTGCCTCTGTGGAAACTGCTTTCATGAAGGCAATTACACATTCCAGGTAAATTCTAATTAAATTCCACTTAGACAAGCATGAATAAATGCTCTCTAATGGGTACATATCTTTCAAGGCTGACTATAAAGAAAATATACTCTCGTCACACACTCCATGTTACAGAGGCCAAAGGCAAGGACTGGGAAAAGAAAGATCCTGCCACTGTAGATGAAGAGCAGGTTTGAGTCCACCTAAAAAAACTGAGGGTGAAGAAGTGCATAGGCCCTGATGGGATTCACCCACAGCTTCTGGAAGAACTGGCAGATGAAGTTGCAAAGCCACTATCCATCATATTTGAAAACTCTTGGCGGTTTGGTGAAGTTCCAGCTGACTAGAAAAGGGGAGACATAGTCCCCATTTTCAAAAATGGAAAAAAAGAAGACCCAGGGACTTACAGGCCAGTCAATATCACCCCTGTGCCTGGCAAGATCATGGAGGAGATCTTCCTGAAGGTTCCGCAAAGACAAGCAGATAACAAAGGGGTGATTGGTGACAGCTAACATGGCTTCAATAAGGGCAAGTCCTGACTAATTTGGTGGCCTTTTATGATGGGGTCACAGCCTCTGTGGACAAAGCAGAGCAACAGATGTCATCTACCTGGACCCGTGCAAAACATTCGATGCTGTACCACACAATATTCTGATCTCTAAACAGGAACAATATGGATGCAATGGATGGACCACTCACTGGATAAGGAACAGGCTGGCTGGTTGCACCCGAAGAGTTGTTATCACCTCAGTGTCAAAATGGAGATATTTGACATGTGGTGTTCCTCAAGGGTCAGTACTTGGACCAGAGATATTTAATATCTTTTTTGGCAACATGGACAGTGGAATAGAATGCACCCTCAGCAAGTTTGCTGACTACACCAAACTGTGGTGAAGTCAACACACTGGAGGGAAAGGATGTTATCCAGAGGGAACTTGACAAGCCCAAGAAGTGGGCTCATGGAAACTGCATGAAGTTCAACAAGGCCAAGAGCGAGGTTCCGCACCTGGGTCGAGGCAATCTCAGGTTGAATACAGGTTGAGAGGAGAAAGGATTGAGGACAGCCCTGAGGAGAAGGACTTGAAGGTGGTAGGGGACCAGAAGTTTAACATGAGCCATCAGTGTGTGCCAACTAGGTCTTGGGCTGCATCAAAAGAAGCACAGACAGTCTGTCGATGGAGGTGATTCTCTCCATCTGCTCTGCTTTTGTGAGACCCCACCTGGAGCACTGTGTCCAGTTCTGGAGTCTCCAGCATAAGAGGGACATAGAGCTCCTGGAACGTGTCCAGAGGAGAGACACTATGATGATCAGAGGGCTGGAACACCTCTCCTATGGAGACAGGCTAAAGAAGTGCAGGGTGTTCAGCCTGGAGAAAAGAAGGGTCTGAAATGACCTTATAGTAAACTTCCAATATCAGAAGGGGGCCTACAGAAAAGCTGGGGTAGGGCTTTTTGCATAAGTTTATGGTGAAAGGACAAGGGGAAATGGTTTAAAACTTGAAGAGAGGAGATGTAGGTTAGACATTAAGAAGAAATTCTTTAATTTGAGGGTAGTGAGACAATGGAACAGGTTGTGCAAGGAAGTTGTGGCTGCCCCCTCCCTGGAAGTGTTCAAGGCCAGGCTGGATGGGGTCTTGAGCAACAGGAAAGTGTCCCTGCCCATGTAGGGAGGTTGAAACTAGATGATCTTTAACTTCCCTTCCAACCCTAGCCATTCTATGAGTCAATGATTTTACCCTGTCTGGGCTTATTGGTCTCCTCTTAATTTCTCTGCCTTTACTGTTCACATTTGAATGATCCATATCTAATGTAACTTTTTTGTGTATCAGAGACAAAATGAGTCTCTTTAATAACAATATTATTGATTTACATATATATATATATATATATATATATCATGCAAAAAAATATTCTCCTGTATTTAAAACATCTTAAAATATTTTTAGATTTCCTTCCATACCGTATTGAGACAGTTGTCAGGCACTGGAACAGTCTGTCCAGGAAAGTGGGATAGTCACCGTACCTTGTTGGTGGAATTGGCCATGCTAGGTTAAAAGCTGGACTTGGAGATCTTGAAAGTCTTTTCCAACCAAAACGATTCTAGAATTCTACACAAAGGAAAGGTGGAAAAGGAAGAGAATCTACTCAAGGAAAAGAAAAAAAAAGAAAAAAGACTTAAAAGATGTGACTCTATGAGGGAAATTTATACAGAAACACAACTCTGAAATAAACTTTTAACTGCTTTTTTTTCTAGAAAGGAGGCCCTGTTTTAAACTTCTGTAGTTCTTTCTTCTTCACATGAGAAATCGTACATATTTTTTAGCTTAAAGATTTTCTTTGAGCCTAACAAGTCATGAAAGCTTTGTGACCTTTCTGCAGAAGTTTGATTTTCATCTATAATATTCACAAGTAAATGCAATCCCTTGCTTTAGAGGAGATAGAAATAAAGCTGGTCCATACTATTGCTTATCTTTTTTTCAGTTGATGAGAACAATGAATAAACTAACTATGCACTATTTATTTTAAAATAATAGATATCACAGATTCTTTTTCAAGAGGAATATGATGGCTCTTTGTCTGTTAACGATGGTTTGCACTATAATTCATTAATACCTGTAAGGGGATTCCAATTGGAATGTGCTGCAGGAGTATGAAGTATTACTAGTGAGTATATTACAACCTTTACAAGTCAAATACATATATTTAAGATCAACAACTAAACCAGCTGCATATGTTTGTGTGCTAGAGATAAAAACACCACCTGGCTCTTCCTCACTATTAAAAACATGGCAGGAACAAACATGCCATAGGATATGTGACAGATTCATTTTACAGCTTGCGAATTTATTGCTTGGTGTCCTTTATTCCATTAAGCAGTGGTTTAAAATCATATGATTAGAATAAAGCAGCCTCTGTAGTAGTACTACTTTAGAAAAGAGAGAACTGTGTCAGCCCAGAACAATACAGAGGTTTCATCAACAACATATGCTGTCTAAATTGCAATAACAAAATTGCCAATTTAAGGTGAAGTCCTGCTCTTATGTGAGACTAAGCAATCCTCTGGGCTGCTTGTGATTCTCTGCCTGCCTGTGATCATCTTCTTCCCTCCCTTGCAAACCATCATATTCCTGAAAGGAAGATAATACACAAGTGTACCTCTTTTTTGACTCTTATTTAAAAATGCTGACATTTCTGTAACTATAAAATGGTAATTTTCATACAGACTATCAAATCTCTTTGTCTGTCAGCCAAAGATGCTGGTGGTGTTGACAACAACAACTTTAACGGGAAGAGCCAAGTATATTTTACAATTAAAATCTTAAAAATTTGAACAGATAATTTGATAATTTTTTCATTGCATTTTAGAATAATAGCATAAATTCAAAACCAATCCACATCTCTGCAGTTCCAAGAGATTAAAACTAGTCATGAAATGCCAGTGCCTAATTTATCAGTGCAACTACTCCAGACATACTATAACTGCTAATATTTTGGTTTTTTTAATATGCTGTTATAAAATGGAAGCCATTCATTAACTGTCTGTAACAATTTTTATGGATTTATCACTTAATTAGGTTTTTACTTTTATTTGGCAAGGGTTATTGAATACAGCATATACTCCTCTTGAGTCAGTGTAAAAACTAAAGGCAGTTTTTATGGAAGCCTATATTAAAACACAATTCAGTGATGAAATAAAATGTCTTAACTTATTCAAGGAGTTTTAATATGGCCTGTAGCCATATAATAGCAAGTAGCTATTTACAAGTTTTCATCATTTTTCCAGACAGACTTGTCTGATTAAAGAAGATATATTTTAAAACTAAATGACTTTTCTCCTCAAAACCCCATCTGTTTCTTCTCTGTGCTGCTGTGGTTAAGTATGATGTTAAGTTAACAGTACCTTCCACAAGGAAAGACAATAAATGTCATGGTACCATGGGTGTAACAATCCTCTTTCTTTTCTGGATCAAGTTGAAATGGAACTCTCTTTATCAACTGATTTCCAACCCAACCTCTGACTTCAGAGGGTAACCATAATGGGGCAAAATAAATTTTTTTTGCAAATATGAACAAAAAACTGAGAAATTCATCCAGACCAGTATCTGGAGTAGAACAAAATTATTTCTAATGTGCTGGGCTGACTTTTTCATGTGTGGAATTTAGCTATGTCTTGATTATTGAATGTTAAGCAGAATCAAGTGTTAGATGTGGGGCCCAATTCTGCTTATCATGCTCAACATGTATTGCTATGCTGTCCTCTCCCACCTGAAAGTTCCTGCCTTCCACATGGTAACAAGCTGTTATTCAATCTCCTCAAGGATCCTGCAGCTAGTTTAGTGTCAGCCCAGTATGTTGCTGTGGGAAAGCTGCTGACATTTCTCACCCAGCAGACGTGCCTGAGATGTGAACACAGAAGCAGAGGTCCATAAGCATTTCTAAATTTCATGGAATTACTCTGCTCAATGTGATATTTCTGATTTGAAAATAGTGCATTTCTCACATGAATTTTATTGACCTTGGCATAATGAAGGAGAATAAAGTTACAAGGGATATGAAAACTGTGAGGCAGAAACACAAGGATTAACAACAAACTGTGGCAAGTCTTCAAAGTGCTCTGAGGTCTCTGGTGCTTAGAATGAAATCTGATTCTGCTGAGGGAAAAACAAATGTTTATGCCTCACTACAACTTTGGAAAGCTTGAAAAAATTTCCTATGCTTCCCTTAGCGTGGGCATGAATGTCCAACTTCGATGCATTGTCTAAGAAGACTTTTTTTCCTTTTCCAAAGTACCAGAAAAAACAAATTGAATAATATCACACTTAAAAAAAGATGACTGAAAGTGCTTTGAAATCTTAAGCTTAAAAGAAAAGCCAATACAAGTAATGAGCAGTTTCAATGAAAAAAAAATTAAATCAAAGAACTTGAATAGTTTTCAACCAAAACATAATATTTGGCAATAGAAATAACTAATGTCAGAACTACACCGAAACTAATACTTTTGGGAATAAATTTATGGACCTTCAGAGAAAGTAGCCAGGATGGAAACTCATCAGTCTTCAAACAGATGGTTTCTGGTTTCTTGAGTTTCTTCAGGTAGAAAGAGGTCCTTGGGAAGCAGAAACATGTAGAAAGGTGCCTTTGGTATGCAAATATTTGGCCTTGTAAGGCACCAAAGAAACAAGAATGAAAATGTCCCACGTTTCACCTCAGAAACTGTAAACAGTTGGAAAGACTGTATGAGAAAGACTTGGAGGTAAAAAGGATTGCAGAAGAACCTATAAGAGGATAATGGAAGACAATCTTGCCTACAACAGGATGAAATTATTTCCATTAATGTCCTGAACTGGGTGTTGTAAAGGGGTATTTGACAGAAATTGTGACACAAGGCTAGACTGTCTCTCCCCCTCCAAACCAGGTTTGAGGGCAATGTTTTCATTAATTTTCTGGTAAGTTTTTCCAAAAGTAAGCCAGAGTAATATAACAACAGACTATTATGGCACAGAGTGTCTCTGTATGGAGAGGCTCCTGGAATTACAAATGCAAAGACTTAGCTGTTTCACTCTCTTGTAAGCTCCCCTCTTGAAAGCTCCTGGTTCTCTTCTCCTGTGACCATATGTAACAGGTAAACACAGCCACTACTCCCCCCCATGCCTGCCATATTCTGTTTTCTACATCCACCCCAGGCTGAAACAAGAAATGATAAAGAATAGAGAGATGTTGTTGGCAGTGTCCCTGTGTGAATGGATTTGAGGGAGAGAGGGTATGGCCTCTCACCTCTTTGTTGACCCAGGATCTGCAGTAAAGTAGACTTCTTTTAGTGTTCAGTGACTGTATTACAGTGCATTAATTTGTTTACTGCTATGACCATTGTTAATCATGAAAGTATGAAGGTTTTGCAGAAAAAAATATGCGATGTTAGCATAATGACTGTACAAAACCAAGTGAACTTTGAGCTGCTGCTGTTAAAGGGGACTAACACTCTGGTTTTATCAGTATTTTTTTTCCACCTTCATAATCCAGTGTTCAGTACCCTTTATGATTTAATGTGGAGTCCCTTGAAGATGCAATAGATTTCAGAGCCTCAAACTGCACCAGGGCAGTTAGTTGTATTTCTGAAAATGTAATTCCAAAGGACTTTTTTTTCCTCGTTAATATCAGATTCATTAAAAACATTGCAATTGGCAGTGAAGCTTGATAATTATAAAGGCTTCTATTCAGAAGTGATTAAGGTTTAGCCTACAGAAGGGCATTAGTAAGAAATCATACTTGAAGCTTACCACTGCATAAACTTGTAAGTCTGTATCCACAGGAAATGATATACATCCAGACTAATATCCTAATAAAATAAGATTTTAAAATTTTAAAAGGTCATGAAAAAATTATAAATAAAAGAATAATTAATGAAATTAGCATATGTTTTCTAGTGATGGAATGCCTATGAGCAAATAGGTATTCCCAGGAGTTTGTGTGTTGGGGCATACATAATATATTTTCAATCTTCAATTTTTAATTTGCAGCTTGCTTCCAGTTTTATATGGCATCTTGCTGTCACAATTGCTTAAGTAGGTACACAGAGTTGTATAATATTACTTTTAGTTCTTGACCGAACAAGTGTGATTATAGAGGTGATGAAACGCTGAATTGTTTAAACAAAGAAACCAGAAAAATGTCAATAGACATTTAAATATATATATAGATCTAATTGTGATTCTGGCTTGAGGCAGGATTCCTTGAAAAATTAGACTATTGTAAAATTTATTGACTATGTTAGAAGTTTAAATTTAATTATATCTCATCACATTCATATAAAGTAATTCTTCATGTCTGGTCTTAACTGCAACAATGCTAGATGAATGAAGCTGGAGTCTTGTGATTTATTTGGCTGTCTAAACTCTGGCACAGAACATAAGGGCTTTTGCGACCTTGTGCTCCACATCTTTTGTATTATTTCAGTTTGCAGGATTTAAAATAAAATACCTGTTGCATGTTAAAGTTTAAAATTCACCTGTTGTGATCAAATTTTTATTCAGAACTTAACGGAGAGTATATATAGATTTGGAGAAATATACCTCAACAAATGGATTTTTTTTTTTTTAATATTACCAGAGACATTTTTACATTTGGTGGCTTATTCTTTCAGGGATACCCTTTCTGACCCATCAGGTCCCAACATTCTGCTTTCATAACTGCCTCGGGATCTATCCTACACATTTGATCTGGCTTATTTGGAAAACCGTAATTTTTTATGCTTGGCTCCTACATCTCTGTAAGCCAAAAGGGACCTCTCTGGCTGTTTCATCTGTCTGCTCACATAACACAGGCACAGAAGCCTCCACCCGTAATTTCTTCCTTAAGCCCATCACGTTCATCTGAATAGTAACTTCTTTTTTATAGAAGACACATAATCCTGAAAGCCAAAATGGACTCTGAAACTGGGCATTTGTCAGTGGTGATTAAAGTTCTTGCCTCTCTCAAGCCTTGAGCAATTTCTGTAATCAGAAGTACCAGGACTGCAGCTGTTCTCTAGAAACAACTTTATTTTCTGTTACTTACTACATAATCTGGAATTTGCTGTTCCTTCTCTCACGTTGCTTGAACAGTTTCCACTGGACACATTTTAATGAGCCTTGCATCAAGCAGTAAACACCTTTGTACCACTTCTCATGGTGGGTTCTCCATAGTGTGCTAGGAAGTGATCTACAAGAAGAATTTTTTCTCCATAATGCCCAGCAGGTTCTTAAAGGACAGGAAGCTTCTCATCTTCAAATACTCCTTTTGGTGTCAGGGTGGGAAGGGACAGATAACTAGCAGGATTGTCCAGTGTAATTATGTGGTGTGCCTCCACACAATGTGCTTGTGGGGTGAATTCTTGTTTCTCTGGTTTGCAGTAGCCTTTTGAAACACCTCAGAGCAAGTGAGAAGAATAATGCCAAGAGAGAAGCTGCTGGAACAGGCAGTAAGGCAAGTGTAGTGGGTTCATCTATACTGTTAGTAGCTGCTGTAAGAGATAAAAGAGGTTTTATTCTACCATGTATTGAATGCTCTGGCTATTATCCCTGATTACTTTTAGAGATGTTAAGCATCATCAAGGCCTTCAAAAGGGTAATGGCTGTCCTAAATCCTCACTTTCCTTTTTACTCTTTTATGAGGTTATTTCCATGATTATGGCATTTAGCATTTGACCCAGTTATTGACTAAAGGTACATGTCTTAGCTGTGAGACAGGAATAGAGACAAAACAGAGCAGTCTAGAGAATGATTTTACATTAGCAAGAATGAGAACATATGCAAACCTCGTAACATGAGTCTCACACCACAGTATAGTTTTTTCTTGCAGCTTTTCTGCCATCTAATTCAGTCACATCTGTGGCTCCACACACCATCCTTACAGACTTGAAAAATATAGCAGAACTATTCTGTAAGACAATTCAATTTCTTCAGCTGCATTTCTCGTTCACATAATGCACAAATTGTCTTCCTGGAAAGGAAAATTTTTTTTCTATAACCTGTGTTACAATACACCTATTATGTAATCTTCTAAGGTGATCTGTAGTTCATAAAATTGTACAACATTCAAAGAGGGTGTAAGACCAACCCGCATCAAGTTCTTTAAAAGCATATAACAAGCCCGTAACTCCAAAGAACTCATTAGTAGAAGGGGTTATAAATCTAAAGACAGTGAGAATGGAAGCTGTGAAATTAGGGAACATCAGGTAAAACAGGAGAGTGCATTTGGAATACTGTCACAAGTAGATGTAACATCAGGCATCATTAATTATTGACTGAAATTCGAAATACTTCTAGGTTTTTTTAATGGAATGAGCTATAGCTTAGAAAAAAATGTTCATTGGTAAGTGTTGAAAGCTTGCAAGAAAAAAATAATCCCACCTACAAGATAAGCAATTTTATCACTAATTAAAGGAAAAGTAGGCAAGTCTATAAAAAGGAACAGATGTCTATTTTATCCTATGCCTCTGAAAGATTATTTGATGAATGATATAACTTGTAAGGCCATATCTTAGTTTTTACACTGTTCATTATAAATACAGCATTGATAATATCATTTGTTGTTTAATATTGTTGAAATATTTACAGAGTTCACTATGATGTTCTGGAAAATCTCAAAAAGAAAACTAAAAATCTTAAATTAACACATCAGAGTAAAGGAAATTACAAAACATTTTGTGGGTGTATTTTGGGGACTTGGGGATTATTCTTTTGCAGGAGAAATCATCTGCTTTCTGTCAGATATCTAATGATTAGATTCACAGTAAGAATAAGATAAAAATCTTTCTAATCTAACAACTAAAGAATACCCTTGATAATAACTGAACAACTGTTAATGAATTCATTAGCATAAAACAAAGGAAAATAATAGCCTCATTTACCAATTTCACACATTATTTCTGTGCATTTTCGGCAGCCTTTTAAAATGTAGAAAAATAAAAAGAAATATCTTGAATTTTAAGCAATGGATGAAACAACAGTATGACATTAAAAAGTGTTAAAATACAACCTTACTCAAAGATGCATCCAGCTAGTCTCTTGATGTGTTACTGAATAAATCAATAGTGATGGAAGAAAAACCCCAGAGAGCTCACACTTGGCATCTGGAATATATTTTTTCTAAAATCCAATTTTGTATTTGAAATGTTTAGTTTAGGTTATGGCACTGACAGTATCTGAGAGTTTTATAATGATGTAAGACTGAGGCCTTCTTGCAACTGAAATGAAGAAACTGATGGTGTTGGAGTGGTGTTTTTCTGATAGAATTGATGCTATTTAGGCCAAATAACACTGCACTGCATGGATACCACTCACTCATACAACTAAAGTTGTATGGCAACTTAAAGGCAACTAAAGAAACCCATTTCACTTAATTCACATAGCAATGAAGTGTGAATGAACAATTCTGCCCTCTGTAATTACACTGGAAATTGCATTTCATGTCCATTTACTTTACCTTTCTCAAATTCTTCCAGAGATGTCTACTTTATTATTGTTTCTTATAATGTACTGATATAAGGGTTAATGAGAGGTTATGAGAGGTAGGACCATGGTTATCCTGACTAAGTAATGAACATGCTTTTGCTTCATGCCTTTTTGTTGATGTCATTATGCAAGTTCCAGTTTGCTCCTGATGATCTTAATAGCATCACCCAAACAGTAGACACAGTTATTTAGGGTCTTTTTCCCAGATCTCAACTAGGAAGCATCAATGTCAGGACTTTGTGATAATGAGTGAAGTAAAACTGAATGCTTGTGTATGGCATATATGACCAACGCATGCCAAGAATTGGAAGGTAAATAGAAGAAAAAGTAGCATGATCCTGCCAAAATAAACCAGAAAATATTTATACTTCGTCTTTTACTGTAATTTGTGGGCTATGAAAAGTCAGCAGCTGGTTTGCACATAGGAAGCATTTCTGTTTTGAGGATATCTAATATATATTACAGGTTCTTAAGGTGCCTTTTGCCTATCAATAAGCTTCTATTTTCCATCTCCAGTAAAGATTACGGACAAAATATCTGAAAGTGTATATTTTATGATCATTTAAACTCAAGGGAAAAAAATGCTTCTCCTTTTAAATACATTCTAATTAAGGATGACATTTTCAAGTAGACTTTACCAATGTACACACACATACATATAAATATACACACACACATTCCACACACAGCTGCTGTGCAAATCAAGTGATGTTGTCAAATAAGTGTAGAGGATGTATGTGACAGTGATGTAAGGGTTAATATAAAATGCCTGCTAGTAACTGTCTCTGGGGTCACATTGAGCTGATAGAAACTAACACAGAATGCTTGTTTAATAGAAGCCAAGAAATTTTTTAGGTAGTCATCACCTTATAAGTTAAACTGATAACTATAGCAACATTGAGATAAGAAACAGAAAATGTTGCCTGCTTGGCTGAAGACTGAAGAAATGTGTATGCCCAGAGAAGAAGAGGTGAAAAGTTTACCCAGAGAAAGTTCTTTGCTTCATTTTTACTTCATCCCCATGACTCCCATGACCACCACCAGGAGACACTACTTAAGAGCAGGAGGGAGGAGATTATGAAAATGACCTCTTGGGACTAATTTTAATACAAAGAGGGAGTAGGTGATGCATATGTATATAAATGTGAAATCTAATGAATACGTAAAGCTTCAGTGCATATAACAAAAGTCCAATTGCAAGATTGGTGCACACAGATTTCAGAGGAATTATCCCCTTGTGCTCCCAGTGCTGAATAAACACACCCCTCTCTAGAACTTCCCAAGTTGTAGAGTCATTTTCCACAAGTCAACAGTATCCCTTCCTTTGACCAACAATGGCTATTAAAGACAGAAAGTTTTAAAGAGTGAGAGGGTGCACCTAGACATCTGGTGGCTAACATACACGTCCCTTATTCCAGTAATTCAAACAATAATAAAAATATTATCCTTCCCTTCAGGGTCAGCATCACAACTGACCTGTCCAAAATGAGAGAATGCAGAAAAGTGTCAAAACAAAGCAGCTGTACCGGAGGTATTGACTCTTCTGGAGAGTTACAAAGGTCAGAGAAATAGTAATTTCATCTGAATCAGCCAGTAGCTAGGAAATGTGATCTTGGACTTGTCTTCAGTGAGGCAAACTGTAATTTTTAAAACTTGTGCATAACAAGCAACACATAGAACTGAGTTAAAAACTTTTTCTTTTTTCTTTTTTTTTTTTTTTTTCTTAATAATGGAAATATGTTCCTTTTATGTTTCCCTGCTTTTACCTATGCTGGATGGACTCTATCATGAAGGAAACTTACCATTGAAAAGTATGTCTTTTGCAATGCTTCATAATCTGAAAATGTGTTTTAGAAAAGATTATTCTGAAAGGCAAGTTTCTATTATTATGCTGAGAAACCCAAACTTTTACCACATTTTACCTCAAGATAAAGAATATGAAAGGTGGAAAAAAGAAAAACTTACCATGAAATAGTGCCCCTAGAGAAAGGCACAGTGATTTTACTTCTGACAGCACAAGTGGAAAGCCAGACTTCTTCTGCTGGCTTTGGAAGACTTCACACAAAATGCAGACTCTATTAAAAAAAACCAGCAGATAAGTGAAAATACAGATACTGATTTCCCTGTACCACTGAATGAATCCAATATGATTCTGTAGCAAAACAGTATTGGTTAATCAGGCAAATTAATTATGTAAGTATGTACACATTGAGTTGTTTTTGTTAGAGAAAAAAAAAAACGAACAAATTACTTCAAATGTGCTTTTCCACTCCTCCCCCCCTAATATCTGTGTGAAATATCAGTCAACACAGAACTAAAATTTTGGGTGTAAAGTTCTACAATTCTTCGCAGAAATTATTCATAACTGATATTTTAACTGGCTCTGATACCCAGAATGAATGACACACTTTAAAATACCCTGCAGAGTTACATGAGCCAAACCAGAGACACTTCCAGCAACAAAATCACTGACAGTCTCCTAAAGTCTGTGTGGCCAGCCCCTTAGTGCTATTCCCACCACACATCCTCTGAAAGGGGATGCCAGCTTTGACTGAACAGATCACCTGGCTGGCTACAAATCATTGTGCCTCAGCCCAGCTGATAGATTTTTTTCAACTCCGTTCTAAGCAGTCTTGTCCAGAAGGCCAGAGCTGTCATCCAACATGTGCAATGAAGCAAATGATAAAAGGATAGTATGGCTGACTGGGCTGTGTGATGAGTAGAGGGCAATTTGTACTAAGGGACAGTATTTGTGGCAGATGCTGAAAGCTTGTTTAGATTCCCCAGTAAATCAGAAGATACGATTGGAGAAACAAAATCATTTGCTCAACACAAAGTTACTGGAAACAGTGGAAAGGTCAGTCTTTTACTAGCTAACCGCTTTTTCTTGTATTGTCTACAAGTTTTAAGTTTAAAAGTACTGAATGTGTTCCTTGTCATTTTGTTCTTCCAAAAGTTTGGCTTGCTACATTCCCTTAAGAATGTTTCTGACTTGATCTCAGCTCTTGCTATCATTGGTAAGGACAGAAGCGTTTCCGGCAAGAAAAGTACTGCCAGTTTACAAGTAAAAGGCCTTTTAATTTTTTTTATTTTCTAACATCAGGTATACTATAGGTCCAGAATAGAAGCCTATCCTGGTATCTTCAAGATTACGTCTTCTGGTGAAGTATAATCCTGAAGTCAGTAACAAAACTCATCCTTATCCTAATGGGGCTAGGATTTCACTGATAATGAGTGCTGAATGTATCCTAGGTAGTGCACTTTTTTAAGGTTTCCCATAAATTCATCATCACAAGAGGGTTAGGCAGCACCAGTAAGTATTCACATGGTACTGGCTGCCTATCTGGATGACATCTAAATGTTAATTCTCTGCAGGGAAAAAATATAATAGATTAAATTTGTACACTTGTCTCTAGATTACATTAGGTACAATATTACAATGAGGTGATAAATAGCAATTGAAACTCCTATGGGGTGCAAAGATAACAAAGATTGATGAAGGAGCATAATATTAAGTATTAATCAAGGTTTAAAAGATTGTGTATCTGTATCAGTTTTACTGTGCAGATGCAAATGATAAAAAAATATAGGGGGGACATATTTTCTCCTCATTAGAGCTCACACTAATCTCATCATTTTTTGAAAAAAAAAAAAACCAACACAAAACAAACAAAACAAAAAACCCCCAGAGATAATCTAATAATGTGGATATCACTAAACTAACTGTCTTAAAATGAGCCAGAAGCAACTGTTCATTGACCTTTCAAAGAATGCTTTGCACAGTATTCATGTTTGGCAGATAATCAGACAGCTACAGCCAGCAACAAACACTGAGAAACTGCCAACATCAAGCTTAAAGTATTAAACAGCCAAAATGCACCAAACTCTGTTGTTTGAAGGTTTATTAAACTTCAAACAAGTTCACTGGAAATTAGAAACCCCACTTGTTTCAATCTTGTCTGTGTCATGCTCCCAGACAAATGCAAACCTTCAGTAAGTTTACTAACATCCCTGCTTCCCAAAGTTATTTTCCCAAATGTCACTCTACCATGTGTTCATGCAGCAACAGAGTCTGAGTTTGATCCTGAAGAGACTAAATGCAGCTTCATGTGAGGGAGGTTGAACATGCTTTCTATTTCACAGCATTAGACCTTCTGTCTCTTCCTCACTTACTTGATTTTCTCTAGAGCTATGTAAGCTCAAGCAAGAATGAATATCCTCTGTTACATCTGTTTGCGTATATTTATGATATGGTGCCCAATGTTCCTCTTGCCTCAAGAAAAAAAAAACAAACAAAACAACAGGATTCTGGAAGCCTAGTTGGTAGATAAATCTAACCTGCTGAAAGGAAAGCCTCTCATGTAAAGACTCATGCCACTGAAGTCAGTAAGAGTGTCCCCTGCACTGCAACAAGAGAATCATAAGAAGCATTTTACGTTTGCATAGGAAACTTACTTTTTTATTTTATTTATTTATTTAAAGATGGGTTTACCTTAAGAAAGGGCTATTTGGAGGTAAACTGTATTCTGTCTGAGTATTCTGTCCAGCAATACAATGGCTCTTGTGCTGTTGAAGAATGTCTTTTTTTTTCTGTTTTATGTTCTCTGTGAACTACAGGGCATTTGCTGCATTTAATGGATGAAAAGAGAGCATATAGAACTAAATATTGCAATGCCAGATGTGGCATCTTGCTTCCTACTGATCAGACTTTAGCGAAATTACCAGCTCTCCGTCAAATCATTCTGTGCTCTCAGTTAAAGCCAATTGCAAACCGTTGTCCAAGAATGAAGATTACAACCCAATGCTATCGTAACTAACTTGTTCTGGCATCTAAAATCAATGATAATATGCCATGTCCAGTGCAAGAAAAAATTCATGTTACCATGGTAACAGTTAGAGGTCTTCTCAAAACCACTAATTGATACATCTATTTGCTTTATTATCTGTTCCACTGATATTTTTTCTTCATTCTTCAGCATCTTGTATACAGATCCTGAGAGTACAAAACAGAATTTCTGCATGTATATTCATTGAGAAGTTCCTCCTTTTATTCCAGATGAAATCTTATCTTCATGTGAGTCAGTGCCAAAATTAATGTTAATTTCATTGTGACTTCAAATTTCAGTGCTGGTCTAACTATGCCCCAAATGCTGGTCTTCTGACCTGTGTAAACTACAAAGCTAAAAGAAATGATTGACAAGTCTTTGGATGGGGGAATAAAATGTAAAATATCAGAAAGCAAACACAATGCTTGAAACATTTGTTCGAGCAGTATAGGCCAGAATTTATTTCATCAATTGTATCTTAATATTTGTTGATTATGCTAAAAAGAGGAGAACTTTCGCCTTCTTCTCAAATGAAGGGAGGATTCTCCACCATTCATTTTCAAGGAGTTTGGTATGTGTTCTCTTAGAGGTACAAAAGTTGACCAAGACTGTAAAATCTGTTAGCACTGAAGTAATATCTGTGTTAATGAAAATCAGGTCAATCTGATTGCAGAAAATAACTAAAAATGTGCACTGTTTGGTACCATGAATTTCAGTAATTGCAAACACTGAAAATCTATTCTTAAGAAAAACTAGGTTAGATCTCATTAGCAAAGAGAAGACTGCATTAAGGAGAATCTCCATGGTGTAAGCACTATATAGTCTGTATTTCCAGATGCAAGAACTTCAGCTAAAATATTGCTCTGTGAGATGCTGCCCCTCCAAGCAGTTCAGATCTATGAATGTATTTGAAATTTAAGACCTGTTGGCTTAAAGCTATCTCTTATTTTCAATAAATTGGGTAGAAAAGAAGACAGTTTCACCTTCCGTTAACTTTCTACAATATTTCTTGCCCTCTCTTGCAATGTCAGAAAGTGAGCTTTCTGCTGGCTGCAGTAAAACATCCAACTTACTGCATTTATTTTCAGAACTCTTAAAGATCATACTTTTCATCAACCACTGCATTATTACACGTTATTTCAGTGATTAAGCACCCTTATGAACCAGAGCATTTACTAAAACCCACTAGAGAATTAAAAAGTAAGTAATTAAAAAGTAAGAAAGCTATATAAGCTAGTAAGATAATCACTCAACAAAGGCTTTTATTCCTTTAATTGGGACATTTCTTTATTTTGCATGTTACTGGGATACGGAAATCACATTCAGTTTCAGAACAAGTTATAATGTAAGTAAAGTGGTAGAGGAGTAATGAAAACAAAGCATTTTCAAGTCACAGTATGTAATAGCATTTTATCAGGTTGTTAGACAGACCTATGGATTTTATTACAGGTTATGCTCCTAGCCATCACTTATCTTTAGAAGGGAGATCGTCTTGTTTCATTATCCTACACTCTGTATATAATGGTTTTCTCTTTTCTTTTTCAATGTAGTCTCTGTTTTTTATTGACATATACAGATGACACAGTGGCTCTCCTGATGTCATATCTATTACTTCTTTTTTTCTGGGGACTTCCAGGACAGTCATATGTGGCTGTCATGGTTTTGGCCCATTTGCTATCAACAAGGCTTGCTCACTCCCCAGCCCCACTATGGGACAGGGAGGAGAAAATCCACCTTAAGGCTCATTAATTGAGACAAGGATAGGGAGGTTTTCGTTGCACAATTCTGGTAGCAGGTAAAAACCAGACAGGTTCAACTTAGGAAGAAAAAATGCACTTATTTAATCTACAAGGAGAAAAAGAAAACATGGCCAGATATTAATATTTTCCCCTCCACCTCTCGCTTCTTCCCAGGCCCAAATTGTTTCACTGCTGCCTCCCCCTCAGTGACACAGGGGGATGAAGAGTGGGGGTATAGGGTCAGTTCGCCAGATATTGTTTCTGCCACTCCTTCCTCTGCAGGAGGAGGATTCCTCCCCCTGCTCCAACACGAGGTTGGAAGTCCTTCAGGAACCCCTAGGACACGAGTCCCTCCCACAGGTGCAGTCCCTCAGGCACAGACTGCTCCCGCCTGGGCTGCACACAGAGTCACGGCTGCTGCGGGAGCAGTCACCTCCTCTGACACGGGCTCCTGCACGGCTGCACAGCCACATCTGACCCTCCCCGTGATCCTGCACAGGCTGCAGCTTCACCTCTGCCCACCTGAGACACCTCAGGAGCTACAAATCCACATTTACCCTAACAAGCTTCAAGGACTGCTTCACCATTCTCCTCCATGGGCTGCAGGGGCACAGCTGCCATCTCACCGCAGGCTGTGGGGAAATCTCTGCCCAAGCACCTTTACCCTTCCTTCTTCGCTGACCTTGATGTCTTTTCTCTGGCATTTCTCTCTCACTTTATCCTCCTCTCTGCTCTGCAGATCTCTTTTTTTCTTCATCTTTTTTTGCAGTTTTGTTTTCCATTTCTTGATTATGCTACTCAGAGGAGAATCCTGCTTCCCATATCTGCTCAGCCTTAGGCAGAACCATGATTGGAACTGAGAAACCTTCCATTATCTTCTCACAGGAGCCACCCCTCTGGCCCCCCCATCCCCAACCCACTTCCAAAACACCACTGCACTAAGGCAGTGGCCTCCTGTGAGCCTCAGACTTCTTAATTAGTCTCACATTTAGAAAACACTTCAGGCTAGATTGATTAGGATTTTCACCTTTACAACAATGTTGTGATTTGATAAACAAATAAGAAATTAAAATTAGTACTTTGGATGCTGATATCTGGCAAAGAGAATCACCTTTTATACATACCAAACATATAGCTTCTCCTCATATTCTCATTGGACTGTCAACATTTCCTTATATTAGTTTTTTTGTAAGCAAAAGGTAAAACGTTCATGTTTTATAGTTCTGTGCTACCTACAAATGATTAAAAACATTGATATTATTTAATCAATTAAGTAGTAATAAAAGAACAGCTGCTATGTGACAATTTGGTTCATTGGATAGATGACATGGGAAGTGAGAGAAGAAAGTGTGAAAAATAAATGAAACATAAGAAGCATTCCTCAAAGTACATATGGAATCGAAACACATTATGAAGTCGTGTGAGAAAACCAAGCAATTTCAAGGTAGTCACCTAAACCTAAGAATAAACACTGAATTAGACATATGAAAACAAGGACGGTGAACAGAATTAGAGAAACAGTTTCTGAAGGGGTTCGCTTTGGTGTCTAGAAGGTGTTGCAGAGGAACTCATACTTCTCTGTGAGTGGAACTACTTTTGAGAAACTACAATTGGGCATTGTCCTCTACACTCCATCTCATATTTCTGCCTGTTGCTTCAGATTTCCTTTTAGTCTTGGAAACACTAATTAATGCAAGTGTGTCAGTAGATGATTCAATAAGATTACCTGTCTATAAAAGAAGTTTCTTAATTTTCCTTCCCTCACAATCACACCCAACATACTTGCCATTAAGCAATCTCAATAGTGTGCATGGAGGTTATTAATACATGTTTAATTTTGTATATAAAAAACACAGAATTCCATGGCCAAGCTGCCGTGTGTCAGACTATAACCAGTGAGTTCTGCCTGTCTTCTCTCCGGTGGGAGGGTAGGTGTCTCTTTTCTGGACCACAGATTTTGCACAGAGTTGTAAGAATTCTACCCTTTCCTCAAATTTGATAAAAATTAGTAAAGAGGTCCCAACATTTTTGGGCAGAGAAAGTTCATGGATCGGGTAGATAGATTAATTGACATCCTGCCACCATTACCACATTAAGAATTGCTCCATTAGGAAATCAGGTTAAAACTACAAAGGATGCATAAAATTTTAGAGGGAGAAATCCCCCCAGTATTTTTCTGCACCTTGTTTAAGGTTGCATTGCTTACTTAGTTGTATGGATGTGGAATTTAGAGCTGAAGAGAAACACTGCATGCAGTTATCAGTCAGAATAACCTTAATGCTGAGTATGGCATTTTTTTCTTTACAGCTGCAATTTCTATTCCTGTTGAGTTAATTTGTTGTTTGGAAATGTTTTTTGCATGAATGAGCATTTGGCTAGTAGAGAATGATTGTGCCCTAGAGCTCTGCCTCTCTACATTTCATCACATTATGTAACTACTTCATGTCTATAAAAGCTATCTTCCCATGCAGTGTGTACATACCTCCCCCCCTTGAGGACACAGCTCCCTCCACTGCTAACAGCTTTTTTGGCTATTTGCACCATGTTTCCTTCCTTCTTTTCCACTGAAGCTGGGAAAAAGACTTACCTTTCCCTCCTAGCCTTGTTGTTCCTTCAGACGGTGAGCAAACCTACTTGAAAAATCTCCTTGAAATTGCTTAGTAGTTCTGTTGCTTCCACTGCCTTATTACAAGAGAGAGATTTTCTTGGCAAGACAAGGATTTTGAGGACAAGAGTCCTCATGTAATGAAGTTAATGAGGAAAGACAACATTAAGTCCAGCACTTATTACAAAGAAAACAATGGTCATCCTTCAAAACTCCTAGCAAATATAGAAAAATTTTATCTTTCCTTCTCTCAAATGTAGAAGCCATCAAGAGGGAAAAGTGGATGTAAGTAGTTTATAAAATCTACAACTGAATAGCAAGTCAAAATGCATATTCATTAAGAATACAGCATAGCCTGAAACATTCTAGGAACTAAATTATGATTCACTTGACAGTGCTGTCTGACAAATACATAAAGACAATTAATGGATTTAGCTATTTGGTGTCAGGACATTTTTAACCATTAAGTATTTGCGAATAACTCAGTGCTGGAAGAGATCACATTGCTGGTGGCATAAATCAAAGTCAGGTTATGAAGAATATTTCCAATATGCTACCCTTTATGTGAAATTATGTTAGACTAAACATTGGTATTCAGCCACAAAATAGAGACACAACCCAAAAGCAGTGCAACAGTGCAGTTTTTGGTGGTTCTTACAAGTGGAGTTAGAAATAAAGCTATTCTCAGCTCCAGGGATCTGGGCAGCCTGAGACACAGGTGTGACTCTTCCCCTGCAGCTCTTTTCAGGAGATAGGGCAGGGTTAAAGATGGATGGTTTTCCATACCTCTTGTATTTGCTCATTAAGATAGAAAATGTGCTTATTTTCCTCCTTCCTCTCCACAGCCATAGCTGTGTTACAGTCTGATGAAAATGCCTTAAGGTGTGAAGATAGACACTTATATGAAACTTTGTGTGTGAAGGGCAAAAATCTGAGCTATATGTAATACATACAGAAGGTAAAAATCAGATTTAGAACCGATTATAACTCCAAAAATTGCTGGACTGGAAATCTTGTAGTACTGTGTCTCTGCAGAAAACCTTAATTGTGAAAATCATGACAAAAACAGGTTCAGAGGGAAGGCATTGATGAAAATGGAGAAAGGCATACCACAGCTGTCACACTAGATTAGTACGGCAGCAAATCCCATAATAGGTTTGCAGGAAAAATCAGTGTCGTTGGCCTCCCATAACTCCCCCTACAACTATCCCTATCAGGTACCTCTTGGAAATGTGCAACAGCTCAAGTTTGTCCTAGGACATAACAGGCCTTATTTCTGAAGATACTTACTTGCAAAGAATCCCTCTGAGAGGCTTCTCATGACATTTTGCATGCCCAAAGGATGCCAGGCCCTGTGTTCTTCTCCTTAGCTCCATGCTGACAGATTGCAGGTCTGCACACCCCAGGGACCAGGCTGGGGGATAAAAAATAAGAGTCCATGCAACACTTGGCAACCACCAATTCTTTTCTGGAGTGCTGGGAGACCCTGAGCTGGCTGTCCAGGCCTCCCTACCCTGCTGGCAGGATGTCTGGATGTTTTGCCCATCCTCCCATGTCAGCTACTGTTGAGTAGAGGGGGCTGTGACACTGGTGAGGAATTTGTTGGGGTGGGGAGTGTTGCTGTTACCACCATCTCATCCTGTGTGACAATGTCAGTGTCAAATCAGGGACAGGATGAGAAGGGGGCTGGAGCCCAGGGCTCGTGAGGGGAAGTGGAAGGTGGTCCATGTATCCAAGATGCAGCAAAATGGCACAGGGGAAGGCCCCCAGCCCCACTACCCTCTCCCTTCTACAGTAGGGCATCTTTCAGGCTACAGAACACCCAGCTCCCAGAATGGCCACTTACAACCACCAAGGCTGTGGCTCCTGATCTCACAGGCCACCTCACTGCCTACTCTTCCAGACTCTATAAATACAGGGATCCCAGCAGCTGACTCATAATTGTGAGCTTTGGGACCCTCAGATGTCAAGGTTAACCAGTTTATAACATCAAGAAGGGACTTCTGCTGTAATAGTCCAATAATACTGATGTGTGCCCTGTGATAGCCTTTCTAGATGAAGTTAAAGAAGGTCATCAGCCCCTTTCCAATGCTTGCCTGTGAAAATAAAGTTAAGAGGCACTAGATTTGGACTGATGCATAATCTAATGCGATTAATATGCTGCACTGGGAATGCATTAGTGAATATGGCACAAAGGGCAATGTATGCTGAAATCTTGTGAACTATGAAGTCAGAATTGTTTAAGCTTCTCACTTCCGTTGCACTGTCTGAAATTGTTGTGTTTCACTTAAGCATGGCAAAAGTTAAGAATGCTGTGTTGTAATCTTTTGAATAGCTGACATGAGTGAAGGTCAATTGAGTGGCATGAGGTAAAGAACTCACAGTGGTCTGTGATGTTATGGTATTGGTCTGCATCTCATTTATCCCCAGACAGCCACACTATTTCAAGTGGGTATTAAGCTACTGGGTCTTGCCAAGAGCATCTCACAAGAGCAAATTTGCATATCTATAAGCATTTGCCATACCTTAGCAGGGAATATGTAAAGTGTTGTTCAGAAGTCTGCACTCAGAGAGCCCTTCTGTAGAAAGCCCTGGGACTTCGTTGCTATTTCTTTTTTCATTTTATTAAATGGAATGAATAAATGTGCCTCTTCATGAACTCAAATGATCTAAAACTACATTTTCTTCACCTTACAAGAAATAAATAGCATGCTAACACAGATTCTTAAGTCTTCCCATCAGCTAAACGGTGCTTAGCACATCTTATTGTTGTACTTTACAAGAATTAAAACCATGAGTCTTGATGAAAGATTCCTGTTTTAGAAACTCCAGATTTCTAATAAAATTTCAGTGTAAATCTGGATCTCTTCTTGTAAAACCAGTGAGTTTGAGAAGGGTTTAAGACTGGAGCCAAATCAGAGTTTCATGACCATCCTTTATATCTGCAAAATAAGAATACAGATTTCAGTGTCAAAGATATGATAAAACTGGGGTTTTGATATTATGATTAAAAAATCTGTCACCTCTGTTCTAACAGTTATGACTCATGACTGAATTCTACTTTACAAACACATTGCTCAGCATATGGTAAGTACCAGCAGTATGCCTCTGATTAAATTTTTTTCTTTTTTTTTCTCATTACAATGTGCATAGCTTTTTTCCTAACTATAACTGAAAGAACTGGGGCTGTTTGGCCTTAAGAAAAGAAGGCTGAGAGGGGATCTTATTGATGTCTATAAATACCTGAGGGGTGGGTGTCAAGAAGAAGGGGACAGTGCGCTCTATTCCACTGTCCATGTTGCCAACAAAGATGTTAAACAGCTCTGTTCCAATTATTGACCCTTGAGGAACACCACATGTCACACATCTCCATTTGGTAATTGACCTATTGATCACAACTTTTTGTGTGTGACCATCCAGCCAGTTCCTTATCCAGTGAGTGGTCCGTCCATTGAATCTGTATCATTCCAGTTGAGAGACCAGAAAGTCGTGTGGTACAGCATTGAATGCTTTGCACATGCCCAGGTAGATGACATCTGTTGCTCTGCTTTGTCCATGGAGGCTGTGACCCCATCATATAAGGCCACAAAATTAGTCAGGCAGGACTCACCCTTAGTGAATTCGTGTTGGCTGTCACCCCTCAACCCTTTGTTATCATTATAGATAGCACATGCCTCTTGACATGGCTGTCATATGGGCCTAGAAATTTAAATAAATTATTAAATTTACAAACACACATGCAGCTCTTTCAAAATTAAAAAAAAATAAATAAAATTTCTGAACCTTTACCCCCAAAACAGCTAGCAGCACTTATCTGAAGAAAACTTGTTGATATATGTAGTTTCTTGTTGTGCTGTGGGCTTTTTTGGTTTGTTTGGGGTTTTTTGGGTTTTTTTCTTTTTTTTTTTTTGTAGTTTTGGGAACTATTGAAAATTTTCACTAAATTTACATCACACTATTTTCTCAGATGGGAGCTAAATTTCTGGTCAGATGAAGGGATAGTGCTTGTTATATTTGTATCCGTACCATAGTAGAAAACCCTGCACAGTTCTCTGGAATCCAAGGTAGGATCTGTAGTCAGTGTGCTGTAGAACTGACTTTGCTGGAATAACTCTTTATGTTAACAGTTAAATAAACATCAATTGGAGTGTCAGTCTTAGAAGAAAAACTTCACTTTGTTCTCACCATACAAAAGTACCCTAATCTCTTGCTACTCAGCTATTCTGAAATGTAGAAGAGTCTTTGTGGGGTTTGGTGTGTGTGTGTGTGTGAAATTGGAAAAGTCTCATTTACAGATGGATGTGGAGTCTAAGCTAACACAGGACCCTTACAAGTCAAATTTGTCTTTGGTTTTTGTAGAGTAGAAAACAGCAATAACAGAAACCATAACCAAACAAACCCCTAGCTTCTCCTCCAGCAAAAAGAACAAGAATCTCTATCTTATATGTCCTTACCAGCCTCAGCCCTCTATTTTGAATGTTCAGGTACAAAGGTCGCCTTTATACTTTACAAAATACTTGTCTAACAAACAATTACATAGTGTTTGTGCTGCTGTTCATACTGTGGAAACAACGCAGACACAAACAATTTTTTTCCCTGCAGCTTTTATATCTACAGGTCATTTGCTGATGATTTAGTTTAACAAATATTCCTGAGAAGATGTAAAAAAATGCCAAGAACCATATAATGCTTCAACATGTTTTTATACATGTTATTTTCAAATGTCACAGAAATCCCCTATAGTCAGTATTCAGACTTCCTTGTGTCTATTAAAATTCCTTGATGTGCCTTGGCATCCTGACCTTGCAATGTTTCAACTTTTCTCTCTTCCAGTCTTAATTGTCTCTGCTCAGTGAGTTTTCTTGCACACTGCTTCTCATAGCACTTGAGGCAGAGCTGGCAGAGATGTCACTGCTACGCAATAGGGGTTTCAGCTGCTTCTAATTTGCTCCCTCATATACAGAAGTGTTTTCCAGAGGCACTGTATCGTGGGATTATGTTAAAATATGAGTTATCAAATGGAAATAAGGGAATGACAGACATAACTACTTTCCAACACTAGAACAGAGGACTTTTATTAATAATATCTCTTCATACTATGTGATATTTTACTTACATTCCAACTATAATATTAAAAGCAGTCAGGACTTAGCAGCTATTTTACATTTAAATGGAATAATTAAATAAAATTTTAGGTTCTCCTAAGCTAAGCTTAGGATACATGAACCCTGTTTGATGGCCATCTATCTCCCAGTTATTGTGTTTACTCATATGAATGAAACAACTGTGAACAAAAACCAGCTAAAACCTTTTCAGGAAATACAGCATCTGCTGGGGGAGGATAAAAGGAATTTTGGAATATTATTAAGTCAAAGCCATATTCAATTCTTTCTTCCTTTAACTGTGATATCACCATGACTTTTAAGGGTAGACTGATCTTTTTTCCTTTTAAAATCTTATTTGTTTGACATTAAAGTCACACTTTTTGTAAATATTTGCAGTAATCTGAAAAATCAAAATAAATAATAGATTTTTTTTCCCCTCTTTTTTGTGTTTTCAAGGAAGAAGTTAATTTTTTCCCATGCACAGAGTTAGTCATTGTAAAAAAGGAAAAGTTATTTTTTTGTTTGGCCAAGTACTGAGTAGTGTAATAAATCCTTCTACAATTATTATTTGCATGTTTAAGTTATATATCATTACAAATATAACTACAGTTGCCACCAATAGTAGCACCATTCTTGACAACCTATTGTATTTAGGAATGTTGATGAAATCTTATGAATAAGTCAGAATACCAGGAAAACTCCAAAGAGAAAAATTAGAATGCCCCACATAGAGTAGCTGCCATTTTAATGTAAAATTAACTTCCATTTTAATGAAAAAATATGGATTGGGTATGAAAAACAACTCTCATCCTCTCTTAATCCATTTATAAAGGAAACAATGCAGATATTGTGGGAACCCCATGTGCTGATACTATGCAGTTTATTTAATTATTTTTTCTTCTGAATCTAACTTTGTTGAGATCTTTGTTGAATCTAACTTTGTTCATAATCACAGCCTGTATGTTCTGCTGTAGCATCTCTTGAATACTTCCCATGAAGTCTGGTCCTGATCAGGAAATGCAATTTCTGTGCCTTCTCAGTAATGATAACCAACCAAAGTTCAGACTGAGGTCAGACGACTTAATTGGGATAGGCCAGGACCCAGAACCAGAATACTGACTATTCCAGCTGAACTATCATACTATCATAGCTTTAAAGTCCTAAGAAAAAAAAAAAAAAAAAAGGCAGCTGTTCTGTTTCATTTTGAAATCAGAAACTGCTGCTCCATTTCTTGTAAAGGGATGCAGATATTCCTTGTCACTGTGAGCAAATATTTTTCTAATTACTTCCAGTTAATGACACAGCTAAGTGTTATTCCATGTACAGACATTGCCTGTGATGAAAATTATCTCTTCTCTTGTTTTTCATAGTGATTAAGAGAGTTCCAAATTTCAGAAATAATCAACAAGACACCCAAAAAGGCAGCTAATAAAATAGATGAGACATATATAGTCTCAGTTGACTGCTGTGATTTTGACCTTCTGAAAGATGGGCAGAGACATCCTTTCTTCTTACTCAGATCCAATAAAAGCATTTGTAGCCCAGGTTTTCTCAAGAAGTTCTGAAAAGTGTATTAGATCAACAGAAAAGGTGAGCATCAAAATGAGTGATGTTTGGTTGCCTACTGATTTTAATACTTACATCCTCTAAATACCTTCTCAATCCTTCTGTGTTATTAACACCTCCCTGAGGTAGCATGCATTTAAGTCACATACCAAAGAGCTGGGGAAGAGGTGGCATGTGTTGTGACCAGTTTGGAGATATATGTGTATTAATTAGACAGCCACTGTACCAGGCCAAGCAGATGAGGCAACTTGATACTTTCACCATGTTGCCACTATGCCAGGACGTTGTAGTGATGCTACTATCTCTCCATCTACCACAAATTTTCAGTGATCTTAAGGAATTCAATGCCTTTGATTCTAGATGAACTTGGCCAGCAGGCAAAAACATCCCTGTAGGAGAAAAAGTGGAAGACTGAAAAGCTGACAGATGGACAGTGCAATTCCATATGCTACTAGGAAAGCAAGCTAAAAGCGTTCCAGACCCACCTCTTGAACATTAATCTTTCCATCAAAATAGGTCCTTAAGAGGCTGAATGCAGCTTGATGTTCTGCTGACTAAACAGAATAAAGTTTAGGGTATGTAGGAGGACCATATATAAACACACAAAAAGGCAAAAGGCAGCAGTAACAGGTTGGAAGGTCCAGGTCAGGAAATACCTTCCTGTGGTGTAGTCACCACTTTATTTGGAAAAAATAGAGCAGAGATGTGGCTGCTAACAGACAGTAAATTGTACAGATGACTGGAAACAGAATATGTAGACACAGAACTATAGGAAATAGACCTGAACTTCAGCATCATGGAAGCTTCTATCTTGATGGAAGAGCATGTGTCTTATTTTGCCCCTCACCCAACTGCCAGCTGGTTCCCTTCTTCCCAAGCCCAGTACCAATATTCTGGGCACATATTACCCCTCCATACTTACTTGAAACTCAGGGTATTCAGAATAAACTTATCTCCATTTTTTTTAGATCTACTGATGGCAGTTAAAACTGCAAGATGTGAAATTTTTAATTTGTCACAAAACATTGCTATAGTAACAGGTAGAAAAGAGTCCTTGACATGTACTTTCTTATCACTGTGTTTCAATAACCATGGGGCACATATAGTGTTTTAGTGTTCAGAGCCAGGAAATGTGAGATGGAAGGAAAAATATCACCAATTGCACCCATGTTGGGCAGTGCTGAATTTTTCTATCAGCATCAACACAGTGCCCACAGGCAGAGCAAACTAGTGTTTTGTTTTTCTCATACAGTTTGTGTGTTTGGTGCACTGTGCCTCTTCTAGTGTTTGAGCATCACATAAATATTAAAGACAAGCTCTAAGCAACAAACACTAAAAACTTATAAAAAACTCTAGAAAGGGTCACTGATAGATCTTTTTTTGCTTATCGAGCTTCCCAAGTTTGAGTATGAATTATTAAAAAACAAAAATACCAACCCCAAAAGCTAAACCTGTGAATTTTTTTCTGCCTCACTTTTCCCATTTAGTTCTCATAACTCACTTTCTGTTTGTTAAAGTTTTGTATATAGCAAAAGAAAAGCTGAGAGTTTCACTTCAGATACAGCTTGGGCCAGCACCTGTATCATGTCTGACAGGGATGGCACAATAGAAAAACAGTGATCAATTGGTAGAAAAAAGAATATTTGTGTACCTACTTTCAGCATTTTACTTAAAACTCATCCCAAATACACAACCATTTGCATTCTTAGCCCTCTGTTTCTAGCTTACTGATGATAAACATGATGATATTCCTTCCAATGTTTTAACTGTCTCATTTGTCCAATTCTGTGATTATTAATGAGACTATGAACATCCTCTTGCAGGAAGAAGTTGTCATGGTCAGACGAAGTTTGCCATGCACATGCACAAAACCCACATTTGTTTATAAGAAGTAACAGCATAAGATCAAATTATTTATCCTATTCATAGTGATAGCCTCTTATCTAAACTAAGAGAGTGAAAGGGAAATGTCTAAGAGTTTTGTCCTCATGTTAGCAGAAAGTTTATATTCCTCTATTATTCCATCAAGCTGGCATTCTAAATGTCTTTTTATCTGCAGCACCAGGTGATATCTCTACCCATTAAAAGGGATCTGCAGCTCTATCCCTCTATCCTAAACTGTAGAAACATCATCTGAAAAAGGAGACATGAATTGCCCTGATACTGTCCCCAGATGTTATTTGCTCAAATGTTGCAGCAGCTAGGGGAAATGTGTTAAACTTCCAGGTTTAAAGACAACGTAATTGCCACAAACAATTCCAAAGATTTTTTTCACAGCTGTCAAGTTCAATATTTTCTTTTAAACATTAAATAATGATTTCTTACTAATGGATGAAAAAAGAGTTAATTTTACAGGCATCTATCTGCCTTTCTCCATATGGCAGATACCTTTCTCTAGAAAAAATCTAAAATTTGATTTTGGGGTGTGTGCACCATATATTTTGAATATGAAGAATGGCAGACTGGTTAAAGAGTTGGCTAGGACTTACACCATTTCAGGAGCACTATATCAAGCATGTAAATAACCCTCCACTGTGGTCTGTGCATTGCTGCAGAGAGGCAACTTTTTAATCTGTGACATCAATTCATTCTCTTCTTTTGGTTTTTTGGACATAGGCCAAATTTACCGAGGCTGATCTGTCGAAAGGTATGTTCCCATCTATCAAACAATAAAAAAAGGTCAGCTTAATGGCAAGTGGCATCCTAGCACTTTCAGGAGAGGTTTAATTAAGGCTACTATAATCAGACATGTATTGATCATTTCCTCACAGTATGAATCCTGATCAGTAAAGCTGTGTTAAGTATCAGACTGGTTGGCAAAACATCACCCACTCACAGAATTTTAGGGCTGGGAGGGACCTCAAGAGATCATACAGTCCAACCCCCCTGCCAGAGCAGGATCACACTCATGGACAAGACCTATTATTTTATCAAATATTTCTCCATAATTGTCACCCAGTTTTGTATCGTTAATTTGTGCCACCTTAGGATAAACTATTCCATATATACTTTTTGGAAATACCAGCATCTAGAATCTCAGAGGTTATTGTTTGTTTTTTAAAAAAAGATAAAAATATATATATATATATATATAATGAGAAAGACATCTTTATGATGTTTATCTCCTCTCTGAATTTTCAGGAAGTGACTCACCCAAAGGCAAAGAAATCACCTTGACTTCATTATGAATTTGTCCTGCATGTCTCAGAATTACTTATATGTCTGGCTAAGCTTTTGTAAGTCACTTCTTCAAAATATCAGTATTACACTCTCTTATTCAAAATTATTAGATGTCAACAATCATTCTGCAGAGACAGAATGTTATGAGGGACTGGACTAAGAGTGCTTTTAATGGGACGAGGACTCACTGCTATCATACAAAATCAGTTGTTCATTTGAAGTTGTTCTCCATCTACCAATTGTCTCTGTAATTAGAGACATGACTTCTGTCAATTGAGATAAACCTCATAGCACTGAGGAGATGTGTATTTATCACTTGTTCTGCTCACTTTCTCAGTTCTTATTAAAATTAATCTGGATTCTGGACAGAATAGAAATAATAACAGCCTAATAATATGTATAAACTATACCTGCATTCAAAAGCAAACTGTCCCCTTAGACCCTCAGTGATTTCATGTTTGAACTTTCCAGCTTTTTCCTCACTCTGCTGTCAGTCATTTCATCTTCCCACTCTTCCTCTCATAGTTCCTTGCAGACATCACTTCCTAGCTGACTGCTGCTTCACTTCTCTCCCAGAAGAGAGGCAAACCAGGAAGCAATTATAAAGAACTGTGGTAAAATGTTGTTCAGCTGAGAGAGGGGGTGAAATACAGCACATCACAGGAAAAATCTTCAAAGCTTCCTGGATCTGAGGAGAGCTGCTAAAACAGCCAGTCCCCTAACTTTGGAGAATGTATTCCAAAACAAGGTTGTAGAGTCCCTTTTCCCCCATACTGTCCAAAGTCCTCAAAACAAAATGGAATTATTGACTAGTGAAAAACAAGACCTTTAAGAAACTCAGAACACAGGCTGTATTATATATTTCATTATCATTTAGCAGGCATACAATGTGTAAACATCATCTCATAACGTAGATATATGAAAGCTGTAAATCATACTAAGTAAACAGCTTTAAGACACCCATCAATATGTTGCTGGCAATTTGCTTTTTAAAACAAGTTAGTAGGGAACTGGAGACACTTGGTTACTTGAAAACAGATGTATCTGTTTGCAAATAACTAAAAGGCATCCATGTTTTGGTAACTGCTAGTAAAAAATGACATTAACTTCTCATCTTTCTGCTTCAGTCCTGAGAAATCTGCAATCACAGGACTGAGCTTTTAGAAATGTGTATCTATAAAGGGCCTGAGCACTGTTGGACTAAAGTGTCTTAGCCAAACAAATATCTCACCAAAACCTTGGCCCTGTATAACTGCAGATGAGCCCTAACAATGGTAATTTCCCATCTGTTGAATTCACTGGTCACCAAACTTTGCAGTTTCCAGGAAAGAAATTATTTTTTGGATCATTCTCCTGAGTTTTTATTTGCTCTAACAAGGGGCTTGTCAACAGCTAAGCAAATTTTAGCATCATAAACAGTTTTAGTGTTTCTACTGCTACCACTCCTTCTAACTGAGCATCAACAAAAAAAAAAAAAAAAAAAAATCATAAAAAAGATAATTAACACAGCATAAGAAGATAATTTCATCCCCAGTTTTTTAACTAACCTTAATATTTAACATTGTCATAAATATTATGATAGATGACTAACATTTTGCTGGCTCAAGTCTCATACCAGGATGATGAGCAACCATTAAACTAGGAAATTATCAGAGTACTCAGTAATTTCCAATACTCCTTTAAAGATCTCTGAGCAACAGTATGATGCAGAATGTGGGTTTAAGTGTGAAATCAAGCTGCAAAATAGAATAAAAATAAATAAATTTCTTTTTGTTTTAACTTCAGTATTTACAGTAAAGTTATTCTGTCTGAGGCACCACAGTCAAAATCATCCTGCCAATTTTTCACCTATCCAATCAGGATCAAGAAACTGTATGACTGTCCTCTATTTGCAGCAGTTTGTTCCATATTCAACTCAAGCCACTACAAAGAAGGAAGTAGATACTGGCCATCAGGAGAGAGTTCATGACCAAGGTATGAATAATATTACTTTCCTACATGAGTTTTCATAGGGCAAATATCCTGAGCCTTAGAAGTTTTTCCTATCTCTCTCTATATATCGGTTCCAAAAGCAGGATGAATAGATGATGCTCTACCAAATATGCTGGATTTGGGGCATCCTATTCAGACACATGCAATTTTCCCTCTATAAAGAGGTCTAGGATATAGCTTATATCTTTGGATTCTTCTGCTTCAGTTGGGTATTTGAAAGAGTGATGCTGTTTTATTTAAATTTTAGATTTTGCAGTCCCCTCGAAGCCTGACTCAAAGGCCATAGGGCCATTTGTCTTTCAGTAGAGCAGGATAGAAGTAATTCACAATGAAATCAGCAGATGCAAAGGCAAGAGTTACTCTATAATTGTGCAATACCTCATAAAACATTCCCAGAGTTTCAACAAATCTATGAGCATCCAGTCAAAGAAATAAAACTAAAATCACTAGTTTTTAAACACACAGTCTTGTAAAGTAATCCTGGCTCTAGCTGGCCATGAGAGAGAAATGAAATAAAACTTCAAAAGCATTCAATTACAATCTACCCAATTATATGGAAAACAAATAGGCTAATGATGTCTTCTGAGCTGCAATATTTGTATTGATTGTTAGTTTCTGGATGGGTTATTGATATCCATTGACATTAAATTGTGCAGACAGCCATATGCAAAATATCATAGATTCATCAGTTCAAAAGGAATGGACCAACAAAATAGTGTTAAGAAATGATAATTCCTAAGTTCTAGAAATTGTTTTACTGTAGCTCATCACACTTCTCTCAAATACAGTCTTACCTATAGTTGGACAGATTTTGACAATCCCTCTTTCTCTTCATAGTCATTAATGAAATTCCAGGACAAGGCCTCAATAAAACAGAATTATCTGTCTAGAAGAAAAAGAAATACTTTTTTATTAAATTGGTGAATATTCTGAGCTATTCTAGTTATGCCACTGAGGAGATGACCAGAAATGAGAAATTATGCTGCCAAACATCACTCTTTTGAGAATTCAGGAAAACGAAGGCTCAAATCTAACCACAACCATTAAATTTGTATCTCCAGAAAGACATCGTTTTGACAGTGCTGTCTAAATGAGTAAACAAAACAAAAGCAAGTAAAACTGGAACAAATTCATAAAGTAAGTCATAAATCATCTGCTTTTTTTTTTTTTTTGTATGTGTGTCCCTCTGGTTGTGTCAATAGAATCATTAAATCCAACATTCAATAAGGAATTTTCCTTGTTGAGAACAATGGAGTCAGGGTATAACATTAAACTGGTGGCTGGAACCTGTGTTTTCAGCAATCCTTAGCTGGAGAGAGGCTCAGACTCCTAAACTGAGTTGAGACTTTTTCTTTACCAGTAACCACAGAGATTCTGGAACCATAGGGAAGACAGGAGTGAATAAAAATGAAAAACCTTTCCATTCAAAACCCAAAGCTAATCTTCATTGTAGCTAGAGGACTCAGGGTATAGCTGTCTGCTTCTACAGTACTTTTCCCCCTTAAGAAGAAATGATACAGACCATCTGAAGATTTGAAAATACTAGGCTGAATTTGCATAATAGAAAATCCCGTAAGGATGCCAGCTGTGCATGTATGGATGGATGAAAAGTACAGGCTGTTAGTTGTGCAGTCATTTTCTTAGAGGTATTCAGATCTGCTGCTAAAGAGCAAGAAAATGCAGTCACAGAGCCCACAGCTGACAAGCTCTTCATGAAGGGCTTGTTTTTTTGCAGAGGTTTGCTCTCTAGACATCTGAGGAGGCAGGAGGAAGGCAAAGGATTGACATGACTGGTGAGTTAGACTGAAACAAATTCATTTAAGGTTGTTTTTTTTGCAGGGTGGTGGTGGTGGTGAAAAAATAATCAGATTCATGAACATCAGGAGAGCATGTCAGTAAACCTGCTTGAGCTCTTTCTGGTTCAGCACAGGGGATAGTGCAAGCTGCATGTCAGGAAGAAAAAAGATTTACAGGCTAATGGGATTTACCACTGTTACAATATAAAATTGTGATAGATATGTCTGCGGTGATAAAATGATGCAATTTTAGTCATGTTTTGGGCCAAGGCAGAGGGGAGGGAGGCTAAAATGTCCTCTACTCACACAATCTCTGTGGGGCAATTACATAGCATGTGGGTAGCTGGGTGCTGGCACAGCCGTTCCCTCCACCAGCCAGGACATTGGCTGTGCTCCCTCAGGAAAGTGCAGCAGCATGATCCCCCGTAAACTCTCTGGCAAAAATAAGGCCTAGAAGAAACATCTGTTAGTTTTACCAGTCTGCTAAATCTATACTCTTCCCTTCAAAAAAACCATTTCCTTTGATATTTCAAAAACACCGTAGGAGAGCAATCAGTTAGAGACAGCCAAGTGCACCTCTGAAGGTGCTGGTAGAGGGATCAGAGGACACACTAAGCTGTGAGGGTATTGCATCTCCCAAAGAAAGATTTCCCTTCCATTTGTCACATTTTTATCCTCTCCAAAATGAACTCTGTTCACCTGCTTGGAGTCTGACAGAAGTTTAGATTTAATTTAGTCTATAATAGATGTAAGAAGGCTTCAAAATATTTGTGAAGCAGTCATTGATTACCCTGAAACCAAAATGTCACGCTCTTCAAGTCATAATTCTAGGACAGAGCTGCCTGTTACTAATGTAATATAAATTTTCATTTAATGTGACAGGACTCGGTCATAGTCTTTTTTAATTTACCTCCAATTAGGATGTTATTATAATTAAATTCCATCTGAACTATTAGATTCTGTATCAGCTGATCACATTGATGGATTTATACAGCCTTCTTTATCCGTGTCATTATGTGTCTGTAACCAATGTTATGATTCACTTAATTCCTTTTTTTTAAAAAAATTGTGATTGGCAAGCTTTGGTACATCTTTTGGGAAGTGCACATACACTAAGGTATATAAAGAAATCATTATTCTTGTTTGACTGAGACTGCTGATGGTTCAGTAGGTGCTGACTGAATCTTGTTTGATATCTCCTCATCCATGCTTTAATCGTTTGGGATAGCTTTTCAGCAGAAAGGTAAACTAAGAAGGTTAACAAATACACTAGTGGTAGCCCATGCCTGTTTTACCTGATGACAATTTTTGGATAACTGAAATAAATCTAAATTGTGTGTCACTCAGGTACAAAATTATTACTTGGTCTTTTACCATTTCAGAGTGATTAGGACATGCATTCTGTGTAAGTTTTTCAATCAATAATGCCCTGCTAAAACAAATTTTCATTAATACCTAGGAATTTCTGGAACTATTATAATCAGGCAGCTCTCACAGAGACAGGTGATCCGATTAGATGGAGAGGACCTCACTGCTGCAGGACTGTCAGAGATTATAAAGTTCCTGCTAATTGAGCATGGATTTTGAATTACTCTCTCACATTATTAGTCACGTTCAATGAATACAGACCATTTTCCTATTACGGGACTCAAAACAAGGTGTGTGAGCCACAGGATTGCAATCAAAGTAAAGTGAAGCCTGCTTAACATGTTCAAATATGTTAAAAATGAAAGAAAGAAAAGAAAAAAAAAAGTAATTTTAGAGTAAGAATCAGGACTTCAGTATGCTATACCCTTATGTCGTTGTGGAAGATACACAACTTATTCATGTACATCTGTCTTCTAGAAATATGAAGGAAAGATTTTCACAAGTGGTGGTGATGAGCAGGATCTAAGACAATTGTCTTAGCTGTTGCCAGCTGTCAGCCACAAAGAACTGTACACTTCTACCTCAGTGACTCTCTGCTGGGATAACTGTACATCCATCAGCAGGTAGTGTTGGTTCAGCACCATGACCAGAACTTCAGGGAACAGGCAGCTCTTGTTTTTGCAAGAAAACTGTGTATATGTAGGGGAGTCCAAATGTATGAGTCAGAGAATTTTAGCTTGTGCTAGACAATTAATCTCATGCTTTCATTTTATCTTGGCAATCAGTAGTGCCCACTTGCTCTGCAAGTGCTTTGGTTTATCTCATTATTAGATTAAGACAACTCAGTCAAACATGAGAAAGAAAAAAAGCAATGATTAAATAAAAGCAACTCAATTAAGCATGTTATGAACAGTTAGTTTCAGGTCACCATTTTAAAAGCTGTTTTTAACATTAAAAAAATGCAATTGAAAAAAAAATAACCTGTAGGAAATACATTGAGTTGCCTTTATCTTATTGTTAATTATAATATATTTAATTATCTAATCCTGTTGCCCCCTGCTCCCCAGGGTTCTGTTCCAAGATGATGAATGAGGTTCTGTTCTCAGTGATGATTGAGCACCTTCTGCCAATCCACATAGGGTTGTCCTTGTGGAGACCTGGTGGGGTAGAAGTGTCTGGCATTCCATAGGTGGCACTGAGTTGTTTTTCTGCTATGAAAATGGTACTGTGAAGTACTGCACCCAATTTTTTCTGGTATAATGTATTGAAGAAGAAAAAATAAGCGAATTGCAACAGCAGAATTATGTCTCTGGCAAAATAGTAGTTTGAACAAGATCAATGAATATGAGTATGCAACTGTTAACACAACAAATTTCTAATTCACTGAAGGACAAAAGACCTTTTCAGAAGATCATATAAATTATATGTATATGGTATCTATGACATCTCTGAATTAATTTTTTAATTTAGAAAAATTGAACTAAGAAACTGCAAGGTGAGTCATGTAGCAAGCAGTTAGTGCTAATGATATATATCATCCCATTAGTCTGAATGGTATGTATTTTCATGTCCCAGTAGAAACTTTTACTGTTAAAATTTATATAAAAGAGCTAGAAGTATTTTTCCCTCTATCTAATGGTATGTTCAAGCATTTATTAAATTTTATGATTCTGGCCTCCTTCAAGAGATTTATCTAAACAAAGAGAGCTATGATGATGATGAATTCAGAGAGGGGTGAGGTTTTTTATTTACAGAAATACAAGCTGAGGAAAATTGCTCCAAACAAGCTTGTTAAATAAAGGTGAACAGGTCTAATACTGTATGGAATCTATGCTGTTACTCAAAAAGCTGATATTGTGCTTACTTATGGGTAGAAAGCAGAGACACGTTTTTGTTACAACAGAATATTCTGGTTGCTTGCTAGCATTACTTTATTATTAACCCATCCCTAACACTAAATTTTAATAAAATTCTGACTGTGCTGCTACAGTAAATAAATAAATCTGATTTAGATATAAATACTGATTTTATAGAAAATAAACTTTAGAGTCCAAAGGTCTGGTAAAGAAAAGCTTCATGTATGCAAATGTACAGCAAATTACATATAGAAGGTTAGAAGGTGTATTTAGGTTTATGATTTTTTGGAGTTTTCCCTTATGTGAAATAAATTTCCCCAACAATGTCTAGGTCACTGGGTCACAGCCAAGAAAACAAAGTGTTGGGTTTTTTTAATAACTAAGAACTGAAAACTGATTTTTGTTTTACAAATAACTGGTATTGTTTTAAATATGCTTAGAATACCAGACCAGACTAATGGAATAAAATACGTGAACTTTTACTAGATCCTGTTCAAATCCAGCTCCTTTGATAGATGTCGACTTCTGTGCCAACAAGAGACCTCAAGTCTTCCAGGCAGTCCCCATTTCTGCATGGTATCTGAAAATACAGACCATTTTCAGAATCATCTAAGTGTCACACTGTGCTAATGACCTCTTTCTCTCACAGAAGTTTTGAAATCAGCAGGGACCAATTTAACAGTGGAAAGAACCACATATGGGTCATAAGTCAGTTATTTTTTCCTAATTTGAGTGAGTTAATTTATAGTTTTCATAGAATTTATCAGAATACCGTTCAATAAGAATGTGATATATTGATTTAGTCCACCAATATTAGAGTAAATGTACACAAAATATCAAGTTTCCTATTGATAAAACTTATATATCCGGATGTTACCTCTTTGATGTGCTAACTATTTTGGTCTACTTTGTAGTAGAGGCTCTCCTCTAGAGGCTAGTTCTAAGCAATAGCAAAGTCTTTTCATTAGTTGTAGAAAAATGTGGGTATTTGATCAGATCAAAACATTTTTCTTTCTGTATCCGAAGAATTTGTATTGGGACATACCATGTGCTAAAGATAATTTAATACCATTCATATTTTATTGCTTTGTTAGCTTTCAGTTTGAAAGGAAAACAACATCTGCCTCTTGCCAAAGTCTATTTCCCTTTGAACCATGCTTGGATAAAACTCCCAGCTGAAGCAATTTACAGCTTAAAAAAAAAATTTTTGTTTTGTTTCTAGAATAGTTTTTTACCTTTTATAGTTTGTACTGTAATTAAAATAGTAGTGAAGATAGTAGGTTTCTGTCTGAATACCAAGTTCTTCCTTCCTTAAAAGTAATTTTGTAACTGTTGGTTGATGTTCAATATACTTGTGCTTCTTCACCAAGTCTTTACAGAAAAAAGTATCACAAGGGGGCCAACGCTGGTGTCTGAGCACTGTGTATGGCCCAGCTCTCTCCAAATGGGAAAAAATTGCAAAAAATAGCTAATGGTAGCACAATCTGGGGCACCCTTTCGGTAAGTGTTGAAGATCATGAAAGTTTGGGATGATTTGTTTAGCTTCTTGATTTGTTAATGGATTCAGAGTCTTATTAATGTGCAGTGGGTATGTGATTTTATGGCTGTTAATAGCACCTGCCTGCCCCAAACCATGATGATTGTAACAACCTGAAAGATCAGCTCATAGCTGTGAACTTCTTCAGAAAGAAAAAACACAGATCACCATGATGTTCCTAAACACCACAGTAGTCCTAAATAACAGGGACTAGAAAGAACAAGTGATCAACAAGTCATATAAAGTGACAAAAAAGAAACACATTCCAGGATTCACTGTTTGAGATCCCATATAATGGGATGTGAACTGCAGACAAAATATCCTATTTTGTGAGAGTCTCTAAACATTGTGAATTAAATGTATGTTGATTCTATTGTGATTGAAATTTCCATCTATGAATAAAACAGACCTGCATATTGATACTGAATTTGGACTTACATAAAATTATTGTGGTCTCACAGCTGTGATGAATATAGGCCATACTAGAGCTGTCATAAGTTTAATTTTTCTTTTTTTTAATTAACAGAAACGTTCAAACAAATTACTTGGTAGGTAGACTATAAAGTATGGCTTCTTAAAAACATCTCTGATAGTGAAATTTTTAGAATTTATTTCACATAAGAAATTACAAAGGTTTACCCCATTTCTTTATTAGTTATTACCAGAATATTTCTTAAAACTACAGTTATTTATGCTCCTGTGTTCAGGCAAGACAACAGTGGGAGAATGCACTCCTACTTCTACAGTCTATTAGTCTAGTTCCTACTCATTAGCACAGTAACAGAAATAATTTTTGTACAATGATGTGTAACAACACAGTTAACAGAACTAGAGATAAAGGCAAAGTCTAAACCTACTTTTAAAAAACTGCTAATGGTCCAATATCTCCCCCAGAATATATACATACTGTTCTCATTTATAATCTGAAAGCACACAAGCATTCTTACAGGAGATGGAAAAAAAATTATCTGAATTTTCTGTTTATTTCTTTGAGAGTTTTGCCCTCATATGACTTTAGACAAAGAGGCTGAAGAACAGTGTCCTAGATCTTTAAATTGGCATTGGTTTCTCAGAAGTGGGCAGGATAGGTGAATTTATCACCTCCTCCTTTCTATGCTCTTTTTTCATGGAGAAATGAGGGACCTTCTGATATTTGATACATGGTAAACACTTTGATGGGTGCTTTCCCAAATAGAAAGCCTTTATAGGTGGCATGTCTCTTATTTTCTGTCAGGTCTCCTATACTCTGCTACTGATGAGGATTGGCCTTTAGAGTCCCCTCTTACAAAGAGTCACTTCCTTGAAAAATATTGTATGTTTTTTCCTCCAAAAATGCAGAAACCAGGAGAACATAATCTAAAATAACAGATGGAGGGCTTATGTTTATCTGCTGCCTTCTTGCAAGAAAATTAAGAAAGTACTGTTGGGTTCTGAATTCATTGGTAAGTTTACACTTCTAAAAACATCTCCAAGTCAATTCCAGCTAATATAAACAAATAAATTTCCTGAGATCTAACTTGGATTTGGGCTGTTTTCCTCAGAAATACAAAAGCCTTTATTGGTTATCTGTGGTAATATTTTATATGTTCAGTCAGGAGCATTCCACTCCACTCCCTGAAGCACTGATAACATTCAGACATATTAAAATTGATATTATTTTGATGTGTGTCATCAAATAATGCTTTCAGAATATACAGTTTTGCCTTTTCTCTAACCTCATGTTTTCTTCTATTCCGTTGCCGAGAAAGATCACTACAGCAAAATTATACTGAGAGCAATAGCACAATATAGACCTTCTTACCCTTAAATAATTCAGGTACTGCTGACAGTGACCAAAATTCATTGCCATCTGTTAGCAAATAGATTTAATTTAGTTAAACATGGCAACTCCTTCCTACTAGACAGCTGTCCCCATAAACCACAGAATGCCATACTGTAAAATCTCAGCAGAAAGGCCAGTAAGTAAATGAACACGGATTTTTAACCCTATCCAGAACCAATCAAGAATACACTTATTTCAATTTCCTTATATATATATTATATATATATGTATACATATATATATAATATATATATGTATACAGAACAAGACATATCTTCTCATATATTAGGCACACACGCTTCATAGCAAATATTGTAAAATAGGTAGGACCTAGGTTTTTCTTATACCAATGTTGCAAACTACAGACTTTACACATATCTAGATTAATAAGAATATCGACACTTTACATCCCCCCAAATTACTTTTGCCTTTTCTATTCAAAATTAAGTTTTTTTTTAAATAGCACTATGGGATCTTCACAAACCTATCTGTGAAATTAAAAACACTAGAGTATCACATTCAGTTCAAGTTCTCTTTCAGCAGTTTAACTTATCAAAAGTGAGGGTGATTCTCTTTTCACTAGGTGAGGAATTTGTCAGTCACAAGGAGCTTATCAAAACTGTTAGAACCTATGTAAGCTTGGTTGGATAGATACAACACAAGTATTGACTGAAAAAAAAAATTACTGATCCTAACAACCTCTCAAGATATCCCTAAGATTTGTATCAAGTTTACTTGCACTCCTGTATCTTGAACTCTCACATCTACAGAAGAAGAGCAACCCATACTTTGGATAAAACCAAGAGCAGAAAATCACTTGTTACTGGCAGTTTAGGAGAAGATAGATTTATCTCACTGCTGTAAGCCATGATCACACAAGCAATGTCTTTAACAGTATCATCCTCATATTTATATTAAGGGGATTCAAGAGTACCTTGCTTCACTTAAAAGAAATTGTACTTCCTCTAGAAAATAAAACATTCAAATTCATAGTTGCATGTTTATAATTAGCCTACACTTCATGATTGCCCTGCTCAACTTCAAGGACTTAGGGTTAGCCAGAAGGACTGTGTGTAACCACTGCCAGCTAAAAAACCAGTTTCAGCTAAATTCACTGAAGTCTGGAGTTTTCATCCTTTACACAAATTACAAATAAGCTTTCTTCTACTATACTGTTTTTCTATATTCATCCCCAATGAATTTTTTTCATGTGGTACCAAAACTTTCTTTTGTGTTTCCAGCATAGCAGTACACATTCACTGTAGCCAGAAACTACAAGGAGAAAGTTTAAAACTGTTTTGCTGAAGAATTAATCAGGAAAAAATTAGCTAGCTTATATGAAATTAGGCCCACCTTCTAACTTGGCTGTTGCTCTTACTTTTATGTAGTTAACGGTACTTTTATACTTTTACATTTTTATTTTTATACATTGTCTACCTTTCTCTGCATATTATGTAAGCAATATTAATCTCTGCATATTAAGATCAAAAGAATCAAATGTCCCATGGGAATAACTTTCTTTACTGCTGCCACTGCTAAGAATACCATTCCACGCCCCAGGTACTCACCATCCCTGCTCTGCTTGTTCTTGTATATTACTCTGATACTTAAAAGTTATGTTGTCATTTCTGCTAATCTGCCTTATGTAAAAGGGGCATGAAAATAGCTCTATAGAGCTCTCTAGAGCTATAAATCGATAGTACACATATAATGCATTAAAAGCTCACTGCACAAAAACTTGAACATTTAGACTCAGCAAATGTCTATCTTGGGAGCTGACTCACTTCTATAGAAGCCAAAGGTTGACAGTGACTTCACTTCCAATTCTTACAAGGTTTAGATTTTTGGTTTCTGCAAATCATTCTTAATTAATATGCTTTAATAATTCATTTATCAACATACTATTAAAAGCTTATTTCAAAGACTTAAACAGTTGATTAAGGATATAGGGTTTTTTAATTCTTATGATACTCAGAAAAGAGAGGGAGGATAGCAGAAAAAAGCAAATTGTACCATAAAAAACAAAATTTTGTAAGAAAGGTAACTATAGAAATTGGCCTTTTCAGGAAAAGGTCTTTTTAATTTTATTCTCATTAGTTTTACTACCAAGTTTCAAATTCACCTTAAAGAAAACCTCTTAAGTGTTTTCAGTGTAGAGGCATAACACAAAGTACACAATATGATTTTGTAGTTCATTGTTTTTTTACTAGAGATTACTTATTCAAAGCTCTTTAAAATCCTCAAAATGAATGAGATTATAGAAGTTTTTGAATCTACTGCTGTTATAACTTCTGTCATAATACAGGTCTATCAGCTTTATGGTTTATGCTTGCTATGATTCAGAAATTATGACTCAGCAATTCTCATGGATTTTGATTCTTACTTTAGGGCTTTATTCATCAGGGCATTGAGCTCATTGGCTAACTTCAGAAGTGTAAATAAGAGCCTCTGCTTAGAGAATGCTGGCAAACTAAAATTAATTCTGAACATAAATCAACTAGCATATGGATTGCTTCTTTTCCCTACACTTTCCACCAAAGCAGGCTCAGTCATTAAGCTCTCATAGTGTAATGAAAAGATTTACAAGTAATTGAGGTACAACATAATTATATGCCATAAGTCATGAAAAAAAATGTGTAGTAAAACCAAATATCCTTTGCCTTCTAATGAAATATCAATAACTGAATAAGAGAATACTATAATGCCTTAGGCTGGTTTGATACACTCTTTCAAATGTAAATGATCATGCGAACAATCATTTTCATCAATGCATATCAGGCTACTATGTTGTATTACTGGAAAAATTGCATTCTTTCAACCTATAGAACTTTAAAATCCTCAAAAAAAAAAAATTTTCAAGTCTTACTAGCATGCAATAAGTAAACCAATGTGCTGATCTTCCATCATGACCAAATCTGAAAAACAGGAGTACTTAAATCTAGGGGATACATGGTATGGCCCAGTTTAGGTAACTATATTGTCTGTAGAAGTCCTGAAATCCATTGTTTAGCTGACTTCTGAGGACATCCACCTCCTTTCCTTTCTCATACTTCTCATTTATAGTTTCCCAAAGTGGTCAGGCTTTACTGTGGTGCTTTTTCTAAGGATGAATAAAATGGTGATGACTTGTCAAAAAATTAAAATATGCAAGAGTGAAGACATGGTTTAATTTTTATGTTACTCAGTTTTTATTTCTGCTTATGACCTTTCAACCTTTCTGTTTTAACTTTTTCTCATTTGCTCTCTGTCCCTATTTGCTGCAGTATAATATTTTATTTCTACAATAATATTTTTTTCTCTTTTGGCATGGGTGTTAGATTTACCAAACAACTTTCTTTAATATCTTTTTTATAAAGACAGAAAAAAGCTATCTGATCAGCATAAATATCAGCAGTCATATTATTAAGCACAGTATATTTACAATGGCAATAATTTTACCATATTAATAACTAATAAGCCTGTGTCCTTTCAGATCTCCATGAACTGCTTCAAAACCAAAAACATTTTCTTTATTTTGATGAAAAACTGTTTACAGTGGATTAAAAATCTTGTCATTAAAACAACTAATTTCACAAACAGCCATGTATGAAACCAGTACTCATACTATTTGATTTGAGATAATCCGTGTTGTCTTCGACAACAGTCAAAGACAGCAATGGCATAACTTTTAACTAGATTATTCTCTGCCAGGAGCAGCTAAAGGAAGACACAGGCAGATCAGCCTGACTGACTCTTACCTTAAAGTAGCAAAGAGAGGAGGAAAAGAGCCCACCTGAATGAAATTTCTTAAGCACCACCTTTGACTTCTTATTTTATTACTAATAAGTATCTATGTTTGACCTTGGTCTTTACAAAGAAATGAGCCCCAACCTTAAATGACAGCATAAACCAACAGCAAGTGAGGATTCTTGTAACTGGGACAGGCTTTAAGGTAAAAGAAATTAAACTGAAAATGATGACAGGTAACAGATGATTGGATGTATGTGGGTAAATGCCTGCAAGTGAACTTTTGAAGTCTGCTGCTTTTCAGCTGCTGCCAGGGTGGGTTGATTGCAAATATTTGGAGCACCTGCATGAAATTGAAGTGTCAGATCCAAGTCTGACAGCTGATAGAGACAAGAACCCCCGGTCAGGAGTCTGACCACAGGTTGTACTTCTGCACATGGACAATTTAGATTGGAAAACTAACAGGGGCTTGGAGTCTGGAAAGAAGAGCAGGTGTGAAAAAAGAAGGGCTTACTTTTTTTTTTTTTTTTTTTTTTGACATATGAGCATAAAGATTCTGCCTGCAGGAAAGATCCCAGAAAAAGAGGAAGATTTTGGAGGTCATGTTAGTAGGTGGAAATGAATGTCACTGAGCACCCAGAGACTTTGGCCACTAACACCCAGGACTGGTAACCCAGCATGAACTGGCATGACTTTCTGCCCAACTGTCCTGGAGAAACCTTCCTGCAAAATAGGAAACTCAAGACGTAGGGCTAATGATGGAATAAGTGTGTGGGATGATCAGTCAGGTAAAAGATCTGATCTCACTTGTTTCTAAATCGCCAATTTAATCACCAGCATCCAGATCTACGATGGATTATAATCTACTTTATTTCGCCTGCAGGAGAGGAAAAATAATTTCTAATTTCCTGAAACAGAGATTTTTTTTTATCCCAAGATGGCATCTGGTTTTTGGTTTTGTTTTTGGTTTTTTTGCTAAAGAAGTACAAAAAAATGCAGACCTAACTTTTTAGAAAATGTGATGCTTCAGGAATTAGCTTCCCCTTTCTCTCTCCTAAATGGCAAATTAGTTAAATTAACATGAAGAGACCTTGAAACAGAAGTGCAGGAGATCTAAAAACAAACTTGCAATGAGCTACTTTTTTTTTTTTAATTGTTACACATTTCTTACTTAATGGGAAATTGGTTTGGCTGGCTGTGCTTCAGTTGCTCTGGGGGACAATAATAATTGCTCAGCAGAAAAAAAATCAAGTTTTGCACCACAGTCCTTAGCTGGTAGCAACCAAAATTTGCATTGCTTTTGGAGCAACCCCAGGAGCCCTCATCACCCAGAACAGGTCTCTGGGCAGGGTTCATTCTGCCTGCATATAGCCAGCTAACTTATGGCTCTGAGGTATCTCTGAGGCACCTGTTCTCTCCATTTATTATATAGGTGATTAATTACACTGGAGTTTGATACCCAATATAACCTGATATGGATAACTTGGAAATCTCTGTGCCTTCTTCTGGACCCTTAGAAACAGTAACAGACAGCTCACCTTTCCTCACAAACTTATAATAATTTCTATACACTGTGACCCAAGTCCAAACCTCAGGTATTCCTGAAGAACAAAGGGAGTGTCTCTTTTCCACTATGACCCCAGTCAGTTCAAGAAAGAACCCCATCCACAGAAAGAGTACATTAATGGATTTATTTATCCATGTTGGCCCATCTGTTCTGATTTTTGAGCTTTTGACATCAGCAGCATGCCTCATATAGTTTATTTTGGCTATAGAAATACACCGAGAGGATAAACTTTGTAGCTTTTTCCTCCTAATACATTCAGGGTATAAAGTTATGATCTGTAACTGATGTTTGACCAAAACCAGCAAAAATGAAATAAGGACAGAAATCACATCCTTCCTCAGTATTTATCTCTCAAAGGAGGAGAAAATGTGCTCTGAATTGTTTTGTAAGTATACACAATCCTGACAGTCAAGCTTTACTGGTGATAATTCCTGATGCTGTTGAAATAATGTGAAATATTTCACGGAGAAGTAGAAAAACAATTGTTCCTTTGTTAAATTATTTTGATCAGACTTTTCAACCTTCAGGGACAGAAATTGCTGTGTCATTCTGCCAGCTCTCTGAGTAGCTCAGGGCAGTCTTACACACACCAACAAATAGCTATAAATGTCCTCGCCTGCTCACACTCCGTAAAACTAGGCCCTAGACTTTCAGAGCCAAGAAAGGTGATTAATGGTTTAGCAACACTGCACTTAGAGTACAGAAAATAAAGTAGTTTCAGTGCTTTGTGAAAATTTCACTAGGAGAAGAATATCACATAAGGAAATCCTAGGTGAGCTCTTGCAGCTCAATGGATCTCTCCTCAACAAATCACTCTTAGCAGTTCAGGGTTGGCTGATGATCTGGTGATGCTGCTGAGCCCCTTCCAGAAGAAGCAACACAAGAAAGCAAGCTAGGCAGTGCTCACACACACCCTGCCAATCTCTGAAGTGATTGTATGAGATAGAAAGGAGCTGGAATAGTGTAAGTTCTGCAGGTTGTGCTTAAGCATCATAGCAATAAAACATTAAAAAAAGGGGGGAAAAAATTAAAAGGTACTCATACTTAGCATGAAGTCATATCTGAGACCACATCTTCCCTGTTGTACTCCTGTAACACTCTCATTCAAGAAATGTGATTTGGTTTGGCTTAACACAGCTAATGTGAAACACTTCCAGGTAAGTCCACTTGGTCTTTTTTCTGATTTTTTATCAAACAAGGATAAGCTTATAGAACATAAACAGAAAATCTGTGTGTTCAGCTTTCAGTGTAAGATAGAAAACATTTTTTTAGGTTATTTATAATATTGGTACTATAATAGACACGGAAAAGCTATATTAAACTGATGAGACACTAATTGAGGGTTTTAAATGTGTTTTTAATTTAGCATTAGAGATGGGGAAATTAATATTCCAAAACTTATTACAGGCATATTTTATAATAAATATGAATTAATTACCTCTATAGAACTGCCTACCAAGGATGAGTACTTCTATACAAGACAAAACTCTCTGCTCTATTTTAATTAATCTAAGAAACAAGAAAAGCATTTATTTAGCTGCACTGATCTTGAACAGAGATTTCCTGAGCTGAGGCTTTAATAAATCTAAATTTTAAAACACAATGGTTGACTTTTAGTAAAAACAAATAAAATATAATCGGGATGGCATAATTTATCACACACTTGATGGGTTATTCATACTTGCTTCTGTTGTGGCATTTGGAGAAATGGCCAGTCTTGTGTAACAACAGAGGTGGGAGTTAGATCACAGTTTTTAGGCTTTCTGAAGCATTTCAGGAAAGTTTCATGTCACTGGAATGTGTTGATTTAAGTTGTAAATGGAAAGATAAATCAAGAGCAATTGAAAACTTCCCCACAGGACAAAACCAAAGAGGACAGCTATTAACCAGAGATCCTCAGAGTTTCGTGGAGATCATGAAACTAAGCATCAGACTGAAAGGTCCTTGGGCCTTGCTCCTCTAGAACAGCATTGCTTCCTTAATGTGCTGCATTACAAGCAGCATAAAATATGGCTCTCTGACTTACTTCTAACATTGTACTTCTTATTGTAGCCAGGCAGACCGATCAATTTTTTTTGTAATTGAGTCACAATGAATATATTCTTCATTTTAATATGTCTGTAAAGGAAGAGGGTTTTTTGTTTTATTTTGGGGGGTTATTTTTTTGTTTGGTTGGTTGGTTGGGTTTTTTTGGTGTTGTGTGTTTTGTTTTTTTTTAAAGAAAAGCAATGCTCCCCTGCACTGGAATGCAATAACTGTAAGGTATGCAGCTCTGAGTCAAATCAAGGTGCAGGATAAGCAATCAATTTTTCAGCAAAAATCTGCATACACAGCACCAGGGATTTCTACTGGGAAATGAAAGAAAAGAGGACAGGAGCAGAGAGAAAAAATAAAAGAGAAAAGAACAGAGGGAAGGGAAGGGAAGGGAAGGGAAGGGAAGGGAAGGGAAGGGAGAAGGGGAAGGGAAAGGGGAAGGGAGAAGGGGAAGGGGAAGGGAAAGGGGAAGGGAGAAGGGGAAGAGAAAGGGGAAGGGAGAAGGGGAAGAGAAAGGGGAAGGGAGAAGGGAAAAGGGGAAGAGAAAGGGGAAGGGAGAAGGGAGAAGGGGAAGAGAAAGGGGAAGGGAAGGGAAGGGGGAAGGAAAGGGGGAAGAGAAGGGAGAGGAAAGAGAAGAGATGAGACAAGAGAAAAGAAGAGAAGGAGAGAGAAGAGGAGAGAGGAGAAGAGAAGAGAGAAGAGAAAGAAGAGAAGAGAAGAGAAGAGAAGAGAAGAGAAGAGAAGAGAAGAGAAGAGAAGAGAAGAGAAGAGAAGAAGAAAAAGAATCAATGCTTTATTATAGCCCTCAGTTCTACTGAGTAACACATGCTTGATGTAACAGGAGGCATTATTATCAATAAAATGTGGTTATTGTTGTCACAGATTGAAGATCACCTGAGAGGAGAAGTATGATAGAGGACAAAAAGGGCAGAGAGACAAAACAAACAAACAAATAAACAAACAAAAAAAACATGTTTTTAGAATTTCATTACTCTGAATGGCAGGTATGTGACCGGTATAAATTTACCCAACATCATCTGAGGCTAAAAGTTTTGAAAAGGAGAGATTTTTTCCTTATTGTGGGCTTTTGAAATAGTATTCCCACTGTGTCTGTCAATCTTGTGACACTATAATGTCCATGTCCTGATGCCGCAGCATAAAAATTGAATGGTTTTTTTAACTACAAAATCAATAGGAATTTCAGCTCACATAGTATATACTCATTAATACTAAGTAGGTTAATATGCTAAAAATATTACCGTAAGTAGTAGAGGGATTAATATTTTAGCACCTATAAAAGTATTGTCATTTTTCATAAATTCTTATATATAAAGCTCACGTAGTCAACATTTGGATTGCCTATAAAATTCCATGCAGAATAGCCCAGGTTTTCCACTGCCCTCATTTTGCATATTAAAGCTTTTTTTATGATAATTCAGACCCTGTGAATGTGACCAGATATTCTTGGCACAGCCCTGCACTTGGTGATTCACAAGCATTGGGTAGTTCCCAGTTTAGGAACTGATTCTGTTGTTTCCTTGTCTTTAATAAATGTTATGGCTCCAAGTTAGAATATGTGATTTGATTCTGAATCTAGTCCTAGTCTGACTTGGATAAGTATGAGTGACTTCAAGAACAAGAAAAGACTTTTTTACAAGAATGTGTTATAGTCTCTGACAGTGATATTTTACTGCTTCTTGGGCAAGGCTTAAGAGAAATGTTTACAGTTATTGGTTTGGATGCCTGAAGGAAGTTGTCCATCTGTTTATTCTTCATTTTGTCTTTGCCTGTGAAAAACTAATGGTGATGTGTCCTTCTTACAGTCATCATCTATGTTCTCTATTTAGAACATAAATTGAAAAGTGAGAAGTTAAAGGGGTTGGATCTGGCCATATCCCTCCCTAAACATCCTCTACTGTCTGCTACTGAAGGGTACAGGGTTCAGTGTACCTCTGGACTACCTATTGCAGAGCTGTAGGACTGAGAAAACATAAAATAAATATTGTCCTTTCATGCACAGAAAGAACCAAAAAGCAAAAGAGATTTGGAAAATGAGGATCCGGGACGTTGTGCCACCTGGAATAAAAAGAAAATAAACCTGAAGGAAATCAGAAATTAATTTTCTTTCCAATTGTACATGTGATACAAAGCCATTAGTTATAATAACACAGTTTTCCAGAAGTGCATTCACACAAAAACAGCCATACTGGAGCTTGAGATAACACATGCACACAATCAATTAGTAATTTTTAAGAGCCAAACCATGCTGACAGACTAATTCCTCTCAACAGTTCTGGGCTGAGGCATATAGCACCCACCACATCCTTTCACTGTGTGGCACTGGCAGGCTTGGCACAACCTGCAATGAGCACCACTAGAAATGTCAGTAAATAGCACTCTTTTCTCTACTGCTAATGCCAGAAATGTCCAAAGAGCTCAGGTGGGAATAGGTCTTATATGTATCAGACAGGTATATGTTGACTTTAGGAAGGTATAGGCACTTCATATGCCAAAGGGGGAGAGGGATGATTAACATCTGCCTATAGGCACCCTCTAACGGCCTCTCTCTTTGCTTCTTTCCAGAGGGAATAGTGATGTCCACCTGGTGGCTCTACTTCCACTGCAGGGAAGATATAAGGCTAGAGGCAGGCATCCTGCTTATCCTATAGCCTGACCAGCAGTGCTGTCCTCCCTGCTTCTCAGTCTCCCCACAGAAGGTGCCACAAGCTAGGCTGTGGGGTCAATTAGTCAAAAAAAATAATGATTTTCATGACTTTGACAAAACTCAACACAGTTTTCTGTAGAAAAATAATATGCTCCCCAGCCAAGTGAAATATACTGGTGTTATCTCTGTAGGCATACATCACAGAACTAGGAAAAATTTCCTGTAGGCATCTGAGAAGCAGTTTAGTTCAACTGCACATGTTCCTAATAATGAGTCTGAATGAAGATTGTCAGAACTCAAACACATGGGGAATTCTGACATAGTGGTTGATAGTCTCAAAACTAAGGATGGTGTGTGCCTCACTATCAGGCAGTCAAGAAACTGTGAGGCAAGTTTCAGGTTTTATATATTTTTTCCATGTCTAAATATCAAGCTCCTTCTTTGTGTACTTCATGACAGGCACAAAGATTCAGAAGACTGTAAGGCAAACACAGCTAGAATTTTTTGTCAAAATTTCACCTTTTTAATCTACCTCTTACCTAATTTATACAACTACCATAATCAGTATATGCACTGAGAGGCAAGAAAAAGGAATTTAAAATACTACAGAGTAGTCTTCCTGCTTTGCTTTCTTAGCCTCATAAAGTAATAGTATTTTTTTATTGTCTTCATATAAAAATCCAAAGGCTTTCTGTTACAGAGACAGCTGGCCTTTCAAATTACAGATTACACTCAATATGAAGTTATGGTATGATAAAATATGTGATAAGCAATATGTAATAAAAGAGGATTATTTAAAGGATGATAACAGCAACAGATAATATGTCACAGTATTTTTCATTGTTCTTAAACTCTTGTTTTAGCTATTTTTTCCATGGTTAAAGTAAATGTTCAGAGACATGAAACTAGAACATGACTGCAGTTACACTGCTGTCATTTGTACAGACACATTAATTCATTATTGCAGAGTTGTTGTTGACCCTTGAGTTTCTAGCACTGCTTATTTGTTTTCAATAAAAGAGGATTGGCACATTTTGCGTCAGCATCCTGAATACACAAATATTTATTCAAATGTAATGGTTAAATACAAGTCCTTGATATAGAGTGTAGGAAAGGAAAGTAATATTTTAAAGGTGAAAAAACATCTAAACTTTTCTGTAACATTTATATCAATGTAGTGAAATCTCCCATGATAGATACAGCTGCAGTGTAAGACAAATAGGAGAATAAATAACTCATCTTCAAGTGCATGATAGAAAAAAAAAAGAAAGGAATAAAGAGTGGCCACCTGCATTACAAGGGCATACCTTTCTGTTTTTCAGAAAACAAGTTCCTGTGATTGTCAAATACCCTGTTTTGAATATTAACAAAATGAGTATGGAAGGTCAAAAAGACTTTTCATGCAGTGTTTTTCTTTCATTTACTTAAGGTAAAGACCTAAAGTAAACCTAATAGGTTAAAGACCTGTTAAGAAATCAAATCTTCAGAAAATGTGCTGAATAATTTTTAAACTTAATTGTGCATTCATACCATTACTTATTTTTCTCTCATCTTTGATTTAAATTCTGTTTTCTTAGTTTCTTTTGTTTTTCTTTCCCTCTTCTGGGCAAGACTTCGCTTTTATATCTCAAACATTCACAGAGGGCAGGAAAACAGCTTCTTAAGTTTAGTCTGTTATTGAAAATATTTGTCCCCCATTTTATTTCAAGGTGCACAGAAAAAATGGGAAATAAAACTGTACAGAAGAGTACCGTAATGTCTCCCTGTTATTGTCTTACTAAATCTTAAAACAATGTAGTATAAGAAGATTAACTGTGCTTAAACCAGAATTTTTAAACTATTTTCTCACCGTTTCATAACTTTCTGCCAACAGCTCTGAGGAAAATGCTTCCACATACATGGCAGAGCAGAATAGCTGCAATTCCTCTCTAGCAATTCAAGGGTATACATTTTTGCTGTAAAGACTGCTGATAGTATTTAGGAGTCCTCAGAACTCAAAGTATAAGAATAGAACTGCAAGTAGTAGGCAGGACTCCAATGCACACGTTCTACAGCACAGGGTAGACAAAACCAGATCATGACCATAAACATACATGATATTTACCTCTGTGCACTTTCTTAAGAAGGTGTAAAAAGGGGATTTTCTCCAATGGACTCTCTTTGATACAGCAGGGAGTGGTTTGATTCAGGAAAACAGGGACAGTACTGGGCTTCAAAGCAAGGCTGGAGAAGGTATTAATCGTTCCTGGACACTGAGGGCTTGGTAAAGACTAACTTTTTATATAGCCTCCCTATTTCAATGATTGTTTTGTTTCAGTAATATGTTTATGTCCTAACAAACTAACTTTTAATAATAAGCAGCATTTTGCTGGGTTTGGTTGGCTCACTTCAAAAAAAAAAAAAAAAAAAAAAGAACTGTAGGTTTACCTCAGGAGCAGAGCTGACTCCCAGTCCCTTTAATCAAACAGACAACAAGCTCAGTCCACCTCCAGGGACATTGATAAATCCTAAAGGTGGAACCAGGTTTTTTGGAACAAAGGTGGAAATGAATAGAATATGTTACCTAGGCAACAAAACATCTGCAGCAATAGTAAGTGATACAGAAAACTGGCCAGCAGGGAATGAGTGTTGTAGCAATGTCAGAGAAAGACGCAAAACTTTCTCTGTAGTAGAAAGTGAATGAAGCCGAATATTACAGAATTCAGAAAATATTTCAGAAACAAACCCCAATTATTTTTTTCTAGAGATAAAAAGATGTAAAATTCACTCCACTCCATTGTTGTACACCCTGACCTATAGTAGAATGAGGCCACTTAAGAAGGACAGTGTTGCCTGTGTTTGTTTTAAACACGTAGCAGTCTTTTCAGGATGCCCATCAGCATTAGCACAGCTTCTAATTGTGAGGCAAGAGTGTGCAGAAATAACTATTTTTAAACTATGTTCCCATTAAACTCAATGCCAAAATTTCCATTACTTTAGCACGGTAAAGCTACCAGTACTTTAAGGCCAAAGTCACTCAGTGCTGAGGAAGGCTTAGATTTTGGAAGACTGGCTTTACCAATCTTGTACCAATGTCTCAGCTATGGCTGAGAATATTTTCCTTTCTGTAATACACTTTTTTAATATCAGGATGGGTAAAGTCAACAGTGCTTTCAACTTCTGAATATATTCTAATTTCATAGTTTTCAAATGAGTTCAGAAAAGCAGTTTTAAAACAACAAAACGTCATTATGGGGAAAAAAAGGAATTTATATGACTAAGAAATAAAGGATTTCATATGTCAAGTCACTTGCACATATAATAAGACAGAAAAATAAAAAAGCAGAGTTTATTTTATCTTGGTGTTGAAGCTAAAGAACTGTTTGAATAGAGGAGCTATGGCATATACAGTGTCACATTTATTTATCTGCATGAAGTAATCTAAGGGGCTTTTCTATGCTATGTGTCAAGACTGTGTTTTCATAGGTGTGTGTGTGTGAGATGTTTATATAGACAATAAAACGATAAGTGGAACAAAAGAGAATTGAAGGGCTTCAGATGCATAACATAGATAATTTGATTGACAAAGAATAAGATAAACAAAGGACAGACAAATCAAATTGACATAATTTTTCTATTTATCACATTCAGAAGTAACCCATTTTTATGGGAGAATGAGATTGTAGAAATGGAGACAGATAAAAAGCAGCCTGTCAGTTGGTGACATAGCAAGGTAAGTTAAGACCTTATGAATTTTAATAAGTGTGTTGGCCCTGTACAAACTCTTTTTAAGATAGTGACAAACCTTCTGAAAGGAAATAAGATGACATTTTTCATTCTGGTTATATTGCTTAGAATTAGGTACCTGCCAACCCTCCATTTCTCTCCTACAGTGTGGCCCTCAAAACAAAGTGAAATCTGGCCTTATCTGCATATAGAGAATATTCACTATTAGCAGGTAGGAGGAGATTACAAAGTACTCTTTTGTCCCTAATGTCCACTTCTTGTACTTGTTGTTGGACTAGAGAGACCATTTTTAGGTGTTGTACAATGAGGCAACTGAGAGGCTGTTAGTCACTGAGCTATTCTGTTGAATTTTTTGCTATAAGCAGTACGGAAGCAAAACTGGTGCTGTGTCAGCTCACTGAATGTAAATCATACCAAAAGAATGAAAATGTTGTTATAATGCAGCTCATGAGAATAGAGGAGATAAGGTCAGAGATGAGGCAAGGAAAAAATTCTAACAAGTATGTGAGAAGCAAACTTTTAAACCTTACACAGTCGAAATCTATCCTTCCTGATAAGTAACTCCTTCTGTACTGGATCATCCTTGGAGAAATCCATCTGACTTGACTCTACAGTGAGCAAGAACATTTAGTTACTGGAGACTCTCTTCTTTCCTGTGTCCTGTGAGAGGCTGGGGCTGGGGAAAGTGAGGAGAAATGGGTCGATTGATGAGAGCAAAACTGTTAAGGTCTGCCTTTCTTTTTCAAATTTTTAGTGAGCAGATGGTGTCTCTGTGAAAGAATTTAAATTTACTTTTCCTCTTATTGACAGAAGACTAAATGGATTTCTTAGCTATCCCCAATCCTACATCTGCCCTATACAGCTAAACCTACCAACATATGGAAATTAATCTCAGGTCAAAGCCTGAGTTCAGTGTAGGAATGAATCAGAGCTCTCTATATCCGTCCCAATGTGAACATAACTAAATGAATTATAACAACCGTATGCAAGAATTATTTCTAAAAATTCAGTTGTATACATATCTACCTTATTGTTTATGAATGCTATAGCTTTCATAAACACAAGGTCCTGAACTTATTGGAAAACCTGTTGTCAAGGAAATATTTGCACAGGACAAAGGATATTGAATGAAGTGACTGTAAATACATTATTCATTTCTAGTCATTACTGATGACCTTATGTATAACTTCTGAGTAACAAAGCATAGCACAGCTATGAATGATCGTTGTGAGGTCCTCAGTCATAAGCAGAAATTAATTCTGCATTTACATGTGCCTCATTGCAATTTTTGCTTAGTTCAACCATGTTGTTTCAATATTTATGCATTTTGTATTTTTTTCCCTAAATTTAAGTATACTGCCTTGAGTAACATTGGATGGAAAATAAATACAACAGATTTTCATCTAGTCCTGAGCATTTTACCCACAACCCTGAGACATCAGGATACAATTAGTATTTGTATTCTAGGAAGGGATAGATTATTCCCATAGGAAGCTATATTTATGTTAATAGGAGCTGCATCATTGAATTTTCAACAAGGACAGCGGCTCTGAATTTAAGAGTAATCCATGTATTTGGAAGTATCACTTAAAAAAAAAGGTTATGAAAACACAGACTATTTCTAATTTCCATAGGAACAATGAATAAAGAAATAAAATTTTTGTAGTGTTTGATCATGTTTAATATACTAACGTAAATACTTTTTCAGTGCACCACAACAGTAAATTAATTCTATATTAAGAAGTAATCTTCTGTGTATTAAGAATGAGTTGCTCAAACATTCATAGTTAATTCTTGAGAGAAAAAATTTTGCCCTTGGAAACTGCCCTAGCCACAGATGAGGATTTACCTGTATGAAATATTCAGAGAATTATTTGAAATTGAGAAAGCTCAATTTATTAGATAGGTAATTAGGCAGTCAAATAGATAGAAAACAACACTCAAAATTAATAATATGTTCTTAGAATCATAGAATCATAGAATTGTCTGGGTTGGAAGGAACCTCAGAGATCATCGAGTCCAACCCTTGAACCACTGCTGCAGTTACCAGCCCATGGCACTGAGTGCCACATCCAGTCTCTTTTTAAATATCTCCAGACACGGAGAATCCACTACTGCCCTGGGCAGCCCATTCCAATGTCTGATCACTCTCTCCGTAAAGAAATTCTTTCAAATATCTAACCTAAACTTCCCCTGGCACAACTTAAGACCATGCCCTCTTGTCTTGTTGAAAGTCGATTGGCAAAAGAGACCAACCCCCCCCTGGCTACCCCCTCCTTTCAGGGAATTGAAGAGAGCGATGAGGTCTCCTCTGAGCCTCCTCTTCTCCAGGCTGAACAGCCCCAGCTCTCTCAGCCTCTCCTCATAGGGTCTGTGCTCGAGTCCCTTCATCAGCCTGGTTGCCCTCCTTTGGACCTTCTCCAGGACCTCAATATCCTTCCTAAACCGAGGGGCCCAGAACTGGACACAGTATTATCCACTGGACACAGTATTATTCCACAGTGTTATCACCGTGGAAGTAACTTGAAGCCCCTGCATATAGAAAGACTTCAAAAACTTACTTTAGATTATTTAAAACAATACTACTAAGCATGTACTGCTAAGAACTTTTCATCAAGTTACACACATATGAATACTCTTAAGAATTAATGTAGCCAATGGCAATGTACTGAAGTTTAGTTCTGACTAAAGCTATTCCTAGATGAATGTAATACAGATTAACTCATCAAATAAAAATATTTTCAAACTACTTAACCAAGCCTCCTTGTAAAGACAAATCTCCAGCTAAACTGTATTGTAAACTTTCCTTAAAATGCAATTGGTATTCTCTATAATTTAGATTTATCTGGATATCTGGATAGTACGGATGAAGGCTTTAACATCCAGCCTGTTGAAACACTGGCTTCCAGGCTGAGTTGTTGTACAGATACTTCTTCTGCAGTTGTCCTTCTAATGCCCTATTGGAACTCATACACATTTCAAGAAGTAGTTCAGCTGAAGCCACAGATTTAAAAGGCTCAAATCATCCTGCACAAACTTCAGGTTACAAAATCCAGGCAAAATTCAGATTTTCTGAGGCTTATTAGGATATTTGTAACTGAGAACAGCTTACCAAAAGACCTTTCAGATGAACCCAAGCGCAATAATGAAGAGATATTAAAATATTTGTGCTTAATCCCAAGAGCTGTGCAAAGTAGGGCTCATCTGAAGTGAGAGCTTGTTGGGAAAAAAACATTCCAAAAATTATAACTAGAGACAATGCTCACCCAAGCAGTAGTGGAAAAACTGCTACACACCTAGCACTTTGATTTAGCAGCTGTGGGCCCAGCCTGCTCCACTGCAGTGCCAATAGTAAGCTAGCCCTTTTTTTGTTTTTTGTTTTTGTTTTTTCTTATCAGGAGCAAATTGAGACACATAATGACTAATAATGGTGATTATTAACGACACATAAAAGTTTGGGCTTATCATTAGGTATCTTTACTGGAAAATAAAAGCACATTAGGAGATAAATAGGCAAACAAAACCTCAGAAAATTCATCACAGTATTTCAGTACTTAAAGGAAAGCTACAAAGAGGATAGAATCACTCCCTTCATGGGAAGCCACCGGAAGACAAGAGGCAATGCGTACAAGTTGCACATGGAGGGGTTGCATCCTAATACCAGAATTTTTTTACAGTAACAACAATCATCCTCTGAAACAAAGTTCCCAGTGATGTGGCAGAGTCCTTATCCCTGCAAGTTTTCAAGATGTGATTAGACAGAGTGCTGGATAATCTCACTGAGGCTTCCTTTCCTGTGAGTGGTTGGATTAGATGATCCTTTGAGATCCCTTCCAAACTGGGCTGCTCTATTATTTTATGCTTCTGCCACTATCCCAGCTCACCAGACAGAACTTTTCCAACCAATTTTCAGTTGCATTTATAAACCCACCATTTTCCTCAATTACTTTAACTTTTCAGGACACTATCTAATAAGCAGTGAATTCTAAATTGAACTAGTTTTGTTTTCTGTAACATTTGGTATTTAAGAAAAATAAAGTTGAAACCAGTATTATCCTCAAAACAGTTAATGGATAAAGCTGCCTAACTATTTCTCTTCAACTGGTTTGTTTTGTAGTTGTTGCTGCTGGTTTTGTTTGCTTGTTTTTTACCCAGTCTTCTCTACATTTATTTACATCTCTGATCAAACATGAACGACCAGAGACATCTCATTACGTTCTCTTTAGCCCTTAAAACACTTTTAAACACTTCTTGAGAAACATGAATAGAAGATTGCCAATAGCAAAGTCTCAAAGGTAGAAATTGTTAAATACTTTTTGTTTTGTAGTTTCTAAAGCCAAACACAAAACAAGAACAAGAAGTAAGTAACAACAAGTAAGAACAAGAAGTTCTCTCTACCCACATTAACTCAGGCAGGTATCACATGTTTGGACATGCCAAGGAAACCCCACACAGTAGCAAGTTACCCCATAGCACCCCATGCCCCAACATATTAAGTCTATTCTTTGGGCCTGGCTTTTTTTAATGGAAAATACAAGGGCAATTGAAGTAATTTTACCTTTGAGTGGAAGATTTATACGTTCCCTCAGGTCATTTGCAGGATGCTGCTGGACAAGAATGTGCACTTAGTTGGGTTTTGTAAGGAAGGTGATGTCAGGTACTTTGCAACCCCCCAATAATCTGCATCAAATCTCTATAGCTTCTGAAACAGATTTAAATTATTTCTGATAAGTCAACATTAATTTAAGTACAAGCTTTTAATTTGATTCCATTAAGGATTTCAGGTGTGACCTTAGGCAAGATTCTTAACTTGTGGGGCCTGAGGCAAAAGGAAGCAATGAAAGAATAAATCTATAAGTAGTTGTTACAGATTTGTACAGGTTATACACTGACCCTGATTTAAACAACTTTTCATTAGGCTTTGTACATTTAACACATGTTATCTTTAAATTAATTTATTGTTATAGTAAAAAAGTCAAACAAGACTTCTATCAGTAAATTTTAAAATGCATAAGAACAATAAATGATCGGCTCTCATGGGAGACTTAGGCAGAACAGGCAGTTATTTCAAAGCCCATTGTTTTTCAAAGAAGCTAAAAGAAATTAAAATGCGCACCAATGAGTGGAAAAATACTTGCATCAGACTATGCAAGAAGTGTGAAATAATTAAAGCAGCAGCATCTAAAACTGCCACATATGTTTATGCTAGGTTCTAGCTAAGATCAGCTTTACATTTTAAAAATCAGTATTTTAAAGTTAATTTGAACTTTAAAAATCAGGTTCACGTGCAATTGCCCTCTAACATCACTGGGTTTACCCTTCTCTGCCCTGGCACAAGTAGCTAGAATGATTTAGGGAGCTCATCTTGTCAATTAAGAATGGGATTTTGCTTATACATACATTTTTCCAGGGGAAAAAAAATTAACATCACCTAAGTCATATTCCAAAGTGGGGAAAAAAAATGTGAAATAAAATTCCACATAAAACAAAAAGCACAACTGCAACTGAGCAAGAATGATTACTGGAACATCTTTCTCATTGTTAATTTTTTTTATCTTATTCTCTTATTCTTTAATTTTATTTTTTAAGAACAATACATTTGTTGATTTCTATGCCTCTTGTAGATCAATTAGAAAAGTAGTTTTATTTCTCTTTATTTATGAAGAGCAAAGCCTCCATTCAAATTTAGCACTTGGAACAACTTACTTATATCTAGAGAATGCATAGGGTACCACACTTCTCAATAGATAGATGTTTCAGTGTCATTTCATAGTGAAGGTTGTGACCTTTCTTTACTGAAACCCTAATGGGAAAAATCTTTTCTTTATATACTGTAAGAGTTGAAGGAACAACGGCAGGGAAGATACAAATTCGTACAAACTCCACCTCCAAAGCTCTGAGATTTCAATTGTTCAGAACATTCACAAAACGTTCCTATGTCTGTATTAATCTATGGAGACCATCTCTGCAGATAAAAAGCAATCTTGTTTGGAAATCCAGTGAGTGCCACAACAGAAAAAGAGTAAATAAACAAACAAATTGAAAACAGAGTAAAGAGAAAAAGATATGAACTGCTGGAGATAAAACTAGCTTTACACAGAAGGAGGTGCATAACCAAGTTTCTACAGGTCTACAAAGTGAAACAGATTGCGTCGTTTAGCTACTTACTCCCCTTTTCATGTTGAATACCCTTCCTGGGAAAAAACTCTTCTTATTTTTTTGCTGCACTGAAGTAGTCCATGCTGTCTAAGCAGTATTTAAATCAAAAGCAGGCCAGGCCAATATGCAGCAAACTATCTCAAACTATATTGTCCATGTGTTCAAAATTTGGACATGTAGTTTTCTTGTAGTCCTAACAAGTATAAATAAGGGCTAGGAATAATATATATATGGATAACCACTCAAATTGTGTAGCAAATACACCTCCACCAAAGCCAACATTGAGAAACTCTGGGGATCTGCTTCCTCAGGGAGATTTCAACAGGAAGAGAAGCTGGGTGTAGTAAGGGGATTCCTCCAGGAGTTGCTATGGCTGCCTCTTGATGACAGACATTGTGCACTCTTAATATTTTCCCTGTTGAAAAAAACAATCAACCACCTTGCCCCAAGAAAAAAATAAATAAATCAAATCTCAGAACCAAAGCCAACCACTCTTCATCCCCTTCTCCAACAAAACAACAACAGGAGCATTTTATTCTAAACTAATACTGAAGGACGTGAAGTTTCATGACGTCATTCTCCCCATAAAGTAGTTTTTCTGGTATGCTTTTTGGGGAAGATATCACACCATCTCCTTTTGATGCAAACAAATATTTGTGAAGATTTGTTTTTCATCTTTTTCAGTAGACAAATTAAGCATCAGTTGTAGAAAATGGAGCAACAACAAACTTGGGCTGACATACACTCTCTCAGGCTTTTACAGGCATTTGCAGATATAGACTGTGGGGGGTAAAACCCTTCTTTGTCTGTTCAAAAAGGTGAGCAAATTGCCCAGAGGAAGAATTTGACCTGAAAGTCATCTCTCTGTGGAAGAACACAGTAGCCAAGACTTTATAGTGCTACAGAATAAGCCAATGTACACAAATGACACTATGAAGTTCAAGGCTATTATTTTTACCTGACATTCTTGTGTCTAATGTGAATATACTAGAATTTTGCCTCTTTTGTTTTCCTTTTTGTTTTCTTTTCTCAAGCTGTGCTTCAAATAATACTTTAATATTCAGTTTCATTAGAAGGAACTTGAATAAAATAAAATACTTCACCACCATCTTGTGAATGTCTTCACATTTCTTAATTATCTGGATATGATTTGTATTCCATGAAAGCTATGTGAGGTCAACATCCTTTATTAAAACATAACAAAAACATTATATCACAAAATAAATTAACATTGATTTAATAGTGAAATAGAATTTCACCAGTAGACCTCTAGTTCTCAAATATACTAGCACTAAATTTAGTATTCTTCTGAGATATTTCTTTGAGCAAACAAAATGATTTGAAAATAAGTCCATCCAAAATGAGAGATAAGAATTTTTTTCTGCAATATTTCTCCAGATTTTAAGAAAATATATTCAAAAATTATTCTTTCGTTTAAATACAAATGTGAGAACAACCCTGACTTGGTAAAAAAGATTTGAGCAATCTTACAAGTGCTTTACTACTCTCTTTTTCAGGTAATTAGCTGTTTAAAATTGTGCATGGAGAATCAATCTCTCTTAAAAATCAAGCAATATTTTAATTGTGTGGAAAATTTCCAAGTTAGCTACCAGAACACTTACTGTATTTGCTTCCCTTTTTTGATCACTTTGCCTTAAATTGTCTTTTATAATGTCCTATATCTTACGTGTCACCTATGTATTGATCATAGATAATTTTTTTCTAGATGGAGGTGGTACAAAGTGTGGATACATTCAAATTAAAACCAGCCTAGTAATTCAGCTGAAGGCATGAAAGTGTTTGAATAGACAAATATACCTCTTTCTAAGTCACATTTACAAGTGATATGTATTTTCATTTGTGGGAAAACCCAGCATACTCAACAGCTATTACAATAAAAGCTAATAATTTAATTCTTTAAGAGACAATAGGGTTTACCAGAAAATGCCCATAAAAACTGTAAGTCAATGTGACTACTAAAATTTTATTTAGAGTGGCATTCTCAAAAGCCTAATTTTTTAAATGCAAGGATCAGTTCTAATAAATCTGTGTTTAAACATCAACGCAGAAAAGATATTTTACAGATCACAGAATCATAGAATCATAGAATTGGGTGGGTTGGAAGAGACCTCAGAGATCATCAAGTCCAACCCTTGATCCACTACCACTGCAGTTACCAGCCCATGGCACTGAGTGCCACATCCAGTCTCTTTTTAAACATCTCCAGGGATGGAGAATCCACTACTTCCCTGGGCAGCCCATTCCAATGCCTGATCACTCTCTCCGTAAAGAAATTCTTTCTAATATCCAACCTAAACCTCCCACGGCACAACTTAAGACCGTGCCCTCTTGTCTTGATGTTCAGAAACTCACAATTTGCAGCTTTGTCAAGGTATAACAACTAACAATTAACAATAGATTATATTGAATTCAATCCACGCATTCAAATTGTGAAGATAAAGGTTACAAATTTAAACTAAACATTTTCCAGAATGACAGAATGTTTTCACTAGCTCATATTTTCATGGGTTAAAACACAGTTAATGTTTGAGTTCTACCTTCCCATCATATATTATTTTTCATATTTTCATACATAGTTTGTCAGTTTTGTCTTCTCCATGCATGAGTGCTGTTGTTACCCAGTAAACACCCGATATTAGAGCATCCTGATACCTTTCTAAGCTAGATATTTACTCATTTCACAGTGTCAGAAGTAGAAAAACAAACATCATCATCGCAGAAGATGGTTTTGTGATTACACCTCAAGAGCCATGATTAGAAATCAGATACTCTGTTTTGCAGTATTTTGCTCCAAGCCAACAATCAGAGTGCCTCCTTTCACTCTGTACAATTCACTGTGGTTTTAGTATAATGTAATCATCCCAAAGTACTCATGTAATTAGAGACTTTTAACTTCATTACTACTGATGGAATTTGGACTAATTAATATTTCCCAAAAGAACACTTAGCATAATCTTCATTTTGACAATAGACCATGAAAATTAAAAGAACAAATGTATGTGCATTTCCAGCTGTCTTTGAATTATGACAGTGACATTAATAATTTGTTATATTCATTGCTCAGCATTTATTTGAACTGCTCATAGAGCATGATAAACATAATTAAAATTAATGAAACCTTAAAGAATACACAGAGGAACAGATGTCTACGCCATTTTTATTTGCTACTTAAACGAGAACTCTGAAGTCAGAGGTTTACATCTAATATTTGATTTGTGATAGTTAACTCCTGTGTGATTAATTGATATGAAACTTCTTCACTCAGAGGGTAATTAAACACTGGAACAGGCTGGCCAGAGAGGTAGCTGAACCACTATCTCTGTAAGTGTTTAAAAAACTTAGAGATGTGGTGCTGAAGAAAATGGTTTAAACACTGGATTTAGTAGGGTTATGGTTATGGTTGGACTAAATTGTCTTAAAGATCCTTTCCAACCAGAATGATTCTGTGATACAGTTATCTTTCTTATTTTAAGGCTGCTGAAGTGCTGGTAAGAGGTTACCAAAACAAAAGCAATTATTTATGAAACAATTCTGTGACAACTTTCACATGGAACTCAAAAACATTTCTTGTAGTGATGGAACTTATAAAGCTTTACCAACTTAAAATTAAATTCTTACTGTTCTGAAAATACTGTAGTTTCAGTTTTAATTAAAAGCAAATAAATTGGCATGCATATAGTACGTGTTCATTATAGCTATATTTTACTATGTCACCTGCATCTAACAAGAAGTTTGGGTTCCTGGCTCAGATACTTCAGAATTCTTTTTCTGAATTAAATTCTATACCTTCAGTAAATTAATTTTTGAATAGAGATTTTTGTCCTGGTTTGGGCCAGGATAAAGGTAACTTTCTGTTTTGTAATTTTGTTTTCAGCTAAGTCCCTTGTAAGTAGCTGCTCTTGCTGAAATTAACAGCAAGTTTCTCAGTCAGTGTCTGCTTCTAGGACTCATAACACTTGATGTTTAAATTTACAGCTAGAGACTGGGATGCAGAGCCAAGGACACTGCTCAGCTCTGAGGAACATTTTGCCCTTCTGAAGGAGAGAAGGAGTAAAGAAGTCCCACCTGCAGCCCTCCTTTGGGGAGGAACAGAGAAGATAGATGCCAGAACTGACCAAACAGAGTATTCCATCCCATATACATCATACTCAGTATAAATTTGAGGGATCACGAGGGTCAAACCCCTTCCTGCTTCCACTTCTTCACCTGTCCCTGTTTGCTTTGGCATCCTGGGAGGATTCCATCCATTCCTCTGCCTGTGCTCCTGATCCATGCCAGCCCATATCTGGGTGTTCCTGCCTCCAGTTCCCGACTGCTGCTGACTCCAGGAGTCCAGCCTGGACTTTCCCAGGGCTGCCCTGCAGCCTCGGTGGTGACGTGAGAGTTACTGGGGGAAAAGGGGGGAGGAACATGGTATCAATTTTCCTATATATTTAGTAATTTTTCCTTTTTATCATTACTGTTTCATTACAGTTGTGTAGTTTAGTTTCCAACCCATAAGCATCTCTCCCTTATTCTCTCTCATTTCTTTCTCAGGGAGGGGGATTAACAGTGAGCACCTCTTATTTGGTTTAATTGCCAGGCCAGTGTTAAACCATGACAATGCTGAATCCCAAACTTAGAATAATAAACTTCAGTTTGTGCCTTGTCTATAATCTGGAAGCAGTAGATTCTTTTCCCAAGAGTTTGCAGCACAATTGTATTTCCCCAGGCTATAAATGTATTACAGTGCTTTGACTTGACTTGGATCAATCCTTTTCAGTGACAGGTTCATGCTATGGAAACCTTAAACTGTTTTGAGGCAATTCTTGTGGAAAATGTTAGCTGCAAATAATTCATCATAACGTTTAAACAGAATTATGCAGTAGAGCTCCGTCAGATCCCTCCAGCTAAGTGTACAAAGCCTGAATCTGTCACTGGAGGCAAGGAAACATGGAGGCTGCCCATGTTTCACTTCTAGGTCTCAACTGACCAGTTCTACCTCTGTCCTTTCCTATAAAGCTACCAATTATCTGGGGAAGCAATTGAGCTGTTACCTAGAACAAAACTTACGGAACAAAAAAACGTATGTTTGATGCTAAACAATTTAATTTTCTCCTCTAGTTGTTTTGTCCTTAACTGTATCAGAGGGACGAATACTGATGAATAGCATCCTATTGATCATCAAATTCACCTACTATTTGAATGTATTTAGTTTTGCACAAAACAGGTTTGGATAATTCTTCAGTTTTCTATGCTATACCATATAGCCATATGTGGGTATTTCAGGGGATGTTGCTCAGTGCACCTATGTCCATTTATCCCACACCAAGAGCTTTAACCATTTTTCTCATTCATATTTTTTGTTATGTCTGCAAAAAGCTAATGGTGTTGCAATAAATAATCAGCTAGCATATTCAAAATTTTAACTGCCAACAGAATCTTCTAAAATAATGCAAATTGAATACTATTCATTTTGCTTTCCCCTCATAACTGCCTACATAGTTATAATTTCTTTGAACAAAATAGCACAAGAAAAATTAAAATTTTTATTGTTATTCATCTCAACTGGCCTCAGAAACAAAGCTGCAGACTAGAAGGGTTACGTATTATCACTTTTTCCTTGCTGATAAAACCACCAAACTGTAGCGTACCAAATTAGATGACAATTTGAGATCATATGCTCACCCTCCCAAACCTGTTCACTGGTAGTACAGGACACCAACATGTGGCCTCTAGTCTACTTCACACTGTTTTCTAGGGTGGGCACTTGCTTTTTAGACTCCCCTCAGTCTGCACTTTGAATATATCATCTAAGCCTAAGTCATGCCCAGCCTGAGCTAGGTCACCCATGCATGATGCCAAGCCAACATATCTTGTTCCTCTCTCTACCACAACACTGTCTAGTAGAAACTGAAAATAAAGCATAGAACACCTTCATCTGACACTTTGGAAGTCTAGCTGATCTGGATGTGAAGGATCTGGAGACAGGTATAGGAGGATTACAGTATCCAAAGCTTCCATTCTGCGTTATATGGATTTTCCATATGTTGCTTATGAAGAATGCAGAGAGGCAGAACCACTGTAGTACCATTTTGAAAGATGAACATAAACGCATATAAATATATATAAACAACTAACCACTAAAAAGAAAACAAGGAAGTTAGCAAGGAATTATACATCTACCTCAGAGCCTTGCTTTTTATCTCCTATTTTTCAAAGTTTTCATCTGGGATGTAATTTTTTAGACTGTTTGTCTCTTGGCATATGTGTATGGCAGAATTTTATATAGCAGTTGCAAAAAAAAATTATGAAGTCAGAAAAATTGGTTCCAAAAATAATCCACAAGTGACTCCAAAAAAAGATCATCTTCCCATTTAGGAAATGAATACATTAAGAATCATTTAAACTATGGCCTATTATTAAATTCAACCTTCATCTGAAGAGTTTGATTACTCTCATTGGAAACTTTTGAAATTACAATTCTGTGTACAAATTGCATTTGCAGACCACTTGCTGTTTTATTTTTGAATACTTCCTTCCCCAAACTGAGTACAAATCAAACATGTTTTTCACTCCCGTTATACATTTTTCTTTTATGTATAAGCAACAACAATAGCAAATGCAGATAAATCCAGAAGCTGCATACTTGGCCTTCTAAAATTTGGCTCACAAGTATGGACAAGTATCATCCATTGATCTATATCAACACTATTTCTCTGGGTTGTTAGCTGCTATTGCTTTCTTGAACAGACACAGATTTATCACATCATAATGTACGAGGAAAAGACTTATGATACTGATGTTTCAAAACCAGCAGACATGCAGTCTGTCGAGATCTCTGATGTTCATGGCAAGTATAATTCTTAACATTAATGGAAATATAAGTATACAGCTCATAACCTCAACCAACAGTGCTCCAAGATATCCTGCAGATTTAATAAAGAGATCACAATGGTTCAGATCCCTGAATAAATGGAGTTCATTTCTGTGATTCTACAGTTCCGTGAAATTCCATTTTTGCTGGCACTTTTACTTGGCTTTGGCTTAAGCTGTCAATTATTTTTTTGCTCAGTTGCCCAAAGTGAAGGACAGTGTTCATTTTGCTTGCAGAGTTTTCATTAAAAAATTCATGATGTTTTTTCCTAATTAATGGTAAAGCTGTGCAACTCTAGATTTCATTGACACTAAAATTATCTTCTGGAACCTGCTTTGTCTCATTTTCTCAAATCAGTGAAGAAACTAATCTCTTCAGCATATTAATTGTATACTTCCAAAAATGATTTTGCAAAATTTTACATTGACAAACTTGCTTTTCAAACTGGTTTCCCTACATTACCAAACATCCTGAACAATATTACCTGCTTAACCTCTACCGAAAATCCTATGATTCTGAGAACTGCTTCTGATAGATTTTTAGTTCCTTCTGGAAGAACAAAGCAAAACAAAAATCTCGACAAAAAGATTCATAAATATTTAACAAGTTTAAAAAATAAAATTAAAAAAACGGCAAGGGGGGTGGGAAGAAAGGTTAACACTATTTTTCAAGAAGTTTTGAAATAAAAAAAATACCAGAAGGAAGCAGAGAGGGGAGCAAAGGTAGGCAAAGAGACAAACAAAAAGAAAAAACTTATGCAGATAAAACTTGTGACAATTCACTACTTGAGCTGAGGTTCTCTGATCTTCCATTTGTTTTCAAATGCTTTGTCAAAACCAATGTTACTGTGCTCATTAGAACTGCATTTCATTCATTAGTAATTTAGATATTGTGCCAAAATGCCAAGATACATGTAGACAGCTGCATACAGAGTGTACTTCTCTTTACAGAATGGTCACAGATAGCTGCTTTTCCTGATGTTTTACTGTCAATCAGCATAATGAGTGAGCTAACCATCAATGTTTCTGGAGCATGCTTGCATGCATTTAAAGCCACTTATACAAGCACAGTGAGGACTCTTTGTTCTGAATTAGGTTATTCATTTGTCTTGTTTTTAAAATAATTGGGAGGGGGGGGGAGAGGGGGAAGAGTAAATCCACTTTGAAGGGATGCAAAGATGCTTGAAACAGAAACAGATGACCTGTTGTTGTATGTCCATGTGAAAATTAGGAGTGATCTGCTCTGAAGCTGTTACTTATTAAGGTACCGAGAAAAGTCTCCCTGCTGTAAGAGGCAATGCATTATCTACAACAGAGCTGAATAAGGGGTTCAGTGCTCTGCTAAGCTAATTCCCTGTAATGCTTCACACTATGGAAACTACTCAGAACATATAGCACAACATATGTAATTTCTTTGCACATCTTAAACTCCACACAACATAAGAGAGAGCAGCAATTTTTCTGGTGCTTAGAAAAAGTTTCCTTTTTTAACTAAAAAATTGAATATTTACATGGTGTTTTTTGTCAAAGGAGCACTAGTTATTAGTTTACATTGAACCCTTATGAGATACATAAAGAACTTGCATACTAAGAAGCATGGGCACTTTTGTATGAAACAACTGGCATCACTGTAAGAAAGTATGTTCGGTGATGTATCACAAAATATTGAAACTACATTGAAACTAAAAATGTTGAGAAAATTTATTTGTGATATATTAACTGAGCAGCTCCAGCTATCCTGGTAGCTTTTCCCTGAACCCACTCCAATTTACCAATGCCTTTCTTGTACTGAGAGTTTACCAATGCCTTTCTTGTACATGACCAATTTGAGAGCACCAAAATTAGATGTAGATTGTAGTCTAAGTGATTAATATGATCCCTTCCTGTGGTCTCTTGGCTAAGCCCAGGATGCTTTTGACCATCTTTACTGCTAGGACATGCTGCTGGCTCACTTGCAGCTTTCTGTCTGCCATGATACGCAGTGTCTTTTCCACAGAGCTGCTCCCCAGCAAATTCATTACAAACCTTGGAATGATTAGGATGTCCCCCCAAGTTCCTCAACATGATTATACTGCTACATGAGGATCAGCGGAGCCAAGTCAGATATGGAGATGCACTCTCTCAATCCTTCCCAATAATCAATGGTGTGAAACAAGGCTGAATTCCCGTACCCACTCTATTCACAATCTTCTTCAGTACAATGCTCCAAAGGACCACGGCAGACCTTGATGAAGAAAATGGCATTTACACCTGATAGGGTACTGATGGGAGCCTATTCAACCTAAGCCTATTCAGCCTAAGCCCACACCAAGACCCTAAATCACCACGCCCCAGAGCTGCTTTTTGCTGACAATGTCACCCTCACTGTTCACACAGAAGCTGCTCTGCAGCAGATACCATCCTGCTTTGCAGGGGCTGCAGGTCAATTTGGGCTGGAAGTCAACTTGAAGAAGAAAAAAAGTTCTTTACCAGCCTCCACCACAGGAAGACTTCCATCATCCCCACACCACCAGAGGCAAATCAGAGCTTAAGTCAGTCAAGCTGTTCAGCTATCTGGGATGCATTATTTCCTCAGATGCCAAGATCACCAAAGAGACAACAGATTAGCAAAGGCATACAGAGCATTCAGAAGACTTCATGATAGAGTCTGGAGCAATAAACACCTGAAGAAAAGTACAAAGATCAGTGTCCACAGAGCCATTGTACTGTCTACTCTTTTATATGGGTCTGAATCATGGGTCATCTACAGCCACCACCTGCAACTCCTTGAACGCTTCCATCAGTGCTGCCTCCATACAACCCTAAACATCCACGGGACTGACCCTATGACCAATGTTCCTGTCCTTGAACAGGCAGGGCGCACCAGTATGGAGGTCATGATACTGAGGATGCAGCTGTGCTGGGCACGACATGTCTCCAGGATGGAGGATCACCACTTCCCTAAGATTATGCTCTGCCCCAAAAGAGGAGCCCCAAAGAGGAGATACAGGGACTCTCTGAAACAATCCTTCCGCTATGGCCATACTGACTGACAGCAGTGCTCCACTCCAGTCTCCAGTCGGGAGACATGGAGACACCATCCATAACGCTGCTGCCTCCTTTGAGAACACAGCAGAATCAGTCTGGAGGAGAAAAGACAGCACAGAAAGACCTGTGCCTTGGCTGTCCCCTTACAGGACACTTTCTACTCTGCCTTTTGCAACCACACTGAATGTCCCACATTGGCCTCATCAGCCATCAGCGCGCTTGCAGCAAGCATGGGGAGAGACCCTCTGATATCTTCGTTCATGAAGCCAAGACACGATCATGTAACATCATTACAGTAGTGAACTTGAGAGCCAAAGAGAATGATTATAAATTAATTAGTAGATATTTAGACTATTAAGAACTCGAAAGATGTTTTACATTTAAATCATCCATACATTTAAAATTATTTAAATGTCACAGGGCATACCATGTATTATAAAATATGCTAAAAGGTAACTGGAAAAGATTCATAGTTTAAGTAATTCCTACTTTGTGGAAATACAGTACTGAAAGTTCACCAAAAATAATATGACTGTGCACAATGGTTAAAAAAACCCTGCTTAACAGCTTGTCTTTTTTTAATCTGATGATATTCACAGGAGAAGTTTTACTTTTTTAAAGAGTGAGTGAATTTGTGGATGTGCGTGTGTGTACGGGAGAGAGGAATATTGACTAATATAATCACTACTTTGGGATAGACATTTGACTAATTAGCATACAAGCAATTAAAATAAATAGCCTAAATTATTTCATATTTCTGACTTAAGAGCTAGTGTTTGATTAATCTGTCATGGAAACTGTCATATGTGATCTGATTAGTATTTAACAATGACTAGCTTTAAGAACACATAGACTCTATATGATAACAAAATCATACCCCCAGAGGAGACAATTAGAGATAATTATCTCATTTTTTGATGAGAGTGAATTGGATTATTAGGCATTAAGCCTTCCTGGTAAAAAAAAAACAAAAAATCACCACCTCATAACTACTTCCTTTTAAATTCATACAGCTAACATTATTTCTGGCATCCAGTCTTACACTGGTTACTCTAATAGAATGACTGAGTGCCAAAGTTAATTTCTCTAGGTCTTAGTAAATGAGAGCCTTGAAATTTGTCTCATTTTCTATTGCTGTCCCATCACACACCTACTACAGAAACAATGATCTCTCAAAACTAGATCATCTGCTAAGCATAGTACTAGCTGTAGGGTCAGTGAATTGCACAAGGGATATTTAAGTGTAAATGGACACTAAAGGCTGGGAAGGCTGCCTGTAATCACTTAGCCCACTCCACAAAAGCTCTTCCCAAACCTGTATAACGCATTCTGAGCTTGCTTCTGCTAGTACTCTTTTAGTGGTGGAAGGCTAAAAGCTGAGGGAGACACTGTGTGATTCTGTCTTCAGAAGCTGACATCTGAGCACTGAGTGGTCAGGGAAGGCAGGCCTCAGACAGCCCTGACTCTTCTCTCCAGTTAGACAGAGAAGGGCCAGTTGAGAGAAGACCTCTCACTTTCAGGCAGCTGCAGAGAGCAAATTAGGAACAATCAGTCCTATTACACAGTACTGACATCCACAGCACAGCTCCACCACAGCCGTGTTTGAAAAACTTCTAGTCCTCCCACATTGAACTCTTTGCTCTGGTGGAACCAGTAATCCCAGCAAGGGCCAGTTAAAATCTAATCTGCAAGCTGGACAGCCTCTAGACTAGCCTAACCAAGAAGTACATCATTTAGAAGGAAAGCACAGTTCACCTCAGTAGAGGACCATAGAATCATAGAATCATTTGGGTTGGAAGAGACTTCAAAGGTCATCCAATTCCAAGCCCTCTGCCATGGCAGGGACACCTTCCCCCCTTCCACCAGACCAGCTTGCTTAATGTCCTCCTGTTCATCCTGTTCTTGAATGTTTCCAGGGTTGGGACAGACACAACTTCCTTTGGCAACCTGTTCTGGTGTCTCACCACCCTCACAATTGAAGAATTTCTTCCTAATATCTAATATAAATCTACCTTCTTCCAGTTTAAAACTGTTACTCCTCATAAGGGTAAGAATCTTAATGAAGACGATGCTCTTCTTGATGGAACAGCTATGGTCCCATAACAATAGTTCCTGAGTGCTCTAACCACCTACTGCAATTACCCAGGGTGTGAGAAAAGAGGAAAAGGAGTCTTAAAGGGTGATAGGCTTATAGGGTTGATTCCTTCAAACTAACATATGCTTATTTACAGATTTCAAGCAATAAAGAACACTTCTCTGTCACAATCTATAAGGGTGGGTGCTATCACCTATTAAGCGGGGAAAAAATAAAGTCCCTGGGGTGGATGAGCCACAGTGTAAGCAGAGAGGCCTAATGTTCCAAGCACAAGGGATGCTGTTCAGCAGCAAAACCAAGAAACGAAACAGGGTTCCCTGGATTTGGATATTTTTCCAGAAAAGCAATTTCTGCAGTGAACTTCATTGCCTTACAATCAACTCTGCCTCAAACAAGATATCTGAACAACTGAAAACTGGCAAGTTCTGTCACTGTACTGCTGGATGAAAATGAACAGGTAATTTTTTATATTCTTTGTGATCTTGGCCTGCAGTATTGGCAAAGTGATGCCTGCTGTCTGTTTTGAGCATATTGAGTCCAGTAGAGGAGCACATTATTGATGCTTCCAGTATTTGAAGGACTTCTTGTACTGATAGATGTTCTCAGCTCTATTTTTATAGAGTTCCATTTTTAATGTATACATTTCTCTCTCTTCCTCATTGCCTGGGTGATCCTGATTTATAAGCACTGTAGGTCAACTATAAAAAAGTTTCGATTTTCTGAGATCTCTCTTTGAAAATGAAATGGCTATTTTGAGGAGTAAAAATTGGCATAGAGCAGAGAAAAAAGTGGAGCACGTATAAATAAATATGTCCTTGCAGCCATAGAAGAATGATGATGAGGGTTATTAAAACTAGATATGACCTTTATTCCCCCTGCTTCTGGCAATTTCTGGAAACCGAAAAGCTTTGCTTCATTTACAGCTGAAAACCCAAAGGCATATATATAGCTATTATAGTGTTTCCATACTCAGATATTCCATAGCTAGGAAAGTTTTTATTGAACTGCAATTTTAGAATTAAAACTAATGAAAAATAATCCCTGCACACTGAATAGGATCTGAAAGAAATATGGTAGGTATTGACAATTAATAAATTAAAATTGAGGTAGTTGGGGCAGATCTCATCTTTATCTGTATGCGTGGACAGTGCAATAAAACAATTCTAATTGAAAGATGTCTCTAAAGTAATATTGCTCATGATGTTACACTTTATTAAAACAGAATGCATGCAATGATTATTTCAGTATCATACTGAACCAATAGGATATTGTCTGAGACTTTTGACCCTCTTAAATGTTTCAAAATTCCTCCAGCAATTTCCTCTAAAATTTTTACTAGCTTTACTTTTGCCTTCTATTAGGTCAACCTAATCAAAAGCCAAATTAAAACATTGAGCCTAAGCATCCTCTAATGTATTTTAAATGCTACTGTAGGGAAAAAATTAAAGCCAGAATGCGTACAAGTATCTCCCATCAGCCTTTGTTTTCCATGTCACATTATAAAAATTAATTTTATGTTGACTTAGATGACCTGGAAATTGTCTTTACCGGAACTTTTTATTTTAAAAGACTATACTGGCTATTATGACTTATTGATTTACTAATTGTAGATTTCTTTCTTTAATGTTGAACTGCAGGCATATTCTAGACCATAAACTTTATTAAATGCAACCAAGAATGCTTTGATTCATTTACTTGTTTTCTTGCACTAAGTCAGTTAGTTTCTCAACAGTGATTTTATATTTGAATTTTCTACACACGATGAAAGATCCTGGAGTAGAGAAGGAAGTACTCCACCCCCACTTTTGCTTCTCCATTCACTATAACTAACAAAGGAAAAGGAAGAGGAAAAGCCACAATTTCAATGTTCTGTGCATTACAGTTGGGAAAGTCCCTTTATTTTCTTTTTTCTAAGAGCACTAATAAATGTAGTATATAAAACAAAGACTTTTGGCCTGAATTGTTGTGGCTCTGTTATTGTTTTCTGAGAGAATTATATAAACTAGAGCGACACCAATGAATATTTGATAATGAAGTATTTTAAAAGGTTTTGATGGTTAAAGTTTATGTGAACTTTTTATGCACAATATTGGTATCCTCTTGGCACCAAGTGATTTCACACCACATAAACAAAAAGAGAATTAAAAGTTATAGTGAGGTTTAATGGTTGGAAGGGACCTTATGAAGATCATCTGGTTCCAAGCCCAGGACATCTCCACTAGACCAGGTTGCTCAAAGGAAACAGAATAAGTCCATTAAAAATAATTATGCATATTAATTATACCACTGCAGCTGACATCATTCTTTCAAGTTTGAAAGTCTCTTGCAATCTCAGTAGAATCTCCCAATTTTTCTTTCCCAAATATAAGTGCAACTGCTTAGGCATTTGTGGTGCTAGCTTTTGCACTGTGTAGAACTCTCCCTTTTCATCTGTCCAGTTTAAAAAGAACAGAACTATTTTTGTTCTTAGTAGCACAGTGAAGCATAATCTACTTCCTTGCACAATCTCCAGTCCAGCTGAATGCCTGAAAGGAAGAATCGGGGAATACATTAAAATTAGCACAACATCCACAGACTTATTCAACAGTCCTTCCTACTGAAGGTCCTTTTCTAAGCATACTTAATCAGCCAGCTATCTGAATGGGGAACTCAAATCTTATTTGTGACACACATATAACCTACAATCAGCATCAGCTTATACTGAAACCAGCCCATTGGCCTTTATGGTTACACAGCCACAACATCCCGTGAGTCAACTTTGTACTTTGTAAGGAGCAAAAAAGAAATTAAAAATGTTTTTTTTTTTTATACATGAAGGAAAAAAAACACCAAAAAATGACAACTGAAGCTGCTTTTGTACTGGATTTTCACCCCACCCCAAAATAAATAAGAAAAAATAAGTTAAAGACACACATTGCTTCAAAGAAGCACCTAAATCTATTTTTCACAGCTACATCAACAGGTCCTCACAGAAAAGGTTTTAAGGAGGTTTTAATTGTTCCAACATCAGCAACTCCTTTTAACAGAGATTTATAAGCATGACCAAGACGGAGACAATCTAGCATCCTCATTAACTGTCACACAAGAGATGAAAACAAGACTTGTGAAAATGCCCACTAAATTTTTATTAACCCAGATTTGGTTTTTCTTTTTCCAGGATAACATTTGGTTTTGAAAAATAAAGTTTCTCCATTATATCCACTCACTAATTACCATTCTGCACTCCGTTCTACAACATGACACAAATTCATTGTATTGTAGGCATCCTCTTCAGGAAGGCTACTGAAACTGGAGTGAATCCTTCATCTGTAGACAGAGACAGATCCACTAAGGTAATTCAGATATGAAGAAGACTAAATGGTCTTTATCAGGAGCCACTCTCTCCCCAATACCTAGAGAGATAAAACACAATAACTACACACCTAAATAAGTATTTCAGCTCTGGGAGGCTCATGCAGACTGCGTATTTACATACTTAAAATAAAGCTCATTTTCCTGCATTAAAAGTCACACTAGACCTTTTTTTTTTTTTTTTTTTTTTTTTTTGTAGTGAATATTTTTCAAGTTGAAATAATAACTTGGGATACATATTTTTGGGTGCTCATTACCTTCTTTCTCCAAATCTGCAGTGAAAACCTATATCTGTTGTTCAAGCTTTCACTGTTCTTACCAACACTTTAACATTCAAGCAACCAAAATTGAAAACAGATAAACTTCAGTCCTGTTTTTTTTGCAAATTTTTTTCATGCAAATTGTAGAGAGCTCAATTTGTCACAAAATTAACTTTGCTTTTTTATGAGGGCAAAGCCAAGACTCTGTACCTTCAGCTACCCCTTTATCTCTAACACAGGAGATAATCAGGAGTCTTCAGGAGACATCAAAACTAAAGTAAAATGCAATTCCCTATGAATATCAACGTATGAAAGAAGAAAAAGAATTGATAAGGAGAAACGAAAAGATGAGATGTCAGTTCCTATTTTGAAATGAGTTATCAAATGACACCACTTGAGGAGAGAGACTGAAAGAGCATATTTCGGTTCTAACAGGTTTACTCTCTGTGATGCCACTGCACAATTATTATAACCTGTTGTTAGTGATCCAGGGAGGGCCTGTATAAATAGAAAAAAACATATTTTAAAAGGTGCAGGCACTAAATCCTCCCTCAGTGACAGTGTAATTTGTGTTGGTAGATGTCTGTAAAGAAAGATTATTTTCTCACTACCTTCCTAACCTGTTTGTTACATAGACCAGGCACCCAAAAATTTAACACTGAGCAAACAAGATTCAATCCTGCCAGGTTTACTTTACAAATTCCCCTCCCTTTTTTTTTTTTCTTTAGTTTTATCTTAAAAAGTTTATTATGTATAGGCTTTCTTTCACCACTTCATGATACACCTTTTGTAGTGACAGACATCTCACTTTGGCAAGATGCAAACATAGCTGAGCATTTTCATCACCAAGTTCCCTTTCAAGGGGTTTGCAACAAAGGTTGGAATTAAAAAATTATAAACAGGGCAGTCTCACACATGGAAGAAAAAGGAAATTAAAGCTAACAAACTCAATGGCTAAGGAAGATAAAATACAGTATTTTTTTCTTCAAGCTTTCAGTGTTACATGGTATAGAACTGAGTGGATGGTAGTTTTCTCAGACTGATCTGTTTCTTCTGTTGCAACAAAATCAAATCCTCTTCTGGACAACAGAGAAACACCCCACCAGTGATTTTCTCTTGAATTCATGCACTGGCATCCTGTGCTTGTTCCAGGATAAACATTAACTTATATAAAAACATGACCCTTATCACTAGCAAGTAAAAACTGGGTTAGACAATTAGGTTTCTTCCCTCCTTCCCTTCCCACTTAGAGCAGTATGTCTTTCAGCTGTAATTTATGCAGGAGTACAATGAACCACTTAGGTCATGAGTGGAATTATCATTTATTAAATACACACAACTTCTTGTAGAGAAAAACAGCTATTTCTTCAGCATAGTATTTAAAGATAGGAGATTTTTGTGCCCCTTTATATGTCTAATTTTGATTCACATGTCTTATTTTGTGCTTTTGAACAGTTACATGCATTTCATTTATCAGTCTCTTCACTGTGGTACCTTGTGGTTTCCCTGTTATGCACAGGCAAAGCAGTCCAAATGATGGGATTACTCACACTTTGTACCTTACTTGACAAAGCAACCAGTGAAAAGTGCAACATAAGCTTCCACTCCATCAGTAATGAATATTCCAGATTAAATCTTTCTGAACAATTGAAGCATTATGGATGATTTTACTGCATATTCAAATTTGGAAACCAAAAATTGTGTTAAAATTGTCTAGAAAAAAATACAAATAATAAAAGAGTACTGAAATCTATTAAAATAATTATGTCAATGAGGGAAGGGAGAGCAAACACTGAGAAATTTGTTCTGATGTCACAGCTGACCCTGCTTTGAGTAGTTTGGACTAGAGACCCTCTAAAGTTCCTTCCAACCTGAGTTATTCTATGTTTCTATGGAGAAAGGTACCATCACTTAAAATGCCAGTCACATTTTCTCTGGGACAACACAGAAGGTATGCCATCAAAAACAGAAACTGAATATCCAAGAGAAAGATTAAGTAATTCTAGCAGAAGCACAGCTGGGCTTCAGAGAATTAAAAATAAAGCCATAATAAAATGTATGCCTGTTAAAAAAACACAAGGGAAGAATCCTTTGTGGCTACACAGTTGATCTGCACTGAAATGTTGGCACAACTGGTATCAGAAAGAGTTGCAAGAATAATAATGAAGCTGATGGATAAATCTAGGAAGACACTGTGCACTGGAAAAAAAACCCCACAATGTAATATAGTCTTTAGCAAGAGGAAAGGAGAAATGTCAGAGAGGTACATTTGCAAACTGATGTTCATTTTGTGGAAGTTATTTTGGCAATGATGTTCATTTTCAGATAGCTCAGGTAATTTCTTATTTAAAAGCAAGCACGCTACTTTCTTATTGAAAGTACAAGGTACCTTTATTCAGACTTTAAAATACATTTTGTATTCCTTTTCCTTCTATTCTGCTACTTTAAGCCTTTAGGAAATCTTCAATTTTTTATTTGCAAGGTTGAAAGTCCTGATATCACAATACTCACTCATGCAAAAAGGCAACAATAATGAGTCTTCATATGAGAAGCACAAATAACCACTGTGCAACTACAGACTCCTAGTTAGAACAATCTCTTTTGGCCTTATTGGAAAAGAGGAATCCCTCCTCCCAAAAGACATTTTCAAAACAAGAAAAAAATCCTGATATGGCAGTGCTTCTGTCCACTTTTCTATGTTCAGCTCCAGACAGGACTTTTCAGAGGACCACAGGTTCATTAAACTACTGCAGATTTAAGTATTCATATTTTGGTTTCTATTGATTCCATTTGTTGATTTGTATTACAATTTTTTTCCACTTCTTGAAGATTCCAATTTCTTATTCTGACTTGCTGATTAGTCTTCTGCAAATCTTTATCACATGAACTCACAGTCAAGTTCCACACTGAGCTTTTGAAAGACTATATTATGATATAGGCAATGTTGTTTAAGCATTACAAAAGGAATAAGTATGCTATTATTTGAAATATGGCAATTGATGTTTTAGAAGCACTTTATAAAAATTACATGTAATTGAAAAAAGAAAAAGGGATTGAAGAACATCATGGAGTTTGAGACTTGCTTGCTTGCTTTACACTTCAGACTAGAGAAAAATCTCAATAACAATATATTCTTTTATATAACACTCAAAAATAATCCACAGTATGAACTTTTCCACTATTCCCTTGTGTTTATTTTAGCTTCAAGAGTCTTATCAAATGCACTGAATGGTGTAATTTTGAGAACTAGAACGAAAGTGATGTAACTATAAACAATTCATGCATATATTTCTACTTTGGAACTTTCCATTTGAAGATATTTCTGTTTAGCATTTGTGAAAAAATTATCATTCCCTTTTTTATTCAGTTGGGGTTTTTTTATCCATTCCCTGTGACATGTAAAACAAGTTGTTTAAGTAAAAAGAATGATGCCAGTCTGGTATTCAGACATTAGTCTTGCTGTTGAGTTTAAAACAGAGGATAATCAACTTCAGTATTGACTTATTCTAGACTTATAGTAGTTACAGGAAAGTTTTGCCAAGCCAGCAGTTGTCTAAGGATGCAGCAAAGAACAGGGGCATAGCGATGTTTCTGAGTATTCTCTTCTATGCTCCTGAGGAAAAATGAAACTTGCTGTCACTGCCAGTGACTCTGAGGTCTTTACCTTCTGCCCTTGTCTCACTGACAACACTCAGCTATGGTCTGAGCTACCCATGTCAGCTGACATCACAGTATATTCAGAAAAAATTCTAATGAAGAGTGATGCTATGATTCTGCCAGGAAAATGATAGCACACCTACTCTCTTGCATGCACTTTCACTTCTCTTTGTGCAGACATACTGAAACCAGTAGGCAAATCCAAAAAAACAGACTAATTTCCTGGCAATTATGAGAAATTTACACTTGTTCTCATCTCTGATTCTGGGGTAATTAACTAAAACCATAAATATGTAATTATTTGATTAACATTTATCCCATTTGATACATTTGGGAAAATTCTGGAGCAATTTGGACCATTTGAAAAGCAAAAAGAAATGTGTGGTAGCTCACTCAAAAAAAAAAGAATTCATGTCAAGTCAAATTGTGTATTTCCATTGCAGTGTAGCAGGCTTTGCAGACAGGGACAAACCATAAATCTTAACTAAAACTTTTGAAAATGTCTCAGAGCAGCTGTCTGAAAACTAAATATTTAATGAAACTTTCTAGAATGTGGGACCAAAACTTCATAGAACAGTTGTAGACTAGTTACAAATGGTTCACTGTCAAAATGGACAGCTGTACAAAGTGGAACTCTGTGAGTGTCTGCACTGTCACCTTCATCAGCAATCTGGATAATGGAATCTAGACTACCTAAAGCTAAAGTACATTAAATTTGCACATTGTAGGAAACTGAGAGGGATCACAAGTACCCTGAATTTATAGAGATTAAGTAGGTACAGGTAAGTTAGGTTACTGCATATGGATAACCAACAGCACACCTAGAATAACCAGCAAGTGGTTATGACAGCAAGTCTTTAGAGAGTGATTTGGGAGCTGTGTGCTATGTGCACAACAATTAAGGCAAGCCAGGAAAATGGGCTGAGGTAGAAGCACAGAGTGAGAGCCATGGAGGAGCCCCCCTGCTTTATTTAGTACTGGAAAGCCTTCAAGCAAGGAGGCTGCTTCAGGCTAGGTATGAAGAGTTTGCTCACATAACCAACACAGAATTAAAAGAAATAATCAGAAAAGAGGAAAGAATTGCATCTGTATTGTCAAAATCAGAAATTATTTACAAGTAATTATGCTCATAATGTGTTCAAACAGCAATAGAAAAAAAGAGAGAAATCTGTTGAAAATTACCATCCATATCATAAGGATAGTAATCCATATCTTAAGTCAAATGCACAACACTTTTCCATAGTAGTGTAGAAAAACAGGGAAAATGTGATTAAGCTCAAGGGAAATATGATTAAGCTCAAAATACTTTACACAGTAGGCAGTGGCCTTCTGGAACATGCAGTAGGTGACTGAGGAGGCAGATGTTAGCTACACTTTCAAAGAGGATGAACAAAATAATTAAGGGTAATAATTAAGTGTAATCTTTTATTTACTGTTTCTGAGATACTTTAACAAAGATAAAGGGGTTTACAGAAAAATGGGTAAAAAGCTGCTAATAACGAGATAAACATTTTTCGTAAGGAACTATGCCCACTACTGGCATGGTAAAAGCATATTACTGAAATAGTAAATGAGTGATGGGAAAGTTAATAGGAGGGTAATATATTTTTAGGAGCTTTTCATTGAGTTTCTGTCTGAAGTTTATTGTTACAGTCTGTACATTTATGAGATGAGATAAGAGAGTTAAAGAAGAAATTATATCAGTAAAAATATTTATGATGCAGATTGCCTTGATATGTTGAAGAAAAATGAGAACACTAGAGGAATATGGTGCCAGTCAAGAGACTCTGTGTGTTTTCAGATGAACCATAGCAGTTACTGGCAGCTACAAACATTGTAAAGGCAGAACAAAATGTTAGGCTATATATAAACTATTCACACACAGTGAGAGGAAGAAGGGTTGGCAGAGTCAATACATTCACTGTCCTTAGTTCTAAGAAAATGTATACTGTAAACTAAAATATTTTTATACATCTCAAGACTAATAGTGTTGGAACTAAAGGATAGATCCTTCTCCTTTTTGTGTGCATATACAAGAACATTAATGAAAATCTGAATTGTTTGCGGGGCATATCTCAAATAGTATGATTATTGAATGTTCTTGCAAATAAAGGAAATGGGCAGTTGGTGAAGGAACGCCTTCCCTTTTCAGCCCAGAAATTTCAGTAACTTCAGAGAAATAGGCCTGATGGCCCAGTGAAAAGCAAATTTCCTACTTTAGTTGGCAATGCATATATAACCTATTCATATATAACCTACTCAGGTTGTCTAAAATATTTTCCATGTATTTATTAAGTACCCCTTAAGACAAAGTAAAATTTCAACATCGTTAGCGACTCTACTATGTATCATGAGTCTCCATGTTATATTTCCCAGCAGATACTTTTACCATAGACTGAGTTAGGATAGAGTATTCCACTTTTACATTCTGAATCCTTTATATGTTTGGATGAGCTCTCTATCCCTTCAGACTAGCCAGAGATCACTGGTTTCAGTTTTAGATGCCTCAAGACTTAAACAGGGTATAGATTACCAACCCAGCACAGATCAAAACAACTAACATGAGGTCATATATTTATTAGTAGATAATATGTATTAAAATTCATACTACTTACCAGAACTACAGTCATATCTAAAATTGCTGGTTCCTGTACACTTCTGTTTTGCAGAAAGCTCTGTATGGAATAGTTTTAAAGAACAGGATTCTTTTAAATGATTAAAAAAATATATTTTTTTTAAATAAACCTCCACGTATGTAATTACCACAGCAGAACTGCAAATTGCTTGGGTTGTGTGCAATCAAAACCTGAAGAACTGTGTAATTTATATCAAAGATCTGGGCTAGTATAGGGCAAATGCAATTTTACTGGAGATAAATGTGTACTTATTTCAGAACACATACAGTATCTTCATAAGTCTAGCTGCACACATTCAAGAGGGAGAATATAAATTACAGTAAATGGAAGAATGATACAGCATAATGACTTAAAAAAGGGCCTCCAGCATCTCAATCAAGTATGTAATCTGTAAGTTTCATTTTCCTTGACTGCAATTCCCCATGCGGTTTCAAATGTCTGTGATATTTATCCTCATTTCTAATCACTTCTGACAGATATTTGAGAATTCACATATGCCTAAGGAATGAGCACCTCATGGGTGAAAAAATATTCTACCTGAAAACATTTAATTATTAATCACCTACGGAGTTTTCTGCAATTTAGGAAGAAACGAAAAATGTTAACAACGGTGAGGGAAATTTAAAGCTGTGGTGGATACCTTTGCCTTATTAATGCATCCTGTGCAAGACCTGAAAAATCAGTAGAATGCAGGGTCAGCAAAGCTTTGAAGGGCAGAGCACAGCAGAGCCACAGAGGCCTAAGAATTTCCCACTATCCACTGAGTGGCCCGAACTGGTTAAAGTAGAGTGAAAATTCATCTCAGTCACAAGAGTCACAAGAATATTTAGGTGAAAGGGAAGTGAACTAACACTGAGTTGGCACCTCTCAGGCACATCGATGCAGTAAATCACATGCACTCTCCTACCTACTCCACTGCAAGGTGAAGTCAGGCAGATTAGTCAGAAAAGCTGTAACTTCTTAACCTAAAAAGCTAAGCAGTAGCTTTTGATGCTGTCCTAAGCTTAAATCTCAGTGAAAGTGATTACAGTTAATGCATTTTACCTCATAAATATTCTGGTAATGCATAAGAAAACAAGGCTTTCCTCTAGTTGCTCAGAGATGTTCAAATGGTTAGGAGAGGGCAGAACTGTCAATCTATCATGTTTTGACAGATATCACATGTGTCAGTTTTAGCTACACTCAAATCTTTCAAAGAGACCTCTCTTTTTGTATTTAATTAGAGATGAGAGATGCAAATAATTGCTGAGTGGCATTCCCATCATCTATCATTGGTTCTTCCTTCATCAATGTGACAGGACCTCCAATGCCCAGAGACAAGATGAAGAATTGTTTATTGAGATAAAGTGTGCTGGAAAGCAGAATTAAACTGAAATATAGCTTTAATGAATGTTCATTAGGCATTTGAGAATAGATGGCATTGCTAGAACAAAATGCCAAAGGTTTAATGTCAAAAATATTTTGACCCTGTCATGATAGAATGCTTTTTCTCACCATGCCATCTCACAAATGCAGAAAAAGGAAATAATTTTCAGGTGTGCCAAATAGCATCCAGTATCTAAAACCTCTTCCTCAGTATTATTAGTTACTACTATCAGGATAAAGACAAGTGCTTGGAGGTAGAATTTTAAATCAATAGTTATTCTGAATGACATGATTACCATGAGCACAAGATAATTACAAGAGAAGAGAATCTAGGGAGAGCAGACCTGTCTCCCACTCAGGAAAGCTGACAGTGTTTATCCCCTCAAGCCACTTGCATTCCAAGAAAACATAAACGGTAATAATGACAGACATCTTGGTGACTTAAAGTAAGTAATAAGGAAAAATATGAGACCCAGAGGCCCCATCTCTTTGTTTCTGTATACATTTTGTCCTAAAGTTTGATGCTTAATAGGTTTGTTTATTACTCCAAGAAGTAATATTATGTAGAAAACTGTTTCAGCTTTGGCTTTCCTCTGTCATTTGTCCTTTAAAAAACATTGTATCACCAGGGTATAAGGATCCTCAGCTTGCTGAACAAATTAAAGCAATTTTTTTCCCTTGTAAATAATTGTACAATAACCTAAGTATTTTGCCTCGTTTTCCAGTAGAACGATCTTCTTTGACTTCCTCACTTTAATCTTGTATTGAACCAAAACTGAAGTCCAGCAGTGTGGCACTGCCAGTTCATTATAGGGAACAGTGATAGCAGTTGCTCTGGGATATATCTGTGACAAGCGTCTGGGACCAGATTTTTGTCATTCATATCATCTTCATTATACCTATTATCAGTACTTATTGCTCTATGGTGAGAACCTTTCTCACACGTACACAAACATTTCAATAATCTCTTCATACTTTACCTCTAAAGAAACATACCCATATCACTGAAGTCAGGCTGACAGGCTTTTAGTTGCCCACATCCTCCATCAGGCCCTTCTTGTAGGGCTACATTGAGAAGCCTCCAGTCATCTGGGACCTCCCCAGTTAACCAAGAATGTTGGTAAATGAAGGAAAGAGGCTTGGTGAGCTCCTATGCCAGTTTTCTCAATATTCTTGGGTGGATCCCATCTGTCTTCATAGACTTGTGTGTGTCCAGATCCTGTAGCAGGTCATTAACGGCTTCCTCCTGGATTATGGGGGGTTTGTGCTGCTCTCCATCCTCATCTCCCAGCTCAGGGGGATGAATCCCCTGGGAGTGGCACTGCCTAATGAAGATGGAGGCAAAGGCATCATTAAGTATATCAGCTTTTTCCTCATCCTTGGTCACAATGTTTCCCCTCTCATCCAATAAGAGATAGAGATTTTCCCTGGTTCTCTTTTTGTTGTTGATGTATTTGTAAAAACTTTTTTTTGTTGTCCCTTATGGCAGTTGCAAGATTGAGGTCCAGCTGGACTTTTGCTTTCCTAATTTTTTTCTCTACATGACCTAACTGGATCCCCGTAGTCATCCCAAAATGCCTGTCTCTTCCAAAGGAGGTAAAGTCTCCTTTTTTTCCTAACTCACAGCAAAATCTCCCCATTCAGCCAGGCTGGTTGTTCTCCCTGCCTTTTTGTTCTATGATGCATAGGGACAGCCCACTCCTGCACTTTTAAGATGAACACTGTCCAGACTTCCTGGACCCCTTTGTCCTTCAGTGCTGTGATTCTTCGATTTCTTTCATCAAAAAAACTGTTTATACACCAAAACTGCATGACACTTAATAGCAATTGCATCTATATTGTTCTTTTTAAAAAAAATTAACAACAATCTTTTACGATTTTTATGCCATAACTTATGCAAAACTTTTGATATCATAAGTCTGCAGCAACTAAAATAATTATTTTACATACAGTTCATAGATCAGAATACTTTAACAGAAAATACAGTTTGGGATTTTTATGGTTTCAGCAAGGACCAGAGCTCTATGAAAGGGATGCTATCTACCCTTAATAACTGCTTAATTTACTGTGTGAAAGTATATCCCTTTTCAAATAGTGCTGCAGAGAAAGGATGGCAAGTGGCTTTGATAATAAAAATGCTATCATAGCTGAACTATTTTATTTTCTGAGTTATTCTTCCTGTATACCAAAGCCAATAGAAAATCTGAAAGGAAATGAATTATAAGTTTTGGGGGAAGGGGAAATATGTCTGTTTTCTAAGGAGATAGAGAAAATATGTGTAATAAAAATTACAATAATTTTCAATCATGGTTCTCAACACTCATTGAAAGAAGTATTGCAAGTTATACTCTTACAGCCACTCACATAGCAAAAAATACTTTGTAAACTACACTGATTCATGAGGATTCCTTTCTAAAAGTAGTCTGCCACTATAAAAAATCATGAAATGCAACTTGATTCTGCAAAAGAGTACTTGATACCAAAGTATAATTAGAATTGGGAAAAAAAAGTCACATGTGGCAAGATGTTGCATTCTCAGATAAATTATTTACTTTGTTTCACAGTACTGAAGAGTAGGGTTGTGCTTCATGTTTTCCAAATTTCATATTTTAATACTCTGGAAAAAAAGAATCAAGTAAATTACTTGCAAGACTTGGCAAGAACAGGTTAAGAAGTGGCAGTCACCAGATCTGCTCAAACCAGATATTCTGCATATTTTATTAAGTATCATTAGTCTAGACCCTATTTTTGTTCAGAATTTACATGTAGTATACATTGTACCTCACAGCTGTAGTCATGTTTAAATTAGTTTCTCCTAAGAGTATAATCGTGTGACATTAAAAAATCCTTATATATTAATTTTCATTTAAGCATTTACATGATTTTATGTAAAATTCTTTCAAATGTGATGTTAATTCTTTCAAAAGACAAGCAGAGAGCATGTACGACTTATCTAGCAACAATTCTGTAGATTGTAGATCCTGTACAACTGAACATACCAAAGCATATTGAGGGAAAGATTTTTCAGACAAGAGCAGACAACTGTTAGACAGAAATTAGAATGTATCAAGCTATTAATAAATCCAACCACATAGAGGTAAAGATTATTTCTTTTATTGTACTTTTATAATAAAATTGAAGATTATTTCTTTTTAATTACCACTCTCCTTTGGAAAGCAAAAAGAAGGCCTTGCTATTGGTCTCCTTACCTCTCAGCAACTGATTTCCAAACCGAGAAATGCTCATTTCACATACGAAACTGTATTTCTTAGCTTGAAACACTTTTCACATCCACTATTTTTTTTCTGTTCCAAATGTTGTCTGTATTAGTACAGATACAGATCAAAGGGCAAACACTTGAGAAAATCTCATAAAACCCAATCACAAAGACTACTGTGTATGTACAGTGATTAACTTTATACTTCCACCATCAGCAGTCATTTCATTCTTTCTCTAGACAAGAGAAGTAACTTTCAGTGGGTAAATCAGAACATGTTAAATTCCTAATCCAAGTCTTAACCCAGAACAGCTGTCGGGTTTTCTCCCATCTCTATCGTCTATAGCCTCAGGAAACAAGTTTCCTGGTACTAACTTGGTCAGACAATGAAAATAATCCAAGTTAACAATCCTATTTATGTGAAATGAGTGTTGAAACCTGGTTTAGTTTCAGCTGTGTTTTTTTTCTAAAGTCAAAATATAAACTAATTTCTGACAGACAAAGAGCCAATATAGTTTCATAAAAAATCATTACATGAAAAGGGTGAGCACAACATTTAAATGTCATTTTCTCTACAGTTTAGCTCACTGTCAGACTGGGTGAGTGGTCTTTAAGATCCACAACTGTTTTGTGGACTAGTTAATTCTCATGTACAATTTTGAAATATTACACAAAATATCTAAAACCCAGTAACCACTTTTATAAAGTTAAATCAAATTTCTGCTACATTTTAAAACCTTTTCAACTACTTTCTGTTTAAACATAGTCAGAGAATGGGTTTTGTAAACAAATTTTGTATCAGAGATTAGCTCCTCATCAGTGATTCAGATGGAGTGCTTCTGAAGTAAAAGAAGGCCAAGAGGAAAGATGGATTTAATTTGAACTGTAAGTGACCCAGACCGCTGGCCTTTAAATACAAGAAGATTGTAAGTGAATATTTAAACTGAAGAATGGGGAAAAACTAAGATGTAAAATGGAGTGAATCTTTTACAGAGAAAGCCATACAAATTCTCTAACTTACAAAGAATAAGAAATTGTCACATAAGAAATGCTAGAGTAACACTTAGATTTTAGCACTAGTGTCAAAGTATGCATTTTTGTATTTTTGGCATCCAATTTAAGATGTAAGAGAGCAGAAAATGATTGTCTAGCAGAAAGTAAATAAGCATGCTGGACACTTGGTAGAAGAAAAACACTGTCACCTTCAAATATCAAGGTACAAGCAATGCAAGAAAAACAGAATACTCTGGGATGCTAGCGTAGGCCAGCTGCTTATGCCCTCCTCAACAACAACAGCTGAGAAGAAGTGAGCAGCCAGGCTCAAATTCAACAGGAAGAGGAAATTTTTCATGCAACAAGATGTTAGAGAGAGAAAACACAGTGTCAAAATCACAGAAGAAAATTATTGAGAGCTACTAAACAGATACAGATAGCAACTAAGTCATCAGTCTAGAGAAGTATACCTGCCTTATCTTACTTTTCTCTGGGAGATGCTCATAAGCACTGTTAGAAACAGGGTACCGAGGGCAATGATCTTTTGATCCAACCGAGTAGAGCTTTTTTTCCAGTTCCAGTTTGAGAAGTCCCTTATTCACAATAAGAACTTGTTACCTGCCCTTGACAGCTGGCTTCACAGGGTATTACCTCTACTTCGGTAAACCAGAAACCTGAAGGAAAAAAAATAAATAATCTTTAGGAAGTCCACTTCCAAGCTCTAGCTCAAGTATGCATTCAAATATACATGAATTGTGAACAAAAAATTGCTTCCATCAGAAACACACATGCAGATAGTGGGAAGGAAAGAAGTTCATCCATCACTGCAAATTTTTTTTAAACTCAAGATTATTCTGTCAAGACTTTGATCTGTTTCTATTCCTCTGAACCTTTCTCCATAAAAGGAAGGAGGATATAAAATACAACCAGTAAAAAATAAATGTTGCTTTCATTTGTACCAATATTAATTTTTTATAACAAGATACAACAAAACTGGAATATAGATCAAAATTAATTTTCTTGTCTTCTCTTTTCCTGAATCTATTTAACCCACAACCAATTTACCAAAATCAGTATTCTGTTACATTATTGGTCAATCCTTATAATAATTATAATTTTAAAATAATTCTGATCTTTGGAAGCCTTAAAGCAAATTCTGTCCTCTGTAGACTGTATGAATCACAAGAAAGTTGCTGCAATTTACTCACTTTTTGTTAAACATGTCTGTAATATATTACCTTTATGTTGCTTCATATGTCTCTTTTAGCAATACAACAATTACCCTGTCAGAGATTAAATTTTTAATTTGACTGGCAATATAAGCAAATTTTATTAAAATGTTACAAAAAGAGACAAGAGACACCAAGCATGTGTTTAGCTCTCGAGAGCCCACATATTCAGGCTAAGAGTACCAGCTATACTGCTTGCAAAAGCACTAAATGGTGATACCTGCTATTATTATGGTCACCAGTAACAGGAGGATCAAAATTATCCAACTAGAAGACTGGCAGCTGCAGCTAGATTGATCTCTTGACTATTTCATCTGGTTTATATTACAAAATAGTCTTTGATGCAAGCTTTTCCTCACTGCATGCATCACAGTATCAGGAGATACTGTTCCACTTCTTGCATTTGCATTATTCTCCCTGAGACAACTGAGAGTTATGGTAGTATCTCCTCAATATCTGTCTTCAGTATTTCAGTTACTCAACCATAAAGAAAAAAATAGAGAAATTAAAATTAAGCCTTTTCAAATCCAAACTCAGAGCTAGCAAATAATCCATCGTTTCACACTATGACTGCAGATATTTCATGTATAGTGTTTCATCTACCTGAAACACCAAACCTCAACCCTCTGGTCCAAGAGCTGCAGCAGTTTCTCACATTAATGTACTTGAGAGATGGACCACTTCGTGGATAAGGAATTGGCTAAATGTCACTCAAAGTGTTGCAGTCAATGGTGTCTAAGGGATGATCAGTGATGAGTGGAGATCCTCAGAGGTTAGCATGAGGACTGGTGTTGTTTTGGTGACATGGAAAACATACTGGAGGGAAGGGATGCCATCCAGAGGTTCTTTGACAGGCTGGAGAGATGCACCTGTGCAAACACCATGAAGTTCAATAAGGCCAGTTATAAGGTCCTACACCTGAATCAGGGAAATCCCAGACACTGGAGAGTGGATTGAGAACAGCCCCGAGGGAAAGGACTTGGGAGGGTTGGTTGATAAGAGCTCAACATCAATCAGCAATGTTTGCTTGCAGCCCAGAAAGCCAACAAAAGGCAACATCTTAATCTGAAAGAGGTAAGATTTAGATTAGATATTATGAAGATATTCTTCACTTTGAGGATGGTGAGACACAGAAACAGGTTGCTTATGGAAGCTGTGGCTGGCCCATTCCTGGAAGTTTTCCAGGCCAGGTTGGATGGGGTTTTGAGCAACCTGGCTGGTGTCCCTGGAGCAACCTGGAGGTGTCCCTGCCCACCCAGGGGAGTAAGAGATAGATGATCTTTAAAATCCTTTCCAACCCAAACTATTCTATGACTTGATGATTTTGTGATTCTATGACTGATTCTATGTTTGGGCCAATCTCCTTTATGTTTGACTCTACTAATATTTCCTTACTTTCTCATTAGTTTTTCTAGGTAGACCTAGAGTTCTATAATCATAGGAAAGAAGAGATGCCATACAACCAAACCATAGTTTTGCTAGTATAAAACAACTCAATTGGGTGATCACAAACCTATCTCCAACTTCATCATATTCACCATATTATGTTCATTTTCTTCTAGCTCTTTTCTGCTCCTTCAGGTAAGAACAAGTCTCCTGGCTGTTATTATTTTGTCCAAATTTTCCTGAATCTTTCCTCATAATCTTCCTCAAATCTCTCTTTAATCATGGGAGATGGTGATTTAAGATTTATCTGAGGCTCTAATCCAATGTTGAAATCCTTCTGAATGTACCAGAAAAAATATTATTACCAGAAAAAATATTATTTCCATCACAATAAGTGCCAAGCTTTCCATCACAGAGCTGCTAACTCATACACCCTCACATTTGTATGCTCTGATCACCATGAATCTCAGTTAGCATTGGTTTGACATCCTGTTCCCTTGGAAAACTACTCTCTTTCTGAAGACACTGTTGAAATCCAAGAGCAAGTGGTGTGACACTATAAATGGGAGGATTAAGAGGGGGCACTGACATATAAACTATGCTAATAATGCTATAAATCAAAATAATGCAATGCTGGCTTCTGGCGCTGAGGTATTAAAAGGAGTAAATTCCCTCTAAGTCACTATAATGGGGCAAATGCGTCAACATAATCTTGCTGCTACTGTACAATCAGCCACAGAAATAGCTGCAGACAATTTACTTCTCCAACCATTCTAACTCCTCTATAAAAGCCCTGTGTTTTTGCCCTTTTCAGACTCCACTTCTTGACTGCTCTTCTACAGATGACTTATTCTCTCTCTTTCTGTAATACAATCTTTTATTTATTTGCACGAGAGTCTATTACAACAACTTGGAACAAAGCCTGATTTTGTCAAGTAGTTGATTTAGGGGATCTGCATTTCTAAACATTCTGTATGCATTTTAATGCACTTAAACAAGAAAACCATCTGTGCATTTTTTTCTTTATTTGAAACTATGCTTGGCAAACAATCATTACAATTATAAGTAGCTTGCCATTAAGCATATGGTTAAATTACAACATATTGGCTTATTTCAAGATCAATTTGCTTGAAAGAACTGTTTTATTTAATATTGGTATAATGAATCAAAGTTTTATAATAATAAAGACATCCACCTATAAAATAATGTTGCTTTGCCTCAGGAGCAAATGCATGACCCCTGTGTCTAGAGGCTTAGAGTTGTACATAAAGTTAGGTTCTTGGCACAGTTCAACATCCCACTTGCCCTCTCACTCAAGGAAACATTTCATAAATTCTGACAGTCTCTGACATTGTGCCTGGAAAATACTTACCATTTCTATATGAACTTAAGGAGAACCCATATGAGCTGCAATATGTTTTACTGCAATTCTTGACGACCCATAATGAAATGTCACAGTCCCCAAATGAAAGATATTGTATGAATGTATGCAATATCCCATTTCCTCAAAATTTTCTTTTACTCCTAGGATACAAGGAAAAAAATAGGCAAGATGTCAGGCTTTATTATATATAAAAGGAACTAATTTACTATGTTAAGCAATTTAAAATCTTAGGTCCTTCTCAGTTTTATTATGGAAGATGTAAAGTCTGCCTTTCCTGTGAAAAATACCCACAGAAGAAGCATAATTGTGTGTTTTCTCCTAAGTATTGGAAAAAAGTTTGCTACATTTAGAACTAAAAATATGATTCCACAGGGCTGTATGACCTGCAAAATTCAGCCTGGGGTCTGATCTTTAAACTAGATTCTTACTTGGTCCAGTATCACTCCCAAGCTAATATTTTCCATGAAGAATTAGATGGAGGATGCATGAGCTGAAAGATTCCAACACATTACCCCTAAGACACATTTACTCATCAAAATTAACAAGAAAGCTATGTAAGAAAGGAAAGTGGACTTATGTTTGCTTGGTCTCAATGACCTGTAGAGGGTTGTGTCTTATTTTCTTAATTATACTCTTTACACATAAATTATTTTTTTTTAATATTAACATAAGTATATGCAGAAATATATACAGTATTGAACAGACTCTTGTGTAAAACAGTTTTTCTCTTTTACTAGTGAGGGTGTGTAGCAAAAAAACCACAAGATGTCAGCTTCAAACTGACAAGAAAATATGTTTGTGACAATACAAAAAGTACATGGTCACAAAGAGAAAGTGATATAACTGAACTTTTTGGTCCTGAAATTCCAGTTGGAAAGTACACAACTGCCACTATCACGAAAGCTGCAGGAAGACTGGAGTTTTGAAGGGGACAGCTTATGATATTAAGTACCATGAGCAACATGTGTACTTGTTGATTAGTTACTAGGAACAAGCTGTTGCAGAAAAAAGCATCCATAGAAACCAGATCATGTTCACGTCTTGTATGATTTGTAAAGAAGGCAACTGCACAACCGATGTAAAGCAAAGGTAGTACTTTGCATATTTAGGATTGAGAATCTAGTGTGAAGAAGGGAAGTTGCAGTTTTCCATTTTAAAGAGGAATAGCCTGGGACAAAAATGCAGACCTTTCCTCCTGAGGTGTTTTGTACATAGAGAAAAAGAAAAAACACTTTCCAAGATCTATGCATGAGATCTTGGGTTAGTCAGCTTAACTTGTTCAAGTGGACCGATGCAGTTTTTTTCCTTTTACTTACTTTGTCTATGCTCTTCATCTGAAGAACAAGCCTTTCTGTCCTCTTCACTCTTGCTCTGATGAATCTTACAAATTTACCAAACTGTATGGAAAATTGATTTTTTTTTATTTGGCCAGCATGAAGCCAAGGCATCAGCTAAATCAGTTCCTCCTCCTTTCTTCTCTGAAAATGTATTTTTTCTTAACAATGGAGTAATCTCCGTAGCAGAATGTCAGAGAAACCAGCCATCTCCAGGTTTCACTATAGCTACGAGATTACAGTCCTCCTCTGGCACAAAAATCATGGGTTCAAACCTTACTAAACATCCTAAATCCACAAGACATCCTAACTCAAAAATCCTCTACCATGATGTTTGACTAGAGACCTACCTTAGCAAGGTGTGCATATAATGACAAATGAATTTCAAAATGTTTGGCTTTTTTTACTGTAATCTTGTTCTCTTAACCCACTCAAGGTGGGAATTTTTCTATGCTACTTTTGACTGCCCTGTGTATTTATTCTATAGCCTCCTTAATAAACCCTTAGAAAAAATTCCATTTAACTCTGGAGACTTGATAGCTTTCATTTGTGTCAAATTACTAAATGCTTCTGCCCCATTGGTCACATATTCATTTAGAGTACTGCATATAGAAATAGTGTCAGTTGGCATATTTTTCCTGATCTCTCAAGTAAATACACTGGAGAAGCATTCATGTAATTGTCTGCTTTATCATTCCCTCTGTCTTTTTTTCTAATCCACTCATCTGTTGTTTTAATTTCTTTCTTCAGTGAATTCTGCTTTGTTACTTAAAAAGAAGTCTCGTATATGTGTTTCTATAGGTCTAATTTTAGACCTCCTGGCATTGCTAATGCATTCTTCTTTTTATAGCATTCAGTATTTTGCCTACATTCTTTTCATTATTTATATCATCTTTTGTTGCTAACACTTTTGTACTTTTATTCTTGTCTAAATTGGTCTTGTGATTTTATACTATGTTTAGTCAGGTTTGTTTCTTATACTGAATAGGTATTTATATAAACTAGGATATTTATTTCTGAGTTCACTGGGAACTTTCAGTTGCTTGTTTTGTTTACTGTTATAAGTTATGATTTTGTAAATTATTAAGTTTGAAGCATAGCAATACCTAGTAACGTCCTGAATCAAAGATGTGGTCTACAGGTCCCATGTCTCCCACCCCGATTCTGTTTTCTTGGTAGATATCGATCATTTCACTTTCTATTAAAAACTGATTTAAACTTTAATTCATCATTCATTGTTTCATCAACTCCAAGAGTGACAAACTATGCCCCCTTTGAATGAGCCAGAGAGTACAAATAGCCTTTGAGACTGTCTCTGACACAAGCCCAGTTTCTTAGCCTAGCATACAGGAAATAGGCAATTCATGAGATACAGCAACAACCCACACATTTCTTTCCTGACTTCTGTGCCACAGGCAGCATTATGGGAACTCAGAGTCCACAAAGATGATTCGCATCCAGAATTAGGACTTACTCTGCCCAGATAGAATAAAAGGTTTCTAAATGAACGATGGATCAGTTCTTCGGGGAAGATCTTATGGAAACTGTAAATTACAAGTTTAGACTCCTTCAGGCTAATCTCTTATTTTGGCCATTAGTCCTTCTCTGCTGTAATGTAAGCCATAATAGATTCATTTACTTTACTCTTTTAATTAGACACTTTTAATGAATATTACTAGGCTTTGTTTCCCTCTTGTATTCTGTCTGTCTGAGATACTGCATGACCTGAGCTTAGAATCTCAATGATGGATCTTTAATGATCTGTAGGCAATGAGCCTCATAACTTCCTGTTGCCAAATAAGCTTTCATTTCAGACAATTTTATTACTCCTTAGTGTTATAAACACAAGCATGTATCTTTTCTTTAGAAGGGTTTCCATTCTTGGTGCTTTATCCATCCTTCATCCATTGCATTTCTGAAGTTATAATAGCTTTTTCAGTCTAAAGAATATTAAACTTGAATACTCTGGAATACCCTTTAGAATACTGTAAAGAACAGATGAAGAGGCCAGCAGGCTGACTTATGCAAGGTATTCAAAACCACATATGTGGATGATGTTTTACAATACTTAAGGATGTCTTACATTGAAATGAGAACATCAGTGTCTGTTATTAGCTGGCATAATGGTCTATCTGCTCCAAAGGAAGCATAAGTAACTTCATTTACCTCTGCAGTCAGAGCTTTAAGAGGACTTTGCATGTCTCAGACTGGGAAAGGCTAGTCTGCCACAAAGGTCTCTTATTTAGTTTCTTTCCTTTCCCCATTCAGAGCATATTCTGGGATCACAGCTCTTGGTATGTTTGTTTCACCATAACACCTTCCATTATTTTGGAAAAATAATTTGTGATTGGGACAGGCAGAGTTTTAAAAAGAATTAAACCAGTCTCCTGCAGAGCCCAAGGCCAAACTGGGTATAGGGGTTGGAGCATTATTAAACATTTCTGTTCTGAGCAGACAGAAATTTTTCTGTCATAGCTGATAGTTATGTTGAATATTATGTAGGAAATCCATGTCCCTGCCTATTGGGAGTTATGAAGCTGGATATAATTCTATTACACTTGCAATAGAACTCACTCAGGCTGTTAATGATGTCACATATTGGATCCGGGCACCCAGGTAGAACTTCTTTGCTCCTGAGTGCTCTCAACTAGGAGCCTTCCTCACACCGATTAGTATCCTTCAAGGATGGGTGGGAAGCAAAGAAATGCCACTGACTGTTCAAACCAGCATGGTCATGAGAGGGGAACACAACACTACAGAAAACAATGCAATGTGCAACTTTTCAGGGCAGACTGTGCCTTCTGGAGCAGAGGATTTTCTTTGTCATTTCAATATAAACTAATGACACACATGCATAGTGTGTTCAAACCTTAAATATTACATCTCATCTGCTACAGGGTGTTGACCAGCAGTGTTAAGTTCTCCCATAGTCAGCTGTACTATTCACAAAATATAATATCAACACTAACAGAACCTATCTGAGAAGTTTTCCTGACAGATATTCAGTATGCTCTTATGGTATTACACAAAAGAATTACAGGATGTACTCACAGCTTCCCAGATAACATCAAAGGGACAGAGAGGCTAATAACCAGATACTGTGAAAGTAATAATTTTTTTTCACAGTCCTATTAGAGAAACAGACTTCATTGAATCCCACAGAATCCTAAGAAAACACATAAGAATATTTGCAATAAGAAGACCTATCTATTCAGAGGAAAAATTACACTACTGACTTTCCTCAGCATCAGTAGTTGCATATACAGAATAAAGGAATAACAAATGTAGATATATTGCTGACTGGATATTGCCAGGTGCCAGATATGTTGTGCTAGATAGGAAACAAATAAAATAAGCAAGAAAATGCCTTTGATATATCTTGATAGTATATCAGTCTGTTTCTGTCAGCAGCTTCTCAGAGACTTCATTGCAGAATCTGTCACCCAGCCATAATTGGTGAGGTATCTGTTGGGTTGGGAACCACAAATATTTTAGGTATATACTGTCATCTAGCAGAGGAACTTCAGGATTATGGAAAAGTGCTGTTTGCTCTCCAGAACACTCTGTAGTCTCACCAACACAACCTTCTTTGATCTCTCTGCTGCTGTAGGAAGTATGCACAGTAGTATGGCTGTTCAGTGAAAAGCACTATTCATCCTTATACCCATGAAGAAAATTGCTGCCTTCTTTTGGACAGTAAGTATCTGTTAGTTTAAAGCTGCACTTGGATTCACGTATGTCACATGAAAACATTTTTACAGAACTAAATGCTGACTGAAATTTGTAGCAGAACATGATAAAGTGAAATAAAACAGAGAGGAAGGCTGCCTATGGCTTTGAAACACAATAATTTGTCTAGGAGCAAAGTCAAGCAGAAATATTAATCATAAATAACACTGGGATTTTTGTTGCTACCATCACAGATTAATCTATCCAGTTTTGCGTATTTATATCAAGATGGTAATAAATCATGCATATGCATACAAGACCTCTACTTAGAGTACTATTTTTAGTATAAATCGGAAGCTTGTATATTTAGATAGAAATCCACAGGTGAATAGGGAAAGCGTAACTTTACCTAGGGGAAGAAGAGTGACTGTCTTTTGCCTTCTTTTATAGAAAATGGAGAAACATGGAACTGCCTAGTAGCGCCAAACACCAAGAGAGTAGGACACACTAGTTACCTTCCTTTACAAGTCAAGTTCACTAGAGTTTAAACTACGATGCTATTTTTTCTTGAATACCCCTCTTTACTATCTACTGCTTAATATTACTGCTTAACAAACAAGTTTAGTAAACAAAAAACTCATCTGTGTATACATAAGGTAGGTGAAAAAGTCTCTGGAGTCATCAATCCAGTCATACAATTAAAAAAAAAAAATAATTCCTTTGACAGATTTGATAGGAACATGCTTTCTGTTATCTCCAATGTGAACATTATCACTTCATTATACATGTCTTCAGAAATACCTACTGGAGGCTGAAGTAATTGAGTCATTTAATCATCAGAATTCAGAGTCACCTCTTCTCGTAAACTTCTACAATTCATTCCGGTAGGAATCGGAGCTCAGTGATATCAACCTCACCCTGTTCAAAAGCTTTGTAAAATAAACCTGAGATATTTACTGTGTGCCTCAGCCTCTAGGCAAGATAAACTTAAAATTGAATATCACCATTATACTGAAAACACTGCAGTTGTAGTTTTATTACAGATTTCCTATGACTTTTAATATATCAGAAGAAATATAATCAGATATTTATAGACAAAGACTTAAGAGACTTTAAGATTTTAAAAAACAGCCAGTTACTTAGGGCTTGCCTGTCAAAGCCAGTTAGAAATATTCAAGAGTAGCACCGTGCCATCAGTTAATGGCCATAAATATGCCAGCATTTGTTAATAATGCCAGGTGGTTCCTCATGCTCTATAGCCACAAAAGCTGCCCTTACAGTAATGTTAAAGCATATGCCAGTACTGATGGCTGGGATCAGTTTCTACTCCAAAGCAGGTAAGACTCCAAACTCAGATTAAGGTCACTTCACTAACATATATGGAACAAATGAGTTCAAATGCTTCAGGAATGTGCTTGTATCATTCAGCATGATGGTCCTTCCCATATGGTATCTTGGGTATAGTCTGGTAAACAGCAAGTCTACTGTGAGGTAGTGGTTTCCAAAATGCAGAGAGTACTTTCCCTACCTCAGGAGCCACAGGTGCCAAGGCTCTTGTTTCAGTGGCCGCAGTACAGTGGCCTTTCTCAGTCAGACCAAGGGTTGGATGCAGAATCCCCAGCAGCACCCCAGCTTCAGCAATGCTGAAGGGAAAAAAATGAAAGGGAAAAAAATGACCCATGTCCTACCAAGCATTTGCTCTGTCATCCCTCAACATTTATGGTCTCATGCCTGCCCCGTGCTGGGGTGTCTGGCAGTGGGTTCTCAATCAAACCCTCCCCAGAGGCAGCTTGGTCCTGGTGGTTGGGACTGGGGACTGGGGGGTGAGTGCCTGCCCATGTCATGGCCCCCCGTTTTCCAGGCTTCCAGGATTGCCTGCCAGGGGATAAAGTCTTGTATCAAACCACAGAATTTTTTTTGTTTAAAGGAAAAGGAAGGGATTTTCCCAAAATGCTAAATCTGGATTTAAGAAAGCGTAATCAGGAGATTTATCTGATGCTTTCCTAAGCAGCTGTGGCAAATATCAATCCACAGCTGTTCCCTGCCCATATCCACAAACTTTAGCCCTCTTGGCATCTTCTATGACACCAGATGATGACCTTCTTTACAGATGTAGAGGGGAAAAAAGCATCTTCATGAAATTACCCTTTGATCACGTTTAAGATCTTACAAAACAAAATGAACTCATGTTCCTAGCCGTGTCTACAGCACAAAGTAATTTTTATACCTAAGGCTAGATATTGAAAGTGTTGTCATGGTCACCATCTCCATCTCTTCTCATTTTGTGTGTCTAGGTGGAATAATGCGTGACAGAAATGATCCTGATGTATTGTATTTCTTAAGCTTAATACATGTGTATTTCCTGTATTCAAATATGTAGTTGTCTAGACTTCTTTTATTCAATAGTCTCAAATCTGATTTCCAAGTGGCTAATTGCAGATCTGTGCATTCGCTCCTATTTCTTACAGGGTAAGTACACAAATATATCTCACCTTTTACACCCACTCATCCATCTGCACAACAGATGCATCAAACATAATAGCCAGACTTCAGGGGAAAAAATATTTGCAAGTTGTGGTACTACAGATACCACAAAATAGTATATTCTTATATAATTTTAGAGAGATTAAAATGGTATATAAACTTATAGATATGGAAAGGAAAACAACTTTTATTATTTTGTTTTTTAAATTGTTTAACACATACCCTGGAAGCCTGACTAATAGAGACTCTTCAAGAAAATGAATGAAGAATCAATTCAATTTTTATTTGAGCTTTTTAGTTCACTTTTATGACAGATTTTCAAACCAACAGCTAGTGGAAAGCTAACTGCACTGTAGAGGTAGTCTGAGTACTCAAAGATGCTGACTACTGGGGGGATGTAGTAGATGCTTTCAGTGAACATTGTCTCATGTGGAAACTGACATTGTCTTAGACAAGACAACCCACGACAGCACTTAGTTATCATCCATGTATAAATAACACCTAAAGTATCTAGAAGAGCATTTTTCCACTATTAGATGAATTGTTTCTCAAAGATAAAAACAAAAGCCTTAGACTGAATGATTTTTTTTCTTTCTCCATTTTGCATAGAAAATCTTGCATGACATCACATACCTTTCAATGCAATATTTTTAATACTTTGTGTTATACAAATCACATGACTGAGTGATCATTTTAAAATTTCTACTTTATTCGTAGCACATACTTAAGAACCGTTCACCCCTATGTGCTTATAAACAATTAATATTCAGCATTTGTTTCTAGGTCACTGGTAGCTAACATTATACCTGCCATGAGGTACTGCAAGACAGCATGGCCACTCAAGGGAGCAGGAACAAATCCTGTGTAGCAGGTTGAGATGAAACTGTGCTGCCTTCAACCGCAGTAAGCACTGAAAATCTAGGACTTCCCCATAACCAATACGTGTGCTACTCAACAGCCCTCAAAAGCTCTCTCACTTAAATCAATCAGCAGCCCATAAGTTGTCCAAATGAAACAATTACACAGCCATTAAAATATGCTCACTCCCTCCCATGAGGGATCAAAGAAGCCCCAAAGAATCTCCTCAAATTCTCTTTGCGAGCTGCACAGTTACGGTCAGAGCAGTACAGAGAGGACAGAGAATATTATCAAAACTTAAACAAATTTTATGTAAATTTAGAAATTTGCAGTAGTATAAACCACTATTCTACCAGAGGATAGAAAAGAGGATCCTAGACATACAGATCTGTACATGGAGTGACATGCTGTCACTGCAGACAAAATAATGGGGGTAAAGAAGACAAATAGTTACTGAAATTCTTCAGAGCACTGAAGTCAGATCTAGCTTGATGAAGATGCCAAACCATCAAGCTGAAAGGACCAGGTCAAATACAGGAGCCATACTCAGCTGTCAGTTTTTAACTTACCAGTAATAATAGCAGAATTTTCTGTATGTGCCCTCAGGGACTTAGTAACAAACTTGCTGATAGTTGTTGAAGCTCATGTTATTTCCTATATAACTCACTTGTAAAGAAAAACAGTAGGTGAAATCTGTCTAAAAAATTCCTACTGTTTCACTAACTTTTTTTTTAAGATTCTAAAACTCATCCTGTTTATTCACTAAAGTCCAAACTACCCTTCAAAATTCTGAAAAAACCCCAACAATAATATTTGCTGCTGCTTAAAATAAGCTCTCTGGAGCAACGTGTCCCACTCCCTGTAAAATCTATGTTGTTAATAATGACCATAATTACCAACAGGAAAACATAAGGAATTGAACTATGAACTTGACTTGAACTTGCAGCTCCTGGATTTCTGGTAGATTATGGTGCTAATCAGCCTGTTTGCCTTTACAGTTCCAAAACTCAAAAATTAAGTTTTGAGAAACTCAAAAAACAATAGCTTGAGTCTTCAAGGCCAGTGGATCTAGAGTGGACATTTCCCAAGAGAAATAAAAATGCGGTGGTGTATGTATAATGGTTTAGCTACTTCAGGATTTCATTAAAAGAGAGAGAAATTGCATGAAAATATAAATTGCCTCTTTGTTTTTTCTTAATACATTGGCACACTTAGGTTATGCATCAGTTTACAAACTAGATTATCCAAAACTTATTCAACAAAAAAAAAATCAGTTCATCTAAAACAGGGTTCAGGAACACAAACCTGAGATTATTAAGGTTGTTTTGAACAGTCAAACTGGAGCTATGTCTGAGTTCAAAGTTATTTTGGCTGAAGTGTATATTGCTATGAGATTGAAGCAGGCAGTATCTTCAGACAAAAAGATATGGACAAAAATAAGCAAAAATTTAGAAAATTACATACTAGAAAAAGTATTTGTAACCATGTTTGTATAACATCTGTTGTTACATGATCCCAGGAGACATACAGGCCTGAAACTATTTCAGAGGTGTTGACAGCATAAGCCATCATTGTGAGAGACAATTATTAAGAATATCTGGTTTATTTTCTACTTATTACTTATTGCTCCTGATTCTATGACCCATGGAGACAGTGTCTCTCTAATTGCATGAACTTGCAGCTTTTAATAGTTCTTCACACAGAGCACCGTTTCAGGTTTTTTATATCTGTTTTCAGTTCTCTCCATTCCTAATACTTTGGGTTTGTTTGCTTTCCCTTCTTTTTAAGCAGGATTATTACCGAAGGCCATACCCACAGCAGGCCATGCTATCAGTTTGTATCACGTCAGCTGACCAGTTTGAGCTTGACCTGTTGCTTTATGTTACAGGCTACCAAACTCCTGCAGAGGAGTGTGATTGCCCTGTCTAACACAGAGTATAAGACCACTTGGCTATCAAAGGCGGGAGTGCAGCTTGTGGAGACACCTCTGAGCTACCTTTCAGTGTGCCAGCTTGGGTAAGGGGGGTAGAGTGGTACAGTACAGGCAACAAAGCCCTCCTGAGAAGCTGGGTAAATATTCAGGCAATTAGGCTGGGCTAAGCTCTGTGTTGCCTTGACTACACTGCCTGGAAGAACCTGGACCAACCCTTTTGAAAGGAGCTGGGGATGTACATCAGCTGCATCCACAGCAACCCTGCTGGGTAGCCCTAACCCTCAGCTCGAACAGGAGCTACAGAGAAAGGAGAGGAGCAGCCTCAGGTCTGTGTCCTTTGGTCTGCAGCATGTAGCTGGAAAATAGGAAGGTTGTTTTTTTTTTTTGTCATGTAGATTCTATACTGATGGAGCTTTCTGGAAAACAGAAGGCTCCACACATCAACGGGGGCAGTGTATGTACTCAGCAGACAATACAGAGTGTGAATATATAGTGTAGTCCATAGTGAGTGTTATAGTTTAAATACAGGTATCTGAGGCTGTGCTGCTTTTTTGAAAAGAAACTCATCCAATTAAACATATAAATAAGTAAATAGATTAATTTTAGCCATCCACTTTCTGTAATATTTTTCTTTCAACTGCAGTCTACATGACAGATGTTAAATTCTCTAATTCTGACTCCTGCTTTCAATGTGAAATGTTTGCTTGTACTTCTGAGACACATAACAGATTTCAGGATAAACTCTGAACATAATGAAGCATAAAGAGAATAAGCTTAACATAAGCCTTCCTCGGTATGTATGATGAATTACTTATTGATACTCCCAGTGCACAAATAATTTATTACCTACATATTGTTGCAGAATAAAATTAAACAAAATGCATTTTCTGCATGTGTAGTTATCTATTACGTAATGATAGCTTCTGCTTCTGTGATGAGGTGTCTATTAGACATAAGTTCTTAGCTGAAGAGAAGGGCACAAGGAATAATTCTGAGCAAACCATCAAGATGTGAAACATCAAATTTAGATTCATGTACTGGACCCAAAAAATTTTTTTAAAAAATGAAGCCCAAATTTTAACAATACCAAGTTACGTTTCCTGTAGAGTATAAAAAGGTCTCCTACTTTAAGCATCTTGCAGGAGTTTTCGACCACTGTAAAAATGCGTGAAGACAGGGAATAACCCAAGTGGACAAAACTGAAAAATGAGATATGATGATGATTGAATATTTCAATCCACAAAGCTGGGATATTTGCATAAGGATTCAGATAAACATTCTGGGACTAAATCTATGGTGGCAACATGTAGCACTGACATAGCCATTCAATCAGGGGAAAAAAACAAACCACAATCCTTTTTTGCCTAAACTCCTACTTATTCCACTTGTTTCACTACAAACAGAGTAATATGACTGCACATGTAAGGTTGGTGTCACACTTATCGATATAATTCTTAATATGACAGCAGTATCTGAAACTTCAATTAAAAGGGAGACACGATATCCTTGGATATTGCACTGTAAGACAAACTTCTGCTTAAGGAGCTCAGCTATATACAGGAGAGAGAAAAAATGGGAGGAAACAGTAATACCTTCATTTTAATATGGATAATATGACACAAAAACTTAATGAATTGCTGTGCACACTGATTGATGTCAGAGAGGAACTTAGGTATCAAATAACTTGGAATCTCCAGATTGAAATTATGTGTCCTAGTTTGAAACTAATTAAGAAACCAAATTCTAACCTTCTGATCTTTAGTTGGAAACTTTAACTAAAAAACAAAAAATCTGACAAAACCAAAAAAAACCCCAAGCATCTTCTCATCTGCCAACCCCAAAACTCAGAATAAACTCACAAGCATTCCTATTGCTATTTAATCAGTTGTCTGTCATGTGCTTCAAAAGGTAACACTGATGACATGCCAATTGACACAGTGCATTTTTGCTTGTTTTGAATTAATTTGAGACAGGTAGTAAATGTTTGATTTTGTTTTGGTTTTGTACTTTTTGTATTCCAAGTGTAAGAGCTGTCATTTTCAAGATGATGCACAATGGGGACACAATTTCTATTTTAGAAAATGACAAAAAATACTCTTTTTTCATATCATTGCTTTGAATTGGTGGTTGAGGAAGTCAGCCTTGATGATGCAAATATAGGCAAAGCCTTCAAGCATAAAAGTTATCTTAATCTGGTGTAGAACAGAGCACAAACTGCATTTTAAAACCAGAGGGATGGGGCTATGCATTTGTATTGGCAGCAAATCTAATGTTCAAACTGCCCTCAGGCACCAAGACCAGTAGAATATTTGAAAGGACTGTGCAGGGGATTATTGTTTGATCCCCATTTCAAGCTCAGAATTTGCACAATGCATCACTGTTGATAAACATCTCTGCTCTTGTGGGCAAAGCCAGGGACTTTGCTTCATGTCTCCAAATGCCTTCCTTGAGATTAGTTGAGCTCACAGGGAGCAGGACACAGCTCAGAGAACGTCAAGACAAAGAAAAGACAAAAAGAAGAGTTAGAACAACAGTGTCACTCTCATGCAGTGATTTCCTTTTGTTTTGTTCTTAATATGGTTTCAACCAGAAGCCCCATGAAGATGAAAATATTGTGCATGAACAAAGCAAGCCAGTTCCCTGCATGCAACTTGTCTGCATTTTAAAATAGGGGGAAAATAATAAGGCTGGGAAAGCTGAGATGTAAGAGAAGAGATGGATGAGATTTCTTCTTTATACCATAAGTTTAGGATCTATTTGCTTTTGCAAGTTTTCTACTGTTAATATATCTTCATTTCCTCTGTGACACCTTTCACATTTATCAGTGAAATGTAATGTTTTTTCTTTCAAAAGTGTTGTGAAAAGAAGGGAAAGAACTGGGGAGCAGCTCATCTTTGCACCTTGTAATAGTGCTTTTTTAAAATTTTTTTTTAAAGAACTTCTTCAGTACTCTAAATTCAAATATGGGAGGAAATGACAAACCTTCAGGTTTACTTTTTCTCAATATCGTGACAAGAATTTCCACATTAATTTAGTTACACTAAAAGACAGTACTAAGAAATTAAGCCTAAGTTTTTATATGCTGCACAACATTTTTTTGAAAACCACAGAAACCTTCTTTCTTTTTTCTTATTTATTTTTATCAGTGCTTCATTGTTTGCTTTTCTTTTTATAATTGAACTTTATACACAGCTTTGCTTTAGAAATAGTTGAAACAGATTAAAACATTTCTGCTTCCTTCCCTTAAGAAATAAGTTTAAACCAAAGTAATCTGTCAATTAATTGGGATTTGTTGATTGTTATAATTGTTTCCGTAGTTTATTCTAGCAATTAATTACACCACAATCTGAACTTGGAAACCTATGAATATTAAATTCAAATCTGGTGATTTAACATTTAAGAATGATGAAAAGAAAAATCTAGTAAATATTATTGTTCTGCTTATGTTACTACTTATAAAGAAATTACATTAACAGGTCAGAGATGAATAATCTTGTCCCTGGCTCCTAAAAATAAGTCTGCTTATTAACTGTCAGCTCCATTTCTGCATTGTCATACTGAGTCAAAAACATGAAAGCTGTCTAGCAATATGTGATCCATTTTAATGGATGTACACAAGTTTACACATACATGCATACATTATATATGCTGTAAGCACTGTTACTGACCAGAGAACAGAAGGGGAAGAAAAGACTGTAAGGAATGTTTTCAAGCTTAACTTGAAACAGACAAACAAGAGCAGCTGTTGCTATCCAGCAAAAAACAAAGTTTGAAACCGTCAAAACCATATGGTGTTCTTCCCTGGAAATTCAAGAGAAACTGTATGTAGAAAGCACAAAATTAACATCTGACAAAAAGAGAAGGGTTAACACTGAGCAGAAATGAAGGCCCAAGGAGGGTCTCAAATAGCTTTCAAAGGCTCTTTTAAAACTACTTAATAAGAAGCATACTTTCTTCTTCCCAAATGTTGTAGGTCCAAGAATTCTATGCTTACTGAGAAGACAGGTCTCATATTTTCTCTATGAACATATAGGGAGGATACCTATAATAATTCAATGTCATTACAAACAGGAAAAAATTAGACTGGACAGAAAAATTGCTTAAGTAAAAGATTTTCAAAGTTAACATAACCTCTTTATAATAGATATGAATTTGACTGGCAACCTGAAGTGACAGCCACTGTAATTGAAGAGACTGAGGTTAGAATCAGTGATTGAACTTTAAAGTGATAATCAGAGCTATACTGTTCATCAAGTTTGAATAATTGCAAGCCTCCTTATCAAATGATCTGGACTGACAATTATTCAAGTATTAAAATAATGAGTTCAGGAAGAAACAAGGAGTATCGATCTGAAATGGGGAAGGAAAGCAGAGAAGAAAAGACAAAATACCTGAATTTTAGAATGAAAAATATTTTTCAGGTGTTGGAAACACAAGTTTGTCATTGCCTAACTGCAGACAATAAACAAAAGCTTAATTAGAAAAAATCCCTAATCAGTTTAGATAACTGCTGCACCAGAAGAGTGGTGATGGGAATTATTCATAGTGAATAATGTACTCAGAGTTAATAAATGTTTCTGGCTGAACATAAATTATCCAAACAGCACACATATCTACAGATATTATCTAGGCATTTTTAGAAACACGTTAGCCTTTGGAGCACTGCAGTATTATTTTCTGTAAGTTTTCTGATGACAGTGACCACTTCTCATTTACTGCTTCCATTGGACAAACAGTATGCTTCCAGCATATTTCCCTGAAAGGGAATTCTGGAGGCCCAAGATCTCTCCTAGGAAGTTTTAGCATCATTTTGTATTACTGGAGTTGCTCAAAGAAACTGCAAGCATAAAGAGAGGGATCTGTCTTAATATCCAGTACCCAAATAAAAAACATGTTAAGCAAACATCTATCAGAGACAAGACAACACAAGTAACAGCATCTCAATGAACATGGAAACTTAAGTTAGAACCACTAAAACAGTTGAAGTGATGTGCAGATTAGGACACATTTAGTCAAACTGACATATGTCCACTCAACACCATGCCCTGACTGATGCTGTCCTTTGAAACAAGAATACACTGTGAATACAAATAACCCTTAAACAGCAGCAGATCTGAATTACTGCACTGGGGATTGACTTTTAAAATGCAGCTTTAAACCAAATTAACACCCATAAATCATCCCTATCTCTCCTAGCAAAAAAACCAAAAAAACCAAAAAACAACCAAACAAAAAATCTTGAGCAGTGTTATCACAACAGACTAATGACACAATTATAAAAAGACTCATTTTACACAGGCCCAGGCACAAGCCAGCTATTTGGAAACAAACACCAATTCAACTATACTTTTTACATCATATACATTGGAAAGTGACTGATTAAAAAAAGGGGAAAATTTAGCATCTATCAACTTATGCTCTCTAGATTTCTTCTTTTTCCAACACTTGACTGCATATACACATCGTTCTTGTTTATCTCTCTGAAATGCAAACATGCTCTAAACCACTCAATGCTACTTGCACTTTCAATTCTATATTTTGCTGCCTTTGTAGGATAAAGCTCTTCATGGAAATGACAGTGCCTCTAGTACATGCATCAGTTATTCTCTGGCTGCATCAGTAGAATCATCCCTGACCTACTTTCCCTTATTTTTCCATCTGCACTTTTAATTATGTTCCTGTTTGCAGGGCTGCCACTTGATAAGTTTCATTTCTTGTTTGAAAATGTCTGACATATGGGATCTTGTGTCTACTACTGATCTTTCCAGATTCCATTATTTTGAGACATCTCTACATGTTATTACACATAATCATGCTGTTTAGGTTAGTGACTAATGGCAAACTCAGAGTGAGACAGCCCTGTAACAGACTACCTAACAGTAAAGAAAAATGTGTAACCACCAAGTCTGAAGATTTAGATATCTATCCCTAAATGAAATCATTCACTTCAATATCCCATTTAAAAAAACAAAGGAGAAGACTTTCAATTATCTAAATGGAATACTGTGGGCAAGATACAAGCCTCAGACAAGTTGTTCAGGTACGGTTCTGACGGTGCAAAATGTTTTGAATCGTCTGTAATTAGAGATTAATCAAAGGGTCAGGAACTAGTGATGCAGGTTGAGTTGTACCTTTGATAAATGGACGGTATACACACTCTCAGAAACCAAGCCTTCTTTTTTGCGTATCACTGGAATACAAAAACCACTGAGTTCCTTCCTCTGAGTTCAGAAATATCAGTATCTGCTCAGGAAAGAACCATTTGGCTAAGTCAGTAAAGGGAGAGAGTCAATACATTTTTTAACTTAGCTTTCCCTATTCATTCTAATCATTTATGCTTGCTTTAGAGTTGATGGAGACATTCTACACCTTCCCAGAACATGATTAATCCCTCCTGTTCTATGATGGGAAGTCAGCATCTAGAGAGACAATTTATTACAGAGAAAAATAGCATGACAGAAAGAATGTTACTCCTAATTTTCATATTCTGAAAATAAGGCAAATAAAGGAGATCTATAGATTATACAGGATGCGACAATGAAAAAAACCCATGCAACAACACACATGGGGAAAATATCTAACTTTAAGAGCATTCTTGGGATATGGAATAATGAATAGCAGGATCCTGATTTTAATTTAATTTTAATTAAATTTTTTATTTAAGACATAATGTCAAACCCTCAGCTGCTGTAAACCAGCATTGTTCCATTGAAGTCAATAAGACTTTGTTATTTTACACTGGTAGGATGTTTGGTCAATAAAATTTGCAATCACAGGAAAAATTAGAACAGATGGCGGGCAGAAAGATTAAGGGACTCCATGAATTTAGCCAAAATAGAGAATATAAGGAAACAAGGCCTTTATTCTCTGAAAAAAATAAAACAAGGAACCTCATTCAGCAAATGCTGAAGAATCAGAGATGGATGCTTCAACATTGCTTGAACCCATGTCAGATGAAAGAACCCAGGGTACAGACTGGAACGTAAAGAAGCTTTAGGGCTTAAAAAGTGAAAAAACCACTTTCCTTCAGGGAATGATTTAAAATATTGGTATACACCCTGGCAAATCTACTCAGATTTTTCATTAGCTGGTTCTTGTAGCCCCTAGCCTATGTGCCCTTTTTGAACTCTGAGATGACTGTGCTACTCTACTGTCATGGAACAACCTGAAATTTTATGTGCCATGGACTTTGTTGTTACTGCTCTTTCAGTAATAGGAGTATTTGGCCAAGAACAATTGTACACAATACTATGACTCACTTTACAACAGAATAAAGGAAATTTCTGCATTGTCAAATAATTTTTACAAGCAAATTACTGTATGGGTTTCTTGGATCTCAGCCTGGGTTTGAAAAAGTGTAAAGACATGACAGCATATGAATTTGAGTAACAAGAAATATAAATAATTTCAGGAACAACTCTTAACATTCGTGAAGTGCTCATAACTGCATTTTCAAGAATAAAACCTTGCCACCTGTATCTACAACTAACTGTAATTTCATGTATGTGAAAAAACTCTTTGTGGAGATTTGCTTTGAAAGGAGTATGAAAAATATTGAGTGCTTTCCTACCCAGAGGAACTAGTCAGCTTTACCTCTTTCTTAGCCTTAAATCAAGCAGTCAATATCTGAAAGATTCTTTAGACATGCCAGCAAAATATTTATAAAGCGATGCATATCTGACAAACAAGAAGTCTTTTTGTCATCAGCATATTTTGTCAGACTTTTCAGGAATCACTGAAATCCTGAGGAGTTCTAATTGTATGGATGTGTACACGTCTGAGGCATGGATGTGGGGGTAGTTACAAAAGTATTTTTCTGGTCTAACTCTGACAAATAAAATATACTTGGTATTCAGAATAAATCTTAAATATTCTGTTTGTTAGTTTTACGACACATTTCTGTTTCTGTTGTTCTGCTGCATGCAGTTGCAATTAGATGGATACAAGCTGTATTTCTCATTCTTTGGATTTAAATAATTGTAGACATTTTTTAATACATCCTGTCACAATACAGAAGAGAAGGATTTATATATAGATAGATATTTCTTTAAATATTTTTCTTTCTCTCTCATTACATACCTGAGTGAGAGTAGATATTTAAAACTTTATATAAGATGCATATACAAACCTTCTCACTTCCAGAAAGGAAACCCCTCAGCCTAAACCAGAGCTCACCCTAAGACCCCATACACCATGAGGGTTCTACCTAGATTAAGAGAGGAGCTGTTGGCCTCCCAGGCCCATAAAATGCAGCAGGAGTGAGCAGCAAACAGAAACAACGTTCTCAGACCTTCCCTTATTTATATTCCTGTCTTTGTATCCCATCTTTATTTTGCTTTAAACTCTCCCAAATTAAAGATACCAACATAAATCACTCATAAAGTGCTGCCTTGGGAATCAAACTGCTGTGCTTTTACAAACTTTCCTCTCCTCCCTCCTATCAGTTTTGTCTTCCTGAGTCTTCAGTTCTCAGTTTCTTTAGCAAGCAAGATAAGCTGATATGTTGCTTGTCTCTGCTTACAAGATGAAACCTTTCCACTTCCCCTTCTGCCCAATGCTGATGTTGCAGCATAAAATGCACTTTCAAGATGAAAAAACTGTAGAAAGCCAGCACACACTTTCTGTTCTGTTGCTGACTACAAGAATTCATGAATTTAAGGAATAGGGAGCACCCAACAGTATACAGAAAAGCTGCAGCTACACTGGCAGATTCTCTTGGGATCATAACAACAGGAATTTATGGATCTGCTTTTAAGAAGCCAGTTATCATAAATCACAGCACTCTGAATGTGCCAGCATTTCCACAAAGTATTTTTAAATATACCTGATCCTGATTATTTGCCAATTCTTCTTGCATAGACGAAGTGTTAAACCAACTAAACCAAATTATTACCATCTTACAATCATTTTACATCTTGTTACACTGACAAAACAAAAAATCTAGACAGGAAAAGGTCTCAATGTCAAAGAACTATTCATAGTTCTTGCCAAAAAATTAATGCAGTAAAAACTGCCAGTTCAAGAATATGATTGTATGCATTAGAACAATGTGCCAAAGAAATTATTTAAGGGAATACAAGAGAAAGAATCTCATTATTTGGAGGAGTTGCCATTATACTGAAATAAAGAGATCTCCTCCTCTTGGTATCTACAAGGTTCCTTGATAACATATGAAAGGACAAGAAGTCATGGCCTGAAGCTGTGGCAGGGGAGGTTTAGGAGAGATATCAGGAAGCACTTCCTCATGGAGAGGGTGAGCAGACATTGAAATGGACTGCCCAAGGAAGTGGTGGAGTCATCATCCCTGGAGATGTTCAAGAAAGGCTGGATGTGGCACTTAGTAACATGTTACAGCCAGTGTGGTGGTGCTAGGTCATAGTCTGGACTTGATGATCTCGGATATCTTTTCCAGCTTCAATGATTCTGTGATTCTGTAAAAATACCTGAATTGATAAGAAATCTATTGAAAGGTTTAAAAAATTATGCATTTGTCAGAAAATACAGCAGGAGAAATAGGACACTAATCTATGTTCTACCTTACAACTTTGTGGCCCAACCTGATGTCACTCAATTCCCAGAAATGCTCTTTCTCCTCTTCATGACAGGCTTTCAGGTGGCATTTTCAGATCCAGATGCTTAGAAAAACAGGCATCAGCCAACCCCATTTGTAGGTGCCTCCCTCCAAGTCAAAGGCAGCAAAAGAGTAGAAATTCTTCTGTTGGTGCCAAAGAATAGCAAGTAAGTATAGAATAATCTTACAAGGAAAGTCTTATCTCCAAAATATCTCTTTCCTTGCCTTTGTATTTTCAAAATACTTTTAAACACACTGATAATACTATGATAAGACCTTAAAAAGAGTACATTAAAAAAATAATAATTTATTAATTGTGAGAATATAACAAAATAAAGTTGCTTCCTCACACAGAATCACTTCAATGGGAAGAAATTATGCAGTCTATTAGGGCAACTGAGAATCAAGTAACACGCAGACAACCTTTGATGCCAGAGGCAAAGTTGTTTCTGCCAGCAGAGTTTTAATGCAAACACTTCCCGAGATTTTTCACTCCTTAACACTTAGAGTTTCTTTAACTTCATTTAAAGGAATAAATGAGAAAAATCTGACTATGTCTTAGTGTCTCTTACTTCCCGAAGTACAGCTGTTGAGAGCAAATTAAGAGCAATGTTAGAAAATTAGCCCAGAGGAAGGATGATTAGCTGAACGAAAAAAATTACCACAACTAAAGTTAAGCTGAATTTGTTCAGTTCAAACCAGGGTACTTTCTTGGTTGTATTGTGGGTATGCAGCCTGAGGTCACTGGTACACTTTATGAGAAATATTACACTTTCAAGTAGTGCCACAAAATTTACTGAAATTTAGATGTTTTTTTCAGGTTTATTTGTAGGTTCATATTTAAAGGACTAATAATGCTCAGTGGTAATTACTAGCATGTTTCCACTGCAAATATTTTGGGCAATAAATATCCTGTGTGCACTAGGGGACAGACGTTTGAAGCATCTCTTGCTTTTTTTCAGTAATGCAAAAAATCTGTTAAGAAGATATTACAGCTGAAATGGCTAGTCATCAAGTACACTTGCACTGTTGCAAATTCAGATAATTCCTGAGTCTTATGCAATGAGGATTATGGGATTCTGCATGGACTCAATGTTTTGTTACTTTTGGTTTTTGTCCTAGTAATTCAGAGATGTGCAGCAGCAACTAGAGAAACAGTGCACACAACATTGGCTACATTTGGGTTCTATCAAAGCATAGGGCAGTACCAGATCTTGTTCTGTAGCATAGAGTATTAATTTGTCTTAAGATGTCAATAAATGTTACACTTACACACAAATATCACAATTTCCATTATAGCTTCAACCTAAACTGGAAAGAGGAGAAATGGCTATTTTCTGCATTTGATATGGCAGTTCCACAGAATTATACTATATATATCATATCACATGATTTGAAATGCCATTAATTTCCTTTTGATTCTGGAAGCTCAGCTGATCAGGGCACTAGGAAGTTTGGAGGACTGGAGAGAGAAGCAATGGAATCAACTTAGAGAAAACACCACTTGATTTAGGCAGGGAAGAATTCACTGTCAGGAAGTTGAGAAAAGCAATGCAGCATTTCAGAGTGAAGGCTTACAGCTGACTTCACAAATTCTCACCATGATTTTTTAGGGATTTAACATAAACAGCCTAATACCTCACATATTTATCATCAGTACCCTGAAAACAAGTAGTGGTTCTGTACCTCACAAAGTTATTAGAGCTGAATGCTGGGTGATAATGAGCTGAAGCCTGGGTCAAATCTCCTGCTTCCTTTATTTCTACATCTGAGTATATCTGCTCTGGCTGTAATTAGTCTGAAAACACCAGCTGACACCCATAGGTTACAGTTTGCATCTGCTTTGCACTTCTGTGCTGCACTGAGCGTACATCTAAAAAGATCAGAGGACCTGCCACAGACAAGTTTGTCAGTTCCAGAGAGATTTGCATCTCATCTAAAGCCTTCTCAAGTATAGCTTTACCCTTTAAACCAAATACACAGAAAACCTTCCACATATAAATCCTGTCTTCTTCTTTTCTTATCCACATCAGGCTATGAGATGTCTTCTTTCTTGTCCAGGGTCTCCCTTGAAATTCTCCCTCCAGCAGAACTCAGTAGTCTATTGTAAGAAATATCTGACTCCTTCTCAGATGTCACTGGTTCCTCCATTACCATGGGCACAAGACAAGAAAGGGTATATCTTCAAAAAAGGTCTAACTATGAATAAATATTGTTTGAACGCTGAACTAAAATATACCTGGAAGTCCATTTTTGCACTTATCCTGATTTTTTATCTGTGTTTCCACTCCTTATGAAGTCTAGAACAAAGAAATGGGAAGCCAAGGGGATGTGCTGAGTCTGCAATAGTGAGATGGTACCTTGAGGGCTCCTGGTATCACCTTTTGGGCAGTCATAGCTGTATAATAGCTCTTGGGTTTATACTTTTTTTTTTTTTTGAGCATTTAATGACTCCCAGTTAGAAAGCCATAAAAAACAAACTCAGAAAATTAAAATCTGCTTAACGAGCTTTTTGGACATCAAGATATCTGCTTTCATTTTCAACCAAAACTGATTGAAATAATCTGTAATTCCCTGTTTGATTAATCATAGTATTCTAGAGAATTTAGGACCTGTGATTCTTACTGACACATTGAGTCCTCTTACCAATATGCACAAGTCAGTAATTTTACCACAATTTAAGTCTTTTGTTATAGCAGGAACTGTCTTTCCAACTATTTCATGACACAATCCCTTAGAAACTATTCTACGAGATCCCTGTCTAGGACAGGCAGATAATCAATTAAATACAAAGCAACTAAAAGACAAAAGAGCTTTAATGCATTAGACCTGAAAGGTGCTACCAAAATTTACTTTATTGAGGTCTGATCTCTGTTAGCCTGATTCACACATGCAAGTGCTAAATTGCTGTCATAAAAGAACCCTCCTTTAATTCCTTAGTTCTTGGCTTTGTAACCATAAAACCATTTTGAACACAGGAGTTACATGCAGTCTTGAACTGTGCTGGAAACAACAAAGGTCCCAAGGAAAAGGATGGCCCTGAGCACCTTCACTGCTCATATCTAATTCACACACTGGAGAAAGACAGGCAATACTATCAGGCTTACTTTAGAAAGGACTGCTGCATCACTCTCTAGGTTTGCCCTGATTACTTCTTTTAAAATGCTTTGTTAATAAAGAACAAAGAACAACAACTCTCTTAAAAATGACATGAGAAATTAATGTCCAAATTGGTACTTTACACCTGTCAGAATTGGTACTTTATTCAGAGAGAACAGAAAATTATTATTTTCTTTATGAGCACGTCCATCATAGAAGCAAAGCATTTTCACAGGCATAGCAGCTTTAAATCTTTCATGTCTCTTCATATTATTGAATCGGTTTTGGTATTAACCTTTGTTTAATGAGATGGTTTAATTTTTAGCATTTCAAAAGTTTATTTTTCCTTTTGAAACAACTTTCCTATATAAGCTTCTACAAGGCAACACAACATTCTGTTTACATATAAAAAGACAACATTTTAAATTGAAATCACACTTCTATGTAATGACTCATCCCAACAAGCCCTTTCAATCTCCCAATATATCTCTTCAATTCCTCCCTTAGTATTTCAATGATTCTGTTTTGAATTTATGAACCCTTTTGTAAAAAGTAGAACTGCATTTCTAAGGTCTCTTTTTATGATAAGAGCAAGAAAAAACCTCTTTTAAAAGTAAAATTGTTCATTTAATCATCTCTGAGATCAGTGTGTTTTCTCTCCTACGTGTTCCAATTTCTTCACTTACTTGTTCCTTGACTATTTTCAGTATCATATTCCTGGCAAAGATTCTATAGATGCAGCAAAAAGACTCCAACATAAGTACAGCATCAGTGCAGAAGTCACAGCAGCAAAGCAGCCACTGCAAAATAAAAAATAGTAAGCTCCTACACTATAACATTCTAGAAAGTAGCTTTGGTACAGTTCAGAATCTAAGATCTGGGTATTTGAAGAAAAGAGGTAGGCTGCCTAGATGAACTACATAGGGTACTCAGAATGTCCTAGCTGAACGCCAATGAAGTAATCTGAATATACCCAAAATGTCAAAGTGTTTCAAAACTGTTAAGCCGAGGAAGTCTTTTCTTCCAAGCCATTTTTAGGTATGAGAACGACCATTCTAGGAAATGAGGGTCATGAAAGTAAATTATTAGCTCATGTCCACTGTCTTTTGTCCAATTAATTCACACGTGAAGCCTCAAAGTAGAATCTCCTCTATAATTATTGTAAATTAAATACCTGAAGGGTCATTACATCATTAATAACATGTTGGAAAAGCTCTTTTAGAAGTAATTTTTTTAAAACTAATTTATTTATTTATTTTCTGCAACTCTCTAAGCACAGATAAGCAAAATTATTAGCAAATTAATTTTCATCTTTCCCATGTAAACTTAAATTGCTCATAGCACCTACCTACTGGTGCCCAAATGCACCAAAAACATTAACCAAGCAAATCTGTAAAAACTGTCAAAGTAAGCCAGAGAAAACTTACACAAGGAGAGCTAGTCAGAGGGGGTCTGCAAGCATACACTTGATCCTCCAAATTCAGGGTGCTCAGTTTAGCTTTAATAAATCCCACATTAAAGACTAGCAGATGCATATACATTCCCAATAGTCAACTAGTGAAGAGAAGTATTTCAGGTCTCCCCAGTGCAATGCATGTCAGGCCTGATTCCATTTCCCCTTTAGTTACTCACATATCTTCAGTGTAACTTCTCCCACTCTGGGTAGAATAACTGGAGAGAGAATTGGGGAGGCCACTGAGAACTCTAAATTTATTTACTAAACTATTGAAGTGAAGCAGATAAGACAGAAGAACCTCAAAGCATTAGACCTGAACACTGCTTCCAAACTTCCTAGAAGGATATTCCACTGCAAACTATGATAAAAATAGGCATGAAGTTACAGTCTAAAAGCACTGATGTGGCTAGAAGCTATCCGCTACCATCAGTACTGTATCAGTTTCATTCTGCAAATGTATAAAAGATGTTCTTTTTCAATTATAGCCAGACAGCTAATCTGCTAATTGCAAGACAAACTTTTACTTTCAAGAAATTATAAACTGATGGTTCCAGGCATCTCTTCTTTGTTAAGATTGTTTTTTTTTTAATAATACATTAAAGCATTAAACATGATGCAGTGTGTTGTCATTTTAATTTGTTATCATTAAAGAAAACTGTGGGGCTTTTTTTTTGCTAGTTAGATGTTATACTAATCGGATGATGTTTAGGAGCTTTGTGATGAACATTAACAGATCAAAGGTATTTGCAACTGCCTCTAATAGAAGTGGGGGGAAAAACCACTAATGATTCTGCTATAAGTTTTTTTTTGTTTTGTTGTTTTTTTTTGTTTGTTTGTTTGTTTTTGAAAAGCATTTTTTTGTTTCATACTGTGCTTTCTTTGATGCCAAAAACAGGGTTCAGGAAAAATTGCTTGTTGCCTTTTAATGTCAATGTAGTTGGTATGTATTGTTTACAGCATAGTTATCTGTGTTTCTATTGTATAGTGTACCATCACAAGAGCAAGCAAATACAAAATAGAATTTGCTAATAATAATATATTTTGCTAGCAATTTTGAGATATTTTGCTGGTACAAGGTGAAGAACAGTCTATTGCGCTGGGAAAAATATTGTAATGTGTAGCGGGAGGAGCCATTCTTGCTCCTGAAGCTCGACGAGCTGCTGGTCTCTTCCAGGACTCCAGCCACCACACAGCGCTTCCAGGGTAGAAGTGTAGTGGGAAGAGCCTTTCTTGCTCCAGAGGCTCGACGAGCTGCTGGCCTCTCCATGCCTCGTACCAGAGTGAGCTGAGGTCTACTCTGTGGGTGTGTGTCCCACCTTTATTGGCCCCCTGGCCTTGCTCATGCCCAATAGGGGCCTGTCCTAATCAGGCACAGGTGGACTCACACCCACTCACTGGCAATTCAAGGCACCTGATTTATCTTATTTCTCTACAGTAATGTATCAAACCCCCTCCCTACATTTAGAAGACCTCATAGCTACAGGAAAATCACACCTGGACTTCATTCACTCAGAGGTCCAGCTGCTGTGGCAAAGCTATAATTTTCAGCTTAAATACCTCACCCCCACATTGCAGAATCTTCCTCAATAGCAGCTGCTTTTCACTGGGAGATGTGCATCTGCACTTGAGGCCTTGACCATCTCAGAGAGGGCTTCACATCCTCTTTCAACTTGCACATGTCAGCAGAGCTTAGTGTTAGAAACATGTTCTAAGACAGCAAATAAAACCAAAGCTTATTTCAAATAGTGCTCATCTGGAGCCATGGATGGCAAAGCATCTGAAAGCCAGGGTAGTTCCATATTTTAAATTTTGTGTATTGCTCAAGGGAAAGGTGTTCTCTAATGCTTTGTGGACAGCTTAAACACTGAAGCCCACATTATCCTGGGACTGGCAGTAACATGTTTCATTTCCATGAGCTGAGCCAAGCAGAAAAGGCTTTGAATTTCAGATGAGCAGCAGTGCTGTCTCTCCAGGGTGCTGTGTGCTTAACATGCTGGCCTCTCACTCACTTCTGTTCAGTCCCTTCATATATCAAAGTGGGGCAGCAAAGGAAGTAATATTTTTAAAAGACATACCCAACTATTGTCTAAAACATCAAAAGAGAGCACACAGAATAGTTATCTTGTTGAAGAGAGGGTCTTCCTGAAGTGAAGTTATCCATTTCCCAGACTGGCATAGGCAACTGTTAGAGGAAGAAAGCAATTCTGATGTCAAATTTTCAAGCAGAACTAAGCTAATCCAACCTATGTATCTAGCTATAAATCTATAAAAGGAATCAAGAGTTGCTCCATTCTCTTGCAATAACTCAAAAGGAGGGACACTGGGCTGGATCTTTGAAGTCTGTGACAAAACATTCTATACTGTAAAGAGATAAAAAGGCTGAGCGTGTTCTTTTTTCAATCACAGATGAGTTTCCTGCTTTTAGTAAGTGCTAAACACCTGCAGTTTTTATACAAGTGGAGACTGTGAAGGATGAATTATTTCAGGAAAAAAATAGGCTAAATTCCTCTTTCTGAAAGCCTTTGACAATAGATGTGCAATTATCAAAACAGCAGCATATCTGGGATATCAATATGACAAGCTAAAACTTTATCCATTTTTAAGAAGCCACATTCACTTAATCTTGACTTTTGTAAGTATATAAAAGGATTACAAAAACACAGAAGTAATTTACCCAATAGATCCAGCTCACTTACTGCTTCTATGGGTCCTTATCACAAGTAGGGAAGCAATAAATTGAGGGCATATGATCATTTCAACTGTCTCAATTTTTATTACTTATCCCTCCCTCTCACAACTGTTATATTCAGACTTTTCTAGCAATTTCTAGTAATTTATGTAGATGTAAAATTACTCAAGTTAACCACTGATATGAGTTCATATCAGGATATTTGAGAACTTTTCTATTTTTCTTTTATAATCAGAATATCATAAAGTAAAATGTGGTTCCTTTTTCCTCTGTGAGAAATTGATAATTAAAAAACCCAAACCTGTTCATATGAAAAAATATTTAATTAAAATATAATAAAAATGCATAAAGAAAAAAAATTCTCTGGCTCTAAAGAAGGAATTAGAGTCTGTAAGTACGTTCAAGTAGGGATTCTTTCATTAATACACTGGGTAATTTACAGACTTTGAGAACTATTTCATTTAAGAATTCTTGTCCATTGATTCCAATCAATCCATTTGGAAAATTGCAGGGAAGGCAGGATCTGTTTTAGAGAAAAAATTGCATAGTATACAAACATTTGTAGAAGCTGCCCTTTAGAATAGTTAGAATCCCAGAAACACTTAGAAAACTGAAAATAAATAAAAAAAATATTGAAAATTAAAGTTGTTCTGATTTTAGCTGCATCAGGATTGTAAATGAATGGAAAGAAAATTGTGAAATTGTGAATTGTGAAAGAAAAGAAAGGTATGTCTATGGTGCTAAAATAAACCTGCAGAAAAGTTAAACCCACTGAGAGAAAATCTTAAGCTTGTTCTTTTAGCACAGAAGGTAATAGTTGAAAGAGCTTACTCAAGATATGACTGACTCTCTACCAAACACTCAGGTGGCTTCTCTTCCCTATGATCTGTTCTGACTCAGCAAGGAGCCCTGGGCTTGGTGCAGAAGTTGGGATCTGACCTGCAGGAATCCAGATGGGACGATCAGAACATTCTTGTAACAGCACATCCTCTGAGCCTGTGACAGCAATGGTCTGCATAACTCAGCTTTGACATCACAAGAGGACAGAGGATGGAAGTAAATGTCCCCAGAGTCTTGGATCCAGCTAGGTAACCATCCAAAGGTGAACTTTAACTCCTTGTCATCTAAGGAAACACTTCAAGCACACATAAAATTTCAAGCATGCTTTGAGCTCTCTTGTTTCCAATGAGATTTAAGTATTATGATTAAATATCTCTTTCAATGTTACTTTCAAGAGGGATATTTTCATAAAGTGGGATCTATAGTGACTAGATTAATCTTTAGGAGCTGGCTTGCATTGTTAGACTGCACTGGGAGGAGTACTGAGCTTTCACTAAGTAATAGCAGTAGTGCTTCTGGCCTTACCTTCTCAGTCAAGCTTTGACTCAGGATCCAAAGGTCCTCTTGACACCTAACCTCCTACTTACACTTCATATCTGATTTTGAAACAAAGTTTTGTTTCATAAATAAGGATAGTTAGAAATAAGTATTTAAATTGCTGTTAGAGAAAAGTGCTAAAGGATGTGCAGTGGAAGCACATGCACCAGGCCAAGGAAGAAACCTGAAGAAAGAATTGCCAGCTCAGGGAAGATTTCTGTTTGCAAGCTTGAGCCTATCACTTCAGCAGCTCTTGCACTGCCGTAGGAATCACTGAGAATGTGCTTGGACCTTGCTTAGCAGATCACTGCTTCACCACATCGTGGTCTACAACAAAACCAGAAGACAGAGTCTTACTAGTAGCCTCTTCGTTATCACGCTAAGGAATATATCTAAGTTGGATAAGTTTGCCACAAGTTAGTGAGAACATGTAATCATGTCATCCTATTACCTGTTCACAGCAACATTAGAAAAATATTGGATGACTAAGCAACAGTTTTGAAGAAATGCTGGATAATTTAGAGCCAATAGCTACCAGGGGACTTTAGCTTACAAACCAGAGGATTTTATGAACAGGACGAGAAGAGCAAACTTATGCGCATGTCAAAGGAAAACTATCTGCCTTTTTCTCACATTAGTAGAAATTAAAGAAATTTCTTGGTTGCAGTGGACTTACTGAAGTCACCAAAGCCCCTTACAAACAGCTACTGATAAACTAAAGTAACAGAAATCTAACATAAGCAATGCCAAACATAACTTGACTTAATTTTGCTTAGTATAAAAATAGTGACCAAGAAAGCTGAGGTGTAACAAAGATATCAACAAATACAGTCAAGAAATAAACTCAAGCTTATACAATGGTTTGACTGTTGGCTAAGGGTTTTTTTAATTGTCAACTGAGAATTTAATTGCAAGGCAGAAGCTGTAACAACCGAGCTACAACAAGTGTACAAATATTGAAGCAAAAGGTAATGTCTGCACACAATAGAGACCTATTAAAGAGAACTCCACATCTCACTACATGCTGGTTTTCATGCTACCATCACTCCTATGACTGAGGAATGACATTGCTGATTGTCACATTGTCACTATGTTAAGCTGAAGCACTGCAAAATCTGAGTCAATGCAGTCAACATGTAAGTCCTGAAGTGGCTACTCCTGTGTAAATGATTCAGATGAGGGAAAAAAAAACTGTGCCAAGTTCAGCCTTAGAAAAAGCAACTGTAAGATGGGAATTTGTCCTGCCTCCTGCTGACACTGCTGTAAAGTCTAAACAAATCATCTCTCTATAAGCTGAAGAGACAGTCTAGCTCTCTGTACTGGGTACCACCTGCTACACATACTCTTACAGTATTCTTCTAGCAAGGACTGCAGCCATCTGCCTATCCCCAGCTCCCCATAGTCCTTAGGGGTGGGTGGAACTTCACAGCTGCCTCAGACCATATGTCAGTGGGCAGATTTCCTAGGCCAAGCATCAACAGCACCTCTAAATGGTCTAGCTGCTGATTTATCCAATGCATTGTTTAAGAGTTCTAGAAATATAGGTAAAAAGAATAGGAAAGGGGACACAATTTTATTTAGTCATGGTGCTTGTGATGCCACACAAAACCCAAGTTTTTCAGTATTGTAGGGTTGCATTTACACTTCATAGTACTAGCAATTCCAGAAGGAATCAGCCAGTAACATCCAATACAGTGAAAAGAGAGTATTTACCCAAATGTCTTTGACTTGTCCAAGACTATGAGCAGATTTTTATTTAGAAGAACAATCAAGTGGGCTAATTCACCTTGGTAAAACATCTGTTTATAGGCACAGGGTCAGTTCTGTGAATAATCACAATGAAATGCTGTTCTCACCAGAATTTATTATCAGAGTCTAGAAATAGTTAATATTAATCTGAGTAGGCAACAGGGACACTACAGAAAATATCCTCTCATCTGTAATAGCCTCTCTGTGCACTTTTGTGGGTTTTTTTCTTACTGCATAAAGATTTAGGTCAGGAAATATTGTTCACAGGAAACAAGTAGTTCATTTGCAAATCCTCCTTGGAATGCACATGCTCTTGGCAGGTTAACATTTGCCTAAAGGGGTGACTGAGAGGAGAAACAAGGACTTTGGCTTCCATCACAATCAGTTTGTTAGCAATAGCCTAGACAAACACAAATTTAACATTCAGAGACATGAAAATAAAAAATTCCCTTAAACAATAAACAAAATGGGAGGGCCAGGGGGAGAATGCTAGTAGTATTTGGGGGTGAGGGACAGAGCAAAGATGGAATAGTAAAAAAAAAAATTATAAAACCAAACCAAAACTCAAAAAACCCTCACAAGTAAACAGAGATCGGTTTGATTTTTTGTTTGTTTTGTTTTGTTTTATTTTTATTTTAAATGATGAAATAAAGTAATAGCCTCTGCTTTAATTCCCTGTCTGGTATGGCAAACTCAGTGTCAAAAGATTCAACATCCAAGGAAACAGCTGGTCTTTCAAGAACTTTGCCTTCTTGCTCCCTCTAGTGTTCCAAGAAGCAATGTACAGTTTTACCCAGCCCTAAGCGAGTATTACTCATTTTTTCCTTTCCCATGACGTCCAACCAAAGTGACTTCATTAGATGAGACGGAGACTGACTTTATTATGGCAACACTTTGAAATGGAAACTTTCACCTTAGCAAAATGCTAAGTAAGCCAAGCTGTTGTAAGATATTTTACATTACTCAAATGAGTATGAACTTTCGCAGAAAAAGCCATGTTTGGACTTAAGAAAAGCTGCTTTTAAGCACATGCTTTAATTAGACATTGGTGTCACAGAACCAAGTTGTGATCATCAAATAAGCTTTCTTATAACAAAAGAAAAAAAAAGCCTTCTTATCGCAGCCACTTGTCGGCATCATAGTGCAAATACATAAAACTGGCAACTGTCAGCTTGAAGAATTTTCTAAGCTTAAGAGAAAAGCACACCTCCACTCATTAACCAGGTGGTGGTATTCCTGACTAATGAACACCTGAACAACTTGATTCTGTATGAGAAACAGTACTGTTAGACTTGCACAGGAGAGCAAGCAGCAAATTAGTATTATTCCACAAACACCACTGCTACTGCCTTTTAAATGTTCATCTTCATCTTTAAAAGAGAAGTTGCAAATCTAAGATCCAAAGATGAACACAGCATGGCACGCTGGCTTCCTGTGTCTTCAAACTACCTAAAACAACTCTGCTCCCTGGAGCCTCAATGGAACAAGTCAAACTCCAAAATATCAAGCTAGCAAGACAAGGCTGTGTTAATTAGGTTCTTGATAAGCAGGAGTATTTATAGTATTACCATATGTAGAATCTACTATGGAGAACATTATTCTGTGATCAAAACATGGGCAGAGCCTAGAAAACTAGCACTTGTATTTTTTTCCAGACTGTCTTCTGCCAGTGGCAAGTTGGAAGCACCAGGGAAATAAAATGTAAAAGGATTTAACTCCTTTCTGCTGCATGAGCACAATCTTCCCGTCACAGTCAAAATTTGATATGGGAAAGACCAAAGCCTTTCCTTCTAATAGTTCACAAATAAATTTCAAAAGCTCTTTTTAATATGCACAGAAACATCTCGGATGAAAAAGATACTAAAAAAAAAAAATAATCTTTTTTCTACATCTACATATTACTGTATCAACCTTGTCATAGACACTGGTGGCCTTAATATGTAACTATTGTTGCAAGTTCCAATTTCTAATCAAAAGTCACATCCTTTAATGATATATATCAGAGGGTGAAATTTTTCACTGGCACACCTCAATTTAATTTCCTTTGATTTCCTTCACCAAGCCTAAGTCTGGGAGGGCAGATTTAAGACAGCTATTATGTAGAAGGAAAAACTGCAACATAATGATGAATACCAGAGAAAGTTTCAGCTTCATACCTAAGCTGAATCACTGATACAGTGATACAGATACACAGATGTACCTATTGAGAAATAAACTCAAAATTTTTTAAAAGGGCTCACATAAAACTGTCTCAATAAACAGGATCATACTCCTTTCTTTACATAATCAATTCAATGTGAATCAAGATAATGAGTCATCCTTTTTTTCTCCTAGTCTCTCATGTTTCTCATAGGTTAGTTTCAGATCAAAGCAAGATTAAAGTGAATTAAAGATTCTTCTAATCTGTTATTCATATCTGACTAGCAATGTATTTCCTTTTACCTACTGCATATTTGTTAATATATTCTCTTTTATTGTGTTTTGGTAAGAAAATGGAATGCAGTATGTTTGCTGAAAATGAAATTTTATTTAAATTTTGTAAACACTTTATCCACACTTAAAAGGTAAAAACCTAGAATCTCTACACATATGAGTAAACTAATTACAATAATCATTAAGATATCTATTACCAAAATAAGTGTTTATTTCGTCAAATTTGTAGGTTAAAAAAACATAGATCTTTTCAAAGGTACATGTATGATTAATTTTCAGAGTAATTCTTATTTGGTAGACTGAAAAAAAAAAATAGACAACATTGTTTTAAAAAATCTATTCTGGTGCAAAAATTCCACAGCTGCAAATATTTTCTTTGTCAACTTGTCACAACCTTCTCCTTTCCCAGAGGAAAAAACAAACAAACAAACAAAAAACAAAAACAAAAAAACCCAAACACCAACAAACCCTATGTAACACAAAACACACCTTTCCCCTTAAAAAAAAAAAAAAAAAAAAAAAAGGATATATGTATGAAGAAGAAGAGGAAAAAATTAAGGGGGGATAACAAAGCAAAGCAAAACAAACCACCCCAAAAACCCCGAACAACAACAAAACCCAAAGACCAAACCCAACCCAGTACACTGTTACTGTTTTCAGAGAATCCCCTATTTTACACCTAGTTTAGTGGCTCTGCTCAGCAGGTGTTGTCCTTTTGAGATGGTTATTGCCATTAGACCTTACTGCCATAACATAACTTAGACTTGGACTGCTACACCCCCTCTGAGTTCCATTAAAGCCTAGGGGCCACATGCAATCAAACTCTTTGCTTTTATGTCACCATATTCTAAACTGATCTAAAACAGCATCAAAACTACTTTATATACTGCTCAGCAACAGAGGCAGAAGCTGTAGCAACTGGGGTCACCTGCAGCATTTTGTATATTTTGTACATTTCCCTCCTAGTTCAGAAGGGTAGGACAGACCTGAAGACACCAGTCAGACTGGTAATCTCAGCCCTTCCAGCCTCAGAAGATTCAAACTTTGAACAGATGCAATACATTCTACAGTAGATTTCCCAACTCTGCTCAGATCCAGGGGAAAAGTCCTAAAACCTAGCCATAAATTTGAGACACTTTTACTGTTTGGGCTCTTGGTTGTGTCAATAAGGACCTTTCTGTGAGACATGCACATTTTTCACCTCTTCCAAAGACACATGGGAAAAGGCTGGTAGTCAAACTGGCATATTTTCCGAGCCCATGAAATCAAGTATAACTTTAATTTCTAGAGCTATCAATGAAAATTAGCTGCCAAAAGCCCTCCATAACTTTTTGCAATTATTGCAACATCATGTAGGAATCCTGGCACTTAGATGTTATCAGGCACATAGACAATGTACATGAGAGTGATGGAGCAAAACCTACTCTGACTCCCCCCCCTTGAATCTTGAGTGTTGCCTCAAATAGACTCAAAATTTGCTTTCTGTGAATATTATGTTTGTAAAGAGTTAGTGCTCTTCTGAACATAAGTAGTAGGAAATGCTCTCTAATTCTGTACTTTCTACCTGACACCTATTGATGCACCTTCTAATGAAAGACACTAAGTTACTGAGCAGAACAGATGAAAGACATTGCCAATGTCTTTGAGATAGCCCAGAGCAAAATTATGTAGAGAAAATGCTGTAATGATTAAGCAGTAATGATCCAGAGAAAAATTCCCAGTTCTTCAGTATTCCCTACAAAGATAATTTAGGGAAAACTTTTCACAACTGAAATCTGGCAGCCAGTATAGTGAGTAAAAGGCAAAGCAGCTATTGAGGAAAACAGTTCCCTCAGATGCTGAGGCTCTTTCAGTTCTGGTGTATTTAAAGATCTGTGTAACACATAGTCAAGTTGGGGTAAAAAACAAAGACTGAAAACATCCATAGACAAAATACTATTAAAAGAAGAATAAAATGGAGCAAAATCCTAGCAAAGGCATCCCTGCTGCATACAAAATCTCACTCATCCTTTCTGAAAAACACGTGCAGTTTCTATGCTACATTTATATGTGTGCAGTTGCAGGCATTTATAAGGGAGCAATATTCACAGCAAGCAGCTTTCCCATTCTTCTCAAGACCCATTGCTTGAAGTGGTTAAAAAGAGGGCTTTTTCCACTTTCTAGAGAAACACACCCTTCGGGCACAGAGAAACATTAGATACCTGCTGTCAGGCTCTGTCCCTAATCTCAGACAAACAGCTGATGCTTGGTACTCCTGCTACTCTCACCTGAAGGTGTGAGGTATAGAAGTCAAAGAAAGGAGAAAGTATACAGAGGATGAGAAAAAATACAGCACCGAATCAATTTACTGAACAAGTTCAAAGCCATGGAACTCTCATTGTTTGCCTTCTCTAACCTTTCTTTTCCAACATCCTTGTTGAGAATTTTCCTGAGATAACTTTCTTTCCATGTATCTAATTCAGTAAACTGTAATTGCAAATGAATAATTGAGAGCTTGTTAATGTTTGGAGAAATTGAATGCCACTGGTCTTTTGCCCTTTATTCCTTTCCATTACACCTTTTTATATAATAGAACTGTAGCCTCTGGTCAGGTTTTAATAGTAGCTGTGTAATCAGTTCTTTCACAAACACTGGATCACACCTCTTCATCCTCTTAAAGCCAAGTCACCTCCCTGACTTCTTATCGGAAGCCACAATTGCATTAGAAGATGAATTTCAGTTTGAGATAAAAGGCTGTGTCACATGTAAAATTTTTAATATATTAAAACTAATCCAATTGTAAATAGCATACACATGGGAATAAATCCAATTCATGACCACATGAGCGAGATCTAAGGAACCAGGTGCAAGGGAGGCAAGTGAGTAGAAAATCATGCAAGAAAAATATGGAATCATAGAATGGTTTCGGTTGGAAGAAACCTTAAATATCACCAAGTCCCTACCCCCCTGCATGGGCAGGGACACCTCCCACCAGACCAGGTTGCTCAAAGCCCCATCCAACCTGGCCTTGAACACTTCCAGGGATAGGGAAGCCACAGCTTCCCTGGGCAACCTGTGCCAGTGTCTACCACCCAGTTTCTGAACACCTAGAAAACCTATTTCTAATAGTACAGCTTGCAAAGGCTTTAAAATATAACGCTGTGCATTAACTTTTAGTAACAGTTCACAAACTTTTAATACCAGTTCACATAAAACATGCAGTTAGCAAAAAAGGCACAACTAAAATGGGACCATAAGGTTGTCTCAATAATGGGCATGTAAACAAGTGTCAGCTCTGGGCCATGAAGAAGCATTTTCAGTGACTAGCTGGCCACTGACAAGTGCCACTTCTAAGCACTTAGTTAAATTTGGAAGGGGAAAAAATTCTAACAAAATAAACACTTCAAATGTTGTGCATGACCTTGGTTCTTACCTTTCATATATTCAGAATACCCTTTAAATTCAGTCTGTTACTGATTCACACATTGCTAGCAGAATTATTCATAATAACAGACTTCTAAGAAAACAATTTCAGGTTCTTCTTATTAGACAATTATCATAAGCTACAAAGTACTAGGTGACTACAACTTCTCAGCTAGATCATTAAACACGTATTCCACTTGATTCAGAATAAATGACACATACTCCTTTACTCAAGTTCTCAACTATAATTATTAAAGCCTTAAGAACTCGCTCTGAATAAAATTAAAGAAAAAAATTCCACAAATATTCACAATTATCAGAAGCTGAATCAAGTTCCAAAAGTTTTAAATCCATAGATCAGGAACAAAGAGTGGTGTCAAAACACTGTATGGAATAAATTTTGCAATTACTCTATTTCAGCATAAGTTAAAGTAAAAAATTTTTTCTGATACTTCTCTTGAATCACATTCATTACACTTACTTATAAACTAGCATTTATTGCCTCCATATGAGGATGAAAAGATTGCTGTTTGATTCTTACCTTAAACCGCACCATGTTTGAGGATCTTCTTCATGGGTACCTCACAGTCAGCTAAGTCCCAAGGCACTTCTTTAAATTGTCCATGGCATGCACCAGTAGCCTAACAGGCAGTAAAATTATGCATATATGGTGTCCTAAAACTGGAATAAATTAGTTGCATATGGAATTCCCACCTATTGACTTGATCATTTGCTTATATAGCTTATATTTCCTTTTTCTCCATTTGTACTCTGTGGGAAAGTAGATATGAACTTGGTGATTTGAACCGCCTCAGCTAAAATGTGCACAAACTTCTACAGCACAGATGTGCCTGATTACTGATTTTACAGGAGACAGAATTTACCCCATGCTTTCCCATGTAACCATAGGCAGGAGGACACTGCTGGAATATTTACTCTGATACAAAAATCTAATTAATGAAAATATTTTTCTTTCATTCAGTGACCCACATCATTATTCAGCATGGAGAACTCACCTGTTAAGTCATACAGCAGTACCTTGGGCGTAGACAGAAGCTGAGTGTTGTTTTCTGTGCAAGAATGACTTAGCTGGGTTTTCTGCTCCATACCACCTGCCCATCTTCATGGAACTTGCAGCATCAGTTTTATTTGTAATGTAGATATCTACTATGGAACTCAGGAAGCATTTCCTTTCAGTTGTTATAGGTCTCAGAAAAGCTGTCTGACCTACTCAGCTCTCAATCACTTAAAGCAAGGTCTTTGCACTGCTAGCTTTGATCTCCCTACTCTTTAAAAGAAAAATTGGAAGTGTTGACATAAAAAGATTAAATCATATTAGACTGAATCAGTGAAAGTGTCAGCTTTACTACTTAGCAGAAAAAGACCAGAAAAGCAATATTCTTGCCTAAACTTGGTTGAGACTGATTTAGGAGTTAAGCTGTTCCAATGAGAGCCAGATTTGATTCCCTAATTTATGATATTTCAGACCTCATTGATTAAAATTTCTCAAGGACAAATATGCCCAAAAGGAACCCAGTTTTTCTGCTGGAAATCATATTGCACTTATTCTACTATGCTAGGGGAAATTTAACTTCTCTCACAACTAAACCAAACCTGACAAATACGTTCTTTCTCTTCAGGACAAGAATCTATACAGAAATTTGTCACCAGATTCAAAGTGAAAATGCATGAGTTTTTCCATCCTGTTCATGACCAACACCCCCCCTCCACTTCCACTGTGATTTAAATTTCAGACCTACAGTCTATCTTTGCTCACCTCTTTCTATACTTGTGTGGTAATTAAATTAGGATCTGTTCTATGGCTAGCAGAAGCTCTTCTTTTGACTTACACAGTGGAATAGTCCACAAAAGAACAAAAATCATCTCTCCAGTTTTAGTGGTAAGTATTTCAGATATTCAGTTCATTTTCTGATTTTGAGTTTAATCCCAGTTTGTATTCAGGGGGAAGAGCACATTTTCATAGTCAAGAAAATTTTCCATTTGAAATACCATACTTTCCTAACGAAAATATCACAGGAGAAGTTATTGTTTAAGATCTTCAGCTGACTGCCTTTGATTCAAGAACCAGAGGTGTTTGAAGACAGATGTCTCTGTGATTTGTGAATTCAAGGATTCATTCATAATAAACAAATAAATTACCTTATCTGTCCAGACTCCTGGTTTAGGAATTTTTAAAAATAAATAAATAAGTACACCAGAAAATCTTCAGGACTCTTCTTGAAACTTCCACACTTCAGGAATGCAGCAAGTCAAGGAGGAGGAGAACATCCTCTGAGAGAGAACCCAGTACACTAGAATTCAATTAGACTTTGACCTTCTTCAGGCATAAAGGATTGGTAGACAGATATTGTTTGCTACTTGCCTGAATTAAATTGGGCCTCCTGAGATGCATATGAAGCAATTTAAAAAAAAGAAAACTCTGTTAACTGAATTTACTCAACCATCAATCTGAAGTAAACCTTATTGACTATATTAATCTCTAAAAATAATATAATCTTTCACATTTTAATCAAAAACAATGACATTTAATTAGTGTTGCACAGCCAAACCTTGACAAAGCTCCTTTCTCTAAGTATTCTGGTAAGCTACTGTTTTTCAGTCTTACCACAGTGAGTCTTTTAAGCCTTTATGTTTCCCTCAGTCTAAGCAAGTTGTAGGACTGCTTTATTAATTCAAATCCCTGGCACATTTCCTTAGGAGGAATAGATACTCTTGTCACAATATCATACAAATGGGACCTTCTGCTCAGCTGCCTTACACTATGAAAGCTGGCACTAGCTCCTTTTCCAAATCCATCCTCTAAATGTATTTCTTTATTTTAGGGACTTGGGATGTTTGAGAGATATTAATTTATAAAAACAAAATAAAACAAACAAACCCACACACACACAAAAACAACCAAACAAAGAAATCCAGCCCATAATAATGTCAACAATTTACATATCTAGACATACCAGAAGAAAAAAAAAAGGAAAAAAAAAACAAACAAAAAACCAAAAAACAACACAAACAACTGTGCACATGTTCTGTGCACATTCATTACTTTCTATTTTTTTCATCTGAACACGAGGTCCAGAAGTGTTCCCCTGTTAGGTGGTTCCAAACAATAACTCTAAGACGCTTGGCTGTGCCTTATGCATTAAGTTTCTTTCATGATAAGGTTCTGAAAAAAAGCAGGATATTTCCATACTAGTGTAGCTCTGTTTCTTCCCAAATTTCCTGCATCTGGTTTCTTTTTCTCTACTTTCACACTCTGCTTTGTAAGACTGAGCATTTTTGTTCTGACCAGGGACCTTGAAACGCTTGACTCCTAGACACATGCAGAAATTAAAGATAACTTGGTTTCATCTCAAATATGGCCATCCCACCATGCCAGGATATTTCTGCCAGGATGGTGACTGTTGAGGTTTAATGGCTCTTCAGTGCTTTGGATCTTGAAGACCCTGGTAAAATTCTGATATTATGCAGCAGACTGTATATAACAAATATAATGATATATAACTATATTATATATCATTATATATAACAAATATAATGATAAAGCAATTTCACAAGCTCACCCACTCCAATTCATACACGCATGCAGACCAAGTCTTTAAATCTTCACTTAGTTTTGGGTTTTTTTAATTTAGAATTTTATTTCTCCTTTAGGCAAATAGGTCAGCTGAGCTCTGACTTTAAAAAAAGCGTATAGGGCCAAAACCACACCACCAAGCATGTCAAGCCTCAAGAAACAGCCTTATGAGTCACCTCACACAGCCTAGAATAGAAATGTATTTTTTTATATTTAATCATCCTACAGCAGGGAATTGGAGCAGCAACACTGCAAAAAAATTTCTACTTAAAATCAATTTTTTCCCTCTCAAAATAAACTTCCTCCTTGTAGCAAGACAAACCTCTTTTAGGGTATGGCACTTCAAGGTCCAACCAGGTGTTCCACCAGAGACTCACAAACAGTGCTCCGAGCCTATAGCCCACAGGGTCGACTAGCCTGGATCAGTGCTGTTGCTCTGAGAGCGACTGATCTCTCTGCTGGAACACCTGGTTGGACCTTGAAGCGCCATTCCCTAAGAGAGATTCGTCTTGCTACATCTGGTGGAGAATGCAGGCATAGACCTCAGTCTAGCCCGTGCTCAGACGAATCAGAAAAAAGGGATCCAGTCCGGCGCAAACTACCATTAAAAGAAAACCCAAGGAGTCGAGTAAGAAGATCCACTACCCTTCCTTTATTGGCCCCCTGGTCCTGCTCATGCACAGTGAGGGCCCACCCTATTTGGGCACAGGTGGGCTTGACACAAGCTCATGCTCACTCCGTGGCAGCTGGTTGCCTCGTTACACTACACCTCCTCCCCTGCCCATTCCAGAATTATACTGCACCAATTATCTTATAAGTCACCTGTTCTAAAATTTAAAATATCATAGAACATAGTCCAATAAAAATGGCACCCACTAGTTTTTACAGGAGCCCCAAATACTTCTTTTGGAAGAGGAAGCAGTTACTCCAGAATTTTTTCTTCATTTTATTCTCCCACCCCAATACCCATGTTTTTAGTAATTAAGTGTTGACATGAATTGACATTCTTTTTGGAGAAGGAGAAAAAAAGAAAAAAACAAACAAAAAGATGAGAAAAAGGAAATAGGTCGTTAAAAAGATACTTGAGAATTTCTTCAGGAACAACTTGAAGGCACAAGAGAAAACTCATTGTCAAGTATGATTTATGAAACTTGTTAAATTTACTTAAGATAACTAGGAGGCAGACTATTACACTAATAACTTCTTTAACATAAAACCTTATGGAACACAGTGCATCCTTTATGCAATGAAAAAGGCTAATTTAGCTTGTCAAAACACAGAACTGAATTAATAACAAAGTCAAAAGGCTCTCACTTTGTGTTATTAAATACAACTTTTGGGTTATAGCCTAGATTTTTCTACCATACTTTGGGTTTTATTTGCCTTGTCATGTAAAATTAGATATTAAGTGTGCATGCAAGAGATTTCTTAAAGGAATGTAGAACTACCACCAAAAATATCTAATATGCACTGTGACAGTTCAGATCAGCCTATTTAAAATTTTTTTTTTTTTTTTTTTTTCTTTACGCAAAGATTAATTGATTAGGCCATTTATAATATAAAATACCAGTCAATTAAAAAGCAATACTTTCTGGCAAATTTTTGGTCTGATGTGTAAGCAGCTTCTTGCTTTACTAAGAACTGGTGTCACTCTTTATGGACTACAAATCTGCTACTGCTATTTGTTTCTCATACACAAATTGTTACTTGCTGAAAAGTTGCTGTATGCAAAATTCACATGTATATATACACAGACATACAGACACATATGCTGCTGAGGCTGTGTACTGTTCTGAGCCTAGACAGGCAGGTGGCCATGATGAACAGATTCTTGTGAAGAATGTGAGATTCCTTGATCTTGTGTAGCAAAATTAATGAATACCTGTAAGACATGAAAAAAGGAGGGACTTTCAAAATAACAGAATAGAACTGAAACTTTGGAGCTGATGATATTTTTTGGTTGCTTTACAAAGCTTTTGTAACACAAAAGTTAATAGTTTATGCTGAGGGAGCCCCTCTCAGACACATATCTTGTTAACTCCAGCAATAATCCCTCTTCACCTCTCTAGCTAACACAGGGGTTAATTATAAAAATAGTGGTAAAATGATTTACTAATTCAAGTATGAAAATGATATTTTACTGCTGCACAAGTTAGTAGGAAACAATTGTTTTAATTTGCTTTGAAATGACACACATAAGAAACTTGAGGCTGTTGTTTCTATCAATAATCATCACAGATGAGGGTCCAGATATTTCAGGTTGAAAGTATAATTCTGAACATTGCAGAATAAGGGTCCAACAACTAATGTGCCTCTTGGATTTATTTTTAAACATTTTTTACTACAGAAAGGCTCATTTGCTTTTTAATCACACAACTGTTTGACAGCAAAGGACGTAGGGGGAGTGATGGCAGTTCTTGATTCAAATGATCATATTCATACGTAAAACAAAAGCATGTTTGTTATTCAGAAGAACTATTTTCTTGTTTAATACTGACAGTCAGGGAGAGGAAACAATGGTAGGTGAGTAAGGTGATGAATCAGAATGAATAATGGAGAGGAAGTAAGCTTGAGTGTACAATCCCTGAACAATTAAGAGGCTGAAATCACTTTATATTCAGCCATGCAGTGAAGAAATAATTTGCAAGGAGTTAATAGATCAATACAATCAGAAAACTTGATTAATGCTTTGCACATGGAAAAAGGAATAAGTTCATATCATCTATCTTAGAAAATTTATATTTTTACTAGACATGACTCTCAGTTCGTAGAACAGATAAGAATTTACATTTGAAGACATGGTTACACATCACAGCCACCTAGAAATTCCATCCTTGCCATCAGTCTGTTCTTCCTTTTGCCCAGATAGTATTCACAACCTTTAGTAGTGGATCTCTTCTGTCTGCTTGTGCATTTCCACTGTTCTCTAATTTGCACATGATACTGCAAAATAAAACTCTAAAAGGAGAATGTCCTATTAAGGCTAAGGCTTATTGTAATAGCCAGAGACTGGCTCAGCCTTTTCAAGGACATTGGTAAGGTCCCCACTTTTGGACTATGGAGGTGGAAGTTCACGGTCCTACCTTCTCATCCAGCACAGATCTAGGTGCATCTCAGCACTGATTATGCTTCCACAAGGTACCAATATGTAGGTTACTGTGGTACTTTTGCTCTGCTCACTTTCAGTTTAAAAGCAGTAGGATTCATGAAATCACACTGTAGATGTGAGATGCCCTGGAACTGCTGGTTTAGTGCATATATATGGATAATCCAGCAACTGATACAGCGTTCTACTACATCAGTAATTAAAATACACATCATGTTTAGACAAAAAAAGAAAAAAAAGAGTGCAGGGGGGATAAAAAAAAAAAGAAAAAGAGAAATTTACCTGCTCTAGTGTTGTTTGGCTAATGGAGTAGTGTTTGATTTGGAGAAAAGCTTTGTGATTTTCTAGGACTCTGAAGAGCTCTGCTAAGCATCCCTGACTTCGTGGTACGTGGTACTCCAAGAGGTTAAGATGCTGTGCCTTAAAACAAGAAAAAAATGATAAAAACAGGTATAAGGGAATGCACATGATGATGAAATTACATTTGCTTAACCAGGCTGGCTCAGTAAGCTCTCATTGCAGACAAACATGGGTTTTTAAACAAGATTAAAGAATATTAAACAAGACTGAATGATAATATGAGCTTATTTTGTCTACACTGGTAGCACAAAGAAAAGTTCATACTAAGAGAACACATTTTGTACATGTTCTAAGATGATATTTTGTTAATCTCATAAAAGATACATAAATTTAGGACAAATGTTAAGAGATTTTACTCCAACACTAGTGCTGTAACAAAGCCACATGGGAAAAAGCTGAGCAAACACACACAACTTAGTATATACCTATACGTAAACAGGTTCAAATCTAAGGTAGTCATAGTTTTATATGGTTATTTTCCTACACATAGAAAGTAGGGGGAAAAAAAGCCTTTAATATTTTTTCTTGGATTATAATTACTGCATGTCTTTTGTAAGGCTTTGCATCAAATAAAGGAACCTAAGTAAAAACAGTCTTATCATGTCCAGACTTTATCAGAAAGCAATCAAAACAAATACCCTCAGTGACTACACTGCACTCTACCTCAGGCGAACACAAAAGTGAGTCCAACTGCATCAGTAATGAAAGCAAAAGGAAATTTTCACTCAGAGAAAGGGCCTATTTAGATACATTACATACGTGACTGTTTTGAGTTAATCTAAACAGTATCACAGCTCAGATTTTTATTTAAAAAAAATTGCTTAACAGGAAATAAAAGGGATGTTCAAACATATTTTTAATATAACAAACACTATGATGAAGAGTTTGATCTGTACCTTAAACTGTGTTCCAGGAAAATGCAACTGCAGACAGTTCAAAATTATTCTTTGAGAGTTTATTTCTTTACTAAGCCAAATCTTGACAGAATAGCCATCTCCAAACCTGAGAATAATACACAGAAATGTAAATTCATTTGCTTATACTATGAAGGCAGAATATTTTCTTCAACTGACTTTCCTTTGATAGTGTCAAAAAACATCATGCATGCCTATGGTACTATCACTGTTATTTCAGCATTATATTACTGAACTATAGAATTTGAAGGAGAAATTTGTTAAGTTAGAAACAAACAGAAACAAGGAAATCTGTGTTATGCCTATGTTTTCATTACAATAGGATGTTTCACTATCCAGTATACTCAATTTAAGTTCAATAAACTATTCTTTAATTGCTATATTGCTTGGAATGGTTAGCAAAAGGCTGTGAAGGTTACTCATCACAGATACAAAAGAAAAAATTTCCTTTAACTTTTCTAATTAGATCAATGGCCACATAGCATTATTTGAGTACAACTGTGTTTTACAGATACACAAAGGCAAATATAGCAGTATTTAGGGAAATGGCAAAGTTAATGAAATTTCTTCAGCTCTATGGCCACACAATCTGTCTTAGAATAAATTAGGAAATGAACTTCTCTTTCTTAATGTACATGTGATAAAAATTAAGTACAGGCAATCTAGCCAACACATTATTTTTTATTAGATTTACTCACTGCTAATATTTAGTTGGGGAAGTTGTAAAAGACCCATAAACACTGAAATGGCAACTGTGTTCTTACGTGCACCACTTAAACGATCAAAGTTATGGTGCCCCAGCTCCCAGAGCAAGGTGCAAGGGCAGAGTTTGGCAAAGAGCTGAGGCCACACAGGACTACAGCTGCATCCTTCCCCTCCCAGCCCTCCTTTACAACAACATAACATCCCTTTTGGGATCACTATCTTGATTAATTGCTGGAGGAAAAAAGATCAGCAGGAGCCAAGCCATAGCAGCTTTCCTCTGATGCTGCTGTTCCCAGTTGCCAGTTGAGCAATGGAAAGGCAGAGCTGGTAGAAGGACAGGGAGCTCAGACTTCACTGCCCATGTCCCTCTGGAAACCTGCCATTTCCCCCACCTTCTCACTGACCACCACTCCCACATCCTTCACTCCAGCATTCCTTCCTTTTCTTCTCTTTCCACCTCTATGATTACTCATCTCCAAATCCTTTATTCCGGTTTCTCGGTTTCTAGGGTATATCCTCTGTATCACTCCCTCCTGCCAATAACCTCCTCTCCCATATCTTTGCTGTGTACAACATGTAGTAGCAGGGTTAACTGGATCTGACAGGTATGAAGCACACTTTCAGGCAATCAAAGCAGAAGTATATATCACAGCACACTCTATGATGCTGCCCTTTTCCAACACAGAAAAAAAAGTCTGAAGAATGTCAGCAAAAATGTAACAGAAAATTGAAAGGACTATCCTGATTTTATGTCCAGTTTAACCACTGTCTGAGCATCTCCCAACTTTTAAAATACTTCTCATGAAACAACACGTGTCTCTCATCTATAGTACATGTGTAGCAGCATAAGGACTTTAACTTTTATTTTGCGTTGGATCATAATCTCTGTTGGTATAAAACAATAAAGTCTTTACTGATTTCAAAGCAGGGCAAGTTACCACAATACATTCTATACTGCAGATTTTACTTTATTAATAATTTTGCATTAATTCAAAATGTAATTTCCAAGGATCTTCTCAGACAATAAACCTATTTCTTTATATAGAATGAAACCATAGTTTGCTCACTTTAGGTATGGCAGTGGAAGCTTCTGCATGAAAAGTTGCACAAAAGTTTTTTGGTCTTTGGTTGGTCTTTTGTTTCTTTTTTACTGTGGTAAAATACAACCACTGAACTGCTTGAAATGGAGTGAGAAGAAACACTCCTGAGGCAGTGTCCTATTTGTTGGTCCCTGAATATAAATTAAACCTTACTGGATGCAAGCTGCAGGGTACTAAATATTCACTGGGCAGTGTGACCTGACAGATGAGCAGTGCTGTTACACCAAAGAGATTAAGATAGAATCCAAAGCAGTAGCTGGCTCATTTGCTTTGCAGCGATTTACTAAAGCATAATAGATCTCTAATTAAATGTTTTAAATGCATAGCATCATCCCTGGAAAAATATATTTGACAATAAAAGAAGATGTTACAAAGATGGGTATAGCTAACAAGGGTGTTCAATTTAATTGACAGCCAACCTGAGGCAACATTTTACAAGAGATCATGGATTCTGATCAGTTTTCTGGCATCTCTACACAGCCACCATTGAATTACAGTTTGAAAAACTGCTGGCTTCTGGAGAAGTTGAGCAGTCTTAAAAAATGAAATTGTTATATGACATGAAGTTTCCAAGGAAGATGAATCAAAATTCTGATTAGTTAAGACAGAGAAGTCTGTGCAACTTTGTTTTAATTCTAAAATTTGAATGGCATAAACACCAGCACGGTACCAATAAAAAGCTTTAAAATATTTTTTTTTCTTTTGGCAAGTCAAATTATGATGCTTCTATACTTTGATTATATAATTCATTTTAGTACAAGAGCTTCCCATATAGTGGAAGCTGATCAGCAATAAACATTTCCCCTTGCTATAAACATCAAGCTGCTTTCAGTGTCGAACTGAGGCAATAGAAACATAGTTGACCCATTTTTTCTTTGTTTTTCTCTCTCATTCAGATAATATAATTAATTCAGAAACCAAACCCAAAGTGGAATTACACAGAAGAGTGCAATCTGGTTTGATAAGCACCGTTCAGATTAAAACTTTAGTACATGATAGTTCAAGATCTGAGGGAAACATGGTCATTAAAATGGCCTAAGTTGAGCCAGCACACCTGTTCAGCAGCCATCTGCTGCAAAAGAATCACCATCTCTTCAAAGCCATTCAGCAAAGGTATTTACCACTTCTAATTTCTACCACATTACTTTAAAAACATCTGCATGTTTATTTTGTGTACACAAACACACAAAACTACATATTCTGACAAAAAAGTATTTTTCCTCTATCCTTCTCCCTCTGTCAAACTAGTTATTTAGGCTTGACTTTCACCTCATTAGCAGTTCTGGGAATATTATTTAACGAGTGCTATACCTACTAAAATGCCATCATGAGACTGAAACTAAAATATAAATTCCCAGACTGATTGTAAAGTAATTAACTTGAGTATTCACAACAGCATCATCTGTAGAAGTATGAGCTTACCAAGGAATACAAAATGCATTCAAGAACTGCACACCTTTAATTACACAGATCCTCGAGCTGGCTGAACAGCTCGCATAACGAGAGAACAAAAGGAACATAAAATGACAACAAGGACTGAATCAATTTCCATATTGATAATTACTGAACAGGCTAAAATTTTTCAGCATGGAAGAGAGATGAGGAGATGGTAGAAGGATGTCTATATAGACTCCAAAACCATAAGTGACCTAAGGAGTATAACTAAGGAATGACTCTTTGCTCTCCCATGCTTCTCATGCAAGAACAGGGGGCATTAATTTAAATTATAAGGAAGGCAATGCGAAATCAGTGAAGTGAAATAATTTTCCTCATAGCACATAGGGCAACCATATAACTCATCGACACAGGATGTTCTGGATGCTAAAATTTGACATAAGTTGAGGAAGAGATTAGAGGAATTCATGGGGTGGGGAGGCCAGGGCAGTGATGCAAAACCACCTCGGCCTTTGGAAGCCTCTAAGCAACAAATTGATGGAAGTGGTTGAGTAATGCGGAAAAGTAGTAACTTCTCATGCTTAACTTGTTCCTGTACTTTTTCCCTCCTGGCCACTGCCAGGGGAAAGATACTGTGCTAGATGGGTCTTTGATCAGACCCCAGGGCTGTGTCAGTGTAAACACCACAAAGAGGGGGTCAACCTGGGTTAAGCACCCAAATAGCTTCTCAGTTCTCATAAGAGCTTTGCAGCCTGTGATAGATACAGTTCCACAGCCACACTGCCAGCAGTACATAGATAACATGAAACTACTTCAGATACCTATCTACACAAGCTGCAGTCACACTGGAATAAAGTGGAGTCAGCTCTATACTGATCAGGCAGTCCCCTGGCTGCCTTCCCAGTGCTCTTTCTAGCCTTGCAGTTGTCATGGAAGTGGATTTAGATTGCAAAGGTTGAAAATTCTTATAAATGCCAAGTAGAGGAACTGCCATTTGAGTTGGTCAAGTAGTACTAACTTCTCAAATTTTCCCTTCTGCCTGTTCCACAGAGATCCTTGCTTACAGATTTGAATGGGGTCAAGAAGAGAAGGTGCTGAAACACTTTCTGGCCCTACAGCTGAGGCTGTTCACAAGCGATCCCTAGAGACACTAGCCCAGTGGCTTTTTAAGCTTGACACATTAAATCCTGTTTTCTGTGAAGGGTGAAAAAGAAAGTCCATTACACAGAGACTTCTATTTTCTTTAAAAAAAAAAAGAAAAAAATTAAAAATCTGTATTTTCACTCAAAGCCCTTAGAAGCTTACTTACCTACAAATGAACAAAACAAAATCTAGAAACCAGTGTTTTAAATTACAACATGGTCCAGCAGGATCAGTTAACTGAACCACACTTTTCCAAAACTCATTTGCCATCTCTTCTCTACCCTAGCAAAACTGCTGAATGAGACCTCAGGAAATCAAGAGCTTGTCCCTATTTCCTAAACCCTTAAGAATGATGGAAAGCATCTAATCATCCACGTTTGTTTGGTTTTCCACTAATCAAAGATTACATTTCCTGGAGAATGTTGTGCTATACATATAGATAAAAAAATTGCAGGTCCCAGAAAGCTTACTGGTGGAAATATAACATGCATACTTTATGTATGTGCTAGTCTGATTGATCAAAGAATTACTTCAAAATGACATTGGATAGTGAAGTAAAAAAAAACCAAAAAACATTGGCACTTAATATCTGCAAGGAACTGCATCTTTTAGAATAAATGTCATAAATCAAAGAGGGGGAATAATTTGTTACTGTGCTATTTGCCCCTCTGCTTTGGTTTCTATTAACTTGCAGAAAGATATCGTTCTATCTGCCTAAATGAATAGGCTTCATCTAACTTAGTTATTCCACTATGATTGATGAAGCAAAGGGTACAGATTCAGGTCATTCCCCTTACACTAGTGCAATTTACAAAGAGAACAAAACTTAAGACTGAAAACAAAACACCTACGAAACAATTGCAGAAACAAAGATTAAAATTAAATTATTTAAAAACATACATCATACAAATGTAATTATTTTATATATTAAGTGGCAGCCAAAAATATCTAGGAAGGAAAAAATGTTATTTTTGTAGTTGTTATAGTTGTTTTTTTAAAAAATGCTACAAACAAATGCAAATATACTAGCAGTTGCAAAATGCTAATTCCTTATGCAATTATTCAGAACAACGTCTGTATTGCTGAACAGATAAACTTGAATAGATGCAAACAAACAAACATAAAAAATAAATCATAAAACCTGTCTTCCATATACTATTCACAGATTTTGTTTAATTGTTTTTAATTTATTATGATTTTTCCAATAGAAACATGAGAACAGTTATTAAAACAATGTAACCTTTGTTCAAGTACATGTGCTATTTGTTCACATACACTCCAGGCTTTCATATCAAGCCATCTAAAATAAATTTCTATATGCAATTATATCATTGCAATAACAGTGACAGCCTCAGGTCATAAGTAATGCAGGGTACAACTTTGCCTAGCTCTCTGAATGAAGGCATTTAAGGGCTTAGGCATGATGTCCAAATATGTAGTAAAACTCAAAAAATCTTGTTAATTTATATATATGTGCATGATGTCCAAAATCTGTCTGTATTTGAGCTTGTATGTCTGCATATATGAGCAAGTACCAGAGATCTGTTATTCTTGCATTATTTACATATTTCATTCCCAGAGAAACAGGAACAGCAGCACTGTAATTCTGCACAAGGCTGATGGTACAGCCTACAAAGAACCAAAATGGTTTCCTCAAAGTACTTTCTGGGCCTCAACAATGAAAAAAGAAGAAAGAAGAAACATTGTCGTGGCATTTCTATCAATGCTTCCTGGTGAATTTGTTTTTTTAAATGTGGTGTGTTTTGAAAAGAAAACAATCCCCCCCCTCCAAAAAAAAAAACCAAACCAGAAAACCCCAGGATATTACACAGTATTAAAAGGGCCTTATCAACACTTCAAAGTCAAATGATTCTTCAAAAGTGCTAGAATGAAGACAAGCTTTGAATTAAAATTTAAAGCACTGATATATTTCCATTATGTAATAAGCTTTACATCATCACTTCCTATCTCTTCATGAAATCACTGTCATGAGTGCTTTCCAGATATAGTGGAGGTACCTGCTGAGACAAGGGGCTTTATTCCATCAAAAATCTAGAAAATATTGCAAATAAGATAGAAGTTTAATGAGAAAAACTTTCATGGTTCTGGTACAGTTGTGGAGAACCAAATCCTACCCTTCCATCTCAGTACACCCCTGTGATCTGTGGTAACTCAGACTACACTTTTTACCACTACTTTCCTAACTTCTTAAGAACCCACCTTGAGACCTAGGACTCCAGTTTGCAGAAGGACTTTGTAGTACTTTCAGAAAAACCCACAGCTACAGTGAGTAGGCAGGCATTGTACTTGGAATGCAGTGTTAAACAAATGGAAAATACTTAGCCATAAACTGCTTGAGCTGTCTACCCAAACCCTTTTAACTTTAGCATCATGCTTCAGTTGCCACTCTATAAAATGGGAATAATTATTTCAAATCCAGTTTCCCAGAAGTATTGAAGAAAACACAGATTTTGATATTTATTAAGCACTGCTCCAGTTGATGCTGATAATATTGTAGAGACAGGTTTGAAAAATGTCTAGTAAAGCAATACACAGATAAAATACTAGAGAAAAAGAAGGATATGAAACCTTAATTAGCTGCTGATCATAGAATGAACACATACACAAGTATAATAGAGTGTCCTGTGGAAAACATTGTACAAAAGAAATAATACATTGTACTGCATATGCACAGTGTGGCAGAATTTATGTTGCACAAAGTTTTATGAGAATGCAATGATATTGTTTATTCTGATCTCCTAACCTACATGTTTTTAAAGTTGTGAGAACGTTTTTCTTCAAACTTTCCTCTGGGAAGATAAAGAAATAGCTATTTCTAGGAATTTGTTTTCAGGTCAACAGGAATAAAATTTATATTCACTTCTATATTTTTATGGCATGTAAGATATTTACTGCTGGTATATCTGTTAGTATGATAACCCTGTTTCCACTGAAGTCTGAAATATTGATGAGATCTTTACACTTAGCTCTTTTTTCTATTTAAGGGATCTATATATGAGTTTGAGAAAAGCAATAAAACATTCTCAGCCTTTTAAAAAGAAAGGCAAAGTGTAAATAGCTTGCCAACACATTTTCCATTTTAACTGTGCTATAACAAATGAATTAATTGTTGGATAATTTAATCAGTTGGTGTGCTGATAGAATTTGAGCAAGGACTTGATGTGTGTCCAGCACTTGAAAAATTGGTATGGGTTTTTCAGCAATGAGAAGTCTGTCCAGATGGCCCTAGAATGAAGGATAGTATTCAAATTGTTGCTCCCAAAGGGTTGGCCAGCTGTATCTAACATGGAAATGCTTCTGTGAATTTTTAAAAAAACATTAAGTATAATGGAGAACACTGGAGAGACCATTTAAATGTAATCCATTCACAATTTAGAGTAATTGACTCAGTTGGCAGGAGTCTTCCGAAATTAGGTTTTAACGGGCACAACTGCTGAAACATCCATCTCATACAAACTACATTTAGAACGAAGATGCTAACTTTTTGGAAATTTTTCTTCAGTTTGTTCTTTCCAGCTAACACCTTTCTTGGCAAAACTCAGAAATTTGCCACCTGCAACAAAAGGACTTCCTAAAGAAGTTTAACACTTGTTATTCTACTGAGAAACATTTGAGGGTATTTTAAATATGCTTAACTATGCATAAATAAATTCAGGGCTCAACAGTAGGGAGCAGAAACCCAAAGCCCTATATTTGTAGTGAAAAGACATTTTTTGGAGAAGCATTTTGTAACAAGCTTGCCCAAGAGCTGGAAAAGAGCTCAAGCCTCACACATTAGAAGCAGCATGTGTCACTTTTTATATCCCTATGAAGCTTTTATGTTTCACATTAGCGTCTTCCTGGAGCTCACCCATACCCTTCATAGCAGAATTTTGTACTGCCATCTGACAAAGCTGTGTTCAGGCCAAGATTATGGTCTTTCACATCTGCCAAAGGCTGAGAGAGTAGTGAGAGAGAAAGCTTAATCCTTGAAACTTCCCACTGCAGCAGAGAAGCAAATTTAAAAGGGCCCCAAGGAAGAGTCATTAAACCTTCATCATGCATCCATCAAAAAGATGATCATAATGTGACTTTAGGCTGGAATGGTACTAAAAGAAAAGCAAATAAAACCATTCTGAAGATTTTCATCAAGACACAATCTCCAGGAAAGGAAGGAAGAAAATGTCATTTTAGTGGATGTACCTACATTTAAAAGAGGAAAAAAAAGTCTTGAGACAGGCATTGCATGAAATATCAAAACATGTTCCTACTGTTATTTTTTACAATATAAGACTCATTCTATCATAAATAAAAGCTATAAGGAAGTTTTCTTCAGTTCAAGAGTTCCTACAGTGTTTAGATTTCATTTCTTCTTCCAGTCTTCAAAGCTAGATGAGGTTACTTGTACTTGATTTTTAAATAATTGTTCAATTTGATTTGCAGGAGCAAACTGAAGACAAACTAAAGGATATCAAGATCTGCTTATAGATAAAAGCGAATTAGAAAAATAAAAAAATAAAAGAAAAGGAGTTCTGAAATCTAACAAGAAAAGCCACTATAATCCACAACTATGGTCCCCATTAATTTATTTTAGTACTATTCTTGCATATTAATATATGCAATATATTAACAAATACATTAACAATTGCAATTTTATATTGCAATTATATGCAATAATACAATATGTTATATTCATAATATAATAGATATATAAAATATATCTCTATATATCTCTATCTATAATCACTAGCATATTGATTCACACACATAGCACACTAGAGCACCATGAAAGAATGATTTCTGTAATACAATAAATTTAGATTAAATCAGATGCATCCAAATCTGTTTTTCTTATGCTTTCCTTCACTTACATTGCTTTGTGGAACAGTTTTGTTAAATACAATGTAAGGTGGTGGGATTTTCACTGTGAGATTGTTCCAGCTGAAGTGGAAAGTGAGGTAAAATTAAAAGTTGAAAATAATATGGAACTTAATTATTCCTTTGGTTTTATTAGGAGTAATAAATTTAAAAATCCTGCTTCTCTTCTCCTTTCACATCTCATGAAGATGCAGAAGTGCTCCATAAAGTGCATAGCAATGTATCTGGAAATATTCTTCAAATACATTTGGAACATTAATTATACAGAGGTGATGGGTTTGGTAGTCCCCTAACAATTAGTTTATTTTTTAGGTATGTGATATTACCTAGTGATAATAGCAAAGACGAAGAGCTAGATAGAAAAGAAGCAGAAACTGCTGAAGACCTCCTTCCCATGCTTCCAGAAATTGAGGCAACTCCTCTCTGAAAGTTATACAAACATACAAAGCTGGCTATGATCATGCATCACAATCAGAAATATAGATGCAGACCTCATTTTCTTCCCCATCCAGTTTGTATGGTCTCTAGCTGAAAGTTTGTCATGATGCAAAAAAAAAAAAAAAAAAATTGGAAGCAGAGAGCTTGTTAAAGTAAATGTTTATTGGGCCTGTCATGCTAATGTAGCTGCCAAATCAGGTCCTACACTTCTGCCCCAAGGGAAGGACAGGAAGCTATAAGTGGCTTAAGGAACAAGAAGTTATCTGAAACACATCTGCCCTATACCTGTGGCAGGCAGCAATTCCAAAACATTTCTGTAGAGCTTGTTTCCACTGTCAAATGTGTCTGCACTTGAGCACGCTAAATGCTGAGTAGCTTTGCCACTTGGATATCACAGCTGACTATCCAGGTGTCATAAAAATTCTACTTATTACTGAATGTACATGTTCTAGCTGTAAGTGGTAGCAGCACCTTTCCCCTTGGCTTCAGATCCTAGGGTGGTTTGAACCTGTGCTCTAAATAAGCATCTTCATTAACAGATATTAAATTTATTCATTAGCAGTGGTCAAGCAGGAGAGAGGATGCACAAGGAAAAGGATGCAGAAAAAAATAGCATAAGTATCTGAATCTGGCAGAGGATTTAGTAGGACACGAAGATGGTTCAAAATACATTGTCTTACTGGCTTTTGACCTGTTAAAAAGTGCTTCTTCCTACAAGAAAACTTCACAAGGAACCAAAGATTATTTCATCTCAAGATGTTGAATTCTCACAATGCATTTCTCAAGTTAAATGCAGAAATGCTTCAAGATCTGTCTCTTTCAATTACCACTAAAGACTACAACCATCTTAGCAATGCTGTATGTCAATTTAGATTGCTCAGATATCCTAATAGTTGTTTTTTTTTTAACTTCAGTGATGGCAGGAAAAGAAACATGTGCTTAGCCATTGTAAGCATTTATGTCATGTCACTATTAAAGTGTCTAGCCAGCACTTAGATTGAATGTAGCTGCAGAAGGTTTGATGTTGACAAGTAATACCTGTTTTTAATGTGCTGGGGAGAACCAAGACACTTGAAACTTCCATTGACCATAATAGCAAGCCGCGTGCAGAGGGCTTCACATTCTTCCATACTACAAAATAAAGTGGGAAAAAAATAGTGAAAACACAAAACGTTATTTATACCTAACCTTAATTAAAATGGAAGGAATCTGGGCAGTTGCAAAGATGGGTACACAAAACCTTTGACTTCAGAGGCAGCGGTTTAAAGTGTAACCCAAGTCATTACATACCAAAAGTCATTACTACATGACAGCTAGAAGAGAGCCCTAAAGCAGGATTTATGTTCTTAGTCCAGAATTAATTGGACAATTCAGGCCATAATACAAAGGTTTTATTGCAAGAGGAAAATACCTGATAGGCAATCTCAATGAGTGCAAGAGCCACGAGCTCTATTATTCCATATAATATCTGTTTGTAGTCATTCTGAGCTAAAGGATAGAGGGAGAAGAATTGAAGCCTGTTCAGCTTGCCTCCTGTACTTACCCATAAGAAGTAGTTACCCTTAGTCAGGTTGCAAGATAAAAGATGCAAAACTCTACAGTCCAAACAGAATTTAGGTCATGAAAAGCAGCTGAAGAGAAATGCAGGATCCCATCAAATGCAGCTGTTTCCAATGATAAAGATAACTTTGATTTGTAAAGCTTTGTGCAGAAATGTCATTCTCCATAGGTGGCCCTGCTCTGGCAGGGGGGGTTGGACTAGATGATCTTTCGAGGTCCCTTCCAACCCCTAGGATTCTGTGATTCTGTGATTCTGTGATTCTGTGATAGTATACAGAATTCTGCAAGTTCTTCCAAATAATTGCTTTAGACATAGGACATCAAAAGGCTAGAGCACCTCTTTTTTGAAGACCAGCAAGAGTTGGGATTGTACAGCCTGGAGAAGAGAAGGCTCCAGCAAGCCGCCCAGTACCTGAGGGGGGCCTACAGGAAAGCTGGGGAGGGACATTTTACAAATCTATGAAGCAACAGGATGAGAGGTAGAAGTTTCCAGCTGGAAGAGGGCAAATTTAGGTTAGAGATTAGAGAGAAATTCTTTAGTATGAGAGTGGTGAGACACTGGAAAAGCTTGCCCAGGGAGCCTGCTGATGCTCCCTCTTCTGAAGCTGGATAGGACTTTGAGCAATCTGGTCTAGTGGAAGGTGTCTCAGCCCATGCAGTAGGGCTGAATCTTGATGATCTTAAAGGTCCCTTCCAACCCAAACTATTCTACAATTCTATGCCATATGCATCATCTCAAGCAGTCTGATATTCTTGCGATTCACTGCTTGCTCTTCCCAGTCCTTCTGAGACAGCTAAACAAGAGTTGTCCTCTGTGCCTCAGCCATGTGCCACTCAAAATGCTTTTACTGAACAAGCATGGCAATTAAGGCCCCTCCTTAAAATAGGACAGGGATATGGTGAGAACTGCCAAACCATAATATTTGAGAAAGATGGGGAGAGAGCTAACTAACATATCTTCCCACAGATCAGTAAGTTAGCTGAGCCTTTGGAGTACAGTAACTCCTAATGTTCCTCTTGGTGCAACACTGCCCAGCTGTGGAAAATTAACACAATTTAGCCCCGTACAGAAAATTAGTACAATCTCACTCCTACACCCCAAAACACAAGTTATAGATTGTCTCTTAAATGTAAATAAATCTACCTCAAAAATTATTTTTCATGCAGGCAACCATCTCTACATGTTATGCACTTATTTTCTGATATGCATGAAGATGCACTTTATAAGAAAATTACTTCTAGAAGCAGGCTTTGAAAGAATCTCAAATAAATCTCTCATGGTCTTCAGCAAAGAGTATAAATAGTGTAAAATAATTTGTCCTTCCTCCACCCTGGCACAACAATGTCTTATTAATTAGAAATGAAATGTTTACACTACCAAAGTATTTACAACTCCAAGTTGTTCATTTGTAGAGCTAAATGAGTAATTAGTAACAATCTGATGGATTCTGTTTGTTGTTTGTTTACAGCATATTAGTAATGAGACCCCAGTTCTCTTTTGTTTAGCTGGTGTTTGACATTGAAGGGTTCTTAATCTGGACTGAAAAGTCAAAGCTGTCTGTTTCCTGAAAACCATTTGAAATGCACAACTTGTGTTCCCTAAGTAAATGAGCTGGTAAACAGTTGGGAATCAAATTCAGACATATTATTTTCAAAACTGAACTTCCATAAATAGAATACTAGAAACATTTGACAGCATTTTCTCCACAAATAATCTAACACACACATGTGGAGAGACAATAAACAGATTTTGAGAACATCTGAAAAAAAAATTAACAATATCTAGAAGATACTGAGTGAAGTTTTGCTGTATTCTTTTATGGATTCACATATCCTTCAAATCTCTAATTGGCCAAAATGTTACATTGCTGCTTTAATTAATTATTTCTGTCCTGCCTGGGCACGTTTTCATGATCTCTCCCTCACTTAAAGCCATTTTATATATAGTTATGCATACTATACTGCATTCATAAGAGAACAGTGAATTTTTTTCCATTTTATTATGTCACAAAGCAGTGTTGATGCTTCTTCAGTTAAACTGAGATAGCAATAAGCATATCAGAGAACTGACAAGATGTTTAATGTAGTTAGACTCTTCTAAAAAGATAGGGTCACTCCTTCCATTTCCAGTAGTGCATACAGAGAATAGCTGAGGCGTCTGTCTTTAGAATGCCATGGCATTTTCATACACTGATGCAAACCCAGAATGCTTTATTAACTCAGAAGAGGGTTTTCCACTCTCACCTCCCGTTGTAAGAATTTGTGAAGTGGGCAACTGCAAAAGCATAAGTGGTGTTCCGAGCAAGAAGAGACACAGAAAACCTAAACAGAAAGAGTGTAGCAAAGGAAGAATTCATTGCATCATTTTTGTTCTTGGTTCTGCACTCCCTTAAGCGATTCTAATCCCTGAAAATTAAATATAGAAAGTATTAAGGATTTAGACAAGTTTAATTTTCATGAGCAGGAAGGATTTGCCATAAAATACCAAGATTTATTTTGTGTTTCACACCAGGGTGAGCATGTCTGCAGAATATATTCTTTTGCCCCTTACTGACAGCAGGTGAGGCGAAAGAACACTGGCTGCTGGGATAAGGGCTTTACCTGTGGGATGTCAGCACAGCTGCACAACCATCCTGAACTTCCTTCAGTATGGTTTTCCAAAGGTAACGTTTAGAGCAGGGATCCATCCCAGAGCTAGGTTCATCCTACAGGAAAATTACAATACAGGTGCATGGGAAACATACCACAGACGCAGTCCAGCATGAAAAATTAGCAAAGTTCACAATAAAATCATGTTTTTCTGTAAGAAAATCTGCATTTTCAGGAGGTCAATTAAAACACATCCTTATCAGGGTGGGGTTTTTTTTTCATTTTTCAGTTTCATTTCTAAATTTGTAGAAGGCACTTTTTATTAAATAATTTTTATATATAAAAAATGTTCATATATTATATAATAAAATAGCAAGTATTATACTATTTATAAAGATACTACATGGTAGATAAATATCTATGTTTAGTCGTATACATACACACATGTAATTTTTTAAGAGAAGAGAATTGTAGGTGTTTTTCCTCATTTTCTGGGAGTTTAGTGCCTGTCTCTGTTCCATCATCCCCAAGTCCTTCTCCTCAGAGCTGTTTTGGGACTGCACTAAAACACAAATAGAGGCTGGCTGGAGGCTGGATTGAGAACAGCCTGGAGGAGAAAGACTCAGGGGTGGTCGTTGATGAAAAGCTGAACATGAGATGGCAATATGTGCCTGCGGCCCAGAAAGCCAAATATATACTGGGCTGCATCAGAAGAAGCATGGCCAGTATGTTGAGATAAGTGATTCTCCCACTCTACTCTGCTCATGTACACCTGGAGTACTCTGATCAACTGGGGAGTTCCCAACAGAAGAAGAACATTTATGTCTCAGAGCAAGTCTGGTGGAGGACCACAAAGATGATCAGAGGGCTGGGGCACCTCTCCTATGAAGCCAGGCTGAGAGAATTGGGGTTGTTCAGCCTGGAGAAGAGAAGGCTCCAGAGAGATCTTATAGAAGCCTTCCAGTATCTTAAGGGAACCACAAGAAAGCTGGAAGAGCATGTAGTGATAGGACAAAGGGACAATGGCTTTAAACTAAAAGAGGGGAGATTTAGGTGAGATACTAGGAAGATATCAAAGAGATATGATTGATTAGAAATATTGAGGAGGCTGAGGTTCTCAAGGATTTTTTTTCATCAGTCTTCTCTGGCAAGTGCTCCAGCCTCATCACAAAAACCACATCAGGTGAAAGCAGGGACTGCGAGATGTAGTTCCTAAGCCTTTTTCCATAATATTTGAGAGATGATGGTGGTCTGATGAAGACTGGGAAAAGTAGCATGGCCCCTATTCTTAAAAACAGGAAAAAAGGCAGCCTGGGGAACTACAGGCTGGTCAGTCTCACTTCTGTGCCTAGCAAGACTATGGAACAGATCCTTCTGGAAAATCTGCTGGGGTACATGGAAGATAAGGAAGAGACTGGTGACAACCAACATGGCTTCACTAAGTGAGACCAGCTTGGTGACCTTCTATGACAAGGCTACAGAGACGATGGATAGTGGCAAAGCACTTAATGTCATCTATCTGGATTTGTGCGAGGCATTTGACACTCTCCCACACAACTTCCTGGCCTCCAAACTGACAAGGTGTGGATTTGACGGATGGACCACTTGGTGGATAAGTAATTAGTTGGATGGCCACATACAGGGAACTGTGGTCAATGCTTCAGTGTCCAAGCAGAGGCAGTGACGAGTGGTATTCCTCAGGGATCCGTATTAGGACCACTGCTGTTTAACATCTTTGTTGCAGACATGGACAGTGGAATAGAGTGTATCCTCAGCAAGTTTGCTGATGATACCAAGCTGTCTGGGGTGGTTCACACCTTAGAGTGGAGGCAGGTTATCCAGAGGGACTTTGGCAGCCTAATGAAATTCAACATGGCCAAGTGCAAGGTCCTGCAGCTGTGCTGGTGCAACGCCAGGCATAAATACAGTCTGAGGGGAGAATGGATAGAGAGCAGCTCTGAGGAAAAGGACTTGGGGGTGGTAGTAGATGAGAAGCTTGGTTTGAGACACCAAGTGTGGGCTTGCAGCCCAGAAGGCCAATTACATCCTGGGCTGCATCAAAAGAAGCATGGACAGCAGGGCCAGGAAGGTGATTCTGCTCCTCTACTCTACTCTTGTGAGACCTCTCCTGGAATACTGTGTACAGCTTTGGAACCTCCAGCACAGGAAATATAGAGACCTGTTGGAGAGGGTCCAGAGAAGGGCCACAAAGATGATCAGTGGGTTGGAGCACTTCTTCTATGAGGACAGGCTGAGAGGGTTTAATCTTTGAGGACCCTTTCAAGCCAAATCAGTCTATGATTCTCCCCTACAGGCATATCTGCCTTGGGCACAAATAAGTGGAGAAGTCCAACAACTCCTGTCTGCCTGCACTTCCTAAACCATAGCCAGAAGTGCATAATATATTTGCATTCAACATCTTCCTGCATTTACTCCCAGAATGCCATCAAGAGGAACTCACCCATGGTGGAAAGTAACTAAGTAACAATGTAGTTAGTGTTGCCCAATGCAAACAAAACATCCAATCTAATGCTTATTTTGGTGCTTAGTTAACAGTGGCAGAGATTGAAAAAACTCAGTTCAATCTCTTATTATCTGTGGATAGCTAGCAAAGAGAATGTAAAAAGCAATAAAAACAAAGCAACCCACTCTATTACCTAAACTCATAGCTATGATCCTAAATGTAATCTAGAAGTAGTTTCAGTGGTTTATATTGGTATCTTTGCTTTCACACACTTACAAAAAACCAGCCTTTTAAATACAGAGCAACGCATTTAAAATCTGCTAACTTTCTAAACCCAGCTAAATGTTTTAAAGAATTTGACGTGTTTAGGTACTTTTCTTTCCTCTTGTCATTACATATGCAATAGTCAGTGCCCTGCAGCAAGAAGCAAGAGACTTGCAGTAGCATGCTGTCATAAAAACATTAGAAAACAGTGGGAGCTTTTTCTAAAATAAGGAGAAAGCACTGATTTAAGGTGATCTCCTCCTTTTACTAGCTGAACCGGGGTCAGTTTAAGCATAAAACATAAATAAAATAATTCAGCTCTGAAGTGAGGTGATGATAGGAAGTTGGAAGCAGTAAAATGTGTCTCATCTTCCAAAACATGAATCCCTTGAGAACACCAGTTATATCTGGTTCCACTTAGTCTGCAATCTGTTACTGGAAGTGCTATTTTCCCCCCTAATTCTGGGAAAGCAGATTCCCTCCAATGGTTCTGAAAGATTTGTTCCACTATTGAACTTCAAGCCAAGGCTTAAGAAAAAGTTGTTCAATCTGGTGAAACAATAGGCAATGATAAGATAGAAAATGTGGCATCATGATAATACGCTCCCAAATTATTTGCTCTTGAATACAAAATACATGGTTTAAGCTGGAAAAGCCAGACAAAGGCCTAAGTGAAGAGTAGGATACAAATAAAATTGCTTGCATTCAAGTCTTCAAATTAATATCATTCAGGAGTATTAGGTCAGTTGTGTGATTTGTGAATCCAACAAAAATGTAAGAAAAAGTCAAATTTATGAAGCATGACATAGCATGGAACATGAGTATCCTGAAAAAGCTGGGTCAGTAATCAATAACATCAGCTCCAAAGTTCTAATTAAAATAATATCTTTAAAGGAGCCAGTAGAACTGTTCATATCTATTTTTATAATGTTATATACAAAGCAGAGAATACATAAAGAATTAATATATTTTATATTAAATTATTTTCTCCTCTTCTACAAAAGGAAACCTCAAGAAAATTATATATCCATTTGGGCCATGTGATAAAACAATTGCATTTGTGCACGTTTAGGGCCCTCTTTTCCCCTGATCATCTGATTGTCTCAATGAGGAAAGGAAAAAAAAATAAAAGGAAAGAAAAGAAAAAAACAAGTCCACTATTTTTGTCAGTAATGGAAAATAAGTGTTTATACAGCAGAGCAAAGAGGATAGTTGTACATCCATGTATCACTTCCTAAATTATTAGGGAAACATACAAGAACAAAATTCAAAGCTGTTTATCATGGGCACAGTATTACCTTTACTCACCAATAAGAGTATTTGGGGTTTACCAACTAAAGCCAGAGCAGTAGAGAGCTTCCTCTTTGTGCCAGCACTGTAGGTTCTCACCAATTTGTCAGCATGGGCATTGAGGTGTAACCGGTTAACAAGGTCCTCTGCAACCTGGGGTTTAGAAATTTGAAGGTCAGCAAAGATGAGCCAGGTTAGGTGTTGTTTGTGCTTAGACTGGAAAGAACACTCTGTTTATCCATATTAAGCAATTTACATGTATTTTCTTTACTTACCCTTATTTACTGCACATTATTAGTTTTGAATCCCAGACATAAAAAAGCTGCTCCAGGACCCCTCAGTTCTCCAGAAAGAATAAGGATTTTCTTATATAGAAAATTTGACTTTGTCATTGCTTGTAACAGTCATTTGCATTCACTGCATGTTGATAGGTCAGTGATCTAAAATGTTGCTTATTTTAACTCATTATTTGGTATTTATTTGATCAATTATCTTAGTGACTCCAAAGCAGGAGACAAAATTCCATATCAGACACAGAAACATTCATATAGCAGAAAATCAAGTCACAGGTCAAGGATTTAAAGTTTCTTAAAGACAAAAGGTAACTTAGTGTTAAATCAATATACATTTCTAACAACTGAGAGGGGTAAGCTGACCCTAGCTGATTTGGTTGTAATTGCTTAAACAAGTCTGTGTGATCTGAGTAAGCTGGACAGGCACATAAAAACAGCTGGAGACAGTGTTCATGCTGTCCTCTGTGGCCTTTCTTTACCTAACAGAGACAGTTCTAATGTACAAGGCTCACTCAAATGTTGGAGAATTTTAAATCTAGCAAGAGCTTTGCTCCACCTATATCACCAATCACTGCTGGACCATCAAGAGAAACCTCATGCAAGAACACAAGAAATGCAGCAGCATTTTTTTCTATTCACCACTGCCAGATAGATGCACGAGCAAATAAATCCAGAGATAAAAGAGAAAAAACACTTGAGTAAGCTAAACTTTACTGTAGTACTGAATCATGTATCAGGTATTAACATAATGCTCTTTGTAGGGAGCAACATTAAAAAGAATTGACTTTGCAAGATCTACAATTCCACACATAAAATCTTCCCACCTATCTGGTATGTACTCAAGCTTTCAGTGCACAGATACCCATGACTATGCCATCTCCTGATTTTGTACAAGGAGAGAATCCTAGCAAGGATTCTAGGAATTTTGCAACATAAGGTTTACTTAAAGTAAAAAGAGAGGGGTGAGAGTAATTTCATAGTACCCACTTTGCCACTACTTTGGATGTGCAGATCTTTAAAGATTAACCTTGCAGGTCATTGCAGCACACATCACAACATGACTAGATATCTAGGGTGTGCTTGTTTGGTGCAAAATATATCACAGAATCACAGAATTGTCACTGTTGGAAAAGACCTCTAAGATCAACACATCCAGCTACGAACATCCATCACTCCAAATAAAATATATATTTATCAATATCTGTACCATCTACTAGAGCATGTCCTGAAGCTCCTCATCTACGTGGTTTTTAAAAAACTCCAGGGATTGTGATTCCTCCACTTCCCTGGATAGCCCATTCCAATGCCTAACTACTCTCTCAGTAAAGAAAATCTTCCTGGCATCTAGTCTAAATCTCCCCTGGTACAATGTCAGGCCATTTCCTCAAGTCACTGTTCACTTGAGAGAAGAGGCCAGCACCCACCTCCCTACAACCTCCTTTCAGGTAGTTGTAGAGAGCAGTAAGGTCTCCTCTCAGCCTCCTCTTCTCCAAACTAAACATTGCCAGTTCCCTCAGTGTCTCCTCACAGGGCTTGTTCTCCAGACCCTTCAGTATCTTGGCTGTCCTCTGAACTCACACCAGCGCCTCAATTTCTGTATGGTAATGAGGGTCCCAGAACTGGACATAGTACTTGACATGTGGCCTCACCAATGCCAAACACAGGGAAAAAAACACTTTTTCTGCTGGCCACACTGTTCCTGATACATATGATTCCTTGGCCACCTGGGCACATTGCTGGCTCATATTCAGCCAAATCTCGATCAACACCTCCAGGTCTTTTTCTGCCGGGCAGCTTTCCAGCCACCGCTCCCCAAGTCTGTAGCATTGCATGGGGTTGCTGTGACCAAAATGCAGGACCTGACACTTGGCCTTGTTAAACTTCATTTTATTGGCCTTGGCCCATGGGTTCAGCTTGTTCACATACTTTTGCCAAGACTTCTTCCCCTTGAGTCGATCAACACTCCCACCTAACTTGGTGTTGTCTGCAAATTTACTAAGGAAGCATTTAATGCCCTCATCTAGATCACTGATGAAGATATTGAACAGGACTGGACCTAAAACAGATCTCTGGAGAACACGACTGGAGACCCATTCACATACTGGATTTAACTCTGTTGCTCAGAGCTCTGTGGGCGTGGCCATGTACCCAGTTTCTAACTCAACAAAGAGTATCCAAAGAGTATCAAAGTAGAGCAGATCACAACAGCAACATAAAGGTAGTATTAGCCAGCTTTGTTCCTCCTAATCATTTACCAGCTGCACCAAAAAATCCTGCTATTCCTAGTGTCCTTCTTAACCCTTACATTTCCAGGGAGAACATTTCCAGGACAAACTTCAGCAAATATAACACAGAACTCGTTCTTCCTTTTCTTTTTTCTTTAATGTATGTCAAGATTTCCAGTAATAACAGTCTCAGCTGCATTCCTATGACCTAAAAAGCAACAAAAACCTCATTTGCATGGAATTAGAGGTGTTATGTATATTGTGGAGGAGTCTGTACGTCTCCATTATAACTTCATTTATCTGTATAACCACCAGTATCTTTGGGTTTCTATGATTTACTATGAAGTAAAAATGAATATCCTTTTAAAGTACTTTAAACTAAATTCTGAATTGAACATGTGACAAATCTTTAAACAGACACACACAATTATGCAAGAGATTTACAATTCTAATGGTTTCTTTCCTTTAGGGAATGTGAGATATATACACAAGCACCTTTCTCTCTCTCCTTGTCATATTAATCATGATGTTCTATTTCTGGTTTCAATTACTTTAAGCAGTGAAGAGTAAGGAGATACATCAATTTATTTAGTAAGTTAACAACATTGAGGCCAAATTAAAAGACACAGTTATACACAAATATGTATATCTTGAGTGCATTTGAACCATAAAGATGTTTTACATCTAGTCATGGCTGTAGCAATGTGTTTAAACTCTTTCCTTCCTCCTCCCCTCATCCAATACAGATTATACCAGACTTCACAGCTAACAATTTACAGCTAACAATTTCCCAGTATTACTTAAAATTATATATTTTACATGCATCAGTTTGAACATATTTAGCAGAAGTTGGCTTTCCCAAAATTAATTTGGACTTGTTCCCCTACCTCTGGAAAAGGCATTGGAATGAGCCCTTCGGCATGTAAAATCAAATTTTCCAATACTTTGTCCATTTCCTAATGACTCCATTCATTCCAGAAGAGGCAGTAAAGGAACTTGATTTTTTGCACATGTTAATATTCCTGGGAGTGAATGTTGAGTAGGAACGGTGTCCTCTATCAACCAGGGAACCTCACTTAAGCCAGGGATCTTACCTCACTGAAAAGGAGCAAGTGATGCTACTTACGTAACAGCTAATGCTAATGGTTTTCCACTCTTTTTTATAGCTACCATTAATAAACAAGTAAAAAATTAAGTAGTGCTGAGAGTTATCAGTTAGCATGTCTGACAGAAAAACTTGAGGGTTGCAAAATCTCGATCTATTGGAAGACCAGAAATGTGATAGCATGTCTATCCTGACTGGAATGGCAGTATGCATCAACGTGTTAATTTTGCATTATTTCTGACAAAACAAAATACGATGAATTTATTCTTCTATTTTGTTTTGAAGAAACACTCATAAAGCAAGCCTGACCTAATACTGAAAATACGTATCATATCTAATACAAAAGTAATAAGCATAGGATGAAATCATAGAGTGATCTTAAAAATAACTATACGCTTCCAAAACAGACAATGATAGTATCAGGTTCTGACAAAGTGAATGCAGCACAGTTTGAACATCCTAAATAACAATAACTCATCAATTCCATAACAAATAGTACTTACTCTTGTTCCGAGTAAACTCAGAATTGTTAGATTTCTTATGTTAGGAAAGTGTATACTCATGGTTAACCTTGTAGGGGGAAATACTACTTTACTGTACACATTGATTCTCCTTGGGATTCAAAAGACAAAACAAAACAGAAAAACCAAGCCCCATCATGCATGCAAAGAATAAATGAATTCACATATTTCTGTTTCCTGCAGCTACAGAATTTATAAGGAATGTACAAGTCAAGGAGATTCCAGTGTCAGTGCAAAAATCTTCCTGGAGAGTCATTGTAAAGACAAATCATTCTGACATTCCAAGAAGTTGCCTCTGAATGTCTGATGAAGTTTTTTTTTTTGACATGGTTTTAATGTTATATTTTTTTACAAACTCTACCCTGTCTTTTGGAACAAATTGACATACTGAAACTTGATGTATTTAAGAAACAAAAATAAGAACTAAAAACACTGTGTTAAAATGAGTCTCTGTCTGAAGAGCTGAAAAGCTCTAATTTTTCCAGTGTTGCATCAGAAAGAAACTTTCAGAGCAGGTTGGAAAGTAAAGTATAACTTCACATTACATGAGCTCAGCGCTGATAGCAAATGACCCATTTTTCTCCTCCTTTCCCATCCAGTTAATTACTGTTTTGGAACATTAAGTGCACTCAACTTTATGTCAGGCACTTAGCTCCTGCTGCTGATAAATCTGTCTAGAAAAGGATTTGATCCTTGAAGTTCGTGCTTCAATAGGTTATTTTAGCAGCAACACATCCTGTAAGTCACCTGTGTGCTTGCTAGTTTATTAAAAAATGAAGCAAATGTGTATTGCTTTCCACTTCAAAAGCATGTACTCTCCAGAATATATCCTCTAGAATATTTACCACGTTTGCATAAACAGTCCGTGGTAAACATCCAGAGGCAGGCTTGAAGTGCTGTATCATAGGCAAGAGGGAATGAGAAAATAACAGCTTACGTTTCCATACAGCTGCCATTCCAAAGCATTCCCAGACCTTATTTTCTCTATAGGCAACTAAAATGCACACTTTCTCTAGGCAACAGCCATTTCTGAGTTGAAACACAGCATCTGTTCAACACTTGACATCAATGCCACATAGTCAGAAGAGCCTGCTGACAAAAACATTTGTTTTCCTCTGAGAGATCTGCATTTCTGTATTTAAAGAAGGTAAACCATAGTAGCTAAATATTATTTGCAGGAACTCTTTGATGCCTTGATTCCAAACATATGGCAACAAAGTCTGCTTTGCAATCTATGAAGACAAAAAAATAGGACAACTGAAAGGAAGGACAGTCTGTATCGCAAATGTGGAACTAAGGCACAGAAGGTTCCCCATCAAGAATTGTCTAAGGCTACACCTACATCATCTAACACCCAGGATAATCAGAAGATTAGCAGTTATCTTCTCCCACTGCACCACAGTAACATAATTCATCTCTAAATAATACAGACTTCATTTTGATCCACTTGAAGCAGGACCCATGTGGGAATTACTGCACCATTTGAAGAACTATTCCCCAAAATGTTTTTGAGAAGTGCCATTGGAATAGCTGTGTTCTAACTGCCCAGGGAATAGCTGGATCTGATCATAAAGTGGAAGCTCTTAGGTATGCCAATTATTCATAAACTTCTGCATTTGATATGGGTTTTATGAATGCCACATATTTCAGCAAGAACACTATTCTCACATTATCTACAGAGAAAGTATATGAAGCCATGTGACCCTTGTGGCTCCTCACTGAATACGCACAGTAATCAACATTTGCAGTAGTTTTTGTTTACATATGCACATGCAGAGAGACACCCTGAAGGCACAGCATGGAAATCTATTGGTGTTGCCCAGCTCACCACAGTCTGGAAAACTTCCCAGGCACCTGAGAAAAATTCATTGCAGCATGGGACATTGTGACTCATGAAACCCAAGTCCTTAAGCACACCACAGATCTTTCTTCATCCACAAGCTTCTACATAGCTCCTGCTCCTCACCCTCCAAACCAATTGCTGCTGGGAGGACAAATGACCAAATGACTACTCATCAGTCCAGCTGTAACAGCAAGATTCATTTGCACACACACAGACACACTCTCTTCTGCCAACTGGAGTTGATGGGGCTTGCACAGAATGTAAAATTAAAGTGCTAACAGCCCATCATAATATATGGATCAGTTCACACTTCTCAAAGCTACTGTTTCCACTTGTCTGCAGGTGAGACACAAAGAGAAGATTATGACACCAATAAGAAGGTACCTGCCAGTGCCACCTGAACTGCTTTTCCTCACACCTCTGAGTACTAAAGTAACACAACAGCTGAGCACCTGCAAGTCCAGGAGTCAGAAAGGTGGCACAGTGGTAGAAGCCCTACTCAGCTCTCCCTCAAAGACACACGTCTTGGCAAATTCAAGTCAGTTATGAAAGGAACCCTTTCAGAAAGGCTATTTTAACTGTGTGGAAGTCCTTCTTAGCCTACCTCATTGGCTAAGGGACAAGGGAGACAACAAGCAGCATTCTCAAGGTTACACGGAGAATCCTAGAACAACTATATGGACTTATCTATGCACCAGGAATGACAGACAGTAATTTTGTATCACCCTCTAGTTTTCTCATGCTAATAGACGTGCAACTAAGGACAAGACACTGAGCTACTAAAGTCCAGGGCAGATCAGAAACTTCCATCTGCAGAGACAGAAAAAAACCCCCCATTTTACACTACATCCCTTTGGTATGTAATTTCTGATACTGTCTGACAGATTACCTCAATTATAGAAAAAAAAAATGTACTGCTTCCTATTCATCATAGCTACATCTGTATCTGTAAATTCAAAACCTCTCACTGACATTCCCAGATATTTTCATTATCTGTGCTAGTAAGGTCTTGAAGCACTATCTGATGGGGCTTTGCCCTCCTCTCCTTGAACAATTCCAGGCCTGGTATGCCAACTGGAATAGTTTAGCAACTGCTCCCAGCAAGTAGTTTGAATGCAGTCACCATCTTATGAAGTTTAAGACATTCACTGTCAGAGTGCTGGCAGCTGACATCTCAGAACCCAAATGCTCGGTTTATTTATATAACCATTCAACAATTTTTGATTCTTTCAGAGTTTAATCCCACCTCTGAAGAAAGGTTTCTCAGAGATGCATGACTCAGAACACATGATGTTCCCTTACAGCTCTCTAAGTTTGATAATGAAGGTATTGAACCATTAATTTCATTTTCTTTAGAGTTTTTGTGCCTGGGATTTAATTTCATTAGTATTATTTTACTACCCTCAGTGATGCTATTGTTTTGAACCGGCAGAAAAAAATCCATATTGTTTAAATAAAGTACTGGTAATGAAAAATTTTATTACTAAATCTGTTAAGATGAAAAATTAGATATTCTCTCATGTAAAAGAAAAGTACTGTTGTTTTATAAACTACACAATCCAGCCTGGCTTTAGCTCCCCCTTAAAATCTGCTCTGGATAGTTACCTTACGGATATCCGGTTTTGAAATTCCACGCAGTGTGCAGTAATAATAAAGATGCTCCCAACCAGTTAAAAGTTCATCGAGGGCATCTTGCTGTGGACAATAGCCAATGAGAATTCCTTCAGAGCCAGCAGACAGTATATCCAATTCAGACCTGTTTAAAGAAATAGCCAAAGACTTGAATGTTGTTTTTAAAAACCACAGTCCTGGGTTTCACCCTTGGTATACAGTCTTCAAAACAAACACACTAATGCTTGACTCCATAGACAAATGAGTTTGAATCTCTTCCCTGTGATCATTTACCATGGTACCACCCACACACAACAGATGCTTTTTGTCCCTTTCAGATCAGCAGTGTCACCCATGCATCACTGTTCTAACAGTGTGAGTGTCAAGGGGAACAGATCAGCACAGGATCACAGCACTATGAGAGTCAATTCTTACCAGATTTACCTCCCTTATCTTTTTGGTAGACCTTGCTCCAAGATGTATTTCAAAACCACACTGCATGCATCACATTCAATATTAAATGGGCAGTAGATGAGAGACAGAGAGGGAAATGTTGCTATGTATTCCTTGTGTGTCTGTGCAAATGCTTGCATTCACTAACCAGGAGTCAAACAAAATGTAGAATATCAAAGCCTAGTAGGTTAAAAAACAATACAGGAAAACAGCATAAAATTATCCAGATTTAAGAGACTTTGGCCACCACTTTGTAGATGTACATTATTACTTGAAATTATATTCATTGCTAAGAAGCAAGCTTGATTGCAAGGGTGTCTCATTATCCATAATGACTCTAAATCTATCCTATTTATTCCAACATTTAATTCAACATTCAATGATGCTGATTTACATGTGCAGAAAAGACCTGTCAAAATTAAGATACTTAATGATAATAAGATATGAACTTTGAAAGAGAAAGTTTTAAAAGGTTCTGAGCAACAGAGTGGTTTTCCCCTTAGTGGTTTTATAAATTTCTGACTAAGAGAACTAAATATATGATTAATCATTTAGACACAAAGTAAATGTATTAAATGTAGGATCTAACAATACCAGCACTGGTGAAAATATAAATATGTATCTCATTTTAAAAAGATCCAGGAGTCTGGGGAGAAAAAGCAAACACAAGTTCTTCATTTTACATAATGAACCACAATATCAAAATATATTTTAATGCTATCAAAAAATAAATTATCATGATTATGATGATACCTTGCTGGGGCTAATTAGAATAGTCCTTTGCTCTTAATGGCAAAGATACAAAATTTTAGTGTTTTTTCAGGTTTGGATGATGTCAAGGAAGTTAACTCCCTCTAGGTATCTCTCTAGACAAAGGCTTAGCAAAGAAGAAAAGCAATGACAGGGGTAAGAGGATAGCAGAACTGTACCATCCTCATTAATATAACTATTTCTATATTATTTTAAATGAAATCTTTATATAGTTCTTGTCAGTTCAGTTTCCATCCATATCTAAATGAAATTTAACATTTTTTAGTGTCTTCTCTACCATAATATATAGACTGATTAATGTTGATTTTTTGCATAACCAGTCAGAAGCATTGGACTCCTTTTTTAATGAACTCTAACGAAGTGAAACACTATCCACGGTGAAATGCTATCTGGATGCTGATGAAGAGAGAGATGTGTCTGAGCTTTGTTCTAGTAGGAAGATTAAGGCACACTAACAAGGTTTCATTATGATGCAGCTTCTGTCTTTGGAGAAACAGAAGACTGGGCTTTTTGGTAATATGCTAAGTTCAGTCACAAGAGAACAAATCACACCCAGGGGTAATTTCAGGGATGTTTACTCAGCATGAACCCTGTAGCTGGATAGAAACATCTAGTCTGGAATGGGTCCATACCATGAAGAACAAAAAATAAGTATGCATGACTGCAAAAAGTAACAGACAGCTAATGTTCTTCAGCTAGAATTATATTAGACAATAATTACTCAGTTTGCATCAGGAAATACAAGCACATCAGCACCCTCAGTGCTAACTTCAGGGAGATTTTAGTGTTGTGTCTCCCATAAAGCACACAGTTTTTGATGAACAGTATCACACCCACTGACCTTTAGCTTTCATTAAGGAAGAGTACAGTGAGAACAGATCATTTAATATTTTTAGTCATTTTGGTTCTTATCTTGCAACTTCATCCATTAGTGCTGACCTTGAACACTTGGAGTCCCCATTAATAAAGATATGCTAATGTATTCACTACAGGCCTCATGGATCTAATTTTTTTCCATCTCTCTATCAAAGCAGAAAACAATCTAACCAGAAAAAGAAAAAAAGAAAAAAAGAAAAGAAAAAGAAAAAAAGGAAAAGAAAAAGAAAATAAAAAAGGAAAAAAAAGGAAAGAAAAAAAAAGAAAAAAATGAAAAAAAATAAAAAAAAAAATAAAAAAAAGGTATATGAAGACTATAGCCTTGTATTGAGACGTATTTGGTATGTATAGCACAATGACTACTCCTGTCTCAGCAAATCACTGCTTTCTAAATAAAAAAGCTGGAGCTCATCCTTCAGCTTTGGTTAGTCAGATCCTAGGTTTCTTTTTAATATTGAAAGAATAGATGAAAGAAAAACAAAGCATAATTTTAAATTATATTACATATCTTGGAATAGAAAACTGCCCTCATCTCTAAAAATTTATTTTCTTTGAAATTTAGTTAATTTCTCAGATTTCATTTTCATGGGTCTAAATGAAATTAAGGCTTCATGTAGTGATGGTATGACACCAGAGAACCTTTTCACTAAATGATGTACTGTAGATACTTTACCTTTTTATAAACAACAAAAAAACAATAATTCTGATGCCATCTATCAATTTATAATCCTCTTCTTCCTTAAGAAATATCTGCATATGTTATGTAATCAGAACAAAACTGGAAATATATTGTTGTAATATTTTCTGAAATATAGATTAACATGCAGCAAAATGCTGATTTTTTTTCCTCTCGAGCTACGGAAAAACAGACATTAGTTTTCTGGGTTTTAATTATCAGCATGCTAGCGCTTCTCACTAGGCCATTCCTATAAACGTTAGGACATGCAAGAAGAAAAAAAAGTCAGCTCATTTTATAAATAAAGAGAGAAAGAACATTTAAGTACCGATTACAAACCCTCTCAGGCTTCTTCACCACAGAACAGTAGAAACAATTAACTCCTCTGTTTATTACAGAGGTTAGGTTTGGTTTGTATTTGTTCCATAGCTTACAAGTAGCTGTGGGGTGCTATTCAAATGTACACCTCAGTTTCAAGTTTCCAGACAGAATTCAACTGGAACAGACTGACCAGAGAAGCTGTGGATGCCCTCTCCCTCAGAGTGTGCAAAGCCAGGTTGGATGAGGCTTTGAGCAACTTGGTCTAGATGAGAAGTATCCCTCTCCATGGCAGGGAGGTTGGAGTAGATGAGCTCTAAGGTCCCTTCCAGCCTCAGACATTCTGTGATTCTATTATTTATAGCCCCTCAACATCAGACTTATGGCTGGTTTTGGAAAAAAAAATTATTCTTAACTCTACTGTGCACTGTGATTCACTTTTTCTGAAGTTTTGAATTCAGCTAAAATAAAGGTAATTATATATATATATAGCACTTACGATGGATTCTGAGGAGAGATAAATTCAATTAATTAGGCAAAATTAAGTATAAATTTACAAATTGCAAAAGTAGTTAGACATTCCATTGTACTCTTAACTGAACATTCAATTCCATGCATACTAATGCTCAATTAATGTAAAAATCAAGGTTAAAATATAATGAATGTAACTATAGCTTAATTATAATTAAACTAATTATACTGATATACAGTGTAAAAACAGCTATCTCAGCCATTATATTGATGTAAATTTATTCTGCTTTTCAAGCTAAGCTATTTGAAATACATTTTTAATTATTTATCAAGATGAATATCAGAACTTTCAAAAGACTCCAACTTTCAGCTATAAAGAATTATTTTCTTTTTCCTTCTTTGGAGAGTAGTTCTTTGGTCCTATGACTGTAATTCAACAGCTGAGATGACTGACATTTCAAATAGGACAAGGAGTTGCTGCCATGGAGGGTCTCTCTGTGCAGAAGAGAGATGGAAGTTCGTGGGAGATAAATTAATTATGTGAGGAAGACTGCCAAATGCTCCAGTGGGGCAACATCTGAACACGATGATACCCAGCTCACCTATTTCTTCCCTTTGCACTGCAAGAGAGACTTTGCTATAAGTATGAACTTAAACCCAGCTCTATTCAACAAACCACAAAAGCAAAGACTGCAAAACTGAGAGTGCAAAAAGGCAATCAAACCAATATTTCCATTATTTGTTATTTTATACTGATCTTGACAGGAAACTTTGACTGTGTCAAAGGATTTTGACACTTTCTCTTCCAAGCTGTGGGAGGCTTTATGATATAGAGTGACTGAAGAACCTTTAGACACAAATATGGAAAGGGGAAGGAAACAAAGAATCAACAATGTATGCTTAAAAATGTACAGTGTACATAAAAAAATCTATCCTATACATTAAAAAAATGAAAGAAAAATGGTGGAACAGATGTACACCATCTGATGATACATCAATGAGGCAGAGATTCAAAGACAATGAAGATCTGCATTATTCTCCTAATTTTACTAATTTTTAAGTATCAGATTTTCTTAGTACATATTTAATACAGACATTATTGTCTTCAAATTATTTCCCAGAAAAAGTAATAACAAAAATGTCTGTAGGCTTATACACCAGAATTTAATTAGCGAGCTCATACAATGGTGGCAATGTAGTTATGGCAGTAGAGATAGCATAAGACAATCTGAGTCCATTTGTAGAGCAACAGAGAACACAAAATATCTTCTAAATGTCAAGTGGGCCATGCAGTTAAATGTTTTGCATATTCAACAACTTCTTTGTATGGATATTGTTCAAAAGCCAGAGTCTCTTAATAATTTATAGCACTATATTTTGTAAATACAGGTAAGTAACCTTCATGAAAATATTTTCCTTTCTAACCATTTTTCTTTTAGCTTTTAATACTTTTACCCTTGACCAGAGGGACTGCTGGTACTTCAACATCAATATTTTCTTTCCACATCTTCCAAAGTAACTGACTGAATGCTGCTGCTGTCTTTGGCACTCTCTAATACTGTGTTTGCAAATATCCCTAATACAGAGACATTCTATATGATAATAAGTTTTATGTTTCATTTGGACAGATATGTCAATGATAATGGCAATGTTAATGAGGTACACAAACTAATAAAAAAGGCAAAATCCCCTGTCAATCATATTTTGCTATTATCTTCACGAGCTTGGCTGTGGTTGGTGATAAATTCCTATTATTTCCCTTTCTGAACTATCTTTATCACCTCACATTTACAGCCAGAATGGGATTGCAAAGGCTAGCTGGTGCTTAAGAACATTTTCTGCAGCAGGATATAAAAATAAAAAAAGCAATCAAGTTTTCAGTGGTCTGCTCAACCTGTAAACTATAAATGTACGTCTGCCATATAAAAGGTAAGATTAAAAATTTAGCCACACAGTGCTTTTAAAATGTCTATTTGATTTTTTAGTGTATCAAAAAAGAAAAGCTTAATAAAACCCGATCAGAAGCCTTCCCTTTCCCAAAGGAATGCCCCCATAAAGAAGAATGGAATTAAAATATGATTTGCAGAAGACATAAAGTTAGTGCTAGTATTTAATAAACATTCCTACTTAATAAGACCTCTGTGAATCTCAGTGATATTGAAAACTGTTACATAACATACAGCTATTTTTTTCTTCCTTTTTACTTAGCTTTTGTTAAGAAAACAGCAACAGTTTTCTTTCAGATTTTCCTAAAGTCAAATAAATCTTTTAGAAGTACTTGAAGATGTGAATCTGTTCTTCTGCCCTGTTAAAAAGGCAGCTGCCACTCAGAAGTACATTTCCCTTATTTTCTTTGATAAGCAAGAAGGAGCCCCCTGAATACAACTTGATTGCAAATGTGTTAGACTCTTTCCATATAACCCCATGAACCTCCAGGATGCTTTAAGCTGAAAGTCCCAAAATTCTGCTTTGCAATTCAAAATGCACTTTTGAAAAAGCTCATCTTCCATTTCTAGTCCCCTGTGTTCTCCAAAGCTGTAAAAGGTGTCCTGTAAAATTAAAGGCTGTTTTTCAGTCACCTGTGTCAAAGAGACACTTGTGACTTTGTTTCAAAGTCAGTGAAACTATTACAAGAGAAATCAGGAAAATATACATAGGGTTTTGTTTAGGTTTTTGTTGCTATTTTTTTTAAACAGAAACTTTCAAGCATAGTTAAGAACTATTATGAATTAAGGATTTTTTGCATGGAGGTACATCAGTTAATTTCTCCAAGGTTTATAATAATAATAATAATTTTGCATAGTGATTTCATTCTTTGATCATGAAGAATGCATGATAAGGGTCCATCAGATTACAGTATCCTGTCCTTTCAGGGTGACAGAGGACAAAAGCTCTGTTCCTTCCAGTCAAACCCAGCAGAGATAGTATCTTCATCTAAGATGATGCATCAATTATTCATTAAGAATCACTATCAGAGCTAATGTCTCTATGGAAGATATTTAATGACCTAGATTTTCAAGAAGCCTAGATCTGCTGACCAGAAAATGGTCTGCAGCTGTCACCAGCAACTGCTTTCTTCAGCTTATGCTCATCTCATCCTCTGTGCCAGGAATACCAGACCTATGAATCTACTCCTGAAGTAAGAAATGGAGAACACTTCTTAGCATGATATCCCACTTCCTCTATTTCAGGTGTAAATACAAATCAAGCCACCTAAAAATCACTGGGATGCATAACTTCAGACATCCTTTAATGATTATGGGCGGATTCTCCAGACATGTCATGGTTAGACTCTTACCTATAGAAGAGTCAAGAAATTTGCCCCCCAGTGATTTTCAATTGTGCAGCAACACAGTGGAACAGAACCCGCTTAACAGCAGCTACCAAAATATGAAGTGGGAACAAACAAATTACATAAATCTCTTCTCCCAGGCTTGATGTTGTTTCCCCAAGTTTAGTTACATGTAACTGCAGCTATTGCTTGAGTTTCCCTTTTAAGATAAGTCATAAATTTTGAAACCTTGGGAATACAGCTTTTACACTCAAACACATACAAATGCATAATCTGGACTGACACCAACTTAAAACAGGATGATAATTAATGTCGTCAAAGGTGGTTTGGACACAATGCAAATGTCTAAGGCTTCCTCTCAAGCCTTCCAAATGTGTCAGTTTCACTACCTGTATTTTAGTATACGGTGAACAATACTGTGCCTAAAGGTATGCTTTCATGTTGGACTTATAACACTCAGTGGTGGAAATGAAAGAAGCACATAGCATGTGCAGGGAGAGCATTTAACCTATTGTTAAATACCAGTAGCATTCTAACATTGACCTCAGAAGAATTTTTATCAGTTTAGCCACAGGTACATAACACATCTAGCAAAAGGAATACAGACATTTTTAAACTGATTTGTAGTTCTTCTAAAAATTATCTTCAGGAGTTCCGATGAAATAAGTCCCACAGTCAATAAACATAGTGTAAACACCAATACACATGATCATGAAATATATTCTTATGACTTCATGTTTGCTTTCAGGTGGCTATTAAAATTTTAGACATGTTACACCAGATCAAAGCATTTGCCCAAATATATATCTGGTACCAGATTGTATTGGGAAAGCCATATACAGTCTGGGAATGTGCAGGTGGGACCAAAGGCAAACTCCACTAAAATCCGAGGAAAAATACCCCTCAAAATCTAAACCAAATCTGGGAGCTTAAACACTGCCTTGAGGACAATATCTCATTAAAAATATTACAGAAAATATTATTTCTGTGAATCTTAAATCCTATTCAGATTCAGGCTAAACTTCTAAGCTCCATGATATCCTCGTACAAAGCATTACACCAATTGCAAAGAACACCAAACATTTTCATTTCAAATGAAAATCATTTTTCATTTCAAATTTTCATTTAATTTTAACCTAATTTTAAATTATTTTTTGATATTGTTGCTTAATATCTGAAAAATTTTGTATTCTGTGAAATTATAAATTGAAACAACTAAAATTGTCTCTAACTGTTCTAAAGCCTCACTTCTGTCACTTATTCTCTGAAGAATGTTTCCAAAACTCTTTAGTCAGTACTTATTCATGATAGTAATTATTTTATGGGCATTTTAGGAGTTCTTTTTTATCAAATTGTTTTTAAACTGATTCTCATGGAAAAAAGTTGTTATTTAAGCTAATTAAAAATCAAACAAAACACACGTAAAATCATGTTTGGCTGTGGTGATGGCAACCATGTCAAATGAAGAACTTTCAAGAAAAATAAATTTTCCGTGACTCAAGCTGCTTGCATTTTAAGGTGAAATTCGCTGATCATTATGTTTGTAAAGAAGTGAGCAATTACTGACCTATTAATGCATTTAATTTCTAAAACAAAGAAATGAAACATGTCATGTTAGAAATATCAAAATATTTGCTTTAAAAATTTTCTGAATTAAACCCTTACCTGTTCTTCTCCAAAACACAGTTATTTTGAAATAACATTATTAGGGAAAGAGAAATATTAAAATTGTTAACTAGGCCAGAATACACATCTATATATTTATATGTGTACATATTTATATGTATACATGCACATTTCACTTTGGTCTGGCTGAAAAGTAACTTTATTTCCCCAATTTTGCTGGGGAAAATTGTAAATGTTGGTTACATCTAAACCAAACAGTCCATTATTCACTTAACACTCCATCAGTGTTCACCTCAATATCACCAACACTACCTCCTATCCATGGAATACTGATGAAGTAATTAATTAATGACTGTGAAGAACACAAGTGTCAGAAAACATTTTTAAATTATCCACTTGAAGCACTGCTCATCAACCTAAACCTGGAAACCTTTCAGTGCAGCAGTAGTATGGGGTATATATGCCCAAGCACCTGCACATGCTACATGTTAAGATTTTTGTTGTACTTTTAAAAGGTTGTACACCAAGGCTTTCTAGAGTCTATTATTTTAGTACCAGAAAAGTTTATTCTCAATTAACAGAATTGTCATAAGGAATTAAATGATGCTAAAGAGCTTTCCTGCAGCGAAACAACAATAAAGCAGTATACATTATAAAAGGAATGGAACAGGTCCCCAGAGTGTAGTATAAAGGACTAAAGACATGATGGGTCTCTGATCTTTGGCATTGTCAATTAGCACAATTCTGATCAATCCTTGTGTTATTTACCCTGTAGGAGTCCTGATAACAGCGCGTCCTGCAGACGGGATGATGTCTCCAGTCAGCATCTTAAACGTTGTGCTTTTCCCAGCTCCATTAGTTCCCAGGAGTCCAAAACACTAACAGAGACCAAAAAATAGGAACAAAAGCAATCAGTTTGCTATGCTGAAACAAGTAAGTAATATTAATTCTTCAGTGGTTTCTCCCCTTTTCCTATTTCTATCATATGTCTGTTATATGCTGTATATGTATATACAGCAGGCGCAAATTCCTTTTCCCGTGGAAAACAGTTTTTTTAAAAAAATATTCAGATAATATTTTGATTACCCCTGAATTCTTTTATGTCTTATTTAGGATTCTAGCCCTCTACTTAGAACCCTGCCCAGTATCTAGATTATTCATATTGTTAGTAAATTATAGGTTGAACCTGAGTCCTGTTTTAGATGCCTGACTCCATAGAGTTAATATTTCTCAGTTCTCATGAGCTGCTTCCCTCTGAGTAAGTAAATGAACATCAAACAGCCAAGACACACACTGACTTTTAACCTAATTATTCTATTGCCCCTAGCTGCAATGTATATATTTTTAAGTTAGGACAGGATTCATATTAAGTCTACATTTAACACTTTATAACTTTTCAAGTACTTTTTTCATGAGCTTTCCTACAGATAAATAGGTTTCAATCAACAATAATATCCTCCTGGTTACCTTGGTTACCCAGCAACTGATCTGTAACTGGCCAGATGTTACTGTACCTGCATTGCCACACACTAGCATCTCATGTCTTCTGGTTTGCTATTTCCATGTCAGTATTTTTGAAATAAATATATGCAGTTCCCAAAAGGCTCAAGATCATGAGAAACAAGAACCTGAAAAAATGCTGTTCTAAAGCCTCTAGGATTGCCAGAACTCCTAAATTCCAGTTTATTGAAATAGTATATTAGTATATTATATCCCATACTAAAATATACTGTGATGCTTTCAGCATGGCAACTGCTAGTTTGCTTTGGTGACAAATTCAGAATTCATGCCACAGTTTACAATTCAGCTAGGTATTCTTTGCTTTTTCCTTTCCAAGCAGAAAAAAAATAATGCTATGATGAATTTGTAATCCAAAAAAATGAGTAAACAGTTGCTTCTTAAACAGCACCAGAGCTTGTGCTTTTATCCTGGTTTTGATTTTCAGAAATTATTACAACTGAACTTTTTCTGCTGATATCTGCAGATCTTTGATTACAGACATCTTGAGTATGTCTGAACAACTGTTCATAATGAAGTTCTATTTTCTATAAGAAAAAAAAGACCTTTTTACCTCTCCCCTTGGTATTCCCAAGCTTATGCTTTCCACAGCTGTGTTCTTCTTACTGAAACCTCCATAACACTTTCTGAGGTTGTACAGGAGAAGGACATCATTACCAGTTCTTCCACCAAAGAGCCTCTGCCGCTCCATTTCTACATCAATATCTTCTGAAGGGCCAACTATGTTGTTGATTGAACACTGAGCCCTAAAACAAAAGATGACAATGAATGACACATGGCAAAGTTGACATTGCTGTATGATGGGTAAGTCTGTTTTATTTCCATGTTTGCAACCCCTTAAAGCTTGGTGATCAAAACTCATTAAAACCCAAGGGAAATAGCGACTACTTCTATTGTTTGGTTTTATGGGTTTTGTTTTGTTCTCTTTTTTTTCTTTTCTGTTTCCACAAATTCAGGCACACCATATTATCAGAAATAGTTACCCACAGGTGTTCAAAGGAGTCCACCACTTCCTTTCTTTAAAAATTAGTTCAGTGTCCACTATGGCAGAATAAAAATGGTAACACACCTTAGTTTGTGGAGGAGATCCCAATGAAGAAAAAGCCGTAAAAGAAGAAGTAGTGTTCCCTGCAGGGCCATTTCCACAAAAATCCAGCCCAGGAAATTCATCTCAAAGGGGCTCACATACGAGTCTATTCCAAAGTTGCTGGTCAGGTCAAACTTGATCTGATTATATGAAAGCTCTATTAAACCCTGGCCTAAGCAGAATTGCGGAAATATGATGAAGACCCATTTGAGGATGTTGTAGATGTTCTGGAAAGTCTGTATGAAGATTCAGCAAGCAAGGGGTATAGGGGACAGAAGGGTGGAGGAAAATAAAATTTAAAAAAACAAAATGGAAAAAAAGAAAAATTAGTTTCCTCCAATAGCACATTAAGCACATTTTACCAATCTGGATACAGCATTCAAATCTTACTCAAGGTGAACAGATTTCAAAAGCTATTTTGGGGGAGGATTCATCCCTTATTGTATTTTAGACTGCCTAGGGCTCTTTAGATGAGGTTCACAGACAGTAATAAAACACATGTTGTTGTGATGATTTTATTTTTTGAAAATTTTAATATTTGAATGCTATTAGTTCTAAATCACCAACTTAAATCCAAGTCAACACCAAATCTGGCTCCAAATTTGAGTGACACCTAACCCCTATTTTACTTTAACATCCAGTTTTTAACCTGGTATAGGCATGGATATTCATACATATTCTGGATCTCCTCTCCATTCAATTGCTTAAGTACCATTCTGAATAATGAAAATTACATAAATGGAGTGACAATGCATATTACTATTCACACAGTGCGTTGCATACCAGAAACAGACAGCTTATCTCTTATATCAATATTATTCAAAAACATTTTACAACACATATGATCTATTCAATGGAGCAGAACAGCTCCCATTATGTGCCAATTACAACTTAATGGTCTGGAAAATGTCAAGGTTTCAATTAACAGTGTTTCTCCACTATTACCATGTAATTTTTTTTATATAAACAAATTAAAATTCAAGATGGTAACAAGCAATTTAGTATACACTAGGACAGGAAAGTGATTAACACGTGCGTGTGCATACATCTCGCTTATGAGTAACACAAAGCAAGGGTTTTATACTGACCTGCACTTTGGAAATTATAGCTAACAAACGAGGTAAGAGAGTCACCAGCATGGTACACAGGCCAAACACAAAATTCAAGGAGATGTAAGAAATAAAAGCAACATCTGAACTTGAGAAGAATCTGGATACAAGATACATCCATGGTAAAGTTGAGTATCTGAAAGTTTAAAGAAATGAAATTATCACAAATAAGTTAGGTTTTCATCTAAAAAAAAAAACAACCAAAAAACAAAACAAAACAAAAAAACACCCTCAGTTATCTTACTAGAATAAAAGCCATCCTTATTTTTTAGATATGCAAACTACTCTTTTGACAAACTGAGAAGAAAAGACGAATTTGGGATATATTTATCAAATTACCTTATGAATTCATAGATAAATTTTGACATGTTGCGGGCAGATATGATCCATTTATGTATACATCAACTGCATGTATTTATTTGCACTGTTCTAGAAATCTCACACCTTTGAATTTCTGAGTATTTGCAAACCCATGAATCTTAGAAAGCCTCTTACACAGAGACAGAACTAAAAACAAATATTTGAGATTGAATCATGAGTATGGAGCAATGAGCTTTTCTTAAAGGCTTTCATAGAAAAAGAACGAAAGAGGAAGGAGAGACTGAAAAAAATGAAGGGAGGAAGAAAGAAAGAAAAATGAGGCAAAAGACATTAATCCTTGACCCGGAACTAATATTTGGTCTAGTGATATCTGAGAACTGAAATTTTATAGAGATCATTTTAGTATTGTTATTAACTAAAAAAAATGGTTACCCAGCTAGTAGAGTAGTAGCCATCAAAAATTACTGCATAGTTTCTTCACAGCACAATGACGATAAAACATCATGTCTCTGGCTACATAATTTTCATATCAAATCTTTAAAGTGAAGGAACCTTCCACTATGGAAATTTAAACAGTGTCTAGATAAAATGGAGTACTCATTTTTTATAAAGGGTAAGATCTGTCTATCCAGATTTTTAAAATGCCCAAGGAATTGAATGTCATGTGAAGGAAATTTATTTTCCATTGAATGTACTGTAAGACATATCCTATCAAACACACAGTATACAGACTGCAGGAGCACAGGTCACTATACTCTACTGTATGTAAGTAGACATGCAGTATATATCAATATATCGCATATATAACTACTTCTTATAAAGTGTTAATATATACATACATAATTGTTCTAATAGTGAGCTCAATACAAGAGGAACTAACCAAAACTCCATGAATTGACTTCTTCATTGCATTAAACAGTAGTTTAGATTATGAGCTATAAAATTTCTTCGTATAAGAATGCCAAGATCCGTTACCTTAAGAAATAAAACGTTCAAATCCTACTGTGAAGTCATGGGAATATTCAGAATATAAAGATTAAATGTTAATGTTTGGGTCTCAAAGAAAGATTTTAAGTATCCAAGAAATAGAAGACAACTCCATCCTTGAAAACAACTCAGGAAAGAGATATGATTTAGAGTGCTGTCACTCTGTTGTAAATGAAAGCAAATTTTTGTTCGCTTATAACTACTAAGAAATGAGTAAGACCTTCGGAATACTAAAGTTGTGTGATGCTCAAATGCTGCCTTTAAAATAGTTACCAGTCACACCTACATTTCTCTCTTTCTTTTCCTTCAGCTTCATCTGTAATTTGTTATTTTGTAAGCATAAGAGAACATAGAGCAGCTGCACTATAAAACACTTCTGCTGTCAGTTAAAAGAGGATAAAATGCTGTTTAGTTATGATACCATTATATTTTTTAAGAAAACCTCTTTTAAAGTAGCACACTAGGAAACTGTGATTACTCTTGCAAGCACACACCCTTCTGGCAGATATCTTAACATTTTCATATAGCTGCAGTATTTTTACCTTTATTCTAGATTAGAAATGCTGCAAAAGTGTACCCTGAAGAGAAAAATAAATTTTTAGAGGGAAAATGCATTATGGAATGTAGAAAAATGAGAATAACATGCACAGTACTGGTGGAGAATAAAATGACCACAATAAGATTCTTCACATTTTACAGAGTCATTAGGCTGAGAAAAGGCTAGAGTAGGAAGAGTGGCAATTCCAAAATTTAGCAGAGAATCCTTGAGATACAACAAACTTACTGACCACAGTTATTGTGTCTTTCATACATGTTAATACACATAGAGAACACAGCCGTTCTTGTTAAAAATTATTACAATATCTGTTATGTCAGCCAAAGCTGAACAGCACAGGAAGGATTATGCTGAGATGCTTTGGTGACCTCCAGTCACCCAAAAAAATATTTCTAGAAAGCAGTCCTGCTTTTCAGTCACAGATTATTTCTTCTGAAATAGCCAAATTTGTATGCAACATTTTGGTTAAAGCAATGCCTGGGTAACTCTCAGCACCTGAGAGCAGGCACAGGACCAAAGCTTACAGCACATCACAAAAAAACATTGTGACTTCAGCAGGTATGTGTGTGCTGTGTGGTTCATTTGCTGCTTGACTAAAGTCTCTATAGCTGCTTATTGTTACACCAGAGTCACAGCAACTGAACTACAAAGATTCAACAGTTGTAAAGGTGACAAAAAAGAACAGGGATGAGGTTTAGTGAAGTCGTTTCACTAAGACTGATAAGAATTTTCTGGTTTTGAAGGAATCAGCTGGTAGCGCATAGTGAAGGAGAAGGAAAACAGGAATGATGCAGGGAGGAGAAATGCATGAACTTTGTTTCATCTGGATTATTTACAAGACCCTAGAATCATGACCCTTATAATATTACACACTAGTCCAGCCACTCATGACCAGAAAAGATGAGCTCAAACTGAAACATGCTAAATAGAATTATCCAGAGACTGTGAGGGCCTTTTTACTAGAGAGGACTTGGCTAGTCTGGGCATGGAAAAGGTGCTTGATGAGGGAGAATTACGAAGTATGGCTCCAAATAAACTTAGGCTGTTATTTCAAAGAATACATTCAGCTATGAAGATCCTGAAAGAATTTTCTACAAATTGAGTTCTTGGAGACATGACATCTTGAAAACAATTTCAAGATGAAATAGAGTAAGGTTTTTTTAAAAGTGTTTATCTGAGATTATTCCTGGAATGGAGCATGTCCTGATCTTGCAGAAGGTCCTTTCTACTTTCCTTCCCTGCGATTCTCTCAAGGAACAGTTATATTTTATTATTTCTTTATTTCAACATCCATTTTTTTCCACTATGCATTACTCCCCACAAAGATAACAACAATTAGTTGCTTGAGATAAGGAAAAAACATCTTCCTAGAATGCTATCCTATAACTATTCACCTTCAGCATTTCTCACATTACCTGTGATTGCACATATGAACAGTTAAAAGAACAGAATAGATGGATCCTTACTTTGAATGAGCTCAGGGCCCAACAGCCCTATTGCTATAGAGAAATCAATCCTCTGCTATTCTAAGTGTTTACAGTTGTTTTTTTTTCACATGAAACTAGGCAAGAAGGTGATATGGGAGGACTTTCACACACTACTTTTTGGAGGGAAATCTCCAGACAGCTCAATACTACCTGTAGGAAATACAAATTCTAAGAACTCTACAGAACTAGCGAAAATATCTAGTACTAATAAATAAACAAATAAATAATAAAAGTTAGCCACTCCTTTTCTTTATCATGATATTCTGCATAGCTAAGTACTGAAATTCTGACTTCTTATTATTGTTTCATTTTCTGGAAGACAACATGCAATCATCTTCTAACATCAAATGACTGTTATACCTGCTGAATATTTTTGAGAGACTTCCAGTTGTTTTAATTTTGTTGGGTTTGGTTTTTTGGTTGGCTTATTTTGTCTATTTGGTTTTGTTTGTTTGTTTTGTTTTGTGGTTTTTTTCTCTGTTTTGTAGTTTGTTTTTTTTTAATGTGTGAACAAATCTCTCCCCACCTTCTGTGAGCAACTTTCAAACTCATGTTTCAGCCTCCTCTCTCACTATCTTTTACCGAATCATAATCACTTCCAAAAAGAGAAAAACATGCATCCAGCAGCAGGTACAAACCAAGTCTAAAGGTTTCTGTTTTGTTTCTTACAACCTATAATTCCTTAGGAGCATTTCCAATCACATACCCAAAGAGTATCAGCAGGAGACCAGTGGCTGCCAAGTTCTTTCGGATAGTGAAGGCTGATAGATGGAAGGCACTAATAACACCAACACATAGAGTGACTGGAACCATGTAAAACAGCTAGAAACAGAAGAAAAAAGGGACAGGGCAGGTGAGAATCTCTTACATCTCTTACTTGATTAGCATAGAAGGGTTCTACAAATCAACTTTTCCATACTTACAATAAAATTATACTATAAATTAGGAAGAATTAGGCAGAAGAGCTCTTATACATATACACGAGACAGCCTGTAAAAATCCTAACATGGAATATTCCCCTTAATTCCAATTCTATTGACCTTTCCAATACATCCATTTAATAAGCTCACTCTTCCAGATAATGAGTCCATATGGGACTATTGCTCCAAAAGATCAGATTTTACTGTGAAAACAGTCTTGGATTCCAAAATACCAGTTTCACTGATGAGTGCTTCAGTCATACGAGAATGGTAAGGATACACTTTAAAAGATACTTTAATGAACTATATGTGCTGATGAAGCAAATGATAATTTTTCATGAGGACACTATTTAGAAGAGCTATAGCTGTTAGACCACAGGAAATGCATTTTCTCTGTTTAATCTCTTGATGTAATGGTAATTATATACTGAGAGGGGGAAGGATGTGATTGGTACAAGGGAATCATATCAAAGTACTCAAAAGAAGTGGGTTCTGCTTACAACTAACAATGGGAGGATGGGCTCAGTTCCATTCATTCTCAGTGTCTGCCCACTCTGGATTGAAGCTGAGCTCCTTAGGGAGCCTTCATTCTGCTTATATAATATATAACCTTATGCTATATAACTAAGACTCTGAGATGCAACTGCAATAAATGCAATGAATCCAGGTCTAACAAAATTTTCACTGCAGAAGAACAACATCCTTACTGTTCAAACTGGACTTTCACACTGAAGTACAATGAAAACTTGTTCAGAATCAAACCAGAGGGCTTCACTTCTTTGCCAATGGGAAGACAGATTTTTTAGAGAAAAGGACAATGAAGGGAAATGCAAAGAGAAGTAAGGTTGTCATCTTGCTGACAGTGTACCTTATTCACTGATATGCACAAAGATCATACTGTACCACTCCACAGATTTATGTTTCAGCTATCCTGGAGCTGTTTAGAAATACTGTAGAGAAGTCACAAAATACCTGAGACCCACTATGCCTCAACAGATCTGGTACATTTTTATAGAAAGAAATAAATAACTCTAAACATCAAATACTGTTCAAAATCTCACCATCTCACCTGCAGCCTTGATGTGTTATAAAAGTTGGGCATGTACAAATAAAACAACCTTAATTTTTCCCATCTAGTGACACCATTTTAATCTGAACTGTCTCTATTTGTCATGAAATTTTCTTTGTGCTTATACATCCTCCATTTGTTGAACATAGCAAAGAATACCATTCACATCTTTAAATACAGTAAGAACAGCGTGATTCTTATGAGATCAATTTCATAAATCAAATACTTCTGAAGGTCTAATAAATATTATTCTACCAATAATACAGGACAGAGCCTGTAGTACTTAGAATATACCGAGGGATTTTGAATTTGACAGTTCATATATTTGTGCGTTCAGTGTCCGCAAATGATCTGCAGCACAATTAGCATTTAAAGCAGTGTCTGTTCTTTCCCAGATCATGATTGATCATGCAGTACTATGCTGAACTGTGAGAACACTTTGAAAGGAAGAGATTGGAAGAAAATAATGAGTTGCAGACTTTGCTGCACAAGGAGAAACTCAAGTGATGAACTGATTTTTTAACCAAGACCTCTTATCTGACACAGCAGAAAAAGGAATACAAAAATTGACTGGCCAAGTAAAAAACATTAGAAGATATGTGTTTTTACTTCAAGCTTACTCAAGTGTGAAAATCCTGATTTCAAGCATAGGTGGGTGAAATCTAATGTTTCAGATTTAAAATAGTCTGAATGAGAATAGAGAGTGTTCAAAAATTCTGTTCTTAACCAGTTAAGTTCATGTTTGTGTTGCCTGTACTACATCCCAACCCTTCCTTCCATGCCCCAGTGTGTTAAGTGAAGTGCAGAAAGTTTATGTCCCTTCTCCGGGGCCACGAATCTTTTTATTTTTGAAAAATCCAGCTAACCCCAGTTTTTCACTATTGCCTCTGAAACCAACCTTCCAATCCAGGGATCTGGATTTTGAAACATGAATTATCAGCACACATCATTCTAGTTCTTTAAAAAGAGTAATTGTATCCCTTCCCCAGAAATAGAAATCTCAGCTTCTTACCAAACACTCAACTGATTCTATAGCAAACCTTATCACAAATGAATGATGGAGAAGCCCTTTGGTAAGCAACATGTATTTATGCATTATATATAAATACAAACACAGATATATATGCACACATATATAATGGACTAATTTTTCATTTTAGTTTTTTAAGAGTCACCTTTAAAAAAGCTATTAGAAGATAATTTTAGGAATTCATGCTTAAATGGAATCCAAACAAACTCCATTACATAGCCAATAAAAAAATCACTGATGAGGGACTAGCAGTGACTTGAGAAAGCCAGTTCTATTTCACCACCTATTCCTATTTTCTGTCTGCATGCAGACAATCCTATCTGTAATGCTAAAAATGGTAGAAAATACTTTGTGTGAGAAAAATAAACATTCAGGACTTCACCCATTTCTGCTCTAGGTCGTTCTGTGTATATGAATTCAAAAATAATGTTTTGTGCTCTCTATCTTGCCAGAAACAAAAGTTACCAGATGTGAGTATCTCTCATATTACCCACCACTGAAAACCATAATCATTCCTCCCATGTAGCTGACTAACATCTTCAGGATTCTCCAGTAGTCTGGAAGATTTTACCAGTGGCAACTAAAAACAGAAAAACTTGTGCTATGAACTGTTGTGTGGAAGACTCTGTCTAGATTGATTAGCCAGCTACTTGTATTTGTAAAATTGTGCAGGCACCTAAAATTATCACATGATTTACCTTACAGTTCAGCTTTGGCAAATGAACACTATCCCTGACCTAGAGAATTTTATCTGACAGTGTTAAAATAAGAAAGGTGTCCCACTGTCTGTTAACATTTCTATCAAGAGCTGTTACTCTGCACAATTCAAATCTTATCACGTCTTGTGATGATATTTGTTTTTTTTTTGCTCATTTGTGCCAAACTTGTGAAATTTACACCTGAACACATGCTGCCCCACACGATACATACCATGTCATAGCAGAAGTTAGCAAGCCAATATGTTTTGTAACCCAGGCCTGTGATGTGCTGCAAGCGTTTTGTGCCAGATACTCTGTCTTTGACTATGGCACTTCCAATGGATGCAGTAAGGATAGAGAAACCCAGCATGATGCACAGTGCTACCCCACACTGACGGACGTTCTCCATTCTAGAGTACAAAGGAAAACAGCATAACAAAAACACAATGGGGAAATGAACCCCCACCAAACCCAAATGTTTTCAAGGCCAACATCTTACCAAAGCAGCACCAGACATTAAGACATTTGGAAACACCACATTTGTATGCTTTTAATGTTTAATTAAAGAACAGGAGCAAAATGATGTGTTGCAAAACTAGATGTGACGTACAGAGCACAGAGTGTGTTTAAAGTCTGGACAGTAAAGTGAAGCTTTTTGAATTATTCCCTCCTCCACAAAAATTCTAAATTTAAAAATTTGACTATCATTTAAAACAATTAACATGTTTGAAAAATGTCATGATCTGTTCACAAACACTCTGGGAAATGCAGTCAGAGTAAATTCAGTGGTTTTATCTACAAAATAATGCAAACTCATCTGGTATAAACAGTAGACTTGATATATCAACACTTGGCTAGATAAAATGCTTCACTCAGGGAAAATGAATTGCATCTGTCAGGTCACAACATCTGTTGCATGTAATATACATGCTTACTGAATTAACAGTTTCAATTGTCTGCTCATTGCAGCTGTTATATATTTTAGGAGTTTGCTCACATTTTGTCTTCATCCAGCAAGGCTCCTCCATATGGTTGGCTGTAGAGTGTGATCCCTGTGAAAAGAAAACTAAATTATTAAATAGTAAATGCAACATCAGGACTTGTTTCGAGGGTACACTCTTGACTCCTTTTTATACAAGATGAATGAAAAAGCTAAATTCTTCTTAAGCAACAGAAAGAGGTCAACTTCCATGCTGCCAGACCAAATACTGCCTTATCTTCAGTGATTTCCAGAGCCCGGATTCACCAAAATCTATTGAATAATAGCTGCTTCTTTGCATTATGAACTGTAGAAATAGGTTCAACAACATCCACATCACATCATAACTATATCAACAATACCTACATCACAGAAGAGACCAAATACAAAAACTAAGGTAAAATTTGTTCATATACCTATTTTTTTAATAAGATAGGTGGTTATGTTGTTATTGAAATGTATATACTTGTTATTTTATAATTTCTAAAAGTATTTTTAGATTGCTGATTGCTTGCAGGGAAAAGCTGTTTAGCCAAATGCCCCCACCTCAAAAAAAAAAAAAAAAAAAAAAAAAGAGGAGCTGTACTGTTGCGCGTTGCATTACGTTCAAAAGATGCCCACTTTGGGAGATCAGGAACTCTCCTGAGTAGGCAATGGATTCTTAGGATTATTGTGGTTGTTTGTTAAAGCAGCATGTAACAATCTAGCACAAAGAACTTTGGAATTTGAAGTTAGTTTATGGGCAATAAACTGTAGCAAAAGAAAAAAAGGAGGGCAGGGGGTGTGCAAAAATTTTTCAGTGCAAGTATTGCTGTCCAATTAGTCTTGATTCTTCCTGACATATTTCTGCACTGTAACATCATATCACCAGGAAATCCCTTCAATGAGATCAAACCAGGACTATCTGATTAGAGTATTTAAAGAATTTTTTTCTGTTTCCTATTTTAAAAAAGTAAATATAACCCATCCTAACAATTAAGCAATTAAAATCTTCCCAGTATCTTAGGCAAAGAAATAAATTGTTAGTAGCCTTCGATGGACTCTGCAGGGTGTCACTTACTTGAACACAATTTTTGTTTCATTAGAGTGCAGCTGTATAAAGATAAAAAATATCTTTGTTCCAGTAACAGGGCCATTCTGACCAAGTATATCTATAAATATATTTTTGCCCCTTTAATTCTTTATTCCTCATCTTCCTCATCTTCAAGCCAAAGTGATCTGAACATGTAAGTCCCTATGTAGCAAAAAGTTGAAGAGGATGATGACTCACACACAGAACTGATACAAGGTAAAGATTTTTCAAATACAGTTAAAATCTGTAGTTTAAAGATTTCCTTTGTTTTTCTTTTACAATATTTTTTTTTAAACAGTAGCTGCTATTTGTTCTGAAGCGAGAACAGGAATATCAAAGAAAACTATTTTTCCCACTAGAGCCAAGTATTAGCCTTGATAAATTCTATTTATACAAAGTAGCATGATAGAAAAAGCTTAATTCCCAGAAATTTCTTTCCAAGCTTTCACAAAGGTTGAATGAAGGTGTGCACATTAGAAGTCAGAATGGTTTTACTTCATATATATGTAAGATTCCTATTGAATTAGAAATCAGTCACTGAAATTAGAATTAAACCAGATTTTTACAGTACAAACTGAAATTTATTTTTAGATATGATTTTTAAAAGTTTTTAAAAAAAATCTGATTTCTAGACTTAATTACAATGGAGGAAAGGTTTTAGGAAAGAGGAATCCTGGTAATTTCAGAAGCACTAAAACAAGCAGTTAACATGCAATGTTCTTCTTGTACTCACTAGTGCTTAGCTAAATTGGCAAAGAGTAGATGCATCTTCCAGGTCTCCTTTTTATGTCTATGAGCCAAGTTCTAGTTACAGAAAATTTTTCCACAGTTTTCAAGGTCTTGACTTCATGATCAAGAATTTGAATGTTCTAATGAAGCTGTTGTTCCTCAAGCTTCAGGTGACTGAAATCCTACAGTAAAATTGCTCAAGGGGTATAATTTTTAGATTGTGAATCTTAAAATATTGCCTATGATCAGGAAATGCCAAGACTTGAAGACCTGTAGCTCCTACTAATTCAAATTCCTTTTCCCAGGATTGTGAGACAGGTAAACCTGTCACATGGAGTGGAGTAGACAATTATTGCTGATAAAGTGTCCAGGAGTAGTGGGGCAGTTTGCAGAAATTCAGGAAGGTTCTCTGCTGTATTCTATTAACTAATCCAGGCTCATCTTAACCATATCCAATTGCTCTACTGCTAACAAGTATAGAATCATAGAATCAGCTGGGCTGGAAGTGACCTCTAAAATCAAGTCCAACCCTTGATCCACTACCACTGCAGTTACCAGACCATGGCACTGAGTGCCACATCCAGTCTCTTTTTAAATATCTTCAGGGACGGAGAATCCACTACTTCCCTGGGCAGCCCATTTTAATGTCTGATCACCGTCTCGGTAAAGAAATTCTTTCTAATATCCAACCTAAACCTCCCCTGGCACAACTCAAGATCGTGCCCTCTTGTCTTGCTGAGAGTCACCTGGGAAAAGAGACCAACTCTTCAGTCCTTCCTCACAGGACTTGTGCTGGATCCCTTCACAGCCTTCTTGCTCTTCTCTGGACCTGCTCCAGCACCTCAATCTCCTTCCTGAACTGAGGGGCCCAGAACTGGACACAGGACTCAAGCTGTGGCCTCACCAGTGCTGAGTAAAGGGGAAGAATCCCTTCCCTGGACCTGCTGGCCACACTGTTCCTGATACAAGATGCCATTAGCCTTCTTGGCCACCTGGGCAAGTATCTGCTTTATTGAGCAAGAAGAATATGGACTAACAAAAACAGAGCTATAAATTCATGCTTGCAGAATTTCTTGTGCAAGTGGATTCACGTTCATAAACACAGGTTTTCTCACTTGAGCATTTTTTGGAACCTAGTCAACACATTTTATAGAATTTCACCTTCACTGCGAAAACTTTAAAAAATAAAACACCACAAGGACTTAATGAACATGCAAAATGCAAAAAAGACCAAAAGTCACATCAAATATTTTACAAGAATTAACTTCTGCTCAGGTATATTTAATGTGTCTAGAAACAATCTCTCTCCTGAAATCACCACAGTCTGTATCTGCTAGGTGCACAGATCCCAGGAGGAAATTAACCAAACTTTCAGGATACTGCATTAAAAGTTTACAGCAGTTGACTTGGCATCCATAAACAGAAACACACCATGATAGCTCTCTAGTACAGAAAAAACAGAGACTGTGGAAGAGAGAGAACTGATGGGGGAAATGAAAAACCCACAAAATCAAATACCATAATGCTCCTTGCAGTCTTGTATCATACAATGTTGATCAAAACGCAAATTGCAGCGAATTTCCTTCAATGGAAGGAACCCAAAAAGTAATTGCTCTTCTTAAAAGCTGTAACAATTTTCTGTAGTCAATTTCCATTCATACTATATAGATGAAACAAAGGATTGTGGTTTTGAAAATTTACACATACAACTGAGATTAAATTTCCCAGGGGTGCTGAATTACAATTAACCAAAGTGTGACTGTATTAAGTAAGGTTCAGCACTGTGCTAGAATTCAACATTCTAGCAATATACTAAATATAATACTTGCCTGTCACTCTTTTTTAAATATTTTTCAATTAGTTTGGAGCATGAGGGTCTTCTGTATTAGTTGCATTTTTTAGTATAATTATTTCTTCCTCCCCTCCATTGCCAAAAATAGATGAATTTATATAAAACAAACAAATTGGTTTCTAATTCAGAGACAGAAAAAAGTTCCCTTGAACATAAAGAGTTGTAAATGATAAACTATCTTCCAATATCAAGATAAACAAAATAATTTGATAAATGCTATTTGGTAGTATATGACAACCTTCTGTGTACCACCATAATCTATCACTTCCTGAATTTCTCCTAACCACTAAGGCCATCTTTCTTTCCATATATCTCTATCCCAATACAACTGTTAATATGATCTAAAATATATTTATCAGTGCTCTCTTGCATGTACATGCTTTTGTTACTATGTAAAACTGCTAGAATGATGCTCATTAAATTGAAAAATAAAAACCATCTCTGAAGACTTAAAAACTATAAATGACAAATAAACAAGGAAGTTCTAAATTACAAAGCTGCTATTAAACAGATGTAGATGTTGTTAATGCAATGATCTTTTAAAGTTTTGTATCTCCAAGCCTTGTGTGAAAAGCCTTCAGGGCAAATTTTACCAAATCCGTCCTCACAAGGGAAAAACAAGATAGGCAATATCAGTAAAGATATGATTCAGCTGTAACTCTGTCTACTCCTTTTCATAAATTTCTCAACAAAAATATTTCTTCCACATCTATGAATGGTCATTACATTCCCCTGAGTTTACCACAACCAGAATTTTCCTAATTGTCCTAAAACATCCTTTATCTATGTCTTTGGCACAGAATTGGTCACACTACTTTTACAGTGAAAATTTAGTCTTCCTCATAGGCACAGGTGAAAAATAGTGACAGTCAACAAATCCAATCATTCCCAAACCCTGCATAACTAATTGAAGAACAGGAAAAACGGTACCCATGGAAACCCTTGTATTGTATCAGAGTTTTAATTCTGTATTCAGACAGGAAGTGAACACCATGATGCCAAGACTTTCTTAGCTCCTTTTAATCTTGTCCAGTGCAAAAATTAAGAGCTTATGGCAGAAGAGGCACCATTTCCCCAAATAGATAGAGGCAAAGAGAAGGACATCTTAAAGAAAAACGACTGTATACATGTTAATTGCCACATACTGTGTGTGAATAGTTCCGAAAAGGAATTAAGTCAGATGTCCATCCCAACAAGGATCACAAGTAGCAAGTTATTTTGGTAACATATTTTCTTAGCTGATATTCAGTTAAGAAATTTCTTTTTCTTTCCTCATTTTTTTCACCTACACTTAACTACACTTATTGATGTGTTCTTTTTCTTTAACTTGTTCTTTTTTCTTTAACTTGCTATCTCTTGTATTGCTCAGTGAAAGAATTATCTTACACAACTGAGAAACAAAGACATTTCTACCTATCCTGATAGACATACTAGTAAAGAAAAAAGAGGATGGAAGCAGTCAAATCTTCACAGTTTAACTATAAATTCCAAGACCTACCCAGCTTTTGTGTGAGCGTGTGAGAGGGAGAGTACTTACACTGGCAGTGCTACTAGAACCTCTAAGCTATATGCTTAATAGCAAAAGAAGCAATAAACAATTAATTGTATACCTTCAGTTTCTTCATGATTTCCTTTCTTTATATTTTTCTTGATTAAACTAAATTTAGATTCTAATATGTTAAAAAGGCATCCATAACCTGATGAAATAAATTATTTATAGAATGTTATAAACATTATGACATTTTTTAGAGTAAAATACTATCCATTTCCCTTGTGGATAAGACAGTTCAGAGGAAAAATGAAAATGCATCCACACTACAGACATTTGAAATCAACAGTATTTGGATGTAGCAGGAAAAATCCTTGCTATTCAGAAGCTGTGTGACTCAAGGCACCTTCCCCCATACCAACATCTTATTAACAGTCTGCAAACTACCTCGAAGAGAAAGGACTCTAGATCTTCTATTTCAAATCTAAACCACCTGAACATCTGTCAGAAAACCAGGTCACATGCAATTTAGCACAGTCCTAGTGACTTGGGATTATTCTTCTTGTATGAAAAATACGAAGCACTGGTAGCTAAGTATATTCTGCCTGGGTGTAATTTGCCACATAGCCAGACATTATAAAATCAGTAGTTTTACAGTAAAAAGGAGGACAGTGATACGAACCCAGCAGTATGATTTCAGTATAGGGTGGGGAGATTAGAGGAAAAAATCTCAAATATCTTCAAGTTTGTATGCCACCATCATAGACTATTCATAGATGTCCTTATGTATATTTTGTGGTTCTGCACAGTATGTTGGGAGTGTCTGAGCCTCTTTCTTCACACTCTTTGTAAACTCTCTCTTCTTTTAACCCCCTTGCATACTGTCTTGAGTACAGAGATCAATCTGGATCTGTATTACTAATCCTAAATATCACAACTGTCACAAACTTGAACAGAACACCAGATAATTCTTTATTACAATTTATTTTATACTAGAATAAAAGAGAGTAAAATAAAAGAGTATGTATAGAGTTGAGGTAATATATATATATACATACATATATATATATATGCTTTTTACAAATTTTTCTTTGTGGGAGTTTAAAATTTATGGCAATGCTTCAGTTTGTATAAAATGTGACATTGCTATTTACCTACAATTACAACTTACATTTTATGGAGAATTTCACTTGCAGCAATCTCATTGATTTCTATTTTACTTTACTCTCAGTAGCCAGACATGATTAAGAAGGTTCCTACTAAATGTAATTTCAAAATTTCCTTTGAAAAGAGACCTAAAGCCACAATTTGCATAGCAATCAGGAAACTGTACAGTCACTTTCCACCAAAACTCATCTGAAAATGCGTGTCAGTCCCTTTAGGTCTTTTGAAGAATTGAATTTAAAGTAAATGAGGATGGTGTAACGGATACTTACAATGAGCCCTTGTACGAAAGGTTTTAAAAATCAGTTACTTGAATAGAAGCCCTCAGATGGAGGAGTCCTCAGAAGGACTCTCTATATTGATACATTTCTGTTCTTTGAATAGTGAAGTAAGCAGCAGGTAACAGTTGCTTCAATATATTCCAATCTGGTAACACATTCTGACCCAGTTTTATACAATTAGGTGTGAAAAATACTTGATCAGAATTTTTAGCTTAAGCTTAAGCAAAAACTGTTGCATTTTAGGTTTTTAGTCCTCTTCCTTCATTATTTGACTTTTCTGCTTTCTCAAAACCACATTATCTAATTATAGGAATGAAGTATTTCAGAAAGATTTTTTTAAACAGACAAACATCATCCAAATAGTCTTGAAGACCAGCCAGAGCTTAAGAGTTTTGCTTAAAAAAAAAAATTTGTCTTACCTTCTCTGTTGAACAGGGTAACTTATTTTATATTGTTTAATATATTAATTTCATTATCTGTCACTGAACTTATACCCTACTATAAAACAAAATTTATTTGGTTTCTTTTCCAGTAAGACAGACGAGTTTGATTCTTTCCACAGAAAAAAAAAAAAACCAGAAACACAGATTTATGGGATTATGAAACTATAGATAACTACCTCCATGGTACAAAAAAATTATTTTTTTCATACAAGAAGTGTTCTTGAACTGTTGTTCTAAAACAGATAACTGATCCATTGACTAACATAAGCTTACATCAATCTGGCTAACTTCTGTTGCCAGAAGTTATCTGCTCCTTGAACTGGCACACACATTTTCTTCAATAACCATACTGCTCTTTACATGAAAATTACAAGAAGAAAACATGGCAACTTTGCAAGCATAATCACAGAGAAGCTTACTGATTATTCCATATGGGTGGAAAAAGAAATAAATCTCTGCATTTGCAAGGAAAGGATTTAAAGATCATGTTACATAATTATAAATTAAGTATTTTTGATCACCAAATACCAATCATTCACCACTCCTGCCTGCTCAGGATCATCAAGTAGCTTGGACTGACTTGGACGCAAGAAAAACAATGAACAATTTTTTTCATGTTTTTTTTGAACAGGTACTTATCTCTGGGGATATAAATCATCACATGCTAGGATATGTCTCCTATCATTTTGGGTACAACCTCTTCCTTCAAATTTACATAAAAAGTCCTAAATCTACACTCCCCGTATCCTCTTGACTGAAGAAAAGACATTAGATAAAATGAGTTTTTTAGTGTGGATGTGTTCCTGTGTGACCTGCTGTAGGTGACCCTGCTTTGGCGGGAGGGGTTGGACATTATGATTTTTTGAGGCCCCTTCCAACCCCTAAGTTTGTATGATTCTGTGAAAAGCAATCTTGACAAACTGGGACCAGCACTACTATTCTCTGATGAAAGTGATAAGGTCTTTCCCTGCTAGCAAATCAGGTTGAACTGAACACATCATCTGTAGAGACCTTTGCCTCGTCCTCCAGAGAACTCAGGAGAACTAAGCTTGGTTCAAGCTCAAAAAAGACCCACAGGATATAACTGATAATTCAAAGGATTCTGGTAGTTCTAGGAGCACTGAAATAAACTGTCAACCTCTTTCAAGGTTATGTCATTCCCATAGTTGCTACACTGTTTACACCCATGATAATGTTCTACCTACTTGAAGTAAATCCTTTGGAATAAAAAAAGGATTTTTTTTTTTTTTGTGAGAGAAGGAAACACAGTTCCCACACTCTCATTTCTGGGGTCAAATTATTTTTATGTCACATAAAAGTTATACAGAAACACTCGTTCTGTTGACAGGGGAAAGGTGTCTTGTGAAAAAACACGGTATTAATGCAAGTCAGAATTACAAGCCTATATTTCTACAACAACCTAACAGACTTTCTCACAGCAGCTTCCAAAAATATTTCAGAAATTATCTTGCATATAAAACAGATTTTGTAAGAGGAAAACAAAAAATAAAAATAAAAAGGAGATTTCATGGTTGAAAAAAAAAGATTATGTAGTCTTCAGACTAGTAAATTACAGGACTGCTGTACAAATGCTTTAATAAGGAAAGCATATAAATAGCCCTTTTTCATCTGTATCTTTAAATATAAGACAGTTAAAAATGGAAATGAACTGAGCTTAAGTGGCCCACATATTGAAAAACTGTTGAGCTTTTTTAAAAATAAATATATATACACACTGATATGTGTGTGTACACACACACACACATAAATGTGTACACAGAAAAATATATACATAGAGATAGGTAGACAACTTGACTTTCTAGGACTTCTCTGAGAGGTTCTTCTGCATTATGTCTCAAGGGTATGAGACACCTTATTGCATGTGCCCATTAGATATTCACATCAACAAACTGCTTTCTAGTTCATAAACTCTACTTCTGCAGAAACTTGGCCAACATATTCTGACAGAATATTATAAATATTATAAAAAGCCTGTATTTGTATAGATGACAATCCAAGACTTCAAATATTTATGGAGAATTGGTTTACTTATTGTGTTTCTATGTAATGCAAAAATATAACACATAACATTTTCACAATCCTTGGGACAAATGTAAGTTTCTCTAACTGTAATCTGAATGGTAAATCCCCCACTCTCCATGACAGATATAAAAGGAATGGTTCTTAAATGTTTAAGTTCCAGAATGGGTTATCTGCTGCTACAGAAAACAAGCTAGAATTAGTACGATTCATGAAGCCCAGGGAAATTTGATTTAAAAAATTATTTCTGCTAAAAATTCTCATTAAAATACCTGATTTCGCTTCATTCAAACTTTCTGCAGAAGTGCATCACTTTTGATTCTGTGTCATAATTCATTTAGAAAAATAAAACAGCCATCTTGAAAGAAAGCAATTATTCTTTTTTCACTGGCATTCTGGAAACTTTTCTTAATTAGTTTCTATTTTGAGATACTCAGGATTCTTTTCTCCTTTTCACTGATTTTCATCTTTGTTCTCCCTCGGTCCTTTTAAGCACACTGAAAATAACTTCACCATTACAGTCTACCATTCCATCATTTCAAAAACTCTTAAAACTGGTCATAAGCTATTTTTTTAATTTGTCTAAACCAAACTACTTCCCCTTCAGCAGAACTTTAACAATGAAAGGAACTAGAATGGACAGAAGTTAGCCTGAACCATCAAACCCAGTTTTCAAAATAGATTTCAACATCCTAAAAATCTGCCTATCTTAACAGGCAATTCTTTGGCTGAGGTAAAGTTTTCTAATAGTTTGTAAAGTTTTATTTTAACTCACCCTTATACAGTATAGGGATATCTTAATCAGATAATTCAGATTTCAAATGTAGTAATCCCTCTTTTCTTATGTACAATAGTAAGATATATCAGCCTCTCCTGCTCCTTGAATCATAGAATCATAGAATCCTTGGGGTTGGAAGGGACCTCGAAAGATCATCTAGTCCGTAACAGATTGCTAAGGAACATCATCATGCTGCAGTGTGGATTTACAGGATACTCTGAGTTTACCCCGGGTATTTACATAAGGAGACAGAGTAAAGTGACAAAGAAGTTACAAATTCATACTCCATTGTGCAGTCATCACCCCATTTAAGCAAACCCAAGCAGAGGTTTCACAAGGGCCAACATCCTAAGTGCAGTGAACCAATCTAGACTTATTCCATAGGAATGTGCTTTGTAAGAAACTCATATGGTATAACGAGCTGTAAATTCAAATTTTACCTTATTTTGTGTTACATGTTTCACCCAAATAAACCTTCTTTTTAATTTAAAATTCCACCTTCACACCCTTCCAAGGAATGTGTGATTCTGCAATCCTACTTTACACTAAGAAAAAATATCATACTTAAGTATTTTTTCATATATTTTGAAAAGTAGTTTTTAAACAAACTAAAATAATTTTAAAGAAAGACTTTTACCATACTGTCTCCAATCCACATTAGGAGGCAAATTCAGCCACAGAATGAAGTTGTTGAGTTCATTTAAGTAGGATGGCAGTGAATGGAAACCTTTTTGGTTGTACCACACCTGGAAGAGAGAATGGAAATTGTAAATTAAAAATTACTTGAAGCAAAACACTGATCTGAAAGGTTCTTCCAGTATCCAGCTATAATCCTTGAACAATAGTTCCCAACTGTTTTTTCTGCTTCATTTTTTTCCATGTTTCCCAGTGGAAGTTGTCTAATCTTCAGTTCTGTTTCCGTCTCTTAATATTTTTTTTCTTTTGATTTTCCTGAGTACTTATTCTTGGATCACTATATTGTACCCTGTTGTGAGGCAAGGTTTACAACATTCTAATGGTTCATTCAATTTCTTCTCTTCTCTCCTATATCCTGCTTTCAAACACCACTCTGAGCTCCTCTATCATTACTCCTATGCCTCTTACCCTTGAATCTTCGTTCTCATACGCTGTCAGTCATTATTTTAAAAGTGAGCAGCCTTGGTCTAGTACTGCTCTTGCTTGCATTATCATTCACATTTTCTACCCATCTTAAGACCAGTTGCATGGTCTGAAATCTCAACAGCATCTTATGTCCCAAAGTTTAAGGAAATAAAAGAAAAAATACCAAACTTTCTACCTTTGCAAATTTTTATGCAACTCTTTTGGTCTCCTCCAGTTCAGGTCCCACAATCTACTACAAAAACTAGATCTCCCATTTTTTTAATCAATGAGAGAATTCTTTAAAGAAATTAAGTGAAAATGAACCTAAATGCAGAAAACTACAAAACTTTTTCCTGCTTGATCACCTGTGCAAATAGCAACCAGAGCAAAGCAACACAAACAAGGGCAGCCAGTTTTTTTTCCAACCCCCACACCCCATTTTGCATTCTTTTTTTCTAAAAAAGGTTTGAGCTGAATAGTTACACATGCACAAAGAAACTCCAGTCCAATTGTGTTCATTGTATTAAAAAAAAAGGCAATTAAGAAATCAATGCAACAAAATTCTGATAACACATCCGCATTTAACTGAAGCAGGGCAAAGGTCTCAAGTATTCACAAAAGGCCTTAGAAATATAATAATGTGACCAATATTCAAATGAAAACGAAAAAAAAACCTACAATAAAGTATTGTGTGTAACAATACATTTGAATATCCCACTCATTAATTAGAATTTTGCCTTCAAGCTACATTATGTAACTGAATCAACCATCAGGAAACAATCATACTGAAGCCACGGTATTTAATTATTTATAATCTAGCAAAAGAAGTATCTGAAATCTTTCATTTCAACAGATGATATTTTAAGATTTCTTTTCTTAAGTCATGTGGCTTATTCTAAATAAAAAGGTAAAAATAAAAACTAAAAAAGGAAAAATTGTCGTTCCTCCTTAAATATCTTTCACATTTCTTGGATCACGGAGGTAATTTTTTTACAGAGGGCAGAAAAGAGATCAGCAAGGGAAAAATATATATATATATTAAGATGATTGAGTTTATTTTCCACTATTTTATCTCCTGTCCATTGCTGCTAAAACTCCTTCCCAAGGAAAAACACAGCTCCTCACCACATTTAGATATAAAATCAGTAAAGACATGTTTTCAATTATTCCATGCCATTTTTACCTGCCACTAACATTGTAGAATAATGTTAGACTGACATTTTAACTAATCTATAGTCAATCAAGAAAAAAGGTGAGGAGCATCACTGGAACAGATTCATGACAGAGAGACAGAGAGAAGGGGCATTCGGCTGGAGAGGAGCAGCTTCCTCTGGACACTTTCACTATTACTATACCAAACTGTCGAATCCCAGCCTTTGAGACTGAAAAAATGCACACTTCAGAAAGCCATGTAAACAGTAAAAATTGCATTTCTGAACTCTTTAAAATTACCACATGTTGTTCCTATATTTAATTATGTTTATCTAATTATGTTATAAACAACACACACCATGAAATCATTATGGGACAATTTTTGGCCACAATATCAAAGGAAATCAAAGAATATACAGTTTAGGAAAACACAAAAAAAATGAGGAGGATTTGTGCTTCTGACATATAGCAGTGATCATCAATGAGTGTCATTAATCTGTGCATCTATTCAGCCACATCTGTCATGTGGTTGACATCTTCTCTCCCATGCATGCACACTTACACATTCTCTTTGTGCAGGCAAATACCATGTACGCAGTATATACAGCATGGCATGATTCAGTAAAGTAAAATATGTACTGAATAGGTATTTTTAATTTGAACTAGAAAAATTGTTGGCTCTTTCAGTGGAGAAGAATAATGCATAGTAATTAAAAAATTTTCAAAAAATGGAAGTAATAGTGCAGAAAGTCTCTTCAAATGCAAATTTCTCATTTTCTTTCATTCAAGGCTATGTAAATGGTATATTCACTGTCTCATGAGCAAGCTTGAAAGGTCAAAGTAAAAGCCTGGTCATTAATTACTGAAAGGTTAAGGCAAGAATTTGACATTGCATCAGTTGAAAGCCACTTCCAGGAGGTATTTCAGATAACACAGTGCCCTTTATAAATCTACTCCACTGTTTTCTTTGGGTCTGAAATATGAAGCTTACTTACTAACAGTAGAACTATAATTTATCCCTGTGCTGATGGCAGGTGGATTTCTATGCCAAAGATATTTTAGAAAAAGGACTCTGACAAAAAAACACAGTGCAGGCATGTCAAAATGAGTGAAAAATTATTAAAGACACATAGGACAAAAAAACAGCAGTCAGAAAAACACATGTTACTGCAGTCCTCTAAGACTTCAAGTTTCTAATAACAGAGTGATGGAACTGGAGTTCCAAAGTATATGAAATCTGAAGGTAGAAGGGAGATCACAATTGACAGACATGAAAATACATATAAAGTAATGTATGTATCTAATATGGAAAGAATTTAAACAAACTACATGAAAAAGGCACTGCAAATAGGCAACGATTATGCAAAACTAAAGGTGAAATGATATTGCATGGAGTATATTTGTATTTTGGTATTCTACATGGTTGTTCTAACCCTTTGCCCCAAAATGGATTTCAATATAGAATTTATTTACATTAATCCTTTTCTTATTTTATAAGAGCAAATGAAATATAGCTTCTATATCACAATAAAAAAATTTAAAGGCAAAAGCACCTTTCTTTCATATGCTAATCTGGAATCTAGAAAAGCCACAGCTTCCTCTTCATAAATCTGTTTTGCCTCGAGTACAAACATAGACCACTCACTGATATTCTTCAATATTCCTCCAAGACTGCTGTTCCTCATCACTGGTCTGCATTTGAATGGACCTCTAAATAACCTTTCAAAGAATTCCCAAGCAAAATAAGAAAAATAAAAATAAAATAAAAATAAAAAATAAAAAAATTGCCTCTTGCAATTGCCTGCTAGCCTCTAGGTCCCATCCCAAGTTTTCACTGTATGGAGATACTGTATGCTTCCAGTTCATACCAAATGGCCTCCAAGAAAAGCTCTTTGTGCTTAGAAATTATTGTGCTTAGAATAATCCTTCTTCTGACTTCAGAGGTGGCTCTGGGCAGAAAACACTGGCTTAGTGTACTATTGCCAGACAGTAAGATCTACTGTCAATAAGAGATTCAGATTTCAGAACCTGACTAATTTCAGTAAGGCACACTTCTGCTTCTCTAGGATAAAAAAGGAAAGTTAGTCATATTTGAAAATCTTATTATAGACACAGAATGGTATGTTTGTTATGCAGAAGTAGCTGCGTAACAAGTGCAGCTAGGAGATGAATTTTTTTTTTTTTTTTTTTAGTGGGAGGGAAGGAAGAGGAGAGAGAAGTATTCCTTGTAGGAATGAAAGAAAGCATCAATGATAATTAAATTTTGAGACCTCCAGTGAACTTTTCTCAATTGTGACATTGACTTTTTGTAGAAAACAGAAAAAAATAAAGAAATATCTTGGATGGTTACCTAAAAAAATAAAAAAAAATTAAAGGTGAGACTGAAATAAGTTAGAAGGAAAAAATAAGAAACAAACAAAAGCTGTATCATATGAGTAATTTAAAACTCTTCCTCAGAAAACAGGAGAATACTTCAAGAATTACGAAAAAAGAATTGGGCTATAGTAGACAGTTTTTCTCACAATTTCTAAAGGCAAGGATTTTTTATAATTATTTATTTTTTGGTAAATGCTGTGACATCTGGAGCCCGAGTAAGTAAGAAACATATACATACAAATGTGCCCACATACATGCAAACCTTACCTTAGCCAGAGGCTTAGATTTGGTGTTATTCCATTTTTTTTCTTGCAGTTCAAATTCTTTCCTCCCTCCAAAAGACCAGCCACCATATCTGCTAGTGGAATATAAATTAGTAACAAATTATCTTCCTTAAGCTTAACATTCTTTTCTTGAAATAAAGCATTATCTACATTAATGCTTTATCTTTCAACTGAAAGTGAAACTTCACCCCTAACAATATCCTTAGCTGTAAAAAGGAGGAGATCAATATATTCTTGAATCAAGTGAACATTATTTCTCTTTTCTGTCAAAGTGATTCCCTCAGATAAGAATTTTTACTTTCTGAAAGCTGAAATCCCTGAGCAACAGAGGGGTCTATGAGCAACTGAAGTACTACTGACTTTCAGAAACATTTTAAATAGCTTGCTTTCTTCCTACTCCATTCATATCCCAGCTGAAATCTTTCATTCTAAGACTTTTACCTCTATATTTATCAAATCAGATACTTTTTAATTTTTTTAATGCATAAATGGCCAATGCTTTCTCCTTGATAAAGTCATACTCAGACTAGTATTTGCATTTATGTCAAAAGCAGTGGTTGAGCATTTAAGGCAGGTAAGTAACCCTAAATGTACAGCACATTATGGCCTCTGTGGCTGGTATCACAGCACATAAAGTCTTTCCAGAGTGATACCAGTCCTTTTAGTTTGAAGAAAAGATTAGTTGGAGCATATCCATCTCGAGTTGATTGAGATCAACTCTTAGGAATGAAAACTATACTGTTGATCAGATTTGCATATGCATACTCATTTTCTTTCTCTGAGATGCTGAAATAATTTTCCGTGTGGCAAGGAGAGCCAGGAAATTATCATGCAGCTGCTGGAGGAAGCTCTGAGAAGTGACCATGGAAAGGGTTCCATGTCACTTTAGCCTGTCTCTACAACTTGATAACTACTAAACTATAAAGGCAATCAATCCAAATAATCTCAGTGACATAGGTCTATGCTTTGGATCAGAAAGGACTGTGGTTTTTATACACAAAGACTAAAAAAAAGGTTTGATGTTTTAATGTTACCTTGCTTTGTTGGGAAGCCTCACTAAATATTCTTCCACAAGGAACCCTGAAAGATTATACAAAATATGTCCTTTCTTATTTTTCACATAGAGAGCAGAGGTATTGAAACTTGGACACATCTGAAAAACAGTAAACATAAAATAAGTGCAGCACTCTTAAAAATCCATGACGCTACTTTTAGCCATATTTTTTGCTTTTCTTATGTAGATTTTATAGCATTGTTTTCAACCAGAATTATATTTCTCATCTGCAGTAACTTGTCAATAAATTAGGTATGGTTTTACCTTTATAAGGCATCTCAAATAATTGTGTCACCTTGTGAGAACCATATTTGCTTTTTCTTGCAACCCTGTCAGTTTTGGTTTTTAAACATCAGAATCTCTGTATCAGTTTGGAAAACTTTGCAATAATGCAAAAGGCAAAAGTGTATTCACTTGTGCCTGAGAAGAGAGACCAAAAAAAAAGGCACCAACCAGGTGAATATGAGTTGACAACAAAATTCTAATTAATGCAATATGCTTCTAAAACTGCAGAGAAGAATAAAAATGTGTTCTAATGATTTGGCGGGATGTTCTCAAAACCAAAGAAAAGGAGACAGCTATTATGATCAGGTATCTTGGAAGCTTTATGAAGTATATTATGCATATCAGCTTTAAATGAAACTACACTTTGAGATTCTGGTTTTCCATAGAGCACAGATACAGGTTTGGCCTCCAGTCTTAAGTAAATTCTCCCCTTTGAGCTTTCATGGTCAGTGGGCCTCTCCATATGCAAGTTCCCATTCCCATTTTACTCAAGATTCTCATAATTTAAACATTCATGTCTGTAGTATTAGAGGCAAATTTGTTCCTTGCTCAGCAAAGTAAAAATTAGTTTCCTCCTTCTACTTTTCAAAAAACTTCATTCCTGTATTTCAGATGCAACTCTTACTCTGAGTATTTATATCTTCATGAAAGAGAATTTAATTTATGGAATAGTCCTATGCAGGGAAATATATTTGTCACTTCAGACAATTTCAGCTTCTTGTTTATTTCTCAACCTTAGAACAAGTCATCAGGAAAACTTGCTAGTCAAGGAGGTCAGAAATCGATTACCTTTTTCAAAATGCTTTAATTCCCTGCAGACTGTTTTATTTTCAAATACACAGTCCAAATGAAAAACAATTTCTAACAATTAAATCTCATTGTAAATTAGATTCCCTTGTAGCTTTATTGGCCAAGATCACCCTCCCCCACCTTTTGGAAGTAGGTAATCTTCCAGATATTTTGGAGGTGTTATGTTTTAACCTTGTTTCACATTGGTTTTTTGTCAACAGAATCCTGTAATATATTTAAAGCAAAGCTGCATCTACTGAGAATAGCTCAGCCATCTCTGATTCCTATTATTTCACATCAAGCTATAGTAATTTCTAGTGCACACACATACACACATATATATGCATCAAAAGTGTGCAGACTCTTTCCCTGAAGACTTCAGAACACGTAGCCCAAACATCAGATGAAACAGAAGGAAATCTCCAGTCATAAAATAAACCAGTGCTCTGGGGGCTTATTTCCTCATCCTTTTCTCTAGCCCTTCAAAAATAAAATTCAAGTTATTGGGCATGTACATATATAATTTTAAAATACCTAAGCAAATATCAAATTACATACCTCTTTCTCAGCCATACATCTGCATGAATCCTTGTGTGATGCATATTCCATATGCCAACATGAATTATTTTTTCTAATGGGAATATTATATCAAGAGGAACAGACATTAAATGAAAGAAACTTTACTTAAGAGAAAAAATACAGCAAATAACAAGGTAACTTGAACACTTCCTTAGCATTTTATCACAGCAGCAGATGTATCTAAAGCCGTATCAATTTTACTCATTTGTATCAAAGTGGATTCACTAAAAGTATTTATAAAAGTAAAGGAGCAAATGAGCTCCATGCCTTCTGTTTGCAAAAGCAAGACAAGTAAAGCATGGTAGCAATTCTGTGTTCCTAAATTTGGAAATCTAGAATGCTTCCTAGAAAATGCTGTAATTATTGTACCTGCATTCATACAACACCAGACCTGATCAAGATCCTCCTGAAATTCACTGGAAATCTGTCTTTGACTTTGAAAGGGAATTTGGATTAGACCTTTAACACTGAAGCCTACTTATATACTTTACCTGGATGCCAGGTCCCTCATCAGAACACACTTGTCATTAACCTCATGCTGGCAAGAAAACTTAAGATAGTCCATGTTACAGAGAAAAATAATAGCTAACTTACAATATTTACAATTTACAGCTAAAAAAAGTAGTTAAGTTAATCACAGTTACCCTTGATTTGAATGCATGCATGTGTGGTCCCAGTCAGAGAAATATCTCAGCAGAATGTGAGAAAGGTCGCTGAGGTTTTCATCTTCAATACTGTTCAGAGTGGACCACAGCAGGGGGAGGTGGTGTGAAGGAAGAAAAAAGAAACACAGACACATTAACAAGCATGCTAATATGTCAAGTTCTATTAATTTTCAGGCTCAAGATCCTATGTGTTTACCAAGTAATTAAAGAACTATAAAATTCATGCATAGCAAACCTAAAAAAACAACAAAGTGATCTCATTTCAAAGGCTATACTTGAACATGGTTAAATTAATCTCCTTGTTTCTACATAGCCATGTTCCTCTTTATAAGCATGTGTTTCTAACAGTTAGAATGGTTAAAGTGCTTTCATGTTTCACTTAAAAATTCAAATAGCATCATCTTATGTTCACAAAGATACCTGGGTATTTGGGCAGCAGAGGAAGTGATCTGTATGTGATATGCACTTGATACAGCATATTTCAGAGCTGAGCTATAGATACTGTACATTAAGAATAAATTAATACATAAATCCAGTTAGTTCCAAAGATGAGCCTGTGGAAACTGGTGGCTAAATAAGGAGGGCATCAGACTTTGCTAATACAATGTGACGCTCTCAAACCTGAAAATTATTTTGAGAGAATCATTCCAGATCTAAGTAATTAAATAAAATTAAGCATGCAAAGGGTTGCTTAAATACACTCAGGCATTTACCTATAAATGGCCATGACTGGTATTGAAAAGATTACTCAGTTCAAACTGCTCCTAAGTCTTTAGCTTTTCCTTCACAAAATGCTTTGAACAATACTTTTCTAATTTTATGTCTCCCTCATAATAATCCATAAAAAAACACAATAAGCATTTGAAAAATAAACAGCCATTGTAAAAAGTAACCTATCATATTTTCTGGAAGGCAAATAGTCTTTATAATATGAGAACTCAAGAGTAAATGTTCCAGAGCCCTGGATACTGATGATGATGGATGAGGCCTTTACCTGAAAAAGGATTCTGCATTGTCATAAAGTCTTGGTGTCAGCTTGAGAGAAGGATAATCAATAGCCAGTGGCTTCACACTAAACAAGGCCATTGCCAGTGCAACAAAGAGGACAGGAAGCAGCACATTTGACAGACTTCCTCTCCAGCCTCGCCTGGTGTGGTGAAACCTCTTCATCAGAAAAGCAACAATCTGTCTGAGAACGTGACGGACTCCGTGCACACTTGAGGGCTTCATAAGTGAGATATCTGAGAGAGAGAAAAAAAAAACAAAAACCAATCTTGACAGACAGGGAAAATCCAATTGAACTAACGTGCTATATTTTCAAACATAGAACATAATAGTTTATTTGACAGAAAAAATAACCAAAAATATATAAACCTACAATGTTCCCTTGATGGTCTAGTATAAATCCTCTCCCCAGTATAACTAATTAACTCTTCATATCAGGGAAAGCAGATATTCAGCTAGCACCTTATAGTTCTCTGTACACAGTTAAAAGTATACTGAATACCTGTTTTACCACAGTCCTTGCACTAAGGTACAGCCATTCCTTGTGCATTGCCACCTTTGCTCCTAGACAAATGTCTGTGACAAACACGGTCTGTATTAGCGCTAAGGTCTTGATCAACCTTGACTGAAATCAGCAGCAACTTTTCCTCAGGCATTTCAGTGTAATGGCTTCAGAGTATGTTGCAAAGCATTGCAGATGGTAGTGATGTGGGATCTCATAAAGGCATTCCTTTTGTTTCTCTGCTCAAATGGGAATGATAAAATTTTCTGATGTTTTCATCAGCTCAGTTTTCATAATTCCAGCTCATGAGCTGTTCTTCACATTCCAATGGTAGTGTGCCCACAGCTTATTAATATCTTGCCAATAAGATATTTTCCTTGTAGACTCTCCCTTAATTTCGTTTTATTATTCTTTGTTAGATGACTTACACCAACCATTTTGTCACCATTTTACACCCTATTGCCTTCTAGGTATGTGCAAGCTCTTTCCAGCTACTCTCATCATCTTGCCAGACTGCAGAAGCCTCTTTCCTTCATTATAGTACAGCAGTGTCTGGTAGATTTACTACCACAGGTATTTGCACTGAGCAAGACTGAATAGCCCGTTTATTGTAGTGATCAAAAACATACTATATTTTATGATCCCTTGCGATTTGTCTCTCACTACTCTCCCCTCTCTATTGAGACCACTCTAAGCAGCAATTTCATGTCACATTTTAACGACTCCTTGTATGGGAGCTTTCAAGTAACCTCAAATTAATTGTCCTTCACTTATCAGAGTTGGTGGGTTTTTTCTGGTTTAGTAGGACTTTAATCAAAGAAGAGAGACCTGGAGGACAAAAAGGGGAGACATAATCAGAAAAAGAAATCAAACTTTTGACAGAGTGGCCTTTGAGCAAAAGAGCTCAAATTTTGTACTCTACAACAACAAATGGAATATGAATTATATTTCTGACATTAAAACTAAATGTGTTTAGAACATGAGAAGTTATAATCAAGTAGGCACATTGTGGGAGATTGTAGTTTTTAGATTTTTGGTCTACACAAGGGGAGGAAGTCAGTCAAAATAGGGCTTCATGGTGACAGAGAGTACCCTAATTCTCAAGGCTAAGACTTCTGAAAAAAATAACTATCATGTCCACCCCCACAAAGAGCAAAAAGAATACAAGTAAATATAGGCCTATTGTCCTCAGTCCCTGGGAAGGTTACAGACCAAATTTCAAAATAAAAAAACCCATGCAGGATATTAAAAACAATAAATTACTGGGAATAGTCAACAGGCTTGGTAAGGTTAAACCATGCCAGCCTAGAGTTGATTATGAATATAGGTCTTTGTGACCTTGAATCCTTCCGTTTCTTCATGTTTCAGGTTAAAAATAAATAAATAAATAAAATCTTGTTTATCTTTTTTTGAATTTATTCTATTTGATGGTACTGGATACGCTCTTAAATCTTTCTTTAGGAGGCAGGCTATAGAAGCTTGCAATCTGTCTTCTGCATAAATAATCTCAGCCTTTCAGTCTCCTCTTATAAAAATCTTAACAGTCCTAATCACCCTCACCACTTGCTTCAAATCCCCTTTTATGAGCACTCTATCAGTCTCAAGACAGATTGTGTTAAAAACGTCTGTCTATCAGACGTGGAAACACTACTGAGCTATAAAATAGTGTTATGCATTCTTGTACTGATCTCCTAGTCTTCTCTTCTGTGAAAAGTAGCCTGCACTGAGCTTTCCATAATTGACTCAATATAGTTTTCAAGAATCCCAAGGTATTTCATCACTCAAAAAAGTCTGAAACAAACAAGCAAACAAAAAACTACAAACAAACCCTTTATGTTATATCTGTGTACACTTTCTATTTAAATCTTCATGCTTCTAAATCCTACATGCACGGCCTAATATAATTTCATCTAAATAGAACCCACCAAATCAATTTTTGCTTCCTAAACTTTGTAATTCATTACCAATAAATGGTAGGTGTGTCAGGAGGCATAAAAAAAGCACATGTTTATGGGAAAACAGTTTTCTGATTACCACTGATAATCACAAAGGCTAGAAGACAAGACCAGCTGCCCTCTCTGTTCTGAACTAAATTTTTAGGCAGAAAAGCTTACGGAAATATTCTCATTAATAATTTAGATCATAAAATTAAAAATCTGACCCAGCTGTTAGAACCTGTCTTGCTTGACTTACGATTGTAATTATCTGCAAGAAGTGCAATTATGTTCACAATTAAGTTGTACTTCCCAATTCATCCAGACTCTCCTGTGTCTTATGGAAAAGATTTTTGCTGCTTTCCAATTCATGTAGCTAAAATCAGGTACAGGGAAACAGAGCATAAGTCCCAAAATTTGGGAACTAAGATTCTATAGACAGCTAGAATTTGGAGCATAACCAAATATTGTAAGAGTCTCTAATTAGATATTAGATGGGGTTTTTTTTCTCCATTCTTGAGCTTCTAGAAAATAATGTAATTCTAAACTTTTTAAATGGCACATTAAAATAAGGAAAAATGGGCTATGTAATGGCTATGTTAACAGCCAGGAGTAGACGTATTCAATTCTGCTTCTGTCATTTTGGCATTTAGACAAGGCGTTTAGAGGAGGTCCAGATTTTTGGAAGATAATTCTGGAGCTGAAACACCCTGGCAAAACAGTTGAGCTAGCTCACATGAAACTGGCTGCATTTGGAAGCAGTCTATATCTATTAGCTTATCAGAAGTTCTGTGCTAACAAGTAGTTCCAGGCTGAGTTAGTGATCTGACATCATTCTGCATTTCAGTATATGCCATACTGGTGTGTAGCCCACCAAACCGTGCACAGCATTCCATTAGGAAGTATTAGCACATCACAAAAACACAGAATCATCTGGGTTGGAAAGGACCTCTGAGATCATCAAGTCCAACCCTTGATCTACAAGACCATGGCACTGAGTGCCACATCCAGGCTCTTTGTAAAAACCTCCAGGGATGGAGATGACATCATTCATCTTCTTACATATTTGTTTACTCACTATAAAAATAAATAGTTTTTAATGTTTCTGGGAGGATTTTGAAGACTGATTTTCCTGTAGGGCGTGTGAATAAAAAGCAATCTGATGGTGTGAGGGATGGAAGGAATGCCTCTAGTCTGTGTTTCATAATATTATTGATTAACCTGGTGCTTAGGGACATAGTTTAGCAGTGAACTTACAGTGTTGGTCAAAGGTTGGACTGGATGATTCTGTAGGTCTCTTCCAAGCAAAGACATTCTGTGATTATTGCTTAGATGTAATAGAGTCACGAGCTGCCTCCATACAGAGCTGGTCAGAAAAATCTATATTTTTTGAGGTGTTTCACAAGAAAAAATCCCTTCTGGCATTTTAAAATATAAATCCTCCGCTCACCTCCAGAATATTTTCATTTTACACATTGTTAATATATCTCATTAAAAGTTGATTCAAATTGCTTCCATCTTAAAAATTTTGTGTCCAGAAAAGCAAAACCTACAGTTCCCTCTTTCTCCCCCATGCATATTGCTTAATCCAATTAAGTGAGTTTTTTAAAGGGGTTTTGTTTGTTTGTTTAATTACAAATTCAGGTGTACATTCTAAGCCCCAGCTTCTATAGTTGGATTCTTCATGAACATGAAGATCTTTGAGACAGAATAATATAGATCTAGGTAAAGATATTGCTCATCAGTAAAATTAACATATTTTAAAGCCAGAGCATTGGTATCTATCACTGCACAACTTTGTGAAAAATCCCTTTCACAACTCAGATCTCCCAAGCCTTTTTCCTCAAGCCAAACAGCTGAGTGATCAAAGGATTTCCTTCCATTAGCTAAGACTTTCTTATTGTTCAAGATTCAACACATTTAATATTTTAGCACACTGAAGACCACTGGAAGGACATGTATGAAATACGTAACTGATTCCTGTTGGGAAATCAAGAAGAGCCAACATAACCAGAAAATGTCATGAATGCTCTTAAAATATCAAATAAAAAAAAAATGCAACATATGAAATCCAACCCCTTCAAAAAATCCCCTCCCTAGAAAAATTACCAGCAAACTTGTAAAATAGTCTTTTTAAGCTCCTTAATTTTGCTTTTCACAGAGAAATGAGTATGAAAAAAAGTTCATTTTTAGGTAAGAAGCTTAGGAAAAGAAAGAATCAAACTGCATTTAAATTACATATTTTTTGTTTATAAGAAATAAATTCTAAAGTCAGGCCTAAACACAGGAGTTATGATCTAATCATAGCAAAGTGTAAGAGGCTGAAAAATTGGTAGAGTACCATTGTACCTAGATCTCTTAAAGGAAGGAACAGTTTACACTCCCCTCAATAGAATAAAGAGGAAAAACATCTGACTTTTACTGGACAAACAAAAGGCAAAACCTTGGAAAGTGATTTTCTGTGGAAATGTAAAATATGCAGGAGTTAGTGGGCAACAAGCTTTCATCCATAAAATAATATTCTTTACTGTTTCTAGATGCATTGTTATCAAATCAGTGAGAGAGGTGTATTTGAGCAACAGTGTTTGATCATGGACATCATTTTTTACATTATAAAATAGGATTTTAATTCCATTTTGTTGCGGGCGGTAGACTCGTACAAGGTAAATAATCAAATGGCAATGGAGGATACATTATTTGTATCCACTAGACAAAAGGAAAGAAACAAATAAATGATTATGTCATATTTATGCCAATAAATATGTCATGGTTTAACATTGGCCCGGCAGCTAAACCGAATAAGAGATTAATCCCCTCTCCTCCCTGATAAAGAAAGGAGAGAGAATAAGGGAGAAAGACTTATGGGTTGGAAACTAAACTACACAGCTTTAATGAAACAGTAATGATAAAGAGGAAAAATTACTAAATATATACAAATATACAGGAAAATTGATACGCTGTTCCTCATCCCCTTTTCCCCAATAACTCTCACGTCACCACTGAGGCTGCAGGGCAGCCCTGGGAAAGTCCAGGCTGGACTCCTGGAGTTCAGAAGTATATAGAAGCTATAGAGCTTTATTGTATATAGAGCTATAGAAGTATAGCAGGTCTTTGTCCCCTTCCTTTCCTTTCTTTTATTTTAGTTTTTCATAAAGCACTATGATACGATCTGAAAAACATATAGTGCAACACACAACACATGTCAATTTCTTAACACAGCTTTGGGGGCTGAGGGAGCTACAGATTTGGTTTTGGTTTTTTCTTTTTTGTTGGAAGAATAGCAGTTGAAATGAGGAATTCTCCAGTCATGGTTTCATGTGAAATGTGACTGATATAAATGCTTTAAGCAGAAATTTAAAATACTCCACTTCTCTTGCACCTTCCACAGGATAGCTTTGGAATGGCAAACTAGAAAACTGACAGATTACTAAAACCAGAACTAAGTTATGGATACTAAATAATCCAGCTGAATAGAGTACCGTATGGTTATCATAATAACTGAATTGAATGCATTATCTAGATTCGCAGCAGCTCATTAAATAGATATATTGCCTTTGCTGACAGGGTAAGCAGAGGTGAAAATGTGGAGTCACAGCTTCAACACTGCAGACATCTCTGCAGCAAATGACTGTCTCAAAAAGATTGATTTCTGCTGCCCAACCTCTAAATTTTTACAGATAACTAAATGAACTTTAACTGAGGTCATCTGAATCTACCTCTTCCTACAGCAGACTAGTTGCAAAGTTCTATAACAAAGAACAGATTTTTAGTGTAAGAAATAATCAAGGTGTTTATTCACTCTTTTCAGGCATATTCATGCACATTATGAATATCATCCTTCAATTTCAAGAACTTGTGTTTTTTTCAAAGTTAGAACATATTATTACCTGTGTTATTCAGACAAATAGGTGAGCCTCACTGAAGGCAAACCAAATATTTCTTAGGAGTTATATAAATTAGATTAAATAAAAAAAAATCAGATACAAATTTATTTCCTTTTACATCTTTACAGACATCTACGACTAAAGTGTACATTATAAATCTATCATACGAATTGTTATTTTAGGCATCTGTAATGCTTATACAAGATACAAATAAGGTAACGAAGACTCTTGAATTAAAATATAACTAGTACTGAAGTATACATAGCATTTCCTGACTGTTATAACCTTCTATTTAATGCAAGAGTAACCAGTGCCATACCACTGCAAAAATCCATTAGGCTTTCTCATCACTCATATCAAAATAACAGAAAATCCTCTAAAAATATAAATGCCACACCATGTAATAGCAACTTGTGTGGTAACAGATAAGAATTTTAGAACAGATGTGCCTCACAGACACTGTCTATTTTAAGGGTAAATTTGGAGAAGCAAAAGAGTCCAAACAGCATTTAGGAAGCAAATGCAGTGGCTGGAAAGTCAGTAAACAGTAAACTGAGACCTCTGCTTTAATTTATGGACCTGATTTATAAACTTACCTTCCCAGATGTACGTGACTCTTTTACCTTCTCATTGCATTCAACCTTAAAAACAGACTGCAAGCTGTCAGAGGTAATGAGAATCTACTTTTTTTTTATCCTGACCACTATTCAGTAGGGTGTCTGGAACAGGGTTAACTTTAGATTGGGTTTCCAAGGTACCACTGCTAGTATAATAAGCAGTAATAGCCAAAACAACAGCTAGGAAAAAACAACACCCTAGCTGCTGTTGAAGTAACAACTGATGTCAAAGCACTGCTTTATTTTTTTTTACTATTATAAATAGTATAAAAAATTAATATTATAATATTAAATATTATTTATATATCATGCGATATATATATCGCATCATGCGATATATAAATAATATTAAATATTATAATATTGTAAATATTATAAATATTTTTATTATTATAAAAATAGGCAGGCATGTAGCCATCACATAAATTAGACTGAGTATTTATTTAAGAACATTTAAGAATAACATTTTAATGAATGGTTCAAGCACCTACTCTGATTATAAAAGTATTATTATAACTTTCAATGAAAGAAATTAATTTTCAAGTATAAAATATTCAGGTTTTTTCCCTTCTTCACTCAGAAGCAAATAGTGTACAAGCCTAAAGAAATAGGAAGTATGGTTCTGTCATCCTACCCATTACCCACCATACAGACCCCAGAGAGAACCACAAAGGGTTGTTATGCTGCGAGCCAAGCTGATTTGATGAATAGTAATCTAAAACTAGTCTGGCTTTGACCAAAGAGAAGGACACATTGCTGCATGCATCATTCCCATAATTCATAAGTACAGGGTTTCATTTCTTCTACAGCTGTGACTTTCAGTGCCTAATACAATCTCTGTTGTTACATTTCCATTATTTTCTTTCACTTTTCCTTGATTTATACATCTCTTAATTTTTGTTGGGGTTGCTGCCAACCTAAACCAGACTGAAAAATAAGCTGGAATTAAGCACCATGTATTTTTAGCTTTGTATAGCAAACTCTACTCTGGCCAGAGCACATTCATCATGATGAGATAGATATATTCTTTTGCAACAAATAAAAGACAAATAGTCAGGTGGACACAATCCTATGATGCCCTGAAAGGAAAATTACTGTAATTTTGGGAGCCCTAATTCTCTGATTATACATTTCTAGATGATTGACTTGCAACATTAACAAATATGATAATTTCTGTATCCAGGAGATAATTTTCCAAATATGTTTTTATTGTAGTATTCTCTCCCCTGCAGTGATGCACCTGCCATGAATTGTCATGTGGAGGAGGATACAAGAGGAACAGCTGAAAAGCAGGTACAGAATGGTGTCTACAAAATGGAATCTTACTTGCACCTCCTGTATCTGTATTCTCTCTGTGTTATTTAAAACTAAAATAAGCAGAGAACTCTAGTCTGACAGAATTGTAAAAAATAGATCCCAACTGACTTCATATATAAACAATGTATACATACAGATTTGTGTGTGTGGATACATTTATATACAGATTTGGAAGAGAAAGGATACATTTGTACATGCATAGGCAAACACCTGTCAGATACATCTGCTGTACTAGAATACACCCTCATATTACAATAACCAGCATACTTTCTGAAATCAGCTCATTTTCTTTGTAGAAGCATCAGTGTTCAGAAAGCTCTTAGAATTCAACCCAGTGAATCCAACCTGTAGACTCAAGTATTAACATTTCAAGATTTAATCCAATGTAGACAATAGGGCTTCAACTGACCCAGCACTTCGGCTGTGTTTGGTGAAGATTTGCTAAAAGAGCAGCACAGCAGTGTAATCTGAATATTCTCTCTAGCACAGCATTTGAATTGAAATGTGAGTCAATGATAAACATCTTAGCATCTTCGAACTAGAGAAGATAAAATGCAGCACAGGCCAAAAAACCTATATATTCAAACCAGGTTTCTCAAGTACTTCCCACTAGTAACTGGCTTCCCAGAAAGGGGACTTGAAATTGTAGCTGTCCAGTTTGGTAATGCAAGATGACTTTATATAGTTATACAGCTGCCCAGTTAACAGTGAGTGGCCTTTGGAAGGCACTGTACAAGGCATCAAGGGACAAGGTCCTGGAATGGAATTGCTCGGAGAAAACTCAGATATCAAATGGAGAAAACCTCTGCAGAAGGGCCAAGATGCCACTCTGATAAAGAACATTCTTGACTGCTTTAACTTTTACAGTCTGTGAAAGTACTAGCTTAATATGAATAAAAAATATTTGGTTTTAAAATATTTAAACTTCCATAATACATTATTCTATTAACGACATCACAATATCAGAGTTTGTGCAGGGAAACAACTCAAAACTGAAAGATGAGTTCTGCAGGAGGCATGTTTTATTCAGACCCACAGCTAAAGCAAACAAATGAAAAATGTATTTGGTGAATAATCTTTCCTCAAGTACTCTGGTATCTCATAAACAGTGGTATTAAACAGCTACAATGTATTAAGCAGACCTTGATTAACAGAACTAAACATTCCATTTTTTCTAATGCCTCCAATGAATATGGTAACGTAGATAAACCACAAAAATAGAGCCAGTCCATAGCCCCATTTATGTATTATAAAGTCCCACATATATTTCAAATGAGAAATTAACTGACAACAGTGCAATATACAAATCTTATCAAGGTGTCAGCTTATGACTTACATAATTTTATACACATATACACTTAGCACAGCCAAGTGCAGTCCTAAGTGCTGGCTGCTCTGCATACTGCCTTTCATACTGAATCTGCTTTGGATCTTGTCCCTGTAACTCCTAAAACAAATTTTTGTTAGCTCTGAGAAACAACTTGTAGTCCTACAGAATGTTGCTAGTATTGAGAAAACAGATGTGCCACTACTGATAATGTTTTTGTGGGCCTTTGAAACACAAAAGAAATGTTTTTGTGACAGAAAAGAGAATTTCACCAAAGGAGATACTTTTGAGAAGGTAATGGACACATAAATATCTATCTTCGCATGGAAATATCAATCTGAAATACAGCCTAGCTAACACAGCTTTCTACATGTCTACAGTATTTACTCATTAGGTGAAGAAAGATGCTAAGACTCCTTGAAGCCTTATCCCTAAGCAATGTTCCATTTCAGGATGAAAAGTAAGTATACTTAATCTTGGTAAGCATATCTTTCAAAAATTGACCATTTACATCAATTTACTTACATAAAACTAAAGTATCTGGTTTTGCTGGTGCAACAGCATTAACAAAGCAAACTTATGTTTTAAAATATTTTTGTGCCTTCATGTACATCTATATACAGCATCTTTGTATACAAAAATTTGTATTTATATATAGACATACAAGAAAACTTGGAAAAAATCTATCAAATATAAAATCCACCTTTAAACTAATGTAAGGCAAAGCACCACCAGAATTCACTTTATATACAAACGTAAAATAAATTTACTTTATACATAAAACCTAGACTAGCTATAATAATATTTTCTGACACCATATGTCAGACTTTTTGAGTCAAAAGTTCCTTCGACACATATGCCCCATATTACGAGGGAGAGAAATAAACATTTCATCTTGAATGTGAGAAGTAAATGTTATCTTTGAAAAACAGGAAGTGTATAAGAAAAAGAAAAAAAGATTTCACTATTTAAAGTAGGAAGAAAATCTTTGTATAGTTGTATCAAAAGCCACATTATTGTTACACCAGCCGATCCATTGCTTTTTAGGTTTTGGTTCCTTTTCACAGAACACATGATCACTTAATCTATCTACTGAATATGGATTTCTGAAGATATAAATGTGAAAAAAGTGGAATACCTCCAAAAAAATTCAACAAACCATATTCATCCTCAAAAGTAATAACTGAAAGGATTCTGTCTGCATGATCTCATTTATTCTCTGAAGGAGTTCTACTTCTCTTATATTCTTTCATTTTCCCTCTTTTTTTTTCTGTGTGTAAAAATTACATAGGAATCGTTACAATATGAAATGGAAGACAAGCAGCCCTTCCAAGTAGAGAAAATAACTCCTGAATATGACATTAAAAGACAAGATATTAAAAATATCAGGAGAGACTGTAAAGGCTGTCAACACCTTTTCCCTGCATGCAGCTGCTGCCAAAGGCTCAACAAAATACAGGAATGAAAACAAAAGGAAATCCTAGAGTGGAAAGTAAAGGTTAGAGAGAGGCAGAAGGGACCACTAGGAGGTCTGAGGAAAAACAGAGTCTATATGAAGAAATATACTGTATTGAAGAAATAAACCTTCTCTATGCAAGAAAAAAACAAAGGCATAAGAGCTACGACTCTGAGACAATTTGATCTCTTGGTTTTCAAGCTGTTAAGAAAGTTCACATTCTAACAATTACATTTAGATAAATAAACCATTACTAATGCAGCCACAACTATCCATGTTCTTTGTCCTTCAGAGAAAAGAAATTTATGAGTATAGTGGATGACACTCCAAATTATTTCATTTCTGAAAAAAGCACTACTAAAAACTAAGATGACAAATAACGTTGGTGAAGGCAAAGGCAGGTTGCTGTTTGTTGGAAAGAGAATGTTCAAAATAGTCTATATACCTTAACAGGTGGTATTCTCTCCCCATTAAATAAATAAATGACCTTTGTGTTCCTTCTGGAAAACTACATTGACAGAGCTCTGATGGTGTTTTTATAAGGACCACACTTTCAACCTCCAATATTAACTCTTCTCTGTTCCCTTTTCAGATTCTCAAATCTTCCTAAAGACATTCAAACTTAAAAACAGACGCAAAAATTGTACATAGAATTGTAGCATCAGCCTCATCAATTTTGTACTGATAGTCAAAATAACCTCTTTATGTCCTTTTGTACATTATACTGAAACATAAATCATCATAGCCATACTGTCTTAGGATGCTTTCTTCACCAGGATTAGAGGTAACTTTCAAAACTAGTGTTTTCCAGGACATTATTTCATTATTATTAATAACAATAATAATACCAATAAAAAAATATGTTAAAACCTACCATAACCTAGATTTTCTGAGAATTTGGCTTAATTAAAATACATTTTATTCAGTTTTTCAAGTGATCTAACTCTTTAGTAGTCTATTCAGGTCTAACTCAATATCATTCTGCCAATCCTTTGCAACAGTTACTTTTTTCTTTTTTTAAACAAAGGTTATATTTACTTCAGTATCACCAATGAGACAAATCAAAAGGCAGAGTTAGTTGAAACTCAGTGAAAATTCACTGAAAGCTCTCCAGATTGATGTTTTGTTATTAATGACTTCTTTATTTTCAGCTACAGTTTCTTAATTAAATTAGTTTCAGATGTGCTTTAGAAGTGTTGTATGTTGATCTCTTCAGTTTTAATAGAAGCAATGTAACATTTTGCCTAATATCCTTCAAAATGCTTAACACCAGCTGCTTCGAAGAAAGGTTTAAGCAACCATAAAACTTAGTAATGCATAAACCTGTTTCTACTCCAGTGCTTTCAGTGGCTAACATCCAAGAAGTTCAAAGACATATAAACTTTAATAGCACTTCTGTTGTTATAACTATGCATATTATATATACAAAAATTTGTATTATAGTCATATTATATTAAAATATTCATACTATATATATACAAATAACTTTATTTTGACTTTTCAAATTGTATTACCACTATCTTTGTCTCCTTAATGTTTTATGGAAATGAATCTCAAATGTTTTGTATCACCATGCAAAAAATATAGTGCATATAATGTAATCCCTTTTGAATTTTCTGCAGTTTATTTTCACTATTCCTTAGGTTCCAACTGTATTTTAGTTCCGCAAGAGATTAGATACAAAGCTGGTGTCTCCCAAACATTTCTAAGATGCTGAATGCTCCAAAAATTAATTAATTTGGGTCTTCAGCAAGGTATCTGAATATTGTAATTCTGCAGTATTGGTCCCTCATCAATTCAATGAGCACACTCCTTAGCCTAATTTCTGCTTTTGCATATGTCCAGAACATTTTGTTCTGTATCCATGTTTAGCTAGTCACCTATTAGACTTGTTCTTACCTCTCCTGATTATTTTTCTACATATACTGCCTGCTGGGCTTTCTAATAATTTTATTGGATATCATAGAGTTAGTTTCTCCATTTTCTCAAGGCTATTTAGCTCTAATGATCTGGCCAGGCAGTCACTGTGAACCCAGTCTAACCTTTTCTCTGCATATTCTGTATACATGTACAAAACAACCATGAATCATGCCCCTGCTGTGTAGAAATTAATTATGCATGTCCATTATAATACATGCATGTATTATGCCTGCAAACATAGGGATAACCTGATTTAAGAAGAAATGTTATCTGTTGTCACCAAAAATTGAGTTTTACCTCATTTTTTTAATTGGAATAAAACCAAAAATTATAAGTAAATCTTCAAAAAGGAAATTTAAACCACTAGAAATTACAGTGTACTTTATATTTTTAAAGTTACCAATGTTGAAACTCTTACAATTAATTTAGCTGATGGACCAATACTTACCTCTAACATTTGCATTTAGAAAGAGTCAAATAATTCTGAGGGGTTTTTTTAATGATATTGTTTGTATGTCAAATCTGGTGAGCAGCTAAGCTTGGTCACAGTCCCCCTCCTCCAGCAGGATGTGGGACAGAAAAAGAGGGAAGGCAGGAAAACTTGTGGGTCAAGATAAAAAGAGTTTTAAAAGTGCAGGAAAAAGGAAAAAGAAAAAAAAAAAAAAACCATTCAAAGGCAATAACTCACCACCTCCCACAAGCAGACTGATGCTCAGCCAGTCTGGTAGCAATGGCCTCCCAAAAAATATTCTCCCCTCAGTTTTTATTGCTGAGCATAACACTCTCTGGTTAATTTGGCTCATCTGTCCAGGACATGAACCCTCCTAGCTTCTTGCTCATCCTCACCCCAGTCCCCACAGGGAGTGGAGGCAGAATAGGGAAAACATAAAGCCTTGACACTGCAAAACTTCTCACTCTATTCCAGCCAGACCCATTACAATAACAAACTGTAAAACATAACTAGAAATGATCAAAACTCCAGCTTCAGTTAGATCCTGTCATAGCTTGCTGAAGTTATGTGTCCTGCCTGGTTCTGGCATTGGACATCCGTCTAAATCTTGTACTGATTTTCTGCAGGGTCATTTAAGAAGGGACAATCACTCTGCTCCACTATACCTCCTACTCCGGGAGGCAAGAGATTTCCATTTTGGTTTCTACACAATCGTGTTGCCTCAAGGGCTCAGTACCACTAAAGGATAGCCAATACCTCTTCTTGTGCTAATATCCATGTTTTGTCAGAGCAGCTCTCCAAATTCTTTTACAAATCAAACAGCAGCATTCTGATCTCAATAACGCAGCTGTTTGCTTCAGGGGATTTTGAAAATTCATTTCACTACTTTGACAACAGAAAGTTTTACTGCCTTTGAATCTGCTTTCAAAGACAAAATTATACAGGTCAAGTTATTGCCCATAGAGTATTCTGGTTAGCTTTGACAGTGACAGATACCTTTCATGACCATTTCCCAGATCCCTTATGCCTACGCTTCACAGCTGTTCTTAATGATGAATGACAGTCATCTGCAATGAATTACAGTTTTGGAGTATTCTTATCCCTAAAGAAATGGCACTATCATCATATTTTCTTGCTATAATATATCAGACTGAAAATTACAGCCTCTGATTACTAGATTCTTTATTAATGTAATAACTTGAACAAATACTAAGTTATGTGTTTTGAAATGTGGATGGTAAAAGATACCAAGTTCTTAGGTAAAGCATACTCTGTTTTCATTACTTTAGGAACTGTAAATCTCACTCTTTAATGAAAAATGTCTGGAGAAGACAGGCTGTTTTGATTTGAAATTGGTTTGCATGTCCTAGCTGAGCCTTGAAGAAATACACAACTGATGTTTATGAAATAAGGGGATATTCAAAGCTATATTCTCAATGGAAGACTTCTTGTCACCACTCACAGGGGTCAGTATTTTGTTTTCTTAGTCAGGATTTTTTGTTACACAGTTACATCTTCAATGATTCAACAGGGACTGAAATAGTCCATCAAAAACAATCTCCACAAAAGTTCAGATCTGCACTTTATGAAAAAGTGTCTCATCTTGGTCCACAGTTCTTGTCACCAATTACTCATTACTGGCAGATCCAATTTAATTTATCTTAACAAATAATTGTTTCAAAATTATTATTTCCATTACTGTAATAATTAAGGTCCTTAGTCACAGACCAGGATCTTTCTCGTCCTTGTGTTCTATGGAAACAATACCAAAAAAGATGCATATAGAACAAAATGTTTGACATCTGACCAAAGAAGTTTGTAATCTAGATATAAATAATAAAACAGAAGAAACATATTAAGCATAGAAGCATAAGAATCCCAGGTACAAAGAGAAAATATTGATGAGCTTGGTGGGGACTTCTAATAAAGATCTTGAATCATTCATTTATCAAGGTATCACATTAGTGACTTCTAAGAAGAGGTTTTAAGGAAAACAAGCAGCCTTCAGCATCCAGAAACGTCAACAAGGACATCCTCCCAGGCTTTCGATGCAGTAAAATAGAAAGCACAAAGCAGTTTGTTTTAAAATAGAACCTGAAATAACATGTCACTTGAGAACCCAAATGATCTTCTGCTAGAGAGGGAAACAGATTTAATTTTGGGGAGCTTTTTTGGGCGGGTGGAGATTAATACACCTTTCTAATAGGTTACAGATTTTGCATCTCTGGTATATCTCAGCAGTATTTATCCACCATTAGTATGAATGAAAGAGGGTAATTAGTTACCACATACTGGTAGGAAGCAGTACATTAATGCTGATGCAGTGAAAGTATAAAGGATGTAGGAAGATGGGAAGATGAGTGTGAAGTGAAACAGAGGTGAATGACAATAGACATATAAAACCTACAAGCCAAGGCAGATCACATCACACTCTCAAAAAATTTACCATATGGTAACAGGCAATACTTTCCATTTGCTTCTGCACTTCTCAGCTTTGGGAAGTTTGCATATATGTGTATTTGTGATATTTATAAATTTAGCTGCTTTGTGTGGTACCTAATTTTCTACTTACAGGCTGATTCAGCACCATTTGTATGGTCCAGGTGTGCTGCCTGTGGGACATAGGGCATCTTCTCTGACTCCTGCAGTAGCTTCAGAAAAACCTTTCATGATACAGGGAAAAAAAAATAAAAATTAGAATGTAGTCTCCAAAAAATTACTATCCAGATTGTCAGACACTAATACAGGCTTCTTCAGCCATCCTGCTAGAATACAACTATAAAATTAGTCAAGCTGTCCAGTGGAGTAAACCTGGACATAAGGGAAAAGGAATAATGCCAATAGATACAAAATCACCTATGCAAAGAATTGTTGGCCCACACACAGTATTATCTGCAAAGATTTTTCAGTAGACTACCTGTCTTTGATTGACATTTTATGCTTCTAAACTTTGCCACACATTAGAACTCAGCTACTGCATTTTTTGCCAATGGCATATTGACACTGGCTTCATTGATACCCTAGCTAGAGACTTGTGGGCAGAACTGAAACTGCTACCCCAGATTTCTAGTTGTATCAGTACAAGTAATTGTGATGTACAAAATCCTACAGAACCAACAATCCACAGAGCTCCAGCAAGTGTCCATAGGTTTGTGCAAGCATGTGGGTAATAATGTTATTGAAAGACAATGAAAGGGCAACACAGTCATCAGGCACAGTCAACATCAACAGAATCTGGTCTAACTGATACTATGGGGAGTACTAGGCAACAATGAATGATTTGTAACAAAATCATTAGCATGCATATCCCAAATTGGGAAAAGGTGACAGGATCCTGTTACCTAAAGTCACTGTGAGAAAACTGAAATTATTTTTGTATAACAGTAAAAATCTAAAAATCTACAGTAGATTAAAATTGTTACGGTTCTGTCTTCCTAAGAAGGATGACACACATAACAAGGGAGTTAAAGATCATTTTTAAAGGAAACCGAGCAGAACTGACCAACGTTATAACCATGAGATCTATTTAACTGGTATATATAGTTTGCCAAATAGATTTGTGCTCAGCCTACTACTTCTTGCTTAATCTTGTTTCATGATTCTGTCTACATAAAGTCATTTTAATTCAGCAGAGATGTACTTCATTTGTCAGTCCCTTAGCCTTGAAGAAGCTTAGAACAGCTTTCATGAGTCAGTTATTAAAACTCACACCACTCTTGTAAGTTCAAATGAAAAATAAAATTAACGTTTTCTTATCTTAACCTGAACTGCAATTTAAACAGTGGTCTAGGAACTTCAGATAAAAAGCAAAAAAAAAATAATTACAGAAAATCAGCTACCACAAGCATCTCTAATTGAAAAGCAAAAATACAACCAAGTTTTGCTCTCTCTTGATAAGTCTTGTCTTGCTTTCTCTTCTCTGTTTGGGTAGAGCTACAAGACCTAGGTTACAACTACAGTGTAACCTCCAGAAATTATTAAGAAACTATTTATTTATTCCCACAAAAGAACCTGATATCAGTTATAACAAAAAAAAAATCTTGTTTCCAAGGATCTCATACAATAGATAATAAAAGCCAATCAATTTAAAGTACTTTATAGTTGTGGAGAGACATTACTTGACTTGCTCAGGTCTGATCATGACATAAACCCCACTTTGCTTAGTCAATATAATTGCTATTTAACAGTCATCACTGATTGCATTTGTTACCTGACAGCCTTCAGGGAACACTTTTGGCAATTAACAACTGCAAGGTTAGAAGAAATTCGTACCTCCTGACATTTCTATATTAGACCCTGGAGAGAGATCCTAGCTGCCCAAAGCCATATTCTAATTTGTTGCTTTGGTCTCACTTGCTGATGACTCCTCTGCACACCAATTCTGTCAAACAAACAAAACTAAATTAAACTGAACCAACTAAAACCACAGAGGAATTGCTCCTCTCTGGCTAGGATGAAGGCTGGACTTATGTGCATGTTGCCTACATATATTCAGTTCAGTGCCAAAATTCCTGCTGAGTTCGCACATTGATATTTTCTACTTGAATCATGATATGTCACTTGATAAGAGGATGTAACTGTTCCTTAAAAAAGAAAAAAATGAAGCATTTTCGTAATACATGTTTACAGCAGCTTCACTTACACGGTTATTCTGATACAGCTAAAAAGGCAGAAAGACAGCTGCATCACCCAGTCCTCCTCCTAGTATCCAGGTAGCACTTAAACACACCGTTAAGAATGGAAACCATTAGGGACCATATTGTAATGAAGAAAATACAGTTTGTCTAATGATAATGTGGACAATGTGGACAGAAGAGGTATTAGCCTAACAATGTCATGAACAGAGTACTATCCAAAACACAGAGATATGGAAAAGTCAGGATAAGACACCATGACAGAGAGAAAATGTGTCCTTGCCATACCTAAAGGACTGGATTAAGTCAGCAAGAGAAGGTGTCTTCTAGAACTCAGAAGAGCATCCCCTTCCCTATTGCCTTTGCAATTCCTGCCTGATTTCTGCTTTGGCTTCCAAGTCTATATCTGACCAAGGACTTGTTCAGACAGCTATCTGTAGGGGAACCTGAGGAAATAGCCATTTCCTGCACCTCCCCTAAGCTGCCCTAGAGAGCAACTCCCTGATTTCTTCCCAATTTCTCCTTTAGTGCAGCATCTGAAAACCAAGCCTGGTTCACTGATAGTTTCCTTTATGCTTCATTGCAGAACATTGCAGAACACTTTAATTATCATTGCTAAAAAACATCTTCAGTTGAAATGAAAAAGGGCAGAAAACCAAAGTGGTTGAGAGAAGGAGAAAATGAAGAGGGAAAAATAAAAACCCAACCAACACCTGTAGACAGTTCTTTATCACCTAAACCCACTAATATTTTAGCAACACTTCTGGGCCCTCGTATCTCTCAAATCCCTTGAGTATCCCAAGTTTTTTGCAGTGGGAAAGTGTTAATTGTATGAATTGCTTTCTGTCAGATAATTTGCAACAAGCACCTGCAAAAGAGTAATCAAAATTGTGAGTAGTAACATATTAAGTAATTTAAAAGCCATATAAAAGTCTCTGAAAAGTAAACAGCCTGTGGAATTAGAATCACGTGGATGCAATGTTTAACATTTTCCCAACTGTATTTGTAGATCTTTTTGCTAGGACAGGCAGACTTCTATGAGCATGTCAGTGCTAAATACTTACTGTTCCATACTTGAACCCCTGTTAAGAATCAACAAAATATAGAAATCAAAACAATCTCCCTTTTACTTACTTCCCATTTGGAAAATGTTTACATTTGGCATTCTTTAGCATCACTGCCTTTTCTTTAGTAAGTGAGAAGTACCAGGGAAAGTATCCCATGGACCTTTTAAAGTTTTAAACCTACATATTCCAGGAGGTGTCCTGGCCTATGGCAGGGGGATTTGAACTAGATGATCCTTTAAGGTCCCTTCCAACCCAAATCATTCTATTATTCTACAACATATTTTGCCTTAAATAGCTTCCTTATATAGAAGCAATTTTTCCTCCTACTACATCTTTTATTCACATTGGGGTTTTTTTATTTTCTTCCAGGCAGTCCATGCTCTATATAGCCTTCTGTAGCTACAAGTGTGTTTCACTAAGCAGAACGATGCAGAAAAAGTCTATGAGCCATTCACTCTGGATGACTGTTGGCTGAGGAACTTTTGCAAGCAAGACAATAGTAATACTTCTGTCAAACTTGGATACCACACTCAGAGGGAGACAGATACTTGGCACAGCTCAGAGCCATGGGAAGAAAATTTGTATGCTTTTGACAAAAGTACTTAAAATAGGTAAGAAGTAGCATTCCATCATGTTCCCCTGTGAGCTTTTTTTGCTCAAGGAATAATGTCTGACCAGACAGAAATACTACAGTAAAATAAATTAATATTATTGTACCATAGATGAGTACAACTAGAGTACATCTACAACGAGATGTTGCTTAAGTACGCTCGACAAAACTGAATCTCATTAGAAGCTACATGGTGTTTTAATGCTAAAATATTTAAATGAACTATATGGCTTTCCCTGGAAGGTTTTAGGGCAAACTCTCTGGTCATTTCAATGAAGAGAATTTAAAGTTGGTGTGAGAGTCTGACCTCACTGACTTGAAATTGTCTCAAAAGAAAAATTTTTAAGTGAATAGCCTTGGCTAGGGTGGAGGACCTGGCCTGACCAGAGCTGAGCAGGGGGTGACACCCAGAAAGAGATAAGAACTAAGAACTAAGGGCTGGGTGGAGACTCCTCCCCTTTTCTGAGGGCCTTCAAAGTCGGGATGTCCCTCCAGGCACCATTACCCTGGCCAGGGTGAAGGGAGCCACCTTGACTGTACTGATGCTGATGGACCTGGCTGAGGGGGCTGGAACAAAGCGGGGAGTGGAGCCTGGGAAGAGATAAGAACTGTGTGCTGCCATCTTGAAGAAACTCACTAGGCAGCTGCGCCCCTAGTGGTGACTTTCTCTCTCTCTCTCTCGCTCGCTCATTCTTTCTTCCCACTTTCTTTCCCTTTGGTTCTCCACTTTTCTCTCTCTATCTCTTTTTCCTCTCTCTCTCTTTTGCCTGTCTCTATAATTTACATAAAGTCTACTTGCACCCAACCCTTCCATGGTTGGACTTTGTTTCGCGGATCCAACACAAAAATAAATTTTAATGTTACCTCGGACCGTAACAGTAGCGCTCTACTAATATATATTTTGACACATCTTATTTTGCGAAGATGTTTCAGTGGTTTTGATTGCTCCTCAAAACAAGAAAGCAATAAACTTTGAAACCTCTAGAGTTGCCAGAAAGTGCAACATCATCTCCCAGAGAGCTCTCAGCATACACTTAATTTAAACACCCTTCTATCCTCCTTTTGGTTCTACTAACACTCTTTGGATTACAAGCATTATCAATTACACAAATGCAAATTGTTGGAAAAGATATTTGAAAACTAAAAGTAAGCAAATATATTATTGATGAGATTCAAAAGTGTCAGGAGCTGATTTTGTTAGGACTTCAAGATTTCTTTGAAGAATGAACGGAAGTCTGGTTTCCCTGGAAGAGTAGGATTTTTAGAGAATGCAAGTGTCCCTCAGACTGAAATAGAATAATGGTGAATGTATGAGAGAACAAAAGTAAAGGATAAAATAAAAATCATAGCACATTTATTCCTTTAAAGTCAGAGTCCTTTGTTTCCAGATTGAATTGTTAAAATAGACTAAATAGCACTATTATGTGCTATCCATTTAGTTGCCAATGCAAAGAGGCTCTTTCTCATAAGAAAATGGAGAATTGAGGTTGTAACAACGGCTAATGATGAGATGCAGAGATAATAGAAAGAACCCCAAATTAATGCATTAAGTTTTCAAGCTGAAGAATGATACATCCATATCCAACACCACTTTTAAAGCTTTTTTTTTTTCATATCCCCTGCAGAAAACAACCAAAAGCAAGCTCTCAACTGAATAACAGATGGAGCACACTGGGAATGCTTCTGTGTATTCTGTGACAATACCTCATTTACTTTACAGATACCAGTTCTGGAAAGTTCCATGGTACAGGGATGTAATCATAAAGAGTTCTCAAGATATACATTACTTCAGAAACTATGAAGTTTGGCAGTGAACAGTGTTCTTTCTCATATAACGCTAATTACCCGATATCGTTTGAAAGAAAATAACAGTTTTTCAACAAGCTTTTGGCTTGTCTTGTAAAATTGTATAGCAGGACCATAATTCACTCTATACAATTATGAAAAAAATGTTTATTAAACTGGTATGTTGGGTTCTTTTGCTCCCCACTCTCCCCTGCTTTGCCATAGCAAATGCTTGCCACTTATAAGAGAAACACTGAAGACATTATTTATTTTTCTTTATAAATAATCCAGTTCTGTAAAACTTAAGTTCGAAGGAAATCACATACTTGCTGGTAGACCGCTCTTTGGACTGCAGTTTAAAAAGAAATGTGCAAAAGCAGATCCTTTATGCTTCTGCAGGGTCTTAAAACTCTGTGGCATATCAATATAGTCCTAAAGATGACTCTCAGAGGACCACATCAGGATACCACAGCTCCATAAGGTTGCGTATTGGTTCGATAAATTTCATGAACTATTGCCATTTTAGGTTTATGTGCATTATCAGGGCTCTATTTATACTTCTTCCACAGATTATATAAGATGAAAAATTCTAAACTTGCAAAACAAAACCAGAATTGTTGATACAGTTTCATATACCTTCACCCATAATTCATATATGCATAGCTCATGCAAGAAAAATGCAAAGCATAAGTGGTATCTGACAGGCCTTGAAGGGTATCATCTTCATAACACCAGGAAAGATGAGCATCTCTCCTAGGGGAGTTCTTGTGTTCCAGTGGACCACAGAACTCATACTCATATATCATAGCATCTCATATTTCCACAGAACAGAAGAAGGGCTGCACCCCTTTTCTATACTAAGTATTTATCGCTCTATATATAAAAATATATCACTCTACAGGAGCTTGTATTTCATTATTTTTTGTTGTGGGTTTTTTTGTTGGTTTGTTGGAGTTTTTTAGGGTATTTTTAAATATGTATTATACTTTCTGGTAGAAAACAGCCAAACTTTGTCTAATTATAGGTAATCACTGGAGAAATCAGTTTCTCAAAATGATACTGAATGAATTGTGTCATTGCTAAAAATAAATGTATTTTGTACAATAAAAAAACGCTGACAATATTCTCTTATCATCACTTGAAGGACTTAAAAAAATATTTTTGTAAAAGGATCATGTTCATTTATGTATTTAAGTGTCTGCCTCTCTAGGCACACAAAATACTCTTTAGGGATTTCTCCACAGTTTGGCTAAGTCATAAACTTGAGAACTTTGTAAGTCAGAGAGTTCACAGCAAATTTTTTTTCCATCCCAAGAGCTACCTGAACAGAACATGCAGCCTTGCAAGTTCAAAGCTCATTCCAGTGCTAGAGATTCAGGACAAGAGTTTTTCTCATTAAATCAATTACACATTAGATTTTCCTTCAGTAAATGCAGAAACAAACATTTAAGTGTTACACAGTTCCTCAGCCTTCACATTGGATTCTTGAAACAAGAAATAAGTCATAGTAAAGCAAAACTACAAAATATAAATTTTATCTGAGGTCTTTGTGTTTTGTTTTGGGGTTTTTTGTGGTGGGTTTTTTGGTGGGTTTTTGGTTTTTTTGGGGGGGGCTTATGGGGGGAATTGGTGTTTTTTGTTTGTTTTAATGAAACATCCTTCTCACAAGAAGCTGTTGTGCAATATGAAAGATACATTCACGAGTAACGTAGGAAGGTAATACAGAATTCTTTAACCAAGAAAATGGACATAACACAGAAAAACTAAAAGTACCTCTTCCAAAGTGGTGTCAGAAATGCCATAGCCAGTCACATGTAGATGATGAAGGCTTTTATCTAAAGCCTGAAAAAGACCATTAAAAGAGGTCTTATCTGCATTTTCTGGAATCACATAGGTCAGCTCAGTCCCACTGTTCTCTTTCAAGAAGGCTTCTGGGATGTGAGTCTGTACCAAAGATGTGACCTGAACAATATGCTTAGGATCCTGGATTTCAAACACAGAGGGCTACGAGGAAAGAAAGATAATTATGTTAGCAGGTCTGTAGGACTTGGTAGCAGAATTCATTCAGGAAAATTTCCACTGGTGATACTGCATCAAACCTGGGATGCAGAAACTACCTTCCAGAAACAAGGAACAGAGCACTTTTCAGAACAAAGTCGAAATGCATCCTTTTCCAAGATGTTACTGTGTTCTTCTAAATAATTGATTAATTATAAACAATAAGAACAACAATAGCACCCACCCAAAACAACCAAGAAAGCTGATAAAAACCTGGCTCTCTAATAATCCGTGACACCTATTATTTCCTGTCAGGGACATGCAGCTCCCTTAGAATATTTACAGCTATTATTTGGCATGCACTGTTGTGAACAGACCATTTTTAGTATACCTTTTTTATGAGTGTTAGGCTGTGTCCCTGGCCATATCTTTCTCTCAGATAGGAGGGGGAGCCACAGCACCTCAGCTGGCCACGCTGCAGGATGGCAATGTGATCACTGAGAACCTCTGCTTCATCAAGGTGGTGAGTGGTAAAGATCAGTGTGCAACCTGCATCAGAAACATTGGTATATGTCTACAAAACCGGGTTTCTATAGGAGCACCTCTTGCTCTCACAAGGGACCTTTAGCCTTAGAGGGAACTTGTTTCAGGTCCCTTCAAAACCTAATTGCAAGACACAAACCAAACTTTCATTCAGAGGTAAAGTTAAATTCTGGTCTAAACTTGCTCTGTGTTCTGTTACATATAGTAAGCAGTACTAAGCCATTACAATTTAAAGCTGTTTTAAAAACTTAAGAGATTCTGTAAAACAATGTAGCAGCAGTGTTTGTTTCAATGGAACATTCACTCTGAGTTATTACAGGTAACTGAGTGCTCACTAACTGAAGAGGTAGCTTCCAGTTTTTAACCCTATGGCACTTAGAAAAAATAATGTAGCAGACTGAGTGATGAGTCTATTTTCTTTAGAAATATATATGCAACTATATACTAATGAGTGGAAAATGGGAAATGAAAACCAGAAAATAATTGAGAAGGTAACAGAAAAAGAAAAGAGAAAAGAAAGTTCAGTACAGGATGCAGAACAAGAGTTCTAACCTCTGTTAGACTGGGTATCTTTTTTGTTAGAAGGTGATTCTTATAATATCACTTGGCTGTTTTAGTGTCTGATATTTTATTAAATGTTACCTGTAAAATTAATTTGTTTAGGTACTGTATAGCAATACTAATTATCCAACTATCCTATTTAAATTTCTTAAATCAGAATTCCAGAAAAGAAAATAAGCAGCAAAATATGTGAATAAACTTTGTACCAGCTTTGTACTTTAGAAGAACATCCCAGATGCTACGGCGAGAACATGGATCTACTCCACTTGTGGGCTCATCTAGAACAACTGTCTTGGAGTTTCCAATAAAGGAGATGGCAATCGACAGCCTCCTTTTCATTCCCCCAGAAAGAGCTCCAACAGGTTTGTACTGGTGTTGGGATAAATCCACATCTTCCAGAGCTCTGGAATAGGAGTGCAGAAACAGAATGAATTTTGAAGAAGTTTTTCTAGTCACACTGTGTCCATTCATAGCTGAATTTCTTTACCTAACCAAGTATAAACACTCATGATCACCTGAAACACAAAACCTGGATAAGTATGGTACAGGATAGAATAGACAACTTTGAAATTAAGTCAAGTAAAATCTATAACAGCTGGCTTCATGATTTCAGTAAACCCTTAAACCATGGCAAAGACATTTAGTTTCATAAATCAATGCTTCAGTTTTTGCAACTATATACAGTTTTTGACTGTATATGCAGTCTGTAAACCATGCCATTTACCCTGACAGAATTTTTCATTTTTAAGAAAACAAGTTTCTCTAGTTGTTGCATAGATACATATATATCCAAGAAAATTATTTTTAATCTGTTTAGAAGCCATCTTTTCTTCACAAATAAAAAGCTAATTTTGTTTCATTGTTTTGTTACTTTTCTAATTTTCCCAAAGTATTGAAAAGCCTTCATTTCCCTTAAAAAAACTATTTTTTCTTAGTAGCGAGGCCTGCAGAGGCCTGAGTATTCATATGTGCCATTGGTATGACAGATTGTTGCTGGAATTAAAATTCAGCAGTCTAACTGCAATAAAATACAGGATATTATTTTTCATAAATTTTAACCAAACACTAGTGTTGGTTTGTCCTTGTTGTTCCACAGTTTTTCTCTCTCTAGAGAAAGAATTCATTGTCCCACACCAGAGATTTTTGAGATCAAAATTTTAAAACAAGCTTTTATGACAGGTATTAAAAAGTAAAACACACTTGGCCACAAAATGTGTCTGCATGTGCCTCAGTGTACACTTAAGGAGAAGTCCCAGCAACCTGGCATTTTTTGCACTGAACCGTGGAAGTGTCCAGCCCTCCACACAGCCTAGCATAAATCAGAAGATATGCAGAAACTATTTACACAGCCTCATTATTAGAAGAACATACATTTTACTCTTAAAGTTCTCAAAATCCAGTAGCTTATTAGTGAATAAGATCTCACCTTGTATGCATGGCTTACCAGCAATTTAATATACATGATGCAAACTCCAAGAGGATCTAGTCCTATATCAAAGAAGTAGCAGCCTAAAAACACTAACATTTTTAGTCTGACAAGTGGCAGATCCTTCAAGGTCATGCCAGAGCTCTGGTTTGTTTTTCCTGTTGGATTGTTTGTGTTTAAACTCCTTCACTTCTTGAACATATTTAAAGTCTGAATTGGACAAAATAAAAAAGATGAAAGACTATTTAAAAAGACTGTAACAAGCACTGTCTTGCCCTGCTTTTTCTGGTTTTCCAATCTTGCCTCTACAGCAGGTGAGAGAATACAAGATAAGAAACACATAAATTCAGTGTTAATTTACCAGAAAACTCAGGGCAAACGCACAATAGTTTACTTTCTATATGCCTTTCCAGCAAGGTGTGAGGTAAGGCAGGAAGTTACCAGGTTAAACATCTCCACCACGGTCCACTTGTTTATTTGATGGTTCTGTATACTTTTGAAAATTGACAGTCACTACAATTACATTAAGTTAGAGATTAGTAAAATAGGAAACCTATTTTCAAGACGTTTTCAAGACATGAAGTGTGACAACAACTCATGGAAAACCTGCTGTCTCCATTTGCTTCTTCTTGCAATTTTGCTTTAGCATTTTGTTGTTTGAGTGGCTTGTAATAGACTCTGCTGGTGTGCTTGACAGATTGCATCAAACAAAAGGAAAACTTACCCAGTGACTTGCTGATTCAACTGTTCTTTTGTCCAGTCAGGTGCCTTCACTGATCCATAAAGCAGCAGATGTTCTCGCACTGTTAATATGTTGAACAGGACATCATACTGGGGGCAGACACCAAGCTCTGCCCTGATGGCAGCAAGATCAGTACGGATGTCCTTTCCATTTATAATAACAGTGCCAGAGCTTGGTGGATACAGACCAGTTAGCAGTGATCTGATACAAGAAAAGAGAAAAAAAAAATCAGCAAGGTCTGTAGTATACAGCTCATACTTGCATTTAGCATCCAGAGCAGCACCAATTCAGTTGACTGTAGCTATAGAAACACAGTAATGTTTTGGGCTTCTTTAAAAAAAAAAAAAAAAAAGAAAAAAGAAAAATCATAACAATCCTTCATTTCCTTACTTGCAGAATAAAATCAATTTTTTCTCAACCAAATAAAATGGACCATTTTTTCTTTTTCACATGTGTATTCTAGCTGAGGAATAATTCCTAACTGGGTCCCATCCTGCATCATTGGTTTATTAAAACTTATCAGTCTTAACATAAAACCAGAAATATATAGACTTCTTAATTGAGGCTTTTTAAAATGTCACTTTAACTTTGTTGTTTTCATTTCCAGTCAACTGCTGAGAAAGAAGTCCTTTGGAACATCCAGGAACAAAGCTCAAAACCTGATAAAAATCCACCTTCTCTATCTGATGGTAGTACGCATGGGATTCCAGAAAAAAGAATACCACTTCTCTGAGATGTGGTCAGCTCCACTGTTAGACATACCCAGCTCCTACTCAAGCTGCTCCTGAATCATGGTTTCAATGGCATAGAGGACCCAGTTCTCTATTTGTTACATTGCTTTTGTCCACGTGCTTTAGGGAGTTTAGTAAATATTTAATTGGGGGAAAAAAAAATCAAAATTATAGGAAAGAGCTCACAAACTCTTGGAAGTGAGGAAGCAAATCAGAGATCACAAGAGAGTGTAATAGTATTAAACGACAGACTTACATAACTGTTGTCTTGCCAGCTCCATTAGGTCCCAAGAGTGCTGTGATCTGACCTCTATGGAAAGTGAGGTTGAGATCTTTAACAGCAGCTTTCTGGCCATCCACATGTTCTTTGGTGAGAGACAGCAGCACCACACCAGTGGTGGCCCCTTCTCTGCAGGGGTCCTTCTGGCCCAGAGGTGCTGGCTCTGTATGAGGAAGAGCAGCAGATCAAGAGGTTTGCTGAATCTAAACATAGAGGATTTTTTATCTATGGAATAAGAAATTCACTCAGTCCCTATTGCTGCCTAGCAAAGCTTAGAACAGATGTTCAAATGCTCCAATCTGACATAAGCTCCACTGAAATCAGAGGCCATGCCAGTTAATATTTGCTCAGAATTTGGCCTACTTGCATTTTTAAAAAGCAACCTAAAACAATTATGCCAAGTTGTGTGCATGACCATATGTGTCTCCATAGAGTCCTACAATATTTGTCATAATTTATTTCTCCTAGAAAACACACTTATAATATCATAGCTTGAATAATCATTTTACACCCATAAGTATGAGAGAATTCTATCCATGTGAACTACTCCACATATTCCATCCTGTTTCAGGCACATAACATTAACAGGCAGAGTCAGTTAATCCTCTTAATTCCTTCAGTCAACAAAGCAAAGCAGATCTCTGAGAAATAATTCAGAGCAGCAGTCCACTCTTAACAAAATTCAAAGTTCTAACTTTGAGGTAATCAGCTCAGCAAACTGAGATGACCATATGGCACAGATCAAGTTGACTTTCTTGATATGCCAGGAGAAAAAGCTGGTACTGCTTTCCAAACATGAGCACAGTCAATCACCAGCTCCATAAAAATATTATTGAAATGTAATAATTAATTGACCCACTGTAACTAAGAAGGCTGGCAGTGGGATTTTTTTTAATTTTTAAACAAAAGCAAACCAAATTGGAGTGTTAGTCCAAAGAAACTGAAACTATTATGGATGAGAACGATGACAAAAAAGAATTATGGTTAAAATATATACCTTATGTATCAAAATACATTAATTATCTATTCTTATATTATGGTCATAATTTCCAATTTATGTAATTATTTTATACATGATTAAATAAAACAATAATAAATGTAACAAAAGACAGAAGCATTATATAAAATTATATAAATATATACATATATAATTATTTCAAGGATTGTTTTGTTTAGTTTGTGAATGAAAAAGTTTTTTGCTCCCTCCACAATCAATTTTATGTTCAGAAATATTTTCTTCCAGAAGCTTAGGCTGCCTTCCAGCAAGGCAGCCAGAAGCTGTAACATTTCTGAGGTCCTTTTACCCTCAAGCCTGTCTTACAGATAGCTTGTCTATCTTTTGGTCTGGAGACTAAAGCCACCACCAAACATTATTCATGCCCTTTCCATTGCTTCCTAAATTTGCACGTTTGGAATATCACAGAAGAACTTGAAGTATACAGTGAGCCTCAGACAATGTACATAAGGTAAGATTCAGATGAATAGCTCCTGACTGCTTGCAAACAGTAAACTGATCACCCTAGGACTTCTCTTAAGAGCAATTCCAAGTGGATACATTCAGCACCTAAGTCTCTGCCAGTCCTACTCGAGTCTGAGTTCCAGCTCACAGAAACTTCACTTCAGCCTTTCCCTGACAGACATCTGATTTCCAAAGTGTTTTCCACCTCCATTGAACAAGTCCTTATCTGGGCTAAATGGAACGAGTGAAGAGAATGCCAAGGAGCAAGGCACTTTGGTGTTACAAAGAAATTATCTATGAGTGCATTTGTCCTGTTGTCAGTCAGTAGAATGATGCCCAATTCTTATGAAAGAGAACAAGTTCCTTTGTGTGCATTGCACACAGGCAATTTGCTACCAAGCACGAGGTGCATCAGTTCAAGCTGAGGAGACGAGAGAAGAACACATCCACAAAGTTGTGAGCAAACACTTGGATGACTTGAGCCAGAGACCACACTAGTAACTTTTCAGGACCAGAGGAGTATTTTTTCCTTTGCTTTTCAGAGAGGATACAGTGAACCCAAGGGGAAACATTGAAAATCTTCCATTTAATTAAGGAACAATGACAATTATCTCAACAGAATGAAATAGTAACAAATTGCAGAAATTCAGGTAAAATTCATACTGATATTTTTTCCACGAATGCTTAAAGAACAGTAAAGGTCAGACAAAAGGCAGACAAAAATCAGTTAAAATAACATTAGCTTTTTAAACAAAAGAAAAAAAAAAAGAAAGGAAAAAAAAGCCCAAAACCAGATACATTCAGAATATGAAAGGGTTCAAGGAACTTCAGAGGATCCTAACAAAGTAAAAAGGATAAATACAGGGACATGATGAGCCCAAGAAACACTTGTTACATTTTTAAAAAATATTTGTGTACAATAGTTTTAACTGAACTATTCAAGCATTACAGCACAATTAACAGTTAGTATATACAGTGTTCAAAATATATTCTATATAGTGGAGAAGAGAAAGGAACAATATAAAAACACATAGGACCAAGCAATGATAAAAACAGATTGATCAAGATTAGCACAACTTTCAGAAAAGCACTGGTATTAAAATTCTTCTACAACTACAAACCTTTTCCTTGGATGTTTTCATTGAAGAAAAACATACTAGAATCCAAAAAATGTCTCTTCCTCCTCTCTGCACCACACAGGTTCTTCCAGTAGGAAATGGTAAAGGGAAAGTACCATCGTTTCTTTATTCCAAATTTTCCTAGACAATAATTATCATAGAAACTTTTGCAAAATTTATAGCAATTTCATATTTTTTTGTGCACTACTAATGTCCTCTCATTACTTACAAAGAGCCAGTTACACCATTTAATTAGATTAAACTCTTAGATGCACTTAACAAACTTCAATAAAGCAAATAAATCATTTGGCCACACCACCAGGTCCTGCCATAAAATAACCAATCCTCAGTGATACTATGCTCTTCCCTATAAACCAAATCAGCTTTTAAATCATAGATTTACCAATATGTAGGTACAGCCTACCATAACCTTGCAACCTAGAGAACACAGACTGCATCAACGAGCCTGCCAAGATAGGGTCTTGGGTTTTATTATAACAATAGTCCATTGTACCATTAATTAAGGATTAGGCTTCCTGTACTGTCTGTACCATTTAAATACATCAACCCGCATAGAAAACATTTACAGTAGCACACAAACAAAAGAAGCAAAAGTATGCTCCTACACACAACCTAAACTTTGGCATTTCAGGCTTCACTCAGTAATCACACAATAAACTCTCCTTGTATTTGGAGTTACATATCATTGACACTGAAGGGAAGATGTCAATTTAAGCTAAAGGTCACAAAAATCGGTTGTATATTCCACACTTCCTTAACTTTCAAGGCACAATTAATATTTTATTGTTATATTTTTAAACCAAATACAGAGTAGCTGAAAGGTGAGATATGAAAATCAAAGGAAAGGTAAATTTCAAACAGCTATTTGAGGCACTCGGCAACAATTTAAAAATGCATCAGCTAACTCAATATTATTCACAAAACTTGGTTAATTAAAAAAGAAATTATTTAGTTTTCTTTATGCACTGGAAGGCAGAGTGACGAGGAGCAAAGTACCAGGTAGTTCAAAGGGTTTGTGATCTGAAATCCTCTTCATAGGTTTCAGCCCAAGTACTGACTCAAAAGATTCACTATTTTCACAGGAAGTTTTCCTACTAGACTGACTTCTGTTACTGTGAACTAACAATTCCTAAGTCCTTCATATATTAGTCATCCTTGTAAGAAAACAAAGGATATTTCATTCCTGGCTACAAATTCTAATTAATGTGTTAGCACTACTCAATATTTTTGTGTGTAAGAATACTTTCTTACCTAGTCCCTAAATGGAGTCAGGCAGTTTTGCACACTTAAACTTCAATTCATAAAAGATACATTTTTGTTTTAGTTGCATACAATGAACAAAGATAATTCTATCCATTTCATTCAATAACTTCTTCAAAAACATGAAATAAGAACTCTTACCAGGAATAATATTGCTGAAATACCAGCCACTTATAAAATATAAAATGGAGTCAAAGAACATCATCCAGCACATCCACCCAAAGGTCATGTGTCCTCCTTGTGCAATTGACTGGTGTACATTATTCCACTGAATTCCTGGTAGTAAGAGCAATAATAATAAATGTTTTTCAAAAGGTCAAATCTAAATCAGTCCAGCATTAAAGATCAGAAACACATCAACACTGCACACTTGTGGGTATTTAAGCAGACACAAAAAAGACTGTAGTTAATAACAGTAATTCTAATGAACAGAAATGAATTGCTATGCCTCTGTAAGCCTCTGTTTTGAACAGCAGGTGACACAGCTGCTGGGAAAATGCAGAGGAACTGTTGTAGAAAGGTCTGGTTATGAAGTTTTAGCTGGTCCTTAATTTAGCCAAAGAAAAAGAACTCTGACTGTCTGATAAAATGGAGCACTGACCTCTTCAATGAATCAGACCTTGTGCCAATCTGCTGTTATAAAGAAATGGGTTACACAAAGTTTAAAGTAATTTCTATATTGCTAAATCTAAAAATTTAAATCCATGAATAATAACAAGGAAGTAATTTCTTGTGTGTGTTGACTGCATTCAGGAGATAAACTCACTGAATATTCTACCAATAAATTGTTATGTTGCAGAAAACATGAAAGGAAAAAGGGTCAAAACACCTGTACTACAGAGAAAGCAACCATATGGCTGAATAAAAAGCAAAAGTAACCAAACTGTAGATTAATATGAAGCACTGTATTTTCTTCTTTAAATGCTACTTTACTTGAGGTACAGCAAGTCACAATACTGTTTCTATACTTGGTTTTCTACAATTGTCCAGAAAAGCAGGTTTTCTGCAAAACACGCCTTGTCCTTTCATCAGTAAGGTTGAGCCATTTTGATGAAGTGTCCGGTGAAAAATTTAAATAATATTTTCTGCAACTGTCTCTTCCTCTCTTACCAACTTTTATATCATTATGATAGTTTTTCAATGCCTAGTGGTTTGAAACATCCACTGTCATCAATATCGATCTGCTATAGTTGTAAAAAAAATATACATAATTGCATATTCTTTCTAGACATTTATCAAGGGCTCAGGAATTTACTTCTTACTTTCCTAAAATTCAGCATCAATGTGGGCTCTTCTTAGCTTGGGGATAGTAGGGATCACCATGTTAAAATACATAGAAATCTATCAGAACATTCAGCCAGTTTCCAAACAATTTTTTCTTGTGTAATAAATGAAATATAAAGTTAATACTTTATACTTATTCGCTAAACACAAAGTTTATCCTTAGTGAAACAGAACAATTTTATTTACTGAATACACTCATTTTATCAGGATGGGAAAGCTTGCCTTCAATCAGTATTGCAAAGAGAGCAATACTAAGATCACTTTAATTTACTGCTAGAAAGTGGCACAAGCTTAACTTGGTTTTCAAGCAACACTAAAGAGGTTTTTGTTCTGCTAGGATCTATCCTGCTTATTCATGATTAGATTGTTTTTCAAAACAAGATGTAAAGCCTCTAAAAATGTAGTCTTTTATGTAATAATTGCAAAGCTTTTCTACTAACCAGAGAGCTTACCTGTTTCTTGACCCTCGAAAAATGTAATGAAAAATACTCCTTGCCCAAAGGCAGTTGTAGACAGAAGACACTACAACAACAGAGGAGAAATAGGATTGAAAAATAAACAAAACATGTCATCAACAAGTTCCATGAAATAAAATAACCTATGATACTAAAAGCAAACACAAAATAAAATAAATAGACCTTTCTTTCACAGAAGCTAGTGGTCACTATTTCCCTTTTAACAAAACTCCCCCACATAGAGCAGTAGTATTAGCTCCACTTTAAAAAGAGATCCACTGACATGGTTATTAATATTAGAAAGTAATACGTCATTTTATAGAAAGTTATGTATTCAATATGTGGTAGATTTTTATGGTGTGTATGTGTAATTATGTGTAACACTCTAAAAGCATGCAAAGGAGTATACTTTCTATAGTAAGAGCAGTGGTCCTACTCATTTTTGTAAGACCAGAACTTGAGAAGGGAGAGGGAACACTCACACTGGCTCTATATGCTGAAACAGCATTTATGTGAAAGGAAATAACATTTGACATCCAAGAAGCAACATAATCATGCTCTATCACAAAAACATAATATGGAAAATAAGCAAATTACTGATGGAAGCATAAGGAAGCTTCCTTCCATAGCAAGGAAGTATGACTGATTATCAGTGGAAAAACACTGGCAAGCCCATGAAAGCTGAGGGGGTGATCCAAAACAAGACTAAAATTAATAGACATCACTCAGAGAAAGTTCTGCAGTTTGAAAGTGAGCTGAAATCTCTTATTTTAATATAATGCAGTTAAATAAGGTTCTAAAAATTTATAATAAGATGAACACAACCTTCCAGCTGTCTGAAGAAACAAGTATAACATAGGCTGCATATAGAAAAAATCAAAATCATTAGTGGATTACATTTTTGTACAGAGAAGTTCATGTGAATTCCCATCAGCTGAGTCCCTGCCTCTTACTACATTGCTAAGGTTTCACCATCTGCTTGGTAGCATCACTCCTCTCTTCAAAAATTACTGCCTTTTTCACATGCTGCTGCCTCTAATTTCCAGCAAATGTGGGATACCTGAAGTTATTTTGAGGTAATAGATTTCAAAGTGTGCAAGTTATCTGATGAGTACTTTTCCCCTCTGTGTTGCCAAAAGGAAAGGGGGAAAAAAAAAACCAAAAAGGGAAAATCAAGGAAAAAAAGCAACAAACAACCAGAGAACAAGAAATAGAAAAATAAGGCATTCTGCCCTATTTTTGCCCTGATTCTTCAATGTTTACTTGTATGCAAAGAACCAAATTATTTTATCTGGCAGATTCAAACTGAATTTTTAGTAGTGTATGAGTTATTCCACCAGATTAATACTGTACGTGACTTATTTTGAAAGAGTGAAGCCATAACATGTGAAATAAGGTCTACATTGTATGATAGTGATATATAATGTCCTAGTCAGGGATATTGTATTTTATGACATAAAACAGCCTCTGGCCCACATAAAACAGGAAAAGACTCAGAAGAACTGATGCCAGAGAAACACATTTTTCAGACTGTATGGCTAGATTAACACTGGAAAAATTTCTGAACTAATGCCCCATTGCACTCAACAGAGAATCAATCACTAGTTTTCCTCCAAACAAATAACAACTTTATGGAGTGGTATGTCATCAGGTGTGCTCAGAAGTACACAAACATTACAAATATTTTGAAGCAAAAAGAAGGAGAACTCATGATCTTGAGGAATGCATCTTTCTTATGGTTTCTGTAGGATTTACAAAATTTTCCTGAAAAAGTATTTTTTTATCCCTTTCTACATTCAAAATATTCTTTCATTTGGGTATCTATTAAGATGATTTATTTCCGACGACACAAAACCAAAAAAAAACCTGGGGAAAAATAAGTACGTTATAGTCTAAAGTTTCAAAACTATTGAAATCCACAGCATAGTTGAGGGAGAAAAATTAGAAAAGGAAAAAAATATTTACCATTATAATCTGGTTGATGAAACTCAACTGGCTTTGCAGGACCAACAGAACTATGTAGGGTAAAAAACTGATCATATACATCAGGCTGGCACAGAGAGCTGCTGTATCAGCACTGCTAAAAAATGATCCCAAAAAATAGCTTAACATAATCACTGTAACTCCAAAATCCAGAAGAAAAAAGAAGATGAGGAAGCCATTGCTATAAGCAAAGATACCACTTGCTTTCAAAATGATGGCCAGAGCACAGCTGCTTATTGTGATTACAATGACATTCTCCAGAAACCAAGCAAAGAAATGAATGGCTGGATGTACACCCATTGTCTTCATATACTGCAAGACAATACAGCAAAGAGAGTTAAAGTTAGGAAACAAATTTTCTTCCTTTTTTTTTTTCTACTTTTTTATTTCCCTTCCTTTTTTTTTTATTTTTAAATTTTTTTATTTATTATTATTATTTAAGCAGACCATGTTGCTACCAAGACACTACCAGCTCTCCAAAGGATGTCATCCTCGCCTTAAATTGCTCATCTTGTTTCTCTTTTCCCATGCTACTTCTGCTCTCACCTGGATCAAACACAGTTCTGAGCAGGGCTGCCTCTAAGTTTATCACATACCAACTGAATTAATCCCAGTGTTCAGATGTGACTCTCGCATGAGGTTGCAGGACCAGATGTCAGATTACTGGGTCCTTCAGTAAGGAGTTTGCCTTTTTATACTCTAAAAAGTACTGAGGATATATACAGCACTACACAAGCAAAGGTTTTTTCCAGCCTGTTGCTGAACTAAAACAACATTTGGATACGATATATCAACATTTGGATATGATAGCAAACTTTGATGTATTAGCATGCAAATAATATATCCATGTATGAGGTATCACCCCACTTAAATCAAACAAACAAACAAACACATATACATGTGCCATGGTCTAGCAACCGCAACAGTGGTTCAAGGGTTGGACTCTATGATCTCTGAGGTCCCTTCCAACCCAGCCAATTCTATGATTCTATGATTCTATATATATGCTTCCAGAATATATATATATATATATATATGCTTCCAGAAACATATTAATAATACTTCTGAAGCATCTTTCATAAGATGAGCAAAAGTAAATTTATTAAGTTGATTTACTGTTTTAAAGCATAAAAGAAATAAAGCCTTACACCACAAAGTTTAGAGAAACAAGATAATTTTCCAAAAGAAAAAAGATTATTCCAGCATATAAATACCACTATAATTGTTTTTAAAATATATATGTATTTATACATACAAATATGTGTCATATAATTAACTGTCCTTCCATGGGCTTAGCACCTGCTAAGACTAGCCGTTGATACAAGCAAATAATTGTCTTATTTTTCCTGTGTCATCCTCCCTCATATGTCTGATATTTACACAGTACATGCCAAATTTTTAATTTGGTTTAGGAACATTTTTTCATTTTAGATCACATATAGTGAAAGATGAAAAACAATACAAATAAAAACAACTCTAATAATAATTACTTCTTCCAAAATATAGTTTTCAGCTTCAAGTTTTATGGATCTTCTGGTTGTTGCTTTTTGTTCTCTTTTTACTAAGAGGACTGATGCTCAAATAATGTCAGGCTGAGTAAGCAGCTAGAGCTAGAACATGCTGCCCAGAAGAAACAAGTGAAAACACACCTAGCTTGATTATAAGCACATAAAAGTAGCTCAAAGTTCATGTTTTGTACTTTAGTACACCTTAGTTAATCAATTTTATTTTCAGGTATTCTAATCTACCTCTTACCTCTTCAAGATTAATTTCTCTTTCATAAACCAGCTTGCGAACCATGCCAGCAACTGAAACCATCCATGTTAACATCATCATAAGTGGGAAAAAAAATCCTATATTATTCAAGAATCTGTGAAAGAACATTCATGCAAAGCTGTTAGCCCGTAAAGGTAAAATATTTTTTAGCATAATGTTAATAGGTTAATACTGGGACTATCTTCAAAATATGTACAAAACACCTGACACAAGCAATAAGAATTACCCTTGCTCTGGTTGAAATTGCTTATTTTTCATGAAACAAACTAAACAGATGTATTGGTACTATAACATTTTCTTAGTATTTGCCAGCAATACAACTGATGTAATCAATCTTCGAGGTTCCATTAAAAGTTCAAGAGATTTCAGATTTGTGTCTTTGCTAAAGTAATATATTTGGACAAAAAAGAATGACATTAGCCAGTCAACTTCTGCCCCACTTTAACAGATTTATTACCACTGCCTAATTTTACATTCTAATATTCAGGATGCTTTGATACTTTTAAAAGGAACAATCCTACATTTTTCTTTTGCTTCATCAACCTTACACTGTATTTCAACACCTACCAGGGACCAACTTACAGCTTGTGTACACAAGAGCTAAGGATGGAAAGTGGATTTCTGAGCATACAGTGTTAGTTGAACAGTATGTTGACAGACTCTGACCATCAGACAACTCTACAGTATATATATATATACATACATATATATATACAGGGGTAATTTGCCACACAGAAGTTGTATAATGTGTCATGGTCACAGCTGTTAAACAATACTTGCTATGCTGCAGTATTCTGGTACTGGTTATACTGGTTCAGTCCTGTGCTGAGATATACATTCATCCACCACAAAGACCAAATTGCTTCCCAAGTTTGCTAGCACTAATCTAATAAGGGTAACATTTTGAATTAAAAGCCTGAAAGTTTACTTACAGATCACTCGTATGACAAGGGTAAGGCATGGCTTGCACCTGAATGGCTGGCTCTGAGGTATCTGTCCCAGTCTGTGCTGAAATAATTGCCCTTTCAATCATGTCTTGCAGAGGAATGAAGATGTGGTTGTATTTAAACCCATCAGCTGGCAGCTTCTGGGGATGGGATTTCCACGCTGGGTTTTTAATCAGATCTGTTCTCATGCTGTAGAGAACACTGGTTCTAATTGTATATGAAATGTGTTGTGGAAGGAGATTGCCAGAATCCTGTGTCTTGTTCCCTGGTGTGTCAAAGATGATACCTGACACAAGAAGAAAAGCAGCTTCATACCCAGGCTTACATGGTTTATGCTATTTTCATAGCTATCTCATGGCCAATTATACAACAGTACAACACATTCACCTGTCAGAGCAGGTCCCTAAAGTTTCTTGAGACCTCCAACACAAGAATGGTGGCTTCATAGAGACCTATATTTTTTCCTTCATGAATAGAAAACGTAAAAAATTATTCACACTATAATTAGGTTTGTAACAACCATTTTAACCTGAGAAAATTCCTTCTGTGATTTGTTTTTCTGGTACCCAGTCCACTTTTTGAGGACTGATATCAATTCCACAGTGAAATGTGTGGCCATAAATTTTGTCCATCAGGGGATATCAATCCCCGGAAGTGAGTGACAAAGTAAATAGTACCAAACAATTAAAATTCACTAAACCCACTAAAATTCAAATTAAAAAGCTGTTTGTCTTTTTTGTTCTTAGTTAATTACAAACCTTCTGGTTTAGGTTTAGCACAGCAGAACTTTCACGTTTATTGTCCCTATCTTATTATTAAAAATAATTTTAAATAAAGAAAGAAAAAAAAAAAAAAAGAAAAAACAGATCAAAGTTTAATCTGTATCTGGAAAATTGAAGTCAAACACAGCAGGCTGGCTGTATTTTCTTTCTGGATGACCCAGACTCTTTAGGACTTCCTGATGAATGTGAAATGTTGGTTGTTTTTTTTGTTTTTGGTTTTTTTTTTTTTGCCTTTTGGTGATGTCTTACCTACAGCCTGGCTCACTGAAAGATAATACTATATCAAATACTTTACTGTAAAGCTAATTTTTTCCAACTGGCCAACATTACTTTCCCACTTATGCAAACATTTAATTTCCTAAAGCACTTAATGAGGCTACAATGGCTTTGAAGGCTACAAACAAAGAAAGAAAGGAAAATTCCAGTTTAGTTTCATAACTTTTATGGAAAGGAATGTATGCCTATATCTGGCAACGCAATATTGGTATATTGGGCATATTAGGTCCCTTAAAATGTCATCTTCCATCTTCAAGCATGGGAAGACATCATAAGGCCACAGTACTGAAAAAACTCACTTGAAACATCTTGGCTTTTGTTGGCATATGACCCTTCCCTAGGCGAGTGGAAACAAAAATGGACCTAGAACGTAAAAATTCAGTTTCCTGAGGAACAAGATCTGTTTCTGACATTGAAGGGGAAAGCAATATAATTCCCTATGAAGTACTCCTCAGAATTTTTCTTATGTTATGGTATGGAGTTTGGGGTTTATATTGATGGAGCATGGTAATTTCAGCATTCTGCAAAAGGTGGAACTGCATAGGTTACAGAATGAATATAGGATTTCAGACCAAGTATTTTCAATCCCAAGAGCTGCTTTGCCATGTCTTTTGTTCTGTACTTACAGGAGTCCAGAGAGACAATAAAAGTCAAAACAACAGGAGGGGAAAATGTGGCACACTTCATATAGACTTACATGTGGCTCTCTTTTGGAAAGGCTGCATGCAATTAAACCTTTTCATGCATGAAGAGAAAATGTGTGCAGTAACAAAAAAAAATCCTTTTTTTTTTAAACTCTTTTGTTCAATTAATTGATTCTCAGCCATAAGGATATAATTCAGGAGAAAGACAAAGAGTGCTATGCCAGAGAAGAAATATATCCATTGTGTGATAGTATAATTACCTTGAATAAACAGGATATTTTATCTGAGGTGTTGGTTTAAGAATAAAACACACACTCACACACAAAAAACAACCTTTCTTTACTCCTTTTTACAAAGACAAGAATATAAAAATTAAAATTCAAAAGGATCTAAACTAGATGAGCTTCTTAAGTGCTATAAATTTTTCTGCTCTTTTTGCTCAACTTTAAATATTTATGAATATTCTTTTCAACATTTTGTTAGAAATAACAGACTTCAATGATTCATTTGGCAGTTCCACAATTAAAACAATATAATTAATCTTTACAACATATATTACACCATTCAAATATTGCAGGATATCTCTGGGCTAAATGTGGTTTATTTTTACTGTATTATATGTATTTTAATAAATACTTTAAAATTGTGTAAGCTTAGCTTACCTTATCAATAAGCACAGACAACTACGAAGTCTGAATGTTTCTGTCAATATATTTTTAAACAAGGTACTTACTAGCCAAAAAATTATTTTGCTGCATGAGTTCATGAGCCTTCTCCTCCAGTTTCTCAACAGAGTCAAAAGGCTGGAAACGGTCCAGCAACACACAGGAAGAGATATTTACTACAAGCTGTGACAACAGGTCAATCTGTTTACTTGCTGAGCTGTTAAGCATCTTGTTCATTGTAGTTTCTAGCATGAGGAAACAAAATGGGGCTTCCTTAGTTTTAATGAACCATGCAGAAATTTATGTTCCCACTGCACAACTTAAGGGTAAATAGTCTCTGTATTTAACTTTTAAAAAAAACCTAAGTTTTAGTGTGAACTTTTGGTTCAGGTTTCAGTGGCTTTTCAAGTCCTCAGCTACATTGTCCTTCAATTTCAGAGCAACAAAAGTGTAACAAATTCCAGCAAAGTTCTCAAAAGAGACCATGTCCTTGAAGCTGTAAGATCTTTTTAACATTTCCTTTCCATATCTACTCCCACAAATACAAGTGAGTTACTGCATTGTAAACATCACAACAGAGATCCATCTCTTTTATCTAGTTAGGTATTGGCAAGTTCTTCTCCCCCTGACACTGCAAATATTTCAAGCACCCTGTTCTGTAGAGCATAGATCATCTCTAGATTTAACAAGCATCTGAGAAAAGCCTAAAAGTCCTCATTTCAGCCTTGTCCATGGATCCAGGATGGATGCATATCTCAACTAAAGCCTTATTTCCAAAAACAGTGAACATTTGAAGGAAGTCTATGTCCATTAGTAGAGAATGTAGAAATAGCCCTTTTCAATGAATTTAGGTGAAAAATTAGAAGGTTTCTAGCTATCAAGTGATTTTGGTGGTGTCACCAAGGTTCTGAGTGGTGATGTCAAAGGTATTTTTTTCTAGCTTTCTGTATCAACATAAAACTATTTAATTACAATAATGGCAGCAGAGAGGTAGCATGGACAAAACATTCAAATTTTATTTTTTACCCTGGCTGTTAAATCCCAGGCCACATGTAGCCCCCTGTAAGGGCCTGGCAATTCCTTGGCAATGAAAAAACATTTCAAATCTAGGAGAAATCACAGAAATCTCTTCTAAAAGAAGAGCTAGCAGCACAACTGTCCCCCCATGCCCTTTGAAAGGTTTGTAAGGACTGCACCCACAAGCTTTTACAGGGCAGGTTTTATATAAAATGCATGACACCAAGGAAATTATTGCAAATTGCTGGGTTGGAAAGCAAGAGTTTAGTTTCCTTGCCCACACAAAGCTAGCTTAAAAAGTAAGAAAGGATTTTAAAAGGAAGCCCCAAGCTCTTCTGGCCTCAGTTAAATATTTATATTGTTCCAGTAGATAAATGAGTAAATAAGTCACCAAAACTGACAAAATAGCACTATAAAAGTTTTAGAAATTGATAACTTTACAAGGTATTATAGCATGAGAATTTTATAGAATTTTATTCCATTAAAATAAAGAAATACTAGTTTCATAAGCAATTCTACTGAAATGAGTTTCTGCATTCACCATCCAAGACTGTTAATCAGGTGCTACATTATCACAACTAAGCAGTTTGGGCAGACTACAAACCTGGGACAGAATTCCTCTCCATTCCCCACATACACAAACGGAGGATAAAAGGGGAATAAAGACTGAAGACTTGATGTTGGAAACTGAGAACAATTAGATACAGATTTTACTAACATGATTACTACAGATTTTACTTTATGTTTATTATAAACATAAAGGGAGCTGGGGGTGTTGAGTCTGGAAAAGAGGAGACTGAGAGAAGATCTTATCAGTCCCTACAACTGCCTCAAGGGAAGTTGGAGTGAGGAGGGAAATATCCTCTGCTCCTTAGTGAACTGTGATAGGACCAGAAGGAATGGATGGAAATAGTATCTTCAGCAAAATGAATGGAAAGTTCCTTCTGGCAAATGTCAGCAATCACTTTAATCATCATGCATCCACCCTATTACTAGTGGGACATATTTTTTTTTAATTATTAAATTCTTATAAAAGCTTTAACTAAAATTTCCACAATAATCCTTGCTTGTCTCCCACTTAAATCCCCATATACCCCAAATTACTCATAATAATCTCCATCTCCTCCGTGATAACCTATTTCCCTTTGGATATGTGACTGATCCTGAAGGGCATACTCCCTACTCCATCAGGTCTGCCTGCCAGGGTTTAGTGCCAAGGCAGAAGAGGTACAGCCAAGGACAGCTGTGACCCAAGGGGACACTGCTGGACAACCCCATGCAGATTTCAGAACCAGAGCCAGTCCCTTCCCATTGCAGCTGCAGAGAGCTGTGGCTGGGTCTGCCCCAGGCTGTAGCTCCCATCACATCACAGTCTGGCCATGGACATTGTCATGGATGAGGTGATCTGGGCCAAACTCCTAACCACAGGCTGATATCCTTGTCTGCCCTTAGCACAGCCCCATGGCACCACCTGGGCCTCACAGGGCTGGGTCAGAGCCTGGTCACTCTCTGCTGACCTTCTGTTCCCCAATTATAACCATATCTCAAGCTTTTGAAATGTTCAAGGAGTCTACATGCAAATAATTTTCAATAAAAGGAGCAAAAACACTACAGATAGCTTGTGGTTAAACACATGTATTCAATGTCATTTCCTATTTCTTTTCATTGGAAGTACACAGCTTTCCTTCAAAATTGACAACAAAAATTTGCTACAACCTAATGGAACCTGGGCTACCCGGATTACTTTTCCTTTCCCTCTTTTAAGTATAGCTCTTATGTTTATAACTACCATATGACAGTTTGCCACTTCTAATTTGTTAGGAGATTTTTCAAGTCTTTCAATATTTTGAAATGCCAATTATCCAGTCACTCAGAATTAAAGACAGCAACTGGAAATACCCGAGATTAACTCAACATGAAAATTTAAAGTCTGCAACTTTAGTATCATTTAAATAGGTAGAACATTCCATTTCAACTGAACACAGGTCTAAAGTCAAATTATAGTCAAATAAAAGTAATCAGCACATCCTTTTATGTACATACCATATACTTGCAATTTTTTAAAAAGTTTTTCCGTGTCAATATCCAAATTACTTTCTATAAAATGCTTTATGAAATTGCTTTGCAGAGCTTCCTAAAATGAAAAGTGTTAGATGTTATATTAGGTTTATCTTCTCTAAAGAAATATAAAATAAACATATGCATCCATATTTAATTCCATTACCAAGAATCCCTGCATAACAGTGGAGAATTCAGTTAGCCTCACTCTCTCCCTCTTAACAAACAAACAGCAGAACATACACCCCCTATTGCTGTAAATCACTGTCCTCCTTTACTGCAGATATTTTAACTGAGTCCATTCTAATGTCATTGCAAGTCTGTTAGGATAAAAAAACATTTTCTTTTCCTGTACTACTTTTGGCCATAATGCTGTTAGCACTAGCTATAGTAATATAAATATCTCTTAAAAACTGGCATTTGGAAATTCCTTTTACATTATTTTAACTTCTTCAGCTCATTTCCCCCACATTCTAAGGGGGAAAAATTTTATTAGCTCTACAAGAGCATCTTGGGGTCTGCAAGCCCAATGCATGATTACTAACATTATTCTTTAATTTAAAGTTAACAGCTCAGCTGACATATATGGATCACAAGTCAAACATGGCAAATCTAAATTTTATTGAGGAAAAAAAAAGGACACAAATATTCATAATGGGAGAAATCCCAGTAAACACAATGTTCTTTTTTTCAATCTGTTTCCCACATTCATTTTTTTTTAATCAGTTGCATACACTGTTGAAAAAGTAATTGAGCCACAAGCAAGTTCCAGAAAATATTTTATTTCCCATCATCTTACATTTGCTTTTAAAATAAGTATATGAAGTGTAGGTATAGCTATACTTGGTTTATTTCCCTTATTGTCTAGTTATACTGGACATACTGAGGTAATGTTGTGTTTAAATATTTTTACCTCAGATGTTTCTCAATATCACATTGTAGGCTCATAACCTAAAGATAATCTGCCTCATTTCCAAACCTTAAAACCTAAAGCTAGATATATGGGCAGTTTTACACATATAGAAATTCTGTCCAGGTCACATAGCTAATAATTGGAAAATAGGAAGTTTTCCCACAGTTCACAAACCTGCAGTCGTGAGACCGTGAGGACATTGCCACTGGTTTTAAATACCTCAGACATCCTAAGCCATGTCTCAGAGTAAGTCTTCAAGTTTTCCACAAAACCAAAAGTGAAATTAGCCTGGTAAAAAAAATACATGGAGACAAATGAAGTAAAAATTGTGCATAGCAAATCTTAAGAAAAAGGAAGAATCGGCATGCTTCAGATCTGTAACTCCTTTCCATTTCACTTTGATAGTCAGCAGTAAGGATAACCATGGTTTTTTCCTACTCAAGAGATGAAAACAATTGTTGCAGTCTCTAGAATATCAAGTTAATCAAAGTAAAATCTTCCTACAACATGTTAAGTTTCCTACCTTAAATATCATCAAGACTTCTTTATTTTGTAATGTCTCTCTCCTATAGAACATCATAGAGGTTTTTAAGAAAGACAGGGGAAAAAGTACAGTTTGGACATATTTAAAAGGAAGCCTTTGAAGAACTTGTGGATCTTTTATTCAAAATACTATGACTGAATATATATAAAAAATGAAAGTTGGAAACGTGGTCTGGACAATAAATTCCACTGAGCACTCAATCTATTTCAAAACATACTTGCAAAGGAAGACCTGAAAGTAGCAAATTTTTCTCTGTCACAGTCAAACCTAAGATACAATTTCTCTTTCAGCCACTAGCAAAAAACCCATCATTTTTTCCCAGCTTGTTTTAAACAAATCATAAGCAGACACAAGATTAGAGAACATTGCTGTCTCTTTTTGTCTGAATTGATGTTATCAGTCACAGAAGTGCATTTAAGAACAATCCAGCATTGCTATTATGGAAAAGATTGTGACATTTCCCAAAACAAGAATATCTGCAATGAGTTGTAAACTCCATTTGGTTGACCACACATTTTGCAGTAGTACCTACTTGCAAGTACACAAGTTTTATCCAAGCGTTTTAAGTGGTTTTTTGCAAAATCCCTCTCCTAGCACAGCATGGTAAAATAGTTTAGGGTAGTTCTTTCTTCCCATTTGTATCACAGAAGGCCCCAAAGAGACCCTCACAAATAATCTTATTTTCCCAAGAGAGTTTTTGCATTTAGTGCCTATGAGATTCTCCATTCCAGTTTCAAAGGATGAGTGATCCTAAATATTAAACTGAAATTTTGTGTTAAATAAGCTAAACGAGTTCTACTTAACAATGACACAGAAACCTCCTGGGTTTAAATCCCAGGCCTGGATGTAAGGATCACGTAATCCACTCTCCAGGCATGGTGGTGACAAGCTGAGTGGGACCAGAAAGGCTTCAAGGACAGCAAAATGCCAAAATATGAGATTACTGTTTCCTCAGGACAGAGCAAGGTTAGGTCACACTGGAACACAAGATCAAATCATCAGGGGCTGGGATGCTTTCTGGCCTCATCTTCCAGGGACCTGAAGACCCTGGGGGTGGTTGGTCTGACTAATGAATATGCAGGCAAAGGAGGCATTAGAATATTTCAGCCTTTTCCTCATCCTTGGCTGAAGTGTTTCCACCCCCATATAACAAAGAATGGAGATTCTCCTTCGTTCTCTTTTTGTTATTGATGTATTTGTGGAAAAAAAAAAATTGTTGTCCTTTAAGGCAGTAACCAGCTTGAGCTGCAGCTGGGCTTTTGTCTTGCTAATTTTTTCTCTGCATAACCTAACTGCATCCCTGTACTCATCCTCAGATTGCTTCCTCTTCTTCCAAGCGAGGTAAACTCTCCTATTTTTTTTCCTAAGTTGGAACAACTTTGCTTATTTGAAAGCAATTAAAAGCAAGAAAGGGGTAAGTTATGTGCAGGAGCTACAGAGACTACTGAAGGCAGCATAGAGGAAACTATGTGAGGTTCCCCCAGTAACTCCCTATGCTGCCCTACTAGAATTCCCATCAGAAAACATCGAGGGAAAATGTTCACTTGAAATACACAAACCCTACACCTTGAAATAGCATGATTTACATGACACATCTGATAATGTGTTCTTTTAAAATTTTCTACAAGGTTTAAAGGACATTAAACAAAATTCTGACTTTTCACACCCAGGTGAAACCTCTGCAACAAGTTAGATAAAAGGTAAATGTTAAAAGAAATATTAAGCTTAAGGCAGGAAAAGGTGAGAACTCAATGTGCAGGGTGGATCCATTTTTCTGGAAGGAAATTATCCAGTTTCTTCTACCTATCCTGAAAGATGTGTATCTTAAAAAATAAGTAAAAGACAAAATAGATAAACAGAAATAGTGTTTCTTTTGATACTCACCTTCTCCATCACCAGGTCGATCATGTTTATGTTTGAATTGTACAGTATCTTCCCATGTAATAATGGTTTCAGGAAAGTCCACAGCAAAGCCCCATTAGAGGACTGTAAAATTTCCTGATAAAGTTTCAAGCAAAAAGGAGCTAGAAAAACAAAAGTCTCATATTTAATACAGACAGCACAGGTGAGGCTGGATTTATTTTTTTTTTTAATTCAAAGAAAAGGTTAATTTAGGATCTGCCACATCACCATGCCAAATACCATGCAACTGCTACTAAGCAACCACTACAAGTCCCTGAATAGAAATAGTTTAAAAGTCTCTGATAGTGTTGAGGATGCAGAATTTGAAACAATGGAAAAGAAACCATTTATGAAAAGCAGCCTGTAAACCCCACCTATCCTAAAAGTTACACCAGTGCACTTTGGAATGGAAGGAAATATCCAAAACCTCTGCCTACAATATGAACACTGGGGGAAGAATCATCTTAAAAAAAAACAACCCACAGGCTCACTCCCCACCCTCAGCTGTTATGTAGCTTTCTATTCCAATTTAAAAAAGAAATAAGTATTTACAAATGCCTCCACAAATACAGACTTCTTTATTTGTATAATTTCATAAGGACCTACCAAACTACAATGAAAATATTACATTTCTCAATTGAAAAACCTAATCCATTCACTTTTTCATTCTCTAACAAAAAAACATGTTCCAACATCAGATAGGGCTATTAGCACATTAGGGTGTATGTCCCTCAGAACTGGGACCCAAGGAATAGTTTCCAGGACATCTCACTTCACTTGTACTCGAGTAAAGGCAATGAGTTTCCTGTGAGAAAAACTCAGAATTTTATGCCCAACTCCCAACTCGTGTATTTTGGGTTTTTTTATTAATTATTATAGGCTGGTTTATAAATATCCCAGTGCTGGGAAAAAATACCTAATAATGTCTTTAACTCCTCAAGGAAGACAACTTACTGTATATAATGGAAAACAAGGCAAAAAACTTCTAAGATCTTATTAAAAGTTAAAGAAAAAAGTATAGGAAATTTATCAGTAAGAACACCCAGATCTTTGCACAGATTTTTTATTTTCTTCAAATAAACAATCATTACTAAACACAATCATTGATAAGTAACTGTAAAAGTTAAGAGGCTCCAAGAGGGCAAGAGGGTCAGTCAGTAACATCAACCTGCTAAAGACAGAAGACTTGCTAATCGAAGCTGTGATTTTCAGAAAGTCATCAGCAGGTGTCTGGTACACAAAATACCTACAAGGTAATCATTTTGAAGGAGTACAAATCAAGTTTCTGTAGCCTCATATTTATTTGGGGTTTTTGTTTTCATTGTCCATTGTTTTATTTACCAATATGTGAAATATGGGAAACAGTATTAATTCACTCACAGGAATGCTGGAACTAACTTATATTTTAAAGATATTTTAAGACCTTAAGTTCTAGACTTACAACACTCAAGAGTTGTGATGATACACTAAAAAAAATCATCAGGAACAGATAGTGTCTTTACACTAGACAGTTTTGAACATGAGTAAATCCCAACCATTTTCTCTAACCAGCCATCCTACCTCCATTCTTCAAACAGGAAAAAACAGCAGCGTTGCAAGACGAACCTTTTTTAGGGCACGGCACTTCAAGGTCCAGCCAGGTGTTCCAGCAGAGACTCACGAGTAGTGCTCTAAGCCTACAGCCCTCAGAGTTGACTAGCCCGGATCGGTGGTGCTGCTCCGAGAGCAACTGACCTCTCTGCCAGCTTGCTCAGGACTGAGCTCTGCCTGTGTCTCAGGACTCACACCTTTTATTGGCCCCCTGGTCCTGCTCATGCGCAGTTGGGGCCCACCCTAATTAGGCACAGGTGGGCTTGACACAAGCTCATGCTCACTGCCTGGCAATTAGTGGCACCTGGTTGCCTCATTTCACTACACAGCAGAGTTGCCTGCTTGCTGCTATCCCACACAAAAGAGGAGATTCACAGTTACAGATCCTTCCCTAGTGACATGATATTCCTGCATTCTTCTCTAGCACAGGGTCACCAAGGCACTAGCAAGGTTACTAAAAATATTAAAATTAATCAGGGTGAGTGAAATATGTATTTAGGAAAGGGAGCAAAGCTGAGATTGCATAAGAGATTGATAAAGAGAATAGGAATATCAGCTATTGAAAAACTTATTTTATCCAGAGGGCTTGCATATTTTTCTTCATGATAGTACCACAGCTTTGTGTTCACCAAAGAAAGGCATATGGCAATAAATTCTCAGTCTGGTATCCCAAAGATATATTTTTAATACTAAGTGCTTCAAAAATTCTAATAAACACATCTCTATGACAGGAGTATTCTTATTTATTACTTTAAAAGATAGAGAAAAAACAGAGTCATGTGTGTATCACCCACACTTACCTTGTAGCCATAAATGATCAACCCTTCCGCTCAGGGTTACAGTGTCATAACAGGTGCCAGCTGTCAGCTGGTATATAAAGATTTCCATTTAAGACAGAAGGACTTCTCTAAATTCTGAATATATACATGCAACCTGTGATTGATAGTTTTTCTTACTTGAGTCCTCAGGAATGCCATATTTCCCCATATTGTCCTCCAAGAGTCCTGTGATTCTGGGCATATCAATGAAGAGGTTTGCATTGCTGAAAAACGAAGATTCTTCTTTGCACACTGCCTTGATCACAGACTCCAGGGATCCAGCAGCTGAACTTCTGAACTGCCCACCTTGCAACAACTAGAACAATCAAAAGAAATACAGATGAATCAAAGTTGCTTTTAGTAGCTACAGGGAGTAGTCCTGGTGTTCTCACGGTATAGGCATACAAGGAGTTTGACAAAATTAAACTGCTAAACCTGCCTACCAGAGTGAGGACCTGCTGTGCTCTTTTCTGTTCTCCTGATCAACTTTATCATGGGAGGAAGGGAGGGGGTAGAACTGTAATGTAGTTTTAATTGCCAGGATACTTGGTGGAAGACAGTTGTATAATGCACTCCATTAAACTTTGAAAAAAACTGCGCCTCAGTTAGGCAGTAAAGAAATTAAAATATCAACACAACTGGACTACAGATGCCTTGATTACAGTGTTTGTTTTCACAAAGTCTGCTCTTCTGGTAGATTACTCCTGGGTCACAAAGACAGCAGAAATTGCCAAAACCATTTTGCATATGAATGTTTGTGGTGAAACCAGTTGCTAAGAAGAAAAAAAAATACTAATGTGCACGTGACCTAAAAGCTTGTTTTTCAAGTGCATCTTTTAACCTGTTAGAAGTGCTCTAGTTTAACATCTTGAGTCACACTAGCATTTATTATTGCCATGTGCTCATGTCTAGCATACGCCTAATGAGGAGACCAAACTGATTGCTTTTGTGGCTTAAGCACCACCATTCACTGCATTCAGAAAAAATGTATAAAAAACCAGTTTCCCCTGTACAGCTTCATTTTTCAAACAATGTGCTCAGTTGTAACTGTAATCTCATACATTGTATGAGATTGTATCTCATTGTAACTGGTATCTCATGGAAGATGTACAGGTGCACTGTTCAAAGAAGGGATACACATGGAAGGCAACAGTGATGCTAGAGTATAAATGAAGGATGTATTGGCCCACCTGATATTCATTACTGGTGCAGATGCTTGTCAAGAAAAAAAAATAAGTAGACTATTAGATATCATTTGAAGACTGCACAACAATCAAGTAGAGAATAGACTGTGATATGTCAATGAAATACTTTTGACACTGAGGTAAATTAGCATTTTATCACTGTGGTTTTTTTCAAACATAAGAGTCGATCTTCAAAGTAGAACAGCACTTAGCATAAATAATAAATCACAGACAGTTCAGAGATTGTGCTGCTAGAAACAGTTTATTCTGATCAATGTATTTACTGAAGTGCCAGGTGCTTCTTTAATAATCCTGGAGGACTATTAGAAAGCATTATTTAAAACTCAGTATTGGCTGCTCCCAAAATCAGACTTTTTGCACACAGTTTCAGCTCACAGTTTATAAAATAAATAATATCCAGATTTCATAATACCTACAGCTCTTGAATTAATCTGCTGGCATGGACTTCTGGAGGAATAAACTTTATTTATGCACAGTGTCGAATAAAAGTGGTTTTGAATTCTTGTAAGAGACTATTTGCACTATAAGGATAAATGAGGCTTATTTCAGTCAAAGAGCAGACTTGCTAATTAATTCTGGTTCCAATCAAAATAACTTGAAATTCAAATAATGAATATTTATGCGGTAAACCGACACCAGGAGACCGAATCAACTTACTGTCTTTCAACTAAATATCTACTGACTTAATAGATATGTTTTCTAAAATTTGGCTTTGATAACGTGGCAGAATTACATAGGAGGAATGCTCACAAAAAGTTCTTTGATCCAGTTGTTCTAGCTTAAACCAAATGAAGTAAGTCTGTAATCAAGGCTGATGAATCCTAACAAGCAACTTGTCACAAGGTAATCAGTCAACATAGTTGCTCCAATAAACTCATGGAAGGAGAATTTTGGTACTGAAGATTAAAAAGCTATCTGGAACTGGAATCTCAAATGGTGGCAAAAAACTCATAGCACAAGGGCTTCTGACCTAATTGGACAACTGTATACTTAAAATAATAATAGTAATAAAAGCAAATTCACATGGAGTAGAAATAACAGATATTCAACAAAAGAAACCTAGAAGTCAAGTTACAGCTTTAACATGAAATTAAAAATAAATGCAGAGTAATTAAAATAAGGGAGAGAGGACAAAAAAGGAAATTTTCCTGAAAGCTACAAGAAGGTTAAAGATAATTCAGAAATTGATAGAACAGAAGGCCTAAAAGAAGCAAATGGAGAGAAACAGATATTCCTGCTTCTGGGTAGAGCCATAAACAAAACAAAAGCATTATTGTACTGAAATTGACAGCATCAGGGGTAAAACAGTAAAACTGCTGATTTTGTTAAATTACTTTTCAGAAGCCTATCAAATTTAGATAACATTATTTGAGTGAAATGTAGAAAATTCATCTATAATCAAGAACAAGTGACATAATGCTTCAGGAAATCATGCATATCTTGACATGATGTTTGACAGAAAAAGAAATCCAACAAATTTTGAAGTGGAGAGAAGTTAGAGCCAACAGTATGTGAGTAGTATAATTTAATGCATTATCAACTCATCATTCCAGAGTAATATGTTACGATATGTTTATGTGGGAAGATATTTTTTTTTCCTGTGTCTTAAACTAGGTGAACTTTGACAACCAGTAAACATTCTTGCCCCAGAAAATATTAATCAGCATTAATCCTGTAATGTGTGGGTATAATATGGCAATAATTAGACACTGCACAGACCCTATTAAAGGGAAGGAATACACTGGATCACAGAGAAGTTATAGCGTTACTCCTATGAGATTTATCTTATGTCACTTTTTCAATGAGAAACGTGTTTTAGTCCCAAAAGAACAAAAATTCTTATAATTTAAAACCATAAGACATCACAGGACAAAAGAATATCTGAATGTTATACGGCAAAAAACCCTTACTTAATTTAAAGTAAATTGAAAATAAAGATTATCAATGCAAAACATTAGTTATCAACTGAAATCATGAGATACTGTTATAGGGTATATCACTGATCCTTGATCAATTAAGAGACAAAAATATATTCAGCTTACAAAAGAAGGTGAAAGCAAGAAAAAGAAAGTAGGTGTAGACACAACTGAGCAGGCCTAGAAGAGTCATCAGCTATGATTTCCCTCACTGACTCTACCTCTATCTTGTCATCAACATTAAGTTTAGGCTTAACACAGCAGGTGAAGATGACATTAGGATGTCTGACATACCTAAGAGTCTGTCATTAAAGAAAAATACTAAGGCAAACAAAGAATTACTAAAATACACCTATTTATCCTATCAAAAGAGAGAATGACTGTGATTGGCCTCACACAAACGTGTGAGTAAATCAGAGAAGTTATAAAAGCTGCAGAACATTTTTGATACAAGAGTAAAGATTGTAGCCCTTGGTAAACTTCAGTCAGAATTTTATACATTTGTTAACACCAAAAGGCTTTTCAGGAACCTTTCACAACTAACAGAATGCAGTAACTCAGCAAGTGCCCTGCAGCTTACCTGTTCATAAGTGACAAACATACTTACAATTAGCTATGTAAATATAAGCAAATTTCAAACAGCAAACAAAAAGGCAGCAGACACGATCAAAACCAGCAGCATTTTTCTTCAAAGAGTTACTCATTTGCTTAATGTTGTTAACAGCAGAATGGGTCTCTCTCTCCCAATTACTACTGACTGGCAGATACTGAGTTTTGAAGTCATCTTTTACTACTCAATATGCAGCATAACAGTTCTGCTCCAGATTGTACAGACAAATCCACATGCATAATTGACAATACTTTATTACCACTTTCATTATAGAAGTAATTATTATTCTAAAATCAACTTCAGAATAACTTTTGCAGCTAAGAGTTAATGAAGGAGACAATTTGTATGCTGAAGGCTCAGATGCATTTTCTTTAAAACACTCTACTTACTTGGTAATCTTCCTAGGCCACTGAACTATTCTGCCATTGGTTATCATGAAAATAAAATTTAAGAAGGATGGATTCTTTTGGAAACAGAAGCAAATATTTAAGGAGGAAAGCGCATAAATATCTGCACTTCAGTAGCATGCTTGTTCACTAACACAAGTTTGGCCACTATAGAAAAGAAGCAAACAAACAAAGAAAAATCTAGTCTACAAGATGAGAAAAAGCTACAGAGACAGAGATATCCTTCAAAACATCAAACAAATTAACTACAGAAACTTACAATGAATTTTTTAATCCTCTATAAATTACTAGGTGGCAAAAGCAAGCAGCATTTTCTCAAGGAAAAAAAATTTAAAAAAATTTTAAAAGAATTAACAAAAAATAAAAAATTTCAAGGTTAAATCTGTGGTGTTACAGGATAATATGTATTGCCACGGAGCAAAGATTAAAACTGTGACAAGATGGCCCTCTGTTGTTTGATTTTTACCTATGTAAATTTTTTTTGAACAGGATATTTGAGAGATTCTTCAATCAAATAAACAACCTAGAGATTTCACTCCAAAAAGAACACTTAATTTGTTCAAAGGAAAGTCTGGCACAAACAGAAGTAGCTTAAGGAAAGCAGAAAAGGTGTGAGCATTTGATGAAAGCCACCTTTCACTGTGGCAGCCAAAGAGCTACCCCAAAGAACAAAGGCTCAAAAAGATAACTAATAGGTACAGAACAGCATTTTTCAGCATGCCTCTTTGTCACACGGATTAGAAGATCTTGAGAAAGATTTACCACAAGGAAAAACATTACATGAGGCAGTGTTCACTCTGCACTGTAGTCACAAACAAGTTTGCACTTGTTTACTACTGAGGGATCTTCTACAGGTACGCCACTTGAGAAGCAGAGTCAGTCCTAAACTTTCCATACAGAATAGCAAATCCCAAAAGTAATGCCACAGGCATCAACATGTTTTCTTATGGAATAAGGTGCTGCTTAGAAACAGGTAGCTTTTTCTGATTTATTTAATACCAGGTCCTGTGCTAGCTGTATAGATGCATATGCAGCAACCGCCCTTACAGCCAAGGACGAAAGAAATATCAAAATACCCCCACTCACATCTCATGTTATATTTTTTTCACAGGTCAAGCAGAACTATCACACAAAAACCTTAGCTGACAAACAAAAACCCAGAGCAGATACAAGAACTACACGTGTTGTCTTGAAATCTTATCCTTAAAAAAAAAAAAGCTATTTCTTATAAACAGCGTAACAGTATGATCATTAAAATAATAATAATAATAAAATACAGTATTAGCAGAAAAGGCATGGCTATCTTCAAATCACAGATAACACATGATGTTTCTAATCAGTAGCCTAATACCACATTAATTTAATCTATGATCTCATAAATGAATGAAAAAGATATGAGAGAAACAGCACATCAGTAATCTCAAAATTACTTAGGAGTAATTACTTAGGAGTGCTTGAAAGAGACCAAGTGAGTCTTTCTAGTGTCTATGGACTCTCTTGTCTCAAGTTCCCAACTTTCTAGGACACAATTTCTATCAGTGTTTCACCTTACTAATCACACACCCCTAAGGAAGTACCTCATGGTGGGAATTAATTTTGCATATTGAAATCATACACATACCTGCTGCAGTGCAGAGATGTCAGACACACCAATATTCTGAATTCCTTGGAGGAACACTGGAAGTTTTTCCATGATGTGGTGGGTTTTATTGAAAAGAGCACTGATACTAGAAACCACATCCAGTAGCATATTTAATACATTGCCAATCTCAGATGGTATCTTAATCTTGAAAAAGAAGGAAAATCACAGCATTAAATTCCTAATAGAAACAAATTTAAACCTTTTAATGAAACACTCATAATTCATTTGGTCTTTTTCTAAAACTGATTATACAATATTCCTGTAAATTACCTTTTAAACTTCTTTTAGTATAACTCCTCAAGTACTTTCCAATTCAGCTAAAGAAAAATTCTCTGGTAACGTTAGAACTGGCCTATGACAAATCAGGACTTAAAATCCAGAGAACACATTTCTACTTATCAAGCTGATGGGATATTAATACTAATGGGATGTGCAGCATCCTGCCCCCTGGGATTTCAGTGTGAATGAGAATTTTTCCTTCGATAGGTTCGAGATTCTCAGTGCAAGTTTAATATTTTAAAAATACTTTGTAAGTTAAATTAAATCTAATAAGCATTTTCATTTCTTTAGGCAATTAAACTTCACATTAGACAAGAAACTTTCCTGTCACACTATACATCCTTTTGCATTTTTCATATGTGCTGTCTCTTACCTAAAGTAATTATGTTCATTTCATTCCCTATTTGACTAAAGTTCGATTGGCTATTTGCTGTTTCCACTGTAAAAGTTCTGTCATTTTTAATTTTTCTATTTCCTTTGCTTTTATAGATTTTATTAGACAATGTGGTAATGCAAACTGATTGTTACCTGCCTATGCATGATAATAGAAAAAATAACATTTCATTAAATACTTTCAGCTGCTTCCTATTATCCTTATTTTATCTACCTTTATTTGACTTTCTACTATAATAACATCTGTGCTTATTTTTACTTCTCAGTTTTCACTGGCTTTTAGATTTTTTTTAAGTTTTGAAAAAAATCTTCTTAAGTTATAATATTAGCAAAATTTCCACAATAATTTAGGATGAACAAAAATGGATGACAAAATATTTTTTATTCTTTGTTAGGATCTCATGCTTCAATCAGCCCCATCATAATAAGCACCGGGGTTTTTCCTTTTTTTTTTTTTTTTTGTTAGCAGGTAATCCATAAAGTAGAAATCTTTTCTGTCTGCTATCTTAACCTCTGCTGGGAAATTGTCCTGTTTTTAGAGCAAATCTATTTATTCACATATGTGTAATCCAGAATATAACCTGGTATCTATGGCTTTAGACCAAAATATTCTTCTTCCCAACATTATAACTATTTTTTTAACTATTTAGTTACATTTCATGTTCTGTCAGTAAATTCCAATAGAATGGAAATAAATGTCTGCTAACTATCATAAAACCCATCCAAAAATTTTGGTCTCTCAAGTAAAAATATCTCCCTGAAACCCCACATTAGATCCCAGATTATCTGCAGTTGTACAGATAATACAGTTTTGCTACAGGATTATGCATCCCCTTCACTATAGTTTTGGTAGTGTGCTGTTCTTGTAAAGCCATATGAGCAACCTTCCACAGTTACAGAATAGGAAGTGAGTAACTGCATGAACAGCAAACTCTGCTAAAAATGAATAAAACTGCATCTCGAACCACCTGTGTATTCTCTCAAGCTTCCATAATTAACTCCTCAGCTTTCCTGAAGAAACAAGAAATGGTACACAGCAGCATCTGCCAGCCCCATTCTTCACCTATTATGTTTGCTTTCTGGAGCTAAATCAAGACAAAAAACGCAATGAGTCCAATGTTTGCTGGACTCCACAGAGAAAGAGCACTGAAAGAAATAACAACTCTTAGTTTATCTACCTGCATGCTTCAGACACACTTCAAAAGAAAACCATAGGAACCAAATGCTTTTTTCCCCATCTTACCTTGTAAATTATATGACGCAAGTTCAAATTCTGTATAATCAGTACAAACATGGTATATAAGTCCAGTGCTGGTAAAGAACATAATTCTGCCACTGCCAGGGAAGTTTTATTGTTTTCAGGTAGCTTTAGTAGAAGGTTAAGTATTTCTTCATCACATCTTCCAGTTAAAGCTACCACAAGGGCACTGTAAAAGAACTATCATAATGCATGTGTATTAAAAAAAAAATTCTCCCTGAAATGAACCACCTTTTAGAGTCAATAAGATGAGAATTTGAAGCCATCAGTAGATCTGAAACAATTAAATATCCAGTTCTAAATCAGCTTGATATGCTTATACTTTAAATTCTTCATATATATAAAGAGATTAATTACATTTCATACAAGATTTATTTGTGTTTGTCAACAGGTCAATCATTCCATTCTATGTGCATTCATAGCATAAGCAGGCATATTTACAATGCTGAACAAGCCCATTCAAGCAGATACACACTTTTTTTTCTTTGTTCTAGAAGATCTAGATGGATGGATCACTAAGTTCAGGCAATATGGACCTCCCTTCTTTCAGAGGACACACAGATTTGACACTTATGGATGCCTATATGGCAAAGTGTTCATTCTGAGCCATCTCTCATTCAGCACTCCTTAAAAGTATTATTATTTAACAGTGGTGGAATGAAGAAAAGCATAAGCAGATCTCAAGCATACAACTAAAACTCCTTGGATAACAACTGTGTGCTTCTGCTTACAAAACTGCTACATTAAAAGACAAATGCAACTCATATGTCAGAAAGAGCACCTCTCCTATGAAGAGAGTGCTCTTCATAGCACTGAGAGAGTTGGGGTTGTTCAGCCGGGAGAAGAGAAGGCTTCAGAGAGAACTTAGAGCATCCTTCCAGTACCTGAGGGGGCCTACAGGAAAGCTGGGAAGGGACTTTATAAAGTGGTATGTGGTGACAGGATGAGGGGTAATGGTTTTTAAACTGGAAGACAAGTAGACTTAGGTTAGGCATTAGGAAGAAATTCTTTAGTATGAGAGTGCTGGGACACTGGAGCAGTTACTCAGGGAAATTGTAGATGCCCCCTGCCTGGAAGTGTTCAGGGACAGGCTGGATGGGGCTTTGAGAAACCTGGTCTGGTGGGAGGTTGGAACTAGATGATCTTTAAGGTCCTTTCCAACCCAAAACGTTCTGTGATTCCTATCTAACAGCTACTGAAATGACTGAAAGAAAGCAGTTGCCAGCAAATCCTGAAAAATTACAGGTTTGGAAACTGTAGGAGACAAAATACAGAACTCAAGGCTCCACAGTGCTCCTTAGGACAGAATCTGCCTGTGCTGTCTACACCAAATGCATCTGTAGCTACTAAACAGTACTCAGTGAGAGAGAAGATTCCCAAGAAAATCAAATTAAGAGTCAAAGTCAGTCAAAATATGTAGTCTAAATCTTTCATTCCAATGAACATTTTAAATCCCAAGGTATTAACGTGATTTTTAGATTTTGAATTGGAATATATGACCTTTAAAGGTCACTTCTAACTCATCCATTTAGTGATTTTATGATTTCTATTCCGGACCAAAATTTTGTCTTTCTGATTCCAAAGGATTTCCTATATATTTAAATACTCTCTGAGTATGAATATGAATATGAATATAATTCTGCTAGGAGCATAAAAGAATACTGATTTAGACTTCTTGGTGTGGAAAAGATTTGTGATATAACTTGAAATTTATCTGCTCATGCCCCAGATGAATAACACCCATTTCAATACAGTTTTTTCCATTCAGAGTTTTATCCACTAAATTAAGTACTTTTGAACTTTTCTTGCAACCTTCAGAGTTCCAGAGCTAATCCAAACTCCTATCTTTAGGGAAAAAAAAAAAAAAAAAAAAAAAAGTCTTCAGTTTACAAGTTTTTAGTGACATCAAAACATTTAATCACATAACAATGAGCATGGTCAGAGCATAATATTAGGGTAGAAATTGGTAAGTGCAATAAGCACAAACAAATCTAAGGCTTACTCTTACTATTCCAGAAGCAAGCATAGTAATAGCATACAGTCATAGAAATACAGGACCAACAGCAATCATTATATATATTATAGATATATAATCATTATATATAGTGCCTACATTTACCACGAACATAAGGGGCATGTCTGAATAATAGCTTTAAAAATACTTGTGGATCTTGAATTATCAGTAAGAAACACAGGCTTTAATGCTCAATTTCAGCTGTGGGAGGATTTAAACACTTAAGCAAACTAAAAAACATCTGTACAGATATGCAAATGTGAGATGTGCACACCTAGCTGAACTCTACATAGGACTTTAGCAAAAAAATAAGGACAGAAAATCTCTTGAAAAATTCACACAAATAGCATTATTATTCCAATAGATCAAAGGTGCATTGACTCACATTTAACTGAATAATTTCCAGATTACTTCTCACATTATCATTTAATGGTATGAAAGTAACAAGCTAACAATAAAAGCAGTCACACTGCCAAAGAAACAGAATAAATAATGTATAAGTAGTTATGATGATGTCAAATGCGTTTTGGATAGCCACACTTCATACACGAAACATGCAACAGTTTCTGCCAGTGGAGCATCAGTGACACCCAGTGGCTGCTCGATTGACCTGATTAGTTTATACAAAATGTACTTCCAAATCTTTACAGTCTTACAAACACGAACATGAGAGAAAAACCTGTAAGTTAGGAGGCAATTTGCATGGTTTCTGCTAGTCACTGGGATCACAGGACACAGCAATAAGGCACACAGTCCTTCAATCAGAAAATTTAAACAATATACCCCTTAGACAACACTACAGATAAATGAAGGGAAGGTAGGGCAAGATACTGGTAAGATAGCATCAGAAAAATGAGGAGCACATGAAATAATTAAAAATAAATAAATAAAAAATCAGACCATTGTATTGCAATGATCAGAGGAAGAAAGATGCAAAATTATTTATGCAGTAATCATATTTTCTACAGTACCAAGATAGCAAAGTTCAAATTCTGTGTCAGCCCAGGGTTTCAAAAACTGCTGAAAGTAATGAGGCAGTATCATCTAGACCAGAAGACTACTCCTACTATAAGCTGATCTCTTAATATTTCTCATTATTATTTCAAAGTCATAAATCTCAAAAATATGCCACTTAGAAGTGACAAGTGAAAATATAGGATTCCACACAAGCAAGATGGTTTGTTTTGTTTCAATTTGCCCATCAGGCTATAGGCAGACCCATTAATTTAACACCTTTATTTGATCCTTTACCTTTGACTGAGAGATACTGGCTTCCAAGATGGTACTGATAGTTTCTTCAGAAATATTGACAGAAGAACCAATGTCCAGCCTTAACTGAGTAACATTCTGCACACACTCTTTAATTTTCACATCTGGAAGAGAAGAAAATTAATGACAACTGTACCACACTGTTCAATTAAATTTCCCAGACTGTATCATTTTCCTTAGATTTGTAGTAAGGGGTGAAAAATGACAAAAACTTCACTAATTGTGTAATTCACTTCTACTTCAAGTGTGAAAGTTTCTCTTCTAGAAGACTGAAGAACTTTTGCATCTCTTTGCATACTCCTTACAAGAGCACAGGTTATCCCAGATCACTGCATTGTGAGAACATCTGAAATTAGGGAAGCAGCCTTTAGACCTTTAAGATCCCTTCTTCCACTAACTTAAGTCCCCTTTTCTTTCTAATAAACCTCTGCATCTTATTGGACAGGTTCTGACAGGGTAAACTATGATGTCCTGTGCCAACGTGAGTGGATTTATGTGCATGTGTAAAATGAAAATAGACTGCATTAAATCAGTAGTCTCCACAAGCTGTAGCTCTTTAAAGTTTGAAGATTAAGGCAAAAGTTATTGTCCCGCAAAATGATACAGCAGTCATTTGTAAAAATTGAAGAAAACTGGAACCCACCATTTAAAGGATTAAAATTGCTGAGAAAAGCTGTCGCCGGGTTTTCTGACATCTGTAGCTCCAGATTTTCAACCACCCTGAAACAAGAGTCTTAATTTCATAAATTATCAGAATGAAGTCATTGACATTACTATATATGAAGAGTAATGTGAACAGTGAAACAGCCACTAAATGAGGTAAAAGGGGTCATGTTATGCACTATGTACACTCCCCGCGAATGCAGTAAGCAACTCGACAGACCTTCTGATGTTGTATTTTTATGGTGCAGGGATCATCTTATTTCATGCCTAAATGAGGTGTAAATATAGAGATCACAATGGCTGAATGCTCTAGTAAAGAGTACCTTATGGAGAAGCACAGCTCTAGCAACGCCTCACTTCTTACTGAACACACATTTTTAAAACCTAGAGATATAAAGCACTGCAGTTCAGGAAGAATAAAGTCTATCTTATTGCAATTTAAGTAATAAAGAGTATACACATACCAGATATTTGCTATTCAAAAACTGGATATGTGTCTAGATATAAGTGTAGCATCCAAGCTAAGTTCTTCTGTATTTTTACTTTAGTTCACTGAGACAATTCAAGCCCATCAATGAAAACAGACAAACTAGTATAGCAACAACTATGACAAGGGCTACTTCTAATGGACAACAAGTCTGAAATATTCTGTAATAACAGTTTTTTTTTTTTAGCAAATATCTGAAAGTATTCGGAATTCAAGCCTGCCAGTTCACACACACTTTTTTATGTTTCTGTCTCAGCTGCTGCACTGATCTGAACTTTTATTGTTTTCCTAAATATACCTATCTGCTCAGAGGACAAGGCCATACGAAACTAGAAATAAACACAAACTTAAGATAGCAAGATTCTGACCTGAGGTCATGGAAAACTGAAAATGTCTTCAGTTGTGATTCAAAACGTTCTCCTTGTGGAGCAGCTGCAAATACTCAGTAAAATTACAAGCACTCTTAGAAATATCCAGAATTCTGCTAAATTACTTAAATAATGTGCATTGTCTCAGCTCAATTTTCAATTTAAATGAACGAAGCTTCAAGCAACTCTGATAAACAGTATTTCTTTTGTAATTACATAATTTAGTACACAGACATATGCACAAAATGGTATTGCTAACAAGAACTCCTCGGGGTACAAAAATGCAGAATGCTTTACATTTGCAATTGTCTCTGTATGTTCCTGGTTAGCTGACATTCACAGCTGCCATTGCTGGTATCTTGCAAGGCCCTCAGGAAGCTCTCCAAAGTATTGGAAAGTTCTTGGTTTATATGTGCCATACTCTCACAATCCCCTTTGTTGAAAGCTGGCCACATTCTTTCAATATCCTGCAAAATAGAGTGATCATCATGAGATTAATTTATTGGTCAAAGTATCAGGTTTTGGCAACCAGATGATGCATATTTTTAAATGAATATGGGTAAGGCAATATGCTTTTACTTAATGTGTGTGCAACTGAAACTTAGGGAGAGGTTTTCAAGAACCAAGAAATTTTCAAAGATCTGAGTTTTGGAAACAACAAAAATATTTGTGAATTTAACCTAGCATATCAAGGAGATTCATCCCCTAGGAGAAGTGCAAATGTTTTCATTAGAATCTTACTTTCAATATGAAATGAGGTTTTATGTTTGGGGTTTTTTAGGCTATTTTTATCTTTTTCCCTAGAATAATTGCTCTGAACATCTGTTTCCATCCAGCAAACCAAAATGTCTGGCTACCCATAACTAGTTTTTCTTCCATTATATTTTGTGTAATGTTCACTTTTATCTTTTCTCCTGAATATTCACATTTCTGATTTTGCAAGTCTTTTTCAGTATTTGGAGAAGCAGGTCATAGAATGGTAGTGACTATGGTAGTGAAATGGATTTTTTCTGCAAAAAAGTGTACTTTAGAAATGAGTAATGTCTCTAATATCTGTTTGCCTCGAACCATTGGTATTCGTATCAGCAAAATGTCCAGCTGTACAAACTAGCAGAGTTATTTCATAAAGAAAAGACAAATTCCATAATAAAAGTATTCGACACATTATAGTATTTTGTCTGCCTGCTTCCAGCACAGAAACACAGAGGAGGAGTCTCTAAATGCCAAATGTTACTGTCTCCTACTGGTAATTACATGGGTTGTTAAAGAAAAACAGACTGCCTCCAGCTGGTAACCACAACTGCTAATTTAGCATGAATGGCTGTACAGAAAGTTTATTTGTATGTACCTTGATTTCACAGATGTTCATGTGACGATTTAACAGTATAAATGTACTCTAATTTATTAATTTTGCAGTATCACAATATTTGAAAGAATTAAAAATTGGTTGCTGCTGTGTACTGAATGGCAATCTAATTACAAATAGTAATTCTAGTTGTATCTACAGCTTTCAAAGCTCACCAATGTTTCACCCAGAATTCCTTCTGGGTATCACTATCATAAGCAATAAAACTACATTCATACAAACCCCAGGTTTAGCCACTGTATGGTCTCATCATTCAAACAGTAAGGAAAAAAACAAAAATTTCCATTATTTTCCAAAGTTCAAAGCATGCTGTAAAGCACATAGTAGTAGCTGTGGAAACTACTCAAACCTGATAATGATCTTGAACCACAGTGATTCCTTCCATGACAGAGAGGAGTAAGTGACTGCTTAATCGCTCTTTACACTTTGTAACAACACAGGAGAGGTTGCCAATGAAAACTGGTTCTTCTGTAAGAGAAAAATATCTGGGTTTAATCAGTTAAAAAGAATGAATAGATTACTGTAATCATATTAAAAGTTAACAAAGTACAGGTAAGTTTTTAAAAGTAAATTAAGTCTGACGTGTTAAGGCACTGAGACTGAGAAATATTTCTACCTAAAGTTATTTATCATTGCAGAGAAGGGCTAGGTTGATTCAATTTCCATTATTCTTCTCCACTACATTTTCCTGATCAATACTAAGAACAGCAATTCCTACTGCTGAATGAGAGACAAAAAGTTAATTTTTACTCTTTGGGAGCAAGAAGCGTTACTCTGAGAAGCTGTGGATATTAACCACATCTATCTACCACCTCCTCAGGCAGGCTCCCCTGATCTTTTATGTTCAAACTCTTCAGTGAGCAGTAACTTTCAAAGGGGAGGAAACAGAATTACATAGTTAGATTATGAATAAGAATTCATATAGGGGATATTTATCACCTGATCAAGCAATGAGAAAATTTTTACTCGAGTGTGCAGTCTCTATGTCTTTGGAAAAAAAACCCTATTCCTCTGGTCTGCCATGGGTTTGTACATGGGACAGCAATCAAGGCTTTCAGTTTAACAATTGAATTCTGGCTTAAGGAAGGATGAAGTTAATTTTTCTCCCATGTATTTTTCATTATGTTTAGTTTGTAAATTAAGAAGGAAGAAGAATAATCATTCATCATTGCTCATAGAACAAGCAAACCTTAGTCTTCCTCACAGAAGTAACACAATCAAACTCAGTAATGTAAATCAAGTCAAGCAATTTTCATCTTTTCTCATTAGGTTTCATAATGTTTTCTGTATCAAATGAAATACTATGACACATCCCTATGACCAGTGTACCAGAAATACGAGCAGAAATAAGAATGACAAAAATTTAGTTCCTTAATCTCAGTTATTTCAATCAATAAACTGTTCTTCAGAGGCTGAAGACAGATCCCAGGTACTTGGCACACATTTTCAGTATCACCCATTCTAAGCTCTACACTCCTATTGTTTTGGGGAACTACATCAGTAACAGGAGAGTGGAGAAAACAGGCAGAATTGTGTTGTAATCACATCTTAAGTTTTGTTTGGAAATGAAATAGGCATTAGACATCACTAATCTCAGCCCTTCCTCTAGAATCACAGGTCAATGCTTCCTAATTCTTTCTTTGCAAACAATCTGAGCATAGTTGGGTTAAAATACAAAGTTTGAAGAGAAAAGGCTTTGCTTTCCCTAAAAAAATCGTAATAGGAAGTGACACCACTAGGTCAATACAGAGCCTTTCCTAAAGTAATCATCTCAGGGGGCTATATGCAAGCAATAAAACAAACCTAACACATTGTTGAAGATGAAGTTATTCAGCCACAGTTAGCCAATCTGGGCTCAACACATCCAGAAATGAGACATGCTTCTTCCTTTATATAACTGTCCCTTCTTTATTTTCTGCCACCTATATGCTGCCTTATGGCAACTCTGGAACATTAACAAAACCTCTGTAACATGACTCAGTTCTCTGACCTGGCAAAAAATTATCCAGTAAAAATGATAATACAAAACCCAAATGTATACAATAGTATACATATACATATATATATATACACACATATACACATATGCATGCTGGATTTGAACGTCAAATCAAAGGTAAGAGATCTTGGTGTGACACAGTAATTCCAGAAGGGAGGGAAAGAGCACACAGCTGAAAATGAAAGATCTGCAAGGCCTCCTGCTTCCACTGAGATTTCATATGAACATGAACACTCTAGAAAGCAATCATCCCTTGACAGGATGTGCATGAAATTTCTTCCTGTACCTCTGCTGGCATAATTTTCAGGCATCAGTATGTTTGCATTGCTTGACTTCACCTAAATTAACTTACTTTCCCAAAAGGTTGCTCAGAGTAAAGCCTTAACATCATAGTACTAAACACATATGATAACACAAAGAGTCACTACTGTGATAACCAACCTGAAAAGATCTTAAGAACATTCAAAATAGTAAACTGGAATTTCTGCAATAGTAGGACACTAGCAGGTTGCAAATGTTTCTGAAGAATCTTGCAGATTTCCAATGCTCTGTAGAAAGATTATCAAGAAATATTATTCTCTTAACAAGGGTACCACAGAAAATTTCAACAGATTACTATGTATGGTTACAGTCTTCAAAAAACCATTTAAAGATTTCAGTATTAGCAGTTACTACATTCATCTGGAGTATTTCAAAATCAGAACATACCTCCATGCAAAAAAACCCAGCAAACGAAAACAAACTAAAAATCCCCACACCAAAAAACTTTTTTATCAAGGTAGCAAGTCATGAGCTTTTTTAAGACTTTAGGAGTGCTAGAAACCACCATAACAAAATAAAGAAAATCATAAGAGCTACAGAAATACTGAGAGCCCACACCATATACTGCCTTGATGATGAAGAGCAGAGCACTTGAAACCTCTTATAATCAGCATTTGGGGAAAACAAAACACTTTTCTAATATTTGATTTTTCAACAGATTTGGCTAATACCTGACCTTGCTTATCACTGGTTTGACATATTTACATAAAATTACTTATGGAGGTCTAAATATCACATCAGAGTCATGCATCAACTTCATTATGCCGTTTCTCAGCTGGTCTATATTGGCAGGATCCACCAGCAAGAAACCCCAGGGCCATTTGATGCAGCCAATCTTGTGCAAGTCATTCAATGAGAATTACTTAAATGCAGCAACTCAAGTCTAGCTGTATTTTTATTAAATAAATTGTCTGTAAATATTTTCTTGAAGCATAGCTTCCTCTGCTGCTGCTAGATTACATTTGATTTGAGTAATCTGGCAGGAAAAAAAAAAAAAAAAAAAGCCTTGGACCCAAGATTCCTTCAGAAACTGTATTTGTTAAAGAAAAAAAAACTTAATGTAAAGCCATTGCCCCAGTAAGGTCATCTTTTTTTGCATAAGTCACCAGAGAAATTAAGTTGAAAGCATTTCAGATATCTACCTTTGAATATAGAAAGGAAAAGAAAAAAAATTGTCTTCCTGTCAATAGTTATGGTTTCAGTGTTCAGTGTTTTAAAACACTGGTATCTTCAAATATTTGATTCTATAATAATTCCAAAGAAATCACTTCCAGTACCAATACAGATGATTTAGCAAGTCAATAACCTGGTCCACACAATAAAGCATGATACCAAATATAACTGTTTTCAACAATATAAGTTGATAAAAATGGTATTTTAGTCAAAAGCACAAATCCAAAATGAAATGAATTAAAAGTTTTGATTCAGCTGTTTACAAAGACCCATTCTGTCATTATCAACACACTGTCAAAATGAGTATATAGAAAACACTCACCTCGTTTCTTTCACTATATCCTGATGCAAATCCTTCTGTAAGAAGGTTATTTTGTTCCAGTCATGTTCTGTGGTAGACTGAAATACCATTTGCAAGATCTCTTCCAAGATGTCCAGAGTTTTGTTTTGGGAATGAGTAGAAAGTTCTCTATATAGTGCATTATCAACAAAGGAATCAATTAAGTCAACTACCTGAAGCTCAGTGTTGTTTTTATGCAGATCTTCGTCTATAACAGCAAGATCAGCAAGTGTATGAAGGAGATTATTTAACAAAACTGAATTAGCAGTAGAAGTATTATTCAAGTTTTCTCTGCTACTATCACTGAATAATCTACCAGTATAAACTTCCTTAGAATTATTTTGGAATAGTTCCAGAAAGTCAATAATGTCTTTGACAACCAGCAGTAGGTCATTCGATGAATTTTCATCAGCCATAAGGAGAAAAAGAGCATGCGTTATTTTAGAATAGTTTCTGCTGTTACACTCGCATAGAAAACTGTTTACAATGTCTTGTATGTCTTCAAAATTTCTTAACATAGCATCTGCAGATGATGTATTAAATTGATGTACCGAAACATCAAAAGCCATTGAAGAGGAGTGTCCCGTGGCTAAACTTAGTAATTGTAACTCTTGGTCTATCACAGCAAGTAAGTGTCTAACACTAAAATTCTCCAATAAATCTTCAATGCTTGTAACTATAGGAAACCAGAAGTTCTCAAAGTTATCAGATATATTACTGTTTTCATTTAAAGCTGATAACATCATAAGCATAGAGTATGTCTGGTTTCCAACAGAAGACAGCATCATTAAAGGCTGAATTGCTGAAAGGAAAGAAAGGACAGCTTCCTTATCCAGGAGTCCAGAAACTTCACTGGTCATATTCTTAACATTAGTAAGAACAGCCTTTGTAAATGATGTTTTTGAATGTCTGTTCCAATTTAAGCCACCAAAAAGATCACCCAGCTGTTCAAGAACACCTTTGGCCATTTCCATTTCTGCCACTGGAATACTGCTCAGTGTTTCTATGATATGTAAAGCTACTTGGGTCCTTGGTGTGAAGTAACAATTGTTGATTAATTGTGTATTATTCACTTGCAGTGGCACAGCATAGAGGGACAGCTCATTCCAAACATTCAGAAGCTCTTTGAGAACTGAGCCATTTACCTGATGGAGCTCAGAAAACTTCAAAAGAACAGAGGTCCATTCTTTAATCTGATGAAAAAAGCAAGTCAAATTGTGAATTATATCCATCTGAAAGTCTTCTGTCATGCATGAGGAACTATCATCCAGAGTGATGAGTTTCAGCTCCTTAAGAACTTCAGTAACTCTGGTGTAATTAAGAGTAGAACTGCTGTGCACAAAGTCACAGAGTTCAAAAACCTGATCACTCTGAGGTGTTGCTGTTGTGAGAGTCCAGCAGAATGCTGCAGAAAAACAAACTGAGGCCTCTGCAGAATCATTAGACACATCTTTCAATATCTCCAGTAACACTAGAAGACTTTCTCCTTCATTATCAAACTCTTCTTCAGTAAACATTGACATTTTTTCTTCCTGAGTCAGTATGAAAGCAATTACTTTGGATAGTGCTTCCGTGATGTTTCCATGAGCTACTCTTTCTGTAAGGCTGATGACATCAAGGAGGAGATGAAATATCTCTTCGACATCGTAGAGCTCATCTTGTTCAAAGAGTTGTGTTATTTGCCATAACCCAGTCAGGTTCCAGTTACATGAATCGTTCTCAAATGCATCCCACCAGTCTATGAACAATCCTAACTCAGAGTTCTCAGTATACAAAGTCTTCATATTTTCAAAGAAATTATTTAGGCTCCTTTGGATATGTTTGAATTGACTTATCAAGAACTCAGCATCCACGCTCTCCATATTTTGCACCAAAGCTAACACATGCTTCAGTAACTCTTTATCATCTTTTAATGGAAAGCCAAAAAAACTAGAAGACTTGAAAATTTTAAGTGTCTTCCTTACTAGTTCAGTATTCAGAGCTGTTGTTTCTATCAGTTTCTGGATGAACATTTTGTGTTCACCCTGCAAGTCTGAGTCAAGTTTACCAATCACATACTGAACTAACTCCATCAACAAACTGATGTTTTTAACATGCAAGAAAGGTTCCATCTCAATGTCCAAATGAACAGAATTGTTTTCTTGGATTTCAGAGGTTTTATTTTTCAGAAGAATTTGAATTTCTTTCAGAAGTTCTACTGAGGAAAGTTGAAGATGGTGAATAGCATTAAGGAACATTCTTGAAGTATTGCTAAATCCATGGGCTGACTGACTAAAATGGGTCTTGTTTAACATATACCATGATTGCCTCACTAAATCATTGACAACCATTTGTATTTGCCCTCCAGAGTTATTTAAAAGTGTAAAAATGAATTCGAGCACACCAATGTCATCTTTTACATAAAGTTCAGGGAGAATTAAATTTACTGTTTTTGCTATAATGTCAAAATAAACATTTACACACATCATATCAGAACCAGGTAGGGAACATTCAGGGAGTATAAAATTAAAAATTAAATTAACAAAGTCCATCACATTCATTAGTTTAGCATCTGTCTCTATGTTTCCCAGAGATCTCAGTAGAAATAAAATATGTTTTGCACTTTCAAGGTGTGAAGGTGACATGAATTTTTCACTGAGATTGCTTAATCCATGTATCCATCTTTTACAATCCTCTGCCTCACCCACGGTACTATAAAAATTTAGAAAAGAAGCAAGGCGTGATGAAAAATTTGTTTGTGAATGGCTTAAGTCTTCCAGAGTCTCATTCAAAATCATTTTGGTGATATTCTGGAAAATACTGATACAAGCTATATATTTGCCTTCAGATATATCTTTAAAGAAAGCAGTTGTGTCTTTTATCTCAGTGAGAATAATTCCAAGTTCTTTCTGGGAGAGCTTGAGAATGGTAGAAAGGGAATTTCCAGTGGAAAACACACCAGCACTCCCATCTTCTCCCTCAGATATTTCTGAGGTGAAAGTATCAAGCCAAGAAGTGAAAAACTCTCCATTAACAACCTCCAGTAGAGATTTCTGCAATTCAGTTATCACGACTCCCATAACTTCTAAAACATTTTCTAAACTGTTACCTTGAAGTGAGTTTGTGACATTAACTGCATTGTTAAAAACACTTTGAAGATTAGCAAGGAAAGAATCCAAGTGTCTCCAGTCATTTAAATTACCACCTGCTTCAATTATGATTTTCAATACATTCATTGCTGCTGTGGTAGCTTCAACAATAAACATATCTGTACTATTGCACAGTTCATCATGAGTTGTATTTAGAAGACTTTCAGAGAGATATTCCAACTCATTTCTTAGACTGACAAAAAAGGATGAATTCAAATTTAAGATTTTGGAGGCTTCCTCAAAAATCTCTGTGCAGGTTTGAAGCCAGGTAAAAGTGCAGTGCAATGCATAAGGCACACTTACCTCCTCTCCCAGGTTTGTTATATTAGACAGAGCAATGTCCAATGGAAGCAGAAGTAAGCTGTAAACTTCTGCTGAATGATCTGCAGAAGTAATGTTTGATGGATAAAAATCCATGCACCCATTATCTACCAGGCATTCTGGTATATCAAGAAATTGTTCCAAATAACAAAAGGCTGCTGTTTGAAGCTCTTCATCTATAAACAAAGTTTTAAGGCTGCTCAGAGCACTATAAACAACTTTCATTTCCTTTTTTCCTTTCTGTGCAAGAGACTGGGCCTGAAACTCAGTGAAGTTGTAAATGATAAGTAACTTTTCACATAGTGAATCATTGGTGAGATTCCAGAGAAGTTCAAATGTTTCTGACAGAAAATCAAAAACTTTGTCCCTGTCTTGGAAATCATGCCATACTTGAAAAGCTGAAATATCTCTTGAAGTCTCATAAAGAAATGTTAACAGAGTGCTATTGCTCTCAATATTTAAGACCAGAGCATCATCCTGATACAGAGAGAAAAGCATTGAAACAAGGGAAGCCACACTAGTATTGCTTAATTTTTGGATGTTTTTGAAGAAATCATTAACAATTTCTCCTAATTCTTGCACTTTGTATGTAAAAGTTTCATTTGAGACTAATAAAGAGGAAGCATTAATTACTCCACGAATGGTGCTGAAAGACCCATTGACATGATCATCCATCAACGATCCAACTTCATAGAGATTCCTTAGAAAATTTTCACTTAAGTGTTTTAAATGGCTCAAAGCATCAATATTTAACTCTGGCCCATCAGTCAGGATATTTTGGAGCAATAGCATAGTTCTATTAAAGATTTTATTCTCTGTAATGTAAAATATCATTCCAGATAAGGTCTCCAGTACCTCTTTCTTTTCCTCTTGACTCAAATGAGAGAGCTTAGAATCAAGTTCATAGAATACAATTTTCATTACATGCCAGAAAACTTCTGTCTTCTCCTTCATCCAGAATCTCTGAGGAGGCTTGAAATTTTCTCTTAACTCATTATGGAGTACAGAAACTGGAAATGAGAAATTGGTGGCAGATTTCTTCCACTCAGAAATTTTTTTCATCCATGTAATTGTATTATTCAAGACCCTTTCAATTAGAGACTGATTTGAAGAGGCTGAGTAATCAAACTTGGTAATTTCTTCTATCACTGCTACAATATGAAGAAGATGATCCATTTCGTTTTCACCAGAAATCCATAAGTTCCAATCTCTCTTCAAAAACTCTTTGAAAGATGTCAAAATTCTGAAAAATTAAGCATGATTTTTTCTTGTTAAATATCTAGTAGGTAGACAAGAAATGGTTAAATAAATATTTTCTAATTTTACAACGTAGTTCAATTTAATAAGTTCAAATATCATTTAAATAGTCAACACAACTTAACCACACAAGACCTGAAATAGCAGAAATTACAATCAATTTCGTTTTCAAAAATGTTACAAAACTCACTGAAAAGTTCTAACCATGCTCAAATCAAAATGCCAGTGTTGGCAAAGAGGTTCAAGTACACCTTTATCAGTATTAGGAAGCTTATTAGGAAGCTTGTAAGCCACAAAGAGTAAAACACCTTCAATTTAAGTATGTTCCAAGATCTCTTGTAAAAAAATAACACACATATGACTCCTAGAACAAAAGTCCAAAAGATTTCAGATGTCCTGGACTTGCTGTATATGAGTAGATTGATCCTATAGCACACAGCCATGAAAAGTATTACTGAGGCACAGCAACCTTTTATGGGAATTAGACTTTGCAGAACATGGTAAAGAGTCCAGGTCCTAGTTCACAACGGTTCATTATATACAGATGCTGATTCCTATGAGTCCTGACCTGTACTCAGGTTATCTGCTGAACCTGCAAGCAGCTGTACTCTGAATTGCAGATTTAATTTCTTTTTCAGCCAATTATTTGACTGTAGGTGAGGTTTTGAATTGCAGAAATAAAAATACTTAACAGATAAAACCCAGAAATCGATTAAATGTAATGTGAAGAAAAAAAATTCACGTTGATCTGAACCTCTTAAGTTGCAGAAAGATAAGTAAAACTTACATATCATGAGATGTAGTATATCTTTCTGAAAAGTAGGCATCTGATTTCTCATTCCATTGCTGGATCAGAGTATTTATGTCTGAAAAAAGTTTCCCTGCTTTCTTGTCATCTAGAACCTGTGACATGAAATCAGCTATGCTTCTTTCAAGTCTCAAAAGGAGCTTCTGGGAGAGCCTGCTGCTGCTGAACCATTGCTTAAACACCTGGTGAATTAGAAGCAAACAGAGTGTAACTTGTCAGTAAATCAAATCTTTAGTGCTTAAACAAGGCACTGAATTTGCAAGTCTTCAGAAAAGAAAAAAAAAAAAAAAAAAAACCAAAAAAATTAAGGATTGTAGCAATATTTCTCCCTTGCAATGTGTCTAGACTCTCAAACAACAGCCCTCATAAAGCCTGATTTTCAATACAGTTTGAACTGACCTGCAAACTGGCAAAATAGCAAGCTACATCACATACAGAACTAACATCTTATGCTGTGCTGTCCTTGCCCAAAGACACAGCAATGGTAAAAAGACAGCCAGAGATTAAACCCAGCCCACAGCAGACCTCCACAGCCAGTTACTCAGGATTGTTTCCCTTACAGTATAGTTACCTACTCTAACAACCTGATAGATGGCAGCAGCCTCAACATTCCTGGGGTCTCATTAATCAAAGAGATAGGGAGGACCCTGAGTACTCCCTTTGTGTAGGCATGGAATCAGGTGCACCAAGGTCTGGCCAAACCTACTGACTGCTCTGCCTTCTTCCACCATTGTATTTTTTTCATGACAAGTGGTTATAGCAGATTTTTTGTTGTAAGAGATATCCAGTTCACCAAGGGAATTCCCAGAGGCCAGCATCTTACAGTACTTCAAGTTGACATCATAAGGATGTTGGCTCTTGTTTTAGAAGTTTTAAAATAGCTGATGAAATTATTACTGGATTTTCCTATGGCTACAATAGTAATTAGTTAATTAGTTTTGGCAGTCACATCAATTTTTTAATTCAAGTGATCATACATAAGCAACATCTTTATTGAGAGAAAAATCAAAGGCTAAATTTTTTAGGAGCTACACAGTAAACTCCACATACTTTCTTTAGGTATTAGAAACACGTTCAGAGCAGCTTGATACGCACCCAGCTGACACTTTTAAGGGAAAGAAAACCATATTTCACTGGAAAACAAACACTAGTATTAAGGCAGTTAGGTATGTGTTTTCCTTAGGAAATATCTGAATGTTTTATCCTTATTTAAGGATAAAACATCCTTATTTAAGGATTCTACACACAACTACACATATGCCAGCATGGAGACTACATCTCAAGTTGTTCTGCCAGAGCAGAATTTTAAGATGCTCTACTGGAGATTTACTCTCATCCCCTCCACAATGCTTCAGTCAGCATTACCAGTGAGAGTGGAGGGGAATGAAATATAAATTCATTATATACTCTGTAAGTGGAAATCTGCAGTCTTCCTTCACTTTTGCCCCAAATGCAGGCTCAGTTGGAACAGCAAATGGGATCTTGCTTCTATCAGGCCGCTGTAGTGAATTATACTTCACTGTATTCATTATTAGATTTCAGATCTGTATTTGAGTTAATGAGAAAATCTGATTAAGTGGACATGTGGTGATAGATTATATTTCCCCTGGAACAATTCCTTATAAGGATTACTTTTTAATAAAATGAAAACAGTTCATGACAATAACATTTAATAGCTAACTCAGATCTTTTAACTGAGTTACTGTTGACAACCTACATGCAAAATTTGAGAATTTAATCTATGAACTTAATAAAGTCTACCTGTGCATAGAGTTTGAGCTTGCTGACAGCATGAACAAGATACAGCTCGGCCTCATGCCATGCAGGAATACAGCCTTCTTCATTATTCTCTTTGTTTGCCTCATCTTCTGGCACACTGGACAGAGCAGCACACACAAACTGTTCCAGTGTCTCTCCTGTGGGAATCTGGCAAGCACATAAGAAATTGAAGAGCATCTCAAGAGAGCTGCTGAGTGTTATCTCTGCTATCAGTTTACTTATCTGGTGAAAAAAAGAATATCACATAGTCTCCTTCAGTGAAAACAAAGCCCATTTAATCCAGCCTCATATTCTGGGGCACATACTTCAAACTACTCCCCATACAGAGTGGGTGCCCATTAGGGTGCTCATACACCTGGCAGAACAATAATGCTTGAATATGCAAAAAATTTTCACCATGCAACTACACCAGCATCACTATTTCTCCAGTCATTTGCAAATTGATGCTGAACTAACTTGGCAGTGATACAACACATCTACAATAGAGTTTTGCACTAGAATTACTGTAGCAAAGAAGCTTCATAAGTATAAAAATCACCAATGTAAAAAGCATTCAGCACAATGGTACATCTCAACCAAGTATTACATGCAGCAGATTAGTTTTAAATTGAAGTTAGCAGGTTTTGGCAGTGTGTCTAAAAGGCCTGAATTTTTAATTTATAAACTAACTTCTAACTTCTGTGTTGAAAGATTTATTAATCTAAATAACATAGTTTTTTTTAAAAATATATGTTTTTAACAGGTCATGCCAAAATAATTTAGCACATTTTAATTTTCCTTATTAATGTATTTCTGAGATATTTTACATCCTAACTTCTCTTTGCTGTAACTGAAAAATGTAATAAAAGTTTTGCAGATGTTTTGACACCAAACACCCTGGGGCATTACACACATTATTAAAGTGCACAGAACAAAAATTGTCCAGACTGCCCTATTTCTCTTCTTTTAGAGGGTCTTCAATGCCCTAAGACAAGCACACAATATAAAGATATTAGTTTAATCTATAAAGAGCTAGTGAGTTGCCTGGGATTACATAGCCAACCATAGCTAACAAGCTGAAGTCAAATTCAGTTGAGTTGATCAAACTGGCCATTACTGGTATTTTGTTAAAAGGCTGTTCAAAAGTCAAGTTTTGTTATAATTTATCCTTTTGTACAAATCAGTTAATCTTATAATGAGGTCTTCTGGAGTACAGCTCCAGATTTCACCTGGAAAAGAGCAAAGAGATTTCAGACAAATGCCAGCATGTTCTACTAAAATGTGGACTTCAGTAGAAAATCAAAAGATGTTTCAAGTTTTCTGCAGTTCAAACCAGCCCATCACATCAGATCACTTTGGTGCAGAAGAAAAATAAAAAAACCTTCTTTCAGAAAAGGGATTTTCTTCAAAATTTGACAAATTGCCAGTACATTTGAATAGCTCCATTGAGACAACTCATCAGTCAATTATATTCATATCAAGACTGCCCAACTGAGAAAAGATTCTCAATATGCCTTAAATTCTGCACAGAAGAGACAGGCATTCTTTGTCCACCAAACAAGATGAAAAATGCTGTGTGCCAAATTAATCCAGGCAGCTTCAAATCTAGGATCTAATTTAAACTCCAGAATTCTTTACAGGATTAGACAGTAGACTCAGGATTTTGCCATACCCAGTGGTGACTTCAGAAGAGCACGAATTCATTAATATACACAACTAGACCTAAAAGCATCCTTACTTGAAGAAATTCCAGCTAAAGTTCAATACACTTATTTTGATAGGAATGAAGCCAGGATATTTAGCGATCTTGTAGCTATTCACAAACATAAGATATGACTGTAGCTTCTGCAAGGTATCAAAAATCCCTTCAGGGTACAAATGAAAACAAAGATGAAAAGGAGGAACACTGAAATTTTAAAGTGGTTTACCTTTGTTAATTGTGCTGTGTAACTTAGCAGTTTTTCAACATGAAGATCATCAAAACCAAAACTGGATTTCAGTTCCGCTCTCACAGCATGTGGATTCCACAAAACATCCCCAAGAGAAAGATTATACTGAAAGCCTGAAAGAAAAAAAATTGCTTACGTCATTCTTGCTTTTTTTTCTTGTTTCTTTATGATTCATAACTTATGAAATCTGAGTACCATGTTTCTAGCTTTTGGAAAAAAAAAATATGCACCTGAACACCAGTTTCACTAGAAAATCCATGATAGCATTAGTAGTATAAAGTCAGTTAATCTGATGATATTCCAACAGCTGATTCAATAATGGTGAGATGCACAGTGATTGCCAGCAGAACCAGTAGGGTGCCATTCTGAACCATGTGTCTAATTCTTCACCTAGTTTTGCAAACATGTATATATGGGCTGGCTACAGATCACTGATGAGAGGGAGAACAACAGGAGAATACCAGAAGACTCAGGGAACTCAAGATCACCCTCCATGCAGGAGCTCCAGAATATCACCTTTGCCCCACTCCAGTCTTGGCTTTGACAGCTCAAGTGGAATTCAGACCCCATAAAATTCTCAGCCTGACCTTCTATTCAGAGCAGAACCCTATTCTAGGTGCAGAGTAATGCACATGGAACCTATTTATGTGACAGCAGACAGTTTGCCAGTGAAACTCGTGCCTGGTCTTTTCTTGAGGAGCTGTCCTGGGGCCAGGCTTACTTCTCCAGTTTAACTCATCCGCCCCACTCAAGCAGCAGATGGGGAAACATAGCCCTTCAGCTGAGACCAGAATTTATAACAAAAGAATGAAGCTGAAAGTAAAATATCTATAATGCTTAACACTCATGTCCAAACCAAGAGGCTATCCTTCAATCAAAGGTAAGAAAGTATTCTTTGCAGTGAATTATTTTCTCTGCAGATTCCACCACTGCAAGATTTTTCTAAACACAATACACTAGATGAACATACTTTGTTTATCAAATAGGTGCCAGAGTCTGATGCAATTTAGTTCTTAGTTATTTTAAAAACAGATCAGTAAATAAATGGGTTAGCACTACAGCAATAGACAGTTCAGATTAAGAATTTATCTCATACAGTTACTCCTACTGCATGCAGAATAATTCCTTACCTTCTAAGTTCCTATGCTCTACTGATGCAGCAGTTAAATTCAGTGCTGTTTCAACCACTTCATAGAAACTTTTGCCCAGTGGCATAACATCCTTCAACGATGCTAAGGTACTGAAAGTGAAAAATAAAACAAAAATCAAATTGCCTGGACACCCAGAAAACCTGCAAGGACTTGGTGGGAAAAGATCAAACCCCAGTACAGTTGCAGTTCACCTTATAATGAAAAGACGTATTTCCAAGTTGTAAAAAAATTATGCTTTTCAAAGAATCCCAAAGTACATTACAAAGATCAAATCCATATTATGTGATGGGCTAATTTCAACCATTGCCAAGATAAAATTACTTCTACTCCAAGAGAATCTCTGCTGAACTGGACAGCATTGAAAAATAGTTATGAAGGAATCGGAATGGGTGAAAATGCCTTTTACACCTCTATAAAAGCAGAATCTGGTAAACAGAAGAAAATTTCATCCTCTATGCACTGATGAGGATGCTTATTTTACTACCCAGTGAGAAGAACAAGAATTGCTGGTAAAAAATGGAAACAGAGCATTCTCAAACATGTAAAAATACTTACTCTTGAATAACTTTCAGAAATTGTGCTACAGCAGCTAACCCATCTTCTGAATAAAAGCTGTTTGATTCAAGGTGAGGGAGTGAATGCAGAAGGTTCCAGAAATATGGTTGCTTGTACAGGCTTTCTGCTCTAGAAATCATTTCCTCCACTTCATTCAAGTCCATCTTTTTGTTAAAAAAGCATATTTACATGAAACATTTCCAGTAACAGAAGAAAAAAATAAAAAGAAAAAATAGCAAGTGCCTGTTACTTCCCTATCTCTGTCCTCTTGAATTTTAGACTATTTAAACTATTTATTTATTCAAGTAGAAATACACCTCTAGCTTTAGTAATGCAGCACACTATTTTGGTGGCACCTTTGAACTTAGGGCAGCTTTTATCCAGATACCTTTCTCTGCTCTGATGGAAAATAAACTGGGAGAAAAGCTGAGCAATCTCCTTCTGCTCAGGACTGTAACTCTCTCCCAAAGAGAAGGATCATCTCTGAGATCTCAAACATGAGTATTTCTCAAGTCCAGAAATTAATTTCTAAATCTAGCATATAAAGCCAGCAATTTGCCATCCTTGCCTCACAGCTTCTTCAGGTTGGTGTGGTGTGTCAAATAACAATTTATAAAATTTCTCTTTGAAGCTCAACTGTGGTATAACCATTTCTTTTATAGGACTATATATATATATACTATATGCTATATATATATATATGTTTCTTTTATAGACTATTATATGTCTATGCAGCATATAGGATCAATCATGCTTGTTTATTATGCAGTCTTTATTGCCCTAAATTAATGTTTCACTGGGGCTTTTTTGGATAATGTAAATTTAAGCATGGTTTATATAATTAGAAGCTTGTGTATACAAGCTGTAATTAATGATGATAGGCTGCTTTCAACTAAATATTTTCTTAATGTTGATAAATATGGGTTTTTTACCTCATATTCCATTCCAGAAAAGAAATTTCACGTTAATAAAACTCCTTTCAATCAAGTATCTCATGAGCATATTAAAAAGTTATTATAAAAATACCATCTAATTTCAACTTAAGAATTGGAAATGAGGGTTTCAGGAAGTATCAGTTACAATCAGTCACATAAGGAGAAAATGCATGTTAAAGTATTTTAAAAGTGAAACTGGTGATCTGTGATAGGTACAAAATTGACAGTAACTGAGAGCCACTCATTACTGATCCATTGAGCCGCCTTCTTTTTGTTGACAATACCAAGGTGAGAGACTAAAGCATTAGGGACAGCACAAGCACTGAAGTAGTTTCACATAAAGAGCCAAATAGATTCTGGAAGGAATTATGCTACATCTTGCAAATCTCTCTTCCTTCTCCCCCACTTTAATGTGCTTGCCATATTTTCTGGATAACAAATATAATTCAAAGTAACCTCCTCAAGGCAAGTTTTCAAACTAACTGCAGTTCTTACCTTAAGTTTTGAGTTCATTGGTTGGTTTTAATAATATGTACACATTAAGATAATAGTTACTTGCAAGACATTTTTAAATATGATTTTATACAACTACACAAAGTCCAGCAGATGCACTTTTAAATTTTTTGCTATGAACAATTAGCCTTCAAGTACCTGTGAATTTTAGCTACTTAACAACCTAGATTAGCTTAAATCAGTGATCTAGAAATTAACAAACCTCTACCAAATTCAAAGACACCACTTTTTCCTTCAACAGCATACCAATATCTTTAAAGATAGTTTACTAAACCTTGAAAGGATACAAATTTCTAACCATTAAAATAAAGATGCCTCAAGATCCATAACTGCAATTTAGAAATAAACTATAAAAATACTTACAGTAAGAAAAGTGGTGATGTTGTGGAGCCCTGTAAAACCAAATATTTTTCTTTATAGATAGGCATTATTAACATCAGAAAAAAAAAATTCCATTAACAATAGCAAGTAGTAAAAAAGGGACATGGCTACAGGAGTGGAAGAGTGTAAAATAACTAATACCCTAGAAAGATATTGATCCACTTGATTTTTCTGTGCTTTCCAGTACTATTATCAAAAAAGCATTTTAAAAGTAATTGCTTACCGTTCACCTTAACACTTGATGAACTAATAGCTCCTACACAAGCAGGCATGGAAAGTACTGTTTCACCTAAATCTTTTTGCTTGAAAACTCAGCCAGAGAGGAAGGGCAGTAGTAGGTCCTAAATGCCCACCAGCAAGGCTGTGCAGTATCAGTGGTACACAGGAGTATCAGAACTTGATGTTTCCAGTCTCACTTTTAGAGCAAGACGAACTTGTTTGTCTTAAGGTCATCAGATGTGACCTACTGGAGGTTTCCCATCCCTATACAACAGAAAAAACCTCAGAAGACTTAAATTCTGGTAAGCTACTTCTGGATGTATTTTAGACCAATGTACCCAGTTATTTTAGTCATTACCTTTAAACTTTTCTCCTCACACTATTTTGTTAACTATCAAGTAATAAAACAAGGACATAGTCTTAAAAAGCTAAGTAGTTTTCTGATCATTTTCTGTTGCCCACAGTAATAGTAATCATAAAAATGGCTTTTTTCAGATCAGCTAAAGTTTTAGTTTGTTCATTTCATTTTTAAGATAAGAGTATTCCTTTGTTTGATGGTTCTCACTACCTGAAAGACAATTTATTATAAGAAAGATCACCACTTACCTGAGAATTTTGAGTTTTCCTCCCACAGCTTTTCTAAAGCCATGGTTTTCTCTGTGATCTCAATAAATCCCCTTCCAAGCTCTTCTATCTCCTTCATGAACTCTAGTTCAGGTCCTGTGAAGCTCTCTGGACCACTTTGGATGCCTGAAGAACTTTTTTACAGAAAGAAATGGGAAACAGGATGCAATTACAAACTGGAAGCAAGTGGCTGAAAGATGTGTATATACTCACGGCAGGATTCTTTTTTTTTTTTTTCAAGCTATTATGCATTGATACTACTTTTATTTAGTTCAGTTCATTAGCAAGATGCAGTACTGAGTCTCAAAAACACAGGAAGGAGGGCACTGAAAAATTGTTGAGCTGGAGTGGCTCACATATGTGAGTAACATAATTGTGGCAGCAGCCAAACACAGACACATCCAAAGAAGTCTTTGATGTTTCTGAACTCAATTTTTCTTCAGCTTTTCTCCCCTGGTTTATCATGAGTCCAGGTGAAAGTCCTTTGATGGCCTGTAACCTGAAGTTCAAGCTTTTCTATTGCATCAAAGGCAAAATGCTGCAACCAGAACAGGCAATTTGCTCAATGTCATCAGATGAAAAATAGCTAAGTCTCTCTTTTGGGGCCCTGAAGAAAGTTGGTCCTTCCTCTTTACTTAGTTTACTAAGCAACAGAACTGTGATAACAGTTCTACTACCTTAAGAAAAAAGCATTCACACCAACAAACATACAATGATTACAGATGACATACTCCTCAAGGTACCCTTCTATCTGAAAAACAAGAAGAATTGTGTCTCTGGCTACATACTTTTGCCATATGACAGACATTTTAAAACTGTCTGTTGTTAGGAAAAAACTATACAGTTTGTATTTGGGATATGATAGCTTGTTTTCTTTTCAAATACATGCAATATCCTATGCAGATAGAATGCCATTGTCACTACTGTCTTTTTTTTTATCCCAAATTGGTTGACAGCCAGTAGGCTTTTGGGAAAAAAAAGTCTCAAACTTTCACCAGCCTCAAACTTCAATGGATTAAAGGCAGAATAATTCCTCACCATATATTTCTTCCTTTTGAATGGTGTTGTAGAAAGCAGGTTGCTGTTGCTGAGGGTGATTGATAGCTGCACTTTAGCTATTGCTGTTGAAAACTACCACATAAATTCCAATATTATGACACACCAACTACCTGAAATTTCAAGACAGCTAGAAACACTGGTGATTTGGAAAACAGGAACACTTAACTATGTACTGAAAACTTCCTGGCACTGAGCTTTTCAAGCATGAACAAGTGGCCAGTACTTGACCAAAAATCAAATCAGAAAAAATATACTCTAGCTCAGTTTCAATTGGCTTTTCCCCAGGGATTTTGGATTTGTTGCATAGATTTTTTTTTTTTCCTGGACTTTAAATTGACAGATAAACTCACAAGAAAAGGTCATTTCAAATCACTACAAGTATTCAGAGAAGTGAAGCAGAAATGCAGTTCTTCAACCAAACAGTTCACCCTTCAACCTAGATGATGCACTTCCCTCCAACCCTGTCTTAGAAACATTGCAAACCATGGGGGAAAAGGGTCTGCTCAGCAATAGCTTCTCAGACAAGTAAACCTCCCCACTCCCCAGTTCAAGTGAGAAAAAGTGCTGTCTCCTCTTCATCACTTAGCTTCAAAGTGTTTCAGTGATAGAAACTGGTAAAAAGGCTTCAGGTCCTTGCCTGTGGAATATAGCAAGTTCAGCTGGGCTGCCCCTTTAGTATCTCTGGGCTTGAGGGGTAGGAAGACAAACCACTGCCCTGCATGGGGTCCCATGAAACACGTGAGGGGGCACTGGAGAAGATACACGGGTCAGAAATATTAAAGAAAATGTGCGGCAGCTCTTGGAGCATGGTGGCTCTGAAGAGCTTCAGGGAGAAGCACAAGGAAAAGCAAGCAGATGGTGTAACTGGTGAGAGACCTGGGAAACAGGATGGGGGTGTAGATATCTAGGGTATGGAAGAAGGATAAAAATTCAGGCATAAACCCCAGTTACTACAGAAGACAAGGCAGCATACGCAACCTGAAAAACTCATAGAAACCTGACACTCCCAAACACAGTCCTCTGAGTGGGACAAGAGGAGGTGTTCATCAGATGTGTTTTGCTGAACTATTGGCTTTATGAGAACTTTCAGGGCAGAAGCAATGTCAGCCAGCTCCCACTGGTAGCCCTCTCTTGCTGTCAGTGCCACAGCCCTTCCTCTGATTACTCTTGGAGCCAAGAGCAACCTCCTATGAAAATGTCAACAGGTGGGATGCTAGTTATCAGGCCCAGTTTTATGAAACAGATACAAGCATTATAGAAGTTCTATTTGCTGAATATTGATGATAAGTTTGAAATTATATTATATTTTTTCAACATGATAGTAGAGGACCATATTTAGCTCCTAACAGGAATGTTACAAGATATCACTAGTTTCTTAATTTGGCACAAGTTACACAAAATAGCAGGAAGCTGTCACCATCTTGCAGGAAAATATAAGAAACTAGACTTCAAAACTAGCTACAGGACAGTCAAGACAAGCAATTGTCAGATAGTGTGCCAACAAAATTGCTTAATTGTTGTACTGCTACTCTCCCAAAAATCCTTCAATATGTGCTTTCTGAACCACAGAACAATATTAACTTACTTGTGTATGTGTAAAGGAAGCCAACAGCAGTTGCTAGGAACAATAAAGAGAAGCAAGTGACAACAAACAGGACAAAAGAAGGAAGCCAGTAATTTGCAGCAGAGGACATACATAATTAGAACTGGGGTATTAGGAAAAGGTGTGTGTTTATATATAAAGATATAAAAATAAAATGTCATTAACATCCATAGTAACTTGTCCCCAAGTTGTACATTTTCATAAATACTTGCATGAGAACAGAAATAATACTCAAGACATAGCTCATACAAGTTTTTACCATGACAAAACACTGCAAAAGAGAAAAAAAGACTCTGTATCACTTTGAGCACGTAAAAGCAATTGACACTTCCTAAAGCCATGACTCAGAAATGTTAATTCAGTTGGGATTACCCAGTTACCCAGAATAACAATAGGAACATTTCAGAGCTCGTCTGAGATCTCAGCTATGATATGCAATGCCATTTAGACTGGTGATTTTCATAAGCTTCTCAACAAACTCTTGTCTCAACCTCACCTTTGTCACCACATTAAAAAATCCTCTCTAAAACTGCAAAGCCCCGGCTTTGCTGGCTCCCATTCTGTAGCATCTTGGGACAGTCTGGAGACTTACATCTCCATCAGCACCAGTACACATACTGGACGAGAGTTTATTGCTTCACTGTCAGAGAAAGAAATTTCCCCTCCATGTTGCATAGTATTATAATCCTTCTAAAATGCAAGGGACAAAAAAAAATGCAAAGAACCAAAAAAGTGTTGCTCTGAACTGGCTAAAAATGGAGAAAATTCATGTTTAAAATTCCTTTTCTCCCCGATACTCTGACAATCTCTAAGCAAGATCATGAAAATTGTCTAGTTTAGCAATAATATAACAAAAGACTACAAAAGCTAGCCCAGAGTTACTCTATCAACAAGCTGTTGCAGACATACAGCTATCTTGCAGAATTGTGTCTGTTTCGTTTGAAGATACACATCATTATAGAAAAAATTGACTCTAAGCAATTCTCATGCAAGTGCTCACATTGTTGCTTAAACCTGTCTTGAATTTGTTTCCCCACACCTGCTCTTGTCCACAAGTATCTTTTCTGATACTATACCACTGAAGAACCAACAGAGGACCAGGTATCCATCCTGCTCCAAGAGAGAGGTCAAGGAAGGGGGTGAGATGACCAAGAGGAGGCAACACCATCACCAGCAGGGCATCTTCCTCCAGGATCCTCACCAGCCAGCAGCCCCAGAGGTGGGTCATGGCTCTGGCCACAGCCCCAACACAGCAGGATGAGCCCAGGAGTCCAGACAGGTGCCAAAGGCGACAAAGCTACTGCATGGATCTGAGGGGTCCATCCAGGAGAAGATTTAAGACAGACCTGGGGCTTTGACACACCTATAGGGTGGGGCTGGCTAGTCTGCTACTACTTGTATCTAAGTAAAGAAAAATAAACTAATGTGCTTAAAATTATATTTTCAATTCCTGTTTTCATGATCTTTGTGGTTCTAAGTTGGAGAAACCATAAGCTTAATTTTCTTTCAGGTATTGAGGAATCTAACAAACACAGATCTAGGAATGTGAGCTGCAAGGGCAAATGTCACCACATTTTGCAAAAATTGCACTGGAATTAAGAGCACTGGGAATTCATTATGTTTCCATGCATGTTCACTCTCAGTTTTGAATGTGTGGGTTAGGCCATGGGTTTCAGTACTACATCCTTTTATCTCCTTTGCATGCTCTCAATTTTACTCTGTGCTCCTCTAAACTGGGGTTTAGGGGGTGGAAGATTCTGGAAACAGTAGGGAAAAATGTCTTTAGCCATAGGAGCTCCTTAATATTTTCTCACTCCTCTACTCTGAGATGCTGCTGGGTGTAACAGCCTCACAGGGAATAACATCAGGGAAGAGCTGAATGCCAGCAGCTTTTGCAGTGGTTGAAGAGAGGAACAAGGAGCACATCCTCAGAGCTTTTGAAATACAGATGTTTTTCAATGGCATCAGAGGAAGTGGCAGATTTTGCTGCAAATCAAAGTTAATGAGGTATTTGTAGCCTCCAGCTGGCTCCTATTCTCACCTTTCCAAGGCTGTTAATGGAGTCTATTGCCTGGAGGATGCAGTTACATCTGTGAGGGCACGGACAGCACCAGGATGACTTCAGCTCCTGGATCAGCCCCCTCATCAGGCAGCCCGGCTTAGGCTGCTCATTGGCAAATGGTTGTTCGGTTGCTTCTATGGTTTTCATAGTGGAGGTTTCAATAAGAGTCACAGAGCTACTTCTTCCAAAAGACAAGAACTATTTTTGAAACTGATAGCACTGATGCAGAGCATACCCTGAAAACAAACGGGTTACATGCCCATGCAAACTATACACAGACTTCAATTCAGCCTGGAAAAACACAACAATTTTGATGAAAAAAACATCCCTGAAAATGATTATAAAGAAACACATATGGGTTCATATAAATGCTTGAAGGGAAGATAACTGATACTATTGTTCCTATGTCACCCCTTCTCTCCATTCAGCAACGTTTGGCTGATCAAGCTGACAGTCTTTATTCCTAAGGCTGTTGGCAGCCAGCATAAGTCAACACAGCCCTGAGGTTGATTTAATTTATACTGATGGACCTGCTGGAACAGACTGACCTCAGAATGAACTTCCTCCTACCTTTTTTACCCCTTTTTCTTTACCTAGGCTATATGCCACTCAGTGCAGCCTATTGAGTGCAGAAATATGCATACATGTGTGCAGTTTACTTTTTCAGTTGAAACAATGAAAGCCACTGAATAATTTCCCCAGTTCTTAAGTAGGTCTAAGACTGCCTCCAGGACATTCTTTTCTGTTTTTCTTTTGAGCTGAAATATCATTTGGGCAGTTCTGGCAAAGCAGTGTAAATCATAATGCAGAGCAGTCAATACAGTTCAGAGCTTCTGGAGTTTTTACACACTTAGATGGCATCTGGGCTAGTGATATAAATAAAAACTATCCTTTCAGGAAACAAGGTTTAAAATGGCCAACAGTTATTGTAACTCTATAATCCAGTAATACAGTATGGCCACAGCAAGTAACTGGCTACAGGCTTTGTACAGAGTCTGCAAGACCACAACACAGTGGTTTGTCACCTCTGCTTTGTCTGAACTTGTCTTAACGTGCCTGCAGTTCTGCTTTTGACTTGGTCTAGTTTTAACTATTTTTTTTTTCCTGAACAGGTTGCTTTATTTTCATTTCTCATTGTATAACGCCACCATACTTTTATACAGATATATAGAACAAATAATTGTTCACTGCAAAATATTTATGATTAACATGGCTAAGCAGTGCAGTGAAATACAAGCCCAGTGTAATAGCAGAGGTCTTGAGAAGTGGGAACACAGGATTCAGTGCACTGAAGGGTTATAAGAGATGGAACAGAAGCTGGCACTGAGGACCCTATGGCTATAAACAACTCACCTGGGGTCAGTTAAAAGGCAGAACTATATCTGAACAAAGGCAATTTATAAATACTAAGAAAAAAGAACAGGTACCTAACACAGGTAAAAGATAACATATACATTCAGATGTACCATATAAATTCAGACGTATCACAGAGAAGCAGACCAATGCAGTATAAAAACACATTAGCAAACACAAATTATCCCAATTGCACCTGACTGAAAAAGAAACCATCAACAGTACAACCACATTCTTTCAAGTAAAGGGCTACAGATCATGATTTACCATAAGGATCCACCACCACCATACCAGGGCTACTGACCCTATGATCTAGAGCAATAGTGGCAAGGTAAGCATGCCCTCAGGAAAAAGAGTAGAAGCTAAGTGGCTGTGTAACAATTTTAGCTATGTTACTGTTGTTGTTCAGAGATACTACTCTGATACAGTTATTTCTGTTTATATTTTGTGTAATAATTGATCTGGACCAATAATGATTCATGGCTTCAACTATTAAATTTTCAACTTTAGTAATAAATTATCACTTTATGTGAAGAGTGCTTACCCGTAAATATAAATTATTTTGCACGGTCTTCATCTTAGTCAACAGCTCTCTACATAACTAGAACAGACTGTCTAGATCAAATGGCCAGTATTAGTGGTACTAGAGCTTTCAAACTCTCTGCATGCTGGATTTATTGCTATGTGTAAACTCCTACAATAATAAACTGTAAGTACTCAATATTCATATAGATTTACCTAGCTCAAACTTCTAAGATCTTTTATGGTAGATAATATCAATTTTCTGAGAGTACATGCACATATATACACCCATATGTATTCTGATTAACTCATCTTAATTTGCCTTGTTATTATATTTTGAAAGGCTGCTTATGAGTATATACTTCAGTCAATTTGCATAATTGTTATTGCATCTTGTCCCTCTTCAGCATTTTGAAGTAGACTCAGTTATTATATTTCTTATTTAAAAAAAAAAACAACCAAACAAAAAAAAACAACACAAATTCAATTTCATAGTTTTTCTGTTTGCATTCTGAGATCATGTGTCAGGGCTCTCTTATAGACAACTATTTTAATTCTTTTTATTTCAGAGCTTCTGCTATTGCTTTTTGGTTCTTTCAGGATCTTCTTATTCAAGAGTTATCCTTGTTCTACTTTTCTGTTTACTTGTCCCATCATGGATACTTCCAAACTATTCAGCATTTAAATTCATGTATGATAAAATTCTTGTTGCTCAGTCTCATCCTTGTGGAATAAAAGACTTCATGGGAAAGCATAAAAGCATGCTCTCACATGGCAGCAGTGAAGGATGAGAATATCACAAGATACCTCCCCAGCTTTCCCCAAAAGGAATTTTTAGTGTCAAAAAGCAGCATGAAATACCCATGAAAGGCACAGAAAAATTAGAAAGAGGCATGACTAAAGCCCTGAATCTTTTACATTTATAAGGATACCGAAGGAAACTTCTAGTGCACAGTAATGAAGCCTCTACTCCACCAGTCTACAAAATAATATTTCCTGTAGAATAAAATGCACTGTGCTACTGTCAAATTAATGTTTCTTACCGTAAGCGACTGGCTTTCTGTGTGGTGTAACTGCTGTTTTTGCATCTTGAACCAACATTACAGAAAAGGGTCCTCATGAAAGGGTAAAGTCCCTGACTTGGCAAATCCCGAGCTTCTAAATAACCTAAAACCAAACAGGGGCAGAAATAAAACTAGTAACATTGCAGTTATAAACCTGGACCACTACATTGTGTTCCCTTCTCCTAGGAAGTGGCTTTATCACCTATTAACAATGAATTTGTATCAATAGCAAGAATTCCAATTATGAAGATCTAGTTCACCACAGACAATGTTTAACTTCTGTGCCAGACTGTGACAGCAGAGTAACATTCAAGAGCAGTCTTTGGAAAGTTGAATTTCACATATGTAACGCAACATCATAGATAGACTAACCTCACCCTGCCTAAAAATTAGTTGTGACCTAGATTAGAATATAGAGTTCTTGAAAGGACATTTCCCCCTTTCCTTTGCGTAACCTTTTGGCCATTACAACAAAATTAAGGGAATGAAATGAGAAACAGATGAGAAAAGAAGCAGTTGGGCTCGTGCTCTTACTTAATGTTCCAAATATAATGATGTAAAAAGGGTAAATTTACTATATGTAAATAAAATTCTAAACTCCTAATTTTATTTAAATTCGGGTGTTAATATTTTGGAGTCATTTACCATTAGAAATTTCACCATTACTCAAACCATCCTCCATTCCTCAGGAACTGTACCTAATGTATAAAATCATTAACTTTGAGTTTTGAATGCTTAGTGTCATTTGCAGTTAATCATTATTTTAATTTAGCATATTTCAGTTCCCATGGCACAAAGCTCTCTGAGCACATACACTGGACATCTTTCTGCTAAAACAAAATGGAAGGTGTACTCCAAGAACAAACCTAAGGTTCTCAAACCACTAGCACTCTTTGCATTCTTAGGTCTAGACTACAGAGAGTCTAAAGTAAATTTATCTAGTGCACACTAGACTCTGCAGATCTGCAGGTTTTTTACCAAAATGGTTTCTAATGTAGTTAAAGGTGGTTTATTCCCAGTGTACTGATGTCTGTGAACAACAGAATAACAAACTCAATAGAGCATAATATCAAAAGTCATTCTTCTCTGAATGAAGCTGATGTTTGACAAGATAAAAGCAAAAAACTTTATTGAGCAGAGGTGGTCATAACAAATTTTTAAGCATTGATGGAAGTGGAAGAATTCACCTTTTACAAAATATTCATTGTAAATCCCAGGAAGTGGGCAGGGGTAAGATCCATCTTGTCTAACTGTTAACACCTCCTACAGAGTTACCTGCCTTTGAAGGAGTCATCTAAACTCCATTTGTCAACAGAAAGGCATAAGTTACACTAAAACACAAGTAACCGACCTTACTCCAAAGTAGGTGTCTAAAACTGACCTGACAAACCAGGCTTTAAACTTTACATTTCTTTCTTGCCAAAATATGACTTGCTGAGATCCACAGCTAGACAAAATTTAATCCCAGTATAAGGATCTTTCCATTGATTCCGCTACATTTAAACCACCTATTCTGGAGTATCTTTAATATTTGCTAAACATTAAATATTTCCTAAATACACCTACAAGCAAAGGCAGCCAAAATAGAACACAAGTGAAACAAAACATACAGTTTTCCTTGTATTTTGGAGGTTCCTGGAAGCGAATTGCAGCCAGAATCAAGAACAGCACACATGGCCAGATTATTTCAGTGAGAGACAGGATCTGAAACAGGAAATCAAAACACTGTAAGTACTATAGAAAAAAGGATTTGGAAAAAAAAACAAACATTAAAATTCATATAACTTTGAATCAAAAAGCATTTAATATCCCCAGAGCTACAAAGTCACTTCCAACACAAACCATTCTATGAAAAATGCTACTTGCTTGCCACAACAGAAAAGCAGAAAACATTGTATTTCTCATTTACTAAGACAAAGCAAAATCCTATCAATACAGACAAATGGAAAAAAATTGTCCATCAATTTGGAATAAGGCAAGACTCTGGCTGTGAAATCTAGATTAGTTCACCAAAGCAAATACAAAAATGCTCTCATTATGGACAGTCTTTTTCTTTCATTTCCTCTGCATTAAGTCATTAATATTTTAGATAGCTGTGAAATTAATTGGACATCCTCCATTGACACTCCATAGCAGATCATCAGAGGCTCACTCTTCCAACTTCTATAGGGTATGATATAGCACATGGCCCAAAATTTTGAGTGCTAATTTTCCTGTAGATTTCCATGGACTTTGAATTCAGCCAAGCAAGTTTCATTTATTTCAGGTGGTGGACTTCAGTTAGTTGGTTTTGGCCAATTCCTGGGGTTTTTTTGTCTGCAATTACATTTTAGAAATATTTTAAATTTTTATCCCACTGAAAATCATTGCTAGATGGTACATATAAAGCAAAACAAAGAGGAAGAGACATTTATGTATATAACTGAGTGTCATCTGGCAAGAAGTACAGAAGAATACTCTGTGACTAGAAAAACCATGCAGGCTGTAACATAGTAAGATATGTCAGGTACCAAAGAGTTAAGAACTCTCCTCTAGTGTAAGCTCTTCCAAAATTATATTTGTATATCAAAAATATTGAAAAATCTGTCATGCAGGGAAGGGCTATTATTCCAATTCCAGGACCACAAGCCAAAGATTCTTAAAATACAAAAAATAAAACATTTTTAAAAGCAGTACATTTTTTTTCATTTTCTTTTTTTTTTTTTCCCCATAAGCCTAGAGTTCAAAATTAACATTGCACAATACCACTAGGTTTGGAAGTGGTAAAGAAAGGCACCTAATGAAAGGATAATAGCTGTAAGCAATAGCTACTGTCATTATGATCTGCATTTTCCTTGGGTCTTGCCGTTCACCTGAGAAACCTCATTGTGCATAAGTAATAGGGTATATAGCAATGATTTTGGTGAGTCAGTAAATTTCAAGATTTGATAAATAGATAAAATTCATGACTGGAGAATATCAGAGAGACAAGCAAGTATAAGCCTATTAGAATAACATATGTTGTCTAAAAGTTTTAGGGAAACAAAGAGTTTCCCTATTTTCCTCAAGAATTTCAGTAGAGATGAATGGCTTACCAGAGGTAGACTCCACAATCTAACATGCTTATGCCTTTCTTTGACATATTGATGTTAATAACAATTGCAAAGAACATAGGAATACTAAGAGATAACACCTTTTTCCACATTGCCATGGTCTACTCAATCTGCCCTTACTACCATCTCAACTATTGCCTGAGCAGTAACAACATAAATGATGCTTGGACATGAGGGAATCAGAAATAGTTATTGGTTGCTGGATTTTTTTCCCCAAACCCTAAAAGGCCTTTTAGCAGTTCTGTCCTTTCATAAGCTAATTGGTTTTTTTAGATTAATAATGCAAACCCCACTCAGCTGGCTTGTAGCAGAGCATGTGAAAACAAAGGAATCTGGGATAATTGAGAAGGCAGCTGTTGAGGCAATAACAAGTTGGGCTCAGAAGGAAATAAGTGGGGAGGACCTCATAAGCCATTGACTTTGACATGAGCAAGCAAAATTAATCTTATTGACTAAGTTATTCCCCATGAAGGTGGGAAGTAATGCTGCTGTACAAGGCATAATCATGTTCAAATAGGAAAGGAACCAAGAGGGAGGGTCCAAAGTGAGGGTGTTTGGAAGATGGCAACCCTTGAGCAGCTGCTTTAACCAAGCACTAAAGCAAACTGGGGTCTGAGAGCTCATGCCAGCTGATGAGTTACACCTGGAAGAAGGGTAAATTTGTAATGGAGCATTAGGACCAGGCTGATAGAAGCAGAAAACTTTGTAACAATTCATAATTACTTTAATTTTTTTTATTTTTTTTATTTTTTTCCCTCGATAAAAATCCAAACATGCTAGACCTAGAGCACTCATCAGTAAAGAACTTTTAGGGATGCTTATGTATTTTAACATAAGGAAACATGGAAAAAAGGAGTGTGAACTGTAAAGGACAAAAGCAGGACAAAGATGACACTCAGTGCAGCAGCAGATGAAGATCAAGAATTATACAAGCATTTTCTCTTATGCTTAACATTATTCCAAAATTAAAATAATCAATAGTAGCAAGTTTTTTAAAAGACATAGTTTTAAGATAGGCAATGTTTCTGTTTTCTCCTAATAGCCATATTAGAAGCTACACACTCAATTTTACATTGTAATTAAAATCCAAATTCTCCTCTGAGTTAGGGTACCAGAACAAGAGAATTTGGGAACCACATTTCATCCTTTATCTAGCTGAAAATCCGCATAATAATAAATACTAAGTAAACAACCATTAAGAAATGCAGTGATACAAAAATTTAGTAATATAGTTGCCTGGTAGTATGTATCTTCTGAGCTTCCGGAATCTGTAGTTCAAAAGAAAAAGCTTCTAAAAACTAAGAAAGGTGATGAAATAAGAATCTTCTACATAATTACAGTTTCAAGCTCCAAATGCTGTTCAAACATAGACGCAGTGTCTTCGAACCAGGTTAATAAGAGGTGCTGATTTCGGCCTGAATTTCAGCCTTCACAGAACACTTAAGCCTTTCACAGCCCCTTCACAGCTCACTGTGTGAGATCAACTAATGCCACATGACACTCATGACACATCAACATTCAACAGACCTCACTTGTCTTCTAGTCCTAACTGCTGATAAATAACCATGAGGAGACAATTGCCTTCTACAGATAAAAGTACCCAAAATAGTACAGGGATGAAGCAGATCAGATCTCTCAGGAGATGCTTCTCTCTCCAGATTCACAATGGTCTGGCCTGCCCTTGGCACAGGTGGACCATGCAGCTAGATTTCTCCCTGCATTACTGTAGATGGAGTGCCTTCATGGCTCAGTGTTTGCACAATGAGCATATAAGGAGGTTTTGCAGATTATCCAGAGCAGCTCCTGGTTCTGGACAGTCACAATTTAAGTTTGCTTTGGGTCATTCATTGTAATTCCCGGTTTGGGGAAGCCTGCATATCCATGAGCTCACTATTCGGGAAAGCTACCAAAAAGGCAAACTTCAGACTTGAGTGAAGATTTTGTCCTTCAGAAATACATAAGGGGAAAAACTAGGCAAATCAAGGAGAGAAATAGATAACATGGAGGACAACAGGAGATACTGGGAAGCCACTTAATGCACACCGGATTTAAGTACAAGTAACAGGGAGCAAACAGGGAGAAGTATTTAGGAATAGAGGAAAATGTAACCAAGATTATTCCTCCCCCCAAAAAATGTCTTTAATATTAAAAAACATAACCTGAAATAATATGGGGAATAAATTCTCTCCAAATCACAATTTTATTGAAGTGAATTTTTTCTGAAATTAAAAACTGTATGTTTATTTGATTTAGGTAATCCAAAGCAGCCAATATCCTTTATTGCAAATCCCCACGTCATCACAGACAAGGGAAATCAATGACAAACTATTAATTTTAGTAATTTTTTTCCATAAAAATGTTATCTCACTTGAGAAAAAGTGTTCTTCAATCTTAAAATTAAAAATTATGTCAATCACAGTAAAAATGAAAGATGACATCTCATCTCACGTTTGAGTAATATTTTGACTGCTTTTGAAGTAGCTGCCACATTCTTCTGCATATTGAAATTTGAAAGGTTAAATTAGGCTTTGTAGAGTTGATACGAGAGAAAATATGGTAGTATATGAAATTTTAGTAGAGTCCTTGCTTTTCCCATATCTAGATTTTTATATCAATTGTGCACATTTTCTTATATTACCAAGAAGTACCTGTAATGTATAGAAAATTTATTTTTATCCTTGCCAGTGCTGCACACATTGGTAGTATCTAATGTCAATTAACAGATAAGCTGTGGCTCTCTGAAATTTCCATGAGATTTCTTATTTCATTTGCAAATTGGTGAGCATTGTTGTATCCAGGCATTCTAGAGTTAAAACAATGTTTTACTCTACTTGCATTTTCAACAATTAGGAGACCAAAGGCAAAACAAGAACCACTTGCAGCCAGCCCATCTGCCATGAATAACAATCTGCCATGAAAAGGGAAAATTTACAAATATACTATTTCCAACAGATACTAAAAGAAGATTTACAGTATTTCTTTTTTTATCATTAAAAAAACTCACCGGTTGCCTCACACGGCAGAGCCAATTCTTCCAAAACAGAGCCTTGAACTGCTGTACAGTGTGCCCCATAATGTCTTTTCCTTCCTTCATCCACTTGTGGAGTGGCTTCCTAAGGACTTGCTAACAAAATCATCTCACCAAGCATTCTGAAGGTATTATTCAGGAGCTGATTAATTCCAGTACTACAGAATGGTGCAAGAGATTTGCCTGCTTGCTGAGAAAAGATGAGATTATGTTTCTGGCTCTTGTTTTGCATTCGTTGACGAATCTCATCTTTCCATTTGCTTCTCAGTGCAATGAACAGTAAGGGGGTGGGTTTGTATAAATGCCTTCAGGGTGCTTTACTCCACAGTAAATATTCTACACTTGTTTTTTCTTTTATGGAATAAAAATTATTGCAAACAAAAGGAAAAAAAAAGGAAAGGAAAAAAAAAAAAAAGAAAAAAAAAAAAGGAAAATAAGCACAATATATAACCACATAGCCCTATAAGTGTCTGTATACTTCTAAAATACTGTTTTATATAAACATCCAGCCACTGGAGTGGTCCAATTGTATCATCATATGCATGTTTCATTTTATCTTATGAAGGGTGCATTTGACATTACATAAAGGTGCAATATTCTATTGACTCAGAAAACTGTGTTAATTAATTTCCATATGCCACCCAAGATGAAAATCAGTCAGCATTTCCTTCAGCAAAGGGAAGGAAGGGCAGTTCCTGAAGCTGGGGGCAGGAGGGGAATCTGTAGGAGGGCAGGCCGGCCACCCAGAGACTCAGGAGGTGTCTGGTGGTGCAGAACTGTGGTGTCTTCTGACTGCTCTGCCCTTCCGGAATGCCACCTTGAGAAAAGGAGTGACTTTTCTCTATGTTTTGTTCTACCCAAACAAATTGCTTAGGATAGAATCTGGTCCCAGAAATGCTCCCCATGGAGACATGATACAGTCATTATAGAAGGCAATTCAACCCACCTAAACTCCTAATCATGAATCACAAATGAGGATGGAGTGATGCCTGTGCAAATATTTCTCAGCGTTGAGAAAAATTGCATCACTATACTTTCTACAAGATATGTTACTATTGAATGAAACAGACATCCTAACATTCACAGCTGTTTTTCCAGATTAAGAGTAAAATCCCCCAAAATATAAACTATTTTCAGACAAAAAAGTAACCATTGAGGAACCCAACTTCTACTAGATTTGAGCTAAGGTAGCAATCTAAATATTAATAAGTCTGATATTGATTGCCATGAGCAACTACGCATCTGTAGATTCATTGAGCTCTGCCAGCTTCCGTTGGATGAGCTTCCACTTTTGTCTTACATCCAGTTCCTGAGCTTCCCTCTGTAGCAAGACGAACCTCTTTTAGGGAACGGTGCTTCAAGGTCCAACCAGGTGTTCCAGCAGAGACTCACGAGTAATGCTCTAAGCAGGGTTGACCAGCCTGGATCGGTGCTGTTGCTCCAAGAGCAACTGACCTCTCTGCTAGCTTGCTCAGGACTGAGCTGAGCCTGTGCTTCAAGCCTCACCTTTTATTGGCCCCCTGGTCCTGCTCATGCGCAGTTGGGGCCTGCCCTCATCAGGCACAGGTGGGCTTAACACAAGCTCATGCCCACTGCCTGGCAATTAGTGGCACCTGGTTGCCACATTTCACTGCATCCCTCTCCCAGGCTTTGCATTTGGATCACTCAACAGCAGGTTTTGGTCCTCCAAAGTTTGTTGTAAAGCTTAGTTACTCCACCCCATGCAGTGCTACAGGCTGGGGACAGAGTGGCTGGAGAGCAGCCAGGCAGAAAGGGACCTGGGAGTCTGCATTGACAAGAAACTGAACATGAGCCAGCAGTGTGCCCAGGCGGCTAAGAAGGCCAATGGCATCCTGGCCTGTATCAGAAACAGCGTCACCAGCAGGTCCAGGGAGGTGATTCTTCCCCTGTACTCAGCACTGGTTAGGCCACAGCTCGAGTACTGTGTCCAGTTCTGGGCCCCTCAGTTCAGGAAGGATATCGAGGTCCTGGAACAGGTCCAAAGGAGGGCAACCAGGCTGGTGAAGGGACTCGAGCACAGATCCTATGAGGAGAGGCTGAGAGAGCTGGGGCTGTTCAGCCTGAAGAAGAGGAGGCTCAGGGGAGACCTCATTGCTCTCTACAACTACCTGAAAGGAGGCTGTAGCGAGGTGGGAACTGGACTCTTTTCACAGACGACCTTCAACAAGACAAGAGGACACAGTCTTAAGTTGTGCCAGGGGAGGTTTAGGTTAGATATCAGAAAGAATTTCTTCACGGAGAGGGTGATTAGGCTATGGAATGGACTGCCCGGTGAGGTGGTAGATTCTCCATCCCTGGAGACATTTAAAAAAAGACTGGATGTGGCACTCAGTGCCATGGTCTAGCAACTGCTCCAGTGGGTCAAGGATTGGACTAGATGATCTCTGAGGTCCCTTCCAACCCGGCTAATTCTATGATTCTATGATTCTATGATTTCAGTAAAATGAATTATTAATCTGTTAAAATCTTTGTATTCAAAATGCTGCAACTTTCTTTCTTGAATACATTTTCCATAGGTTCAAGGAGTAGAGGAAAAGTGTAGAGAAAACATTAATTCATAAATTTTTACTTACTAATAAAAATTCCCTGGCAGAAAAGCTGCTGTGTCAGCATATGACTTGCTGAATGCTTTTATTCCTCAAATATGGTGGTGCCACAACCCACAAGGTGGGTGCAGCACTGTTACCTTTCACAAAGTGATCACAGCTCCCCAGAGGTGGGGCCCAAACCAAGTATCACATCCCACAGAGTTGGTACAGCATTCCATACCTGAGAGTGGGCACAGGGAGAGTTTCCCAGAGTGGGGGTTGACCCAGGGAGATTCAGACTAGACCCCCTTGCTTTCTAAACTCCTTCAGAGAGAAGCCTGGGTGCAGATGGGCCCAATCTTCCTCTATTAAATTAATCTCTTTCAACAGCCCATTCAGCAAGATTTAGTTTGGGAATTCTCTGTGTGTTACTCAAGGAGTAAGACTATTACCCCATAGAGGTTTGTACAAAATGTAATTTTACTTAAAAAATGGGTGAGATTATAAGGCATAACAGACTACAAGAAGCAGGGTTAGAAATGATGGTACTTTCAAAGCAATGGATTACAAATTAGCAGAATTTAAGGAAAATGTCAAAACAGCAGGTTACAGCTAACAAAACTTAACAAAGCAACAGGGGTTGTAAAAGGTAACAAAGTTTCAAACCATGTTATCCTTATGTGCCAAGATAAGGCTAGAAACAGAGTGAGAAAGGAAAAAAAGGAAAAGGGGAAATAGGAAAGATACCACCACCCTTGGATCCAGCAATGATCTTGGTAAGAATTTGTGGTCCTTGGACGGCAGGTGCGGACCCAATGCTTCACGTGTGCCTTTTAAGCCACCTGACCCCACCTTTTCAGGGGGGCTTTGGCATATCTTGCAAAGCCAGGTCCAAGTACTTGGGCCCCTCCAGATAGGGTGTCACAGCAATAATCCTCATTTCTGCACATGCCCTCTCTCCAGTTTCTTTACTCAGGGCACACACGAGATGTCCCTCTGCCTCTGCAGGGTGCAGCTTGCCTGCCCCTGTCCCTTATGGAATAAGGACAGTGTCCTGCCTGTCAGGGTGGCATCAGACAGAGCTCCCCTTGCAGGGACAGTGTTCAGCTGCTTGGGATGGCCACTGAAGGAGGGGCTGCTCTTGTGAGAATAGGGCCCCATTTATCAGGGTGGTTCCCCAGATGAGGGTCTCTCCTTGAGAGAAGAGAATCCAGATGGCTATCAAAAGAGGCCTCCACCTGAGTGCAATGTCCATATCATCAAGGCAGCTGTTTTGAGACAATTATTCTTCTTGGGATGCTACAGGTGGGTTTCCCTTTTAATTTCTCTGCTCTGAGAAAATTATTGAAGTAATCATTTAGCTTTAAATAGAAATCTGAAAGTCCCGAGGACATGTTAAAAAAAAAAAAAAAAAACTAGTTCAGTCTACCTGAATGATGTTAAATATGTTTGTACCTCTAAGGCAGAATTAATTATGTATGAAGGTGGGACTATTGAACACATCTTCTGTTCTTCCATTAACTCCTTTTTCTCACTCCAATATTCATCTGCCATCAAGCACACCATCTTTCTGGTTCCCCCAGTGTGGAAGAGCAGCCCCAAACTGTGCAGCAGAGCCACATGCCCCACCACACATCACTTCTTTCATCATCCCCCAGCTCTGGGGTGTCCTCATGGCCTGCCCTATGGTGGCAAAGTGTGACTGGGCGAACAACTGAAAAAAGAGAATATACCTCACCAAGGGTCCCTACTTCACATCTGGCTGGCATTTCATAAGGGATGTTTCTGCTTTTAGTCAAGCAATGCTAAAATCTCTGCTGTTTCAGAATATATACTGTCATTTTGCTCACTGGGAGTAGAGGTGAAATTCTAAGATAGCCGAGATAAAAGTTCTGTGCACAACAGACGTAACATTTTTAAGCAGATATTTGTCAATAATGGAATATTGTGAATGTATATTTATGGGATCACATAGCCATTTTGGAAAGCAAGGGAGCAGAATCTATGGTGTGTGATTTGTGGGAAATGATAAACTGATCATTATCACTGATCTACATTATACATTACAAGCAGTTACTTTTCAAAGCCACTGATATGTAATATAGTTCCTGAGTAGTATGTAAGATAAAACATCCCACATGAACCATTTGCCAAACTATTTTGAATGAGTAATTCTGCAAAATCTGTGCTCATCTGACTGTGGGATGTGCATAATTTATTATGCTCTATATAATCACATACTCATAAATATTGCATTCTAATTTTTAATGCTAACCATGGGTACCGGAGACAACTATTTTGTATGCAATTTGTATTCAGTACTAATGAACTACCAGCTCCTCATTTTACTATATGACACTCAACAGACAAACGCCTTTCACCTTGAAGTTCTGTTAACTTAATTTGCTTCATAGATCTTTGTCCTTTCCTAAAGAAATTCACTCTTGCCTGGTATGGTGTTCTCCGGGAGTAGACTTGTTTTTTTTCCTAGAACAAAATTTATGAAAATAAAATGTACCTTATAAACATTCAACCAAGAACAATTCCTGCAGTGGCATTCTGGGAAATTACTTCTAAAACAGGATGTATGAGCTTGATTGTATTATTTGCAATTTTATAGAAATATGAGAAGTGTTAAAAAAACTCACCATTCCCCTACTTCCACAACAACCCTCAGCACAAAGGAAATCATACTAAAAATTAAGGACATAGGCAGGAAAAGCACATAAGTTGCAAATCTTTTTGGAAAGATGCATCAATTATATTGCTGCCATCCCCGAAGCTTTTTGAGTGATCTAGGTTTCATCAGCACAGCATCAAACAATGCAAGTACCAGCCTTAACTGGCAACTTTGGTTTGGATTTTTACGTACAAAGAGCTTCAAGATGTTCAAGCATAGGATAGTTGCCAGTAAGCTAAATAAACTATATAATTTCCTGGCTCCTTAACAGAGTGGCTGCAGTCAACAGCAACATCTTGAATACTGCAGGGCAAATGAGAGGTTGTACTTTTCATTCATGGGCTCCCCTCATTCTTTCTGGAATTGAAAAAACAACAACAAATAAACAACAACAACAAAAAACCCCACAAAGAAAGAAAAAAAACTAAAAAAAACCAAAACATGTTCAGAAGCAGGACTCTAAGTGAGGACAAGAGAGAGTGACATGCCCTTGTTTGTTTCTGCTTAGCTTTAGCAGCCTTTGTCTCAGTTTTAACTTCACATTTTATTACTGGAGCATGCAAGATATCCAAAACCACTGGGCCAGAAAAGGCCCAGAGAAGTTTTTGCCAGCATCCACCTTTGGTTCTAGAACTTGACAGCTTTATAATACCATCAACACACAACATCTAGCCTGCACTTTATACAAAGGCTAATTGAGTAGGTTGGCAAGCACATTCAAAGAAACATAGTTTTGTATGTTAAACAGGTTGAAGCCCAGCAGCCAAAAATTCTGTTTGGTAGAAAAGAATGCATATGAGAATATGGCTGGGAATCTGGGAAACAAGTGTATTTTCCTGCCACTACCCACAATTTCTTTCACAAGGTTTACCATGTGATCACAAGGCTTTCCTTTTAACATTATTAGGAGTACTATTTGCAAATATTTACATAATACAGACCTGTTTTACAGACAGAGTGGCTGCAAGATGACAGCAATTAGGAGCATCTTTCCTGGGAAACAATTCCTGTGTGCAAAACTAGGATAGGATGAAAAATGTTAGTTGTGGGCTAGATCAAATTATAGGGCTGATTAAAATGGAGCTATGCATTAAACAAACCAGGCTCAATCTCACAAGGAAGCCAGTGGTTTGTTTAAATTTCTAGGCAGCTCTTGGAATTTTATTATTCTTACGTGACAGACCGATAGCAAACTGAAAATTTTCTCACAGTCACAAGTTCAGCACTGACAAGAACCATCTGGAATCAGGTTTCTGCATCATGTAAAACCGGCTCTTTTTCTTTTGCTGTATTTTGTTTATAGCCTGAGCAAAGGCACTGCTTCTGTCAGCATTATCCTTTCTTCTATTATTGTACCATAGAGTTTCAGATTTAGTGTTGTTCGGTTCAGTGACCTCCTTTCTCTTCAGGCAGAAAAGCTTTTTAACTGTAATTTAATTCATACTCTGGAATATAACATTAAATGGTTACTATTTTAGGAGGAACCATGAAATTCAGTCATTCCAACTTAAACACTGAGAAACTTTCAGAGAATGCAAACCTGAACACCTTGTTAGAAACTGTAATAGTGCCATCAAATCACACTGCTTTGCTTTTTTGTATTCTATATTTTGTATTTTATATTTTGTTGTTGCATGCAGATCCAACCACCAAAGCTCCATTTACTGCTTGCAGTACTGAGTGTGCTGCCTGCAGAACAGAATTTCTGCTGATGGGCAAATTTAAAAACATTTACACCTTAGCTTCTTTCACCTAGCTTGTCAGTGGAAATACAACAACTCAAATTCCAGTATAAAAAACATTTATTCAGGAATACACCGAGATCCAGCAGTATTTAAGAAGAAAATGCTGTTATCTTATATCAAGTATTGAAAATCCTCTGCAAGAACTTAGAATGGTAAAAAAAGATATTGCATTTTACATGTGTACATTTTCAAGAAATAATAAAATTACTTATTTTGATTGTTTCTTGAAGGAGTGATAAAAACATTTGTATTCTAAGCACTTTTGGCAATAGGTTATCCCAAAATGTTCTTTTTCAAGATTTCTTGTACCTTCCATTAAAGAAAATCTTCCTCTGAAGTACATCAAGATGCCAAAAATAAAGATTTGCCTCTTGATTGTCATTGATCAAGTTATTGCACATTCTCAGTCTCTAGAAAATGTGAAAAAAATGTGCTGTAGACTATATTCATTATGGACTCTATTATTTCTTTAATAAAAAAGCAAAAGGTCAGAACACCAGGAATCACAGAACAAACCACTGATAAAAACTACCCTTTTATCCCCTCATACTTCCATCCTATGCGTATCTTTTTCCTTCCTTTTTTACTTTTACCATTCTGGTCTCAGGAGCAAACTGATGCTGTAGTGTATTGATCATGCAGGATGGCACAGAGAACAAAAGGCAGCCTTTGATTTGAAATTGAGGTTGCTGGATTTTTAGATCTACCAGGAGATGCTGATGTAGCATCAAATATAAGTAACACCATATATTCATTTAAAAATATCACCACTCCAAATCCTAATTCATGTTTTGCACCCTAAATATTTCTATATGATACAGAAATATTGTGAATGGCTAAGAATAAATAATTAATTTGCATACTTTAATTATAACCAAGCCTGTTAAATATTTTATAATTCTTTCTGGGCATAGTTGTAAAACCTACAGGAAGGCAATTCCACTGCCGGCTGCACACAGCTGAGTCATTTCTTTATGTCTCTGTCCAAAAAGGAAACTACAAAAGGGAAACTACAGTCAGTCTTATCAGGGTATCATTCTGGCAAGTTTCCTCTGGAGCTAAGAAAAATATTTTATTGCACATAAGATGTGTTGATAGAGCACCCTCTTGCACTAGGAATAATGCATTACAAGATGATCAGTGGAACACAGCAGGATACTTGCTCTTCTATGAACTGTGATTTTAAGTTATCATATATTCCTTTACTCCATCTATTAGGAAGCACAGAAAAAATATATTTAGCAGAAAGAAAAGGACAGTATCCTAAGGAATGGAAGGAAAGGAAATGACATCCTGTGAAAAAGTGAATGGCTGAAGTGTTCAGGGGTCTCTGCTAAGGTCTTGTGTGTTGGTTTAGCAGAACAGTTGCTTCACGCCATGAATTCTTGAACCTTAGCTCTTGGCCACAAAGCCAGTCATATTTTGGCATGCAGCACGTAAAAGCTTCTGTGCCTGTATACACCTGTAAATACAACAGCTTTGTTGTTCCAATTGACTGTTCACGCAATTAAATGATTTAAGAACTTTTCCTTTTTAGCCAGTTTCCAGATTCTTGCTGTTCCTCATTTAAAAACACAAATCATATCATTTTATATTTGTATCTCCAGGATAACTACAGTAATATACTTTCCCAAAGCTTTACAGACCCATATTAGGTGTTTCTTTGTTTTTCTTGTAAAGTCTTTTTCTGTCTCCTTAGGTAATTCATAAAAGTATTTCTTTTACTACAGCAAACTGTTTTCTTCAAACCAATAATGGTCAACTCAGTATAAGCTTTTCTTTTCTTCAGCCTAGAGTGCAGCACTTTGCTTCTTAAGTGACATTCTTTTTTTCTTCTTGATGCTGTTCCAGGAACAGGAGGTTGCAGAGCAACAATGTGCTTTGTTGTTTGTTTCCCAAGGGACCTCAAAGGGCTTTGTGTAATGTTAGTGCAAGCACTAAGCATAGTTCTTTTTGTTTGGTTGGGTTTTTTACATTATTTTTTAAATTTTTTTTTTTTAATTTGGGGGGAACAGTTCAAACAAATGTGGAGCCATTCCTACCCAACTCCTTCCATCAAGTTTCAGGGAGAAGTCTTTCTCTGAAAACTTACAATCACTGTATATTTCAAGCATAAATGAGAAAGTGTGGTTTTAAAATTAGAGAAAGACTAAATTACTAAATAAAAAAATCCAATATTTTATCCTTTTATCTGTTCTCAAGTTAAAAATTCATCAAATTTAAGGAGAGTAATCCTCATGGGCGGTTGCCAATTTGCAAGAGTCATGCCTTCCTTTTTCAGTGTTTGTATCATTGTTTCCAGTTTCTGCTTCTTCTAGTTGAAAGGTGGGTATTTCATACTTTCCCAAGACTTTTCTTAATGAAATATCCCACCAGTTTCTGCGGCCTCTGATGATACTCAGCAAGTACATCATGTGAGCTATTAATCTGATCCCTTTCAAGACGATCCAGAAGAGTGACACACACTACAGCAGCTAGAAATTAAAAGACAGCATTAATTAGGAAAGAAATTCTGGCACTTCCACAGTCCAAAAGCATAAACATTTGAACAAACAGCTAGAAAAATTACAAGATAAACAACAAAAAAATGGACAGTACCATAAAATGCTAGGGGATTATAGCATGCTGTGGGTGACATAAAAAGAGTTACAAGTAGTTTAAGGCAACACTCTTCTTTATCTTGGGTTTCTGCTAGAGACACTTTGCAAAGAACAAACAGTAATACCCGTTACAGACCTACAAAGTAAGGGCAGCAGAAAGGACCAAGCTTCTTAATGGCTCAGTGATAGAACAAGTTGGGTTTTTAATCACTCTTAAGTCAGTAAGTACTGCGGATGTTTGATGCAGCTGTTGGCCTTATTTTTCTTCATTTTGTCCTTGGGTTTAAAGTAGTTTGAGAAACATTAGTTGTTTAAATTGTAAATTCCTTGCCAAGGGAAGTGAGAGACTACAGTTAACATGCTGAGTAAAAAGGCACTCTATTACATGATTTGTAATTGCTTTTTTGTAATTGCTCTAATCTCTACTGAAAATGAGTTAGCTTCTGTAAAATAAAAATTAACAACCCTTTTTTATGAATAGGAATGGTTTATTCATGATGCTATAAAAAATCTCCAACTGTTTGAGAATTAAAGCCATAAGTCTACACAAAATACTTGTACTTTCAATTTATGTGGAAGTATAGAAAGCTATTATAGTTTTATGTATATGAGAATCACTCAGTTGCTTAAATTAACCAGTTTCTTCCTGGAAACTTCAAAACCCAACTGAAGAAAACTAATTAATGCTAGAAGGTAATTAGGTACTTTAATTATTTACATGCTTGCCTCAGGCTGAAATAGCAATGACAGAACTAAACAGCTTAAGAACTATGTGAGGAATTTTGCATAAATCGTGAATACATATGACACGAATCAAAAAATCATACCAAGAAATCTATAACCAGAACTGGTTTTTTTTACATGCAGATATGTTAACACCACAGTTGTAGCTTTTACCACACACCCCCTGCAATGCAGAAAACTCTCATAGCTTGAAAGAAGTGATCTTAAGTTAGTTTACCTTTGACACCACTGAGATTACACATTGCAGCAAATACAGAAGATTCCATCTCTATGTTTCTGATGCCAGCATCATAAGCTTCCTTCAAATACTGCAGTTTCTCCTCTTCATTATATAAGCAGATTGCACCATCCAACCTCCCCTGTCCTATGAAGTAATTTTGTAGAAATTTTGATGTGATGAAGTCACAGAACAAATTCAGTGTCTAACCCCCCCCAATTATTGCAGTTTCCCACATTCAATATCCAGTTTTTACAAGACAAATTGGACAAAGTTGTTCTTGGCTGTTGCTAGAACTCCTACAAATTACTTATACTTTAATTGGTCTTGAGCTTAAATTCTCCAATTCATAAATGGAAAAATAAAAGTAGTAGTTTCCCACGTGTGCAGCACACATCAAAACTGAGCAATAAACTTTAAACTGCATGGAAGTGCTGTATTTTTAATATGTTTAACAATTGTCTAGAAAACCTGCCAGGATCAAAAATGTTTTCCTGATGCTAACTTAAAACAATGAACATTACTTACATATTCTTTAAGGTGAGATATAGAGTCTCTTGAGGTAACTAGCTAATGCTATTACAGTATTTCAAGAAAAATAGTTTATTCAAATTATTTAAGAATAACACCTACAGACAAAAGAGTAGCAGGTTTTGTACAGTAAAGTTAAATTACAGTGTTTTACTCAGTATATTTTGTTTTCAGGAGATGTACTCTTAATTTATTGCCCTTGAGCCTGCTTTGGTTTAGCAGTATGAGCTGAAAACATTTCCGACATGCTTTTTTAGTGTAGCTTGCACCTCTGATTGGTGACTGAGGAGATTAATAAACTGACTGTGCCTGCTTCTGACCAAGCTCGAGCACTACTTTGAAGACCATCTGTTCCCTTCTGCATTGCCCCCTTAGTCACCTATTCAGTAACATCCAGAGACATTAATATCAGGTGCCATCTACACTCTGTCCTCACAAGATTAGAAAGATGCTTGTAAATAGACTTGGAGGGAGGTCAGAAAATGCACCAGAATGCCCTTATGTTTATATGCAAGACTTGGAAGTTTGCCCCTCCTACATAGCAGCATTGTCATAGCTCAGCAAAATACTGTCTTTGGTTGTCTGACACTGCTTTGCTCAGAACATATAATTCTCACTCATTTAATCTTCTAGAATGCCTCAGTAAATTACAGAATTTTTGTGTCAAACATACCTAACTGACAAATACATGAAAAGCATACAAGGACATGTAGTGATAGGACAGAGGGGAATGGATTTTAACTAGAAGAGGTGAGATTTAGGCTAGGTATTAGAAGAAAATTAGTTACTGTGAGGGTGATGAGATGCTGGAACGGGTGTCCTAGAGAGGCTGTGGATGCCCCCACTTTGGCAATATTCAAGGCCAGGTCAGATGGAGCTCTGAGCAACCTGGTCTAGTGGGAGGTGTCCCTGGCCATGGCAGGGGGGCTGGAACTAGATGATCTTTAAGGTCCCTTCCAATCCAATTCTATTATTTATCTATTGCTGTTTACCTATATACTTCTGTAAGTCTGTTGCCAGCCTTACCTTCATAGAAATCCAAAGTGCACATAGTATTTCCAATGACTGTATTGAACTGTCTGATTTCATTACTGCACTGCATCAGCTCCTTAGCAAGCTGTTCATCCAGGTTTGTACTGCGGATTACAGTCTTCCCCAGAACAACCTGTTCAAACTGAGGTTTGAAGGTGGCATCTACAGACTGCCTAGTTATAACCACTGAGCCTGGCTCCAGACCTGCAGTAAAAATAGAGAGAGTGTTACAATGCAGCTAGAGCTCTTTCCACACACATAAAAAGTGTATCTTGACCCAACCCTGCTTCTTTTAAAGGTGACAATTTTGGCCCTGAATTCAGCAAGAGAATTTTTTGCACATGTCTGGCTGCTTCCATTTGTGATTATAAATAATTTCTGAAAGAATTAAATTTTTCCTTTTTCACTATATATACTTTCTTATCTCACACTTTTTATACAGGACAGAACTGTCCTCCTCACATTGTCAGATTTCTTAAGTGTATATTCTCTATCCAGGGGCAGATACTGCCTTTTCTTTCAAAATTACAGAAACAAAACAATTCATGTCCTGTGGGAAACTATTCTGACTAATAATCACTTACTTGCAGAGAGATGCTTTACTGTCCTACAAAGATGTTTTGGTTTGAAGAAAAAAAAGAAAGTAAGAGGGGAAATACCTATTCCACCAGAGGTGCCAATGCGAATAATGGTTATGTTGGAACACTTGGCATGATACAACAGTTTAATCAGCTCGTGCAACATGATTGAAATCGAAGGAATGCCCATACCATGCTGAAATGAAAGCAGAAATTCACATTTGACATTGGCAATGCACTATACATAAGCAAGAAAGAGCTGCACATTATCTCCTTCCTGATATTTGTTTCCAAATTTCACCTCTCATCCACAAAAACTACAATCTATGGGCTGACAAAGCTTGCTGCAGGTAAACAGAAAAACTCCCACTGCTTTTGGTAGACTATGGATGAAGTAGTTTATTTGTAATGATCATGCATTATAAAATATTCACATTCTCAGAAGTATAAGCAGTGTCCTTTCTCAATAGCTGAAAAATGCATTTCACAGGGCATTTCTGAAATACAAGAAAAACCCACTTTTTCTTACCAACCTGAAGTGCCAGTGAATAGTTAAGCTAATTCTTTCCAAAACACAGACATTGTGGCTTAGTCACAAAGCTCAGCAAATAAAAGCCCACCATAGCTTGCATGATCATGAGATAATTACAATTCTAAAGAGTGCAGCATGATACTACAGTTATGCAATTGCACTTGAAGCATGTAATAATTTCTACAAATGAAAGGCATGAATTTTAAATGCATACATGAGTTGGCAGCACAAGGCCCATGGAATGGTTCTCTTAAGTTACATTAGCACATTTGAAAATGACACTCAGCTCTGGACATGACACAGTCATTTTTTCCAGTACTCCACATGCATTCAGTGACTCTTTTTTCCCTACTACTCAGGATACAGAACAGGGACAAGGCAACAGTAGGTCTGTTCAAACAATTTAAAAGGCCATTCCTCCAACACTAAGGTACACTGAGGAAAAGGGAGTCAAGAAAGGAATTAAGGTCTCAGAGACCCTCTTACAAGAAAGGGCTAATAAGGAATTCTTGATTAGCTGAATGCACTACATTGAGCATGGCTGAAACGCACTTAAAAACCTGACTCTGTCTACTAAGTGTTTGAAAGAAATCTGCATTGAGATTTTCTGCTTTAAACAGCATCATTGAACTGTGTCCTGTATCTGATTAAGTGAGGTACTTACACTGACTGACAAAACCGGTCCCACTTTGTACATGGCATAGCGGTCAGTTCCTGCACAGATGTTGGGGTAGTCATGACCAGGACTTCCAAGCCCCAGTTCTTCAGCTATGTAGGCAATAAAAGCTTTCATCCGTGAAGGGCTTCCTCCAACACATACAAACTGGGGTGGACAGTAGCAAACAAAACAAAATGAATTGCCTAATTCGGTATATCAAAGAACAAGCAAAAGTTCAACATGAGGATGTAAACACCTTCGGTTAACACAACGCTATTTTCAGACATGGCTCTTGTCATAATCACTCTAAAAGGCCATGAAGAAAAATTATGGGGAAAAAAATCCAACCTTTCAATATAGCATTCAAATGTCTTCATCCTGATGAAATTAGTAAAAGACCGATAATGGCTTGAAGGCCCCCACCAAAAGAGAGTTCTAACTGAACTTTTGCAGAATTTGCCTCTTTACTAGATAAAGACAGACAGAAACAATTACCTCAATTTTGCTTGACATTGACAAGAACCCACAAAATCTTACCCCTCTCTATTCATTCCTCAATTGGTGATATACTTACAGATTTAGTCTTTTATTGAAGATGGCTACACTTCCACCTTCTGCACAAAAACTTAGGCTTGGTGAATGAAACAAAATGTCTTACCTTTACATCTCCAAACAATGCTGGAAAATCATGTGTGCCAGTCCCAAGAGCAAAATGGTACAGGATGTCCTCTTTCATTTTCTCCAGGTGAGGGTTGCAGAGGTGGATAAAATTCTCTCTGCCAGGACAGCAGCATTGTGAAACATACATAGCATACACAAAACACCAGCACTGAGGAGATGCTAATTTTGCAGACTCAAGATGTAAAAGTTGGGAAATGTCACACCTAAGTCTGACTGCACAACGTTATTTTGGTTACTCGTCCATTGCATTAAGGAAATGCTAAGTTTCATGACTACCTTATGTCTGGTAATAAATCATATGTGGTATCTAACATTCCATTCATCGCACAACATAAAATTTTTGAAGAAAACCCCAGATGGCAGGACACACTTGTAATACTGCAACCTTTACCTTCAACAACATTAATGCTGTGAATCAGAGGGGGTCTTTATAGTGAGCAGAACAATGGGAACAGAACCCAGGAATATTCACCTTACTACACAGACAACCTCTAGCAAAACAGAAAACCAAACTTGACATCTGTGTTTTGACCGATCCTCCCAGACAGCTGTGAGAGGTAGGAAGATTTGGGCTTTATAGATAGAAAACTTGGGCTCTATATATGCTCAAAGGGGATTAGGCTTCCTGTAACTCTGTCATCCACCTAGGAGGCTAAAAGTCTATGTCATGAGACTACTAATAAGAGAACAGGGTATCTGAAATAGGAAAGAGGCAAATGGAAACCTGGAGCAAAAAGAAAACCATGGAGGAGAAAAAAAAGAATTCAAGGAAAGGGGAGAGAGGAAGAGGTAAAAAGAATTAGCTTCCTCTTAAGTTGCTTCCTGTAAGGAAGTGATACAGCTTGAAAAAAAAAATTCTTTCTGAAGAACCAGGAAATGACAGGGCAAGGAGGCAAAAGTAAACTAGTTAGCATGTGGGATTGCCTTCATGGAATATTTGGTAGTGGAGTAACCAAGCTAGTTTAATGAGTCATAAAGAGTCTGCCTTCTGTGCCTGAAGTTTTAAGTTCAATTGAAACAGGTAGGAAAGCTTAGTCAATAATCACAAGCTTAAGCAAAATACTGGCCAATACTTCAAAGTAGTTTCTGAGAGATGAAATCAAGTAATAAATATCTTCCAGACACAAGAAGATTACTTAATAGTTAATGAAGGCTCACTGCAGTCAGAGCATGGCTCAGCAATTTCAAATTACTTTGTCAGAGGACACATACAAAAGAATTTGCCTGGAGTTTATGCAAAAAATGTATTAAGACTTTGCAGGAACAACTCTAAAGCCTAAACATAGGTGTTTGGTGCTGCTTTAGCTGTTTTATATTATCTTGTCTGTCTTCTAATGGTTCTTAAGAAAGGCAGTGCCCTATGTCTTCTCTGTGCAAAATGTATTGGTTACCTTCAGAAGACTAAGTAGCCTGGATACCAATTATGAGGTCAGTGAACTGTTCCTCAGGAAGCAAAGAAAATAGTTGCAACCCCAATATTCTGAGTATAACAATGTTTTCTGCTCTTGAAATTCTCTCTCCAAGGTCACTAACTATCCAACAGTGGCTGCATAAGCACAGAAAAGAAGTATCATCACAAGCCACCCTATTTGTTCTTGCACAGCACAGACTACACCTTCAGCAACTAAAAACAGCAGCCCAACCAAGTCATTCATTCATTAGCTCCTTTAGAAGTAATTCCTTTCCATCTCTCACATGCCCCACTTCCCTCTCTTCATAATAATCCCACCTGTGGTAGATATAAAGGCTTTGGTTTACTTGGTTTTTTTAATTTGTTTTTTTATTTGTTTTTTTGCCTTTACTCTTCTCTCCAAGAGACCTCTTTGAGTCCAGGTGAAATAAAGAGCAGTTTTATGGCTCTTAAGAAAATGACAGACAGCCTAGGGTTTTGCCAGCTCACATGAACAGAATGCCCAGGTTGCCTCCTCTGAATGATTCCTGTTTGGTTTTGTGGGACCCTCTACCCATTTTCATGGACCACTAACTAATAGAGATCAAATAGTTGTGTTGATGTTTATTAGAATGGCTTTTACTTATAAAGAGGATACGATTTTAAATCACTTCACAGTTTGTTCTACAGCAAGCAAAAACTATTTCCTTCTTTATAAGAATATCAGCAACAGAAGCTTCTCTCCAGGAAATTGACTGAAAAAAGGTGAGGCCCTTAGTAAAAGCAAAGGGAAATTAGTGTGGTATGTGCCAATGCCATTGTCCTCATGCCTGGCATAAATACAGCTTCCTTTCTCAGCAGTGACCATGTTTCACTTTTTTCACCTAAAACCCTATCAGCAACAACCTTCAACCCACCACCTCACCACAGCTAGGGGCTGTTATTAACTTGTGGTGGTTATCTGAGCATCCAGATCTAATTGCAGACTTAGACCCTGGGATGAAATGGGCAATAAAAGTAAGCATATTACTCTGTGAACCTAGGACCAATGCCATAAGTTTACAGTAGAGACAAAGTTTGCCTGATAAAAATATTTGGCTTGCAACTCTGAAGAGCTGACAATTTATTCCCTTTATACTGTGGTAAAGCAACTACAACTTCTGAGGGTTTAAATAAACAAAGAAGTATCTGAGAACTACATATATGTGCATAGTTTTACTAAAATAAACTTAAAATAAGGATTAGAGAAACAGATAAGAATATCTGTTCAAATTCTTGAAGCAGGTAAGTCTGTCTATATGAAGCAACAAATGCCAATATTTCAGAAATGCACAAGAGTAAGAAAAAAAAATAAAAACATCACCTATGCATGGAAAAATTTATTGTCATGACAAATGAAAATGGCTAGCCAGCAAAGCACTCTGTGTAGACTTAGTTATAGTAGATAAAACCTCCATTTGTCACACTAGCATCTACTATATCCTTGATGTTGCACTCAATATTTATATCATAAAGTCTGTCTTAATCTAAATGAGTTTGTGGAAGATGTTAAGTGTAAACTTGGACAAGAGCATTAATTTCTGAATCTTACTTTGAAGACTGTTCATCATCAGTTTTCTTCTCATTTGAGCCACCAGGAGCCATGTATGTTTTTACCTAGAATTATATTTAAAAAATTAAATATAAGTGCATCAGAATAGTCTCATCTGTGAAGCTAGCAAGCATCATTAACAGTGATGGAAATCTATATAGGTGATACTGACATGAATATTAAATCCTCAAAATAATCCAGCCACACCACAGCTTTTAAAACTACAGCACAATAAGCATCTCCAGTTTTTTATGGCCAGGCATCACCACTTTCAAACCACTGAAGCCCAAACTAATCCCTTGCTAACACAGCCACCCTCTCACCACCACTGTTTTTCTGTGGTGTAAGCAAAACCAAGCTCACAGAGCAGCAAGAGGTTAAGTCTCCTAGCTCACTAACTAATCCTCTTTCTTCTCTACCTCTCATAGCAACAGTGACTGCTGGAGTAGCTTCAGCCCCTTTCACTTCTGGCTCCAGAAGGTCTCCAAAGATCATTTCTGTCATATGCCTGAAACAGGAGTCCAGGAAGCAACTTAATCATAATATTATCTTCATTAAACTCTTTCTACTGACCTTAAGAGCATTTCTATCTGCCTAAACCTAAGGATGAGGAAGACTAAACTAAACATGACCCCAAAAAGTCACAGCGCTCCAGTTCATCATCTGTTTTAAATAGCTTTTTTCCTAATACATTACCCCAACCTACACCAAAAAATCTTCTACTTTTTGCATTCTTCTTTACATTTAAATAGGCGAATGTATCACTGAGCTTTGGTGTTGGTATGATAACAGAATTATGATTACAGAATGATTCATTTGTTATTATTTTCAGAAGTGACTAGGGCTCTGTGCCAAAGTTGACGCTTTCCGGGAATGCCCTTACAGGAAGTATGGAATAAAAAAGTTTTGCTCTACCCTCCCTCACAAAGGGACAGCACACCAATTAAATAAAGACAGGATTGTAATGTTAAAAAACAAAGAAACAAACAAAAAACCAGCATTACACTACAAGGAAACAGAAAAAAATCAGTCTTGCAATAGAATTACATGACATGGGACTTTTGAAAGAACCGAAAAGTCAAAGAAAATAAACCCAAAGTCGGCCTTCTAAAGGCCACTGAATACTGGAAATGTTTTAAATTTATAAGGCTTATTAGTTTTCTCCATTTAAAATACTAACCTTCATTAAATAGACCTGAACTTCACATGCACTAGATGTACTAAACATGTCTGAGAATCTGTGTTCAAGGAAGTAAAGAACTCACATTTGGAATCAACTATGCATCCTTATGGTATCATATAAGCATACAATTAGAGTCAGTTACTACAGGGTATCAATGTTAAAATGTGTCCATAATTTTTTCCAAGAAAGCTACAGTACCCTGAATCCTAATAAGAAGGAATTAGAAGAAAAGACGAAAAAGCAAAGTGATTTTTATGTGCCTAGATGATAAATAGCTGCAAACAACCCAATATTAACTTAGCTGCTGTTCACAGTGTAAAGCAACCATGTGATTTTTAGCAGTTTTCTTGATTCTGTGATCTCCTAAGTGATGATGAATTTAAAAAAAATAAAATAATAAAAAAAATCCGAACAAAGTTCTGACAGTCCAAAGGTCCAGCATATCCTCTCCTGCTGGGCGCTCAGAGGGAGATGCTTTGGCAGGAGGAGATGACAGGAGAAAGAACTCCCATGGCAGACCCTTCAGGAAAACAGGTAGTAGCTGACAGGCAGCCAGTTAATACAGAGCTACAAAATTCTCACACAGTCCAAACAAATGGAAATTTTCTGGACGTGTCGAAAGTTTCAGCAGCCTTCCTCAGCCAACGCTAAAGCTCACATTTAAGAATAATGTGCTCACAGCAGGACTCAGCTCAAGAAAGGGCACAAAGCCCCCTTTAAAGTATGCAAATCCTCCGACCAATGTTTTAAACTCACGCAGAATCAATTTCCTTTGCTATCTCTTTTTTTTCTTTTCTTTTCCAACAAAAACTTGAGTTAATAGTAACTTTAAGGAAAAGCTCTAGGAGTTTGGTGTTGAACTATCATTAGAAAAACTGAAGTCATCGCAACACAGATCTTTACACCGTGCCTTCCCTCCAGGAACCGCACAAGCAGCCTCACTTCGCTCAGGGTCCACAGCGCTGCCTGACCATCTCCCCGACCTCGCAGCCGGAGGAGCCTCCCCGCAAGCTCGGGGACGACGGCGCTGCCGACAGACCCATCCGACGAGACCCCCGCGGCCCTTCCCTCAGCCCCCGAAGACCACTTTCTCCGGATCCCCTTCCCCGTTTCCCTGCCCGGCAGCACACACGTTTCTGCCGCTACCCACTCCGCAGGGGCGCCGCCACCGGGCTAGCGGGGCTGCAGCCGCCGTGAGGAGGCTGCCGTAAGGAGGCTGCTGCTGCTGCCGTGAGGAAGCTGCAGCTGTTGCTGCCGTGAGGAGGTTGCCGTGAAGAGGCTGCTGCCGCTGCCGTGAGGTGCAGCGGGCACTCCGGCACCCGCCCGGCAGCCAAGAGAAGACGGCACGGTGCAGGGGGTGTCCCCCGCGTCTCACTCCGCACCTCCCGAGTCGGGAGGAGCCCGACTCTTACCTGGAGCAGCGGGAAACACCGCTGAGAACCGATGAGTGCCTCTCGCTACACCGGACGGACTACGGGGCGCGCCGGCCGAGCCACCTCTCGACAGCAGCGAGCGGGCACCGCTCCGCCCCGCTCCGCCCCGGGCGGGGTCCGCGGTACCAGCTGCAGTTAACTGCCTGCGCGCCGCCGCGGAGAGGTCCGGTGGTACCGGCAGCAGCAGGGGCGGCGGGGCCTGCGGGGTCCCCGGCCCACCCGGCATCCTGCGGCTCTTTGGTGGTGAATGCGGATGATGAACCGCGGTGCGGGAGGGGACGCGTGTGCTGCAAACGCGGTGCTCCCGCGGGAGAGCTGCTCCCTCTGCGAGAGAGCTGCTGCTAGAGGGTACGAGTTCGCAAGACAATCTTATAATACATATATACACATAAACACGTTGCCACCCTGTGGACTGCGGTCAGGGTAGGTTGTACGGAGATCTTTGTACATGTCTGTTCGTATAGAGTGTCTTTAAGTGCACTTCCTCTACTCGCCCTGTTGTGTGGTGAGGAAAAGTGCAGAGAAGACTTTCGATGGATAGGACAGGACAGGATAGGATATGATCCAACAGATTTGCTACCTCAGTTGGATGGGACCTGCAATGATCTCCATCCCTGGAGGTTTTTAAAAAGAGACTGAATGTGGCACTCGGTGGTAGTGGATTAAGATTTGGACTTGATGATTTCAGAGGTCCCTTCCAACGTGGCTAATTCCGTGATGATCATCTGCTCCCTGACCACGGACCACTTCAGGGCTGACCAAGTTAAAGCATATTGTTAAGGACATAGTCCAAATGCCTTTGTAACACTGAGAAGCTTGGGGCATCGACCATCTCTCTATGAAGCCTATTCTAGGGCTTGACCACGCTCAGTACAGAAATGTTTCCTAAAGTCAAGTTTGAACCTCCCCTGGTGCAGCTCTGAACTGTTCCCAGGCACTGTACCACTGAATACCATGGGAAAATAGCTCATCACCTTCCTCTCCCCTTCCCTCCCATCAGGGAGCTGTAGAGGGACTCAGCCTCCTTTTCTCCAAACGGGACAAACAAGAGTCCTTAGGCACTTCTGACAGGCCATTCCTTCCAAACCTTTCTGGACACATTCAAGGACTTTCACATCCTTAAATTGTGGGAACCAGAGCCACACACTGCACTCAAGATGAGGCTGCTCCAGCACTGAATACATCAGGGTAATCACCACTTTTGACCGTCTGGCCATGCTGTGTTTGATGCACCCCAGGATGGGGTTTGCCTATATGGCTGCCAGGGCACACTGCTGGCTCACTGAACCTGCTGTGACCCAGCACCCCCACATCCCTTTCTGCAGGACTGCTCTCTGCCATTTCTCTCCCAACATACTTGTGCCCTGTTTTACTCCATCTCAGGTGCAGAACCTGGCATTTCAACTTGTTAGATTTAATCCCATTAATCATAGCCCAGTGTTCCAGTCTATCAAGATCCCTCAGCAGAGGACTCGAGAAGTCAGATGTGTTTCTTCTAGTCATGAGAAGCATACAAGAGGAACTGCTCAACAAACTAAGAAAAATGTCACCTCTTCAACTTGTTTAAATCTCTAGTAGGAAAAAATAGAAACACAGCTTCCTAATGCATCCTTATTTTCTGTTCCTTGGATACTTGAAACTATGGTAGAAGACAAAGTAAAATAAGCACCGTATTTTAATTCTGTGGGAGAAACTTCCTTTGAACAGGAATACCACCTACACCTTCATCTTAGGGTCCACTGAAAAATCTGCTTTGGCTTCCAGGAGGCTTGTCAACTATGTATTAACTATTCACTATTCAACTATGCATTAAGAGAATAATCAATATAAATTACTTATTTTGTACTAAAGAATATCAGGTTACTATTCAATAAAAAATTCATCTCTGGGTCTCATAACTGGCAGTAACCTTTGCTCTCTAGAAAATTCTTAAAATTTCAGTTGGCTTTGAACTTTTTGGTTTTGTAACCTTTTAGGTTTTATTTTTTTATTTCACTGAAAAAGATACTGCAAGTTGTTATGGTCCAGAGTAACATTAACATTTATTTTGTTATATTCATAAATGTTATTTTGAAGGGTGAAAAATACAGTTACATACTGGGATTCTTACAAAAATAAATTACAAAACGTGCAACTGGCCTTCTTTTTTAGATTTTATATTGTGTAGATGAAAATTTACATCTTTGGACAGTAAGGCTATCTGTCCTTTTATAACCAAAAGCATACTCCTTCCTGCTCACCAAGGACCATCTTTACAGTCAAATGATCCACTAATTTAGTGCAGTTGTTCAGACACTTACTTGCTGCATTTTGATTCTTCAGTCATTCTGAATGTTTAGTATCATTAAAACTATTAATAGAATGACAAAACGAACTGAACTTCTCTATTTCCATTTGCAGGTTTTTTTCCAGGCTATAGCATATGGAACTATATTATGAAAAAGCAATCTGCAGAGAACGGCAAAACCAGAATATTATGCTAATTGCTTATAGAAAAAAAATGGAGCTATTAAAACAAATTCTGTATTTTCAGCACAGATATATGTATTTAAGAAATAGATAATACTGAAGTCAATGAAATTTTAGATGTTTAAGAAATTGCATTGGCCAATTCAATTTTTGTTTTCATTGCTACAAATAATATATATACCCTTGATCTCTAGAAACATGCTTATATTTCAGTCTAGTCTAAGAAGAAATAAATGGTATGGATGAAGTAAATATTCGGTTACATTAAAGTGAACACAGCCACTAGACTTTCATGCAGTTAAATTGTTACATGTTAAAGGGAAATTACTCTTTGGTACCTAAACCGCCAAGTTATTTTTATATCTGTATCTCAAATTCTCTTTTTAAAATATTCACATGTTCAGTATAATTGGGTGTAATTCATAAAATACGACTTCAATTTCGCTTTACCTTTGAGCTTGCAAAGCAATGAGTATTAAAAAAAAAAAGAACTTATCTCACTTATTACTTATAGGTATTCAGGTCAGAGATGGAGCAAAATACAACTAAATATCATGTTTCATATAAATGTTTCAGCATTTAAAACAAGACTAGATTTTGTGATTAAGTGCCCAGCTTTTGACTTCAACATGTCTCTGAAAATCAAACACTGAAAAACCTAGACACAGAAGCTTCTCACTGCTTTTACATGGAAATGCTGATGACTTTGAAAACTGCCAATTGCATGACTCAGAATAAAACAATTATTGGGGTACAGGGAACCATCTCCATCCTTGAATTCAGTTGGAATTTTTCGATTTGTAATGCTACTTTCATTTGGTGTCCCTTGGACAGCTGGTAAGTTATGCTTCTGCTGCAGCCCTCTATTATTCTCACTGCCCAAACACAAATTCCAAGGTTCTCCACCTGCTTTGCGGGCTGTTAATATTCTAACTCATGGTATTCAGACTGTGATCCATGACACAGTTGGTTGACAGTGCATCAAACATCTCCTTGGCTTGACTCAGGTAAGCTGAGTATACATTAATGGCACATTAGCATACTTATAAGAATTTGAGGAATAGCATGTGGATAGTACCTAATGGTGACCAAGGTAAAAAGAGACCATTTTTACAACAGAGTTTGATGTACATTTTTAAAGTATCTGAAAACTGGCAGTATGAACACTTCTAAGAGCTCAACTACATTAAACCAAATAACAGTGCTAAATAACCAAGTTAGGATCTCAGTTGTCTGTGCCTCTGACAATTCCCTAAAAATACGACAATTTCAGGCAAATACTCCAGTACTGAGGAAAAAGTATTAAAAAAATTAAGAGGACTTTCACATCAAACAACTCAACGTTAGTTTAAGAATTTTTGTACAAAACAAGGAGACCATCACAGAGGAAAGAATTGTCTACAAGTCAGCAGTACTGCAGTCACACAGGAATTCTCATTTTATGGAATAGATTTTGAAGGGTTTAGCACAGCAAGCACTTTACAGTCTATGTCAACAAGTGGTATATAAAAGTGTAAATGCTTTTAAATACCCATGCTTGGTTTTTGATAATAGGGTTTTTAAATTATTTTTATTTTGTCATAGCTTTTTACTGTGAGTCTCCATACAAGTTCAGTTATTTCTATTTATGTTTCACCCCATACCATACAGTTTCCCTTCACCTTTCTTTATGGCACAGGTCATGAGTATAACTGTAGTTAAAGAAAGAAAGTTGCTAGTTTGGACATATCAGTATTGTAGCCATGTCTAGGCAAATTAGTATCAATACAGTAAATCTATTTCACAACACATGAGCACTCATCTGGTGCAGGAGAGAACTTCAGCTTTGCTTTATTTACTTATCGTATTAACAAAAAAGTTTAGGAATACATCCTGACAGCTGTTCTTTAAAGTCTGCTGTAATCCAGCACAATGAAGCTTATCTATATTAGAAAGAAAACTAATTTCTCATTCAGGGATGAGTTCAACTATAAAAACTAATCCAACAAACATGTAAAGGGTGGACTATAAAAGCTATATAAGCTGTTACTTTGCCCAGTAGTCATTTAAGTTACTTATTACATCCCTGAAACCATGGCTTCGACTAGTTACTAGCAGGTGCTGATTCCAACTGTGATGCTTCTGAATCTGCATTAAAAAAAAAAAGATTAAAAGATTAACATTCTTAATACTTTAACCACAAGAATAAAAAAGTCAGCTAAAAATCTCAGTTTCTCACATCAATATGCATACAAATTCAAGTACTTTTGATTTTTAACTAAGAAGACTGACTACCTACAAACTTTGTAGTATGATACAAATCTACAACCCAACATAAATGGGTTATAGATCTTCATATGCAATGGGTTCTATCTGCTGTATGATCTATTTTGGACTTATCCAGGGCAAGAGATAAGAGAGAAAGCTCCATCTGCATGAGCAAGGTGCTCATGCTGCCAATTGCTTTAATGAGCAGACAAGAGAACCCAAGTGGGAAGGAAATACAAGCCCTACTTGTAAAAGGATAGGGTCAAAACTTGATCAAGGTCTGGATGAAGCCATACTGATAAAAGCATTAAAAATACCTCATTTTACATTGAGATACAGAATCAATCTCAGAATAGCTATGAGTGATAAAAGAGGGCAATATAATCAAAGCAGGTGTCATGTTATCTAAAAATTTGTGAAGGAACATAATCTCAAAAATAAGGTGTATCTATATATGAAACTATGCAGCACACTAACTTTTCAGTCACCTTTACAGCACACCCATCATTTTGTTCTCTATGCCTGAGCAGTGCAACCAAACCAATATAATGATTACTCTGAAAAACCTTCAGCTTTCTTTATATCCCAAATGTCCCATTGAAAGCATATTTCACATTAAAGAAAATATCTATCACCAAATTAATTAATTTGAGGTTTGAAAAATCCCAAAGCCTTTAATTTTACCCATAGTGATGGAAAAGAAAAATGGCAGTGCACACTAAAGTTAAATTGAATTTGAAGACAAAAGAATGTGCTAAGGAAGAGCATGTTTAAGCTCCACAGTTGAATTGTGACAATTTTTTATGAACAGTGATCTATTTCTTAAACACAAGTATCAATGACGTTTGTCACAGGAGTTTCAGAAAAATACTAGGTGCAAAGACTATTCACAGAAAACAGGCAACAAATATTTTATGGTATGTTTAAATTTAGGCAGGAAGACAGCTGTGTCTGCAGTATTTTACAAAAAGACATCACACAGCATACTTCTGCAATTTTGTAAACATGAAAAAAATCCATAAAAGTCCCAGCCCTCCCTGTCTACAAAGAGGAGTGCTGCTTTCTTTAGCAGGTCATAGGGATTTGTAAGATAAGCATGATAATGCACTAAGTTTCATCACATTCAAAGAGAGCCACATAAATTATTCAGGCTACACTCTGCTGTTACCTTGAGATCCAAACTCACTTTAAAACAAAGAGCATTCAGTAATAATTTTACCTTCAGACTGCTCACTATTTTGGGATGTTTCTTGAATCTTATTTTCCTGTCCAGAATGCTGCTCAAACCAGTCAGTCCCATAACCGTTGCTTATTAATTTGCTAAAGTTTACTGCTTCACCTTTTCTCTGAGTAGACCTGTAAATCCAAATATATTAAGGAAAACAATAGCATAAATAAACAAAAGTGGCAATTAGGTAGGAAAATTTTATTTTGCACAGAAAGCATAATAGCCTTATAGGGTAATTTATTTCTTCATAACTCAACACATATTCTTCTTGTAGCCATCTAAGGAAGAAAAAAAAACATCAAACAAAACCACTTAAGTACACCAATACACTCGACTGAGTAATTTTACATGAGAAAAGCCATCCACTTGATTGGAACTTAACATCTGTAAGACAGTTTTGATTGTAGAGACAAAGAAGCGAAAAAGGAAAATCACACAAAGAATGTGTAAGTAAAAAAGACTGATAATACCCCTGTGCCACACAAAGGTGAAATTGTGTCACATAAAGTTGCTCACAAATTCATTAAACAGTCTAATAATTTCTTTTACATCATTAACATAATTCTAAAACATATCTGGACTACTGATAACTGTGAAGTAGATTTTTAAGATAAAATACACAGGAACAATTGAGTTGTGAGCACAAGTGATACAAGAATTTGCTTAAAAGTCTATTTTTTCCAGGTGTTCATTACAGTACACTACATTACAGTACATTTGCTGTGCCTGGCCTTATATGGAGCTTGAGTTTTCTTAAATTGGTAGTCCTACTTGTGTCTCTGTACCCTATGCTTATGGAACTAACAATGTGCATTATAGTTTGCATCTGCTCATCAGTACAAAGAACCTAGTTAATATAAAAGACAATAAAATGTGCTCCATTAAGACATGTAACTGTATGCTTAGTTTTCCTAAAGCAAAGTTGTACTTGATAGCTTTCCTATATGAGTGAAAGTATTAGTCATTTATTTGTTTGTAAAACTATTTTAGTAAGAAACAGGATAGCAAGTTTAGTAGCTGTAAAAATCCACAAATCCACACGAGTATCCAATAATCTCTGCATTTTGACAAGCAGCAATATGACTTGCATGCACAAATAACTGCAGTCAGAAGTTAATTAATTTAATCAGCATATTACTTACCCAGCTGGGGAAGAAAGCTTATTTTCCCCACTGAATTCCTTGTTTGTAGAAACATTCGGCATTTTGCTTGAATATTCAGGGTTTACAGCTGGGAGCTTGGCTTGCATTAGAGAAATCTGAACAAAGAAAAGGAGTTATGATAAAAATAACAAAGAAGGTTAGGTTAGGTTATAGGCCCTAAATGACTGCAAATTTTACTATCTATATTATTTCCATAAATAGAGAAGTATAAAGGATCAGCTGTTTGTGTCAATTATGCAAAATGTGCTCTCCACAAGCTTTTTTCCTCACAGTACACCTCTACCCAAAATTAAGCCTCAAGTTGTTTTCTCTGTTGCAAACACTCATCTGGGCTCATGTCTTTGTATGAAAACATTCCAGACTTACTGAAGTCAGTAGGACCAGAAATTCTTTTCCAGTTTAATTACTTTTTTTTCCTTCATAAAAGCATCCCATATAATAAAAAACAGTTGTGGTATATTAATTAGAGCAAATGTCCTGTATTGCATGTTTAAAAGAGAAAAAGGTCAAAATTGTGTTTAACAAATAGCTGAGGAGGCATTTTCACTTTTCCAAGCCTCTATTTAACAGCTGTCAAGTTTCCCAGATAAAGAAAACTACAGAGGATATCTTTTAAAAGTTCTTGGTTTAAAGCATTCTCTCCCTTTGTGAAGACACAGCAATGACATACCCTAAAAATTATTACCTAAATTTATTATACACACATACACACCCCTTTATCAGTCTCAGATTCAAGAAACATTAAATGTGATATGTATATTGCCTGGCTGGTATATGAAGAACAACAGATGCCTGCTTCCAGCATGGGAAGCTAAAAGTACCTGAATGAAATCCTGACTGCCCTGAAATCAGGGAGAAAATTCTAGATTACATTTCATCTTAGGTAAAATCCCAACCTCAGATGAGTAAGCCTTTTGCTATAGCACATACAAACATATGCATGGATACATAAATACACATATGCTTGAGGCAAGTGCCTGAAAGAGATGACTTCAGACCTGAAGTGGTAATCTCACTTGTGCCTCAGGAAGATGGCCTAAATCTGATGCTAACCACCTCCAACAGACCTCCCACCCATCCACAGGCCTGCCTCTTTCTTAAGATCACAGCATTTCAAACCTTACCAGGCTGGTCCACATGATGATTAGGCAAAAGGATGCTTCCACCTGGGCTAGGAGTGCATCACTTTCCCATGAGCACAAAGGCTAAACCCTTCATGCACTAACACGTCTTTGCTGCTTTGCAAAATTCCAAGAATGTGAATTATCCTTGCACTTAAGACATTAGGAAGGAACTACAGGACCCATTCCAGGGCATGGAGAACCATTACATGGTTCTCCTGATCTCCAGTCCTCCACACAGTGACAACCACAATATGAGAAACAGTAGAAATTCTAATACTTAAGAACGAAGTGCCATAGAGGCTTAAAGCTCTAGAGCAAAGGCCCACTTGGGAACAATGTTTTCCAAACAAGTATCCTTAGAGGTTACATCATTTCTGCACTGGTCCCAAAGGAAGTGGTATTTATCTCCTCAATTGCATCACACATCTCTGTTCTGAACAAATGCTTTGCCAGACTGGACTGAAAATGATTTTCAATATATTTGGTAATACTTAAGGTAGTTTGCTGCTGCAGTATCATCATGTAGTCAGACAAAGAAACTGAATATTACTTAGAAATTTGCCTTTGGTGTTTTGGAAAACATTATATTATATATATATATTATATTATATTTCAAAATACAAGATATATAATGAGAAAACGAAAATCAAGATTGTTGGATAGGAGTAGTTCCATTGTCTAGCCTGGAGACTCTTCAGAAAGGTACTCTTAAAAGATTGGATAGAAACTTCCTGTAAGATGAGATACATGAAATAGCTATGAAAGAAGTGCCATGTTATGTTTCAAGATAATGGAGACATTTCAGGGTACAAGACAGGCACTGTGAAGGTTGGCCATTTCAGAGATAGTGGTGTGGAGGCAGACCTACAGCAAGAGACACAGAACCTGCTTTCTCAGGCATTTAATCGTAAGGAAAAAGATTTGGTAGATTTAGTACCTTAAGACAAAACTCAACTTTTACAGATTACGTAAACATTTCCAAATTCATTCAGAAATTAGCCATTCCCATCCATACAAGCCATCATTCAGAATATTCACTAGTTACTCATCTCTACAGAGGCTAAGGACTTTTTTCTTAAAATTTCCAACATCCACCCCTCTGTTCAAGAAGGGAGGTACTGGTGTTTAAGTGCACCAGATGACCTCCCATGTATACTCTAAAGACCTATGGTAAATCATAGAATGGCTAGGATTGGAAGGGACCTTAAAAATCAGCTAGATCCAATCCTCCTGCCACAGGCAGGGACATCTCCCACTAGATTGGGTTTCTCAAAGCCTCACCCAACCTGTCCTTGAACATTTCCAGGGAGGGGGCATCCACAGTAAGGTAACCAAGATTATGGAAGATATTAAAAAACATAAGGCTTCAGCATCTAAAATGGACAGGGGCCAGAAGGATGAGAGTGGATGGGAGATAAATTTCCAGGACAAAACCCCAAGATCATGACAAAGATTTGTTCTGAGCATAGCCTGAGTTATATTTATTTTTTCTTCCATTAAAAGACAGCTAGTACAGTATCTTTGGGGACTCAATAGCATTTTATACCAGAACAACCCCCTTTTCCAGAACAGGCTTCTGTTCCTTCCTCCTTCTTTCTTTCTGCTCCCAGATTACTAAACAAGAACTGTGTTCATCAAGAGTGAATCGCAGGGGAAATAAAGCCTAAGAGATATAAACTAACTGTTTTCATTCACACTGAACCATACACACCATATAACATGACTGCTTCATATGCTATACCTGCAACACCTAAGAGAAAGAGGTCTTTCCTCACATTTTGTAACTAAAATATAAAAATTTCTTCTGGAATACAGAAACATGGGTGGACTGCATCTTCCCTTCTATAAGAACCCACAGGCCCAACTAGAAGTGCCTTCACAAGCTCTATAAAACATTGTCACAAATTTCCTCTTGCTTATACCTTCTTTTTCTCTGCATCCTCCTTGTCATCAGCATCCCGCTGCCAGACACTCTTCATATCAAAATCAAAAGGCCCTCTTTTTGACTCATAAGCATCACCATGATAGTCAGCAGCATTGAACTCTTTGTGAACCATATAATCCGGCATCGAGGAAACATAGCTCCTGCAGACAAAGATTTAACACTTGTTTGTACAAGGGATACACTTGTTAGCACAAGGGATGCATATTTTAGACTTGAGTTCAAACAGATTCTGAAACACTAACAGGTGAAAAGAGAACCCAAGAAGTTACATGGGGTCTGAGCAGACTCACCGTGGCTCACCAGTTGCTGGGGCTTTGGGGCGGTGTGAGTACCAGTCAGGGGCAGCATATGTTGACTGAGAGGACTCCGTTGCCACATGAGCACAGTGCTTCAGTAGGTCTTGAGAGCAAAAGACAAAAGCATTATCTTTGTTTTCAGGTTGCTGTTTTACAGGAAGAAGTGCTTGCTTTATTCAGCAAGAAGCATTTGTCTCCCTCTATGCAATGGACAGTCAGAACCTTGCAGCACTGCATTCCACTTGCACCTTTTTTATCTTGCTCTAAAGGCTTTGACATGTTTCTAGTGGTCTGTTAATTCATATTTCTGGAAATATGAAAGTGCTGCTCTAAGAGTGCATGTAAGGCATCTGCTCAAGTCCCTCAGGTTTCCTTCTTAAACAGAGAAAATAAGCTAGGAACAAAACCACAGACGACCTTGAATAAAGAACAGGATATGTGCAGCACTATCACAAACTGAATGTTATCACAAAAAAAAAAAAAAAGAAAAACAACAAACCACATATAAACCTCTACCAAGTGTTCTGATGACACTTTTTTGTGATATCATTTTCACCAGTTACTTCAACAGCCTCAAGCATAATTTTATAAAGACCTCACTCAGATGCAGCTAAACCATCTTCATCTACTTAGATCAGATACAGTGCAATACTACACATTTTGCTAAAAGGTACCTATACACAGTAGACTAGAAGAATGTCTTGACAAGATGACCTCTTATGTCACATTTTCAACCACTAATTTTTTTATAGGTTAATTTGAATTAGGTTAATTTCAACATTCAAATGGATTCTTCTGCCATCACAATGCCATCACACTCAAGCAAAGCCAGAAAAAAAAAAAAAAAAAAGGAAAAAAAAAGGAAGAAAAAACCCAAAACCAAAACAGACAAAACCAGAAACAAAAAAGAAAAAACAAACAAGTGAGACAGACACGCACCAGGTTGGCCTCCTTGCTTTGACAGCTTGACGTAATCTGAATCAGTGTCTCTGATCCACCTCCTGTGGCACCCAGACGGCAATTCATTGGGATCTTCTTCAACATCACAAAGACCTGGAATCTGGGACATGGCAGGAAGCGTGCCCTTGGAGGCTACCGACTCCTCCGGCGGTGTCAGTGCCATGGGGATGTTACCGTCCTGCAATAACAGAAAAGAAAAAAATACGTTAATTGCTAACCGCTAGCATCCCTTCATCAGGCAGTTGTGGCCGATACAGCAGACGCAATTTCCAGCAGATCAGATGCAACAAGGCAACACCTTGCTCTCAGTGTTGAAACAGCATTCAGGTTTTCACGTGAAGAGTTCAAACACAGGGGACCACGCATCTGCATGCCATAAACCATTTCCGAGGACACAAACGGCAGCAAGAAGCAGGAATGCGCAGGAAACACTCAAGCCGTTGGTTCTTAGTTTTCTCCTCACCCACTGAAAACCGCAAACACGGGGGTCCTCTCCTTGCAGGGAAGCACCGAGCAGCACCAGAAAACCCCGAGGAAGGAACCAGCGAGCCCTCCCTACTCACCGGCAGCTCCTCCGCTCTCCCGCCGAGCAGACAGCCCCACAGACGCAACAGCCGAGAATCCCGCTCCGGCCCAGCCCCTTCTCCCGGAAAGGGAAGTGAAACCTCGGAGGGGTGGAAGGCTCAGGGCGGAGGCGGAGCGGAACAGTCCCGGTTAAACGGCTGCTGGCGGGCCGGTACTCGCCACAGGCAGCGCGTTCCGGTGGAGCCGCTGAAGCCCCCGCGCCTCACACCCGACCTGCAGGGGACAGCGCAGCGGCCGCCGCGCGGATACCGCCGCAAGACCCGTCCGTCGCCATGGTGACGGGGGCGGTGGGGCCGCACGGAGAGCCCAGGGCCCGCCCCGTTTCCCCCGTTATGGTGGCGCGGCACCATCTTCCGCACCGGCGGGCGATTTGGGGGGGGGGATGCGGGTGTCGCTGGCTTGGCTCCATGCTTCGCTCACCGCAGCCTGCGCTTGCTATGAATCAGCTTGATGAATTAACGCCAATTAATTTTTTAATTGCATGGCGAGGGCTGAGGCAGCAAGGTTTTAGTACCAGTCATATCTGCCAAATCTTTCATTACCAGCAATGTGCATGGGTGCCACAGTAGAAGCACGTTTTTCCCTCTGGAGTAGGCTTCATGGTATGCAGGATCTTCTCAGCCTCCTGGGGTAGGCGAAGTTAGCCGCTGCCCCTGCTGCTTAAGAGAGCCCTGGCTTACCCCTCCTGGGATGCCTTCCTCACCCCTGCACCTGTTCCTCTGAAGCAGAGGGGACTGGAAAACCCCTGTTGGAAACTGTGCCATTAGCTGAGCTCCTCTGGTGACAGCAGGTGAAACAGACCAGGACAGAACAGAGCCCTGGATACTGCCTACATTACCACTCTGAGGTCTGAGCTCTGAAAAGACTCACCAAAAGATAACAGGGACAAGCAGCACCAGGGCCACTCTCCCCTGAGCATTTTTTCTGCTACAGAGAAGCAACGAGGAAAAGGATGGTGAAGCTGGCAGTACCCAGGCAGTTCAGCAGTAGGCTCAGGAGTAGCAGTAGGGACTGCAGGTCTTGAGCTTGGCTTTCCTGGTGTCTGGATTGGCTTAGTCCTGCAGAAGCTTAACTCAGTGTTGGGGTTTTCACTAAGTGCACCAGTGCAGCATTTGGTAGTGCAGCGATTGGCACTACGTTGTCAGGGATGAAGGGCTCATGATTGACTCTTCAATCGGAGAAGATGTTGCAAGAAAAGCTGTGGCCATACTTCATGTCTGTGGGTGTGGAATGGGATTCTTTGGAAATGGAAAGGATGTAATGAATGCCTTTTTCTCCTGCCCACCATCTGATCAGTACTTGTGCTGATACTGTTCTCCAACCCCTCTCAAGAAAAGGTTTAGCCTGTAGCCCTGAGGGTCAGCTGCCTGCAGGCAGCTGTGTGTCTCCCCTCTAGCAGCTGGGTTATCACTGGCCCTTTCCTCGGCATAAATGCAGACAAATGATGACTGGGTACAGAGGAAGTGAGGGAGGTTTGAAGGAAAATGCGTGCTGGAAAACCATGGGAAGCAAGGAAATACCAAAGAAACACTCTGGTGGCTGGGTCCCACTTCCTGAAGCTTGATTTGCCAAGAGACAGCACATAACTCTCTGCAAGACTCAAGCTCTTCCTGCCTGTTCCAGGAGGCTCTCAAAAAGCTTACAGTGTACATGTCATCAGGCATAAACAAGTCTCTTTTGTTCTACTTACTATCAAGCCTTTTGTGTTTTTTTTCCTAAGGCAGACCACTGAGGAGCTGACCAGGTCAGGAACACAAATCACATCCACTGCCAAGAGAGAAAACATTTGGTGTCCATCTGGTTTGGGTTGAAAGGAAAATGAAACAGTTTATTTCAGTTCAGGGACAAAACCTCCAGTACAGGTGCAACACAGGACTATGCTAAGCTCTTGCAATAATTTCGACAAGATGTATTTGGGAAACTGCTTGGGACTCCCTCTGTGCAATCCAAAATGGACTTGTTCCTCATTTTGCAGAGACAAAAGGCTTTCTATGCCTAGTCCTGGCGTTCCTTAAGAGATTCAAGAGACTGCTGCTGCATCCAGATGCAATGCTGAGGCTGCCCTCATGTTCTTCCCCTGCCAACCCTCCATCCACACCAGCATAAGTTTTACCATGTTTTGGTTTTGATTACTGCAGTCTGGTGATACCACGTGTAAGAGAAGGCCACAGAAGTCAGTGACCATGCATAGCCCACTTCCTTCAACTTCCTCCCTTAGACTTTTTCTTTTAAGACCTACTGAAGCACTACACTCCTGTGACAAGTACTTTCCAGCAGCATATGCAGTGCTTGACTTGCACTTCTCCAGTCCCCCAGTGATCAATAAGTCACAAGTCTGCTGAGATCCTGCATAACTGCTTGTGTTCTCTCTTGTGTTTCAGAGTACTTTTCTACTAAAGTGCAAACAAGTGTTAAGTCTTTGTCTGAGGGAGCTATATTTCTTCTCTACTGGATTATATGATTCACAAAGAGTTTAAGGCTGAGGACCATCATGCTAATACCTACAGGACAAAAAGAGGGCCTTTTTATTTTGGTACAAAAAGTGTTCAGTAGTCACATGCTGAGGACAAAGAAAATGTGAAGAAAAAGAACTGATGGAGAGGCACTCTGTGAGTGCACTGTATGAGGCATATATGTAAGCATGAATAAAAGCCAGCAGTGAAGTGTTTGTGTTCTTAGGGTTTGTTTTTCCTGCAGTTCACTCGTGGTGAACAGACTTCTTGCTCAGTGGTCCCAGCCTGTCCATGGGAGGCAGGCAATAGGTACATGTGGGTGCTGGTGTGGGTAACCTGCTGGGTTGTGTCCTTACACTCAGTTCTGGGCTTCCTATGGCTTAGGGAGCATATAGCCATCTGGACAGGGTATAATGGGCTTCATTTTCAGGTGTATGAAGAGAGTTAATGGATATAGCACAGACCCTGTAGAGTTTTACAAAATCCGTGTCATATGCACTTAAATCAAAAGGAAGACTGAAAATAACAAGTGAGATGCAAATTGAAGAAGAAAAATAGGGCAACCAGTTCTGTGAAGTACCTTCTATGACAGGTGCTGTTTTTCAGGGTGATCTTGGGTTGGCAAGGAGCCCTGGACAGGGTTCATGAGGTCTTAAGACGAGGAAGGTGATGCCAGCTGGCACCAAAGGTTATCAGTGGGGTAGCTTGGATACTGAGAGCCGGGAGATGAGGACAGGACCCTCCTGAGCAGCAGGGAAGGAGGAGGTGGATAAGGACAGGGGCTTGCAGGGGAAATAGATCCTGACTCTCTTGTATGATGTGATTTGCAGATCCTTTGCCCCTTCCAGAGGAGACATGGTGCTGCTCCTTTTGTGAGGGGCTGGAGAGTGCCCAGCAGGGAGAGCAAGGATGGAAAAGCAGAAAAAAAGATGGGCAATTAAAGGGGTCCTTGGCAACAGGCTGCTGGTCTCTGTGATTACCATGCTGTGCCTGGTGATTTCAGTCCATTCTATAAACTCCAATTATAACCATTTTTTTTGTGTCTGTGATCTAGAAAACTAAGTTGGATTGGCTGGTGAGTAGGTCAACAGGCTGGTACTGGAGATACCAAGGGTTTGGGTAGCAGCTACAAGAGAGGCCTGGGAAAGTAAGTAGGCAGATGTGTGTGATCCTCTGGTGAGGTTTCAGCCCAAGGCAGTGCTGAGTAGGTGTATTACTGGGTCATTTCTGTATTTGTGGTCATGTGAGCACTGGTGTCCCAAGCCAATAAGCTTGTTTACCAGTCCAAATTGCAAAACATGGGAAAAAATACTACTATAATCTTCTTGTCTCTTCACTATATTTAGGGAAGCTAGCAATTAAAAAGGTGAAATCAGCAATGAAGGGTATGAATTCCGTGACGAACAAGGGACTTTCAATGTACTTCTACCAGGAGCCCATTGACTGTTGTATGAATTTCACAGCTACCTGAAGGGGTTGCTTCTTGCAAACCAACCCCATCCCCCAAAAAAAAGAAAGAAAAAAAAGACAACAAACACTTCTAACAGGTGGTTAAAGTCCTTTATACAATGCACATGCCTGAAAGATAGGACTTCAAACATGGAGTTGTATTCTTAGTTGTGTATTAGAAGTATGTTGTCCAAAAAACTGGAAAGATTAAAGTCACCACAGGAGGTCACTGTTGTGCAGTGTATACGTGATGAGCACACTGGACTTAAAAAGGTGCTGCTAGCAGCTTACAAAGGGCTAGGGTATATTTACACTGCCAGTACATTGGCAAGTGTCTATCAGATATGTAACTTCCAGGGGTGGAATTTTGTTATGACCACAGTTGAAGCAGTGAATGGTTTGGATAATATTTACCTTGCACACATTGTGTTGAGGTTGCAAGCTGAAGCATGATTAAATCAAGAGTTTGCTGCACAAACAAAACACAAAACAGCCAGTGCTGCAAGAGACACAGACAGATAGCGTGCCTGTCACATTTTAAAAATAAATTAGCATTGGAATGATGTCCTGGGCATAGAATTAAATGGACCTTTCACTGACTCGGTTGACCTCAGAGTAATGGTAGCGGAGAAAGATTAAGCAGGATGCTTTAAAAAATGAAATTACACAATGGTGGCACTAACTGGGGAAGAAACTTATGGGAGTCCTTGCAATTCTTAAAATCCTGACAGACAAAGACTGGTATTCCACTGTATAAAAGTTTTGAACGATATCTTCTGCTGAAGATATCTGAACAAGCAGTATCCTTTGAACACCTGGTGTGGCATCTGGGAGATAGGTGATAGCTCAACACCCATCACTCAGAAAACTGAGTTACTTTGCAGTCCTTTTGAAAGAAAGGAACAGAGGAAATTGTATTGGAGTGAAATTTAGCACTACTAAGGCTTGGATATAGTCCAAGGCCTAAGTCTTCTTTCTCACTCACTAGAAGTATCAAGGCTAGGACAGTTATGCAAAGAATCTATAATTGGTCGGGCCATGGATATGATAAGTGAAAAGGATGCAACTACTGATACCTTTAATATTAGCCTAAGCCCTCAGGGAAAATCCCAAGAAGATTTTTATGGAAATGTATGCTGGTGCTCACAAGTTTGTTTCTAGTACCAGTGTTTGGAAACTGTCTGGAAGAAAACAGACATGTGAGCAATCCTGACTATTTAGCTTTAGCTAGAGTAAGCTAAATGCCTTGAGGCCCAGTTGCAAGGTTACAGAAAGATGAGCTATGGGAGAAAGATAAGGGAGCTGGCAGCAGAAAAGAAGAATAACGGGATAATTATGTAGCCAGCAGAAGTTCTGTGAGAACAGGATTTGTGGCCAAGATATAGCCACCTGCAAGATATCATTATATAAACAAGGGCTCTATATAAAGCGAGTGTGAATTGTTAATGGACGACTTCATTTAACCATACTGGTGACTACGTGTTGTCCTTAAGCCTCCGCGGCTTTTCTACGTACCAGCAGTGCCATTGCTTGTGTTGCCATGCACACATTAATTATAAATTAATATGAACTACAAGCCAATGGCATCTGTAGTGGGAACCCTGCTATTTTAGGGACCCTATTATTTGATTGGTTCCAGTATTGTAAGCACTGTTTCATCAAATCATAGGTGTAGCAAGCGAAAATAGTCTGTTTAGTGGATCTGTTTATTACTGCACCATAAAGAAGGAAAGAAGAACCCATTTACCAATACACCACACTCTCCTTTTTTGTTTGGCTACTAGATTATGGCTGCCAGTTCAAGGGAGCAAATGCATGGATACCAAAGGTAACCTAACCAATACTCAGATTTAAAATGGGGAAACCATGAACAGTACTACCTTGAACATTTTGTAATACAAGATCCTTGTACAAAAAATATGACCTCAGGTACCTGCTATTTAAGCTAAGTGTATACTCTATGGCTGTACTTTGTTTTGCTTTGTGATGTTCTGTTTAATGAAAGAATGACTTTATAGAAACAAAAAACTAATTCACATTGATGCTGGTGGAATATTGACCTACAACATGGACAGCACCCTTAGTACTAATATGGGACATGGTACATTCCCAAACTAAAGAATTTTAATCACCAAATATAAAAAAAGCAATTGCTTATCAAAAGCAGATGACTATTTCTACCAGGTACAATAGTGACCAGATTGCCAAGATCTCAACAGGAATTGAACAAGCTGCTAGACATCATTGGTATGAGATTTTTATGGGTTATGCACCATATGCTACTGATACAGCATCTTATGTTGCATCTTATGGTCATTATGTTGTTGTTCTGTACTTTGTTTTCTATTAGTATGTTTATATATCTAGATTTATTGCTAATATGACCATGTTGAAAGTACACTACCTAATAACAAACTGTACTGCTAGACTTCTGTGGAAGTGCTCAAATCTTTCCCCACATTCTCAGTGAGGCCAGAAGAGTAACAGTACCTTCTCTACAGAGGCATGGGATTTACCAGACTTCAGGCCTACACCAGGTGGTGGACTGTGCATGTTTGCTTGATTTCAGCACAGATTTTGGCCCAACACAAAGCTCATGCTAAAGCCTGATGTATGGTGGGACCAGTGCCACTGGGCTAAGGTGATGTACACTGGATGAGAGAATGAATTTGTGCTGGTAGTGTCTTTATGAGGTAATGAATTTAGTAATTAATGAAGGTATGAATTAGGGAATTACCAGTTTAGACCAGCCCATTGAAAGGGTGTTGAGCCCTTGTTTGATTTTTACCTAATGAAGTAATGAAATAAAGATTGGTACACAAAGTACCTTGTCCTTTAAATTGGAGAGATCCAAATGAATTGTGCTGTGTGTGCCCTGCAGGACCTGCTTACATGACATTGCTGGCACTACAGTCACTGCTGGTTTAACAAAGGATAGATTTCCATTCAGTTGGTTCTGTCCCTTTAGTATTGCTGACTAGGACAGAAGTTTTTATAGTGAGCTGACATGTGTAATAGTACTATGAAAATTGTCATTGTATGTTGACAGTAAAAGAGAACATATTTCTACTTTTTTCAGCTCTGATGACAAGCTATGGTTTGGTTTCTTCTCTGTATTCTCCCACAACATTAAACATAATAATTTATTAGTGCAGGGAGAAAAGAGGACAGGAATGAAAGACCCTGGCATTTCTTATAACTTCATTTCCTATTTTGCTGCTGGGTGGTTTATGGAGGTATCAGCTTTCACTGAGCAAAAAAAATTCCTTCCCCTGAGAGGCTGGAGTCGTGCCATCATACTGCTTCTTGCTTGACAAGTGTGTATTAACTAAAATGGTTTGTTTCATCTGCTATTTCTGGTCCCTTTGTATTAACACCAAGCAATGATTAAGAAAGGTCTTTTCTATTTTCTTCCAGCTTTAGAAGTCACGATCACAGACATAATGTGTGATAATAAGATATATAATTTCTACACAATGTTTTTTTCCTATCAAAAGAATAAGAGAACTAGTCATATGCTAACCTGCATACTTAATGGAAGCACTACAGAAAAACATCGTCAAACTCTTCATTTCCCATACATTCATATCTCTCTCTCTCTCTTTTTTTCTTTTTTTTTTTTCTTTTTTTTTCTCTTGGTATTTTAAGTCATTCATAATTCATGGTTCTCTTTTTTTGTAAATTGTATTTTTTATACAGTCAGGTGAATGAAACCATGCCACTTCTCTGTGCGGCATGGTTTTCCCAAGATTAATTATATATCTGACCAAATTATTTGGACCAAGATTTTTTTTCTTAGAATTAAGTCTATGGTGTCATTGGGGTTTATGCCAGAGCCAGTCACTGTGCACCAGTTTTTCTTCTGAGTCAGGAATAAGGATTGCTGGTCACAAAAGTCCATAACAGTTTTAAAAGAGGTTGGGAAATAATTTAACCCCACATCATAAGCACCTCTCACACTGCAAAAAAGGTAGTCTCAACACATTTTCTAGATCATCCTGGGCAAGCTGGAAACACTAAGAAGGCAGAAGGAGTGTGTCTGATCTTTATTCAAAGAAAAGGCTTTAATGGGAATAAACACTTCACCTTCCCAGAGGTAAGGCCTGCCCCAGCTCACTGAAAGAAAAATGAAGTATAGCACAGGACAGCAGCCTGGTCAGGACAAGAAGAGAAAAAGAGCAACAAGCTGTGCCAAGCAGTGCAAAAGAAATGGGAAACCCAGAAAAAAGTCACCTGTTCAGTTCCTCACCCCAGGTAGTATTTTCACCATAATGAAAACCAAAAGACATAGTCAAAGAGGAGGTAAAGTGGGAAAGAAGGGTTGATTCTCACAGTGATGGCAACCATTTTCCATGAGAAATTGCCATCATAAGAGTGTCAGTGTTTGCAGGTGCGAGGCCCTGGCCACAGCAGCATGAGAGCAGTAGAATTTAACCTATTTTTAGCTGTTACGATTTTACTTCAACTCCACTAGCATTAAGCATTTCTACTTCAGTTTTTCCTTTTAAAGGAAGGTCCTCAATCACTCCTTTGTTTCAGCTGCTGCAAATTTTAACTGGTACAACAGGTAAACATCTGAAAGACGTCTACTGTTCTTCTGGTTAAGTGAAATTCAGACAGAAAAGCTCCAACTCTAATGGCTTTCATTTTCGGTTTGTACAAGAGGAGGAACTCAACTTCCTGTTCAGCTTTAGAATTTTTTTTCTTCCCAGTAGCCAAAGACAAATTTCTGTATATTAAAATTTTTCTGGGTTTTTTTCTGTGTCAATTAGTCAAATAAAAATCATAGTATCTTCTCTTAGTTCTTCTCAAGAGTTTTTCAGATCTTTGACTAACACGCTACCAAAATCTCTAGGAACTGTGTTTGGGTTGAATTTCAAAACACATACAGTTTTTATGTGCCAGTTCTAAAAACTTGGGGGAAATTAACATAAATCCAAAATTGCTTGAGATTATCTCATGGAAAGGTAGAAATCTGGGAAACTACAAGACTTGTTTGAAGCTGCTGCTGCCGGCTTTTATTTTGGGTGAAACTGAGTCTGCCCACACTGGAAGATTTGATCCACAGAATTCTCTCCAATAAACTCATTTATAAAAGCTTTAGTGATGACTGCTCTAAGAGTTCTGAAATATTTGTAATGAATCATTCATTGCTGCATATTGGCCTCCTCTTCTCCCACTGAGTCATAATTTTCAGTAGGAGTAAGCATAGGCAAAATGAAATCTTATTGAGTCTCCTTTGCTTTTCCCTGATGATTGCTTTACTGAACATCAGAGTTAATTAAAAGGCTGCTAACAGGAATTGAATTTGGCGATAAGAAAAGGGCACCTATCATTAACTTCAGTGGTAATTGGAATAATGAGAACATACAGGAAAGGCCCTGAGTACCAGATACAATATATAGATAAATCACAGGTGTCAAGCTTCAAGATTACCAATGAGAAAACCATCTGCTCAGTTGCTAACTGAACTTAAAAGCATTTGAAATTCAGTAGTCATCTCCAGGATAAGCTCGCAGGTTCTATAAATGCTGAAAATGAAGTTCTGCATCTGTTAAAATATCCCAACTCACAAGAGGGAAGGTTTTAGAAATTTTTCAGAACTTTTCCACACAGTTCTGCATCCTTGATTAAGAACAGACTCTGATCTATCAGCACAGTTTAGAGGAATGAACAGGAGGTAAGGAAATGGCTGTGCTGAGATATTGAGTAAACATGTAGAATTTGTTGCTCTTATGAAGATCATGCGATTTCTGCCTTGACTTGGAAGAGTAAGGATGATATAGATGACAACATCTGACAGATTGGACATTAGATTTTATGATATTTTCATTCATTTTTAGCACTGTACAAGTGTTTTGCAAAAAACAAGAATTCTACAAACGTAGATATTATGCAGAGTAGAGAGACTACATGGAGTCTCCCTGTGGCTCTGGTCTGCCTGGGTCAGCCTTATCAAACATGCATTGAAACACGTTGCCTAAAAGCAGTGTGGATTTTCCATGCCTGTAAATACACAAAACATAACTGGACAAGGTCCTGAGCAACCTGGAATATGTTCATGCAGCCTGGAGAGTCTGGCAATGGAGGAATATACAGCTACAGAGGTGCCTCCTGACGTGTTACTTTATGGTCCTCTCAGTCAATGTAAACAACCTGGTGGAACAGGAGAGCAACAGGCAAGAGACTGTACAAGTGTGAGCAAAGCTCCTGAGCTCTTTCTAGATCCTTTTAAAACTATATAACATGATACTTCTAAGTGGGAAGTAGTTTGTCAAGGCAGGTAGGTGGGCAAGGGCAAGATAAGATGTCTGCCTGCTCCTGCTGGATAAATTGATAAATTTGATAAATTGATAATTTTGATAAATTTAATCACCATGGCTTTGAGCATCACATTGAGAATGACTTTTTCCACTTATATAAACAATGTAGCAAGACATTTGGAGGGGATCCCTGAAATTCAGCTTGTCCCAAGCCCTGTACTTTAAGAAGAACAATTTCAAAGTTAATTTTCATCTAACTTCAATGTGTTTTATATGAGGGAGATCCTCGAGTCACAAGGCAGAAAAACATGAGTTGGTAGTCGTCTTTTTATCTGGCAAGAAAATTTAGAATTAAATCAAGCATTTTGCTACTATCCTAGCACACTGAAATGGAAAAATAAAACCAAATACTGAGTAACAGACTAGAAATCACTTGCTGTAACTAAAGAGATAATAGATCATATATAAGTTATTGGTTTTGATAGGTGTCATTTTCATTTTGATCAGTGGAACGTGGATATATTATGAATTATAAATTTTAATGGAAATATGGGCTTATTAAGGAACTGGAATAATTCCACGAGTCTAAACATCAGAGACATTATTGAATTAAGAATTGTGGGGAAATCACAGAAAACTGGCAAGGAGGCTTGTAAACACTCTCAAGTGTCTGTCAGCCGAGGTGCAGGAAAACACATATACTACACTAAACCCCCTGTGCTTAGATATCATAGGCCTGTGACGGATACCCTGTGGAACATGCTCAAGATTCCTACCCTGCTGTGGGGAAGATCAAAGCACAGTGATAAACTACGCCTGCGTGAATCCTTGAAAGCAGCAGGTTAGGCAGTCCTCTAGCAAGGACCAAGCTCCACAGAGCCTGTGTTCCTCCTCCTTGTGTGCCCTTGCCCCAGTGCTGCTTCAGGGATCCTGCGGTTGGCAAGGTAACAGAAATGAATTTACTCTTTGAATTTTATCTGTGGTTCTCTGGCTGTTCCTGTGTCCTGCCTTTGCCAGCTCACACAAGAGTATTTACAATTAACAACCCAGGTCTGCGGGGAAAAATCAAGCTAAATATGAAATGCAGAAAAAGTGGAGAAACCGTTGGCATTTTGTGATAAAAATCAAATATATTATTTGAATAGGCTTGTGTCTTAATTAATATAAAAAATATTTTTTCTGCTTCTGCATTTGAGAACAAACCAGACTCCAATTCTGGGCAAGTTAAATCCTCTGTGAGTCCTGTTTCTATTTCACAGCTGTTGAATAATTTATAGCATGACATCTTCTTTGTTTACATCTGAAAACAGTAGTAATTTAATAGCAAGTACAACTCTTTTTACTCAAAATATCCTGTCTTGCTAAGGAATCTTATCTGTCTGTGTACTCAAACAGTAAAAAATCTCTAGAGGGTGTATTTGGATGTAGAAGTCAGGGAAAGAGTCCTTCAGATGGACTACGGGGAGCCAAGAGACTAACTACAATTCACAGTCCTGTGTTGAATTTCCATTAGCAAGAGAAACTGATGATAGAATCACTTCTGTCAAGTACTCTTACTCATCAATAAAGACAGTTCAAAACATCTACTCTCCCTGAATATACTGGAAATTGACTGCTAAGAGTTTCCTTGTTTATTATGGAAAATCTTTTGCATCAGTGCTGCTGACAGGACTCTTCCCTCACAGTTCTAGGAGTTTTTTGGTTGTTGACTCATCTTTGTCTTCGGTGTACATGTGATAACAAATGCTTATGGCTGTTTGCTACTGTAGGAGGCACTGGGACTTTTTTTGGGAATATGCCTCTGCTGACCATGCTGAGGGAAGATGGTGAGATTTCTCTGCAAGCTGCTGGGTCAAAAGAAATTTTAATTGAGTAGGTTTTCAAGAACCCAAGGAATGGAAAGAATAATTTTAAGTACTATAATACTTCAAGGAAACTTACTTCTGTCATTCATTTTTTGCATTTTTGCTAATACGACTCCTCTTTTTATTGCTATTTTCTTGATGAATACCCTCTTCCTCCATAACAGATGAAACTGGAGACTTTTAAATATAAAATTCAATGAAATTTCCTGAAAGCCAATTTTTATTGGCCTAGAATAATATTGCTACGGGACATGTTTTTTATTTTTTTCTGTGACTCAGAAGCTCATGTGAGTTACCCATGATTTCAAAGGCAGTCCCAAGAGCTCAGTCAAGGAAATATTTTGGCACCATTTAGCACTGCTCTGTCCTTTGAGCCTAGATGAGACAAAAACAGTAAAAATGAACACAGCAAATGAGTGCCCTTGGAATGAATAAAATGGCATGCATTTATGTCTTTTCTTTAATATCTTGAATTTTAATGATACTACTGAGAATGAGATTCCCTTTACATTTGTAATTATAAAGGAGAGCAGATGGTAACAGCTTAGCTTTAAGTGTTCATTAAAATAGCTTCTTAGACAGGCAAGCTTCTGCTTGAATAAAGTACATCAGGAAGATATAAGATATGAGTGACTGCCCTGTTCTAGTGATTTATTCTTAAAGAAAGCTATCTTGGAGCAAACTCATCAGAGATAATATCATGTCAGTGTTATCTCTTCCTCTTGAGTTCATGAAACAAGCCCTAGGTTACATGTTCTAAATGTATGCTTCTGAAAGTGAAGACAAGTCTAGAGTCAGTAGGAGGATTTGTATACGAGATCTTCCATAGTCCTTGCTCTCTCTATACATTTGTTGGTGGCCACGTGCAGGATCACTTCTGTGTGGGCTGTGCAGAACTGAAGGAATGCCAACACACCTTTGGGATACATCTTGTTAATATGGGTGACTCAACACAAGAGACTTGCTTCAGAGATAGAGCCTAAGCCTCCCATCTTTGTAAAAAACAATCTGAGGGTGGTGACTGTCAGTCTGCTTTACTCAGCTATTGGAGGAACTCAGCTTGGTTACAGAAGACCCAGTTTGAGATGCTTTTATTTGCTTTATTTGGGATAGAGCTCCTTAAGTCTTCATAGCAACCAATTTTGTAGTCAAATACGAAGTTTTTTACAGAAGCAAAGATGTATATCCTTCAAAGTGATCATCAGAATAGCCATACATACAAACTCTTTCCTCAGTTCATTCTATGAGCCACTACATTTTTAACTGAGCTATGAAAAAATGGAAGGCAGTCAAAGATCGGAATACATCCTCCTAATTATATTGGGAAGAAAGAAACATTTAAAAAAAAAAAAAAAAAAAAAAAGAAAAGAAAAGAAAAGAAAAGAAAAGAAAAGAAAAGAAAAGAAAAGAAAAATAGAATTCTGCCAAAAGAATAAATTAGTGTGAACAGGACACAAGTAATTTTGCACCAAACCTTCAACGTAAGCCCCAACAAAATTTAGTCTCCATGAGACTATGTGGTGGGTACATCCTTTAGGACTGTGTGTTGAGAAAAACCTTTGTTAACCAGGAGAGGAGTGGGTATAAGATACATAGCACAAGAGAATCCTGCTTTTAACTATAGAGGAAATACAGGACTTGAATTCACCAAATAGGTGTGCTTCTAGAATAAGATTGCTACTGCTAACATTAAAAAAAAAGAGGTACCTTATATGATGGTGAGTAGGTGCTTTTTTTCCATTAGAAGATGTGCTATAGGCAAGTATCATATTCTTTTCTCATTTGTATGAAAATCATGCCACCTCTTTATGATCTTTGTGTTATTATTAGCAGGGAGTGTCATCACTTCATGGTCTTTGATAGGCCAATATGAGCTAATGCCTACATCAATGCTTTGCAATAAAATTAGGCTGGCCTGTACAGAATTTCATTACATTTTCTGATTAACTTTCATTACACTAATTTTCTAACACCAACATAAGGTGTTGCACAGTTTGATAGGTCTTCCTTCCTTTAATGATAATTGTACCAGAGAAAGTTCTGAGGACTTACACAGCCACACTTCTCAAGGGATTGTAATGATTGTTTTGCTTTCTCTGATCTCAGAAAATCCTTGACAAAAACAGTAAAGGTGTAGTTAGAGTTAGATAACTAACTACTTTTTTTCTCTTCTACATCACTAATTTCAGTTTAATACCATTCTAGAAAACTTATACTTTTGAAACTCGTAGCTGCAATATGTAGAGTCATTGGAAAACTTTTTTTCCCATATGTTAATTACTTCCAATAAGTCACAAAAGGCTTGCTTACTGAGATAATTTAACACCTGCCAATAGCTCAGACAAGAACACGAGTAGATTTTATTTTTTAAACTTCTGAGTTCTAAATTTCCCCTCTGTGTTCTTGACAATATATTTCAGTACAACTTTTTAGCAGAATATGTTGACTGTAGTGTACACATTTAAATACATGGGCTTCTGATTCTTCTGCAGTGAAGACTTCCTCATTCTCTAGCTCTCAACCTGCCTGGTACCTGAATTCTCCAGGGCACACTTACAACCCCTTAATGTGTAATTTTTGGATGGCAAATTCATTCACCAAAGCAGCAGTCTATAGAACTTACAGGCAGCAAGTTAAGCTCAGATTCAGATATCCATGTAGCTGAACTCATGGATCTGTAGTTTATGTGTAAAATATGGTGAATATTGAGAGGTCTTTCCCTCTTTGACATACTTTTTTGTGTCTGTGCCCAACAGCTCTATGGAGAGGGGGTTTAAGTGGACATCTCTACTGGGAAGCTTTCTTTCAAGGGGCCAGAAATCTGTCAGAAACATCTCAATTTCAAAGCATTTATTTAAAAATTTTGTGATTGCTTCCACTAGGTAACTGCAGAATTTTAGTCAGCTAGGCATAAACTTTGGATTATCCATCTGTACCCATGATTCTGATATCTGTTTTGTTTTCCATTGTCCTTTATTTGTATTTATACCCCGGACTGAGTCTATAGCATAATGGTTCAGGACAGAGTTAAAAAAGGAGAAATCTGAGTTTCCATTCAGTAGTAAACCACACTGGGGCTGGAGGAGTACCTAGGTCTCTGCCCTCACTGGCCAGGAGGGAGAATTCCCTAGCATTCCCTACTTTTCCCTGTTTTCTTTTCTGGTTCCTTTAGCAAACACACCCAGATGCAATGAGCATGCAATAAAATACATTGACTGTGGGCATTCAGTTGTATTTTTAAGTGTGAATGATGCAGGCAGTAATCTGTTCTGCAGTTGATTTCATGTCCACTGGGGACTGCACAGGTGCAAAAACTATTAGCAGAAGCAAAACCTGAGGTATAAGACAGTCTGATCAGAAGGAGATACCGCTAAATGATGTGATGTTTTTTTGTGAAACATTTGCCAGTTACTACTCAAGGGGTTTCAGGCAATGAGAAAAGGTCTGAGATGTTTTCAAAATGCACAGCACGCTAATGTATTCAGATGTGTTTTAACTCACTACAGGATGACAGTTACCATGGTGTTCTGGATGTGAATAACTTGCCAGAGAGAGAAATTTCTGGCTAGACACCAGGTGGTCACAGCCCTCTTGATGGTTTCTGTTTCGTTTATTTGAGTGCAGTATGCGCAGACAACTTTGGGTGAGTGGTCTTTGAATTTGCCTGATTGTAGTATATGTATTCAAAAAAAGCACTTAAACATGGACATAGCTGTGTGCAGAGTGCCAATTTGTAACTTTGTGTGCTAGTGCTGCTCTTGCATGGGCACATGCAAGAATCACAGAGGCGAAAGAAAGCAATGTAATGAATGTTATTTTCTGCTCTTTGGCATGAATATTCACTTGTGTGTCAGTCTCCAAATTGCAGACCTGGAAGACTCAAGAAAATAACTTTTGTAAGGATTCTGAATGAATGTTTGAGACAGGAAGGCATATAACAAAATAAAATTCTGGGATGAACCTGGAGCTGGAGAAACCTTTAGATTTTAGAGATGAAAGAAAAGGCTCTGTTAAGGGACCTATAGGTACAAAAACTAGAGACGCAGGAAACATTTCCACAGAAATATTTTCAAAAGTTGTAAGGACTATTTTATAACAAGGAGCTGCTGAAGGAAAAGGCTAATGTGGTCACTCAGGATCTGATGTACATAAAAGTGAAGTTTCTAGATTAACAGTCTCTTCCAATTTTGTTTTGTATAATATTTAACAAACTCCACCAGGCATTAAAGAGCAGTTCCTTTCCCCACCCATTTTTATTTATAATTTGACCTTTACAGAAGACTATGATGGAATGAAGTCCAGCAACAAGATGGAGTTTTATTAAAAAATCACCAGAACGCAGCTAAGTTTTTTTACACTTCGGAAGACTTGTTTAACCTGGTGAGATGCTAAAATTTTAAGGTCAGCCTGCAAGATCTATGAAAAGGAGATGACCAAGCATGCCACAAAGAGGGATTAGAACTGAGAAAGCAAAATAATGCACAGCTCTTTCCCAGTTTGTAACCCCCAGCTGCATGGCTATATACAAGTTTGTGTTATTAAGGCACCAAATATCATGTTTCTACCTCCAGACAGCTGTTAAAGTCAAAAAGAATCCAGTCACACTGCTATAGTGGTGGACATATATTTTGCAAAAGAACCCTTGAGTTTTGTCATAGATCAAGGAAGTGCAATTAGAAGAGGACTTTTAGTCTTATGAAGTTAGAGTTACTGACAGGACACCTTTGAATATAATGACTTTTTTCCAAGATTTTTTGCTCTAGTTATTATGAAACACAGTGGAATGCCTAATAAGAAGACAAGACACTATTTTCTTTATTAGCAGATATAGGAGAAAATAGAATATCTTAATTAGATAGAAGTTCACGGAAGGACCAATTGGGATATGGCAGGAAGGCCATGCTGGACCTGGTTATTTTTTGTTAATTGTATCTCAGCTCTTACTTCTATTTCCCTCTGTGCTTCTTGAACAATGAAAGCTGGCAGGAGGAGATTTACAGACACACGGACTGGAGAGGCTTAGTATTTTGGGAAACAGATCATGCTGGGTATGTACCAAGCCTGGTGTGTTTCTATGGATGAAGATTCTGGAGCAGAAATGGCAGCCACATCTCTTTTTCTTAGCCTTAGTATTAGATCATGAGCCATCTCTACACCCAGACCAGTATGGTTTAGATTCTGTTTAACCTAAAAGACATTACTCAAACTTTCTGTCTTGTGGCTCCACAAGATCACATTTTTGCTCCTCAGTTTTTATATAAACATTCTTTGGGGGAGAGACTCTCTCAGATAAAAGATGTCATGGTGATTTTTTTCCCATTTATTCCCCATTTCAGTCCTTCAGTCCATCAGCTCTTAAGTTATACTCATGCTCTGTCACCCCTTCAGATTTTTAATGCTTTCTCTTGCTCATCTCTTGACTTATCTCTAATTTTTCTCCTTTGTCATAATGATGAACTGTTTCATATTGGAAGCTTTATTGTATTTCTCTCTGCTATTGGTCCATTGCTGTCCAAATGAAAAGAGATAGAAGATGTTTTGTGACTCTTGAAAAGAGATTTGATTTCCTTCCCATCCTTCGTTTAAGTGCTTCCATTTTAAATATATAGAATTTTTAGTGCGTTGTGGTGACTGATATGTGCAACCTGCATTTATCAGTGTAGTATTCAGTTACTACCCTAGTTCTTATTTTCTAGATCCTGAAATATCAGTGATTTCTGCAGTTCCTCATGACACCTTTTTTTTTTCACTTCTTTTCTGTTGTATAAGGCTTCTGACATACATTAGAATGAGGAGACTTCCCTGATCTTTGTGTGTCTTCAAATCAGGCTACCACTAAATTAATAAGACACTCTTCCTTAAGGATGTGAGTACTATATTTGTTCTCATGCTGATTAAAAGTAGGTATAAGAATTAAGAAGTTACCTGGAAGGGCAAAATATGACACAAGAAGTCAGTGGAAGTCCGTGTCCTACCCAGTTTCTTCACATAAGCAACGTGCTGGGAGGTCTGAAGCTAAAGAGGAGAGGAAGAGATGAGAAATGGAGTGTGGATAGAGGAACTATCAAATTAAAAATGAGGCAACAAATTAAAATAAGATTATAGACAGACAATAAACACAGTTGTAAAAAATTACTATAAACTTTAACATTAATCAATATTATTTGTCCTACCTCTTCGCCAGTGTTTCTCTTGAGGACATGAAGAAGATAGTATTAGTGACTAAAAGATTCAAGCTTTTCATCTGAAAAAATCTCATGCTACAGCATAAAGAGGTTGATGTTTTATGATAATAGGATCAATAAAGACTATGTGCAGTTATAAGGGAGGAAATGCTATGGAATAAATAACTTCTAAGGTAGGAACAAATGACAATTTTGTACCAGTTTTGTAAGTTATATCACTGCGTTCCATGAGAATGGCCACATAAAATTTTAATAGCTGAAGATTAAAAAGAGCAAAAGCTTTCCTTTTCATTGTCTGATATATTAATTTACGTTATAATTTAACTGTGGATTCAAAATTCTACAGTCATAGTCAGCAAGGACTCAGTGCTTATATGCAGCAGTGATCCATCAGATTATACAGCATCATAGTAGCTGTAGATGTTTTCCGAATTCTGTCATTACAAATCAAATGGTGAACACCCAGCCAAATATTCTACAAAATCCTACAGCCATGACACTAATGAAAGCACTATTTCTGCTGGTGTCTTCTCCTTCAGTGGTTCAGTGCTTTTTTCCATTTTTTGAACTTTTTTCAGAGTTATAACAATATATACCCATATCATTTTGATCCAATATTAATATGTCAAGGTTAGGAATACTCTGGTGATCCCATCCCCATAAACAATAGAATAATTTTAGTTCCTGACTGAGTTATCTGTGCTCAAATTACATGGAATAAAGCACTCTCTGAATTCTGTTTCTGTTCTCTGCACTAAACACTTTGTCTTCTGTCTACAAGGCCTTTTTTCCCATTCTTAGCTTCTTTATAAGTAGTACCACAAACTAATCTACAATACTGTACCTCCTGTTTTGTACCCTCTTCTATCAGACATGGATAATTTTCCCACCATTAAGTCCACACAGGAAAATCTGCACAAGACAGAGGGGTATAAGACACCAACAACAGACCCCAAAGACATACAGAAAATAAATCTTAGAGACTAGGGAGTTAAAAACAGACAAGATTATATTGAAGACCCCTGTAGTTATGTCAGCCACCAGACTTTATTATAAACAGGTAGGATTCGCTCACACTTGTGACTCATTAGGCACAATTTCTGATCTAACGATGAAATTATTGCAGAAAGTCAAAGTTTTACGTAAGCAGATATCAGGAAACATAGTTCACTTCATTTGACTGTATCTGCATAAAAGAACAGTATAGATACGTGGAGTGAAAGATGCTGAGAAACCAATCTCCAAACTAGGTATATAATCTTTATATATTGATCAAGCCTTGGCCTGGTCTCACGGGTTGGATGGTCATGTGCAGTTGGAGCACATTAGGTGTGCTGCTGAAACACACCTTTTAGTTTAGCTTCATCTCAAAGGAGTCTGGTCCTCATAACGTGACTCCACAATATGTCCCACAGCAGGGAAATGGGAATGATCAGGAGACTTGCTTGAGAAGTACCCCCCTGCCCTAAGCTAAAACACTCTGCAACACAACATTTATTGATAATATCAAAGCAGTACCCTGCCTCCTTCTTCTTGACTTATCCCAGTGGAAGCAGAGGACTGTGATTTCTGGAAACACTGTATTAGGAAAAGACAGAAAGAGCTACATCTTTGTTTTACTCGAGCCCTTAGTTAATACATTCAGTAAAATTAGTTAACTGAATGATTTTCATTAAGCCCACATTAGCACTTATTATTTTATTACTATGGTTACATTATAATTATAACTTAGCCTGCACATCATTGCCAGCCAGAAAGAACAACCCCTTCTATTAAAAAGTAATAAAAATATAAAATATCTTCTTTTTCTTTAATAAAGAAGGTCACTGTGACCTTTCCATCTATACAAGCAGTCTGTTTATTAACCTACCTGCACTAAAACTCAGTTCCAAATATTCTCCACTCACATTTTTGTAAATCTAAGATACTTTATCTCGGAAAACAGCTCCCACTGTTCCACTGTGGGTTGATGCACATTTAACATTCCAGTGATTCTGGACCCAGGAGTCTTCGTAGCTCATTACTTCCTACACTCAAGATGAACCCATAAAATGGGAGTTACACCTCAGTAATTAGGGGTCTGTTTACAGCTTAGACTCAAGGGTTACTCATCTCTACTGAAAGAGGAACTGAAATTCTGTTACCACAGTTCAAATAAAGACAAAATTCTACCAACATGTTCTTTTTATGATGGAAACAATCTATTCTTATAATTCTCTTTTGTCAACAAAATTGTGAATATATATGCTTATATATACATGCACACTCTTACATGTTACTCTAGCCCTATATATATTTAGAGGGTGGAATACAGGAGAATATGACGCTTAAAAAGCTAATTGGAATTTTGTAGAAACCTCTGAAAAAAAAAAAGCTATATGTCTTTATTAGTTTTGGCAATTCTTCTCGAAAAAGAAGATCACTTACTGTGTACTGAACCCACTTCACTTTGTTACCACTGATAAGTGACAGAAGGGTTGCATACAATGTGGATCAAAACAAAACTAAATGGAAGAGGTGGGTCTAACTCCTGGAATGCTCTTGACATATGTAGATTTTTATGAACCATAGGTTTTCATGGTCATTCTTCATAATATTTCTTCATCACTTTGAACAAGAGCAAAGGGCTTTAGAAACTGGGAACCCAAATACATTTTCACTGGGAAAGGTGAGGGAAGACAGACATCTTAGAGGTTACAAATATGAGTGACTAATAGGCAAAAAATTTCAGTATCAGTGGGTTGTGGCCAGATTGCAAAACAGATTGCCAGTCAAGTGTAGTATGTAATCTATAACTTAATTCTGCTTTACTATCAGAGAAGTAGAAGTAGTGGTAAATGCCACGCAAAATTTTGAAAAGTGCTTCTCTGTGCTATAAACCAGGAATTGTGTCCTTCATGGAAGGAAAATTAAGTGAAAGTGGAAAGAAAGAAAATAGATCTATGATGAATGATTAAACAAGCAAACAAACATTAACACTTTATGCATAGAAAAGTTGTGCTTCTATAATTAATGATCTTTTTTTTTCAGGCAGAGAGGAAGGAATTGGATAAATATAGTTAGATGTTTTTTTTAAATATCCACTCAAAGTGTCTCATCATACTCTCATAAAAAAATTAAATTGCTCATTAAAAGAGAGAAAAGACAGGATGAGGCTAAATGGCTAGTTCTGACAACAGCTCTCCTGTGTTAACTGAAATATACCCTGAGGTGTATGCTCAATATATTCATAAATTATCGAGAGAAGTTGTTGAATAGTGAGAAATCACATTTATTCAAAGTAGACAAAACTAAAACTACGCAGAAAGATTTCACAGAATCACAGAATCATCTGGATTGGAAAGGACCTCTGAGATCATCAAGTCCAACCCTTGATCCACTGCCACTGTAGTTACCAGACCATGGCACTGAGTGCCATCCAAGCTCTTCTTAAAAACCTTCAGGGATGGAGAATCCACCACCTCCCTGGGCAGCCCAGTCCAATGTCTGATCACCCTCTCTGTAAAGAATTTTTTCCTAATATCCAACCTAAACCTCCCCAGGCAGAGCTTAAGTCCATGCCTTCTTGTCTTACTGATAGCTGCCTGGGAGAAGATACCAACCCCCTCCCAGCTACACCCTCCTTTCAGGGAGTTGTAGAGAGTGATGAGGTCTCCTCTGAGCCTCCTCTTCTCCAGGCTGAACACCCCCAGCTCCCTCAGCCTCTCCTCATAGGATCTGTGCTCAAGTCCTTTCACCAGCCTGGTTGCCCTCCTTTGGACCCACTCCAGGACCTCGATATCCTTCCTGAACTGAGGGGCCCAGAACTGGACACAGGACTCAAGCTGTGGCCTCACCAGCACTGAGTACAGGGGCAGAATCACTTCCTTGGACCTGCTGGCCACACTGTTCCTGATACAGGCCAGGATGCCATTGGCCTTCTTGGCCACCTGGGCACACTGCTGGCTCATGTTCAGCTTCCTGTCAATCCAGACTCCCAGGTCCCTTTCTGTCTGGCTGCTCTCAACCACTCTGTCCCCAGCCTGGAGCTCTCCATGGGGTTGTTGTGGCCAAAGTGCAGGACTCGGCACTTGGCCGTGTTGAACCTCATCCCATTGGAATCAGGCCAACTCTCCAGTCTGTCCAGGTCCCTCTGCAGAGCCCTCCTGCCTTCCAGCTGATTCACACTTCCCCCCCAGCTTAGTGTCATCTGCGAATTTGCTGATGATGGACTCAATCCCCTCATCTAAATCATCAATGAAGATATTGAACAGAACTGGGCCCAACACTGATCCCTGGGGGACACCACTAGTGACCGGCTGCCAACTGGATGCAGCCCCGTTCAGCACCACTCTCTGGGGGCCTCCAGCCAGTTCCTAACACAGCACAGGGTGCTCCTGTCCAAGCTGTGGGCTGACAGCTTTTTCAGGAGGATGCTGTGGGAGACGGTGTCAAAGGCCTTGCTGAAGTCCAGGTAGACCACATCCACAGCCTTCCCCTCATCCACCAGACGGGTCCCCTGATCATAAAAGGAGATCAGGTTCGTCAGACAGGACCTACCCTTCCTAAACCTGTGCTGGCTGGGTCTGATCCCTTATCCATCCTGCAGGTGCTGTGTGATTGCACTGAGGATGATCTGTTCCATGACCCTGCCAGGCACTGAGGTCAGGCTGATGGGCCTGTAGTTCCCTGGTCCTCCTTTTGTCCCTTTTCGTGGATTGGCGTGACATTCACCAACTTCCAATCATCTGGGATGTCCCCAGTGATCCAGGACTGTTGGTAGATGATGGCAAGAGGCTTGGTGAGCTCTTCCCCAGCTCCCTCACCACCCTGGGGTGCATCCCCTTTGGTCCCATAGACTTGTGAGGATCCAAGTGGTTCAGCAGGTCACAAACTGTTCCCTCCAGGATTACACAGCAGCTACTCAGCTACCTATTTCTTTCTACAAGCCCCAGAAGCAGCTGTCCTCCCCTGTCTTACTGTTGAGAACTGAGGTAAAGAATGTGTTAAATACCTCAGCCTTTTCCTCATCTTTAGTAACTATGTTTCCCTCCATGTCCAACAAAGAATGGAGGTTTTCCCTGCCCCTCCTTTTGCCCTTGATCTATATGTAGAAAAACATCTTGTTATCCTTAAGAGAAGTGGCAAGATTGAGTTCAAATCATGCTTTTGTCTCTCTAATTTCCTTTTTTGTGACCTAACTATATTCCTAAACTCTTCCTAAGTAGCCAGCCTTTTTTTCCATAGTCTGTCAGCTCTCTTTTTAACCCAAATTTCCTTCAATATCTTCCTGTTCAGTCAGACTGGTGCTCTTCCCCTCCAGCTTGCCTTTCAGCACACAGGCACAGCTGCTCTTGTGCATTCAGGACTTGCTCCTTGAAGTACGTCCATCCCTCCTGGACCCCTTTGTTTTCAAGGGCTGTTTCCCAGAGTACACTCTGAATCAGTCTTCTGAAAAGGCCAAAATCTACCCTCTGGAAGTCCAGGGTAGAGGTTTTATTGTTGGCCCTCTTTCCATCCCTGAGTATTGAAAGCTCTAGTATTTCATGGTCACTGTGCCCCAGACAGCCTCCAACCACCACATCTCCCACCAGCTCCTCTCTGTTTGTGAACAGAAGGTCTAGCAGGGCCCCATCTCTGGTGGGCTCATTTACCAGCTGGAGAAGGAAATTTTCCTCTATATGCTCTAAGAATCTCCTAAACTGCCTCTTCTCTGCTGTGTGGAGTTCCCAGCAGACACCTGGCAAGTTACAGTCACCCAGGAGAACAAGGGCTGGTGATTTTGAGACACCAGCCAGCTGCTTGTAGAACAATTCATCACTCTCATCATCTCATCATCCTGGCTGGGTGGTCTGTAACAGACTCCCACCAGGATATCAGCCTTGTTGGCCTTCCCCCTGATTTTGACCCACAGGCACACAACCTTATTGTTACTGACCTCAAGTTCTACAGAGTCAAGAGGGTCTCTAACATATAGAGCCACCCCTCCACCTCTCCTACCTTATCTGTCCCTTCTGAAGAGCTTGTAGCCATCCGCAGCAGCACTCCAGTCATGGGAGTCATCCCACCACGTGGCTGTGATAGTGACTACATCACAGCTTTCCTGCTACACCAGGGCTTCCAGCTCCCCTTGTTTGTTTCCCATGCTGCCTGCATTGGTGCACATGCACTTCAGCTGGGCTGCTGATTTTACTCTTAACTCAGGCTTTCCACCCTTGGGCTCATCATTGAAGAACCTGGTTTCAATCCCCTCCCCCTTCAAACCTAGTTTAAAGATCTTAGAAATTTAAATGACTGTGAAATAAAACAGCAGAGGAAGTTCAATGTTTATAATCACAAAGGTGCAGGAAAAGCAGCAGGAAAGAACCCTGTCTGCCTGCAGATAATCATGAGCTATTGCTATTGCTGAAAGGGATCTTGGAGCTACCAATAATTGTTCTTGGTGAATGCTAATACTGAAGAAAGACCCAAAAAAAAAAAATAGAAAAAAAAAAGAAAATATAATAATAATAAAGAAAAAATAAATTAGGAATTACAGAACAAAACAAAAAGCATTATTCTACTGCGAAACCACAGTCCATACCAGAATGCTTTATAAGGTTTTGACTGCAGTCTTAAAAAGATGAGTCATAACTTCTAGGTAGAGAGGAATAAACAGGAGTGCTGATAATATATTGGCTTCTACTGCGCAGAAATTATGTGGAATTTTTCAGCCTGAAAAAAAAATACGGAACAGAAAGGGATGATGCAGAAATAAGACATCTTAAGTGGCCTTGGAAAAGTGAAAAATTATTCTGTTTTTCTGTGATCTGTTCTCAGGCTTGGTAAGAAAGCAATCACTACCTGGCTGGGTAGCACCACACAGCCCTAAGACTCAACTTGGATGATAGCAAAATTGAGGATGAGGATGTCCCAGAATGAACTTCACTTTCAGCCCATGATAGCTCAAGATTTGTTACACACATGCTCTGGAGGCTTTTGCAAGAGCTCAGGTGGGTGAGGGAGAGTTCTAAATGCTCCCACAACTCATAATGTGTCCCCCTTCTGAAATGCAGAATGCTAAGTCATTCTGGTGGGCAGGCACTTTTCTGAATAGGAGATCCTATCATCTTTTTGTCATATGCATTTACTGGCTAGTGTCCTACAGGAAAAAAAACCCTCTTTTTCTGCTAGATAACCAAATCTCAAAAAACACCCAGCATACTGTCCTGCCTTCTATATCCTGTGTTGGGAATTTTCTGAGCTGGATGTGGTTTGATACTTAAAAGCCAAGGCAGTTTACAAGCATAAACACAAGCCATGCCAGCTGGCCTCAGTGCCTGGAAATGTTACCAGGCACATTTAATTCACTGGTAGAAACACTTGTTAGGGTTCAATGTAATATTCCTTTCCCATACTACCTTTTGACCAGTCTCAAGAACTCTTGTCGCAGTTTCTTCTGTAAATCTCTGTCCTCTTTTTGAAGTCCTAACTGTGGGTGACTGTGCAGACTGTAGTTTCTGCTTGCTCTCTGCTTCTGCAGTTGCTGTCTAGGCACAATTTTCCATGTCTTTGTTCTCGGAGTAGTAAGGCCCTAACCCCAGACCTCCACCCGATCACCCTGCAGCAAGACCCAGGGGCTCTGTTTAAGATGAGCCCTGGATGTTCAGTCCCTGCCTAAACTAAATCATTGGCATGTTGGTCTCTAGTGCAGCCATAGACCCCACTGATCCAGACCCTGTCCTGCAGAATAACCTCCTGGCTTGACCTGGGACCTGCCTCATCACCATGAACTTGCCTGAGGATCTGGACCCTTGACTGAACTCAGCCACGGTCAGGCTTGCCTTGAGGTGGGACTGGGCTCTGGCTGGTGACACACTGAGCCTGTCAGCTGTGCCGTTGCTCTTGAATCTTGTCTCTGTCTGTTAGGGACATCAAGTGCTGCTTTTTGACATGCCCTCCTCCACCTCCTTTTCCAAAAAAAATAATTGTTTCTTGCAATTGGAATTATTGTGACCAAAACCAGGACACTGCTGCTATATGGGTTTGTTTTAACGATGCAAACATTTTTATACCATTTATGAAGTAACTCAATTATTATTATTATATGTATATAATTGCATAGCATTTTTATTCTGTCTCTGCATGAAAATTTGTTTAGCAGAACCACTGTACCATTTTAATCTTCAGTCCAGAGTGTTAGCATTCCCATGGGCTCTAGGGTTATGTGTATTGACCCGACGTGAATTAAACAGTGCCAAGCATATAATCTAATAGTGCTACAGGATTCTCCAGGCTGATTAACATTTAATAAGCTCCTGCAGCAGAGTTTAGCTTCTCCAACTGGCACACTCATCAATGATGGACATGGTAGGCAGTATGGACAGTGCCATGCCACTCTGTCATCTCAATTCTGGCAATGTTTCAGCCCTATCCCGGCTGATCTTAACACAGCATCCTCTCTTCCATGTTTATATTTCACCTAGAGCCAGGTCAAACAAAGCCCCAGTACTGTAGTAGAAAAACGGATCTTTTTTTTCCTTCCTGGCCAGTCAGATCAAAGAGGAGAGCTCCTTATTTCTCATAGTCAAAGGACAATAGAGGGCTATGTGTCATACCAAGGAGATGGCAACCATTGTGAAGAAGTCCCATTGGAATGGAGGTTTGGATAAAGATTTGGTTTCCAGCTATTTTATCTCTTGCCACCTAAAGAGAGCTAGCTCAGCAGAGGGGAGAGATAATGGTTGGGGAACCATGAAAAAATTATAAATATTTAAGATAGGCATATGCAGGATGAAGATTGCATCCTGTGAAGATTGCAGCTGAGGTGTACCTCAGCATGGATCCCCAAGTCTTCTAAACTACAACAGATACATGGACTGGATGATAATACAGAGCCTTTGGTCTCTGCCAAACCAATCTGGAATCCAGTGTCTCCTTTTTAGGGCTCCTTTTCTCAGCCAGGCCTTTTCTTGGCCCAATGTGCTGGAAGGAGAAAAAGAGGCTGAGGATGCCACAGAGGGATGTGACCTCTCAGTCACCTCTCACACAGAGTGCATGTAAGGAAGGGAGTTACACTTGTCACTTGAATGCCAATAAGTGCACGCAAGGCCACAAAACTTCTTTATTCTTGACAAGGCAGATGGAGTACCCTCATTTCAGCCAGGAAAATCAGTTGTGTGCACGTGTCTGCAACTCTGAAAAAGTTTCAGCTCAACAGATTGTTCTATGAGTTGGCAACTACCATCCTTGCAGACTCCATGCCAACCAATGGACCAAACAGGAGATATATATGTGGTGCAACTCAACATTTGGGTATTTAAAAAACAAACATTGCCTTGAAAACTTCATGCAGTGTAATGTGTCTGAATAGTCTTAGTCCACATATTACTCCCTGACTCCCCGATGCCTGGGCATGCCTGGTGTGATGACAGTAAGTATATAGAAACAAGTAAAATATCAAAGAATACTCTTAATTGGTACCTCAAATTACAATTCTAGTGTAGTCAGGTTGAATCTGTAATTAAATAAAACCTTAACTCTTTCCTATATACTGTGTTGTGAGAGTGTTCCCGGCAAAGAACAGAATTAGCTCAGTAGGGCTGACAAGGGCCTTGTCTCTGGGATACCCTTATATTCTTTGTCCATGGCAGAATTAGTCAGCTTGGTTTCCATGGTTTCTAGCAGGGAAGAAGCAAGTAAGCAGGGACAGGGTTTTGCTAGGATCAGATGCTTGATATGCACTCTACACAAAGCCGTGCAATATCCCATGGTGAATGAGGGGAGAAATCTTTCATCACATCATCTGATAGTCTCCTATAGCAACTGCAGCAGTAAAAGCAATAGCTGCAGAGGCATACAGCTGCATAGCAACCAGCTATTTCATACAAAAGGGTCCCACACCCCTCCTAGTGAATGCATGTCACTAGTAAGGAACAATTTGATTAGGTGTGTGCATCTCCTAAGTAATAAGCAGCTTGGCAGGCACAGCATCCAAATTATTATACTTCCCTGCTGTCACGACCCACAAGGTGGGTACAATACTGTCACATCTCACAAAGTGATCACAGCTCCCCAGAGGTGGGGTCCAAACCAAACCACACGTCCCACAGAGGGGGTACAGTGTTACATCCCACAGAGTGGGCGTGGGTAGAATTCCCTAGAGTGGGGGTCAACCCAGGGAGAGTCAGACTGGACCCCCTCACTTTCTAAACTCCTTCAGAGAGAAGTGTAAGTGTGGCTGGGCCAAAGCCTTCTCCTTTCATTAGTTTCTTTTAACAACCCATTCAGCAAGATTAAGTTTGGGAATCCTCTATGTGGTACTCTAGGATTAGGATTATTACCCAGGAGGTTTGTACAAAACACAATTTTACTTAAAAGGGAGTAAGATTATAAAGCATAACAGATTACAACTACCAGAACTAGAAATTATGGTACTTTCAGAGCAACGGATTACAAATAGCAGAATTTAGCAAAATTTAAAGATATTGTCAGAACAACAGGTTACAAGTAACAAAGTTTAACAAAGCAATGGGGCTGTAAAACTCAAAGTTAGAAAAAACTATGTTACCCTTATGTGCTCAGATAAGGTTAGAAACAGAGAGAGAGAAAGAGAGACAGAGATGAAGAAGAAAGAAAAAAAGAAAAAAAAAGGAAAAGGGGAAATAGGAAAGATACCAGCACCCTTGGATCCAGCAATGATCTTGGTAAGAAGACGTGGTCCTTGGATGGCAGGTGTGGACCTAGAGTTTCACCTGTGCCTCTTTTATGCCACCTGACCCCACCTTTTCAGGGGGGCTTTGGCATATCTTGCAAGGCCAGGTGTTCACTTGGGCCTCTCCAGATGGGGTGACACAGCAATAACCCTTATTTCTGCTCATGTACCCTCTCCAGTGGCTTTACCTGGGGCACACACGAGATGTCCCTCTGCCTCTGCAGGGTGCAGCCTGCCTGCCCCTGTCCCTTATGGAATAAGGACAGTGTCCTGCCTGTCAGGGTGGCATCAGACAGAGCTCCCCTTGCAGGGACAGTGTTCAGCTGATCGAGATGGCCACTGAAGGAGGAGCTGCTCTTGCAAGAAAGTGTGTCTTATAATTGAGGGAGGATTGTACTCATTTGATGGGGACATGCTTGTGCATTGCTGCTGTCTGACCAGACTTGGAAATGGATCAGCAAAGGTTGCCATGATCACCACAGGCTGTTCTTCCTTGGTCACCAACACCAGAGTTCCTCTTGCAGGAGAAGTATATCTCATCCTGGTGGAGAGTTTGGATACAATAGCATGCTCCAAAAGAAGCTCAGAATCCAGGGGAATTATTTTTTGATCTTAGTCATTGTTGAAAGAGGTTTCTTCTTCCTTCCCTTTAAGGCCATTTCTCCTTTTTCCTTTACCAGTAGACAGGAGGTGTCACCAAACCTGTCAGGCATGAACCCTGTACTTACACCTCCCTTGCATGTCAGGGGCCTATTGCACTCTGCTTGAATCGGACTGGACCAACTATTACGGATGGCTGGAGACACAGGACTGCCATATTCAGAACAGGAGGAGGAGCTGGGAGTTGTGAACACCAGATGAACGTTTTGTCAAAGCTGATCTTTGTCAGGAGACCTGTGGGCCCTGCTGTATTAGCTGCAGACGTGTTCCTTTTACTTGAAAGGCAGCAGTCCATCTGACATGGATGCTGGCCATGCAAACCTACTCTCCAGCTACTGATGCTTTATTTTGCTTTTGTGGCAGGCTGTCAGCTGAAGAGATGGCAGATGGTCCACACTTCAAACTTCTGTGTTTGCTGCCCAGTATCATGAAGTATCTGATTCCAGAACTGATCCCAGTTTTTCTCTACTTCCCTCCCTTATCAGCAAGAGGGAAAATTATAATTCTCATACCTGCCTATGTTCTCAAGGCAGATGCCACTAGTGATGGTGGTGGAGCAAGAGAGAGAGCTGTGACTCCTTTTGCATCAAAAGCAGATCACCCAGGAACAGCCTCAAAAGTGGCAGCCTTATATGAGCTGCACCAGGATTCTTGCCATGGACAATGGTGACTGAGGAGGGCAGAGGTTTTTGTAGACCCTTAGAACCCAAAGACAGAAAACAATATCACAAACAAATATTTGGCAAGATTAGCAGAGTAGGGTCATCAAGTTATGCCAGGTCTGCAATTTAAGTGTCTAGTCTGCCTGAAGCCTGTTATAGACTTTTTAAATTTACCCCAGCACTGCTTCACAGTCTGTAGTCTTCATGTTGTTGAAACCTGTCCCTTCAGGCAGTGAAGGAGATGCACACAGGCAAACTTTTTGCTTCTCTTGTGCTTTATATTCACAGGTAACTGCCAGAAGTGGAGGGAATGAGTGAATCTCCATGATATTAGAATGCAACATTTTAATTCCCCAGAACGGGGATTTATGCTACCCTGGGGATCAGAATCCTTAAGCATGAAAATGAAAATTGTTAATACTGTTTTCCCAGCTATCTTGTTAAATAACCTTCTGTTTCAGTTATACATGGGCTGAAATGATCAGCTTTTCTCTCCTTTCTGGAGCAGAAACATTTGTAGGGCTCCTTGGAGGTAAAGCAAAGTACAAGGGGAAAATCAAACATCTGCTGCAGAATTCTGCAACAAGAGAGTACTGAGAATGATGAAAGAACAAACTGAAGAGGCAAATCATACATATAAATGAGACGGAAAAATCTTGGACATCTGGAGGTAGTGATGTCTGAACACAAAGAGGAAAAAGTTAGCTGAAAGGGATCAGCAAATTGACCTAGGACATAAGTGTAGGAGGGCCAAAGTCTGGTGCTAAGCAGAACAGCAGGTGCAGTGTATATTATGCCATGACAAGGTTAATTCATCAAAAAATCTTTGCTAATTGGATTTGGCACACAGATTTTATAATATAACTGAGTGTTGTACCTTGTGGGATATGCCATTCTTAATGCAATAGTAAGAAGTCTTAAAGCTGAATACTGAGCTATGGTCAATTAAACACAAATAAGTGAGAGTGAAAAATGCAGCTTTTATTAATGTCAATTCAATGAAAATGAAACTATAAGCATATCTTATAGCAAGCACATGAATGAAAATTAGCTGACAGTTTTAATAATGCAGCCAGAACACTTGTCTGTGACAAAGATAATTTATCTTAGTCTTCTTGAAGATTATATCTAATTAGTGTGTCCCAAGAGTGATAGCATCTCAAGACTGCTGAAGATGTAAAAACATAATTTTACAATAATCACAAAACACCTTAATCCTTTCCTTCTATATTGGCTATTTGCACCATCGTTTAAGTCTCTCTCTTCCACAGGAGGAGTAGCCTGAATCTGTCAGGTCTCTGAAAGCTCCACACTTTTTTTGTGGGTTTGAAGATCAGGGACAGCCTCAGCTGCCATGACCAGGAGATGGTGTAGTTCAGGATCCTGAGAGCAGGGAACAAGATAAATTGTGGTATCACAACCCTGGGATTCAAGATAAAGAACATTTCATCCTGACACGCAGGAATTCAAGGAAAACTAGAAAGTAGCTTGCATGGACCTTCTGACTAAAACAAGGAGACGGTAATAAGAGTTCCTGACTAAAATCAGATAGAAGAAGGTAGGGTGCAAGAGGTGGAAGCAGGAACAGGTCATCCAGGAGGAATACAGACACTGCCTGATCCTGCAAGGGTGGGATTAGGAAAGCCCATCTCTAGTTGAAATTGGCAAGGGACATGAAGGGCAACAAGAAGGGTTTCTCTGATGTAGCATCAACAAACACATGACTGGGGAAAATAGCACCCAGTGCTGCGTGGGGCAAGTCAGAGGACACAGAAAGGAACAAAGTACTCACTGCCTTTTGCCTCAGATTTTACTGATAAGGCTAGCCTATCAGGCCCCCAAGAGCAGTGGGAAAGTCTAGAGCAAGAAAGACTTAAACAAAATTTTGATTATCAGGTTAGGGAATGCTTAAACCAACTGGACAGCCACAAGTCCATGTGGTTTAATGGTGCTGAGTTAGGTGGTTGGTGTCTTTGTAAGGTAAGGATATTCTTTGCTTATGGTTAAGACCACCAGAGAATGCTAAGATTTATTTGCAAGAAAAACTAAAGAAAAAAAATCAGGTGCTATGGTTCTCAGTCCAAAATCCAAAACATCAGGTAGAAACTCAGTCTTTTGAAGAAAATCAATTTATTGATTTGCTTGGGTCTTTTGTGAGACAAAGACAAGGAGAGCAGGAGAAGAGATAAAGTTAAAGCAAACGTCCAAGGAAGAAGTTAGCTTTTTGATTTGGAGCCATGTTGGGGAAAGTCTATTTTTCAAATAGACTTCAAATAAAAAAATATTAATTTTCTTAAGCCATCCCTAAATCTCTGCCATTTGGCTAAGCCCTCTTCTTTAGCTCTACTAAGATGCAAAGTGCATTGACAATGACAAGCTCAAAGGACAGCATCCTGTCAGCTGGGCAGTATTCTGAATTAATGTTTAGTTTCGAAGACTTTTGACTGAACATCCTGCTCAGTGTAAGTCTGAGTTACCTGAGTTACCTAAGTCTGAATAATCCTGGTATGAGCCCCATTACACTCAACTGCCACAAGCTGCAATGAAATATGTTGCAAATACCATTGACATGCAAAAAAAAAGACAGCAAATTATGGGTGCTGTTCAGCCTTGCTAAAGAACCTAATGAAATTAATAACTCTGCCTGTCTTGAAGACCAAATTCACAGACATCTATTAAGAATTCTTTAAATACCTTATTAAAGGTCCAAGTTATATAAAGGACAGCAGAAGCACTGATAGAAAAAAAAGCATCAGCCTTTTCAGCAGGCATATAAGAAGATTCAATTTAATTGAAGACTTTAATTTCTCTTCCATGCTGGTGGTGATGGCTTGATCAAAATAAATAAATGCAATTGGTGTTGCATAGGGTGATGGCATTTTACATTTCCACATAGCTGTTCAGATAGATGCTCATTTGTTCATTTGTTGCCACTTTCTTTAGCCATTCATTTGTACATCTGGTCATCAATCTTTAAAAAGATTTAACACAACATAGAATATTTCCCACATTTCAATTTTCATCCTCTCTGTAAAAATAAAAGCTTATTGTTAATGAAAAATAAAAAAAAACCCACAACTAAACCTATAAACCTCCCAACCAACCAAAACAAACCAAACAAACAAACAAAAACCCCAACATCCTCAGACTCAAATTACTTGACAGTGATTCCAGCAATTCCTCAAGGCTGTTTCATGTTGAGGAATAATATTTTATATCTCACAGTAATGAACATGTACATATATATGATGTCTGAAACATGTAGTGTTAATTTATTACTATATTCATTTATTACATTAATTTATTACTATGTCAAACAGGAGCCTTTGACTCTTTGGTTCACTTCTAGAAAGGAATGAAAATAGGACTTTTAAAGAACATAAACACTTGAGAATATAACATTTTGTTTAAGACTAACAAAAATGTATTTTTTTAAGCAATTTTAAAAATACATCTGTGCATTCTCTCAGCATCAGTAGAGAAGGTTAGAGGCAGGAAAAGAAGAAATGAAGAACTCACTGCAATTCCTTGTGTTTGCCATACCATATACAAGGTCAAGTCATGTGAGACTTGCTATAAATGAAAAAGACAGTAAATAAGCACATGAGATGAAAGACCTGACTACAAAAAAAAAGAGGTGGAAATGGATAATAGGGCCTACATATAATGATACATATTTCGTGATGCAAAAGGGAACACAAAAATATGACATTTAAAACCATCAGGTGAGCAAAAAAATTGATGTCTCTTATGAGTGGCATATTGAGAAAATTTGTCCCTTATCCCAGGGATACTCAGGATATTATAATGCCAATATCAATGCTTCTGTACAACTAGAATTGTTTCTTTCTCTGTAAAATCCACCTTTGAGCAATCAATACATTCTAGAACTTGTAAATTATATAAAAATGTTCCCCTTTTAAGAAGTAGGCAAGAAAGATCTATAAAAACACATTGAAAAACAGTTATTTTTAAAATTTAACTTGCTCTGTGCATTTAGGAAGAAATATAGTGATGACAGGCTTTAGCTTCCACTGTCATAAACCTAAGTCAATAGGATTTCCATTTGAACTGGGACTCATTTATGTAATAACACCTCTGCAGGCTTATTTAAGCCATCTGTAATGTGTGTTTAGCCCTATGGATTTCAGCCAGTCTCTATTGATAGGGTTATTTGAAAGAAATAAATAATGGTGTTGCTCAGAATGCAGAATGAATTTGCAGTGCTGATCAGATTACTGAAATATTTAATTCACATAGGAGTTTTGCAGAATCAGAGGTATAATCTTAACACCACAAGTCCTGTAAGAGCAAGATGGGTAAAAGCAGTCAATACTTACTTTGGTTAAAAATGATAGTTTTTCTTTTGAGATGGTTGACATAATAATAGAAATACATTTCTTTACTAAATTTCATTTTACCTCTCTCTTTTATTTGCCCATACTTTATGTTCTAATGGTTCAAAAGATAGAGTGCATCTTTATATCTCTTCAGCATAACCAAAGTGTAGTCAGAATCATATATATAACATCACAAGAAAAGCCAAGAAAATAATAATTTAACTATAACACAAAACAGCCTCTAAGCAAGGCTGAGATAGAGAAAAAGAATTGAATATACAAATCTTTCTGGAATGGGTTAGAAGTTAAATGCTTTAATCTTTTGTCTTAAGATTGGTTTTTTAGAGGGCTAGAACTTTAAAAAAATTATAGTAACTATGTCATTAGAATAATAGAAATGCATGAGAGTCTTAGATAAGTAACTACAGAAAGATTGTCACTACAGAATCAATGTACTTCTATATGTAGACACTGATTCATTTTAATAATTTAATTATTAATACTGATGTTTAATATTATTTATTAGTAACATTTCATATACCAATTCATACACAAATGCATACATTAGTCCTGCTATACCATTGCTTAGAGTTGATATATATGAAACAGCTAAACAAAGGAACAATGTCAAATACCAAGAACTTCACTCTGAGAACTGTTGTAGGGCAACTTCTTGCTCCCCTGAATCTCTGGGGTTTGTCTGATTCTCCATTTTGGTATTAGTTGAAAATAAGCTCGTATTCTTCTTTGACATGTCATGTAAATGTTTCAGATTTAACCCTCAAATGCACATCAATCAAGTCTCTTGTGGCATTACTGACAGCTGTAGCCACAGGCTTAAGAGCTGAGGGTGTAGGACTGCATTGCCTCTCACCTGCTCCCCCTGAGGCACTGGTCCTTCCCTCTGCTAAAGGTTGTGCCTGGTCTTTGCTAGGATGAACTGTGATGTCTTGGTTCCTGGATGTTCTGGTGCAATAGAATTTTCTGTTCTGAATCTTCAAGGCCTTGCTAATTGTGCCAATTGAAATATATATGAGTCTATCTATTACGTGGTTGTTAGATATTAGCATTCCTTAACCCCAACAATGACCGAGTCCCATCCTACATCAGGGTGACTGGTTTTTTTCCTTTCTTGGTTGTTTTTATAAACATCCTACAAGTACATTTTGTAAACATAATCTTCAAAGATGTGTCACCTCCAGATAGCATATTGATCCCATCAAATCTAAATTTTTGTTTGCTTTCATATTCAGGACTTCAGTGAATACAAACAGACGATGTAATAAACTCTCTTTTGAAAAAATGAAAAAGAAGAGCTGCAAGTGCTGAATTATAATTATAGAGCCTCTAACTTAAAAGAAGATAATTATCAAAGAAACCAAATTTCCGAATTGCAAGGCTTTTAATACAAGCTTCTTAGTGAGCCAAAAGGTTCAGGAAATTGTCTGTAAAACAGACTGCAGACCATATTATTAGATGTTACTACACAGGCAATCTTAATAAAATCCAGCCTACCTCAAGATCTATCTGGCAACAGCACTAGAGGTGAGGGAAGGAGTCTGGAAAATGCAGAACTTCTGCCACCCAGACTCTGGCCGATAGCACACTTCCTCTGATGTATTATTTCTGCTCTGATGAGATTTGGCTATGTCTGTAAGGACATATACGGTGAAGGTGAACTTGTGCAGAAGTAGTGGAAGCAGTGTCATTTGATCTATGAAAGAAGAAAAGATTTGGATTTGCATTAGCTGGTCAACCTGGCAAATCTTGAGAGGTTTTTATTTATTATAATAGACTTCATTTTCTTGTAAACAAGATGTTCAGTATCTTTTTTTACTCAAATGCAGGGTGGTCACCAAGAGCAGTACACATTCGAGCCAACACCAGTCACACCCTGCTTTGGGCCCAGGTGCCCCAGTGCTGGCCACAGGGGTCTGCAGGGGAGGAGTGGCAGGGACTGCCCTGTTGTCCTGGTTTGAGCCAGGGTAGAACTAATTTTTTGTCTTGTAATTTTGCTTTCAGCTAAGACTCCTGTAAATAGCTGTACTTGCTGAAATTAACAGCAAGTTTCTCAGTCAGTATCTGCTTCTAGGACTGATAACACTCGATGTTTATAGTTATGGCAAGAGAATGGTCTGCAGAGCCAAGGACACTGCTCAGTTCTGGGGAACATCTTATGCTTTGGAAAGAGAAAGGGAGTAAAGGGGTCACACCTGCAACCCTCCTTTAGGGAGGAACAGACAAGACAGGTGACCAAAATTGACCACAGTATTCCATCCCCTATATGCCATATTTAGTATAAATTTGAGGAACCACGAGAGTCAAGTTCCTTTGCCCTTCTTCACCTGTCCCTATTTGCTTTGGCATCCTGGGATGATTCCATCCGTTCCTCTGCTTGTGGTCCTGATCCGTGCCAGCCCATATCTGTGTGTTCCTGCCTCCAGCTCCCGGCTGCTGCCAACTCCAGGAGTCCAGCCTGGACTTTCCCAGGGCTGCCCTGCAGCCTCGGTGGTGACGTGAGAGTTACTGGGGGGAAGGAGGGATGAACATGGTATCATTTTTCTGTATATTTGTATGTATTTAATAATTTTTTCTTTTTTATCATTACTGTTTCATTAAAGATTTGTAGTTTAGTTTCCAACCCATAAGTGTCTGTCTTTTATTCTCTCTCCTTTCTTTATCAGGGAAGGGGATTAATAGAGAGCATCTGTCATTTGGTTAATTGCCAGCCCAGTGTTAAACCCTGACACCTGTACCAGACACAGCCGGTTCCAGATGGCTTCAGCAGCTTCACCACAGGGCACCACACAGCCCCTCAGCAGTGCTGGTGGTACCCCTGGCACAAACTGCTTAAGCAACAGTAAAATCATGGTGCAGCAGCTCCAAGAGATAGGAGGAAGGCAACAAATGTGTGTGAATCAGCCCTGCAGACACACAGGGGGAAACAGAAATAGGGGCTCCAGACACCCCAGCAAAAAGTCCTCTGCAGCCCCTGGAGAGACTCTGGTGGAGCAGGTATCTCCTGCAGCCCCAGGGAAGAAAGACACTGGAGCACATGCTGCAGCCCATGGTAAGGACCCACACTGGAGCAGGGGGAAGTGTGAGGAGAAAGGACTATCAGAGAGTAATGGTTATGAACTGATCCATGAACCCCCATTCACCCGCCCCTTGCACCACTCAGGGGGAGAGGAGCTGGGATTGAAGGAGCGATGTTGAGCCTGGGAAAGAAGGGAGGAAAGGTGTTGCTTTCACATTTGCCCTTTTGTTTCATGCTACCAAACTGGTAATTAAATATGTATTTTAGTTGGCCAGAAATTAAGATATTTTTTCCCAAATCAAGTCTAGTCTGCCCACCAACATTTTTGTTGAATGATCTCCTTGTCTTTATCTCCACTTATGAACTCATTCTGTTCTTCCCATTTTATCCCCTTGTCCCATTGTGGGGGGAGTGAGTAGCTGAGTGGGATCTTGGCTGCTAGCCCTGGATAGCCCACCACACTATCCTTTACACTCCTTTATATGAACCATCAAGAAAAAAAGGCATTTCTTCAAGAAAAAAAAAATTAAAAATATCAAAAAAGTAATTAATATAAGGAATATTACCAAGTAAAAGAGCAGCCAAAAATTATTAGTAATTTTTAAAGCTGTAAAATGTTAATACATCTGAAAGGGACCTCCTATAGCTTTAAATTAATCTGATAAGATCTTCTCTGTCTCATAGAAATTTATGCTAATGCTGTTTTATTGTTGGATTAAACAAGAACTATCTTTAAGAGCTAGTTTCATGCTAGTCAGTTTCATGAAATTCAATCACAAATGTTCTTCATAGCTCTGAGCTAAAAAAAAAAAAAAAACCCAGAAAATATTTAGAAAATGATTGAAAGAGTAGCTCTTCATGCATCTCTTAACAATTTATTTTTCACCAAGCTTAGAAAGGCTTCTTTTGTGCCACATCCAAAATTTTATATTTTTTCCATGGAAAGAATAAACCAAATTTATTGCATGTAGGCCATAAGGCCTTGATGCCTTATGGAAATCAAGGAACGTTTTGCACACATACAAAGAGAGCAACAGTTCAAAGATCACATGCTTGCTTCAGCTTTACAGATAATCCAATAAATTGAATAAGATACTATTTCTTCTTTTTATTCAGATACACAAGAATATGGGGCTAGGGTCTGTATTTAAAAGTGTTTCATTTTTAGAATTGTGAAAAATTAGGCTTTCTTCACCAATGTGACAGGAAAAAATTGTCTTCTTTTTTCTGATGTTGTCTCAAGAACAAGACATATGTAATTGTTTGTGCAGAAGTTTTTTGCTTTCTCCAGCAATAATTCCCATTCAAATGCATCCCAGCTCCCCTGACTGGAAGCACAGAAATCCAGAAGAATTTGCTGGGAGATGAACTCTGTCCTAACTGCACGATTTTCGTATTTAATAAGATGGTCTCTGCTGCGTGCTGTAAATATAAAGTAGCTTATTGACTACTACTGTGAAACAATGCTCTTGGGTGTAAGGGCACAGGGAAAGGCTGTATGATTTTATTGAAGGAAAGAGAAAATAAAAAGGGACTTTTCAGTTTTACTAGTTTTTTAGGTTCATGTTAGTCCCAAGGAACACATGCTAAGAAAAGGAGAAATTCCTGAGTATCCTTTCTATCAAAACCATTATGTTTCTTTCATCTATAATACTGAAAACATTCTTTCTATATCACAAAGGGAGATTAAAGGATATTTTAATAAAAGGATGACCCTTCCAATAAAAATGTCTGTTTCCCCCAGTGTGGCACATAACACCTGCTGTACCGCTATAAAACAAATGATTAATTCTGAATCACTTTGTATGGGAGAGTTACCCTGGGAACACAACCATGTACCAACTGTGTCACAGCTGTCAGTCAACAATTAGCTGAACTCATCCTCAAGCAGAAACATCAGTTTATCCTGCAGGTCAGAGATTTTAGGTCAAAAGAACATAGCTCTGTATTTAATTCTGGAATTCCAAGTCACTCCACAAAAAGTTGCAGAAGGATTTATGGGAAGAATTATGAGGAAATCTTATTCTGTGGCATACATGTTTAATAAAATGAAACTTACAAACATTAAATATTGTGCTTCTTCAATGGAAAGCATGTTCTACTTCTAATATGAATTAAACTTACCTTCCTGTGAAATGTTACCCATGGTGAATAATGTAAAAAAGTACAGGCTCATTCTTAAAACATGATAAGATAAAGACAAGTGGCTTACTTAGCTCCTGAGTATTCTGTATTTTGGAAGTTAAACTTTAATTAATTCAAATTCTTATTACATACTCTGAGGATTTTTAATTATTGAAACTGGTATCGCTAAGACAGCTCAAATGGTGCCTTTCAAATGACATTTGCTGCACTGACCTCACACTTTCAAAAGCCCTGTGGTTGTGCTAAATTTACTCATAAAAAGAGACAGAATGGTGAGGCCTCAGTTCACTAGTATGGACTTCAGTTTTTCTGAAGGTCTACAGGTCTGTGATAAGTCTTTGAGATTACCCCTTCCCTTATGAACCTGTAGCCATGACTACAGAATAAGGGTGCAGGGAGTGCAGTTGCACTCACTTATTCCCAAGCCAGCCATTACTTCTCACTCTTCTACACAACAGGACAGCAGCGAGAGCAGCAACCACTTGAATTTTCCAACAGTAAGGGAAAAAGAAAAGAAAAAAGAAAAGAAAAAGGGAAAGGGAAAGGGAAAGGGAAAGGGAAAGGGAAAGGGAAAGGGAAAGGGGAAGGGGAAGGGGAAGGGGAAGGGGAAGGGGAAGGGAAGGGGAAGGGGAAGGGGAAGGGGAAGGGGAAGGGGAAGGGGAAGGGAAAGGGGAAGGGGAAGGGGAAGGGAAAGGAAGGAAAGAAAGGAAAGGAAAGGAAAGGAAAGGAAAGGAAAGGAAAGGAAAGGAAAGGAAAGGAAAGGAAAGGAAAGGAAAGGAAAGGAAAGGAGAGGAGAAGGAGAAGGAGAAGGAGAAGGAGAAGGAGAAGGAGAAGGAGAAGGAGAAGGAGAAGGAGAAGGAGAAGGAGAAGGAGAAGGAGAAGGAGAAGGAGAAGGAGAAGGAGAAGGAGAAGGAGAAGGAGAAGGAGAAGGAGAAGGAGAAGGAGAAGGAGAAGGAGAAGGAGAGAAGGAGAAGGAGAAGGAAAAGAAACGAGAAGAAAAGAGAAAAAGACAGTATCATGACAGCTTTAATTGTAATATCACCCATCAAATTATAAGTAAGGAACTGAAGCAAGTTCAGTCTAGAATCCTGGCCTAATCTTATCCTTTGAAATAGTTTTCTCCATTTTCATAAAACTGTAAGAAGTGTTATTCTAGAAGGGACATCTGGAGGTCTTATACAGTGTCCTGACCCAAACAGACCCCAGTGGCTACCTCGTTCTCAACCACTTATGCAACACATCTCCCCAACAACTATGTTGTTTTGGGGTTTTTTTGCAAAAGACAAAATGGATCAATACAAGTGATGCAGCATGAAGTGGAGATGGGTACAAAATCCAAGAAGGATAGTTTTAATTATTCAACAACCTTGATGACAGAAGAGTGGAACATGTGAAAACCATCTGATCAGCTGACCTTAGGGCAATCTTCTAGTAGATGCATGACAGATATCCATGGGTAGCAGAACTTGTTTCCTATCTAGTTCCAGATTTCCATGATTTTGTATGAAATTGTATATTATCTCAAATGAGACTAGTCACCTGCCATATTTTATACCATCCTAGATTTCTGGAGGGGTAGGAAATATAAAAAATACTTTTCCATGTGGAAAAAGAATCATTTGTTGTTTCTTTAAAATGAGGATATTAAGGAAAAAGGTGATAATGTGTTCAATAGTGAGCTGCAGAGCAGAATTCAGTTATCTTTATCAGATCTAATTGTTAATACTATCCTCTTGTCTTTCTGTATAACTCTGGATTTGTATGTTTGGGTTCTTAAGAAACATTCATGTGTAAGATGGCATCCACCAGTCTTATGACTGGTACAAATATTTCTAAGTATTTATTATTATTTTAGATGAAGGAAGGAAATCATTAGTTACTAAAGAGTTAACTTGCTACTAAAAGCTACAACAAAGCTAAGTACTAGTCAAGGCTACAAAGGGTGGGTTAGAAAAGGATTGTGACTCCCAATAGCAAATGTTAGAGTGAATCCTTCTGCTTATTGAAGTCTTTTTCTCTTCTTCCTGTGAATGAAGACTCCAGTTAAGATAAGGATTGTGTGTTATTTTAACCTGAAAGAGTTAATATTGCTTTAAAAATCCTGGACATTTTGAAATATCTGACAGAGATTAAAGAAGTAACACATAGAGGTAAATTTTTATCTTTGATGACCTGTCATGAAGTGTATTGAGTACCAGCTGCTGTGAATTTAATTTCAAAGTCATTTTTGACAGCGTGTTCCAATTATATCCTTATTGAAAGGGTAGATTTTTGGTAGATTGACAAGTTTGCTTTTTATTTTTACCTTCTAATGAGCAAAACAATCTGTTACAGTATATTGATCCAGCTTATTTATTTCTGGATATTTAAAATATGGTCTACTGTCTGTCCCTTCAAACAGTTTTACCACCTGCAATACAGAAATAAATATACCTGCATTTGCAAAAACAGGGGAGAAGAAAGGCTGCTTCTAAGGAAGTTTCCTTCCACTTTTTCTGTGGAAGGAAACTGTTTTACAAAAGAACTATGGGCTTATAAGGGAAGGATTGTTGTGTTAGAATACATATTTACCAGACTCTTTACCTAGGCACACTAAGGGTCATCAATACCATCAGGAAATACCATCAGAAAAAACAATAGACAATACAGTCTACTTAAATGTATCTACTTAATAATGAGATACCATCAACATCTGTTGGCCTGGTTCTGAGCAGGGCTCAAGGAACTGTGTCAAAATATTACTTGTCAAGAATCATCCTGCAACAATGATATGAAGCGTGTGGGAGGAAAAAAGAAATCCACTGCATCCATTCAGTTTCAAGAAGGGTGCCACCAACAGAAGTTCTCAGAATGAAGCAAAAGGGAGAAAGATGACAGACACAACTAGTAGCAGGGGAAATTTTGATTTGACATGAGGAAAGAAATTTTTACTAAAAGCAGGTTTAAGCACTGCCTAGAGAGGTGATAGAAACACTGTCCTTGGAAGTTTCTAAAACCATCAGGGACAAGGCATTGGCCAATCTGGTCTGTGTAGTTAGCTATGCTTGGAGCAGGTGACTTTACCTGATGAGCTTCTAACTTTAATCCTTTTCTGATTTTTTTTTTTAAATATGCTATTCATGAAACAAACTATCCTCTCAGGCAGCATGGAGAGCCTTTGAAACATAACATTGGAAACACAAAACTGATTCTTTCCACTTAAAGGAAAGAAATTGAGAAAGTTGAGGAAGGAGCTAGAATAGCTGAACAGTGGTGTAAAAGAGACAAGTAAAAGAGAGGAGCACCATGATCCTACAGAAATGAGGGAAAGAGGAAGAATGATCAATACTGGTAGATTAAATGTAAAAGCATCCTAAGACTGTCCACATGGTGTACGGGTATTAATTTTTAAAAGGCATCAAAAGTAAAAATAAATCCATTTTGAATGGTTCAGGAGATGGAAAGCAGAGAAAATCAGAAGAAACAAGAAGTGGAGACAGAATAGGAATAGCACAACTTTAGGAAAACCAGTTATAAATTTGTTGTTTCTGTAACATGTCCATCTTAGCACAGGAAGTATCAGGAAACTGTACTACAAATACAACACAGGGTTATAAAATTGTTCCAAAATTTAAGATAGGAAAGCTGCAACTGAACCAGCAGAAAAATTCCTGGAATTAAAAGAAGGCTATAGTCCTGAGATAACAAAATAAAGAAGTGCCAGACTGTGATTAATACTTATAATGATGGAGTACAGCTGATCTGGATAATTCAACAGTGGGGGTTGAGTCTCAACTGTGTTGATGTTAGTTACATTATATTTTCATTTAGCTTGCTTTTTGTGTTAATTTAATAGTGGCACGGGATATTAATCCTATTACAGCTAAAGCAGTATCCTAATCAGCTGAATTACATTATGGCCATAACATGAATTTACACCCACGTGAGCATTTGAATTTCCATTGTGTGACACTCTCAAAAGCAGATTTTAAAAATGCACCTGTGGCTTTTCATATCATGCATTATTATGTGCACATGGAGCATCATTAATACTCCAAGACTGCATTACTTAACATTCTTGTCAGGAAATATTTCTACAGCAATTGTGTCCTTGCTTGGTTATAGTGTAGTCTGTATGTTAAAAAAGGACACTCTACAGACAGATAGGAGCAGCTTCACAATTCTTGGTACCCATGGGGAACTTCAGCCACCCTGTTATCTGTTGGAGGGACAATTCTGCAAAACACAAAAAACCCAGAGAGTTCCTAGAGTGTGTAGATGACAACTTCCTTTTCCAAGTAATCAGGAAACCAACTAGGAATGGTGCTGTGTTGGACCTTGTTCTCAACAACAAGGAAGGGCTGGTGAGGGATGCTAAGCTCAAGGGCAGCCTTGCTTGTAGTGACCATGAAATGGTAGAGCTCAGGATCCTTAGGTCAGCTAGGAGGGCTCACAGTAAGTTTATTGTCCTTCACTTTAGGAGGGCAGATTTCAGTCTCTTCATGAGAGTGTCATGAGATAAAATCTTGGAGGGAAGAGGGACATGTTAAAGCTGTCGGATATTTAAGGATCACCTCCAGGCCAAAGAGTGATGCATCCCAACTAAGACAAAGCCAGGTAAAAACTCCAGGAAGCCAGCATGGATAAGCAAGCAGCTTCTTGGCAGTGTGGGCAGAGCCAGCTCTGAGGGTGGTAGTTTCAAATGGGCTGTAACCATTACCAAGGGTGAACGCTCACAGAGGTGAAGAGTGCTGGTGCAGGAGCTCCTAAAACCCCTCATACTTAATAAGAGAGCATACAGAGGGTGGAAGCTAGGGCAGGTACCCTGGGAAGATTACAGAGAGATTGTCTGAGCAGGTTAGGAGAGCCAAGTCCCAGTTAGAGTTGAATCTCACCAGACACAAATACAGGCTGGGGAAAGAATAGATGGAGAGCAGCCCTGAGGAAAAGGACTTGGGGGGAGCAGTAAATGAGAAGCACAACATAAGCCACCAGTGTGGACTCGCAGCCCAGAAGGCCAACCCCATCCTGGGCTTCATCAAAAGACACAGCAGTGAGAGAGAGAGAGGGGATTCTGCCCCTCTACTCTGCTCTTGTGAGACCACATCTGGGATACTGTGTACAGCTTTGGAGCCCCCAGCACAGGAAATATAGAGACCTGTTGGAGAGGGTCCAGAGAAGGGACACAAGGGACTGAAGGGTTAGAGCACCTCTGCTATGAGGACAGTCTGAGATAGTTTGGGCAATTCATCCTGGAGAAGAAAATGTTGTGGGGAGACCTTATAGCAGCCTTCTGGTACCTGAAGGGACCTACAGGAAAGAAATTATTTGCTATGAGGGTATAGAGACACTGGAATAGGTTAACTGGGGACATTGTAGATCCCCCATCCCTGGAAGTGTTTAAAGTCAGGTTGGATGAAGCCTTCTGAAACCTGGTCTAGTGGGAGGTGTCCCTGCCCTTGTTGGGGGGCTGGATCTTGATGATCTTTAAGGTCTCTTCCAACCCTAACCATTCAAAAAATAATAATAATTACAAAAACCAAAATTGGCAAGAGCAATTTATAGGATACAGTGGTTCATATGGATGTATTTCAACTGACATGGTAGCAGAGGAGAGGCAGGATAGATAAAATCATACCATTTTTTTAACATGCTTCACTCCTTTATGGATTTAATCAGACAAGTCCTTACCTCCTTAGCACCACATCTGGTGGTGCTCAGGGGAAAATAACCATAGGCAGGGGGAACTTGGAAAGGGCTCCCAGGGTCAAAATGTGAACAGCAGTTCTTTGTGTACAGCCCCAGTGCCTCATTACAATTTTTATCCATTTAGTCAGGTAACATTCTTTAGAAGTTTTTGTTTTAACAGGCAACTCTCATTTGGGCACAGATTATAAGAGTATTCTCTAAGCATCTGCTATCTGTCACTGTCCTTATTTCTCTTATTTATAACACCAACTCAAAAGGAAAGGAAAAAGAGCCTGAGGAGAAAAAGAAAAAAAAATAAAAATAGGATGAGGTACAGAAAATAAAAGCAAAGGTTAGGAACAGAGTCGAAAAAGTGAAGCTGGAGAAATGGAAGGGAAGTGGAACATCCTTGTCCTAAAAATCATGCATTGAGTTGGCTTTAATGCTAATTATTGAGCTTGCCATCTGTTCATAGATACCAGTGAGGGCTTCTGCCAGTTCTAGGGCAACACTAATAAACATGTTTCTTCCTTATTCCAAATTGTTGACTTAACGAATTCAAAGCACTGCATAAATTCAAATTAATGCATTTACAAAACATCCATGTGAATCACATGCTTGCTAACTGTGCCATCTTCTGAAATGCAAAGTGTTATTATTTTCCTAGGCAAAAGCTTCATTGTTCCCTATAGGTGTTCTTGAGGTTCAGATCTCTACCAGTGACACTCCACATGCACTCTGTGTCCTGTCCCAGGGTCAGTCCCCATTCATTATCTTGCTTTCAGTGGTTTCAATGCCTTGCCCATGCAGCCATTTCTCTGGTCCTCTCAATTTCTTTCCAAATTACCCCATTCTCTTTAATGTTGATTTGTTGTGACAGCTTTGGGGATGGATAGTAGCAACAGAGGGTAGGGAGAGTGACCATTCTGATTCACTGAGCTGCCACTGCATGAGAAAAGCATTTACCTAGTTCTCTTGTGCTACAGATAGGAACATGTTTCAGAGAAGTGATTTCAGTAATTAAATTGACCTTCTTATCTCTCTGAAAACAATACCCAAAGGGTTTCCCTATGAGAAACCTGGTAATGGTTTTACTACTTTCCTTCTGGCAACAGCTTACTGTGTGCCAGCAATTTCCTTCTCTACAGTGTACTACAAAACATGGGACTTCACCAGATGCACTGGAATGATGCAGTATTGTCCCATAGATGTAATGAGTGTCTTGGATCTTGGCAGTGCTTTGGACAACTAAGGAGTGCATTCAGCTGAGCTCTGAGGCAGTGTTTCTTTTGGGAGAAACTCTATCTGCATCCAGAGTCCTCATTTTACCTAATATAGAATACCTCTGTGGACCTCTCAAGTGGTAGAATTTAATTACACTGAGGTGAACTGCAATTATGAAGTTCTATAGTGGGGAGCAGGCACCAAATACTGTATAATTTAGGTAAATCTATGCACTCAGGCAGAGTCTGAACTTGTTTGCCCACCTCTTCTGCCAACACCTGCTAAAATAGTCCAAGGTATTCCCTTCCTTGATATTAGCAACATTGAATTTGTTCATGTATGTGTTCAAGTCTTATTAAAAATTTTGATTGGCTGGCTGCTCCTTTTCACCAAGGCTTCTATGACAGAAAGTGGACTTTTTGTCAAGACAAAAAGTATTTATGAAAAATATCTAGTTGAAAATTATAAGCTTTGTTGCTTTGGTTGTTTTATCTTGCAATGTGCAGTTCATTTTGTAACAGTAAAGTCCAATAAAAGTTGATGAAATAGTTTCATTCTCCAACATAAAACACTTAGAAAGTTAGGGCTTTTCTCTCTGATGGGAAATACAAAATTTTCTGCTTCTCATCTGTATTAATTTTGTCTGCTGGATAGTGCTCCTGGACTTGTTTCATAGTTAAGGGAAGGAGATATTCAATAAAGGCCCATTTCAATGGTAATAAAAATAGCATCTAATATAGAACAACATATTACAAGTTGAGACATCTGTTCACATTATACGAGTGTCTCAGTCCAATTACATTCCCTATAAATAATGGAAGAACAATTGCAATAAAAATGTGCACATTATTGTTTCTGAGCTTGAGGCAAAATTGAAGATTAGGGTTTTGTCCATTTTGAATTCTGAATTTTCTGAGATATCACAATCCAGACTCACTAAGATAATATACATAAGAAATTTTATTTAAAAGAAGGTTAAACACAATTTTGCCAATATATTTAAACCTTGATTGGCAAAACAAACAAGCAACAAAGAAAAAACAAACAATTCCCCCCCCAAAAAAAATAATTAAAAAATAAATAATAAAAAACCCCACACATAGTAAATACATTTAGGATTTAAACACTATCTTTAAGCAAGGATTTGTGCTACATCACACTGTCCCAGGCAGATATTTTTCCAATATAGTATTAATCCAGTTACAAAATTGGTGCTATCTACTGATCTACACAGAATTCAGGAACAGTCAGTGCAATTCCATTTTTTAAATGGAACTATATAACTCAACAATTAAGTCTACTGCTTTAAAAATTTGTTATCTAAATAGTCTGTCCTCACCAAGGTAAGGAAAGATTATCTTTTTCTGCAGGTGTCAGCAGTATTGTAGAATAATTGAAATTTATAAGTTGCAAGAGACCCATGAAGATCATTTGGTGAAAGCTCCATCTCAAAGCAAGGCCAGCTTAGAGCACATTTTTCAGGGCCTTGACCAGTTAAGTTTTAAATATTTTTGAAGCTTGCTATTCAAGGAAGTTTCTCAGCATTCTCATTAATTGCATTTTTCCCCTAATAATTTACCAGAATTTCACACATTGTAACTTCTGTCCATTGTCTCTCATCCTATCATTTTTACCCCTAAGAAGCACTTGTCTCAATTTTTTCTTCCCTTTTACTTCCCTTTAAGTAGTAGAAGAAAGCAACAAGTTCCTTCTCTTATCCTTCCTCTCTAAAGACAGCACAAATAGTTTGCTCCTCTGTCTCTTGCCTGTGATGTGCTGAAGTCACAGTCTTGGTGACTCACTCTGGAATTGCTCCAATATGCCAATGTCTCTCTTGTTGTGGAGTCACAAAACTAGACACAGTGATCTTGATACAATTCCAGCAATTCTGAATGGAGGGGGTGGTGGGAACCACTTCTACTTACCTGCTGGCTTCACTGTTGTTCATGTAGTTCCAACATCCTTTGGCCTTCCTCACCACACGGGAGCACTGCTGATTCAACATGTTGTCTGTGATGATCCCCGGGTCCTTCCTGACAGAAAATGATATCAATAAATGGGAACTGGTTGGTGCTGGCATTATCCCAAAGAAAAAGATATAGTAAACAAGAGGAGTATGAGATGGGGCCACTGTTAAACACACTCAAGCAAATAACATTGAGCTTATCAAAACCAGACTTCTGTTGATTTACTTCCTCTTATTGCCACAATAACTTGAATGTGTCACAAACTATTATCTCAGAGCTTCATTTTACCTCTGTAATAATTTCTGGAAATTAACCACCATTTTCCTCTTGCTTTCAATATTAATTGTTCAAGCATAAGAACCTGAAATTTCGCCCATATTATCCCTGGAAATTAGGCTTGTATTTGTTGAGAGCCTTCAGTGACTCTCTTTAGTTGAGCTATCAAATTGCTGTAATACTTTAATGTGTGAGAGCCTTTCCTTTACCTTCCCTGACAAGGTTTATAGATAGCTTGCACCTGTGCTGCAATCTAGCAGATGAAGTTCATGGACAGGAATGCTGTTATCAGTTTTTCCTAACTTCTGAGAGTATTCCATATCTCACATGCTCTTTCTTGGTTGTAGACAGGAAGCCACAAGCAGGAAAGGAAAGATAATTGGTTTGCACCTTGACTTACAGCTGAAGTAAAGTGGCTGATACACACCAGCACTTAAAGTTTCTGAGAATCAAACAAAATCAGAGTGGAGTCATTAGGTTGGACTGCAGGGTAGGACACAGATGAGAAACTGCAGCTCAGACTTTGGTTGCCCCTAAGCCTCCATAATAGACAGTACCTGGATTTCAGTACTTTTTAAGGATGGGCCTACTTGTTTTAGTGAACTGAGTCTAAAAATTTTGGTTTACAGGAAGACTACAGAGATCTCAGGCTTTCTGCAAAAGTGATAGGAACTACAGACTTGGGTGTATCAGGGCAGGTTAATTAGTATCAAGATTTTTTTTTCTATCTCCAATGTTTTATCAGCTTGGAATTATTATTTCCTTAATTCAGGATGGTAGGTACAGTGACTCTTTTGCTTTTCATGCTCTAAGGGAAAACTAAACTGATAAAACATATCCACCTAGCTGGTGCAAGACAAAATGGTATAGTAGTTTGTAATTCTGAGATTAAAACAAACAAAATAAAATGCTATCGCTACCTTCAGCTTTGGTTTCATCTACATGGGTTTGGCCTTCCAAATTAATCTTATTTTCCTCTCCCCTATAAAACTATGTTGGTGATGAGCTGTTGCACAGACAGAAAAATAAGAAGCTGGGACCAGAAATATTTTATAAATATATTGATGGCATAGAGTTGTTAACCATAATGATTATCCTCAGCTATGCTGTCTACTTGACCTTACTTTCTTACATTTTTATCTTGCTAAGTTTTTCCAGTTTTTCCTTTTCCATATGGAAAAACAAGCAATTTTACTTCACCTTTCAATTGCTTAGATCTATGCAGTAACCACTGCTTGTCTTTCACAATGTTTTGGTTTGAGGTGGGTTTTTTTTGCCTTCCTTGTTTTGGCTGGCCCTCTCTGTGTGTTATTCTCACCAAAGCACTGACATTATTATCTCAGAACTCATTAGCTTTCTCCTTGTCTGCAGGTCTAGTCTGGTTTTCTTCACATGACCTGGTCTCCGGGCTCCTGTTACAATATATTTGCCTTGTTGATGGGGGCATCACATTGGCCAGAAACTTGGGGTAGATCTGTGTGCACTTTTCCTAAAATAAAGCTACCAAAATTATCCAAATGCTTTTCTATCTCAAAAGTTAGATCTCGTGAGAATACAAACTTGAATAAAAGAATTTTGCTGACAGTGAAAATTCCACTCTTTTAGATGAGATAATGCAGAAGAGCTGTAAACAAGTTCTGTAAACAACTTCCCCCCTTCTGAATGTGCAGGCAAAGTTATGCCAGAAACCATAGCTATGGCAAACACTGCACTGTGCCTCTGGATCCCTAAGCAAACCTGACCTGCCAGACTGCTCCCATGACCTCCTGGATCTCTTCCCCCTGCCTTGAGCCCCAAGATGTTTCTCCATCTTCAGATGGCTCAGAGAAGGTGCTGGCAGCCCTTTCCCAACAGGGCTCCCTACACCTGAGTGATGGCTGCCAGGACCAAGCAGCTCCCCAGTCAGTCTGCCTGTCTGCTATCCTGCTTCAGCCTTCCCAACACAAGAGAAGGACACAGAAGTGCTGCAGAGTGTCCAGAGAAGGGCAACAAAGCTCATGAAGGGCCTGGAGCACAAGTCCTTTGAGGAAGGGCTGAGGGAGCTGGGGGTGTTCAGTCTGGAGAAGAGGAGGCTGAGAGGAGACCTCATCACTCTCTTCAGCCACCTCAAGGGAGGTTGAAGTGAGGAAGGAAACAACCTCTTCTCCTTAGTGTTGTGTGACAAAACCAGAAGAAATGGATGTAAGCTACACCAGGGGAGGTTTAGGCTGGATATTAGGAAATCTTTTTTACTAAAAGGGTTTTCAAACATTGGAATAGTCTGACCAGGGCAGCGGTGGAGTCGTCATCCCTGGTGGCATTTAAATGGCATGTGGACACGGTCAGAAAGGACATGGCTTAGGGGTGAGCTTACAGTGCTGGTCAAAGGTTGGACTGGATGAGCTTGAAGGTCTCTTCCAACCAAAGACATTCTGTGATTCTGTGAGAAGTACCCACAGAGAGAACAGGGAGCCAGAAGGAAAGGACACTGACCACCAGCCTGCTTTCCCTGACATTAAACTCTCTGGTGGGCAAGGATGGTGTTCTAATGTATGCTTCATGAAGGGCCTCGGGATGTGATTTTACACCAGAACAGACCCCTTAGGCAAGAGGGCTGGCCAGCTGCTTCCAGGCTCCAGCCTCAAGGGAACAGTGAAATTTGTCTGCTGCCCCTGAGCCATGCCAGGGGTAGTGCTGATGTTTGAGAGGTACAAACGACTATAGGCAAGTGCTTGAGTGTGTGAATGGGCTCTGCTCTGGTTTATCTGCAGATACAGAGGTAGCAACAGACTCCTGCAGGCAATAACAGTATAAAAATATATAATAGTCCCTTTAATTTATGGCTTTGCCTGTGCCAGGAAATTAAACAGCAGGGGAGCGCAGGCCTGAGCAAAAGGAAATGGCGGCAAAGCTCACAATGGATGCGTGCCTTGTGGGGAGTAACAAGCCTCTGGGGGAAAAAAGAAGGATATTATAGTTGTCTATCTCTATAGACCTCAAAAAATTTCCTTTGGAAGCTGTCTTTAATGATGTACACCACAGATGGGTTATGGGTAAGCAAATCATTGGGAAATCTGTGCTGCCTGCTCCAGGCCAGGAGCGTTCATCAAGCATGGGAGGAGGGCTGCAGTTTTTTGTCGTGTCTTCCAGGGTTTCACCACAAAGCCAAGACACAATGTACGAGGGATCTGAAACTGCTGACATCCCTGGACCATGGTAGTGGCCAGGAGAGAGACTGAACTGGTGTGCTGGAGATGTGTGCAATGGCTAATGCAATACTCACTACTTCTTGCATCAGGAGAAAAAAAAAACTAAATCAAAAATAAAACAAAACAAATTCCACAAAACCAAAACAACAACAACAACAAAAATGCCACTAAACCACAAAGGTTACAGAAGTCTTAAGAAAGAGAGACCATTCTGAGCAATTCTGACAGGTTTTTTTTTGGCTCATGAAATAAATGATATGCATGTCTGAATTATCCCTCTTGGGAAGGTATGGCAGAAATATCTAGATTTTTAGATACCTAATATCTAGATATTTAGTTTTTTAGTTTGGTTTTTGACTATGATCTTAAAAAATAAGTGAAGGCAGCTTCTAGTAGGAACAGGAGACTGTTTCTTCCCTGGGGATGAACTGAGTTTTCTCAAGGTGTGTCAACCAAAAGAAATAAGTCACATCATGGAGGCAGAAATCTATAGCCAAAGGGAAGGCTGAAAGACTTAAGAGTCAGTTTGTTATTTTCTTAATAGATTTGAGGAATACTGTGCTTGACTTTGATGCAAAGCATAGTCTGAGGTTTTCTTTCTCATTTCTTATAAAGAGGGTCTGAATTCTCATGTGCATTTAAACATTTAGGCTGCTGTTGGCAATTACTTCACTGGGATGAATGAGCTATCCCTTCTTACAGAGAAGGGATCAGAGTAACTTAGCTCTGTCATCAGAATTACCAGTGACATTTGTGGTGTTTCAGGGACTATTTTTTGTTCCTGGATCTGAGTCTCTGATTCAGTGTGTGTTGAATCATGACTCTGTAGATAATCCAAAAATTTTCAGGAATAATCTGCCCAATCAAATAATTTAAGGATATTCTCTGTGCCAATTCCCCTGTGGTTCAAAAGGCAAACACACATGCAGACTCGTTTGTTTCTAAGCACTGTCTTAGAATAAACCCAACTGGTTGTCCTTGAGCAAAATGCAAAGGCAGTTCCCACAACCACTTGAAACTGGAAATTTGGGAAAGAAAGTGGCAGCTCTGGCTCTCTCTGCCAAACTCAAACACCTTAACACAAGGACCCATGGTATAAAGCACTCCCATACCCTGTAGCAACATTATAGAAAACAACATTCTGATATATAAGCTATGACCAGGCAGATAGGTGAAATTAATATGGAGAGACAATGTTGTGGATGACAGGGAAATTATTCAAGCATTCAGCTTATCAGAATGACCAAGTATTTCATATAAAGACTAAAGATTGACCTAAATCAATTTAAGACTATTTGAAAATTTTTCAGAACCTGACTATGATCCACAGAAATGCTTGGACACAATGCCAGTGCCCATAATTCTCAGTGACACTGGTGAGAACATGATTTGCATAGCAAGAGGTTTTTACACATTTTAATTACTGATGGTAGTGTTTCCTCTTCCTTAAGCATTTTCAGTTTTGCTTCTTCTTCAGCTGGTTTTAAACACAGCTTGCCAAACATGAGTACAGCCTTGCAGCCTGTACTCTTAGGCTGCACCTGCACTGGTTTCAAAGGCACCCTCTGAACTCCTGTGACAAAGATCATGCCAGAGCATTGTCCAAAAAGCAGAGCACTCAACCCTTCTTGGGGCTCAGGACCACATCTCTCCTCCACTTCAGTGGGAATGCATTGCCTCATACTGGTGTACTGTCCATCCATGTTCTTCTGAGTTGCCCAGCAGTCCCAAGACCACCAGTTTCATGCAAACCCATGACCACAGAGATTCCTGTGAGGCATCATTACTGCCTGCAGCTACTGATGGAGGGTTCTGTCCAGCCCATTCTGATGGAGGGTTCTGTCAAGCCCGTTATCAGGAGGTGTGTCTCAGGAAGAACCATGCTGTATGAGAAGTGCCTGCATGCACTGGAAAGTGGGTGCTGAATATGCTCTTTTTTATTGACTTATAGAGTCATTCAACTATTGAGGCTGGATGGAACCATAGGAGGTCACCTCATCCATTACCACTCAAAGCAGGGTAAAGTGGAGCACGTTGCTTGGATCCTTGTCCAGCCAGGTTTCAAACATTTCCAAGGACAGAAACTCTACAGACTCTCTGGACAACCTGCTTGAGTGCATCTCACCATAGAATCATAGAATCATAGAACTGGCTGGATTGGAAGGGACCTCAGAGATCATCAAGTCCAACCCTTGATCCACTACCACTGCAGTTACCAGACCATGGCACTGAGTGCCACATCCAGTCTCTTTTTAAATATCTCCAGGGATGGAGAATCCACTACTTCCCTGGGCAGCCCATTCCAATGCTTGATCACCCTCTCAGTAAAGAAATTCTTTCTAATCTCCAACCTAAACCTCCCCTGGCAAAACTTGAATCCATGCCCTCTTGTCTTGCTGAGAGTTGCCTGGGAAAAGAGACCAACCCCCTCCCAGCTACACCCTCCTTTCAGGGAGTTGTAGAGAGTGATGAGGTCTCCTCTGAGCCTCCTCTTCTCCAGGCTGAACACCCCCAGCTCCCTCAGCCTCTCCTCATAGGATCTGTGCTCAAGTCCTTTCACCAGCCTGGTTGCCCTCCTTTGGACCCACTCCAGGACCTTGATATCCTTCCTGAACTGAGGGGCCCAGAACTGGACACAGTACTCGAGGTGTGGCCTCACCAGGGCTGAGTACAGAGGCAGAATCACTTCCTTGGACCTGCTGGCCACACTGTTCCTGATACAGGCCAGGATGCCATTGGCCTTCTTGGCCACCTGGGCACACTGCTGGCTCATGTTCAGCTTCCTGTCAATCCAGACTCCCAGGTCCCTCTCTGCCTGGCTGCTCTCAGCCACTCTGTGCCCAGCCTGGAGCTCCCAATGGGGTTGTTGTGGCCAAAGTGCAGGACTCGGCACTTGGCCGTGTTGAACCTCATCCCGTTTGAATCAGCCCAACTCTCCAGTCTGTCCAGGTCCCTCTGCAGAGCCCTCCTGCCTTCCATCTGATTCACACTTCCCCCCCAGCTTAGTGTCATCTGCAAATTTGCTGATGGTGGACTCAATCCCCTCATCTAAATCATCAATGAAGATATTGAACAGAACCGGGCCCAACACTGATCCCTGGGGGACACCACTGGTGACCGGCTGCTAACTGGATGCAGCCCCGTTCAGCACCACTCTCTGGGCCCAGCCCTCCAGCCAGTTCCTAACCCAGCACAGGGTGCTCCTGTCCAAGCTGTGGGCTGACAGCTTTTTCAGGAGGATGCTGTGGGAGACGGTGTAACAATACAATTTAGATGTGTGCACTTCAGCCACTGATTTTTTTAATATGAAATTTTGTTACAATGAGGAGTAGAATCGCAACAATTTTTTGGAGAGACATTGCTATCCTCATTGAAAACACAGTGGAATGAATGCAAGAAATGACTGGTTAACACAGGAGCATCTTGACCTGCAAAACTTTCTGTGCACATTCCATTTCTGAGTTACAGAAACAATTTTTAGAATGTACAAGAGACAAAAACAAAGTAAAGTGAAAACTGTAGAAAATCTGAAGATATCAGGAAGGAAAACCATTTATATATTATTTCACTTTTTTTCTTATTCTACCTAGATGTCATCTGTTTAAGGTAGTTAGAGCTTCCTGCAGTAATCTGAACAACCTGTGCTTGAAGGTGGACTCAAATGACTTTGTCCTTTTGGGTATGCCAAGAAATACATATACATTCTCACTGTAAACAAGGCAACTCAGCTATAAAGTCAAGTCAGATAGCTGGATAAGAAAAGCTGTACAAGAAAACTCTTGAACCTGCTGGAGGGATTTGATGCTGACACCTGATTCAACTTCTATATATCTGCATTTGGCCTGAGTGCAGTCAAGAGCTGGGAGAACGGGGCACTTGTCTATATGGGGTAATAAAAGTAAGAAGCATTTGGAGAGATCAGACATGGTTCTGACTCAGAGCATCCTTCTATAGAAAAAGTCATATTTCTCACTCTTGTTCTGGGATCAAAAATATGTATTGCACTCTTGTTCAGAGAGCTGGCTTCAGGATAGGAAAACCCCTATACATGACACCTCTTCATGGGGCTCAGCGCTGCTCGTTGTAGGTTGTTGTGGGTTTGGGGTTTTTTTTATTTGGTTTGATGGTTATTTGTTTTGGTTTTGGTTGGTTTGGTTTCTTTTTTCTGCATTCTACTTTGGCTAGAGATCCACTTGGCTAGAGAGCAGCCTTGTGGAAAGGGCTCTCAGTGTCTTGGTGGACAAGAGGCTCAACATTAGGGATCAGTGTGCTGAAGCAACAAAGAAAGCCAACAGGATGCTGGGCTGCGTCAACAAGGGCATCACCAGCAGAGACAAAGAAATCATCATTCTGCTTTACTCGGGGCTTGTCAGAACACACCTGGAGTATTGCATCCAGTTTTGGTCCCTATTCTACAAAAAGGATGCAGACAGGCTGGAGAGGGTCCAGAGAAGAGCCACGAGGATGATCAGAGGACTGGAGTACTGCCATATGAGCAGAGGCTGAGAAAACTGAGTTTGTTCAGCTTTGAGAAGAGAAGGCTTAGGAAAGACCTTATTACAATGTTCCAGTGCTTACAGAGCAGCTACAAAGAAGATGGAGACTCTCTACTTAACAAGGAGTCACATGGACAAGACAAGGGGCAATGGGCACAAGTTGCTCCTGGGAACATTCCATTTGAATACAAGAGGAAAATTTTTCACTACAAGGACAGTCAGACATTGGAATGGTCTGCCAGGGGAAGTGGTGGATTCCCCCACTTTGGAAAGTTTTAAGTTTCAGCTCAATGAGGTGCTGAGACATCTCACATAAACAATAATATTAGAAGATGATCCTTGAGGTCCCTTCCAACCCAACATTCTATGATACTTTAAAACTCATGTTCATTATTTTATTTTTTTAGGATGTCAGAAGTGGTGACCTTAGTTCTTTTTCCTGGCTACGGTATAGTGTAGATTTGTTTTGGCACTATCTAGTGCTAGCACAGTCTTCAGGTTTCATTTTTAATTTATCACTAGATGGTAGTCTGATCTGACCAGCAGATCAGTTTATGAGAACATCTGTAGTGTTAAGTTTAGTGAGATTCTTTCATACTGAAAACATCTTTGCAGTTTGTGAGATTAATTTTTTTTTTTTTTTTAATGTGCTGTGCTTCTGCGTAAATATAACTGGGTCCCTTTTGTGAAAAAGAAAGAGGCATTTTATACAGTTGCAGCCTTAGGTGAATAACTCCAGGTTTGCTATAAAAGCCTGAAATCACAGAACTGGCACAGTTGGAAAAGACCTCTAAGCTCACCACATGGAAATCACACAGATTATTAATGAAGATGCTGGCTCATCCCAGCAATAAGAACAGGGTGCAATACTGTGCCCTTTTCTGATTTTGATCTAGCACACTGAGGCACTTTATTTCATGTAGATTGATCAAAATCAGTGTCTAGCTCACAAAGATTCTTCATTTCACTGTGTTGTTTCAGAATACCTGTCCTCAGCTGCATTGTTATGCAAGATGATATATGAAAAAGAAATAAATGAATTGGGATCTTTTCTTCAAGTGGCAAAATCTATGTTATTCTCTTTGTCTGAAGAAACTCACTGTGTATTGGTTGATTACCTTTTTCCTTGTGCTTCAGTTAGCTGCTTAATTAAGGTTCTGTTTTACAATGCTGAATAATGCATATTGATTAATAGCTTTTACAAAAAAAATGCTAGAGTAAGATTGGCATCTGGTGGACTTGACAGATGCACGAGCCACTCACAATGCTTTTCTGCCAGGCAATTCAGTCCCAGCAAAGAAGACTGCATGACTAATGAGTTTTGCACCTCCTCTTCATGTGCTCATCTGCTTTTCCATTGATTTAATTTATCTGGCACTTCTGTGAGTCATGGTTTGCATGCTGAAGTGAGAGTTGTTGGTGGCAGCCATTAAAATAGCCATTAAAAAAAAAAAAAAGCCTATCATATATCAGAAATGTGGGAAATGGTGTCTAAGGAGCAGAGAACACCCATTTTCCATTTATGCCTGCATTAAATACTTGCAATTAATTAAATAGGTACAGAGTTTGATAATGTATTTATACTCAACTATTTTTACAAAAAAGCATTCTTGCATTATTTCTGGACTTCTAGAGAGCAAGACTTGTGGATCTCCAAATTAAGACTTTCATAATGGTTCACTATGATGGACTGGGTAGTTTATATGACATCTTCACTTTACTACAACCTTTGACACTCACGTGACCATTTAAGAAACAGAACAGAGAAACTATTTCTAGGTTGTCATAAGGAGCCACTTCTATGGCCTCTATGGACACACTTAACCAAGTAGCAGATGGGCATCAAAATAAAGTTATTGTGTTTGAAATGCAGTTGAGCCACAAACAGATGCTTTTAACTGAGTACAGAAAGTCTTGGGGAACCACCAGAAAACTGTCAATAGGAAGCTGTTTAGTTGGTTCTTCAGAAGTGCATCAGTACAGGTGCAGTACATTGCAGTTTTTTCTGCTTTGTTCATTGGTACCTGAGATGAACAGAAACACAGTGTTTCATGTGAATAAAATAAAGTAGCAAAGAGACACTCTGGTAGATTTGAGCTAGCTCAAAGCAAATAGGAGTAATGTAACATGCACAGGATTTATCCTGACAGAATATAGAACTAAGGCTGTCTAGAGTTTTTTAGGTGGGGGACAGCAGGACAAGACACAAATTTCTAATAGCATCCCAACAGCTTTATCACTAGAAACCAAGAAAGCTGAAGAATGCTTGTGTGCACATCACAGAAGAGGGCATAACAAAGTGAATGTGCTCAGCAAGTTGTTAGATATTTTTATAAAAGGGGATTTTTGCTGACTGTGGCAAACGTCTAGTACTTTTACAATCATTAGGAAGAACAGAAACATGAAGTTTATGTTAGGAGAAGAGCAATAAGGAGAAGAGCAAAATACTGAATCAGCGTTGGACAGCAGCCCTGCTGAAGAGGTAACAGGGAATAGCAGGTTGAATATAAACCCACGGAATGGTGTCATTGTAAATAAGGCAGATTATGTACTGTGTCACATTAAGATCATGGTGAGCCAAGTTGTTAGCTTGTTCTCCTTGATATTATTGATGAAGCCCCATCTGTGTGCAGATATGGGGATATTAAAGAGCAGAGAGAAACTGGAGAGGTTTCAGCAAAGAACAGTTAAGAGTCTGGAACCCAAAACATATGTGAGGAGCTGGACTTTGTTAGTCTTGTGAAGATGTGATGTATCATCAGCATAGAACATTATAAATGGCAGTTGAAAATTGGTGGGTCATGCTCTTCTTTGCAGAAGGTGGTGATAAAAGAAGTGATCATAGAATCATAGAATCCTAGGGGTTGGAAGGGACCTCGAAAGATCATCTAGTGATGATAGACTTGAATTGTAGCTTGGGAGGGTCAAGGTGGGAAGTAGAAAAAAGTAGATTCACCAGGAGGACAGTAGAGCACCAAAATAGATTATTCATAGAGAGGCTGGAATCTCTGATTTTGGAGACTGGAGCAGGGACCCCAAGAGTCCCTTCCAAACAATTTTTTACAATTTTAGGATGGTTTCCTATCTAAGCTGCCCAATATAATCTAATTGTGTTACAGGTTGTAAGGCCAGCCAGCCTCACCTCCATCTCTAGAAAGATGATGGAACAGCTCATTCTGGATGTCACCTCTAAGTATATGAAGGAAAAGGTTATCAGGAGTAGTCAATATGGATTCACCAAATGGAAATCATGCTTGACCAATTTGACATCCTTCTGTGATGGGATGAGTGGCTGGGTAGGTGATGGGAGAGATGTGGATGTTGTCTACCTCAACTTCAGCAAGGTTTTGTACACTATCTCCCACAATAACCTCATAAGTAAGCTTCAGAAGTGTAGGTTAGATGAGTGGACAGTGAGGTGGATTGAGAACTGGTTGAATGGCAGAACTCAAGAGGTTCGTAATCAGTGGTACAGAGTCTAGTTGGAGGCCTGCACCTAATGATGTTCCCCTGGGGTCAGCACCAGGTCCAGTCTTGAATATATTGAATATCCATTATCTGGATGAAGCAACAGTGTACCCTCAGTGAGTTTGCTGATGATAAAAATCTGGGAGGAGTGGCTGATACACCATTAGGCTGTGCTACCATCCAGCAAGATCAGGCTGGAAGATTAGGTGGGGACAAACATAATGAAGTTCAGTAAAGGCAAGAGTAGAGTCCTGCATCCAGAAAGAAATAACCCAGTGCATAATTTAAGGTGCGGGGCTGACCTGCTAGAAAGAAGCTTTAAGGAGAGGGACCTGGGAGTCCTGGTGAACAATTTAAACATAAGCTTGTGGGCCAAGAAGACCAATAGCATCCTGGGGTGCCTTAAGAGTGCTCACTCTGCTCTGGTGAGGCCATATTTGGAGCACTGTGTCCAGTTCTAGGCTTCCTATTACAAGAAAGACAAGACAAGGCACTACTGGAGAGAGTCCAAAGATGGTCAGGGGACTGGACCACTTCTGTTATGAGGAAAGGCTGAGGGAGCTGAGTCTGTTTAGGCTGGAGAAGACTGAGAGGGGATGTTATCAATGCTTATAAGTATCTAAAGGTTGGGTACCAATAGGATGGGACCAAACTCTTTTAATTCATGTCTAGTGACAGGATGAGGGGCAATAGGAATAAACTAGAACACAGAAAGCTCCATCTGAACATGAGGAAAAGCTTCTTTACTTTGAGGGTAACAACGAACTGGAACAAGCTACGCTGAGAGGTTGTGGAGCCTCCTTCTCTGGATATACTCAAAACTCACCTGGACTTGATCCTGTGCAACCTGCTCCAGGTGAATTTGCTTCAGTAGATGGGAGTTGGACTTGATAATCTTCAGAGGTCCCTTCCCACCCCTACTATTCTCCTGTTCTGTGATTCTGAAAGCAGGTAGGAAAACTGAAACCATATCAGCAGCACACAACTTAAAAGGCTGTCTTGGAACTCAAACTTGTCTTGGAACTGAAACTTGTGGAGATTGCTTACAAAGGTCGCAAAAGAGTGCATGGAAGATAATTTAAAGCTCTGAGACAAGACAATCTGATACAAACAGAGCACAAGCTGAAAAGAAGTGTTGAGAGATAAGAGGAATCTAAGATCCTTTTTGAAGGCTAAGGTGGTGAGCTGGTGTACAGTAGTACAAAAGGAAAAAATTACATTTCTAACACCATTTGCACAGAGATATCACTATGGCATGAAAATGAAAAATGGCACCCAGAAAAGAAACAAAGATCCTGCAGAAGAAAAATAGCTCACTTACTCTTCCTATAAAGACCTATAAAGCCTCAAGCTTTTCCTTGTTTGTGAAAGTCTGGCAAAGACAGATGAGGTGAAGGACTTGAGTTATTGGAGACGCTCACTTCAACAACCAGAAGCTCAACAAAGCAAATCACATTGTTTCTCTTACAAGCTGTGGTGAAGTACTTTCCAGTTGTTGAAGGTAATAAATTAAAAGTAGAGGAATGGCATAGAATTTATCTGTTTTCTAAAGGTAAATTTGGTGCTTAAAAAGTCAAGGTAGCCATTGATTCAGAAGCAATTTTGTTTGAAAGCTGTTTTAGTAGATTATGCCTACATTATGTATGCAGAAAATGTCTGCAGACCCTTATACCAACATTATGGGTGCAGAAACTAATCATTTATTGAAGGCAAGTTCTGAAATCCTATTGCTAGCAAGATTTCAGAAGTGGAGAAAAGTGAGCCAAACACTTCTGGCAGTAGCACAGCTATTTACTGATATAAATCAACCAAGACACAGTGTCTAGGTACTGAAGGAAATCTATCTGCAGCTACCCAAGGCAAGACTGGCACAATGCAGTCTCTGTGCTTCACCAGTTGAGTCAATTGTTTGCTGTATTTGTATGGTGTTTATTTGGCTGAAACTGCTGCCTTACAAGTTATATTTTTCACCTGAATTTGGCATAGTAGAAGCATAGTAAAAGAAACATAGAAATTCATACTAACTGAGCTTAGTGTATGCTCAGTTAAGTAAATACTGATCTGTTCAATATAGTTGTATGGAATGAACATTGAGACCTTAAGTAACCTTACACAAGAAATTTGCAAGTTTGTTGTCTCTCTGCAGGTTGATTTCCTCTCAGCAGCAATTCAAGAGAACTAATCCACTGCAGAATTAGCTCTTTCCAGAAATGCAAATCTTCTTCAGCAGAACAGCATTATTGAGCAGAATAAGCAGTTTTATTCATCAGGCAATTGGGGGTGACTTCTTGGAAGAGATACAGAATTTTTAAAAGTGTGAAAGTTATAGCAACTTGCAACCACAGTACAGAAAGAGATGCAAAAAACCAGGAACATGAACTATATGGGAAGAAGCCAATTTTATACTTTTTGATTTTTATTGCTATGACTTTCTGTAGAACCTTCTCAGCTACTGTCTCTGTTCCACTTCTTTTATTACAAATTTGAAGTAATTCTTTGCATTTACATTTTCTCCATATTTCTGAATCATGACATTCTCTTGAAATACAAGGTTAGTGATACAGGATTTTGTAGTCCAACATCCTGAAAATCTTATGTCATAACTTCCTGAAAATTCAGTTACCACTGTTTAAAAATAAAAAATTAAAAAATTGTATTGCCTTGCAATGTAGAAAGATGTAAATTGTAAAGACAAGGATTTTTCTGAAGAAGCAGCAATAGAGATTCTTCACCAACTACATATATATCACAAAACAACACTAAACTGTTTTCAACACAGCCATGTATAGATTTGTTCCATTCTCATCCTTCAAGATTAGAGAACAAATGCAATTAGAAGCTGAAATATTTTCAGTGTGGGACAGGGGAATGAGGAAATAAGGAAAGAGGAAAAGAAAGAGAAATTACTACTATAGCATGATAAGACATTTTTCTACTTGGTAGCCAACAATTACTTGAATTTTACAGGCCAGAGAATGATCCCCTGATTCTCTAGTTTGCTAATCAGAACATTAATATAACATTTGGGTTCCTCATAGCCTTGAATACTTCCACATATTCAGTATTCACAAAGAATGCACAAGTATTGACAGTCTACTTTCAGAAAATAAGGCATGGGCAAACTCCCCAAAGTAGTTTTGCAAGTCTAATAAAAGTATTTCCAATGTGGAGCCCAGGTGCATATTTTGAGCTGTCTGGGCTTCCTACAGGGAACATGAGGACAGCTAAGGTGCATCCAAACACAACTCTGAGGAGCCAGCTCAGACAGGTAGCCTGTTGTGAATATTTGCTCCAAACTAACATGAATCAATCTCTCTGCTAGTTAGAAATCGAGCCTGGAGTGGTTAGCTCAGATGTAAATACGTAAATTCTAAACATCTTCTTTTAGTCAAATTAATCCTACCTGGAATAAACAAAGTCTGCCTAGAGTAAACTGGCAGAGAATATTCAGTACACATATGACTTTTCAGACTCAGTCTACGCAGAGACTTCCCTGCAGACTTCCAAGGGAGTTCTCCATCTACATAAGATCCTCGGGGTGGATCTCTGTTGAAAATGTTTCTAAATCCTTCCTTTCAAAAGCGCAGAGTTCACTCTTAAAATAAAAAATAAAAGCCAGGGAAAAGCACTCCATCACTCTTCTGTAGAACAGTGGGTAGAAATTTTCGCTAGTACATCAGTCAGGCTCATTCCTCCTTCTGCCTGAAAGAGCAAGAATCACAACTGTATCTTCTTGTCTTCTCTGAAAGTTTCCTAATCGTCAGGCCACAGGCTGTTTTAGACAGGGCAGCTGAAAGATGGGGACGAGGAGGGAAGGTTTGGATTAGAAGTGCCACTTCCCAATTTGTCTTTTAGAAACACAGTGGGATTGCAGACTGCTTGGGAGGCAGCTGGTAGATAGAATGCCAGCACATGCTCTCACTTGTTGTGGTTTCTGCACCACAGACACAGGGGCACAGTGACCCATGGCTGTATCCCAGCTGCTGCTGCACAGAGACACCCAAGAAAAGAGTTAGAAATGGAGTTAAACAAGAAGGCAGAACAGACTGTGCTGGTCAGGGACCAGGCAGGGCTTATCACAGAACCCAATGCACTGTAAACATTGTGTGCTATCTGAGGTCTCTTCCAAAAACATAATTACAATGCCAGTCACTGCATCTGTAGGCTGCCAGTGTACAGACAGTAATAGAAGTGGATGTGGCTGCTGACCACGGGAGCATGACTGCACTAGCCCTGTTTCCACAATAAAAAATTGCATCTGGTCTAGTGGGGGAATTGCATCTGGTCTGGCTGTTGGGGGTTTTGTACACGTTGTTTTCACTATCAAGCATTAATTATGTTTAGGGAGCATACATCTGGTCTTGTGGTTTTAAAGATAATGAAACACTCCTAGAAGATCTGCAGCATTTTTTGTTGTTGTTGTTGTTCATGAGGTACTAAAAAATGGGAAGACAAGCCTTCTGTAACAAGGCAGGAAATTTAAAGAACAAATCTACTTACTGTTTCTCCCATGTTTATCCAGAGTCAAAAGATGTTCTTACAAGACAGCACTGGGATCCAAATTAAAGTTCCTGTCTTACTCATTTAGCAAACAACACAAATGTGGGAAAAGCCTCTAAAAGCAGGTGTAACACATAAAATGAATACAATAGTCTACAAATATTTCATTGTGAAGAATTTCTTACAGTTAGTTTATAGCAGTTAAATTGGAAGCAAGTAACCAATAAAAATAGCCCTTGAAATTCACAAACTGATTTTAATGGAAAGGTCCAGCTAAGTTGCTAATGCAACAAGTTTTGAAGCATGCTATGAAGCATCCTTAGTATTTTTTGTTTACTAGCCTTTCAGGTGATTTATGACTCTGACAAGTTTTCAGAGCCTTCTTACTGCAGAAGAGAACAAACCATCAGGTTTAAACCCCGTATTTTCTTGAATAATCTTGCTTCTCCTCCACAATCCTAATGCTGAAGATGGCAAAATATTCATCTATTCTAGGACTTGCAGTGTCTTTGGAAACTGTAGACTGACTTTCCTGTCATTTCCTGACTGCAGAATCAAGACCGGCCACAAGGAGCAGTGTGGCATAAAAGCATGAGTTTGTAACATGAAACATCAAAGGGAAAGACAATTAAGAAAGAATCTTTACTGAATTAAATATAATTGAGTCACCTAACCTGACTTCTGGCACATGGAAAATGGCTCCTTCTCCACTTACAGATCTACAATTGCAGAACAGGTTTGACAACCTGGTAGCAGATGAGAAGCTGAATATCATAGCTGGGTAAGCATCAGAGTTGTCCAAGAATATACCACATATTATCAACAGAAGGAAATGGCAAGGGACAGTGGTGTAGGTATCCATTTGTGGAGGACAGAAGTCCCCATCTGCCTCCTTGGCTTGCTATCTAGAACAATTTCTTGCTTGCCATGGGCTCAGATCCAAGATGTTGCAGAGAAACCACCAAGGCTCTCCAGCTGTCTCCCTGCTGCTCATCCACATGGGCACCAGTGACACTGCCAGGGCAGACCAGAGGGGTCAACACTGACTACAAGGATCTGGGAGTGAGGCTCAGGACCTACAGACTGACCAGCCTCACAGTTTCCTCTACAAAAATCATGGACCAAGGACTCTTGGAGCATATTTCTGGGTCCACGCAGGAGATGGTGGTGGTTAGGAAAAGTCATCAGGAGTTTACCAAGGGTCAGTTATGCCTGAAAAATCAGATTGTTCTCTATAATAAAATGACTGGATTTGTGTACAAAGGGAGAGCAGGGGCCAGCTTTGAGCTTGCCTTTAGCATTTGTCAGTCCTTTTCAAAATATTTTCTTCTCTTAAATAATAAAAATTACATGTGATAAATTTCTGTAATATTTCTACTGGTTAGCACCTGGTTCTCAGCAGTTTGTGAACACAATGACTTGAAGTCAAAAAAGAATTTACTCAGATAGTTAGATGTGTCAACCTACATGCTGCATATATAGAAAAGATATTCTCATATTTACTTCCATAAAAAACACAGATTTTTCATTGTATTGGCAGATTTTAATCCTGCAGAGAAGCAATGGTACACACTCAGATCTCTTGGTGGAGGTCTGCAGTCTAGCAAGAGAAATTTCTCTGCAGTACAAAAGCAGGTTCTGAGTGGATGTTGGCACCTGGAGTAACACCACAAATGAGGAGAGGCAAAACGCAATGTCAAGAACAGGTCAAGAAACTGAAGATATCAGAGCTGTAGCTGCAGAAGAAACTTCCCGAAACTCTGTTCACCCTAAAAATAACTGAACACATCTTTAAACACACCAACATCATCACACCTGCAGGCTTGATGCATGACTGGTGACTGGAGTCTGTCCTTACTCTTTGGCTGACTGGTAGTTCCCTTTCCTTTTGTCGTTCCTGGACTATCCACATCTGGATGCCTCAAGGCAGTGCATGGAGATGTGCTGGCATCTTGAGCACCTGCTTGGACAGGTGCCATCAATACTTACAGTTCTTCTTCTTGACCTTCTCCACCATTGCATTTAGGGTCTTCACTTTCCAAGTAAACTTATTTGAAGATTTCCACTACAGATCTCTATAGGTGAAAATGCACATTCATCCCTGAAGGGCACCCTACTCTGCCCACATACACACACACGAGCTGAACAGACCATTCCTGTTTCAGTAGAGTAGAGTCCCCCAGAAACAGCCACTGACTTCAGGGCTTCTTTTTTTGTTGGTTTTTTTTTTTTTGGCAGCAAATGTGGGCATAGAGCACAAATGCTTGTTTTCTGCATCACAAGACCTACACTCATCAGAATATGGAAACCATTCCCCCTTCTGGGGCAAAAGCTCCCCAGCTGTCTAACTCCTGAAAGCAGCAGGAAACACAAACACTGAACAGCTTTCTCCCCTAGATTCAAACCTGTCAGCTTTCCAAGCTGCTTTCCCTCTCCTGGTCTCACTATGCAGCACTTATGAGGTAACTTGCACCTAGCAGAGCTCTGCAGAGCTACAGTGCTTTTCTCTTCTCCTTTAGGCAGCCTTTTATCAACAAAACTGTGCCACAGACACTTATACTCACCACGAGTATGCCTCTTCTTGTCCTCATTCCTTCACAAACTTCTCCTTATCCACTTATAAATTTTTCAGAGGAGGCTCACCTTGGTTGGCATAGGCACTTTTCCTCTCACTTGGAGTACTTTCAACACTCCTTGCCTTAGTGAGGAGCCCCACCTCTCGCTTCCAGAGCTATGCAAGATCTACAACTACTCCTCAGTCTTTGCTCTAGGCCCCTTTGAAAGAGGCTTTAAACATGATGGGCTGTCAGAGGGCACAAGAAAACATACTCCTCTCTCCTCTGGCTATTTCCCTTGTCAGGGGCCCCAGGGATGTTAATAGTCTTGAATCAATCTTATCAGCCTCACCTGGGATCTCTGTCAATGCAGCCTCCATTCATTTGTCTGGAGCTCCACGTAAGCTCTGACCTTGGCCAGAAGTTCTTGCTTAAGTTGTAGGTGTGTCTGCTTCTACTCTGCTCTCTGGACTTATTTTCTGACTAAACTGCAGACCTATGTTTCAAGTAGTTGGTCTCCACTTCTGTCTCTGGGCCTCTTGTATGGACAACAGATCTAACTTGCAGCTTTCCCTCTGACCCTCATCTCCTGCTGCTTCAGGCTCAGCTTTCTTGTTGTGCCCTCGACCTGATTTGTCACCTTACCATTCCTGGGAATGCCAAGAGAGCCTTTTGCCAACACTATACCCTACCTACAGTGTCTGGATGCTGCAGATCTGCATCTTGATCAAAGAGGGCACTGTCCCTGCCTGTGTTGTGGTTACCCTCAGCTGCTGGGTCATTTCTGTTGTGGAGAAGCCTTGTTCAAGCAACTCCCTTGGACCTCTAGCCCCTCTGTAGCACATGGCACTCCTCCTGCCATCAAGAGGCCTTTGCCTGAAGCTGTCATAACTGTGCTGGGAGGTGATGCAAAGGGTTAAAACCTGCTAACACAGGAATGATGAAATGGCCAGACAGGATGTTGCCAGGCAGAATGTGGCCAGGCAGGGTATCATTAGGCAGGATACCTCTGATTTCTGGCAAGGGCAAAGAGGAGGTGCTGCTGATAAGCTTAGAGAAGAGACAGACTTGAGTGGTTCTGGTTCACTGCATCAGCATTTCTCAGCTAAGCGCAAAAATTCAAGGCCAGGGGTTAAAAGTACACTGTGAAGAAGACTTTGAGCCTTCCTCCCAATGACCCTCACCCATGACCACCTGGAGACAGTGCGCATGCAGAGCTGGGTGGAATCTTATGTTAATAACTTCTGGGAGATGATATGAATAACCCCACTTCTTGTATGGAAATGTAATGCATGTCTATGATCTGCAAGGACAAAAGGGTAACCAAATAATCAAGTGGTGTGCATGTTTGGAGGAGTGATCTCCCATGTACCCCATGCTGCAAAAGAATACCTTGCTTAATAGTCTCAGTCTCTGTGGCTATTGAGTTATTCCGACTTTCTTGGTTTCAGAGGCCAGGTAATGCCTTTGCATTGTTTTTGCCTAATCACCTTTTTTCTTGGCAGTCTAACTGCAGGCCTTTAATAAGATATTTTCTCTACTAGTAACGTGCCATAAGCCTTGTGCTGAATTTGCAAGGGCTCAGGACTGAGGTTTGTCAGGTCCTTTCTGTCTTAGTTTCTTTTGATCTGTCTGCAGCTTTATTTTATTTGGTTTGGATGTGGCAACATTTTTTCTAATTGCTCTGTTATCTGTATCTGATTTGTTTTGTTTGTCTTGTGATACAAGAACAGTTTGTTACAGATAGCAGTAACAAGCAGTTGTTCCAGGTAGACCGAGGCTTATACAATGATATTTAATAGAGAAGCACAGATAGGCAATGATAGATATGTGATGAGAAGAGATGGGTCACATAGTTGGCCCTGGAAACTCCATGCTATAAACAATTCAGTAACTATTAATTAAACTGCAGACCTGGAGCTGGACAAAACTGGGTTTAGGGATAGGAAGAAGAGCAAAGAAATGGTATATAACATACAGAAATACAAAACCAAATATTTGGTGCAATGTAACATGGAGCTGCAGACCAAGAAAGAAAGACAAAGGTGTAAGGCATACTAAGGAACATACAGCATATATATATACAGTATTATGTATATTACACATACATATTTGTGTGTATAAAAAAAGAAAAAGATAGGAGAAAGGATAGAAGAAAGAAAGAAAGGAAGAAGATACAAGTCTGCCTCACAGATACGGCTATACAGATCCGCCCTACAGAAGATACCACCCTGCCCCATAGATTCCACCCTGTAGAGGCATCTCCTATGACATCATCACTCAGTGCCTGATGACATCACCACCCCTTCCCAGGTTTAGGCTGACACCTGAGGCCATGAAAAGAAATGTTAGCATAAACTTCGTATTTCATCTGTTAAAGGAGTTGTGTGCTTGTTTCCCACTTGCTGTAATATTCCCTCCCCTGCCAACACCATTGTTATTCTTTTTCTGTAATAATTAGATCTAGGTTAATGGTGAGTCCTAAATTAGACTATTAATATTTCACTTTTACTAGTGGTAATCTTGTGGCCTTCATAAACAACGTGTGCTTCGTCTTTGCACATAGACAAGATCCTGAGCCATAACGCCATGCAAGGCGGCCTAAAATCCTCCTGCTGGCACTCCAACATCTCTCCTTGAAAGGCCCAACACAGGATACTCATATGTCCCTTCTCATTAGTTTAGAGAAGGAAAATTCTGAGCAGTTCTGCTCCTGGCATTCAAGATAACCTTATGGCTTGAAGAAGAAATTGTGCTTCTTACTATCAACAGCATTAGGTAGGCATCAAAAAACAAGAGGACTTCCACAAGGGGCGAGGTATTCTCCTAAATTAGGAGATAACGCTTTAGAACAAAGAGAGCAGCCTCTGGCACATATGTGGCTCTACAGGGCACTGGATAAGATCCTATTTAAGAGGGCTATCACAGTATGATGCTTTCTAGAAATTCGATGCCTTCTGGGCATGTACTCAGGGAAGAAATTCCCAACCTGAGGTCTGCTAAAGCTTGCATCTCTTGAGGGAAATGGATAAACCCAGAGGATTAAGTCCTCTCAAGACCTTTCTAGAGCTAACAGTGAGGAATATCTATCCCTCAGCACTCTCTCTCTGAAGACCAACTCCAGGCACACAGCAGATAAAACTGAGGCATACCAACCCTAAACAGCAGGTATTTTTTCCCCCTGTGCTCACTAAGAGCATGAAAGCCATAAATCCTTCATTTGAATCTTGTTTCCCCTGGTCAAGAAATGGTAGGAAGGTGCAGACTAAGAGCAGCCATAACCAGCTAGCCATATTCCAGATGTCAGTCTTGGAGTTTACCCAGGACAGATAATAAAACTCTTAACCATCTTATTAAACAGAGGACATTGTCTGTGTAAGCAGAGATTAGAATCTCCATGGACAGCTTTTGAACTGATCTACCCAGTAGAATCATTGATATTTTTCTGTTTTGCTTATTACATGTTTGTTTTGTGGTTTTTTTTGTTTTTATTTTTTGGATTTTTACTTACATATTTGCTTGTCCATAGCCAATATCACTCACTTGGATTGGTTTACTGTTTCTGTACACATTGATTTAAAATGCTTATGAGTACAATCCACACTTAGATTATGTGCTCCCAGCAAATTACTCTTTACAACAAAACTAGTGACTGTTGCAAAGGTGAGTTAGGCATTCATAAAATTATAAATATTTAGCAGTGGAATAAGTCAAGTGTGTTGCACTCATTGATTTCTATAGCTACAGCCTGTGGTGTTCCCTTTGCATGTTTACTTACACAGTGAAAGTATAATGAAAAGCTAACCATTGAAGTCAGAGTTGCTAATTAAAATTCTATGTGTTCAAGTAAGAATTACTTATTTTATTAGAGGCATGAAATTAAATAATTTTGATCTGTATTATGAATTACAAAGTTAGTAGTACTGCATTTGTGTTAAGCACGGCTATATATATCACCTTGGCTTCTCATTTCATAAGTAGAATGTGATCTAGGAATAACCAGATAACCTTCTGAAAGGGTCAAAGTGCAGGAAGAAATGAGTGGTATTGATACTTTATAAGGACAAGATTTATAGGTGCCTAAGTTCGAATTTTTAGATTCTTAAAAGTCTGATGCTTAGACCCTAAAAATTTTGGCTAAAAGAGCTAAAATTTATATGCTAACATTTCACATTCTGTAAACACCTGTAGAGGACCATCTCACCTAGGACAGAGACAGGAGCTGAGAAAGAAGGAGAACACAGTGCACAGAGAAAGCACTGCTGTCATCTCTTATAGAAGAACCCTGAGACTGACATCAGAGAAAACACTGTCGTGCTCTGCCTGTGGAAATGTGGATCTAAAGCTCTGTTTGAACATTCTCACTGTGAAACTATAAGGCAGCTTCTCAACTGGCAGCTTATGACCTAATTTGGACTGCAAGCCACCAGCAAGTATCTTGATGAAAGCAGAAGCCTTTCTCTGCACCAAGCCCTTCACAGGACATGACAAATGCATGTGAATGAGGGAAAGGCCAGAGATAATTTTAGACTTCCAGCAGGAGTTGAGGTATTAGAACTGGAGTACCAATGCTCATTCTTGCTGTCTCAAACCAACCCCTTGAACATCATATTCACCTTCCTTCAGTATGCCAGGTCTTATGCTCCCTGAAAAAAAATCAGTGGAACAGTCTTGATTTAAGGTATTCTGGGGTGAAAAGCCCTCAGAATCATAACCTGTGCAACACTGAATGGAATAATTATTGGTTGTTGGATCAGAGATTTACAACAGCTACATCTTCATTTTTAGAGCACTTGCCTAGAAGCTGCTGAATACCTAACATGACAGTGATATATTCACAAAAGAAGGACTGGAAACATCTCAGATTAAGATAATGAAAATAAATACAAGAACTTATAAGAAGGGAAAGTGATACTAATTTTAAACAAAACTTACTCTCCACCTATCCAGTCATTCTTTCCTCAGTTTTACTCATATAAACATCAAGGCATAAGCGTTTTAGTAGTTTGGGATGGGTCACTTGTACAATGGCTCGAGGATGAGCAGTGCCAGCCATTGAGTCCTCACCATGCTTTCTGAATCTCTTTGCTGGTAACAATTAACTGCTTGGTGTCAGTTACTTTGTGCTCTTCAGGAGTCTCCAGTTATTGAAGCATAATCTTTTGCCTCAGGAGATTGCCTACAGTGGCCTCCAAAAAATGTTTGGTGAGATGGCTGCTCATTTTCATTCCTTGTTTTAGGTGTTTTGTGGCTGCAATTTGTCTTCCTGTTGGAATGCAAGGGTGAGGAAAGGCACAACTCATGTGCTGTAACTGTGTTGCCATCCTCCTGCTGTCACAGTTCAGGTCTTCTACTGCTGGGTCGATTGTACTGTTGTCTTGGTGCAAGCAGCACCTTTCTTTGTTGCTACTGATTTTGTTGCCTTCTGCCAACCTGTGCTCTAATATTTCTTATGGTGTTTTCATGGAAAACCGTTTCTGTTTGTGCCATCATCTCCATCTGTTTATTTCTGTCACAAATCCCTGCATGCCTTTTATTACAGGAGGGTGCTGTAATTGCAACATTGGACAAATTCTGTGTCTTTCTCAGTTGATGAAAGCTCAGTTCCCTGGTTCATCAGCATCTGCTTCAGTGCAAATTGGAGCACTGCTATCAGAGGGGACTTCAAACTTTGCCCTGCTCTCAGAGTAGGTGGTATCCTGATACTATAATGTTGGTTTGGCAGAGTGTTAAGATTTTTTCCAGATATAGGAAGATAGAGTAGGTTCCAGGCACCCCAGTGGTAGTTTTGTATTCCATAAGCAAAACTGGCCAGAGATGATTCAAAGGTAAGAATCTTGAATGCAGGTCAGATGTCTTTCTTCAGCCTGGGAGAAGCTGTGCCAGACTTTGAGGGCAAGGCTTAGAGCATGTGCCTCTCCCCAAATTTTTTTAAGAGCTGGAGAGGCACTCAAGGCCCTGGACTTTCTGCACTCCCATCTGCAGGGAATAGAGTACATGTAAAGAACAAGGGGGTCTGACTTTATGAAGCCATGCTAGGTTCAGTCTCCAAAAAGAGTATATTCCTATTGCACCTTTTGGAGGTACTAATTGAAACAAGAACTGAAGTCTAGACATGCAGATATACTCCTCCCAGCTATGGAACCAGACCAGAGATGTTAAGTGTAGATACCTTCCTTCTGAAAGAGTTGCCAACAGGAAGAAAAATCAAGTGTCAAATAAAGGCTTATTAATTTGCCACTACCTCCCCTTTTTTCTCAGATACTTAAGCCTTTTTGAAATAGAAGAAAATAACAAAACCCACAGAATAAACCAAATTATTAGAGCAACTTGCAGACAAGATTCCTGTTTTCCAAGTTTCATTTCAAAACCTCATGTTGTGGCAAGACAGCCTTTGGTCTCAGGTCTTCTGCTTTTTGAAGTTTTCTTTTTCTCTTGAAGGGCAATAGTTTGCAGATATGAGATTCAGAATTCTTATATTCAATCTCTCCTAAAATATTTTCATTTTAAAGCTTAATAGATTTACACAGTGCTATAGAATCATAGAATCTGCTGAGTTGGAAGGGACCCACCAGGATCATCAAGTCCAACTCCTGTTCTTGTGTGGGGCACCCCCAGAATCACACCATGTGCCTGAGAGCATCATCCAAATGCTTCTTGAACTCAGGCAGGTTGGTGCTGTGACCACTTCCCTGGGGAGCCTGTTCCACTGCTTAGCTGCACTCTGGGTGAAAAACCTTTTCCTGATATCTAACCTAAACCTGCCCTGATTCAGCTTCCTGCCATTTCCCTGAGTCCTGTCTTTGGTAACAGGAGTGAAGAAATCAGTAACAGTCCCATCTCTTCCCCCTATAGTATGGTGTGGGGGGGAATAACAGTAGTTCCTCTTAGTATCCATGCTGTATGTATCTTCGTAGCAGCTAAACAAATTAGAAAAGAATAAGCAAACAACTTATTGCTGCTTATTTATCTCTCTCAGCCCTCTTTTTGTTTTTCTGTTGTTTGCTACTTATTTGTACTATGATGTGTGGATCAGAAAATGTGAAGGTTGAAATGCTACCTCACATGCTATCTGGGAATGCAAACCACTTCACCTCCAGCCCTTGAAAGTTGTGTTTCTGCTGAAGCTGTAGTTATTCAGCCTGATCCAGTCTGATCTGGGATGAGGAGGGACTAAGGTGGTAACTATGGTAACCACCCCAGGTATCAGCTGACAGCTCTCCCCAGAAGCAGGGCTGCCAAGTCTTCCACTTCTCAGTTTCAGTCCACAGTCCCTGGCCGTGATCTCGTTTCCTTCATCACAGAATGAGTGACTGGTGTTTCCTACACTGGACCGGGCTTCCCTCCAAAACCTGCCGGATGAACCAACTGAGCCTAAATATGCCTGCATCAGAGAGGCAGGCACCATCAGAGGGGAAAGATGTGTGCCTCTAAAGCCACAACACTCACGTTTACCTTAATCAGTGGGTATTACATGACCCTAAATAGGGACAATTAAGGGAGCTGAGGAAACCAGTAGCCTCTGGGAGGCAGATTCCCCTCCGTGCCAGAGCCCAGGTGGTTTCTCCTGTCCCAGTGTAATGGCTGTGGCTGATTCTCTTCAGTTTGCCTGTCTGGCCAGAAGTGAGCCTGACCACGTGCTCCAGACACCCAGGCATACATGCGGGGTGCACATCACTGACACAGCCCAAACGATGCCATTACTGACACCCACATGAACAGAGCAGCTCTTGCACTAGCATACACACAGGTAGCTGGGCCCTATTCCTCCTCTCCAGCTTATTGTGCTTAAACTTCATCATCACAAACCCCCACACACCTTCACTCTCTCAGTGCACAAATGCCTCAGATCCTTGCACAAGCTCTAAGCCTGCCTGATACCTGTGGGGGCCCCTTACCCAGTCATCAGCTCAGGCCATAAGTCACCCAGAATGTGGGTGTTAGCCCAGCCTGAAGTGAATTACACAGATGTACACACAGGGCTGAAATTAACTGGGCAATGCCTGCTTACCATGCTGTCCCCATGTTAGCACAGTGGGCACTTATGGCCTCAGCCCCTTCTCCAGCTGCTGACACTGAGACCTCTCCACACAGGCTAGGGAGTGAGATTACAGAGGAAAGAATTGTTTAGAATAGGATTTAGCAAGAAGGTAAGAAAGGCTGCAGTCAGACAATTGCATCGACCAGCAGCTTGCTTATACATGACTGCCCTCTTTTATCCCCATTTCTCCCCAGTTTCCCATTCTTACGATTCCCCCCACCCATCTTGATTCCTCTCTTTTTCCACACTTGTCTCCTCAGAAATAAACAACCCACTGTTTATTTTTACCCATTGATCTCAGTTTTACTACACCTGTAACCCCATTTGGTATTTCTGATACTGTTACCTACATCTCAGCATCTTACCTACAACACCTCAGTCTCAGATATTATTGATGTAACATGGACATTCTTTTCCTTTCAGGACTGCACTCCCCAAAAGGTCCCAAATATTCCTCTCCAGTTACCTGTGAAGCTTGTCCTTCTCTCACGGAGTTCCCCATAGAAAACTGTGAAATCCAGCTGTTTTCATAGTGTTATATTGTAAAGTTTGTCAGCTGCTCACTCTACTATTTGTTATGTTTAGCGATTTCTTCTGTTATGTTTAGTATTTTCTCATGATGTGTTTAGTTATCCAAGCATCAGCACAAAGTGTAGTCATGTCCCTAGGCAACTCAGTGGGGGATGTAACCCATAATATGTCCAAGTGCCAAAACCACAGAAAAGTACAAATAATGTGTTCCTTGCATGGAATTGCAGAAAACCCAGGGACTTCTGGAGGTCATCCAGGTAAGTCCTGATAATTTCCAAGGAAGGAAATTCTCTTTGGCAATCTTGTTTCATTGCTTAACTACTCTCACCTTGGAATAATTGCTTCCTTACATATCACTGGCATTTCTCTCATTGCATCTTGTTGCTGGAAAAGCTTCCTCTTGTCATTTCACTGTGCATATCTGTAGAGTCTGGTGCAATAGCCTCTATAACCTAGTTTTAGTTACTCTAAGACAGCAGTTAGATTCCTTCCTAGCCTTTTCTTCACCAGGGTAAGGTAGATCCATCCCTCTGGCCATCCCCAGCCACATGACCATCTTGGTGGCCCTCCACCAGACTCATTCCAAGTGACTTCACATCTTCCTGGAATACAGCATGAAAGGGAAGTTTGCTCACCTATCATATAAACTCCCTCTTCTTGTGGCCAAGAAAGCCAATAGCATCCTGGGGTGCATTGGAAGGGATGTGGCTGGTAGGTCAAGAAAGGTTCTCCTCCCCCTCTACTCTGCCCTGGTGAGGCCACATCTGGAATATTGTGTCCAGTTCTGGGCCCCTCAGTTCCAGATGGACCGGGAACTGCTCGAAAGAGCCCAGCACAGAGCCTCCAAGATGATTAAGGGAGTGAAATATCTCCCATATGAGGAAAAGCTGAGGGAGCTGGGGCTCTTCAGCTTGGAGGAGACTGAGGGGTGACCCCATCAATGTTTATAAATATGTAAGGGGTGTCAGGAAGACAGACTCAAGCTCTTCTCAGGGGTGACCAACAATAGGGCAAGGGGCAATGGTTGTAAACTGGAGCACAGGGGGTTCTATGTAAATATAAGGAAGAATGTTTTCACTGTGAGGCTGACAGAGCACTGAACAGGCTGCCCAGGGAGGTTGTGGAGTCTCCTTCCCTGGAAACATTCAAAGCCCACCTGGACATGTTCCTGTGTGACCTCCTGTAGGTGACCCTGCTCTGGCAGAGGGGTTGGACTCCATGATCTTTCAAGGTTGCTCCAAACCCCTAACCTGCTATGATTCTAAGATTGTCTGAGTTGCTAAGCAACTATAGAAACATTATTAATTTCAAGATAAAGTACATTTTGTCATTTAAAGAATTAATTACAGTCTACTCCATATTATTTAGAGGAAACCAAGATTTACTTTGTAGTGATTTAGTAATTCTCACTCTTTACAGTAGCCTGCCACTAACATTTTCTATAATGGTTAAGACACATAAAAACCTTAATCCAAATTCATATACCTTTCTTGCCTCAAGTTTTTCCCCTGTCATTGAGATGTTTTCATGTCACAAAACCTGAAGCTGCTCTCTGCCACTCCAATCCTTTTTTTTTTTGTATCTGCATCTCTGTCAGCATATGACAGAAAGACAGATTATACTAATCAATGTCCTGCTGAAGGCACAGCATCTTGTTTGATGCTTATGAGATTTACGAGCTAAAATAAGTCCTGGTCAGCATAGATGCTACACTATTTCAAAAAATGCCATTGAAAATCATCCCAGAGTACTATTTTTCAAATTATGACAAATTATTTACAATCCCCATTTTGTGGTAGTGGAACAGATGATAAAGTGTGTTCAGACATTTTGAAGGTTGTTCTGTCACCTCAGGATAAACAAAAGAATTTAGTGACATGAAGAAAGAGGTCATAGAAAAAGCCATGCAGGACAAGAGGAGAAATTATTTAAAAGAAGATTAATATCTTAATACACTTTCAGTTGTAAGTTTCTATTTACGTCCTTTTGTGATTTGCATCCTATAATAAATCTGTACTGTATACTTACCAGTAATACATAAACCATTATGTAACTTCTCATCAGTTTATTCTGCTTTTGATTGTACCATCAACACAATGGGCCAAATGGTAATTGTCAACTAGTAAAAACTGGAGAAGTTTTACAGATCTCGACAGATCGATTTACAATGGTCAAGCACCTGCTTAGTTTTTCTTTGTACATCAATCTCCTCACTTGATACCTCCAAACAGCTCTTGGGGAGAGGAAGGTGATTTAACACTTGCAGTCTACTTGTGGGGATTTGTTTATTTTTTTTCTTAAGCAAAATCTTATTATTATTATTTGAGGAGGAACAATAGCCCTAGAACTTACTCAAAGAGCAGCTCTCAAGCACACAGTTGCACATGAATATTTATCTGGCCGCATCTGAAAGCTCTGAGCATCTTGGCTATGCTTTTCTCCTTCAGCAAGATCTCCTCCTTTGTTGGGAGAGTGCTGCCATGGCAACGAAGGGCAGCAGAAGGCAAGGGGGCTGACAGGCATGTATATAAAGCAGGTTGGATTTTCAGGCTAATTAAAAGGTTTTGTCTTCTGGGTCACCTTGTAAACGAGATACAATGCTTAGAAAGCTGCGACCAAAGCTGCTCAGCAGAAAGTGGAGCAAATGCACAAAGGTTCTTCTGCTGTTTACCCTTTCTCGAACACAACCTGTAATTTGCATGGTAAGCAACAGAAATGGATTGACAAGATTGGTTGCGGGTCGTCTTGCTAAATGGAAAAATGTTGTTTCTATGAACAAGACTGTAAACCTTTTCTGGGTCTGGTGAGTGCCTTGTATCCATGGACTTCTCAGAATTCTTTTGGCATACCTGCTAAAATACATTAAAATCAATTTTAACACAGCCTGAATTAAGTGGATTTGAGCAGCTCTGCAAGATAATGCTGCTTCAAAATATCTTCTCATCTTGATCAGTTCAGTTCTCAGTTTAAGATTGGCATCTTTTTTGACACATGTTGTACATATAAGGCATTTCTGTTTACCTGAGGAACATGTATGGAGGCAGCTGAAGCCCCGTCCCTACATTTCTTCCACCTGTGGCCTATGTTTATGCTTTTATTCCCTTTATAAATCTGCAACATGAGCCATGCTCGCTGGCAGGAATATTGTGAAAATTCACATTTGCTCTGCTCTTTGGAGGTGCTTCACCTTCACTCCTGTAATTGGTGCTTTTGGGCTGGTAGTGGTAGTTTTATTGGGCTGGCAGTTTATATAGGCAGCAGGATTCAGTTTTGAAGTGCTATTTCACATAAATGAGCACCAAAAAGACTTTGACTCTTCCACGCTGTACAGTGTGGATAGATGGTAGACTCAGACCACACTGGAGCCTTTTCATGATGTGGGTAGGAGTGCTGTGGGAACACATACCTGCAAACAAGACCCTAAGAGCACTACAGGTCCCCTCTCTAAACTTGCAGCCTGACAAACCTGCAGACAGCACCCTGCACTTACACGTGAGTACCTGCAAGCAGAATATTTTGCAGCTGATAGTGTTTACCCAGGATGTTGACAAGGACATCAGGACAGACTTCTGTCCCTCACAGGCTATTCCCAGCATGCCATTAACAAGACTTGCTCTGTTGTGGTTTTGGCTTTGTTCCTGTCCTCCTTTAGCAATGTGGATCAGCTGCCTGCAGAGAGAAAACACTGGATACAGTGAATCACTGCTTTGGTAACTCAGCTCAGGTACATGACTGATACAGCTTGTTCATAAATTTAGGGGTTATGAGGTTTAGTTTCCAGGTTACATCAGAACCACTGTGTCTAACATCTACCCTTGGACTGTCTAATTTATAGTGAAATGTTTTAACCCATCTCAAGTTCTGTAACTTAGTCTAAGAATGCCTGAGTGAAATTTTATGCTCTCCAATGCTAAGAATTTAACTCAAATGTAATCAGGCTGGTAAAATGATCTAGTGTCTTCTACCATTATGTATTTCTTTCTAATTTTTTTTTTTTTTTAATGTTTGTGGTCACTCTGGTTTTGTATTTTTTTACCCTACTTGCAACAAAACTAAATGCTGGTGTTGTAAGAGCCACAACATATAAAAAACTATACACAACTCAGGCAATATACAAAAAAATCCAGTCAGTTTGCATATTCTCTCCGCAGTTATGGGGCAGCATCTTCCTTTAAGACACACTGGTCCTTTGAAATTAGCAAGCAATTTGCTGATCTTGTATCTAAAGGAGAAGCAGGCAGTAAATCAATGCCTCCACTCAGATCCCTGGGCTCTACAGTTATTGCAAAAACCTGCAAAATTAAGCAAGATTTTTATCCTACCACATAAAGTCAATTCAGACCAATGGGAGAATACTGTCAGTTCTTTAGGCAAATCTCAGTCTTTCACGCTGCACCTTCTGGTGCTGCCTCAGAACTGTAGCAAAGATAACTATAAAAATTAATCAGAGCAACCTTTTTCCTTGTCCTTCAAATTAATATCACCTCTACCAAAATACTGCTGCTTGTGCAATACTTTTTTCTTTTGCTATGCCCAGAAGATAAATAGTAATTTGAAGCAATTTGTAATTATCGATGAGTCTTGAGGATGCCTTTTTTGAAGAGAATATATATCTGATTAACCATGTATTTGATTGTTAGGACTGCCTTTAGCCAAACCCTTCTTGTTCTGCTGATAACTGGACAAAATTCTATGGGAAGTGTTGTACAGTCTTCTAGCTCTTCAGTTTTCACTTGCAAAAAAATGGACTAGAAAGATTGTTATCATTCACTGCAATTTTTAATATCTCTCTTGTGCTGCAGCTTTAATCTGTATGAATTTACTGAAGCACTGAGTAAAGAAAGCAGCTGTTATAGCTACTGGAGTTACAACATGACCAGAGCTTTCTGTTGAATGTGCAGAATTATAGTTCAATAAAAAGCTCCCAGGTTCTTATGTGAGAAAATTTCAGTACTGTATGGTATGCACAGGACAGTATGGTGGTTAATTCATCAGTCTGAATACTGCACAGCTCTGGTTCTGTGCAGTTGGATGACTGCATACCTGTATATTTAAATAGCATTTTATATGTATTTACATTTAATTGTTAACATGCATCTGAAGTTATTCAAAAGATTGTTTGTAAAACTGCAGGGTGTGCCTGTTTGAACTTTTACATATTCATTTAAAAGTGTCTGTGTTCACTTTAACAGCACCAGAGTGAAGTATAGATAAGAAAAGGAAATGCCACAGCTGTGAGGCAGACATTCCTTTTTCTGTTCCTTTCAAAATGAATTTGATCTAGTTCCCAGGTGGTTTACAAGGGTGAGTTAACATAATACAATATTAAAACCTACTCTATCAAGCTGTTTTCAAAGTAAGCTTAATTTTATACCAGTGGTAAGAGGACTTACACAAAACAATGTGATTTTATGCAGGAGGATCCCTGGGCAGAGGAAGATGTTGTCATCATTCAGTCCAGTATTTACTCTTAAAAAGCAGAGGTACCTGTGCTATTTAAGATGCTTCTTGTTGTCCATTAACACCATGTATTGTAAAACGTCCTATTGATGTTTAGAGAAGATAATTTCATCTTCTAAAAAAATATTGGACTGTTTTATATATGAAATCTAAACTGGCATATACTTTATGCAAATGTTTGTTTAAAAGCTGTGTGCACTGTCCTTTCCAGAAATGGCATGGTTCGGGAGAAATGAAATGTGTGCAGAAATATTTGTAGGACAAGAATCTCACTTGCCCAACAACATTTTTAATCCTGAAATAATAAAGAATAACTTTTCAGTCATCCAGGAACAGCAAAAGCATGGTTATATATCAGGGGTAGTACATATTAGAGAAAAGCTAACAGATTTTGGTACAGGGAAGGTTTTACATACATAAAAGAAAAGCTCTTGGACTTCTCTAAATCTGCATGTGAGTTTCTGCACATCAGTGACACACAGGTGAACCCATTCCCTTATGGCCTTCAACAAGATCCCTTCTTAAAGTATCTCAGGTTCTAGAAAGACAAATGAAAACTGGAAACAGCTCAGAGAAGAGTGGCAAGTCTGATCTGAAGTACAAACCAGCTTCTGAATGAGGAGCAGCTACACATAGTAGCCTTCAGCATGGAAAAAAAAAAAAAAAAAGATGATTGGGAAGGAAATATTACAGTAATCTAGATAATCACAGATGACATGAATAAGAGAGAAAGGAGATGCCTGCTCTCTATGTCTTCTGCTACAAGAACTAAAAATTAAATTAGTGGATGGCAGATTCAAAACAAATGGAAGCAGACATTTCTTCACATAATGCAAATAGGAGCTATGAAACTCCTTGTCATGAGATTTTATTTATAGATGTCAGCTTAAAGTGGTACAAAGTGCTGCCCAACAAATTTATGGAGAAAAAAATATCCATTGAGACTTATAAAGCTCAAAGGTAATATACATCCAGATGAGGATGTCCCTGCATGCTAAATCAGTGAAGGAGAGGGGAGCACACACAGAGTCACCTGTGTAAACTGGTACATGGTTCTGAGATCTCTGCCTGAGAATCCTCTCTTCACGTCTACCATGTTTCTTCAGGATGGTTGTATTCCTTGGCTAATGGTAAAGGTAACAAACCCAGCAATATTTCAGTGAGAAGCTCTGTAGCAGAAAGAAGGTAGATTTAGACTACACACTTGGAAGAAGAATTTTAGTGTGAGGGTGGTGAGACACAGGTTGCCCAGGGAAGCTGTGGCTGCCCTCTCCCTGGAAGTGTTCAAGTGTTCAAGTGTTCAAGTGGGGCTTTGAGGAACCTGGTCTGGTGGGAGGTGTCCCTGCCCATGCAGGAAGGTTGGAACTAGATTTTTAAGGTCCCTTCCAACCCAAACCATTCTATGATTCCATAATTCTATGATTCTAAAACATTTCCCTACAAAAATGGCACCTACCAGTGATTCCAGTGACAACTATAAATGTCTTTTTATTTACTGATGAGGACTGAAAATTCCCATGACAGTCCAGAAGTGGCTTGGTATATATCACTACATCTATATAATAACAGGGATTTTGAATCCTTAGCAACATTCCAAATAAAAGTTTATGAACATCAACAATTAAAATGCTATTTTTGCAGCAGAATTGGTACCAGTATGACCCAGATTCCCATAATGCACTAAAACAATAATTTCAAATTGCCTTTTCCCAGTTTATGATAACAGTAGCTTCATCTTCCTTTGAGGATTATTTGGAGAACTTCGTTTAATATAATGACCAAATTGCAAATACCAAGTAAATTAGACTCAAGTCAGATCTTTGGAAAAGGGAATATTATGTGCTATTTCTTAGCATATAAAGGGGGTTCTCTTTCATGAGAAGAGAAAGAATTGGTTTGCATGGTTTCATACTATGTAGAAAGATATTTCTTTTTTACTGTCTGCATTACATCTTGTTGAGACTAAATACAATGTAGTTCTCAGTAAGAAATATGTCACAATATAGAAAACACAGATTTATGACTTCAATTAAGAGTATTAAAAGAGCTGTTACAGAAGTATCTTGCAATGTTTGCTCCTCCATTATTTTAATTAGGAAAATATACAGAAAGATCTTAAGCATATGGAAGTAATTGAAGTGCATGCAGCAAATGCAGTGTTCTCAGAGCAGGGCAGATTCTCATGTCACCTTGACTCTGTGCTCTGCAGAGCTGGAAGAACATCTGGCAACTGCCCAGAAAGGCTACAGCTATTAATCATAGTAAAGTATGAAATGACTTTGTGTTGAAACATAAGAATCCAGAAATATTCTTGGCAGCAATATTTCTCTTTTATTAACTTGCTGTTGAGCTCAGTATTTGGAACACTTATTACACTTTTTTCCAAGTCTTTGTTTATATAATTCATCTTTTAAAACAGTGATTTAGAGAGCTTTCAGTAAAACTGTGAGTTCAGTTATCAGTTTCTAACTGATCTAGTTAAAATCTTAAAGATCAGTCAGGACAAAAAGAAATAGACTGGATGGTTTATCTTCTCTGTTTCTATGATCACAGGAGAGTAAGAAATGAGATTACAGAACCTGGGATAACCTTATTGGAGTCATACAATAAGCACTTTCAGTCACTTAGGAACGGTGTTCAGTAAAGAAAGCCATTTATAAAAACATCACAAAATACCTGGGAAACCATCAAACTATTACCACTACTTACCAGTACTTTATCAATCAACTGAATTGGAAAGATGAATAAATGAAAAACAAACTGCTCTACCTAGAATGTTTTGGGGATCAAGCATCAAGAGACTCTCTCCTGAATGGTATGCAAGTAACAGATTGCTTCAGGTGCACTGGTGCTTCATCTTATTCTGAAAACTGGCTAACAACCAAAGTGCCTGGATCTGCAGGAAAAAAATTAGCAAGATTTATGGGATAGAGATACAAACAACTGATCAGCTTCTGTAATTACCTGTAATTACATTCTTTTCAAAATTATTATTATTTTCAAAAGTTTACTAAAATTTAGGGATACATTTGATATTCTGTATACTTACAGGCTTTCATACCTTTCTTTTAGGTAAATGTGTGTTGCCCCTCTAATTGTTTTATACACTTTGTAGCCTGTCTAATGCTACAGAGTCAGAATCACAAAATGGCCTATGTTGGAGGGACCTTAGAGATCAACTACTCCAATCAATGCATTATTCTGGCTATCTTTTCTTCCCTAAGTCATGCATAAATTACAAGTTACCTCTCTTCCACATTGTGCTCAATATAGACTCTTTGAGACAGCTGCAATAATAGCAATATTTTGCATGGCTAGCCTAGAAATAGTAAGGGAAGCAGCATAAAATAATGCATTAAGACAGCATCAAAAATGTAGAACTGGAGCTAAGCAGAGCAGAGCATGAAACTTTATGGTTTAGTGAGGGGTTTTTTTCCGTTTGTGGGGGTTTTTTTGCCATTATTATTATTCCTGATGTATCATAAAATCATAGAATGCCAGTTTGGATGGGATCTCAAGGATCATCTACTCATCCAACCTTTCTAGGTAAAAATATAGTTTGAATGAGGTGGCCTGGCACCATGTCAAGGTGAGTCCAATGTGGGATAATACACCACTTCCCCTGGGAGATTATTGCTTAAAATGCTCAAAAAATTTTCTTCTGGAGTCTAGGAGCTGTACATATCCCCCAAGCCAAAAAAAAAAAAAAATGCTGTCTTATACAGACCCCCACAAAGCAGACACTGCTGAGCTCCCATTATGATGTCACCTATAAGGAATGCTGTTCCCTAATCTCCACTAACTATCCCAGTCACCTCGTTTACCATGACCACCTAGCTACCCCAGGGGAAGTGTTTGGTCCATGAGCTGTCTGTAAATCAACTCTCAGTGAGCTAGGGAAGGCTGGGACCTCCCTCCCATCAGCAAGCATGGATGTCAGTGTTACAGGGGTAACCATCCTCACTGTAGCCAGTGCTGAAGTACTTACTTCATTAACTAACAACACCAACTTATACACTTATATCACACACATTCCACACACTTTTAGGGCGCTGTGGATTTTTCCCTCATGGTTTCCCACTGCTCCAGACTGATCTCTAAATCCTACAGGAAGCTGTGGCCAGCATGCAGAGGCAGACTGCAGACCTTCAGCCTTCTTAACAGCTCCCACACCTGGAGTGATACCAGCTCCCCAAAACCTTTCAGTAGGGATCTAGTGATTTATCAGCCAGATGCAGCTAATTGTCACTGCCTACTCAGGGACTTACCCAGCAAGACATTCGCTGATCAGCAGTTATAATACCCTTGCTCTCACTGACAGCTTCTCACTGTGTCACTCCCCTGTACGAAACACCATGACCACAACCCTGTCCCAGCACCTTTATGGTTTATTCGTCACTTTTGAGCTGGTTTGGGGAGGGAGAGCTGCACCATTGCTCAGCTGTGGGTAAGGCTGCTGCTGGAGCCCTGGTAGAAGCTCAGTTGGCTGCTGACAGCTCCAGTCAGCAGCAGTTTCAGCTGCTGAAACTCCAAGGGAAAAACAAACACTTATCATCCACCAAAGGTTAGGGCTGACCGAGGCCATCAAAGAGGAACTGACCAGGGATGCAGCCTGTCACACCTGGGTCACATTGAGGTGAGGCCACAACAGTGTGACACAGACAGCATTCCCACAGCTTGCAGGAGCTCAGCTGCATTTTGCACCATTTCCCTCACTCATCCTCCCTTGTAGAAGAGGATCTTGTAGAAATATGTCTCATAACCCATAGAGAAGCCAGGAGCACATACACTTCTACAGATAAAAGCGGTATAAAAAGATTCACTGTCCAAAAGGACAATTTTTTTCTGAAAAGGTCGACTCATTGTTCTCAAAATATGGAATGAAAATAATATTTTATTGTTTTGGGAAAATATTCTTCATTAATGCCCACTAAGCATGACTGGGTAACAATTCTTACAGAGAGGAAATGCACAGCCTGAGGAAAATATTACTTTAATATAAAATATATATATTTATCACCCTATCATGTTGTTTAATGCTTGAATTCAGAAGAGAAGAATCTTTGTTAATTGGAATAACAGTAGAATAAAATTTTAAAAGAAAAATTCCCTTGTGTTTTTATGGAATAGACCCTAGAGGCTACTGTGATTTTGGTTTGGATGTGTGAGAGTTGTTATTTGTTAGAATCCTTTGTTAGAGAATGTGCTCCTGTTTATTCTGCAAAAAAAACAACTTACTCAACTACTTTAATAATGTTGCAGTCACAGCATTAAGAACGGTGAGAAGAGAGAATGCACAGGGCCTTGCTGGGATGTTACATAGCTGGCACCATCAAATCCATTACATGGTGCCAATATCAGCAAAACACGGACAAAACTGAAAGATGCTTCACAAAGAAATCAAATGCATAGATTTAGTCTGAGTCCTTAGTACAGCAATTATGGAAAGATCACGGGGTTGTAACAGCAACAAAATAAGCAGCCTTTTCTACAAGGTACAGGAGACTGCCTGATGCAAAAGCACATTGGTATTCCTGTGGAGTGATACGAAGGCTGTAGCTGAGACAGAAAGGATGCTTACTGAACAATTCGGCTAATTTCAAGGGCTTCCTACACTAAGCCCACCAAAGCGTAGAAAATTTGACGATTCGATGAACAATTTCTCTTTCACCATCCTCTGCCAAAAAAAAAAAAGAAAAAAAAAAAAAAATCTCATCTCTTCCTACCCTGCTGGTGCTCTTCAGAGGTGGAAAGTAGCAGGCTGTGGAGAAATGATTCAGCTGCACAGCAGGCAGAGGGCAGCTGTGACGTATTGAAACAACACACAGAACGTGGGGGTTTTCTTTCTGCTAAGGGAAGGAAATTTTCAGCACACACACAAACGTACTTTATATTCAGAAAGTTAAATGTTGAATTCTGTTCAGTGTTTTGTACATTCAAGGAACAAAGCCTCTTTCCAGCAAATCTGTAAGACTATTCCTTTCCTTCTCAATGCCTTCTTTTCCTACCAGCAGTAGGAGTAAATGCCTACATTGTAAGCTCTACTAATCCATTTTTAGTTTCTACTGAATGCAGAGCATGGAACATAGATATGGAAAGAACACATTATAAAAAAAGCCATACCGTGTAAAGCACACTAGCTCTGAGCTGCTCAACACAGAGCTGGTCAGCAGATAGACTGATGGAGATATATGTGATGCTAAGCTCCACACAACATCTAGGATATAAACCATGTGATGGGATTCTCACAGTACCAGCAGAACATTGTGTGATACTGTTATAAATCAATACACCAGGCTCAAAATTCAAAGTAACCATATGTGCAAAAACTAATTTGAAAATGAGGACTTCATTTTAGAACAGCGTGTTTAAAACTAGTAATACAGTGTTTAAACCAAAAATTGTAAGATAAGTTTTTGAATGGCACCACTGCACAAGATTTTAATCTAAGGAGGCAGCAGAATGTAAAACTGATTTTTTAAAAATAGAATAAAAAAATATAAGGTCTCTCCTGGTTGAAAAAACCTTAATCTTATGTAACAACATTAGTGTCTCTAAAGTTAACAGCTGAAATGTCATAGCTCATGTGAGGAACTGGAAACTGGGACTGAAATGCCCACTAAATGCAGCAGACTTAGGAATGAATAGAGAAGATGCACTACCCAGAGGGAATTACTGCCAGAGTTCAGTTCCTCCAGAGGCCTCATCTTTGTTTCAAAGTAAACTTGACTTTGCATATACTTTAAATTGTTTCTGAGCCCAAACATCTTAAAAACCGCTCAGGCTCACAACTCCATGCCTTTAAAAACAAATGAAAGCCTCTCTTCAGTACTACTCAATTTGCAATACAAAGAAGCAAAGATTCTTGCAGTGCTTAAATACCTCTTGTCACCTGCAACATACTGCAACAAAAAAACATTCATTGTTGAGACTGAGTAGTCATAGAAAACAAAAAAGAAAGAAAATCGTTGGAAGGGTCTTCTGCAGGTAACCTACTTCAGCTGCCTGCCCCAAGAAGAGCTTATTTTTAAGTTATATCTGATTGCTCAAGGCTTTGTATGGGCAAGATGGAGAAATCTCTGCAGCAACCTTGAGCACCTGTTCTAGTGCCAACCCAGCCTGGAGTGAAGAACTTAATACTATCAAATTTCCTTCATTACAACTCAGATCGACTGCCTCTTGTCCTTGCTCTCTTTTCAAGAAACACTTTACACTAATCCATACAGATTTTTTTTTTCTGAACAGCAAAATCCTACTATCAGAAAAGGGATGGAATGAGCCACAAGAAGTCACCCTGTTTCTCCCTCTGCTTTAAGACAGGATCAACTGTCTCAAACATCTCATGAATGTTCGGAGGGAAGCTCAACAAGAAAGCTCTACCACTGCTTTGCTAGCCTTACAGTGATTGTTTTCTAATGCCTAATCCAAATTTCTCTTTCAGCAATTTTAGCCTCTACCCTTTATCCTTTTTGTACTTTTATTATTTGACTCATAGAGTTGAAGAATCATATTGATTGGAAAAAGCCTCTGGAGTTCACCTATCCCAGCTCCTCCTCCAAGCAGAGCCAGCTGCTACATTAGATCAGGCTGTCCATGGTGGTCTTCAAAACCTCCAAACCACTGTTGGAGGTTCTACCATGTTTGGTCAACCTGTTCCAGTGCTTCACCAGTCTACCTATACCCAAACAAAATGCCAGCTTGCTTCACAGAGGAATCCTATGTGGTTTTTTTCATTTGATTTTTAGCCTGCTTTCATTTTTTATCCTATTTTGGCATTACAAAAATTAAAGCTATCAAGGATACTCTAAAGCATTAGGAGAGCCACCCTGTAAAGTTTACAGATCCAAAAACTCTAATGGCAAGAACAATCTTGGTTTTTTGGGTTTTTTTTACTAAGAGAATTTGCACAGAGTAATATATTTTAGAATGAGTTATAAGACTTCTGGACACACCAGTTTTTAAGCATGCTACTCCCCCAAGCCTCTCAGTTCAAGAAGGACAAGGAACTGCTTGAAAGAGTCCAGTGTAGAGCCACAAAGGCCATGGGAGTGAAACATCTCCCTTATGAGGAAAGGCTGAGGGAGCTGGGGCTCCTCAGCTTGGAGGAGAGTGAGGGGCAACTTCATTAATATTTATAAATATGTAAAGGGTGTGTGTCAGAAGGATGGAGCCAGCTTCTTCTCAGTGATGTCCAATGGTAGGACTAAGGGGAACAAGTGCAAGCTGGACCACAGAAGGTTCCACGTAAATGTAAGTGTTTTCACTGTGAGGGTGACAGAGCACTGAACAGGCTGCCCAGTGAGGTTATGGGATCTCCTTCTCTGGAGACATTCAAAACCTGCCTGAACACATTCCTGTGTGACCTGCTTTAGGTGACCCTGTCCTGGCAGGGGAAGGTTGGACTCTATGGTATTTCAATCATCCCTTCCAACCCCTAACATTCTGTGACACACAAATTAGTATCAGCCAGAATACTCCAGTATCCAGACCAGTCTCTACTGGCCTCTTATCCCATAAACTTCCTCAATTACACTTTGAACAGTTTCACTTGCCTTCTGCTGGCAGTTTTGCTCTCAAGCTCTGCTTCCCCTATTACACACACCAGAAAAACACACCAGTCTTACCTTCTTTGCTGATGCCCTGTATCCACACCTCTTGCTAGTCACAAGCTTTACTTCAGTAGCTCCTGAGGACCACGGCAGCACAGAATACAAACAAAGGATGCTTTTACTTTATTGCTCTTTTCTGTCAAGTCAGCCCAGTAATATTGTGACAGGAAAAGTGATTAGTGGTGGAGCTAATACAAGGAAGACCAAATGAGCAGACTAGAGCAGGTCAGAATAGCATAAGGCAGCAACTGGATTGTCTGCCAGGTAACAAGTTTTAAATACAGAGGAACACTTAGCTTTCTGGTTTTCCTTGCTATGCCAAAACATAGTCTGGCATAGAGTTGCTTAGCAGTATGGATGGGTGTGGAAATGAAGGCACCAAAAACTTGAATGCACCTAAATCCTCATTAAGGTCTTTTATGGATGAGGATTTAGGTCTGCTATAGAGCACATTAATATAGCTCCATGAGCTCCTGCCTAAACCCACTAATTTTAGCACATAAAAGTTAACAAAACAATAAATTCATCTGCTGGTGAAAAAGAAATAAAGTCAAGTTACAATTGGAAGGACAAATGTAAGCACAAATGTTCAAGTTTTGCAAACTCCCAAGATGAAAAGAGCTTCCCTGTAAAACTCATCTTCTACACATGGACTAAGCCTCTGGGCAGTGAGCCCAACACACTGTTCTGTGCTGGGACTGCCCTCCTTATCACCAGATTACACAGATGAGTTTGCAGCTAATCAGGAATGCTTCAGGTGACAATCACTGATCCCCAAAATCCCCTCCTTTAGGTGCTTAAAGGGACATTTTACCCACATAAGGAAAGCTTTCCCCACAGAACCAAAATACCAAGTTGGCTGTTAAAAATTTATATCTGAAGATAAAGTTTTTATATACATTCTATTTCTATTACTATGATGCTGAGGAACATGCTACTTTTCACAGCTATACCACAGGAAGGCAATTTAATTTTTTTTTCAAATTTTTATTCAACAACCTGCTTACAGAAAACAATCAGATTTAAACAGAAGCTTACATTAAACAAAATACTAATATTCTGAGAAGCTAAATGCCAAATAGGGTCACTTTCTCCATCCTCAGCCATCTGCACTGCAGCTCATAGAGAAAAACAAAAGTATCCAAATGTTTTCTTGGTTGCAGTTGACAGTGACACAAGAGGTGCAGCCCTTGATAGGCTCCTGTTCAGTCTAATTTGGCAAGATGAAAGCAGGCAATTGTTTATAATGTATTTAAAAAAATAAAAGGGGGGGGGGGGGAGCTTGACACATTAAATAATGATCAAGTATAACAAATACATTTATCTTAAAAACAGATGAACCTACAATCCTGAAGTATACTTTTCACATGATAAAACCCATGATTTTCTGCTCTGGTAATGCACTTTGTGGAAAATGCTACGTATTGATGACTTGCAGACAATTTTATCTCCAAAGCCTTTCAGGAAAGAAGAATAGATCACCATAAAAGTTTTCACTGCAACCTTTTACTCAAAGTTTTCACAAAGATTCAGAAGTTTCCGACCACAATCATCAACAACCATCAAGGTTCCTTTACAGTTCATCACTGCCAGTTTTAGTACAGTTTTTATGAAGGCTTGGATTCCCCCTCTCTCTTCATAATTCATGGTTACAAAATTCACATTTTTAAAGATATCAAAGGCCAACTTAAGGAGGAGGATCTTCTCCTCGAATAGCTTTGTACTTCGCCATGTCTTCTGGGAACACCTTTGTCAGTTCTTGAATTAATAGACTTTTAAATTTCTGGAAAGAAGAAATACAAATACATCATTTGCCCAATTTTTCTAGATTTCAGACAGTATTACCTATTGGGCAGTAGCATTTGTTTACAAGACATTACAGTGACCTAAGAGAACAGGAGCCAAAAAACACCATCAAAACCACATGCACAAACACAGAAAGTTAAACATACAAAATTCACTAAAAATGCTCCAGTGAAATCCACTAGGAAAGCACCAGGCAAACTAAAATGCTTTTTATTTCCCATAAATTAACTAGTATTTTCACCTAAGAAATACCAAGTAGTTGGACCTCTCTGGTAAATTTTGCTGCTCTGGTATCCCTCTGACCTTGCTAAACAAAGCTGATAAGGGACACATCCTCTTGATTTGATAGGGAATCCCCTCCACCTCAAAAAAATGGAACTCGTGCCTGCCTAAGAATACACAGTTCTTCCAACTTTTACAAGCACAGAGCATAGCAAACAAAAGAGAAACTTAGGACACATGAAGATATGTCTACATTCTGCAGCACAAACTGCCATCCTCCACATTAATTTTAAGTTGGCTAAACAATAGTCTTAACAAGCAGCCCTTTCTTAAATCTGACTGAACTTCCTTTTCTGGCTGTATTTTTCAGCAGTAATTACTGCTGTTAAACAGATGGAAGTACAAGTTCAGAAAACTAAACACTAGCATACATTATAAGTCATTTTATAAAAATCAACTCATTGTACTTACTGAGTACATTTGAGATTTTTATAATCTTAAGATCCACTTAAGACTGGAAAAATACCCATTCTCTTGTGCTTATTTCTGAATTCACACACATCATATTTACACCTCTATAACTGTGGGAGGTACTCACTCGGATTCCAAATGAAAACACAAAAAAAAGGTCCATAATGCTACATACAACCTGAATCAAAACAACATTTCAGAAACACCTCCATCTCCAAGTGAGGGATGAATTATAAGTTTCCGTTCAAGAACGGGCTGAATTAGCATCAACTGAGCTACAGAGATGCAGAGCAATTCCTAACACAGATCACTTAATAAGAGAATTTAATAACTGCAAAAGTGAACTCCCCCTACATATTTAGAGAAAAGTAAAAACTTATCAAATACATTGTTACATGAGTACTTTCGTTATTTCTGGTTTACCTTCATTGTGTCAATTTTTCCTTTTACTTGCTCATTTTTAGCCAAAGCTCGCTCCAGACACTCCTTGGTGTAAAGCTGAGGATTGCGGCCTTGATCTATGTACCTGAAAACAGGAAAGATACTACATCAATGATTAAATTCCTACTAGGTTCTTCTCCAAGGTACAGAATGGTTTGCCTTGCTGTCTTATTTTACTACCACTATCCAAAACGTGTATTTAAAAAACGTGGTTTAACTTGGCTATTTTCAGAAGTCATCTCAAGGAAGACCAGACTTCCAAGCAGCTGTCTTGGTATCCTGTTTTAAATCTTTGTTTCCAGAAAGCCTGGGGCTTTGATAAAAAAAGGATTAAAAGCAAACATAAAACTACCTGCTCCTCACAGGCAGCAAGCACAAATGAATGAAGAAAGATGGTCCTTTTCCAAGCAATTGAAAGGGTATTAACCATAAAATAGCTTGGTTAGTACATAGGGAACAATAAGCACATGGGAATACAGCACCTTGCAATTCAAGGATAAGGAGGAACTGTGCATACCATAATAAGGGTTAAAAATTAACACTTATATCTGCAAACCTATGAGCCTCTTTTTGCTTTGCGATATAAGTGCCTGACAAAGGGAAATTCCACCACTGAATAAAGAAAACAGAACATTTAATATCGTAATAATACTCACAGATAAAGTGAGAGCCCACCTGAAAAAGATCTGTATAGCCAGTGATACACTAGAATATAACAAACCAGGGACATTTGGCTTAAAAGAAACACCAGTAAATTAACTTGCCAGTAAAAAAAAATATCATCAAAGCAGTATAGCTCTCTCTCTACAACTGTGATTTTGTTTTTTTAACATTTTAATCCTAAATGCCAAAAAAAGGACTAACAAACCTGAAACAACACAAATATTTAAGTACTGGACTGTTTGGTTTTTTTCCCCCCTCCAACTTTAAGTTCTGATTCCAACCTAGTGTAAAAGTATATTTCCAAAGCAAAAGTCTCCTTACTAAATCACTAGATTCAGCACAATTAATATTACTGCCTATATATGTAGAGTCAATATAAATGGGAAAAAAAAAAAATCTTCTCTTACCCTTCTGCCTCCTCACAGGCTAGAGGTACTTCTTACTGTCTTCTGCCTGCTCACATTAGCAGAGGCACTCAGAAAATGGAGTTTAAGAAACAAGCAGTCCTCAGGAAAAACATCACTGCTGCAGAGACACAGTACCTCACATCATACCTACTACAGCACCTTCCCTGCCAGATACAAAGTTACTTACTCAAAAACCTCCAAGGGCACACTGATATCGTGCAGCTGCTGCCGGCATTTGTCGATATCCTGCAAGCCCGTCACCATGAAATTCCTGGAAGATGAAAACAGGTCGGGTTTAACTCGAAAGGGCTGTAACTGCGCGGCTGCCAGGCCGACGACTCGAATCCCAGCGACGGAGACCCCAGCAAACCTCCCCGTCGCTCCTCCCACGCTCGGCTACGGATGAAGAGCGACAGAACCGCCGGCGAGGTTCTGTGGTACCTGAGGTACCGGGATGGGGTTGGGGGATGGGGAGGTGGCGGCCAAGGCCTCGCGCGGCCAGGCCCGGTAAGGGTAAGGAGTGGGCGGGAAGGCGAGATCCTTACAACTTCTGGTTGAGACCAGCCTGGCTGCTGGGCTGAAAATCGCTGACGATAATGCCGAGCTGCCGGATGTTCTCCACGAACTTTTCCAGGTGTTCCTCCAGAGAGTCGAACTTCTCCGCCATCACCGCCACCTCCCCACCTCTTCCGGACTCCTGCGCATGCGCAGGACACAACACGCACACAGCCTACGGTCACGCCCCCTCTGGCACAAGCCACGCCCCTTGCTCCTAAGCCACGCTCATTCAATCTAAGCCACGCCCCCTCTCTCCTCCCACCCCCCCCGCCGCCGCGGCACCGTTGGGAAGGGGGAGGGCGCAGCTCAAATCCATCTCTGAAACAGTTTCTGGGCCTTCTAAAAAGTCCTTCCCCAGCTTTCCTGTATCCCCTTTCAGGTACTAGAAGGCCGCTATAAGGGCTTCCCGGAGCCTTCTCCTCTCCAGGCTGATGAAGGGACTCGAGCACAGATCCTATGAGGAGAGGCTGAGGGAGCTGTAGCTGCTCAGCCTGGAGAAGAGGCAGCTCAGGGGAGACCTCATCGCTCTCTACAACTCCCTGAAAGGAGGGGGTAGCCAGGTGGGGGTTGGTCTCTTTTGCCAGACGACTTTCAACAAGACAAGAGGGCATGGTCTTAAGTTGTGCCAGGGGAGGTTTAGGTTAGATATTAGAAAGAATTTCTTTACAGAGAGAGTGATCAGACATTGGAATGGGCTGCCCAGGGAAATAGTGGATTCTCCGTCCCTGGAGTTATTTAAAAAGAGACTGGATGTGGCACTCAGTGCCATGGTCTAGCAACCGCAACGGTGGTTCAAGGGTTGGACTCGATGATCTCTGAGGTCCCTTCCAACCCAGCCAATTCTATGATTCTATGAACAACTCCAGCTCTCTCATCCTGTCCTCACAGGAGAGGAGTTCCAGCCCCTTGATACATCCCTTCTCTAGACTCTTGAGACCTCTCTGTCCTTCTTGTGTTGGGAGCCCTGGAGCTGGACACGGATTGTTTTAAGTGTCTTTCTGCTTGACTTCTTAAAGAATTACTCTTTCCTGCCGGTCTGCTCCTATTAAACTGCTATAAGTGACTCTTAACTGCTTTTTTTGTGAATTACCCTTTTCTCTGTCCTCAACAAATATCAATACATGGCTTGGATTTGTAGATCATCGGTTGGATTCTCTCTGCTTTTGAGTGGTTCCACTTCCTGCCTTCAGAGATGTAAAGTTTTTTCCTCGTTTTCAGACCCATTCAAAACTTGTGTCTCCACCCTTACCCTGGGCCTGAGGGTTCAGCTCCAGCCCTGGTCCATTCACAGTACAGAGCCTGCTCTTCAAAGAGTTTTAAAAAGTGGCTTCAGGCTTTTTCTCATGCTGCCCCTTATTGCTAGGTGAGGCTGTCTGTGAACATCCTACCACTTCACTACATCCCATCAAATTCCTCATTAAATTATTTGCCTACCTGTGCACAGCTGCAAGCTGGGACAGGCTCTGGGGTAGGGATAGTATCTGTGAAGTCCTTAGCACAAGAGGACCTAACTCATGGGTCAAGGTCAGACCTTCAACTGGGACGCAGGTAACTGCTTAGATCTAAAAAGTAGATATTTTCTTCCTGTCTCACTTCCCACGTCTGAGCAGTAGATATGCTGAGCCCATGGCTGATCCCACTCACAAAGGGAGCCCTCAGACTACCCTTCATTCTGGTAATGAAATTCACACCCAGAGTTCAGGATACCTGGATTTCAGGTCTCTCTCTTTTTATCAACAAGTATCAGAGCCTACAAAAAGCCCTGACCCTAGAGGCTAGGATATATTTGGCAGTGGAGTCCAGGCAGTCCCTGTGATTGTTCTACTTTGTGCAAAAAGTATTTTCTGAGACAGGATTTGGCATAGCACACTAAAAGAAATGGAGGAACCAGTGACTGATTATCTGATAGAGGCTCATTATCATCCCCACCTGTCTTATATCTGCTAATTATGAGTGTTTTCTACACTGCATAGGAAATAGAGGTGGTAACTGACAGAAGTAAACTTGATAATAAAAACCACAATGAAACTATCTGTGGAATGGCAAAATATCAGTCTATATTCAATAATCATTTTCCCTGAGGGAAGGTTATCTAACATGTTTCAATTCCCATGACACATACATGCATATGTGTTTTATAAATAACTTATTCCAGTATGATATTCAGTCAATAGATGCTATGTATTTTATGCAATTGTATCATAATGTGTGACCATTTCTGTTCCACAATGCAAGCCACCAAATTATTTTTTTTTCCTTATGTTGTTGGGATTTTTTCCACTTAGGTTATCAATGACAACAACAAAAAATGTAAAAAACCCTTTAATGGTCAATTTCTGGTCTGAGTTACCGTGCTAGTTCAGTAGCAGAAAGTTGGATCTTTGCTAAACATAGAGCACTGTTTGAGAGTTCATAAGATTAAGTACACTAACCCAAAATTTTTTTTAAAGTGACTATAAAAGAGCACCAATTATTAAAGAAAATACAGTACTGCACAAATGTGAAATTGTAAAAACAATCCTAGGCTGCAAAAAGCAATCAGTCAATTCTAGACCTTGACAAGTATTGTCATCCTATGATAAAATAAATCCATTGTCTATTGATCAGCAGTTGCTGACCATCCTGTTTCTATAGTTGGCAGAATGTTCTCTGGACAGAAGTCCCAGGATTAAAAGATTTTAATACAAGTACTTTGCACTGATCACATGGGAACCTTTGGTCTGAGGAACAGGATAGCTTTCTCTAATATTTGGGAAAGAAGAATGTGGACTATGGTGTGCTTACCAGATTAGATCTGAATATGAGGAACACGGGGCTGGAAATTTGAAAGAACAATCTAACTACATGTGATTGTGTCAGACATTGCTCTGCAGTCACAAGAAGATGGGATTCAAACAAAAGAGTTGTTTTATGTCAGTCTTTCCTTATGGGAAAACACATTCATCAAAAGTACAGAGCAGAATAACTTGCTTTAAATTCAGTAACAAAAATGGGCATTGAGGTACTGTTAAAACTGCCTCTCGTGCCTCTTTGTGGGAAAGCCTTTGGCTGCTGGAACTGAGCAACCACGATGTCTAGCTTGCTTGTGATGACTAAAATCTGAGAGATGTTCATTACCACACCTAACTCAGGTAAATTATCTGACAGAAAAAAATAACAGAAGTTGAGCTTCAAATGTAGAGATATCCATCTCATCTTAAATCTCATGTATTTTTACTAGGCTGGTTAAATTAATGAATTTTGTTAGATAAATGTGCACAGTGTTTTGAAGATCAAAAATTGCCATAAATATATTATAGTTGTTAATTTTTCTCATGATCACCAATTTGGGCAGTATTTTCCTGTTTGGGGAAAAAAAAAGTAAAACAAAGAAACTTGTCCCATGAAAGGGAAGGGGAGGGGGAGGGAGGTCTGAGAGATGACTCTATTGATCAGTAGGTACATAGAGACAGACAGTCTCAGAAAGAAAATACCATGGTTCATCATGTAAGTACCCATATTGCATTCCTACCCTGATTTCCAAGCAAAGGTCAGGGAATGATTGCCTTGTAAACTGGACATCTGCACTGGGGAGTTAAGTAGGGTTTGTAAAAAAGGATAGAATGAAAAGCTGTGTGTACTAATTTGGGATATGACCCATATGGGAAGAGTAGCACAGATTACATAAAAGAAAATCCTGTTTTGTAAACCTCTAATGAATTTTTCAAGAGGTCAGCAAGCATGTGGATAACAGTGATCTGTTTGATACAATCTACTTGAATATCCCAGTGGCTTTTGGTGAAATCCTTAACCAAAGTCTGTTAAGGAACTAAAGCAATAGAATAAGGGGAGAAATCCTCAACTGAATAAAGGACTCACTGTCAGATAGGAAATGCAGGATGGGGACAAACATTTAGTTCTTTCTGTAGATAAATGTTATTTATGGAGTTCTACAGGGAACTGGGCTGAAAATTGAGCTATTCAATATGTTCATAGATGACCTAGAAAAGAGAGAGAGATCAGATGGTGCAATGAGAAAATTAGCTTATGAGAAAACTTATTTGTTGACTAAAGATGGATACAGGTTGCAGAAAACTGTAAAAGGACCTAAAAATGCTTGGTGGATGGCAACAAAATGTCAGAAGAAATTCAGACAGATAACGTAAAGAAATCCACATAGCAAGCAAAAAAATCCTAGTTTCCTTTGAAGTTTATGGCCTCTTGACATTACCATACAGGAGTGGGACTCAAATATTGCAACAGAAAGTTCCATTAAAACATCATCTCAGTGTTCAGTGCTGCTCAGAAGTCACATAGAGAGTTAGGAATTTTTAGGAGAGGAATTTGACAACAAAGAAGAAAATATCATTTTGCTACTGGGTAGATTCACCCCCACCCTAGATACTGTGGCTTTGTCATGCAAGGTTTATCAGCCTCGTAGAATTATGTGTCAATGGACACCATGGAGAGGAAAAGCTTAGCTGGGTTGAAGGGGAGGTGGGACAAATGCTTGGTAGAGAGTTGGGGAGAGGTAGGTAAACCACACCTGCTCAGGAAATTCCGTGAACCTGAAGGTAGTCCAAGCTCAGCAGCATTGTCAGGAGTGGTCTCATAGATCTTTTTCTCATCCTCACTCTTTAGCATATGCTTCTGATTACTGCTGAGCACAGGATACTGGCCCAGCTGGAGCCTTTATCTGAATCTGTGTGGTTACTGTGTTGTGAAGTTCTCTGGGCCTGAATTGTCAAAGAATGGCCTGTGCTGTGTAGGATGAAGACAGATTGCATGGTGGTTTCTTACCAAGCAGAGCATAAAAAGGTCAATTTGAGACTGTGTATGTGGCCTTCAGGTCTGGAAAAAGCTCAGTTGACTGCTTTCTTATTTGATGGTATCTATACTCCAGATGAATTACTTTCCCTGTATAATATGGCACAATGAAGTGTTTAAGATTAGTTACTGAAAGTGCTGGTATAGTCACTTTTTCTTCGCAGAAATATAAAAAGCAACAAATAATTCATCTCTTTGCCCATTTCTAGAACACTGATTCTCCTCTCAGCTCCCGCTTTCTACTGCTGGCCAGCAGAGGAGAAGGACTGAATAAAAAAAAAATGAAACACATTGTGTTCCAACAATGTATGTTCTCTTTCTCCAATCTTTATCATTTCCTGCCTTTGGCTTCCTTACTATTTTCTTCTGCGTGATTTTATCTAATGCACCAATCACTTCTTCCTTGTTCTGCAGACTCAGAAGTGAACACTGACATTTCAAATCATTAACTGGGAGCAGAACCTGCCTAAGAATTCCATTTTATGAGCCAGCTACACTTCTTTGTTTTAATTACAGCAGGTGATTAGCAAAAGAGAAACAGAGAAGATAGATGTGAGCAGCACAGAGAATAACATTTACCTGCTCTTGATATATCAGGCTGATGGTTCAGGATATTCAGAACCATGCTGTATTTTCACATCTTATTACATAAAAATAATGTGATACAATAAAATGAACATTTTTTAAAAATCCCATTATTCAGCTGAATAAGAAATATAATTATAGTTTCCATACAGATTTGGTATTTAGCAACTTGCTCGTTAATGACTTGAAATAATACACATCGTGCCATAAATTAGCAGGATGATGAGTTTATGCATCACAGCTGGATGTGAGTCTTCCAGAGATCATCTGAACTTATTTATTTAAGAAGCAGCAGGATTAGGCTTTTGTTCATAGTAGAGTTTGTGCTCTTCCAAGTGCTGTGGATCTTGAGATGTTCTGGGACCTGATCCAAAGATTACTGAACCCCATGAGAGTCTTTCTATTGATAGTAAAGGATATTGGATGACAGAGTCCTTTCTCACAACTCTGGCTCCAAGGAGGTCAGCAAGACACAGTAAAGGACTTTTATGTCTGTTTTGGGACAGGAATATTATTTACATAGCATAATGACAATTCATAAAATAATGTCAAATAATGACAAGACACAGCAAAGGACTTTTATGTATGTTCTGGGACAGGAATATTATTTACATAGCATAATGACAATTCATCCAGATCTGCAATAGTGAAAACTTTCATTTCATAGTACCCTTAATATCCCTTAAAGAATTAATTCTTCATTTTATTTTTTTAAAATGTACTCAGAAATCAATAGAATTATCTGGGGTTTTTCCCAGAAGTATTAGTGACAATCATTAGACTCAATTTATATTGCATCCATATTGCTTCCATATATCATTTAAACCACAGTTAAGATCTATTCTTTTGAGATGAAGAATTGCTTTCACTATTTATCGAGTAGTTTCATATTAAATTTTTTTCACAGGTGTGAGAAATGCATATATATATATGTATATTGTTCCCAACATCCAAGTTGTGCTGAGCCCTGGCTACAGCCAGTACAGAGCTGGGGGCAGCGTTGCCTTGGGGCTGAGAGTGATCCTGGGGGTTGCAAAATGTCGTGTAAGGGAGGCTGTGATCAGTGAGTGCTACAGGCTTCTGCCTGATCAACATCAAGGGTCTTATGTTCACTAGAACAGCCGGCAAGCTACCTCCAGTTCAAACTGGGACTTCCAGGTCTTGCAAGCTACCATTCAGGTTCACACTCATCTCAATGTGCAAGCATGTGGGCAGCTGTAGGCTGTGGGGGGACAGTGAGGCAAGAGGTTTAAATATATAACTCCAAAGGAGCTATATGTCTATCCTGTCATATGGATATTTTACACAAAAATATATACAGCTGGCTTCAATATGCCTCATCATGTAGGTAGGTATTCTTCCCTACAGGCACTATAAGGTGGACAGGCATTAAGCTGAAGACTCTGTCTGCTGTTCTTTGGGGGGCAGTTCAAGTAACTCTTCAATTTTAAACTCATTCTTCACACTCTTGTGTGTTCATATCCCACTCTCTACAATCTTACCGCGTTGCTGGGAAAGATACTTTACTGTTCCTGTCCAGCATCCAGTCTTTAAATAGGTTTTACTTACAAAAGTCACCTGAGGAAGACTCTAATTTATAGCTATTGATTCTTTCCCTATATCTCTCTACCTGATGGACAAATGCTTTATTGTCCAGTTAGTTTCTTTCTGATATATCTATTCTGTGCTTTAATCAAATAATTGAATCGTCTCTCAGACTTCTATATGATAAATTAAACATACTGAACTCTTTACATCATTTTCTTTAATGACTTTCATCTTTTTCAGTGTTTCTACTTTTTTAATATCATCAGAAAAGGAAAGCTGACCTGCACATCAAAATGTGGTATTGGTCTCTGCAGATGTATTGGTCCCTCCTCTTCCATCCTGCTGATGCACTGCAGGACTGCAAAATTCCTCTTTGCTACAGGATTCCACAGGCAACTTGTGCTGATACAGTACATTACAACCCCTAATTTCCTTTAAAGCTTGTCATTACAGTGAGTATAGTCTCCAGTCTTTAGATCCCTTCCGACCCAAACTGTTCGATGATTCTATGATTCAGTTAAGTGAACTTGCACAACTTGCTCCTAGTAAAATGACTTTCCAAACTGTTTTTTAATTAAAATGCATTTATTTTACAAACACAACTATACAGTTGAATCTCCCTCCACACTATTTAACATTTCACTGGCCTTTCTGTATGATCTTTCTTTTATTTGCAATTTTATATTTACCTCCAAATCATCAATATGACTTTTAAATTATGCCAGTAGCAGTCCCCCAGGGAACTCTGCTGACTATATTGCCAAATAAAAACCTACTAGGGAACAGCCTGAGGGGCAGATCACCTGGTCTACCACGTTGTTCCCAAATGTTATTTAGAGTGATTTAGCCTGAAATGAATTTCAGATGAAGTCTGGTATAAAGGATTGCTCCAGGGTATTACTTTTACAAACTGGATGGATAAGATTGTGTCAGATTTGCCTTGCTCTAGCCTACTAGTCCAACACTGACCCAAGAGACCTTGTGTCCCTGCATGTCTCCACAAGCCCTGGCTCAGGCTATACCACATACACCTTTATCATCTTATTATAAAAACCATTTTCATGGTCATTCAGTGTCCACCACTTTCCAAGAGGGCATCTGCAGTCATAGCATGGGCTCTCAGATTGCCTTCTGTACTGTGAAGGCAGGAAAAGCCCTCTTGTGATGACCATATAGCTTGGCTCTCCTCTGTGCCTATGGCTTCCTTTCTGCTCCCCAGCACAAGTCTTTAGACAAAACCTTAGAGCACTGCTATGTCCACACCCCTGGGGAATTCCTGGTGGCCCTCCTGCCCAGCATTATTTTTCTGGGATATGGTTTCAGTTAAATTAAAACACCTCTGAAAAAAAAAAAAGTGTCCTAGAGAAGGAGGTGTTGGCAGAGAAAATCAGTATCAGCAACAGTTCACCATGGTGTGTCAGCACTGGGGACCAATGTATCTTCCTTGATTCTCTTCCTTCCAAGGACACTTCTGAATGGCAGCTGCAAGCTCTGCCTGATCTCACCTTGGTTTGCCAGAAGATGGAGAAACAGAAAACATAGAGTGACAGAGAAGACTGATCATGCACAGGTAGGGATCAACCTTCTCTGGTGCCAGAAAAAGGCTGAGGGAAGAGGAAGAGACCATCTGTTCTCAGAACAGGAGGAAATAAAATAAGATTAACTTATTAAGAAATTGTTTAGTCTCCTGCCTGCTCAAGACCCTGGTGCTGCTGTGCTGACATCAACCCTTCCACTCTCTGTCTTCCCTTTGCAACCAGAACCACAGACTTTCTCACAGCCTCCTTGGATGGATACCACAGGCATAGAGATGAGGCCTTGGCCAAACCTCATAAGAAACTTTTAAAATTAACCATGTGTAGCAAGACGAACCTCTCTTAGGGAACGGCGCTTCAAGGTCCAACCAGGTGTTCCAGCAGAGACTCACAAGCAATGCTCTAAGCCTATGGCTCTCAGGGCTGACTAGCCTGGATAGGTGCTGTTGCTCCAAGAGCTACTGATCTCTCTGCCAGCTTACTCAGGACTGAGCTGAGCCTGTGATTCAGGCCTCACCTTTTATTGGTCCCCGGTCCTGCTCATGCGCAGTGGGGGCCCAACCTAATTAGGCACAGGTGGGCTTAACACAAGCTCATGCCCACTCCCTGGCAATTAGTGGCACCTGGTTGCCTCATTTCACTACAACCATGCCTTACCTAGAAGCCTGGATAGATCCTCTTCTGGTTACCACATATTTTTCTACTCTTGCATTTCATATAGAAATGCCATCTCTGGCTTAAGGTTCAAGAATATGTATGATTCTTGTGGCAGGGTTTGCAAGGGTGGATGCAGTAGATGAAGACAGTTTAAAGCACTATCCAGCTCTGTGGCTATGACTGTATGCCATGAAGAAGTAAACACCTTGCATTTGGCAGCCCTCCTCCCCACTAGAAAATGTCTGTCCTTAATTGTCAGTGTGTGAGAAGACACCAGGCTGGAAAGCTGGTAGAATGGTTTATCTTAGTCCTGCACTATACACAAGCTCCCAGACCCTGCTGTGTGGGTGGATGTTCTCAGAGGCTGACATGGGAAGTGGAGGCAAAATGTCTGGGCTGAGGGAAAGTAGGTTAAAACCCAGAAATTATATTGGCAGTTTTCAGTAAACTGTCTGCCTCATGAAAGGTAGTAGTTTTATGAGTGTTCATGGAGCATTGTGCATCTTGTACGTGATTTGTGTCACAGAGGTATGGAGACAGATTCTAGGAGTAGATGCTAGGTTGCTGAGCATCAATCAGTTCAGCATCAGAAGGGTTCATGTGGCTTCTCTGGGTGTGGCAATCCTAGCCATGGTATAGCCAGGCTTGGTATTCCCAAGTGGCAGAATCATGCCTTTCAATAACAGAGAAAAAAAATCTGAAATCACCAACCAGCATTTTTGCATAAGGTTCAATGAGAATATAAAGCATATATTGGGGACAAGCTGAGTGTCACCACCACACAAATGGCTGGGCAAGAGAATGTGCCACAGAGATTGCAGATGTTCAGAGGTAAGTCTACAAATGCATCTGAAAATGGCTGGAACAAGTAAGCAACACTTGGTACATCATAGATACACTCAGATGTCATGAAGGCTGATGTCAGTGGATGAGAAAGAGCTAGGCCTGAGTAGCTCAGACTGAGGCATCATACAGCATGCAAACTGTGAAGGCAGTAGTGTTGCATGTGATTTTGCTGTGTTAGCCAACTATGACTCAGTGGTTGTGTTTAGAGCAAGCACTAAATACAACCACTGTTGTATTTGTGGTTTAAGTCTACAATAGACCTGATTTAATCTGCTTTGAAGGCATATTTTAAACCAAAGACTTTCTGTTTCTATTTCCCCTACCTGAGGCTGGAAACAAGGATGTCCAAGGTCATCCACTCTGTCTCAGGCAGCCAGATCAAGTATTATTGTTTAGAAACTGAAGCTATTACTGATTGCAACATATTAGCTTCCACAGGAACAACCAAGTATGAAACAGGTAAATGAGATTTGCTCTCTGCACAGCAGCCCAGTGACTGTGGTACTTCCTGCTGCTTCCAGGACTTCCAGCATAGGTTTGTTCCTCCTGTCCTCTTGTGGGGGATATTGCAGGAGAATAAATGTGTTGCTGCTAAATTTAACAGGGAAAAGCCTTCATCCTTTGGCTTGCTAATGACAAACCCAGCAATCTACAACTGTGTATACAGCATCTGATAATCCACAACCTCTGTGTACATCTTCATAAGTGCAGAGAGGGTAGAAAAGGACCACTGGCCTGCACTGATCCCACAGGAAGAGAAAAAGCTTTTCTCCTACAGCACTTGTGGCTGCAGCTACAGAGTCACAGAAGAAAAATCATCAGGACACCAAACCAATTGTTCTTTGCACGTTATGCAACAGTACTCACTAGATTTCTGCCATCCGTACTTCCAGAAAACAAAGGGGCTACCACCACAAGATGTATTTCTGGAACCTAAGTGGTGAAGCACATGAGTGTTATCTAAACATAAAAAGGGCTAGTGTTGCATGTCCAATGCTATCAATTTAGTTGCTGTTCTTGCCATGCCCGTGGATAACTCTGCTGATTGTGAATGCTGTCATTAGTTGGTCCTGTTAACATAATATAGGCCTTGTCTTTGTCAAATTCCAAAATGGTCTGGAGCAACATTTCTGTAACTTTCTGTAGATATGGCCTCGTTCAGGGACTACCTGGCTTCCTAGGACTCCTTTGAGTTAACAATGTACTCATCTCTCCAGCCAAGGACCAGTGAACAACCAGCTGATGGCAGCAACAGCTTTTCCAAGATCAGGGTGTGAGGACTTGATCACAGTGCCTAAGGACAGTGTATGACAGTGTATTTAAATACATGCTCCTCACTTTTAATGAACTGAGCCATTGACACTAATCTTGCAACTAATCTATCTATTTTTAAAAGAATTTAACTTCACTAATCCTTTTTCACTCCCCTTGACTTTTTTCCATAGTAGTTTGGGATTTATAATAGCCATGTCAAAATGGGAAGGTAAAGCATGTCTCCTATGACAGTGCTGATGCTGAGATCTGAGGGAAAAGGAGGAATAGTTCATTACCTGTAAATGCATTGCAATTGACCTTTCTTATGTGTGCTATAAAGAGGAAAATGAGAGAATATGGTGAGATTTAAGGGAACACAAAGGTAAAGGATTGACCTGAGTCAAAGCAAAAGCGTTAAGCAGACATCAAAGTTGTGAGAGTGCTGTTCTGGGATCCAAATGTGATTTTATCATCATCTTACATCAAGGTTCTAATACTTCCCCATCTTTACTAAAAGTACCTCACTGAGTGCCACCATCAGTCACATCTGCCCTTTTTTTTTTAAAGCTGCATCACTCTGGCAACACATCTTTTTTATTCCTTCTACAAACATGCTCTTCTTTATTTATCTCTTCTTCCTTTGTTTACTCTTTCAGCTTTATGTAAAAAATCCTTATCATTGGGCCCTCAGCTTTGTACTATTGAACTTCATCCTGTTCAGGTGAGCAAGAGGTCTGCGATGCAGCTTTAAAGCTTCAGGAGCCAAAAATTATTTGATGACACCATAAAATATTTGAGACTAAATTACTGAAATTCCAGTATTTTACCCTTAAAGCTGGACTCAATGGGTCTGACTGTCTCCTTGTGTTACCTCAGTGTGGTGCTCACTGATTTCCATCTGTTACTTAGATGACCCAGAGTCTCAGTGCCTTTTTCTAGCTGGGAGTTAACCTGGCACTGGTGATAAACCACATTTATCTGTCCCTTTGGTGCACTGGAGACCCAGGGCACTGGAGCACCCAGAGTGCTGCTATCAGGCTCAGCCTCTGTGCACTGACAGGTCTGGGCAGCAACCTTGGGCAGCTTCATGTGAAGCAGACTGCAGCTGATGCAGGACACCCTCAAGCTCTTCTTGGCTCTTTAGAGCCATCCATCACTAGCTGGAGACTCTGCAAAAACTAGGGATACCTAGAGCTCAGGTGGATATTGTTTTCCTCACTTAGAAGAGAGAAAGCTGTGAGGCCTCAATGGCAGCCCTGGTTCTCTGGTTATATACAGGAACTCAGAGAAGTTCATCATCTCAGATCTCTAGAAATTCTAGCCAGAAAATCCAGAAAGTTGCTTGTCAGCAATGACATGCACGAATTTTTGCATCCAGAGTAGAGTGACCATTATGTAGATGCCATTCCTCTAGCCATTCCATGAGATACAGCTTCCTTACTGAGAAGCTACAGAATGACTGGGAAGGTGATACTGTAAGATAAAAATGTGTCCAGAAGATGTCAAGGCTGAAAAGGAACAAGGTAAAAGATGCATAGTACCTTTATTTTGTGATAAATTTATTAGCAATTTCTGTGTTTTAGAGTAAGACTTTTCTTGGGATTGCTGACCATGTAATTTGTGCATGAGTGCAAGAATTTAAGAATATTTGTGTGTGTATATAAAATGGTCACCCCTGGCACGAAGTTCCCTGATTTGGAATTCCTGGCTGCGAATCTCTTTTGTAGTCAATAAGCAGCAGCACACAAAGGTGAACACCTTGAACATAAAAACCCTTTTCTGAACATTTCCAATGCTCGGCAGACTTAAAAAGCAGATAGGCAATCATATTCTCCAGGCATATTGTTTACCTTGCTCAGTTTCAAACACTGCTGTGGTAATGGAATGGCTATTCATTTATCCTATGTATTCATTTATCTTATGTATTCATTTACCCAGGTAGCCTTTGCATTTACCTGGGCTTATCATGTCCGTGCAGGGGAGGTTACCTCTAGTATTTTGTTTAACTCAGTGAAAAAGATAAGGAATGTAAGAGGGACTTCCAACACTGAGGAAGGTAACTTGGAGCATGTGTCAGCAGTGACATAGGGACTGCACCTGCACCTCTATGGGCTTTTACATTTCACGAGTCTTTCTTCATTCTTGATGCTTATTGCTGGAAACGCCTTTCCTCTGAATATCCCTTTAAAAATAAAAAATATTGTCACCTTGTAGGATGAAAGGAGACAGGCAAATAATTAATAATCAAAGGTACCCAGTGAGACACTAGTAAGCCTTGGGATTACTCAGTCAAGCAAAGGAGGGTAAAATGAGTAATTAGCTTGTTTGATGGGAAAGTGTGTGCTTGCAGTCTTACAAATAATTTGCTATATAAGCCCCCTTTTGATTCTATAAAGGAAGCTGTGTCCCGTGTTATAAAGGAAATCAGTGGTGCCTACCAGGCTGATCTAGGTAAGTAACTCTTAAGAATGCCAGGTCTAGAGACTGTCCTAATTCTGCTTATATAATCAGGATACATAAAAGCTAAAATTTTAATGCCAGCTGTAACCCCCTACCTCTATTCTGCAAAGGAAGGAAAAAAAAAAAACCCCAACAAAAACAAACAGAGGACAAATCATGCATGCAAAGGACTAAAATCTATCCCAACTACAATGAAAGCCCTGAGTCATGGAATTATTATAACTATTATGCAAATTGACAGTGATTTAATCTGTTTTCTCACAAATGTGGGGATACTGACATGTCAGATGCCCAGGGTGTCATAATATAACCTCAATCTTTTATCTTCAGGCATTTTCCTATTCCATTGTGTTGTACAATTATGTCCACAGCTTCTCAGACTCTGTCCTACAAGACTGAAAGGTACTGCTTCCAGTGCTTTGGAGAGTATTTGAGCCCTTCATTCATCAGATAGCTGAAAGCCTTTAGATTTCAAGTCCAAATGTATTCAGGATTACTCACTGTACAGTCATTTGATCATGTGATGAAGTCAATATCCCTCTCTGACATTTACTTCTCAAATATATTTATTAAGTGTACCACACCCTAGCTGAGTCTTTGCTGGTCTACAGTAAACAAGACAAGAGCTTCTAATTCTCCAAAGAAGATGTACATTTTGTTCCCCTAATCACTCTAGAAATGTTTCTTTGCACTTGCTCACTCTAAATAGCATTTTCTAACATATTCAGGCCTTAAAATTCTGATGCTTTTAAGTAGAAGCAAACAATACACATCTGAGCTTTTTGCTGAGCCCCAGGTAACTCCTTTTTTGCAGACTCAATAAAAATGAGAAAATCCGTGGTTAATCTTGCTAGAAAAAAACCCACCCTCCTGGTATCCCCCAAAACCACCAAGTTGGTACTGCAGTAGGAGTTCAGAGTTCTGAGTCTTCATCTAGTCACAGATATGTCTCTACTGCACAAAGAGTCTAAATGCCCTTCATCACCTGCAGTTCAATCCCCATGAAGCTGAGGGCTACTGCTAGACCCAAGTTTTGAACAGTGTCCTGTTTCACTAATCAGTGAAACAGTGCACAGTGTGCAAGGGCTGAGCCTGAAAGCAGATCCTCATCTAAATATGTAGCAGAAATAGCTGCCAGAGGTCAGTCTGGTTTTTGTACCTAGATGCCTTTTTACCTCTCTGATTCCGAAGTCATTGCATCACCATAGGATGACTTCATGAACCACAGGTCTATCAAAGAGTCCTGCTCCCAGGCAAGGATAGGAGAGCCCTGTCTGGGAGGATGCAGACTACTTCAGTTTGGCTCCTGCACCTGCCCAACTGGAGAGAATGTGTTATAATGAATGGAGACTATAGATATGTTTCTACTATGTATGGTACTATGGAGGATGAATTGAGGAGGATTCTGTAAAGAGAGAACAAATATGTTCAGAATTTTTTGTCAGTCAATGAATATGTGGACAAGGACAGCCTTACATGATGCAGGAGGGTTGTCCCCTGCAAGCTTCTTTTACTCTCTGTTTTGCTTCAAGGCCCCAGCCTTGCAACCACCCAGAGTCCGAATGGACTGACCAACTAAATCCCTTGCTGAGGAGGACTGGGTATGAAAAAGCGAAGTTCAGCTTTTCTACCCAGCAGAGAGTATGGACACAGATTGCACCAGATTTCGCTACTTCCAGCATGATCAGAGAGGTCCCCTGTCACAGCAGAACACTGCTTGTCCACGTACCACATATTATAACTTTCACCTCAGTGAAACAGCTTTCTCATCACTTTAATCTCTCACCATTTTACAAAGCAATGGCACAAGGTCACACAGGGGCTGCTTGGCTCTTGTCTGCCTTTGCAGAGGCCTTGCTCTTTTTTATGGCTTCACCCCTGGATAGATGTCTCAGCAGTTATATGAGACGGACAAATATCTTCCATCATGTTAAATTTATGATAGCAGCTCCTGCTGCCAACTGTCACGAAAACACCATGCAGAGACCTTTCAGTTTAAAACATTAATGTGGCCAATGCTAGGGCTCAGGTTGCTAATTGGCATTCTGGTTCCGTTCAGTCTCTGTGCCCAACCATCCTTGTCTTGGGCTAGATGTTCAACAAGGAACAACCACTGAACATCCTGTTCTGCACAACTGACCTCCAGGACTGGAGCAGCAGGTGAAGTTTTCTGTGACTTCTGGTGGAAGCTTTTGCACCAGAACAGGATCAGCTTCCCAGCCTCTCATCATGTTTTTCTGTGCCCTGCTCCACCTGCTGACAAAAAGAATAGAAATTTCCTTCTGAGCCTTAGTTTCTCCCCCAGCAGGTTCTGCTAGAGTCATTTGCCCATCCAATCATGGATTACATGTTACCACAAAATGTCTACATCCAATTTGTCTGCACTCCAGATATTTCCTAGTTCCACAGATAGGCCATCAATAGTGCATGTGTGTGAACCATGTCTGGTACTTCAGAAGGCTACCAGGGGAAGACTTGGTTACTCTTTCCATTATCCAGTAAACTGGAGGTTCCTCAGGCAGGGCTATTGAAAGAGGGAAGGTAGGAAAGAAATGTGAGAATGGACAGAATAATCTGATGCTTCAGCCCACCCACCTCATGTTCCCCAGGACTTTTGACCTCCTGGGAAACAATGTCAACATTTCACCCACAGATCTTCTCAGGGTAGGAAATTTAGCAAACACCTCCTGCAATAGACCCCATGCATCCGCACACAGGGAAGGATTTAAAGCAATCCCCAAGGGTTGTCACACTGACAGGCTTTTGGACCAGGACAGGCGAGAGCAAACAAGGGCAGTGTTGTGGTATTTCCTGGGCCACTATTTGCAGTTAGTTGGCAGCTCTTCATTTTTCTGTTCAGAGCAGGCTAATAAGAGGCTCCAGGTATCACAGGTGGGTATTTCCTGACCATTTTCTACAGGGTCTCTGGAAGAAAAAGGAGAGGGCCTCCAACTCCCCCACCCCCTGCTCCACCAAAGAAGCTGAGGATCAGTGCCACCATCTCGCTAGCTCCAGCGTATTGTGGTGCAGCCAACAGCAGCGTGACCCTGCTCAGGCCATGGAGTCTTGCTGTGCCTCCTCCTCCTTGTGTAGGGCATGTGGCCCATGATTCCATTTACATGTGTAGTGATCTCAAATACAGGTTATGTATAGTAACTTTTCTTGATACGTTACTAGGTAAGATATTTTTTTAATAGATACTTACGTGCTTTGTGTGCATTGCACAAACTGAGAAAATAGATGAAATTATGAGCAACCTTGTGGTAAGGTTTCTCAGTGGTTTTACAAAGATGATTTTGAGCCTTCAGTTATGTGATGTTCAAATACCAAATATAATTCTACTACTAAGATCTTGATTTTTAAAACAGCAAGCTTTTTAATCCATGGTAAATCAGACTGATCTATCATTTGGGTACATTTGTGAAGTCTGGCAAAGAGATTATGTTTTACACCATCCAGTTTGACATAATGGTGAATATGGACCTGTTGGTAACACTAAGTGGTTTAAATAACAGGAAAAAGAAAGGGGAGAGCAGACACCAACATTTTTGGAAGCAAGTCAGTTAACCAGTTTTTGATGAAAACATAATGGGCCCTGCAGATAGCTTTCAAGAAACCTGCAGGTTTTCTCTGGAGACCTTTCAGAGCACGGCGGTCCTTCAACAGCACAGGCCACTTTTCAAAACCACAGAAGACAGTGTTTTAGGCCACTCTTGGCAAACGTGGGATGTTTGCTTGGGAAAAGTTTTATGGAATATAATGCCTCCATGTGCACATGCTACCTGCTGCTTTACATCCTTTGCTCAACACATGTGATCACCCTTTGGGCCTTGCCTTCACTACTCCCCAGTTCAAAGCATTTATTGCATTAATTTTATTTTCCAGTCTCTGAAGGCAAAAAGGCCTGCAGAGACAAGAGACTGGGGGGACTGAGGGCTTTTCCCTCCTGTGCTACACAGAGTGGCAGGAGGATAGACCTATCTAGTGTGGAGGGGAACAGGTGTTAAAGGGATGAGATATGTATATAAGGGATATGTATATATGCTGTGCTGATGAAACAAAGATTGTTGTATCATTCCCAGCACCAAAACCACACACATATATATTTATATCTGGTTTAAAACCATGTTCACGTATCAGATTTTATAAGTATATGCTTTATGGATGTAATTATCTGTGTTTAGGTAGGTAGATGTATGCACAGTAATTACATACACAGAGATGCATCGAAATGCAATCCCATCCCTCCACATGACCATATAGTTTTTTATGGATCTGCACTATGTATGTGGTATACACACGTGCACACACCCGCACCAAACCCCAGGTGTGACGGCATACATCACTCTGTCCCAGTGAGCTACCACACTCACACACATGTCTACGGGTGCGATATTTCCACTCACACTCGTGACTCTTTCCCGGGCCGCCGGCCACGATCGCTCCAACCCGCTGCCCTAGCCTCCGACCTCTGAATCCCGCGCACCCCGCGCTGCCGCAGCGCGGGGCGGAGCGGGACGGCGCGGCCGGGCGGAGGCGCTGCGGTCCGGGCTCCCACCGCTCCGTCTCCGCCCCGCCGAGGCCCGCAGCGGCGGTGCCGGCGCGTAGGTAGCGCGGGGTGCGCGGCAGGCCGCGGCGGGGGCTGCCGCAGGGCTACCCCGAGCGGCCCCTCTGCCCCCGCCGGAGCCCGTCGGCGGGCGGCGCCGAACAAAGGGGCGGAGGGCGCTCCGCTGCTGCGGGAGAGCGCGGAGGCAGGGGGGACTGCTGCTGCTGCTGCTGCTGCTGCCGCCGCCGGTCTCTCCCCCCTCACACCCCGGGGGGAGGCGCCCGGCGCGGCTCGGGGACCGGCCCGCCGGGGAGCCGCCGGGGATTGGCTCGGCCGGGTGCGAGCCGAAGGTGCTGGGGGAAGCCATCTGCAACGCAGACTATTTCGCCCGCTGGCTAAGGGGAGGGGGGCTCTCCCTTGCGGGTGGTTCGGGTAGGGTTTTTTCCTTCCGTCTTTTTTTTTTTTTTTAATTCCCTTTTCACGGGATCATGGGCATGGCAGCGGGGCCGTGATGTCCCCGGGAGCAGCCCCACTGCTGCAATGCTGCCCGCAGCAGCCCTAGCGAGGGGAGGCGTTTGAGCGGCGGCCGCGGCCGCACATCCTCCCCGCGGCAGTGCCGCCGCTGCCTTTCTCTCCCCTCCGCCCGCGCCCCGGGCTCCCAGACCGGCGGGAGAGGGGCCTCGCCGCCCGCCCAGCGCCGCCCACCCAGCCCCCGAGCTCCAAATCCGCCGAGCGGGGCTTTAAATTAATAATAATAAACCCCCACCAACCCATAAAGGCGTGAGGGGAGAGCAGAGCCGCGCACAACATGGCCACTCTGCTGCGGAAAATCGGGCTGATCCGACTGCACAACCGGGACACGGAGGACCCCAAGCACCACCACCACCACCGCAACAGCCAGCAGGGCTCCTCGCTTAGGGGCAGGGGCAACCAGAAGAACAGCAGCAACAAGCCTCAGCCGCAGGCCCCCGCCGGGGGCGGCGGCTGCAGCAGCAGCAGCAGCGAGAGCAGCCCCGGGGCCCACAAGAACAAGAAGGCTCCGGAGCTCGCCAAGCAGCCCCCGCCGCCGCGCTCCAGCAGCGGAAAGGAGAAGCCGCGGGAAGCGGCCAGGGAGCCCGGCGCCGGTAAGGAGGCGGCGCAGCGGCCCGGCCCCGGCTCCGGCTCAGGGTCGGGGCCGGCGCCGCTGGTGCCTCTGCCGTCGGGGTCGGGGCCGCTGGCGCCGGCGGGCCGGCAGCAGCACTGCACGCAGGTGCGGACCCGGCGGCTGATGAAGGAGCTGCAGGACATCGCGCGGCTCAGCGACCGCTTCATCTCGGTGGAGCTGGTGGACGAGAGCCTCTTCGACTGGAACGTGAAGCTGCACCAGGTGGACAAGGACTCGGTGCTGTGGCAGGACATGAAGGAGACCAACACGGAGTACATCCTGCTCAACCTCACCTTCCCCGACAACTTCCCCTTCTCTCCGCCCTTCATGAGGGTGCTCAGCCCCCGCCTGGAGAACGGCTACGTCCTGGACGGCGGAGCCATCTGCATGGAGTTGCTCACCCCCCGCGGCTGGTCCAGCGCCTACACCGTGGAGGCTGTCATGAGGCAGTTTGCGGCCAGCCTGGTCAAGGGGCAGGTAGGGAGGCTGTGGGCTTTCTGTCTAGGTGTGTGGGGCGGGGGGGGGGGGGGTGTGCCTGTACCCGTGTTTGGATGGGAGCCCCAAAGGGCAGTGGGTCAAGCTGTACCCGTGGCTGACCTTGGCCAGGCCTGGGTGACAGGTCTTCCCCGAGGACCTGGTGTCACTGTTAGGAAGGAGGCAGGGACACGGTGTTTTGCTCAGGAGTCCCTTCTCAGGCAGGTGTAGCGGAGGTATGGGGCAGCTCGGAGTGGCATACGTATCCATGGTGTCCTCCCGCGTGTCTTTTTTCCCTGTGTTTGGCTCTGCTGCGTGTGGCACCAAGATGTCATGCCCGTTGCCCGCCAGGGCCACATCCCTCTCCCCAAAGCAAAAGGGGCTCTCCAGGTTCCGGTGGGGCTTGGTGTGGGATTCGAGTCCTTCTCGTCCTGCCCTTCACCAGCCAGTCGGCCATGCTGGCCGCTCTCCTGCCTGAAGCGCTGCCGCTGGCGTCGGGAGCGATGCTGGAGCTGCTGCCTCCAGGTCTTTGTCTGGTGATGTCCTGCACAGCGTCCCTCGGGGGGGAGGAGGGGGAGGAGGAGGAGACGACCCCCCATGTTTGGGGCTTGGCGCCCAGGGCAGAGGCGCGGAGCGGGTCACACCTGAGCTGCCGGCAAAGTTGCGCCAGTTTAAAACCTCCCCGCCTGAAAGGTTCGAGTCATTTCAGGTATGCGCCGCAGTTGCAGCAGCTAGACGGCTCCTGCCAGCTCTCCTCTCCGGAGGAGGTGCCTGGTTCCTCTGGCAGAGGATCTCGTCCGAGCTGGATCAGTTTCATAAAGTCGTTATTATTAATAAAGGGGTAAATGGTGAAACTGTGTAGCCAGTCCTTCTTTTTGGCTGGTGTAGTGGGCAATACACGCATGGTTGTGACAGGTAGATTTTCATCTTACATTAATGCCCTTGAACCCAGGGGGCAGGCACAGCTCTGCACAGGTCAGTAAATGATGCAAAGTAACTTACTAAATTCATACCCTGAGGAGAAGGGGTGAAAGAGTAAACAATAGCATATTTCACATTTGTCTGAAAATAAAGTTACTCCTGTTTGCCTCTATGAAACTGCTCACATGAGCAGACATAAAGGCTCGGTTTCTCTTACAATTGTAGATTACTTTTGATTCTTTAACAGACTCTTTTGTAAGTGATTTTTCTTCCTTCTCTGTTTGATTTGGTCCTACTGTGGTTTGGGGTTTTTTTAATCAGATATTATTTTTCTTTGCCTTCCATTTGAAGAGGTCAAGTTTCCCAGGTCACCTTGGGATATAAAAGGTGTTGACGAGAAAAAAAAAAGTCTTAATTTACATTGAGCCTGGGGTACATTTGAGTTCTGTAGTTCTTAGCAGGTGTCACTAATTGTCATTCTTTTTATAGAGATCATAGCTATTGTTTTAAACAGGGATTTAAAAGAACAATGCTAAATTACCTCATTCTTTAAAACAAATAATCATCTTTCTACAGTATTGAATGTTGAATGTAGAAAGGGTTATACTGGTTTATAAAATATTTGTGAAGAGAAGCACTGAGTTGTTTTACTAGTGAAAAATATTAAGCTATATAATCCGACAATTTTCATTCCTAAACCACCTAAGAGATTCCCAGAAAGAAGTAGCAGTTTTTGATAACAGAGGACGTTTATGTGTGCATCATTAATAAACACAGTTAAAAAGCTAGTTTCAGTGACATTCTTCCAGAAGTTTAGAGTTAATAAGAAAAAAAAAAAAAAAAAGGAATGTGTGTGAGATAACAAAAAAAAAAGGGGGGGGGGAGAAATAAATACATTGCTGCCAGTAATTTAGTAGTTAAATAGGTGTAACGTGCACGTTTCAGCTTTTTGGATCGTTCGTTGCTAGTGGGAAGGTTAATAGGTAGGTAATGCTGACAATAAACCTAATTTCTGGGCTACAGAGGAGCAGTCTGTGATGATGGGCTGCCAGCCTGCTGCTGGGCTTGGTGTCACCGGGGCCACGCTTCTGTCATCGCCTGCCCCTGGTTATGTAACCCCAGCTCCATTGCGTAATGGGGCTGACAGCAGGGCAGGCTCTCCCACACCCCCCTGGCATTTTCCATGCTACAGGTGATCTGCTTTTGACAGTGTTGGGTTTTGTTGTGTTTTTTTTTTAAGAATAAAAATAGAAACATAAAAATGTTGCTAGTTGCTAGCACTGCTTTCCCCAAGGGAGCTTTGGGGATGGTTTGGGGTAACTCTTGCCGTGCTGATGTTGGTCTCGGTGAGGAGCCATCCTGAGCACACAGCGGTGGCTGACTCCATCCTAATTGTGTGGTTCCTGTAAGCAGCCCTCACCCAGCAACAGCATGAAATATTCAACGTTCTTGCCATTAATCAAAAAGGCTTGGAGGGGCGAGGTCCATTCTCCAGCGCCTCAAAACGACCCGGCACCAGCAAATGGCGGCAGCCACGAGGCCAAGCAGGAGATGGGGCTCTGCTGGTGCCCATGGGGAGATGGGACCTTCTAGAGAAATGTCACCAGTTCGCAGCATCATGATTTAGCATGAAATCCTGGTGAATACTCGAGCGGGTGACGCATCCGGCAGCGTGCCTCGGCGGCGCGGGCGCTGGCATGAGTAGGCAGGGCTGAGCGTCCCACCAGCACGAGTTCCCCCGTTTGGCAGTTCGCGTGATGAGAATGAGGTGGCTGATTTCATTCAACATTTGTCATCGCTCCCGTTTTCCCGAGCCAACTGAAGTGCTGCGTTGCTCTGCCTCTTCTTCAGAGAGAAACGCAGCGTTTCTGGGTCTGTTACTTTGTCAGGGCTAATAGTAGCCCATGAACATATATGACCTTTTTTTTTTTTTTGTATGAAGTGGTCAAATAATATACTGACAAACACCGAAAATACAACTTTGGGGCAGTCAGGGTTCTTGTCAAAATCAGATTTTTTTTAAAGGGATTTCACAGACCTTTTAGCAGAATAAAAGTAAATATCGGCAGATGTCATTCTGATATCTCACAGGTGAACATTTGACTCAAGAATTACATCTGTAAGGAGATGTAAGTGTGAAATACATAAATTAAGAAAGGAGCACGTTCCCATTACTTTTCTGCATTGCCCTTGTATGCAGAGAAACATGGGTCCAGGTTCCCAAATGTGAGTATGTCCCCAGGGGCTGGATTTTAAAGCCAGGCGGCTGTTTCTCCGGATTTCACCAGAGAACCACATAGCTCCCATGACCATACTTGGGATGTGTTTCAATTTAATCTGATCAAGGGGTATCTGGCGGTCAAGCATTTCCTCAGATTGTAATATTTTAATTACACTCCCTGGGAGGGCCAGCTCTGAGGCTAAGACTGGATCCAGCTGCACCTAGGCTCCTCTCTGAGAAGGGATTTAGAAAGCAAGGGGGTCCAGGCTGAATCTCTCTGGGTTGCCCAGTCCTGGTCATGACAGATGCGTACCTTTGCTTCCTGTAATTAATCTAGTATTGCAATTTTAGATACTTCTTGTCTGAAAAAAAAAAAAAAAAAAAGTTTTAAATCAAAGAGAGACAATTTCTGTTTGATTGAAACAAGTCAACAGTCCCAAACGTTTTTTCTTCTTTTTTTTTATGTTTTAAAGGAAAAAAAAAAAAAAGTTAACTAACAAACAAGTTGGGGTTTGGTTGGTTGGTTGCTTCAGCTATTCAGCTGAGAAAATCAATTATTCACACAGCTCCAGTCAGTATCTTGAGGGGAGTTCTCAGTACATCAAAGGCCTCGGATTGTTTATCTGTCTGAGATCCAGAATCTTATTTTAAAAAACTTGGTGTTGTCCTTAACTCAACTGTAGCCTTGGTTTTAAGAGGGTGACTTTGTACTTGCTTCCTGCAGAGTCATCTGCTCGCTGGCTCCTGTCACCAGAGGCAAAAGCTGAACCAGCATCATGGTGGCCGTGAGCTGCCGCGGAGCTGGGGTGTCAGCCGGGGAGGTGGGGTGATGCTAACAAAATAATGTAAATTCCAGTTTTTTGTCGTCCTGGAGGCAACTGCTCCACATGCCTGTCTGCAGAGCCTCCCGTGCCTGTCCCGTCTGTCCAGGCTGTGGGAGTGGCCTGTTGAGTATTACTCCTTCTTAGCAACACCCTTTAAAACAGTTTTATTTATTATCATTTGAGAGGTGGATTTAAAAATTACTGTGTTGCACTCCAGTTCCTGGGAACAGTGCTGTTTTCACAATAGTATTAACAGCTGAAGAAAGGAAGGAGGGACCACGTAGGTCTCAGGAGAGGAGGGGGTTCATCATAGCTCTCCTGGAGTAACAGATACAGCTGAGGGCAGAGCCTGTGTTCCAGGGAGGAGGTGTCTCTCTCATGAGGAAACATGATGGATGATGCCATCCCAAATGGAAAGGGGAGGGCTGCCTGAAAGTTGAAGAGGGTTTTGTGTTCTCTAGTAGACATATTGTTTCTCACTGGAGAGTAATGGTTTGATGCTGGCTTGGTGGAAATTTAAGAGAACACAGAGCTATGAGTGCCAAATTCCAAATAATGCATTGGGAATTTTTTTTTTTTTTTTTTTAATTGAGAATGCCTAACAAAACTGCACATGATGTCTTATGGACTTTGGGTTTAAGCTTGTGGCAGTGTTGTCCATTAGCAGCTTTGTCCTCCCTTTTATGAGTCCCTTGCAGACTGTTGGAGGCTGGGGACAGGACTGCCAGCCAGTGGCAGCTCTCAGGTAACTGGCAGCTCTGCGGATTATGTGTTCTTCATTTTGAGGAAAATACTCCCCTACTCTTCTAGTGAATAGAAGGAGCATAAAAATTTTGTCAGGACAAAAATAGGAATGGGGAGCTTTCTGGTTACAAGTATTCTTGCTACGATGGGCTTCTGTATAATGATTGAAATCAAAACCAAAATATATTTTGTAATTAAGATTTAATGTTCTATAGGAAAATTTTCTGAATTCAAACAAAAGTTGTTACTACAGAGTACTTTCATCCTTTGTATTTTAATATTAAAAATACCTCAGCTGAATCCCATTAGTCTACTTCAAGACGTATGTGCCTTGTATAGCCATTGGATTGATTTATCTTTCCATTTTCAGAAATGCAAGTATCCCAGCTGACTACTAGATTGGAAAAGGAGAAATGGGCTTGTTTTATGAAAAACAGATACAGAAGGTAGCAGTTAATCATAGTCCAAATTACTCCCTCTTCATCCTCTCAAACAAAAGTGTAAGTGAGCAGATAGCAGATGGGACTTGCATGGTATCCAGGAGGTCAGCAGACTCTGGGTCTTTCAAATATGTATAGAAGAAATTAATTGCAAGTCCATGGGTTTTCATACTCCAGATGCTGAGTTTGAGGACTATAGCCCATGAATAAATCAGCTAATCTCAAAGGCTGCAGAAATGTAGAGAGAACAGGGTGGTGTCTGAGTTATTCGGAGCCATTGTATCGTATTATGGCCTTAAAAAATAAAACTGACTTGCTTCTTGCTTTTGATTAGCTGTCTGACCAAATGATGCCAGTTATCATCAAGGGAAGAAATGTTCCTTTAGGTCCATGGTTGAAAAGCACATCAACTCATACACTAAGATTAGAGGAAGCAAAGAATGTAATATGGGGCTCATTCCCCTGAAAAGGTATAAATTCTGGGCCATTAGAGGTGAGGAAGACTATTGTTTAGCTACAGAGTAAAATCAGATATATTTTCCTTCTAAGATTTCCCTTTTATTGCAATTGAGAAAGCTAGGATTTTCAAGATGAAGGTTTGAGTGGGAGCATAATATTTGGTATGTTGAGATGCTGGGACTGATGAATGGGCTGGGAAAAACGTTGTTCATCTGTACTCTGATATATTGCTCTTCTGACTATCCACTATTGTTATGCAAATAAATTCTACTGAGAGGAATGAAGACACAGGGATTCAAACTCATTGAAGTAGGAGGCTGTTTTAATTCTTTTAAAAAGCAATGGGAACATAATCTCCATTTTACCCCTTCAAAGCATAAAAAGGAAAATTTTAAAATACTTTTGGCTGTTATCCTTAATGTTAACATAATCATCAAATAAGTTAAATCACAAAATTGAAACAAAATGCTTACTTTAAAACACACTTTCATGGCAGTTAGAACTAATTCTTCCTTGCAATACTTGACTGATCTCCTAAATGAGATTTCAAAAGAATTGCCTCTTTGGATCATAAGAAAATAAAATTTCATCGTAAGAGCAAGATTCTTCTTCCCTGGATTGTAAATTTAGTCCTTATTTTCTTCAGAGAAAGCGTTCAGATAGAGAGAACTGCGTAGCATTTGGGTGTTTTGTTAGATGCTTTGTTGAATAATTTTATTTTTTCAAAAACAGAACTCCTGGTCCCGAGGGGTGATGTCGTGTTCTCCTGGAGGAGTAACCTGACTAACCCACTTTGTTTTGTGAGGAAGATTTGCTCTTCCCTTTGCAGGCTAGCCTTGAAAATATGCAGATTTCCTTGGATCTACACAATGCCCAGAGATTTCCATGCATGACTGGAGACTTCCAGATCAAAGATTTGTAACTCCACAGTAATTCTGGTCCTCATGTTGTGACAATCTCATTGCCAGGTGCGATCCAAGGTATGTCCTGAGTGGGCATCTGCTCTCACAGAGTGGGACATTGGATAAGGGGCATAATATTAGCTGCGTTATTTTACCCATTGGCTCCTTTGGGCTGATGAGAGTCAGTGAAGATCTCTTCTTTTCCTTAATGTTTCCATTCCTTCACGTGCAGTGTCCAGATTACAAATTAATCATCTCCTGTAACTGTCAAAAAAGATAATGCTAATATCAGACACAAAGGGAGGTTGAAGGATGGAAGGATTGCCAGGTGCAATTATTCTGTGATTAAACAGGGAGAACTTTAGGGGGGCTGTGGTGATTATGCTGTCTGAATGGCTCAAAATATATGTTAAATTTAATGTGTGCAGGATGCAGTTGTCGTGCTAGTAAATGGAATACCAGGTTTCTATTGGATGTCATAGTAGTTTTTGTAAGCATATGAGGGCTGGTCTGACACCTGGTTCAGTTCTGTTCCTCAGAGTAATTTCTGGAGGGTGCTGAGCACTCCATAATAGCAGTCATTAACTTCAGATGGAAAGAGTGGCAGTTGAATAGATCCTGAAAACTGCAGACCAAGGATCAAGGGAAGGTGATGGTAGTGTTACCTAACCTGACTGGCAGTGAAACAAACCAGCATTGCAGTGGGAATTGGGAAAGCATAAGCTAGGGAGAAATGTAGCTGTGCTTTGATGAACATTAATTTGCAGTCTGTGTTGGTGTACACAGAGCCGATGGGTGGACACTAAACTTAGGATGGTCAGGTGATTCATTTTCTGAAACAGGATTGAGCAGACAGTCTGATTTGCACCATTCCAGTTAAAAGTCAAGCTGGGAAGTGGTACATCAAGTGTGACTGTCCTCAGACACGTATGGCGTGCCCTGTGCCTGCCTTGTGCACGTGCAGAGTCTGTCCTGCTCCATGATTTTGTGCATGTTGTTAAAAACTGATGATCCTCATTGATTTAATCCTCTTCTGCACACGCTCTCCAGAACCAGAGTTCCAGTTCTGTCACTGGAACTTTGGCAGTGACACCTTAATAGGGTTACAGATCAGTCACAGTTCCAAATCGGCATTCACAGATGAGTGAAGATAAACCTGAAGAAGGAAGTGTAAGCCTGCACGACAAAACATCCTGGGGCTCAGATGCTTCTTATAGCCAGGCATCATGAGCTGTGGAGTGATTGAATACTTCTTCTATTCCTAATTTTCTGTTTAAAATGTTCAGAAACCTCCAGCTACAATAAGAAGTGTAGGTAGGGCTTATTTCCACAATACATACCCACAAAAAAACTCAAACCATCATGAAGCTGAGGAAATTGATGTTACTAAATTTTCACATTTTCTGTAAATAGAAATTTGACAATATTATTTCTTTCTAAAATATACCTAGTATTGAAATGTTCTGCAAATGTTTGGAGGGGGATATTTCGTAGTTTGAACACCAAGGCTGAGGAGAGGTAGTCTGAGTTTGGCTTCCAGGTTTTGCCACTGACCTAGGATGCAGTGACAGGCAAGACATATAACTTCACTCTATTCCTCTTTCCCACGTGTGAAGTACAGATAATGCTATTTCCAGACATTATTTGAGGATGCATACTTAGAACAGTGAGAAGGGGGGGCTCTTTGAGTAGATACCCATGTGCATCAGTAAGAAACATCTAATAGTCAAGAGACTGACACATTTGTATCAATAGTAAGAGAAGCACATAGGCTTGTGACTTAATCTTACAGAATGCAGTCTTAACAGTGTCAACAGTGTCGTGTTTCTAGAGGTATTTTGCTGTTTAATCCTAATTTGTTTTTTTCTTTTGGCATGATGAAACTTTGGGAAATGGAGAGATAGGTATTGTTGTCTGGACTGTATCTCCTTTGTCTTTAAAACATGTCATAAAGGATCTTTTGTTTCTCTCTGTTCGGGTTTACTCCCACGGCTGCATGTAACTTGGGTAACTTCAGATCCCTGTGATGGAGGCTCTGAGGTGTGATGCCAAGAGGTGCTGTCACACTCCCAGCCTTTTCATCTGGCCTTGCCTTCAGTAACCCTGCTGATACCTGGCTCCCCAGAGAGGTAGTCCAGGGAGCTTGGCAGAAGGCTGGCAGAGAAAATGACCCTTTCTCATCTAGACTTTAAGGTTCCCATTTGTTGGCAGGTATCAGGGACCATCTCTTTAATTGAAGCCCACCATGTTGTAAGATGGCACCTTCAGTTCTGGACTGAAGGCACCTTCTAAGAATGTGATTAGGCTGTCAAAATTTTCTTGTTCTTTTGCCAGATAAAAAGCAGTTTCTCTCTTTAGGGGAAAAAAAAAAAAAGGAGTTTCTTTCTTTAGGGAAAGGTGAGGAACAGCAGCGCAGTGCTCTGTTGCTGTCGAATAGCGATCGAGGCTGTGGATGTTTGTATCGATTAAGAGCTACATGCACCAGGCTGTGTTAGTAATTACTCAGCTGGAACTCAGATTACTTTTTCCTGGACAAAGAGCAGCCACACTTAGAGAAGGAGCAATTTATAGGATGCTTTGAAGCCAGAACTTACTGAGTTTTCACTTCTTCGTATGGATTATTCTTAAAAAGGAGACCAAAAAAAGGCGTGGAAATACTGCTTCAGAAATTACACATTTGCAGGAAAACATCCCATTTACTTGTGCTGCAACATTAGCAGTATTTGTCTGCATAATTTTCTATACTACTTTGTTTTAGCTATAGCTAATAATTATATACAGTGCCATATAAATTGTGTGCAGTTTTTGAGACATGATTAACTGTGCCTCATCAGTACATGAAGGAAAAAAATCACAAACGATGTAATTGGGAGGAGAGATTATGTATATTGCACTCTAGCAGTGATGTTGTGACACATTGCAATCATTGCACCGAGAGCATGACAGTAGCTTACTTTAGCATTGATCTGCTTTTGAATGCTTCTCTAAAGCCAGTGGAAATATTTTTCTCTGAAAACTCATTTAAATATTCTAGAATAAGACCGGTTCAGGCGTGAGTGCTGTGTTCATCTGTTACTTATCAGAAGAGATTTGAGTATGTTTACATAGTCTGCAGCTTTGAACAGTTGAGGCCCAAAGCCATTACTCACTGGCACATTAGTGAAAGATGTTATGTATTGGACACTCATAGTGTGCTCCACCTCTGAGAAAATCCACGCTTTTTGCACCATCCGTGGAGAAGCATATGCCCTTGGAAAATGGGCATAACTTTGTGGGTCTCCTTCCTGCCCTTGAGGGGACCACCACAGGCACAGTGACTTCCTACAGTCTTTTGTGCTCCTCTCTACACCTTTTCTTGTTTTCCATCTCTTGACATTTACCTGTGAGTGGGTCACCAGAGCCTGCTATAGAGATCTCTTAAGAGATACAGGGAGAAAATGAAATTTTACCCATGCACCCTTACGCTAGCTTCAGTGATGGGCCACATTTAGCCCCATGTGCAGAAGGCAGCTGTGATTTGCCCTTGTAAGAACAGCCTCGAGTTATGTGCATATCCAGGATTAATGAAAGGAAAGCTAAGCTGATGAGTTTGTGTTTATATCAGTGCTATCAGCATGAAGGCTTGTCTGGTCCTGAGTCTGCTGGCTGTGTACTGTTTGCAATGAATACGACTTTTTGTTAACCAGTCCAGAAAAAAAAAAAGTCTTGCTGTGCCTGCAGGGTTTGCTGTGGCATCTCAGAGATGTGTAGTGTAGCACAGGGGCTTACGCTGTTTCCAGAACAACCTCAGTCATATAAGGGCTGATGGCTGTGTACAATAAATCTCTGAAAATCTGGTGCTTAGCAACACAAAGACTTGCATCAGCAGAGGACTGGATTGAAGGATTCCAGGACATGGCTACCCCATGACACAGCTGGCTTTTGTTGTCAGTTCAGCTCTGGGTATCTTAAGTTGGACTCAGAGACCTCCATGAGTCTCTTCCATGAGTCTTCACTTTAGTGACTGTGTGATCCTGTGAGAGGCCACCCCCCATATGGTAGTCCTGTCCTTCCAAGTCATGCTAAAAGTGATACAACACACCTATTGCTGTGTGCTATGCCAAAACTGTTGGGTTTTGGTCTAGGAGCTACTTTATTTGGTTTGATGAGAGAGAGAAATCCCTTTGTTGCTGCCAAAGAAACCTCCTTGAGGCCACCCTGATTCTGTAAATCCCAGAAGAAATGTCAGGACTGATTTTCATGACACACAGGCCAGATATGGCCAGATACATGGTTGTAGTGGGATTACAGGGCTAAAGAGCTTCAAGACTCCTATTTTGTATCTGTACAGAACATAGCTCTTGACTTTGGACCACTTTGTTACATGATGGTGTTGAGGCAGAAAAGATGTGGTATATTGCTGATAATCATACTGAAGGACATGGCAGAGCTACTAGATGTTAAGTTGAATATTGCTGAGGATGCACTTCAGTGTCACGTAGCATTCTGGCAGGGAGGGCGTGCTGATGTGTTCGTGACTGTGGAAGAACATGAAGACTACTGCACCATCCCTGAGAAGTAGAAAACCTCACAGATTTGCCCACCATGATCTGTAAATGTGGGTGCCAAATCACACGTGAGACTGACCTCACAGTCAGACAAAGGTGTTTTGCTGAATACGGTGGGAAGGAGCACTCAGTCCTGTGGTATGATCAGGCTCCTGATAGTGCTACCCACAGCAGCCTGTGCTCCAGGAGGTCTTTCTTCTTGCAGCTATTAGGGTTACAGGCTGGATCTTTGTTGGTTCAAACTTCCTAGTTAGGGCAGGGAGTAGCTGAGTGGCATGCAATTGCTCACTCTGCAAACCAGGTGCAATGGGAGCAGAGGCAGGCGAGGAGGCTGAGGGCACCACGCGTCCCCGGCGTTTCAGCACGACTGTCTGTGTAAAGCAGTTGGATGCCGTGGCATTGCTTTCACCTTTCATATGCTTCTAGCTTGTTAAAATTATATCTTGGTAAGTACATGGAGTCGCAACAGATGGCAAAATCTGAAACATCGTCTCCAGCTCTTTATTTTTTAATTAGGTTTGCAGTTACTCCTTTATGAAAAAAACTCTGTGAGTGTCTGAAAGTATCGCAAGTTTTTAAATAAGCTCCTTGTGCGACTTCTCAGAGCTAAAGTCATCATTAGTAACTTTGTGAAAGGTTTTCTCTGTTGTTTTTAAACCTTTATGGGGTGTCTCAACCTTGTTCAGATACTGTCTTGAAATCTTGAGTTGGTGCTGAACACATTAAAACACTGGCTGTGCAGATGATCTATATTCCTTACCATGGCAGTAGTGATGTGCATAATTTAGAGACTGGTCAAAATGCAGTTGTGTGTAATTAAGCTATGGCCATCACTGCATTTGCACACTGAACTTAACATATGCAGCAGCTCATAGTCTTCTGACCAGAGTTAAAATGAATGCATATTTAAGTAGCAGTCTGAAAATAAACTGTAGTCAGAGCTGGTAATAGTGCTGTTAAAATGTTTGACACTTTTATAATTGTGTCCAAAATACCATTTTTTAGTTAAACCTGGAAAGAGTTTTGTGGGAAAGGCAAAAAAACCTAAAAATCGGTAAGACTGTAGATCAGACCACCTGACTGAGAAGCATCTGAACTGTGTTGGTTGAAATTCCACCCTTCTTTTTACTTCAAGTTTACTTGAGAGAATGGGAAACTTCCAGTCCACAAGGTTATATTTTATCCAAATTATAATCACCTGGTAGGATATGGGTTACTAAGAGACAGTGCTAACCATGCCACCCATAGTTTCTGTATAAATGTTTAAACATGTGGACTGCAGTGGTGTAGAATTAGCTGGTCTTTAATAATGCAGTTTACATAAAACCAGTGTATGGTACCAAAATGCATTTTAGAAGTGGATTTCATGCTCCTTTACCTTAGTAACAAAGAAATATGAGAATAAACTTGAGGGACGATGCTTATTTCATCTGATACGGCTCCAGTAGCATTTTAGATGGTGTGATGATATTCACTGTGTTGCTGCAATGCTAGAGTTCTTACTTCCCTTGTTTGAAAGCAGTAAGCAGCTGACACTGAGCCTAAGCAATAGCTGTTCTTAATGCAAAGATCCTGTTTCTGGGTACAGATTAGCATTAGTATTTTGATAAATCCGGATAAGACATGGATCATACTGTGTTAGTTGCTATGCACACAATTCAGAACACATCATAGCCTTAAATGATTCAAAATCGTATCTATAAGATAACAGATGGCAAAAGGAACTAATGCAGAAATTAAATAGCAAAGTTTATATTTACTTTCAAAAGTATTTTAAGTGGTGACATTTTGAGGACAGCATCCCCTGTGCTGATATCATCTTCTGTTGCACTTTGCTTCATCTTTTCCTATGTTTCTCTTAAGCATGCTTCCAGCAAAAGCTCAGAGTAGGAAGAAAGTACAAAATATGTTTTGTAACAACAAAACTACTCCTGAGGATATGTAAGATAATTAGTCACTGAAAAATAAAAAATATATTACCCAATTTTATTTAATTATTCCTTTTTTCACAACTAAAAGGGAACATTTTCTAAGAAAAATTATAAGTGGGGTTAAATTAGGTACCATTAGGGTCATCCTTATTTGGGAAATATTAATTGCCCAGTTAGTATGGGGATTGGGAAGGTGTCTTGCTGTTTAGTCTATAAAGAGGTATTTAAAGAGGAAATAATACATTGCTAGTCTGTAAGTGGTGACTGGGGAGAAAGGCAAGGAAAAGCACTGAAAGGTAAAATAGCTATTTTGTGGAAACCAAGTGGGTATAAACTGGCTGTGAATAAATGGAGGTGGGAATTAGAGGCTCTTCCTAATCTTTAGTTAAGGTAAGCTCTGAAAGAGAAGTCAAACTGCACAGAAAAATTACATTCAAATGTAGGAAAAAGCTTTTTTATCTCATGTAACCATAGTTCTGTTATAATAGGACCAGTGCTGAACACAAAGCATATCTCTGCAATATTGTGACAGCTTTCTGGAACAAAAGTATTTGTCCACATGCCAGAGCAATCTTACTCATTTTAGTCTGTAAAAATAACTCTGATACTTTGAGGACAGAGTTTGTTTTCCATTTCACTCTCTCCCCTTTTTCTTTCCTTTTTTCTCCTGCATATAGCTGATTATTTTCTCAGTGTTATTAGCTGCATGTGATTACAAATGACAGTTTTCAGTTTAAATTCCAGATTGTCAGTAAAATCAGGGAAGTATAAGATGCAACTTGATGCATCATTTTGAGCAAAACAATGGAAAATATAAGAACATACTAACATGGTTCCTAATAATTCTAACTGTACTATGGTGTCTGCTTATAAAATTCTAAGTATTCCAAAAAAAGGCTTCCAGTGCAGTTTATAAAAAAGAGATTAAAGTTCTTAGACTTGTGACTTTAATGGAATTCTGTAACAAATCAAACAGGTGTAAATACTTCATGTTATTATTGCTGCAGTGTGGAATAAATCTGCAGCTATATTTCTTTCTTGTGTCTCTGTTAGTTGGTAATTGACATGGACCAATGTGCAAAATAAGGTAAGCTATTGCTTACTCACTATATGTCTCTGCTGTCAAACAAGGATTTGCAATTATGTTCCGCCTTGAATTTAGAGGTTATATTTGATTGCAAAGTAGCAAAGATTCAGCATGTTTAAATGCGTGTATTTTCATTCATTGTCAAAATTGTTGTGAAGGGGTAATAAACAAATCTGATTTTTTTTTAATGTAGATTGAAATCAAGTTGGTTTTAAGGTGCTCCTGCCTTTAAGAATTGTTAGAGCAATCATTTTTCACAGATCAGATTAGAGGAAGAAGTTTAGAGTGTGTTTCGTGGGATGGATGTAATTTTTAGTGACACTGCGTTGGCAGTGGAGTGTGAAATATGTGTAGTCCCGAGATGTAGCACACAGAAACACACTGCTTTTAGGATGATTCCTCAGGGTTGTAAACTCCATGATACTCACACCTCAGACCACGTTACAAGAGTGGCATCAGAATTGGTTTGAAACCTTTTCACGCCTGCTCAGCTCCAAGCTGCAGCCTTCCTCCTTCTCCACCCAGAGCTGCTGACCCTGGAGGACCAGATAAGGTTGGGCGATGTTGAGGATCTCCTTTTTCTCCTGTGTCTGGAAAGGGCCCCAGGGGACACTTACAAAACTGCCTTACAAACCTGTCCCCCCGAGCCTGTGGGAAGCAGGGCCCAGCTGACATGAGGGTCTGCACACCAAGTGTCTTAGGGTGGGGGTCCCCACATTCCCACGTTGCAGGGGTCCCTTATGCAGCAGAGGGGGAGGTGAGCCGTGCAGCACAGCTTGCTGCATGCAAGGCAGTGTGCCAGCAAAGGGGCTCCCTGGGAAGAAATAGGTCAGCAGATGTAAATTGGTTTTTTTTTTCTTTTTCTTATTTTCATTGCTGCATATCGTTTTTAATGATCTCTAATAATTATGTAGTCGTCTGCCTCAGTTTGGGAACTCTGAATGCCTCTTGGCCTGGAGCGTTCAAAAGTTAAGCTGTGGTTTCCAGCTGCTTGTTCACATGTTTAATGAAGGTTTTCTTTTTTTTTTTTTTTTGTTTGGTGCAGGGCCGTATCTGCAGAAAAGCTGGCAAATCAAAAAAGTCATTCAGTCGAAAGGAAGCTGAAGCAACGTTTAAGAGTTTGGTGAAGACCCATGAAAAGTATGGGTGGGTGACCCCACCCGTCTCTGATGGCTGATGTTAGCAACCTGCACTTATCAAAAATGCTGAACAAAAGTACTGTGACATCTCCTCAGTGCTGTACACCACCCATCCTTTTCTACTTCAGCTTCGGTTACATACCATGAATGTCAAGGAGACATCTAAGTTATTTATGAACGGATGTGTTTACAGAGGGAGAGAAAAAAAAATGCTGTGTAGGATTATATTTCGAGACTGGAGAACGGTCATCATTGAAGTCACTTGAGCGGATGCTGAGATTGCGTCATTTGCCCCCATACAGCCCACATTGTCTTCAGCTTCTTTCCATGACAGCAGCACCAAACAGCAGCACTGGAAAGTCTATCCAGTGCTGCTCAGTTCATTTAAATGTAAATGAAACAGTTAATATTTAATAGGGAAGCAGTGCATTGCAGGTACATGTTTGCTGTGCTGTTTATCTTTGTCTCCTAGCAGGTCAGCATAACTTGAAGATTTGTCTTTATGTGGAACTGTGGTCTGCTGTGACTAAATTTAGACCTCATTTGTGCTCTATATATGACCTTGAATTCATAAATGAAACCAGAATTAAAATGCTGAGAGGTCCTAGTGTTGAAAAATTATTAAGTGGAATCACCCAACTGGTTACAATGTGCTATCTATGCTGATATTGTGATGTGCTGTTCAGAAATAAACCAGTGCAGTCAGCTGAAGGTTAGGTGGTTTTTTTAAACACATCCACGCCAGGGATTGGAGTGGTTGGTGGTAGCAGAACTATTATAACCCTGCCAGTACCTTCTGCAGTAGCATGTGGCCTGTCAGTTCTTCAAAATGGCAAAATTCCAAACAAATGGAAACAGACAAAACAACCTTAAAAATTATCCGCTTAATTTTAAAAATTATATGCCAGTACGGAGTAAAAATTTTCAAGGCAAATGGTTTGTAAGATGATCTGCATGACTGGAATTTTCTTTTTTATTTTCACTCAATAGACATTGTATGTACTTAGAGCCCAGTATCTGAGAAAACCCACTGATGTATATAAATGTCCTATTATTTAATCATTAAGATTTATGTTTTCCAGTAAACAAATTGAAAAAAAGCAACTTTCTAAGGGACTCCATAAAAGCTGAAGGTAATGTCTAGAATGGTATAAGAAAAGCATTAGAAATGTGGTTCTGAATGGAAAATCGTATTGGACACATGCTGAATAAAATCACCAGTATCGTTTCTGTTGCCTCAGGAATTCAATCATTTTGGCCTACTTTTGTATTCAAAGTGCTGAGTTTTCTACTGTGAAATTCTGGGCACCTCATCTGCTGTGATATTTTAATTGAAAGCAGGACAGTATCGGTCATAAGGTTATTTGAGGGGAGGGGGAGCGTATGTCTTTGAAAACCCTTTCCATTCTGTTCCTAGCATGAGATCAAATCGAAATGATTGACCAGTTTCTGTTTGTGTTAGAGCAACAGCAGACACCGAGCAGAGGTTTGGGGTTTGGAGTGTGATTTAAAACTCCACACAGTGGAGGAGAATGAAAGAGTCATGAAGGGCAAAGGAGTTTGAATGCAAGCAAAGAAGCAGCACTACAGGTATTTGTGAAAAAATACGGCTCAGTTTATCTGTTTGTCAGCTAGATAGGACAACAACAAGCAGAGCTTTCACCAGCATAGTTACACAGGTCACAGGCACTCAGTGTTGTGGATGTGGCTGGCTTCTTGCACTTCTGCTCATCTTCACCAGCTGCCTCTTGTCTTTCTCCTCTGACCATTTGTGGTACCCACCTGGTGTGCCTTATCTCAGTTACAAATGGAAATGCTTTGTACCACAGCACTGCACAGATCTTGCTTTGATTTTTGTCACCCTGCTTTATACTTGAAGACAATGCTATAATTGATGTGTTTATACTTTCCCCTTCAATTCAGTGCATCCAGAAGCAGACTGTGTCTTCTGAATAAGAAACAGCTTTTCAAGTAATTTATTTACTCAGTCTTGTAAACATTTTCTTGCTATCCTTTATGAAAGAGGAAACTAGTATGTTTAGTTAGGCACCAAATAATCTGAAATCCCTAGTGGGACTCTCTGAGGACATGCAGAGGGATCTAGCATGGGAAAGCATAAGGTTTGTTATTTCCCCTTAGAAAAGTTCTTCCCTCATCAGTATGGTAAAATTATGTTAAAAGCAGTGTGAGGGTGTGGTAAGTCTTGAGGAGGGGGCGATACTTCTTTCTCTACAGTTTTTTTAACCTGCCTCTTTTTTCCGTGGGTTATTTTAAATCTTCCTGAGAAGCATATCTTTAATATTTAATTAAAGGGTTAGCTACAAGGAAGGTAGTGGGTGGATTGCTACCACTTCCCTCAAACCTACTTATGTGTCTTCTTAAGTGTGCTTTAAATAGTTATAGCAAACATGATCGCTAAAAATCACAGTTACCTTCGACTGTAGGAGGTTCTCTGTATCACTCAAGAGTCTTAGAGCAGTAGGAGAGGCAAATCAAAAAATCTGGAGTGCTTTTAAGCTGTAGCAGAAGGGGAGTGAAATGCGTGTGATAAGCTGCAGCAACAAATTGTGCAAGGAAGAAAGAAGGAAAAGTACACTGCATGAACTAGGGCAGGATGAAGATCCTGCTGTGCCAAAAATAAGACTGCTCCCATTGAAGAGACAGCTTATAGCAGGAGCAGCCTGTGCTGGGGGAGATGCAGGAAAAAGGGGACAGCAGGGAGCACAGAAGCATTGTGCTTCTGGCTGGGGAGGAAGGGAGCTGGCTGGGAATGTAGTTAATTAAGAGATTTAGAAAGAGTTTAGAGAGAGGTCTGATATATTTTAGGCAAAATTAGTTCCTGGGTTTTCTCTAGCCTTATGCTAGGCAGGTTCTACTTTCTCTGCAACCAACAAGCCTGTAAGAAGTGGATCAGAAAACTGGAAAAGGAAAAGCGTGTGAGAAGAAGGAAAAGCGCAAGACCTGGGAGAGAGAGAGAAATATGAGTTGGGGAGGACATAACTGGGCAGCTAAAACACAGATTAAAAAACAAAAAAAGTCTGATGACAGAAGGGTATAAAAAAAGAGATCAGAGGAGAGCAGGATAGCATGGTACCAGGAAAAGCAACAAGAGGGACTGAAGATTGAAAGCAGTTCAGATAGGACCAACCCTACTGCAGGAGCTGATTGCAGAGCTGCTCCAGGTGCCTCTGTGTTGAAGGAGTGTCAGTGAAAAAGATCCTGTAAGGTTCTTTCTGTTTGTATCCTAGAAAGTGGTATGTGCTTCCTCCTTTTCCTGTCCCTTTGGTAGCTGAGAAGGATGTTATGATTTGGATCTATGGTTTGGAACTCAAGCACCTGACTTCTGTGACTGAGAAAGAAAGCTGAGTATCATTCCCACATCCTAAACTCAAAGAGGCCAAAATCAAGATACATTGGCCAGTCATCTGTTTTGTCAGAGTTCCTCTATGTCAAACAAGTTGGATGATTAATTTTTTCAAATAGGAAACATCAATATTCCCCTTTTATCCAGTCAAAAATCTTTTTAGGAGTTCCTGTAAAATTAGCAGTCAGCACAGGTCCTCCATCTCTCATTAGACCCATTTTAACAGGAATATTATTTTCCATCTGCTGTACCCAGTAGAGATGATTAATTTGAAACTAGCTCCTGGGGAGGTGTGAAGTTGTATTAGGAGATCACTTCCTGGCTTTTTTAGAATATGTCCTTTTGGAGGACCTTATTTGAATCCAGAAAAGCTACTTGACTGAATACAGGCACTGAACTAAGAAAGCTTATGGAAAAGGAAGATATCTGTCTCTGAATACCTAAACACTGAAAGATCTCCACAAAGAAAAGAGATGATGGGAATGTATTTCTGTGTCATTAGAAACTGGTCCTAAAAATTCAGCAATCAAAAACTCAGCAGTCAAAGACCTCTTACACTTGCCTTGTTTTGTCTTCTGAAGGGAGCGTGTCACCTTCAGTCCAGCCTACTTCAGTCCAGAGTCCAAGGAAAGATAATAGGTATGGTCCTTGCTTGGTGCTTGTTTGGTGCTATGACGCTGTAGTATCTAAAAAAAGACTCACTTCATTTTCCTTGTCCAAAGCAATACATGAGAACCTAAAATGGAGCTTCTTGCATAAATAGAAGGGTTGGGACAAAGCCTCTCTAGTTTACCATACATGTTATATGACTGTAATACCTATATGTATTTTTAGAAAACTCATTTAGAAAGATATTCTGAGACAGAGCTGCAGTGATGGCTGGAATAGCCAATGCTCTGATGTGTATGTACTTTCCATTCCACAGGAACTTGCAAAAGAGAGAAATTTATTCTTGACAGGCTGACTTTACAGAGAAAATGCTAGCATTTGGGATTAAATCTCAGGGTTTGCTTCACTACATTTTACTCTTCTTTTTTTTTTTTTATTTTAAATCCTTTTCTCTTTTTTTTTTCTCTTTTTTTCTCTTTTTCTTTTCTTTTTTTTTTCTCTTTTTTTCTCTTTTTCTTTTCTTTTTTTTTTTCTTTTTTTTCTTTTTTCTTCTTTTCTTTCTTCTTTCTTTTTTCTTCTTTTTTCTTTTCCTCTTTTATTCTCTTTTTTTTCTTCTTTTCTTCTTTTTCCTTTTTTTTCCCCAAGATTTTCAGGCAGAGACATTGAGCCTTAGTGTTTTCATTTTACTCCAACATTACAGCCAGAGTGGTTATTTATGTGACTGCCAAAGAGGTGGTCAGTTTTGAGCACACTTCTTATTGGTGAGGTTTTTAGAGGTAACTATCTCTCAGCTGAACACCTGAGTGTGGAGCTTGGTTGATGTGTTTAGGGTTTACTCCTTTAGTGTTACAGGGGCAAATGCCATGCATGTTTAGGCATCTCAAAGCTTAGCAAAAATTACAATGGGGAAGCGTTTGCATCAAGTAATTGTGAAAGATTTGCCTCTTCCATGTAGTGGGTAACTTTCAGTGAAGAAGGTTCCTCACAAACTGTGTGATGAACTCTACAAACAGAATTAAGCAGGCCAACCTGCTGGTACAATATAATTTTCCAGTTACGTGTCCCTTCCCTGACAAATACCAGCCCATATTAAATAGTGTCCTACAGACATCACATTATAGAATATGACGGTAGAGATACTGAAGAAAAACTCCTCCTGGGTATGTTTTTCCTCCAGCCTTCCCAGTGCATTCCTGGGGCAGGGTGGGGGGGTAAGATGATTCAGTCCTGATCTGAGTGAATGAGATGGAGAGGGCTTTTGCATGTGCACCAAGAGTGTGCACTGCCCAGCAAAGTGCCAGCTGTGGAAAGCTGGGGGCAAGAAGCCTCTGAGTTTACCTAGGCAATACATATCCTGTTTTGTATTCATATACCAGTCTTACAAATACTTTACAAATGTGTGTATTACTTGGTCTGAGTCAAAGTGCTCGGTGCATCTCTGACACGAGTTCAGATTTGCAGAGCAGATGGGTTACTAAATATGAACTGGAGGCTTTAATGGGAGTTGGTGACACATTTAAAGTTTTGCTTTGCTCGCTCTGAAGAATAAAGTGGCTGTCAAACTAGGTCTGAGGACAAATAGGTTGAAAGTGAGTCATGAGCTATTGTCAGTACAGCTGTGCTGGAGAGGTGGTTTCCTTTATACATCAAAGGGTTGAGGTGAGGCACTGCAGCAAAAGCAGCCAGTAGGACATTGAAAGAAGTTAAAAAGACAGAGCTTGCTTCTCTGGTGTCCCCTGCCCCATATTATTGACTACTGAATTACATCCTTTTAAATGAACATTGCTCTGCTTTGTAAATTCTACTCCCCTCTCTATTAATTCAAAGGCTTACTGATATGCTTAAGAAACCTTAAAACAAACCATGTAAACTAATGCCTGCATTTTAATTTAGAAGCAAGCAAGTGTCATGCTGACACCTGTCAAATTTCACCAACAGTTTCCTCACATGAGTAAGTCTTGGACAAATCAATGATAATGGTCATTAACACAAAAATAGAAACTGTGTAGTTGGGATGCTTGACTTAGTCTTTTCCCTGATTGCTTTGTCTTTCAGTTTGATTGACTTCAGATCAGTACTTCAAGCTAACAGCAGTCAGACTGTCATATTGTTGTTTATTTATAGTGGTTCCTTTTGTTCATGCTGCTAAATAAGGTGGCAATAAATATTAATGGCAGCCATGTTTCACCAAATGGGAATTCGGACATAAGTTCTCTCTGAAAACTTTGTATTTTATACAAATTGTCCACCACAATTAGTATTCACCACCACACTTAGTATTCATTATCTTTTGCTGTCAAATATTTTTCTATTTTCTTACAGAGTGACCTCACATTTAAAATTATTTGCAGCTTACTAACAGAAATACTTGAAGTATGTTAGAATTCCTCCTGCAAAATCAGTGACATTTAACTGAACCAAACATAACTGTCTATGGGATTTAGAGGGGTTCTTCACTTGCGATTTGCATTGACGAGTTTCATAGAATTTTTCCAAAGACTCCCCTTCTGAAGCTCCTCAACAAAACCAAGACTTCAAAATCAGCACAAAATCCATGCTGACATGGATTAGCATGCAGTTTGGGAATAAATGCAGACCATTTGTAACAGAAATTTAAACCATTTCTTCATTTATGACAGTGTTGTTTAATTCTGAGAATGTGTGATGACAACACAAACATAGGATGTGATTGTTTTTATTATTTAATTATTACATAATTTTATAATGTATTAATAGATTTTATGGTGATCCCACCAAAATGAGAAGATATCCTGGAAGGCAGGGGTCATATTCAGAGGGATCTGGACAAGCAGAAGGGATAGTCCAACAGGAACTTCCTGAAGTTTGGCAGTGAGAGTTGCTCAGCCCTGTGCTTTGATTGGAGCCCCCCCAGCTCCTCAATGCAGGCTGGGGGCTGCCTGGGGAGCCTGCAGTTCTGCAGAAAAGGACTTGGAGGCCTGGCTGGATGGTAGACTTCCAAGGGACCAACTATCTGCCCTTATCTTAATGAAGTCTAGCCATATATTGGGCTTCACTGACAAAAGCATAGCCAGCTCATCAAGGAAAGCAATTCTTTCCCTCTATTCATTACTTTTGAGTTGACATCTGGGGTACTGTGTTCAGTTTTGGCTCCCCAGAACGTGGCACTTTTTCACAAATTGGAGGAAATTCAGTGGAGGGACACTGAGACAGTTAGGGGTCTGGAACTTGTGATGTGTGGGAAAAGGCTGAGTAGAGCAGAATCTGCTCAGCCTGAAAAGAGAAGGCTGAGAGGGGGTTGATTGCAGTCTTCCACTATGGGACAGGATGGCAGAGAAGATGGAGCCATACTCTTCTCTGAGATGAAAAGCCAACATTCATCTCTTCATCTCTTCTCTGAGATGAAGACAGCAGACACAAGTTGCTTGCAAGCAAGGTCCCAGCTGGATGGTGGGAAGAACCTTATCATCCCACAAGCAGCCAAGCACTGGAGTAAGGTGCCCAGAAATAATAGCATCTTCATCACAGGAAGATTTTAGGACTCAACTTGATAATGGCTTTAGTAACCTGATTCAGCTGTGAAGTTAGTCCTGCTTGAAGCAGGAGTTTAGACTAGAAATCTCCATGGGTCGCTTCCTAACTAAATACTACTATTGTGTTATTTATATTATAAATTTTGCTGTTCAGAGGTACAGATAGAACAAATTTCATAGCCAAAAATATGCCAGTAAAGCTCTACCTGACTGATAAAGCTGCCAGCCTCCAGGAAGGGCCAGCTGATCATGACTACTTACTTAGTGAACAGTACCCCTTCCCTAGCATCCTGTGCTCTAACTTAACTTGGTAGGTGTATAAAATAGTGCAAACATCTGATGAAGGTGTCACTAATTAGCATATCCACACTAAGATTTTTGCATGTATATACAGTCCACTGGTTTATTTTTCCACGTAAAGAAGTGTTTTGAGAGAGAACTTTTAATTTTGTTTTCCCTGAAGAACTTCAAGTGTAAACAGATTTTGCATATTGTCTGTTTCCCTGCAATGCAAGATTGAAAAATCCTTCCCTCTGTAGAGAGAATAGGAAGGAAACCACATAAAGCAAGCCTTGTGCTTACAGATGGGATCTGTGAGAAAATTATCTAAATTTTGGAAAGCAAATTACTATAACTGAAGTTATTTCACGTTGCGAGGCTTTCATGATTGCTAAAGGTCAACTCTTCTTGAATTCCTATGGCCAAAGACCCTGCTCTCAATCTTGCCCTGCTTTTACCTGAATCCATTAAACAGTCTGCAAATTAATGTCTGAGGCAAAAAAAAAGGATTTTGGTGGCATTTCTGACTGCGGCTTTCACCTGGAATCACAGCACAGTTCATCTGCTTGCATTTGATGTGTCCATTCTGGGGCACAACAGATCCCAGCTGGGTCAAGGCACAGATTTCCCCTCTCTGCCTTGGTAGAATCAGAGACAGACCAGTGTTAAGGACCTGGATTTGCCTTTCCATCCCTGCTCCCTGGTGTTTCTGGCATTACTCTTACTGGATAGGAAAGCCAATTCTGTTTGTGCTTATTTTGATCCCATTTCTGAGATAAACTTGTATTGCTAAGTACTTCCCCCCCACACACAAGTGCAGTCAGAGCACTTGGAAAAACAAAGGGATAGAACAAAAGACTAATGTATTCAAAGTGAGTAGCCTTAGAGCACAGCTGTTAACACTGCAACAGTGAATAGTGATGTGATTCAGCCCGTTTAAATGGAGTAATACTGGAAGTGCAGTTGGGTTGAATATTAAGCATTGCAAGAGCAATTTTGCTGCTTGCAGTGGGCACAAGTGGTCCCCAGACTTTACAGGGCCTCTTGCAAACAAGGTGTATCCGTGTTGAGTTGCCTGTCACCTCTCCTACATCACCCAGCAGAAAAAAATTTGACTCTTGGCCTGACCGTCTGGATTGTTACACTACAGGCTCTCAGTTATTCTTGATGTATTTTTAATTTTTCATAGGTATTTGTATTTCATATTTACATATATATTTGTGTATACATATACTTAATATATAGAGAGGGGGCGTGGACACAATTCAAGACCAAAACAGACTGTTGTGGTATTCTTTCCACCACAGCACCCATAACTGCAGAAGTAGAATAACTACATATTCTGCAGCACTAGGAGCATAAATGACAACTTTTTCACCAGGCCATTTCTGCTCTTCTTTCTGCACTGGCTATAATAAATTTAAAGGTTCATGTCCATTGGAAATGATCTGAAGAGAGAATGTATTTCTCTACATAAATTTCACTGACAGGTGACACGATCCACTTGCTCATTGAAGCTGTCTATCTACCCTACAAGTCATGCACCAGGTCTCATAAAGAGACAGCTGGACACTGTCCATAATACCTATGGCAAAGTTTTTATGGAAAAAAAGCATAAATGTAGCTAGGCAAACTAGGGTATGAGTGGTTACTATCCACCATGGTGAAGGTGGCAGAGGAGGAGTCAGAAACGGTTTCCACCAGTACACATGGTGACCATAAATTATTGTAGGTAACTATGTCTCTGGAAGAACTTACAGGTTTTTTGTAAGGAAAAGAAGCAGAAGTTACTGCATCCTCCTGAATGAGAAGTTTCAGTTTATGCTCTTGATTTATCTTGAGATGTTTTTGTGGCAGAGAACATAATTTCCTGTCAATAAAGAAAGCCAGACTGTGTAGGATGAGAAGTTAGGGGATGCCTAGAAATTTGAAGGACTAACAAAAAGACTATTCTTTAAACCTCTTCTTCCTACATTACTTCACATGTCTGGAAGAGCTATTTCTATCAAAAGATAACTTTTCACCTTCCCAGTGTTTTCCTAAGAGATCTCTAGTACCTATGAATGGATCATACCCAGGGGACCTTGTCACTGACACCATCATGGGCCAGCGTGGACTTCTTTTAAATGATAAGTGCGAACACTAGTAGGAGGAAAAGCACTCAAAAAGGTTGGTGTATTCCCTCCCATCCCAGCTAGCAGGTACTTGTAACATGCATGACTCACACCTACTTTTCTCAGCTATCCCTGATTTGAGGTGATTTCAGGTAAGTTTTGGGCAAAGTACCAGCTGGAAAGAAAGTGTGAAACAGCCTCAGGAGGAGACAAGCAATAGGAGACTGCTTTCTATTTCACAGCTCCTTGACCAGAGAGATCTCTTTGTCTATGGGCTCCACTGAAAAGACTGATTTTTTCCTCCCAGTATGTTTTTTTTTCCCCCAGTGACTTCTCCAACTGAATCATCTGCTGCTCCCTAATGGATGAACTTACCTGATGCCTTGTGGTAAGGGTAGAAATAGGGAGGGGAGAGTGGGCGGAGAGAGGGTAAGGGAAAAAGAAGGTAAAGTTAATATTGAGCAACCAGCAAAGATTCTACCAATCTAGCCTAAAGGAACAAATTCAGAGGATCAGCTGACAAGAAAATTAACTCAGCTGAGAGAGACAACTACCTTTATGTAACTCCTTCTTTACTCTCACTGTTTGACCCTTTCTATCAGTAAGGCAAAAATCCATATAAGGGATTCACACAATTAAAAGTCAGCTCATAGGAAATACCTTACTTTCCCTTCATACATCAGTGTCTTCCTTGCTGAGCTAACACTTTGGAATGAAAATGAGAAATTAGAAGAAAGTTTTATCTTGTTCATTTTCAGAAACAGAAGTATTTAAAGACCCATCCATTTTATCAGCACTAGTCAGAAGCATGCTTTCTACTCAGATAAAAGTCACCTTCTTCTTAGTGCAAAGGGATGCAACAATTTCAGAAGTGGAGAGTGGCCACCTGGAAATCAGTAAGAGTTAATTGTGGCCCTCAGGGGAACCCATGTATCAGCTGGAGGATATGATGACTTCTCCAAATTGCTCTGAATGCCACAGCACTGAGTGTTGGACTGAAGTTTTCCAGAAGGTACTTGTTATCGTAGAGTCATAGAATTGTTTGGGTTGGAAAAGACCTGTAAGTTCATCCAGTCCAGCCTTTAGCCCATCTCTACTCATCTAGCTGCACCACCCCACTGCTAAAACATGTCCCTAAGAGGTATGCATACCCTCATGAGGCAGCTGAAAATGATGGTAATCATAGAATTGTTTGTGTTGGAAGTGATCTTTAAAGGTCATCTACTTCAACCCCTCTGCAGTGAGCAGGGACATCTTCAACTAGATCAGGTAGCTCAGCCCTGTCCAGCCTGACCTTGAATGTTTCCAGGGATGGGACTTCTACCACCTCTCAGGGAAACCTGTTCCAGTGTTTCACCACTATCAGAGTAAAAGGGTCTTCCTTATAATAATCTAAATATGATCTTTTTTAGTTTAAAACCATTACCCCTTGCTTTATTGCTACAGGACCTACTTTCTTGACCCCATCTTTCTTACAGGCCCTCTTGAATTACTGACAGGCTGCTATGCAGTGCCTCTGGAGCCTCCTCTTCTCCTGGCTGACCAGCACACTCTCAGCCTGTCTTCGTAGGAGTGGTGTTCCATCCCTCTGATCATCTTTATGGCCCTCCTCTGGACTTGCTCCAACAGCTCCATGTTCTTCTTGTGTTGGGGACTTTAGAACTGGACACACTACTCCAGGGAGGGCCACGTGAGAGTGGAGCAGAGGGGCAGAATTAGCTCCCTCAACAATCCACCAAATGTTCCCAGTTTGCAGTGAGCTCTGATTTTGTCTATTGCTGCACCCAAATCCCACTGGAAACTTCAACAAAGCTGATCAAAAAAGAATCTTGGTTTTCATATTGTTATGTGTGGGCAGCTTTGGCTAGTCAGTAACTTTATATCCAGGACGTTTGCATACCCTCAACATGCTGTATAAACATACAGGCTTTTCCTAATGAATGCCCAACAATATTAATATATTATATCTCATAATCTTTCAGTATTACTTGAAAATGTAATAGTGTTTGTGATGTGCAATAAAAAAACCTGTTTTATCTTGTGCTAGACAAGATCTGAAACATCATCTGCTTTGTAGATGTAATATAGAAGAAATGTTGAGACCAGTACAAATGAATTGTCTGGCTGGATGAGACAGTCATGTAATTCTGTATCCTGCTGGCTCAGAGGGCAGGGTCAGACTCTTGTCTTGGGGATCAGAATTATTAAGGCTGGAAGGGAGATGATTTTGCTCCAAGAAAGGCCAATAAAAAGGTTCAATCAGGTTGCTTAGAGCACTGTTTGCCTGAGTTCTGGCTATCTCACAAGGTGAAAATCCCACCACCTCTCTGGCCAGCCTGTTCCAGTGCTTAGACACCCTCTGGGAGATTCTCCTTTTCTCCCTGTCCAAGTAGTACCATGGCCTGCTGGCTGTTGTCTTCTTTCATGGGTACCTCATGGGAGAAGTTAAAAAAAGAGAGAAAAAGAGAGAAAAGAATTGTTACATTTTCTCAGCTTGTGTCTCAACGTGACACCTCCATGTTTTCTGTACCTGGAATCACCCATCAAGCAGAGATCTTCCCTGAGTTGTGCACAGCAGTGCCCATATCTCACCACCACATTTTTGTTCTCTCTTTAAGAGAGTGTTTAAAGAGTTTTATCTGTTTTCTTCAGTGCATTCTGGTTTCTTCCTTTGCATTCACTATGGAGGGCTGTTCATCACTATATCCTCCATTTAGCTTATGTTAGATTCTTCTTCATTTGACTTGCCTTGTAATATTGTATGGTTTTAACTAAAAAAAAAATAGCCATGTCGCAGATTTTGTTCATTAACTGTTCACACCCTCTTTCCAAATTTCTAAGTATCTAATGTTATGCTGATCAACAGTTGAAGCTTAAGATTTTTAAACATTTTGATGTTTCTATTTTTTTTTTCTTTTGCCATCCAGAAAATTGATTTCTCAGTTCTACTCTTTTCTGTGTCATGGCCAGATCTGTAGCCATAAGAAGATTCTGCATTTTTATAGCTTCTAAGAAAGGACTTCCTCAAAGGTTTTTAAATGTTGAATTACATTATGTTGTCTTTTATGTGTTCTTTTTAAGTTTTGTTTTGTTTTGTTGGTTTGTTTTCTTAATTTCAAAGGATCACTTAAACCAATTTGCCAGTTACAGGCACAAGGTTTACTGGCTTGTGATCATCTATATCACCCAGAAAAAAAGCTTCTTTTTTTTTTTTCTTTTTTTTTTTTTTTTAATGTGAAAATAATAGGATAAAATAGACACTCAGCATTTTTGTATATCTTTAACCCACTAGCACAAAATCATGTCTCAGTGAAAAGTTAATTTTTTTAATATGTAAAGCACATTATTTCATACATTATGAATTACATATTTATCTAGATAGAATGTATAATGCAATATATGACAACTGTTTACATTATATTACATAATACATAAAACAATATTAAACAGTGCGGGGCATTGTTACAGAATTTAATAGTATACAATCTATGAATTGATAATTATCTTCATATGCATATATAATATGCAATGTGTTATATAAATATATAACAATATATATGGAATACACAGTGTATGTAATGTAACTTATAATACATATACTTAATGAATTGTAAGTAAAAATTTAAAACAATTTAAAGTATAAATGAAACATAAGCATTAACATACATTTAAATCAAGAAAATTATTTTTAGTATGTCTATTTAATACACATAGAATATAGAGTGTGCATTATTTATGCTGTGTTATATACCATAACCTGATGTCATTTGCAGCTCTTCAGCATCAGGCTGTCCTTTCCAAGCTCCTGAACACTCACCAACTGGGCCTATTGGAACGAGCTGCTCTCTAATGTGCCATTTGGGTTCAGTACCTAGTATTTATTTCACCAGTTTGTTCTGGTACTTCCCATCCTCACAAGACAACCATTACTCCTAAGCCCAGAATTGGCCTCTCTTCACCATCATCTGCAGATGAAGTTGCCATTAAGAAACCACTGGGCTAGCATTGCCCCTAATTGCTCCCATTAAGCACTCAAGAAATCATCTCTTGTCTGGATGCATTTCCCTCAGGAGCTGGAACCAGTAAGTGCATCCAAGCTTAAATGTGTTCTTCTCTCCTGGAAAGCCACTGCTATAGTGCTGTGCATGCACGCAGTGCCCCAGGTGCATCTTTTTGCCTTTTAACACTGGAAAATTTGATCTTCAAAACCCTTCCAATATTCCTCTCATCTGCCACCAGCTGCAATTTCTTCGTTTACTTATTGTCCCAAATATTGCAAGATTCCTGTTTCTCCCAGCAATCTTTCTTGGTTTCCCAAGTTTCTCACAGTGCTTCTCCCTTGCCCTTCCACTTCCCACCCAATTCATCACTCCTTCCCACAGCTTTCCCTCCTTGCAGCCTCCTGAGGGAACTCACGGCTCATTTCACTTCCCTGCTAGGCAGCAAGGAACAGTTTGTGTGTAGACACATTCACATGAGAACAGGCAGGCACAGCATTTAAGAGTATGTTCATAGTCAGGCCATATGAGCCTTTCTCTTAAGCCAGCAGAGCACTGCAGGGGCCCTGGTTGCTGGAAATTATCCATATTCTGTGTTTCCAATGGTTCTGCTCACCCACCTCTGGGGAAGCATCACTCATGCACTCCACTCTGCTCTGCTTCTTCAGTGTCCTGGGCTCCTACAGATCCATCCTACACCCTTCAAGGATGCAAGGAGACAGTGTTTTTGAACAGGATGTTGAACAAGGTCACCCTCCCTCTGCAGAAGGTTTATGTAATGAGAGCACGTGGAGCTGTTATCACAGGCTGAGTATGCTTTCAGCTTCTTTTGACAGGGCATTTCTGGGCCATCACTTACACGTGCCATACGTGGGAGCAACTTCTTGCTGCTAGCAGGCATCTTCCACACGTAAGTGGGCAAGCAGCTCTAGAGATAGAGACAATCTTTCTGTCACCTTCAAGCTAAGTCAGGAGCCTGGGGGCAAGGAGAGTGGATTTCCAGTAATCATGTTGCATTTGTTGGACTCCTGTCCTCAGAAATTGCTTGGAAGCAACAGTTGAAAGCTTTGCTTGGTGCTACCAGCCATAAATTCAAGCGGTGTCCTTACCAGCTGCTTAAGACTTTTGACTTCTTTTTATGATCAGCATCTACTGTTTGTTTTTGCACAGTAAGGCCTCTACATTGGCAGTTTTAGCAGCTAGCCTGACAGAAGATCTCATTTGTATAAATCTCTGTACATTCTCTCAGCAAACCAACAGTAATTTGTTAGTAATCACTTCTTTCCTTCTGAGACCTCTCTAGTCTCCCATGTACTGTCCAACTTCTTTTCTGGTTGTTTGGTTGGGGATTTTTTTGGTATGAAACACATACCCATGTACTTTTAGAAAACACAGTATTTCAGTACAGCTGTGTAAAGGGCTAGCTAATTTTTTAGCTACATTTTGCTGAATGCCTTCCCTGCAGGAGTGGATAAGCACTGGAGCAGTTGCCCAGAGAGGACCGTCCGCCCTGGGGCATTCCCCAGACCCACCTGAACCCTGAGCAACCAGCTCCAGCCTTGCCTCTCATGGTGCAGAGAGCTGCACTCAGCAACCTCCCTAAGTCCTTTCTAACCCAAATTGTCCCACTGTTTCCACCTACGTTCTCAGCATAGTGGGCAGAACTGATTTGAAACACAGCCTCATTTGCCTCAGACCACAGCCTGGAAATTAATCTAAAGAGACGGAAAATTACGTCAGCTTTTTGTAGACGGTTGGCATGCTCCAAAGAACATTTCAGGGAAAATACCCTGTTTCACGATGTTTACCTTTCCAGATCAAGTCTGATTTAATGTGCTTTTATATAAACTTCAGGGAAGAATTGGGTTGTGTTCGGCTCTACTTTCAATGTAGTTCACAGAGGTCAAGAACATTACCCTGCTATCGCCGTGCTTTACCAAGATAGATTGGAGTACAAAATGTTAATGTTCTGCCCTGTGCTCAGGCTCCTCAGAAAAATAAATATTTTTCACCATTAGTGTTACATTATCCCCTCTATTTTTCCCCAGAGGGAACAGCACAGTCTCTGCAATAGCATGATGAGAGATTTCTTATTATTTTAACCCTGCAAATCTTTTTGTGTGGCATTAATTCTTAATAGAGCATGTCACACAACCTGTTGCAGATTGTCAAAAGAAACATTAAAGAGTTTGGTTTTATTTGAGCTATTTGAGAGAGGTATTATGGGAGATTTTCTAAACACTAGATGTGAATTCAAATTCTATTTGGATGTGAAAAACAGAATAACTGGATTTCCATAGGAAGCAAAACAATTGTCAGTTGATGTAACTGTTTTTGTTATTTGTCACACTTTTTCTAGATTTTACTTTAGCTCACCCTTTTTTCTAGTGCAAGGCATACCAGTGTTGCTTTAAAAGGTTTTGCTCAAAAAAAAAAAAATCAAAAAAAAGAAAATCCAGATTAACATAGTTATTTTTGAAAATAGCCAAATACTGAAGTCCCACCCACAGAGAAGCAAGATTCAGTTGCCTTAACATCACCTCTGACTCTTTAAGATGTTCTAGAATATCTGAAGCACCACCAAGGGGTGGGCTGACATCACATGGACCTGGAGGCCCATCAGCACATGAATATATTACTTTTTCTCCACAGACCATTTGTTTTGGAGATGGCCTCATCAGCCACCTAGAACAACACAGACACTTCCGTCACACTTTCCACTGGTATTTCCTAGAGAGGAACTTCCCAGACTCCTTGAAGCACCCTGAAGTCCTGCCAGAATCCGTGCTTCACAGGCTGATGAGGTTTCCTCTCAAACACGAGATACCTGAGAAACTGAATCTCCTGCACCCCCTGATTTTACCAGATGCCAACTGGCAATGTCTCACATCCCCTCTGGTCTAATCTCAGGCCTGGGCAGAGTGCTGGGGTGGTGCTTGCTTGGGTGGATGGCCATCTCCTGGCCAAAGTCAAAGGGAACATAGGCTTTCCTAGGCTGTCCAGTAACCAGATCATCCTGCCCTCATTTTAGCTTTGGGTTTTTTTTGGAGGAGATGAAAATGTCCTCAAAATTGCTCGGATCTGCCCTTTCTATCCGAAATTCACAGTCATCATGTACAACTCATCCTTTGCCCCGAGAGACAATGTAACATTTACAGCTGAACATATGACTTACTAAAAACAGGAACAATTCAGATCTGTACATGCCTCACATTACTCATGTACCGCAGCTTCCTTCAGCAAGGAACGCAGCAGTTTGAAACACAGGACAAAATTCACCAGCCTTCTACCTTCTCTAGTGGGGTTGAAGTGATGTGGTATGGTGATACAGAAAGCCAAGGTGAAGGCTCGTTTCAATCAAACCAATCTAACCTTAACAGTTTCATCAACAGCTCCAACTCAGTCCTCTTTTACCCTCTGATTTCATAGAATCATAGAATGGGCTGGGTTGGAAGGGACCTCAGAGATCATCAAGTCCAACCCTTGATCCACTACCGCTGCGGTTACCAGACCATGGCACTGAGTGCCACATCCAGTCTCTTTTTAAATATCTCCAGGGACGGAGAATCCACTACTTCACTGGGCTCATTCCAATGCCTGATCACCCTCTCTGTAAAGAAATTCTTTCTAACTTACACTTCCCCTGGCACAACTTAAGACCATGCCCTCTTGTCTTGTTGAAAGTCATCTGGCAAAAGAGACCAACCCCTACCTGGCTACCCCCTCCTTTCAGGGAGTTGTAGAGAGCGATGAGGTCTCCCCTGAGCCTTCTCTTCTCCAGGCTGAACACCCCCAGCTCCCTCAGCCTCTCCTCATAGGGTCTGTGCTCGAGTCCCTTCACCAGCCTGGTTGCCCTCCTTTGGACCTGCTCCAGGACCTCGATATCCTTCCTGAACTGAGGGGCCCAGAACTGGACACAGGACTCAAGCTGTGGCCTCACCAGCGCTGAGTACAGGAGCAGAATCACTTCCTTGGACCTGCTGGCCACGCTGTTCCTGATACAGGCCAGGATGCCATTGGCCTTCTTGGCTACCTGGGCACACTGCTGGCTCATGTTCAGCTTCCTGTCAATCCAGACTCCCAGATCCCTTTCTGCCTGGCTGCTCTCAGCCACTCTGTGCCCAGCCTGGAGCCCCCAATGGGGTTGTTGTGGCCAAAGTGCAGGACCCAGCACTTGGCTGTGTTGAACCTCATCCCGTTGGAATCAGCCCAACGCTCCAGTCTGTCCAGGTCCCTCTGCAGAGCCCTCCTGCCTTCCAGCTGATCTACACTCTCCCCCAGCTTAGTGTCATCTGCAAATTTGCTGATGGTGGACTCAATCCCTTCATCTAAATCATCAATGAAGATATTAAACAGAACTGGGCCCAATAGAACTATTTGTGCAATAGTTGAATTAATGATAAAGTTATTCATGCTGAATCTTGGCAGGTTCCACTGAATTAACTTGAATGACAGTAGATGAAAAGAACTAGCACTACTAAACTACTGTGCCCAGTCAGGAGGGGATCCAGTGACAGTGTTGTTAAACCATTGCACTCTGGTTTAACCTGAGTCAAACATGCACATGCTTCCCTCATTGCTAAATGCAGCATGGGGATGTATGAATAGGCACAGAGGGTGTCTGAAGATGCATTGAGCAGAAGAGCCTCAGGCAGCTGTGGGTGTCTGTGCGTTCCTGAGGGCATTCACCCAGGATTAAACCTAGAATCAGAAAAAGACTAAGGTTTGGATCATTTCTGAAGGCTAGCTGGTCCAACCCCCTGCTCAAAGCATGCCTCACTTCCCAGCTAGTTCAGCCTGCTCAGGGCCTCACCCCAGCAAGTTTTGAAGAACTCCAAGGATGAAGATCCACCACCCCTCAGGGCAACCTCCCCCAGCACTCAGCTCCTCTTGAAGGGAATATTTTTTTCCTTATGTCCAACTGGAGTCTCCCTTGCTGCATCTTGTAGTCTTTGCCTCAAGAAGTGGCTTTGTCTTTTCTATAGCCACCTGTTATTTACTGGAAGACAACAATTAGATCTCACTTACTGTTTCTTCTCCAGGCTGAACAAACCCCTTTCTCCCAGCTTCTCCTCACAGAAGGCTGGTCTCCAGCCTCCTAACCACACTAGTGATCACTCCCTGGTGTGCATCACTTCAAGTAGAAAAAGGACCCAAAAGAGTGAAAACTTTTTCTTTTTGCTGAAGTGAATGTAAAAGAATACATGCATATAAGGAAGGAATGTCTGCAAAATGAGATTCAATTTAGGAAGAAAATTACAGGATAACATGAAATAACTCTCTGCAGTTTGTTCCTACCTTGTTGAATGGCCTGAAGAAAGCACTGATAATACTTTCAAAAGGAAAGGAAACAGCAAGTGATGTCAAGCTGGATTGCCTATTACTTATTTTGAATCTGCCCCGTCTAAATAGTACTTAATGTACCTAAAAAGATGAACTAGCTCTTTAGAAAGATGAGGCTGTTCATGCACATAGTATCAATGGAAAGATCTCAGGGACCAGAGAAAGAAAAAGACAAGAGAATAATGAAATAAGTTAGATGTAATGAAATAAATTAGACATCCTCAAATTAGACAAGCCTGATAAGCACCTAAGGATATCTAGAGAAGTGGCTCTCACTGTCTCAGAAGCCTTAGCAATTATCTGAGAAACCGAGTTATGGGAGATTAGAAAAGAGCAGATGTCTTTGAAAAGCTGAGAGAGGAGCTGGGAAATAATAGAACAATCAGCTTAGCTCCAAGACTGCCACCCTTCAGAAGATCTAAATTATTTTTACCATGACAATAAAAAAGGATAAGTCCAGATAACCTAAACTGATTTTGTAGCAACTGATTTAATCCTCACACACCCCTCCTGTGAAAATCTGTTACTAAGGTACAAAAGATCACAGATTTCTAAGGTGCAGACCACTTCAGACTAGGTAAGTGCATTTATCCCTCTAGAATTTAAAAAGACCCCTCAAGATTCAAAGCAAAGAAATTATAGGATATAGAAGCAGGCAGAAAAAATAAGTTTATTATAAACCCATAGGGTCTGTGCCTAAGGAAACGACAGATTTAAAGCCAGATTTAAAGACTGACTGAGACTGCAAAGCTAAACATGGTATTAAAATGTCCAAAGAAGAAATCAAAGCTGCACAAGAGAAGTAGCATTCTTAAACCATTTTGGAAAGTGAGGTTTGCTTTCTTTTTGTCCTTGTAAACAACCGTTCAGGAATAAGGTGTCAACCCATCATTCTGTGAACTCGTGCTTAAGATCCTGTGGACACTAAGTAACAGCAACACAGAAGGCAGAAGACAGAAGGAGCTTTCTTCAAAAAAGATGGATACTGGATTAAGGTCCACTAACACCCATGTAATCCATGCGAGAAAGTGAAAAGAAGTTAAAAGCTCCTCTTTATGAGTTAGTTTTTTCATCACTGCGAGGGACTTACACCACCAACTGATGCACATACTCTGCCACCCTGTTTATCTAAAGGCCTCTTAGCAACAGACAAAGAAAACTCAGAAAACACATTATCTTCCATTCATCCTTCTGTCGTAGTTACTCTCTCAGTTAATTATTTTTTTCCAGGAGGGGAAAGAAGTTGGTTGGATTCAACCCTCCTTGGGATCAGAAACTCCATTATCCAAAATCCTAACCTGCAGGTTTAAGAGGTTTTTCAACCTAAGGTTTGGTGCCCTGCCTCAGAAATCCAGCCAGCACCTCAGACAAGGGGGTGCAAAGCACTTTGCATTGCTCTTTCACTAGAACTTTTGATATTATCCCCAAGAACAGATCCATTATACATCAGTCCAAACAGCAAAGACTCAAAGCACTCAAACACTCTGCCTGTGTGTAAGCAGTGGATGATGCTGGGAGCTTGTTCCTTTTTTCACTACAATGTAGTCATGCCCTTTGACTCCATTCTGTACTGCAGGCAGAGCTCACAAATCTTTTCTGCCTCCATTGCCTGCCTTTCTAGGACAATTTATTGTTCCACCAAGTGGAGATCACAACGCATTCCCTTGAGTTCCACAGCCCCTTTCTGCACTGAGGCACATATTTTGAGTCAGAAATGAAGGTATATATCTTTGCATTATACATGATGCACACATTATATATATTTTTAAAAATAATAATTCAAAATAATTTGTTATCATCATGAGTGCATCACTACAGATAAAGCCCTTAAGCAATGATTATTGAGAAATCCTTGCATTTAATTTTTTCTTTTTGTATTCAAGAGAACTTTGCACAAAGCTAGTTTTATCTTTTTCCTGTTGAGTAAAGCAGCACATTTTGCACAGCTGCACAGATTTTTTTTCTGACATCAAGAGAAAAGCAATTTCAAAAATTAGTATATGAAAACAAAGTTACGAGGCACAGAAACCCATCGAGAACATTCCAGAATAACTGCAGTAGCCTCAACTTCTTGAAATTTAAAACCAGCCATGAAGCAGCCACAGGTCTGAAGGTAGCAACTTTCTCCCTCTCTTCGTTGCTTGTGAGGCTGTATCTGCAGGACTGTGCCCATCAGATCTGACTATAAACTGGAGATACCCATCCATGAAGGCCTAGCAAGACATTTAGAGGGCTATAATGCATGATGAGTGAAGAGAGGAGGTTTGTGCAGCCAAGAGAAAAGGCTGATAAGGGAGTTTCAGCTGCTTTCTTCAACACATCAAGAGGTAGTTGCAAAGTAGATGAAGGCAAAATTCTCAGAGAAGCACAGTAATAGGACAAAAGACAACAGAATTCCCTGCTGCAACTTACGCCTAACGATGGACTCAAGGAAAAACTTATTTCCCACAAGAATGGTGGCAGTTTAGAAGAGCTGAAGAAACAGAAGAAGCTTAAATTCATAACACAAGCAGCCACACCGTAAGTAAACCAAACATTAGCAAAAAAAAAATACTCGTTAAAGATTAACACAGGGCAACAAATTAAATAGCAATGAAGTACAACTGTGCATTTGATACAAGGATCAGCAGCAGGTATGGAAAATCCCCTCAGAGTGCCAGCAGCACGGATACCCTGCAAGCAAACACAGCCCTGCCCCTGGGTCCCTCCAAAAGGAGTCCATGTGGGTGCCTGGCACCCCTCTGCGGGCTGCCTCACCTTGCCCAGCACCTGCTGCAGAGCGGGGTGGCAAAACCACAGGGTGCTACCAGTGCATCAGCTGAATTTATCAGGACATTTGTTGGGAGTCACAGAACTGTTGTTGTCTCCATGCTGCTTTGCTGGGCGTTGTTCACAAGATTTGTCTCAGAGAGAGAGCAGAGCAAGATGTGGTGCCCAGCTCAGCTCTGGCAGCACAGGCACGCGGCCCCTTGTTTTCTGGGCTGGACTTCTCCCACTGGAATAAAGAACCGTCCTGATTTCCCTTTGCTGCAGCCTCAGATAGGGGATGTCACAGGAGCTAAATTGCTTTCTGTTACTGCTAAGGTTAAATTTGAAGTTCATAGGCAGGAAATTTTCAAGGGGTGTGTATACTCTGAGAAGTCCCATTGACTACTGAATAGGATTTGGACCCCAGTGGCAGTAGATTATAGTATATTAATTTTGCAGCAAACTGAAGTATGAAAATTTTAACAAATTTCCAAAGCAGTGACTAACATTGGGTAAACACTGAAGAAAAAACTACAAAGTACTATCTCATGTATTGTTTTCCTTTCCTTTCTTTTCTTCCTCGTTTTTTCAGGCTATGAATTAATTTCTGGAGGTTCCAGAAGCTTCTCCAGAGGGCATATCCAAGCAGAACATAATTGGGCAATTTAGATGCAGGAACTTTTTTTTGTTGTTTCCCCTCACTCGCATGTAACACCCCCTGCCATCACTGCAAACATCTACAGTCCCATATTTCTCCAAATACAGCAATTTTACCTGGAGAAAACTCACATTTAATTGGCACTTAATTTGTGAACCTCAAACCTAGTGATTTTTAAGACTTTTACACTTTTTGAGCAGAACACAAGCACCCAGCCTGGGACGTTAAGGCAGCTTTTTCAGCCACCATGTGGAGATTTTGGCATCTTCCTTTGTGGCAATCAAAGGAAGTGTAACTGGGACAGAACAAGTATGTAAGCAAACTTACAGTATTTAAAAAAAATTTTAAAAGCTGCAGTCTCTTGGGTTTTTTGAGATTTGGAATAAAACTGCTGACCAGTATAAGAAAATCCAAGTCCCAGTTTCTTGCCTAAAATCTCCCATTTGCACTGGACAGGAAAGAAAACAAAACACAAAAACCAAAACAAACTCCAAAAAGCCAAAAGCAAAGCAAAATTTTACAGATAAAGCAGGAAAAATGGGACTTCTCAAAGGATTTAAAATTATGCAGATGTGCATTACATTCTAATAGAAGTCCACATTATACCCAATTTCAGCTAGTTTAAGATCCAACTTTTCTTTAAGATCCTACTTTTCTTTAGCATCCAGATAAAAGCTTTCTACTCTCCTTGTAGTCTGCCAGTACTAAGCTCAGTGAAAAAAAACAAACCCATGACTGTTCATATTCCATACAGTTAGCTTTTGCTGATTTAATTGTCTGGATTCTCTGTACCAACAAGTATTCTTATCAGCTTAACTTGTCATAAAATAGTATGCTTTGCAGTCACTGACTGAAATGAAGCTTAAACTGCTGTTCAGAGACATCAAGCAGATACAGTAACAGCAGGCGTAATTCAAAACAAATGAAAGTTTTTTCACACAAGTTTTAACACTTGGCCTTTTGATAATTTATGGAGATCATTACAGCATAAAAAAGACTGTATGGATTAAGTCAGTCATCCTAAGGACTGAGTACTGCAGTTATGAGGACTTAAAAATCACACTGGTCCAACGCACTTCTTCAGTTTCAAATGCCCAGTGTCAGAAAAATACAAAGATATGAGAATGAATACTAAAGTTTCAAAATGAAGTTTCAAGCTGCTATATTTTTTTTCCTTATATGCTTTAATAATTAAAAATTATAATTTGCATAGACCTCTGTTCCCAAGAAAATTCTGCTATGTCACTTGTCAGCCTCAAAAGCTGCCAAAAAAGAACCTGTCCAATTGCAGGTTACAATTTTAAGTACAAACTCAAACCTTAGCAAAATACAAGGGCAAGAACTGAATTTTTATTAACCTATTTTATGGACTCTCAAGAGGAAAATGAGTCCTGTCAATGGTTCTTCACTGCGTGAGACTAATATCTTACCAGAGGACATGGCACTATTTCACTTTTACATCTCTCCCTCAAGAATACTCCCTTTGAGGAAGTAGTTCAAGGGCAGGCATCAGAAAGTCTGCTGTAGCAAGGTACAGCAAATGGATCCAAGACACAACCCCACATGGTAAAATATAGTTTGACAAGCAACACAACTCTTTGTCCTACTGGATGACAGTAAATTCTACCATTGGTCACTTTCCTTTCAGGTCAACTTAGTATGATTATAAAGACTACTATTGAAACTAAGCCATAAAGGATGACATTTATAGGTTTCTGAGGTAGCCAACTTAAATAAGTCAGACTAAGTAAATTACCTTTTGGACCTAAACAACCTTTTTCAAACATCTACTATACACCAATATATATATGCCACCACACTTCTGTTTTAAACTATTATTTCAGCTATAAAGAATTATCTTGCAAAAATTAAGAGATGACTCCCGTGTGAAGAAATGGCAGAGAAAGAGAAGACTGCGGCACATTTGAGGGACAGTCACAGACCCTTGAACAAGCACGTTTCAAGATGCAAGTTTCAGGCACGCTCAGCATACCTAAAGATCTAGTTAATGACATTCACAAACTGTGTCTGTCAAAGAGCTGACCACTCTCAAGAATCCCAGGCACCAGTGTCTGGCAAAATGCAGTTTTCATTTTTTTTCTCAGGATGCTGTGCACATTTTTATTTTGAATAGATGACAATTAGGTTGCTAGCTAGATATCCTATACATACATGTGTACATACACTGACTCCCTTATTCATTAAAGGACCTGTGTAAGTAGTATTCAGATTGGGTGGTAGGTGGGGTAAGACATTTTAAGAGAAAAAAATGTTTTTTCTAGAACTTAATGAAACCCCATGTTTTTTCTTCTGAAGGAATTCTCGACCAGTTACACAGACAGTTCATCTCTATGCACCATTATTCTGTTTTAAATGCAGGCTTTAGATTTTACTGGTGCATGGTCCATTGCCAGCAACAGACACAAAAACCCACCAGTAATATGGAGATTAAAATGGTAAGACTACAGCACACTTGAAGAGAAATTTCTTTATAGTTTTCATTTAAAAAATAAAACAGGTGAAACTTTAAAAGAAGAACATCCCATTCCAACTGAAATTTTAAAATATACTTCCCGTGCTAAAAGCAAAAGTCTAGATGTGAGCCTCATGGAAGCTGCCAAGTAATGAAGAGAGAAACTTAATCTTTCACATTACTTGTATCCGTGTCTTTGCTTTCCTGGCTTACATGGCTGTTGACAGTTTTACTAGATTGATCTAAATCCTCCATTTTATTTTCTACTTCCATAGCATTGCTTTCCACAGGACTGTGGGAAGATTCTTCGCCTATTTCTGCTTCCATTTTTGTGACTAAGTTATGTTCCTCTACATCCATTCCTTCCTCTGTTTGTGCCAGCCTATGTTGAACTTCTTCCTCAGTTTTACTTTCTGATTCCTCCTCCTCTTTCCTCTTTGCTTTAAACACTTCAACTCCCATCATCCTCAGGTAGTGAAGTCTCTCATTCTTGGGCACAAAGGCTCGGAGTGATGTCTTCCCTTGCCAGCCACACAGCACTATAGGACACTGAAGTTCATCAGGTTTTCTAAAAAGAAACAGTTGTATTTGGTCAACTATGAGAAAGTTAATGTGCAAAACTTAATTTTATAGCCATAAGCTGATAAATAAATGCACTTTAGCAGTCAATGTATTTTGTAACTATTAATGGAAGATGCGAGTACATTGGTCTTAATTACAGTATCTAAACAGGTACCTGCTTGTCTACAAACAAGCAAGCAAGCAGAAAAAGTTAAATGCACCAGGCATATTTCAGCACCAGGCAAAATAGTTTTCTGGCTCTGGCTTCAAAACTAATATAAGCAACAGCAAGATGAAAGTTTACATTTAAAAAGTTCAAGAGCTTCTGATGCTGCTTTGTCAACAAAAATGAGTAATGAAAAAGTTTTTCTAATTTTTTTCTATTCCAAAAGACTTCACAGGGAAGCAAACAAACAAATCAGTCACATGCAGGGGATACTGTGGACCTCTGGCAGTATTTCCAGCTCTCCTTTATAAAGCTAAACCCTACAAATGTTTTAAGAATACACAGGCAAGACAGCTTCTTTCCCTGTTATATTCTTTGTATCCTGTCTGGATTGACTGTTGACCTCACTGCATCCCCATGCCTCCACTGCTGTTTTTGCTGAGTGAAAATAAGTATCTGCAACTTTCAAAACTGCATAAATGGAAAGCAACACATCTACTTACTCAGGGTCTGGATTGTACTTCAGAACTATACTTCCCATTGCTACAGGGAAGGGGGTAAGGAGAACAAAAACAAAACAGATGTGTTATTTGGTACACTGTTAACTTGATTGCAATTTGAGTATGTTCAAGAAAACAAGTTTTTAGACAGCCACACAGCCTGACCTGGTTACCAGCTATCTACATCAGTAAACTGTATATAAACCAGTTTCTATTCCTCTTCTTTTTTCAGACTGAACTACTTAGTTCTTAAAGCAATTGCCAAACCTGTCCTCTCCCAACCCATAAACAAATTAAAATATAAAAGCACACTGTGGATTAATTTACTCAGTAAGTCTAGCAAGAAACTTTTCCTTAAGTAAAAGGAACATAAGAGTACACCAGCCCATACTTTAAAAAATTGTTCTTCCCATTTCATCTTATCAAACACTGAAGTACAAGGACCAGTAATGACTCGGGGATAAAAAAACAAACAAAAGACTGAAAACAAGTCTTCTTCAAGTATCTAGCATATAGGAAATAAAAATTTAATATGACTAGACATTGTTCCCCATAATAAAATCTAATCCAAATAACTCTATTTGATACATAAAATAATTACAAACAATTGCAGATGACAAACAGTTTCAGCTTGAGCACTACCAAGCATAAAGATCAGTTGTGTAAATAAAAATCTGTGTTCATCAGATATTTTAAGCGCTGCCTCACGAAAGTCACAAGTTTGGCAACTCTTCTGTTCTTTGAGGTTCATAGACCTAAAGGGCTGTGATCAAAAAAGACTACAGCTTCTAGTCATACACTGAATTTCAGTAATGCTTACTTAAATAAAAAGTAAATTTAAGGTAAATTTAGTAAAATATTTTAGCAAATAGTCTATATGACAGAATTTTCATAGTCTTACATGAACATAATAATAATTTTGTCATAGCACAAACTAGAAGGCTTACCCATATCTCTGACTTTCTTCTGTGTTTCACTGCTAAATTTACTTAAGAATGGGTTCTCCTGGGTTAGCAGAATTTTAACATCTTCTATGCAGACATCAATAATCCTTGCATGAATAAACGGGTACAGAGTGTAAATTCCCTGTTTAAAAAGTAAGTATTTCAAAATGAAATCTCTACTTTCCAAAGGAAAAAAAAAGTAAAAAACAGTATGTGCTTTAGCTAGCATCAGCAAAAAATTTTCAAATTTTAAACCATAATCAAAACACAAATCTGACAAAGTTAATGCCAGCTGTGCTACAGAATCTAGAAGAAAACAAAGTATCTCCTTGGAAAACACAAAGCCTTATAATTACCTCTTGTGCTAATCTGAACGCACATCCAAACTGTTCACCATCACTGTTGCGAGACCAGACTTTTATCCCTGTGTTAATAACCTGCAAACAGCAAAGCCAGTAAGCATCATTAAGAGGTATAAATTCTAAATTACCACTCTGAGCTTTGTTTTTCCAGAACTGTTTGACTAAAAGGAGGAAGAAAGGGTAATTCTGCCACAATATTTGCTCATTTGCACTGGACACTGAATTAAACTAATGAGAAAATTTATTCAAGGGAAAAAAGGGATTCCTAATACCAAAATGTAGTTGTCTCTCAACATATTAACACCTTTTACTCCTTCCTGTGGTGAAAACTAAACATTATGGAAAGTGTCTGCATTAAAATGAGGGCACTTAACTACTGAAATCTCATTTTAATTTTAGCTTGAGTAAGAATTTTCTGGGTGATTCTAGGATATTCTATCAGGGACAGAAGTTTTAAAATGCACAAGTGCTTAATATTAGGACACTATATCCTTTTTGGTACCAAAGTCTCCCTGCCAATGCAATGCACCAGTTTCCTACAGTTTTGTCAATTATGTAGGCATTTCCTGCATGTGAGATAAAAAGATAATTATTTAACCTTCTCAAAGGTCTGTTGTGAAGATGTAATGAATACCCTTGCAGATTTTCACGATTTGACTGAACAAGGCTTGAACTGCATCTTTTAGCTCTGTTTCAGAAATGAAGCTGGACTAGATCACCTCACTCTAACTTAAATTAATTAATGACATTTAAACCAAATCTTTAGCATTTGCAAAGCATTTTTCATGTAGAGTCATATAAAGAAAAGAAACCAATTTTCTTCTCTAATTCACAAAAACTATTTACCCCATTATCATCTAGCTTAACTTTTTGAAATGTTTACTCACTCCAATTACTTTGAAACAACGTCCCCATGTAACACCCACATCTAACAATTCAGATGCAGTTATCCCTTATTTTTGGTAGGCTTTTGAAGCTCTTAATACTTATAATTAAGGGGCTCATAAATACAACTGTGTAATTGTAAACTTGTGAAGGTACCTGGAGACCACACAGCAATGCTGGTACATACACAGGAGTCATATATTCCCTTCCTCTACTTTTGTAAAGTTCCCTTCCATTTGCCAAAAAACCACAATGATTTTAATCTTGAGAACAGTTATTCACTTCTCAGAAACAACTCATCCCTTTAAGGGAGGGATAGAGAGGAAAACATTGACTAAAAACAAAGGTCTATCAAAGGGCTAGTCCTCCATATAAATCATAAGCTCAGCAATACAGTTCAAGGAGACATCCACTGATGACTATGAACTCCACTGTGAAAACCTGAAGAGATGAACCATACCTTCATCTTCTCACTGTTGTTCAGAAGCACATTCCTTAGTTCCTCAGAAACCATGTACAGCTGTCTCTTCTTTCCTTCTTGAGTTCGAGTAAGTAAATTCATCTTGGGAAATGATGGGTCCAATGCATAAAACTTCCTATGGAAATAAAACTTATTTTGATTAACTCAGCAGTGAGATTACATACTCAAAATTCGTAGGTTAGTCCATTCTCTCAAACTACCTCTTCAAACACTTAACACTTCAGCTCAAGAACACAAAGATTAGATTTTTTTAAGTCTAATGACATCAGAAAAGCTGTCATAGTAAGATACACTCGAAAATTTCCAGTGTAAACTACAGTTGGCTTGTTCATTTAAGAAGAGTTCAAGTGTTGAGGGGCCCTACTGCACAGTTAAGGAAAAGGTTTTATGTATAACCAACTAGACCCATCTGTTGTAATGAACAGAACTATTAATATTCATGAACTGCTAGGAAACTTACTGCCAAAACAGAAACATTTTTTTTTTCTTACTGGATAGGAAGGAACAATGGATCATCTTCAGGGAGAAACACAAAAGGGTCTTCTTTAAAACCAAACAACTTCATTTTTTTAGATGGTGGTGGTCTAAAAAGAAAATACCGTTGTATTGTCAATTTTAGTAGAAGTACTTAGTTTAAAATCAGTATAGTCAGTTCATTTAGCTGACACTTGCCTTATGGTAACAACAGTATGCTAAACAGAATATTGACATTTTCCTGTGCTTCTCTAAGACAACACTACCCACAACTTAACTACTTAAAATGAGGAAGTGAAAGCAGTGCTTGAAAGCAGAAATCACAAAATCAAGTAAACAGAGATTTCCAAGGGAGTTCTTTACTGTGAAGACAGTAAAGATTTTGCTAAGGTTAAATTCTGAAAGCAATTTTTTCCTTAGCAGAAAAGGAAGGACTTACAGACTTTGCAAATGCTAATAGGAAAAATGGTTATTTTCTTCACTTGCTGAAATACCAGAGATAAAGTATGGAAATTTAGGACAACTGAGCAAATCCATTAACTCTTTTTGATTTTTTTCTAAATGAGTCCAATAACAAAAGAACTGTAGAATACTTGGCAATTACAAAGCTGTCACAGGACAAATACTTAGACATGGTCTCTTACCCACATACTCCTTCCTTTTTGCTTTGCTCAGTGTCTGAATTCTGCAGTTCTTGCACTTTCTTAGACTCTTCATTTTCAGCAAGTGCTGGTTCTACAGCAATACATTCAGAACCATTATCTGAATTAGGTGCTGTCACATCAGTATCTCCTGTTCTTTGTGGTAACTTCTGATGAACCTATTTTAAATCATAGTATTTTCAACAAAGCAAAAGTAGTATCTAACTTGTAACAAAAAGCTACCTATGATCTCTCCTTGTGTGTGCTTAATTCTTACCCATTTGTATGTTTAAGTGCTTAAACAGATCCACCTGGGGAGTTAATCTGATTACCAAATCAAGATACCCTTCTAAGTTGCATATACCTCTACTAATGATCTGAACAATTTCTTACTAACTGCTCAAGAAAGCTATTTTTGTACAAAAATATAAAAAATATTATTTGCAAAATCATGTTCAAGCACTCCCAGATAAGACTATATTAAATCAGTATCTGCTGCCTTCTTCCTAGGCCTCAAAGTGCTGCTGCAAATTTACTGTAAGAGCTACATTAAACTTAGAACAGCATAGCCAATTTGGATGAGGCTTGCTTCTGAGTAAATGCTTTCTCCTTATTGACACATACATTTTATTCATATGGTGTTCTAATGAAGCAAATAAGCTAAAAGGGATTCACACAAGAAGTTTCTCTCAAAGATGTGAACAATCTAGGAGATCAAATGAATGTCAAGTTAAAATCCGCTTGACAGGATTTTAAAGACATCTGACAACAAATGGATTCAAGTCAGTCAGCTGAAGCTGCTGTTGCTCCTAACAGTTTTACATCCTCTGCTGCTGATCTGCTAGACTAATCTCCTATGAATCACTGAGAAACCAACCATAGAGTTAAGACAAACTGAAATCAGAATAAGCCTACAACACAGCTGAAAAAAACCTTCAGCAGTGGGACCACACACAGCTGAAGGAAGTGACAGCTTTAGCTACCCAATCTAATCTGCTTCTTTAGTTCTTTCAAAGCCTTAATCTTAGGGTCAAGTTTTATCTTGCTATTTTACTAAGATTTCAGAATCTGCCCCCTCTTTTTATTTTTTTTTTTTTTTTTAATGCTCTTAAGGGATTTTGTAGTTTATTTTTAATTGACATGCTGAACTGTAACTGAAGGACAGATACAAAACAGTGACAGTGCTTTCAAAAAATTTCATAAATGTTACTAAAATCTAATGTTTTAGCTCTTTTGAAAAACGTTACCTTAGGCTGACGTTTATTCCATGGCATTGGAGATTTTTTTATTAACACAGCCACAAAGAAACCTCCTGTGTTCTGGTGATGTGGTAATATCCTAAGACTAGGAAGGAAAATAATTAAAAATGTTACAATGTATTAATCATCAGCATTTGAACTATCACAAGGAATTAGAAGTGTCACATTTTTACTTACTTTCAGGGTAAACTATTCTAGTAGGATTGTGCAGATTTAACTTAGAAATAGGATCTAAATTAGAGCATTAGGGCAAAATAACTTGTATCAGTGCAACGCATTCATCCATTCACATCTGAGATATAAAAACTAATTTCTAAACACTGTTTTTGGACTAGGCATGGAGAGTCAAGTTTTACATGCTTTTCCAGTAATTTTGGCTATATACCTCCACTAAATGTGAAGAATTTGACCTCTTTATTTGAGTACTTATTCCCCTTATGCTATTTCCAATAACTTCTTCTAATTCACTGGAATTTAAATATTGTGTACTGCCATTACACATGCAACAAACAAATTATACTCGGATCTATAGAAGCATAGGTCTACACTGCAACACATTCCTAATCTGACTTTCTGATTTCTAATTTGACCACCACCATACAAGATAACCATCAAAACCTCATAAAATCCACTCTGGGACAACTTACCAACGCTCTAGATTCATTGCCTTCAGCTTCTCTTCATCTTTTACTGGAAACATAGTGGGACGTATTTGTGTTTGTCTATTGGAAGGCACATCTTTCCACTCTTCAAACCACTGCCCATCTTTCAGCATTACCTTCAAAGCAGTAAATACAAATGAATTTGAAATTTGAAAAATACAGGTCATCATTTTACAAGTTCTAATTTAAATACTGTAAAAACAAGATTCAGATGCCAAAAAAGAAAAGGAATTTTCCAGTATAGTAAATCAAGTTCTTTAAACTGCGCTGTTCCTTTGAATATTGTTCATGTGCTTTTAACAGCAGGAGATTCTTGCCAGCTGTATCTATTTGTTCCACTTTGCATGCTTCAAAAAGTACACAGTTAAGTGAAGAGTGGTGTATAATCAACTGCAGTGATCTCTGGTAACCTGCTAGAACATACATAACACCCAAATCCAAAGGAAGGACAGTGGTGAATATATAAGATCAGTAAACCATTGGATTCAGGATACACTACTTTGTTCTCTCCGTGGGACTGGCTGTGAAACATTCTGCTATAGGCAGCTTCCAAGCAGTACACAAAGTATTCCAAGTAATACAAAACATTACACTATAATAGATACTAGAAATAAGGAAACCCAAAGTCATCAAATAAGAAAGATGTAAGAGTGCAACATGACAGCCTGGTAAGCATAAAGCCCCATGACACAGGCATACACAGGCCATGCACAGAGATGATTTCAAGGTAAGTTACTGAAGAATCAGGTCCCTGTCCATCTTATGGTGTTTGTGTCTTTATTCAAGAATCTGAACACATCTATAAATCCATTTTAAGATACTGTGTGGATATAACATCACCTCACTCAGAGGCTCAAAAGCTTCTGAAGGACTCTTAAGATACAAGGAGAAGGTTAGACCCACGACTCTTTTAACAAGCTATTTTGAGTGCTCTTTAAGCAAGCATACCAAAGCATAAAAAAGAACAGAGAAAATTTGCCTTCAGAGCTCCAAGTTCTTGGTTCTGTACTGGATGCTGGGGCTGTCTGGAATACAAGAATGTGTTGGGTAAATGCATAAAAGTAATGAGTGCAATGAAGGCCCTTTTTTGTTGTTACGGCAACAAAATAGAGAAGTCACAACGATGGTGACTTCAGGACTGTCAAGTATGATGAAATGTTTCCATACATCTCAGTGTGATTAACTTAATGATTTAATTTAAGTGTACTGGACACTGGAAATGTAAGATTTATCTAGATGAAAATTTCACTAAGAATGTTAGAACACAGATTGCAGTGTCATGGAAGTTTGGCACTTCTCAGCCCCTGGTCAGATCCCACCTAAAACACTGTGTTTTTGCATGTTCCTGAAATAGTAATGATTGTACTTCCAGAACTAATGTTTCAAATCCAAATACACTACATGTCATATTGCTATATGGAGACAAGATACACCATGACTCTGAATTGCTCTTCTTTGGAAGTCAGTTCAGCTTGAGAGAAAAAAAACAATGGATCTGATAAGTAACTGGAAATGCAAGTGAGTCTAAAACTATTTTGGATGTACTAGAATAAATGCCTAACAGTCCTGCTCTGTTCAGTTTTAGTTTAACAACCTAACCACACAATGTAACTGTAATGACAAAGCATCAAAGAACACTTCTCTATTACACAATTCACTAGTCTCTTGTTAGGGTAGAATTAAGACTAAAAGTGTAGCAGAAATAGGTTACCAGATCTGGAGTTATAAAGGTCTCTTCCTTCAAGAATCTGAAATAATCCATTGGAGTTCACTCATCTGTCTTAAGGAGAGAGTACTGAATGCTATTTCCAAACACCGAAATGTCCCTTGAACAATACCTTGATTTTACTTTGCCATTTCCAGATATTTACAGTCAACTGATGCTCAGGAATATTCAATGTAATCACTGAGTCATAGAGCTCAAACTGAGCAGGTGTATCACATGAAACAGAAGACTTCACCAGGTAAAAAGAGCACCAAAGAAAGAAACTACATTCAGTGACAAGCAAGATAGCCTGAAAAAATACAGTAGTAAAAAGTAAGAGATGAAAAAAGTTTCAATAAGAGTCTATTAAAAAATTCAACAGATTTTATTAGCCTGCTTTTTACAATACCCACTTAGGTATATTAATATTTCAGCTGCAAACACAGACATAAATGCTAGAGTGAATATTGTAGCAAATACATCCTAATGATGCATTTTGTGGCTTCGTACAGTACCAAAAAAAAGTAAATTTAAGATTACAGAGCCCCGCAGGTAGGTATTTTCCATTTTCCTTCAAGTACAAGCATACAATTCAAACTTTAGGAACTGTAAAAAAAATTGGACAGTGTCTAAGCTCCCTTTCCAGTGACAGAACTTAAAAACATCTTTATCTATGAATCTTGATCAATAGCCTACACACAGGCACAAACCTGCAGACTGACATTGCAGGTGACTAGTGAAATGGTGAGAGCAGAAAGAACAATCAATGGTTTTGCAGATGCATACACATGCTCATTACTCTAATGTAATTAGAGCTTCTTTCCCTACTACTATCAGGATGGCCTTCTGCTCTTCTTGGTCATACCCTTAATAGGAAACTGAAGAAGCTTTGGTATTTTCTGCCACTCCCTATTTCCAGAATTGAAATCACATAAGACCTGGGATACAATACAGGGTTCTATAATATTCTAGGGTTACTCACATCACTGCAGGTTTCAGAGCTTATATCCAGAACGGGGTTTGTTCCCAAATGATTCAGATGGACCAGTTAAAGAACTGGAGAATCTAACACTCACAGATTGTAAAGATGTAGGAGGAAGTAGCTGAAATTATGTTGCCATCTACAGGCCACATGCTGCACACAATATTAAGGCTGCATAGCAGACAGCAAAGAAAACTGAAGGAAAAAAGAGCAGATAAGAAGGCAAGAACTTCATTTAAGCCCTGTCTCCTACAACGTTATATTGTCTAGATCTTTGAACAGCAAATCACTAACATTACCTCTAGCGTTTTGAAATATTAAACTTCAAAACTTCCCTAATTTAACACTCTACAATATACCAAGATCTACACAAAAATCAGTTAATTACCTTCCAATTTGTAATTCCTGGCATCCTCTTCAAACCTGGCAACTCAGAAGAGACATCAGCAAGTTCTAAGGCACCTGAAACCCAAGAATATAAACACTGAGAGCTTTGCTCTTGATTAAGTTTTATAAAAACAGGTTTCCTTTAAGTTTTAAGACCATTGCATTTTATACCTTTCAAGAAACAGTTACACAAATTAACAAGAAAGATGATAACTGTTCATAGCAACTACATGAGTTTGCAACTTATAGACTAACCAAAATATAATGGTTAGATACTTCTTGTAGCAGTTGCATAGAGTAATACTCTACAACAGGTATCACTGTTCAGGTATCAGTGTTCCAGGAAATGTGGTCACATAAGCTTTTACTGTCAATTACTTAATATTTAGATAAACTAAACTGATTTAAGTATTTTTCAAAGCAGTATTCTTTTGGGATGAGCAAGTCTTTAAAAATGCTAGTTTTATCATGATTTTATGGATATACAATCTTGTGTGAGAGGAAAAAGAATTTATCTTTTAATGGAAAGAAAAACTCCAAACTGTTTAGACAGGAAAGTAAGTACTATCTACCTAACCCTATGTGCTTAAAACATGTCAGATTACTACAAAAAAACCATCAAGAGTATAATTTAATCTACTGAATAAAAACTTTAAGGTGCTCTAACTCCAGAAAGTACTATATAAAACCTTACTATTTAAATAGGTGATCTCTCTAGAGAAGAATAAGCTGCTTTATTTTTTTGTGATTCTAAATACTTGCCTAACAATTAGGTAGACTTTTCCTCATGTACACAAATTTATCAACCTGGTCTACATCATCTACCCTCTACTCTTACAGTGACAGTTCAAGCAAGTCTTTTAAATAAATTAAAAAGTGATTAATGGATTCATAGATAAATTCCAAAAAGGACATTCAAATGTGATCTAACTTGATGTTTGCATCCATCTTTTGAATATTCCTGCCTACCTACAACATTAATCAACTGAAGCCTCAAGACTACATCAGACTGATCAGCCATCAAATGCTCCATCAGAAGAACTACAGTTCCTAGCAGAAGTGACTTTTCCTTCCTCCTTCAACCAAGTGCAAAGCAATCTCTGATCTGCCCCACTGGTAGCAGTGCAGCACAGTGCTAGGAACCAAGTTATCACTGAAGAACCAAGAAACCTTCTGAACTGATCTAACCAAATCCTCAAGGTCTAATGGCCCTTTCAGGCCACTCCACTGCCCCACCCTTCTTTAGCTACACCTATGTTCAAAGTCACAAGAATAACGTTTGGTGTCTGGGACACATCATAGCCTCCAGGTGAGCCTCAAAACACCCCCAGTGGGCAGAGACAAGATCCAAATGCCACAGCACAATACTGCAGTCAAGATCCTTACTTCCAGGTGTTAAATCTGCTCCAAATAGTGCAATTGCTAAAATTAACTCAGGCCCACTACCTCCTTCAATAAGCTGAATATATTACAGTTTACTGGATACACAGCTATATTGCTTTTTTACCCAGTCCAGCAAAAAAAGACAACAACCTTCTATATAAAAATGCCTTTTGAGTGAAAATTAAATAGTCAGTTCCTAATTATCTCATAAACTGCTGTTTTGGAGACATGTAAAATATCATGTATAGTTTGAGACCAGAATAGTGCCTGGCACAAAGAAAACATTACACAAAAGAGGCTATTCTAGTTCCACAGGAGTTGCTTCTGCACTGTACAAAACTCAGCTTAACTAACTCTGTGGAACTCTTCAGGAAAATCCAACTAGATGTTTCCAAATTTCAGGTTACTGACTCTGAAAAAAACTGTGTTGATCCGCTCAATACCAGAAATTTGGGCTACTAAGCCCTATTGTCACAAACTGATGCACTGGAGATTCCCAGCTCATTTCAATTTTTCCACTCCTTGTTAATCCAATGATGTAAACTTCACAGCAACTTACACCAGTCAAAAGTGTAAAAAAAAACTCATTAGTTTTAAAGACTTTAAAGTCTTTAAACTTAAATTAAAGAATTTAAAGTTCAAGCATGCTCAAAGTGACTCCCACCTACTGATACACAATAACATTCCTCTAATTGATTAAGTACACTCTGGGCTTTTTATTTCTACAACACACAGCAGTAATGTCACACACAGTGTTTTCCAAAGGAAATATGAATCTCAGACATGGACTCCAGCCAGTGGAATTGGTTAGCAAAAGCCAAATAACACAGACTGAATTCCAATGATCTGTTGAAGTCTTTTCAATATCACTAACATGACTTCAACTTTTAAATTTGCACTCGATTTAGGCCCATTTAAGACAACTGCTCATAAAAACACTAATTAAATCCTACCGGTACCAAAAAAATGCAGCAGTTTTGCATCTAGGAGCATGCTACATATCACATATTTTGAGGGCTGAGAAAAAAACAATTTCCCCATTCCATCCAAGCTCACATTCTCACCTTGACTCTTTTCCAGCAGAGATGCAATCACAGCTTCATTTTCGATGGGATTCAACGAGCATGTGGAATACACCATTCTCCCACCTTCTGCCAGCTGTTCAACACCACGGGTTGCAATTCTTAACTGCAATCTAAGAGAACACTCTTGATCTAGCCTGGCAGCATTCAGGAATCACAAAGATTTGCCATAACATTTCTTACAGGTGAAGCTATATTGCAGACACATAACAGTCCCTGGACTAAGTCAGCTCATACTGAGTTCCACAGCTGTCACCAGTACACAAATTCAGTTTTCAATTAAGTCAGCTTAGTGCAGACACACTCATCATTAGAGCTATTAAAACAGCAACAAGGTCAAACATTAACACTGCTGTATGATACCTTTTACATAATATTCTGCATTTTGTTCTTTCTAGTGCCCCATCAAGTTAATAATCAAGCACTCAACACAAGAAAGATAACACCCCAAAACCTTATTCTTCTCAGAAACCTAGAGTTAAAATGAGGAGCAACTCAACTATTACAGACATCATGGACAATATGGCTTAGCTAACACTGGCCTTCTGAGAAAAGTGTCACAGAGCTGGATCACCAGCTTATACCCCACCTGCAAACTTAGAACTAAAATAAAATCTGTAACCATAAATGAGTTACCAAGCAGTAACAAGTCACCATAGTTAAGCTGAGCCACAGTAACTGACTGTGTTCCCAGCTAGTCACAAATGCACAGAAATGTTCTGAACTTTTTCATCTGTGTTTAAATTACTGCTTTTTAGCATGCACCTGCACTAGCTAGATACTCATTCACCACCACTTAACATGATGTAACTGAAAATGTTTATGTATGATCTCTAATTTAAAGATTTAAAAACTATTACATTTTACAAGTTTCTGGATTTTTCAACACTATTTTACCTGCCTAAAGAATCCCAGTTAAAGCATTTTTCGCTGTTTTATTAGCTACTAAGTCTAAATCAATCCAATGAATACTAATATGTCAGTATTCACAAGAATACAAGCAATTTGTATTGTTCCACCGGAAGTTGACTTCACATCTGAAACACTACACTTTCTCTCAACAGCATATAAGCTCTTGATTCGAGTGAAAAGCAACTCAACTGAAGTCTCTACTTTTTCATATATTAATATGTGAATGCATGCAAATGTTAAATGATATGGGAAAAGTGGGAGAGAAAAATGAAAGAACTGCAGATGAGTAATCGTATTTTTTACCCATGAAGCTGCAAACTGTTCTGTGTTGTCCACTTCTTCCACACATCAATATTTTTCCTCATGGTTCCATCTCCACTGTGACAGAGATTGAACAAATATGTATTATTTGTGGGTAAAACTAATTTCATATCAAAGTAATATATAGCATCAAAAAATTAAGTCCCTCTCCCATGTTAACTACTTCTCCTGTCCTGTACTGTTTGTACTGCAGTGTTTTTTGTGCTTCAGTATTCTGACCGTGAGTTAAAAAATTGTAGCCCTTCAATTGAACAAATTTAAGTACTATTTGGAATGAAAAAAGTTCACCTTGATTTGGTATCTTCTCAATTCGGCCAGTTTCAGACAATGACCTGTTTTACAAATGACTATAAACTGTAACAAGAAGCTACTCTAAAAGCATAACTCAGTAACACAAATATTCTAGCACTGCACTTAATGAAACAGAATCTGTGCATTGAAGACTGCATGCAAGATACCTGCAGGGGACATCACATAAAATCCTGTCATAGAAGAGGACCTCTTTTCTTCCATTAACATCTATCTGCAGATTAGGAATGCTGGAAGCATCATGATTTACCACCATGATGCAAGGACTGTTTAATCTCTTCGCCTGATGAACCAGCAAATAGCAGCGCTTGTTGTCAACATCATTAGCAATCACAAACCCCTCTGCAAGTATAAAATAGTGGTAAGATGCTTTGCTGTTCAATGGCTGAGGAAATTTTTTTAAAAGTTTATAGCTTTATCTTCAAAGTTGTGTAAACAGTTGTGTAATCTCTCACTAGAGATTGTTACTTAAAAGACTCCTTCATGAATAGAGGACCCTTTAGTGAACATAAAACATCAAAGTATGTTAACGTTTAACTGATGCAACAAATACGACCTCAGAGTTGTAAAACCCTCATACCAGAGAAATCCTTCATTTCCACCAAAGACAAATTCTATACATCAGCACGTTTTCAGCAGAACACTGAGAGAATCCACACCCTCCAACTTCACAGCTTTTATGAGAAATATCTTCAGTGAGCATCTAACTGAAAGTAAAGATTCTGCAGTATAAAAATATAAATAAATACCATGACCATTTTAAGGCTAAAGCAGCTTAATCTGGTATTTGCAGGATACCACTAACACAACAAGGGCTCATGGGCCCTTACTAAGTAACCCTTATTTATAGAAAAAATTCAAGTCTGACTAAATACACTGTAGCATGAACTGTGAAGATACATATATATATACACATATACAAAATCCATCTCTCTCCTTCAAGCCAAGGAAATTTATGATCTTTCAAGGAAATGTAGGATACTTTCTATCTAACTCAAGCCACTTTAGGAATTCAACATGCAGTTATCTATCTGGGATATTAAAAGTAAACTTATACAGGAAAAAGCAGAAATTCAAAATCAAAAGTTTTTGGCAGTTTTTCCAGACTTACTGGGAAAAGGAACATTCATGTCTGCATGCAACATTTCAATGAGTTGTGCAGTCTTGGATCCAGGTGCAGCACACATATCTAGAATCTACAAACACCAGAAAGTTAAACAGAGTCTTACCTTGTACTTTTTAAACGCTTGAGAAGTTTACTATGCGTTATTTAAATTAAATATTTTTGCATACAACTGCAGAATTATGATTGTTCTGAACACCAATTTGCAAAAACACAGAGTACAGTTCTGTTCTTTGTATGCCCTGCAGAATGCAGCTTTATTGATGAGGGTCTAAAATACAACAAAGACTTTGATTTGTAAGGAACAAATACATCAGTTGAAAAAATTTGAAAGCTAAAGATAAATATTAGATACAAGGATATGGTCCTTCTATCAGCTCACGAGCAATTCCAAATCAATTGCAACTTTACATATACACACAAACCTACATTTCAGAGCAAATTGTACTTTAATTATCAGTAAATTAATGACAGGCTAACATGGTTTATTATATAATTTTATAAAAATGAACTGCTATCTCTCCTCGCACATTTGCATTTTAATGGGAAAAAAACCAAAAAACCCAACCCAGGGCATCATAAATTGGCTGCTTCTTTATTCTGGAAGTAGCTGGGAAGTATTTGAACAGTAATTGGGCAGCAGAATAGAACAGCACAGACACCAACACCTCATTTCCAGCTTAATTATACCTCCTGGTTCATCACAAACTTGGTGTGTGATGGAGTCATTTATAGAGTCATTTTTACAGTGGATCATTTGGCAGCTAACAGTGTTTTCTTAAGTAAGAAAGCTGAAGAGTCTTTCCTTTAAGATACAGATTTGCATAGACATTCACTTGAGTTACAGTTAGCAATCTGTACTCTAACCACTACCAATTATTTGGCCTAACAACTTTATAAAACAGAAGCTTGCAACTTCTTCAAAAGACAGAGAAGCGAAAACCACCTGGCAGAGAACATGATCATTTGGATCTGGAAACTACATCTGTTCACAGTGTGATGTGGATAGCAGGAAGCTAAAAACAATCATCTTGCTTTAAAAGGGAGTTGAAATATGAATGTGTAACTTCAATGTAGCTAAATAAATTTAAATTTTCAAAGTTCTGTAACTACTTAAATCTAAGTGTTTTTTCACAGGGTATTAAATAAAGCTGAAAATGCAGATGTTCCATTGCTATTTGTGAACTGAACACTAACGGATTGGTGTGGTTTACATGCAGAAAACATAAAAAATACCGACACAAACCAGAACTGTATATCCGCATTGAAACTGCTGCTGTAACTTGCACTTTAATCAAACTATCTTGCTAGAAAAAACTCTAGTACACAGTATGTTCTAGTTACCTTGTGATGAGGGTTGACATTAAGCAGTAGAGGTGGGATCATACTAACAGCCTCCTGACGACTTATATTTCCCTTGAAAGAAAAAAAACAAAACCATAACAAACTCCTTTTTATTCCATTCCAAAATAATACATTTCTTTTGCAATTAAATTTCTTAAATGTCGATGTAGTAAAATGCTAAAGCAATTGAGACAACAGTATTATAAATTTAGTATTAAATTTTCTTAGCATTTAACAAGCAAAATCACAGAATTTTGCCCAACTGGAATTTCTGATAACTATATATTTACTCCAATTTTATTCATTCTACAGATATAGTTTCTGATCAAAAGATGAGAAACTGGCTGCAACCAAGAAACAAAAGGTAAGTCTTGGTATGGGTACCTACACGCACTCTTTACCAAACATCTATTTTGTAACAGTAATACAGCTGAGAGGAAAGGCAGCAGTCTCAATTTCTCATAATGCATTTAAATAAAGGATTGCTCAGGATATGAAACTAAGAAAAGCATTACAATAATTACAAAGATCTATCCAAAACTTACACATTCTGTCTCGCTAACCAGAAACTGATGAAACTTTTCTAGTTGTGGTGACTTGCGTAAGATTTTTCTGCTTAAGTTGGTGTGCCAGGCTAACTCTTCTGGATACCTGGGGGGGGAAAAAGAGAAAGAAAAAGGCTAAAGACATAAAGAAACCAGTTTGTTAAGCTGGAAAACGGGAACACGTGGGGTTTACATTTCCAGCTCACCCACCAGCTCAGCGACTGCGGCATTTCCACTTTTTGGCCATCCACCTCCAGGTCTTGCAGTTCCTTAAAGTACTTTTCCTTCAAGCAGTGGAGAATCTCTTTGGCGTGACTGCACGGGAGAGAGAGAGACACCCGCAGAAGATGACCGCATCCACACGCACCTTCTCCAGCCTACAGACCGCCTCTGCGCTAAAAACCTCGGGCACCTGCCAGCCCCGGGCACCCGGGGAGCAGTGGGGAGCGCCGGTCCCTCATCCCACCCCCCCGATCCCCTTGCCCGGCCCCCCTCCAACCCACTCTGTCTCCGACCCTCACCATCCCAGCCCCGACCTCCCCTACCATCCCTTCAGACCCCCTCCCCCACCTCTACCTGCCCCCCACCTGCACACCCCCCAGCCCCTACCTCCGGTACCCGGTGATGCGCAGCGTGGCAGGCAGCGGCTCCCTCAGCGCCGCCATGAAGGCGTCCCACTCGCCGGCGGGCACGATGCCCAGCTCACGGTAGTACCGCTCGAACAGCTCGTTCTCCTTCACGATCTCGGGGTAGCCACCAGACCAGCCCTGAAACATGCCGCTACCATCAGTCCACCAGCCCTACCTCTCCCCACCCGCTCCGGCCCGCCCTGGCCTGGCCTGGCCCGGCCCAACTCTCACCGTTTGGTCCCCATCGCCGCCGCCGCCGCCGCCGCTCCGCTGCTGCTGCTGCCGCCTGCGGTCGCGCGCCCGGCGGCCCATGGCGGACAGGCGCCGGCACAGCCCTACCGCTCGACCCGCCGTGTGTGCGGCCGCTCCCGTCCGTCCGTCCCGCCGGTACCGCAGGGCCCCGGCAGCTGCGGGCGGGACGGGGTGGACGCCGCGTGCTGGCCCCCACCGTGCGCACGCGCCGGCCCCGCCCCTACCCCTCCGCCCTTTTCCCGGGCGTCACGTCGCGCCACCGTCACTGCCACCCCCCCCTCCGCCTCCACCTCAGCCTCAGCCGTCGCCGCCCCGGCGGAACTTCCGTTGCCTGCGGGCGACTTCCCCCGCCAAGGGGCCGGAGGAGGGAGGGGCGGGGAAAGGGACGCGGCCCCTGCACCGATTGGCCAGTGGCGGCGGTGGGCGTGCCGCCGGCCGAGCGATGAATGGAGGCGGTGGGGCGCGCGGGCGGATGGCTGGGTCTGAGACTGAGGCTGGGTCTGAGACAGGCGCAGGCAGGATGGGGCTCGGTGGTGGCGGCGGCGGCGGCGGCAGTGGTGGCGTCGTGTGCGGGTTCTGGCGGCGGGTGTCGGGCCCGGAGGAGCGGCGGCTGCTGGAGCTCCTCTCCTACGGGCTGGTGGGGCTGGGTGCCGCCTCCGCCCTGCTGCTGCGCTTCATCCCAATGCCCTACGGCCGCTACTCCTCCCGCCGCTTTGGCTGGCTGCTGCCCGCCCGCCCCGCATGGATGCTGCAGGAGCTGCCCTCTCTTCTCGTCCCGCTGGGGCTGGCTGCCTGTGGCGGGGCCACTGCAGCCGCCTGGCCCAACCGGGTACTGCTGGGCTGCTTCGTCCTGCACTACGCGCACAGGTGCGGCCCGGGGGTGGGGGACGGTGTCGGCGAGCACCGGTGGGGCTGGGGTGCTTGGCACGGCGGGGGGGGAGGGGGGATTCCTTCGGGTGCTCCCGCTCGGGTTTACCCCAAAAGCGGGAGGATGCTGATGGTGGGAGAGAGCGGTTCTGTGGCAGGTCAGGGTCAATCCGGAACAGAAACTCCTGTCTGCGGGGACTGAGGTTCTGCTGCTAAGTAATGCCTATTCTATTAAGCAAGCGATTATTGTCTTAAATAATAATCACTAAAATATTTTCTGCTTCTCTGCATTGAGACATTCCGTATTTGTCAAGATCTGAGCTAGTAATCGCAGCAATGCGGCGCTTGCTGCTTTGTGTCGCTCTGGTCGAGCGCTAGGGCACCTTTGGAAAATTGCCTAAAAATACAGAGGGAGGTGATCTCCGTGTGCCGCATCTTCTGTTCTGCAACCCTTGTTGATGACACCCGCTTAAGCAATGACTTGACCTGGTAGTCTTAAAGACAGCGTGTTACAACAAGAAAAGTTCAGTTCTGGATGCTGATATAACAATTTTAATATTATGAAACAGAGTCTGTTTTTTCAATTGGGTAGTTCAAGCTATTTTCTAATTAATTATGTCTTTCAACAGCTTTATTTTCAGCAGCTGGACTCGATGTTCATGGTCCCAACTCAGGGTGTTCAGTGATTCATTAAAACACTGGAGAAGCTTAGGATGATTGTCCCATGTAGTCAGTGGCATCTGGGTAGTTTGTAAAGATATTCAGGAGAAGGGAGCTTAGTTGCAGCTCTGAGATTTTGGTGTTCTCTTCAAGTAACTGACAATATTTATGGGTAGCTCTGGACAAGTAATTTTGCCACTGTGCTAATTCACCAGAAGTAGATTTGTCAGACTAATTTTAAGCTGACCATGTAGCTGATCTGCAGTTACTTTCCAGTGCTTATTGTAAGAGGCTGTTGCTTTTGTCCAGAGGTATTCCACATCCTCACAGGTGAGGGGGATGTGACAGTTGCCCTGGTGGCTTGACTGGCTTGCAAACCCCTGAGTGTCCCTTTTGCTGTTCTTAAGAGTGAAGACATTGGCTCTGGCATGGAATCTAACTCATCCTCAATGGCTGGGAGAAGCTAGAAATGCAAGGCATGGAGTTGTACGGAAAGCTGAGCTGTGCTGCAGTTTCTTTTTGCCAGTTGCTTATTGCTGGTGCCTGTCTGAAGGGCTGTTCTGTAGGTGAACACGGACTGGAAAAGGTCTCCATTGTCTAATTTCATTTGTTGTAATGTAGCGGGCTTTAAATAATCGTGTTAATTAATTTGTTACGCTTTTCTGAGTGCTATTATGCTTTTGCTTCCTCTGGAAAGACTCCTTTTAGGCAGTAGTTCTGGGTGGCTGGAAAACCTGAAAAATTCTCAGGCTTCAATAATCCTCCTCCTAAATCCTTTTAGATTGTAATTAAATTGATAAGTGATTAGGAGTTGGCTAGTTACACAGAGAACAAAAACCTTCACCTGCTTTTCTTGTTTGGAGCTCGTTTGTTTACTCTTGTAATCCAGGGGGATAGCAATCAAAATTCCTTTCCTAAATAGATGGCACTTGTGGATTTGTCACCTCTTCAGGAGGCATCACAGGGTGTAGATCAAGACTGTCAAGGCAAAGCAATCTGTGCTTTTAAGTGAATTTTTTTTTTTTTTTTTAGGGCAAGGAGGAAGCTGATCTCAGTTGGGTTCATGTGTAGGGGACTGACTCATATCTCTGGAAGTTCTGGTGGATATGGTGCAGGGATTGTGTGACCTGGCTCGTTTCTGAAAGATTGATGATATCTCTGAGGATTTAGGAACAAAGGAGGATGAGAATATGCTGTGCTCAACATCACTTGCCTTCACTGCACTTTGCAAAGTAATTGGTTTGGATACAAATTCCAAAATTTGTGTCATAGGAGGAGAAGGGAGTGATCTCCTAATTCCAATAGGCAACAAAACTAATGTTTAGGTGTTAAATATAACTTCTGAATCAGGATCAAAGGCTCTGCTGAGAAGTTGAAGAGTGGGATAATGTAGTCTATGAGTTACAGTTTGAGACAACAGAAGTATCTTTTCTCTGGACAACAGGTTTTTTATTTCCTTGCTCACTGTAGGTCACTCATATTTCCTCTTCTGATCCGGCAAGGAAAACCCACACCATTTTTCACTTTCGTGCTAGCACTTCTGTTCTGTGTTTACAATGGATACTTGCAAGGCCGAAGCTTAAGCAACTATGCAGAATACCCTTCAGGCTGGTTAAAAAATCCATGTTTCACTACAGGTGAGTTAAAACATGTTGTGAGGACATTGTCTTCACAGCTTTTTACTTTTCACTATAATTTTATAATATCCTCTTCCTGTTTTACAACTGTTCTCATAATGAATTGTCTCTTTTGCTGTAGCTGGAAGCCTTTTAACACTGTGTATTTCAGAACTGTGGCCTGACACTTCTTTTCACAGTAGCAGTGCTAGATAAGCTGGCTGTCATCACCTATTCTTTAGCACCAAAGTAGATATGGGTCATGTATTTTTTTCAGTATGGGAACCCAAGGCCTTAAATGGAACCATCAGCATACAGGTTGAGAACAAACAAGGCAGATTTTACCTATGACATGTAGATTAAATTGATATCCCTTGTTTCTTGATGCTGTAGGTACTGAAGGCTTATATACAGTCAAAACAAAGTTAATTAATGAAGTAAAAATCTGGTATGAGCAGCTGCTAAATACTGAGATACCACTTCTAATGCCAAAAGTCATTGATGTTATGACACTGAAATATTCATACACACATGCAGCAACCTATCCACCCCTGTAACAGGAGTGGCTTTTGGCAAAGAACAAAGCTAGCCCACAAGGAAGGGGTGGAGGGGCTGATCATTCATAAACTCCTATCAGGAAGTGAGGTTACATTTATATTTGAAGCCATGCATATGATATATCTTATGCATATGCATAAGATGTTTAGTGGCCAAGAATTGTCTTTATCCTATTTTTTCTTACCTAAGCATCTACTTTTGCCTGCTGTCAAAAACATAGTATAATTTTACAAGGAAATTTTTACAGACAGAATAAGTAGTTTTTTATCCTTATTATATTTTTATTGCAGATGAGAGTAGGGCACTGCTAGATGCTGTCATGACTAAAAGATTTAAATTTAAATTAAAAAATTTAAATTTTGGATTAATTTAAATCACAACAGATTACCTTGCAAAGATTAGGAGGCGGTAGTGCTTGTGGTCTAAAAATGGAGAAATTGATACGCAAAGGAATGACTTTAGTGGATGCTAGGCACTTCAACATACTTGAAATTCTCTTGGTACCTCTGAAATTTCTGTTTCCTCAAACTTGGATACAACAAGAAAGCTGATGAAAAGGTCTGTTGATCAAAACTGTTGGAGACTGATGCAATGCAGACTTTTTTCTAGTGTTCTACTTTAGTACCTTAATCAAAACAGTATCTCAGTACTGTAAAACATCTCAGTGCTGTAAAAAATCCGAGTAAGGAACTGTCAATAAATTCTTCATTACTCCATGCAAAGCACAACAAAGTGGTGTGATTAATCAGGTACTGCATGTTACAACTTACATGATTTGTTATTTCTTACACCTTAGCTCCTTGCAAAAGCCACACTGCTTGGCTTCTACTTGGGAAACAGATATTACAGGCAGGCAGTTTCTCCCACACAGATGTGCTGTCCCTAGAGCTGCTCCCCCCATTGCTTTCTCCCCCATTTCTGCCATGGCTGTGAACCTCCTCTCCCTCCCCCTCATGTAACATGTATTTCAGGCGGGGCAGAAATGTTTTCCCTGGTCGTCCCCCCTCTGCCTCCCATGAGACCCCTCCCTGGGTACCTGGGTCTCCCTGTCACACAAAGCAGAAGCTCCCCTGATGTTCAGGGTTTTTGCAGAGCTCAGTGTGTGGGGAGGACCAGTGGCATCTGTTCATAAAGCTGGCCTGTGTAGAGTTGGCTGTGGGGAGTTACCCTAGACTTAATGGCTAACTTTCTGTGCATCAAAACTTCCCTTCACAGCAGCTCTGCAAAGCAGGGCAGTGCCTGTAATTCAGAAGGTGCAGGTGTTGGAACATCAACACCCAGTCTTGTGTGAGGCTTTTTATCTGGCAGTACGGCAACCGAGCACACGGTGCCACCTCTGCTTTCCACACAGAAGAGACATGAAGAGAGCATGGGCACTGTCCATGTGTAGATACTGTCTTGTGACTGAGGGATGGTAGTATCTCTTCCAATATCTATAGGCATCGGGATGCTCCAGAAGATCTTGTGCCTGCTTGGCAAGCTTAACTGCACAGTCTGAGCTGAGGCATTGGTTTTCTTGAAGTGCCTACAAGGTGCTTTCAGTGTGGCTGTAGAAAAGGGCCTCCTGCTGCTTTTCTATAGCATCTTGCACTGAGTATTGAAACCAGAGCAGGGAGGTGAGCCAGACAGTAGTTAACTTTCTGCCACTGTGAAATACCCTGCAGAACAGGAGTATGTCTTTTTGCATGAGGTTCTATATGGGTGAGGGTGAAAAGAGCACTGGTGCAACAATGCACGTGTGCTCTTCTATTGTTTGGTAATGTAGACCTAGTTACTGTCCTTCTTATGCAAGTGCTCTTGTAGTATGAACCTAGACCTTAATCCTCATGTTTGTCCTGATCTTGAGTTTAATAGTCTCATGATGTCACCTATGCTTACCTACACAGGTAACAGTCTCCAAAATTATGGTGGCATTTCAGAGAAATCAAAGGGTCTCAAATTTCCTCTCCTGAAGAAGAAATTTGGTATTCTTTCTAGAACTTATACTAACTTTTAGTATAGATTTTTCCTCATGCAAATTCTAAAGTAAATTAGTAGAAATACTGTTTACATTTAAGTAGAAGTAATTTCTGCATTTTAAGAAATGTATTTTCAAATTATCATATAGGTAGAAATAATTACTTTCTTAGTTGTATGAATAACATGCCTTATTTTCCAAAGTAGTCTCAATCTTCTCTGACAATTAGCAAATTGGTACATAACTACTAAGCTAAGCTAAGAGAAACAAAGTATTTTTATTGCTGGATTCAATGTTCACTGGGTAGAGATCTCCTTTGAAGGAAAAGAGTTAAAACTATCAGTTTTCCTAAATAGAATTCAACAGCATTTGAGTTTTTTACCCTGTGTTTTTGAATGTTGTCATTATGCTAATTGGTCTGTGAATTCCTCATGACATTGATTTAATCGATGTTATGATGATACAATTACATTGTCTCTATAGTTGAAAGGCTTATGGTAGAATTTTACTTCAAAAGACACTTTCATATACCATATGCACACCTTGCTAATGGAAACTTACTGTGCTGTATGATCAAAAAGTTAAGAACCATGTTTGTTCACGGGGCTGAACCTGATACTAGTTTTTTAATGTCAGCAGAATATAACAGGCTAATCAAACAACATTCTTTATATGTATAGGTAAATATGGAGGGATCTTTAACACAGAGACCTCATTTTTTTCTGCAATGCAATTATTTCCTCATAATCCATTTGGAAGCAGAGTGATAGGTCCTTTAGGTAAAAGCAGCCTATCTAACAACTTGTTTGAGAGGCAAGGTCTACTTATAGGTAGCTTCACTTTGAAATGTAGCTGAAGTCTTGGTACAAGATGGTCTGGCAGCTTCCTACCCTTGCAACAGACGTGTTTACACATCTGGATATCCACTTTGTGTCTTTGCTGAGATGGCCATACTACTGCATTTCTCTGTATTGAACAAGAACCTTCTGAAAGACTCAAGTTATGGATTTAAAAAGACAAAACTTCATCTGATTTGTGAAGCGACTTTGCTCTAGAAGCACATTACTGGCATTTTCTCGGTAATTTAAATAAAAATCAGTCACTTTGGAGGTGGATTTTAAACTGTCCAACAGATTACTCTCAAAACCCAAATCTTGTCTGGTCCTAGGAATAAGGAATGCTGCCTTCAAAGGAAGGTAATACAGGTTTCATGTAGCAGAAGACTCAGATTGTAAGGGTGAAAATAGTGAATTTCAATCCTAAATTCCTTATGATTTATCCCATGCAATTATGTCAACAAGACAAATAAGAATGCAACAATAATCTCAGTTTCTATGAAAAACTGGTTTAAATGGCTAAAGCGTTTTGCTGAATAACACAAGTAAATGGTGCATACCTTCCTTCAAAATTTACTTTTTTTACAGCACAGAAGTCTATTGTGGAAACTCTGGTATATTGCCAGTAAAATTAAAAAAAAAAAAAAGGAGGGAGGGCGGGAGAGAGATGATGACCAAGATGCATTCTTCTGGCAGAAATGAGAGGCTGTTTCAGTGTTTAAAATTTTAATGTTTTGGGTTTTTTATGTGCAAGTTAAGGAAACATGCACACTACATCTGTACACATTTTTGTAAGTCTAGCAACATAGGAGTTGTACTCTAAAGCTTATTCTTATGTAGAGATCTGTTGATTACTGTGAGCTCTGCTGACTGAAGAGCAGCACGTGGGACTGGGATTGTGCAGGATGTCACCAGAATTGCTTATACTGCTTACATTGCTACTGCTTTGAGATAAAATGCCCAATATGTGTTATATGGCTGTAGGCTGTGTTCTAAAAAAGCACTTTGGCTCACATTATTAAAGGTTGTGTTCTGAATATCTCTCTTTAGGTTTTATAGGATGGTTGGTTGGCATGGCAATCAATATTCATTCTGATCATATTCTCAGAAATTTGAGAAAACCAGGTGAAACTGGTTACAAGATACCAAGAGGTGAGTAAAAATGTTACAGAAGTCTGTATAGCAAAATAAGCCCCACCTCTTGTATGTGGAGAGGTGGAGAGAGATGGGACTTTGAGCCAACAGGAGGCTGAGGGGGATCTTATCAGTGTTAATAAATACATGATGGGGGGGAAATGAAGAAGAGGGAGTCTGGGTCTTAGTGGTGTCTAGTGACAGGTCCAGAGGCACTGAGAACAAAATAAAAAGACATGAAATTACATCTGAACATGGTTTTTTTCTGTAAAGGTGGTCAGACACTGGAAGAGGTTGCCCAGAGAGGTGCCGGAGTTTCCAAGTGTAGAGTTACTCAAAACTTGACTAGACATGGTCCTGGGCAACTTGCTCTAGTGGACCCTACTTGGCCTTTGGAAGTTGGACGAGGTGATCTCAGAAGGTCCCTTCTGACCTAAAATGATTCTGTGTGAAGATGACTTTCTAAAGCTTGGTGTATGTTGGGGAACATAGTAATTTATTATATTAGAGGAATCTGGAAATAGCAGTTGCCTACCTCAATAAGTAGTGTGGGAAATATCTTAATTTTTGTTTCTCATAAGCCAAGTGTTCCAAGGGATCTGTTTCATGATATTACGTGGCTTATGTGAGTGTTAATTTTTTGGCCAACTTTGGCTGTATTTTTAAAAAGTGGTAAAAATGCAACATAACATTCCATAGGTTTTATGAGAACCAGCAAGCAGGTAGAGAAAAGAGATCTAAAATGTCATCCCAGTGTGGGGGCAGAAGGGGAAGAAAAAGTACTCTGCAGCTGTGTGTGTGGCTGGCTTATCTTGTGTTGTCCCATGTATGAAGAAGGAGGGATCTTGGGTAATCAGAGGGAACAACTATTGCTCTAAGGGAAGTACAGAAGTCCAGAGGAAGTCAGGCATTATAAATTCTGTCCTTCATGAGAAACTGGAGAATATGAAAGGACTTCTTAGGAAGACTATTGAGGTGTTAAGCTTTGTTGACACTTTTGGAAACATTAGACTCTCCCAGGCATATTACACTCTGTGAGAGCATAAAAATAATGGTTGCCTCTGAATTCTGCTCTTTCTCTAAGTGTTTCATTTACTTGTTACTCACTTTTAGTTTTGAGTGAGATTTTTAAACGAAGCTGGTGTGTGTATATATATATATGTGGCAGAAAACTTTTCTCACCAAGACAGTAATTTGTAAAAAAACATGTAAGTCCAAGTGCCCATGTGAAAAATTAATATGAACATACTGGGCTATATTCAGTGTACAAAAAACATTGGGAAGGAAATAAGTTATTTGTTGCACAATCAGGAGGAGCTGGGGTTTTTTGTTGTTTTTTTGCTGTTGGTGTTTGGGTTTTTTGATATTGCTTATCCAATTTAAGTATTATAATTCTGCTTCTCTTGTCACAAAAGTGAAGTAATTAAGGCAAGGTCAAAATATGTCCTTTATTACACTTGGCAAATACTTGTTTTAGTCCCACTGCTAAAACATATACTGAGATGTTATCAGTTTGTACACAAACTTTGGAATTAGGGTTAAAGGTCCTATTTTATAAAATTCCCAGCAGGTGAGTACTGATTGTTTATGTGTAATTGGCTGCAAAACAAATTTAAAATAGACTGCTAATTACTTCTTTCACTGAGTGCCAGGGCTGAAGCAGCAGACCTGATGGAGGGGTGAGAACAAAAGTGCAATGCAGAGAATAAATTTGGAACTTTAATTCATACTAATAGTATTCTCTATAATTGACTTAATTACTGAAATCCTTAAATTAAACATTGCATGCTAATTAATCTTATGAGTATTTTCTGGGTCTCTTAAAAGAAAGCATTTTTTCTCTTTTACATATTTTTAAAAGTTTATTTTATGATTGAGACAGTTTGATATCATTGTTACATAATTATTTACAGAGGTCTGAACTCAAATCTGATAAATCTGCTTTTTTGTGATTTAAAGACAAAAAATTGAAGGTCTTCCTTAGAATGAGGTCTGAAGCGATTCTCCATAGTACAACTTGGACTGAAAAGCACTGCCTCCTCTGCCTTTAAAAATTGTATACAGACTTTGATGCTAGAGCTCTTATTTGACTTACTGTAAGAGACAGCATTGATGACTTAAGGGGCTTTTAAAATAACTCTGTGTCCAACTTTCAGGAGGAATGTTTGAGTATGTCAGTGGAGCCAACTTTTTTGGAGAGATCCTGGAATGGTTTGGGTTTGCCCTTGCCTGCTGCACCATTGAAAGCCTTGCATTTGCAGTGTGCACGCTTTTCATCTTGAGTTCAAGGGCTAAACAACACCACCAGTAAGTATTTGTCTTATAATTTCTTTAGTCTCTATGCCACACTTCATTTCCATTTCACAAATTATGTCTCATCCCATAGGGATGTTGCAGAGCAAGTCTTATGGAAGACTCTGCTGCAACCATGGAGAATATGATAGAGAATACTCTGAGCAGAATCAAGCACTGCAGAATTTCAGTGGGATAGTACTCTGCATGAACACACACAATGTACAATGAGGTGGTCAAATTAATGTTTAAATTAATGTAGTTAATCCTGGATCTGTAAAGATTATAGATGAGTTTGGAAAAAATTGTGTTCATTGATCATATACTATACTTCCCTTGCAGCTCAAACTTGTGTCTGTTATAGTAAAATTTCCAAAATCACTCAAGCCTTCTGTGACAGGCACACTTTGTAGTCAGGTCTATATCATACTGTCTGTAATCAAGTGTACAGACAATATTTAATATCACCTACCAGAACTGCTTTCATGAAGTCTTTGCTCTGTAATGAAACACTCTGACTTCTAATGTACTGTAGTCATAATGGGACTTTTCTGCTAACAGAAGGATCATAGTTTGAGAATATTTGTTTTTTCAATAGATTCTCTTTAAGGAACACCGTTCTAAAAGAATTTTAACATACTAATCTTATTTTGGTTATTTTCAGCTTCCTGCTTTGGTTCTCACACTGAAACTTAGTGGCATAAGAGGAAATAAACATGAGTTTATGGAAGAAAAAGGCTGAAAAAAATGCCATTGCTAACAGTCCATTAGGGCAGCCTATGTCTAGTGGAGTCTTGAAAATCTCCAGAAATGCAGGTTTACTTGCCTCTTAGTTGTAGGGTGTTCCAGATCTGTATTACCCTCCAAGTGAACAAGTTTTTTTTCTACTATCTAACCTGAACTTTCCAAGCCTGTTGCCCATGACTATTTTTTTGTTTTACCACCTGCTATTACTGAGCAGAGTTGCAGAATGCCTTGGGTCAGGAGGAGTTTCTGCAGGTTGTCGAATCATCTGGTGTGACCTGCTCCAACCAGGGCTAACTGCAGGGCTCTACCTGGTTGCCTAAGGCCTCATCCAGTTGAGTTCTGCTTGTCTACAAGGGTGGAGGTTTCAGCACATCTGTGACAAAGCACTGGAACAGGATTTTTCTCATTCTTGTGTGGGAAAAGGTTTTTTTTTTTAATCTTGATGTTGGAATTTTCCATGTGTTAACTCCTATCCCTTGCCATTTGTCTACTTGCTGTGCAGGAATGGCCTCTGCCTTCTCTCTCATACTGCTGTAGGTAGTGGAATGCTGGAATCAGATCTGTCTCTTAACTTCTTTTCCAGGATGAACAAGCCTGGTTCCCTCAAAGAAAGACCAGGGAGAGCCTTCATCCCCTGCTAGATTTAGGAGGAAACATGGCAGTGAGGGGTGAGGGAAAGGTGGAGGTGCTTAATGCCATAGTACTGAGATGGTACTGAGGGCATTCAGACCCTCAAGCTAGGAGATGGGTAGCTGGATGACTGTCCCACAATGCTGGAGGAGGTGGTCAGTGATCTGCTGCACCAGATAAATATACACCAGACTAGGGGACCAGATGGGCTACACCCAAGGTGCTGAGAGAGCTGGTGGGGGTGCTTACCAAGCCACTTCCTCTCATTTATGAGCAGTCCTGGCTGACCAGGGAGGTACCAACAGGTTGGAAGTCAGCCAGTGTAAACACCTGTATATAAGAAGGGATGGAAGGGTAAGCTGGGAAATTACAGGCTTTCAGTTTGACTTCAGTGCTGGGGAAGCTGATGGATCAGATCATCCTGAGTACATTATACACCACTTGCAGGAAAACCAGGTGATAAGGCCCAATCAGCATGGGTTTATGAAAGGCAGATCCTATTTGACAAAACTGATCTCCTTTTGTGACAAGGTGACCTACTGTCTGTCTTGGCTTTAGTATGGCATTTGTCACTGTTTCCCTGGAGAAACAGCCAGAAACTCTCTCCTGGAGAAGCTGGCAGCTCAAGGCTTGGGTGGGCATGTGCTTTACTGGGTTAAAAACTGGCTGGATAGTTGGACTCGGGGAGTTGTGGTCAATGGTGTTAAATCTACTGGTGGCTGGTCACGAGTGGCATCCTTCAGAGCTCAGTACTGGGCCACTCCCATTGAAAGTCTTCATCAATGACCTGGATTTATCAATTTCCTCTTAGTAAGTTTGCAGATGACACTAAGCTGGGTGGACGTGTTGATCTGCTGGAGGGTAGGGAGGCTCCACAGAGGCATTTAGACAGGCTTGATCGATGGGCCAAAGCGAATTACTTGAGTTACAATGGGGGCAAATGTCAGGTATAGTGCTTTGCTGGAACAACAGCCCCCACCAGCACTACAGGCTTGGAGAGGAGTGTCTGGAGAGCTGCCCAGCAGAGAGGAACCTGGGGGTGTTGATTATCAGTCAAACTGAATGTGAGCCAGCAGTGTGCCCAGATAGCCAAGAGGGCCAATGACATTTTGGCTTGTATAAGGTATAGTGTGACCAGGAGGAGCAGGGAGGTGATCTTAGCCCTGCACTCTGCACTGGTGAGGCCACACCTTGAGTACTGTGCAGTTTTGGGCCCCTTACTACAGAGAGGACATTGAGCTACTTAAGTATGTCCAAAGAAAGGCAACAAAGCTGATGAAGGGTTTGGAGCACAAGTATTACAAGGAGCAGCTGAAGGAGATGGGGTTGCTCTACTCTGGAAAAGAGGAGGCTGAGAGGAAACCTTACTGCTCTCTACAACTACCTGAAAGAAGGTTGTAAAGAGGGGAGGGATCAGTCTGTGAAATGAAGCTACAAGTGACAGGACAAGTAGTAGGCTTAAGTTGTGCCAGGGGAGGTTTAGATTGGATTTGAGGAAAAATTTCTTCACTGAAAGGGTTGAAACAGGCTGCACGTTGGAACAGGCTGCCCAGAGCAGTGGTGGCATCACCATTCCTAGAAGTATTTAAGTCATAGACATAGTGCTTAGGGTTATGGCTTCATTAAGGTCTTAGTGTTAGGTAAATGGTTGGATCTGATGATCTTGAAGGTGCCTTCCAAACAAGGTGATTCTGTGAATGTGTCCTCTTATGAATTATATATATATAGCTGTTCCAGCTATGTGGTTCTCTTAATGACCATCTCTTGGATACTTCTCCAGTTTGTGGACATTTCTGGTGTACAGGAAGATGAAAACTGGAGGAATTAATGCAAACACAATCTCTTGATGGCTGAAAAGTGGAGAATAAATGCTTTCATAGATGAGACTTGTGGCTCTATGCTTGTTTAGCCTTCATCATTGCAGTGTTTCGTTACTGGAGTCATGTCCAACTTGTCCACCAAGATATCCATATCCTTTTGTGCAGATCTGCTATCTGGCCAGTCAGTGTCTGGTCTGTACTTTTGCACTGAGCCATTGCATTCCAGTTGCAAGGGTTTGCATTTCATTCATAATTTTGCTCCATTGTCTTAAATAACTCTTTCAGTACCTGTAGGCAACAATAACTGGTGCCCCTTAGTCTCTTCCTCACCAGACTAAGCAAAGCCAGGTTCCTTAGCCTCTCCTTGTATATTATGTTCTTCAGGTTCAAACTCCATGGTACGTTTCCACCTGTTTTAATCCTTAACAGTGCTTTTTCAGAGATTCTTGATTTATGGAGTGTTATGTGAATATTGTTAAAGGAAGTAATTTACACTATAGGAAAAATCCACAAAAATGGAAGGGGTACTGAAAACAAAAAAACCCCAAGAAAATAGAAAATCCATGTAAATGATGAGATATTTTGGTGTAGTATGTTTAGTTTGAAAACCTTAAAAAAATACTGGAAAGGATAAATAATGTAATGCTTGTATTCCACAGCTGCAGATTACCATGAGCTGCATGTTTTGTTCTCTGCTTATTCTAGCTTTGACCTTGCAATTGGCCATTAATAATATGAATACCTGCATCTCTAAGAAGCTTGGATAAAGTGAATTTTTTTGTTTTTATGTTTAAGAAGCATGGGAATAAATATTTGAAAATGGGAGTAAATGTCTGTGTTGTATAAGGTGGCCAGACAAATAATAACGTTTTAGTAGTACTATGCATTTATTTTAAAAATTGTCTGTATTTAAAAATAGTGATGATCTTTGAGAGGAATAAGCAGTCAGGCTAGTGTAATGTTTGCCTCATTCAGTTTGATTATCCAAATCCTGACTAACTGAACGTGTTTCTATCTGCAAAGGATTGTTGTTCCCATATGTGAAGTATCCCTTGCTTCCACATGAAGTCATTATGCAATTTGACATGTTATCCCCTCTAATGTTTTTGGTTCCTTCCCCCCTCTACTTGTAAAATGCAAATACTCAGAATACATATGTTTTTAAACAATGGTCTTTTCCTTCCCTGACTGCTCTTACCACCTCTGTCTATTTGATTTCCCACTGCAGGCAGTAGTAACTTTGTTTTGTGATGAAATGTTTTAAGGATTAATGTGGTATATGATGGTTTTCTATCCAGACAACATTACAAAGCCATTTTTCTGTTTTTTAGCCAGAAAACGTATGGATAAAATTGAGCACATTGTACAATCACTTCAGACTCAATACTCATTAGATTTCTGTGTCTGTTTTTCAGATGGTACCTTGAGAAATTTAAAGACTACCCCAAGAACAGAAAAATTGTGATCCCATTTATTTACTGAACTGTGCTTCTAACACTGCATTTGAAGTGGTGGCCCTGTTGTAATAGCTAACACCTCACATGTGTTGGCATCTTAACAACCTACTCTGATCAGCACTGTGGCAAAGCCTTTGCATCAGTGCTGCTTTTAGTTACTGCTTTTGCTTTTAATGAAAACTCGGAATATAATGAATATGGTGAAGAGGAACAAAAATGCTTTTCCAACAGTGGAGCACCATCATGAATACATTATGCAATACATCTGGATTCTTATCATGGGAAGTACTCTATGGGACTTTTGGTACTTCCTCTTCTGCCTCTGCAGGTTTCTGCTGCTTCCACTTGATCTGGCCACACTGTCCTGAGGGTTGTGCCATGACCCCAGTTGCCCTCATTGCAGCTGGATGCTGTGTTCTGCTGTTATTGTTTGCCTGCATAATACAAATGGGTTGATCTTTTCCTTGCTTTCCTAATCCTTTCTTCCCCCACCTGGATTTCCAGGAGAACTGATTATGATGCAGACCAAGGATATTAGACAAATATAGTCACTGTCAGGTGTTATTCCTCTTCCTCTTTGCACTCTTACACTTATGAACACTCTAAATAATACTTTATACCATTTACAGTGACTGCTTTACTGCTACCTTTCCCAAATAATAGATTAAGATTTTCATCTACCTCTGAAATCTGATAACTGTCTCAATATTCATCATGTGTTTTCTCACTCAACATTATTTTTGGAAGGAATAACTATTTGGGATACTTAAGCCAGTTCTAGCACTGTTAACAATTGTGTAATGTTTTCTATCTTATCTTATAAAAAAAATCCTTTAGATTTTTACAAAATTCTTACTATGCTGTTCAAAAAAAAAGAGCAACCCTCAAGTGCCTTCCTTCTCTTGGTAATGGTCTAGATGATTTTATATTTAAAAATGCTGGGGTTTTTTAGTGCTGCTCGTTTTATTAATGCCTGTTCTCATGCCCCTACATTTTTCTCCCAGAGGGCTCTGAAAAGGTTTTCGAAAATGTGGTGGGATTCCAGACATACTTTTGAGTTTCAGGCATATCTCTCCTTTGCATGCTTGTAATATTAAGGAAATTTTTAGGATTGCTGAAAAAAATCTAAAATTCTGCAGAAAACTTAAAAAATCAAACCAAACCCCTCCTCCCCCCCCAAAAAAAATTAAAAATTCCAAACCAGCAGTGAAATAATAATTTTTAAAAAACAACCTCTCCCATTACCATCTCCCATCTCCAAAAAAACCCACCAAACAAAGCAGCCTTACCACAAAACTCCAAAACTCTGCTGTTAATAAACTTTGGAAATCAAACTTTTGGCAAGTGTCTTCTGATCTGTTTACACTGTGTACGTTGGGTTATGTTGTTCAAAAAAAATAGGTAGTATCATTTGGACAGATGCTGAATTTTCCAGTGTGGTATTTCAGTAAACTTTGTCTAAACCTCAACATTCTTTCTTTGCTGATGAATACACTAGTATAGTACTCAATATATCTGATCAATTTTACCTTTAAAATTTTAGGTATTAGTTTTAAAAAAGCTTATTCAAAAAATGAGCAGTGAAAACCAACTTTGTGACCGAAGCTTCTGTTTATCAGTTGTTTCTTCTCCTTTCTGACATGTTTATAAAGTACTTGCTTCACTGAAGTCTTGGATTTCACTAGGGATTTATTCAGTAGTGTAAATAAGTGTAAAAAAAAATGTATACATATCATTATTGATTAAAATAGCAAGGGAAGGAGGGGGGGAGAAAGTGTTAGTCCTGCAGTGATAATATACTCCCACAGCTAAGCCTATGGACTGCTGTGTAGCAAGACGAATCTCTCTTAGGGAACGGCGCTTCAAGGTCCAACCAGGTGTTCCAGCAGAGACTCACGAGTAATGCTCTAAGCCTATGGCTCTCAGAGCTGACCAGCCTGGATCGGTGCTGTTGCTCCAAGAGCAACTGACCTCTCTGCTGGCTTGCTCAGGACTGAGCTGAGCCTGTGTCTTAGGCCTCACCTTTTATTGGCCCCCTGGTCCTGCTCATGCGCAGTGGGGGCCCACCCTATTTAGGCACAGGTGGGCTTGACACAAGCTCATGCTCACTCCCTGGCAATTAGTGGCACCTGATTGCCTTGTTACACTACATTTCCCCCTCTTTTTTTTTTTTTTTTGTGAAGAACTACTGTGACAGTTGTAATAAATACATAATAAACACAAATACAACAAAAAAGACAATTCCTCTCTCTCTCTTTTTTTAAGTTTTTGGTTTTTTGTTGTTTTTTGTTTTTTGGGTTTTTTTTGGTTGGTTGGTTGGGTGGGTTTTTTTTGTTAGAAGAACACAAACAACAAGTAAGAAAAATTATACCATGTCCAAACGTGCAAATTTGGCAAGGTTATTCAGTTTGACATGCTGGATGATGCACCGCTGTCCATTAGGGGTCTGGTGGCGGCAGGGCGTGTCCATTTACTGGGTACCCAAAGAGGTCCGGAGTCTGTGGAGACACAGCTATAACCTCTTCCGGTAAACAGTAGCGGCTTGGGCCCTACCCACTGACCTGTACATGGATCCTTGTAGTTGATCTGGATTTCCAGCATGCGGTTGATTTTCTGGGACGAGTAGTGGAGTAACACAGGGGGTTGCTGGAAATCGCGGCTTAGACTAAGAAAATTTAGTGTAAAAAGCACTTTGCTAAGCCGCATCTGTGGGTCCATGTCTTTGCTGTCCTTTTGTTTTTGTAGATGTGTCTTCAGGGTGTGATTAGCTCTTTCCACTATTGCCTGGCCTGTAGACAAATGAGAGATTCCTGTAATGTGTTTTACTCCCCAAGTAGCAAGAAACTGCTTGACTTTTCTGCCTATATAAGCAGGTGCATTGTCGGTTTTTGAGGGACCCCCATAACAGCAAAGCAATTGGTCAGGTGACAGACCACATGTAGAGCCTTCTCTCCTGTCTGAGCTGTCGCCCAGAGCATGCCTGAAAAGGTGTCTATCATTACATGAACGTATGAGTCGTCCAAATTCTGGAATGTGGGTGACATCCATCTGCCAGATCTCTCCCACCTGCAGCCCGCGTGGATTGACTCCCACTCCTAGGGCAGGGCCAAATTGTGCGCACTGAGTGCATGCTTTAACAATCCCTTTTGCATCTTCCCATGGAATTGCAAACATGTGCTTCAACTCCCTGGCATTTTGGTGGAATAAGGAATGACTGTTTTGAGCCTTCGAGAACCGACTTACAGGGCCCTGCATTCCTAGGCTGACCAGGGAGTCAGCCCTTGCATTTCCTTCTCCTTGGTATATTGGTCCATAAATTCCCGTCGGTATCCGGTACACCTGTGTTGTCGTGAGCGTGACGTCTATTGCTGATGGCACAACGATGCCCAGGCTTCCCCTTGTGGCTGGGACGGGGAGCTGGTGTAAAGCGCTAGCCTGGCTACTTGTGTCATGGCATGGGGGCCTTGCACGCTGTGCCTTCCGTTTTTTGTAGACCTGCACGCCAGATTGTTGTGGTTGTCTCTCTGGCATCGGTCACACCATACTGTAGCTGAGCAGGCTCTTGTTGAGTGGCCTGTGGCTCCACATCAGAAACAGACAGGGGTGGATTTTCTTGAACGATTTCTCCTTCTGTATCGATTTCCCCTTCTGTCTAGTTTTTGCGCAACTGCCGCGAGGAGCTTTTGGGTGGGTTCCAAGGCAGCGGCAAAAGCACTGGCCATGCCTTGGTTTTGTTGTGTTTGGGTGGCCCTGGAAGCCACCTCTAGCATCTCCGAGACATCAGCCGTTTTTGGTAGAGAACAGCGACTTCATTCTTGGATTCGCATTTTCAAACGCCAGCAGCTTGAACATGGATTCCTTCTGCTCTGCTCCCAGCTCAGATTGAGCCATGATAGACTGCCAGAGTCTGTCAACAAAATGTTGAAAAGGCTCATTCATTCCTTGCTTAACGGCAGTAAATGAAGGGACTGGAGTAGGCTCTGGAACCACGTAAAAGGCTCGGCGGGCTAGGTGCGCAGCAATGTGGTGGAGCACAGTCGGGAACTGCAGCTGGACTTGGACATCTGCATAGCGTCCCGAGCCCGTGAGCATCTTGGCTGTTATCCCTGATAGTGGACCCCTGGGTGCTCGAGGGCGGTTTGCCTCTACTTGGGCCAGGCATTCCCATTCTTTGGCCCAGACAATCTGCTGGGAGGGGGTAAGCAGGTACCTGGCCAGATTGCGGCAGTCGTGTGGGCAATTGGTGTCAGCAGTGAAGAGCCAATCCAGGACGGCCTGACCACTCTCTGATTTTAATCCTCCCTCTCTTAGGGTCTTCTTGGCTTGCTGTAAGGCTTTCCAACTGTTCAAATTGAGGTGGCCCATTGTTATCATGCAGAACAGGACAAGCAACAGTGCTGGCCTCCCAGTCCCCTTCGAGAATGGCATCACGGATGAAGCCAGACCATCTTCCAGGTCGGGGTTTATCAAGCACCTTTGGTGCCTTGGTTGTTCTGTCTTGATAACAATGGGGTTGGAATGTCCTCCTCATCATCATCAGGGAGGGTGGGTGGGTCTCGATATTTATGGAAAGACAAGCGTTGTTCTATGTCTGTCATCCTCTTTTCTAAGGATTTCATGGCCTGATTTGTTTGTTCCAGGAGGGCTTTTATTTTGTCCTCCAGGCCGATGGGTGCAGCTGGTGGGGTGGCTGCTTCTTTCCCATGCTCTTTTTCTGAGCTGGGAGGCGGCAGTAGGGATGGTTTCAAGCAGCAGCTGGGGCCGCCCATCTCGGGGGCATGGGCTGTTGGCATCTTCACATTCTTTTGTTTGTTTCTTTCGGTGCTCGGAACAGGTGCTTCCTTTTCTTCCTCCGGCCCAATATCCGATAGAAACTCGGCTATGGAATGGCAACTTCCCTCTCATGCCTTTGTTAGCAAGGCTGTTGTCCCTTAGTCCTAGGATCGCCTTCCGGGTTTTTCCATCCTCAAGAGGAGGGGTGGGTAGCGAAGGTGCTGTGAGGACAACACGGGATCCTGCTTCTGGTGGTGGTGCTCTAGTGTCAATGCTAGCTTTTGGCGGGAGTGCTGCAATGGCGGTGATGGCAGCTTCCGCCTCAGCTTTTATTTCTTTTAGGGCATTGATCACCACTCCCCAGGTATCACCTAATCCAGTTATGTTTTTATTCATTTCTTGAGTATGGAGGTCTCCCAATAGGTTACTGACCTCCTGCCAGAGTTCCCACACAACTGCAGAGGACAGGGAGGAGGAGAGCTCTTGCTTCACCAGCTTCTCATTAACAGGGGTGCTTTCTGACAGCCCCATCTTTTCCTTTTGCTTGGTCAATCAGTGGTAGGGGAAGAAGGGTAGTGAATCTTCTTATCCAACTCCTGGGGTTTTCTGCTAATGGTAGTTTGCGCCGGACTGGATCCCTTTTTTCTGATTCGTCTAAGCACGGGCTAGACCCGCATTCTCCACCAGATGCCCGCATTCTCCACCAGATGTAGCAAGACGAATCTCTCTTACGGAACGGCGCTTCAAGGTCCAACCAGGTGTTCCAGCAGAAACTCATGAGCAATGCTCTAAGCCTATGGCTCTCAGAGTTGACTAGCCCTGATCGGTGCTCTTGCTCCAAGAGTGACTGACCTCTCTGCTGGTTTACTCAGGACTGAGCTCTGCCTGTGTCTCAGGACTCACCTTTTATTGGCCCCCTGGTCCTGCTCATGTGCAGTGGGGGCCCACCCTAATTAGGCACAGGCGGGCTTGACACAAGCTCATGCTCACTCCCTGGCAATTAGTGGCACCTGTTTGCCTCATTTCATTACACTGCTGGTTGCCTTTCATCATGTTGACTCAGGGGACCAGTCCTGCTCTCAGTCAATATCCAGTAAGTCCAGCTTTAAGAGACCATAGGAATACCCATTGCTTTGACGCGCCTGTCATTACTTGATTCGCAAAATTTTTGTTTCTTGAATTTTTATAATTTTATAATCTCATTATACTGATGGAATCTTTCTTAAGTACAGAATCAATTTGAGACAGTTCATCCAAGAACAAGTCCTGTGAGTAATGCCCAAGGTAACGAGTGGTTTAATCTAAATAAAAGGAGGCTGAGGGGAAGACCTTGCCACTTTTTGAAAGGAGGCTGTAGTGAGATAGGTGCCCTAGTAACAAGTGATAGAACAAGAGGAAATGGGATTAAGTTGTGCCAGGAGTGGTTTAGACCGGATGTTAGGAGAAATTGCTTAATAGAAGGCATGGTCAGGCACTGGAACAGGCTGTCCAGGGAAGTGGTTGAGTCACTGTCCTTGGAGGCATTTAAAAGACAAGCAGATGCGGTGCTTAGGGACCTGGTTTAGTGGTAGATTTGGCAATGCTGGGTTTGCAGTTTGATTTGATCTTAGATATCTTTTCCAACCTAAATGATACTACAATTCTTGGATTTCAGGACCAAGGTAAGTTGGTAGAAAGCATATGATCAGTTTGGTCAAATGCTAAACTTGCTTTTTGTTTAAACAGTATCCTCATTTATTTGCCATACTTTACTCATGCTCCATTTCCTTTTCAGAAGCTTTGACAGGTTTTTTCTGTTAGAAAATATCTGATACTAAAAAGTTTTTTATCAAAATACATACTGTGAAAATGAACTATGTTCTGCCTTTTCCAGAAGGAGAAAACATATATGCTTGCTATTTGGTACAATTCCTATATCAATGTTTAACAGACACTCCTATTCCTATGTCACTAGCTTTCCCAAAAATCCCCTACTAATACAATACAGTTTGCAGAGTCTTGCTTGAATACTTTTGTGGATTTTTTTGTTATTAATCCTTGCTATACCTTGTGGAGGTTGACAGAGACTTTTATACTAGCAATTTCACTTTCCTGAATGAGGTCTTCAGTGCTGTAAAATTAAGGTTGCATTAGAGTAACTTAGATGCATATCTGAACTTGAGATGCACTCAAAAAAGCAGTTATTAAAATTCACAAGATAAATTTGTGTAGTGATACATAATTAAGAATGTAAAACAAAGTACCTACCTGAGATGCTCTGCACTTGTTTAGAGCAAAGATTAACAGAAGCAGAGGCTACTTGTTTGGTTTCCTTTTCTGCTGCTAAGTCATGGTGAACTTTTCATTTGGAACAACTTTAACACCTTCTGTTTCAACTATTTTGATTGTGGTTCAGCAGCATATTGTCTGAGAAATGAGGAGAGTGTGCAAACGACTTGTCACATAAACTTGTATGCTTTCAGCTGGCAAGAAACCCCAAGTGCCTACCACAGAGTTTTTACAGCGTATTTGGGAACAAGAACACCTTGAACGCACCTTTCTGTAAATTTAAAGAAACTAATAGTATTAGTATGTGAATGTCCCAGCCTGTTCTATGCTACTAAGTTTACCAAGAATAGTTGCACCTCCTGGGGAAGCCTTTCACAAATACGTGCCAGTTATGTGAGGAAAAGGGGCCTCTGAGTAAAATTGTATCACTTTTTCTCATGCTGGTACAATCTATCAGCTTATGTGTCTCCACTCAAAAACACTTGCAACACCTGCTGCAAGACAACTGAAAAGGTATGTTGAAAGCAAAGTTTGCATCTGAGAGAGTTACACAACTAAAACTTGCTGTTTAGCCTCTTAAAAAACGTCTTGTATAGGTCCCTTGCTTGCTTTACCATGTGTGTTTTGAAAGCAAAACCAATACATTGTTTTGTTGTGTAAAAGTGTATGGTGGAAGCAATAGGTTGTTTATTCACAGAGATGAAAGAATACCTCTGTGACAATTGGTACATTTGGTATAATGCCCTGGCATGATGCATTACCAGTCTGTTAGCAAGAGCATTGCAGTGATGTTGTTTGTCCCTGCCCCTTGTTAGTTGAAGCCTTTTTATTATTATTATCTTTAATTTTGGGTTGTGTTTGGTTTTTTTTTAATGTGTCCATCTGTGTGTCTCGATTTCTGAGAGGATATGGGTGGCTGTTTCCAAGGAGGGAGCAATAGTGCAGCCATGTGTTCCAGCTGTTCTAGGAGAGAATGCTCCATTTCTCTTGGACAACTGAAAGGGGAAAACAGGAAAAACTTTGATATAAACTTCTGCCAGAAATGAAAGAGCTGTGTGGTTGTATCCATAAAGCGAGGTTCAGCACTACCAAGGCTAATTCAAGGACATATATGTCCAACATGAGCTAGCAGAAAATACCCCAGGTAGCTGCTATTATTGTGTACTACTGGCTGCTGCACTTGAAATGCAACCTTGGGTTGAAATTCAACCTTTTGAAACCCTAACTATGTAATTGTGATAGAGGGGCTTCCAGCTATGCCTCCCTCCCCCACCCCCCCAACTGTTCTGTTTGCTGCAGTTTCCTCCAAGCTGAAGAGACCCAGTTCTCTCAGCCTTTCCTCATAAGGGTGATGTTCCACTCTCTTAGTCATCTTGGAGGCTCTGTGCTGGACTCTTTCAAGAAGCTCCCTGTACTTGAATTGAGGGTGCAGGTCCACATCTGCTCCACCATGATCCTTCAGGGACTGCTCCTCCATGGGCTGCTGGGGGATGGGCTGTCATCTCATCATGGGATGTAGGGAAAAATCTCCATTCAGGCACCTTCTCCCCCTCCTTCTTCACTGACCTTTGTATCTCTGCTCTCACATTGTTCTCATCTCTGGTATTGCTCTCTTCCTTGGTATTGTTTCCTCCTCCTCTTCTGCCCTGAGGTCTTACAGCACTCATTTCCCCCTTCTGGAATATATGAGTTGCAGCAGTGCATCTATTGTCACTGATGGCCTCAACATTAGCCACTCATGGGAGCCCTGTAAGAAGCTGCTGAAAGCTCTCCCAGCTCCAAAACATCCAGCTCCACTTCTGGCTAAGGTCGCCACATCAACCCAGAACATCTTCTGACCCCCCCATATCTCACCAGACAAAAATAATAATTAAATAAAGACAAATAACATGCTTGTGAAACTGAACTTTCTGTCTTTAGTTAGACAAGTCTAACTTGTAGGTAGATTTTTATGGATTTTGGTTTTTAACTAACTCTTAACTCACCTTTCTTTGTTTTTTTTTTAACATTCCTCATTCTAATAAAACTAGATATAAAAAGTCATGTTCAATTCAAAATTGCTGTACACATGATATGTTATTCTCTCAGTTCTAAATTTATTTCCTTTGCTCACTGAGGTCTCGGGGCCTCATTAGACACCACATGGCTACTGCTGGAGTTTCTTCTGCCAATTTCTTTTTCCTCTGTAAATTAGTCTGCAACTCCCTGCTTTTGTTGATTTGCCATCATTAAAATCTTGGTTGAAATTACCTGTTTTTTTCCTTTACTCTTTTCAATCGTTTTTCTATTAAGTTGTAGCTTCCTCTAATGTAGAAGCTTTTTATAAAAGATGTGATTCCTGTTGCTATGAATTTTTCTCATTTTTCTCATATTTATGAAAGTTTATGGTCAGCTGACCCTGTCTGGACACCAGGTGCTTCCCAAAGCTACTCTGTCACTTCTCTCCTCAGCTGTATAGGGGAGAGTAAATATGATGAAGGGCTTGTGGGTTGAGTTAAGGACAGGGAGAGATCATTCACCAATTACTGTCATAGGCTCAACAGACTCAACTTGGATAAAAAGAATTTAATTTCTACCAATCAAAAGTAAGAACAAGATTATGAAGAAGAAGAACAGATAACAGAAATCAGAACTTGCACTCTTCCCCTGCTCCAACACGGATCCCTTCCCCCAGGAGGCAGTCCTCCATGAACTCCTCCAACATGAATCCTTTCCATGGAGTTCAGTCCTTCAGAAGCAGACTGGTCCAGCACGTGTCCCTCACAGGGACACAACTTCTGCCACCAAACCTGCTCCAGCCTGGGCTTCTCTTTCCATGGGGCCACAGGTCTGCCAGGTAATTGCTCCATCATGGGCTTCCCACAGGGTCACAGCCTATTTCAGGCCTGCAGTGCTCCACAGGCTGCAGGTGGGGATCTGCTCCACTGTGGACCTCCACAGGCTGAAGAGTGACAGCCTTCCGCACCATGGTCTTCATCATAGGCTGCAGGGGAATGTCTCCTCCAGCTCCTGGAGTACCTCCTTCCTCTCCTTCATCAACCCTGGTGTCAAGCAGAGTTGTTTTGCCCACAGATTCTCACTCCTCTTTCTGGCCACTGCTTGTTTTGCACATTCTCCATCCTTTCTGAACTATGTTACCCCAGAGCTGCTACCATCATAAGTGATGGGCTCAGCCTTGGCCAGCAGCAGGTGTTTGCTGACATTGGGTCTGTTGGACATGAGGGAAGCTTCTGGCATCTTCTCACAAAAGCCACCCCTGCAAGCTCCTCCTGCTACCAAACCCTTGCCACACAAACACAATACAAAGTTTTATTTTATAAAATTGCAAACTGAAACCATTACGTGGCAATTGTACCTAAGTATCTTTTTGTCTTTGTAAGTGCTTTAACCAATTTTCTTAACCAGAATCTGTCATGAAATGTTTTGGAAAGTAGACATTTCAAACCTCAATGGATAATTGCTATAATGACTCCATTTAAAAGGTAGTCCTTTAAAAGGATTCTTGGCAAGAGCCCATAAAAGAGTAATAATTGTACTTTGTTTCCCAATGCTTCGTACTAGTTGAATATCCATTGCAACAGCTTTTAATTCCAATTCAAAGTAGACAAAGCAGGCAACTCCTTTGCAAACAGAGCCCCACCTGCCACTGTGAGTGTAACTCAGAGAATTTTTTTTAAGGTATTGCCATTTCTGATACAGAACAAAAAAAGATAAATTGCAAGTAACAACCCACGCCTTAGTTTTCATAAAGTAATAATGTCATCTCCCAGCACTTGGTGCCTCATTAGTGTTAAGTGGAAACAAAAACTGATTATCTAACTCAATTTCAGGGACAGCCCCCTCCTCTAGTTCAAGGCTAGAACTTCTCCCAGATGTGGACCACAGAAGCAGACAAGAATGCACCCCCAAACAAGCATCCAAAAGTCATCAGCAGAGGTCTTCATGAGTCATCTGTGTCTGTTGCACAACATATAGCACAAGGGGATGCTAACTTTCCTGCTTTTGATCCACTTTCTCCTCCAGTCCCCAAAACAGCAGCCCTCAGTAAGGTGCACCAGCCTTTACAAATTTGGTGGTAACCAGACGAGCACCAAGGTCATAGACCCACACTTGATATCACAGTGCCCAGCCAAGCAGGCCAGGAAAGATGGAAACCCATGAAGGGAATTTTTAAATTCAGCCTATCAGAAGCTTACAAATTTTGTTTGGGTTTGGAAGTCTTTTGGTGGTTACTTTGCTTTTGTTGTTCATTTTTTGTTCTTGTTGTTGTTTTGGTTTTTTGTTTTGTTTGTATTTCTCTGTTTGTTTGTTTGTTATTTTTTGGGGGGGTAGGAGGGATGTGAGAAATGAGATCTCTTGCCCAGAGGGAATTTCATTTTTGCTGTGTTGTACATGGGTCAGAGGTGGTAGAGGCAGAACACATAGAGAGGTATCCAGGAGAATAGGCATGAAGACCCTTGAGATAGGTAAAGAAACTGGGCAACTCTCAAAATGTTTCATGGTAAACACACAGTTGCAGCTCTTAAAAGTGCTTAGTTTTGAGGTGAGAAGGTGGCTTGCTGATCGGTGTTGAAGACTTAGGAGAAGTGTTGAAGGGAAGGGGAATACTAAGATTTCCTTGTTAGGATTGGAGGAAGAGAGGCTTTTGGCCTCTGCAGCAGATAAAAACCACAGCCTATCAGATGGTGCAAGTAACAAAAACCTAACAAGCATAAAGCACTTGCAACCTTATTTCAGCCAATAATCAGTTACTGTAGCTACTACCCTGAAAGTTAAGCTTCAGGCAGGGTGCTGCAGCTGTTAAAGCATAAACATTAGAAATATAAGGTGATCAACTGCTTGCCCACAGATGTATGCCCACAGATGTATGATGAAGCATATAAGCATAACAGACTTGTAACTTTCAGGTGTTAGGGGATGCCAAACTCAGAAGCCCAAGAGAAGCGAGACTCCTGCAGCTCTATGACCCCAGGTCCAACAAGGAGCAAGGCTGAGCGTGTATTCCTGGTAGGCACACATACAAACACCCATCTATAACACATATGTATATGTATTTGTTATGTATATTGCTGGCCACACAAAGCAGCACACACAGACACACTCAACACACCCACAAACACAAACAGAACCAATGTCCCTCCAGTAGCTGAGCTCAGGAACCCGGTCTACCAGTAGCTGACCCTGGATCCCAGTATCCCCAGTCACTGGCACCTGGCCATGCCATCCCCTGTATGGCACAGTATGGACCGACCACTAACTGTGCTTAGACATGGAGGGCACCCAGCAAGTGGCCTGGGATTCTCACTCCCTGCAGCTGATAGCACCTAGGCATGCAAAACCCTGAGGCCCCCAGCTTCCCCCCAGCTGCTGGTATATTTAGTCTCTTCTCTGCTCAGGTTTTCTCTAAACACCTTCATCTAAAAACAAAACAAAACAAAAACCACCAAAAAACCCCCAGTCCCCACAAACCAAACCAAACCAAAACAAACAAACAAAAAACCCCGCAACCAAACTAAACTATTAAGTGTTTTAGTCACATAATGTTGTTTTGCATGTGGTGAATTTATGGACTATCTTATGAACTCATCACAAGAGTTACTGAATACCAGAGACTCTTAAATCAGTCACTACTTGGTCACCTCTACTGCTCCTTTTTTTCTTCACTAATAAAATCTAATTTTTATAACATTTTTTTTGTCTTGGATTTATTTCCTTTTAGCAAAATACATTTCCTTTAGCAATCAGAAATGGTGACATAAATACAAAATCTACTTTATAACCATTTGAGTGAACAGAGTTACAGTCTGATGTTCACACAAGTTCTAGCAACTTCTCTGTCAACTTCCTGGAAGTAACTCACATGTTAAAATAACTACAATGCAGGCTGTCTCACACATGTGCAAGCTGAGCAAAGGCACCTTCCAAGCATCAATATAAAGCAGTCCAGTAAGACTGTGGACAGCTAGGAAAAGCAAGCTTCTCTGTTTCTCACATGACTTTATATTAGTATGTCATTACTATTCCCATTACTGTGACAATATTAGGCCCTATCTGGATGATACCTACACAGAAAAGATGGCTTACTGAAGCAAACTTTTACTTTGTTGTTTACTACATTGATGATTTTCAGGGTTTTTTGTTTGTTTGTTTGTTTCTTTTAAATAATATCAATAGATTTATACATAGATTACATAGATTTGCTTGTGTTTGTGCTAGTGAATTTTAGGCAAAGCACTGTTTGTTTACAGGAGGAGCAGAAAAGGGAGTGATAATACTGTGCCTGGCAGGGTCATGGAACAGATCATCCTCAGTGCAATCACTCAGCACCTGCAGGATGGGCAAGGGATCAGACCCAGCCAGCACGGGTTTAGAAAGGGCAGGTCCTGCCTGACCAACCTGATCTCCTTTTATGATCAGGTGACCTGTCTGGTGGATGAGGGGAAGGCGGTGGATGTGGTCTACCTGGATTTCAGCAAAGCCTTTGACACCGTCTCCCACAGCATTCTCCTGAAAAAGCTGTCAGCCCACAGCTTGGACAGGAGCACCCTGTGCTGGGTTAGGAACTGGCTGGAGGGCCGGGCCCAGAGAGTGGTGCTGAATGGGGCTGCATCCAGTTGGCAGCCGGTCGCTAGTGGTGTCCCCCAGGGATCAGTGTTGGGCCCAGTTCTGTTTAATATCTTTATATATGACTTAGATAAGGGGATTGAGTCCATCATCAGCAAATTTGCAGATGACACTAAGCTGGGGGGGAGTGTAGATCAACTGGAAGGCAGGAGAGCTCTGCAGAGGGACCTGGACAGACTGGAGAGTTGGGCTGATTCCAATGGGATGAGGTGTAACATGACCAAGTGCCGAGTCCTGCACTTTGGCCACAGCAACCCCATGGGGAGCTCCAGGCTGGGCACAGAGTGGCTGAGAGCAGCCAGGCAGAAAGGGACCTGGGAGTCTGGATTGACAGGAAGCTGAACATGAGCCAGCAGTGTGCCCAGGTGGCCAAGAAGGCCAATGGCATCCTGGCCTGTATCAGGAACAGTGTGGCCAGCAGGTCCAAGGAAGTGATTCTGTCTCTGTACTCAGCGCTGGTGAGGCCACACCTCGAGTACTGTGTCCAGTTCTGGGCCCCTCAGTTCAGGAAGGATATCGAGGTCCTGGAGCAGGGCAACCAGGCTGGTGAAGGGACTCGAGCACAGGCCCTATGAGGAGAGGCTGAGAGAGCTGGGGGTGTTCAGCCTGGAGAAGAGGAGGCTCAGGGGAGACCTCATCGCTGTCTACAACTCCCTGAAAGGAGGGAGTAGCCAGGGGGGGGGTTGGTCTCTTTTGCCAGATGACTTTCAACAAGACAAGAGGGCATGGTCTTAAGTTGTGCCAGGGGAAGTTTAGGTTAGATATTAGAAAGAATTTCTTTACGGAGAGGGTGATCAAGCATTGGAATGTGCCCAGTGAAGTAGTGGATTCTCTGTCCCTGGAGACATTTAAAAAGAGACTGGATGTGGCACTCAGTGCCATAGTCTGGTAACCGCAACTGTGGTAAAAGGGTTGGACTCGATGATCTCTGAGGTCCCTTCCAACCCAGCCAATTCTATGATTCTACGATCAGAAGCAGAGTTTGGCCATACATTTATTAGTGAATTATACCTTAAATATGTTCTAAAATGCATGAGTGTAGCATAAAAGGTAGGGTAAAAACACAAACTACAAAGCACAGCTCCATTGTTTCTAGAGACTGTTTTCCATAACACTGTATATTTCAGTCTAGGGAAGTATACCTTTCCAGGCATTTTGAATTACAGCCTTTGAATGGACTTTCATTTTAAGTAAATGGTTTTTGGTACAGGCTCTTCAGCAGGCACTTGGAGTGGATATCAGTGAAGTCTCCAGGTGATTTTGGTCTGAGGGAACAAGGTCTTTCACCTCTCTTAACCTCTGTATAGATTCCTTCAGAGAAACGTACTTCCTTTTTCTGCTTTTCGCTCCAACAGCAAGGCCAGCTGTTTTGCAGCCAGGCTGGGCACTCAGCCAGAGCATTACTTATTCTAGAAAAGGTTTTATCTTTCTTAAGGTATACTGTAAATATTTTGTTCTAGCAGTTCTGATCTGAAACTTTCCTGGGTGATTGATGAGATCTACCCTGAGACATCACAGACCATTTCTTCTTCCTGCAGATGTAGCTTCTGTGAGAGCAAAACCTTTTGTCTGTAATTGTTGCTGGGTTCAACGTAGCCCAAACGATAGAGCTGAAAATGAAGGAGAGACTTTGAATCAGGCCCAGCAAAGAATTACGCCATGCAGTACAAATGTCAAGAAATTATTCTCAGCAGCTGTGTGGAAAGCTGAGGCAAAACTGTCTATCCCATAAACAGCACAGTCAAGGACAAACCACTTCCACTGTATCTCCTAGTCCTATGCCAGCACTATTGCTAGTGATGGGAGATGGTTTCCAGGCCAGCACCAGGCAATAGGATCCTTGCAGCCAGCCTATGCAGTGTGTTACGTGCCATAATCTGCCATCAGCAAGTAACATTACAATCAAGGCAGGAGAGGGATTTCCCTTGCCACAAGGATGTAGGAAGTAGAAAACAGCAGGAAGAAATATGGGAGAAAAGGTGAGAGAGCTTCCACATCCTCGGGACAGCAGTTGTCTACAGATTCTGGTAGGTTTTGCTCTCCACTCCTAACAGGTAGAGCCCAAGGAGAGGCTCTGAAGTGGTCTGCACTTCACAGCCAAGAGTTTGCCAGAGATTCATGCAATGGCACTCTTGAAGCATTCCATTGGGTAATAATGTGACATAGACCTGGACTATATATTGTTCTCACGGGTAAGTTAAGGTAGAGAATGATTAAGAGAGTCCTCACTAGGGGTGTAGAATGAGTCAGTCTATACAAACAAGGAGCCAGAGGAGGATGACTGTGTTGTGTAGGAACTGGCCAAGTCACTGACACAGCATCCCACGAGAAGACTAGTGTCAGAAAGGATGACTTCTGCACAGGTTGAACTAAGCTATTAACACAGGATGGAACCAACAGAAGCGTTTTAACAAATTGCAACAAAGTTGTCAGAGAGGCACTTTTCAACCAGTTAGTGATAAATGTACATATCTGGAAAGGGCAGTAGCCTGGACTTGTGCTCAGAATGACTTTTGTGGATTTGTCTTCATGGACAGCCTGACTGAATTCCTCTTAACTCATGGTAATGAACTGCCCAGGAGTTGTTCATTCGATGCATTTTGGTTTGCAGTTTTCTCCCACCATGCAAGACTCAGAGGCAGCACCTCTCCATGCTGAGCCACATGGTTTAGCAGGGTTCTGAGAATTCTGCAGAGTCCTAAAAATGTTTACATTTACATTATGTTAGTGTCTTTCACCTACTGAGCACATGCTCAAGAGATTATTTCCATTCAACAAAAACAGGTTTTATGAACCATGTCTGTCACCACATCGTGAGGAACCACCTGGGATAAACTTCATAGATATCACGAGGTAATTCTCACTAGCTATAGCCTAGTGATCAAAAGAGGCTCTTCAGGTGCCTCTAGGCAGCCCTAGGATCACAAACATATTTATCTTGTGTCCCAATTAACTTTTTTTCCAATGAGGGGTTTTGTGCATCCTTGCCACTACACAGACATTTGAGCAAGTTTTGATTTTCTGCCAGCAGAACAAGTGCTCCATCTACTTGCTTCATGGGATCAGTCAATACCACACCGTAAACTCTGCCAGAGACTCTGCCAGAAAAAGTGTTCCATTGCAAGCTTCATCTGGCAGCAGCTATGACAAACAAACAGCTTCTGGTTAGAGTTAGAGTTGTAGTACTGGAGGCAAGGCTGTTCAGAGGCAGACTCCTGCAGGGCAGTCAGACCTCTCTCTCACTCAGCTGGGAAACACAAGAATCACCAGGGAATTGTCTGGACATTAGAACTCAGCAGAGAAGATCAATGGCTTGTGAGGCTTCCCAGGGGCCTCACAGAAGGAATCTGAAGCTGTTGGATGCTTTGAGCCAACAGTGTTTTTTAGGCATTGGAAAAAATAAATGAAACTGCCCCTTCATGAAGTTTCATGGGTGCTTGACCTTAGCACGTGTCAGGGGGAATGGCAGCCTCTCCTGGCTCCAGCCCATGACCTTCCTGCAGGGGCAACAGCTGTTCTATTAGCTCAACCTGAGCACAGCCATCACTGAGATCACCAAAAACACTGATCTGTTTCAACACTGACATTTCACTCCTCTTTCCTCATGCCTTTTGTGCTCTGACCACAGCAAATTAATGCTGTGACTTCAATGTTACATGCATGTCTGTAGAGTGCCCATCAGCCCAGAAGCTCAGGGACATAGACTTGCTCAGATTGGACACTAATACTGTGAACAGAATATTGAACTTAGTTCACATGGCTGTGGAGTAGAGACTGCTATTGGAGATGACCCTCATGTTCAGCACCCATACCCACAGACAGGACATAGAGGCACTGCCATCACAAGGGGGCTTTGGGATACTCAGGTATGTCCTGTTCATCTGCAGTCGTTGGTATCTCAAAGGCATGCCTGTTCCACTGTATATGTGTAAGGTCCCAGAATTAATAGGTACCGAGACATTGAAGAAGTCCTGGAGAAGTCCCAGATGATCCTTGTCCACAGTTTGCTCATGTACTGGAAAGAACTCATGCTGAAGCTGTTTTTCATGATGAATCAGTGCTCTGCCAGCTATCTTGCCCCTGTGGCAAACACCCACATCTGCCCATGCTACCTCCTGTGTTTTTCTTATTCCTAGTCCAGGTCTTTCTCTACATCAGATTAAATGTTCAGCCATGCTTTTTAACAGTCTTACACTTTTCCAGTCCTTCTTCCTAACTTTATTCTAAATGATTTACTAAACTGTATTATTCTTTCCTATCAGTCCCTAACTAATCTATCCTATAGCTGCTGCACATTAACATTACCTAAAAACCCTGCCAAAAAATCTTGCTCTCCTTTGATCTTCTGTACTCCTCTGCTCACTTATCTGTGGGCCAATGAGGATATGGCTTGGGTCAGCACTTTTATACTGACATCAAGCCATTTCTCTTCTGGAAATCTCTTTCCAAGGTGTCCAAGTTATTTAGTTGTGGTCCAAGAACAGCTAAAAAAATAGCTTTGAAGGTGGAGATGCAGAACACAGACACACTTAAGGAGAAGGAGGTTCATTGCAACAGAGTGCAGTTTCTATTTAAAGGGTGAATGCATATAGGTATGTGCATGTGCTGCCTATAGATAAAGACTAGTGGGCAGGATGAACCAATAAAATTGCATAGGCAACTGACCATGCAAGATGAATTACCTTCTAGAAATTTTTAGAAGATCAAATATGGCTTTGATCTGGCTTGGGAGCTAATAAAAGTGGGCTACATCTTTCACCATGATAGTTTTGACTAACACCTGACGTAACTTTAATTCTTTCCACAGTCATAAAGGATTCGTCCAAGTTTAGTATAGAAACAGCTGGTGCCCTATCTGTTGCCATGTCAGCGTGGCAGATGAGGGCTCCAGGACACATCCTCACTCAGCACATTTTACATCAGGTCTCTTTTGTCCCATACATCTTACTACTTTCTAATCCTGTTTTTTAAATAGTGTCTTGCTTTTCTCAGCAGAAATCTTAGATTCAACAGATCTGAAGGAAAACATTTTTATTGTAACATTGTCCTTACAAGGAATGCATTACTTACAGATTCTTTCCCCAGCAGAAGGTTGAGCCATATAGCCAGATCTACATTTTCCTTCCATTTTAGAGCATGAGGAACCTTGCTGTGAATTGTGATCCCTTCCCCTTGCCATGATTCACATAGCAGGTTCTCTATGCCCTCAGCTGTCCTCTACACAGTAGCCTGCAGAAAGACAACTTAAACATGATCCTGGGACCTCCTAGATTGCAAACATGACTAAGGAAGGAATCCTGATCTGGTCCAGGAATTTGCTTCCATGAACTTTAATGAGAGTGTCCTTAATGTCTTTCCTCAATCTGTCATTCAAAGGCAAGTGATTCTTCTTATAAAAGCAACTCCACATGGTTCTGCATGAACCAGGACAGGAAAACAGCACCTGATTTCATAGAATGTTCCAGATCTCTCAGAACAATACTTTCAAGAGTTTCATAGATATTTAACATTAACTTACACTCTTTCTTTTTACAAATTTCCTGCACCTAAAATTATTCTCTGTTCTTGTTATCACAACTTAATTTCCATGTCTAAATAAGTTTTTCAGGAAATCCAGTATGTAGGATTTAATTCTAGTCAATTAAGTGTTAGTGCTGACAGTATATTCTCTCTCTTCGGAAAACTGAAAAGTCCTAAGAGCAGAGATTCCTAATATCTGAGTTAAAAAAGAAGCCTTCCATAATCTGTCTCCTTTCAAACTTTCTCTAGATGAGGAAGAGAAACAAAATAGAAAACAAGAACAATGTAAAAATTTGCACAGTCTCTCCTTGAAACAGAACAATCAAATAATTATTTGGTTTATGTCATGGAAAACTGTAAAAAAATTGGTGTTAAGTATTTAATTGCTGTGTAATAAGGCAGAGAAATACACATATTAAAGCAGCATTTTGAAAGCAATTCCTACCAGAGCCCCAAGCATACCAAAGAAAATAGAACATGGGTATACCGAGGTGACACGTTTATCTTGCTCCTGTTGGAGTATTGCACATCTGTACAACGTACAAAGCAAGGAAAGTTCTCCAAGACAGAGCTCTTGCAAGAAGTGTTGACACATCCAGCACTGTGAGGCAAGAGTCACACCTGGCTGTCACACACAAGCCTGCCCCAAGGTGCCACCCTGCCTGCAAGTGTAATTGAGTGGCTTGTGAACTGCCTCCCACGCTTTCTCCACTTACCACCCAGCTATTTTATGTAGGCAGCTAGAAAAGGATTTTCATGTGTATGAACACGCCTGGCTGGAGGCTGCAGCTGTTCAGCTCTTGATTTATCATCTGTTCAGCTTCTTTGACATGAGGCTGGCAACTCTTGTGAGAGTGGGGGAAGATGGAGTGGGAAGAGGAGATGGCTGGTGGTTGACAGCTGCTCCAGCCTCTGCACTTTGTCTCTGCATATACCCTTACCCTAAATTTGGCTGATGCTGTGTTCATCAGAAGAGAACGTTGAGCCATGAAGAGTGGAAGGACTGAGCAAAGTGGAAGATTTAAGGAGGAAAAGGTGACATGATTTTAGCCTGTTTAGGGTTTTTTTGTGCCAGGCCTTCCTTAATGGGAGACAGAAGACATTTTGGTGATGATAAAACACCAGGTTTCCAGAGGAGAGATTACAAGTGTGCCCTAAATCATGCCTTATAGGAATCAGAAACTCCTGTTCTGCTTTTCCACTTGTCCCCCCATTGTGATCAGCTCTGTCTGAGAGAGGAAAATTCTGTCTCTGCTCTCAAAACTGGGAGGAAAAAAAATAAAAATCACAAAAGTGCAGCTAAGGAAATTGTCTCCTCTTTTTCTCCACTCCAACACGGGCTCCTGGTGACTACCACACTCTGGAGGTAATTTTTTAGAGATGAATTTCCTCTGCTGGACAACCTTTCTGTCTGTCATGCCCCCATCCAGCTCAAGACTGTGGGTTTTTTCAGCTCTCTTCTCTTCCTGCCTTCAGCAGATAAAAGACTGACCAGAAATACTGCTGAAACCTACACTTGGTGTCTTCTCCATCTGTCCTATGGGCTACAAAGAAGGAGATCATAGCATGAAGGAGGCAATGTGTCAGAGGCTTGCAGCTAGGTTGTGGTCTTATGAAGGTTGTTTGGGACAAAATCCTGGAGATGTGCTGGAGAGTTTGAAGTGCTGGAGAACCTGTTGGTCACCTCTCAGCCACTGTGTCATCTTGGTGGAATCACACCTGTGGCAATTCCCAACTTCAGAGAACTAAGATGCAACAGAACTAAGGTTGCATCACACAAGTATTTGCATCTCAGCTTCCTGGGGTGTAAAACGAGCCATATTGGAGGTATGAGAAACTGCCTTCCTCTACCTGCATTAATGAGTTCAGGGGACTTGTTAGAAAAAACTTAATAGCAAGCACTTGGCAACATTGCCCTGTATACATCTCACTTAGCTATTCAATTCAATTGTCTTTATTTATCAAAACATATAAACTATTCACAGATTTGGAATCGCAGCCATCAGGACATCAAAGTTATCAGCTACAAGGTTACCAAACACTTCAGCACTGTGACTGTTGCCAAATGAAAAATGCATTTGGCAGAGGCTCAAACCAAAATAGAATCTTCATCCAACAGGGAGGTGTGGTTGTGTTTCCTGTGACAAGCAGACAGATTAAACCACTTTTTAACAGATTAAAGAAATGACCTTAGGAGAAATGAGACTACATTTTTAGTCATTAGCTTTGTAGCTTCCAAGTTAAATAAAGAGCAGATAAAAGGACATTGTATCAGGTATTTCAACATGACATTAATAAACTGAATAAAGCATTTGAACTCAACCATGGTAATTGAGGCATTGTGTCCCCTGAGGTTATAATCTTCTCAATATCTGGAAAGATATCACCAATAGGAAGGATGCTCTTTTGAAAATAAAGCAAGTTTTTCTGAAGTTCAAAACTATATTTGACTTCCAAAATTTCTGAGTCTTACCTTCAGTATTTTCTTTCAGTAAAGAACACCTGACTTAAAATCAACCAGTCTTTAAAAAAAACCACAACAATCCTTGCAAAGGAAATTCTCACTTTAAGGAGACAAGATTAGAAACATGCTTTATTTAATTTTTTTTTCAACTGAGATGCTAGAAACAGAGGAGATTAAGAGCTGGTGTTAGAAGATGGTTATTTCTCTATTCCTTGTGCTACAACAGGACATTGGGTGTTATATCTTTGTGTTATACACACTTTAGACGTAAACATGTAATATCTCTTTTTCTGTAAAGGGATTCCAGTGACTCGTGACAAGCTCCAAAGCATCATGGGTTACACAAGTGAACTGGCGTGTTAACAAACCATTGCTTGAGAGATTTGTCACAGGAGACTTTCCTCTCATTGTCCTTAAAATGCAGATCCTTGAGTAGGTTGTACCCAAAACTTCCATCCTATGCCCACTATTAAACTCACATGGTATTTGCTGCCTTGACCATATAGAAGGAACTGGCAAAGCACGATTTTAGCTTCAGAAATTCTGACTACAGGAACACAGTTTAACTGAGAGGCAACCTCTTCCAGGAAGACTGTAGCTACTTCAGGAAACAGCCTGGCCCCTTCCAAGGCAGTGCTGGGGTTGGCGAGCATCCTCCTCAATCTAAAGCTTCTTCTGAGTTAATGCCTCTTACAAGGCAGCACTTGTAAGCTGCAGCTATACCTCAAAATGAAGTCAGAGATAATTTAGGCAAGTGGGAAATCAGGCCCTCATGACTTATAAAAGATGTCAGTGAGGCATTGCCTCCATAAGATTGCCCTTGTGTTTGTTTTTTTCTTAGTTTGTTTATTTGTTCGGTTTTGTTTGGTTGTTTTTTTCCAAAACACTGATCAGTACTTTTTATTAAGATTTTTAACTCTGCAGCTTGAAGACGAAATCTATATCTGTTGTGTGGAAAGTCAAAACATGAAACTAAAACATTTGAGATCTCTGTGGCTTCCTCAGTCTTCTCTGAACTTCAAAGTGGATCTACAAACTAATCATCTTAACCAGCAGCATACCACACTGGCCAGGCTGGCAGAAATACTGCCGATGCTCGCCTCTCCCTGCTGAACCTGAGCCATCATAGAGGCAAGAATGCAAAGTATTCAGGGTTAAAAGAGGAACCAGTCTAATTCTGTGGTTTATTTCTTATGGCATTTATATAACAAGAAGTGTAGAGGAACTGGTTTATTTCTCTCCATTCAAATTCAATTAAACCCAACCCAAACAAAAAATTTCTAAAGTTAGAAAGTAACTTTGGTTTCATCAGATGGAAATCCTGGTGAACACACTTTTATATGAGACAAGTTTAATGGCTCTTTCATGTGGTTTGGTTTTGGCTAGTTTATTGTATACTTTTACATGTAGTTTGTCTCTTATTCCTGCAGATCAGTTTCTTAACAAAAATAAATGAATTACTTGTTGTTCCTAAATTACTTAAAACACTAAACATTAGGCTGTCACCCTCAAAGCTGTTTATCTTGCTCTGAAGTCTAAGGATACAGAAAATGGAGCTGCATCAAATACAACTGCCTTCCGCTAACAAATGACAGCCCTGTTCTATGACTCTCTCTCAATGTCCCCTTAGTGCCAGCTCTGCTCACAAAGTAAACTCATTCAAAACGAACTGCTGAAAATGATTACTTTTCTTCCTAGTGCAGTTTTCTGCTGAATTAATAAGTTAAATCATCTCACTGATGAATATCAGGGCTTGTGTGAGGGAGCAGGGGAAGGGCGGAGCAGGATTAAGGAGAGTAGGACCTCTCCTTATCTCTTCTTTTGTGTCATTACGTCACTAAATACCATAAGATGTACCTCACAACTGCATTGGAGGGCTGTGGTAACTTGGATTCCCTGCTGGGATTTGTCATTATGCATTTAAAACCCTTCTCTTTTGCTGCTGTTCTGCAGTCAGGTGAGGGCTGTATCCAACTGACTGGTGATTCCTAGACCACTGGAGGCTCTGCAGGTATCCAAGGGAGAGGACAAGCGAGCCACACACATGCTGAAGCTGCTCAAAGAAAAGGGCAGATCTCTGGATCAGAACGAGAACAGTTATGAACACCAGACTGGAAGGATGGCTATTAAAGTAGATCTTTATACCCCAGAAGAAACGCTGTGAACCGGCATTTGATCCCACCCCAAAAGCCATACGCACCCAGTGTTCACCACACATGACACCCGTCCATCCATTGACACCTCCTGGACGGGCACTGACTCCCTGAGATTCAAGTCCAAAAAACCTCATGTGTCCAGTGGAAATGCAGTACTTTTCGTGGTTCTAGAGGGACAAATAGTAGAGCCCCTCCTTCCTTACAAACTGCATGTTTCCACCTGAACGCACTTCTAAGCCTCCCCCTTCAGCCGGGGGTCCCGCACATCCCTTCTCAGCCCCACCACTCCCAGCCATCCACCACTCTGGAAGCAGATCTGCCTGCACTCGCTTCTCACCTCAACCACTCCTCAAAATTCACCTTTTTACTTCTGTGGGCACCAGGGCTACACCTCTCTCCGCGGGGACGACCTGGCAAGAGGGAGACAAGGCAAGTACCGGTGCAACACCGCCGCCGGACCGCGGTGGCAGCTCCAGCTGATAACGATCGCCGTCTCCCTCGCACCGGAGACCGACAGCGGGGGCCACGTTCACCAGACCCACGCTCGCCGGCTCGCCAGCCCCAGCCCGCCCCAGCAGCCACCGGCGGGGCTGAGGGAGGGTCTCTTCGCGCATGCGTGATGGCCGCCGAATTTCCCCCTCTTCCTCCACCCCGCTCCCACTAAGCGCTTCCGAATACGCCCGACGTCCCGTCCCGTCCCCCCCCATCCCTTCCCCCCGGCGCGCATGCCAGGGAAACCTTCCCCGTGTCCTTCTCCCACCCTCTTCCCACCGGGCTCGGCGGGCCTGACCCCTCCCCCCGGCGGAAGCCATCGCGCATGTGCGGTTGCCAGGGCGGCCGTCTCCGGTGAAGGTTTAAAATCTGCGAGGCATGCGCAGAGCCGGTTCTGGTCCTGGCTGGGGGACGCCACATTGGAACGGCGAGGGGAGCGCTCCGGGCAGCGCCGGGCCGGGTACAGTTTGCGCTGCCGCCTCCACTCCTCCCGAACCGCGCTCTCCTCGCCTGGCCTCTCCCGGCTCTGCCCTCCGCCTCCGGCCGCCTTTCCTCCCTCCCTCATTCCTTCCCTCCCTCCCTTCTTTCCTTTCTCCCTCCTTCCCGCGACACATGCCGCTGCTCCCGGCCCGCGTCTAGCGGCGCTGCCGGGCCCGGCGGGCTGAGGCGAAGGAGTAGGCGGCGGGCGGTGAGCGGGCGGCGGCGCGGCGCTCTGGCCGGGGCGTGAGGGTCGGAGGCGGGCGGGCGTGGATGGATCCCCGCGTGGCCTGGATCCAGCCCGAGCAGAAAGGCCCCGCGAATGCGCTGTGGATGCAGATCTGGGAGACTTCGCAGGGCGTGGGGGGCCGGGGCGGCGCCAGCTTCTCGCACTACCTCTGCCTCAACTCCCCGGCGTTGGACTCTGCCGCCTCCCCGCCCCGCGGCCACAGCTGCGTGCGGCTCGGAGCACCCGGCGGCGGCGCCTGCTGCTCCTCGTCCTCGCCGCCTTCGCCTTCTCCTTCCCCTCCGGCCCTGCTGACTGGACTGGTTCCCGCTGCTACCGCCGGCCCGGCGGCGGTGAACGGCGGCGGCGAGGGAGGGAGGCGGCTGCAGAAGTCGCCTTCCGTGTCTTCCTCATCCTCCTGCTCGTCGGTGGAGTCCGGCACCGAGAGCCCCGGCTTCTCCTCCTCGGGATCGTGCGGCGGAGGCGGCGGCTCCTCCTCTTCCTCCTGCGGCCCCCGGGCGGCGGCGGTGGCTCCTCCCGGGCTGCTGGGCAGCGGCGGGGCCGGACCCGGGGAGTTTTTTAACTTCCACGAGAACAAAGTGAACGGTGTGAACGGGCACCACCAGCCCCCGCACCTGGCGCGCAGCCCGCCGCCGCCGGCCTCTCCCCAGCAGCACCAGTACCACCCGGGCCGTAGGAAACGAGAGAATAAAGCCAGCACCTATGGGATGAATTATCTGCTGTCCGGCAGCCGTGGCGTCGCCATCAACAACTCTCCCCACCAGCAGCGGCAGCCTCCTCAACCAGCTCTGCAGAGTCCCGGCACACCCTGGAAGACAAGGAAATACAGCCCGGGCGTGCAGGGGTGAGCAGCCGGGGCCCTGCTGCAGTCTGAGGGGAAAGGGGGTCCTGGGCAGCCTCGCCGGAGGGTCCTCCGGGGGCGGGGGTGGATGGCCTGGGGGCACACGAACTCCTCTGGCGGCAGAGAGGTTGATGATGGGGGATGGCGGGGTGCAAACCAGGTTCTTTCGTAAATCACTTTGGTGTCTGCTGGCTGGGTGGCAGGGACTGGGAACCCATACATTCAGGGGGTTTAGGCCCTGCTCGGTGGTAGGTTGGGAGGTGAAGATGTCAGGCTGCTATCAAACGTCACCTACGTTAAAGATGGGTCGGTGGGGAATATTGTCAGCCTCCTAGGGGTCAACTCAGATTGTAAGGGGAAAGCAGAAGGCTTCAGAGGAGCTCAAAGAGGATTCACGCTAGTTTTTAAATGCCTCTGGGTGAGGCTGTAGCAGGCTGATTGCTTCGGGGAGTGTTAGGAACATCAGTTGAGAGGGGGGGGCCCGATAAGCTTGGAATAAGCTTTGAAAGTCATTGTGGTCTTAAAACATTCAGAAAACTTCTGTCTCTAGCATAGCTTGAACCAAATAATATTTGAACTGAAATCTTGGCTTTCTGAAGAGAACACTTTTGTTAAACATCCTATTCTGTGGCTGTAACTTGCTCATATGGATAGTTAGTAGGGCTGAGTATTTATTCACTTCGGTCTGGTCATCATGCACAAGGGACTAAACTTGAACAAAGCAGTTCTGGATTGCTCCATGCTTCTGCATTTCAGTTGTCAAATTTCACTCAGTCAAGTTTGCTTCCTAATGTTAAGGCTATTTTATTGAAGGAAATGTTGCTAGCTGCATTGATTGATTGTAGCAGATTTCTGATGTAATTTCAAAAATACTTTCTTGGAACTCTTAAAATCCACAACCCTTGGGTGCCCGTGGAGTTAAGGCACTGCATACTTGTAGAGAGAAATAGGTAAAGGTACTTTCAGAGCTGGAGAAATTTAATCAGGAGATTTTACTCAGGGACAGTGTCTTTTCTCTTTTGGGTGAAGTTTTCAGATGTTGACTGCATCGAAGGAATCCAGAATATTAAAAGATGTTTCTGAAGTTCTGTTCCTGCAAACAGTTTTTAGCCTCTCCTGGGAAGGTGAAGACTTGTGTCTACTGCTTTTTAATTCCAAACTGAAAAATGAAGATTGCTTTTATGGGAGGCTAAGATTTGGATGTTTTAAGAGCTGCCATATGGAGCTTTGGGTCCTGTACTAGTAAGATAAATGTCTGAAGTTCTGATAATATCTTAAAAACAGTTTTGATATCTTCAGCAGAATGACAAGTTAATATTATAATTTATTTATGTAAGACAAGTCGGTGTCACTGAGGTAGAGATCTCCAGGCAGGTGGATGAGGGAGTTGCCTGAGGTCACCAAGCAGACCTGTGGCAGACCTGGGAATTGAACACAGGCACTGGAGGTTCTGCCCTCTGGTTGTTGGGCAGCATCACCTATGCCAATCCCATATCCTTATCTTTCATCTTCTCCCCATTTGTTTTCTGTTGGCTTTCCTTTACTAACGGTTATGCCACTTTTCAGTTCAAGTATAAATTCATGAAGAATCCATGCACAAGGAAATTGTTTATGCAAACTTTAGTTGCACTGTTTCAGTTCCATGATACCTGTTGTTGTTGTTCCACTGTTAGTACAGTGAGCCCTGATGGTAGGGGTGGGACACAAGTAACTATGTGTAACTATGTGAGCATATGTGATCCTGTAGTTCTAGAGTGTCTCATGATTAATTTGTCAAATCATGTAGTTTCATAAAAACCTGTACGAACGTCATAATTTTCCTTAAAGTAGCAGGGACCTTGTGCTGAGGGAGACCATGGAAATTGAAATCATAATTTTAAATATGAGAAGCAGCTTCTGCTTTAAACTTTTTGAGTTTGGTTATCCTAGGTGAATTTTTGATAAGCTTGTATTCTAAAATAGTTTTCTGCTTGGTATTAGAAATTTTTTGTGAAGAACTCACATGATTTAAATAGCGGAAATGTTGTGACTGGTGGAGTGACTTAAGGTAATGGCTCTTAACTGGCGAGTTTAACTGCATTTTCCTGAAGGCAGACTGTTGTATTATTTGGCTCTTCAAACAAAAAATGCAATGAAAAGGCTAGGGTGGGAACAGATCCATACAGAAGTTTCCTCTGGATTCTTTGTATTGCTGATTTGTTGCCTGGTGTTACTTGGAACTGTCAGCCCAGTCCTGAAGCATCACTTCCATAACTGTGATGGTCGATTGACAGAGCGTCATCAGTGATGTTAAACTGGTGTATGTGGCTGTCAAAAATGTGATCCTTACAATCTTCAGTTGTGTTCTGCTTTGGATGTAAATTACAGGAGGAAGGACTTGATTATTGATGCTGTTGTGAATTATATATGGCTTAATACTTTCAACTAACTTTTCAGGTTAATTGTAGATATTGAATGAATTTACTGCAGAAATACGTGGCATATCTGCTTGGTACAATATATTGCTGTGTAGAAACAACAAAACTGGCTTGAGGATTAGTGTGGATTTCAAAAGTATTGTGACACTTTGGAGTGATGCTGTGCCTGGACTAATTAGTGTTGCATGGCATCTGACAATTTACAGTATTAATTTTTCCTGCTTCCTACCTGTTGCCTTTAACCGTCTTGATAATGACATAGAAGTTTTGTTGTAGAGCATAAACACCACTTGATTTGGTTAGGCTGATGGAGAACGTAGGGCAGCATTTTCTGGTGACCATAGCAGATACTTGCAGGGAGTTCTTATTATCAGGGTAGGTTATGACAATGCTTCCCCAGAAGTGTTACTTCAGTGTTTACTAGTTTGCAGCTGGAGCAAGCTGTGCACTAATAGACTGATAGTGAAGTCCAGAGATTAATTCTATATTGTTTTATTTATTCACCATATGCTGGAGTGCTTTTAATTCTACTCTTGGTGTTTTTGTGTTATATTGCTGAACGTTGGTGACCAAGATAAATTGAATTACTGGGTTTTTGTGCATTGTTGTCTTGAAAATGCATTGTGTTTAGGACCCTCTGTAGCTCTAGTTCTGTGTAACCCTTGCTGCTTAGTTTGCTGTTGTCAGAGATGGACAATGCAAAACAACATGTAGGTATGACATGTTATCAGCCCCTGCTGCAATTTTTATTTTCTTGTGTATTGACAGAGCTGTAAAAATGCAGATTTTGGAAACTGAAGTTTTCACTGTCTGCAGAAAAGCATCCAGCACTTGTAGGGGCTTTAGGATGGTATTCTTTTTCCTGGACGTGAGTGTTGTGTGTCTCTAGTACCACCTATGTTGGTCTATGCTGTGTCTGTTACCTGCAATGTTAGGTGGATACCTTTAGTGAAGGTCTTAATGTAGGAAACAGCCAATGCTGGCAGTGTACACTCAATTCTTGTTTAATTTGGCTTTAGAATCAGAGCAGAATATACTGTAGTATGCAAGGAGGAGGGCAGTAGTCGTTGCCTGTTGGTCATAGTAGATATCTGGAGAGAGATTTTAGAGCATCAGGACCTGGTTGAACAGATTGTTTTCATGCCTAGAGGCTGGTACACAGTAGAGTTGAGGGTAGCTTTTTGATGAATTGTCAGAAGAACAGAATATCATATTTGTAGTCAAAGTAGAGTGGGTAAGGACCAAAGTTCCCTGTAAAGTGGATGCCTAGCATACAGTTAGACATTGAAGCTTTTTATAGCGGAAAAATAAAGGAAGATTTTGGTAGCAGTAAACTTCAGAGAGAGCATAGAGCTAGGGATCAGAAAGGCTGAGCTGCACTAGTAAAACATGAGGGTTTTGAATGACAGGTGCTCACATCTGGGATGTGAAAGGAAAATTGGATGTGTTTGAAGCAGTTTAATCCTGGCATCAGCTTCACCATGCTTTTCACAGTTTGGGTTTGGTGGTAGAGGTAATTGGCACTAAGAACATAAACAGCTGCACGGGGTGAGCCCATTAGAGGCCAGTGCCAATGCTGGGAGAAAAATATGTCAACATGGACCTGTGGTATATCCTGGAATAATCTCTCAAATTTCAATGATCCATCATTCTTGAATTACCTAGGTTACACTACAGGCAGTGCATTATTAAGCTTATTGTGGAGTTTATGTATGAATTTGTCTCACGGCATGTTGAACAGGTAGGAGCTTCTGGGATCAGCAGCATCCTGTGGCAAGGTGTTCCTCAGTTAAGCTATGCATTATGTAGAGACCATTTTATTTATTTTGTCCCGAGGCTGTCACTAGGGTTGTAATTGCTGTCAGCCACAGGTCTGTGCATTAATGAGGCAGTCCACCAATGCTCTCTGCAGCTGACTTGAAAGGGAAGGGAAAAGCTGAATCATTTGAGAGTTGTCTGTTTTTGAGTCTGTTCAGTCATTCCTTCTGTTGAAAGTGTTTCCTACCTCTAAATGCTTATCACCTCTGGATGATTTAAGTTCTGGTGTATGTCTGGGACTGAGGCAAACCAGATCTATGTGTGTGATAGTGTCACAGTATTCCTACATCTTAGGCTGTCTTGTATTTTATTTCATGAATACTAACATGGCACTTGCATGTTCTGTTTGTCCACTGAGTAGACCTTCTAACAGAATTTCTTATTTCAAGATCTTGTTTCTTGGTGCTAGATCTGGTGCAGAGCCACTCACTGCATCTTTGAAAATAAAGAGTCTTCTCATATGCCTGTTGTGCTTGTATTTACCCTATCTCAAATTCTGCTTCCTTGTGCAGTATTTTGATGTCCATCTGCAGTTCTTGAGCTGTCTTATTCTAGGTAATTGTGCAGCCTCAGACTTGAAGCCTTAATATTTTTCCACCTTCCAGATCACATACATGAATGTTGACTAGAACAGGGCACTTTGAGGCTTCACTGGTGACTTTACTTTAATATGGGCTCTAAGAGTTCCAGCTGCCCCTTTTATGTTTAAAACTGTTGTTTATCTAAATAAAGGTCTTCCTCATCTCCTGTTAGCTTAGTTTCTTTTTAAGTTTTCTTAAGGACATGTTGGGATCATTATCAAGTGATGTTTGGAAATCCAAGTAGCAGGATTTCTGTTATGGTTCACTCATTCTAGCTAGCAATTCCTAGTGGTTTTTTTTTGACATTGCTTCCAGATAGAAAAGTTATGTTGACATCTTGATATAGATATAGTTATTCATGTTTTGTATTGATTCTACTTGTGATTAGTTTGACTGTTACAAATGTCAAAACTAATGCTTTTGAATTAAAAAAAAGATTGCTGCTTAATGTTCTTATAAATGCAGTATCAAGTCAGTGCTGCTTTTAGTGAGGAGCAGAGTACTAGGAATAGATCTCCTGTTAAGTATTTTCTACTAAAATTTGGTTTGGGACAAGTTCTCTCTGTATAGTTTGAGATCAGGGAAGCCTAGAGGGATTAAAAAAAAATTAGCTTCTCTATTTGTCATGCATCATGATCACTTAGCTTTCTCAGTTCTGATCACTTAATTCACTTAACAGAAGCAGATTTTTGGGCTTCTGAACTAGTTTATCCTTTCTCAAGCATAAGCTTGCATCTTGTTAAGTTGTTTCCTCATAATCCTTCTCGATATACCTAATCTTTCAATCCTCTTGTCCTGCTTTGTACTTGACTTCAGGGTTTCTGAAGACTTCTTTTGATGGAATCCTGTGACAAGGTAGTAGAAGCTCTTTTTCTCTAAAATCTGATTAGAGGCGTAGGCATTTGTTAAACAGCCAATGTGGTAGCCTTTTTTTTTTTTTTTTTTGTTAAGCTTCCTAAAAAAGCTTCCTCTTCTATATGGTAAACTGCAAGAGTACTTAATTCCAGAAAAGGTCCTTCCCTTCTGCCTTCTGTTGCCTTGCAGGCATACTGACTGATTGTGCAGGGTTTGCTGCTAGGAGTGCTTTGATGGGTGCGTTTTGAATTATATTCAGCTGCATCAGATGTGTCAAGAGTTGCTTCTCCTCTTAAATGTGATGGTGGCTAATGGTGTAATGCATACCTGGTTTGCATGGGCATAATTAGTCTCATCACTAATATGTTTCTGCTGTTGGAACCTTTCTGACTTGGCTGGGATGTTAATCTCTTGCTATCTTTCGGCATTTTGGAAAAGAATAGTATTAAGACAGGAATTTCAGTGTTTAGCGGTTCTATTTATTGGTGTAGTGAGCTTTCTGATTCAGTTCCAAGGTTTAACATATGGTATGCTCCTTCACTGTTGAAACAAAATAATTACATGGTGTTTTCTTGGTGTTGTGTCCAGCAGCCTAAGTCAGGACTAATGTACTGCTGTTCAGGAGCTTACATGGCAGATCTATTTTGCCATGTATTAGCTTGAAGATACCTGTCAGTTTCAATGCAGCTTTTTCAAAGTACATCCAGCCATAAATAAGGTGATTGGTAGAGCTTTATTGGATTGACACACTTCACAAAAATAATTAGGTTTTGATTCTTTTTCTCTTCCAAAATGCAAACAAATTTGCTACTTAAGTCTGGAAATTCACACTACAGAGCAGTCCAGCATGCTTAGTTTCTTGACTGAGTAAACTGCCAAAGTGCTCCTAAGAGGTAAAATCTTACTGGCATGAAATCTGGTCTAAAATTAGGACTGGCTCAGACTTGCAGTAGTATGGAGCAAAGAGAAGGCTTAGAGTGGAAATCAGAGCAGTACAATCACAGTGGAAAAGGTACAATATACTTATAAACAATTTTTTTTTTCTGTGGATAAGAACAAAATTTTTTTCTTCCATTCCCTCCTCAATAGCTAACTTGATTCTTATTTGAGTTTAATATTTAGGGTACCTACCCGTGAAACATTTCACAGCTCTTGATAGTATACCTATAGTTAAACCTCTGTATAGTTGAGGTTTTTTTATTCTTGAAGTCCAAGTTGCTACCTTCCATATAATTACAGTGACAAAGGTAATTTCTGTCTGAATCTTATACTAATGAGACTGATTTTGTGCAGCAGTACAGTCTGTAAATGTAGCACTGTGTTTTCATAGTTTGTGTTATCTGGGAGCCTAGAACATAAGACGGCACAGAGTAGCATTATCTGAGTGTTACTGGTAGTGAGGACTGACTTAAGAAAGCAAAGGCACTGATGGGTGTTGTGAGGGCAGTGGGAAGAGAAGAACTGTTAGTTCATCTCCTTTTCTTGGTCATAGTTTTATATTTGCTACTTTTGTAGATGTCTTTATCTTGGATAATATTGGAAAAAGCCTGTATCTGAGAATGTACTGTGGATTTCAATCATATATATGTTCTCCTTTTTTTCACTAAACTGTGTTCCTGAGTTTTAAACTGCAACACCAATTTCAACTATTGGATACATCTGATTTATTTGTAGGGTAACTTTCACCTTTGTTTCCAGGGTAATGCCATCGTGCTTTGCTGTAGTTGTAGGTGAAGGTAAAGTTCAACAGATTTCTGAAACATGTACAGTGGTAGCTTGCCCTTTCACTGTTTGATTTTGAGACAGTGAAGACCTGGGGCATGTTTCAGAGCTCATGCTTTACTCAAAGGAACACATTCCAGTATTTGTAGCCTTTATTTCAACAAAGCTTTTCTTGAAATGCTGCCTATACCTCCGCATTTCTTTCCTTTCCTACTCACCTGGAGTATTATACCTGGGTGGATTAATTTTATCTATTATTTTATAAGGATTCTTGGCTGTTATGTTAGACTTTTCACTTAAAGTTTTTTACTTACTAGAATGAGTTTGTTTTTAAGAAGAATCAGTTTTTCCATGTAGATGATGCAGTTATGCTTCTGCCCATTCCTTTATGGATAGAACATATACTGATGTGCTTAGCAGTGTAGACATGAAGTTGAAAAGAAGTAGGATGCTAACTGAAGAGAACAAAGTGTTTGTTTAGCTTCTAGTTTGATACTGTTTGATAATTTAATTTCACTGCATTGATATTAGCCCTTGAAGTAATAAATCACTGTTACACATAATAATAGCTACTAGAGTAAATAATGAGTAAAATAAATTATCTCCTTTCTTAGAAACCTGCCTTTAGGGAAAAATAGTACAAAAGTCTGAGAAAATCTCCTGAGGATTACTTTAACTTGAAGACTAGAAGCACATCTACCTTTCCTAAAACAGTAAAAGGGGTAAATTTTGGTAGACAAATAATGCTAATTCTGTTGTGTAGTTCAGTCTGTAAGCAGCAGATGCTTATTGTGCTGAGCAGTAGTAGCAATAGTGAATGGTAAGTTCCTTAAGGATGTTAAATTTAGCAAGATGGATAGTGTTGCAAGTAAAAGTAGCTTCTCTTCTGCATCACTGTATCCTAACTTTTCCACCTTGCATTAAGTATAGTTACATCTCACCAATACGTTCTGTTCCCAGTGTTTCTATGAATACAGTGAAACTGCCTTGTGAGAAAGTCAATTAAAATGCCTGTCTTTGCTAGGAGACTAGTATAATAGGCATCCTAAAATGTGATAGGAGGTAGGTAGGTGCTGAGATGCTACTGGACTACATATTCTTTAAGAAGCCTGAAAGACTGAGAAAATTGGATCTTGTTGTATTTAGTGAAATGAGGCAACCAGGTGCCACTAATTGCCAGGGTGTGGGCATGAGCTTGTGTCAAGCCCAGCTGTGCCTGATTAGGGTGGGCCCCCACTGTGCATGAGCAGGATTAGGGGGTCAATAAAAGGTGAGTCCTGAAGCACAGGCTCAGCTCAGTTCTGAGCATGTTTGCAGAGAGGTCAGTCACTCTTGGAGCACTGTATTACCTTCATTGTGCCACTAGCGCTCATCGCCCTCAAGGTGAGGCTCTGAGGAGTCGCGAACCCGGGGCCTTGGCATTGTAGTACTGGGTCTTAGCCGGCTGCGCCACCAGAGACTCATCCCGAGAGTGACTGACCTCTCTGCAGGCGTGCTTAGAACTGAGCTGAGCCTGTGCTTCAGGACTCACCTTTTATTGGCCCCCTGGTCCTGCTCATGCACAGTGGGGGCCCGCCCTAATCAGGCACAGGTGGGCTTGACACAAGCTCATGCTCACTCCCTGGCAATTAGTGGCACCTGGCTGCCTCATTTCACTACAGTTGTATGTTGAAGGAAGCTGAATTTTTTTTAAGAAAAAAAAAAAGGCGAAGGTGCTACTTTTCTGCAGATACATTGTCTTGCAAATCGAAATTCTTTTTCTTACGGTTAAGATACTGTCACAGTCCTGAGAGTCCTGTTAGTTTTCAAGTGCTAATGAAGATAATAGGCTACACATGCAAAAAAAAAAAAAAAAAATCAACTGAAAGCTACTATCTTGTATTGGCTGCATCAGTATGCTGCTGTGATCTGCTTTTTCAGACACCAGGTTATTCCTTCAGCTGGTAGAGAAGTGACTCTGATTAGTCCTGAGCAAGGTACAGCAGCTTGTTTTATGTACATCAGAGCTGCTTCTTGCGACAGTGTAATGTCTTAGCAAAGAGACAATGTAAACTATAGTAACATTGTATTTTAAAAAAGCTTCTTGGTTTTAAGAATGTTTTTCATGAGGAAGCCAAAAAAGGTAAAGGTGTGAAAATGCAATGAAGATGTTCATGTGGTCATAATCTGACTGTGAAGATGGTAATGATCCAGAAGGATATAGACCAGGAAGATGATGTTCTCTGGGAACTAGAAGCTGAAGAATTAAGCAAAGAAAATAGAAGTCCTTTATAATAGGATTTGAGAACTGGTTGGCTAAGTGCGTTAAAACCTGCACTGCATTGAAAGTGGGAAGCTTGACAGAGTCTCTAGGGCTCAGAATCATGAATGGGGAGAAAATCAGATCAGATAGTAAAACTGAGTGAACCAATTGCATTGGGTTTTTTGTCAGAGAAGGTCCATCAGCAGCATGATAACTTGTACGGCCATATTTGGTGGTATATGCTGAAGAATTCCTGAGGAACTTAAACCGTAAAACCGTGTCATGTGGTTGAAACTTCAAACCAGTTTTGGTTATCTAGCTCTTGTGCTGTTGTCCCATCAAACTGAAGCATTAAATGAAGTGCTGCCTTGCCTGGGCAAGATAGCAAATATGAAGCTGACTTAAAAAGTAGATCAGGGAAGGAAAGGTAGGCTATTGTTGGTTGGTATTATTGTGAGTTTTTCATGGTACCACTAAGAATTCTGACAGTCTTTATCATCTGATCAGAAGCTCAGTGGGGGATTGAAGTGAGAGAGTTCTTGTGTGCTTGCTGTTTTTCTGAGCTTGCTGTCACACTAGAGGCTGCTTCTGGAAGACTGTGCTGTGTATGTTAGAGGCTGCAATGCACAGGGCAGCTGAGACCCTTTTCACCCTCCTCCTTCCCTAGTATAGGATGGAGACTATAAACGTTTTTCAGGACATTCTTCAGGAATGTCTGGATCTCCTGGGGTGGTTGGATGGTTTATACCATAACAAAAGAGAACTTATTGGCATGAGTAAACACAGAGAAAGGGGCTAGTGCATGCTTTGATAAGGGTAGTTGTATCCCACTGGTCTCATTTCCTTGAAGCAATTAGTGTTAATTCTTAGTCATGTGGTCAGTTTGTGATAACACAGAATTGTTGGATATTTTTTTTTCAAATAATATTTTTGTGTTCCTTTTTTTTTGAAGAGTTTGTGAAAACTGAACAGTCACAGGTTTTCTGTGCTTGTGTATTAAGTGCTTAGAGGAAACAAAAAAAAAAGCATCAACCACTTTATAATAAGGGAAGGTTACCAGTGGAATTATTCAAGACTGTTGCTCAATATATTTGTAAGTATCTGGGGGGAAGAAATGAATGAGAAGAGGATGGAAAGGATAATAGAAAGCAATAGCTGACTGCAGACAGTCACAAGGGGAGTTGATTGTTCATTAGGTTATAAAATTGTTGATATAATTAAATTTAATAAATACAGAATAATGAATCTGAAGAAAAATTCAAGCTATAATTCAGACTATACCCAGCGGATGTGCTTAATGTTGGTGGTTATTCAGAAAACACCTTGAAGCTCCTTCATAACTGTTTATTTTAAGGAGCAGCTGTATGCTGAGGTATCCTCAAATAGCTGGTTGCCAAAATATTTGCGAAGATCTGGATAGTAAAATGAAAATAGGTGTATCATGGACTGAGTAGTGTAATTATACATTGATTCTCTGTGCATTTCTGACCACCTGTCAGGAGACATGATTCAGCTGAACACAAGGTGAAGAAGGCCAGCAGTGATTAGACTTCAGGCTTGCTCTGTAAGGAAATGAAAACAGATGAAGATTGCTAGAGGTCTGTTGGATAGAGACAAGTGGATATGAATTGAGAGTCTGAGAAGTGTTATATTTGGAGGTGAATTACCAGTGGTAACTTTTTTCCTGCAGAAAAAAAGAGCATCAGATAAAATAATCAACAGGCAGCAGTTTAAAATAAAGCATTTTATTCTGATGTATACTCCCATGGCATGATAGAAACAACAAAAGCATAAGTGGATAGGATATATTTGTTCCAAATCCTAAACCCTCCAACTTCCCATATGAAAGCCTGATTGTTGTGCTGTTCACGTTTCTTGAAAGTACTGCTGGTTTTGGTTAAGTGATATTAAATAAAGTCTATGGCTGCTTTCATTGAAATTTATTGTAAGACTTAAATCATTGTAGCTAATGCTTCTTTCTCCTTTAGACTTCATGAAGAAATAATTGACTTCTATGACTTCATGTCCCCTCGTCCTGAAGAAGCAGCTATGAGAAGAGAAGTGGTAAAAAGAATAGAAACAGTCATCAAAGATCTTTGGCCTACAGCTGATGTGAGTATAGTTTAAGTATTGAATTAAGTACTTCTCTAGTAAATTTTAGAACTCTATTCACTTAGCCTTGCTATTATCTTCCTATGTTTTACAAAGGAACAAAGAGACTTCAAACTTAAGGCATTTCACTTAATATCACAGCTCTTTCAGTAGCTGGCAGTGTATTTTAAAAGGTAAAGGGAATTTAAAACCTAGATTTCAGGCTAATAAAGGCTAGTGATAATTTTTTCTTTTGAGAACAGGGATTGTGAAGAACCACCTACTTTAAGAAATGCATTTCTTAAAGTAAAAACTTATTAAATTGATTATCTTTGCATAACTTCATTTTGAATATAAAATGAGACCGACTACCTATGTATCCAGTTCTTCAAAGAGTCCCTACTCTGGGTATTTGTAAATACAAACTTGTACAAAAGAACAGCTAAAACCCACAGATTTTGTTTTTGTACTCCTCACAAATTTTAACATTAAGGGAATTACTTTAGTCTTGCTCTATTGAGAAGATTGGCCTTGACTTCCTGAGATATCTTGCAACTAAAGTTAACTGTTTTTTCAAACCTTTTGTTACGCAGAGAGTAATTTTCTTCTGAATAAAAAACATCTAGAAGAAATACAGTGTAAACTACATTTCTAGCATCACTTTTCTGGTTACCAAATAGCAGTGTTGTCATTCACAAGCAGAAAAACTTTTCAGGCCACTGTGATTTCATAGCCTTCCATGAGAGAGTGAGGGCTGTGGCCATAGTACCAAGCTAAAGATGCTTTAAAGCTCTTCTACTTCATTCTCACTTGTGATTTTTCCTTGGTAAAAACATTTTTGTAGCTTGTGAGAACAGATACAGGCACTGAAATGGCTTAGCCTTTGTCAAGCCTTTCCATAGGTCACTTTGAAGAAGTGAACCTGTAAGTTGTGCTCTGCTGTAGCAGAAGGGGGCTCATTTCAATTCTCTAGATTGGAAGCATACTCAAAGTATTTGATGTAGACTGAGTCTCTTTAGCATTCCTTAGCATTCTTTTCCACACACAACCACCTACCATAATTTCATAGTCATCCTTACAGCAAAATCTGGAGTATTCATGTTTATCTGAATCATATGTTTAGATGCACTTGCTGTTTTTAAACCCCAAAATTTGGAAAAAATGTTTCCTTAAACTCTTCTAATTTCTTGTAAGCTGTCTTCCGAGGATAGAAGGAAGCAGGAATTTTATAACATTTTCAATTTCTGTCAAACTGGAAATAAATAGGGAAAAAGACTTGTTTGAAAAGTTTCTCATCTGCTGCTAGCAGAATTCTTAGTCATGTTAAAAAAAAACATTCCTTTAAAGTTGCATATATAAGACAAAATGTGTTTATACAGGCTTAACAGAGTAGGTAATAAGGTAAATTAACTTTTTTACTGGACTATGTTCTTAATCTCAGATCTTGTGAAGGTAAAATGATGTGAGCATTCATAATGGCAAGGTATTTCACTGGGAATTTTTTTCAGGTCCAGATATTTGGCAGCTTCAGTACAGGGCTGTATCTTCCAACTAGGTAAGTAGAAGTTACTGTATATAAAGCTTGTAATATCTCATAGTAATGCTAAATTTCAAAGGGGAATTTAGGCTATAACATGGAGTCCTATCAAAATGACAATAAAAGTTTTGACTAATATCCCATGTAACAAAGAGAAAAATTTTTTGAACTTACAGATTTAAGTATTTGATGTATCATACTGCTCTAGGTACTAACTGACCCTTTGGTGAATTACTTTTTCTGCTGAGTGTCTGGGATTAGTCTTTGGCTCTTTTTAAAGATACAATGAAATAAAATGTTTAGTATTTTCTATGTTTCTGTTTTGCCAATTAGGGTGAGTTACTGAGTGTGTCTCATCATAGAGTTACTGAGCAAAGACAAGAGTCATCACAGCTGTGTTCTCTCTGGTTTTTGGACAGCAAAGTGTCTTATTTAAGTGTTTTATATTGCTTAATGGTTTGATAGATGGATGTGTTGTCATTACATCAGTTTTCCATAGGAAAATTCAGTTCAATGAATAATGACCTCTGATAAAATTTTTTTTTCCTATTAACATGCCTGTCAACATGGGTAGATGAGATGAGGGATTAATTTGGGCTGTGGAAGTCAGAGTTCAAAGAACTCATCTGGTGACTGAAAGCAAGAAACTAGGATACTTCTTGGGGTTCTAGAGCATGCTATGCCATCTATTACTTAACATAGCTAAAGGAAGCTTAATGGGAACCTAAATTAAAAGTTGCAAAATGGTCACCCTGGAGGACTTGTAGTATGCAGAATGCCAATTCTGCCTTTTTGGGGTATCGAGTATTATGCTTTACACATAATGGATCTCATGCTGCATTCTTTTTGTCTAGTGATATTGATCTAGTTGTTTTTGGGAAATGGGAACGGCCCCCTCTGCAGCTGCTGGAGCAAGCACTAAGAAAACACAATGTGGCTGAGCCATATTCCATTAAAGTACTTGATAAAGCTACGGTAAGTTAAGTGTTTGGAATAATGAACTGAAATGCTTTCAGACTCCTAAAGATGTTGGTGATAAATAGTGCTCTTAATTCAGGAAGCAAATTATATTGTTTTAAGTACAATGTTTTGGTCTGTCTGAACGAGATTTTAGTTGAATCTTTACATGCTTAGCAATAGCGCACTTTTTTTGCAAATATTTGAAAGAATTTGATAACATATGCACAAAGTATGGCCTTGCAGCAAATACAGAACACAGAACTACCTTTATCCATTCAAAGTATCTAGTAAAATAAGTTAATTATTTCTGTAATGTCTTCCCACTGACCTTTGAGAGGACTTTGCTTTAGCCAGAGCCCAGTAACTAGAAATGTCTGTCTTGAAATCGTGATCTTCCAGGTTGTCTTGTTATGGATGGTACAGTGAAGTGTTCCAAATCTGATTTATTTTTCCCTTCCTAAATATGGTACTTCAGAGCTTTACTTTACTTGTGAAACATCTTTTTCCATTGTCTTATAAGCTTAACAGTCACTGAATATAGTAAGAAATAAGTAAGAGTTTTGTTGCTGAGCAAGTGATGTTTACTCCAAGGAATCACACATAGAATGTTAGGGGTCTTAAGGGACCTCTGGAGATCATTGAGTCCAACTGCCCTGCCAGAGCTGGATCACCTAGTGTAGGTCATGCAGGATTGCATCCAGGCAGGTTTTGAATGTTTCCAGAGCAGGAGACTTCACAACCTCACTGGGCAGCCTGTTCCAGGGTTCTGTCACCCTCACAATGAAAAAGCTTTTTCTTATGTTTGTGGAGCCTCCTATACACCAGCTTGCAGCTGTGTCCCCTTGTCCTATCATTGGACATCACTGAGGGGAGCCTGGCTTTGTCCTGACACTAGCCCTTCACATTTCTAAACATTAATGAGGTTACCCCTCAGATTCTTCTTCAAGCTAAAGAGACCCAGCTCCCTCAGCCTTTCTTCATAAGGCAAATATATATATACACACACACACACACATGTATAGGTACATAAAAAATTAAAAAAAAAAATGTTATTACTCCTGAACTTGAGAAAAGAACTGGGGAGACCTAATAGTAGCTTTGTATGGAGAGAGGAGGAGGTGATCAAGAAGGTGGAGCCAGGTTCTTAGCAGTGGAGACTCTAGCAAGCTGTTGTGTCTTGTGTTCCCTAAAGCAGGGCCACTCATTTAGGTCCAGAAGATTCCTATGGCTTCAGTTGAAGTAAGAGTTCATAACAGTAGCTCGGGTAATCTTTGGTTTACCTGAGAATGAGTGGGAGTTTTGGAATCAGTAATAACTTAGTGATGTAAAGTGGCACTAGGTTAGGCTTATCAATTTTGCTACCCTTTATTCCTTCTGCTGTTGGTATAGAATGGTGTTAAACTTTTTTTTGTTTTCATAATAAAAATACAAGAAGTTAAAAGATGAGCTGAAGTATAGGTTATGATTGGAAGATGATTTTGTAGGATTCTGCCTTCCAGGTGGTGGTGTGAGACTAAACTACATATTCAGTAGTTCTGCAATAGTTTATTCCTGCCAGAAGAGGAATTTTCTGGACTCCTGCTTTGCTTTTATCCATCGTGGACCAGTTCATAAACAAACAGACTTTTTTTTTTTTCTGCTAGGCTAGTCTGGCAGTTTAACAAGTGAATGATTCAGTGCTTGGTCAGGTGAATGTAGTTCCCTCAGGCTGTGAGAGTAGGATGTCTTCTATTAACAGCAGCAGTCATGAAATTAAGTAATTTTAGTTGTCTTATTGATCACTGATATTGCAGCTGTGAAAGGAGGTATCTAACCACTGTGGGAGAGTACATGAGTAGCATAAGTTCATGTGATCATACGTGCCTATGTTTTAATGACTTCATGAAAAACATTTGCGTGTCAAGCTAGGATTGGTATCTTTTGTCAAAAAAATTTCCATGTCATAATACTGTATTCATTTGGACTGATAGTATCCATGTATCTTTAAGTGAGTAAGCTGGTGGATAGCACCAGTGTTGCATTTCTGGAGACTCATAAAACCTTGTTTTAATCCTTTCAGGTACCAATAATAAAACTCACTGACCAGGAGACAGAAGTGAAAGTTGACATCAGTTTTAATGTAGAAACTGGTGTGAAGGCAGCTCGATTTATTAAGGAATACATGAAGGTAGCAGCCATATAATGTTTTATTACTTACTGAGGGTGTGCTGGATGGTTAGATAATCTTTTATTAATATGGCTTAAGACTTTTCAAGATTTATTGCTGACGACTATTTTTATTAATCAATAGACATGGATATTTTAATTTATTTTCTACTGATATCTGTTCAGTGTTGCCTTGAGTGCTAAGTGTTAGTGTGCAGAAATCTGTACACTGAAAGGACTTACACAATCATACTTAGATCTGCAGATAGGTACTAAACTTTGCTTCTAAAACAAGTCTGTTCAGGTTTTCCTTACCTTGAATTTAAGTGGTACTTGATTGTAAATAGTATCTTGCTAAACAGTATCTAAAACCAATTCTTCTGTAGCTACATACTTAAAACCAAGTTTTTTTTTTCTCTTCATTGAAAGTACTGTTTAGATGGAAAACTGACTATGATGAGTGACACTGGCATTCAAAAAAGTATATAAAAATTAGGGGAAATAAATTTGATATGAAAGGTGTTTGGTCAAGAGTTGGGTTCTATTAATCTGTTTTGAGAATTAAAAAATGCATGGCTCAGTTCTTCCTGTGGAAACACTGTATTTGTAGTGCACTATAGAATAACATTTTTGTATTAGAAGATGAATCCTCTTAAGATTGTGCTTTCTTCATTTTGGAATGCTGACATTGTCATTGATAAGATTTACTTTGCTTTGCAGAAATATTCTTTGCTGCCTTACTTGATTTTAGTATTAAAGCAGTTCCTCCTTCAGAGGGACTTGAATGAAGTTTTTACTGGTGGAATTAGCTCTTATAGCCTAATTTTAATGGCAATTAGTTTCCTGCAGGTAAGTCTGTTCCTTATTTGTTTCTGTATTCTTGAAAATACTTCTGTTGCTGCACTTACGCCCTGTTATGGTGCTGCTCCCATAGCAATGCACAGCTTTACTATAATGGTTCTATAGGTTTCATCACTGACAGCTCCTATGGACCACCTCTCAAACCTCTTAAGAACTGTTCACTGTATGAACTGAATTAGCAGTAGGAGCCTTGTGAAACCACATAGAAGCTGAGCATTGCTTTTTATACTAAGGCCTGTGGTGTGCATTATGCTACCTTCCTGGACAGCTTATTCCAATGCTTGAAGCACATCACTGGTGTATTGCATAGCTGCCAGGATGCAGCTTCTGCATGTTGCTTCCTGGATTATCTATGTTGAATGTGCAGCGTAGTTGGTTTCAGTGTTTACTAAAATTAAGAAATCAATCAGTCAAGTTTTTTTAATTATATGTTGGCTGGGTTTTGACATGCATAAAACTGGTGGAAACTGAAATAGTTAATGACTTCTTCCAACACATTTTTGTGACTAAGATTTGTCTTAGTATGATGAGGTACAACATTAGCTTGTCTCAGCAGCTGTGATAATGGAAAAACCTACATATTGTGCTGCTGATAATGAATTAATTGAAATATTACTATAGATTGTACATTTTACTGTATATAATATAGGGAGATTGAGGTAACAGCTGTATTTTGATTTGGGTAAATCTCCCCTGCTTCTGAAAACATTAAGGTCAATGGATTTGCTATGAAAAATCGGGTATTACTCTTAAGATGTAATGTCGTATGCAGTACCTTACTGTTCTTAACTTAGGGAAAAGAACTTACGAATCCTCAAATTCCTGGAAGAGGAGGAATTGTCTTCCAGATACTGCTGAGTGCTGCCCCCTCTTGGTTATGTGACGGTAGTTTAAGTAAATGAAGAATTGATGACTCAGTTGAGAGCTGTGTAAAGAGATTATACTCAGCTGATTAAATGAGAACTTTTTGTTGCACTGTGCTATAGTCTGAAAAGCATTAATTTTTAATAACTCTTCTGTGTCACAGCTGCATCCAAGAATTGATGCCAGAAGAGCTGATGAAAACCTTGGAATGCTTTTGATAGAATTTTTTGAACTCTATGGAAGGAATTTTAACTACTTGAAAACTGGTATTAGAATAAAAAATGGAGGTGCCTATATTGCCAAAGATGAAATCATGAAAGTAATGACTAATGGATACAGACCATCCATGCTATGTATTGAAGATCCTCTCCTGCCTGGTAAGATTGTGCCCTTCTTTCAATATTCTGGAGTTCTGCCTCAACTTGTGCTCTTACAGCTTACATTATAGTCCCTAAAGTGTGTCAAATAAGCTAAGAAGCTTCACTGAGAAGAGGCTGTTGCTGGTGTTGAGGTATGGTTATGGAGATGAGCTCAGTCATAAGGATATGAAGTCTCTCAGGCTTTGTAGCCAGAGTCAATTGAATTGCATGCAACTAGTGCAATTAAATAATTCATTGGAGGTTCAGAACTGTGCTGGGTGTATAGGAAGATTCTCTGACAGTACTGAAGGGATATCAAAAGAAAAAGGTCTAGAAAATCCTGGAAGGGAGTTGGTTTGTAGGAATAGTTCTCAGTTGTTCATTATAAGAGAATTAGAATGAAAGGCATACCTTTCCCCACCACTGTCTGTGGTAACTTAGTTCAGATAAATCACACCATATAGGAAAGATATTTGTCAGATGAGTTACCTATCCTGCAGGCAGTGCAGTAGAGACTGCACAGAAACATGGGTGCATATCCATGAACATGTAGCAAGGGAGCAGCTGTATTGTGGTGCTGATGTCAAGATTGGTTTGCAAAACTGGCTTCTGTATTGCACAGGGACCTTTAGAGGATGCCAGTTACAGTTGCATGTACTTTTGAAAGTAACTAACTTAAAGATGTGTTTTTTCTTTAAGACTTGAGTTTGATTCAGTGGCTCTCAAAGTAATAAAGATTAATTTTGTCTGATCTCCTGGAAAAAATTCCAGCCTTATAGTACTTAGTTTGGATTCTATTTAGGCTGTCACACGTAGCTGAAATTCCAAAACAGCTATTAAGCAAAGTCACTTTTCATTTAATTTGGACTTCAGCATTAGTATTTCTAGAATGTAGTTGGCACTCAAGACTCCATACTCTCATGTCTTGTGGGTAGACTGCTTATGTACAGCACTTCTAAAGCAAATACCATGGATCAGGAGCTGAAGCCTGGCACTTTTCTAATGCTCAATATGCTGAATGTTCATAGTTCTCTAGAATAGGCTGCAAGCTGAGATACTAGTTTGTCTAATGACATCTGATATGTTTGTAGCTCGGATTTTGTGTCCATTGTGACTCTTGCACTGGCCAGACATAAGTGTGATTTTTCAGAACTTTCCTTGCATTATTGAGATTACCTTCAGCAGCTGCGTAATTCCTTGAAAACCCATTTGAGTAGCAGCATGACCCACATCTCTTTAGAGTTAAAAATCTTTGCTGTCCTCCAGTTCCATCCCTTCCTGTCTGCTGAGGACTGAAAGAGAAATCTCACATGCTGCACAATGGCTTAACCATTGCTTATAGCATTTGGAATTTTTTTTCTCTTTTGGACTCTTCAGAGAAGAAAAAATAAACTGCAAGTCCAGTAGGGGCTCTGAACTGTTTCTCCCAGCATAAATCTTGCAGAAGCAAAGAATTATAATTTAGAAGAAAGATACCTAGTTATATGCTATCAAAGACTTGACAGAAATTAAATTTTAGATGAGATTATATGGGCTCAGATAATGCAATTCTTACAGAAGAAAGTGTTTTGGCAGGGGAAATTAAAGCTGATGGTTACTTGAAGTTATCTGACCACAGTATCCCATAGGGATATTTGGGTATTTTCTGGCAGCTACTGCAGAGCTTCAAAACTTGCTTGGTGGAACTAGGAGCAAAATTATAATAGAACACAAAGGATGTCTTTTTGAATCAGGTCTCACAAATACAGCCTCCTTAGTTCTAGACTGAATCACATATTCCTACAGTATTTAAAGGTACTTCAAACGTCTGAAGATATTGCCTAGAATTCTGTTAATTGGTTCTGTTACTGCTTGTGTGTTTGTACAAAACACTTCTCCGAGGTTTCAGGTCCTTGCCCAGTTGACAGGATGTCAATCTCTGCTTGATTGGTTTGTTGTCAGATGAACTCATTGTCTAACTTCATGAGGGTCAGTGCCAGTAGTGTAGAGGAAATGGGAAAAAGTATTTTGGGAAAAAGTATAGAGCTTTTCCCTCAAACCTGTTTTTTTTGTTTTTTTCACTGTACGCACAAGTTTTTAATCTTATTTTTTTAATCTGATCATGGTTTTCTTCAAAGTTCTAGTTACACCCTGGAAGAAGACTTTGAAAGATAACTTCTTAATCCAGAAATAAGACATAAAATGAAAAAAAGCGCCTTTCCATTTCTCAAGATTATCCAAGTAGTTTTAAAGTCTCTTCTGTGAGCTGATGCACAGTTCAGCAATAGCATGCTGAAAGATAACTTACAGAATTAGTTTTATCGAGGTGACAGGATTAAGTGGGATTACTACTTCTAAACTGAGGGAGCTGTGTTTTCTTAAGTGTGAAGTGGTGATATCTGTCTAGCAGATAAATGATGGCATTAGAAGAATATGATACTTCAGTTCTACCTGCTTAGTTCCTAGATTTGGAAGGATCAGGCATGAACCTGTTTTGTTGCTCTTTTGATTGTCGTGTGTTTTGCTCAGGTTCTCTTAGGTGCTGTAAGGTTTCCTTTGAGATTCTTGAAGTCCGAGTATTGGGCACCAGAGAATTTTATATTCTGTGATGTTAGAAATGAGATTCCAATGAAGATGTCAGGAGTTTGTACCTGGAAGTGGAAAGTGTGTTGAAATCTGGATTTAAGATGTCAGACTCATCTAGCTGGTGATGCAGCTAGTAGTCTACACTTTTATCTTCATACACATCCTAAGATTCTTCACCTTCAGTTAGTGTCCTAGGACAGGGTAATGAGATGAAAAACTTTCCCTGAGCATCATCCAAGGAAGGGATTTTGTATGAACATTTGTAGCTACCACCATTTCAGTGTCTCAATGCAGTATATGCTTAAAATTTTATACATAAAAATTTTTGATGTATAAAAATAGTGCAAGCATTCATTTAGGACAGCTGCAAGGTTAGGCACTCAGAATTCTGTCTGTTCAGAGGAACATGTTGGAGAGGGGTAGGCATTATCATCCCAGAAGAGGTTTGTGTTGAGTTGGTCTAGCAGTATCTTGTCTTCGAAGACATGAGTCTGATTGCAGGTGACAGATCTTTAATCTGTGGCTATAAAACAAACTTGATGTTTATTCAGAAGTTTGTTAGGGAAGGTTATTATTTTATGTCTTCGTGAATCAAGTGATTATCAAAGGTCCTTCAGTCATTTCTGATGCTTAGAATAGGAATGATTTTGATCTTGGTTCAGTCAGGCAGTGAGAAGAGTAGCTACACTGCAATTTAAGATTTGGAGTTGTTCTCTTCATGAGGGAGATGTTCTTTCTTCTGAGTTGCTGTGGGCACTAACAAGCTCTAAACCTTAAATTCAAGGTATTTTCTTTTAAAAGAGACTCTAACTTTTAGGACTAGTTATGCTTCATATTGTTTACTTCTGCTTCTTGATAGGGCACATACAGGAGTTATATGTAGATTTGAGATTAACTGTTGGCATTATCTGTTCCTGGTCTAGCAGCTGCCCACAGTTATACGTTGCAGCTTTTAATGTGTTTGTCATTAGAACCTGCAAATATATGCATGTGTATATAAAATACATGCATTTATAAAAATACATAAATACATTGAAGTTAGTATCTGAAAGAACCCCAAATGCTGAATGTTACAAAAAGTTAGTTAGATAATAGCTTAACATAAATTGATCTGCTCCCCTCTGGTCACCTTTACTTTACCAGGCCGTGTTCTTAAAAATGCTACAGGTAATGGCAGGCTACCTGATGGAGTGGTAATGGTGATAGTGTATGATGGAAGTCTTAGATGTGCTCCTTTAGAGGTGAAGGCTTTGTAAAAAAGGAAGAGGTTTGAATTATACATCCAATCACACACCGTTGTTATCTAGTAGTATACATCTGAGAGTTGAAATCTGTGTGTGGTTTTTTTTTTTTTAAGATTGAGAGCTTTTGTTTATGTGCTTTAACTAATTAGTCTACAGATGGTGACAAAAGAGGGATGCTGAAGTGTGTAAGATGTGATCTGCTAATGAGAATGATCTCAGAAGAAAAGCTATTCTGGACATCAAGTGCAAATATGTGATTATCTGGCTTTCTAATGTGTGGCTTTCTGGATTGGGTAGGACAACCTCAATACAGACTTTGGTAGAATTTGCAATAGCTTATGTAGTACCTTTGGCTTCCATACCTGCTTTTCAGCTGCAGTGCAAATCAGAAGCTCTGCAGACTGTACAATTGAATAAGACGTGTTTATTCAGACACTTTTATGAACTAATTACAGGTGCAGAATGAGGCAATCCAGGAACCTAGGCATGCTATGGCATGAGCTATCCTGCCTCTGTTCTCAAATCTGCTTCAATCAAGACTCACACACAACTTCGCTGGTGGTTTAAACTAAAGTGCCTGAGTTTGCCGTAAGTGGATTAGGGAAGGATTATGATTGCTTTTGCTGGCACAACAGTGGAGGTGGCAACAACTGACAAAAGTAGTAACCAACAATTCATAACAGGAGACTCTTTATTTTTGTGTAGCTCCATGCAGGAAGTATGTCAAATGTAGCTGGTTTAGGACCAGAGTGGAATAAACTAAAGCAATTTGAGTGTGTATTCTTAATTCCTGTTACATGGATTTATAGAATGATTGAGGTTGGAAAAGACCCTTAAGATTAAATCCAAATGTAGATGGACTTTGATTTAGTGGCAGGTGTAATTTTTTGTGTTTAGCCACTTGTATGTATTCCATTTCTGTAATCTCAATTCTCTTCTGTATATATGTTTAGCATGTCTTTATGTGGAGGGTGGTATTGTTGCAGGACACAGTGATGTACCATGCCCCTGGAAACTGTTCTGAATTAATTGTTTTTATAGCAGAGTTAACATTTTTGTGCTCTGATTTCTTGACCCCTGAAATACCTTGGTATCTATTCTGCTGCCTTCTGACGAAGTATTTTGTGAAGTCTTCTGCTACTTTACAGTACATCTCTGAACTACAGTGTGTTTCTTCCTATATTCACTATCCTAGCCCATGTTGATCTCTGCTGCTTCAGGATTGAGTCCAGTTGCAAATATGCCAGTTAGAGAGAGGCTTCTGAAATTTTGAGCCTAGTAGTTGCTGGATACAGCAGCAGTGCATTCAGAACAATCACAGAGTGGTTTGGGTTGGAAGGGACCTTAAAGATGATCTTGTTCCAACCCCCCTGCCATGGGCAGGGACACCTCCCACCAGACCAGGTTGCTCAAAGCCCCATCCAGCCTGGCCTTGAACACTTCCAGGGAGGGGGCAGCCACAACTTCCCTGGGCAACCTGAGCCAGTGTCTTACCACCCTCACACTAAAGAATTTGTTCCTAATATCTAATCTAAATTGACCCTCTTTAAGCTTATAACCGTTAGCCCTTGTCATAGAATCATTATGGCTGGAAAGGGCCTTCAAGATCATCATGGCCAACTCAGCCCTACACCACCATAACCACTGAATCATCTCCTGAAGCACCACGTATATCCCTTGTTTGAATACACCCAGGGACAGTGACTCTACCACCTCCCTGGGCAACCTGTTTCAGTGCTTCATCACTCTTGGTCCTAACAAACTCCTCAGTTATTTCAATAAATAGGAAGTATTTCTAGATCAGATTTTTACCATATAAATTACTGAAGAGCTTCTGTATTCGCAGAATATTCTTATGTTCCCAGTCTGCATGCATTCATTATTGCTTTTCTGTTCAAATGGCGTTATGGTTGGAGACTCTTGAAAGACTAAAATCTGTTGTCAAGAAATAAAACCAAGGCTATTTCACACCCTCCATCCCTCCCCCAAGATGATAGATTTCAACATGTTTTTCTGTAATGGTTTGCTGGTCAAAATACTTAAGAGAGTGAAGGGTTCCTTCTAAAGTCAAATTCTAACTCACTAAATTCAGCTCTCCAAAGGATAGCTTCTGTCCTTTACCTATCAATTTTCAAAGTAGATTTTTGATTTATATCTGTTTAATGATTCAAACCTGATCTGATTTTCAGGCTTAAAACACACATTTTCAGTGTTTCATCCCTTTCCAGTGTTCTCGCAACATTTCAAGCATCACTCTGAAGGAGGGAATGTTTTACTGTAGGCGGATTTCCACCCATGTATTTTATACATGCAATTTGAAGGAAGTTTTCTTAGTGTTTAAATTGAATGATAACAGTGAACATTTTGGTGTCTGCTGCCAAATATATTGACCAAAACCCCCAAAATGTTTCTTGCTAGTAATAGCAGTATCTTTCTTAGTGTCAAAATAGGAGGCCAGTGCTTGTATATTGTCACTTACACAGAAGCTTCAGTATTTTCTTATCTTCCGCAGTTCCTCACACATGACATTCAATTTGGAAGGAGTTCTGCTATAGATGTCACTGATGCTTAAAGAAGAGCAGTCACAAAGTGCCACAAACTATATCAAAAAACAAGGCTGGTCAAATTTCTGGAATCCTCTATGATAGATTCTGACCAACTTTTTAATCCTGTTTAGATAACTAATCTGTATGAACTGGTTTACTAGTCTGTAGTATTTGATAAGATTAGGTAGGAGTTGATGTAAGTATGTCTGACTCTATGAAGATAATGTTGTATGAGTAGAATTTTAAGCTGAATGTGGCCTGCAAAATTTTACTGGTAAGTGAGATACAATGCTTTAAGTTGGTAGGCTCCCTCTTAAAAGACAGCTATAAAGCACTTTAAGCTGATCTCTGTTCTCTGTTTCTTTCAGATACCTTGGTATTTTATAAGTGGTAAACTAAATGCATAATGTTGTGTCATTCCTAAGGTTATTCATAAAGTTAGCTTCTTCTATTGAGATAGGCACACTTAGTTGTTCTTGATATGAGTAGGATGGGCTAATAGATTTTAAACAGAGCTAAGCTGTATTGTTAAGGCTTCTGAGTTTAAAGTATGAATAATTTTCTGGTTACTGATATTAAAAAAAATATGATCTGATGACTGTCACATTATTTCAGGAAACGACGTTGGCAGAAGTTCTTACGGTGCCATGCAAGTCAAACAAGTTTTTGATTATGCCTACATTGTTCTTAGCCATGCAGTATCACCACTTGCAAGATCATATCCAAATAGAGATTCTGAGAGGTAATTAGTCCACTTTTTGAATATCAATTTGTTTGTGTAATCAATTAGGAATGTTTGGGTCTAAATCAATAAAAGGAATATTGTTATTTATTGTTTAACTGTGGCTGTATCGAAATATGCCCAGAAATTTAGGCTTCCCAGTGGCATGAGAGTGTAATACCCCAGTGTGCAGCCTTGAAATGAAGGCAGTGTGACAAAACCCAGGATGAGTCCAATGTGAGGCTCTTAGTGGGTAAGGGAGCCAGAATATAACTGGTCTTTCCTCAGCATTCTGCTTGAAGTATTTAAAAGGAAGATCTTCTGTTTAATGTTTGGAATTATGTGTTTGATGCTATGGCAGAAATAAACGCGTGTGATCAAATTGCTTGTTTAGACATAAAACTAGACAATAAGGCTAGAAATTTTACTACTTTGATATGGGCTCCCAAAAGTGTTTTAAAAGGCTTGATACACAATTAAGCTGTTAAAAGAATCAGTTCAGTTTGGCTGTGATTTTGGAACGGATATAAAAAGTAGTGTACTAAACGTGCCAGTTTTAATGCAGTTCTTAATGTTTTTTATGGAAGCACTGTACAGCTAGAACTTTCTCAGCTCTCACTTTTGCAAGCTTTCTGTTTTTTGAAAGGGGGAGAAGAAAGAAAATGGTGTGTCAGTCATGTTGTGTTTTCATTAATGTATTTGCTGTAGCATCTGTTAATCTAAACCTCAGTACAAATGTAGGGCTAGATCAGAGGATGCTTTTCCCTGAAACTTTCCTAGAATACAAGTAGCTTTGAGCTCCCTAGCTAATCATGGGAAGAGATGGCTGTAACAAGTCTCATAAACCATCTAGGTACAATTCTAAACTCTAGTAAAGCTGTTAACTTCCAGTATTAATGACATTGGAATGTGAAATAATTTTCCCATAGTGAGTGTACTGTAGAGATGTGATTACCTTATCTGTGGCTTGCCAAAACATGTAGCAATTCTCCTATGAGGTATCTGTATTTATTATATATATAAGCCTGTAAGGAGTGATGTTTTCATAAAATTGTTATTTGGGAGAAGAGTCCAATACCCACCTTGCTATAACCTCCTTTCAGGTAGTTGTAGAGAGCAATAAGGTGTCCTTCCTTTTCTCCAGTTCCCGCAGCCATGCCTCATAAGACTTTTTCTCTAGACACTTCACCAGCTTAATTTCTCTTTTTTGGACATGGAGTTTTGAGTTAATGACAATCTTCCCAGTTTTATTCTGGTTCTTGATGAACTACAGGAAATGTTAGCAGATGCTTGGCAGCAAGCTGTTGCTCATTGATTCATGGTCTTTGAAACAGTGAACTGTCTGTTAACTTCCTTGTCTGTGGTCTCTGTATTAAGGTGCAATTTCACATTATACCTTCCCTAGCCTATCTGTGGGCTATCTCCTGTCAGCTGCCCTTTTTCTTCCTTCTCAGTATATATTTTCCTGACTCTTGCTCATTCCTGACACTCACCAAATCTGATCCTACAGTCAGAATGAGTCAGATGAACTCTGATCTGACTGAAAACAAATCCTTCAACACTTTTGGCATGTCATAAATTTGATCCAACTTGTGGCTGCGTGATGGGCAGGTCAGAAGCAAGAGAATCAGCAATTTACATTTGGGTTAAGATGGAGAGTGGTATTGTACGATTCGACAGTTTTAAGTTTTGCTGATCTCAATATGACAGGGGTGCATCCTGAAGTTAATCTGTATGTCCTTAGATTGGGATGTTGGTTCACACATGTGCCTGTCGCATGGGTCAGATTCATATGTGTGCTCAGACTGCATCTCTAAACATCAATGCAGTCATATTTGACAAGGTCACATGAAATTGGGAATGGGCAGCTGGTTCTGCTGTGATGTGCCCCTCCAGTATAACCAAGTCTTCTGGCACCTTTTTTTGATTCTTAGAGTTGCAGAATGGTAAAGAGTTTCTCCTTATTGTTGCCAGACATACAGTGCAAGTGTTTGAGGGAAAGGATTGTTAAGCCAATAGGCCAGAGCTCAAGTTGAGGAAGCGTTGGCAGGGTTTTACTGCTGCATGCTTGGAGTTGTCACTTAAAGGTGATATTCTTCAAAACAACAATAGTCTTGGACATATATAAAGTGATCTTTCCATCTCTGTGCTTGAAAGCTGTTTGGTCTCTTCCTGGTGTTCGGTTTTAACTGCTAACAAATCTGTATGTTAGGTTTGGGTTGCCTCTGGTTGGCCAGGATACTCATGGGAGCTCTAGGAGCTGTCAAAGGCAATGTCAGATTTGCCTTCTTGGTCTGCTGATGCAGAAACCAGAATGTGCTGTCTGAAACAGTCCTTTCTTTGCTTCATGTCTTGAATGGTGAGTGGCTGTAACTAGAATGAATGCTGTCTCTGTGAGAGGTATCAGCAATATCAGCTTTTCCCACTCAGAGTATATATTTAGCTGAAGGTTTTATTTTTTTTTTTTAATCTTCATGTTCAAGGAGATCCTTCTCAGTTGCTCTTTAGTCTGCTTTTAGGTGATATTGCCCTTCCAGTACCAGAAGGATAATTCATAAATTCAAGGCCTAGTGAACAATTATTTTGACTGTTCTTCCATAGACCTGATTTTTTTTCCTGCTCTAATACTTGTTCCTGTGGAGCTTGGCTGGAGCTTTAGGTATTTAGTTTTACTGAATTGTCTATCACTAATCTGAGCCTCTGAAGAGTGATTTTAGGATTCTTTTGCACCATAGTTGGACTATAATGACAGATGGAAAGTGTCCCTTTGAAGTGAGGGCATGTGTAAAGAGGAGGGCCTGTAAGTTCTTACCACAAAATAAACTAGGTATGTAAAAGCTTATTTCTGGTTCTGCTGTATAATATTAAGAGGAAAACATGTAAGGGGCATTTTCATAGGAGAGACATCTAATTTAATTAAAAAGTTAACTGTGCTTTTATCAAGTATTCCAAAAAAGCATCTTTGAAGAACTGTCAGTGTCTCTCATCTGTAGAAATTCTGGTAAAAGCTAGAAAAATAAACCCAAAGGCATGGAATATCCTCACACTAAAGGCTAGGCAGACTAATGTTGTGTGGTGGGGTTTTTGGTTTTTTTTCCTAAATGTTTTCAGTGTTGAAAACAGGTAAAAATCATAATTTTAAAATGTGTATTTTAAAAAAAATATTTTTGACCCCATGGAATTGCTTGAATATTTTTGCATATGGAATGCTGCTTTTTCAGAACAGTATCTATTTTGATTACACTTGCTTCCTCTTTCTTTGCTTCTGTAATAAGTATATGGCAGTGTAGCTTTAATCACCTTTCAATTTGGTATCTTGTAATGAATATTTTTAATTCTGGTGTACAAGCAAGGTAACATGATTCTGTCTTTTGAGCTGATAGCTTAGTGGATTCTTTTATTTCTACCCCTCTACCAAAAATGAGTCTGGGGCTTTCATTTCTATTCTCTGTGAAAGGAGTTATTTAAGTGACGGGTTTCATATTTTGGCAATTCTGTCACAATTGTTGGTGTATCAATACCCTTTCTATCCAGCCTGATAATACCATCCTATATAATTTATTTTCCTCCTAGTATATGAAAGCGTAACTATTAATTTGCTTCTAGGAAAGTACTCTGCTTCGGACTTGACAGACTCCTCTATAAGAGCTTGGGTTATTCAGTCTGGTTCATGTTCTGGTTCTATAAGACCACAGCTGGTAGCAGTTGTGAAATTTACAGGTTATCCTGGAGTGAAAACTCAATCTTTCTGAAGTCAGTCTCAGATGAAACTTAGCTGCAGAATTTTCTTCTATCTCCCAGTGCTGAAGAGACCCAGCATTTGTATGTTGGAGTCCCACACTGGTGCTGCTGTCTTGGGAACTGCAACTCAGGGCCACAGCTGGTTTGCTATAGTATTGCTCATCCTTGTCTTCATTCTGTTTCCTTTCACTTAACTTGCTTTTTAAGATCAAGAAACCAGAACAGCACTGAGCATTTAAAATGCTTTTATGACACGAGAATGTACATTGACCAAATATATCCTCCGTTTTATTTTTTCCTTTCTTAATGTGCTCTACTTAGCTGTTGGACTGTGGTTTCCAAATAATTCCCTTTTATAAGCCAGATCTTTAGTTTTGGAGTGGTGACAATCATGCCTTTAATTCTGCTTGTAAAGTTCAAGATTTTATTTTCCAACATTATTTTTGTATTACATACATAGAAAGGTGGATTATATTAATTTTGTCCTTGAGGCTTTTCTGCAGCTATTGGACTTTCCAATATAGATTAAACAAATGTCGAACCAAATGCAATAAAATACTGCCCTATCTTTTTCAGTACTGACATTCTCATGTGTCTTTGAAGTTGGAAGACTAAACATGAAACATGTGGTATTTGGTCCTACATAAAATCTCTAAGCCAGTAGGAGAATTATTGTTCTTTTTTAAAGAGTTCCTGTGAAATGACCTAATAAACATAGTCTCAAGATGTTTAGGCTACGTATGCCCTCCCTTCCTGTTGTATGCCTAAACAAAAAGTTGATTCTGGTACCTTTATGATGTGAGATACAAAATAAGCTTTGTTTTAACCATTGAAGATTTTCAAAAGTAAAATAACATTACCTTCTCCAAAATGGTAAATTTTCATGGCCCATTTTTGTACAGTATTCATGTACAAAAGTTCATGATAAGAGTTCATGGATCTTGAGCACAGAGTTTATATTATTTAGTGTTTCAGCTGCTGATGCCCAGAAAGGAAAGCTGAAAGGTTAGTGCACAAATTAGGATGCAGCTCCTGCCCAAGTTGTACAATTAATTCAATTAGCTGAATGCTGGCAAAGTATGTTGGAAAAATATTACTCTGTACTTCATAAAGTCACTGTTCAGCAGCTTATTCTGGTTTGGAGCCAGTCTGTTTCCACTACCTCACGATCCATGGTACTTCCTTTACAGTTCTGGGGATCTTGCACCTCTTAAGTTGCATTGTAAATCAGTAAGCTAGTGAAGGTCTCTGCCTGCAATGTGAAGGTCAGCTGGGTGGCTCAGTTGTTAGTTTTCAGTGCATCCCATAATTCTAATCAAGATTTTGTGGAAAAAATATTTTCTGTATGGAGAAATGCAAGAGCCTGTAAATTGTTTTTATCAAGTACAGTGGTATCTGCATGTACATTCTTGATAATTAAGGATGTACTCCTTTTAGAATAAAGTAAAACTCTTACCTACATGTCAGTGTTTGCATGTTAGTATATTTAAAAATTGTGGCACTTCAGTGGTTTAAATGATGCAGTAAGGAAAAGAAAGTTCAAAAGGATTCTTTGGGTTAGGGTTATATTAAACTGACTTTTAGCATAATTTGATTGCTTGTCAAAATGCTTGCAAATATGTAACCAACAATCTTTGTTTAATACTTAATTGAAAAATTTTTTTAGTACATTAGGTAGAATCATCAAAGTGACCCAAGAAGTGATTGACTACAGGGCCTGGATTAAAAAGAAGTGGGGGAGCAAAATTAATTTATCACCTGAACTTGGTAGGTATAGCAGGAATCTTTGAAACCAAATTAATTTTTTTTTGTTGAATATGATACAATTCAAAATACTCATGCCTTGAATTTCATCACTTTTACAGGAATTTGTAACTTTCTGCCCCAAGACTAGTTTTCTCTGAGCTTGTTTTTCAGTTAGCTTATTAAACTGCAGCTCTTTGTAGACTTCAAGGCCCATGTGCTTATATTCTGTACTGTTAAATGATACCTGTGTTTTCTCTTAACAGACAATAATAGGTTGAAAATAAGAGACCCGATAGCTCCGTGCAATGGGGAACAGCAACAGAACAGAGACTCTGAACCGCCTTACAACCAACGCTTGGCTTTGTCGTTGAGCAGTACACAGCAGTTATCCTCTGGTTCATCTGCCTCTTCTGTGTCCTCACTCTCCAGCAGTGACATTGTAAGCTTTTTCTTTTAATGGTTTAAACTAATAAGAAGCAGAGTTTGTCATACTCTTCAAAGCCTTAACTGGCACGACAGCAATTAATCGGATACTATCCCCAAACTGCTACAGTAAATTAATAGCTTCCCTTGCTCAGATAAATTACTGGAATAAAATACTTCTTCATTAAATTAAATAGGTTTTAATTCCATCCTAAATTTTTGTTGCTCTTTGGAATAGTAGCTACATGTAATAAAATATAAAAACCCAAGTTAACAGTAGCTAATTAAGTAGCAGAGTAGAAATATATTTTCGTAAATCTCCCCATCAAGCAGACTCTCCCTTGTCAAATTCTGGTCCTTTTTCCCCACACCCCAAATTGAGTATAAACATCATATGGTACTATGAAGGTGAATAGTATCCTTCACTGATTTCAGCCAAGCATTTAATTAATGTTTTAATGGTAATGGGGCCCTCATATGTAAAGTCTTGCTGTCAGCTTCCTGGTTTGAAAGTGCCATTTAAAAATAATTGCTGAGTTTTATTGTAACTTTCTGGAAGAGGTGGCCATAGCCTCCTTCAGGTACGTTCCTGGAAAGGTTCTATAAGGTGTTTTTGCTTTGGTATGGAGTTAAACCAACACAGAATTGGCCACTGCAGGTTATAAAGCACAAAATCACATTGAATGGCATGATGTGCTCATTAGAAATCTGCTGAAACATCCTGAGCTAGGTAGAGGTATTGACAGGACCGAGGTGTAATACACAATTTACAACATTGAATAACTAGATGATGCCAAGAGAGGTTCAAGTATTCATTTCTTTACTGCTTTCAATAGCTAGTCAAATATGGAATTAAAAGTTGGGAAATGAATTCAATAAAAACCTAAACTTCTGAGGAACAAATGCCTTTTTTCACATATTTCAGTTACTTCCTGTAATTCCTTTACACTACTGAATTCTGTGTTGAATTGTCTTTTCACTCCACCTCCAGTAAATATGGTAAATGCTTGAGCTGCACCAGCTGGCTATTGGAAAAAGAACAGCATGATGCTTGCCAGTGATACTACTACCCAAACTTCCTGGCTTGAGTATGTCCATGAAAAAGATACTGCTGTAACAAGTTTATGAGAAAAATGCAAATATTTACTTAATATTGTGCACTCCCAGTGTAATGGGTGGTGAGTGGATATGACCTCCCTGCAGTACCTTTTTACCTGATGTTGAAGAGCAAACTTTATTGCTTGATGCCAGAGAAATGAACAAAAAGTTAAAAAGAAGCTCTCAACAAGAAAGACCTGCAGTCAATTTGGGCATCCACAAAGTGAATGGAAATGCAACCCTTTTTAACAAAATAAAGAGCCTTATACCCATATGATTGTGGCAGATGCTAGTTTAAGCCCCAGTCATTTATTTACGTTATGCCCTTAGTTGACTGCCAGCCTCTTAATTTCGAATGGAATGGCAGATTTCTGACAAATAACTGAAATAATCCTACTGGCAGTTGGATATGTGAGCATGAGCAAGTTCTGGTTTATCAGTCCTTAGCTGCATTTGATTCAGGAAGAGAAGCCTACTCTTCTGCAGCCAAAGAGGCTGTCTGTTGCATGATCTGGCATAATACTGTGCACAGTTCCAGCAAAGGAACATCTAGCATGTGTGACAGCTGATTTGTGCCAAAACTTCTGGTGTGATGCACTGAACTTTGGTACCAGCTTCAGAAAAGGGGGTTATGAATATGGTGCATCTCATGGATGCAGCATTACATGGAGTGTTAGCTCTGACTTGGGGAAGGATTATTCTTCCAGAATGATTTTGTACTCATTTAAAGCTGAATCTTTTGAACTTCTCTGATACTGAGGATTGAAAACAAGTTAGTCTATAAAGAAAATGCAGGAGATGGGGCGGTCCTAGACTGACAGATTTCTGATCTCTTCCCAATAATTAAGGTTTTATTAGCAAAATAATCATCCCTGTGATATTAATGTTATCTTCAAGGTCTGTTTCTGGTGATGTCTATTGCTTGACTGCAGAATATCATCTGTGTATCAACTACAAGATCCTAGCTGTCAAATTATAGAGACTTGAGAGTGCATTTACTTTTCAGTGTACTGCTAAAATTTCAGTGGTAATAGTGATCAGCTGCATCTTGACCTTCCTATTGCCTACCACTAGAATAGAAGTCAATTTACCTATGTGAGGAAGAGGACGTAGGCTTGCGACTTTACTTGGTCATATTGCCCCTCTCTGAACTTCATAGAATCTTCTTAGGTGGAAAAGACCTTTAAGATCATCCGGTCCAACTGGTAACCTAGCACTGCCAAGTCCACCACTAAACCATTTCCCTAAGCACCACATCTACTTGTCAACACAAGGTCAAATATTGCAGCCATCCACTCTAGCTCAGAGGTAGCTGTGTTCTAAAGACATCACCTCACTGTACTCCAGCCATGAGTCGGGAGACTTTACAATTCATAGTATGTATGTATATAGATGTATATTGCAATATGGGCAATATATGCAAAATATACAAACATTATCAAAGCAGTGCAGTGTTACTCATTCGCATCCTGGAATTTTTATTCAACCCTGTAATTTAATAGTTGGCTGTTAGCAGGAAGTAGTTTAGTTGATTGTAATACATTGTGCTGTATAGTTTTTAAAAACTTGCTTTCTTGAAGTTCTGGCAGCACTACAGATTTTGTCTTGTATTCTGTAAATGTGGTTCAGCAGATGAATAGACAGGGACAAAGCTTCTGGTGTTTTGGACTAATGGACACTTCACAGTTAGCAATAGTTATAGATTTGTTCCAGTCGCAGCAGAACAGGTGTCAGAACAATAAAAAAGGACAGTTATTTTTGTAGACCAGATTGCATAAATCAGAGCTAACATTTAAAAGTCAGCCTCTCAGGTTTTTGTATGTATTTGGAGAAATGGAAGGGTGGAAATCTAAGAGTTTAAAGTCACTGCTGTGAGTTCTTTCCATTCCTGTAATTGCATTCCGTGCTTTGAAGGCCATACGGGTGGTAGTCTCTGGAAGATGAGAACATGTGTACCACTGAGGAACAAGAGAACTGACTCCATCAAGGGCAGCCTTCTCCTTCCCTGTATGTTTTAGATTTATATGCTTTTCCAAAGTAAATTTCCTCAAATTCAGAAGCCAGTTCATCTCTGTAGGTCCAGGACTAGCATGTGGGGCAACACACTTCTGGGCTGCTGTCTACACAGCCCAACCCAAGAACCGGATCTAATTAGATTAAATTACAATTTGTAAATAAAATGTACTTTTATGGATTTTCCAAGGCAGTAAAGCTATTTACAAAATCCCCTATACTTGCCCTGTCTGATGAAATTCTAGTTGTGCTGCCTTTCTAAGTGTTCTAGCAAACAGCGAAATTTTAGTCACAAAAAGCTTTTGTAAAGATGTGTAGATTTTGGATCAGAGACTGTGTAGAAGAGAAATCTGCCTTTGGGGACCACTGGTACTGAGTGAAAGAGCTGTACAGTTCATGGGTTTGTTTTACTATACTGTACATGTAAATGCAGAACTCAGTCTCTCTCACTGGCATCTCCAATGTAATTCTTTGCAAAATACTGAATACTAAAGTTTGTGCCTTACTACCTCAGTTCTGCCAAGAACAGCAGCAAACTGAAGAACACATGGAAATATGCCTATGGATACAAGGAATCTGATTGCCAGAACTAACTTCTACATATTTTTTCTGGATTGTCTTAATTATCAGTCTGATCTATAGGTCTTTTGTCAATGAAGTGTTCAGCTGTGCAGGTCTTTAAAATACCATATACTGTCCTGACAAAGGGGTAGTATGTATTCTTCACATACTCAGACTGGTAAGTTGCAAAATACTGTGCAAATGTTGAAGTGAATAATGAAAGGTGCTTTGCAATAAAGAAACTGAAGAAATGTGAGGCTTTTGTCTGCGGGAGCAAAAGTGAAGCTGTTCCACAACAGAAAATAAACTTCTGGCATTAGGAAATCTCAGCTTAGCCTTCATATTGACTTAAGTGATTCTTATGAAAATCTGAGACCAGATGGAATGAGCTGTGTTCTCCTCCAGCTTTCTGCTTGTTTTGGCAGATGTCAATCTGAGAACACAAGCACTGACCAAATTATTCTTGGAAACACCTTTTTTTCCTGGGTATTTTTTGTTCTGGACCTGCACCCTGTAACTTATGACTTGGTTTTCTTGTGCTTGAGCATTGTAGGAAGCTGCTTTTTAACAGCTCCGAAAGTCCTAGAGTAGTGCAGGAGAATATCTGCTGCCTAATAACAGTCTCTGCCAAGTAAAAAATTAGTCCTAGATATGTTTTTGCTGTCTGGTTTTGGTCTGGTATAATTCCTCATACCAAGTGTGCTCTGCAGTTTTGATTCTGTTATCGCTAAAAAAGCATTGCATTTTATGACAGTGATAATTGCATATAAGTAATAGAATGGTTCTAAGGGAAGTCTTAAAGCTTGTTTGTTGTTACCTGGTAGATGTATAATCTCATTCGCTCCAGCAGAGAATCTCAAAGCTGTCTGTTAGAAGTTTGGATCTAAGAAATCTCATACACCTTATCTCAGTGTTTCTGGTGATAATGTTCTTTGGGCTTCTAGGACAAAATTATTTTGTGAAGAGTTCTAGCTTCTCAAGACCATGCCATCATGGCAAGGTGTTTGAAGTTTCAGTGAACAAAATACCTGTGTAGTCTAGCTTGGGGGAGAACAGAATCCTTGCCTCTATTTAACTTTTTAGTATATACAATGTGTTCTTTCAGACTGTTCTTACAATCTTAGCTGTAGCCCTTGCTGCTCAACTTCATAACAACATTCTGTCAAATGTGCTTGGTTTGCCCACCCTTCTGCCCCCATCAGCTATGGGGTATGCTGAGTGATATCTGAAGTGTTTGGTAGAATGTCTTTTTAACTATCTTCAGGTATTAAATATTCAGTACTTTGATCAGCTGTATACGTTGAAGGAGGTAGGGTACAACTATAGGACTCATTGTTCATATTATTCTGCCACATATGTGCAAGATCGATGCCAATTTGGAACTGTTTACTTGCTCTGCAATAATTGTGGCTTAGTAATTAACCTCAGCACACTTAATGAAGTAGTCTATCTACCTTCCTTTCTGTTAGTCAAAGACTGCAAATTTCAGCTTAATAACAGAGACTGTTGTGCTTCCCAATTCACAGATGAGGTGATAGAGTGTATGATGTATCTTGTCCTGATAAATGTTGCTTTTTTAAAGGCAAATTCATGCAGGTTTAAGGCATGTGCTTCTCTACGCTAGAGGAACACATATTTCAGAATAGTTACTGTAATAGCTCTTGTAGTCTTGTTAAAAACTATGATTAATTTGTAGAGTTCCAGTTGAAATGGTGTCTGTTAGGAGAGGGGGGCCCATCAAAATTTTCAGTCTGAGAACAAGAGCTACACAGATTTTCTTCCTTCTTTCTATATGCCTAAATCTTCTCATGTCCTAACCAAAGTAACAATTCAAATATGTGATAGTTGATTGTCTTTTGCTAGAAGAATGCAGATTCTATCTTATTTTTCCCCTTCCTGAACAAATAGAGGCACGTGCTCTCAAAAGTAGGCTCATTAATCTTTAGGCTTTAAAGAAAGTGTAAGTGCTGACTTGCAACCAGATTGTCTCCAAATAAAGCAATGGACAGTCCTGAGTGTGCAAATACAGGCAGCCTGATGTTACCAGGGATGTTGGGCATGCAAGAGTTTAGGCCCCAGGTCCTTTAAAACTTGGGGTTTTTTCCCCCCCCCTATTTTTCTGTGCAGATTACCGACAGTTTCTGTAGACCAGAGTGGAACAATTTTTTTCCTCTTTCACCATGTAGTCCCACATTTCTTTTGTTATCCTATGTCTTGGACCATGTGCTGTTTTATAGTCTCATGCTCTCCTTCAGTTCTTCTCAGTTCCTTGAGCAGACTTTTATCTATATCCACTTGAAGTAAGAATAAATTTCTGCAAAGCTGCAGGAGGCACCATTTTGAACTCTGTTTAATAATAAGTTATTCTAGGCATTAGAGAGTACAGAGCAAATATTCCCAGCCCACAGTCAGGTCTGCTAGGCTTTAATGAGGTGAAGTTAAAGGGGTACTGTGCTTTTATTTCATCTTGAGAGATACTAATTAGATTACTTGTTTAGTTATCTTTGTGTAAAATGAACACTAATGCTTTTGGAGGATTTTTCAGTTTGCTTATGTTTGATGTATTTCTTCTTCCACCTTTCCCTTCCTGTAAGCACAAGGATCAAGATATTTTTCTTTTATAACACAATAGACCTAAAGATACAAAAATCAACATTGTCTTACCTGAGACTGTTTTGTATAGTTTATTGGCTGGCAAATGGAAATGGTGCAACTGTATTGATGAAAATTCTCTATCCTTTAACCTTCTATACAAGTAGAAATTTTATTTCAAGTCTAGTTGAAGTTATGGCTCCATCTACCAAAATGGGAAATGGCACAAGCTGATGTAGAAGAAATGAGATGAGGGGGATGTAATCCATGAGATCACCCTGGAAACATGTTGCTTTATTGAACAGAGTTAAGTACACTGGGGCTAAAGCTATTCAAGTAGGAGCATGCTTTGGAAGCTCTGCTCTTGTATATGGCCCCAAACTATGAATGCCTCAAGTTTTCTGCTGTTGGTTTATATTTGAAGGTTTGACACTTTCACTAAGCTAATCCAGTAGCTATGTTTTTGCCAGGGATGTTTCTGTTCAGTAGCTATTCCTGCTTTTCTGCACTGGTGTCCACCTAGTCCTGTAGTGAGCAGATTCAGGTGGAGAAGATAGTTAAAAAGGAGATTACTGTTCCTAGGATTCACCTCTGCCAATTGGCTCAATGTCAAATGTTAATTCAGGTATAATGGAGATGGCCAGAATGGGAAAAGAGGCAAAAGGAGTAAGCAGTTAGCTGATAAATAATTTTAATTATAAGAAGGGACATGAAAAAATCTATGGAGTGTGAAGTGTTAATTATAAACATCGATTTCCTCATTATTTTCAGTTCTTTGCTTTCAAAGATGTAACTCAGTTTTTACTGAAGTTGTTTTGTGTACTCTCACAGCTTCCAGCTCCTGAATATTGTGGCAAAGAGAACAAAGTATGTTTAATTAGATAAATTTGAGGATGAAAACAATAAGAATCCTTTGCCAAGACACCTGTATTTTGTTATTGGGAGGTGCAGAATGGGGTGTAAATCTGTCACATCAGCAGTAAACTTGCATTCTATTGTTTAAGTTTGCTTTTCTGAATACTGACTTCTAAAGTAGTTGTACTCTTTTACCACTGGGCCAAGACTTTGTAAGAGTGTGATGGTGAATTAATCATCTTAGGCCACTCCACTTAAAAAAAACCACACAACTGTCTTGGAAATTCAAAGCTCTAATAGAGTAGCTATTGTTAGTCAATTGAAACATCTCAACTGACTACATCATGAAACAGCAGAAGGCACCACTTTTTCATGCATTTAGGATCATGGGAAGGAAGCTTATAATTGACTGAAATGAGTGGAAGCTGAACTGTTGTCTTGATGGATGAATGTATCAGTATATTTACCTTTGTATCTTAAGCCTTGAGTTACTAGTGGAATTGAAATAAGCTCTTATGGGCAGGCCTAGTTAGTAAGGAGCTTCTGGTGGGTAAATACAGTCTTGCTGATCAGGTCCTGGGACTTTTTATAATGACAAATGAACTATTCAGAACAGTAGGGGATTTTTTTCCTCATGTCAGGAAGAAAAGTTGGAGTGTAAGATTGCTTTAGCTCTTACTCTTTCACATGACTGCAGTGAATTCACTGTTTGTGTCTAGGCAGAAGGCTAGGGAAATCCATTTCTCAAGCAAAATTTGCAGTTAGCTGAGAGTTCATCAGGAACACCTGAGTTTCTGGGTCTCTTCAATACTTTAGCTTTCCAACATTAAAGTAAACTGAACACTCCTCAGCAAAAAAGGCTGTGAATAATACAAATCTTCTTTCCAAGTACTCAGTCCTTACTCTGGAAGTTGAAACTGGTTTAAACAATATGTTTTAAAATGGAAATTTCTCAGGAGGATAAACCTGTATCTGGCAGGCTCTCCTTGTTGCCAAAACCATCTCATTAGAAGATGTTTTTCATGTAGAATGAGGGACTTTATAATTGACATTTATAGTATCCTTGTTGAAGGATCAGGATCATCTGAGATCGTCTTGGCTTTTAGTACAGTCATTTCAGTTTTATCCCTGGATTACTTGCTAAAATCAGTTGAGAGATCTTACCCTTTTATTTTAATTCATTATTATGATGTGACCTCAGCCCTAAGCCTAGTAAGGGACAGAACTTTTGTATTCTAGACATGAATCTAAAGTCTGAGTATCATTACCTGTATACATTTACTTATTCATCATTCTTCTGAGCTTCTATAATGCTTCAGGTTTGCACGTTACACATAAGACTCCTGTCTATGAGACCAAGTAAGACTTAATCCCTCAGTGTAGGCTGTACTTCTGGAAAATTAGTTTTGTTCACTTTGGGCTCAATTTTCTGATCACTGAGGTTAACCTTTCAGTTTGAGGAAGAAAGGATTTTGGTGCTTCTAAGAAGTCAGTGTATCAACTGCATCCAGCAATCCCAGATTGACTTAAGCGGGAGATAATTTATTCATATGATATGTGTAACAAATAGACTTGAGGTGGAAGAACATACCTGTTACAAATTAAAATAAAGCAGCACAAGCTGCTTTGTGCTGAAAATTATCTAGTGTCAGTTAAACCATCTGACTCCCTTTTCTCTTCCATCTGCTACTGCTTACATATTGGAGTTAACTTCTTGTTGCACAACACACTTTAGAAGTCTTATAAATGGGAAATGTCCCATTTGAGTTAGATATGTGAATCTTCAAGGGGTCTAGTTGTATCTAAGTGGAAGAGAAAGGGGAGATTCTTTGAGATTCTACTCTTTCATCAGATTTGTGAAGGCTGCATCACCATTGGGCTGCAACCATTGGGTAGACAGTAAGATTCCCTTTTCCCTCCATCTACCTGCTCGTGGTTACTTGTATGTTTAAAAGTTCTCTGCACAAACATGACTATCCCCACTTTATTTTCCCTCTTTTTTTAAGCTTCTTAGAAATTCCACGACCAATTTCCTTAGACCAGTGTCTAGGGAAACTTAAGCTTAGAAATCCAAGTTCTTATCCCTGTACCTGTCTACCACCTACTTAGTAAGAACATACCAGCTTCATCTCTGTATTGACATTAACCAGTGGCCTTTGTTGCATGGGGTTGGGAAAAGGAGGAAAATGCCATCTCACCTGGGCATGCACATGCATGCAACCTAGGTTTTTTTGATTGCAGCTACAGCATGTAGTTATCTACTGTGAATGTATTTATTAAATGGTAAACATCTGGTATCATAAGACGTAAACTTCTGCACAGATTCTTGGAACCAATATGGCCTGTCAGTAGTGAATTCATGATGCAAGTATCTGAAACTACTCCACAAAGGCATACTCTGGATTTTACCACTAGCTGACGTAGTAGGAGAAAGGATTCTTTCTTTCTAGAACTTATTTTTCAGTAAGCACAACTTTATGTGGAACAATAAAGTGATCTTTTGAATAGATAATTTTCCTGAGGGCTATTTCTACTGTGGTTATGCATTTCAGCTGGGATGCAAGTTTTGCTATCTAGTAATTCATTGCTTGGGCTGCTCAGTATTCATGATTATCTCTTCTTAATGACCTTCTCCTTTCCTCAGGAAAAGCTTTAAAATACTACCTTGTTTCTGTTCTTGAAAATATTTTCCTAGACAGCCTATTCTCTATCCAAAGACTCTGAAGCAAAGCCAGCTGAGAGCAAGTAATAGTACTGGTGGTCTATTTAAAGTTTACTTGGGTTAAGTGTTTTACTTCCAGGCAGTTAATCTTTAAAGAAAGAGCAAGAGAACATTTCAGAAATGACTTTAACAGTAAAAATCCTTGATAGTCTGAGCCAATGATGTTTTTTTAATTGGGAAACCCCTAAACTACTAATTGGCCAAGATCTATCTCTTGCAAAACTTAAAGCCAGATGGATGGGAATTGAAAAAAGCACCAGCGATTTGCAACAAAGAATAGGTTTTTTTCCCCATTATTTTCAAGTTCAGAATATTTTGTAATTAAAGGTAAGAGCAGTAATTAAGGTAAAGAACAGCAGTAAAATGTAGGGAAAGCTGCTTACCTGTTGCCATTTTATTATGGCTGAAAAATAAGTTTCACAAGATCTGTGTTTGAAGTTGTTTTGAAAGGTTCTAGCTTGCTTTTCAGTTTTCTCAACTTAGAAAATAGTTGGTCATTTAAAAATTGAGGCAGTCAGTTGGGTGTTTTCAGACCAGTAATTCCTTTAAACCTCTGTGTCTGTTCTTGCCTGCTTGCTTACATCTGAAGTGCTCCAGGCACACAGTGTTCTACTTTTGATGCACCTGTACTTGCTGTTGGTGAGGCTGTAAGGAGGAATAGTAATTGGTAGTATTAGTTCCATTACAGTTTGGGTTTTGTTGGTGGTTTTTTTTGGTTTTTTTTCCTATCTCTGTAATCTTACATCCGTCCTGCTTCCCCTGGAGAACTCTCTCTCAGCTTTCCAATGGAAAGCCAGGGGAATAGAGCTCTTAACCAGCAGTGAAATGGGTGATTGGTGTGCATGTACTGGTCTTGACTGGCAGACCGTCTCCTTGTTTCTTGGTAGGTGGAGCCCTAACTTTGCTGTTGCTGGGTAGAATGGGAGAAGACTGTAACAATTACAGTGAGTAACTTTGCCATACAGATAAGTATAATCCAGAGCACTGTTGAGAGGATTGGTTCTTTCATGACACCTAAAATTCTAGACCATGTATCACTAATAGTATCATTGCTCTTGTTTTTTGTTTTTTTTTTCCTTAGTTTTAGTTTCCATCTTTTAATTTGAATTTGCTAGAGATACAAGTACAGCTTTAGGTTCTGCTGAAAGGAACTGCTCTGTGATTGTCATAGCCCTGTTGGCATTGCCTCCTTGATGCAGGTTCAATTACACTTTTGCTAGCTGTGTAAAATAAACATAGTACTGGCTTGTATTTCATTTTTCTACCACTAGAAAAAAAAATTACAGTGCTCAAATGAGTTAATATTTGGGTGCATTTTCACATGCATAGCCTGTGTATACTGTACTTTCTGTAAAGTTGCTTTTCTTTTCCCCTTTTTCTCTGCCAAAAGGATTCTGATACACCACCTTGCACAGCTCCTAGTGTTTACCAGTTCAGTCTGCAAGCACCGACTCAGCTTATGTCCAGTTTACCACCCACATTGCCCATGCCAAGTGGTAAACCCCAATCTGCGCCTACGACAACCTTGATAATGGCCACCAGTCATCAGGTATGAGCCAGCTAAATGGAGCCACTTTTTCCATGAGAAATTGATCAAATCAGAAGCATAGATCATTTGCGCTGTGCTCTCTCAGTCTAGAAACCTCTGAAAATAACCTTCATGTAGCATGTGCCAAACTTCATGCGATCATCAAAGTACTTACCTGCCATGTCAGAAGCGTGGGGACAAGAATGGGTGGGAAAGGGTTCACTGTTTGATGTGCAACCAGATCTGAATATAAGAGCCCTTCCACAGCACACTGACATTTAGCAGTGAGTTGAAGGGAGGGTGTCACATGTCTAACTCCTTGTTATTTGAAACTCCTGGTGCCTAACCAGTGGGATTTTTGCAAATCTCAAGACTGTTAAACTCCCTATTCTTAAAAGCAGGAACTTCATGTAGGTGGTGTATCTGGTTTTTTGTATCTGAAGAAATAATACTGACCTGTCTGTGCTTGTTTAGTTGTCTTGACTTATTAGAACAGAGCTGACTCCACTTGTCACTTTCTGTAGTACATTTTAAAGAACAGGAAATAAATCATGGTGTGTGCCACAGTTCTTACCAATATATTGTGTGCTTAAATGTGCTGAGAAACAGGGAAACTAGTGAACTAGGGCTAAGTATTTTAGCTAATGCATCCATTATAGTACAAGGAATGGAAAAGTGCTGGTTTTCTTACAGCCTCAGTGCCTCTATCTGTAGGAAAATAAATCTTCAGCCTTCGTTATTAAAACTATTGTTCAAAACATCTGCCTTACATGGGCTTTAATGCAGGTTGTGTTGTATGTTGCCTATGATAACAAATTAATGAGCTGGTTTCTTTGAAACCTCATTTTGGTCAGGTTCTTACAGTATTTTCCTTCTTCTCTCAGTCTTGCTAGCATAGATCTTGAGAATCTAGGGCCAAGATACTTTTGATCTAATGACCTTGTCTTTTTTAAATTTGATTCAGCACTTGCTTGACATTTTGAGCTTGACACAAGATGCATTCATTGCTTCATTTTCTACTCTGAAATTGTTCAAGTAGTTTGCAGTCACAGAATAGTTGAGGTTGGAGGAGGAGGCCTCTGAAAGTCATCCAGTCAGACTCTCTTGCCCAAAACAGGGTTACTACAGCAGGTTACTGAAAGCCTTATCCAGTCAGTGTTTGAGGTAACTTCAAGGATAAAAACTCCCCAGCCACTCGGAGCAACTTCCAGTAAAACAATTTTCCCCTAGATTTAAATGGTGCTTTCTGTATTTCAGCTTGCATTCATTTCTTCTTGTCCTTTTGCTGGAGACCAATGAGAAGAGTCTGACTCCATCTTCTTTACCCTCTCATTAGTTAGAACCATCAATAAGGTCTTTACCAAGCTCTCTCTTCTTGAGATGAAACATTTCAAGCTCTGCCATCCCTTCCTTGTATGTCAAATGTTTTGGTCCCTTATTTATCTTTGTGGACCTTCATTGAACTCTTTTTTATGTATGTGTCTGTTACTGGAGGGCCCAAACCTGGCTCTGGCACTCCGTAGGTGTCTTCACAGGTCCTGATCACAGGGGAAATTACCATCTTCACATTAGAGATACTCTTTCTAATGTAGCACAAGGTGCTGTTGGACTTGCTCAGTGCAAAGGATCTTTGCTGGCTCATGTTCAACTTGCCCACTGGAAATCCCTTATTGTTTTATGCCAACCTACTTTCCAGCTGGTCAGTGCCCAGTGTGTATTGGCATGTGGGATTATTCGTTCCCAAGGGCAGAGTTTAGCCTTTCCCTTTTGCAAACTTTGAGATTCCTGTCAGTTCATTTCTCAGCCTGACAAGGTCCCTCTTTATGGCAGCTTGGCCATTTTATTTATCAGCCACTCCTTCAAATTTTGTATATCTGCAACCTCTAATGAGGGACACTCACACCCACCATCCAGGTCATTAACAAAGATGTGAACTTCTTAGTATTGGCCCTGGTTTTAGCTCTTGGGATATACCACTAGTGGCTGACCTCCAGCTTTTTGCTACTGATCAAATTACTTAGAGCCTGACCTGTAAGGGATTATTTACATTCAATCTATATATCTAGAGATGGTAAAGGCTATTTACTATGGAATTAAAAAAACCCCCCACAACATATAGTGCTTTAACCATTGACACTTTTAGATGAATAATGAAGAAATTTCATCTGGACAGTGTTTTCAGTGTTAAGTAATATCAGCATTGTGTTGGGGTGTTTTATAGCTTGAGGTCCAAATTCTTCATAGTAACTACAGTAGTGCTTGTTTAGGCACTCCACTGTAACATTTTTCACCCACTTTTTCATTTAGAACAGGCTACTTTACCTTTGCATGCTGCAGGTGTTCTACTGTTTCCTTGCAAGCAGGTTAACATGGAAGGGGCACCATCTTTCAAAGCTGATATCACATGCTCTTCCCAGCTACCTCAGCAATCCTCATTTACCAAGCCCCACTTGAATCTCAAGGAATGTGTTTTGTTTTCATCTCTGAAGTGACTACACAGATTCCTCCCTGCTGCTTCTTCCCTTTACCTGTCCTTCTTCCACTGCTCAGTCTTTTCTGAGTAAGTGTATCTGGACAGGTGTTTTCTGTGAGAAGCTGTATATTCCTATTTAGTGACTGCAATTGACATGCTAGTATACAGTCTGAAACTATTGAAATTTGTTTAAAATAAAACTTAAGAGCTATTTTAAGTTAAACTTCATATAGAATACAAACTTGCTCCAGTTTATTCTTTTCCTTAACACTGTTTTTCTGTACTCTTGAGCTTAACTTCATCAAAACTGCACACAGGAAATTACAATTTTGAGACATGCAGTTGTTAGTACAAAAGTTGGCATCTGGAGTTTTTGCCACAGTTGTGAAGAGGCAATGTGCTGCGTGAATTTTGGATGTCTGTTGGAATTTTGAAACCTGGAAAACAACTGCTTTGTAGCACTTTTTCTGGCTTTCTGTTACTTAGCTGCCCTTTCCAGTGCTTGTTAACTGTTTTTCAGTAGTTTGTACAATTCTGCTACACTTAAAGTTAGGACTTTTTCTGTGACTTTTGCTTGATTCATGTTAAATCAGAGGAATTTCTTATCTGCAGTTTAGAAATGGCATAATGGTTTTTCTGCATGGAATTTACCAAAAGCTTAATTATTATGGAAAGGAAATTCTTTATTTTGGTACAGATTATGGCCAAGTCAGAAATGGGAAATGAAATAATTGATATGTCTCCTTTCCATTTGCATTTTCTGGGAGCATGACTGAACTAAATTAAGCTAATGGCTTTCTCACTTTGAGTAACTTGGACACCATGCTAGTTTATAGTTTCTAATGGGCACATTTTACTAGCTCAGAGGACTCCTTGAACAAGTGCAAGCCTTTTTCTTAACAGCAAGTATTGTTTTGTAAAAAAGTGGCTTTTTGTTAAAAAGAAAAGGATTGAAAGGGATTAATTTATCTGCATGGTGTCTTCAGCCTTTTCCCTGACAACTTTCTCTGCCTCATTTCAGCTTGGAAGCTCTACTACCCTCAAAAGCAGGAGGTGCCAAAGTCAAGAGCACAAACTGTATTTTGAACAATTTGAGTCCGCCTAGGCAAATTTGCCATTAGAGCTTCCTGATACTTTCTTTTTTGAAACAGCTTTGGTGCAATTACTAGTTCTATTTACATACTGTATAATTAATTGGAGAATGTCCAGGTAGTTCAGGGACTAATTAAACTCCTGGTACAGATCTGTATGCTTTTTTTGATCATCATCATCGTTGTTTGTCCATGGTAATAATTCTTCTACTTCGCTGACAAGCAATTTGAAATTTCACTTGGGAGGGCAGAACAGCTTCTGAACCAGTGCTGCCCACTGGAGGAAGCAGAAAACCAGATACTGGCATGCATGTCTAGCTGAACAGAGGGGTGGAAGTTGCTTAGTGACTTCCCCTGGAGAAGAAAGGACTACTGTCTTTGTTATTTTGGGATGAAATACGTTCAGTTTGTCCTTCCTTGGGTTGCTGGTTACTGAGTGGCAATAGAAGACAGAATTAACATCATATTAGGTGAGAAAACCTCTTACTTTTAAAGCTGCATTTTTTTTTTTCCTGAAGAATGGTCCTTTTGATTTAAAGGTGTGTAAAACAACTAAGCACCAGTCCTCCTCCTGCTCTGGTTTTCAGTGTGTCTAAGAAAGCATCCACTGAAGATCCTTTAGATGAATGGTGTCTGGTCATGATTATGTTGATTGAAAATTTCATAGCACCATTCACTTGATCAGTTGTGAAGCATAGGAGGCAGCTAGGAAATGGAACTCTAATGTCAGCAATGAAATACCACAGTCTAAATAATTATTAAAAGAACTTACAGAAGTAGCTTGTTTTTCAGTCTCTCTTGTGTTGTGTATAATGCTAGGCACTTCAATTTATGAATTGCGTTTTTATATTGCTTTACAGGCACTTTACTGGCTAAAATACTCCACTTCGGATTTTTCTCTTGTCCAGAACAATTGTTAATGGTGTTGGTCTGTCTCACTGGTAGTGTTGATAGCTCTAAGTATCTCTTCTAGAGATAGATGACTCAAAAGTTAGCAGCATTGGAAGCAAGCCCAACATTGGTCAGGGCCTTGAGTCAAAAATGTGTTTCTTTTCAGTGAATGCAAGCAGTTAAATGTTACTCACTTGGGTGAAAGATTTGTAAAGATATATTTTAAGTCATGCCAAGGCAGAACTCTAGTCCACTTCAAGTTTTAATGATAATTCAGGTGTCATCAATTTAGTCATATACACAGACATGCTGATAGTGTGATCCTTCAGATTTTTTAGTGTGTGAACTTCAATTTAGAAGTGACCTAGTTTGTTTCTTCAATGGCATTAAGGTTTCTAGGTACTAGAGGTTTCTTCAGTCAACCAAATAGCATTTTTCTTATTTTATTTAGAGCTGCCTTATTTAGAGAGGAATACTTTTTCTGTGTCCATGCGCTTGCCTTAGGTAGAGGAAGGGAATACTATTGTATAATTAAGAAGTTGTTTTGATTCTAAATGTCAGACTTTCATCTTCTGTGTGTGAGAGAATGTTGTTTTTATTTAATACATGCAAAATCAGGAAAAGATTGATACTTTATTTCCTCTCCTAAAGAACGGAGAGAACAATAATCATCTGGGCAGTTTTTGTGGTGGCACCTTTCCCATGTGGAAACTGATGCAGAGCATCAGCAACTTGACTAGACCATGGATAACACAGTCTGTCTCTACTTCCAATAGAAGGGTGGGTTAAATGGTCTCCATGTAAACCTCAAACCTTGCTGTTTATATGGCTATATCAAAGTCTCCGGACACCTTAATTGTTTCTTCCCAAGTGCTTTTTAAGTTGCAGAAAAGACATGAAGTCTAAATAGTAGATTCTAGGAAGATAAATCCACCATAAATAAAAGATAGGCTTATGGAAATGTAGAACCTAATTTTTGTTTGCTTTGTACACTTTTATATTCCAATGTCACAGTAATCAGATTGTTGCTTCCAAACTGAGATAAGTTTGCATATTCACATATTCATTTCCTCTACTGACTTTCACATGTACTGTATTGATATCAGCTCATCATTTGGAAAATGGTTTTGGGTCTGGTCATTGTAAAAATATGCTTTCATTCTAAATAGAAAAGTGGGAAATCTCAGGTAAGATTTCACGTAAAGGTCTAAAATTGTCATCTTTATGCAAGGAAAGCTATTATCTCTCATGCTCCTTATTGACAGCTATGCAGATAACACTTTCATGGCTTGTGTCACAACAATATCAAAGCTGCGGTATGAATTCTGTCATCTGATATTTTTTTTTTACTCCGTCCCCTCATTTTTGAAATTTGACTGGTGACAAGATCAAAAATGGTATTTCTTTCATGTGTTAGATTCTACTTTCTTTACCATAAGGTAGTTCAAAGTATGATCAGACTGTGATGTTAGTCTCCACTGTAAGTCACTCATTCTGAAGACCAGACCTCCGATCTCTCTACTACTGATTATCTAGTCCCCCAGACTTATTAGTTGCCTAACCCTTTATTAAAGGTGAAGATAACCAAAAGCTTCTGTTTGTTACAGAATACTGGCAAAACTACCACACTAAAATATGAAGGACTGATATAATCTGCTCCCTTATGTCTTTACTTTTCAGTTCTCTAGTGTCAGAAGATAAGAAACATCTAATACTTTTCTTGCTTTTGAGTTCTTTATAGTTTTAGTGTTGCTTTTTTCTTTGCTGCTATCACAGCTGATTGCATAAATTGCTGTTTTCTTGTTCTCATGAGAGAAGAAATGGGTTTTAAAAAAATCTGTTCAGGGCTTAGGACCCTTTTCAGTAGTAGCTGAAAGTAAACAGTAGGTCCAAACAAGAGGCCCAAAATGAGGGTGAGGGTAAGCATCTTTGATGTATCGCAACTGCTTTGGGCCTTATTTGCCCAGATAGCCAGTTCTAAGTAGCTTGAGTAAGATAATATAAGTAAGCTTGGTTTTGCTTAAAAATCTAAACCACTTCTAAATTTTACCAGTTAAGTGTATGTTTGGGTAGCTCATGGAAATACCTTGTAGAATCTGCTTAGCTAATTTAAAATAATGAGGCCAGGTTTAACCTTTACCTAATACTTGACTGATTGTCCAGTTGTGACTATAAACTAGGTCATTGCCCATTGTTTCTCTGCAAAGTTGTGTATTTCTTTTATAAGAAATTAAACTTTGCTTACATACAAGATGCATTTTTTTAGTGTATTTCCAAATGTTCTTAAGCTCAGAAAGTGGGAAAATGAACACAAGTCTCTCAAAGTAGGATGAGAAATTAAAATGAACTTCGAAATATTTTGAAATGTTTTATGGATGTGTACCAAGTTATTTAAGGGGATACTTAAAATGTTAATGGTTCAGTAAAGTTTTTCTGGATACTGTTCTGTAATGTTTCACATGGAGTGATTTTAAGTGTATGAGTTTGATTAAAATTCCAATCAGCTGCAGACTAGATTCAGTCATGGCCATTAATCCTGTAGCCTAACCACAAAGCAGTAAACAGGTGTACTTTCTAAACCATCGTATGTAGTTTTTTACAGTAAATTTGCCAGTATTTGAGGATAAAAGTTTATAGTATGTAATTTTCCACCAGATTTCTGTTGTTTGGGATAAAGGCTAGGAACATCCTAACTTTTTTTTAACCTGGTATCTGATGCAGAGTTCCACACACCACACTCCTCTCCTCCTTGCACTGCCTTATCTTCAGTGCAATTTTTGAGTTTTTGCCACAGATCTAGCAGCTTCTGTGTGTACAGGATCAAATTCAACAGGCATGTGAAAAACAAAGAACTGTCAAACAACTAGTTCTGTCACCCAGTTATTGAATCAATAGTCCTAGGATGGGAGAGGAGATTATTCTGTCAAGAGAAACAGATCTAAAGAAGTTAAAACATCTAAACCAAAGTTTTATTGGTTTTATCACCGATGAAGGGCTTTCTTCATTTATCTGATCTCTTTCCAGCCATCATCTCCTTACTGACATGCCATTTCTCAGTGACTGTGGAAGTTCTAAGCATGTGAACATCCATAAGTGTGTGGAAAAGAAAAAGCTGTTTCATATAGCCTCTCAGGATTTCTGAAAGACATGAAGTAAATTCCTTTTATAGAAGATTCTGAAAGAAACTAAGTGAAAGATGTGTGTCCTCTCATAAACAATTGATGAGTTAGAAGATCATGGAATCATAGAAAGTTAGGGCTTGGAAGGGACCTTGAATGAGCATGGAGTCCAAGCCCCCTGCCCGAGCAGGGTCACCTACAGGAGGTCACACAGGAATGCATCCAGATGGGTTTTGAATGTCTCCAGGGAAGGAGACTCCACAACCTCCCTGGGCGGCCTGTGCCAGTGCTCTGTCATCCTCACAGTGAAAAAATTCTTCCTAATATTTACATGGAATCCCCTGTGCTCCAGTTTACAACCACTACCCCTTGCCCTGTTGTTGGTCACCCCTGAGAAGAGCTTGACTCCATCCTCCTGGCACTCACCCCTTACATATTTATAAATATTGATGAGGTAACCCCTCATTCTCCTCTCTTCCAAACTGAAGAGCCCCAGCTCCCTCATCCTTTCCTCTTAAGGAAGATGTTCCACTCTCTTAATTATCTTGATCACTTTGTTCTGGACTCTTTCAAGCACTTCCCTGTCCTTCTTGAACTGAGGGGCCCAGAACTGGACACAATATTCCAGATGTGGCCTCACCAGGGCAGAGTGGAGGGTGAAGATGACTTTCTCAACTTACTAACCACCCCCCTTCCAATGCACCCCAGGATGCCATTGGCCTTCTTAGCCACAAGGGCACATTGCTGGCTCATGGTCGTCCTTCTATCCACCAACACCTCCAGGTCCTTTCACCAACTCTCCAACAGCTCAGTCCCCAACCTATACTGGTATCTGGGGTTGTTCTTTCCCAGGTGCAAGGCTTTACACTTGGCCTTGTAATACATTAAATTTCTCCCTGCCCAACTCTCCAGTCTGTCTGGGTCCCTCTGAATGGCAGCACAGCCTTCTGGGGTGTCAGCCACTCCATCCAGGTTTGTATCATCAGCAAACTTGTTGATAGTGCACTCTATTCCCTCATCCAAGTCATCAGTATACTGAATAGTAGTGGTCCCAGTACTGACCCTTGAGGGACTCCACTAGAAACAGACTTCCAACTAGACTCCATCCCATTGACTACAACTCTCTGGCTTCTATCCTTCAACCAGCAGCCCATCCACCTCACAATGAAGTGATATTTCTCATCACAAGATGAGAAACAAAGATTCAAGTTTCATAGTAAATGCAGTTCACCAGGAAAACCCTTTAGGAATTTGTGCTGGGCTTCAAGCTGCGAAGGGGTGCAGAAGGACCTTTCAGGGCCATCAGGAAGGAGAGAAGTCTGTCAAATTTTGTAGAGCCTGGTAGGCCCTTAGTTGACAGCTTCTTGCAATTATGAGATCTTAACATTTTTGCAGAAAACTACTTGGATAATACTTTCTGGCTTTCCTCCTGAGAATTGAGTGTCAAACCAATTTCAGACATTTTTAGGAATAAAGAGCAGAAATAAAAACATCATGCATATTCCCCATTGTGAACAGCAAGTACAATTTTGCCTCCTACATCAGAAGAAAGTTATAATACAAATGAAGAATAGGGAAGGCTGTTAAGAGTGGTCAAACAAAGGGAGTGGCTTCTGTTTGAAAAATTAATGATTCTTTAACCTGGAGAAGAAGAAAATGAGGAAGTATATAATCTAGGTCTGGGTAGTTGTCAGCAGTATGTGGAAAAGTCAGAGGAGAATGACAAGAAATTAACTTCCAAGAACTGAAAAACCATCAACTAGTAGATTAAAATTAAACATGATGCTCATCTAAGATGTGGAATGCCATAGTGCTGGATGCTTAGAAACTCCTGGCTTCAAAAATCTGAACAAACTGGTGAGCAATATCTACTTCACAACTAGCGAGTATAAAGGCATCTCCTCTCATTTGAAGAGGTGCTTAAACTTTGTTAAGCACCTGCAAAGTGCAAAATGCTCGATAACAAGCTAGAGATCACTTTCTGGTTTACTTATTAATCATTTGGAAATGTGAATGCCTTATGAACAAACCAGGATTATAAATTCTTTTACTATACAGGCAAATAGGCTTAATTGTCATACATGTTGGGGTGCTTATCTCATTTTGGGGTGACCTACATCCTGTCCCCAATATTTTTGTGCTGAATTTTCAAACTGAGGGTGAAATTGCCAGATTTTCTACACATTCAGCTGAGACTATGTGTGCTTCTTGGTCAGTTTTGTTCTTGTTTTACAGCAGCAAAACTAAAGTTTTCCTGTCTTTTTTTTTTTTTTCCCCCCCACCTCCCCTGGCATATTTTGACCTTGCTGTAGATGCTTAATTGTCTGCATATGTAATTGTCAAGTGTGAGTCAAGTATGTATACTTAGCCAACTGGAAAACTTTGCTGCATTAGAATGACAACATATGTTTGTTTGAAGGACCACTTGGCAAAAATACAAATACATTTTAATTTTTTTTGTTTCATGTTGTTGACTTTCATAAATCAGTTACTCAGAGATGTTTTAGCAACATACGTCAATAAAGAGAGTTTGGGCAGCTCTGCCTCTTAAGGTGTGGCATCATTTTCAACTTCCATGCCCTTTTTCTGTTTGTCCTTGAGTATTTTACCATTAGTAGTCTGAGGATAGCACTTAACTATGTCTATACTGGGAATCTAGAAATTGCATGTTGATGGGTGATTAGGTTGCTGTAGGACACACTTAAAGTCTAAGGGTTTTTTACCACCTTGCAGTGTGTTACTCAATGCCAGTCTTCACCAGTTTGTTCTTCAGCATGCTCAGTGTCTCATCTAATTATAATTCAACTGTAAAATGTTACTCCTGGAATTATGCCTTCAATAACTGCTTTGGGTTTGTGCATACAATTGTAATGGTGGCTTGATGTTCTCATATTTCTTTCTAATCCAGACTTCTTTGGAAATATAGATTAGTAAAAGAGCTTCAGATACTTTATTCTAAGTAGTTGCCTCAAGCAACTTTGTGATGTTACTGTTTAGCCACTTATGGTAGACAAAATGATGTAAAAGGCAGTTAGTTGTCTGTAAGTTATTGCTGTCAGACTTCAGAAAAGATTGCTTGCATTGAAGTTATGGGTATTTGAGGTGTCTGTTTCAATTTCATCTTTTGAAACTTGTACCTACACATTAAATCCACCTACTGTATGCCCTTAAGTGGTAGGGATTCCCGTACTATCATATGGTGAGTTAGATTTACTCAGGCTACGACTAAACCCTTTTGGTAGTTTCTGTTGCAAATTATTGGACGTTCCCCTCAAAGAAAGTGTCATGCTATGTTTGTTATAATTGTTTTGCCTTTGGTCTGGCTGTGAGGTATGGTCTAGGAGCCATATAGCGCTATGATGAAACCAGTAGGATTTACAAGCTCCTTACAAGCAGCCATAGCTAGCTTGCCTGTGGCTGACTGAGACTGTGGGTGGGCTTGTGCCGTGTCTCAGCTCATGATCACACCCTTATATTTCTCCACGATGTTTCTGAAAGTCTTAAGTGTCTCACTTGGTCACGCTCTTGATAAGTTCCTCTAAAATAGACGTGACACTATTAGAATTTAATGTGGAAGGTCTCTTTTTTTAAGCATTGTGCATAGTGAATGTGTTTCATATTGAGATACAAGGGTTTTAATTAAGGATGCTTTGAAACCTACACCATTTCATTTGTAGGACATAAACTTCATAAAACACTTGTTAAGCTGTTAGTGCCATTGGACTTGCACAGCTAAAATTTTAGACAAGCATGAAAAGACCAGGTGCTTCAAGCAGTGTTCCGTGTGAATGACTTGTGTGTGAGGAAATACCACTGGTAATACATGCTTTGTTTCAGTTGTTGGTATGCCTGAACTGAGTGATTATCTTGTGTTTTTTAGCAGCACAGTGGGATGAAGTTTTCCATGAAAGGAGCTCATAACCAAGGCAACGGCTACAGCCCGGTCAGCAGTGGAGGCATGAGACAACCAATTGGTAACAGAGGACACCATCAGTACAATCGTAATATATGGAGAAGAAAAAAACACAGAGAGTGTTTGCCTATTAGTCTGAGCAGATAATGGCAGATGCCAAAATGACCTTCCCTGTTCAGACAAACTGAGTGCTACTCGACTTGAGGGATGGAGACCAGCGTTCAGCACATAGTTTTACTGGTGTTGCCAAATATCTGCAGCTGACTTCTTTGCATGTTTCTTTGTGTGGTGGTTCAGTCCATCTTCAAGAAGTAGTTGTGCTTATCTGTGAAGCCTTATTAAATGTGGAAGTTTGTTTTCTGCCTTCCCACACTGGTTCATACAGTGCCGAAGCAGCTCTGACAATAGAACTGCAAGGACATCTCAAAATGCTGTGGCTTTTTTGCTGTGGCTACATCCGTTCCTTTGTGGGTTCCGTTTTCTTTTATTTCAGAAGTGAAGGAAACTTCAGCCCCTCGGAATTATTTTTTTTTTTTGCAGCAAATCAAGTTGGGAATCCATAAAAGTAAAATTGCTGCTCTCCTGTTTTTGTTTCAAAGTTCAGAATTTTTTGCTCTGTAAATATTGGAAGTATAATTTGTGCAATAACTTGGAATTTTTAATTTAATTTCATATTGTCACATAAGTTATATTTAAGGGGAAGAGGTTTTTTAATTTACAGATCCTTTCCCAGGTTGCATTATCTAAGTTGGGTTCATAGTTTTGGCAGGTTGTCTGAGCAGTGTTACAAATATGACATTTGGTAATATTTGAGGCTTCTCGATTCACAATGAAAGTGCGATTTGGCTTACGGTTTTAAGAAGGTATTAAGCTCCAAAGCATTTTGACCCTGTGTTTTTTAGCTCATTGTCTGGCCTCTATCAGTCGTCTTGCTCTAAACAATGAGTTTTAATTTTATTCCTTTAACGAGAAAACAGATCCAGCATTTGTAGTACCAGAAGTGAAACTTTTGAGAGGCAGGGGAAAAAGGTTGGTTCAGGTCCTGATAGGAAATCAAAAAAGCTGTGAACTACATGCTTGGTGTTTTAGTAACGTAACCTGTTAATGTTTGGGTTCAAACAACATTATTAAACAGAGGTACCCGGCTTAAGGAATGTGGAGAAAGGAAATATGTTGATTCCATTAAGGAATCTGTATAGCAGTATGCATTAGTTCTGTTAAGAGCAAATATATAAAAAGTACTTCAGCTGCTCTAAGCATTACAAGAAGTATCTTTTAATGTATTGCAGGAGAGCACAGCCCAGTGTTGTACACAGTATGAGTGGCTGGCACTTAATTTACAGATGCATACAGGTATACTATGCAAGTGTGTATTGCCATGACAGACACTGTCTTAACTTTTTGAAAAATGTACATCCTGCCTAACCCTGAGTTTTTAACGCACCACAGTTGTCCTGGGAGTGGGTCACATCTCATGCCCTCTGACTTCTCGTTTCTTTTAATGAGAGTTCTTAAGCTATACAGAAAACTACAGGTGAGTCCAGTAGCAGAGAAAGCTGAAGAATCCTGTTACCAGGACATCTATATTGTGTACAGGTATAGACGGTTTTAGAACTGATATCTGAACATTAAAATGAGGTCTGAAGCATGAAGCTTTTTAATATGCTGTATGCCTTTGAAGCAGAAGTAGTTTGTTATTACTGAATTTGTCAAACAAACAGGTCCTTAAGGGGAGAGAGGGCAACATTCCAAAGTAGAGTAGCGCATATCTGTTTGCAAAAAGTTTGTCTTAATGCTCCAGACTCATCACAATTGAGGAAAAAAAAGTTTTAAAAATTGTGAGCTGATTCATAAATAATATCTAAGGGCTGTTACATGAGCCTGTACTGCTTAGTCTTCACACACTAGCAATATTGAGCATAACTACATTAAAGAGCCTTCAAGGGCTTTAGTTGGTGTCTTATACTAGCGTCCATTTTAAAGCAAAACTCATTTGAAAAGTGGTATCATGTAACATTTCAGTCATGGTGAACCAAATAAATTGGCCTGGCTATCACTGTGGTTATGTGCTACAGGTTTAAAAAAACCCATGTTTAAATTTTTTGTGTGGACAACTATGTGGAAGCTAAAATTGACATATTTTTATGTAAAGTTTTCTATTCTTTGATTTTTAATAAACTTTGGAGACCAGTCACTCTTCTGTACATTTTTATGAGAAATTTAATGAAGTAATATTTGACATTATCCATTTGTTTGACATGATTTGAACATCTGCATTAAATGGTTCATGATGAACACATCCAGAAGGAACTTGGAAGATGGATGCCCTCTACAGATGTTTGTGTTGTCTTTACAAAAGGAATAATGAACATGACTGTTGGTTTTGTAGCTATGGACTTGATCCCTTGATAATGAGAGAGTAAAGGAGCTGTAGGTATTTCCCAATAATAATATTCTTACAAGAGGAGATTATAGGGCACCTTAACTCTCCATATATTTTTTTTCCTCCCTTCCTTTTAAAAACTTTGTCCAGTTTTCAGTTTCCTCAAATATTAAGCTTTTGTTTTATTGACTTCTGTCACCCATCTGAGAGAACTCTGGAATGTCAAGGACTGAAATTTAAAATTTCAGAAATGTAGTGTTTGGAAGAAACTTGTGTAAATACATAAATTCCAAGAAAGGCAACTGAAGTATTTTAAATCAACAGTAATGTTGGGCTAGGGCTTTAAATTCAGAGAGGTCTGTGGTACTTGGTAAGTGTCAAAGAATATCCACTGGAGAAAAATAGAGGTGGTAGGATGGGAAAATAATAAGCACCCAGTAATCAGTAGGATAATAATTCTTTTTCTCCCCAGATGTTAGCTGTTGGCACACAGCTGGCAGAGTGATACATAATCTCTGCATACACAGACTGCAGTTTTCCTGGGCTCCACCTTTTCCCTGTCCAGATGATGCCTTTGCTTTATTCTTCTTACAGATTCTGCCCAGTATTTCTCTTTGTTAGCAGTCTCCTTTTAATTCATTAGGGGCCTCACTTTAATTCATTAGGAGTTCCTTTGAACCCATGTTCTCTGATGATAATCTCAGATATCTACCTGATCTGTTTTCTGGCCCTGCTGTTTTGTACACTACTCATAGATAAAATTAGTCATGGACTTCAGATGTGGGAGAGAGTGGCAATTGAATGAATGAACAGGACCCACAGAGCACATTCTAGAAAGAAGTCAGTTGCTGTCTGTTGCTGTTTCCAATAGATGTCAGTGCTGGTGTTACCCTGGACTTTTCCTGTAGCTCCATTCCCCTCATGCAGTGGGACAGGGCAAGAAGGCAGGAATGGTTTCTGGGTCAGCAAGTGTTTCTTTCCATGGGAACATCTGTGGGACAGCATCTTGACAATGGGGTAGCAACAGGCTGGCAAAGAGTTGTCTTGAAATACTGTATAACTTCAAGCATTATGATCTCTCTCTATATATATTTTGGGGGAGTGGGGGGCAAAAAAGAAATTGGGAATGCTAACAGGCAACAGATAACTCAGTGTGTGTGTGTGTGTGTGTGTGTGTGTGTGTGTGTGAGTGGGTGGATGTGTTAGCTTCTCTCCAGGTTGACAAGTCTTCTACTTGCTGGATGATGCCACTTTAGTCTGGTTATAAATTAAATAATTCCTGAATTGAATCAAAGTTATGTCCTAAATTCTTCAGTGAAGAGACCTGACAGAGCCATTGATTTGGTATCTGAGCATGTCTTGCACTTCTGCACATGAACTGCTTTAGTTGAGACTTGGAGGTTCTGGAAAATACATGTGGTGCCAATAAGAAGAATTTGGGAAAGTGGCCTTAGAAGAAATGGAAGCCTGAAAAGAAAGATCCTGGAGATCAGGAAGATGTGTGAAGGAAAAACACCAGCAGATGTACTAGGAACTTGACTGATATTTCCTTGGGCCTGACCTCACATCGGTAGCAAGCCTACCTGCTGGGAGCTGAGGTGACACCCTAGTAAGTGGAATGCTTTTGGAGAGTGAGCAGATGAGTGTGTGAAATAATCAGCTGGGATAAAAGCTCTAATCCTGTTGTTTGTAAGTAAACTTCAGTATTCAGACCCAGTACAGGTTGTTGTTTACTTCACCTGTAACAAAATGGTGTCAAAATTACAATACAGACCATTTACTAAACCTCAGGTTCACAGCCAGAAGACTGTTGAAGCTGAGCTTTCCAAAAATCTTCAAATACCTTTAGGCTTTCTTTGCATCCAGGACATGAACTTGTTATTTTAAATTTGGTTGGTTGGTTTGCTTGTTTGTGTTTTCTGTTTTGTTTTCTTTTTTTTTTCTGCTTCTTTCCAACACACTGCTTGAGTTTGAGTCCTGGAGGTGCCTTGCCTGTTTTGGATCACAGAAATCTCTCCTACTGCCAAGAAGAAATGACATTGCTAAGGGTACATATGAACAGCTTATGTCTGCAAGAGGTCTCTTGGAAAAAATGCTTTAAACTTTTTAACCAAGGATTCTTATTAGAAGATGAGCCATATATATCTGTTAGAACTGGTTAGTGTAACAGTCACATGCTACACTCTTTTCAGAAGATGGAGATGCCTCTTGTAGAACATCTTTGTGCCTGAAAAACGTGAACTTGCTGCCCAAAGCCCTGGTTGCATTTCTCAGTTTTAGGCTACTGCAGAGGTTTTGGCACACAATGGTGCTTATGGCACACAACAGCCTTTCAGTTTCAAATCGATTGGAGAATCTCTAACCTTTTTCTTTCTCTACTGAGTCTCTTTTTTAATTGAGGGATTGTTGTGTGAACATTTTAAAGAAATTATGAATGGAGGGGGTTTTTTTCCTTGAGGGAATAGTCCGTTGTGCATGCTTATACTGTTGATGTACATGTCTATGCTTGAGATCAGGACAATCTGTGTTATTGCTAAGGGCATTTATGCCATTGCTTCTCATGCTAGGATTGTTGGGTGCAAAGGGCATCTCTTCTGACCCCAGGTACTTTCCCTTTAACCACCAAGGTGACGTGTTTTAAACAGTGAATTCTTAGCTGTGCAGTAAGATGTTTTTCTGCTTCAGTAGCTTATAAGGGTTGAAGCGCAGGTTGATCTACTGTCTTACTAAAAGGAATAGGGTCCAAATAAATGCTTCAATGGCATGTTTTTAAACCTTAAACAAGCAGGATTTAGGAGCCTTCTGTAACAGGGTTTTCTGTGTGAGAGATTGAAAGAGGTTGTTTAAGCTGAAACTCTGTAACCTCTGTGCTAAAAGTAGCCCTTTCTATTAGTGAAAACTTTGTCACTGGGTTCCTTAGGAATATTCTGTGGAGAAAATCATTGCAAGAATATTTCTTGTTGTTTGTTCCTCCTTTCCAGAGAGGGAAAGCTGAATCTTCTGACATGCTACATCCACCCTCTCAGGATTACTGTTGGATGCATATGGCTAATTTGAGGATCCAAGATGGCTAGGCTGAAATCTCACCCTTGTCAAGAGCTGCTTGCCCAGCTGATAAGACAACTTGGGTACCACTTGCTGTATAATCATGGGTGAGATGGTAAAATTGTCTTTATTTTCTCAAGGAAATTTCATAGGAGACTGAGAGGCAGAGAAGAATATTAAAGTGTTAGTCATTAATATTATGCATGCAGTCTTCTGCAGATGAACAAAGTAGGGCTGGAGTTCTCAGCTGCCAGTGCATGATCTGTTCTGTTGCAATACCCAGGACCTTGGCTGGGGAAGCCCAGTATATCTGTTTGCCCCTTAGATTAAGAAGAAATACTGCCACTTCTGCTCAAGAACAGGTCTGTACAAAAGTTTTCTGGCTAGTTCCTGATACAGTGGTTTAACAAAATGACTTCTCATTTCCTCCCCCTCCTCTCTTAGAAAGGAGTGATTGAAGAATTTAGTTACATGTGTAGCATATGTGTTACATGAGTTACATGTGCCGTGTGGATGAGTTGGAAATCATGAGTGGTTATGCACTGAATACAAACACAGATCTTGAGAATGGGTATGAAATTTCCATCCACTGAAACTTTAACACCTGTCTGGACAAGGCCCCACATAACCCAATTCAGCTTCAAAGTCAGTCTTGGTAGGCCTGGAGGTTGAGCCACATTACCTCTGTAGGGCTCCTAAGCTATGTTTTTATATGATATCACAAAAAAGAGTAACTATTTTTTTGTTGTTTTGCCATACCTCTGTTAGGTTTATGAAGTGTTTTGATGGGGATAGAACTCAGACAGGAACTGTTAAATTTTATCAAGTGCAAAACAAAGCATAAGATTTTTCTGCAAGTTCTACGACTGACAGGTTGAAACAGGTAAGAACATACTGATTTCTGAACTTAATCCCTGGTATTTTGTAGTCCCCAAACATAGATTACTGATAAAGAAGTAAATTATTAAGTCTTCCTGACTAAAACACATGTTTGTATCTTCTCTGTGTTATGATGATTAACAATTGGGAAACCTGTAGATTTTTTTATCTTCTGATTTTAGTCAACTTGTATTTGCAATGGTAACATGATGGAGATGTGCAGGAGCAATGGTTTGTGTAGGACATCAACAAAACACTCCAAAATGCTAGCTCCTTCTACCTTTTCTTCCTGATGAGAGTTGCACAGACTCACCAGGGAAACATTTGATAATTAAAATGTGCTTGTTTGCATTTATTCTGCAGTGCAGTAGGTAGATTACTTACACTACTACTGCTGGAAAGGAAGTACACCACTGATGGAGCTGAAAGCATCCTGAAAAGGCTTTTTTAGAGGTAAGATTTGGAAGCTGATGTTAACCAAAGTTTTGTCTCAGTAACTTGACATCAGAGGTGTCCCTGACTTTGTTCTGCAGAAATCAGAGCAAGGAGAATGTTCATCAGGAGTGGATATATACAAAAGGAAGTTTCCACAACAAAAAACGAAGCAAAAATGAAGAGCTTAATGACCTTAATTTGAGATATAAAATAAACATCCCAGCAGAACAGGAATTGTGACATGTCAAGCTGCAGATGTACTAGTAAGCTCTTAAAACCACCAGCAAAAAAAACCCTCTCTAAGATATTGCTAAGAAATTACAAAAGCCATTACCTGGACAACTCGTACCAGTATTTCATCTTTATTTCAGTAGGAAAGCAGAATAGAGCTAATTAGAAATGGAGGCTAAATTTAACACTAACTTATGAAATTTTTTGTAATGCCTTAGCCCAGCTCCTATTAGAAAACAAAGAAACCAAATCAAAACGAAAATGTAAAAAAAAAAATAAATTATTCATTAAATTGTTAAATACAATTCAGTTCCACATGTGAACAAGCCCAGGGTGTTGCCTCCTACTTCGCCCGAATGGCATCAATAGATGGCGCTGAGTGCAAATTTTTGGGCCAGGGTTCTGCAGTCATTCGAAGATAAGTTTTGGAAGCAGATTATTTTGGCTGTGTGTGTTAATGATCGTGACACAAGCACTGCCACACGCCACCTGAGTTTTCTGATGTGACAAATGTGGGAAGCGTGGATTACACGCAGCGTTTGAGCTTTGTAGTAATAAGTGTTAAGAGACTGGATGAAATACAGAGCACAAGGCTGGAAATTTGGAATTTGCAGCCACTTCCAAATTGTTAAAACTTATGGGTTAGAAATTATAAATAGGAGATAGACCTGAGTGTGTTTGTTGACAATGTGACTGAATTCACCAACCTGTCTCATAAATATGCTATGTAAGTCAGATATACATCGGGTATAATATTTTGAGTAGTGTTGTTTGATTATATTTTATTTTATTACAAGTTCAGATTTTTACTGGTTAAATTTTCTGTGTCTTTTCTCATTTCAGGAGGAAAAAAAAAACCAAAACCACACAAAAAAACCCCAACAACAAACAAACAAAAACCCCCCCCCTTTTTCTTTATTCAGTCATGGCAGGAGCTACAGCCATAGGTATGAAGAATCTTCTGACACCTGAGGATCCAAGACTTAGTTCAGTCCCTGATGACTCCTGTTTCCCTTTCCTGTTCATTGGCCTACTGATACTTCCAAGCTGAAATGTGTGGGATAACAGGGATGGGGAGGCATCTGAGATTGTGAGGAATGTAATCATGCAGGCATGAAAACTGTTTAAATTCCCATTGCGTGGCTTCTGGCTGTCTGAGGGCTTGAAAAAAAGACTACTTCATCAATGAGAAGGGTCTTCCAATGGGGAAGGAGAGACCTACCACAAGATTGTTGTGTTTAAACAGAATAAATTTCTGTATTCCATCCCCAGGTCCCTCTCCCATCTACTTGTACAGTCAGGTCTTAGTGACCTGAAAAAATTTTAGTCTCCATTATTTTAGTATGGATAGCCAAGGCTGTTGCTAAGGGGAAACATACCTCAGTTAAACTGATTTAACCTGTTATTTGCTCCAAAATATTCATCATACCAATGATCTCAGGTTTATGCAGGATTTTGTTTGTTGTTTTTTCTCTATACACTCCTCGGCTCTAAATTTGATACTTTAAAAATGTCATGTTTAATTTAATATAATGTTTAATTTAAAATAATAATTTAATAATAATATTATTTATTGCAGGTTTGTGCAAATCTGGGTGCTCAGTGGACTCCCCAACAAATCAAGCACCCCTTCCTCCATAACACAGGGCTTCTTTTATATGTCAGAAATGCAGTCTTACCTCATTTCCCAAGCACATTGGTATTACCATCTACATGCTTGTCTGAAGAGTTCTTTTTGGAGAAGGGGGAATCTTTCCAGTGGGAGGGTATTCCTGGGAAGTTTAACTCTTCATTGTTCTCTGCTCCCTATGGTACTCAGTTCCTGTGGCTTCAGACATTCACACCAAGATAAGCTCAGCAAGCACCCCCTTCTGCTGGTCATGCTGGCCTCTCTCTTTTGACATCAGTCCTACAGCTTTATATAACAATTTCTGGTGCCCGTTACCCATCTTCTGGAAAGAGTCAAGGTTCAGAACTCAGATCTGACCTTGTTGAATCTTTATCCGTCCTAGTTTCCTGTTTGCAGACACTTCAAGTGTCTGATGCAACTTTCTCTAAGGTATATTTCGGATTAATAAATAAATGTATTGGTCTAGAGGCTTCCAGGCCAGAGGACCATGTAAATTTTTCTAGGGGATGCTCATGGCACTAAGCCTTAGTTCTAATACTGTAACTATGCAGGCAGGATGTTTGGACCAACCCTGACCATGCAGTTGCCAGTTAAGCTAATGGGGCACATGGGATCATTTTAAGAGTCTGCTACATGATGGTGTGGTAGTTACAGGATCCACCTCAGTGGTCAGAACATGTTCCACCATGGCATAAAGTACCTATGGAGCTTTGGTCAGGAATGTCTCTATCTCCAGTGGGTTCAGAACATGTAGATGGGATGGCCGTGTGCACCTTATTCAAACATTATGGAACTTTTGAGACAGAAGTGTATAGCAGCATTTTCCAGAGCACTGCAAAATTGTTACTTGCTTGGAAGACTCAGAAATGCCTGGACAGACCCTAAGATGCTGCCTGGAGTATCCAAATATATAAACAGTCCTGTCAACCAAACCTCAAAAGAAGAAGAACAACACTTCTCAGAATGATCCATTCATCTCACAGCTTTCTCCTCTTTGGGGAGAGGCATTTGAGCTTGTGAGGACTGCAGCCCTCTAGGCATCAATGCCATTGAAATTACCAAGGCAAAATGCACTATTCATTTTGCATTTAAATTTCAGAGACCCTTTTGTTGCACGGGAGGTAGAAAGAGCTCAGCAGGATGTTTCTAAAGCGGTTTTATGAAAAGGATTGCAGTGCACATGAATTAATTTCTTCTGAATTTTTAAAGCAGATTGCTGTCAGTAGTTACTTTACAATTAGCTTGTCCTTATTTCTTTCTAGGTAAACACTGACTCTGGAGAAAAAAGAGCTTCGCTTTTTTTTTTTTCCCCTGTATATTTTGCAGAGGTTTTTTAACTTATTTTTATTTCAAGAGAAAGCCCCTATGGAGTCTTGGAACTGAATATTGCTTATCTATCAAGAAGACTTTAAACTGACTCGAGTGCAGAATTTATTTCCTTTTTTAAATCTCCTGTTAGGGTATTACAAGATTTTCTCCTGTTACAATAAGGTAAATGGAATTTGCTAAATTCAATTTGCCCTGCCTGCAGAGAGGGTGCGCTCTTGCACTGCTCTTCTTTCCTATCCCGAAATAAACAGCTCACCCTGTGAGCTCCTGCTGTGGAGGTGGCACCTTGATTAAAAAACCTTTCCCGAGGCACAGGGTAGCTTGAAGCTTCGTTTCCTAATTTCATTTTGTTTCATATGGATAATACTCAGAACACTTTATTAGTAATAAGTAATGGATCAATGACCCCAGTAGACATTTTTCTATCAACATTGTACCTGGGAAACTCTACATTAGATTTGTGCAGTGCTTCTGTATCATTAGCATAATGGTTCCTATTTCCAGATGTTAAATCGTTGTTTCCTTCTTAGTGTGATCACTCAGACCCTTAACTACATACATCCATCCCAGGTGCTTGAGCTCTTAATTGTTTTAGCATGCAGATGAATTGGTGATAGGTTGGTTTTTTTTTTCCTTATGGCTAAATGCTCTTGAGATGCTGACAAGTTTTCTCTAGCTAGCCTGAAATGGTCACTTTCTCCTATTTCTCTCCCTTCAAGCTGAAGATGTTACCGGCAAATAGTGTATACTCAGCATGGATGTAAAAGACACTCCTGAAAATAACTCCCAAGAATAATTCAGATTAGGGATTCTCTGATTTGTATGAAAAGGTGCTAATGTTCCTTTGTGTTATCCAGCTTTAGCTCAGTGGTCAATTTACCCTTAGTAGTGTTTTCTAAAGGTTAAAGAATTGATTGAACAAAATCTTTATTCAGTAACATAATATCAGCAATCAGCATGGCAAATGACTTTGTGTTCACTAGATGCACCTGGAGAGGGATAAACAGGAACAGAACTTCTAACATAGAGCGGACATGTGCAAACCAGAACTTCATTCAGTTTTTCTGTGCAGCTTCAGCTGTATGCAGGGAGTCTGTCTTACCATCAGTTTTAGGGTTAATTTTGTGCTTTTGAAAAGGAATTGGAACTGCAAGTGAAACAGGCTGAGTCTGTGGTCTTCTATTCAAAATTGGCTCCTGCGTTTAATTAAAGAAATCTGAACACATCTCTGTTCATAAGGTTATATTTCCTTGCACCAGATTTAGTTATTTCACTCTGGGCTTGGGTTATTTTCACTCTGGGTTCCAGTTATTTTTCCCCTGAAAGCTTTTCTTTCCTGTCTTCTGCCTCACTTCTTCCTGGAAGTAACTGGAGATAAGGATAGTAACATTTGTTTCTTGCCTTGTACCCTTTTGCTGGGGCACTGCCTCCATTTAGATTAACATAATAAGACCATCCAAGATTTTCAGTGTCTTGTGTTCATAATCACAAATGTATGGTTTTACAGAACTGCTTGGCTTTCACTGTCTGAAGTAAGCATTTGCTCTACAGTAGCAGAACAGTCTTGAACTTTCCTCCGAAAGGATCTCCTTCATAGAGCTTGTTTCTCTCTCCAGCTACTTTCTAGGTTGTATAATGAGTAGATCCTTCAGAAAAAAATCATGGCTTGTCACTATTGTGTATCAAACCTTTTGTATTTTGCCAAACCTTTGTCTGCTGGAGGTTCATAAAATATTTTAGATTCCTGGCTTGGTAATGTATTTCTTTCTTGGAATTCAACATATGTTTTAAAAAAGCTTTTGGCAACACAGCCTAGCCCATGTCTTTCTTTTTTTTTTTTTTTCCCTTCATAAATTGCTTCTACATAGCTCTCAGTCATTAGATGCATACTTCTAAGCCATCTATTCAAATTATGGCCAGGTTTGGAGAGACTGAGAGTGGTGTCTTGTTTAGTTTCTATGTACTCTGTACAGTATCATGTAAGACTACACAGAATACACAGATTAAGATTATTCACCTTTGGCCAAAGAGAAATGAAAATGGATATGACAAAGGTCTAAACTATCAGATGGAGTGGTTGTCAGTCTCTTCTAATAACAATAGAGCAACATCAAACAAATTATGTAAATGCAGGTTGAAAGGGAGCAAAGGGAATAATTTTTTATTAACTCCCGGTTTAGCTGCAGAATTTCTTCCTGGAAGATTTTGTATGTGAAATGTTTCTTGAGTTTAGAAATCAGTTGGTCAAATCCCAAGAAAAGAAAGCCATTCAGGACTGTTAAATGTGAGAGAACACCTCTGGATGCAACAGTGAGAGCTGCAAAGGGGTTGGTTTGGAAAGGGGAGATGTGTGGTCCAGATGGAGTCCTCTCTCTCCTGCTATATCACTTTTCATCCCTCCTCAGAGGCAGGCAACAGTTTCCAGAGCTTTGGCTGGCTTCAGAGGTGAGGTAAGCTGTCTCCAGAGAAGCTGAGAGTGGTTTGTGTGGAGGAGGAAAGGGACAGAAGAGAAAAGGAGTTTCTGCAATGAAAAGAATCTGGGAAAAGGCATAACAAGGTGAAATTAAAGAAAATTGCATTAAAAGGGGCTGATGCTACTGTCTTCTCCAACTGTACAGGAGAGCAGAGAATGATAAAAGGCTTTAGACTGAGGAGAAAATGAAGAGTAAACTACTTGTACATATGTGCCAGAGAGGAGTGGAGGAGAAATCAGTGGGATCTGTGGCAGGGGAGAGAAAAGGGGAGAATTAAAGAGGAGAGAAAATTAGGAGCCATGTATGGGGCCTTAATGCTCTTTGTCCATCGTGCCCCAGGGCACCATTTACTCACCCAGCATGTGATACAGAGTGGTACTGTAGCCTCCAGTTATTGTTGTCTTTTCTGCCATTCACTATTTTCCTGATTTCTCTCTGCCTGTTGCCACCACTGCTGCTGTGTGGTTAATGCCATTTCTAGTCCAGCTCTGCCCCTACCCACACACATGGGGTTCAGGCCACTGGAGTCAGTAAATATTAGTAATGCTAATGTACTTACATATGTGAAATCAAGCTTTCTCTAATTTATAGAAGCCTCTTCTGTATGTTACCTGTAGCTTATTAATTCAGTATGCTGATGGTCACGTCAGTTGCACCAAATTTCTGAGTGTTGCCTATTGGGTCTGCCCTCTGGTTTGGACTACTGGTGCATACAGCTTAGGGCAGCTTCAAAGCTGTTTTAGCATGTGTAGGAGTCCCTTGGTCATGTTTTTAAAGAGTTTTGTAAATTAAATGCATCCCCTCCCTCTATGTATTTAATTCATACTAAGCAGTGTTTACTAGAGGTATGCAGGGATACTCCTGAACCCTGTATTTAACAATATTTGACAATAAACCATTTTCCTTCATGAAAATCTAATTATTTCACATGCAGGGAATTGCTTCATTTTTACTCCATAATTACCCCATTTATACATAGATTCTGGGAGATGAAATTTAGATGACTTTTATGACTTCATTATGAAAACATTTAGCATGCACCCATATGGAAAGAAAAAAATAGATCAGGCAGACTGAATAATGTAGCAGGGTAATTCTTTTCTCCTTAGCTGCAATCCAACGTTACTTTATGTTCTGTGGGCATGCTTCCTCTGTTGGTGCATGTCAGAATACTGCTGTGGAATTAACTGATATACAGCATCTAAGAAAGTGGTCTCAAGGATTTAGTGTTTGTAGAACGTCTTGAAGTGCGAACTACAGAAATAATTAATAAGTGCTTATAAAAATCCGAGAGGATGATATTAACATTCAACTGCTAGCATCTTCAGTGATTAATAAATGGAGTGTGAAGATGAATTCTGCAACATTCCCTCCTCAAGTAGATTGCTGTGATTCAGCATCCTCAACCAAGCTGCTAACGTTGTGACTTAGAGTGTCATCTTCCTGATACTCACCCCTTTCAAGCCCAATAGAAGTTGGCCAATAGAATCAAATTTTCTAATAGAAGACATATAGATGGGACACCTAAAAAATGGAATTGCATAAGCTTCATTTTCTTAGGAAACCTATCTAAAAATGTGGTCTTCTAGATCTACTCAGCAGTCTTGCATCCCACGGAACTACAGTTTTTAATGTGTGACAGATATCAAGATTTGGAAGCAGAGAACATTTTGATTAAATTAGTCTCCTTTGTTGCTGCAGGTACATTCTGTGTATTATTAGAATGTAAACCCTGCTGCTAATTAAGTTATTCACTATTTGAGATAGTCTTAAAAAATATATAGCTCACCTCAGGGAGTCCCAGAAAGTAAAATGTCCGTGTACAGGATTGTAATTTACCAGGAGTAACTACTGTATATCCATTCAGTGGAAACAATTGAAGGTATTTTCAATTTTTTTTCTGAATCCTTTTCAGTTTGCAAAAGTTACCTTTATTCTAAAAAACAACTATGATTCTGAAAAAGTCACATATTGATGGTTGTTATTGAATTGAACAATGCAGAATTTTTTGAGCTGATCTCTGTTTGCTTCATGCTCTGTTTTTAAGTATAGAGAGAACAATGAATAATCACACTATCTATGCAGAAGCAACAAGCTCAAAGGGCTACAGCAAATACAAATCTTAATGAGTATGATTGAATTTTGTAGCTGAAGAGAACAAAACCTGATAGAAGCAGGCAAGGTTATGAGTAGCAGAACTAATGAATTTTGGTCTGTTCTGGTTTTATTGTTTTTGTCTCCTTTCCTTGATCCCAGTGCCTCACGTGTCTGCTGTCACATTTCCACAGGGCAGAAGGCTGTAACTAACATGGAGCTGTAGCTTTCCTGCTGACCATGACTGTATGTGTGGCACATCCCCCAAGTTACAGCTGCAGTTGGATGTCTGGACAGTGATGTACTTGTGCTTCCCCTTTGCCTAGCTGCAGATTTTTGGGGAAGCTCTGTGAAGGGAGTAAGCTCCAGGGTTTTGCAATATGTGCTCTTCAAGGATTGTTGAGGGACTGGGGCTGGCTCAGCATGGAGGGGAAAAGGTTCAGGGGGATCAGATTGGCTGCCTCTTGACCACAGGGTCAAGAGGTTGGAGCCAGGCTTGTCATAGTGGTGGCTGGTAGGGTGATAGGAGCCAACAGGTATAAATTAAAAATGGGAGAGGTTCTGACTGGTTGTAAGGAGAAACTTCTTAAGCACAGTGACCGTCGTGTGCTGCATCATGGTGACCATAGAGGTTTTGTATGCTCCATCACTAGAAGTTTTCAAGACCAGGTTGAATAACAGCTTAAGTAATGTTTTGCTCACCCTGTTTTGAGTAGGAGGTTGTCTTTAGATGACCACTTGAGGCTGAAGTCCCTTCAAATCTGATCTATTCTGTCATCCTATTTTTCTATCCAGTCTGGTTGACCTCATGAGCTAGCTGCATGAAATATACAGGGACTTACATAAATAAAAGATTGCTTTTACATTTTTGCCCCTCCTGCTCCCTTAAGAAGCAGCTTCATTTTTCTAATGATAAAAATAGGTGCAAAATTTGTTTCTCTCCACTGCAGCAAGCTGTTAATATTTGAGAGAGAAGCCTTTCCTACACCACATCCTACCCAGAGCAGATCAAAGGAAGTGAGAAAAAGCTTCCTGTTAAAACAGAACCTCTGTGCAAGATGGACTGAAGAAAGCTGTTTATGCTTTGGTTCCTCTTGCAAGGGGTTTCAAGGGACTTAAGTATCTCTTCCTTCTATTTAACAGTTCTAATATTTATTCATATAATTTGACTTTAGTTTCTTGACCTGCCTGCTGGTTTGTTTTACTGAATCCTACTTTTATGAAATAGCTATTGGCTTAAAGTTTAACCCTCTTATAATAATTCAATCTCATAGTAGGAGTGTTTACTGTCTTGTAGGCTGACATCATACAGATCCTTTTTTCTCCTACAGTCACTCTTAAAAATGTTTCCCAAATCATAAAAGAAAGGAATCATCTTAGGTAATCATGAATTAGTTCAATATTTCTTGCCAATTTGCTTCATTTAAATGTGGGAAAAGCTCAGGAGGGTCCCTTTGGCTTTCTCCTTGAGATTTTCTTTTGTCTCAATCTGCTACACCTGTCTTAAGCATTCCCAGGTATTGTGGCTACTGTGTCCCCTTTCTGGGCACCATTGTGACTTGTTTGTAACCTCCTGTTATGGTTATTCTGGATGCAAAGCAGCTGATGAGGCTTTATTTTTAAAAATTAGGGCTATTTCTGCAGACAGCTTTTTACACCTATGGTACGATTGAAGTATTCCTTTTGCATCATTAATTGTTAGAATTCTTTTCCCTTGAGCCGTGAAGTCAAGAGCTTAAACAGGTTCAGAAAGCAACTGGCTGTCTACTATTGATAAAAAGCTGGACTGCAACTTTAGATAAGAGTGAGAAAAACAGACAAGCAAGCAAGGTTATTAGTTTGAACACTACATGAGCATCAAAAGAGTTTCAGGGGAAAGAGGTGAGGGAGAGAACCAGCCCATTATATTTGAATTTTAGGTTAAACAAAAGGTTTTCTTGTATAATTCATTTAAGCTTGACTTAGCAGAGACACTATACTAACAGACTAGCTTTAACTGCTCATCATATATTTAAATACCCAGAATATTTACAGAAGATACTGAATGATCAAAACCCACACTTTCTTTCTGAAGGAACAATAGTTGATAAACAAGAAGCCTATTAAGTATTATCAGTGCCATTCAAGGTTGTCTTTGAAGGCTACTGGGAAAGCAGAGAAAAAAGTCTATGGTAAAGTCTATGCTAATTATTTCAGGTAATATCAGCAAGGAGGCTTTTACTTTTTTTTTCCTCCCGCTGCCCTATTATTTTTAGTTTACTGTACATGCTGAATTGTTACTACTCACACATACCTTTGCCCTAGAATTTAAATCACTGCAGACATAGCAAGGGCATGGTCTTCACTTGTCCCAGAGTGAGACTGCATGTGTGACAGCAACTTGATGTCACTGAGCACAGTCCTTTCCTGCATGGGCTGGAGCCAGGGCTCTGGGAATATCTGATGTCTCTGCTCAGATGCAGCTCCAGTGGAGGCTGCCACTCTCCAGGTCTAGGGCTGCGGGGAGCTCCTGGTTTCACTGGCTCATGCTGGGGCAGAGGGAGATGATGTCCATATCTACAGGTGGTATGTGCTGCTTGAGGAGATCTATGATGAAAAACAGATGGGCTGTATCCAGACATCTGCAAAAACAAGAGCCTGGACTCTGGGCTGCACTCAGGAACAGCCAGACCCTGTGCTCATCAGGGTACCAAATGGAGGCTCTCATGATCATGAAGTCTGAAAGCTTGTGACTTCAGGCAGCAAGAGGACAGTTCTTTCTCCAGCTGCACATCTGCACCTACAGAGTACATTCAGTAAAGCAAACTAGCAGCCAGGTCAAGGAAAGCTGAGTCAGAACAGATCCAAGAAGCTTCAAGTCTGGTGCTTTTCAAACTCATTACAAAGCTTATGGTCTTCACAAGCCAAGGCAAGACTATTACAGGGCTACATGGTCAAACTATTAATAATTTGATTCTACATTTGTACCAGTTTTTAAGTTGGGATTTGATTTATTGTCTTCATATCCATTGTTCCTCCCATGCAAATCATCCTAAGAAATAGGAATTCCTAAACATAGTAACTGGTTGGCTTCTAAGATATAATATATTGGATGCTGCACTATTTCTATCACCATGAGCCTGTTTGGTTTCTTGACCATGATGTCAGGCTCCAGGAAATGCTATATATAGCATGAGCTCTTTAAGAAGGAAATGATAGGGTTTTTGGGCTGCAGCAGCACTTTCTGCACTTTGACTGTGTAAACACACTGAAGTGCTTTTAGGTCACCCAATTCTTTACTATAGGCTGAAGAATCTCAGCTATCTAGATGAAGGGAAATTTCTTGTCTTACTCTCTTGAGACCACAGGTCCATAGTGCTCTTAGTGTCAAGTGCTCATATTGCCTGTGTTATCTCTCTTTTGTGTCTTTTTGCCCTTGTTATATACCAGGTTAAATGGACACAGGTGAGCTATCTCGTGTTTGCATTTTCATTGCCTTTCAGATTATCTGTGCTTTTTAGCCACCGCATATTTACTCTTCATTTTGTCTACAAGAAGAACTATTCCCACAGCTATTCTTCAATAGGCTTTGAATGTTTCAATAGCATGTCAATCAATTAATTTTCATTAAAGACAACCTTCAGGAGATTCTGCTGGGAAGGTCTGAAACATCTTGCTGTACCTAGTTGTAGATCTGAATAAAAATCTGTCAGTTAAGAGGAAGGATGAGGCTGGCTAGGAATAGACAGTAATCACAAATGGTTGTTTAAGATGCAGTTTTAATATTAATTTAGATGCAGGTGCCTATAAATAGAACAAAAATTTGAATATAAAGGTAGTTAAGTAGTTCTAAAAATACAAATAGTAGACTGTTTTCTGGTAGTTTTCTTTAGTACAGCTTTTCAATTTCCTGCTTCACAAAGGCCGTTCTCATGGGTTTAAATTATTTCATTTTCAACTTCACAGAGATAGGGAAACAGCCATGCAATATGCTTGTGGTCCAACCCAAATTGTGACTGCCTCTGTTCAATGGAACCTGCAAACAGGTCCTGGGAGGCCAAGTCAATCCAAATGTATTGCAACCATGAACATAAGACCCATTTTTATAGTGTTTGAGGTTTTTGCTCCTACTCTTCTCAAAGTCCCGTTTCAGAACATGATTGAGTCAATGGACTAGAAACCCTTCTCTCGTTTCAAATGGGTATTTATTCATGGCTCATTAAGGCTAATTCATTCTCATGCATAATAGTTCATTTTCTTCCCAGATGTTAAATCAAATATCTTGTTTTGTGTATAGGTATACTTGCTAGAACAATTTTTGCCTTGTAGAGCAGGATTGCTTGGCATCAAACAGCAAATACTTTCTCAAAGTTTCTCTTAAAACAGCCCCCTTACTCCTTTCAGCTCTCCAGTAGGCCTTTTCCACATGGCTTTTATGATTCATATTTCTTGAGTATAGGTGAACCAAAGTTGAATCCACTACTCAGCTGATGGCTCACAAGAACATTTTTTCATCTACTGGGAATACTTCTGCTGACAGATTTTAATATTTTATTCTTGGTTGGTTTTTTCAGTTCTTTTTTTAATATTGTATCACACCAGCACAGATACACCTACACAAAGTGTCCCAGCACCTCCTATAGAAAGAGAAGCAAAACATGAATGGCTCTCTGGTTATAAAACTAGGACAGCTCTCCCTGACTTAGTGCATTGTGAAGTGTACTGATCACATTGAAAGCAAAGCTTTGCCTGTTAGTTCTTCACAGTGTTGGTAAAAACAACCAAGTTCTTCCAAAATCTCCATCTGCCTTTTATAAAACAGAAATGAAGAGCCTTACAGAAAGTATTTTGCTAGTAAGCTATGTTCTCTTGCAATAACATGTTGGAAACAAAAGCTAATTTTCTGCAGTGTTCATTATTTTACAGTTCTGTATTTTAGAAGATTCTTTGTTCAATGTTTATACTTATGATAATTCCTTCATCACATGTTATTAGAGATCTATTTTAAATCTTGCTTGCTAAGTTTCTGAACAGTCTCTGTTGATCTTATGCCGTTACATACAATGTATTGCTCAGTTCCAGGGTAGCAGATCTGAATTGTAGTTTGCAAAATGCTAGTTGGAGGAAAAATTCCCTCCAAATTCTTATTTAGAAAAAATGTATGAATTGAAACTGAACTGTTAAACCAGTTTCTTTGAAAGCATTGCTTTTCTTTCAGCAAATCTGATTTTATCATCTAATATGTGAGGAGCTAGATAATCCCCCACAACAAAATTTTTCTTTTCTGGTTCTTCCATCGCATCTATTACAGTGATAGCTGTCACTGCCCCTAATTCCAAAATCCAGGACCTTTTAGGCCCTTAAATTTAGAAGGATAGCAACAGAAAGAAACCTCTTGGGTTTTCAGTTGTATTTGAAAAGTAGCTAGATAGTTGTAGATTTTCTTTCTGCGTTAGCATCTGTAATATTCATGTGATATTGGGATTCTTGACAGTTCCCATAAGGGGTGAAAGTTTAGATAGGAAAGGGTATGGAAGTTTCTGAAAGAGAAACTTACAAATTATTTCTAAAAATTAATTATTTAAAACCAAATAGGTAAATATTTAATCACTTAATACTATTAACTTATATATTACTTAATAATAACTAAAGCTCAATAAGTAATGATTTAATATTATTCACTACTTAATATCAAAAGAAACATTTTAAAATGCATGCTGGGTTTATCTACATACTGCTACCATCTTATATAAGCGTGTACACACAAACCTACACACACACATATATATGGTTTTAGTCATGGCATCACACCATAGTGAGAAAATTACTGATAATACAAAGTTATTCATAGCAGTAAACTCTAGAGCAGGCTAAGAAGAGTTGAAGGACTTTTCCATGTCACTCACTCTTCTAATAAATTTACCCAGATGAAATTCAACAGAGGTAAGTGTATTTCCCCCACTCTGGGGAAAAAACATGTAGCTTCAATTGCAAAATAATGGGCACTGCTCCACAGTGCAAAACTCACAGGCCTGGACTACTGTAGCTAGCAGGAAAACAGATCAAAAGAAACTAGAAGCTTCTTTCTGCAGCAAGCATATTTGCAGATTTATGGTCAAGTCTTGAAGATCTGCTGAAGAACTTGTCCTGTGACCAACTTCTACTCTCCATTTTTGCTGCTGTTTTCCTTCATTGCTCACTCTTCTAGCCACACATGATTCCTGCTCTGGTTACTTCTCTAGCTGATACTGCATTTTTAAAAAGAGTTTATTATCATTTCAGCTCCAAATTGGAGGGTCTGTGTTGCTGCAAAAGGGAGATGCTTGAACATATATTACGTTGTTATGTTAGAGTAAATCATGAGAAAGGTCTATCTCAGTCTGAATTACTGTAGTTGTAGCCTGCACAAGAATCTGTGACTACTTTATGGTTTGTAACAGATTTCTAAACCAATCTGCTGTCCTTTTGTCAAGCTGTAACTTCTGTAACCTCGAGTCAGAGATCATTGCCCTAGGATGACAGCTACTCAGACATAACTATTTCCAATTTTGTATTGCTCTTTTACCAACTGTGTGTGAAGGAGGACTATGTGGAGGAGAACTCCAGACAGGACCATCTACAAAGTGCTGGTTTGAGTGGTCTCTGGCTTGGAGGACAAGAGCATTGCTGCAGTGATCACCTATAGCAAGAGGACTGCAGGAGAGTTTGGGTGGTGTGGCAGTTCTCTGCTGTGTTTTTCCAGCCTGTTTCTCTTTCTGTATGAGTAAGTGAGCAGTGTTTCATCTCATCTCAAGGAAAGTTTGGTGACACCTCTGTCCCCTGCCTTAGGTTACTATTGTCCCCCTAGGGACCTGTTCACAAAGTGGGTGGTTACTGCAGAGCCGTTGGGAATTTTCTAGAGTTGGATGTGGATGGAGAGCACAAATGTTAGGAAAAAGAGAACCATATTTCTGATTCAGTTCTGTCACCTCCATATATAGAGGTCTCCAGCTGAAATAGCACTGTGTACTCCATTCACTTTTGTGTACACTGGTACACCCTGGTTTGGGCCAGGATAAAGATAATTCTTCTGTCTTGTACTTTTGCTTTCAGCTAAGTCTCTTGTAAGTAGCTGCACTTGCTGAAATTAACAGCAAGTTTCTCAGTCAGTGTCTGCTTCTAGGACTGATAACTCTGGATATTTATAGTTACAGCTAGAGACTGGTCTGCAGAACCAAGGCCACTGCTCAGCTCTGAGGAACATTTTGCCCTCCGGAAGGAGAGAAGGAGTAATAAGGTCACACCTGAAGCCCTCTTTTTGGGAGGAACAAACAAGATAGATGGCCAAAATTGACCAGAGTATTCCATCCCATACATATCATATTCAGTATAAATTTGAGGGATCACAAGGATCAAACCCCTTCCTGCTTCCCCTTCTTCACCTGCCCCTGTTTGCTTTGGCATCCTGGGAGGATTCCATCCATTCCTCTGCCTGTGCTCCTGATCCATTCTAGCCCGTATCTGTGTGTTCCTGCCTCCAGTTCCCGACTGCTGCCGACTCCAGGAGTCCAGCCTGGACTTTCCCAGGGCTGCCCTGCAGCCTCGGTGGTGACGTGAGAGTTAGTGGGGGGGAGGGGGGAGGAACGTGGTATCAATTTTCTTGTATATTTGTATATATTTAGTAATTTTTCCTTTTTATCATTACTGTTTCATTACAGTTGTGTAGCCTAGTTTCCAACCCATGAGTTTCTCTCCCTTATTCTCTCTCCTTGCTTTATTAGGGAGGAGAGGGAGATTAAGAGAGAATCTGTCATTCAGTTTAATTGCCGGGACAGTGTTAAACAGTGACAACTTTGTACAAGGCTGATGGAGATTTGAGATTAAAAATCTCTTTCCTTCTTCTTTTCCTGAGGCTTGGGAGAGCTTCAGGCAGAGAGCTGCAAGGACCCATATCTACTTCTTTGAGTAACGTTGCTGCTGTCTCCAGGCTTGCTTTCAGAGGATGATGCCAGGGGTACGAGCTCCATGTGGCAGGGGGAGAGGAGGTTTGGGTGGATACAGACCTGCTGGAAAAGCGTAGGAAAAGGCAGTTCCTGCCATCCTCTGCACTGCTTGGGCAGAACAGACCACGGGGTGGAGTTTGAGGCAGTGGCACTATCTTCCCATGTCCTGTGTAACAAACTTCTGGTACCAAATGTGACCTCTAGGTGATGTGCTGTAAGTAACAAACAGCAATATATCAAAAAAGGCAAAGAGGATCCTGGAGAAGAACAAGACATAGAGCAGAGAGGTTCTAATGGTGGTATGAACATGCATCAGTAGTTCTGGTAATTTAGTTCTGGGATAAGCTATTATGAAATATTTGTCTACTTAGGAATGATCAGGTTGACAAATGATGGTTATAAAATTGCTGACCTTAGTAAACCCAAAGAGAAGGTAGTTTAACTACCAAGATTGAAAGCACATTAAAATAGACACAATTCATATTTGCTGTCATGAAGGTTATCCATCAATAAGCAAAATAGAAATTACCTTTTTTACTCCTAAAATTCAATACATATGGAGAAATTGAAGTTATATTTAGGAAAATAAGAAAGGAAGTTTCAACATCATTAATAGTTCTCTGTGGATTGCCTGTCAAATGACTGCAAAGATGTTAAAAATATCTGTAATGAATTGGAAGCAGACCTCAGCCTAAGCTGGAAGGTTTATGTGAATGCTAAATAGAAATGAACTTCTTGCATGCTTATCACAATTCAGAAAAGTCACAGTTGAAGAGCTAAAATTTAGAATGTCTACTGTTCCATTCATTGTCTTGTGTATGTCAGTTTACTGTAGCTGGTAAAACTTTATTAAACTATAACTTTATTAATTATTTTTAAGTGGTCCATCTGTTCAGTTCATAAACAGAAAATGCTCAGGAAATTACTTAGCCTATCTATCTTTTTATATTATTTATCCACAAGGGACAAATATTCCTTATATCTGCATAAAAAGCTATGGTTTCTTTTGAGGACAATGTTAAACAATGCCTACTCTGACACTTGCTAAATTTCCTGAGGGATTCCAAAGGTATCCTATTAATTGTAAAGATAGCATAGATGGCAACTTTATTGGCCAGCTGAGATATAGTACTTTTTGATTCAGATGGAGATAAAAAACTGTGCAGTAATAAACTTTTAAAATAGCAGGAAAATGAAAAACTATTCTACTCAATTTTAAAATGTTCCACTTGTTAAGGACCACAACAAGCATCTGGTTTGCCTCTTCACTGATGCAAGGTGTCTAAGAGCAACATGAAAAGGAACCCTTCATTTGCTCCAGTCACTATCCAGTGTACATGCCAGGCATCCATCTATCCACAACTAATTTTCAACTTCCACAACTACAGACCTGAAAATTTCATTTGTCATGACTAGCTTCAGCCAACTATTAACCAGAGTTAAGCTTGCTTTTATGTAAACTAAAAAATTATTTGTCTAGTTTTATGCTGTAATTTTTTTTCTGCTTATATTCTGACATGAAACTTTTGTACAGAACTGGCCACAGAACTGGCAATTTGAAAAAGCTCAAGACTTAGCGGTTTATCAAGGGACGTAGTAATTATGCGTCCTGAAGAACATCTCTTCCAACAAGCCAGAACTCAATAAGATGAGACATTTTTCCATGTTTGATTGAGCATTCTACTTCTGAATTTCAGGTTTATTGCTCACAGAAAAGTCAGGTGTTGCCAGAATCAAACATGACAAATTCTTAACATTGCAGTCACTACCTGCAAAAGACCAAGCCCTCAAGCAACAGCTGCAGTGATCATATTCTCCTCCTTAGTGGGGGAAAAAAAGAAAATCTGGCAATGAACTCCTATAAGCTAACAAGTGGTAAAATTGTAGTGGTCCTTCTAGCTGGCACAAGTAACAAGAAAAGTTGAGTTCAATTATTAAGAAGGTACCCTCCTTAAAAAGAAACAGAGACAAGCTGCAAGCCAGGGGAGCTGAACTCCATCACTAACAATCCTGGCAAAACCAATGGATTGCAAAGCATCTTTGCTGAGAGGAGACAGTGCATGTGGAGAAATCAGCAGTGAGTAAGTGGATGATACCAAGGTAATCTTTATGGCATCCTTGCATTGCCTCATTACACACTCAGAACTTCCTCTCTGCTCACTGTGGATCCAAAAATATGATTCACAAGTATCACTTCATTGACAACTTGACACTGAATAAAGAAGCCCTACTAAAGTACCTCAGCTAGTTCAGAGGTGTGTATAACAGCAGCCTGAATATTGCTATCATTAGATAACTATCTGAACTTGGCTCACCATGCCAAACCTTGGCCTGCTACCACAGCCCAGCTGTTGAGCTACTGTCTTTCAACACTGTGTCTGTCACTCCACTGTTTTTGCCTGCAAAATAAAAATACACGGGATCCTTTAAATAAGCTTTTGTTCTAAAACTGAAAACCTTGACTAGGTTAGTGAAGGTCCTCTGGACATAGATGGGAGAAAGCCCTTTGCTTGAAGGGAGTCTCTTATCTGCTCACTTTCCAAAACAGTTAGTGGCAGGTTTTGCACCCAAAGTCAAACCTCCTATTTTAAACAAACAAACAAAGCCTTGAGCTGTGGTTTCACTTAAATTTAAGTAAGGCTTGACCCACCTGCTCCCTGTGCTGACCAGAAGCCCTCTTTCACTCATCAGGTGCCCTGAGCTGCTCCTCTCACTCACTAATACCAGTGTCTGCAGTGAGCTCCTCACGATGTGGGACTCCAGCTACAGCCAGGTACTAGTTCAGATAATGTTTTACAAGCAGGGAGTTATGAGGGAAGAGGATATTTTGTTTTATTAACACCTATTTTATTAACACCTAACCAGCAGAGGGCTTGCTGGTATGTGACATGCTGACATCCACCTGGTCCCCCTCTACCTTCTGGAGGGATGGGTTGGAGTGAGCACTGAGTAGTCTTCAACTTGAGCTCTCTCAACTTGATTTGCTGGACTAGAAACTGAGCCCCACTGTCTGAATGAAGACAATGCTGTTCTGTTACAGCAGACTGAACACAATTTTCTACTAATTTGAGTGTATGCAATCTAATAGCCTGAAATTTGTGTCTGACAGGTACACCTACAAGCAGTAGTTTGACTGGATATCTGTCATCACTGTATATCTGGTGTCCCTTTCTGAATGCTGTGTTAAAATACAAGGCGTTTAAAGAGAGAAGAGTTGCATATGGGTGCAACAAAAATGCTCTGTAACGTGAAGAATAATAGTTTATAACAATGAAAAGATTAAATTAATTGGGAGCAAGATGTACACCAATGCAAATGTGTTTGCATTGCCCTGACCTGCAAGCTCAAAAGAAGGTTGAAATTGTCTTGAGCCCTGCTTGTTTTCATGAATACAGGATGTAGGCTGAGGCTCATATGTAGACCTTATTAAGTATAGTCTTAAGCCTGCACTTCTGGACAGTGCAGGCTGCCATGTTACATGGTACAGTTGCATAGGTGCTGTGGAGCTCCTAGATCTGGATGAGGATCAGGTATGTGCTCTGGTTTACAACAGGTAGTCATTAAAAGTAGATTCACTTGTACTGTATACAGGGAATGGGGATGGAGTGAGTAGGGGCGATATTTACCCCACCCAGGAAAAAGGGAGAACCCTCTTCTCCTTTAACTGGTGAAGGGTGGGAAGGGGTGGGTGGGTGAAGGGAATGGCTATTGCCCATAAAATCCAGCCAACCAATGGTGAATTTGGAGATTCAGGACTTCAAGTCTCAAGCCTCTGGTGTCCTTAATTGCATTCAGAGCATCATGTGGTAAAAATCATTGCTTCAAGTACAGACAGGTGTAAAATAGATGGAAAAAATTCCTTACACATTTTGTCATTTGGCTCCTGAGTTTTGCATTAGAATCGGTTTTCAAGCTGTATTCTGGAATTTTTTGCTCCAAGTCTGGATATCTGAGTCATATCACCTGGAAATCTTCTTTCTTGTCATTTGTGACAAGAGTGCAGCCAGTCTAAGATTTAAGCATCGTGGAAAGGCTCAGAGAATTTGGAATAGTGGAGCCTGGTATTAGAGGGCATAGGTAATACAGATGGAAGAAGAGATAAAAATGATCAAAGACAACAAATCGGTGACATGTCCAATCCCCGATGGTTCTTTGCGCTAACATTGAAAACCAAGTCCAGTTTCTGTAGTCAAAGTCTGCATAACATTACATGTAGCCTTACCTTCTGTGGCCCTTGGTGCCACCTAAAGAAACTGTGCATGGTTAGGATGACTGGAAGCAGTTTTGGTGTCAAGATTAAGCTTCATAGCTCAAGATTCTTGAGTGCCTTTTCTTCTTTGTCACCACCTTCTCATGGAAAAGATTAGATGGAGACTTTATTTGATCAATATGTCAGCTAGACCATGCTAGAAAAGGAAAAAAACAAAGTTAACAGGATGAAAGTCACCAGATTTTATTGGAAAAGAGAGTATACTCCAAAAGCAATCCCACATTGTGATGGTTTTTAATATAGGCAGGGAAGAAAACTGAAGAACCAAAAAAGCCATAAAAATATTTTTGAAAGTATCATCCAGGGCTTGTGGATTTTTCAAAGCATATTTTACAGAGGAAAGAGACAAGGATAATAGAGTTGAAAAATGTGAACAGATGGGAAATACCTGAAGGAAACACTCACAGTATATTGGCACTGATGAACTAGGAGAGAAGTTGTTCAAGTCCATCTTGCTAGCAAGCTGGTTTGAAATAGCAAACCTTTTTTGTCTAAGAATGGCAGAAGTCAACAGAGCAGGATCCAATAAAAATGCTAATTATGATAATCAAGACAAAGACTAATTTTATCCTGCAGAAATATCTGTAAAAGAGAAAAAGAAATATTTGGATTGTTTAAATTGTACTGAATAACAAATTGCCTTTACATCATGCAGTCTCTCTTGATAGCTCATTTTCGTTATTCACACATTGGTGCATTGCTCTTGCACTTCTCAATACATTGTGAATGGATATTCTCTATCTATTTAACTTAATTTGTCAGTAGTAATAAATCACAGTGGATTTGTTTATATGTCCCTGAAGTAAGACAAATAACTTAGACTTACTGTACTTAGCCCTGAGCTTCCCTGTGGGTGATATGTGTGCCTGTAAAATTAAGTCAGAAGCAATAGTTGGTTTTTCATGATCTACTTGTTGTCTGTATGGCTCTAGAGAATGGAAAATTAATATTTCAATATTCAAGTAGTTAGGAAAGCTGAAAAAATTACCTCCAACCTCTAGTCTGGAGTCTTATTGAAAAGATTTTTTAAAAATGTACACTTAACCTCTTCTATGAAGAAATAAGCTTGAAGTACTAAGGAAGTAAAACCATTCACTAGCAGTTTCCAGCTTCTAAAGAGTTGTGATCAAAATTAATTGCATTAAACCAAGGTATTTTTGTGATAACACTAGTACCATCAAAAGGTTTTGTATATATGACAGAACTGAGTAAGTATTTTTGAAGATGGTTTTAAATAACCTACTTGCTAAAACATGAATTTTTGGGAGACCTAATCCTAACAAAAAAAGTATATAGAATATTTTTGTCTGAAAATGTGAGCTAAAACTGAAGAGAAAATGGTTCTTTCCTACCTACAAGGAAACCTGAACTCCTGGATGTTCGAGGCCCTGAGAGCATCGGTGAGCCTTAATGGTCGTCACCAGCATACCTGGGGACTCCACTTATCCCTTCTGTCAGTGAGCACGGACTGGGGCATCATCTCAGCTTAAGCTTGGGTCTTCAATCCTTGCCTGAGCTATGGTGCTCCAGTTCCTCCTGGGGACAGACCTTGAAGTGTGCAGCAGGTAACATCATTTCAACTCCTGCCTCTGGCCTTGTCTCCTGTGGACAAGTCCCAGGTGGGGCCCCAAACCCAGCTGATTGCTTTGCTTTGTTTGGGACTGTTGATAGAGTTTGTTACCAGCACCCAGTCCCCTGTGTGCAGATTCTGCAGGAGTGCGTCATAACCCTTCGGGACTGTGCCCCACCAGTAAGGACACTGCCTGGGCTGTGGGTGCCCTCAGCTCCTGGCTTGTAGCCTCTCACTGCGCAGCCCCACTCTTGCTGCTCCCTGGGACTACTTTGGGCTAAACCAAAGTACAAATTATTCTTTCACTCTTTCCCTGTTTCAGAGATGTTTTCCAACATGACCTCCTGTCTCTCAGGCTCACAGCGTGATGTGAAGAGAAGGACCACACATGATGCTCTGGGATGAAGGGTTTTGAGCATTTTCTCTGAAAGATGTTCCACTGTGCTGACTCTTCTGTTGCTACAGATGGGAAGAGAAATCATTCCCCCTGTAGCTCATTAACTGATTATGACATGATATGTGGAACAACATTTTCTGTCCCTCAGTGGGGGCAACCCACTACATTTAAATGCACTTTGGAACACAGCTGGACGCTGCTCCTTATGTGCACTGTAAAGCTGCTCAGGTGCTTGTCTTTCTAACCAGACTGATAAGGCTGCCCATGCTCATGCCCTCCAGCTGGCTTCTTCCTTTCTAGAGCATATAAACACTGCTAAAACATCAAAACTGGTGTCCTGTGTCTTGGCCATACAGCAGAGGGTCACCTCCACATTCCTGGAAGCAACTTCTGTGGCTGATCTATAGAGGTTCTCCAACCTAGTAGAGAAACTGCTATGGCAAATAATGCCCCCCCTCTCTCTTCTCACAGATTTGTCATACTCCCGAGGCAGCCTTGGGCAGCAGCCTCAGCTGCTTTTGCCTGCACCTTCCTCATGCAGGCCCCTCATCACCCTACTGCCCTCCATCACCCTTGCTCTGCTTTTCAGCCATCCTTTTCTGGGATCAGAAGTGTTTGTGCACCATTTCCACATGCTGTGTCAGGAAATTTGCACCAGTAGTGGGAGCTGGACACTTCTCAGGTGTTTCTTAGACAGGGTAGAGAGAAACAGGGAGGTCCAGCAGCCTCACCAGATGGTTGCTGTGGTCCACTCCCCTTAGATGAGGCAGAGAAGCACCTTTCTCACAATGACCATCTCACAGCACAGGCTGTCTGGCTCCTTCTCACCTCTTGTTGTTTTTCCACTTGGGGTATTGTTAGAGGTGAAAAGGAGGTGACTATGTTGGAGATCAGAGAAGCTCTAGGCAATCCAGTCCAACCTTAGAGCTGTCCCACTCCGAGCAGCAGGTTGGACTCTATGAACTTCTGTCTTCCCTTCCAACTTGGCTTGTCCTCTGACAATGAGACAGATGGCACTCACAGGAAGCTCTTGGAGGTTACCCAGATGAAGCTCAGGTGCTGTGCTGCAGGGAGTCCTGCCCTGACTTATCACCTGCAAGATGTGAGACTTTTTGGAGGCTTCAGGAGTGAGACGGTGGTGAAGATCATCTGTGCTATGAGAATGATGGTGATGAAAATGACTGCTCTATGGAAAGTGATATGTATCTCTGTATGCTCCTGTTTGTGTTCCTCAAGTCTAAGACTGTAGTGCTAACAGGATAAATTACATAGAAATATTTCAAAATTAAATTTCAGGAGGAAGGTGTTCATTGAGGTTACTGTGGCCTTTCTCCTTTCTTGAATTTTGTGCACATTGCTATCCTAGAGACTGTACAAAAAATGAACTTAGTCTGATGAAAAACTTGAGCACCATTTTAGTTTTTCACACCCAATATGAATTATATTTTATCAGTTAATAGGTTTCCATATTCCCACAATTTTTTCTTACATTACTATCCCAAACTCATTTAATGCAAATTATGACAGCTTCTGCACTTGCCTCTGAGATCCTGTTTTATAGGGCATTGGCCATCACACTGCTGCAGGCCAGCATGAAATTACATCTCAGTTTGATTTTAATGAAATCCCCTGCAAACACAATGTTCCAGCAGCTATAAGCTACACTTTCTCCACAGGCCATTTCATTGCAGACTGGATAAAAATACTGTTGCTCTCTCCTGCACTTTGTTCTTGCTGTCTGCAAACAACTCCACTTGCAAACAGCAACCATCGTATGTAGATACCATAAGAAGCTGATCTTGACTTCAGCTGGCAATTGGCTTTAACATTTCAAATTTTCTTTCATTATTTGTAGGCATTCTGGGGTATCTGTAGTGGACCTAACCAGAAGATTGCTGTCCATCCAGAAGGCAATGATACACAGAGCATCTAACCTGAGCAAGCACAAGCCTCTGTTGTGACCAACAGGTATAGGCAAGACAGGTCCAAGATCAAGCCAGGAAATCCCCAGAACAGGGCTCTGGACAGGCAGACTTAATACCTAGCTCAGAAAGGGACTAAAGGCCCAGGACTCAGCTTAAATATAACCCCTGGCCCTTGGAGATGAGTGCAGACCCTTGGAGGTGTTGGTCAGGGTGATAAGGCACTAGTAGTGTCCTCACAAATTCATGCCTGACAAATTATTGGTACGGCACAGAGCAAAACAGGAGATGTTTGACCTGCAAAAAGAGCTGAATTGCTGTTGCTAAGAAGATGTAAAAATTTTGATAGGCACTTGTTGATCGCAGAAGAAGGAGATCACAGTACTGTCACATGTTCTGTGAGAAAGAAGGTGATGAAAAGGAGAAGGTTGATCACTGTGTTACAATACAGTAGAAACCTTTCAGTAAACTACACTGCTCTGCAGTTCACATCCACTTATTGGCTTAAATTTCTTCAACTTGACAGCATGAAACTATTTCATCCAGATGCCGATGAGAGGAAAAAGAAGTATTCCACTCTTTCTGTGTGGTGGCTCAGTTATGTGGCCAAAAAAGAGAACATTCAAACCCACCATGCATTACAAAATGGATGACAGAGAGCAGGCACCTTACTTCTTGGATGACTCCACAGTCAACAACAGGATGCTGACAGCTTTTGAATTCAATGGGTTCTTATCTCACATCTATGCCTCATGCTGCCATGGAAATGACAAAAACCCTCTGGCAGGGACCACTTTTGGACACCCATGTTACACACCACAGTGAAGGGTGAGCCCCCTGAGGAGAGCAGGCACTGACATTGGCTCTGTGCAGGTGCACGAGTGGGCTGCAGGGACAAGGGCAGGTGGAAGCTTGTGCAGCTCTGAGCCAGGAGCTAACACTGTATGACAGAGCATCCCCTGATGAGAAGGCAAATTACTATGATTTTACTAATTGCTGTCTCTTTGTCAACAAAACAATACTGTTGTGGACATCCCAATGCTATTTCTGAGAGTTCTGGCACCCTGAGAGCATACCTTGGGCTGGTGAGAGGAAACACTACCCCCCACCAGTGGGAGAGAGGCAAATGAGTTGTAAGTCTACTTCTTTCTGGCTTATGCTGCATCCTCCTGTGGTTTTGTCAATAAGGATGCAGCTTCCACTTCGTGGAAGCACACCAAAAGAAATGTGACTCTGCAACACACCACTAATGCCTTTATAGCTTGTTTTGCCTCTGCATACATATGCCTAGAGCTTTATAACTTTTAAGAGGCCTGCAATATCATTGACTTTATCACAACACAGACGCTGAGATTTTCCTGAGTTGTTCATGGGACCAGAACACACCCAGCTTGGTGATTTTTTGGGTGACCTGACAAGTGAGCTGCTGCTAGATGAGCATATTACTGAGTCTGTATCATCAGAACTCAAATCCTATAGCTACCTGTAGTGTGTGTGAAAGTTAAGGGCTTCACTCTAAAGGAAACAAACAGAAACATCAATTTTGAGTTGCTGAGGGGCCCCATCTTGGACTACAGCATAAACTCAGACAGTGATGCACTCCAAAAGATCATGATAGCACAGTGCTGTGTTGTCAGAAATAATATCTGTGTGATACAAACAAGGCCCCTTCAGAAGATGCAGAGATGCTCTATGATAGGAGGGTACTCACCAAAAATTTTAATGGCAGTCCCAACAGTTTTGGATCCCTGGTCACTCAGTCACTGTAAGGAACATCCTTTCTCTGCTATTCTGACAAGCCACAGCAATAGTGTAAAAAGTTATTTTGTATGGCTAAAAGTCTGGGAGAATGCCAAAGGCTCACTTTTTCTGTGCCTGAGAGTCACATTCGTTAAAGTTGTTGGCAACTGTTGCACTGGAACTGCAAATCTGCTAAAAAACCCACAAACAAGCATAAAAAAAAACCAAAATAAAAAAGAAAAAAGCAGAGTTGTTTTGCAAAATTTTTTGTTTGCTTGTTTTTGATCAAATTTGTGGAGGACTTAGCTGAAGATCTGAGTGACTTAGTATGAGTGGAGGCTAAGAGAGTTGGGACTGCTCAGTCAGGAAAACAGTAAGCTTCGGGCTATCTCTTTAGTTTGTATAAATAGCTGGTAAGTGTAAAGAAGATGGGACCATAGTCTTTTTTTGTTATCCCATGGATGAACAAACAGACACTGAGCACATATTGAAATACATGAAAAGAGCTGCATCTTCACCCTCAACTCAAAATACATGGTGCTACTTAAATACCTCTGAGGTATCCTCCAGGTTGTATCCTTGGCCATGCAGAAGTATGCCAATGAAGCCCACTTCTTTTTAAGAAGCATCTGAAGTTGCTATTTACGCTCCACATGGGTACCTGGTTGTCATTTTAAAATCTTCTGGAAGCTTTTAGGATAAGAATGAATTTTTTCTACCACTGCAGCCGGCCATTTTACATATTGATAGAAGATACTGGCATTTAGTGCTAAACAGGGAGAACTCAGACAATCATCCTGCCTTGCTGTATGTCCCACTGTCTGATGAGTGAGATGTATCTTCTGGAGCTGTTGATCTGTTAGTCAGTAAGGGCTATACCATCAGTCACTTGGGTACATGCCTAGAAATGTTTCTTTGGCATAGGGCTTTACTGAAAAAATAACAAAAAAGGGCTGTTTGGTGTCCATCTTCACATTTAGTCAAAAGACACCTATATCCTCTGGTTTATTTCTATCACATTGCCAAATATGCCATCTACAATCATATTAACAGTGGTGGTCAAAGCCCTTGCAAAGTGTTTTTCTGCTCTTGTGTTTTCTGTTCTAAGCAAGGAATGGTGAGCAGCATGCTGCTGATCTGGAGGCAGGCTGAAGGCAAACAGGTTATAGCCAGAGGTGAACTCTTCCCTGCTGGCTGGCAACATATGTGGTCTTTCATATAGTTGACAATCCTCCATCTGAGTTTCAGGTATTCTCTCATACAACAGCTGTTACTAAAATCAAGCTCAGTGGATTTCTCTAGGGTTTGCTCATCATCCACATACTGAGCCACAAAAATTATATCTTAGTGTTTAAAGTTGAAAGGGTTCTAAGCATAATTGCTGCTAAAAATGTCACTATCTATCAACACAATAACAACAAGCCTGGGCAGAAAGCCCAGAAACAAATTTTCCTGGTTGCTGACATGGCTGCATTCCTGTTATGTTGAATGCTTGCATGATCACCCAGTCAACCAGTGCTATCCACATACAGAGGCTCAGTGTGTCCTAAATGCCCCGTGTGCCACCCACACTCTCTTCACATACAGCAAGCAATAAGTAAGGGCTGGCTTGCAAGCCCCTGTTGCCAGGGAACTCATCAGACAAATTTTGTCTTTGCTGCACATCAACCTAATTTTTACATCCACGCAGTTCCACAAAAGCTTGTCTTGAAAGGACAGATCATGGTGGAGTGGTCCCAGGTGCTCAGTCCTCCTACTCGGGGCCACAAGAGATCATCACTGCCTTGACTCTTTTCCATTTTCTGCTTTCTGCTGTCCAACTGTGCCTCTGCAGAACAGTCCCATGGGGAAATGTGTGGACAGTGTCTCTGCTGTAACAGGGGAGTGATAAAATTAATGTACAGGAGGGGTAGCAGTTTTTGCTCTGGTGTGTAAGTTGCTCTCCCAGAATAACTGATGGAAAACAGAGGCCAGCAAGCCTCACAGCTTTACTGGCACTGAGGCTGGACCCCCCAGCTTTCATAGTTTTGCAGCGAAGGTGCAGCAGATTGTGGCTCACATCTCCTGTTCCTGCCTATGAAAAAGTCCAGAGATGCAGCTTGTCAATGTGGGAAGTGGAGACACCTCCACAAGCAGGCTTTTCTCAATGCTAATCTGTTCTGGGGACACTTCACACAAATCCAACTTTGATTTGATGTATTATTCTGAGCAGCCTTAAATGTAAGCCATCCTTTAAAAAAGATATCTCCTTTTCTAGTGGTAGAACAGAACTTCTTTTTCCTGTGTTTCTGTGGTTTTTTGTACAATTTGGCCTGGGTTGTCTTTTAATTCTTTGCAGACTGTTTGCTGTCTGGTGCCTCTTGTCCTCATCTTCTTAAATGGCAGGCATAGGCTGTCTCTATGCCAGGAGGTATGACAAGCCACTTTCTTCAAAGTTTTTTTCTTGTGCTGTAAATAAGCCTCAACCTCTCTTTGGTTTGCTGGTGTTTCCAACTTGCCCCAGCATGGCCGTGGAAATATGTCCAAACACATTTTTTGCATGTCTTGAATGATACTTTCTAGATGTAACTCAGCAATTTTCAAACCTCTTTCAGAAGTTTTCTGGCCTTTCTACAGCTGAAGTGTATGGAATGAACCTCCTACATACATGGAGGGTACCACCTACATCTGTGGCATGCATTGCAGGGATGCCTGGAAAACCAGGAAAACCACTTCCAGCCTGGCCTGAAAAGGATGGGTCACAGTAATAATTCTACCATGTTGGTGGGGTTTATTAAAACACCAGAGACTTCCAGGGCTGCAGATCCTACTTTACAATCAACTTCCTAAAACAAAATAAGAAGTGCTTGCTCTGATCAGTCTTTATTTTAATCCTGACAGCTTGATGGTGCAGGCAGTACATTGACAGACAGTGCATCTTACCACCTGTCATGGAAATGTCCTCATAGTTATTACTGATGGTTGGAAGACAGCACAATAACACAACCAAAAAGTCCCCAGCAACCTGGCGCTCTACAAGATGTATGTGGAGGTAGAGCAAGCTAAACCCTCTGTGATACATGCCACAAAGTGAATATTTTTTTCATGGTCCCCTGGCACAGTCTTCTCAAATATGTGTTAAAATTCCCTTTTCAGAAAAAGTGTAGTGATTTTAATCTGCTTTAAGACTTGATTTCCACATGACAGGGTTGCAGACCAGGCCTGCGGCTGGAGACTGGAGGGCTGATGGTCGGTTGTGAGGGTTAATAAGATGGTTCACATATTCCACAAAACCAGACCACCTTTCCTCTAGATATAGTGCCATGTCTACTGCACAGCAGTGATATTTCAAAGGTGATATTTTCACTGGTGTTCTCCCTGCTGTGTGGGTACTGTATTTCTGCTAGCCCCATCTCCTGCTCACATGAGCTCCAGGGACCTCAGCAACTCTATGATGAAGTCTGAGGCTGTGGTCTGTGGGAAAATTCTGGTGCTGGCATTGCTGGGTATCAAGAGGTATAAATCACTGTCCACCATCCTTCTTTTCTCCTTGCTCCAACTCAGTTACTAAATGTCCTGGTCTTGGGAGGCTTCTATGCAACAGTTAAGTATCTGGAGTGAGCCAAACCACTTCATCAAAAGATTCTTTTCCTTCTTTTCCCTTCTGCAGCAATGACTATCTCAGTTTCGTAGAGTCTTCCTTTATTTAGATTCACTTTTTGAGGTTCTTCCATATAAAAGGTCCCTTTGATTCCTTTGTGACATCCTTTGAAAATTTAATCCCTGAATGCTTATAACTCCTCTCAAATCTGTTTTCTTTCAGACACCCTTAGTCATGTAAGGCCCCCTGATTGAGGGAAGGTGAAGAATCTTTAATTTAAATTTAATTTAAATGTCTAAATTTAACCCCCCATAAAGCTTAAAGATTTCACTTCCAAGGCTCTGTAGCAGTGATAATTCTGAGACAGCTATGGTTATAGCTCCTTATGAACCATCATAATGTATCCATGTAGCAAAAAACTGTTGTGCTTTATAAAATATATCTGTATTTTGAGTGCCCTGTTAAACCGTTTTATGATGGAGGCCTTTACTCAATTAATAATAACAAAGTGGTGAATGCTATACAGCTTTGAAAGTTTTTTTGAAGACTAGCTTAAAATATCTTTTTCCAGTCAGTCTGTAGTTTCTGAAGGTAGTGTGCCCTTGGTAAAAATAGTTCTAAAATATTCTTTGATATTATGCAGTGGGTTATAATATATAATGGGTTATAATATATAATGAAGATGTATTTAATAACATCTTTGTGTGTGGAAAACTCTTGCACATCTGTCAAGGCTGCCATTGTGCCTCCATTTCTGCCACCTTTTTTATACTAAAGTGCTTGCTTGCTGTCTCACAAAAGCTTTAAGCATCTTGGTTTGCAAGCCACACTACCACTTGGCTTTTGTTTGAGCAGGGAATTTGCCCTGACTGAACCAGGTGCTTTATACCCCCAAAACTTCAAGTTTTCCCAGGAGCATTTTGCCTTCTAACAGAGGATGTGGCACAGACATGTCTACCAACCCACCACTATTGTACACATTAAGAAATGAAACACTGGAAAAATTGTTTAACTTGTACACAGAGAAATTTTATTAGCTAAGTGTGAGGGCTAATGGTTACCTGGTTGGGCCTCTCCAGCTCCAGCACTGATCAAGTGTCCCTTACACATTCTTTATCATCTTTTCCTATTGGGGATTTTTGCACCAGAATTTCTATTGAGTATGATTAGAAGACAGCAGAGCTTCACCCATTTCTTGAAGCTGAATTAGAAGGAAGCAGCTGTAGTTAGATGGATTTTTCTTCTTTTGTTGTTTGAGGTGAGTTTCCTTCCTTCGGTGTCTGATAAGGTACCTTCACTGGGTCAGAGGAGTCCTTATGCAGTGTTGTGATATCTGTGCTTGATTCACAGGAAAATGAGTTGTGGATTCTGGGGAAAAGAAAAAGTAAAGTATACCCAGTAACAAACAATAGCAAGGAATGTGGCCCATAAGAGATATACTTGAGAGGGAAGTTAAACATGTGACTGAAAGTCCAATGATCTTGTTTATTTTCAAATTCCACCACAGTTGAGCTTGATATGAAAACTTCATAATTGATATTGCAGTGAAATTCTTCACTGAAATTTTTTTGTTTGATCTTTTAATGCTGTGTTATCTGATAATTCCTAATCAGACATATGTTATCCCATTTGTTCTCCCAAGCTAGAATCCTAATGATTTGGATAATGAAATATTTAAATCCTATTTTTTGACTCAGTTAATGTGCATGAAAACACAAAGGAATGGAGCCAATCAAAGGATTGAATTCTATGTCAGTTTTTAAATTTTAATAACAATTTGATGCTATTTTTTAATATGGATTGTTCTTTCTTTTAAATGTGATCATTTAACAGACTAGTAAGTTCATGAATAGCTATGATTATGATTTAGAGCATTAATAAATATCCAGATCATGTTTATTTTGTCAAAACATTCCTGATTAAAATTAAAAAGTTATCAATGAGCAAGGCAAAAGCATTTCTGACATCAAATGATTTGGGAGTGTGACATTCAGAAAGACTTTCTTAGTGAAGCATACTGTTTAATTTCTTTTTCTTACAGTTTCCAACTGAAATAATCTCAGTCACTTCAGAATGATGAAAACAAAATTGGAGTGAGAAATCTGACTGTTCAAATGAAAATGAGATTCTGATTTTTTTCACCTCCTAGCTACCATATTAAACTCAACTAGGATCATTAATGAAAGAATGTCACTACATCTCTGTATCTACTTTCTTAGTGACTGCTTTTAACAGTTTAGTACACAGGCAAAAGGCTCAATATAGATGTAAAAGTGATGTTACTTAGCTTCACTTTATTGACTGAAAGGATCTGAATAAGTATGCAGTGGACCAGTGAAAATTTGCTTCGATTCCTCGCAACATATTTGATCTATTTTGGGAAGAAATACAAAGAAAGACAGACTGAGAGTTTATAGTTTCAGGATCTTTCATGAGTGGTCAGTTAAGATATATTTCATAATGCAATCATACCAGTAAAAGAACTACAGTGAGAATGTTTGGATTTTTATTCAAATTCATTTTAATTTCACATTAATTTTATTATGATTTTATGTCATTACAAATACTTATAAATTATTTCAGTTCCAGTTAGGAATAAGTATAAGGCCTTTGAATGTATAAGGGGGGCTTATAAGAAAGATGGAAAGAGACAGAATGAGACTTTTTATGGAGGCCTGAAGTGACTGCACAAGGAACAATTGCTTTAAACTGAAATATTTAGGTTGAAAATAAGGTAGAAATTCTTTATGTGAGTGGTGAGACACTGGAATATGTTGCCCAGAGAAGCTGTGGGTGCTCCATCCCTGGAAGTGTTCAAGGTCAGGTTGGATGTCTTTAAGCAACCTGATCTAATGAAGATGCTGTTTAATTTACAGAACCATCTACCATATTTATTCAAGGGTGAAGTAGATAAATACAGATCTTTGATGGTTGGTGCTCCTGAATTTCACATCCTCTTGTGATATCTTGCTTCTCAATCATATCTGTGACCCAGATCTCAAGATAGTTTCATCCTAGAGCTGAAGATATTATTGTAAGTAGAAACAGCATGTTCTCCTGTTCATAAAGACAGCAACTGGCATATTAAAAGACCTTCATAAATACTACGGAGGCTGCCAAAAGCTAGGCATGAATATAAATATGCAATGTATGAGCAAGCTGATCTCTAGTTTTCCTCCAATTTTTGCCATTTTCTAGTCTTCTGTTGGAAAAGTTTCAGTCAGTTCAATATATGGCCCTTTGCTGCTCATTCATCTGGGCACCAGTCACAAGGCCAGAAAAGATGGGAGCAAGTCAAGAACGAGGGAGAAGGAAATGTGGCCTCAAGTGGTATCCTTATAGATCCTTCTGATCAAGAGGAAGGACTTTGGTAAGATAGAAATGTAGTGTGACAAGGCCCCTAATTGCCAGAGAGTGGGCATGAGCTTGTGTTAAGCCCACCTTTTTAAGGCCTTTTATTGGCCCCCTGGTCCTGCTCATGCGCAGTGGAGGCCCGCCCAAATTAGGCACAGGTGGGCTTGACACAAGCTCATGCCCACTCCCTGGCAATTAGGGGCACCTGGTTGCCTTGTTACACTACATAGAAACATCTGGTACAGGAGAAATGAGGATCATATAGTAATGTAGATTGGAACAGACCTCCAAAGGTCATTTAATCCAGTGCCCAGTTTAAAGCAGACCTAATTTGATCAGACTGTGCAGACTATTGTCTAATTAAGCTGGGGCTGTTTAGCTTGGAGAAAAGGAGGCTGAGGGGAGACCTTATCACTCTCTACAACTACCTGAAAGGAGGCTGCAGTGAGATGATGGTCTGTTCTCCCAGGTAACAAATGATAGGGCAAGAAGAAATGGCCCATGTTGTGCCAGGGGAGGTTTAGATTGGATATTAGGAAAAATTCCCTCACTGAAAAGGTTCTCAGGCACTGGAAAAGGCTGCTCAAGGAAGCTTGGAGATATGGTTTAATGGTGGATTTGGCAGTTCTTTTAACTGTTGAACTCAAAGGTCTTTATCACACTTCAAGTCTTTTTCACTCTTAAAGTCACTTTCCTGAAGTTTTTTCTAACTAAAATGTTTCTATGACTCTAAGTTTTGAAAACCTCCAAAGGTGGAGATTCCACAACCTTATTGAGTAATCTGTTCCCATAAGTGACATCTTTCATGTTTTTTCTTTTTGTGGGTTTTTTTTGTTTTGTTTTGTTTTTTTGTTGTTTGTTTTTTTTTTAAGACAGAAATACATATATTTAACCTGATTTTTTCATGATCTGGCATGTATTTTTTGACTCATGTCTTACCTCTGTAGGTAAGACTCTGTAGGTCTTACCTGTTCTCTTCTGGGTAGAGCCTATCTTTATCTTTCCTCGATCCTGTGACTGAGTAGTTGCAGACAACAAGATCTCTCTTTAGCTTTACCTTAAGGCCAAAAGTCTCACTTCTCTGAACTCTCTTTCCATGTCGTATGTTGCAGGTGCTTCATCATCTTTGTGGCCCTCCATTGGATTTATGTCCATGTCTTTCTTGTAATGGGGAGCCCAAAACTAGACACAACACAAGATACGGTCTCAGAAACCCTGAGTAGAAGGGAAGGAATACTTCCCTGGACCTGCTGATTACATTCTTGCTAATACAAGCCAGGACATGATTGACCTTTGTTACAAAAACTGCTAACTCTGCTTCAACTTGTCCACAAGGACCACCAAATCTTTTTTGGAAATACTATTCCTTAGTAGCTGTGCCCCCGCCTCTACTGTTGTAGGGATGAACTGCCTGATATCCTCAGAAAACTTTGGTTTCTTTGATCATGGAACTTCATTCAATGAAGATAAAGGTCTACTAGAAGAAGGTGGTATCCACCTGATATAGAGAGCACCCCTATGAGTAAGACATTACTATAATGAGTGGTTCTTGAATTATGGGTGAGGAAAGGGACTTCAATGCAGAGGCAACTGAGGAAGTGGTGCATACAGAGGAGGTAGTACATGAGAGAAGGTTACAAGGACTTCACATTCCTGTTCAAAAGGAAGCACATTCAAAGGTATATCTCAAATGTCTAGACATTAACACAGAGAATTTGAGCCATGAGAAGCATTGGAGGTGCATGTACTGTTACAGAGGTACTTCAGCAGCAGAGCAGTGTATAAACAGGTAAGTTGTAACATGACTTCTTCATTCTATACAAAGTCAACTTCTCCATGAGGGAAACTAACAGATATAAAAGACATTCTGAGTTCCCTACAGTTGTTGCTGCTGTAATGATTTTCTCCATGATAATTTTGTTAGGTGGCTGTTAGGGAAGAAGAGACTTCTTCCAACCTGGCTAATTCTATGATTCTATGATTCTATGATTCTATGATTCTCTCTCTACAGCCGTTTCAGCCTGAGACATTGCCATCAGATAACTTCAAGTGATGATACATTAGACATCTTGAGAATTTCCACAAGTTCTTTGTGTGGAAAAACTAATGGAGGGTAACCACCTCCCTCCCCCCCAGAGTATCCCCTGTTTTCCCATACATTTTCTTTTCCCCCATTTCTATCCCAAATCTTAATTTATTTCAGTAAATGTCTGAAATGCATTCCACATTTGTTGTCAGCAGGATCACCTTTATCACTGGAGGATGTAGGCTAAAAGAAGAGAGGAGTTACTAACATTAAGTAGTGTTCACTCAGTTATCTCACCTTTATTTGATTACATCATGATCTTGACCTGTATCTCTCTTCAGCTGTGCATATATGACACAAATTCTATTGCAACAGAAGTCTAAGCTCTTTCTAAAAGAGCAATCTTGTACTGCTGAAAAGCAAACAAAAATGTAGATTTGTACTTTCCCAGCTGAATGCAATTGTTGCTTATGTTTTTTGACCTGGTAAAATTTGAGTAAAATAAAAACTGAAACCAAATTTTAATTTGGCAGAAATCTGAATGACTAAAATAGATGCAAAAATTTTTCCCTTTCCATTGAATCTACTCCTCTTCTATAACTTATTTATCCAGGATGAAAGATAACTGTGATGTACTTGAATGTCAGTTAATTAATTTTTTACAGGGAATTAAGCTTTTTGAAGCTAAAGAATGTGAGTCATTGAATCATAGAATCATTTTGTTCAGAAAAGACCTTTAATATCATCAAGTCCAACCATTAGCCTAACCCTGTCAAATACACCACTAAACCATATCCCTAAGCACCACATCTACACATCTCAATACCTCCAGGGATGGTGACTCAACCACTTCCCTGGGCAGCCTGTTCCAATGCTTGTTAACCCTCTCAGTGATGAAATATTTCCTAATACCCAGTCTAAACCTCCCCTGACACAACTTGAGGCCATTTCCTTTTGCCCTATCATTTTTTACTTGGGAAAAGAGACCAAACCCCACCTCACTCAGCCTCCTTTCAGGTAGTTGTAGAGAGTGATAAGGTCTCCCCTCAGACTCTTTTTAACCAGACTGAACCCATTTCCTCAGATGTTCCTCATGAAACTCATGCTCCAAAACCCTCATCAGCTTTCTAGCCCTTCTCTAGACATGCTCCAGCACCTCAATGTCCTTCTTGAAGCAACGGGCCCAGAACTGCACACAGTACTCAAGGTGCATCCTCACCAGTGCTGAGTACAGGGGCACCATCACTTCCCTGCTTCTGCTGGCCACACTGTTCCTGATACAGGCCAGGATGCTGCTGGGCTTCTTGGACACCTGTGCACACTGCTGGCTCATGTTCAGCCAGCTATCAAGCAGCACCTCCAGGCCCTTTTCTGCCTGGCAGCTTTCCAGACACTCTTCCCAAAGCCCGTAGTGTTGCATGAGGTTGTTGTGACCCAAGTGCAGGACCTGACACTTGGCCTCACTGAATCTCATACAGCTGGTCCTGGTTCATCGATCTGACTTGTCCAGGTCCCTCTGCAGAACCTTCCTACCCTCAGGTGGATCAACACTCCCCCACAACCTAGTGTCATCTGCAAACTTACTGAGGAAGCACTCAATCCCCTCATCCAGATCACTGATAAAGATTTTAAACAGATCTGGCCCCAACACTGAGCCCTGGGGAACACCACTTGTGACTGGGCTCCAGATGGATTTAACTCCATTCACCACAACTCTTTGGGCCCAACCATCCAGCCAGTGTCATACCCAGTGAAGTGTACATCCAAGACATGAGCAGCCAATTGCTCCAGGAGAATGCTATGGGAAATGGTGTCAAAGGCTTTACTAAAGTCCAGGTAGACAACATCCACCACCTTTCCTTCTACTAAATGGGCCGCCTTTTCATAGAAGGATGTCAGGTTACTCAAGCAGGACCTGCTTTTCATTAACCCATGCTGACTGAGCCTGATCACCTTGCTGTGCTGCATGTGCTCATGACACTCAAGATTATCTATTCCATAACCTTCCCCAGCACCAAGGTCAGGCTGACAGGTCTGTAGTTCCCTGGATCCTTCTTCGAGCCCCTCTTGTAGATGGGCTTCACATTTGCTAACCTCCAGTCAATGGGGTCTTTCCAGTTGGCCCGGACTGCTGGTAAATGATGGAAAGTTGTGAGCACTTTTGCCATCTCCCTCAGTACCCTTGGGTGTATCCAGTCTGGCCACATTGAGTTGTGCATGTAGTGGTGTAGCAGGTTGCTAACCATTTTCCCCAGAATTATGGGGGCTGCATTCTGCAGTCCTCCAGCTCATCTGGTAGCCAGAGAACAACTGGTTCTACCACTAACAAATGAGGAAAACAATGCATTAAATACCTCAGCCTTTTCCTCATTATTTCTCACTGTTTCTTCCCACATCCAATAAAAGACAGAAATTCTCCCTCACCCTCCTTTTGTTGCTAATATATATATAGAAATAGTTTTTTATTGTGTTTTATGACAGTAGTCAGATTAAGTTCTAGTTGGGCTTTGGCTCTACTGATTTTCTCCCTGCATAGCCAAATAACATCCTTGTGGTCCCCTTGAGCTATCTGCCCCTTCTTCCATAGGCCATAAACACTCCTTTTTGTCCTGAGGTCCAACTACAGCTCTCTTTTTAACCAAGACAGTCTTCCCCCCTATCAGCTTGTGTTTCAGCACACAGAGACAACTTGGTCCTATGCCTTTAACATTTCCTTCTTAAAGAGCATCCAGCCTTCCCTTCCAGGGACTCCTTTGCCCTTCAGGACTGCCTCCCAAGGGACTCTGCAAATCTTCTCTCTTCTAAACAGACTGGGGTCTGCCTGTTGGAATCCCAACTCAGCAGTTCTGCTGACCCTCACTTCTCTAAAAATCAATTGGTAGCTGACCAAAAAAATGTGGTCTGCAATGAAAAATTTCAGAAGAACATGGGAAGATAAAAAGATCTACAACAGGATAGTTTGCCCTAGAGGGACTGGAAGCTTGCAACTGGCCAATACTTTCAGCTAGCTGCATCTTGCCTGCTACTGCAATATGCAGTTGTAAATGTATAATTTAAATATCCAGTGCTGTAGGTTTGGCTGGGAAGGAAAACATTTTGGTTATCCCTTCAAAAAATAAGACTTGGAAGGTTTGAAATGATCTGCCATTCTATCTGCTATCTGCTAAGGAAAGGGTGAAATTCTTATTCTCAATTGCTGGGTTAAGTGGAGTCCAGGAATGGGTAATGGATCAATACAAGAGAAGTTTGCTGCTGGACATACCTGCAGAGAAGGGAACGCTAAGAATAGACACAGAAAAACATCAGAGAATATCTGAGGGAAATGGACTTTAAGAGGCTTGTTCTTGTAGAAATTGAAGCACTGAACATGTAAGAGTTGCCATTTTTAAAATTTTAACATAGTAACTGCCAGGTTATGTTAAAAAAGTTTGTCTTCATATATACAAAGGTGCACAAAAGAACAATGCTAGTGGTGGGGAACCCAAGTAATACCCAGCCAGACTACTCCCAGGCTTATCACACAAGACTGATCAGCCCATCATCACAACCATCAGGGAGCACAGACGCAACATGACAGGCAAGTTACTGACAAGCTGTGGTGTGTTGAACCCAGCCAACAGCCAAACTTCCACCCAGCCAGCTACTCCCTCACTCAATGGGAAGGGAAAATAACATTAAACCACCTTTCATCTCTCCTTTAGTTTCGGTCCTTTGCTTCCAGCTCCTCTATGCCTTCCCTGAGCAGCTCAGGGAGGAATGAGGCTCTTCTCATAGAATACGTCCCTGCAGCTCCATTGCTGCCAAAATCTTTACACCTATACCCAATATACAGAGCAACAGAAAGGAAACAAAGCCCCTGCTCCAGCTCCTCCCAGGGTGTCCAATCTGCTCTTTAGTCTGGGTATGACACCAATTACCATGAGGAAAATTTCCCAGGTGTAGGAGGAACTGACACCTTTGCAAATGTATCTCATGTGCTTCAATTATTCACCAAACCTTCTGATGACTATGAAGGAAAATCCTGGGACAACTCAAGTAATTGAATTGAGAACAATCTAGCTTATTGTAAAAAATAAGATGAAAATTGGCTCTTGTGTGTGGAACTGGTTTATCTGAATAAAATGTGGACTTAAAGACAGGGTCTTTTTTTCAGGGTCTTTTGAAAGCAAGTAGCCCACCACAAATGAAGAGAGACAGTCGAGAAACAGATAGAGATCTAAGCGAAAAAAAGCAGACTGGATTCTCTGCAAACTACAGCACGAGACTTGAGAAATACAGTCACAATGGGTAATAAATATCTACAAAGTAATTTCCTCAAATTACAGAAAGAGTTATAGCCTCTATGGAGTGAGGCAGCAAGTCTCTGATTTGTACAGGAAAAACTAGGAGCCTTTGGGAGGGACAAAATGTACAGATTTCAGCCTGATCATTCTATGAAGATTTTGATGCTTTCATCCCTCCCCTATCTTCTGTGTCTCTGTATCCCTGAACTGAACTTAATCCTGTAAATGATGCAGGCAGGGTACATGTACTAGTGGCTGGAGTGTGCCTCTGCAATCCTCCTGCGGGGAATCCTGCTCCTGTGGATGCTGGGACCAATCCTCAGCCCAGGAGACACTGGGAAGGAGCTGGGTCTGTCTCAATGGGAATCCTGCTGCTGGGCTTGTCTCTGGGCTCTGCTTGGAACCTGACCATGACTGTAGTGCCATTCAGCATGGGGCTGGGTGAGTGCCTACCAGGAACGTGCTCAAACCTGCTTCTGTTTGAGGTCAGAGCCTGGAGCTGGTGGGATGCCAGGACTGGCATCCCCTGCTGGTGTCCATGCACTACCCCTGCCACACTCCTCACCAGAACTGCCCCATGCACCTGGTGCCACCGCAGTGTCAGGTCACCTGCTTGAATCTGAATCACTCCTCAATAGGTCACCTTTTGCATCCAGTCTGGAGCAAACCAAGCAGTGGCTGTGGGAAGACAGCCAGGTATGGAGCAGAAAATAATTTATCTGAGTCTATACACAGTGATTTAGACATTAATTTCATTTATCCAAGCCAACTGCTCTACAGGAAGGCCTCTTTATATGCTGAGAAACTGTTGCAAAATATCACAGTACATCTACCAGGAAAGCACAGCTCCAGTGAGCTGCAGAGCAAACCTCTCACTGTTCTGCTTTCTGTCCTATTGGCTACAATACAATGAAGTAGCAGGATCAGAGAGGGTTAACCTGGGCACCTGGAGAGAGCTGGTCGCCAGCTTTGAAAATCTTGATGACTGGCAGTTTAAATCAGAGTTCAAGTGCACAGGAGACAGCAAAGAGTGTGATAGCAGGAAGGGAGGCAGCTGTAAGCTTAGGATGCAAGAGTAAGACTGACAGCTTCTTTAGGGGCTGTTCAGGCTCCATTTGTAGCTGAGCTTCCCATTGCAGCCAACACAGACCAAGGGACCAGGGCTTCCTCACTAGTGGAAATCATGAGAAGAACAGATATTTCTTTCTGATACACAGGCACTCATATGATAAGCATTCCAACCAAGTTCTTAAAACCTACAGCTTCTATCTTGTCCTACAGTTTGGACAGACACACAGACGATATTTTTCTACCTGATATTGTGAGCAGGCTCAGTGAGACAGGTGGGGGATGATTGAATGAAACAGAACATTCACTTGAGTTTTAAATAAAGTAGCAGTGGAGCCTTCACCTGCATCCCTTTCCAGAAAACCAAGCCTTTAGGATCAGTCCCTGTGATGGTCCCACCTGGAAGCAATGAAAGTAGAAGCTTTTAATCATATTCTAAAGGAGTGCAGCCATGATGCTTGTTTTTTTTTTCAGGTTTCCTGCTGTGAAATTACATTAAAATAAACTAAAAATACACTCTCTTACTGCTTTTGCATGCAATCACATGCTGTACTTACTGCAGGGATGTTATTTGCCTGTCAGGATAAAAACAAGTTAAGGATTTTACCAGAAAGTCCTGAAGACATTCCTTCTGTTTTTCTGAACTCCATGTGATGGTTTTTAGGGGCTCCTGATGTCAGTGTGACAGTGTTGCATAATTAGGATTGACAAACTGAAACTTAAAATTGTGAATTTTTATTTTATAGAGTGACATCTAATTACTAAATAAGAGGAAGAAAATGCTGGCAACCTCACTGGTTATTTGTATTTAGAACTAGCATAGAAAACACACTAAAGAGGAATACTGGGAAAAGTCGCTCTGTCCTCTCATAGTTTCTTCAGTCATTGGCAGTCTGAAAAAAACCTTTTTCCCCAGTTATATAATTAGAAGAATTCATACATTTACATTTAGGAAAGCAGTGACTTTCAAATGGGTTCCACAAAGCCATTTTATGAAAAGAGCCATTTCCAAATCATGCTGTTCTTCTAAGTGCACTAAAGCATAAAGTATAATTAGACTTCTTGCCTTAGAATTTAGAGGGAAATATATTTAAAAAGAATTCAGCTCTCCTTTAAGCATGAGTCACTGGCTGGCTGGGGGCCTGAAGAACCCCAGCACAGTCCTCTATCCTTTTGTTAAAAAGGATGCTTGTGTATGAACTTGCTTTTTAAAAAACCAAGAGACATAATGTATTGCTGCTGGTATTTCCATATGTCTGCAGAGAGATGCAGAGGATCTGTTCCTGTCTCTGTTTCTAGGACTCCCATTTGCATTACAAGAAGGACCGGCAGAGGAAGAATCTGCCTCTCCTGGTGCGTTTTTTTTTACCATCGGAGGGAGCACTGGGAAAAACTCACAGAGGGACTTTCTGCTTTGGCAGCTGGGGGAAGGATCAGCAGACAAAGTCCTTCCAGCCCAGTGCTGATGTGAGACTCGTGGGGATCTGCTCTGGGGCTGGTCGAGCAGTTGCTGTTTGCTTAATATGTAAAAGAGTGAAGGGAGGGACCATTCTCCAAATGAAGGCCACATCTTTAGACAATATTGTACCCTTTGAATGCAGGTGAACTTCTGATTCCTCATTTCCAGGGGATTATCCTTTGAGCACAATTGAGCAACCTGGAGAGACAGAAAAGACTTCTTATTACATATGCAGCAACTGTAGCAACTCCCTCATCTGCAGGAGTACTAAAGCTGTTAAAAGAAATGTTTAAAAGAAGGGTTTTTTCTTTTGGATTATTTTATTTTATTATTATTATTATTATTATTATTTTCAAACAAGGGAAAATCGTGGTTTGGCACCTCTGCTTTAGAAATGCCTGTAATGCATGTGAAAAAAATGAAAAAGATAACAGTCAACTGCAACAAGCACATAAATGAGAGGATTTAAACCCAAACATCTTAAGATTCACAAAATTGTAACTAACAAAAAATAAGTTTTATAACAAAAATAAGTTTTATAACAAAAGATATCCAGTGTTACAAAAATAAGTTCTACAACAAAAAATGTTAGTCAATTTTACATTATATTAAATCTTGATTTTGTTACTTATTTATGAATAAGAGCAATTTAAACTCCATCCTGGTCCCACTTCCAATGAGGTGTTAGTGGAAGCATTCAGTGTGCAATACAGGAATCCTGACTTCTACAGGAACTCAAAATTTTACTTATGCTGTTCATTGTGAATCACTTGTAGTAATCTGAAATCAGATTCAAAGTGATCTTTGCCAGACATTGTAAACTCACTTGGAACATTGTCAGGGTATGTATCAGAGGATGAGACGTTTAATACCACCCTCCTCTCATCCACAACCTTGATTCATGGTAACATGACAATTTAAAATACAGAAGAAGGCGAGAGCATATTCCCTTATGATTAAGTCAGATATGCCCAGCCAAGGACTCCAGTTTTCTTTGAAGCATTTTCTAACCTTGATGCCACTTATTTTTCAGGTTCAGTTGATGGTAGTGTTGCTGTATATCACCCAAGCAGTGTCCCAGAGGAGAACCACAAAAGTGCTATATAGAAGAGAAACAAAATGATGAGCTGGAGAAGGGTTACAAACAAAGTTTATGAAAACAGCCCCTTAAAATTTGGGAGGTTTTGGTGAGATGTACAAGTGCCTTTCGGAGAGTTGAGCCTGGCTTATCGGAGAAATAATGTGTTCCCAGAAAGTGCATAAAGATGGTATACATTTAACTAAAGCAAGGAGTCTATTCTGTAATGACATTTTGATTTTCTCAGAAGAGAGAAGTTATCAGGAATTTCCATGAAGTGGAACACTCACTAACCAACTGTTTGGTAAATTTTGTATCAAAGATATATAACCCTCACGTTGCTCTTTAACTCTGAAAAAATGTTTCTTGCACCATTAAAGCTGAGTTCTGCTGAATACCTATTTATTTAAAATAATCTGTGAGCATTTTCTGTAGCTGACTGAGCATGGTTTTATAGTCTTTTACTAGACAGTATAAATGGTGGCTGCAGGATATATAGAAGGGAAACATGCTGTGAAAAGATAATGGGAGCCTATGTGTGAATTCCCTATCTCTATCCTGTTCAGCTGTTAGCTTTATTATCTTTACTATCAGAGTCTGTATTTTAGTGTTCTTTCTCATCCCAAACATTACCCATTTTTTAAAGTGTTTTACTGTTAAGTGAGCAATTTGGGTTGACTACAGTTATAAGACAAGCTACCAACTGCTTCTGGCAACTGATTGCATTCTTATTCATTACAGTTTTAATGCACACAATATACACTAATCACAGTATTACTTTTGCTTTTGAATCAATCTAATAAGCTTAATGCCACTGAGGGGTTTGCATCTTGTCAAACCTAATTTCACAGGTTATTGTACTAGAGTTTCTGAAGAAGAGTTATTGGTGAAATCCCAGTTTTCTTGAAGTCTGTTGGAGTTTCCCCTGAAGCTTAGCTCACAGCCTTCTATAATCAGTCTCTCATTGTTTTGGGGTTGCATATAAAGGCTTGGACATTCCAAATCTGTTGTTTATCCTTTCAATAAATCAGAGGTTGGATTGAATTTGTGTGGGCACTGAGAAGAAGCATTAGGAGCGAGCCAATACAAGACTCTCCTTGTTGAAAAACCCTTTTCAATCATTGCCCTCCAAAGAACCTTCTGAATCACTTGTGCCAAAACATTTGATGCTAACCATTGAAAAGCTCCACAGAGAGGGCCACTTTTCATTCTTTGGTAGCCTCCAAGCCAAGTCTGAATGTTGTTCTGACCTTATGGCACAAGGCATCTTTAGAGGGGAACACCAAAAAAAATGAAGGTGCTCAGCCACTCTTGTCTCTGGCAGCTGCCCTTCCTCACCATTTTTAGAACTCAGGAAAACTCTTCTCTTGTTTTTGGACTGTATTTGAGGCAGAGCTGCCTTTGGAAGATGGTTCAAAGTAGGACTGGAAAGGCCTTTCATCTGGTGTGTTTGTCATGGTTAAGATAATCATACAGCTCAGCTACATCCTGCTCCTCTGACCTGAAAGGACTGCAAGGAAGAAATATATGTCATGTATTTGCAACCCTTTCAGTAACCCTAGGAATAGCATTTAGCATAAGATAAAGTAGCTACATGCATATAACAACACTTAGAGATAAAGATGATCTGAGACCTGTAACAGATGACATGAGGAAGCATAAGATGCTGAGGGGCTCTGACAAAGATGAGATGGGTGGATGATCTAGTTGCTCTGCATCTGTTAAAGGGCAGGTAAAAAGAAGATGGAACACTTTTTATTAGTGCCAGATACTAAAACAAGGAAATACCCTAGAGGTATCATTCAAGGGCTTTACAGTTTTCTCTGCCCAGCAGCTGGGACCTTGCTTTAGCATCACCAGCATGTCAGCTGATCCCTTGTAAAGTCAGAGCTGATGTCTTAGCTAGTTTATATCATGCATGTCATGGAATTTTTACAGTGGACAGAGTGATTTCGTAAAAAGAGGTCTCCGCCAGTAATGCCCTCTTCCACTTTTGCCAACTTCCTTGAAAAGTTTGAGATGCTTTCACCAAAAAGAGACCCCAAGTGGTAAGAATGGCATCAGGCTTGACACCAGGTCTTTTCTGAATGTGGCTTTTTCATGGCTGGTGGCAGGGATGACAGGCAGCATTTACTTCTGTTGGCAGAACATGTTCAATGCTCAGTGCAGTGACACTTTCTGAGAGGTCACTTCTGCCCAGTTATGCTGCATTTATGGTGTGTGTTTCCAGATCAGCCTGTGAAGTACTTGGCTTAAGGATAAGATGGAGCCACTGCTTCTGCATCCCTGTGTTTATCCCAGAGAGCCCTCTGCGCAGCAGTGAAGCATGGTGAAGCATGCTCCCAACCTGGCTGTGGCTATGTAGCCTCCCCCTCCCTGGCACGTCTTGCCTGTGGTGCATGGAAAGAATCTGCTTTAAACAGTTTGGGTTTATCCTCCCTTGGGCAAAGGCAAACCCATTCGTGGGGTTGCCTTCGCTCAAGGGCCTGGACACACTTGGTGGGTGATGATGAAAGATGGAGTGTACCACAAGGGAATCTAACAGTAGGTGAGAATTCCTCATTTTTGCTTGTCTAGCTTAATCAGCAATGCATGGAATCTTTGGGAGTTATGAACTTTTATCCCACATTAACTACTGTTATGTGAATTATTGCATAAACTAACAGTGTTCTGTGAGTGTTTTTCAGGATGATTTTGTGGTGATGAAACCAGAACTAGGTTTATCGACTGGTATCCAGTAACTTCCTTGAAGCTGACATCTGCAACCTGTGGACCATGGACATGAACTGTGAAAATTGCTCCTTCTTTTGAGAATCTGCCACAATAGATGAATAGTCTTGTTCCAATTTGCAATTCAGAGATTTCTCTCCCCAGCACCCTCTGCTGGGGTGATGATCCTCCTGTATGAGCAGTACCTGTATCCGCCCCATGCTACAGTGTCTTTGTAAAGATGAGTTACCCATGGAACAGAAATGTCCTGGGGCATGAGATGATGCCAATGTCACATTGTCTTTGGGGTATGCAGTGGAGAACAGGGCTGCTTTAGCATTTTAACAGAGCACCCTCTAAACATTTACAAGAGTGTTTCAAGGCCAAATTTGCTGTTGCTGTGATTTAGTCCTATATATATTGCCTGGCACAACTAAAGCATGAGGTATAAAAGAGATGCTGCAATTGTTTGCCCTCCTCTTTAAGGACTGAAGACCCTTGTTTACAAACACTGTTAAAATGCCAAAATTCCCTGTGTACCTATCACCCTATTCTTTGTAGACCTGTACCTAATGAAGTCATCCACATTTCTGATGGCTGGCCTGGGCACAAAAGCCTTAAGGCTGAAACTGTTTCATAATTAATAAGCTGTTCAGTGTCCTTGACATACCTGAGGGAGAATTCCTAAAGGCTGTTTCTTTTACCTCATCTGCCAATGGAATCTATTACCATGACATGATTAGACATGATGCCACACAAAATGAAGCTGGCACATTACAGTACGGTTATCCCTGGATGTCAAGAACTCCTGTGTCAATGAAGGTCAGATCCATCCTGTAGCTGACTTGAGGCAAATGGAGCAAGCCCAAAATTAAAAAACAACAGGGGAAAATAAGACCGTAACAGCCAGTGACTTGGTAATTAACCCCTTTGTTTAAAAAATTGAGTAAAATTCCTGCTCTGGGCCTCTTGCATATTTCAGTTCTGACAGTTCACCACCTATGCTGTTCCGTTTTCTCACTGTTTTATGTGCTTCAGTCCTTCTGAGTCAAGATGGTTTGCTATGCATGTTTTATTATGTACATTTCCTGTGTTGGTACAATTTTTCTTTTCCACACTTCATTATATATTTTTGTTCCATATTCCATTTTACATCTCAGCTATTGTAAGTCCTTTGGCATTTCACATGCCATGCTGCATTAGCATTTCAATTTTTGTTTTCCCTTGTCATTATAAATGATAGTTATCACAAAAAAATTTATTTATGATTTCACATCCCATTACCCATTTTCCAGACCCTTATTGTGGACTTCAGTGTTCATGTTGCATCAAATACTGGGGGGTTTTCTTCCCATCAAACACTGATTTTTCACAAGTTGTTATGCAATTTTCTCTCTGCCTTTCCATAATTCATTCTGCATTTTCCCTACTGCATCACAAGGTTCACTACTTAATTTGCATCTTACTTGATTTTTCCTCTTTGATCTGAAAGGTGAATTTCTGGTTTTGCTTCTGACTATTTTATGAGATCTGGAAATTCACAGCTTATTACAGTTTTCCAACTTACTATGGATTTCTCATGTCAAATCCTATTATGAATTTTCCTTTTGACATCTCATTACTCACTTTTTTGGTTCTGCACATCCATATGAATGCTTTTTTACATCTCATTTCTAGTTTCCAGTTTTGGTTTTTGCTGTGCATGTTCATTTTTATTTCACTGCTTGCTTTTTCTTCAGTGTCTCATTATGTGCTTTTAGATCTAATTAGGAGTTTCATGTATCATCAGTTATTAGTCAATTTCCTTTTTGTTGCCCATTACCGGCTATACATAGCATTCTGAGTGTGAGCTTTCAGATTTCCCCATGTGTTTTCCTTTTCTCACATTCTCCAGTTAGGTTCTTACATTTTATGATAGATTTCATATAGTCCTACTAAAATCTCCAAATCTCTCTTTTTTTTTTTTCACGAGTGAGTTAACAATCTTTCTTATGCACTTCAGTGCATATTCTTTTAATATCTCATTTCTCATTTGAATAGTATTATATTGCAAATTTAATTTGTACCTCATGCTAGCTTTTTGTTTAAAGAATGCATAATGAACTTCCGTTTTTGTGTTCTTTTGAAACTTGGGGGTGGTGGTGGTGCCTCTCAGCATACATTTTCATATCTGCAAATTCTCACACATTTCCTTTTCAGATTATGCATCTTTTTCTGCTTTGTTTTTCAGAGCTATTTCTGCACTTTCCTAAATACATATGGTTATGCAGCTTGATTTATTTATAATGACATGTTTCAGTTATTGTAACTCATGACACATTTCTGGTTTTGAATACCCTCATGCTTTTCTTCTTTAGTTATTAGGTTTTTTTATTTTTTGCATTTCCTAATGAATATCCCCTTTTATAATTAATTTTCCTTTTTGTTTTTCAAAAAGTTTAAATTTTTCCTAAAGGTTTCCTTGGATGAATCATCTAGTTTGATTTTTCTAACTTAGACACTACCTCCTCCTGTGTATACCATCACCCATCTTAAATTTTTAGGTCTTCTCTTCTAATGTTTATAACTGTTCTGCATTTCTTTTTGCAGCTCCATTATTCACATCTTGTTCACCACTTATCTTCAGAATGCCAATACAGACTTCCATTTTACATCTCCTAATGCATTGCTAATGTTGCATTTTCCCTCTTATGAATATTTGTATGTGGTTTTGATCAGCTTCATAGGCACCAGATGTGATCTTTTCTCATCCATTTGTTTTATATGTTCTTACTGCAGCTTGTTTGGTTTTTTGGTGTGGTTTTTTTTTGTTTTTTTTTACAGTGGTCTTAAATAGTACATCTCTTATGTTTTTCTTTTCACCTCACATTGAAACATTTCACTTTATAAATTCACTATGTATTTTCATCTCTAACACATGCTCTTTTCTCTGTAGCTCAACATTTATTTTTACTTTCTTATCAAATGCACTCACATCCACTTGCATGTATTCTTGCATCTCTTTATTTCCCGCTTGCCACCGCATTGCACTGTTTAGTTTTTACTTTCAAATCATATGTGCCTTTTCTTGTATCCAATTACAGCTTTTAATTTTTACTTCTTATATAATCTTTTACTTCTATCACCTTACTTTGAATATCCTTTCCCCAAAGTTGTTTCCTTTTTTATACATCTTTTTACATACATTCCTTTTTATATACATCTTTTTTAAAAAAATTCTTCTTGTTTATACATTTTGCTTTTTTACACATCTGTCTGCAATGCCTTCTGCAGTTCTTTCACTTTTTCCTCTTCTCACAAATTTCTATTTGATTATGATTTTCCTATTTCAACATGCTTTTTTCTATTCACAGCTTTCAAGGTTCTACTGTTCCCTGTTACATACATGCTAGTTTTTATATATCACCTTTCATTCTGTATCTCCTCAGAAAATATTTTTTGTATCTCCTTGCTTTTTTGTTTTTCATTCAATGTGTTCCTTTCTGCAGCACAGGAGGTTTTGCTGGCATATCTCATGTTCACCTCCCTCTGCCTCTCATCATGTCTCCCTTTCTGCCCCTCATTATGCAAGTTTTTTCACACACCACTACAGATCTGGCTTTTTCATCTCCTAGTTAGTTTAAATTCCCTTCTCTCAGAATTTTTTTGAGTAGATGGTCACTCAGAAGTGTTTATTTTGCCATTTTGCATATCACCTTGATGATGAAATCAAGGTGTACTTCCTCACTTGGTTTACTTGGTTCTTTGTTTTTTCTAGTTGCTTCTTGTGTATGTAAAAAACTCCAAAACATTGATACATCTGTCTTTTCTCTGGATGACCAACTGCTTTTGGTTCACAGAAAAAACCAAGAAGGAATAAAATATAAAATACATACAACAGAAAAAAATACATTGCAGATACTATGGAAATACAGAAAGTTGGAGATGAATGTACGCTTAAAAGCATAATAAGGAACCTTTTGTCAGGTTCATCATCCATATTTTAGAATGCTGATTGCATTAGCAAGCACTCTTCTTTTTTATAATCAGATTTACTTTACGAAGATCAGATTAGACAGGTTTTCTACTCTCCTCAGCTTACCTTGGGGGAGAGAAAAAAAGGTAAGAGAAATTTGGTCCTTGGGATGCTCCATGAATCCAGTAAATTCAGACCAGGAGAACAGTGACAGAGGTTATGCATCTGCTGCCCTTGATTAACTGAGCACTACCTGAAGAAACATAAAAATGCTGTTTCTAGCAGACCTCTGGAGGGTTCCAGTTCAGCACCACCACCAGTTCAGTTCCACCCTATCCTGGAGCCCCATTTCAAGCTGAACTTGGGGTCTGCAGCCCAAGCTGTGCTGTAGGAGTGTTGGTCTCCAGCCACATCCATGCCCTTATTGACCCTACCCTGCAAATGGAATTCCCAGTTTGATCGTGGACCTGCCTCACCACTACAGACCTTCCTGTACTTTTGGCTGAACCTGGCTTTTCTTCTCCCTGCTCCACTGTCCCAGCTGGGACACTGTAGGACCTGAAGCTGGTGGGCTGGTGAGGCTCTGCCCTGATAGAGCGGTTCATGGCTCATTGCTCCTCAGCCTATTCTCTCAAGCAGGTTGTGTCAGCCTGGCTTCTTCCAGGCTAATAAGTCGAATGCCTCCAACAGCGCATATTCTACCTCTCCCTGAGCAACCTATTCAGGTGATGCTTTGCTCTCCTGGCAAAGACCCAGCTATTCCTATTTGTTATCCTGTCTGGCACTCCAGTGAAATGTCTTTTTCTACTTGATTTTGTAGTTCTGTCTTTATGCAGTGTAGGCAGCCATCATGTGATTCTCCCAATCTCTTTACCAAATTCACCTCATTCTTCCTCAGAGGAACAGAATGAGGCCATTGGTGCTGTGTTTGTGTGAGGACTGAGTGGGTCTGACTGTAGTGCTGACTTTGCTGCTGGTGCTGTTTGTATGTGCACATGTGCGTATGTCTGTGCCCAATGTATGTGTCTGCTCAGCCTTGGCACTGGTTGGTGCTGGAGGCACAGAGCTGCGACAGCATTTCTCTCCTGGGGTACTGGATTTAGGAAATCATAGAACTGCTGGGTTGAAAGAAATGCTAAAGATCATCTAGTTCCAACCCCCCTGCATGGGCAGACCTACTGGACTGGGTTTCTCAAAGCCCCATCCAACCTGGCCTTGAACACTTCCAGGGAGGGGGCATCCACAACCCTTCTGGCCAACCTGTTCTAGTGTCACAACACCCTCACAGTAAATAGTTTCTTCCTAGTATCTAACCTAAATCTATCCTCTTTCAGTATGAAGCAAATCCCACTTGTCCTAATAACATGTGCCCATATAAAAAGTCCCTCCTCAGCTTTCCTGTAGGCCCACTGTAGGTACTCAAAGACCCCTATAAGGTCTGCCCAGAGTCCTCTCCACACTGAGCTACCCCAACTCTATAAGCCTGTCTTTGTAGGAGAGTTGTTTCAGCCTTTTAATCATCTTTCTGGGCTTCCTCCTAACAGCCCAACCATACCCGTATGTCAGTGTTCTTTGGAGGTTTGCTGAAGATGGACTATGTCACCATCCAGGACACTGATAAAAATGTTGAACTATGTGGGCATGTATGAACCTCTGCTTCACTTGTCTTCCCACTGAACATTGGTCACGACTCTGTTTACAAATGAGGATGCTGTGGGTAGTATGTAAGTAGCAAGTACCTACAGTCAAGCTATATCACTTCCAACACTCTCCTAAAGTTTTGTGTGCTTTCCTACATTTTCTTCTGTCTCCAAAAGGCATGTCAGGAAAGAAAGAAGAACTCTCTTATCTCTAAATCTTCCTTATGGTGGGAATTCCAGACGTGTTAGCACGAAAAGCTTATCACTATTATTGCCATGCCTGATATGAGCCTCTGTAATCTGTAGCTGCTGAGAAACACATATGGTTTGGCTCCCAGGATCTACTACATGGGATCAGAAAGTTGGAAAGGAATTGTGGCTCTGTTCTGACAACAGGAGACTTGGCAGTGTTGTAGGAGAAACAGGCTAATGGGGAATTAGTTCCCTTGAATCCACACTAGTTAAATCCCACCCTGTTTTCAGCAGTTTGATCAAGGACTTCAGCTTTTTACAGTTTTCTATGTTATTAATGTTATTAGTTGTCTAAACATTGTCTTAAAGTGCACTTAGCTGTAAAATTATTTTTACAGGAGAGGAAACAAAAGATGTAGTACATAAATAAACTTGCCTGTTGAAGATAAATTGTATTTGAAGCTGAAAAGTGAATCAAATAGGAAAAGACTGAACTGTTATTTTAGTCTTTTAGTGCCCATAAAATGAAGATCTTATATTAGTTTCAGTTGTCAGAGAAGGCCTTCAGCACAGGACTGTTTTTCTTGCTTCATTTCATGGGCATGTGGAGTCCATTTAACTGAGCAAAAAGTGTAAAAAACCATAAATACAATAGAACAACTAGACTCAGGGCTTTTATCTCAGGATAAAAGTGGATCTTGTTCCTATCCAGCATTCATCTTTTTTTTGCATCATCCTTCATATTCTTCTAAGAGAGGGCTATAGATCTTTGAACATCCCTTTGTTCTTAATGTCTGCATTTCTGAATGAAATTTAAGAGCAACTTATTACTCGTTTACATGTCTGTTAAAACCTGAAATCCCCAAACATTAGAGCAATTTAAAGGGATATGAATAAATTAGTGGGGAAAATTGTGAACAAATTCCTATATTGATATTATGATCCCTAATGACAGTTCATTTAGTTTCAGGTTGTGCTAGGAAATGTGTATTTTGTCTAGACAGCAGTTTCCTGTGAATCTGGAAGGTACTTGGTTTGCTGCTGTACATAATTTAGTTCCTGGCTGGCACTTGTAGCACAGTGAAACCTTAATATGGCTGTGGCTGCTTATTGCATTCAAATTTGTTCTGAGTGAAGGTAGACAAGAAGGACAGTAAATTTTTTCAGGCTCAGACATCTTTGTAAAGGGCATGCATGGTCAGAATCCTTTGTGTGATATGTTGCTTTTGCAATTCTTTGTAAGTCATTAAACAAATGAACTGCATAAAGAACACAAGGAACTTGCAGTTCCATTGTGGTTTTCAGTATATTAAATAAGATTATTGTTTTCTATTTTCATTCCATACCTGTGAGAAACAGGATGTCTACACTTTTTTAATCTGACAGATTTTCATGGGATTGAGAGAGAAACTTATACTGAAGATACTGCATACTTCTATGGGATACCCAGCAGTCTGGGATCTAGTGTTGAGTGCTGACCTAATATTCCCTGATGACCAAATGTTTAAACCAGCTGATGAGTTTTACATATGTTCACAAGACAACTGGAAGTATTTCAGAAGTTCAAGGTCAGACTAAGTTGGCATAGCCTGCAAGCAGCACCTGAAATCATGCACTGCACTGGGATATTGCCTACTGTGAAAGTCTCTGGGAAATATTAGGGCAGTATTCAAGATTAGAAATCTGGCGTTTTGGCTGCACCATCTGTGGATGTAAAGAACCAACAACAAACAAGCAAACTTAAAACCAAACTATTGCACTTTATTATAAATATCATGGTCTAAGGATATTGGGATAAAGCCTATAGGCAGCAATATCTAATTAGATTAAGTGGTATAAAGTAGAGAAAAGTAGACAAACCTTGAGCAGGCAATCCTTTCTCTAGGAGCATCAGGTGTCAGGCACAATTAGGGATTCAGATTACTTTCTCTGAGTGGAGTTACCTATCAGACTCATTTTCCAAGGAAAGATGTCTGGGTAGGATATTAATGCAAGGGGGAAAAGAAGGAGAGAGGTTTTTTATTCTGTGGGGCACAGAAAGTCTGAACAGGGGAGGAGACTATAGATGTGCCATAAAACGTGCCTCTATTGAATCCAAGGGTTTTGATGTCCTCGTGTTATGTATTTAATTCCCAGATGTTTCTGTGCACAGTGTTCTGTAAGTCTCCCTTCAGGATCATGACTGACAAATGATGTGCTTGTTCTGTGCAAAGCATTTCCTTGCTGGCTGGATGTTTCATCCATGACACATTACCACAGGATTTAATTCTGGTTCATAGTGGCTGCTTACTTTCATCTCCACAGCTCCAGAGTTTCTCTGGGGGATCTGTGCTTACGCTTGTGCTGTTCAGTGTGTTCGTCAACAGGCTAAAAAAGGAAGCAAACAATGAGGTGACAAAGTTTGCAGATGATACTTCAGTAGCAGAGTGTAAAAAAGTGCCCACTCTATTTCTTCTTCCTTTTTTTTTTTTTTTTTTTTTTAAAGAGTAGAAACTCATTGTGGTACTGGCTGCACACTACAGTGAATCATGAAATTCTTGTTAGTACACATGAAGTGATGCACATGAGGGGAAAAATAACCCTAATTACACATATAAAAAGAATGGCTCTGAGCTGACTGTTACCCCCTGGGAGAGAGAATTTGCAGTTGCAAAAGATGCTGCCATGCATATGCCAGCTGGGTGTTCTGAGGTGGCTGAAAAACAAATGGACCAAAATGAGGCTCACTATTCCAGCTGCTCCTGGACAGAGAAGCAGGACACTGGAATCAGCACCAAGATGTTATATTTTCAGTTTGACCCAATGTGGCCATCCTTAGATCAATGGTTTTGTCACAATGCAGTATTAGTGGTGTTCTGTTGACATGCTTTCATTTGGTTCCAAAGGATTTTTTTGTACAGCCCAGATCCCTTTGCTGTATTTTGTACAAAAATATGTACCACTGAATTTAGCAAGTTTGGGAGGCTTATTAGAGTTTAAAAGCAGGGTTTCATAAATGTTCTAGGGGAGGGCTTTGTGTTCACAAATCTGCCTAATGTTTCTGGCTGTGTCACTCGCAGCCAGGACTGAGCAAAAGTTCATGTATATCACTCATCTTTCCAATGTAATATGTAATTACAACAATATCCTATCTACCTTATCCAAATAAGTATTCCACTTCCAGCAGTTTTAGTTTGCCTCATTTTATTTTTATTCTATTGAAAACATTTTTTTCCTCATCTGCCACATGAAAACAAAAATATACTTACAAAAATTTTTTGCTCCCCAAACCACCCCAAAATAGACACATGAGACACATCAGATCTCTGATGACAAAGAGTAACTCCTTGGTCATTTTCTAGAAAGTTTCCCGTAAAATTGTCTGAGGGTAATCAGAAAATTGCCATTGTAAACTTTCTAGAGCACAGTTGGAGTGCGTAGCTTGCTTTATAAATTCTCTATACTGACAATGATTTTCCAGGCTAGAATACCATGGAAAAAAGAAATTAATTGAATGCATGCACCAAGAAAAAGAGCTGAATTTATTTTATAAATGTAATTTAAAAATCTACAGTACTAATTGACAAATGGAGAGTATAACAGCAGCAGAGAGCAGTCTCCTGTCAAATTAGCACTAGAAATAATCCATTTAATGGATGGGCTTTTGTAAAGTGTTCAGGTAGATGAGTAGGTCACAGCCTGAGATTTCCCTAAGTGAGCAAACCATGAGAAACTCAGGGCATGACATTAGAAAATGTTAGACATAACAAATAACAGAATATGAAGCTGAAAAAAGATACAGGTAATGCCCTGAGAAATGGCCAGATTTCACTGATGGGTATGAGTGAGAGGTGTGAGAGGTGGTTGGATCTCTGATAATTGCAGAGGAGCATTGGGGTCCTTTGGGGGAGTACAATCCTGCAAGACCCCTAGTGCCTGGGTAACCTCATCAGTAATATTATTTAAGGTTTAAATGACCTAGATAATAATATTGAAAACACTAAATTTGGGTACATATGTGGCAAAATAGAGGAAAAACAATTAGAAATGTATTGTTTTTTGGGTTTTTTTTGAAGGAGATATGGGCTCAAGGTAAATTAGAAGAGAAAAAGTATGGGGAAACAATGAGAAGGTGGGGATAAAAAGTCATGTGTTAAGAAGGCTTATAAACTGTAATCAGCTTTCTTATCTAGACAGAAGAAAAAGCCCACAATAATTTTATGTGATATTTATGTGTTAACAGACTATGTCCCAAGAGTGAGTTAGTGTTTAATCTAGTAGACCTAAATTTTGCCCATTGCAGTAGTTAAATTCTAGACCTTCCCCCAGAGGTGGAACTGATTATTTTCAGTTACTTTTCTTCCTGTCAAGTGTGGTAGTTCATCCTTTTCATACCAAAATGAGAGATACACTTCCACATATGCTTGTCTCACTGATATAGCCATCATACCCTAAATTCCAGTTTCAGTCAGTTCAGGAAAATACCACAACCTTCTATCTAGTTCAGATGCCTGTAGAAAGTTTTTGGTTTTCTTTTTTTTTTTTTTTTTTTTTTTTTTACTTATTGAATCTGTTCTATATCACATAAATCTCATCACTCTAAGGAGAGAGCAAACAAAATGAGCTTAAGCAGGGAACCAGGGCTCCTAGATAGGATATGAACTAGAAGGGTTTGGAGTCTTTTTGGAAGAAATTATCTTTTTACTGTGTCACTCTACAGGCATTTGTGCCAAAGCAGTCAAGCTAGTGAGGCAGAGATACAAATGAGAGACTGGGGCTGGAGTGAAAATTCAGGGAAAACCAACTGGTAGAGATCTTTAAGTAGCAAGTTAGTGGGTATTTTAGGAACATGTTGTGGTTTCTAAATGTTGGAGTCAAGTATCTATACATACTTTTATCTCCATCTTCATGAAGTCAGATGCTCTTGTCTTTAAAGACAATACTCTTTTTAGCATGGCATAGAATTTTGTTGAGTGTTTCAATGTACAGAATATAAACAGAGTAATTTAATTTGGAAGAGACCTTCAGATACCACCTACCTCCTGCTCCAAGCAGGGCTAACTTCAAAGCTAAGTATGGGATATTCTTTAAGGTACCTTCTGCAGTTTGCTAAGACATTAAGAGAAGCTCACTTTTTAAGCTCTTGCTTCTAGTCACTGTGTGCTATTTAATGCAAAGTGGTATTTTAGAATTAAATTGGTATTCATATGTAAAAAAAAATAATTAAAAATATGACTGCCTTGCTTGCTCTGTATCAGTTTGTGACAGCAGTTTGGCTGTGGTTTTTTATGCATCCAGGGGCTCACATTTCAGCTGCTGTTCTCAAGCCAAGTGGGAACTGGAAGCTGGCTATTCATAGAATTATAGAATGTTAGGGGTTGGAAGGGACATTTAGAGATCACCTAGTCCATCCCTGATGCCAAAGCAGGATAACCTAGGGCAGGCCACACAGGAACACATCCAGGAAGGCTCTGAAATTCTCCAGAGGAGGAGACATCACAACCTCTCTGGGCTCTGTCACCCTCACAGTGAAGAAGTTTCTCCTCATGTTGAGGTGGAACTTCCTATGTTCTAGCTTTCACCCATTATTCCTTGCCCTATTACTGGGCACCACCAAAGAGACTGACGCCTTCCTCTTGACATCCTCTGAGCCTACTTTTCTTCAGGCTAAACCACCCCAATTCTCTCGGTCTTGCTTCATAGGAGAGATGTTCAGTATAATGATATGCAGCTCCCTAGATTGCCACTGCCTACAAAGTTGAACTTTCTCAATGAGGATGATGGTTGGGAGGGTGTATCATGTAATGTATGTGGAGGGGATGAGGGAGGTGAGTTTGTAAGATTGGAGAAAAGAAGGTTGGAAGGGGAGTGGGAAACCTCGCTGCAGTCTTCCTTTACCTAAAGCATAGAGGATAAGATGGAGCCAGACTTCTGGGAAATATCCACCCTTGGAGAGTTGTGAAGTGTAACAAGACAAGGCCTGATACAACACAGAGGTTGGTCCTTGTTTGAAAGAGGATGAGGCTGAACCTTCTGTTGTCCCTTCCAACATAAGGTATTCTATAATTCTTTGAATAGGATCCTGCGAATTGAAGGTATCTGGTAACTTCTTTTCTGAGCTTTGTAGAAAATTTCACAGACCGTAAGAATTTTCTGTGGTATTGGTCAAAGAAAGCTGGAAGAAATAGTACATAAATATTATGCAAATCCCAGAAAAACATTAATTATTGCTATTTTTACTTTGAACAATTGAGAAATGATGTGTCAATATACATTTCACATTAAAGAATCCTTGGGACTATTCTGCCTGTGACTATTGCCTTCACAGGATACATGGATAGAAACTACCTTGCTTTCTTTAGCAAAATTAATGATATTTTTGCTATTGTTTGTTGGTTTTGCTTGCTTGTTTTATCAAAACTCCAAAGTATTAGATTAACAGACTAACTTGATTCTTTTATTAGTCTGAAGAATCTATTTTTTTTATAAAGAAGGATTTACATGAGTTGCATAAACAAGAGACAAAAAGACTTAGGCTGTAGGCTATGGAAGGTGTTTGCCTTGCTTTCTATTGCTATCATAGCCAGGTTTTTGCAAGAAGTAATAAGTTCTTAATGGCCCACTACTCAAACTATCTGATAAGAACAAGGTTACTTGTCAAAGAGTGAAACAAATACACATCCTATGCTGGCTGAAGTACAGCCTGTTGACTAGATTTGCAGATATTGTGAATAGTGAAAAATTACACAGAAAAAGTGTTCATACAAATTTAAGAGAATGCCATCCATTATTTTTAACTAGATTCTGTAAGGACCAAAGCACAAAAGACTGTGATTGAGTTATATCAAAATGTGGATCAGAGCTTTTTCTACGCCTGAAGCTCACTCCAGTTTCATACAGCACATTTTCATACAGTGTTCAAAATTCCCTTCAAAGCCACAAAATTAAATTACACCGCTCCCTGACCCCTGGTTATCTCTGAAAGTCTAATCTGGAATTTCTTCATTTCTATAAGAAGATTTGATGTGACTGATATATCTCTTAAGGGAGAATGTTTTCGCCTCCAGCTCAGTAAAGAGCACTGCAATCCAGAGTAGACTTGGCTGCAGGTCACTTTTGAGCCCTTATGATGTTTTCATATGTAGCTCTTTCCTAAGCCCCCCAAAACCTGTGCTTTCCTCAGATTTGAAAATTAAAGCAAATATCCATGTCCATGTGCGAAGCAAGACAAAGAGTCATCGATGAATGTGAGTTAAACCCTGTAATGTTACTTTTTCTCAGATCCAGTCCAGCAATTTCAAGGCAAGTGACACGGCAACTCTGAGGTGCAACCAGGTGGTCAGTGCATCTCTTAGTGCCTTCAGGGCTGTGACACTTCTTGGAACTGTCAAGAACTGTCACTAACATTACACATACAGGAGACAATGAGATTTTGGACCTTGAAGCTTACCACCATGACTATTAGAACTTTTTTAGATGTTCATGACCATCCTTACTCTTTCAGTGGACACCATAGCTGGAAACACCCTAAGCAACATCATCATTATGTTTTCCTCTTTATTTTTCAATAAGACTGTGCTTATTATACACAGAACTCACTGATGAAAAAAAAATAATTTCTTCACAAACTGTTGTCTGACAGACTATTACTATATCTTTACAGTACCTCCGAGGAGAAGGAAACTCTCATAGATTCAGAGAAACTCAACAGTTAATTTCACTTCTAGATGCAAGAACTTGGTACAGTCACAAAATCAGAAAACCAAATTTAAATTAGGCGATACAGCCTCAGTTAAAGAATCCAAGAGTAGAGGAACATGAATGAGTTATTACCTTCAGATAGCTACATTTACTAATTTAACAACCATCCTGGTAGGAATATAGAATAGTCAAGGCTGCATACTGTCTATTAATTAGCACTTAATTTCCTTGATCATGAGACCAATATGGTCTTGTATGGCCCCCTGCACTGATCACACCATATCTTCAAACTTCAGCATTTCTTCTGCTTCTGCAGCCCTACTGTCCTACTTCATCCACAAGGCAGTGACATCTAGTGTGCTGAACAAGATGCTTAAGAGCAAAAAAGAATTCTTGCAGTGAATATTAATGCTAACGCTTCTCAACTTTTTGTGCTTGGGTCTACTCGTAATGTTTCCTTTGTGTGACATTTGTAAGCTTTCTGTTTTAAAAGAGAAGAAATTCTAACACAGAAGGGATGGTCACAGAGGCCTTGAGAAGTTCAAGATCTCTTGCACATCTGTGTCACTAATGATAACGGAGAGACTAACGTAAACAGCTGGTGTTATCTTCTATTTCAAACAGCCCTCATTCCACAGATGTTTGTTGACAGCAGAGGAATGGTAAAACTTGAGAACTGTAGGCACCATTTGATTTTCCAGAGAGGAAAGATACACTAATTGCCACTGGCTGTCATTCTATCAGGTTTTTTTTCCAGTCCACGCTCTGGAAAAAATACCTTCTTCTGTCTTAGCTCCTCAAGGGAATCAAATGAGACCACTGTTGCACCATGAGTCTTATAGAGGAGATTGTGTTTGAGGAGTCAGTGATCTTGAGCAAGCCCTGAGAGCCACACTACTCCTTGTGCTGGAAATGCCCACGTGTACCATGAATGACTGCTGCATAACCCCAGCTATCCAGCAAGAGATAGCACGCTTTGGCAGGCTCTGTGTACTGTTCGTGTTCCTAGGTTTGTTGATTGAGGACTATCCGCACTATCAGTACAGGTTGGGGGACGAGGTGTTAGAAAGCAGCACTGCAGAAAAGTACTTGGGGGTGCTGGTGGACAAAAATCTGGACATGACCCAACAGTGTATGCTTGCAGTCCAGAAGGCCAATTAGATCCTGGGCTGCATCAAAAGAAGCATGGCCAGCAGATCAAGAGAGGTGATTCTGCCACTTTGCTCTGGTAAGACCTCTCCTGGAGTATACATCCAGCTCTGGAGCCCTCAATACAGGAAGGACATGGACCTGATGGATTTGGTCCAGAGGATCATTGAAAATGATCAGGAGGCTGGAACACCTATCAAGACAGGACTAGGAAGCTGGAGTTGTTCAGCCTGGAGAAGAGAAGGCTCCAGGGAGCCTAATAGTGACCTAATAGTGACCTTTGAGTATCTGCAGGAGACCTGCAGGAAGGATGGAGAGGGACTATTTGCAAGGGCCTGTAGTGATAGGATGAGGGGCAATGGTTTTAAATTAGAAAAGAGTAGATTTAGACTGGGTGCTAGGACAAAGTTCTTTACCATGAGGGTAGTGGAAAAATGGAACAGGTTGCCCTGGGAGGTGGTTGAGGCCTCATCCCTGGAGATATTCAAGGTGAGGCTTGATGGGGCTCTGAGCAACCTGAACTAGTTGAGGGTGTCCCTGCTTACTGCAGGGGGGTTGGACTAGATGACCTTTAGAGGTCCCTTCCAACCCAAATTATTCTATGATTTTATGATTCAGAAAGAGCCCTTCAACACTCCCTGGCTTGAAGCAACTGGGAGGGATGAATAATGGGGAGGGGAATTTGCAGTTCCTTTATGGAAGATATAAATAGTTCATATTGTTTACATAAAGGACTTTGATGGGACATGTCATTTAAGGTTTTGAGGTGACGAGTGCCTCCTGTGTTATTTAGCTGTTAAACTGTACAGTGAAGGAATGGTGAGAAACATATGTGTTGTCATACCACTCCCACATGACACTTTCCATATTTTTGCATACTGAAGTGTAATAGCTCCAAGACATATTGGGGAGGTTGTGTCATACATCACTTCAGGGACAAAGCATTTCAGTGGTGGTGTCTAAGCTGAGTATTGTGCATAGATTCCTTTGTTAATAAAAAAAATCAACATAAGAGCAAACTATTTTGCCACACTGCCTGTCTGTTTTCTTTTGAATCACAGAATAGGACTCCTAGAATTATAGAATTTTCAGGGTTGGAAGGGACCTTTAAGATCATCTAGTTCCAATACCCCTGCCATGGGCAGGGACACCTCCCACTAGGATCAGGCTGCACAGAGTCCTGTCCAGCCTGGCCTTAAAAACTTCCAGGGATGGGGCTTCCACCACCTCTCTGGGCAACCTGTTCCAGTGTCTCATCACCCTTATTGTGAAGGACTTTTCTTCCTAACTTCCAGCCTAAATCTTTCCTCCTCTAGTTTGAATCCATTCCCTCTAGGCCTATCTCTCACTGACATCCTATAAAGTCCCTCCCAGCTTTCTTGTAGGCTCCTTCAGATACTGGAAGACTACAGTAAGGTCTCCTCCTCAGAGCCTTCTCTTTTATTTCTTTTTTTTCCTTTTTAATTCTTTGTATTACTTAGAAACCACTTTCAGAATGGATAATTTGATTTTTTACTAGTAGAACATTAAGCTCTACTATTAAGTTGAACTCCCATGAATATAAAGCTAGTCAGACATTTCACTGCAATCCATTGTATCTGCTGCTAGGGATATCATCAGCTGAGTATATTAAATACCTCTTTCAGTTCCAGTGAAGTCTATCTTCTCCTTTTCATCTGGAGAGAACAATATATTTCTCAGCTTGATAGATAAAACAAACAGAAAAAAAAATTAGGGAAAGTAAATTATCACTTAAAAGAACTTTCTCCCTCTTTTTGTCTTGCTCACGTGTATTTTTCCTTCCTAAGAAAACACTTACTTTTGATTCAGCAGTTGGTACTTCTCATGCTGAACTCTCACCAGTAAAAAGATGTGTTGGTACAATTACTGCTCTCTACAAGTCTTAGCTGATAATTGTCAGTCTTAGTATGTGCACTCAGACTATGCTTTCAGATTATCCAAGAAGAAAGCTACCTTAGGAGTGTAACTTCTCTTATAGTTTCTCTTCAATAAAGAAGAGAAAGAAATGTTCAAATGTTCAATAATAGTACAAAACTCCATAAAACCCTCTTCCCACGGAAAGATGAGGTTGACTTCCCCTATAAAGTCATGTGTCCTGCAGGTACTTAGCTGAACTGGGTTCAGTGGGATAAGGATTCTTCCACCAGGGCCAGAAGTCTATATGGGCTGTCCATGGAAATGATGTATGTATTGTACTTCTGAGAGCAGACTGTGGATAAGTGTTCTGAAAAGTAATGCTGTGATTTACAGTCCTAAAAACCAAACCTCTAGCACCTTATATCCAAACAGTCATAAAGCCTTTTAGAAAATAAATGTCAGGACTTGGAAAATGCAGCATAATTTCTTCAGAGAAACTGGATATGTTTTTGTTTGGACAAGCTCACACATTTTCATGATAAATTTCTTTCATACATTTAAATAGTCAAATACTGTGCACACAAGTGTATGTTCTGAATTATTTCATCTCCTTCAGAAAATACTATCAGACTGCAAAACAAAAGAATTAATTTTCCTGGTTTCCTATATAGTGGACCTTAGTGCAGCAACGAATCTGGATGGCAGATTCACTGAGAAATGTGTGAGATCTCAAGAAAGATCACAGCTACAGGGAGACAGAGACTTTAATGAAAAAGAGAAACAGGAATTGTTCTAATAATTCTTTGCATTAAAAAAATTTCCTAACAAAAATATCTCTGGCAGAACAACTCTTAATTATGAAATTAGAATTAATTATACGAATGGTGACTCCTGTTGTCAAGAATAATATATTTTCCAGATTTGTTTTCACCCTTCACAGATGATCCAGTCTTAGGCCACCTAAAAGAGGATTAAGGAGAACAGGGGCCACAGCTCCTCTTATGTGCACAATGAAGAAAAAGGAATAGGCAGTGCTTAAAAGGCAAGTTCTGAATAGATGTAATAAAAAAATTCTTCACCACAAGATGATTGAATCTCTGAAATACATCTCTCAGGGAGGCTGTGGAATAAGCATCCTTGAAGATGTTAAAAACTTATGTGGACAAGATTCTGAGGGCTCTGAATTAGCTTTGAAGACAGTCTTGCTTAGAACTGTGCTTTAGTCAGAAGACTTTCAGATTCCCATCCAGTTTAAGTTCTTCTATTATCTGGTGATCTCAGTTATGCCACTAAGTGACAAGTAAACAAAACTCAACAAGACTAATAACCAGTTTTTCTGAGAAAAGATGAGACTGCATGAGTACACAAGGAGCAAACAGCACAATGTGTTCCATTCAGTCCTGAAAAGGTGTAGAAAAGGGGGCATGCTGTGACAGCAACAGCTGCTGAGTTCAGAAATGCAGAAGTATTTCACACACTGCAAATCAGTGTGTGGAATTTTCTGCAGTGGGAAGTCATGTTGCGAATTACTGAGGTAAAGCAGTATCTAGTTAGTTGTATAGAAAAATTACATTTGCTTCTCTGTAATGCAAAGTGCAATCCAACATTTACATTTTGAGATACCAAGTGATTATTTGCAGTGCCTTTTGCATTTTTGAAATGCAAAAATAAAAAATAGGCTAAATTCTTTTAGATATAGAGTTACTTTAATATTTCAGGTTTGGAGATCTCTGCCGTAGAGATGAGCATGAATAGCAGAACACTAAGAGAATCAAGTCCAGTGGTAAGATCCTAGCAAATACAATTGCTATTTATTCTTTCTCTTTCCTTGCCTGTGCAGATTAGATGCCTGTAGGCAAGTGTCCTCTGAGAATTCCAGGAAAGCTCTCACCATGCTCTGCAATTAAAGTGAATCTTGCTGGTATTCAAAATGAGAAAGAAGATGTTTTCACTCCTTTTTCTTCTACACTTGCACTATGGTTAATGCAGCAAAAAGGACTGTTAAAAGTTAACATTCAAGTAATGGTTTTGAAATTGCAAAGACACCTCTGCCTGAAGTATTCTGTACACTGCTATGAATTATTTTTCTGAGTGTGCCTTGCAGGTGTTATGTCGCTTTCAATCTCTTGGGTTAGCAGGTTCCAAGTTCTTCTTCTTGTTTGCTTTTAGGTTTGGATGATTGTATTAAAAAGTGAGTTAATATAACACATTTTATAATAGATGTCAATGATTCATGTCATCAGAATCTAACATGCTGTCTGGAAGAGATCACAATGTTGATTAAAGATAATAAAAGCATAAGCATTGGCACTGACAATAGCTTTTCAACTCTTTACAAATCTGGAAATGTATGCGGAGGAAGGCTTCACTTAATGTTCATATATATTCTCTGTCTTCTTATTTCTTAGTTACAATAATTTTCACTATCAATAAGATTGCATCACATAATAGCTGAACTATTATAAATAACAGTTGAGAGTCTTTTGACAAGTTTAAAACATTACAAAACCTAATTATGACAACTCAGTAATGCATTTCTGAATGTTAATCTCTACAGATAAATCTTAAGATACAGTAAAACTAGTGAAAAGTTTAGTCTAGATTCTGTTTTGAAGGATTAATGTACTTGTGACAGTATTTTTATTCGTGAATGGCATCTACAGTTTTAGATACGAGAAGACTGTGCATCTGCAGTTATTTTCTAAAAGAGTGTTCTCACCTATCAGAGATTCAGTTTACATTTCATCTATAGATAACTGAGGAGAACACAAATAACATGCTCACATCACTGGTCTTTGGATACTACCCAGTGTATAGAGATGCAGAGAAAAGTTTTTTAAATGACAAACACAAAGAAGACACTTATTTATACAAAATTTGCATAGCTGAGTCTTTCTATTTTGTAATTAGCTTAAGTTATTAAAAAGGCTTCAAATATGAAAATAATTATAAAAGGCTTTCAAAATGAAAATAATGAGAATATTAAAAAATTTCTAAGACCATTATTCCTTTCTCCTATCACACCCAGGTACTCCCAGCTTTTATGTGAAGAGAACGCGAGAGTAAGCTGATAACGTTAGTAATGAGTGGGAAACATCCCTATTTCCATAAAACATTTTACTGATCTCAGTACTCTGTGAGCAACACATTTCTCCCTCATTCTTTCCTTTTCTCCTCTAATTTTTGATTAAGATCTCTATATTTTGAAGTTACAGCATGGAAGAAGCTTGGTTGCACTTTCTCTGATCTTGTGATTCTCAATCAATGCAAGCACTGCTCCAGGTCTGGGGGCCCACCTGCAGGGGAAATTCATCAGCCCAGAGCAGAAGTGTCACGCTTCTGTAGCCCAAGATTCTCCATCACAGTATGCTCTGGGCCCACCTTTCAAGACAGGAATTATCTGATGCAGCAGAAGCTCCAGAACCAGTTTCTGGAGCCACAGAAACCTGTGGCATTCCTAAAATGAGATCTCAGGTTCATCCTCACAACTTGCCCACTTTTTTGTGGGCACACACATGTGTTACTCCAGGAATCCAACCCTAGGATCAGCACCTCCTACGGTAAATACTCATCTCCTGCCTTTGAGTCTGGAGCCCACTAAGCCTTCCTCATCCTCCTGTAGTATGCTCTACCTCAGCTGGTGCCATGTGCTGAGCCAGGAATGCAGACATTCAGCCAGGAATGCTCGGGCACCATCAGCTCAGACCTCACACATCAACAAATGATGGGCAAGCAAACACTGCAGCAGCATACTGGGGAAGTGTATTCTCATAACATTTCCTGAAATGCTTTTCTCTACACACCAGGCCTCACCTTACTTGGTATCTGAACCTATGTCTGAACTTAGCCTTAAAAGGATTCAAATGTTTTCCCAAGAGGGCTGATGCCATCCTGGGGTTCATTAGTGTCCATCTTGGGTTCATTAATGCCATGGTTTTAATTCCAGGGCCATATGGCTGCTCACTCTCCCTCCCCCATTTCGGGAGGGAGGGGAGGAAATCCACATAGAACCTTCTGGGTCAGGACAAGGACTGGGAGGGCTTCACTCTCCAGTTATGGTCATGGGCAAAAGAGACTCAACTTGTGGAAAAAATAAGTTTATCGTTATTCAAATCAAAACAGGGAAAAGACAAACAAAAATACTCAGAGCTTAAATAATTTTCCCAGGCCCAAATTACTTTGCTTCTGATATCTCTACCTCCTTCCCCCAAGAGGCACAGGGAAATGGCGAGTGGGGTTCCTCACCTCCACAGGGAGAAGGATTCCTCACAATCTTCTTCTGAAGCACTGTGGCTGTGCCTTGGTAGTTTAGTAGGGATGTTGAGGTTTGCTTCTATATGGTAAGCCCTGATGATACAGAAAGTGCATTAAAATTCATTTTTCTGGGGTTATAGCATTTTTTCAGAAGTCAGTGGGCACAATATTCTCTTTTTTTTCCTACAAGTTGTTCAGAATTGTCATACTTGAGACTGGTGTCTGAAAACGCTCTTGTGGTGCCAGGAGACATTCTTATTTCCAGTTCTGTGATAACATTTCTGGAAATAAATTCTGCCAAAGGCAGCAATTAAAAGACCTTCCGACTGTGCCTTAGGCTACCCTTTTGTGTTTGTTTTCTGCACAGGCAACAAAACTGGTCATGACAGTAAAATATTCTGTTGGCATATCTTGGAGGCATATGTTCACTAAAAAACCTTGCTCAGTTTCTAAATTCCGAGCTCAAATAATTAGCAGTATTTGCTATTAAGCTAAGAAGATCTGAGACTTGTAATTCCACTTCAGATGTTTAAGAGTGTATGTTACAGAGGGGTATGCCATATATCCAAGCTTACTATAACGCCTTGCCAGGGAACGCCTTCTTTTCCCTATCTCCAGCAGATCAGTATGGCTGTCTTCAATAGCTAAGATGACATTTTAAAGAAATTTCTCAGCTTCAAGAGTGGGAGCAAGTGCTGTGCCTTTTCTGCACACTTTCAAGAAACAGACATATTCTACTTCCCACTGAGCTCCCTTGAAAGTCTCCCAAACTATAATCATCCTTTCCCTTCCCATCTCATGTCTTCTCATTGGTACCTCCCGTTCTGTAACAGCTTCCATCGAGTCTCTTAATTCTGCTTGGTAGTCATTCTAAACCAACCAGAGCAAAGCAGAGTAGTCATTAGTTCAGACTGCCTTATTTCAACTTCTTTTGCCACCCCTTTCTGAGAAACAAACAAAGAAACAACCCCCCCAAAAAAACCCCAACCAAAACCAAAACAAACATAAAACCAACACTAAACCATGCACACACACACAAAAAAGCCCACCCAAAACCAACCAAAAAACCCAACCCATATGTCTTTAATACTGAGTGTCAAGTTTGGTCTTAAATATAATTAATCTCATTTTAAAGAGGAAATTTGCAAAATAAGGTTCTCCACATTTTGTGATGTTCCTTCTGTACCTTGTCAATGTGAGCATCCCACAGAAACCAGCTTTCCAAGTACATCCGTACAGTCCTCTTGCAGATTTAAGCAATCTGCAATGTTAGCAGTAGAACAATGGTATTCAAGCTGAAATTCAAATAATGATCACCAAGAGTAATTTTTCTTATATACCTTCAAGAAGAATGCACACAGCAGTCAGTGTCTTTAACAGAACAACTCAAAAACAGATTGGAAAGGTTCAGTCTGAAGTTTGAAAAGCATTAGGTACAGCCAAGAACAAAATTCTGAGAGCTGAGAGAATCTCTTCAACAGACTCAAACTAAGGCAAAGCAGGGAAACAAGTTCAAAGCTGAGAGTTTTAAATAATCAGAAACACAAGGTTATTTGCATAATGTTTGACTTGATTTCTTAAAAATGTAACTGAAAATCTAAAAGGTGATACATGCTGCAAGGTGAGCACTGGTAGCAACTGTTTGCTTTAATACATTTAAAGCTATTTAAATCCAGTAGCATGACTTTTAATAGATTTACAGAAACACTAATGAAGTGTCTGTGAAATATGGTGGCCTTATTATGGGCAATTTCTGTAGCGAGTATTAAGCAAATATTAAAATTAAAATATTTCTGTAGTTTTTATTTTCCTAAGACAGTAGGACCATAGAAAAAGTTAGTCTGAATGGTAATTCAGGAAGTCATCTAGTTGAAATGCCAGCTCAAAGATGGGTCAGCTATACTAGGTCTGGTTAGGTTAGGAGGGACTTTACCAAGTCTGGCCTTAAATCTCCAAAGACGGAGACTTCACAGGCTCTCTGTGAAACTTGTTCTACTACCTGATTGGCCTCATGGTGAAAAGAAGTTCTTTTTATAGTCCATTTGAGTATATTTCATATAGCCATGTCCAGTGCCTCTGATCTTTCCACCATATACCACCATGAAGAGATCATGTACCCAGACTTCTCTTATTCCGCATTCAGTTCATAACCTTAGGCACTCAGAGCGATTTAAACCAATGTGCTGAGCACCATGACAGAAATAAGATAAAAATGGATTTACAGTCTGTTATGAAGTCTTGGATGACAGGTGGGTGATGAGTTATTGAGCAAGTGAACTTGATCACTTTCTGATAGTTGACATGCCCTTGGTGAAGTGTTAGGTAGAATCAGTAAACCAAATAATAATCTTTACACTTTAAACCAAAATATTCTCATGGTATTTTGCCATGGGCCACACTGCACCAATTAACATTGTTACTGCTTTAATTATAAGTGCAGTGTCCCCAGCATTGTGATTGTTTTAATTGCAAGTACAGTACTCTGGGACAATCTGGCACGTTCTGACCTTGCCTATTGGGGCAGAGAGTTGAGGCCTTATGGCACTTTTTTGTCCTTGTATAACTGCAGTGATATGGGACAGTCAGGCACCCCCTAAACATGCCTGGACTGTGTGTTGTTTGGGATACCTACTTGAGAACCCCTCCTGCCTGTACCACTGACCTATCTGAAAGCTGCCAACATCACCTGAAAAGAACTGTGGCCTCAATGGAAAAATATTGGCCAGAATCAATAATCTTGTGACCCTGTAAATATTGATCCTAAAGTGACACCATTTAGGGGTCTCCAGTATTGCAGCAGGCTGCTACCCCATGTTTTATGATGAAAGATTGATTCTGACAAAGGAGAAGAGTGAGTAATTCACCATTTTTTGTATTTCATGATGGCAGATTGACAGAATGAGTAATTTGATATAATTTGATTTTTTTTTAAGGTTCTGTTGGAAAACTGAGTAATTCACTTTAATTTGATCTTGTGAAGTCCAAAGATTATTGAGTACCAAAATTTTCTAACATCTTAATCATAGGTTAACTTCTATACTTGTTGTGTATATGATTTAATATAAAAAGTTTGTTGAATTTTTAACTAAATGACTGTGTTTGATTATAACAATTTTTGCTTATTGAATAATTAAATGTTGCTTGAAAATCATATAATAATCTAATTTTGTGATTTTTTTAATAGTAGTGTTAATGAACCTCAAATCACTGCTATTCTAAGTCTCACCAGACCCATAATCACATTAAATAATGACACTGAAATCTCTACACCTAAACCCTTTTGGGCAGTAACCCTTGACAGTCTGACACGAGAAGTGGATTCAGTGACACTCAGACTCCTCTCTGAGTTTAGAAAGTAAGGGAGTCCAGTCTGAACATCATGACTCAGTGGGAGGTCCTCTCATGCTTTTTCCCACATCCCTGTGTAAATCACACCAACCTAGTGCTAACTTGATTTCCCCTGCTCTCTGTATAAATACTTTTGCCTTATTCCCACGTAAAATCACTGAAACCCCATTCCAATTTTATATTTTCCTTCCTTATAGTGATTCATTTGCCACCAAATTCTGATAAGCTGTGCTTTTACAAATTTATATAAAAAAGCCTTTTTCCTAATATCTTTGATCTTTAAGCAACTTTGAGTCTTTCCACTCCCATCTGTGACATTTTTCCAAAACATCTTTGTCCTTTGTGTAAGAACATCTTTGCAGACTGCGATTGCACTGAAACCTGAGGGATTTGTTACTATAGAAATTGAGTTAGGTAGAAATAGCTTAGCATACATTTTGGAATCTTTGCTGTTCTAGATAATTTGGAATCTGATAGATTAGATTAGAAGCAACTATCATAAATCATTATGGGAATTCAGTTAGTAAGATGTATCATTCTTATGAAAAGGTATATAATAATGGGAGTGTCTTTGGTAATTGGTTTATGTAAATCTAGGCCTATGATTTGTTCACCATTTAACTTCTTCAAAACATTTGATTTGACTTTGGAGTTCTTTCATATATGAAATCTTTGTGTCTACAGCTTCAAGGGAGCAATGTAAATCTTTCAAAAGTTATTTAAATTAAAGCATTTGGTTAAATGTGAAATATCAAGTTATTACAAGGTTTCAAATATGTTTTCTGTCATGGCTGTTAACTGATGAGGAAACAGGAAAGTTGGAACTCTAAAAATGACATGTTTAAATCTATTTTTAAAAAGAAATTGAAAAATCGTAAGCATGATTTCCACTTGACAGAGAAAACAATCCATTCAGGGAACTGTTAGGCTTTCTGAACACTTTAAAAAATCAAGCATAGGAATATAATATAGTCTGATGAAAAATTATGGAATACCACAGGGAACTGTTTCTCACTGGTGATACTGCAAAATTTGGTCACTGAAGGAACCCCCTAGCACTTAGTTTTAGAAGGCAGGAATTCCTTTTTGCAATGCTGGATGCACAGGAGATGGTTCTCAAAGATGTGCATGACATGAGTGACAACAGACATGACTTATAGTGTCCTACTAGATATGTATAGATATGTATAAAACTCATTATAGTATACATCAGATTTCCTGGAACTAACTGTAATATTTTTGGGGCTGTATGCATAATGTTGGGCTGCAGGTCTAGTTGGTCTTAGCCAATCTCCATTTACAAGGCCCTTAGCTCATTGAGCTTGTTATCTATTTGCATGCAAAAGGCCTGGACACAGCTTAGATGAACCCAAATCAACATCTTATTGTTCAATGTCAGAAAAGATTATGTCATTTAACCAAAAAAGTGGATTTCATATAACACATTGTTTTTCAAAACAGAATTTAATTTCATTAGCATATTATATAAATTCATAAGTCCAATAAAAATATATGTTTAATTCCATAGCCATCACAGAGATATTAAATAAATTGGATGAATGGGCAGACATAATGCATACTGTAAATTATAATGATAATTATAAATAACTTAGCTTTCTCATGGATCAAAACTACATTTTAAACAATGTCTAACATGTTGATATTGAGGGCAATAGGAGCTATGTCCACTTGTGGTGTACTTTCAGTGTGCACTGTTCCCTCACCCTTTGCATATAAATTGAAACTTTCATTTTGCATTTATACAATCTTCTCTCTGTATACAGCCTGGTTCTTGGATCAAATGGTATAGATTTTACCATATCCATTCTTTTTATCATCTGGAGAGCCTTTGGCAGGACCACAGAATTTTTTGCACCATCACAGTACTGCATCCACAAATACATACCTCTATTTTGAATTATTACAGAAGAGGGCTGATGCAGCTTGTTGAAAGGCAAGGCACAGCAAACTTGCTGCAAGCTGACACTTCAGTGGTTCTGCATGTTAAATTAGGCCATTTTAACTTTTTATATTTAAAATAACTTTGCTTGGTGCCATGCTGGGAACTAGCAGCATTGAACTGCCCAGTAGGCTTCAATAGAGCAGAGTTCTGGCTGAGACCAAGTTCTTTGAAACTGCAGACTCTGACTTCTGTTCCTTCTGGACTACAAGTCACTTTCCCCTGACTCTAAGCCATCACAATTAATAAGCAAAACAGTACCTATAATAGAAGTGCAATTTGCAGACTTCCAAACTTGATGTTTTACAGCATAATGCCAAGCCTGTGACATGCATAATAAGGGCATGGCAAAGTCTGTGAGCACTGAAAGCATCGTTGGATATCTCAGAAGATTGTATTAGGAAGAAGCAGCAAAATCTGTTAATGATTTGGGACCAAACTGTAGAACAAGGACCTTGGTGGAGAGCATCTTCTCTTCTACAACCATGCTTCCTCATGGAAAGAATTACCTCCTCGTTACAAATCAGAGCAGTGTGTATGACCAGAAGATTAAAGGTCCAAACTGAAGTAGGGAACAAATTAAAATGGGAAATGGATTTGAATAATTACTCAAATAATCTTAATTTTGAACTTTAGCATTCCCAAGATATAAAAACTTTGATTAAAACATGTGTACCTGGTATGATTTAATACCAAGGTCAGTTCTGCTCAGTTCTCCATGGGACACAGAAAGTTAAGCATGCTCAAGATCCAGCCCAAACATACTCAGGAAGTTTTCAGCTCACTTATAAGCAGCATTGATGCTGCAAATGTCCACTTTTTACATAATTATTAGTTACCATTCAGGAGGGGGAACATTTTCTTTCTGTGCTTTCCTAGTTTGAAGGGGGTTGAACCACATTTTTGACATTCTAAGGAAATGTTCTCTTTTCAAGGATCTGGAAGTAGTAAGTCTCCACAGGTGTAATACAAAGTATGAGTACTTTTCATAGGGAAAAGGAAAAGTTATAAAATCTGCTACATAAATCAGGTAAAAAAAAGGATTCTTTTGTTAGTGGGATTTATGTAGATGTTACACTATTATAATAAGAAATCATACTTTTAAGTAGAAGATGACCTCTGAATGAAAATGAAAAAAGAAGAGAAAAAAGTTTGATAAAATCAATGCCTTCCTGGTTATCCTTACTTCAAGAGAACAGAGTAGGGTGACTTAGGAGTGCCATTAAGAACAGCATGGCTTTTGTTCAACCCTAACCACAGGCAGATGAGTTGTCATCATGGTTTTCTGATGTTTTATCCCTTTCAACCCCCCCCCCCCCATTAGTATATATATCAATTTTTTCCATAATTTCCATCCATTTTTACATAAACTATGTATGCTTAATTAATTAGTTGCATAGTGAACCATAGATTAGTTGTTGATTTAAACTCATGTATTTGTCCCAGTTTAGATCAAAGTTACTTGGAAAATACCTTAATACTAACCACACAAACTTCATTTCTACCTGGCTTTCAGTTTTGTCATTAAGAGAATTTTATAAAGTAATTATTTGCTGATTCCTTGTATTGACATTTCCTTTCCTTTATAGGCATTCAGACTAAGCTTTGAACTTTGATTGTATGTGAAAGTTTCACAGCTGAAAGCATGTGGAAATAAATCCCTGCCTATTTCCTGTGGATTTTAAAATTTCCACTGAAGTATTAAAAGGTGTGTCAGTTTCTGTGAATTTAATAAGTTTTCCTATTGACAGACTGCTGAACAGGTTACGAATCATGGCATGAGTATATATGCAGCTTGACATGAGTGGGGAAACTTTGTCTGGGGGAAGGAAGTAAGGTGAGAGGCATGTTTAATAGATGTCTTGACCACTCTTTCAGCAAGACAAAGGACTATGCAATTTTAAAAATCACTTATGGAAACACGGAGGTGAGAAGATGAAGATATTTGCAATTATCTCTTTTTCACTTCTACAGAGGTGTCTTGGAAATAGCTGGGTGCAAGTGTTGGTTCCTTTGAGGGCTGGTTTTGCCTGCAGACATGCTATTATTGCACAGACCTATGGAGGGTCAGATGTGGCTGTGCAGCCGTGTAGGACCCCGTGTCAGAGGAGGTGACTGCTCCCGCAGCAGCCGTGACTCTGTGTGCAGCCCAGGTAGGAGCAGTCTGTGCCTGAGGGACTGCACCTGTGGGAGGGACTCGTGTCCCAGGGGTTCCTGAAGGACTCTCCCGGGAGAGGGACCCCGCGTTGGAGCAGGGGAAGAAAGAATGTGAGGAGTCCTCCCCCTGAGGAGGAAGGAGCGGCAGAAACACCGTGTGGGGAACTGACCTGAAACCCTCATTCCCTGTTCCCCTGTGCTGCTGAATGGGAGGCAGGAGTGAAGTAATATGGGACTGAGAAGAGGGGAGGGGTGGGGAAAAGGTATTTTAAGATCTCTTGCTCCTGACAGATTAAATTAATTTATTTTTTCTCCCCAAGTTGAACTAGTCTGGTTTTTGCCTGTGGCCATAACTGAGGAGTGAAAACCTCCCTGACCTTGTCTAGATTATTTTATTAAGTGACCAGGGTTCTGGAGCACTGATGAAGCTGTTCCAAGGATGCACCTGAAGCAGAGTCTCAAAGGTACCTATGGACAGAGCATTTTTTCCTTAGGCTCTTTGTCAATGCACAAAATTATTTGTTCTCTGAAATCTTGTGCTGTTGTTAAGATTTGGGTGCCTCTAACAGTCATGTGAGCAGGAAGGAGTGCACACTTGCACCCTCCAGCAGGGATCAATTCCTTTTCAATGTAAGTGGTCAGCTGCATAATAACGGTACTACTCTAATAATTTAATTTTCAGCAATCAAACTGATACATAACAGACCCTTAGAAGCCAGTCAGAAACTATTTTAAGATACAGTATTTGTCTTATTGAGATGCCATAACTTGTGCTTCAGCAGAATGTATCTGTTCTCTAGAGTGAAGATCTTGGTAGACATAAAGCACTTGGTGTATGGTTCACATATCCCCCTCACCCCTTGTTATTTTGGAAAATGTTTATGTTATTTTTAAAGACGTTTTCCAGAATAGAATATTAAGGGAAAAAAAAAAGTCTAAAATTCGTATTAGGAAATAGAAATATATATTATGTGTGAATGCAAGAAAATGGTTTAAGTTTGTTAGAGTTCTAGTCAAATCAAACCATGAGATCCTTACACACCCATTTCTTTTTGAAAAAGTCCTTATCTTTCCATTGAAATGCAAAGACTGACAACTATGTGGTACTCCATCTGAAGTGAGCTTGAAGTTGAGCAACTGAACAAAAATTTACCTACAATTCCTGTCCCATGACTTCAGCCTCTTGCATGTAAAAGGGATGTGATGGCTCTCCTGTGATGGAAGTCCTCCTCCAGCTGGTGACCAGCAATGGTGCATTAGAGGAAAGAAATAATCTGACCTGAATGCAGGGGGAGTGATTCTACCATACCAAGGTCGCAAGAGCAAACTTCAAAGGAGGCATCAGGAAGAGAGGAAATAATGGCCCTATCAGGGAGAATGAAACTGGGGAAAAAAAGAGTTATGAGTGAATGGGAACAAAATGAATAAAATCTAGGAAGACATGAGAGGAAAACCTGGAATAAGTGGTGAGAGGTCATGGGCTAGACTGTACTAACACCAAAGGACAAAGGTGCAGATAGATAAAAGATTGAACAACACTTAAGATCTCTGACCAGTATAACTCCACTCCATCAAAAAAGGTGTAAAGACTACCAACAGAGACCATCTTTTCAGTGGTTGCATCAAAAAAAAGGACATCAACTGTTATACCCTTACCTGGCACAACTTGGTATTTTGAAAAAGCATTAAGTGCTCTTGATGTTACTTTGAGCCATTGCATTGGAGTGTGTCCTCAGCTCAGCAGCAACACTGCTCTTGGATTTCATCAGGGAGAGGTGGGCCATGGGGGTTGATGCAACCAGAATGGTGGGGACCCAACAGCTGCAGAGTGAATCTGGAGAGAGTCCATGTCCCTTTGAGGTGTAAGAACTACTTTTAAAAGGGGGTGGAACTGAGGACAGATGCCCATCCTTCCTCTTATACACACCTACACAGTGGAGAGTTCTGATCTATAGCAGATCAGGCACAGTAATTGGCAAATCCAGAGCATCCCATCATGCTGCTGACTACAGTGCTCCCTGGCAGTCTCCTCCAGGTGCCAGTGCCTCCACAGAATCTATTGGATAGTCCTCTCTCACTCATTTCACAGAGCCACTAGATAACAGCCCTACATAAAACTGTTTAGGAAACAATTTTTGTTCTTTTCTTTGGAGGTAAAGTGACATACTCTGAAGAACTTCAGGCAGTTATTGCACAAGCAGAATTCAGAATAACCAAAACCTGATGATGCTGGGGTTCTCATGCATGGCATACAAGATCATTGTAGAATCAAGAATGGTGCCTCATTCTGGCATGGATATGGACCCAGGCACTAGCCTGCAGGTTGTTTTCAGGAGAATGTTTCCCAAGCTAGCTCTAGATAGATTACATTTTATATATTTAATTAAGTCATAATTAGGACTGACAGTAAACAAGGATATGATGCTAAATCTCTGGAATAAGAAACAAACTGGCTTCTTCATGCCATGCTAAATAAAATCAAAGACACATACTCTTCTTAGGAGGAAGCAAATTGTTGGTTGTACTGCATTTTCTATGGTTCTGCAAATTGCTGAATCTAAAATAGATCATGGCTCTCACCCCAGAAGATTACTTGGACTCCAGTTTCTTATTCAATGAATACTTTATGAAAAACACTTAAACTTTTATCAGAGCAGCCATCTGACTCAAGGTGAACAATCTAAACAAACAGAGCAATTGCTGTTCCCCGTAGACTTACAGTAAATTTATTATACCATCTTTCGATGTAATAAGGGCTTCTCCTGTAACACCACTTTTCTTCCCTTAACATGACAAGTGTGCAAATATAATTCTTTATCCAGGAAGGCTGATGATCAGGAAAAGATGAAAATTTTAATTTTTGTGCACTGTTGAAGAGTTAGTTCCCTGCACTTGAGGAGGTGAATTTGAGAGAGCCACCTATTAAATTATAGATTCCTGGAGCCTTCTGTGTGATCTAGGAGAAAATCTCCTCAGGAAGGGCACTGATTCCAACTTAGGCTTCCTCCCAACTTAAGCTCCCCCCAACCTAAATGAGTCCTTTGGACCATTAGGAGTTAGATTCAACCTATGAGTACCTCTCACTGTCAAAATATTGTGGAAAGATATGAAGAAGTTCAGGTATCTCTGCATCTCAGCATCATGTTGTCCAGTAGATAACAGAGTTTCCTGAAGAATTTGTCAGAACTGGTTTTAACTGCTTATGTCAAACATTTCCAGAAGCTAATTCCCCATTAACCAGCGAAACAAGGCAATCAAAAGAGCTTTTAGTGAAGAAAAAAAAATAATCACAGCCTCAGGCACAGAAAAACTGCATGACTCTGAGAAATAACTCTGTCCCTGGAGCTCTAGAACTGTCAGAAAATAAGCTAAATTAGAAGATCTGTAGTTCAGAAAACAAAACTATCTGCTATTTTGAGGTGTTTTTTTTTTTTTTGTTAAATGACTAGGCTGCCTTTTTCATTATTTTCTCTAGCTAACTCAACAAAACCCCCCCAAACAGCCCTATTTGTGGAACCCAAGTATTGGCTGAGTACTTAGGTGTAATAAAGTTAACATTACAGACCAAATGTTTCACTTGATTCAATTACAACACCTGATGGCAGGAAGTTCAAAGATCAATAAAATATTATTCTGTTCCAAATCCAAAAAGTAATAAAAACATCTCTAAGAAACATTTTCCTTTGGGAATAATATATTAAGATACCATATACCTCTGAATAAATAAATAAAGAAATAAATATATACAGACAGACAGACATATTCTGTTCTACTTGGAATAACTACTTATAGCTCATTTTGTAATTCTATGGAACATGGAGGAGCAGTTTATATAAGAATATGAAATATATGCAGTATGAAAGCACAATGTAAAATGCAAGAGCTTTCAAGATAATTTAGGCATCACCCTTTCCCTTTTCCTTAATGATTTAAAATTAAACAGAAGTTAATTGACACGAATCTACAATCTGCTCTGTCATCTGTGTTCAAAATAGGATCTTCCTAAAGAGATAAAGGACCTGATGCAAAATCTACTGAAATCAACTTCCATGTTTGAAATTTTAAAGGCAGCAACCCACATTGTAACAGAGCAGGTAAAACTGCCAATAGTTTTACACTAAGTACATTGTTTTAAGGTAAATTATTAAGTTAGAGAAACTGAGGATGGGTTGAATTTTTTAAAATATTCTCTGATCATTGTTGGTGACCTCATAGTCTTAATCTGTTGAAAAGTAAGGTCTTGTTTATTTCTATAGACCTTCACTCAGACAACCTGAAAAACAGACAAATATATTTAAAGGAATCAACACATACTGAAACAAAAAAGACTTGCAGTGTTCTTGGTGAGATAATTGCTAATGATTTGTACATACAAATGAATATCTTTTCAAAGCACTTAAAAATGTACCACGCTACTATGCCATACTTATTTAATGGAAATTGTAGAGGAACTGTACATTGCAGTGACCATTCCACTTCCTTAAGGGCTTCTGAGTGTGCTCTAAAAATTAATTCATTAATGTTGCAGAATAAAGACTTCAAAGTCAGACTTTTTCCACTCAAGGTCAAATAAATATTTTAGGTTTTCTCTTCTCTAATCAGAATGATTCTGGCTTTATTTCCCTTCACCTCCAGCTACTTAGCATTCACTCTCAGATTCTGCCAATTCTGTGGTAAAAAAAAGCCTTTACAGATGCAGCTTGTATGAGACACAGTCACAAAAAAAGTAATTTTTAGCACAAAACACAACAGAAAGAGATTCACTGATACCTTAGAAAATGGTCTGTTGTAACAGCAATTACAACAATCGTTTCAGTGCTTGTGTCCATAACTTGTCTTACCTGTCACTTCAGAAGTAAAAAGGTCAGACAAGCTTATTATAACCAGCAAGACAACGTGATAGCACAGAATCATATCCCTGTTGGTTAATAAAAAAGGATGTGAGTTTGACAATAAGAAAACCTCTATATTAATATCAAGTCAGAGTGCAAGCAAATTTATACAGTCGTTTTTCTCCCAAATTGTCTTTTGTTGACTCCTGTTTCCTGCTTGCAATATAGAAGCTTTCTTAACATATCAGGTCTGGTTTTCAGAGGCTGAGCAGTATTGTGTCTAGTGAAAGTCCTTGTGGCCAGAAACCTGTAGTGAAAACAGAATCACTGAGGGATGCAAGATGAAAGGGAGCTCCAGGCATTTCTGGTTCTGCCTCTGCTCCAAGCAAGACTGACTTCAAAGCAAAATCAAGCTGCTCAGTTTACCCAAGCATGTTTTAAAAATCTCCATGTGTGACATTCCCCATTCTCTCTGGAAACCTGGGCCTGTGCTCAGGTACTTCTGTGGAGATGAAACTTTTCCTTCCATCCACCTGGAATTTTCCTTGTACCACCCTATGATAAATGTCTCTGCTTCTCTCTTTGTGCACCTTTGCGAAATGTCTGACTTTACAACACACATAGGAACACAGAAACCAGATTCCCCTGAGCCTCCCCTTTAAGCTAAAGAAACTCCCAGTTTCTCCCTGTGTGCTGTGTTCTCCAGCCCCTCAGCCATCTCAGTGGCCCCCTGCAAGATTCACTGCAGTCTTTTGAACTATTCCCACTTCTTCCACTACCCAGATGGGTAATTCCGAGAGGACCAAACCATGATGATTTTTCATTTTCTCTTCCCACTTTGTTTACTATGCCCCTCTGGGATGTCTCTTTGCTTCTACCATTTTTTAATACAATTCTAAATTTATCAGGATTCTGATCTTGGTTGCCTTCTGGGCATTGCTACAATGGAAAGTGCAATAGTACTTACCAACAGTAAGCACAAAGGGAAAAAAAAATAATAGGACAAAAAGAGAAATACTTTATCATTAAAAAAAAACCAACCAACCAGCGAAAGAACAAATGAGAAATGATGATTTTTTTTTTACTGTGCCCAGATTATTTCTTTCACAGAGCAAAAGGATAAGTTAGTAGAAACTGGAATAATAACCCATTTTTTTTACTTCATTGCCTGGGGCCACCAATCCTTTTATCTTCCACAGACTCTAGGCAAAGGTCTATATCTTGAGAATGGCACATCCCATTTCCTTTACATTAGAGTGCTCTCTGCAGGACTGTGTTCACCAGTGCCTTTTTCTGGATTGATGCCAATATATCTTCACTGAAAAGGATGTTGGAGGTGTGTTGTCACAGTATAATGGGTGAAGAGAGAATCAGATATGATGTGTCTGTCAAAGCTTCGTGGGATGCTAGATTTCCTATTGTATCTTCAGTGCCACTTGGTGTCTGATCAAGCATGTCCAGGCAGGTTTCATTGTGAAAGACAGACTCTCTCCCTTTTTCAATTGCCTCACAGAATGCAGAATAAACACAACAATCCTTAAGTCTAGACAGAATAACTGTGTAGTTATAATGTTCTTGTTACACAACTAGTATTAATAGTCTCATTCGTGTAAGCAGGTGGCCTTCTGAAGATTACATGACAGCAAAAGGATTAGTGCTCTTCACTTTACTGTTCAGGGATAAATAAATTTTATCACTTAATAAAACTCAAATTACTCTACTAGTCATTTAGAGTTTTATGTAAGCAAGTTTTTCCCCTTTCTGAGTAGACAAGGCAGTTAACTGTGTACGTGAAGAATTCAAAGTACAGAAGATCAGAAAACTGTTAGTTGTTATAGAAATTTTTTGCCCAGAATTTTTCCCCTGTTCCAAAGTGTTTCAAAGTGTTAAGGAGAGTTTTCTTATTTCAAGTTTCTAAATGAATCTTTGGAAAAATAGTCTGCTGTTTATTTCCCAGTTTTAGAGGATTAAAAATAAAAATGTTGTCAAAGAATCATCTGTGAAAATGTACATGAATAGACCATCAAAAATAGTGCTGGTAGAAAAGTTTTGCTCACTTTCATTTTTTCCTCTGTTTCACAGATGAAGGAATCAGTCTCAATAACTAAGGTTATGTAAGTAATTAAGCACTCAGCCCCCAGACTACAATTCAAAGTAGCAAGACCAAGTTCTTGCCTCCTTTCACAGAGCTCACATATATTAAAAGCATTAGATTAAAAGACACAGGAAAATGAGGCTATTGTCCTGGAACAAAATTACAGATCAAGTTACTAAAACCAAACAAACACAAAAATCAAACAGAAAATCTGCTGCAATTGAGTTTATTTGATAATGAATCTCTCAGATTAATTTGGAAAATGTGATTCAGCTTTTGCTTTTTTTAAATGACACAGTTCCATGTAATAGGGCAAAAATGATCTGTGGGGTTTCTGGGTCATCTGTCTTTCTCACAGTATTTTTTTGATTCACAAAGTACTGGAATTTTTACTTTCTGGGTTTGAAAATGCTGATTAGTGTGTCAGAAACCTAAATTTTTTTCCTCAAGAAAATGAAAGAAATAAAATTGTATAGCAATTTGTTGGTTTTCTCCTTTTCCTATTTTTTTTGCTCTTCCTTTTTCTATGAGAATTACTTAGATTGGTCTAAAAAATTCCATTAACATACAGCACTCCCTCTTAAATTAACAGTTTGTAATGCTTAATTCTTTTACATATTATAGAGTTGGCTCTTTCATGAAAATTAATAGTTCTGTGAAAATATTAGATCAGTGCTCGGTGATGGCCAAAAATCATAGTGAGTTCTAGTGGATTATTAGGAAAAGAAGAGAACATGAAAGGTACTGCAATGCCACTGCCATGCTGTTCTAAAATGGTTTCTTGGCAAATTTTTCTTCCATTCTTTCACCACAAAAAGGCTATAGGCAAGGTCAGAAAACATATGGATAAGGTCAACAGTGAGGGTAAAAGGTATGGGAAGATTCTGTATGAGAAAAAATAGACAAGGACTTTTCAAATTAGGATGGAGTTAACTGAGGTGATGAAAAAGATACATAAAAATCCTATGAAATCAAAACAGACCAGGAAGAAAGAATATGCATTCTTTCATGCAGGTCAACCTTACCAAAAAACCCAAGGAGCCATCAAATAAAGCTAGAAGCCAGTAGATTAAAGAAAAGCAAAGGAGGATGTTCTTCACACAGTGCTAAACTAAAAAATTTCTTGCCAGCATAGCTTTGAAGAGAAGCAAGATTGTGTAAGAGAGAGAAATCTGCAGAGTGGTAATATACAGAGAAGTCACTTCTGCACTAGGAAGTCTGCAATCTGAAAATCCTTTATGCTGGAAGAGTAGTCAGGGCTCTTGTCACTCTTGTCGCTAATTTTCCTTATTCCTATATTCTTTTCCTAGATGATGATAGGGAAGGCAGAGGCATGAGGCCATCCATGGTTGTGTGGCAGTGACCACCAGATAAGTGCCTTTCCTATATGAACATACTGCATGAACATGAGCTTCAGTCTTCCCTTATATCTATCAAAAATGCATTTCTTCTGCCTTCTCCCATCCATTGCAAACATAAAATTTTATCTCTGGCCAAATGTACCAGATTTTGACTTTCTCCGTATTCTGCAGGCTGCACAAACCACCCAGCCTCTCTGCAAATTGAATTAATACAACCCAAGTGAATCCTCTTGCTCTAAACATCATTCAGAAGTAAAGTCAGAGATGATTCTTTTTACTTGTCTGATTTGCATCATTTATGGCTGGCAATGCTGCTCATCTGACTTGTTACCCTCAAACTGGTTCTTAGTGATTGGAGGAGGGGTCTCAGAAGTGGATGTCTTGGTGTTGGTGACACTCTATGTATTCTATATGCCAGGCTCTCTGAGGCCACTGTGCAGCTTGGTCAGAGCAGCCACTGCATCTGATCCATTTTCTAGGCCAACACCATAGATTCAAACCAACATTCTAGATTTCTGTCTTAAAACACAAAGGCTGAAGTCACAATGACAAGCCCCCCCGTTCCATCTGGTATTTTAGAATCATAGGTTCATACAATACTGTTGGTTGGGAGGCATCTCTAGAAGTTGTCTTTTTAAATTCTATTCTGCATCTTTCTGAAGGAAAAACCTTTAGACTGCAGGAGCAGCCAATGTTACTCATCTTGCACTTAGGCTCCAAAATCTAAGCGCTCTCCTTGGCTTTTTCTGCCTGCTGAAAAAAGTTGTTCCTGCCTTAGTGTCATGGCTTCTGTTGATGTTTCTCATGTGCACAGTACTGTCCAGGCATTCTAGGACTGAGCTAGTATTCAGGTTTGAGATTTCCCTTAAAAAGTACAGCACACAAAAAGTATGTGTCATAAGGAGCTTAAGGAGTGGATTACACAATGATGAATGCAGAGTCCATGGTACTGACAAAGAGACAGGCACCCATTCAAGAAGAAAGGGCTATTAAATAATTTTAGCACAATATTTATATTTAGGGAAGGAATAAATGTTTGTTAAACATCAATCTAATAATAGGAAAACAGAAAGAATCTTCTTGGTTTTCTTTACAAGAAAAATTCAAGAGGTAGTTTATTTCATAAATTTATTTTAAAAGCTCAGTAGCTTCTAGTGGAAGATAAATCTAATGGAAGTCTTCATACACTAGAATTTCTCAGACATTATGTATTTTCTAAAAAGAATTTTGTGCTCTGGTGAGTTATTTCTATCTTGTTTTCCACATTATTTTTTATTTTTTTTCCTGGCACTTCTGGTGAAATTTAAACTTTTAAATATGTGTTATTTCAATGAACCTTACCAATGACTAATTCAATGTCATTTGGCACTCTTCTACAGAATTAAACTAGACTGCATAAAATAGATCTAAATACAGACAATCTAATTAATTTCTGCCCCCATGTGTTTTGTGTGAGATGATATATTACATGAAGGAAGGATGGGGATGGAGAGTTGGTGATATTCAGCTTCAACAGATGTGCTGCAGTACTAGTACTTATGGAAAGAGCAGTCCTAACTGCCTCAGACAGTACTGAGTCCAAACTTCATGCAGTATTTAGCACACACTGAGTGAAAGAGTCTGCAACCCAAGAAAGGATTTCATAAGTTTAATGATAAAAGGAACAGGGAAAGAAGAAGTGAGATGGCCAGTGCTGTAAATTTGCATTTTCAAAAGCCATTATAACTCTGCCAGTAAAAGCATCCAGGATTTAATCTTATAAGAAAATATTAGCAAGCAAGCTTTGCTGGTAATTTTTGTTAGACAGATGGTGATCCCCATTGGGAGGAATCTATACTGGAGCATGAGAATGGAGCAGAACAAAAGCACATTGTGTATGTGGTTGAAGGGATGGGAAAGATTTGAGCTTAAAACTCTGGTTCATTCCAAAGGACCAGTAAATGCCATACAAAATTTGTTATTTAATCATCTTTAACCAGTTCAACTCAATACAGAACCCCTTTCAGAAGTTTTCTGCCATTTCTTCTTGTCTTATTAATTTTCAGTTCCTGGACCAAACTTCCAGGAATCCTCCAAGGAGAGAATATTCTTCTGGTTATACAAATTGGTTTAAATATGATGAAAATCTTAATAACATTTATCAGGAGATGTTACAACAGGCTAAGCTACAACAATTGCAAACTTATCCATAGGGTTATTATTTTAAAAATACATAAATACTTGCACACATACATACTAGTAAGTTCCATGACTGATTATTTATATGTTTCTTTTATCTACCTGTTTATTACAGCTTCAGGGCAAGCAATTTCCTAGAATTCTCTGTACTGATGTCATGGTAATGAAGGTGTCAGATATCATAGAATCATAAAATGGTTAGGGTTGGAAGGCATCTTAAAGATCATCAAGGCTTGAGTGGTGCAGCAGGTTAGCATGCAGTTATACAGACAAACCCGAGCAATGCCGAGGCTGTGGGTTCGAGACTCAAGCCTCACCCTAACAGTGATGAGCTCTAGTGGTGCAACCAAGTTAATGCAGTGCTGAAACAAAGCAGCTAACCTCTCTGCAGGCCTGCTCAGGACTGAGCTGAGCCTGTGTCTCAGGCCACACCTTTTATTGGTCCCCTGGTCCTGCTCATGCGCAGTTGGGGCCCACCCTAATTGGGCACAGGTGGGCTTAACACAAGCTCATGCCCACTCCCTGGCAATTAGGGGCACCTGGTTGCCTTGTTACACTACAGGATGAAAACCATTTTTATAGAGGGCAGTTATCCCACAGAAATACCATGTGGGATTTAGTTCTGCTTTTAACTGAAAGATTTTACATTCTTAGTATTACATTCACTTGTCACATTTTTTGTACCAAGAAAGACAGTCCAACAACTCACTACAGCTAAGCATGTCCTTGTTCTATGTTTTTTATGTCACATGAGCTACTTTTTTTTCTTGTTATGATGACGTATTGGGGGTTTTTGTTTTGTTTTTTGTTTGTTTTTTGCTTGTTTAGGACACACACTTAGTAGCAGCCTTCTAAAACCTAAAAGGAGTTCATCAAGAAGATGGAAGGAGGCTTGCCACAGTGCTGTGTGCCAGCACAAGAGATAGGGAGTACAAGTTGAATCAACAGATTCAGACTGGACAAAGGGAGATATTTTATCACCATGAAGACAGTCAAGCAGTGGATCAGGCTGACTGGGGAGGTTGAGCAATCTTCAACCTTGAACATTTTCAAGGCTGATCTGGGTAAAGTCTTAATAACCTAGTCTGACCTCATAAGTCACCCTTTTTTGAGTAATAGGTTAGACTGGATGACCTCCCGAAGTCACAGATGACCACAATATTCCTATTGTCCTACAATCAACCTAGAAAACATCTGGAATTTGTGAAAGCGCAAAGAAACAATTCTTTCCAATATTAGCACTGTTCTAAATATGGCCATTAACACAATGCAAAAAAGTAATTTCCTTTGGCACAAAGACTTTGACTGTATAATTAGCTTCAGAAATTTTGTAGCTCTTGGTCTACATAAAATTAATTATACTCAGTACTTTCTCCACATGCACTCAGGGACAGTGTGGCAAAATAAGAATTTATGTGAATCAACTTAAAAAAAACCACTGTGACTTCAGTTTTCCCAGAATGATCTGCAATTTTTAATTATATTTGAGAGAGAAAGAAATTGGTTTTGTATTTACAGGCGTTTTTAAAGAAAGAAATGTGTTACTCAGCACAAAGTCCTTTTTTTTTATGAGAGATTTAAACATGTGCATATATCTCTAAATAATATTTCCTACTCAGATCGTATAGGGGTAGAGTACACAGGAATAAGGAGAAGACTTTCAGTCTCATACTAAACACTTTCATATGAAATAGATTGAACCTGAGTGTTCAACACATACAAGAAAGAAAAAAGTGATAAACCTGTTGGTTATAATATAAACGGGTAGGATTGCACATGGAAGCATGGGTACTTTTCCCAGATATGTTGTTTTATACAAGGTGGATCAAGTTAATCAAAGGAAATCTGCAGCATCTTTCTTCCCCAGAATATGTAGGCTGTTAAAACACCCTTTGAGGAGGTTGCAGATATAGGATCATATCTTTTGAATAAATCATAGAACTGGAAGACAGGTCTCTAAGTGAATGCTCTAACTCCTGACCTGCTGGCAGACACCAGCTCTTCCATTATGGGTTTCTCTGCTTTTGTGCTTCACTTCCAGTTTTAATTATTAGAGCCTCTCAGCCTTTTTTTCTTCTACCAGCTTATGCTAAAGACTGAAAATCTGCAGTTTAGCAGGGAGAGTACATACAGTTGTTGAATGAGAGATCTGGCCTAAGTTACTCAGCATGAGAACCCTATGATGAGCACAGAAACCAGACTTGCCTCACACAAGCTAGCAGGGCTAGTATCAAGAAGCAGAAGCAACACTGTTGTAGGAGTGAGTGACTGGCAATATTTATACATCCTTATTCCATGTATCTGAGAGCTGAGAGGAAAGCCCGCTGCTCTACCGAGATGTATATCTTGTGTACTGGGCTCCTCCAGCAGCTCCCTAAGGGGTCATTTTAGGACAATAAAGGCTTGTTCTTGCTTGGATGAAAGTGTTACAGAAGGTTCTTTGCCTGAGCATCTGGGTGGACTACAAAGAGGCTTAGATATAGCAGGAAACAAATTTTTCTCCCTTTTCCCAAGCACACGTACGGCTCTCTACTACTTAACTGGTAATGGGGTACCAGGCAGCTCTGACTCTTCCTCCTGATACCACATGGTCTTTCACAGTTATCAAGTCTGGTCATATTTTATCAATAACATATCTTCAAAAAATATCAATAACATATTTTAAGTGTTTTTTCCTAACATTTCTGTGCAACTGTTAGTAAACAGAGTAAGGCTAACTTTGAGAATGTTAAAGTAAACATTATTGCAAACTAACCCAAGGATTAAATCACCAAAGAATATAAACACTCAGCACCTCTCAAAAATCCTTAACAAAAGTATGTGAAAAAGTGCTATGTATAACTGAACCCCATGCTTTATCTTGCATTGTCTTCTAACACAGAAGAACTCTTTGGGAACAATAATTCTGCTGGGAAGAAGCCTTAAATATTTCAAGTAAAATCACAGGTATTTAAAAAAAGACAGCAACCAGCCCTAAACATGATTCTGGGCAGCCTAGTTTAGCAGTTTTCTGAAACCTCACTCTAGGAGCTACTTTTAACGATTATTTCCCAGCTCCAATGCAATCCCCACAAGAGAAAAGAAAATAAAAATGTACAAGTAAAGCCAAGCTAACTTCTAAAGCATGAGTTTAGGAAACTAACTCAAAACACAAGAGGTTGGAAAAAAATTGCCAGAATTTTAAAGAAAGAACTTCATTGTGCCAATATGGTTTTATTCTGAAACAGAAATGTATTCAGTAAAGTTTCATATTTGAATACCTTTGATTAGAATGCTAGTTCTTTTATGGTACCTTTCACACAAAGCTGTGATGCTATTTGGGAATGAAAGAAGGTCTAGACAAGATGATTGGGCAATGACACTTTTATTAATGGTTGTAACTTGCAAGTGTGAGTGCTACTGGATTCTTACAACAGATAGAAATTTAAGTGCATGTTTGGTTGACCCACACTGACAGCTAAGCTTCCACTCAGTCTTTTGCTGACACCCTGCCAAGTGTGATGGGGGAGAAAATTGTAATGGCAAAAGCAAGAGAAACTTGTGGGTTTGGATAAAGACAGTTTAATAAGTGAAGGAAAGGAAGAAAACAAATGCTGCGAAGACTCACCACCTCTCACTGGCACGTTGATGCCCAGCTACTCTCTGATCAGTGGTTGCTTTGGAAAAACTCCAGTTTTGTTGCTGAGCACAACATTATATGTCAAGGAATATCCCTTTGGTCAGATGGGATTAGCTGTCTTGGCTGTGGCCCTTCCCAAGACCTTGCCTAACCCCAGCACCCCAGCCTACTCACAGGGTGAGAAAGAGAGAAAATCTTGACTCTGTGCAAGCACTGCTCAGAAACTGCTGAAAAATGAATGTGTTGTCAACACTGTTTCAGACATAATTCCAAAACAGAGCACTGTATGGGCTGCTGTGAAGAAAATTAACCCCATTCCTGCCCAGCCCAGTACAATGCGAGCAAAGCAGAACCCCACTGAATTCTTGGTATTCTATATTATCAAATGCCGATAATTTTCAGGAAACAAATAAGTACTTAGAGTGATATGGGCTAGACCCTTCAAACATATGGGACAAATGCAGTTCTGAAGAAGCCATCATAAAGTGGCCATCTATTTTAGCGAAAAATGTTCCAAAATGTTCCAGAACAAGAGAGGATTTCTATGTAGAAACTCTCCTGACAGGAATTTCTTTTGCCATGCTGAAACAGAGCAAATGGTTTATGCAATAAAAGCAAAAAGTAGATACACAGATGTTTTCAGAAGCTCTATGTAAAATGTTTACTATTATACTTAAAAGTGGAACAATTAGTACCAAACACAATATTAACTCGGTTTCAGTGAACATCCTTTAAAGAAGAAAGAAACTGTGGGTTTTATGTCAATAAAAATTAGTTGTCAGTACATGAACAATAACTCTGAATGGAGAATTATTTGCAGTGAAGTAAGATAACATTCAAAAATTAAAACTACCTCACGGAGTATTAATAATGATATTAATATCAAGATGAAACATGTTAAGAGACAAATATTAATTTCTTCTTTGAAGAACTACATAATTCTTAGGTCTCTATATTTTTTGTTATTTTTCTCTCATTCCTTCTGTAATGATGGTGTCAGAGGTTTAGTACCTGCATGATCCCTACAGCTGACACCCACTACTGGCATAAACAGTAGAATCCCACAACAGGTTTTATTTAACATTCCTCTCCTGTTCAGCAAAACCCAGCTTGTGAAGTGATGTGACACAAAAAACATCAGAAGCAAACCTATTAGCAGAAGCAATCAGCCATTACTTGATAATCACTAAGCAGTGCTGTGCAATTCTCAAGAGTACACACTCCCTTGCTATAGAGGATGAAAGGCAATCATAAATTTCTCGAAAAAAAGATACTCATTACATAGCAGTACCTGCCCAGAACTCTCTAGAACAAGGATATTTTTTCTCCTTTGTGTATATGTGTTTTTAATAAATTTTTGAGGCTTCAAATAAGCCAAAAGCCAGATGACTAAATTGCTACCTCAAAACCTAGTCTTCTTTTATCACTTTGCTAAGTGATTATAGAAGACTATTTTGAACTGAGCTTTCCAGACTTGCAGAGAAATCCCGTTCTTAAATAAGCAGATAGGAAGAGCTGTTAATGCCGTGGGATTGTGATCACATATCACATAAGGTTGAACACCTGAGTCTAGAACTCAGGTCTCCTTACAGAAGTTACCCATTACTTACATAGATTTTAGCACAGATCTGAAGGACTGGTGAAATCTAATGTGGCCACAATTCATATAAATCAGAATCTGAGTTGAATACATGGCCTCAGTTCCTAATTGCTATACTCAAATCTAACGTTGAAATGTCAAGTCTCTCACTGTGCCAGCTTTGCTATTGACAGTCACAAGAAGTGTCTGAGGCAGTCCTCTCTTTCTAAAAGCAATCTAGCATTCAGCCAGGCATGCAAGCAGAATGACAGAAAGCCACAAAGCTTTTCCATGACGATGCATTCTTTGTTTAGGAATGATTTCTATACCAAGAAGCGAAAAGGAAAATGTTTCTTCATTGCACAGACACACACAACACCTTCATTGATCTTGCTGTACAACTATACCTATAACATGGATTCTTGTTATTATAATTTATGTGATGCCCACGTGTAAATATTATCCCACAGACATGCCAAACAGTTTAATCCATCCTTCCTGCCCTCTAAGCATTTCTTGCCCAGAAATCCAGCTGTCAGTTCTATCCTTCCTAGATGGAGGACAGTTTGAAGTTTGCCTCTGTCCTTGCAAGCCCATTCAGCTCAAACTACACTAACATTGAAAGGATTGGAAGAGGCTGAAATTATTCATTTGAAACAACCATATGACACGCATGAAGAAATGAAATAAAACCATATATTTAATATTCTTATGCAAAAAAGGGTTGTCTTACCTCTATTCACCCAATCAATTGCAGAAGTTTTCTCAAGGTGATTCATCATACATGTCATCTTGTCTCATTTTAGCTGCATCAGAAAGGAGATCTGAGCTGTGTAGCACTGTAGCTTTATGAGCAGTCTCCCTCCAGAACCGCTGAAGAGTTTTTTTCGGCCTTTTTTTTCAAAACTAATTTTTCTTCTAGTTTACTGAAGAGATAGTTGGTATTCTTCCCATTAAATTAAAGACTCTATCTTAGACTCTATCTTAAGGATTAAAAATGCTGATTTGGCATGTCTGTTCTGCTGCAGCTTATTAACAACTCTTTGATTCAGCAGGAGGTAAAAATTTCCTTCCTCTTTTATGTTTGGTGACTGAATGTCATCTTTCTCCAGGATCTACCATTCATGCCTACCTTATATTGCTAAACATATGAAAAAAATACTAGCTAGCATTAATGAACACAATTTTGATGGAGGCAAGGTGCAGCAACCATTAGCTACTTCAGGAAAACATGAGGTTGAGGTGAAAGGTTTTGGAAACAAGTTTTCAAAGGTTATTGTAAACTTGGCCAAAAAATCATGAGGCTTTGTAACCCTCCATTGTCCCTGTTCTACCACAGAAGAAGAGGAGGAATACAAGAGAATTTTGGCATGCTCTACCTATTCTCTAAGCTCCATGTTAGAAAGTCAGCTTAGTGTAAGGCCTCACTCTGTCCTTTTGCTGGTCACTAACTTGTCACTCACTTTCTTGAGGGCATTTATATTTAACACTGAGTTGAATTTTCATACTGATTTAATTTTTGAATATAAAAATCTAATGCTAATGTAACCACCCCAGGTACTAAGTTGGATTCTGAGAAACTGATGTTATTTTGTTGTGAGTGGTACAACACTTTTTAAAAATTAGGATCCCCAATGAAATTACTCCTTTCCAGAATCTGGAAAAAAAAATTAATTTGTCTGCAGATAATTTGAAATGGCTGTTCAATTTCAACACAGTTTATTTTGTCAGAGCTAAAAAATACCAAACCTAGAAGTATCACCCCCACCTTTTCCACCTAAATTCCTCTAAAAGACTAAATGGATAGCTTAAAAAAGAAGAGAAGGGTTGGGACGACCCAGTTGCTGGCTTCTTCTACTCCAAGGAGTGTTGTAGAGAAAAATGGATTAAGATGCTTCTTAGAGGTGCACTAAGAGAGGGGCAGAGACAATATTCAGACTCAAAAAAGGTAAGTTCCAGGTGGATAGAAGTTCAAAATTCACCTTTACAGGAGTGTCTGAGCACTAACATAGGTTGCCCAGAGAGGTTAGGGAATCTTTATCCATGAAGTTTTTCAGAACATGCTGAGATGAACTCCTGAGAAGCTTAATCTAGCTTTGAAGTCAGTCCTGTCTGGAGCACTAACTAGAATACAGATGAGTCCATGCATTTACTGTGGGATCTTGGCCAGAAGCACATTCATAATGATCCCCTACATACTAGTTCTGGTATAGAAGAAAAATAACCATGTTTCAAGCAGAACCAGTGGAAAAGACAAGATGCTTTTGCAGCATAACAGCTCTACTCATTTGCTTACCTTCCACTGTCTTTTATTACCATGGTATTTCAGTTCATTACAAACATGAATGCTTTTACTTTCTATTAACCATGTATAGCATTAACTCCACTTCACAGACAGTGAATTAAATCCAGATTAAAACACTAATTATCTCACCTGAAGCTCAAATGGAGATGTGGCACATTCCAGAGCAGAAACATGTCTTCTAAATAATATTCTAGAGCCTTAGATTTAGCATTCATTGTCTCAAGAGGAGTTGCTTGCCTTATTACTAAACAGTAAAATAGTAACTGAGGTACCAAAGCATCCCAAATGTTCTTTGCTTCCTTCTGTATATTTTGTAGCATACAAATGTGTCATGTGGTAATGTGATTTAAAGGATAAAAGCTAAACTCTTTAAGAAGCTCTGACCTGGATCAAAGCAACTGCTGATTATATGCCAGTACAGATAATAACTGAGAGTCAGATGGAATATTTACGGTATTCAAATATTTGCGCTGTTGGCAAGGAACCTTTGCATAAAGCTCAGTACTAAATAGTGGACCAATCAGCAGCTGTAAATATTTTATTAACATACATACTTTTAAGCAAATTTTGAAGCAGAAATCCCCAGCTATATGCTCAGAATTGATAGGGCAGGTATCCTGCCATAATTTGTCTCCAGTCCATCATCAACGAAATTACAACAAAAGAGATCTGAAGATTGTTTAAAAAAAAAGTAAGAAAATGAAGAGGGTTAGGAATAATTTTTCAAGCAAAATGATAAAGTAGTCAATTTATGGAAATCTGAGCTCCTATGAAGTTTGCATTTTGATGGGAGAAAGAAGCATAATAAATAATAATAAAAAGGAAAACCACAATAGTTTTGACTGGCTGCATCAAAATAAAACCTTCATTAAAATAAAATAAACCTTAACTTATTTCCTTTCTAACAGAAATTTTTCAACATATTGCCCCTTAAGTAACACAGAAACTTAAGCCTATTTTCCTGCAGGAATACAATCCCCTGAGATATGGCCCGGTTGTCATGCTGCATTCCTCCCCTATCCTGTCAGACAACACCCTTACCACCATATCTACCATAATGTCCTCCTTGTCCACCTGCACTGCCTCTGCCTGTGCCCTGACAGTGCTATCAGTCCTATCCATCACCCTCTGCCAGAAGAAAAGCAGGAAGCAGCCTATGTGGTTGTTGGTCCTTCCCATGTCCATCAGACCCACCTGCCAGTCAGCTGCCTGGTGCCTGCTGGGACCTCTGCCAGAGACCACAGGCTCCAGATCTGCTGCCAGTTCCTCTCTTCTCATCCCTTCTCAAGGTTAAAGATGCTTGCAGCAGATCCATAGCTTTGGCATCTCTGTTGTCCTGGCATGTCAAGTTTAAAAAGAGATGAAAAACTTCTAGGACTGAATGAGACACAGAGCTCAAATAAACTTCCTCAGGAAATTAGGATTAAAGCATGCAATATTTATATTTGTATTTATCTATTAATAATGCAATGATTAGAGAGAGTGAAGGACTTTGGCCAGCTACTCCATAGATTTAATTAAAAGTTAAACACAGAGGCCCAGACGAGGCAGAAAATATGTTCCCAGACTGCAGTCACTGGGAACCTGTTTTAATGGGAACAGAGATGAAGTACTGCAGAATCTAAAATAAGTGTGGGACACACTGATCCTACAGAATTTGAAAAGCTGATGAATGGAAAATATAAATAAACATTTTCTGGTTTACCTGATGGAGAAGTGACAAACACATAAATACTGTTGATTACAGCACAGATGTGTGAGTCATAGTTGTCTTCTTGCTGGAAGTTTATGCTTTAAAGACAGTCTCCTAATCCCCTTGCTGCTGTGCTTTCTTACGTCAATATTTAGGAGCATTTTAACAGATGTTTACTGACAGCTTTCTGTGTCTAAAAGAAGCACAGCTCTTCCAGGAACTTCCCTACAAAAAAAAAAACAAAACCAAAAAGCAAACCCCAAAATCCCCCAAAAAACAAAACAAAAGCCTTCAATGCTCACATGAGAGAAGGAAAAAGAATCTTTTTCTTTTTCATGCACCAACACTTACAGAATTTTTGCTTCAGGTGTTACAATCAACATCCATTGGAAGTAAAAAAACACCATGTGATCATATATTATAGAATTGCCTGACTTGGACTAAAATGGGGATACAATCACCTGCATATTAACCAAACTAATCCCAGTTGGATGGACCAATGAAAAAAGACCAAAGATAACATAAAGGGACTGTGCAGAGACACACTAGTGGGGGACATCAGAAGCAGGACCTGAGAGCACAGTGACATTGCTGTGCATTTTGCCTTTTGTCCTTGCTTTCTAATCCTCCCTCCACTTATATTTCCAACTTTCTTGTCCACTGTGACCCAGATCATGCCATTATAAATCCTTATCCTCTTTTTCGTTTTTGGGGCCTCCTAATTTTTGCTTCCCCTCCAGATCTTCCCAATTCAGTGTTCAGCCAGACTCTCCCTGACTCCCCGTATCTCATTCTGCCAGTCACTGCCAGGGTCAGATTCCTGGGTTTCTACAAACTAATCCTCAGACTGTCCAGGTGATCCCAGTCTCTTCTCTGAAACCCATCCCTGTGTTTTTCACCTCTGCAGTGAAAGTGCAAAGTTGTCTATTTTGTTCTAGAATGAATCACACTGAATATGGCTTGCTTTCACAGGTATATGCCTAACAACACTGTGCAACACCTTTGAAAGAACAAAAGCCTTTATCTTAAAGAGAAAAAGCAATATTGATGGTACTGACTCTGAGCAATCCTATACCATTTTCCTACTGTACAAATAAATTGGTCTTGGATTTCAGCATCATTAAAGATGAAGGCTAGCAAGTACACCATTATCTTGTATTTTTGCCATCCTTTATGGGCTCCATTAGACTGATGAAAGCTTTCTGACACCTTATAGCCCTTTCTGACAACTTTCTTTTGTGCTCTTCTCTAGAAAAGCAGAGGTTTAAGAAGAAGGAGATGCAGTTCCTCTTTTACATACTGAAACCTATCACCAAGCACCTCAAAGAGCTCTTTGTTAACCATGAAATAATACGCAGAAGTGATTAATTAACTACAATGATGTGAAATCACCTGGGAACTTGTGTTGGCTGTTTATGTTGTTCTCCCATCACAGAATTTGCTGGATATGGCACATGTTCATACTATTTTCGCAAAAACTATTTGCAAATTCACCTTTTGTTCCTTAGTGCATGATCTGAAATTTTAAAGTGAACATGGGGAAACTGTCTGGTTTGAGTGCTGCAGTATTTGCCTATGATGTGCTGGCAAGAGCCATTTGGGATGTATAACAAAATTTTGTGCTCATTTGTACATCCCACTTTATGCATGTTCAATTAATACAGATTTTATCACTGGAAAACTGAGGTGAGCTCAAGAGTAATTGTGTACATTGTGGCATGTGGCAAGGCAAATTACAGAGTATAGACCTTCCTGGGCATCTGTATCCCTAGCATAAAAAGCTATCTCTTTTCTCTGTTGTATTTCTGATCAACAACCATATTCTTCCTGGCTGCGTGAGGATTAAGAGTCCAAGTATTGGATTCTTGATTAGCTAGTGAAAGCATGCTTCTCATTTTAGTGTGAAAAAATGAGGAAAAATGGCAATATACCCTAGACTAGAAGGGTTAAAATATGTTTTTCTCTCTACATAGCTGTGCTCCAAGGTATCATTTTGTAGTAAAAAAATGCAGTTGTATTTTATTGGATAACAAAAAGTTTGCTATACTGTCCTTCTATCAGTCTTATTCCTCAAGCTTGCTCATAAACATCATTGCCTAAATTTAGCGCTGGATATATATCTAACGATTTTATTTCAAAGCATGTTATGACTGTCTTGGTCTCAGGTCAGCTACAGTCCATGCTGCAGTGATAACCATTGTACCTCTGTAACACCATTGACCACTGACATCACTGTCTCAGTGAACACTCTTAAGTAAAGAATGATAGCAATATACCAAATCAATATTTCCACCTTATTCCCTATTGCTATGATTAGACATTGAAAAAGAATACTTCTTCTTGTCAGAATCCATAACTTCGATTCCTTTTTACTTCAGCAATATGATTCTAGTTTCTGAGCTACACAATGAGGAAACAGCATGCAACCAGCAGCAGCAACAAAATTCTGGCAAAATGTAAGCTAGGGTTGAACATCTTTTCTCTGCAATCACAGTAAATTCCTGGGAGAGGAATTCCTTAATCCCAGGGGACAGAGTGGGAGTGGGACACCACTCTCCCTATCACAGATCTCTTCTTGTCTTAGAATTCCTAGTGCTTAATTAAGGGAACCAGAGGTACTTATATGAGCAAGAGGGAAGGCAGAAAACATGGAGAAAGTAAGAAAGAAATTGCTGTGGGATTGACAAAGAGAATGAAAGAGGGAACATGGGGGTAAAAGAAAAACAAAACAAACAAAACACAACTCTCCAAAATAAGCCAGAGGGAGGAGGTGGCCAGTGTGCAGAGACAAGTGGAGGCCAAGATGGACAAGACTGGGCAACAGGGACTGTTGTGACAAGGATGTTGCCAGAGTGGAAAAAAACCAAACCCAAATAACCAAAAAAAGGAAGAGACAGTGGATTGGCTAGCAAGTACAGGATGAGAAATATGAAGCCTGAAGTATAAGCAAAGACATTCACTGTGTCCTTATGATATTGTTGAGGGAGTACTTCATTTTCTAGAAATTAATCCAAACATCTTATATCTATCCTATCAATGGCTACTCCCAGCTGGTGTGAATAAAGCGCCTCCATGTTGCACAACACTTGGAATAAACCCTAGCTTGGTATCTGTTGCACAGTCTTTTTTCAGTCATAGGTTTATCTAAAAAGCCATGTCCTTCCTGCTGAGCATTTTTATGTTCTAAACCATCCACGCTAGCACATTTCTTTTGTTTAACTACTCTGTTCAGAGTTATGTTCCAAAAACGTCCATCAGAAACTTCCCTGCTACTTTCCTCTTCATTGGCAGAGAAATTTTCTTGGTTCTGAAGCAACTGGTTCAGTCCAGCACAACACAACACAAAGCATGCAGCTATGCTGGCCTCCATTTTGCCCATCTTTCAACTTGAGATATATTAGAGGGCTTAAGATTCAGAGTGCCTTTGTAGGTCACCCAAAATAATGAAAGAATCATTTTTCTATCACTTATTCCTGACTTCTAGAGCTTTCTGTTGAGTTTGTATGTTTAATGGGCATGTGCTGTGTGCAGAGGGTCATATTAAGCTATATAGTCCAATAATAATAATGTGATAAAGATATGTACACTTTGTTTGTTATCTGTTAATTTCAATCTGATCACTTTTTGTGTCATGAGTGCTGACATTACATACTCCTTGACACAGGAAGAGTGTGCTAAGATCACCTAGAATTTACTCCATAAAACCATCCAGCAACTCTTGCTCCAAGTTATTTTCACTCACTCCCACTTTCACAGTGGGACAGGGAATCCTTGTACAGTGCTCACAGAACAAAAAGTGGTTTTTAGGTATTATGAAGACTATGCATTTGGCATCTGTCCTAATGTGGTAAATGAGGTTTTCAGGAAGATCTTCAGAAAGGTGAAGTTGGAACAGGTACTAATAAAATTGTGTGATATAATGTTAAACAAATGGATAAAGAAGCAAGGAAATCTCCATGTATGTGTTTTTCAATTAAGAAGAGAAAACAGGAAAAAACAGGTAACAAAGAAGAGAGCTTCCTTAAGTGGAAAATAACATGCACATAGAGTTTACTATAGCATGAAAGGAAAACTGCTTTAATATTTGATTATTTTCTTCTTCAGGGCAAAGCTCTCATTATCTATATAAAATGCTGGAGTTTCCTAATCTTTTTTTTTCCTTATTCCTGTAATCTCTCACATGATATTTGATGGTTGCATAGATCATAGTGGTCCATGGCTCAATGTCCAGGTGAAGATCAGTGACAATTGGTGTCCCTCAGAGATCCATACTGGGATCAGTGCTGTTTCATATTTTTATGAATTACATAGACAGTGAGATGAAATGCACCCTCAGGAATTTTGCAGATGACATAAAGTATTGTAACAATAAAAAGATACATGCTCATTTCATAAGCCCACAGGCAGCTACCTGGAGTGGAATAGGTATTTTTCCCACCCTATCTTCTTGCCAGGCATTGCTGATGGTAGAAACTCCTACATCTTCATCAGAGACTTCTGCCTTCAAAATACATCCCTGGTTAATGCTCTGACCAGACTGGCAGTCGACTGAGCTGATGGAGCCTGGATCTACATCAGCGTTTTGGCTTAGGCCTGTTCTCTAAGCAAATCACCCAGTACTCCTCATTTGCTTTGTATTTGTTCCATTCACACTGCAGTTTTCATAGACCCAAACTAGACAGCTTTTTAGAGCAATCTAAAATAGGAATATCCTCTCCAAGTGCTTAGCAAACAGTCTCTACCTCCTAGGGAGGAGTAAAGATACAAACTGCAGAGCATCCCAGCATTTAACCATTAAGAGCTCATGCAACACCCTGAAATGATTTTCAGGCAATACAAAGGCCAAATAGTAACTGTGTGTCCATATTTACTGAGAAGTTCCAGCCTTCTATTCTTTGTAAATTCATTGCTCTTTTCTCACCCATCCAACTATGTTCTGTTTCAATAATGTTTCTCATCTTTGCCTAATCCACATTCTTTTGCCATGTCCTACTGAATCTCATATCACCTTCCATTAGTAGCAGTAGTAGTAGTAGTAGCAGCAGCAGTAGCAGAATTATCTTCCTCCATTTTCTATTATTATGCAATAATAATATTTTTGCTGCTGCAATGGTGATATCTACTCCAAAAAATGCCAGATCTGAGCATGAATGTAGAAAAGCTGTCACCAATATGCAAAGAAAAATTAGGGACAGATTGTTGATTTGAGAGGAATTCGGATGGAGAAATAGGGATGCAAGGGCTGTGAGAAGGTCCATCTAATTCTGAAAAAAAATGAAGTAAAAGGGATGAAATAATCAGAAGACAAATACAGGGCAATTCTTTGGCAATAGCAACGTGTATGTGTGCAAATGATAGCAAATCTGACTGGCAATACCTGGTTCACTGTGATAGCTGACTGATCTCTCTACCAGGTCTACTGCCATATGACTTGGTGCAGGGAGAAATAGACTTGCACCTTCATAGTCAAAGAATTTTAATTCAATTGAGACTCTTGATCTGATTCAATAGACTTAAGAACAAGAGTTAACACCTTCATAGCAGTTCATACTAGCCTGCACAATGGTAATCACGAATTAGTATTTTCAGTATGCTATTTGACTGATTTGATTATTGAGTATTTTGCTGTTCTTTGCCAATTTCCTCATAGTCATTAATCAATAAAGACCTTAATCAGTTTACACTGGTTGTATTTTAAGTCTCTAGTTTAAAAGGGGAGTGTTAATCTCAGAAACGCTATGTCTCTGAGCTTGGCACCTGTACAGACACCCTTATTCAGGAACCATTACTCAGAAGAGTCCAGAAGACATAATAAATAGTCTCTAGGGTTCTCACTGCTGGAAATAGCAAAACCTCCACCAGGGAAAATTCAACACCTTCAGAGACTTTTGGAGTCCTGTCCCTCCCACAGTGGGCATCAACAAGCCTATGTATCAACACTCCTGACTCAGGCCGGGTAAGTGTCATGTGGGCATCCTAGTGCCAAAATACAGCTACAAGTCTCACTTATCAACACTTTAGCATTGATCTTAGAGCTCCAGAGGCACAATGTATGTCACTGGTATGGCTGGGGGGAGACTTCTCTACCTTTCTGAGCAGTTCCATGAAGGCTGAAAGCTGTAAGCTGTGGTGACATCAGAACCTACCTGTCTCCTTGTTTGTTCAGTGTTGGGAGAAGAAGAGCTGAAGTACCACACCTAGGTCTAAAAATCTTTTTCACACAAATGTACCTCAGGTGCAAGACCAGGAAGAAAAAAAACTAAATTTGTTCCTTTGTTAACTAAATTGAATCCTCCTCCTCCTTTGGAGGAGGGATGGACAAGGAAAGAAAATACAAGCATCTTCCTCTATGGTTATAAGAACTGTTGTTTTCATAAGGGTATAAATTTCCCCTTGTGGGATGATTGGAGGAAATTAAGTTACTAGGGTAAAAACTAAGACTAGGTAGAGGTAAAGCTCTCATATTACTAAGATAGTACAACCAGCATGCACCTTGACTGTAGAAGAATGTTAGAATCCCTCTGCAGGTTAATAAGAAAAGGTTAGACAGGTATCTGTATAAATTATTTAGATACTTTTGATCTGCTAAAATGTAGGGAGTAGATTATGTGACTTTTTGAGAGTCCCTCTATATGTATCTATAACTGTGATAGTTAAGTCAATACCTTCTAATACCTGGGTCATGTTACCATTAATCCAAATATAATCATACTGCAGAAGAAATTCCAGTTTCTTCTAAGCAGGTTTTCTTTCTGTGCTTCTTTAACATACATGAAGTGAGCTGATGCAACAGATGAGACAAACATATACACATATAGCTCAGACTCTGAAATTCTTAGCCTTACCCATTAAAATTAAATCACATAAAAAAAATGGCAAAGTATCTTTTTTCCTGTTCATCTGACATGATTGTGCAAAAGCCATGGAACTTCTACACAGAAACTGTTCAGGAGAGATTTTTTTGCCTTTTGCTAATAAGAAAAGCAACATCTTGTTTTCCCATCAGAACAACGTTACAGTTGACCATGATGTAAAAAGTATGGTATTTTCTTCTAACATTACTCCTTCGAAATGGTCTTCACTGAATGAACATACACTATATTCATATGAATAGTAAAAAAAAAAAAAAAAAAAAGATGTAGGCAAAGTGGTGAATTTTGCTAGCAATTGTCTATTTGTAACTAGCGGTTGAGACTTTTTTTTTCCCTGAACCAGTATCTTTATCTGGTTAATTGACTTGGCTAGTAGAAGTTTCCTGAGAAAAGTTGTGTTGTTTTGAGTAGTTGGCAAAGAAGATATTACTTACCCTCTCAAATTATTTCTTGCTATTTGACATTTTAGGAATTGAAATGCCATTTCCATGAAACCTTTTGCATAATTAATATACTAAAAATTATTAGTTAAAAGAGGTGGATACCTGCTCTCCCATACTATGACTGTATAACTGTGGTCATGATTATCATTCAGACATTAATTATTCTGTCTTCAATTCCACAATTCCTTACACACTGAGTCACAGTTCCTGAAAAAGACCTTTTATTTTTTTCTCTTCCTTTATCTGGCCTAAGCCTCTGATTTGCTTGCAGTCTCAGTTTTCTTAAATAAGTTGTTTCAAAAACTTCCACCATAAGAATTGAAGACAAAAGCAAAATGTTCCTGCTTCAGAGCAGTTATTATAGATTTCAGGTATAGGACATGTTTTAGGCACTCTGCACCTGTTTGGGAGAAAGAATAATCATTTAACTCTACCTTGGCACTTCGATCCCAAATTTTAGTAGCAACAAGAGCTGGACTGGAGATCCAGGACACTGGAGGGAAATATGGAGAACATCAGAAAACAGCATTGTTAGAGGTATTATCATCTGCCAAAAGTGTTAAAATATTATCCACAGCTAATATATATTCTTTATAACAATGGACAAAAAAGGCCAATACAGAAAAAAACCCTGGTGCTTACATTCTTTGTGGAAGTGATATGTCTCCCTTATTAAAATTGGAAGAACTAGTCAGGACAGTGTGAAGTAAATAATATTGAGACTCCTGGAAAACTTTGTGTACATTTTGAAGAACTCTTTAATCAGCACTGTGTGTAGCTACACCTTAATCTGCAATAGGTATTTTAGCAAATATTAGCTAGAGCTTAATGTTGAACCTTTGCTATACAAAGTCCATCTTTCTATAGCCAGAACAAAGTATAAACATCTCTCCTGTAGTATCTAATACAAAGAATATGTCTCAAGACCAGAAGAAAGGATAGAGCTTGATTTAAGGAACTTGTAGTTCCTTTAGAATCACCAAGCATTCTGAGTGTTTCCTGTAGATGTCTAGGTTGTACTGTTACACTCAGAGCCAAACCAGCAAACAAACAAAAAAATCAAAGTTCATAAGACTGAAGCACATAACACCCTATGAGTAATAATTATTCATTGGTTAGATTGAATTTTGTTTCTGTGTAAAAACAATCTAGGAAAAGATTTGGATGATTCAGAAGTGGGCAAACCATGGAATAAATGAAATCTGAACAGAAGATAAGTAATTCTTCTAAATGGAAAGATACCCAAGTAGTTTCAACTTTCAGTTTTAAAACATAAACTTGGAAAAGGGAGCTTTGTAAAGACAAGGAGGAATAATGATAAAGTGATCATGGAAAACAGATGACTGCTACATTCACTCAGGACTACAGATCCCCAGGCAAAGTTAAGCTGAAAACTCTTCCAGCAGGTCAGGTCCAGTGATAGTAGCCCAGGACAGACATGGTCCAGTGTTCATCAGACAGGACCATGGTGACAAGGCAGAACTGAGTTCATATTGAGAAGTCAACCTGCAGGTCGTGGGCTGGAGTTTTGGGGTTTTCAGGCAAGCACAGCTGTGGCTCAGCTGGAGATCAGCACCCCTACAACAGAGATCAGGGGTACTATGAAACTCAACTACTAGAGGGCTGTGGCTGCCACAATTGAGCCTATCTGGTGACTAAGGGCAGTTATATTTCTGAGGGTCCACAAGGCAGGACGGAATGGCAAAAAGAATGTGAACTTAGACCTTCCTCTCCAGAGACCTGGGCACTCTCTGCTTCTGCTGCTTGTTCTTTGTGGTGGGGTCTGACGCATGAGAAAATGCAGAGGAAACAACATGCTTCTCCATATTGTTTGTGCTAAGAATTTTTAGGACAGCATGCAAGGCTTTAAGTAATGTTTTGACAGTGACTGTGCCAAAGTCAAGATTCTGTAATAATGTTGGTTCAAGATAGGAAGAATCTTAGTTATATAACAAATGTACCTAGTGTGCCAAAAAATAGACTACAGTCATGTGGAGCTTCTTTTTGCCTGTTGATAACTTAGAAGACTGACACTAATGAGGTCCCTTGATAAGCAAAGGCAGAACTAAAAGCATCCTAACTTCAAAAGGATTTTGTGCTTCAAATATTAAAGTTAAGCAGCAGGGAGAAAGGGTTCATAGTTATGGAATCCCATGAGTTAAACCAAACTGCTTGAAGATTAAGACCCATATCTGACCTCGTATCACAGATACATAAATGATGGAAAATCTATTCAGAGGACCTTATTGTCCCATTTTTGTACAATTTCCAAGGGAACTTCTCATAGGCAACTTTGTGACTAAGGTTAGATAAGACCAGGCATTGCTATGGAATCACATGAATGATATGCATGACTTCGTGAGCATCAAGAAGGAGTTTTTTCCCATGTGTATATGCCTGGTAACTATCAATGAAGAAAAACATCAGTCATGATTCACTAAGGATTTTAGGGAAGTTGCAGGAACTGTGATAATATGCTAAAAATAACGTTTTAGGAAGATTTAAAATGCTAAAAAAGCCCAGCAAACAAATATATTTGATAATACAGAAAGAAAACTAAAAAGGCCAAGAAAAATAGAATGATTTCCAGGGTGAGATTTTAATATCCTAAAATGATTTTTGTGTTTCTTAATATCTCTTAAAAATTTCTCAGGCTCTGGCTACTGTATGTATCTAGCAGTAACAGATGATGTCTACTTATGTAGGGTCACTAATCCCAGGAACAAATGCTTCTGGGCAAGTAGATTACTCGTGCAAGTTACCTTAACCAGGTGACTGTCAGGGACAGGATTGTTCTTGCTTTTCTGCCACTGACTTCATTTTGCTGTGTTTTCTCTGAGTGAGCTTAGCCAGATGTCAGGAGCTCCATTCTCAGTGGGTCAGTGTCTAGGAATGGGACAGAAATAGTGTAAAATTAGGAAAACAAAGCTGGTGGAATAGTTTATGTGCTAGATGGGGGAAAGACTGAAAGTCTTGGCTGGGGTGGGGAGAGGAATGGACATAAGGTGTTGGTTTTCAGAGGTAGGGAATAGATGGTAGGAGTGTAGGTGTGATAGTGTGGGGCTTATATTTTGGTGGAGAGGCAGTCAGGTGGGAAGGGCAGGAAGAATATTATCACAGAGTAATATAGCCTGGGAGGTCACCTTGTCCAACCTCCTGCTGCAACAGGGTTAATTTAGATGTTAGATCAGATTGTTCATGAATGCTTAGAGACTATGGGATCTTGATCCAGGCTTGGGGAAGGTGTACAATTTCTGACAAGGAGAGGTAGGGGCTGAGACCATTTCTCTGCCACTTGCCAGGCAGTTGGATATTAAGAGAAAGCTTTCAAAATTGGGTGTTAATGGCACACTTCCTGCCTGTGTGGGCTTCTGTATGAGTTGTTATGGAGCCAGCAGGGGCTGCTCTTTAACTTTTATGCAAATAGAATAAGGAGAATGGATGTAAAAATGAAAATATACTACCAGTTGTGATTTTTTTTTTAAAGACTCTTCTATGGGAAGATAAAAAGAGAGAAACTAAGTGTTGCCTTCATCAGGAAGATCTCAGCCCAAGAGTGGAAAGTTTGACTCTTTCTGAGAACTGCCAGTTGAAAAATCAGAAGCAATACAGGGGAAAACTCAGTTCTTAAATTTTGTGTAGCTTCCTTGGCTTCTCCTCAAGCTTCTCAAATTCACCCCAGGATCCACATCCTTCTTCAGTTATGCTGTGCAGTGACTTTATGAAGCTGACCAGTGTCCTGCACAGATAAGAATGAAATTAGTGCTCCCCTGAAGGGAAGTCAGAACACATTCTTGTTAGAACATTATCTGGTAGATAATATTTCAGATTTTAGGAGTCTTTTTTTTTTTTAACTGTTGTGCTGGATAACAAGATGCAGATCTGGGTAGCTCTGATGTCCTAGATCTCTTTAGCACATCAAAGACACTTGAGGAATATATAAAAAGGGGTCCAGAAGTGTTTTTGAGAGTTATTTTCTTAGAAAATACAGAGCAGTTAGCTCCAATTTTCATAATAGTTCTTTAGCCATTACAGTCATTCTGAAGTAACTCTGCCCTAAGAACTTCTTCATCCTTTCTCAGGTAAAATTCCCATACTTAGGCTCCTGCAGATGCTTTCAAATGAAGAAAAAAAGGAAAGTTTTGCACATCAACTTCTTCTGTGTCTTTTTTGGACTGCAGAAGGCGTGTCTGAAAAATGTCAACCTGTTTTATGAGAAAGGAGTGACTAGACACTGTATGACTGGGCATAAGTTTTTGAATGCGTTAAAAGATGAAAGCCTCTTGTGTTGCTGAGAGCTGATGATGGCTCTGTATGTCCTTGAAGAAAGAATATTTTTCTTGGTTTGTAGTTAGTTCTCAAAAGCAATGCATCCTTTTGCAATTTTGACTTGAGAAATGTTATCTTGAGTAATTTCATGTCCCCATCTTTACAAATGTGTATTTTTAATTTGAAAAGGAAAAAAAACCAGAATCCAAAGTCTTCAAGTTTAGCAGAAAGGAGAAGGATTTTCACTACATGGAAAGTGTGAGTGCCTTTTCCAGGATGAGAGTTTCCCTGTAGTTATGGAAATCTTAATATGAAAGAAAAAATTTGATTGCAAACATGTATGTGATGAAAAATATGAAGAAGGAAAAACTACCTAAATGATCAAAGGACTTGTGTGTAGTGCTGGGTTAATTCCCACACTGATAAAACATTTGATTAGTGAAAAGTGTAATCAGTGAAGGGAAAAAAAAGCTTAACATCAATGATTTAGAAATAGTATGAACAATTGTACAGTACATTTATTATGTCTCAGCCACAGTGAAATTATCTTCTCTGGTCTATCTCTTCTTTAGTGATGAACCCCAAAACTGGCCCATTCTTTCTTAGTGTTAAACACTGTGTGTGTGCCCAAAGGGCAATGCAATATCTTGGTTTTCTGAACTATATTATTGGCTCGAGGGAGGATAGCAAAGACTTACTTTGACAAACAATCTCATTACTAATGTAAGAATAGGATAAATAGCCTTTAAAATGAAACTAAAATGCTATTTAACATAATTATTTCTGTCTTTGTGAGAAACATTCTCACAGGCATTAAACCTGCCTGTTTTTTCTTTCTTTTTTTTTTTTTTTTTTTCTTTTCACCCAAAGGGAATCAGGCTTAGGTAGTAGAATTTAAAAGAAAAGAGCCATTGAAAAATAGATTCGTTACACATGGGATGGTAGAAAAGAGCTCATTTCTAAAATAATTGTCTGAACTGAATTACAGCCTTCTCTGCTGCTTGCATTCAGCTCTCCAGGTTATAAGTCCTCATTGGTAAAAGTTACAATCTAATAATAATAGTAATAATACTAGTACTGGCACTAGAAACTTTAAATGATGATGTATTCCCTTTGTTTTAGGTAATACACAAACACAATAGAAATGGAGAAGTCAAGGAAAAAATAGACACTATTATTTCTCCCATTTCACATCAATGAGTCACAATACATTGCAGCAAATTTCCGATGTTCTCTGGAACTACGATTTGATTTTGGAATGAGGGTTAGAGCACAGGGAATAGGTTTGAATCAATCTTTGCTCACATGCTGCACCTTCCCCTTGCCTCCTGCTGCTTTGATTTGCCATGTTAGGCACCTGTTGTGCAGTTCTGGAGTCCCCAGCATAAGAAGGACATAGAGCTTCCAGAGGAGAGCCACAAAAACGATCAGAGGGCTGGAACACCTCTCCTGTGAAGACAGGCTAAAGAAGTAGGGGTTGTTCAGCCTGGAGAAAAGGAGGCTACAAGATGACCTTACAGCAAACTTCCAATATCAGAAGGGGGCCTACAGGAAACCTGGGGTAGGGCTTTTTACATGGGTCTAGAGTGAAAGCATAAAGGGAAGTGGTTTAAAACTTGAAGAGGGAAGATTAAGGTTAGACATTAGGAAAAAAAATCTATAATTTGAGAGTGGTGAAATACTGGCACAGGTTGCCCAGCGAAGTTGTGGCTGCCTCCTCCCTGGAAGTGTTCAAGGCCAAGCTGGATGGGGCTTGAGCAGCCTGGTCTGGTGGGAGGTGTCCCTTCCTATGCAAGGGGGTTGGAACTAGATGATCTTTAAGGTCCCTTCCAACCTAAACCATTCTATGATTATACACTTCTGTGATTCTATTGGACTAAACTTAATTATTAGCCCTTGATGTTCAGATGAGTTTGCACCAATAAAATAAAGTTCTCGCACAAACAAATTCTTCCCCCCTTGTTTGCTATCCTTGTATTTTAAGGGTATTTGTCTTCTTACTTTTGAACTAATTAAATGACTGTATTTTCTCAAAAATTGAATAGAATGGCGATCCTTTTTTGTCATGAACTGTATCTGACTCAAAATAGATGAATTTGATGTGGATGGCCAGAACCACAGGCAATGTTCTAGATGAGCTCTTGCATAATAGTGTTCAAAATGGAAAATTGGCAATGGTTTGCTTGAATTTAGCATCTTAGCATTACATTTGCCCCTCCTATAGCTTCTTCAAAGTGGTGGTTCACAATCTGACTAACCACAGATATTTCTTTCTCCCCTGGTCTAAGCTGAGGTTCTTAATGTTATTTTGGCAATAAACTATGAGAAACTGCTGTACTTTCACATATTGTCACATTTCTATTACTCCATTTTCAAAATCTTCCACTTTGTTTTATTCCATTTCTTTTCTGCTTTGACATAATGTTCCTGTAGACATGAATCTTTCTGCTAGCCCCTGCTAATCTGGCACATCACAGCAGAGAATTGTCAAGTCCCTTGAGCACCAAATAGACAGCTCTGAGTACTCTAATCTGCTCTGAAAATTTAACTCCTTCGTCCCCCTTGTTTTTCACCTCTACTTTTTCTTTGCTCACTAATCTTATCCCCAAAATTCACTTTTTCTACCCCATGCTCTTCTTAGGTCAAGATTAAAAGAAGTACTCAAAAATGTATCAGACTTTCTGTGGGATGGGCTGTGCCTAAAAATGACAGGAAATAGATTTGTAGGAGCACAGCAAGTTTAGTCCATGTTCATTATCTCCATCAGTGTAGGCAGGTTTGCTGTTCTGAGGCACTATCACAAAACAGCCCCAGCAGGACTGTTCCATGGGGGAGGAACAGTAATAGCAGTGGGTGACTGCATTGCAGGTAAGGGTACTGCTCTCCCCAGCAAGGATGCAGCCCCTCCATATCTGGGCAGGGTGGGTTGACTCAGGGCTCCACCAAAACGGGGTGATTCAACTGTATCACTGTCTCCTTGATGTCCATCATTAATAGAAATAAGTAAAATTTGGGGAAAATTGCATAAGAGAGTGCAAAGAGACATGTAGAATGAAAACAGAGCTTATGTAACAGTGAGACAGTGAGTATTAGAGAAAAACTTGTCCCTAGTGATCAACGTCGCATCCTTGAGGAACAGGCCTAGCGAGATAGATGAAAGGGAGTACTCCCATAACTTATCTTGGTGTGAGAATATCTCTAGCTTTGAGCGCTGAGTGGAAAACACTGAGTAATTTGACTTATTAATATACAATGAGCAGATTAGAATACCCACCTGCAGGCTAGAGGGATGCCTCCTGACAAAAAGCACTCCTACTCTTTGAGCATACATTGAGAAATTTTTAAGCACTGTCATGCGAGAACTAGTCAACCAATCATGTATACAAGTGATCAAATACAATCAGAGATAAAGTGATTTCATGCATTTCTATGTATAAAAGATACCCCTGTGTTTCAGGAAGGTGAGCTAACTGTGGAATACCACCTGTCTCCCTTTGCTGAGCAGAACTGGAAGTTACAGCAAATGTCTCTACTCTCTGTGTGAATCGGCTTATTGCACAGCAGGTAACAGACCCCACTTTTGGGACAAAAACATCAGGGATTCCTGTCAGGATGAGAGGGAAATGCAGCCAGAGATGAAGGAAGGAAGGGAAGTAGGACTGAGGACGAGCTAATAGTGCTGAAGTCCATTCAGGAATGCTGAAACAGTGCTAAAAACAGAGAAGAGGTAAGTGATACAAACAAAGTAAAGAACAGTCCATAGTAGATCTGGGGTTTGAGAAGAGAATAGAACACTTATTCTTTCTATTTGATGACTACACACTTGCTCACTTCCCCTGCAGAGCTGTGTTCGTTAGAACCTATGTTCTCTATGTGCTGGTAGTTTTTTCTCATGTCCCTTCACTAATCAGAATGTTCAGAATGTGCTATTTGGCTTCCTTCAGTTGTTACCAAAATTTACAGCCAGCCCATACCCTTTGCAGCTAGCAGGTTCCTGTCTGACAATTCAGAAACTGAGTTTCAGACAGTCATCCACAAGCAATTATCTGCAGCCTGTAAACATTAACATAGCTCAGCCTAGGACTGAAGGACCAAGCCTGGGATTAGTGTTCCTGGAGCAATCTGCAGAGCTTGTGTGGGTGGAAGTGCCAAGAGAGGCTGGTCAAGGTAATTTAGGTCTGTTAGTGCACTCATGTCTCTACATTCATGAATTGCCCAAAAAGCCTTTTGAAACTTTATAACCAACTTAAGGTACTACTGATAGGATAAAATATTCTGTTCTGTTTTATCATTGTTTATTTTAATTTATTCTCTTCTTATGCAAATTTCTCCCTGGATTTTCAGCTCCATCCATCTGATTTAAAAGGAAGCATTAATCTGCATATATGCTAGAAGTGAAACTGGCAGAGGCCACTGTAGTGAAATGAGGCAACCAGGTGCCACTAATTGCCAGGCAGTGAGCATGAGCTTGTGTCAAGCCCACCTGTGCCTAAGTAGGGTAGGCCCCCACTGCACATGAGCAGGACCAAGGGGCCAATAAAAGGTGAGTCCTGAAGCACAGGCTCAGCTCAGTCCTGAGCACGTCTGCAGAGAGGTCAGTCGCTCTTGGAGCACTGTATTATCTTCATTGTGCCACTAGCGCTCATCCCCCTTAGGGTGAGGCTTGAGAGGCGCAGCTGGCTAAGACACAATACTGCAATGCCGAGGCCCCGGGTTTGAGACTCCTCAGAGCCTCACCCTGAGGGTGATGAGCGCTAGTGGCGCAATTAGGCACCCTAATTAGGCACAGGTGGGCTTGACACAAGCTCATGCTCACTCTCTGGCAATTAGTGGCACCTGGTTGCCTCGTTACACTACAGGCCACCACCTGTTTCTTGTGATTTTCATGTGAGGTATATTCAAAGTATGCTGTAATAAGGGACTGCAAACCATGGACAGCTGGGGTAGCCCAGAGAGTTTTTAGGAAACCTGACTGAGCCAGTTGCAAATAAACATGACCTTGCAAGATCTTAGTCTGAGTTCATTTTGATCTGGTCAACATATTTCTAAGTCAGAAGAAATGTAGTTGCAGTGCACTAGAAGGGAAGACAAAGCTTCTCATCTGTGCATGCAAAGCTCCTTTGCAAACAGTTTTCATTCTGAAAGCGTTGCCTCCTCTTGAATAAGCTGATACCAAATTTTTCAATCTAGTAAATAAAGCAAGACAAGGTGCTGATTAAAAGTAATGTACCTTAGACCTTGGCCATATGCTGCTTAGAGGCATCTGTAAAAGTATTATTATTTCAGTAACAACAGTAGATCCTTAGAGAATTGTTCTGTGAATATACATTCCACATATGCCTGCCAGACTGAGAGTCACTGCAGTGATTAACATGCTGGTACCCTTTTTTTAATCCCTCAGTACAATTTTTACTGCATAAGTCTACTACCAACTGTGGAGAAACTTCTGCCTTATATTATAAAGAAAATAAATATAACCAAGAATGTCTTTTAAAAAGAAATCTTCCATTTCAAATAAGAACAAAGTCAGGAAAGTGCTATGATTTGAGCTATACTAGACAGTGGATAGAATGATTTCTGCATGATAGACGGCCTGTGTGCAGAATATAGCTCAGTAAACAAAACCTTTGGGTGACAAATAGTTTATGTCATTTGGCTCATCATCTGCTGAGAAGTGTTATTCTTGGCTGGCTGGCCAAGCATGTCTCTGAATGGCCAGCCAAAAAGGTACCTACCTGCCCATACCTTCCAGGCTAGAGGTATGTTGGTTTGCCAGTGTGCCAAAACTCATGGATTTTTCTTGTCTTGCTGCCCAGGGAAGTGCATGTGCAGGATCTTGGCTCTGTGTGGATCTGCTGCAGTTTTGCAAGCAAGCAAGGCTCTCAGTGAAGAAATTTATTACAATGACACTTTAAATAACCTTTTGGTTTGCTTTTTTTTGCCTAGAGAAAAGGGACTGCAGATTTTGGAAAAAAGGGAAGAACATGATGGAGCAGAAAAAAAGGTGCTGCCTACTGTGGATAAACTAAATATGTTTTAAGGTCCACCCACTTGTTTATGTTTGATGCAGTTGTCCATCCATAGCAAGCAGGCAATTAAAGTTATAAATATTTCATTTTTTAGATAAAGAGAAGAAATAATTTATCTTGTCCTGCCTTTCTGAAAGACTTTGGCTATGCCACTGACAAGGTAATTTCTTTTTACCGTCACAAGACTTTCATCTTGAATAACTTTTCTACTTGTGAAGAAAGACCTTCTGTCATATTGAAATGGTAGCGAAATCTTAATTTTATAATTTTTATGTTAAATAATAAAATGAAGGTATTGCTGTAAATATGGCTGCTACAGACCAGCTGTTCTTACTCTTTTCAATGGTACTTTTCTTTAAGCAATCAGCCTTATATGGCCTATAAAATTCTCATGCATGGAGAAGAGTGAGCTCTCTTCTAGGATTTGTAAAAGCAATAGCTGACAAGAAGTTGTCCCCCAGCTGCCTTTTCCTAGAGATTTCATAGAATCATAGAATCATAGAATCATAGAATCATAGAATTAGCCGGGTTGGAAGGGACCTCAGAGATCATCTAGTCCAACCCTTGACCCACCGGAGCAGTTGCTAGACCATGGCACTGAGTGCCACATCCAGTCTTTTTTTAAATGTCTCCAGGGACGGAGAATCTACCACCTCACCGGGCAGTCCATTCCATAGCCTAATCACCCTCTCTGTGAAGAAATTCTTTCTAATATCTAACCTAAACCTCCCCTGGCACAACTTAAGACTGTGTCCTCTTGTCTTGTTGAAGGTCGTCTGTGAAAAGAGTCCAGTTCCCACCTCGCTACAGCCTCCTTTCAGGTAGTTGTAACAGCAATGAGGTCTCCCCTGAGCCTCCTCTTCTCCAGGCTGAACAGCCCCAGCTCTCTCAGCCTCTCCTCATAGGGCCTGTGCTCGAGTCCCTTCACCAGCCTGGTTGCCCTCCTTTGGACCTGTTCCAGGACCTCTACATCCTTCTTAAACTGAGGGGCCCAGAACTGGACACAGTACTCGAGGTGTGGCCTCACCAGGGCTGAGTACAGGGGAAGAATCACCTCCCTGGACCTGCTGGTGACGCTGTTTTTGATACAGGCCAGGATGCCATTGGCCTTCTTGGCCACCTGGGCACACTGCTGGCTCATGTTCAGTTTCTTGTCGATGCAGACTCCCAGGTCCCTTTCTGCCTGGCTGCTCTCCAGCCACTCTGTCCCCAGCCTGTAGCGCTGCATGGGGTTGTTGTGGCCAAAGTGCAGGACCCGGCACTTGGCCTTGTTGAACCTCATCCCGTTGGAATCGGCCCAGCTCTCTAGTCTGTCCAGGTCCCTCTGCAGAGCCCTCCTGCCTTCGAGTTGGTCCACACTTCCTCCCAGCTTGGTGTCATCTGCGAATTTGCTGATGATGGACTCAATCCCTTCGTCTAAGTCGTCGATAAAGATATTAAACAGAACTGGGCCCAATACTGATCCCTGGGGGACACCGCTAGTGACCGGCCGCCAACTGGATGCAGCCCCGTTCAGCACCACTCTGGGCCCGGCCCTCCAGCCAGTTCCTAACCCAGCACAGGGTGCTCCTGTCCAAGCTGTGGGCTGACAGCTTTTTCAGGAGAATGCTATGGGGGACGGTGTCAAAGGCTTTGCTGAAATCCAGGTAGACCACATCCACCACCTTCCCCTCATCCACCAGTCGGGTCACCTGATCATAAAAGGAGATCAGGTTGGTAAGGCAGGACCTGCCCTTCCTAAACCCGTGCTGGCTGGGTCTGATCCCTTGCCCATCCTGCAGGTGCTGTGTGATTGCACTGAGGATGATCTGCTCCATAACCCTGCCAGGCACTGAGGTCAGGCTGACGGGCCTGTAGTTTCCCGGGTCCTCCTTCCGGCCCTTTCATTTCCTCAGTACTTGGGTATACACACTGTCATATTTGTGTATAGAATAACGGCTGGCAAAAAACTGCCAGGACAGGAAAGAAGGGAATGTGTATGTAGGTGTAGGCAAAAGACATCTAAATAAATGAAAGAGAAGTGGGAGAAAGTTATAATGAGTGTGGTTGAGCACTCAAGTTAATTGACCAAGACCCTGGAGGGCAAGACCCTAAGCAACCTGATATATCTTAGGAGGTAGGACTGCTTGGTAAAGGGGTTGGACTCAGTGACCTCTGGCAGTATGTTCCAGTCTATGTCTTTCTGAGATTTTCTGACCAAACCAAACACTAACCTTGTACAGATGCAAACAATCTACTTCAGAAGATTCTCCAAGTGCTGAGTTTATCTCACTAGCTGTTAATGTGCTTCCTCTGTCATGCCAAATTAACAAAATTGGCATTCCTTTATACACAAAATCACCCTTGTTCATATGCCATAGTTACTTTCACTTACCACCTTGCAAATTTAGGCAGACTGATTAGATGATTAAAAGTTTTCACATCATGGGCTGTTTTCACTCTGTTGACAATGTCTGACCACACTTCTGAAGATCTTTGTGTCAAGGACGAGATACTGACTTTTTGTTTGTGGAAAAATGCTTATATACGTGGCTTAGTCTAAGGTCATTTCCAATGAGTAAGATCCATGGGGGACAGGAAAGAAAGCAGTTTCCTCTTGCTTCTTGGCTCTGCTCCAATTTTCTTCATCTCCTCCCCCTCTAGTCTGAGTCAACTGCAGGCTTCAAATCAACCCCTAACCTGTTTGCTTTCTGTTTTCCTGGAACTTATTAACCCCTTTTTCTTTGCCAAGACTTACTGTTCTGTTCTACATGATTACAGTTTCCAGAAGCAGCAGGAAAAATGAGAAAAAATGCACAATTATGATTAAATTAATTATGAATGAATAGTTCCTACCTAAAGCATCCAGGAAGTTCCTTGGGAAAGAGCAACATCAGCTGTATGCAGTAACCTCACAACCTCTTTCATTCTCATTTTTCTGATAGTTGTTTTTTACTGCAAGACTGGGTATTTTTTAGTGCATTGCATTTCCGTGTGTTTACTCTTAGTCTCCAGCAATCTATGCAGTTTTTGAAACTACCCTCTTTTAATGGGGCTAATCAGAAAATTCAGATGGAAGGTCTAAATTTTGACAGTATGAATAATGTTTCCCCCAAGTATTAGACTAAAGTGATAATGCAGGGGAGTCACAATTCCAAAGTCAGAGTGTTTTCCTGACTGAGGGTATAACTTTCCCTGGTTTCACAAGATGATAAAGTCTGTCAGCATCTTTCTGTACATATGACAAGTGCACCACTGACATAAATTGCCTTTTTAAACTGTACAGCCTGCACACCCTGGTGATCTGCTCCTGAAATATCTTATGTGGGAATCAATACAAATGTTCTCTTGTAAGTGAATGCTGAGTGGAATCACTCCTAAAGTGCTTAACAATTCACTTTCATAGAGACACCTTACAGGCTTGCAAAGCTTATATTGTATTGAAATTTTTGACATTGTTAGCTCTACATCTTCAGTTTCAATTCACAGCTGTTACAGCTCGTAGTTCAGTGAAAATTCAGTCACTACATAGAAGCTGCCTCTTAGCTCTTGAGCACAAAGTCTTATCCTACCTTGGACTGACATTCCTGTGCTGTACAAATGGAGGTGTCCTTTATTTCTGTCCATCGAGATATCTTCATTTTCAATTAACAGTGTCAGGGCCCAGACCATGGTCCCCCTCTTCTTGAAGTTTAACTGACTGCATTTGTGCCCATCATTGCCTGTATAACAGACAAGAAGACTCAAAGAGGTCTCCTTTCCTTACTTTGGGAGCTGCCTTTAGGCTGAATTTTTCTTTCTCCCTTGGTCCCCACTCAAGCTGTGTTGCACACAGGCACCTGCCCTCCCGCTCTCCTGCTCTGCATCCTGACCCTGCCCCATGCACTGCACTCTCCATCTTGACTGCAGACCTGCCTGTCTGTCTGCTTGGTTGGACTTCAGCTTACAAGGTTTACTGTCTCCAGGCCTGATCTTCATCCTGACTTGCTGACATGACTTCCTAGTGTGATCCCAGACCTGCTCTATACTTGTCCACTGCCCCTCAGTTTAGGAAGGATATCGAGGTCCTGGAGCAGGTCCAAAGGAGGGCAACCAGGCTGGTGAAGGGACTTGAGCACAGATCCTATGAGGAGAGGCTGGGGGCTATGAGGGAGCTGGGGGTGTTCAGCCTGGAGAAGAGGAGGCTCAGAGGACACCTCATTACTCTCTACAACTCCCTGAAAGGAGGGGGTAGCCAGGGCAGGGTTGGTCTCTTTTCCTAGGCAACTCTCAACAAGACAAGAGGGCACGGTCTCAAGTTGTGCCAGGGGAGATTTAGGTTGGACATTAGAAAGAATTTCTTTACTGCGAGGGTGATCAGGCATTGGAATGGGCTGCCCAGGGAAGTAGTGGATTCTCCATCCCTGGAGATATTTAAAAAGAGACTGGATGTGGCACTCAGTGCCATGGTCTAGCAACTGCAGTGGTAGTGGATCAAGGGTTGGACTTGATGATCTCTGAGGTCCCTTCCAACCCAGCCAATTCTATGATTCTATGATTGCCATGTGGACTTGGCACGCTGAACTCTTGACTGAACTTGGAGTCTTGCTTTCCCTGAGGGAGTAACCTGCCCTTGCTTCACCCTGACAAAGAAGCAGCAGCTGAGTTGCCCTAAGGCAATAGTTCACTTTCACAGATTTATTTGCATGAAAAATTTAGTAAAAGGGTTTTCAGAGCCCTCTCTGAATGAACAGTAAAGAAGCTTCAGGTCCCAGAATTGTTAGGACTTAGCATGAGGTGTCAAGGAAAACAGGCCCTTGGTACCTGACTCTTAAAAATGAAATAAGGAATTGCAACTTCAGTGTGCTCTCTAAGACTCACCCCTTTCAGAGACACGAACTTTTAAAAGTCATGTAGGCAACAATGACACGAACATGATCATTAAGAAAAACAGAAACATTTTAGCATCATGTAATTTAGATTGCAGGAAAATCAACCCTTTGCACTGGTCATAATTTGCACCTTATGCCCCAAAGGCACCATCAAGTTTGTTTTTTCTAGTCACTGTGAGATGTAATTATTGTGTAGCCACTGGAAAAATTCAATGGTTATATCAGGCATTTAAAAAGTTGCTGTTTGAACTCTTCTTACCCATCTTTCTGTATATATATGTAACTGGTAATTATGAGTTCATGGTGATCCACAATTTCAGTTTCTACAGTAGTGCTTTTAAAGTAATTTTGTTTCATTCTGTCTCATTCTTCTTTAGTCATACATTTCAGGTGTTGGGTGTAACATTTAAATATTCACAATGTTCCAAACCAGTTGCAATTTTTTTTGCACTTTATTGTGTTAATGGGAGCTGCCCTGGTTGAAAAAGGGGACACAACAAAACAGAATGAAGAGTGAAGTATAAGAGAAAAGTAGGGAGGAAAAAAAAGAAATAAAAGTGAGCATGAAAAAACAAGAAAACAAAGGCTGTAATAAAAGAAAACCAGAATATGGAAAAGTAAAAACAGTGGGAAAAGTGAGGAGAAGAATCCTTAGAAATAGAATATAAATGTTTGTCCAACACCGAACAAATAGGTTAGCAAAATGTCTATCCAATTTTATATCTATACACTTGACATGCTATGGTAGCTGAAAGATTAACAAGCTAGTGTGACATTGAAGTTTCCAAGGGAAAACAAAAACTTGAGGTCAGATACAGAATAATAAAATGAAGAAAAAAATGTTGCTGAGAAACTGCCTTTAAGACAGTTAAATGGTTAACTAAATGCAAGTTACTAGAGACTGGATATCAGATTAGCTAAATTTTAAGAAATGGTGCAGCCATTACTTTCTTGGGATCTCTTTCTTTAGATAATTTCCCTAAAACCAATGGCCCAATGTGTGTGAAAAAAGATTTTTTAGAGATTATCAAGTTCACTTGTTGTGTCAAGGAATAAATCAGATATATCTGATAAGATCCATCTTCCTTCACTGTGTTTATCAACATTACCTTTCTATTCTTTTATTCTTCTGCTGTATTCCATGGTTTGCTGTATTCCATATTTTTTGTTTGTTTCTTTGTCTACTTTTTCCTCCTTGTAATAATTATAAATTAATGAGCCAATTGTTACGTCAATTGCCCTGCTTGACTTTCTTCATTCCATGGTGCCAAGACATTAACACTTTCTCAGCCCTTTAATCTCCTTAGTCACTGTGTCAGTCATGATCAGACTGAGTCTTCTGGCCCCAGCTCGGTGAGTGAAGTTTTTTATTAGTCCCCTCCCCAAAATTCATGGTCTCTGTGTCTGTCAACATGAGTTCATACAGTATAGGTTTTCTGAAATGTCCCTAGGGATTTTTTTGCCACTAATTAAATAAGAATCTATGATTAATTAATATAATTAATATAGCTAAACAATTATAATTGAAGTATTTAATCTAAGCAAAAAGAGCTGACCATTGGTACTTCTTGTACAGCTCCACTGGAGCCAGAATATGACATCTTGGCATCTTTCCAGACTCATCTCTTGGTTAGCATCCCCATTTTAAGATGCTGGGAGCTGGATGAAGGACATCTGCCTTTGGCATCTTTGTAAGCATTTAAGAGAGGCATTAGGAATAGGCTGCTTGCTTTAAATTGCATCTGCCTCTGTTAAACCTAACTTCAAGTGGCACATTGGTGATGTTCAGCCCCAAGATGACTTGATTATATTGAACAGTGCACTGCAGTGCTGGTAACTACAGGGCTGTTAGCCTAAGTGTCCCTGCTTAATAGCATTTTTGTCCAGACAGCTCTTAGCACTGACCTTACTGAACCTCTGTGAAAACACAGCACCTTATACTCACATGCCTCTTTAAAAATGGGATGCAAAACAACTTTGCCACGCAGTTCTGATCTTTGTGCCACATCAGAATTTCATCTGCCACTAATGGCAAGTAAGATGGGAGTTAGATCCTTGATGTCAGGCACATGTGCTCGTAGAGACACAATTATATAAATTGTTGTCACTGGAAAACCTTCATTTTGGGCTAATACCATTATAATCCAGGATGTATATTAGAGCACAAAACTTTGTGTACATCCAGAGAGCAGCATGCTTATACTGCCTGAAACCCAGAGGCTGAGGTTATCTGTCAAAATTCTGAAAAGATTGCTCTGTAAAATTACCGTCCTGCTTTTAAGCTGTGTGTCTGGATTTGTTTTTAAATCTCTAGGTTCAGGAATGGCAAAGTATTTCCATTTTTTTTTTTGTCTCCTCATTCACCGACATAGTTTTCTTCTCCAGGAGGTTATGAACATCAGTGAACAGGACTGCTTTTTTCATTCAGATACAAAGACTACTTTCAAAATAGGTTCATGACTGCTGTTACAGACATCATTGCAACATTTACTTTTTAGCTGGCAGTAAAGCAATACTCACAGCAGTGTGTTCCCTAAACAGTGCATGGGAGAACCAGCCATCCCTGGGAGGGCTCCAGGCTCAAACCTTGCACCCCAGGAGTAGTCAGCTGCAAAATACTAAAAAGTAAGGCTGTGTGTTAAATTCCAGTTTGTATCCTTGGTGCCTGTATAAAGGTCTTCACAACTATGCTGTGTCCCTTTCCCCTTAAAATAGTCTATGCATGCTTAGACTAAGAAGGGATCACTTTAAGCAGTTTGTTGGAGGATGATAAGCTATTATAGTCTGGACCGTGATTTCCTACCCTCTCTTCTGCAAGAAAAAATAAATATATATATAAAGGTGGGAGAATTTTATCAGCCTTTGTGCAAAAAAAAAAAAAAAAAAAAAAAAATCTCCTGTAAGAAACCCCCTGTTGAACATGCACATTAACAGATTTCAGACTGCCTTAGTAAGCCTTCAGATGTTTAGAGGAACATTAATTGGTCTTTTTTGTTAGCTATGTTTTGAACTACTCAGATCTGGTAATGCTGAGGCATTTCTAGACATGGTAAGAAGCAGAAATATAGAGGAGTGGGAAATACTAAGGAAAAACAAAGCAGTACAACTTTTGTATTTCCAATAGCAGAAAACAAATTTTAACAAAATGTTAACAAAACAATTATCATATATACTGTAAGGACTTTCAGCTACACCGTCTGATTTTTACATGAATCTTTCAATATGCTCAGCATGTTTCTTAGTCTATTCTGAAAAATGAGTTATTATACATAAGTTTTCTGAGAAAAAAAAAAGACCCTGTTGTTTCCATGGTGAAATCAGCTTGTTTTCCAGTAATCAGTTTGCATATTTGTACTTTTGACACAAACAATCTGTTTAAAGCCATTCTTATGGCAACAACATCAAACATATTGGAAGAGCAGTCAGACTAGAGGAAGTGTGTCACATAAGTTACAGAGAAGGTACAAAGTAGGCTTTAATGTTTAAAATGTTGTAACAGAGATTTCTTTTTTTATTATTTTTTTTAACTGATTGAGTATTCTCAGAGAGTCCAAGAGTTGTCATTAATAAATATAGAACAGATGAAGTCATAATTTGTATGACTGTATAATTAAATTTGTATGACTGTATATTAAATAAATAAAGTGTGCCACACTTTAACACTTCAGAGCAATTACTGTCAAAAGTTGTAAAGAACCCCTTCTATCTCATGCATAGAAGTTGACAAACTGGTGCAGACATTTTGTTTTCAAAGTGACTATTTCTTTGGGGTCCTCTTCATTTAGCTTAACTGGTGAAGCTATCTTTCAAGATTAATAAATTTTGAAAACAATTATGAGAAAATGATGGAAGTTATGGTCACTTAACAATCCAAAACCCCTAGCATCTACAGGTAGCCTGTGACAGATTATAGCATGGTTCATTCTGGCCACATAAAAAACAAATTTTGAATTGTGGTGTCAGCTGGTATCTGCTGATTACCTTTACAAGATGAAAAGCTGATCAGAAAAAAAAATACACTGTGCAAGGTTACAGATAGCACTAGCACTGTACAGCTTCAGTGCTTACAGCTGATGGTAATACAAGCAAGCAACTTGCTGCAGCTTTGCAGCCAGCAGGCTAGCTTCAGGCTTGGGTTAAATTTACTGCAAGGATGATTTAAGCCTGGCTTTGGGAGACCACCTATCCTTTAGTTAGGAGATAAAACAGACACTCAAACTATCTGCTTAATCCTTTCTTTTGAATTACATTGTAACACACTAATATGGTGACTGAGGAGAAGCTTCTGGTTTAGAGCATGAGAGTGATGGATTTTTATAAAACACATTACAGTTCATAAAAATAAAAAGCTTGGGAGGGAAGGAGAGGGGGCTGAGATCTCAGTCAAACTGCTGACATCTGCTCACACAAGCCACAATCAATCTTCTGTTCAGGCTCTTACAGGTAATTACTCTTACAATTAACATAAAGATGTGTGTGACCAAACCACGCTTGAATAAGCAAACATGTGAGGAGGCATCTAAGGTCAAGTAAGTCACAGTAATGATTTTATTAATGACTAAATTCTAGGAAATGAGTGATTATAGGATCACAGGTCTGGAAGGAAATCTCAAGTGGTCCTCTAGTCCATCCTATTCCTCACAGCAGCTATTCAGCTAAAGCTATGTCACTACTAATGAGTATTTCCCTAGCAAAGGAGACCTTTCCTCCACCTTCAAATGATGGATATGTCCCTGTGATATCTATCAAAGTTGCTTTGCTGTCATGATCATCACAAGATGTTTTTCTATCCTAAATGCTCCTTGATGTGGTTTATTTCACTGTCTGTTTCCCATGCTATATTTAAGCACTTTGTTATTCTTGCTTCAAAAGACTATTCACTGCCATTCACTTCACAGACATATTCACTGGTACTTTTTAGTCCTAAGAATTAGGCAGTTGATGCTATCCAGTTTCCTGAATGCTGAGAACTTGTTTTGTGCTGCTGTCATTTATGCAGTAGACATTAGAAGTAGTATGTGCCACCCCCATCTTCCCATAGCTTTGCTTTTACAGTGGAAAAGACTTTGGTTTCATTTTTGCAGCTGCAGAAACAAGCACGCAAACTAGACTCAGCTGCATGAATGAGGAAGTGGATCAGAGGAAATGTCAGGCTGAATAGAAAGTAGCAACACACTGAATGGAGAGGAACTAGATTGATTTTCTTCTCCAAAAGATTCAAAAATGATACCATAAAAAATGCAAAATGTGGCAGAAAAATGTAAAACATTGAAACATCCCATCGTAATGCAGGGATTGCTTGCATGGTTCATCACATGACAATGGCAATCCCATCCTATGACTCTACATAAGCCTTCGTGACATTAATATGCAGTTTCTAGTCATGTTAGCAGGGAGGATGGGGCCTACTGAAACTCTGTTCCTGTAACTGTGATGATTCCTGGGAACATGATCAGGAGATTAGGGATAAAAGGATTACCAATTCTGCTAAGTTTTGTGCACCTGTGCCAAAAATTTCTCAGCTGTTGTTTTAGATAACCAGAATTTAATTAGATCCATTGGAATTTTCAGAGCAGGTTGTACTGATTTAATGGTTTTGGCAACTGTTTGGCCCCAGGTAAGATACCTGCAAAATGTAATCAGTGTGACACTGAAGATTGCTATAACTCTTCATGCTTTAATGGGTAGCATATACATAAAAACAATGCATGTATTCCAGGGAGACCTTATTGCAGCCTTTCTGTATTTAAAGAGAGTTTATAAGAAAGATGGGGAGAAACTTTTTAATAAGGCTTGTAGCAATAGCACAGGGAGTGATGTTTTTTAACTAAAAGACTGTAGACTCAGACTAGATATAAGGAAGACATTTTTAGGGCTAGCATGGTGAAACACAAGGACAGACTGTACAGAGAGGTGGTAGATTCTCCATCCCTGGAAACATTCAGGGTCAGATTGAATGGGGTTCTGATCAACATGATCTTGTTGAAAATTTGCCTGCTCATTGCAGAGCTGTATTGGACTAGATTGAGAGGTATGATCATCTTTCTTGTTAATTAAATTAAACTGCTGAACAGCTGAAGTAAATGTTTTTCATCCCTAGGAAATACCATGCACTTTTACAACAGATTAAATGAAACTCTCTCTTAACAGGAACCATTTGACTTTTGGTTTGTGTGTGTGTGTGAATTATCTTGTCAGCTCTTAGCATGGTATCTTTTATATATATTCTATCAACAAGACTGTGTGGCAAGTGCTCTCTGACTGTTGTCAGGGCTATTTTCCAGATGTTCCACACCAGCTGAACTGCAAGGTTATTTCTTTTCAGCAAAGCCATTGAGGGACACAGTAAAAGTATGTAGACATAGTATCCTTAAAAATGAACTCCACAAACCTAACATTGTACAATTAATACAAGAATGTATAACATCTCCTCCCTGTTGACCCTCTTTTTAAATGTGTGTCAGAGGTCTTTGTTCTAAAATATTTAAAACTCAGTATGAGTAACAGACAGTAACACTTAAGCAGGAGCACTCAGAGGTCAAGTGCAGCTTCCTGGTGGCAGAATGGTAGATATATACATACTCTGCTGCTGTAGTAATTGTTTGACAGGGTCCTTTCAGGATAAAGTGACTCTGCAAGTACCATAGTCCTAAAGAACTTATGTTACCTCTCTCAGCCCAGTTCTGGGCAACGAACTGACAGCAGGAAGAAGTTACATGTGATTAAATTTCTTCACTGAGGGAATATTGAAGTGTACCTAGATTTTATTGTTAAAGTAACATGAGAAGAACAAAGATTGAATTTTCTTTTAGTTTTGAATAACCTTTATGTCAAATTATTCACACCTTTTGCCACCTTTTAACCTTTAAATAATACAATATTCTCTTTCAAGGTTAGCAACCTGTTTTCCAGCTCTGACCTGCTACAGATCCTTCACATACTTAGTAGACAATCAGTTTTCTTCCAAACTGCATTTATATACACCTGATAAGCAGTACCATCTATGCCTCTCCATCACCTAAACCAGATTTCTGCACTGAAACAGCTGTCAGCATCACTAACAGTCCTCAGTTATTGCTATTATCCAGGCTGTTATGGCTGTAACATGGTATTATTGCTGAGCCAAACACAACCAATGTCAGCAATTGGTGCTGCAGCCATGACTTTCTCCATGCTTTCTCCATGGAAGTTAATAAATGAGAAGCTTATGGCAGCAGGTGGTTAATTTTCCATTAAATAATCTCCATGTGAAATAGCATCCTTTACTTGCAGGTTTTTCTGATGGAGTGATTGACATAGCTGACTTGGCCATCTGTTAGCCAGATGGATCACAAGAATATTTCTTTGAAATGTCATGGTTTAAAAAACCCAAAACAAAACATGAAGAGAATTAATGCTCAGGAAAATAAGTTTTCTGGCCACTCCCCACTCACTTATATGAGCATTGAGTCTGCTGCTAGAGAGCAGACAGGCATGTGTGCCTATCAGCAGAGGCAGGACAGTACACTGTTAAAGCTCCAAGGACTTTGATGACTCTAAGCTTTTTATTTTGCTAAATTTTATTAAGGTGATTAGTGACATACAGTACAAAATTAATTTCTTTACCAGAGAAATCACTGGTGAAGTGAGAGGATTCTTCAGGTGACTGTGTGACCATATTACTAAATAGGTGGGAAAAGGAAGCAGCACAATATCCTCATTGCTGAGGTAGTCAAAAAGAGGATAATGCATTACAGAGCTTGACAGAGAGCTCCATACAGAGTAGTTAACTAGACCTATTTGGTTGTCTTTGCAACAAGACCCCAAACAGATAATTCCTACTCTCTCTTATCAGACAACTGAGATCTCTAAGTGGTATGGAGTCTGTCATCTTGCAAGAATTTGTTGAATTTCAAGATGCTGAGTCTCCATATCTGTTTAATGTCTGGATCGTGATGTTTCTATTTTAAGTGGCCGTGCCTAAAGCAGTTTACAATGGTCAATAGACAGAAAACAGATCCACTTTTACAGACTCACAATATGGCAGATGCTAATAATTGTGTCCAAGAAATCTTTCTTACTATTCCTGATAGAAGTCAGATCATATATCTCATTCCATGCCACTTGTTCTTTCCATTCCTTAAAGGATCAAATTTTAAAATAGATAGGATATCTATGAGTACTGCACACCAACACTTGCAACACTCCCAGATGGCTACAGAGTGAAGAGGAAGGCTTGCGAAATCTAACACACATAGTATCTGAGAATGATCCTGGCTTCTTCTCATCCTCCTGAGGAAAGGAGGAAAAGAATGTTGTCTGGACAATCCCACTGGGAATGTGGAGCTGTGTTAGAGATGCAGAAGGAAGCAGGGCAGCCTCAGGTGTCTGTTCATACTGCACAGCCTTGGTGCATCTTGTTCCTGCTGAAGGCCCACAGGGATCTAGAAGATAAGAGTTCTGCTTTTCCTAAGTTCCTAGTTCCAGAATATGTTTAGGGATCTCTCAGCACAAACTCAAGTCTCTCAGCTCAGCTACATCATCAGCAAACAAATCTGACACCTTAAGAATATGCCACTTGCCCTCTTCATAAGACCTTCCAGTTCTGAGTATTTGTCTAGGACCTACAACCCCATTCCTGTTTTAATGCCTCAGTGCCACATCCCTGATAGACCAACAGTCATACAGTAAGCTCAGGAGAAAAAAGGACTCTGTTTTGGAATGAGTGTTTTGGAGTTAGGGTAGAGAAGTTTTAGTGATGCCAGCTCTTCTCATTAGCTGTCTGGGCTGCTAGTTAGGTCTCTTGCATTGAGTGTCATACCCTCTGTTGAATTCTAATGAGCCATTAGAATTTACATGAGCCTCCTATTGCATCTCTGTAATTTAAATATAACTTTCACCTTGCAAGAGGGATATATGACATTAGACTGCTCTGGTTTTTAAGCTTCAGGGGAGATACAGAGCTTGCGAATTAATTCATTCTATACTAATTATTTTCATACCTCTGATTCTCCATTAACTTTGATTAATCTCCAAGGCTGATGGCCTATAAGTATGTATGCACACACATAAATATATTTACATCCACAAGTGCACATTGCCTTATATCAAGTTACATTTCCCAGCATCACATCTAAGTTATTTTTAAAATTACTTCACCTGTACTACTGTGGTTACCATTTAAATAACCATGAAATGAAACGAGACTAGTAAGTCTCTAAACCCTATTTAAAATTGCCTACATGTTTGCCTTTTCATTTATTCCTCCCAGCACTTCTCTCTACCCTCCCAAGGAAGTTTAGCTAAACAAATTTGGAATATTAAATCCACTAAAAAATGGTATTGTCTTTTATTGCACCAAGTATTCTCCTCCAAATTAAGTTTAATCTCACTTTAATTGCATGCTCCGATGATGCTGACAAACTTTCAGATGCTGTATATGCACCTATTGATGTGCACTATTTAAAAAGTTTGTTCTGTTTACTCAGTGGTTTTCTGCTCTTAGTATATAAGACTGCTTATACCTGCATGTCCATAAACCTTCTAAAATCCATTTCAACCACAGGTTTGGAGATCAACATTTTTTTTTGGTATTCTAGTCCAGCTGTTTCAGTGCAGAAATCTGGGCTTACAGACCACTATTGTGTAATTTTTACTCGGGGGTGTTAGGATTACTTTTCAAGACCTTAGGGCACCACTTCAAGACTGAATTTCCAATCACTGACATAAAAAAATTGCCATATTTTTTGGTAAGATTTACATATGCTGAGGTTAGAATTTCTTCAAATTGCAGTTTTGACTTCAGTTCCTTCTTTAATTTTCATCTTTGTTCAAAGATGCAGTAGGTGCGGGGGGGAGGTTTTCCAGTGTCATCTATTCAAACCAAAGCTTTCTTCCACTAGAGTTGTACACTTCTTCGCCCAGTGTCTGACCTCTGTCCATGGGCACCAGGTCCAAAGAGTTGTCTGTACCCCTGTTTTGTGTGAGTCCCTTCAAGAAAGAGTGTATTTCCATCCTCCATAAGATGCTAATTTCTTTTTGAACTGTGGCTGAGCAGGGGCACTCTGTGACTCTCTGATTGAATAAAGTTTCTGTGCATGACAGCTAAGTCTTTTTATATGGTGTTCTGCATGGTTGCTTTCATGTATCTCAGGGCTGAGTTATCTCACAGCCTGTAGCATAGGCAACTTCCTTCACATCCCACTTTTCCATCTTTAAAATGATGGTGCTTAACTTCTCTGTTCCAGCTAGGCGTACATAGAGGCATTATGGAGGCAATATAAGATACTGATTTCCACATCTATCTTGACCATTTAGGAAAATACATTATATCCTACATTTCAACAAAATGACTTCTGTGCTCATATGTTTGTCTTTACTTATAGTCATCAATCAGCTCTCAGTTTTAAGGAACACAATGGAAGCAATTTTTTCTAATGTTTGCTTGGCAAAAGAAGGATTTTACATTAGTTTAAGTGTGTGGTTTATCTGTTTGGTAAAGATTTTTATAGCTCTAGCTTCTGGCAGTATTAATTAGAGCCAATAATAATGTGATAGACAGGCTTTTTCCAGTTTCAAATGCTTAACAGAACTCCCTCTGTCTCCCTTAAAATCCAAATGGAAATTTTGATTGCATTTGCATACCCGAATTGTTAGACTACTTGAATGTTAGACTACAGGAATATAACAGGCTTTATGCAAATTACATAATCAGAAGTTCACTTAAATAGATAACCTGATGCCTCTCTGCGTGTGTACATAGTATTAATAATGATACAGTATTAAGCATAATAAATATTTGGGGGGTTTTCTTCATGACACTGCTATCAATTATTTTCAATCTCAGCTTAAAGTTCCTGATCAGACTTTCTATTATTGCTACTTAAATAATTTTTCAGTTATCATAGGTGATAATTCCAGGTTTTTATTTGACTTAAGTTGGTGCCAAGCTATTAATTGGAAAAATGAGTATATACTTAATGAAGTATTTTCTGTAATTATCTGCTTCAGTGGCTTTCTAGATTCCAAACAAAGACACCTACTTAACATTTCAGTCTCTGGTCCAGTAAACGTGTTAATCAGGCATGTGGAATAAGAGCTGGCAAGAAATATCCCAAAATCAGTCAGTGTATGCCCTTAAACAATGTTTGGTTTCTTTCTCTACTCACAGCTTCTTCATTAAAACCTAATGGTGTAGATTTTTGTGAAATAGATATCAAATACTATTTTTGTGTAAAATCGAGTAATTGTTTTCTGGCCAACCTTGCTACCAAATTACAGTTTCCATACTCCACTTTCTTAAGATAAAGTAATCCATGTCTTATCCCAAATGGCAGCAAGAAGGAATGTGAGTTAATTATCCAGGGAAACTTCTTATCCTTGTCTAGAAAATGCTTTTTCATATGAGAGATGTATTATTTAACTATGTATGACATGCTACCAGGGCCACAAAATTACTCACATGCAGAATGTTGAGTATGCTTTCTTTGTGTCAAACCAAATTTTTGTTGGACAGAGTATCTGGACATAACATGAATAACTCTAAATCAATTTTTCTATGCAGACAGTGGATCTCAGATGACCAAAAATAGACTCATCCACTCTCCTTAATTAAGCATTCAATTAATATTTACTATTAGTAGGTAAAATCACCTCTTATTAATTATTATATCTTCTTAACCATGGCTGATCTGCTAATTTGACTGTGATGTTTCTATATCCTGACCTAATTTGCAGTTTCGGGGTTGCCAAATCATCATGTTAATTGAGTGCAGCCTTTGGCTACTGTTCCCATTTCACCATGGGCTGTGGTTTCTTACCACAATACAGTACATTTTGTCCTCTGTCCTCCAGAAGCCTCAGCATGCATAGACCAAAGCTGTAATCACCATCCCTGTGCTTGTTCTGTATTTTTTAACTTCCCAGGGCAGATTTATTTCTCTGCTTCTCCTGATAACTTCAGCTGCAAGGAATAGGTAAGCTTTTGTATGTTAGTTCTTTGTTGCTGCAAGTAATTAATTTCCTTCACTGTACTATCAGCTTTAAACATGTGAACCATTAACTCAGCTATAAAACCAATGACAGTACTGATTTTTCATGGCCTCAAGCCAAAAATTGTGCTGTTTTTCATAGTTAAATTTTATTTTTTGTGCCATTAAAAAACATGGACATCGGCATTCTGAGAACTTAACTAGCAGGCCTGACAAAAACTTTTAATCTTTTTTTCATCAGTACATCTCTCAGCAGGAACATAGAAAAAGGGGAAAAAAGAAGGTCCTTTCTTCTGTGACATACATGAAGTAAATGTATTCAAGAAAATCAGATCCTTGGTTTGATATTTTTAGAGGCAGATTGTGGAGCTCATCAAGACACCCAGCTGGATTCTGTGAATAACTTCAGAAGCACATCCTGTATCATTGATCCACTTGTCACTGTATGATTGATGCATATCCTAGTGGAAAGCACAACTACAAGCCTCTTCAATGTAGGAAAAGATAGCCAGTATTAATCTTGTAGCACAGAATTTTCTTGAAAATATATGCTAGAATTCATATACAGAACTATCTCATCTTTCCTTCTAACCTGCTCATTATGGCAGAATGCTGTAGTTCTAAAGAAAAGAACAAAGTTGTCTACAAAGATAAGCCAAAAGCTATCACAGGGCCAAGAAAATAAAAGCAACTGGATCAGCTGAAAAAAATCCACCATAAAGCCAAGTTTTTTCCAGCTGTCCTTTATTCTGAATCACTGATCGGTGAAGCTTGCAGGAGTGCCCCAAAGGAGCAATAGAAGCACAGTGTTAATAATCCTGTCCAATTGGAGTCTAGGACCTGCATAATCACTGGTGTTATTCCCAACTCTTAGACTGCTTTTATTTCAGGTGCTTTATGCAGATTTTAACTATAAATCCTAGATTCAAGTCCTTTCAGAACTATGAAGTGGTCCATAGCTTAGCTGTTCATGGGAATTACAAAGCCTTTCTACCCAGAGCCACACCCTGAAAAATTCATATTTCTACAGGACTCACTGATTCTGTGGGGGTCTGAATCCAGGTGTAGATTTTACTATGTGTATATCTGTCCCCAAAATGTTCACATAAGTTATTCCTGCCCCGTCTGTCCCATGAGCTTGAACCAAGAAGGATGAAATGCAACACTTCATCTGAACTCTTTGATGCAAATCTTCAGTCAAAGATTGAGGGAGTAGATTGTCACCCTAGTGGAGCATTGTCTTACATTTTGTGGCTTTGCTCCAGATAATTTATATGCTTTCCCTTAAGAAAGACTATGTTAATTTATTGCCTCTATTACTTCAATGGCTAAGAATAAATCAGACTCTCCTGGTTGGGATGCTATCTGAAATTCAGTATGAAACAGCCACGGCTGAGAATTTCTACCCTTCTGTCAAGGTTTAATGCTGGGCCAGCAATTAAGTAAGTGACAGATGCTCTCTATTTATCCCTCTCTCTTCCCAGAAGGGAAAAGGAGAGAGAGAGAGAGGGACTTACAGTTTGTAAACTATGCTCCACAGCTTTAACGAAGCCATAATGATGAAAAAGAAAACAATGATATATGTACAAATATATACAAAATGAGTGTTAAGCTTCCCCCAGTAATGCTGATGTCACCACTGAGGCTTAGGAATGTCCTGGACTGGGCTCCTGAAGTCAGCAGCAGTCAGGAGATGGATTCAGGAAAGCATGGATTCAGGAACATGTGGCTTGGGACCAAAGGTAGATAAGTGGATGAGGAGAAACTTAACTTTCAGATTTATACCAGATATGATGCATATGGGATGGAATACTTTTTTGTGCCATTAATGAGTCAGTTTTGGACATCTATCTGGTCTGATCCTCCCTGCAGGAGGATAAGAGGCGTGACCCCTTTTTCTCCCATTATTTTCTTGTGCATAAGAAGCTTAGCAGAAACAAGCAGTGGCCTTGCTTGTCCAGCAGTAAGTATAAACACTGACCATTATCAGTCCTAAAAACAGACACTGAGTGAAAAACATGTTAATTTCAGGAAGTACGATCACTTGGAAGAAACTTAACTGAAAAGTAAAATTACTAGAAGGAAAATTGGTTCTGTCCTGGCTCGAACCAGGACACTTTCGCAACAATATTTTCACTCTTCCTTCATCCCCCTGCTTCATTTTATTTTGCAGAAAAATACCTTTAAATAGTACAAAGGTACCACTTGCAAACACATTCCTGTCCCCAGATATCATCATAGAATCTTGGATGGCTGGAAAAGACCTTCAAGGTCATTGAGTCCAACTATAATCCAACTACCACTAGCATTGAACCATGTCCTGAAGTGCCACATCTAAATGATTCTTGACCACCTCCAGGGATGGCGACTCCACCACCTCCCTGGGCAACCCCTTCCAATGATTCATCACTATTTTAGTAAAGAAATTTTTCCTAGTATCCAACCTGAAACCTCCCCTGGCACAACTTAAAACTGTTTCCTCTTGTCCTGTCGCTACTTACTTGGGAGAAGAGATCAACACCAGTCTCTCTACAGCCTCCCCTCAGGTATTTGTAGAGAGCAATAATATCTCTCCAAAGTCTTCTCTTCAGTCTTCTTCAGTTCTCTTCTTCAGTCTCTGCATTGGTGAGGCCGCACCTGGAGTATTGTGTCCAGTTCTGGGCCCCTCAGTTCAAGAAGGACAGGGAAGTGCTTGAAAGAGTCCAGCACAGAGCTACTAAGATGATTAAGGGAGTGGAACATCTCCCTTATGAGGAAAGGCTGAGGGAGCTGGGTCTCTTTAGTCTGGAGAAAAGGAGACTGAGGGGTGACCTCATCAATGTTTTCAAATATGTAAGGAGTGAGTGTCAGGGAGATGGAGTTAGGCTTTTCTCAGTGGTGACCAGTGATAGGACAAGGGGTAATGGATGTAAATTGGAGCATAGGAGGTTCAAGTTGAATATTCAAAAAAATTTTTTTACTGTGAGGGTGACAGAGCCCTGGAACAGGCTGCCCAGGGGGGTCGTGGAGTCTCCTTCACTGGAGACATTCAAAACCCGCCTGGACACGTTCCTATGCGAAGTGCTCTAGGTGGCCCTGCTCTGGCAGGGGGGGTTGGACTAGATGATCTTTCGAGGTCCCTTCCAACCCCAAGGATTCTATGATTCTATGATTCTATGAAATAAGCCCAGTTCCCTCAGTTGCTCCTCATACAACAGAGCTCAGACTCCTCACCAAACTTGTAGCTCTTCTCTGGATACACTTCATGACCCCAATGTCTTTCTTACACGGTGTCACCCAGAACTGAACCCAGAAATCGGCCAAGGGCTGAGTACAGGGCCATGATCCCTTCCCTACTCCTGCTGGACACACTGGTTTTGTCACAAGCCAGGATGCCATTGGTCTTCTTGGCACCTGGGCACACTGCTAGTTCATATTCATTCATCCATCTACCAGTACTCACAGATCCTTGTCCACTGGGCTGCTTTCCAGCCACTCTTCCTGAGCCTGTAGCAATGCTTGGGGTTATTGTGACCCTCTCACAACTTTCCTGTAGGACCCCTTCTGATGTTGGAAAGTCACTATGAGGTCACCTTGGAGCCTTCTTTTCACCAGGTTGTTTTGTCCAACTCTCCCAACTACTTTAGCCTGTCTTCATAGGGGAGGTGCTCCAACCCTCTGATAATTTTAGTGGCTCTTCTCTGGACACATTCCAGGAGCAATTTCTTATGCTGGGGACTCCAGAACTGGACACAGTACTCCAGGTGGGGTCTCACAAGAGCAGAGTAGAGGGGGAGAATCACCTCCTTTGAGCAGCTGTCTATGCTTCTTTTTTTGATGCAGCCCAGGACAAAATAGTGGCTTGGCAAGCTCCTCTGCCAGCTCCATTAGCACTCTTCGGTGAACCCCATCCATCCCCATAGACTTGTGAGTGTCCAGGTGGCATAACAGGTCATTAATTTCTTCCTTCTGGATTATGGGAAGTTTCTGTTGCTCTCCATCCCTATCAAGAGGTTGAATACCCTAAGGATAATGGGTCTATTAAAGACCCAGGCAAAGAATGCATTCAGTCCCTCAGCCTTTTCCTCAACCTTGATAGCAATGTTCCCCCCTGCATCCAATAAAGAGTGGATATTCTCCTTGACCATATTTTGTTGTTAGTGCATTTGTAAAAGCTTTTTTTGTTATCCCTCACAGCAGTGGCCAGGTTGAGTTCTAGCTGTGCTTTTGCCTTTCTGACGTTTTCTCTGCATGAGCTAGCTGGATGTCTGTACTCTTCTTGAGTCGCCTGCCCCTTTCTCCAAAGGTGGTAAACTAGAAAGGGGTTTTCACCATCCTCTGTCAATATTAAGAGTGCTGTCCCCTAAGAGAACAGTCACCATCTAGAGTGTGCCACAGCTGTATGGAAAGTTCCACTCTGAGTTGCAGAGCCAGAGCCAGAGTGATCTGGATGTCATCCCTTCTGAGCCTGGGCTCCTCACCTCAGTGACCCAAGAATTCACCAAGTAGTTCAATGACCCTATCATGCTACTTGCTATTCTTAAGTAGTCTTTTAAGGTGTGTCTGGCAGGGCTACAAAAAGCAGTGAGATCTGAAGCCTGTTTCATTAATTATTTGGTGATAAGTTGAAAGAACCCTGTACTTCTAAAACATGTCATAACCATGCTGCAACTGCAGCCGTTTCATCCTCTGATCACAAAAAAATATTTTAAATGCATTTTTGTGGTGCCTCTTTCCCTTTGTAGTATATGTTTGCTATTATTTTCTATGCAGCTCTCTAATTACATTGCTTCAGGCAGGGCCAACCATTCTTCCAGTGTCAGTTTCCCTCAATTATTTCACAACTTCCAAGGATTTTTCTTTACCACTTTAAGGGAAAGAGCCATACTGGTTTCTATTAAATATACTAGGATTCTCCTGGCACCACCTCAGCTCAGAAATTGAGGCCTGATGTATAGGAATGAGCCAATGCTTTTATCTCACCATGGTTGTATCCCATGAAGTTCTACCCACCCCTGCTGTTCTCTGGGTTCTTAAAATATTGTCTTGATCCCAGTCTTTTACACTTCAAGGCTCAGACTGCTTCTTGCAGTAGACAGAGCTTAGTAGAGATGAATACCAGGAAAGTAAAAAACATCATGGCAGAAACTTAAGATTTTGACTTTAGATTTTTACAGTTTTTTTATGCCTTTCTTTTTAGATGCCTGCAGTGCTGAGCCATTTGGAGGCTGATATTGTCTGGAAAAGTTAAGAAGCTGTAATAATTTAGTAATCCAGTGTCAATAATAATTGAAAACTAGAGAGAAATATGGCACATTAATTTGTTCCATTTGCATGACTGTTCATCACCAGAATTTGCTGAGGTAATAAATCCCTGCCTCTCAAAAAAGATAAGATTTACCTGTCATACAAATACTACTTAAAGTGAGTTAAAGTAACACAAGGTCAAAAAAGAAAAGTAAATCAAAGGAAAACTTAAAAAATGCCAGTAAGAACAGCAAATCATCATTAGAAGACCCATCATATGTCAGGGTTAAAATTGATAAAATGGAAAAGAAGCTGCAGATTTGACTTTTAAGTGTCAGATTTACTTCAAGAAAACCTTAAAAAATGTACCATTACTGACAAAATAGCAATTCAGATTTGGTTCTGTTATTAAAGCTGCTGTGTTGCAGTCAGTGTGATAAACATTATTTTAAGCTTCCTTTTGGTGCATGCTGTTTTTTAACTCTGCAGTATGTGGTTACAGGAGTAGGGATTGTGTGTGTATGTGTGTATGGAAGCAGGTGAACATTTTGTCAGGAGTATGGTAGACCCAAATGAGTGCTCTAACAGATTGAGATAAAGTAACAAAGCTACCATGTTCTCCACTGTAAAAGAGGTGGCAGATTAGCTCCTGTGTCTTTTAGTGTTGTGCAATAGAAGTGGGCAGTCATCTGAGTTCATCTGTCACCAGAACAGAAATGGGAATAACATAATTTAATTCTCATCTTTCCAAAAATCCCTGGTTCATAAGTTTCCACTTCCTGAGCTCCAGGTTACTGTTTACAGCACAAACCCTCAAGTGTTCCCGTCTGTAAGCTCCCCAGTGGAACTCCCATATCATGACTGTACTAAAGTTCTGCTCCTAGAATCCCATCTCCCCCCAGATTCACAGTCCCAGAAGGGGTGATGTTGGAAGGGACCTCTGGAGGTCATTAGTCCAACCCCCCTACTCAAGCAGGGCCACCCAGAGACACTTTCCCAGGACTGTGTCCAGGTGGCCTTTGAATATCTCCAAGGTTGGAAACTACAGCCTCCCCGGGTTATGTGCCATGCTTGGTCATCCACACAGTGAAAAAAACATTTCTTGATGTTTAGAGTGAGCATCTGATGTTTCAGTTTGTGCGTATTGCCTCTGGCTTGTCATTGGACACTACTAAAAACCTCCCTCTTTGAGCACCCTTTCTTCGGGTTTTTTTACATGCTGATGAACTCCTACTGGGCCTTCTCCTCTCCAGACTGAATAGTTCCATCTTTTTCAGCCTCTCCTCATATTAGTAATCCTCCTGCTACTTAATCATCTTCATGGGCCTTCACCTCTGTAGCCTATTACCTCTCTTGTAATGGGGAGCCTGGAACTGGCCCCAGCACACCCAGGTCCTCCTAATGAAGCCCAAGATACTTTCAGACACTTTTACCTTATGGAGACATTGCTGGCTCATATTCAACATCCTGCAGGACCCCCGAGTGCTTTCCTGAAAGGATACATTCCAGCTGGTCAAGCTCCAACATGTTCTGGTCCCTGCCCTTTTGACCACAGGGCTGCACCCTCTTGCTCACCACAGTCCCCACGTTCATCCCATTATCACCTCCCACCCTACAGGTTCTGCTCCTCCTTACACCTCCCCCCTCCCCTTTGCTCTCAGCCGCTATCTTCAGCCCACATGTCTGCTGTCTGCAGTTGCTCTGCAACAAACTTACTTTCTATTTTAAAATTGCTGATAATTCTTCCTTCCTCCCCCACCCCTGGACTCAAATTACTCTCCAGCATCCATTTGTCATTGATTCCACCTCCTTTCCTGACTTTCCCCACAAGGAAAACAAAAGCTGGCTCCAGGCTGCAGCTATCAAAAATCTGCCTGCATGTATTTAGAGGAAAGAAAAAGAGCAGCTGTCTGGGAAAAAAAAAAAAAAAGATGATGTATGATAGCCTGTATTATACAAGTAGGCATTTTCTTGTGAGCTAATAATTACTGTCATCAACGCAGAATCTGTACAAAACCGACTGGAACTCTTTCAATTAAGAATGAATGCCAGCACAAACTTTGAAACACTCGGAGATTTAATACAATTTCATTCCATTTGTCCTGTGTCTGTTTCTACAAATAAGAATTATTGCACTTGGACAAAAGCAGGACACATTGAAGTATTTTCAACTAGATTTTCTTTCAGTATGCAGTATGTCAGTCGCTCAAGTGGGGTAAGCATATGTACTGAGTTACTTGCCACTTTGCAAAATGAGTCTTCTCTCTCAGCCTGGCAATTGACTTCTCCAGCAGTCAATTCAAGAATGCAACATTTAATATGAAATCAAAGCATTCATAAAGGAAAGCCAAACTCCCCTAAAACTTAAGACTCTCCAGTTTCCTTGCATACTCCAAAAAATACAGATTCTATTAATTCAGCTGGTATGTTACTTCCATTTCAGTTTGAAAACAGGATGATTTTTCAGAGAAAAATAATCTCTTTTGAGCCAGTTGGCTCAGCGGGTTTAAAATACAGAATGCATAAAAAGTACATTGCATATGGCTTTGATTAGAAAAGAGCTTTTTCATCAAATACTCTTAAAACATGAGATGGTGGGCACAGGACTGTTGAGGATAACCCAGCAAAGGAAATTCCCCAGAAAACCAGCAGTTTTCTCAGATCAGTGCTGTCAGATCACAAGACTGCGCATGAATGACATTATATAATGAAAGGGTTGTTTGAGTCTTTGCCTTTTTGAGCTTTTCTCCTCTTGTTCAGGTTTGGGGAGTGCAGATAACAAAATAGAGAACAGAGCAATAGAACCAGCCAGGGTGGTTATGATAAATTTATAAATGTGTGCAGATTGAGTTAATAATAAAACTTCAGAGTATGGGGAGGAAGAAGCAAGGACAGGGAAAAGATTGAAGAGCAAGATATGCTTGTAGTTTACAAAGGTGTATGACCGTTTTTACTTGGTGACTGAAACCAAGAAAGTAGATAACATCTACAATGGATGAGAAAGAGGTAACAGTATTTGGGACGTCTTGCCAGACAAGAGAAAATAATGCAGAGGTTAAAGTCTGGCCTCAGAGGCAAAAAAAATTTGTTTCCAGAAGAAAGAGACAAAACAGAAATTAATATATTTAGCTTTCACCATTTACTTACTGGAAAAACACAGACTGATTTTTATAGGAGACTAAAAGTCCTTCATTTGATGGTGAAAATGCAGTGTTTTTTCAGCAATTGTTTTATGGTTTTCTATCTGGATTTTTATATTGTCATTAAAAAGGATTACAAGTTATTTCTTTGTATTCCATATTTTCATGTCTTCTTTCCCAGTGTCAACTCTGCTGAAATATGACCTTTCAACAATGAAAATAGTGTAACCTATGTGACATAAAGAAAATAGTTATGGAAGCAAATGTGTTAGAGTCTTTGAGTCATCCTAAATATATAAGATAATGAGATTTTTTTTTTTTAGATGACTTCTAATTTCTAGATATTCACTGTGTTCCTGGGATTTATTTAAATTAATGTCATGGACGTGGTCTGAGGTTATCTTTAGGAATACCTGGCATGTCTCTGGATGATGGTCTTTTCTTCACCTAGATTCTATTTTCAGAATAGAAAGTGTAAAGACTAGAAAGAAGCAAACAATTCCAGCAACTGTGGTCTCACACAATCTTGCACCACAAAGTTAGGGCCAGTAAAACCAACAAATCGGTATAATCAGCTCAATGGCTGTGCATAGGACCACTTTCAATTTTTAAGGTTTGTGTGTATTAATCTCAGAACTTCCATTTCTCCATTGAAGGACTACACAGGGGGAGACAGAACATGGGAGCCTGAACCAGTGATGTGAACCATCCTTGAACACTGATAATTTTATTCCCATCTCAGGTGTGACATCACCTTCAAACTGAGGATATAAAGACATCATCTTTTTTTATTTATTTATTTTCACCAGCCTTTGGCTTCTGGGCCTCCTGAGAGTGATATGGACTTTCCCAGTGCTGCAGACCTTCTGCTGTGATGACTGGAGCTGCACACTGTAATGCAGCTGCATAATGCCTCAGGACTAATAGCAGTATAACTCCAGAATGTAAAGCACCCATCATGTATTTTCTTCATCACCATAATAGTGTGCTTTGCTATGTGATATTGGTTGAGAATGTGTACTAGATGCATGGGGAGCTTCTGCAGCTGCATGCATGTATCTGCTGGTGTACAATTGCAGCATGATCCTGTTGGAAAGAGAGACAGAAAGTTTTAGTCCCCTTGAACACTTCTGTCCCTTGCCCTCTAGCCTTGTAAGGAGGCACATCCTGACCTTTTGGATATAGAAGTGCCACACTTCCTACAGGGGTAATCCCTCTGTCTACTGGCTGGAGGTTGCCACTCCTGTGAGTGGCACATAGCCCAGAAGCTGAATGGCAGCAATTAATCCTAAACCCACCTTCAGCCTAAAGGCTTTGAAAACAAATCTGCTTCTCCCTCCTCAGAGAAAGGTGTAAGGGAAAGGTAATAAATTACAAAAAGAAATAGCAAACGGGGACAACATGACCTTTTTAAAGATGCTGCTTTTCTCAGCACATCTATTTTGATACCTAGGTTCAGGTGCAACACTCAGCACATCTTTTTGCTGCCCACTGCATCATTTTTTTAAATTAGAGGGTTATACTAGAGCACTGCTGACTTATGTTGCATTTCTCCCATTATTTCACTTCTATGAGGAGAAAATTGAAATGGCTATTTGAATGTGAAGAGGTTAACAAGAGTGAATTTTCTAGCTGTCAACAAGCAGAATTAAAGGAAGCAGTTCCATGGCCTCATTTATCTGCTTCAGCTCTGTGAGCTGTGATTCAAGATGTCATAACTAGTAACAGAGAAAACATATAATTCTCAATGTATGCAGTCAGAGAGCCAGAAATATGAAATAGTTTGTCATAATATAGTGGATGAAAAAAATATGTGTGAATATATCTGGAAAGCTAATGATTTAAACTGCTTGAAAAAACATAGAAGAAATACTTAAAAGCTAGTAATGAAGTTTGGTACCCGAAGGCAAAACTAATTTAGTGTCCAGAAAGTTTTGTTTCACAGTTTCAAATCCTCTTTTGTTTCATAAGGTTTTCTAATATCTTCTAATATTCAAAGGAGTGTACTACAGTGAAAGGTGAAAGAACTGGTTTGCTCATTGTTTAATTTGTGCTCACTGTGTGGTATGTCCTACTATAGAAAAGAGTGGCTGTGCTTTAAAGCACGAGGGTGTCTCTCGGCATTTTAATGGCTGCTCTGGTCCAGACTGAGTGGAGGTCTCTGGAGGCAAGGAGATATTGCCTCCCTTAATGGTACCCATCATACAAAGCATGGGAAGGCTCCTGATGTGCCAGGAAGGACACGACCTATAACACCAGGGACGTGTTGGGAGGCTGAAGAAAATGGAGAGGGGATGAGGGCAGAGCCACATCAAGCTTTAAATCTCACTGCAGAGGGAAGACAGTCCTAGAAATGCAGAGGTGGTTGTGCATGATGTGCTCAAACCAGGGAGATAGTAGAGAGGAGCTGGGATGCAGAACACAACAGGAAAGGCTGTCTCACCCCACAGAGAATGCCAGGGAAAGAAATGAGTTGCACCATTGATGGAGTGGTGTTTAATATTTTTGGCCACTAATTAAATCTGACTTAAGAGTTCAGAGGAATTTGACTTTTAGGTAACTCCTTTATGGGAATGCTTCTGCCTCAAGCTGATACTCCATTACGGTTAATTTATTTTCTGCTTCTGGCAGGCATACTCATGAAACTGCATCCACATTATCAAAAGTTTGATAATAGGAACATTTACTTGTCAGCTGAACAAAGCCAAAGGATTCAATGAATGTGAAAACTGAGCATGTTATAAATTTAAATAAGGCCAGGGCTGGACAGTTTTGATGTACTGCTGGCATTTTGTGCCTGGACAGCTGTAACCATCAAGGGAATATTTGTGCAAAAGTACCATATTCACAATACAAAATTAAGTCTGAATGCATTTGTTCTAAAAAAAATGCTTCTCTCATTGTGCTGGGACCAGTTCTGTTTAATGTCTTTATCAATGATCTGGATGAAAGCACCAAATACATACTGAGTAGGTCTTCAAGTGACACCAAATTGAGAGGGAGTGTTTATCTGCTTGAGGGTAGGATAGATGGACAGAGCTATTTTAGGTTTGATTGATGGGCCAAGACAAATTGTATGAGATTCAACAGAGCCAGGTATTGAGACCTGCACTTGAGCCACAATAACCTCATGCAATGCTACAGGCTTGGGGAAGAGTGGCTGGAAAGGTATTGATCAACAGCTGGCTGAATATGAGCCAGCAGTGTGTCCAGGTCACCAAGGCAGCCAACAACATCCTGGCTTGTATCAGAAATGGGATGGCCTTCAGCAGCAGCAGGAAAGTGATGTTGCCCCTGCACTCAAGCACTGATGAGGCCAGACCTTGAGTACTGTGTTAATTTCAGGGCCCCTCAGTACAAGAAAGACATTGAGGTGCTGGAGCGTGTCCTGAGAAGGGCAAAGAAGATGATGAAAGGCCTGGAGCACAGGTCTTATGAGGAAGGTCTGAGGGCACTAAAGGTACCTAGTCTGGAGAAAAGAAGGCTGAGGGAGGAGACTTTATTGCCCTCTACAACAACCTGAAAGGAGTTGGTGTTGTAGTTAGGTGTGGCTTGGTCTCTTCTCCCAAGTAACAAGCAGTAGGCCAAGAGGAAATGTCTTCAAGTTGCACCAGGAGAAGTTTAAACTGGGTGTTAGAAGACATTTCTTTAATGAAAGGGTTATTAAACATTGGAACAGGCTGCCCATGGAGGTGGTTGAATCATCATCCCTGGAGGTGTTTAAAAGACGTGTAGATGTTGTGCTTAGAGACGTGGTTTAGCACTGGACTCAGGAGGGTTAGCTTAATGGTTAGACTCAATGATCTTAAGGGTCATTTCCAACTAGAGTTATTCTATCATTCTATTTTCTTTTCCAGAAAAATCATGATAGACAATTCTGCCTCTGAGGAGCTGAGATCCCCTAAATGACAGGAAGGGAAAGCAGCCTAAATGAGGTCAGAAAGTGTTTGCCATTGTACCAAATGAGAGGATGGAGGCAAGGCAGCAATACTATGCAGCAGAGGAAGTTGAGGCTGTGAAAGAAAGAGCAGATTTTATGCATGTACATACTTATGGATAAGAAGAGGCTTGTATACATGTTCATTCTTACCTGCTGGCACATCAAAAGTGCATGAGTAGTGGAGGAGTGACAACAGCACATTTATATCTGCAGGGGACAGTGAGCTATTGCTCAGTTTTCATTGCTAATATTTCCAATTAAGGTTTCCTTTCAATACATGTCAACTTGAAAAACTCCACCACTTTTATGGAGTTCAGCACAAGAGATCCTGGAATGGGTTGCTTCTGGACAACTGTCAGCGATGAAATCACTGCAGTAGTTCATCAAAACTGAAGTAACTTAGTGAAAAAAATCATGTATTTGCAAGCTTTTTCCCCTGTACAGTACAGCCAAAGGTGTGTTTCACTATATTCTCTGACAGCAAAAAAAGAGAGATATTTTTCATGACTATTCAGATTCTCAGCATTATTTTCGGTGTCATAGAGTTATTAGGGGCAATCAACTTAGGCACAAAATGAACTAAGAAGGTAGACTGTGTATGACAGTACCTTCTCCTTTATGAACATGAAATAAATTTTGAACTGACAGGGCATTAGAAAAACACTGAGAGTTATATTCCTACCTTAGGGACTGACGGCTTAAATTTTTCATGTCACAATAATATTTTCTCCTCTTTAACTAATGAGTTCTCTATACAAGAACATCCTTTTTCTGTGTGTACTAATGCTGAGGACACCAGCAAGACAGCTGCATATTCCAGGTTCTATTTTTTTTTTTTTAATTATGATAGAAAATGACTGAAACATATTAATTAAATATTTGGCATTAGAGGACCAGTTTGGGGAAAATGAGAACTTTTGGCAGACGAGTCTCAACCACTCCAAAGGGACAATGCACTTTTTGGTTAGAACTGCACAATTTTTTTCATTTCTTTCTTTCTCCTGTTATTCATAAATAGATACACAGAGTAACAGGAAGATTTCATTTGTAAGGGACTCTGTAGGTCTCTAGTCTCACCCCACCTTTGAGCAGAGCCAAATTCAAGGGTACATGAGGCTGATTAAAGTCTTAGCCAGGTGACTTGAAACCTTCTAAGAAGGGTGACTGCAAAACCTTCCTGGACAATATGACATTTACCAAGATACTTAAATATTTCTTGGTTTCTATGAAGTAGAACAAATAATTGCACACTAATGTCATCCCCTGTTTTCTTTTTTTTTTTCTGATTACTTCTTCTTATAATATTGTTATTATTATTTCTGATTATTTCTTATTATTTACTTAGCCAAGCATACTACTATGCTTTATGATAGTTGTTGGAGAAATAGTTGTTTCTCTTTAATGAAAGACGACTACTATTGCTTTAGTTTTTACAAGTGTCCAGCTCTGTTTGGAAGAGAATTTGTCTCATACTGATATAGGTTCTATGGATACACATGGATACTTTTTGAACAGTCCCAGACTGTCCAGACTTTTTAGCAAGGCAGCCAGCTTTTTTTCTGCCCGATTGTTCTGATGTGCTGCCATTCGTCCTCATGTATCCTCCTTATCTTCATTTTTATTCCAGGCATGGGGCAAAGTCTCCATTCAGTTCTTCCCACCCCCAGCTAAAAGCACTCACCCAGTTTTCTGGTAGGATTTGATATAATAATTTTTTTTTCCAGTAACATGTCTTTCACTACTGCTGTTCTTTTTTGCTTATTTATAGGCATGATATTTGTCAGTGCCAAACACACATAAGAAAGGATACCATACACACTAGATAGACAGATTCTCACCTGTGTATTTATAGGCATTCAAATGCAACACTTGAACAGAGTTTCAATTTGATGGAGGATCAGGACAGGTTTTTCTCCTGTCAGAAAATCCTTTACAGCTGGAGCTCTCAAGCAGATGAAATATTCTCTCCTGACAGAAAAACTGGTGCCTGCAATGACAAATATTCCTTCAGAGTCCATCTAAGATTCCAGTAGAAGGTTATCAAGTGTGGACTTGTTTTGCCCTGAATGTGCCATGATTTGAGAGGGAAATATTTGCACAACACGTGGTACATCCACATCTCAAAAAAAAAAAAAAAAAGGTCTCAGCTGGACATAGCTTGTCAAGTAACAGATAAACAACCTCATTTTCTATACAAGCACAGTGTTATCTCCTGTGCTTTTTTCAGGCAGGTCATTTGGGAATTATACTATGACACTGAGACAGAGAGTGAATTGTAGATTGACATTAGATGTTACCAGACATGACTGGGTACAAGATAGTTCCCGAGACTTGAAGCCTGCAGGTCATTAGGCTGCAGATTCTAGGCACTATTAATGAAATATCAGGGTCTACCTGGGGTGCATATTGGTTGTTGGGAGGTGTTAAAAGAGCCTCAGAGCTGACAGTCACAGGCATCTTAGGTAACAAGGAAAATTAAGTGGATAAAGATGACAACGTTTTACATCCATCAAAGTAAGACAACTAATGAAAAAGCTACGTGGGGATGCATGTTGTTGAAGTTAATATTTTTCACTGCCTTTAATCTGATTCCAGAAAGGATTGTGATTTCATTGAATACTGGCTGTTTGTCATCTGTTATCCATCTGACATGCAAAACCATATTGGGTCACAAAGGTCACCATGCTATCTTTTCCTGAAACTAAGAACAAATTGTTCCATTTATGGATGTTTGCATCCCTTCAAATAAAAAATTGCTACTGATGCATAATCTTTATCTTCAGCCACTTAACAGATCTTCATATGGTATCTGTCTCCACTGCTTTATCATGAGATATGTGTTTCCTTTCTCAGACCTGGTCAACATTTAGGTTGTGACAATGCAAATTATGTTTTTGCATCAGGTTAGAAAAATACATGAAGTTTTCCTCTTTGTTTTGACAGTGCAGTCAAGTTGTATAATTTTAGAAGAAGACGATACAAATGCTGTCCCAACCACCTACATTTTGGCAGAAATTCTTATGTCACACAGGCACTGTGGTCTGTGTCAAGATTGTTGTTTACTTTGCACCATATGGAGAAAACTCAAATAATTTTGCTTTGTAATCATTTTATAGTTCTTGCATATATTTCAAGGCTGATTAAGTTCAGAAGCGAATGTACACTTCAAAGGGAAAAGGTGCCAAATAATTTGAGATCCAGTACCAGTTATTAACTTCATCCCATTTTTCCTTTCCTCTTTTTAAATGCTGTTCAAAATACTGTCTACTCCAAAATCACACTTTTCTTTTTATGTTCTGTGAGTTAGTAGAAAGACTGTGAAAAAAACCACTGATCAGACCTTTGACATTACAGTAACCATGACATATTTTATAAATATGCATTTTTAAAATTGCCATCAGTTTACAATTAGATTATGAGAAACAAATCAAAAGGAACTGACTGAAAAAGCTTTGTAGTATCCCATTTCAGTCTTCTAATGGTAATTTTCATTTCCAGTTCATGCCTTATGAGAATGCTTTTAAAACACTAATCCTTCACAAGGAAGAAAAAAAATCATAAGCTAGAAATATCAATATGATAGAGTTCTTTCTTCCTTGAAAACCTCCCAATCCACAGTGAAATCAAGCAGAGAAGATACCTCTGAATAATAATAATATAATTCTTTTAGGAAAAGATTTAGAAGTATCTCGGTTGAATGGTGCATAACCAAAAGCATCTGCATGTATTTGTTTGTCTCAGGACATATACTTGATATCAAATCCTTGAAGTTTCTTTTTCTTATTCTAATAACCTATGAAAAAATTCCTTCTGTAGTATAGTTATGGCCACTTGTGAGATGCATGAAGCTTGATTTTTTTCAGCCACCCTTTCATACTTTTGTCCTGGGGGAGTCATGCTCTCCTCTGACCAAATAAATGCCTTAGAGCTCTTCTGTTTCCCCGTGGCACTACAGGTTCACAGGGACTGTTCTCGCTGTCAGGAGCACTGAAGCACAGTGGATCTCAGTCATAATTTACTCCCACCAGCCCATCACTTTCTCTGAACTCTTCATTGAGACAAATAAGGTCAAAAGCTGATGTTACAGAGCCAACAGCTTCCTAGTATACAGCATCTGCAAGTGTTGCTTCTGTAAAGGAGTCGCTTGTTGACATTTGGGAGCAATTGTGATTTTTTTATATGCTGCTGAGCATACAAGCATACAACTGTTGCAGAACAAAGCCATGAACTAAGTCCATGGTTGGCTGTTAATGTAACTATTTGAAAGGTTCTTGCTTTGCATGACAAAATGCCTCTATAAGGCAGACCTTGAGAAAATATATTTCGTAAAATGGTCGTTACTAGTACAAGCTGAAGGGTAGTAAAAATCACAAAGCTCTTCCTCTAGTAAGCAGCCAAACATAAACCTTTCTTTTCATGGTTTAGTGTTTTTCTCCATTCCCCCTTCCATTGACAACTCCTTGTTTCTGCTGAGGTATTTAATGTGATGAATTACAGCATGTCACATAGCTTCTCTCTGCACAGAAACTTCTGAAATCTGATTTCTCAGCTCTTCTTCTTGATGTCTAAAATGTTGTAGACCTAACTGCCTTAAGTCTACAAGACAGTTCTGGAATTTAGATGACATGCAATTATTGTTAGTATTATTATTTTCAGACAGCTGGACACTGTCACACTGTCACATCACACTACCCAAAAAGTCATGAAGTCATCTTTCTTTGACAGTAAGTAATATTCATTCCCTTACTAGGAAGTCTAAAATGTTGTAGACCTAACTGCCTTAAGTCTACAAGACAGTTCTGGAATTTAGATGACATGCAATTGTTAGTATTATTATTTTCAGACAGCTGGACACTGTCACACTGTCACATCACACTACCCAAAAAGTCATGAAGTCATCTTTCTTTAACAGTAAGTAATATTTATTCCCATACTAGGAAGTCTTGGGTGACCTAGTGTAGCTATGAAGCCAGTCCTGTTTAGAATATGAATATCAAGAGGACCTCCAGAAGCCCTTTTCCACCTGAATTTTTCTATAGTTCTTACAGTACAACTTTAATCTAGGAGACTGTCAGTGGGTATGTGTAATATTAACAACATTATGCAAAACAGCAATGTAGAGGGGGAGGTCTGTTAAAAGGATTTGACAGCAGCATAGGAATTATACCAGTTGTGCAGTCCTCTCTTTTTCAATGTGTTCAAATACAGTTTAAAGTTTTGGGGTTTTTTTGTGATAGGATTGTGTTCCTAGTAAAGACATGATATACAGGCTTGTACTTAGGAAGCTGCAAGAGATGGATACAGATTTTCGCAGCTCTGGCATTCAGAAACATTTATTAGTTTATAATTACTGAAGTAAGTAATCTCTCTCTTGTCAAATTATTTTCAGCAACCATGAAAAATGCATAATCAAAAGAAAGGAGTTTTAGCTTTGAAGCCAACCAGCCCTTATGTACAGCAGTTGTTCAATGCAAGAAAACATATTGTTTGTATGAAGCAGATACTATTCAAAACCAAAAATAAATTATTCTCAGATGAGCAATAGGAGGGTACAAGAACTCTGTGTGTTTGAGGCTAATATTATCCCCACAAAGGCAGCAATATCCCCTTAACATTGTGATCTGGTATAATTCATTGCAAATGTGTGTAATGATTCTATGAATCTTTTCTTTTGCATAAACATAGGAATAACTAAGTCAGATTCAATCCTAGCTTTGTGGCACTACTAATTAATAGGCAATCTTGTTGCCACTTGAATGCTGTAGTTCTTTATCTGGAATTTACAGATGCTACACATTACCTACCTTCACAAGGGCAGTGCAAGGACTGCAGGGAGATGTGTGGTTTCTTTTTCTGGATTGCTGGGGGCAGGGAGAAGTCAGGAATCTGCAGCAAGCTCCTGGGAAGAGCAAAGCTTGGCACAGAAATAGTTTCTTACAGACTCAGAAGACTAACACAGTATTTGCTGCAACAGGCAATCTGATGAAGCCTGCTAGAGCAGGGCTGGAAGGGACCATGAAAGGAAACAATTAGGTAGATAGAGGCATGTTTCCAGACTTCTCTGTCTAAAATTTCATTTACACTAGTTGCTACTGTACTAGCCTAGCATCCACAATTACTTCAGGTGTTCGGATTTAGGAAGTGGTGAAGGAAGAAACATGTCAGAAGTCAGTCCAGTTCACACAGAAACAGTGTCAATCCCTAACATAACTGTGTTCCTCTGGGTATCACTGGTGTGCTCTATAGTGCTCTACTAGCTGGGAAATCCTGGTGTAGTGCACTCCACTACCTCCATAGAATCATTTCAGCATGCAGGTTTTGCCACAAATGCAGGAGTAACAAAAATGAACAAGTGGGAATGCTATCTTTGTGTGACCTTGCCCATGTTTTCAGAGAAGCATTTTCAACTGAGCCTGAAAGACAGGATTTATCCCCTTTTCTGACTGAGTAAACACCTCACCTTTGAATCAATCTATGATTTTTAAGTGAATAAAAACACCTGTTGTCCCCATCAGTTAACCCTAGGCAGTACTGAACAAAATGAGAATGTAATAGTTCTTTTTCTCTCCAAACTCCTATCTGCAATATGTCAGTGAAATTATTATGTTTGTATTATTACTTGATATATATCATGTTTATCTATGCAGGTAAGTGGGAAGATCAAAGAAGTAGGTTAGATGACACTTCCAATACAAAGAGACATTATCAAAACTATTTTTTCCTTGTAGAAAAAATCTAATGTCAGAGCTATTAAAAATCGGCATCCTCTGAGCAGCCTTTTGAGTAGTGATAGGAGAAGGGGTAATGGATTTAAACTGGAAAAGTGTAGTTTTAGGTTAGACTTTAGGAAGAAACTCTGTGTGTGAGGGTGATGAAACACTGGGATCAGTTGCCCAGAGAAGGTTTGAATGCCTCATCCTTGTTCAAGACCAGATTAAATAGCACTTTAAGCAAGAACTTTAAGCTACTTTGGAGGTGTCCCTGCCCATGGCAGGAGGGTTGGAACTAGATGATCCTTCATTTTCTTTCCAACCCAAACCATTCTGTCATTCTAAGACCTATAAGTATCGAACATGTAACAACAGATCTCAGAGCTCATCTCTCAAATCCACTTAGATTTCTGAAGAAGACTTCTCTGAAGTCTGACAGTATGGTTGATACACAAATTCACAATCTGTAGCAGTCTAGGTATCACTGAATATACGGCTGCAAGAGAGCTTTGGCCTGCTTCCCATGACAGTCCAACATGACTCCTAACTGTGCTTCTTTCCAGAAAATGACATCCACTGGGCACACTTCAGGCTTTGAATTTTGTGCCAATATAGTGAATTGGCACTGAGTGGATTGCTTGCACTATCTTGAAATGTTTAGAAGTGTAAAAAGTTGACAGTTTTATTATGAATATATTCATTCTGCAGAGGCAAAGGTGTAGGTGCTCTCCTCAAAAAGGTTTAGGGTATTATATCAAAGAGATGCATTCAAATTATTATTCCTTCAGCCTAAAAAGATTGTGAGTTTTGCTGTACTGTGGAAAGAGATCTTTTGTGGGTAGTTGTGCAGCAGCAGCAAAAGAGTGAAATAGGAGCATCCAACTTTGATTTTAAATAAGAAATAAAAAATCCTGCAGCATTGTTATGGTAGAGAATAAATATAGTTAAAGAGAATGACACATTAAAGAGTGAAATCCCAGTGCTTGTCATTTCAGTTGGTTTACTGATATACTTATATAGAAAAGAAGGGTTCTTGATCAGAAATCATCTAAAGCCATGGGCAAATTGAGCTGAAATAATTTCATTCCCTCCCAGGATTTTATTTTCTCCTACAGCCTTGAGAGCAGCTAAGTTTTTTCATCTTTATATGCATGTTGCAGGTGTGAATATGTGGTGGGTTAGCCTTGGCTAACAACAAAACCCCCACCCAACTGCTCACTCCACCACCATGTTTTGATGATTGAGGATGGTAACGAAACTTGGACACCAGAGTGAAAGGAGAAGATGTGCTTTACTGGTGATATTTAAGTAATACAACCAAATAAGAAAGATACAGAACAAAGTACCCAAAGAAGACAGAGAGAAAATATACCGGGTAATGCATCAAGTCATTTCTACATAAGAGGAAGGGTAGTGATTAAGAGAGATCCATCGCCACTTGCATATGTTGTCATCATCCAGATCCACAGCTACTGGGGAGCCCCGGTTGCACTGAGGATTTGGAGAACCCGTCCCAGCAAGTGGGAAAACCCTACACAGGGAGCCCACCCATAGGTGAGGCATCCAAAGTCTCTGCAAGAGGGTCCAGCCTTATAGACTAAAAAACCTGCAAGTCAGGATGACTTTGCACATTATACCATGCCAAAATATCTGGTTCATCTCCTGACCAAGCATGACTGGGACTGGGCCAGAGTCCAGGGTATGGCTGGTAGGGTGTCTTTAACATACTCTCTTTCAAAGCATCAAGTCAATTATTTTTGATGAATGATGTTTTCAGTTATTAATACAAGGATGTAATGTCAATTATTGTTGATATACAAGGACACAGTTTCAATTATTTTTGCTATTTCCATTCAAAGCAACTCTGGCCTGGGCCTGTTGTCCAAGCTTTACAAGGACATACAAGGACATACAAGGACAGGATTCATCAATAGGTCAGCTCTGGCTTGGGCCTATTTTCCAAGCCTTAGCAGTACACACCACCACTCCAGTGGTTCAAGGAGAGAAAATAAGAAAAAACAGGAATAAGAAAACTCATGGGTGAAACTAAAGATGGGTACATTTCTTACTGTTTACTTTCACAGGCAAACCAAACTTGTCTTGCAAAAAATTAATTAATTGCCTATCGATTTTATAGATTTGGGCAGTGTGAAACAAAAAAAACTCAAACATCAAAATGATACCTTTTGTCCCCACTTTCTTAAGCTCAACTTCACTGCTTTAGACTCCTCTACCCTACGCTGTGCCACAAAGGGAAGGATAATGGAGGGTTACAGTCAGTACAGAATAGGACGCCTAACCTCTCCTTCCTCTTCACTCTTTTCTCCAGGTCTGGCACAATTCTCCACAGGATGCTTTGTGGAAACCTGTTAAACTCTGGAGCTCCTCCTTCCCATCACTCCTGTAGCCACCCACTACCAACACCTTCACACCTTCATGCAATACAAAATATCAAACACATGAAGAATGCTTTTTGAAGAAACCAGGACAAAATGAAGGGTAACAGAGGAGTGAACAGAAGCAAAACTCTTTGGTGAACGGAAGCTGTCTCAAAATTGCTCTGAACATTAGTAAAATCATCCCTCTGACTGTCTCCAGCTGTGAGAAACACCTTGCCAATCAGCCTTGCATTTTCCAGAAGTTGACTAAATTGCTCATGGCTCTGCTTCAAGTTCTGAGGAGGGAAAAAAGATTTGGGGTGTTCTGATACCCATTTAGCCATATTAATCAGACAATATTTTAATATTAGGAGATCTCTATATTCCTCAAAGGTGTAGGTATTACTGCAGATATGAACAATGAAGAGTTGCTACATCTGTGGTGATGCCATAGCTGGCAGTGCTGAGCTACGTGGCTGTGAAATCATAGAAGCATCTACTTCTACTTCTGTTGGAAAATTACACCACTGTTTGTAACAATTCCTTTCTGTCCTGTCACTTTTCTGCTGAAAAACTGGTGGGCAAGATGTGCCTTGTGACTGCTAGTTGTGTTTGGGTCAATGGCTGCAGGCTTTGGTATCATTACATGAACCTGGAGAAAGGTGATTACTTCAATGCCACACAACTGAGTATTACTTTTAGTTACCATGCTCTTGGAGTGGGAGTCAGACCTTGATGGGCTTGAGAAGTGGACTCGTGCAAACTGCATGAAGTTCAAAAAGGCCAAGTGCAAGGTTCTGCACCTGGGTTGAGGCAATCCCATGCACAAATACAGTCTGGGAGGAGAAAGGATTGAGCTGTGAGAAGGACTTAGGGGTGGTGGTGGACCAGAACCTTAACATGAGCCACCACTGTGCTCTTGAAATTTAGAGGTGATTCTCCCCTTCTACTCTGCTCTTGTGAGACCCCACCTGGACCACTGTGTCCAGTTCTGGAGTCCCCAATATAAGAAGGACACAGAGCTCCTGGAACGTGTCCAGAGGAGAGACACTACAATGATCAGAGGCCTGGAGCACCTCGTCTATGAAGACAGGCTAAAGAAGGGGAGTTGTTCAGCTTGGAGAAGAGGAGGCTCCAAGGTGACCTTACAGCAAACTTACAATATCAGAAGAGGGCCTACAGGAAAGCTGGGGTAGGGCTTTTGACACAGGTGTGTAGTGAGAGGAAAAGGGGAAATGGTTTAAAACTTGAAGAGTCCTTAGCAATTCTATTATTCTATGATTCTAAGTCAGTTGCCTAACACCAAGTCAGATCACAAAGTGAGAACGTCAGTCTATTACGCATATGCTGGAATAAACACAGGCTGTCTCTTCAAGTTCCTTCTGTAGGTTTGAAAACAAGATAGACGAAAAATAATTTCTCAGTTAGGACAAGATAGATGAGATGCAGTGGCCAAGCTGCTTAATAGCAAAGGGGGTTGGGTGCTGCTAGACCCTAGAGGGCTTCCCTGGTGACAGTTTGAGTAACAGTGGATTTGAATTTGCAACCAGTGAGGGCAGATAAAGGGAGTTCTTAAAAAGTCTAAGCATTAAATATTTTTTTGTAACAAAGTAGTTAGCCATCCAATTTCTAGCTTCTACAACTCAAAAAGAATGTCAGCTTCTCTATGTAGTTAGAAGAGAGAAGTCTGGAGGCTGATCTTTACCCCCACACGTCACAATAGTGAAATGATGCATAATTTGTTCTCTTTCATGCAATCCCAAATAATCCTTGTTGAAAAAGATAGTATAATGGCAAATACAGTGCAAGAAATGTTTTTTATTAGAATGAATCTTTGTTCAGTATGGGTGTGTTAGTGCAATATGCTTCAATTTCTGCAAGGCATTTAATTTAGATTCATCTGCTTCTCTGCTAAAGCATAGCTGTATGCAGTAAGCATATGTATTGAAAGTAGTTAAATAATGTTTTGCAGAACTATTTGTGAATGAGAAACAGCCCTTTGACGGAGGGAGGTCTCTGACAGAGGTCTTGCAGAGGGAGGCTTTTGAGGGCTTGTTCAGTCTTGGCCACTCCTTGCGCAAGCACAAACTATTATTATTGTCTTCCTCCCAGGCACTTGAAACTCCATTTGTAAAAACAATAAAGCTTGGGAACTGCCAGATCTCTTTATGGAAATATGATCCAGAATTTCACTGCTGTGATATTTGTTATAGACCTTTTTTACCCAGCTACACTTACATATAAGGCTGGTTTTATCCATTTGCCTTTATGATAGTTTTATCATTTTGATATTATCTCTTCCTGGTATTAATGTTCTTCTCTATTAATAGATAGCAATTGTTCCAGCAAAGACTTCATTTTGCATTATTAGGAAAAAACAAACTCTTCTAGTGTCCTTTAAAATATAAATAGAAAGTCAGTTTTTTGTTGACATAGTCATTAAGAATATCCCTGTACTGTGGAAGTCAGGAAAGCTTCCCAGACTCAAGAGTGTTATCCAGCGGGATTCTTGTTCTGTGCTGGGGTGAAATCTGGATGTACACAACTCTGCTTTCCTTCATTCACATGGAAAAGAAATCAAGTCACACAAGTGAAATGGAGCAGCAAGGACTTCCAGCTAATTAAACTTTTTAGCAAGACATAGGGAGAAAATTCTGGGGGGAGCCCATATTCACAGCACAGACATAGTTTTATAGTTCTCTGTACCTGATCTCTTTTGTGCTCATATTTTTCAGCACTGATAGTCAGGAGTTTATCTTCTATTCCTGATGGGGCCCAACCACTCTGTTATAATGGTACTAATAATTCCCTCTCTTTCTTTGAAAGACTTTTCTCATACATAATAGATTTTCATTTGCTTTCCTTGATGCTTAATTTTGACAGCTTGTAGTGAACCTGCAGCTAATTAGCTGAGATTAAAGGTCCCATGGCTTATTAGTTATTTCCAAAAAGAAACTCCCAATTTATGATGAAATCTGTGGGTTTTATTCAAGTGCATCACTTTGCATATAACAATACTGACTTTATTCTTGTTGTCATTATTTCAATCATTCAGTTACTGCAGTTCTCTTTTATGGTAATACATCTCAGTTTAGAATATCCAGCATGCTTTATTGTCCTGTACCTTTTTTATGCCAGCGTCATTAATGAAAATATTGGAAAAGATCATTTTCAGGAGCAGTATTTGAAAAACTCTGGCAACCACCTTCTGCTGGCATAATATTTATTCTTCCAGCAGTACATGCTGTATTCTTCTCTTTGGCAAGCACCTGACCTGTCCTGCAGCTCCTGCACTGTCTAATTCTGTAACTCACTTAGATCATTTTGAAACAGAGTCCTGCAAGTGAGACACACACCTGACTTGTATCTGGTACTGCTGGAAAAAGAGGACGAAAAGCATGCCAGTGTATATGAAAGGTAGACAAGATGTCTGCCAGCCATTGAGTTAAAAAATGGTTGTATAAATGAATAATCTTTGAAATTCTGTTATTTTTTATCTAGATTGCTTCTATTTTTTCTGATAGTGAATTAATTCTGTAGCATAAATCCTACATGGTATTTTAAGATACTGTTTTTATAGTTTTAACTGTGATATTTTTCAATACAAATTTTTCATATTAAGCATATAATGAACATGCTTCTCTATAGCATTGCTCATAGAACAGATTGTTTATGTCACATCTAAACTGTCATTCACTTTTGTAAAATTCTCTATCCAGAGACACACAGGTAATTCTAGGAGTCCTTCAGAAATAAAGGATGTACAGAAAAGATAGGTGCTAGTAGCAATGGTACTATTACCTTAAAAAATAATTTGTTTTTTTTCACTGGTTAGAATGATGCTTTTCTTAACCTGCACATAGTTTCGCACATTTAAAAGAGAAGACATGTAAGGTAAACTTAAAAGAAGAAAAACATTTTAATATACTCATACTTTTTTTTTTCTTCTCATAGAGGCGTAAAACGATGAGATGAAATATTTCAAAACAGATCTCATAATCAACCTGTGGAATGTGTTGCCAGAAAAAATATTCCTTTACTGAGATGAAAAACTTGGTTGAATCCCAAGGCTGGCACATATCTCATTCATTTCAGCACCCCTCTGACTGTCACTTCATGAAGTCAAAGTATCTTACTCCACTAATGTTTGACAAGCACTTTGAGCTGCTCAACCAAATAGAAATAATCCCTTGAGGGCTTCTCAGACTGGCCTCTCTATCTCTTAGCTATCTCTGAAAGACTCTTTAGACAGCTTTAAATGTGAAATTACCTCTTAAACAATGAATGAAGCAGGGATTTGGACTCTCAGCTATCTCATGCCTCTTTCTCTAGTGGGTAATCTATTTCTAAAGCAATTAACGTCAACTGCAGAAGATAAAGTATCTCAAAAACTGTCTCAGGATTTGTAAAGATGTCTGGGAAAACTGAGTGCACAGAGAAATGGGGACATATTCCTTAATATATCATGAAGCAGCAAATCTCACCACCATCTCAGAAATTTAATCTAAGGGAACAGGGAGGAGATCAGAAGAATTTGCAGGTTATGAAAATGGATCTGGAAATGCATTCTGACTGGTTTCAATAGGTACAGGGTTTTTTAGCATACAGAGTCAGCACTAAAAAATGGAATCTTCTATTGGAGTTCTTTGGCCTGCCTTCAGAACTGTTTGGACTGGTAAGAATTGTATCCATGGCTGACAGATGATCATACCCCAAGTTATCCAAGAGATGTCCCAGAGTTCTTTCTGCTGAAGCAATTTGATTGTTTGGTGGTGTCAAGTGAATGGATTGAAATGCATTTAACTTCTGTAAGTACTGGCCTTATTTGTTCTAGCTGCATAGCTACAGCCAATTTGAGATAATATTCCTCCCAGAATGTAGCCATTACATTTAGTATATTAAAGGTAATCTGTTGTCATTGATTTTGGTTCTGTTCCCTGCTGGTGAACACTTTAGTCCTCATTTCAGAAAGCTTGAGATGACTCTTCGATACCATTTAAGGAGCTTCTCTGAATAAAGATTTTTATCAGGGCATTTATCAATATTTTTTTCTTTCTTTGGCTCAAAACTGCTATACCTGAGACTCAGTTAAATATTTAAGCCAACTCACACATTTTTTATCTTGGACTCATATAGATAGAGGAGACAGTAAGCTGTTTCCTAACAACAAAGGGAAGAAAAGGAGGTACTTAATTTTCTTACAACTGCATGTCAATACAAAGTAAAATATGAATTCAACAAGTAGCAAGGTATACCTGCTTCATTCTATTATACTTTTTCTACAGTGCTCATTTCTTTGGTCTTCTCATCCTATCTCCTCTAGTTCTCAGCTGCACTGTATTGTCTGTGTAAGGCAGATACCAATAAAACAGAAAAAATATAGGGTTTTGTTCTGGGAAACCATGGTCGTCTGTCGTTGGTAGAATTTGAGAAAATGTTTTACAAAATATAGCAGTTGTGTACTAAGCTGACAGTGCCTTTTTTATACTGCTAACAAATAGCACTCCAGAGCTTGGGGGAGAAACCTAAGGAAAACTGATAGTGCTTTTTCTGCTGTATTTTAGAAGTCTGTATTAGCATGTCTTTTACATGTTTCTGAATATACAGGTAGCCTGGAAGTATAGCCGAGCACTGAGGAGGAAAGTGTTACTGCTCAAAACCCAAACAAGAATTCTTCATGCTGCATGTAGCTTCCCTGAGGAGCAGGCAGCTGCTTCTGGTTTTGGAAGGCCAGATGGAATGGCTAAATTTTTTTAGGGAATTAAAAAATCATCTCACAGTGATATTTTTTTTGACCATTCTGCTCAAATAATGTGCTGTAAAAAACAATTGCCTTTTTTTGCTACAAATGATTCCTTCACTACCACACCCAGCAGCAGGAAAAATCCAGCCACTCAGCTTTTCACTGCAGGTGGTCATAGGATGATCATCAATATTCATTACCCATCTGAGTTCCTTCATCCTCCCCAGCTCCCTGTGTGCACTTCCTCACCAGAAAGTCTGAAGAAGGGAGGACTGCTGGCATGTCATTATTCTAATCCCTTATCAATATATTCCAGAGATGGGGAAAAAAAACATTTTTAATTGCAGGGCAAGAAATCACAGAGGCTGTGGTCAGAACTGAGTGATGACTCTCACATGGCATATTCCTTACTGGCCGCAGAAGTGATTTGCATGCTTGGGATGCTGAGTACTGGGAGACATTCTGCCAAAGAATCTGCTCTGCCCCAATTTATGGGACGTAATAGAATCTTGTCCATGGACTCATTTCAGTAATTTAAAGCAATAAAACATGTCTGTATTTCAGAAGGAAACACAGAGGAACAGGAGGTGGCCCAGTGTGGGGATGAACTGTGACAGACAGAGATCTATAAGTATCTGCCCTTGAGGGGGGGCCAAGAGTGGGGCTATGACTGTTTCATTATAGGACTAGAAGAATTAAATTGAACATTGTTATCTAAGTCAGACACACTTTTAAACCTTGCTTATTTTTATCATTGTGAAGCAATGCATTAACCTCTTCCAGTGTGCAGCGAGGATGCCAGCTATTTCCCAAAAGCCCATCCTAAGTGGGCTGACTGACCAGATAGGCAATATGGTCTACCTGCCCTAGAAAATAGGCTGCCTCTTCTCAGTCTGTATCTTGGTTGGATTTACAAATGGTGTACAGAGTGCTAGTGCATCTGGATATGTGGCCAGCTCTTGGCAGTCATCTAGGTGATTTTTGAGCAGTCCATTGACTGGCAAGGTTTCTGCTTTTTTTCCTGACACTACCATTTTCAGTATGGGTTTCTTGATGTTCACCTTTTTGAAATGGCCAAGATTCCAAGTGTCTGAGCTACTTGCTCTGCGAAACAATATCAGTGACATCTGAAAACCCTACAGGAACTACAATTAGATCAACTTACACGAGAATGAGCTCACAAAGTACATATCCTGTAAGGAAGAAACCATACAGGCTTTTACATATGTGCTAACACTTCTAGCAGAAATAATATTTCAGACGAGTAGCTACTGAAGGTCACAATGTCTAATGTTACTGCAGGCACTATAAAGTTGTTCTTGAACCTAGGTTCAGCAAATATTTCTTACTGACAAAAAATAAGATCTAAAATATTCCAGAACATTTTTATGTGTCATGGAGGTCCCATTATATAAGAGTTACTGCTGTCACTGTGACAGATAAGTTAGGCAGTGCCTCGGGGTTGGGAGAGGTAGGAGGTGAGCAGCTGTTACTCCGACGACTCTAAGATAAAGTGCAATAACCATCTTCTAACTGGCACTCCACATTGCCAATTAATAAATAAACTAGTTTGTTGCTGTTGCAGACATGCATTTCTCTTGATATCAAACATCACTCCATCATGTACAAAGGCATATGCAAATGGTGAAAAGTTTAAAAGAATTAGCCAGTAAATCACACCTGATTAGGAGTGTCCATTGGAGTGCCCTTGAAATGCTTTTGTTTTGCCTAATCACGTCTTCTTTGTTTATTCTTTGTTAACACAGAAGCTGTTTGGGGATTGTTCAGCTACTCCTTTGGTCCAAATGGGTTTTATTATACAAAGAATCCTTTAATATTAAAAAAATTCTCTAAAGAGCTTCAAATCTTGATATCAGGATTTATCATAATAGTATACTTGGCCTCATAATAGTTCTTTGAGATACCGCAAGGATAATGTTTATTTTACTGACAGGGAAATTATTTAGTTTTATATATATGTATATACACACCATGTAAGGGCAGAGTGTTCAAGCTTTAGTACGAAAGCTCAGGTACGAAAGCTCGGGTATTAAAAAAAAATCATATTTTTTGAGATAATAAATACTTTCCATCTTTGTGGACTTAACTAATACCTACTTTAATAAAAAGGAATTATTAGTTAAGTGTAAGTTTTGTAATCCATTCTTCATATATTTGAACAATTCCATTTGCACAAGTCTTAACAGAGTCCATGAGAGCACTAGGAGTAAGGCAGAGAAATTTTCATAAGTAATGAAGTTCCGGTTGCAGATCCTTAGTTTAGCAGTCACAGTGGAAGGTGTTAGAGGTTCAGAAATTTTGAAAATCATGTCAGGTAATCATCTAGTTCTTGTATGCAGCAGTGATTTTTCTTGCCAGAATGGTTTCACTGGCTTAAGCAAACTTATGTTACCAGGAAATGTGTTTGCTCTGAATTGAACTCTCTTAGTTGAAAGTGCAGTTTACTTTCACAAATGATTACCATGTCACTAAGATTGAATCCATATTTCCCAAAAGAAAACCTAAGTGTTGATGGGAATGTCTAGTCAAAACAGCATGTTCCACTGGTAGCATTACTTTTATATAGAAATTTCAATGCAGAATATGCAAATGATCCAGTGTTACTGCTTCATTGCAGTATTTTTATTCATTGAACTTTGAGTTACATATCACTATGCCAAGTTAAATCCAGGGTAGCTTCTACCTACCATCACTGACAAAGCAAAAATTTATTCCATCTTTGATTCCTCCTTCTCTCTGTTTCCTTAAGTCAAGAATAGGACATACTGTTCTAACAGTGACATAAAAGTGATGTTTGCTGTCAGAATCTCCTAGTCCCAGAAAAGAGCTTGCTAGCATGGGAAAGACGAGGATCTCACTTCTTAGAAAGTTCAGTCTTAAATGTATTAGGCCTCAAATCTGTGGCTACTCCAGAAGTTTAAACATAAATAATTTAAAAATAATGACTTTAATTTGCCTTGGACAGCATCTACAGACTCTTCAGAGCCAGAGACTCTGGCAACTCTTTTTTAAGGACACTCAAAAAAATCCCAACAACATGATTTTGAAAATTCAGGGAAAAAATCAGACAGATTATCTGTAACAGAGGCATACAATCAAATAACTCCAAATCTCTGAACACTACTTCAGTATTCTATTATTTATATCAGAAACTAGTAATTGGACTCAGTGTGGTGGGTTGACCCTGACTGGTTGCCAGGTGTCCCCCAAAGCTGCTCTGTCACTCCGCCCTTCATCTGGACAGGGTAGAGAAAATGTAATGAGAGGCTTGTGGACAAAATGGACTTGACTTGGGGATATTTATTTAATTTATTACCAATTAAAAAAACCTGGTGATTCTTTGGAACTGGTAACTGGAAAAGCATAATGAGAAACAAAAATTAAAACCTAAAACACCTTCTCCCACCCCTCCCTTCTTCCCAGACCCCACTTCCAGTTTCAGTACCTTCTCCCTCTCCATTAGCACAGGAGGACATGTAATGGTGGTTCTGGTGGGTTCATCACATGTTGCCTGTGGCACTTCTTCCTCCTCAGAGGAAAAGATCATCACACTCTTCCCCTGCTTCAGTGTGAGGACCCTCCCATGGGAGACAGTACTTCATGAACTTCTGTTGAGTGGGTCCTTCTCATGGGCTGCAGTTTTTTTACAATCTGTTCCCAGCATGGATCCCTTCCAGAAGGTGCAATCCTTCAGGAACAGGCTGCCCCAGTGTAATCACCTATCGCATCATAAGTTCTGCCAGGACCCTGCTCCAGCGTGGGCTTCCCATGGGCTCAGATCTTCCTTTGGGCATCTACATGCTCTGGTGTGGGGTCCTCCGTGGGCTTCAGGTGGATTTCTGCTCCACTGTGACCAACGTGGGCTGCAGGGGGACAGCCTGACTCACACCATGGTCTTCAACACAGGTTGGAAGGGAATCTCTGTTCCAGCACCTAGAGCAACTCCTGCGCCTCCTTCTGCACTGACCTTGGTGTCTGAAGAGTTGTTTCTCTCATGGATTCTCAATCTTCTCTCAAGCTACATGTTTCTGCGTGGATCTTTTCCTCCCACTTCTTAACTATGTTATCCCAGAGGCACTACCACCATTGCTTATGAGCTCACCCTTGGCCATCAGTGGCCCATCTTGGAGCTGGCTGGTATTGGCTCTCTCAGACTTGGGGGAAGCTTCTGGCATCTTAGAGAATCAGAATAATTTAGGTTGGAATAAAACCTTGAGAACATCTAGTCCAACTGTTAAGCCAGCACTGCCAAGTTCGCCACTAAACCATGTCCCTAAGCACCGCATCTACACATCTTCTAAATAACTCCAGGGATGGTGACTTCACCACTTTCCTGGGATGCCTGTTGCAGTGCCTGACAACCTTTCAGTGCAGAATTTTTTCCTAATATCCAGGCTGAACCTCCCCTGGCACAGATTGAGGCCATTCCTTTTTCTACTATCATTTGTTCCTTTGGAGAAGAGACTGACATCCATCCCACTACAACTTCCTCAGCTTCTTTTTCTCCAGGCTAAACCACCTGTCCAGACCCTCCCAGTACCAAAGCCTTGCCCCAGAAACCCAATACAGTCAAGAAAGAATCACTTTTGCAGTATACGTTGATTGCACACAAACACATACTCGGTACTGCTGAAAATCATCTTTGCCATACTATTTTTTTTAATAGTTCTAACATTGAAATAGTTTTAACATTGAAAATCAGGTTACAAAAATGCTTACATGCTCTAAAGGTATATGAAACCTTGTTGATACATGTTAGGAATCATTGCTTCATTTCTCTTTTCAGAAATGCCAATTTTGTTGACTCAAGTGTAACTTAGCATATGCTGCACTTCCAGAGAGATGAATTCCATCATCTTGGGATTTTTGTGTTTCTAGTTCAGAACATTCTGTATTATTTTTACTAGATCCATAACACTGGCACATACATTTCTAAAAATCATCAAGGACTTCTGTGATACTTAATAAGAAATAAGCCTTGTTTGTGATACACTTCTGTACAGAATTAGTAATGAGTAGTTCAGCACCCCAAAGCTTGTTCATATAACTTAGAAAATCTAATGACAGATTGCAGCTTTTCAAAAATACCTGTCACTGACAAAATCCTTTTATTTGAAATCTCCTAATGAATATAAAACCGTTTACTTTTACTGAATTAAGATTATTTTCTGATGCATTGAAATTCTGCTTAAGACCTAGATACAACTAGCAGAAACTAAAACTCCTGTGTTTGTGAAATTTTACAACTTTAGAGGCAGTGGCTAGAAAATCATTACCAGGATGAAAAATACAGGACTTTTTATCTAGAAAAGATCAAAAGAAGACACAGAAATGAAGACTGATTCTGAAAATAGGGTGTGATGCTTTTATTTCAACTACCAGCATCCATTGATCACCATAGAAAGGCTCCAGGAAGATATCTACATTCATTTCTAGTTTCAGATTATTAATGTCATAGGAAACTTCAGGATACATAGACAAGTATAGTGTATTAGCTTGATAGCAATCAAAGATAATTTTTTGGTTTCTATGGGGAAAGAAAAGATAAACAGGTTTAGTTGATATCATTTGTTCAAATTATGTTATGAAAAACTGCTTAGGATTTCCACAGCCCAGAGCATGTAAATGTGAACACGGGTGCAAGAACAAAAGCTGTCAAGGATCTTTCATTCCTCCCTCCTTCCAATTTCTGCAAGGCATGCCATCTTTGTGAAGGAGAATTTAATAATTTCTTTAATATCCTTAAATAAGTAAATAAGTAGCTTTTATTCATTAAGGTCCAATGAATTAAATGGATTCAATGTTTTTGACTAACAACTGTGGATATTCACTGTGTCTATAGGGATCAGATGGAACTAAGCAATACAGTACAAATTCATATTTGTAGTACTAGTTTTTGTCCTTGCCTTTTTGCTAGCAAAATCACTGGAGCTTTTTCATGCCGTTTCTTATTTAAAATCTAAATGATCTTCCATGTTTTATCCAGCCTTGCAAAACCAGACATATCTTTATGAGTGATTTTAGAATGACAGGGAAAAATATAGAGAATGGTTGGACTAGGTGAATTTTATATTTCAGTATAGTACAAAGAAAATATTAAATTACCATTCTATTCAGGGATGTATCAAGTTTATACATTTGAATAATTGTTTGAGTTTTGACATTGTGTACAAGTTCATATTTTCCCTGGACAAATTTATTTCATGGGAGGAAGAAAAATCTCTTAAATAATACCTTTGCAGTGAAGTTATAAATCTTCCCTCTTCCCCTGTCATAGTGGCTGTTGTTTTTCTTGGCCTGTGTATGCCTGTGAAAAAATCTGTCATTTCCTGATGAGCGTGGGATAGAAAGTGACAGAATAGAGTTAGACAAGTCAGGTAGCAGCAAAAAAACCCCAAAACAAAACAATTTTGCCATATCTCCCCTAGATGTGTCTACAGTTGGGAAGTAAACTTATTTAAAAAATAACCAAGAACTTGCAGCTTAATTCTCTGTGAGAACTGGGTTTATCTGTAGTGTTTCTCTGTAACAATAGTGATTCAATGTTTACGATTATTAAGGTTCCATTGATTATGACTAATATGACTTTTGTAGTAAACCTTTTGTTACTGTAGTATCTTGTCTTCTAGCATTTTTAGGACCTTTTCAGATGTTAATGAAATGCAAGAGGGGAGATTCATGAGCACCGTCTTGGCCTCACCTTAAAGAAGGTGTGATCTGCAGGTCCAGGAAGGAATCAATGCTCACTGGAGCTGCTTCACTGTGGCAATCAGAGCTACCACCAGGGATACCCCCACCTCTTGCTCCCAGAGCCGCCCAGATGCCTTGGCCTTGGCTATCACAAGCTCACAGGCACACCTCCACTCACTCTGGTCAGTGGCAGCATGGACACATGGAGAGAGTTAGAAAGGAGTACGTAAGGCAAGACAAACTGTGCTGGTCAAGTGGAGGGTGTTGTCCGAAAGACAGGCTGACCAGCAAACTACTTATGCTTGGCAAGATATTTTTAATCCCCCTGCACCTCCATTGTCCCACACGCTTCTCCCCAAATCAGCTGAACGCTTCTCATTTCCCATCTTTTGCTCCTTCCCTAACATCCCATAAAAGTTCATGTGAAATCCCAACATTTTTTTAACTCTTCGTTCCATCATGTTTGCCATCCCCTGGGAAGATATGAGCCTAAGCAAGCAGAAAATGAAGCTTTGTTTCTAGACTGATATCAGTATTTTCCATCCCCAGTGCTTTGTAGGTCAATTTTTCATCTGTCTTTTCTTTTGCTTGTGTTTTTCACAGATTTGAGCTTTGATTGGATTTCAAGCTGTGTTGAACAAGAGGATCTGCAATTTTACTCACTAACATCTTGGAAATGCGAGACAACTGTACATAATATGAACCGTAAAAATTAAAACCAGTCATTGTGTATATTCTAAAATCAGGATTGGGATACAATCATGACATAATAAGTAATTTGAAACTGTCCAAAACTACTCATTGTTTGAGTCAACAAAGCAGTGGAATTAGCACCTAGTGAAATTACTGCACAACTGCATCATATTCCTCCCATCAGACCCCCAGAGGAGTGTGAGTAAACAAGAGGTGTCATGGGGGTAATGTTAAGAGCCATAAGCAAAGCTTTGTCTCTCATTTTTTCAGGACTTGACATTATGACACCTGAAAGTGCTAAGACTCTTCCACTGAAAACTTTAAAAGGCTCAGAGCAGATTTTAAGATTTGCGCCTTATGAAGAAAAATTGGAAGAGAGAATAAATGTGCCAGATTTACATCTGCTAAAATAACAAACATGGCCGGTTGGTACAGTACAGAAATGATATTTTAACCCTGAGCAGCAGTTGAATCAAAAGAGCAAATCTAGCTGAAATATTTTAAATGTAGTTGCAAATGAAAAATACCCTTTCCTAACTGTATTTCAACTCAGTTTCTGTTTAAGACTCATTGCTGTTTATGAAAGTAAATGGCCCAAGTAAGTGTTATCATAGTGGGCTAGAACAACCTACAGCACTTTTCTGGACAAATACAGAAGCAATTTCATCATCTGAAACATTGTTGTTGCTCCAAACTTGTTAGTGTTTCTGTTAGTTCAACTTAAATTATCTGGATAGAAACTTGTACAGTCAATCTTCTGCAATTATGTTGGTTTAAACCTAAATTTTAAAAGATAATAATAATCCTGTCTGTTATAAGATAATTAGAGGGCCCCTGGAGTGATTTCTATACTAACTAGGTTTAGATTAATTTTGGTTTAATTTGGGGTTTTTTTTGTGGTTTTGTTGTGCTTTTGAGCTTTTCAGACTTTTCATTCAGTATCAAGCCTCTCCAGGAACTTTATTGCCATTTAAATAATAGGAGATACTTACTATATCTTAGTAAGTATCCAATTCTAGATCCAGTCCACCTAAGCTATCTGAAATCTGAAATCCAAAGAGAAGCTTTTTTTTCTGACAGAACTGGAGCATGTTGGCAGGCTTGTCAAAGCATCCAGAGCTTTCAGGAGTACTCCAGAACTCGCGCAAAGATTAGCTGTAGATATTCTGGTTTGTTGTTCCAACTGACACAAATTAAGAAGCTGTAACATGATATAGTGAATATTTTCCCTTTTAGAACTCGAAACATATTTAGTTCCTTACACTAGCAGCAAAACTATACTCATATGTTGCTGGATGTGTTCCTGATAAAGTTTTTAACATGCAAGAATAATCAAGTTCCAATTTACAAGGATATACTTTGTCACAGGAAGAGTAAAGGGTGGATTTGGTTAAGGCACTGAGCAATCACTGCTGGCTTTCTTATTCAATTTGTTACAAATCAAAATATACTTTCCCCTGGGCATCAATATTGCCCTAGACATTGTATGAGAACAAACTCACTATAATTTTTTTTTTCATTTTTTTGTTTTTTGAAGTTTGTCTCTCTTGTTATATAAAATGATTTTGGGTATTGACATGGTCAGCAATTTCTCAAGACCAAAGTGATAAGTATAGCAAGAACAATACTGAGGATGCTTACCTTTGAATATCATGGTTTGACCAAGGAACTTAGTAGCACAATCCACATAGTACTCTACTACACACAGCACAGCTGACAGTGCTGAGAGCAGAGAAGGTTGTCTGATTTGCTCTTACAGAGAGGTCTAGCAGCAATGATAAAAAAACAGTTTAGTGTAAAGCTTGCATCTTCCTAATGGCTCATGGACCAAGCCTATAACCCCAGCATAGCAACCTAATATCCTCAGGCCACATCAGGAAGAGCTAGAGGGCTGCACAAAGCTACAGTGATGGGTAACTTCTTTGACACCCCACTTAACCAGTAGTAACACAAGCTTCACATTAGGAGATGTTGGAATAAATGATGATGAACACTATCAGGTCTGTCTGTAAAAGGAAATAAAACTTGCAGCTTTTTATAATCAAAGTGTTTAAGGCCAGGCTGGATGAGACATTGAGCAACCTGGTCTAGTGGGAGGTGTCCCTTCCCATACAGGGGGTTTGAAACTGGATGATCTTTAAGATCCCTTCCAACCCCGTCCATTCTATCATTCTGATTCTTCTTAAATTAAGTCTTGCTTAATGGATTAAATAAATATTTTTAAAATATTACACAGCCAAAAGAACTACCAAGCTCAAAAGTAATAAAAGAAGGAGGAATAAAAGGAAATAAAAACTGGTATTATAAAACAAACATGCAAAGACAAAAGAAGAGGTTTCATACCACACCATGATTGTAGGAGCTGTAATTCTTCTGTCACCCTCCACAGTCCCCAGAGAAGCTGCCTGCATGTAGCTGCAGTTCATTTCCCCTGAGACAGAAATCTTCTTCCCCTGTTTACAGCATAGGAGGGCTTAAGGTCTTCTAGGCTTATTGAGAGAGTGATTGAGTTCACTGACTTCCCACAAAGCATAAAAAAGTCATCATATCCAAAGTAAACTCACCACAGCCCTTTTATGCTTCTGTAAATGGTATTTATAATGCTTTACAAAGGAAAGCTTGTTATGAGAAACAGATGCTGAATTAGAAAACACTTTCATAATCAGAGGATAGTAAAGCCAGTTTTCTATGCTGAAGAAGAGTTTGCTGAGGATGGACGTCATAACACACATTGCTTTTGAACTCAAAACACTCCAAGATGGTAACAAATAAAAGAAGCCATCAACCTGACACATGGTCTGTCAGAGCACCAAGAATCACATCTTGCTTGGTATATTTTAGATGAATCATAGCACAGAATTACTGTGTTACATACTGCGCTTGATCAAGTGAATTATTCCTAAAAAATCATCAACCCTAAATGAAGTTGTACTACCTTTTATGGATATTTTTGCATTTGTCATAAAAAATAATTTTTAGAAAAGAGGAATGTTTTACTCAGTAATCAAAAAAGGCTGATCCATCTAGCTAGTGGTTATCTTTAGCTAATTACAATTTGTTCTTCCTTGAAGTCTTCCATTAAGTATTGAATGAAGCCTTCAGGTTAGTCTCAATAACACCATTGTGAATAAAGTACTTAATGTATGTAATGCTATTTTTATGTAAAGCTGCATGGTACGACAAGTCCCTCTGCCACTCTGCCCATCTTCTCACCTAAGGTCTAATTTTTGAACAGCAAGAGGGTGGAACACACTTGATCTAAAAGAGGCAAAATGAAAAACAATGGTGTCATCCAAATGAATACCTTTAGGGAATACAGAAGTGTGTATTTGTGTGTAGGGACCAGCAGCATGAGCTCTCGTGAGACTAGAGGGAGAACTGTGTCAAACTTGGCCTTCATCATTGCTGATAAAAAAATACAAGGAAAGACCTAGAGATATCACAACACAGCTACTTCAGGACTCAGTAATATTAAAAGTTATCTGGTCTGTTCCCAACAAGCTGCTCATGCTTGCTCTTTAATTGTGTCATTAGGGCTGTGTGAAATGGTTCTGGGCAGAGAAAAGAGAGAGACTGCTTTACATGCAGCAGTAGCAAAGATGAGGCTGATTTACATCTTCAGGTCAGCCCAGGTGTGGAACAAGAACTTGCTGTGCTGCTGAACAACATCTCCAGTCAGTCATGGAATAAACAGGAATTTTGTGTGGAGAAATCATTTAACAGGTATCCTGCTGGCTGCTCTGGACACTGCAGTTACTGTTCTAGTTGGGTTGGAAGATAACAGCAATCAAGAAAGAGGATCATGGTTCCCTTCATCTCAAGCAAAACCTTCACACAGAAAAAGCTCATCACAAGCATTGATCTGCATACAAGGCAACCTTTGTACAGGTATATTTGGTTATTTAGCATGATAATTAGTTCTCCATGTACTCTGCAGCACATGGGATACAGCTTTCCTGAGGAATATAAGAAATAGCTGGAGAGAGCATTTACTAATACTATTTGAGGAAACAGAACAAGCTATGCTTAGGAAACAAGTAGACTGTATTACTAGATTCTTCTTCATGAAGGAGGAGACTTACTGACTTTTACAGCTGTTCATTAGTTAGCTGAAAAGCAGCCTTAAGTCTCACAATGTGAATGCACATAAAAAACATTATAGCCACACTCCTCATCCATTTGCTTCAAAACATCATAAGTTCTGTAACATCTAAAATATAGTTAGGAAACTCCTTTGAGCCCATCCCGGATGACTGTCATTGCTTCTATTATATTTTGTGTAAGGTGAAGGAATTTGAGACCTTGGGCAACTCTTATGAAAATAAAATGCTTTCAGCTCTGTTAAGTGGTGAAGTTATCAGCTGCCCGAAGTGGAAAAACTGCATGAAAATTGATCTACATTTTACTGTGAGAAGTGGCCTTTCTTGTTAGGTAGTGAACTGTAGCACATCACTGCCTGTGGAACTTTGCACTGCTGTATCCTATAAAATACACTTGCTACAGAAGACTCTAATCCCCACTGCTTTCAAGTTGGCATTGATGTGAGAGATAAGCATGACACATACCAAGAGAAGTTAGAAGAAGGTGGGGTTTTTTGTTGGTTTTTTTTTTTTTTTTTAAAGAGATCTAGCTAAAATATTTTAGGAGCAAAGACATATTGGAGAGCTTGTAAAAATGGCTTACTAAATTATATGGATGTATACATGGAAAAAAATGTATTTTTCCTCTTAGCACATCTCTTCTACCCATGAAGAATAATTATTATTCTTTTATGGTATGAGCTACTACAGTGCTAATGATACAGAAGATCAGATTGAGACTCTTATCTGCAGAGACAGTTTAGGGAGCCTTGTCCTTCCTCCAGCCTCCCACATTGCTTCTCATTTTAGGTTCCTGTCTCAGTTTACATTGTTGCAACTCAGTGTTACTGGTGTGTTTTCATTACCATCCTTCATGAAACCTTTATCTCATGATGGCCTCAAAAAAACATCAAAACCAACAACAGGAAAAAACCAGAGTTTTTATCTACAATTGCAACCAGCAGAGAGAAAAGATGGTATAGCATTTGCATCACTTTGTGCAAGTTGTTAAAAAAACCCACATTTTATCTCAGGGTTTGGTTTTTAAATATAAGATAAAAAATACAGTAAGCCAATTCTAAAATTAATAGTTTCAAAAAGCCAATGGGTCCTTTGTTGCTAAAATTAGAGTAAAACCCTGAAGACATAAACAGCAAACATTTTAAGAAACAGGTAAGAGACAGAGACTTTAATGTAAGTGCATCAAGCTGCCCTGCAGGAAGACAGGATAATGAAATTGTCCTGACTTTCTACAGCAGTGAAGAATGTCACTGTATGTTACTGCTCTGACCAAGATAGTCTCTGGAACACTTTTCTGCAGTGATTTGCTTTAGCAAAGACAGAGCTTTGATTTTGTATTGGGACAATGTGGCACATGCAGTTCAAATATTTTTAAATGATTTGGTCACATGCTCTATGCCACGCTGCAATGACATATTGTAATGAAAAATTATATAATTAATTATTTTTATATATTTAATCATGTGTGCAACTATCTAGTTTATTAGAAGTCTTATTAGACTTCTTTATGTTTATAATCCAAATATTAGGTTGTTTAAAACATATTATCTCAGATAAACAGCATTATCCCTAGTTTCCATTTAGTTTGGTCCACTCATAGTACACATCTTTCTGCCACTCTAAGAAAAGCTTCTAAATTGTTTTTCCTCAATTCTAAAATGAGGAAAATAAAATCTTTTTTTTTTTCCTAAATGCTTTACATTTCCTCAGTCATGAATGGAAGGCAATATCCATGAGATTTTTTAAGCCAGAATTATTGTTTGCAAAAGTCTTTTAAAATACTTTGAGCATATAGGCAGTAGAAATATTGTCATTATTATTACTATTGACATAGTATATCGGATAAATATTATATATATTATATTGGCCATTCTCCAAGGAGCACAAGGATGTTTCTTGCAAATTTGACAATGGTTCTCTGTTTCAGTGTTGTCCTGGACATCACATGGTAACTCATCTGGTAAGTTTAGCACAGTCAGAGCTTCAGGACACTTCACAACTGTTTGTAGAAAAATTCCTGCTTCCAGGGACCCCATGACACTTTCTAGCTCAGCTACAGCCCCAGCTCTGTGCCCTGTTAACTATGTATGACTGGCCCCCAGGCACAAAGTAAAATCATAAAAGAGGAGGAAAAGAGAAGGAAGCACTCAAGTCTATTAATATAGCTGCAAGCAAAAAGAGAGAAAATTCTAATAACAGATTTCTGTTCTGTATGTTGGTACTAAGGGCTGCAGAAATTACTATGGTGTACAGTTAGGAGCAAGTCACCTCACTGGATGTTCTTTAGTTATTCTGTGTCACCTTATAAAACTTTCTAAAAAAAAAAAAAAAACCAACTATGTAAGAAGTTTACTCACTGTCTAAGTAGTAACATGCAAAAAATATTTTTGAGGATGAGGCCTTCCATTATTGACTACAGGATTTTGATCAATCAATCTTCAAATTGAGAAGTAAAAAGAAGTTACTAACTGAATAATGAATTAGAGGACTAATGGAAAGATAGAAAGAAAGTAAGTATTGAAGGAAATGCAGTAAAACTATTTTGAAGTCTGATTAAGAAACAAGTTGTAAGGTTATCATTAAAAAAAAAAAAAAAGGAGGATTTTGAATTACATTTTCACTTTAAGAAAAAGTGCTAAAACTGGAGAATAGTCATATGGTATTGTTAGTACAATGGGTCACCAAACAGGAAAAAAAAGAAAAAAAGAAAAAAAAAATTAAAAAGAAAAATCCTTAAGAAATTTAATTAATTCAAACTGAAATTTTGGAGAACTTTTCACAAAATATGTTAAATTAATATTTAAACTCCTGTTCTTTGCAGGAGTTTCTTAGCATATATTATGTATTAACATAAACCCCATTCTCTCTGTACTGTATTCTCCATGCTTCTCCAAGACCTGGAAAACAACAGAGGAATAGCATTTCCTTAAATGTTCAAGATTATCACTATTATTTGTTCTTTTTACAACAGCAAACACAAGAAATCTGAATCTGGACTGCCACAATGTGCTGGTTTTATTTAGAAGTTAAAATTATAGGTTTCATAAATTCCCCCCAAAATGTAGCCAAAATATTCACAGTTCTCCATTGCTTTCAATGTTTGCCTCTAAGGTAGACCTCCACATTAGTTTATCAGGGCTCTTCTTTTTGGGTATTTGACACCAATTGCTAAAGTGCCTCACTGTTGCCTATATTTTCCAGCACTTTTTTGAGGGTTTTTTGAGGGGGTTGTATTTTTAAAACACTTTTCCTTATTTTAGGGAAATGAGAAGGGTGTATTTGACATTGCCCCTGTACTCATCCCTGGTGAGGCCACACCTCGAGTACTGTGTCCAGTTCTGGGCCCCCCAGTTCAGGAAGGAGATCGAGGTGCTGGAGCAGGTCCAAAGGAGGGCAACCAGGCTGGTGAAGGGACTCGAGCACAGACCCTATGAGGAGAGGCTGAGGGAGCTGGGGCTGTTCAGCCTGGAGAAGAGGAGGCTCAGGGGAGACCTCATCGCTCTCTACAACTCCCTGAAAGGAGGGTGTAGCCAGGTGGGGGTTGGTCTCTTTTGCCAGACGACTTTCAACAAGACAAGAGGGCATGGTCTTAAGTTGTGCCAGGGGAAATTTAGGTTAGATATTAGAAAGAACTTCTTTACGGAGAGAGTGATCAAGCATTGGAATGGGCTGCCCAGGGAAGTAGTGGATTCTCCATCCCTGGAGATATTTAAAAAGAGACTGGATGTGGCACTCAGTGCCATGGTCTGGTAACTGCAGCAGTAGTGGATCAAGGGTTGGACTTGATGATCTCTGAGGTCCCTTCCAACCCAGCCAATTCTATGATTATATGATTCTATGATTGGTTGCAAAGCTACCACCAGTTAATACCCCTTGCCATGTCTCTTCATAATGCCTTGTAGCATAACAGATCTGTGTTGCATATCATAACAAATCTTTATTCTTCCTGAAAATTAAACATAAACATGCCCAAAAGCCTCATAGTATCATCGATCTAGGCATTTTAAGAGGAAAAAGAAGCAATTAAGAAAAAACAGATAAACACTTAAAAACATTCCCTTTTTGTATAGCTCCTGCAACAAATGCAGGTAGGTGAACAATCCTAAGGTGATACATCCTTATTTTATGTCCATTTTAAATATATTCTGTTTGAACATCATCAGCCAGAAACATGCTGTATTCATTTCAAGATTTTTGGATAGTGGTATGACTGATACTGCTGACACAACCTAAAAAAAACCCCATTTTTTTTTTTTTTTTGGCTATTTACCACTGTCAATTGACAACACTTTGGGCCAGCTCCAAAATCTGTCAAAAGCATGAATAACCCATCTCCTTGCTCAGTTAATATCTTGTTCCCTTTATCCTTTCTTGCTTCAATTCATATGCAGACTTTTCTCCAAACCTGAGAAGAGGGGTAACTTCAGCAGCAACAGCAGCTGAACAACAGCACTATGAGTTGGCCCATTTAAAGTCTTGTTATTCCAAGACAACACTTGGAAGGAGCAAGAAGCCCACACCCCAATTTGTAAGGCCCCAAAGTATCTCTAAACATCAGACTTTTAGGCAGACGCAATGGTAGAAAGCAGCTTGCTTCTTTCTGCCCAACCTGGTCACAGAAACTGAGGAAAAGCCAAGGGGTAAGGAGTACCAAAGACATAAGGACCATGGAAAGCAGAGGGAAGCATTGTTCCACAATGGCCCCAGGAAAAGCTGTGAGCAGAACTTCAGCTATCTGAGCTGGCAAGGCTTTTAAAATTTTTAATAGCTGACAATTTAGGGTGCTTTTCATCCATTTATCTGAAAACTTAGCCCACAGCATTTGCAGTGATTGAAATCCCATTCCCATGTTGTGAGCTTTTCTTTAAGATCCTTTGGAATGCAATGTTACCATCTGTTTTCTGTTGTTAACAGAGCTACCAAGTTTTGTGTGGCTCCCCATGGGATACTATCTCAAACTCATTGAGGCGTGCTGCAGATTGATATAATTCTATGCCAAATGTTGGCCTTTAATTAACTCAACCTGCAAGTGCAGTGCTGTGGTAGGATTCAGAGCATGCTCATGTGAGTGGAGCAGGAAAGCTGGTAGCTGCCTTCCTTGGAAAACTGAGGAGACATATGGGCAGTAGCTTGGTAGGTGGTTGGTATCATGAAGCGCTACAGGTGTGGGATGTATGAGCATGTGGGAGAGGATCTTTGCTGGGTTTGCTTTGTAGCTGTAGGATGAAGATGACATAGAGTAACTGGGTGCTCTGGGAAATAGAAAAAAATCTGCTTGAGGGGCTGGGTGTTGCATTTATTCTATTTGGTTTTAGAAGTGCTGAGAGGAAGTGTTAGCTTTGCATCCCAACTAGTATTGCTGCCACCCTCATGGAGACTGCGGTGGCTTCATACTTCCCTTCTTTATGGCTGGGATTCTCAAGAGAAACATCATTTGTTAAAAAACAGACACTGGAAAGCAATTCTGAAACCCAGCATCTAAGTTAAAGTGTGTAGCAGGCCATGTCTGCCACTTGTGCATCACAGCAGTAACAGAGCATTGCTGCCAGTTTCTTTGCTGCAAAAAGCAATGAGATTGGGAGTCTTGCTGGCATCAATTCCTCTCTGCAGCCATAGGAGGTTGCTTCTGTTTCTGTGCACTGGCAAATGCAAGAAGTGCCAGATAACACTTTTTTCCCCTTTTCTTTGATCTGTATAAATCATATCTGAATGTGAATTTCTTAGAATAATAGAATCATAGAATCATCAAGGTTGGAAAAGACCTCTAAGATCATCAAGTCCAACCATCTGCCCTACAACCCTAACCACTAAACCACCCCTGTAGTACCTCATGTAGCTGTCTTTTGAACAACTCCACCACCTTCCTGGACAGACTGTTCCATCCTGCTTCAGGGAAAAAGAGTGGTTTCATTTTGAAGCCAGGACACATGTTTCCTTACTATGCTTTAGTTTTTGAATGAATCAAAACAGTGGTTTGATATATTATGCAACTGACTTTTGTTTTGTTTTGGTTTTATCCTTGAGGGCCCCAAACCAGGGGAAATATCTTAACTGACAGTTATCTTAACAGCACTGTAGGGATGACCAAGCCATAAGATTTCCTCCACTGAGATTCCTATGAGCTGCTGAAAAAACATTAAGAGCCCTGGAATATGACCTGTAGTGGCTGCCAGAACTATAGACATGATATCTTTATAGTAATCATGGTGTTTTATCTGCAGACTTTTTGTCTTTTGGATATGCTAATATTGGAGTTTATGGATATGTGTAGATAATGCAAATAAATAAAACCTCTCATTTATCCTTTATTTTTTCCCCTCAAAATAGTAATGCTTTTATTATATAGAGGAAAAAAAAGAGATTTATATATATATATATATTTGCTACAGGTACTTTTCAGGATCAGGCAAATTTTCAGGCTTGTATTTCAAACCAATCATTGGTGTCTGAACAAAGTAGATTGTAGTAGTCAGTACAGTTGCAAGTGGACACTTACTAGAAGAATGTAGTCTTATTTTCTGATTTTTCTCTCATAGCGGATAGAAATGTTCTTACAGAAAAGTATTTCTTAGAATTTCGAATACTGAAATATAGCCATTGTCCTGGGATTACTCCTTTTATTTTTTTTTATTTTTATTTTTTGGTTAGGCATTGGAATCACAAAGTGTAAAAGTTAGCATGAGATGTAAGGCCCTCAACCAAAGCTCCAAAAATTTTAAGGTTTCTCTGAAATAAGGAAAATAAACCCAAACACAAAGATATATAAATTTTGGATTTGTTAAATTTACCTTTTATGTACCGAAATAGTTTTCCTTTTGGAAAGATATTAACTTTCTAAAGCATGCAATGCCCTTGATCCTACTAGAACAGTTCCATTTATGGCAGCTATCACATTTTCCTGATTCCCCAAGTTTTATGCAAATAATTTTCTTTTGTCCTCACCTTATGCAGTTAATTATCCTCACTGGTGTCTATATCTGTTTTCCCAACATTTGCTGAGATTCTTCTTACTCTTTCTCCTTGCAGACCTGATGCCAGAGGTGGGCTAAATGACAGCATCATTCCCAAGAGATCGCCAGCTCTACCTTCACCCCCAATCAGATCTTCCCATATTCTTGAAGGGATGATGTGCTGCTCTCTACAGCAGCACTGGTAAAGTGCTCTAGGAAGAAAAAAAATGTTTGGAAGTCAACCTTTCAGATTAGATTCTTCTAGAAATAAAAAAAAAAAACTCTGTGGGGAAATTTAAAGAACCTGATACTTATTTACTCTGCTTTCTGTTACAGGAAGTTCTGAAAAGGGTAAGGTAAGAAGTATCACAACTTCATTTCAGAGCTTCTCAAAAACTCTTCAGTTTTTACTACTTCCTCTTGGCTCAGTGAAATGATCTGAATTTAAGAATTTTACTTTTAATCTGCATCATCCCTGGTAGCATGTTACCTTTGAGGAGGCAGGTGATAAAGGGATTAAAATAGAGATTCCAAATGTGTCAGATATTGGGACTAGGCCACAATGCTCATTGTGCACCAAGAACCCCATCAGTCCTGTGATGCTCTGGAAATCTCCAGTCCTGGGTGGACTGACCTGGTCTGACCCCAGGGAGAGATCAGAAGGTAGAAATACAGGACAAAATAAGGCAATCAAGAAAGCATTCCAGTTAACATCAACTTGAGCTGAAATGAAACTTTCAGCTGTGAACTTTCTGATGGAAAATTAGGACTTCAAAAATGTGCTGGGATGAACTGCACTTGGTACAAACAGCTTGCTGAATCAGTAAATTATTTCAGCAGAAAATCTTAGCTGGTTCTAGTCACATCTGCTACACACATTTTCTTTGTTTTTCTGAAATACAAACTCAACTGTTCAGAAGGAGATGGATGGGTCACTCTGCGTAGGCATTTTGGAGTAGGACTGGAAGACCAATGACAAGATTTCTGCCATTAGTAATATCAGATGGTGATTAAATATTGAGCCCTTTGGCCTACATCTAGGTTTAGGTATGGTTTATATTTAGGTACATTAGTGCAGAATTTTTCTGTATATGCTGGGTGAACAAAGTAGCTTTTAATGAGGCCCCAGGCATAGATTTCATTAAAATGTTGTGTATCATTTCTAATTTTTCTGTCATTCACAAAGTGTGCCTGCTTAAAAAAACACTTTGTTTTCATCACTGTAAGCAGTTGTTTATTACCATCCATGCCAGACAAAGTTACATTTCCATAACTGATAAAATAAAGAATCATAAGACACAGTATAAAATTTATTAAACACAATGCATTACTTCATTTTCATAACTCATCTTAAGAAAAGAGTAGAAAGAAGAGGTGGTTTTAATAAAAATCACATCTTAATTTTAACAAACAAAATTTATTTTTTTTTTGGTGCAGGTAACATTTGTTAGGTTTGGTGATTTAACACAGCTGTGTGAGAATTAATGGGATATTACCAATAGCTGGTACTAGAATTACCATTCTAGTTACCAATAGAATAATAGAATTATCAGAACAATAGAATCATCAGAATTTCAGATACAAAATACTTGAATAGTCCAGAAGCAAAAGGGTTCAAGTTTCATGCTAGACAATTCACAGATTCACAATTAGCCCAACCACAAGTGTTTGTATGAAAATTAGAGAAAGAAAGAGCTTGGAAATTCGCCATATTATTGTGTAAAGCTTTTTTTATTATTATTAAATGGTTCTCAGTATAGCAAAAGTAATTGTATCCAATCTGTTTTAAGTGGACTGAGATGAAACAGCTCCAGAAACAATAACTAAATATCAAATGCAGACTTTAACACTCTCACAAGACCTTCTTTCATGTCTAACTGAGGCTATTTATCACTTCTTCTATTTTTCATGTGAAAAATACATCAGATTTGAACTGTATGTTTTCTTATTCAGCTCTAATGGAAGCAAAACACAGATGTGGCTCTGTGCAGATCCTCTCTTCAGTGCCAGGTCATTAGTATTCAGAAGAGGAGAATTAGGTTTAAGAAAGAGTTTATTTCTTCTGACAAGGCAAGCTGATAAGAAACATTCCAGTAAAGGGAAGACAAAAATAAATGAAGGAGAGAAGATTAGATGGTGACATTTCATCCTTGAAAGCAGCATATTTTTACAGGGTAGCTTTTACCATTATAAGTTACACCCAAATAAGAACAGCTATTAACAAAAGTACTGAAAGCTTAATTAAAGGCTATAGAGAGTTTAATTTAGCAAAAAGAGTATGCAGTTTTTCTAAAGTCATGGAAGGAATGATCTGGGAGGGACAGACTGGAGGGAAGGTGAAGCTGTGCAGAAGCACCTCTCTGCTCTCCCGCACTGTAAAAACAACGTTGCATCAGCTTCTAAAACAGGGCCTTGACATGACAGAAATAGAAATAAATAGCAGAAGAGAGAGATTCAAATGAGCTTTTACTGAAAAGTGCTTTGGTTGCATTTGGTTTGAATGTAAGAAAACTGGCTAGAAAAGAGGATAGACCGTCACTTCAGCAGACCCAAGCTTTTCAAGATATGGTTGTCTACATCACTTCTGTTGCAAGTAAAATACTCAGATGCTGACAGGAAATAATCTTTCCTGAGCAAATACACACTGTTGGCACAATGAATGCATCATGGGCTGGCAAGACTGGTAAACACACTGGCAGTCATAAGCTTTTTTAGTATTGCATATACTTATATGCTATACAAAACAAATACATGCTAAAATACTTCACTTTGTTGTAGGTTTCTTTTTTCCCCCCTGTTAGCAATGTGTATTTCCCAATAAAATACAAGCTTCATTTAGACCAATGACCATGGCATGCCTGGTCTGTAAATACTATTTTACATTTTATATGTAGTTTTACTAAGATACAAACAATCACACTTTAAAGTCAGAATAGTCAATGTAGTTTTCAGGCAAAGTTTTCCTCTTAATGGAAAAAAGAGGAACACCGAAGAAAATAATACATAAGGATTATCTTCCTTTGTGTATTATGCTCCATGTGGTGTTAGCTTTAAAAATGCAAATATTGTAATTAATTTACCATAAAATTTTGCATATTGATGCTGCCTTACCTGACCACTGACATCAAATATTTACAATGTTTTCATGTGTGTACTCTCAAATTTATAAAATCTGGTACTTTTCTTAATGTCTGAGTTACATGTTGGCCTGAAAATATCAGATTCTGCAGGGGAGTGTGGGTTTTAAAAACTTAATTCCTATTCCCCAGGTTTTGGAAGATGAGCCTGTAATTTAATCTTGGAAAAGAAAATATTAACAAGAAAACACAAAGATCTTTTTTTGCTCTAGTTGTTAAAAATTGGACAGTTTTAAGTATATTAGGGAAAGAACAATCATAATTAAAAATCTTACAGTTCTGGAAATGTCATAGGAATGGGTACTCAGGACTGAGAGAAAAATATGGGCTCAAATTATATTTGGGCCATATCTTCAGGTAAGTCCCAGTTGAGGATTTTCTCTAAGATGACTAAGAGAAAATGGAAAATCTGACTGCTAAAATATTTTATGTTCTATCTCTGTTACAAGTAGAAATGGTGAATTTGCAGCACCAGCTAAAAAAAAACATTTTGATTTATTATTCTATGGGAGATGTTCCATGAAAATTGATAGTACCTGTCTGTTTCAATCAACTTAATGTACCATGGGGACGGGGCAATCTTTCGGTTTATTTTATTTTCAATGTATTAATTTTTTTAAAGGAAGGTGTTATATATATATAAGAAAAGCATATCCAGTTTTGTACCCTGGCCTTAGCCATCCCTTGGAATTTTTGTTGCTGCCAGTGGTGAGTCATTTCCTGAAGCTGCACATGTAGCTGGTAAGTTGCACTGCTGCATGTTCCTTCAGTCCAGCACTTCTTATTGCTTGGCATCCTTTTTCATTCATTTTGACTATTGCTACCTCAAAAGTGATGCAGAGAGAAAAATTGCTTTCTGTAGCTTTTTCTACAACAAGGTCTTTTTTATGACCTGAGGATAACTTTTCACAAAGTTCTTGTTTTAGCAGCTAATGCTAAGTGACAGTAGGGGTGACATAGGCTCACAGCTGAACAGCCACAAAGAAAAGTGGGTAATTGTGAGATCTGGTCCACACCATCACTATTGTATGAGCATGGTTTTGAAGCAAGCCTAAATTCCTTTTTAAGATGGCCTGATGGATCAAGGTGAAAGACCTAATATTTTATCTTGTTCACAATGTTCCTGAATATTTATATAACCACACAGATGCAGAGGCATCCAGTGTCTTGATCACCTCAAACATCATATGCATATCCATGCATACATGGTAATCTTCTGGGTTAAAATTATAAATCTTAATTAAGTTAATAGCATTTTTCTTGAGAATAGCTATTTAAGGTGCTTAGGGATAAAAAATCTAAATATCTGAAAAGAATATTCACATCACTTGTTTGTTTTTAAGAAGTATTTCATGCCCTCTTCACAATATACTTCAGAATTTTCCCAGTTTTGAAGCTGTTAGATGATCTGCTACATTCTGTTCTTCCAAATAATATATTATTTTTTTCCTGTATATTTTTTAACCAGAATAACATGAATCACAGGCTGGAGTGGAAATGTATTTCATTTGGGAAGCAACAGAGAAGAAAGAAATTCAAAACAGACAAACAAAGAAAACCACACTTTCCACTTCATTTGGGGAACATAGAGAAAAATTCAAGAATTTTTTATAAAAAGAAATGACAAGTGACAATTATTATGTTTTTTGAGATATAAAAATAAAACGGAATTTAGTATTTCAAATGTACAGAATGGATTTGTGACAACAGCAGCATGAAGTTTTTCTCTACTTCTTTGCTAGAAACAATTTGTTTTTCACTTTCAGCTTCTCATTTCTTTGTAGTGACTGTCTGGGCCCTGCACAAGACATAGAAACTCTGACACACCTTCCACCCTGAAAAGGTTTCGACTGCCTGAGCTGAAAGTGGGCTCTGGCACAGGGCTGCTGTGGCCCCTCAGGTCACAAGGGACACATGAGGCAGAGCTGTGTGAGAAGCTTTGCTGGAGGTCTCCACCCCTTTGTTTGAGTCCTGCAGGTAAGGCAGGGCCCTGATCTCTGTTGCAGTTGTGCCTGTGCATGGCCATGGATTTTGTTGTCCCTGACTTGGTGTCGTGACTTCCTGGCTTGACCTTAGGCACGTCTTGTTGCTAGGGGTTTGTGTGGCAGTCACTGGTCTGTCAGCTGAACCTGGTCACCACTTTTGTACATGGTCTTCAGTTTTGGTAAGGGTTTCGGTGTGGGGCTGCACCTTTTGTAAGTGAGGTGACTGTCCCTGTCTGCCTTCCTGTCACCCTCAGCTTCTGGCTCACCTTGCTCTGTGGAGCAGTCCCACTCTCGCTGCTCCCCAGTGATGAGAGCACCTTGTTTAAGCTGTAAAGTCAGGATTGGGATTTGCATTAGGATTGGTGCATTTGTGTATTAGTCCACATTTCTTGGTGCTGAAAGATTAAAGCAATTCTGCTCATCTCAAAAAAATAAAGTAGAACTGGATTATGCAGGTGGTCAATGGTGTGGAATAGCTTCTATACAAAAATAAAAAAACCCAAAACTGAAAATCCTAGGACTCTTCAGCTTGAAAAGGAGATAACTTGTGTGGAACAAGCATCCAAGTTATGAAAGACCTAGACACCACCGAATAATAATGGTTCTGACAAGTTCAAAAGAAACAGAAGGTTCATGGCACAACATGTGACTGAATTGTAGAAATACTTGCCAATAGAATGTGGAGTGTGAAAGCTCAGAGGTATTCATAAGCAAGCAAGGGATGCAAAAAGGGAAGCAAAAGCTCAAAAAAGACTTGTAAGATGCTTTCTTCAATGATAAAAATCTGACCCACAAATCACCAGATGTTCAAAGCATCATTTCATGTGTGCTCTGTTGCCATAGACTTTCCAAGCATCTGCTGAGGCCACAGCCAGACAGGATGCTGCAGACGGATGTCTGCTCTGACCTGATACAATTGTTCTCATGTTCTCAGCAACCCCAGTTGACACTGAGGAGTCATTTGTGCTGTCAAGGTTTTCCTATGGAACAAAGACCTGCTGTTTTGAAACTCAGGAGGAGAATAGGAAGTGTCACTTCCTTTCAAGGATTCTGTCCAGCTTCTTTCAATTCCACAGTATCTGGAGGATGAATGCAGAAAACTTCTTTTAGCGCATACTTAGAAACTCAGGGGTCTAATAATCAGGTTAAAATTGATATTTCCAACATGTTAATTTTAAAAAATAAATAAGACTGTAGAGAGAATTGTTCATTAAAGACATAATAAATTAAATGCATTTATTAATTTTCCCATCTATAGTCTCAATTCTGTCCAGGGTACATGCTATTTGGAGTATGTAAAGTCTGGGTATTTTGTACTGAAAGGTAGCACTTGCCCTTAATCTCTTGAGTTCCTATACTTCACTGAGCAGACCAGATAAACAGAAAGAATGAAGGATGAAATAGTTCAGCCAATTTGTCACTTGATCCCTTCGACTCTGCATGCACACAGAGGAAACAGGAGTGAGACCACCTGTAGAGAGGTGAAAGTGGGAACCACCAGCCTTGTCATCACTGCTCCATTTTCCATCCCTTGAGCAGAGTGGAATACAATCTCCCATCTTCCACTTTTTCCAGCTGAGTCATCTATGCCCTGTGGGAGATCAAATGAGCACTTAGAAGGAGGGAGAGAAGCTAATTTGAGGAAACTACTAGAGACCAGATGCCATAAACATATTGGAGTGGATTATAAAAATAGAGCAAGATATCCAGGCAGAAGTGATGAATATAATGTACAGCAAGATAAAGAAGAGGTAGAAGGCAAATGGCTATTTCTGTTATTTAGAATGAGATCTTTAGATAATTGAACAAAGTGATCCAATCCACTTATACACTTAAAATTAATAAATTTCAAATAACTAAATTTAAATAAATAATTAATAATAAATCTGTTCACATAAATTTACAATAATTATCTTACGCTTTGCTGAAAAGGTGTGATATCAGGAAGGCTGAGAGTGTATATGACAATTTTCTCTCACTATCTCCAGAACACAGACCCTTATTTTTATCATCCTAAGAGAAGAACAAACAAGTGAAAGCAAACAAACCAACTCCACTCAAAACTAAAATAAAAAGGGTAGTTTCTGACAAGACAAATAGAAGAAGAGGTTTCTCAGAAACTTCAAACAGAAGAAGGATGTCTCAGGCCACACAGCAAAATGGACTCACACACCAGTGTAAATGAAAAAAATGTCCACATTGTGGAGTGAGAATGGAGCATTTAGAAATGTTCCTTTTCCTACAGATTTGAGAGAGTGCTTAAATGACACTGTATGTGGAGAGAAATTGCTAAGATCTGCATCATTGTAGTTGTGTTCTTTGGATGTAAGGGAACTCCAGGACCATGGTGTCCTAGTAGTGCATATCATCTTTTTTAAGTAACTGAGTTAATATAGAGAGATGTTCAGACTTTGCAGTTTGGACTTTAATTTTCTTGCACCACAGAGCTCAGAAGATACCTGCTGGTGCTTGCCTACCTGAAAATGAAACCAACTGGTAAACTGAACTTGAGGTTGGAGATCAAAGTTCTGTATTTAAAAAGCCTATCCTCAGGTAATGCACATAGAGATGTGCAGTGTTTAATTAAAAAAAAAAAAAAAAAAAATAAAAATTATAAATTCTGTAGAATCACAGTTCCACTGTGTACATTTGCAGCTGGAAATTTCATCAGCCAGAGTCCCTGCCATCTCCATGTTAGGTAGTGATGCCATGTTGGTCATTCTGGTTAAAAAGAAATGGACAATAAAAGCACTTTACAAGCAGAAAAGTATAAAAGTCTTGCTACCGTGGCAAGTAAGTTCTTTTAGAAGAGCTGCAAGAATCTCCAATGAGTAAATAAGAGGAGTAAAAAGAACTCTGAATAAGGAAAAGGATGCATGTAAAAAGATTTGTGGTGATGAATAATGTAAGGGATGGAGAAAAGAAGGCTTAGACAGCCAAATACTAAAAAAATCTACATTTGAGTATCAATTTGAAATCCAGTGGAACACAGTATAGCAATTCTACCATGTTTTCGAGTGTCAGTTTAACACCCAAAAATTAAGTATAAACTGATCATGAGTCAGTTCAGCACAGTTGCTTCATCCAAGTACTGCACCTTGGTCCTCAGAAAAATATGAGTTTGGAAATTGTTCATTTTAAGAGCCATTAAACAAACATGTAGAGAAGAAATTAGAGTTCTGAAAGTTCAGGCTTATGTTTTGGTTCAGACCCTGAATCCTAGTGATGCAATGGCATTCTCGGCTTTGCACAGATCAGTCCTGACACCAGACCGTGCAGTGTGCATCCATGGAAGCACAGGTGAGCTCTGCTGCCAGCAGCCACACCACCAGCATGCACAAACCATGCTGGGTATGAGATGCTTTCTGTAAAGGAATTGAGCCTCATCAGCCATCTTGATTTGTTTTATCCTTGTAACTGCATTACTCAGCTTATTGAGTATTTGCATCACGAATAAGTCTAGTCCGATACAGTATTTACAGTTTAAACTTAAACATAGAGGACAGTTTTGTGAAAGGCTTTGGAAAGGCAGGTTGTGTTTTTTCCTGCAGCTCATGCTAGAGAAGGGAAAAGTGTGAGGAGACAGAAGTAGCAGAGAGGATGTATTATGGACTGGCCACAGCCCCCTATTCCCCATCACCTGTGCTGCTGGTAGAGAAGACACAAGGAGCTGAGAGTGAAGGGGTGAAGCTGAGGCAGGGAAGTAGCCTGAGGGGAGGATGTTTTAGTTCTGTCTTCGTTTCTCACCATCCTACTCTATTTTTATTTGGCAATAAATTATATTTGGTTCAGGTCCAAGTCCAGTCTGCTTTGCCTGTGACAGTAAATGGTCAGAGATGTCCCTGTCTTTCTCTCAACCCAAGAGCTTTTCCATTTTATTTTCTCCAGTGTGCTCTTGGAGAGGGGGAGAAAGAGAGAAGGTCTGGCAGACAGCCAAGGTCAAGGCACCACAATGATAATGAATTAGACCAATGTTTGTCATGACTGCTGTTTTCACAACTACTTCAGCTGAGCATAACTCAGAATTTGTTGAGGGAAGCCCAAGGAAGCTTATTCTTCGATGAACCATCCGTTTTAATTTAAATAAGCTGTTCCTATTTTCTTTTTCTGGTACATTCTTATTTCTCACTCACCAACTGAATGAGTCATGGAAACCAGTTAGAATCAAGAATTAATTTTAAGATGCTTTGGCATTTTGAATTCCACATCTCATACGTTTGCAAAGGAATGGATATATTACCCATCTCTTTCTGTCTAGTTGCTTAAAAATCTATCTTAACCACATTGCGTGAGGCCAGGTTGCTCCTGGGCACTGGTTTGACATGCAAGAAAAAAGGGTGATGGTTGGCACAGAGGAAACAAATCTCAAGGAGCAGCTTGCTTGAATTTTTTTTGTTTTTTAATTTTCAGTTTAATTTGCCTGAGAGATGACAGGAAAATTATTCCTGCTCAGGAAACAATCAGATAGTGACAAAAGGCCTGAGGCTTTTAAGCATAGGACCTCTACTTATGTGGAGGTAGTTTTAATATAGTTTTTAATAATTTTTTAATATAGTTTTTATTAGAGTTTTAAGTAATTAATAAAGACTTAGTACTTCTATGGGCACCAAATTCTGTTTCCAGCACTGATTCCAGCTACAGCGCAAGAACTCACAACTTCCTGACAGCAGCAGCAGCAGCATCTTGCTGATGTCCTACTGGCAAGCTAAGGACTCTGCAAGACTGTCTGCAAGCAGTCCTGTGCTTGCTCTGTGTTATCAAAAAGCAGTCTGTAGGCATTGCTCTGGGCTGGGGTACTAAATCAAACACAATCAATCCTATTAGATCTGTAGAGCATCCAGACAGAAACTGTTCACATCTGAACTGCTTTGAGAAGAGATGTAGGTATATAAGGACCTGTTCCTAAAAGGTTTTCCCAACTATCTTTCTGAGGGGCCTGGAAAAATGCCCCTAAAAGCACTTCTGAAATTCAATGGGAAGGGAAAAGGCAGAGAAAAGAAAGGGGAAAAAAAAGGAACTAGTGATAATTGAAAAAATGAAATCCCTGTTTGAAGGAAGTGTTTTTACAGAGGTTAACAGGTATTTACTGTCAGGTTTTAATACAGTCACAGTCACATGGCCAACTTCAAAAATTAATGAAGTGGGACAAGAATCGGAAAGTTGTTTAGAAAAGATTGAGTATTTAAATCTTCCCTGTACCTAAATGTTCTGTATTTGCACCATGTCACAAAGACCAGCTTCCTGTAGTATATTTCTTTCCTTGTCAGTTTCGTCATCATCTCGTAGCAAAGTTCCTTGAAATATCATCTACATAAAGTCTACTGGGTAATATGAGGTAGACTATTTCTGCAGTGTGTCTCTTTCAAACATTAAATGTGTGGTATTTATGCATACTAAGTATATTTCCACCAGGTTTCTGCAACAGGCCAATTTGACAATATCAGAAAATCCAAATTCTACTTATATGCCATTAAATGGAGCAGATGGGTTAAAAGTAAATTTTTAGAATTTAATTCTTTAGGAATTTGCCATTGAATATTCAAAGATTGTAGAAATAAGACAGAGCATCTCTAAAAATGAAAGAAAAAAGACACAGTTTTCTGTCCTTAGAAAGGAGAATTAGTCTGTTGTGAAGTTTAACTATGTGTCAGATGTGAAAACACAGCTGATACACTTAAAATGTCACATAATTTAAAATGTTCCACACTGATGTCCTGTTAGTCAGCAATAACATGAATTTTGGAATATTAAGTATTAATTTGTGTTGCTTAAGGAAACAGTGTAGAGATACATTAACTACAAAAGCCCATTTTCCCAAGCTTCTTTAGTCTTGAAACCATCTAATGTCTGGTATACTGGAACAGCTTGAAAGTTTGCAATTTTTGTCAGTTTTCCTTTTCAGTATATGCTGTCATGGAAAGAAGAGCTATTTCACATAATAGACTTGGGATGAAAGGAGTGAATCTGGAGGAAGGTTCCTTAGGTAAATGACCTTTCAACTTAGGACTGACAAGATGATTATTATTTAATTAGGACAAAAAAAAAAAAAAAAGAAAAAGAAAGAAGAAAGGTAAATTATAAATATTTCATTAAAGACTCCAGAGCAAACCAGAGGCTGAAACAGATGGATCTTAGTCTGTGATTATACTGCTCTTTCTCTTCTTAATTAGACCCTACTCTGCTCTTTTTGTTTGTGTTTGTGTTGTCTTTTATGCTAATTGTAGTTTTAGGTTTCCTTATGGAACTGTAATTTATATTTTATAACCTTGTATGTTTTTGCCATTCATCTTCTAGCTCCCAGCCCATATGTTTTTAGGTAGATTCATCTGTAATTGAGTGGGTATGTTAACTCTGTTGGAGAGCCTATAGTAAGTATCTGTCTAGACTCAATTATGTCATCATGTTTTTCTGAATAAAATTAGTAATCATTTACAAGATTCTATAAAAAAAAGGTAGCAGAAGAAGGGGAATAATTTAGAAGATGAAGAACCTTTATGTGGGTAATGCTTTTTTCTTATCTGTTTCTTTACAGTAAACTGGTCTCTGACTCAACATTCGGTTTCATACTATTCTACTATCAGCCATGGTTTAAACTTTTCTGGAGTTATGTTACTAGCCAGTGGCAAAAAAATTGGTATTGCTGTGTAGATTTCTCTTACATATACAACTAAATATGAAAGGCAGCATGACAAGGAAGATAAATTATCTGTATCAATAGCTTCAAAATTTGGCTTCACTTCTAAGTGAAGTAACCTTGAGTAAATCAACATCATGCTTTTTGCTGATTCCTCTGCCCAATGAACATCCTTAAAGATACTGAGATAGTTCTGGTCTTCTCTATGGTATCTCTCAGCTGCTTGTCCCCTGCAAAACTTTAGCAGATGATGAAGCCTTTGGACTGTTTTCCTAGAATTCTTGTAAGAACATCAGTGCTTAACACTGTACTGCTCCAGGGGTCTCACACATGGGATGGAACATCTGTGTACAGCAATACAGATCAGGCACCAACTGGCTAGAAAGCAGCTTTGCAGAAAAAGATCAGGGAATCCTGGCTTACAAGGACTAAGTAAACATGGGTGAGCTGTAGCAAAGGCAGACAGATGTAGTAGCAAGAGTGGAGCCAACAAGCCAAGGGAGGTTTTGCGCTCCCCTCTCTGTAGCACTGGGGAGTTCCCAATGGGACTGCTGTGCCTGCCTCTGGGCTTCCCAGAGCAAGATGTACGTGGCTATCCTGGTGTGAGTCCAATGGAGGGTCATCTAAATGCTTTGGAACCTATAACACATATGGCACATGAAAAACTTCCTGTCCTACCTGAAAATGGGTGTGACACTTTCCTTTTTACTATTCATCAGGAAGCATCTTTACTTTCTGTCCAATTTCCATAAACTTCTAATAATGACAGAGCCTCTTCTTGTAGTAGCAGCAAGTTCCATCAGCCCTCTGGAATAAACATGTTTTTTTAGCTCTCCCTTCCTCCCCCCCCCCCAATGCACCCTCCCCGGTTCTTATGAAGATTCAAGTTAACTTCCAGTATTGGTGATTATAAAGTAAACTGTTTCTTGGGGTTTTTTTGCTGAGTTTCATCAAATTGATGATTGCCTGCATTTTATCTGATTCAATGGTCGTAAGTTAATGCCTCCCCAGATGGACATCTAGTGTAATAGCGTGGGTGGGGTAGTCCACCAAGACCCAAATGATAGTCCATCATGGAAAGTAGAATTTTCAAAGGCTAGGAATTCTCCTTTAATCTGTAGTGTAAAAAGAACTTATTGTGACACCTACAAACATTTATCTAAATTCTGATGCTGTCAATGATCTTTCATTGTTATTTTCTTCAAATCTAAAGTATAAGCACAAAGTTTTAGCAAACTTCATGTTATGAATGAGTCCTGTGGATGAAAATAGCTAGAAGCTAGAGTTTGCTGTGCCTTAAGATATATGAAAGTAGAGGTCACTTTGAGAGGAAAGAAAGGAACAAACTGAGGACTTTGAGGATCCTATTGTGTGGACAATCTGTACCCAAAACAATGAGATAGGCTTCTGAAGAGGACACAGAATTCCAGATTAGTTGACTGTAATATTTAAATGTCTAACTGTCATTTAGGAGGAACTTTAAGACATAGAATTTGCTTGAGAGAGAGAAGAGAGAGCATGTCTTGATATTTATAAGTCATAAAAGAAAGTAAATTAAAAAAAAAATACAAAATTCTTAAGTTTCTAATTAGAAAAAAACCAAAACCAATCATGTAAGCCTTGATCAAGTAACAAAGGAAAAAGCTGATGCAGACAACAGCAAAGGGTATTCCTATATTCTGAACCTACCTGATATGATATGATTTGAATCTTGAAAATTTAGACTAGATGGAGAAAAACTGAAAGTGTTTGCATAAATACAGGATGGCTGAAGAGAAATACAGTTATTTAACCCAGGTCCATTTCTTTTCAAAATGAGAATTTTTGCTAAAATAATCGAGACAACTATGCCCTTGATCTTATTAACATATCCCTTAATGGTAAACTGCAGGTATGGGCTCAGAATGTCTTAATGGTTTCTGGGAGAATGAGATTTAGTTAGTAAAGACAATTAATTACTGCAGCATCCACAAAGTGGTAAGGTTTTGAATGAATGAAAAATTGTTTCAATTGATCTGTTGGGTGAACTACGTCCCTGCTTTCTAATTGCTCCTTCCTTTTTCTTTCCTGAGCTCAACCTTTCTCAGTTGAAGTCACACAGTGAAGTGCCTGTTTCTCTAGCTTAGAAAAATGTGAGGGCTATGGTACCTTATAGACCATGATGTGCAGACCACCATGGGGTTAGTGCTGATGGGGTTACTTGACAGTGAGAGCTGGCAATTAAAGTGTAGGTACCTACGGGCTTTTCTAAGATTTCTTCACATAGTAGCCTGCTAGTACACAGGTATTTCAGGAAGTTTCATCATTTTATTATGAAATATAAGCTAGTACTTGGTGGATAATCTTAATTAAATTGGCAGGATAATATGGAAAGAGAAATATAGCAAAATCATATTCTTAAGTCTTACATGGACCTAAGGCTGGGTAGGATAAATCTTTTAACAATTAAGGAGGAGCTACAGAGAGAAAAGTACTAAATTTCATGCAGTGCTGTTTGTTTCAGATTAAAAAACTCTCCTGGAAAGATGAAAAAAACCTGCTGTATAAGCTATTTCAGAACAATTTCTGTACCTTAATGAAGGCAATTCTGGAGTTTCAGATCACTCATCTTGAGTGGATAGGGGAGTTTCTATAAGCCCATCTTGTTGGTTATGGTCAGTAAGTGTTCCTCACAGTTTTTTGAAAAAAAGATTGGCCTGTCAGTGGGTGGAACACTAGAAAGCAGAATGATGGGTACAGAAGTGGGGAGCCAAAATACACAGGCTTCATGGCTGCAGCAGCTTTAACAGAACACATTAAGATTTAAAACATGGAATCAAACAATATTTAAAAATGGACAATGATCACAACAAACTCAGGAAATACTATAAGTGATATTCTTGTCATAAGCATTAGTTCATGCTGCTTACATCACCATTTAATTGCTTATATAATGAATGTGATCTTTACAATTCACATTATTATATCAGTTGTAAGTTTGTATTTTAACTGTAATATAATGATTGTGACTTTTAAAAATATATCACAGCTCTGATGTTCTTTATTATTATTAACTATTACTATTATTATACTGTTACTAACATAGTTTTACTTATATTCTTGCCATTAATATTTCATATATAGTTATTCTTTCATGTGTTTTTATTAATGATCTGGAATGCCAGCCTGGGAGACTGCTGGCTAGGATGAAGACTGAACTGCCAGTGGTGGAACATGACTCAGAGCAGCCTGAGCCAGAGTGGTGTGATAAATACCTGGAGCACTTTAAAAAGAAACCTGAGACAAATTATAAGATACAAAATGTAGCTGCCTACAGTTATTTTAAATGTTCCCAGCACAGTGGCTACTAAGCCCTAATGGTGAATGATTAGACAGGGAAGCAGTAAAGACATCCTCTGGAAAAATAAAAGTTAGAGGGAGAGATTGACAACTCATTACACAATTTTAGTTACATTTTCCACAGAGATCGGAAAATTTCAAAGGGAGAGCCAGACTGTAAAAAAGACTAATGCGAAAATCAGGCTGCTTTTGCATGAATGAAGGGGCACAAGCCTTGAAAAGACAGCAAAACATAAGAAAAAGGCTGTTAAACCCTGGAAAGATTTTATTATGTCTCAGAAGAAGAGGAGCAAAAGCTAGATATATTTCTCTCAGAGCAGTTGTTTGAGCATTTGAAACATATAATAGAAAACTCCAGTCAGTAATTATCTTGTATGCACTTTATCAGCTGTTGCTGTGCATTTCACAAAGAAAATTTATGTCCCACAGGAGATGTATGTTTTAGGCTGTGACAACTGTGTCTGTTTCGTTTGAGAGCACTTGGTCTGTGCATTATCAGGAAGGGGTGGCTGGCTGAGGAGAGCCTGTTGGAGAGTGTCCTGACCTGGGAGTGCCTTCCTAGAGCTGCCAGGACTTGGAAAGAGGCAACAAGGAGTTGGGAATTTGTAACTCAACCACTCGTTGGAAGAGAACTATAGGTGCAATGAGTTTATTCAGACTTGAAGGCTGCACACTTTTTTTAATAAGTTTATACTGCTTTCTATTCCAATACGTTTCATCCTCACTTCACAACTTTCCCTCAGGGTATTCAACTTAAAAAAGCACCAGTTTTTCAGCCACCCATATGTCACACAAACTGTCCATTGGAGTCAGTGTCAGCAGCAAGAGTTTCCCAGGGTTTCAACATTTTTCTGCAAAATGTTAGTAATGTCTGGGAGATGGACAGCATGTGTTCCCAGAGCTCCTTGTGAAAACAATGGGAGTCTTAATTGTGCATCTGTTTGAGATCATCCAAACCCATTTAATTGTTAACTCTTTCTTAGTCTTGAATACATCTTGAATATCGATGTGGAAAGCTTAGGGAACGGTGTGCTTCTGTCCAAGCCAGAAGAGAAAAATGGATGAAAATATCCACAGGAGTAAAATCTCAGGAGTATTCCCAAATTCATTCACCACCTTTCCTGTGATTTTCAGATTATGTGCTTTTACGGTTGTGATTCACCAGTTCTGGAATGTTTCACTTGTGCTTTTCCAGAGTGTTGTTGTAGGAAAAGGAACATGTTCACTGCTCCTTGTGACACTTGAGTTCAGTTATAGATGAGACAGAAAGCAAAACAAGAACTGAAGCTTTGGGAAAGAGGGAATGGCACAGCTCATATTATTTTCTCTTCTCCTTTGAATGATTTTCTAACTGCATAAAAAAGTACATTAAGAATTAGACATTCTCTCTATACTTAAGTCTGTATGCTATGATGCATGTGATGCTAAGTATTTTTATCTAGGAATAGAAAAAAAATTTTAAAAAATAATGTTTGAACAATCTTTCTGGTAACTCAGTTGTTCAGCTACATACTCAAAATGGTAAACAAAAACCAGGACACATATTCAGTATTCCTTGTATGCAGACTGCAGGAACTACCAGGTTTAACTTGTGACTGAATGCTTAGCTTGCATTAAGATACATTCATAACCATATCACACACATTCAGACTCTGAATAAACAGACTGCTTGAAGTTTTCAAGATAATGAAGCTCATTTACAAGGAAGACAGAAAAGGTATAAAATGCCTTTTTGGAAGCTTTAATAGTCTGATCAAAATATTATATGATGTTCTGCAAAGTAACAGAAGCAATGATGCTGTCTTGAATTTGACAGCTCATTAGTATATGTGACAAAGGACCTAGTTCTTCTTCCCTGTTGGGAGGGAAACACAAAAGAAAAATTTTAAAAAATTGTCAGCTATGCTAGTAGTCTTTGAGAGATCTTAGAAGAACCATCTTAATGTTTTCAGAAAATAAATATATGCCATTCTTTTTTAACACTTCCATCTGCAAAACACAAAACTCAAAGGTGATATATAAAAATCAATATTCTACCATCATCTTGTTTCCCAGTGTAGTGAAATTAATTGGTAAAAGGCCTTTATTTCTCTTAAAAGTGTTCCCATTTTCAATCAAAATCTACATAAGGAAGAAAATAATGAATCAAATAAAAAACTTATGAATTTTACATGGAAAGAAAAATATTACTTTCTTCCCCATATCTTATCATGCTTCAAAGATTAACCAGGCAAAAGGGGCTGAAAATAAGTGCATAATAAGAATCTTTATTTTTCTAGTGTGATTTCTTCAGATACTTGTAGAGGGGAAAAATAAGGAGGAGAGGAAGGGACTGGAATAGGAAACATCTTTCTTCTGAATTTAAAATTTTTCTAGCAAAGGACAAGATAAAAACTATGTTTTCTTACCCTGAGCCCTTCTGAAATTATGACTTCTATATTCTAAGGGGGTTTTTTGGCTTCTGTAAGCACACAGCTGTACAAAAGCATTTGGTTTTCATGCCTGAGAAACATGGAACTTCACAGCTGATGGAGTTGTGACAAACAATATGTCCTTTTAGAAGCATTTAAGGGAAAAAGAAAGTTGGTTTGGTTTGAATTCTATCCAGAATACCTGCCCAACCTTTTACTAATATTGAGAAATTCATCAATGGCTGAAACCAAAACTGATGGTTTCTAATATGCATGAAAATGTATTTCTTGTCTAAATCATTTAAAGTGTAGCAAGAGAAAATGTGGTGTGTTACAAAGCTAGGACACTAGGAAAAATCTGGAGGCAGAAAGCGGTTCTTTGAAAAAGAGACTGTGATGCACCACTCTGCCAAATGTAATGCAATGACAGGCCTGTGCCCAGGAAGAATACAAGCCTTTAATTTTTGATAAATACGAAACTCTTATTTAAAGATTTTTTAATTTTTATTCTGTATTTTCCATAAGGATATTATTAAGATTAAGGAATAGTTCTTAACTTCTCTTTATTGTGGTATTTAATATTTGTAGCATTTCTGCAACTTCTAATTGACTTCTGTATATGCATAAATTATAACACCTTTAAAGAGGTGTGTACCATCCCAATTTCTTATTTGTTCCTAACTGACTAAAGCAATAGTTTCTCTAAAGATGTGGGAAAGCCATTTTCAATGTTATGCTGTGTCTTCTAATCAATCAGTTCTAATCAATCTTCCTAATTTACTGCCCTAAACAAAATGCCTTTCCAAATCCATTTAAACAGCCCCTTCACTCTGCTGCATACAACTCAGTCACTTATTAGGCTGTCCCTATTTTTTCAGCATTAACTCATCTGTTCACCCAACGGGGTGTCAGTTATTTAACTGCAGCAATTTTTTTCTAATTGTTTTTTTCTATTGCTTCTTTCTATTTTTTTCCTAATGTATATTGCTCAGTCTACACATGACAGTCTCACTTATGTTCTCCTCCAACTAACTTGTGAGATTTCATATCCATAATTCTTATTAATCAAATATTAATGTTTGTCATATTTTTTTGAGCAATACAGCACAGCTCAATAAAAGACTGAATTTACTGAAGTATGGGTTACACAAACAGGCTTTTGGGAATTTTTTATTTTTTTGAGCAAGGATGGGAATCTCTGGGATCCTCAGGGTAGTTATTGTTCCTCACAGACATCTGTGACACCAGGTTACCACCTGGCAAGAATAGGTTCTGAGGGGAAACCCCTGCTGAATTTCACAAAGAAGGATTTTGCAGCATCCAGATCTGTATAATCACTACACTTTTCTGTGAGGAATATCCTACTATTACAAAGCTAAAATTAATCTTCAACCAAAATACAGTAAGACAAATAAAGAGAAGTCCTTCACAACCTCCGAAAGTGCTCTGATTTTTGAATCAAACTAAACATCGTAGTTGGAAATGGCTCACAGCACTGGTGAAGAAAAGGAAAGCAAAAGAAAATGGAAGCTGCTTTGCCTTCCCCTGGATGCATTCAAGAACCATCACATCTTCCTTAAAGTGTGAGGCCCAGAACTGCACACAACACTCGAGGTGAGGCTGCTCCAGCACTGAATACATCAGGGTAATCCCCTCTTTTGACCGTCTGGCCATGCTGTGTTTGATGCACCCCAGGATGGGGTTTGCCTAAATGGCTGCCAGGGCACACTGCTGGCTCACTGAACCTGCTGTGACCCAGCACCCTCACATCCCTTTCTGCAGGACTGCTCTCTGTCAATCCTCTCCCAAACCTTACTTGTGCCCTGTTTTACTCTGTCCCAGATGCAGAACCTGGCATTTCAACTTGTTAGATTTCATCCCATTATTCACAAATGAATGCTCCAATCTAGACCTCTCTGCAAGGCCCCTTGTCCCTCAAGAAAGTCAACAACACCTCCCAGTTTCCTATCATTAGCCAGCCTGCTAATAGATGCATTCAACTCCTGCATCCACACCACTGATAGATATATTTAGCAGAAAAGGCCTTGGAACTGAACTCTCAGCAACACCGCTGGTCACCAATTGACAGCCAGATTCCTCAGCACTGGACACTTTTAAGACTCTGCTTGACAAGGTGCTGGGTCATCTCACCTGAATTGTATTCCTACCTAGAAAGGTTGAACCAGATGGTCCCTTCCAACCTGGCATTCTATAATTCTATGATTTTATGATTGGTCAGACTAGACTTACACACTCAGGACTTTGATGATGATGTTTTTTTCAAACTAGCAGCAAGAGCAAGTTGGGAAATTATTAAATTTTTTTCCCTTCTCTTGGTTCATAAGACTAAACTGTTTGCCAACATATATTTACTTATGACTATTTTTAAAAAAAGAAGGTGGGGCATATAGCTCATATCTGTTGCATCCGATGAAAAGAACCATGCAGCAGGAATCTTATGAACATAGTAGAATGCAAAAGATGTCCACAAGGAAAAATGCAGTGCCACGCACATACACCACAATTTTAAAAATTTGGTAGAAAATATACATCCTACTCTATGTGATGCTGGAGCCAAAAGCAAATTGCTATTAATTAAAAGGGAAGCCTTATAGATCTAACATAGGGATTATGTATTGAAGGACCTAATGCAAAGAAAATGCAAGGTGAAAAACAGATCACATCAAAACAAAGAAGCTCCTGGAAATGCTACATGGGAACAAATTCTGTGATGACTCTTGCTGTTGAAGTGAGATGTTGCTCCTTGTCTCTTCTTTCAAGCATCCACCTGGCTCCCTTTGAGGAAAAAGAAGGAGATGGTTTGGAGAGGAAGAGTGTTCTTCATGCATGATATGGATGAGATGAGGTTAGAGCTGTCATGCTCCACCCAACACAGTCTGCTAACAATAAAACACTGCTCTTGTGGAGACCTCTATTCACAAATGCCACTAAGTAGATATTTGGAGGATTTAGAAGTTGAAGTTTTGAGAAGTTTTAATATCTCTATTTGCTACTCACCCAAGGCAGGAATTCACAGCACTTTGTACATCTGCCTTACTGCATTTCTTGTACCTCCAAACCCTCTTTTACTCAACAGATACTCCTCTGCTGCAAAGTCCTTTTCCTTCCTTACCATGCTTTTACTTGGTGATATATCTATTAGATATGTCTGTTAGATCTATTTATAATTGTATCTTCTTGCTTTTCATCTTCTTGCTTTTTATCCCTGTGAGACTGCCTGACCCTGCAGATGTTCCATAAGCAGAACATCAGTGGGGCAGCAGAAGGGAAAGAGATGCATGATATTTTGCTGTTGTTGCTAGTACATAAAAAAAAATTTGTACAATTCAGCTTAACAGTGGTCCCTGAGACTTGCCACAGCAGATCACATGCATGGCAGCACTCCCTTTAGTTGAAAAGAGTAGCTTTTGGGGCACAGCTTCCAAATACTATCTTCAATTGGAAGAAGCAGCATTTGAACTCTCTTAGAGTTTAACTTCAGAACTAGAACAAGCATTCTTGGCTTCTATACTAAACTGCTCATATAAATGTGCAGATATTTTTAATGTACATTATGCAATAAGATTACACTGCTATTAGAAATATGGCCTAAGGATTTAAATATACCTAGGGTAGTTTCCCCTGGGATCTCCAGTAACCTGAGGAGAAACTAATTTCAAAACTGTTAGGTGTGTTTTAGAAACTTGTGTCCCTCTGTGTGTTAATCTATATCCAGTCTAGTTTTATAGTCCTGCAGTTTGGCTTCTCTATAGCAACATTACATTCAATTCTTCTGGCTGATCTCAACCATGTATTTGGGAGTCAAATGTTTTTAAGGAAAAGGAAACTACCTTTAAATAGAATTTTTAAGATATAAAAGATTTCATTTTGTACCTACGGTTTCAGATTTGAGTATTGTACTTACAGTAGTTGCTAGAGAAAGCTGCAGTTTTGAAACAAACATGCTTCCCCAAAGCTTTATGAATTTTCATCCAATATTCCTTTGGTCACTGCCATACTTTCTTTGCTCCAGAGCTTAGAGGAAAGAATCTCTGGACATGTGAGATTCCAGGAAAAAAGAAAAAAATGCATTGTATATCTGCATAGTTATTTACAATAATTTCAGTGTGATTATTATTGTTATTATAATCAAATTGCTTCTGTCACATACGTGTACATTTCCAAACACCCAATGACTCAGATTTCTTGGAAATCCTTAGGAATTAGTTTTGAAGGTCTCATGTAGACATATGCGATTAAAATGTAGATTTTGTTCTTTGATAAAGGCTCCATTCACTTGCTCTGTGGTAAAATTACTCTGCAGCATTGTACAGTTGAAAACAATTCTTGATTTCCTATGCTCAGAGAATTACTGGAAGTAGCCTCATCTATTCCATCACTGGAGTAAAGTACTTTTTTACATACACTTATGTCACTCCTGACAGATGCCTGTCGATCCTGATCTGAAAGACCTTTAGCGATGAAGATTTCACACCCACTCTATCCCACTCTTCTGCTGTTCTCAGCAGTTGAAATCTTTCCTGAATATCTAATCAGACTCTCCTCTGCAGAAGTCCACTATTTCATGCTCTATTTGGACAGAGAAGAAGCTAGAAATTTTTCTTATTTTTATTTCAGTGATGCTTTTGAAAGGAAAAATAATTAAAAATTACTTAGGAACAGATACGAAAACAATTGAATTCAGCAGAAGGTGAAAAATAATCCTATGCAATAATAATAAACAGCATGAAGAATGGATGGGATCAGTGGAAGTGGGTCTCTAGCAGTTATGCAGAAAAACATATAAGAGACTATGGAGGATGATAAGATGATTGTGACATAACAATGTCAGGATACTGTAAAAAGATAAAAATCACTCTAGGAAGTATAAACAGAAATAGCAAGTAGCTTTGCTATATAGGACAAAGTAAAATACAAATGGAGTACTATATCTTATTAGGAAATCTTTATTTTCAAGAAAGCTGAATCACAACAGAAGCTCAGATGGTATAATGGAAAGAAGCTAAAGTGTAGTTTACATGATATGAAAAGACTGAACAAGCTGGGACTTTGTCAAGTGGCAAGAGTTAGAAGGGACCTTCTAAAAGATCATCTAAAGATCATCTAACTCCAACCTCCCTGCTGTGGGCAGGAACACCTCCCAGTAGACCAGGCTGCTCAAGGTCTCATGCAACCTGGCCTTGAACACTTTTAGGGAGGGGACATCCACAACTTCCTTGGGCAACCTGTGCTAGTGTCTCAACACCCTCACAGGAATGAAGTTTTTCCTAATATCTAATATCTAACCTAAATGTCTACTCTTCAAGTTTTAAAACATTTTCCCTTGTCCCCTCGCTACACACCCACATGAAAAACCCTATTCCAGCTTTCTTGTAGGCTCCCTTCTGATATTGGGAAGTTTCTATAAGATCACTTTGGAGCCTCCTCTTCTCCAGGCTGAACAACCCCAACTTCCTCAGTCTGTCTTCATAGGGGAGGTGTCCCAGCCCTCTGATCATTTTTGTGACTCTCTTTTAGACACATTCAAGGAGGTCTGTTCTTATGTTGTGGAATGCAGAACTGGACACAATACTCCAGGTGAGGTCTCATAAGAGCAGAGGGAAAGAATCACCTCCCTTGACCAGCTGTCTGTTCCTCTTTTTTTGATGTAGCCCAGGACCCAGTTGGCTTCCTGGCCTGCAAGCACACATTGATGGCTCATCTGAAGCTTCTGGTCCACCGTAACTCCAAGTCCTTCTCCTCAGGGATGTTCTCAGCCCCCTTTCCTCCCAACCTGTATTCCTGCATGGGATTGCTTCAGCCCAGGTGCAGAACCTTGCACTTGGCCTTGTAAAACACTCTCCATTTGGACACCAAGCCATTGACCACAACTCTGTGGGTCTGTCCAACCAGCCAGTTCTTAATCCAATGAGTGGTCCATCCATTGCACCTGTATCATTCCAGTTTAGAAATCAGGATGCTGTGCGGGACAGGGTCTAATGATTTGCACAGGTCCAGGTAGATGACATCTGTTCCTCTGCTTTTGTTGACTTTGTCCACCAAATTCCCTGCTTAAAGGAAAGAATGCTTAAAAGGAAGGTGACAGTCTTCATCCATCAGGTGATTCATCAATCAGGTACAAGAAGAAAAATATAGGATCATTTGAAGATCTTGCAGTCATTCTCTTAGCTTTTCCTAGCATAATTTGCACCAATTGGTAAATATAAAAGGGTTTTCCAGAACTTGTTTACGTGGCAGGTTAGTTGCACATAGAGTCTGAGGTTAATTTGTCATTCTTGACATGTGCATTGACCTGCTTTAAGGGTATCATCAGAATCAGCAAGACTTTGGTGAACCCATCTTCACTTGTACCTCCCCCAACTTCATCCCCTTGTGACCCAGACATTTCCCATGATGTCCTCTCAATTCTGAAACCAAGATTCTGAAGTAGGCTGTTGTTACTGGTGTTGGACTGTTGGCTGTGTCACACTAACATGAATTATTCCACTATTAATTGACTCTCTGTGTGCATAGTTTCAGAAACTGTGACTTTGGCCTCACTAGACTGAACAGCCTTTAATAATACTTAAGAAAAAACAGAGCCACTGAGGCAAAGCTTCATCATCTTCAACACAGAAAAGAGAAGCATATGTACATTATCTTTGCAATACTATGAAAATCAGACTGTCCTGGATACATGCTGATTGTCGCCACACTAGGAGTAGATACACAAGTGTATGAGGATAAACTAAAATAAATTTTTTTGGAATTAATATTGATAAAATCTTTGAGACCTCCTACAGTGTCAAATTGTGATGAGATTTGTAACACCTACAGTGCATTCTCTCAGTAAAATGCCTTCTATATGGAACCTGGAATATGCTATTCTTTTATTCTTTGTCCATGGATGGCATGTTGTAGGAGAAAAAGTCTCTTTCTATCAGTTAGAGATATAATTTTATACTTGGCATTTCCTAATTAGTTAGTTACTTGTTCTTTATATTATTTCACTGTTTATAGAACAGCTGCAACTGAAATAAAGAAAAAAATTCTTTATTTTATAGAGGGAACACCATCAAGATCTACTAAGAATTAATTTCAGCAATTAATTTTCATACTTTAATGATGGCTAACTATAGGTATTGTTTATTGAAGATAAACATAGTAACAACGGAATATTCATGTTGCCCCTTTTTCATTAAAAATATAATTCTTAACAAGAAAGACTTGTCTCCTCTATATACTTTCTTGTGCAGCAGGCTGCTGAATGAGGATACTAAAAGGGTCAGAGATTTGAAACCTTAAGAAAGAAACCTGGAAGGGTTCTGGAGAGATCATACCTCTTAATGTTCATTCCTCATTTGAATGCTTAGTGCCATTGTTGTGAGTAATTCTGATAACTTAAGTGGAGTAACTCATGTGAATAAATAAAAGGATACATGTCTGCAGATTGAGGCCACATTTCTAAATTATTAAACTGCAATTTTCTATTTTTCTTAAGTAAACAAACTTATGTTGTTGATTTAAAGAAGTCTGAAGTAATCGACCATTAAAAAGCAAAACGTTTTACATATTTACCAGGAGAAAGAATACTAGAAAATTAAAAAATAAAAGAACTTCCAAATAGTACTTTTGAGTATTTAAATAACAAGTATTAAGACAACTACATGTGTAATGTAGGAGCATTCCTGCTGTCTGTTGGGGTTTTTGTTCTTTCATAGCCTTAGATTTTTATTTGTTTTACACCAATTTGCTCATATTATGTTTCTGAAAGGAGTAAATAATATTACTTCTGAAATGGATGTGCATCTATTAAAAAACATTATTTTAGGTACTAACAAAGCAATACTCCTTAACTGGAGCATTTATAAGCTCAGCAGATGCTAGGTAATCTCCAGCTTCTCAAGTTCTGACTCAAATTCTCCCTCTTTCAGAAAGTGCATTTGGGAGAGGTACTGTAATCAACAGAAGAAATTAAAATTACAGTGTACCCTACCCAGGAAAGAATCATGTCTACCTTGAACCAGTATGAAGTAAAAACAAGCAGTGTGATGACTCAGTATTGGGATTCTGGGAACTGCAGTCATAGTTTGGACTGAGAGAAGTCAAGGAAAAACAAGATAATTGTCACAGTTTGATACATGACTGTCTTTCACAAGCAATTTGGTAATAAAATGAGTACAACAAATTCAGAGCAATTTGGGTTTTTGTAGGGCAATATGTTACAATGCATCTTCCTGTAAGTCTGCAAAAATTTCCCTGTCACTCAGCTGGATAATATTTTCACAGGTTTGTTGCTGGATCTAGCTCTTAATGGTAAAGCCATCTCTAAATCAAGTGAGAATTGCCATAATGGATTCCTTTGATGTTATGCTTATCTCTAACAACTCTAGGTCTGAGCTATCATTAATACAATTCTCTCTGTAAAGAGCTATATATTTTTAGAATGCTTTAAGTTATAGATATGACATTTGCCTTACTCAAATGCTTGAAATAGAGTAGATCGTTCATATCTACTCTCCCTGTTCCATGGTATGTTTAATACAAAAGCAAGGTTGTGAATTCCCCACTTATTCTGGTTAACAGTAATCTGCAAAAGCAAGTCTACAAAAAGCAGTAACAGTTTTTGTGAAACTTTCTTAAGGGTCTGGCAAACCGTTTGTAAATCTGTGCAAAGAAAATGTGGTGCTGGATCTGCAGCACTATCTAGGCAATTGTCTTGCTTTCTGGGACAGCATTCTGAAATCATTTTTCCATTCAGAGAACTCTAGGTTTGAGAGACTGAGGAGTCCAAGTCTGTGTGAACAAAAGAGATGATGCTCTGTTATGCAGGTTTCCATTGTCACCAAGGTTGGGGGCAGTTTTGGCACATGCAGATGCAGTGAGCAAGGAGGGACAAAGCCCAGAGCAGCTGACTCAAGCTGGCCAACCAAAATATTCCATATCATAAACATCACTCTCACTATAAATTGGGGACTTTGCAGGGATATCTGGGGCCTCTGCCATGACTGTCTTTGTAGAGAAACAAGATAAACCAGGTGCCTTGAGTTGCCAAAGAGTGGGTGTGAGTCCACCTGTGCCTGATTAGGACAGGCCCCCTATTACCAGGGGACCAATAAAGGTGGGACACACACCCATAGAGAGAAGCTCACTCTGGTGCGAGGCAATGGAGAGACCAGCAGCTCATCGAGCCTCAGGAGCAAGAAAGGCTCCATCCTGCTACATGTCTTCCCAAGAGGGTCCTGAAGGCAAGAAGCATTTGGATGATGGTCTCAGGCACATGGTGTGATTCTAGGGGTCCCCTACACAGGTACAGGAGTTGGACTTGATGATCCTGATGGGTCACTTCCAAACCAGCAGATTCTGTAATTCTCTGGTCTGTCTTGGCAGTCATCCCATGCCTCTGGCCCATTCCTCCTCTTGCTGCAACAAGACAAATTCTTGCTGGAACTGTTGTGCTGGCAGTGTAGGCTCTTCAGCCCTCAGTGCTAGAAGTACACAGATTGTAGCTCCTGTCTGGAGTTGAATATAGCTTTGTATCTTATATTACCATTGGCATTAATATTAGTTCACTATTCTTATTCTATGTGTCTGGTTTTCACTTCAGCCCACAGGCCTCCTGTCCTTTTCCCAATTCCCCTTCCTTGGTGGGGTGGGGGTAAAACAAATGCCCAAACTGCAATAGTTGCCTTAGCGTTTGCCAAACATCTGACAAACAATCAGTCAAAATATAATGATTAACATTTCTAAAACCCCCAGATTCTAGGTTCTTCTGGTGACATTTACCATCATATAAAAGATTACCTCTATTTCTTAATAACAGGAGTCTGCCCAAAAACATCAACTGTATTTGGGTCAGGATTTCCAGGCTACAGATGTTGTACATATTTCTTCCACCTCTAAACAGGATCAAAATACTCAACAGCCCTTTCATTTCAACCCCAAAATTTAGGATTTTTCTATTTTCTATGATGATATATTCTCTCTCTACCAACTGATCTTTAACCAATTCAAGCTATTTAATCCTTGAAACTCCTTTGGTAATTTGCACTACCTCATCAGTTGTTCTTCCAGCCTGCTCTGTGTGTGAGAATAAACTTGACTTGTTGCATAACCCCAAATACTTCTTTCATTACACGTCTGTACGTTTTAGAGGTAAATATACAAGAGTTCAAGTAAAAGACATGATCATATTCAACCAAAACCAGACAATCAATTCACAAACGTTAGAGAATTATACAAAAAAATTCTAATTCCTGCAGGAAGAGTTCCACTCATTCTTAGTGTTGCTAAAAATGTCTGGAGACAGTTTAGAAGTCCTTAGTCATACAGATCACATAAATTAACAACTCTGTGAAATTCAACCCTGTGCTAAAAGATGGCTCAAAAATCTGTATTATTTATATCCCACTTAAGCAATATTATGAAGAATGAGTTTTTAAACCATTTCCTAGACTTCAGTCATACAGTCATGAACTACAGACATGCCCATTTAAATATATTACTCTCTATATTAATCTACTTCCACTGTATCCAAAGGAATGGGATATTTCCTTATTTTCATAAAATTCAACATTAGAAAATTATAATGCCACCATGTATATTACTTTTGACAGAGTTAGATATGGTAGGGGAAAAAATTCCCAGGAGGAAAGAGGGATTAATGAACAAGCACACATGAATATGGAAGAAAAAAAACAATAAATTTATTCTGTGGCCATATTGTAAGCATCTAGAATTGCTAGAGCTATTCAGAAATTAATAGATACATCAGATGGTAGTACAGCACAGTTATCTCTGAGCAGGAGTTTTCTTTACAGAGAGATGATACCTCTGATACTTGATGCCTTTAATGGTCTACCTTGTACCTTCAAGAAACTGAGAAGCTGTCTACACAGTTTGAATTTATAAAAGACACAAAACCTTTAAAAAATTTACTATATTTACTATTTTATGATGATGTTTTCCCTAATGTTCTTAAATCTTTATCCCTGAAAATCTTGCTAGGGTATTCTGCTTCTTTGCCTTCACTCCCCATCCCTCTTACCCCATCCCCCCCTTTTTTTCCTTCATTCCATTTCAAAGATTAAATACATCATCTTAGGTTTCCATAGGGTTTTTTAGGCACTGCCACATTTACCAGATCAATGACTGAATCCCAGGTGATCTGTTACCAAAGCAGGATTTCCACCCTCTAAGTAGGTTCTGAAGGTTCCCTGAAGCCATGTGAGGAGAATTTGATCCTGATGTTACATTATGCTGCAAATGGACTTAAAAACATTAAACTTGCTGGTATCAAATGTAGAGGAATCATATGTCATATCAGTAGATGCTAAGGGAGCAGGGCTTGTTCATTTAGGAGAATAAAAAGGTTTGGCAGAACCTAACAAGTCTGCTGGTACCCATGAGGAAGTTATCAAGGAAATGGAGCCAAGATATTCATGGGGGAGAAGCAATGAGAAATGACAGGCACAAGTTGGACTAAGATAGGTTCAGATAAGACATGAGAAAAAACTTTTTCACTATGAGGACAGTCAAACACTAGATCTGATCACCTAAAGAAGTTTTGTGCAGTCACCATCCTCGGAAATTTTCAAGATCAGATTGGAAATAGCCCTCAGTAACAGAGTCTGACCTCATAATTCACCCTGTTTTGAGGTAAGCAACTTCTGACCCTGAAGGAGATCACCTCTTCAAGTCCTCTCCAACCTCAATTATGCTATGATCCTCTTCATTTCAATATTGAACAGAGAAACAGAGTATTTATTGAGCTATCTGTTTATTTACTGCCTGTAACTTAAAGGTTAATATGATTTTAACAAAGAATTCAGAAAAAAACCCAAACAGCTTCATCCTAGGCAGAGGTTAGAACATAGAACTAACTCAAGTGGTATATGAACCAACTAGGAGATTCTCTTTATAACTTGTTCCTCAAAAACAAAGAAGAATTTACCAGGGCCAATGAAGTCTGAGGGTAGCCTTGTCTGCACTGCTAATGAGATTTTGGCATTTAAAATCCTGTGAGAACTGAGCAAAACAACAAAAAGATCAGAACCATGGACTTCCAGGAGTCAGAATTCATCGTGTTCAGGGACCTGCTTGGCAAAGTTCCATGGAAAACTGCTCTAAAGGGAAAAGGAAACCAGGGCACCAGGTAGATCTTCAAGGATATCCTCCTCAAAGAACAACAGGCCTCTCTGATGCACAGGCAGAAGGTCAGCACAAACATGAACATCCTGGCTGAGTTTAATCTCCAAAAGGAAATCTGTGCTGGGCAGAGGTGTGGATAAACTACCCTGGAGGAATAGAGAGATGTTTCCTAACCATCCACTGTTGGAGTTAGGAAAGCCAAAGCTCATTTGTACTTAAAACTAATAAGGGTTGTAAAGAATGGCAAGAAGAATTTCTGTATGTACATCAACATACAAATGGCCACAGTAGCCATTGCCTTTTTAATGTCTTAGTTTTCATTGACAAAGTCTTCTACCTTCTTCACAGGTCAATGAGCATACTGGAATATCTCTGAGAATAGAGCATTATTTATTGTGCAGGAAGACAATTAGGAAATAATTAAGTCAGTCTGGCAAGTACAAACCCATGGCATCAGATGGGCTATCTTGAGGTTGCTGAGGAATCTGGCCATAGTAATTTTCAGGCCATGTTGCATCATCTGTGGTAGGTCATGGCAATTCAAGGCAGTTCCTAATGAGCAGAAAAAGACAAATATCCCACCCACCTTCAAGGAGATCAAGAAGGCAAACCCAGGATACAACAGATCTGTCAGCCTAACTTTTGTCCCAGAAGTTTATGCAGCAAATATTCCTGGAAGCTCTATCCAGGTATAAGCATGATAAGAAGGTGATAGGAAAAAGCCAGTATAGATTTGCCAGAGGGAAATCTTGCCTGCTCGTTATAAAAATGTCAGGCTCTGTGGTAAGGGGATAGCAGTAGAATACTTCTACCTTGACTTTGGCAAAACATTTGACACACCCTTGTTCTGCTCCTTGGACTTCCTCAGGGTTCTAAGAAATGTCTTCTGTGTCTCCTGAGCTTGGCCATCAGAGGCCACTGTATTACTACCATAAAATTAGTATTTGCCTCATCAAACCATAACATCTTCCTGGTGTGAGTCCAGTGGAGGGTCATCAAGCTTCTTAGGGGATGGCTTATGAGCAGAGGTTGAGAGAATTGGGAATGTTTGCCCTTAAGAGAAGAGAACACAGAAGAGATATTTTTTTTGAGCTGTCTAATGAGACTGTTTAGAGAAAGCAGAGCCAGATTCTTTTCAGAGATGGGAATGGAACAAGCAGCAACAGCATGAATTGCATCTTAATGGTGTTGCTATACTGGAGCAAGTCCAGTGGAACCAAGGGGCTGGAGTGCCTTATGTGTTAGGAGAGACTGAGAGAACTGGGTTTGTTCAGCCTTAAGATGAGAAATCAGGAGAATTTCTTACTGGTTTTATACAGGATAGCACAAACGAAGCAGAGCCAGAATTGCACAGGTGGCAATAGACACAAGTTTCAAGGAAATCCTGATTAAATTCAAGGAAAACCATTTTATTTAAAGTCTGTTAAGACCTCAAAGAAGATGCCCACACAGGTTGTGCAATCTCTGTCCATTCACTTGGTCAAGGGCCTGAACAACATTTTATGGTTGAGCCTGCTTGTGGCAGGAATCTGCTTGGATTAGATAACAATCAGAATTTGCTTCTAGCCTACATTTATAGATTTATTTTTTCAGAGTTTTAAGGAAAATTTGTATGTACACAATATTTTTAATGTAATGTAAAAAGATTAACTGTATTAATACATTTTAAATTTCTCATTTTATAAAAGAGAATGTGTAGAAGACAATATAAACAATTTTCTTTATTTAGAATACAGACTTATATAATCTCCCAAATTTTTTTTTGTTTAATGTCAATATAACATTTATCTTTTCTACCCATGTACTACAGAAGGCTTGTTTTGTTATGTTGTACAGTAAAACCAGCTCCTAAATTAATTGAGATTAATTGTGCTTCTCCTAATGCATTTGCAAAACAGGTATATATGTATATATATATGTTACAGCTGTATATGCACATCATGGACACTAGTGTTCTGCTCAGGCTGTATGGTCTTTCTGTTAAGTCATACGCAGGAATCTGAATGAAGGAAAAATCAGAAAAATAGATGTATTTGTAGACTATAGATATACACACACACATATATATGTACAACTGATTAATATATTTATAGATATATATACTTATACATATCATTTATACAGCCTGGAATTAAGTCTGCCAAGCAGCCTTCTATACAATTCCTGTTTACACAACTCTTACACTTATATTAAAGCTTAGAAGCAATTCTTCCTCTGGAGACACCTTAGCATAACCCAAACCTTTGTTTTCCCAAGACTACCATGTGCCCAGGTGAAAGGGTGAGACTTGGAAGGTTATGTGTAACAGCACCACCTGGTGAAATATTTTTAAAGTCTGCATAAGGCAGGACTAGTAGTCTGTGAAAATCAAGACGATGAGGAGCCAAGCTTCTCCCAAAACAGTTTTACTAATTCATTGCATATTTCAGAGTTGCTTTGAAGATCTCAGGTATTAAACCCAGTCATATAGTCTAGAACTTGCAATTATCTGAATTTCATGTTCACACCATTGCAGCAGTCACCACAGAACTGGAAGAGAAGACTCAAGAGGTCATTTAGTCCATCCCATTGCCCAGAACAGGACAATTTACTATTAGATACATCCTGTCAGCTGTCCTCTATCTTCTTCCAGTGATGTAAGAAATTTTCTAGACTAAAAAATCATGCAAATTCACTAAAATCTTCCCTGTTAAACCTACAATCCATTACTTGTCCGCTTGTTTACCATATGAACCAATTATTCCCTTCTTTTTCAGAATTTTATCATTCTCTTTCCTCCAACTGCCCCAAGGATTTTTTAGTCTTCTACTCAGTCTCATTTTTCTTTTTTAGGTTATCTTTACTCTGGTCTAGTTTCTCCTTGAACACTATACTCTGAACATAGTACTGTAGCTGCTGCCTTATCAGGGTTGAGTGGGGCAGCAGAATCACTCAGTATGAATTAAACACTATATTTCTGGTTATAAACTCCATCTGCATATATATGTAACTTTTTGAGGGAACATACCATGATTACTGTTAAGCAACAGTCTTCAGATCCTTTTTGCACATCTGTACCAAAACAGCTGTTTTGTGTTTTCTGTATGGATTTCTCCTGCCTACAGCTAGCACCATGTGTTTCACCATATGCAACAGAATCTTACTTTTTAACAGCATATCCCCAGCTTTTTCATTTTCCCTTCAGGTATAGTTGAGTCCTTTTCCATCTTGATCTCACTTGCAGATTTAATAAATCTCTTATCTCATCCCCACACCATGCATGATACTGAATCAAACTTTGTACAGACTTGCAGAGCATCTTCCTAGACTGTGTCATCCATTCAGACTTTGAACCAGAAATAGCTGCTCTCTTGGTGCAGATATTCTGATCACTGGACCTACTCTATAGTAATATAATCTATGGATTGTTTCCCTGGTTTGCATATGAGAATCCCATCAGAGATGGTATTAAAAACTTTAATGAATCACCTTCTTTCTCAAAAGGTTGTTAATCTGTCTCAGACAGATACCAGGTATCATCAACCAGTGCTCAGAATGAAACTGAATCAGGACTAGCTGATATAAAAGGATCTGTTCTGTCTAGCTATTCCCTCTCTACTGGAAGGTGAATTCTTAATTTCTTCTTAATTATGTTTACTTCCATAGACATCTGATTGCAACAGACCTTTTCTTTCCCTTTCCCTTTCCCTTTCCCTTTCCCTTTCCCTTTCCCTTTCCCTTTCCCTTTCCCTTTCCCTTTCCCTTTCCCTTTCCCTTTCCCTTTCCCTTTCCCTTCCTTTTCCCTTTCCCTTTCCCTTTCCCTTTCCCTTTCCCTTTCCCTTTCCCTTTCCCTTTTCCTTTTCCTCTCCCTCTTCCTTTCCATTCTCCTCTCCCTCTTCCTTTCCATTCTCCTCTCCCTCTCCCTTTCCATTCTCCTCTCCCTCTCCCTATCCCTTTCCTTTTCTCCCTTCCCCATTCCCCTTTCCTTTCCTTTCCTTTCCTTTCCTTTCCTTCCTTTCCTTTCCTTTCCTTTCCTTTCCTTTCCTTTCCTTTCCTTTCCTTTCCTTTCCTTTCCTTCCTTTCCTTTCCTTTCCTTTCCTTTCCTTTCCTTCCTTTCCTTTCCTTTCCTTTCCTTTCCTTTCCTTTCCTTTCCTTTCCTTTCCCTTCCCTTCCCTTCCCTTCCCTTCCCTTCCCTTTCGAAGGAAAAATAAATTTTCTAAGAATTCATCAAGGTTGTTCAACAGGAAAAAAACTGTTAATAATATTAGACTTCCTGGTCTCTTTTTCTGTGACCTTAAGCATATATTTTGTAACATAAATAGTATAGCCAGAGCAGCATGAACCACCCCAACAAATAAAGTAGAGAAATGAAAATCCAGCAAAATCAAGAAGGTGTAATCAAACAGAAAACAAAGAAAGCAGGAGCACAGAAGGAACCTTGTGATTAACCTGTTTGTCTGCTATTAAACTCTTAAAAGAAAGTCTGGAAAAACATGCATACATGTGAAAGATTTTCTTTAAGGGTTCTTATGTCTCTGATACAGAGACAGATGTGGAAAAAGAATGCAATGGATGTTCTGCAAGACAGACACACTGTTAAAGTGTGCTTTGTGTTTTTTCCAGACCAGAAAGGTGTGCAAAAAACTTTTCCTGGGATTGTTTAAACATTACTTTCTACTTTTCTTAATAACAGGGCCATCAGTACATAAGAGCTACTCCAATATTAAATTAAACTCTATATTTTTAGGACAGGTTTGGGAAGCTGGAAAATCACTTTCCTGAAATGATACAAATCCAGAATTCTGAGGCATATCCAGAATTACATCACTTTGTCTTGGACTCCAGCTACAGTTGTTAACCACAAACATCATGATTCTTCTTCAAAAAATGTGGTGTGTCTTCTGTTGTGTTTATTTCCACTGAGATGAGCTGCCTGATCTGAAGAATACTCAAATCTGTTGCCATTTCCTAGGAGTGGTAGTCAGAACTTTTGCATTATCTATATGATCCATGAAATATGCAACTCTCAACACTTGTGAATCTGCCTTTGTTGCAAAATTAATTTACTCTTTCTGCCAATGTGTTTACAATAAAAGAAAATCTCAGGCTTTACTCTTTCCCAGTCCAGTTGACTTTATGATACGTGATCTGTAATTCACACTGCTGTGTATTTGATACCAATTTTATCATTTTCCTGGTACTTTACAAAACTTTGTTGCATGCCAACTTCTTATGTAACTACTGGCAAATAGTCCACAAGTTTGTTTTTCTCCATTCCAAGTTAGAAACCCATTCAAACAATACATTTTTGTAATTTTTAATTTTTTGGAGCAGAATGGAGCAGAATAAATGCTCGAAGTGTAGGAAGTTTCTCTTTTAGACTTTTAAACTCCTTCTCTATTATGTTACTTTCCAACTTTTCTTAAACATGGCCTGCTTTGTACATGACACAAATCTGTAAACACATGAAGAAGAATGTATGCTTCACATAAAGGTTTGTTATGCTCAGTAAAGTGTTATCATGTTGTTTTACAGTAGGTCTTGTTTTCTTAGGGATACAAATAAAGACCTGAGGCATGGCTAAAGTTTTCAGCCTTTGCTCAGGCATTTTCAGCACTTGATTTTTCATCCCTGTGATTGCATTAATGTAATTGTCTTGCTTATAATAACAGTAACAATGTTAAGATAATCATATCCCCCCGCTTAAGCAAAGTGAAGCAATATTTCAGTAATAAACAAAATAAATGCAATCTATTTATAGCTGAGGGAAGAAGAAAAGGTTACTTCTGGCAAATATGGCAGTGGATATTTTATATTACGAATGACTGTCTTGTCAGGAAAATATATTTACCCAAATGGATTTTAGTCAGGATAAATATTTGTTCTGGGCTAAGCTCTCTGGTTTCAATCCTCACGTATCCTGGCATATCAAAATAAGTTTTCTTCTCAGGGTGAAGACTTCATTTACATTATTTATAGTTTGTGCCCATGCAAAGCCAGGAGTCAGTTTCAACATTCAAAGAGTCTGAAGCCTTTCAAACTCAATTATACTTCTTATGGTTTCCTTCCTCCCCATGCCTGATTTCCTCTGACAATAAAGAGGCTCTTTGTGTTACAGGAAGACCTTAATTCATTTTTCCATTGGCACGACATTTCATATTAATTACACATTTACTCACTCTTACAGTTTCTCTTCTACTGATCCTTCACCTTGGTTTGCAACATCAGAAAGCATGCAGTATTAATGAAAGCAAGTTTTTTGGCATTGTCATATGTTCCAAGCTCACTTAAGACCTCAGTAAGCTAATAGGTATTTAGCAAATTTCCTAGCACTAGCTAAGTGATGAAGTATATTTAATATTATCAATATGTTCTGGGGAGGAAGTGACTTAATGCAAATCCTCTATGATCTGCCACAGCTATGTGCTTAAGTCACAGATACTTTTCCCAAAACATGTTCTTATCAGAGAAGGAGGGAGAGTGAGGATTTTCAGTGTTATCGAGCAGTGACAATATTGCTCACTTTATGTTATTGTTTTTCCATTTACAAAATGGTGATGTCTCTTCCTTCAGAACTTTCATGCATTTTTAATTAATCTAGTTAAAGAATTTTGACATAAACAGAGGAAAGGATTTACTTACCTCTTCTACTTTAATTTCTGTGTTCCTGTAATTTACATGGCATTTCCATCTCCCAAATGTTCTCTTTTTCGCAATTCTCTTTTGAACTATTATCCCACCTGCTAAAAAATTCTCAAATTATGCCCTTGCATTGGAAATTCCAGAATTTTACCCTGTAATAAATGGCTGTAATCACCAAGAACATATTTTCGGATATTCACCGGACTAGACTTATGCATCACTGGCACATGTAAAACGTTCCAGTATTTTGCAGTAATTTGATTGAGCAAAGCTGCTTGCCAAGTAGCACTCCAAGTGTTTATAAAGTGAGTGATACTTTTTATAGAAGTGGCCTAAGTCCATTTGCAGTGTTCATACAGAAGGAAATTGGTGTGGCTGAAAGAAAACTCAAAGCCAAAATAGAGTCATTTTTCTTTTGATTGGGGGAGTTCTATAAGTCACACCCCTAGCAATGCTGAGCATCCCCACAGAAACAGTTTGTACCAAGATATTGAAGTTCAGTACCTCTGAGGACCAGGAGACTTATTTCAATTGGATTTATCAGTGTTTACACAGCCTCAGGAACTGGCCCAACAATAATGAAAGAATGACCTTATTTTTAAAGTATGTTTACTATCAGCAATCATGTAATTTAAATTGTTTTGCCTTTAAGTAGTTTTTCACATTTAAAAGTTGCTGGCATAGTGCTAAGACTAATATTTTTTGTGCTTTTTTATCATTGTTACAGACGATTGTCTATTTTAGAGAAAAAAGACTGTTCCTGTTGTGATATAACTGTGCACATGCCATTTCTATACTGGAATCAGAAGGGAAAAAGATGAAAGGAATATCTGATTTAAAATTTTCTTGGGCAACATAGTCCTTTCTTCATTGGCCAGAAGTTATCTGGTCAGTTTTGAAGCCAGATATTTTTCAGCTTCTGGAGGGCTTCACCTTCAATGGAGAAGGACTGAGTTTTTTTATTCACCAGTTTATTTACTGATAATTCTTAAGAAAAAGTAAAAGAGGGAAAAGGAAGGGCTTTACAGCTCACTTTTGAATTATGCTTATGTAGTATTGAATTTAACTACTGCTTTTATACAATAAGGCTTTTGGATGAGTACAGAGTGGGTGAGAACTTAAATTGCATCCCTTGATCTGTTTGTTGAACAGATACCTGCTTTCTATTCCCAGTCACAATGACTACCCTGCGAGTTTTTTGAAACACTCCAGAAACTCAAATTATAAAAGTGTGAGCATGAAAAATCGTGCAAATTGCTGCTATCCAAGATGAGAAAACTTTGAAATGGTTCTCAGGGAATAGGGAAATAGGGAAACTCTCAAATCCTCTTCTTAATAAAGGTCATTCTGACTGTGATAGCTAATCCATCCATCCCAGGAAGACATCTCCAGCAGTGTCCCTGAATAGTACATGCTTACCACTATGCACAGAAGTTTGTGACATATAACAGACCAGATGTTATGTGAAGATGCATAACTGGATTTTACTGCTAGTTGACTGCTGTAACACTTATCAAATATAACAACAACTAATTTTTAGTCCAGTTCCAACAGTGCTACCACTTATCCAAATATCTTAAGTCTAGGAAATGTCATTAGTAGTATAATAAAATACCAGATTGGCTGGGCTAAAGCAGGAAGGTGTATAAAAAATAAACAAGATGTGTAGAGAATCCTCTCGTCGTTCCCCTTTCAGCCTTCTCTAATTTGTGCCTTTGAAAAACAATTGCTCAGGAACTTTCTGAAGGGAACTTTTTTTTTTTTTTTTTTAACCTAATAGCCATCAGCAGATTTCCCCACCATCCCACAGCTTTCTCAAGTAGCTATTTGAACCATTGAGAGAATTACCATACACACCATTCTTCAGCAAAACTGCCCACACCTTACTTATGCACAAGATAAGAAAACATCTCATTTAAGCAAAGGACAATTTTTCTCCCATCTATATTTAATATAAAATCTACAGATTTTGATTTAGACTTGAGAACTGATGCAAATGAAACACACATACCTGAAAGATTTTCCAGTTCTCCCTGCTAAACCTTATTAGCTTAATAAAATAAATGAGGCTAACATTAAATAGGATCCGTGAAAGAATAATATGTTTAAGTCCTGATTCCTGTTATACTGTATCATATGCTTTTTTCTACAGCACAAAAGATCATTAACCTTATAAAAAAAAATCCAGTGCAAGTAATTATTTGCTGCAAGACCTGTGAATTTGGTAATGAAAGGGATATGTTCATGGCTGCTTCAGGGCGAATAGCAGAACAGTTCCCTGGCTTAATTAGGTATTGATAGCAGGCAGAATAACTACCAACCTCCCTATAACCTCATAATGTGTTTCTGTGTCCTTTCTTAATCAAAATACTTGTGCAGCTTTTATAGATTTTTTTTTCCCAAGCACTCAATAAACGGAACATGTTTAATTTTAAAAGGGTCAGTTTTCCACAGATCCAGTAAAATACTGTACTTCTCTTTAAAATGCAAAACAGTAGTTCAATAGTGAAAATGGGATTTCATAGCCTCTGAGCTAGGAATCATTGCAAAAGTTTTGTTTTGTTTGTTTTGTCTTTTTTAACTGAGCAAGTGATCGTTCTCTGTTCCTTTGAATATTTGCAAATTTATAGACCAACAAAAGCATTTATTAATTAGATAAGATTAAAATAGATTTTTTCCTCTTGCTTTTAAGTGTTTCAGCATGGCAATTATGAATACTTCAAGTTTTGCTCCTGGGATTTCTGATTGCCTTTTGAAATTTGTATTTGCTTTTCAACTTACACTTACACTTGTATTCTTTTGCAAAGGTTTCACCTGCCTAGAAAATGCCCAGGTTTTGGTTTTCTTTTAAAATCTTTTTCACTATGAAGGATCCCTTTAAAGTACTCTCTTGATTGTTTTAATAACTGGATATTTTTTCTAAACATAAGACTTCATCCTGATTTTATTATTTATAAATAACCTTATAATTCTTTTCCTTTTAATTTTTTTGTAGCTTGATAACTTTTCAGACTACTCTGACACTGTCAAAGCTGACAGTATTGGTATAAAAAGCAAGTTCAAAATTATTTTGTTTTAACCGAAAAAATCCATTAGCTGGGTGTTTTCTTATGGCTATGAGATTGACAACTTTATTTCAATATAATGTAAAAACCAGTACAATTATGTAGTTGCTAAATGGTTCCCTATTTAAACAAGAAATTTCAATAATTTTAATTTATTTGTATATTGAATAAAAACATGCATAACATCAAAATCAGTGACCAATTGATTAGTAAGTGTATATTGAAAAACAAAATGTAAGTACTGGTCAGATGATACTTGTACCATTTCTGTTCTAGATGGAAAACAGAAAAGGCAAGGAACAGAAAAGCACAGTGTTAAGTTAAGCATTTGTTTTAAAACCCTGTGGAAAATATTTCAACATTATTTAAGTAGAAAAGAATGCATTTTTGTGCTACATTTCTTTCCTAGAGATCACAAAGTACTTTGGAAACTTGGAAATTCTTTCAAATTCTTTCATAGCTATTTGAGGTAAAACACATATGACATTTCATAAACATACCAAATGAAGGCTCAGAAAGTAAAAGAAAAAAGAAAATCAAAGTCCATAGGAAATACTTGGTTTAGCAAAACAATGATTTTTAATCCTGTCATAATAATAGCAATCAGTAAGGATACATTGTTGCTACAGCAGGATTTATGAACACATAGCTCTTAATCTGATACCATGAGCTGCCTGGAAAGCAGCTTGGTAGAAATGGACCAGGATGGGGTGTACATGGTTCTGGTGGACAAGCTGGTGATATCACATCAGTGTCCCTTGTTGTAAAGAAGGCCAGTAGCTTACTGGACTGCATTAGGACAAATGGTGCCAGCAGGTCAAGAGAGATGATTCTTCCCCTCTTGTCAGAACTGATAAGACACATCTGGGTGCTGGGTCCATTTCTGGGCTTCTTTGTACAACAGAGACACAGACGTACTGCAGTGAGTCGAACCTAGGGTCACAAAGTTGATCATAGAATCATAGAATCAGCTGGGTTGGAAGGGACCTCTGAGATCATCAAGTCTAACCCTTGATCCACTGATGAAGCAATTGGAGTCTCTGTCTTGTGAGGAAAGTTTGAGAGTGTTCATCTTGGAAAAGGTTCAAGAGGAATCTTCTTAGTGTGTATAAATACCTGGTGGGGGCAGGGAGGAGAGAAGATGAAAGCAGACTCTCAAAAAAAGGACAAGAAACAGTGAGTGTCAAATGTAAGACAAAAAATTCTGTTTAGGAAAAGCTTTCTTACTGTAAGGGTAACCAAAAGTTGGAACAGGTTGCCCAGAGCAATTGTGGAATCTCAATCCCTGGAGGTGTTCAAAACCTAACTGGACATGGTCTTCAGCAATCTACTCTAGTTGATTTTGTGTTGATCAAGGTGGTTGGACTAGGTGATCCTCAGAGGTCCCTTCCAGCCTTTTGTGTTTCTGTGAATTTTACTTCACTCCTAAAGAGACAGAAAGCCCATACAAAATGAATAGGGCTCTGGTACTTTAGTTTTTGAGATTGTGATCTAAAAAAATGGAACAATTTACACAAAACCTTTCAGATAAGAAGGTGCTCAAACATCTGATAGACTGCTATAAGAGCCATTTATAATCTTCTGTTCCATCATCAGAATACCCATCATCAGAATACAGCTGCATATCAATCAGCTGGTTGGAAGAGAACTTCTGAAATTGGAATATCTTGTTGGTTAATATGAATACCTTTTCTCCAAAGCATCAAAATGAGGTATTCCTCACATTCTCTAGAAGAGATTTCCCACCATGAAGTAGAACTCATTTGTGAAGCAAAGAAGGCTGCGTTTGCCAGCAACATTTCCTCTACAGCTCCCCATTCCTTAGTGGCAGAAGCAGAAGGGATAAGGACAATTTTAAGGTGGGACACTGTGCCAGGACCTGACTCAGCCCACACACCCAAAATGTCCTTTCAGAAAATGAGTCTAACCTATGAACCCCAGCACCCCAGTCTATTACTCATCCAATATCACTGTATTTCATGTCCAGAGTGGCCTCTTGTTCTCAGTAGCAGTTCAGTCCCTTCTGCTTCATTCTGGAAATACTTCCTCCAAAATCTTGGGATCCATTACTCCTGGCAGAACTCCACAAGTATGGGTCTTGGAACATTACCAAGTCTTGCAACTTTCTGCTGTCATCTGGGCGCTCTTATCAAATATGCAGCTGAAACCATTACCTCGTACTGCTTCACGTTATTCTGGAAGCCATCTGTGGTAACATGTTTTTACTGAGGTCACTAAGTACTTCAGAAGTCTGTTTGAAAGCAAGTGGTGCCAGCTCTTCCTCTGAAGGGTATGTGAGGCATTCATCTGTCAGAACAAGCTGAAGCTGTGAAGAAGAAGAAACGCAGGACCTTGGCAGGAATGGGAAATACATAGCTCTGGCAGGTGGGAAAATTATGGACAAATTTACCTGAGATCCAAATCTGGAGTTTCGTGCTTAAGTCCAACCTAATTTAAATATTAACTTCTTGATAAGACTTTCCTAGAGTATTCCTTTCCTGGTATATGCAAAATGATGATTGATGGCCACTAAATAAATAATAGAACAATAATTATAAAAACATTAGCCCAGAATGACTTTCTTGGAGCCAAGAAGACTAAAAATTAAGAGCAGGAAATGTTTCATTTAGGAAAAATAGTGGTAATTCTGTCTTGCAAAACCTTATTCCCTGATTAATTCAGAGATTTCAAAAAGTCTCACAGAAATTCTAGACAGAGCATGTATAGACTTCTGTTTGCTTTTAGTATTTTAAGAACTGGGATTATATCTTGAATTTTACAAGACTGTACCATAGACCTTTCTTTAAAATAACTTCAACACCTACTGAGGTAAAAAATTGAACAGTGACAGAGATTTTGCAAAAAGGGCTTTTTCTAAACATATGAATATGGTTTTCTTTGATACAAAAATAACTACATGTATGTATGTATTCATTTATTTATTTTAACTGCTGCTTTATATTTAGATTTATACGTCTCTGTTCTGTGGTATGGCTTAACCTGATTAAACTGTCAGTAAGTGGCATGCATCAGATTTGATAACAGCATTAATTCTGAAGGGTTGCAGAGTTACGGTTTTGCTTTGGGTGCATTCTGGTTTACTTTCAGTGGATTGTGTAGATGGAGTAAATATCATAGTAAAATGTCTATAAACAAAATATGCTTTCCTTTTCACAAGCCGAATATGTAGATTGTGTTGTTCGAATCAGTGGCCTTTGAATCAATGGTCTTGCCCTGTATTGAGGAAGTCAGTACCATTTTTATCAATTAAAATGATAGGAACATCATTTGATGCAACTGGATGAGAATAAAGAATAAAATCTTCCATCTCTGGGGAAGAAATAAAAGGCACATTACGATTCAGGAGAAAAGACAAGAATGGAAGATGCATTATGATATAATCTGCTTTTCATATTTCTGTTTTGTCTCTGTGTCTACTGGCTTGCACTGACATTACTCATGAAACAATAGGATCTGTATTCTTTGTAACTCACCTTATGAGTAGTAATTATGAGGCTTATTTTGACAACTATATAGGACCAAATCCATTTTGTCATCCTGATAAATTCTTGTTCTTAAAAACCTCCTGTAACAAGGTTCCACAGATTAATTACAGGCCGTGTGCAATAACATAGCCCATTTACCAACTTTGCATTTAATTCCTTTTATTTTCAGTCTATTATTTTTCTTAAAAAACAAGATAAAGAAACCATAAGTTTCCAAGGAGCCTTTTCTAAAGTTTTATATTATGTGCATTTAGTGTCCCCTCTTACGTTTTCATTTCTGTGGATTACAGCCCTACACACTTGCTAAAAAGAAGAAAGTCTTCCTTGTTGATTTTGATCACTTGTGTTCTGGACAGTCAGTCTCTTGTTCTGAAATATTTTTTAAGAGAGTAAGTAGAGTTATATGAGTCAAGATGAAGCTGTACAATTGATCAACATAAAGGCATTATTTTATGTTCTAAGTTATTCATCGTCCTTTCTTTACACATTCTAACGCTGTAAAAATGTTTTGACTGTAGTTTATTGAATGGGTCTTTCCTGAGCTGCCTACTGTAGTAATTTTATGCAGTTAATTTAGAATTTTATGAAATGGTCTGTGTAGTTTTAAATTTCTGAAGAGCTAAATTCCTTTTCTCTCACCTTCCATAGACCTCATGCTAGAAAGCAGGCTCTCTGGAAGAGTAGATGGTTCCCTAAGTAATGCTACCAGTTTGCACGAGTGGTAACTGTCCCAGTATGAAAGATTAGTAAGTATATAATTGGAGATTAATGTCTTGAAACTGAAAAAGCAGACAGAAGACTAGTGCTCCTTTGGGTAATCTTCTATTCATCCAATGCTTTTTGAAGAAAGTAGACTGTGGGTATAGTTTACCCAGCTAATACCAGATGATACCAAATCAATGCTCCTTCAGTAACCTCAGAACTTATTAATAATTACCCTTAAAAGTTTATGGAGACTGAGGTGAGGCACAAAGTTAGATACTGGGTTCAAAAAGGGAGAGGAAGAAAAGTAGAAGAACACAAGGAATTATAGATTAGTCAGATCAGCACCTGCAATAATAACATTAAACACCTCAAGCAAGTCTGTATCTAAATCAAAAATGAATTTCACCAGTTTCCAGATGTGTGAAATAAATATATTTGTGTATAAAATTCTGTCATCATTTTTTGAACAGCAACAGTAGCTCATAGCTGCAGTTAAAGGGCTTGAAAGAGGAAGTCCTGATTACTGAACTCAGTAAAATGAATCCAGAAAAAATCAGGAAAATAAGTAGTCTTTATTGTTAAACAATAAGAGAAAGTTGTGAATCCCTTATGCAGAAGTTAATGTTGTAAAGTAATTGCCCAGGGAGTGTCAGACCCTTTGCACAAAATTGATTCTCCCCTCCTACAGCTGCAGACTAGCCAGATGGATGGAGTGGGACTGATGTCATGGATGGCTCATGGATTGGTGTCTCCCAGGGGTAGCAATGGGCAGGGTTTATTAACCTGTCTTTGGCCATGCTGCCACAGCCAGATTCTGGAAGCAACAGTTCACCCAGCAGCTATGGGTAATGTCACAAGTTGGTCAACTTGCACTGCAACTATTGCTCAGCATAAGGCAGCCTGAAGGACCTGGGCAGTGGCAGTACACTGTCAAGACTATAGTGATGGGTTTGTTGTTCTGGGCAACTTTGAAAGCCAGATGCTGAGGAGGTGAATTTGACCACCACTGAACTTGTGGACAATGTATTTTGCTCAGGGCAATTGCTATGGCTCTTTAGAATTCTTGCCATGTTTCAGGGCTCTGGGATTCAGCATCTCTTCTGTGCAATTTAGGCTAAGGGTGTCCTAGAGATGAGTGGAATAGCTGAAAGCAAAAGATGTGTCTCTCATATCTCTCTGCTGAGAGCAACGGATCTGTCTCTCATCTCCTTCTGCTAAGAGCTCGTCTGCATCCCTGACCAAAACACCTGTGCAGGAGGAGAAAACAGAAAGGAAATTGAAAGAAAGGGGTGATGGTGATTGATTGAGTCTGAGTGGAAAAGAGAAGGATGCAGGGGACAGGATCTTCTCCAGTATCCTGTGCGTATTTATCTCTTTCACTATCACAGATCCCTTGGCAGTAATAATAAGATGTTATATTGTGGAATCAGAACAACTGAAGCTGGAAGGGACCTCTGGAGATGGTTCAGATAAAAGTTCTCGAGGTTACTCAGCCTGCCACTGGAAAGCACAGTGCTTTTGGCACATGGTTGTTTTGATGAGCAGCTGTGGACTTCAGCCCTTTGTTCTGCATTGGTTTCCTTCTCCAGTGGGGTACAGAAGATGCTTAGACACCAGCTGCACAAGGAACAAATTCTTTGATGCTGTTGGAGTCTCAAGAGTATACAACAGAAAGTTTCTGACATTCCTAAGTGCTAGTTTTGCTTTTTTAATCCCTTTCAAAGAAATAAGGTGGAATACAGGGAGACCTTTCTTTCTGGAAGTCCTTTGCTTTTCATGTCCAGATGATAAAATTCACTATACCATCCTTTTCCCTGAGGCACAGCAAATGTTCAGGTTGAACCAAGTAAGGATGTATATTTTAGCATTTCTGGGGAAATTGGTCTCTAAAAACATATGGCATTTCAACTTCAGCAATGACAATTTTAATGTAACTGTAATAATATTAATTTAAATAAGTGCTTCGGGAGGAAGTGTTAATATGTTAGTTAAGAAGGAGAGTACTCAAATTACTCAAATTAGAAGGTCAAATTCAGACTTAGGTAGTGTGCAGTTTTAATAGAATTGTGCAGCCATTAATTACATGATCAAATGGTGGGTTTTTCACTAGACCTTTGCCTCTAATTATAGATCTGCTCTGTGGACTGATGAGGGTTCGAGACATTAAGGTGTGGGATGTTCCTAGGTAGAGCTTGAAGAATTAATTGAAAGGTGCAGATTTCTGGTTTGGAGAGGGAAAGTGGAGGGGGTGAGTCCATCAGGTGGGAAAGAAACATAAGTCAAATGGAAACAGAACTTGGTACTTTCTTTAGCTCAACTGCTGAAGCAGGTTATGTCTGTTCTTTCCAAAGGGAGACTTATGCTAAACTCATCATTCTGGAAAGCCATGAAGTGTCACTGGGAAACCTGTGGTTTAATTAAGTCTTTGCTCTAGAATCAGAATTTTATTTCCTGAGAAATTGCATGAGACTAATATAATGAAGCACTAGTTGTTACAGGCATAAGATGTTTCCTAAATAACAGATGAATGACATGTGAACTCTTTGGAATGGCCTTTTCTGTTCAGGTCCAGAGGGGCAGAAAGCAGTAGAAAGTCATTAAAGCAGAATCAGCAGGGGGAAGAAAGACAGACAGTTCTGTCATCTGTAGTAACATATTGGGTAAGCTTCAAGTACTTTCTGGGGGGGTGGTTGCTGTATATATGGAACAGAGAACATACTTCATTTTGCCTGTTCTCATCTTGTACACTTCTGTGATCCCATACAGAATCATGTGATTGTTCTTACATTGCAAATAAGTACATATGTGGCATTGGTCTTCCCACCCTATACATGTCAAAATTCAGATGCCTTCAAATCTCAAATATTGCAATCTACTTTTAAAAGAAGTATTATATTGTAATTCTGGTTTGTCTCTTGATTTTTTTAAAAATCCCCTTCCTTATCCCACTATATATATGTGTGTGACAGTGAGGGTGGCCAACTCCACAATTTTTAAGTGACTGCAAGTAAAGCCTTTTCATGTTGCAAAAATTCTCACACCCACCTCTACTAACTCCTTCCTAGCAATTAATTCTGCCAGAATGTTCTCTCCACTTAGATTTGTGTTCATCCTTCAATCTTATCACTGCTGAGTTTTTCACTCTCTCTCTCCCAGAACAGTGGGCACAGTTGTAACTTTCCACTTCTTCCTCATCTGTTTTTTCCTGCCCTTGCAAAGATTTCAGGGCAAGGACGAGTGGAAGCAAAGGAGCTTTTCCTCTTTCCACCCAGCTGAGAGGAACAGGGGCCAGTGAAGCTCAGGTCTCATCCCTGATTCAAACCCGAGGCATCTAAGATGCACAAGTGTATGGAGAGGGCTTCTGAGCTATATGTGATATTGATTTCTCTGCTTTGTCACACTGGTAGCTGATGCACCTCTTCCGGATGAAAATGTCAACAGTGGCAGAGAAAAAAGAATCTTAATTTTAAGTGTTACAGGGGCAGTTTCCATCTGTATTTTCCCAGTTACCTGTCTTCCACCTAGCTGATGGTTAGCACTCTACTCTTGTCTCTCACTTATGACAACTTTTTTTCACCTTTTTTTTTTCACCTTTTTTAGTACTGTATTACACCCAAGTTCCCCTTGCTCCTGGCATTCCTTCAGTCACCAGCAGCCACACTTGGGACATTAGGCCCAGCAGCACCCATGTTGCTTTGGTGTTTTCCACTCTGTAGAGAGCTTAGTCAATCCTGCATCCCCTAGGAGGTAAAGGATGTGACAAAGCAAAGGCAGAGGCTAGAGAGTGAGGCAGAGGGGGATTTGTCCTGTAAGGACAAATTTAGTCCTTTACTAAATGCTAAAGGGCATTTAGTGAGGCAGTGTGCTAGGGAAGAACTGTACTTATGTGCTTACAAAACTGGTAAATGCCACGCATTAATAACTCTATCAAGGTAGATGTCCTGCTTGTTTCAAGTGCCTACTTTGTTAGGAATAACTAAGTCTTTTATAGCAAGGAAAGCTGTGGATAATCTGCGTTATGCTGCTTTTTCTAATCTGAACATCTGTATTTGACAAAAAATTCAGGTATGATTTTTGAAAAGGAGATTCGGCCTCTGGCAGAGGTTTCCAGCAGAGCAGACCTGACGGCCCATGGAAGTAATGGAAAAGAAACTCCGGGACGAATCCCTCTCTCCCTTCGGGGGGTGCTGCTCCCCACACGGGAAGAGGCAGAGGGGGGCAGCAAGGGCCGGGCAGGGCTGGGGGGCAGCACACGAGGCGCCCCCCGAGCCACCTGCCCCTCACTGCCGTCGGCGGAAGAGTCACCTGCGGAGCACCGCACGCCTCCGCGGGGCAGACGGCGAGGCGCGGTGGCGCCGGCGGGGGCAGGTGGCCCTGCCCCTTGGGGCACCTCCCGGCGCCGGGGTGGAGGGGCGCGGGACAGGGGGCTGCTTTTCACGGTGTCCCGCAGCAGCGGCAGCGGGACCTCCGCTGCTGCCGCCGCCGCCCTTAGGCGCTTGCTCTGGGCGCGCTGTCTCCCGCTCCGCTCCCCGGCGAGGAGGAGCGAGGCTCCCGCACCCCTCCCCCGCCGGAGCAGCCGGGCGAGGCATGTGCCGTGCGGGGTGGCGGTTTCCGGAGCGCGCACCAGCCCCGGGCTGGCTTACGCGGCCGCCGCTGCCCGCCCTCCGCACCATGCGGCTGCCTCCGCCGCCGCCGGCGCGGCTCCTCCTCTCCGCCTCCCGCGCGGGAGCGCGCCCCGCTCCACTCCCCGGCCGCCTCCTGCAGCAGCAGCAGCAGCGGCGGCGGCGGCGGCGGCGCTGAGGGAGTTGCGCGGGCTCTGCCCGATGTGGCAAGAAGCGATGATGATGAGGAGGAGACGCCGCTACCTGCTGGAGCGGGCAGAGCAGGCGGGCGGCGGCGGGGCGAGCGGCGAGCAGTCCCGCTCTCGGGACTGGCTCTACGAGTCCTACTACTGCATGAGCCAGCAGCACCCGCTCATCGTTTTCCTGCTCCTCATCGTGATGGGCGCCTGCCTCGCCTTGCTCGCCGTCTTCTTCGCCTCTGGGCTGGTAAGAGAAGACCTCCCGTTTTGGGACCCACGCCGCCCCGCATCCCCGCTGCCGCCGCCCGGCTGGCATCTCCGTACCCCTCGCCGAAACGAACCGGGACGGGCGGGGCGGGAAGGGACGGGACGGGACAGCCGGTGCAGCCGCTCCTCCGGAGGAAAGTTGGTAGCGGGAGGCGGCTGCGGAGCCCGGGGGGACCCCACGCCCAAACTTTGCTGCCTGATGTTTCGAGGCGAAGCTGCAACAGCGGCAGCGCGGCTGATGGGGCGAAAACTGAGTCAACAAGCGCATCGAGTTTAATTCACTTAATTCATTTGCTCTGCTCCCTTCCAACTGGCAGCTTTAGCCTTATGGGCCTTTTAGTGGCAGGGTTTAAATCGCCGCACAAAAATGCAGCCCGTAACAGTATTTCAAGTAACCTTTTCATGGCAAGTAGGCAGGGACCGTTCACTCCCTTCTCCCCCCTCCTCCCCTTCATTATACCATTTTCTAGCGTCTGACCCATTTTCTTAAGAAAGCTTTTGGGGCAGCGCAGCCATCCTTTTGAAGGGAGGTGAAGTTTGGTCGGTCGGATACCTTTTCCACATGTCCAGTGCAGGGCTTCAAGCCTTGGGGAAGAAAAATATGTCACAGCGGCAGATGACAGTCGGTATCAGTTGATCGCACTCAGAAATCTGTGGCGTTTTTGCCCTTGTGTTGAACGCAAACGAAGAGCTGCAGAGGGCAGTAAAATTCTTGCTCCTTTACAGTTTTGTGAGATCCTACTGTTACTGATCTGAGGCAGGCTGTTCGCATGACTGTATACTTTTGAAGTAAGGAATTGGGATTCGAAGGGTCTGGGACTTTTTATGTTTTGTTTTATTTTGTTTTTAAATCTTCTAATGGTCTTCTGGAAAGCTTAATGTTTAGTGGATAGAGTTAGTGATCTCTCAGAGCAAGGATGAGCAGGTTAGTATAATTTAATGGATTCTCTTCCAGAGGCACTGCACATAATGGGCAGTGGATCTTGCAATCTTGCTTGTTATCATCCAACTTTTGTCTTAAAAACTGCAGGAACTGCTTGCAGGATTAGCTAAACTTAGAGTTTATTGGTGGTTTATTTCCTTCTGATATTTGTATTAATTGCTTTATTTGCAGTGCCTTTCCTATGAAATACAGAACAGTTATAAAAGAGCTAATGAGAGTCCAGTAATGGTGATGCCTTATTCAGTTGTTTAATGCCTAAATGTTTCAATTTTGGAACTTTGTGTACAAAATACAGATTTAACACCTTACCTCGTTCTGGTATGTTAGCTTGGGTGCTTGTTCATCGGGGCTTAAGGGACCAGTGATGGAAATAGAAGTCCATCAAATGCTAAGGCTAAGGCATAGTTAGGTGTGAAGACATGCACAATAATTGCTTACAGTCAAAGCAATGGAACTTGGGCTTGACAGTGTTCAGCACTAAATTTCATACCTTTTGGTCATGGTATGATCTAAAGCTTGTTTACAAGTTGCACATACTCATTTTCATAATTCTGTTTCTGATTCTAATTCTAAATTGTTCACGCTAGCAACAGTGGCATAACACTTAGCTCAGACTGAAGGACTGCTAAAAGTTACTTTAACAAAACTGTGGGATGGCAGAATCTTGCCAGGTCTTACTACTTCAGAAAGCATGAATTTTATAGTTCAGTCTGCATTTGGAATTCCAGACATACCGGAAGAGGAAAAAAAAAAAGCTTCTAAAACCTTTTTCCTGAGCTTTATCTTCCTGTGGCTAGCAACTGGACGGGTGAGTGGAGAGAGAGGTGGGGCTCATCCTGGGGCTCATCAAGTTTCCAGTCAACGGATGAAAGTAACTTCAGGCAGAGAGAAAGCTTGCCTATACAGACTTGCAGCCACAGGATGTTGGGCAAAATCCTTTGGAACCCTGCCCAGAGTTTCACCTAAAAGCACTTTATTATAGTCTAGCACTGGTTGCATTTGTGATTAAAATATTCCTGAAGTTTAGCTCTATTTCTCCTGCACCTGGATAAAGAATATTCTTTTTATATAGCTGTGAAATCTTAGTAATTTTTTGGGTGCCTGATGGCAGTTAGGAGTGTCTGAGCCACAGGAGGCAGTATAAATATCCCTGTCTTTATTTTGTACATCCAGTATGTTTGCTATTGTTTCAAGAGAAGATTTAATTTTGTCAAAGATACGCAGTGGAATTGATGTAGGGTAGTTCTGTGTAGGTCTGGGTCGTGCATTTGAAGTTAAAGGAAATCTTTATAATGGTTGTTTCTTTTAGATTTGAATGAAGTAGTTAAGACTTTACTGAAAATTACTTAAGCCTGTTGTGGAAACAAAACTCCAGAATGACTCACCGTAACACTTGATTCGTATGTCTCACTTGTACTTCAAAGTACAGCTTAGAACATGGAATGTTAGCAGACATTGTTCAGAAAAAAATGGATATTCATGAAGTGTGAAACATTTTTATGTTTTAGGCTTTCTTAAAAAAACTGTGAAACCAGTGGAAGTGAGAGGCTTTCCTTCTATTTCAATTTTTTATTCTGTTGCTAAAACGTGTCAATGTGATGTCTGAATTGCCCATTTTTTTTTTCTGCAGTGTATTCTTAAGTGTTCCCAAACACAGCCAAATACATAGGGATGTGTACCACTTAGTCAGCTATTTCAGCTTGTCAGAATATGAGCTGTAGGCTTCCTGATTTCAGATGAAAAATTTACAAAAGCAGTTGCAAAATTACATTAAACAAGATTACTTACAAAGTGTGCCTGGAAATCCGATTACTTTTCTTTCAACCAATGTACTGCCATCATTACTGAGAGATGTTTCTTGGGAGATTTGCTTTGTTTGTTTTAGAAAAATACTGTGATTTTAACCTTTGGAATTAAGCCCTCCATCTTCCCACACACTAGATAGAAAACTTAAAAGTCTGCTTGAAAAGTTACCATTCAAAGCTTGGAGTTTTAAATAAGGTAGTGACAGCATCAACTTTTGAATTTCCTATGTCATAGTATCATTGGAATTTTGCTGTACCTGGTGTAAACTGAAAACTGGCAAACTGAGAACAGTCATTGGTGTTTAGCTGCTGCTTTAATCAATAGAGAGTAAATTATTTTCTCAAACCTGTGAAAGCCTTCCAGTGCTTAGAAATACCAGAGGTCAGCTTCATTTTCTGGCTGTTGTCTTGCTCTTTCAATATGATAAGTAGGACAAACTCATTATTTACCTCCCTCTCCCTTTCTGGTATCAAAAACGTATTACCATTTTTAGTGGCATGTAGAACAGTTTTGTCTCTGATCAGGATATATCTATTATAACCACATTTTGTAAGGGAAAACTAATACAGTTTTAAAAATCATAATGTAAAATGTGAATGTGTCAGAAATATCTGCAGTTGTGATGTTTTGTTTCGTACATGGTCAAACAAACTCTGACTGAAAACAGGGATGGTGCCCAAATGGTGCAATTTATTGGAAGGGACAGGGGTAGATAACTTTCCTTTATCCATATATTTTCCAGACGTAAGGAGTGCCCAGCCTGTAGACACAGGCTTCAGTAAAAAACTACAGTTCAGGGATATCAGAATCTTTCAGCACGTTTGTTGTAAGTGGGAGAAGACTTAAGTCTATCAAGGACATGGAGCAGTTGGGGAGGGTGAAGAGAAGGGCAGCTGGGCTGAATAGAGGTCTGGAGAACAGATCTTCTAAGATGAGGATGAAGGAGCTGGGGCTGTTCAGCCCAGAGAAGAGGAAGCTGAGGGGAGACCTGATTGCTCTCTACAGCTACCTGAAAGCAGGCTGCAGTGAGGTGAGTGTTGGCCTCTTCTCTCTAGCGACCAGCCATAGGACAAGAGATAAGGGGTTCAAATTGCACCAGGGGAGGTTCAGATTCGGTATTAGGAAAAGTTTCTTCACTGAAAGAGTGGTGAAGCATTGGAACTGATTGTTCAGGTTGGTGGGGGAGTCACTGTCCCTGGGGGTATTAAAAAAATGAGTAGACATAGTGCTTAATGAGATGATTTAGTGGTTATGGTGTTGTAGGACTGACTATTGGGCTCGTTGATCTTGAAGGTCCTTTCCAGTGATGATGATTCCATGATTCTATGATCTTCTTTCTGTCCCTTCTCCCAAAACTCAAGGTCCACCAATCTGCTGCCAGATATACCTGTATTTTCTTTTAGGCTGCTCTGTTCCCCTTGCTCAAAGACTGCAAGCCTACTTCGTGGTGTCTATCTATGCCCTAATCTGTCTCCTGAATCCTCGCTGCTACATGTGACTCTGTAAATCTCTTGAGATGTGGTTCTCGATGTGTTATTGATGTGGAACTGCATGATTGTTGCTGGTTTTGTTGGCCAAGTGGAACATGTGTTGAGTGAAAGTTGCTTCTACAATGTGGCGTTCTGATGCCTTCCCTCTTCTAAAGCACTGTGAGATAGTATTGGGTTAGTTGCCTAATGACCATGGAGTAGAGGTATTACTTATCTCCCTCAACCACATCTGTGAAGTTCCTGAAAAGTTCATGATCATGCTGGTTGGCTCAGTTATGATTCCTGCACCTTTTTACTGACACATAAATCCAAGAAATTAAAGGTTGGCTGCACTCCTATATCACTGATATGCCCGAATACTTTCTGTAGCAAAAGTAAGAGTAGGCAATCACTCTTAAAGGGGGAGTACAATTAACGAGGGAGGTGTACCTGCAATGTGGCAGATGTACATTCTGCAGAGATTGGTTTTCTGGCATCAGGCTGAATTTACCTTCACCTGATCCTGCATGGAAGCAGAGGTAGCTGCCTCATTCTGAAGAAGCATATGAAAACTTTATAGCTGCCAACCTCACTGATGGGGAGCTATCCCTGTGCAAAGAAAAAAGGATCAGAAGAGTCCCTGTAGGCCTGAACTGCAGAGTGCCATTTCTTTGGACTCTAGGTCAGGATGACAGCAAATCCTCCCTCCCTCTAATTCATCTTGCTCTGTTTAAAAAAAATCCTTGTTGCTTCTGGTAAAAAATGGACATCAGCCAAACTCTCCCAGAATTCCATGATTGGAATCTCATCCCTGAAATGGAAGAGGAAAAGTCCATGTGGAAAAAGGAGCTTTGGAAGACATGTTCCATCAGTTTCATTGCAGTGTCTCAAGTGATTAGGTGTCTGTATATGGGCACCTTCTGCATGCCTCTGGTGAAGTTCTCATTTGTATTTTAGATCTGAAAAATTCATTCATCCAGAACAAAGGGTCTTCACACTGATATTGTGGTGATGTTATATCCCTGTTCATCATGCTCTGTTATAACCTAGTTGCATAGAATAATACAGCTGTATTGTTAGTTCACTTGCCTTCTCCATTTTAGGAAGTCTTTTGAGATCAACCCTGTGTAATTTAAAGCTTTTTTTCTTTGGTTCAAAGCACCGTCTTTCCAAAAATTCCAAGAATACCCAAGGTCTGAAAGCATTCCTTGGAATTTTTGAAGACTAAAAGTAGGCCAAAGCATCTGCTATACTGTTTGATTCTCCAGCATATCTGTTCCCTCAAAAGAAAGTCACAGCAAAGGTAACGAAGTAGGAAAATCCTCAGTAACTGAAAACAGGAAGAGACAATGTTGTTTGCATGCTGTTTTTTGTGCCGAGGAGGTATCCTACCTCTTCTTAAGCTCATTCTGCCAGATCATTGCTACTACCAAGATGAGGAAGAATGAAAAACATTAGTGTATTTATAATGCCTTTTTTCCCCATAATTCCAGTTATAACTGAGCATACAGTTGTGCTTTCAAGTCCCCTGTTAAAATGTTCCATGAGGAAATTCTGTGGTTCTAATTTTTTTCTTGTCTCTAGGCACTGTGATATTACAATATATTCTTCCAGCTATAGTTGCTGGCTACTTGGCAGCTCTAGTTGCTAGCTGTTTGATACAGCCTTAAGATATTGCCATTTATGCCAAATATTCCTTCCAGTAGTATCTTTGATCATCCTAGCATGACTTCTATAGACTGTGTTATCTCTTTAGTCAGGCCCATAGAGGTTGCTGCATATTCCTGTCTGAAGCAGGAACTGCCTAGATTTGTAGGGGGTTTCATTCCTCAGTACTACATCAGTTTGGGGCTTTTCTGCTTTCATTTGCTAATGATGCTCCCAATACCTCTCTGGTTACTTGTAGTGCTGCTAAGGGCTTGTCTGATTTGCTGGTCCCTAACAAGCCTAGCAGCTGAGAGCCATCAAGATAATGAGATGCTGGTGGCAACCTCACTTTGCATAACCTTGTTTCATTCTTCTTGTTGAGTAACATGGACGGTGAAGAGTTTTAGAGGGAAAGCTGTATGAGAAGTGGCTGAAGGAACTTGGTCTGATCAGCCTGGAGGAGACTGAGTGGAGACCCAAGGGACCCGAGGGAATGGTAGGAAGATGTGCTGCAGGACGTTTAGGTTAGATTTTAGGAAAAAGTTTTTCACCCAGAAGGTGGCTGAGCAGTGGAACAGGACCAAGCCTACCTGAGTTCAAGCAGCACTTGGATGATGCTCTCAGGAACATGGAGGGATTCTTGGGGTGCCCTACGCAGGCACAGGAGCTGGACTTGGTGATCCTGATGGGTCCCTTCCGAGTTGGCAGATTCCATGATGGTATGATTTTATGATTCTAACCAAACTGCTGAATAAGAACTGGGTAAAACCATAAGTATGGTTATGGTGGAAAAATACTTAACCTTGAACTGTAATCTTAATAAAGATCAGTGGATATTGTGGCAATGGAAAGCTTATTTAATGTCACAAACTGTTTCTCAAGATCTGCAATTCCCAATCATTACTGCAGTGCACAAAAAAATAACAAATAGAATAATGATAGGAAGTGTTTTTTACTGAGGTACAGTAGGAATAAGACAGATGATGGATTGGGCTGCAGTTGTCTGTAGTCTTTATCAGCATCAAGCCAGCTAGGATTCACAAATCATGTATTGGCAACTTTATAGTGGATCTGTCATGGACCAGTGAATACCTGTCTGCTTATCTTGCTTAAATTCTTTTAAAAATTGTTTTCGAGTTCTTTGTTGTGGACAAAGATATATCACCCATTTGTGGCCATCTTAAAACTCCCATAAAGATGGTGAATAGATTTCTTTGGTTGAACCTTCAAGAGGCATCCTACATTAAAGACATTAAGCAGTGATCACAGTCCCTGTGTTTATGCTCCGAATAAGAAAACTCCTTGCTCTAATGGTAGCAGTCACTGGAATCTTCCAGACTGCACCATGCATCACTCCATGCTAATAGCAGCATGGACATTTAACACAGATAGAAATGATCTGCAAATCTCTTGGGCAGCTGGGCATACCAGCACCATGGGATCAAAGTGTATCTGAACACCTGTAGTGTTTCATTCTATGCCTACATCTCCACTTGTGGACAAGCTGTGATCCCTGACAAGCTAAATGCTGCCACAGTAGCTGCTGCAAATGTTAGAAAGAAATGAGTTAGGTCAAGCCTTATTAATGTGTGATGATGACAAGATGTGAACTGTTTAAAATTCGGGTTTTAGGCATCTGGACCCCAAAATAAGTGCAGCTCGACACATTTTATTCTCCAGATCTTTTATTTTTGTGTCTTGAATAAACAAACTCCAAAACTGATCCTTATTCAAGTGATGCTGAAAATTCAAGGGACTTTTACACCATCTATGCAGAGGAGTGTAAGGCTGTCTCTACATTTATTCTCCCAGTTATCTGTTTCTCTGACCTGTATAGAACTATTTTCTTTATTTCTTGTCCCTATATGGAATTCTTGGAGCTGTCTACATGATATAGAAGTCCCTTGTGGTTTCTGGTGAAAACCTATTTCAGGCTTGTGTTGGGGAGAAGTAGAGAAAGCAGCACCTACCACCATTGCCCTCTCAGCCTTGTCCTTAGGTCTGTCATCTCAGCATCCACTTCATCCATCATCCATGGTTCTGAAGTTTCTCTAACCTGGAAAAGGTTCTCTAGAGTGCAGGAGTGCTTCTGGTTGTATGCTCATCATGTGCTCTAGAGAGCAGCTGGGGTAAGATGTCCTAGGGCCTGGATGTGTTACCCTTATAGCTTCAAGTGCAACCAGTCTTCTCTTAAAGTGCTATGGCATGCACAGTGTTCCTGCCCACAGACTGAACAGGTAGGATTGCCATCCCTCTATTCATGATAAAATTTCCCCATCCGTGGCCCCAGTTTGCTAGTTCTTTGATCAGCTCTGCAGGGAAATCCTCTGTAGACTAGATTGCCCCAGCCACTCTTCCAGAAAGACTGAATTCAGGCTGAAGAACTGGACATCTTAATTCTCCTGTTATGTGGTCTTTGAACCCGGCTCAGCACCTGCTTGACAACTTTAGGAACCTTCTGTGTGATAATAACAACTGTTAAGTAAGTGAGTCCAAAACATTCTGGAAAACATTCTAAAGTAATTAAACAATGAAGTGTAGTGACTTCTCAATATTAAAACTATTTTTCATGTTACTTTATTATGCCGAGATGTTAAATCTGTGGAATATTCTTGCAAAATGTATTTTTAAAACACCCAGTAGAGAGAGAAACCCAAGCATACCTTTCTTTTAATTAAACAGACATTTAAAATAAACACTGTTTCCTCATGTTCTCACAGGTTCAAATTTTATGATTCTTATGTTTAAGAAAGGTTAATCTTCACATTTTTTTCTTAATTCTCAAGTTATTATGTCAGGAATAAAGTAATAAGGGAAAACCACCTTATAGCTTTGATATAAAGGTGACGGCCGAAGTATGTAACTGTCAGCATTTAATAGCTCAAAGAATCAAATGAGTACTTCAGTATTTCTGACTTCTGTGGGTCTTTATGAGTATGAGGAGGGCCGTAATTTCACTTTTAATATGTGTTACAGTGCAGCTAATCTGAAAAAAACCCCATGTGTTCTCTGAAGTAATGTCTTAACCATAATGTTTAACTAATGGAGGTCTTTCAACAGTGATATATTTTGAATATCTTTAACTGCAAGGCATACATTTTTCATAAGCATTGTACTTAATTTGTGTATCCACATTATAGGACTTTGTATAAACAATGGTTGTATTAGTTGGAGAGTTCTTTTAAGATTGTTTTGATAATAAGAGGAGGAAGGATTTTGACAATATCTGACAAACAAGCTTAACTAAGTTATTTAGTGACATTTTCGGAGAGGAATTCAGAACGACTACATGTAGAATAAAACATGCAAGAAGGATATTTGATCCCTACATTTACATGAAAAATAATCTAAATGGTATGAGTAGGTGCTAATTAGCTCTGGAGTCTGAAATAATTAGTTTCATCAGAGTACAAACTTCTGCTCTCTTTGCTACACATTGTCTCAGCCCTCTTCTCCTCTTCTTCAGGGAGGAGAGTGTAATTAACTACAATTGCTCTCTGGGACATGGTCTATCTTCTGTGGCTGCCAGCTGGTGTCATCAAATAGGACAATTTTATAAGTGCACCAGCTGAGTGCTTTAGCCACCAGTAACTGCTTTGGACCATCTTGCTTTTTCATAAGCTGTTAAATGTCTTAAAGTAGAGCTACTTCTGATAGTTGCCAGCCTGAGAGAAGACTCAGATGGTGCTGGATGACCGAAAGGCATGACACTTTGGTTCATGCTCCCTGAGCTGCTGTGAGCCCTCTGAACCCCAGCTTATTAAATAAATGGTTGTATGCACTGACAAATTTTATAAGCCATCTGATTAAGAAGATGAGAGGATACAAACTGATGGAAAATAAAGAGAGGTAAAACTGCTCATGTGACATATGAGGATTTATAAAGGAATAGAAAAAGCTGATCACTGTTTAGGTTGGGTGCATGGGGTCTGCACAGGGTATATTTATGTATATAAAAAACACAAGCACACATCCCCAGATTCTGCTGATTATGTTTTTGCCATCCCATGGCAAACAGTGCAGTAGAAATGTTCACAGGCTTGTGGTGTTCCCTGGCTATACATTTGCATGCAGGTAGCTCAAATGTTGTTTCCTGTTGGTCTGAGGTAGACACTGCCTTTAAAAATCAGATGAGCTGTATCAAGGAACAGTTGAATCAGTTCATAAAGAGGAGGGAAACCTTAAAAAAAAAAAAGTTACTTCAGCAGTAGCTAGCCACGGTGTTGCAGCTTTGACCTTCCTTGAAAATAAATTTTCCTAGTTCTTTTGTATTCATTGGTGGTGATGGTAGGAACAGAATTGTTTGCAGTGCTCTATATGCTTTGAGGTGGCATCATGATGTTCTGTCTTAGTTATTATTTTCCTGTGTTCTGCATTTTGGATTGCTTTTTGACTGCTAGTGAGCACCAAGGTATTGCTTCCATGGATCTACTTGTGATAAACATGAAATTTCTAAGTGTTAATAGTCAAGCAAGAACATTTTTTCAAGTGTATAGGTTTAGGATTGTTTTATCTGAGTGGCATCACTTCACACACAGCTTCACTGAAATTAATCTGCCATCTTCTTACTCAGTAGTGGCTATTATGAGATCCTTTTCTGGTTCTTCATAGTTGGCCCTCATCTTTGTCAGATTGCTGATCACCTCTTTTCCAAAATTGTTTATGGGTATACTGAACAACATCTACCCATGTATCTGGGGACTTAGGTGTGAACTTTGGGACCCTTGCTTTTAACAAGTTTTCCCAGGATAGATACCAGATCTACTGGTACTTCCCTTAGTGTTAGAGAGGGACCCCAGGAGAGGCTGATGTCATATCACATTCCTCTCTTTAGATACTGGGCCACTGTTGGGTGGAAGTTACATGTTACTACAGTTCTGGCTTTTTCTCCTTTGAGTGCTATTGGTCCTTTTGCAGTGACCCCAATCTGCTTGTAGTGGTTGTTTTCTACCTTTAATTTTTCTTCCTTTGTCTGTAATGCCTTATACTGATACTGCAATTTGAGGCAGATCTTCTGATCTGTTCCCCCCGTGTAGAATATTCTGGAATGACTATGATTCTGTGCTGAACACAGATGCAAAAAACCCCCAAACACATTCTGCTACAGTCTCTAACTGTTCTTTTTAGTACCCACATCAACTGTTTACTTAGAAGTCCTTCAGCAGGCTGCCAACTCCTGGTTAAGTTTCAAAAAGAAAATAGTACTTATTTTTACACTCTCAAAAATTATTTCACAAGCTCTGTTCTTGGCCTGCATTATCAAGTCTTTATATTAAACCTGATAAATTTTATGATACTTTTATCTATCCCATTTAGTTTTATTTTTATTTTTAAAGATAGTTTTTAGAAGCTTCACCGCTTGGCCGTTCATACATCTTGTTTGTATTTTGATCTTTCTCAAGTTATCTTTGGGAAGTGATTAGCTTCTGGCCTGTGCCTCAATTTTATAATGTCTTCAGGCCATCGTCAGAGATTTTAATGTACAAGCTTTCAGCTCCCCCATTGTGTTTTAGTGTTTGAGTTTTATTTTTCATTTGTTTGCTTAACAAGCCCTGTCTGTTGTAAAGCAGCTCCTCAAGTGTAGCATTTTGTGAACCAGGTTCTTTCCACTTCTTGAGATCAGATTGAGTGCTTTATTTTTCTTTGTATGGGTGTTTTTTTTCTGTTTGTTTTCTTGCTGTTTCTTTTGGTTTTCATCTGTGCATGAGACATAGACAGTGGTCTCAGCTTTCATCTGCTGTTGTGTTCCTTATCCAGTCTATCTGGAAGGAACTGAAGTATCCCTGTTGTGCTTTCTTCAGCAGCCTTTCATAGCTCTTCATTTCATAGAATATCAAACAGTTTCCATCCTGGTTGGATGAACAGTCCTCTAGGTCATTTATTTTGATTAGCCCTCCCTCTTCAGTCTGGTTTTTTGGTTCATAGGGACATATGATTATTCTTCTAGATTGTCAAACCTAGTCCCTAGTTCCTTCAGTCCCTGCTGAGCTCTATGGCTTTCAGGCTCTTCTGCTTTTTTAGTATTCACTATGGTCTTTTGTCCACCAATTTTTCAGTGAGACTATTGTGTAAATTGAGTTGATTTAACACTAGGCATTTTAGCTCTTCCATCTAGCTTCTTAGGCTTTTAGTGTTTATGTCAAAGGGTGTATACTCTCACACAGGTCTTTCTCTGCAAATTTTTATGAAGAGAGTCTGTCTGTTCTGGCTTTTCTTTGCCATTTCCTTCTTGCCGGCATTTAATCAACTTCTGTCCTTTCCCTTAGTTGAGAATTGTAGGTCTTCGTGATGTTACTTCTTCTCTTCAACCACGTAATATGTTTCTATAACCTCTTCAATTTGAATGTTTTCCTATGTCTTGAAGCGGACTCTTTTCTGGCTTAGATTAAGCTCAACTACCTTCTAGAGGCTCCACTGCTATTCCCAAAATTTTCCTGTTTCTTTGAATGCCCTTTTAAATAAATCTTCTGAGCTGCTTATTGATTTTTTGCTTGGCAAGCTGTCTCTTTCTGGGAGCATTTCTGGGAATGCTGCTGTAGTTCTCTGCTTCTTCACTAGCAACCAATATTTTGCCATCAGAACTTCTCTTTTAACCTTCTTTATGTTATTTAAACAGCAGCCATGGCCTTTAACTCTTCCTCAGCACTTCTAAGAAGCCTTTCCAAACCCTCTGTGAGGTCTGATCTTTTTGCATTAAGCAGAGATTCTTTGGTATGTCAGAGTTTGTGTTCCCGATAATAATTACAACAACACTGAGGCTGGCGAGGTTCACTTTTAGCTATCAGGAAAACTTGGAAAAATCAGCATACAATTCTTTTCTACTAAGTGAGCAGATGAACAACATCTGTATGTATAGTTTAACTCACTGAAATGAATCCACCGGTAAAAAGTGATGGTAGTGAAGCACATATGTGGTCAAAAGGGTGTTCACAACCCCTGTGTGATTGGTCACGGTGTTATGGCTGTTGGTCCTATGTGCTAACTAGGACAGACTCTGTAAAGTCAAAGAACAGTTCCTGTTGATTTCAGCAGAGTTATTGCACTGTTGCAACATGCCACACTTCTCATTCAGGGAGGACTTTACAAACCATATTGGTCATGACTTTCACGTTCGAATGGAGACTCCAGGTGACCAGAATGTCCTTTGAAAGATTTGAATGAAGTCTTGTTGTTTTTATAGTGTCACAATATACTAACAAATACAGAATGATATAGAATCTGCCCATGAATGTGGAACTGCTTCTTGCTGGTTATATAGAACATCACACAGCAGCTTGACATCTGTAGTGCCTGCCAGAATTACCTGATGTATAATAGGTGCAAGTTGCTGGACTGATTGTGGACTAACAAGGAATCAGATACCACTGTGTGCTAACAGCAAGTCTAGGCAGCAAATCAGACTCATTAACAGAGAGAACTGAATTTCTCAAGAAAACAGACATCATGAAACAACTGGATTCAAGCCTGATGCCGTTATCATTGATCTTCCGATCCAAACAGGAAATGCTGAATCAGAGAGAAAAAATCTGGGCATGCAGTTACACAAGGCCTTAGTGAAAATCAAAAGTTTCATTGACACAGGACAGTTTGATTAAAAGGCACAATTAATTTTCTGCTAGCATCCTTGAATATGTTGCACAAAACATCAATAAAAGATTAAAAATAAAGTCACTTGAGAAAGCTTCCAATGAAGCAGCTAAGTGAGAAAAACAAGCAAAGCTTTGCATTATGAACGACAAATGGTGGGCATGAAATGCAGAGGAGTTTTTTCTAAGTTGTGGATCCAGAAGATACCAGGTGGTCTTGGAAGCAGCATCTGGCTTTACAGACACTGCACCATTTTTTGAAGTGAGGATGGACTAATAGTGATGGAATTAATGCAAAAGAAATCTGAGATGGTGGGCCAAACCTTTTCAATTGATGTCCTAAATTTCAAAGTCTTAGGTGAAGCTGTATAGCTACTTTGCCAGAAGCAGAGCATAGCACCTCCCACTAAAATGGAGATTTTTCCAGCTGTCTGGCAGATGGCACAAAGTGCAGTCAGCTGTAAAAAAATGCACCAAAATATAAAGCCATAGTGAAGAGCCACAGGTAGCCAGATGACTTTGGTAGCTTTTTGGCTTTGAGGTGTTTTGAGGTGTTCGAGTATTGAAATGCAGCCCACTTATACAAAAGAAAGGGTGATGATAAATCTTCACAAAATTATTCTAATTCTCTCAAGTCATGGAAAAGGAGTTTACTGGAGAAATGACTAAATTTTGCTATAGATTCTCTCAGTCAGTCTGGTTAAAGGAAGATATTGTCCTGTTTTGAGAGACAGTTCAGTAAGTTAGCAATCCGTGAGCCCTGTAACACTTTTTATTTAAAACTCAGATGCAACTCTCTTTAAATTTTAATGTAAAGAACATGTAATTTTAATGTAAAGAACATTAATCACTTGTTTTTATATTTACATTTCTAAAGCATTTAATTGATCCTAACAAAAAAATTATTTTAGTAGGAACTTAATGTGGTAAATGGTTTGAATTAATTCAAACCTTGTTGTTTTTCAGATCCCAGCAGGAGTTTTCTGTATGTAGACTGCTGTCAAATTCCAGTGGATGAAAATAATAAAGGAAAAAGTACCATAAGAATGAGGGATCATGCTAAAAGATTTTATGCTAAAACTGGTATTTTAAAGGCTTGTTTGTTCATTTTTGTGTAATACTTCATCAAGCTGTATGCTTTTATACATACAGCATAGTACGTGTGAAGGGCTCTATAGCAGCTTTGCTGTTTAAAATTAAACTGTGTGTGCCGCATTATCTGGAGAAAGAACAGGACATGGAATGAGAGAAGGTTGTGAGTTTTGGAAAGATGAGTGAACGTTATGTTTTAGATTATAGTGGTGATAGGATTACCACACATTTCTGAAGAATTTCTGGGTGTTGGAAAAATTTCTAGTAGTAGACTTACTAGTTTCTTCAGTAATTAAAAGGCAGCAAGATGACAGGATGAGCTCAGGATGACAGAGCTGCCAGCTGTAACCACTGTGTTGAAAATTGTCATGCTGTTAATTCTATTACCTCTGGTGTATTTTAGTTTCTGAGACTAGAAACAAAAAACCCCAAACCAAACAAAAAAACCCCCAACATAACCCCAACAAAACAAAGCAAAACAAAAAAGAAAGAAAAAAAAAGAAAGAAGGAAAGTGCTTTAGGAATTTTTTTCCCCACCTTCCTCCTTGGAAAAGAGTTAGAGAAACAGAAAAATTAGCCTTCAGGATTTTGTTTTGCAACCATCATCTTGTAACCTGCTAGACACACTGATGGTTGCAAATATAGATCAGGAAGCTAAAGTTTTAAATGTCCTGCTCTGGAAGTTGCAATTTCTTAAATATGTAGCTCCTCTAAAGTTATAGGAAAATAATGTTAAAAGTAGTTTTCAAAATAACCCCCTGCCTCACACAGCCTACTTTTGTTGATCTGGTATTAATGTGTATTTTACAAGCAGGCTTGTGAAAAATCCCCCTGTACACCTCAAGGCTTTCTGTGAACGATTCAAATCGCAATAGCAATTGTTTTCTACTGCATTTTAAAAATTTATTTTATAGTGGATTTACTATTCTGTCTTTAAATTTCAGTTTCACTTCAGAATTCACACAGCTCACTGTGTAATACAAGCAGCTTGTGACATTGGGAGTGGGTTGTTTTGTGGTCTGCTTAGAGAGGTGGTGTCCCATGGCAGTCCAGGAGATTGCATCCAGTTACCTGGGTTGTGGAGCTGATCCATTCTGGTCTGTTTTTTTCCCCCTCCTTGCATATATTTATATCCAAACAAAATTCAGAACTGTGCAATAGCCAACCAGAGAAGGGGAGAAAGCAGAAATAACATTTTAGATATAGTGATAAAAATGGCTTGGAGAAGTGCTGAGATCAGTGTACTGTTAAAAAAAGAAATTGACTGATTAGAGGTGTCAATTTGGAGAAAACGTGTTGATGGATTGATCTAATTTAAGTGTATATATATATGTATAAATATGTAGCTATGTGAGCATATATATGCTCTAAACTGAAATCTAAATCTTGTTGATTCATATTGGTTGTTTTGGGGTTTTTTGGTTGTTTTTTTTTTTTTTGTTTGGTTTGGGGTTTTTTTGTTGTTTGGGTTTTTTGTTGTTGTTGTTGTTGTTGTTGTTTTTTAACTGAAATGTGTTGTTGATGTGCATGTGGATATTCTCCCTAATGTATTTGTAGCATGATCATTATCATTGATCAATGATGATCATTATCATTGAAATACCAGTTTCCCATCATTAATATCTATGGTTTTCCTGAGTCTTGGCTCCTTCCAGGAACTTGTGGGTTCCTTCAGTGCTGCACACTTGACTGCATGACAGATGGTGCAAGGAATAGAATGTAGTCCTGTTACCATTGAAGGGACTAATTCCTCTGATCCTGTAACAAGAGTTTGACACTCGCACCTGGAAGTGCAAAAGTCAGAGGCTGAACTTAAATGCTTTTGGTGTTATCTGGGCTGATGCTGGTTGTGATATCAGTAAATTAATTCACTGAAACTGATTTCAGAGATCAGAATCATCAAAATCACAAAATTCAGAGTCAAATCAGTAGCTCGTTAGGTTTTATATTTTTTCTCTTACCATGTAAGATTGCATGTATCTTACTTCATATGGCTCTGTACTCCTGTGGACACTTACTTCTAGTCCTAAGTTTATGCCCACAGTTTTATTTTTGCTATATTTACCCAGGTGCTTGAAAGCCTTAATGTGTGTATTTAATATTTGGAAGATTTGTGCTTGCACTTGAAAGTTAGCATCAGAAGTTACAGTTTCTCTACTCTTCTGTTTATATTCAATCACCAATCCTGAAATAATAATTGCTCAAATGTGTAATTCCGTAAGTTTAATTGGAAAGAAAGAATAAGAGTTGAAAGATGAGCTGCCCCATGTCAGGCAGGGTTGTGTGGGTGAAGGATAATCTGCTGCCTGTGCAGGGAGATGTGCATTTCCATCATGGTGTTTCCCCATGGTTGGAAGCTGGCAGGTTCAACATGGAGCCCCAGCTCAGATGCTCTGCAGAGGGGTGATCTGGTCGTCCTCTCCTCATCTCCTAAAATGTGAGGGTGATGGGATGAGGCTGAGGAGTGGGGTTGTATATGTTGGTGGCTCCTCAGTGAGCTCTTGAAACACAGACAGAAAGACTTTGTTTGGGAAGGAGACGTTATTTATTGCAGGCTTGTACAAAGCTGGCTGCTTGGTGCCTTCCCACAAATCAAGCATGCTGAATGAGGTTTTCCATGGCATATTTATACACAAAATTGTAAAGTTAGTAAGCTTCCAAATCCATCCTCTTTGCCATGATTGGTTACCAATTTACCATTACTACTACTATACATGCTCAGGGTAAGGTTCTTCACTGGGTCAGGGTGAAGACCTAAGTCTTTTTGATCTAAGTTCACCTAAAGGACACAATATCAGAAGTTCTATGGCTCCAACTGCCCAAGACTGGTTCAGCAGTCAATCTTCTTGATTTTGGTTCTTCTTTATCACTTCCTGCATTCCTCAGGTCCAATTATCTGTACAGACCTTGAGTTTTCTCCACCAAGTTGGTGATTTACATGAGACAGCCTTAAAACTTCTTGATTAACTGCCTTCTTCAAGGCCTAGTTAGTTCAGGTTGTTCTTGCTATGTGCTAGCTTGCATGTTTTTCTGACTACAGTTTTAACTTTAATATATTGAGTACATCTTGCACAAAATAGTCCCACCATTCTAAATTTCTGAGTTTTTTTTTTCAACACTGGCTCAGAGCAGCTCTGTTCTGGGGTATGTGCAGGTGGGGAGGTGCTGGGCTGGCAGTGGGCAGGGGGCTGAGAGGTCAGAGGAGCTTGGTGCTTCCTCAGGTTGGAGGAGAGGAGGGGGAAGGAACCTCACAGCGAGTGTCTTCATAGATTGCAGGTTGTAAAACTTAGTAAATCTGAAAGGGAGGGAAAAACCCAAACCAAACCACCACCACCAACAGCTAAAACAAAATGTTGTTTGTTTGTTTACAAATGACAGCATTTGTAAATTTTTCTAAATCTACAGATTTGCTTGTAATATTTTTTTTTTCTTTAACTACAGTGAGTCTTACAGGCATAAGAAAGGAGAAAAAGTCACATCAAAAAGCTTTTAAGTAAAACCTAAGAGATGTAAGTTGAAAACCCATCAATAAACAATTATTATCAGGGCACTTAAGGAAGCAGCTATGAATCTAAGGGGGGAAAATGTTATTTCTTTGTGCTTAGATGTCTTACAAATAGTCAAATAGGTACTTTCAGATTGTTCCCAAGATTTCACTCAGCGTGAGTAAATGGATTCCAGGCTTCTCTGCATGAAGTTGGGTGGTTACTGAAAGAGTTTATATTGTTGCAACAGTAGCCTTTTGGGGCCTGCTTTTTCAATCGTAGTTGTTACAAATGAGATTGTTAAAATTGGTAACAGCTGCCAGAATGAGTAAGGATCCTATGACCAGGCATTGATATAGTGCTGTTCTCCATCAACCAGAGATAGTTTGGGCACATACAGGAATATAGAATCAAGTACTTATTCTTATCTAATGCACCCATCACTAGATGATTTAAAAATATTAGTGTAGCTCTCTAAATAAGCTTAAAAACTGCTTATTGTGAATCTCACTTCAAGTTAGATTCCAGTCCTTGCTCTGGGTGTTGCTTGCATGTTTTGATGTAAGCAATTGCTAGAAGAAAATGTATATATGTAACCTAGAGCACATGCTTCCTGATTAATGCTTTAAAAAGATGCAAAATGCATAATACCTGGCAAATATCACTGTCAAAAAGACTTTTATTGATTTATGTACACATAGTTCATGTGGGAGGCATTCTGACAGCTGCAGCCTTCAATAGGGATGCCTGAATTTCACCTGCAAACCACAGAAAGCAGAGCAATCTGAATTCTGGAGAAGAAAGGCAAGTGCTGCTTCTGCAGATGGGGTTTGCCTCTTAAGTTGCTCAGCCCCCCGGACCTGGTGCATTACAGAAGTGTGATTTACAGTTTCCTCAATCTGCTTTGATTTCTTAATTTAGTAAAAGAAGTACCATGCAGCAATTGCAGCTATGAGTTAATACTCCAAATAACAGCATCTTGCAGTGAAAGAAATCCTGTTTTGATTCATCTCACTTCTGATATTTAGCTATGTCTGTCTTAGATCTCCATGTGCAGTCAGTTTAGAGTATGTTATTGCTGCCTGACCTTTAAGTACAATAGATTTTTAACTTTCTTTTCATTTTTTTTTTCTGTTTCCAGGAAATTGAAGACCACGTGGCATTTTTAATAACTGTTCCAACGGCCCTAGCAATTTTTTTCGCTATATTTATCCTTGTATGCGTAGAACCTGTATTTAAGAAGCTTCTTCGTGTATTTTCTCTGGTGGTCTGGGTATGTCTTGTTGCCATGGGATATCTTTTTATGTGTTTTGGAGGAATCATCTGTCCCTGGGACCAGGTAAGACTCATTATTGCTAATTTTACTTCATTGGGTTCAAGTCCAAGAACTGTTCTGTGCAAAAGTATTCCCATTAATTTTTGTGGGACATCTTGTAAAACATTTCTGGGACTGTTTACATGCTGAAACTCCCTGTATCTGGTTTATAAATACCAAAGAGATGCACATACTTATGATATGAAAATAGTTGAAGCATTTTGGTTTTATGTTTTTAAGCTCCTTTAGATAAGGAAAATTTACTCCAGTCACCAACTTCTTCATATAGTGAATACTTGTTTCTAGTGACCAATTAATATGCCAAGAATGTGAGTTATGTTCAAGACTACTTATGCTAACTTCTTCAGCTTAAAATGGTTGAGTTGGGAGTTGGGAGTTTCCTTTCATTTCTATGGAAATAAATGAGTGGAGAAGCAGTGAAGACCTCTTCACTTTTTAAAAATTTTGTAATGAAGACAAAGCAAAAATATAATTGCATTTTAATGGCAGCACTATTGAAATATCAATACATGATGTGCAGTATCCAGCACTGCACCTAATCGATTCTTGTGTGCTTGCCATATCCTTTTCCCAAACATCTCCCCATGTGACTACTTCTGATAGAATTGTAAAACACTTCAGAGGGTGGAAAAAAACTTATAATATATCAGCATGCATTCTAAAAATTTTATGCTGATTCTATGAGTTCATTATAATCTATAACTGGTAGTGTGGGATCCAGGGTACCTCCTGGATCTTAAAGATAAACTTGAAACAAATTCTCTGACTTATTATTCATATCTTGCAAAGATTTATGCAAGTCCTGAACTTTAAGTATGCAAGTAGTTCCTTTAAAATCTTTAATTCAAATTATTAAAATCAGTGGTGTATGTTAGTAATATGAATTTTTGAGCCCTTACCTTTGGGGGTGACTTGTATATTCTCATTTATTTGGAAGGTTCGAGGTTTAATTAGCTATGAAGCTGCCTTCCTGTTTTGATTTTTTTTTTTAAAGTATTTGAAACTACCAAGCCAGGCCACACTAGCATGTAATAAATAGCAAATCTGAACATGCAATATTTTTCTCTAGATACAGGTTTCACCATGGGAATTCCTGTATCCTTGTGATAACAAAGTCTAGATGATTCACATGGCTTTACTTTTCTTTATTTATATATTTTCATTGCCAGCTGCATGATGTCATCCTAGAATATTTCAGATACAGATATTTAATTAGCCATATTTTTTGGTTTTTGCAAATTCTGCCAAGTTTAACTTTGTTACTTGAAAGATACCATAATGGTTTGCAACAGCACATGGCATAAAAGAACTCTAATGCTGGCACCTCAGTCCCAGGGTTGTATTAAGCCTGTGAAGGTCGTTTCACCTGCCTTGCTTTCCTCTTAGGAAAAATGTAGGCGTTCCCCCAGCATCCAAGGGACGTGGCCAGCCATGTGAGGCAGGATGGGCTGCAGAGCTCCAGGGAAAGGCTTTGTCCTCCCGCGGGTTGCCAGGACACAACTCCACTTATTTTTTCAGTCTGCTTCTTGCTTTGCGTGCAAGTGTTGCTTGGAGAAGAGGATATCAGAGAGGGAACTGTGCTGATAGCTCTGCCAGCAGCAGCTGGCTCTGGGCAGCTGTCATGCCTAGAGCTCTGCAGGCTTCAGCCCAGAGCAGGCAGGGCTTTTTCAGAAAGCCTCGACCTGGGTGCAGATATGAGGCTTAATTCCACCTTGCAGGCATCTTTGGCATCTTGTGGGAGAGGGCTGGTGCCAGGGTGGCCCTTGGCCACTGTTAGGAGTTGAGGGTCTCGTGGTTTCTGCTGTGGGGCGCTTTGCTTTTCCCCAAAACCATGTGTTTTTTACCCTCTTTTGAATAGCAGTGCTGCTTTGGTGATCACTTTTGTAGGTATACTCCTGCCTACTGTCAGTTAAGAGAAACCTGTGGAAATACAGGAATCTTCCTGGGAAATTGACACCTTACACAATAGACTAATTGCAGGTTTGATGTTTTGGAACATTGCTAAAAAAGCCCTGAGAAGTAAAATACTGCTGTATATTCTTGTGCTGCTCGTGTTTTGATTGCTCTGCATCAAGAATATGTAGGGCAATAATCAATGTTCTCTCCCATAATTGTATGTGAAAGCAAATCTGAAAATTTTTTCCTCAGTGACAGCTTCTTTGTTGAGGTTTTGCATGTTGTGAATTGTAAAACCACTTTGCTTGGGTTATTAGGGTGTTCTTGTTGTTCCTTTATGCCTCTTTGTGAAAGAAAAAATACAATGCAAAAAATAAATTTGTTCTGTTTCAAATATGTCTTTGTCAACATAGCTAATCAGGAAGCTACAAAGATAAAAAAGAGCCAGTTCATGCACATTTATTTAGTAAATCAGTGTTTTATTTTTAATTTTCATCAACTTCAACTTTATTTTCTTCTTATAGCCTAACTTTTGTTCTGAGTTCAGAGTTCAAAAATATTCCTTTCATCAAATCTTTCATATCTTTCATGTCTTTTGAATCATAAGTTTGATAAGTATATGGGATTTCTTAATTGTACTGGTAACTATTGAAAGATAAATTTTCTGCATACCATAGTTTATAGAAAGAAAATGTTACTCTCATTTGTGCCCAGAAAATGTTACTGTCTCATTTGTGTCCAAGCCTTCTCCCTTTAAAAGACAACCCCTACCACCACCCCTCCTTTAAACTTTTTCTTAATGATTTCTTTGTTCCTTTTGGTTGCTTACAACTTCTAAGTGCAGTTTTCCTCTGTTGTCTGAAGGAACCCTAGGTGTTAACTTTCACATCTTTTCTTTATAATAAAAATACCACTTCAGAGAGACTATTTTGGTTATGAATTCAATATATATTTAATGCAGAGCAGTTTTTCCTAAGCCTGCAGGCACATAGCTCAAATAACTTTCACAAACATGAGAGAGCTGAAAATGAAATGGTTGGTCAGGGCAATAGTTTTTTTTTTTTGTTAGAAACCTGTGGGCTGATGAAATAAGTGCAAATCATAATTGGTTTCAGCTAGCTTTTTGCTGTCCCTGCAGACTGCTTTCGTCTGTCTGCATTTCCTTGTCTCTCATTTGGCTGCAGCTAAAGCTTTGGAGAAAAAGCTATTATTAGGCAGGTATCTGGCTGCTGCTGGAAGGGGGGAAGCAACACAGATGTAGATGGTTTCTTGGTCCCTAGGGCTGGTGTGCCAGCCCCATTCTGCCTCTGGAATAGCCTGCTGGGCTTGAGACTGCTATTGTCACTGGGCTGCACTGCAAAATCACAAACCTATCTAAGAGATATTTGCACTGTCAGCCTCACCAACTGATGAACACCTGAAGTTAGCCTCTCTCCCTTATTCTCTCTCCTTTCTTTATCAAGGAGGAAAGAGAGATTAATAGAGAGCATCTGTTACTCGGTTTAATTGCTGGGCCAGTGTTAAACCATGACACTGCAGATTTATCTGTCAGAAAATCACCTTTATCCTGGCCCAAACCAGGACACCCAGTCAGTGCTAGGCTTGGCAGCGTGGCCTATAGTTTTCCCTGATGGCCTAGGGAACTTAGGACCTACAGGCATTACACTGCGTTACAGACCAGGAGAGAGGCTGGGCTGCCTGGTAGGAGTTACAGGACAATTGGCAAGGGTTGGTAGGAAAGGAGTAAAGCAAAGGAAATCAGATGGAGGCTCAGGGAGGGAAACTACCTGCTGGCAGTTCTTGCCAAACCTGAGGTGTGAGCAGTAGTGTGTGGAGATGGTTTCAGTAGAGACCCAGGAGTGATGCTTAGAAAGCTCTGCATGGAACTCAGTTAATGGTGTGTTTGGTGGAGAGCCAGTAATGCAAGGCAGGCAAGCTGAGGACTTAGTGCTGATAGAAGGGGGTGATGTATTGTTTTTGTCAAGTTAGGACTTTTATCTACTACAGAAAGAAGCACCTCTTACAAAATGTAAATCCAGTAACTAACTGTAGAGTTACATTCCAGGGAATAAATTTAAATTAGTTTCCTCTTGTTCTGCTGACAGTGCAGTTATTGTGTGACAGTCACCTTTCCATGTCATCCTCTGACATGTCTAATACTTCCTCAGCCTTTCATACAAGGTGTATGTAAATATGTCATAGCACATTGATATCAGTGGGTAAAACCAGCTCTTAAAGCATACAGTGGATGGTATAAAAAAAGAGAGAGTAATTATAGAGCATTGTGCTAGTCTAATGAATTCTATCATTGCTGGATTTTGGTATTCAATTCTACTTAATTATAAATACATTTGCACAGCCCAGGCGCCAGATGTGTTCTTCCTTGTCTATCTATATTCAGTTACAGTACAGTAATTACTTCAAGCAGGATTTGACACTTCTGGTTTCCAAAAAAAAATCACCAACAGAGTGATATGTTAAGAATATGTTTGACAATGCTACATTTTGAACTGAATTTAAGGGACTTGGCTTTTTTTTTTTTTTTTTTTTTAATGCATTCATATAAAATGGTTCAACCTGGTTTACGAAGTGCTGTCAAAATTTTCTGTGTTAGTATTTATAATTCTCATTTTTTTGATACTCTCGTGGCACTTGAGAATGTCAGTCTACCGTGTGCTGAGGGGTGATGCCCTGCACAGAGTTTCTGTGGTTGTAGTAACTGTACTGTATGAGGCAGGGAGGCATTGAGTCTGTGAAAAGGGTAGAGCTTGCTTTCTGCAGAATTACACTGAGTCAAATATCTGAAGCGTTATATATACCTTGCTTGGGACCTTCCTTATCTAAAGACAGCACTGCCATAAATTATTAATAACATGTTGTGTGGTTAAGGCACATGAAAAAAGCGAGGACAGAGTTAGGTGTTTGAGAAGGAGAGCGGGGCAAGTGTCTGTGAAGTCCCTGCAGTGTAGGAAAGCAAGGATGAGCTGCTGTCAGTTCTGCTGCTGGCTCCAGATCTGGAGTGTGGGGGAGATTTGACATTTTTTCAAGTTGAAGATTAATCTGACTATGGGAAATGAGTATCCTGAGGAAGGAGCTAAATCTTGTTGGAGTATAGTTCAGTACCCTGTAGGTGAATAGTCACCCGAAAAAGGACTCAACGAAAAAGAAGAAGACTTGTATGAAAGGGAAAGATACTGCCCAGCAGATGATACTGTACTTTAGGAGTAGGTGTGGTTGGAAAGGAACAAACCCATAATCCACCAATATAAACCATATTTGCAGTTATATTCAAAGAAGAACACATAATTTTTATCTTAATTTTTTTTATATAGAATTATGAAGTCACAGGCTTAATAGCAAGGAATTTAAATGTGTTTGTCTAAAGTCTGGTATGGTTTGTCTGTACAGAAGACAGGGAAAAAAGTAAGCTAGTAGAGACCTGTCAGTCATTAAAATCAGTACTATAATATATGAATGTATAAAATAGTGTGTGGAGCCTTGGAACATCCTTCTAGTGTAACCAGTGAACCATCCTTAACATTTGGATTGTCGTGGCAATGTGTTGTTATAGCTGTTTGTGGAAAGAGAAATTATTTCTTTTTTAAATAGGGGAAGCAGACTAGATCTATTTTAGTGCCAAATGGAAGACCAGAAGCACTGCTAGAAGAAATAAGCATTATTAAAGTAACTGGAGATATAGACGACAGGAAAGGGCAGCTAGCGTGACTTCAGAGAGCTCAGGAGGCAAGAAGACTGCTGGCTGAAATTCTCAGGGAGCTCTCTGGGAAATATTTGCCTTTATTAGAGCTTTTTACTAGTGGTAGGGTGGCAGCATGTCACCACTATAAAGGTGTTTGTTGATGAGCAAGTTAAAAGATTCCTAATACAGGCAAAGATCAGGATTTCGTGGAGAAGAAAAGCATGACTGGGAGGACTGCACTCATAGGAACCAGAGGAAATTCAATAATAGGAAATGTGAGGTTCCTGCATTTGGGTACTAGCAGGAGAAATTTCAGCTATGCACTGAGAGACGATCAGTAGAGAATGAGCAGGGACAAGCAGAATTAAGAGCAGAAGCGTCAGTTGGGTCCCTGGGTCATTAGAATATGTGTTCAGAAAAGACTGTTATGATGGCAAAATTTCCAGCTAAAGATGAGACCTCATCTGTATGATTATATACATTTCTCATAAGCTGAATCCAAAATGATAAACTGAAAATGGAACAAATATGGAGAGTGCCAAGTGAGGTCATCAGGAGTAATGAGAGGACATTGAGAAGATCTTGACTTGGGTAGAGTTTTGCAGAAGAGAAGAATACTGAGAGTGGTGTGACCGCCATCTACAGATAATCTGTGGTTGCAAAAGTCACATCTGAGGAAAGGCTACAGAAGATAAGGATTTACTGACACATACACACACACACACACACAAAATCAGCCAGCAATTAATAAAAATTAAAGTAGAAATTGGAGTAAATCCATTATCCATTAGGGCACTGGGTTTGTGGAATGGCTCATATCCTCAGGATAATAGGGATTAAAATAATGAATTGGAGAATGCTGCCCTTAGCTGAGAGTCATTCACTGTCTTCAGCAGCAGGGACATGGAGTTCAGTGATCCAGAGGCATCCTTTTAGTTCTTTATTCCTATGCACTGCTTACATCTGGGGACCACTGAACTTGTCTAAATGACAATTTTCTTTGACCTGTGCCTGAAATTCCTCTAAAAACTGAAGAGATAGATTTTATAAACTAAAAAATGTCATGCCTTTTTGCTATTTAAATGTCTTTTATACTTCCAGAATTCTGGACCATTAGCCTCAAAAATAATAACAACAGGAGATAATGATTTTGCTATATTTCTGATCTCTTCAAGCATTCCTTTTAAGACTTATGGGAGAAGTTTAATGTTACATAAAGTAGATGAGACTGGACATGTCCTGCACATTTATCAGGAGAAGCTTATGAAACCTTTGTTCCCCTGCTAGTTTATTTTTCTTTACTCCATTGTCTGTAGCAATTTTCCCATCTCAGAATATACAATTAAGTATGAAAGTTGAACTGATTATAGATTTCATCAAGATTATTGCATACTTTTTATGCGGTGTGATACTTACTGTGTGAGTAGTGAATAAATGTTGCTAAGGGAAATGTTGAGGTAACTCTATTGAAGTACAATAAAAATGTGAATCTCAGTTAAATATGCAAAACTGAATGTGACAAGATTTATCTCACTGATGGGCAGTATGTATCAATAAGAGTATTAGTGGTTTCAAGAGTACTACAACTAAACTGCTGATTTTGAATATCATATTGTTTTGATGGTGCTGAAGTCAAGAGCCCAGATGACAAATGGAAATAAATATTTTAATCCATTCATAAGGCTGCTTATGTGTTTATAAATTGTTAATAGAAGGAAATAAAGAGTTAATAATTTAATTGTTCATATTATTTAGCAATTACTTGCATGATAGAGCTACCAGAGAACCATTGAAGAAACTATTCAGAATTTCTCTTTAGCAAGTATAGTTTAGGATGACCAGGTGAGCCTTCTCCTTTCACTGGAATCGTTTTTCACACAACAATCCTGCTTCCGGGAGGGGAGGTTTTGGCATAACACTGCATGAGTCTCTTGCCTTGAGCTCTTTGACTTTGCTCACCTGTCTGCCACAGAGAAGCTATAATCTTTACATAGCTGTAAATGGATGTGATATTATAGGTTTTTATTTTTCTGAATTAGGCAATGAAGGGGTGTGTCATTATAAATCCTGACCTTTGGTAATTTTTCATTACTTATCTCAAATCTGTTTCCCAGTGCTGGTTTGTAGTGTTGTCATAATTCAGCTTGTGAGCTGTTAAACTAAGAAAAAACAAAATAATGGTGAAAATGTTTCCTACAAGCTGTGTAAAAAGGCCTCAGTTTACTTGGTTGATGGTGTTCTCTGTTACTGTAGCTTTTGTGAAGTTTAAGCACAACTGTAGTGTTAAATAAATGAATCTTGGTACCTGTATTCTCAGGATCATTTCTCTTTTAATCTAGAAGCAGGTAACAGAATTTCCTCTTCTGTGCTTGCAGTCTGTAATATGCTGGCTATGAAAGACCTTTCAGTTTCTCTTGCCAGTAGACAAATCTACAGTGCTATGCAGATATTAGGAAACATTGCTTTTCTTACATTAATATTTCAAAGAAGATGATATGATCTGTTGGTTCAGTTACAAATTTGTTGGCAAGCAAGGTGCTAAGTTTACAGAGTTTTATAAAAGTAAGAGATAAAGAGTTAGAAATCCATCTGATATAGTAAGGCTCACTCAATATAAGTTGTAGAAGATGTATGAGTTTTATATATCCATATGAAAAATTTATTTTTAAAATCTGTATGAATGCGTTTTATAGAGAGCCTAAATGCAAAAATATAATATCATAGGTGTGCTGTTGTATGCTTTCAAACGTGTTTTAAGTTCAGATTTTTAAGAATAATGCATATTTAAAATATTATATGAAAAATCATGCATTATACGTGGTACATTTATTGAAAACAGATGTGCTTTCAATAGATTATTTGCGTTTATGTGCTTTTTTTTTGTTTTATTTAACTAGGTGACAAAATAATTCATTATAAACATAACTGTATGCTTGTTTGCTGGGACATAGCTTTTATGTTGATATTGCCTTAATTCAGCAATAGGCTGGGTAGAAAAATGGGAAAGAGAAAAAAACAATGGACCAAACTAATAGTCAGTTCTCCAAAAACATTTCAGTGTTGCTGAGGGATAACCTCAGACATATTTCTCTTTTAGGATTTTGCTACCTCTTTGGGTAAGGTTTGAGACTGATTTACACTCTGATGGGGGAAGGGCTAAGAACAGGAAGGGCAGGGGGACTTGGGCAGCTATCACTGTCACAGGCACTTAGAACTGTATGTTTTAAAAGCTGTGTTTCTTCTGCAAAAATAAAAGGTGCTTGACTGCTAAATACAAGCATTGATCAGACCACAGTTTTTCCATCTGACCACAGTAGCTGTTACTGCTCATCCTCACGCAAGGAGAAGATACCTCAGGTCATCTGAACTTGCAGGGTGAGAATATTGAACATTAAGTAGTGTAAGCAAAAGCCCAGGCTGGGCTTCACTAATTTGGAGGATTTGGGGCAGGGATATATTTAAAGAAAAACAGCCACATAAAAACCGCACCAAAAACCCCCCTGCAAAGCCAACATATTGAAATAGTAGAGGCTTCATTCCGAGAAACCAAAATGCCAAGCAAATTGACCACAGCACTCGTGTCTGTGACAGTGGGGGAAAAGCCCCACCGTCAGGGAAAAAAAAAACACCACTCCCTGTTCCTCCACAGACATCAATTCATAAGGCTTAAAAAAAAAGGAAATCATGTTTTCATGCAATGCAGCATGTGGTATCGTGCCAGTTAGGAGAAAGATACATTTCTGTTACTACTACAAAGCTTCGCATTGATTTTAAAGCTTAAAATAAACTTGTAAAAGAACACATTTATCAGTAGTGTCAAATTTGTGTAGTATCTTAAATTCTTAGATTATATTGTTCTGACAGATTTATTTTGAACAGTTTAGAACTTACCTACATAGTGATAGTTTTGTACTCTAGATTGCATTTTTCTTATTTGCCTCTTGTACATACTATTTTAGCTAAGTTATATATGTATATAAATTTTGTATTATACTTTTTCAGGCCATTATCTTTGCTTGAGTTGGCAAACCTGAATCTCTTCTTAAATGTTCTGATTTCTGTAACACCTGACTGATTTGCAAGTATCTTTGTTTTTCAAGAACCATGCTGAAGATGGCACGTGGAGTGATGACACAGACAGTAACTGCAGTCTTCCTGTCTCATGTCTTAATGTGGCATTGCAAAGAAATCTGCATCTTGCAGTCTTCACAGTCTCTTTCCACATTTGTGCTTTCTAGATTTCTCCCTTGCAGTATTCCTCTGAGATGATTTCTGTAATTAATCACTTTGCACATTTGTAGTATGAATGGCTTTTGACACTTTTCTGTTTGTTTTGTTTACTTCACAATTGATTCTTATTCCTTTTGTCAGCTCTTTCTTTCATACATCTCCTCCTAGGTTTGCATCACCTTCTCATATTTACCACCACAGCTTTCAGCTTTCTCTCCTACTTATTAATGAAGGCAGCCTCAATTTAATACATTGTTTTTTTCATCACTCTGTATTTTTTTGTCTTGCAGCCAACTCTATTCTTTATAACAATATTTTTTTGCCTTACTCAGTATGGATGATATTATGTAAGTAACAGTTTTCAAGTGTCATTAGTGACAGTGATTGTTCTGCAAGCTCAAGTGTCTGGGGGCTCAAGAGTTCTGTCACGTTGCCCTTGACCACAACTGCAGTTCTGCCTCTCCAAAAAAAGGAAAGAAAAAAAGCTGTGTGGGAAGCACTTTTTTTTCCCCCCCCTCATTTTTGGTAGTATGAATAAGCAAAAGATCGTAGCTTTATCATCCAGATCCTGTAATATTTTTTGTTTGTTTTGGGGATAGAGTTCATTCTAACTAACTAGGAATGTACTTCTTATGAGACAGTATTGTGTACATTTTTCTTTATTATGCCGATGATAGTCTTGAGCAACAGATTTTTTCCCAAATAATTAATAATTTACAGTGATGAAGGAAATAGATTAAACAGTCTCTTGTATTAAGAAGGTGGAAATCTAAATAAATCTTATTAGACATGCATGTGCCTGAAAACTTCTGCTTTCCATAAAGAACTAAAAAAAATCCCAAAAGATCTTATGTGGGGTAGCTATTTAAGTCTTTTTTTCTCATGTCATGCTCTGATTACCCATTATGACTGCATGTGTTATTTAATGACAGTTTCTGTCAGTGTGTAAATATATACCCACATACATAAATAGGCACAATGGAGTGTTATAAATGACTTTCACATAGAAGAGATTACAGTCTGACTTAGATACACATGGATGATTTTTATTTTTTTCTTCAAACCTGAATTTACTCAGCATTTAACATGCTTAAGAGTATGAGATAGGATTTCAAGTCTTTGTCAGGTCTGATGTAGATAAACTACCAGGTCTACTGTATTGACAAGGGAAGGAAAGTACTTTGTCTGCATGACATTAATATGTGTATTAAATTCTGTTAAAAGATTGCACAAGAAGAATTGAGAAAGATCATGTTTCTTTGGTCAGATGAAGACTGGAAAGTGAAATCTTGATTAATAACCAAGCCCTGCATGCAGAAAATGCAGTTAATGCATGTTATAATGTGTGAATCAGACTTATTTCAATACTGCCACATGATTTGCTCTAGGTGAGCCCAAGAGCTTCAAGCTTCTTGGTGATGTAAGCAGATGGTTGCAATTTATATTTCTCCAGTGGTGCTAGCAAAAGACTCTCCACTTTAATACTCCTTAATTCCTTTTCTTCTCTCTTCTTCTTTGTTTTTAATCACCTTTCAGTAATACTTTTTGCAAGCCCTAGGGACAGTCTGCAAATGACATTTTACAGTATTGCAGGGAGATGTACTGGCTGCTGAAGTCTGCTAGAAATGGAATAACCTTCTGGTTCTATAGAATTTCCCCAATTTCTGCAATCTATTATTTATCTATCATTAACAATCACAGATTAGTGATTTCTTGTAATGTAGAAATGCAGAATAAAACAACTTTGCCTCCTGTAGTATTGTAGGGTTTGTATCCTCCCTTATTTATCGTGCTAAGTAACCACATATCACAGGGATTTATAAAGAAAATTGGATTTTCTGAACAACACACCAGATTTCAGCTTTCCGTACTTTTGCACTTGTGTTACAATCCTTACCTGAGGGTTGGGGTTTCTTTGTTTTGTTCGTTTGCTTGTTTGTTTTTTTAAACCTGTTTTATCAAAACAGAGTGAGATTACCAGGCCAGATTTATCCCTTTGTTCAGGGTCAATGTAGTCTCAGTGGGAGTGGGAGAAGACTGAAGTCCAGATGGAAGTTGACCGCCTCCATGTCTGGCTTCTACTTCCCCCTATTTCCACAAGATGAGATCTGTGTCCACAGGCAGATGACTGCCATTCAGTGTGCACATGCTGAGCATCAGAGGCTGGAGAAATGTTGGAGTCACTGTGTAAAGTTGTTAAAGAGGAGAGGATGGAGGAAGCAAGTCCTGGGGGTTGATTCCAAGTCCTGGGGTTTCCATGCTTGGAAGAAGCCACCTAGAAGTGTGATGAAAGCTGTGCAGCTCCACTCCTGCACTCTGAAGATCTGGGAATGCAGGCAAAGTAATGGCTTGTGTGGAAGTGGTGCCTTTTGGTTTTTTAGCAAACAGCTTTCTCTGTGTTGTCGTGTTTTCCTTCTTTCTGGGAGCTGGGAAAGTTGGTCACGGAGTTCTTGAAAAATAAATGGTTCCTGGGTAGCAGCTTGGAGGGACGAAAGGAAAGGTGAAGAAGAAGGGCTGAGTTAAAACTGTAAAGGAAATATAGTCCTTAGTTAGTGATAGATTAGTTTAACCTGATGGTAAATAAAATCCTTGGTTGAGTAGGCAGGGAGCAGTGCACATTTTGTGTGTACAGGAAATAGACTTTCAACTCCTGTTATTTTTATACTCAGTGGCAGTGGATAGAAATGGGAAGGCAAACAACAGTCTGCAGAAATATTACAGGAGTTATAAAAACTGGAGCAATTCTGAGGTACAGAATGTCAATAATACTGTGCATGTTAGGCTGATGTGTCTCTATGTTGTATACGAAGTTTTCTTGCTGTTAAGGAAATTGCATCATGAAGTACTTTACATACTGAAATTTATCTTAGGTGTTTTTAAATACAATGTAACATTTGGCACACTAATACTAATATGACTCCCAGATGTCTGGAAAAAAAATGCTATCAACAGGGTGTGTATGTTTTAAATAGATTATTTTTAATGATGAATATGCATAAGGAAGTAATGCTTTTTTAGGCAAGGTGTGTTGTTGAAGTCATGCAACATGAAGTTACTACATTAAACTTTTCACAATTTTAGAATATATTTTAAAGCAAAGAAATTTCTGGGAAAAAAATGTCTAAAAATATCGTGTTATGAAATGTAGCTGAAACTTGATGATTTCCAGTAATGAAAGTGAAGTTTTTGCTTTTCCCCAGTTGACTTTTAAAATATATATATATATAACTAATACATATACATAATGTTTTTTGTTATAGTTGACTTTAAAAAAAAATCCAAGCCCAATATGATGGTTTTTAGTGGTTACCTTTTCAGTATTAGTATCCTCTTAACAGGAAATGTATTATCATCATCACTGAACCATAGATTAGCTTTATGATCTCCCAACACTGTTTAAAACTCTAACCCCTCTTTCATCTTGAACAATCTTAATCTTGAAATCCTCAAAAATAAGCCATCACCTAAACTGTAACTGCACATTAAAAGACTCATAGCTATGTCTATGCAATTAAAGTTTTTCTCTACTAAGGTGTCTTAAATAAATTACTACTTGAAGATCCTATTTTTCAGGTCTCAAACTAGTTGCACTTTACTAGTGTCCTTGTTTTTCTGACTAGAGATACTGGACTATTTTTAGTGTTGAATTAATTTTATGGAGCATTAATATTTAGGGCCATACATTTTTCACAACTAAAGACACAAATTAGGGAAGAGGCAGCACTAGGCAGATGGTGGAGTAGCACTGTTGCCTGAGCAGGAAAAGGTGCCAAGCTGCCCATGGAAGTCCAGGTCCTTGTTATCCACAGATCCACAGATGTCTTCTGCTTCTGGACTGCCACCCCTTTTCCTTAAAATCTCAAATCTCTCACTCTTACAGCTCACCCCATAGCATTCTCCTGAGAGAGCTGTCAGCCCTGGGCTCAGACAGGAGCACTCTGTGCTGGGTTAGGAACTGCTGGAAGCCCCCAGAGAGTGGTGCTGAACAGTGCTGATCCAATTGTACTCTAGGTGGCCCTGCTCTGGCAGGGGGGGTTGGACTAGATGATCTTTCGAGGTCCCTTCCAGCCCCTAGGATTCTGTGATTCTATGATTCTGTGAATTGGTGTCCCCCAGGGATCAGTGCTGGGCCCAGTTCTGTTTAATATCTTCACTGATGATTTAGATGAGGGGATTGGGTCCACAATTATCAAATTCGCAGATGACACTAAGCTGGGGGGAAGTATGGATCAGCTGGAAGGCAGGAGGGCTCTGCAGAGGGACCTGGACAGACTGGAGAGTTGGGCTGATTCCAACGGGATGAGGTTTAACACGGCCAAGTGCCGGGTCCTGCACTTTGGCCACAACAACCCCATGGGGAGCTCCAGGCTGGGCACAGAGTGGCTGAGAGCAGTCAGGTAGAAAGGGACCTGGGAGTCTGGATTGACAGGAAGCTGAACATGAGCCAGCAGTGTGCCCAGGTAGCCAAGAAGGCCAGTGGCATCCTGGCCTGTATCAGGAACAGCGTGGCCAGCAGGTCCAGGGAAGGGATTCTGCCCCTGTACTCAGCCCTGGAGAGGCCACAGCTTGAGTCCTGTGTCCAGTTCTGGGCCCCTCAGTTCAAGAAGGAGATTGAGGTGCTGGAGCAGGTCCAGAGAAGAGCAAGGAGGCTGTGAAGGGATCCAGCACAAGTCCTGTGAGGAAGGGCTGAGGGAGCTGGGGGTGTTCAGCCTGGAGAAGAGGAGGCTCAGGGGAGACCTCATCACTCTCTTCAAATCCCTGAAAGGAGGGTGTAGCCAGGGTTGGGGGGGGGGGGGGGGGGGCAGTCTCTTCTCCCAGGCAGCTCCCAGTAAGACAAGAGGGCATGGACTTAAGCTCTGCCAGGGAACGTTTAGGTTCGATATGGGGAAAAATTCTTTACAGAGAGGGTGATCAGGCATTGGAATGGGCTGCCCAGGGAGGTGGTGGATTCTGGAGGTTTTTAAGAAGGGCCTGGATGTGGCACTCAGTGCCATGGTCTGGTAACCACAGTGGTAGTGGGTCAAGGGTTGGACTTGATGATCTCAGAGGTCCTTTCCAACCTGGATGATTCTATGATTCTGTATCTGTTGGTTTACATCTCTAAAGTTTTTTCTAAAAAGAGTTTTCTACTACTAGAGAAGAAAGAATATATTTTAAAAATGTGGGGAATGAAAAAAATCTTAATGACTGAAGTATGCAATTTCTGTGAATGCACAAAAAAATCCATTGTAGAGCAAATCAGAAATTATTATGCAGCATTAAGACACAATCACCTCTGATTTGTGAGAGTTTCTTTCCTACCTCACTGCCTGATTATTTTATGGTGGGTAGAACCTGAAGGTATGGGAATCACTTCAGTGATTGTCAGTACAGTAAACGAACCCAATTATAATATTGTAGTTAGCACACTGGTGAAGCCTCTGTTGCTTGAGTTAATTCAGTTATAACTGGACACATAGCTGAAGTGAATGTCTCTTTCTACGTACCTCTTAATGTGCAGGACCCCAAAAACGGGGCAAACATGGTGTGTGGCAATGATTCTTTCCACTGATGCATCCAGAGTGAAATCATTCCCAGAAAAGCATCTCTGATCCAATCTGTCCAGCCATCCTTCTAGCAAAAGGCTTCATTCCATCCGTAGTCCAGAAGTGTCTTAAAAGCTACAAAGAAGCCTTCTGTAAGATTGTTCTGGAGTTCTTCTTCATTACATTTTAAACCTCTTGCAGCAAGAAAATAATGTTACAATGGTTGCAATTTGATTACTAAAGTTAGAAATTCCCAGATGATACATTGCCTTTGTCCACTTTGACATCTGCATAGTTTTAATGTTGACAAACTACCATGGAAAAAGCTCAGCTGAGAGTATGTTACAATCATTACTCCATTGCGCTTGGGCAACTGCTTTATCATGATTATGAGCAGACACTTGCATGAACACAAGCGGAGGTGACATATGATCTCCCCCCTTTGCACTCAGGGGGTAACAGCTTTTCAGCTTACTCTCAGAGAAGGAAGAACAGCTGAGGAACATGCTGGAACAATTCCAAAGTTAGCAGGGCCTGAAGCCAAGTAAGAGATTTTCCCTGGGGCGGTATCTCTTCTGAATATTCAAGGCTGGCAATAGTTTGAAAGCTTTCTCTGCAGCATCTCACACACCTTTTTTCTCCTTTTATTTTTTCCGTATCTCAGTATATTATTTTTAGATGTAATACAATAGCCAGTCTTGTGTTACATGTCCTTATTTTTATCTGAAATATCTGGCTTTTCACGATTTTTGAAGAATGCATCATATTTCCATTTGTTTAATAGGTCATCATGAAAGTAATACTAAGCCAGGATCATTACAGGGGATATTGTGTATGACGAGTGGGAAGTTATTTTTAACCATGAGACTGAAGAGCAGTCTCTTCTATCCCAGTCCTCTAAAAGACAAGAATGACTCATTAACATTTCAGATGAAATACAGATACTGTCTATTACCATCTTCATTCAGATTTGTGATGAAGCCTTCAATAGTTGGCTTTTGGATGGATAAAAAAATGACGTATTAAATATACCAACAGTAATGGTTGTTCATCTCCTGTTACACTGGTTTTCCAAGACACAGTATATCTGGCCAAATCGCATGATCTATTGTAATTATTTTAAAAATATTTTATTTATTTTTATTTCAATCAAAAACAATCAGGGACACTGAAAAGCTTCAATCTCAGACGTCAAGAACCCTTGAATTCTGTCCTTAGTGTCTCAGCTTCCCACCTGAGGTGTTTTGATGTGAGAAAGAATTAATTTACCTCTTGCAGAATATGAAGTATATAAAGTATCTTCTTTCTCCCCTGGAATAGTGCCCTCTTTGGAGGTAATACGGAAAAGTGAATTCCTTTATCTGGCATTTTTTTAATGGTTCTGTAAAAGAAGCAGCTTTTATGGCTAAAGCTACTTTTTTCTTCTATATTGGTAGTCAAAAGCTGAGGCTGTACCTACAGGACAATAAATTCAGCTATTTGTAACAACAGGTGTAATTTGGGTGGAAGTACTGGAAATTCCACATCCAATCTCATATATGGATTTGTGGCCATCACAAGTGTTTTACTTCTCAGATTTGTCACCCTTGCAAAGTAGAATCGATTGCTTGTCGTAGAGGTGTTTTGGCACCATCCTGTTTCATTGCAATTCAGTAATGGTGTAAAACCTCCAAGTACCACTTTGAATGGATCAAGGTAATGCTGCAAGAGAGAGCACTCCTGTCAAGAGTGGATTTAGGAAAGCATCCAAGGTGACAAGCCTAGGCAAAGGCAGAAGTGGCAAAGAAGGTGCCAGAGTAGGGATGCTTGGGGCTCTTGGAGCTTGGGCAGTAATGTCGTGTTACTGGTGCTGCCACTGTTTGCCTGGCAGTCTGCTGATCAGGACCTGGCTCTGCAGCTCTTCCAGCTTGGAAAAGCCTCTGCAGTTGTATCAGAGATGTGTTTGTGGAGCTGGCTGAAATAATTAGTGTAGGAAAAGAAATAAGAAAGCAATCAGTGTTCTGTGTGCATGAGGTTATCAAAAGTTTGGTTGCTCACCCGCAGCGTAGTTCTGCCAGCAGCAAGACATGCAAACTGACAAATGGGGGAACAGAGAATAAGCATATTATTTTGTGTTAATCCCCAGAACCTGGGCATAGATATATAATTAGTATATCTATCTATCTATACTTGATTGGAGTTTTGTAACTGTAAATAGTAGCTAGAGATTTCTTTCGTCTCAAGGATGGAGAAGGGATTCGGGTGGAAGCAAAATAATCAATTGCCAGACAATGTATAGCTTTTCTTTCAGTGCTTTGAAGGTAATACTTGCTTTGCTAGAGGTAGCCTCTTTTTTTGAAGTAGAAAGGATGGAGAAAATAAATGCAAGTGTATGCTTACAATGAACAAATTAAAGTAACAACAGAGAGAAATGTCTTCTTTAAATGTGAAAAAAACAGTTATATAAATGGTATTTGGATAATGCAGTTTCTTCCCCCATACCAGAACTTCAAAGAGATACACCAGCACTGCAGGATAAATGGGATGAAGCAGACACATATTCAGATCTTCCTCCACCCACTGTCCCCCGCTTTAGTGTTTCTAAATGTTCATTTGACTACTTCTGAATTCTCATTTTCATCACTGAACAAATCTAAATCTGATCCAGGAACTATCAGCAAAATAGCATAAAAGATATCAATCTAGAAACATCCTAATAGTTATGCTACTGTGAAATCAATGTAATGGAGACTAGAATAATATTTCACATGTCTTTCAGTTATGTTTGGTTAGCTGATTTAACCCTATGGAAGAACTAATACTTAGCAGCAAGTCTTGTTTGTGCTGCCTTACATAACGTTGGCCAAATTGCTACAGAAGCAGCCGTGTCTGATGCAGGAGGAGAGAGGCGGATGTTCCAGATGCCAGTTTGAGTGTATATTTGTCATTTATAGCAGAGTGTTTCTAGAGCTCTAGATTAGGGTTTTTAAAGTGTTCCTACTTGAATGCTTCATCTGACAACAGTGGCAGTGGCTCTAGGAACCTGAGACCGTATGTGAGCCATTCACTCACTCTCTGGGAGCCCTTGTTCTGGGTTTGTCAGGAGTTTAGCAGGGTTAACATTAAAATCCTCCCATCTTATTGTCTGAATTCCTTACAGCCTCTGTCAGTGGCAAGCACATATTTCCAACTTCAAAATATCAATCTACATAGATAGACAGATAATGTCTGGATAGCCTCTAATTATCTGAATATGAAGAGCTGTCAAAAAGAGCCAAAGATATCCTCTGTCTAATGCCAGGTATTATTAAAATTTTCAATCTTTCTCTTGCCTTGGTGGTAAATTCCATTCTGCATTTTCCTCTTAGGAAGTGGGAAAAATGTCCTGGTTCCCCTTATCACAGCCACAGGCACTCACCAATGTGAAAAGTTGAGGCTCTGCAATTGCCCTTTAGCTAGTAGATGCTGTTGGAAAACTCTCATTACATCTTAAGAGACCTTTTTGGTTTACAGTTTGAAGCAAATGTTGCCTGCTGACATCATAGAATGGATCAGAATTCCTAAGTCAAACATAGGTTTTAAAGATCATCTCAAATGATCATCTCAAATTAGATGCTGGCAAATCAACACAAACATGTTTATTTTAGGACAGACAGAAAATGGGACATTGGATGCAGACCAGGTAGAGTTGCTTTCTCCTTTTACTGTTCCTAGGCTTGTCCTCTGCAGCAGCTGCCTTGTAGAGTGCAATTATGTTTGTGTGGGCAATGCATACACTTTATTATAATGAAACGTGTTTTATATATGATAATTTTTGTCTTCACATCTATTTAATTATTTTACCTATTGATAAAAAAATACTAAATCAAACCATTAAAAAAATTTGTTATATTATGTGAGGCATTTGAGATTCCTATTTTATCAGGACAGGTGCTTTTTTCTTGCAGATAACTTGATCAGAAATGAAAAACAGGACTGCCAAGAAATAATTTCTTCAAGAACCACATTTTATCTTTAAAAGTGCACTGAAAAAGCCAGCAAAAATTGCCAAGAAGTTTGAAGGTTAAACAATTATTCTGTCTGAAATTTCTGACTGATTTTAAACAGCAGTTCTAAGAGGAAAACAGAACTGAAAGAACTGAAGACATAATATAAAGCTGATTTATTTATCTATCTAACTATCTATTTATTTATCTACTTATTTATTTTTAAATTGAGTTAGTGGGCACTTCCACAATGATTTTGTGTACCCAGAAACCGGAATCACTTTGAGAAATTTTACGGGTCATTGCTTTACCTGAATTTATGTATTCTCTCCTGTAAAACTTAAAGAGGAAATTGCTCCCAAGATGGTAGCCTCTCCCAGCCCCCAAATCACTGCGAACTGAATTCCTCTGTAACAAAAGAGCAATGTAAAATATGACTGACTTTGAAGTAGATATTTTACCTTGTGTCTAAATTCATGTTTTATGTGCACTGATGGCCAGACACCAAATATGTTTAGACTGATACACTGAGATAGCTTTGTTGAGTGAATACCATGATGAAAGATGTTATACTAGAAATGAAAGTCATTATAGTCTTGAAAACAGGGTCAGTGAAAGAAGTTACACCAACAGCAGACTTTCATGAGACACAGGCATCTTTTCATTCACCATGGGCAGCTGCAATCCAGACAGCAAAATAAACAGAGAGAACTATGTTAGTGTTTGGTATATTACTGAATAAGACTGACTGTTTCTAGTATATATTGATTTAAATCTACAGGACTCTGAGGGAGGAACAAAAACAACCAGGACTGCCGAGAAACCTATTTTACAACTCACTGTGATTAAATGAGTAACATAATTTCATTTCTATCTGAGTGATTTATATTTGGTAATTTTCCCCCAAAATTTCATACTATTAATATGCTGACATGCTGTACATATGCTTGTCTTCTGGACAAATACTGCTGTTACTGCTGTTTCTCAGCTTTTTCAAATTTATGGGTAATCTGCGTGGTTTTTAATCCTTGGATAAAGTTAAAAATCACTTATGTTTAGGGTTTTTAAAAAAAACCAAAAATGGGTGAATATCCTCATGAAATTTTACATATAAATCCATTGTTCATTGATTGTTTGCAGGCTAGCATAAGGGATAAGAGAAAACCTGACTTTCCAGTCTGTTGACCAAGCCATCTTAAGATGATGGGGGTTTCTTAATAGTAAAGCATCCTTTTTTTGACTGATCGTGCAAATGAGAAATAGGAAAAGAACTAATATTTGCATTTTCTTTTTTTTTCTTTTTCTTTTCCCCTTTTTTTTTTTCTTAGAAGAGAAACTGATGTTTGTGTCACAGATTTTTGATATCTGTTTTTTGTCAATGTTGAAAAATAAGTGCTGCATGGGCACAGCATCAGCCCTACTGAGAAATGATGTGATCACAACTGGCATTACTAGTGGGAGGGAAGCAGAAGCATAGCATGTTGTTGCTGTGTTGACAACATGGATACTGTGTTGACCTGATGGATATCATTGGTTGAATTGTCTTGAAAGTTGAGGTTTTAATATTTTCAGTGGATGTGGAGTTAATTTTTTCCCACATTTGGGAGGAATAAATTGGTACTCTCGGTGGACAGATGTCTCATATGTGAGGAGAGGACTGTTTTATCATTGGTGCTTCTAAAGCTGATAAGAACTTAAGTAGGAGGTTTTGTATGATTAAACCTAAGCAAGTTGATGTGATTTTTTCCTGTATGGTCTGCAGGGTACTTAAAAATAATGTTCTACAAGATATTCTCTGTTTTTTTATAGCTCTTATTACTAGGTGAAAAATCTCTATTGCCTAAATGTTCAGTACATTTTTGGTGTCTACTGAGTATAACCCTGGGAGGATTTTCAATTTTTTTTTGCAGATATTTTTGGTCCAGTATAAGTTCTCCTGGGTCTTGAATGTGAGTAGGAGGTTTTGTTTCTAAAGCTTATTCTGACATGCTTAGTGGTGGTTGAGAAGTCTTTGTACACTCCTGAAGGCTAATGGTCTTGAAGTTGTCCCAGGTGTGTTATATTTGATCATGTGAATCAGAGGTGAGCTTTCATCTTTCTCCCTGTATGTTTCCTCAAACTCTTCACCTCCTGGGTGGCCTCTTGGACCCTCTTGTGTTTGAATAATTTTATAAACTCTTTAGTCTCATCTTTGAGAAGTCAAGAGGTTAATTTTTACAACAGTTTAAGTCTACCAGCAGTAGTATTAGTAATTATGTAATTTGGGCTGTTGCGGAATCCCAGTACCCAGCACTTCATGAATTAATGCCGCAAGCAGAGGCTATGGTGGGAACTTGTGGAACAGGAGCAGGGACTGCTTCATGTGGTTTCCCCCTCTGTTTCTCCAGGCAAGTATAATGTAGTGAAATGAGGCAACCAGGTGCCACTAATTGCCAGGCAGTGAGCATGAGCTTGTGTTAAGCCCACCTGTGCCTGATTAGTGCGGGCCCCCACTGCGCATGAGCAGGACCAGGGGGCCAATAAAAGGTGAGTCCTGAAGCACAGGCTCAGCTCACTCCTGAGCAAGCCAGCAGAGAGGTTAGTTGCTCTTGGAGCAACAGCACTGATCCAGGCTGGTCAGCCCTGAGGGTTTTAGGCTCAGAGCACTATTCTTGAGTTTCTGCTGGAACACCTGGTTGGGCCTTGGAGCATTGTACCCTAAGAGGTTCGTCTTGCAACATATAATCTGCCTGCTTCTCCCACCTTTGCAATTGTAATATCTTCCCTGCTACTCTGGGCCTTGGTGATGGGTGAAGTGAAGCCATCTTTTGTGCACCTGTGACTGAAAATGTTACATTCAGGGCAGCTGCAGGGAGGGGGCTGTGAGATGCCCCAGCCTCTCAACCCCATTTACTGCATATGCCCCACCCCTCATTTGGAGGGCTGCTCATAAAGTTATAAAAGAAGCCAAGCACAATCACACTTCCTCACTCCAGCTTTTTCCCCTTCTTGTTCTTTGTCTCACTCCTGACCACCACCTGAGGATTAGGACCAGAAAAGACCAAGACAACAATAAGACCACCACTGTGGTATCTGAGGCTAATGATATCTTTTCTTTCTCTCTCTCTCTCTCTCACACACACACACAGACTCCCTTGCACGCTCTCTGTCTCTCTGTTTCTCCTTTTCTTTTTAGCGTCTCTTTGACTTCATTCTGGGCTCACATGGGTAACAACTTCGTAAGTTTAAATGAGTAACACCACAATAAATTTTGGCCAATCCATTCATTTGTTATTAATAGTTAATCTGAGGGAAATGCTTTAAGTTCTGGGGAGATTGCTGTTCTGAGATTGTTGTTTTGCACTTTTTGCCAGTTTTGTCTCTTCTTTAAGGTCAGGATTTTGAATAAAGTATTATTTGTTGAAACCTCCTGAGGGTGTTTGTGATCCATGCAGAGAATCAAAACCAACCTTCCCTAAGACCATGAAACTCGGACAGGACAGTTGTCCAAAGCTCTTTTGAGTTTACTGTCCCTGTTTCAGACAAATGGCTGGCCATTGCCATGTTGCCCAACTATTTCTTCCAGGGTCTTTGTTGTTGGTCTTCTTGAGCAATAAGGTGGCTTCAGAGAAAGGCACAGAGAGGGTAAGCAAGCCAGTCTTTATATCATTTAGGCCTAAGAGACTGGATCTGATTTACTCTGTGGAGCACCTTGTAAACCTGATACCCATGGTTGAATCCTGGCTGAATGGCATGTTTTGATGAGACCTGGATTGGTAGCCTTCTTTTTGCGATGCCATTTCCTTTGGAAGGAAGTCCAGATACATGGGGAAAGAGCGAGGTGCAGCGTCCTATACCAGGAGCAATGGATTTATTTTTCCAGGCCGGGTGTAAAGGCTCTGGATGCACAACTTTCCCACCCAGCATAGTGGCTTTCATACAGAGGTACCCTGTGTGTACTGAGTAGCTGTTTTTCCAGGTGGTCTTCTTGAACTCTGTCTTCAGATTTGATGTTGTAAATTGAGATGTCACTTTCAGAAGTAGGAGATACTGCTTTCCTTGGTGGAAAAAACCTGATGTTTTTCAAAACATTTGCAATGTTGGGGAGAAAGATAAAAGGTGGTAGAAAAAAAAGCTGTAGGATTTTTTTAAAGGTAAAGAAGTAAAGAGAGTAAAAGGCAAATTTAGAAAGAGGAGAGAATGCATGTATTTTTAATTTGTGTTTTAGGATTTCAGTAAAACAGCAACAGAATCTAGCATCAGACAATCCTAGCTTTCACCTCAAAGAATAAATTACAGGCCTTGGTGACTGCAGAAAGAGAACTAGGACAAAGCAGGGTGTAATCTGCATGTGAGTAAACCACAAATAGGGGAAAGTAGTCTCTTTCTGTCTGAAGCAAAGCCAATCTGACAATTTTGTTTGTTTGGTCTTTGTTTAGTTTTATTTTTTGTTTGGTTTGTTTTATCTTTTTTTTTTTTTTTTTTTTGACTGCTTGAGAAGCAGTACAGCAATAAATGATAAAAATTATCTTTGGTTTGGCAGCAGAAAGATTTGTGTGACATTGCTGAGCCTGAAGATGCAAGGACACTTTGGTAATGCTCTTGGGAAAGGACAGTTTGGGAAGTAATCAGGATGTGCAAAAAGGACTTGGTCTTTTGATAAGGAAAAACACTAGCCAAAAACCCCTGACAACTCAGCCATTTTCCCTTCTAAATCAAGTTTCATTCTCTTCCAGAGGTCTTTTTTGAAGGCCTGGCTTACTAAGCATACTAGTACAGCTGTACTGCCGCACAAGGAAAATTGTTTGTTGAATGGATGAAAAGCCCTATTTTATTCCATACTCTGTCATTGCTCAACCACTTGCTGCCATTGCCTTGTTCATCCTTTCCCAACTTTCATAAATTAGTGCTAAACAAATAGCATTGCATCCAAAAAAGATGATGGTGGCATGCAGCATGTTTAACCAAACTCTACAGCAGTTAGTGATTTGTCTTGACTTCATAAGTAAATCAATGCACAGTTTTTCTTTACTGTCATAAGCTGAGGGTAAGGCATTATCTCAGGAGTAGAAGTAAGAGGAATGTTTGAATCAGGAGGAATTTGTTCTTGGCAGAGATGTTCTTCCAGAGCTTTCTGGAAGAATAACAAACTCCAAATTCTGCATCTTAGTTCCTTATTTTTGGAAGACAGACATAGAATCATAGAATCATAGAATCATAGAATCCTAGGGGTTGGAAGGGACCTCGAAAGATCATCTAGTCCAACCCCCCCTGCCAGAGCAGGGCCACCTAGAGTACATCGCGCAGGAACGTGTCCAAGCGGGTTTTGAATGTCTCCAGTGAAGGAGACTCCACAACCTCCCTGGGCAGCCTGTTCCAGGGCTCTGTCACCCTTACAGTAAAAAAATTTTTTCGAATATTCAACTTGAACCTCCTATGCTCCAATTTACACCCATTACCCCTTGTCCTATCACTGGTAATCACTGAGAAAAGGATAGCAATCTGAAAAGAAAACATTGATAGAATTTTGCATTGTATTAACTCTTTTTTTTGGTGAAAGTTACAGTAACATTTCATTAACATGTGCATCATGAGTTAAAATCAGTATTACAGAAGTGCATTTGTACTTGGATAGGAAACAGACACATGTTTTAGCATGGGGCTACTGCAGTACCTTGACAACTATGTTAAGAAAGCATTTCACTGGTCTTACAAAACTTGATTCTTCTTGCTTATCAGTGGTAGCAGGCAGCTGCTCTGGCATCAATAATGCAAGCATTCATGGAGTCAGTAGAAATGAGGAAAAGAATCAGATTGTCCAGAGGATCCTTTTAATTCCAGTGAGAACTGGGTCTTCTTTCAGTAATACAGACACTCTGTAATATTCTTGCCGCTCTCATAAGATGGCATTTTTGGAGGTTGTCCACCAGCTTTCCTTACTTACATTACTGTAGGGGAATGCTATGAAAGGGAACTGAGGGCTCAGGGGAGGGAGTTTTATACTGTTGTTGCTGAAATGTAAATACTCCTCTGAACTAGCAGAGTTTGGGAAGCTGCTGCTGTGATTTCCACTGAGGAGTGAAGATGACTGTGTTCAAGAAGTCAAATGGTGACCCTCAAGACCCTTTTGCTCCCCTCCTCCTCCCCTCCTCCTCTGTTTGCATCTCAAGGCTCTTTATCTCCCAAGGAATCCTATCTTGTAGTTTGTGTGATGGGGGTCACAAAATCCAACCACAGGTTTTAACAGTGGATCTGTATTATTTAGGGTTGCCAGACTTTTTGAGCAGAGAAATGTGTCAGAGAGAAGACAAATAGACTGGAAATGCTGTTGCAGTGTCTTCTTGTCACTGTTCCCATTTTCATCTGGGAACGATTGGTGAATGGGTTCATGGAGAAAGACAAGAAAAAGATGTTTGGATTTTGTTGAGCAGTAAAACCAGTCAATTCAAGGACAAATTTCTGACAGCAAGGGCACTGTAACTCCTGCCTTAAACCTTTGAAGAAGTAAGATACTGGGAAATTATTCAAATGAGAATGGGAAAGAAACCATCGTATGTGCAACTGGTAATAAATCATGATGTGGAGTTTCTCTGGAAGTACTTTTAATTGTGCCGACTGACCTGGCATTCTGAGACGAGTATATTTGTTTGTCCTTGTTTCAAAAATCTAAAAATAAACAAATAAAGAAATAAAGATTGAGCAGGGTGTAAGGGAAAGAATTTTGAAGTGATGTCTTACCACTGGGTTTGTAGGGAATTTTAGCTACTTTTTCAACTTTACAGTAATTCTTCAGATATGAAAGCAAATTTTCCTCCAAGTATTAAGAATATAAAGTGAAAATCTACAGATTAAAGTACTACTCTTATGTGATTGCAAAGTTCTGGTAAAAAAAGTTAGACCCACATAGTGGAAAATTAAAAGAAAAATCATTTTAATAAAAGCAGAATCTATGCTTTCGGCTTTTCTTTGACACATATGCTAGGATTTCAAAAGAATTACATTGAATGGAGACATGAGTCAAGATTTAAAGTTGGCAGTACAAATCAAAAAGCTATTTACTATCTCTGTTAAAAATGGTGACCATTGATTTACACATTTAATAAAAGGAAAATAACTAACACATCAATTTGTAGCTAAGGAAATGGCCTAAAATCTGAGACCATTTTCTGGTGGTACATTAATTATTATTTTTCCATAACCTCCCCAGAGGATGGAATTAATGATAGATCAGAAGATGTGAAATGTTTTATTTCTAAGGTCAGTGGACCTACTTATTTGTGTAGGAGAAGTACTTTAAGCAGATGATTTTATTTTCTCTGAGGGAAGCCTTAAAAGGAACAATTCCATTAAAAAAAAAAAACAAACAGCAAACTTTTACATTATTTTTGTAGCTGTTATGTATGCAATCAAACAGACTTAGTTTTGTAAACAATGGAACTTTTATTTGGAATTTAATTTCCTTATTTACTTAGATCAAAAGGAAAAATTGAAAGTTAGTTTGACTTCTGCTTGCTTTAATGGATCATTTCAGAGTTTCTGAACACAGGTCACGTTGATAGGGTATTTCACCTTGGAAAGACAAAGAGATTTCTTCTAAGCTTATTTCTGCAGCTTTAGTTGGCACTTGTCATAATTACTGACCTAGAGGAATGAGATGTGGCTTTGCCATTGTGGAATATATACTCAGCTAATGCTTTGCTTTGCTTAGCAAACCATAGCTTAGCTTTACTTAACTTTGATGTACTACCTGTATGTATTTCTGCTTTGTGTATATCTGTAGTACAGGCTTTAAGACATGGAATTACTTATCTGGGATCAAGATGAGCCAGCAGGAGGAGCTTTGTGTTACAAAATAAGAACGAGTACATCTGAAGCCCCTGAACCTCCATGGGTCAGACTTTGTGCATAGATTTCCACCTGCCCAGCACTCCTTCATTTTATGCATTACCAGTTACTCAAAAGTGGAGAAGTGGAATGTTCCAAAGTTCTGGGTTTTATTATTTTTTAATTTTGTTCTGTGGTGCTATATATATATATAGCAATATTTACTACCTTTTTCTAGCCGTGTGATGAAATTATTATCGTTCTTTGTTTCCTATTTCTGGCCTTACTGAAAGACTTTGTGTCCTGTTTAAATTTCTTTTCCACTCTTTTAGTGCATGCAGAGGTATGTGTGTTGTAGCATATTTAAAAGACACACGTTTTTTCGTGTGATAAACAAGTCTCCTGCTTAGTGCTGACAGCTGTATAACTCTGATAGGTTTGTGTGGGAAAGCACTCAAGAACATTTAGCTGGCTTACTTAGAAATAAAGTCAAATATTAGCAGAGCTATATACTCTTGTAAATATTATTTATATAATAAAAATTATTTATAGAGGAAATCAATTATATATAAATGATGCCAGAAGACTCTTCATTAATTTTTTTTTTGTAACAAGCAGCAAGCTAACAGTAACCAAAACTCAGAAGATGCACCATGTAGCAGAGTGGGTTTGAGGAAGTGTAGGAAGTACAAGGGGCATCCATGGCAAGGGGTGGACTGTGGAGTGCCCTCCTGTGCTGGATGCTGTGGGGTCCAGACAGCTCTGAAACCAGTATGAGCACCCACCCATCATGTGCCAGCCCCAGCAGCACACAACCTCTGGAGTGGCAGGCAGGGAGATGCTCCTGGGGAAACAACAGGAGGGAGATGCTGCTAAAGGCACATGTAGGTAGAGGTTTCCTCCTGAAAGGAGGCACTCTGCCCAAATTGGGCAGCCTTCTGCAGGCACTGCAGCTGAGTGACCCATGCTGGAGCATGGACACCTCCAAGGGACAGTGGCTATGGGTGGCTCATGTTGGGGCAGTGCTGGCTTAGCTATTGGTGGTGTTTTTGTTCTCCAGTCATCAAACCATCATTCAGAAGTTGGCATTAGATGGAAGTGAAGTAAATAAAATCTCACCAGATGGGACCACTTTGCCTGCAAGAAAAAGTATGAAAGAAGAACTCATAAACCTAGAGAGTTTGTGTCTAGCACACTGCCATTGAAAGCACATATTTCTCTTTGCATTTACTGTGCCATAATCTAGTAACTTTACAGCTATTTAGCAGTTACCAGCTTCCCTCTTCCTTTTTCTGCAAATTATTTCTCTTTTTGGCTTCACTCTCCCAGTTTGTCGTTTTGTTTTTAAGACAGAGTTAACTGTTTCTAGCATCCACCTATGTGCTGCCATCAGTCATCGAAATCCCCAATTCCCTCAAAACACAAAGCAGTGAGTGAAAATGGCAAAGACTTGGTGTCATCATAGCAGAAGGGAAGCACCAAGCAATAGGGATGCTTGGCTTCTTTGGAGAATTGGGATGTTGTCTGTCACTGTAATTATTTTTTTATGACAATAGCAGGCATTTTGGGAATAGAGAGCAGTGTTTTTACACTGAATAGCATATTCCTTCCTACTCTTACACTGAAAATGCAGAGGAATTTCTTTATACATCAGATATTGTATTCAGGCTAAAATTAGATATTTTAGCACTCTTTATAAAAGGAGGATCCTGATTATTTATTAGTACTCAGAACCTGTGTCTATTGCTAGCAAGACTGAATATACTGAACCTTTGAACTGTGGCAGTAGATGCTGATAAAGCATTGTAGGTAGCTGCTTAAAAGATGTAAAACTTACCAGTTCTCCATCTAAAGCTTCCACCTGTGATTAGATATGCAGAGCTCTATCAGCTAACTTTAAGATATTTTTCTGCAAAAAATGGAATATTGAAAGACAGATGAAACATTGACTTTATTAGCTACCTGAGTACTGCAGCAGTTGCCTGGATCAAGGCGGAGAGCTGGAAGCATTTCCAGCTCTATGGGCTGCCTGTCAGGCTTTGTATTAGAAATGGTACTGATCCTTCTCAATCTCTGGGCAGATCATCGGTGATACTTTTGGTTAGGCAAACCTTGAATGCTTGGTTCAGTAACGTTTCCAAACAGAAATGGGAAGAAGTGTGAGGAGAGATGATAGAAAATAAAGCATACTGAAAATGATTGGTTCTGCAGAAACTGTTTTATTTTTTCCAGTACCTAATCCTATGTATGTGAACAAATCTGTGGGCCTAAGGGTAAAAGTAGGGGAGAAAGATAAGTGGATTTAAGAAAAAAACCCATACTGTATTGCAAAAGAAATGCATTCTTGTTAAGATTACAATGCTAGCTAATGCATACTGTGATTTCTCATTATTTTAGACAAATAACATAATTTTTTTCCCATCTGATAACATTTTCACTTAAATTTTTTCACCTCTACTCCTCTACTTTTTGGCATTGTGAAATTTTAGAGACTTATGCTTCTGCTAGCTTCCATTTCATCTTAATTATGATTTCTCCAAGATTTTTTTTAGGTGTTGCCCAGCTACCAGAATTACTTGAAAGAGCATACTAAAATATGCAAAGTCAATAAAACAGAAATGAATATGTTTAGAAGTTTTAGTTTGACTGCCTGAAACTAAATCTGTTCCTAATTTATCAAACTGGATTGTGGTCTCATACTGTTTATATCAATTATAACTCCCCTGTTACTATATAACAGTATAACCAGCTAAGTGAGAATTTAATTAAGCTCGTACTCTTTGTTTTCAACAAGATTTTCTGTTTTGCCATTTGTGTAAGAGTAAATTATGGTATAAAAAGAATTAGTATTTTGTGAACAGTGGCAAATATGGCATCTAAAATTTCTGGCTATCATTTTGTGATAAGTCAAGCTTGTAAAACAGCTTGACTATAGAGTTTAAAAGGGCATGAGAGATTTGGCTTTCATGCATGATAATGGAAGGGGACTTCCACTTTATCTTCCTCCCCCAACTCCCTGCGTTATGTAGTCTGTACAGCAGCAACAGAAAAATGGTACCTTTTTTTTCCCTTTAAGTGGGATGTCTGCTTTTCTTTTTTTGTTTTCTTGTGTCTTTCAAAATTATTTGTATTTGATAAAGATATACCAACTCCAGAGGGTGTAGTTTTTGTATCTTTACAGAAAAAAAAATTCTCATGCAAAAAAATGTCCTTAAACTTACAAAGAGGAAGGAATTCACTAGAAAAAAGTACATTGTTTCTATAATTTTACATGACAGCCAGGGAAAGATAATGTATTCCAGTAATATTGATAGAAGTGAAATGAATCAGCAAATTTAATCCCTGAGGCCATGAATCTACAGGATGAAAGCTTAAGCAAAAACCACACACAGGTCTCTAGTAATATCGCTGGACATTGTACTGTTAGGATTTGTTGCCAGGAGTCAGGAGAATTTTTTGGGGTGTAGTAGAGAATGTGTTTTCTCATACGAAGATATGAATGAAAATGCCATGATCTCAAAAAGAAGCATTTGCATGGTTTTTATATACAGTAAAAATGTCTCAGGAATAAAAATTATGTCTGTGGTAAAAAGAAAATTATAATTGGAATAATAATAATTTCACCTAGAAATAAATGAGGTGATAAATGATCTTTTTTCCTCTGCTTCAGTACAGTGATGACAAATATTGCCTGCCTTGCAAATGTAGTTATCTGTCTCTTGTGAGAGCTGTTTTTTAGAGAAGCGATGACTGTAAAAGGTGCCACTGAAGGCCCCACTTTCTGTAGTGATCTGTTTTTAAATGTAATGCTGTCATCTTTAATTCATTATTCTTTCCATTTGTAGCTAAAACTTTCACTAATCTATTCCTTTAGGAAAAAGCTGCTCACAGAGGTGGACTAGGTACAAAATAATGCTGAGATTTGTCCATTAGTACCCAAGGTGTAAAAAATTACAACTCCGAGCTGTGGAGCTCAGTTTCAGATTTCTCCTGTCATATTGGCAAAATAATTACAGTGTCTGTACGATGTATATAATTAGCTGTTGTCATGGGAGTTCAGAAGTACTTTTATGAACATTTAGAAGAATGAGTATTGGAACTCTGAAGCCTTGTGATACCTAATTTTCTCTCTGTTTCCTCTTCATGCTAAGTACTGATATACCTCTTTCAGATGCTGTTAGAGTTTACTGGCATACATTGGCTTATTCCAGGCATCAAGGGTTAATGATATTTGTTTAGCCTGTCTGTGACTCCTCAGAGCTTACTGATTGCTAAATCATGTTGCTGACATAGCTGTGCTGCACCACAAGATAGTAGCACCTGTAGAATTTTGAGATATGTAACTATCACCAGATCTGAACATCCTGTGTTTCAGAATTAGTTGCTCTTTGTCACCTACTTGGCATTTTGGTGAAGGTATATTGCTTTCTTTAGCATAAGTGGATAAAGTTATGAATTATGATTCCCGATGCAAGGAAATGGATGAAATATACTGAATTGTCTTTGAGGAGGCTCTAAGATTGCTGGAATACTCTTGGAGATAAAGCCATTGCTCATATATTTCTGAAGTCATTGATCTGTGCTTATGATCAGAAGACATCTCTTCCATATAAACTCTTGCTGACCCAGTTTTCAAGAATTTTGTCTAGCGTGTAATATATTTTTACAGTTTCTGGAGCTGTACCTAACATTCAGAGTGTGACTAGGTATCTCATTATTGAGGATTACCGCTTTGTCATGAAGATTATTTACTAACTACCTACACATCACCTGTAAAACAGTCCAGGATAAAATAATTGTTAAATAACTGATTTGTTTTCAGCATTGGAAAATAGAAAGCTACACGGCAGCAAATGTAGGATACAACAAGTGAAGGCTGTTTACACTTAGGTTTAGTTATCCTTAGACCAGCTCCAAAGCTTCTCTGGTTCTGTCTGGTGGTTTGCAGCATCCATCTAATCATAGAGCTGGGCATCATGTTCTCTAGCACAGGAAACCTCTTCTTACGCAAACTCTCCATTTTTATTAATGGAACAGAAATCTGATCTGGATGTGTACGTTTTCTTTACACTCAGTCTGACCTGTGGTTCTGTTCAGGTTTACATCATCCTAATATTTTTCTCTTTTCTTCCCTGGATACAGCCATTCCTAGGTCTGATGGAAGAGATAGTTATTAAGTCCCCTTTCCCTGGACTGTTGAAAGACCCCGTGCTGTGTTACATTATTCACCTACAAACTGCCAGCCTAATGTGAGGTGAAACACTCTCCTTCACTGGTCAGGGCAGTGTTAATGTTCCACAGGGAATCTTTTCAGTCTTTGAATCTTATGTTGTATGTTATAGCTGTAGCCTGTCAGTCTTGCTTATGCAGTCATTTCAGTGGAATTAATACCTGTGGCATAGTGGCTCAGATCAGACATGGTGAAAATCAGCTACTTTTCTATGTCTGACTTTTAATCTGCCACTGCAGTAGTGAGAGACTATTGGATAGAAGCCAAAATGTATGCCATTTATGCCAAGTAGTTTCCTCTTTTTTTTTTTTTTTTTTTTTTTTTTTTCCTTTTCTTTTCTTTCTTTTTTCCATCTGAGAAAGAACAAACCAAAACAGGGAACATTTCCACCTGACCTAATGAAATTTGCTTTATGCTGGGTGTTGTAAGGTTTCTCTGTATCACTGGCCAGGCAGCCAAATCCAGTCAGGAAGAAGGAATGAGGTAGCTAAATTTCTGCAATATACATTGGCAAAGATTTGTTGGTGATGGTAGAGCATTAGACCTTTGGTTATGCTACCTGGTAAAGAAATGTACGATGCAGAAATAATGTTTAACTAAACTTCAGATTATTTCTCTGGTTTATTTAAGAATTTTTCTGGTTTATTCAAGCAGCCAGGCCTTTGAATTAACTGCAAGACAAGATTTTTTCACTTTAGCTTTCACAGAGGTGGTGTGAAGCTGCTTCTGAAGTGCAGGACTTTTTTTTTTTTTTTTTTTTTTTTGGTACCACTTCATAAGGTCAGCAGTGTCTTTAGATTTGACATAGAGTAGTTCATCAGTCTCCTCAGAAATGTATTGAAAATATTATCTTATGGAGGTATTCTTCTTCTACAAACCATGCCTGGTTTCCATTGATATTTCTAGTATGATCCAGAAACATTTATTAGGAAGTAGTATTTAGTCATATCTGTTAATGTGGTTGTCTCTGTGTTTCCATTTATTTCTGTGCATGTGAACCATGACATAGCAAAAAAATTAGAGAAGATCTCTATTGTAATAACTGTGAAGAGTACATTTATATTTCTTGCTTATGTTGGAGTGTCAATTTAGCCATTGCACTCCCAATTCTGGAAATTCTTTATTTAGGCTGAATGTGGCCATTTATTTTTAACATTTTGTGACTTTTCTAATTTTGGCAGTTGTTTTCTTCCAGTTGTAGCTACTAAGATTATGAACATAACTGGATTTGGGGTTCGAACTTTGACAGTGATTCAAGATTGGGTATGTTAAAAAAGAGATGAAAAGTATTCCTCTAATTTGGGGGGGGCTATCTTGTTCCTTTCACTTGCTAAATTGAACATCATTATTGATGATACAAATGTAATTTCCTAATATAAAAGAAAATATTAAAGAACAGACAATAGTTCAGCTTTTATGTTCTATTTCTCTGTTTAAATCTTTAATTAATGCATCACTCTATTAAAGCACATATAGTTTGATAGACAACAATAAATTAATTCAAGATTTGTGCCCATTATGTGAAGTAATCTGGGTTTTGCCTTTCTTTGGAACCAACAGGAGGCTTGACTGGATGACCTCCAGAGGTCCCTTCCAATCTAAATTGCTCTATGATTATATTAAGTGGAGAAACTAGCCAAAAATGTCATCGCTTAATTCAGAGGAATTTTCTTGTGCTGCGTGTGGTATATACAGTGTCTAGATACATTTCACAGTAAAAAGGTGCTATTCTGATGCCTGGAAACTTCTGACAAGTTTTCAGGGGTTCTGAGTACAGTGTTATTTCCTTTGGGTACCCAATCTTCCACACAAATTGTTCCACTGAAAACTTTTGAGGAGGAAAAGCTTTGCGGTGTGAAAGGAGTGAAAAAGGAGGTGTGAAATAAAATATCACAATCTTTTCAGCAAGTAATGACTGGAAGCTTCTGTGAAATACCATGTAAATTAGTTATTGAATTCTTTTAATAGTTGCAGTGCAGTGATACATGAAACACCCTGACTTTTAAAACAGAGTGGAATAATTTTCTCTCTATGTTCATCCTACTGGGATTAATTTAATCTACTACATTTCACTCTTCCTATACCTGTATAATCAATCCCTATAATTAGAACATAGCTGTGATTAAGAGTTACACATGAAGTCATATCACTAGTCCATGAGTATCTGGGCCTACATTATTCATTAAATCAATAAAACATTATAAAATAATTACAATATTTAAACTATGAAGAACTCTATGTTGAAAATCAGGATTATTAACAATATTAAAATTGCCAAGCCTAAAGATATGCTGTACTACTGGTCTCTATTTCAAAATTGCTTTAACTTTTACATAATATTGTTTTAAATACAGATGCTATATTAACGTAATATCAGTTTATAATTAATTACTTTTATACTGACCAGAATTATCAGTAGGATTATTTTTTTCATTTCCATAACAAAGAGTGTGTGTGTGAAATTCACCTGAGAATTTCACAATAACAAAGACCTTGTGTGTATTATCATTTCCACATTGCTATACTCACAATCCTAAAAGAAATCCATAAAAATCTCTGGATAACAAAACACAGCTGCATTTTGAAAATAAGGTTTGGATTTAGAGAAAAAAACATTGTGAAAATACTGAGAAAAATGTTTGACCTTGAACAGTACACAGAAAGGCAATGAGAAGTTTTAAATGATTGTGCTAAAGGTGAATCTGCTTGGCTATGAGGTTAAATTCAAGTCTTGAAACTGGAGAGAAATTATATGAAATCATTTTATCTTTTCTTGTTTCAGTCTTTGTGTAACAGAGGGCAAATTTCTTACTGACCTTCTCATGTGAAGCCCTATCTGTTATCAAAACAGGTCAAACTTCTGAGAATCGCCATGAAATTACTTAACACACATCACTTTCTTGAATTGCAGTTGGAATTAAAACCCTATAAGAGAACGAACTGCTTCAATCTGTATTCCATGAATCTAACAGGGGATTAGTGTTCCTAAAAATGTCTGTTTGTAAAATGAGGCAGTGGGAAATAAACCCTCTCTCTATTTCTGTTTGGCTTGGGGGAGTGCTAAGGGTAAAATACATTCCATTTTAATGTCAAAAGTTGAAAAGAGATGAGAATGATGATGACTATTACTGTTGTTGTTGCTACTACTAGATTTCATACATGTGTCCTCTTCTACATTAATGTGCAAACTTTGCATCTCACATCTGTGCCCTTTGTCTTGCCAGGAGGTTTGTTTGGAGTGAAAGGGAAAAGAAAACTTGGGCTGTCCCTTTCACAACAGCAGGTACTTTATTCTTTATTCTGGAAGCTGTACCCAGGTTGCTAGCACTGTTCTTCCTCAGGGTTAACGTAAAGGTGGTAGTCTTAGTGACCACCAAAATGGGACCACTTTGTGAAGCTGGAAATCACTATGTGGCTTTCAAAAGTTGAGGTGGAAGACAATGCTGTGTAAAGGATATCGGGATGAGTTCCCACGCACAAAGAATTATTGACAGGATTTGTAGATGCTTGCATGCATTGACTCTAGTGGCAAAGAAAAAAACAAAGTAGGAGAGAGAGAGAGAGAGAAAAAAGGGAAAGGGAAAACTCTGCCTAGTGGTTAGCTGGGAGAAGAAGCAGACAAGCATCTTTCCCTGAGTGTCCTCTCTAATTGAGTGGGTGGCCTTCCCTTTAGGCCTACATGGGTTTTTTTCAGGACCTGCTCAGACACCCAGATGATTGTTCTTCATGTGATGCTGTTAGTGCTGACCTGAAGCAAGTTTATGTCAGGGGCAGCTGCTGCACTTTCCTTGGATGTTAATAAGGGTGCTTATTATTGGGTCCCCTAATGCAAACCAAAGACCAGAATGAAGAGAGAAAAAAGAGAAAAAAAAGAGGTGACACCCACATCAGTGGCAGACCTTTCTTATGAGAACATACCACAGCAACACTGGGCAATCTCTGAGCAGTACAAAAGGCTGCCGTCCCAAAGATGCTGTGCAACAACTGAAGTAGTAATTTCATTGTGTATTAAGGTCTTTCGGAATGTATTAGCCTGTGATCTAGAAACCTTTGGGAAAGGCAGGTGTTGCAAGTGGATAAAGAAAGAGTTTTGTGCTAGAAAGTTTTTCTTAGCCTCATGACAATTGAATTCTATGGATTTTTTCTTGGTTTGCACCTTCAAAGTTTAGATTGTCTTAACATGGTTTTGTCTTCTGACATCATATACTTCTAGGTATGTTGTTTCTATGATTAATAAAATTTTCCAAGGAGGTGTTATGTCCCATTCTGGCAGCTCTCCTAAAGAAAGTCTTTCTCCTTCTTTCCATTGTTAGCACTCTGTACACAGTCACAGTGTTTCATGGCAGTAATTGAGAAGCTCCTTTCCTTGGCAATTTCTTCTGTTTCTTCTCTGGTTTGCCTGAAAATATATGCTTAAGAAAAAACAATTTCCTAAAAAACATCCATTCAGGTTATTAGGTTTCTGTAATTGGAGTCATACTATTCAGTTGTTTCAATTTACCAGGGCTTTCCTTTGCAGCAGGTTTTGTCTTGAGGTGCTAAATGATACCATTGATCTAGGTGCTAGTGATCTGTGCAAAGGAAATTCAAGCTTCCTTTGTTCAAGCTCTTCTCTGTTCTCATTTTTTCTAATTTTTTTCACAGACCTTTTCTGCTTTTTCAGGATAAGGTCAGGGAGAGCCATGCCCTCCTTCCCTGGGAAGCTGCTGGGTTACTGAGTACAGTACCCTAATTGCTCTCTGAAACTCATGCACCACAGCACACAGAGAGGCAGTTTGCTGAGCTGTGATACATTTTTGCTTCTCACCTTGATCCCTCTTTTTGCCTTCTTCACTTTCTGTGATAACCACAAACACAGATTTCCAGTGCTTCTTAATGTGTTATTAAGGCTGCTCTAATGGGTGCAAAATTCCCTTGGGTCAGTATGTCAGAGACATAGTTTTATCAGGGCTTAGACTTCCTCACGGTTTTGGGTGGTTCTTGCAGTAATGCCCATGGCTACATTAGGAAGAACAATGCCAGAAAGCTGAGCGAGGGGATCCTTCCCCACTACTGACACCAAATCTGGAGTGCTGGGCCCAGTCCTGGAGTCCCCAGTAGAAGAGAGACATAGATTTACTGAAGAAAGTCCAGTGAAGAGCCTCAAAGATGACTGAGGGACTGGAACATTTTCCATTTGAAGAAAGGCTGAGAGCTGCAGCTGAAGAGAAGACTTAAGGGAGGTGTTATTGACATGGGATTTGGTTGGGTTTTTTTGAGATGGGGAGAAAATAATTGTATAAGCTATTCAAGAAATGTGCACACAATAGATTCACACAATGTCGTTGTGGTGCTTGATTCTCTTTCTTTTCCTAATGATTGCAGCCCTTTTATTTTCCTTTTCAACCACTGCTATAATTTGTTTTTTCAAAGAGCTGTTCACAGAGACTCCTGTGACTTTTTCTGAGGTTGCAGTAATGAAAGTGAAGCCTGCTTTTTTTAATTGTTCAGTTAAAGTTGTTTTCTCCATTCTTTATATTTTGTATTTATCGTATTGGATTTAATCTGCAATTTTCTGTCCCATTCATTCTAGTGTGAGGCACTTCTGCAATTTCTTCTGTGTGCTATTCTTTTTAATACTCTGAATAATATTAAAAACCTATCAAATCTTTCCACATCACTGTTCCATTCCTCTTTATGAAACATTTCAAAAGACATTGAACAAATTCTCTGAGTACAACACAGTCACTTAATTGTAAAATTTGACCATTATTTGCTGTTTTTTCACTTCCTATTTTTATCTTTAACCTATCCAATTTACCTCTAATTCTCTGGAACTGTCCCAGTGTCTGGAAGTTTACTGAAAATTAACATAATAATCCGGAACTTTTAAGCTGGTTGAACATAGTTTATTGGATCTGCTATTTAAAAATATCTCAACATTAGTGTTTGTCTCTATATAAACTCATGAGCTAATATTTTGGAACAGAAAACTACTGATTTTTTTTTTTACAGTAAAGTAAATGTATTATTAATTTTTCCCTTTGAAGGGAACAGGCATTTTATTTGATGGTTCTACTTTTCCTTTATTATAATAGTTTTACATTATCTTTTTATAGTTGATCAAATTCACTGTTAGACTTCTTTCCTGCCTAACATACAGAAAAACCTCCTTGGATTTCCTGAAATGCAGTGTTTAATCTTCTGCCTTTACTAGCTTGTTACAATTCTGATTTAAACTAATTGCTGTCATTGCTCATATTTCCCATGTATAGGCAAGCATGCATATTTTAACATTGACTTTCACACTCTTTCTAGGTTAGGCTTTTATGCTATTTATACTTCTTTCACAGCTGTGTATGTTTCTTAATTTTTAGGGCAACTTTGAAATTTGTTTCAATATATGTTCTTATTAGACTCTTCAAATTCAGGTTCAAATGCTTGAGTGTTGTAAAATACCCTTCTTAAAAATCTGAGTAAAATTATTTTTTATTTTATTGCTTTGGACTTCAGTCTGTTTACATATACAGTATAATAATTTGAATCTCTTTTAATTTTCCATCTTTAAAGGGAGCTTATGAAATCTGTGTAGTTCAAACCCCTGCCATGGGCAGGGACACTTCCCACTAGACCAGGATGCTCAGAGCCCCATCCAACCTGGCCTTGAACATTTCCAGCAATGGGGCATCTACAACTTCTCTGAGCAACCTGTGACAGTGTCTCACCACCATCACACTGAAGACTTTCCCTCTTCCAATGTAAAGCCATCACCCCTCAACCTGTCACTACATGCTTCTGTAAGAAGTCCCTCCCCAGCTTTCCTATAGGTCCTTTCAGATACTGGAAAGCTGCTATAAGGTTTCCCTGGAGCCTTCTCTTCTCCAGGCTGAACAATCCCAACTCCATCAGTCTGTCTTCATTGGAGAGATGCTCCAGCCCTCTGATCATCTTCATGGTCCTCCCCCTCTGGACTTACTCCAACAGGTCCATGTCCACCTTCTTATGTTTGGGTTCCCATAACTGGAGAAAGTACTTTTTAAATTTAATTGCAGTTTTCTTTACAACTGTGTGGTATTGTTCTGAAGGGAGTGAAGCATAGTCTTAGCCAGAGTTAAATATGTCTGATTTTACTTTTATGGTGGCATGGGAAGACAATGCTTTGGGATTTTGGCTTTATGGTTTTAACATCATGCTCTAATCCCTTTCTCACTGTCCCTAGATAAAAAAACCAACCAAACAAAAAACCAACCAAACAAAAAAAACCCCCAAAAGAACGCTAACTATGATGGTCAGGAATTATTACCGCTGTTCATGGGCAAAACAAAAGAGGGAAGAATAATAAAGATGAAGAATTTATTTTTTCATTCACTTGTCTGATCACTAAAAAACCCAAAGGTATATCTTACTGTCATCTAATACACTTAGAGACTGCAATCCCTGCAAGCATATGCCCTTCTTGGGCAATACAGTGCCTCATGCAGTTGCTTTCTGCTTGCAGGGACCTATCAGCATCATACCAGAACAAATCTCTCTTAGTTTCTTAGAACAAATCTCAGACTACTTAGGCTATACTGTGGTTGAAAAAAAAAAGATGGAAAGAGAAGAAATAAGTGAGGAAGAGAAGGATAGAACAAGCAGGCTTTATGGCGTGAACCAGAGTCTTTCTTTACCAAGTGAATTGAGGAATTATCTCAAAAGCTAGTAGAGATGGTGGTAGCTCAGTCCTTCTTTCTGTAGCAGAAAGGACCAAAAATTGTTATGGACCATTGGGTCTCTGCTGATGATCCATGGGTCACTCCTTCTACATCCTTTATCCCTGCTACTGAGCCCATTCAGTTAAAAAAAGAGATTTGGTGACATAGAAAGCAATCTCAGTAGACAGCATGCAATCAGAGTATATCTTGATTATTTCAAATGTGAATTTTTTTCTGGAGTCTTTTATATTGTTATCATATTAATCTGTGATTTAGCAGCACATTTGGATGTTCCTTATTGCACAGTTATTTTAAAATATCCATTTTCCTGCAGTCAACTTGCTTTTATTCTACCCTATTTTGCTAATGGTTGTGGTTAAATTTTTGGCAGAGTCTGTGATGACTTTTTTTCCTGATGACATTTAAACCCAGACCTCAGCACAAAAGGATTATTAGTTTGAGACTTCTTCATGATAAAGAACAAGGCATGATTTACAGACTTGTTTACTAACTCTGTAATAATTATTGGAAAAGAAAAGTTTATGTTTGGTAAAAATGCATGAAGTAATAATTTATTGTGGACATAATTTTATGGAGCAAATCACAAGCAAAGTCTTCCTTTTTGATTTCCTTCTTGGGGTTTATGATATACCTGACATTGAATAAACATTGATTTATATGAATTGAAACTTGCATTCCTGTATATTTTATCCTGTTGCCGCTGAAAGTTGAACTTTCCTCTCCCTTCCCTTCCAAGTTATGAGACCATCCCTTCCAACTGCATGGTTTGACAATGCTTTCTGTTCATAGTTTCCTTAGACTTTCAGTTCTTTTCCTTAATTATATTGCTTTATTTTAAAGTCAGTGAGGATACTGTCATACAGTTTTCCCTTTCCCATTCCCTTTCCCATCCCCTTAGTGCTATCAGAGAGTACATCCCTGCCCTATTTTTATTATTGGGCTATGGACAAGGTTGTCTATGAATTTGTTTAATCTTTTCTTGCACCTTCTGGTACATTGTGACCTCCAGTGCCAGCAAGCTCATGAAGGTCACTATCTGCTAGGTAAAAATTTACTTCTTTTTTATCTGTTTTGAATCAATCTTCTACTAGTTAAATTTAGTGCCCTTTTGTTCTAGTGATGCAGAGTTTAGTGAACAACAGTTCCACTTTCACCTCATCCAATGCTTTCATAATTTCGGCCTTTTTATAGACATCTCAGAGCAGAAGTTGATTTTAGTACTCATTGTAGTTTTTGTATTATGTGGGTAGCTTGTTTTGTTTTTTGGATACTGCCTGTCTTTTTGAAGTCTGAGTCTGAAGATTTGAGGTCTGGAATTCAGCAGAAGTAGAATGGCAAGAACCTTTACATATTTGCAATCTTTCCTCTGCCTACGCAAATTTTTAGCATGCAGTTACAGCTTGTATAAATATCCTTCTGTCACCTTAATGCATGCATTTTATTACACCATGAGTATATATTGTTTGTAACTATTTTGTAAGATTAGTAGGTCATGCCAATTTTGTTATGAAATCTGCTTGTGTAGGAGAACTGGGGTGTCCTCTTTTGTGTGATAACATATGCAGGCAACATTTGAAATCAGAAGCTATAATCTGTAGTGAAATGAGGCAACCAGGTGCCACTAATTGCCAGGGAGTGAGCATGAGCTTGTGTCAAGCCCACCTGTGCCTGATTAGGGAGGGCCCCCTGGTCCTGCTCATGTGCAGTGGGGGCCCACCCTAATCAGGCACGGGTGGGCTTAACAAAAGCTCATGCCCACTGCTTGGTAATTAGTGGCACCTGGTTGCCTCATTTCACTACAATAATCCAAGTGACTTCCAAGAGAAAATTCTTTAATTATGTGATGATTTTTTACTCCTTCATTCCATAAGGGGAAACTGGTCTTGAAAAACCTCTGAAAGTGATCCTGTAGTGGGTTGGCCTCCTTAGTGTGAACATTTGTAGCCCAGCAGTTTAATTATGAGAGCGGGGTCTTTTCTGGTTACAAAGTGAAAAACCAGCACTATTTTCCCAAGCTTTTAGCTGTCTTTACACTTATGTCTAAGAAGTTTTCTCTAAGAAACTACAGATATTTTATTAGCTGTAGCCTCATTACTGCTGTTTGTTCCCTAACTAAAACTGAAACGGCACATTTAGATTTGCATGCCTGCTTCAGGGCCAAGATGTCCTGCTCCTCAAGGGGAAATTCTGGTCAGAATAACATTGAGTGAATTGTACATAAGGCAAGCCAGTTATAATTAACCATTTAACACAGACAGTCTACTTGGGAAATTGTGTGTCATTGTTGGAATGTAATTTGTATAAAGTGAATGATTTGCATCATTTTGTACAGTTCTCAGTGGCAGCATCTCAAAAAGACAACATCACCTGTGATAATCTATAAAAAAGACAATTAAAAAGACAATTTTAATATATAAAATATGTTAAATTTTCTACTCCAGATACTCTTCAGAGTTAAGGCAATGCCCCTCAGTGTAGAAACTTGTGACACTAGGGAGATGAGATTTCTGAGAACAGCCATCAGGATAGCTGATGACTTCATCAGAAGCTGAAGTGGCCAATATATATGTGGGCGTGCTGGAACAAAAATGCCATAATTGAAAATACTCAGATTTGGCATGATTTAAAGAAGGAACTACTTCTCCATTGTGTACAGTCAAAATATTTCCAATTTGCAAGATGCATAAAGATGCCTTCCTATAGTTTTATGTTGTGTTCTGTGACAAGAATGAATGTTTGTGAGTAGTTGTGATCATCAGTATATCTCATGCCATGCTGTCATTATAACATTTGGTGTCCAAGTTTCTCTAAAGGCATCACTGCATCAATCTGTATTAGAACATTTGTTGCCCTTCTGAAAGGAGCTGCACAAAATCTGAAGAAAAATAGTCTGTTACATACCCATCTAGACAGCCTCAGGCTGGCAGCTCATCATCCTTTAAATCCCGGTGGAAGAAGCTGCTTTTACATAGTAGATGAAAATGTGGCACTGCTGAAGTGTGGGACAAAAGATACCCAGAGCAGAAGAGTCTTGTCTAACAAACAAGAATGATTGATAATAGTCCTGGATATTCCTCAATCAAAGTAGGAAAACCATATAGTTCTCTATAAGATGCTACAGACATGGGTATATGTATGGATAACATAAGCTCATCAAAAAAGTACCTGAGAATCAAATTCCTAGAGCTATCTAAATTGAGATGAGGACAAAAAGTGTGTTTCAACTAGACAGTGATTCAACTAGTCCCAGTGATGACTCACATCAAAGATTGCTTCCAACATAGTTTCAAAACAGTGACAGGCTTTGTGGTTACTGCAACAGGCTGCTCTTTAATAGAGTCCAAAACAGTGCACTGTAAATTAATCCTGTGTTGGTGACAGCTGGACACACCAAGTGTAGATATGCAGTGATGCACTTCAGCAGCTCTTGTAATAGGATAGTAGGGTCCTTCAGAGCTTGGTGTCACTACTTCTTAATGTTTGTATCAGCATTAGTTTGCTTATTCTTACAAAAAGATTATGAAAAGAGTCAAGGGCCACTGTCCATTCTGCAGACAGTAACTCAGTCTAGAAAGCCTGTCTCCTCTTTCCACCTGAAGAACCACCCTACTCAGAAGCCTTTGAGTATCATCTTCTATGGGATCAAACTTAAATACATCTACATTTTGAAATATGTTGAAAGGTCCTGACCCTCACATACTATATGTCTGCTATCAAGATGAAGGGTAGAGGCATCCTGAGTCACAGTGAAATTTTTTTAAAAAAAAGGAACCTCTGTGATAAATAGACGTCTCAGTTCCTTGGCTCAATAGACCATTCCTGGAAATAAGAGAAAAGGAGTGTGGCCAAGAGTCAAGAACCATTGACAGCAGTGATTCCTAAATGCATTTGCAATGTAAGTTTCTGTCTTAGCATGACTGATGCCTCTCCAGCTTTGAAACAGCATCCTTAGACCCAAATTTCAAATATAAGAACTGATGGGTCAACTTGGTATCAAACAGTTACAGTCCAGTTGAGACTTTGATGTTGAGGAGTGGAGAATTTGAGGTCTGAATGTGTAGTATCAAAAAGGGACTGAAACTTCCAAAAACTGTGTCTTTGCTGGTTGTGGAAGGTTGAAATCATCCATTTATTTAGACCAGGGAAAATAGTATAACTTAAAGAATGGATACTTGTTTACAGCAGTATAACAAATTTGGATCTGATAAAAGCACTGCAAAATATCAAAATCTTTTTTATGTTCTTAGTAGTCTGTTTTATATCAAAGTTGGAAAGCAACACATTGTCTCATATTATATAAGATATTACATATTATTGAACCAAAACTGAGTTTTAGTAAGTACTTTGCATGTGTCTCACTTGTAGGGTGGATCTCTTAGTGTGGCTATAAAGTCAGAAGTCAGACCATATTCAAGCACAGAAAATATACAAATTCTAATTTTTTGAAAACAAAAGATTTAGAGAAGGATCATTTTTATTTTCTAATGATGAAATTCTCACAAATATACACATACCATCTTCCCCCTACTCAATGAGAAATCTGAACTTAAAAGAAAAAACTTTTTTTTTTTTTTCATTAAGAGCCACTGGAATGGGAAGTAGCTGAAATCCTCCCAAGACTAGGCTCAAGGATTCTTCTTCAAACCAATTTTTTTAATTGGAAGCATGTCTTAGGCAGCTTATCTTACGTGCTGGTAAGGTATTTAGCCTCTGTCTTTCATTATGCCTCTATTAGAGGACCTTTTACATGCCATGTTGCTGCCTAGCTCATTATTCAGGTTTTACCCCTACCCTGAGACCTGATACTGTGAGAGAAGACAAGATTGTTTTAATATTATTTGTTCTCAACAAAATCACACTATCTATTTTTGACATTTTTATTAACTTTCAGAACTCTTGATTATCAACTGTTTTATTATTTTGTTGGTGCTCCAGGAATGGAAGCTAGGCTGACCAGTTCTTAATAACTGAGCCTTCACCACAAAGACACACACTGAGTGTTTCTGAGTGTTTTGACCATGGAATCATCACATGCAGATGTGAAGAAAGCAAACTGACAGTAAGAGAAGTGAGCAGCAAATTCCTATTGCTCATATCTGCTTGGTTGCTTTCTGAATTAAATAGTGTGTGTATACAGCTGTTAGATGGTGAATAGGCTTGTAAGTCAACAGAAAGTGATGGAAGGGCTTAAGTACAAATATGTTTATACACAAGCTGGAACATTTTTGGAATTGCCTACTTACTTATGTGTGCAAAATCCGTGTCACAAATCCAGTTACATTTTCTTAGGATTGTGGTGGAGTTTGGAACATATGCATACCCTCAATGTGTAATCTTTTGTGTATACAGTGAAAGAATCCCTTTTGCTGTTAAGGGTTGGGCTGTGCATTTGTAGAGTGTTCCATAAAGCTAGTGTGGATGCTGTTACTCTTTAAAAGAAGCTAACACTAAATTCTGCTTATGGGCTGTGATTATTTGAAGTTTTTTTCCATAATAAATGCTTTAATGGAATGTTTTAATAGTTTAATGGAATTTTACATATGTCACATAGATACACATGAAGTATAATCTCATGAAAGCAAAATGCTTGAATAACCTTGGGCTTTTTTGCATAATGTCATGTTACGTTAAATTGTGAATTTTTAGTGAATCAGGTATGAAGAAAATCTCTCTGCATTGAAATCTAGGCCCTTTGGAAGGGTTTAGCCAATTGTTTTGCAATGCAGTTCACAGTCAGAAACCACGTCCCATGAGACTTGCACTCTTAATGGTAAAAAGAGTGTTAATAAAATGTGAAAAGGTAAATTTGAAGTTAAGTTTGAAAAGTTTCAAGCTTTGTGTAGTTCTCAAACCATGGTGTAGTGTCTCAAAACTGTGTTTTTAAAATCAAATATAGTGTGAATTTTCCAACACTTTTTATAATGGATTCTTCCTAAATCAATTTTCTGCAGTGGCTAGCAGTAAGTTTTGTTTAAAAAACTGATGCCTAACTTTATTCTGAAGGCAATTCAAAATTTAATGCTAGCTTTTAAATGTTATTCCATTTATTTAACATGCTTTGTTTTGCTGTCTCTTGCAGGTATCATTTTTCTTGTTCATTATTTTTGTGGTGTACACCATGCTGCCCTTCAACATGAGGGATGCTATAGTTGCCAGCATCTTGACCTCTGCATCTCATACGATTGTGCTGAGCGTCTGTCTATCAGGTACAGATGTAAAGGAGCACTTGGTTTGGCAGGTAGGTGCTTTGTGGAATTAATTATTAACTGTGCACTGAACAGCCTGGTAAATGAGCCAGGAGTGCCTCAGTGGGTGCTTGGGAGTATGAAGTGATTTTTAAATTTCTGAATTGCTACAGACTTAATTCACTTTTTAAATAATGAGGGTGTCGGTGCTGTTATGTCTTGCTGAGTCATACACTGAAGTGGTAGAATCTACATTACCATTGTAAAAACTAATATTACTTGAGATGCAGCCATATTGTGGGAGATGCATTAGCACTCTGGTATGTAAACCAAATTGTTCCTTTCCTCACCTCATTAAAGCCTTTCAAGAGTAAGGGTTTTTCCCAGGTAATAATGTTACCCTTGATTCAAAAATGCTCTAGATTCATTAAATGAATACCCTGAGATCTGCTGCATTAAAGATCTGTTGTTAAGACCCTCTCGGAGTCTGTTACAGGGCTTGTCTGCTCAGCCATGTATAGGAATTTTAAAGCCTCCTCTTGGCCATGGTTGAAGGGTAGTGACAGGCTCCAAGCTCCATGATATTTAGGGAACTCACCAGTGTTTGCAGTTGAGTCTTGGCTTGTAACTCAACTTTGGTACTATACTACATGACATACTTTGGAGTAATAATAATAGTAATTTTTAAAAATCCAAATATTAGGAGTTGGTTTACTTTACTGTTTTGCAGAAGATCTCTTAAATGGTGAAATACGAGAGTTTTTGCTGTAGTACTGTGATGATCCCAGCTGTCATTGATAGACATTCGTATTGTTAGGAAAAATTCAGATTTCATTTTGAAAAGCAGATGCATGAGGGGTTTTTCAGTTATGTGATTTTAAGGAAACTGAATTATTTTAGCTTTTGCATCAAAATTACACTGAAGCTTAAAATGACATTTTTGTAAAAATCCAGTAGAACAAGAAAAATACTATTCTTCATACCATTTATTGTGACTAGCATGAAGAATGAAGCAAATAGTTTCTTCTTGAGCCTTATTTAAAAAAAAACTTTTCATTTTTAAAAAACATTGTGCCTCAAAGGATAACTTCAAAATTGCCATGATTTTACAAGTTGTTCAATTTATTTCGAGATATGTCTGCAGATCTGTTGTATGGATATGAGATTGAAGTCTCGTCAACAAAATATGTTCTAGGATTTAGATCTTTAAAGAAATTGGAAATGGTGAGATAAGTGGGTTTGTTTTTCTCTTGCTGGTTTGAGTTGTGCTTTTCGTGGAGGTTGCCAAGTTGAGCTGTATCTTAGGCAAAGACTGGGGTCATCTACAGTCAATGCAGTAGTTTTATAATTCAGTAATATAGTTATTGATAGCTGTAGTGGAATAAATCAGGGAAAATATTATTTGTGGATTTACATCAACCTATGGATTTTATTGTAGGCATAGATGTATTTCTATAACAGTATTAATGTTTGCCACTTCTTCCCTAAAAGAGTTTTCGGTTAAAGTTTCTGTTTCCAGAATTTATTTATTTTTCTGTATTTCTAAACTGTATTTCTCAACCATTAAAACTTGGTGTATTTAAAACAGTACTTCCAGAAAATGTTGTATTTTTAGACACATTATGACTCCAAAGTCAAAATTAAGAAGTCATGGGCTGTGACGTACAATTAGTGGCTTTCATTTCTTCTGTAATTTCCTGTTTCATTCAGAAAGTGTGGAGATCCTTGAGAAATTTGTAAATTCGTTAAGATTATTTAATTTCCAGGATGTTATTAATTTTCTAGTGTCTCTTTGAAAAATATATTAAATAATCTCAACAATTTGGCAGTTACTGGAAGCATTGAGTGCACTGTATTATGAATGTGTAAGGGACCTCATGCCATGATCACAGTGCATTTGTCCTCTGTGCACTTTTAGTTTACTATTGTTTATAGTTTGGATTGTAAGCAAAAAACTATTTGTGTTCCCTGCTTTTGTAAAATGAGACCACAAATAAAGGATGAGATTCATGATACCAATTAAACTAAAAAGAGAATTACCATTTGTCAATGATATACTTCAAACTGGTATAGGATAAGTGTGTTGTAACAACAACAAAAAGCTGGGGTATAGTTGTATAAAAGTACCATGCTGTTGAATTGGCTTTTTTGGGGGAAAAAACCCCAAAACCAAAACAACACAAAGCAATTAAATAATAATAGTTATATATATGTGTGCATGATATATATTGGTGAGGCCTGGACTGAAGCTACTTTGCAGAGCTTGGTCACTAAAACCTAAAGGCGAGGAACTACCAGTAGGCTGAAATTAGAAGGTCTGGGAAAGACCTGTTCAGGACTAGGAAAAATAAATCTGGTTTGTGGAGCTACACTTAGCTTTGTCAAAAATATACTATTTTGATTTCAGGAATACTGATTTGTCTCCACAAAGCAGAAAATAAAAAGACAGTGTTAGCAATGCACGGTGCATTTTCCTTCTGGAATGACTGTTTTTTTCTAGAGGACAAATAGGGAACCAGTAGAAGCAGGAAGACAGTGGTGAAACAAAAGTACCTGTAGGTAAACCACACATATCATAGCATATATATCCCATATATAGAGTGAGTATCCTCTAGAGAGTACCTGCATATCCTTTATAATTACTTCCTATGTATTGGAAGATTTTGATTAAATCTTCTCTGAACTTTCTGTTCTCTTGGATGAAAAAAACCCATTTTTCCAGTCTTTCTTCTGATGTCAAGTTCTCCTATCCTATAGTACTTTTTGTAGCCCTCTGCTGGACCCTCTCCAATTTTTCATCATTTTCCAGTAAATCTGGTTGTCATCCCATAGCATTTTGGAAGTTAATCAACCTTCAGAATATCAGCAGAGAAAAATCAATGCTCAGAAGCATTTATTTAATTTGAGTTCAGCAAAGCCTAACTTACGGGTTTTGTCATCCCTTTTGTTGTCCTCTGTAATGTTTTAGACCCAAAACTGGCTTCAGTAAAGCTGAAAGGTTTAGCATGCTCTTGATTATCCAGTGTTGGTTGCAGTCAGGGATACTGAGATAAAAACCTCCTGCTGGGATAACAAATCCTTCAAAACACTCTCTGCTGATTACATAAACTACTTTTTGTTTGATGTATGCATGTCTTTTCAGGAAAGGGAATCCACCTTAGTTTAAAAATTGGCAATGAGGGAGATGATCTTCCACAAACCTCCATATTTTTTCTGTGGTTGTTGACTGTCAGTATTAAAATTGTGTTCATCATTCCTAACAGGAATTTATCTAGACTGGTCATCCAACTCATTATTTGGCCAGTAGACTGACAGACCCAATTTCTGTTTCTCACAGGAGAGTAGTTCTAGACTATCATGAATTCGCTTCATAACCCTTTTTGTCAGCAGAATAAATGAGTTGCCTACTTTTGCACCAGCTAAGCATTTAATCACTTGCACAGCTCTTCTTTGAGTCCTTCTTTGTGCTTTGTCGACATTTTTCTTTCGAAGTGGACCTTAACCTTAAGAGCAACGTGCCAGGAGCAGCTGCAGCAGTGCCAAATGCTAACAGTGGGGGAAGTCTACGAAGCAAAAGGGCTTTAGTGTGCTGCTGTGCTTAGGATGGAGACACAGGCTCTACAGTAAAACACCCAGCTGGTGGCCCCTGCAGTTCTGTAGGAAGTTTAATGCACAGCTTTGGGACCTGTGACAAAGAAGATGAAAAAGAGTCCTCTGTTTCAGTCAGTTTATTGGAACAGTAACTGCGTACGTGTGGTTTGGGGTTTTTCTCTTGAAGTTTTTCTTCCTAACCCTTACAAGGTTCATGGTCTGGAATCCATGACTCTGCCCTGTCCCTCCAGGTGAGGGTTCTACTGCCAAACAGGCAATGTTCTATCTGCTCCTGGGAGCCTGGTGGTTAGAAGTGCAGCAAGAGAAAATGACTCAAGATACAGTGTTAGGGGGTTTGGCTCAGAAGAACTTTGCATCTTAACATCCCTTTCGGTTATTGCTGGAATGGAAAGTATTTCACTGCCATCCATTGCTATAAACACATAACATGTTACTCCTCAAACCAGAACAGATTCTAATCAAATACTTGCTATTCCTGCTCTTCTAGTAACTGCTCAACCATTCTGAGACTGTAATGGGTTGATACTCTCATTAGAGGTAATTTTCTTCTTAATTTATTAAAAAGAGTGAGCCAAAATCTTTAAGAATCCTATAAGCTTCAATTTTTCTTTCCCCTATATTGTTTATGAGGAGTGTGGATATTTTTCAGTCTTTTAAAAAGTGATGGTGTTTTTATCTCTCAACAAGCAATTTTGTTGCTCTTAAAATCTTTTTTTTTTCACTAGCTGTAGCTAAATGTTTTCCAAACCTTGGCTAAATAACTACAAAGTAACTGGGTTTTGTTTGATTGGTTTTGTGGGTTTTGTTTTTGTTTGTTTGTTTTTTTCCTTTAAGCTAGTTTTCCTTACCTTTTTGAATTTTTTGGCAGCTCCTTGCAGCACTGTAAAAGAGGTCTGTTTCAGAGGCACAATATTGTAACTTGCAGCATTCATGTTAATATATATATATACATTTTTGGCAGGAGTCTGTTAAAAATGCACATTAGCAAAAAGAAATAATTTGTAGCACTTTTATGTGAGTAGTGCTTGATCTTTGCTTGTGTGATCAGTTCTTTCCTGTTAGCCTGGATAAATCTTAAGATAATTTTCTTTCCTGGTGAACAAAAACAAATGCTAAAATGAAATTTTTTCTGCTTTCAACATTGTTTGGATTGGGAAATCCCAAGCCTACCTCATTATGCTCTTGTGCATTTACCATAACTTGGCTGATGTCTCCCACTGCAATTTAAATTTTATCCTACATGCTATGGACAACAAAAAATGAAACGGCTACTTCACTCTTCTATGATCTGCTGATATATATGTACTAACTAGTGTTAGTGTGCATTCAGATCATGGTTTCTGCTTGATTTTTGATTAATGAACTTTTGGTATAATTTGTTTCAAGATCTGTAGTCACTAAGAAATACATATTTATTTTTATAAAACTACATTCCCTATTTCAAGCCACTGTTGGTTTGTTTGCATTTCTTCCTTCATAGGCCTTTGCCATTGATTTGTAACTTAGTAATCAGGCAAATCTTCCTGCTCATTTGAATGTCATTTGAACTTTCTTGAGACTAGTTTGAGTCTCTAACTTGTTTGGTACTAGAACCACTTAGTTCCTGTGTATAGTGCCCATGGTCCAGATGGCTCTGTTTGGGGCTTGTTTATGCAGTCTGCCAAGGGACCCTACCTATTCTTTGAAAATTTTGATAGATTAAATTTTACAGACATTCTTTAAAGTTATATAGATAATTTTATTAGCATGTTGCAGCCCCTCCAGAGTTGGAAATGGAGTTAATGAGAAGAAGGACATATTGCTGTGGTCAGACAGGCCCTCTGTCTGGCCAGCATACCAACAAGTAATGTGTTTACATGCAACTTATTCCTTTTATCTTCTTATCCCTCTATTATGCCTTTATTTTGTTGTCCCTCCCCAAACCACCACGACTCCTCCCTTTCCCTACCTTTGGTTTCTGCCCTGAACATCCCATAATAAGTTTTACATTTCAGTACATCCATCATGTGTGCCCATGCCACTGGGCAGTGGCCTCCCTTAGCCCAAGAGGTTATTTGAAGAGCTGGTCCTGGTGATCCATGGGGGTGGTTGTCACACCTGGACAGTGAGTATGTTCCTCTAGGACAGCCTGGAGAGAGACCCGGGCAGGGTGTCCATTCCTCTGACTCCTTAATTTGGGTTCCTGCCTGCCTTTCTGTGCCTCTGTGTCCCTCTGGGCTTGTGCAGGTGAGCTGGTGGCTCCTGTGCTGATGGTTCCTGTCCCCTCTGTGCTCCTCTAGGTGTGTTTGCATGTGTATACAGCTTTTGATCATTTATCCTAACAATAATTACATTACTATTTCCATCAAGATTCATGCTTAATGTGTGTCACGGTTTAACACTGGCCCGGCAATTAAACCGAATAACAGACGCTCCCTATTAATCTCTCTCCTCCTTGATAAAGAAAGAGAGAATAAGGGAGAGAGACTTATGGGTTGGAAACTAAACTACACAACTTTAATGAAACAATAATGATAAATAGGAAAAATTACTAAATATATACAAATATACAGGAAAATGGAAACCACATTCCTCCCCTCTTTTCCCCCACTAACTCTCACGTCACCACCAAGGCTGCAGGGCAGCCCTGGGAAAGTCCAGGCTGGACTCCTGGAGTCGGCGGCAGTCGGGAGCTGGAGGCAGGAACACACAGATATGGGCTGGCACGGATCAAGACCACAGGCAGACGAACGGACGGAATCCTTCCAGGATGCTGGGTGAGGGAAGGGAAGCAGGAAAGGCAGGAAGGGCAGGCAGCTGGAAGCAGGAAATCATGGCTTGGCCCTCGTGATGCCTCAAATTTATACTGAGTATGACGTATATGGGATGGAATACTCTGGTCAATTCTGGCATCTATCTTGTCTGTTCCTCCCCAAAGGAGGGCTGCAGGTGGGATCTCTTTACTCCTTCTGGAGGGTAAATGTTTTCTTCAGAGCTGAGCAGTGTCCTTGGCTCTGCATCCCAGTCTCTAGCTGTAAATATAAACATTGAGTGTTATCAGTTCTAGAAGCACACACTGTCTGAGGAACTTGCTGTTAATTTCAGCAAGTGCAACTACTTACAAGAGACTTAGCTAAAAGCAAAAGTACAAGACAGAAAATCACCTTTATCCTGGCCCAAACCAGGACAATGTGTTAACATGCAATTAATTCTTAAGGGAAATCTCTAAAAGAACAGACCATATCTACATTACAAATATTTCCATAGATCTAGTTAGGTGTTCCAGAGTTAATAGTGCTTCTCATCAGCTCATCAGCTTCTAGAAAAATATGTAACAGACAGTATCTGATGGTGACCTGATTTTTAAAGATGGGCAATTTTGATATGGCATCTGTAATACACATTTAGATGTTCTAATCAACATGGAACACACAGACATATGCCTTTTGCTTAGACCACTGATTTACACTCATCTGTTAACTGAACATCTTTAATAGGTGATGATATTTACAAAAAATATTTTATGCAAAATAAAAATAAACAGTATCAGTATTCACTGGCTGATAGAAGAAGCCCCACTGTGCTACTCTGGGGCTCAGAAATAGAACAGGAGTTGGCTTATGCTGTTATCATGCAGTACAAGAAAAAATGATGTTTATTAAAATAAGGCTGGAAAAAAAGACCATGTCTTTAAGTATATTCATTATTGTATAGCCCCTGAGGCTGAATAGCCACGAACTGAAAGCCTGAAGCACATAGGAATTTGACAAGTCTGAATGGATAAAAGCTGATACTGTGAGCTGCCCTTATCCTTCTCCCTTGAATACCTTATTTTGAAGGAGATGGGGTTATTCATGAAGATAATGCAGCTTAAACAACTCTTGCTTTCTCCTGCACTGTTCAATGAAATAAGTTGCTGTTATCCCTGCTGAGGGAAGTGGCTGCTCTTAAAGGAGGAAGACTCTATTTCTTGTAGTAGCAACTGTTGCTTTCCCATCCCTTGCCTCTTTTTCTCTTTGCTCTTCCCACCCTGGCAGCAGTCTCTCTCACCATGTTATGGTGCAGCTGCAAACCAGTTTGAGGGAGGAATACTATATCCTGTGTAGCACAATACAGTAGGCATACTTTTTAATGTTGAGCATATTTCTTTAGTTCTGATTTTATGCTTATACCTAGGCAGATATTGAAATGTCATCTGCTGGTTTTCGTAACTTTTTTACAGTATTCTGGTATACTTTGTATTTCATTCATTTCATTTAAGACAATCTGCACAGTTTGAATATGCTTATGAAGACCCCTCTTAACTACAAGAGTATGGATCTGTAGGAGAATGAATAATTGCATTTCATAGTTTTCAGATATTAGCATGGAGAATGTGAACATCTTCCACAAGGTCCTTAAGGCTGTGAAGAAGACCTGCAATACTTAATATGGTGGAAAATTTGCAATGGCTGAGAATTGCAATACCATGGTGAAGTGAAATCACGTGTGCAGGAAGCCCTGTGGGTTTTCAAAAGCAGCACTTACCTGCAGTCCAGAATCAGCACCTAAGAAATGTATAGAAAATTATTCTGGTGAGATGTGTAGGAAATCAACCACAGAAGATAAGTAATAAATGCCTCCTTTAAAAAAAAAATTAAAAAATCATGGAAATGTCTCCAGTTAGCATTTATTCTTAAGCTTTAATGAAAGGTCTGGTTGCTTTTTGTGCCTACTCCATTGAAGTTAATATTTTTATCATCAATGAATTTCACCTTTATATTTATCACTTTTATACTAATTTAGCTTATATTTCTTATTCTAAAAATTACAAATTTTCAGCAGTTTTAACTTTCCAAGATATAGATTTATTTGATGAGCAAGTCCATAGTCCTTATTGTTATCGTTTGAACATGAGGAACTAAAGAAGGAGGGCTTTCAGATTCTGAGAGGGGCAGAACACAGAGGGGTCTATTCCCTTCATTTCCTGCCCATACTCTATAAAGCTCAGGCAGCTTCTCCTCTTTCTGTCCCTGCACTCCTTTACCCCCAGCTCTCCCCCTGATCTCCAGAGCCCACATCCATCAGGTGCTGGGAAGAGCCATGGAGCCCCCTCCTGAGTCAGCCCTGCCACAAGGGGCCCTCAGGCACCTGTCCCTGCCAGCATCCAGGATGGGTTGTATATATGTATTTCTATAAACCTGTATTTTTTGTTACTTTATCTCTTATGTTGTTTTCTTTCCCCTGTGCTAGTAAAATTGTCCCCAGTTGTTTTCATTTTCCAACATCAAGTCTCCTGTCTTTGTTCCCCCTTTTATCTTCCTTTGTGTGTGTGTGGGTGGAATAGAGAGTAATCCTCTCCTTTGGTTTGTGGTCCGCCCAAACTCCTAAGCTGTGACACTTTTGTATATAAATTAAATTATAAGAAGGCTATATTTAGAATGTTCAATCCTAAAGCTGCTATACCTCCAGAACATAAGCCAGTTAAACAAGTGATTGAAAATTCCAGTGCTTCTAAACTGGAACAGAAGAGGCGTGTTGTACCAGCTCTGCCTCCCTCTTCCCTAAAACATTGCTGGAGCAGTAACTAAATGCACCTCAAGGGAGTTGTATTCCACATCCTTTTAAGGATAACATTCACATGAATAACTTAGCAGTGAAAGGCTAAATCTATGAATTCACAATTTTTGTCACACTGTCCTTCCAGGTAATTTTTCTAGAGTAAAGAATCTTTAATTCCTTCAATTGAGTTAGTTTTGCTGTTTTCTTTCCATTTTCACAGCCATTGCCTACCCTTTTAAGTTCCACAGTGGTTTCACAGCTTGGTATTATTTGTCAAGTTCATTGTGAATTACTTATTGTAGCTGAAGCATAAAATTCTGGGTGAGATACTCACGCTAGGCTTTGTTGCTTTGTGTACTTGTAGAGTTATCACCTATCCCTCCACACTATTTTCAAGAATTCAGTAGAAGAAAAAGGCCTTTCACTATCAAGATATGGATAAATTTTGCCATCTTGTCAGCCACTTTTGTACAATATAAAGTAAGGAGGATCAGGAGCACAAACAATTTTGTTGTATCAGAATCCAGCTGAGATGCCACCCTCCCTGAATTACTGACTTCCTGAAGTTGCAGTGGTTCAACCCCCATCTATTAGGAGACACCTGCAATAGAATGTAATCATTTTATTTGTCTTCTGAGCTCAGGCAGAAGTAATTTCTCTTCCAGCCACCCTCCAGGATTAGCACTCCTGTGCATTTCTGTCAGTGTTCATTTACACTAGCCCTTGGCTAGCCCATGTTTTCCTCAGCCCACTTCTCCCACATGTTGGTCCTCAGTGTGTTTCATTAAAACACTGGCTTCAGAGCTGTCTGGCTTTTAATTATCATCAACAGCATCCAGGTGCCAACCAATGTTGCAGGCACTGTGGTAGTGTGTGATGGAATCAGTTAATGTTCCCAAGAAAACTAGTGGAAGCCAGAAGCAGTGGAGGTAACACAATCTTCTGCCACCTGCTTTTGTTTTGTTTTGTTGTCTTAGCTACAGCTTTGCTGCTGGTAGAAGGGGAGCCATTCGCTGGCCCTGGAGCTGGGTGGCAGAGCACAGATCATGTTCACCTGCCTGAACTCCCTTTCCTTTTTTCTTCCTGGCAGGTGTCAACTTTCTCTGAATAATTCCTGACATGTTGTCTCCCCTAGGATCTGTCAAAGCTCTGGGAAAATGTTGGTTGGCCCCAATCAATATGGGGCTAGTGATAGCAGCCATATAGCAGTGATGATCGCAGAGCTCAAAAGACCCTTCCAGTCTTGTTTACCAGCAGAGACATGGCTGGAGGACATCATCTGCAACCCACACCCTGAAGTAACTCCTAATTCTTCTCAGGGATTGCTCCTTCAGTTTTACACAGCATATCATAGAATCATAGAATCATAGAATTAGCCGGGTTGGAAGGGACCTCAGAGATCATCTAGTCCAACCCTTGACCCACCGGAGCAGTTGCTAGACCATGGCACTGAGTGCCACATCCAGTCTTTTTTTAAATGTTTCCAGGGACGGAGAATCTACCACCTCACCGGGCAGTCCATTCCATAGCCTAATCACCCTCTCCGTGAAGAAATTCTTTCTAATATCTAACCTATTCTTTCCCTTCTCAAGGTACATCCTCACCTGGTGAGTAGCATCAGTTCTGTGTGGTCCTGAGAAGGAATCATGTCTGTCCCCTGCCTCTCACTAGTTACACAAATTAAATCATGTTTATCTGCTTTCAGTTTATACAAGACTATACCAAAGACTTTACACTGCATATTTCCTACAGGTCATCTGCATGGACTCTTCTAGTTTCTGAGTGGGACAAATAATTTAGACTTCTCAATGGAAAACCAGTATAGTTCTCCTGAAGATTCAACTGCTTGTGAACTCACAGAACTAAGACTGATAGGTGGTCAGTAATTGGGTTTTTGCAGGCAAGAAGAGAGTGTGTCCTGTTGAGCATTTACTCACACACATAATTCTAGTGAAACTGCTTGGATTATTCAAGGAAGTTTGCAGCAGTTTGTGTTAGAGAGCTTCATGCTCTGGATCCAAATAGGAGGTGTGCAATAATCCTGTTTCCTCTAGCATGGAGGTGGTGAGGTGGTTTCATCTTCTGCCAGAGGCCTGCTGGGGTTTTGCTGAAGGCTGACTGTTGTTGACCTTTGCATATGCATACACACAAGCTCTTTTTTTTCCGACAGAGATGTTTTGGATGCTTACCCACTGCTTGGCCTGTGGAAAGCGTCATTAATATTTGGCCTCTGGGAAGAGCATTCCATAGCAACAACAAGAAATGCTCCTGGGCTCTCTGCCTGCTCCAGCCAACTCACAGGGGCCAGCAGGCAGGAGAGGAGATGGCATGTTCCCTGTGTGCCTCCCAGGAGAGGCTGTTGCTGTAGTGACGGTGTCCTCTGAGCCTAACTGGGCAATGAAGTGGTGGCATTTCAATTTTGCTTCTTTCACACTAACACGCTATTTAGGTTCACTCATTTCTCACTTTTAATTGATTTTTTAGCATCAAATCCATTCAGGTTGGTTAAGACCCTTAGGGATTGTCTTGGGTTCCTTACACATACTCTTTTTTTAGTAAAATAAGCAGAGAATAGCACTTTGGAAGTCTTAAAAGAGCAGAGGTGATCATGTGAAAAAAAGAACATGCAGCAGAAAGAACAAGGGAAAAAAGGAGAAATCAAAATTATTATAAATTACTATTAAATAACTTCATATATCTAATATAAAACCGTTATTGCAGAATATTATTATAATTGAAATTATATATGCAAAAATGGTGGCAAAAGCATAAATACTAATAAGTAAGAGAAGTGGAAGGCTGAAAAATTAAAAGGTGGGTAATAAGGCACCTTTGGTAAGCTCAATGCTCTGCATTATTTGGTCTAAGCTTTTTCTTATTGCTTTATTTGTTGTTCAGCTGCCAGTGATGACACCTTTTTGACACCTTTTTTTTTTTTTTCAGTCCTATCCAGCAGTATAGAGAGTGAATGTTTTCCTTGGCTTTTTGGCTAACTTTGTCACCTCAGTTGAGTTTATTGATGCTGCACTGATGAACTCAATTCAGAGATCATTCTTTTTCTGCGGTTTCTGGTATTGACTTCAGAGTCTTACTCATGCTACACACGTAGTCCCCTAAATCATTTTCTATAGCTATTTTCTCTCTCCTATGTTATTTCAGCTTCTATTGAACTGTATTAGCTAAAAATATTCCTGAATTAAATCCTGGGTTTGCACATAGGCAGAGTTGACCACCTTGAGACACTGGGGAGCAAACAGCAACCTCTGTAAACATGTTCTGAATCCTCCCTGGACCTACCTGTGTTGACAGTCCTTTGATAGTAACCTTTAAAATCCTGTTCAAGTTAGAGCAGAGTGCAAATAAAGATCCCACTTTGCCATGCCCCTTTCCTCAGCAGAGCCAACATTAGACCCAGGTCTGCATTTGACTTGCCTGATGCAGGGTTTGGGCCCAAGGATGATGCTGATGTGTTCCAAGAGGCAAAGTTCTGCTGCTTTCTCTCTTGGTGGTGGGAGGAGACCACAGTTAAGGAGCAGAAGGTTTTCTGCAGAGCCATGTTTGGCCATGCTGGAGCAGCTTCAGGAGTGACTCCAACCATCCTCATGCTACCAGTGGGATGAGAAACCATGGCAGCTGTACCCTGCTGCTTCTCTCTGGAAAAACAAAAAAAAAACCCCAAAAGCCTAAAAAAACTCCACAAAACATGTCCCTGCATTTGCAAGAGATTTGGAATTTTTCTTTTTCACAACCTTCTGGTGATGTTTGTGTCTGTACTTTCCAGACTCCACTGAGTCTTCTCAGCTTGGATCAGCTGGATAGACAGGTAGGTCTATGTTAACTAAAAGCCAATCTGCAAAAATAAGAAGAAACAGGGAAACCATGACAGAGGAGCCACAGTAACTCAGAGCAAATAGGACAGAACTCCTCACTAGGCTGTCACAGGCCAGCCATTAGCTCCAAAGTCTAGGTAAAACAAACATCAACCAGGTGAGTCAATAGGAACTGCTCCCTAGCTCAACCTACAGATGAAGAGGGCCACTGCCAGCAGGCTGTGGGTCTCATTATGGGATGCAGTGATAAAGCATCTCTTGGATTGTGCAAGACTTACTATGGGCTCTTTAGAACAGGAACCGAAGGTGATGGAAGGGAGAGAGGGATCATAGTGGTTTTGAGGAGGAACTAGTATGAAAAAATAGAGGAATAAGACAACAAAAAGGGCTGATTATGTGTCATCAGGCTGCTGGTCAGTACAGTTATCTGGCCATGCCCTCTGCCTGACCCACTCTTTCTGTCCTGTGTTCTCTTCACCCTCCATTTCTTACTAGATGAAGAGACACGTGTATTCTGTGTGCCTGTATATGTGTAGGGGGAGACCATGGAATAGAGACCATTGTTCCCAGGATCCCAGATGTTTGTGGTGAAGTAGCTGGAAAGACTGGAGGAGTCCATGTACCAGCTAAAGGGCAAGGTGCTAAAAGGCAAAGAGGCTCAAGAGCAGGGGCAGCTGGAGCCACTGTGTTGCATATGTGTTTTGCTGATTGCTGATCAGGCCAGACTAGCTGGTGTGTGGGAGATGAAGCTGTAAGCCTGGGTGAGGTATCAAGGAGCCTAAAGGATGTTTGGTTTAGCTAATGGAGGGAGCTGGATCATAGAGAAACCTGTGTGTCCATGAGGGTTGGGATCCAGGGCCCAACTGCTGAACAGACTGGGTTTCTATGGCCGGTCACCGGAAGGATAGGTAATATATCTACATATGTATTTTATACTAAATAGCTTTGGACCTCCTCATCTGGAGAGGGGAGCAGGATCAGGATGTTGGTGCAGCTTGTGTTTGCCCTCCTGTTGTTTTGTGGTCTATGTTGCTCTGCGTGGCTGGTTCTGGGTAGATATATATATATATATATGCATTTTATTTATGTGTGCCCCTTCACCTCACAACTGGATGGCTGTGGAGATGTGGAGCGACAGCAGCTTTCCCTCTCTCAGGCGACCACATTCAGCAACTCCATATATATATTTTCAAATAGGATTCTCTATATTTTAAATATATTATGGCTTTGGTGTAGGAAGTGGTTGTTTTGATCATAATGATGAAGATTTAACTTTAATATCTTTAAAAATTAATGATTTAGATGTCTTGCACTCTCTTTTGGTCACTCTTAGAAAAAGCAAGTTCACAGAATTGCTTGCTGGCTATATATATCAGTATAAACATGTGTGTTAAGTAAATGAAACCATATACTTCTCCTTGAAAACTATGTGCATTTATTTCTTTTATTAGCATGGTCTTGGTGTTTTTACATCTGCAAAATCTCCACATCTCTATATCTCTACAGAAGGCATTCTGCTCTTTAACACTACTTGAAGAAGTTATACTCACATAACTGGGAGCAGCTCCTTTGCTGGTCATCCCTTCCCTCTGTATTGACATGCAGGATATGGGAAGTCCTGGAACCATAAGCTGTGTTAATTGTGAGGAAGATTAAATTTCTGAATCTCCTTCTTGGAGTTGCAGACATTTACTGCATGCTAAAGTAATAGATTTTTCACTATGCATTTGCTCATCAGTGTCAGACTTCCCGGCGGCCACAATAGTAGCAGCTAAGCATGAAAATGCTGCTCCCTAATTACTGGGCTGATGTGATACCTGACAGTGAAGGAATGCTGCAGGCAGTCCTTGGGAGGCAGAGGAGTTACTTTTTAAGCTTCTTTTCATGGACACTGAAAGGAATGTGAGGATAAAGAGCAGAGTTGAGCCCAGAGCATTAGGGTCAAGCCAGAAAGGTTGTTAGAAGTTTTTAGAAACAAGTTAAACTAATAAAGCTTCTAAAAAGGAATCTGCAGTATTGGATGTTCTTTCCATCCCCCAAATCTCTGACACAATTCCTTCCATTCTCACTAGAAAGTGGTATTGCCTGTTAGTTTGTGAAAGCACTTCTAGGAAGATAGAGGCTCAGTTTGGAAGATTTGGTGTGAGGCATAATGGAGTGTCTTAGAGAACTTAGGAGCTAAAAGGTAAAGCAAGAGCTGGAAAATCTGTGATTTGATTGCTTTTGCACTCAGCTGCTTCAGGGTGATGCTCCTCTGCGTCTGAGATGCTCTTCCACAGTTGAATTGTGTGAAGTTAAATTGGCTTTTTTTGCACTACAGGAAGAAAAATAAAACCTCCCTTCCTGAAATATAGGACTTCATGATGATAGATCTGAAAGTGGCACACTTTAGTTCATATTTACTATAAACTAGCAAAAGTCAGAAATCTGCCATTTTATTTTACTCTTCTGAATTTAAAGTTCTCCTTTCAAATTGCTGAAAGCTTCCTCCCATTATTTATTTCTTCTTTCTACTTCCCCCCATACCCTGTTTGTTTCTTATTTCCTATTTCTTGCAGAGCTGTTTCTTACTTCTTTTTCTGATCTGTGCCTTCTTAAAATTTTAGTTTGGGGATTGTTTTTTTAACACCCATCAGTATACTGCATCTTGCTTAACAGCATCTTGAGACAAGGAGTTCAGCAGCTTAACTGCATTGTAAGAACCATCTGTTGCTTTTTTTCAAACCTGTCATCTGTTTGAGTCCCCCAGATTCTTACACTGAAAAAGGCTGAACAGTTGATCTCAGTTCACACTCTTCAGGCCATTTATGATTTTATAAACCTGTCACATCACCCCTGTCATCTCTTTCCCAGACTGAGGAGTTGGAAATTATTTATCTTTCCTTTTTTAGAAGCCATTCTATACCTTTGATCTTCCTTATTGCTTTTCTCTGATCTGAAAGGACTTTTTCTTTAGACAATATCAAAGCACAATCTTTAAGACAGAAAAACCATTGATACTTCATATCATGCTTGTTTAGTCAGGAAGTAGGTCATTGTAAATTCTGATGACCCTGAATAAAGAGAAAAAAATTGAGCCTGATCCTCAAGGCAAGCACAAATTAGCTGAAAAGGAACTAGTGAGGCAAATGAAAAATCTTTGACCTGATTGATGCAATTTTGAGGTGAAGACTTAGAATATCTTGCTTAATAAAATGCCAATAATTTTGTGGTTTGTGAAGGAAGTTCAAAAGAATTGTTATGCGTTTACTAATGTGAAGTAGGATAAATATGTTCACTTTTCATGTTGAAGATAACATGTTGAGGTATTTTATTCACTAAAAATAATCCTAAAAGATAAAAGAATTACAGTGATAATGCAGCATTGCACTAAAACCTGAGCAATTAGGATTGATTCTGCAGGGCTGTTGCTTATTGGCTGATGTTTTATTGCTATAATTATTAATTATTTGTAGTTTTATTCTTGTTAAATCATTATTACTTGAGCAATGCCAATTTAAGCATTGTGAACCCGACTCTTTAAAAAAATATATGCTTCTATAGCCATATTACTTGGGATATGGGAAATGAAAATCTGTATTTAGGAACAGGCAAGCATTCCTTCATAGACTAGGAAAAATAATTTAGTATTTCTGTTTTTTCTAAGATAACTGTATTCCTTTTTAAAAAAATCACAACAGAGATGTATCCACCAAAAAGAAATATAAATGGGCATGAATTAAAAATATGAAGAAAAATTGCAGGGTGTCTGAATAATAATGCAGTTACTGCCTCATTATCTGGATGCCAAAATAAGGCAATGATAGTTGTGTAGCTGCTGATAGAAGAATTTTCAGCTTGCATCATGGATATTGCAGCTCATCTGACAAATTAAGTTCACGAAAGAGCTATAAGCACTGTCTCAAAGGTGTGTTATGCTTCAGATATTAGAGTCTTGCCCTAAAAAGCTTCCAAGACACTTACAAAATTAGAACTGCAGCTTGAACCTCATATTTATTTATTTTAACTCAGCCTTGCAAATATGTTCATATTATGGAACCAGACAGTTCACCCGGGGTTTTGGCTAAAATTAATAGTATGTCCTATGGTATTCAACAATTTAGCAGTTATAGGAGATCTTGACATTTTTAGTGGATGTGTATGTAATGTGTGCATATGTGTGTATCTGTGTAACATGCAAAATTATATTGATACAGAATAAAAAACACATACTGATAAATATATGTTTTTCCCTCTTCCTGTGCACCTAATCTTAGTAGTAAAACAAAGACTCTGGACTATACTATTGTGTTTCACCTGTGGTTAGTGAGGTTTTTTGGTGTGATTTGTGTTAAGTACCTTCAATTGTAGTTCAGTAAGTCCAGCTGGAGTTAAGCACACCTGAATACTGCATGATCTCTTTAGAAGTCTGAACACAAGTGTAGAAGTCTTCTTTCCATACATCATATTTGCTTATTAGCTTCATGCACTTTGTCTTGAGGTGAGCACCAGACCATCAGGTTCAATTACTCATAGGTTAAAACACGGCTCACATGATGGATGCAGTGTTGCCTCTGAGAGTCAGACTACCTGGAGGGACTCAATAGGCTTAGCAAGTAGTGTACAAACCTCCTACATAGTTTGAGAATATTATTCAATTTTCTGCAATTTGCAGCATTTTAGGTTGGGGGAGATAGCAGACATAAAAGACAATGCTAAACCCTAGTGTATATGGAAAAATAATAATTTATAAATGAATAATAATTTAACTTTAAAACTCCAGATGTTTGTAGTAGTTGGAAAATCTCTTGCACTCTTAAATTTATGTAAGTAAGCTTTTTGGAAAAAGAACAGCAAATATGATTAATGTTCTATCATGGCAGACAGCTTTGCCTGTTCTTTTTTTGGGTAGTTTTATTTTCCTTTTTCCTTATAGTGTTGTAGAGAATTAAAGTAAAAGACTCAATAGAATTTAATTATTGTCAACTTTTTAAGAAGCTTGTTGAGCTTCTTAACTGTAAATACTTGTCAATGTAATTCTTTGGATGTAAATCCAAAACTGTATACCGCACATAATATTTTAAAATTCTGTGTTTCCTAAAGGCAGAGTAGTGATAAGTGCTGAAGTGCTGCACTACGTTGCTTTGAGATTCAGAAGAGCTGACCTGTATGTCTGGCTTTCTGTCTTGAAGTCCTGTTGATTTATTTGGAATCCTTTGAAGTATTATTTTCCTGCAAAATGGCTCAATTTCTTCAATTTCCTTATTAGTTACATGCTGATTTTAATATTAACCTTTATTATAGTTTGACCGTGGACTTACTACATAATGTTTGTAACATTCTATAAAATTCATACATGCTATACAATTTTATTTTGAGGAAGATTATTGCAAAGAAGCAGCTCAGATCTGGAGTGGACAGGCAGACCTTCTATTCTTGTCTAATCTCAACAGATCTGATGAATATCATTATTATGTATTACTTTAAGATCTTTCATGTGGTTCAGTAGCCCCAGCTCTTGCCACAGCTGTGAAAACATGGAGCTTTCACATAAAAACACCCTAGGAAATCTGAGCCTGTGCTGGATTGATATGCAGCCCAACTAGTAGTGGGTCTTAGAAGACCTGTGAGAGGTGGGGTCTTCTCTGCTATGTTGGCTGCATCTCACTGGCCTTTATGTTGAGAGGAAGAGTTGCTTTACTGACTTACTCAAAGGCTCTGGACTCCAGATGGCTGAAAATGCTTCATGAGATGCATGCAAACACAAGGAGGGGGAAGCAACAGGATGAGATGAGTTGGAATAAAACAATCTCCTGAGCTGCTTGCTACCAGACGTGACTGAAGTGCAAATAGGCTATTGCAGTGTAAATGAACTATGGCCAGATTTTCAAATATATTTGTGTGCCTAAAAGCCACTTATTAATATTTTATAAAGTCCTTTGATTTCCACATGAGTTAGGCATGGCTTTCCTGCTCACCTTGCAATAAACTGTAAAGTTTTAGGAGCTAGTACATCTAGATGGGTTGCGTGACCAGCTGGTCAGCGTTCTGAGTGGGCCTTTTGATCTGAGGACTGACACAAAAAGAGACTATTGGGGCTTTGCACAGACTTAGATAGACTAATAACCAGGGCAAAAAGAATAAGAAGTAATCTTAGATAGACACCTGCAAGTTTTGCTTCGATCAATATTATATTCCTCAACTCACAGTTCTCATAAAAGCTTCTGAGTCACTCCCATGCTATAAGTATTGATGGGGATTGTCCTTGACAATCTTTGAAGCAGCACAAAAAGAAGAAAAGCTAAATCTATTTCTCCTTTTCTGTCATGGAACTTCTAAAGAGCCTTTCTGTACGTACATTGACGCAACTATGCCTTTCCTTCAAAATCCAAATTGACTCGTTTCTCTTAAAATAGAGGAAATGATTCTCTCTTGTGAATGGATTTTCCTGTCAGAACTGAGGCTTGTAGATGTTTGCTATGATCTAGGTCATGCTGACCTTAATTAAAGAGTAAATCACCATTTATCAGGTAAAAGCACAAGCTATTTTGATAGTCTGCTGCTGCAGTACTTGCTCAAAAAACAAGTGACTGAGCACAGCATATACTAGCTAAAGGACATGCAGTTAACTTGTTGCCAAAACAACTTTATTCAAAAGCAATTTAAATTTCCTCAGTTATGGAAACATTTCCCATGATATGATGGAAGTTCCTGTAACTACTGTAAACATGTTAGATGAGAAGCAAATCTGGAGTATTTAAGTTGTTCCTAACAGCAATACCAGGAATATCTCATCTAAAACACAGAACATGAAACTTTGTGATTTGCTACCTATTCTTCCTTTCATCTTTTTTTTATCCCTTGCAGTTCCTCTATAACATTCTATTTTGTGCAGCCTGCCTGAGGAGCCACTCTGGCAAGGGACTGGGGCAGCCTGTCTGGGGCTTACAGGAAGAGAGTGGGAAAATAACTGTGGTGTTACAGGGGAGGAAAGGGCACCATCCCCATTGGGCATCTCCATCCCCAGCTACCTCACCCTGCCAGCCAGGAGGCAACACTACACCTTGTCACATGATGCAGGGCAATATGGTTGACAGCTTTGCAGTTGTCTAATTTTGTTCTACTTTTCCTGTCCTGGATGTAGGGTCATTAATTCTCTTTGAAAAATAAGGAGCCATGGAGAAAAAGAGGTTGTTTGATGGTGGGTTGGATATAACATTTTTTCTATTTTTAACATCCAGCCATTAAAAACAGCTGACAATATCAAATGTGGAAAGCATAAAAATGATGTATGTTCTACAAAATATTGCTTCTGGGCTTCATCTTATAGCCATGTCTAGAACTGTAAGGCATTTTCTTAAGCATGTCTCTGACAGTCTTAGTGTTTTTATAACCACCTTGGTCAGCATCATGTTTCAATCTGAGTCTCTAAGGCAATTTATTTGCTTTCAATATTTCTTCCAAGTATGAGTAATATAGAAGTTAATGTAATGAATGCAAAAATCAGTATTTTAAAATTTCTTAGATTTTCTTCCACTGTGAGATAATGTCTCAATAATTTTAACAACTGTTTTCGCTGTCTTTGTTCTGTATACTTAGTTGTACTAATCTTTGTATTCTGTTTGTGCTTCAGTCCTTAATCAGCTGTCTGATACTAGTCTCTCATTGTGGTGAGAGAATAATCATTTCTTTCATCTGTAACAAACTTCCAATAGACTTCCAACTTCTCTGTTAAGTTTGTTTATTTTTAGATGTTTTTTTAATCATATGAAATTGTAATGTGTTGAGTTGGGAGTTGGATTATTTTTATTTTTTTGTTTGAATTGACTGCTAGTGGTTGTTTGGATTTATCCATAAAGCATTTTCAAACTGACTATAAGCATGTTGTTTGTATTAAGCTCCATATTGAATATTAAATTAATGTCAAAAGTCTAGTAGAGGATCATTTAAATATAAGGATAATGCTGCCTGCGGTATGTTTGCAGGCAGTCATACAAAGAACTTGGGAAAGAATTGACTTCTGAATGAAAGTTCATTAAATCCAGCTAGATCTTTTCTGAGATGCTTTTAGAATACATTTTAATTTCCTTTTAATGCATTGCCATTAAATATATTAATGCACTGTTCTAGGTCTGGTTTGATTTTTTGCTAGTTTAATTCTTGCCAAGCTCTTTCTTTGATTACTCCTTGATTGTTGTGTCATTTGCTTAAAAAACAAAAAACAACCCACCTTGTTTTAAGCTCCATTCATTTAATTATTTAATGAACACATATAGCAATTTTTCATGAGCAAGAAACGTTGGAAAAGTCCCAGTAAAACTTAGGTATTGTAAAAGCATGTAGAAACTTATTATGTCTTTCTCATCTAGTTTTGGCTATTTTTAAAATCTGAGTAGATCAATATTGCATTCCCTGTCTTCTGATAGGCTGGTACCCATCACAGTCATTGAATAATGTAATTTCCTGGGTTTTAATCTGCAGCTAAAATTGCTCTTGGAACCCAGCTGGTATAGTAGCTCCCTTTAAAACACACTTGACATCCCATATTTTGCCAGTTGAATGCCTGGATTAATTTTAAAGGCAGAAAAACGTAGAAATACTTAATATAGTGTAGTAGCACAGCTCTGATACTATGTGTAAACAAAGAGAATTTTACACCAGGCTTTTTTCTGTAGGGTGGGAAGGTAACACAGAGTTTGTGACCTGCACCAGAAAGTGACCACAGGTTTTCTACATAAACTTTCAGTGCACTTTTGCTACCTCAGTTCTACCTCCATTTAGAAGGCAAAACTTAGAATTTTTTTGCCTCCAAGAATATTCTGGAGATAAACACTATAAAGATTATAGGCTTTCAGGCATTACAGTGAAAACCAAAAAACAGTAATTTTGTATTCTTTTGTAGCATTTTTCCTTACTCCATAAAATATCCTTCTGAGCTTGAATATAGGAAATCCCAAGAAAAAACCATTTAACTTTGCATCCTGTAAGTCTGATACCCTCCTACCATACTCAGCACAGAACGATTGAACGTATTCTGTCAGATTGCTTTTTTTGGGTGAAAATACAGGAGCCAGTTTTGGATTTCTTTTGTTGCCCAGCAGTTTTTGCTGCCCAGCATTGAAAGCAGCATGTGATTCAAAGCTGAAAGCTGTCACTTATATCTGGCAATTGCTGGGCTGAGATTTGCTGCAGTAATGGATTTCAGAGCTACCTGCTCTGAGGCACATGATGTAATTCAGGAAGAGTTGTTTGGGCACTTCATGCTGTCATGTGCTGTCAGTGATAAATAACCACTGCTTTACTGCTGAGTTTTGTGTCCTTGGCTGCAAAATTATATTTTCGAAGGCTTTAAACTTTTGGTTTTGTTCTTTTTTTTTTGTAGTTAGACATTTGCTGTAGAGATTCACCTATAAAAGGTACCTAGTACAGTTTGTAACACAGTGTCCCTCAGCTGTCAGTTGTGCTCCTCAGTTGCAGGCTGTGCAGCTATGTGATTTCTGTCTTAGCAGCTCAGTGTTTGCTAATGAGATTCTTTGTTTTGGCTTTTACCAAACTAATTGAACAATCCTGCTTTTTAAGTAGAATGTGTTTTGACCAAGATAGAGCAACAGTTATTCATAAATCAGTATATCATATGTGATTTGCTTCTTAGGATTTTAGGGTATCTTCAAAGTGGTACTAACTGTTCAATCATTAAAAAATACTTGGGACTAGATTGGTACATTATTTTTTGGTATTTTCAGAATTTTGTCTTTTCTAATTTTAAATAGGCTATTTGTTTTCCCAAATCATATATAGCATTTATAATTTATATAGTAACTATATATATCATACATGTATATTTATACATAAGTAATTTATTTATGTATATACTAACGCTACTGTTTGTAAACATAGCATGTTACTGTAGTTATATGGAAACTAGTGAAAGATTTTATGACTGCATTGGTTATTTCATGCTGCCTTTTTAAAAAATACATTATTCCAAGACATTCTGTAATTTGGCCTTTCTACAGAATTAAGTCTGAAGGCACAAAATTCAGCTTTCCTAGGAGTAAGCACTGATGTTGGTCAAAAGTAGTTTGCTGAAGTTCCCAGTCTTGCATCATCTGTGCAGTTTAGAACATGATCTTATACTTAGTAGTACTTCATGTGACAGTGTGTAAACTTTTGAACTTTTACCAACATACGGACCTGTAAGGAAAACTGTATGTTTCTCATACTGAAGCTAATATTTATGTTTGTATTTTAGTACAGTGAAATAATTTATTGTACAACTCCATGCTCACATATAACTTGTTCATGAAAGCATGTATGAAAGCAATGATTGAAGACCATGTTGAGAACACTGATGCAAACAGAAGCTGCAGCTCTTATAACCCAAAGATCATACAACTTTTTTCTTATGGATAACCTGAATCATTTGCCCTTGTCATGCTGACTCATGCCTTTCTTCAGAGGTTCTGTGGAGTTCTGCTTAGGCCTCAGGAAGGTCTGAGCAGTTTGAAAGGGGGAAGATAAGGGAGAAGGCAGCAAGGCTGGAGCCTCACTGTTCAGATCCTAGTTCCGCAGCACCTGGGCAAGGCAAGCCCAGGGATAGTAGCTAGGTTTGACCAAGAGTTAGGATCATGAGGCAAAATCCTGGTGAGGAGAAAGTCAGGAGATCAAGGCAGGAAGTCAGTCATGTCTGGCAATTGCTGGGCTGAGGTCAAGTCAGTCCTCAGAACAAAAGGCTCTGTGGTTTGGCACAGCTGAACTGGAGATCAGCATTCCTCTGACACAGGTCGGACAGGAGCTAAAGGTCCTAGGCCTGTGGATATAGATAGAAGCCCCTGGTGAGGCTGGCAAGGGCTGTCAGGGTTTATGATGACTCTGAGTTTTCAAAGGCATTTGATAATGGCCTTGTAGTGATATCAGCAAGCTCAGCTGTTGTGTCCTTGAACTGGGCTTTCAAGGAGAGCTGTAACAACCTAATGAGAAAAAAGTATGCTGGATCTTTTGCCTTTGAGACCATCTCCAGGCATTCCAATTTAGAAAAGACAAATACAACTCTATTGATCTGGATTATGCAGTATGCAAATGTGGATAGAATCTACATCAAAAGACAGTTTTTGATATGGAAATGGCAGTTTGCTTTCAGAAAAAGCACCATTATCAAGAGAGAACCACATTCATCACTGATGTAACAGTGCTAATTTATGTGGTGGCGTTGCAGGTAAGACATTCGCTCAGAAATAATGAGATTTCTTTTCTGTGGTAATAATGAGAGCACTTTAATTATATTTTCTTCTCTCTTTATGATAAAGTCAGACAATAGAAGACATTTTCATATATTCTGAGAGTCTGTAGCTTCCCAAGCCAGAATGGGATGAAAGAAAGGATGTTCAAATTTTGTTGGAGGAAAAAATACCTTTATAAAGGAAATAATCTCTGAAGCTCTGTAACAGTGCTTTTACAGTTAGTGTGCTCTGCCCTAGTGTGTTCTCTGCAAACATTTTTTTCTGTTAATTGGTAGGCAGTAAGTGTGCTCAGCACAGTACAGAAACATGTACATATGTATGTAACTGCTGTGAGGATACATCTGCCTTCAGCCACAGAGACTGCTGGGCATTCTGCAAATCACTGCAGGAAGGGTACACAACTCTTTTCTTTGTCACCCTATGAAGCAGTGCCATGAAAATGAACAAAAAGACTACCAAGTGTTTATTTTCTGTCAAGCATGAATTTGAAGAGTGCCTTGTAAAGGACCACTTTGAAGCAATTCATTGTCCACTTCTGTGTTTCCTCCACAAACGCGATCGACACTACCCACACAGTGCCAACTAAAAGATCTTGCTTGTACTACAGTAGTCAACAAGTAAAGATGGAGGAAGATGAAGAAAATCTGTAGGAAGATGAAGAGAAAGCCACCATTTCAAACATATATACAGCAGAAAACATAAGGAACCCCAGAGCAACCAACTGAAAGAGTCTAAACAAAGTAGCTGAATTAAGAAGCACTAACAGAACCCAAAGCAGGAATTTTTAAGCCTTGACCAGAGTAAGCAGTTCCTTACTCCTGGCAGTCCTCTTCTGATACTTTAAGCAATTACTCATTTTTCACCCCTTCTGGCATTTGAAACATAAAGTGTTTTGTATGTGACCCTGAAATGAGACTCCCCTCATGCTGACTTGGGGCCAGCGTTTGAAGAGATTTCCTGTAAGCTGCTGGTCATTTTCTTTCTCATGTTTTACTTGAAGAAATCCTGATGACAGGGACCAAACCTGTCATTGTGCTCCTGCAAAAAACAGAGCTGCTGGTGTTACCCATCTAACTGGCAATTCAGAGATTATTTCTGGATTTTACATAGTAAAACCTTCTGGTCATTTGTTAGCACTCTTCTGTGCCCATAGCTATTTGCTATGAAGCCTGTTGTTTGATAACATCAAATTTATGTGAAGGGAGAAAAAAGGAGAAAGCTTGTCAATTTTTCTTAGGATCTGGGAATGCATAATGCACAGTACCACCCTTCAATGGCATCACTTCCTAAATACGAAGCTCTAATACTAAATACTAAGCTCTTCAACTTTGTGCATGGAAATCTAAGCTGCGTTTGTTTCCAGACTGTCTCAGAAAGCTGCTCAGAGAGAAGTTCTGTGCAGTCATAAACTTGTGCTGGAATGAGATGGAAGAGCTTAGGTTAGCCTGTGATGTTCTCCAGCATCCCACAGCCTGTAGAAATGTCTAACAAGCATTTTTAACGGGAGTGAGGAAGGAAAGAGTCAGTTTCTGTGCTCTTACAGAGCCATTGGTGTACTGCTGATTCCTAGCTTTGATTTTGTAGCTTCCTCAAAGAGGAGAGTAGATTGAAAACCGTTTGGGCAGAAGGTGGTGGATAATGAGGCAACAGAGTTTTCTCATCAGGCTGGTATATTCAAAGTAGAGATAATGAACATCCATTGTCGAGAGCTGAGAACACATGAATATATTTAACTGGAGAGTGAAACACAGCAGGGACTGTTCTCCATCCCAACTGATGAGCGTGGCTAATGTCAATACACTTAAATTCATAGAATCATCAAATGTTTTGGGTTGGAAGGGGCCTTAAAGATTGTTTAGCTCCATCATCCCCTGCCATGGGCAGGGACACATCCCACTTCACCAGGTTCACAAATCACTATCCAACCTGGCCTTGAACAACTCCAGGGAGAGGGCAGCTAAAACTTCCCTGGGCAACCTGTTCCAGTGTCTCTCCACCCTCATGTTAAGGAATTTCTTCCTAACCTGAACCATTCCTCCTTGTCCTGTAACTACACATCCTTATAAGAAGCTCTGCTCCAGCTCTCCTGTAGGCCCTTTCAGGTACTGGAAGGCTGCTATAAGGTCTCCCTAGGACCTTATCTTCTCCGGGCAGAACAACCCCAACTCTCTCAACCTGTTTCCACAAGGGATGTGCTCCTGCCCTCTGATTGTCCTCATGGTTGTTCTACTAACAGTCTTAAACATGCCATATGAGATAAGTGAAGAAAAATAGCAAAAGAAAACTTAATGTATACGTGGCTTTTTGAAGTTGAGAAACTTTTTTTTAGGAAACCCAGAATAAATGTGCTATTGTTGCTGAGAACTGCTTCCTTGAGGCAGCACATTGCTTTGCAACACGTGGATGCTGCAAAGCCCTTCTCTGGTTGCAAAGAGGTGGTGTGTGAGGTACTGCTCCAAGTCTTGTTTAGTGTAGTATTACTTTCTACCTTCATGATGTATTCCCACATTCATGCAGTACTATTAAAATGTAGGCTGCAGGATGAAACTAACTTTGCTGTAAAAGACAGCTTGTGTTAGCAACTGAAACTGGTGGATTTTAAATAATCCTGGATTTTTTTCAGGATTATTTTTCTGGTGGAGAATAAAAAGTGCAGACATTCCAAACAATAAAAAATCCACACATCAAATGCACTTTTTTCATTGTCCATGTTGCTGCTTAGGAGCACCTGTGATGTAATTTTTCCATTAGCTATGAGCATGCTAGATTCAAAACAAGTATCTCTTGGAAATATAGGAGGGAAGTGAAAAACCATACAGAAATTGTTTTTGTTGCTACATGTATGTAGAGAATATTTTTCTGGTACCTCAGATTTTGTAAAAATAGATTGTATTTTCATGTTAATATTTCTACTGTTTCCATAGCATTTGTATATTACTTCAGTCAAATCTAGGAATGAAGTCAGAAATTAATAAATATTATAACAATATGACAGTAGTCACTGTAAATCGGAATGTTCTTTTCTTCTGTTAGTGGTAATTCTGTATGTAGGAAAGTCCATCAGTTTTTGCAGAGCATCATGGTGTATTTAGATAATAGACTAACATCTTGTCTCTTCTAAGGTACATAGAAATATATCATACAAACTGTAACCCAGTCTGTAAGAGATGTGCTCAATGTAGGATCTAACATGGCAGAGAGCTGTAGGAAATCATAGAAAAGGTTATCATGGATTATGGCCAGTTTAGTGGACATGCATTTGTCTTCAAGTTCACATTATTAAATTCACAACATTAAAAATTACAGATGTAGTTTTGAAGATTTGAAATTTTTGAAGACTTTTTCATATTTACTACCAGAATTTAATTTTTTCTCCATACATCAACAACCTAAACCCTTGATTTTGTATAGTGTAAAGATTTTGTTGTTTCATCCCTAAAGCAAAAACCTCTAAAGAATATTTTGAACCCAGGAAAGCATGAAGTAAAATATAAACAATAAAAAATCTGTCAGAAAATGAGAATATGGAAATAATTTTTTTTTACTTTCAGTATTACATAATCATTAAAAGTTTTAAATTGTAATTCAGTTAAAATAACATTTATCTTAGATGCACAGTAATCCAAATATAAAAAAGCTTATGTTCACCTTGTCTCTTATGCCTGTTGTAGTTGCAATTTTTACTGCTAGAAAAAGTCATTCTGCTAATTACCAGGGATCTGGCAAACTTCATCAGCACTTTTAGAATCTGTTTGCTCCACTGGTTAATCAGCCAAAGAGAAAATATTTCATCTGTGCAAATATTTTTTAAAGTGTTGCAAAATGCCTTTGTATGCAGTTAGACAGCTCAAATAGGAGTTTGGAGAAAATATATCTAGGAGTATATAGTTTATATTAGGTACCAACTAAAACCATGGCAGTGAACCAAACCAATCTCCCCTTATATATCGCCATAGTCTTGAATAATAAAATAATAAAAGGACTTAAAGAAAGCCTATAGGCCATTTGACATTCAGATTATAAAAATAATTAGGGACAACAAGGCCATTACAGAGAAATGATTTTTGTATCTCTCCCTATTCAGGGAGGAAGAAACCAAAGAAATTTCTACATTAAAATCCTTCTCAGAGGGATGAGGGAAGCAGGGCATTTATAGACTGCTCTGAAATAGACCTTGGTTCCTGAAGACAGTAAGGTAGTAAATGCAAAAATAAAGTTTAAAAAGACCTGTTCTAAACAGGGTCAGAGAAACTGTAGTTCTGTAAATTCAGTGCCTTCATGAGATGAAAGCTGAAGCTGTAGGAGTAGAGAATCAAAGAATCACAGAACCAAAGAATGGTTTGGGTTGGAAGGGACCTTAAAGAACATCCAGTTCCATCACCCCTGCATGGGCAGGGACATCTCCCACTAGACCAGGTTGCTCAAAGTCCTCAGAGTGCTTCGAGGAGAAGGGAGAATAACAATAGTGGTGTAGAAGGTACTAATTTTTTGTTTGGTTTTTTGTTTGGTTGGTTGGGTTGGGGTTGGTTTTTTTGTTTGTTTGTTTTGGTTTTTTGTCTTTGTTTTTTGTGTTTTTTTCCCCCTTTCTTTTAAATAGGACACTTGTACTTATCCATATATCAGACCCAGGACGTAAAAATGAATCTCAGTCTATTTAAGATGAGTATCAATTTTTCACAGATTCTGCTTCCAAAATTCAAGCCAAACCCAAAGTTAGTGCTAGTTTTACTTAAATCTCTGAATAGGTTTGAATTTTTTTGTTTGTTTGTTTCATTTACTTATGTTTTCAGATAGATTTGAACAGGTTTTGTAGTTAGAGAATTAAATTATCCCAGAGGCCCAAGTGAGAACAAAAGAACTCTCTGCAGGCAGGAAGGAGAATGGAGTGTCTGGCTGGTTCCTTTTGAATGAAGAGAGAATGAGTTCCCCTCTGGCAAAAAAATTATTATAGATTCAAATTTCGAAGAGTCATTAATTAGAGTAAATTATATCCATTACATGTATTACACAGTAGTGATCTAAAGGGACCGTAACTCTGATTCTGGTTTCTAGTGCATTTTTCCTGGTTTTGATTTAAGGGTCCATGGTTTATGATCTGTTTTAATCTACAGTGACATACAGGTAGGCTCTGTGTATACGCAGAGCTGAATAAAATAAATCCAGTCATTCCACAGAACAGCCTAGAGCTATGAGAAACTAAAACCTGTAATAATGATAAAAATAAAATCACATCAAATAATATAAATACTACAGAAAAGAATATCCTGCTGGTGCCCACAATTCTCTGATTGCAAAAGCCACAAGGAGAATTACTCATATGAATTAGAGAACAGAGTTTCAATCTCCTGTCTTATAATGACGTAAATTCCCATTCCAGAAAGGGACTTTTTAATAAGTTTATTTTAGCACCGAAAAGATGAAATAGTTTGCTGTTTTCTGGAATAACAAATAATTCCATTTTTTTGTTGTTGCTGTTGCTCTTTCAGGTAAATCTAAGGTTGTAGGGGGGTTTTGTTTATATGTTTTGTTTTTTTAATTAGGTAATTTCTTGCAAAATTGCAATTTGTTTTTCTGCTTACTTAATTTTCCGAAAAACATTTGAGATTGTGGGTGGAAGTGTTGATCTGCCTGAGGGTAGAGAGGCTCTGCAGAGCCCAAACCACAACAGAAGGACAACAGGTCAGCATCATGTCACTGGCCAGAGCTCCATGGGGCAAGAGTCTTACTGAAGAACCTTTTGTACACGTTCTGAAATAATGAGATCTAGCATATTGCATGGTGACAATGGGAATTACTAATTTACACAGTGGCTAAACATTTCCTTGTCAAATGCTGCTTTTCAGTTTCTTATAACTGTACCCAGTGTTACTTTTTAGCTGGATTTGGTTGGAATCTAAAACTGTACAGGCTCCAAAGAAGCACAGGCTTGTTTCCTAGCTTAGCTATTCACACCATCATTGTGTGGTGTGAACAATTCATTCCATCAAATGGAAGATCAGATGGGGAAAGAGAGTATTCACCTTTGCAGTGCTAAAGAATTTGCACCTTGGCAGTAACCCAAGAATGCTTTTTTTTTTTTTTTTTCATTTATTTTCCATGCAAACATTATAAATTACAGCTTTTCTTGCTCACCCCTGAAGTTCCATTTCCTCAGCTTTCTTAGCCAGGAGAAAAGTGGAATCTAGGTTTAAAAAGCTATTAATTGTTTAGGTTAGCGAGGGGTTTGTTAAAAATTCTCTTAATGCAAGGATTGATGTAAGGATCTGTAGAATATCTAAGAAATGCAACAAAATAACTCAGACTGGAGGATTTCACATAGGGCAACTTGCAGAGAACTCTGATTTTTATATTAAGTATTTGAATAGCAGTTACTAAGATATTTAACAAGATATTTATGGCTCAGTTCTGAATCAGCAGCCTATATTATAATTCTTTTATTTTTGTATAGCATAGTACTTCCTCATATGCATATATTTGTGTAGGCAGCTTTCATCACTTGAACTAAGGTGTTGCACAGTTACTGTCTAATCTGTATAAAAACTACTTTTTTTTAGCAACTGGGTGAACTTCTGTACTCTCTTGATTAATTAGTCATAGCTCCTTAACTTTGTCTTCACTTGCTTCTAAATGCAGCCTATTTTGGTTTGTAAGCACTGGACATCAGGTTATATTCACTGATACTGAAAAATCTGTGTGCTTGAATATAAAAATAAAATTTAGAAATGCCCTATTGGAAGTGCATACAGTTTTGTGTAGGTCAAAAGAATGGAAGAACAATCAGACAAGAAAATGTTCCTGAAGTGATTAGAGGTACAAGCTGGTACTTGGAATACCTCTAGGTACTTCCTTAATGTTCCTTTCATTACTTTTTGACTCAGATCATCTTCTGCATTGCATCTATTAATTTATTAAGTGGAAGCTGCAGCACAGTGTGCACTTTATGGATATATCTAAAAGATACAGATGGCCCAAGAGGTGAACTTCCTCTGCATTGGCTATACAAAGAGATCAGAACTTCTGTTGTGTGACTCGGGGTTTCCACACCTGATTGAATTGAGTTGGACCTTGCTAGTTTTATGAGTTTCATGCAACACTGTAATTTAAGTCACCCTTGTCTTTTTCTGCTGTTGAGTCACCATTGTTACTTACACTGTTTTTCACAGCTCAGACATGTCCTCCTTGGAAGAAGCCCTAACCATGTTGTATAGTCTCTTCAGTTGTTTATTATTTCCCTTACAGAGGTTCTTGGCTACATTTTTATCTGCACAGTTGCTCAGGCTTCTTACAGCAAGATGCAGAGTTTGTTAGCAGAAGATCCCCCGCATCTGTTCTTACTACCCCACATTCATCTGGGGGGAAGGGAGGCAGGAATGGGAAGACAAAAAAAGAGAGGAAAAGAGAAAGGGCTGCAGAGTCCTAGCCTAGATAAACAATAAGGTAGAAGACTATTGTGACTCAGGATTTAATTCCAAGTGCTTTGGTCTGGGTAGGATTCACAGCATGAGTTCTTCTCAGAGCAGGTGCCTGAACAGGAGGACCTTTTTTTTTACAATTGCATACTGATTAGAGTACTTGCTTAGAAAGCAGGAAGGTCACTTATTTTTTTTGGACTGAGCAAAACTTTGAACCTGTTCCTTCTAGGAGAGTGCCTGGGAGAGTGCCTAGAGCAAACCTGGGATGGAGCTTTTCTCCAGCTTGTATGTTGAAACTGGTCCAGAGTTCAGCAGAAAAATCAGAAGATACTCAGCTAGAAGTATATATGTTGTTTAATTTTTTTAGTAACTTTTAACTGCCTTTTCCATTGAACACTGTATGTTTCTTTAACTCGATAACTCTTCAATGACAAAACCAGAAATATTCACTTAAGCCAGACTACATGCAATAAAAAAATCTGAGTCTGAGTTAGAAACCAGTTAATAAATTTCATGGATTTTTTTTTCTAATTTAATACCCTAGTGACACATTTCTGAATGAACTCTGTGCTAGAATTAATGAAGTGTTGAGCAGAGTATCTACATATTCAACTTACACACTTAGCCTGTTACATCTACATTCAGTATGGCAAAGCCTGATATATCTGAGTTCTCTTTGAATAGCTTAATTCAGGTATTGGAAGGTAGCACACAGCTTCCTGTAGGCTGAATTACCCCACTGAGAATCTGAAAAGCCTGGTTAATTAGCTTCCTTGCCTGTCAGTCACTCCTTTCCAGCTATTTTCTCATTGCAGTTAGTTCAGTCATAAAACTGTAATCTGTTTTTCTAAGGCTGTGAAGATGTTACTCATAATTTATTCCTCCATATACCAATCACAGTATACTCTTTAAGTTTGATTGCTTATATTCCTGAAGTTTTGATTTAAATAGTCGATAACTTTATGAAGCTGGGCAGTAAATTTAGTAAGTTTGTATGTGGCTTTTCAACAATGATCCGTACCTAGGGATTATGACAGCACATTGTTGATTTCAGTTCAAATCAATGTTCATTTTACTGCTAAACCTTTCCACTGCATAGCTGAAAACTTTCTATGCCCAGTGATATTTTCAGGCATTTGTTCTCATTTCATAATTTCAGTTCATGAAGCAGCAGTGATTGCCAGCTTTAACATCCTACCCCTGTGATGCAACCTCTCACACAAGATCTTTGTTCCCTAAGCCGTGTCTGCTAAGAGGACTGTGGTGTTATTCACATCCAAGCAGAATGAAGCAGTTGTGATTTACAAAGAAATATAAAAATATTTTGAGTTCAAACATTTTTCTGTATGCCACCATGTCTTAATATTTTTAAATTATTGACTGTTGAATGTTTCATTTATACTATTTCCTAAGCCTCTTCTTCATAAAAGGGGTTCTCTGGAAAACATGGAAAATGTAGATTTTTCTCCTTTTTTTTACATGTATGTATTTCAGAAAGTTTTAAGAACTTAAATGTAGCTCTGAGTTCTTAACTCATTATAATGGCATGGTCTTAAAGTTTTGGGGAAAAAAAAAAGAAAGAATGATTTATCAAATCAAAACCAGCAGTCCTCTTTGTGACAAAGCTGTGGAGTTCCTCCTTTTGGCTTTTTGGAACCATGAGAGATAGGATAGGTCACTGATAGAGTAACAGGTATTGCCAGTAAAAATATCATGATTTGTGAGGAACATAAAAGCATTTCTTTAAAACTCTCATTTTAAGGAGTGCCTTTGTAAAAGGAGCATTAAAACTTCGGGGGGTTTTGTGAGTAAATAATAGTCTTCAGGGGAGCTTGATTTCTTTTAATAGGACAATTTCTCTCTTTTCTCTGAACCACTGAAGCTTACTGTCTGACTTTTTTCTCATCTCTTGCTTTTTCACTACTAGCAGTCCACAAATGATTTCATGGTACTTAGGTACACCAAAACCAACCAGGCATGATCACTGGAGAAATCTATCATAAACTTCATGATTAGATGAACTGTGAAGAATTAATGGAATTTTAGCATTCTTTCTTCCTCCTTCCCTTCCAGACCATGAGCACCATGACATCATGTAATACTTGTAAACCAGGCTATATAATGCAGATAGAGACCCACTCGGATCAGATTGCAGCTGTATCTCAGTTTCAGTTCCCTTTTAATACTACCTTTCTTATTGGATTAAGAATTGGTTCTGTGACTGTGTTACTTCTGCTCTGAGTGATCTAGGATGGGTAAATGGGTCTCATTTTACAGCAGTGAGCTGTGGACAGGTTAAAGTGTTGGTATCACCACACAGTATAATGTTGTTCTCAACATTCAAGCACAGGAAAGACTTGCCTCTCTCCTCTCTTTACTTTCTCTGATATCTTCCAGACAGTAAATAAAACTGGATTCTTCAGGCAAATTGATTCTCATGTTCATGTGTTGTTGTATGTACTGATTGTATGATGCTGTAAGTATGACCCTAAATTTTGTAGATAAAGTTTTTTGATTTAGGCAAATGATGAGACAAAATGAAGGCCAGGCAGTTGATGTAGGAGAATCTTTTCACCTTTTAATCTTAGGGCACTGCACAAGAAAATGTCTTGCCAAAAGAACATGGCAATGAAATGGCTTCTAATGTTGTTATTAGGAGCCATAGGTATTCTTTTACATGAGTAGATCATGATCCCACTGAATTAATACTCAGCAGTGGATGTATAACATGAGTCTAATTTATATTTCAGTAAAAGAAGTATAACTCTTTGAATATGTAGACATATCCATTATCATTCTTATTCAATAATAAGTGAAAATGTTATTACTGCTTTGGATTTTGACACTAATTGTGAAGGCTTTTGGAAATTGCTAGAACCTTTGCTATAGAAGCAAAACAAAGCAATCTTACAGCTTAGGTTAGGATTATATGTTAATTATATAAATTCCCTGACACTTTCTTTTTTTTACCCCCTTAGATACTGGCAAATGTAATAATTTTTATCTGCGGGAACTTGGCAGGAGCATACCACAAACACCTCATGGAACTTGCATTGCAGCAGACATATCAGGACACATGCAACTGCATCAAATCCCGTATCAAGCTGGAATTTGAGAAGAGGCAACAGGTAAATCCACACCCATGTCTGGGTCTGTTTTGCTCTTTTCACACTCTCCCCCTATTCATCACTAAATAAAATGGTTTATTAATGCAAACCCACTTACTGAAATATTGAAAGTTATTTAACAAAATATGCAAAGTCTTTTCCACATGGTTGTGCATGATTTCCACCTGAATATAAGCTGCTACAGTTATTTGTGTTGTCAAGTATATGTTTTCTTTCATTTTTAAAATGAAAATATTTTATGCCAAAGGAATTTGAAAATGCTATCTAGACTGTGTGTTTGTACACTCTTTTGTTGTCCTCATTGAATGAGCTGTGAGATGTACATCTGTGCTTTGGGAATTGTCAGTTCTTTGTGCTCAGGCCCAATACTGCAAAATCACTGCAAGGAGATATTACTGCACTGCTTATTTGGAACTGCAATACTGAATCATGCAATACAGTTCCAGAGGTCAGGTATGTTAAGAGGAGCTCAGGGAATTGAATAATAAGACTATCTGTCATTTATTGTAGCAGCTGAATAAAAAGCTTCTCTGATTGCTTTATATAGTTCTTTTTCTCTGCAAGGTCTGTACAGTGCCTATCATCCTGACAGATAGGTGCTTCATTTAAGGGAATTTAAATACAAATTAGTTCATCATGTAGTAAAGAAGATGAGTGTATTTTGCTTCCAAGGTCACCAGACTCAAATTTCTATGACCTGTTAAGGGTCAAAGAATAGAGCTTTCACTGACACATTTCTGTTGTCACAGAAAGTGCATGGAGATGTACATCTTGTATGTCCCAGCTGACCTTAGCTATCATGTCTGTCTCACAAACACCTGCTGCCATTTTAAATGAAGGTTTTCAAAATCCATCACCAACATTTTATTCTTGCAGAAAAAGCAAATAGAGAGGCCACACCAATACTTTAATAGGTTATATGTATTCAGAGAACTGGCCTCATTCTTCTGGGCACCTGGCTTGCGTACTGTCTGAAGATGCTACAAACCAAGACAAGATAGACTTAAGGAGAATACATTACTTATAGTAAAGTCTTTGAAACTTTGACAATTAGGTGCAAAAACTTTATAAGGCAGGAGAGGTGGTGTATAAGCAGTCATAATTTGTAAGTTTCCACCTCTGCCCCCATGAGCTGTGTGCAGTGAATCAGCTTGTCACTGATAGTGCACAATGCACAATTTACTACCTGTTGACAATATGTGTAGGAATATTTTCAAATTAGTTCCAGTGAGACAGTTTGTGAGTAGAGAGTAACCAATTCCAAGTATCTGGGAGCAGTACTACTCCAGACTGAGCAGTCTACAATGCTGTGGGGCTGATGTGATGGCTTCTAGGATCAGGGTGGCTTTGTGGAAGGTGACTGACACTGTTCCTTGTGTTTAGGCCTCAGCTGCCAGAAGGATGTGATTTAGACTATAGTCAAACAGAATAATTCATAGATGGCATCAAGGTCTCCTTGTTCAGGAGAAAGCTGAGCTCTTCACCTCTTGAGCACAGCTTTAAGAACCCAGGTTTTTAAATACTGTTTGCTTATTTTTAAATACTGTTTGCTTTTCCCAACAGGCATAGGCAATGCATCAGTGTATCTGCCAGAATCATCAGAGTGTGTTACTGGACACAGTCTGTAGGGGAACTCAATGCAGTAAGGATTCTGCTTGTTGAAGTCAGTAGTTAGAACAGACATAGTGCTAGCTGGTGGTTTCTGGAAATGTGTATTATTTACTAAACACTAGTCATTTCTGTGGAAAGATATAAGTAAATAGTTTTGTTTTCCTGGCACTTCTGAAGATTTTGCAAAAATGCCTGAGAACCTGACAGTGGAGAAAAGCAAAAATATCTGTACCAACTGCTTCCTTTCTGTAGTCTGTAGGAGTTATGTTTCTAATATACTGGAGCCCAGCAAGATGGAAAGCAGCAACAGCTATATTTCATTGACAAATTGTATTGTTATAGAAGAATGAAAGACATTGTACAGGATTTGTTATATAGATAAAAGCATGTGTTGTCATATTTATGTTTTGATAGAAATACAAATCTAAAATTACTTAAGACAGTTACAAACTCTAAGGAGTGTATTGCAGGTCTGGATTACTAACAGATGAAACAATGTCTCATGAAACAGAAGTGAACTGTTCTATGAATATTAATAATCCTTTTGACCTCTGGTGAACTGTTAGCTCATCAGATCTTTAACCTTTCTTTAACCATCAGATTTCTTTAACCTTTAACCTTTATCCTCTCAGCCCTCTCCTTTATCTTTTGTCACAGTTTTTCCCACCAAAAAGACAAAGTGATGTACATCCTTATCATCACAGTTATAAATACTAAGTATTCAAATGTGAAAAAGTAAATGAGGATTTGGTAAACTGATTTTTTTTTTATTCCTCAGTATTAACATACTACTTTGTTTGCAAACTTTAGTTTAGAAGTGGATGTGCTCCTAATACTGTCTCTTAATACTGCCTGTTTTGCTGAGAAGATACAGAAGATCATCCACATTGTTAGTACTCAAGGAGCATTGCTGGCTATTTTAGAGGACCGGGATACATTGAAACAGTTGGAGCAGATGCATTTTGAAAAATACTGAATTTGATCAAAACCTTTATTAGGCTGTGAGAGGCTGTAGCATGCCCTTTGATTCTACATCTCTTTAACAAGAAAAATCTAATTTACTTCAGTGAGAAGTGACACAAGGTAAAAGTGCAGAGCATAGAATGTGCTTCTACATGCTTAGGGCAAATTTTCAGATTTCAGTCCAGATCACGGACATCATGTCTTTTATAATTGTTTTTGAAAGATGTACAATTTATGTCCAAAATGATTCCATGTATTTCCTCTTATTTTGTTTGAGAGTAGGCTCATACAAATGTAGCCAACTGTTGTTTTTCAGTTGTTTTTTCTGTATGTGCCTTTGAATAGGTTCACACACAGAGTACCATTTTGACTGTATCAATAGGTAGGTATATTCAATTAACACACAATAATAGTGCTGAAGAACTTAAGAGGAATAGCAAATTCTTTTTTTTTAAAGTGAGACCAGTGTACACCAGTATGAAACAGAGATGTGTTGTTGTATTTCTGTTAGGATGCAACAAAAGGTAATAGGTAGCTGTTCCCATATGGAGTAGAAGCCATGGGTGATGACACCTCCCAGCAGGGCAGAGGCTTCCCCATCTAGGGACCTGTCCCACAACACAGGGTGGGCTGGGCAAACCTGGTTGGTGGCAGCCAGAGTTGAGGAAGAGTCCAGAACATCAGTCAAGTTTCTAGTGGCGAGGCAGACTTGAGACCAAGGCAGGACATCAATCCACAGCTCAGGGTGAGGTCCAACAATTGCTAGGCAGGTCCGAGGGGAAGCTGGGAAGTCCATCCAGGAGCCAGGATCAATAGGGCCAACAGCCAGCTCCTACAGCAAGTTCTGTCATGGGATGAGCTGAAATGGGGCTCCTGGGCAGAGGCTGAGGGTGGAGGTTCAGGTGAGGTTGGTCAGTCAATGCCTGCACAATTTTGTATGATTTATTATGTTGGAGTCATGCTTAGGCTTGGCTTGGGTTTGCACTGTCTAATGTGTGTTTGTCTAAAGGCATAGTTGTGTAGGTATTCATGCATATTAAAAAAAAACCCCTTTATGAATTGTGGTTTTGTAGGTCTGCATTTGATAAGACTGAGCACTCTGGATTTTATTTCCAGCAATGCAATTTGTGGTGAGAGTGACTTAAACTCACATAGTAAATGCTGGTATTTTGAGTGTCCCCTTTTGTATTTCTCATGCAGCTTTTCTATCTTGCCTGGATGTATAGAAGAAAAACTATTCTGACTCTATTAATTTGCCACCTTATTTCAAGATATATTTAAAATAGCCTCGCATAACATTGTTTGTCTCACTGATACAGCCTGGCTGACAGTTTGTAGGGGTAATGAATCACTAAATCTGAGTGCAAGATCTTCAGGATGACAAGCAGTTAGCATAATTGCTCCTCTCTCTCTCTTCTGGTGCTTTGGTTCAAGAGACATAGAAATATATTCTGAGAAATTCTCACAGTATCACAGGGAGGTGTTTGTAAGGTGTTGATGTTCAGCAGGTTCTCTAAAATGCTGTCTTTGAAAAGGAGGTGGTATAATCATGGTTTTAGAAACAACACTAAGGTAAAAGATGAAAATGAATGAGGTTTCAAACCATTGAGTGGGATTTTAATTTTTTCACTGAAACACGGTAAAGCAATACCATTCATTACAGGAACTGAAATATTTCAAGACTGTTTTTGAAATCATCTTAAGCAGACAAGCCTCATACATTTGTTAGTAAAGAGCAGAAACATGAAATATATTATTTGGGATGAATCTATCAAAATGTGGATTCCTGTAAGGTAAATTAATGCACTTAAAAATGTAAGCTACCAATATTTTCATGAACATAGAATAGTTTTTCTAAGGATTTCCTCATTTTCCTTTCTTTTTTTTTTTTTTTTTTTTTTTTTTTTTTTTTTTTTTTTCTCCTACATAATTTCAAGGCCTGTAAGCAGGAAGAAACAAAACTACTTTTGGACTTTTAAAATTTAGAATCCATTTTCTATTGCAGGTGTATGTATATGTATACATGGATGAAGTGCCTGTACTTTTCATTAATCTATGTAGAACAGTAACCACACTGGTGAAGGATCTGGAGCACAACTCTTATGAGGAGCAGCTGAGGGAATTGGGATTAGTTTGGAGCAGGCTCAGGGGAGACCTTATCAGTCTCTACAACTACATGATAGGAGGCTGTACTGAGGTGGAGGTTGGTATCTTCTCCCAAGTAACTGGTGATAGGATGAGACGAAATGGACTCAAGTTGTGCCTGAAGAGGTTCAGATTGGATATTAGGAATAATTCCTGTACTGAAAGAAGTGGTCAGGCATTGGAACAGGTTGCCCAGGGAAGTGGTAGAGTCACCATCCCTAGAGGAGTTAAAATAACATGGGGACATAGTATTTGAGGACATGGTTTAGTTGGTTGGTGGTGTTGGGTTGATGTTGGACTTGACAATCATAGAGATGTTTTCCAACCTTAATGATTCTGTGTCATTACCAAAATTAAAGCCTGTTCTGAGGAAGAACTAAGGTGCCAAGTCCTGCATGTGGAAGGTGGATAGATTATACAAATAGAGTCCACCAATGGGTAACAGGGATAACTGGGGGACTAGAGTTCATGTTGAATGATGAAACTCAGGGAACTCAAAATGTTTAGCCTACAGAAAAAAAAGTCTTGAGAGGGACGTCAAGCAGCTGCCTTCTGCCTGGAGGAGTTTACAGAGAAGATGTGGTCAGATTTTTTTCAAGCACGCAGTGAAAAGTTCAGAGGCAATAAGCAGGAGCTGTGACAGGGTAAATCCTGGCTGGAAGTGCTGAATAATTCTTCCCCAATAGAGGGGCTTGGCACTGGGAAATACCATCTGGAAAGGAGGTGGAATCTGCCTGTGTGGAGATTTTCAAGACTCAACTGGACAAGTTGTTATGCTTCAATGCTTTTTGTGGCCAAAAGCAAGCACACTATAAATACAGAGCTCAGAAGCTATTGTTAGGCTAATTGAAGTCTTAACAATCTACTGTAGTATTTCAGTTATGATACTAATGACAGTAACAGTCCACATTATCTAATTAACATAGAAAATCATAAATACAGCTAAAAGTGTTGTGCAGAAAATCTTCTGGTGTCTCCCCTTCTTCTCTGGTATAATCCTTTGCCTTCTGTGATCATATAACCCTGCAGTACAGTACTGACATTGCCACATACTCTATACTGAGTTTGCAAGATCTCACAGCTGAAGCTGTCTGAATTTTTGTTTACTTTCCTGGAGATTTGATTTTACTTGTTTTAGCTGTAGCACAATTTTTTCTAATGACAAGGTGGTTATTTTGCTTTGCTTATGGCGTGGTGCAACCACAGTTATTATATCGATAATACTGGTGGACAATTATTCTGTGAAAAATGGGATGTTTACCACTGTAACATAATGTGGAAAAATACAGAGCTGTATGAGCTGCAGAAGCTTCATGAAGCAGAGACACAGAATACAGTGCAGAGGAATACAGACATGTGGTGATTAGAGATGGGGTAGCAGTTGGCACTGGAGACCTCAGGTCTATGAGTAGTTCACCACTGGTCAGTTACAGAAATGCAGGTCTTGATAAAAGGATTTTTTTGGGAGAATAAAGAACAATTTCTAACACATAGAGGACAATAACTACAATTTAATAATAAATTATTTGGTTTAAATATATATGTGTGTGTGTTATCAGGTTTGTGCACAAAGAGCATTTTGAGTGTTAGGCATTATATATTCCTCTGGGTCCTAAGGTGAATGGTATTGATGTTGCTAGAGCAGAAAGCAGGAATGTCACAGCCAGTGTCCCAAGTTGTCCATCAGGAGAAGGTAAACCCTGGTGGTTTGGACCCTTTTCCTCCTCAGGTTTTTTCCACTGAGTGCAATATTAGGAAGTTTTCCTATCATAGCCTGTGTCCTTTTCCCTCCTTCTCAGGCAAAATCTGGGAGCCCTTCTCCATCCCTGTTATCCCATAGGGGTTGTTTGTCCCACAGTGACTACACAGTGGTGGTGGCAACTCCCAGCACAGAGAAGCCAACAGACAGATGACATCCAGGCAGTTGCTGCCACAACTAAAAATTGGGCCAAAGGAAGCTCAGAGAAGTCTGGAGATCCTGTGTTAAATACAGAGTTTGTGGTGTTACGGTAAAAATCTATTTTCTGGGCTACAGAGGCCCTGAGTGACTTCATGTAATTTTGAAGTTAACCCTGTTTGAAACAAGATATTGGAGTATTGATTTTCAGAGTTCCCTTCCAACCTGAATCTCTCAGTGAGTCTATAGGTTTTTTTAATGTCTGTCCTATAGTAGTGTGCTATGAAATACATGAATTACTGTGTTTTCAGATAGAGAGAAATGAAAAGTTAAGTGAAATATATCCCATAATGGCAAATTAATGTTTTTATATCAACAAAAAATCCTATCGGGTACTACAGAAATTTTTCCAAGTTTCTCATACTGACCCCTTGCTTACAGAAAAGTAACACCAGAAATAATGCAGCCATTTTGTTCCTACTTATTGATGAGAATAATAGTATTTTTGCTAGAGTATATGTATAATATACATAAAATAATATGTTTGGTGTAAAAAGCTGAGCCATTCGAAAATTACATAGATACCTGGTTGTCACTTCATTATGTTCAGGTTGCCCTGCATTGAAGAAGTTGAAATAGATTATTTGAGCATGATGATAAAGTAATGAGAAGAGTATTTTCTGATCAGTAGGTAAGAGTCAGAAATTCATTTTCCTGTTCAATACTTTGATGAAAATCTAGATCTTTGGCTTTAAGAAACATCTAAAAGGGTTCCTGGTTTCTACCTGGAGGCTTAAAAGTACTTCTGTTGATTTTGCATTTTAGAATTGCTTCTTTCTTGTTTTCATGATCAATCACTTCACAGTAAAGCCATTTTTAAAAAGGAAATGTGTATATATTGGAAGATTTAAAATTAACAGTGTTGTAGAAAAATCTTCCAGATACAGAAACATTTAGTGTAGAATGCTGACACAAAGTAGGTCATTTGTTAAGGGTCAAAAATGTGTATCTAAACTAGTAAGTTTACATCATACATCAATTATTTACTGGTGAAGGTAGACCATACAATTTGATACCTTTTGGCTTTTCCAGTCTGAATTATCCTTCTCATACAGGAACTGTTTAGAACTGTTATTTCTATTTGTGACCCCTATAATGTTCTTAATGAACATTAATGGTGTTTGTAGTGTAATGCTATGTGTGAAAGAGCTAAAATACATACGAAATTATGCATTAGCATTATACAACAGAGTAGGAAGCCTCACTTAGCAGAACAGGGCCTAGGGAGGATAGCTTAAAGTAGAATACTTTCAGTTGTATTCTTTCCTATTCTTGGTACCCCAATCTAATCTAGAAGACTATTTTTAAGAGTTCATTCAAAAATCATTGTTCCACATACACCTTTATTATATTTTTCATAAAAATGTATAACTACATAAGCTCTTATGACAGCCTTGTATTTGGAGGCATCTCAGTGTTACCTATTTCATGCTATTTTTTATTATTCACAAGGAAAACAAGAAAAAAGTGGAGCTTAGTATTATCTTTAAGTCAGAGGTACTACATACGTTTCATTCATATTGTAGTTGGTAATAAAAAGTATTTGATTGCAGTATTACTGAGGAGGTGTCTGTCATTTGTGCAAAGAAGATGATATTGTAAGTTAGAGGCACCTAGAAAGCATTGAAGTGAATGGGCTTATTTTTGGTTGCTTTGGATATACCATAAAAATATATCCCAAAGGTTTCCATGTTTCCTTTTTTTTCCTACATTCACATTGGATGTAATTTTTAGACCTTCTTTTTTAGTACTGCAAACACTTCAATAAATTCATTAGGCATTTTTCAGCTTGTGTGGTGGCAATTGCCTTTTTTTCCTCTTGATTTCTTTTCATGCTGTTTGTTGGTTCAACCGATGCTTTCATAATGCTAAACACACTGTGGTGTTTTTTGAAAAAAGGTCTGAGGCAATAGACTAGCCAATAAATGTAATAGCTACTGACAAAATTATTTCCTGCTCCCTGTGACTTCTGAGCCTCAAAAGGTGACTGTGGAACTGCTTTGTACAACACCACAGAGTGGCTACTTAAGACATTTATGATGCAAGTCAGTTACTGTGGTTTACTTTCATGTTATGACCAAGACCTCCAGACCGAAAAGCAATAGCAAGGGTAGAGATGGGAGGTACAGAGGCTTTTTAAATGCCTTGTGGACCAGGGGCTTTGCAATGTAAAAAAAAAAGATATGCAGTTCCTTGCCTGTAAATAGATTATATACTACGTAGCATCTCAAGTCCTGGAGTTATTCTTTCTTAATACCTCACTGTTTCAAAATTTGGTTAGGAACTTCTTCCCAGGAGAGATGGAGTCTTGAAGAGGTGGTTGATGAGCCACCTTCTTCTGCAGCTTTCCAGTTTACCTCTCTGAAAAACTCCAGAGGTACCTTAAGTGTGGGATGCTGCCATTGCAGTGCTTTTTTGAGGATCTGAGTACTGATCTTGAAATTTGTAGAGGAACACTAGTGACAGAAGGCAACTTTTCTTAAGCTGTTTTCTGAATTTCTCTCTTTTCATTGTTTTTAGGAGTCATGAGAGATCTCTTATATAGGAATAAGTCTTGTCATGGGCCTTTCAACCCAGGGAATTTATATTTCCTTGTTAGGGGGAGAGATATCATTACTGGAAGTGTAGTTATCTACATAAAGACACTCATATTGTCCACAATTTTACAATAAATGACTTAGAAAATACCTTCTCCAAGTATCTGCTGCACAGGTCAATAGAGAATGAAGTTCTTGCATATAATAATTTTTTTTTCCTACCTCAGGATTCCATAGAGAGAAAAGGTCATTTGCGGTGAAGTAGATGAGATTTCAGCTGCTTCTCTGTGTATAGAGAGATGTAATTTATTGCATCTAACTTCCTCAGATAAACCAATGAGTCATGCTGATTTGTTTTAAGGGCAAAATGGGTAGTTTAAGCAAATACTAATTGCCATGTTTTCACAGCTATCCTGATAATTCTGATGAAATATGCCGCTGGCAAGCAAATGTTAATTTTTGTCATGCCACCTGCAATTTTGTCAGCCACATTACAAAAGCTAAAATTATTATCTAAACTGTCATTGTTTTAGAAAGAGAATGTCTTTTGACAATGAGGCCAAAGTTTTCAATTTTAATTATTGCCATAATTAATTGCTTCAGTTTAAAATTGCTACTTTATTTTGAGTTTAAAATTCTTTAAGTTTAGATAGGTGCTGTTGCCTTAACTATCTTTATTATATCTTCTTCAGGTCTCTACATTAAAAATATTTCTCTGCAAGTATGGATTAGAGAAAATACATGTAGATTTTGATAACCCAGAGGCCTCTTCCAATCTTAATTTCTTTTATACATAGAATTGCTCAGTCATGTAATAAACATCATTATAATATTGTAAATAGCTTAAACACCCTAAAGAGTTCTCTATAATGAGTATTTTCCAGGCATCAGATCACTCTTATGCCCTTTTATTGAACCAGTTCATGACCTCTTATATCATTTTAATAGCAAGCACATTTGTTGTCATAAATGCTTTCAGGGAATTTTCTATAAAGAGGTAAAGGTCCATAAGGAAGTCTTTACAAGTCTATAGGTCACATTGGCCTTGTTAGCAGCAGCATCATACTGGCAGATCCTGGTTACTAGGTTAAATATCATGTACTCTATACTCTTTCCAAAATTCTTGCTTTCAAACATACAGGCTTCCAGACTGTAAATAGCTGGTTTGATTCTGAATTAACTTCCTTTGAATATTTTACATACATTCTGTATTTTTGGTCTGTATACCAAATAGTTCTGTATTTTTCTAGCATTGTTATCAATCCTATTATTTTTATGTCACTTCTGAATATTTTTTGTTCTTCCAGTGATTGTCCCTATGAACATTCGTATTGGCAGTGCATGTATGCTAAAGAACTTAAGCTTATGCTAAGAACTTAATCATAGAATCATTAAGGTTGGAAAAGTCTTTCCAGATCATTGAGTCTAACAATAATCCAACTACCACCACCACTGAACCATACCCTGAAGTGCCACATCTAAATGCTTCTTGAACACGTCCAGGGATGGTCACTCCACCACCTCCCTGGGCAGCCCATTCCAATGCCTCACCACTCTTTCAGTAAAGAAATTTTTCCTAATATCTAACTTAAACCTCCCCTGGCACAACTTAAACACATTTCCTCTCATCCTGTCACTAGTTACTTGGTAGAAGAGATCAACACCAGCCAACTACTTTCAGGTAGTTGTAGAGAGCAATAAGATCTCCCCTGAACCTTCTCCAGACTAAACAACTCCAGTTCCCTCAGTCACTCCTTGTATGACAAACCCTCCAAATCCCTCATCAGCCTAAAAGCTCTTCTCTGGACATGCTCCAGCACCTCAATCTCCTTCCTGAACTGAGGGGCCCAGAACTGAACACAATATTCAAGCTGTGGCCTCACCAGGGCTGAATACAGGGCCATGATCCCTTCCCTACTCCTGCTGGACACACTGTTTTTGATACAGGCCAGGATGCCATTGGTCTTCTTGGCACCTGGGCACACTGCTGGCTCATATTCAGCCATCCCTCCACCAGTACTCACAGATCCTTGTCCACTGGGCTGCTTCCCAGCCACTCTTCCTGAGCCTGTAGCACTGCTTGGGGTTATTGTAACTCAAGTGCAGGACCTGGCACTTGGCCCTGTTAAGCCTCATACCACTGACCTCAGCCCATCCACCCAACCTGCATATATCTCTCTGCAAAGCCCTCAAGCAGATCCACGTTCCCACTCAGTTTAGTGTCATCTGCAAACTTGCTGAGGATGCACTCAATCCCACTGTCTATATCATTAATACAAATATTAAACATAACTGGCCTCAATCCTGACCCATGGGGGATATCACTTGTGACTGTCTGACAGCTGGATTTAACTGTTTACCACAATTCTTTCAGCCCAACCCTCCAGCTAGTTTTTAATCCACTGAAGAGTCTACCTGTCTTCCTTAATCCTGTGTGCCACTATAGTCTTCCTCCTTACTCTATTGTGAGGAGAGCTGTGTTCACTGGTTTAAAGTCTTCTCGGTAATCTGGCTAAACTGGGACATTTTTCTGGAGGTTCATATCCATGTCACTGGCCTCGTTAGGTATTATTTCTGACTCTTTTCACATTCACAATCAATTACTTTTTTCCTTTTTTCAACATTCTCTTTGTTTCTTCTTCCCACACCCTTCTCTTCTGTTAGTATTTCAATGAATCTGAAGGGCTTCAGACTGTAAGAAAACCCCTAGGAAAAAAAGATAACTACAAAAACTATACTGTTCCTAGGAGCTTTCAACCAAAAGTGCACACCCAGTGGTAGATGTCAAATATAAATCTTTCTAGGATCTTGGCTGCAGGTGCATCACTGGGAACTACTTTTGGCCTTGACAATTTTCTGTCACAAATGGCTCCCCTCTACCTTTGGTGAGTCTGCCCCAACTTGAGGAGGTCACAGGTCATTCAACTGAAGTTTTGCCTGGTGTTACATTCTTGGTGGGTTTATTTTATGGATGGCATTCATTTTTAGCAGAGGCAACACTTTGTAGTGGGTATTGAAATGTCCTTGTCTTCTTAAATACAGTGTGATTTCTCAGAAAGATCTCTTGGGTTTTCTTTTACACAGAAAAATCCTTTCCTTCCTTTTGAAGTGATCATTGGATTCAGCTTTTTGTATTCAAAGACATTGTTAGGAATATAGCAGCCTTTTACTGTAGGTCACCAGGCAGAGCTTTTTTCTTTCAGCTGTTGGTTAGAATCATGTGTGTGGATGCTTTCCTGAAATAAGAAAGAAAAACCACTTACAAGTAAGTAGAGTTTTTGTGAACTCTGTTAACCTGAAAGATGTTCTCAGCCTGTGCATGTTGTTATTTCTCAGAGCCATGTTTTATGTTTTGGTATATTTTTTTTCTTTTATACAGAGAGTCTTTCAGACTAAGAATGTACTTAGGTTGTATGGAGGGTGGAGGGGGGAAGAGGAGGATATGAGCATTGTGATACTGCAATTGTTACAGCTAAAAGATGTATATCCAACCTCACATGCTTGGGTACCTATGTACCTATGTACCCAAGCATCACTCTGTATGATAGCTCTCAAAGAATGTGGACATGGAGGCAAGTAGTTTTTTGTACATTTATTTATTCTTCCAAATTATCAAATAGTTTTAAGAAAACCCGCAATGCCTCAGGCATGCTGCTCACAATGCTCAACATAAAAATATGTTTCTCAGTAAATTGCATTTTAAAATCTGCTGGAAAATTGGATTGTAAACCATTAAATCTGTGGTACTGTGCTAATTTTAAAACCAGAATGTTGAATAACACTAAATCATGTTTGTATAAACCTAAATTATCACATGAACAGCTGTCCTTGTCTTCAACAAATGTCCTTTCATTTAAAAAAAAATAATCTAAATAAGATAAAGAAAACCAAAAAATTACAGCTGCTTTAGTTCTTGAAGTAGCTCAGGTTGAAATAAAGCTTTTTGTGTGATTGTAGCTGAAATAAAATTTGACATCTTAACCTTTTTAAAATGCTGTAATGGTGAAAGTAAACACCTTCCCTTGTACTTCCTCTCTCAGTATTTCCTTTTTGCCCTGAAATCTGACACAGCTTCTAAACCTTTACCAGAGCTGATAATAAGTTCTTTCCGGCCTCCTCCAGTTTTAATTCAACCTTTATTCACCTTCCTTATCCTCACTGCTGATTTTTTTTAGATAACTCTCAATGACCTTTCAGTTAAAAAACTCAAAAATGTACATCAGCCTGCCTGATTCTCACCTCCCTCTCCCGCCTGATTTTCTGTGCAAAGAAGGATAAACTTTTTTAAAGGAATAAAATGTGAAAGCCAAAGTCAAGTCCCAACTATTCTGTATTCTCAGCCTCTGACTGAGGCCGAGAAACTACTCAGGGAGAGTATCTTTGCTTACAGCAAATGCAAGAACAGCAGAAGGCTTCAGTCACATCTCTATGGTCTGGGTCAATGTCAAGGGCCATGGTCTGTTATGGGTTATGATATAGCATAAATAGGTGTGAAGACATAAGCTTATGAAGTTCCTTCTCAGTTCTTTAACTAAGCTTAGCAGAGAAATCCCAGGGGATTCCCAAGGGAAGTAAGCATTGATTTGTCACATTGCATGTGAGCATTCCTTTAAGGCTAAAAGGGAAAAAAAACCACAAAAAAAAACAAACAACCCTCAAAAAAAACCCCACAAAACAAACAATCAAACAAACAAAAAACAAAAACAGAAACAAACAACCAAACAAACAAAAAAAAACCCAACAAGAACATGAAAATAATGTTACCTTTAAAAAAAAAAACCTGAACAAAAATAAGGAAACTGAAAATGCATTTAGGAAATAACTAGAAATCTGGAAAGGTAGGAAGGACACATGGAGACTATTTAAACCACTGTATCAGAGGCTCAGAGGACAAATACATTTATTTAAAATATTCTAAATAGACCAAGAGAGAAAATTTGTTAAAAGCAGAATAAAAGAGATTGCTAGAAATAAAAATCATGCAAACAGACACTCTGAGGCAAAGGAAATAACCGAATAGCCCAACATTTTTTTGCTAGCTGGTAGCTTATGCCTGTGAAAAAGATAATCTTATGCATACAGTGATGCTTTCCTAATAATCTGAGCACAAAGATACCTGTGGCCAAGTTACTTAATGAACCAAAATTTATGTTTTTTCATTTAAAAGTGCTTGACAAATTTCCACCTGTAAATTTTTCTGCTCTTTTTTTGAGCAAGTCGTTAATTTTTTACGTTCACAAGCCCACATTTTTTCAGCTGAACTGCATATGGTGTGAAAAAAAATTTCTTTCATTTGTTTTAGTCATTGCCTTCACAGTTTTACATGATGCCCACTGAAGTCACTCTCTAACAGTCTGAAGACTGTTAGAAGGCCAGACAACTGTGTCTATTTTAAAATGGATTCTTCCTTGCAAGTGTCATTGGATTTTTTATATCCAGCAGTTATCAGCTTTCTCATTCTATGTCATCAACTATGATTATTTAAGCAGTAAGACAGTACCTATAGCATCTCTATAGCATTTTAAAATTTCTGCTTTTAGCATATAATGGAAAATGACTCTATTGATGACTTTACACAGCGTAATTAATGTTTAGGTTTTAATGATGACTGACAAGCCCAAAGATTTTTGCAGCACTGCACAGAAAGATTCCTTTAGTGTTTAGAAAGCAGTGTAATACTGTGATGGATAAGCCGCGGCCCATAGCCAAATAGCCCCCACCCAGCCCTCACTCACTCATCCCCAACCCCAGCAGAAACAGGGGAGAAAGCAGGAAAAATAAAAGATGAGAAAGCTCAGGGGTCAAGATAAAGACAGAGAAATCCTTTCCCAGTTGCCAGCATGAGCAAAACAGACTCAACTTTGGGAAAACAAATCTCTTAATCAATTTAGTAAAACTTACTAAATTCTTAGTAATTCTTAGTCTCCTGCCAGAAAAATAGCTTCATGTAGTGAGAAGCAAAACCAGTTGATACTACACCCACACTTTTCCTCCCACCTTTCCCAGGCTCCTCTTCACTCCCAACTCCTCTACCTCCACTCAAGGAGCATGGCAGTCATAGCAGCTACTCCCTACCTCTTCTCCTTCCTTCTCATGGTTTTCCATTTCTCCTTCCTCCTCATGGTTTTCCTTTGCTCCACCATGGAGCTCCACCTCTGACTTTGGCATTCCCTCTGCTGAGTCTCACACCTTTCCTTCCCTTCTCCTCTCTCTGTCCATCCTTTCCTGCCTTTTCTTACATTCTCTCCCAGACACACCCCCAGCTTTGCTGATGGGCTCAGTTGTGTTCTGCAGTGGGTGGGTGGCAGAGCCACTGACCCCTTCTCACAGAGGCCACCTCTGCAGCTCCTCTCCTACCAAAATCCTCCCACCCACACCCAATGCAGACACAGGCCACACAGAAGAAAAGTGGGAACCATATTGGCTGCCAGTGGTGGGGGACACTGGATGGGAGCTCTTGGTGACACCTGGTGCGTATTCTGTGTTGGACATCCTGTGAAACCATGAAATCCATGTTTTTTAGACCTTTCTACAGCTTTTCAAAGTCCTTCTTTCTCCTAGTTATTATGAATTATTGTCCCTGTTCATGCTGTCACTTCACTCTAAAAAAGAAATCTAATGCAACATTAATTTATATCAACTTCTTTGATTTGTAGCCCAGAATTAATAGTTTCACATCTTCCCAGACTTCCTCTTGATGGTAGGAAGAAAAGAATTTACCTCGTTTTTTGGCTGCTTTTCTGCAGTGCATCTTAGCTTTCCACTTCTTTCCAGTTAAACTCTCTTATAACAAAAATCCTTTATTTCTGTTGCTCATAGAAAGTTGCTTCAGCAGAACATTTTTCTTTTATGGTCTTCTCTATTTCTTGTGTTTGGAAAGAGTGTTAGCTTTGGAAGACTGCCTTTCTCCAGTCACATAGGTGACCCTTTAGCAATGTGCTAGTTAGAGTAGATCCTGACACCTGCCTTCCTTCCCTACTCCAAGCTGGACTGGCTAGTGCGATCATTCAAATGTGAGAATATTGAAGGAAAATCAAGATATAACTTGGCTTTGTTAAGTTTCCTTTGCTTTATAGGTCACATCTGATCTTGTGCGTAAGTCAGACTGTCACAGGTACCTTTAAGAATGCCCTTTAGAGCACTGAAGGGAGCCTTCAAACAGCCAAGGGCTGATATGCTGTAACAACTGGGGTTACGTTTTTCTTTCTTTTCAATAATTAAAAAAAAAAGGCCTAGTGCTCACATGGATTACGTGTGGCTGTAATGTGATCCACACTGACAACACTCTTTAACAGCATAATGACAGGAAAGAGGTTTACTCCAGATGAGTGATTCCTTGTCTCTGCTTTTACAATGTAGAGATTGCTGGAAAAAATCTGTTTGTGAAGAATGGAATTTTAAATTAATAACAACTCAATTTTCTTTTCATATTTCCAAAGAATAATTGCAGTGGTAGTCTTCCTTCATTTTAATATGTTCTTCCAGGCTATTTCAAAATGCATCCTTGCATGGTCATCACACATTAAGAATGAACATTTGCTTTCTGGTACCATAAGGAAAAATGTTCAGCTTGCTGTAGGAGTTATAAAAATAGAAGATGGAAGGATTAATGTGCCTGGGACTGTTACTGTGACATGCAAGTACTCTGCAAGTACGTCCAAGGATGTCTGGGTTTTTTATTACTCTAATAACATTTTTTTAAATCACAGGCTTTTTTTAATGCCATTTTTTAATGTTACATCTTTCTTGCAGATGTAATTTTTTGTTACTGTATTAAGGTATGTCTTTCTATTGAGAGCTGATTGGTTATCTTGTGGATGTCCTGTGATAAGCTTTTCCTCCATTTTTCTAATTTTGGGTAAACTGTAGAGCTAATTTTTCTTCTCCATATGCATTTTCTAGAGTTCTTGTAAATTAATGCATGCATCTTCAATGTGTTTGAGGAACAAATGGTATGTCATAACCCAATTTAGAATCAGTAGCATATGAATAACATATTGCTGTTAGCTGAAGTCTCATTCATTTTTGCATATAAAATGCAATTATATTGTTGTTGTGTTTTTGTCCAAGCTCTGTGCAAGGCTTCTCAATTATGCCAACAGACTGTCATTAAATAGCTATGTCATGCTATAAATAGATGGACTCTAACTTACACAAATCATTGCACTACAGTTTCTTCCTAAATTTTTTCATTCAGTTAAAATTATTATCCAGCCTGTGAAAGACATAAGTATGTTGTTACATAACATAGACTAGATTAGCATTTTAAAGACATCACTGGCCAAAGGTGAATTTGTTGACAGGTGTGAACAGTATGAATGTAAATGCACTTCAGAAAAATGGAAATGGCAGCATCATATTGTAATGCATCTGGAATGTAAACATGGATGTAGTAGGTGAATCTCAGGAAAAGCTGATGACAGATAAGTTGAACAACAGGTTTGGGATGCCTTAAAATGCAGGAGGTTGTAAGATCTGCAAAATTTATGATCTGTTGCCAGGGCTGTACTTAAAAAAAAAAAAAAAAAAAAAAGAATCAGGTCAGCTTTCTGCTTGTTGAAACTTGGGCAAAAATGAAAAGTGTATGTTATGAATATAGCCATCCATTTTGATGAAGAAAGTGTCTTCTAGATTATGATAAAAATGTGGAAGTCATGTGACAGGTGTCTGTTAGTCATAGTGATGATCCACAGTGATTTTCAGAAAAATCATGCTATTGTTTTCCATACTAGTAGGAGTACAAGTGTTCAGAGTCTCAGTGACAAGATAAAAAAATCCAATGTTATCAAAAAATATAAGGACTTCATCACTTTTGGGATCTTACACAAGCAATGAGTCAGGACAACTAGAAAAACTATGGACAGTGGACAACCATGAGAGACAGTGTAAACTTGTAAGAGACAGAAGGAGCTGAAGGACTGGCCACTACTGAAAATAGATTGGAAGTTTTCAAGACATTAAATATCCTTTTAACCTCCTAAATATCATTAAAATGTGGTCCTCTTCACGGACATGACTTAAAACCAAGAAACCTCTAGGAGCATGCACCAGAAGACTTTTGTCCTCTATAGGTATCACCAGATGCCTTGAAAATTACTGACAGCATTATAACAGATCAGAAAGATTTGAGTTGATCATGAGTTGGTCTAGTTTGTTAGTACTTCTCAGATTTTAAAATATGCTAACATATTTAAACCTTACTGAAAATGCCTATAAGGCATACAGAAAACTTTCTTTACATCATGCTAAACAGCTGTGGTGTGGGAGGAAAGTGGAAAAAGTCATAATGTGCACACACAGCAGGCTTCATTTCCTGGTGTGGAAAGGCTGTTGCTGGTATGGCCTGGGTACCTTTGCTGTGCCTAGGAAGGGACAGCCATTTAGTCCATGAAAGTAGCTGTCTAGGCATCTCCCAACTAGCTTCTTGGACTCATTCCTGCATCCTCCTCCTCTCAGCTTGAATAACCTCTTTGTCCTCATATCCCTTCTTCAAAGGGCGTTCTTCCAACTTCTCTTCTGAGAGCTGAATTCATTAAAAGGTTTACCATGAAACAGAAATTTTCAAGCAGGTCTGGTTTCTTTAACCCTCAGGAAAATTTGATACAATCCTTCAATTACTGTCTTTGTCCAGTGTATCTCATTTCTTGCAGTTAGAGGAAAGCTGCGTTGCTCTTGCATTCAAAGAGAAAACCACTGCCAAAACTCTTGTCTTTTCCTGAGCATAAGCATAGACTCTACTTACCACTGTCACCTTTTAGGAGTGACTCACTGCTTTCCTTCCTTTCCAGACATAATACCCGAAACTTTCTTCCATAAATTAAACTCTTTCCCCTAAAAATATCAGAACAACTAGTCATTTGTCTGCAATGAGACACCACCTCACCAAGGAGGAAACAGTGGACAGTGCAACAGAAAAATCTCACATTAGATGGCAAGTTTGTTATTTCTGAAATACACAAAGTTACTTGCAGTTCTCCAGTACAGAGGTTTATCTCAAATGATGCTGGCATTTCAAACTGTTAATATGGGTAGGTAATAAGACACATTTTTAAGAAGTAATCACTGATATGACATGACATGTCATGATTAAAGATTTTAATTCCATGGAAACATGTGCTTGAGCGGGTCAAGTGCTTAGCCCAACCTTAATAAATGAATCAGTTTCTCAGTCTGAAAGGCCCACATATTAAAAAAAAAATCAAATTGCCTTTTAAAAAGATTTTTATTTTGTGAGGTACATCTGGCATGGGAATATTCTGGCGTCAGCTGCAGGGTAAGTGCAGAGACAGCTACTTCTGAGTCACTGCCTCTGTTAAGATGAATGCAAGCTCATTTAACCCTGAGTGAAAGATGCCCTGTTGAGCTAAAGAGGAAATCACCTTGCAAGGGCTGCTGTAACCCCACTGTACCCCTTGCTTTCTGGAATTTGTAACTGGTGCAGTGTTGTCATTCTCTCCCCATCGTGAGAATGTCACATCTATCTTGTGGCCCATACCTCTGTGAAGGGCAATGCTTAGGCAGGTCATAAGATTTCTTCATTCAGAAAATGCTGAAAATTTTAGCTTTTCAACTGTAGAGCTGCGGTGTTTTGGTAATTCGTGTTTTGATTTCGTTTTGATTTCATTGTATAGATTCCCAGCTTCAAAACAACTTCAGCTTTAAGAAGTTTAAAAAATACAAATTTAAGATGTTTTGCAATGTCTGTGCCTTTTAAGCTTGTAAAATGGTATACAATACTTAATTTTATAGATCACAAATAGAACAAAGTTACGGTCTTGTTCAGAAAGGTATTTCTAGTCATGCCTTACACACACTTAAATCACCCTCTCTTGTAAATCATAGCAGATTAATTCAAGTAGCTGTTGATACAGAGTGTAAGTGCATATAAAAAGAAATAGTAAAAGTTTTATAGGACTAGACTAACTTGTCTCCTTTGTTATATTGGAAGTATGTTAAAATGTTAAAAATCAATAATAAGATAGCTGTTTTTCCTCCACCACTGAAAGGAAAGTATTAATTGAATTGATTCTAAACCAGCTAATTGTTCTCAATCACAAGGATAAAGGAAAGGAAAAAAGAAAGGAATGGAAAGGCATTTGTTTAATCCATTCTTAATATTCAATACCTTGTTATCATGAATGCAAATTGGTAATAGAGTAATTTTAGATAACTGCAAGAGAATCGGAAATTTTTCTTAGATGAAAGGGGGTACAGAAAAAAAAATCTTCTTGGCAATTTAAATTAGCCTTGAAATTAAAAATGTTACTGTAAATTTAACAACAGCCAGTAAGAAACAATATAGTTTTTTAACTGTGCAGTAATGAACTGATTTGTCTTTTTCAGAGTAAGTTGGTATGGAGGTTCTATGCCATTTAATTCCCCATAGAAGATCTATTGAATAATTTTTTTTAATGCTTCTGCATTCATTGTGGGAAGAAAGGAGTTTCCTACATTGATGGATTACTCATAACAGCATTTATCTCAAGGTGAAGTGTGAGGAGGAGAGGTCAAGGAATAGACAGACTAAATAAAATAAGCAGTAATAAATCCTCATATCTGTGTATTCAGCAGAGGGATCTCAGGAAACTTAGAAATGAACCAGCTGAAAGCTGCTGCTACCTCTTGTGCAGAGTCTTGCACCAGGAGTTGTGCTCACATTTCAGGAGAGAAGGGAGGAAACTGTGGTTCCAGGTTTGGCAGAGCTCCAAGAGAGACAAGAGGACTACAGTCTTAGAAACCCTTTTTCTGTTTTGGAACTATTACTGGGAGTACAATGTAAGATCAGTGAACTTTCGGGTTAGGGTGAGTTATGGAAGAAGAGTCAAGACAGTTTCTGTAGAGAAAAAACCTAAGAATTCCCTGAAGGTTTCAGTGATCTGGTGAATGCAAATGATCCACCTGGTATAGGTTGGGTGGATTTCTGGAAGGCAAGCTCCATCACAAAAGGGTCCTGAAAGAAGTAAGCAGTAATGGGACAGGAGAAATTTCTTTGCATAAAAATATTTGATCAGTTGTCATGATTAAGAATACTTTTTAATGTATTTTTAAAAAAATACCCCACTTATGTCTCTTGAATTTTCTTTTATGCTCTGATTGCTTTCTGCATTGCTCCAAAAAGCAAAGATTATAGTGGAAGTTGCTGAACAGTTCTAAAACCCAAGTCTCAGAAGCAATAATTTGTTGTTGGAAAATGTTCCACCAATCTGGGGAGTATTATTCACAGAAGCGCTTTAGCATTGCATAGTACACCGTAGTGTGGTGATTTGTCAGCTTTTACAGTGAGCTTTATGCTACTCAAAGTAAATCTGTAAATAAACTTGATTTGTTATGTAAGGTATTTTTAGATCTCTATTCATGTATAAAATAAAGCCTGAGTATGCAAGTATACAGATGGTAGTTTATGTACATTTATAGAAGATGAAAGGAATACTGAAAGAGTAATTTTACTGGAATTTGTCAGGTGCAGGTTTGCTGGGGTTTTCTTCTTGCTTTACTGTAAACCAGATATGTTTGTTTATGAAATAACATGGATATTGAAGGTAGGGCCAATTGTTACTTTGAAAATAACAGCAGGCGTTTTCCTTTTTTATAAAAATATTTCTGGCTAGTGTTTGAAAATAACAACTATACTGCTCCATCTTGCAGTATAGCTTCTGCCCCAGCTTTTGTTATAGCCTTATGGTTTCTTGTTGGCCATTAAAAAAAAAAAAAAAATTAGTTTATTGAAGGTATTTTGAATCTGGATAGTTGCTACAGACAGTTTTCCTTAATATCTCCTACAGCACACTGAAGAAACATGATTCCCAGTTCTTCCTGGGAAGAACTAGTTTCTTGTTCTTTACTCTTTATTCCCTTCTTCTGCACTGGCATCAGAAACATAGTAGTAGATCAAGGGAGTCACCCTTTCAATATGCTGCTGTTAGATATTAGAAACCAGCATCTGAAGAATGCAGAAGATGATGACATGAATGACATGGTGACATTTCATCATTATTATATATACTCAGAGAACGGTGTGTCTGCAAAATTACCTTCTAGTTTCCTTCAATTTTATCTCCTGGAACAGCAACAGAACCCTCATCATCAACACGTTTTTTGTGATGGATAGATGTGTTAATCCATATTTAAAATGTGGAGTTTCAGAATTTATCAAATTAAATGAAGGCATGGAGTATAGTGAGGATGTAGGCTGGAAACTATAAAAAAGGGTTTTAGGTAAAGAAGTCACATACCATTTCAAATTTATCAAAAACTTGGAATCTATTTAAGTGCAGTACTCATAGAATAGACTTAATTCATCCATGTCATACTTACCATTAAAAATAATGCTGTCAAAATCAATCAACTGCAGCTTTGGCATTTGCTTTTATAGAATATTTAATTCATATTCATGTGTACAAATGTGCTAGCATCAGAGTGCAAACTGAGATGCTGAAGGAAAAGAAATAAAACATGCAGTTGGTAAGAATTAGAGTTATATAACTCCCTCAAGATGTGAGTTTTTTAGATAGCAAGAGTCTGGATGTCGTTCCTAATCCTGGATTGTGCCTCCTATGAGAGCGAAGGGGTGAGCACAGAAGCCTTTGTGCAGGAGCCTGGGGATGAGATAATTCACCTGGAGTGCTGCTGAGAAAGGAAACCTAGTGCATGCCTCAGTGATTGCTAAATTGTTTCATTTTGGAGTGGATTAGCTTCACCTGAAAGAATGAATGCTAGAGCTCTGCATCCAAAATAACTTCATACTTACTGATAAGCATTTTTCCTTTGGGACAGAGAGATGAGGTCTCTTTTGGCAGAGGAATGTTTTGAACATTGACTGAATTGTCTAACTCCTGGATCTCCTGTTGAGACATAAAAACTGCCTCTAGCCTATGCTGGGGCACATGAAAACAACCATGGGAAAAAAAAATGCTTTGTGTACAAAACCTTTCCCATGGAGCATCAAAATATAATCTAATCAGAGACCCACAGTGCCCCTGCCTAAACAGGGTTCAGAAAAAAACAGGCAGCTCTTGGGAAGATGGAAACAATCTGCTAGATATGGGAGACACTGCATCAAAAGAGGGTACCTACACCTTTGTGGCCCATGGACAACCTGCTTTGGAGAAGGGACACACCTAGAGGTTCTGCAGCCCATCAGTGTTCCAGGCAATGTGGAGAAGGGCAGCAGAAACCACTAAGCATAGAGCAGCAGAAGTGGTTAAGCAGAGTGGCGGAAAATCATATATATCACCTACACCACCTCTCTCATCACACGCATTTTGATGGACTGAGTATAATCCATAAAAAAATAAGCAAAATGGGGATTGGGAAGTGTGGAGGATAGATTTCTCAGTGTGTATTTTCTTATTTTATCTTTTTTTCCAAGCTGACATCAGCAATGAGAGGCTTGTTTTTGTTTGCAATAAATAATTCAATTAAAATTCCCAGACTGTAAACTGTTAGAGTGGAGCTAACATTGCTCTGCATACAGAATCAAACTTTTTCTTAGGGTTTCCTACTTAAGTGGCCTCCCCATTCAGCTCTAATTTTTCTTGGTCATAGTTTTAGGATTCTGATTTTCTCTCTGCATTGCACAGACAATCTTAGTGCTTGACCTCTTGGTATCTGCTTTCCCTAGATGACAAGGAACTTGAAAGTTTGGTAGTTACCACCCTAAACCTTTCTGTGGATGAAGATTGAGTTTCTATCTGCATTCTTACATGCCTAAACCTAACATGGAAAACACTGGAAATTGTACATAGGGTAACATGGAAAATATGGTTTAGGAGTTTTAGAAAATAAAAGCAAGGTAATTCTGAAAGCTTTAACCTTAGCTATATGATTTATGCTAAATTTTGTTTTGTGAAGTTATGCCTAATAATAAGTGCTCATTAATAGATTATTATGTATCTGCCATACAGTATGTTATCGCTTTTTGCTGACCAAGTTCCTCCAAATAAAGAGAACTGGCTTTCAAAACTCTTCAGTGTTTTCCAGTTGCAGCAAATTTTTTCACTTAAAACTTTCTGTAGTTGGTAGTTAGTGAACATAATCACTAAAGAACAATGAAGAGGTTTCTACAAGATACAAATTATGCAAATAAGCAGAAGAGAAACTTTCATTCCCAAAATAGAGATATAATGCAAATTATTCATGTTCCATTTTATTTAGACCATTGCAAGGAAAAAAACAGCCTGCTTATGAATACAGTAACAGCATTTACCCTCCAGACACCTGCCTGTGCTTTGATTTTTACCTCGGTTGAGTCAGCTTCATCTGTCTTCAAGGCTAGGAAGTGAGCTACTGAGTGAATAGTGATGCTTATTGCTACTCAGAGAAAAAGTTGTTAAAATTTACGGCTTCCATCATTAAAATTTATCATTGCTGCTTCAGAAGAAGTAGGACAGTCCTTTATTGTAGGTTCACTTTTCATTTATATATGGATAAAATAATTTTCTTGAATTAACTTCTGCTTGAATAAACTTCTCTCTCCATTTAAAAAGTCTGTTATGTGGGCTAAACCTGTAGTTACCTACCTCTGATCTTGACTAAGCCAGAGCAGAGATTGAGAGTTTTGATTTATTTTTATTGCTGTCTTGCCCTGCTTCTGAATGCTCTGAAACACTTTGAAGTGTTTGTGATTTGATCACACAAATGTGTGGTATCTCTATGGTATGCGTTAAAATACAGGAAAATTACCAGTGAAATACAGAAAAAAATCCATCTCTTTATGCTTAGTTGGTATGCTGTAAGCAGACAGCTAAAACATGAGCAAAGTCTGACAAAAAATTGGCCAGTTTCAGGTTGACTAGAAGAGCAAAGAGAAGCTATGCTGTCAAGGTGCTTCTGACATGATCCTTTAATTTATGTGCAGTGCTGTGGCTTAGAAAAGTCCTTGGTTTTGCTTTGGATTTGATGCTTTCAACCACGAATCTTGACTCGGCAGCTGAACAAGTAGCCTTTGTCTTTGGAGAAAGGGCATTAGAGATGCCTTTCAAACTCTACTGGAATAACTTCCCTGACATGTCCCACAAATCATTTAGAAGAAGTAAAAGACATGAAGAAAGAGCTGTGTATGGTTTTGTGAAAAAGCGTAGTGAAAAAGTAACATAAAACTCTCCTCATCAAAATATTAAATGACAGCCTGCATATGCAAACTATAATCTATGCAAAAACATTAAACATCCCCTAAGCTCCTTGTAAGAATTTGTGTTTGCCAAATATGTGGTGAGCCTGTGAGTTTAAATGAGCTTTCAGACCTGTACACCAAAATTGCAGCAAAGCAGTGCTACCAGGTAGCTTTAGTGTTTTTCCAAGATGACCAGCTAGATGTTAGCTTCAGCAGCAAATGAGCTGGGCAGACTGGTGCAGACTGGTGCGCACTTAGCCTGAAAACCAATACGTCTATTTCTGCCAAAAGCCTGGGTGGCTTTTACCATTCTTGCTAAGTAAGCAAGTCATGCCACAGATGTTTTGCCATTGCAGAACCATTTCAAAGCCATCTCATTGGCTCCTCCTGGAGGCTTGGTTGGAGCTAAGGGCCAGGGCAGGGAGGGCAGCCCCTCCCAGGCAGCACTGCATGGAGCAGATCCCCATCCAGCTTCTCTGGAGAGAGCTGATTTTCAGCTGTGGCTTTGCCATTTGGACTGGGCTCAGCTCCTGTGAAACTGCCACTGTGCCCATGCCTGGCCACCAGCCCCTGGATCCATCCCTGGTACCTTGTCCCTGACCTGCCACTGACTTCCCTGGAATCTCTGAACCTCACTCTGGACCTGCAGAGTCCCCTGGCTCCCCTGTGGATGTCTCAATACCATGAGCTGGGCTGGTGACTTGGAATCTTGGCCAGGACCACCCTGTGTTTTCTCCACTCACCAGGTCCGTGGTGCTGGATGCTTGCCCATGGCAGCACGTACTCAGGGATCCCTTTCTGGCTGGATAAACTGTCTCATGGTGCTCCCAGACACCTGTGGCTTGTCTTCCAAAAACAACATCATGAGGGACTTCCTGTCCTGAGGCAGGTGAAGCATCAAGAACTGAGAGGCTGATGCTCTGATTCTGCTTGTGTGTATAGATTTTCTGGCTTTGATGTTGTTTCCTGGTGTTGTCAGCCTTGAATTTCACCTACAGGATCATGAAGATACAAAGTCATGTGCTGCTGTGTGTGGAAGAGTTGGAAAAACAATCATTTTGCACAGGAAAAGGAACAAGAAGCACAGATGGATGTTTAAATGTTGCTAGCAGTGGGAAGCTCTTCTGGGGGCTGTTAATGAACAGATAAGGTCATTCATCATTCTGTCATCAGAAAGGATATCCATTATGGGATAAAGGCCCTACTAACCATAAGTGATAGCAAAAACAGCAACTAAGTATGCAAAATAATTGGTTCAATATGACTAAAGTTGAGGTATATAGGAGACCTCTGGATGCTAGAAAAGATCCTTACCTGTTTTTGTCAAGGTTGATGACAGCATTTTGGAAGTACTGCAGGAAAAAAATGGCCATTCTAAAAAAGGAAGAGGCTGCCACTTGATAGGAGGAGTATAAATAATCAGTATAATATAAAAGATGCAGCTATGGTGGTTTTGTGTTTGGAAAGAAATTGTGATATACTTAATAACTTTATACAAAATTGAATTCTGTGAAAATGTTTTTAAGTTTTTAATGAAGAACTGGTTCATGTTAAGTAACTTTTCAAAAGCAGTAGATTTCTGTAATATATTTGATGCAATGATGCTTGGCATCCTGATTAAAAGTACTGACACTACTCCTTATCAAAAGAGCAGAGTCTAATGGATTTTGAGTGGGGTAACTGGAAATTATTATGGAAATTATGGAAACTGGAAATTATAAATAATTGTTGATAGGGATGTTCTATGATTAGGCATGTGTGTAATGTTCTGCAAGATCTGCAACAACCAGTTCTCATCCTGTATGCTATTATGTATCTTTTAATTAATGATCTAGGAGATCCATGAGGACAATCACAGACAGTCATTCTTGAAGAAAAGTCAAATATTGATCTGATAGTAAATACAGTAATACAGAGTGCTCTATAAATGATATTCATCAAGACAAGGTAAACCTTTATAATAACTGTCTGGAAGGTAATAATTCTAAAACAAAGAGTATGGGTCCTAGCTAGAAAACTGGAAGGCTGCAGGTTTGAAAAATATTTGGAGACATAGCAGAAAGGGAACTCCAGAGATATCACAGCACAAATTTGTGCGACATAAGTCATGGATGTATTGAGAGGAACACAGCAGGAGGGTATGTGTCTGTGTGTCTTTGTTTATTGGAGCACAATTTTAGGATTTGTGTCATATGAACTTTCATAAAGTGTTTGAAAGTTATTGAGAGTTTAGAAAAGAGAGTGTAGAAAATACTTCGGAGCAGGAGATATATGGAGCTAAGTCTATTTACCTGATGAAAACGAAAATTATGTTATCTGATTAGTGTTTAACTTTACAGAGGACTGTGGACCTTAATCTTGAGCTTTGAAAGATATAGCGGGACTAACACTTCAAAATAAGGAATGTGCAGCATATTTTTAGCAGTTTTTAACAGTTCAGCTAATTAACCACAAGCATCTAAGGACTTGATGAAATTCTCCATCTCTTGATGATTCTATAATCAAGACTGAATATCATTCTTTATGTGTATGAATAAAATGCAATTTAGTGATCTCAGGTTGGCAGAGGCCGCTATTATAGGTTAAACTTAAAGGCATAATAGGGCCTGATTTTTAAAAAAAACATCTCCCCTCCCAGTTATGAGTCCAAGTTAGCTTTAAGAAAAAAATTTACATTTATCCTAGTAGTCTGAATGAACCATACCATAATTTGTCAAACAAGTACCCTGTTGATCACTATCTTTATCAGCCATGACTGATTTATCATTGTGTGATCAGGTATCACAGCATTCCTTTCTTGTAGGTTATTTCTGGGTAAATTTCAAGGGTGAAAAGTTTATTTTTTCAACACTTATTTGTAAACTTTGTTGCTAAGCTGGGTGTGTGTATGGAACAAGGGGCACTGGAACAGGCTGCCCATTGAGGTAGTGGTGTCTCCATCTCTGAATACATTCAGAACCCTCCTGGACAAAATCTTGTGCAGCCTGGTCTAGGTGAACCTACTCTGGCAGAAGAGACCAGAAAATCTCCTGAGGTCTCTTTCAACTCCTACCATTCTGGGATTCTATAGGCTATTTGACTCTTTGGCTCATACTGCTGAACTTATTTACTTGATTTCTGAAACCTGATAAATAGATTATTAGATACATGACACAGGAATCTGACAAAAAAGCCCTGGCCACAGAAAAATATAATTCAATATTCAGTGTCCTAAGTTACAGTGAAAGGGATAAAAATCCTGTATGTGATTATAGGGACAAAAAATGGCCCTGTATCACTTCATTGATCTACATATATGTAGTTTTTCTGCATCCTTCTTTAACATAAGAATCTCAGCAACAGAAATGAACATTTCTTCCAGTAAGACTAAAATTTGCATCTGCAGTTTTCTTTCCGTAGATGAGAGCAAGCAAGACACTCACCCTCTACAGGAGTTCCATACTTAAATCTGTGAATTGCCTTGGAGGATAGTTTCTCCCCACTGAGACTCAGGTGTTTTAACATAATGAACACTATCAGACTGCCCTTTCTCTCCATTATGCCATTCTGTTGTCTATATAATTCAAGAGATCAGAGTAGCTGGAAAATTATTTGGCCTTTAAATCTATAAACTATTAGAATTATTTATGTGTCTGTAAAGAGAAGAGTTGATAGTCGTGTCATCTTTTACAAATGAGCAAATCAGAACTGGTATTTTGCTTAACAAAACAGGAACGAGCAAATAAATCATTATTGCCACAGGCCAAAAAAAGTTTGATTGGTGAAATAGACACTTGAGAAGATGTAATTTACTGAGCATTTGAGGACAGTTTGCTTGCATACTACATAACAGCAGTGTAACCTCCATTGTGCAAAGTGCTGTAAAAGCAATTGTCACCTTGCAAAAACTAACCCAGCACTATGATCTTTTACTCTAGCTAAACAAAAATCTTTTATCAGGCTTCAGGGGAGTGATGAGTAACTGGCAATGACTGCTAAAGTAATCTGTACAATATGGGGAAAATTCTGACAAGTAAATCAATGCGAATGTGTGAGTTAGTTTTAGAGAGCAGGGACTCAAGAAACGTTTGGCACATATAACTGAAAACCCATAGAGAATTCAGGGAGAATGGTTACTTGTTAGCCATCTTCTGGCATCCTGATGGACATGCTCTAAGATGAGCAATTAACCCACTGGTATTGAAAGATGCTATAATGTTGTCTTCAGTATGGATTGTGTGCTGTCTTTTAGCGTAGGACATTAGGATCTGAGTGTGAAGTGAAAACATAGTCCCAGAGAACATCAACACTCAGGCAATAGTCTTGTGCGCATGAATTACATGTACTGGCTGTCACATCATGTTAGTAATATTTTAGGGAAAGACATTTGTGAGAGGATTTTCACTATTGCCATAGCACTCCAGTTTCCATTTGACCAAAAGGGGGTAGTGTTATTATTACTCTCAAGACTTTTAAATGCTGCATTCAGAATTTCTTCAGCTTTTTTCTTACAGATTACAGCTCTTCTTACAGAGTGGATTCTACAAACAGACAAGTATTTTGTCTTAAAGTCAGTGTCTTGTATGCCAGTTCACCTAGCTTTTGATGTGTAAATTATCTGTGGTTTTGAGACAATAGTACAGAATGTAATATGGAATAAAAAGCCATGATAAATATCAGTCATGACTTGCTATGCTCCTCACAGTGTTCCAGTCTCCACAAACTGCAGTGTACAACATCAGGCACAACAGTCTGATTAGTAATTGGTTTTGATCATTCCACTATGCTCTTGTTAGCCAGCAGAGATAGAAAACAAAGAAAGAGGTGATCTCAAATTCTTGGCATATCTTTTAGCAGAAACAGAGAGAAAAATGCATTTGTAACCATTTTGGCTAGCTGACCAGCACAACCAGGATCTTTGGAACTAGCTGAGATTCATCTTATTATCTGGCTGTGTGAAATATAACATTTGACTTGATAACACATTATCACAGAAGTGGTAACCTCAGAACTGAGATGTGAGCACTTGCAGCCTGCATGATGGAGAAGATGACTGAAGTGTTTAGGTATAGCTGGGCACGGCAGGGTATTTTGCAGTGTGCAAAGTTGCAGTTTTCTAAAGTTTTCTAAAATTTTTTTCTTTTCTAAAGACTGTTTGGAACCATCTTTTTGGCCAGTAGAGATGGAGTAGAGATGGAGGAAACAAAACATCTCTTTGGAGGGAAGTTCTGGTGTGATGACAGCTTTACTTGGACATTTAAGCAGAATGGCTAAGTGGTCTTGCCTAGAGAGAAAAAGGAAGGGAAATGTCTCTCCTGTTATTCTCTAAAAAATACAGGCATTCTGTTTTCACTTTTCTCTTATCATTCTTTAGGTTTTAGTTGACTTTACACTGCTGCCTATAAAAACTTTTTCTATTGCTTTCTTGAAAACTTTTGCTTTTCTATTTGACCTTTTGCTAGCCTCTCTGGGCTTCAAAGACTTAAGCAGTAACCTGGATGCTAATTGGCTGCTTCACTGCATGCCTGGAATTGTAACTGAGTCATAGGAAGATAGTGAGGTAGCTTGTATTTACTAGCCATGGTACAATAGGAGCACAGTGTTGTAAAATTGGAGTTAATAGCACTGACCTATTTCTTAACTATTTGATGATAATTATTAGCAAGTGATGACCTGTCCTGTACATCACAAAAGAGCAACTGTCTGTTAGATAAAGAACAACTTGTAAGAGTTAGCTTTGTTTAGGGAAAAAAAAAATCCATTTTTTTCAGGCATTCTTAGTTAGCAAAATACTTCCACCAAGGACCGATGAACTACATTAGAAATGAAAATACATCAGCCTCTTGGATGTATACTTGCTAAAATGCTGAAGGTACTAAATTAATCTTGCATCTCAGAAATAAAGCCACATTAACATTTTGATGAAAAGTCAATTGTATATATCCTTCTCAATTACAATGTGTCACATCTGTGTTCCTTGCAGGGAGAAAACAGTACATCTTTTATTCTTGTCTCCTTTAGTCAGGCTAGCAGCAGATATTCTTCACCTTGGACATTTATTTCATAAGTTGTCTTACTCTTTAAGTGATATACCTTAGCATGCAAAACAAAGAGCAGTCCAGAAATATAGGAATCAAATTATGTTTAGATCTCACCAATGTGAACAAAAAAAAAAAAAAAAAAAAAAAAAGAAAGAAAGAAAAGTTCAATTTTATTTAGTAACAAAGCAGAATTCTGTCTTGATTCATCAAAACAGAGATTTTTTTAGAAAGTGTGTGCAGGCTCAGTTTCGTAGGGTCTCATTAAAGTTACTGTTATGCTTGCAGGAACATAAATACTATGGGGAATAGGAACTCTCCATTATACAGTACAGAGACAGATGACCACAGTAGCTGCAAATATCAGAGAGTCTATAGCCTTGTTGTTGCCATGTTCTACTCAAGGTCATTAGACCTGAACAGCAATAATTATCCCAGGCAGAGCATTGTATTAATGGTTACACTTCTGGTACCCTCATGAATAGAACTGCAAACTCTGCAAAACCATAGTGAGAAGCAAAGAGAGCGCATCACTATGAGTAACACCTGCAGATCACCCACATTGTGAGATTGTTCTTTTCTGGTTGTTGCTGTTTCTCTCTGCTGACTTTGTCATGGGCTTTTTGGCTGCCTTCCTCCTCTCTGGTTCAGGGTTCTGGGTTTTGTGCTTGGCCTGCAATTGCCCCTTTGCTATGCAAAAGTGGGAGATTTTTGTTTGATTTTGAGACAAAGTATGATCAAAGAAGGAAGGTTTTAATTGCAGAGTTCTAGCTATTCTCTTGTTGATTTAGTTTTCCAGAGAAGTGGGAACCCAGTGAAAAGCTGTCACAGGCAAAACGGGCAAAATTGTATTGTACTGATGTAAGAGAGCTTCAAAAGAAGACCGTGAGTGTAAGACCAAGATAATATAAGGGAAAATGTGCACTTAAAAAAAATACTCATTTTCATTTTGAGTTAATATTAAAAAGAAAAAAAAAGTTTGTCAAATCTCATATTAAAGTAAGTGGAGAATAAATATGAAAATAGTCTTGAAAAGTCCAATATTTTCAGTATGTTCTCTATCCTGGTTTTATCTTTTTGCTTTCACTCAAACAAATGCTAGAACAATGACCAGACATTTAAAATGCTTTAAAAATGTATTTCAGTGTGTTTAAAATACATTTTAAAAAAAATAAATTACTTAGCCTACACTTGTCTGAATTGACTAACATTTCCCTGAAGTCCTCTGAAGAGTCCTTGAAGGTCTTGCTTTCCTTGCCTATCTGTATTTCCTGCATGTACTCAGATATTGAATAGATTACTGCACATAACTTCTGATGATGAGTTTAGCTTAAGCCTCTTCTTGAAGAAGTTAAATATTACTGTAAAATGTGTGTGTCAAGTTCTGCAAGGAACAAATTGATTTTGGAGGCCATACCAGGAAAACGCCTGAGCACAAGTCCCATTGAAATGTTCTAGGGTGTTGACAATAGCATATGCTCTGCACAATATTCCTTCTGTGCTAACTTAATTCTTAAAGAAGCATGGACATGTGATTTTTAATTTTAGGAGCGTCTTCTGCTTTCCTTACTGCCTGCTCACATTGCCATGGAAATGAAAGCAGAGATCATCCAGAGGTTACAAGGTCCCAAGGCAGGCCAGCTGGAAAACACCAATAACTTCCACAATTTGTATGTCAAAAGGCACACCAATGTAAGGTATTGTACTGTGATAAAGTATACCAACAACTCTTATCAACAAACACTTTCAATTTTGCAGTTAAGGAAATTGCTGTTCTAATATGGTTTTGAAGTATCCATTAATTTGATCAAATGCTAATAATTCTGTGCTCCAGAAGAGCAAAAAAAAACCTGATAATAAAAAGAAGGTTTTAAGAAAAAGCCATGAATCAACAGGCTTTCTTCATAATCTCTTGATTTTTTCAGGTTGAAGTACCAAAGCTCACTTTCATGTGTACCAGTCAAAAATACAATTTTTGCCAGTTATATTATTCTAACTGTAATTTGCTTACCTGGGCATATTTCTCAGGTTTTATGTAGTGTAAACAGATGCAGCTGTTTCAGGTGTTTATTTTACACAATACCTGGGATAAAATACTCAATTGACAAATTTAATTATTAATTAATTATAAATTTCTAGAAGTTAGAAAAATAGTTGGTACTTGTTTAAAATATCTTTTAATCTTTACCAGTGGTTTTTTTGCCTGTTGATTTTTGTTTTGTTTTGTTTATTTTTTTTATTGGAGAAGTTAATTTGAATGGCATTCTTAGAAATTAATTTTTTCAAACAAGTATTGCAGGACTTGAGAAAGTTTTTTTTCATTTGCAAGCACAAGTACCTTTTCCTTGACTGATCCTATGACTTTGTCAAGTTTTCTTGGTGGATAGAAACATAGTGTATATTTTGAATATTTTAGCAATCAAACTGGAATTTAATAGCCTGACTAAAAAGTGAAGAAAGAATTCCATGCTGTACATCATTGACAGGTACATGGAGATAGAAAAGATATACAGCAATGAAAAACTATCAAGGAATTTCTGATTACAAACATGTTTATTGAAATAATTGCCATTATTATATCACCAAATTGTGAGGAGGGAAAAAGGTTTTATTTTTTTAATATGCTGTAGCAAATACAGGTATAGAATGCCTAAAAGTACCTATGTATATAAGTATTCCTGTATAGGTAATACCTGTGAAGGTAAAAATAGGTATACATTACATATAAACATAACATCTCTAAAGGTAAATGTAGACTTACCTATATTCTATGTACTCTATTTATTTGTTCTGTTTATTGCTCTATTTATTGTCTATTTATTGCTATTTGTTCTATTTATTGCTCTACATTTAGAAGTGGCCATTTAGCGTAGGGACATACCTGTGAAATCCAGATTGCCTACTTTCAGGTCTTGCTTTTGAGTGATAAATCTGTGTTCTGCAGAAGGAAAAGGTGACCAAGTTTCTGTTCATTTCTGTTGTAGCATCTTGTATGCTGATATTGTGGGATTCACTCGCCTGGCCAGTGACTGCTCACCAGGGGAATTGGTGCACATGCTGAACGAGCTGTTTGGCAAATTTGATCAGATTGCAAAGGTGGGTTTTTGCTGGGCTGTTACAATCTGTTTAAATAAGTCACTTGTCTTTAAAATATTCTTTCTGGGGACTCTTCTACCTTCAAACAGCACTTCTGAGGCTTTGGCAGAAAGATTAGGTTTGAAATGTGTGAAGAAAAAATCTGGCTCTGCTCTCAGTGGAACTGGTTTTTCTATGACTGTGACAATCTGGGAAAACCAAGATAGCTCTAATAGGACCAATAGAGACAGTTTATGGAGCCCTATAAAGCAGAATGGAAGGTGACCATTTATTTAAATGGATTTTTTATAGGAACAAGGATTAAGACTCTCAAAATAGAAAACTGATGCAGTCAGTTTTCTGATCTCGAGAAAAGCATTTAAGAGAATGGAAGACAGGGGAGACAATGTTGATTGAAACAATTTCAATTACTCACCATAACCTCTTGATTACTCAAGAAAAAATTCAAATATAGTGCAAATATTTTCTTCTGTTTATTTAGATGTCTTTTTAATAAAAATTGTATCAAACTTTATACTGTGTGTAGAGGTGAAAACAGAAACTCTAAAACAGATAAAAATTTTCAGTGTATTTTACCAGTTCAAAAACTACTATCCAGTATTGATTTTAAAAAATGAAAACTTTTATACTGCCTTAGAGTACAAAAGGTAGAAAAAAAGTTATGACTGCTAGTTTCATGAAGAATTGCACAGTATATCTTCAAAGATAAAAATCTGGAAAGCTAGGTATTTTGATTTCATATTTCGAACAAAAAGATTTTATTTAGATTGAGTACATAATACTCATAATACTTTGGTTCAGTTGTTTACACTAAAGTGTGGACCACTGTGCATATATATATATATATATATATATGTCTGATTTGCCATTTACTTGCTTCCTGGTTTTGCCTATTAAAGACCATAACAGATGGAGGAATCATCCATACAAATTTCTCTGACAGCATTTCTCACTTCTTTTTTAGCAAACCAAATCCTTTTCTACTGAAAGAAACCTAAGTAGATTGATTTTGCTAATATCATTTAGGTCAGTCATTTTAACAGTAATTCAAAATTCATTTATGTAATTCAAGCTGAAAGTGATGGTAATACAGATATTGATATTTATTTTATTAGGGGTAAAGGAATGTTGATAGTTGGATGCAGTGATCTTGGGTCTTTTCTGACTGTGACAATTCTGTGATTCTATGATCTGATTTTCTTTCAGGAAAATGAATGTATGAGAATTAAAATCCTAGGCGACTGCTATTACTGTGTTTCTGGACTACCTATATCTCTTCAAAATCATGCCAAGAATTGTGTGAAAATGGGACTGGACATGTGTGAAGCCATTAAGTAAGTGCTGAACTTTTTGTTAAACATTCACCAAAAAAAGTTCTCTTTTCTCTCAGTCGACGTGCTGCTAGCTGAAACATCCAGACATGCAGTAATTGGTGTGTTTTAGTACAAGGTCCAGCATTGTAATCTTGATTTCAGCCTCAGCAAAGAAATGTTTTAAGGTGTTGGGTTGTGCCAGTCCATCTTGTTACTAGACTGGAAACCAGGAGCATTCCGTTTATGAGGAAAGGCTGAGAGACCTGGGACTGTTCAACTTGGGGAAGAGAAAGCTGAGGGGGGGAAATCTCATTAATGCATTTAAGTACCTGAAGGGGGAGTGCAAAGAAGACAGAGCCAGGCTTTTTTTGGTGGTGCCCAGAGACCAGACAAGAGGGGATGAGCACAAACTGAACCACACGAGGTTTCCCTTTAACATCAGTGCACACTTTTTTCACTGTGAGGGTGACTGAGCATAGGCACAGCTCACCCCAGGATGTTGCAGATTTTCCAGCCTTCAGCCCTTAGCAACCTGCCCTAGGTGGTCCTGTTCTGAGCAGAAGGTGGACTAGGGAATCTCCAGAGGTCTCTTCTGACATCAGTTATTCTGTGATTCTGTGCTTACGAGATGGTAAATATCCCAACAGATGTCATTTAGGAGGCTTTGGTTTTTTTTCAGAGTCATCGTACTGCCAGCCCTTTTCTCTTTTTTCACTTAGATATACTAAAAGATTACTGTAATTAAACCAATTGCTTCTTTAGCATATTAGGAAAGCTGACATCCCTTCACTCTATCAATACATAAGAGAATTTCTGTCCCTAAGTTCTCACTCCTCCTCCGTTTTTGTTTGAGCTGACCTCAAAATCAGGCTGACAGATAAACAATGCTGAGGTCAAGCCATAAATTGCCCGTCAGGAAGAACTGAGAGTAAAATTTTAGACATCACAATGCAATGTTTTATTTAAGCTCAGAGAGGAATCTGTCAGTGCCACACACTTAAGAACTGCCCAATTTTCTTTGAAATAGCTTTCTTCTCAAGCTGCTGTAAAGTATATTCAATGTTAAAGCTGCATGATGACATCCTTCTTGGTAACAGCAATCTTAAAGAGTAGAAAATTATCTTTTAGTTGTATAGCAAATTCTAATCTTATTTTATTATGTGTACAGTCCTGAGCAGATACTTGATTATCACAGCCTGTTTCTATCTCTATATGAAATGAAGGATCTGTACCCCATGTTTTAAAATGCTTTAAATATATTATGTCAAGTGTTTCATACTGCAGGTGAACAAAACTTACTGATTATTAATCATCTCCATATATTGTTTTGTGATTGCTTCATCTAAGTGTGGAAGCATCTCCGAAATACCTCTGTAAAACTAGAAGTAGTAATACTCTTGCTGTTGGAAGCGTGTCAATGCATGTTTATGTAAGTTATGAAAATAAAACACTCTGTTGTTTAGATTAACAGTTCCATATAGGTTTTACCACCTAAATATGGTTTCAGTTCCAGTTGTCTCTGAAGCAAGAAGGAGGAATTCTACAACATTAGCAGGTGATCTGTAGTACACAGCCTTATTCAGTCTTGTTGGTATGATGAGTAGCTCCATTTTGAGCAATTCAGCCTCACTGCACCATGGATTGTTTCCATTAAAATATTTAAGTTGTCCCATTGATTAATTACTTTTCTTCTCTGCTCTGAATTGGAAAAAATCCAATGTTTCTTATTATCTGCAGCCCTCTTGCCCAAGAGTGGGATGCTCACCTAATCAAGCCATATATGCCAGTACCACCTGTGATGTTGACAGAAGGACACCGTAGTTAGGTGCTCTGAGGACAGAGCTTATCTGTTATGGCAAAATATGTTTGCATATGAATGTGTGATCTGTTTTCCATCAACCCAAACTCTGCCTCCTTGTCTGGTGACTAATTTACAGATTTCTCAGCTGCAGATCCTCAAAGGCTGTCTTTTATTTGGTAGTGTGAAATGAGCTCTGTATCAGCAGAAAGTGAAAGAAACTGTTGGATGAGATGCTTGTACCAGTTTGAAAGCAAGATACGAAAATATATATTTTTTTTTATTTTGGTATGATTTCATTCCTGCAGGTCTGGTCCAAAAAGGAACTATGCTTTTAAACATGGCGATTTGCAGGGAACTAAGTGGCCATGGCTTGTTAAATATATTAAAGTGTGTTAGACAGGACAAGATGAGTCTTTGATACATTAGTCCAGCATTATTGATGAATAAAGTTCAGATAAACAGAGCAGGTGCTTTCCTAATGACCTGAACTCTTGCTTGTGTGAAGTAAAGTTGCTACAACTACCTGCAAGTTAACCACACCTATGAAAAACATACAGTCCTTGAAAACTCAAATTTCAGGCTAAATTTGGTCCAGAATAATGCTTCTAGACTAAAATCTTATGTGGTTTCTCTAACATGTGAGACAGAAGGCATGAAAGAGTGATAGGATCTGACAGAAGCCAAACATGAGAATGTCTCTAATGTAGATATTGGGGGCTTCAGGAAGAAGGGTGCATCGCAGTAGTTCCAGATCTCCAAAATCTGTGTATTGGACTGCCACTGTGCTGAAAGCCATACCATACCAAAGACTGCATGTAGAAAATATAGTTCCTACATTCTACCATGGGACTACTTAGTTCGGCCCTCCCAAATAATTTTGAATTAGTATAAAAAAAGGGACTTCAAACATGGACTTTAAAATTAGTATCTCCTGCAAATAGTTGCAAATATAGATAATAGTAAAGGTAATATATAAAAAGAATCCTAACAGAAAAATGCTGAAAAGAAATGTCACTACTGTTACTGCTAATTTGTCTGGTAATTTAAAAGGAAACAAACACCTTATTATGTATGTTAACACTGATTTTAATTCTCCACTACAGGAAAGTGAGAGATGCAACTGGAGTTGATATTAATATGCGTGTAGGAGTGCACTCTGGGAATGTGCTTTGTGGTGTTATTGGTCTACAGAAGTGGCAGTATGATGTGTGGTCACACGATGTTACCCTGGCAAATCACATGGAAGCTGGAGGAGTCCCAGGGTAAGAAACTTCTCTGTTAACCTGTGCAGATGTGGATTTTTGTACCATGGTGAAGTACATAAGTACCATGCCTTCAGCCATCAGCCTTCATGGAGAAGCCTGAACTAATTCTTGGTGCTGTCTTTAAAAAAAACAGCAGCATAACAGGCATTCAGTATTTCCTCTGATTTAAAGAGCATTTTTTGTTGATGAAAGCGTGTAGGATAACATCCATTACAACTTCTGAAAATGTGATTAGATGGACAGTAAATTAAGTGATCAGCATATAAAAATGTGTCCAAAAGCTAGTAGAAAGGGTTGATCAGATTCCTATTATGTTTTTGATTGGTATTTGTGATTCTGTCATTCTTTTAAAATATAATTTCAGCCGTGTTCACATCACCTCAGTCACCTTGGCGCATTTGAATGGAGCTTACAAAGTGGAAGATGGGGATGGAGATGTGAGGGACCCATATCTGAAAGAGCATAATGTTAAGACTTACTTTGTAATCAATCCTAAGGTTAGTAGTACTTTTTTGTGGCCAGTCATAGTTCTTTATTGAATAATTCATTACCATAAGATATTGATCAGAACTATTACTGATGCCTACAAATATGTAATGTTTCCATTGCAAATCTTTCCCGCTCTTCAGAAATAAGTCTCTGATATTTCCCAGCAGCATCATTAAGAATTTCAGGTTCTTAGCATCTCTTCATTCCTAAGCTTGCAGATATGTGACACCAGACGATGCATTGCTACTTCAAAAGGTAATGAACCCCAAGGCTGATATAACCTTTTATTCTCTGTCAACCAGGGAGAAAAGCGAAGCCCTCAGCACCACATTAGACCTCGACATACTCTTGATGGAGCCAAAATGAGAGCATCTGTCCGCATGACCCGGTACCTGGAATCTTGGGGAGCAGCCAAGCCATTTGCACACTTGCACCACAGGGACAGCATGACCACTGAAAACGGCAAGATTAGCACAACAGTAGGGGCCTACTTATGTCATTTTGTACAATTTAGCAATATTTGAATGGAAAAAAGGTGCTCACTGCTAAATACCTGGTTATATCTGCTAGAAGAGGATACACGTGTTTGTGCAGAGTGAGGTTGCTGGGAGCTTTTCCATTGGCATGTGAGCTTTGAATTGGATACTAAAGAGCTGTGTCTTGCTAGAGGTGCATCTCTGAGTTATAAGGAGGCCAAAGTACTTACTAAATAAACAATGTGACCCTCTGAGCTTAAGCTCCAGTCACAGCATGTAGAGTGGCTGCTGCTCACCTCATGGAAAGAGATTTTGAACATAAAGCCAAAGTGCAACACCTTTGGGAAAGAACATTTTTTATACATTCCCTGAGTTTTGTTGTCTGTTTAGCCACATTCTCCATTTGGAACATGGCCAAACCTGGAGAAATGTTTGTGAAGTTTGAATATCCCTGTGGTACCTAGAGTGGACTTGATTAGAGGAGTTCTCTAGGAACCAAATCAATACTGACTGTAATATCTACCTTTTGAATGTGCACTAAACACTCATCAGCTATGCCTGATGGCATGAGTTTCACAGTGCATCAGTGAAATGTTACATCTCCTACATTGAACAGAAAAGATTTATTTTTAATTTTTCTAACATTATTTTACTACTCTAAGTCCAAAGCTTGTAAGTTATATTATCTTCTACTTCTAAAAAGTTCAAAAATAAATTCAAACAATAAATTAGAACTAAATTGTAATTTCAACTTCTCCATTCAGTTTTTGTTGTTCCACATGAGAACATATGATTAAGCCATGTAATTCATCTTGTTCAATAAATACAATGCATCAGAATGTTTATTATGATGTGTTCATTACAGAAAGTACCCAACCATCACTATTAATCACAAAATAAATGTGGCTGCCATGGCTGCTGTTGCTTATGATTAAAAAATAATGGGCACTCAGATCTGTTTTTTTCAAAAAAGTTCAACATTTCTTTTTACTGCAACTGGAAGGAATTTTGGCTACATTAAAATAGCAGTGATTTTGAAGCAGTGACTTTGTAGTAAAGCAAAGCATTCTTGGGTTCAGACTCCTGTATTAGTTACTGTGTTTATAATGATAGAGGAGTTTGTCTACAGGTCACTGCATCTTCACTCTTCGCTGGATTTTTCTTTTAGACAGTTTCAATCTAATGCTAAAAGTATTGTATTAGAAACTCTTCTCCTTACTTGACTCTGTTTTCAGCACTGTTTTTAAAGCAACTTAATGTTGTCAAAGTCTTTTATAGTTCATAGGCTTTCTCTTTTGTTTTTCAGGATGTTCCCATGGGACAATATCATTTTCAGCGTTGCAGAGAGAGGTAAATTAACTAAAAAAAATAACTTATTCATATAAGAACATATACATTCATTTACATTCATATGTATATATGGCATGCTTTCAAATACTGGGGGCCATTTCTCACCAAAACTGGTACCTTTTACATAGAGAAGAGCTATGGAAATAGATTTGGCAGACATGTAACTTATGAATTGCAAATACACATCCTGATAATAAATAGTGCTATTCTGAATTAGTATGCTGATGGATTAGTATTTGCTTCTCTTAACAAACCAGTTATTATTATCAGTGGAAGAAAGTTTTATTTGGGAGAATTGAGAGGAGGCAAAGAGGGGTAAGAAAAGGGAAGATGAAAATGGTTGTTAATAATTTGTATTACAACAGCTAATAATATATTTAAAAAGAGACATTTTATGTATTTTGTTGATTGCTTTGGGTTTACTTGTGGGTTATTTTTTCAAAGTCTGTAATATGTTTGCAGTAGTAAGCATTCAAAAGATATGTTGGGGTCTTCCTGTAGTGCTCGTGATACTCAAACAGTTTGAAAAACTATAGCTTTAAGTTTTCACTCCTGCTTTTTACCTCAATGACTGGGAGAAGATGCTGAGAAATGAAAACAGAGTTGAACTGAGCGCTTCTTGAAAAACGCCCATAATTTTTAATTCAAGAAAACGTATCTGTGTGAAAAACAGGCTTATCACGCTCAGAAACCTGGAATGGTTAATTTTGATTTTAATAGCCTTATAAGACTTCAGATACTAGATATAAGTAACACTAAATATAAGTAGCATCACAAATACCATAAAAAAATTTAAAGAATATCCTTTTAAAGAATACCCTTTCCTTTATATCCCCCTTTGGAAGGGCAGGTCCTCTCTGACCAACCTGATCTCCCTTTATGGTCAGGGGACCTGCCTGGTGGATGAGGGGAAGGCTGTGGATGGAGTCTGCCTGGACTTCAGCAAAGCCTTGACACCATCTCCCACAGCATTCTCCTGAAAAAGCTGTCAGCCCACAGCTTGGACAGGAGCTTGGACACCGTGTGCTGGGTTAGGAACTGGCTAGAGGGCCGGGCCCAGAGAGTGGTGCTGAACAGTGCTGATCCAATTGGTGTCCCCCAGGGATCAGTGCTGGGCCCAGTTCCGTTTAATATCTTTATTGATGATTTAGATGAGGGGATTGAGTCCATCATCAGCAAATTTGCAGATGACACTAAGCTGGGGGGAAGTGTGGATCAGCTGGAAGGCAGGAGGGCTCTGCAGAGGGACCTGGACAGACTGGAGAGTTGGGCTGATTCCAACGGGATGAGGTTCAACACGGCCAAGTGCCGGGTCCTGCACTTTGGCCACAACAACCCCATGGAGAGCTCCAGGCTGGGCACAGAGTGGCTGAGAGCAGCCAAACAGAAAGGGACCTGGGAGTGTGCCCAGGTGGCCAAGAAGGCCAATGGCATCCTGGCCTGTATCAGGAACAGTGTGGCCAGCAGCCCAGGGAAGGGATTCTGCCCCTGTACTCAGCGCTGGTGAGGCCACACCTCGAGTCCTGTGTCCAGTTCTGGGCCCCTCAGTTCAGGAAGGAGATTGAGGTGCTGGAGCAGGTCCAGAGAAGAGCAAGGAGGCTGTGAAGGGATCCAGCACAAGTCCTGTGAGGAAGGGCTGAGGGAGCTGGGGGTGTTCAGCCTGGAGAAGAGGAGGCTCAGGGGAGACCTCATCACTCTCTACAACTCCCTGAAAGGAGGGTGTAGCCAGGGGGGGGTCGGTCTCCTCTCCCAGGCAGGTCCCAGAGAGACAGATGGGCATGGACTTAAGCTCTGCCAGGGGAGGTTTAGGTTAGATATTAGAAAGAATTTCTTTACCGAGAGGGTGATCAGACATTGGAATGGGCTGCCCAGGGAAGTAGTGGATTCTCCGTCTCTGGAGATATTTAAAAAGAGACTGGATGTGGCACTCAGTGCCATGGTCTGGTAACTGCAGCAGTAGTGGATCAAGGGTTGGACTCGATGATCACAGAGGTCTCTTCCAACCCAGCCGATTCTATGATTCCATGATCCTTTAAAAATATTTATTTGTATTTTTATTGTCTTTGATTATACAGAAAAGTCATTCTGTCTGTTCCTTCCCATCCCTGTGCCTGGTAAATGTCTCCTCAATAAATCACAGGTTTCTGGAGAGCTATGTTTTTACCTAAAATATTGCTAAAGTTCAGAAGATGAGCAAGTTTTGACTGAATATGCATAACACTAATAAAAACAGTGTCTGGTTTTAAAACTGAACATTTTGATATACCAGAAGGTCTTCTATCATCCTGGTGGCAAAAAGAAACATCATTGGACTGTGGCACTTGAAAATAATGCAATTTTGCGTTTCTAAATACCACTCCAAAATAGATCCAATGTTACCAGGTATCTTAATACCATAATATGGAAGGAGTTTTTAGAAGGCCCTAAGGGAGTCTTAATGTCCGTAGTGAGGCATATAATTAGGATCCTAGATAAGCTCGTTAGTCTTTCCCACAGAAGAGAGCTGAAATGATAATGAGCAATTTGATAAACCGTAGTTTATTAATAAAAGAACATGTGGGTTTTGAAGTCTGACTGTAGGCCTCGATAGCTGTCTTAGCTCTTAAATAGTTACATGATAAACTTACCTTGTTAGCAATCTGCCAAGAGGATTAAGTGCAATTAGATAATGTATCCTTATCTGCCTAGTTATTTCTCCTAGGGAGATTGTTTCATATGTGAAATACAGGTTGTCAACAGTTTCTTACCTAAATTCTGTAGCACTGAATAGGCATGAAATCAGTTGGATTGTTTAAAGTTACTGTAAGTACACTTGTATTATTTCTGTATGAATTTGAATCCTGTAACAGGCTATCAGCTTGGGGGAAATAATGCAATAATTTGTTGTTGAGGATAATCCATGTTACCTTTGATGGTGCTGAATTTGTAGGTTAAGAAAATGGTGGTAAGGAAAGAGTCAAATTTCAGATCTGACTCTTGTCTTCTTACAAAATGCTGTTATTAAGTTAACATTGTATTACAGTTTTCAAAAGGCAGATACATTGCCTGTCAATATTTGAAATAATCAGTTTTTAAGGATGTCCTGGATTGAGCCAGTACAGACAGAATTTAATGAATGGCAAAGGAGAGTGCAGCTGCTCAAAGGATAAGTGATGTTTGCAGTAACATATGCTAGCAAAGACAAACCCATTCTGATGATCCTCTGTTGGTATCATGCTGAGTTCAGTGAAAAGATCCTTTTTTTTCATTGCAGTTGTGTTACAAGTTATAAACAGATAAATATGACATATGTTTGAAACTGAATTCAGACTTAGCGCTCAGTTTTCTTATTAAATAAAACATTTCCAAGAAAAGTAGAGTTATCATGTTATTTCTAATAGCGTGGACTAGTACATTATTGCTCATCATGCAATTCTTGAAAGGATTTAAAAAATAATTACAAGGAAAAATGATATTTTATTATATTCCCTTTCCTGCAAGGAAAATTTCTTGAACTTTCTTGATCTGATGTTTTTGCAAAATGTTTTCTTGTGTTTGTTTTTAAATGTTTCCTTATAGCTAAAGTCTAGATTTGTGTGTGTGTGTCAGACTCTGTAGCTTATGCTGGTTTTGTTAACAGCTTCTTATGAGGCTCATTGTGCCTGAAGCCTATAGCTGCTATTTCAGCACAAATGTTAAGAAATTTTTAGTTTTTTAATTTTGTGCCAGCTATCAACCTATTGTTTCGAGTTAACTTTTATTAACAATGTAATGATTTTCCAAAGTAACTTCCCACATTTTTTATTTCAGAACAAAATCACAGAAAAGAAGGTTTGAGGAAGAACTGAATGAGAGGATGATCCAGGCCATTGATGGAATTAATGCTCAAAAGTATGTTTTTTCCTTTTTTGTCTCTTCCTTTAACATTAGCAGGAATCTGCAACAGACAGTGCTGTTTAGTATTTGTTGCTCTCACATGCACAGAGAAATCTAAAAGCAGTAAAGGTTTCACTAATACTGGCATAGAAAGCTCAGCAGTTTGAAGATAGCCTGTACGTTAACAATTTCTACTATATGGAATAAGATTTTGCCTGTCAATCATGGTGGGACAGAGGTGCTGGTTTGTCCCTTTTGTCAAAGGGATTTTTATGCTCTGTAACTATTTGTGTCTTTGCAGTTATAGCCATAACTCTACGGAATTACTCCACCTTTAAGCAGAGAAGTGAGACCCAAGAAATATTTATCTTAGGAAGTGATGTCACAGAAACATCACCTCAGAATTAGAAACTTTTCCTAAAATCGTGGTTTAATAACTCTTTTTTTCAATAGGTTGGTTGATTTCATATAGAAGGCTAAACTGGCAGGTTGAAATTCTTGGGGGAGCAAACGTGGCATGTATTTTTTGTCCTAGGAAGAGCTGGAGGTGTTAATAATGTTCTCTGTTTGCTGGTGCATAGATAAGACAAGAAAAATCAATATTTGTCCAAAATAAATGTTCAGGTTTCAAATATTTATCTAATGAAATAAGGGTATAGCATTTCAAAAATGTAGATAATAATTGTGATTTACTGCATTTTCCCCTCAGTTTCTGTTACTTAGAATGTTAATAAGCTGAGAATTCCACCTAATTATTAAATGGTTGTCTTTTTTTTTTCATCTTATCAGTCCTATTGAAAGGTGCATGGCTTTAGAAGAATATTCTATAGTTATGATTTATTGAAAAGAGTGTTCATAGTTATAAATCATACAAAAAATGCAGTGAAAGAAGGTAGGTTATCTGATAGGCAAAGCCTTTTGATTATACTAGACCTGCTTAAAACAGCTATATAAAATTTCGCAGTTTTTATGTGTCTTCAGGTACACTTTCTCTGATAGAGAAGACACATAAAAACTGTAAAACTTGTAAAAAAAAAAAAAAGCACGCTGTAAAAAATGATGGCCTGATGTCAAAATAAAGCATTTGTATAAATGCATTAAAATAAAATATTGGTATGATTATTTTGTATGCTGTTTTATCTGAGAGAATCCCTGTCTTACGTAATCAGAGCACACAATTGGGAGAAACTTGGGGATAAAAGATGTTTGTGCTATAAAAAAGGTTTCTGAAAAAAAATTTAGTGCATTTTATGAATTACATGGGAAATTGCGGAAAGCTTAGGGATGATCTTATTTATCAGAGATGCTGAATGTCACCTTTCAAAACTAGATTCCACCTATCCCTGTATTTGCTGAATAAATCACTTAAATGCTATTACTCAATTACATACCTGGGAATAAATTATCAAAAGCACTGATTCCCCAACAGCCAGTTAATTCAATAGTATTTGAATTATGTGAATGCTAAACATTCAGAAAATAATGTGGGAAAATTTTCCTACATTTAGAGCATAAAAATAATCATACTTTTGCTTTCTGTATAACTGTGAGAGTATTTTGTGCCTCAAGTTTTTGGTTGTAAAATGAAGGATATGCTATATACTAATCTAATGGAGTGGTGGTGAATCTAAATCTTTTGCTTTTGTGAATCAAGAAGCAAACTTTTAAAAAAAATCTGAGAAAAATGGGATTTCTAGTTTTTTTAAGTGTAAAGTTTGGATTGTATAGCAAATAAGTCTGTGACTAAATGAAGAAAATTTTAAAAATCACATTGCTGCACATAAAACATGGTATTAAAATCACTGTTCTTTTAACCGTTTAAGTTAGATTGCATGAAAATAATATAAAAGCACAGAGCTATTGTTTTCCCCAGTCTGTGCTGTCAGCACTCTGACTTTTCCATCCACATCATGGTTCTTTGCAATGTGTCATTCTGTGAAATAAAGTAAGTGGTTGCAAGAAAATGATCATAATATATGTGTCTTAGAATATTTCATGCCCAGGTGTTTTAACAGCCAGCGTCTGGAAGATAAGGGAATGTCAAATCTGCATCTTCTTAGTGCAAGAGAAATTAATCACTCTTTTCACACAGTCTTAAGAGGGCAGTACACATTGAAATGGTACATCAGGTTTTTAAACCAGCCTTGTGTTTTCTGTGGGCTCCCTTACTCACTGCACTCCTGCTTCTCAAGCTGCCTTAGCTTCCTTTTCACAAAACTGCCAAGCACCAGGGCCACATACTCTTGGTGACTGAGGGCATCTGGGTTCAGTTCCTTCCTCTGGAATGCAGATGAAGCTGTGGCATCTAAACAGCAGCCTGCTTGTCCTTATAGTACTATTTAGAGTAATAGACTTAGTTGGCAATGCTCCTTGCAAAGCTGCATGAGTTATGACCTGTTTATTCTTTGTTATTCTGCTGGAGCACTACATTAAAAGATACATAAATACAAATATAAAAAAATTGAGTGAGGAGCAGAGAGCTTCTAAATCTCAGCTGAGTGCTTTAGCCATCAGGGTATAACAGAATGCTTTCTCCAGATGTCTGCTTTCCCCATACCTAGAACAAAATATTCCTGGCTGCAAAGTGTTTGTACTGCTCATGGAACAGCCCTAGCTGTGCCACCCTGAACCTTGGTGGTTAGAGCACTGCTATAGGATGTGTGATGGATGAATAGTGTCTGCTAGCTAAATATACTCCTATAGAGGGAGCTGAACTTGAAGGATTGGACTTGGTGATCTCAGAGGTCCCTTCCAACCCAGACGATTCTATGATTCTATGAACTAAAAGTATGTGCTCTTTGATAAGTAGGTTACTGTTAGGCTCACTCTCTTTCCTCTCTTTAAGTCATGGTGACTGCTACATTCTGTGTATGGTTCCTTGCTGTGGATTGTCAATCAGTACAAGTCTTATCAAACCACACACCTTGGAGGATACAGGCAGGATTCAGCTGGCTGGCTGTGTTGTTCCTTGAATGGCAAAAGAACTTAAACAGAAGTTTGTTTAAACAGCACCCCAGGAGGCATGTCCCAACGTACTTGCAGATACCTAGGTAACTTCTAGGCTCATCAGGGAGCCAGCTGGAGACAGAATTTTTCAGCCCTTATCTCTGTGCCAAAGGGATGGAATTTTGTGCTCACACTTCACTTACTCACCACTTTCATTTTTCTGTGTTGAACTGTTTTCCTCATCTCAGACCTCTTGGCACCCATGGATTTTTTTTCTAAGCTTCAAAGTAGAACTAAAATCTCCTGAAACCGTGAGCTTGTAATGTGAGTATGAGGCAGTGTTTGCTCTAAATGGCACTACTGTTACTTTTTTGTTTGATTTTCATAACTAAGTGGAAAAAACTTGCACTTAATTTTCACAGTTTATCAGAAATGTTCCACAAACAAAGTTTTCTCCAGTTCTCCACTTTATAGCTGGACTCAAAATCATTCTGTACGTACAGGAGACCACCATGTCCATTTCTTCTTGCAGTCTGAACTGTGATGTAGATGTAAGCCATTGTAGACCAAGCTGGGAAATATGTTTTTGAATTAAGCATAACTAGAAATTAACATGTTGTCAGCCCTTTTTATAATGAAACTGATTGGACAGGAACAGGGACAGTCTCCCAGACATGGAAACAAATATTTTAGGTTTCACAAACCAAAGCTAATAGCTTGCACTCCACACTGTCCTCTCCTGTTCTCTCAGGACCTTAATGTCACATATATTCTGCTGTGGTTCATTGCTGCTACTTATTTGCATTGCTGTCTGTCCATTTAGACATCCCTCTGTACTTAGAAGGAATTAGCTACACTGCTACCTTAGAGTCTAATTTAAAGTTATTGCTGGAGATGTTGCAAAAAATCCCCAACTCATGGCCTGTTATTATTGTTCAAGCTCAAATATTACCTTTTCACAGAGGCAGTCAGGTTAAATTTTTTTTTTAATTCGTTTATTCCCCTTGAGGTGCAAGCAATTTCAATATTCTGGTTATTTTCAAGTATCCATTAAAATAAATGTAGACTTTCATATTAGAACATTCCATTTTGTAAAAGTTATGTCAACCTTATGTCAGGGTTCACTTCTTTTAAAATAGATTCGTAATTTCAATTCAAGTACTTATTCTATTTTGGATTTCTTGTCTTTAAGCAGAGAAGTTTTTATAATCAGTAAAAAGATCAAAATCTACCTCTAGAGTACAAGGTCATGGTCAAGAGTCTAAACCAGCTCAATGACAAAATCACTCCACCTCTTTTAATAATGTTTTTACATTTTGTTTAGAATAGGAGTTTGTGAAGTGTACTTTACCTGCCACTCATATATTGTAACAGGGCACTTTTTAAAGATACCTTGTGAGGGTTTTTATCTCAGGTTCTCTTCTGTTTACTGGATATGCTACAGTATTTTGGGCATGAGTAGAATATCAGTGTCATAAATGTCTCCCTTGGTTGTCCTTAGGAACAAGATACAGGAAAAATGATACATCTGAGTGTTTGTTCTATGTGTGTGTTAGCAATGAAAGTCAAAATGTAAAGGGGATTCGTAGTTCCCACTTTTACTGTCAGTGCAATTCACCATATACGTTGCAATACACAAGAACTTGCTTTCTTCAAAGCTGTTTTCCATTTTGCTTTACTGCAGTAGCAATATAAAAAAAATAGACTATTCTTATGATAATTATAATGTTCATTTTCTCTTCTAGGCAGTGGCTTAAATCTGAAGACATTCAAAGAATATCACTTCTTTTCTATAATAAGACTCTGGAAAAAGAAGTAAGTTTTTTTTTCACTGGTGATACTCTGTTGATTCCTTCTTCAACTCTTTGCCTCTCTCGCAGAGAGGCTTGTATCCCTTCCTTTTGTAACACAGAGCCATGGACACAGCACCTCTCCTGGAGGCAGAAGTGCTCAAACCTTGCAATCATATTTCAGCTCATTTACAGAGTAAAAATTTTTAATGTGATGTCTGAGATTGCTTTTTTTTTTTTGTAGGGCTTTGCAGTTCACTTGAATTTCTTGAACTTTTTAAGGTCTCTCTGAAGTGTGAGGAGGTTTGGTAGCCAAAATTTGATTAAACTGGAACAAAGAATTCCAAAGTTCCACCACATACCTCCTCAAAAGGCATTTATCAAACTCCACTGGTTTTATTTTTTTATTTTTCCATGTCTTAAAAGACTCTACCTGTAGTTATGATAATCTTGTAATGATATCAGCTGCTCATTAGTTTTCTCCATATGCACCTGATACAGTCATTCCAAGGAAACAATACTACAAAGTTTTATATGAAAAAATGCCTATCTGTCTTGGATATTCTTTTGACCATTATGTGTGATAAAACATGTTTGAGACAGGTGTGCACAAATGGAGTAAATGATATTCTTTCTAGTCCTTGGAGTAAGGATCAGAATGATTGTTCCCTTTTGGGTGACTGTCATGACCACTAACCTAGAAAGCCAGGCCTTTGCTTTATGGCCTTGCAGAGCTTGAGTGTATTTCTATATACTCACAAAGATTCACCAGAGAGTTGCCTTTTTCTGCTTTCCCATGAGCAGAGGACAGATGATAGATGAACAGTTATGCTATTTATTCTTCGGGGAAGTAAATGGTAGGTTTGAGCACAGCTGACTGAATAAATGGGTGAACCCGATGAGAAGGGGGTAGAGGAAGTACAACATAAGTGCAAGTATCTCCTGGGTCCCATGTAGTGGTCAAATACATAAATACATATTTAATTATTTTTATATATATATATATATATATCTTTCAGTTCAAGGCATCTGAAATAATTTTCAGATTCTTTCACAGCTCAGCAGAATAATGTTCTTCTGGTCATCTGCCAAAGACACGTGTTGTATACCCTTGGCAATGAATTAGGGTAAAAAAGGTTTCAAGGCTTGTTGAGGCTGTGTAGGAGGTGGCATAAGAGGGAAGAAGCTAGACCTGGTGTTGTCTCATCTATAGTGTTTAAAGGGACACTGAGTGAACCAAAGATGTGCCTGGGAGCACATATTCATTTTAATGTGGGTGGCACTGATCAATTCTGACAGAGAACTTGAGAGAAGACCATCATACGCGCACTTTGGCAATCAGGGAATCGAGAGTTGGGAGGAAATCAGGTAGTTAAGTTATTCAGCCACATGTGTGGAAGGTCTCTGGAGGAGTCTGATCTCTTTTGGACTATAGATTGAAATGAAATGGAATGGCAAAGAAATAATTGTTCTTTTCAGCTCCAGCTTTTTAATATCTATCCTCAGTAACTTTTGATGACTCACCAGTCCAGTCTTGACTTTAAAGAACTCAATAAGAATCCTGCTTTTGATTTAAACAGCAGCTTTTCAGGTCCTGTAGGACCTGAAAGTACAGCAAGGTAATAAAGCAAAATAATGATTTAACCTAGGGAGTGAGTTGCCTGACTTTATTTGGAAATGTCTGGAGAAGTGTGAAACACTGAAATTAATTTACAAGTGGATTGGAATTTTCTGAGATTTTAACAGCAAGTCAAAGTCCAAACTAGTTGGACAAGACCATTAAGAAATACCAAATATATTCAATAGGTAGAAGAAGAAAGCTTGCTGCAAAAGTACCCATTCAGCGAAGTAATACTTATGCCTTGAAATTCAGCTAGGTGTGTGATAACAATTGCTTTTAATGTTTCATACAATTCAAAAGTGAGAAAATCTACTAGATTGCTGAACTCAATTTCTGCATGTTCATGTAAAATTTGGTGCACCGGTTTCAATGGCAGACCTTGCCACTAAGCACAAAGGCACAGCTGTGTGCTTGCAGTTAGAAAGCAGAGCTCATGCACTCCCCAGTTTATGAAGTTTCAGCTTTAACACTTTGTGATAATATTCTTTGATACATTCAGCAAGACAAGAGGGCACAGTCTTAAGTTGTGCCAGGGGAGGTTTAGGTTGGATATTAGAAAGAACAGAGAGGGTGATCAGGCATTGGAATGGGCTGCCCAGGGAAGCAGTGGATTCTCCGTCCCTGGAGATATTTAAAAAGAGACTGGATGTGGCACTCAGTGCCATGGTCTGGTAACTGCAGCGGTAGTGGATCAAGGGTTGGACTTGATGATCTCTGAGGTCACTTCCAACCCAGCCAATTCTATGATTCTGTGATTTTATTTTATTAATCAAATCTTAAACTTGTACCCTTTGAAAAAGCTTTGATAGTAACTCTAGTGGGCCTAATACTTTGGTCATTTATTTATGAGTACTTAATTGTTTTCAATCTGGACATATATATGTGAAATAGAATAACTCTGATAAATATTTTGTGGCATGATTCTTATGTCTCTAGACAAGTTAATTAGATATTCATAAACAGATTTTTTTTTCATAACCAAACAGATCAAATTTACTCTCTTCTAAGAATATCAAGTGTTTAGTTGTATGAGTGAACATTTGAAACCTTTTAGCATAGACATAAAATATTTTAATTGAAGTAATAATATAGGCCCAGTAAATATCAGTATGATTGCTAGCTATGCTGTAGGAAATACAATCCTTATAGACACTGTAGCACAGTTTAAACTTCACTGCTTTGTGCACTCAGAAGTTTCCAATCAAAATGACTGTTATGTTTTGTAATAACTGTTTCAGACCATTCAGTATTTACTAAAAATTAATTGAAAATCACTTTGGGGAATTAACAAATAAGAAATTTGGAAACAGTTAAAAATGGTTGACCATTCCTAAAAGTATTAAAATGCTTGCACTCTTAAGAAAAAAAAAAAGAAAAAAAAAAAAAAAAAAGTAGCTTAAACTTTTTATGATGAATTTGGGATAGTCCTCCTTTGGAGGATCAAGTGAAAACCATTTATATTGACTACTTAAACTGTTTTTTCCGAATTAGAAGGAGACAGTACAATGCCTGGTCCTTGCCCTTCGTGAATGAATGTGGAAATCATTGAACAATAGGAAATGTAATGTTGCTAAAGACTACCTATATGTACATATTTGCATCTTTAAGCTGAAATTTCAGTTGGGTAATATTTTTTCTGCTTTGGAAATTATGTTTTTAACATCTGCTTTTTTTTTTTTTCTTCTAGTATAGAGCAACAACTCTGCCTGCATTTAAGTATTACGTGACTTGTGCCTGTCTAATATTCTTCTGCATTTTTGTTGTGCAGATTCTGGTATTGCCAAAGTAAGTAGTTTTTATGTGTACTCATTCCTATGTACATTTGCTCATTAATATAAAGAATAAAAACGTAATTTTTTTTAAAATTGTCCAATTACAGAGGTCAATTCATGGAATTGAAACTGAGCAGAGAATACTGAAGATTTGAGCCCATGCTCAAAGTTATGCTTGTTCATAATTATAAACACTGTCAATAATGTGGTGCCAAGCATTATTATCAATTCCACATTCATTTTTGTTTTCTCCTTGTATTTAAAGATGTGTGATGATAACAGGAATGAAATTCAGATATGTAAAAAAAAAAGTAATGCAAACTATAAGTTTCTGCAACTAAAACTGCTTGTAAACAAAGTGTTACACTTGGATTTGAAGTGGGACAAAATAGATTGCAGAACTGTGACTGGGAATAAATAAATATATTTAACATTTTACTATGATAATACTGCTCTATTCAGCATGGAGACACAGCATTACTATTCATAACATGTCTCTCTTTAAAACTTGTTTTAAAATACTATAATCCATTGCTGGACTAAGTATTTTTGTCAGGACTTATACATTATAAGCTACTTTGTATTTTTACACATAAATCAACTACCTTTCTAGATGTCTTTGTTCTAGAAAGCCTGAGAAAACTGGAAGAAAGTTCCAATAAATATTTTATTAGACTTCTTAAAATGGAATTTTGCTGCTGATTGTTTACATAGTGAAAAGTTGATCCTTGTTTTATAGCAGTGGTTTCCAAAACTAACACCATACGCCCTGTGGTGCATAATTTCTTCACTCATAGTCTTTTCTCCTGTACAGCTCTTTCAGGAGTATTATAAATAATCTTAGTTGATTGATAGGCCTTGAGCTGTAGTACTTAGACACACTTAAATTAAGAGCCAAGAGGAACTGTTAGGTCACTATAAATTGACTTTCCACACCACAGATTTGTTTTATAACACGTATAAACTTTTATGGGCTTCTATTCAGATGTTATAGCATTTTCTCTGCAAAGGGTTTCCCAGCTAGTTTCCAACACAGAGACACAAGCTGCAACGGGACACTCATGCAAGGGCTCAGCAGTACCTCCATGTGGTTCAGTCTGACTTTAGACATTACTGATGCGAAATATGCAATTAACACTTAAGACTAATTTTATTTTAAATTTTGCATAATGAGTATATTTTACAAGATCATGTTGTATTTTCATTAGTACAAGAATTAATTCAGTGAAATTCATGGTTTCTTATGTACCAAGCATATGTAGTTTGTGATTTAACTGGTTCCTTCCATCAGTATGATTTATGAATCTGGTTTTATGTTTTGAATTCAGTCATAAAAATGTATCTAGGTTTATCACCTATAATGCATGTAGTAAGATGTTCATTTTGCTGTATGCTATTACGTCTCTTAAATCAATTGTGTAGCACATTAAACTATATCAGGTACTTGAAATTAGTGAACCCTAGGGAGCCTCATTCAACTAAGTAGAGTGGTCTCCCACTTGTAAAAGCATATGCTTGTATTAACACAATCTCCTTCTAACTTCAGAGCAAAAGTTGCCCAAGATTTATCATTTTCATTAGCAATTATGTAAATTATCTTTTGGTCCTTCTGTAGGACTGCACAATAAATTGTAAAAGCAAGTGTGTAAAATCAGGTTTTATCAACATGTGTAGTATTCAGCTTCAAGAGGTCTGTGGATTAATTTAAGAGATGCAAAAATGGAAGACAGAAATTCAAGGCATTAGAATGTCTACTGCATCTTTACTGGAAAACTGGGAACACTGCAAAAAAAAAAACAAAACCAAAAAACCCAAACCCAAACAAAACTGAAAAAAACAACAAAAAAATCACCAGTGTATGTAGTCATCACAAATATAGCTTAAATTGAACATGACATGCTCCACTGCTTCAATGTTATTTCCTTCCAGCAGTAGTAATAATAAATAAATAAAAATAAATAAATCATAGTTTCATCTAAAATTCTACCTATCCTTGTTGTTTTCTTCCAAAAATTGTCAGGATTTTTAAATTGTGATCTAATGAAGACAGGGAGATAAACTACGTCTGTCACTGGGGTTTATTGATTCACTAATCCATTAATCCAGTTCTGCAGCAGTGTAATATCATTGATTTCTGTGCAGGTACACCACCTGCTGCTTTAAAATAGATTTGAAGACACTTGCTGGTGACTAACATCCAGCAAGTTGCAGGTAATAAATGATATCTCCGAAATCACAAAACACTTATTTCAAGGTTGAAATAATTTATTAATGATTTAATTTTCCCTGGTGTCAATAAACTGATGCCATATCTATATAATAAACTTTACACAAAGTAGCAAATATCAATCTAATCAAATAAACAATATCTTGAGGTGAAATGTATCACAAGGAGCAGGACTTTCGTGTGACATTTAAATGACAGCAAATCTTGCTCATTACCTTTTCTCAGAAATTCTCTGAGTCCCATTACGGAACTTGTGCCATAAATCATATATTTTCCTAAAAGTTAGAAAAGAAACAATACATTCTCTTCTCCATTTTTCAGTATCTTTGTCTTCATAATATTTTCTTTTATTTTCCAGTCAAAATGTTACCAACAAGACATAAGCATGTATAAGTACTCTCTTCCCCAATCTCAGTCAGTCAGTGCAGTGCATTTGGTGACTCACAATGCATTTGATGACTCTACACAGTAAATGTGACATTAGTTTACAGTAATGACCAACACTGCTTTTGCAGTGTTCCGGTGACAAAAAAATAAATGCATGTTACAGCTTTCGTATGGTCATTGCCTCAAATAAGGTTTGTTTATGTTGCCATTTACTTTTCAGCGTTTTGCTTCCATTATAGCATTTTCAACCCACTTCTTTCCTTTTAGGAGCAGCAACTCTATTGGCGTAGCCTATCTGAAAGAGAAGTCCTACTTTTCCCAGAAAACAAGGGGGTGTGGAGAGCAAAAATCTTACATTTTTCCACCCCTGTATTCACCACTCAAATCTGGATTCTAAGATACCACTCCTTATCTTGAGTCCTTTTCTCTTTGTCCTAACAGTCAGAATCTTGTTCTACTTGCTTCATAGCTCTTTGTCTTGTGCCACCTCCACAGCACCACTGATCATGTAAACCAGCTACAAAGACCTTTTTCTTTTTCCTGTTGCCCATGTGATTAAGTACTACACATACTGTCCTTGTGCCACGTTAATTTCCCTTGCTCTCCAGTTTCACTAACAGATGTCTTAACTTCTTGTTCTATAAGAATGCACTCCCAACTTGACTCACAAGGCTATCCGTATACTGAATCATATCTTAAGGTTTGCATGCTCCTTTTTTGTATCCTTCGTATCTGAAAAATAATGTCAGTAGTCTGAGATGCAGGAATAGTTACTTGAACCTTACTGAGGGACATGTATGATTGAAAGTGTTTATCCGTGTATAAAACCCAAGCCTATTAGTTATATTATTTTTCTTTCATCTCTTAGCAGATTTTAAATTCCTAAAAGTAGACACTGTAGTTTTCTATATTCTGATGTACAGCCTGCTGTCTCAGTCTCAATGAAAAATTCTTGGAGAACATGTATTCATAAGCAGTAATGATTTTAAAATAACCTCAAAAAGAAACATTATTTCAGATTAATATATATTGCGAATTTCCAGTTGTTTATCTCCACCTATTCACAGCCACCCAAAGTCTTATGAATACTTAGTATGTAAGAGGTTCTCTGAATGATTGGCAGGGAAGCTCATAAATTACTTTCCAAAAATGCTTTTAATGGCAGCAGTATGGCACCAAATTGATTTGTGAAGTTAATGCTTTTTTGTTCTTTCCTGAAAATAGCTTCTATAATACCGTTGTTAAAACAGATCATAATGTTTTCCAATATTTGTATGTAATATAAGGAAACTGATCCATGGAGCCCTAATCATAATTTTTTACTATTATGGTTTCTAAAATGTGTATATTTGAATTCATGTGGCATCTCTAAAGAACAGAAGCATACTTTTATTAATAATGCATTTTAATTCTGAATCATACATTCATGGAGGAGGTGATTTCAAATGTAACATTTATTTTAGTTTTGTGGTAAAGCAAGGGATATAAAACATTTCTAAAACATCATGCCAGTGTTTCAACTGTGTAAGGTTTGATAAAATATTTGCTGGTGCTCAAAGGAATTGAGAGAGATTTTAAAAGTCTGTAAAATCAGCCAATCTGTGGTTAAAACTGAAAGCAGATGCTCAGGTGAGGGACTTCATGATGGCATCTAGTTCCCTTGCTTAAGAAGCTCCATAGGTTCAGAGCTTCTGATCTCCTCTTGGCATTCATTAAGCAAAATTAGGTCCCACTGCACCTTTCCCTAGGCAGCCATGCCAACCAGCTCTCATATGGTGCCTGGTGGAGCAATTACACTCTACTCTGATGTTCATATGAAGAGATTTCCACATTTGGGAAATGAACGCATGCCCAGTTTGTTTCTGTATACTGTTCCTGTTTACTGAGTATCCAGTGATGCTATTTTGGCTAGACTTTCCTATTTATAACACACAAGAAAAGGATGAGCTAAGAACACTGAGTAAGGATGAGTAAGAATGATTTCAGGAAGAGTATAGATTACAATTTTTTCCATTTTGGGTCTGTTGCTCTTTTGTCTTTTCTTCATGGTGTTTAGTTTTCCTACCTATCTTGTCTTCCAATAATTCAGAATCTGTGGGGCAGCCAGTCAGATTTGATACAAAATGGAGTTTTTAGAGGCACGGAATCCCTATCCATTCATGAAATAAAAGTCACTATATGTTAGGGCCTTTGCTGCCTGGGAGACTGCACCATCACATATATCTCAGGTTCAAGCTGTGAGACACTGGAAATTGGATGTCATTTTCCCATGACATTTCCTACCTGTGGTGCAAAATGTACACTACCAACAATTTAATTTGTACATCTACTAGATCTTTAAATTATTATAAAATTATCAGCGTAGCAATAAAGTAATAAAGTTCTTTAATGCAGACTTCCCAAAGTAAAACCAAACAAAAACATTGGTGCTGTTAATGCACTCTGTCATTTAGATTATTTACATGGAAAGTATTATCTTCTTATGGTAAAAGTTTTGTGAAGTCAGAGGTAAAGCAAATTCAAGCATTTCTGAGTTGAGAAAAAGGCAAGAAACAGGCTTGTCATTCTGATAAGGATTGGAATTGCTTTTCCATGGTATTGATGTTTGGAAGATGCAGCTCTCACATGGCAGATTTTGTACCAGAAAAATTAATACATGTTTTCCTTTTCTTGTAGAACATCTATTCTTGGAATTTCATTTGGGGCTGCATTTCTCTTGCTTTCCTTCATTTTGTTTATCTGCTTTGCTGGACAGCTTTTGGTAGGTATTCAAGGAAATGTAATCCATTAGTGAATGATTTCTTTTAAACAATGTGTTCTGGTTTTGGCAAGGCATTCTGCTTTTGCAGAGCACCAGTTAAATGAGAAAGACTTGCATTCTTAATCTTCTGAGGACATTCTTTTGTCCATGTTAACTTGCTGTAAAATGTCCTAATTTATCTGAAAAACAGAAAATGCCAGTACAGTGCCTGTCTGACCTGCACTGGTACTCTTTCTCTCCCATGAAGATAGATCCTGAGAGGTTTGCATTCTATTTCAAAAGATTTTCCTATTGTGCTTACAGGAGGTGACTCATGAGTGCTTTAATCTGGGGGACTGTTTATTTGTTTAAGTATTGTATAAGACTCTTTTCTCAGTTTAGAGAGTTTTGAAATATAAAATTCCTATAGTAAAATTCAAATTTTAACATTGAGTGGTCCAGGTGTCATTGTACTGCCTATTAATGTACTCAGTAATACGCTGAATGTGAGAATCTCATTTAATTCAAGATTTGGGCAAATCTTTCAGCATTTCACAATATAATTTACAAGTATTGCTCTCCTTTCAGTTATTCACAAATAGATCAAACATATAGCTTCATCCAGAACAAGATTATTTCAGCATTTGTAAGAAAGTGAATGCAATTTAAATCTGGCATGTAATCTGGAGTAAAACTTATCTGTCTACTTGTCACTTAATCCTCATTTTTTCTCTATCTCTACATCTTTCCACAAGCTCCCATGAAAGAAAGATCTTTTGTTAAAAAGCAAAACATGCACATGGGAAAGACAATTACATCACTGTGCAGTAAAACAGTAAAGAAAGGTGGCCTGGCAGTTAAAGCAAGAAACAGAGGAAGCAAATTTTATAATTTCTCCCTTGTAAAATGTGCAATTAACCAGGACATGCTTGCAAGAAAATACAAGTAATATACATTTCAACTGTCTTTCCAATAACGTAGAGAGGCTGACACTGCTCAGAAATCAATCTGTGATATAATTCCACAGTATTTTAAAGTATTTCAAATCCTTGGAGTGAGGTCCTAGAGGTATTGCTATTACTTAATAGCATGTAATGTCATACTGGATTTGCTGGTTTTCATTGACGTAAGAGTAAACTGACTGAGTGAGAGGACTCCTGTTTAAATAGCCAATGGCTAAAAAAAAAAAAAAATCAGGAAAAAGCCTTTTTCCTCTAATAAAAAGAGGTGCCAGCTGGATGGTTTCAGGAACTGCTGGGGCATACACTCTCCTGGGGCTTTTATTTATAGTGTAGCTTAGGAGGAATACAAGAATATTTTTCTGCATTTAAGGGTGGCTAAGCAAATATCCCAAGCCAGAGCAGAGGAGTAGTGCCACTTGAATGACACCTAACACCTACTTTCAGTGCTGGTTTTCCAATGTCTTTTATGTACTGTGAATACTCCTCAGAAGTGGAGACAAATTATGGCATTTCTTTTGACTTGCAAGGTGTCAGGTTCTAACCTAAACAGCTTGAAGAGGAGCTATTTATGTCTGTAAGTTCAACTGCTCTAATGCAGAAGTTATGCTGCTAAGAAGCCTTTCAGCAAGAAGGTTGTGACCATAGCTGATGTAGCTCTTGTCTTTCCTTCGGGACCACGGACATCGTTCTGTAAGGTGAAGGATGAGGCAGCTAACAGGACAGGCAGTAGCTTTATCTTTCTCCTATCCTCTCCTTAAGGTTTCTTCCTTTATGTCAAAATCCAAATACTGTTTTGCAGTGACACCTATGCTATGTTTTGTTAGCATTCCATTTACTATCTGATGCATACCTGTTAATACTTCCATTCTGAAGAAAAAGTCTGAAATTCTCAAGCAAACAAGTATCAATATCTGAGTTTTAACTCTACAGTGTCAGTGGTAACAAAAGTCAAGCTTTGTTGTCCTAATCCCAACTGGGGTTGAACTTGAAGGGTTTTTTTTCCCAGTGTTGGTTTTTCCTACTTCTGTTTCTAAAAATTTACATTTTGGATTCCTTGCAGAATGCACTTAGAAAATGTGGTTGTGCATGTGTGTACACACATCTGCATGTGACTACAGTTTTAAATTAACAAAATCTCCCTTCTGAAAATGCAAAAAAAAGAAAAGATAATTTCTGGGGCTGATTGACCCTGAGAGATGAAATGTGGTGAGTTAGCCTTGGCTGTGGGCCAGACACCCACCCAGCTGCTCACTTACTCAACCTCCTCAGCAGGATGGGGGAAGAAAATAGGATGAGAGCACTTGTGGTTTCAGATAAAGGTAGGGATATCACTTACCAATTACTGTCAGACAGAGCATAGTCAACTTCAGGAAAATTAATTTTATTTACTGCCAATTGAAATAGATTTGGGTAGCAAGAAACAAACAAAAAAAACCCCAAACCACAAAAACATTAAAGCCACACCATTCCTTCCCTCTCTCCAAAACTCAGCTTCATTACATCACTCCAAAGTCCTCTACTTGGCCCCAGACAGCACAAGTGGGGATGGAGTGGTGATCAGCACATCAACATTTCTCTCTGATGCTCCTACCCTTTCACACTTTTACCCTGGTCTGAAATGGGTCCTCCATGGGCTGTTGTGCAAACCTCTGATCCAGCATGGAGTGCCTGTGCCTGTGCCTCCGCCTCTGCCTCCTCTTCCTCCTCTTCCTCCTCCTCCAACCTCAGTGTTCCCTCTGCTGCTTCTCACTCTTTTTATTCCCTCCTCCTCTCTCTGCCTAACATTTTCTGCCCTTTCTGACCCAGGCTTTCCCCAAGGTGCCCACCCATAGCTGAGGGGCTCAGCTGTGCCCTGCAGTAGGGCTGTTGGGGCCAGCTGGAACCAGAGGTGTCTGGCATGGGGCAACCCCAGCCACCCCTGCAGTCCCCACCCCATCACCCTGGGCACCTGCAACTGGGACAGAAACTTGCAGAAGTAGTTAAATATTTACACAACTTACAGGATTTATAGAGTGAGACCTGTAGTGCCAACAAAACCAGCAAAATCTAAGTTCAAGTTAGGACACCTGGCTGTCACTGCATTATGTGCTGGTCTCAGTACTGTGACACTTTGCCCTCTCAGTGTCCATCAGTTATAAATGACTGTAACCACCACAGAGTAAGTCACACAAAGAGCAGCTTTGAACAAGTTTTACTTTATGATTTTCCTTTCAGTGGTAAGTGAGAATAACCCACATCCAAACTTTAGTACAAAAATTACTAGCTCTGTGGAATTTAATTTTAATATTGTGAGAAAGATTGGCACTTACTCTTTCACTCCGAGTTTATTGTTCGTAGACTTTACCATTCAGTAGCTCTGCAGCAGCATCCAACTCAGTCTGTTCTGAAGTGATAATATCAGCCATTAAATAAGAGTAAGAATGCTTCCAACAAAGGATGAGGCAGAGTGGTAGCACAATGAGGTTACAGACTTTCAGATCCTTCCTTTGTGCTTGTCATCCTCTGCCGACCTTGGGTAAACAGGCCAAGGACAGGGAGGCTGGCAGTCCTCAATGAAACAGTCTAATGCCCACTAACATTAAACTTTCACCAATTCTAGCTAAAATTGTCATTTGTCCAGAAACTTAAATGGTCAGACATCTTTCATATTCTAATTACTTCTTTGAGCTTATGCACTTTTATTTTTTGTTTTTACTTTTTAGATAATTACAATATTCTGAGTTAAATCTTATGTTAATGATTACTTTTGGTCTTAAAGATCCTTTTTGGCTTAAGTTTTTGTATTTAGGCTATTGTTTTAATATTAATTTTGAATATTTTCTTGGAGTTTTGCATGGGAGAGTTCCTTCTCAAATGCAGATTAGAGGACAGTGATTGTCCTTTAAACTCATATTTTCTGTGTCTCTATCTTTCTGAAGTATAAATGAATTCACAGAGTGAGTGTGAAACGCCTCAGGCCTGGTAACTGTTAAATGAGTTCTACCTCCTGATGTGAATACAATGAAGCTGGGTTCTGGTTATCTAAATAATACACTGGAAAATGTAATGCAAACAATAGTAAAAACCACAGTATACATGTAAAGGAAAGCTCTCTGTGGTACCTGAGGTAGCCAGATGAAGAAGTATTAGTCTCATGCAGATGTTCTTTGTGCATTGAATCAAATACTGTCTCAAAAATTTCTTTGCATTACCACACACTCTTTGCACTAGTTATTTTCCACTAATACAAAATGGCTTTTTGTTGCATATGTTTTACTTAGCAAACCTATTTAGCTATTTCAGCTAACAAGGAAAATTAGAAAACCATTTATTTCCTATCATCTCATCCAAACATGTTTATAGTATCTCTTCAATACACAGTTTAGCAGAACACAACATCAGCCAAACAAGAATCAGAAAATAACAGGCTCCACAGCTGAGAAAGATACTCTGATTTGAGGTCACCAGAGCATCAAGCATAGTGCAGCCAGTGTGTGAGCAGTCCTGGCACTGCTAGAGGAGAACATATTATTTGTTGGTTGCATTACACCACACCACAGTACAAAGAGTGATGCACAATCTTTACCTTCATTTTCAGGGATTTGTATTTTATTCTAAAGCCATTATCATTGGTATCTAGCAGTCAGAAAGTATGCGCACAGTTAAGATACCTGAAAGTTCTGCCAAGACAGAAATATCTGCACTGGCACTACTTGGAAATTATTTTCAGCCTGGTATCTTATCTCTGATGAGAGTGTCTCACTTAACATAGATACAAATGAAAGATTGAGGCCCTTCAGTTTCTTCAGTAGTAAGGCTTTGCTTGTCAATAAAGATAAAAGCAGGGATGGGTGAAGGCAAGGGGAACACAAAGAGGCACTTCAGCACATACAGCAGGTTCTATAAAGGAGCCATCAAACTTAAGTCATTCTGATTAGTCTCTAGCACAGGCACTGCAACAGCAAATCCATTATCACTAAGTACTATGCTCAGACTTCAGAAACTGCTAGAAATGTACTGATTTCAGTGACAAAAATCCTTTGCCTTATTTCTTATTGAGTTACATGTTTGTGACATGTTATGTAATTGTGACCAACTAAAGAAGTTGCCTAACCTGATGAAAATTATGTTTCTTGCAGTTTTGTCTGTTTTGCTAATACGTTCTCTTTTAATATTTTTATGAGTGAGACTATCTTGTTTTTTAAAAAAAAAACAACAGCCATGCTGTCTTTTAGTGTCTTTGTCCAAAAGGAGATTTTTAAGTTACCTCCAAATAAAGAGATATTGAGTGTATATCAACAGTCCAGCATGCAAACAACTTTCCCTACAGTTAACTAGTAAGAGGGATGAAAGCAGAGAGCATCCAGATTGTTTTGAGGGTTTTGAGAGGTGATATCCAACTTATGTAAGTGCTGCAATATCATCACAGATCATGGTTCTTGTTGTGTGAGGCAATTTTTGGGTAGTGGCATCTTAACTTAGTGATAAAGACTTAGTATAAACGTAACATTCGGAACACCTTCCTCTAATTCAGTGCCCCGACCACTGTCTATAAAAAGTCAGTCAACACCAGAGACTCTTTGAATATTTCATGTGAAATAGAAAAACTTTTGTTAGGACTAAGGAATCATTAACTTAAAATAGCACATAACACAGACACATTACCTTTTCTTGAATGAGCTCACTGCCATTTTCTTTCCTTTGAATGAGAAAGTTGAAGTGAGCCACGTGGCTGTTTTAACGTGAACTTTAGTGAAGGATAATAAATACTTCAAAATCTAGTGAAGTTAAAAATGTCATACTGACTTAAGCTTTTCCTGTTATTTCTTTGTTCAGGATTCTAACACTGTCAATCCAATTGTATCCAATCTAAGTTGAGTAGGATCTTGACCTGGATGCATTTTTTGTGATTCAAACTGTATGACCTAGATTTGCAGGTGCCACCATGGAGTTAAAAACTTCATGACATACTTTGGGCCTTTGTTTATCAACAATAGGACCATTATAAAGTATGTAAAGTATAAGCTTGTTTCTCTGTATAAAAATCACTCTTCTCCAAGCTTAGGTCAGTGTAATCACTGTCAGCCAGTCACCCAGTTCTTTGGATTTGTACTTTGGAGTCTTCTTCAAGTCTGAGTGAAAATAAGCAGGTGAAAAAAGTATGGATTTGGGGGCTATTTGTTTCACTTGTATTTCCTTCTTTGTAGCATCAGTATTAGTAAAACTATTAGTAAAAAATTAACTTGTTTTTAAATGCAAAAAGAAATGAACAGTAATAGAACTATAGAAAATGTGACTCACTTGCTTTCTGTAAATAAGAGGTTTCAGTCAAGATGTTCCAACCTCTGGTAGCCTGTGAAGGACAAGTGTGACAGCTCTTGTGACACTGTCTTTCTTCTACAAGATAGCTGTCACAATTAATTCTCACACTGGTTCCTTCATCTCACTCAGGAAGACAGCATTCATTTTGTTAAATGCTGAAGTAGGTCTTTGTGTATGTGGAAAGACAACACATTTTAATAGTGTGAATATTCAATATAAGCTATTAGGCATTATCATGCTGAGCTGTCATATCAGATTTAACATATTCAGATGAAAAAGCAATATGTTAGTCACCTTTCATAGGACACATGCCTGTTATTTCTAGTCAGTGAATGATAAACACTGAGCCATATTCAGCTCTGCTTAGAACAAACACAAGCTAATTAGTCCTCCTGAAGCATGTCTTGCCTTTCTTGGATGCTTTCTAGCAAGGATTGCTTTCTTTCATCTGATTTTCCCTTTTCTTAAGAAACAGGTGAGACATAGCATTTCCAAGGAAAAGTGTCTGATGTAAGCTAATGAATCAGTAAAATAAGATTCCATAGATCTGCCAGTCCTATTAAGAGTCTGAATGTAATGATCACTCCACCCCTCCAGTTCTGCTTCCAGGAGTTGCCCAAATTTTCAGCAGTCTGTAGCTGCTGCAGTTGTGCTATATATGCACTGGATTTAAACTGCTAATGCATTTCAGCAACTCTGTTAATTTACATGGAGATTTACTAATCAACAGTGTATTTTTTTATGTTTTCCAAGGAATATCTACTCAAGGTTTTAAAGCTTTTTAATGTGAATCAGTGTTTTGACATAGATTTTCCTTTCAGGAGCCTCATTGGCCATCAGGAAGGTTCTTGTGTGTCTGAGTTCTTTTGTGCTTTTGTTTTACATCTTGAAAAACCTATCTACAACTTCGTTTTTGAAGTTGCTGTCTAACAATGCACATTTTTATTCAGATTAGAACCAGCAATATCTGTAATTTTAGCAATAGCAGCTAGAAGAATATCTCCTTATTATTTAATCACACTCCAGAACTTTTCATAGTGATAGAATTGCCTAGAGAACATAAAAATCTAAAAATCTTTTTGGTTTGTTTTGTTTTTAAATAGAAGCAGGAAAACTGCTTTTTAAAGCAACGTAGAAACTAAATTCAAACAGTTCCCCCTTCCTAAAATACAGTCGCAAAGTCTGGTGATATTGATCAAAAATATTGTAAACAAAGGAAATCTACAATTATTGCAAGGAATTTTACTACAGAGTTACTAAAGTCTGTTAAAAAATGTAAGGTACTTGAAAAGCAATAAAGCAGTCCTCAGCAGTAAATTCAGTTCTCAGCATGGACATTGCTAAGTAACATCAAAAAGTCTGTACTGTAATATTCAATCACTGTGATTCTTAAAAAAAATGAAGAAAATTGAAATTTAACAATTGGAAGCATTGACAGTAATGTCAAAAAATTTGAGAAGTCTCTGTCATTTGATACTAACATTCATGAATTTAGATACTGGGATTCAGCAGAAACTTTCTGTGTAAATCTTAGTTTTATCTTCAGAATTAGCATGACACAAGGTGTTCGTTTCTGCAGAGGAAACCATCAATTTACATTGCTTAATTCTAGAAAAACATTAAAGTAACTTTTTCATGACATTTTTTTGCATCTATTACTGAAACATTTTTTAAAGTTCTGAAATTGAAAATAAGAGCTTGTTGGATCCAGTATAGTTCAGGAACCAGGAAAGAGCTCTGGAGCACAGCTTGATGGAATCAAAGACCCAGGGGAATTTGCTGTCTCACTGATGAGAGTGTCCCAGGTACAGCCAGTAGTGAAGCTGAGCACATATTCCCAACAGGCACATAGGCACAGACCATACTCATAGGATGGAGAGAGTAGCTCTTTTACAACACCTATCTAACAACAAGCAGCATGTGTAAATATGATCAACACTGATGGTATAATTTCTCCTTTCTGGCTGATCTGGACTGAAGTTAGCTAGTGCTCACACTCTGAATGTTGTCATTCGTGGGCACACACACATTTGTGGGTCACTCAGTGTGGACTTTAAGTCAAAACAACATCTGTGCCAGACTTTACCTCTCTTATGCAGTGGCTGGCTCAAATCTCTGCAAAGGCAGCTCTCCAATTATCAGCCAGACCAGCCTGATGTTTCCTAATGGTTACACACACTGCCCCACACATCCTATGGGCCCCTACAGGGACTGGCCTGAGACACTTGTGTTGCTGGCAGTCAGGCTCCCTTCTTGCCTCAGCTATGTTCTATGTGCTGTTTAGACAGTTAGGCTGGATATTAGGAAAAAATTCTTCATGGAAAGGGTTGTAAAGCATTGCAACAGGCTGCCCAGGGAAGTGATTAAGTCACCATCCCTGGAGTTATTTAAAGGATGTGTAGATGTGGTGCTTGGACACATGGTTTAGTGGTTGGCCTTTATGGTCTTAAAGGTCATCTCCAGCCTAAATGATTCTATGAATCCAAGTTTGCTAGCTTTGGCACAGATGCAGGCTCAGAATAAGAATTGCACTTACACAGAAAATAGTTATAGTATTTAATAAGAATATCCAATAAATTAATTTAGACAAATAAATAATTTAAACAAGTGTTTACAGGCAGCCATTTCCTCTCATCCTGTCTCTTGTCCATTTGCATATTCTCGTTCCTTCATGATCCACATTTATCCCTCCCTTCTCCTATATCATGTTCCCAAAACTGTAAGTTTTCTACCTACTTGGTAGGTTTTCTACCAGAAAGTGTGGCTGAGGCATCCTCCTGCAGTGTGTTTAAGAGCAGCAGATTCTGTGGCTGCTGTTCTTCACTGACTAGGTTACTTTGTTTCCAACATTTAATATTCATCTTTTGATTAGCTTTTGGTCAGATAACCTAAAAATGGTAAAATTAATAATAAAATATCTCTGCTTTAGGCCAGATAATTTATTTTCATCATTAGCTTTTTTTCTTGGAATTTTTGCTCCTAAAGAATTTCTTTGAACTGTGTAGCTTCCTGTAACATAACTGACAATGGAGAACATGATGTACTGCTTTATTTATGTAATTTCTTATCCGCTTTATATTCCTTGTACTTTCTCAGTGGTCATGCCTAGTTTTGTCCCCAGTCCAATTTATACTATTCCAGCTACTTCTAAGCTTCCGAGGAAATCACAGAACAATATAGATGAAGTTGCAGTATAGCTCAAGGACTGCTATAGTAAAAGCAAAGACTAAGACATGATTTCATAATTGTTTCAATTTGCCATAAAACCATGCTCCATCATTCACCATGTTTAAGGCAAGCTAGACAGATAACTGAATGATGCATTTTCACATAGAACTATTCCCTGTATCCAGCTGAGCACTTCCTTTCTGTATCAATGTGTTTTTTACATCATTGAAGTGTGAAGGATGACAGATCTTTTCTAAAATACACACATGGATTCAAATTATTTTGAAATTTACTATGTACTTAAGAGTGGGGAACAAGACTTGGAACTGCAGAAAGGCACTAGCAGGAGTTTCTTGCTCAAAGATGCAGGTCCCTTGAGTTTATGTGGTGGTGTTTTTTTTAATAGGGGGGAGGACTAATGTGTATATAAAGCTGCCTGTTTTTTTCCCTTTTCTCCACCTACCCTTGTGACTGCAATTATTGTTTTGGCCTTCCTGGAACTGGTGTAATTCCCTCATAATCTGTCCAATCCTTTGTGCAAAGCTCGCTGTCATAAAAAGAAAAAGTTTTAGATATATATACTGGACCTGTCCAAATTGTGTGTAATTAGGAGGAAAACAATTATGTGCAATAGGACAAAGATCTTCAAGCAACCTGCAATCATGTGTTGGATAATAGTGTAATTTAGTATCATGTCCTACAGCTATGGAACCTGCTAAGTGCTGTTGATTAAGGCCTATATTTGATCATTTTTAGTGCTGGAGTTCTTGTTTTAGAGACTTCTTGTGCTCATATCTCTGCTGATTGTTGTGGCTGGGATGAAAACAATATATAAAGTGAGCTCTGATAATATTAGAGTAAATAGAGAAAATGAGTGGATCATTAATTGATAGAGTTGTCCATTCTTGAAGATGCCAGGAGAGTGGGTAGCAAAACTGTACCCTAGACTTTCAAAGGGCAGACTTTACCCTCTTCAGTAGCCTGATGGCCAGGATCCCATCAGGCCTTGTGAGGAGAGGCTGAGGGAGCTGGGGCTGTTCAGCCTGGAGAAGAGGAGGCTGAGGGGAGACCTCATCATTCCCTACAACTCCCTGAAAGGAGGGGGTAGTGAGGCAGATGCTGACCTCTTCTCCCTAGTGACCAGCGAGACAACAAGAGGAAATAGGGTAGAGCTCCACGGGGGTAGATTCAGGTTAGGTATTAGGAAAAATTTCTTCACAGAAAGAGCAGTGGTCAGGCATTGGAACAGGCTGCCCACGGTGGTGTTGCAGGCACCATCCCTGGAGGTGTTCAAAAGACAGGTAGATGAAGAGCTAGAGTGGATGGTTTAGTGGTTACGGGTTGTAGGGTGGATGGTTGGACTCAGTCTTAGAAGTCTTTTCCAACCTTGATGATTCAATGATTCTAAGAAGTGAATGCTTTTGTGAGATCACTGTGTTCCTTTTCATTGCCTGTTTTAGTAGGTTGTATATTATAGGTTTCAGTATAGCAGAATTTGACATTTGGAAAGGACACAAGATGCTTCTAGGCAACCTTATTTCCTCATTGCAAAAGTTTTGGCAAAATTATTAGTTATTGGATTTGCTAAAAATGTTTATTGTGCACGAGCATCTTCTACTTCTAGTCACTATGCATATATGAAGAGAGGCTACTGTAATGCATTCATGGAAGCAGGTTAAATGAGTCACATTTTTGTTGTTAATTTTTGCCACTATGTAAGAAAGATTTTCTGTTCACTAAATACTCTTTGTGTGAAATTGTAAATCCAATTGTTTTATGAAATGCTTATTTGTTTTCTAGATGGTTTTAGGGAAAGGTGATTTGCTTTGCTGAGGTACCTGTCACTTAAAATGAATTATCAAACAAGCCTCCAAACAAATGAAAGAAAACCCAGAAACCGCACAATTTTGTGAGACTGCCAAGGATATATTTATGTATATAAAAATACTAATATGTATAAATGTACATATATATATGTATATATATACGTATATAAAGGAATTGATACTGTGTGAAGGGACTGCTGTCTCTGTCAAAGACTTTGCAGAGTAATTATTTACATTTTGAAGTTTCCAGAGGCTACTAAATAGTGAGTGCTTTTTCAGTTGAGGTGTGGAAGGTCAGTGAGTTTGCTTTTTTTTTAACTGATATTGGAGGTAATTACACTTGTGAATTCTGTATTATCTGTTATTAGTAATATATACTACATGTTTAATAAAGTGCTAGCAAATTGTAATTCTTTAACAGAACTGATATTGTAGCTAATATTTTAACTAAATTTGCATTTGGTTTCCTGTACAATCATGATCTGTAACTCTCTTATGAGAACATAATAGTTGAATACTTCTATACAATGCTTCAAAATTAATGCTGCCCTCAAACTTGAGCCATATTAATTGTAATATAATATAGTAAAGATTTTATTTTCTCTTTTTCATACTTTTTGCACTTAGCAATGCAGCAAGAAAGCATCAGCTTCATTGTTGTGGATCCTGAAATCATCCGGAATAATTGCAAACCGTCCTTGGCCCCGGATCACTCTTACATTGACAACCACTGCTATAATATTGACTATGGCTGTATTCAACATGGTAAGGGAGAAAGGAATATTTTTCTTGAATTTTGTTCTTTTAAGGACTGGTTTTGCTCTTTCTGTATTTGCTTAGATGTTGAATTTATGGCCCATCGCTGTGCCAGGAACCTACTTGATAATAATTCCCAGGGACAGAAATGTAAAGCAGAGAAACAGAATACATACTGTATAATGAGGACCTCAGCAAATAGGATGCTTAGCAATAGCTCAGATCCTGGCTAAGCTTATTAAAGAAAATTGTGATTTATGAGAATAGGAGGTAGTTATATCCCAGATCTGAATTGTTCAGATCCCTTGTTTATCTATGCATTGCTTAGAAGAACAGTATTACTCATCTTGTAGAATGTGACGAAGACTTTGTGCAAAACTAAGCTTTATTGGGGTGCTCCTCTGCTTATCACAAAATTATCATAATTTAAACATGATTGAATTTCACATGGTTGTCTTTTTTTTTTAAAGGAAAAAAATATCAGTTGCTACAAAATTTCAAAAGTACTGAACTTCAAAATTGTTAGGATTTACCTCTACTTTAGCCATTTTAATCTGTGTTTTTCTTTTCTAATAGGGAAAATCAATTTATTTCTATTGTATTTCTAATGTATTTCTTTTGAAACTACCAGAAATACAAGAGTAGGTCTGTCTCTAGTCTGCTTGGTGCTTAATGGCTTCATTTATTCTAAAGGATGTGTTGTCCAATGGAATGAGCAGCAATAGGATCAAAAAGCTTCCTTAGTTTTGTCATATTGCCTGAGCCTGATTCTGTTCTTAAGGCTGTGAAAGTGTTACAGCTCAGTTCTGTGTCTGTAAAATAGGAACTGTGATATTTACTTAGGTAATGTTCTCCTTACAACATTAATATTTAGATATTAGTCACATTTCAAATGAATGAGATTTGCACTTTTGAACTTGTAAATAGTGCTTCCTTGAGTTGCTGGTACTTCTGTTCCTCGAGGTTCATAAAAAGGACTTCAAGATTGGTAATGCCTACACTCTTATTCTCTTTCTCCACAAAATTTTAGGGAACCCCTAATCAATGATTAGTTATGGTAAGTACTAAATTTGTCAGAATGAAGTAATGATATAATGATATAATGTGGACTTTCAAATGTGAACACTTAGAATTATTTTTTTTTTGAGAGCAGATAGACTCCAAAACAATTCTGTGTTCCAAATTTTAAATTCTGCTAGTTAATTTGTTTAAGGCTGAGAGAGGAAAAACTAAAAGAAGCAGTAGCTAGAAATGAGAAAATAAGCTCTGTTTTTCAGCCTGAAGGCCGTTAGCTATGAGAACATCTATTCTGAAAAGTTATTGACTGTCCATCAGTTCTCATCCTCATCTAAGGACTGTATGGCTTTATGAACAATAAACTTTAGACAAGAAAAAGCTACCTTGCACAGGAAAAAACCTAGAGATGCAGTAGCTTGTAAAATGAAAGTTGGGTTAGACTTTCTCTTATTTTGAACTCTATAAATGTGTAAGAAGAAATTTAATAACTTACTTGGGTTTAAAGTATACTTTCTGTTAAAGTTCATGCAACCATATGGCTGTGTATTAAGTTAAAAAGTGTAAAAGAAGATACAGTCAGCAACTTTTGTTCTTTGGACTAAAGTTATACTAGTGTGTACAGCCCACTTGAAATTTGGTCTTCAAATAGTAGAAGTTATTTTAGCCAAAAAACAGTTGTCCAGTGCATCATTTGTAGAAAAAAAAATAATTTTTTTTTTTGCTCAAGTCCATTTATATGTGGACTTTATGTTATAGTAAAGCTTAACAGGCTGCATTTTAAAGTCTTCATGCGTTATCAGTAAAAACTGCAGAGGTACAAATAATCATGTTCCATGATATTCATAAGATGATAATTTTAAGTACAATTCCCACCTTGAAACTAAACCTTAACAGTTTGACTAGCAAAAATTACTTCAAATGTGACTGTGAAATTTGCATTTCCCTAATATTAATAGCAAATTGTGGGAGAGACTCAGAAGTATCATTATTATATCTCCAAGCAACATGTACTTAATAGCAGAGTCCATTAGCTGCATTTATTTCCATGAACTCTTTCAGCAGAAAAAGGCAAAATGTAGCCATTAAGATTTAATGGAGATGAAAATCCATCTAACCATCCCACACATAATAAATCATAATTAAGACCAAAATGTCAAATAAAACTCAGTCTTTATGGTCAAGGGACATTAGAAAAGAGTGGGAGTACAATTTTATTTCAAATTAGCTGTTTCAGCAGACATCTGAATCTAGTCTTCACATTTGAGGGGTATATAGTCATGATCAGTGGAAGGAAGCTAAAATACTGCTAATGTAACATAAGTATCAAATAGTTCCTAGCTGAAGGGAGTGGGTGACTAATGCTGCTTCCATTGAGAATTAGATCTGGTGCCATATAGAGAGTAGGGCAACAATCAGTGGCTGAGGAAAACTGCAAAGTTGACCTGAATTAAACCAAACATGAGAAACTATACTGCAGGGAACAATAGAGACATCTCAGAGAGACAGTAGGACTGTGTGACTCCTAAGTGTTGATTCTTGGAAGATGAGCAAATACATCTTGGAAGCTGTATGCAACATATCAAATTACTGTGCCTCACCATCCCCTGGGATTCACATGGTCTCCAAGAACATAGCATGATGAAAGCACCCTGGAACATCTTTTTTTTTCAGTGACTTCTGCATGAAATACGTGACTGATTCCTGGCATAGCAACAGGATGTTAGGGCTATACTGTTCCTGGAAGGTGCCTTAATTACCAGCTTTCAGATTCAGCATCATAGAATCACTGAATAGGTTGGAAGGGACCTTTAAAGCTTATCTTGTCTAATCCCCCTGCAATCAGTAGGGCATCTTCAACTAGATCACGTTGCTCCAAGCAACCTCACCTTGAATCCTTGAATGTTTTTCAGGGCTGGGGCATCTACTACCCTTCAAGGCAACCTGTTCCAGTGTTTAGGCACCCTCACAGTAAAAGATTTCTTCCTTATTTAGTCAAAATCTACTCTCTTTTCTTTAAATCCATTACTCCTTGTACTTTCACAACAGGTCCTTCTCTAAAGTTTTTCCCCATCTTTTGTATAACCCCCCTTTAAATACTTGAAGGCCATTATAAGGTCTCCCTGGAGCTTTCTCTTCTCCATGCTGAACAATCCCAACTCTCTCAGCCTGTTTTAATAGGACAAGTGTTCCATGCCTCATAATTTTTATGGCCTTTCTCTGGATGTTACTTGCTTTCCTGCCTTTCAACCAGAGAATTTTGAACAACTGGACAATTTGCTTTTAAAGAACATAGCTTTAGAAATGTGCAGACTGACAGAAGCTTGAGTATTTTTGCTCCATTATTTAATGTACATCTGGGAGCAAAAGCTGCCTTAAAAGTTGCAAGCATTTGCCCCATATTGTTCTGTCTGTAGTCAGTTCTGGCATCCCGTGTTTTAATAACAACAAATAATTAAGCAAAACTCCTTCTGTTCTCATAGTAGAAAGTTCATTTGTTTAATATATCTTCCTTTCAGTTTACCTAACTCTGTTAATACAGCTGATGACCTTGCTCAGTGCTGTATTTTTAAGAGACAATCTTTTTTGCAGGTATGCTCTAATTATATGTCCCCACATTATCTAGCACGGTGAAGACCTTGTTTAAAAGGATGCCTTATGCATTTCTTTTAAAAAGAATAACCAGATTCTGCCTACATCTTGACCCAGCCTAGGATTTGGAAGGAAAAAGGGGAATGCACAGCTGCAGTCATGTCACTTAAGTGGTACATGCAGGGTCCCACCACAAATCCATTCCAGGTTATAGGCAGTATTTAAGAAACTTACTAAAACCAGCATCAGTCTAGGTACAATGCATGGTAAGGTACCATCCTGAAATAATGTTTACAGCAGTTCTGGTGTGTCTTAGGTGTGCAGAGTGAGATAAAATCATCACATCATATGATGACTTGGCTCCACAATCCAGCAAAGATGAATCCACATAAGTGAGGATCACTCTGTATCTGTCAAATTCCATGTTGGTATTTAAGTCTGTGAAGGCCCAGAAGGCTCTTTACCCTCCTGTCTCTCTTACCTAATGCTGCTTGGAGCTTTCAACAGGGCAGTTACTTACCATTGCATATTGCCTCTGCAGGGAGGCTGAGACTTGAATACATGGGGACACAGAGAGAATTATACATTTTCACTTGGCACACAAAATTTTATAAAAAAATGAAATTAAATTATCGAGCACCTTGAATTTGGTAAGTTTGACTGTTAACAAGAGGCACATTACAGGACACCAAATATGCATGAGATGTCTGAAACTAAGAATTCTTGTAGAAAAGCAGAGACAAAATGTTCTAAAAATCCCATTCAGTGAAGTGCAGTACTCTCTGGATTTTCATCATCCTTTTCCAGTTTACTGGTACCTCAGCATTACTTCTTTTTTGTTAAAAAAATGGCTGTCTTTTTAGAGATGTAGCATTGCATTGAATTTTTGCTTATGAGCCTGTGAAGAAGAGGAATGATACCAGAATTTGGGATTCTCCATATTATTTTTGGGACATTCATGTGGGGATTGGTGGATAAATTACTGACTCAGCTGCCAAACCCCATCTGGCATTTTTCAAAAAAAGTTCTCCTACACCACATGGATATTTGGAGAGTTGGTAGAAAAAGTAGAAGCGAAGGAGTCCTGCATGTTTACCATAGAGGTTCAAAAAAAAGAGCAATGCTGAACAAAAGCATAATTGTTTCTTTTTTGCATTTTTTTTAAGAAAAAGTAAATTGTCTAGTTCAGCCTATGACACCAGACTTGCATGCTGTGCCATACTTAGAAGAATACTTTTCTCACTCTGTCTTTTGCTGAACAAAAAGAACAATTTTGTTTACAGCAGCACTATAAAAACTGTTGACTATTGCAACTTGAGGAAATTGCATAGCTCTTCTGGAATGGCAGAAAACTAATTTAAACTATAGTGTAGTTAAAGTTTTGTTGTGTGTTTCTGTGAGGCAAGTAGATAGTGGGGTTAGAGAGGGAAGGTGGAAAAGATGAGTTTTATAGTATTTACAATCTTCCCATGTCCATTTCTGGTGTAATTTTGTATAATAAGGAAGAGAAAAGAATGTTGGGATCAAATTAAACATAAGATGCAAATTTAATTATGCTGCATTTTTTAGTAGCATGCCAGATACTTCTTATGTTTGCACTGATTAAGCAGAGCTCTCCTCTGGAACTGCTAATCCTGGAACATCTGCTTCCTAAAGACCTTATGTCTGGGCTGCAGAGTTTCTTGCTGGTCTGCAAAAGGGCACTTGTTAGTGTTCTGAGGGTAGCCCACATCTTCTTTTTCTTTTTTTTCTTTTTTTTTTTTTTTTTCCTCACTGAAAATGATATTAGTATTTGCCTTTACAGATGGCTACCTCATGACATTGTGCTAACACAAATTGATGACCAAGTTGAAATGACTGTGTGACACTTGAATCAGTTAATTTTGCCTTCCACTCTGTGATTCAGTAGTACAACAGATGGGTATTCACCAGCTCTCTCCTTTTCCTCACCTGCCAAAGGATCAACCCATTCTCATAGTATCTATTAAAACTTTACACATTTTATTGTTTACTACATATTTGTTAATTCATAGTGCAACTGATTAACAAACTTAATATCTTGCCACCTTTCCTTCTCAGTAGGATGCTATTTTAAGTACATTAACACAGAAATCAGCAAGCCCACTTGCTTAGTGAAGCAAGATACAAGCCATTCGACTTGTTCACAATTTCAGGCTGTCAGTGCATCTAAAGCCTTGATTCTGGTGCCTTGTAGATCGTAGAGAAGGGTTTAAAGTACTTTGTTGAGGAAGTTAGCTATGTTTTTAGTAAGATCCAAATTAATGTATTATGTAGTCTCTTGCAGATTCTTGGTCAGATAACGAGATGCACTAACTTGCTTATTCCATGATGTGAGGGGAGGGTCTGTGTCACATTCCATTACCACATGGCTCTCGTTGAAAGAAATATGAGGCAAAAACCTCACAACTGAAGACTGCAGATTACGTGAATATAAGAAAAGGAGAAGATGTTAGAATAGATGAAGTTAAAATGAGAATTTCTTGGTAGCTAATTAGGTTTAGATGTTCCCTGGCAAACACCGGTATTCATAAAAAATACTGCTTTCATTTGAGTCATTTGAGTAGGTGTGACTGCTTAGTAGGACTGAGCTGTCTCTTACAAAAAAAATAGTATGTTGAAGAACAATATATATCTCCAAAGTGAGATAGGAGATGTAGATAACTGATGAGAGAACAGAAAGACAAGTACAAACACATCATTCAGAAATAACTGTTGTTTGGCTCATAGGAGACAAAAACATTTCCATGTCTTTTTTTTTACCTTTCTATATTTATTTATATATCCACATTTCATAGAGCATTCTGCATATACAGGTAACATCTATAGGCCAGAAATGCCCTGTAGAAACTTTAAATCCAAAATTAAATTGCTTTAATAGAAGTTAGTACACACACATATTTATATAATATAATTGCATTTGAGTCCTTCGTGGTATATAACCTTTAGCTCTGTGGACATTCATGAGATGGGACTCTGAAACAGTACAGTTATTTCATGTTTGCAAAAAAAGTAAGGGTACTATTAGTGGGATGGGAGGACTCTTTGCCAACACCTGGCAAATGGCCTTGGTAACAATACTTACTAAGATGAGAATGTAAATTTAAATAGTTGAGGGCAGGGAGATGCTGTCTGGAGGTCCTTTACCCAAAATTGCTCCTTTTCATGGGGAAGACCAGCATTAGCTGAGTTAAACAGTAACCAAGGGACTTCAGAGGGAAGAAGGAAATAGTGTGAGAAGTATAGAAGAAGCATGAAAATTTGGCAACAGGGGGCAGAGACCTATGACTTGAAACAGCTAGAAAAGCCTGGTTTGACTCCGCTATAAGTCACACTTCTGGCACCATCCCACTGGAATCACATCTCTGCCTCAGCCAGCAAGAGCCACTTCCCTGCTGAATACTGCAAGCTGCTTGCTCTGCAGCTGTGTGAGGAACTCTGTAGTTTGTGACAAGCAGAGGCCCACGCCTTAGGTTTTTCTGTGCACATGAACTTGAAGGATGGCTTCTCACTAGCATGAGCATTAGCAATTTGTTGGGAGTTGCAAAGGTGCACATAAAGCTCAAGCACCCACGGAGGAAGGGCAGGTGTGCACATAACTCTGTGTGTGTGATTAGAGTTTTTTGAGATGATGGTGTTTCTTAATCTGTAGGTGTTTATTAACATTTTGTAGGGGCTGTTTTTGCTCTTCACACATTGCATTACTGATCCTCATCCTGAATGTATAATTTACTGATTGTGAGTTAATTATGTGTAGTTGCACACAGACAGTCAGAGAAGCATGTTTGTGGAGGAAGAAAACCTGAAAGCGCAACTGAACTAAGGCAAATGCCAGCTTCTTTGTAAAGCAGTCTTGGTAATATATCAATCTCCTTTTCAAGTCCACAACCAGTGCTGCTTCTGTTGAGGAGGTGTTACACAGATCATGGTTTCAAACTCTTCTCTGCAGTGCCACAAAGCATATCAAGGGGTGTTGCCCACAGGTAGTGGCTTGAGAGGTTAGATAGTCTTTAAAAAGATAAAGAAGTCACTGTGTATGTAATGCATTTGTTGGGACATGTTACCAAAGGTGATTGTGGAGTCTCCATACTTTGAGGGTTTCAAGACTTGGCTATACAGAGCTGTGGCTGACAGTGCTAGTTAGGAAATCAAGGAACATTTGATCCACATTTTATTACTATGAATGAAACTAAGCAGTTTTTCTCTGGGGAAGTAGGTAGAGATGGGAAAAGAATTTAGAGATGGCTAACAAGCTGGCTACCTGCAGAAAACAATGGGTGAGAGGGAGGCAACTTGTGGAGGTCTGAAATGGTCAACCTGTTCTGGATTTTCATACAAAATGTATGAGAAGTACTGTGAAATTTGCTAATGAAATTAAGGTGAAAGCCAATTTCTGTGTGGGAAGGGTTAGGAATTTTAAAAAGGAAGAAATTCTGAAATCCTCTGAGGATTTGAGCAAAAGAACTAGGATAAAATTTAGTAGTACAGAGAAGAAGATTGTGGCTGGCCAGACAAGAAATTCTGCTCCAAGTTGGAAGCTCATCAGATGGAGACAAGATGAGTTTAAGATTTTAAAATAATTCTGCGGGTTTAATGACAATTCAGCTGAATCACCTAAGAACAGCCCCATGGATGGCTTAACTCATGACTAGTATGAACCACATTTACCTAAGTGAATTCCAGTGAAGGAAAACTACCTCTCATTTGCTGAGCATGATGTTAGTGACTGGGATTATGTCAATGTGCACCGATGTGCTATAACATTATGATCCATCTGAGCCCCACTGGTGTGAAGCACAGTGGGATATGAGGGTTTTGTAGATACGGGCAAGAAGCTGTCATTCTAGGATGTATAAAAACATATTTTCTGCAGAGTTAGTATTAATGCTATCACAAGGCTCTGCACATTGGTCAAGTCAATCCAAGCACAAATAGAGGCTAGGAGGAGAATGGATTGAAAACATCCCTGGGGAGAAGGACTTGGGGGTGTTGGTTGATGATAAGCTCAACATGAACCAGCAATGTGCCCTTGCAGCCCAGAAAGAAAAACTTGTGCTGAGCTGCATCAAAAGAAGTGTGGCCAGCAGATCAAGGGAGGTGATTCTCCCTCTATACTCCTCTGCTCTCGTGACACCCCACCTGGAGTAATACTGTGTCCAGTTCTGGAGTCTGCAACACAAGAAGGACAAATTGTTGACGTGAGTCCAGAGGAGGGCCACTAAGGTGATCAGAGGGCTGCACAACCTCTCTGTGAGGACAGACTGAGAGAGCCGGGGTTATGCAGCCTGGAGAAGAGAAGGCTCCAGGGAGACCTTATAGCAGCCTTCCAGTGCCTGAAGAGGCCTACAGAAAAGCTGTGGAGGAACTTTTTACAAGGGCATGGAGTGATAGAACAAGGGGTAATGGTTTTAAACTGGAAGAGGGTAGATTTAGATTAGACATTAGGAAAAAAATTCTTTAGCATGGGGGTGGCAACACACTGGAACAGGTTGTCAGGCAGAGTTGTGGCTGCCCCCTCCCTGCAAGTGTGCAAGGCCAGGTTGAATAGGGCTTTGAGAAACTTGGTCTAGTTGGAGGTGTCCCTGGTTGTGGCAGGAGATTGGATCTAGATGGTCTTTAAGGTCCCTTTCAGTCCAAAATATTCCATGATTCTATGATAAGAAACTGCTCAGCAATCTGTTCTTTTCTAATGAAAGCTTAGATGGCATTAAATATTAGGATTATAAATATTAAGGAGTGAAGGGAACATCTGAAAAGTAAACAAGAAGAAAAATATGGCAACTGGTCATGACTATTGGTTAAACATAAATATAGTTTAATTAATGAGATTCAAAGCAGTGGAATTAATGAAGTCAGAGAAATCTAACTGGTTAAGAAAGCTCTGGATCAATGCAACATGGAGCACTGTGTGATGGTCACTACCTGTAACATCACCTGGCTGACTTTGATGGCCCAGGAAATTACTGCTATTTCAATAACATTCGTACCAATCTTATTGTCATCATTATTATCTTATAACATGTGTGTAAATCAACTTCAGTAAGGACTTCTTATTCTTTCTTCAGTTCTGCCTGTGTTTAAATGGAAGGTTTATTTGAGGTAAACCCAGGAATTATTCATATTGAATTTATTTAATCGTTGTGTGTCTGAGCTTCTGATATATGAAAGTAACATAACAAAGAGCTTTTCATCTTCCATTGAAATGGAAAGTGTCTGATGGAGGTTAACAAAGTTGTTTTTGTCTGAGAATGCGGGAACAAGTAATCAAGTGATGTCATTTTCCCTTTGCTATTTCAATTTGCAGTGAAATACCAAATAAATTATTACTGGCAAGGCTCTTTCCACTTCTCCATTTCTTTTCTCTGTTATGACCTTAAACATCTGACAAGCTAATGGATTATATGTTGTTTTTCTCTAGTTTTTCTTGGATAATGCTGTGAAAGCTTTTCCCTCTGTCCTTAATTCATCAAATGCAAGTTTTCCTAATTCAAGCAATCAGACACGGTGGTGTATACAAAACAACTGTTTTTTCCTACCGGTAAGTTCATTTTACATTTCTTTATTTGTTTACAATAACTACACTAAATTGACTGTTTCCAGGTCTGCTTGAAGTTAAAACACCCACTAATTTTTTAAAACTGCAGCAAAAGCTTGATTTTTTTCAGTCATGTGCAACTGCATTTGAATTAAATTAGAAGTTAAAGGAGGTCAGCTTTTTTAAAAAGAAAAGTTTTAATTAATGAGGTCAGATTGAAAAACAGGGAACAGGATAGCTAAGAAACATAAGTCAGCTGTGCTAGCAAACAGTTGTTAAGAGATATCAGGAGACCACACAGCAACTGCAAAGCAGACTGTGTGCTGAAAGCCAAGGTCAACCTCCAGACAGGTTTCATGAGGACCAGTGGCAGATCTGAAAATATTCAGCATTTTCATCATTTATTCAGCAGTAACTGTGAAATCTGTGATTGTCACAATTCTGTCATTGCATGTTTGATTAAGAGGTAGGATAATATGACACAAATGTACCACTATATAAACTGTTTAAAAGCTCTGAAGTGATCTGAAGAAGATGTCTTAGTGTGAAAGTGACACATGCAAGAAGAAGGTGAAGGACATAGCAGCAAAAAATGGGATCTGTATCCTGAAGGGCAGTGATACTTAAAGCAATAACAGAAGACCTGCAGTTGAAAATAACAAGCAGTATAGTGAGCCAAAATAGGTCAATATTTTTTGATGACTAGCAGGAAGCAGCGACAGAAGAAGGGAGATTATTTTATCTCTATGGAGAATTCATGAGAGCAGCACCAGACTGGTATGTGCTTATTTCCAGATGATACGTTTACATGAAACAGCTCTCCACTATGTCAAGTTGAACAGTCCCAAGCACACACAAAAGCAAGATGTTAAGTATTGAACTCTCCTGAAAAAAATAAAAACAGTTGCAGTAGCTGCAGCATTTAGAGATTTTTCAGCATTTCCCTGATAAAAAGACATTAGTGCACGAGTTTATGCTTCTCATTTTCCAAATTAGCTAATTAAATACCATCAGGTATGGGTAGGTGCCTATGTCTTATTTTTGCCATGACATCAAGCTATCTTTGTTATCAAAGAAATTACGCAGTCTTTCTCCCAGCCTCTGCATGTGTTCACACTCACTTGCACATAGTAATAAACATTCCGATGCTTGTTTATGTTTGTTTGTTTCTTTAGTTACCAGGTTTTCTTTTTTTATATTACTTGTAGAAATTTTGAACATCTCTTCTTTACAGATCTTTTTTTTATATATTACTTGTTAAAATTTTGAACATCTCTTTTTTACAAGTTCTCCAATAAGCATCTAAAGTATACTTATACATATTATCAAGATCATGATGTCTGATATAAAAACATTTGTTCTTTCATTAAAGAAATTTTTTGTTTGATAATATGGCACAAAAGTAGATTTAATTGTCACTTCTGGTAATAATAAAGGAAAAGTTTAAGGTGGTTGAAGCTTTTAAAAACATTTTCCCTCGGTTTTAAATGAAATATCTTCCAAATGCACATCATTTTTATCCTCAGGCACCACATAGCTTCTAGCCTGTAAACGCTATGAATTTCTTTTGAGTTACTACTTGAAAACTTAAGCTGAGACACATTTTTTTTCTTAAGTTAAAAATTCAGCTTTTTGTATCCATGCTTGCTTTAATTTTCATTCATGTAGATAAACTTCCTGTGATTTATGATAGTGGAACTGACAGATCTGTTGACTATGTCACCTAAAATGACTGATAAGAGAATTTTTTAATTGCTTCAGCCCCAATAGAATTTAGTTGATTCTGAAAAAAAACAATCCCATCTTCCACACCCCCAAAATAACTTTTCTGAGTTGCATTGCTTGCCTTCTTTTTAAAAACTTAGCAAAGATAATACTGTCATTCACAGGGACTTTGCTTGTGTTTACTTTTCTTTACTTTGGCTATGATGCTTCTGTAGTTTCCGTATAACAGAAGTTAGGCCTGGGAGATTTCAAGTTGTGCATATCTGTTCCTGTGATACAATACAGTCTGGGATCAGTGCTGCCACCTCCACACCTTGAATAAATAAAAGTTTTAATGCTGACTTCTAAAAGATGCAGTTTAGAATGCAGTTTATCTGACTAAGCAACGCCAAAATTACTTTGTTTCCAAGTTTTTCTCCATAGACAAATTGGAGTAAAATCCCTTTTTACTCTGGTAAAGATCTTTATAACCACAGAACTATAGGTCTTAACTTTTAAGATAAGAGACCAGATGCACTGTGCTGGATCCTAAGGGTGTGGTGCACTTGTATAATGCGTTGTGTCTATGATGCCTGTAAAAAAAAGGCACTCAGACTCTGTGTGCTATTTGTTAAAATACTTTTTTATTGAAGCTAGCACAAGAATTAAAAAGAGAGTAGGTGGAGCTACATCCCCTCACAGGCTGGGAACCCTGAATTGTGCAGCATCTCAGGGACAGCATTAGATGCAGATCCCATCTGTGTAGAGGTTACCTAGCATTTTCCTCTTCTGAGCTCTCATTTCTGCTGTCAGACAAAAATAATGTCCATGTTCATTTGCTACTGCAGTGTTAAATAAAGTGAAAGCCACTCAGGTGGCATAACTGCTGCTACCAAGTGGGAGCTGCCTGCACACTCCTTGGTTGCAGTAAATTGGCTGAGCTCAGTGAGGTTACCCCCTGCAGCTAAAGGATGCGAGGAGCAGAGCACAGTCCTGCCCCTGCTCACCCTCAGTGCTAATATGGGCTGATAACTCTTCTGTGTGCACTGACCTTCCAGTCAGGGTCACTACACAGAACTGGGATCACTGCAACCCTCTGCCTCAGAAAAAGCCTCAATGTTTGTGTAGTCTGAGCACATTTCTTTCTTCAGTAAGTTGTACAGAGATGTAGGATAAGCCTGAAATGGGTCTTCACTAAGAAACAAGCCCAGTGTAACTGCACGCAAAAGCTGTAATTTTATTTTTTTTTCCCAGCTGGGCATTTATTCCTCTGTAGGAAAGGAAATTGATGAACTGGGAGTGCTTGGCCAAGGAGACAGGCTGCTATTTGTCTGGTAGCTTGCGATTTTTGTGCTTTTGACAAAGACCAGAGCTCTCATGCTATACATAGGACACTAATTCCACCAGTCCTGATTTTCTGTATAGTTACTTTGATTGTTCCTCCACTGAATTGTTACTGTTTTCCAGTCTAGCCCGCTTGGTAACTGCACGCGTCCTTCTGAAAAGCTAGCTAGAATGCCAGTTACCTTTAATGTTTATTCTTTACTTGAATCTTTTGAAGCATTTTGCCTTGCAGTTCTTTCTCTAATTTTTTTCAAGCCCTTTTGCATTAGTCTGAAAAGCTGAAATTGTTAAAGAAAGAAAAGTTTCTACTAAAAAATTAAAATTAATTTGACAGGAACTGAAAAATTCTTCTGCAGTGCTGAGTGCTCAGAAACAATAGTCTTGAATGTATATAAGGTACAGTTGGAAAAAGATTTATATAAGGTGCTAGTTTCAAAAAAAAGCTTAATAACTTGGTGTGGCTGTTCAAACAGAATTGCCTGCAGACTTATTTCCAGGTCTACTTACTGTAAGCCTGCATTATAATACACAACAACAGAGCCTGCATTCTTAAATGTGTGGCTGTGCCACTCTTCTCTAATCCATCAACCCACGTCTGATATCTGAGTTGAAATTTTCAATTCAGTCCGTGTATTCCTATGGAACACTAATAGAGACTTGGAACTTTCTTGGTGTTGGCCAACCTGCATCCATTTGTAGATTCCAGACAGCCTTTAGATTGCTTGTTTATTTTTGGAAAACTCATTTCACAAGTAGAATGCCTTACAGAGTGAAAAAAGGGATGCTGATACTTTTCCATAACATTGACTTCACAGTGTGACCTCTGTGTGAAGGCAGTCATCAGAGAAGTTATATTTTTGGTGATTCAGTTCAGAAATTCTTTCTCTTTCTTACTTCAAGCAGATCTTCAAGCAAATTACACAGCAATGGCAGAGACTGAGATGTCAGATCAATTCTGTCTGTTGTGTGCCGTGAAATTTATTCTTTTTAGTGATCCTTCAATATTTATATACATTGATTCAGCTTCTGTTGAAAGTATTGGCACTGACAAGTCAACAGTAGTCTGAAAACAGCGTATTTAGAAAAAGCAAGCTTTGTAGTTTCAGAAAAGACAACTTCCTTACAAGGTGCAGGACTGTTAACTTGTAGCATCCTTGGCAAAGTTGTTGCATAATGATTCTAGTGATAATGCATTATTCCAGTTCTGATGCCTTAATTAATTTTGATGCCCTAATCCATTTCCAAGAAGTTTTCCAGGAATTTAACTTCAGCCATGCATATTTTGTTGGCTGAAGTTGATACATATACATATTTTGTCGTATATAGGACATAGGAAAGAAATGGCTTTTTTAACAAGGGAATGTGTTCCTATGTAGTCATAACTCATTATGCTTCGACCATACTAATAATCTTGTGTTCTTCATAGCTTAGCTGTATTTCAAGAGTTTGTAATACATATTGATGATTTTCACAAGTGTGTATTGCGTCAGTCTAGATATAGTGCACATATATGCAATGCAATTATTTTTTTCATATCTTTAGACATTTTACCTTGACCCTCATGCTAGTAGTACACAAAAGATAGTTACTGAACTCAAGCACAACTGAAAGTTCTCAGTGGCACAAGAATAAATATCTGTCAGTCTGCTGGCAGTAGTCTTTTTGCATTAGAATTCGGCACCAGCAATGGCATCCCACAAATAGGTATTCCTCGCTACTGCAGGTGAGTAAATCAAAAGTGACAGTGATTGAAAGTTTGGGATCATAAATTAGGAACATAATCTGGACTTCACTGAGTTTTGAGTGAACTGAAGCCTAGTAAGAAACAGGGTCTATTTTATGAAATGCCAACATCTGGTTGTTACTCACTGACTGTAAACAATAATGTTCCAGGTTTTGATAGATTCCATGCTTAAGTGGTCAGTCAATAATTCAGCTTTAAAACTGAGTGTTTTATTGTGTATGATTTCCTACTCAAGAGCCAAATTCTAAATCTTTTCCATTTGATTTTTCTTTGCCAGTATTTTGTATACAGCTGTATATTAGGGCTCATTTCCTGCTCTGTTTTCCTGAGGATAAACTATGAGTTGAAAATGGTAATAATGCTGATTGCATTGGTGGGCTACAATGTTATCCTTCTGCACACTCATGGGCCCATGCTGGATGACTACAGCAAATTTATGTATGCAATGGCACCTCTCAGAAGGTAGGTGGATAACTCCAGTCTATTTGAATTTAATAGTTCCCAAATACCACCTATGGTGGTTCTTAAGTCCTAGAACAGATTTTTTTTTCCCCTATATAATCTATATAATCTACAAGTTACAATTTAAAAACCATTGTCATGCTTCAGTTAACTTTGTTCAGTTTCTTTGTTCAATTTTTTTGTTCATATTCTTCATCACGTGATACAATGACACTTCTCAGAGTATTGGATAAAATCAACAAATCTGGGCAAGGTGTTTAAATCATATGCTACAGGAAACAAAATATGGTTTGATTTGAATTTTTGTAATAAAGGGAGTTGTGAAGAAGTCATTATTAAGCTTGTTAAGGCCTAAGCCTGAACATAATGAAGGCTGTTAAAGCCTATTTGCTTCAAGCCCAAGACAATCACCTTCCTCAGAACAAATACATTGTTTTAAACCTTCACAAATGCAGTCTTAGCCATTGAAAAAATACAGGAAACCATCAGTGTGATTTTTTTTTTTCTGTGCTTGCGAGTTTGTATGATCAATTTTCTGCGAGACTGCTGAAAATATTGTTATAAGTGATAATACAGAACATCAAAATTATGACTCTAAGGATGGCTGTGCAAAATCATTATTAGACACATGTTGCACGACGAACCTCTCTTAGGGTACGACGCTCCAAGGTCCAACTAGGTGTTCCAGCAGAAACTCAAGAACAGTGCTCTGAGCCTGTAGCCCTCAGGATTCACTAGCCTGGATCAGTGCTATTGCTCCGAGAAGGGCTAACCTCTCTGCTAGCTTACTCAGGACTGAGCTGAGCCTGTGCTTCAGGACTCACCTTTTATTGGCCCCCTAATCCTGCTCATGCACAGTTGGGGCCTGCCCTAATCAGGCACAGGTGGGCTTAACACAAGCTCATGCCCACTACCTGGCAATTGGTGGCACCTGGTTGCCTCATTTCACTACAGACACATGTAATTTCTACCTTATTTTCAAAACAAAGAGGTGATCCTTTTGTATGTAGCTTGAGTGTGCAGTGCATTTGCCACAAGAAATAAATTGAACATGAAGTCTTCATATCTCCTGTGAAGACATACTGAGAGAGTTGGGGTTATTCACTCTGGAGAGGAGAAGGCTGAGGAGAATTTATTGTAGCCTTCCAGTATCTGAAGCAGGGCTGCGAGAGGGCTGGTGAAGGTCGGGTGGTGACAGGACATGGGGGAATGGATTCAAACTATAGGAGGGAAGATTTAGGCTGGAAGTTAGGAAGAAGTCCTTCACCATGAGGGTGGTGAGACACTGGAACAGGTTGCCCAGAGAGGTGGTGGAAGCCCCATCCCTGGAAGTTTTTAAGGCCAGGCTGGATGGGGCTCTGAGCAACCTGATCTAATGGGAAGTGTCCCTGGCCATGGCAGGGGGGGTTGGAACTGGATGATCTTAAAGGTCCCTTCCAACCCTGAAAAATCAATGATTCTATGTCTCTATGAATATTCAGCCTAGAGATTTGGTATTTGTCCTGTGCTATAAACTGCTGAAGATCTTTAGGACACAGTACCAACAGTGGCAAAAGATCTACATTTCTTTGAAAAAGTGTACATTTTCTTTGCACTTAAATCTGAAGATTAAATGAACAAATACAGGCCTTTGTTTCGATTGCATTAGCAGAAAGGATATCCGTGTGATGAGATTGAGAACCACGGAACAGGTTAGATAGAGCACGTGCCCCTGGTAGCTTTTCCAGTAAAATTCTGTGATGGGTTTTCTTTTCTAAATCTTTCACCAAAGTTCTTTTTTCAGTGTCATAAATAGGAAGGTGCTAGTGCAAACTGTTTCCCATTACCTCTAGTGTCTTTTCCCAAAGCAGATTTTAATTTGTACAAGATCTAATTTGTGATTCTTGTAATTCTGGGGTGAAAAGGCATCTAGGGAGTTAAGTGTTTTAATTTCTGTTTCTTCACGTTCATTGACTACGGTTAAGCTTTCCATTACAGAGGCAGTGTTATTACATTACAAGATCTATTTTTAATCTGCCTGTATAGAATTAGCACCAAGTGTTCTCCATTTGTAAACAAACAAGGATATTATGTTTACTAAATACTCATTTTATTTCTGGACTTCAAAATGTAGGCACATTTACACAGAATGTGGTAGAAGTAATTAAAACTACGTAATGGAAAAAATAATATTTCATTAAATAATAAAACATATACTATTTAAATGGTCTTAGCTTACACATCAGAAAGTAGTACAAGTTGTGGTCTTGTGCTGAAGTAGTTTTGTTTTAACTTTTAAGCAGCCTGCTTTTACTTTTTATTTTATAGGCCAGGAATACTGAAAGACCTGAAGACAATGGGGTCGATTTCTTTGTTCATATTCTTCATCACATTACTGGTTTTGGGTAGACAGGTAAGATGCACACTTCTTGTCATCTATATCAATGGACACAGTGCAAGACTCTTCACACAGCCTCCCACCTTCTCAAATATTTTTAAAATTTTCTAACCAATTATTCCCTTCTGCCCCACACCCTTGCAAAGAGGTGTCAGAAGCATCTAAAAATCTGTTTTCTTTATTACCTTCCAATTTGCCCTTAAAACTCATCAATAACTGTCACTGAGGCTGTAGATATTATTCTGATAGTGTGCTGTGACTTTTGCTTGTCATGCTGACCGATATTGTCTCATTGCTTCCTCATGTTCTCCCATCTGTCTGCATCCATCTGCTGTCTCCCTGGTTGCTTAATTACAAGCTATTTTCTTCACAGTTATTACAATTTGATGCAGACACAGAAACAATGCAACATTCACCTAGTAGTGTACCACATGCTGAGGCCACTGTTGCACTAAAGCTATGACCCGACAGGAAACTACTTTTTTTTTTTTACTCGGTTGTGGTTTTTCAGTACAACCATGATGTCAGTGGTCTCACCCCCTGTGAATTTGAGGGCAGGTGCAAGGGCAGTTCTTTAAATCCCTGTGTCATTCCATGATTCATAGCTAGAAGCTGCAATTCCATCCCATTATTCCAGGAATGATGCAGTGCACAAGACAGGGCTTTGAGATGGAAGAGGCAATCCGTGAGATCTCATTAACAGCCTGTATCCCCATAGCCTGCAGCCTTGGGAAGGATCTTCTCCCAGACTTTCTTTAAATCACTCAGTTACATTACAATTCCCTGAAACATAATGACTGTCATTTAAATTGCCAAGCAGGCCCTGCAGGTTACTAGGCAAAAAATTCTTGTCTGGCGGCTTCCCTAGTATTTTTTGTAGTGAGGAACATGTTTCTTCAGTTAGAAATAATGTTCTTCATCTGCCTTGCTGCCAGCACCATACTAGAGTTTGCTCATTTGATGACAGTAGCAGAGAGCAGGGTTGTAGCACAGCTATTTCTGCTCAAAAAGCGGGATAAATACTTCATTGAACCAGCTGAGAACCTGAAGTCCCTGTCAGACAAGGTGTCAGGTGGAGGTAAGGGGTGCAATACCAAGAATAAAGGAATGTCATCTTCATTGGGCAAGGAGAGTATTTCTTTGTGGGTTCAGTCATGTCAAAAAGAAAGTTTGTTTGGCATACTACTGTGTGTGTCCCACCAACAGCAAAATGATTGTGTAACAGAAAAAGTCTTTGTTTTCAGAGCTGTCAGTCCGGGAACCTTGTCATGATACCACTAGTTTATGACTCTTTAGAATTTTGCCTTTGATTTTTTCCCTGCAAATTTATTCTCCCTTAAAGAGGGAGAAAAAAAAAATCTGTGTTTTAAATGCTCTCAAGCAAAGTATAAATGATAACTAGAAAATGTTATGAACGAATTTTAATAGATACCTGGCATAAGACCTGCCATGTGAAATTACTGCTAGTCGTATTGATTGGCAGCAAATACCTGGGAAAAGAATAGGGAAAGAAGTTAACTGGTGCAGAGTGACCCTTCCATGAGTGTATGCTTCCCACCTCCTGTTAGGCATTTCTGTGGCAATGTTTAATGGCTATTGGCTGCCCTGCATTCTGTTTAATTGCCTGATCCCTTTTTAACATACTTTATCTTCCTGGTCTTCCCAACATTGTCTGATAATGAATTTCACATTTTGACGATAATGAATTTTACAATTTGATGACAATTCTACTGAAGTTGTCCATATTCTTGTTTGGTTTTGAATTTTCTCCTAACTACTTTCATTGAGTGGCAATTGCAGTATGCTGTGAAGCTATCCTGGTGATGTTGGCAAAGTAAAGTTTTTTCTTCCACAAAGGGTAATATACAAGTAATTTCTCCATTTATATTACATTTTTCTGCTTTGCAGAAAGTAATATTTCTTCTCTCTTCTCTTAATATCTGATTATTTTAACAATGCTGATGGTTACAGCCACTGATTAGGAGGATGGTCTTTCCATTACTGTTAAACTGGCATTGGTACTCCTGTGACCACAGGATGAATGACCAGAAAGTTTATCTAAACAAAAAGTGAATGCTTTCCTATAAGCACAGCTCACCAGTGGTCAGAGATGCCTATCCTGATGCAGAAGCAGAGGGGGGATCGCTTGTCACTGGTTGAATGGGGATGAAGAAAAGGAGAGGTAGGATATCATTACATGTTATATGAGCCAACTAAATTCTCAGGTTTGACTAATGCTATTAGCTGCACAACCAGCATTGCTACTAAAAGAAGCAGGCCTACCCTCAGCTACTCATCCTTACCCTTGTAGCTCCTCCTTTGTACTGGCACAGATGCCTGTGCAGCTCTTAAGTGGCCCAAAACAGGGAAAGGAACTGGCTTAAAAACTACCCCTGGAATGCTGGTTTTCAGCTGGATCTGTTTCCTTGTCTGGTTTTATGCTGTGGCTGCAGCAATGCTTGTGCCAAAAGAACAAGGGAGTGCATAGCCAGAAGTGAGTTGAAGAAGGCAGAACTTTTTTTCTTTTTTTTGATGGCCATGCCAACATAGGCTACAACCATTCCCTTACATTGTGACACACTTTATTCTGTATGCATACCATTGGAGTTATTTGGAAATAGCCTGGCAGCGAGCAGACAGTATGTTGAGAATGGTGACTCTTGCACACTGCTCAGGTACTGTCCAGAAGACTGCAGATTGGTATTGGATATATTGTATAAGGAGTGTGCTCACGCCTAAACACTATTGACCATTAAATCTCTCTTATGGGTCAGTTTGAATTACCAATATTGGCACAGTCTGTGAATTCCTTTTTCATCAGTACCTGAATTACAAATATTCTGTTACTCTGTAGGCAAGGTGAATATTTTTCCCAGGAATGATTAATTTGTGTTTATCAACACCAAACTTCATTGGCTGCTTTACTGCCCAGATGTTTATGGCAACTGTCATGGTTTAATGCTGGGCTGGCAATTTACTGAATGACAGATGCTCTCTATTAATCCCCCTCCCTGATAAAGAAAGGAGAGAGAAAAAAGGAGAGAGACTTATAGGTTGCAAAATAAACTACAAAGCTTTAATGCAACAGTAATGATACAAAGGAAAAATTATTAAATATATACAAATATACAGAAAAATGATACCAATTTGCTCCCCTTTTCCCCCAGTAACTCTCACATCACCACTGAAGCTGCAGGGCAGCCCTGGGAAAGTCCAGGCTGGACTCCTGGAGTCAGCAGCAGTCAGGAACTGGAGGCAGGAACACACAGACTCAGTCTGGCACAGATCAGGACCACAGAAAGATATATGGACAGAATCCTCCCAGGATGCCAAAGCAAACAGAGACAGGTGAAGAAGGGAGAAGGTGAAGGGTGAAGAGGAAGGCTTAAGGAATGTGTATGACACACAGTATAGAATACTCTGGTCAATTTTTGTCATTTACCTTGTCTGCTCCTCCCCAAAGGAGGTCTGCAGGTGACGTCTGCTTCTTTTCTCTTTCCAGATGTAAGATGTTCCTCAGAACTGAGCAGTGGCATTGGTTCTGCAGACCATTCTCTAGCTGTAACTATAAACATTGAGCATTATCAGTCCTAGAAGCAGACACTGAGAAACTTGCTGTTAATTTCATCAAGTGCATCTACTTACAAGAGACTTAGCTGAAAGCATAATTACAAGACAGAAAATTAGCTCTATCGTGGCCCAAGCCAGGACAGCAACTTCCCTCAGCCACAAAAAATGTTTATTTGTAGTCTCTGTTCTGTTTTTTAGTGAGGTTTTATTCTCTGAGAGGACGCTTCTCGTCTTAGATAATGCAGTGTTTTCAAGAGCTTCTTCATTAAGTGTTTAATGAAAATTTACCTCAAACATCACTCCTATCCACATGCTCATTGACTTCTATGTAAAAGATGGAGGCATGTTTACAAAACAGATATCGCCTCTTCCACACTGTATCAGTTTTAGCTAATATATCTACATAGCTTTTTTCCTTAGCATGTTTTTTTTTTCCTAAGTACCTTGCAGTATTGTTTCCAGGGTCACCACAGTACTTTTCCAAAGGTTTGTGTTATATTCTGACCATGTGCCAGTTCTCTAACTGTGTCTGTTTTGATTGATCAGTCCATCCATCACAAGTTTCAGACCAGCAGCTTTTCATTTTGGTTACTTTAGAGCTCATCACTTCTTGTTGTTCAACTTACAAGGCATCTTCTGTTCATGCTCTACGTTGACACAATTTTTCAGACTTGTTGTCTGTAAGTAATGGCTATGAGGTAGAATCTCCATCACCTGAATGAAAACCCAGGTTTAATTTCTAGTGATCGTACCTTCTTTAGTGCTGCCTTCACTGGCCTCTTTACTGGCGTTGACCTCCCTTGACTGCAGACACCTAAAGCACAGGCAGCTACTCTTGAGCTGCCTATCTTGACTTTCTGTGTGACAGTCTTTTAGTGAGAAGTAGTTCATTGCCTAACTGAGGCAAATGTTGAAAATAGATCCAGGTGAGTGTCCCAGTAGAATTTGAAAATATAAAATGTGTTCCATTGCCTTGTGCAGATACATAGTAGTCTCTTGTCCTGGAAGAAGCCCATTGCTCTCTGGTGTCCAGAGGAACACAGCATCCTTCATGCCTCCCTGGGCTTTCCACTATGCTCACCCACTGGGAAGTGCTGTCAAATAAAGCAGCATAAAGTGAAGAAGGAAAATTTTGTATCTCAAGGATATTGTGCCTTGTATAAAGGCCATTGTATGTATACAGGCCATTCTAAAATATTTTTATCATGATGTGTTGAAAAGATGCCATAAATAACATGTAAACTAGAAAATAATACTGATTTTCATATGACTGCAAGGCTACAGAGATTGAACAGGATCTTTACTGACATGTATGCAAAACTGGCTAGATTATACAAACAAAAAAACATTCAAGATTTAAAGTAAGTTTTAAGTGATGGTTTTCTATTTCTGCATAGGCATTATGAAATATGTTACATTGACAATTTTAAAATTAATTGGAGAGTAATTCTGCTTTATTTTTTTTCTAATTTCTGATTTCTCTTTGACTAAACTTCAGTCAAGAAATAAATTAATAAAGTATTTTTTTGATATTAGCCCTTAAAGAGGAAATATATCTCTTTGAAGACTTCAGCTTATCTAGCATTTTTTCTTTTCAGTACAAAGTTGGTACAATATATGAATACAGAATTCCAGTTTTATGACAGGCATCCAGTTACTTTTGTCAATTTATGTGAATAATTTTGACATCCCAGGTTTTTATTGGATTTTTTCTGCATGAGTACAATTGGTGGCATTGAAATTTATCATCTACATGGCAATTTAGATATATGAATATATAATACTTGTATTTAAAATCTTGCCAAACCATCTTAATACCATCTCATTTCAACTTCCTACTCTAGCTTTGGCTGTAATCTCAACAAAATACCTATGAATCGTTTTGAGCTGTGACAGCCACTGTCCAATCAAAAGGACTACTCTCATTTTTATGTTAATGCTTACTGGCTGCTAATAATACTGCATAGCAATTACAGGTTTTTCTATAATAAGACTGACACAATAATTGTGTTCTTTGGTTAATAACATAATCTTCATTGAGGCTGCATGATAACATTAAACCATTGAACTACACTGAAATAGCTGTTGATTTATATCCAATCAAATAAGGCCTGTGGACACCTTACTGTTGATATGCTATAGGGTGTACAATAAAATGTTAACCATACTGAAAAGAAGTAGAGAGGACTGCACAAAAATACATATTTATTCTTATGTCAACTAATTTTTAATGAAATTGAATCTAAAAGAACTACTTATATTCCAAAAGTATTATGCATTTCCATATAGTTGGAGTTATTGTTACTGTTGGCAATTTAAAAAAAAAAAAAATTGTAAAAGCTCTGGGACAAAAAAAAGTAAAAAGGAATAAAGTATTATAGAGAGCCATGTGGAAAAAACCCCACATAACCAAAAAAAAAAAATTAAGCCAAACCTGGATTAGTTCAACTGACTGGGCCAGTTTTGGTGAACTGATAATGATATAGCAAACTGAAGGCATATTATATTAACAAGCTGATTTTTTTCTCATACTGTCCCCCTTTTACCAAACTAATTAAATGACATAAGTTGAAGTTGGTAAAAGTTATCTATTTCCTGAAATGCCCATTATTGTAAATGAAATTCTACACTTCAGATAAATAAGACATCATATCAAGCTGCAAAATACAAATTATTTCTGTAACGGTGTTTGATTTCTGAAATTATTTTCTACTAAAGCCAGGCAGTAAATATATAAATCATCCATTGTTTAAGGCACCTTGCAATTTTATTTTGTTTCCTGTGTCTTTTTATGAGGCTTTCTTTTGGGAGGGGTTTATGCTTATAAACTTGATGGCATGTATGTCGCAGAGTGAGTGCTTGGGGTTTGATTTCTGTGGGTTCTGGAACTTTACATGAGGGGCCAAATAAAGCCTTATAGGGGTGTTGTACTGTGCTTATTTTGCTCTTAAACCTTTACTCCAGCAGGACAAGATGCCTATTGTTTCTTTACCTCTGTGTCCTCTTGTAACAGAATGAATATTACTGTAGGTTAGACTTCCTGTGGAAGAACAAGTTCAAAAAAGAGCGGGAGGAGATTGAAACCATGGAGAACCTAAATCGAGTGCTCCTGGAGAATGTGCTCCCAGCCCACGTAGCTGAACACTTCTTGGCAAGAAACCTGAAGAATGAGGTCAGCCATCTCTCTGTATTCTCTGGTCTGTAAGAAGTCATCATATCCTGGAAATATCATTTTGTGCTGGCTTGAACAGTAGGTCCATACAACAAGATTATAGATTTATGGTCATTTTCATTCCTGCCTACCTACCTGAAAGGCTTTACAGCACTGAGTACACCTTAATGCCTTGAAGTAAAAAAAGTAAAATTATTATAAGTGGCAAAGCACTTTGCCATTTGAAGGAGGGTAAAAAGAGGGTGAGGAGGAAGAAGAGGATGGTTGAATCAACATGGATTTCTATTTAAATCATAGGCATTCAGACACTTTTTCCTTCAGAATGGAGTGGGGCTGCATCCAGGTTCTGAATTTTCTTCTGGTGACTGGAAACCTTGCTTACTGGAGTGAAAATTAACCTTTTCCTTGAAACAGCAGCATTTAATTCTGTTAATTCTGAGCACTGAATCGCATCTTTACTCGCTGCTTTATGGACCTCGTCCAAGTACAAGAAAAGTCAACCAAAATACCCTGTTGACTTTGCTGGAAATTGCATCTGCTCCCAATATTGGTTTACAGTATTAATAAAGGGGTAAAAAAGGATGAAAAAATAAAAACATCTGTATAGAGAAGCATTTCTAGAGATTTTAAATGCAATAGTTTGAGTTACTTGTGCATACCAAATAATGGTTTCAAAACTGTCAAAAGAAGAGCTACTATAGGGATTTGTTTTTAATCTCCTGAGTCAAAAAGGAGAATGTCTTCCCTTTCAGTGTGGTTTGCATTAACAGTACTAATCAGTACTTTATATCAGTACTTTAGGACTGCCTGCAAGTATTCATTCGGTAGCTAATGTTGAATGAAAACTGTTGTGGGGTTCCTCTGAATCCAGTGAAGACCTTGGCTGGAAGCCAGATTGGCTCAGCTCCAATTCTCAGTTCAGGCATTAAACACAGCAAACCATCAGGAGATTGCTTTCTCATTTATGTGCTATTCCATCTCAGGTCTCCAGCAGAGCAACACCATCTGCTCACCTTTGTATTGGCAACTGGATTTATATTGTCAGCCCTCAAGATAAGCTTTAGTAAATTTTGAGAACAGAAATTGTAATGTGCTGAGCTCTCCAGTCCATCATGTCAGCTGAAGTAAAAATGCTTTTACCTAATTTTAGTGGTATCCCTTTTAAAAAATAAATAGAGTTGCTTCTTGTTTTGTGTATCTTTAAACACAGTATTCAAAGAGGGAAGAACCTTTTAAATATATGGAAGTGTTCAGGAATATAAGCATCTGTCAGGCTGTCAGGTTTGTTTCAATGTCAGCAAGGATATGTTGAGCCTTAAAGGATATTCTGTATGTGTGTCTGCCTATACAGATATATGTTAGAAAATGTTAGGACAGATCAAGCTTATGTTTTCTTTGTGTGGAAAGTTAGCCAGATACGGAATTGAAATTTGTTGCATTTTCCTTGGTTGCAAACATTCCTGTTAATATGGCTTATGCATATTGTTTTCTGCTTAAACCAGATTTAGAGATTAAAATTAATCTAATAGATGAACAGTCAGTTTCAGAATACTACTTCTCTTAGAACTTTATGCCTGCAGCTGTACAGTGGAAAGGGAAGAAAAGTATGCTGCTGAAGAACAGGCAGCAGGGATGACAGAGGAAAATATGAGCGAATGAATGCTAGCTGGGAGTAGTGGACTAGACTTTTATACAGCCAACAAAGGTCTCTTCATAACAGGATACACATTAACTAATGCTGATATGGTAAAAGCAAAGTTACTTCAGAGCAAACTGTAATAAAAGTTTGTTTGCTTTAGCAGATCCTCCGGAACTGGGTTTCTGCTTATATAGTCTGAATGCTGGGTAGCAAACAGGGCACTTTTGCAGTTGAGAGAGAGAGAGAGAAAGAGAGGAACAAATAAAAACCTAAAAGCAGGAAATGGGGCCAGGATTAAATATATCTGCACCTGGCTTGTGCAGCTAACTGGCAAGCATATTACTAAGCATGAGGAATCCTGTTTCACTAGCTGCAGGATGGAGCCAGAACCCTACTTAGAGCAGAAATTATGCCCCAGAGAAGCTGACTGCCATACCCTTCCAAGAGGTAGAATGGAACCAGTTTGCCTCCTCCATCCCATGAAGGTCTCCAGGTACTGGAGAAGAAGAGGGGACAGTAAGGACAGCCAACTAGCAGAAATTCAGGTGTCACCAAAGTAAAAAAAAAAAAAAAAAAAAAAAAAAAGGAAGGGAAAGAAAAAAAAAAAGGTGAGGGGGAGAATTGGCTGCAAAAGACAGGATGATTTTATTTTTATCAAAAGAAGTGAAGCCATTCCTTCCTGGACTGATGCTGCATTTAATTTTCTGATTAAGCAGTTTGGAGACTCATAAGAAAATTAAGACACCCAGTTACCACAGACTTGATTATTATGATCAAAATAAAATGGATGGGAATGCCTTCCTAAAATTCTGTGACATTTATTGTGACAGCCATAATTACCATTCATCTGTACTAAACAGTGCCATTTATTCTTGTTTCCCTGATGGTACTCTGCTATAGAGCATTAGTCGGGATGGATATAGCCCCACTATTGGAGAAGAAGGAAGAGAAATGGGATGCTGTTGCAGAGTTCCAGCACATACAAATGTTCAAATACAATCTGTTTATATATTTTTGAAGTGGAGAAGAGGAAGGAGTGATAATTCTGGTTACAGAAAAAGATTAGTGCCTGTAGTTACAACAGTCAGGCATGCAACCCTTTCTTACAGGTTGGTTGTCCCCCACTGGGCGAACAGCCAACAGCATAAAGCACACCAGTCTTTCAGTGTCAAAACAGCACTTTTATTTGCTCATATTTTTCTTCCTGATGACTGTGAACTGTGCAAGTTGCCAGGATTTATTCTAGGCAACACTTTTACTGTCAAGGAGGACAGCAAAGTTACTTCCCAATAGCAAATTAGGGCTCCACATTTAGTATCTTGTAAGTCAACTACCCTGTGTGTAGAGATACTATATTTTTTTCATTATTATTTGAATAAATATTCTTTCTTTCCTTTTTTTAGAAGGTGAATTTGTCCTTAAACATTTAAATGTTTTAGAGCAGTGAAGAGGAAACTGAAAGGGCAGAGGGGCAGTGAAGGGTGTGGTCATTTTTAGCACCAGAATTTCCCTGCAGAGCTGAGTTGCTCTCATTTCAGCAGTCAAAGAAGGCAGTGGCAAATCTGAAATAAAGAGGTTTTAGTTCAGGTGACTTCTTTTCCTTGTCTCAGCTCCTTTTTATGGAGAAGAAATTACAATTATATCATCCTATTAAGCATCTTGTCATTTTAGGTTAGAAACTATCAGGATTTAGTAACATTACGCATTTGTAGTGCACTGGGTTTGTCAGTTTGGTTCAGTTTTTCTAGTTACTACAATTACATAAACAGCTAATAATAAATTAGATATTGTTTTGCAGAATATAGTTTCAGCCATGCAAGCCAGACCAGATTCTCTACCTGAGAAGTCTCAGAAATGGGCCCTATCTAATAAATTAGTGAACATTTTTATATTCACGGAGTAATATTCAGGTGACAAAAAAGGCAAGTTTGAATCACTAAAATATTTTCATCTGTATATGTTGTGTGTCTATAAGATGCAGGTTTATATTTAAAATTCATAAATGCAACTCAGTGCTAAAAAAAAAACCTTTCCCAACCACTGTCTTAAATCATTCCAACCACTGAAATGCCTTCCTTTTAAGAACCAGGACACCACATTTTAATAAGGAAACTTTTATTCAGAGCTGAGTATGACAGGTGATTTTTATTTTCTCTATTCTGTTTTCTTTTGGGCAGGATTTGTATCATCAGTCATATGACTGCGTCTGCGTCATGTTTGCCTCTGTTCCAGATTTCAAGGAATTTTACACAGAATCTGATGTTAATAAGGAAGGCTTGGAATGTCTCAGGCTGCTAAATGAGATCATTGCTGACTTTGATGATGTATGTACTTCTAACAACAATCAACCTATGGTTTCAATCTTAATAACCCAGGGTATGCAACAGTAAGCAAACATACTTGAAAGGGAGAGTGGAAGAGCTGTCAGAAAAGAGATTTTGTGTGCCTAGTCGCATGGAAATTACTCACAGGATTTCTTAAAGGAAAAATAGATCTATGTGGGATAAATCAGATATTGACCTGATATCATATTCAGTTGCTTTTGAGTCACTGTAATGAGAATCCTATGTGTATGTCTCATGGAAAAATTTTTGCCCTTTAGCTGCAGTTCATGAAGTAGTCATATTACATGCTATATATTAAATGCCAGTGTCTGTAAATTTTAATGCCAATTTGTAAATATTAGTGCCTAAAGTAAGGTAGGTGAATCTATGCCTGCTAGAATGATACAGCTTTATGTTACACCTGATATGTAATGGTCCCAGTATACAGAGCATCGATCAACTGATACATGAGCAACTCAAAGAATCATGTGAGTTTTAATATTTCATTCTCAGAAATTACAAGCTAGTACTTAGCATGGCTACAGGTGGGTTGTGAAAAGTTGTCTGTTAAGGTTTCACTGAGAACAGTATTTGTCTTAAAGTTATTAGTGATGAAGATACTAGAAAAAAGCATTAAGATCATGTCATGACTCCACACAATCTGGATTTGTAGGTCTGCATCTTTAGAGGTTATTACAATAGCCAATATATTTAGGGAATATTGGAATGTTCAAAACAACTGGGGATATGAACTAAAATTCTTGGATTTTAGTCACATTGGAATGGACCACCCCATTGGCATGGAAGAGATACCTGCTTTCAGCTGCTCAGAGATTAACTGCTGGTTCATGTGGCAAATCTGTTTAACCAATATCAACGTCTACTGACTTTTAAGAGCTGTACATAAAATTACATCGAATTAATTCTCATTGCTATTAATTTTAGTCCCTTTAAAATAAAAAGGTATTTTAGCAGATAGAAATTTCCTTTCCTTGGAGGCTGTAACCATTGTTTTATCCATCTGTAAATCCTTCATCCTGTATGCATATGTGAAGCCATTTCAGAAGCTGTTCCAAGAAGTGATGCTCTGAATGCTGTTAGAGTGACAATGTTATTAGAGTAACAAGGCTGCTGATCTGAATAATTAATAACCATCCTTGCTTTACAGTTACTGTCAAAACCAAAGTTCAGTGGAGTTGAAAAGATAAAGACCATTGGAAGCACTTACATGGCAGCAACAGGACTGAGTGCTACACCCAACCAAGAACAGTGTCAGGTACAGAAAAAGGTTCCTGCTAAAGAAAAAGCCCTGTTCAAATGCAGGATAAAATTCTCTTCCTTGAACTGTTGTTTATGTATATTGTTGTGGCCTAGTTTTGTTTCTTGTTAATGTGGATTGTATTATACACTGCACAAGTGTATGCTTTTGTTTAGTAGTCTCTGAATTATTGTTCTTCACATTGCAATTTGAAAATGTCACTTCTGTATTTGCCAAGTCTAAAGCAGGCATTCTACTCTAAACACAATACAGCATTTTATTGCTATGTGCTGCAGCAGAACTGGATTTGCAGAGTTAGAAGAGACTGCAAGAATCAGGAATTTCTATTGTAAAACGTGAGGCCTGAGCAGCCATATTAACTACACATTTAGAGAACCCTCAGGCTCAGCACTCAAAATGTTTTCATTTCTGGTTTACTTACTAGGGTAGGGCTGGGAACTGTAATCAGTAGAAAGGAAGTTCAGAGAAGCAATTCATAACTTTTAAGCAAAACCCTTGCTTTTGCCATGATCTTTTGAGTACTAGAGGTTAGCAACAGCGACAGCAATTATGAATTGACAGAGTCTCTGCTAAAGATCAATGTGCTCTTGCCAAACTCATGTTCCTTCTAGAGAGGAGCAATTAACGCCTGAACTGTAGACCCTAAAAATCCTGAGGGCAAAAAACGGTTATTTTAAATTAGCTTTGACATTTAATAACTTGGATCAGAAGGGGATGAAGGAAACTGTAGGCTGGAGATGAGAAGACATAGAGGAGCTCTCAATCACAACTAAAACTAGCATGTGCACAGGAATAAATTTATTATTTGAGTTATTTCCACAAACTCTGAATCAAGAGATCCAAGTTTTAGTGTTCCTTTGGTGATTTAGTACACATTTTCAAAAGAAATCCACCAAAACTCAGCAGCCTTCAGTCCAGATGCCCAAAGATCCACAGATACGGCAGTATCTAGTGTGGCAGTGACTGATTGCTATGCATACTGCTGGGAACAGTCCCCAGCTTAAAATAAGCACCTAAGGAAGACTAAATGCCTAAGGAGAGATTCTGAATACATCATCTAAACAGGAAACCATCTGTCTTAGCTAGGACTGAACTCCAAAGTAAACAGGTTTCATTCATCAAACCAGCTGCTCTGGTGAGTACCACTACTGTCCCCCTTAGACTGATGCACCAGCTCTATGATCATCTGCCGCAATTTCATCTGTCCATCTCTTCTGTCACTTTATATCAAGAAATGAGGAAGATTCAGTCTTTCACCATAGAGATCAGTGAGTCCATCACTTATGAAATCATTCTCTTGTCAGGGTCCTACCCTGGGCTCTGGGAATCCAAAAATCCATTTTCTCCTCTGCCTAGGGGAACACAAGGAAGTACTTAGAAATCAGGCTAGAGTGTTGGTATATGAGGAGACATTAAGACTACAGCCTTTATAAGTGGTATAAGCTATAAGTAATCAGGATACAGAGGGTGGATTTTTTTTCTTCCTCTTTTCTTCAGTACTTCTTGTATTTTCTTCATTTTCAGGTCTGTCAGATGTTCACAGAGGTGCTTGCTTATCTACCAGATGATATCAGTGGAGGAACTCTTAGAATTGTGAATTTCACTGCATCTTAAGTATTACCTAGGGTGCTGAGTTGATCTGGGAGGAAGAGTTCTCTGTGGGGTTGTCCACAAGCTTTTTTATTATTATTAAAGGGCATGAAATAGAAGCAAACACTTAGAGAAAATGAATGAGTAGATCTTAGGCACACATAGACACTGTGGGATTAGATAGAAGCTAATGAGTTACTTGACAATCAAAACATTAGGTTAGACATGTTTTGGTTCTCTTACCTCTAGGCTGCCTGATGTATAAGTGAAATATGTCCTGGTCTATTGGGCATTATTTGATCTAAGTGATGCTGGACCAGGCACCATCTTCTACGTTACTTGTCTTCTGCTGCCTGCTGGCATTAGGACATCCCTAGGAGTTTAAGTGCTTTCAAGTGTTCAGCATCTTTTGGTTGCATTCTCACAACAAGTAAGGCTATGGAAAATTAAGTTATTCTGTTTGTTTGGCTTTTTAAATTCAGGAACCTGAACGACAGTATATGCACATAGGAACCATGGTGGAGTTCGCCTTTGCCCTGGTGGCGAAATTGGATGTCATAAACAAGCACTCATTCAATGACTTCAAGTTACGAGTAGGTAAGTATCAGGATTTTTATGAGAATATCATGGTGGAGATGAATTCAGTGTGAAGTACTGATTGAAGTGTTAGCAGAACTGAACAAAAGGGCCATAAAGGCAAATAGCAATATCCGTACCCTGTTTAAAGGCAGCCTATGTGGTATTGCCCATTAACTGTAGCTGTGTTCCAAGGCAGAATGTAGAAAAGGGTAGTGTTCTTAAGTGAGGAATGGTATAAAAATATGCTCCTATGGCTCTGAATTGTTTTATGTAATTCTCTAGTAATTATTCTTGAGGTTGTCAACTGCTTACGTTTTTTTAACTTATCAAAACCCAAGGACACGAGAAGATTCTAGAGAGGGCTTTGCAAAACCATATGACTTTGGGTGACAAGAGCTATAAGGGGCCAGTGAGACTTGAGTTTAGATGTACAAAATTCAAGCAAGCATCAAAAATGCACCCTTTCCTTCCCAGTGTTAGACAAAGGAGGCTATTTTTCTTCTTTGTTTTTCTGTGGTCATTAAGAAGTCAGAGCAGAGCTGACTAGCTGTTGATGTTTGAAAGGGATATTCCTTATATTTCAGCTTTTAATGTTTTCTACATCGTGGTATTTAAAAATAGAAATAGACAGCTGCAGGAAGCCTTGGAAAGCATGATGAAATAAATAAATTCAGAGCTGGTCAAGAAACATGTTCCAACATGTTTTTTTCTGATAGCAATACACAGCAGTTTTACAATGCAATATGTAACTCATAAAGTGTGAAATGAAAACAGTAAATAAATGCTGGAAACCCTCAAATCCTGTAAACATGTCAAAAATACTTGATTTTCAACAGTTATTCTCCTGTCTTCTCTTTTTCTTGCTATGCTGCTGGTTTTTCCTTTCAGCTTCACTCTCCTCTATGTTTATTTCACAGTGCTACCCACTGGCAAAACTTGCTATCTCCTACTTGACATATTTGTGTGTTCCTGAGAGCATACCTTTGCCAAAATGTTTTGTATTCCTTCCTAGAGTTAAAAAAATGACAAATCTGAAGTGTGCTTCCTTCTCAACGTGTTACAGAACTTCCTGGGTTCAAAAGAAGCATGTAGAGATCATATTTCTGTACATCATAACATTTCTCTTGCCTTAGATGACACATGCCACAACCTGCAAACACTCTTTTATCAGCAGTGTCAGTACAGATAAAGAGCTGATGAGTGCCAGGGCTAAATCTGCAAACTGATTAAATTGACTCTTATAAAATAGGGATTATCAAGAAAACTTTCAAGAGGTAAAAAAAAAAACCTAGTTGTGATTTTTGAAGTGTTTCTTGTAGGTTCCCAAGAACTCAGACTCCTTGGCTTTGTGAAATAAGGAATTATGAAATCTACAAAGCGATGCAGGCCCCAAAGCAGTACTTTTCATGCTGACATGCTACATATGATCCATGCTGCATGGGCTCTGATGTGCATCCCCATCCTACAGTCACACTTTCTTTTTACTGCATATATATATTCCTAGAAATGGTTTCTGTCAAGGAATTCAGAGACATCAGTTATGGTCTACTGACATGAAAACAATTTTAGAAATCAAAACTATTCACTTGTCCGGGATTTATTTCTCATTACATCTAACTTGGCTTTCCTTCTCATCTTTATGGATAGTTACAATGATGGCATATTTAAGACTGGTTAAAGACAGTGGTTAGATTTTACTTCCTGGTTTCATTCTCTACTAGCAGAGTACAACTCCCTCCCTTTACAAGCATAACATAGGATACAAACTGACTGTAAGATAAAAAATGCCCATAGTGTAATGAGGGACTGTGCTATGTTTTACAGTGTATATTTCAGGGCTAGAAATTTGTTACGCTCACTCCATAATTAATCTAATTATTTGAATACATATATTTACACTGTATTTAGGACCATACTATGGGCAATCCAGCCTTCAGAAAAGGGCTTCAAATCCTTCCAGCTTATTCACATTAGTTTATTCTACATTTAAGAAGCAATGAACACTGTAAACATCATTTGATTTGGCCGTAAGCTATTAAAGAGAGGAGAAGCCCCTTTCACTACAAGTAGAAATTGAAAGAAGTTATCATATATGTGTATTCCCAGAAGCTGCTGCCTCTCCCACAGATCCTCATTGTTAATGTTTAAATTCTGGTGTTTTCCAGGTATCAATCATGGACCTGTAATAGCTGGAGTTATTGGAGCTCAAAAACCACAATATGATATTTGGGGCAATACAGTAAATGTGGCCAGCAGGATGGACAGCACTGGTGTCTTAGATAAAATACAAGTAAGTCTTGGTTAAGTGCTAGTATTTATTTTAAGTCCTCTGAGTGCAGTGCTTAAAATACATCATACCATACACTAAGCAGGTCTATGTTCAGAGCTATGGATGTTAACAGAAGATTTTCTACCACCTGTATCTTTGGCTTTCCAAAGAATTAGACCTCCAGCAGGAAAGTGAGGAATATAAAGGAAATTATAGGGAAAATGGAAGGAGTATCAAAACTTGGCCTTGAGTCTGCAGGAGAATACTGTGGAGGAAATTATGGATTGCCTAGAAATGCATCCCTAAATTAAGAGAGGATTTGAGGGAAATCACATTTCTATTCTGTGAATTCCTAAACTCATAAAATACTAGCTACCATATCTCTGAAGGGCATTTCTGATGTTAATTATTTTTGAATAAAGGAAATTACCATTACTTCTGAACATCAAGTTAAATCCAGAAGGCAATCATGAAACTTCCCTTTTAATGAATCATGCTATTTAATAATCTTTACATATTATTATCTGTATAAATTATAGGTAGACCTGTGCAGGAAAACCTTCATTTTACTAACGTTCCAGTGATTCCATGGTCAGGGGCCACATTTTAAGTATCTGTCTTGTATGCTGCCTAGCACTTTGGGATCCCAGCATGCGGTGGAAAACACTCCAAATCTACGATTAAGACTCTTCAGAAGTAAATAATGGAAAAGTAAAATTACCAGCTGTTGGTCAAAACTGAAAACAGAAGGCATGTCAAAACAATGACATCCACAAACAGTTGCCTGGTTCATAAAGAAATGCAGATAGCCTGAGACAGCCGATGTCAAGCAACCTCTGTCTAGTGGGCTTTAACCTAAAGTGGCAGAACTCTCCAAAGTTCAGTTCATTGCCAGTTCAGTGAGAAACTGGCAACAGCAACTCTGGCAAGTGGTACTTCACTCACACAGCCTTAGCATTTGCAAAAAGATGAGGAAGCCTGGGTCTACTGAAATGAAAAACAGCTCCTGAAGCTGAGAAAAATGCTGTGAGGAAGAGTGTTGTCCCTAGTGCCATTTGTGTATCTAAAAGCCTTCTGTTTGTAATCCTAGGCAAAAAAAAGATAAAATGGTTATACCCATTCTGACACGTGAAATAAGCGATTAGAGTCAGCATCCAGCAACAGAGTACTTGAAAGCTCAGGTGCTCAAACCTCCCTTGAGACCCTTAAAGGCCTTATAAGCCATGATAGCAGAACACTTGAAATTGCTGAGAACATAGATTCCCTTCACATTCTGGAAGAAGATTCTGCTTTGCTCTCTTGCAAATACAATGCTGGTTGTATTACTGTATTATTGCAGGTTACAGAGGAGACGAACAACGTCCTGCAAACACTGGGGTACATGAGCACTTGCAGAGGAATAATAAATGTAAAAGGAAAAGGAGAATTGAAGACATACTTTGTACATACTGAAATGACAAGATCCCTTTCACAAGGGAATGTGGCATCTTGAAGAATGCTTGTATGTGTCATCGATACCATATTTTCAGGAAAGTATCACGCACTTTTTAACTACATTTTGCCCTTAACATGCGTGCTATTTTCTGGTATGTGGCACTTATTTTAATATGGCTGCAGAATAGTCCCATGAGCCATCATTTTGCACCTTGATATTCCTATGTTCAAGGACATGTTGTGATGTAAGCTATTGGACTGGAAGATTGTACTGCAACTTGCACTGTTACTCAAAGAAAAGAAGGAATAGGAATGAAAAAGAGGTAACTCATCCTGAAAGGACTAAAAAGAAATGTTAGGGAAAAATGCGTGGAAAAAAGGCAATAAAGCTAGGGGTGCATACTATTTTCTGAGGCATGGTGTTTTCTGGAAAATACAGTCGCTCCCCAATAGCATCTACTAATCTGGTATTGAAGTATACAGTATTTGTAAATAAGTTTACTCTGCCCACACATGATTTGGATGTGATCACCAATTGCATCTCATAGCCAGGGACACGTTGGGTGGCTTGCCGGCATTCTTTCTGAAGAGAGAGCTAACAGCGCTGGAATAGTTTTGTATAAACGTGTCAAATGTTTTGAAGCTATTGTCTTTTGTAAGGTTAATTCATTAAAAGTTTATATGTACTTTGTCTTACTGTTGCTGTCTCTTAGTTTTGCTTTCTTCCATGGCTTCTGTCGCTCTAAACCTGCGCGTCCCCTGCTGCTGCCAGTCTTGCTTTTTATTGAGCAGTTGGATGTTGAGGCAGGCTATGGCAAGCTATCTCAGTAGCCTTGGTCACTTATATCTGCTAGATGTGCTGTTGCCTTTCAGAAACTGAACCACCTCTATTGTCTTCAGTCTTGGGTGACATCCTAGGCACTTTGCAGTCATTTACTCCCTGGGTGATGCAGAACTCTTACCTCAGATCCATAAAGTGGGTGATACTGGAGACAGTAGCAGTGTTACTACTTTGCAGCTGGCCTGAAATGCTTAGACAGTAACTAGGATAAGCTGCACAAGACAAGAAATGTTTTGTACTTTGATAGCTTGTTTTTCCCTTGCATGCTTTTCACTTAATCTTTACAATGCCAGATTTAATGTGATATTTCAAACAATCTAATTTATCAGAACATGAGTATGAGCAGAAGACTAAAAAAAAATGCTATTTTGTGGACATCTGAGATAAATTCAAATCCTGTTGAATTAAAAAGTATCACATCTGTTGAGTTTCATAGATAAGCCTTGCCGAAGACTGAAAAAGCAGGTGATTGTACTATCTATGGTCCTTTGAAGCATAGATAGCAAAGATTAAGTTTTGCTTTGCTATTATCAGTACTAGAAAGTAATATATTATTTTAGTCATAACAGCCCAGCACAACCAAAATTAATAAAATCCTCCTATTTAAAAAATAACAGATAATGACGGCATGTTTGTTCTGAAATCAGATTAATATAGAGGTCAACTTATGCATCATTAGCTCTGGCTAATGTGAAAAGTATTCAGATTTCTCATTCATGAAACATATATCTACATTTGTATTGCATTGGTGTCTTTCCAGAAGTTCTTAAACTTCTGGGTCACATGCCACAATCTCACTGTTTCATACTTCACTCACAGTAGTCATCTGTCCACTTGCAAACTCCAATCGCAGTAGATTTCAAATGCCTACATTTGCAGTAAAATAGATTATCTGAATTTTGATCCCTTTAAGTTAATCTGATTATCTGAATTTTGATCCTTTTAAGTTAATCTAAAAGCAAAATGCGAGTTATTTCAGTTATGTCCAGCACAACACACTTGACATCTCACTCGGAGATGGAGGCTTTTGATCAGAAACTCTCAAGACAGGTGGTCAGTCTAATAAAATCTCAGTAAAAGTTTTTTATTGCCTTTATGTTTTCTTCCTTTTAATTATTAAAATAAAGTGAACATTTTCCAGTGGAATGAAAGACTTTCCAAACATCTCATGGCAGGAGAAACAACATCCCAGTCATTGGCTAAAGCAAGCTATAATTTAGCTATGCTTAAGACTTCTAAATCCCTCCTTTCCACTTACTGTAATTTCTTCCTAGGAACAATTAAAAAAACATATAAAATCTCTTAGACATTCAATGTCCTCTGAGCCCTTAAGATCATTCCGATATTATCACAGGTCAAAGCAATCATTCCTTACTCTAGATGAAAGCCCTTTATGTAAAGTTGATACTGTACTGTCACATCTATGTGCATATGTCAGATACAAACTGTATATTCGGGATTTTTATTTCATTTGCATTCTTGCACACTTTGGGCATCAGCAGCAAACCTTGTACCTAGTTTGATAGCCTTGTTTCTATGATTTTTATAGAAGTTAAGTGATACTACATTTCTGTAAGCCATGAAACATTAAAATATTTGAATGGCCATGAGCTGACTGGTCCATTGAAATATAAAGATATATATGTTCCCTGCAAGAGCATTTTGAAAATTCTTTCATTCATGCCATTCATATTTCACCGGTGTTGCCTCATTTTATAGTTGCATTCAGATTCTTCCAGCCAAGTCCTGCTAAGAAACAAGAAATCAGGCAAAAGATGATTGAAGTATGATGCCCAGACAAAGAAAGGTGCATACCATCCTCTTTTCCATCCTTTGGTTACTATTACTGTCTTTCTAGTACCAAGAAACTATTTGTATCCAATAAATACTTTTTGTCTTCCAATCAACTTGTCTTACATCAACTATTTATATTGTTATTTTTCCCATCTGTATTGACCCAGAGTATTTGCATCCTCTTTCTTCCTGTCCTGCAGCAAGTTCACCTGCCTCAATAAGTAGATATAATTAGTACTGCTCATGTGTCAGTGTGCAAATTGAAAAGCTTTATGAAAACCATTCAAATCACTATTCAAGATGCCACATATTGTACAACACTGTAAGGCTCAAGTTCTTCAACTTCAATGTTGGTGCCATAGGTCATCAGTTGTTAGCAAACCACAAAGAGCATGGCTTCTAAAGCTGCAATGCAAATGGGTTTCACATGGTGAGGCAGAAGCCAAAAGAGCAATATGAGTGAGTCCCTGTGGTCTGGGAAAATGAAACTCCAGCACTGCTGGATTTCTTTTTTCAAAGGCAGTGCTTCACTCCAGTTTATAGAGGGAGCCATCCAGGGACAGGAAGAAAGACTGGACTCACAGATATTTTTATTAACTACAAATAGAGTTGGGGTTGCCTGTAAATAAATGCTATTTTGCTGTTTCTAAAGAGAGATATTATCATCATATTTATGCTCTGTGAAAAGCATTTTTCATTATCTTTATATTCCTATATGATTACTCTATTTTCTAAAATATCTACAGACTTTCCCTTTTTTCCACTGAGGCACAGGTAGGAGTTCAACCTGCTCACTTGTCAAGTGACAGCTGTGCACCTCTGAAGGTAGAGCTGTTGAAAGTCTGTCCTGTTTTGTTTTCAGAAGCTTGTATCAGGACAAAGAATTAGCTATGTTGTCAGGATGCTTTATATAGCAGTAGAACTACTGTTAAGAGCAATGATTACCTTGTCCTTTGATATGTCCTTTCCCTTTGGTTGTATTTCTATATGAAGATACTTTTTCATTTTCAGACAGCATATTCTTCTTCACCTGACCTAGATACCACCCTTCAACAGTTTTTCCAAGTGGACCCCCAAAAATTTGAAGACCAGGGCTTGTTAGCTTTATTATTCCTTCTTGTCTAAAAAATAGTGGACTGACTCTGGCGAGGATACAAATGTAGAATGATGTATATGTGCCTTAAATAAAATATGTAATGAGAGTATATTTGTTCCTGGAAGTACTTCAGATTTGTGTGGATTTGTCAAAACTGATGTATAAAAAAGTTGTAGATGCTTTACCTTACAGTTTGCTGCATATTAATTTTTAATATTTTAATATTTGTGGAAAGAAATTATTCATGTCAGTTGAGTTTTTAATATGTTGACATGCAAGGCAATTATATTTTAATTCCACTGGCAACTGTGAAGATATGAACCCCTTTAGGTTGTAGGATGCCACTGTTTAAAACAAAGGTTCTGCCAGGACTTGTTTGGATTTTTGAGGGGGTATTTTTCAAATATACTTGTAGCCATTGAGATCCTCTAAATGAAAATCTCAGTTTTGACAGGAAAAATTGGACAGGAACTATTTTGAAAGACTTGACATTACTAGATTAGAAATTTTTATTCCAAAACAGTGCAAATAACAATTGTTATGAAATTTATGTTCACCTCATGTATAAAAGGGTGTATTACTTTAATTACCAAGAGAACATATTCAATGGAATAAGTGGAATATCCATTCTGTAATCAGCCAGTATGCAGAAAAAATTTGAAATTATATCAGTTAACCAGTTATCAATTTTTTCCTAAATTATTAAAATAAAAATTATTATTAATATTATTATTTGAAAAGCCCAGTTCTCCAGTCAAGTAATTGAAATTGTAGTCATGGGTCAACCAGGAAATCATTGCAATCTGCAGACCAAGGCTCAGTCATAATGATTGTGTAGAAAATTATTTGAAATAACAGATATATTCAGTGAAAAGTTAAAAAATCCTCATGAACCAAAAAAAAAAAAAAAAAAAAAAAAAAAAAAAAAAAAAAAAGCTGGAGATTGCAAAAGGTGTGGTGATTCCTGCAAATGATGAACAGTTGTCTCATTCTCCTTCAGAAGACGTCTGAAGAGCCTTTTTGTTCATGCTGGGCAGTCTGTCACAACGTCAGGGTCTGGAACAAACAAGAACTCGTGTGAAACAACTGCCCTGAACCAAAGCTATGGTAGTAGAAAGGGGGCAGTTTTTTAGTGATTCGCATTTCAGCCTCTTTCTCAAGGGCCATCAGATGCAGCATTTGTTGGCAAAGGCTCTCTCTCCTTTCTAGATCAGTTGAGGGTCAGGAATATCCAGCAATCTGAGATGTGTTGCGGTCAAACAGCAAGGACAGGAGATGAATTGCTAAACCCTAATTTGAGGCTGGCTATCTCAGCTCTAAGTTCGAAACAGATATTTCAGTTTGCAGTAAGAAAATACCTACTGTGGGTTTTCTGCATATCAATGACCTGCTCAGTTACATGTCAACTGTCCTCTTGTGTCTGCCCCATCTCCATTTCCCTGTCCTTGTCCCTATTCCATGCATCCCCCACCTTCCCCCTTATTGTTTGCCTCACAGATTCCTTTTAGAAATTGTCTTGCAAAGTTACTTCATAAGCCAGTTTGACATTTCAGGACAGTGACCCTTCCTCTGAGACACTTTTGTAACCATAAAAGTACCCATCAACACATTGGAAATTCAGAGGAAGTTGAGCTTGAGGGGGTATTGCTGAACCCTAAAAAGACAGTCAATTAACTTTTCCTCTCTGAAACACTGAATTGAAAGCAACTTTGAACACTTTGAGCTCAGCTGTATTTAAATGCTTAATGTTGACCATATAGATTGAAATTGCTCCATGACCCTCTCACCATTGCTTACATGTTCATATTTAAATTACTAAGGAAACAGACTGACCTCCAGTGCTACTCTTTAACTGGAACATCCACTTAACATTAACATAATAGCAGTATATAAATCTAAAACTTCTTGTAACTGGAACAAATTGCCCTGGGCATTCATATCCAGTTTTAGAATCATAGAACCATAGTATCATCAGGGTTGTAAAGGGCCTGCAAGATCATCAAGTCTAATCATCACTCCTACACCACTGTAACCTCTACATCATCTCCTGAAGCACCAGGTCTAACTGGTTTTCTACTATCCCCAGGGACAGTGATTCCACCACCTTCCTAGGTAACCAGTTCCAAAGCTTCACCACTCTTTCAGTGAAGAATTTTATTCTAATATCTACTCTGAATCTCCCCTGGTGCAACATGAACCTGTTACTTCTTGTCCTATGGCTGGTCACTAGGGAGAAGAGGCCAACACTCACCTCACTACAGCAATCAGGTCTCCCCTCAGCCTCCTCTTCTCCAGGCTGAACAGCCCCAGTTCCCTCAGCCTCTCCTGTTCTCCAGACCCCTACTCAGCCTGCCTACCCTTCCCTGCACCCCTTCCAGCATCTTCCTATACTGTGGTGCCCAAAACTGGACACAGTACTCGAGGTGTGGCCTCACCAAGGCTGAGTACAAGGGTAAGATCACCCTGCTGGTCACACTGCTCCTGATACAAGCCAGCATGCCATCAGCCTTCTTGGCCACCTGGGCACACTGCTGGCTCATGTTCAGCTGCTGTCAATCAGCACCCCCTGGTCCCTCTCTGCAGGGCAGCTCTCCAGCCACCCCTCCCCAGCCTGGTGATGCTGGTGATGGGGGCTGTTGTGGCCACAGTGCAGGACCCAACATTTGTTCTTGTTGAAGCTCATACCACTGGCCTTAGCCCACTGATCCAACATGTCTGGATCCCTCTGCAAAGCCTCCCTGCCCTCAGGGAGATTGACACTTCTACCCAGTTTAGTGTCACCTGCAAACTTACTGAGGGTGCACTCTATCCCCTCTTCCAAATCATCAATAAAGATATTAAAACAGGGCCCCAGCACTGGGCCCTGGGGAACATCACTCATGACCGGCTGCCAGATGGATTTAACTCCATTTAACACAACTCTTTGGACCCAGCCACTCAACCAATTTTTTTATCCGGTGAAGGGTGAGTGCATCCAAGCCCTCAGCAACCATGTTTCTCAGGAGTCTGCAAAAGGTGACCAGGAAGAAAATGCCTTTGTAAGAGTCAAACAATTCTAACGGGATTTACACCTTCATTAGTATGAAAAAGGAATTGAAAACCATCACTTTAAATTATTTCAAATGGATGATTTAAGAGAAATCTTTAAAAAGCATCCAGCAGTATTTTGGTAATCCAAACTGCATCCAAATAGTGCAATTTAATTAATGCCATCTTAAGTGTTAATCAAAAAGAGTGATGATCAATATTAATCTATTGGATTAGTTATTAATTCACATTCACATTAATCTACATATGAACTGTAGACTGAAAACTGGAGAGAAACATTTCAGATCTGACTTCAGGGCTCTTGTCTAGCTTACTTTAGATTTCTGGCAAATGGTTTCTTGCAGCTCTATTTATAGCTGCATCTCTAGCTGAGCTGCTTTTTATAAATGGGCTTGTTATCTCTTGGTGCTTGGACTAAACTACAAAAAAGCACTTGCACAGAGGCAAACGTGTCTCTGCAGGAAGCTGATGTAAGGCAGATGCTGGATTTTCAATTCCACTGCTTGTTTGTGCTGCACTGATTTGGCCCATGCTGCAGAAGTAAGAGAGCTCTAATTGGTAGAGAGACATTATTAGATAAGCAGGTGGAAATTGTTACAAATGATTAAAAAACCACAAGCACCCACCCAAGACTGTAGCATATAAATGCTTCCACATTGCAATAGAAGCAGGGGCTTCTATTATCCAGTGTGATAATGATGGGAGAGTAGCAGTTATATGGCAGGGATAGGACTTTTACATCAATAGACCTGAACCACTACATGGGTCTGTGATGCCCAAAAGAAGTGCTTGTGAAGATCACAGATCTTCCCAGAGGCACAGTAAGCATAGTTATGTGTTTGTACTGCAGCAGAACAAACATAAAGTGAATCTTGAAACCAAGAGCCAGATGCCACCAGGCCAGAACAGTTTTAGAGACGTTAGGAGACTTGCACCTGGGAGATGCTTACTTCCATTGCCCCCAGTACGAGTGCATGTAATAGAGATTTCCAATCCCATTGCCCAAAATCGCAGAACCTCTTGTTAAAAATCTGTGCCCGAGTCAGCAAGGAGCTGCAGGCTGAAGAGACCTCAAGTTCCCTCAGACCCGAGATACTCATTCTGATGGACACACCGCATTTTTGGGGTAGATTTATTCAACCTCTCTACTGAAAAATGGATTTCTGGATCAGTGCAAACAGCCAGGAGGGTAAGCAGATCCCTTTCAGCCAAGGCTTTGCTCTAACCTTCTTCCCCAGCTGCTAAGGACACCAAGGGATCTGCGAGCCGGCTGGAGAGGGGAGAGCCGGAGCCGCGGGCCGGGCCGCAGGTCAGGATGTCCCCTGAGATGGCTCCGAGGCCGCTGCTCAAATCTCTGAGCCCACAACTCCGTCTGGGTGCCCGCGAATCCACACTTCCAGGTTTAATACAAGACGTGGCAATGCCTGCAGCCCCCCTCACCCCCCGTGGCCGCGACCACTCTGCCCTAGCCGCGTCCGGGGGATCGGTTCCCCTCAGGCTGCCTCAGACTGGAGGGCTTGGCCCGGTGCTCTCCGCCTCGGCTGCGCGTTTCGCGGGGCTGTGGGACTCCCTGCCCGCCTCGCCCCCACCGCCCGAACTCTCTTTTCGCCTTGGGCCGCCGAGCGAGCTACGGGTGACAGCAGAGTGTTGCCGGGTTACGGCGGCCGCCCGGCAGCATGGCCTCCCCTGGCCCGGCGGCGCCGCCGGAGGCTCCGGGAGAGGGAGGGTCAGGAGAGGTATTGGACGCATTGGGTAGAGCGGTGGGGAAGAAACGGTGGCGACCCGTCTCTTCTCTCTCTGCCTTCAGCTACATCCCGCCAAGACGGGAAGAGCCTCCGGAGCTCAGCTATTTCTACCGGGCGCCCAAGGTGAGGGGGGAAAGGGAGTGAGCGGGGGGGAGAGCCCGATAGCCTGGCAGGGCCTGGAAGGTCTGGAGGGACGGGCGTGCTCCGTGGCTTTGTGTGCAGGGCAGGGACATTGTGCTCAGTCCCTGATGTGCAAGGGCTGGGCTCTCACGCTGAGGGACCTGGTCAGGCTGTTGTCCAAAAAGAAAATCCTCTTAATGTGTCAAAAAGCCAGAAGGAAAGCTGTGCACTGGTCTCTAGCAAGGCTGTCTAAATAACGGGTTGTATCTTCTGAGCATAACGTGTGCTTGCCACTTGTGGTTGGAAAATCGGGTAACATACTTGACTTTATCAAGAGAAGGGAGAGATATGGTTTGCTAAGGATTAAGGACCAACTAGCCAGATGATATCACCAGAACATGAGACTTCCTTAGGGGGAACACTAGGAATGGATAGGTTCCGTCACGAGGGTTGGAAGTGGCACTTTTGTTTTTTCTGGTAACACACAGTCTGAGACCCTTTTAGAAAAAAATTACTTCCATGTCAAGGGAAGAGGTTTTCAATGTTCTTTGCACAAATTTTCCACATGCTTAGCTTTAATAATTGAAAGAGCTGCTCAAAACAATAACATAAATATATTCCTGGGTAACTGAATGCTTCTGAAGGTTTTACATTGATACCTAACATGTAGTAACTCAATTAGACTGGCCAGCATCCTACTCCTCACTTGCTGATACATACTTATAGAATTGTAAGATGGTTGGAAGAGACCTTAAAAATCATTTTGTTCCAATCACGCTGCAGGGACACCTCCCACCAGACCAGGTTGCTCAAAGCCCCATCCAACCTGGCCTTGAACACTTCCAGGGAGGAGGAAGCCACAAATCCCATGGGAAACCTGTGCCAATGTTTCACCACCCTCACAGGAAGGAATTTGTTCCTAATATCTAATCTAAATTTACCCTCAGTATCACCCTTTTTCCTCATCCTAACTTCATATTTGAAATAAAAAAATAAAAACAAACACCTTCAGCATCAGCTGGGCTATCCATCCTGAGTAGTAAACATTTCTCTCTCTGAAGGGAGTCTTAAGAGACATTGAATTAACAGCTTTTCCACTCAAACATTTAAAAGCTCTGAAATGTCTATTATATCAATGTAATATACGAGCATTATGGCAGCATATATTTATTTATAACAATAAATACACCCCATGAATTCCCATCTGACGCAAGTGACAGGCTGCACTGGGCAGGGACACTGCTGAGCTGTGACTTTGCAGGTAGTGTGGCCCTGGGATGTGGGTCCAGTGCTGGGCATTAGAGAACCAGCAACACAGCTTTCCAGAACTGACTGGATGACCCTGCTAAAAAGCATGTAGATCTCTTGGTTTCAGCTCTTGAGACAAAGGTCAGAGGGCACCCGTGCTAAACAAAACACTGTAGGGAGAACAAGAGTAAGGCAGGTCAGAGGGCTGGCACAGTGCACTTTGGGGCTGGTGGAGCTCACAGTCTATCCAGTCTGCAGAATTAGCAACCATATGTTAGAGCTTTTGCTTATGAGTCTGCTTTTCACACTCCTGATGACCTCTTTTGTGGAAAATGCTGCTCCAGTGGCATGAAAACAAAAAGTGGTAACAGCTGTTTGATAGGTTTTTTCACAGCACAGGCCTCAGCCACAGGGGAGCAAACAGAGTCAACCTATTCCTCTGCACAATTAAGGATTTAGATACTTTGAATTTTTTTATTCGTACAGAAAGAGAAATTTTGTTCCTTTTTGCAGCTTAAATGTCTAAAACCAGCTGTGTGTCAGAGACTGAGGCAGAAAAAAATAAAGGAAGATATGCATGGCCAGAGGCCAGAAATTCTTGCCTTTTAATCCCTTGGCTGACACTTTCACCCTTGATCACTTTACCTAAATTATTCTAGACAGTTTGTGTGATGTTTCCTCTTCTGTGACATGGAGAAAGCTATTACCTATTTTATGTGGCTGAAATATTAATGAATGTTTGCAAAGTGCTTTAGCTTTAGTAGCAGTACACAGAGGATGCCCACCCTGAGTGCAAATTTATTGTCTGTTCTGCGTGATTCACTTGCTCTGTTGGGTTTAAGATAGTTTCCAACCAGCAACCCCTGGGCCAATTAAGTCAGCATTTAACAACAAAGAGAAAAAAACCCAAACCGTTATCAGCATATTGAGCACAGAGATGTTGTGTCTGTACATCTAGCAAAAAATCTTTCACAGATCATCTGGGACAGGGCTAGTTTTTAAAATAACAGTCTGGCTACCTATCTGCGAGTTCCAGAAAGGATGAATTATCTGCTTTGACATGGGTAACAAATAATGGAGAAATAATGCCACATTAATCATAATCACAGAATCATCCAGGTTAGAAAGGACCTCTGAGATCATCCTTAATCCACTGCCACTGTGGTTACCAGACCATGGCACTGAGTGCCACATCAGAGTCTTCTTAAAAATGTCCAGGGATGGAGAATCCACCACCTCCCTGAGCACCTAATGTCTGATTACCCTGTAATAAAAACAAAGGAGCAAATAACAATCTTGGTAGAGAGCATGAATGAAACTGGTGGTGTGAGGAGGAAAGGAGAAGCAAGGAAGCACAAAAATAATAGTAGCTGTAATAACAACCATCAGTATCGTTGAGGTGAAAGCAATATGCAGGGTGCTCTTTAATGTTCCTGAAGTGCTGTTAGGGTTGATACTTTCTGAGAAACAAAGAGGTAGAAGGGTTAAATATGAAAGCACTTCTCGTTGTGGAAGAACCAAGTAATGGAGGTATCCTTCCAAAAGAGTCTTGTGGTTACAGTGGTGCATCACTAACACTCTTGCCTATGCTTTCCTTTTAATGGAACCATTATAACCTTCTTGACCTGCTCTGATTTGACTATTTTTGGAGGATAGCATTGCAAATTGTAAGAGTCAAAATACAGTTTTGCAAAGGCTAAATTGGGCACTTTATAAAATTTTTAAAGATCCAACAAAATGCACGATGTTTCAAATCTGTAGTCAGTTGTGCACAAAACTAGTAATCAGTTTACGTGACTACCAGAAAACAGAAGTTTTAATTATGTTAATTAACAACTGACAGCATATTTCAGCAGAGGCATTTGCTTCTCTTTCCTTGAAAACTTCTTTGGTTTTGAAATTCCTTTTATTTCATTAATGAGAACTTCTTGATTGTATTTCATTAGCAGATCACAACACTAATGTTGCTTATTTGGATGCAGCAACAAGTATTATAAATACAATAGAATTCTGTCTTGGGATTTGCTTTGTTTTTATATGTGACAGGTACTTGCATATTACTCCTAGGATTACCACTGTGATGTGTTTCTGAACTATTCTCTAGTCTGCTTTCATCTGAAACTAAGTGGTGATTCCTTTGTCTTTCTTATTTTATATAGATACTGAAACATCATGCTTTCATTTTACATTACAGTGCCAAATCATCTGACAAATTTATGAACTTAAGGAAAATATAAAATTCAGAAAAGTAAAACAAGCGAACAACAAATGAAGCAGTTAAATTTCCAAAAGTTACAACACATTACAGGGAAAAAATGGGATAAATTGTCACACGGGAAATTTCAGAGCTGAACAGACTTAGACATGGTACCACATGTCATTAGGTGTTTTTATTGCAGACTATACCAAAGGAGTGCCCCAAACTTGCTAATGGTAGCTCAGTATTATTGTGGTTCCCGTAGTCTAATGCTATATGTGCACTGTTATTGGATATCGAGTTATTAAGTATTCATTTAATTATAAAGTTAAGCAATACATTAGCCATTTTTTTCCTTTTCTCAAGAAAGAAAATGTTTCCACTTATGACTCCATTTTTAAAAGAACGGAGGGTTACAACGAGCATCATCATCGATGTGACAGAACACATGCAAAAGGTCATGGTCTCAACATAAATGAGGAGGTAATCTTTGATAATTTCATAATTATCTTCTTTAAAGGCATTTTGATATGGCTAGACACTATAGCCATTGTTTTGCCCTTTACAATGCAGCCTATATGGTATCAAAAGCATCAGGAGGAGGACATTGTGGTCCTCAGCCTGAAAATTCAGGAACAAAAGCATTAGCCAGTGAAGACACCTGAGTTAACTCCTGGTCTTTGATATCCTGTAGATTTCCAGGGATCCTAACTCAACCACTCCCCTCTGACATCCATGCTCCCTTTGCCAGCATTTGCTGAGAGTCTGAGTTTCAAGGTGGTGAATTTATTATGCAATCTTAAGCTGATTGTCCTGCAGGAAGGGAATTCACAGGGAGCTAGTGCAAGGGAGGGGGCAATCAGAAGACCACTGACATGCCTGGAAGAGGCTGGACAGTGCCCTCGAGGCCAGCAGAATCTGGCAACAGGATAGATAGGGAAGTATGCAGAAACGTTTCTAAGCAGCTGCCTTGAAAATAGAAATACTATATATACTTATTAAAAATATATATTTTTCTGTGCAGCATCTGAATAATACACATATGAATTTGTGTGTATGTATTTATGTTTTTATACACATACACACACACAAAAAAAAAATGAAGTGCAACTTCTATGTGTTAATGGCCTCAAAATTCTGATGTGTTCACAGGATGTAAGGATGTGGGTACGCTTAAAATGACTTCCTGTACTGGTAATTGTATATGATGGAGATGAAAGAAGAGAGAGAGAAAAGTTAAAATTACTGTAATTGCTGTGTAATAGAACTGTTGAGATTTTGGGACAAAGGTCACTGCTTGTGATTCCTCTCACTATCAGCTATATATGCCAGAATTTCAATGTATAGCCATAATGCCCTTCAACTCTCTCAGACAGTGCAGAGAGTATTTAGGTGCTCCCAAAGGAGTCCCAGGAACGCCCTCTGCTGCCACCTGCTCACACCCAGTAAACTGAAAATCTGCATAAATTACTATTCCAATTAAAAATGAGCCCCAAACCCCCTCCTTCAGTACCAGCCCCAACCTCCAGCTGGGAAATTTGTGTAGAAACATCATCAGTGCAGAATTAAGGTTTCTTCCTGAGTGCGTGTCCTTTCAGTATCAGCATAATTGACTTTCCTACCAGTTTGCTTCCTAAAGGAAATGTGTATGAGCCAGAATTCATACCAGTTCTGCTTGCCAATGCACACAAGGGATTCTGCCTGAACAGGTGTCCCTTAATCCAGTCCTTTAATTAGCATGGAGACACACCAAACCCACAGCTGTTAAATGTCTCAACACGATCTTCCTGCACATGAGGTCACTCAATACTGGACTTGACTTACCCCTACTTAAGTGCAGATCACATACTCAATTCCTACTCTTTAATTACCTCAGTGGCCCTCACAGACTTTCTATAATAATAACTATTTTGTGAAACATAATAACAAAAAGGCCATGATTGACAGCTTTCCAGTACAACACTGAAAAGAGACAGGCTGAATCTATCACAGTACACTCTTTTCCTTGAAGTGGAAAAAACCTCATAACCACTGCATGTAAGCCCTTCATTTTCTGCAGTGCACCCATGGAATCCAAGAGTATCACAGAATCACAGAATGTTTAGGTTGGAAGAGACCTCCAAGATCATCCAGCAGAGTCATAGATACTCAGTTTAGCCACATGTAGCACAGTGACTGCAGCAGTGTTTGCACAAGGCTGCCATTGCTGATTGCAAGTGTTAATTCTGCTGGAGTTGCACGCTGCGAAGACGTGTAGTGGGATGCTTCCAAGACAGCTGTTAGAAAACCTGAAATCTGCTTAATCCCAAACCAGCAAAGATGAAATGTTGCTGTGTTGTGGTACCAGGGATGCTGATAACTGAATCTTACTTGCTTAATGGGAACACAGACCGTCAGCATTACATATTGCTGCCCATTTTTAGCACTGTAAGACCTGGGTAGCAAAGTTGTTCAGATTTCAGTAGAGAGATTCCATCATTACTTCTTTGTCAACATTTATCCACAACTGGGAGTGAGGAGGAAATTATAATTTATTTTTTTTTTCCTGCTCTTCTTGGCTTTATTTTTGTTCTGATGGGGTTGTAAGTTGGTGTACTGAATAGCTTTTAATAAGGTAGGCAGGAAGGGTAGGGGAAAAGTTGGGGGATGAATGGTTAGTTTGGAGTGGGATTTTCCTTTTGTTTGTTGGGTGGTTTTTTTTTGGGGGGGTTGTTGTTTGTTTTTTTGGGGAGGCTGTTTGGTTTTGTTTTCAAAAAAGGGTTTGCAGCATCTTTTTAAGAATCTCAGGTCTAAGGGCAGGAAATGCAGGGGCTTGTGTGCTTCACAGGTTCTGTCATGTAATAGTGCTGATATGTCTCAGACTTACATGTGTTGTAGCAAAGAAGTAATTTGTTTGCATCTGAACTGCGGTGCCATATCCACATTTAGATTCTCTTTCTAGGTGTCATTTATATTGTACAACTAGCTAAACACATTGGGGACCAAGCCTTACAGTGTTAGCCACTGTGCAAACATATGAGCAGCCTGATAAATCTGAGACTCCCTTTGTCTAGGGAAAGAAAAACAAAGAAATCCTGTCCTTCTCTTCTGACTCCAGAGCTCCCCATTGCTGTAGCATGGGAAAGAACTGCAGATTGCAGATAGTGATTGCATGTCACTTAAAGTGCAGTTTACTAAGAACAAGCTTCACATAAACTTTACTTAGATCATTTTTTGCCAAGTCCTCTTCCATTCATTGCAGAGCAGTTATTTCTGCAATCTTGCAGCTACAAATATTTTTGGTAAAACCTTTCCTTGAAGAAAAATATAGTAGTGTGTGCTTTATGTCCTTCAGGGAAAGCTTGCATGAAGTAGTGGTTGCTCAGGAGTTTTCTTCAGGCTTTTTTTTTTCTGTGCAATGTTTGCACTGAATTGTGCAAGGAGGGTAGATATTCCTGTAACAGGGGATACAATTTAAATGTCTCTTCTTTTTCAAATGCATCGTGCCACTCAGTGCACAAGAAAAAAAAAATTAAAATAAAATCTGTGCCACTTTCCAGTAAGATAGTGTTTAGTTTGCCAGCAACCACACGCCTCTGTATGCATATGAATGTGTAAAAAATTATCAGTCCACAGTAACTCATGGCACAGCTCTGTATTTTATAATCTTGTCATCTACTGATGCATTCATGGTTTATTAATATACATAAAAAAACTAGGTCGGGGATGGAACAGTAAGAGTGTAGATCACTGCTAAATAAATATACATACAGCAGATGCTGTACAGTTCTGTCTGTTCTTTTGCCCCTGGCCACAGCACATTTAGCAGTATGTAACTGCCAAGTATTCACTCCGTGATTTTCTTACAAGGAGGATTTTATATCTTCACAGGAAATGGAAAGACCTGTCCCTGTTTTGTCATCTTCAGAGTATGGGAGACGTGTAAATAAGCCCATAGAGCAGCCGTCCAAAGAATATGCAAGGTTTAATTATGTGCAGGCAGATTTCTACAACAAAAATGGAATCACCTGCTTATTGGAAGCATCTTCTCCAAGCCTGGATCTGTGCTAAATCGCTTGGACCTGTCATTACCAGCAACACTTACGTGGGAAAAAACCCAACTCGTGGCAAAAAGCAGTATGATGCATTTGTCTTTTCCTCTACATTTTAGTTAATGACAATGATTTGGATTAAAAATAGGATGAAACAGCACCTATAATTTTCTTCATGCTACTTCAAAATGCATGTCTTCTCCTTACAGCCTCATAAAAATCTCACGAAGAAGAGCATCAGCAAAACCATTTTAAGATACAAAACTGGAAATGAGACCTGTTGGGTCCACAGCCATCTCTGCTATTTTAGGCACTGCTTCTGCATAGCTATGCACAGACTGAACATTTAAGAAAGCTTTCACCTCAAAGTATCAGTGGTGACTGATGTCTTAATCTTTACAGTGCTGCTACAAAAGTGCTAGGTTTATTTTACCTGCACAGCAGCCTAAATGGGAATTTAACCCAGATTTTCAAAAATTAATGGGCTTCATCATAAATGGGCAAGTAAAGAAATCTGACTTAGAGAAGTGCTTATAAGTTTCAGTAAGACTTTTGAGTGGAAGTCAAGTTAAAGGGAACTTCTGAATAGCGAGCATTTAATTAGACAAAATCTGGGCTTAGATGATTTCAGGCATCAATTTCACTTTCACTACAGGAATGGTGTCTGAGGGATTGAACTGCTCAGGGATGTCACAGAAAAATAATCTTTGGTTCGGTATCCAATGCTGAAAAAAAGAAAAAGTAATACTAAGAAAACAAGCACTATATAGTTTGGTAGAAAGGATGGAAAAAAACTAATGATTTACACAGCAGTAATTTCAAAAGCATGTTTGGAATAAATGTCTAAACCTGCTTAAATGTTCAGTGCCTTGTGGGATCAGTGAATCCAGTACTGAAGTTACAACGTAATTTCAGGAGAAGTATCTCCTGCAGAGTATGGATGTTTGGTTCTCAGGAGCCATTGATCCTACTCTAGCTTAAAGCTGGGCCAGTTTGCTTAAAAAAAGGAAAAGCATTTTGACTGATCATACTAGAACAAGGAGTAGAAGTCCAAAGCTTTGAATGACATTGGAGTTCTGTCAGGTACTTACATATAGGAAACCTATATCATGTGTGAATACAGTGAGTCTCCTACTAAAATAACAGAAACAAATAAATTCTTAATCTTATATTATTCTTAATAATATTTATTATTATAAATAATACACTAGGCAATCAATAGCACTTGTTTGGCATGACACGAAATCAAAGCAAGAACAAAGTGAGAAGGAAATGTTTTCTAACAATACCAGAATGTCTTTTCAAAAAGCAGTATCAGATGTATACCACTGAAGAAGGAGATGGAATATGGCCATGTTCTAGACAGGTTATTTTTAGTTTGGGACAGTCAGTACAAATTACTTGGTTTAAGTAGTCTTACTGTATTTACAAACCATCTGTTTGAGAAACTACGGGAATGAAATCTGTTTGAGAACAGCACCGCCTTCTGGCCTGTTTAAGAAAAGAGCATCACCAGCTCACATCCATCGTGGAGAAAGGCATAGAATCATAGAATCGGCTGGGTTGGAAGGGTGAGTTTTCCTCTCTCATTTCTTAGCTTAAGTCACCCCCCTGCTCTTTCAGACCCTTCTCATCCTGCCTGGGTTTGCAGACTTTTCACAGGTTTTTCCTCCTACTACTTGTTTCTTACTCATTTCTGAGTGGTTGACTTCTCCTTTCAGTGCTCCATGTCAGAATACCTTGACAATTTCTTCTGTATTAGGGAGAAGTTCCATATAAAAGTCTGCTAAGACATTTCAGTCATTCTCCTTCAAAATCTCTTTTGCTAGTATAGCAACTGTTGGGTTACTGGTGTGCTATAAGCTTCCTATTACACTGTTGGAAAGTATTTCATCTCTCTTGGTACTCCCTAATTATCAGTTCTGACACACGACTATTGTGGGTAAGGGTTTTTATCTCCTTGGAGCAGATTTTGTATATATTTGTGTATTTTCATTATTATCCCATGTTACTATCTCATCCCTGTTCTACTAAACCAGTTCTAGTTTTAACTTCCAACTGTGAAGTCTCACTTTCTTATTACCCTTTGGTCCTCCCCTGGTAGGGTAGGAAGGAATAAGTGGGAGCAGTTTGGTTCTTTGGGTTTTGGTTTGCCCTGGCCACTAAATAGAAACACTATGTTATTTTCCCTTTGTCCACCTGTAAAGATGGATTATTGATTGATTGATCCAAGTTAGGTTCTGATGGAATAAGCATGCCCTAAGAGAATGTCAGGTTGGAAGGGATCTTAAGGATCATCTGGTCCAACACTTCTAATATTATTATTTATATTTTATGGCTCAGCACCCCATCAAGCTGAGACTTAAAACTTTCCAGAGTGGGGTAATTCACCGCTTCCCCTGGGCAACTATTTCAATGTCTGAAATGTCCTCAGAGTGAAAAATTTTCGTCGTGTTCAAACAGCATCTCCCCAGGAGCAACGTGTGCCCATTGCCCCTTGTCTTGTCCATCTGACTCCTTGTAAACAGGGAGCCTCCATCTTTGTAGCTGTCTCTTAAGTACTGCAAATTTGTAATAAGGTCTCCTCTAAGCCTTCTCTTTTCAAGGCTGAACAGACCCAGTTTTCTCAGTGTCTCCTTGTATGGCAGGTGCTCCAGTCCTCTGATCATCCTCGGGATTCTTCTCTGGACCCTACGATTCCATGTTAAACAGCATCAGGCCCCATATTAATCCCTGGGGGCTTCTACTTGTGACCTGTTGCCAGTTGGAGGATGAACTATTTACTATTACCCTCTGGTTCCAGTTCTCTGTTCCACCCTTCTGCTAGAATTTATACTCGCATATGAAAAAGAAATGCCTAGGGTACAGCTCCTCTGCTCTTCGGAGCACAAGTTCAGTTCAGGCTTGAATGGCAGGCTGTAAACTGCAAGAACTCCAGAAAACTTACATGACCCCATTTAGCCAGTTCAGCTACAACTGTCACCAAAATAAAAAATAGAAATAGTACATACCCAGAACCTAGGGTGGCCCCTACAGAGACAGCTGTGCAAATCCATTGCCCTGTGGCAGCAGTTCCTTTACACAGTGAAGTCAGTATTAATAAAAGTGCTCTCATTTTCTGTAAGGCACTGCTATTTTCCTACATCTCTTAATATGCAACACACAATGATACCGCATGTGCAACTACTGCAAATTTTAGTTTTATGAACCACCTGGGAAATCACACAAACAGTGAGGCGTAAATTGCCCAATTTTGGTTTTTTTACTGTCAAGAGAAGGCCTGACCCGTAGAGACAATGACACATTCTATGCATTCAGCACTTGCTGGTATCCTTGCATAGTCACATCTGTCCATTTGCAGTAGTGAGTGAAACCTGGGGAAATACAAGGGAAACACAGCACTGACTGTATGGCACTTACCCCTGTTGACTTAGAATAAATATTTACACAAAATTTAAGAAAATATATTGCTCTTTATTACTCTTTGTATAGCAATTGTTCCAAATATTGGAAGGTGTCACATTCAGCACCCCAAGTCATCTTAGGTGGAGTTATTTAGAAAACAGAAGCGTTCTTCCATGCACAGTATGTACACTTTACAGTACAGGATGTCAATTTCTGATTTAGTCTGATTTTCCAGTGTCAGCAGTTGAGTCCGTATGAGGGAAGATTTTTTTGCGTAGATATTCTGCCATTTTTGTGCAGTTCTGTAGGCTTTCTATCTCATAAAATGGAATCTGGAAAAGAAACAAAAATGATTGTTGGAAAAACTGTGTAAGATTGATGTTCATTAAGTAGAAGTAAAACTACACAAATATTTGTCTGTTTTTAAATTAGACATTTAATCCTAAGCATATTATTGGTTTGTAAATCATCGGGATAGAGATTACTGTAAAATGAAGAGTGATATCCATTACAGTGTAAACTAAGTTAAATATAACAGAGTCAAGCCTATTTGGTGATTATAAATGGAAAATAAAATCTCAGAAATCTGAAAGTAACTGTTTTGGTCCAAAGAATGTTTATAGATTCAATAGGAAAAAAAAAGGATACACTGTGTTGTGAAAATATTATTTAAAACACAAAAGCATTTTCTTTTTTAATACCTCTTTTTAAATTTGAAATTCAGATGTTTTTAAAAAAAGTATTTAACTAGAAATCCCAATTCTACTGAACTCTTAGACAACATTTTCATTTAAGTCAAGATTTGAACTTTCATCACTGTAGATAAGTACTCTGTCAAGCAGCTGATATTCATCAGAAAACACTAGTTGATCCAAGGAAGAAAAAGAATTTCTGTAACTCCCTCAAAAAGGCAAAAGCTAGGCAGAGAGAACATAATGTAGAAAGGAGAAGACTACATCTGCCCTGGGAAGTAATTACAACTACAATTTTAAGCATTATAAAATAATTTTCCACTTGTTTTGTTAGCCAGAGCAAAAGCAAACTCCTGTCTTTGGACTTTACCTGCACAACTTCATAGCCAAGTAGCTGGAGGTGTCTCTGTTTAATAGCTTCTTCTCCCAACAGATTGTGGCTATTAATGCAAAATCTATTTTGACCATCAATGCAGAGGGCAATTCTAAAACCAAGCACAAATGTAGTATTGAAAAAAGTTACTTTAGTCACCACAACTATGCAGTTCTCAAGAAGCATGATACCTCCCCTGTTAGTTCCTAATGGCTCCTAGACTTAGATGTTGTAAATGGGAGTTAGTTATTTCAGGACAATTCAAATTACTCAGCTTAAGGGTGGGAGAGGGAAAGCCTGAAGCTTAGTGAAAAAACTAACCTGGGAAACCTTACTTATTTAACAAAAATTACTATACAGTTAATATGAGTTTGATATTTTTAATGCTACTAGTGCTAAGCTGCTTGTATTATTCTAGAAAGAAAACCATACAAAATCCTTGTCTCAGCTTGAAAACATTTCAGCTAAATATGCAGCGTAGCAGCGTGCCTGTTAAACCAGTTAACTTTAAGCTAAATCTGTTTAAACCTGTGTGTATGGTAGGCAGCATCAAGATTATGTTTTTTCAATTTGGTGATAAATAACACAGGAACTTAGACCTGTGTTTAAGAGGAAGAAAGAGGGCGAGGGAGAGGTAACTTTGTGAACTCAAAACTCACTTAAACTGTGTTAAATCTATGCAGGCATGCCGAATTAGAATGAATTTGGTTTTAATTTGAAAATTAATTACAGAAGATCAAAATAATTTACCATGGGCCAAATCAGGACCACTTTGATCCAACTGTCACTAGGTAAAGAGACTAATTGTCAGACACTGGATAGCTGGAAGGCAAAGCAATGAGGAGAATGTACAGATTGTTAATTTTGTCAGCTTTGTCCTTTTGCCAGGGGTTTCAGTGTGAAACTTCAGCTCTGTTGAGGCCAACAGCAAAACTCCAATTAGTTTAAATTTTGCTGGGGTTTCACCAGCTGGGTTTTCGTTGTTAATGTTGCTATTTTATCAGTGGGTTTCTTTTACTCCCTTACCGTCTGTGTACTTCTTCACACTGAGCAGCAGGCAATACAAATCCTTCTTCATCTAATTTAATCTCAATATCTAGTGTATATGAAAAGAGAAATTACATCAAAACTCATGTTATATAACAAACTGTTTACTGCAATTCTTATTCTCTTACAGTTAATTATGTTATATATAAAAAAAAACAAACTATTATAATACTCCTGAACCACAGAGGCTTACAAAAGATGTATCTTGGCTATTTAACCCAAATCATAGATTGCCTTAGGTTGAAAGGGTCCTTAGACAAATGAGTGATAATTAGTAACACTTCATCCTTTCATAACACTAACAGCAACATAGTATTCTAAGTCCACTAAAATCCATAATGTAGCTAAATGGTCCTTTGGCTGGGGAGTCTGGCATTTTGAGTCTTTAGGGAAGAGACTCTCTCTCTCCCCCTTGCCCTCTTATTTATCTCACTAACTCCCTCATTTTATAGATGATGTCAATCTCCAAAGAGAGCTTGGGACCTACACCCTGCCACATTCAACCCCATGTAGAAGCTGAAATGCAGAATAATTCTGGAATCTTCCCCCTCTGATTTTTTTTAATCTCTCACCCCTACAATGTTCATGGGGTGCAAGAGGCCCCTCCCTCAACATCATACTTATCATCCACCTCTTCTGGGCACGTATCTTTATTCATCATTACCTTCTCTCAGTTTCCTTTCTTCTACATTTACTTAAAGTTCACAAAGTGTTTTCTGACTTCAACAACTTCTACAGAGTTTGGTTGGGTTTTTTTCCCCCATGCATAATTTAAAAGGCACACAATAAAATCAATAATATTTATTTCTGGAAAATAACTGAGGCTAAAGTTTTGACAGCATAAATACTCATTTTATCATTAATGTAAAGAAATATAACTTACCAACAGTATAGAAATACGGTGTTGATACCTCTGATGTAAAATACTTTCTTTTTTTCAATAAATAAAGTAATCCAGTCTTTACCCTTTTGAGGAGGTGAACATCTAGAGAACTGTGACGTCTGAAAAACTTCTTTACTCGATACTTTGGAAGGAGTTTGGGCCCCTGCATTATGACATAAAACCAAAGAAAAGAAAAAAGTTTATAACATATTTGCAGTTCTCATATTAATACAGCAAAATGTATTCTGCCCATTTCAAAACTAAGTCTATTGAGAGACTTACAGTCTGAGGTATGATCTGTTAAAATCTTAAAAGAAAAACAAACTGAACCAAAAAGAAAACCAGCCACCAGGATAGCCTCAGCAAGCACCCATGCTATCAAGCTGAATGTATCAATCAGGAGAAATGCTCAACTGTTTCCATTACTCTGCAGTCAGGCAAACATCAAAGTGCCTGGTGTCTTTTATGCTGCAAGACTTCTAAGCCAAACATAAAAAAGGAACAACTGCTGGAAAAGCAGTTGGAAATACTCAAAAAGCACTTTAACTTAGAGCTAGTCATCCTTCTCAAACTTACAAACAGGTTTAAATGCTTCATGTTTTTATCAAAGAAAATAAAAAAGCTGTTTCATCTTATTCCAATGATTTTTATGGGGAAGGCAGTCCCAAACTAATTATCAACAGGGCTGTAATGACTTTATCACCTCTTTTTAACATCAGATCTGGTTTAATGTGTAACATACCTCATAAAATGGGCATTCCAGGCTAATAGTCAGAAAAAGCTGGGTTAGCTGGGAAGCAACAGTTCTGTCCAAACCAGGTGGCTGAGCTGAAACAAGAATATTCACATTTTCTACCTTGTTGTGTACCTTCAACAAAGTATCTTTACACAAACCCTCATGCAGAAGTTAGGAAAAACTACTCCAGTCAATATGCAGAGAAGCTACTTGATCATTGTCATTCTTTATCATTCTTTGAATGAACAGAAAGATCAGTTGTGAAATGACAATAGTTTGAAAAATGAGGAAATTATTTACAGAAATATCAATAAAATACAACTAGCATGGTCTTAGTTAAGACTGTCATATTCTCTGACAAAAAAAGATGAGGATCTGAGAGATGCAGGATAATCTACAGGGGACAGTTCTGGATAATACTGAATAATTTCTGGAGACTTATCTACAAGTGTACAGTTGAAGCATCTTTTATGTTATGTGCAAAGTGCTATTACAGAATGGTAAAAACCTGATGTAGCAGAAAATGCTAATCATGCAGATCATCTTCTCAAGTTCATGTTGTGAACTTTGATCACTCTAGTAGAATACCTTTATTGATTTAAAAGAACATATTCAAAGTAACTGGTATCATGAGGTTTCTCATTTTTGAAGTACCAAAAATTTTAAAAGACATTCTGGTTTTTAGGATATGAGAGAGATCTGATTCCTAAAAATCAAATTTTTAATGTATTTTATATTGAGCAGCTAAATGCTGAGTGACCAACATTTCTAATAACTGAAAACTTTATCTTCTAATAGAGTTTTAATAACAGAGCAATCTCAGCTGAGATCTAGAAGAAGTTGCCTTCCAACTGATCTTTCTATAGTGGCTTACATCTCTATAATGCCACTAAGTATGCTTTACTATCTGACACAGAATTACTTAAAATCTATAGCTTATAACTGTGTCATTCATAACAGGTTTGTGTTCAAAAGTGTTGGATTATGTAACAGTGAGAGCTAAGGACAGGCTACAACATGGGGGATGTTCTAGAAGCTTACTACATCAAGATAAAAAATAATTGGGTGAAGGCAGCCCTTGCAATTCAGTCTTGGAAGCAGCAGGTGAGCTGATTCTGAGATCTCCTAAGCAAGACAAGATAAATCATTAGGTAGATTCTTAAATTTTATACTGCTTGCTTACTCAGTATTGTAAGACCAGTAAGGCCAAGGATGAGACCACAGTGGTCTTCTAGAGGTGGAAAGGAAAGGAGCTCAGGGCATGGAAAAAAGACACAGTAAGTCTCCGCCAGACCAGGGCAAAGCACCAATCTTTATATCCTAGACTTCCATTTATATTTTTTCCTACATAATTAAGAAAAGCAATACACACCTATCCTTAACTACTCACATTTTTGATACTATTATGTTGTACTGGTTCAGATCACACTTCTCGTTTAGTTAAGCCAACAATTATGCACTGAAAATTAATTTTTTTCATTTTTATCCATTTACACTTTTCAGTTTCACAAGCTGATTACAATACAGTATGAAAGAGAAATACAACTAACTTGGAAGCAAGAATACAACACAATAATCCTTATCCTGAAAGAACAAGAGTAGAGATGACAGCAGAAGCCCATATCTGGTTCTACCTTACCACCACCTGAAAAGCTGGACATGGCACAGGCAGGTGGAAAATGAGTAAAATGCCTAAGAGCCAGTTCCAACCCTTAGGAGTATGAGAAGCAAGTAAGCAAAACAATTGTGGGAAAAGAAAATAATACAGAAAGTGAAGTTACTTGCCCAAAACAGCAAAGCAAATGGGGGGGCTACACCCAGAATAAAAGTCAAGACTCAGGACTCACTATCCCGTGTTCTACCTTGATGCCACATTCCTCGTGTGGCAAACTTCACAGTGTAGCAGTTTAGAGAAAAATGAAGCCAGAATCACTGTTATATTTTACATCACTCATATCATTCCAAGTATCAGTGTCATTCCAAAACCTACCACTTTTGATCTCAGTCTTGTTAGTTCCATAACAACTAGTCTTGGGTTAGTCTCACCTTTCCTAGGGTTACCAGTCTCATAGTAACTTAAGTCTCACTTCACTGAGAGTTTTCACATGGGTCACTGTGTAGGCAAAAAAGTGTAAACAGCCACATTTACCACACATAATAAATTAGTATCTATAAAGCGTATGAGACAAAGGACAAACATGGGGAAAACCTGGGCCAGTACTTTTTAGAAAAGCAGCAGGATTAACTGAAATAAAATTTTGAAGGTAGTTACTCTCTTTGAGATTGTACAGGGCAATTTTCAAACTCCTCTAAATGATAAAAACTGAAAGACAACTGCAGCTGTGACTAAGAAGCGACAATCTTCAGAGTTCTGATCACTAATCCCTAGGTCACTGTTGATTTAACAGATGTAACTGATAACAAATGGGTTCTTGATGAGAGACATACCATGTAATAATGAAATGCAAAACACAGCAAGAGAAACTCTGCTCCTTACCTTGAAGCTGTTGCAGAAAATAGGGACTAAATATTTTTGGCAGAAAATTTACTGGATAACGTTGAATAAGGACACAGGAGTGCAGCAGGTTCAGCAAGGTGTGAGGCTGAAAGTGACTCAAGCGACTATGCAGGATGGTTTCAAGCTTCCTAAACAAGGAAGAAGCACTTGGAGGTTGATAATTAAGAATCCCAAATGGTACAATACAATCAGCAATCTGGTCTGTGGTAAACCCGTCAGCATCAGAAATGAAAACTTCTGCCACTGCATCAAAGATGGGCTTAGAAAGGATCATCTTCTGGCAGCAGTACTGCATGACCGTGCTGACAGTTTGAGGATGCATGGTAAAGACAGACTTGGGAACATGCGTTTCCAGAGCCTCTGTAAAAATTTGTTCACGATGTCCGAAGTACAGGAAGGCTTGCAGTACATTTACCAGTTCATCACCTGTGAAATATGGAATATGCTTCACAGAATGTTTACACAGTGCTGCAACTAAGGAAACTGCCTGAGTCTGATGAAGAACAACCAGTGAATTAAGTATTATCCTTGTGAACTTTGGACTTAGCTGGGAAACTAGGGTTAAAGTGACATTGTTTAGTCTGTTTAGCAAGTCTTGGAATTGTTCCCCTTCTCCGACAGTCATCTGCAGCATCTTATAAGTCATCACTATTTCCCTAGGACTCCACTTCTCAATGTCTCTGTTTTTCATGTGGTTCACAATTCGTTCCAGAACTGCGGAACTTGAGCCTTCCAACTGAAGCAAACTCTCTCCAAGAGCACACAGATTTTTAACAGTCAGCTGCCCTTTCCCAAGCCGTTCTTCACCCTCAGAAAGCAAGCTTGCCATCAGCGTACTCTGCGGGTCTATACGTAGTTTTATCAAAGCTTGCAATGCGTTCAGCAGCCCAATGTTTGACAGTTTTGAGGATTCAAATTCAAATTGGAAGCACAATGCCCTGAAAACATCATTCCCTAGCACTTCTTCAGGGTTTTTCAGGCCGCTGTTATCCACTTCAACTTCAGAAATCCTCTGCAGGGCTCCTGATGCCATGATATCAGACATGATTTCCAAAGAGCTAAGAAAGTCAAAAATCTCTTTTGATGTACCAAGGCTGTTCAGTTTCTTGAAAAACAGCTGTTCATCCATCCACCTTTTACCAGATTTAAGACTGCTCTCAGTATCTCCACAAAGATGCACAGGTTCATTAACAGAAAGAGACTGTATCTGCAATTGTATGTGTTTTTTTCTACAAAACATATACTGAGATTTGTCTTTGAAACATAGCATCCTCATGGCTACAGAGCTACCATTCTGGGGCTTTCGCTGCCCACTGATAAAGCTCAACCTTTTGCTTAAGGTCATCAGAACAGACCTGCTTACTGCTGTGCTTGATGAGTAAAACTGGAAACTTTTTTGGCTAATCAAAGCCATATTGGCTCAAGTAGGTTCACAACATTTACCTGGAGAAAGAAAAAATACATATAAATTGCAAATCACCATGTAATTAAAATGCAGTTAAAAAAATAATCCCAAAACATTTAGTGGCTGGACAGGACTGGCATGATCCCTCCTACCACGAACACCAATGCAAAGAGAAGAAACTGTGGGGAGCGGCGGGACCTGCGTGACAGGTTGCACAAGGAATATAAGGGATGGAGGGGGAACACGCCCCACGCCACGTTTCCCCAGGCAGAACTACCGAAGGTGCAGAGAGGGGCGGCAGAGAGAGGCACGGCAGGGACCCCCGGCCGCAGCCAGCCAAGGGGGGATCGCAGCCGCGGAAATGGGATGGAGAGGCGAGTCTGACACAGGCCGGGCGGCACCGACGGGGCCTCTGCGGCTCGCTCCCCACCTCAGAGGCCCAACGGGACAGGCAGCGTCCGCAAGCACCGCTACAGCGCGTCCTCCCACCCCAGAACCCACTGCTGCCCGCCGTGGGCCGGGGCATCGCTCTCCCCGACTCCGTCCTCCACCTCCCTCCGGCGCTGAGGACTCCCGGCGGTGCCAGGAAGCGAGCGGCGGGAGCAGTGATCCCCTCACCTCAGCCGCCATGACGGGCAGCGCATGGGCTGCCGGGAGCTTCCGCCGTTCTCCAGATCGCTCCGGCCGAGCACCGGGAGCCGCTCTCTGCTACCGCGGGGCTCGTCCCGTCCCGCCCCGCCCCTGCAGAGTCCTGGCTGCTGGCAGACGCCCGAGGTGGCGCGACGGAGCCTGAGTGGGTGTGGGGGTTTTGCCTCAGGAGCCGGATATTTCTCTGTGTACGTATGGATCAAAGCGCGCGTCCTTCGGCGAAAGCCGTCCCGCTGGCCGCAGGTTGGCGGCGGTGCCGGGTACGCTGTCTGAGGGACCGCGGGGATCCGGGCAGCAGCGAGGCGGGGAGCGGTCCGGGCCGTCCCGGGGCCTCTCGGGGAGGCTTCTGCTGCTGCAGCGGCGGCATTCAAGCCTCCGGTGGGGAACGGGGCTTTGCTCCATGAGATGACCGGGCTTGTTCGGGAGCGGCTCTCCCCGTTCCCTGGGGTTGGGGGTTTTGGTCTAACCTCATTTATCTGGGCGGGAGGTCAAGCCCGGGCCTGGAAAAGTTTCACGTGCGGGTGTCCCGCTGCTTTCACTGAAGTTCTTCTGTGGGCTTTGTGTTTGTCTTGGTCCGAGAGTTTGAAGTGATGCCGAGCAAAGCACTAACTTAAAAAAAATGGCAGGGGAATGGCTCCGAAGGAAAGCATGGTCCCACAATGCGGTCTGAAGCCACACGGGGGTGTGTGGAGCTGCCGCAGAAGTTCCTTGCGTTGTTACCGTGTCCGCAGCCATGCAGTCTCACTTTTAGGACAGGCTTGGTGTATGAAGTGGGAAGTCTGGCCGGAGTGTGCAGCTGCATTGCTGCTCAGGCCAGGACATCTGGTTCCCTGAAGAGAGATGGCGTGTTTGCTCCTGCAGGGGGTTGCCATGTGGAGCCAATGGACTCCCTGCTAATCTTTTGTGGACTGTTAGTTTTCTGACTCCTCGGTTATCTGTAATGTAGAATTTCGGCCTTATTTCCATGCTAAGCTCTGGGTTAAGCCTGGATAGCTTGTGTTGTTTTTCCAGTTTAAACCTTGCATTGCTTTTTAATGCACAAGTAGCAACACATCAACAGTTAAAGGCTGGTGTCCAAGTCAGAGGGATGGTCTGGAAAGCTCCATCGTCAATAATTTTTTCATTTTTAACTTTTTTCCCCTCTTTATTTCAGTTGAACTCATGTCCTGTTAATGAGAGTGGCATATGGCCTTTGAGTGTATAGTGCAGCTAAGCAAGAGCAGGGCAGGCAGTAGGCTCATCTGAGTGCAAGTCTGTGCCTGGCTTGTGATTGTGTTCATCTGCAGGTAGGCATGGCTAATTTTCCCTTCTTTTTGCAGATATGACTTGATCAGTTTGTTCATGAAGCTCTTCTGGTTGGGCAGTATGTTCATCTGAGAGCAAATCTGTGCCTGGTTTATGATTGTGTTCATCTGCAGGTAGGTAGGCATGGCTAATATTCTTTTCTTTTAGCAGATATCACTTAATCAGTTTGTGCATGAAGCTCTTCTGGCTGGTGACAGAGGAGATGCTCTAAAGAGAGAAGGTCCTCAGCTTGTGTAGTTTTGGTCAAATCAGGATCAAAGGATTTTATTGATCTGTTAATGAATAATTAACTGTCAGTTAAACTGCTGTTTAACCAGTTAATTGAACTTTACATTTAAGGTAATAGCCACAGTGCAATAAACACAATACTAAACACTTAGAAAATGTTATCAAATGCACTCGGTTATTTAAAAATTCTTCTGTATCTAATTCCAAGGAATTGTTTAATTGTGACCTCTTCCCTTGCCACAAGGACACATTCATACACAGTCCCCTCTCCCAGGGGGTATATGTTTCAAGCCCAATCTCCTCTTCCAAGTTCTCTTTTTTTCATAGGCCTTAGGTGGGAGATGTAGTTGCTCTCTCACCTGTGTGTCTCTATGCAATCTACTAGTTCACTCACCAGGGAGAAAGCTCCCCACAAGTTCACATAGATGCACAGGAGATGAGGGTAGCTGCTTTTTCCACTCTTTGATGTTAATGTACTAGATAGAGTGGAAGCACCTCACAGTTTGTTATGGCTCTTTTAACTGGCCTAGGCAGAGGTCATGGTGCTGATTGGGCAACATGTGGCTGTGTCAAACCACACAGTGACCATTTGATCTTTCTGTTGCCCTTTTGTCTCCCCATGCTATTGCAATTTTTCATTCTTTTCCCACACATCTTTCTGAGCTTTTGTTCAAAATCTATTGATAATCCCCTGGCTCTAATGTTGCCTGCTTACCCTTCCACTTCTTGCTTGTAGAAGGCCTCTATGCTATTGTGTGATCCCAGTTGAAAATTTACTGTCTTTCTCCCTTCTGAAGTATGAGAAAGACTACTAATAAAACTGTTTAATCTTTACTGGTTTTCTCCATTTATTGTCAGGCATTGCCACCTGCTGACAAGAGATTATTAAGAATTAAGGTGAAAGAATTAAAAAGAATTAAGGTGAAAACATAGCATGTGACTGGAAAGAATTTGTATTACTACAGGTATCTGAAATTATTTAAATTGTATTTCATCTGAATGGTCATAATTTGTGTGTCATCAAGTTTATTGGTGTTTCTTTTGGAAAAGGCAGGTGAAGAATAATTTTGTGAATCATTTTGGTGTGTATATCTTCTGTGCACATGCACATGAAGCCAGTTACTTAAATGGGTTTAATTAACAAGATTGCTGAGGCAATTAAGAATATTTTTAGTAATACAGGGTAATCAATTTAAAGTGAAAACTGTAATAAAAATATAGAACAAAGTACAATGAAAGCCTTAAAATATTCTAGTAATTACATTTTTGATGGAATTCATGTATGATACAGCTACTGTGTTACTCTCAAGAAGCTATCACCCAGTTTTACCACTTTTGATTTTTAAGTATGCTTAAAAATAACTCTAATAAGAGAAATGTTACACAATACTGTGAAATATCATATCATATCAATAGAGTGCAGTATTCCTCTTCTACAGGTGAGTTATGCTTGAGCTGAGCTTAAGAGAAGCTAGGAAAAGATATGCCTCAAATTATTTAGCCACAGGCTTCCATAAATCAGTGTGTGTGGCTAGCACACTGAATGCTTTGCATAATGGAATTTGCATGTGAGAAAGTGGTGAGGTACAGCAAACTTGGCCTGGGCATATAAAAAAATCTGAAGTTGGAAACTGCAAATTATGCAGTTTCAATTATAGGTATTTGAGTTCTACTGCATCTCCATCACAGTGACAAAATATTGACAGAAGATTAATTTGTAATATATGTACATGAGACATTCTGCTCATCTCACTCACTGCTTCTTGAAGTTGTCCTTAAATTTGTTGTGTTCTGCCTGTGTCAAAGTCATGAAAAAAATGTTCTTGCACTTGAACTTTCATGGGACAGGGAATGGATAAGGATGGGCCTCTCATTCATCCTGCTGCTTGCAAGATTTTGTTGGGGTGTAGCATTTTACATTACAGTAGATTTCTCTAGGATGGTTTCTTCTTTTTAAGAGAAATAACCCAAAAAGTCAGTTCTGCTCCTGCACTTGTATTAGAAGTTCCTTGTTGAAATATGAAATGAAGAACAAAGCAAAGATGTAGTGGACAGTAAAGTATAAGGACATTCAGTAAAAAATACTGATTTAAGAAAAAAAGAAGCAGAGAATTTTAATTTACCTTTTTTCTCAGGCATTGTATTTTGACTTCACTAGCTCTGTGTTTCGTTTTGTTTTACTTTCAAAGGTGTCTCAGAAAAGCACCGTAGTAGTCACCGACTTAAAGTGGAAAATACAACTTACATAATAAAAATAGTATTTCTTTTAATGAAATTAGTTTCTCTACTGTATTGTTTACAAACTGTACTCGATATTGGACATATTGTGGTATTACTGTAAAATCAAGGCAGTGCAGCTCGTACGTTCTTCGGAACCTGGCCTACAGGTTTGTTTGAGAGAAATGGCTTCTCTTCAGAGCAGATGCCTTATTACCAAGTTAAGCAGCAGTACTGCTATCCTTTTATCTCATTAGAATCTGATAAGCAAAGTAAAATATTGCTGTTCCACATACAATAAATTCATTTTTTTATTCCTTCTTTTTTCCCCTGCAGTGTCTTTATTTTAAAAAAAAAGTGCTCTGTTTTGGAAAATGTGCTGTGATTTAAAAAGGAGGTTTTTGCTCCTCTATGCAACACAAAAGGGGCAGGCAAAAGCCATAGCTGAGGAGATATGTCAGCAAGCAGGTACCCATGGACTTGAAGCTGATATGCACTGTATAAGTGAGATGGACAAGGTGAGATACTCCATGCTGTTTTGAAAAAAAAGGTATTTAAGAGCTGCATTTTTCTTCATGTTCTTGAGTGATAGCTGTTGATGTTGAAGGCAGTGCATCTGAACCCATTTAACATATGCTGTCCAGTTAAAATTTTTTTTCTTATGAGTCAGTAATTTGGACCAATATTCACAGATGCTCAATAGCCATCTACCAGTCCTTCTTGTAATTTTTCTTATTGAAACAGTAAATGAATGTGGGTTTGATCTCTCTTCTAACAAATGTTCAAATACTTCTTGAAAATTATTTGCATATGATTTGCATAATGTATGAATTCTCTATTTACTGATCAATTCTCCTGTTGTTATAAATTACACCTTTTTCTTTCCTGTTATTTTTGTGTTGCATTGAGGTCCTGTGTTGTATTAAGTGTGGGCTCCAGCATGACCCTGAGCTTTTGTGAGTTCTGTTTGAGCTGCTCTGCATGTGCACTCATTCCAGTTCACACTCAAGAAACATTCTAGGAAAAAAAAATCTTGATTGCAGCAAGGAAGTAGGTTTTTATTATTTGCTGTTATCCAAGGGTAGACATCTGAAAACTGGTAAAGTCTTATCTGTAACTAAAAGCTATGTGGACTGTAATTTCCTTCATAAAGTACTTTCAATTTTATGTCCTTAAACAAAAATATTTTTAAAAACCAACCAAACTAAACTTGATAGCATTGTATTTCATATGAGATGAGCGGGAAATAACACCTAAACGGCTTTTTCAGGCACTTGAAAATATGAGAAGTTTATAAAAAGAATTTGGTTCCCTTTTAGCAACTTGCTTTCTTGGGGTTACGCTACATGTTGGGTAGCAGGACACCTTTTGAATAAATGTTCACGGATTATGTAGCAAAGTTCTGTGAAGAGACTTTTATGAAGCCAGCAGGGAATGTGAAGATTCACCTTGTATTCTTCCGTTTCACTTCTACACTTGACAGGTTTGGAGATTAGTTTCAGGAAGGCAGCAGGCAGGATATTTCTAGCCCTGTTACTGGCCTGCCACTTGGAATAAATCTATTTTGTCAAATTTGGCAAGACATCTCAGAACTGCAAGTTATTGATGGACTAGAAAGATGTTCTGAAGTGAGAATCTGGGAATTGAACATTGAGGAAAAAAAGTAATTTCTGCAGCTTTGTAGGTTTAATCAGTTAAGCTTTTCCTTACCTTTTGCAGTAAATGAAGAGAACTTCTGAAGCTGAAGTGTAATTGGGAAGAGGAAGAAAGGATGGCATAGTGTACTGGAGTTATAGGTTGCTTGAATTTGATTTAGCATCCTTGTGTGTGTGAAGTTCTTTGTGCATGTTAGATCTCAGAGTTTATTCCACAATATGCACAGTTCAAGTTTCTCTCTTAGGTGAGAAAGTAAGAGGTTTCTTTTTTGTCCATTTTTGTCAGTTAGAAGTCCTCTCTTTATGTGGCAGCTGTTGGGTATTTTTCAGACCTTGTCATCACTCACAGATGATGGCCTTGCTGTCCTCAACTGAGGAGTACTTTTGATGGTCAAATAAAGAAATGGACAAAGGTGTAACACTAAGGAAATAGAAAGAAGTGGAAGGGAGAGTAAAAAACTTTGTAATTGTTTAAGCCTCTTGTTACTGTAGTAATATATCAGACCTCCCAGTTGACACAAATTAATGCAGGACATCTGTTACCAAATGTTTGACTTCAAAAAAGTCTTGACTTTCAGAGGAGAATGTGCAGCGGACCAAGCAACATTTTAATGATCTAATTATAACTGTTCTGATACACCGCTTTTTACGGTGTTTGTATTTATTCTTTTTAATGGAACAAAGTTTAGTGTGAGGTCTTAGTAATACAAGTAGACTCTTGCTTTTTTTTAGTTGAAGAATTTACTCTTGTCTATAAGTGTGGTTGTCACTTGTGACAATGCACTGTAGAAGCTGTTGTATTTATACTTACCAATCAGCTGTGGAAGTTTTGAAAATCTGGGTTACTGCAACAGGACTCTTAAGGCCTCTTTTTTGTACAAGTTATAGTTCAGTTTTGGAAGTCTGGGGGGTTTGTGGGTACTTGGGGCTCACCTGAACTTGTAAAAGACAAAATCTGTGGAGCATCTCTGGACTTACTGAAGTCTGGCAGAATACTTGAGAAATATCCTTGCATGCTTACTGACTTCTCTTACCCTGCCTTGTGGCCCTGCTATTGGCCACTGTCAGAGGCAGAACACTGTTCTAGATGATAATTTAAGTTGCTCAATGCAGCTGCTTGTAGGTTCTTCAGGGAGGTTTTGGAAAAAATGACAACAGCAAAACCCCTTGACACTCTTTCTTTGTGTACCGTTTTTTGGATTTTAGGTGTGAAGAGTAACTTTTTGCACAGCTTGATGAGGGAATAAGGTTTGAGTGATTTATTTAGTTAAGTGATTAGAATTTATTTCCTCAAGTTTTTTATTTCCTTAAGTTTTGAATCGCTTTCCTGAAACTGCTTGAAATGAAACAAAGCATCTTTTGCAATCTTTCTATTTTCTCATAGCCCTACTACTTTATTAAACCTAGAACTCTGGAAGAGGATTTAGATGAAAATCTACAGAAAGAAGGAAGCTTGAGTTGGTTGCTATGGCAAAGTGGAGGCTAAGGAGTGACCTAAAAGCAGACCTGCTTGAGCCACTCTTCTTGATAGCAGAAATCCATACAACAGGAAGCAGAATAGACTGAGTGCTGCCCGATAAATTCATGTTTGTCACGAGTGGAGAAGTTCTACTAGATGAAGAGGCTGCTCAGAAAAGTGCAATCTCTACCCTTAAAAATTTTTAAAATTTAGCAGGAGTCATAGCTGACCTAGTGCAGCATTGGCATTCAGTCCCACTTGGAGCATGGGATTAGAGCAGGCACCTCCAGTGGTCACTCCCAAACAGCACGTCTGTGATTCTGTGGAGCTGCATTTCCCATAGTTTGCTACCCACGAGATTCTAAACCCATAGCCTGTAGGGTTGCTACAAAAGAGGATGTTGTCTGGGTAGCCTGACAGACAGTTGGCCACTGGTGCTGCAGCCTGCACTCAGTGGAAAGCTGAAATTATCAAAGAAACAGAATGATTTTTACTTGAGATGTAGGAAATGAACCTGAACTGGTGGAACTGATGCTCAGTCCCAAATGTATAGCGGCAACTTGGTGACCTGGGAGTAGCCCCCATAAAACCATGGGAAATGTGAAAGGTTGGGATTAGCAAAGGGGAGAAGAACTAATAGGGGGCAGAGGGAAGAGGACAAAATGAATCAGACTTGAGAGCACAGTGACTAATTTTCTTTGTTTCCCAAAGTATGGAAGTTTATTTTTTGTGGCAAAGACGGGTGTAACATGAAAGTTATCAGGCAGAACCAACTGATCCCTAATGGAACTTCAAAATGGTCCCCACTGTTTGTGCAGCCCTTCCCCAGTTACCTGTGTGAATTTATCAGGATTATGGCTAACTGTGCAATAGTGATTGTATAGACAGATCTACTTTTACGACTTGGTAAAGCAGGTACTGTATAGGTTGCTTATTTAAGCTGAGTGCAGTTGCTAGGTATTCTTCACATGTGCATTATCCTGCTCAAAATGCTGCCCTTTGGTGTTTTTGGAAAGGTTCGTAAGGTAACTGAGATTGTAAAGGACTTCATGAGGTGATCTTGCAGCAGGGTCAGCTGAGGTCAGAGCAGGTTTCTCAGGGCTTTACCTAGTCTGGTCTTGAAAACTCCCACCAAGTTGTAAGTTGCATCTCCCCAAGTTACTTATAATTACTTCAAAGAATTACTTCAAAGACGTTCTGTGGTTTAATACAGGAAAAATGATGTTAAACCTTTTCAGTGTGCCTTTAGGAAAAAGAAAGGTGGAAGATAATACCTAATGCCAGAAAGAGATATCACATGGCACCTTGTAACTTTGTTCTCTTACTTGTAGTACAACCTGGAAACAGAAAAGGATCCCGTGGTTATTGTTATTTCCACTACCGGTACCGGAGACCCACCTGACACAGCCCGCAAGTTTGTAAAGAAAATTCAAGACAAAGCCTTGCCACCTGGTCATTTTGCACATCTCCAGTATGGATTACTAGGTGATTTAGTATTTTCCATATTACTACAGCACTTATCTGTCAATTAATTTTTATGGGTTTTTTACTTCTGTATATGTCGGTTGTTTGCTTTTTTAAAAGTGTTTATAAAACATTTTTTTCATACCATGAACAGGTTTTTGTTTAATGTTCTCTATGAATGACAGAGGAAAAGTCACAGAAGTTATTTAAATTTAAGCTACATTTTTTTACAGTTTAGTTTTCTTTGCATAAACAAAATACAAGATATATATATGTAAGTTTTAGTTTCATGTCGTCTGTATGGACTGGATGAGTTTACTTGACTTTGCAAATAACTGGGCACTTTTCTATTAAGAGGGAAAGGTGGTATAAAATGTTCTTTAAAATAAGATTGTAAGACCATCCCCTTATATTACATTTGCAATAACCTGAAATTTTTAATGTCATACTCCTCAATAGAAGGAATGTAACTTCAGCTTGCAAATTGATGTGCAAAATACAGATCTGTCAAAATGTATCTGATACATCTTGAGCTGGAGCTAAGGTCAGTTTGTTGATCTCTTAAAATTTTACATCCTCCATGAATTTAACTCCTGAGCCCACTGACTTTTTAACTGATAACAAAGAGAATTTTCTATCAGAACATTTTCATGACTGTTAAAAGTCAGAAAATCCAGTGCAGTGAAAATGCCTTCTACAAAGAACTTTCTGATTCCTGGAGAGGAGGATGTTGGACCAGATTTCCTTATGCATGTTTTCCTACATTTCTTACTTCATATTTAATTTCATTAAAATTACTCATGTTTTTTCCAAGTTTCCATTTTTTCTGACTTACTCATAATACTCTCTCCCATATGTTGTTTACATACATTAACAATTTTAACCTGAAGGTGAGAGAATTTCTTTTGGTAGTTCACATAGTTTATCAGTTTTACAGTTTTCTTGTAAGAGAGGTTTTGTGTTTTTAAAAGCCTCAAACTAAAGCAACAATCTTCTGAATTATGAAATACTGAAAACAGCCTTTTCAGAGAAATTCTGTATTTTACTTTTGTTAGGGAGGAACTTTTTGATCTCTACTTTGGGACAAACACAATCTTTTTTTGAAGGCCATAGAAGCGTCCTGGTAATATGAATTTTGCTATATCAGATTCTTCTGTTAGCCTAAAAGAAAATCCTGTGTTGTCTTTGCAGATTTTTATGTAGCCTGACTTGACACAATTCCTCTTTTCTTGTCTTTGCTAGGTCTGGGGGATTCAGAGTACACATTCTTTTGTAATGGTGGAAAGACAGTAGACCGACGACTTCAAGAACTTGGTGCCCAGCACTTCTACGAGACAGGATTAGCTGATGACTGTGTGGGGTATGAGTTTGGGTTTTATTTCTTCAAGGTGCAGTAATCACATATGAATTTGACTAAACATTCTGAAGTCTTTGAAATTAGTTGAACCTAAATGCTCAGCACCTCATAGCAATGAATCCTGTCGGAACGTGGTATGCCTTTCCAAGCTCAATTGCCATGAAATACAGCTCCATTTTTAAAGTGTGACCAAATGTGTAATGCCAGGAAAACAGAGAGTATTTAGCAGTTTTAGAAATTAAGTAATTCAGAATAAGTGGAGGGTTTTAAAAATGTAGTTGTGTTTACTGAAGCAAATAAAAAGATCCCAGTTCTCAGTATCTGTGGTACTGGGTAATGGAATCCTGTTTTGTATACACATCAGACTTCCATCCAACCTCACATCCTGCAGTATAGCTGCTTAAGGGAAACCCTACAATGTGTTTTAATTTTTTTTTCTCTTCCATAGAACATCTTTCTCCCTTCCTTTTATGTTGCTGTTTCTGGGCTGTAGGCTGCAGTCTTGGCTCACTTATTTTGAGCTGCAGATTAAACAGGTTCTATGCATTATGATAAGAAGCAATTGAACACAAACATTGCGCAACCATAAAACTGATACCTTATATTCCAAAATAATAAAAATGGAATATTAGTGCAACCTGTTGATATTGCTATTGCACAGTAAAAAAAAATGGTAAATTTTGTTACAATCCTTTCAACTTCCTGTTTTAAATTTCAGTGTAAGAAAATAAAAATAAGAAACTGGAAGACAAGTGAAGTTGTTATATACTTTAGACTCCATAAATTTACCTAATAGTAATAACTTAATGAAAGTATTTTTTTAACAAAAAAAGTCATCTTGATAACAACTGCAAATATATATTAAACATGGGAAATGAATGATGGTTTTAGATTTTGTTCTCTTCATTATTTGTAAGTTAACAGTCCAGTAAATCAATCCTTTATCTTTTTTTATTTCCTTTGGCAGTTTGGAACTAGTGGTTGATCCTTGGATTGATGGACTTTGGCTTGCCCTCAAGGAAGCATTTGTATTGCAGAATAAAAAAGAAGGCATGAACAGCAGTGATATTTCTAATGCTCTCAGTGCAGCCCCAGTTCATATTGAGAATGAACTAAACATAAGCTCAGAAGTACAGAAGTTAAAGCTAGAAGATGGAGTGAGGAGTTCTGATCTGACACAGAAACTGGTTGACATCCATCTTGTGGCTTCAACTAGAGATGCTGAGCCTTCACTTGTGCATTCTATCCCTCCTCTTTCTCAGTCTGCTCTTAATATTCCTGCCTTGCCGCCAGAATATATAGAGGTGCAATTTCAGGACACCCATGGTGAGGTAAGGACTTCACTTTGATGAAAGCCTCCAACTATGTATGGTAGGTGCATAAATGTGTAGTCCTATGTATGTCTCAAAAGAGCAGGTAGATACTTGTATAAAGGAGATATGTCCCAGAACACAGAAGGCTTTTGAACTGTAAGGGACAGATCCATTTGTATTGTGAAAATGTAGTTACCACCATATGAGATATGGACACTGATGTATAATTTAGCTAAATAATACTTGGATAAAGGAATAGCATTGCAGTGCCAGAAATTGGTGAATTAAAATCCTCGGTGGCTTGTGTTAGGATGGTGAAGACATCTTCCTGTAGAAAGGAGTATAATACAATTTCTTGTCAAATTCTTAGTACTTGAATGCCTTAAGAGAGTATAAATTGCTCAGAATCTTGCTGTGTATTTAAGAACAGAGAGATTTGTCACTGTGAAAGCACTGTAATTTTACTGTTGGAAACAGAAGTTGAGCTGTAGATCAAAAGCCAGTGTTTGTTCCTGTGAAGCCATGTTGAACAAAGAACTTAGCATGAGCTGGTGATTGTCTCCAGTTGGCATATTTAATTTTTAAAATGAGTTGGAAAGCATAACTCAAACTTGTCTGGTTGTGTGTGAGAGGGCAGATGGTTTGGTTATCTGTGTGAGAGAGCAGTGTGTTCTGGCTGCTCTACAAGGGACAGGGAGCCAGGAGCTGAGTGTGGTGACACAGCTGGCCCTTGTCCCTGATACCCAAGCAATGCAAACCAGGAGGTGGCAGCCAGGATGAGCCAAGAGTGCAGATTATCAAGCAGTTTCATGGGAATGAGGCAGGTCTGAGATCAAGCTGGAAGGTTAGTCTGCAGATCTGGGCCTGGATCAGCAGTGTCTGTGGTTGTCCATGGGCTTGGATGTGGCTGAGCTGCAGACCTGTCCTTCTGTAACAAAGTGGGAAGGGACTGAAGACCCAGGGCTGAACTGAGATGAGGTTTTCAGGCTCATGAACAGAGGTGGGGGTGCAGTCCCCTCACGGGGCCAGTCAGAACCATGAAAGCCTATTAGTATTCTCAGGACCCTGATACTCTCTGTTGCAGATGGCAATGGTAAAGCTGAGAGAATCACTTAACCTAATTAATATAATTATGGAAGCATTTATGAATTTAAACACTGAATAATTTTACTTTAAACCTCACACTGTGGTAGGTTTTTCTCAGGTTGTTGAGTTAAATAATCCAAATTACTCAAGCAAAGATTTATGATTTAGGGATAACTGTGATTAAACACATACCTGGGTTGAACATGGTGCTACAGTGCTTTTAAAGTCTTAGCATGCATTCAGGATGATCTCTGGATAACTGATCAGGTTCTAATAATGATGCCTTAACTTTAAGTAGAAAAAAAATATTTTACTTTCAGCCAGTGATTTGAAAAAGCTGAATCTCATAATCTGGAATTCAGTGACAGATCAAAGATTTTAGTCCAGATTTCAAGTGTAAATCTGGATGATTGTCTTGAACCTTAGAAAGAATCAAGTGGGAGTTGTTTCTTTTCCTGTAGCACTGTGTTTGACATAGTTTTCAATAAATAGGCTCTATGTGTCCTACTTGTAAAAGCAAACAGGACCCTAAAATTCACACCCTTTTTGAGTATCTCGTGTTACAACAATCATTGGTGATTTTTGCCAAGCTGTCACGGTTTAACACTGGCCCGGCGATTAAACCGAATAACAGACGCTCTCTATTAATCTCTCTATCCTTGATAGAGAAAGGAGAGAGAATAAGGGAGAGAGACTTATGGGTTGGAAACTAAACTACACAACTTTAATGAAACAGTAATGATAAATAGGTAAAATTACTAAATATATACAAATATACAGGAAAATGGATACCACATTCCTCCCCCCTCTCCCCCAAGAACTCTCACGTCACCACCGAGGCTTTAGGGCAGCCCTGGGAAGGTCCAGGCTGGACTCCTGGAGTCGGCAGCAGTCGGGAACCGGAGGCAGGAACACACAGATATGGGCTGGCACGGATCAGGACCACAGGCAGATGAACGGACAGGATCCTTCCAGGATGCCGGGTGAAGGAAGGGAAGCAGGAAATCAGGAAAAAATCTGGCTCGGCCCTCGTGATGCCTCAAATTTATACTGAGTGTGACGTATATGGGATGGAATACTCTGTTTGGTCAATTCTGGCATCTATCTTGTCTGTTCCTCCCTAAAGGAGGGCTCAGGTGGGACCTCTGTATCCTCCTGGACGGTAAAATGTTTTCCTCAGAGCTGAGCAGTGTCCTTGGCTCTGCATACCAGTCTCTGGCAGTAACTATAAACATCAAGTGTTATCAGTCCTAGAAGCACACACACTGCATGAGAAACTTAGCTAAAAGCAAAAGTACAGAAACAGAAAACCACCTTTATCCTGGCCCAAACCAGGACACAAGCACAGCTGGAGTTGGCTTGTTCTGAAATGCATAAGCTTGAGATTTGGATATGGCCAAAAAGAGACTCCTTGACACTTAAAGAAGGCTGGGTACATGGTCTCTTGTAGTTACTCACATGATCTGTTGAGTCTCAGGGCTGAATTAACAAACTGTTACTGTGGAGCAGTAACAATCTGCATCTTAAGCATCGTAGCAAGTGTAAGAAAATGTATTTTAGCTTAAATATTGATCTTATGCCTTGAGCTTGACTCTGAAGGAATAAGACTGTAGACAGTTAAAGCAGTCCTGTTGATGCACAGTAACTTGATGTGACTCAGCTGTTAATCCTCATGTCAAAATTCTAAGAGAAGAATAAAATTTCCATCTGTTGGACACGTGATTCTCATGTCTACTTTTAAAAAAAAAAATAGGGGATCATCAGATGAACTATTTTCATATCAGTAGAGCAGTACCTTTCATTTTGTATCTCTCCCACTTTTCATTTTTGGGAGTCTTGACCTCAAATAAAGCTTGCTGACAATAGTGAGGGAGAAATGAGGGCTGTAGTCTCTTCTTAAAATAGTAGACTTTAACAGAGATGGTCTGGAATTATTTTTGGTGCCCATTTACAATTCTGGGAGCATATTTTCATCTGTGTAGAAATGCTGTGGCATAACATGATGCTGCTTAGTAGTGTGGAATTTGCTGATTAGCTCTAAATTTTACTGTAGTTTTTAATAAAGTTCCTCTTACAAATTACCTTCAGTTATAGCCCCATCTGCACAGCAAAATCTTAATCTGTAAAACTAATATTTTAAAATAGCTTCTGTTCTTACTTCTTATGTCTGTTCTGTACACCTAGCAATCCTATAATTAGGCAAGAGTTTTTGGGTTTTAACATAAATGTCATTCTCTCTTTGGCTATTTTCAAGAGACCTCTTGAAAAAGAGCTAGCTGCATTTGGTAGTAATTCAGGCCATTTAAAGTTTTGAATCCTAAAGACTTTTTGTAGTTGAATACCCAAGCCTGTTACTGCTTGGATGTGATTTTTAAAAATGTAGAGTGAAGCTATGTATCTAGAAAGATCCATGTTTTTCCTCATTTTTAATTGTTTTCCAAGATTGTTCGAAAAAATATTGTCCAGCACTGGTTCTTGTATGTCATAATAAACTGCCAGTTCAGCTGATTTACATTTTAATTGTTAGTTTTTGTGTCCTCTCTTTCAGAATCCTCACCTGTCATCACTGATTTCAGAGGGAACAGCCTTTGAAGTGCCGATTACAAAAGCAGTTCAGCTCACTAGAGAAGATGCAATAAAAACTGCCTTGCTCTTAGAACTTGATATTGCAGTAAGTTAGTGATGCCTTTCTTTTTTTTTTTTTTTTTTTGTGGGTAAAAGTAAAGGTTGAAATGTGTTTGTGCTATACATAGTAACTAGGTAGAAAATTATTTATTTGTCTGTCTAAAAATAAAAAATTGTTCCCTATACAAAAGTATGTCAGTTTAGGCTGATCCATTTTGTAAATGCCAGGTTTGAGGTGTTCACTGCAAGGTATGGCTCTGTGGAAGTTAAAACAGGAATAAAGTCAAATTATTATCTTTATTGTTCCTTGGGCATTGTGTTGACTGAAATACTATTTTGAGAGGAATTTGCAGTGGAGACGAGCAGGCAGGGAAAATTGAAAATTAATGATCTTTCAGTTTGTAAGTACACTATATAGGAAATATTAAAAAACCCCTCAAAATTGTGGTTATTCCTAGCGGCCAGTAGTTTACACAAGTAATAATTTGACTAGCATGATCAAGTGATATAAATCATTGGGTATTAAGCACTGTTTCTTCCTCTGACATTCATTTACTCTGACTTGCTAACATACAACTGAAGCTGTCAACTTCTGTTAACGTAGATCTAAAAACTAGTTTAGTTCATTCAGGGAAGGTTATATTTTGTATATTGGTGCGAAGATGAAAGGTAGAGAGTTCCCAATATTACTTTACAAGAAATCTTTAAAAGGAAAATATGTTGTTTTCGAGCAGTTGTTGAAATTTCTACAATGATGCCTTTGGGGTATTGTGATTTTGGCAGTAACTTTTATTGAACGTTATTAGAATAATCTGTTTCAGTTCTATGGGATGTCTTTAAATATCAGTTATAAACAGAATCTATTAAGTTTTGAGCAAATGACTCTATGAGATTACATGGTTTTTTCCTGTTTTTTTTAATATACAAATATCCTGTTATTGGCTCATACTGAAAAATTGAACATTTTGTGCCTTTTTTCCCCCCACATTCTCAACAGCCTGTGTATGCAAGTCACCTTACCTGATGCATAAGGGAAACATAATGATGCAAATATCAATTTCTTTCTTGCAAATATCAAATATCTTTCTGTAAGAGGCAGAAGCTTGAGTTGGGTTTAGCAGTTGGGCAGAAAAAACACAGCCAGCTAAGTAGAATCTGAAGTCTTAAGGTCTGGGTTACCTTTTAGTTTTCACTGTGCTCTTCGCTTGCTCTTTCACAAGAGTATTTGGGTTTTGGTGTGGTCTAAACAGTGAAGTGCAAGTACAAAGTTAAATAACACAGGACAAGTGATGCAGTCACTTGATGTGACTGCAACTGTGGGAAGGTTGCTTCTGTTAGGAATCGGGATGCTGTTGGCCTTGGTTTAGATACAATTTAATAGAAATTGTCTCGTATTTTAAAACAGGACACAATCTTTGACTACCAACCTGGAGATGCCTTCTGTGTAATATGTCCTAACAACGTCAGTGAAGTAGAAGAACTTCTTCAAATCTTGGGACTTTCTGATAAAGGAGAGAACTTCGTTTGTGTAAAGGTTAAGCAAGGCACTAAAAAGAAAGGTATGATGTGATGCACTGGTCATGAAGAAATATTCCTTTCTCTGCTGGTAATAGCTGGTATACCTAGTTTTGAACCTTTTTTTGTCTTTAGTATTGGGACAGAGTTGTCGTTTCATGGAGGCATGCTGAAAGTCAAGAGATGTGTTTAAAAAGGAGAGGGCACATAGAGTGCTGCTGCTGGTTTTAGTACAGATGAGTTAACTTCTGCCTAGGAACTTGAACGTGGCATTGGCATTCAACCATCTCATTCTTCCACTGTGCTCCTTTATGTTTATGGAGATGAGTCTTTAATCACATAACCTAACAATCCCCCACTTGAAAGTTAAATCTCTCCTTGCACAGCACTTCACATCAATCTGTTTTATATCCAAAAAGAGCTGCACTTCTAAAGCAGAAGGCAGTGATGCTGCAAGACACATTTCAATGGCTTGTCGGTCTATGTGTATGTGTTTTGATGAGTCTTACAATCCCACACCTCAGAAAGGGTAACTACAGGTCCCAGGAGGGTTCTAGGTTTTTAACAATCTCCCTTCAGGTCAGAGTTGATCCTGAGCACCCTCAAGATCAAGGCAGTGTCATCCAGGGCCCAACCACCACACCCAGGCAATCCGCAGGAGATTAGGTGATGGCAGGGGATGTCACAGGTATGCTACTTCTGCTTTGTACACTATTTACAGATTTTACAGAATCAAGCACATTTTCAAAGGATGCAATTGTAGGGGTATAGCAAAGGAGAAGGTAATGGTAGGAAGGTGGGCTTGAAATTTTGCCTCTCCTGAAGTCTAGGAAGTTTTTCTGTGCAAATCAGGGCCCTACCTGGCTGTGTAGAATTCAAATATTTCTCTATAAGTTAAAAACATTGTCAGCAACATGTTCAAGCAAAGTTGTCTTGAATAGCACAAAGATATTTTCTCCTTTCTTCCTAAGGTAGAAAGGTACCTTTTGCGGTACTGGTGTTGCAGGAAGGGTATAGAGCTGCCTTAGCAGGGCACTTTGGGTTCATCAGTGTCAGATAGATCACTGATGGTTTGACATGTTCCACATGGAACAGAGCCTGTGTAGCCAAGTGAACATAGCTCAGCCCCTTAATTGTTCTTGTACACCAAAAAAAACCCTACTTGTTACCAATCTGGAACAAAGAATTCAGCTTTATAGTGCAGCTTTGCCGTTCTTGGCAATGTTTCAGAGTTGCTTTCGTTCTCAGATGGTTGTTTCTTACTTGCATTCACATTTCAGAGAAATCTGTAATAGTTCCTACAAACTGCTGTAGTTATGGGTTTACTGAATGAAGAGAGCTGAAAAAACTGGATAAAGAGCATGAACAGCAGGCTGTGCCTTTGCTGCATCTTCAAGATTTACCACAAATCCCAGTGAATTTTGTTTACAGCTTTGCTGTGTTCAGTCTATGAATACTCTCATGAAACAGATGAGATCAACTGAAAGGACAAGCCATAAGTTGCAGTCTAGTACGAAACCTATTGTTCAAATATTGGATTGTGATTGTTATTTTATTGTATGTATGAGCATCCTAGGAAGAGGATTAAGTACTTGTAACATGCTGTCAGCATGTTCAAGAAAATGAAATTTGTAGAAATGTGAAAGTGGATGCTGCTTTCCTTCCTTACATTTATGCCAGTTCTCTTGTAGAAGTAAGTTTTATTATTTGTAGCAAGGGTTCAGTCAAGTAATATTGATAAGAAGAGACTACTTAGCAAGTTATAATGGTAGCAAAAACTCTGCAGTATGAAAAGGCTCTTGAGCATGGTAAAAAAGCATAGTAAGAATCAGTAGCTAAATGTCAAAACCAAGAAACATTATCGAAAGAAAGCCCAGCATGCAATTTGGGTCTGTAGGGAAATAATTTGGGACCTGCAGAGCTTGTTAATTAAGGTGTTTTGTCACATAAATACTACTTATGGGGTTACTTTTGAAAAGACACTTTAGCACAACATGGCATGGGGCTAATAAGCCTCACTGTACTCGAGCTGACTCCATGAAGGGACTCCATGATGGGATCTCAGTGTAGGTACTTCCCAGAAATGGAACCTGTAGAGAACACGGTGATTCTTTGCTTGTACAGTAACTCCTTGGTTCTGCTGGAATTCAGTTAACTCCAGCTTGACACTGGCTGCATACACCTTGGTGACATCATTAGAAAATATCAGTGTGTTCTGACTTTGGGAGTACTTAGTGATGGAGAGGAAAAAATGTGGATGTTGGGGGTTTTTTTCTGATAATCATTCTTCTACATTTCTTGAGGGTGACAAGTAGCAGCAAAAATTTAAGTGGTTTAGAAGTGACATTTATTTGAACACTAATGTATTATATACTTTTTTGTTTTTTTGAATTTTCATTGGAAAATTGTCATGGATGCTTCCTTGGAAACTGTCTTGCTGTTTAATTTATAATTTCTACTAACCATCTGGGATGTAAGCATACAGGATTTAATGTGGTTTAGCTCTCTTGGAGCAATAAGCACTTTGTGATGCCATTTTTGGATGTTAATAGATGTGGTTTGTTTGTTTCCTTCTCCCATTGAACTAGGAGCAACTCATCCACAACACATCCCTGAAAGAAGCACTCTGAAGTTCCTTCTAACTTGGTGTCTAGAAATAAGAGCAGTTCCCAAAAAGGTGTGTATGTTTTTGATCTTTTAAAGAGAAATCCTCCTATTCTGCATGGGCTCTTACAGATCTATCCCCGCTTTATGTGTAGTTACCACACTTCTGGGTAAATAAGTTACCACATTTCTTGTTTAATTACAGATGTAATGTTTAATTACATGATGTTTTCTAAATGATTTTAAAGCTTTTCTTTAGCATTTCAGTAACATGGCCAAATTTGAAGAAAAATTTTTTTGTTTTTTGCTTGTATGGTATTTGTTCTCACAATGAGCAAGTATTATTTTCCTTTCATTCAATGCCTGCAAAAAAACTGGAAGCATACAACTGGAACTTCATGTGTGTTTCTGGTGTTGCCAAAACCCATTTTAAAGATAACTTTGTATGAAGGATGAAGCTAAATAGTATTATTGATTGTGTCTGTGGGGGAAATCAGTTTTTTGAAGAACCTTTTCGCTTGGCTTAGTGGATTTCATAGCAGAAGAGAAGACAATCTTCCAGTTGTTTCAAAACTGCATTTAACAGTCTTAAAAATTTGTCTCAACAATAATAGTAGACAGATAGTGTTGGCTGGGGAGTATCACTCAAGCCAGTTCCTAAATCCAACCTATCTGCTTTTACCTGTTCTGTGTAAAATGTGCTTTGCATAATTCTATCCAAACTATTATCTGGAAGCTCAATGTCTAAGCAAATTCAAATTACTTTCCAAGTACTGTTTTGTGTAGAATATGTCCTCTGATTGCACTTGGTGATTTGTATCACTTTTCTTTTATGCACTTTGTCTATTTCCACCTTGGTTTTGGTAAATAACTTGTAACTATTTGCATCTGATTTTTACTTTATCTTACAATGCTCAATTTAGTTTTCCTTCAAGAAAAGCTTGCATTACTATTTTGTAGGCATCAAGTATGGAATAAACCACAACAGCAACATTTACATGACTCATTAAGTACCATACTTTATCTCCAGTAATAACTCTTCTAAGACTTTTTATTATTCCTTTCCAGCTTCTGTTTTTCTTGCATTCATTTCTCTTATGGAACCGTTTTCTTAACTAAAGCACAAATTCATAAATAGGACAGCTTTTCATAAATTTAGGATTTATCAGGGAAAGGGTTATGCCTGATTATTCATTTTGCACCTGCTCAGGGTAAGGAGGATTTTATGACCTGATAGCTTATTCCAGACATTAGAGGAACAGCTAAAAAAAAAAAGTAACTTGTAAAATTCAAAAATGCAAATTCTTCACAGTAGGTAAAAGCATGCATTGGGAAATAAGTTGTATTACCCACTAACCTGTCAGGTGACTGCTTCCTGTCCCTACGTATTCCAAGTATTTCCTAGATTTTTGTCCTTTTTCCCAAATTGACAAGTTTTTTTTACCTTTCACTCTTATTTCCTTCCCCACAGGCATTTTTGCGAGCTCTTGTAGAGTGTACCGGTGATGCAGGAGAAAAACGAAGACTTCAAGAGCTTTGTAGTAGACAAGGAGCCTCTGATTACACACAATTCATTAGAGACTCTAATGTTTGCTTGCTGGATTTACTTCATGCTTTCCCAAGCTGCAAGCCTTCATTTAACCTGTTAATTGGTAAGTGAATGGTTTTAGACTTAACTAGATTTGGTTTCTGAAAATTAATCAATCTAAATGTTCAGTTTCCCCAAGAAAGAGGAACAACTGTTCAGTTAACAGCTTTAGAAATACTATAGTATTAACAGTGATCACACTAAAACTATTCTTGGGGAACCAAGCTTTGTTCTTTGGTCTTTATTCTGAAGACACTTAGGTACGTACCTATGTTTTAGTGGACTTGGGATGGGTCCTGTGCAAAAGTAGTAAGCATAAATAATAAGCATAAAGTGTTTGCAAGATTAGGACCTTTAAGAAAAAGTTTATCAGCTACTTACAATTTAAAAAGACACATGTTTTTACCATTCCTGATTTCCCTGCCTTCATGTTCTTTTCTTGGACATTTACTAAAATGAAAAGCTTTTTTCAGTACATTTGTATGTCCAAAGCCACACTTAGTGGATTCCTTATGTAAAATATTGATGGAGTGAGACTCCAGCTGTAGCCATCTCAAATATATCTGAACATGCTGACAGTTATTTTCCAGATTAAGAAACAGAATTTGTTAGTAAGTTTCATTATATGAAAGAAAAAAAATGCTTTTTATGTTCCTGTAATTGTCTTCTCTGTGCCTATCCCAAGTCTCTCCTTCTCAGTACACTGTGGAAAGTTGAAAAATTGAATATGAGCCCTGCTCCACTTTATACAAATGCATGAATTTTCACAGTGAAACCAAAACCACTAAGCTTTTCCAAGCTAACATAGAACATGCTGTAGCACCTGAACTGTTTTTTTTAATGTGTTCCCCCAGGGAGGTAATATGGTGAATGTGCTTAGTGTCTTCTTGAGACTTGCAAATACCTTAAGTAGCAGAGCATCTTTAAACTCCATCGAGGTGTCCAGATAGTGTTTTGAACACATGCAAAAGCATGTGGAAAAACAACCAAAAACCAGTTCAACAGTATGCTACCCTCTTATTCCCTCTATCTAGCCTCTATATGTTTTCTGGCATTTTCTATGACAGTTTTTTCTGGTATTGCTCACTTATTGTCACTATTCCCCACCACACTGTTCTCTTAGCAATATGTCTGTCTCCTTTTAATATGCTGATATCCTCAGGCAATATGTGCAGTCTGCATGCAAGTCATTCCTTTGCAAGCATCAGTGAGATTGATCTTTTCCAAATGTGTACATACATATGTTGATATAAATAGGCATGTGTGATATATGTAGTAGCCTTCTAATTGAAAAATGCTCAGTAATCTCGTTTTTTCAGTTGTGATTTTAAAAAAATTGCCTAGTGGCAATTTTTCATAGTGGTTCGCAATTGAACTGGCATGTCTGCTTTTGGCACATTATATGTGGGAAAACTTCAACCAAGCAATTCCTTTTCTGAGAGTCTTTGAGCTTCATAAAAGATTCTTGGTTGAAAGGTGGAGAAAATAAACTTCAAGCTGCACACTGTTGACTAGCTACTGGCATCTCTTGTGTGAACCTTACAGTTGTTTTTAGTTGACCAGGAACCCAATAAATTAGCTGTTGTGGCCTAATTTTGTGTTCTCTAACAGATGTTCCACAAAGTCTAAAAAATCATTGAAAATAGAGTTCAGGTCCTAATAGTTTATTTCTAGATCACAAACACTGAATTTTGCTGTATTAAGGTTAAGGTTAAATTATAATATACTTGCAATCCATTGTAGTGTAAGCACTTATTGTATGAAATTTCATTTAGTTGAATCAAGAGTGATGCTTTTTTTTTTTTTTTCCAGAACATCTTCCAAAACTACAAGCCAGATCCTATTCAGTTTCAAGGTAATTCAATATTCAAATTCATCTTCTTTGTAATTCAGGTATGCCTTTTTCTGAACTACGTGTGTGTGAGTACTCTGTGTTCTAAAGAAGAAAGAGAGGAATGAAAGCTAAAAACTGAGGAAGAAGCAATTGTGTCCCCGTTGCAAAAAATCCACAGTTTGACTATTTCAAACAACACTGCTTAGGATGTTTGGTAAAATTTTGATAGAGTTCTCAAGAATAAGCTCACACAAGTGTGGTTGGAATTTGGATTCCCCTGTGTAACATTTTCTAACTATTTCTTGAGAATCTTGATTCACTTGAAGTGGTTTGTGCTGCAGATGTGCCTACTGTAATATTCTGCAGCTTGCTCTCAGGTTTTGAAGTTCTTCTTTATACTTCTTTCTTCACAGTTCAAACTTATATCAACCAGGAAGACTGTGTTTTGTGTTCAATATTGTGGAGTTTCCTGCCTGTCCCACTAGACCAGTCGCACGGAAAGGAGTGTGTACTGGCTGGCTTGCTGAGTTAGTTGCACCTCTACTGCACCCCAATAAAAACACTCTAGATACAAAAGGAATAAGCACTTCAACTGAAAAGGTATGAATATTAAATCTAAACTCCTTAGCCATTAAATTTATGCATGTTTGAAACAATTGCATGTTTCTTTACTCACTGCTCTCATGTAATGCTGGTGTTTTGGCAGTATACACCTTCATTTTTCAGTTCTACTCGTACGTTTACCTTTCCCTCTGTAACATGTTTTGCACTTCATTGTTAAGTTGCTAAACTTATATTTTGGTTTATCTATGGATAGCTTAGTAATGAACCTTGCTACTGTTGAAAGGCTAGTGTCGTCCTAAGTGAGTTTTTTCATAGATTAAAATACCACTTTGCAATTAAATGGTTGTGACTGTTGCAGGACAGAGGCCCTTTGTCACTTCCCGGAAAGGGTGGCAGAGAATAGGGAAGAAATCATAAAACTCAACTTCTTGTCAGGTCTCAGACATTTTGCAAAGGCCAAGTTATAGACTGTGACACAGAGGACAGTCGTTTATGATATTTCTGATGTCTTTCAAATATGACTTGGCATGAAAGGTATTATTAGGAGAAGGTACTTTTTTTTTTGCCTGTTTTCATAGCAGAGAGTCTATGTAATTAATTGGACTCAAAGTAATGAGGTATAAGCTAATTATTAAAAATTTGGAATTCTACTATATAGTTAATAAAATTTTTTTTTTCACGTTTGATCAAGAAACTTGGAAGGAAACATCAGATTTGTTTATAAGAAAACTGCCAATAATTCAAGGTATTGCTCTGGGAAAATGAAAGGAAAACCCGTACAAGTTATCTTCATTTTTTAAAACTAACTAAAAAGACAAAATTATTAATATGTGAACTGTATCTTTTATTCCAGTATTACATAGGCTATTTATTTGAAAATAAATTGATTTACATTATATTAAAGATCAAACTGGAAAAATAGGTGGAGTTAAAAAGGAAATAAGAGATTTACAAAATAACTCTGAACAAAGTTTGGAACTATTTGCATCTGTTGCACAAACTACAATTCAGTATATATAAAAGTGTAGCAATAATATAAATTGCAGAAATATGTGGAATACCAGTACAAAATAAGTGAGCATGGTCTTATGCAAAAAATATCTTAAAGTAATTGAAGACATTTTACAGTATAAACACGTTTACCATTTGCAGTTTTTTTAAAGGAATGAACAGTTTGGAAATGTTTAGTAGGGAAAATACCCTCCTAAGTCAAGTGTGGCTTGAAGTAATAAGTATAACAGAAATACAAATATTAGCAACCAGCAAGAATTGTACTGGTTTTTATTAGCTTGAAACCAGAAAAATAATCTTGTTTAATGTTGTAGTATCTGTAGTGAATTAAATTATAGGAAATTAGTAGTGCTAAACCACTCAGGTTTACAGAACAAAGTTTGAGGTAGTGTTTTACTCCTTCCTTGAATTTGAAAGTAAATTCAAATGCTTTCTCATTAAATATGCAGAATAAGTAGTATGACTGCTTATGACCTTAATGGATGAAGCTCTTGTATGGTTGCTCCTGAGTTTTGAATAATCTTGTAAAGAATTAAAAACAGTCATCTCATGTTTTCTATATATTATGCTAGTCATGCCTCAGAGAATCATAGATTTGTTTGGGTTGGAAAAGACCTTTAACCTCATGAAGTCCAATTGTTAACCCAGCACTGCCAAGTCCACCACTAAACCATGTCCCTAATCACTATGTCTGCAGGTCTTTTGAATGCCTCCAGGGGCAGTGACTCAACCACTTCCCTGTGCATCCCATTCCAGTGTTCAACAACACTTTTGGTGATATCCAATCTAAAACTCCTCTGGCACTGCTTCAGACCACTTCCTCTTTTTCTGTCACATATAACTTGGGAAACAAGAGTTTCCCCCACCTTGCACCAGCCTCTGTTCAGGTAGCTGTAGAGACCAATGAGGTCTCCTCTCAGCCTCCTGTTCTTCAGACTAAACAACCCCAGTTCCCTCAGCTGCTCCTTGTAAGACTTGTTCTCCAGGCTCTTCTTCAGCTTTGTTGCCCTTGTTTGGATACACTCTGTCACCTTAATTTCCTGTTTGTAGTGAGGGGCCAAAAACTGAACACAATACTCGAGGTGTGGCCTCACCAGTGCCAAGTACAGGAGGATGATCACTTCCCTTGTCCTTATTATTGCAGGTATGCAAAAAATGGGTAGACATGGCACTTCAGGAGATGACTTAGTGGCTAGAGTGGTATAGGACTGAGAGTTGGACTTGATCTTGAAGGTCCTTTCCAGCCATGATAATACTATTATCCTAAGGTTCTGTGTCTGATGCCATTGGCCTTCTTGCCCAACCTAGGCACACTGTTGGCTCATATTCATGTCCTTTTCCTCTGGACAGCTTTCCAGCCACTCTTTCCCAAACCTGTAGTGTTGCTTGAGATTTCTGTGTCCCAGGTGCAGGAGCTGGTACTTGGCTTGTTGAACTTCATACAGTTTCTCCTAGCCCATTGATCCAGTCTGTCCAGGTCCCTCTGTAGAACCTTTCTGCCCTCAAGCAGATCAAGACTCCTGCCCAAGTTTTGATTTGCAGGTGTCATCTGCAAATACACAGACATGGAGCACATATGAAAATTTTTGTTTAAATTTCCTTTCAGACATAGATCTGAAGATTAGAGTTAGAGTTTACCAGTGAAATGAAACCATTTTCTAAGATACTTGAGCAGTTATCTGCCTCCTCTCACACATATGCATTTTCAGACATCATGTAAATCTTTCATGAAAATTAAGAAAGCAAGCTTGGTAACACTAGGCTTCGGTTCGTTATAAACATATCCTCATTTCCATTGGAATATTTTTAGCTGTCCACAAAGTGAGAAAAAGATGAGTTGCCTGTAATAGCAGTAAGCTAGCTTTACTTTCCTTTGACTACCAACACTAACCTTTTCATAAATTCTGTAGCAATATTCGCCTAATTGATTGTGTGGTCACCTTTTATACCAGAAACTGATGTTTGTGGTGTTTTGCCTAGTTTTTCTTCAAATGGATTAGTAGGTAATTATGGTGTAAGTTTCTTTCAGAAGCCCATGTGAAATTTTATTCCAAATATCTGTATGGGATTAAACTCTGAATCTCAGGATTTGGAAGGATGTGGACACATACACTGTGTAAATATCCTGAGAGTTCTAAAAATTTAAATATGTTTCCACTGTTTGTTTAAGACTATTAATCAATTGTATTCTGATTAATTTCATTTTAGATATCTATTTTTTCTCGTCCAAACAATACTTTCCACTTACCTGCAGACCCATCTGTTCCGTTTGTGATGGTTGGTCCAGGAACAGGAATATCACCATTTATTGGTTTCCTGCAACATAGGTATGTACTAGATTGTTATCTGCAAGCAGCCTTTTTATGTTGAAGAAAATATATTGTCATGTTTTGATTACAAATGAAGTTAATTATTTTTTTCTTCTTTTTATTTTTTGTGGCAATGCTATATTGATATAGAGTCTTGCAATCTTAAAGAAGCAGTGCTAATTTCCATATTTGCTTTTCAAATGAGTAAAACTTCAATTTCATGTGACTGTAGTATCTGTGGTGCATATATAAGAAATAGGATTAATTGCAGAAATAGTAATAAAAAATTAAAGCTTTTATCTGTGTGTTGATAGTGGTAGCCCTGTGAAGAGATTCTTAGAAACAAGAGTTGATTAGCTTAAGTTTGATAGTAAAATTCCATTTCCTGCAGAAGCAGCATCTCTATCAAAAGCCTTGTCATGACAAACATCAAGTTTTCTCCCACATTCCTGTATTTCTGTGAGCTTATACATCTTGATGTTTTAAGATCAGGAGCTTGGCTACTGAACTCCTAGTTGGGCAGTAATATTGTGGGGTTTAGGTTTGTATTTGAGGGAAGGTAGATCCTCCAGCAGCATAGTTTTGCAAGAGAGATGCTTGTTCAAAATGTAACAGGTATGTCATCACCACAGTGTGTAAAAACATGATCATTTGGAGGAATGAAGAACAGTAAGAGTGGGATATTTGTGTGGGAATGCTTGCAAGTTTTGTAGGTATCCAACACCTATCATTCCTGTGTTACTCGCTCCTTCCAGTAAGATCATGGAATTGCTTGCAATCTGGTACAGTTATTTTAAAACTCTTTTATTTGACAAGTAAAGTTTTGACGTGGATGTTTCTGACTCCATGCTTCCTCTCCAGCCCAATAATATACAATCAGTATTCTTTAATTTTAAAGCCCAGCTACACCTTTATATCTCTGAACTATTTTACACTTTAAATTAAACGCTTCTCGGTACTTCATAAGCATTTGATCATGATAAATAAAATCTCCCAAAAAAACCCCCAACAAATTGCAACAACTAGAAAGTTGCATTTAACCTCCCTATTAAGCATTATTTCAAGAAAATACTATAGCTATACTGATGATGTAGTAGTAAGTAGATTGTTATTGATAAAATCTAGAGGGTTTCTACAGCCAAATGGAATGCATGCTAAAAATGCTTTGTGCTGAGTTTTCCAAGTGTTTTTAGAGGGCTTCTAGTAAAGGATTAAAGGTACTGATCTTACTCAGCAGTCAGGATTGTTTTGTGAGGTGTTTGGAAGTGTCAGTCTTGATTATTCCAATATAAAATTATGTCCAAAAAATTGACATTGAAATGGATTGATTTTGAGCTGGGCTGAAAGTGTGAGTCAAGAAAATCAAAGGAGGGTTTTACTGTGGTTTTCCATCAGTCATTTCCCATTTTTGCCAATCCAGAGGTTTATTAAAGCACTATTGTAGATGAGAATTATACTCAGACTATAGACTTTAGATTCTGTTCTTGATAAAACAGGATGGACTTTTTCTTTGTTCAGGCAAAAGCTCAGAGAAGAACATTCAGACTGGGAATTTGGAGAGACATGGCTGTTTTTTGGTTGTCGGCATCAGGATCGAGACTATTTGTTCAAGCAAGTTCACTGTTTAGAATTCATTTCATGATCAGGAGGGAATCCTTATCACTGAGACAATGCTAACAGTTTTTATTCCCTTTCAGAGATGAACTCAAATGTTTTCTTGAAAATGGCACATTAACCCATCTTAAGGTTTGTTTCTCAAGAGACTCTACAACTGCAGAAGTAGCCCCACCTAAATATGTGCAAGATGTCATTAGGCTTTATGCTAAGGAAATTGCCAGAGTCCTGCTCAAAGAGGGAGGTTACTTCTATGTATGTGGGTGAGTAAAGCTGTGTGGAGAGGGACTGTCTCAGAAAGAGAACAGAGTTAGCAGACATTTGAAGCTTTCAAAAGATTTAGAGCTGTCTGAAAGACAGGACCAGCATGATAGTGAAAAAGCCTTCCTGGAATCCTTGAGAATTTAATCTCTGTCTATTTTTTCCAGTGTAGTCTTGAAGTAGCTTGTAATGACACAGTTCCACTGGTTACTTTAGTCACTTACTGTTTCTTTTTTAAAATTCAATTAAGCTATAGGAGGTTTCAAGCTAATAGATTTCTATTGAGAAAATGAAATATTTGAATAGATGTGATGATGCATTACACTTCTGTGAGATTTCACTAGTCTTCTGCAGTGTTTCAGGCTTGAGTGGGGCAGAAAGCACTGTAAAAGTAATATGGTTTACAATGACAAGTTGTATTTGTGGATGTTAATTTACCTGGAGCTTTGAGATTTTTAGGAAGTTCTTTGACAGATGGACAAACTGAATATAGAGCCCAGTGACAATTGCTTTCTCCTGCAGGAATATATGTCAACTATTTGTATTTAAAACAGCATTATTAATATGTAAGGACTTGAGGTTTTGTGGGAGGTTTTTGGTTTGTTTGTTTCATATTGGAACCATATGGTGATATAATAATAATAAATGCTTCAGCAGGTCAGATTCTTCCTAAAAGTGAAACAATTATTCTGACAGCTCAACTAGAGTTCTAGCTTTTTTTTTCTTGAGTCCAGCATGCTGAAAACTTTGTACTTGTCACTCACTGTCTGCACTCAGCTACATTATAACTCAATGAGAATCTTGCTGTACAACATCCAAGCTCTATTTGTGTTTGGAGTTTTTTTTAATGCCTCTTTTCCAATATTATCCTGCCTCTGAAGCTATTAACAAAAGGAAAAATAAACTATTATGCATTTTCCTTCTCTATTTTTTTTTTTCAGAGATAAGAAGCACATGGCTGATGGTGTAAGCGATGCTGTAGTGGACATTTTAAGTATGGAAATGGAAACTGACAAATTGGAAGCAATGAAAATCCTGGCCACACTTCGAGAAGCAAAACGCTATTTGCAGGATGTTTGGAGCTAAATATTTGCCTTTTCCTATGCCTTTGTGACACAAGAAAATGCATTTCACACATACTCTTTTTACTAAATTTATTGCCAAGTTGCTGTCTGTAGTCACACAAATATTAATTTTCCCTGTGAACCTTTCAGTCAGGAATATGAAACCTTTTAAATGACAACCAAGGCTGCCTTCTGAACCATGTGGGGTTTTTAATTCTGTTAAATAGTAGACTTCAGTGCCTTGATTCTCTCATTTGAAGATCGGTTTCATGTAGAAAGTAAAAACTTCTGCACTTTACAAGTATAATTGTATTTTTACATTATATCATGTATTTTTTCCTGTAATGTGTACATAAAGCTACAGAGTAAATATGTTACGCACTGATCTGTGCATCATCAAATACATTACTGACTCGCTGACATTTATTTGAACTCTTCCTGAGATTACTTAGATTTTTTTCAGCTTGCACTATGGCAGTATGGCAGTAGCCCCCAAAAGGCATGAATGTTCAGAATGTTGCACAGAAAGGCAACTGCAGGATTTCTGAAGTTTTCTTTAAATACTGAGCTTTTTCATTCTGTCATTACATCATATTTCAGAGTTTTGCTATACTCCAAACTAATCCTTAGTGGGTTTTCCTCTTAATTCTTTTGACATTATTTTCATTCCTGTCTCTGAAATATTTGTGGTCTAATTTATGAGCAGACTTAATAGTTCTGTTGAATTTGGTTGCTGGTTAGTAAATGCTTTCTCAGTTTATTAAACTATTTATTTTAATTTTATTTATTTTAATCTGAAGACATAGTAAAATCTGGTTTGGAAAGCAGTTGCCTTTACATATGACAATCCACTGCAAAAATCAAGTTGTTGAAAACAAACTGTTGAAGTATCTTCTTTCTAGTAAAAGCCATTTGGAGTGGAAACTGGTGGAAAAGTGTAAGTCATTCATGCCTCTCTTCAGAACATTCCTCTCCCTTCTGCTTTTTCTAGCTTCTAAATATCCATGTTGTCGCCTTGGTTCCTTGTCATATTATATCTTTAAAGATAAACACAAAGTATGAGAGAATGTTTTAGACAAATCATTATTTTCTGGGAGACCTGTTTTGTGTTGGGTTTTTTGTTCTGTTTTGCTTTAAGCATTATCAGACCTGCATGACTTATTCCAAGTCTTGTGGTCGTCTAGTGAGTATTATTTAATTGGTAGGTAAATGAAGAAAACCTTATGGAAAAAAATCATTATGATTAGTTAGAATTAAGTCTGTTTTTAAAGTAAAAACATTCTAGAGAAGTGCCTGGAGTTAGGGTTTGGTTACAACATGTGTAATGATTATTTAAATATTCTTGGAAAAAAACGAAAATTTTGTGCAGAAATTCTTCAGCAGAGCAGTTAGATCAGTCACTGCCAAGTAATCTCTCCAATAAGAAAGGTCCACAGGGAGAGATGGTTTATAGTAAATGCAAACAGTGCATTTCTTCACCATTGGCACGTAAAGTGCCAAAAAAAAGCAGTGCTTCTTTTTGAAAGAAAAAATTAAATTTTAAAGTTTAATGGTAATCACTTAGGTGGTAATCACAGCAGCATGTTGCAGCAGCCAAACACCTTTACACATTTTTGAAAATTATTAATAAAAAATAAGTTACAAGTATTTCAGTAGGATAGATAAATAATTTACTGCCTTCTGTTAACTACTGTTTGTAAGTAACACATTGTCTATGAGTTCTCAGACAGGATTTATGATTTTCAGTTCCAACATGTTAAGTTCTTGGAAATTACAGAGAAAACAATGTTTTTTCTGGCTGAAAGTTTCAGCTTTTCCCAGATTTCCCAGGTATTCAGGTTGTTTTTGTGTTACTTACATACCACAATACAGAAGTTGCAATGATCATTTTAGTAATACCTTTTTTGCTATTAATAGCTGAATGTCCTTTTCTGATGGTGTGTTTTTTGATGGAAGGTCTCATTTACAACTGGTATCCATCCATTTCTCCTCTCCTGTAACCAGATCTCTACAAAACTAAAGCACTTGCATTATTCAGTAATGTAGTGGTGAAGCACATGAGCTTTCTTATCAACAATAGACTACATCTTACTTGCATCTTCCTCTTAAATTTGCACAATTAAGTTATAAATTTATAACTTCATCATTCAAAGATACTAAAATAACCCCAACAAGCACCACCATTTATTATTTGAAGTATTTTTGTGTTCACATTCAGTGAGACTGAATGAGCAGGAAAGGCAGTGAGCAATGGACTTCTTTGATAGAGGAATCATTGAGATGGAGAAGTCTTGCAAGAACTGCATGGTTTTTCTTAATTAAATTGTGCCTTTCTATATATCAGATACTGCTGATTTATGAGTCTTCAGGGTGTCTTTTGGAAAAGTGCAATGGGTTTTAGTGTATCTCCTAAAGTTAGGCACAGGATATTCCTAAAGTCTTTTAGTTTTCTGTTATTAGATAAATCTCACATGCTTTGCCTATTAATTCCAGAACTGGTTGCAGAATTCCTATATTGTGAAAAGACATAGTGGAGGTTTTGTGCTTGTTCTGTGACAGGCTTACACTCTTTATAGACTGTATGGACAATGACTGGTTGTTAAGTTAGAGCTGTTCCAGAGAACCATTAATGGTGAAGCATTCCATATGATTTGCTTTCTCAGCAGTTTTTGAGTGATATTCTGAATTTATGAAACAGGGCTGATGTTACATTTTGTCTTTTAAACTACAATTTTAGAAAAGGGTTTACTTTTCAAATTAGTACATTCAGGCCCATTTATTTCAGTTAGCTCTTTCTAAGTTCAAGCTGACTTTACTGCTGGAACCAAAAGTAGTATTTTCATGCTTCTTGCACCTTTATTTCTTCTCTCTTTTCTTCTTTCACTCTCAGCTTCTCAGGAAATCTAGAACATTGGCAGAAGTTGGAAGAACATGCCTTTTTAGCAACCTCTGAAGATAAGGAGCATCTTAAGGAACTTAATTTGGAACATTACAAGAGTAGATGAGAGAAATGGCAGAAACATAGAACATGTGTGTCTATTTCAGGACTGAATTTAGCTGCTTAATGGCACCTTAGGTGTTGAATGGCATAGGGATGGAGGAAAAGTTCTTAGAAGTAAGAGTCTCAAAAGTCTCAAAATTAAGTCTCAAAGTTCTTGTGGAGTAAGGCAGGAACTGTGTTGTAAGCCATAAAGTTCATAATTAATTTAAAAAAAACGCAATAGTTTCTCCCTCTCATTTCAAGTTATTAGCAACCATGATTTGGAGATTAATCTGACAGTGTTTTACCCAGAAAAAATCATTTTGTTCTAAGGAAACTTAGATCATGAGGAGTTCTCCAAATACTGGTTTACTTTGTTAAATTTACTTGGCCTTTGTAAGTACTGTTGTTATGCTCAACTTTGTGAGTAGGGTAGAAAAAGAATTTAAAACAAAGGAAATATACAAAAACCTTGGCTGACTGAGTTTGGTTTTTTACCTGAAAGGAACAGAGTGAGGTCAAGTTGTGTGCTCTGGTTATTGAACCAGCATCACAAATAAGCCTTATCCTGTTTTTGATCACTTCTAGGATATGAATAGTGCATATTCCTGTCTACTTATTTCCTTTGGAAGTTAAACCCCAAGAATGAATTTTTTAGCTTAGCTGCAATTCAGTTTTACTTTGGAACTAGAAATGGGGAAAAGAGAGAAAGCTCATCAGAGAAGCCTCATCAGTAGTGTAAGTAGGAATCAAGTTCATAACTCTCATCCTTTCTGTCTTTGGTACTTCTGTTACACTGTCTGAGCACTCAGCAGTTACACAGACCATCCCTACAGCTACTGCTCAGCACTGCTCTTAGATCAACTCACCATCATTGTATACGAAGGGAAACCCAGGCAAGGAAAAGCTAATGAATTGCTCAGTATACAGAAGAAAATGAACAGTGATTTGGGCTGCTGCATCCCCAAGTGCCCTGCTAGTAATTAGCTATAGATAGGTCTTTCTAATGCATTTCTTCAATAATTGCACCATCTGATATCACAGAAAATCTAGTTACAGATTTTGCAGAGCTTTTTTTAATAATAAATTTGAATAACTTAGTAGTTATCTTAGCCTCAGACACTGTGCAAAGGAGTAGGTCCTGCTGTGCTCTACACAAATTCTGTCCAGGGACCTGCGTGTGCCAGCAGTGCTGGCAATGGGTGCATGAGGGTGCCTGTGTCACCGTGAGGCTGTTAGTGAGTCAGGTAAGGGTCCTGTGAGACAGGGACACCCGTGTGTACCTTGTGAGACAGCTGAGGGAGTTGGCTACTGGAGGAACTAAGGTTCAGACCAGCTGAGTGCTGTAGAAACCATGGGATACGGAGTTCAGCACATGGCTGTGTGCGTGTGTGCGCACGATGGAACTGGGGAGAGCAAGGGTTCAGGGCTAGCTACAGGGTAACTGTGTGTGTCCAGCTGCTGGTGGGATCCACTTTGCACATATATACATGTCTGTTTCCCACTAATGGCCTTTAGTCTTGTCAGCTAGAGGGAGGGACAACTGAGTGGACCTGGGATTACTCCCAGTTCAGAGCAGGGCTGGAGACAGTCTGGTGTGTATGTGTATACCAGGAAACTTTCTTGCCCTTGAATTTCATCCCTGAAAAAAAAACACTTTCTACTTTTTAAATAAAAACCTGAGCCTGTATTTACTATAACCTTGTGTTTGGGGTTTTTTGTTTTGTTTTGTTTTTCAAAGTTTGTTTAGGTTTTTTAAAGTTTCATTACCTGGTATTTAATGCATCCAGTAATAAAAGATCATTGAGTTCCAACCACCCTCCCATGGGCAGGGACACATTCCACCAGACCAAGATGCTCAAAGCCCCATCTAACCTGCCCTTCAACACTTCAGGCATGGGGCAGCCACAACTCCCCGCAACAACCTGTTCCAGTGTGTTGCCACACTCTCAGGTTCCTAATGTCTAACCTAAAACTACTCTTCAGTTTAAAGCCAATACCCCTTTTCCTATCAATACATGCTCTTATGAAAACTCCCTTCCCAGCAGAGCTGTTTCCAGTGCTTTCACCTAAGTGGTAGTACAATGGCATTTTTAATTGTTTTCAGGTGTTGTGAGAAAAACAGTGTCAATGGCCCTCGATTTAGGGGTGACTGTTCAAAACAGAAATGTGGGGTTTTGATTGCTTAAAAACATTGGGCATCAACAGATACTGAAACAGGCACTGTGCATATATATATATATATGTATATGTACATCTTTCCATGTGTTTGTATAAATGGCTCTATCATCCAGCTAAATGATAGCTAAGATGAGAAAGGAACAAGGTATGAGCTACCGGAACTACAGGCAGATAAAACAGCTTGTGGCTCTTGCAAGACAACTGCTTTTAGGACAGAATCTCTTTTCTCATGTTTTTTCTCATGTTAAAGTTCCTAAAGATGCTTGGAGGGGGTGGCACTGATACCAGTGGAAGGTCCAGAGTCACTGCTTGATGGCAGGAAAGTTTTAGGTTTTCCTCGCCCCAGCTGGAGCCAACCCAGATGTAATAGGTTTTTTTAAAAATCATATGATGTTCAAGAATTTCCCACAAGTTGGTTTTTAAAGTATCTATTCTAGGAGAAACAGAACACACCATTTTTGTTTTTTTTTTTAAGTTATTTTTGTAAAATTGTTAAATAAAAGCTAAATCCTATGTAGAAATGTCTAGATTTTTTACCAGTGGTAGAGTTTGCTAAGGCTTTTAAGCTTTACACAAGGAGAGTATTGCATTTTCAGGTAAATGGAAACATTTTTCATTATTGTAAAACTTCCTACAAAAGTCAATTCAGGACTTAGAGGAAAATTGAAATAATAATTCTTTCAGAGTTTGTAGTTGGTTTGTTTTTTCTTTTTTAATGGGCTGTGTAAAACATCTTTGTTTTCTTCTTAAAAAAGCATGGATATATCTAAATTTAAATATATATATTTGTCAAATGAAGACTTAGAAGTAAGAAATAGCTGCCAGGTAGTTCCTTCTATTCATTCAGTGCTATTGGAAGAATATAATATTTTCCTTACTTTTTTATTTTGCAGAAAGAAAGAACTTTATGAGTGCACAAATGGTAAAATAAAAAAAGAGGGCATAAATCTGCAAAGTGTTAGAACACTAACATTTCTAACAGATGTGTTAGAAATGTTAATTTCCTTTGTTCATTTTTTTTACAGTGTCTACAGCATTCTAGGGGATTTGAAACACATGAAGAAACACAACTAATCTAGTTCATCTTGATGTCATTAGCTGTAAAGGCTTTAGTAGAGTTGCATATTACCAACTAATATTGCTGTCCAAATATAGAGGAAGGAGACAATCTGTGTATTTTGTAAGTAAGTTGTTTTCCAATGTTTCTATGTATGAATTCAACTTGTAGATTATGAGTCCACCCTATGTCATCTCTGAAATGTCATGATGCCTAGGAGAGGTCCCTGAGGGCCAGAGAAAATCAAATGTCATTCCTGTATTCAAGGTGGACCAGAAGGAAGATATCAATAACTACAATCTGATCAACTTCACCTTGATCCCTGAGAGAGTGATGGACCAAATACTTCTGGAAACTCTGTCCAAGGGCAAAATGGTGACCTGAATTGGTCAAAATGGTCATCATGGATAATGAGAAAATAATGCCTAGCCAATATGGTAGCCTTCTAAAAAAAAACAAAAACAAAAACAAAGACTGGTTTGCTGGATGAAGGGAGAAAAGTAGATGTCATTTGATCTGATTTGTAGTGAATCTTTCTGTGAAATAGGTTGAAAACTGTCTAAACTCTTGGTCTGTAGTGGTTGTGATTAGCCTAGCTAAATGCCCATCACTAGTGCTGTGCCCCAGGGCACAACACTGGGTCCAGTCCTGTTTAACATCTTCATTAGTGGTCTGGATGATGGGACAGAATGCACACCCAGCAAGTTGGCAGATGATGCAGAACAGGGTGTGCAGTAGTTGTTGATAGATGAGTGTGCTGCCTTTCAGAGGGACCCTGACAGGCTGGAGCACAGAGCAAACAGGAATCTCACCTGCAAGTGACCTTTGCTAGTGCTTGTCTTCAGTTTGACTGATGGCATCTTTCTTACATGGAGTGTCATTTTCCCCCAGATAGAAAGCTTATGACTTGAGCTTCAGACAGCCAGAAGATAAGCCCCCGAAAAAACTGCCAATGAAAAGAGAGTCCTGAAGAGGTTACTCAAAGCTTGGCCATTAGGGAATTTGAGGTGTTCTTTGATGCCTCTGGTATCTACAACATTGTGCAATGGTCTGTTGTCTACATTTTCTTTTCTTGACAATGCTTTCTGAAATGTTCAATCTTAGAGATAGTTGAAGGGGAGGGTTGAGGAAGGAAATTAAAGGGCCACTGCTGCAGTCTATCCAGTATAGCCATTTCCCTCTTCCTGATGTTTGCATTAAAAATGGTCACATTTGTTTCCTAATAAAAAATTATGTTGAATTTCAACAGTATTTTTCCACTGTAAGATTTTCAGCAGCATCTTAAGTGCTGGTGTGTGACCACATTTGTTTTGTGTTCCAGATTTGTTTGGGGCCAAAGCCAGATGAATCTGTTAAAAAAAAATATTCAAGGCATGCTATGAACTTCTGCAATTCAGTCCATCTGGGCAAGTTCATCCTCAACAGAGCTAAATTAAAAACAAACTGGTAGACTTAGTGTGAGACAGGCTGAAAAAAAGGGTGTGTACAGGTTTCAGTAAGACAAAGCATACACATCAGCTGGCCTGATAAACCAAATTTTGGGTTGTATTTTTATTGTTGGACTCGTGCAAAGAATGATTACATTGCTATCTTTTGAGTAATGTATTAAAGCTCTGAATCACTGGAGGATAGTCAGCATTGATCTGGACAGAGGTCCAGGTAATTGTGAGTTTCAGATAATCATTTATTATTAAATTTCTAATGCATCTGAAGAGAATGGTTAATACTTACTTCTAATGTCAATGTGCAGCATAAACAACTCCAAAAATTTGAAGTAGAAAATACATGTCAGTACACAACTAAACCTACCAGGCCTAACTCACAATGCTCTGCTTGCAAATAATGAACACAGATTTTTAATGCTTGTGTTCTTGCCAATGAGGGTTATTGTAAATTCTTGTATTTATGACCTGGTGATGGCTGAATAGTGAAGTGAACTATTTCACAAGTTGTTTGTCATCACTTTGTATGTGCATCACACGAGTTCATGTTTTATCACATATGATAAATAGCAATTAAAATACTGTTAGGTCCTCTGGTTCATTCTGCCAAAGATCTCAGTGAAAGTCTAACTCCCCTCACTGATGAGTTATGGTTAACTGGGGCCAGACAGTTGCATTGAATTATTTTCTCATAAAAACCCAGAAAATGTCAAAAAATATATAACTCTTGTTAAACTACTAGTTTTCAGATGCTGTAGAACTCTGAGTATAAATGTTTGACCCGGTAACTAAAAGTGTTTCAAATGGCTTATAGAACATTTTAATTCAACATGACACGAGACTCCATTGTCAAAATTCCTCTTAATTCTTGACCCTAATGTCCACCCCTAGTATTAAACTCTACGGAGAAGCTGGGCTAAAGAGGTCTTTTTCTGTAATGTAACCATGTGGAATCTTTGAAAAAATTCAGCTGATTTCTTTTTCTATTTTTGATTTTTCTTTCTTGCTTCTTTGCCCTTGCACCTTCACTTACACACTTCCTTCATCTCCTTATCTTCTTTTGCAGATGCTTGTATTCCTCTGATAGCCTCTCTCCTCTGCATATACTTGTGGCTGCTTTCTCATGCTAGAAGGAATGCCATTGCTAGTTTGAATATTTGCATTTGAACATAACTTCTTCCAAAGGTGCATCTGTCTTCCTGAAGGTATCTCATGTTCCTCATGCATTTTTATGTTTCATAGAAATAATTCCAATGGCAATATCTAGGCTGGAATTCTGTGGGGGTTTTCTGTCTTAAAAATTTGAGACTTCTGTTGCAACAAAATGTACAAAAGCATATATATAAGTGGCTGAAAGCCTGGAATCAGCAAGGGAAGAACTTCTTCCTACCTCCTGCTGTGTATTTCAGAAATGATTGCTATAAAATCCCTTTTTCAATAGAGAAAAAACTTTTTATGTCTTTTAATGAATTTATTCTGTGTCTCTGAACTCATACCAGGGAATTTCTGCAGATTCTGGGTTGTCATCTCCAGAGGATACGCCTTTCTTTTCCTCTGACACACTATTCAGATTAGAAATGGAAACATTACTGTTTTCTCTAGTGTTGACATTGGTGAACTCCTAGTGAATATGATGTGGGTAGCCATGTCATCCTGTCCCAGTGGATATGCTGTGGGTAGCCATGTCACCTTTGGGTTTATTTAAATTTCAGGTTCAAAAATATTCTGCCAAGATAAAACAAAAAATACACATGCATAATATGTGTCTCCAGCACTGGTTGTGTGTAAGATGACAGAAAAAAGTGTGCATCCTCTTTTTCATGCTTCTGTCATCACCTAGGTGGAAGGTGTATGAGGCATCAGGGCCTGGCAAGCCAGCAAATAAGCAATCAATGCTCAGTGAAGCACACACTGATTTCTGTTGCTGTAAATCTGCCTATTGCATATGCCTCAGTCTTTTTTTTAAGAAAGGCAGAGGAAGATAAGTAAAATAGGAATAATGTATCAGAAGAGTCATGAGTGTTAGATTTCAGTATACTTGGTTTTCCTTCTCAGATTTTTGTCTCCTTGCTGCATGCCACGGTTGAGAGTATTTCTTAACAGAGTGCCTGTGGTTCATTGCTTCCACTGCTCAGAGGGACCCCAGTGGCTTTCCTGGGGCAGACTGCCTGTTTTATCTCTGTTAGCAAACTGTAGTAGAGGAACACAATAATGGCAGTTCTGCCATAGGTGGACTTGCTTTCTTGGGAGGCAAAAGATGCTTGCACTGCTGTCAGCTGCTGAGGACTCCACTCAGTCAGCTTTGCAGCTAGCTTTTCTTTCCAGTGGAAGTTAGACAAAAGTTCCACCAAAGTCAGCAATGTAGAAATATACTAAAATAACACAATCACCTGCTCTGAAGGATGAATGCATTCTGGCCAGCTTAAGTTCCTGGTGAGCTAGTGTTTTGAAGAGTTGCATGTACATCTATCTTCAGTGAATTCTTTGACCTCTGCTGGAAAGTAAGCATGTTCCTAAATGTGTTCCCATGTTTCATGGTACTGAGTGTATCAACAGTAGCCTCCTGTGCTCCACAGGCTTGCCCTGTTACACGAAAACTTCACCACTGACTACTCATTGCCAGGGCTTTGGGCAGCTACAGTGCTAGGAAATACATTTCAGTGATGTTTATAATACCTACCTTCTTTAGCCAGGGAGAAGGATGAAAGGTGAAAAATGCTTTTGGAAATGGCAGCCTGAGTAGTGTTAAAAGTTGTAGAAAGAAAAAACCCAAGGATGCCAAAGATTTACCAGAGGAAAAAGAGGAAATTTAATCTAATCAAAATAAGTTCTAATATTACATTATATTAGAAGGGAATAGGGGTAGAACTTCTGAGCAAATAATACTGTCAGTCAACAGAAATCTATGCTTGGGCATCAGTATGAAATTCTTATGTGTTACCTTTCTGTAACCCAAGTCTTTTGTGAAATCCTCCTTAAAAAAATGAAAATGTTAAGGTTGAATCATAAAAGAAATTATACTGTGTGTTTATTTCTTATGACCAAACACATTTTTTGCACTGTCCCATCCTCATTTTGTCACAGTGAATAATTTTTACTAAGATCAACTGCTGTCTGTTTTTTGTGTTCTAGCCTAGCTAATACCTGACATCCTATTTCTGCAAATTCTTACATTCAGTCCATTCCACTTACCTGCCATTACCTGTATGTTCCTCTACTCTTTTTCCACAGTTTTATTTTTACCTATTGAGTCAGAGAGATTACAAGGGCTATAGTTAGTTTTACTCTTGATTTTTGTCACTGTATTCTTTGTGCTATTCCTGCTCCTGAGAACATCTCTCAATAGACTGGTAAGGCACAAACAGAGAGAAAGCCAGAGATCACACATGAAGAGATACCCATTGTGATAACCTTTGTAAGGAGAGTTGAAAGTATCATAACAATGTTCAGAAATAAGTAAAAGATCACTTTAAAAGAAAACAGCAGGAGAGAAAGCAAAATGAGTCTGCTCATTGCTTTAAGTCCACAACAATTTTAGAAGAGCTGAAAATAATTGTGAAGTCTAGAGACTGTTTAACAAATTTAACCTTAAGCACTTCTATTTATCAATTTTGACTGGTAGAATTAGCTTCATTTGAGAAACAATGACAGATAGACTTCTTGATTTATGATATATTTTGGCTGAGCCTTGAACTAGCCTCTTAAAACCCTTGTAGCAGAAATCTTTTCTATTGACCTATGGGAGGATTGATCTGCAATAGAAGGTAAAGCAAATTCCTCATGTAGCCACAAAGTCACATCTTACAAAAGAGAGTCATTAATCTTTATTATCTGTTTAATTTTCTTTTTAAAAGATACAATCTTTGTAGTGAAACTGCTGTTACTAACATGTCAAAAAAGTCCGGCACCATCAATGGGTTTGAAAAGGTTTGAAAGGCAGCAACACATTTTTCAAAACTGGTAGTTTTGTTCCAAGCTTACATCTATGCTTCTTAGTATGGCAAGTTTTAGGCAACTGCAACAACCAAGAAACCAGGCAATGAGAGACTCTGGGAGCTGGAATTCTGGGGTTGGCTGGGTTTTAGTTATTGTAAACCTTTATGTGTATTGGTTCTTCTGCGCTCTCTAATACAGACATGCAGCAGAGCTTGGTAGGGTTTTTCCAGTGGTCTTGATAATTTACACTTCTAACTATTTTGAATGCATTTAGAAAGTTGACCATGTCCTTAACATTTGTGTTTATTTGACCATCTTTTATTCTCTTCCCCTTCCCACCCACTCTTTCTCATTGCTTTGCTCTAGTATTTAACTATGTGTTAGATTTGTTTTTTCATCAAGAACAAACAACCAAGGAGAATTCTAGAAACATTTCCCAGTCATGTAGGAATGGTATCAAGTGAGCCAAAGGTCATTTGGAGTTAACTCTTGCCAGGGATGTTGAGAACATCAGGAAGACCCTAGATGAGTAACAAAAGCGTGATGAAAGAAAACATGGCCCATTGCTGAGTAGGGCATTTGAAACATAGAGGGTTGACATATTCAGTTGCTGCTTTGCCTCAGTCTTTACCAACAAGGTCTCCCATGCCTCTCTTCTTAAAGAGAAGGAACTACCAGCAGTGATTTTGGATTATCACTTATAATGATGAGATGATCAGAATGGCTGCAGTTAAAAGTGCTGAGAACTGGCATATGAGAGTGTATGTCATAGTCAGGGTACTCTGTCCTCTTTGACATGTTGAGGGAGCTTGGGAGGATCTCCAGTGACTGAAGGAAAGAAAACATTTCTCCAGCTTCAATATGAAATAAAGGGACAACTCATGGAGAGATAAAATGCTTAACCTCTCCTTGTTCTCCAGAAAAATCTTGGAGCAAGTCTTCTTGTAATACATTTCTTGGCATAAGCTGATTGGGAAAATCAGCATGGATTTAACAAAAGTATATCACACCTGACCTGAGTTCCTTCAAGAATAATGACTGGATTTGTGGATGAAGGGAGAACAGTGGATGGCATTTCCCTTAAATTTATCAGGACTTTTGAGATTTTCATCCACAATATTTCTGTAGCTTAGTGATTGATTCTGGCCAGCAGCTAAATCACACAATTTTTTTTTTTAAATCACACAATCTTTTGCTCACTGAACCCTCCTTCTTCCAGCAGGGTGGGAAAGTGAATAGGAAGACCAAAAGTGAAAAGAACTCATCAGTAGAGATAAAGGCAGTTTAATAAATAAAGGAAGAACTGGGGGAAAAAAAATCACACAGTAGTGGTGCAAAGACAGCCACTCACCACGTCCCACCAGCAGACCTACGTCCAACCAGTCTGAGCAGCAGCTGCCTTGAAAGACTTGAGTGCCTGTAGAATGGCTCCAGAGAAGAGGACTTGGGGGTCTTGGTAGACCCAAGCTACATATGAGACAGCAGTGTGCCCTGGCAGCAAAGAAGGCTCAGCAGTATCCTGGATTGTGTTAACAGCCAGTAGTCTGAAGGAAGCAACTATTCCTCTTTACTCAGCACTTGTAAGTGTAGAGTAACAAGGCAACCAGGTGCCTCTAATTGCCAAGGAGTGGGTGTGAGCTTGTATCAAGTCCACCTGTGCCTGGTTAGGGCAGGCCCCCTACTGAGCATGAGCAGGACCAGGGGGCCAATAAAAGGTAAGGCTCAAACTTCACAGGGCAGCTCACATTTGGGACTCACAATCTTGGCATGCTTGGCTTTACTGCTGCTTTCAGCAGTGCACTACCTTTATTGCTCTACTAGAGCTCATTGCCAGCAGGGTGAGGCTCTGAGGAGTCTCGAACCTGGGGCCTTAGCATTGTGGTACTGCGTGCTAGCTGGCTGCTCCACTCAAGCCTCACCCTCCTTGTTACTCTACATGTAAGACCACATCTAGAAAACTGAATCCAGTTTTGGCCCCTTGATACAGGAAAGACTGCATTAGGAGGCCCTAATAACAGCCACCTGGTGCTTATGACCAGCAAAAAATCAGGCCAAAAGCTTCAAAATGGTGTTGCATAATGTGAGGACAAAACAAGAAGCACAAGTGAGATTCAGGAAGAATGTAAGGGAAAGGGTTTTCAGTGTAAGGAGTGTCATGCAATGGATTGAGTTGCCCAGAGGCTGTGCAGTCATTGGTTTATTTCAAATTCAGGCTGGATAAGGACCTGCCCTGTAGCTGACCTTGCTTTCACCTGGAAGTTTGACTAGAGGTCTCATGAGTTTTTTTTTTAATTAAAATTATCCTATCATCCCATGAACCCAGTATGAGTTAGAGAGTCAAAATCTTTAGATCTAAATATCAGGGCAGCCACACTGATATTCATCAGAAGTAGGGGAGCTGACTTTCATTGTCTGTGTGTTGAACCATGCAGCATAGTGGGAGCCAACCTTGCAATCTTGGCAGGGTTGCATGTCCTGTACAGTAAGAAAGGAAAGGACAAAGTCAAAGAGCTTTTAGGAACTCTAGGTGCCAGAAGAGTTGGTTTCTCAAGTGGCAAGACACAGCTGACCAATTGATCAGTGTCACTGATCATGTTATGAAATGGTGCTCAGTCTGGAGTTTATTTGAAGCTGGGAATTAAGAGAGCTGTTTTATCATAAGATGTGTGCATGTCAGTGTATGCATGGCTATGTCTGTTTCCTATGATGATGTATGCATTGGGATGCATTAATAAATCTGCTTCTAGTGATTGTAATGAAATATAATATCAGAAATATACAGAAAAATGATGGTGCTGACTTTGGATCCCTACAAGGATATTAATAGGATCAAGTTAGCAATGATTTTTATTTCAGTATAAGGCCATTTGCTGAAAAGTATGGATGTGCTACTACCTAAGACGAGCAGTGTTTCTTCCCAGAGTACAATATGCAGGGAATTCCAAAATACCAAAACATATCAGCTTTGATACAATTTTAGAATAACTGCTGAGTGTTATTGGATAGCTACAGACTATCTGTATCATGTCTGATATATGTTTACAGGATTGCACTGAGGCGAAACCACCAGGCATGATAGGACGAGTTGTTAGTATAAATAAAACATGTACCCACTGCACAAAAGCAACTGAACATTCAGCCCAAGGTCTATCTATCTACATTTATTGGCTGCTTTTTTTGTTTGTTTGTTTGTTTTGGTTTTTGTTTTGTTTTGTTTATTTCTCTTTTTTTCCTTTTTTTTTTAATGTGTGTTTGCATTGCTTTGATTTTTTTAACCCAATCAGTCAGGCTGCATAGCAGGTTAGGTGGAACTTGTCTAATAAACTCTTAATGTAATTTTCTTTAAATGAGGAAGAAAACTTGCCTGACTTTTCAATCTTTTTGTTTTAATTTTTGGAGGGACAAAAAATTTAAGGAAACAAATGTGAGGTACAAAGTTGAATAAATGACTAATACTTTGTGTTTCTTTTCTGAGCTTCTGCTTATGTTTTTGTGAAGGCAAGTAGCTCTGAAGTGCTAAAGCAAAAACCATGGCCATATTCCCACACTAAGTGTCTTTCTGAGTCATGAAGAAGTGTAGTCTGCACCACACTTTACCTCAGTTGAATGGCTCTTCTGTCTCTAATCTTCAGTAAAGTTTTCAGATCTCTGTGTTTGCTCTTAAGATGAATTCAGCACCTGTTTCTTTTGCAAGCAAAATATGAGAAAAGTTTCTGCAAAAGAGCATTGGAGGTATGGTTGTTAGATTAATTTCTTTGGACAGCTGGATGAGTTTTGCTTGTGAACAAAATCAAACCAAACCAAAAGAAAAAAAAAAAAAAAAGACCCAGTTATAGTGTCCCATTATCTTTTCAGCTATGGTTTTGTGTAATACATGATGAAACGATGCTTCTAGAAAACTGAGAGTTTACAGAGAGAAGTACCTTCTTCAGGCATGCGTATAGTGTGAGAACTGGAAAAGAAAATGCCAGTAGTTAGAATGTATTCTAGTATTCTACTTTTATTACCTGTAAATAGATCAGTCTGGTTTATTGCCAAGAATAACCGTTAATGCTCCTCTGCTTCTAGATACTTAATGTAATGGTAATAGTTTTGTACAGTGTGGGATTCTGTAGATTTTGACATCTAGAAGAGAGACGTTCTACATGCATGTATCCTCTTCTTGAAAGTGACATGCTCAGCTCCTTGACATATAATAGCTTGGGCTGAGAGCATGAATAAAAATTACCTGTGAAACTCAAACATACTCATAATCTAAACTCATTAAAATATGGCTTGGGAAGATAAATGTTCTCAATTATTTAGAAAAAGATAGATTTACCTGATCTACCAAAAAGCTAGATTTTTGCCAGAAAATATTGATTATTTTCTGATAAAGCTTACAAAATTGATTTCATTCTCATTTAGAATAGGAACCAAACATGCTTAGTACTTGAAAAAAAAAAAGAAACAACTGAGTTTTGTGATGTTAGGAGGAGCTAAATTTTTTTATATGTTTGAGTACTGGAAAAGAAACAATTGCATATTTTTTAAATATATAAAAATTATCTAAAATTCAAGATCTGAGTCTTGGTTCTTAACCTGAGGGCATTCATCAATTTTTATTTATTTATTTGGGATTTCTTAATTTTTTAATTTTTTATGGCAAATGTATTAGTAAATGACATTTTGACATGTTCTTCAGACTCTGTTTGAGCCAGCATTTGGGAAATAAGGCATTTCATCTCTCACTGAAATAAGGAGAAATAATTTGCACACGGTTGCAATATTAGCAACATAAAACTCAAGTTTACAAATGCTGTCTAAAATGTTGTGTGTAGAACCCCATAAATTAATAACATTTCCTATCCATTCACCTATTCTGTTGCAGTGCTGTTCTGAACGCAGGCATTTTTTGCTAACTGACCTGAAGCTTCAAGCTTTCTGTTCATCTTCTTGAACATTCCCTCAAGCACTCCTTGAAAATCTTCAGAGCTTCAGGTGGTTTTGAAACAGCCACCATCACTTCAGCAGCTGCAATGTGCAGTTTCCTGTTCCAGTGGAAAGCTGTCATGGACAAACAGCATCTCCTGCAGTTTTTTTCCACTCAGAGGAGCAGTGAACAAATACAAGTATTCAAGGCAAAGCTCCTCCTGATTCTGATTTCTGCTCTGAGGTCAAAGCTTCAGTTTGAAAGTATTAAGCTGTCATTTCTTCTGGGAGTTTTTTCTATTCAGAATTACTCTTTGAAGACTGGGTCCTTTGTAATATTTTCACATAGCTTCTGGAAGTAAAGGAGAGCCCTTGTTTTCTTCCTTTTGGTAAGAGGTGTGGACAACTGTGTGTTATGTGGCATCTGTGTCAGACCCATTTCCCAGAACAACTCTACAGGAAATCCTCAGATACAAACATTTATAGCAAGTCTGGTTCTCTGAGTTCATCCATCCTGCTGGTTTCTTCCATTTCCATACTAACCATAAATATGATAACTTATCTGAAACCATATCTCCCAACTTAACACTATGAGTATCATAGCTAGGGGTCTCACCTTGTGATATGTATTTTGATTTTCACAATTCTTACATACTGCAGAAAAATACTGCTGAGAACTGGATGAGGTAAATAATAAAATATCTGAAAAGGAAAGTTTTTACAACTGTGGCTTTTGGTAGTACATGAGAAGCTAAGACATCTTCAAAGCCACTTTTTAGGTCATATTACATTTTTATTTGTGATATGGGTGGCAGACAATAATTCAGAGGAATGGATCATGGGAATTCCCTCTGACCTGCTTAGCAAGAATTTACTAGCCATTTTTCTTCATTAAAATTTTGCTATAAACCTGCTCTTCTGTACTGATCTCAAGTGTGAGCTTGCTGCTGTCAGTGACTGTCGGCAGCCAGTACAATAAGGTTGGTTAGGTTTAGTGTTCTGTGTTATTAGCTCTACTGAATCAAGAAATCTGATAGATGTTCAGTGTCTGTGCTTTCTGCATCCACAGATAACCACACTATTTCTGCTGTGCAAGAGGAGATTGCTCCATCACAACATTTTGTTCTGATTTTGTTCCACAGTTTTCTGTGGAAACAGGATTTTCCAGAAACAAGATAAGCCAGGTGCCTCGAATTGCCAGTGAGTGGGTGTGAGTCCACCTGTGCCTGATTAGGACGGGCCCCTATTGGGCATGAGCAAGATCAGGGGACCAATAAAGGTGGGACACACACCCACAGAGGAAAGCTCACTCTTGGGCTAGTCACAAGAGAGGCTGGTAGCACATCGAGCCACTGTCCGATCTTGCTAGTTCCACTACGTGAGTGATAGACTTAGAGCACAACTCTCAAGTCTATACTACTACACCTACTCAGACCTTGAGGCATCGATCCCTGAAGAAAGATTTGTCCTGCTACATTTTCCCACCAGCTTTCCTTTTCTGGTGAGCTGTAGGCTTCAAAACTGGTTTGCCACTCCCAGGGCCTCCTGCCTATAGCAGGTTCTGTCAGTCTATGCCAGCAGAACTTCTCCGAGAAGCGGAACAACCTTCACCATTGAGCTTCTATGGGCTGAAACCCTGAAAATATCAGCTGACATAAAACTTCCCAAACTTTGCAGAAAATTCTCTCCTCTTTGTTAACAATTTGCTCTGCTGTTATTCAGAATATTACTGGCAATAATCTCTTTATTTGCAAAAGTTTAACACCACTATATACTACTATATACTATATACTACTACTACTACTACTACTATATACTATATACTACTTAGGTTAGCATAGCATGTTCCCAGTTAATAAGTGGTGCAATTCCATGCCATGCTGCAAACATTTTGCAGAATAGTATCTATTTAATCTTTTCAGTCATTTTGTGAAAAGTCTGCGTCCAAAAGCCTTTTAGCTTGCAAAGTGCCTGAAAAAGTTTATGCCAGAATAAAGGGAAAATTGAGTCAAATGAACAGGATATTGTCATCAAGTGGAGAGTTCTGACTGATGCCTTCAGGCCTTTGGTGAAAACCAACACAGAATTCTTGTTCCATCTATACGGGTGCTCCTTTGCCATTCCAGGAAAACATTTTGCTCTGCCCCTACACTGATCCTCCTGACTGCAAAGCTTCTCCTCTGTTGTGGCAAAAAATTGCTGTTAATACATTTATTCTTTAAATGGAAGTATTCACTACAAAAACTTGAAATAACCACTGAAGTTTACATATACAGATCCATATTTTTTTACTGTCCTTCAAGAGGAGGATACCTCTCTTGAGGTCTCAGGCTGTAGGGCATGCCTGGTGCCCCTTGCTGGTCCTGGCCAGTGGAAGGTGGTCTTAAAGCAGGCAGGAGGTGTGCAGTGTTAAGGATCTGTACTGCCAAGTAAGGAAGCTGTGGGAGATCATTGCAAGAGTGCACAATATCAGAGATGATGAGAAGGAGATTAATAGGACCTCTTCTCTGGGACTCTACAGGTTCAAGAGCCCAGCTTCCTCACTGCACTGGAGGAGGGATAGGCAGAGTTTTTGCTTGTCAGGCTTGGAAATGGAGACTTCCAGGGTGTCTGAAGCTGGACTGACACTTCAGTCCAGCTGTAGGTTTTAGCTTTTGAATAGACTCAGAGCCTTAGAAGCAGCCAAGGAGCTGGCACCTCTGCCTAATGAGGTATCCAAATCAGCTGAATCTCAGGCATGCAGCAGCACCAGGTGGAAGTAGCAAGTAGGAGAAATACTCTTTGCTGAGGTGGTTGGAGGCTTCCATCTGCCAACCAGACATGGCCCCTCGAGGTCAGTTTGCTTCATGTCAGGGGCTCCAGTTCAGGAGAATGTGTAGAGACTTCAGAGGTTTATCCAGTCTTCAGACTATTAATCCCTTCTGCTATTCCATTAGGTCGCCAGCAATGCTGCCAGGGGACACCTGGAGTGAATCAAGCATGACTACATGGCTCTAGGGAAGATGATCAAGGCCCAAATAGTTTTCTTCTTGATCCCGTGAGTGCTCCTGTCTGTTTGCTTATTTTAATGTACTCTGTATACCTGGGGCTTCATTTGAACTCGTTTCCTGTTTCACACCTGAGCTATATCAACATCTGTGTTCCCTTTTGCACTGTGGGTTCAGTTGTGCAGTGCTGGGCTACCAGACTCAGCTGCCAAAAGAGATAGTGTTACCTGAGCTTTATTGTGGCCCTGCATAAAGGAATCTTGCCCTGCAGCAGAGATAGTCAATTCCTATTTGCAGTGACATGTCTGATATATACTGCTTGAGTGTCTGCAGCTATGCTCTGATGGATCACATAGATGTGTTCCTGCTGGAACCATCAGTTTCATCAGGTTTGAATTCTTGATGTTTTCTGGTTGAAAATATTCCTTGAGCACAAGGTAACATCTTCACATTCTCTCATTCATGTAAGAGAGGTCATGATTCCCAGGTATATATTGCCAACTTTTAATTTTCCTGTCTCAGAGTGTGCTATTTCTTCTGCAGTTCTGGCACATTAAATCCCATCAGAACTGGGAAATGATGATGTGAGAGAGAGAAGGTTGCAAACTTGCAGACAAAGATCTGTTACAACCAAATTCTTTGTGGCAAGAGAAACTACCACTACGAAAGGTGTATCTCAAATGCTTCATTGGGACAGATGTCTAGAGCTGTGGTGGAATCTCTGTTGCTGGGAAGTTTTGAAATGCCCCTGAACTGGACCCTGAGCAACCTGATCTAGCTTTGGAAGCTGGCCTTGTCCTGACCAGAGGAAAGGCTTAGATGACAGTCAGAGTGCCCTTTCAACCTCAATTCTTCTATGATCCTATGAAATGATCATGTTTAATCTCACAGCACTAAATGTAAAGCAGAGTTACCTGTATGCCATATGCCCAGTTAAGCAAGAAAATAAGAAAACTATCCTCTCCAGAGCTGGGAGAGGGAAAAAAAAGCCATTAAAAAATAGCAGGACTTGATGATACAGACAGTGTGTATGGCTAAGAGATAACAGAGGTGTAGAGCACAACTAAGCAGATTTCCTATCAGCTGTCAGTGATGCTGTGGGGGAGTTGGTCAAGGCTGAGTAAGACAACTCTGTCAGAAGTTTCAGGGGTCAAACTGACAAAGTGATGAAGTAGCAAGCACCACTCACAGCACTGCTGTTTCAGACACCTACAGGACCTTTTTTCTTATCAAGCCTTTTTTATTCTTTTACGCTTTTTCTCTATTCCCATTATGGATGGCATGGAAATATAGAAATATTGTTTAAAGTATTTTTGCAGTGTGGTGCTGTACAAGTTTTTTGTAACCTCCATGGTTGGTCTTAAAAAGTTTTTATATTTAAATGTGCATTTTAATTTTGTTCTGTATTTCTCTCAGTGCAGGTTTGATTTAGTAAACTCAAAAGATTAACAAATACTGGCAGTCAGGTCTTTGTTTTTTCCGCTTGCATGCCAAGTGTTAGCAGGATTCAATTTAAAATAGCTGAGATAGTAATCTCTTTCCTTGCAGCATATTACTTTATCTACCCTGTACAGCCCATTTTTCTCTCAGATAGTCATGTTACATGCTTTGGAATGTTTTAAAGCAGATAAATAATAAAATCCAAACACTGACTGATATCTTTGTACCTATGGCAAATACAGCTTTGAAAAAATGTTCTCAGATTTAAATAGTTAAGTGCTAATTTTTCTTTGCATTTCTGTTAAAAGTAGGTGTTAACTGGAAAAGTGACAGGCTCCACTGGCTTCAATAGGAAATACCTATCATAATTCTGAATGTACTAAAACTGAACTGTGAAATAAATTCAGTTTTATATTATAAAAACAATATAGATTAGTTTGGTTTGATATTATATTTTCATGCAATTCTTTTATATTTGGAGCTACGGTTCAGTAAAGTAGTTCATTAATTTTAGTGAAGCTTCTGCTTTAGTGTTCAAAAGACATTATCTCATAACATGTTCTTCTAGAACTTCTCAAAGGTGAGAAGTGTTTTTTTCCAGAGTAAAAGTAAGGCAGCATTGGGAATCTTTGCCTTGAAAACCTCCTTCTCTGGAGGTCTCCAGTCCAACCTTCTGCTCAGAGCACTACCTTAGGTCAGCTGTGGCACTGCCTTGAAAACTGCAAAGGGTAGAGAAGGCTATGTATCTATAAATATATCAATGTAAATTTTCAAGTTTAGATTTCCATTGAAAATTCTAAAACTTTTACACCGTAGAGAATTCATGGGAGTGGAAGGCAGTCTTTGTTTTAATGAATTCTGGTTTAGTTTTAGAATGTTTCGCAGCTTTGCTGGTGGTCTTCTATAGAGTTGTTCAGGATCTGTTCTAAACCCTTTCGATTTGTGACAGTGGGATAACATCAGGCTAGTGACTGATCATTAGTGGGGTCCTGCAGGGCTCCATCCTTGGCCCAGTCCTCTTCAACATCTTTGTTAATGACTTGGATGCAGGACTGGAAGGAATTTTAAGCAAGATTGTGGATATAAAATTTGGCAGGGAGCAGGCAGGCCCTGCAGAGAGACCTCAGCAGGTTAGAGAGATGGGCAGTCACCAACCACATGAAGTTTAACAAGAGCAAGTGCTGAATTCCGCACCTAGGATGGGGCAGCCCTGGTGGTCAGTACAGACTGGGGTATGAGCGGCTGGAGAGCAGCGTGGCAGAGAGGGATCTGGGGGTCCTGTCTGAGGGCAAACTGACTGTGATCCAGCAGTGTGCCCTAGCAGCCAGGAGGGCAAATGTGTCCTGGGGTGATCAGGCACAGTACTGCCAGCCCATCAAGGGAAGTGATTGTCCCACTCTGCTCTTGTACGGTCTTACCTTGAGTCCTGTGTGCAGTTTTGGGAACTGCAGCATAAAAAAGACATCAAGGTACTGGAGAGTGTCCAAAGGAGAGCAACAAGGGTGGTGAAGGGTCTGGAAGGGATGAATTGTGTGGAGTGACTGAGTTAACTTGGATTGTTCAGTTTGGAGAAGAGAAGACTGAGGGGTGACTTCGTTGCAGTATTTGGCTTCCTCGTGAGGGGAAGTGATGGGACTGGCACTGATTTCTTCACTCCTGTGACCATAGACAGGACTCTGTGAACTGGCAAGAAGCTGAATCAGGGGAGGTTTAGGTTAGATATCAGGAAAAGTTTTTTCACCCAGAGCGCAGATGAGCAGTGGAACAGGCTCCCCAGGGAAGTGGTCACAGCACCAGCCCTGCCTGAGTTCAAGAAACATTTGGATGATGCTCTCAGGCACATGGTGTGATTCTGGGGGTGCCCTATACAGGGACAGGAGTTGGACTTGATGATCCTGATAGGTCCCTTCCAACTTGGCATATTCTTTTATTCTATGGTTCTATGAAATTGGCAAAAAAAAGGGAAAAAAAAAAAAGGGAAAAAAAGCAGACCCAAGGGATATATATCAACACTAATTAAGTTTTCAAGAGACAGTGAACACCCTTCTGCCTTGTTTCTCCCCAGTTTGGCTGCCTACCTTTTCAGTCCTCAGCAGATCACCCAACGCAAGGCTTTCAGAGTCCCTTAGGAACCAAAATGACACGTAGCAGGGTTTCACTTACATCTGATTTTTTTTGAGACTCTTGGCATTTCTTCCTCTCTGTTGGATGGACTTTCTTCAAGGTTTGCAGGCCAACAGCAATTGCTTTCTAGATCAGACCCTGATCATACCTTCTGTGGGCAGATCTAACTCTGTAACACGTGTCAAATCAATAGAAAGGGAGAGAAGAGCTTCTTTGTTGTACTTTGTGGTGTTCTGTCTCTTCTCAGGCATGGAATAAATGCTTTGCAAATCATGCAAGGCGAGATGCAGAGTGAACCTTGAGTATACTAAACTGGGGAGGGTATATGTGTGATTTTAGGCTTCGGCCTTTGAAAAGAGACATTGTTGAACATAAAGAAAATAATGTGCTTTTAGATATGTTGTGTGGTTTTTAAAAAATGATGAGGTAAATTCAGTTAAAGGATTATGTAGTATTTGAATGTGTCTATACTACTTGCTATATGTGATTTCTTGCCTGTCTTAACAATAATCAGAAGAGAGTTTCATGTCTCAAAATCTCATTATATATGATTTACCTCCTCTAGTTTTAACATTCAGCCATCTCCACAGTGACTTGCTTTATATTAGGACCTGGTCTTGCAAGTATTTCTTATTCTTAGGGAAAAATCTTTTCTTCATGTCTATTTTATCTCCTGAATGCCATCTCTTTCCTGTCACTATTACTTTACAATTCATAGTATCCTAGTCTCAGTTTATGCTGGTGTTTTTACTGCTTAATAATACATTTTCTCTACTTAAAAGAATAGTAATTCTTGGAGAATAATCAACCATTGTCGTCTCTTGCTAAACCAGAAAAGCAATATCAGAGAATATGGATGGTGGTTTAGAAATTGTCCCTTTTACTCCACTGAAAGGGGTCAATAGTAAGTACATTAAATCAATGAAGTTTTTGCAATAGAAGGAAGGAAACTTATTTTTGCAATAAGACTAGGAAGAAGCATGACAATGAACTGTGTGACAGCCTGTTATCAATGCATCAGCACTTGCAAACTTTTTTCTGGTGTTGGGACAATGTGTTTTTCTTAGATGCACTCTTGTTTAGGTAGTATATGTAGAAGCAAATTTTCTGGGTCAACAAAAAGGAGGTTTCTTTTAAGTCATTGGACACTTTCTTGTAAAATCCCAGTTTATCCCCATATTTCCTTTTCACAACAGATTTCTTTGCAGACTGTCATATCATATTATCTGAAAATGCTTACAGGGAGCCATCATGCCAGAAAGAAGCAGAGAATCTGTGGCTGCAGTTACAGGAAGAGATATGGGTTCTTACCCACATCAAAGGGACTCTAATGACACTCCAGAGGGGTTTGGGAGTAGTCAGCATAGATTTAAAAAGAGGAAATCATATCTGAACACGGCAGCCTTCCACAGTGAGATGACTGGCTTGGCAAATGAGGGGAGAGCAGTGGATGTTGATCTTGAAAGGCTTTCAACATCACCTCCTATAACATTAGTCTTAGACAAGCTGATGAAGCATAGGGCAGATGAGCAGACACTGACTGAAATCCATCTGAATCGCTGGGCTCAGGCAGTTGTCAGCAGCAGCAGCACAAAGCCCAGCAGGAGTCCAGGCACCAGCAGTGTGTCCCAGGGGCCAGGACTGACATCAGTCCTGCTTAACATCATTAGTGACCTGGATGATGGGGCAGTGCACTCCCAGAAAGTTGGCAGATAGTGCAGAACCAGCCAAGGGAGGTTAGTGGTTAATTAAGAAGATGAACATGCTGCCTTTCAGAGGGACTCTGATAGCCTGCAGCATGGAGCCAGGAGGAATCTCATGAAGTTTCCCAAAGGGGAACAGCAAGTCCTGCACGTGGGAGGAATACTCATGAAGCTTAATAACAGGAAAATGAAAGTTCTGAACACCAGGAACAACAACCTCATGCACCAGTGTGTGCTGAGGGCCAAGAGCCTGGCAGGAAGCTCTCTCTCCTCTCACAAAGGGACCTGGAGGTGCTGATGAACAACAAGTTGAACATGAGCCAGCAGTACGTCCTTGCTATAGAGGGCCAACAACATCCCAAGGTGCTTTAGGATCCTGGGGATCTTTCCCCTCTGTTCAGCATGAGTGAGAAACATCTGCTCAGCTACACCTGGTTTAGAGCAGGTACAAGAAAGGCATAGAAATGCAGTAACATCCAGCAAATGGCCATGAAGATGACTAAGGGTTTGGAACCGGTGTCATAATAACAAAATAATACCTTGTTTCCACAATAATTTTTGTTTTATTTCCTTTTGTTTATTTATTTTTGTATATTATTTACTCTGATACATTTATTTCTGATGTCAGTTTCAGAATAAATTTTATTATGTAAGACAACAGAGTATCAAACCAAGGCAAGAGAGTAGAAATAACAGTGATTTTTTTTAAAAAAATGTGTTCTTCAGAGAACTCATTTGGCTGAGAGGTGTGGTAGTAACTCTTTTTAAATTCAAAACATGGTGAAAAATTTCAGTATTTCGGAAAGTGAAGGGTTTGGGCATGCTTTAAGAACTACCATCACGTAGCTTCCAGAAGCTGAACTGTATGAAGCTGTATGTGTGGTTGATTTTAGAATGAGCTGTTATTACACCAAGGTTACACCACATAATAAAGTAATTATGAAAGTGATTTTTTTTTTGTGACATATAATTTCATAATAATTTCCAGCTGTATAACCACATTGCCTTTCCTTGGATGCCCCTGTTGGAAAAGGACAATGGGGAAGATGTAGTCAGCATATTAAATGTATAGCAGTCTCTTAAATGTATTTTTTACACTAAGCTAATAAAATCCAAGTTTGTTGTGCCCTAAAGCCAAATATTAAGCTTTAAATATGCCCTTAGATGGCAGCTATGAACAAAGTTTTAAGAGACAGGATCCTAAAGCTCAAACTTACCAAAAGTGACTCCTTGGCCTCTCCTGTCCCATCCCAGGTAAATAAATAAAGTGAATCTTAAGCGAAGCAACCTGCTTCTGACAAGACTCACTGCCTTAGGGTCACATTCCATTGACAATGTTTGAATTAAAAGTTCCTAACATAAATGATTTATAAACTGTATGAACAACCTTGTCCTAAAGAAACAACCTCTTCTGACCATCTGTGATGAATTGATGCAGAATGGCCCCTTTACTGTTGTGTATTTACATAAGGAATGAAGTAAAATTAAAGTGCCATCAAAAATCTCCCTATTATGTGCTAGAAAAACCCAACTTAGAGTCTGAGTAACCTGGTGGTACAGGGTTTTTCGATTGACTCTTCTGCTCAATAACATGCAAAAGAATTGATAAAATCATCACTTTTCTGGAAAAAGCCACATGATCTCTGTTTTCTCTCCCTCTCTGAGTGCTTGTGGACTTGGTTGGCTACTCAATGTCAAGTCTGTAGAAAAATTGTCACTGTTACGGTGACGGTGGGGAGCAGCTGTGGACGCAATTGTGTAAAAAAAATTTATAAAGCAAAAATGCAGATGACAGACAGAAAAAGCATCAGAAACACTACAAGAGAATGAGTGTATGGAAACGAGACAACAGAGCTCTTTGTCCTAGGCTCTAACTTACTTATTTGTGCAAAACTGTGCCTTAAATGTTCTTAATTTCCTGGAAGGATGCCATTTATCATGGTGGTATCTCCCAGTCAGCAGATCAGAAGCTTTTGGTTACTGTCTGCTCCTGTCTCTGAGAAGGAGAGATCAATCACACTGACTTCTTTCAGAGATAGCATTCCATCTCAGCCAAACACATTACAAGGAGGTTGTCAGTGCTGTGATACCCAAAGTAACCTCGCATTAGTTACCCAGAATTGTGTAATGCTGTAAATGGTCTTTCCCTCTCTTGCTATCTTGTGGATATTTTTGAGTATCCTGTTGCAGGAAAATCACATCTTGATCCTTGTATGTTTTCCTCCTCATTTTACCTTCTGTTCAGCTGTATTTGTCCAAAAATAGGACTAAATGAAAATCTTGAGCAGATTCAGTGTTGTAGTTGCTTTAGCATTGCTTGCCCTCTTATAAAAGGATAAAATGAGAAACTTAGATTTGAATCATTTGGAATCTAGCATATCTGAAATCAAAGAAGCCAGAATGCAAAAACAGAAAAGCTTGAAATGTTCTCTCACTTTCAAGTATCACTAAAAACAAGTGTGTCCACTAACTGTTGCTATATAAACTCAAAGCCTTTGTTGGATCTGCCTGAGGGGGAAATAATGCATTTTGCTATCTTCCTCTGCTTCCTTTTGCAGCTGCTCTCACAACATCACCCTGAAGAGATCCAAAGTTCCACGTGCCAGCCTGGACATTGTTAACTGTGACAAAAAAGGTAGAGCTCAGCTTGCATCTCTCTTGGGTGTCTCCTTGCCTCTTGGTCAGACTGACAGGTCCCAATGGGCACATGGTTGCTGTGACATCAGGTCTTTCCGACTGAATGCTCCAGAGATGATGTCACCAGCACCATGATGTCACCAGTACTGAGCATGGGTGACCTCCCTCCTCAGTTACAGTTTAATGGGTAAAAACATTGCACAGTGGTACCTGCATTCAGCTGCTCTCAGATTTACATTTTTGTTCCCACCCCTTATGCCACACTTTACCTCGAGTCCTGTGTCCAGTTCTGGGCCCCCCAGTTCAGGAAGGATATCGAGGTCCTGGAGCAGGTCCAAAGGAGGGCAACCAGGCTGGTGAAGGGACTCGAGCACAGACCCTATGAGGAGAAGCTGAGGGAGCTGGGGGTGTTCAGCCTGGAGAAGAGGAGGCTCAAGGGAGACCTCATCACTCTCTACAACTCCCTGAAAGGAGGGTGTAGCCAGGGGGGGGTTGGTCTCTTTTCCCAGGCAACTCTCAGCAAGACAAGAGGGCATGGCCTTAAGTTGTGCCAGGGGAAGTTTAGGTTTGATATTAGAAAGAATTTCTTTACAGAGAGGGTGATCAGGCATTGGAATGGGCTGCCCCAGGAAGTAGTGGATTCTCCGTCCCTGGAGATATTTAAAAAGAGACTGGATGTGGCACTCAGTGCCATGGTCTGGTAACTGCAGCAGTAGTGGATCAAGGGTTGGACTTGATGATCTCAGAGGTCCCTTCCAACACAGCCAATTCTATGATTCTATGATTCTATGATTCTATGATTCTAAGTTTCTCTTAGCCTGGTCACTCGTTTTTCTGGAGAAAAGTATTGAAGCTGGTTATGCCTCACTTCACAGGCACTGATTCTTCTGTGCTACTTTTTCACATCTAGCCCAGAGGTGATGAAGTGAAAGAAACCTCAAAAGGACAGGAAGATGGAGGGCTTGCTATAAAAGTAGAAGCAGCTGCAGAACTGACTGAAGTATTATTTATTGTTTATTTAGTGTATAAATAAAACATATAACCCTAACATCACCACATGACACTTTTTTCACAGATATTTTTTTTTATCTGTTGGTTGTTTGAGATAGTCTAGCTTACCTGGTACTTTCATGATAGATTTTCCCAACCTGAGAATTTACTGTTAAAACCATAATCCCTCTCTCATTTGATTTCCTACCTAGCTGCCTTTCTCCCTTTATCTAAATTTATAATTTTTTAAAATAGTTTATTATTTTGGAATAAGCTTATCCCTACACACAGAGACTTTATCAAATTACATCTGTGCCTGTATTAATGGGATGATATACTGGTAGGATTTTCTGTTCAGTGCCAGAGTTCCCTATCTCCAGTGATTATTTCTGTCATCACATGTTTTACTTATTTATTTTTTGGCTGACCTTTTGTAGGCATTGCCTTTCATTAATAAGCATTAGTCAGGAAAATTGTGACTTGCAAATTGCACACTGCTTCAATACTTATAAGCCAACAAATGCTGCTGATGAGAAAACATGAGAGAATGGCTTGTGGGTAAGCCTTCTGCACAGGACTTTGTTTCATTTTGTGGATATGCCACACACTTGCTGTGAGGACTCTCAAGAATTGTGTAGGCTTAGAATCCATGCTGCACAAACATGATAATGGTAATTCCTCCACCCTGTATTTACCTTGCTACTGCATTACAACCTTTTCAGAAAATGCTGTAACTTTGCTGCATTTACTAGATGGATAAAACAGTAGACTGTGGAGGCTTTTTTTTTTTCATATGTTCAATGGATGATAAAATATGTTCAATGGATAATAAAAGGTATTTTTTTTTGCTTGTTCACAAATTCAAAAGATGGAGTTTAGCCAAGTCTATCCAGAAAGTAAGAATTTATGCTGTTCTCCCTGGATCTAAGCAAATTTTTATGGCTGTTTATTTAGCAGAACATTCAAAGGACTTCACTGGAGAAATGCATTAAATATACAAGTTGAGAATTGGGAACTTTCACACAAAAATCAATTCTGACCAGGGCGGACCAGTAACAAATGCTCAGGTTATTTTAATATTCCACCCTGGCTGCCCATGTGGAGAGCTGACAAACATTTTCCTGGCTCCAACTATTGGAAAGTGTCAAAGAATTCACAAATTTGGCAGCACTTTGTGCATCTGCAGTCATTGACAAGACAGAACTTGAGCGCTGGTGGTTCCCGAAGGAGATCCTGCACACAGTCATGGGAGAATGAAGTAAGAAGCACTTATAAGTCTGATTTAAAACTTGCACCTCTTAATGATATAATATCCAACACCTCAGGCTGTTGTAGTTGAAGATTATAGTTAGGAAAATTGTCAAAAATTCTTTTTCTTTTTTCTTGCCCTGTTGAGAGACTTCTTAGTATAGAAATACCATTTGACTCACATAAGATTCTACTTTTTGGTTTTTTCCATTTTTGAGAGGTTCTTTTTTTTTGTCACTAAAGCAGATGGTAGAAGGAAAGCAAAAGGGTTGTTGATGTGTAGCAATTTGTCAAATATTGATAGCATTGGAGGACCCCAAATTATTTGTATCTGAAGTACTCCAGAGGAGAAATATTGACTGAGTATCCAGCATCTGTGGTAGGAAACAGTCAGGAGACTGAGGATGGAGTGATAAAACACCAGGTTTTAAGGTAGTAGCCTGGACTTTGGAAGCAGATACTTGTATTTTCAGGACCTGAAGTTGCCCCAGCACAAAAAACACTTACTGAGCCAACATGAGGACACATGTTGCAGTATTTCCTTTCACTGGCCATGTGGTCTATTACACCAAGAAATAAGTTTCCAAGGAAGCTGCAGAAATAGTTTAAACCAAACCAAATGCTATTAGTCTTTATGCTTTGAAATGAACTTTCTATAGCTACCTGAAATGTCCGTTTTCCTATCTTTCACTGCTTTGTACTCCTAGAAGAGTTCATTCTGGTTTTATTCTGTATTTATCTCCATGTTTCTTCATTTTTTTTTTTTTTTAATTCTTTTTTTTTGCTGCTACAGTCTTCCTGCTTCTCCCTGTTAATGTGCTTCCATGTGAGTCCTTTTTTTCCATCCACATCCAACCTTCTTTTCTGCCTTGAGCTCTGGCAACCCTGACTGCTGTTCCAGGTCCCTGCATGTTATTCTCTACAATGGATCCTGTACTCAGTACTGTCCCTCCAATCCCTCCCACCACTCCTCAACACATCTTGCACGTCTCCCCATCATCACTCATGTATCCTGCTGTACATGATGTTGGGCTGAGACCTGCAATGGGGGAAATTACAGGAGAGATTCTAGTGAAAACCAAGGCAGCCAGCAGAACAGAAATCCCATTTAAGGTGCAGTCCTCAGTGATTATTTCCTAATCCTAGAAAGGTTGCCATCAAGCTGAAGGGTGATGGCTCTGCTGGGAGATGCAGTGTACTGTTCCAAGGAGACTCAGCATTAGCTCACAATTCCTTGGAATAACTTGGATGTGCTGGAATCAGAGAGGCTTTCATTGGAATTGATGACTTCAGTATACTTGATAATGTTATTACAAAGAGTCTGTCAAAACTAATTTTGATGGAATGAACCATTATTAAAGTTGAAATTACTTAAATTAAAAATTGTGGGCAGAGGAAAAACATTTGAGATGGTTTCACAGCTACGTGAGTGGTGTCTTCTCAGAAGACCCTGGCCAATTTCATCTCCAGTTCCAAACAATTCAGTTCTTCCAGATAATATTGTGCTAAGTTTCTCCAGTTGTTTTAATGTTTAATGAAAATAAATTTCCAGGCAATAATGTGCTGCTTGCTAAGTGACTGATTCCCTTCAGTCTGCTCTATCTATGTCCTACTATATTTTCTTTTAGGTCTCTCAAATAACATGAATAGCAGTATAGTCCAGGAGAACTTGCAATGTGTTTGCAGCACATTTGAGTCAAGAATTAATTATTTAAATAATAATAAAAAAAGAGCTTGATATTTGATTTAAGCTTTGCTGCATGTGTTTACTGTGCATGCAGAGATGCACTGTCTTTTCAAAAGATAACTTTCCAAGTCAGAAATAATAAAAAAAAATCAGATGTGTATGATGAAAACAAAATATAACTCAGGTAGTTTATTGGATAGGTATCAATAGTAGGGGAAAAATATGCCCATTTCAGACAAATCATCCATCTCAATAAATAGTTGTGACATTCTAATTTTTTTTCCTATATGTTTTTTGCTATATGGCAGAAGAAATAGCAATGTTTTTAAGAGTTCTTTGGGTGCATGAAGAATACATGCTAGCACATGCTAACAGGTATTTTTAAATTTTTTTTTTACAAAACAGATTATATCCAGGGGACTGGAGGGTACAGTGGAGTGCATCCATTCCTTCAGTTTGTTTTCAATTTGTGACCTGCATAAAAGCAAGTGAATGGATCAGACCCTCCAGGGCAGATTGTGCTTTCTGTTCCATTCTTACAGATGTTCACTGTAAACTTGTTACCAAGATCACCTCAAACCTGTAGCTGGCTTGGGGTACTTTTATAGATAACAAGATCATTGGCAACCAAAATTTCACTTATGTATTCTGCAAATAACCCAAATATAAATAAACTATATTGACATGTATAATATAGGACGTATATTAAAAGCAAAAAATGTAAATAAATGACCATTGCAGTAAGACATTAACCAATTCAAAATTCTCACTGATTTTTTACTTTTCGGTCTACTGAGATATTACAAGACACATTTTGATTTTCCAGTTTTGTCTTTCCTGGTAAATTGTGAGGTGGGGATTATGCTCTCTCTCAGACACAAAATAGATCTCATATTTTAAATCACTTTATCCCACTATCCAAACACTGCTACACTAATGCAAAATTACTTTAAGCATTATACTGTTTTGCTCAGTTATTGTTAGGATTACTCTCAAACTGCTGATGGTTTTCCTCATCTGCTGGATTTCTGAATGAGTTCATGTCCATATAATTCTCAAGTGCTTTCCCTGGCAGGTAGCATCCATTGTCTTTGGCAAGACAGAAACTCTTCCATTTGTAGTAAACTGCAGAGATATACGTGGCTAAGGATTGAACGACAGCAGCTCAATAAAGCAGATGGGAAGTTGCAGTCAAATCCAAACAGGCAATGGTTGTACTGGCTGGGATTCTATATCAGGGACTTTCAGAAGTTTCAGACTTTTGGCATCAGGCAGACACTTGGGGGTTTTGGCCAACAGTTCAAGTTGTTATTCCAGTTCTCTGTCCTCTCATGCACAGTTCAGTCACTCAGCTACACTTCAGCCCCAAGTTCTTCCTTTCCTAAAGGGTCCTTCTGCCTCACCTCAGTTTTCTCTCTCCCATAATTTTATCAAGAGCTGCTTGTTTTTTCTCAGTGAAAGCAGAAGTTTTATATCTTCTTCTTTTTCTGGCCTGGAAGTTGAATGAAAAGTCTGTGAAACAACTGCCACAGCTTAGTGCAACTTGCTGAAGCTTGAATAAGCCCATCACTGCCCTGCCTCAGGGCACTAGGTACAGAAAAATCCTGTGACCTTGTTGCTTTTTGTGGATAGATGATTATTAGGCATAATCTTTGAAAAAAATTCCCATTCAGACAGGCAGACACAGACTTATTCTACTGATACATGTAATCTCTTAGAGGAACTATTGATAAAAAAGTGTCATCTTAGGCATTTTCTGTAACAGTGTCCTCTGGTGACCCCTGGTGATATAAACTTTGGAGTACTACAGTAAAAAGTTTTCTTACAGGATCTGTGATTTGAAATGGTTATAGAGTAATGGCAACAATAGCTTGCTTTAGATGTAGAAAAAACCAAAGCTGATAAATATTCCATCAGTTAAAAAATTCCTGAATAAGCACTTACATATTTGCCACATATCTCTGCATCACAGGAAAAATGAGCTTCAAATGAAGAAATAAGATATAGATAAATATTTCATATAGTATTTCTGTAATGTATGTATTTATGCATATATCTAGATACACATTCACTATGTCCAGAATTTGAAGATGAGGTGGTTTTGCCAGTCAGATTGGGAAGTTCAACCAAGCCAAGGGCTTGCTACAAACTGCATAGCCTTCAGATAACATGAAACATATTCTAAGATAAAGTTTCCAGAATGATATCCATCCAAATCTGTATATACAATCTATTTCTCTGGTCAATTTGGTGTTATGTATCTGTGTTTTAGCTTAAACAGGTGTGAGATGGTGCTTGTTAACATTACAGTAAATACTGTAATGCCTAAAAATTAGACTTAAATAATTTAATTTTAGATTATATAGAGAAATTGTGTACTGAATCTTAGTTCTGTAATATTTCAAGAATATTTTAGTCAGTGCCTGGTGTATTGATTTGGTTAGCAAGTTTTGAGGAAGTGACTGGGAGCAAATTCCAGTTCTAAACTTGGTGTTAGTGGAAGGAATCACGTCACTGCATGCATCTTAGAATTTCAGTAGCGATTTCTCTCCCTGTCACCTGTGATTCCTGCTGCAATACATTGTCACATTATTCAGACTAAAAATATGGTGTGACTTAATATTTTAGGTTGACAGAAACCAACAAATATTTTCCCCTTTCGATGGTTCTTTAGTTCTTAGGCTTTAGTTAGAAAACCCCTCATTTTAAACAGCTTTTACAGTTTGATTTTGAGTCATTAGTATGCCAAATGTTAATTTCAAATTTATGCTAGCATGGAAAACTTATTTTGTAGAAAAAACCTCCTTTTTTAGTTTTTCACACTTGTCTTAGAAAATAATTTCTTTCAATATGATTTTACCTTTCTCATCAAAACAAAATCCCTTCTGGTCAGTATCTTTGCATAGCCTATGCTATTTTCAAAAGGAAATCATACTTTTTCCATGCATCCTGCACAGAGGCACAAGTTCAAAATCTCACAGATTACTTTAGGCTGAGTGCTATAGTGACTGTCATGACTGGACTTCCAGTTATCACAAACATGACCAGCCTTGATGAACTTCTGCACATCTTTCAATGCTACCCCTTCTATTATCCAAGGAAGTTCTGTGCAGTCTTATTCTATGATTAATTAATGTAAATAACTTTTGCATGTATGCTGTTTTTTTTAATTAAGGGGATTCTGGTTAGTTAAAAGAACAGGCTTCTTTAATAAGTACAGAAAATTATTCCACAAACCAATTTTTCTGACAATTTTTCTTCACTAAGTGAATTGACCACTGTTGCAGCAGAGTCAAATTTATTGCAATCTGTGCTAAAGTGAACACAGGAAGAAATACTCTTTTTTTTTTTTTTTTTTTTTTTCCACATGAATTGCTATTTCCAGAATCTGTTTTCCAAAGGTTGTTTAATTATCTCTGTAAGGATGGCTGTTCTTGTTTGCATCAAAAAACCCTGACTACTGCTGCATCTAAGAATAAACAATAGCAGTGCAGCTGTGTTTGCTCTTTCTTTCCTCTCTCTATTAGTCACAGAAAAGATGTATTAACAGTTACTGGAAGAGTGTAAGTTCATTTTTCTTTGTTACAGAGTGATGATAAAACTCAAGTCAGTACTTCTGGTAGGCCTCTAACTCACAAAAGCTCTGCATTTTTCTAATCTCTCTCATAATTCCCACTAGAAATAAATGGATAAAGAATATGCAGTAGGAATTTTAGTATAGGATTTGGATTTTATCCTTTCCCCTTCCTTCAGCTACAATTTGGGCTACCTTGAAATCTTTTGCTGCTAGCAGATAGCAGCCAGGTGCATTTACTCAGTCTGATGTAGATTTCCCATCATCTGCTGGAAATAATTTTATTAGCTAATGTAGCTTTCCCCTGGAATGCCATATTACATTGCTTTTATCATTGCCCCAGGTCCTCCTAAATCTATGGGATGAAGTTCTGGGTTAACACTCCAGATTCTCCTCTTCCCTTTTTGGTTAAAGTTTTGTACACACAGGATGCTTCTTCAACTCTAGCAGGAAATAACCCTTGGGAAAGTGGGATCTTCTGGCCTCCCAGCTCAGTTCTTTTTGCCCATGAGACAGAGGAATCCCTGTGTCACTATGTCTGAACCCATTTCAGTCAGGTCTTTCTGGATCTCCAAAAGGTCCCCATAGTGTTGTATGAGCTGGGGTCCTGATTCTCCTTTGGTTTATTCAGGTTAGCCCATTTTCCTTCACCTCCCAGTGTGCCCAACAGTATCTGTTTGCACAAACAAGCAGTAAAGCTGCTGAGCTCATCTGGTGATCACGGATGTCACATCCAGAAATCCCTGCTTTAGGTTTTCATGGAGAAAGGGGCTGCTTTCATGCGCTTCTGCTTGCTCTAATCACTGGTTTAAAGTCATACTTCAACAAATAAAGATTAGAAGATGCAAGTCAAATCATTGTAGCAAATCAACACAGGATTTAAAAGCTTTGTAGTAGAATTTCCTTAATTCTGGAGAATTTGTATTCCCCTCATTGAGCTGGAGAAGGTAAATCTCTCTGAAGTGTGGTGTGTCTAAAAAATACATGTGCCTTATTTCCAAAAGCTGCTTGAAAGCCCAAAAAATCCAAGGATCATGAAAAACAGTAACAAACTACTTGTCAGTGCAAGTCCCATCTGTTTCAGCTTGTTTCTTCCTGTCATTTTGGCTGCAGAGGTGATCAGAAGGCTCACAAACCCTTATTTTCCATAACAATATCACCTGCAGCCTTCTCCCATCTTGTGCCACACAGATTTTGAACAACATGAAGTAATTATAGCAGGCTTTATCAGCAGAATTCAAGCCCAGTAGGCTTTTGAAGATCAAAAGACTGTCACAGATACAATCAGTTCCATTTATCATGTTATCACTTTCTCCATTTTCACCTTGTACTTCTGAATGATGGAGAATTCTAGTCTTGAAAGCTCCAGCTGCAGCATTTGCAATTTTTATTTCAATCCTTTCAGTTCTGAGACCTTCAAAAGTAACTAACTGCATCACTTTTATCTGCTCACTAATGACTCTCTGGCTGACATGTTGTTCCAATAGAGTGAGGCTGGAAACCACCCCTGTGGGCTTTAAAGGTTGATCATTTATATGGGGGTGTTGATGAATATAAGCTGTGTCTGCAAAATTTGAAAGTGAAATCTTTTCAGGATCTATGTTCCCACAAGGCTTTTTTGTATTTTTCACCCCCAGAATTGAGCTCATAAACTTGTCATCCCATCATGAATATTGAAATCATAAACAAATAAAAATGAGATTGTATGATAAAGCACCCCTTTCTCCCCTTTCCACACCCAGCATGTTAATACTGCTATACTAAAGCCTGGCATTTCAGTCACAACAGAGGCACACTGCTGATATGAAAGATGACCTAAATGGAATAAATGTAAATGAACACTTACTCAGCCAGACACTAAATGTGCTCTGTGTGCAACTGGTCCTTGGCCACGTGTGAGACAAAATGTAAATGTCGTTCATCAAATTTTGAGTAGAATTTTCTTCCTTTGTCTCTTAGTCCTTTCCTTCTTTTCAATAGTTAAAAGGGCAAGGATTTCACAGAAAAGAGGCAAAATCAGTCCCAGCTGGTGATGCATTATAAGACTGCAACATCATCAGGGCAGTAGTCCTGGTGCCTGAGCACTCAGAAAAAAAAAACCCAAACAAACAACAAGGGCTATTTTTGAGCGAAGATCACATTTTTCTCAATAAATTAACCATAGTAAGTGAAATGATGCCCAAACACTGAATTTGAAGGAGGTAAAAATGGCACTTTCCTTGCACCTCGATGACAGTTTAGACAGCCATACAAGGTGCCTGCTGTGCTAGTGTTTCATAGTCTGTGCCGCTGCTGCCTTGTTTCTCTAGATAAATTAACTCCATGCTGGTGTAGAAATGGTCATTGTATTGCAGCTACAGTTGTTTACTTTGAAAATACACATGGCAGATACATTAAACAAGGGAGCTGTGGGTGCTAAAATGCTCACCTGTACGGAGCTGAATGCCCAGATGCATTAGGAAACGGTCAAATTTTTTATATGAGGAAAGATGGGTGAAGACGTAAGCAGCAACATTGTTTTGCTTCTGAGAACCTGTTTGTAGCCTCGTCACGTGAACACTGTTTCATTGGGCAGAGAAGGCAGCAGTCTTGCAGGCTTTATCTCTTCACAGGCACTATTCTGGGACCTTAAGTCTTGTTGAATACTTGGGCACATCTGCCCAGCATTTTACCCTGGAGTGACCGTCACCAAAAGGACTTTCACATTCGAATGTCTTTTTCCACCAGGTCTTCTTCCAGGCCAACTCAGAAACTGCATAAGATGGTGTAAATCCCTGGTCACCTCTCTTCTGTCACCTTGGGGTGATATTTGTGTTCTCCCCCACTCCACAGCCTGGAGGCTCTTTGTTTTGTAGAAGGCTCCCAGCTGACCTGCTTTCTTATTCTTTGCTCTCTTGCTTTGTCTTTCTGTCTGGAAACATCTGTCTTACAAACCAGATGGTCTCAGGAACTCCAGTGGGCACCACAGAGCCTTCTACATAAGAGCCCAAAGAAAGAAACCACTTGTGTCCCTGCAGAAGAAACACAATCCAGGGCAACAGTGAATAAAGACATTAATTTCATAACCCATCTGGTCTCATAGTGGCCACGTTCCCATCTCATATTCAGAAAATTACTTGGAAGTGAGAATTTAGGAAGGTACAGGAGTTTCTGCCTACCAGGCACATGCTTTTACTCTGGGACTCTAGTAATAGTATGAGCTTATATTTGGTTTCATCTATGTCTCTAAACCTCTCTGGTCTTTGAATCTATTAATATGTTTTGAGAGAGCATGGTCTAGTGAGTTAAGTGTGCCTCTTTTTGTTCTTTCAGAATTGTTGCATACCAGTAAAAGGTTACTTCTCCAGTATTCTCAAATTAGCAATAAACATAATACCTTCCTAAACAGATTAATGACCTACAGATACTGCAGTTGGCACTAAACTGTCTTTTAACAGTAGCTGTGGTACAGCTGCTAGTAGCTATAAGACTCACACAGGAAAGTCTCCTGACACCCTCATGTGCTTGCATGTGAATATGCCAACTAACTTTTAGCTAATTAAGCTGAAAAACAAATCAAGAAAAATTAAATACAGAGTTTCTAATGACATCAAATTTCTGCCTACAAAATGCTGCTTCCTTAAGTGAAGTTTGAAACCCTCTGTAAGCATTTGCAAGTGAAGTTCATAGCAGCTAATTAATTGCTCCAGTGGAGGACAATAGGTGGAAGCAATCAGAAATGTAAGTATAGCCACTGTATTCTCTGTATACATAATAGACAAAGGCAATGTATTAAGAATGCATCAATATAACCAAGATCACAAGAAAAAGATATCTTTTTTTTTTGGACAAAGATATTGGACAATCAAGTGAACAATTTACAGTAATCATTACCTTTCAAAGAGTCTCTCAAATGTTCTCTCAAAACTCCTCATTTGTATTCTACTTCTCCTGTAATCACCCATTTTTCCTTCCCATCAGTGGCATTCTGTTTGTTGCAAAGAACATGAAAGCATACTAGAAATCAGTGGTTCTTACCCTGGCCTCTGCTAATGAAGTCCTGTCTTATTGATTGTTTACAAGTGTTGAATTAACTCCTCTACTTGGGGGCTTATATTGACATAAAATATCTCACAGATCAAATGTACAGTTTCTCTTTGACTTGTTTGTTACACCCAACAGTACAAACTCTGATTGCATAGAAAGACTTCAATGGGAACTCCTGTGGTGTGAATTAACAGAATGATTTGCAAGATTATAGTATTTAGTAGTGATCACAGCACTGCCAAGTTCCAATATTCTGAATGAGAAAACTGCAGCTGTAAAAGTATGGTGTAGACATTTCTATCTCTGTTATACTGCAGCCTCCTTTTCTTAAAACATGCTTCCAAAAAGTTGGACCACATAAACAAGGAACAAGCTTTGTGTAGAGCATTTTAGTGGGTTTCTCATATCGAATGGCACAATATAAAAAATAAGGAAATTTTCTATAGTTAAATATGGTGGTGTATGCAATTCAAAGTAAAAGATCTTATATTCTGCAATTTAGGGCATTCCTGAATAGGAAGTAGCAGATATGTCAGACACTTTGAAAAAGAGAGTAAGATGAAAAGCATCAGTCCATTTTCCCCCTTAAAACTCCTGGAAAAATATTAAGATATATTACTAGAGTCTCACTGGAGAGAAAGACTCACCCAAAATTAAATTAGTCATATCAATCAAGTGAAATCAATATGCTGTTGAAACACAAGGCTCAGAATAAAATTTCATTTGAAGTCCCACCCCAGGCTTTTTCCCAAGCAGTTTGCAGTGACTTGTCCATAACCCAACTCCACCTGGTAACTCAACACAATTCTTTTTGTATTTAAGAAGATGTTTAGCACAAAACACTTAAATAAGATTAATATTTTTCCTTCCTTCCAAATATTTGCCTTCAGTGATGTATGTGTATGGTTTTGATACACATTTAATCTAAACAGATTTATACTTAGAAACAATATTTGTCATCTTGGTTCTACTGGTGTTGCTTAATGTCAGTTGGGATGGCAAATGCCAGGAGAAAATATTTTGACCATGAAATGAAATTCCATGTAATAAGGCAGGTTTTAAAGGATTAAAAAGAAAGGTAAATGTCACCAATTATGAAGAACTTTCCAAGTTTTGCACTGCTGGTACTGCCAAGTATTGAAGTAGTTCATAGGCTGAAGTTTTCTTGCTGAATTTTATTGTCTAACTGAGTAAGAGCATGCACACTAGAAGGGGACTTTTGGCTCACTGAGACCTGATTCCTGCTCTTGCAGAAACCCACGCTACTTGACTGCTTTCATATCCTGACAGAAACTTCATTTTTAACTATTATGTGTTTTCTACCTGTGTCACTTTAAAAGCTGTTTGAGAACTCACTTCTCAAGTAGAAGCAATCCTCTAGATTCAAGCATGCTTTTATTCATTAACAATTTGTTCCTATGCCAAAAAATGTCATTTAGTTTAAGTGTTTGCTGTGCTTCTGATGATGTATTTATAGTCAGTAACCATAATCCTTCTCTCCCTTAAAGATACTTCAAATTTTGGAAAACATAGTAAATAAGTAGATGGACTATTTAGAATAATATGTGGAATTCAGAAGCAGTGCCAAGAAAATGTCTGAGACATCTTCTAAGAAGAAAAAACTCAAACTATAGAAAATAAATTATACTTGCCCTTATTATTCAGATCTAATACGTGGCAAAATTATCTACAAAGTAAGGATTTAGAATGGACACTGTTCTGATGGTGAAGTGTGTAGGAAAATATGATGGGCTTTAAACATAAGTTTTGATTATTTTGATATCTATTTAATTGAAAAAAAATTTTTTTCAAAGTTCATCAACTGAGCATCCAGGAGCCATGTCTTGACAATTTCACTGGACAGGGATGTCAATGGATAAAATGGGGAAAAAGAAACTCAGTTCTCCAGACCTGATTATATCTTTAAATGTTTCCATTTGTTAAGTCATGTATAGGGGTAACTGTCAAAGGTATTTATGAAAAGTCTGCATAACTATTTTCAGGCATAATTATCACCTCTACCTAGAGGCTATAAATAGCTGTACCTGTGACCAGCTGGGTCTACATATACAAATATATATTTTGCCAGAAAATAAAAAGTCAGTTGTATGCAAGCCTGGCACACAACTAAAAGTGTTTCCAGATACTTGTGATGATTTCAGTAGGTTTTGAATCCCACTTTAAACACCTGGGTTTCCTTGCATCAGTTGCTGTACTGCTTCTGTGGACAAGTTACATTTCTATAAATTAGAAGTAATAGTTCTTGATCTTATAGGATAATGTAAGATAAGATTGATGATTTAATTGAAAAGCACTGTTGATTTAAATTTCACCATTAAAGGTCATGCTTGACAGGCAGAGGAGACCAGAAACCAGAGCATTTGCATTTCATCAGGTACCAAAAGAATTTTCAGGCATCCCTTTTTATAAAGGTTGTTCTAAAAGTGCCAAAGATGTCAGAAGTTGTGTTTTGGTGGTTGCCTGGAATATTAAGCATTCTTGAATGGCTGGAGTCTCTCCTTCTCAACAGCAACTAAGGTAAATTTAAATAAATAAATACCAGTCTCCATCAGAACAGAAAGGTTGAAAATATTTTTAAACATTTGTTTATTTATATGAAAATTATCCTGATGTATATATTGTGTGTTACTAAGATTTCCAAAAGGATTTTCTGTTGTTGTTGGGCTGTTTGATTAATACCTGTAACAAACCTCGAAATTCTCTTCAGAAGACTCTACTAAAAATCCAGTCCAAAGAACTCTATTGTTTGAATTCCATTAGACATATTTTTTATCCTGCAATGGTAGAATTTAAAACTAGTTTGCTATTCAGAATTGCCAAATTGCATTTTTTCCTTTCTTTTAACTGAAGTGTGAACAGCTGGGCAGTGGAAGGTGTCTCTCTTCTCCAAGGGAAAATTATTTTGTTTCTCTTGGAATTGGTAATTGGGTTAAGCACTAACTAATTGCAGGCATTAAATCTCTGATTTAATCAGTCAGGAAGTCTGAGCCATAGTGAGAGATTTGAAGAGCTGGATGTCCCATTCCTACCCTTGGTCTTCTTCCAATCATCTCCACTGCTCATTTTAATTTTCCTAGATTGAGCCACTGTCAGCAGCAGCTGACAGTGCTTGGGCATATCTGATTGAATCCCAGGCATTGTAGGATTAGAAGGAACCACTGGAAATGGGTCACCCAATTTCTGAATTGCAGCAGAAGGTCAGGTCAGACATTGCTTTGTACAGACAAATCTTGAAAACCTCCAAGGGGATTCCCCATACCTCCTTTCCCTTGTGGCATTGTGTGCTGCATGACTGAGGCAATGCCACAGGAATATCTTGTTTTGAATTTTGGGCTTGTTTTGAATATCTTGTTTTGAAATTTGACTCTTCAGACTTAGTGCTGTGTAAACATGTTTTGGATTTCTCAAACATGAAGCTGTTAATTTTAGGACAGAAAGAAGTGACATCTGCTACACGGAGGCACACTGCACAACCAAATCATTATTTCTAAGTAAGTGCAAAGTTTAAATGAGGTGCATATCTGCTTTTGAAGTTCATTTCTTGCCTTTTGATCATTTATAAAAGCAGATAAACCTATAAGAGAACTTGCAATAATAAGAAAGCAGTTTCAAAATGATCTATAAAGTAAGGTAGCTGGTTAAATAATTGCAAGCAATGACCTATAAGACTGTTACGGACAGATATTTTTGTGCTTAAATAAAATTATGGCCTAGGGGGTCACGGATACAATGGCGTGTAACATTACCACTCTCTTCTGATGGCTTTTGGTTTTTGCTATAGCCTGTTCTTAATTTCTTGTTACTTTCTAAGATTATTTCCCTTAATGGACCCAAACAGACCTGTCAGCATAAAAGCTAGACTAGGACAGAATAGTACAATAAGAGCAGTGATTTTGCATTCTCCTTTTGAGATCCCATACTGCCATCCATTTTCAGGACATAGGAATAGGAATAGGTTTGGAATCCTATTTGCATGAGAGCATTTTGCCTGCTCTGGTGTTCAGGTTTCCAGGGAAAATCACAACATCAGCCTAAACTGAGTGGCATTTCAGTTGCTTTTGCACTCCAGTAGCTGCACTAATGACATAAGAAACATGCTGCAGAAGTCACAGCAAATTGAAATTAAAAGTATAATTGAAATAAACTCTTATTTTATTACCAACTGAGCTTTGATCTGAATGGAGCCCAGGCTCTCGGTGCCTAAGGGAATTGTCTGGTTATCGAGGCTGGTCTTCAGAATGGTCTAATGGTCTTCAGATTGTGACCCAAGTCACAGGATAGTGATAAATGATAAAATGCATTTATCATTTTATACTGCCTGGGACTTACTGTAATATAATGTGCTAATATACATATCAGGTGAATTTTACAAAGTGACTAAAAACGCAGTCACCTCAGGCAGGCTAGAGATATTCAGCTTTGTGTCTTATAAGTATCTAGCTGATTTTCGTGCAGAATGTGTTTTTCAGTTCTACAGAAAAATCAGCCTCAGTTTTGTGCTTTAACCATGACTGACAAATTTGGCAGCCTTCTATGACAGGTCTACAGCTTTGGTGGGCTAGGGAAGAGTAACTGATGTCATCTACCTGGACTTGTGGAAAGCATTGGCACTGTCTAGCGCAACACTCTGGTCTCTAAATTGGAAAGACATGGATTTGATGGATGGACCACTCAGTAGATATGGAATTGGCTGGCTGGTTGGTCACACTCAAGAAGTTGTAGTCAATGGCTTGATGTCAAATGGAGAACAGTGACAAGTCACATTCCTCAAAGGTCAATACTGGAACTGGTGCTATTACACATCTCTGTCAGAGACATGGACAGTGGGGCTGAGTGCACTCTCAGCAAATTTGTTGAAAACACCAAGCTGTGTGATGCAGTTGACACACTGGAGGGAAGGATACCATCCAGAAGGATCTTGATAGGCTTGAGAGTTGGGCTGACCCATGCTGACCTCGCAAAGTTCACTTAGACCAAGTTCAAAGTTCTGCACCTGGGCTGGTGCAAGCACAAGCACAAATGCAGATTGGGAAGAGAATGGATTGAATAATAAAAATAGATGGTTTTGTTTCAGCTATTTATTTCTGTGGGGCTTTTTCCTGAAAAAAAATAGCACATGTTGAAAGTAAGAGCCTTACACTAAGCAAGCCTTTGAAAGTATAGCCAAAACTAGACTATGAAGAGATGTAATTTTAGTTGTTGACTGTAACTTCAAGTTGGCTATCAGGTACCCAGTAACCACCTTTCAGTGGTTAACAAAGTAAAAACAGTGTTATTTTTTTAACAATATGATAGAGTATATAAATGATTAATGACAATTTATATGAATTATTGAAAAGTTACATGAATGGAAGCTAGAATGTCATTACATTCCTTTCACTATATTCCACCCTTTTCTAAGAGCTGTGAACTTTGATATTAGACTTTTGAAAGTACAGCTTCAATTTTCAACTTCAATATTAAATTAAGATTTGATATTTTCTGGAAAAAAGATTCCTTATTCTCTTTCATTACATCACATCTTTTTTCAAACTAACACTGTACAGACGACTGATCTAGTACTGGGGAAACAAGTGGAAATATCTTGGTCACTCATTCACAAAGCCTAATGCAAATACTGGTGTGTTTTTACATCAGTAACCATGCAATTCTGTAGAATCCTTCCTCTGTTTCCAAGGCTATCACTGATTCCAATTATTGCTTCTCTTTCTCATCTGCCACCTAAAATTCATCTCCGGCTGCACTCTCTGCTTTTCCACATTGCTGATCTCCTTATAACTTTTAAGATAAAGGTCAGGAGAGCTAGACTATTTCCTACTATCTGAAAAGCATCAGCATCTTAAAACTTTCCAATTTTCTGCACTTTCTCCATATTTTTCACTCCATTGATTATAATGTCACTTTCAGAAGTTTCCAAATGAAAAAAAAGTGTTTCTTCTGAGGTTTTCTGAGATGTACATGGTTCAGTCAGTGTGTTAAGTGCAACAAAGTCATCTGCATAATGTGGCATGTGGGATCATTATATGAACACAACATCTGTGATGTGAAAGGATACAAGCCAACTTTTATGATACAAAACTGAAAGAACTGTAGTGTTTGAACATAGAAGACTCTTTCTTAATTACCAAAATTATTGCAGCTTTTGCTTTCACAGATACAAGCATATTAGAGAGATATTCATTAGAAATAAAACCAAAGCATTTTCCCTATCTTACTGATGTTTCTGTAATTTTTATGTGTTTTTTTGTTTTGGCTTTTTTCTTTCTTTTTGTTTTGGCAAGCTCATAGCACAATAATGCCTACACATTTCACTAATGTTGAAAAATACCAGTTTTCTTTATTATCTTCCTCTTGTCAACTTTATTATGCCATCCTAATTCTCAGATCTTCTGATGCAGGTTCCAAACACTAAGAGCTAATACAAATACAAGCAAAAAGCCTTACTGAAGCTATGAAAAAAATAAATACATAGTCTGTCATGCCTGCTGATTTCCAGCATGTATTTGTTCATAGTTTTATATCACTTTGGAGGGCAAGGGATAACTTGAACAAAATTGGCAAAATCAATATAATAGGAAATAATGTCCACAATTTATGGATAAAAGCTCAACACATGGATATGTGTATCCTTGAGAGAAGAAGAAATTATATTAGAGAAGAAGGAAGAATTTTTATGACAAATTCTGACTTTCTAAAGTCAAGATAAACAACACTCGCTGCTCTCCTCTTCTCCACTGAGCCAGTCATCTCATCATAGGAGGCTAGTTGTTCAGGCATTTGTCCTTTCTAAATCTCTGATGAATAATCCCAATGACCCATTTTTGCTTTATATGGCTGAAAATGGTTTACAAGAAGATTTGATCCATCACCTTTCAAGGTGATACAGTGAGGCTGACAGGGCTGTAGTTGTCTTGATGTTTCTTCCTACCCTTCTTGAAGACAGGAGTGACATTTGTTTTTTTTCAATAGTGAGGAATCTTCTCCCATCTCCATGACCTTTCAAAGATGATGAATGTCCTTAGAATGCTGACCCCATTAGTACTCATAGGTGTATCTTGTCAGGTCCCATTGACTGGTGCCTTTCCAGTTCATTTAAATGTTTCCTAAACTGATCCTGCTTTGTTGAGGATAAGTCTACATTCTTCCAGACTTTCCTCCAGATCTGAAGGTCTTTGTATTCCTGAGGGCAAGAAAGATAAAGAGGTAAAAAAGACTTTCTGTAACTCAGTGTTTTCCATGCTTCTTGTCACCATGGCTTCTGCCCCACTTGGCACTGGAGCATTCCTAGGATTCCTTGGTTTTCTCTTTGCTTCTAATATCCCTGTGGAAGTCCTCAATGTCTGTTCCCAGGCCGAGCCCCATCTGTTCCAGCTGCTCTCTGCTACAAAGTGCAATTCCTCCCCTTCAGAGGGTCTGTGTCCTTCCAAAAGATCATATATAGCTCACATTTCTTTCCAAAACAAAAGCTTAAGATTAACAAACCAGCCTGAAAGATAGTCATGATGTATAAGACTTCAATGTGACAAGGGCAACATAGCTGAATGTGTTGTAGTGTCTCAGTGTGTCACTATCTTTAGAATTAAAGCAGCTGTGTGCTTGCCCAGCATTTTTAATGACAGTTTCATACCTGGGAAGAAGTTAGTGACATCAAAACTGAGTAGCATCAAAGTGCTATTTCTGTAATCATAATTGGTCAAGAAGTTTTTGATAAAGAATAGTTGAGATAATGCTCTTTTAGACATTGCATCACAAAGAAACAAAGAAACCATAGTCCAAAATACTATCTCAGAATCAGGACTTGATTATAAAGACAAATTCATTGCAGTTACTCCTATTTTTCCACCATTCCTGTCATTCCTCTTGATCCTGTTTCTTCCTCAAACTATTGCTAGAATAGTACAGTGTGGGTATGTTCGGTATTATACACAAAGTCCTCCATAAACAGTCTTTTATTTCAATACTTGAATTATTTATACATACTTGTATAAAAATATGTTTTTTCAATCTTCCCAACACTTGAATTGGGTATCAGCTGCACAAAATACACAGAATTTCCAAATAGCTATGAACTAGTACAAAAGAAACTTACTGCCCGGTTTGCTTTGAACATGTTTTTAGCCTTAATCCTTTTGTTCCAATAGAAAAACACATCTGAAACATATATATTGTGTTACACTCTCTCTAGTGAGCCATGTAACAGGGCATGTTCTGTGAAAGATCCAGGCATCCTGTCTAATATAGAAAGTGTTATATGTACTTAAGAACTATTTTTTCTGTTATGAAAGAGGAACCCTAAAGTTCTTTCAAGTGTTTTACAGTATTGTGGACTTTGCTTGGAAAACACAGTATGACAGAAAAGATAGCAGTTTAAAAGCACAACATGCTATACAAGAATTATAATTCTGAAAGATGGACATGCTAAGTCCTTAGACAGGATGAATTGTCAGTGCTTCATTTGAATCAAGGGAGTTCAATATACAATACGTATGACAAGAAATGAATTTTACAAATAGTTCACAGAAATTAATTACACAATCTTCTGAAATGACATATAAAAGCAGAAAAAACTGAAGGACTTAGCGCAGAAAAATCCTGAGTGAAAAATTGATGCTTAAAAGCCAAAAAATAATATCTGTGGTGGTACAGTGTCTCTTTCCTATACCTATATATTTAATATACACATTAACCAGTAAATTTTTTTTAATATTCGCTTCATATGCAGAAGAGGTGTTTTCTGCTCATGATCCATGGTGATGAGACTTACAAAGGACTACATAAGAGATGCGCTCCAAGTACTACTTTTTATTTACAACTGAAATTCTTTATGATTTTTTAATTTATTTGCTTGTTTATTTTAGTATCCACTTTATTTCACTTCCTGGGAAATCAAGTTTTCTTTGCATGTCTAATTTGTATTGTGTGACCATCTCTAGCTAGACCACAATTCACAAGGAAAGTTTGATGTCAATATTGTAAGGCATTTCTCAACATAATGCAGGACTTCTGAAAACCTCTCACTGACTGTGGAGAAAGTCAGATATCAGAATCAGAACATCAGCGAGCCAGCTAGTGTAGAAGAATATAAACTAGTGGTGGAACTTTGACAAGTTTTTGGTTCCCGTGAAGCAGCATGGACTGGGAAGGCACAGCAGAAGTGCTCACAGACTGGATGTTTTCACAGTGAATACTGAGCAAAGGTTACTGGTGTTGCCACTGAGTTTACTCTGTCTCAGTGCTGCAGCATCTATCACCTTGTCATGTAAAAAGGTTGGGGCAGGAAACATACAGACACATACATTGTTCTTTAAACATTTCATTTACTAAAGCCAGTGATACAGGGAAAGATAATGGGCTTGCTGAGGCTGCAGTAACAAAATGTAATTAATGGCAAATCAAAAAAGAGTGCCAAAGGGAAAGGAACTTGTAGGGTCTTAATTAGTGGTAATATGGAGCAGTGTCTTTAACTGGGGATCACCATACTGGAGCAATTCCTGTCTATCTGTTCTTCCTTTGTTCCCATTCTCGGAGGGACTGCGACTGTCTTTCACAATTTTTTGTTATTTTCTCTCTGTTTTCACTGTATACACTATGTTGTATATACATATTCCATTTTGCCTCTCTCTTGTCCTGCAATCTATTCTACCCCACTCCCAAAGCTATACTCTTACAGTAAAGAATAGCAGTGTGTGGCATCAGCTTTTCTTTCAAAGCTTTTCTTTAGCACCTTCTGAACTGGCTATCTATTGCATGGTGGCTTGTGATGAAAATGTGTAGGACCTGACAAACCCTTTCAAGAGCTTGTCAGTAAACTGTAAGCTGTCAGTAAGTTGGGGGTTGTTCAGCCTGGAGAAGAGGAGGCTCCAAGACTTCCAGTATCTGGAGGAGCCTATAGGAAAGCTGGGGGGGTTGTTGTTACTAGGCTGTGTAGAGATAGGACAGTGGGTAATGGTTTAAAGTTGGAGGATAGATTTAGGTTTGACATTAGGAAGAAATTCTTTAGTGTGGGGTTAGTGAGACAGTGGAATAGGTTGCTCAGGGAGGTTGTGAATGCTTCATCCCTGGAAGTGTTCAAGGATAATTTGGATGGAGCTTTGAGCAACCTGGTCTAGTGGGAGGTGTCCCTGCTCATGGCAGGGGGCTTGGAACTGTATGATCCATAAGATCCCTTCCAGCCCAAACCGTTCTGTAATCCTGTGATTTCATGAAGCTGCAGGAGGTCCAGCAAAAGGCTGCTAAGACAGTCAGAGTCCAGAGCAGACAGCTATGAGGAGTGGCTGACAGAGCTGGACTTGTTTAGTTTGGAAAATGGGAGGTAAAGTGGTGAGTAAACTTACAGCAGTCTACAACTGCTCGAAGAAGAGTTGAAAAGAAACTCCTTTAGGAAGTGGCTGACAATATAAGGGACAACTACCACAAGCTGCAAGTTGAATAACTTAGATTGGACATTTCTTCAAACTTACCCAGAGAAGGGGTACAATCTCCTTCCCTGCAGGCTTTCAAAATGTGGCTAGAGAAAGCCACAGCTAACCTGATCTAGTATGGCATTTATCCTGATTTTAGCATGAAGTTAGACTAGAGACCTCCACAGTATCCATCTAACCATCTCTTTTACAAAGCAGGGCAGTATTTTTCAGCCTCTACTCCTCATTCTGTGACCTAAGAAAGAAGACATTTCTTTTAGGAATTCCCAGAATACATACTGGATTGAATCCACATAGATCTGTTTTATCAGCATCACAAAGTTGGTTATGGAAATCAGGACTTAGAAAGGGGATATGGAAACTGCCATGCTCCCTTCGTCAGTTGGGAATTTATTTGGTATAAAGCAAATGATATAGATGCTATTATCTTGTCAGATTTGGATGCAAGGGGACCTTTCTGTGAGATGTTGAATTTCTGGATCCATAAATAAAAAGCTAATCCTCATCACTCAACCGCAATTAACTTTTTCCTGGATCATTTGAGTGATGTATACTTCTTAAATTGCTCCTGAGTTTCTTGTAGTGCACCCTGTTCGTGCTTTTTCTTGTGACTTAAATCACATGTTAGAAAGTCCTCTTTTTACAGAGTTTGTCAAGAATGGAAACAAAAGAGAAAAAAAAGGTAAGTAAAAGGGAGGGCAATTCTCTGATACCTCATCAGACCGTCCAAAATTACAGGTGATAGGGATTTCACTGTAGAAAATTTAAGATATAAAAGAAAATTAAAGGAGCAAATAAGATTATTCTGCTAGAAAGTGTATTTTCAGTAAATGTCTTTTCACCGGGAATTATTTAGAGTTTTGAAAGAAAATATTCGGTATTAACTCCTGTTCCACATGCTAGAAGGTGAATGTGTGATTCCAAGGTTTGCTGGTCTGCTTTGAAGGAATTTTTGTGTTCCTTTGATCTAGTATCAAACCACACTTTTTCCACAGTTTCACAGTTTTCACTCTTTTATTTAGTATATAAAGAGAAAGGGTAAGTCTTGAAGTTGATTTTCAATGGACTGTTGAAAGCAGGTGTTTCTGAAGAACCTGCATGAGTATGGAGAACTGAGAAGTGGATTGTATTCCAGCAGAACATGAAATCCTTAGGGAAAAAAAAAAAAAAAGAAAACCCAGAAACCGTTATAATTTGTGTCATTACTTACTAAAAGAATGACATTTCTTTAAAGGTCAGAATCATGACCATATTCCAGAAGATGGCACTGCAGTTTTGAATACATTTTTACAAGTTGCAGTGGCAAAGACTCAGCTAACTTAAAGTGTTTATGTACTTCCTACTTTCCAGATGTCTCCCAACTATATCTACTTTATAAATGTAGAAATTTAAATATTTCATTTACAGCTGCCACACATGCAATAATCCTGCTACAAACCCGCTTGGGTTTGCAGAAGAGAATTTTTTTGAGAGCCAAAGCTACACCTGTAACTCTTTTTCTCCACTGGCATAAATATTCTGTGCGCTGGCCATGTTTGTGGAAGATCAATATATAAACAAATATATCACCACATTGGCAGATAAAAGGATTAAGAAGCTGATGAATTTAAAGGTGTCTTCTCTCGATGGTCTTTTCAGTAAAGTGTTATTATAGCTAAGTGAATTATGGGCTAAGTGAATTATATTAACTAATGCTAATTACATTCCCAAACTGTCTTTTTTTTTTTTTCCACATGAAATATCACTGTATCAAAACTGCAGGAATTTAGGCAAAGAGGAGAAATGGATTTCAAGTTGTTGCACAAAACTACCCTTATTTTGTCAGCAGGATCTTCCAACTTCTAATAGCACATACAGAGATGCTAGGACAAAATATTTTTTTAAAAGTCTGTGCTTCAGCCATGAACACTGTAGAGTATCCAATAATTTCTGAACATCTCTGATGTGTCTAAAATATTCAAAAATGCCCACACACGTTTATTTGGACCTCTAATTAAACAAAAAGTGAATTATTGCCAGGTGTCCAAAGACAAGTGGAGTAAAAAAAGATTGGTCAGGATCTAATTTTTACCATTTTTTGTTGTCAGGTTTTTTAAGTTAAACTTATATTTTATTTCTTGGGTTGCTTTTTCTTCCCAGAAGTGTATTCTGTCTCTTCATTGAATAATTGTTATACATATTAGAAAAGATTTTAATACAAATTCTTCAGAGTCTGGGATATTTCAGGTGCACAAGATTACCAGCAAACACTTAGAATGAATTCAGAATGAATTCATGGGCCTATGGATCTGAAAATGTTACACTACTTTAATGCAACTTGCAATTCAGCAACATAAGGAAGTTAAGATTATTTGAAGCTATGTTTTCTGTAACAAACAAGTGTTCTTCCCAGTTTATGTTATCAGTTCTACTGCTGCTAATCTGAAACCCTGTGAGACCTCTGAAGGCCATCAGGTCCAACCTCCTGCTCCAAGCAGGGCTAACTCCAAAGCTACATCAGGTGGCTTATGGTCTTGTTCAGGAGAGTGTTGAAAATCCTCAAGGATAAGGGTACTAAAGCCTCTGCAGGCAGCCTTTTCCAGTGCTTAACCAGACTTGTTTCAAATTGAAATTCTTTGTTTGCATCCAGTGACTCATTCTCTATCTGTGCACTTCTGATAAAACTCTGGCTGCCTCTCTGTACAGCTGCTATCAACCTTCTCTTCTCCAGGCTAAGCAAATCCATTTTTCTTAGCCTCTTCTATCAGTGGAATATTTTCACTGGGTTATCAGTGATGTTTAATTTGAAGTACATCAAGCAAAGTTCTTAATTGTTCGCAGTTACTTCCACATGTAGTCCTTCAGGAAAAAAATAGAATATTTTAGGAAGCAGTCAAGTTAATAGATTATGTTTTGTTAGAAAAAAAAAATAAAACAAATGGAAAACAAGATATGCAGTTATCTAAGAGATGACCCACACAACCTGCCTGGAGAATGCTGGTGTTGTAGCTTTGCCAGTCCTGAAACACACATAATAGCAGCATATGATGTTGTGCATGTTCTTTGAAAATAGGTTTGATGACAGAAAAGATAATTGCTGTAATGACAAGGGACTTTCAGAATAAAAACTTAGCCAGAATTTAGAAGAGACAACAGAAAGAAGAAAACAACAAACCAAAACAAGTTCAAAAAAAAGCCAACTCCCCCCCCCACCAAAGATTAATGCACCCATTAATTTAAGATACATACATTTTTGTTTTATGAAAAGATCGGAACAGTAAGTACTAAGGGTTTCACATTTTCCTCATCCAATTTATAGCATGCTTTATATTATAATTGAAAGTTCCTTGAATTATATTTCCATGATTAAAAGCTTAAGGACATTGCCCAGTCTAATTATGTATGTTTCACTATAGTTAATCTGGATTTTAGCAGATTCTGGGTCTTTTTGCAATAAAAACTCTGAAAACTCTCTGATAACATCATAATTGGAAAAACCCCTTTCTTTAAATCCCTGAAATTTTGATTTTCAGATTGTCTTTATTCTCCTGAACTCATTTTAAAATAAAAATAAAATGAGGAAAAATACACTATCAGTTAGTGATCTAGTCCCTGCATCAGATGAATTGCAGCCAGCAAAGGACAGGCAGTTGTCTGTTGTAATTCTGAGCAGCTTTCAAATGTGGTAGAAAACCAAAGATCTATGGCAAAGGTATGAAAAGAAAACAAAATCATATATTTGTACTGTTCTTCAGGAGTGTATTCCCCAGTTTTCCTACTGTTTCTAGTGGAACATATGGGACAAAAAAAATCAACAAAAAAACCACAAACCAACCAACAAGCCAAACCACAAAAAAACTCAGCCAAAAGCCATCTGAAGAAATCGATGAAAGGAAGATTTTTCTTCTGTTTTAAAGGCATTCTTATTTGACACTAAGAAGCTAACGGGCTCACTGAAAAGGGATTGGAGTATTCAGTGTCTATAATGCTCCAATACTGGAGTATTTGCAGCTGTATTAACATAGTTGAACACTGACATTAAGCAGATTGTGTTTGCCAGTGACTAGAAAAAAGGTGAGATGCATTGTGTATTCTTCAGCCAGAGCAGAATTCCTCCAGGTGAGAGGAGAAATATATACCAGAGACAAACATAGTTCCCTGTCTGAAACAAGAAGTTACACCCAGGTTAAGAAGGGTTGCTCTTTTGTGCTCTCTACAAACCAATGCATAACATTCTTTTTTTTTTTTCCACCAAAAATGGTACCAATAAAACTGCCTCTACCTCTAAATGAAGAATACTCACCTCCAGGGCAGAAGTAAATTTACAGATAAGCGTGTTCCTCACCTGGTGAACCTTTGTGACTCTGGCTCCATCCAGCTCATTGTGTAGAGGCAGCTGTATACAGAGCTCTCTGTTGCTTGTATTGTTCTGCACACATAAAAATTTCCTGGAGGAGTAAAGAAACTGGAAATTAGAATCCTGAGGAGACACCTAATCTCAGTGCCATCTACAAAACCAGGAGCAATGCCCTAAGCACCAGATGAATGCTGAACAGTTGTGTAAGGTCAAGAATGTCCAGAATTATTACCCATGCGATAATCTTGATTCATTGAATAGTTTTGCCCAGACAGTGACCTTGTATTGTGTAATTGAAGGCCGCCTTTAACTCTGCTTTTTTTTGCTTTTATATCCTATGTTTTAAAGAAAAAAGAAGCTGCCACCAAAGTGTCTCAGAAGGTTATCTCGACTTTATGTGAAATGATGCCTTCCCTTGCCTGCCAATTTTATTCAAACTGGCTTTTAGATGATTAGAATAACTTGTGCATATCAAATTAAGGAAAACTGCTTTTAACTTTATTCTGCTTAGGTATTTCTTATATCTTGGTGTCATATTTTTGGCACATCCAGGGTCATTACCATGAACAGACTCACAATAGTGTTAGAGAATAAGATTTAACTCAGAAAGTGTACACTGAGTTTTTACATGTGCTTGAATGGAAATTAATGGACTGAGATCATACCCAAACCTGTATCCAAATCTGAACATCAGAACAGTTGCATGACAGCCTGTAGAATAAGTGTGTGCCAGTCTGTGAATTCAGTTTTGCTTTGTGAATCTCATTCACTACTGTAATCTGCATCGCAGGATGAAACTCCCTTTTTTTCCAGTTGTACTCTTGTGTTGGGTGATATGAGCAGGTCTAGACTGGAATGTGTGTGTCTTCACCATGATGTATAACAGGGCTGGGGAAGGCATGGGTTTTTCTTACCTTAGAAAGAGAGAGAGTCAAGACAGCCAGGCATTTCTCAAGGCTCTGCTTATGGATAAGGTAAAGAGCCAAAAGAGGCTTTGCAATTTCCGGAACTACATCAACAAAAACTACAGGCCTATTAGTCATTGCCAGGACTGAAAGAAAAAAAAGAATTGCAGTCAGATGTCTGTGTTTTCCCAACATTTGCTGCTCTTCCATGCTGATAGAGATATATTTTTGTTTGAGAGAAAGAAAATCAAGAAATTCCTTCTCCTCAATTTATGCTCTCATTCCCAGACACTTCACCTGTACTTCAGAGTTACCTGGGGGTGGCAGGAGGATGGAGAGGTACAGCTCAGTCCACTTGAAGTTTGGAGTCAAATGTCTCAAATACAACCATGCAGGTGAGGATCTGCATTTTAGAGTAATGACCAGACCAAATCAATGACTGCTTCAACCACAGGCCAAGGTGGGTAGTGGAAGTGTCCTGTCAAGAGCTGTAACAACCACAGGGATTTGGTTTATTTAGAGAGTAGGTGCCAGTTACATTTGTTGCAAAAATTAGGCTTCCTGAAAAGACATCTCCTTTAAGAGATGAAGATTATTAGTGTGTAGGATTTTGTATTCAACTCTAGAAAAAAGGGCAGTTCTATCTGGTTTTTAACTGTTGTATTTCTTCCTACAAGGAATTTATTTTGTAATTTCTTCTATCCTCTCCCAGTTTTTTCTGTCTTTAAAAATATAACTGTAGAATCATGGAATGATTTGATTTGGAAGAGACCTTAAAAATCATTCAGGTCCATTGCCCCCCACCTCCTTGCCATGGGCAGGGACATCTGGCCCATGCTGGCCTTGAAATACTTGTAAATAAAGCAAATAATAAGGTCTCTAATTGACATATTCTAATAGTCAATAGTTCTCTAATTGAGATATGAATACATTTCATCTTTTCTAGTGGATATCACCTTTATATTATCAAAAATCATTATGGCTAACATTAAGAAGTGTACTTCTCTGCATGAAGCTCATCAGGGACTGGGACACTGGAGTCCCTCAGAGCTTTCCTTGAAGTTGTTGCAGTATCTTGTGAGTATAAAAATTTCCCAGAAAACTGAAGTGGAGAAGAAACTGATTGAGACATCACCATTTTGGAAACATGAGAGAGGATCCTTATGTTTTATTTAAATTATATTAGTTCCCTGTCTTGTGGAAAAATAGATTGATTGGAAAGCTGACAAGAATAAAGAGGAGGAAAACATCCCTGATGGAAAATGCTGGGCAAGGGAGGGAACAGGAGGAAAGCACAAAAACCTCTGTGTTGTTCATCATATTGGCTGAGGAGACAGCAAAGACAAAAACCAGATATAGTCTGGAAACAATAAAGAATCTTTTCTGAGGAATGAGGCTGAAAACGGAAATAATTATATTGTTTCTAGAAGGACTGAAGAAGGGGAAAAGGAAAGATTTTGCAAAAGAAATCTCTTGTGTACTGCTGACTGAGCCCAGTTCATTCTCTAATCTTTAAGGCCAAGAGTCTAGCATGGAAAATAAAAAAATCAAAAGAAAACCTTTCACATACATTGGGATAGCAATGATTAGGGTTTTTTGTTTGTTTGTTTGTTTGTTTTTTAATAATAAGTCTTTTTTTAATCTTGACTTGGCCTTCTTTCTTGTCTTTTTCAGTGTATGTGTCAGTTACAGAATCATTCCCCTATCTCAGAAAGCTCATGATAGCAAGAAGGAAAATGTGATGTGAGAGTAGAGATAGTTCTATTTAAAGGTCTGTCTTAGAACAAGAGACGTAATAGACAATGACTGGATCTAAACTGATGAGTGAGTTGATAACCTTCTCAAGGTTGTAGTTAGAAAGAGACTCATAGTGATCAAGTGACTGTTGTGTAGACCATTTGGAAAAGAATCTAATAAACCATTCTATTTTTCAAGCTGGGAAAAAAATGTTAACAGCTTTATGAAATTAAGCATAGTTAATCAGTGTTATCTCCTGCCTTAATCAGCTGTGGAATTAACCACAGCATAATTTTCTTTGACTCTAGAACTGCACTGAGCTGCCATTTTGACAAAGCTTTTCTTATCAATCAAGATCTATATTAATATCTCCATCAGATAAAATGTGTGTCAAGTAAATGGTTTAGAAGTTTGTTCTTTTAAGTGTCACAAGAACTGTGATTTTGTAAAAATTGAAGGCATTCCTGTCTGTAATGTCTTTAGATCTTTATTCAAGAAAATAAATACACCTGATAAGAAAGCAGTGGATCAGCTCAGTTTTAAGCAATTATCCATTTGCTCAGAGATGTAGTAGCAATCTGTAAAACTGAAGCTTAAATTTTGAGCTTTTTTTTTTATAATATTTTGACCTCTCAGAGCTAATTAATTATACCATTTTTACGCAACAGGGCAAAGGCTATGTAGTTTTATTTTTCTTTTTATGATTTAATTTTTCAATTTCAGTTATTCATTCTTTGATGTCAAATAAATTTATATGATTTGTAAGTGAGAAGTATATTGATATTGAAGGTTTCTCCCTTTTAATGGAGAACATATATCAAACTATTCTTGTAGGAATGCTGGCAAAAACATGTCTTGATAACAGATAGAGTAAAATGTGATTTATCTAATCCATTTTAGCATTTACTAATGCCGGATGGGATTATAAGAAAACATTTGGAACTAGAGCTATAAAAGAACAACATTTACCATTTTATATAACTTCATTGAAGTTTAAAGGATTTTCCTGTTGTGGATAAGCTAACCCAAAACCTGGTGAGGCCTGCAAAAATGAGAGTGATAGCACAGAAGACACAAAGAGATTCAGGAGAGAAGTCACACTTGGAATATGATCTCTTGGTCTGGATTTCTGTTTTTCCAGAGTCAGCTCTAGGTGTTCCTCTTCTCATGAAAAAGACTCAGTCATGTACGTATCAGATAGACAGGTATGCCCGCTTTCTTCTGCCTTTTATGTCTTTCTCTTTTCTTTAAATACTAAACCATATTGACCTAAGGGAAGAGTCTGGTATTGTTCTATTTCAATCCAGGTGAATGATCTGAACCCTCAACTGTTCAGGGGTTAACTCTCCCTTTTTTCTGATGGATTGCTATTTTCCAATCTGTGAGAAAAAACATGTGTTTGGGATGGTTTTTTGTTTGTTTGTTTTTTGGTTTTAGTTTTTTTTTTTTAATTCCCATCCAGTTCTCTCTGGAACTGATTTTGATTCATTTGAGAGCATGATGATTTTATGAGTTTTGTAGAGAACATTATGATATTATTCTTTGATAGATTTTTAGTGTCTAATGCTTATACCCCCTTGTGACTGCAGTTTCTAATTGCATATGACCAAGATAAAATGAATACATTAAGGCAAACCTGAGTGTTACTAGAACTGATTTTCATTCCTCCTTGAGCCTGCTACAGTAATTGCCTCAATGCTGTTAATGAAATGTTCACTGTGGTTAGAGCACTAAAAGTCAAGTCTTTTTGTAATTAGTCTTTGCAAAGATCCTTCCTTAAGTGTTATCTAGGATACTCATGGAAAAATATATCATATTCTGCTATAAAAATGGCATTTTGTTGACAGGATCTATGCAAAAAAAATAATGTAGAGCATTTTGTGATGCTTAAAGATGAAAGCTGCTCAATTTATATGAGGCAGGAACAGTAATCAACATCTAAAGAGTTAACATCATAAACAGTGAGAATCATGCAGAGGCTTTTGACCAGCATTGGAACGGTGGTTCCCTGAGGAGTCTTCCAGGGAACAATTGCCCATGAGCTGAGGTTTAAAAACTGCCTGTAGTAAAGGTTACATTTTATTTTCCCAGTAAACATGAATTCTTACGCCTTTGCAAATACTTTTTTTTTTTTTTTTTTTTTTTAATCTTGAAGATAGACTTTGTCCTTGAGAGGACATGAAGTTTAATGGTCAAAAAAAAAAAAAAACAACAACAAACCAAAACAAAAAAAAAACAAACTCCAGGAAAAAAAGGAGATATCCAACTACATTTCACTGAACTTGGTAGAAAACTATTTTCCTCTTTTAGCAGCATATGTCTAAAGTGAGTCTGAAGTGACTATTACACTTAGAATTCCACTTCTGTTTGAATACTTAGCATTGTGTTTTATGCATTCAGATTAAAAGTGTTTCTTGATCACAGTTGCTTGCATGATACTCCTGTCCTTATTGAATCGGTGTGGTTGGAGGAGAAGTGGCCACAGATGAACATTGTTACTCAGTAGACAGCTGACATTACAGTTTGCTGGTACACCAGCTGTAGTGTATAAAGTGCATGAATTGATGAAATATAAATGTATACCTGAAATTAAGTGTATTAATGGAATATAAATGTATTAAATTAATGAATTAATGAAATATAAATGCATAGGGCTTGTCATATAAATGTTATTTATAGTATAATATAATTATTAACAAAATAATCCATATTCTGCAGGAGCCTTTTTACTCACAGTCACTTGGCTACATATTTTTGAAGAGTATATTTTTCTTCAACGGTCTTGCAGAAATTTTATTTGTTATAATTTTAACCAAACATGGCAGAGTTTTTAGCAAACCCCAAATCTAAAGACATGCACAGATGGTGTCCCTACTATATCTCTTCTACCGAGATCCCCAGCAACATGGATACACCAGTAGCACTTCAAAGACTTATAATTTCAAATTTTTTTTTCTTATTTATATTTACTCTCTTATATCTTAGGGAAGCCTAGTCCAAAACAACATTTAAACTCAGCCTATCTTCCTAGATAACAACCAATGCAGTCATATATTCTCAGAACTGAATTATTAACATTAAAAAAAAATTGTAAGAAGCATAAAATAAATGGAATTTAATATCATGCCTTAATATTAGTAAGTCTCTGGTGATGTAGCTCATGAGCTGTAGATTTATTTAGCTAAAACATATGCCTAAAGCAGCATAACCAGCATAACTTTTTTTGTATAGTGACAGAACACCAGGCACAGGTGTTGATCAGAAATTAGGGGTGCAGCATGCTGCAGATGAACCTGGTAAGTGATCCTGAGCAAAAATCAAACCACTTTTGAGGATAAAAGATAAATAACCAAATATATCTGTAATTCCTTAATCTTCAAAATACCATGTGTTATTTGGGGATGATTTTTAAGATTGAACTTTGTCTGTTCAACTTGAGAGGCATCTCCTTGTCTTCTTGTTAAGATATTTTACAGGGGAATATACTTTACATTTTCCTTTCTTCCTTCAATAATTCTGACACACATTCACCCCCCAAAATTGAGTCATAGCTGAAATGTGGTCAGCTGCTTTTTCTTCACCCACTGTGCAAAGCACAGTGACCCAGCTCACGTCAACACTCACAAGGGACTCAGCCTCTGGAAAGAAAAATCAAGACCCTTGTTACAAAGCTGGATTTATACTGCCATCTGCACCATGCAGTGGTGTCAACAAAGAAAATGGTAGCTTTACTTCAAACTTCCCATTAGGGAATACTGATCACCCTGGGATTTCCTTAAGTACCTGTCCTTTTGTTCTTCCCCAGCACAGAGGAGAAAGCTTGAAAACACAAAGATCTGGCTCTCACAAGATTCTTGGTTTTCTAACAGCAGAAGGCAAGAACTAAGGGGGGAACCAAATTTGCAGATTGTATTTGTTTGACTATATTTATTTACAGAGACTTACTTCTTGGACTAAGATAGATTATTAATTCTGTACTATCTAGCTTGAGTAGGTTAATACAGCTAAAAATGTAAATTTCATTTTCTCCTATTGAAGGACATCTTTTAATGAGATTATCCATAAACTGATCTTTGCTATCTGTCTGTCCCTGTTAGCTTCTTATTGTCAGGTGCCACATAAATGCATGCATTAACTTTTGGATCTGTGTCAGTATGAATTCATGAACACTCTTTACCTAATAATCTTATTCTTAAAGTGGTATACTCCTTTACCATTTAGCAGTTACTTTTTATGTAACTTAATATTCACTGTTACCCTGAGGGTTTCTACAAGAAATGATAAAAACAGAGTTGAATGGACGTGTCCATCTTTTGACAAAAATTCTTGTACTTATGACTTCAAAGAACTGAGCTACTTAAATTATTAATAGAACTATTAAAAAAAATTGACTTTCAAAAAGTCTTTGGTAGAGAAATCACATCAAGCCATTACTTCCCAAGTCAGAAATGAATTTTTGTCCTGCCAATACTGATTGTGCCCCTGTGTGGATGAGTGTCTGCTTCCTCTCTTGCTTCTTCAGGGAGCTCATAATCCAAGCTGGAACAACTCTGGACAGTGCTTGGACACAGGAGTCTGCCCTCTGGGTATTCCTCAAAAGGATAAACAAAATAGAAATGTAAATTAGCAGTTGTCAATAGAGTGGGAGACACAATTCTGTTTGTGGGTTTTTTTGTGTGTTTCCCCCTTGCAGACACCTATGGTTCACATGAATGAATTGTCACCTGTGGAGGTGCCTGTCTTTTACAGGCTACATTCTGGAAGGACTTCTCAGAGGCAGATTTCAGACAGGATGGTTCAAATAGTAGTTGTAAGCTTTCTTCGGGCTTTTTGAGAAAAACTTTGTCCTGAGGTCAGCTTTCATGTATTGTGAATCCATTCTTGCAGCAGCTGAGACATGGGGATGGGATGAGTGAGGAGCAGGGGTATAACGGGGGGGGGGGGAAAGCACTGGGGAAGAGGTGAGATGCAGATTGCTGTCCTCACTCTGGCATTACCTGGGCAGACTGTGGACCTGCTTGTCATGGGGCATTACAGGAGATGCTGTGAGCACTACCAAGTGCTTCCCTGTGCCTCTCTGATGTGCTGGCACCAGGCTTCTTCCTACGTGGGAGGTGTTACTCTTCAGACCTTCAGACCTTTATGCCCTGTAGGATCTCTGGATCTTCTCAGGTCCAGAAGTGACACTCTCCTCACCCTGATGCTGGCCATTTTCAAAGCTGTGATGGGACTGAGTGTCTGGGAACAGTAGAAGGGAAGATTTTAACTTCAGGGCTAAATCAGGTTACTCAGGGTCCTGTAAAATCACATAATGAATATGGCTTTTAGCCACACAGGTTGCAACTCTTAAACAATAACCTTTGAGTTTGTCCTGCTTTGGGCCAGGAGAGAGCTCATTTTCTGTCTTGCAATTTTGCTTTCAGCTAAGTCTCTCATAAGTTGATGTTCTCGGCAGCTTCTAGGACTCATAACTCTCAATGCTTATACTTATAGCAAGAGAATGGTCTGCAGAACCAAGGCCACTGCTCAGTTCTGAGGAACATCTTACGCTCCGGAAAGAGAAAACGAGTAAAGGACTCACACCTGCTACCTTCCTTTAGAGAGAAATAGGCAAGATAAATGACCAAAATTGACCAAACAAGAGTATTCCATCCCATACGTGTCATACTCGGTATAAACTTGAAGGATCACGAGGGTCAAACCCCTTCCTGCTTCCTCTTCACCTTCACCCTTCTTCACCCATCTCTGTTTGCTTTGTCATCCTGGGAGGATTCTGTCTGTTCCTCTGCCTGTGGTCCTGATCCATGCCATCCTGAATCTGTGTGTTCCTGCTTCCAGCTCCCGACTGCTGCTGACTCCAGGAGTCCAGCCTGGATTTACCTGGGGCTGCCCTGCAGCCTCGGTGGTGACGTGAAAGTTACTGGAGGGGAGGGGGGAATGTGGTATCATTTTTATGTATATCTGGGTATATTTAATAACTTTTCCTTTGTATCATTACTGTTTCATTAAAGCTGTGTAGTTTAGTTTCCAACCCATAAGTCTCTCTCCCTTATTCTCTCTCCTTTCTTTATCAAGGAAGGCAGGGGGATTAATAGAGAGCATCTGTCATTCAGTTAATTGCCAGCCCAGCATTAAACCGTGACAGAGTTCAAGAAGAGATTTTATTTATTTCCCTCAGATCACTTTGAGATATTGTTCTCCTCCTATTCTAAGAAAAGTAGTGGCAGAACTGTCACTTAGCAGTTAATCTAGGGCACACTAACTGACTCTGATTTCTCAAGTATTTTCCTATGGTACCTTAGCTCAGTTGTTGGCTTTTGTACTGTACTAGAATTTATTGAGTTTGTTAGAGTGATATGGAAAGTGTTTATAATTTTTAATATGTGGACAAATATTTTCTGGGTTTCTTACTGTAAGTTTGTCCCCTACAAACTTTGGGTGAAGAAGAAGGTGGAGAACTATTGACCCAGACGTCCTCTGATAACTATGTGATTCTATATACAATGAATGACAGTTTTGAGGGAAGCTTTTAAAAAAACAATGTGTGGTAGCACATTACAATGTCTATTATGTTATATTTTCAAGAACTGTTTTGTGACACCACTACAAGGTGAGTCTGTCTAAACTGTTCACTTAGAATGCACGCATCAAAACACCAATAGGGGTTTAAAACTGGTTACTCAGCAGCAGACCATGGACTTTTCTAAAGCACAAAGACTCCTGAAAGGATCAAAAAAAAGGGGGATCGAGGACAAATCTCTGTCTGTGCTGTCTTTGCAGGATATATCCTGTCCCCTGGGTTTATTTTTAAACTCTTAGTTAAGTATCTTTCTATGTAGCAGCAGAGCACAGGCAGTCCCTTTGCAAGAATTCTTCCCTTCCACCCCTTTGGAGATCTCATGGCATTGTTGCTCCTTGCTTCATTGCAACAATCTACATCTGTTTGGTAAACCACACTCCTTCACCCCACTAAATTACACTTCTTCCTACACTCTAAAAGCTTCTCTTTCTAGACAGACTCTTGTATATCCCCAGGGAAAAAATATTTGCCCCTTACTTTCTGAAAGATTCCACCTGCCCCAAAGTGTAGTAGAAAATACTGGAGGAGCTGCAGCTTTCCCTGTGGTACCCAGCCACAGTCTTTCAATGAAAAATATCATAACAGTCTGTTATGTCTTTCAAAAAATAGTGAATGTTTGAATGAATAAACTGCAAAATCTATACACGAGTAGATGATGATGCCCTCAGTAATTATGAACCATGTTTTGTTACATTTGTTTACCAGTAAAGTTTTAATTTATTCACCTTTTCTCATGACAGCTTTATAGAAATTTTGTATTGTGAATTGGTTTTGGAACAAAGCAAAATTTAAGTTAAAAGGATATTATAGGAAAGTGCTTCAGAGTATCTCACAAGCATCCCTTAGAGCCATTGAACTGCTAACATAAACATTATGTGGAATTGCACAACCATTGTTTTTTTTTTTTTTTTCCCCCGAAAGGGAATATTTTCTTCAGGCATTTGCTATGGAGTTTCTGTTTTTAACTAAACAATAAATATGCTAGAGACTATAAGCTGTATTTAATATTTAATCACTGAGGCTGAAGCTTCCCATCAACTTAAGCTGTACGGCTTCCTAGCTACTTATCAAGATGAAACTGAAGGTATTTAGTATTTTTATATTAAAATTATTATTTATTGTGGTTTTTTACTCCGACATTAAGGATTAATGAATGAAAGTAATTTTAAATTAACTGTGAAGTATGACACTCTAGCTAACATGACTAGCTTCTCTGGTGGTGATGTTTCATATAGGTAGAGTTCCAAGTTATGATGCCTTCAAATGACGATAGGCTGCTGACTCCTTAGAATCAATCTCTTTAAGCACTGTTATTACGGTGCCTTCAACTGAGTAGTATTCCATAAGGAATTATTTTTTTAGAACAGTGTCCAGCTGTCCTGAGAAGTAATAAAGTGTTTCAAGGGTGCTAATAATTTCCATTGATATTGATATCATTACTGGTATTAGACCGTAATTAAAAGGTTAACTGCAGTAATATTTTTAACTGCAGTAATATTTTTTTTTTATTATTTTGGAATGGGACAGCTTTAGAGATAATGAGTGACTGCTTTTCAACTCATAATGTCTAATTTCTGTAAAAATCAGTTGTGACAGATGGTAAAGTACTCGTCACAGTAGAAAGCAAAAAACTCAATTGCTATAATGAAACGTGATGGCAGCTAGCTGAAAATTTTATGTCATTCAGCATTTTTGTCATTGATCCTGTTCTTGGTTTCTCACAACTTCCTCAGACCATTACATTCCTATCTGAAATATCTTGTCTGGTACCAATGGAAAAGTATTTAATTTTAAAAAGTACATAAAAAGGCAAAGACAAAAACTATAGTAGTTTCCATGTAAACCATTGTGGAGCATATTCTTGAGGGCAAAAATGTATAAAATAAGGTTTAGCAACTTTGTGTAATTGAAGAAATTTCAATTTGAATTTTCATTTTTAAACGTAGCTTTTTGAAAATAACTTACAAACAATATGAAAAGAATACTTTCTTTAAACACTGTGGAGAATAGACTTTGGATCTTTACCTGTGTGGATATCAAAATTTATATATATATCACTTGAGGAATCGTTGTGAACAAGATTGGAAGAAAAATGGAGAAAAAAGGAAATTAAAACATCTAACTTTTAGCATTTTAACACAGAACATTATAATCTATACATTAGCTGAATTAGGACTTGTCTTCAGGATAAATATGAGATAGCACTAAGGCAAGTACTATTTTTTGGATAGTGAAAGATACTGTAGAAAGGAAGAATTTTGCAGTAAGTAGTCTCACGAGAGCACTCTAAATCATTCTTAAACGGAAATAGGGGACTGTAATGATAAAATTCCACTGTCTCTCTAAGCGATTTATTTTGTAGAAAAATAAAGCTTTATTATCTTGCATTTGCTGGCAATTGCCACAAGAAGCAGATTAAGATAGTGATTGCATCTAAGAAATTCTCGAAGAGCTACCTCTATACACATATTCCAGTGTAGCTTTTGTCATGATATGTAGGTGATTTCCACTGACATAAAGACTCCTGAATGGGTTGATGAATCATAGATGTAGAGCTGGGATGAGGCTTTTGAATATTTGGCTGACAGAAGTATTAGAAGACACCTGAAAGATGGTAGAAGTACTGACTTGGTAAACAGGATCTCAAATGTAAGTCTGACAATTATAAAGAGAAATATAATAGTGGTTATGCTTTAGTGTTTGCTTTATATTATTAAGACATAGGGAATTATGTTCCTTATAATAATCACAAGTTTCTGCTTTACACCCATTAATAATCTGTCAGAAATATTTGAGATAGGCAGAACAGACATGATGATGAAGTCTTGAACCTTGCTAATATGAGATCTACTGGCAAAGAGAGAGAATGATTTATGGTCTCTTGACCACTGTGAGGTTTCTGTGGCCGAATGTAACACTGTGGAATGTGAAATAAAGGCTAATTTTAAAGTGCAAATATTTTAATGTACGCTAAATCTTTTTGAGGACTTCCAAAACCTGCTTTGGATTCCTAGAACTAGGAAAGAACATAATAAGACTGGGTGATATGAACATTGTTCAGCATTTTTTTTTTCTGGTTTTGGGGTTGGGGAGGAGGATGGGAAGCAGTTGACATAGTTTCATTTGTTGTTTCAAATTTTATTCTAACTGGAAGCTGAAGTTTCCTGAATGTTGTATTTGCATTCAAAACTACATTGACATAGAAATACATCCTTCTTAGTAGTGATGATGGGTCTAGTTGCTATAAAGCAATACATGTATAAGGTGTATATCTTATTTCAAACTCAACAGTTTTTTTATTTCTATAATTCTATTTCTAGTTTAGTTCTCTTGGATGATTGCTTCATCATTAAGTGGATGGGAACATTGAGAAGAGAAATTATGGCTGTTCCAGTATTATGAACCTGAAGTAAAGGAGAGATTCCCTTTTTGATCCAAGTATGCTTAAAAGGTTCCTCATCCCTAAACTTTGACATCTCTAAACTGAAGACGTATTTTGTGATCAGATAATATGAGGTGCAGGAGCGATTTTCTGGCATTTTTCCCTTGAGAATGAAAAGAAGACATTTGTTCAGCAAAATACTGAGCCAATGCTTTCAACTGGAACATTGAGCAGAAAATCTATGGAACAGCATGAAGACTGCCTAAGATTTAGGAGACTGATGCTTTGGATAAGGAATAGCACTTGGCTCTTAACAAGTAAAATTACTCCTCCAGTTTATAAATTAAGTATGAGAGACATAGTGTTTTTACATTATTCTTAGGTCTGCTAGCACCATACAGTGAACATGAAATAATATTTAAAGTTCATGTCAAATACAGCTTTGGATTTGACCTGCACTTAGGGCAATATGCTAAGCATGAATACAGTATTTATTGTATACATTATTGTATACATTATTTCTTGTCAGAAAGACAATGTCCTTAAGTAAAATGATTTTCTGTATACCTACGTAGAACCAATGTCCCATAGCATTTCAGAACACTTTGAGAAGCAAATATTTGCATTTGACCAATCCACAAAACAAGAAATCTAAATTTAATAGCAAATGGCTTTTGAGATACTGGGTTGGACCATTAACTTTCTTTCCACAAATTATCCTAAATATGAAGAAATGTAGTTGAGAGTTTTTTTCCTCAGCCCTGTGTATACAGTTTTTATAAAAGTATGCCAACATATATTTTTTTTTTGACTTGCAGAAGATTTTTTTTTCTTTACCTCAGTTTCACATATGTTTTACATTTCTGTTTGAAACACTACTGGCAGTCCTCTGGGAAGTATCAAACTAGTTTTGTGCATCCTCAGAGATGTAAAATAAATAGAAATTTAATATTGGTTTAAATAAGGAAACAGGATTCTAAAGTGTGTTTATTTCCCCAGCACTGTATTTGGTCCTGTATTTTCAGAGCTATGATTTGTCTGTGACACATTTTAAAAAAACCAGGAAATGATCTGCTAAAAAAAAATTAAAATATTGTGATTGAATATGATTAATAACACACTGCATAATCCTAATCTACTGAAATTATACAATATAATCTCACAAACCAAACTGAATCTTCTGATCCTGTTACGGTTTTACACAGAAGGCTTGTGTCCCAATAATGTTTTAGAGGATTTACCCACATCAGATTGTTAAGGATAGACTGGCTAATAAAGAGACTGTAATGATAGAACCTAGATTTACATTTAATGATTTATTTGCAATCTATGTATGCCCATTTTGATAAACCTAGTAACTGAACTCAGTTGTGTCATGTTGGATGAGTGACCTAGAATGGATCAAATACTCTGATCTGAGATTGTCACTTCTCATGAAGCCACCTGACCAAGAGCCAGGATCGTGTGCTGATCTGGGAGATGCAATGCTCCCTGTTGGAACTCTGTGCTTGGCTTCTTTTTGAAGTATCTTTATTCTTACCTTTTCAAAATGCAGCTTTTTTTTTTCTCTTATGGGATGTTATCTATCAGTCATATAAGCTCCATACTGTCTTGGTAATTAGCTAGTTTTTGATCAGAGGCCAAGAAGTCAAAAGGTAAATGTAGTGAAATGAGGCAACCAGGTGCCACTAATTACCAGGTAATGGGCATGAGCTTGTGTTAAGCCCACCTGTGCCTGATTAGGGCGGGCCCCCACTGCGCATGAGCAGGATTAGGGGGCCAATAAAAGGTGAGCTTCCAAACATAGGCTCAGCTCAGTCCTGAGCAAGTCAGCAGAGAGGTTAGCTGATTCTGGAGCAATAGCACTGATCCAGGCTAGTCAACCCTGAGGGCAATAGACTCAGAGCACTATTCTTGAGTTTTTGCTGGAACACCTGCTTGGACCTTGGAGGGCCATGCCCTAAAAGAGGTTCATCTTGCAACAGGTAAGCACTACCATGTACAGAAAACAGGACACTGAAGTGGAATTACAAATGAGTGTTGGCAACCCAGTTCTCATCCATTCATAGGTGCATGTTCAGTGCTTGTGGACATTTTCAATGTACACTGACTGAAAACCTGATCCCTAAAGTGGGGCAGAGAGGATGGGCAGAAGTTCACAGGACCTATCTTTTCCCCTGGGTTAAGATGTACTATAGTTCATAATTTAGACCTTTGAAGAAGTCTAGGTGATGCACGTGACTCTGAAGAACTCATCTCTTTGCTCTATAAAATGAAAATGTTTTTTGGCTTCTGAATAATCTGTCACTGACATCTTTCCTCCTGTGCCCCAGAAAGTGAAAACCCTTATACAAATTAGAAAAAGAATCCTAACTATACAACCCTTAAAAGAATTTTAAAGAAATTTGAGAAGCACTGTCATTGGAGAAAATAGAGTTATTTAAGGAGAAAAGGGGTGGAGATGTAAGGAGGTTTTAGGACACCTCTGGAAACAAGGCTTGTTTGAATCATTTTCACAAGACAATTGATATTCAGATAAGACAAATAAGTTGTTTCAAAAGTCCTTTATATATTAGTATTTTGCTTAAAAATTTGTGATATTTAGCTTTAAAAGAATGCCTGATCACTACATTCACTGAAGAGTTCTGAAGGATAGACCCAGAGGTGCATTAAGTCTCACTGACCATGACAGATGTGAAAATACATCCAGCCTTGATACCCTGAGTGTGTGCTACAAGGATGCTTACATTTTTCACAAACCAACAAATACTCAAAGTTGGTTATCTCCATAATCTTACTTTTTAGAGGTTTTTATTTTTTTTAATGTTTTTGGGTTTCGTATGGTTTTTTGTTCACAAAAGAAAAATTACAGTAATAGCAAGTAACAAATGAGATTTTAAATATTAAAGAACTGTGAACAGGTAAGCAGATGGACAGGAATCAGCTCACACTGAAAAGCAGTAACTGTAGTTAGAGTCCACTGATTGAACTCACCAACAATCTTTCCTGTAATGAATAATCCCACTGAAATAAAATTAAGTTCTCAACATGAATAATGCAAACAGTGTGTTCTAATTTAGGCGAGTTCATAAGTATTCAGATTTTTCAGAATAATAACATTTTTTGAGTCCATGAATAGCATTAATAATTTTAAGAATTAATGCAAGCTGAGAATTCTAATTTGAAACCTTTATGAAATGTTTAATGAATTAAAATGCACATGAGATATTTTGTCGTCTGCAGACACAGCATGCATTTTGAAAAACAAGCTGACATCTTCTTGGGGCCTATGCATAATTTTCAAAGGTGTTAGGCATGCTGGGGTTGCGAGAGTTTGCAGAAACTATATATCCATGCTTCACAAATACTGGTTAAAAGTGGCTGGTGTGCATGTTTCTCACTAGAAGGCAAGCAGCACTCCACTCTCCTTTTCAAAAACTTTTTGGACTAAAAAACTCTGGACTGTGAGACTTAAAGTGCTGGAGGTTGAGAGTCAGGCAGCATAAAACTACAAGCCCAAGGTTATCAGTTTATGGGCTTCACCAGTGAAATGTGATCATGCTGGCTAACATCTTATCTGCCATCAAAGGAAACTGGATCCATAAAAAATGGCCCCTGGACAAAAAAATTGCCCAGAGGATAGCTACTCTGAGTTAACTCTGATGGAGAAATCACCCAGTCCCTATCAGATATGTGACAGCAAGGACTACCTTTAAGAACTTTTTGGCAATTCAGCCCCGTCAAAATCTGCTGAGTGTCTGTGTGGATTCCTGTAAAAGTTTCATTTAGCCCAATATCTTGTTTCTGACAGCAGGCAGTGACACTTCCCCAAATTGTTCTCCTGAGCCTCAGTCAGTTATGGCCTTGAGACTTTCTAGGCCAGGGGTCATTTTCCATATCCCTCAGTGGATTTTTCTACCATCTTTTTCTACCATCTGTCAAACCTTTTTAAAGACAATGTCAATTTTTGTCACCTACAATATCCTCAAGGAAGGATTTTCACAGCCCAGCTGTGCATTGCATGCAAAGAGAAGATTTTCCCTTTGGCTTCTGTTTTAAAGCCTATTTGTTGTCCCAGGTTCTTATACTGGAAGATGGGTGGAACATTTTACTGTTCATCTTCATATCACATACGATTTGATAGCCACATGATTTTTCTCTCTGTTATCTCTTTAATATGAAGAAGCTATTTAACTATTCATTCCTTATATAGAATCCCTTCCAAATTCTTAATTGTTCATATTGTTTTTTGCCTTTCATATTTTATTTGCCTTTTTAATGGAGATCTAAATACCACACAATATCTGAAAAGGCATTGGACCATTATTTTACACCACAGCATTATGATGCTTTCTATTTTGTTGTATTTTACTTTCTTAGTAGTTCCTAACATTCAATTTACTGTCTTGACAACTATTGAATGACCTTTTTTCAGTCCAACTATCACATCCCCACAATCTTATCAGATCAGAGAACAGAACTCCACAAAGAAAATTTGAGTTTTTCCCATTGTGCATCTTTTTTTTTTTTTCATTTATCTACATTGAATTTCATCTATTCTTTTATTGCCTGGCTATTCAGTATCAAAAATTGGTTCTTCATAGTCAGTCATGAATTTTATTATCTCCAGTAACACCATCAGCAAAAGTTCCTAACTTGACTATTTACCTCTTTGCCAGTCTATCATGAATACACAAAGCACAAGCAAGAACAAATTATAACTTCATAAACTCTATATTATGAAAGGTATTTAGGAAATTTATTTTGAAAATTTAGCTATTTAGGACAACTGATCATGAGACTATTTTACCCTTTTTTGCCATGATTTTCAAAGAAACCTTATGCAGGACAGGGTTTTATAGGCAGAGGTAGGTTTTTTTGTTAGGCCTATTAATATTCCTGAGAAAAATTTTGGTCATGAACCCAAGGTCTCTCCTAGATCTCCACATAGAAGTAGCCAATTTCAATAACAATTATTAAGAACATTTAGTCAGAATTTACTTCATTATATATCAGTTAAAACACCTCTGGGAAAAGAATTCTTGTTTCCTAGGGAGCAGAAGGAATGTTGAGAGGGTGAAAAGAACTGAAGAGAGAGAAAAATAGAGAGGAGAAGAAAGAATAAGAAGTTCAGAGAGGTTAATAAACAGTGATCACTTCAGGGAAAGAGAAATGTAGTGTATAGTCTCTGGAATGTGGAGAGGTTCTTGCTGGGGTGAGATATTATAACATGCTACAAAGAGAGTTCTGAGGTTTGTTTTTAGAAAGTCTTTGTTATGTTTCCTTTGTGCAGATAAGAAACATGAGAACATCTTTCCAGAGATGGAGATCTGGTGTTTGATGGGAAATGTCATTCCTTGACAGCTGGATATTTCTGTCATGCATAGCCTGGGTGTATGACTTCAGGTTGGTACATTATAGTTGTGTCATACCAACTACATATGTGCCTCAATAACATCTGGTGCAGTGAGTGAAATGGTCTACATTTGTCCAAGTGCAGGTGTGGTACTCGGAGATGCTCATGGCTCTGCTGTAGGGAGTATTCACAGGGAGTAGTACAGACATTGGTGAGTCTCACTTTTGTTGCACAGGTACAGTCTATATTCAGTGTACTAAGGATTATAGAGAATTTGCTTCTGTTGATTATTTTAATGAGGCTGAAAAGCTGCTCAAAAGATCAGGAATGTGCCTGTGGAAAGATTTCTTTCCAAGATTTTCTTCCAATAGAGTCTCTGTTTAATGTCTTTCTGTGCAAATTCCAGGACAGAATGGTCTATTCTAAGCAGGATTTTTAATTTTTTAAAATTTTTCTTTACAAGTAGATGATTCTTTGTGAGGTATTCAGGGGACTCTTAGAAACATGATCTGTTTCTCTTGGTATCTTAGTTGGGTGAAAATCCTTTTATTTACCAAGATCGTTATCACTAACTAGAATTAGTGGCATGAGAGAGTTCATCTCTACACTTTAGCTTTTGTAGTGTTTCAGGTGACAGATGGTTTATAGACAGAGACTCTAACACACAGGTTTTCTGTGTATCATAGTTTGTAGGATGACATTGTTTATGCTGCCTGTACTGTTCAGAACAGTGGGACTGGTACAATAGAATTTTGAGATAATTTGAAAGAAGGGTGAAAACAATTGGGGTTGTGGGAGTCACAGTAAAGGAGTCTAAATTTCTGAGCCAAGAGATAAAGAAGACAGATGTGTATTTTAGAATTTTTGGTACTGTTATTTGAAAACCTTACTTGAACACAGCTCACAGGTTTATAGGCTGTGGGCCCACTGTAGTGTTCATACCTGCACTGGCACTGTTTTCTCTGGAAGCTGTACAAATAAACCTCTACAGCTTCTGGTTTTTTCAGCAAAGGTGTAGCTCAGGCAGGACTCTACAAAGAAGTCACTGAACTTCTCCACAGAGTTCCTCTTGTCCTACAGTTCAGGAAAAAGTCCTTTCTCTTATATGTGCACGTATATCAGCTACCCATCAGAAAGACAAACATATGCAGTAAAACAAGAACCTCCTATACTTCTTCCTGCAGTTATTCTACCCAAAGGTGTATGTAGTTGCTTTTATTGTCCCTCGTTTTCTTCTGTGCCCAGGTACATCATCTTAGTATCACAGCTATTTATTATCACAGTCAAGCAATTTTAGTCTAAGATGGATTTCAAGTTGCTACTTGCTCCTTCAAACTGGTGTTTAACTACCCATTCTACATTTGTAGAATTTGTAGACTAAAGGAAACATAAGTCTCATCAATGTGGCTGCAGAATAGCCCCTTCTTTTTTGTAGTTATTTTCCAGAGAATCTGAAATGGGCAGCAGACTATGCTATGATAAACAGGCCTAGAAAGAGGGAATTAGGCACTGGACCTAAGTTAGTACAGCATTGTAGAACTGGTGGGTCCCAGGATGTTTTGTCTCCTGCTCTAGTAACAATGCCACAGTAAAATTAATAGAGGTCATTTTTCTTCAAACTACTTGCTGAAGTGTTTCTTGCTTGTGGGAAAATGTGGCAATGTCTGAAATAACAGCAAGAAGAAAGGTGAGCTTTGGACCATGGTTTCAAGTCCTTAGGGTCATCCGACTGCTGAGACATTTAGGTTATACTTAACCCTGTGGGTACAGATAACTGAGAAACATAAAAGACTGACTGTACTGCATGAAAAGGAAATATAATGTTTCTATGCTACTTTAGTTTTGCATCAACTTTCCATCCTGATTTTATTTATGATTTGCCTAAACAAGTGTGTGGGGAGCTTCAGAAGTCATTGCTTTCTGGACCTGTGCAGCAATAACCATACAATCATGGGTGTAGTAGAGGTATTATTTGTGAAAGCTTTATGAACTTCTAGAGCTGTGCTAGAAGATGTGCCTATTAATGTCACTTGTTTTCAGCCCACAATGAGGGATGCCAATAGAACCATGCTTACCACAAATTAAAGTAAGAAATCTGAGTTTGTGTATCACACGTACCAACCCTCAGAGAACAGTCCAGCACTCTCCAAACTGCTGGCATGGTATCTGTAGAGAAGTCAGTGATAAAATTATGGATATCCATAGATTTACTAAATCAAGAACTGTTACATTTCTAAAGACAACAGTTGTGATCCATGGAAGAACTGAATCCTACTCTCTCCCAAACAGAATGATGGAAAATGGATGATGGAGTTACCAGATCAGCAATTATTTTCTGTGAAGACTTTGTGCTGATGCACTGACCAACTCATAGAAAGATATGCTTATATAAAGCAAACTCATAGCCTGAGATCTCTGTTATCGTCTGTGTAACTGATACAGTGTTATCTACTTCACAATTTAACTGGGTCATTAGCAGGCAATTGCATCTTAAGTCTGTAATTGCAAATAAGGCCAGCTGTTCTTACTCACTGAATTTCATACTGTTGCAATTTGGCTTTCCAGGCTTCTTTGGTATGACTATAGCTTATTTATAATTTATTCTTCACTCCTTCCTCTCTTCTTTCCTCCTTTGGTCTACACTTTGCACTAGCTCAGAAAAGAACAGAGCAGCTATAATAATATTATACAAGAAAGTGAAGGATCTTTTTCCATCAGACATGCTGCTGATGAATTGCTTACAGCAGCTCTAATTTAAATGAATACCATATGCTGGAACTCAAACAAATTATGAAGTGTCCAACAAATAAGGTAGAGAATGTGAATGTGCTCTGAAAATGCAGTTTAAAAATGTGTGTGATGGATTAAATGAATTGTGGCATTCAAGCAGAGTATGACAGTTCCTCTGATGTTTTGAAGCACTGCTGTAGGTTAAATGATGGAAGACATTCAGATGACTAATGAAAATAGTCAAAATTACCACAATTATTGAACTAAAAAAATAAGAAGTTCAGAAAGTTCAAGAAGGAAAACTTGAAAATTGAGACTATGTAAATTATTTGTTCCTACCCATTCTGTTCCCATTCTGAAGAAAAAAATGAGAAAACCTCTCACACCACTACTCATCCCCCAAATCCGAATAACAAAACAGATAGCATAGTCATCAGCTAAACTGAAAATTTGAGGAATTATCAGCATTTTCACCCTTCAGGTAAAAATGTTTCACTACTTGCCATTGATGTTTGATCTGAACTCTTCTGTAGCTCTGCAATGTCTATGGCAGTAAATCAAATGGGAACCCTTTCTGGCTCACAACTGCACTAATAAAATCTAGTCTCCAAAACAAAGTGACCCATTTTTAACTCTCTACTAGGAATAGCCACTTGGCCATCTTAGTTCCTGAAACATATGTGGAAATTGTGCAGGAGAGTGCTAGTTGGCCCAGACCAAAACTATGCCAGGGACCATTGCAAGGTAACTCTACAGAAATTTGGTTCCAAAACCTAAGAAAATCTATTGGGACTGTGTACTGTAATAGTATATGCATGGCACCCAAACTAAGGAGGGACACCAGCAGAAGAGCAGCAGTACTTACAGGCTGCAGTCTACATTAAGCTGCCTGCATATAGTAGTAATTGGATAAAGAATAATTAAGGAAACCTGAGAGAGAATGGAGATAACAAACCTAATAAGTTCATAATCAGTAATATTCATACATCCTGTCTACATCCCTTCTAAGACAAAGAAGTGCAGTTCTGCAAGAACAAGTTACTTTGCATTTCGTATCTCCACTGAAAGCCAGTAGGTACAAATAAATTTCATTTAATGAATAAACTGTCCTAAACCCTTACCAAAAGGATGAAGAAAAAGCTACAGATATTGTAAATCTGAAGTAGCTAAACAGTACTTACATCACTGTGATTTTAATATAGATCCCTGTGTCAGGCTGTCTGACAACCCAGATGTCCTCGCTTTGGTGTGAAACTTGAACTTTAGCCTCATACAATAGGTTCAGCCAGACCCTTCCTGAAGAAAGACTGTGAAGAGTTAACAAAACTATAGGAAAAGTGAGCAGGAGAAAGCAGAAGGCCAAGACTGACAAGATAACATGATACTTCAGTGGATTTGAGGGCACACCTCTGAATGAGTGAGAGGAAGGGTAATGGGAAACTAATTACTTACATAGCACAAGGATATTCTGAAATCTACAGAAAGAAAAGACACTATGTCTATTCTTGTTCCTTGGATTCTTGCAGCACTTACATATTGTGATAACATGATGGGGACATCATTCCCTTGAAGGAAAAATCATAATGGTGATTCTATGAGTTCACTATTGAAGTATTAAATTTTTGTTTCTATCTGAATAGAACTGGGTGTGCTTTGCTGCACTGCATAAGATCCCAATTATGCAATAAAATCCCAATCCTAAAATGTTGTTAAAAAAAAAAAAGAGAAAAGGAGGACTTTCAAACAGGTCTTAGAAAGCACATTCTCTGCTAATGAATTCCAAAATACAGTATTGGACATGGCTTACTCCTTCTGCTTGTACCAGAAAGTGACATTTGCTGCAAGAAATCAGATGCTCTAATGAGCTTTGAAAAATTATACTCACTTATTAACTTTAATGATGATCACCTACAGAAATATTACACAATTTTCAATCAGGTGCTCTAGTTCAGGCCCATGACTTAAGTGGCAGAGTTAGCAAGACCGGGGAGCTCACAAAAGAGGGATCTGTGCAAGACATAAAGAGAGAAAAGATTTCCCCTGCCAGTGGGAAATGTCTTAAGGAGAAGATGGACTAGAGAGAATGCCAGACTGGCACAGAGAATGGGTATGTGGGAAAGAGGCTGGGAAAGGGGTTGGGAAGAAACAAGAAGCAACAGAGTGCAGGAGAGGCCTGAACTGGGCAAACCAAGAAACTGATGCAGTTATCTTGTCTGTGTCTCTTAGTTCAGCCGACTGACCAGTGAAAAAGAAATCTTCCTGAACAGAGTTATCTTTTTTGTCTTCTTCAAGCTGCTTGTGCTTAACTTGAGAACTAAATACTTTAAAGCTTTTGAGAATACAAAAGGAAGCAAAGGTTTTTTCACTGGTAGTGGAGAATGCTTTAAAATTCCATTTGTGTTATGAAAGGGGAAAAAAAAACCTAAGTTGGTGCCTTGGGATTTCTGGGAAAGGTTAATCCAAACATGAATCTGTTGCCCATATATTGTGGATATGATTATTTAATATTAGCACCTGCCCCTGAGTCTTGTAGCATAATCATAATGTCTCCTTAGGGGTTATTTGAATTGCTGAAAATTTAGTCAATGTTTCCCTCTTTGCTTTATGCAAATGTATTAAATTATGGGCACAGAAAAAATGAATCACGACATGAACTTAGCTGCTATTAATTTAGCTAAACAAATTAAAAAGGAAAAATCCAGAGACATTTTATAGTGATCAGTAATAGGCAAGTTTATCAACACCTCATTTGAAAAATTAAAGTAATTCAGGCTGTCTCATTCTTCATTATCACCAGACAAACCATCAAGTCAAATCTCCCAGAAAATCTGTTGAAATGTGTTTGAAGTATATGCCCAGGGAAACAAGTTTCATAAAGTCTGGGGCAGAAGGGAAAGGAAACAAGATTCTGATATGAGAATTTAAAATATATTTTTCTAAATGTCTGTAGCCTTCTTCAGCATAAAGCAATTCCTAGTGAAGGATTGAGATACTGTTCTGCTTTATAAGATTTCGTAGCTATTTGAGTATATAATAGCAAGGCTGGTCTTCTGTATTGTACTTTGAAGAAGAGATAGAAATGTAAACTGTTGCTGCTGGTCGTATCTAAAGCTCCTACTCACTTACCTAAAGGAAGGTCATAAAGAATTTCAGCAGTTCTGGGGGAATGTGGCCATTCCCAGCTGCAGTCAATAGAGCATTTTTTTTGTTGTTGTTTTGGTTTTTTGGGTTTGTTTTTTTTTTTTTTGTGTGTGTTTTGCTTTTCTGTTTTCACTTTATCTGTTCACTTTCATACCAAAGCTGATGGAAATTTCCCATTAACAAGGAGAGGTAAAATACCTGGGACAAAAACCTCACATGGCTAATACCTTTGCCTAATTGTTATTTCATGTAATGACCTAAAAACAGCACATATTTAGAACAAACAAACAAAAAAAGAGACAGGAAAGCATTAGACACTTTCTGGAATGACCCAAAACATTTTTCTTGAAAAAATGTATTCACTACGACTTCCTTTAATTTGGGAAGTTAATGAATGCTTGTTCTAAAATAAAACTGTTTGTGATTTATTTTGGAAGACAGCATGAATGTGATTTAATTTCTGTTAATTTTTCATAGATAAATGATAACATCTGCATCCTGAATAAATGGTTGCTGAGTAGCTAGACTAACATTTACTCCAAGTTCAACTTAATTTGCAACCAATTAAATTAAAAGAAACAAAAAAGTTAAAGGAAACTACTGGATAGCTGAGAAGCGGAGAGTGAGTATTCAGATAATTCAGAACACCAGTACCAAAAATCATATTTGATAGGACATTAACTTTCAATGTATATAGCTAATAAACATATTTTTAGTAGTACTTGTTCTGAAAAGATCATGTACACAAAAACATTCTGCTTCAGGCTGAATTCATATATATATAGTAGTTTAAAATCAATGTAACACATCCAATATATATCACCATGTATTTCAATATTAGCTTTTAGTTTGTGTTCATTTCCTCTGCCTCATTAAACATAACAGGAGGAATAGATGAGCAAATATACTTGAGATATTTAATTTAAAACAAAACATTAAAACATCTCATGCCAGAGAATATTGAATATCAAATTTATAAAAGTGCTCCTGATACCTCTGGATAATGACCTTTTTAAGTTAAAATACATGGGATCAGTGTTAGATTCTCTTTAGGTATAGTGTCCATGATTCCTTGTTTGTTTCCTTCAGGTAAAAATCTGATCTGAAAAGATTCATTGTGGTCATAATTATATCTTAAAATGCAAATCTAATTAAGAGTTTATGCTTATGTTTAATCAAGAGCTTATGCATCTGAAAAACTTTTGACTACAGACTGAATGGGCAAAATCTGATATTCATAGACTCATATGGGCTATAAATACTTACACATACACTTTGTCCAGTACATAGCTGGCTATATGAAGCTTCTCTGTAACAATTAATTGGATGATACCAAAATCTTTTGGTTTACTTAAAGACTATGTTCTTTATAAAAGTAAAAAATCCAAAGGCCTATACTCTTTTTCAGAACTCAGAATACCAAAACCCTTTGCTGAGCACTAGCACTTGGCAAGCATCTGACATTTTACAGTTTTGCATTTTTCTTTGATGGTTAGCCCTTAGCCATCCACTTACACTACAGTGGAAATTTTCTGAGGGGGGGACTGATTTGGTTAGCATATCAGTTTTCAATCAATTATGTGATTATTGCTGAAAGAACTGTTCCCCAGTTCCTGATGCTAGGAAGCTGGTGGAAATATGTTTGTGTCAACCAGTCTGGATCCTAAGAAAAAAAATTCTTCTGGATTCATCTGTCTCAAGAGGGCCTTAAGATGCCCATCTTAGTCAAGGTATGAGAGGTGTGTGAGGTTACCGCATTCCAGCAAGTCTTGGGATCTAAGCCATCAGGCAATTCCTGTATGAAGTGTTCAAGAGGAGGAGTTTCTCATAATTTATCTTGAGCTGCATTAGGTTTATTTTTTGTTGTTGTTGTTGTTTTTTGTTGGTTTTTTTTTCCTGGATCAGCAACCAGATTGCTTATGACTGTATTGACAATATTTAGGAAAGAAGATTTCTTGTGACATTTTCAGTGTTCTCCTCATTCCTTCTATAATTATCTAAATTATAGAAGTATATAGGTGCAAAAGTATATTTAGAAAAAAAACAATTCCAACCCATATTTTAAAACTTATTGCCTATTTGAGCTGTTGACTCAAAAACTTAATGCTTGAAGCAGTTTCTAATTTATTTGGTGGTTGTCTTAAAGTTGTCATTGACATCTAAAAGCATTTCACAGAAGTAATAGCTTGTTTTGTTCTGTTTATTGGTGGTTGTTTGTTTTATTTCCTTTCTCTCTTTTTTTTTTTTTTAATTGTAGAAAAATATAATTATTCTTTACAAATTCTTAACAGTTGACCAGATAAGAAGAATGTCCCTCAAGGGTAACATGGTCATTTGCACCCAAGCCACAGCAGACTTTTGAGTATTGGGAGGCTGATGTCAGTGTTTATTTGCTTGTTAAATGACTTTGTTATCTTTACAGAATAAACTCATTCAAAACCAAATATGTAGGAATACCATATCTTAGCTAATTTTTCATCAGGGCTAGATATGAGAGGCTAAAATCCATATTGTGCTCTGAAACCATCAATGCTTTCATCAGAGGCTATCAAAAAAGAAAGAAAGCCTGCAGCCTGAAGCTAGCAGTTTTGTGATGTGGTGTTTACAATTCACAGTCATTTCTGAGCTCAGCATTCTCTTCAAAATCCCTGTGGATGCTGACCTTTCTTCAGCTTTGTATTCTAGACAGAACTCAGACCTCCTCTTGCTCGGTGATTTTGATAAAATAGCAACTGCTTGCACTCTCTAAGAATTAATTTATCTAAAAACGAGAAGGTTAATTTTAGAATAATTAAAATAAGCAATAGGAGATGGCATAGTTTATGGGAATGTTTTCTTCAAGTATTTCACATTAAATAGGTAGACAGATGCAACTTCTGTGCTTCCAGACACATATAAAACAAGCAACCTACTCTTTTAAAATATTTCATCTTTCCTATGAGAGGCAAGTGCTTTAAAAATAGCAGATTACTTACACAGGTCATTGGTTAGCATACTTTAACCTTAGCTGAGAATAAGTAATTGCAGGCTTGCAGTTGCTTCACCTGAAGTTTCTGGCAGAGTTCATTTAAATACAAAAGCGCTCAACACCGAGGGCCTTGTGAAGCTGCTTCTTAGCCCCATTCATTTTTCATTTAAAAGGAAAGAGATTTTTATTCTAATTATTTTCTGCTAGCATGGGGAAGACACTAGTTTTTTATTTTTAGACACAGTAATCTTGGAATAGTTTTGAGATAAAAAGAAATTGATTTCAATGTTATACATGTAGAACTAATTTATATGGAGAGAGGCACTTGGAGCATAAATACATGAGAAGTTGCAAATAATATGGCAAGACAGCTGGCAGGTGGAACTGTTTCTGATACACAGACTGGTCTGGATTTTTTCAGCACAAAATTATCCCTAATTATACTGCTACAGAGAGCTGTGTTTGTGTCACAGATGGCCTTTAGCATTAATTTTCTATAATACCAGAAGTTTCCTCTAAAAATATTTCTCTTTTTCCCAAACCATTACTCCTTTGTGAGGGCCCTAGAGCCATGCAGATTTCAGGAAGGATGATTGTGAAACATTTCTGGAGTAAATAGGGTTTCTACTAGCACTAAGCAGAGAGAAATGCAAAAGTTTAACTCTGTGGCCTAAACTCTGTAGTTGACCTTCCCTGCATATGAAACTCTGAAGCCCAGGAAGTGAGTTTCTTGCTACCCACTGACTTGCTTGAAACTTGGGAAGTTTTTAAGAAGGATGGAGAATGGGCTAAAATGCCTCAAAGGCTGAAGTGAGGATGCCAACAATTTTATGTTCAGTGATGCACCTAGGCTGGAAAAGAAGCCAGAGACCAGGTGGCATATCCTAGGAAATCACAGATTTCAGAGAGGAAATGTTCAGGCAATTTGAAGAAAACTTTAGAGTTAGATTCAATATATACAGTGAGACAATAAAGTGTAACTTTGGTAGAATTCAGATGTCTAAATCTACGTAGTGAGCGGGGATAAGAAACAGTCCCCACTCTGTTCCTGGCTCTGCAAATACTTAAAGTCCACAAGCATCCTTCATTTTAAAACTCCAGGCTTCTACTTTTGTTTCTGTATAATCACAAGCTAAAATCTCTTCTATGACCTGTAAGCCATTTCTCTGTAACATTATTGTTTATCATCCTGACATACATATGGACCAAAATGGACGTATTTTTAAAATATAAATCATGTATACTCAGAACATGCATTTATTTCTAAGAAAAATGGATGAATACTTGTAGTGTTATTACCTGAAATTTATGAAGTACTGACCTATAGCACCAACCAACTCAGTTGAGTCCTATATTTTTTTCTTAAATACAAGTAGAAATATTTTAGTCAAAGTACAACCTCTTTATCTGATGTTCCATTCTGTTCCTGAGGCACACTCTGCACATGCTAACTTCTCTCTTCTAAACATGCGCTGTGTATATCCACTGCTTGTAATGTCTTTGCCTGCCCCAAAATCAGAGCCCCACATACACTGCCACCTTTCTTGATTTTATCCAAGGTGGATATTGCTGCTTTTCCACTGCCCTTCTGTTGCCCTGAGCTGAAGAAGAACCCAGTAATATGCTTGTTGCAGCTACAACTTGGGGAATTGGCTTTATTTCTTCTCTTTGAGAGCTGCTAGCAATGTTACTGGTGCTTCAGGGCCATTTGCTTTCAGGATAATAATACATTCACTTTGTTTACCTGAAGCTGTTTGTTCATCAGCCATTTTGATGGCATCTCTTTTCTCCTGTTGTCTCTGAAGTACTCCCGAATGTTATTCTTCACTCTCCATTCTTCTCACTAAGTACATTTTTTCTGACAGTTCATTCATACTCATCTGCTTTTTGCTGATTTATGCATGTTCTAACCTCATGCTGATGATAGCATTCCCAGTATCTCAACCAGGATGAGTTATTATCTCTGTTAACTCCATATGACCAAAAATGAACACCTTAAATACCTTCTCTTCCCTTCCACCTCTGTTTCAGTTGGCATCTTTGAACAACAAAACTTGCTGATTGTGTTTTGCTCATTTACATTAGATAAGCATGAGAAGTCCCTGTGGTGCAGCTTTCTTATCTTCAGCATTCCAGGAGTTTACCTTGTTTTCATCACCTTATTCCAAATCTTCCATGTAAGCACTGATAAGATCCTCTAATGATTACTGTCACTTTTTTACGTCCCTCTTTTCCAAATTTATGCATAACCAAGCTATAAGATTTGGCCTCTGGGGTCTTGTTGGTCTGATTCTCCTTTCCTTCCTTTCTTTTCCAGTGCTCCATCATATCTGTATCTTTATCATCTCAGTTCCAAAGCCCCGTGTGCCTACTTCCCTTTGCAGGGGTGCTTGAAGTATTTTTCTTCTGTTGCCTTGTGCTCAATGCAGCATCTTTTGGTTTGTCTGAAAAGGTAAAAATCCCACTGAAGAAAACCTATTACACATTTCACTCTAGGCTTGGGTTAGCTTGGCTAGAAGGCATGATCTTGAGGGATGACTCTTTGGTGACTTAATTGAAATGTAGCTGGTGGCTAGTTCTGCATTGACAAACGTCTACATTAAGCAATTAGATGTTATAACTGGCATTGATGTCTATTTGGCAGTTTCAGCAGAGGTCAGGCATTGAAACAGTTTGAAGAATAAATTGATTCTGTCACTCCAAGACTGGAGCATTGCAGAACAGGCCAAAGGTTGCTGATCCCAGACTGCTTTCTCTTTTTCCTATGTGTGAGTGGAGACTGAGGACTTACCTCTCCATGCCTATCAATCTAACACGGTTCAGAAATGCTGTGCTAACTTTAGAAGAAATTACATGCCTAGAAAAAGTTATTGCACAAATCCTGAAGGTCATTTTTTCTTTCCCCAATAAATGTGATGATCTCACCTGTCAGCATTTGTCCTATGCTTACCTATGAGAATCAGGGTTATTTCTGCTTGAGTCATCAATTCTTGTCAGTAACATATCTTTACTTTTTTTAACCTTTACTTTTTGTTCGTGATACCTACCTCTGCCCTTTTAAGTGTGCCAGGTAATAAATATAGAGAAGAATTTTTATTTTTTTTTTAAGACCCTACTTCAGAGACTGAAATGTAAAACATTTTGGCCACTTTCTAAATAGTTTTGCTCAGTTCAGGCAATTAAAAATTAAATCTTACAACCAGCTATGCAAACCTGATCCAAAGTACTCCACGCATGTGTTGAGCTCATTGCAGGATCAGGATGCTCAGAGAATGTTGTGATATGATTTGACTGTTTACTGCATAAGGGATTCAATGACTATTTCTTGTATAGTCTTAGCATTCTGACTCATGTCATAGCTCCTGAATATAGCTTAGAGCAAGGTATAAGTTTATATTTCAGAGTTCTTATACACTCTATTGACAGACACTTCCCAAGGACTTTCCCCAGTTTGGAATAATAATGCATTGAACACCTTCACCAAGAGGACAAACAGCTGACAGGTGTCAAGGAGAGGGGAGGGTGATGAGACATTTGCAAGTTGAATTATGTACCAGCAAGAAAGCATGACAAGTTATATCACAGAAGAAAAATGTAAGGTTTGATGAGGTGTAACTCATCTGTATTTCATACTCTGGGGAGGCAGCGGCAACAAAAAAGATGCAGTTTTATCTCTGTAAGCAGGAAAATGGTGATACATTTGCAACAATAAACAAGACAAAATTAATAAAGACATTTTATAAAGACCTATTAGAGCTGAAGTTGGGAGCAAAAAACATGATGAAGATTTGTAGTTTGGAAAAATAATGTGAACTGTAGATGTAATAAGCATTTCTCCTAGCATTTCATACCCCTTGTCTTAATTTGCAAAATGTTTCCACCAAGTAACTAAAATTAAACATTATTTCAATGAAAGATAAATGGAATTTAGTAGTTCTGACTCTAGTCTGATTATGCATGTGTGCATTGTGTCCTTGTCAGATTTAAGCTTTTGAGTACATCACGGAGTAGGAGCTCTGCCTTTTGAGTTTTACAGCACACAACACAATAAACCCTGTTTCTGCCTGAGTCTGCTATTGCACAGGGCAACATCAACAGTAACAAAACAACAGTGACTGAGTGCAGATAATGTTGGTGGCAGATATGCAAAATTTACCATTGGATTACGGATCCTAACACACTACTGAAATGAAAGTTGGAAAAATTAACATAAATCAATCTCACTTTTAGTGTCATTAGCTTTCACCCTTTGTCTTCTGAGTTTAGTTCTAAAAGAAAAATGTGGGGAGAGCAATAACAAAGCAGTTCATGAGGTATCCTACTGCCAGAGGTAAGGTGGTGCAGGACTCACAGTGAATATCTTAAAGTCTGTTTTCTTCCCTGAAATGTGATTCTAGAAGACAAAAGCCTTCTAACTTCATTTCTTCTGAGAGCTACTCCAGCTTTTTCCCCCACCCTCTTTAAAAAGGAATTCCCCATAGGGATAATAAGCAATGATTTATCTTTCTAGAAGAGCTATGTCTGAGAGCCATGCCTCTCAGGTTTTTCCATCCTTTCCCTCACTTTTTCATTGGAAAGAACATTCAGACCCAAATTCATTTGCTGAAGCATTGAGATGACCTCTGGAAGTAACTCCTTCGTACTGAGAACCAATAACATCCCGACTTCAGTGTTTGTCTGACAACATTTATTACTTTATGTGAGGTGAGAGCAGGACAGTTTACACACTCTTTTATACTATGTATATTGAATTATGCCAGGCCAGCACAATGCTTTAGAGACATGGATTTATTTACCTAAGGTGTACAAGCTTTTTTTTTGTTAGCATTCATTGTAAATCATCCCAGGACCCTCTAGCCTCCAGCAATTATTTAAAGTTTGAGATGCAAATACTGTCATCTTTGTTTCTGGTATTCATTAATTTTCTTCTTCACTTTTACATCCTCTTGCCTTTTTAATGAAGTTTGATGAACCGCTCATCTGAGCTTTTTTTTTTTCTTTCACTCTGTGTTTCATGAGGTTTACACAGCAAATACAGCAGTTTAATTTTGTACTGTAGAGTGCTCAGTACCCACATTCAGTGATCAGAGTTGTACCCAGCTGTGTGACAGACTCTCGAACTATTTTGCTGGGGAGCAGAAAGGCTCTGCTCCCCTCCAACAGGTGGTGAACCAAATATGAAACCAGGGCAGGGACCTTGTTTGCTGAGCCTCAAACCCAAAGACTCTTGTTGACACAAGCACAAATCCCCTGAACAAGACAGCCAGGGTCATACAAGGGTTCAGATAACTAGGTAAGTCCATGGAGAAAAAGCAAGTCCAAGATCAAGCTGTGAAGAGGAAGTGTCCAGTGTTGGTAACCAGGGTCACACCAGTGATCATCAGGTAGACCCCATGGTAAAAAGGCAGGTATGAGGTCAACCTGAAAAGTCAGTCTAGGGGTCAGGATTTGGATCAACAGGATCCATGGCCAGGCACAAGAAGAGCTGAGTTGAAATGGAACTTCATTGAAATAGAACATTTTGGACAGGTAGGGGTGGAAATCCCATGTATGACTGGTCAGGGCCATTGGCAGCTATTAGTGCACACAGGGCAGTGGGAGCTTGTTGAACAATATCCACAGAACACCTCATTGGCATATGGGTTTTTTTTTTAATCTGCTGTAGAATCCTTGAGCTGTGAGTCACTGTAGACATACAAAGTGTCACTGCATTGGTGATAGCAGAATTCTGCCCCAACCAAGACAGTGTCTCCTGGCTTTTGCTGAGTTCAGAATAATTCTTTTTTTTTCTCTCCCTGCTCTTGTAAAAACAATTGCAGTTGAGTTCTTATGTCAATGCGCATTTTAATAGGTGCAAGGGAAAATGGTTAACCACTACAATGAATAGAAACTGTATAATTACATCGTGAAAGAGTATTCAACTCATTAATTCATCATTAAAATGGACTTGTCTAACCTGGTCTATGTGTCATTTCTATAGTCTCTAAGGAACAGATACACTTGGCCTTGGGTGATGGAACCTTAACTCTGTTGTGCAATTTTTAATGAGGAGTTCTCAATGTTCTGAAATTGTTCAGAATTTTATCCTTCTTATAGTACTTTGGTACTATAGTACATGGTACTTTGAGTCATGTGGCATCTGAAAAGATTGATAACAGATTGCAAGGATGGCCTTGACAATTGCTCTGCAAAAAGTAAGCTGTATTGACCATTAGCAACACAAAACCCCTAATTACTTTTAAGAAGGAGTGGACTGTAAGGTCAGCAAAAGCCAAATTTGTATTCATGTGGAATTCATTTTTCTTGTTACATTTCATACTTTTAGAACTGGCAGTGCTGTAACTACTCAGAAACACTGCCTTCTCTTATTTCCATTCAGACCTCTGCTATCCTACACACCAGTGGTAATAAAAGAGCAACTGGTCGAGACCAGCCTGTGGGGAAAGTAATGGGTGCTGGAGCCCATTGTACTGAAAATGCAAAGATTTACAGTGAGAATATTGTCCATATCAAGACAGGGTGGTGGGGATTAAAGAGGGAACTACTGGTGGATAAGAGTAAAAATCACTTCTACTCAGCCTTTAACTGGTTTTCTACCCCAGAGCTACTACATAGTTGCTGATGTCAGAACAAAGCCTTGCACTGTGTAGCAACTTTGTTTCTTGCTTGAGTTACACCATGTTCTGTCCTGAGATTCAGGCTAATGATGATTGCAGTCATATTCTTGGAAGAATATTCCTAAGAAGGAGGTTAATTAGGAAGTTTGCCAGAAATAATGGTATCTGAGATAATAATTTGAAGCTACTCCATCTTTGGTTTGGAGATGTTCTTTGCTTCTTCTCAGCCTTTAATTTTAGTTTTCAATTTCTCTGCTGTTTTCCCATGCCAAGCTACAGTCCATCTGGATGCACTCCTATAAAATTGTGGAACTCTGTCTACACTATTTTTGGTGTTTAAATACTTCAGAACTCTAGTTAGTCATCTCCTGTTTCCTATCATACCTCCTGTTTCCTGCCATCATAAAAAGGAATGCTCCAATAACTAGCTGAAAATTAGCTATGTTTTTAAATTCCACCTTCAGACCTAGACCCTGTTCATTTTCATCAAAAGACTGAAAAGAGGACTTGTATCACTAGAAAATCCAGATGAGCACTGAAATTTCCTCTTTCTTTACTCAGCCTCAAAAATTACAGACATGACTGGTACTATTGTGTGCTGTGTGCAGACTAGAAAAGAAGAATGATGGACATAGGACTGCTCACAAGCACTTCTATGAAGGAGAACCCCTTCTCTAGCCACTTGCCCAAATGCTGATGCAGAGGTTACAACTGCTCTGCATCAGGGCAGGCAGGTGAGAGAGAGTGAGACAGGGCAGGTTCTTCCTTGATCTCAGTGGTGAAAAAGTATAAATGTTGAGAGCAGATGACAAAAACTAGCTGTTTTAATAAGATGTTAATAATATGCTAGAATTAAAAAATGAGTGTAGATGGCAACTAAAACACACTCCGTATGCTGGGAACTCCATGCTAGTGCATGCAGCACTGGATGCACCCTGGATGCATTTTCCTAAAAGCTGCAAAGATCCTGTCTCTGGAGAGGATTATATGTTAATCCTCTATATTAATGCAGTGAGTTGGAATAACCCCAGTGCTTTAACAACTGAGGCTGTTAAAAGATATTTAGAGAAGCAAGCTGTAGGACTGGGAGTAGTACAACAAGACCCACAGAGTATCTAGACCTTGCTTTCAATGTCTGTGGGAAACTTGTGAGTGAAAGAATGAAAATAACAAGAACAGCCATCAAGGCTGGAGACCCATTTGCACTCAGATGGAGTGGAAGGCCAGTGTAAAAGGAGAAAAGAAATTTCTTTTTTTCTGTGACAAAAGCAATTATGAAAAAAATGCCATGGGCGAGCTGATTTATATAAAGCAACAAATATTTATACTTTTATCACTTTAGTAGTAACTTAATCTCTAATACTACACAGATATTTATCTTTGAAATATACACCTGGACATTAAAGTGGCTTAGGTGTTAATGGGTAGAGGCTACAATTTTAGTACATAAGAACAAGATGATAATAAGAGAAGTCACTTTATAGAAATTCCATTATTCATGGAAATTTTTCATTTGTGATCTCAGTTTTTGTAATTTTTTTCCCCACAACCTGTTGGTAAACTACTCTATAAATCACATCTAGTCTTCTGGCCAGATGAAAGGAAGGCAATTGATCTTACTGCATAACTATATCACTGCAGACCATATGCCCAAGTTGCATACATTTTGATTTATGTCCCCCTTTTTGCCTGACAAAACTTTAATGCCATTAGTTAAAGAGACAGTGGAGTACAAAAACCTTGTTACTCTAGGAAGGTACAATTTAGAACTCGGGAACATCTGGGAACATTCAGTATACTTCCTCCTGACTTCAAAGCTATTTCTGATTGATGAAAATTTAGAAGTGTAACATGCATTTACAATCATCTTTATGGAAGCAACCACAAAAGCAGAAAATAGATCATGCCCCACATAGATGCACTGCACTTTTTCAAACTAAACAACTGAAGCTACAAATGTGTAGAAGATGCATACATTTTCAGAAAGAAAAACATATACAAGTACAATAAAACAAATAGTCTTTTTGGAATTGCAGTCAAGGAAAATGGTGTATCATTTTCAAGGTTTAACTCTCGTCCAGCAACTCAGTGAGTGACAGGTGCAGTCTATCAGTCCCTCTCTATTTGCAAAAAGGGGAAAGGAAAGAGAACAAGGGAGAGAGATTTATGTGCTGGAAATAGAACAGCTTTAATGAAACAATAATGAAAAAGAAATAATTAAATATTTACAAATATAGAAAAAAAACAATAACAAGCTCTCCCTTCCCAGTAATGCTTGTATCACCACCAAGGCTGCAGGACAGCCCTGGGAAAATCCCAGACTGGGATCCTGGGGTCAGGAATAGTTGGGAACTGAATGGTGGTGCATGTATTCAGTAGGGTGTGCTTTGGGATCAAAGGCAGATGAAAGGACAGAGTCCTCCTAGGATGCCAGCCAGGGATGGAGAGAGCTTGACACTCATGATCCCTCAGCTTTGTGCTGAGTATGACTCATATGGGATGGAATACTTCGGTCAACTCTTGTCATAGAATCATAGAATCAGACGGGTTGGAAAGGACCTCTGAGATCATCAAGTCCAACCCTTGACCCACTACCACTGTAGTTACCAGACCATGGCACTGAGTGCCACATCCAGGCTCTTTTTAAAAACCTTCAGGGATGGAGAATCTACCACCTCCCTGGGCAGCCCATTCCAATGTCTGATCACCCTCTCTGTAAAGAATTTTTTCCTAATACCCAGCCTAAACCTCCCCCAGCAGAGCTTAAGTCCATGCCCTCTTGTCTTACTGGGAGCTGCCTGGGAGAAGAGACCGACCACCCCCCTGGCTACCCCCTCTTTTCAGGGAGTTGTAGAGAGTGATGAGGTCTCCCCTGAGCCTCCTCTTCTCCAGGCTGAACACCCCCAGCTCTCTCAGCCCTTCCTCACAGGATTTGTGCTGGATCCCTTCACAGTCTCCTTGCTCTTCTCTGGACCTGCTCCAGCACCTCAATCTCCTTCCTGAACTGAGGGGCCCAGAACTGGACACAGGACTCGAGCTGTGGCCTCACCAGCGCTGAGTACAGGGGCAGAATCCCTTTCCTGGACCTGCTGGCCACGCTGTTCCTGATACAGGCCAGGATGCCATTGACCTTCTTGGCTACCTGGGAACACTGCTGGCTCATGTTCAGCTTCCTGTCAATCCAGACTCCCAGATCGCTTTCTGCCTGGCTGCTCTCAGCCACTCTGTGCCCAGCCTGGAGCTCCCCATGGGGTTGTTGTGGCCAAAGTGCAGGACCCGGCACTTGGCCGTGTTTAACTTCATCCCATTGGAATCAGCCCAACTCTCCAGTCTGTCCAGGTCCCTCTGCAGAGCCCTCCTGCCTTCCAGCTGATCCACACACCCCCATCTTAGTGTCATCCATGAATCTGCTAATTGTGGACTCAATCCCCTGATCTAAACCATCAGTGAAGATATTAAACAGAATCGGGCCCAGCTCCCTGGGGGACACCACTGGTGACTGGCCGCCAATTGGATCAGCACCATTCAGCACCACTCTCTGGGGGCCTCCAGCAGTTCCTAACCGAGCACAGAGTGCTTCTGTCGAAGCTGCAGGCTGACAGCTTTTTCAGGAGAATGCTGTTGGAGACGGTGTCAGAGGCTTTGCTGAAGTCCAGGTAGACCACATCCACAGCCTTCCCCTCATCCACCAGGCGGGTCCCCTGATCATAAAAGGAGCTCAGGTTGGTCAGACAGGACCTGCCCTTCCTAAACCTCTGTCCAGTGCACTCTTTCCTGCAGAAAGGTCATAGGTGTTACCTTTCTAAGTTCCCTTTCATTTCCAGTGTACAAGAAGTTCAGTAGAATGAAGCAGTGGTCTTGGCTCTGCATGCCATTCCCCAGCAGTAAGTGTAAATATCGAGTGTTACCAGTCCCAAAAGCAGTGCAGTTGCCTAGGACATAACTGAAGAGTAAGATTACCAAAAAGAAAAATTTGTCCTCTCAAACCATGGCAATTTAATTGGATCTTTATTTCAGCAAATGTTTCCTTGTTGTGTTATGGTTTGTTCAATGGTACTCTTCATTCTAGTTGCAAAAGTTCAGTGTCAGAAACCCTTGCTAAATCTTTCTGTAACTGACATTACTAGGCAAAGATGAAAGGTTTATTGGTTTTATTTTTGACATCCAACTTGTAAATATGTTTAAAGATTTCTTAATTCCAGAGGTGTTTGCACAACGCTATAGAGGAAAGGCTTATTAAACATAACTAAATATATGAATTTTAATTTTATCCATTCTATGCATACTAAAAAGTCTCTAATGTGGTTGAAGCTTGCTGTAAAAAGGATGAATGTTCAGAATGTACTTCTGTCAATTTGTCCTGATTCCAGTAGTAATTCAGTATACTTTATGCTTACTCAGCAAAAAAATCTGACTTCCTGAGATAACAAACTCGATCTCCTTAAACTTATGAATCTTTTTCATTAGCCAAAGCATGGCAGGTGTAATGTAGAAAGAAGTGTGGCAAAGGTCAGTAAAAGGAGAGAATAAGACAGGAAACTTGTAGTCTCATTTGAGACAACACAAGTAGTACTTTCACATGCAAGAATTTTCTTTATAGAATGAGTATAGTAGCTGATGCTTTTCAGGGATGAAGAAGAACTTTCCTCATACCTATGCATATTCAGTGAAAGGAAAAGTTTTTTAAAAAATATAAATCACAAAATGTTAAACTAATTTGATCTAAAGTTATTTTGTTTAGTAATTTCTCTCTAAATATTTTACACATGAATGCATGCCCTGAACTGAAGAAAAGCATTCCATTTCAGGTAAAAAAAAAAAAATATTTCCTTAACATCAAAATATTTTGCCACCTCTTGCTAGTGGATTATCAGAATTTAAAAAATAAAATTATGAGAAACACTGAGAAACATTTTTTACCTTTTCTATAAAGTTTCAAGAAATGTCTAAAAACATTTATTCATGCTACTTTTGTTACAATATATATATTTTTTTCTCTCCTCCACTTATATGTTTGAATCAAGGAATATCACATAATGGTCCTAAATACTTGTCTTCTTAGTGCATAAGTGTATATTCTCTTCACTTCTCTATCTTGCTTCTGTAGTTTGTTAGATACAGTTCTGTCTCAGGTAGAAGCTGTTGGCTGGGCTTTTTGCTAAGATTTATGCCCTTTCTAAATTCTTTTTTTTTAAGAAAAATCCATAACAATATTTGAATATCTGATATCTGAACATCAGATTCATATTGTACAGGGAGATTAAACAGGTAAAATCTTTCTTTAAGACATGGAGGAAATACTTCCACCAGCACCTTTGGGCTGAGTGCACTTGAAAGAGACTCAGTCCAGTGACAGAGCTGGCAGCCTTCAAGGGCAGGAGTCCTGCTCACTCAGACATCTCACAGTCTGCATCAAGGCACAGACATGAATGCATTACCACTCACTCAAAGTGACATAAATTGGCACAAATGTCAGGAGCTGAGAAGCTCATAAAGCTGGGTACAGTGGATTGGTGTGAGTCATCTCTATTGTCACTCGGAGAGCTGAGGCTGCCAAGGCAGAATTACAACGAAGCTGAAAATTTATGACAATGAGGTGAGGGGAAAGTGAATTTTTTTATATGATGAAAGGGAATATAAGGGGTAAAGACTTCATATAACAGATTATGGACGATACTAGCCAGAACCTTCACAGAAACCCTAAGACACCCAGCATTATGGTTTATCACACACTTTGAACAATGTTGGCCAGACTTGAAATGTACACATGGCTTTGATACACTGGCCAAATTTCCTGCAGAAGCTGATTCTACATAACATGGTGGGACTTGGGTCTTCTGCTCTTTCCTTTAGGGCCCCTCCAGCAAAGGAATTCCACTGAGATACTCTGAAGAGTATTCGTAGAGTGAAATTCTTCAATAGACCATAAAGGAAGATTATAATGATCTTTCTATGGTCTTCCTCATCTCCCACAAATGCAGGTGCTAACAACACACCTCAGCTTCCAACAGGAGGGTTTTTAACATGTGAGCTGTATATATAAATGCTTAACAGCATCACAATACTTATGCTGCTGGAGAAAAAGAAAAGAAGTGGGAGGAAAGAAGGAATTAAAATGTCCAATTACTGAAAATCAATCTATGAGAAAAGAGTTTCTCAGACTTGTTACTGCTACTTGCCAGTGCTTATAGTCTACCTAGTCCCACTCTCTCACTTGTACTACAGCTGCCTAGGATGGAGATAAGATGTACAAAAGGCTGCTGAAGTACTCTCCTTTCCTTGGGTAGCTATTGCTACTCAAAATGTGACTGTAGTAGCTAGATTTTCTCCTTGTATATAAAATTTGAGACTCAAAGAGTAGAATGTCATCTATGAAAAGACAGTGTGTGACAAGAATCAATGAAGATACTTGAATATTTATAAATAATATCAAGTTTCCCAGAGAAGAATCATCAAGGCTGACATTCTGGTAAATAACAGCAAAAAACTTGCTATGCTAACATAGAGCTTCCACATTGTGAACAAATGCAAATGTAATCAACAAAAGAAAATTATTTGGATACAGAAAGCAGCAAATTGGGCATTACTTATCTGACAAAGCTATATAAATTACCATCATCATGATCCCAGTACTTTTTATTAAGCTCCTCTTTGGCAGCATCTTAGTTATATACATATATATATATATACATGTATATGTGTGCTTTCAAGAAACCGGTCCATTCTGCAGTAGTAGATTTCTACCAGCTTGTTAAATACACTAAAAAAAATAATCACTAAACTGTGTTACTTCTGAGGATTCAGTTACCCAACAGACCAACATTATCCTTCTGATTCTGATGTAATTATTTTAGTCAGTATTCCATTCAGCAGATCTGATATATTCTGTTTGAGTCACATGTATACTTCTTTTTGAAATAGTAAAGTCTTTAAGTCATCGAAAAATGCACACCTAGAAGTGGACTGTGTTTTCATCTGGTTATATTGCTTTTAAGTACAGCTATACCAATGAATGTTTGTTTACTAATTTCTTTATTTTATTATACTTAAAAAGTTGTCTAGCTGCCTGTCCCAATTCAAGTAAAGAAAAAACATATATTTTCTAAAGCACGAGTAGAATCAAGTTAGAGGATTTTTTTTTTTTTTAAACTAGGAACCTGGTACATCTATTTCCATATTCAGAGCAAAGCACATTTCAACCATTTTTGGCCTGAGTTTCTGATACTATTTTATCATGTGATATTTTTCTACAGATGAGTTTTTATCCATTGTGCAGAATTTACTCCATATTTGATTTTATTATTTTATCTGAACAGAAAATAAAATAAACAACTCTTTTAAAAATACAGCAGGATAAATTTAACCCCCAAATGTGTTTTGGTAATAACTCCATAATACTTTCAAGTAAGTTGGAATGTGAAGGTCTGCAAAAATGCTTTTTAATGTGTTGTGAGTCTGATATACTTTGTGAAATTAGACATCTGGTTTTGTCATTGCATTGCAGTTTTTATACAATGCAGTTACATGTGGCATGAATGTATTGAACAGAGCCATAGGAACAAAAATGTAAGACAGAGAAGAGCTCTGCCAGTACGTCTCGTTCCTCTTCTGTTGGCAAGACATTTTTTTATTACTCTTCCAGACTGCTGTTTTGTCAGCAGTTCCACAATCTAAAAAGGTGCATTTTGGGGAGTACATTTTTTTCTGTTATCCTAGATATTTCTTCTTCAGCTTCTCATTGATTTGTCAGTAACTTTCAAATCGGGGCTTTCCAGCAATCTGTCTTTTCCCCTTTTTGCTTTTTAGTACTAGTCTATGCTATTATAAAAATGTTTGCAAGTACATAGAATTTTTACATAAAGAGCCAGTTCTCCTTTTTCCTGCCAAAGACAAGTGTCTTTTTGTTCCATTGGACTTTGGGGTGGCAGTCTGTTGCAAATGCAGCTTTCACAGGTATTAGCTCTTCTCATGGCCTATGGAAGTAGAGCCAGGCTGAGCTGTGTTGACAGTGTGGGCTCCTTGGGGGTCTCTATCCTTGGGGGTGCAGCCATCCTGGAGTAGAAAATTTAACTTTAGTGTGTGGTGTGTGTTGGAAAGAAGCTTTCTAGATAGGAACAATTTGGATTACTCTATGTATCCTTTTAGGTAAAGAACATAAGTAGGACTGTGTGAACAAATGTGACATGGCAGACAGGAAAACACTGTCTCTGAAAAGAATTTAAAGAACCTGACAGACAGGTAGATCAGTATGGGCTCCCATGTTGTACTGTGGTGATTTAAGGTTAATACAATCCTTGGTTGAATGATGAAGGAGAACAGAGCTGACTTACCTCCCTGCATGACACAAATATAAAAGATAATTTCACTTTTGACTGGAGGTTACCTTAGATGTGAGTTACATAGTCTCCTACCTTTACCTCTCTTGAGGTAATTAATGTTCTTGTCCCACAAGACCAGTATTATTACTCCAGTCCATTTTCCAACTCCTCAGGTCCAAGTTTTATTTTCTATATGCAATTCACCTTTTTTTTAAAAAAAACAAATCAAAATGAGAACTTAATTAGCTAGTGTCTGATTTGTTTTTTGCAATGCAAATGTGTGGTTCATGTAATGGAAAACAAGATTAAAAATAAATAGTCCTAGGTTCCTAACCTTATTGGTATTAGCCCAGGCCTATGACAGGTCAATGAACTGCTACAAAAGCAGAAAGCTCAGAGGAGATGGGAAGGGTGACATGCTCATGAAACTCAGGGAAGGATTTAGGAAGTGGTCATAGCTGTTGCAAAGAATGCTGAAGCTTAGCAAAAGACGGACTGTAGGGTTGGCTTTCTTCTAGATAAATGGCTACATCAGTTGAGTGGATCAGCCAGCTCTTTTGGTGGACTGGATCAGCGGGATGGATTAGCTGGGTGAATCAACCAACTGTACCAGATGAATGGGTCAACCAGTTGTGTTACTCTGCCCCTCAGTTAATCAAAGGAGTGGAAACAGTGGCAGAACTTACAGGTACCTAACATAGAGGGTGGACAGCACAGAGTACCAAAAATGAGGAACAAAATACCAAAAACTCTGAAGAGAGTGGCAGACTTGATCTGGATTCAGCCCAATATATTACTTCCCAGCAGCTCAGTATGCTCATTATTTTTATGAGAAGCATATTATAGAGCATTTTTTTTAGTACTGTCATTCATCTATGCATTGTAATTGCTATACTCTGATCATTTGTACTTGCGATTTAAATGCATCGCTGTATTCCCCTGCAAAATCAAAATTCATTGTAATGTCAAAAGAGCTTCAAATAAGTAAATCTGGTGTTAAACTTTAAATTCTCCTCGTATGGAATATCTAAGCAAATCAGTCAGAATATTAGGCTCTGACACTGATGCAGGTTTCTTAGGTCTGCATTCCAGATTTCACTTCCAGGATCTGTGTCCTGTATTTTATCTCTTTTTACACAAAACAACTGATCTTTTATGCTTCTTGAATGCGGAAATTTTCACTGGTGAATGTACTTCATTTACAGTAATAATTCACAATAATTCCCCTCATCTTTGCAGTTTTCTCCAAAAATCATCACTCATTGAGCCAGGAAAGCAGATGCGTATAGCAGTGGTAACTTGATATAACAACCTTTTGTTGTAATTGTAAGTGAATAATATGTAACTTGTCAGTATATCTGTATTTGAAATACCTATGATTCCATATTATGATGACCCTCGCAGAAGGCTGGTCCCTAAATTGTGCAGATGAATCTGGTATCCATATTTCAAGAAGATTGCTGAAAATATAGCAAAAGTTAGAAACGATACACAAGCAGTATTTGTAGTCCAGAGGAAATAGGTCACAACAAATGGCTTAGCTTGGTCTTTTTCATCTTTTCAAGAAGACTTGAGTTAACTTGATTTCTTGTGAAAACATTTACACAATACAGAAAATAACAGTTCCTGAGGTGATTTTTAACCTCCTGGAGAGCAGCAGAGAAAAAAAATAATGGAAATTGAAATCAGACATATTGCATAGGTGTTTAACTGTGAAGATCATAAAAAGAAACAAAATTCTGAAGGCAGTGGTGGACTTTCAGTCTTTTGAATGCTTCCAGAACTTATTTCTACATAGAAGTTGTGTTTTTGACAAAGACAGTTTATTACACTCAAAAGGGGGTTAGCTGAGGGAAATGTAATGGCCACTGGTTACAGAACACCAAACTAAGTCACTTAATGGTCCCTGTAAGCTTTACATTTTATGAATCTTCTTTTACACCATAAATAGATGCATAAATCCACCCTAGAAATGAGACAGGTCTGAAATATTGTTCCTTATTTTTTTTCCCTCATATTTAGAACAGAGGACCCAGAATTGTAATAAACCACTAGATTAATTGTTTCTAGTCTCCTGCTTTGACATTTCAGCATTTTATAAGCATTTTAGAAATACCCCCAACTATTCCTACTCAAAGGTTGTTTCAGAGCCTTGCTTCTCTGCTGACTGAATTTCTGTCCCTGATCTATCCATGATTACTTTACACCTATTCATTTTCATGACAACATTTTCCTTCAGCTTATGCTTCTGATATATGTGGAAATATTTATGTAGAACACTCATATCTCTTCTCACTTTACAGACAGACTAGATGAACTGCTATTTTTTATGCCTTCTCTGATGATGCCTGCCTCTGTTCTCCTACTTACTCCAGCAGTCCTTCTCTACATTTGTTTCAGTCAGAGCTCGTGAGTCTTGAAGTCTGTATTGCTTGCTGTATTTTATTCCCTTTTTTCTTTCTATCACTGCTCTCCTTCTCCTTTTCATCCTTCTGTTTCGCGATCTGACCGATTTTTCATTCTTCTATTGCTTTCATTCACTTACTCCATTTCTCTTTATCCATCAGCTCTGCTCTGCTTCCTTATTCACTCTATTAGCCTGAACTTTCAGAAGTGCCACTCCAGATTAAATCAAAGTCTATAATTAGTCCAGCATCCTGTCTTCAACAGAATCCAGTGGCCATAAATACGTAGGTTAAAATATTTTGTTATACTTCTACAGAAATTCTCCTAGTCTCTGATAAATTGTGATTCCTGGATTGGAAATGTCTTCATATTTCATAACACAATCAACTTTTCTTCAATGAGTGAGCCAGCCATTTACTGAACTACTGTCAACTTTACCACATCATTCAGCAGCCAAGAGTTTCCAGAGTTTAACTATGTTTCTTCACATTACTTTTGAATCTAGTTGAGCTCAGTATCTGGTTCTTATATTGGAAGAGATACTGAACAGCTGTTTGTAACCCTGCTCTCCTTACAAAACCTGAGTACTAGTTTATTTAATTAGATTTTGTACTAAAGCTATTTCAGTTGGTTTTTTTATGCTTCCCATGCATTTCTGTTTTGTAATTTTACTTGTACTTTTTCAGAAGAAGGTACTAAAAGAGCCAGTATTCCTGTGTTCATTGAGATTAGTGTGGATTTTTGTTTGATTTTATTTTATCCCCAGAGTTGCTTGATAGTCTGTTTTATTTTCTGAACAGCTTCAAAGACCTTTTCCTGAGTAGTAATAATCAATTATGACTCAGAACATGTGTAGTCAATCACTCTGCATATAATGTCAGAGTTGTTTGTTTCTATCATTATACATCTATTTTACACTGAATGTCACTCTGCTCCCTCACTCTTCTGTGCTAGGCAGACTATTAAGGCCTTTCTGCACATTCAGTTGCTGTCTTTAATAGCCCAAACACTTTGAGGTATCAAACTTTTCACCTCAATATCCATCAAGACTTTCCATATCATTTAGAAACGTGGTGAGCAGATTGTACTACACTTGCAGCTTCCATATACGCAGAAAACTGATCATTTCGACCTTCTATTCAGTCATGTGAAAAGCTTGCTTATCCTATCATACATTAATTTCTTGAAGAGTATTTTATGACTGATCTTGCTGAATGACTTGTGTAAGACTAGGTAGACATTATGAATAGGATGACATAGAATCATAGAATCACAGAATGGTTTGGGTTGGAAGGGACCTTAAAGACCATGTAGCTCCAGACTCCCTACATGGGCAGGAACACCTCCTACTAGCGCAGGTTGCTCAAGGCCCCATCCACACTTCCAGGGAGGGGGCAACCTGTTCCAGTGTCTCACCATCTTCGCAGGAAGTAATTTCTTCCTAATGTCTGACCTAAATCTCCCCTCTTCAAGTTTTAAACCATTTCCCTTCATCCTTTCACTACATACCCATGTAAAAAGCCCTACCCCAGCTTTCTCGTAGGCCCTCTTCTGATATTGGAAGGTTGCTGTAAGCCTCCAGCCTGAACAACCCCAAATTACTCAGTCTGCCTTCGTGTGAAAGGTGCTCCAGCCCTCTGATCATTTCAGTGTCTCTCCTCTGGACACATCCCAGAAGCTCTATGTCCTTCTTATGCTGGGGACTCCAGAACTGGACACAGGGCTCCAGGTGGGGTCTCACAAGAGCAGAGTAGAGGAGAAGAATCCTGTCTAACATCTGTAATGTATTTTAAGAGATATATGACACATAATGTAATTTTACCACAGTGTTTTTCTTACTTACACCATGCCTGACAACAATCTATGGTCTCTCTAATTTTATTTTTTATCATGATTACCACTGATTTGCCTGCATAAGGATCAGATGTATTGGAAGTTATTAGATAAACTAGTATAATTAAAAATTAGCTCTGTATTCTGGTTCTCTGGCAGTTTTGTGTGACAGTCTGCAAACTTGAGCTACTAGCTCAGTTTCTTTATCCCACAGTTTCTTAGGAATGTCTGGTGACAATTGTCTTATGCTGGAGACTTGGGATTACTATAATTTTTTCTTTGAATATTCTACTTACATTTCAATGTAAAATGTGTTCTTCCATGGTATTTCCCATACCACAGAAAATCACTTTGTAGTTCCAATGTTAACATCAACACTAACGCCTAGTACAAGGCCCAAACCCTATCACAAACTCCAACCACTAACTTAATTACAAACCCTATCCTAAGCAAAGCTCGATCTATAAATGAAACCCTAAATCTCCAGTTCCAAACAAAACCTAAACCCCTGACCTCTAACCCACATACCTCAATGCATGCTGTATCTCAAATCCTTAAATCTAAATTTAAAGACAGTGATAGGGTTAGAATTCAATGTAAAATTTTAGGTTTGGTTTTGTGTTTAATGTCAAATAAAGACTTTGATTAGTGTTGGGGTGAGGGTAACAGATAATGGCAATGGTTAATCGCCAGGTTTAGTATTAAGGCTTGTAATTATGGTTATAAATCTGGGCCGAGTAGAACTAGAATTTAGATTAGGATTAGGTTTGGGAGTTATGGCTATGATTGCAGCCAATGATTTGGGTTATTTTGGCTTTATGTTCAGATTTCAAAGACAGGGTTTGAGTTAGGGACATTTATGGTTGGAGGTTCTATTTACTGTTAATGTTCATATATATATACTGTGCAAGCATTCAGTGATTGTGTTCAGATTAATATTTGGTCTTGGCTTTAACATTATTGTTGTGTTTAGGGCTAGGGATAGCTTTTAAAGTTAGAGTTTAGGATTAGGCTAAAGATGCTATGCATTTTTCTTTGATCCCATCAGTATTTATTGAGGCTATACTGAGTTGGAATCATTCTGTTTCTTGATTGATACATATTTTGAGCCAAATATACAGTTAAAATTATTCTTACGCATAAGAAAGGCAGATATATGCAATTTGCTTTAGAAAAGAAATTCTCTCAAGTAGGCACCAAGGTGCTTTAAACACTTTTGTCTCTATTATCCCTTAGGGCCAGTTAATGAAAAGTTTAAGCAAAAGAACAATAAAACTTTTGGAGGTATTGTGCATTAACGAGCTGATAGTGTGATAAAAGCAGCATCTACTTAGACAAAGCACAACTAGAAATTGAAGTGTTGGCAAGGACCCAGAGTATATGAAGTTCAATCAAGATATTATCCAGCCTGCAGAAATCTAAGTTGATCACCTGCAATCCCTTCTGCCTTCAGATGGAATACAGCCAGGTGACAACAAAATTGGACTCATGACTAACATAAACCATACACCACAAATATAAGAAACAAGAACATAACGTTTCTGTAGATATGTGGATTATTAAAGATTTGATGTGGTGCAGATTGACTGTGTTGTAGCAATACAGCTTGGATTTCAGTCACAAAAAAATGCAGCAAGAAACACATGCAAGTCTTTTAATTAGTCAGAATATATATCCCCAGAAGCTTCGTCATCATTCAGACAAAGGGATCCTGGAACTGATTAGAAATTTACGTACAGTAAGATCAAAGTCCTGTCTCATGTATATCTTGAGCTTTCACATTACCCAAATTATTACCAAGGAATCCTGGCTACTGAATTTGCAAAAGGCTTTTTTTTTCTGTCAATGTAAAAGAGCACATTGCAGAATTGTCACTTAGCAGGCACTGCTGTGACTCTCTAAAGCTCTTGGAAATTTACTGAGCTTGAGGCAAATGCAAGAAATGCTATGACTTGACAATCATTCACAACTGTACAACATTTCAACTTCAGGCTTGCAAGGCAGGGGAATAGAACTCCCTAAAATACAGAAAAAAATTTTAACTGAAGTCAAGAGTGCAGAATAAACCACAGTTTTTAGTGGTGGAATATTCTTATTCATGCAAAACATCACCTAAAAATTGGCTTTCAGATACATCAAAATGTACAGATCTGAGACAGCACATTCTGTGGTGTCGTATGAACATCCTGAATTAATGTTAATACCATCTGAGAATATATATGTACAGCTATCTTTGGATGCTGATACCGTGACTCATTCACACAGTGGCTGGTGATGACTTGACCTCTGGTCCACACAGACCTGTTTCATCTTTCTTTAAACAGATGAAGTTTAAATGAGCATACTATGGTTTAGGTAAGATATGGTTTCACAGAAAATGTTTAAGAATGATGAATTATTAATGCTATTTAATCACATAGTTGATAAATAGTGTATCATAACCATTGTTCTGGTTCACCTTGGTTTTCATGATGTTATTCCATGATTTTGATTTACTGACACAAAGCTGTAAGAAAAATCATTCACAAATTCATCAGACATGGCTGCAGGGAACCCGTCCTTTTCCTTCACTTCTGAAACTGAGATGAAAATGTTGATGTATCCCCTAGGTACTAAGTCCTGTTGATCAGTACCTGTTTATGCTACTCAATGCAACATAAAGTAACACTGCAAGGTAACACTGGTTCAAAATGTATATGCTGAAGGCAATATTGCATCTATTGATTTTCAATCTTCATGTCCTCAGGACATTATTTTATACTAACATGATTTGATTTTATAAAGAATGGTGTGACAGGCATTTTATATCATATTTTATAATTCCATGACTTTGTGGCATTTTGTAGTTTGCCTATATTAAACCATGTGAGACACCTTAGAGATACCATGGTTTGTAGTCTTTTAAAACGTTATGTTTTAGTGTCTGGGATTTTCCTGTTGAATATGTTGCTTAAAAAAACCAGAAAGCATTTTTCAAGTGCAGATAGATGCAGCTGCAGTTAATCTTTCCCATTCTTTGGACAATATTTTCTACATTACAAAGGCCAATATTTATTATTTTGCCTACATGCTATCTTTCACCTTGATAATTGACCTTGATATGTAGGTCAATTTAGGATATTATTATTTAGGATTTGACCCTTTCCCTAATTAAAAAAAAAATCCACTTCATATTGATTTACAGTTTGTTTTATGTGTTAATATATAAAATTTCCCCAGTGATTTTTCCAAGTAGTATGTCCCTTACCATCTCCTATAGTTCCATCATCCTAGGAAGTTTTATGCTACTACATAAGGTACATATCCTGTCCTGTTTTAGATGTAATCTTGCACAAACCTTATCAACATAAATATGAGCCCTAATGATATTTTTCCTAGTCCATGGTCTGGTAGGATTTTACTTGTAACTTTAGGAAAAAGTCCTTGAGGGATGACAGCCAATTACACTGCAATTGTCCAATGGTCAATTGCATGTCCATGGTCAATTTTGTAAGCATATGTTTTCCTGGATTAGAATCTGTAAGTTTTCCTGCCTGGGTGAAATCTAGTTTTCTATTTTACTTCTTACTGAAACCATCTCTTTCCAGGTTATCTGTGTGAATGTCAAGCTATTTCTAAAGTAATTATTTTCAGGTACACTTAATTCATCTTCTATTTCTACTGACTTAGATCAATACTTTAATCAAAGCTTCAATGGTTTCTTGTTGTAGCTGGATGATATGAAAGAGAATTGGCAGCTTAAAACTCTTCTGCATTTTTAATTCAAAAGTTAGTACCTATTGCCTCTACACCACATCAGCCACGTGTGAACTACTTTCTGGTATGGAAAAAATGGAAGGTTTTTTTTCTAAGTTATTACCCTGAAATAAGACCTAATAGTCTGGATGGATTCAGAACTTATTAACATACACTGGACCTGCATGATTTCAAACCTTTTTGAGCAGTCTGGCTTGGGGAGAGAAAAGGGAAAAGGGCATTTATTCTTTATTATTTACGTTTTCCCCTTATACTTGGGGTCTGGATTTACTGCTGGTGAATCCATCAAAATAATTAGCATCACATGGCCATGTATATGACCTTTCCTTTCCACAGTGTTTGTGCTCCTCTAAGGTATGAAATTTCATATACAATTGTTATGTACATGTAACGCTTCCTGATTTAACTCGTATCTGAGTTGCTTGCAAATGGAAGTTACTCTGTGTATGTACGAATTAAGATTGCCCTGTACCTGGAACTTTTATAGGGCAGGTTTGATGTAACCTTGAGCAACTTGGTTTAAAGGAAGAGTGAGTGTTGAAACATGATGATCTTTAAGTTTCCTTCCAACCCAAACCATTCTATGATTCTATGTTGCCATTATATTTACACCAACATTACACAGTCAAGTCACAATGAGACAACTGTTTCTGGATTTCCTGTTCTTTCCTCAGAATGAAAATTCCTTCATACGATATCTCTCTCAATGTAGTGTGTTGGTTTTTTTTATATTAATTATTAAAGGCAGTGAAGTCACTCAGAGAGAATAATCTATTAAAGGGAATTATCATTTGTTTGTATTTTTGAATGCAGATAGGCATTTTATGTGCACAATATATGACAATACTTTTTTATGGAATGCTTGCAAGGTGTTCTCAGATTATTAACTTAATTTGCTGTGTAGATGGTCCAAACAATTCCACCGGGGCTTTTTTCCCTGTATGCACAACTTAAGCTTTCCAAAACTGGAGCGAGTAGCTTGTAATGAAACTTTGCGGTTACAATTGCATCTTTCAGATAAAACCATATGCTAAACATTTTGAAAAATCATGAGCTCCTCAGTTATTTTGATAAATGGAAGTAACTGTCATTTAAATGGACAACAACTGGTTATAACCATAGTATCATGCATTTTTTTCCATTCCTTCAGAGGATATTTTAGAAACCTTACCATACAGCACTGACACAGATCTCATGATTTACACATTTTGACCGATCAGATTATAATGCTTTTAAAAGGGTATCATTTCCTTTGGCTTACAATAATTAAAAAAAGAAAATATGATAGAAGCCAGTCACACTGACAAAATTGTATGTTGTCTTAAGATTACTTTCTTTTGTGTTAGCAAAGAGCATACCCCTTCCTAGTCTGGATACCTCATTTAGAATAAGATAAATTGCCTTTGACATTAAGTCTGTCTCCACTGGCTGTGAAGACTTATGGATGGCAAACTGAACAGTGAATGACTTTTGACAGATAAAATTGGGCAAGATGAACCCAAACTATGTCATACCCCAAGGAATTTACAACAGACATTTGTTTTATAAGGCTCCCATGGCTTCAAAACCTCTCCAGCAATCCCACCTGGTGCTCACTTTTAGAAAGGATTCTCTTTTCATAAGGTACAACTTGTCTCTTCTTTGTTGTAATGTTAGACTTGTTCTGTTCAACTTGTCACACAGACATGGGAGATAATTCCTTCTACTTAGCAACAGCTTCTTATGTATATGCAAACTATTGTATTTTTTCCCTCTGTCTTTTCTTCCTCAGGCAAAACAAGGCCAGTTCTGGACTTTATTCTGATTGATGTGCCTCATTTTTAGTTTTATGAAGAATTTCCAGGAATAAAGAGCTCTGCATCATTAACATTGTTCTGGCAAAAGCCTTACCAAACAGGAGAAATGCTTACTCTTCTTGCATGTTGTACTCCTATGTGCATATTTTTCTCTTCCACAACAGTAACTCATGGCTTTTTGGCATAATAACCTTCAATCCTTTCCTTCTGGTCCATAGCATGTCTATGTGCAGTTGTTTAATGGTACCTAGATACAATTTAATTATATTTTTTCCATCCTGTTTCTCCATTTGATCAAGATAACTTGTTCCTCCAATGCTCATTCAGCTCCTCCTAGTTTGGTATTGCTTGCACATTGTGACTGTACATTCTGTGGAGCTCAGAAGACTGACAAGCTACCTGCCTGGGCAGCATGAACAGTAATAACTGTTCAAACAGGAGAAAAGTTGTTCTTTCCACAGTTCTCTAATATAAATAATTTTTAGTTATCCTGTGTCTCTGTCTGACGAATTAGACAATTCAATTTAAAGTTTTTTCACGTCTTTCAAATCAAGATTGACAACCATGCCCTCCATATGATCTTGTGTTATGATTTGGAATTCAATGTTACTTTGAAAGAAACTTAAAAAAATCTTTTTTAGAGGAGAAAATATAAGAATTGTCTGGAACAAAAATTTGGCCTGAAAGGCCAATACGTAAGAAGGACGTATTTGCAGATAACAGGATGCTACTCAGGCTAAGGTAGATGGAGGCATTTCAGGATTCCAAAGCTAACAGATCAGGTAAGCAGGAAAGGTGTCATCAAATGGGATTCATTGTTGACAAATACAAGTTCTAGAGTACTATCAAGCACCAATGTTTTACTGGACTCCTGATTAACTGTAACAGGTGGAAAGAGCAGTGGCTTGCTATTTGTAGGAAGTAAAATCTCACAGGAAAAAAAAAAAAAAAGAGAATGAGGAAGATAAAGAGAAATCCAGAAAGATTAAACCAACATAAAGCCATTAGACACAGTGATAGAATGCTTTCAGATTCTTCTCTGTGGCAACATGATTTTCTAAAAAAGGGATCCAATATAAACAATAAATCCAATCAGAAATAGAAACATTGAAGAGTATATAGTGTTCACACTTTTTCACAGATCAGCAAGAGGGAACTTATTTGAATAATGTGATCACATGTTTTAAACCCATGACCAGAATTATTTATAGCTGTGAATCTTATTATTTTGTACAATAAATTACACAAAAAGTTTACAAAGAACACTTATTGAACCTTCTGATGAGACTATGTGTGGTACAATAAGGCTGATATATATCTAATACATTGTATATAAATCTACAATCTCAAGGCTTAAATGCCAAGCACATTAAGAGGTCCATTCCATCAGACCATTTTTGCAGACTTACAAAACAGACTTACAAAACGTCTGAGAAAAACTCAGACAACTTTAAAAACAACAAAAAAATTTACTCAACATTAAAAAGTGTAATATATTGTAGTCTGAACCAGGAACTTATTACACACAATTATTAGACTGTTTGCACTACTATAAATCAAATTGCTGGAAGGCTAAATAGTAATGCATTTCTTGTCTCATATAAAATCACTGCAATTAGTCATTATTTCTATAGGAAGCTTTATGGGGTAAGAGGCTCAGAGGGGCAGATCTGCCAGATCTGAGCCAGGGCTGGACTGAATATTGTAAAGGTGAGATAGCAGGGATGGTAGTGCCCACTAACCCAGTGGGAGTGAATAGCAGCCTGAAGCCTCTTGCCATTTCCAGCTGCCACTGCTCTCTGGACACTGTCTCACATCCGTGCCCACCCACAGTTTCATACAAGATTAGAAGGCTTAAAATATTTCCATTGCTGGCACCAGGGAGGAACAGGGATAAAGAAGTCTCTGAGAAAGAGGAAAGCACAAACACTGAAGTATTGCTCACTCTGAGATTGCAAATCTTTAGCACAGTGTATATCAGTGTTTACACACGCATGGTCTTGACAGTATATCTGTCACTTCCCCAAGAATCTAGATTTCTGTGCTGCCAAGGTCTGAAATAGACACAAATCTCCACCTAGAGTAATCATTGTCTGATTAATGCTTAGGAGATTCAGCAACAATTTGAACGGAACAGAGAGAAGATGTTTTCCCCCACTTCATAACAAATTGCATCAGGCTTGCAAGGCTTTAAGTGCTGAAGTTTGTAAAAGCTTGAGCAGTTCATTAGAGGACTCTGAGTTATGCTGCTTCTGTTTTTTTGCCATCCCCAACCCCTAATCTGTTCAGGTCCAGAAGCATGAAAGAAGTGTGGAACAGGAAGGAATCATTTTGCCACCAGAGATGGAGCAGAAGCTTCATACATAACCATTGTGTACTACGAATGCCAAACAAAAGAGAATGACACTGCTGATGGGATGATATGAGTAGATTATGTAGCGGGAAGAGCCTTTCTCACTCCTGAGGCTCAACGAGCTGCTGATCTCTCCATTGCCTTGCACAAGAGTGAGCTGCTCTCTGGGGGTGTGTGTCCCACCTTTATTGGCCCCCTGGTAATAGGGGGCCTGCCCTAACCAGGCACAGGTGGACTCACACCCACTCTTTGGCACCTCGAGGCACCTGGTTTATCTTGTTTCTCTACAAGATTACATAATGGTGTTTCTCTGCAGCTGAAAAAATAAAAGCATACATTATTAGGGTTGAATCAAAATATAAACTTTTAAAAATTGATTTATTTACTGTTTAGGTGTTTGTAAAAGAGACAGCAATAAGTATAAGGAAAGCAAAACACAGAACATTAGTGACAAAACCAAAAGGAGCAATAGCTAATGCTGTTCATGTATATTCAGCCTGCTTCCAAGAAGTAACCACTGGTTAAGATCTGAAGATTCAGCTCCTGTTTATAGCTGTCAAATTGAACTACATCTATCAACCAAATAAATCAAACCAGGTCATATCTTCCACCTCTATTTGGTGTGCCATTACTATTAGGCTATGCATTAGTCTTGATAAGAGGAGAGTGAAGTTGATAATTTTTTTTTGTTGACACTATTGCATTCTGTATAACTACAGTTATAAATGTTTATTGAAGTCTTTGGCCAACTGCAAGCTGTAAGAAAACTGGAGAAATCAGTCTAAGCACTTCCTAGAGAAGCTGTGGATGCCCCCTCCCTAGAAGTGTTCAAGGTCAGGTTGGATGGGACTTTGAGCAACCTGGACTACTGGGAAGTGCACCTGCACATGGCAGGGGAGTTGGAACCAGGTGATCTTTAAGGTCCCATCCAACTCAAAGCATTCTGTGATTCTATGACTCTATAAAGTGTTTTTCTGCAAGGCAACAGAACCTGGGCTGCCCTCTCTTCTGGATGAGAAACAGTGGCAGTAGTGACAGCAGCTCAATACTCTGCAGTGATATATACTGCCTGACAGTGAATGATCACTTCCTAATGACTACAAGAGGCAAATCCATGCTCAGCATCCAGTATTGTTCAATAAAACAGTTTAGTGCCAAAAGTGAATGGAGTTAAGAAAACAAATTCCTTCATGTTTGAGATGCAATGGTACATACTATATATGTGTAACCTATTCCCGATCAGAACAATGTATTTATTTAAGGGGCACATTTTACATCTGGAAGCTGACACTGAAAAAATACAAACCACTTTCTGATACTTCAGATTTATTCTGCTCAATTACATTAACTAAATTTGCATGTTGTTAGAAAAAAAATTACCCTTGATCTATAGGTGCTTTTTCATTCTGTTCTACCTAGATGAGTATTGTGACCCTGGTAACTGGCAAAGAAGGGCAAACTGCATCTTTCTGTCAGAATGGTTTAGAGGTGACTGATCCTTGCTGCATCAAAACCTTGACTGTCACTTTCTCATATCTTCTTTTCCACTTCAGACAACTGCATAATACTGAAAATTGTCTTCATAAACAAGTAAAAATGGCTGATAAAATCCACTTCACAAGTATTACATAGAACACTGGAGGGTCGGAGAAAACTTCTTTCTACTGTAGTATTTTTTTACATTTTAAAACCTTGAAAGATATTTTATGCTGCGTGAACACTGGGAGTTTTTCTGAGGTGCCTTTTTAATTAAAAAAAAAAACCCAGAGCATATGGCTTTAGCATGAGCCAACCAAAATAATGTGCAAATGTGTTTATGTGCGATGGCTGCGTTCCAAAGTTCAACAGTGCTGAATTGGCAGCATTTTCTGAAAAAAAAAAAAAAAAAAAAAAAAGATTTACTGTTTGGAAACAGGATGAAAGTTTAAGCTCTTGCATTCTGATTACTAGCTAAAAGGAGATCAGTTTGGTTTCCATTTGCTATTTTAGTAGTGCTTTATTTATCTTAATTCCTTTGCTGCAATTATTTAGGCATAGCATAATACTGTCTTCAAGGTTTTAGAGCTAAAGCTTGTTTAAAAACTGAAACACTGGGGGAGGAAAACTTCAAACATATGAGCTAGAAACTGATCTTGCTCCTATTGACACAAACAGTGCAAGTTCAGACTCCAAAAGAGCTGTGCAGTTGAGGCTCTCTGAGGTTTGTTGGTGATTCTGGACTGGAGTTCACACCCAGTACTCACATCCTTTTGTACAAAATAGCCTCCATTTCTCAAAACTCCTGCTGTTACATGGGTTTCTGTTACACTTGATAATAGCCTAATGCAAACTGCTGCTCGATACAAATAATGAGGACATGTTATGCTAACAATTAGATTGTCTGCAAAATGGTCCAACTCCATTTGCATGATAATGAAATGGTCTGCAAAAACCAAACAACACAGAAAATAAGACTAAATGCAAACTGCAGTCTCATACTGCATACTGGTTATAGTCCTTTGATCAAGTGTTGGTTTTTGAAAATGGCTAATAACTTTTACCTAGTCAGGGATCATGGGTAAGCATTACAATCTAAAACAAAACATACAATTTAAATTATAGATCAAACAGGCAATGAGAAATTATTATTTTTTTATAATAAGCCAAGAACTTTAAATATACAAAACAGGTTCTATATGAGGAAAAAATGCACTGTTATTTTGTATATACATTGAAGGCAGACTGCAGCTCTTTTCTGAACAGGCAGAGCTGTCACTACGGGTGCTGCATCACCCAGTGATATCAGGGAAACCAAAGCGACAGAAAAGCAAAATCCTAGAGCTGCCTTTCTTACCCAGGAAGTTTTTATCCTTATGTATTATTAAATTAAAAACTATGCAATCACTTCTCTAAATGACCTAATATAGGAAACCTTCGGTTTTGCAATAGAGAACAAAGGATCTTTGTGAAGTTTCTCCATTACGTCAGTGATTTCATGGGGGCACATACCATTCCAGTCTCTGGGGCAAAGAACCTTTTAACACAGCAAGGGACAGAGGCTTAAAACAGAGTATTGCTGAATATAAAACATGACTGTATCCTGCTTACTTCACATCCTAATTTTTTGTTTGATGTTACACTTATTACCATTCTCATCAATTAAGAATAGACACTATAAAAACTTGGTGCAAAATGCCACTCTGTTTGAGCTTCCCCATGTAGGCTTATGATTTTAGATAGGGATTTGATAAAGCAGTTACTCTAAAAGTATGCCTACAAAATGTAACACCAAGAAGGTATAAGGTGTCTCAAGGAGGATTCCCTATGTAGGTTTCACAGCAAGAGTGATTGGGCACTGGAACAGGATGCTTGGTGTCTTTAAACATGTTGTGAACTTTAAAAACTCAAGAAGATAAGGTGCTGAACAACCTGTTCCAGCATTGAAATTGGTCCTGCTTGGAGCAGGAAGTTGGGCTACAGACCTCCAGATGTCACTTCCAAAGCAAATAGTTCTGTGACTTTGAGATCCTTCCTGTCTGTGTGAGTACATGCTGTAAGTCTTTAGACATGGCTCTCTGCTAATTTTAGAGCAGACGCCTTCCTTTCCAAAAACTAGTCCACAGCTGACTGCTGTTAGTTGGAACCTCTTTGTGGCAATCGCTGCCTTTGGATCAGGGGCCTAGCAACAGAGAATAGATGGTACTCAAGGGAGGAACCAGATGTCCTATATGACTTTTTATACTTATCCAGCATGTGGCTGCATTCTTTGTTTACTGAATCACATCCAAATACCTCTCTGACAGTAATATTAATGTCTTCGTGGGTTTTTGTGCATTTCCTTCTATGATATTCAAATGCTTAATTAATTCCACTTTATAAGCTTTAAGTGACATCTTTATACCATCACGAGGAGTAGCAGCATTGTTTCTCTTTTTTTCCAGATGGGAAGTGTTGATGACAACAGGACAACTTACATGTATAGGGTATCTGCTCAAAGCCCTTATTGATCATCCTCTTCAGTCCATCAAATTAAGTAGCCTTGGGTAAAGAATATCATATCTAATCCCAGGATGTGCACTTAAGGCATATCTGTCTTTTCCAGAAGGGTATAGAAATTTTCTGTAATGATGTGTGGCAGGGCTTTGGTAGCAAAGGAGGGGCCACAGAGGTGGCTCCTGTCAGAAGTTGTGAGTAGCTCCCCCAGCTCCAAGTTGAACCCTCTTCTGGCAAAGGCTGAGCTCATCAGTGACAGTAGAGGTGCCTTTTGCAACAGTATTATTTAAGAAGGGGAAAAGAAAATGCTAGGAGACCTGCAGCAGAAAGGAGAGGGGTGTGATGGAAACACTAATGCAGAGACCAAGGTCAGTGAGAAAGAAAGTGTGAGGAGGTGCTCCAGCAGAGATTTCCCTACAGCCCATGGTGAGATGGTTGGCTTTCCCCTTGCAGCCCATGGAAAAGCACATTGGAGCAGGTATCTACCTGCAGCCCATTGAGGATCACAGTGGAGCAGATGCAGACCTGCAGCTGTGTAGGACCCAGGGAGGTGGCTGAGCCAGAAGAAGGCCATGACTCTGTGGGAAGCCTGTTCTGGAGCAGAGTTTTCCTGAAGGATTACATTCCTGAGAGGGACTCATGTTGGAGGAGTTCATGGAGGACTGTCTCATGTGGGAGGGACCCCATGATGGAGTGGGGAAAGATTGTGAGGAATCCTATTGCTGAGAAGGAAGGAGCAGCAGATACAATGTGTGGTGAACTGACTACAACCCTCATTCCATGTCCCCCTTGCTGCTGGGGAGGAGGAGGTATAGAAGTGGGAAGTGAAGTAACTTGGGCCCTGGAAGAAGGGAGGAAGGAGAGGAGAGGAATGTGCTTTTAAGATACAGTTCTGTTTCTCATTGTCCTGCTCTGATCTGATAGGTGATAAATTAAACAGATTTCTCCAAGTCCTGTTTTTGTATTTTTTTTTTCCCATGACAATAATTGGTGAGTGATCTCTCCATGTCCTCATCTCTAACTAGGAGTTTTTTGTTATATTTTGTCCTCCCCACCCCACCAAGAGGGGAAAGGAGTGAATGACTGCATGGCCCTTAATGGCCAGCTCAGCCTAAACCATGACAAATAGTTTCATTTAGAAGAGCTGTTCCATTTCACTAATTACCTCATCTTTTAAAATTGTTTTAGCCTTTTGTTAACTAGAAGACGAAGGTCTGTGAGTGACATTCTGAAAGCTACTGAAAATCCATTACATGTCAAATAGTTAAAGTGGAATTATATTTGGATTTTTTGTTAAATTAACATTATTCATATTGGTGGGTTAGAGAGTAAAAAAAATAGAATCCTGCAAAAGGAAGAACATAATCTTCCACTTTATTTGTGAACGCAAAAGTCTGAAACAGTGCTGCAAATCAAAATTCTCTATCCAAAGGCTGCATTTTAAGCAGTCCTCTCTAGATTTGATATTCATAAAGATAAGTGATTTTCATGCTTTCTTTTTATTTTATTTTTCAGCAAATAACACTGCGAAACAAAGGTGTGGGAGAGCCAGCCATTGTTATGATAGTCTGTAAAGTGATGTTTTGGCTTTAGATTTAGCTGCAAGATTAATGGAAGATAGAGATATGTTCAAATTATTTAACTTTCAAATGAAAGCCACATTTCAGCCTTAAACACTGGCAAACTCAGAAATATTTGGAGACATTTGTGGCTCAAATTATCTCCTTGTAAAACTATGAGCAAACAGAAAGATCTGTGTCTTTCTTCCACAAACATGCATAAACCTGTATGACTGAATATATGGTTTTGCCTTCCTAATTTCTTCAAAGAGCACAAAAATCACCTCCTGCTGTGTCTCAGAAGTATGGTCCTGAAACCTTTGTGTCAGAGAAGAACACAAGGATGTCTGTGGTAAAGATTGAAATCAATGGCAAAACTGTTGATTTTCATGGGGTCAGATTTCATAAATTAAGGGCAGGGAGCTCCAAAGTAAATATGGCAGAAGAGAGGGAAGAAGAGGAGAAGGCATGAGAGCACAGGAATGTGTTCCCCAGTAGCTGGATGACACTAGATCTCACCCAAATTCCTCCTGCTCTGATTCCACGTAAATCTAGGACTGCTTCCATGGCAGAGATTGTTGCAGTAGAAGTTTCCTGGTTTAACCCAGAAAAGGTAAGGGAGTGTTAACCACATCTGCTTCAGAGCTGTAACTTTCAGATCATGGCCACAGTACAGCACAGCCCAATGTACCACTAATCCAAGGCAAATGGAAATGCAAACACCTTGATAGTATACTCTCAGGAAAGTGTTTGAAGGCTGATTTGCCTAGTCACAGACATTAATCCAACTTGCTCATGTTTTAGCAGTGGAAAAATTTCAGAGAATGTGAACAATGGTTTCAGCCATTCCCTGCATTTCTCTTCTTCTTAAGGTTTTCAACTGTTCCCTTTCACCAGCAGACACCGATTTATATCCTAGCTAATGAAGTGTGGATGAAGAGGAATAGTTCCTCAGTGTTTTCCCCACTAGTATTCATTGCTGACTAGAAGAACTTTCCATGCATCACCCTTGCAGAAACTTGAAGCCATGTAGAGAAACAAGCACTATTAATAGGAAAATAAGACAACTGGGAGTATTATACTGAGCTAAATCATCCTGTTATAGCAGTAGTGTGGTACTGCAATTCAGCACCCTAAAAAATGAGGGTATTATTTCATCTGGTTTTCTTTATTTTCTACCTACATGGAGCATTTTTATTTCTGTATTTATTTATTTCTGTTGCTATCTGATAGAGAAAAAAAATATATCATCTTCTTGGTTCTTTAAAAAAAAAAAGGGAAGAATCAAAAAATAGGGATATTTCTTTGTTTGTTATCACCTTCAAGACATTTTTGTGTTTATTCTGTTTAGAGTATTCGGCTCTGAGCATTTTCCCTGCCTCTCAGTACAGGCTGTGTGGATATATTCATGTCTATATTGCTCAAATCACTCTAGACATCCACATTACATTGGACTTGAAGAGACATCTTTCTCTGTACCACATCACAAAGAGCTTTGTGCCTGTTCATTGAGATGCCTTTCTGGGACAAGACACAACATGCTCATCACTTATTAGCTCCCTATGTGACATGAGACTTCTTCAGTACGCTCCAAAAAGAGGTGCATCCAGGCAACCTAGATCTGATCCTTACAGTAAAACCAGGCTGCCTGTTGCCTTTTCTGTTGCTTTGCAGGCTGCTGGCAGCTGATACTTTGGCCACTGCTGCATTTTGCCAGAGAAATTTGGCACCTTTGCAGGCCATTGGCAGAACTCCAACTGTCTGCACTGGCATCTGGCAAGCTGCATGCTGTTCACTAGCATGCTAGATGAACAAGACATCCAGGAGATACTGTCTGTCCACCAAAATAACTTCTAGAAATGCAGTGTGCCATTTCTTGTCAGTAGCACCAGTCTGGGGGGCTGCCACATTGCTGTGGCCAGGAGTCTTCCCACAGTGAGGAGAGATTTGGAAACTAGAAAATCTGTCTCCACTCCTTTGCAGGTGGCATAGGCTGGAAGTGTTCTGAAGGTCCCTCTGAACTCCCTTTGAAGATCTGTCACCTCCAGCACCTAGCACCAGCCACTGTCCTTGTAAGAATCTTGGTTCATATCTAAGAAGGATAGATGCTGTCCTCAGGATAAATGTCTGGCTGTGTCTCCCTCCTGTCAGTCAGTCCACAGTGGATCTGATCATGAGAGAAGATTGTAAAGCCCTTGGTGAGGCCATTTTTTTCACCAGTCATCCACGTTGCTTACCTTTCTGTGAAGGTAAGAGCCTTTGCCTACCTCAACCATGACCATGTTGCCCACAGTACTATCATTATGACAACAGTAACTGCAAGCAATACCACTTGATCATCCTGCAAGTGGTAGTAGACAACTTAGGATACCTTTTGCACTGCATAAAAGGAAATTTCTAGCAATGAAATACAGATTAGGTGCTGAAATCTGGTATGTGCATGTGTTCAGCTGCCTGCAAGATGCAAATGCTAAGGAAAAAATGGGCACCAAGATCTTCAGGACCATACAAAACATAATATATTTGGCAGAACTTGTGTGAATATATTATTGCCTTTCCTTATAGATGAGCTGCTTACAGGAGTCCACCTTTTTTATGTCTATCTTGAAACTACTGCCACATTTAGATGTGGAGCACAGAAGGCAGACAAACATAGAAGTTCTCTGTTTGTAGGTATGTGGTTATAGGAGCCTGTTCACTCATTGTCACAGCAGTCTGGAGAGGCCATATAGTGGGATCATCCAGTCCCCACAAAACACATAAAGCAACAGAGTTGGGGTTTTTTGTTGGTTTTTTTTTTTTTTTTTTTTTTGCAAAAAAGTACGTTTCACACTCTAGAAGTCAAAGGTCACTTAAAGAAAAATCACTATTATCTTTCATGTTGTATACTGGACTTCACTTGAAGTAACACAGTCAGTAACAAAAACCAGAACTTCTCACAGTGTGTGATAGGCTACTGAAAATACTACTCAGGCACAGCCTTGAAGAAGTTCAGCCTGTCTCGTGTAACTGATGAAAAGGTGAAAACAATATTGAAGATTATGGGAAGCTTAAGGGGCCCTGTGGAGCTTGCAAAACATTACTGAAAACCTAAGGAAACAGCCAAAGGCAGAGAAATTTGGTCCAGGGCAGATCCAGGAGGAACAAGCTGCCAGTCAGTTTGCTCATCTGACTGAGGTCTGTGTCTGAGCACACAGTCTATCCTATCTTGTCGTTAAATACTTTTATTTAATGTTTTTTCCTGCTTAAACCCACTCCCTATCCTACATGTGAGTGCTGCTGCGTCTATATGTCAGCATGTGGAGAGACCTACATACAAGAGATCTTTTGGTGTCTACAACTGAGGAAAAGACCCTACACACACACTACAGGGCCCATAGCTCTGTGCTCAGAACCTGGAGGGACTCCGATGTATGTGTACACACAGGGAGCTCAATGCCAGGAACTGGAGGGAAATAAGCACTGTTATTTCTCCCCAGTGAATCTATCTCCATGTCTGCCTCAAGGTCACAGCCAGCAGGCTGTAAGTAAGCCCTGGGTCCAAGTATAGATTTTAGGCAGGCTCGAGAGAACCTGTGACAGTATTTGAGGGCTGTGTGAGTGTTGGAGTCATTGTGAGGTGTGTCTATGTGGGTGCATGCAACTGTTTTAATAGGGAACATCTCAGCTTGGCAGTGTGCAGGAGACCTGTATGGTCAATGCTACTGCCTATATGGTGGGAATTCTGAAGCTCCTTTGCTCACAACTCCCCCAAGTGCAGTCCCAGAAGGAGCTGGCTAGATCACTCCAGTGCTGGACTCAGAAGCAACCTAAAAGTGTGAATAAATAATTAGGATCCATGAGTTTGCTTTAGGTTCCAGGCAATAATCTGTGCAACTTTTGTTTGTAAATGAAGTTTACCAGCAATATCTTAAGTGCCACATAATTTTTTTCTTTGAACATGGAAGCTTGAGAATGTGTTTAAAAATGTTTTAAAGTGTTTAAATACTATAAACAGGAAAACAGTTTATTTCTGATGTTAGAAAGGTTGTTTACAAGAATATCTTCAGTGATAGACCAGGGTAACGCTGCATAGCATTGACATCTATTTCATGTATTTCATATATTGGGCCTATTCAGGTAAATGGTGAATGCACCTTGGCATTTCCAGCTTGAAAAGGCATAGTGAAGGATATATAACCACTGCAATTTTCTAATGCTCCTCTGGAAGAAGAAAGAAAAACCCCATATTTTTAAAATATCATCACAATGAAAGTATTCTGTAAAGAGAAATAAAAACATTAATCCCTTCAGTCTTTTCAGAGACTGAGGTAGTCTAAGAGTGTTCCTTCCATACAGTCTGCTGTAACTCAGAGAAACTGTTAAAATATAAGCAAGGATTCTTTATTCAGTTCAAAATTATCCCTGGAAAAAAACAACATGCAATTTATCAGTTTAAATCTGTTTAAATTAACTTGTCATTTGTCCAGCTAATTTCATAGTCATAAATACATAATTCTTCATATAAAATAATTTCTTGTTTATGCCAAAAATTAAAGCCAAATTCTATAATTAGTCACTTGTATAATAATACTGTATTTTTAGAAATGGCATATTCGAACTTAAAAGTACCAAAATGTGTGAAGAGATGTGTTTTCTAAGAACAATATTGTGGCGCTGTTTGTCATCCGTTCATTTTTCTAAAAACATGTAGTAATATTTCAAAGAAATGAGATATTTTGTCAGCTCTTACTCTAGGGATACTACTTGATCTTTAAAGGCTTGGTAGAATGTTCCATCTTTTTTAATGCGTATGTTAAGGATTTTTTGTGCCTCAGAGAAAAAGGTTAGAGACTAGTTAAACCAACAGTTAAACAAGCAGAACTGAGATGTGAACTTCAGAATGAAGCTGTGAACAAGTAACCTTTTTGCCCCCCTCTTCTGCATTCAAAAGAGTCCATCCAGCAATCCCTTAGCACTGTCATTAAAGAGAAATCTCTGGAGTATCTAGAAGCATGTTGTTCTTCTAAACATAACCTTTCACACCAGGACTTTAGGAGACTGTACACTAAGTTTTTGGTAACAAGTCTGAGCACCTTTATGTCCTTCAGTTTGCCAGTTTCATGAGAAAAACAAAGCTCAGCTGAAGGAATGTCACAGAATGTATTTCATTGCCAAATAGTATAAACTTTTAGTTACTGATTCACACAAATTAATCATGGTTTCTTTCTGTCACTCCTTGCTTTTTTTCTCCCTTTATTCTGCTGCTCCTTCCTTCTTACTCATTTACTGTGCATGGGTCCACCAGAGGCTGCAGTCCCCTCAGGGCTGTACCTGCTCCATCCAGGAGTGCCTTCTGCCAAGGCAGGGTCTCAAACTCTGTCCCCCAAAACATCATCTGCCATGCCCCTCCTCCTGTATCTTCCTCTGTGTCCCCTCCTGTGGCTGTCCTAACACCACCTGTGTTTCCTGCCACTAATGGGAGCCTTTTCTGTGTCTCCTACACCAAGCCCTTTCTTAAATATATGACACTAGAGGTACCATGCTCCCTTCAGGCTGAACTTCCAGCATGCAGTGGGATGGTGTTGCCTTTTGCCAAGCCTGCTGGAGGTGACCATGACTGGCACAGGGTGATTGATCACCTCCTTCCATATAGAGCACCCCACATCTCCTGCTACCCTAACTCTGCTGACTGCACCCAAAAACCAGAGTCAGGGGGCAACAAAGTCAGACTGCTCTGCCAGCGAAAGGGAGTCAGAAGCCTGCACAGTAACAAAGCAGGCGAAGACATAGAATAGACCTTGCTAACAAGAGAATGGTCCCACAGATCTGATCAAGGTGAGCAGAGCAGGTCTGGTGACAGTCGACAAGTCCAACCAGACTCCAGATCACCTGACAAGTTTGCAGTGATGAGGCAGGTCTGAGATCAAGCAGGGAAGTTACTTCGGAAAGACACAGCCATAGTCAGGATCAGGTCCAAAGATGGACACAGTTCAGTGCTTTCCAGGAAAACAATGAGGCAGGTCTAAGGTCTAGCCAGGAAGCCAAGTCAGAATTAGGGTCCAGATCAAGAGCATACATGGCCACTCACACCCAGAGATGTTCTTTCAGGATTCCTACGCCACCCTCCTTTCCCCCTAGGTCATAGAACCTGTTTTATCTCTAGTCATAGTTTACTTTTTCTCAGGAGGAAGAATAATTTGTATGATAGAAGCCATTACTTTCTGTTTTACAAAATTGCTTCAATTTTAGTGGAAGTCAGATATCTGATGATATTTGGAATCAAGTTCTCGCTGCAGAGTGGGGACTGTATTCTTAACTAGTCAATAGCTTGCTCTTAATGCCTTGGTAGAGCAGTACTGAATGCAAAGCACACTCCTTAGGAAGGTATCATATCCTAGGAAAATGTCTGACACTATAAGCTCCTTTCACAGAGTATGCTGCCTGTCATTTCTTGATAATAGCTTCTCATTGTTGTGATTCTGACTCAAATTCAAAGCAGTGATCGAGAAATGAAAAACTGGTTCCTTTATGAGATGCAGGACTCGTTCAGTCTCCATCTCAGAGATGATGATGTTGTTTAATAGCTAACATTTAATTTTGTAGATTTCTATAAACAGCCTTAGTGATGTTATTAGAATTCTCTAGGCTAAAAGGTAGTACTTCCATTTCAAATTGCCACATTAAGTATGCATGGGCTATTCGGACTAATATAATTTATTTGATGTTTAAGGAGAAAACAAACAAACAAACAAAAAGTGAGACCTGACATTATTTATGCTGCTGCTGTTTTTAGTTTGGATTTAATAATTAAATGAACCTGCCAATTATTCTGACTGAGCTTTCTCTTTTCTCTTGATAAATAGTAAATTTGATTAAAATATTTTCTTCTGTGACATTCCAAGCCTTAAATAAGTGTAAGTGAAATTCATCGCATATTTTTACTTAGAAAATATTTTTTGAAGAGTAGAGTGAAGAAACTGTTAGAGGTGGATAGTGACCATAGTAAATTCCACTTGTAATGTTTTGGTCTCACGACTGAAGCAAAAAAAAAGATGGGTTTCTTTTCTCCTGTTCCAAGTGTCTGGGGACATCAGGGAGTGAGAGACAGACTTGAATATATTGTTAATTAATTTATAAAGAGGTCAAGGCATGCATGCTCCAATCATGTTTTTGATAGTTGTCCCAAAAAAACAGTTTTACTCCTTTTAAAACCAATAGGTGTGCTTCTTTACTTCTTTTATGTGAACCAGTCCTGCTGCTAGGCATTATTATTGTTAATGTCCTGTACAGACAGAACCTCAGTGGTCCAGCAAAATGGAAACTTGGACATGCATCTATGCTGCTCAGAAATGGGGGTTGGACTCAATGATCTTTAAAGGTACCTCCCAACCCCTAACCTTCTGTGATTCTGTAAAGAGCTGTGATGGTGTCCCACCTCTGGTGCCTACATTTTCCCTCCATGAGTATTGGATATGACTTACAGCTCACACAGTCCTGTGCTGAAATGGAATGAAGCATTGTCTCTTCTTCATCACACCAGCGATCAACACATGCTCTCCTGTATTAATACTTTAATCATCTTCATTTCTTCTCTACTATAACCCTTGAAACTCATTGTGCTCCTTGTATTATGGGGTTGAATTATTCATCAAGATGGATAGAGTAAAGCCATGAAAGCCATGGTATTGCACATTTATAAAATATCTGACTATTCCTAGTTAATTTCTTAAGATGACCTTTAAATAAAGCATTGATCACCTTATAGTTAGGTTGTGAAAAAAACCTACTTTTGGGACAAACTTTAACGCAAACTTAGAATGAAACTTTCTGTAGAATAGAGGATTCAAATATATGAAAAAGAAATACAGCAGTGGAAAATTTGAATTTAAAATTGATTTAATTGTAATGTGTGTCCTTTATTTTAGGAAAAGCAAATTACATTTATTTTTTTCTTTCCCCAGAGATTTCCTAAAGCATAAATGGTGCTGTAGACTTAGAGTTTTAAAACAGGGTCATCAGATGATTATGGAACTAAACTGAAAGATCCATGAGCAAAAATAAATTGTATATATAAAATAATCAATACCAAATTACACTGAACCTCTTGACTTGAGCCAATTACTTATACTAGTAAAATAAATTACAGTTTAATATCTTCATATCTTCAAATTTATTATTTTTACATCAGTGAACAACATTCACTTTTGTTGTCAGTCCCACCAGACCAGAAGACATAAAGACCCAGACGGTTTAAAAAAAAAAAAAAAAAAAAGCATTTGTTACACATTTGAAAATACATTACTAGAGATCATTAAAAATTAATTGCTGTCATATTGCACTAGGAAATCTGAAGGTACAACAAAATGTCTGTGGTGCATAAATTATCTCTGCTGCAATTTTAATCTTATCTAGCTAAATCAATTCTAGCTTGGCTGACATCACCAATCTGTAATCAGAGCTTATCAGTGCATTACAGGTTTATCCCAGGTTTTCTCCATTTCTTCATCACATTATTCTACATCACTATGTTCAGTCTCTAGACTGTAACTGGTGAGACTGGATCTCCTGGACACCTTTCCTGGGAGAACTGTCTATCAGTCTGGTTCTGGTCAAAGCTGAACACTGATCATGTTAAACTTTCTGATGCTGTGTTAAAAATTGACAAAGATGACACACTGCTAATTGCTTAATGTTGCTAAGAGTCTCCACATGGAATTGCCTCCATCAATTGACCCTGGCTGTTAACTCAGTTTCCTTCACTGGCTTAGGTTATGTGATTTTTGGGGACAGGTATTGTCACTCTGTATCTGGCTGGATGAGCTTCAGTCCATAATTTCAGTACCACTTTGTGTAATCAGTATAATTACAGATATTTAAATTGATCCTCCAAAATAGGAAATATAGGTCCTGAACCACCTGATCTGAGTGAATTTAGCCATGCTGTGAGCTGTGAGTTAGACCAGATTACTCCAGAGGCCTGTTCCAATTTAAATTATGACATGATTCTGTCATCTGGGGTGTTCTTCTCTCACTTCTATATTTATTTGCCTATAACTATACTTATTCTCATAAATTAAATTCATTCCTGGCAATAGCCAAATTTATTCATATCACAGCACCATAGTGGCTGACAAGTGCTGCTAAAAAGGTGCATTACATCTCCATTAAATATTAACTGTCTTGTTACCTTGGTAGAAACTTGAAGTTTTAGGAGAAGTACCTTTACTCTCCAATTAAAAACAAGCAAATAAAAAACCACAAAAAAAACCCTCAACAAAATCTTAGTAATAATAATGTCAAACCTGGTTTGGCATACTAAGGAAGATCTCAGTCTTGCCTCAAGATATCACTTTTCTTCAATGGTTTTTTTTACTGAATTAAGACTATTTACTTTTCCAGTTACAGAACCTGACGTAAGCAACACAGGTTGGTGAACATTACAGAATCTGCCAGTATTATTTGCCTGAAGTTCACTTCTGCTGTTTGTATACTACCTTTTACCCACAGTTTCTGTGAGCACTCATGGTGCTGCACATGGAGACTCCTTTCAGACACCTGAATGAAATCACTGCAGCAGTACCTGAAGTACTTTATTTTAACCAATAAGACTGCTTAAAAAAAGAATCAAGTTCACATGCAGGTATCATTAGGATTTTTAGATATCTTAAATAAGTCTTAAATTTTAGATATTCTCAGTAGAAAATGTTCCCTAATTCTCACATAGGTAAAAAAATATTGTCGTGTGCTTCCAATTGTTCAAAGACAGGAAATAAAACTTTAATTTTTCAAAGATCAGACACCTGTAAATGGTCTCCAAATAAGCTAAATATTTTAACATGTTAAAAGACACTCAAAGATATGAGAATTCACATCTATTTTGAAAAACTGAGGAAAAACCAAAACAAAGCATTTGTTACAATTTACTCTGTTAGCTTATGAACAGCAACAGAGGCAATTTCTAAAATAATTTGATTTTTCACCATGTACAGAGGTTGTTCCTTTCTATTATATTGTAAAATTAATTGGAGTCCTTTTGTAGTTGATTTTATTTTTCCATTTCTCTTTCATTAATATAGTGTTCTTCTAGATGAAATCCCAAACTGACAAACAAGCAGAGAGGTCATCACAGTTGTATGGAGCCTATATGAAAGTCATATGCCCAGCTGCTCTGCAGTGACCCAGTTGGAAAACAGAATCCCTTGATCTGCTGCTGGCCATGCTGCTTTTGATGCAGCCTGGGATACAGTTGGATTTCTGGGATGCAAGCACATATTGCCAGATCATGTTGAGCTTCTCATAAAACACCACCGCCAAGTCCTTCTCCTCAGGACTGTTCTCAATTCCTCCACCACTGAACCTGCATTTGAACGTAGGATTTCCTTGCACTTGGCATTGTTGAACTTCAGGAGGTTGGCATGGGCCCACCACTCTTACCTGTAAGGCCCCTCTGGATTTAATTCATCCCCTCCAGTGTGTAAACCACACCACACAGCTTGGTGTCATCAGAAAACTTGCTGAGGGTGCACTGCGCATGTTTCCAGCAAAGATGTTACAGCACTTTGCCCGATACCGACCCTTGAGTAATGCCCCTTGTCATTGGTTTGCATTTGCACATCAAGCCATTCCTTCAGATTGACCATCCAGTCAATTTCTTATCCAATGAGTGATCCATTCATCAAATCCGTATCTTTCCAATTTAGAGAACAGGATGTTGTGCAGGACAGTGTTGAATGTTTTTACTCAAGTCCAGAGAGATTACATCAGTTGCTCTCCCTGATACTGTGACCCCATTCTAAGAGGCCACCAAATTTTTCAGGCATGATTTGCCCTTGGTAAAAGTATGTTAGTTGACACCCACCACATCCTTATTCTCCTTGTGCCTTAGTATAGTTTCCATGTGGATCTGCTCTATGCTTTTGCCAGGTACAGAAATGAGGCTGACTGATTTGTAGTTCCCATGCTCATCCTTTCTTCCCTTACTGAAAATGGAGTTGTGTTTTCCCTTTTCCATTCAATGGAAACTTCACCAGACTACCATGAATTCTCAAAAATGATGGAATGCAGTTTTTCAACTTCATTAACCTGTTCCCTCAGGAGCCATGGTTGGTTGTCATCCCATGGATGGATGGATGGATGGATGTCCCATGGACCTGTGCACTTTCAGGTTCTTTATATGGTCTTCTCCTACAGTGGATGGATGTTCCTTCTTCCTTACAGTCCCTGTCATTGCCTTCTGCAACTTGGGGTTTTGTGGTCAAAGTCTTTGTCGGTGAGGACTGAGGCAAAAAAATTCATTGAGTACCTCAGCCTTCTCCATAATCCACATGGCCCAGATCCCCCATTTCCTTCTGAAGAGGGCTTGTATTTTCTCTGGTCTTCCTTTTATAACCGATGTACCTGTAGAAGCTTTCAGATCCAAGATGCAAGCAGTGCTTATCATTTGTCCTATGCTGGAGTTCTATCACAGTTTCACAAAATGAACTATTTTCCTTGCTGAAATAGGATAAATTCAGATTCAGATTGCTTTCAGGCAAGCACCTTTTCCCTGCAGTAATTTTAACAGCTTTACAGCAAAGCCTGATCACTCATACAAATATAAAAAGAACTCAACCAAAACATAAATCTCTGTTAAACCATTCTGTCATAAAACCCCACCACATTTCCCATATAAGAAACAGTCTTTATTTTGGTGTATTAGAAATGAGATGTTATTATCCTTAGTTTTAGGCTCAATTGTTAACATTCCTTTTCTCATTGTTACTTTGTTAGAAAGATAAAGTGCCAGAGTATCACTTAAAGTGTCTTCCATATAGAATATCAATATTTCAGCACCACAGTTCAGACAGGGATATAATTTTTAAACAGTAATCATATTTCAATTTAGCATACTTTTCTCATGGAAATATTTTTGGCAGCAATTTCTCATGTTTATACATCTATACCCCAGAAATTACCTACTCTGGGTAGATTGGTAGACATCATGCTTAATATCTAGCATCAGAAAAAGTTGAGATTTTAATCATCCAATAATCTATGTTTCAAATGATTTACATAACCAAAGAACTGCTTTCTGCTGCCAATAAGCAGAGCAGCCAAGCATCTAAAGAAGAAAAAGCACCTGGGCTTTTTGAAGGTGGGTTTTTTTTTGTTTGTTTGTTTTGCTATTTGTAGAAATATTTTAAAGTACATGTGAGAGGAACATGGAACATAATAGTCTTTATCTTTATCTAGCTAGGCATATGGAGTGATACGTGAGTCAGTAAATACTAAAGGAATTTGTATCCAAATTAGAGCACAAAGATTCCAGATAGGAACCACAATGCTGGTTCTAGGCTATGGCACCAAGGAAAAGCACCAAATCCTCCAGGCAAATCAATTAAAACCAGCAAGTGTAACTAATGATCCCTAAGGCTTAACCACATGAAACTGGAAGCTGAAGTGGAGTTGAGGCTTCTGTTCTTCGGCTCAGGGAAGGACAAAGCAACAGTGGTAACAGCCAGTCAATTACTTGTCATATGATGGGAGACAACACACCAGTGCTTTGATACCATCAGCAAACAGGCACAGTCAGCTTGAATGCCATTTGTGAGAGAAAGCCTGAGAACATTCAGTATGTTTCAGTGAGGAATTGTCCTGAAATTTATAAAAACCTGAAAGCACAAAAAGGAGGGATGATGGAAAAATGAAGAAGATAGGGATAAGAATTAAGTTAAGTATTCCTCCATGACCAAATGAAATACAAGACTGATGATAAAAGACTACAGAGAAGATTCAACTGTATACAGAGAGTGATTTCAAAGAAGAGGAATTATATATCAGCAACAAAACACCATACAGATATGATGTCATATAAGAGATGAGGAAGACATCAGTATACAGTCAATCAAATCCTGCAGAACTTTTTCTGATTATTTTTCTTTTAAGAATGATTTATCTGTTTTTTCCCTTTTCTTTCTTTCCTTCTCTTCAGTAGCTATTTGTCCAGAGAAGGTATTTGTCCACTTTATTCAATGAATACTTAGTTTCCTTAAAAGCCTATAGTGAGCATCTTTGTCAGGTCTTTCTTAAATACAAGTTAACTTTTTTTATTCACTTGCTTATTTACAGATTTTAAAAAAACAGTAATGGTTCAATCTAGTCCTGCACTATTTTTTAAAAAACGCAATGTTGACTTTTCTTAACTAGATCATGCTTACCAGTGCTCATCAATTCTCCTCTTTTTAAAATTATTGCTATTTGGTCCTTAGAAACATCAAGTTAACAGCTTTGTAGTTTCCAGAGTGACACTGGCAGCCTCCTTAAAAGTTAATGCCAGATTAAAATGATTTCAAGCAAGAATCACTATGCCAACCTTTATAGTTCTACACTTGCCTGCATTTATTTTTTAAGGAACACAGATGAATGCCATCTGGCCCTGGTGACTAATTATGATTAATTTTGTTTCTTATCTACTTCTGACTCTTCAACTTTTGGCAAATGATCAGATCTTTCTCTTAAAAAGAAGGGATCAAGCGTGGGAATTTTCCTGGGACAGAGAACCGATTAAATACCTTTTCAAGGTCCTGATTTTTTCAGAGTCTCTTTTTTCTGTATTGACCTCCACTTATTCCTAAATACTTGCTGCTAATTTTTCTGTTCCTAATATAATGCAATAAAAAGGGATTAACTTTTATTTTTCCTGTTAAATGTTCTTTGAAAGCTTATTGTGATTTTGTATAAAGAGACTGTACCTTAAGCAACTTTTAATTATAAGATAAATAACTTACAAAGCATTTTAAACTGGAAAATATAGATCGGGAACACCTAAAACTTGATCGTTCAGAATCATTAGAAGGGAGAAAAACTATTTTTCCTGTAAAGCAGATACTCATAAGTTATAGACTGTTATTAAGTAATATAATACAGCACTGTGAACCATCACAATTCACCGTCCCTATGAAAAAATAATCCAATGGACAGCCTGTCATTAAACCAATATTTAGATCATGATTGTATCTTAGACATTCCTGATACATTAGTAATGAAGACATAGAAAGGAAGAGGTGGACAAAAGACATTATATTTAATCAAAAGAAAAACAGATTAAAAGGAGAAATCTCTTTGAAATATTACTATAAAAAATATCCCAAACTATGCTAGGTGGCTGTGGAAAAAAAAATGAAGAAAATTGTTAAGAGTTTCCTTTACATAAATTTACAGTCCTCAGCAAATGGGGAGCAAATTCATTTATCACTGAAAAAAAAAATTAAAAAAAAGTTCACACTGCTAAAAAAATGGATTTTTATCCATTACTGTCACACAAGTTTCTACAGTCTGATTGTACTTTAGACATCTCATGGAATTACAGAAAATATTCAAATCCTACCCCCACTGGAATTATAGAAAATGGATTTTTATCCATTACTGTCACACAAGTTTCCACAGTCTGATTATATTTTAGACATCTCATGGAATTACAGAAAACATTCAAATCCTACTCCCACTGGAATTATACAAATATTCAAATCCTACCATTTCAACACAAGTAGTTCAAATCAACCTGGGAACTTGCCTCCTTTAAAAGCCAGTCCTGCATTAGCACCTTAAAAAGAGATGAAGAGGAAAGGAGGAACTAGAAATGAAATTAAGTCATGAATGTAAGTGGAAACATTGATTCTGTACACGAGAGAAAAAAGTACTTCAAATAATTTTCTGAAACCCACCAGTGCAACATTTCTTCTATATTACAAATGTTTGGGAAAAATAGGAAGTCAGAAAAGAGAAAGGGACATTCTATTTGTTAAACCATTTTAACACAGGCTAACATGTTTGTCACCCCAAACATGCTCACCTAACCTTAATATAGTTTCAGTGACTCTGGTATCATGGTAGTGTTACGTATGTAGTAAAAATTGTCATTAGTAATAACTACTTATCCCTACATACTACATCAATGGACTTTCAAGGGCTTTCTAGAAGGAGGTCAAGACCAATGATTCTATTGTAAAGAATAAAAAAGTAATATTCAAGTTTTGATGGCAAATGCATCATGAACTCCTTGATATTATTAGGCCAATTTTTGACCTTAAGCTTTTAGATTTCCAATTGATTTCTAGTGAAATGTGAACAAAAAATCCACACCCATACTTTCTTATTAAATTATTTTATAAAGCATGATGATCACTGTAGACCTGTCTAAACTTTCTGCTAGTAGTGGGAGCAAGGTCTCTTTATAAGACCAAGGAGGCTTTAAATCTATGTCAAATTTTATGAGACTATAAAACAGAATAGTTAAGTTTTAAAATAGAGAAAATTCAAAATGACTGAACAAGTCTGGACAAAAATGCAGGTTTGTAAATCAGTCTCCTCCTACTGCTGTACCCTTAGCTCATGTGCCCTTGCTCTTGTACTTGTTTTTAGTTAACTCAGAGTCTTCCTATAAAGGAATAGAAACTGTGAGTTCTTTGCTCCATAGGGACATGCTCCTCATCTCAGGTGTGATTGTACCTATTCCTTTTCTTTTCTCCTGCTAATGCACCTCAGTCACTGCTCTTCAAAGAAGTCTCTCTCAGACTACCTTACTCCATAGTGTCCACCTTTTTCTGGGTAACCCTTGGTTGCTCCCAGGGGAATGAGCAGTCTTTCTCTTCTGCTTCCAGAAGGTTCCCTGATCCAATTGTTCTCTTCTTATAAGAGTATGACATTTCACACTGAAGTTCAAACTATGAAATAAAATACTATATCCATTCTAATTTTGAATAATATTTAGATAAAAGGGAAGTTTATCTAAGAAAAAAAAAGACATTTTCATTCACAGCATATTATTGGGTTAGTGGAATAGTTATTTGATGCTTGTGAATAATATGATACATTTCATAAGAACTACACTTTTTTTTCCACAATGTGATTCTTATGAATTTTGATATAAATAGCTAGATAAATGCGTATAGTTTTCTCAGTTAAGATTTTACAGTTTGAAGAAAACTGGTAATATGAAATCTTACAAACCACCATCACTGCAGCTAAGGAGAAGATAGAAATACACACACTATTAAATATTTGTACTCAGAAGCTATTGCTTCACTACATCGTGATTATCACCTTGATCCTTGCCGGATCTAAGGTGCAGGATCCACACTAACTTTGCCATTAACATGAAAATGAAAGGCTTTGTACCAAAAGAAGAATACCAGAAATTTGTCTGTTGGTTAATTGACTTTGTACATATTATTCACCACTATTGTGCAGAGTCAAAGCCAGATTATAACACAACATCAGTTGCAGTTGCAGTTAGGCTGAACTTGATTTTCCTTTTAAGGTGGAGTCCTTTGGGTGCTCTCAAAGTGTCTCACACACTTTGGTTTTACTTTAACAATTTTAGCCAGAGAATGAACACTGATAAGGCAGGGGGTAGGCAAAAGCTACAATGAGAATCTAGTTTCCTGAAGACTCACTGAGGGTTATTAAAGCAATGCTCCCAGTTAGGTTGTTTTGTCAAAAGATTCCTGATACACACTCATAGCAAGTGTGAGCTATTTGAAGTTATCTAGGTGTTTATACATATATTTTTATAAGGTAAGTATTATAGTATGCTGAAGCAGTGTTGGTAGGTAAAAAATCCAGTTACACTACATATTTGACCAATGCAAGCAGGGAATAAAGACTGAGAAATAATTTCAGAAATAAAAGAATAAATCACTCGTATTAAGTAAAATGGGAAAACAGCTGATCCTTCTCCCTTCCTTGTATGCAAGGACAAGGATATGTTACAAATTTTTGCACCATTAGAAATGTGCCGTGTAAAAGCTAAACCCTTCTGCTTTTCCATGTATAACCTAGAATACTGGTTCTGTGCAAGGAGTCTTCTACATATCCAGGAGGGGGCCACCTGTATGTCTCACATTCAAACAGAATTCATTGCACAGTCTGATTCAGCTGAGAATATCTCATTGAGATACTCTGGCTACACCACACCTCTCTGTGGCTTCCATGCTAAAGATGAACAGGCCCAGATCTTTGGTAGGGACTTTGCACTTCCTCTCTCTTACCATTTCCAGCTGGTCCAGGCAATATTGTTCACTGAAATGAGCACAGACACACGCAGGAAATAAGGACCATGGAGAAAACCACAGTAATTATGACCTTCTTAGAACTTCCTTAAGTCTGCTTCCAGATCAACCCTTCTCCCTCATTCTAGGCTGATTCTAGAAACTAGTCAGCTGAGTTCAGTGGCAAGACTCATAAGGTTCATCTCACAGATAGAAGAGAAGGAAGTGGTATGGGCAGAGACATCAGCCTGCTCCTCCCACAGAAGGTTGTAATCTTGAGACATACAATCTAGAAAGCTCCATAGGACAGCTTCTTCTCTAGCTTGCCCACACACATCAAACATTCATGGATCCATAGGTCCACAGGAAAGTGGCAATTATTGTTGGAAGAGTGTTAGAATCAATGTTACTCATCTCTGGACTTAGCAGTAGTGGCTGCCATAAAACAGACTCCTTTAAGCCTCCTAGAAGGAGTTATGCCTAACACTGACTAAATATATGTCGGTGGAAATTTCCTTGAAATTGACATTGATGGAAAATATTGCCTAATGATGGAACAAACAGCAAGACACTAAACATAGAAGATTCATATAAAATCTATTTGAAAACAGTTCCAAGGAAAGTATTGATGGAATCTAAACAGATACACATTAAAAGGCTTAATTATGTAGATAACATAGGAGGAAATGACATACTTATCCCACCCATTATATTAAGAGGTAGTCAAAGTCCTCGTCTTTTCTTATTCATCTAAATTTTCAACAGTTTTATGGGTAAAAAGCTACATTATGAATTACTTTACTTTTACTATTGTTTTAGAGTCATTGAATGGTTTGTGGTGGAAGGAACCTTAAAGGCCATCAAGTTCCAGCCCCAATACTATAGGCAGAGATACCTTCCAGTAGACCAGGATGGTTCAAAACCGCATTCAGCCTCACCTTGAACATTTCCAGGGATGGGGCATCCACAACCCTCTAGGCAACCTATATTCTGGAGTAAAGATTTTCTTGACTTTTCCATTGATGTCCAGCATCATCACAAACCTTGTTCTTACACTCTAATTTGAAAACAGAAGATAATAGAACTATAATTGTGTGCATTTTGAATGTTAGCTCTGTTTTGTCACACAGGAGCAAGCACTTAATACTACTGCTTTGGAAATATTTGGATGTAACCCCAGACAACAGATCTGAAAATGTCAGATGTATTTGTCAGTGTTTCACATCAATATCCTGCTGTGTGGGTTTCTTTATGTTTCATTTAAACAGACAGATTCGCTGTCATATAAAACATTAGGAATCTGACTTTTTCTTTGAACAGAGAATCTTTCCAAAGCTTTGGGAGGAATTCTCATTGAAGAGCATCATAGAGAAACACACAAAAATCAGATGACTCAGTACAGAGAAATATATGTATTATTTACTGTAAACCACACCAGATTTTTGACTTTTGAGTGTTAGGAGTCAATTTGATGCTTGCTGCATCAGGTGGTGTCTTATGTTTTATCCAAATGTGGATATCCTGCTGGAGTTGTCCATCTGATTTGTCATGGCTGATTCACATTTGACTTTATGAGCCCTTCTCAAGGTGGGGTCCTTGAACCTGCCCTCAGTGTTCAGGGCTGAGTAGAGCTCATGAAGGATGGGATGAACAATGGATGTGAAAGGGCTCAACAGAGGCAGCTCTTCTGAAGCACAGGGAACAGTTAAGACTTGGAAGAAAAGGTCTGAAAAACAATTCATGGGGATTTGTTAGATCTGTCCAGTTTGCTAGAACTCAGGAAGCTTCAGGATAATACTGGACTTAGAGCAGGACTGAAGGACCTACAAGGATGATTTAGACAATCAGGATAAATAAATTTTCTTGTTTATCTTTCAAGCAGCAGAGCTGTGTTTTCTCTGTTTAAGAATTTTGTTTTTATCATTTGTGTTGGTAGAAAGCCTCATTTTAGCATCTAAAGCTGTGTTGGAAGAGCACTGGCAAAATTTCCTCAGACATCTGGCTGGCCTGAGGTCCCTTGATAGGAAAGAAAAAAAGGAAATAAAAAATACATGGCCAAGCACAGGTGGTACCACATAGCAAGCGATTCATTATTTTGCTGTAAAAAATACCTAGTTAAATGCCAAAGGTGTTGTGAGTTGCACACAGCAAGAGAGTATCAGACATGACTCTTACTAATAGTATCTGTAACAGTTCAGGGCTATTCTTCAGCAAAAATGGAAAATAGAAAAACAGTCAAAATATCAAGATGCTGAAAACACAGCCTGGGGGGGAGGGGAATGAGTAAGTAAAAGAAAAGATGTAGTTCTGCTATAGGGAGATGCAAAATGTGTCACAAAATTTTTGCAGAAGATTGGCATAATGGAGTGAGAAGGTTAAGTGAAGGTATTCCTTGAAAATTCAACACAGGTGTGATGGTATGGTAGCTTAAATCCACACCAAACATTAAAGACTGGTGAGATGAGAACTAACTAGAGTCCACACACTTCTCACTGACAAGACTTACAAACATCAGGGAAATTGTTTCTGACAGAACAGTCCTGTCTTTGCAGGAAATTGAGCAAGATATTTAAAAGCTTATTTTCCACCCTTCCTTATGGATTGGAAAGCAAGTATATTCTACCACTGTAGTTATTCTAAAAATAGAATAATAATATATGAGTAGATCTAGAATATAAGGCAACTCTGTCACTCTTACATCACAGTTTCAACATTTTTGATGTCAGTGTAAGAGAGGTCAGGCAGCAATCAAATTGTACATCTCTGATACCCGTTGAAAAGAAGAAATTGTGCTTCTAAAAGAATCCTTTCGAGTAACACAGAGTTTGGTGGTAAATACTTCTGTAAATATATAACTGAATTGCTTTCAGTTGTTGCTGCAAAAGCCATCTACGCCTTCAGCTCATGGAATAAAATGTTATTGCAAAACAGTTTAATAAAATATCTTGCTTCACTGGGATACTTCTAACTTGTGTTCTATTGGGGTTAGTTTTAAAGAATGAAAGTTTTTTCATTTATTAGCTCTGTAGTAAAGTAGCTACAGTAATTACAAAATCTTTCTTAAATTCATGTTATTATGATTATACATGGTGAACCCATTGAGAATACGCTTGCTTCCTCATGCTTTTTTTTTCTGGTTTGTACCCTAATAAAGACAGAGGGTAAAATATCCACAGCTGAGAGCCTAGTGAAATATTTCATATCGAGTTATGGGGAACTTCCCAAAGTGTGTATTTGCTGAGAATTGTTTGTGCAGTAATTTTGTTCTGCATACAAACCTTAGTATTAGACTTGTTGCATATCTGCTTTGGAAATAAGATTAAGCATTCTTTATGATTTTTCTCTAGATAGATGAGAAGTGCTAAAATTATCTTGGGGTGGGAGGGGCTAAAAAGTAAAGAGGAAAGGTTACTACTATAGGTCCTTTTGAAGGAATCTAAGTATTTGGCCTTTTACATTTAATCCTATGTTTTATTGATTGAACAGTATATAATCTATAATATTTTATCTGAAAAAAAATTCAGGTATCTTATGCTTCTGCTAGAAGCTTAAACCATTCACCTTATAAAATGTATAATAACATTCTATTCTATTTTACTCAAGAGATCAGTAACAATGTCTGATATCTGGCTAAGATGACCCAGTTTTAAAGCAGTTTCAAATAATTATTGTAATAAATCTCCGTATATGTGAAATTTGAAACACCATGAGTATACTCCAGGGCAGTCTTTCATTGTGTGTCAGGAACTATTCACTGGTTACAGAAACTTCTGAAATTATTTGAGCCTTTATCAGAGCTGTTATGCACTGTTTTAGGAACTGTAGTAATTTGAAACAGTGATTACATTGGTATGTTGCATTTACACCATCCTTTTCACTGTCATGAACTTTTTCCACAGAGCAACTCCTCCCATACATATTAATTTACTAGAAGTGATATTAACTGCCCTGATTGACTCCACTGGTTCAATGTAATCCAACGGTTGTCAGTGCTTATATTACACTGCTAGAAATAACCCTCAGATCTAAACTCTTGTTACCATCAGCCTCCAATCTAAACTCCATGGCACACAGAATTAGTGAGATGAAGTCTGGAGGCCAGTATGCAGGAGTTCTCAAATGGGGCACATAATAAATGAATAATTTTGAGGGATGGATTTAAAGAATCCATGTGAAATTCAGTAGCACCATGAGCAATGCATTTATTTAGCACCAACACAAGGAAGAAAGGGTAAACACCCATGCTGAATAGAGAGACCATCCCATTATTAAAAGTATTGAACAATGGATATAAAGTAATTCTGAGAAAATGTAGTTTGGACATTAGAATGTTATTTTTCAATAATCTTATTACTATTTTTGAAGAGGCGTTTTAAATAGAGTTGCCTGCTACAAGAAAGAAGCAACCCAGACTTTTCTTGTATTTCTGAAAGAAATCTGTTAGACGTAATTTGGAGACAAAAGAGGCACAATTCTTTAAATATTGCTAGGAAGAATTCTATAATATACTGTTATTCAGTATATATATATATGCAGGTATATATTTATTCTTCAGAGAATAATAATGACCACTGGTAAAAAAAATATTTTGAGAACACATTTTCAGCAATATAAAGTCACGTGCAAAGTTCCGTTCTACTGTAACACAAATCAAAATTTTACAGCAAACAGAGGATGGTCATAACTCATAACTTCAGAGAAAAAGGCAAATGTATAGAACAGAAATACTTTCTCTTCCTCAGAGAAAATGTAATTTTTTGTTGGATCAATCCCTGGCCTCTACAGACTTGCAAATGCATGGAATAAATTATTACTAAAACCAAGATATTTTTCTGTCCCTTACTGGCTTGTGCATGAGACAGAGAGAAAAAAAGAGACTGTATACTTAGTCAGTTGTTCAAAGGTACTTGCAATTACCTTGATTTAGCAGGGCTGCATCTAAAAGATTTCTCCTGATATCACTGAAGGAAAATCATCATATATTAATGAATATTATGACAACTATGTAAAAGATGATAAATAATATTTTAATTTATTTTTATTAGGGCTCTTGTAACACATTAGAAAGAAAACAAGATAAGTTGATTGCCATTATTTCATAAAGCTATTTAATTTAATGGATTTCTGCTGTAATGGTTGTCATAATAGTATTTAAATACTGATATGAACTACCTAATGCAGAACAAAGTGTCTTTGGCTAAGACCAGTGAGCTTGGGGTCATGAAATGAAGTCTAATATTTGATCAGTGATCTGGTGTTCAATAGCTACAACAACCTTTGAGTCAGATTTAACTTAATACAAGCCAGAAGCCACAGGACTATTAAGTCTGGCTGGGACCTGACAGAGAGGACACACCGGTGGCATTTTTTCAAGGCTCTTGTTACCATCTTGTAAAGCAGAGAAATAAATCCTCCAAAATCAGCCTGGATCAAACGCAATGTCATCAAGATTCACTCTTCTTGGGATGGGACTGGAATTATGGTCAATTAAATGGATGGTTCAGTAATGGAAACTTCACACAAAATGACAGAACATTTTTTTCCTCTTTGAAGGAAAAAAGGCAAGGTCGCTGAATTTTTCTAATGCTGTTGTATGATGTAAGGTTGTGGGAATATCTAACAAAAGTGCTGACCTTGACAAAGATTATTGCAATAAAAGGTCAGTTCATTATTACTTAAGACTGCAGAGGATGATTTATAGGTTCAAATCTAATGTAAACTATTTTTAAAATTAACATGTAAAAAGCATGGGAAAAAAAGATAATTTAACCCCATGAGATCTAAGTGAATCATGCAGATGTGGATTTGGTACATCACTTTCATATTATAAATCAGTAACTCGCTTAACATCACATATTCTTGTTATATTCATTTATTTGCATAACTCTGCTCAGTTCTACTTAGAACATTGCTATATTTCTTCAAATACATTTCTTCAAAATATATTTCTTCAAATTATGTGATGTGGCAGTACCACTTTTAATAGGTTTAGCAATATAACTGACAGTTCATTTCCAGCTTTCAGACTACAATGCTCTGGCTCAGCCCTTCAAAAAGGAAAACATGTACAGATGTGAATAGCTGCACATACAGAGCTAGAATTTTGTGGCAATTCCTGCTTCCCTCAGTCCAAAGCAAAAAGCTTTGTATCTATGCACTGTAATGTCAGCCTGGGGAGTGAGTGCACCCTTGGGCTCAGACTCCTTCGTTCTGCACACTGCACTGGACTGGCACTCAGCAGGAATTACAAGTCACCAGAAACCCATGGGGGACAGGACCCCCGAAAACACTGTGAGAGAATAGAAATGTTTCTCAGTGAGAAGCAGTAAGAACTCTAGTCTAAGTCAGCTCAAATTCATTTATGCACTATGTTTTTGTAGTTGTTGCTTAACCTTGAGTGATCTTGCTAAAATGCTTTTTTGAGTGTGCATGGCAAAGTGAAGGTATTAATATGATTTATCCACTTTAAAACTATCTAGCTCACACTATTGTTTTTGGGGTGAATCAGGCATATCTCCTTTGGTGGCAGTAAAAATATAAGCAGGTATAGCATACCTGAGTCACATAAAACATAATTACAACACCAGTGCAATAAACCCCTTACTTCTGTAAAACTAATACATAAAGATGTTATCCTAAAAGATACAAACAGCCCTGAAAATTGTAGTATCATTTCTTCAGAAACTGTTAATTTCCTTTGTAAATACAGCTCCTCATAAAGAGGCCTTAATTGATTTTGTAAGCACTTTCGATTAAAAAAACAGCTGAGGAGAATGAATGCTGAGCTCCTTTTTTTTAGGTAAAAAGTATCTTAGAATTATTTGTACAATGTATTGCTACTGGAGGCACGTTTTTCATAGCAGTTTGTGGGTCATGACTTCCACGTACAGGGTAATTCCTCAGATGGTGCAAACCACTTTAGTTCTAGTGACTTCACAACATTATGATAGTGTGAAGGGCCCTATCCCCACTGGGGTTTGGTGCCTTGTAACTCCTGCTAATAGTTACTTTCACTCAGAGGAACCTTAAAACTTGGCTCTAAATGACTAACAAAACTAGGTGATTGAACATATAGCCACCTTCAATTAAGTGTTTGACAGATTGCTACAGGAGCTCTTAGAGAGCATTGTGGACAGTTCAGGAGATTTTCCCAGCAATTTTCTGCTAAGCCCAGGTCATTTTTTATACTTAGTTATTGATAAAAATCCTGTGTAGTAAATCTAGCTGTTCCAGAGAGTCCTATTCCTGTTGCAGAAGTGAAGACATTTACACAGAGAAAATAGCTGTAAGCAGTCAGTAAGAACTGCACAGATGGACAAGGGATACTCCAAACACATCAAAGCAATGCAGAAAGGGGCTCATCCCAAGTGTATGTTTGCAAGCAAGGAAGTGCTGACTGGCCAACTTTGTGGGGAGAGCTCTCACACTTTTGCCAGGAAATCAGCATAACAAGGTGCTGATCTAAACTTAGAATAAGAAGCAAATCAGAGAATTAATAGGCTTGAATACTTCACAAGCACTGCATTTGATCAAGTAGATGAGGAAATGACATAAGCTCCACTTTGTATATTGGGACAAGAAAGAATATAAACTCTAGAATTATCTGAGGTTGACTGCCAAAATGAACTGTACAGATCCCAGGTTGAAAGTGTGTTTTAGCTTATCAGGCAAAAAAAATAAAAAGATAACCTCGGCATGTTATAAGAATATTATGACACTTTTTTAGACAATACTGAATGGTCTTAAACATTTTATACTCCTGCAGCTCCTCTCTCATTTTTTATTATACCTTTAGCTGCTTTAACAAAAGAGATGAAGATTCTACTGATAGGTATTTCCTTTATTTTAATAAAGGAATTTAAATATTTCCTTTATTTTAATAACTGTTTTAATAAAGACTGGGGCGGTGTAAAGTCCTGAAATAAATAAGTGTCTCAAAACAGCCACCCTGACAAGATGGACATCATGCTTGGGTGGGTTCCTCATTCTATAAGCCACCTGGACTCTGTTCTTGCATGGATAGTCCCTCATTTGTGTAACCACACTGATAAACTGGACCCTGGTCTTGAAAGAGCAGGCCCTCCTTTGGTGGTCATCCTGTTCAGCTGGATATTGTCCTTGCAAGGGGACCCCATCTTTGGAGGACACCCTGAAAGGCAGGGAACTGTCCTTTTTTGGAACAGGGCAGGCAAGCTTACCCTGCAGAGGCAGTGACATCTTGTGTGTGCCCCATGTAAGGCACTGAAGAGAATACATGCACAGAAATCATAGAATCATAGAATTGGCTGGGTTGGAAGGGACCTCAGAGATCATCGAGTCCAACCCTTGAACCACCGTTGCGGTTGCTAGACCATGGCACTGAGTACCACATCCAGTCTTTTTTTAAATATCTCCAGGGACGGAGAATCCACCACTTCCCTGGGCAGCCCATTCCAATGACGGATCACTCTTTCCGTAAAGAAATTCTTTCTAATATCTAACCTAAACTTCCCCTGGCACAACTTAAGTAAGGATCATTTCTCAGTCATCAAACCTGGAGGGCCCCAAGGGGAGGTGTGTACAAAATATTCAAGCCCCTCCCCCCCCCTCTGAAAAGATGGGGCCAGGTAGCATAAAAGAGGCACACTCGAAATGCTGGGTGTGTAGCCACCATCCAAGGACTACAGCTTCCTACCAAGATCATCGCTGGATCCAAGGGTGGTGATATCTTTTCTTTATCTCTCTCCCTCTCTCTCTCTCTCTTTCTCTCTGCTTCTATCCTTATCTCAGCACATAGTTTCTACCTTAAAGTTTTGCAGCCTGTGGTTTTGTTAAGTTTTGTTACTTGCAATCTGTTGTTTTGGCAGTTTCCTTAAGTTTTGCTTTGTCTGCCATCTGTAATCCATTGCTTTGAAAGTACCATTATTTCTAATTCTGCTAGTTTTAATATCACATACTTTATAATCTTACTTTTAAGTAAAACTGTGTATTGTACAAATCTCCTGGGTAATAATCTTACTCCTAGAGTACTGCACAGAGAATTCTCAAACTTAATCTTGCTGATTAAGTTGTTAAAAGAGATTAATTACTAGAGGATTGTACCCAGCTGCACCTAGGCTCCTCTTTTAAGGAGTTTAGAAAGAAAGGGGGTCCAGTCTGAATATTTCTGAGTCAAACCCCCACCTCTAGGGAACTCTACCCGTACCCACTCTGTGAGATGTAATATTTGGTTTGGGTCCCCACTTCTGGAAAGTAGTGCTCACTTTGTGAGATGTGACAGTGCTGCACTCACCTTGTGGGTTGTGACATGTGGGTTGAACTTGTATAGATGTTAGGTGCCTGTCAAGACATTATGTCACTCACCTCCTTGGCCAGGACAGAGAGGGTGGAAAAAAAGTTGGAAAAAATACCTCATGGGTCAAGACGAAGACAGTATAATAAAACAAAAACAATAGCAGCACATGGCAATAAATGGAAACAAAAGATTTATTCTCTACTTCCCATTAACAGGCAATACCCAGCCACTTTCAGGAAGGCAGGTCTTCAGAACATATAGCATTTCTTCTGGAAGACAAATGTCATAATGACAAATGCCCCTTTCTCCTCCTCCCTGCTCTTAGCTTTTACTGCAGATATATTATATGAAATATCATGGAATCACATCAAAAAAACACAGAATGGTTTGGTTTGGAAGGGACCTTAAAGGTCATATAATTACAATACCACTGCTATGGGCAGTATTACGGTCCAAGGTAACATTAAAATTTATTTTTGTTTTGGATCCATGAAAAAAAGTCCAACTGTAGAAGGGTTGGGTGCAAGCAGATTTTATTTGACAATTGAAACAGGCAAAAATGTAGAGCCAGGCAAAAGAGGGAGAGAAGAAAAGAAGATATAATAGAGAGAGAGAGAGAGAGAGAGAGAGAAAAGTAGAGAAAAAGGATAAGAAAGTGGGAAGAAAGAATCAGAGAGACAAAGAGAGAGAGAGAGAGAGAGAGAGTCATCACCAGGGGCCCAGCTGTCCATGTAGCAGTGTGAGAAGAGGCAGCTCCACTTCTTTCAGCAACACTCACCAAGCCATATTCTTACCCAGAAAGGTTGGACAAGATGATCCCTGAGGTCCATTCCAACCTGGCATTATATGATTCTTTCTCTTTTTGAAGTATAATTCACAGTTGGAAAAATGAGTGGTGTATCTTGTGTCCTGTTAGGTGATGGGGGGAAGATGTTTAGGGAAATAAAGAAGTTTATGATGATAATAGGAAAGAAGTACAATTTCAGTATAAAGGACAACACTGCACTGAGGGCCAGAATCTTCCCCTATCCAGTTTTAGAAGTTTAGGGCCCTTACTAAGACAAGATGAGGACTATTTTCTAGAGGTGCTTTCACATTCCTTAAAATGGTATCAAGGAGACCTGTCATTGCTTTGAATTTAAATTTAATAATAGTTCTGGAAGAAAAGAAGATATAAATTGTTATTGAGGAAGGTGGCTTCAGGCAACTGTTAATTAAGCAGATGTAAACCTTCCCTGTGAGAACAGCATGTTAAAAACCCAGTGAACTACAACAGTGTTCAATAAAATTAGGATGTTCTGCCAACATTCGTACCCTTGGGATACAGCAATAAATAAACCAAATTGGCCTATGATTATGTTCTGTGTGATACTTCATATGACTTGGCAATAAACTTTGAGACTTCAAGCACATGCTTACAACAACAAATCAGTACTGTGGCTGATTCAAGTTCCTGATGTGGTATTTCTTTGATAAGGTCAAATCATTGGATGCTTAATATTCTCTTCAATGTTTAGGTGCTTTAACAGAATGCTAGAAGGGGCACTAAAGTAGGAAACAGACAGACCACAGGTAATAAAAAGCATTGATGAATTTGCTATATGCTGACAGGGTGGGGACAATAAAGTATGACAAATCTGTGACATTTTGAATATTAACTGGGAAGCCAAGTGTATCTCTGGAAGAGAAAAAGAGAAAGCCTGATCCAGAAGGTGACTTATGATGGAAATCAACACCATGTGAAATCATCTACACTGTTACAAGAATTAGCTAGCCATGTTAGTAGAGGAAATGGTATTCTATCTTCCTTTAAGGAAGGAGGAAAGCCATTAAAAAAACAACCAGCTGTTGCCCAGTACAAATATCTTTATCAAGAAGATAGTTCCTTAAGTATTTCCTTTACTTTTCTTCTATACTCCTATTATGATCTACCTTATTGGTTGATGTAATCTAAAATTAGGTCCAGTGCAGGATGGCAGCTCAATGGTTGGCAACAAAGAATGAGCAGTTCTGTGTTCCTTATACACACTGGGTTTCCCACTGCTCTCAAGGTCAATTCAGGCCTCTGGAACCTCACCCCTAAAGTTTCCCACCTCCCTCAAGGATGATTCAGTCTCCAGGAATTTCACCTGTCAGGAGGGTCCTCTCATCCCACTGAAAATCCTTGGCCAGTTTGCTGGCTCCAATGGGAGTCTAAGCCCTGATATTCCATTTTCCATATTGTCATTTGAGGCAGGGGAATTCAAAATTCCACTGAATGGAATCTCACAACTCCTCTCTCGGAGCTCAGTGGGGCAGCAGGTGTTTCTTTCTTTCTTTCTCTTTAGTGCCAGTTAGCCTTTGGTTATAATTCTACAATACAAATAAATACTTGGCAAGTTGTTAATATTTTTGAATGAAGATAAGGGAAAAATCATCACTGTGAGCATGGTTTAGTACTGGGAAATACTGCCCAGAGAAGTTGTGGAATCTCCATCAGGGGAGATCTTCAAACTCTCAGGTCAGGGTCCTGAGAAACTAGATATGTCTTTGAAGTTAGCCATTCAAGCCATTACCTTAAACTAGAGATTTCTGGAGTTACCTTTCAAAGTAAATCCTTTCATGATTTTGTAACTTCAGTCAAAAACCTGGTAAGTGAAGGTGCAAGGTATCTTCAGCTGAGAAACAGTCTCCTTTGTCAACATTGTCTCCTACTTCTGAAGTTTCCAAATAAATGCCAATTCATTCTGTGTATCTGGGGACCTCTATAAAACAGAAGAAAGACTTCTGAAGATACATTTTTTTCTGATGCATATAGGAAAAGAAGCACTTCAGCAAAAAATGACTGCCATAAAATGTCACTAGCAAAGATTGCTGAGATGCAGTTTTCTATTTCAGACTGTTATTTCAGCATCTGATGTAGCAACTAAGCTCTCCATTGGACTTCAGAACAATCACAAGGTTATAATCTTGAGTGTACTGATACATACAGTTTCACTGCTGACATATAAGTACCCTATAGTTCCAGATCTGGTCACTCTGTTGCTTCTATAATGTTCTTTGCACAGCAGAACAGTAGCACAGTGACAAAGCAAATTATATCACTGTGTACAGGAAAGCCTTTTTAAGTACCAGAAAAATTGTCAAGAAAAGGCCATGAACTTGCCCAGAGTAATAAGCTCATCTACACAGACCGTCTAGCAAGATGACTTGTAAATCTCTCTAGAGAGTGAATCTGTACTGCCCTAAACACTGCACTATGTCAGTAAGAACTAGTTAATGTAACAGACAAGGAGAGTTCTTCAGTGGGGAAATTTTCCAACTCTCATGATTATAGCAGTACATTTAAAATCATAGTACTGAACACAAAGATGCCTTGCTTGAAAGATGTGTCAGCAGGCAAGGTGTACATACGTGGCATTCTCTTCTTTGCAGAGACAGAATAGGTAATTTTGATGCAACTCTGACTCAGCTATTAAGCAGTAATTAATTGTATCCTATCTTAGGTTTCTGCCCAAAATATTTGACAGGTGAGAAAGAAGGTCTAAAAAAAGAATGGATTGCTGTAGAGATAAAGTAAGCCTGGGATTAAATAACAAGATAGCCTTTCCTTTCTGGTGTCAGACTCACTCACTTTCACTGCCTATGTTCCTTGGTCGGAAAATTATAACCTCAAGAAGGAAACAGTAACATTGAGAATAAGGTTTCTAAGCCCTGAACTAATCAGAGAATAACATATAGTACCTTTACAGTACAAGAAAATGGCAGCTAATGACAGCAGGGGAAGTATTCAGACAGACTGGTGAAGAGTGTCCTGAAAGTTAAAATATGCCAGACTAACACAACCACCATCTAAAACAAAATAACACTTTTTGTTAACATAGGGAAAGCAATGGATGTTGTTCACCTGAACTTGAGCAAATATTTTGACGGTTTGCCTCAGCTTTCCCCTGGAAAAGCTGACAAGATACAGACTGGATGGGTGGTCTGTGAGACAGGTAGGAAATTGGCTAGCAGGTTGGACTCAAAGAGTGATAATCAATGGGTTTTACTCAGGCTAGCAACTTGACACAGGTGGGGTCACCCAGGGTTTGATACTGGACCTCACACTGTTCAACGCCTTCACAAATGACTTGGGTGATGGGATTGAAAGAACTTTCACCAAGCTTGGTGATGACACCAAGCTGATCACATCAGAAGGGTAAGCCATCTTACAGAGACACTTGGGCAGACTAGAAGAGTAGGCTACCAAGAACAGCCTGAGGTTTAAGGAAGACAAGTGTTAAGACCAGGGCGTGGGGCAGAATAACCAGAGAGCCCGGCACAGGCTGGGATCTGTGTGGCAGGGGAACATCCAAGCTGGAAGGGAAGTACGGGTCTTGGTAGACAACAGGATAAACACGAGTCTGCAATGTGCTTCTGCAGCACATTTATAAATAAATAGAACCCTGGGCTTCAGCCATAGAAGCATCACCAGTAGAGGTAGACACGTGGTCTTTCCACTTTACTCAGGGTCTGTCAGGCCACATCTGGAGTACTGTGTTCAGTTCGGTGTCCATAATTCAAGAAAGAATTGAACAGAATAGAGGGGGTCTGAAGGAGGGCTGTGAAAAATTATTAAATTATTGGAGAACCTGCCCTGTGGGGAAGACTTAAGGAGGTAGATTTTTTCTCCCTGGAGAAAAGAAGGCTGAGCGTGGACTTCATCACAGTATTACAGTGTTTAAAGGGTGGAGGATCTCTTTTCTCAAGGAGTCACGTGGAGAAGAAGTTGCACTTAGGGATGTTTTACCTCAACCGAAGGAAGAATTGCTTTGCAGTAAGAATGGTCATTCACCAGAACAACACCCCCAGGGATGAGGTGAAGTCCCAGTTAATGAAGGTTTTCAAGATGCAATCAGACAGTGCTAGATAACCTCATCTATGTTCACTTTCCCATGAAAGACTGGATCAGATGATTTTTCATTCCAATCTGGGCTCTTCTGTGATTTTATAAGAAAGGAAGGAAGTCAGACTTGGTGGTTTTTGTATGCCATGTATGTTTTACCCTAGACAATCACAGTAAGTGCCTTTCATCTTACAGTTTGCAGCTGTATCCAGCATATAAACCAGTCTGCTGAGTCCGTCACACTGTGCATCTTGCAAAATCTTACAGATTCCTTTTGAAAGAAGTCTATGCTCACTTTCATCATGGTATTCTTTACTTACCTATTTGTCACTTAAAGTGGGGACATAGTTTTTCAGCTGAACTTCTTGAAAATCTGCCTTTAAAGTGTCTCAGAAGTACTTCAAAGAGAGGCCAGACTTCCCTTCTTTGAATTTCAGTTTGCTCACAGGAGTTGTGTGGCTGTTTCAAAAATTTCTCTCTGAATTATATCGAAATCATGAGAGTTAGATTTTTTTGTATTCACTCTTTACAGAATACACTGACTTCTCAATCAGTCAAATTCTAAGGAAGGCCAAGATGTCACTAGCAGGCTGACAGCAGATATATGCATTTTCTGCTTCCAAATCTCACATGTAGATAGTAGCTAGCTAAGAGTAGCAGTTTTTCATTGATTCAAGACATTTCACAAATATCATGTGGATTGCCAGCATGGGAGAGATAAGCTCTGCTGTAATCACTGAAAACTTGTAGGGAAAGTGAGGTCACCAGGAAAAGAAGGATTTATATATATATATGTCAATAAAGAGCTCATCTATGAAGAAAAAAGGTATCTCCTGCTATGTAAGAAAAGCTGACATGCTCTTTTCCAGGAGTTGGCTTGGTTCTAAGTCCCCAACACAAGAAGGACATGGAGCTTCTTGGAGTCTGGAGAAGGGCCACAAAAATTGTGAGAGGGCTGGAGCACCTCTCCTAGGAATACAGGCTGAGAGAGTTAGGGTTGTTTAGCCTGAAGAAGAGGAGGTTCCAGGGGGACCTTATAGCAGCCTTCCTGTACCTGAAGGTACCTGCAGGAAAGATGGGGAGGGACTTTTCACTGGGAAAAGAAGTAGTGGGTTTAACTGGTTTTAATCTAGAGGGTAGATTTAACTTCGAAATTAGGAAGAAATTCTTTCCTGTGGGAGCAGGGAGACACTGTCACAGGTTTCCCAGAGAAGTCCAGTGGCTGCTCCCTCCCTGAGAGTATGTAAGGTCAGGTTGGATGGGGCTTTGAGCAACCTGGTCTGGTGGGAGGTGTCCCTGCCCCTGAAGGGGAGGGTGTAACTAAATGGTCTTTGAATTCCTTTCCAACCAAAATCTTTCTGTGATTCTATGATTATATGAAATTAAACAGTATAAATGGCACAATACATGAATATATAATGACAAAGCACTGATAAATATTTTGTATAACATTTAATATTTTTTCCTGCTTTACTAAAAGGACCTTGTTTTTCCTTAGCACATGATTTTGAGTGTAGGACATTAAATTAAACAAAATTCACAATCCAATGAGATCATGAGAGATATTTATGTTTCCTGTGTAAATGAGTCTTCCAAAGGGTCATAATATGTCACATAATGTGAAGTTGGAGGTTGTCTATTATTAAAATTAACCAATAAGAAATAATTTTTCCTAAGAAAAATATAAGATTGCCTATAAAAGAGTGGAACATATGATCATCTTAGCTGGTGTTATCTATCTTTGAGAGGTAGGTTGAAGCTGATACTCTAGATGAAAGTGAAGTCCTGGGTAATACAACAACCTATTGTGGGATAATAGAATGAAGTGAATGGGACTTCCTTCCTGACCTCTACAGGCAATTAGCTTCCTCCCTGCAGTGTGAAATTTAATAACCTGTGTCATTATATTTCCTTGCATAGCTAGAATGCTAATTTTATTAATATTAAATTCAATCAGTCTTGAGTTGAAAAACTGCTTCCAGCAGGTCACGAAGTGTTCATGTTAAAGAAATTACTCTGTTTTATTCTACTGATGGGCTTATGGATAACACTTTCTGTCAACACATTTTGGGGGAAAAATATTGAAATGATTTCACAAGGAGTTGAACAATCTGCAGTGATTTAAAGAAATATAAGGTGAAACTAGTTTAAGCAGATGAATAGCTACCTACCAAACTGCTGAGGAGAACGTGGAGATTTTAGCAAATTTGTCACTACAGTAATTTCAAAGTCATGTGGAAAATGTCCATTTTTTCATGGCGACACTATCTTAGGAAGTGGCAATTCAATACAGTGCTCAGTTCCAGTCTGCCTCTCACTGACTGGAGAATGTGTTCTTAAAAATAACAGAAATGTTCTAAGCATGCTTTACTACACTGACAGATGCTTTGGTGGACATGCGAAGTAGCGACCAGAGAATTTTGATAGTCAAGTCTGAAAAGAGGCAGTTACATTTTTCCAGGGTAAATCTTGAGATAGATTTTCTGACACTGCCTGTAATTTTTTTGTGTACCCATGGCAAGATACAGGCAACTCAGACTGATTAATATTTTGCTTCCCACAAGCAGCAAGGGCTTGGAAATGACCACTGCAGCAGCCTTTGCAGGTTTGTGCTGTTTGTCACTGGAGGTACAAACAAGTAATGTGTTTTCTCAGAATGATAACTTTTTCCCCTATAAAAATTTATTCCCTTTACATTTAATTACTCCATTATTAGTACAATGGAAAAAAACCCACAAAAACCAACCAAACAAAACCAACCAAAATACAAAACACAGCCACGGCACAGGGACAGTTTTCTGTTTTTCAAGTATTCTACACAAAGTACTTCGGTTGTTCTTTTCTGTCTTTAGAGACAGAGCCACTATGAATTCCTTCTTGCTTTCTCTAGTTTTTCTTTATTATTCCAGATTCTTTCACAGGCTTGTGTTTTTCTGAAACTTGAAATTTGTGTAGTCATATAGCATCCAGAGGTGAATTTGAACTAACAGTGAACCAATGTGCTTCACGTGGGTCCCTGCGTAGTTGCCATAGATTGTTCTTTCTTTCAATAGAAGCTTTTCCCAATTTCCTTCTCCATTTCTTGCGAGTTTGTTAAAGGTTTTTTAGCACAATGTGTAGCACCTTGCATTTAGAGATACTAGAGTGCAGTAACAACATAAACCTTTCCAGTGGTGACAGAATTCTTCCTCCTGTTGTTTCTGTTAGAATGCTTTCCAACAAATACAGTAACACTTCATCTTAATAATTTTTATTTATAAAATGAGGGGAAAAGCATGCTGGCTTGGCATGTTTTATTATCATTCTGATTGCAATGTCAATCTGCGAAATACTGACTATAATTTCTACAAATCTCACTGAATCCTTTACAATTATCTAGATCCCTAGATCTAGATCCCTGATCTCTAGATCAGGATGTAAGGCAGTGTTATGCATTTCATAGAATCATAGAATCATAGAATTAGCCGGGTTGGAAGGGACCATCTAGTCCCTAGATGATCTAGAGATCATCTAGTCCAACCCTTGACCCACCGGAGCAGTTGCTAGACCATGGCACTGAGTGCCACATCCAGTCTTTTTTTAAATGTCTCCAGGGACGGAGAATCTACCACCTCCCCGGGCAGTCCATTCCATAGCCTAATCACCCTCTCCATGAAGAAATTCTTTCTAATATCTAACCTAAACCTCCCCTGGCACAACTTAAGACTGTGTCCTCTTGTCTTGTTGAAGGTCGTCTGTGAAAAGAGTCCAGTTCCCACCTCGCTACAGCCTCCTTTCAGGTAGTTGTAGGCAGCAATGAGGTCTCCCCTGAGCCTCCTCTTCTTCAGGCTGAACAGCCCCAGCTCTCTCAGCCTCTCCTCATAGGGCCTGTGCTCGAGTCCCTTCACCAGCCTGGTTGCCCTCCTTTGGACCTGTTCCAGGACCTCTACATCCTTCTTAAACTGAGGGGCCCAGAACTGGACACAGTACTCGAGGTGTGGCCTCACCAGCGCTGAGTACAGGGGAAGAATCACCTCCCTGGACCTGCTGGTGACGCTGTTTTTGATACAGGCCAGGATGCCATTGGCCTTCTTGGCCACCTGGGCACACTGCTGGCTCATGTTCAGTTTCTTGTCGATGCAGACTCCCAGGTCCCTTTCTGCCTGGCTGCTCTCCAGCCACTCTGTCCCCAGCCTGTAGCGCTGCATGGGGTTGTTGTGGCCAAAGTGCAGGACCCGGCACTTGGCCTTGTTGAACCTCATCCCGTTGGAATCGGCCCAGCTCTCCAGTCTGTCCAGGTCCCTCTGCAGAGCCCTCCTGCCTTCGAGTTGGTCCACACTTCCTCCCAGCTTGGTGTCATCTGCGAATTTGCTGATAATGGACTCAATCCCTTCGTCTAAGTCGTAGATAAAGATATTAAACAGAACTGGGCCCAACACTGATCCCTGGGGGACACCGCTAGTGACCGGCCACCAACTGGATGCAGCCCCATTCAGCACCACTCTCTGGGCCCGGCCCTCCAGCCAGTTCCTAACCCAGCACAGGGTGCTCCTGTCCAAGCTGTGGGCTGACAGCTTTTTCAGGAGAATGCTATGGGGGACGGTGTCAAAGGCTTTGCTGAAATCCAGGTAGACCACATCCACCGCCTTCCCCTCATCCACCAGGCGGGTCACCTGATCATAAAAGGAGATCAGGTTGGTCAGGCAGGACCTGCCCTTCCTAAACCCGTGCTGGCTGGGTCTGATCCCTTGCCCATCCTGCAGGTGCTGTGTGATTGCACTGAGGATGATCTGCTCCATAACCCTGCCAGGCACTGAGGTCAGGCTGACGGGCCTGTAGTTTCCCGGGTCCTCCTTCCGGCCCTTTTTGTGGATTGGCGTGACATTCGCCAACTTCCAATCGTCTGGGATGTCCCCAGTGAGCCAGGACTGTTGGTAGATGATAGAGAGAGGCTTGGCGAGCTCTTCTGCCAGCTCCCTCATCACTCTTGGGTGGATCCCATCCGGTCCCATAGACTTGTGGGGGTCCAAGCAGCTCAAGAGGTCCCTGACTGTGTCCTTCAATATTACAGGGGGGCTGTTTAGATTTTTATCACCTTCTATAGGCTCCAGAAGCCTGCTGTCAACAGGATAACCTGTCTTTCTGTTGAAAACTGAGGTAAAGAAGGTGTTAAATACCTCAGCAAGGTATTTTGGTTTACTCCATTCCATGTTAACTTCATTGTTCTTACAGTAGAAAGTAGGTAATAACAATTTACCCCCTGTTCCCAGTGAGATTGCTTTAATATCAGAGCTCTGAGGTGTGTCAAGGAAGCCCCATTTTGATTCATAACTGAGAGATCTTGATCTGGTGACTTGGTCTCAGTAAATGTGCCAAGGATACATGATGGTAAGTTTCCTCCAGAAATAATTCCACCACAGTTTCTTCCCATTTCTGGTCTGAAGCAAATCTAAAACTGTTAAAAGTATATTAATTGGAACCACCAATAAAAAAAAAAGAGAAAAATATATTCCTTCAGCTTTGAGAAGAAACTAATGGAGGTCACCAGAAATAGAGTTATTTTATAATTATATTTTTTGTTTCCTGCCAAAGAAGTATACCCAGGCTGGGTGAAAATTATTGTATATGGAGGTAAAAAGTGCTCAAAGTATCCTATTATATAAAAAAGTGAAGCGGAGGTGAAGCATGGCACAGCTTACCTAAAATTAATAGCGAAGCAGGAACTGGAAAAATACTTCTTAGCTTTTAAATGACCTTGTTTAAGCTAAAATAAATCCAAGAAGTGCTTTTTTTGTTATTAAATACTTTGACCATTTTATGAAGTTTAATATATGTGAAAATCTTCAAACAAATTAGCTGTAAATCTGAAGAGCATTTCATATTGAAACAGTCAAACACCTGTATAATTTGATATCACAGACGAATTTTTTAATTAAAAACTGCATCCATCTCTATTTCTGTCTTTTCTGAAAGGAAATTTTCTGAGGCAAATTCTGGTTGTTTTTTCGATATTTTTCAGTCTTTTAATGAAACTGAAACATTTAAATCAAACATTAATTCTATCTATAACAGCAGTTATGAAACCTTGCTCACTTCCGAAGTTGGATTCTCTGATGTCTGATACGAATGAGACAGACTTTCTTGTGCTAAGAGCTCTGTTCCACTTATTTCTACAACCTCTGTAGGAAGGCTTTGGTTTTAGTATCTTAGATCAGTTCAAAAAGTACAAAGGACATTTGTGCACCTGCAGTCATAGGCTGTAATTGCTTAGGAAGTTAGGTTCACATCTGTAATTTGGATGTCTTCCAAGAGAAAATCGTTTTTTAATAAAGCATTTTCAGCTTTTTTGTTGTTGTTTTGCAGTTTGGTAAGATTTTTTTAGTTTTTATTGGGTTTTTTGGGGGTTTTTTTGTTTGGTTGGTTGGTTTGGTTTTGTGTGTGTGTGTGTGTGTGTGCGTGTATGGTTTTGTTTTTTGTAATGATTAAAATTTTTTTAATGGTTGTTCTTTTCTTGAACTGGAATCTTACTATATCTTTATTGGAAGAAAACTTCAAAAAATTTCAGGGGTAAAAAAGATTTCATGGTATGTAACTATTACAAACACCTCTCTGACATTGTGGTGTTACAGAAGAGGAGATGGAATATGTGACCTTTAGAGCGTCAGTCATTTTTTAACTTAATTGGAAAAATCTCAGAATAGCTCTAGAGGAAAATTCTTTCAGAGCGTTTTATGACTAGAGTTTTAGTATTAAGTCTAAGAAATTGATGTATTTGAAGAAAGAGGTCACAAGTGAAGGAGAACTTGAAGATCTGTATGACTGTAGGCAACAGAGACTTATTACACACTCACATTAATCTTTTCAAGTGACATGAAATTGCATGAAAACAGGTTTGCAATCATAGTACTATAGTTCAATGATCAGTAAATACTTGGGAAATGTTCCTTGTAATGCTGAAGTGTTGAATATGCTCTTGAAAGAATTTTAAAACAACTGTAAAAGGCAATGCAAACAAACAGAAATGAAGTCAGTGATGTACCAAAGGTATAAAACAGAAATACATGTTGGCCTGATTTCCAGCAAGGTGAGTGATGAAGTCCTCACTGAATTTTTGATTACAGTGAACTTCTACGGATAAAATGTCTCAGTTACAACATATGGCCAGGTTTTATCTCAAGTCAGGTCACCACTATACTGCCTCTCAAACCGAGTGAGACTAATCTGAAGCATAATGAATGTTAGTTGAAAGTCATACTGTTGAGGTTTTCCATTATTATTAAATTAAGACACTGGAAATTGAAGCGATTGAATGCTTAATTTAGCAGTTGAATACTTAATTTAGCAGTTGAATTCTTAATTTAGTTCTCTGAGTGTTACCTATTCTATCTCTATCCTCTTTTTTGTAAATATTTTTTTTCAAAAACATAATTTAATCCTCATTGTTAGAAAGAGCAATTGCCTCAATGAATATTCCCATTACACTAAAGATAAGAAAAGTCCTATTATATTCTCACTCCTGAGACAGCAACAGGGCTACTAGGGTTCCTTTCAACATTATTTTTATTTTATTTTTTAAAGGAGAGAATATTTTCTGAAATACAATGATTTATCAACAGACTCTAGAACAGAGAAGGAAAGTGATTTCTTGCTAATATTTATCACAAAAATCTGTGTAATTCTGATGGAAGATGTTGACAATAGAGATGGTACTGAACTGTATCAAACTGAAGGGTAAGAAGCATGCAACAGTAAGCACCCCTGGCAGACTCGCCGATTCTTTTCTGCCCACTGCTATAAATTTTCAATGTGGTTATGAACAAATCATTTAGAAAAGGACTGTGGTCCTTTTATGTAGAGTCTGGACTTTATATAATACATGACTGGTTTTGCTTCAGGTACAGCTGGAAGGCACTGGTCACGTTCATATGGCAAAGTGTATTAAAGGTAAACTTCTAACAAGTGCTTAGACCTATTAAGTGGAAAAACATGGAAAATACAGAGAAATTCTTTACCTTTGTTTACAGGGAGTTTGGGAAAGGTTTTTGCCCAGTGCACCACCGATGTAGGTTAATAATGGAACAACTATGGGTCACCATTAGAGCAGAAGCACTGCTTCAGTCTTCTGCATAGGGTTCAGTGAAAAAAAAATCAGTGCAATCAGGTCATAGAATCATAAAATCATAGAACAGAATCATGCCCTCTGGTCTTTTCACCATCTTCGTTTCCCTCCTTTGGACACATTCTAGTATTTTTATGTCCTTCTGGGAGGCCCAAAACTGCACAGTACTCCAGGTGAGGCTGCACCAGTGCTGATTACTGTGGGACAATCACATCTTTCAACAGATTAGCTGTACTGTGCTTAGTGCACTCCAGGGTATACTTAGCCCTTTTGGCCACCAGCACAAATTTTTTACTTATCTTGGGGTTATGCTCAAGCAAAATCCTCAGATCCCTTTCTGCAGCACTGCATTCTAGGTGTCTGTTTCACAGTCCATACAAATATCCAGGCTTACACTATTGCAGATGCAGAATCCACCATTTGTCCTAGTTAAATTTCATATGGTTGGTGATAGTCCAGTGCTCTAATCTATCAAGATCTCTCCATAAGACCCCTCTATCCTTGAGGGACTTAACAGCTCCTTCTGGTTTTGTAATGCTGAAAAACTCATTTAGTGTGCACTCAACTCCAGTGTCAGGTCCCTGTTGAACCCCATTTTTACTCTGAGAATTCATTGTTTAAAAAATGCCATAAGCCATCTGAAAAAAAGTTAGAAGTTGTGTTAGCTTTATACTTACGGTTTTATCACTGTGCATCATTTTTATTATTAAGACAGCAATGGATTAAGGTGTAAACCTGCAGGTGCAGGAGAAGGATTCATTACGGTGTTTGCAGAAGGTGCAATAACATCCGAAGCATGACAGTTTAGAGAGTTCATGTCATTTATGTTCAGAGCTCCAAGGAACATTGCTCTTTTCTTTTGATGTTAAGTAATATTCACAGGAGATTGGACAAGGATCAGTGGAGAATACACCTTATATTTGTACTTAAAATAAAAGCCATGAAAAAGAGCAACAGTAAATAGAATTGTCAGCTTGGTGCTAAAGAATTCCTTACCTAAATATGATTATTTACATCTTAATTTTCCATAGGAAAATCATAAAGTATGCAGAGGTACTGATTACATCTGAATTTTTTGTAGAAAAGTCAGCAACAATGCACGGATAAGAAAAGATAAATACTGATAAATTACCTGCTATCAAAAAGCTGAGGATTTCTTCTCCCCCTTGTTTATTTCCCTTTGCAGCCAGTGCAGGACCAGAATTTCCCATGTAGTTCTGCCTAGCCTTCTGAATATACATGTTCTTGCAAACGTGTTACAAATTCTGAGGGGATCAAAAGATGTAAAGAGTGATTTATCTGCGCAGAGAGGATAAGGAGAATGACATCTAAAACCTGAAATATTTGTCTGACATTTATGACTCAAATAGAATGTTATCTGTTCTTTTGTTTCTTTAAATTGTTTTATTTAATAACTATGAAAACAGCCCATGATAACCTTCTCTGTGTCTGCTAACACTGCAGGAAGCAAACTGTATTAATAAAAACACACAATTATATATTTAGGCAAATTCATGTTTTTCATAAAGTGCTAGCAGCAAGCTCAATGTTAAATGTGTCCCCCAGCTGTGACATTAATAGTTAGTTTTATATTTACATATATTTCACGAAGTTGGTGCCTGATATGCAAGCCTCCCCCAGTTCCCCAAGCTGATCTTGCAAAGTATAATAAAATTAAATAAAAACAGGAATCTAAGCCTCTGCCAACTTTAGCACCTTCCCAGCCCTAAAAAAGGAACGGGAACATCACTACTGATTTTCAGCAAGCAGAACTTAAATTACATGACGATTAACAGCAGCAACACAAACTTCCTACATCAACCTGGTTAGCCTGTAGTTCTAATTCAAACTTGGCAATTTCTCTTAGCCTTGGGTAATATACCCCTGGGTACTGATGCATCGTGATGCAAAGAATGAGAAAATGTAACAGAACACTGTCCTGAGGGTCTGTTCTCCCTCTTTCTCTGTTAGTTATGAGTTCCTGGATTCTTGCTGTGTCAGATCTAGATTTGGAAGAGAGCTTTGTCTTAGGTTTATTTTCCAGTACACCAGGTAGCTGAACCCCATGAGTCAACAGCTACATAAATGCTATGTAGCCTTATGAGTAGCACAGCTGAATAGGTGAATGCAGGGATTTGTCCTAAACACATCTTACCCAAACATTGTCAGTAGATGTCTGTGGAGAACATACAGTTGCTTTTGATACATGAGTGCTAAGGAAGAAGATTCCCACTGATCTACCAGCCCTATTCACAGGCATTTTATTAATACCTGCCATATATTCAGCCAACACACGCAAACTCAAAAATGCTGATGCACGTGGATGAGACATTTAGTTCAGAAAGACGAAAAGATGGAAGGAAATACATATCAAGATCAGGTCTCTTTGTAGTCCTATGGATGATGCAGGACATTTACAGGAAGAGAAATTTAAGATTTGTCCAGAGAATCATTGTCTAGCTAGAGTAAATTGGCAGCTGCTGAGTCAGCAAACATGGGTAGATATACATCAGGCCTAAGTAAGTTCTAGGGAACCAGAGGTACAAATGTTAAAGTAATGATTATATAGAAACAGCAGGTAAAATAAAAACTTTTCATGATTAGTTCTTTGAGTTAGTCCTATATATCTTGGATGTGGTGTTTATGCCCATCTAGCCCCACATTGCCTATTGTTTTATTCCACAGATTATTAATAAAATGCTGTGCATATACAAAAATATGAGATGAAATAAATGCTTGTACACATAAAGATTTTAGAAAATTTCTTTCAATGCAGAACTGTGTACAAACCAGTAGTAATTGCATTAGTGGTGTATGAATGTGTTCCAGTTATGCAAATGCTCTCTTGAACAGACAGATACAAAAGTCTGGGAGAAAGAAACGAACAAAAGATGTGTAACTACTTTGGATTCTGAATCTCGTCTGAATATGCATATTACCGATCCTTGCTAAACTCTGATCCTGTCTCTTTTATGGTGGAATAAGCATGCTGATAAAAGGAGAAAACAGTGAACCCTAAGTTAAATATGCAAAGGACTCCAACCTTCACCTATAACATTTTCTGGAAACAAAGGCCTACTGAGACCAGACACATTTGTACAACTGTTTAGCTTTTCAAGACTGCTTTATCTGTACTGCTGTAGAAAACAGTGCTCTAAGGGGGTGCACTTTTGTACTGTCTGAGCCAGGTTTTTCATAATAGAATGCAAAAAGTGTGAGACTGAGAAAACAGAGAAATAAGGAGAGGAAACACAAAGACGTGCAAAGAATGGAGAGACAGAAGGAGCTAAGGCTCCATTCATGTGTGGAGTTGGGTGAATGGGTGAAGTCAGTGTAGTATATATTAGATTTTTGGGTACTTGTCTTTTTTCTCATTCTGACTGGGGTAGCCTGGAGCTACAAGCAGTTGATTTGGGAACTGTGAAATAAGACTCATTTCTGCCAACTTAGTCAAGGTTGGCTGCAACTGATGTCAACCTGTGCTTTTTCCAGGCAACCCAACCCACTGTAAGGTCTCCCTTTTTTTAATCCCAAATAGTATAATGTGAGAAATTCTGTCTCTAACTTTCTCACTCATTTGACTATTTTTAGTGTGATTCTAATTTACTCTAGGTTTTTATTTTATCATTGGTTCTGTTGAAACATTTTGGGAATGTCAGCAGTAGGGGTTATTTTGTTCAGTCTAATTCAGTTAGTCTGTATTTATTTTTTTCAGCTTTATATAGCTTTATATAACAGCATCATATGGACTTTTTCTAGGTCACAATGAAGCTTATGATAGCTTACAACTACCCACAAGGCTTTCTCAGAGGCAATGTTTTCTGCCAGCTATGCATGGATACCATTCTTTTAAACAGGTCATATGTGGCCATACTAAAACTCAGAATGCTTATTAATTCTCCTCTTTATTTACTGTTCCTTCAGTTTTTGTGTCATCTACAAAATATATTAGTAACTTCTAATCAATGATAAAAAGGATAAAAAACATTTTGCTAAAAATCAGGTTCAGCAATTCTTCTGCTTTCTCCATCCTACTCCTAAATCTTCCTCTAGAATGATCAGATCTTTTGAGGAGAAAAAGCCATCTGAATTTCCCTCTATAAAAAACTACATGATATGGCCACACTTAACATCAAAGACCAGAGTGGCTGAGGTTGATACGGACCTCTGGAAGTCATCTGGTCAAGCCATGCTCAGTCAGGGCCACCTAGAGCAAGTTAACCAGCACCATGTCCATAAGGTTTTGGAATTTTTCCAAGGATGGGGATTCTACAACAAGAAGATCACCTCTTAACCTTCTCTTGTCCTGGCTGAGCAGTCCCAGCTCTCTCATCCTCTCCTTATAGCAGAGAGTCCCAGTTCCTAAATCATCTCTCTGGACCTTCACTGGACTCTCTGCAGTACCCCCATGCCTCTTCAGTATCACCTCCTTCTAGCTGCTGGCAATGCTTCACCTCAGGCATTTCAGGATATCATCAGCTTTCTTTGTGGCAAGTGCACATTTCTGGCTCATGTTCAACTTGGTGTCCACTAGGACCCCAAGGTCCTGTACAAATCACAAAGACAGTAAGTAGTTCAGGCAGCTGTGAAAGGATCTGCTCATAATGATGAGTCAGTAAAGGCAAGAGCTTCAGAGTACTGGCTGTAAGTGTATGATTCCTGAAGGGCTTTTCTGACATCTAATAGCATCACATTCAGAACAAGATCAGCCCTCCCTAGAACAAGACATTGTGTAGCTGTGAGATGATGAATTGTCTCAATGGTCCTCAATATTTTGTTAATTAACAGCAAGCATTTTCTCTTGGTGAGGAAGAAATCTTTTAAAATGTAAGCATTTGGGTTTAGATTCTGAAATAAAGTCACACTAATATAATTCTGTCAACAAAATGTGTATTATCTAGCTATCAAGGGTCATATTGAAAGAATCCTTTGAGAAGAGCAATGTGGGTATTCTCACCCCATTACCCTTACTGTTGTCATTTCACTGAGCACAGTGTACTGAGAATGCAAAATCATTCCCACGTTTAGCTTATTCCCACAACTAATTAGGTCAGAATTAGAATTTCTGGTAGATGAGTACCCTGAAGGTATTAAAATATCGTGGAATCATATGGGTTTTCTCAGGCACTACTGCACTGCAACTTCTGTACAAAACAGATAAAATACAGTAATTCAATAGAGGGAGTATTTAAGCTGTTAAATTACAGCTCATACATCTTGTATGGGCAGAATATCTTCCATGTTATTAAAGAAAATTGGCTTCATCAATGTCTAGCTACTGATTAATCTGTACTTCTGGTGACTTACTCAAATCCACAATTTTAGGATTTCATTATTAACTTTAATAGGTAGATGTGCTAATGATATCCAAGAAAATGGAATAAAATCAGTGGTATGCCAGAAGGATGTAATTCATGTTACTTGTAAGACAGTGCTGGGAGGCCAAGTGATGACTCTTAACTAAATGTTTTAGTACCATAAAATTTCATAACCTTCCTACAAAGTGTAGTCAACACAAACCAGATGATTCTAATCAGTAGATTCTAATCTCAGGTTGCAGAATCAGAAGTACTGCAAAAACTGCCACAAAAGAGACAAGCAAAGCCAAGCAAAACATGTTACAAGATATACTGATAGTGAAATTTCAAGAATGAAAATGGGCATGTAAGCAACCAACTAATCACAGTATATCACTGTCTAGTATACACAAGAACTGCACTTCTGCTGGACATTTGTCAGCTACTGGGTCTTCAGAGCACATCCTTTATTTCCTTCAATCTTCAGCTCAATTATATCTGAAACAGGATGTTCCAACTGTGACAAAAATTATGTCCTCAATGGAAAATCTGTGTATCATTCTCAGATGAGATCTCTGTACAAGCATACTACCAGTTCTTTAAATAGGGTGTGTCAGCATTGATCCCCTTGATCCTACCTGCTGTTTAATCATTAGTCCTTGAAGTTATGCTTAATGCTGTTCTCAATACCTTTCTATGGTCTATTGTATTAAAAAAAAAAATATCAAAAATGACAAATTTCAGTGCTTTCACCCATAGTCTCCAGCAACACAGCACTCTCTAGGATATTCAAAGAGAGAATTTTAACTGGATCTCAGTCTCATGTAACCTTGGATCAGTCAGGATTTTCCCAGGACACAGCAGTAGCTTAACAGCTATGAGAATTGTACTAAGGATGATACTTAAATATTCCTATCTAAAAGTGATCTTTCCACCATGTCACACCAGTCATTTACTCATCACTGCTGGAAAACAGAAAATCTAGGTTAGCAGAGTTATTTTGCTGTAGCTTTCATCTGCATCTCCCTGTGTTTAAAGGACAAAACAAACCTGCTATAGATAATGCAATTCTCAACATTAACTTACCTTCTTGCCTGGGACATCTATGCAGAGGGTAATGTCTCTGAATTTAGTAGCATTTTAAATTTACACTTACATTTTTAACTAGTATTACTTTCTTAAAGTTTGACTGCAAACGCTGTTCTACATGTATAGATTGATAGTAAGTATTCAAGACACTGCAATGTTCTGGAGCTGGTCTAATAAGAAACTTTGAATAGTATTCATTGCACTACTTGGGAGAAGTAAGCTGTTAATTAATCTCCTCACCAAAACTTCTACCAATTGCCATTCTATGTTACTTTCTCCATGATTCAGATCTGTAATCCTCAAACTTTTTCCAGTATTTATCTGAAACTTTATTGGTTTGTTGGTTTTTGAAAGCACTGACTGTATTCAACTGAAAATTATTAAAATTTTCCTTTTTTTTTTTTTTTTTAAACTTATTGATCTGGATTTGCATAAAGATATTAAATGCTGGTGAATTGTTTCAATGAGCTTTAGGGCAGCTCCCACTCCTTGCAGCAAGTGGTAAATGTGGTAAATAAATAAAATTTACCCGTGTAAATTTTGTTATTCTGTGAACTGAAGCAGTGTCATCAGCTTTATGTCAAGTCACAAAACTGAACTACTGTCTCCAACCCCCTGCCCGTATTTAAGAAGCAGCAGTAAGATACTGTGGTATGATAGGCCACAGTCCTTTAAAAGTTCTGTTTGTAATTCCCATTAACATCTTCTAAGCTCTTTCTTCTGCCCTTCTTGAAGCCATCCTTCTGAAAGAACCCTTTGGTGATTATTCTAAAAATGTGGAAAGAAGCAAGGCATAATTACCTTCATCAAACATGAGTAACTATAGAAACAAGATAATTGTGATTGTCTTCAAATACTTTCATCTCTTGTATTTTTAGTCACTGTTCTGATAAATCATCATGTAGAAAAGACTGGCATTGTGGACAGTGTGTTGACCTTTCAGTTCTGAACCAGAAAAAGAGAAGAGTGAAATACTGGGAGAGAATTATTAAATATTTTTATTAATATTAAGCTTAAAATTTTGCATTTGTTTGCATTTAACTTCTGCATTTTCTCCATTTTATGCTGTGAGAAGGGAGTAATTTTAAGAGTACGTGACTATCCACATACAATTGCCTTCTCCCTAGCAGTTCTTTTAGCACACATCAAAATATAGTAGCTTTTCAGTCAGGGAGTCATGATAACAAGAAAAGATTTCTCTTCCCTGTTACACAGGTAAACAGCAGATCTTCATACTTGCCTGGACAAACAAAGAACTTCAATATGACTGGAAGTTTGAGAGAAAATTCTCTGTTGCTAAAACCCAGCCCTTCTTGGTCAAAGAAATATTACAAATAAAAGCAAGACACTTTAACCAGTGCTATTCCTACCAGTGCAAATGTCACCATTTTCTCACATTAATTTTTATGTACAGAGCCATGTTTAATGACCCACAGTTCCCCTGAGATATGAATATCCTGATAAGTTCCATTTGGCCTTTAGGAAAGCCAATGAACAGAAAGAAAATGATGAAAACTTTTTGATTACTATAAGGCTACCGATGAATGATCTTAATATCTTAGGTTGCTAGGTATGTTTCATGCATCACCATCTGAGAGGTTGGTATTTATTGAAAGAAACCTTTGTATGGACTGTGGATTTAATACTCAAATCAGAGCTAGCTCCTGAGAATGGGGAATCTCTGCCATTCATAATCACTACATTTTCCCTGGGATTTGAAAAGACTGCTAGCAAATGGGATGTACAGCACCATTTAGGTGCAAGTGAAGCTTACATTCTGTGCCCTTGGTTTGGAGCAACAGACCAGTGCTCATCTTATTTGTTTCCTCTCCATTTTCTAAAAGGCTGTCTTAACTGAATAAGGTAGTGTGTAATAACAGAAACATGTATTCTGTTGTTTGTTATTTTTTCACTAGGGAATGGGTAAGGATGAATGATCTTGATAAACTCTAAATACTGCTTTTTAAAGCTCTATTACAATAGACCGGTCTCACAGTCAGGGTAAACATTTGTATTTCCTTTGATTTTAGTAAAATACACTTATTTGCATTGTTTCAGATTCTCCCGTATTTTTTTCTACTTTTTATTGCATTTTTCTCATCCACATGTGTTATGTGTTGATGTGGTGCCATCTCTGGTAGCTGGGAAGGGGTTCCTCACGGGTGACTTATCTACATAGCTTCTGGATAGTTCTCCCTGCTCCAAAATGCCTGGTCCTGCCTCAGCCTATCAGTTAAAAAAAAAAAAAACAAAACAGATCTCTGCCTCTGTGATTAACATATTCAAGAAGGGGAAACACCTGATGATTAAGAGCAGGGGCAGATGAGAGGGAGAGTTGAGGGAAATCAACATGTCAAGAGAGAGAACACAACCAGAGGAAGAGAACCACACCTGAGGAGAGCAATGCTGCAGCTGAGAGACCAAGGTCAGTGAGGAAGGAGTGGGTGCCTCAGTACAGATTCTTCCCGACATCTCATGGTGAGACAGCAAGCTGTCCCCTGAAACCCATGGAGAATCCCTGAAACCCATGGAGAATCATGGTGGAGCAGACCCCAAAGGATCACAGTAGAGCAGAGGTTGTGGGCCTGCTGTCCATGAAGGACCGTGTTGGAGCAGTTGTGGCCCTGCAGCCTGGGGAAGATGAGAGAGCAGAGGTTGTGAACCTGCAGCCATGGAGGGGCTGTTCCCAAACTAGTCCCTAGACCTATTCCCACCTGTGCTGGAGGAGTTTGTTTCTGAGGGATTGTGCCTCACTGGAGGCTCTCATGTCAGAGGGATTCATGAAGGACTTCCTCTGGTGGGAGGGACCCCATGTTGGAGTAGGGAGAGACTGTGAGGAATCCTCTCTGATGAGGAAGGAGTGGAAGAAAACAATCTGTGATGTCTGGACTGTAAATCCCACTCCCTGTTCCCCTGTGCCTCTGGGAGGAAGAAGACAGAGATATCAACAATGTACTTAGGGGTCAGGAAGAAGGGATGGGTGGGGAAAAGTATTTATGCTCTGGTTTGTGTTTTCTCTTTGCCCTGTTTTGATTTGATTAATGATAAATTAATTTTTTTTTTTTTCCTCAAGCTGAGTCTGTTTTGCCTGTGACAGTAATTGGTGCATGAAAACCTCACAGCCCTTGTCTTGACCCATGAGGCTTTAGGTGGATTTCCTCTTCAACATCTCGTAATAGGGGAGGGGAAGTGAATGGCTGCATGGTTCTTTGTTATCAGCCAGGCTCAAATCATGACAAAATGCAGTCCTTTAAAGACAAATGAACAAAAATAAAGAAGAGAAGAAAGGACTAACCAAATTTTTTAAAACTTTGAGGAGTACTCTTGTCTTGAACCAGTTCTTGTTTCCAACTTGTCTCTTTAGTCATCACTGTAGTGAACTGAAACATTAAGCTGAATTTAAATGTAAATAGCCTCTGAGAATGATTCGCTCTACTTTCTAAACACGCACATGATGCCATCATATGTGCAACAATTTATCAGGCTCTTAATACAATTTTATCTTTCACTTGTTTTGCAAATTAGATTTCTTCAGCAACCCATGGTGGTCTGTGGTATCTTGAAAATGGAAGAAATGACAAAAGATACAATCAAGTTCTCTCTATCTTAATGCATATGAATTATTTCTATCTATGTAATGAGAAAAATAGATAATTTTTTTTTTTTGAAAGGGTTGAAATAGATTTACTCATTCAAACTAGAATTATTTCAAAACACCAACGTTAGAATAAAACTCTAACATACAATTCCTACTATATCACAAATTTTTAAACTCTACTTTTGTGTTACATTTCTTCATTTATAAATTGCTGCATGGAAAAGGATGTATATTTTTGTGAATATTTAGTTTTATCATTTAGGGACAAATCAGCTATCTTATGTGCCTCTGTGCTGAAAAACATAATAGAATTGAAGCATCTTCTGTAAGCTAATGTATTACCTCAGACAAATGCGCTGTCCCTACCAATGTCTCTAAGGCCACGGGGACACCCAAAAAGATTTTGGCGTCCAACTTAAGTAAAAAAATATTGAATTAATATTATATTTCAGTTATGTGGACATACCTTGGTATTTTAGACGTGTTAGGCATAGATGTCACTATATACTGTATTTTAAAGGATTTTTTTTCTTAAACTCTTTTGAGTTTTCATAATTTTGAATGTGCCTAATGTCCCATCAATTTTAACCTCACAAAAATAATACACAGTGTCCCTAATCTTCCTGTTCCTCAATTTGAAAGAATATTTCTAATAGGAATGGTAGTTTTCACACAATTCCTAATCCTTTACATTCATGAAGTTTAAGTACCATTAGTTAGCAGCTGAACAGTCTCATTACATAGCAATTATGCTTATAGCCAAAGGGTTTTACGGATCATGCGTTTTGCTCTTCACAAAAAACTTGGATATAAAATGATCACCTCATAGATTTCTTTTCCTATTGCATTTTGAACAAAATTATATTAAAACCATCTGTAAATAAGATGGTAGTGCATTTTCATACTAAACATTGAAGATTTACAGTAACATTATAATTTCACTTCAGTAAAGATACGGCACATAAATTTTTTAGCCATGCAGTTTCCAGTGTAGTTCTTGATGGCAAAATGTAAGGGCTGTATTTACAGACTAAGAAATAATTTGGCCAGACAAAACTGCTGAGTGAAAGAGAAGTTTATTACAGGTATAATGGGAATAGAAACATCATTTCAACAACCTAATCATTTTAAAATTTGTAGTTGGACATAATGTCATTTTAGCAAGGCCACTTAAGACTGAAGATGAGTAAATAATTTACTCAGTTAAATTTGTTTCTTCTATTTACTGGGTGTATGAAAGCAGGATCATGATTTTGCTGTATTTGTCTGCTATTCATATTCACTTCAACCTCTGAGTTTTATGTAGAATTTTTTAAACAGATTTGTGAACTCCTTGTAAGTATGCATGCCGAAGGATATATGACTGTGATGTTCAAGTCACTGCCTGTGATTCATTCAACAATTAAAAAGATAGTGTCATCAAATAATTCTTTTGCACTTGCTAGACTTCCAAGATCTATTAATTAGGGAAGAGATTAAATTCTATAAATATCCAAACTAAGAAGATAACATTAAAATGCATTTACTTTATGAAGAAAGATTATTGAAGTCCTCCCTTCAGATTATGGATTTTTATTCACTCTTCATTTTTCTTTTTCTATCTTTTGGGTTTTTATTTCCTATTTAATGTATTTTGTGGAGTCATTTGGAATAGCTATATATAGTAGACAAAAATTTTACTTCCTTAGCATAAAATAGCCAAGAGCTAAGCAATGCTTATAAATGTAAAGTAGATATTCTTTTCTTTTTCCTAGAGAATTTTTTTTCTCACTGCTTCATCAGTCACTAAGCTGGTGAGTGTCACGTTCAAGGCAGCTTGAACTAACTTCACAGTTTCTATGATGGTGTTCTCTAATCCTGTCCAATTAAACCTGCTCTCATTTGTTCTTTCCAAATGAATAGTGTCTACAGATAGTGAGGGCCTTTAATTAATAAATTAATTAAAGCTGAAAATATTAAAGAATAAAGACACTGGGACCATAATTGCATTCACGACAGAAAAAAAAAAGACACATGGAATGAAGAATAGTTTTACTCTTTTTACCATTTTTTTTCTTTCCCATCTCATAAAGATACAGTTTTCTGTAAAGGTATGGAAATGCTGTACCTGTATTTTACATCAATGATGATGGAGGAAGCAATAGTTTGTCTCCCTTCTTTGACTGAAACCCACTTCAGAGAAAAACCGTGGAGCAGCCTATGAAGGATCAGGGTGGAATTATTTGCTCTGGAGGGACTGCAGCTCATGGGAGGGACTCCCATTGGAGGGGTTTGTGAAGGACTCTCACACTGGAGTAGGGGAAGGCTGTTAGGAATCCTTCTCCCTGAAGAGGAAAGAGCAGCAGAAAACCCGTGATGTGCAGACCCTAAACCCCACTCCCCGTTCCCTTGTGCCACTTTGGGGGTAGGAGGTAGAAGCAGTGTCAAGAAGGGAAGGATGGGATAAAGTATGTAAGCTCTGTTTTTTGTTTTCTCTTTCCACTGTTTAGATCTGCATAATGATAAATTAACTTGACTTTTTTTCCCAGTCTGAGTCTGTTTTGTCTGTGATTGCAATTGGTGAGTGAAACTCTCCCAGTCCTTGTCTTGACCCACAAGATTTTAGGTGGATTTCCTCTTTACCATCCCAAAATGGGGAAGGGTCATGTGGTCCTCTGTTGGCAGCTAGGCTCAAACCACAACAGTAACTTATTTGGGTCCACACAGGTTCTGGCTACTGCAAAGACTCAGTTTTCCATAATCAGTGAAAACTGTTAGCCTTGAAAAAGAATCTGAAAAAGATATGATAAAATTAAAGCATAAGAGAATAAAAAGGCATAAACACAATGCTAGAGTAAATAAACATACAGTTGAAAACTGTCCAGTTCAAACAATACAGTATCATGGCTGTAGGCTGTACTGAGAGCAAATACTGTGTGAACCTTGTGTTTGCCTCTGTGCAAACTGCAGTGAAACACAACACAAGGAACAGAATATACATAATAAAACCAAGAATTTAAGTTCCTTTTTTCTTGAGGGAATTGGTATCCATTTGTTGCCAATTAAAACAACGAAGAGTGTCATGCTGACCCAAAAGAGTAGGACAGCATCAGCAGATGTTCATTTTCCTCAAGCAAAAGAATTCAGATGAGGTAAAGGGGCATGAATGCTTGCTCAAACCTAGGCTTTTGGAATATGCTTGACTAGGACTGGGGCAAAAGGAAAAGGAGTCAGGGCCTTCCACTTTGAAATATTAAAAACATTCTGATACGTCACTTGCATGTTTCTCCACATAAAACCTGAAATTTGACATTCCTCATTTCTTGGTTTTGATGAAGAAAATTTTCTTACTTTAGGTCATTTGGGAAGACATTTTACTTAAGCAGATGAACTCTGTGAATGTTTATGATCTTTTGCCCTTGAAGAAAGGTTTTTCTTTGATCTTACATTGGGTGTGTCTTGTTTAGAAATCAAAAACAAATGAGAAAACTAGAGCTGCTAAAAAGATAATAGGAGACAATCTTTGAAGATTGTGGATATCTTATTAACAGTTATTAACACTAAAACCGGTAAAAAGAGCTTATATAATTTCTTTGAAAGTCTCAGTATAAAAATACAAATACATTTTAAACTGCTTTTCAGTCCACTTTTGAATTAATAAAACAAGTTCCTGGCTAGTGTATTATACAATTACCACCAACTCTCAAGTCTGAGACATGTAAACACCTCCTGCAATATTATCATAAATAAATCAAATTTCTTCAAACAGCTCTGGAAATTTACAACTTCATTTATCTGATTGTAACATTTGTATGATTAACCAGTAGTTTATATATACAAGGATGACTGAAGAGCTCTTGTAGGCATAAATTTGGGAACTGGTTTCATTATTAACAGATTATGTAGGTAGAAGTGAATTATTAAGTATGGAAGACAAATACCACATCAATTAAGTTATAAAGAGGTGCACATGTAATGTTAATACTGCAAAATGAGAACAGATGCAGACCTCTGAAGCTGTAAGTATTCCTTTCCATAATGCATGTTTCTCTGCAGGGAACAGAGTAAAATTTAGTGCATTTTCCCAGGTGACCCAAAAGATTTCATTTGTTTCGCAGTGCTTTTGAATAGATACTTCATAGATCACTGCAACGACATTATTGGAATTAACCAAATACATACAAATGATGCATCTTTGACTTTACATATTAAATGTATCTCTTCCACATAGCCACTCATCAATGTATAGTGTCAAGGAAAAGAGTTTCACTGATTATTCTGTAAGGTCATTGAGTCAGGAACTGTTTTATTGCATATAGTGGAGCACATACTCCCGTGGTTGAGTCTCTCTAGTGCTGCCCAAATATAAACAGAAATACAATAGTGACACTGTATACAATAAATACAGAGGTGACATTCAGATCATACATCATCATAGAAATGATATGTACATCTTTTCCAAAATCTAAAGTTCTGCAGGCATAGAGGTTTTTCAAGAGGATTTGTAGAAGACGGGTACAAACACAAGTTAGATTTTGAAGATTAATTACACAGAAACAACCAAACCCAAGTTTTCATAAAGAATTCTGTTTACTTGCCCAAAGTCTGAAAGTTATCACTGTGACTGAACATGATAATCTGAGAGGGGTACAGATTGAAAAAGCTCATTTCTTCTTCCACTAGAATTATACCAGTGATGATTAAAAAGCACTCAGGTTAATTTATCAAGATTGGAAGTATCCTCTTGGCACTGTGACTTCTGCAGTCATGTTGTTAAAAAAAAAAATCTGAGTTAGGTTATAGCTGTACATAGAACATCTTGATGTGGAAGAGACCTATAAGGATCATTGGGTCAAACTGAATGTGTATATATTTGGTTATAATCATACATTTATGTTTCCATCTATTTATACTTACCAGACTTGATTTAAGGATCAGACTGTGGGAAAACTGATTTACCTATTACAAAGAATAAATACAGATTAAAGTAAGGAATCTTGTCCATTTTTTACTATGTGAGTATCTTATTTTGGCTTCAAGTAACTGAAAGCTTATGTGAACTGTTTCTGGACACCCTTTACATCCTCTCCTGGACTTGAATAGTTAAAGAATGCCACAATTTTTTCTGCAGCACTGATATTTTGACAGTGCTGATCAAAGAGTCATTTAGAAAGTTGTAAAGCACCTTTCTTGTCACCCAACTAGATTCACTTTCCTCAAAGAATAAAACACAGAAAAGGGTGTGTGGAAGATACTGCCCTTAATAGATGTGGAACACAGCCAGAATTCATTTGCATTACTATCTCTTTAGTTCTAACCTACTCACAGCTGTGAGTAATAGGTTCTTCCTCAGCCCTCTTGCAAAAGCTGGTAACTACATAACCTTTTTCTCTTTTGGTGGTCAGCATCCTTCTACCACATGGATTCAACTGGAACTTTGCAAAATCCATCAGCCCCTGTTGATCTGTTGCTTTGTTATGTATTGCTGATGTGACTGTGTGGTGATGTGCTTTTCATGATTTTTCACATGATTTTCCAAAAGCTAACTTCTACCAGCAGTACATTGAAAAGACTGAAACACATTTTAATCTCTTTGTCCCATTCTTTCTTCCTTAAATGCGTAGAAGGTTTTACGATGAATCAATATTTTCAGCTGACACAAGAAGTATTTACAAACTAAAAATTATCATTTAGTAAACAAAGCCTGTCTGCAGTCTGCAAACAAAATAAGGAAAACTCTATAACAGTAAAGACAATTTGACTTCAGTTACTGTCTGCATTCTGTTAGTCATGTTATTTTAGCTGTGCATTGTAATCATGTTTGGTAAGTTAATAATGAATTTTTTATATATGAATCTTCAAAGAGAAACGTTCTAATGGCTTCCAAGTAATTTACAATGCTGGAACAAAACAGTGCAGCAAAGATTTGAATAAACAATATTGCTTATTTTACTTTGATAGAAATAAAAATTTTATACAACATATATTTATTTTATACAGCTAGCCTTCGGAATCCAATAAATTAATTTGCAGGAACTACTGAAAAGTTCTGAGTGATAGAGGAGCCCACTTATATATATATTTGACAGATATAAGTCATGTAACACATACTGAGTTTCTGAGTTACTGTCAGGTAGAATGTAGCAAAGGAGACTAGAAGAGAATGAAGTAGTAGAGTGGCCTGGGTCTCTTTTCATAGTTTTGATACCTATGCAAGTGTGAAATTTGTCCCTTAAAATTCAACACTGTTACAGCTAAATCCTATGTGTAAATGCATGATATAAATAATAACACCTCTCCATATAAATGTAGCTATTCAATTCTTTTAAAAAAGTAAATATTTATTTTCTGATCCAGAAAATGTCAAGTTCATATGAAAAGAATTGACTGAATTCATCTTCAGCTGTTGTCTCTATGTAGTCCTCCTGCATAATAGAATATTTGCCTTTCCTTGCTCCTTGGTGGAATTTTGCCAGTTCTCCTGTTCCTAGACTGGCTTCTGGAGTATAGTGATAACCATTCCCTCCTTCCAGGTCTAAATCATGTTTCTTCTTGCACTGCTATAAGTGAAATCTAAGGATAAAACCATCTTCTAAGAACCAAATATCTGCTTGTTTCCCCTCTTCATAGAGGAAAAGTCAGAGAGAGATTTTATTAAAAAGTCCTCTGCATTGGTCTGTTATGAGAAAGTCAAAACTTCTTGAGGTACTTTAAGGAGGGATCATATTTAATTCTTGTTGCTTCAAAGAGCTGGTCCTATTTTATTCTCTGAATCTTCCCTCATAAACTTTGATTTTTGTTATTCCTCATTGGTTTCTTCTTCTCATGGTTTAAATACTGTTGTGGCCTGGCAGGAACAGAGGCCAAATATTTAAGGCTTGTATCTTACTGCTGTCAAGCAACTGTTGAGCAGTGACATAGAGAGTTACTCATCCCATTCTGCTCCTTGCCCTGAACAGTTACTTGTTGACTTAAAGTAAATATGTGAAATAAAATAATAAATTTCTCAAATCACCAGATCTAAATACAGAAAGAATTACAGAGCAGTTCTATGTTCATTCTAGATGGAGCCGCTAAGTATTTTATGTCACTGAACGAAACAACTGTGAAGGGCTGAAGGAGGAACAACTGAATGTGACCTTTCAGTGTATGCATGCTTGTATAATAATTAATTCTTGTTATTATCTGACAATTAAGTTGGCTTTAAATAGATTATAACACCAAAGTTTGCTACCACACTTTTTGCATAACCAATCTTAATGCTAAGTAATGACTCAAGTAATGAGTCATCAGTCACTGCCCTTTTTATAGGAAAAAATTCTCAGGATTCACTTCTTACCCTGAATATATCTGGGGCACAATAAAGCTGTTAAATATTTCATCCCACATAGAGTTCATAGTTCAAAACCATATCGTATTGTTAATAGTTTTTCAGATAATTGACTGAATTATTCACATAAAATTTCTGGAAGTTTCTGTCATTTGTTTCAATATGTGGATGGGGAAGAATTACTTCTAAAAATGAAGAAATTATTTCCTAGACAGAATTAGGACCATACAGATTTACCAAAACAATATGCCAATATACCTGTGTCTTCATTCTGATATCTCTCCCTCGTCTTCCTGCTTCAGTGTGACAATTTTTGGCTGTATTAATATTTTCATGGCAGAAAAGAGAGTGGACAGCTTTAAAAAAATCCCCGTGTTTTTCCTGCAGTCATTCTTTACAATTCAGATGATATTTTTTCTGAATGATTGATAGGCATTAAGGTTTGAAAAATGTTTTAGTACTTCCAGAAAAGTATTCAGTCATGGCAACTATATCCAAATCAGGAAAACTAACATCCTTTCTAGAAGACTCAAAGGCAATGAAACAATAGGAAGAAAAACGAAAAAAAAAAAAAAGTCTTATGTTTTAAAGTGGCTTGGTTTCCGACATCAGGGTTGGTGTTCCTTGATAGGGTTAATTCTGAGAAGCTTATAGTGCTGTATAAGCAGAAGTGCACTGCATTATTGTACACAAGCTGTTTCTGCTCTGTAAATGAAATAATAAATTGAAGTTTCAGGCTTTCAAACCATATATCCCATTGAAATATTAGGCAAGGAGGGTTGTTGACATTACTTAATCTTAACAGATAATTTCCATGATAACCTTTATTGTGGGTCAGTATTCTGTGTACTGGAGTTCTGCCTGAGGCTGAGGAGAAGGCTTGTTTTTATTCTAGAAATGAATCAAACAAGTAAGTCCTGACAATAAGATGATGAGAAACAAGTCCAGTATTACCTATACCAAAATAAGAACTACATAATATGCTATTTTTTTTTTTTTTGCTTCCTCATTACAGCTTTGGCCTTTGAAATGTCCTAAAACATGGCCATTATAGTGGATATACATTTAGACGGCACAGTGGAAAAAAACCCCAAAATTAATTTTGAAAATAATCCTAGTTTGCAGTGACATGTCCTTTCTCCTATCTTGTTATATAGCAATTCTCTTTCATTCTGAAATTTCCAAGGAAGGACTGCCATACAAAAAATTCTTAGATATTCTGTTATAGCCCAAACAATTAAAGCTTGAAAAAGACGGGTGTACACACACTCACAACAAGAACTAAGACCTATTACCACTGCTTGAATATTGTCTCAAAAGTGTCTCCTTTATATTAATTACAGAACATTAATATACTCAGAAAAATTTACTTCCTCTAGTAAACAAAGATTTTCAAAAGGCAGGGTTTCTTGCATTAACTTTCTTGAATTTCATTTACCTTCTCAGCCTTCTCACAATTTTCATTGCTTTATTTATTTTTTTACCTGCTCTGCTTCTTGAACATGGCTGTAGTGAAATGAGGCAACCAGGTGCCACTAATTGCCAGGCAGTGAGCATGAGCTTGTGTTAAGCCCACCTGTGCCTGATTAGGGCGGGCCCCCACTGCGCATGAGCAGGATTAGGGGGCCAATAAAAGGTGAGGCTTGAAGCACAGGCTCAGCTCAGTCTTGAGCAAGCCAGCAGAGAGGTCAGTTGCTCTTGGAGCAATAGCACTGATCTGGGCTAGTCAACCCTGAGGGCTATAGGCTTGGAGTACTGTTCATGAGTCTCTGCTGGAACACCTGGTTGGACCTTGAAGCACCGTTCCCTAAAAGAGGTTTGTCTTGCTACACATGGCTATATTTCTGTCGTTTCTCCCTTTTCCCTTCTATCTTCCCACATCCCTTCCTGAGTTTATACTTCATTTTACCTCCTGGTTTCCTTGGGGGGCTAGGGTTTTTGGGGGGATTTGGTGGGCTTTTTTTGTTGCTTGGTTGTTTGGTTTTTGGTGTTTTCTTTTTCCTTTTACAAGGATAAGGGGGTTGAAGTCAGCATCTGGATGCTAAAAGGAAGACATTTTGAAGTTCCAATTTAAAACATGTCAGCTGAAGAACCAGAAAATTGTGACTTGCCTTTTGAAAGTATTAAGTAATTTGAAACTGCAAATGTAATTTGGGCACTATTGTAGTTTATGATGGCCCTTGCTTATATTTCTTCAGCAATGACTGTGAGGATTATTTATAAAAAAAACTTTCTGATATGGCATCAAGTCCAATGATCTGACAGATGCCTGCAGAAAAATGAGTAGAACATTTCTAAGTTCAGTCAGAGGTTTAGTATGAAGGACTAAAAATGAAAGCTGAGGATAGGAGGTAATTAGGTGATACATGCTGAGGATTTGAGATTAAGAAAAGAGCTGCTTTGGGAAATCTGTTGAGCTTCTGATTTCTACTTCTAACTCAATTCCTTTATGGGTTGATACATATATCTGGAGACTCAGTGTGGGATTATTTCATACAATTAAAGAAACTGAAAGGTGGTCTGGAGGCCATCTTGTACAGCCTCCCTCTCATGATGAGTCTGCTGCCTTCTCAGTTATCCTTTAAAATCTGTGACACAATAAGACGCTGAAAGATAGCATCTCACAGTTCAGGGTTAATACAGAAGTATTTTCCCTTTGTTTTTTCTCAGGATAACTTTTGTCATGAGAAGATAGCTGCTTGATAGTCACCTAATAATGGCTTCTTCTCTTGAAGATCTCTTGAATCTTTCCAGGACAACATCCAACAAGTGATAAGGGAAGCTTCTAAATAGCTTTCCAATTACTTTTATTAGTTTCAGACAAGCAGAGCTGCTTTCCCAAAAGCAGGGTGGGATGGAATATGAAGTGTTGTGTTCAATGTGTTGTAAAATTAGAGGATATGCTGCCCATAGTGTGTTCTTGCCAAACTCTGATGGGCTCAACAGCCATGGGGAGAGGCCTTTGCATTGTAAATGAGAGAACAGTTTTAATTGACTCTCTGTGTTTCCACAAAATATAATAGCTCTATAGATAGCCAGGGCTGAGTGAGATCTGTGGGTTTCTGTTCAGCTTGTGCTTGAGAGGTATCAGTTGTATAAGGGGCTTCCTAAATCTCTCTGCTGAGGAAATATTTTTTTTCTTGTGCTTTCAGACTTTGGAAAGGGAAAAGAATAGGTTCTGATGTTCAGCCATCCCACTAAACTGTGAATAATAGTCTGTACAAACACTGAAATATGCATCACAACTCATCAAAAGTCTCTTAAAGACAGATATGTTTCTGTGTTTTGAAACCAGGCAAAATGAACCTTTGGCTTGAGACCCACTGCACTGGAACTGGATTGATGATCTCAGTGCAGAAGTTCTGTGCTTTGACAGATTCTCTTGTAATTCTTTCACTTTAGAGGGCCTTAATAATATGGAATAGGTCAAAGAAAGCCACGTAACCTGCTGTCATCACCCACACCTCTCACGTGGCTGCAGAGACCAACTTATTATTTCTCCAGTATTCTCAGTAAGGACTGCATACTAAGCCCTCAGAGTGCAGTCTTTGTGTAGCTCTTTTTTAGCTTCTAAGAAGACTTTTAGGATTTGGAAAAGAGCAGGGAAAAGGGATCTACTATAGCTACTATAGGCAAAAATCCAATGACACTGCTGTCAACAGTAACCCAGTGAAGAAATGAAAAAAGTAACATTAGAAAATGTACTCAAGACCATGTTCCAACAAATTCAGTTTACACATAAAATATTTTAAGCTATGAAGCCATATTTGGGATTTTTAAGGGCAATTTCAAATAAATCTCGGTAAAGGAGAGCATGTTATCCATTTCTAGGATATAAGTTGAAAAAATTAAAGAAGATCTGATGGGCTGGGATTTTGTTCAGTAGAAAGAACAGCATGAAATGTGTGTTTGAAGGAATCATGAATGACATAGTAAAGAAATGTAAAAAAAAAATTAATATCTCTATGAAGAAAACCTGTAAGTCTTTGAAGTAAATTGTGCACTGTCATCTCATAGGATACAAACATGAAGTGATGTATGTAATTTTTTTCAAGATTTTTTATTAACTGATACATCTGGAAAGACTGTGTTCTACTTCATATTTACCACAGTTACACATGTACAATTAGCTATTTAGTGAATCTGCAATATTTTGAAAATTCAAGAGCTTGAAATAGTTGCATAACCTGTTTCTTTTTATTTTTTCTTTCGACTATATTCCTTTAACATTGTTTTAAAGATGATACATGGAAAGCTGTGGATATCTAATATATTGCTTTTGTACTGGAGGGTGTAAAAATATTCATGGTTGCATACTGACTTTTTTTCCCTTACACAGAAGAACTTGAGGGCACTTAGGTCTCAGAGGCCTTCTCTGTTTCTTCAAAGGAATGAGGTGATCATATTATGTGTTATTTGATCACTTGGGCTGCCTGTTCCAGTGTCAGCTTATCCTTTTAAGAATATATATATATTTTAATATCCCTAGTTCTAGGTCCTTGAAGAGAGAGGAATGAGAGACAGAGTTATAACAGGATTATTTTAGTCATTTGCACAATCTGTAGCTAATTTAGGAGTTCAGGGACTGCTCAGACTGAAAATTACTCTCAGAAAACAGGGATGTGGAGTTCCCACCACGTCTTACTGCACAAGTGGAAAGGGTTATGGACGAGTTCCAGCCTGTCAAAGGAATGAAGATGCAGTACCATGATGCATACCACAAAAAGGGCTTTGTGTCACATCTGCTGTACAGCCGACCCAAAGCACAGCCATGTGAAGGTAAGGACTAATCTTTCAGAGCCACAGTTTATTGCCTGAGGCCACAAGATAAAAAAAAAAAGAGTTCTTCAGAACTTTCAGTTCAGAAGTGCCTCCAACAAGCAGTACTGCCTTTTCCTCACATCTGCTTCACTTCCTTGCAGAAGCATTCAGTGTCAAAACTAAGCTTAAAATAATGTCCAGTGCCTCCAAGCTTCATAATGGGATGTTTGCCACTAGATGTTGCTCATGCATAGTTACTCATTCTCCTGCTTACCACTTTCTTGCTTCGTTTCAGCACTAACTTTTGTATAATTCTCTTTTTCACAAACCTTCAGGTACCTGAATATAAAGAAATATCAACAGAAGAATAAAGCTTCCATTAAAAAGTTCATCTATCATAGTAGAAATGACTCAATTATAACCCCTTCAAAAATCCTTTGCATACAGGGAACACTTGACCCTAGTGACTGGATTTACTTTACACTTGGACAGTTATGCCTAATTTGTCATTCTTATTAGCTAGATAAAATTTTTGTAGTCCTCCTTTGTGTTTTCTTTTATTATTTTTTAAATAAAAATGCTTATCAGAAAGTGGATAAATTAATTAGATGAACATTTTGACTTCTGAAAGTGAATAAATAGCAAACAAGTTATACACAGGGTGTTTAAAATGGTACCAGAATTTTCATAATTTTTAAGTTTGTTTATTTTTATTTAAACTTTGCATACTTCTTTCTTTTAATTCTTTATCAGAAGTTATATATATAACAGCAATATATATATATAACAGATATAAATATCTTCAAAATAAGTCAGAACTGCACAAATGTTTAACACTGAATATATTTATTTCCTTGCCAACTTTTTCTACATCTTCTCTCTGAAAATGCTGCACTTTAATGTTTAGGAAAAAGGTTTATAACAGGTAAAGGTAGGCACTGTGATTGTTGACATAGTGCTTCCATTATAACCAGTTCTTTAGTAAAATCAATTTAATTTAGCAGTCAGTGTGCAGGAGACGTTACTGAAGCATAAATACAGAGGTCTTTTTCTTCCAAATAATTTTGGGTTTTGAAGAGATTGTGTTCAGCTACTCTCCTCATGAAGCTGTTGCATGGATAATAGGTGTGAATTATTTAACTGTCTACCCAGTCAATGACAGAATTTCAATAAATATTGTTAGTTTTTATTATGTGAATATGAGTCTCTGTTTTTGTCAGACAATTGGAAAAATGAGCTCTATAAGCCAGTAGAGCAGAAGACTACATGAGAACTTCAAGTTATTCAGGTCAAATTTTTTACCTAAAATTATACATACATGTATACAGATATATTTATACAAAAGCATAGTACCTTATAGAAGTACAGATTTAGGCAGTTTTCTGGCTTAAAACAGTTTACCTGTTTTCACAGTAGTGTTAGTATTCATAGGAAAAAAAAGCCTAGAGCCTGTACAAACACAAAACAGCAAAATAGAATTTTTTTCTATGATTCTATGATTTTCCTGGTTGCACAAAGCAATGAGTAAGAACAATTGGCTCAGTCTGAGGGCCTCAGATATGGCTTCAGTTACAGTAACTGCATGGAGGGAAAAGAGCGTAGAGAGAATAATTGACTTTACTAAATATACTTTTTCTCTTCTTTCAAGCTTGGTTGTTGGGTAAAGCTTCTTCACATGCACTGAGACACAGAGAAAGCAGGAAAACATAGAAACAGTGATCTTCAGAAATGAAGAACAAATTTTAACAATGGTATCAAGTCTTCCTGGGATCAACTGGAGTTGCCATCACACTGAACAGATCTGCATTCAAGAGATACAGCATTGTATGGCTTGTGGGCTCCTAACAGGTAAATGTGACTCTGGATGAAACCAACCCCAGCCAACAAGCTCTTCCAAATGTGGTCTAACACATTGCATTGCTAACTGACATTGCATTAATTTTTCCTCTCTGTCTGTTGTTGGAAAGTAACAGACCAGAAGAATTCAGGGCTGATACAGGGAGAGAGAAAGCAGATAAGTAAAGACAAGCTGAGTTATATGACTGAAGTAAGGAAAAGTAATCTGTCAGAAGCAGATGGGGTTGTTTCTCATGGAGCAAGAGATGCATATTTCCAAGAATCCAGGCGAGAAAAAGATGTGCAGAATGAAAAAAAAACAAAAAAGCAACAGCATGAGTTTTCTTACTAAAAAATATTTTACAGATCACAGAGGTAATACAAGGTGCATTTTATGTTCTAGTTAGTCTGCCTTATCAAATAAATTCTGAAAGTGACTGACCATTTGGAGAAAATAAAGCTCAATTTAAAAACATACATTTATGCAATTAGTCCCCAATGATATGACAGATTACCAGAAGAGGAAGCACTTAAAGACATCTTGAAATATATATATTTGCCTGACAAAAAAAAAAAAAAAGCAAAAGAAAAGTAGATAACTCCAGAATTGCAAACACTCACAAATACATTTACAAAAGGCAATCACTGCACAGGAGCGTGCACAAGAAAGGAAATGAGATTGCAGATGGAAAAAACCAAAAAAACCCAAAAACATGATAAGAGGTTATTCCCCAATCTTTTCAGTCAGCATCTGAATATATGCAGTATTTTGATAAACCCAGCAAGCAATATCATTAAAACAGGAGGAAATGCCTATTTGAGATTTTCTGATACATACAAAAGCACCCTTACAAAATTCTTAACATTCTCTGTAAAATGTGGATCTTACAATGATCTTCAGATCTGGAGTCACTGAAGAAATTATGATAAAGGTATAAGAAAACATTTTAATGTTATTTTATAAAGTTGTGTATAGAATCACACTTTCCAAAAGCAATAGCATTTTAAAAGCTGACAAATGCATTTATTTGGAGAGATAAATATAGTGCTATTTAGTATTTTTTTCTTTCCACAGTGAAAAAGCAAGGAGTGAAATTAGACTAGGATGAATTGGGAAGCTTCCCAGGGTAGAGTAGCACACCATCTGTTTGAGTAGGAAAAATATTTGATCAGTGCGTGTTCTTCATCCTGCTGTGCAATACAGAGGTAAAGGTCCTGCTAGCAAAATGGCACTGTGTTACATGAGTAATGGCAACTGAACAGAACAGACAATAAATGCAAACCACCAAAGACCCTTGGGACACCTAAAATGTAACCAAGGTCTGGGAGAATCTGCCATGTAACAGCTGGGAGAATTATTTTTCTGCAGTGACCAGAAATTTTCTAAAGTTAATAGCCTGATAAAACTTTTTTCTCTTCTGAGGATATGTCAGTAAGAAATGTTTGAATACTAGGATGGTACAGGACCAGGGCAATAAGCTGACTTAGAAACTGTCTGTAATGTTTTGAAAAGAAGGCTGAAGTAAAGTGCTGTGGGACTAAAATGAACATGTGGAAGCTTTGCTTCTGATTGGAAATGTGTCCTTGTTCACACTTATCCCAAACAGTATAATGGTGGTAAAGAGTGCAATACTGCTCTTCCTACAGGTAGCCAACAGATAAGTAGGTAAGTAATATTTAAATTATCTATGGACAGATGGTGCCATCCTTGGAGAAGAGGAGGCTGAGAGGAGATCCTGTATCTCTCTAGAACTACCTGAATGCAGGTTGTAGTGAGGTGGGTGTTGGCCTCTTCTCCCAAGTAAATAGCAACAGGACTAGAGGGAAAGGCTTGAAGTTGAGCCAGGGGAGGTTTATACTAGATATTAGGAAGAATTTCTTTATTGAAAGAGTAGCCAGGAGCTGGAACAGGCTGCCCAGAGAGGTGTAGGGGAGTCACCATCCAGGAGGTATTAATTGTGCAGGTACTTCAGGACATGCTCTAGTGAGCATGGTGGTATTTCTGGGTTGACAGCTGGACTCAGTGGTCTTAGAGGTCTTTTCCAACCATGAGGATTTTGTGATTCTTCCCAGTTGAAGTTACTAATTAATTGCCCTGGTGCACCAGATTGTGTACTGTTTTCTGCAGAAGGACTGCACACTCTAGCTCATGATATAATAGCAAAGACTCTGGAGTATTAATGCTGGATGAGGTTGAAAGTATCAGTTTTCTCTTTCCTTCCAGGACTGGCCACACTAGATGAGGAAGAAGCCTCAACTGAGCAAAAGAACTCACGATTGAAGAGGAGAAACCCTGATGGTATGAAAGGGGCTGACAGGGAAAATGTGGGGGATTTTTGTGCTTCTTACTGGAATATGGGTGCTGGTGCTGATGGGGTTTATAGGAGCAGTAGTGACTCCATATTGCAGCCTTCTCCCCTTATTTTTTAAATAATTTCAATCACTGAGACCAGAAGGCACAATCTTCCATTTCTTCTGGGTATATTTTAAATAAGTTCTGAGTGAAACAAAACCTTGAGGATTTATATGCAGCTCTCCCCCATTCTTGTGCCCCACATGCTTTGGAGAAACATGACAAGCTGAAAGCTTCCAGGGGAAATCAGACACAGAAAAATCAAGTAAACTAAGTGTAACAATCATCTCAATGGTTTTCTTCCAAGTTAGGAAGGAGCTGAACCATATCACACTGATAACAAAGAATCAGTCCATGTTGGTCTTGGTTGATGACAAATGTTTGCTAAGTCTCATTGAAAAATCAGTCTCCCCCTCATTCCAATTACCACTGCTCATGCAGGGCACATCTGCAGATATGGAAAGATCTGCTAATTGACAGGGGCTTCTATCATCCCCTACAGATGTGTAAAGGCCAGCACTGCTTCCCCTCAGAGGCTCTCAGCAGAACAGCTCTGATCCCTTGGCTGAACAGGCGAGACCTCTGATCTTTCTCAGGATGCAGAGCTGTAATTATAAAACTGTAAACTAGATGTGAGGCTTAATTATAATGTCAAATAGATTGGATTTTAATCAGCTCTCTGGATGTATAGTTAGGAATGCTTTATCAGGGCAATGACCTAATTTTAAGACTACGAATTTCAGTGGAATGGTCTGAGAACAATTTGGTTCAGTGCCTGTAGAGGGGAGACAAGTAAATGCAGACCATTGCTTTTTAATGAGTAATGTCTCAGTCATGGCACAGGCTTTAGGAAACAAATTAATCTCTGCTGCAACATCAAAGGGAACTGCTAGGCAATGGTGATGATTCTGGTCATGGTCCTGTCACAGCAGCAGAAGCACAGAAGAAAAAATAGTGCAAGGAGAGTTGCCATAGGACATTGAAGGAAATGAGAATCTGTAGAAATGTATGGTTTAGTGAAAGTTATTGCAAGTGTTGCAGCTGCTGAAGTTTAGATGTAGAAGACTTATGGGAGTTAGACTCCAGCTCAGCAGCAGCTGCACTGGTTAAACAGGTTTTTGTCAGGCTTGGTGGTAGGTGGGAGCCAGAAGGGTCTGCCTTCCTCTGACAGATAAGGCTTCACTCCCATACCAAGGTCTCAGTGTTTCTGCTGGAATAAGACTTCAGTAGGAGCTCTTAGCTAGGACTTGTCAAACTGGCGAAGCGTTTCTAAGCAGATCAGGGGGCTGTGAGAAGAGGTGCCATAGTTTATTGTGTTGTGCTGAGCTCAGGATCCAGAGGGAGCAGCCATCTGGGAAGCTGTGTCTGCCCAAAGCTGTTCAGCAATATCCCTTCTGGTCCTCCTCTGGCTTCTCAGCTTCCCACCTCTCAGTAGTCATTTGAAGTATTCTGAATAGAGCTAGAACATTCAAAAATGTCTGTTTGGTTTTTCCCAGGATGCTTTAAAGTGGTGGCTGGGCTTACAATAACCTACCACCAAGCTTTTAGAAACCATCTCAAGCTAATAGTACAGATGGAAAAAAACTTCACAAGCACTGTCAAAGTAGAGCGATGCAGTAAGCCAAACTCTTCAGAAGTTCTCAGAAGCCAGACATGCTGAAATTAAGGAGGTCTATGTAACTTTCTGCAGAAGTGCATGCTGATGTAAAAAAAAATCCAAAAAGGCAATGGATTAACACTGTGCTAATTGCAACTTGAAAGCACAACAAAGGCATTCCAGAGCAGTCTCATTACATGTTAATTCTGGGGATTAGTGTCAGATTCTCTCACCATGTCTGTTGCAGGACTGTTTTCTTCTTTTTGATAGAGTTTTGTGGAGGGCATTAGCAGTGAGGCTTTGCTTTTTCTTTTCCCACTGCATCAAGCATCTAAGCTTCTTGTGTGGCAGAGAATACTGCCCATCTGTGTCAGGTTGTCAGATTGACCAAGGTGACCAAGGTGTCAAGGTGACATCCTCCTTGGATGTCTGGTTAAGTGGAACTGGTGCAGTGCTCTCTTATTAGGGTTTATTTCTTGAAAATACTTGGCTGTATTCAGATGTGAGGTTTGTAACAGAAAAATAAAAAGGGGAGGCGACAGGAGAGGAGGGAAGGAAAGTGAAGAGAAGGGGAAGGGAGGGGAGGAGAGTAGAAAGGAAGGGAGGGTGATGGAAAATTAAATGAAAAAGAAAATATCAAGTTAAAGGGGATGTTTAAGTAACAAAGGTTTTACCAGGAATACTAATATTGTAAGCTTTTTTTATTTTAAATGTAAAAACAAAATTTAAAGCACTTTTTTTGGATTACTTTTTGAAGTGCAAATGAGTTCTAACCACTTTCTCTAGTGCAGTCAAAATTGTTTGTTATGTGTTTTTATGATAAGGTGGATGCAAGGGATAGGAGCTGGAATCCACACATCAAACATAAAAGCCATTACCAATCCTAAACTCCCAGGCTGAAGGGAGAGAAAAAATTTCAAAGATTTTGTACATTTAAATTAAATTGCTTTTCCTTGAAAGTTTTAATTTGTAGGAAAATGCAGAAAAACTCTTAAAAATAAATTGTAATTAAAAAGTGCAAATTATAACATGAACTAGAAACATTGCTTAGTGAGCACAGTAACAGCATAATGATTTGTGAATAAAGAGCTAATATTTTGTTAATTCAGGTTTCTTCTAAGATTATGGTGGATATCTATAAATATTTTCAGCATCTGAATTTGAGAAGAAGCACTAAATTTTATTTAATTCTTGACAATACTGCAGTAGAACATAACATTGCTATTATGAACTTGGTATTCATTTGTTCATAATTCTTATAAAAATTCCCTTTAAATTATTTCCAGATTAGATTTTGGAATTGTGTTTTTATGAGGCAAACAAAAGATCATTTTTGTAATGTAAATATAGGCTTTAAAAGTACTTTTAAAAGCTGTAGAATATTTTATATGATGTAAGCTATTTTCTTAGGATCAATTTCAATATTTTTTTCCTGAAGAAAAAGCTCTAATAATTTTTTTTAAAAAATAGTCCTGAACAGAAGAAGAAATAATTAAAAATGAAATGTGAAAATCACAGTATGGTGCTTAAAATCTCATTAATTACTCTGTGATTGTTAATGGTTGTTTTTTAACACAGTGCAGACAAAAATGCAAATATAAGACTACTTTATTACATATATAAAACTCATGAAAATATAAATAGAATGAGATAAAATTGTTATTGTATAGAAACTTTAGATGTTCTGCATGGAACAAATGCATGGTTTTTCACCAAGCAGAGGAGTACAATTTAAAGCTTCAGATGCAGCAAAACCTGTATAGTTGTTAATATAATTTTAAAACAGTAGTTGACCATAAGCAAGATGAGTTTGCAAATACCATATGCAGAGGTTTAAGAAGAATTTTGAGTGCATATGTATTTTGTACTGTTCTTCTTGTTGAAAACTTGGCAACAAAACATTAGAAAACTAAGTTTATTTATTACCTCTGTGTTGCAATAGCATAAGTTCTGGAAACCCTAAATATCTCAATGTCATATCAATGGCAATTGCATTAAATCACTTTAGTAGCACTGAGGTACACAACATGTGTGATTCCACTAAAATTCTCGTCTCTCAATTGGATTCTGCTCAAATTACACTGCAGGTAGTCCTCTGTTTTAATTATGAAGCATTACTGCCTTATGCTGCTATACTGATGGTCTGATAGAAAAGTGAGTTGAGCTGAACTGTTCAAAAAAAAGAGAAATGGAGAAGGTCTGCTAAAAATGGAAGTGTCTGCCATGTAAAAAAGCTATTGGGGACTGATCCAGCTTTGGAGATGTACTTGAGCAGACTAATATGCTAACTAAAAGGTTAAAGGGAGAGACAGCAGTCTTGAGCAGAACAGTCAGGAATCTCAATGCAAAAGGGTAAAGAATGGATTTTTTAAACTTCATTCTTGTTGTAGTTCAGAAACCTAAAATGAAAAAGAGATAATTATTGAATGGGGATATTATTTCAGATAGGGAATTGGCACTTTGAAATTAGTAGCTGAAAAATAGACTGTACACTGTATGTATTAGTAAAAAGGCAACTAATAGCTATACAAATTTGACACCTTTGCTTAAAAAGCCAAAGAAGTTCAAATTTGCAACCTCGGATTGTCGGCCCAGGCTGGTAGGCAGGACCCACACAGACACTTGCTCATCTTCTTACCTCCACACACCGAGTGGGATAAAGAGAAAAGAGGAGGCATAGGAGTGAAAAAAAGCATGGGTCAAAATCAAGACAAAGAAAACACTCACCAAATGCTATAAAAAGACCTGGCCACAGTTACAAAATGCCCTCCCTCTCCCCTCACTTCATACACATTGCCAGCAACACCCCATGCAATATCAAATGCTGTTTGATGGTAAGTCTATAGATTTCTGTGAAAGTTTGGAATTCTAAGCTAAAAAATCACTTTATTTGGATTAAAATAATGTTTCTGTATAGCTAGAGGAATTGATGCAAAATGTGGGTTTCCATATTTTTAATTTCCTTGTGCCAATATGTAGGCTACCCTAGACTGTGTATATATGTATGTGCAGATCCAACTGCTTTCTCATAGGGGCCAAAAAATAAGATTTTTTTTTTTTTTTGTCAGCAGAGGTGGAAGGGAAAGCCTATGTACAGTTATAAAAGCTTTAATACCACCATGAAACTAACACAGGAAATCTGGCCTAGCTCCTGGACTCTAACATTTTTGCAACTCAAGCACTTCCATGTGCTTGATCACGGAAATTTCTTCGTTACCAAATTGTGAACATTTACTCTCTTGGATCCTCTTTTTTGAATTAGGTCCTGTTGTAGAAAAACTAATTTGTTTTTTTAGATCAAGTGTTCTGATTGAAGTTTTAAGATCTAAAGGAAAACAAGATACAACCCTGTACTGGTTTCAGCTCAGTTCCTCATAAGTGGCTGTTCTTGCTGAAATTAACAGCAAGTTTCTCAGTCAGTGGCACCTTCTAGGACTGATAACACTCAGAGTCTATAGTTGTAGATAGAGAATGGTCTGCGGAACCAAGGCCTCGGCTCGGTTCTGAGGAATATCCTATGCTTCATAGAGAGAAAGCAAGTAAAGAGGCCACATCTGCAACCCTTCTTTAGGGAGGAAAAGACAAGACAAGTGACTAAAATTGACCAGAGTATTCCATCCATTTGAGGGATCATGAGAGTCAAGCCCCTTCAGCATTCAGCCTTTGTCTTTACCCTTCTTCACCCTTCTTCACCTGTCCTTGTTTGCTTTGGCATCCTGGGAGGATTCCATCCATTCCTCTGCCTGTGGTCCTGATCCGTGCCAGCCCATATCTGTGTGTTCCTGCCTCCAGCTCCTGACTGCTGCTGACTCCAGGAATCCAGCCTGGACTTTCCCAGGGCTGCCCTGCAGTCTTGGTGGTGATGTGAGAATTACTGGGGGTTAACGGGGGAGGAATGTGGTACTGTTTTTCTGTATATTTGTATATATTTAATAATCTTTCCTTTTTTATCATTACTGTTTCATTAAAGCTTTGTAGTTTAGTTTCCAACCCATAAGTCTCTCCTTTTTTCTCTCTCCTTTCTTCATCAGGGAGGGGAATTAATAGAGAGCACCTATCATTTGCTTAATTGCGGGACAAGTGTTAAACCATGACAAAACCTAAAAGCACAGTAGACCCAGTTTTCCCCACCCACAAACTGCAGCACCTAAACTCCAGAGTAACTGCACAACTCAAAACTCCCTGAACACAAATGAGCGCCCTGCAGGCCTGCTGGCATTTTTCCATAAAAATTTTTGGCTGAAACTGTCTTCTCTGGGAGACATGGGAAAAAAAAAGGCTTAAAGCTGCTCATCTATCCCACTTCACTAACGTGTAACCAAGCTGACTGTGATCTAATAATAAGCACCAGCAGATGGTAAAGCTGATTTCAACATCGGTGCTGTGAACTATGAGACATTATCATTTGTTCCCAGGACATTTCCACTGTAACACCAAGCACACCTCACAACAAAATTGCGCTTACATGATACTGAATGCTGCAGCTCCACAGGTCCATAGTCAAGCTCTGCAACACTCCAAGTGCATCTCTTCAATGGGCAAACAGTGTTTGGCCTAGTTAAAGAACCTTCAGGGACTGCTGAACACAATAACATCCAGATGGAGAGGTCTCGGCTTTAAAGATTGAACTTAGATATGTTGCACCACAAAAATACTTGCAGGGCAGCAAAAGCCAAATGTGAAAGCAATGCTAACTTCTCCCATGGCAATTCAGTGTGTTGAAGAAAATCATCTGATGTCAGCTTTATTTATCATTAGGGGCTGCTTTTCTTTTGCGTGCTATTGCATAGATAAGGGTGCTATACATGCATCCTTCACTATTCTAAAATAGGCAGTGAATTTAACAGAAAAAATATTTTAAAAGTCATTTGGTGTCTCTAATCAGAATTTCAGGCCTCCATCAGCTTCAAAAATGTAAAGAATCCTATTTAAAAGAATCTTCTAGGAATAAGCTGTCTTCATTAGAATCTAATATTTATGGGTTTGAATGATTCATTCAATCAAGACTCTTTGGCTTAACTAATGTGTGTTCTGTAGCTGGTTCTCATCAATCACCAAGGTATTGCACTTCCACTGTGTTCCTACGTCAAAGAAAAAAGATTAAAGAGAGAGATTCTTTCTGGCTGTGTATTTATGTTCAGTATGATAGAAACTGACTTTTTTTAATCAGCAGAGACAGTAATTTTCAGCAGTAGGCCAGGTATGAACATATCCCATTTAAGCAAATTCTACAACTCACAACTCTCTATGTTTTTGGAAAAAGGTCTGATGTGTCATTTTGTGAGACAAAGGTTTGCCTCCATTAAACTTGCTGCATAAATATGTTTGCCATCATGTATTAATCTGCCATTAATACACTGCTGTGTTTTCAAAAATATATGTCACATTTGCATTCGAGAGTCAAGATAAAGGGTAAAATCTTTTTATTTGAGTTCAGTAAACTATTTCTGATCTTCCTTCTTCTAATTTCTTCCTTTCTTCCTTCTGCCACGGAGAAAAAGAACTTTATCTTTTTCAATGCTTAATTTAAAGTGTTTTGTTGCAATAGTGGATGAGGCTATGTTTCAGATTAAATATAAAAAATCATGAGACAAACAAAGGGTAAGGTCTAAGAACAGGAGAAACAGTGCCTTCATGATATAGATTACAGTTTATTACAATTATTCACATGTTATTGATTCTTTGAGAGAGACTGCATTATCATAGATATTAATTATTTAATTTTTGAAATGCTATTAAGCAGGGTTACAGTTCCCAAATCGCTAAGCAAGCTATTGAAAAGTCCCATCAAACCTCACAGCTTTGGAAGATACATCAGAAGGCTTATGGACAAAATGACTTTAAGAAGTATATTTTTTACTATACTCAGACCAAATGATGTGCACCATTGGACTGTGAAGACTGAATTTGGGTAGTTTAAAAACCCTGTACGAGGCTTTTTTTTCAAAACTAATGTAGTGAATGTGTTAATGTCAATGTTATACCTACATTAACGTGACTTCTGCATCATGATATTCCTAGATTCAGCAGGGTCTATGGTCATGTGCAGCATTATAGCAGGAATAAATTTCTGTTTTGTAGGCAGAAAGTGCAACACATTGGTCAAATTCTCCATTTCCTGTAGAGCTTGTTTTAATAGGGCTTACAGACCTATTGAGAGCAGAATTTTCCTTCTGCAGCCCTGAGGTGGGCCACAAGGGCTAAAATAATTTAACTCTCATTTCTTGATAAGATTTAGCTAAGTGAACAATGCGAATTCTTTCCTTTAATAGATTGTTCTGTGTTATCCAGTTCAAACATCTAGTTCTCAATCATGTATGCTGCTTCATCTCTTATTTTGTAAGTTCAGCTTCTGATACTCCTAGTGCCTTCACATCAACATTGCAACATGCATGATAGCTAATACTATAGTTCTCCTTGCTTGATTTATTTCAGAATTACACTGACTTCAGGAGTCTATGCCATGTACCACATGATGCTGCTAGCACATAAATTTTTAAATTAGGCTGCCAAACGTATTTGTATCTTTACCTATTCACCAATGCCTAAGGTGGATTCACAAAAATGTCTGGAGCCTCCCAAATTTTAGTCTTTGGCTTAAGACTGTTACATGCTTATTGCATTTACATTTTTCCTAATAAAAAGGCTATTTTCTGTAATTCACCCAAATAATGTGCAAATCAGGGTGATTTTCAATGAGACTAAAATATTCCACTAATAAAATTTTAAAAAGAAGAGAAAAAAAAAAAGTACAAAAAAGTAAAATGACATTCTCAAAAAGACTTTCCTTGAGGTACTATATCAAATGGTTTTTGCAATAGTACATGTAATTTGATGCTGTGTTTTGCTGTGTACAAGATTTGGCTTTACACAATTTGTACTGCATGGTCAGTGAATTCTGTTTGTGAAAACAAGAACACTAATTTTCTGCTGTATTAAAAATATGGTTTTATATGCTTTTTAAAATCTACTTTAGGAATTACTTTATTATCTAATATATACTTCTAGACTTAGTTTGTCTATAAAAGGAAAAAATAATTCAGAAACTAACTAAAGTTTTGGTGTTGTAACTGGACTTGCATCTGCCTACTAACTCATTAAATAAGGGTCTGATTGCATTTCAAACATTGTAATGAAATAACTACAAAAACAAATAAGACCAGTCTGTTTATACAGAAAGTAAAAATCACATCATAAATTAAAGATAATGAATTGAGTGGTGCGTTATACAATGTATGTTATCCATGCGCACAGAAATACCATGGGTGGATATCTGCAGTTTCATGAGTTTAAATGTGCTTATGCCTTGCTGGATGGAAAAAAACCAACATTACGAGAGTTCATTGGTCTCAATCCTTTCTTGAATTTGTAATTATTACACCAAGAGATCAGACTTTAGCATTCTATCTTTATCTTCAGAAAAAAATTAATTGAAGTGCTTTATATGGATCCTTCAGGGATCTTGGTAAAATAATTATTGTGAAGATGTAATAAAAATATTAAAATTAAATTAATTCTCTGAAAGATTTCAGAGTGGTCATAGTGACATAGTAGATTTTGATTAATTGAATGTGGTTTCCTGAATATCAACAGATTAAATGGAAAGAGGCATTATTATTGTAATTTCACTAGCAGAGAATTTGACTAATGATAAAAAAAAATACTGGCTGCCCAGGAAAAAGTACAGAAACTGCATCTGTCTTTGAAACTGTGTCACATGGTGAAACATTTGGGGAAAAAAAAATAATTGTTCCCTGTTTTTTAAATTGCATGAAGCCTCTGATAACCACACAGTATTCTAGTAGTACTGAGTGGCTAGAAGGGAGAAAAAAGGAAAAGGACAAACTGAGGAGAAAAGTACAAGTTATTTCCCTTTCTATTTAAGTAGAAAAAGAAAGGAAAGGAGAATCTCTTAGGTCACCCTATCGTCAGCCACCCAGGAATTATCCCAGTAGGAGCTCAAAATTACTTGCATATTTCTGCACTTGAAGAAAGGGAAGTATCTGAGGAAGAAAGACTTCTGCAAAGACTCACTTACCTCTTGAGAATGGGGGCTCAGGTAATTCTGTATGTAAATCTATGTTTTGGTATAGAACCTGCAAAGAAAAGAAGCTCTGATGTTTTATTCAGCTGCTCTAGAAGCTAAACAAACAACACCCAAAGAATCAGTTTTATGAGAATGCCACATCCTGAGAATCAAAAACTTTGTTCCTGCAAAATGACAAAAAGATTTCTGACTTTGAAATGCCAAATTAGACATGCAAAGAAGTAGTTCCCAGGGTTTGAAAATGCTTTATTTTACCTAATAGCAAAGAATTCATGCTTGAGTGCAACATAACCTTATACTTGAAGTGTGAAATTCTGTCATGAAATATTGCTACCTTACTAGATTCTCACAAGATTATTAGACAAAGTTTGAGAATATTTATAGTTTGCATCCAGCTAGTATCTGAGGTTTAATGTATTGTAATTTAGTTTGGAGAACAATCAAGCAGAAAAACTTATCATCTAAATACTAAAACCATTGACTTCTTACTCCATTTGTGCATGTGCGGTATTGTTTATCAGTTGTGCACTACAGCTGATCACACCAATATATAATGCAGCTGATGTAAAAAACATTCTGCATTTAATTTCTCAACAGGAAAATTAGAATTTTTAAGAATAGTACCCACTGTCTCCTTTTAGAAAATGAAATCAACTGTTTCTGCTGCCTGTTTATTTCAGTTTACCCCAAGCAACGAAGATGTCATTTCCAGGGAATACTGAATATCACATTTTGGTACAGCAAAGTGATACACATCAATTGCTCACTGTTCTCTAAAGTGGATGATAATGTTTTAGCTGCCAGGTTAGGTTCATCCAGAGGTGACAATATTAATTAACATAGCAGAAGGGGAAGCCCCTTTTTAGTGTGTGAAAGGAGCTCTCTGCTTTTCCTGCATATTAATATTTACGTATCTATGGAATCTCATGATTTGACTTTCTCAGACACTTTGGAGGTGCTTTTTGTGTTGCATTTCTAGATATTGACAATGGTCTAATGTGTATGCTAAAAGTTTAATAATTCTGTAGATATGAAACATCTCAGGATGGGAGACTGCTTCTTCATGTGGTAGGAAGACTTTGCAGTGGAAAACAGGAAGGAAGGACTGTGGATTAAATCATTCTTCCTTTTCCTAATGCCCTGCCTGAAAAATGACCATAACAGCTAGGTTACACCACTGCAATACATGCTATCTGAACAGTAAAATATTCCATAGCTTCAAAGTATAGTACAAGGCTTAATTTTTAGTCACCATTTTAATAAAAACATACTGTAATAAGAAGAGTCATCTGCACTTGAACATATTGCAACTTTTATCCTTTATTACACTGTTGGTCAGGCACCTTTGCAGTCATATATATATCTGTACATGTTACTGAAATCAGTACTTAATCTGTGTGCAGAGTTATATGATGGACTCACAACTGTTTAATTTATTTGCTGGACTAGAGCTCTCATTAGCTTACAAACAATAAATACAGCATTTTTATTCCCTGCTTTTCCCACTCCAGTAAAACGGTGTTTGAGAATTACTCCACTCTTCAAAAGAGATTATCATGAGGCAGATGGAGAAAAAAAATACATTTCCTAGACAGTAATTTCTTAACTTCTCTGTCAGGGCAGCAAACCACACATGAAAAGTGTTAGGACAGAGGGGAAGGGAGGGGCTCATGGTGTCCTGAGGAGGGACCATGGGGCAGAGGCCTCACAGAGGACCAGCAGGTGCCTGCGCTCAGATTCGAATTGCTATTTAGCTGGGTCTCAGCAAGTGTGGTGGCCCAGACAAGCAAAGTGAGGCTCAGCTGGAGCTCAGACTGCAAGAGATTTCAAGAATAACAATGATTTCATAGGTATGTAAATAACAAGCAAAGTACAAGGAAGAAATATGTGTGTCACTGAAAGAGGCTGGCAAATTAGAAATGACACAGAAAAGTTTGATTTACTCAATGACTTCTTTGCCTCAGCCTTTATGGGTAAAGTTAACCCCCAAGTCTCTGTTCCATGAAGCAGCAGTGAAGAAAATGGTAAACCCCAGAAGAGATGTAGGGATCATATCTGCAACCTGTCCTACCAGTCTAGACCTACCAGTCTATGAGACCCGACAGGATACATCCAAGGGTGCTAGAAGAGGAATATAGAATTACTGCAGAGCCACACTTCATGAATTTTGAAAAGTATCAGAGTCCAAAGGAAGTCCCTGCTGACTGGGAAGCACCACTTACATCCATGTAGAAAAGGGGTAAAAAGACATTTGAAAAACTACAGAGCAACCTACCTCACTTTAGTGTCTGGGAAAATTATGGAGCAGGTCCTCATGAAATTTATTTCTGGGCCAACGAAGCACAAGAAACAGTGTCTGGGAAAAGACAACAAAGATTCTCTAAGGGTGAATAATGATTTACCAACTTCATTGCCTTCTGCTTCAAAACAATTTACTCACTGGCTAAGAGCAAAGATGTCAATGTCAGACTATAGCAATTTGTCTGACATGGTTTTCCCACAATATCATAGTTGGTAAGCTGATAAGACATAGACTGGAGAGATAGACCATAGAATGGTTGGAAAACTGGCTAACTGCCAAGCTTAAAGGATAGTGGTTAATAACTCAAAATCAAACTGACAGCCAGTCACAAGTGGAGTTTCTTTGAGGTCAATAGCATGTCTGATACCATCCAGTATCTTTAAAACAAGATGGATTATAGGATTGACTGTACCTTTACCAAGTCTATGGATATCAGATACCTCATAGGAGAGGTAGATTTTCTGGAAGGAATATATATCATTCAGCGGGATCTTGATAGGCAGGGAGACTGGATCAACAAGAATTACATGAGAACAATCTGAAGTCCTGAACCTGGGACAGAAATATCCCAAGGAGCAGCATGGGATGGGGTCTGACTGACTGGGTTGTAGCTCTGTTTCAAAATACCACAGATCCTAGTGATAAGTATGCTAAACATTGGCCAGCAGTGTATCCTATACAGCATTGGAAGAAAACCATGTTCTGGGCTGCATCAGATGATAGCTACTAGATCAAGAGGTGAGATTATTCAACTCCATTCATCCCTTCTTAGGCCACATCTGGAATACCATTTCCAGTTTACTTTCCCCAGTTCAAGAAAGAAATAGAAAACTTTGAGATGGTTCATTCAAGCCCATTAAAATGAATAAAGTTTGGGAGAACATGATGTTCAGAGAAATACTGGGAAACACGTTTGTTTAGCCTAGAAAAGGGAGGCTCGGGGAATCCAGTCTTCCAACACCTCCAAGTTAGTTATAGAGAAAATAAAAGTACTCTCTTCACAAAGTTCCACAGTGACAATAGGCAATGGATACAAGTTGCTTCAAGGGAAATTCCATCTGAGTGTAAGAAAAAGGTCAATCCTCATGACATTTAAATGTTGGAATAAGTTGCCTGGAGAAGTGATGGAATCTCCCTTGCTGGAAATATACAGGACTGTAGTTTTTGCAGGACCCTGGGTGACTCTAATCTAAGGTTGGATCAGATGGTCCCTTTCACTCTAGATTTTCTATTATTATATACTTCAATAATTCTACAATTTTACTTGAACACATGAGCACATGGTAAGGTAAGACACAGGCAACATACATGAAGTCACAAAGCAGTTCCCAGTGGAAAGTTAAATGTGCATTGAAATATACAAAAATTGTAGTACAAAAAGTCCATTAATTAGGTTTTTATGGACACTTGTGATGATTGATTATTTGGCCAAATGTCAGAAAGGTCAAATTATCTGGAAGCTAGAACAAGAAAGTTAAATGTGAGGATGATTTGGTTTTGATATGTAATGGATCCCAGCTGATATAAATCCAAATCTCTAAGCAGATGAAGAGAAATTCAAGAACTGTTCCAGTTACAAATCAGCCCTCAGAACTCTATGTCACCTGGAGTCCCTGAAGGAATTTACACCTCATTGTTATTCAACAGGAAGTTGAATACTTTTCTTCTTTATAATGATATGGGTATTAGTAGAGACATTCAACTGAGACATAATAACCACTCACTACATCAATACTTTCAGGTGTGTCTAATCTTTCTGTCAAACAGTCATCTGTGTTTTAGGAAAATGATATGCTAGAAATGTCAGGTACTTAAAGTGGAAGTGCTTCCCTTTACCTTAGATGTTTCCTTATTTCAAACTCTCATGTTCTTATTTCTAAACCTTTAATTCACTTATATTAAGCTCTGTGTACATGGTTGTGTGTAGCAGTTTAGTCATACTATGTTAACTAAGATGCTATTAAATTTTGGCCTTGAAATTGTTTGACTGTAGTGACAAGGAGTGTAGTTTAGAGCAAAACAAGTTGTGCTCACAGCACACCTTAGTCCAGTCCCGATATCCAAAAGAAAGTAATTTAATGGTATTTGTAGCATGAAAATTGTCTTGTTGGAGACAAACTTTGAAATCCCAGAACCTGAGACTTCTGCTATGAGGGTATAAAGGGTTGCCTGGACTTCAGTTCTAAACCAGAATGCCCTGGGTTCTCTGTAAGTCATGTAAACAAGCCATTTCACCAATGTTATCTGTGGTATTTGCACATTCTAAGCTGTAACTATGATGCAGACTTTCATTTTTTTCCAGATGTTTCCTTTTTTTGATCTATCTCTAACACTTGACACCTATTTTCTCCTCATTTAGCTAGTGAAAAAGGGAGATTTAAAAAATAAAAAAAAAAAAAAAAAAGGTGCATCAACTTACATCACCTCTCCTTTGAACAGGTTTGAACAGGTTTGCAATATCTTTGATGACAAACTTCATTTTGTCTTTCATTCTCATCACACTCCTATTTCAAAGCACAGAAAAAGGCCCAAGGACTGAGGAGCTTTCATGCATGCTGGAATTACACTGTTTTAGTCAGTATCTGTACCAACAGTATGGTCTCCAAGAGCACTATATGGAAAGATACTGTATGTATCAATCAATATAAGGGAAAGCTGCACTGTACATAAACTCAGACAAAAAGTTCTTGGAGATAGTGAAGGGAAAAATTGAGAAAATAGTATGTCATCAGTAAAAATTTCTCAGTTTGATTACTATAAACTGAATCAGGAGAGAAGTAGTTTATGGATTTAGTAATGATATAAATCTAGGAAAAAATCCCCTGTATTTTCAGGGTGGTTATTAGCAATATAGTATTAATGGGTATTAGCAATTAGCAATATATTGTGATATAAATCACAATACTTGACAGTTTCAAAATTTTAATGAGCATCTACAAATTTCTAAGTATTTTTTAATAACTGGTCCCAAAAATTTCTAAGCACAAAGACACAGCCACACATTCACAGAGCTACCATCACACCCATCCCTTCCTCAAAGGATGTGTGGGTTAGAAGCACCATTTCTCTTTCAGAAGCATAGGGTACTTAACTTCCATGTGTCCTGTAAGGAAACATGAGTGTTATAGTTTTTTAGATGCTCCCTACAACCTATTAATCCACAGCTGGTGAGAAAGCATCCCTCAGGCTCATGTGCACGGACGGATTTGAGGTGCAAGTCCCTGTTCGTTGTGGTTTCCCCATCCGTGAAAGAGTTTGATGCCAGAGCAACCTGGTCTAGTAGAACATGTCCCTGACCCTTCAGAGGGGCTGGAACTAGATGATCTCTTCCAAGCCAAAGCAATCTGTGATTTTATTAAGTGGTCTGTACTGCCACCCCACAAGCTGCAGAGCTCACAGTGTCTGATGGGGAGGCTTTGGCAAAGATGTGACGCTGGTGGGGCAGCTTCTGCTGGTGTCAAGCCAGGTTTTGATAACTGCTGTTTCCCTCCCTTCTCTGCTTATTGTTGTGAATGTTCATGTTTCTTTATACTTCTTTTATACTTTAAGTATAATTTATTCTTTCTTTCCAATGCCAGTTTAAATTTTCTCAATTACTGTTTCATGCTGCTGGTAGCAAGCTTCCTCTTAAACATGAACAACCTTTGGCAAACACAGGGTTTTGTGTTTGGTACACACCCGCTGTCTAACCTCATATTCTTATTAACATGGGCTGTTAACATTTAATACTGAAAGATTAAGTGTTAAGATTATAAAAATTAATACAAAAAATTTGGCAAGGATAAGATGTGTGAACATTACCAGAGTGAAATAGCTACAAGACCTCCTGCTAGAAATAGGTAGGAAGACTTTTCAGAAAATTAATTCTTCATTGTCTGGAGTTGGACATGTGCATAATAGTAAATTAGAGTAACACTGTAGTTAGTACTTATAAATCCTAACCCTTGACTGTGGCCTTAATATCTGACAAACTCCTGTGGCATGACTGCAAATACAGCATGCCTGAAAGGTGAAATGATACTCAGAAGGTATATATGGTGTGCTAATACCTGTTCACAACAGAATAAGTTGTTTTAAATAAATCTGCACAAAGTCTTAATTGCTTATATCATCACAGAATCTGCTGAGTTGTAAGGGACTCATCAGGATCATCAAGTCCAACTCTTGTTCTTGTGTAGGGCACCCCCAGAATCACACCATGTGCCTGAGAGCATCATTCAAATGCTTCTTGAACTCAGGCATGTTGGTGCTGTGACCACTTCCCTGGGGAGCCAGTTCCACTGCTCATCTGTGCTCTGAGTGAAAAACCTTTTCCAGATATCTAACCTAAACCTGCCCTGATTCAGCTTCCTACCATTTCCCTGAGTCCTGTCTTTGGTCACAAGAGTGAAGAAATCAGTACCAGTCCCAACTCTTCCCCTCATGAGGAAGCCATAGACTGCAATGAGGTCACCTCTTAGCCTCTTCTCCAAACTGAAGAAGAGTGACCTCCAAGTGACCTCAGCCACTCCACACAATTCATCCCTTCCAGACCCTTCACCACCCTTGTTGCTCTCCTTTGGACACTCTCCAGTACCTTGATGTCTTTTTTATGCTGCAGTTCCCAAAACTGCACACATTACTCAAGGTGAGGCCATACCAGAGCAGAGTGGGACAATCACCTCCCTTGATGGGCTGGCAGTACTGTGCCTGATCACCCCAGGACACATTTGCCCTCCTGGCTGCCAGAGCACACTGCTGGATCACAGTCAGTTTGCCTTCATACAGGAACCCCAGGTCCCTCTCCATCATGCTGTTCTCCAGCCCCTCATTCTCCCCAGATGCAGAATTCATCACTTTCTCTTGTTAAACTTCACGTGGTTGGTGCCTGCCCATCTCTCTAACCTGTCGAGTTCTATCTGTGGGACCTGTCTGCCCTCGAACCTTCTACTTGCTCTGTTTGGTGACTCTCTTCCAGCCCTTGTCATCAAGTGGGCTCTTGACTAGTTACCCTCTTTGGTTCTTGGCCCACCTGCTTCTCCATTGGAGTAGAGGTTTGAGACTCCTGAAAATCTTGAGACTGAAATGATTCAGAAAATAATCTGTTGATCTCTTGCTTGTTAGTTTGAATGCTACATGGTCTGCTCACTTCCTCCTCTAGTTTCTTCACCAGGCAGCACAGCTCTTCAATTGCACGGCTTTTACAGGATTGATTGTCAGCCCAAGGCTCAAGGAGGGGCATCAGACATTCTTGGCAACCAGTAACCTGAAGAGCTAAATCTATCATCTTCAGATCAGTCTGGCTGGAGGTGTCCACTATAGCTGGACAAGTAACCCCAGCAGCTACAGGTGACTGAATTCTTAATTCAACTAATTCCAGACCCTTACACAATTACACTGGTAGTATTTGTTGCTGCTGTTAGCTCTGCCCCAATGATCAGGAAGGAGCCCTGGCAATCACCCTGCCCATCCCTGTACTACCTCCAGCAAACTCCTCTGCCATGGTGTGCTGTACTGTGCTGCACCATGCTGTTCTGTACCTGTTCCATGCTGTGCTGTGCCACACCATGCCATGCCATGCCATTCCATGCTGTGCCTGTTCCATGCCATTCCATTCTGTGCCATGCCACACCATGTCATGCACACCACGCCATTCCATGCCGTTCCATTCCTTGCCATGCCATTCTGTTCCATGCCGTCCCGTGCCATGCCATGCCATGCCATGCCATGCCATGCCATGCTTTTCTGTTCCGTACCCATTCCATGCTGTTCCATGCTGTGCCATGACACACCATGCCATGCCATGCCATGCCATGCCATGCCATGCCATGCCATGCCATGCCATTCCATTCCATTCCATTCCATTCCATTCCATTCTGTACCGTGCCATTCTATGCCATTCTATGCCATTCCATTCCATTCCATTCCATTCCATTCCATTCCATTCCATTCCATTCCATGCTGTGCCATTCTGTTCCATGCCGTTCCATGACATGTTGTTCCTTGCTGTGCTGTTCTGTGCCCTTTCCATGCCATTCCATTCTGTCCCATGTCACACCATGTCATGCAGTTCCATTCCGTGCCACACTATGCTGTGCCATTCCATTCCATGCCATTCCATGCCATGCCACACCATTCTGTGCTGTTCCATGTTGTGCCATGCCACATCATACCATTCCATTCCATTCCATTCAATGCTGTGCCACACTGTGCCATTCCATTCCGTGCTATGCCATTCTGTGCCGTTCCATTCTAGGTTGTGCCATTCCAAGCCGTGCTATTCCATTCCATGCCGTTCCATGCCATGCCATTCCATGCTGTGCCATTCTGTGCCTGTTCCATGCCACACCCTGCCATTCCATTCCATTCCATTCCATTCCATTCCATTCCATTCCATTCCATTCCGTTCCATTCTGTTCCATGCTGTGCTGCTTTTCTCTCCTGTTCACCACACTCCCTAGAGCTGCAGAAATCTCCTGCGGTGGGCTTGGTGAGCCTCTGCGAGTATCTGGGTCTTCACCATGGTTCTGGGTGGCTACAGGGGGTGCCTGTACCTCAGGATGCCCCCCTCCCCATACAGTGGGATCTCATGCTGATCCCCCAGGCTTGCCTCGCTTGCTACTGCTGCTGCTGGTCACCACACTTATTTGCATTTATTGTTTTTGTCTACCTTCTTGGATAACCAATCTTTGCTAACTCATCCAGCCAAATACAGAACACAGGAAAGGAAATAAATCTTTGCTTCATTAGTTTTTTGGAATATGCTCTTCCTTGTTTTCTAGGTGCTCTTCAATCCCACTGGAGTTAATGGAATCTGTTATCATACACAAAAGAATTTTCCCTCAAAGTTTTGAAATGCTCTGTCTTTCAGGAGATTTTTGTAGCTTATATTTTGTGCATGGACTCTTTTGTTGTGATTCTTTTTATGATGCTGGGGAGGCTTGCTAAATGTGTATTTTTTTTACCATTTTGACAAGGAAATATTATATATTATATATATAATTATTATCTATATATAATATATCATATAAGTAAACCTTTTACAACTAAAATTCTACTTCTGTTACTACCTGATGCTTACTTGGCAGTTTCTGTGTAAGCTGCTAAACTTGACACTTCTTAAAGTAATCCTAGACTGAAGTTTCACAAGACAGCTAAGTGTTGGCTGAAGAAGTTTTTTTCTGCTAGTTTAAAAAAACGAACCACCTTCCTGAGGGGTAGGAGAGCTTCAGGCTGATGCAAGACTACAAGCAAAGAGAGGAGGAAGGGTACAGACCAGAGCCCTGTTTGAGCTGCTTGAGCAAGAAAGCTCAGCCATCCTGTGAACCTCTGCTAGCAGTGTGTATGAACTAGGAGGTTAAGGCCATACCAGGAAAATAAGTTTATTTTAAAATATAGACTAATTCAGTGTCTTAAAATGTCTTCAAGATGTGTATATTAGGCTTTACTTGCTTTGAGTATGGTTGTTAATAGTCTTGTGGTGCAAAAATTACACAGAGGGTTTAGAGTATTATCATTTAACAATACCGCAGTGTATATTATCATTCTGGATGAGTATTAGCTTACCAGTAATATGCTGTTGCTTCTTACATAAATCCTAGATAAAATCTGTTATATAGTGGAATGAATTACACTCATTCATTAGAAGAAAAAAAAAATTGCTGTTTTACTAACTGGGTGCTCCGACCTAATTGCCTGAAAGGGAAAAAGCAGGGCAAAATCTGGTGTAATTCCAAAAGACTGTGTGTTATGAAATCCGACCAATTTATTATCTATTGTTACCTGGTTTTGAATACTTGTTTCTTATGGCACCAAGAGCTCCTCTGGAAAGGGAGGGTGTCTGTTAAATGGTTATTTATTAAGCCATAATACTATTACAGTTGCAATATTATTTTTGTTTTATGATAAACACATGTAGTGAAATGAGGCAACCAGGTGCCACTAATTCGCAGGGAGTGGGCATGAGCTTGTTTTAAGCCCACCTGTGCCTGATTAGGGCGGGCCCCAACTGCGCATGAGCAGGATTAGGGGGCCAATAAAAGGTGAGGCTTGAAGCACAGGCTCAGCTCAGTCCTGAGCAAGCCAGCAGAGAGGTCAGTTGCCCTTGGAGCAATAGCACTGATCCAGGCTAGTCAACTCTGAGAGCCATAGGCTTGGAGTACTGTTCATGAGTCTCTGCTGGAACACCTGGTTGGACCTTGAAGCGCCGTTCCCTCAAAGAGGTTAGTCTTGCTACAAACACATGAAGTGTGGTCAAGATAGGAAAGAGGGAAAAAAAAAAATACAGAACTTCTGGACAATTCTGTCTGGAGGGTGGTACACAGAGAGAGCAGGTGGGGAGAACTGGAAAGAAGCCTTAGGAAATAACTGCATTGGCCCTAAGCTGAGTCAGCTCTGCAACATCTCTCCACAAAGCTTAGGTTTACAAGGAGGATGCGCTCTCGAGTTATTACCTTGAGCATAATGTTTGAAGTGAGGTGTCAGCAGCCAATCTGTCAAGATCTTCAGAAAGGAACAAAGTGTTTCAAATAAAATGAAGGAGCTCGCAGGAGCAAAATGGCAAAGACAGAGGGGTTGGTGTTTCAAATGTAAAAACTTCTCTGAAAATAGGAAGGTAAAATCAAGAAATGAATCTTAAACAGCATATTCAGCTCTACCACAGGGAGAAAGAAGCAAAAAGAAAAAGACAAAGCCTGTGTACAATCGTTTTACTGACAAGAGCTCCCAAAGCAGTTTGACAAAGAAAGGAAATTATTACTTTTCCTATCTTTGCACAAAGCTCAGATTGGCCTGTACAGGCAGATCCTGCTTCTCCACTCTCTTTCCCCTCACTTACCCACCCTCTATTTTCTGAAGTTTTTTTTTTCTCTAGCTCCCTGCTTTGCAGAATATTCCCCATTAGAACACTACTTGAACATCATAGTTTTTATTCATAGAATGTGTCAATACAGTATTTTCAGGCAATCTAGTGTATCACAGCCTCGTACAAGTTCAGTAAAATGCATATATGCAGGACAGATATGATGAAGATATTTCATAGGATCTGGCCTGTAATTTGGAGGGAGAGAGATAAAATGTTTTGGTTTTGCTCTCCACATCTTAAGCACAAGTTTTGTGGTCTTATCTTGTGACCAGTAAAATAACAGGTTAACTTACAAACGGAGAGATAGCAATATATGCTAGAACAAGGAATCTGAGGAAATAACTACCTCCAAGCCTTTCCTCAAAAAGTTAGACACTAATATTTCCTTCTGAACTTTCTTGAATGGAGTATTAGGGAAAGAGGGAATGAACAGCCTTTTACTTCTGTTGAAAAATGTTTCTCTGTTTGAGGCAGCGTAGCACACCATACCAGGTTGTCAGAGGCTTCTCTGATTATCTGTACCTTTTGGAAAAGTGCATTTTGAAATGTATTATGCATACAATCCATGTCATAAACCTAGTTTTCTTACAAATTTTTGCCCTTTGTGGGTCTTCTTGGAAATCATATGTGGTCAGCACCTAATTAAATAATTTGAGTTAATGATATAGTTCAAGTTGAAATTATTTGCATCATTAATTATTCTAGTTAGAAGAATTTGAGTCTCTAGGTTTCTATATGCCAGGCTAGAGTAATTAAAAATTTTCAAAGCTAGCAGGCTAAACACTTTAACACATATGCTTCATTTCCACAAGTAATTTTGAATTAGATAAGAAAGTAGAATTTTACTCAGCACTGAATTTATTTTCCTTGAGCTTCTAATGGGTGGATCTAGACACAGCCTTGACTGTTGTATTATCCTCTAATATCAGATTGTCATTTCCCATCACCATTCTTACAGTCCTTGGTGAAATAACCTGTTTTAACTTGATTGTCTATTTGCACCTCTCTGACAGAGTTGATTAAGCTGTAACACATTGGTTAGCATTAGGTCTTCAGGGTAAGGAAAGTGGGAGAGGAGTGAAGTTTGTGGGAGGCACTCGTATCAGTGAGTTGCAGAGGTTGTCTGCCCACCCATCTCAGTAATGAGCTCTGTTATGTCAGGAGAATCATCTGCCTTCTCTGATACATGGTTCTCAAACACAAAATTATTTTCACGACAGTTTCAAGAGAAGTAGCCACCTCCTGGTTTAAGGCCTGTCCTCTAAGGCTTGAATTATTGACACAACACCTCAAAATTTATCCATGTCGGAACAGATCAAAATGAAACACAATCCTGTTTACTTTGTAGGGTTATTCTTCTGTATGGGCATACAAGTGTTAGATTAGTCCTTTCTGGACAGAGAGCTACACGGGGAACTGATATTTTGATGAACAACAAAAATTTGCCCTTTTCAAATGAGCATCAAGATGGTGTTCTCTCCCCAGTGAACCTGTAAGGCATACACCACTCCTATGGGATTTTACATTGGATACTTTGATATAATTTTGACTTCACACACCTAGACATCCATTTCCCACTTATTGGAAGAAAACCAAAAGGCTTGATAATGTTTAATCAAATATGAAATATTTTAGTCATGGAAAAGAGTGAGATGGAAATACCTCCAAGGCATAATTACTTTAGGATATTCTATCCTAAAAGGGATCTTAAAACAATTTCCACAGACTCTTAAAAGAAAGCCAAGTTAATGTTTGTTCTTAAATTAAATGCTGATAAGACACATCCAAACAGATATAATAAATGTATACAGCTCTTGGATATATTTTGAAAATTAAAACTGAAGACTCTAGGCCTGAATAAAGCACTGCCTTTCACATTATGGAGGGGTTTGAAATTACAATACTAACTTTTTCTTGATAGGTGACTTTCTACATTTTTTTCCTAAGGAAAATCAATCTGGTTAGTAGAATTTTTCTTGGTTAATTTGCAAAGACCATTTCAGATTTTTTATTATTTCTAAAATAAATGGCAATTAGTTGAGATGTGACTCAATTGATGACTAAAAAAACACAAGCAATTTTAAAGAATCAGGCTTTAGTTAAAATATGATAACAGCAGAAATGGGACTAACTCTTTTCTAGTTTCTGTATGTAATATTAAAAAAAAACTACTTAGTGAAAAGGTACAAGGTTTTTTGGAAAGCAACAATCCAGTGGCAGGTACTTCTAGTAGCAATTCAAAAGAGAAAAAAAATGGCCTAGTCTGTCACCATGGCAATTTTATTGAGCAATTAATAAGACATTTATCAAGGATTGCTTGCAATGGCATAGAGGACAAGCACCATCAGATTTTGCACCTCTTCCTACACTCCCTGGTTTACTCCTAGAAGAATGCTGGATATGGATGTATCTCACCATACCTTTCTGAAGCTGTGACTAGTTTCTTTCATGTTCCACCTCTGTAACTTATCAGAATTTATACAGTGTTTCAGATCTCATTGTACTGAGAAATCACAGGTAGGTGTGTGCTAGCCAGGTGCTGGAGCTGTCAGCAGTAGATATCATTTTTACAAGCCTTCTGCTATTTTTTGAACCCATTCCTTCACATTCACTCTCCATTCATATTATCACAAAGTTTTTGTTATACCACTGGCCACAGCTCTGGATCATACCTGGGCTTTAATTTGGTTGGCAAAAAAATGACAGCTGTATAAGTTTTCTTCTCAGAAGTCTCCAAAGTTTCTTGCATTGTCCCTCGGTTTTTCATCAATATAGCATAGTATATAATAGTGTGTACATGTATAAAGAATGTATGTTTTATATAAATATTCTGTATAGAGTTCGTAATTCCCATTTATGCAATCGTTTTGGCTCTGAATTCTAATTTAATCCAATCTTCATATTCTATTTCCCTGTTTTATTGCATTCTACTTATGGTGTACCCTCTCACTTTCTCACCCCCTCTTAGTTACCTTGCTTAATCCCTTTTTATCCTAAATAAATGGAAAAAAGATTTGAGATGAAGGGGAAGAGACTCTTGCCATTGGCAGCAGAGACAGAAAGAAAACTTTTTAGCATAAAAAGGTATTACTTTTACTTGTACATAATATTCCAAATTTTTGTCTATGAATTCTCTGAGTCAAAATACTCTTTCATTGACATATTATGTATGTCCTGATACATATTTCTTAAGGGAATGATCTCTACTATACTGATTCTAATACAGATACCAGCTGAGATCAGATAAAGACTTTGATTCAAGGATGTCTTAAAGAAATCTAACTCAGATTTGGTATAGCCTTCTAAGCACGTGAAAGCCATACCTCTTAAACTATATCTCCTGTTTATGCATTCTTATCAATATCAAGATAAATATATATGAAGATAAAGGTGGGATAAAGATACAGATAAAATAAAGAAAAATATTATAAAGATGGATTTCCACATATGAGCACTTTGTTTTCCAGGGGAAATATGCAGTCAGTGAGACAGTGTCTGCGATCATGAACACGTGAGAGGTTCAAGCAATGGCAACCAACCATTCTCAGAGCAGTGAGAAAACCTGATGTTGCCAAAGATGTCAGCATCTGTATACACAGCAGACAGAAGCCTCCTGTTGTGATGCACTTTTGGGTAGCCCTGTTCTGAAGCCAGTCACAGTGGTGGCTCTGAACACATGGGGTAAAAAAGTTTCTAAAATTATGATATCCAGGCCCAAAAAGGTGTAGTCCAGTGACAGCTATCAGGGGTGCAGCTTCCTCTGGAAGTCAGGTATGTGGCTCCTGTCATTCCCTATCTAGAACAAAAGTGTCCCTTGCTCTGCTCCCAGGACAACTTAGTCATACTGTAGGTCTTATTTTCTTACTCTCTTCTATAAAAAAATAGATGTCTGTACACCCCATGGAGTGTAAACATCCAAAGAATTCAAATCTACTAAAGCTGCTGCTGAAGCAAAACAAGACTGAAGAGGTAAATGTTCAGGCCCTCTGGCATTTGCTTTTTTTCATTTTCCACTCTCTGAACAAATAAGGAAGTCCTGTTAAAGATCCTGCTGCTTACTCAGTACAAAAAATAAAATAAAATAAAATAAAAAATGCTCTCTGTGATCCAAAACCTAAATACAAATAGAAGTAATTTATATGCTTTCTGGTTGAGTGTCATAATAATAGGGGACTGATAATTGAAAATTGCTATGCAGCATTTTATGTCAGCTGAAAGATTTTTTGACAGTATTCTTAGATTGCTTTTTGCAAAACATTTCTTCCCTGAAAACAGGAGTATTATTTTTTCACCCCCCAAAATATTTCTAACCCTCAAAAATGAGTTTGCTTTACGAATATAAAATTACAAAGATAAGATGAGGAGAAATCTTAGGTAACCGCAGATCATTGTGTTCTACCATTAGAGTCAAAGTAGCAGAAATTCTTTATATTAAGGATTGCTATATCTGTCCCTGAGGGAAACTGAGAGATCACCTTGATTTTTTTTACAGTGTATGTAAAAAAAAAAAGCAAATAAAGTGTACCTATGAACTGGGTGTCTGGTAGTTGCTACTAGTTTCAGGGTGCATGCCTCTGAGATCAGCAGAAGAGCTTGGAAAGATTCAAGCTAAATTTTGGGAAGAGTGTATTTGGATTGGACTGGCTCAGGAGAGAGAGATATGAGCAGTAGTATTCATACAGTAGGGCTGTTTCAGGGAAAAGATTTTTGTTGTTTCTTATTTATTGTTTGTTTTATTGTTTCTTATTCTTAAGGGTTGGACTCGATGATCTCTGAGGTCCCTTCCAACCCAGCCTATTCTATGATTCTATGATTTCATCCAAGTAGAAGGAAGTCTCATAATTTGGAGGACTGAGATGTGAATTATAAAGATACAGTGTTATTTAGCAATATGATATTTAAAGAGTTACTTAATCTTTTAAAGAAATATTTATTTGCCATCCAAAAAAAATTACTTTAGTCTCAAATTATTCCTTATGCTGATCATTTAGCATATTTTATAATTTTTTGTGAAGAAAATAATCATTGATGAACCTCAGAAGACAAAGTAACTGGTTATCCCCTTTTCATATACTAATTTATCACCTAATTTCTTGCCTTTTAAAAGTTCTGGGTAATATGAGTCCTTGGAATGGTGGCAATTTATCTCAGAATCTTTCTCTCTATTCAAATCGAGAAATGTCTGTTGAAAAATATAATTCTTCACATTCTGTGCTTCCAGCTTGCAAACCTAAGAACCTAAGTTTTTATCCTGGTTCTGGTGATACATGTGCCCATTCTGTGGTCAAATGTCTACTTCTCATGAAGTATAGCAAGAGACCTCACACAAGCTGAGGTTTGCCTTCTGTTCAGTTAGGTTAGAACAGCTAAGAAATGCTGCCAGTTTGACATCCAATACAATTAAATGTGCCACAAGGCTTCAAGAATATGTTAAGGATTAATTTTGTTAAGTTAGGTTCAAAAAGAGATGTAAGAAACCAGAAGTTGAAGTGTTTCTAGACAAGCAATTCATATTTTGGTAACACTGTCTTTGTGCATTTGCCACTAGATGCAGAAATCTTTTTTCTTTTTCTGAAGGGTTTGTTTGCTTTTCTCCATTCCTGTAGTTAGATAGGTAAGATTACATCCAGGTTCATTTTGATCTTCATTCAAATGCAAAAACAAAACTAAAAATTTACTCAAAAAATTTTGAAGGATTCTGAAAGAGATGAAAGCAAAAGTTAATGGAAAGGAAATGTGTCTGACAAATTTCAGTTATAAGTGACCTTGCTTTGTACCTTTAAGAAATAATCCATGTATAAACTCTGGGGATGCCACTGACCATTCAATTTCATGTTCCACATCATCCTGGCAGCAGACATCTCTGCTCAAAGACAAGTATCTCTTTTGATGATCTGATTTGGAGGATGGCCTGACTAAATGACAAATTCGGTTTCATAGTGTTATGGCATTTTTTTTAGAGTCTATCCTTTTTAATAATTTTGTATGGAAATGTTTGATAGCGTGGGTCCTTTAAGGTTGGTTGGAAAGACTCTGAGTCATCTCCTGGACAACCTGAACATGTGATTATAAAAGAGGAGAGCCTTAATAACCCTTAGTGCCAAAGCAGCATGTTCTGGTGTGGAGACATAGTGCTTGAGAAAAAATTGCACAGTTACTTAATTAAGTTAGCTAAAGGAAAATTCAAATTCAAACACAGCAGTAGGGAGAAACTCTAGTGGTGTCCAAAGAAATAATCTGTTCTTTGTGAGGATGACTGTGGCTCCCTAAGTTGCAATACAGGCTGGCAAAATGCTTGTATTTTTTCCCTGCCCTCCTCACACCACAGCAGGTAAGGAAATAACAACTGATGTGAAAATAAGTGAATAAGCAGTTGTACAAAGAAAGGGACCTAAAAGTACATATGGAAATAGATTTAATTGCCAGTACTGCAATGGATTTTTTTATAGAAGTAAGCATTTTAGCTAATGTCTGAGAAATGTGAAAACTCCCGAGATGAAAAATACCAAGAGAATCTAGACAATAGGAAAAGGAAAGAACGGACAAAATAGATGGCAGAGTACACTTCAGTGACTGGATCTAGTAGTTCTATGGTGCGGGTACTTTGAGTTCAAAGAAGTACTTCAGAGAAGCCGGAACTAACAGGTCTGAAGTGAAAATAAGTAAAATGTCACAGCATGTTGAAGACTGTTGAGCCAAGTGAGTATACAGAGTAGACTGTACTGTCACCTTTCAATGGAAAAATTGCAGAAGAAAAATTACAAAAGAAAAAAATTATGAAAGGGAAAAAAACTACAAAAGGAAAAATTACAAAAAGAAAAATTACAAAAGAAAAAAATAATGAAAAGGAAAAAAAAAATTACAAAAGGAAAAATTACAAAAAACCCCAAACAAACAGAAAAACAAATCTAACTTCTGCATTGTGAATTGGAGAGGTGTGGGGCTAAGATGAACCAGTCTACAAGCTGAATCAACTACAGTAGGAGAAATGGCAGAGACCTAAAGAAGAGTTGTAGGAGTACAGGTAATGATTTTTTTTCATATGGTAGAAGGCTGAAAATTTCGTGGCCTTTTCCTATTTGACCATGGTAGGAACTTTGGTAACTGCAGAATCTGAACAAAGACATAAAGCCTGACAATGAAACAGATTTTGTTCCCAGAGGAGACTTGCTGGCACATTCTGTTGATATGTAAAGTATATATTTTATGTTAGATTTTCCCCAAACCGGATATTAAGAAGATAATATTTGGAAATCAAGCAAACTCAGTCAGAGTTGATCTCATTTGTGTTCTAGAAGGAAAACATCATCTGAGTTTGCTTACTAGTGAATGAGTAACATGGGTAAGAGAACCATGAAGATAAATGGATTTAGTTTTCTGTATACCATTCCCATCCAGCAGATGTGACTTGGCAAAAAATGTGAACTTCTTTCATCCATGCTTGTTGATATAGTACGTGATGTCAGCCTTGGGATACACACACCCTGGATATAGAAATGAAATACTCTGCTCACATTTCAAACCCTGAATACAGCATACTAAGAAGCCTTTTTTTCTTGCTAAGACTACTGTCCTGGAATCCGCACCCCTCTTGGTTTATGGGAATGCAGTGGATCAGGATTTGAACACTTCTACTTCGTCTCTGAGTTTTGGCCCTATTTGTCACTTCTGCATTCTAAACCCCTTTTTTTTTTTTTTTTTTAATTTTAAGAAAGATCATCCTTCATTAACTTGTTTCTTTAAAGCGGAGAGTCTACATTGGATGAGGAGGGAGTTTTGTGCTCAAGTTGATCAAGGGCCACAAATTCTACTGAGGTGCAATACAAGCTCTTCCTCAAGGCAAAATGAACAGGGAAAACTTTACATGCAGTTGCATAACCTAGTGGGAGTTGGCCATTTTGTCTTGACAGGGCAGTCAAGAGGATATGAAACAGTGCTGGGTAAATTTTATTGTGACTTCCATAGTTACTGGAGGAAAATATGTTTTCTGTCTTCATTGGCAAGGCTCATACAGGCTCATTGATAGAAAGCAAATGTGGACTAGATACCTTAAAAAGCTCCTTATAAATTACGTCTCCTTTTAGGAAATCTGTGAAATCAGAATGAGCCTGAGAATGCTTCCAAGCCACCTCACCCAATAATCTTATTATTTATTGAAATTAAGTTTTTCATTAAAGAAAAGGACCTATTAAACATACTACTGCAACAGTCCTTATGGAAGTGAACTTAAAATGTGTGTACTAGTGAAAATACAGAGATAGACTGTATTGTTTTGGTTGGAGGTTTGACAGCAGAAGATGAGCATTTCAATTATGGAGAGTGTTATAAGGTTGTTAGCTTAATTGTAAAAGTCTTCTATGAGATATTTCACTCACAGTCTTGAGACAGTGTGGAAAGTGCTTTCTCCTTAAAGGGAAAATTTAAATCTAGAAAAGTTCAAAATATTGAAGTAGTGGTGTTTTAGTTGGCAGCAAAAATTCTGGGCAGGACCCAAATGGGAGACTTTTATGTATGTTAGCCTTCCCAAAGCCTAGGGGAACTGTTATTATTTTAAAGGATACAACTTCATGCATTTAAAATAGCATGTGCTTAGAATACTGTGCTTAGAACACTTAGCAGCTACCATAGATGTATTAAACTTGCTTTAGAATTGTGCTGTCAAATCATGATCAGTGCAAAAGATGATGTCTACATTTGAAGCTTGACACTTGCAAATAAGCTATTAATTCAAATATGCAGTGGCTGAATTCATCCAGGTAGTACCACTGAAAGTGATTTCTATATGGAGAAAGACAGAATGAAAGAGACTCATTGCATTAATAACTACTGTACATGATGGTGCTTGATATACACTGGCAGTGTTGCCTCCAAAGTTAACTGGTTCTTGTTTTAACTTCACATTCACCATTCAAGCCCTTCATTCAAAACGAACATTAAAAGAAAAAGCCTTTAATAGGACACATAAGGTTGCCTCTTTTACATGCCAATCTCATTTTTTCTCATTCTCTTCCTTCTGCTCCACTAGTTTTCACAAACATGGGACTGTAGAAAGCATAATGCTAAAAGTACGTGGAAATAAATGATTCTCTTTTCCTATTCTATAAACAATCTGATTAGGGTTCTGTTCACTTTTAACAGCAGCATGAGGAAAAAAAAAACAAACTAACAACAACAAAAAAGCACCATAAAAAATTATTACTCTTGTCTGAAAACAAGCAAATATGAAAACAAGCGAACTGTTGCGTGCTGTATCAGCCGTACAGAATGGGTTCACGCTATTTCTGATCCAGAGGTTTCACCTACCTGGCTGAAATCAGATAAAAAGAGAATTTTGTAGAGAAAAAGAAAATCAAAATTGGGTTTTAAACATTTTTTTCTTCTCCTGAAGTTGCATGTCTTCTTTACACAAAGCATGGCAAATTTCCATTTTCATCCATTTTAGATGGCAGTGAGTTACCGATGTTGATTCTAATTTTAGCCTTAGAAAAGAACCTTTTGGACAGTTCCTTAGGGAAAAAAAATCAACCAAAACCAACCAATCAAAAACCAACCAACCAACAAAAAAAAAAAAACAACCCCACACAAAAAGAGGAAAAAACACCCCCAAAAATCCAAAACCACAGGTGACAGCAGGCAAGAATAAGATGCACTGATTGCTCTTTGAAGTCATATGTCCAGATCTTCTGGCTCTGAAACTCTGCTGTATGTGAGATAGTGTAGTCTCCTCTCAGCATTTCACAAGAAGATTAATACAACTCTGGAACAGGTGTTGGTCCAGAGGGAGCATCATCTGTTTCCTTTGGGGTTTATAAGGCCTAGCCAGACAAAGCTATGGCTTACCTGACTGTGTTGATGATTTTTTGCCTTCTAGTGGGACGTAGGATTGCATTACCCCAGAGGAAGAAATAAATTATCTTCTTTTACACCTATTTTCAAATTAAAGCTTAGAGATGTATACTAAAATCAGCCCAGAGGGCATGGTTAGAAATGGAATAATGCTGTGAAATGAATACATATTGTTAAATGTAGAACAAAAAGGAATAGCAAATACTTTCTAAAGACAAATAATGCTTTGATTTGCATTTTTTAGCTTGTGACTGCAAGCTGTGCCCAGGAATGATTCTGAGAGAAGAAATGCTGGTCTCCATACTGAGCATAACCCAATAGATGTGCAGAAAAATGATGTCAAAGTGCTAGTGAACATGTGTACTTAATATCTGAAGTGGGAAGAAAAGAAGAAAAAAATTAGAAACTTTTTTCCTGAATTCCCACATGCTGCAGCTATAGCTTATTCATGAGTCTGCAAGTCTGACAATCTGAAAATTTGAGTCAAAATGCCAAAAACATTAAAATAAGTGAGTCATTGGCTGGTGTTCATTGTGCTGAAGACATGATTTTGCTTGTAAAAATAAAATGAGAGCTAAGATGAATCGTTGTGAAGGACATTTGTAATGAATTTTACTGGCTATCTAGGCAAGTTTTGTCCAACTTTTTTATTCTTCTGTGTGGTACCTTGAACTGCAGGACCTTTAAGCTACACATGCAAAAACATTTGGAAGGGAGGCCTAGGTGAACTTTATTCTTTTTCTTTAAGAAAACAAATGAGTCAGAGATAGGAGTGGAGAGAAATTATGCACTCTGAATTCATCATGAAAACTTTCACACTGCACAGGATTAAAAATCATGTCACACTAGGAAGAGGGTTTTGCTTCCAACAGCAAATCAAAATGATGACTCCAATAATGGTTATTCATATCCCCAAGCACTTGCATCAGTATCCTTCTTGAGCAGTGAAAAATCAACAATCTTTCAGTTGAATTTAAAAAGGCAGCTCCTTTCTGGAATTCAAACCAACTATTTCTTAGCAGTTCAGGTCAGCATATGATAAAAGTAGAATTATGTGAACACAGCACTAGATGCCTTGAAGTTGTTACTCTGTAAATCCTAACTCCAAATATGACATTAATGTAGATTGTGATGTTTAAATAAGGAGTGGGAAAACATCAGACTCAACTGTGCTGTAAAGATTCATGAGCTGCTTTAGACAGCAGAAATTAGGAGTAACAGCAAAAAGTTCCTGGATTATATAAATCTAATTAACTTCTATTTTTTCTCTTCTATAGTAAAATTAAATATTTACTACCATAACAGTAGAAAATTAGCTGAAATATTCATAACCCCAAGACTGATCACCACAATGTATTTTACTCCACTGTTAGCAGATACTCCATTTTTACTGTAGTAGGCATTTTTCAGAGTACAATACTCTTTGGTATGAAGAAAATTGGTTCTAGCTTAATACTAGCCAATGGATTTTGAATGCCTTTTTACTGTAATTTTTATGGTAGATTACTTATGTTATCTCATGCTTATCCAAACAGACATTTGAAGAGTTAGTGTAACTCACTTGTTATTAAAACTGATAATTTTATTGTCAAGACAATTAGCAATTAACAAAGTGGGAATTGGACCCAATAATGAAGAGAGCTTTCTTTTTAACTAGTTTATGAGACTTTAGACATTTAGCTCACTGGCCTTTTTTAGTGATAAACATCTTGTTTATTCTTCAATAATACTGAACAAATGACAAATAGATTCTCCTGAGCACTTCAGCTGACAAAGTACTGAAATGTGCCAATGCAGACATAATGATTCCTATTACTTGAAAATAATATAATCCCCAGTTCTGCTGGTTAGTTTTGGAAAGGGAGTAATGATAAAAGCTTCAACCCCTACAATGAAGTTTTTGTTCAAGTACAAGAGCAACTTGCTTTTACAAATTAATATCTTAGGTATATTGGTCTGTGCTATTTTCAGTAGTGTAGAAATGTGTAATATATGAGAATCTTCTGTACAAAATCAGCTTGTGATGTTTAAGAGCACTTATAGTTGCTGAATGAGAAAACAAGTCAGGATGGGTGGAGAGAAGCAAAAGACATCGTGTGGAAACAAATAATAAAAAGTAGATATCACTTTTGCCAGGCAATCAAAGTAATTTCTGCTTTGGGCTTTCTAAGCAGAAAAATGTGTAGTTTCTTCCTGAAGGTCATGCATAATAGTATATTTGAGATCCATTTCTACTCTGCATGTCCTATACTACTGATCTGTTAGCAAGCTGTCTGTTCAATGTATCCTTAACACTTACTACAAAGTACTAAGCAGTACTACAAAGTACATCATAGCACCAGGCCTAATGCAAAATTCTGGATTTTCTATGTAACTTGCTTCAGCAGAGTTCACTTGTACATGTACAGGAACTGTGACTTCCAGACAAAATAAAGTATCAGCCAAATGGTCATACTTACAAGGCTCTTTCTGAGATAAAAGGTGGGGCTGGAGAAGAGTTTATGCACATGAAAATTTTGATAAACGTAATCTCTGAAATGAAAGACAAAACCTGTCCTCAGATTTTCAGTTTGTTGCCCATTGTACCGCAGTTCACAGGGGGTCTCTAAGCAGTCTGGGTCCCCACTCTGCTGTGTGCTAATAAAATGTGTGTCTCTTCCAAGAGAAAGCTACTCTTTCAAAAAGAGTAACATTGTTATGTCGTATCTTTTAGATTAAGTGTACTTGTTCTCATGAGAAAATGTTTATAATTAAAATAAATTTCAGTGGATTTTTCCCCCACAGGAACTATGCAAAAAGAATAATGTACACTTAGTAGAAAATATTTTCCTACTGGGTCCTTAGAATTCAAATTTGACAGATGGAATAGAAAAGAACTTGCAACACAACTTGTTAACAAAAAATGACAGCAGTAGAAATCACTATTGTTTTGCAGTGTGACACCTTTCTGAAAAATACACTGCCCTATTTACTTAGCCACTACAAGACAATACAGAGCAATCCTGCATGCTAATCATGTCACTCCTACTGCAGCCTTTTCTCAGCAGGCAAAATGCTGGAGTTAAGGACATTCATGTGGGAATTCTTCAGGGACCGTCAATCCAAAAGATAAGTGCAAGATTATGTTTTACCAAAAATTTAGAAAGGAAAGAAAAAAAAAAGTTAAAAAGGGTCTCCTCACATCAGAGTCGACAGAGCATCAGAGCAAAGACTTTCGGTCAGAGAAGGTACACAGAAGATGTGCCTTCTAGAGCCATCTAGAAGTATAAAACTGAAAAAGATAACATAAAGCCATTTATGTTCTCTCAAATGTCACACAGAATTCCCTTGTCCACAGTTTCTGTGTAAAGTGTTTCTGGCTCTAGTTTACCTTTCAATTTGTTTCTTCACTACCTTAGACAAAGAGCAAATATGATTTGCCTTTATCTTTTTCTAAGAGTTGGTAAAGTAGCTTTTTATTTTTCTTATCTGAGTGTTTGCTTTATAAATCAACATAAGGCTCACTACCTGTGTCTGATGAGGGTTTTGGATGAGAAACAACAGTCTTGCTGGGCCCAGCTAAAGTATTCTGTGTTTCAAAAAACCTGCTGAGCAGGCATGACACCAAACACTATGGGTCAGCAGAACTTGTGTCAATACTCTGTGTTGGATTAGCAAGGATACCACACTGAATTTACAATAGTCATTTTCAGTGTTACCAGACGTGCATTTGCACAAGCACCTGGAGTCTGGACCAGCTGTTGAAAGAGGATTTTATTTTTCTGTATCCAGAGAAAAAATCTTATGGCTCTTATGTAGTGAAGAAAAAGAAGCAGAGAAGACCTTAACAGGTAAATAGATGAGCTGTTGGTCATGTAGATGACTGTAAAAGTAAGCCTGCAAATTATTCTATCACCAAGTAGAGATCAGGGAAGGTAGCATCTTCATAAAATTGCACACTTGAATTCAAGATCAGACAGAGAAATTTCTGCTGTACTACTCATCCAGGTAGATCATTCTCCACATCTAGTTATATTGTTCTGCACATATGAAAATAAAACATTTGTTCTCCTGAAATTTATTTCCCCTTATAATCCAGGGAGTGTAAACCTGCCATGTAATAAAAACTACCTCATAGTATTCCATGAGAGGAGCTGAAAATATTGAAAATCTAATGCATTTGGATATATTGATAGCAAGCTTAATACAAACCTGTCTTGTTAATCCATCGGCTACTACTTACTACTTGTTACCATGACAATTCAGAAACTTAATATCCCCATTGAAATCTATTGCAAGAAATAAATCCATGCCATGGGCAAGTATGAAAAAAACCAGACAACTCATCATCCTAGATATAAAAAAGAAAGTCACAGTTTAAGACCCATAGAAGCCTGATGTATCAACAAAATATCCAGGTATATTAAGATCTCAGACATTGTTTCAATTCTTGAAGACAAGCTCCTCACACAGATTTAATCTTTAGACAGTTGCCTTCAAATGTGAAACTTGACAAAAAAGTATTTTTTTTCAGTAGCAGCTCAGTCACAGATTCCTCAATTTGTCTTACAGTAATTTATCCAGCATATTTTCATGTAGCTGTCATTTTCTACCAACTAAAGCAAATTAAAGTTTCAGATAAATTATTTCTGAAGGCCATTCTACAGAAAAGTCTGCATCAGGAGACACGAAAAGATAACATTCCAAATTAAATAAAACAGCATGAGTAAGATAGCTTTGGAAATTCACATAATTCAACCTCTATGGTGGAGATAAATTGTAAAGACAGTTTTACCTTCACTATCAGCCTATTGCTAGATTTTATTTTCCCATTGTTTCCTGGTTCTTGTTATGCCTGTACTTTTCTTACTACCTTTTGCCAAAAAAGAAAGGGGTGGCAAACCAGAAAATGGATTACTTAAACTTGTGTTATGCTACTCTTGGTGCACAATCAAGCAGATCTGCCAAGCAGCTGTTATGGATTTAACATTTTAATACTACGCTGTCTTAAATCCTATCTTACTGTAAAACAGTCCTCTGCTATTGCTGCTGGCAGAATATATGAGCTGAAATAGATTCACTTGATCTGAAGTCCTTTCCATCTTTTTTGTGAATGTGTTTTTTAAAAACTATGAACTTCCAACCTATCTGAAAAACAACCATAAGTAATACCTCTTTATAGTTTAGGACCTGCTAATCTGACCATTAAGCTGTTCCAGCACTACCTAGGTTACATAACTCTTCGGAATAAGAATTGGATGAGATTTAGATCACAGTCTTAGAACTTAAAGAAATAGCTAACATTTAATTGAGAAGATTCCCATTTAGAAGAAGAACAGGTACTGTTTAAGGAATTTCTAGAACCACAGGTGTGTTTCAAAAATATAGGAAACAATCTTGTGAGTCATAGGATGAAGTTGAATGGACATACCAAGGTGCTGCTCACATAGGGAACTGAATAGTTTGAAGAGCATGAAAACATATGGTAAAAATCACAATGGATTTCAGAAGTGATCAGTAAGGATGATAGGTAGAAAACATTAAAATATACCTGTGCAGTTAACAGTTCAATCAGTTTCCCTGCACTCACAATTTAATTTCAAATGTAATACAGACAATCATGCTGAAACTTCATGTTCTGAAAATTTTCCTGCCTATAAAAAATCTTGCATGTCATTTATATTTAGAGGTACCAGGCCAGATTTTCATTTGGAAATCCCAGAAAATGTCAATAGAAGTTTAACTGAGCAGCTATGATGTAAGTGAAGCCCGTAAGCTGATAATAATTACATACCAAGCAGAGACAAAAAAAGTGTCCAGTCAATACCAACTAGTTATAACTACACTTCCAGATAAAGATTTTAGGACATGTTCAATTGCGTATGTATGATGCAAAACCCAGGTCCTGATTCTAAACTAGAAGAGATGACAGGATATGGAATTGTTTGCTATATTCCATCAAAGACTTCGCTTTGATCATAAAGATAAAACCACTTTAATTTACCAGCCAAGATAGAAAAAGCAGTGTACCAGCTTGGAGAGGTTTGGTAACATTCCAGAAGCAGGTGCTCCTGCTGCAGGGTGATAGAAGATTTTATTCCAGAAGAAGGGGAGTAGAACCTCTGGACTACTTTCTAAGTCAAATGTATAGAAATTGCTCTTCCCCATGCACTGCTGCCTGTGATAAGGGGATCACACATTTGGGATAGAGGGGATGTAATATTTCCTGTGTGTCTGCAAGAACACAACAGTATATTTCCTGAATCATTGCACTGATAGTAAAAATGACTGCATAAGCAGCTTCAGGACTCAAGGCTAAAGAGGAAAAGTCTGTTCATGGGAAATGTAAGCCCATGACAGGTATTTTATTTCAGACCATAGGTTATACTCATGTTTGCAATATGAGAACTAGAATTTTTGCTTTGGAAAGACTCTGCAGGTGTGATTTGATGCCAGCAGTGGAGAAAGGGAATTATGTTAACTGTAAAGTTTCTACTGACAGAAAGAAAATAATCTAATATCCCTGAAGATGGTCTTAGACAGAACAGGGAGTTGAGATTCATATGAATTTAATACCCACCTTTTCCATCTTGGTCATTCTGTTACTCAAAAACATAGTCCTACTCCTTCCTCTATCGTGTTTCTTTCAGAACACTTAAATTGGTTTTTCTTCCAAGAATGTAAATAAGCTTGGGAACACAAGGGCAACTCATTTTAATAGTGTCTTTCCAATACTGTGGCATTTCATAAAGGCTGCAGTCCATGCAAGATGCACAGACCTGTCTTCCAAAAACTAGTTTCTCTTCCAGACTTAGAATCACACCTATCATGATAAAAGGCAACCTTAAAGCCAAAAATGCTTGTCATTCAGTCTTTTTTTTTTCTTTTCCAGTGACATAGTTTCCATTTCTAGCTATGCCTAGTCAGCTCCCAAGGAACTTGGCCAGCTTTATTGTGGTCTTGGCAGTTGACATAAAAGCTGTAATACTTGGTCAGATTAATTATATATTTGGAAATAACATCTGTCTGAGGTACAGATGATGTATTTTAAAGATGTAAATCCTAGCTTTAAAAAATTCATAGGCCTTGGTATTTAAAGTCTGGTTATGATTCTTACGCAGATTTTAGTGAAGTTTTTTATTTTTCTACTATATGCAGGGTGCTTATATCCCTTGATGGATTTTGATACATTCAAGAGTGTACTGAGGAACACAATTAGTAATTAAAATCCATTTGTTTTTTTAAGTCTCTAACTGACAGGGATCAACAAGGGCATTTATTCACCAGTTCCTTAAATTTTCAGCCAGCAAATGAAAAAAATATATTATTGTCTCATGTCTGGGATTATGCTACAGTCCATGAATCTTCATAGTCTGATGTTCATAGGTCTTTTTGGTAAGTCTGGAGAGTTTCTGTCTCTTTAGTGAAAAGATAATGTGATATAACTAAAATACATCTTATCTTTTGGCTAGTTAATTTGGGAGTTGTTCTCTGAAAATGTAATGTTATAGATGACAGCATTTAATAAGTTTAACTCCATGGGAATAATAATTATAGTGACCAAAGGACTTCTACGCAAGTACATGGATTATCCTGATGTTTCGGACATCTAATAGCAAATTTTGAAATCATGGAGACCAAGATACAAAATTCACTCCTGTAAAACTTAAGTCTGTAGTGAGGACTGAACCACAATTATCCTGATTTATTTTTCCTTTGGATGTGAACTGAATGTTGTGCTCTAGGCAGTGGTAGCCTATGACCTTCTCATGCTTAAGTTCTTATCTGGAAAAGAGCAGCTTGTGTCATAGTGTTATGGAGATGGCTATATTAACACTTTCACTTTGTTTGATACAAATCAATCTTCACTAGATAACAAGACTGGTTAACCTGACCTTGCAAGTTCTCTAGTCTTCTGCTCACAGGAGCACAGGATAGGGGGAAGAACACAGGTTCTGGCCCCACTTCTCCATCCAAGACACTAAAGCTGAAATGAGTGGGACATTTATCTACAGCCTGTCTCGACAAGAACCTTAGAGATTCATATTGGAGAAGAGAGTACAAAGAGTAAATGGGAAACAGCCATCATGCTTTACTTGAATTATTGGTCTTTAAGTCAAATTTAGAATAAAATCATAGAATTATAGAAAGTTCTGGGTTGGAAGGGATCTTGAAAGATCATCTAGTCCACCCCCCACAGTCAGAGCAGGGTCACCTACAGGAGGTCACACAGGATGCAACCAGGTGGGCTTTGAATGTCTCCAGGGAAGGAGACTCCACAACCTCCCTGGGCAGCCTGTGCCAGTGCTCTGTCATCCTCACAGTGAAAGAATTCTTCCTAATATTTACACAGAACCTCCTATGCTCCAGTTTATAATAAATCCCCTTGTCCTATTGTTAGTCACCCCTGAGAAAAGCTTGAGTCTGTCTTGCTGGCGATTGCCCCTTACATATTTATACGCATTGATGAGGTCACCCTTCTTTTTCTTTTCCAAGCTGGAGATACCCAGCTCCCTCAGCTTTTCCTGATTTCCTTAATCATCCTTGTTGCTCTGCACTGGACTCTTCCAAGCAGTTCCCACTTCTTGAACTGAGGGGTCCAGAACTGGACACTATTCCAGATGCAGCCTCACCAGGGCAAAGAGAGGGGTTGTGCTTTCCCAGATGCAACACTTCACACTTGCCCTTGTTGTAATTCATTAAATTTCTCTCTGCCCAACTCTCCAGTCTGTCTGGGTCCCTCTGGATAGCAGCACAGCCTTCTGGGGTGTCAACCATATATATATAGCTCAGTAAAGAAAATCTCTGGGGAAAGAAAAAGCTTAGTATAAACCCAAGATGAAATGACAGTAACATGAACATTCTGTTGTCCCAGTAAACTTTGGTTAGCCATATCATTATGACTCTGTGGTGAGCTTTTTTTTCAAACCAGCCACACAAAACCAACTCAAAGAATCTTTTTAGTGGATAATGGGCTTTTATTGAGAAAAGAGTAGTCAGAGAGACAATTTCATTGAAAGAATGACAATGAAAATGCATTTGACAATAAGAAAGTCTTGACTGAACTCTGTTATGTAAATTGGTTTATTAAGCAGAAATTACAACTTGGAGTATCTCACCATTTTTCATATGAGACTAGATTACTATTGTAGACATTAAGATTCTTTTTCATTTCTGTAATTCAAACTAGTAAACTGCATTCTGACAGGGAGAGAAGAAAAACTTCTAGAGGTTTACTTGATGTAAGATTTATGTTTTGGGTGGGGTTTTTTTAAAGGAATTAGGAGAATTGGCTGCCTCCATTTAGATTGCAGTAGATTTCAATAGAAGGTTTAATAGGACTGCTTACTATGTCTCATATTTTTTAAATTACCATCTAATAGGAAATACATTCTTTTGCTGAGCAACAAAAAGACAGAAATTGAATCAGGATAATGTAGCACAACCATATATAACACTCTTGGTGGTAATAAGAATCTTTGCAAATCCTGCCTAGTGTGTGCATAAGTTCTCTGCTGCACCATTTCATCTGCAGCATCCTCTGAGTTGAGCCAAAGGGCAGGGGTGTCCCTACTGCCCCTCTCCCACACAGGCTGCCAAGGGAGACCATGCCCCAGTTCTGCACAGAGGACAACACTTTACTCCCTTGAGGAACACTGACAGTAGCAAGGCATAAAAAGGATATTTTGATCATCAGTTCTGTCTCCTATTTCTTTCAAGTCGAGCACCACAGAAGTGCAGCACTACTGCCCCAGTTACCAGTCAAGCACAAAGAACTCTGCACAGTTCCCAGTCACACAGTGTTGACTTTCCCTATGGATTCTCACCTTTTAGACTATCAATTTTCATTCAGGCAGCTTTTCTCCAAGGATGGCGACTCCACCACTGCCCTGGGCATCCTGTTCCAAAGTCTGATAACTCTTTCAGTTAAAAAATTCTTCCTAACATCCAATCTAAACCTCTCCTGATGCAACTTGAGCCCATTACCTCTTGACCAATATTTTAAAATAAATGTTGCCATTATTCACATGCAAGGCCAATAGAACTGCCCTTAAAAACAACAAAACAATATTTCAGTGACTAAAGTTATATAAAAAGAATTTCCACAAGAGAAGTTCCATTTTTAGTTTCATTTTTCATTTGCTAAGAGTGAAGCACTGAACTCCCATACTCTTTAAATGTCCTCATTTGATAAAAGATCTTCCAAAAGATCAGTCATTAAATATAAACTCTTACTCTGTGCTTATGTGCAATAATTTTTACTGCCATTTTTCGTATGCAAGTATCACTTTGACCTAAGATACTCCTCAAAATCCATGCAGCTCACTGGAATTAATATTATAATTAGTAAAATAAGAGATGTTGAACAGTTTTAGTATTAATTTTCTTTTACTTCTTGATTCCAAGAATAAGCAGTAGTCAGAATAGCATGAGTTCTTGTGTACTTTAATCCTCATAAAAGTTAATATAAGAAGTGAGGGGACTACAACTTGAATGAAAGTGTTTTGAAACGTACAGCCATCCACACCAAACTGCAGATGCTATCAGAACCAAGCACAGGTTCTTCACAATAATCCCATGGAATATTTCATGTTTGGGAAAGAATGGCTGGAAACCTGCTGAGAGGAAAAACACCTTAGGGTCAACAGCTGGCTGATTATGAGCCAGAAGTGTACCCAGGTGGCCAAGAAGGCCAACACTATCCTGGCTTGTACCAGAAATAGTGTGGTCAGCAGGACTAGGGAAGTAATCAGCCCCCTGGAGTGAGTGAAGAGAAGAAGAATGAAGCTGGTGAAAGGTCTGGAGACCAAGTCTTATGAGGGAACTGGGGATGTTTGGAGAAAAGGAGGCTGAGGGGAGACCTTACTGCTCTTTACAGACAGCCACCTGAAAGGAAGTTGCAGTGAGGTGAGGGTTGATCTTCTATCCCTAGTAACAAACAACAGGACAAAAGGAAATGGCCTCAGGTTGCACCAGGGAGGGTTTAGATTGGATATTAGAAGCAACGTCTTCAATGAAAGGGTTATTTAACACTGCAACAGGTTGCTCAGGGAGGTGGTAGAATCAGCGTCCCTGGAGATATTTAAAAGACATTTAGATGTGCCTAAGAATACAGTTTAGTACGGGACTTGGCAGAATTAGATTACTGGTTGGACTAGATGATCTTAAAGGCCTTTTCCAATCAGAATGATTCTATGAAGAATTCCCTGTCAAGGACTTTCTGCATGGAGTCTATGGCATCTCCTAGATTTATGGCATCACCTCCATCCAGCAATAACTTTCAAGCACCAGTAGTCTTTGCAAGTTATTAGGGGACACAACCATGTCTTCAGTAAACCAGAAAAGTCAGAGCACCTGTCTTTGTTAGCTAGGTCAGGGGAACCTCTGTTGTTTTCCTCAGGTTGACAGCTGATACCTCGCAATACTCCGTGCTTCACTTGTATGGCTTAAGAGAAGAACCATGTCCAAACAACAGATGTTGTTCTCTTGTGTGTGCACAGTAAGCTAGATCAGGCTCCTAATGGCAGCCATATATTGACCCCACAAATAGCTGTGCTGGCTGAAAGCACTGAACATTGGGAGACTGAAACACCTGGTACTGCTGCTTATCTTGTGATGAGAGACTCAGTCCCACATCCAAAAATCTCATTATGGTTCTTCAGGATATGGTTTAGTGGTGTGGTAGTTGGATTAGGGTTGGACTCGATTATCTTGAAGGTCTTTTCTCACCTTAATGATTCTATGATTGCCTTTGCCGTGTTTTCTACTGGCGTAATTCTGTATCCCACATGCTGGAAGAAGAAAAGCCTGATGATAATTGAACAATCAAGTGATATGACTGCTCCACAACTAACTCTGTGGATCCTGTGGGTAGGAGGATGTGTTCTCATCACATAGGTGGATGTTTGATGTTCAGAGGAAACTATGGAGAAATTGCATTGTTCAATAGATATATTAAGATATATATTAAGATATATTAATAGATATATTAAGATATATTAAGATCAGAGGAAAAGGACGTATTTCCTGACACTTGCAGAAGGTTCCTCGTGCACAACTTGAATGGAAAAATAAGAAATTCCTTTTTTATTGCATATAAATACAAGGAATGAGTTTGATGGCAAGGAAGAGATTTGGGGTGAGGTGGGGGGAGGGCAGGGTAGGAGAAGAAGAAGTGTTTGTATGAATGAAACTGACCCATATACAAAAAGGAGAGAATGTATAAGCTAGGAATAATTTTCTTTTTCCTCTTCTCTGTAAGCTGTCCTTACATTCCCATGGCAAGTACTGTCTTGCAGAGAAATTAATCAACATGTGTAGAATTTCAAAACCTTAAAATAAGTGATGGAATCTTTACCTTTTCATATCTGAGCTGTACATCTCTATAGTTTTCTTCAGGCTATTCCTATCCCTTCATCAAAGTGATAGCAATACTCCTTTTCTCTGGACAATTCACTTTGATGGGTAATTATTAATGCTCATCTATTCCCATCTCATTTTGGCCCTAACTTCAAGGCAGCCCTGAGTCCTTCATGTTATCTCTCTCTTATTGCTTTAAAGATGTTCCATTTCCACAGCTGCCGGAATTCACCCAATTCAAAACCGTCCCAATTCAAAAAATATTCACTTCAGAGAACTTAAATTTAAGCCATGATCATGACTGGAATTCCAGAGCAGCTGCACCTTACCACTTACAGAGTCATAAAACAAAAAAAACATGATCCAAACATATCTAAACTTCAGAGATTTTGAAAACCAAAGGAAGATTAGCCCAGATTTTGAGATTTTCCTCCCTGCTCTCCCTTACACAAATGTAGGCACATGAAGATATGTAGAAGGAAGAAATTCTATTGGAACTAGAGGATGAACAGCCACCCCTTCTTTCTAAATACATTGAGGAGTTCCATTTGATTTACATCCTATCTTGTAAAGGGGTAGCAACACCACTGTAAAAACATTTCTACTTGTCCCTCTTGTATCACCATTTTGACAATGACAGGTTGAAATTAATCCTCAGTAAACCCTCTGGAGAGGTGAGGTCACAAGCATTTAGACATTCGATTGGTGACTCTGCTCTTTCTTACCGATCCATGAAATTGACATATGTCTGATAACCTCACAATTAAAACTCCAGGTTGGTCTGATTTGCAGCCACCTGATGTTCTTGCTATTGGAGCCATCCACCCTTCCTGTCATCTGGATTTTTTTTTTTTGTAAAAAAAAAAAAAAAAAAAAGCAGAAAAAAAGGCCTTAAAAATTAATAAGAAAAACTTTGAAAAGTTTATATTTTTGAGTGCTAATGAAATACAAAAATAACATTCAGTGCTTTAGTATGGTTTATGTCCTAGCTGTTCAAGAGTGACAGAAGCCTCATCCCTGGAAATATGCAAGGTCAGGTTGGACTTAGCTCTGAGAAACGTGACCAGGTTTAAAATGTCACTGGTATCAGCAGGAGCATTGGACTAGTGAATTTCTAAGGGTCCCTTCCAACCTAGACTGTACTATGATTCTATGATATGTAGATGCTTTTACATAACATTTTTGTGTCCTGCAAAACAACAAACATATAACACAGCATTAGATCGAGGCGAAGAAATAGCCTACGGAAAGAAAAAAAAAATCATTACATTGTCACCTTAAAAATAAAGAAGAACATAAGGGATAAGCCAAAATATGGCATAGATAATGGAAATTATTGTCCCAGAGAAATGAAATCAACATTTCTGGTAACAATTCATAAATTCTTCAATTGCTCAAAAATGCACATACCCAAATGGAAGCTATTTCAGGTGATGTGTTCTACATTATGACTAACCATGGTAAATGTATATCAGAGAGTATGCAAACCAGATGACATACATATATCAAAGTTAACACCTAATCAGAAGCATTACTGTAAAACAAAGAAAAAAAAAACACAAAAAAGGAAACAAATTGACATTTGTTTCACTGGAAGAAGAATAAAAAACAAGTAGTATTTCAGATCACCATCTATGTCAATGTCTTTTTAAGTTAGGGTGGTAGGGACTGATCAACAAATAATTAATGAGAGTGTCCTAGATCTCTTCTGTTTCCACAAATTCTGTTTAGGTAGTAATTTTTAATCTCTGCATATTCTAAATCTGTTGGCTGAATTTACTAAAACAGATATTTCACAGACAGTTTTGCTGGAATATTGTATTCTTATTTGTGCTTATTCACTCTCAGAACAACAAAAGTTTTTTTGTGTTACACTACAATGTAAACTGTGAACTGCTGAAGTATGACCTTTCAAGTTTTATAAGAAATATTTGTATTCTGTGTTCTAATTTAATTTTTTTAAATTTTATTTTAAAACCGACGGATTCTTAAGCTAGAAGAGAGGTCTATGATGTCAGATATTTGTTACATGAAATATTTTGTTAAATACAAAATATTCTTTAAAAAACCCTTTAAAAAGAGTGACCAAAGAAAAGGTCTATTTTGTCAGTCACAGTCCTAAATCAAAATTCTCTTCACGTCTTCTTTACTAGTAAGTACCAGCTTGTTGCATAATTTCTAGTAATTGCATCCTGATCTGAAAATACTCAAAACTGCAGTCTAAATAATATGCCAGACATCAAGCTGCTTTCTGATGTACTATTTGTTCTGAGGCACAGGCAATCAGAAGAACAAGTCAGTAATGCATGGAGAAGAGAGGATCTTTACATTCAAACTGTTTACTGCCTCAACTATTCATCAAGCCTGATATCACTAAATGGAAAATACTTCATGTTGTTCAATATTTTTTTATTTTTTATTTTTTTTTTTAGAGAGAGAAACTTTGAGAACAAAATGCCTTTCATAATCATCAGTATTCATATCAAATTGCTTCTTTTTAAAAAGCAGCCCTTCTACACAGTATCATTCAGAGAGAAAAAAAATGAAGTAATAGAGTTATTTCCTGGAATAATGCAAAAGTCATTAAAGAAAGATACCTGAAATTCAGGGGTAAAATGTGTGGCTTGGAGCATACACATAAATCATGTCGTTACATTTTTGGATAATACCTATTAAGTTCAAAATATTTATTTGAATGTACCAAACAAGTCCAGGGAACAGTAGTAAACAGTAGAGAAACAACTTCTAACTAGAAGGTGTTTTTAGAAAGTGGAGCTTTTTAATCTGTTGAGAAGAATGTTTCTCAGAGTGAGTACTTGGTCTTCAAATAGGTGCTCCTCTTCACATTAATTGCATTCAATAACTACATTAGATTTTACCCAAGGGATTCAAATCATGGACAGACATGTGAATGCACAATCATGTATAAACACACACACATATTGCCAAGATTTGTACCCTGGTAGAAGGCTGACAAAACTCAAGGCATAGGTGCTCATTGGGTCAGGCAATCTTTGAGTCAGCTGCTGCTTCAAGAACATGAAAGCTCAGAGCAGCAATGTACTTGTCTTAGTGTTCACTATTTGTGATTCATGAATTCCCTGCTCCTAGCAATAAATGCATTCTAGTATGAATAGCAAGATCATTGTAGGTCACTGACTGAATTAGTCTGAGGTCTGTTAAGTATACCTTATATTCAGGATGTTATCAATTTGAAATGTGTGTGCCACTGATGGAAACAGATATGTCACTGACAGAAACATTTGTTATTGTAACTGACCCACTTTTGTGTTTAGTGAGAATAGCAGATCAAGTTCAGTATCTTGCCTTCAATTGCCACAGGACATGGTGAAAGGAAAAGTAGAAGTAGGGCAGCTATATATAATACACTATGGATATTTTTAGATAAGGGATTTCCAGTCTCAGATGAAACTTTTTTTTTTTTTTTTTTTTTATCACCACCAAACAGATTTCTATTCTGTGAACTTGTCAAGCCTGCCTGAGAATCCAAGGAAAACTCCAGCACCTACAACATCACAGAATCATGGAATTACCTTGGTTGGAAAAGACCTTCAGGGTCATCAAGTCCAACCATAACCTAACACTGACAAGACCTTAACCAAGCCATAGCCCTAAATACCGCCTATACAACTCTTAAATACCTCCAAAGATGGTGACTCCACCACTGTCCTTGGCAGCATGTTCCAAAGTTTGGTAACCCTTTCAGTTAGAAAATTCTTCCTAACATCCAATCTAAACCTCTCCTGATGCAACTTGAGCCCATTACCTCTTGTCCTATCACTTGTAACTTCATTGAAAACACCCACTTCTTAATCACCTCCTTTATGGTAGCTGTAAAGAGTGGTAAGGTCTGCCCCCAGCCTCCTACAGGCTAAACAACTGAGCTTCCTCAGCCAGTCCTCCTCTTCATAAGGCTTGTGATCCAAATCCTCCATCAGCTTTATTGCTCTTCTTTGGGCATGCTCTAGTAGCTCAGTGTCCTTTCTGTAGTGAGAGGCACAGAACTGCACAGTACTCAAGGTGTGGCCTCACCAGTACAAGGGTAAGACCACCTCCCTGGTCCTGCTGGCTGCATGATGCTTTATACAGGCCAGGATGCCATTTTCAATCTTGGCCATCTGGGCATACTGTTGGCTCATGCTCAGCCAGCTGTCAATCTACACCCCAAGTCCCTCTCTGCTGGGCAGCTCTCCAGACACTTCTCCCCATGCCCGTAGCACTGCTGGGGGCTCTTGTGGTCAAAGTGCAGTACCCAACATTTGCCCCCATCGATCAAGCCTGCCAAAATCCCTCTGTGGAGCCTCCCTATCTTCTGGCAGATCAACACTTCCACCCAGCTTAGTGTCATTGGCAAATTTACTAAGGGTGCACTCCTTCTCCTCATCCAGATGATTGATGTTAATGATGTTAAACAAGAGTGGTGCCACTACTGAGTCCTTGCAGACACCACCTGTGACCAGCTGCTATCTGGATTTAAGCTCATTGACCACAACTCTCTGGGCCTGGCCATCCAACCAGTATCCACTTACAGAAAGAACCTTCTCTGTTTGTTATGAGATGTGGAGTATTCAGCTCATATACAGTGAAGTTATCTGAAAATTGATCATATAATTAATGTATTTTGCAGCCTCTGATTTTGTGTTATTTTTCACCTTATTAATGAATATGTTGAACAGCACAGGTCCAGCATATATTCTGCAATTGCCCTATGTCCTTTGCAAGAACTGGCTGTTCCTTCACTTTGTGTGTTTTCTGACTTGTGTGCGAGCAAGAACCTTCCTTCCTGGCTTGCACAGCATTGCAATGCTTAACTTGCTTTAAACCAAGTAAATTTTATCCATTTGCTTTTAATCCCTTCAGAGAACCCTAAAGGTTTCATGAAGAAGGGCATTCCTTTACGGACATTCTGTTGACTCTTTCCCACTAGGAAGAGATTATATTCATCCATATGTCTGCTAATTCTGCTCTTTATTAATTTGCACTTACTCTAATTCTCTCCAGAAACTTCTTAGCTTTAAAAGCCAACTAGATTGTTGTTTTCATGGTTAAAATCCATCTGATTTTGATATGATTTTGGGAAGGAAGCAAGTTATTTGGATGCAGGATAAAAGACAAGAACCTTCTTAGTTTTAGTACTGATGTTGTAAACATATCTGGGAAAATTGCTAGTCCATATTCTTATTATTTAATAAGCTCAAACTAGTGATAAAGACAGATGTATAGGATGAAAATTCTTTTTAAGAGACACTGCATCTCTTTTCAAAATACTAGTTAATCTCATTAGAATCAGCAACAATTCTGGCACCGACAAACAATTAAAAATATATTTGAAACATGAAAGTGTAATCAGGAAGTTTTCATGCCTTCTGCATTGAGAAAGTATCATTAAGGTGGTGTTGGTTTTTTTCCAGAGGACACTGATAGTCTAAATTAAATGGAAGACAGAAAAAATGCTCCTAGAGAATAAAGACCAGGATAAAATAGACAGAATATAATTTACATGTGCAGGCAAGTATAGTATAAATAAGTTAATCTTCTGTAATGAAAAATAAAATAAAAATCATATTTTAAAGATACTTTCCTCAGTTGAGATCTATTCTTCTCTCTCCAAGTTGAAAGAGTATTTTTCTTTCTTTGTCAGGGTGATTTATTTTGCAACACCAAATCACCATTTACAGAATGTTTGAATGTAGTGTTTGAATTTCATTGCCCTAGGAGTGTACTGGGGATGAACTCTTTTTAGCTGTCAAATTTAGCTAATATTAAATTTATGAACAGTATAATAAAAGAGGACCAGATCTGTTTATTTTTTTTCAGTATAGTAATAATGTTAGTAGATGAGTACAGGCACATAATTCTAGTCCCAAATATGTCTGCTTTGTAAATCTATAGGGTCTCTTTCTTACTGTGGTGCTACAACAGTTTATGGACAGTATCTGGGAGGACATCCATCAGTACCACTTATTAGAAATCTAATGCACAGAAACAGGTGGTGTAGCCTAGAAGTTCTATTGTCATTCTTTAAGCAGTCTCATAAAAAAGACACTTCAGAATCCAGATATTTAATACCAAGTCTGGAATGAGCAAACACCTTTGGAGAGGCAGATCTGCAGGCTTCCAATAATATATGAAAAGTGAAGTGCCCATAAGGACCAATACAAACTGGGATACACTGATGCTCAGATATGCTTTATGCTCAGTGCCACAGTAACTGGCTTTATGCTGTGCATCCAGGGGATGTCTGACAAAAATTATTGATCCTGAACACAAGAGTATGTGTATACATTAATGTTACTCACACAAGAAATGTTGCATCTGGACATGACCCAGAGCTGGTTGAAAGCAGTGAGGATCTCTCCTCTGCCTCAGATGATTTCGTGTCAGGGTGTGTTTGTTTAGTGGGCATGCAGACTGTGTCTCAGCTGCTTACTAAGTGCTTGGAATGTCTACAATTCAAAGTGAGTAAGAGGTGCATTGTGTGACTGTCTACAAGCTGTTTGTTCTGCAAATTCATGTTGTCCCTGCAACATATATAATTCTGTAGTTCTGTAATCTTCCAATACTAGTATTTTAATATTCCTTTATTTCAGCCTCACTGCAATGTTGACCCTGATTTTAACCTGCAATGTAATGAATATGCATTGATATCTTTTAATCACTTCCAAAATAGTTCAGTAACATTTTTCTTTTCCACATCAATAATTGCTGAAATAGGAAAAAGAGCAATTAAGAAAAAGTGACTTACTAGCTTAATTCAGATAATAACCTTTATTTAGTGGGGTTTTATAAACCGGAGATATTTTTTTCAAATATCTATAGTCTGCTTGTTTGTTTGTTTAATCACCTCCCTGACCATTTTGTATTTTCTTCTTCAGGATTTCTAAATCTGAGGAAGTATGAGTGTGTCTAACCCCCTAGCAATAACTGTGACTGATGGGTCTTTATCATTTTAAGGGTGAAGTTAGAAAATAAAGAAGCAATAATTTCCAAGGGAATCCATACAAACAGTTTTCACTTTTCTGCCTTTCTCCTGATTCCTAAAAAACTCTGGGATATCACATGGCAGGTATAACAGTTAGCTGTAAAATTCCAGCTGTATATCTTAATTACTCACTATGGACATTTTAAGAATGCAGAGAAAAACATTATCCTCATTTGTTGAAATATTTATTTTATGTCTTTTGACAAATTGATGTGTCTTTCTGCCAAATGACACCTTCAGGTAAAAATTTTATGCTTCTACTTGCTCATCAGGTTTCCTTTTTATTAAAAGTATTTCAAGTTCTTGGAAAATTGGGTTACAACATAAAGTTACAAGAGCAGTCTGTTCCTGGAGGACTGTACCCTATGGGATCCATGCTGGAGCATTCCATGAAGGATTGCAGCCTGCAGGAAAAGCTATTAAGAAGAAGTTCATGGAGGATTCTCCTGTGGGAGGGACTACATGCTGGAGCAGGGGAAGAGTATGAGGAGACCTCCCCTTGAGGAGGAAGGAACAGAAGAGACAATGGGTGATGAACTGACCATAACCCCCATTCCCCATCTCCCTGTGCTGCTGGGGAAGAGGAGGTAGAGAAATTGGGAATGAAGTTGAGCCTGGGAAAATGGCAGGGTGGGTAGGAGGTGTTTTAACATTTAGTTTTTATTTCTCACTATCCTACTCCTATTTAATTAGTAGTAAATTTAATTAACTTTCTCCAAGCAGAGTCTGTTTTTCCCATGGTGGTAACTGCTGAGTGATCTTTCCCATATCTTTTATTTATCTTGACTCATGAGTCTTTCATTATATTTTCTATCTCCTCACTAGCTGAGGAGGGGAGTAATAGAGTGCCTTTAGGGGGCACCTGGCATCCAGCCAGGATCAATCCATCTCAACTGCCGAGTTGCATTTCCTTAAGAAGATGACTGGATGAGATGAATACCTCCAGAGAGGGTCAGAGGGCTATTTCCAAGGAATGAAAAGGCATTTTGAATGGACAGAATCTTCCAGATGGAAGCAGTGAATAAGAACCTGGAAGTCTGTAGTTCAAGGACAGGATGTGGAGATCTGGAAACAGAACATCAGACCTCAGAAAGCAAAGTTCCTAGGGGCCATAAACAATTGTGCATTTCAGCTTCCTAGCCCTTTTACTCCCTGCAACACAATAATTTAGTGTGCCTGTCCCCATCAGAATAGTAGTTCCACTTAGAAAGCCTTCAGGATTTCTCTGTAAACTCCCTGGAATTCAGAGGCTTGAAAGTAGCAACTTCTTGTGGCAGCAAAGGATCAGCCAAGCAGTACTTTATGTCTTTTGAAGACAGGGGCTCCTGGGTTGTAGGTCTCACTGAGATGGAACCTTTTTTGACTTGCTGTTGGAGTTAGATCTCAGAGGAGAGCCAGTAGAAATGCAAACCTGTCTGTAATTATCTCAACCAATCCATCTTTAAAAGCTGTGAGATACTGTAGTAAATCAGCTGATTACCAGTGTCTTGCTTCTGGGACAGGCAGAGACTTCAGTTCACCACTTCTGCAGAACTGGAACAACATCTCTATGCCTTCCATAATAACACTGCTTACACTTGTGTGTTTGGGAGAGACTCAGATTGGCATAGTGGCACTAATATCATAGGTTGAGCTCCAGCCTGGGATTGAGATGCCTGTGATGATTTGGAACCAGAATGTAAATGATGAGGATGTAAATCTCTGAAGCCTCCTGTAATGAACCACACCTTGCTCTTAAAGGCATCTAAATTTCTTAGGTGCCTCAGCTTTGGACACCAGCACCCACATTTCTATACTGAGAAAATGAGCCCTGAACATTATCAGCACTACTCAGAGCTGACACAGTAGCAACAATATGGCCTAAGGTATACACAGTTATTACAGTAGAGATGGGACAGTAGATTTCACCATCTCTGGTAAGAATACTATCAGGCAAATTATTTCCTAGTATGATCATTTGTCTGCTGACTTTAGTACAGTTTTTGTCGCCTCAAAGCTGAATTGAGTCATCTCAACCAAGAAAAAAAGAGAAATGCTATCCCAGCTCTGTCCATACCTTTGGGACAAAGGTTCATTCCCAGCTCAGTCTGAGATTCCATCGTAGGTCACTGCCCAAAGAAAGGAAATTAATTTCACTTTCTCCTACTCTATAGGATGATTGCATTAAAGAGGGATTTCCACTGACATGCCTCACATATAAGAAAAGAAAGAGAAACGTCCTCCCAAGAGTGGAAGAGACCAAAGAGTGGAAGAAACCAGAGGTCAGTCAGGGAAAAGCAAAGGTTGGGTGAAAGAAAGGACAACTGGGAGAGTGGTGGTGGAGAGAGTCCCACCACACTAGAGCAGGCTGAGCAGGCCAAGCATAGTGATGATAGAGTTTAAACACTAGAGTTTAATAGACTTTACATACCTTATTTTTCAGGGACTATGGGTTCACTATAAAATGTTTCATCTATCAGGTATTTTTATACACCAGAAACAGATAACTGAAAATTCATTAAATAAATGCTTCTATGTGCTCCAAATCTACAGCCCATCTTAATTTCAGCAAGGTCTGAAACATGCTTTAACTTTATGCTTTGGTTACTTGACTGTCAACTATTGAAAAACCTGTAGAGAACATGCTTTTAAACACATCTCTAGAAAAAAACTGTGTCCTTTATCACATGGTGGGTTTTTTTCCAGAATTGTCTTCTTCATATTTCAAAATTACTCTATTGATTTCATTTTTTACCAACTTCCTGTTGTCTCTCTACATTTTTTTTTCCCACCCCCTGAGGAGAAGCTGACTAAGTTACAGATTAGAAGTATGGAGCAAGAATTTTCTGTATGCATAAGTTCTAATTCTTTCAGAAACACGTCTTCCTTTCATGGAGACACATGCAGAAAATTAGAGCAAAAGAGATTCATGGCAGCAACACAATTACCATTTATATCCATATGTGTTTATTTTTGTACATAGTGAGATTTTTGAAGTATGAGCAAATTTTTAAAATCACAATAATCAAAGATGTGGAATGAAGTATGACATTTCCTTTATTTCTTTTATAGAAACATTGTTACTTAGTGTTTCTATTTTTCTTGGGACTCTGGTTCCCCCTGAGATACTTGAGTTAAGCAATTGTGGAATTCCAAAAGAACAAGGTTGCAATGTCTGTAACACACAGGTAAAATACAGGGGATTTTACACCACAGTATTATACTGTGACAAATAATTGTAGCATCTACAAGCCCTGGCTTTTTTCCAGTCAATACTGATTGTTTTATTGGGCACCAGTTTCGAAGTACAGAAGGCTGGGGTGGCAAAATGTCACCTTTCCTAATCAGAGTTTACCTGAACACAGAATTCCAAATATCAGGTTTGTCCTCTGCATAGGCAAGATGCTTTTTATACCCACAGAAGGATGTCCTTGAAGCTCTTTCTAGCTCAAGAGGAGTTATGATCTACTGTATCCTTTCAAACCACCAGTTTAAAATACTTCCTTTTAATTTCATTATCCATATTTTGATTGTTTTGACAGCAAACAAAGAATTTTTTTTTTGAGAAGAAAGGCTAAGTGATCATTACAGAATCTTTGCACATGCTGAGAATGAATGGAAAAATCATGTTTTCTCCTAAGAATTGTTTATATTTTAGTCTTTTCAACTAATCATTGGGGCTTGAAATGACTTTTATAGCAGAGCGTCTCATAGTTTGTAAGGATTTTTTAAAAGATTTTAAGCATAAATTATTGTTTCTGTGTATTAATGCTTCTAATAAGTGTATTCTTTTCTGTAAGTTTTTATGCCATATTAATCTCATTAAAGCACTTCCTAAATAAAGTCTGAAGGAATGTAATTAATGTGTGCCATATGTTTGGTTTTTTCAACCACTCTCCCATAGGGAAGAATGAGTGGAGTGGAATATTTTTCTTCTAATGTTATTTAATTAAGGACACACAAACTATTCTGAGCATCTATAGGAGAAGGAAAGATATTTTTAAAAATTTGTCTTTCCCTGACAACAGAAGTTTTTAAAGTCTTTAAAAGTCTCTGATTTTCATTATACAGTCCTAAGTCAGTCCTTGTCTGAAGTGTGTTTCCTCCACAAGTAAGCTCCATTGCTTTTTCCAGACTGATAAAGCTGTTGACCACAGATTACCTCAGAGTATAAGCAAAAGTTTTTATCTGGATCCCACTTTGATATATAGATAACTATTTGAAATTCTTTTCAACAGATGGAAAGTTCCAAATGTTGTTACTTTAAAGAGCGAAGCCTCTGTGAACAGCAAGGATGTAATTGTCTGGCTTTGCAGCATTCAGTCTACACTTTGAAAAAGATGCAGTCTAATCCTTACCTGTTTTAAGTGTTAAGGATACATTATTCAGAAAAATATTCCCAATTGCAGTAAGAAAATTGAAACAAACTGGCATCTGTTGCTTTGGTTACCTGCTTTAGTTTAGAAGGTGAATGTTGTATATTTTATAATATGAAGAATTTAATTCTCTTTATAGTTATTTTATTGGACTGCTTGGATCTGCCCACATTTATATTTATGCAACACTGGAATGAATAGGGGAGCAGAAAATTAATAATATCAGACACTAATCCTAAATGCAACACTGTAAGGGATAAATTCAGATGTGAACTTATTTAGAGACGGTTACAGCTGTGACACTGTCACACAATGCAGGTCTGCAATTTTACTCTGCCTTGCTAACAAGGGTTAGCATGAAGCTAAAGTCCTACAGATAATCTTTTCCTCCAGAGAGATCAACACCAGATACCTAGGCATAAATTCATAAGTGGCATAAATTCATAAGTTCACCTAGGCCTAGATCCGCTTTGTTACTATATTGGCACTTTGTTTGTTCTTTACCAGTTTCAGTGAGTGATCTTTAAGGTAAATATTGAAAAGAAAATCCGGTTTTATTTATGAAATGTTGCAATGAACAAATTGTATAGAAGGAAATGTGGAAACTTAAAGAAGACTTTGAAAAAACACCATCTAGAATTGCTCTATTTGTTCAAATGGCATTTTTTCTTCATCCTTGTGTTTAGATGCAGTCCACAGTGGAATCAACAAATTCTTAGAGCTGACAGGTTTGCTTCCGCTTTTGCCTGTAGACAGAAAACTGGTTGGAATTAGACACATAATTGAATCATGCTGACATCCTCCTGTGGTTCCTTTCCAAATGGGTTATCTGAACAAAGGCAGAGAGTTGTTGGATTTCTATCTTCCTCCACATTTTTGTCTCATCTTGCTTTAATTCATTGCACATTTATTTCTTTAATACCAGAAACTGCTTTTTCTTTCTTTATGTCAGCACTACTGTCACTGAAATGGTTGTTCCCAAACACAATTTTCATTTACAGCTAAGACTAAGCATTTTAGAACTGCAGTTTTTGGTTTTCAGTCCTTCCTCAGAGAGCAGTAATTTTCAATCTGATCTATACCAGATCAGTATACCAACAATAAATTAATTGTTAATTAATTTATGTTAATTAATAAATGAATATTAAATACTTCAAGACTCAAATTCATTGTGGATCAGCACCTACATTGGAAGAATTTAAGGCACTGCAGAAGTTTTTTGTTTGTTTGTTTGTTTTTGGTTTTGTACTTTTTTAAATCACAGCTTTAGTGATTTTCTATTCACATTTATTCAGTTGTCTACCTTACCCATCTTGTTTATTCAACTTGCATAGTCATCCCTCTCCCTGTTATGTAGATTTACCTGATCTGGCTTAGTACAACCAAACTTATAAGTTTACTGTCATTACTCTCATTTTCCTTCTACTATGCCATCCAAGAACATCTCTTCATATCCATTGCAATCAAGCAATTGCTCTTCCTTTTCACTTCTTGTCTTTTCTATGCAATCGATTGACATTATTAGACACCAGTAATTAGCTACTTCTTCATTTTTAACTATTATCCCTTGTTTCTGCCATTTTGTTATTGTCATCTAACAGCTGTTAATAATTTACTATGAATCACTTACAACCAATGTTCTTTCCCAACATGTATCTTTTGCCACTTAGCTTTCAACATTTTACTTTGGAATGTGCACTGGACTTTTTGCAAAGGCTACTCCAAATCCTTTACTGCTGGCATCTCCATGGATCCTTAACTGAAAATCATTTGCTTTGTCAGGGTAAATAAATGTAGATTGGGATTTAATTTATTTGCTATATGCTATATGGAAAAATAAGATGTGATGCAGTGACATCGGGAGGAGGGTCTTATAAATGTATATAAACACCTGAAGGAAGGGAGCAGAGAAGAAGGACCCAGACTCTTTTCAGTAGTGCCCAGTGACAGGGGCAATTGGCACAAACTGAAACACACAAGGTTTGCTCTGAACACTGGGAAACACTTTTTTATTGGAGGAATGACCAATCACTGGCACAGGGTGCCCAGGGAGATTGTGGAATCTCCATCCTTGGAGATACTTAGAAGCTCCCTGGATGTGGTCCAGATCAAACAGCCAAATTCCCTGCTTATGCAGGAAACTGGACCAGATGATGTCTACAGTTCCCTTTCAACCTCACTCCTGCTGTGATTCTGTGATTAGGTAATTAACAGACATTAATAAATAAAAAAAGAAAAGTAAAAAAATTAACTCACTTTCTTCTCAGAAGTTTATAACTCTTCTCCCTGAAAAATAAAGCTCCTTAAATGCATCTCAGTCCCAGTACCTTCTTCGTCTTATTTTTCATTTGAGAAACATTCATAATTTCAAATTATTTTTTCTCTTTTTGTTGTGTAAAGCCCAGGCAGATAGAGGTCAAGGGGAACATAGCTAATCTGAAAAGAATTATCCACCTTTTTCACTTCCATTCAATATTCCAGGTATCAAGCTGTGTTTCTTTTCTAGTTATTTCTCTTTCCCTTTGTCCCATTGGTTTTGGCTGCTTGGTGGTCTGTGCTTTAAAGGTCTTCTTTCCTGACAATGATACAATACAGGTTGAATTGGGTATTGTGAAATGTAATACCTGGCAAATGGTAGTTAATAGTTTTGGGAAAAGTAATGTAATTTCATAGCTCCCCTATGTTGTCAAGAAAAAAGTAAGAATGAGTGGAATTTAACTATAGGAATGGCTGGGTTAGAAAGCTACTTTTGAAATTAAATATGCTTTCAGAATTTTTTTCATTTTGCTATCCAGCTCTGTGGGGAATATAAACTATATAGTTGAAAATGGGAACTTTTTTTTTCCTATGAGTGTGTCTGATGGACAAGAATAGTCTTGATAATTTCCAGAGAAAGTTCTTATAGAAAGTTCTAATGGACATTTTTCTTATTCACGGATAGTGCTGCATTATATTTGACTCTTTCAGACTGAGCTTTGTCAGTGGGTAGCTATTCCTTTTAGCAGGAAACTAAAGTCACAAGATTTGTTTAAGACAGAAACACAGAGAGAAAATATGGGTAAAAGCTGAAATGACAGAACAGAATGGTTAATTGTCACAGAACTGTAATGTAAAGTGAAGAACAATGATTTTTCATTGCAGTGCTCCATGTATAACTGTAACATATAACAGTGAAATCCTGCTCATTGTTTTGTTTGCATACGGAGAGCTCCAACACAGCACTGAGATATATCACAAAATAAAATTATCAAAGCATATTAATGTTTCTTCATACTCGTAATGTTTTCAATTCGAAGTTGATTTCCCTCAGGCTGAATACAAATATGCAAACTTCAGTCCCTGACTGTGAAAAATTTCAAGTGCTTTCTTTAACTGACAAAGTGCGATGCCATAAAACAAATTACTGTGATTCATGGTAGTGGCAAAATATTATGCTGTTAGCCATTTAATATGACTGACACATATTCAAACTTAGAAAAAAGTAATTGTACATGAGGGACACTTCATCACCAAAAGTTAGAAGTCTGATAGCATTTTAAACAATGAAGAGCATCTTTGAATTAGGAACAGGCAGATAATCTTAACTTCATGTGTTACGGGAAGCTGTAACAGAGACACACACTTGCTGTGATGCATATTGCCCAAACAGTGCTGAGGGCTCAGCACAATTTTAGAATGGATTTAGCTGTTGAACAGATCTCTGCATACTAACCCACTTGAGGTAGAATTATTTAGAACACCTGAAATCTGAGCAGCCTCAAAAAGTATTGGTATCTTTTGTTAGCCCTTACCTCTCTTCCTCCTTTCTGTCTCCACCAAGGAAAACAAGGTCTGAAGGTTAAGGACAGAAGTGTTTAATCTTGGGCTACTGACATCTGGATGTTTGAAAAGCCAGCACAGCTGAAAACAGGTGATTTTCAACAAATTAAGAGTGGCACTTTAGCTTCACTTGCTCTTTGCTATAGAATGAAGAACTTGTTTTCATTTCTGCTTTTATCTTTTGGTCCTCAAAATTGACAGTTCAACATTATCAGCTAATGGAAAAATAATTTTCTGCAGTTTAACTCTGAACGGTATTTTCTTGTTCCTCTAAAGACAGTACAGACAATGTTTTGGCACAAATACAGCCTGCAAGTGCAACAGTTACATGTAAATGATAGAAAGTCTTTGTGAAAATGTGTACTACATATTAAAATATTTATTTCAGAAAATGACTGGGTACAAAAATATCTAGGGGGTTTGCTGTGGGATTTTCTCAAAATAAATAAGATGAAGCCCTGCTTGGAATCTCTGTCATGACATCTATGAAAATTAAATAACTCCCTTACTTCACATTACTATGACTTTTTCTGCTTAAATGTACCTTTTCCGATTCTTTCCTTCACTAACACTCCCTTTCCTTCTTCTACTCAGAAGTATTAACTTTCATGGCCAGGAAATGCCCCTCAAAAAACCTAAATCAATTGCAAAGAATCCTTTCAAATATCCGACAGCCACTTCTTAGCAACTTTCAGTACGGTCTTGTTTTATTATGTTTCTATTCAACAGAAAAAAACAACATTGCCTGTTCAAAAAGAAAACTAATGCTAAAAGCTCCATCATAGATAGAATTTGGAGGAAGACTGACACATCGACATTACTACTTAAAAACAAATGGACAGTATCACAATATTTGGCCTCTTTTGACCTTTCACAGCTTAGCTGTGCATGTAAGTGTGCATTTGACTGATTGAGACTAGCTATTTTCAGAAGCAAAAAGAAAAAAATTAACCCTTCTGAAACAGTAAAGGCCAAGATTTGATTTTCTGAGCTTAGAAATATTGAACATATACCATGATTTCTGCTTACCTAGTTCTCCTTGATTTTAATGGTTTCAAAAGATTTGTGAAAATGGCTCCTTTTACCAGTGTGAAGCAGGAACCACTGAAATAAAAAGCATACAAAAATCACAGGTGTCACAACACATATTCAATCCTCTCAACATACGAGAATACTTTTAGGCTTTCCAGTAAAAGGTCACTGTGTGCAGAATCAGATCTTACCAGAAACCAAGATTCACCAGCTTTTGCCCAAGGAAAGTAACTTTAAGTAACTTTCTGTTGCTATTCACTGATTTCCAGATCTGATTATATGTTAACACATCTCAGAAACTCATAGTGTATGGTTGACTTTATGACGAATAGAATCTTTTTTATGTCTGATAAAACACCATTTGTAGAGTTTTCTGCCGCTTATTTGGCTGCACAGCACTTTAAAATAAATTTTAAAAATACTAGAGGAAAATCATCTACAAGTTCATTCCTCTCAGGGTTCATGATCTCCTCCCTTCCAGGTTTAGTTTCAGTCCATTCAGTGACTTCATGAATTGCAGCAAATCTTATCCCATCCCATCTGGTTCTTATGATCTATTTTTTACTTCACTGCCCTGGTTGTTTGCTACTTGTTGATCTCAAAGTATTTTCTCTTGGTATAACTGCAAGTCCCCAAAATATGCTGTGATTCTGTTGCCTCCCTCAGTAGCATTTCCAGTCTTTTTCTCCAAGTATTTTCATCATCTTTCTAGTGAAACTGACCTAACACTGTTTGCATTTGAAAAGAAAAAGAGTGCGGCCCCAAATTGTAAGATGAGTAGATTTCACTTGCAAACATGGCTAAAAGACCATTCATCTCAGACTCCTTTCTTTGGACAGGGAGCATTAATTTTACTGTCATTTGGCTATGTGTGCACTGAAGTACTGAATTCCTACTGGCAAGCAAGCTTTAAACAATCAATGAAAAACAATCAAGTCAGAGAAAGGCTGCAGTCACACCCAGTGAAGTCCCCTAAACTTTGTAAATAAAGGCAGAAATTAAGCTTTACGTTTAACAGAATTTGGTTTTGCAGGGGCCAGGTGAGAAAAACCTAATATGTACCTGAGACAAAAAGACATATAACAAAGAAGAATGTGGAATTTTATGTCCTTAGGGACACTGTTACATGATCTTTAGCAATCTCACTGAAAACAGAAGGAGGGAAAGGCAGAAAATTAACAACTCATTTTTAGTATTCCACTCCATAAAGATTTAGTTTATGATGTGGTTTGGCTGCAGATTTTACAACAAAAATTAAAATTGTCATGTAAAGTCTTTGGTTTCTGTGGAGATTTATTTTGATGAAGAGCATATGCCATACAAAATTGAGGAAAAGCAGAGAAAGGCAAAGGGGGAAGGAACTAATTTTTGAGGTCGAGTAAAGATCTGTGTCTGATCCGGAATTTGAACATAATGAAAAGCAGAAATAATGAAACACTGAGTGTCATTGCAATGACTGAGTTCTCTGTGAACAGCTTGTTGATGTTAGAAAGTTAATAGTATGATAATGCTTACTTCTGTGAGGAGGCAGAATTCAGGGTCCTGAGGTGAAACCTTGAGCGTCCCCACTGCACTAGGGAAGGTGGGTTGTGGTTAATCTGCTGTGTACACACAAGGTTGTAAAGGTGGATGAGTGATCTGGGAACTGTTTAATGAAGGCTTTCTGCAGAAGCAGAAGAGTTCAAGTAGTGGAAACATCCCTAAGTTAGACAAAATGCAGAAAAAGTCTTGAAAAGTTTCACAGACACCACAGAGCTACACAGAGAACTTTGACAGAAATAGGAGAGGGGAAAAGACAGACATGCTTTGTAGCAGACAGTATTTCAACATGACTGGAAAACAAACTCAAAATAGATAGGGCTCCATGATCCTGCAGAAGTTATGAATCTGGGCCCTGTCAGAGCTCTCGACCTGAAGGAATACTTCAGAGTGATACAGAAATGGAAACAGGAAAGAGAACATAGAGCTGGAGACTTTAGTTTAAGATATTCTCCCTTCTGTTTTTATCTTTAAATAAAGAAGGTGTTCAGAAACTTTCTTCAAAGCCTAACTTTCTGAACATCATATTCTCTGCACCATGAATAGGAGTGCTAAGTCCAGGAGAAAAAGGAATGAATCTGGAGAAAAAGCTTATTTTGGCCTTCATGACTTTTTGTTTATTTAAAAAAATAAATTATGTTGATTGTGTTTAGTACAAATACGAAATGGGAACTCTGTGAGAAAAAGGTATAGGAAATGCTTCTTGCCTTCCAGTGGCTGTGTTTATAGCACATCAATTATGTTGTAGTTATACTGTAATCAGTGTTATAATACATAAGTTGTATTACCACACAGTGACTGTCACCAAGGGGAAATCATATTTTACTAATCTGATAGCCTTCTATGATGGTGTGACTAGAAGAGCAGATGCAGGGAAAGCAGTGGATGTTGTCTAACTTGACTTTTGACACAGTTTCCCATAACATTCTTGTGGGCAAGCTCAGAACATGAGTGTGAGTTAGAACAGTGGATGGTGAGATGGATTGAGAAATGGTGAAATATAGCTCCGAGTATTTTGATCAGCAATGGAGACCTGTGATTAATGGTGTTGTCCAGGGGTCAGCACTGGGTCCAGTCTTGTTCCACATGTTCATCGATGACCTGTATGAGGGTATAGAATGAATCCTCAGCAAATTTGTTGACAATAAAAAACTGGGAAAATTAGCTCATGCAGAGGAAGGCTGTGCAGCCATTCACTGAGATCTGAACCTATTAAGGTTCAAAAAGAATTAAGTATAGAGTCCTGCACCTTGGGAGGAGTAACACCCACCATGCACAGGACAGATTAGGGGCTGACCTGCTGGAAAACAGCTCCAAGGAGAAGAACCTTGGAGTACTGGTGGATGAGTTATCCATGGGATAGCAGTGTGCCCTTGTTGCCAATAAGGCCAGTGGCATCCTAGGGTGCATAGGAAGACTGTGTTCAGCAGGTTGAGGGAGGTTCTCCTCCCCCTCTACTGTGCCCTAGTGAGACAACACCTGGAATATTGTGTCCAGTTCTGAATTCCCCAGTTCAAGAGGGACAGAGATACTCAGGAGAGTCCAACGGAGAACTAAGAGGATAATAAAGGGACTGAAACATCTGTCATATGAGGAAAGGCTGAGAGAGCTGGGGCTATTTAGTCTGGAGAAGAAGGGATCATTTTAGTGTTTATAAATATCTGAAGGGTGAGTGTCAAGATGAAGGGGTCAGTCTTTCTCAGTGGTACCCTGTAGTAGGATGAGGGTCAATGGACACAAACTGGAACTCAGGAAGTTCCACCTCAATATAAGGAAAAGCTTTTTTACTGTAGGATGATGGAACACTGGAACAGGCTGCCCAGAGAGGCTTTGGAGCCTCGTTCTCTAGAGGCTTTCAAGACCTGTCTGGATCCATTGCTGTGTGACCTGCCTTGGGTGATTCTGATTAAGCAGGAGAGTTGGACTTGATGATCTCCAGAGGTCCCTTCCAACCCCTACCATTCTATGATCCTATGATTGAAGATGTGGTTCAAGTTAAACTTAGATCAAGTACAAAGTGGGGTACCAACCTTATAAAATGAGAACTACAGAAAAGACTTTCTCATACTGATTCCAGCTATGGGCACCAGCCCTACTCTTAGGAAAGATGGTCAGTGATAAACTTCTTGAAGGTGTCCACCATGCAGGGGATTCTTTGGCTTCTCCTTTCCCTTGTTTTTACAGAAAACTAGTCTATTCTAGTAAAAACATAATATTGCCTTTTTTTATTACTTCTGCATAAAGAACTAGCTGAGTTAATTGCAAAAATAAAAGGTATAAATCTCTTTTTTATTTTTGTATGAGACAGCAAATGACTCCCATTTGCTGAAAAAAATTACAATGTTGTGGACCAAATGGACTCCAGCACAATATTGATTAGGATTATTATAAACCATCAAGGCATAAATGGGACAGCAATTTCAAAAATGCTCTTGTATTTTGTGTGATAGAAAGAAAGACAAATGATTTGACACAGAAACTGCCAAAGAAACTGGCATTGCAGATGACAGTTACAGATGTTGATACTGATATGATATAGTCAAGGAACTTAGGAAAATATATTTACAAATAATTTAATTTATCCTTATATAAGTATTTTTGTGAAAATTAATTTATGAATTCATAAATCCTTTTTTAAAAAATCTGAATGTTCAACAACAAACATGCTTAGAGATTTTGTCCAAACAGCTGGAATATTCCCAGACCCTCCAGAGCTAGGTGAAGCCTTACTCTTTCTCTCTTTCTCTTTTCATGGACACATCAGACTACAAGTAACAGAACATTAATCCGAAATGGCACAATGCTTCTTCCTAAATTGTTTTGGCTTTCCCCCTGTTAAATTTTGTGATTGCTGTGCAGTGGGCTGGGGCTCACATGTCATGTGCCTCCTGCTGCTTCCTGGGTGTCCTCCTTGGCTGGCTGGTGAACCCAACTGGGAGTCGATCCAGGGCTGCTGGGTCCCGGCACGAGGTGATGACAAGCTGGAAGCACCAGCACTGCCTTTCCAGGGGACCAAGGCTCTAAGGGCCAGTTGCACCAGCAGTGCTGAGGCCATAGCAAAACACTAGATTTAACTTTCAGCTTTGAAGCTGACACTGTCTTAAGCTGTTGAGAGATTCACCTTAAATCCAGTGGCAGAAAACAGCCTTCTTTACAATGTGCAGCAGGTTGTATCTTACAACCTAAGCTGTTTTCTCAAATACTTCCCTTATTTGAATCAACATTTTGGAGACTGTTTTCTTTTAGAGACTTTTTAAATTCTGCTTGGTAGTCAGACATGTCATAAATGACTTTTTTATACTTGGTGGTGGCTCTGTAGCCCTCTGCTTTAGATATCAGTGAAAACTTCAGCTGTATCACTCACTCATGCTCTGCCTCCATGATTCCCTGCAAGGAGGCAATGCTGACACATTAAAGCACTTTGCACCATTTGAGGTCAGCAGCTGTGCTTATCATGACAGAAAAGAAAGAAATACATCTTTCTTCATCTGCATTGCAGCCTGATAAGATTTAAACAAAATATCTAAATTGCAATTCCAGTTAACAAAAGTTGTAATCTCATTTATTTCTCTTTAATTCTTTTTACCCATTTCCAGCACACAATTATTTCTCTGAAATACCATGGGAAGTTTGCATAGCATTATATTCAGTATGGGCATAGTAGATTTTGTTCACAAAGAGCATACTCTCTCTGTAACTATCAGCACTTTCCTTGTTCCACAAGAGTACTTTTTTTAAAAAATAATATTTATAATTATGAAATAATAGTATTTAAACAAATAATTTTACTAGAGTAAATTATTGGAGATTATTAGAGTATAACTGTTACTGTCCACCTTCCCACAAAACACAGTTTGCCTGTGTGTTTTCACCAAGACCGCTGTGGCAAATAAATCATCATGTTAGTTTTCAGATCATAGATTTTCTTTCTGCAAAAGGGAGCAGCAGTTCAAGATAAATATTTCTCTTGATCTAAAAACTGCTGTTAGCTACTTTCCCTTCAAATCAATATGACTCATACAATCTAACCAACTAACCAAGAGCTGAAGACACAATCCAAGAAGTGCTGGGCTTTGTACCTTTTTTAGGTATCAATTACGAAGCAGAAGCATTTGGAAACACAAGCAAAAACAGTATTTAGGAAATGAACATCCAGTGGAGAACAAAACAGGGGGTCTATATAACAGCTATAGTAATCTTCTTACATTAACTAAGAGACAACACAGCTGCTATGCTCTGGTTTCATTAATACCCAATGATAGCAGACAAATTTTTTGGATTGCAGCTTATGGACACATATGTGCACATATTTTGGAAACTTTTAAAGATAACCACCTTCTTATAGCCTTACTTGAAAGTTATAAAGGAAGATCAGTGATGGCTCAGCAATTTTCAGATAAGAAGCATAATTCATAAGGAGGCAGAAGCTGTTCAGATGATGTAGGAAATAAAAAGCGCAGAGGGATTTTAGAACAATACAGTGATACTCATTCGAGGAGAGCTAAAAATTGTCAATATGACTGAGACACAAAATCCAAACCTACTCCACAGATTGGCACAGAAGATCAAGGATATAGTCAGTGATCTTTGCCTGAATTAAAATTCTGATAAATTCTATAAAAGAAGCTACTTCTAGACTGAAGATTGAACACTTTGCCTCCTGGAAAGGCATTTCAGCATCACCAGGGGACACATGTGGAGTGCTATGAGCACAGCAATTACATCTCTCTGCATGGTCTGGAGCATGCTGAAAAGAGACTGAGAATGGGCTGTAGTAGGTGAGCAGAGGTTCAGTTCGTTCAGGTGTGGTGCTAAATCCCAGAACTTCAAAGGAAAAAGTGGGGATTTCCAGGGCACAGTTTGTAGCTAAAGTGACTAGGCAATATGATATTGTTCTACTGTGTCCTTCACCAAGATGGAGACAATTTTCCCTTAAATCCTGTATGACAGTGAATTAGCCCAAGCAGACTTTTGGTGGTTGTGTTCAGCAAGACACTTCTGCCTTGATGGTTTTATATAACTTTATTGTACCTACGATAGAGTAAGAAGCAATACTTTTGATTCTCAATCTGCCAAAAGAGAAGAATCGGAGGAAAAGCAATTTTAAATCTGTATTAACACTTCTGCTATCAATTAATGACAAGTGGTGTGATTTCTGGAACAAGCAACCACAGCTGGAATCACCAGCTCTAGAGCTACTCAAAACCTTCATGGCCAAGGCTTCAGGTAACATAATCTGAACTTCAGCTTGGACTAAAGTTCAAAGCTAGTCCTGCTTTGAGTGAAGGTTGGGTCAGATGGCCTCCAGAGATTCCTTCCAAACTAAATTATTCGTGATTCTAAAAGTTATTTTGGAGTGGTTAAAAGTCTATATTCTCTTAACACATGCTTTATATATCTTTCATGTCAAGTTTAGTAATTCCTGGCTCAGTTAGAAAAGACCCTGTGGTTAACTAAGAACTGACTGGAAAGATAACTCAGACCTTCCAAGACAGATTGGGTACTATGCCTTTTACAGAGATTTTTATTATTTTTATTTTCTTCTCACAGATGCTATCCCAAGCATTAGGCTTAAAATTTAACTCACAAAAGAGTTTAAAAAAAGAATTCAGAATTTTAAACGGTTTTATATTTTCTAGTAACTAGCATATTATAAACTATTTGCTCTTTTAATAATTACTTCTTCCTCAAGGAAACAGCTGCATTACAGCTGATGTCATAAATTTACCAGATTTCCATTTGCTCATGAAGTGTTAAGAGAGAACAGAAGAGTGAAAAGCTAAGAATATTTTGGAAAATGCCTATATAGAATTCATCAGTAGTTTGACCATAAAAAATAAAAGCTTCAAAAACTTTCCTTCTTTTTTTCTTTTTTAGCATCTAATTGTCTCAAAGAAGCACTTCGTGTACCAACTTCACCCATCCACCTCAACATAAGGATGCCTTCTTCTCGTTTTTTCCCCCTTTTTCTTACAGCATGGACTTTGCCCTTTATCTGAAGTGTAGACTGGCAACCTTTTATTTTTGTGAGTTTAATTAAAGACCTACTGAATTTCTCCTTGCTTTCTTACTGAATTACTACTGAATTGCTTTCTCTGGGTAAGAACCTTATCTGCTCTTTTCCTTTCTCATGCCTAATCAATCACTGCCTGAGCATAAACGTTGAGAATGGCATGTGTATCCATCATTCTGCTAGTGCTTAACTACAAGGGCTCTGAAAAGATGGAGGAAGAAAACAAGTGACATCCCAGTAATATATATTTTATGGTCCCTGTCTTTGACAAATATTAATTACCTGTACAACAGTTTGCTTTTTAGTTTATGGCATCTCCAACCTAGGGTCAGATCTTTTTCTCCATTAGAGTGAAGCGGGATGAAATTCAACTCAACTTTCAACAAGATTAAATGAAATCAGTGCTCAGGGGAGAGGTGAGATGCAAGAAGCTATTATGAATAGGGATATTTTAACGATCAAGTTAAAACTGTAAGCAGTACTCTCAACCCTATATGATGTGTCTGCTCCACTCTTAGCAAACCAGAGAAATGAAATGGTGCACCTCCTGAAAAGCCATGCAGAAATTCCTCCTCCAGATTCTGGTGTTCTGATGTTCTCTCAATAGAGTGCATGTGTGTTGGATTTTACAATTAGTTTCTATCCTATTGCCATTTTAACTCCTTTTCTTTCATCTGTTTATAAAAAGAATGTTCAGATCTCAGATCATTTAGACCGCAGAGTCAGTTCTTTTGCAAGTGTAATTTGCATTATTAATTTAGCAGGTGAATTCTGCATGGCGTAGTTTTACAAGCACTGGTTCTCTACACGTGTTACATTTGCAGTCACAGCTTCCTAGCTTTTTTGTTGCCTTTTGCTCTTGTTGTTGACTAGCTTTCTAGTAATTTGGTTTTCTTCTATCTTTCCATTTATAATCATTTGAGTTTTTGAAAGTTTCCTAATAATGATCCCTTGAGGTTGGTGCAAACTGTTATGTGGAAAACTCTGAATAGAGCTGGACCCAGAATGACTTAAGGAATGTCCACAAATATCAGTTTTATTTGAAGTCTTTATGTGTTTTCTCTAACAAGTTTCATATTCCTATGAATTATGAACCTTTAATTTTCATATTTTGCACACTGTGAAACTGCTGAAAATATCTTGCTAACATTAGTAATCCACAGATGTTATAGCATAAATTTTAATTTTAAAGTTCTGTGTCACACTTCCTTTTTATTACTCACTAAGGACTGCATTTTATCAAAGAATTGAATTTAATTCTCCTTGAAAGTTAAGTAGTTTATCCTGAGGACCAGAAACTGACTTGAGCAATCATTTATTCAGGCAAAGACCCTCTCTGTTCATGGGATGTCCTTAGGCATTGCAGATTACCCACTTGAAAAAATTAATTTAGACTGAATCAATCACCTGTATTCCTTCTTTTAGAGACTACCTGTAAAACTTAGATGTTTTTTGAATGGCATTTATGAAAAATGTCAGGTGATATCATTAAAGCAGCCTGACTGGACAAGTCTTTAGATTTTTTTGACATGCAAATGTAGTAAGCATTTGTTTTTTTCAGAATATTCTATTTAGTGACTGTTATCTAAAGCTCCTTTCTATCCTGTAGTAATATAGTCATTGTTCTCCTGGTTTGGTTTTGGTTTGGTTTGGGTTTTGTTTGGGTTTTTTTGGGGGGGGTTTTGTTGTTTTTTTTTCTGGGGCTTTTTCTAAATCTACCATTTAATTCTATCTGTAACTCACATGGGCTACTTTCCATTTCCTAATCACATAGAACATTAAGATAAATCCTTGCCAAATTTTTTTCCAAATCATACTCATCCAGCAAGAAAAAAACTTCTTCTCCATTGACATTATGCATTGGTAGAAGTTTTCCCATCAACCTTCCCAGGACATGGCTGTTCATCTGTAACATTTCCTTATGATACTTTTGGATGCCAAGGTTTGCTAAACCCTTTGAATGGACTATAGCTGTTACTGGTGCTGTTGGTTGTGTTATTTTCTTCATCATTGTCCCTTTGTTTTGTTTAAATAAAACCCAAGAAGAATATCTAGCTAGATCTTGTAGCTAAAGACTGAAAATGTGCTGTCACAGCTGAGAGAAATGTTAGCCACCTCCCAGACAGCACACTGGTTCATCTCAAGTTTTGCTCAGTCCTGGAATAAAATGAACCAAAAGAAGATTCACATAAAATGTAGAAAAGCATACGTAGTTTTAATTCCTTAGAGCCTCTTCTAATATGACTCTCCCTGATTGTTCCCTCTAACATGATGTGCTTTTGTCCACGTATTTCTTTTCCTCAAGTCCTTGCTTTTATCTTTGCCAACATAGAAGATTTATTATTTTGACCAAAAAACAAAACAAAACAAGATGAACACAAGCTTTTAGCTCAGCATGAAATGTTTCCCTCTCCCGTGAGAAAGAGCACAGCTCTTTCAGCCTTTTCCCACAAAATGAATTCCCCTCTGGGACTTCACTCTGACCAGTTATATGTAGATTTATAATGTATCACGTATGAAACTATCAGCAGCCTGTACTTGGAATGAAAGACCCAGAAAAGGAAAAAAGTTGGTGCTGTTTCTACTCCAGTGATGCAGGGAGAGGCTGAGGCAGAGCAGCCTTCATTGCACCAGGAAAGGCTGTGCCCAGGCTGCAGATTGCAGACTGACAGAAAGTCCTCCTCAACAGCTGGCTAGAGAACAGTGCACCTCATACAGCCTTTCCCTAATTTTCTGCTGGATGTACATACACTGGCACCAAGGTTTGGCAACAAGTTGGAAAGCAGACCACCTAAGAGTCGGACCTACCAAAATCTCTGTGTTATGAAACAGAGGAGAAACTCTATTTCTTAGTTCTTCTATGAAACACGTAACTCTGAACAAAGTCATATTGTTCTGAGAAGGAACTGCCTAGCTTTAAGAGTATTTTCTTCCACAATTCACAGCTTGCCTTTTTTCCCACTGTGAAAATAAATCAAATTTTCCTGCTTGTCTCATGAGATCTTCAGAAAATGACAACAGACTGTTCTGTAAACAGCTGTTCCAGTGCCTGGTGAATTAAAAGAATATGGAGGTACTTCAGTGACAACATCTACATTCAGAATAAGAAAAATCAAAGCCATACCATATTCTTTGAGGTAAAACTGAGAGTGAAAAAGAAATTTAGTCCAGAGAATGGAAAAAAAATAGTTTCTCTGGTAGCTGCACTACAGCTGTTGTAGATGCAGCACAATTAAAGTCTGAGTTAGAGTTTCCCATATTTGTACTTTGTTTTCATTAGGATTTACGTTTGTTCTTCTGAGTTTGTTTTAAGTAGGTGCACAGGCATGGAATGAAAATGAACTGTTCAGTTGGTTTGTCCAACATGTCCAGCCAGTTTGATGAAGGATCTCCAGCAGTCTTTCTGAAGTTAAAAGGAGGAAGGCAATATTAAGAAAGGATATTTTTCTTCCTTTTTTTTTTTTTCCCTAAAACAACTTGAATAATCATCATCTACTTTAAAGCATTTTTGTCACTTATTTAACTGTGTTTTTTTCCCCTGATGGTTTGTACACCTTGAGCCTCCATCCTTTCTGCATTCTTTTTAATAATGGTGTTGGTCAGATTTTGCTTACACAATCTTCTAGCTGAAGAGAACAAAGAGATTTTTTTTTTCATATTGTTGTTGTTCAACATCTATAGAGACTTGGGAGAAACTCCCTCACCTTTGCTTACAATTTAGGGAACCTCAATTTTTTTCAGCCCTGAGTATACTGTATATACCTACATCTGCAGCTTCATTCCTCTGGAGAAAGATGGAAATAGTATCCAAAATCAAGAAAACAGATTTTTTTCTTATTTGTACTCCCATACCATATGCTTCATGGTGCACATAGGATGGAACTGGGAGATCTATCAGTAAAAAAACCCTAATTCCTTGGAGAAACTCTGTGCCATTACATCACTTAAACGCTGGACAGTCAGTGATACAACACTGATGTTTCTGGCCTTGTTCTTGGCTGCCATATAACTACTCTGTCTCTTCTCTAGTACAAAACAGTCCAAGTTGGCTTAGCTACAACTGGAACATTTTCCATGCAAAGATTTTTTCTTGCATCTGTCCCCCAGTTTGCCCTCAAGCCAAGCATCACTATCAGCAGTGGTGCACAGCTGAGCCACACCACCTTGAGCTTGAGCACCTACCACCTGTTAGCTGAGACATAGAAAGGCTCAACTTTATTTTAAGTCGGTGCTCTGGTGGTATATGAGCCCCCCCCATCTACTCTTGGCTTTCCTTCCTACTTCTGCTATCTTCCTTCATACTGTACATCTGCCAGAAAACACAGATTTGATCCCAGAGCTCTCATCCTCTTCCTGTTCTCATTATAACCTCTCATCTCCAGGTGTTCCAAGGTCATGTGTTTCACTGCTCCTCAGCACAAACCAGCAGTCTTGGCATTGATACAGGATAGGGAGAGGAAGGGAAATGCTCTTTACAATGGCTAATATAAGGCACCTTTGGAGGACAGCATGTAATATTGCAGGCTGAAAGAAAAACAAATGTAGGAACCTATTTTATGTGTCCTGAACAACCTTCTGTGCTGCCTGTCAGCTCTCCATAGGGTCTATACTTAGGCAAGTGAGTGACCAAATTCATACCCTTACAGCAGCTCCTTAACTGGTAAGTGCCTCTCATGCTCATCATGAGTAACAACTCCCTCATATACATTGCCATGACCATTATCTTATCACCTAGCATTGCCAGGCTGTTTCTGTGGCACTGTGTAAAGGTGTAAGGCATTAGTCACCTGGCAGGTTTAGGTTTAGAGGATCCAAGGTCATCCTGGAAAATCCTGCCTTTCAAGCACCAAGAAAGTTTTAGCATAAATAACAAATCTGTACTTTTTTCCTAATAAATTATTTTTTCTTCTTTCTTTTCTTTTTTCTTATCTTTTAATTTAAATTTATTAGCAAAAATGAGCTATGCAGCAAAAGTGAGTTCTGGTGTACTGTCTATATTGATAAAAAGCATTTAAAATCATCCAAATGCTTTCTGCTTACACAGACAACATTGTGCCCAGCTGGTACATGTGGGAAAGTACCTTGAGAAAAGCTAATTAGGGGGTTATCTGGGCATAGATTACATGGCACTCTGGAGTACTCTTTGAGAAAAATCTGCAGGGTGGATGGTGGAACTCAAATGTCCACCAAAGTGCCAAAACCCAATTAGTGCTGGATGTCAGCACAAAAAACTCTGAAACCCTTGTCTGAATACAATGGGATTTTTACCACAAAATCTGGCAGCATTAAATCTGCTCTAATGTTATTCATATAAAGTAAAAACTAAGGTGGTCTGCTCTGAGTCCTGCTTCCCCAGCATGTGTTACACATGGACAACATCACTTTAAAAGAGCTTGGCAGAGCAGAAGGTAATTTTAACCTAGTGCCATACCAAGAAATTACCTCACTACCATTTAAAGAAATAGAAGCATCAGATTTGATCTTAAATACTACTTTCCTCAAAAGCCACTCAGAAATGTGACTCTGTCTTTTAGTTACATTACTGTGTTTGGAGGGATGCCATAAGTGAAAAAGAAGCAAAACCATGAGATGTACCAACTGGTGTTCTTTGATCATTAGGAACGAGGCAGAACATCTGCTGTTGGATTCCTCTAGACACTAGAAGTGAAAATTTGGAGAGAGAGGTGCCCTCTGAGAGGAGGGTTTCTTCTCCACCTAAGTCAATGTTGACGTGCTTTATTCAAAATAAGGCTTCTGTTTTAAAGTGTAACAGCCCAGTTTGTAGTCAGTCAACAGAGTTTCAGTTAGTGTTTGTCAGTTCCTCTCACCTATTGTGTATAAAACCCAATGAAAGGATCACAAATAAGACAGATAAAGTAAAAAAAAAAAAAAATTAGTTAACCTCTTGTCAGAGGAACATTTTTGAGCCAGCCAGCTGAATCTATTGTAAACCTCTACCAAAGTGAGCTCTACAGAATGAGCTATTTTGATGTTCAGCAGTTGCTGCTGCTTAAAGCAAAATTGAATATTTGAATATTCTTAGATCATTACTAGAAACAGATAAGTGTAATCAGTGGTTTTATGCATTTTTTCTCTGTCTCATTATCATTTGGTGATGGTATTAAGGTGATATCCTTATATTGCAGAAGTAACAGTGAACCAGTTGGGAACATTTCCTAATTCTGCCAGGCAGCTTCCTTCTCTCTCTCCACGTTTGCCATCTTGAAAAAGGCAGAGGAGCATTCTGAGATAGCAAATAAACAAAGGGTGAAAAAAGTGGAGTGCTTTGTTTTGGTTGCCTCATCCAAACCTACAAGACCTTCCTTCCATAGTTGCACAAGAAAGAACATCTGTCCAGGGCTCCCCTAAACTTACTTGGTAGCTACTGCTATTCTTTGCTGTCCCAGCAGCTGCACCAGCCATGCTGGCAGCTTCTTTGGTTCATGTTCATGCAGGGGGACACAGGAATTCTGTAAGAATCCTTCCAATTTCAGCTCTTTCCTGTTATTCATTACTTTTTTTCCTCCGATATTTATTTAGTTGAATTACCTTTTATCAGAAGCAAAAATTCTGGTTCAAGCTAGTCCAAACATGCCTGGTTTTATAAATTAGTAATTCTAAATGCAGTGCTTGAATTTTTACAATTATTAAAGTGATTCTTTAGCACAGTCTCCACAGACATACAAAGAGTTCTTAAAAATTCCAAAGAGGAGAATGTTGTCTATCATATTTCTGAAGGTCTTTTGCATAAATAATGTCTTATAGCCAGCTAATCCTCAAGTGAATTTCAATCTTTGGACTGAAGAAGATTTTAATTTAATAAATACCAAAAAGTTTAACACTGTATCATTAGTAATAGCAACAGTGACAAAAATAACATAGTTTCTATAGTTCTAAAAATATTTTTGAATGATGGGAATATCTCCTCATAAGAGTTTCCTAAATTTTTCATTGTATTTTTAAAAACAATCATTTTCTATTGTGAGTATTCTCAAGTCCTTGGTAAGGTTCCAACCGATACTTTTTTGTTATTATGGAAAGAGACTTGGGAAAGAGGAAAAGAAATACCTCTCTCTTAGGTTTGGGTGGCATTGAAAGTTTTAGTGCTTTGAGATTCCTTGAAAATTACTTCTTTGTACTCAATAAGAAGGGAGGCTTCTTGCAACAGCATCTTTCTTTTCATTGAACAGATCTTGCATGTTCTCAGTCATTCTACAGTAGTTCCACTCACTCCACAACTTAAAAGCCTAGTGAAACACTCTTTATAAGGATTTGCAGTAGCTAGCTTTTCTTTCCAATATGATATAAAGCTCTTTGGTCTGTTGTTGTATATGAGAAACTCTGAAACTGCATTCCTGAACCTACATCTGGATCTAGAATCAATAAACAAGGATTTGCAGATCAGAAGGTCTTCCCCTGAAATCTGATGGTATTGGAAATATTAGGGGAGCAGATACTTGGTGCTTTCAGTAATTAGTCTGAATAATTTGTTTTAAAAAGCAAGCAAACTAAAAATAAATCCCAACTGTTTTCTCCCAATATCATTTATACATAGCTATTCCTTCAAACTTTCTAGAAGCATAGAAGAGTTTCCAGCAACCTGAACTTAATTGAAATTATTTTTGTAATTATCCTTCTGGCAGCAATATTAAGCTTTGTAATTTGCAGTGCCTCCTAATTTGCAAACTCTCACAGAGCAAGGAGACTAGAATTTGATTTCTTGCAAAATCTCAGCCCAGTTTCTTGGTGTTTTTGTTTATTATTCACTTTTAATGAGTAATCATATACTGCTTTGTCCATGCCACTTCAACTGCCTCAGGACACAGAAGAAACAATGCTTGATGGGCTACTTGGCTCTTTTCATTTTGCAGAGTACATTTTGCAGGTCTTATTTACTGCAGAACATCCAAATCCTGCTAAAATATACAAATGCTCACTTCTTCATAGATCCCTCCATTACAGTTGTTGCTCTTACCTCCAAATATTCCCACAGAACTCCTGAGTGTTTATTAACCTCACTTTTTGGCTGGAGAACGAAGGCATGGATGCATGAAGGTGAAAAATTACCATTAATTTAAAATGGCTGGTTTGAGACTCTAGGAGCCTAGCTTTTCAGAACATCAGCACTAGAAAGCAATGTATGTTTAAACCCCACACCACTAACTTGTCACTGTGGATAGCACCAGTAGTGAAAATAGAAATGAAATTCTACCTCCTAAAACAGATGCTTCTCTTGAAACCACACTTTTTGCAATCATGGTTCTGCTCAGTACTCATTGAAATTTTATCTTGAGATGAGGACTGAATTTTTGAAAAACGTCAAATGCCTAATTTGATGTTTGATTTTTTTATGGTGCTTCAAACTTATAAAAATATGACAGACATTTTCTGTTATAATGCCATCTAAAATGTAACTACTCTGTTTAAACAATCTGAAATTGCTTGTTTAATAAAAATTGGCCCACCATCTGAGGAGCACGCACTGATTTGGAAAAAAAACATATTTCAAAATCTTCAAATCCTTTACATAATGGAACTTCTTGCAACCTGAGCTGTGAGTACTTGGCACTTCTGCAAATCAAACAGCATGAGCCCTTCTGTACTGATGCCTATCAGGAGATAATAAACACAACCAGAGAACACCTGTGTGAAGTTTGGGTGAATGACCTGCCCAAGATCATGCTAAGAATTTTCGGCAGATGGACATTTAGAATGCAGTCCCTTGGATGGATTTCAACAACCTTAGCCAGGAGATCAAGATTCATTCTATTCCTACACTTTCTTTTTCATTCTCTCCACACCTTTCAGCTTTTTCTACAAATGAAGTAAGGATCGTTCAGAAAATATTTGTATTTCATTACACACTCCAAATTGATCCCAAAAGTAGAATCTGCTGTGCAAAGAGAAACTGAAATCCATGGGAAAAGAGCAAACAATCACAGTCCAAATGATTTTCATGCTGCTCATGGATGGGGATATCTTCAACCAGCCAAGGTCCCATTGCTCCCCCTGCCACACAACACCAACCTCAGCACCCAAAGCCTCTTCTGAAACCAGAAGATGTATCAGATTTCATTGTATTTACTTTTTTGTTTGGTTGGTTTTTTTCTTCTTTTTCTTTCTCTTCACTTTTTCTTCTTTTGGATGAAGAACACCAAAGGGAGGAGGGTTTTAAATTGAAATTAAAACCAGAGACAAGGAAACATAGTTTAGATAAAACTACCCAAAAGCAGATGGAAAACTTATTTAAAAAAAAAGTCCACCATCTGGAATTTAAAGGTGCAGTTCAGTGCAGACAACTGCCCACTGAAGTAAGACTGACAAACTATAAAGATATAAAATGAGGAACGTTCCAGACCTTAATCCCAGTGATAGGTCCAGCCTTGGACCTTAATCCCAGTTCAGTGCCAACCTGTATGCCTCAGACACCCCATCCTGACTTCAGTTTTATGGCCTAGATATTCCCAGCTGACTCAGGATCCCCACCACAGGCTTGCTCCATGTTGCCAGGAGTAGGGAGATAGAGCAGCCACTGCTTTTTCCACAACAGTGAGCCACAGTAGTTTTTCCTTTTCTGCATGCTCACAGCTCCCTCCAGCATAGCATGCATGTCATCAGATTTCTTGGGCAAGCAAATAGTACACCCCTCATGAAAAGTCTGTTCCTCTTCTCCAACAATATTTTAAGCCCTTCCTCCAAAATATGAAGTGAGTGGAATATTACAATTAAAGCCATCATGCTGATTATTCATAAGGGGAAAAAAAAAAATCTGGATTTTTCTCTGGCCCCAGTTCCAGATGTCTCATGCTGTTGTGTGGTTGAAGCAGACCCTGGATGGACAGTTCAGCTCATCTATAAGGAAACATATAAATAACTGAATTGAAAGGTAACTTCAGAGTTACCCGGTGCTCCGAGCAAAACTTCTTATTCTGCTTTCTGTTCCTACTTCTCAGATCTGCTTAAAGAAGTATTTCTACCTTGGTATATTGTAAGTAATTTAACTGAAGTGGGAAAGGTGTGCTCTTAAGCAATAGTAAATGTGAATTGCAAACAATAGAGAGAGAAATTTATGGTTGTAAACAGTGGAGATAGAAACAGAAATACAACAGTTATGTAATTTAGCTTTGAGTCCCCTTATCTTACCCTCTCTTCCTCATGGTAGAATGTAAAATGACATTTTTCTCCTTCTTGCTCATTCCTGCAAGCCTTCTGATCTGATATCTCTGCATGTATGCAGCAGGAATAAAAAGAGATAATATTCAAAGCAGAGGGAATTAGCAAACAAACTGAACACTGCAGTCCTTTAATTGATGTTGCAACATGACAAATCCTTGGTCTAAATGGAATCCCTTGGTAGATTCCATTTCTTTCTTGTAACTACTGTGCCACAGAGAAGGTACAGACTGGACACCAAGTGGCAATATATTTCTGCAGTTCACCCATCATTCAAAAGCAGGCCTTCCCAAACATAAGTGGAGCTTCTCATATGTCTCGTGTGCAATTTTATGGGGTATCCCGAAGTTTTCTGAAGTAAAAGTGGTATGTTATTCTTCAGCCACCTTCATACCCTTGATGGTTTCTCATGAACTGAGCAAGTGTTTGCATAAGCAATAAATTTCCTTATTTTTTCCCATGCATTTCTGAGTACTTCTGGCTGCTCTGTATACTTTCTGGACAAAGTGTCCCACCAATTTAAATGGCTTCTGATCTTTATCATTCACTCATTTTACAGTTAACTTATGATTTTATTCTTCATATACTGTCCTTGAAAAGCAAGTCACTGGTTTATGAAACTGGCCATTATCTTTTTGCTGAAAAAATATATGATAAATGTTTACTATTTCTGAAGTCTTTGGTAGCATCATTATGATAAATGTTAACGATTATGTTTTTATCACCCTTTTCCTCCCATATAGGCATTTCACCAAAATAATGGGTGTTTTCCAGTCTCTTAACACAATAGCAGATTTGTGTTTGGGAAAATACAATTTGCTTTCATTTTGCAGGTTCAGTTCCCTTCTCTAGTTAATCTATTTCTCTTGCAGAAGTATATGGCTGGATAGCATAAAAAATGCTGTTAAAAAATGTTTTTGTTATGCCAGAAAAAGAACCTGGGGTACGATTTGATTGGTTTTTTGCTGTATAATGACTTAAAACATCATATAAAGGACTTGTGATATTAACTACATAGTATCATTCATTATGGGAAAAGGTTTTGTACTTAGTCAAAGGGAAATTGATTCATTCGGAAAGTCTTCGTGCTCAGGTGAATAATTACAGCTGGGAAAAGTGCAATGTTGGACATTTGTTTTATAGCTGATCTGAAAGGACTGTGTGTGTTTAGTATTTGAAAGGAAAATTCTGTAGTGTCTCTTTTATCACCTTCAAACTACCCCAAGTCTGCTGTAATCCTCTTCTAAAAGACAGTAACTGGAGTAGATCAAATTCCCTATAACAAATGGAACTATAAATTACATCGACATAATATTTTTAGAAGAAACTCAAACTATAGACAAATTTTAATTTGCTTTTATTTCCCAGACTATTAAAACATTTTTATAACTCTAAAATTATTATCCCTTTCTTTCTTCCAGCCACTCACAAACACATCAGGGTTGGTAATGGAAAAATATTCTATAATTTACATGAATACCAGGCAAAGATTTCCCTCTTCAGGAACAGTTTCCTGCAAAACTGATTAATCATTCTTTGCAGATAAGATGAAAACTAAATACAAATGATCTGATGTTATATCAGGAGAGACAGTTCAGTGCTCTGGGGTTTTTACTTTAATGGGAATATTGACTGTGATGCCCGCCTGTGCGTCCTGAAGCAGGTGGGAAGTGAGGAAGGAGCAGCAGGTCTCCATGACTTACTTTGATTCACTGGGAAACAAAACAATATATTTTTAGCTTTCTATCTAGCTGCTGGTTCTACCAAACTCAGGAGGAGCCAGGAGGTAGCCCTGTGGCTGGCAGGCTGTCCCTGAGCCTGTCCCAGTGTGGCGTGCCTCCTGGGATGGGTAATTTATGACTTCTCATTGGCTCAGTTTTGTGCCTATTAAATGTCCACTGAAAATAAGCAAATCCAACATATTCTAGAGAAAATTAATTTAAATATATAACTGCAGCTTAATTATATTTCATATCTTAATCTTCTCTGAGTATACTTGTCTGACTGTATCACAGAGCAAGAATACAAACTCTCTTGGGGTAATTGTCTGTGTTATATTATTTTAAACTCCTATTCAATTCTGTGCAGTCTCAACCTCATAAACTGACTGAATTGCTTTCTTCAGCTTGATTCTCCTCAGGGATTTTACCTCCTTGGAGCAGTTATAAAACAAAGTTGTTTTAAGAGGAAAAAGCCCAAGAAATAGAAAAAAGCACTGAGAAATTAAAGGAAAAGAATTGTCAGTTTACTTTAGATGAGTATCTGGGTATACTTCTGTTGTTGTTTAAGAACAAAATAATTGTTCTGAAATATCATTAATGTAATATATACCTAATTGCTTGAAACTCATTGCTACAGGAGTTTCTGAACGCACAGATTGAAAAAGCAACAAGACAAAGCTGTGAGAGAAGAATCCTACTGTGCCTTTTCAGTTCAAAGTCAGCACTGCCCCAGGAAGTCTCTGACAAGCTGCTTGCTGGAAGCTGAGGGTGTGATGGGAAAGAAACATTACATATTGGCCTTGCCCTTGTACTCAAACCAAGGCATCTGCTATTGCCCACCCCCAGCTGCAGGAACTCCAGGGTACCCCTCTGGGCAGAGTCAGTACAGGTGGCATCATAGATTCAGGCAAACATGTATATATATAGAAAGAGAGAAAATGTTTTCAACATAAAAACAAGAATTAAAAGCCCATTCTATAGTTGTCACTTTCAAGGTCTCTGGTGACTGGCCAAAGAACTAAGCATGGGACTGAATCATTTGGTGTAAGAAGGAAAAATTAAAAAGGCGAAATATCTCCAGGCAAACTTGATTTTTTAATGTTTTGTTTAAGAAAATTGGTAGCAAAGGCTGGGAGGCCCTGTGGAAACACTTTGGGTTTGTTTTCATTTAAATCATGTCTGAAATTAATTCATATCCACTTTGTGTAAGATCACTGGCGTATAACTGAAAACTCTTTGCACAAAGGGACTTGACAGGACAGAATGTAATGCAGAGGGAAACACATCGTTGTGAGTATGGCAAGTTATCCTTAGTGATTTAGGGAATAGAACAAATAAAAACCTTAATGAAATTCACTCAGAACAGTCAGAAATTGTAAATACCCCTGAGAACAGAGGAATAATACAAAGGGAAAAAGATATTTCCAAAATGTGAGAAGATAAAAGAAGATCCAAATAACAAAACTGCGAGGTAGTGCAATGAGAAATTAGCTGAAACTCAGCTATTCAGTGAAAGAACAAAGAAAATATGGAGAGAAGTGTAGCATAGTGCAGAAGAATAGAGGATTTCTGATATGAACTACCAATAACTAAAAAAACACCTTATTTTTTTCTCAGTCTGACTCCCAAGTTTTAATTTTGAAGTTTAGTTGAATGTTTTCTTTAACTGAAACTGAATTGAATAGAATATTTCTTTCCACCATGCAATATGCTTCAACTAAAACACAGTCATGGAACAGTGAGCATTTTAACCTTTAAAATAACTTTACAGTAAACTGAACATGAGCTATTTCCCTTAAGTGTAGTACTTCTTTTTCCCAGCAGTGATCAAGTTGTGTTTGAGGTATCATATCTATTGAGATGGGAAAACCTTGGCTTAAGAAATGAATGTGGGTGGTTTTTTTGTTTATTGCAGGTCAGCACATGAGTAGCAGGAAGAATGCAGATGTCAAAAAAAAAATCCCTCAAAAAAATCTCCAAAATAAAAAAGCAAACAAAAAAAACAAAAAATAAAACAAAACAAAACAAAACCAAACAAAAAAAACCTACCAACAAAACCCACAAGAAAAAAAACAAAGACTTGCAGGTTCAGAGAACCTAGCTTATGTGTAGACTTTTCTGACAGGACTCACTGAAGGTGACTGTGCAGCACTATATCCAGGAAGAAACTGGTGTGTATTCACACCCTCTGAGTCTTTCATCAGCTACATTTACTATTTTGAAAATTTATGTTTTCTTAGCTTACTGTAGAGTTTAGCTGTGTTCATTGCAAGTAGGTTTTTCCCACATTCCAGACCTGGCCACTGCCAAGAAAGGAATGGCAGCTGAGACAACACAGGAAAGTGCAGTGCCTTAAAAATCTCTCAGCACTTGAGGAATGAGACCAGCATCTCTCTTCCATGTTCTTTGTAGCCTCTTCCTCTATCCTTCCACCAAAGAAGCACAGCAGATCCCCTGGCATGAGCTCAGAGTGAGTTCATGGATCAGAGAGCAGAGGAGAGTGAGGGAAAGTTTTCTTTCTTGGCAAGAGGTCTTTATCAAATAGGAGGGGACATTGCCATCCAAGTCACCATCCAGCCACCTTTCACAATAACCTCTATTACAGTTTGATGATCCTTGAGTCTGGATTCCAAATTCCAGCAAGAACAAGAAGTCAGGAGAACAGAAGGTTTGTCAGTAAACATGGAGACCAACATCACCACTTGCAGCCCTCTGGAACTGCTGCACCTTGGATGATCTGTGGCTGCTGTTAACTCAACTGAGGCCATGTTCAAAACAACAGAGCTAACAGATGAAATAAAAATTTGCATTTCTTAATCTCCTCTCCTGCACTTTCATGGTTCCCCTGGATTTCCATAATCTAGAAATCTCAAAATAAATTATTTGCTAGGTAATTTGAAGTAAAAGGAGAGAGGAATACCTGCATATATTATTTTCTCCAGGTTCTCAGGTGGAGAAGTAGAAAGTGGAGAAATCTACACTTCACAAATGTCAATTACAGCATTGCCTTTGAGCACCCTCACAAATTTTTTCCTTTTTCTAGAAGGTATAAATACCTTTTGGTAAATTAAGTAACTGATTTCCAATATGAATTACTTCAAATTAATTAGAAAGGATTAGGTCAGCTATCAGCCTATAATTGGTTTTTTTGAGAAATAAATTAAGAAATAAATATTCAACTCAAACTGTTCCTATATCCCAAAGTTTATCAATTTAATTCCATGACTTAGGAATCCAATTATTCAAAGGAATGGGTGTGCAGATGACAGACAATTCAGTGAAGATCTAGCAAACCATGAACTCTTCCATTCGGAAGTAAGCCAGCTTTGTAGACACTTCCCAACAGCAGAGCAAGAATACCCTTAAATGCTTGAGGATGCATGTGAAGTTACTGTTAGACAAAAAAAAAAAAAAAAGAAAAAAATCCAAACAAAAAGAAAACTACACACATGGCTTCTAGTGGCTGAGAATATTACTGGCTTCAAGGACTCTTTATATCCCTCTGTTGCTCACCAAGAAAGATGTCTCTAAAACTAAGAGTCCTTTTTAAGTGCTGTGCTATGTTTCTGAGACCATGCCTGGAATTGCATGTTACCACTCCTGTCTCCTCTCACTGCAGCCTTCTCCATGCTGCTCTGAGCACAGGCTTTTCACTCCCACCTCTCACTCAGCCACCAACATTCAGATGTTCCTCTGCTTTTGCAGCTGCAGATATCTAGCATGTCTAAATTTAAAGTCATCTGAGGATAAAAAAAGTGAAGACTCTCTGATAGTTAAGGTAGAATAAAATATTTGTATTTCAACTGTGGAAATAATTCTACCAGGCCACATAGATGGAACCACTATCCTAGCAGGTATTCTTCTATCCTAAGATCCCTATAGCCATGTAAATTAAATATCAGAAAATTTTATTGATTTATGAGACTAATGTATGACCATTCTGGTTCTGCAAGAACTTAAATTTCTCTTACAATTATTTAGGTGAATATTTTCCATTTAAGTGTCTGCATTTATATGGATTTCTTTACTTAAACTGATGAGGATGCAGCATAGAGCAAAAATAGTTATTTGCAAGGGATTCACTAAGGTCACAGTGAAACTATATCATAATTTGCAGTAAATACTTAGGTGAAAATCGGGCAGAACAAAACACCTAGGGGTGCATTTTTCTGGGACAATGTGAAAGAGAAGTAATAGACATTATTAATTAATACACAATGATCTGACATTACTGAAAGTGGGACATGAGCACTTCACTCTTCATTCACTGTAATAAAAAGATCCCCTAATATCCACTCCTGATTATTGTAGTTTACCTGATTGCTCTATTTTATCATCTATGGCAAAATAATTATTCTGCATGAGTAATCCCATCAGTGTTTTTAGAGGAAATGTCAAAATAACTAAATTTCTCAATGATCAGCATTCTGTCTTTTTTTGTCAGGTCTTTCATGTACTTATCCTATCTTGTACTGCCATGCTCTTTTGAAATTTTAAACCAAGGTCAACTACTAAGCTGAAATTTTGTTTTGCATTGAAGCTTTGCTTAGCAGCATATTTTGAACCTATAGAAAGTTGATGCATTTAATAGAAACTATAAATACTGTCTTTCTTCATACAAACAGAATGCACTTCAGTGAAAATCTTTCACAATAATAACATCACCCTAAAAAACAAATTATCACCAAGTTCCAGATTTTTCACACTAATTTGCATGCTTGGACACTTCCCTGGGCAAGTTCTGCATAGCCATCAACAGCTGCAGAATTTAGGTGGCCTGAGCTGTGCTCTGAGGATCCCTGTATCTTAGAGAAGTGTTTGACAATAGATGGCACGAATTCAAGTGAAGGTGCTTAGTCACAAATTCCAAGTAGTAAACTCCAAAATGTAAAAAAATCCCTTCTATTTTCTAAACAAAACCTTCTATGACTGAGGCCATGACACAGCACAAATAAACATGTGATGGCTGTCTAACAAACAATTTGAAAGCATAAATAGATAAATAAAAAAGACTCCTTGGGAAAAGTCACAAAGCATGGTAGAATATTTTCCATTTTATGAGAATCTCTGAAAGAGAAAGACTGTTGGTCCTACAGAATAGGTTTGGGAATCTTTCAAGTGCCCAATAGTTCCTGTGCCCTCATAACAGAAGTCTTCTGTGGAACAGTTTCTGACTTAAAGTTCTGCTCTTTGTAATGACAGTGTAAGAATCTGAACCTATATTGGGATTTGCCAAGTTATTTCAGCCAGTTTGACATTGTTTCTATCACACATACTGGGAAACTTCATTTTCTGAATTGGAAAAGCTCAGTTCTACTGTGCTGGCAGTACCCAAGCTCAGAGTGAGAAACAAATAGATTTCTTATGTTTGTCTCTAGATGAGATCCTAGATGAGCCCAGTTGTCCTGAAAGTTACCTCTATGTTTCCAGTCACATCGGAGTGGGAAAATAAGGAGTAAAAGACAAAATAACCACAGGACTTTATCCATGGTAGCCTTTTGTCAGAAGGATGAAACTCAGCCTTGCAGGAAGGGGAAACACAAATAATCTTTGGCTTTAATTTCCATAGTTCTTTGTTTTTCCATAGTTACTCCCAACAGAAATCTAAATGCTGAAATGGAGCCTACTGAAACCATGCCAAAATGGAGAAGACAGATGTGTTGATATCACCACTTAATTCAGCCAAAAGATTTTGGTTGACTGCAGGGTACAGGTGTGAGAATGAAGACTCTGCATATCTGCTGGTCTGCCTACTCCCTGTGATTAATGGCCCTGCACTTTCTGCTGCTTCTTGTAACTCCCAGCCCTGAGGGGAGGGGTGTAGAGGCTTGATCTGGGATTCTCATCAGACTTTACAAACCTCATGACCTGCTGTTCTGGTATTAATAAGAAGTTTAAATATGAACATGCATGCATCCATCCAGCTCAGTACTGATACAGTACTTGGCAGCAAAGCAACAAGCATGGTCATGTAAAACAAATTAAGAAATACTCACAGCAATTTCCAGCAAGAAAAGCAAAATTAGCTCATTGCAGCCACTGGCTTCTAGTGACTGAAGTGTATTGAGACGGTAGTTATCACATTACCACAAAAAAGCACAACACAGAATGTGCTACCTATATTTTTTCTCTCAAAGATTTCAACTTAAGCAGACCCTACATATGCAACATGGAAAAAAGTACCCCAGATCCTACACGAGTACATTAGAGACAGATGTGGGGAAAAAGAAGTGAAGGAGGAAGCCTTTTTGCTTTAATCAATGGTATTGTTCTTGCTGATGGATGTGAACAGCACCACCAATCAAATGAAATGAAAGAATCTGTGCATCTTGTCAATTGACCAGCAAGCAGTACTAAAGACTTTAACCATGTGGCCACCACTGAGGGAAGCACAGTACAAAATTAGATACTTTTTAAAATCTGCACATTCCTTTTTCTCAGGGCTGAATCTTTACTTGGATAAGTATTTGTTTCACATACTCTTCAACATACTCCTCTTCTTCAACATACAGGGTGAAAAAGAGCCAATAATGGTACTACTATCACCAGCACTCCTACAACTTGATAAATAGGGCATGCATTTAGAAGATTAGATGGTCTAGGACTTTAACTGGGCATGAGGAAAAATGCTGCTGTACTACTTTTAGTCCCCAGCTGCTCTGAACAGTGTCACAAGTCATAGCTCCTCTGTGATCTGAACTATGAGTGTGCTGTAGCTCATGATGTTGCTTATTTTATGATTTTTCCCATGTGCCATCCAGTGCACCAATCCTCGTTTGCTGATGTGTGATAACATACTTTTCTATGAAGTATAATGTTCTTTTATTTCAATGACACAGTACTTTACACTTGCAGTACCCATGAAAAGCAAAATTGCATAGTGTTCAAACCAGGAAAGAAGTTAAATGCACTGTCCCTACTTCTTTAGATATTTATTTTTAAAAGCAACAGACTGAGAACTATTTTTCTTATTCAAGTATCAATAATGCCTTTTTGTCCCTATGTATTATATGGTCTAGAGGAGAAATTCAGTTATCTTGCTAAATATTTATATGGATAAGAGTGGACGGTTATGAGCCAGACACAATGATCTATTAAACTGCTTTGTAAGAGACAGAAAACAAAAGTGACCTGAGAAAACAGGGGCATACAGACATAACCTTAAGCTGATACTACCTTTGAAAAACCAGCACGGTAAGTTTGTTTTAATTTTTGTATCAAAAGGGGAAGCTGGTTTTGAGAAAATCCATAATAGTCTGCCTTCAGTGCAAGCTTTGGTGCACTGGTGTGACTGTAGTGGGTGAAGTTTGGGGTGAGCCTGGTTCGAGTGAATTCTAAATGGTAAAGCTTACATTGAGACTTCAGAGCAGCCCTTAGCTTAATGTGTTTTGCACATTCGAGCATCAGTTTCAAAAGCACGATTGCCCTCCACACTGAATTATACATATTATTGATCACTATCACTGTGCAGTTATTTAGAAACACTGAATGGAAGAATTGGGCTGCTCATTCCTTGATTCATTAAGAGCTTTAGGCAATTTTTCATTTCAGTAGTTTTTGATCATGCAGGTATGTCCTTGAAATGACATCATGGCAGAGCTGAAGACAGTAATTAAACTGCAGGTTTTTTCAGATAGCTAAGGGCTACCATTGCAGGTGGATTTGCAGCACAGGTTACTTTAATTTGAAACAAAAAATACATTCCGAGATACCCCTCTGAAGCAAAAGCTAGTTCTTTACATTAGCTATTTATGTTCTTTGGGACACTATATATTTCTCCTCTTTATTTCAAGATGATACTATAAAAATTCCTAACCACTGTTTCAAAAGCAGGTGGCCACCATCAATAACTAGGCCATATCTCCAGAACATCTGATGGACTGACATAAATTCCTGCACTTCTAAAGGTGCAGATGATTTGCATCACTGGACTAATTTAAAGCCCTCTAAAAATCACTGGACAAGACTCCTATTGACTTCAAAGTCTGGTAGAGTAGATAGCAAATATGTTCCCAAACAGTGACCAGAATAGTCCTTACATGTGCACTCGTGTAAAGAATACAAACACTGAAACCTCTGGGAAGAGAAACCTGTGGCTCATCCTGTGTTTTCTCCCTCCATGTTCCTCCTCTCACTGTGGTGAGTATCTGAGTGCCTCCCAAAAGATGTAAGCACACTCACAAAATTTTTTTTGGGGGGGGAGGATGGGGACAGACTGTGTGGTTCTGAGATGGATTTTTAAAAGGCTACAAGCGTGGATCCTGGAATTTTGACCAAGTCAGTTTGTAAAATGGAATTTCAAGATTTACTGACCTTCTGCTGATGAACACCGTGGCAGAGATGGTGGAGTTTTACTCAGCCCTGGCTCATTCCCTTTCCTCATTTCATTTCCCTTTCTGTAGATCTCAATAGCATTGATGGTACTATCTGCAAGTAGAAGAGGCTGTCAGCCATTCATTCCTTCCATCCTATTCAAAGCAAGCTGAAATTCTGGCAGCTCTCCATAGTCATGGTCTCACCTTTTTTCCCAGGCTCAGAACTGGCTCCCTGGTTGCAAAAGTGAGAAACACAGCACTGTAGAAAAATGTGTGAACAACTGAGTAAAATAAAAAAATAAAAATTTGAGCCGAAGTCATTAAATTCCATTTCCATTGAATGCATGGGGATTGTGGGGTATAACAGAGGAACAGGTGTGTCATTAGGAGAAGGAACCTACCACTTCTCTCAGAGAGAGGGAAATCTCCACAATACAGTCATTGCTTAGTACCTAAGCTCTGGGTAACTGCTGAGGTCTCTCAAAAAGTCCTCAAGGGAAAAAATCTATGTTGCTATGGAGTACAATGCTTGCAATAATGATTTATTAATAATGCATTAATTTTGTTCTTTATAAGACTTGAAACCCAAGGGGACACTTTCAGACACATTCCAATTCCCACTATTTCAATGCCAGTTACTAGAAGTGCAGGAGCAATGCACTCTCTCTGCTTGGGCCATCTGGCAGATTTCTGAGCTTTGCAGTTTGTTGCTTTTCAGAGTTACTCTGCATGTTATAGAAAAAAATACACCTGAAGCCTCCAGCAGTTACACATTCAGTTAACATGTTAAAAATTGAATGACAGAAATGCAAAGGTTCTATTAACAAAGGTTTGGGCTTTACATTAACAGTAAAATAATTATGAAGTCTAGAGAATGGAAAGAGGTGTTTAATATAAACATTTGTTTTCTACAGTGTTTGACTGGAGTTTCCATCTTCTGACATTCTTCTGAGATGAACCTCCATAAACCAGTTAGAATTGGTCAGCTACCCTTTGATGTCTGACACAGGTATTGTACAGTAACAAATCAGGCTTTTACAATGCAATGCAGAAAGAAAATAGGCGCTGCTGCTAGAATTCCATCAGACTTGCTTCTTGAAAGTAAGACAAGCTGTACTGAAACTTTATTGAGAAAATATTTCCTGCAGGCTAATAGCTAATTAGCCAGAATGTTTGTGCCTTGGACATGACACCATTGTCAGGTGCCCCTGACAACTGTGTCTAAGGACACAAATAGCTATGGATATGGTCTTTAAATCTTCACTGATGTTTGAGTAAATGTTCAGTCAAGCAAGCAGCCATTGGTTTTATGTAGAAAGATGAACGCAGCAAAACAAGGCATACAGTCACCGATGCATTTATCTCCAGGGTGTTAAAAGTGTGATACATGTATATACACAAGGTAATTACTTGCTAGATTTAGCTGCTGCTGAATAGTTGTTTATTCACTTACAAGAAAGCATGAGAACAGCTTGTTAACCAAACTTGGGCCCTGCTATTACAACCAATACACTGCCCTTCACAGGCTTCTGGAGTTGCCTGTGTAAGACACTATATCGTGTTTACTTCTTTAAGTGAAAATTTAATATAATCATGAACAAGAGCACAAAAAACCTGCTGCATGAGAATTAAGCACTCAGCCCACAAAGCCCTTTGCTAGAGTGCCCAAAAGACCTCATTGAGCACCTCTGTGTTAAGCTGGGGAAAACCAATGACTCTACACCTAGTGGTGTGTCTCATCCTACAATTCTGAACGTGGACAAGATGAACTTTAGAGGTCACTTCCAACCCAAATTATTCCATGGTTATATGATTCGGTATCTGCTTTCATACGATATCCATAAGTTCTTAAATCCTGCATTTTTCCCACTTCCAGTTCTAAATTCATGAAAGCTTATTAATTAAATATGTAATGCATATTAATCAATTAGAAACAATTTGTGTTCGCATTTCAGTTTTTCAGAACTGCTCTCCAGTCTGAGACTGTTGTATTCATTCATATACACACTATAACAATGCACAGTCTAATAAGGAAAAAACTCATCAAAATAATTTCCATACAAAACAAATCAATATGCAAATAACATGTCCCACTCCATCCATTTAGCCAATACCCTGAGTAATCTAAACAGCAAAGCTCCATGCCCTTTGAATACAAATGAAAGGAAACAGCTGGTAATACACACTAGTGCACAGGCAAACTTCTTTTCATAATGGATTTTCTTTCATCATTAAGTTGTTCTGAAAGTACTTTTTAATTTTGTTATGCTCAAGTCATTCAAACATTCATAGCAGAGAGAAATTACCTGAAGTATTGATTACCAAAGACGTGAGCCACTAGTGCTCTGTGATCTGCTGCACTGATACTGACATCTGGAAAAAAAAGTGTTGGGTTTATCACAACCTCAGATAAACTTTCAAGAGAAATTAATTCCTGGGCCCAATCCTCACATAACAAAAAGCAAGATTTATAGGTACCAGGAGGGGGAGCTAGCCTGATGACAGTCTGGTAGGAAAGTATTAATCTATAAATGTAATATAGACATGCAGATATGCAGATACTGTGATTCCTCTGAAGTACACTCAGACTTGGAGAGCCTTGGGTTGAAATCTTTCTGGAGTCATTATGAACCAAAATCTTCAATTTATTTTTTCCTCCAGTGATCTGAAATAATTCTAAACAATACAGGAGATCAGAATTACTATTTTGGCAACCTGGGAATATATTACAATGGTCATATCAAAAGCAGGCTTTTTTTTTTTTCTAATTTTTAATTTCTTTTTGCCACACATCCACTATGTTTTCACTCAAGATCACTCTTAAAATGTGGAGAATCACAAAGAAATGCCTAGATATCACTTGTAGGAGATGCTATACCAACAGTTGAAGAAATCTGGGATACCAAAATATCATCCAGCCTATTCTCCTGCTCTGATATAGTTTCAAATATATGTTGCAAGTCCTTCCTGGGTGTATCTACATTTCCCTTTTATGCTCCCTCAAAGACAGATCTGTCAGTTTTTCTTGCTAACCAATGTGGGAGCCAAAAAGCTTTTTCTGCTAGCCAGTGTTTAGTTTTCTCAGGGTTGGTTAAGCCTTACTGTCTCTTGTCTTCCCTTCATAAACATACAGTACAGCTGAGCTTTCTTCATAGGGTTTTTTTCTGTCTTTGAATATTGTGAAACATATTTCCAATCCTTTTTTTTTCCTTTTTTGTGCTTAGTAAAACTGATTCCTTCAAGTTTTCATATAGGTCATGATTTTTTTTTAAATGCTTCGAAACAGCTAAAATTCAGATAATTTTTAAACTTTTTTTTTAAAAAAAAGATTCTATTCTTTGCATTTCTTTAAACATCTTCTTCATCAGTTTGTCTGGCTTTTCTCTTAGCAGCAGATGTCAGTACTACAGCTGAGAAATCCTTAATGATGAGAATATCAAATGACTTTCCAATTTTTGCATGTGTGTTGTGCTATTCAACTTGCTTTTAGTCTCTAGTCCATAATAAACACTCACCTTTTCCACATTGCCTGCAGCCTAAACAGTTTTTCTTCATTTTCCAGTTCTGTCGTTCTTCCCAAATGCAGTACTTTGTACTCAGCTTGACTGAATATCACCTCAGTGCTTTGGGACCATTTCTCCAAGTTATCAAGATCACTCAAAATTGAACCCTTTTTTAAAAAGTATTTGCAGTTCCTTTCCCCTTCGGTGTCATCTGTGGATTTGGGAAGAAAATTATTGTCCATCATCCTAACTGTTAGTGCTTGTATTGCATATTACTGAGTCCAGAGGAGGCCTCCTGAGCCCCTCCTTGCTATGCCCTCTACTGTGACAGAATCTTGTAATCACTCTTTGACTGCAGTTTTGAGCAGTGATGCACTCACCCCATAGCAATTTTATAGATTATGATCCATGTAGAACTATGATTAAGGCATTGCTCACAGTCTTAAATTAGACTTCTAAAGTCTCAAGATTGGCATTTGCATTATTCCTTCTCTCACCAGTGATGGTAATATAAGCCAGATTAAAGGTTGTGTGTAGGCATTTCATCTTAACATAAGCAGATTTTCTTTCAGAAAAATATAAATTCAGATTTTCCTGGATTTACTATGCTGATTTTCAGAAAATTCTAACATCCACATACTTACAGTTGCCCACATGCTCCATCTTATCTACCTTCTATTTTATAGAATTTCTCCATCATTGGAAAAATTTAAAATAGTATAGTATAAACTCTAGTATAAAAATTCCTTTCTACTTAAAGAAATCCAAATGCTCCTGCATGATATTTCTAAGGCTGACAATAGAGGAATTATTATTGGGAAACCACGTTTAGTTTAAATCACTTTGGGCTATCACCCAAGGATAGATTTTCCACAGAAGCAAAGCACCGCAGAACCTTCAAGAATGTGATGACTTTGGCAGAACCAGGAGGGACCAGGTGACCAAGTCCTTCCCTCATTCCAAAAGAGCTGCTCCCACTTCTTGCACTCCTTCCACACACACCTCCTCCACAGGGGATGGAATCTGTGTGCTGGCTTCACCTCACTGGGATGGGGGCAGGCACAGAAGTCATCTGAAAATTCACCTTGGCAGGGCAGTGCAAAGCACACGGCCAACCTCAGGCCTGCACTTGCATTTAAATTCCTGGCCTGGAGAGCTGTGAAAGGAGTGGCAAACAGTCAAATGCAGTCTTTAAATAGTTGGGATTGCTGCAGCGAGCAATTTCCCAGAACTTCTGGCGCACGTGGCACATGTGGACAACCTATATCATGTAACTGCAGCACTGCTGTGGAGAGAGCTTCATCACAAATCTGCTACACAGATAACTGACTGCCTTAATGATGATGGCACAGGAGTCCTATTTAAACCACACCTGGCTTTTGATTGAGCCCTGCTATAGCCCAGTATTGGTTTTCAAATTGTAGTCTGTGAGTTTGTGACCTTTCTTATAAGGGCTCAGCAAACAATCATACACCCTACTCAGCAAGAGTTCCCATCTCACCCAGCCCCCACCACCCCACCCAGTCTCCTGCCACTAGCCTCAAGTATGTCATGCCAAAGAGAAATTGTATCACCAAAATGCTGTGGAAAAAATTTTTGGACACTACCAATGAGAAATATTTAACATCTATTGCCTGTTTTCCACTGGAGCACCTGGGTATCATTATTTACATTTATGTAGGTTAAAATCTTTTAGCACATATTCATTATATTGATTATTTCAAGTGTTTTTGTTATTAAGGCCATTCAAGGCAAAAAAACCTACTGACATCAATAATATGTTTAAATTACCTGTAAATTAACAATAAGCTTATTTGCATTTTCATAGATTCATGGAATGTTTTTGGTTTGGAAGGGGCTTGAAAGATCATCTAGTCCCAGCTCCCCATGAATGGGCAGAGATACCTCCAGTCAGACCAGGCTGCTCAAAGCCCCATCCCAACCTGGCCTTGAACACTTCCAGGAAGGGGGCATCCAGAACTTTTCTGGGCAACCTGTGCCAGTGTCTCACCATCCTCATAATGAAAAATTTCTTTCTAATATCTAATCTTAATCTTTTGTCTTTTAAACCAAGACTGTTCCCTCCTCTTGTAGTGATAACCACATGCCCTTATCAAAAGTCCCTCTCCTTACTTCCTGTAGCAAAACAGTTTCCTTCAGGAACTGTAAGGCTACTATAATGCCTCCCAGGAACTTTTTCCAGGCTGAACAATCCCAATCTCATCCTGTCTTCACAGAAGAGATGCTCCAGCCCTCTCATCATCTTTGTAGCCCTCATCTAGACTCACTCCCAACAGGTCAATCTCCTTCCTGTGTCAAGAGCTCCAGAACTGGACAGAGTACCCCAGGTGGGCTCTCATGAGAGCAGATTAGAGGGGGAAAATCTCCTCCCTCAACCTGCCGGCCAGTTCTTTTGATGCATCCCAGGACATTATTGGCATTTTCTCAGAAAGTTACTTGTATGTGCAAAATAAATGCAGGGTTTTTTTTTAAAAAGGGTTTGAACAGAATGTTTCCATAAGAAGAAAAAGGGAAAAAAAAATAAACCACAAAAATTCCAGAGCTTTTTAAAATCTGAGCAATGTGTTAATGCACATAAATTGTTAAAATATTGACTATGTTTTTTTTTTCTCCTCAGTTTCATTTTTTTTTAAATGTTATCAAGGGTATGCTTAAAAATTATTAAGATGAAAATAATGTCAAAATAGCTTTAAAATAAAAGATGCTATTCTGAACTAAAGAAAAAATATTTTACTCACCATGAAATCACAACACAACTAATATGTGAACTATGAAAGGAAACAGAAAATCAAGGAAAGAAACCCTTATGAAGCACACATAAGAGAAACTGTTAGAGAAACTGTGGAACATGGAACATGCTGATACAGCTAAGAAAACTATGATGAAATATGACAAATATCAAGACAAATGTTGCATAACAAAAAAAAGGACAGTATCATATTACAAGAAAATTTAGGGACATATTCTGCTGTTCTTACAGAAAGGTTAAAGGATTCCACTTGGAGAGGATTGTAACCCTGTGAGTAACCTCTTTCATTTCAGTTTACTCCTTGCATACTGATGGAATATGTTAGCAAACTGATGCATTTCAGAAAACCAGTTTGTCTGAAAGCAGACAAGAATTCTGTTGACTGTGTTGTAAATAAAAATATGTAGTTGTTCTGTGATACTAGCTCCTGTATTGGAAAAATGAAATGGTAAGTGTTGTTCCAACTTGCATGTTCGCAGTTTTTTGACCCTAACTCCAGAATATGCAAAGGAGACAAATTCATGAAAAAAAAAAAAGAAAAAGAGATAAAACTTTAAAATGAGCATGAGATGCAGACAGAATATTCCATATTTCTTTAAAGAAAAATATTTACGTTCTTGTTGATCTGAATTCTTTCAGTGTGTGAAAACAAACAAACAAAACAACAAAAACCAGAAGGAAACTCAAAGGCATCTTCCAAACAATGATTTCCAAAGGAATAAATAAATTTTTTATATTTTCATATTTATATGTATACATGTATCTATACTAAATATCTAAGATGGGGCAATAATCCCTTAAAATAATTCATAAAAAAGCTCCTAAGCACTCTTTCTGGGAATAGAGATGTCATGAACAAAGCACAGAGTGATGCAATTCAGTTACAGAGGCCTCACTGAAGTTCACTTGAAGTCCACAGGTTTTTAGTGAGGATACTTTGGTATTTTGACTAGAATGACTCAAGTAAAAATCTCATACTCTCTCATTACATGCACAGTTCTCTCACACAGGTCTCCCTGAATTTGGTGTAGCACCATACACTGGCCAGAAGCATGATATAAAATAATAAAATTATAATCAGCTTATACCATTTCTTACTGGTATATGCCTTCGTGTCTCATCCTCCCAGCACTGCCCACTCATGCCTACTAGCATCAGCTTCAAGGAGGAAATCCTGCGATGTCCCAGTTAATGAAAAGCATACCAAAGGGAAAAAAGCACTGCACATTAGCATGCAAAAGGCACTGAAAGGTTTTGAGGAGGGGGGAAAAAAATCACAAGAAGGATTAAAATGACAAGGCCAGACATAATCCTAAAAAGCTAAGCTGGTTCAAAGGTATATGCTACAAGAACAAGTCAAATCAACTCTTTCAAACTTAGCCTTGGTTGCTAACAGAAGCTCCTAGGGTACAGTGCCATTCTTTTTTTTTTCTTTTCTTTTTTCTTTGTGATGTTAGGCTTTCTTTTTAATATTAATCCAGCTCAAGGAGGAAACTGATGGAAAAGAATAGATAAATTCCCAGTAAGTGACTGGGAGGCAGAATTGTGGGAAGAGAAAAACAGCCTGATACACAAACAAAGAATTTGGGATGGAATCCAGGCAGCACAAAAGTAGATTACTGAAGGTAGAGATGCGGGGGGAGAGAGGAGGAGGAAAAGAGAGAAGCAAAGAGAAAAGAAATAGTAGCATGTTCTTGATTAACTGCCCAAACTGCTTTACAGTCCCCTTTATTAAGATAGTTAAACAAAAACTTCCCTTAGCTTATCATTTCTTTTATGATTTCTTTATTGCTTTTACCAAGATAAGCCTGAAAAACAGGAAAAAAAAATGCATAGGTCAGTTTCCAAATTCTCTGTGTATTTCTGTATGTATAGTATCTTGCCCTGTTAGAGTGAAAAAACCAGACAGGGATAGCATGAGTAAAATGGATGCTACCTGTGTATATTTTGTTTAATAATGTGTTTGTCTTTTCAGAAATTGAAGGATTTGCTTGTATTAAGTTGTTATCTTATTTTTTTTTTAATTTTTCCTTAAAGCTTTTTATAGAGCATGCTGTTTCTAGTTTTAGCTACTTTATCCAATGATGATGATATTCTATCAAACTGCAATTTAAGGATTTTGTTCCTTCTGCTGTCTTGTGTGGGTGTGAAAAGGGTAGATGTAGGCCAGCATGAGGGAAAGAAAATGGATTTATTTTTATTCCGATTGAAACACTGAGAAATAAGGAGCATACGTTTTCCAGGCAATCACTACCACCTGCCTACAAATATGGCTGGTAAAGAAAAACTTCCTTAAAGCGCTTAGCAGCACTTTTCCATACACAGGGGCAAATTCACCAAGTCAATGCTCAGACAGATGAAATATTAAAGCAGCTATGTGGACATGTAGTGCTTAGTTTTGCCAAAGAAGCAGAAAGCACATTTTTACTTTTATCAAGGTACACTGTCAATATCATGCTGCTCAAAGCTGCCTCCCCCTCTGTGCTCTTCATTGATTTTTTTCATCATTTATCCTCTCAGAGAGGTGGAAAATGGCTTCAATTAAGTAAAAAGACCCTTTGGACTTCTTCAGTTTAGAAGAAACTTGTTTTCCTATTGTGTCTCTTCTTAGATTCCTAAAACAGGGCTTATTCAGTCAAAAAAAGCTGGCTGTATATCTGAACTAAAGTATTTGTAGTCAGTCTTTTCCTTTTCTTTGTTTACTCCAATTTCTCCTTCCAAATCCCACCCATGCCAGTTTAGCCCTCGGTAGCTATCAGCAATTTCTTTCTGTCCAAGGGAGTAGAAAAAGGAATAAATTTTCACAGTCAGACTAAATATCTTGTCTGGCTGCCTTCAAAAGGCAGAAATTTACAGTATACATTCTACCACATTGCTTTATAAGTGCTGCTCTTTTTCAAGAGGAATGTATTGACAGATTCCCATCAGGTGTTCTACGGTTCACAGGGGCTGTAGAATTCTTCATGTTATTTAGGGAATCATGAGGTTTGGGTTTTTTTCTGAGTGCAAGTGATCAAAAGCTGATGCTTCCCTTTTGTTGTCCCTTCATTTCTGAATGAAACTATATCAGTTTTGTTGTCCAGTGCAAGAGTAATATCTGATACTTGTAAACTACTAAAAAAACAAAAAATTAGAAAAGATTAATGTGGCCTTCAAATAATGTCTCGATGGAAACACTTTCCCTTTGAGAAGGAATATTTTTCCTCAGTATATTTTCCCTTTGGGAAGAACTACTGTACACTCCTTTTCTTCAGATTCAAATTAGTCATTCTGCATTTTTGCCTTTTTGCAGTATGAATTCCATGACTTTCATGACTTAAAGTAAAAAGTGCTGTGTCTTTTGACTTCTGTAATAGCTAGTGGAACTAATCTACTATTTAAGCATAAAGCCTTAATTTTCAACAGTGTAATGGAAACCCAGAAACTCAAGGATTTGCTTGTAAAAATGGCTACTTTTTTTTTTTTTTTTTTTTTTAAGTATTTTAAGTGACTTGAAAAATCTTTCCCTTACACCTACCCAAATATTTATCAGAAGAGGAAACAGAAAAAATAAATAATCGCATTGTTGACATGTGATGGAAAAAAAAAATAGAAGAACGGAAAGGGTCTAATGGCTATGCCTGGTACCTGCTTTTCTTCCATTCTTTTATTATTCTAGAGAGCCATTCATTTCAAAGAAGGAGGCAGCAGCATACCAAAGTCTGACCCTGCCAGTTGTGTACAGGTGTGGCAGGAGATGCAATCACACTGACACCCAGCAGCATCTTCCCACCTGGGTTATTGTAGGAAAAAGGAATAAGGAAAGGAGACTCTGCCTGGGACTCTCTGTAAAGGTGTGAAGGGATCTGTTTAAATGCCTTCTGTGTGTAAGAGAGCAATGTTGGTCTTGATCACGTCCCTTCCCCTGCTGCAGACCTGCAGCACCAGAAACAGCAGAAACAGCCAGGAGAGCAACGTGATGCTCTTGCTAGTGGATGGTGGGAAGGAATGAGGAGATGCCAGCTGGGATTAGGGATCAGATCCCACATCACAGGCAGCTGCAGCTTAAGCCAGTCAGCCTCTGGGGTGTTGAGATCCAGGCCTGCAAGAGATTGGAGGCTCCTCTCCTCACAGTGGGGCAGGAAAGCTGCCTGCCTGCCTGCAAGGAGCTACACTGCAAGGAGCACATTTCAGGGAGCAGGTGCCAGGTGTCCCCATTTACCTGGCTTCTTTTCTCCCTTTCTGTCTGTAACAACACACAAATCATTAAGATGAAAAAATCACGTGATGCAGACGAGGATATATAAGTTCATGTTGCACCAAAGGGATTAATTTAATTTTTCTGGATGGGACCTGATGTAGTGTTTTATTAGCAACCTTTTTGAATTTTGCAGAAGCTCTTTTAGCTACCAGCACACTCCTGGCAAAATTGAGTCACATTGAGATAGGGGCAAAGTAAGAGAATATGTAAATATTTCTTTAAATGGAATTCCAGAAGCTAGTGTTTTAATAGTCTCTTGAGGTTTATTTTTATGTAAGGGTAATACTTTAGCCATTTCCAGGTAGTCTAATTTTGACAGACAGTATCAAAATTAAGTAAGAGCAATGTGCAGCCTGGCCTCACCAAGAGGGAAATGAACCTGTCCAACCAAGCTCATGTGCTGCTCTGAGACAGATAACTCTGCAGTTCAGCTTTTACAATGTACATTCATTCACATTTAACTAAGACAGTAGTTCTTATACAAGTTTTTCGTCCCTAGGTTTAGTGTGGTGCCCACAAAGAACTCCGAGTGATTGTCTCTGATTTACAGGTAAAATTCTAGACCTGGGAGGTTTTTTGTTGTTGTTGTTATTGTCAATATTATTTGCCCTACATTATTAGTTGCAAATATTTTCCAAATCAGGTTTTGCTTCAATAAAAATTATTTTGGAGAAACCAAGGTAGTTTATGAATGTTATAAAGAAAGAACATGCTAAACAAAAAACTCTCTTTCAGAAACTAAATGTGTGGTTTTAAAAGATGGGAAGCTTGTAACAGAGACCTTAATCCTTGTTCAAATACCTAAACAACTCATTTTCAAAGAATATTAATTTCCTCTAGCAGCCTACAGTGTGTAAATTTCAGCCTTATAACAAAGATACCTAAATCATAAATAAATTTAAATGCAAACTATATTTGATTTTACTCTCTGACAGGTTGTAGAAAATCCAGTGTTTTCAGTTCACGTTTCTTAATGTTGTCCTTTCTTATGTTTTATGTAGCTCTGGCCTGCAGCTTATTTTAAGTTTTTCTCCAAAACTGTTTTTTAGAATAAAGCTGAATTTTGCCATTGTAAGAGCCTTCTTCTCAGCAAGACATTAAATATTTCTTTTGCCAGAAAATGTGAATACCTAAGTACTAAAAAATATCTTCTCAGAACTGGTGCCAAATATCTCTCAGGAATTAAAATTCAAATGTCTCAGGTCTCCATCAGCAGCTGCACCATGATGTGCTGGGAAGAGTGAAGGCAATGGTAGATCCCTGGACATGTAGAACAAATGTGTATAACTACATTAACAGAGAAGAAGGGGTACGTAAAGCACAAGATGCACACTTTTCATTGAATAGTAACCATTATAGTCAGTCAAAAATTTCCAGCAGAAATATTTTTGTTGTTGAGAGTTTTTTTCCTTTGGGATGGGAGCATGGGGAGCAGAGAGCTGGAAAAGAAACAGCTGAAATGTCCATCAGAAGTACTTTTTTACATTTTTTCCAAAGTAAAACCAGCCACAGTAACTATTCTCTGACTCCTGTTTTGAATAAATCCTAAAATTAAATTTAATTCAAGACGGTAAGTTTTGCCTGACTCCAATTTATCCCTAGCTGGCTCTATACTTCTAAGGAGGGTTGTTGTCATTGCATAATCATTGCTTAAACCTGCTCCAGGTTTCAGGTTTTCTTTTAAGAAGTCCCAAGCAGGAATGTTCAATAGTCCACTGTATGGTGTATCAGGCAGGCCTGGGCAGAACCCAGAATTAGAAACTCCCTTGAGCCTCTGTTTTCACTCACATCTAAACCTTGTCACATTTTATAAAAGGCAATATATACTCAGTTTGCTTTGAAAAGTATTTTCCATTTTCTGCAGTGACTGTTCTCAAAAAGGAGAGAAAAAAGTGGACGAAGGCTTACACAAAACCTGTTTTGGGGAAGAAGCTATCTTCTTTACCAATTCAGGAATGCCAAGTGGGCTGATTGAAGAGCAGATTGCCACCCCTAACCTCACTTATGAACCCATGAATAAAAGGCTGCTTACTAACACAAGTTCCCTATTGTCTTTTTTTTCCTTCTTTCTTTCTTTAGGTTTCTTTGTTGGGTTTTGGTTTGCCTGATATAGGAGGAATATCCTCAGCTCATCCCACTGCTGTGGGGTGACTGCTCCTACTGGGGGGGATAAGAGAAACTACCTGAGCACAGCAGGTAGGAGCATCACTGCCCAGAACCAGCAATACTCCAGCCCCTGGAGGCTGCTAAGGGGACCAACAAGCAGCCATGCCTTGGGGACAAGAGGACAGTGAGAGTTTGATGAAACTCAGGAGTTGCCATGCATAGCAAGCCTGGGGAATGCACCCACCCTCCAAGGCCTCAATGGAAAAGAACAAGAAATTCTTTTATATTTGTTTTTATATTTCTATTTTAGGTCTGACCTAAATATGGTTAGGTTTTTTTCCTACTTGAAAGGGTACCAGTGCTGTTGAAACACAGTCTATTCACAGTCTATAAAAGCTCTTTAGATAACCTGGGGCATCTCACTAAGGAAATTATAAGCAAATTAGCTTAGACCACATCCCACCATAAAAATCGTTGGAGGATTTTTTCATCTTCCACGCTCAAATATAAATAGTGAGCAGAAAGAAATGCTCTGATATTGCAGTAATACAGAATATCTAGCCCTGCTAGTGAACAAAAAGAAGTGGGTAGCAAATGAAACTACCATTAAAAATAAAAGAGCATCATGCAGCAGACTGAGCTTTAATTGATTATTTTTGTTTTTGTGACAAAGATTCAAGCTGTGATCAAATGAGCAGTCATTTGTAGCTCCTCTTGATCAGAGGGACAAAAGCTGTTCTATCTACAGGGAACAAGCAGGACTGCCTACTGAAACACACTGAGGATGCCTCAACTGCTCATTTTCATCAAGGATATTTGGAGCCAAGATACTCTAGCTGCTTGTTTTCCTCATTTGTTGGAAGGACTGGGCAGTAGGATGACATTGGGGAAGCAACTCTGTGCCCATCAATGGAAGGAAAAAAATCAAAGGTGTGCTCTTGATGGCTGCCTGATGGAGCTGTGCCCAGCCCTGCGACTTGTCCATTCCCTGAGCCAATGTTCACTTCTCCACCTCCATGGTGGGCCTGAGCACCCATGGGATACTTTCCTCACACCCAGCCAAGAGCCTGGTGTGGAGGTTTTGACAAGCCAGCTGTACACTGAGCTTGGCAGAAAAAGGGACACAGGACCTCTGATGAGGGCCAGGAGGCCTCTTGTGGGAGGTTTTTGAAGAAGCAGCTTAGGCTAGAGGGTGAGGCAGAACCACAGCTTCACACTCAATACAGAGGACCAGATGTGTGTGCATCAGCCAGTGTTCCTGACAGGCTAAAGATGGGTACCTGGGACACACATGTGCCTGAGAAAGGCATGGAAGGGTCAGCAGGCTGCTGGCATGAAGCAGCAGGAGGCACCAGTCCCTGCAGGAGCAAGCAGTGATCTGGTGCTGGTGCCTTGTGAGCAAGGGTTGGACACAAGACGGCCAACAACTTTAGCATCAACCCTACTGCCATCCAAACAGTGAGGAAACGTTTGGTAGGGGTGATATTTAATGTGGTCAAAATGTTAACTAAGGCATCTAATCATGAAGAAAGAGGCCAAGGTTTGATTTTCTGGCAAGTCCATTTCCACCCCCTTCTCTTTGCAGACCTTTCACTCACCCAAACCAGACACCTATTCCAGTGTCTTGTTCCCCAACCTTTTCCTGACAGCAATATGAGAATTCCTCATTCCTTCCTCTGTAAGCATATCTGGCTAGAGAATAGCAATTTAGTACCTGTTTATGCCATAAATAAAAGCACGTATGTTTCAAATATGTTGGAGAAAGAAAGGTTGATTCAGGAACACTGAAAAATAATTGCAACTTATAAAAAGACATTATTTTAAGTGTAATTTTATTTTCATACAACATGAAGTTGTATATGTTGTATCACATATGAATACAGCATGTGCAGTATTATAATAGGTAGTATAGCATGCAAGATGCAGTATGGTAATGTAATACATATTAGATAATTTATGGCACTATAAAATATGTGTGTGTATAACAAATCTATAGTTAGCATTAGTCAGTGTCACTGAAATGAATTCTTTTGACCAAGAGTGGGAGAGCTGAGAGTGGTCATTATTGCCTGGCTTCTTTGCACAGTTTAAGATGCAAAAAATGCATCTGAGTTACTGCAGCCCTACACCATTCCCCCTGAGAACTCACTCTGGGCTTTTACTCCAACTATTGTACTGTTATACTTTCTCCCCTGAAAATTTTCTTAAACTAAAGAGGGGTGGAGGACAGAAAGTGTGGCCTTAGAGGGTGGGTGCTGATGTCATCAGCTCAAACCCAGGCTTGTGGCAGTCAAATATGTGGTATTTTCATGTACCTTTCATCTCTCTCTCTCTTTTATTTCTTTCTTATTTTTTTCCTTTTTTTTTTCCCCAAGCTAAACAGATGTCAAATGGAGATAGGAAAAAAATTGCATTTCTTTCACTGACACCTCTCAGAAATTTATTTTAAAGTTGCTATAAATAGCTTTTCTTTTTGGCTTTGCATTATGGCTACTAACAGCAACCTTCATTGAACAATATTCAAAACTGAAATAGAGAAATGTTTTAAAAGTAGCTGTGAATGACACTCTTTGGGCCAGACCCCAGTGCTTACTAGAAATTTGTTAATGGCTACTATTTTTTTACTATTAGCCATTTACTGTGCCACAGAAAAAGATTGCAGCAGTGCTGATGATTGTTTTCTGCTGAGATTCCCCCTCTGTTCCCTGGATGCTGAGCATCCACAGTTGCTCTTCCATATGGCAATATCTTGGCACCTGCACAGATAAACTCCCTTATCTCTAAGGGAACTCATATCTAGGGGAAGGGCTGTACCACATCATCTCATTTTGGGATTGTCACAAGGATGGTTCATGTAACATCCACTTAGCAACAAACCCCCCCCCCCCCGAAAAAAAGAAAAGAAAGCTCTTCCAGCTATATTTTCTTATTATTTCCTGTAACATTTACATGGAAGAATGCTGTTTCTGAGCTGTCTTATGTTGTGATCTTCCCTCCAGCAGCTATAAGGTGAGATAAATGCTGTCTAAAATTTTTGCCTAAGAAATAAGATATCCCCTAATACTTAAATATCCCTTCAATGAGCATAGAATTTATGTTGGAAAATAAACTAGCAGTCACTCTCACATTGGCATGCAACATCTGGATGTCAGCCACAGAAACTGGCAATTCCAACTCTTTTTGCTATCCATCCAGATCCAGAGTGATTCCTAGTATAGATTTCAAAGACTGAGTCTAGTCTAAGCAACAGCTGCCACCCCAACGCCTTGGGCTCTTGTGTAAAATGAACAAATCTGAAAACTACATTCTCCTTTGGAATGGAAACACAGGGTAAACCCCCAAAAGACTGACCTGTTGTTCTGAAACAACACTATTTCTATGCAAGCTGAAATTTAGCTGTCTAGCTGAAGAGCAATTGAATAAGGGAAGAAAGCAAAAAATAAGTCAGAGCTGAAATAATTTGAGAAAAGAGAACTAGAAATAAAACTAGACCAAGTTAACATAGAATTGCTGCTCTACTTCACAACTTCTGTCGTATCATTTCCCAAACCTGATATTTTCCTGCAAAAGATTTTGATTTTTCTGCTGTCTCAGGAACATGCATCTGCTCCTCCTCCAACTTGCTGCAACCACTCTGTGGGAAAATCTATTGCAGTGCCTCTCCTGTGGGATCTGCACTGCCCTGCTCTGCTCTTCCCTTTATCAATACATGTCTGGAACAAGCTTCCCTATGTGCCTCTGGATATGTGTTCCCTCTCACTCACAACACTACTGCTCAAGCTGTGCCCAGCAATCTTTGGTGTGGGATTGCCTAACACTACTCTAATGAGGACATATATGACAAAATCATTGGGCTCCCACCTAAATATCCTGTATTTTTGTATTAACTTCTCTTTTCAGTCTGTTCTCAAAGTGTACAGAGCTGGGTGGCCAACCTGTCTCTCCTCCCTGCTTCTTTGTGTGCAATGAAAGATGTTCTCCCCCTTCCCCAACACAGCAATTGAGGATTTCCTTATATTTATTTCCCTGCATCTGATGATGACAAACCTGTCCCTAGTTGTCTTTTCTATGATGCAGAACTCCTGACTCATCTCCTAACTTGTCAGTGAGCAAGATTCTCTTCCAAATACCAGTCTCAGGCCACCTCCCCCACTACCTTGTACTCCACATAGCTGCTGGCAAATGAAGGTGTTGGTCCTGGCTGCATATACACTGCTGACTCTCTGGCAGCATCCCTGGGAATCAGAAGATTGCATCTGACAGACTGGTATAGGGGAGGGAGTCATTTTCATTTTTTATGTTCATGATATAAATAGGATAATTATTCCAGGGGCTCTTTGGGTTTTACAAGGGAGGAGGGGGAATTTAGTTGTGTTGAGTGCAGAGTTCAATATTTCAGACTTCACCCAGAGGGAAGTCTTTGACTTTTGCAGAAGAGCAGCAGAGAAGATACTATGTTTATTTTAACTTTGGGGGTTTGTGATTAGCTGCTTCCCAGGTTAAAGCAAGACTGACACAGAGACCAAAGGTGTGCAGAAACAATGATTTTCTGCAAATGAGACTGTACCCTACTTATTCTGGTTGAGAAACAAAAATAATCCCTTCCAAAGGATGTGCCACTGTGCCCCACTGTTTAGCTGTCGAGGCATTTCTGAGAAGTATTACAGATTTTATCTTAAAATGGCTTTTGTAATTTTGATTAGTAAAACTTAATTAAACTGTGTTAACTTTACATGCGTGAATCCATCTGAGTGGTAACACCAGAGCTGCTGAAAACAGAATAAACAAATTGTCCAGCTCTTGTTATCACCAGATGTAATACACTAAAAGCAAGTGAAAAACATCAGTTGGATACAACATCATTGTAATGTATGTGGTCAGACTGGCCTGCTTTTCCTGATCTCGTTACTGATTCTGGTTCCTGATCTGGTTTTTCCTGAGAGAAATAATGAAGGAAAAAGCCAGCCCATACTGGATCTAACAGTCCCTACCTAGTTTGAAGGTGAGAGAAATTTCTTTCTGGCTTGCCCACAGCTGAAGATCAACACAGCTTCTGCAGGCTGAGGCTTTGTAATCTCTGCCAGCATTTTCTCTTAGAGCAGAAACTGCACAGCAATCACAAATCTGACCTGGACCTTTATTATTTAAAATATGGCTGTTCCTTACAGTGCTCTCATGCCACTGTCAAAGAGCCTGAGAACTGTTCAGACAGAGACTCTTTGGCCAAACTCCATATGTTCAGTCATTATGGGTCCACCTTTATACCAGAGGCTCCTTTCTTTCTGTGATGTTGCAATATGCCAATCCTGGAGCTGGAATTTGTCATCCCTTCCTATGCATGAACCCTGTGAAATCCTTGAGAGCATTGTGTGTTTCTCCTCCTGCTTTTGATCCTTTCTCTCTCTCTCTCAAAACCTTCTGGCTAGCCTCATCTTTCTGTCTTAGGACTGCTCTGATTTGTAGTTTCTTATCATGGAGCAATGAGGAGGGGATGGCAGGGCAGGGAGGGAAGAGTCAGAACGGCTGCAAGGCTCCACAGAGCTGACCTCACATGGGTCCTTGGCAGCTGGCAAAAGCAAACAGAACACTGAGGTACTGCACAGCCAGAAGAATCTGGGGCCAGGTTGGGCTGTGGGGAGGTGGAAGAAAGCTGTCAGATTCCCTGCATGACATTTGGCAGCTCTGTAAACCACAATACATGAAATGATCTCTGTAAACCAAAGGGAAAGGGAGTTGGGAAAGCATCCTCCCCCCCCCCGGCCCCAAGCATCTGCCTCCTGTTAGGAGCTACCTTGCATGACCTCCACAAGCTTTACACCTCAAGCAGTCATACTTTGTGTCTGAAAATACCACCTGCTTGCCTAATGAAAGTAACTTTCTCAGTGTTAGGAGCCAGGACACGATAGCTGAGGGAAAAGCCTTCATGATTGTGTGCCCTCAGTACCAGGCTGCCTGCACTGGTGGTGCTTGAGAGCTTCAGTCTATCCAGGTGCTGCCTTTCATTTCTGTTTATAAGCCTGTGTCTGTCTGTAGAAAATAATGCTTCTAGTCATCTCCATCCCTGCCAACCTTCATTGCCATCTACAACTGCACAGAGTGACTGCAACACTTCAAGTCAGATTTTACAACAGCATTTTACACCCACCTGTGGAAAATCCACCTACCAATATCCTTCAAGGATTTATGGATGCCTGTTGCATAGCTCCTGACTGAGGGAAGAAAATCATGGCCACTAATACTGTGCACATGCTGATGTTTTTACAGACCTTTGGACAGAGAACCAAAGTTACTTTGGTAGGCGCAGTTACACAGCTCACTCCAAAGGGATGCACATCTCAGGAGGACCTCCTGTTGGGAATTGCATTGCTTGGAGCATCCTCTTGCATAATCTTAAAACATTTTCAGAGCTTCTGAGTGACCCCTGCTCTGCCAGTCCTGCCCCAAACTTCGTTTGGAATCCTTTGATTCTGTTTGCGAGGCATATTAATTTCCAGAGGTTAGGGTTTTTTTGTGTAGTAGACAAATCTTGATTGACATCTTTGTCTGTCCTTGCCACTGTCTCAAATGTTATTATTAAGATTTGCAAGTAGATCTTTTCATGGTTGATTCACTAAAAATACCTATCTACATTCCAAACTGACATCTTGTCACTACAGATATCTAAAAAAATTGTGTGTCTTATGGTCTTGCTTTTAACGCTGATTGCCTCTGCAATAAAGAATGCTACTGGGAAAAAATTAAAATGCTTGCCTCTGAATTCCTTTTTCAAGGGTATCATCTTCACATTACAGAGAGGTGAATTAAGGACATACTCTACACCACTAGAAAACATCCATTAAATAAAGCTAAAATTGAAAATAAAAAATGCATTCTTTTAGTGATTGAATTTTACATTGCGGCATCACCCCGCAGTGAGTTCTCAGAATGAGATGCCCATTGGAAATCGAGAAGATACCTCCACTTAATCTTTAAACCTCCAAAGTTATCTGCCTAACAAACCAAATTAACTTCTGTGATTTATGTAATTGTAACTAAAAAAACCAAAACAAAACAAAAAAACCCAAAAGAAGAAGAAAAAACAAAAAAAAACAACAGGCCACGAGAATTTTCAAAGAGCTTCAAGGGTATGATATTCTTCATGGAATAAATGATTCATCTATTCAGCTGGGAACAGGATAGTGGCAAGAGACAACATAGTTAAAACTTCCAGAAAGCATTTCTTACAATATTTACTGAAGCCTTGAATAGCCCTATAGACAAAAATACTCATTTCCCCCCCTCTTACTTGGTATGGATCATCTTCTTCTCTTGGACACACAGACACACCACTGACTGCAGACAGCCACTGGATCTGAGAAAGGGCATTGGAAACCTTTCCAAGGACCTCTGGCTTCACACCAATTAGCTTCACCAGCAATTAGCTGCAATCATCAAGCTCTACCTTCAGGTGGGGAAGTATGGGTCCCAGAAAGGATACACAAGACCCTGGAAACAGCTTGCAGACTTTTGTGTTTTCTGAACTGTCTTCTTTCAAACACAAATTAATTCGCAAATTTTTCCAGTCTTTGCTGATGTCCAAAGAATCACTGGTATAGGGATTAGTTTTTAAATCACCATCACTTTCCATATGACCCTGTAAAATAGTATCAGGAGTAAATATTCTCAAACTAAAGAGGATAATCCCAGTTTGCATTGTGCCTATTCAAATAAGGCCAAGAGAACCTTACTGATATCTAATTTTTTTTTTTCAGGGATCAGGGAGCACACAAGATTTTTTGGTCTGAAGAAACAGGCCATGTTTATATTAACTCTGTAACTTTGCATAAAAAATTCTGATAGCTCATTTCTTTTGTGATGTTTTTGTAGGGACTTGGTGCTGCTTGTGTGCCCCCAGATGTCCCATGCTACTGCACATTTGGGTATTGCAACCATCTTTAGTAATTTGCATCTCAAGAGGATCAACAGGTGGTAAGCAATTAAAGCATAGGGAGATTAACAATATTGATAATGTGTGCACAGTTTTGTCATCACAGAATCTCCAATTTTACCAAAATTTACAAAAAAAATATGTGCACAGAGTACAATTTAACATTAATTAATGTATACAGCCATAAGACAGGCAATTATTATGATTTAGTTACAGATGAAAAAACTGAGATGCTGGAGAATGTAAAGAGTCTTCTTAAAGATATTAGCATGAGGTTCTGTATTTATCTTTATTTTTTTAATCATATACATGTGTTCTATGCCCAAGTGTTGTTTCCACTGGCTCATAAACTTGTCTCAGGGAGTGGTAGGAAAATGAGACCTCTTAATATAACCTGTCTCATCACAAGTAGAAGGCCTGAGCTTAACTTTTCTTTGATGGATTTCTAAATAAGAATGTATAGGACTGTCTTGAATGTGGTCCATCAGAATTAGGAAAAAACAACAAAACAAAACAAAAATCAAGAAGTTCCAATTATATGTGAAAGCTTGACATTTTTTGGGAAACAGCAGAACCCTTCAGAAGTTAATCAAGTGGTTAATTACCCTAGCTGTTCTAAATATGCAATTTATCTATGTATTATAAATAATAGTCACATAAATATGCTCAAAATTTACAATATTTTATATCAAAATATCCCTAGGTTTAATTAGCAGACATATTACTGTGTTGGATGGATACCAGTGCTGACCATCATCTATGTATCCACCATGGCCCTTAGTTGTGTTTTATTCACTGTTTCTCAGAACAGACTCCCCAAAATAGTGCATGTGGTTTAGTGGCTTTATTCCTAACATACTTGGGAACTTTTATTAGACTATGTGAAAACATGGTTCATTTGCTCACACAGTGTGCTGGTTTCATAGTTTTTCCTTGTTTTTACTTATTAATTCCATATTTTTTGTGCCAGCAACTTCAGGACTGTAGTTTTTTTCTTCCTGACCAGCACAAAAAAACCTTAACAAAATAGAGTTAAAAACATGTTTCAGGGGCAGCCCATTGAAAACACTGTCCCCAGGCAGAGGAGAATTCTTTGCTAGTGACCTACCAATTAGCCAGTGTTAATCTGTTTCACACCAGTGGTTTTGTTTTAGCTTTGCAGTGGAATTGCTAAGTACACGGAATGTGAGGGGTATTTTGAAGTTCATGGATGTTAATGGTTATTCCTTTTTCAAGGGTCACAGCAATACTTCAGCTTACTTGTAGGAGAATTTTCCAGATTATGTGCAGATTTATAGCATTGCAGTTCCATGGATAGATTTGTTAAAGGTTTGAGGGAGATGCTAAGCTGCTCATATTTACTCAAGTATTCTCACACTTCCTGCTGCTGACGTGGATAATGCCAAAGCAAATTTCTGCACTACATAACAGAAAATAGGCTTGAAAAATCTGTGGGTTTTGGGAAAACTGTTGGTGAGCTATGATGTTACTCTAAAAAATTAGAGAATACTTCAAAATGTGACATGCTTTCAGACAGACACCAGTTTGCTTGAATCTGTTTCAGATTTTTCTCTGGTGACAGACCATGCAAGCAAAACTTATCCACTTCATAGAGATATTGTAGGTAAGGTGTGGAGCCTAGCAACATCTCAAACTCAAAACTCACATAAAAGATATTTTTTGAATAAACTTCTAAGTTAGAGCTTAGTGTCTTATGCTTTCATTTGCAACAAGAAAACTTTTGCATCTTAGAGAAGTTATATGGGGCAAGATTTATAAACAAATTTAGAGCTCATTCCCTTCAGTGACAGCAATTTAGTGACATACCTTGATAAAAAAGCTCCTTAACTTTGCTCTGCCACTGTCCCTTCCATCAGTAAGAACGCACTGTACCATCTCTTCTTGTTCATCCTGTCCACTGATGCTCAGAGAGGTGGTAGGAGAGACCTGTCTCCTGTCCTGCTACCATATTCTGCACAGTGCTGCACGTGAAGAGCAAGGATCAGGTGTGGGTAGGTCACCCAGAAGGTGAACACATATGCTGGTAACTCAGTATGTACAATCAGTGCCACTGAGCAAAGGCAAATGACCAGGACAAAGTTCAGGAACCAGCTTAACAGACATGAAATGGCATAAGGGCAACACACAGATAAATATAACCCACAAGTACTAAAGGGTTTACTGCAAAACTAAGGTGTCATCTTTATTCTAGCTTTTTATTCTAGCTGTTTCTAGCTTTGCCAGCTGCCTAGGACTTCTCTTGAACAAAGAGTGCCCCTCACAGCAACTTGAGCAATCTGGATGTGACTCAAGGGTTATAAATAATTTCAAGCCATCCAAGTGTTAAAAGGTCACTTACCTGTCTCACCTACAAGCACTAGTAAGAAAGAGCCACAAGAATATTCCTGTGTATTACATGATATTCATTTCCTGATTACCTACGTAAATATTCACCATTTCTTGTTTCTGTGTTATTTTTACTCTCTGGGTCTTCTAATCATCTTTACCACCAGGATGGAGTTGCAGCAAAAGAAATTGCTGCATAAACACTGATGCATTTTGATATTTACTTTAAACTCTGCTTCAGTCCTCTTGGACAGAAACCATTTTGCAACTGCATTCATTGTATTTAAACAGGCTTTCATAATTTAACACTTCCACCAAGTTAGGTAAATTTAATTCTATTTCACATGTTTGCATAAGGATAAAATTTCTTGGCAATAGCCTGTTTTGTTTGTTGATTTGGCTCATGCAGATGGCATGACAAAAGAATTACAGAACAAGAACAATTTAACTTTAACTACCTGCAGTAGACAGAAGCCAGACTGTGAAATAATATTTCTCTTTAATTTTTCAGTGCTTTGTGTTTTTGCTGAGGAAAAGGTCATTACTGGTTTGTTATAGGGCTATTGCTGAGGTTGATTCAAACTAATAGCTGGCTAAAGCAGCTAATGGTCTTGTAAAAATGTTATTTGGTTCAGAGAGAAAGCTAAGAGATTATTATTTTCATTCAGTGTCTAGCAGAGATTTCTTATTCAAGTGTACCCTTGAATCCATAAATACCCATGAATCTCCCATGAAATGGGAGAAATCATTCTCTATTCTTGATGTCCTCAAAGACATAAGTTCAAAGAAACTGGAGAGTGGTTGATAGCTTCCAAAAGGTGAAAACAGAAAGGACAGAAGGAGGGGAAAAAAAAAAAAAAAGGAAATCCATCAGAAATCCATCATTTCCAAGGTGTGTCCTAATTTGCTTGAGGAGTTGTTTTTAGTCCTCACACATAGATTAGGTGACCTGGTGGACATCCACCAGACAAGCCCTTGCTCCAGGCTGTTTATGTACTGGGCACTGCCAGTGAGCCAGCATGCTTTTGGAGGGGAAGTTTCATGCATGGTGTCTTAATTTGTGTTAATGTAACTTTTGGCTCTCCTTGAGACTTCATAGAGCATGGTTTTGGAGTAGAAATGGCAGATCAGCTTACTACCAGCCCAATGGTACCTCCCTTATTGATCACTAATTGGCCCTGCAAACATGATGATGTTTCCTTTAATGAATAAGGTGATATTGAACATGTTATCGACTGGCTTCAGATGCTTTTCTTCAGAGATAAGAACACATTATTTACAAAAAGGCTGTTAGCACCTACTGCTCAAATATTGAGGTGACTCACATTAACAATGGCCACACAGACTCCTGATTTTTTGTTTTGTGTTTTTATACCAAATCTCAGTCAATGTATGAGCTCTCACACCTCAATAAGAAACGTGACTCCAGGGAACCAGCAGAAAAAAACCAACCAAACAAAAAAAATCATTATACACACACACAAAAAAGCTAATACTGTGATCTGACAGTGACTGCTGCAATTTTTTCCCAGAGTCCCTTTGTCATGCTGGACATGCATGCACTTGTATCAACACATGAATGGAAGACAAAGCATATGAGTCTAGAAAGAGAAGAAAGAACATGCACATTTTTCAACAAATCAGCTACAAACAGCAGGTAAAAAATTGCAGTGAAATTGTGTAGTACTTTGTCTTTTGAGCAGGGTCTCTTTGTTCATAGACATCAGAGAGCAGAGCTTTGCACACAAGAGAGTTATGCTGAAAAAAAATAGCCTCAAACCTCACCTGCTTTTGGTTAAGAAAATGTGCAGGTTAAAAAATCAAATCCTGACCCTTCCACAAAAGCTTTGAAGAAGGTTCCTGAGTTGGCTAAAAGAACCATCTATGCTTGAATTTTATTATCTGTAAGTCTTCCATGTTGATAACTGGCTGATATTATCACAGAGCTCTTGCAACACAACAGGAGTGCAGCTCCTCCAAATCCTAAGGACATTTTTTGCTTATTCACTTATTTGCTTGAAGTTTGTGAGCATTTAAAAACAGCCTTTATTTTTTAAAAACTGTTTAACTCTAGATCAAGTAGATGTGCTGGGGAGGTATGGTGAATGAACTTTCTTACTTTTCTCTTTTGAGATTTCTTTGGCTTTGCTGTGGGTTTAGGTTTTATTGTGCAGGGGTTTTTTAGGTCTTGTTTTGTTTTGCTTGCTTGCTTTGGGTTTTTTTTTTCTTTGTTTTTTGTTTATTTTTAATATATCCAGCACACTTACGAATTACTGTGTAGCTGTGTAAGATTTCCACAGCATAACATAGATTGTTAACATGGAGGGGTGCACTCATTTTTGTCTAACTACCCTGTTTTTTTCTTAGAAAAATGTTTCTTTCTTAATCTTAAAAGATATTAACACCCCAATAACACTGTTTGTACCCACCTCAGACTTCTGAAATCAAACGTTTTCTGAAGAACTGATCCATTTTGTCTGATGAAGTAATTTGATTCTGTAGCAAGGAAAGGCCATCTTGTAGAAAGATTATAGCAAAATAAGGAACAACTGAAGCATGAATACAGATATGGTCAGTTACTGCCAGGAGAGAGGCTTAAGGATGCTTTTGGTCTTACCCAGTATGATGGTTCTTATCATAGTACATTAATTGCTGTAATCTATGTGAGGAATTTATATTCTAAGACCACTCCCAGTGAAGCAAGCTAGCTAACTTTCCTCTCTTTTCATTTTCTACATAATTGCCACTACTGGGAAGAAGTGAACACTGTCTCCAACTTGTGTCTTTCCGTAGCAAGTTATAAACTTCTTTATTACTAGAAAGTGTCTTCTGCTTTAAGCTGTTCCTCAGGAGAAGTCCTAGTTCAGGGTTCATGGCATATCATAGGCCAAGGTGGGCTTGTTATGACCATGAATAAATTATTGATAAAACTTAAAAAAAACCATCCATAAAAGGTTGTGTTTCTAGGAAATCAAAAGAAGGAAGAGTACAAGTAAGTGTTTGGGGCCAAATAATGAGATTTGAAAACATTTCTGTTCATTGCTGTGGTGTGTGTTGATGGCAAATTTTATGCCTGTCTTATTATCAAACACACTTAACATTTCATGGGATCAGGGAACAACTTTAACTGAAAGCACTGACTTAAGAGCCCTCTTTGAGAGGAATATACTCATACACTAAGGCCTCCAATTAACATCAGGCAAGAAGCTTTGAAGGGAATACAAAAGGAAGCTGATTTTTCTTTTCTTCTGTACAGAATCCAAATGTATCACAACAGAACTGGTATTCCCTTGTGAGTTAGTACTGTCTCCACTCATGCAAATAACAAGCAAAAAAAAATTTGGCTTAGAAAATCACAGATCTGTGACTGAGATTTGAGTAAGCGTGTTAAGTGTTTTGATTAGTGGAAAGGTGTTAAATCAGCAAAAAAGGATAAAGTCCAGGTGATGCTGACATTAAAAAAATGAAAAAGGCAGCTAAGTCCTTATAACTGAAGCTTAAAAAAGACCATAAGTCAAGAAGAAATTGTGAATGCTAATCAAGTCAGGTAAATAATATTAACGTGAGTAATGGTGACTAGAAAAGTGGTACACTCCTACCCCACTCCCCTCTCATCCCTCCCAAATCCAATTTGATGCAAACTAATTCATCAAATTAAATAATTTAAAATACAAAAAAATACCACTGGAGAGGGAAATACAGGGTATAGACATATCATAGAAAAACATTGTCACCACCTACCAGTTGAGTTACTTCTCAGTGTTCCAGGTGATCACTAAAGCCTTATGTTAAATTACCTCTTCGGAGTACGAAATAAGTCAATGAACAGCCACTAGGAAAAAGATTGTGTGAGCTGCCTAATAGGTGTAAATCCAAAGTGAGCTCCACAGCAGTGAACAACTTTGAAGCTGTAATTGTCTTAGATCCCTGTACCGTGCCTTTATGCAGACACATTGCACCAACATTTCTTCTTATATGTGAGCATCTTCAGCAACTTTCCTGAGAAGTTCTGCTAAGGAAGCCATTTTTGAAGAAATTAATAGCAAGGGAAAATGATTCCCTATAAAGTTCTGTACAGGGATCATTTACTACCATTACTGCAAAAAGCAATGACATTCTCCTGATACCAAACCAAATGTGCTTACTACTGCTAAAAATCTCGGAGTTTTATTTTATCTTGAGTACATCACTATTAAAAACAATTTTTTCCACTCTACAGTACATTTCATAGGGCCACGACAAGAGAAATCACTTTTTTAGCAAACAGATATAAAAGCAATTTCTTCTGCAGTAGTACTAGATTCAAATGTCCCATTTATTTTAAACTTGATATTTATTTCACTTTCAGTCGACACATACTGCTGCCACTAATTGAAGGCGACAATTATTTCAAAACCATGGGCTAATTGATTAGCAAATATGATTGCTGAACCCATACTGAAACATGCTGAGTTAGTATTAATTACTCTTCATGATATTTTAAAATCTGAAGCTATCCTTGGATTAGATTTGTAGCAAGACGAACCTCTTTTAGGGTACGGCGCTTCAAGGTCCAACCAGGTGTTCCAGCAGAGACTCACGAACAGTGCTCCGAGCCTATAGCCCACAGGGTTGACTAGCCTGGATCGGTGCTGTTGCTCTGAGAGCGACTGATCTTTCTACTGGCTTCCTCAGGACTGAGCTGAGCCTGTGTCTCAGGCCTCACCTTTTATTGGCCCCTTGGTCCTGCTCACGCGCAGTGGGGGCCCGCCCTAATCAGGCACAGGTGGGCTTGACACAAGCTCATGCTCACTACCTGGCAATTAGTGGCACCTGGTTGCCTCGTCACACTACAAGATTTGTAGATAAATCCTTTGGAAACAAAACAAAACAAAAGAAAACAAAAACAAAAACAAAAAAAAAAAAAAAAAAAAAAAAAAAAAGAAAAAAATGAAAAAAAGAAAAAACAAGTAACAGCTTCTTTATGCTTTCTCAGCATCTAGGACTGGATTGTGAGAATACTGAGTGTTACACTGACGGAGTTTTTTTCTGAAATGATGTTATGAATCTACCATTTCTGCTCAGATGTTCTTTTAAGTTGAGAAATTAATATAGCAGATTCAGTTTAAGAACAATTAATGCATCAGACTCAGTATCAGTATAACAGTTTCCGCACATCTCTTGATGTCGGTACAATACAAATTCTTTAGCAGACTTCTGTATGGGTATAAAACCACTCCTTCAAACTGATAAATCCTAAGCTAGGCAGAGTTGTGATCAGTTTCTCAAAAGCAGAAAAGGGAAGGGGAGAAACCCAAACAGCCAACCTGGAAATTAAAGGTGTATTGTTCCTGGTATAACTCTCACAGAGCTTTCATTCGCACCATGCAGCAGTCTCAGAAGACGCCATCTGGTGAGGGGTTTGGGTGTTTTTTTTTAGTAAACGAGGCAAACTGAAGGGGTACATTCTAACTGGTAGTGGGTCTTCCACCAGAAAAGACGAGCTGGAGATGGTCCAAAATCCCTGAGTTCAACACCATTTGTTTTGCTCTACAGATGTGCTACTGTTGATCTCACCTTCCTGCCAGCACTGATGCTGAGTCTCACAAATTCACTTCTCCCCTGATTCTGAATTACAGCCATGACTTTGCACAAATACCTGTTGCAAACAGTCTGCTTTTTGCTTGGCTTGAGTACTAGGGAGGTTATAGTCCCACCAGCCTCGCACTTGGCAACTCCTAAAAAAGCCTGTAAGTTTCTTTGAAAGTTTGCCAAGGAGTTTACCAAGCCTTCAGTCACATTCTTCTGCATTTCTGTTTCCAGTTGTGCCCACCCTTGCTACAGCTGGAGTTGAAGTCTTGGCCAAACCTCCCAGGTTAGCACATTCCCCTCTTTGTACCATCCTAGTTAGAAAATGTTGTTGCATGGCAACCCAACGCCGAGCGTCCACCGAGCAGTGTGGCTAAAGGACATTTCAGCCACACACAGATTCACTTCAGTGCAGAAGCAAAGAAAGGAAGGGGAAACATTCACAGATCCCAGAACCATTCTTTATTTGGAAGAATGGCTTTTAAAGTAAGTCAAGCAGTATCTTGTTTTATCATTCATTTATTTAGCAAAGAAAGGAATGAATTCAAATACCCCACACAATGAACACATATCTATTCCCTGATATCAAGATGCAGATTGGTTTTTGAACAATTTTAAATTAATCTGGTTTCTTACTATTGAAGTCTTCTTTTACTCTGAATGGATTTGTGCAGAAGCAATATATTTTGGGCTCAATCCTGTAAACACATTTAAATAGCTTGTACATCCATACCACCAAACTCAGTGTGATTACTTATGTGATGAGCAAAATCATTGTCAAGAGCCTAGCTTTTGCCAATGTAAATTCAGGAAGCCATATGACAAAAAATGAGAAGTGTATCTCTCTAGATGAGAGACACTGTTGGTGGAGAAACACAAGCCCTCACCAGGACATAACTCTGCCCATCTAAGGATGTTTTCCCAGATGAAACATAGAGCAATCAAAAATTGGTCAGATGGCTCAAGCAGCACAAGACAAGTTTGGACTGAACCATTTACAAAATTGATCTCATATAGCAAAGCCATTATGTAGACAATTAACTGCAGGAATGTCCTTATGTTGTGCTGATTTTAATAAAACTGGTCCCACATTTAAAGAAGTATATTTATTCTATAATTATGAGGAAAAAATATTGAAGCATTTATTCCCATCAACATCTGGGACCTCTTGTTGCATCTGGGACCTCTTACTTTCTTTTCTGGTTTTAACAGCCGCATGGTCTGATGCTCTGAGAACTTTTCTCAATTAAGTGCTCTGGTAGCTCTTGATTTGAACATTGACATAATATTTTCCTAGTGGTGACTGTGGAGTTCTGGTAGAGCTAACTAAATGCACAGTGTCCTACAACTGAGACTTTAATCAGTACTGCTTAATAGCCTGGAAATCAAAGCCATTTAAGCCCCACTCTTTTTCCCACTCTCTTGTTGAAATCTTAAACCTAGTAAAAAAATCTCTTGATTAGTTTTAGCCAAACTGCACTACAACAACAGCAGGTGACTGCAAACAGATGGACAAGCTTCCACGTAAAGTAACTTTGGAAGACCACAAAGGTCACCAGACTTACATCAAAGTACAAGATAAATCTGCAGACACAGGAGTCCATGTTCTAAGCAACTGAAGAATATACATAATAGATCAGGCACAAAAGTAAGCACAAAAGTAAGCCCAAAATGTCAACTCAAGCACTGTTCTAATTTGAGTTATCCAATGAGAGTATATATTTGTACAGGATCTGACTGGCTATCCTGATTCTTCCAGAGCTAAACAGAAACAGCTTTACTCAGAGAATTTTGACCTATCTGTTGAAATATCTGCATTCAAAATAGAGTAACATTTTAAAATTTATGCAGTGCAAAAGGAGGATTTAGTAATATTTACAACTGGCATTTTGTGGTAATATAATTATTTATCTAGAAAAGACCACTTTATCCAAGTGAAAGGATAAGAGTTACTTAAGCAGGACATTTAATGAGGAAGGGAACTAATTTTCCCTTTCCAAGAAAATAACAATGTTGTAAGAACCAAATATCACCCTTGTGCAAATTTGTGAGCTCTATCACCTTAAACAAGATTTGCAGGCAAATGCCTACTTTGTTATATTTTTGATAAACAAAAATAAGCTTTCACGGAGAAATCTCCTTTTCACCCAGATGTGTGCAGCCTATTTTAGAAAAAATGATAAATAAAGTAAATTGAAAATTAATAGAGACTGCACTTTGCCTTGTTTCAAGTAATAGGAAAGCCTGTATTAAACTAACTGGGCAGCTGTGTAGAACTCAGAAGGTGAAAAAACTGATATAGGTAGTGCATGTGGGGTGCTCTAAATTACCTAAGACACAGATATCCAGTGGCTTGAAAACCTGTTGCCTAACAACGTAGTTTGACAAGGAGAGCTTGAATCCTTTTTTTCCTCATTGAAGTGCTGTGAATTTTCTCTGTTTACCCTACTGCTTTGGGAAGAGGTTTGGATATAACTCTGCCTGGGATTTAGAACAATCTAATTTAGGAAGCTAAATGAGGGGGGGGGGAGAAATATCTAAAAGAAACTCTTTTCTGACAAGGTGGCATGATGTTTAAATGGCATCACATGGGAGTTGCTCAAAGATTGGAACACCTGTTTTCATCCTTTTGGAAAGGGAAGTGTGAAGTGTGAGCAGACTGAGCATCTACTAAATGCACTTCTGTTCATGATCATGCATATTTAAACCTAGGGTATTATCACTGGATATATAACATGTATGTAACCTATGTATCTACCCATGAAAAGAACGGAAAATAGATCACTGCAAAGATAGGTGTGCCTCAGACTACTGAATAGTTAAAAGAGAAGCTAATTTCAGATTTTTTAATTAAAAAAGATTAAAATAAAAATACATAGTTCAACTATTTTGAAGATATTGTTCTCATAACTAATAGTCTAAATATAAAATCCATAAGCCAGAATAATGTGCTTTTAGTACAGGGACAGAGAGGAACAACGTGCCTATGTGTATATGTGCATGTGTTGCTTTTCCTTGGCAGTGGCAGCAATATAGATTTTATTTTCCTTATCTTATTTAAAAATTAAATTTTACCTTTTGACATGAGCACAGCAATTCAGATACTGCATACTTTTTCCCTCTCTGTGTTTCAATGAAATATTTTGCAGAGAAAATTTCCTCTTATCAAGGTCAATTAGCTAATGCCTTCCTGGAAGAACAAATCTAAATTACAAGAAACAAATCACAAATTATAGAGAATCATTACTATTATAGTTTCTGGAGATGAACTGGGGTGTTTTCTTTTGAATGATTTAGTAACAGGCAGCTTAATTATTTTCATAAACAGTAAATGTGCATTCATTTTGGTGCACAGATTTTCAAAGACCATTTGCTTTGCATTTTTCAGAGATAGCAAGCACAGTGCTACATTCAGATCTATCCCCATTAAAAAGTGTTGCTCATTACCATCATTAGATGCAGTGGTAACTTGTGCTGTGTTAGTGAGTAGACCACCAAAGTGGTATTCAAATGCAGTCTCAGATGATCAATATTTCTTGGTACTTTTTGCCTTTTTTGTATCATTATAATCTGTACATGCTTACATGCTTTTCTCTGTTTGTGTATCACAGCATAACCTAATGATGAAGGGCTCTAAACAGAATGGAAACATTTCCACTCTGTTTCTCCTTTCATACCTGCCTAATAGTCTTCTGCCATGATCTTTTCATCTTAGCATCTACAAAAAAAAAAAAAAAAAAAAAAAAAGAAATCTCAAGTCTCTAATCCTTAATATTAACTTTTACTTTATTTTCACAAGCTTCTCAGAATAGCAAATGCTGCCTTATTACTAAGTACTATGGAAAATCTGGCCAAAATCTGTCTTTTTTTTTTTCTTTTTTGTTTTCTTTTTTTTTCTTTCTTTTTTAGTTATTCATCTATAATTTCAGATAAAAAAATAATAGTGTCATGAATGTGGGTGAAGACAGACAAAGAAAAATGGTACAAAAGTCCTTTGTGTTTCCTCACCTGCCAGTACAAAAGAAATTAAAACTGATAACTTAAAAACTCAGACAGCATTTTAAATATTTACATCAATGAAATCCAACAAGATAATCACTTAAAACACTGGGAGAATGTTCTTGACTAGCATGGGTCAGACACGGCAGCAAGATGAGACAATGCTTCGCAAATACATCCGCGTTTTCTGAGCCAGCTTTGTTTATCAGATACGTGCATATAAAGTAAAAGCCAGAAAGAGAAAAGCAGCTCTATGATTAATGCTTACGTACCCCCGAGAGCCTGAGAAGGCACACAAAATGCAGTGCAGTTGTATCTTTCTGTGAGTGGCCTGACGGCAAGTGCTACAGCAGAGCCGGGTGAGTTCCCGTACGTGAGCACCAGGTGGTGGAAGTTGTGGGACCCCATGACTGTTGCATGTCACAGCAAGGTTGGTTTCCTAATGACATGCAGAAAGACCTTCCAGTGTGCCCCTCCTGCCTGTGCTCCTCCCTCAGCTCCCTGTGGGACAGGTCGTTCCACATCCTTCCAGAAATTAAACCAAAGTGGGTGAAGGATTTATGTGACTGGACTTGGGTTGCAACTGGAAACCACCAATTTGGTAGCTTGCTGGGTTAATTACAAGATCTTGTCCCTTGTTAAAGCCTTAGTCTCCTCAGTCTGAACAGCTAAACTTCAGTGGAAGTAATTTACAGCCCCTGGAGGATCAGCCCTACAGAGCCTGGAGCTGCTGCAGAGCATCACTAAACCACCATATTTCTTGTCATTGTTCCAAGCACCCTGATGAGGTACTTTGGGGGTGTGAGCTTCAGGAGGCTGCACAGAAGGCTCCACGGGCTAACAGCACAGCTCCTTTTTCAAACCTCATGGAAATAAAAAACAAGGCCTAAAAAGAAAATCAAATTTGTACTCCTGGGGCAGCCTTAAGGGGTAACATTTTTTTTTTTAAAGCTCAGAAATTAAGTAGTCACTCATTAGAGAAATATGACTGGAAGGTTAGGAAACTGAGTGAAGTGATGGAGACCTTGTGAGTGATCCAGCAACACTAAAAGGCTACAGCTGCACCTGACACTGAAGGCAAACCTTGCACTCTGCAAAGAAAACATCATGTCACAAATAAGTGTTTTGGGCTTTTGGCAGCAATGGGACATTGATGGCTTGGATTGTGCTTGAAATGTCTCTGAACTTCATCTCTGAAGCCTCAATCACATGAGCAGTCAAGTAGCACAGGCCTTGGGGATTGGGGGGTTACAGGAGGCCAGAAAATACACAAGCCCGTTAGTATTCATCATAATTATTGAAATCTGTAAAATAGGTGTTAGAATAAGTCTTTGCTGTAAGATGTGGATTGAAGTATTTGTTTCTCTCCTCCAGAATCAGGTTGTTTTTGTTAAATGCCTGGGGAAGACAAGAAAAGAAAGAGGTAAGAAAATGGGAAGGACAGAAAAAAGATAACCACAAAATGCTCTTGCACCAAGGCAACTTCCGTAGCAAATATCTGTGTGTAGTAAGTCAGTCAAAAATGCATTGAAAAATACCTGCACGTTCACAAAATCTTGAATCTGCCTCTATGTTTACACAGTAATGTTCTTGCTAAAAGCAATGGTGCTCTATTAATAAAGTGATGCCAGGCACTTATCCCACAGGATTATAAAACTTATTTAATGATTAAAGAAACATTTTCATCATACATATTAAGTTCTTCCTATTAGAATTATTCACTCATCTTTTTACTGAATAAAAATTATTTTCTCTTTACCACATTAAATCCTTGATTTTCTAATGCAATATGTGAGAGAAATGTCTGAAGGTCTTAAAAGTATGAATCTTGGTTTTGTTGTTTTTTTTTTTTTAAAGTGACATGGGTATTTAGGTTTTGAATTTCCAAGGGGTTTTTTTTCTTTTGTTTTGTTTCTGAAACTACCCAGAGAGATGATTAGTGGAATTTGGAAAAGCTTTAAATTGGGGACACATTCCACTGCTGATTACAAAATCCAGACTTTTCTTGCCATTTTTAATAAAATTCTTTAAAATGCCTTTAATTAGAAAGAAAAAATGCATACATTAAAAAATAGATTATCCAGGTAGGATTTGAGAAAAATCCTCATTTAAAAAAAAGCTATGCAGCTGTGTCAATTAACTGTGCAATCTGAAGATACTGAACTAGGTATTGTCAGAATGCTCATCCTTCCATAATTCAGTATATGTGAAAAGTAAAGCCATTCTAAAAGGTCATGAAAGGAAAATAGATCTTTGGGAACAATGATCATATGATATGACATGTTACTTATCTGAATAAATCATGTGATCAGTTTTGTTCCCCACTATACAAAAAAGGATGTGGACAGGCTGGGGAGGGTCTAGAGAAGGGCCACAGTGATGGTAAAAGGATGGGAAGACTGCTGTATGAGAAGAAGCTGAAAGAACTGGGTTTGTTCAGCCTGGAGAAAATAAAGGCTTAAGGGAGACCTGGGCACCATGTTCCAGTGCTTGAAGGGAGGCTACAAAAGAGATGGAGACTCCCTTTTCACAAGGAGTCACATGGAAATGACAAGGGGTAATGGGTACAAGTTAATCCTGGTAGGTTCTGATTGGATACAGGAGGAAAATTTTTCTCAGTGAGAACTGTCATCCATTGGAATGATCTCCCTAAGGAAGTGGTGGATTCCCCAACACTGGACAATTTTAAGATTCAGCTGAATCTTAATGAGTGCTGGGCCTATGATACTAAGTTAGATTCGCAGCTAATGCTAATCTGTTCTGCTCATTTATAGAATATTTTGGGTATGAATACTAGCTGAGAGTCTGACTCAGGATATATTCACCAGGAACGCACTTGTACAAAGGCACAGCGCAGGAAGATGAACAGTGCCCCTGATACCATAGCATTGGAGCTAAAGGATTATTTTCAATGCATGTCATGGTGATTGTTAATGGCCTTACCTACTTCTTGAACAAGTCATTAGGGAACACAGTAAGGAAAAAAAAAAGACCAACCCACAAACCAAAACTTGAGTAGTCTGTTGTTCATAGAATCATAGAATCATAGAATCATAGAATCATAGAATCATAGGGGTTGGAAGGGACCTCGAAAGATCATCTAGTCCAACCCCCCCTGCCAGAGGAGGGCCACCTAGAGTACCTCGCATAGGAACGTGTCCAGGCGGGTTTTGAATGTCTCCAGTGAAGGAGACTCCACGACCCCCCTGGGCAGCCTGTTCCAGGGCTCTGTCACCCTTACAGTAAAAAAATTTTTCCAGATATTCAACTTGAACCTCCTATGCTCCAATTTACACCCATTACCCCTTGTCCTATCACTGGTCACCACTGAGAAAAGCCTAACTCCATCTCCTTGACACTCACCCCTTACATATTTGAAAATATTGATGAGGTCACCCCTCAGTCTCCTTTTCTCCAGACTAAAGAGACCCAGCTCCCTCAGCCTTTCCTCATAAGGGAGATATGTTCTTCCAGGAAATGCTGCTGCTGTATAAATTATACATGCACACAAAATATAATTTACTGTATGATAGGGACTGACAAAAGAAAGAAACACTAATTCTTCAATGCTTCAAGAAAAATCTATTTCTTTCATTAAGAGCCAGCATAATTTGAGCCCAAAGGGCACTGCAGAAAAGTATCAAGTATTATTCTTTTGATCCAGCAGATCTGCCTTCTAGGACCATAGACTTTGTGGACTACAGAGCTCCCAACCCATTTCTCACCTTGATGGCTTCTACAGAATCATATTTGTCCAGTTTGTTGATATGGTTGGTGATGCTGGTATTTAGAGGAGCTGGTGACACGGGATGGATGACAGTCGCATCGTGGGACTGTTGTTGGTAGCGTTGGCAGTAAGTGTAAACAAGCAGGGTAAGAAGGCAACCAAGTATTGAGCTACTTAATCCCACTGCAATCATGTGAAACATGTTGAACTCTGCAGAGTGGAAAGCAGGAGACAATCTTATTTTTAAGAAAGCAGCAATAAAACCTTAAGCTTGCACAAAAATCTAGACAAGTGATTGATTAAAATAAGGATAAGGGAAATTTCATGTGTTTCCCAGAAACATCTCAATTGCAATGGTTTATCCCTGCAACAGCAAACACATTGTACTTCCCTGAAGGGATCATTATAAGAATCTTAGATACCCACACATCTCTGTAAGTATTAAGAGTGAGATTTTTGAAAGGTACTTAAACAAGTTCAGAACCCAAATAACAGATGAATGAATTGAATTTTGTATGTTTGCACAGTTAAGCAATTTTTTTCTTCAGATTGCATAGCAAAGCTTTCTTATCTATAAATTATTTATATGTTACATACATAGATTTTTTTTTTCCAGTGAACCACAGTATCACCTTCTCTACTTTTATTTTGGTTCTTTCTTTTACACATAGTGACTTATAGCAGAACAAAATCCTGGTATCTTTGAATCACAATTCTGCTTTCCCTAAAGTGCTTTCTGAACCCGTCCACTTACACCAGGATTAAAGCTGAAAGGAAGCTCAGTTCTGCATGAAGGGAACCTAGAGCACAATCATCCCCTGATGTTACTCAACAGAGATATCAGGTTAGATTTGGCACCAGTAGGATTAACTCAAAACAAACCAAATTACCCTGGTTTTCATTGTTATTTCAAACTAGAGCTGTGCTTGATGATTATCAAGGAGAGAAGTATCAGTGAGAAGCTCATATTGGAAATTTTATCTTAATATCACTGAAAATTTTTTGTGGTTGCCTAAATGCACAAATGAAGGTTTTTAAACTGAAAGACTGTCACTAGTCTGAAAAACATCTGCTAGGCTTTTTTTTTTTACTCTAATACAGAAAAATGAGCCAGCAGATGGGTCCCATTTTTTTGCAAATGCCTGAGATAGGACCTTCACATCCCTACTGGGTATTTAGAAACACAAACTAATATTTAGCTGACTAGGTTAACTGCCTCAGTATATAAATTGTCACTGAAATATACTTCTACTCTTTTGAGATTTTCCTGTTGTTACAGATCTTGGCAAAATGTTTTCAGAGTATCACTGCTAATTAGAATAAAATCATATCACATTATCCTGGCTTCCATAATAAGTTACCATGCACATTAGTACCTTTGCATTACCTCTGTAATTTTATTATCCCTTATCAGGTTACAAATACAGCTTATCTGTGCATGGAAAAATACCAGAAGCAGTCAGAACTATTACCATGAAGACACAGACTAAGCATGATAGCTCAACAGAAAAAAATGGTTATATTCTTAATATTGTTTGCTTTTAAAAAGTATTTTCTCTCTCAAGATTTGTTTTGGTAGCATCAGGACTCTCAGGGATGGATCTTTTTTTTTTAGTTTTTAGGGGTTTTTTTTATTTTTTAATTTTAGTTTGTTCTCTGCATCACCTTTATGGCAGCAAAGGTGAAAATGAGTCCCATATACAATATGAGCTATTAAAGGGCTCACAGGCTGCCTTTTTGCTATTCCTACGGGGTCCCAAAGAGCCTTGTGAACTCATTATCCTGAAAAAACTGAAGCAACTTTACAAATTCTGACCTATTGATAAGTAGCTTATAAGAGGAATTTCTTTTTGAGACAAGGGTGACTGCCGTACTGAAAAACAAGAACATACAAACATCCAGTAATACATGTTCTTGCCCCAAAGGTCAGCAATGGCAGATGGATATTTAATGAGAAATCCTGTAGCAGTTGTATGTCTTTTTTCTCCACCAATGTAAATAATACAAATGCATCATTTAGAAGGTAGAATCAAGCTAAGAGAGTGCAAAAGGTGAAACAAACAGAAAAAATGGGGAATCAATATTTTAGCACTTAATAAACACCTCGAGCTGAAAAGCTTACCGCCACATCGTTTTTCTTCTATGCTACTGGATCGTGCCACTGATATTTCTAGAAAAATAAATAGATTGCTTATAGCGAGAAGAAAAAAATATTACGAAGAACTACTAATTTGATTAACACTGTAAGGATTTAAAAAATTATTCTACTACATTTACTACAAATCCAAAGTAAAAGGAGATTCTGACTACGTGAAAAAATTAGCAAAAAGATCCGATGACATATTCAGGTTCCTTAGCTTCCCAAGCAAAACCAGCAAAAAAACCCCGTATTTTTTATTCTTGCTTCAAAACATCTCTGGAATTAAAAGCATGAATTGCATGTGACAAAAGTCTTTGTGAAGTTTAAGCATGCTGAGAAAGTGTTGATTTTCTGAATACTAAAAATAGTGGGAGTTTAATTATCTGCTGTTTAAATGCCTTACTACTTCTAGAAGTCACATCTAGCACTAATGCAAAGATGGAATTTACGAATCTTAAAAAAAGATGATTGCCAATTTTATGGGTCTCAATTGTAAACTAATAAAATATAATTCCAGGCTGTATCCTTACTATCTTGACTTTGGAAACATTATGAATAAATGCTGAATATAAGTCAGGTGGTAATGAAATTTTCCTACTCTTTACTTCAGGACCATGGCTTCCATGGAGGGAAATCCTGCCTCACAAATGTCTTGAACCTCTCTGAAAGCATCAATTATCATGTGGATATGGGTGGAGTCACCAACACAGTCTAACTGGATTTCAAAAAAATTTTTAAGTTCCTTGTCAAAGGTTTTCCAAGCAACAAAATAAAGATGGGAGATAAGGGAAAAGTTAGAAAACAGGGTAGTTCTGTGTACTATTTCTTACAATGGAGGGAATAAGGTTTTCAGCAAAGAGCTAGAAAAGCGGTAGGCAAACGTGGGTTTGAAATTTGTAATGATACAAAGCTAAGGTAGCACAGACAAGGGCATGCTGTGAAGAGTTACAGAAGGGCCCTACAAAATGGGGCAATAAAATACCCAATGAAACAGAATATCTCTGGGGAATGACAGTAGATCGATGCAGAGTAACACAGTGGAAAGCAATCCTAGTTTCATACAGAAAATGATGGGTTGTGAGTTGACCATTACTACTCCTGCTTGAGATCAGGGGTCTCACAGAATCAGAGAATTGTCATGGTTGGAAAAGACTTCTAAGATCACTGTGTCCAACCATCGACACCCCCCCACCCCAGGTAAAATACATAAAATATCTATAGCTATCCATATCTATCTATATAGATATAGATCTATCTAATATCTATCTATATGCCCACTGGAGCATGTCCTGATCTACATGGGTTTTAAATATTTCCAAGGATGGTGATTCCACCACCTCCCTGGGCATCCCATTCCAGTACCTGACTGCTCTCTCAGAAAATAAATACTTAATAATACCTAGTCTAAACTCCCTTAGTGCAACACCAGGTCATTTCATCTAGTCCTATTATTATTTACTTGAGAGAAGAGACCAACCCCCACCTCTCCACAACCTCCTTTCAGTTAGATGTAGAGAGTGATAAGGTCTCCCTTCAGCCTACTCTTCTCCAAATTGAACAATCCTAATTCCCTCAGCCTATTCTCATACGACTTGTTCTCCAGACCCTTCACCAGTTTGCTTGCTGTTCTCTGAACTCACTCCAGCAGTAGTGAAGGGAGGGTGAGTGAGCCCAGAACTGAACTCAGTACTTAGGGTGCAGCCTCACCAGTGGTGACTACAGGGGCACAATCACTTCCCTAGTCCTGCTGGCCACACTATTTCTGTTACTGACCAGACTGATGCTGGCTGCCTTGGCCACCTGGGCACACCGATGGCTCCTATTCAGACAGCTGTCAATCAACACTCCTAGGTCCTTTTCTGCCTGGCAGCTTTCCAGCCACTCCTGCCCAAGCCTGCAGCAGGAGTTACTGCATGTAGTAGCCTGCATTGGGTTATTGCGACCAAAGTGGAGGACTCGGCACTTGGCCTTGTTAAACCTCACATTATTGGCCGTGGCCCACAGGTCTAGTCTGTACAGGTCCCTATGCAGAGCCTTCCTACCCTCAAGTAGATCAACACTCCCACCCAGCTTATCTGCAAACTTGTCAAGGAAGACCTCAATCCCCTCATCTAGGTCACTGATGAAGATATTGAATAGGACCTGCCCCAAAACTGAGACCTGGGGAACACCACTAGTGACCAGTTGCCAACTGGATTTAACTCTATTGAGTAAAACTCTCTGGGCCCAGACATCCAGCCAGGTTAACCCAGCAGAGAGTACACCTGTTTGTGCCATGAGCCATCAGCTTCTTTAGGAGAATACTGTGGGAAAGTGTCAACAAAAGTCCAGGTAGACAATGTCCACAGCCTTTCTCTCATCCACTAGATGGGTAACCTGGTCATACAACAAGAAGCAAGATATGCTTTTCCTGAACTCATGCTGGCTGGGTCTAATCTCTTGCCTGCCCTGCATTTGCCATGTGAGCACACTCAAGATGAACCTCTCCATAGCTTTTATGGGCACTGAGGTCAGGCTGAGAGGCCTGTAGTTCCCTGGATCCTCCTTCCATCCCTTCTTGTGGCAAGCTTCCAGTCATCTGATACTTCCCCTGTTAACCAAGACTGTTGGTAAATGATGGAGAGAAGGTTGGTGAGTTTATTTGGCAGTTCCCTCAATACTCTTGGGTGGATTCCATCCAGCCCCACAGACTGTGAATGTCCGTGAAATGACAAATTGTTCCATGAAAATTGCTTACTGTTCAGAAGCAATCTAAAAGGCAAAACAAATGCTTTGAACTACCAAAAAAGCAATAGTGAACAAACAAGACAAGGTACCATCATCATAGCACTTCACAAATCCATGTTTTGTCCACACCATTAACACTGTGGGCAACTCTTGTTGTTCCCATCAAAGGATGTATGTAGTAAAATTAAAAACAGACGAGAGAAGGGCATCAGTGATGGCCATGGGTACGAAATAGCTTCTCTATGAGGAACTAACAGAGGAGGCTCTCCATCACCAAAAGATAACTCACATGCAGCTACTGCTAAGGGTACCAAAATTTTTTACCTTTCTTCCCATACCAAACCAATACTTACTACTTTCAAATTGAGGAAGTATCAGACCTCACAGAACAGCTTCTGCTGCTGTTCTGCACAGGTTCAGAGATAAGATAATCAGGAGGAGGAGGATACAATATGAAGGTAGACATGCCAAGGCACTAGCTGAGGAAAGGTGAGAGGTGAATTAGAAAAGAAAGAGAGTTTGAGAGGGAGGGAGAGAACTCTAAGTTGGCAAGCATGGAGGAGCGAAAGTGAGCAACCTAAAAGGCAAGCTAGTTTGCTTAAGGTGAGTGTAATGGGCATGACCTTATCTGCTGTGATATGGGTAATTTGAGAAGGAGTTGGCAAACAAACCAGAAGGGCAAGAGATATGTGGTTCATTTCAGATTCTGAAAATGCCATCTTTCCAAAACAAGATGTAGAGCTTACAGTGGATTAAGCAGGGGATTCACTGAATGTGAATATAAATGGAGCTGCTTCAAAAGCCTGAGGAAAAGGAGAAAATACAATGTGGGAGTTTTTGCTTTTCCACTGACATTTTCATATTTGTTTTGGAGGAAAAAATAGTGTTTGGGAGTAAAAGCATTATTCACCATCCAAAAAAATAGTGTTTAAATTTGTTGATTTTTTTGTTTTATTGTACTATATTGTACCAGGTAGCCACAGAAAAAAAAAAAGGTTGCTGCATTGAGTAAATGTAATTACATTTCAAATGATACATTAAAATGTCAATTTCTGTCTGTGAATAGACTATCATTTTTTTTAAATGTATGCAGGAGGAAAAAGGAGTGTTAACAGTAACACAATGGGCCACCCATACTGTTGAGTGGATTTAAATGACTGCTGTGATTTCAGGGGAAAGAATCCAAAAGGGTATAGTCATGAGTTTTGACAAATGCTACAGAATAATACATGAAGTGATCATGCATCAGGTACTTAGCAATCATGAGGGATATAAGGATCTGAGTATTTACCTTTCTAAGCAATTACTAATTTAAGGGCCTCGGTGAAATGACTTCCAGATTAACTAAATGATTTCCAGATTAACTACCATAGCACCACTTCTATATATACAAACCACAAAAACTAAAGGAATATTTCTCTCATAACCCCAAAATCTCAAAAATATTTAAAGTAAAAAGGAAATTTTATCAATGGCCACCCCTGCACCCTGCTACCAAGCAGGAAAGGAGGTACCCGCAGACTGATGAGATAGTGATTAAACAAAGTCTGAGGTGGTGGCAGTGAAGACAGCTCCACAGCACTTGCTGTCATGAGGCAAATTTTCATGAAGACACCAAATCTGGTAACATTGCCCCTACACAGCAGATCAACACACTTTGTCCAACCAAAGGCAAGAGCTTCTCCGGCTCTCGGGTCTCCACAGTGCAGTGTGGGGCAGCACTGTGCCTCGCCCCTGACACACTGAGAGATCTCAGTAATCCTTGGAGGAGCAGGCTGAGCTCACCTGGTATAAAGTTGGAGTCCAAAGCACAGGCTCTGCTCTCTGTGGTGTTACCTGTGCACTGGCTGCCCACAGGAAACAAAATGATGCACTGACGGACACGCAGCTGCAGGCCAGAGGAGTCACACTCGGACCACTCAGACCACTCGGACCAGCTGTCTGCAACAGGAAGAAAAGGAATGCAATTAAGTGCTTCAAGTACACCAAAAGAGAGGGAAATAGACTGCCTGAGTTATGGCAGAAGTTTTCATCACCACCTAGCAGAAGACAGCTCTTTTATTCCAATAAAACAAGTAATAAAACAGTTTGGCTTTGGCAAAAGTCTCTGAAATGTAGACTGTGAAGGTAAATTTGTTGTAGATGTATTCTGGTTTTGGCTTCTGCCATGGCCTTTGTGTATTTAAATAAGAAGCCAGAGGGATTGTGATTGGAAGAGTTTTAACCAGGTTGTTAATTCTGGTCTATGTGTTTAGGGTGGACAATGACACTGTTAGTTATGCATCTGATAGGCAGAAATGAGAGCTATGAGAGTATGTATTCTCTGACTGGTCTGAAAGAGGATGTTTATTTAACCACAGAAATAGTAGTAATATGCATGCAGTACTCTTTTTTCTTTCTTTCTTCCTTTTTTTTTTTTTTAATTGTGTCCATTTCTTTGCTGTAGATAGAAGGGATCTGATCAAGTATTCTTACCTTCTCTTCCCCATGCAGTTCATTATCATCATCTATGGTTCTCTGTATTCCTTCCTTGCCTATGTAGCTTTCATTAAGACATTTTTATTTCATGCCTGTGCAATCTCAGAATTGGCTCAAATGAAGTGAATTGATCTCATTCCCATGAGGTGTTCTGAGTTTACTGAGCTCAGCTCTCTTATAATTCAAGCATAAGTCTTGCTTTCTTAGGAGTCTTCTGAGTTTGGAGCATATGGTAGAAGACAGAGCTCAGTTACACATTTTTCTTTCTTCTGCTGGCATTCTCACTGAGATATGGTTTGATATGCATTAAATAGCCCTAGGATGCCAGACCAAGCTTATTTCTACTGCAAAATTTTAATGGATTTTACATCATTATGAAGCAAATTTACAAATTTCATTTCACATCAAAAAAAAAGTACATATTAAGCTAATTTCCCTTAAAGTTAGATTGAAAAATATAGAAATTGGTGAATAATTTTGAAAATTCATGAATGTTTTATACACTTCTGTGGATCAGGTGGAAAGTCAGGAAAGTCTTGCAATTTTTTCAAAATCACCTTCATCTAAAATTTAACAGATTATGGCAGGAATATTTGAGACTCCAGTTTTGAGAAATGTCAAGCAATGTCAAGATACTTCCTATCACAGTGCTGGATATTCACTTCCTAGCTAATAGTATGGTAACAAGAAGTGGATGGACTAGATAGATGTGACTTTAGCACAGAAAATCTCAAGCAGTGATCCTGGGACCATTTTCAAGACAGTAGAAAAGTGCTGGTTAGAGACAACAGCAACCAGCCCTGGCAGTCTGTTCAGATGCACATCACAATTTCTGGAGTTGCTACAGAATAGATGTACTCAGCAGCTGGAGTGAGAACCTAGATATTGATATTTAAGTTCCTTGACAAGTAGACAATGTCAAACAGTAGGATCTTGTTATTGCAAGGAGCAAGAACACTCTGCTCTGTCCTTTGGCTGTTCTGTTTCATAGGGGAGGTCCTCCAAGGACCTCATTTGCAGAGTGGGTAGTATGAGCATGAAGGTAGATGATATAATATAGTTGGATCCCAATTTGGATGACTGGAGGGCTGAGGAATAGGGGGGGAAGATGGGAAGAAGAAGAAGATTCTATTTTATTTCCCATTATTCTACTCTGATTTGATTGGTAAGAAATTAAACCAATTTCCCCAAGTTCAGTCTGTTTTGCATGTGACAATAACAGCTGAGTGATCTCTCCCTGTCCTCATCTCAACCCATGAGCCTTTCAATTTATTTTCTCTCCCCTGTCCAGATGAGGAACAGGAGTGATGGAGCGGCTCTGAGGGGCACCTGATGTCCAGCCAGGCTTAACCCCATCCTGCAGGTCAAAATAATATGAAGAGACTATTTATAAAAGCTTGCAAATTGTCAGTTCTAGAAAACCAGTGGTAGAAAATAAATGTGCAACAAGAGAAATAGCTACAATACTAGCACAATCAACATGCTGGTTCTGACCTTTTAAAGATGCCTTTAGGATCCCAAGACAGCTGTGTACCTTCTACATAAAAATATACACTATTTGTCTTGTAAAATCAAATCATCGACTTATTTCTATGTTTGGGGTTATTTAAACACAATACAGAGTCTTGCATCTGCTTTAATTTTGACAAAGCAGGTACTTTTATTCTGCTGCAGTGCCTAGAAGAGGAAATTAACTTAAATTGTAGTTCAGCACAGGTAATAGGATCCATAAATTCAAACTCCTGAGGCTTGTGCTTTCGCATGTACAGCCTCATCATCTGAGCAGAAAACCTTTACTGTGAAGTCTAGGAGCTTTCAGTGAAGCAAATAATACTGTGTGGCATCAGGGCTCTTTATTTCCTTTTCTGTTGTCTGTAATTGATTAATCAGAAATAAATGAAAAAAAAAATCCTCACTGTCTTTTCACTAATTATTTTATCTACTTTTGTGTGGTTTTATTCTCTACCTCTCACTTAAATTCTCTGAAGAAAAAAAAAAAAGTTACCTTCAATATGGGTCAAAAGGCAGAGTCAAAGATACAGAAAAAGTCACGATCCATAATACTTTACAACTAGCAGGAGTGCTGAGACATTTCATTTATTAAGTACTCCAAAGTCATTTAAAAAGATGAAGTCCTTGCTCCTTAACATCCAAAGCTGAAGAAGGTATTTTACAAAGACCATTAAGGTTTGCCCTGTGCTTTATATGAAAACAGGGCAAACATTATCTACTTAAAGGACCTTGTAATAACATTTGTTGTTGAATATTAACCTCAGCAATTTGGTTGCTGTGAATTTTTACTGTTAAACAACTGCACTTCTTTGTGATACTGATACTGAAAGTCTCCCAGGGAGTTTGCATGATTCACTTCAAATCTTATACAATTTTAACGAATCCAGATCTGGAAACTGGCAACTCAAATTTTAATTTTTAAAGGGAGAGGAAGGAGGTGGTGTAGTCTAGGCTATATCTTGATATTACTGGATTTACAGTGCTTGTAGCATGTAAGAGCTGATAGTGTGCTTAATAAGGGACAAAAATGATTTGTTCCTAAACAACAGATCAAGAAGCATTATGTTGCCTAACTGTGAATGTCTTATTCAGTGGCACACAGGGAAGCTGCATGAGGTGATCTGCCATACCTGGACACGGCTGTGTGTTGCAGAGTGCTTCTTCAGTGTGCAGCCCAAGGCAGATATCTCCTCCATATGCTGGTGCTGGGTTTGTGCAGGAACGGGTTCTCATATAATGCCCTCCTCCACAAGTTGCTGAGCACTTTGACCAAGAGGACCAACAAGACCAGCCTCCATCCACTGAAAAGACACAAAATGTCATATTGTTCCAAGTTAACGTGAGACATAACATAATCAATGTTTCCCATATTCTGTGGATCTCATTTGTGGCCCACTGAAATTATTGGACATTGTTAAGTGCTGCTGAACACAGGCACACAAATTTAATATTATTACAATGCAATTTAATTTACATATTTTAAGAGCCCCTGGTACACTTGAAAATATTATGATGAAGTAAAATTTGAGAGTTTGTTTAGCAGAAGTATTATAAGCTCAAAGAACATTTTTATTCATCAATTAAAAGTTAGCCCAATAATAGTAAAAGAGAGAATGAAGAATCTAGATTTTCTTTTACAAGCCCGTGGAGACTCCTTAAACCTTAACCCATTTCAACTGATCTAACTCGGTTTTAGAATTTGATGGGCTGATATTATATTACAATCTTAATGCAGCCTTAGCACAGGTGCCAGCAGCAGAGCAATGGCAGTAGTTCAAAAAAGCAACAGATGAATGACAAAAAGAAATTGCCACTTAAACAGAGTCACAGAATCAGCCGGCTTGGAAAGGACCATTCAAGTCATCAAGTCCAACCCTTGACCCACTACCATTGTGGTTACCAGACCATGGCACTGAGTGCCACATCCAGGCTCTTCTTTAAAACCTCCAGGGATGAAGAATCCACCACCTCCCTGAGCAGCCCATTCCAATATCTGATCACCCTCTCTGTAAAGAATTTTTTCCTAATATCCAACCTAAACCTCCCTTTTCTGACACAGGCTGTGGAAGAATAAATATTTATATTTTTTTCCTCCCATTGGTATTTACTGATTCAAGTATGCCAAACTGTTCTTCAGTCTGAGTTTTCTGACTTCCTCTGAAACATAGATTGGATTTCAAGGGACCCCAGTTGTCAGATGGCTCTCAGTGCATGGCCACTGGACAGGTTTCTAATGAAAGTTCATCACATTTGCCTGCACTGGACTGGCTCCTTTGTGTCTCTTTTCTTAAAGCTACTGCTGCAGGATGTATTTCTGGCATTTATGGACATATTGCAGCCCATCTGTCAAAGGCTTCCTATCTGCAGCCACATGACAAAGTCAGATGTACTTCTCCCAGGGACAGCATACTCTCTGCAAAGAATCTCTGTATTTTTTTCAGTCTCCTTTTTTCTGGGGGGAGGGGAACTCCCCCACAGAATACTAAACTTTCAAAATGTTCATATCCTACAAAAAAAAAAATATTAATTTTCAAACCTCTTGAAGTGTTAGCATTTGCCTTCTTAATAATTAAGGAAGTGATTTGCCATATCTGCAACTGATTAAAAGAAATGGTGGTTAGTTCAGCTGACACTATTAGATGAGACCCTAAATATAAGAAAGGCAATGTGCCAGTGTTGCTTTTTACCATTCAGCCTCTCAAGAAGTAAACCAGTTTCCACTGGTTTATTCAAATTATTTATGGTTTATTCATAATTATCTCTTACCAATAAAAAGGAAGGTTCCAAATCTGAAAAAAAATTAATTTCCAATGAAAATATCTCTGCAGTATTAGTGTTGAAATTCTCTCTTGGAGATGTAGAACAATAAAAAATATTAATTTTCTTTTGGTAACACTGTATATCACAAATGTACTTAGTGAATCAAGCAGAAAAATTTCTATGCACAGGCTGCAGCAGTGAGAAAATAAGCTAGGAGAATGCAGTTATTTTGATAGTGAAACCTACATGTGCATTTCTTTAATGTCATTTCTGATACAGTGTACCCTCAGGTTTTCAAGTGCTAATCAAACAGGTAATTTGCTAGTGTATATGTACGGCTATTAGCTAATCCTGTAGGTGAAGCTGTTGCATACATATAATTTTATTATCTGGTCCTATAAATCAAAAAAATATGGATTTAGCCCTTGTGTGCTAAGCAGAGTAGTTGTAAAAACTTATGCAACTAGTGCATCTGGCCTTTGATTAGCCTAATTGGACAGATAGGATTAATGGAATCGGGTACTATATTCTCAGTAATGTAAATAAAATATTTCCATTATTAAAGAATTCTATGATTCCTCATTTTTCCAGGATATATTTGTCAGCCAAATCATCCAGCTACAGAGATTTATGAAAAATTTTATATGACTGATCATAAATAAATACTGCATCTTGGTAGTGTGTTTGACTTGTTCTCTTACTAATATTTTTTTTGCCTGAACTGATTCTGCTAATGTAATATCATGCAAGAACATACCTAAGAAAGCCACAGTTTATTTTGTCTTCAGTTCAAGTGAAATACACAATGCAATTTCATAATGATTTCAAGACATGGTAACTTTTATTCAGAATGTAAGGATGTAGGTTTTTTTTTTTCTTTTCTTTTTGGTTTTTTTTTGTGCAAATAAAAGCAGAAGCTGCTACCTAGGCTAGTAACTTAATATAATATTAAGGCTTTACTTTTCCAAATACTCCATTTCTTTCTTTTTTTTTTTTTTTCTTAATCTAAAGCAATCCTTGACTAGCTCAAATGAAATGTCAAAGGCATTCCTGCTGCAGGGTATTGGCAGAGACAGAAAGACTGCATAAGATTGCCTGTACAGAAGACAAATTGTCTGCAAACATTACCTGTGGCTTAGCCACTGTAAGGGAAACATTGACCCCCCCCACACTTTTTACTTACTTTTCAATGGACCAGAAAAAGAATTACAAATGCACATGCATTTGAAACTGCCAGCTGCCATCTATCTAAAGGTGGTGGGGACCACAGAGACTGATTTGATTGTCCACAACCACAGTGACCATGGCTGTACTGTAAGACCTCATTTTTAAAAGGAGAAGGGGGTCTGGGGAGGATGGGACAGGACAGATATGACAGCCAATGCAACCTTCAACTTGATCACGGTTGAACTGGACAGTGTGATTGTAGCTGTTTTTTCTTAGAGACTGTTTACTGACAGGCTGCCTTCCTAGATCTCTAGCCCTTTCAAGGACTATCATAACTACCTCTTCTATTTGTCTTCAGAACTTCTCAGCAACAGAGGATGATAAAGCATCATCATGGTTAAATCAGATCAAAGGAGTGGGTATTTACCGCTTGAGTTTTTACAAGACCTAAATAGAGCTCTGTGGTTTCTTTCATCTTTCTTTAAAGTTGCTTAGCAACACAGCACCATCTGTTTTTTTTTTTTCTTTTTTCCTTTTGTCATGGAGTCCTTAATGTTATTTCTGCTTCTTATAGGAGGAGAAAATATACAGCTGCAAGGAAAGTTCCAGTCACTACACATTTTTTTTACATAACAATTTTGTAGAGCTGTTGGGCAAAAGAAAGTCATTAAAGCAGTTCCACAATGAAAGAGACAAAGTGTCTTTACATTTTCTGAAAATTACTGAGGTCAGTCCCTTCTGAAAGAAGGCAGTCTTCAGCTAGGTAAAACAATGCTCCTTCCTTTCTACTAAAGCTAACAACTTTCTGCCTACTGGCTGTTGCTGTGGTTAATAAGTATTTTGTCACCATCATGAAAAAAAAAACCATAACAAACATAAAGATGTAGCAGAGAAAAACAGTTACAGAAATGGGATCTCCTGGGGACATGATAAAACATTCACACTACTGAAGAATTACAAGACACAGGTAAGTAAACTGGACACTCTGCTATGCACTTTGGGCTTTACAAGGATGTCAAAGGAAGCACAGGCAGCCACACTGACCTCACCTTTGGTGAGAGTGCAGATAAGATTTCAGGCTCTTTCATATACTGTCTGGTCTCATTTCAAACAACAACAAATCTTTGGGTGCTTTTCTGGTGTATGCCTGTAGGTTTATAACTTTTCACATTCATCTCTTCGAAGGAGTGGCAAAAAAGAGTAAAAAATGTTGAGAGGTCGGTCTTTTCTATATGCATAAAGGAGTAAGTACAAATTAGAGGGGTAGCAGTACTTTCTAAGCAAAGAAATGCAGATGAAGTGCTTTCCAGAGGCTGAGTAAAAAGTTAAATCTAGGGGCACTGCATTTTTGGCAGCCTACAGGCCCAAGAGATTACTCCTCTCTTCCAGCCACCTGAGGATCATCCCACTGAACATCACTTAGCCTAATCCCATGGGACACTGCTCCATGTTTCAGTGTGGGAAAGAGCAGTTTTTTCATCATAGTTTGCAAAGGTGGCTTCTTATTTCTGTGATCCTGCAGATATCTTCCATTCATAAAAGCAATGCTGGATGAAAAAAACCAGTCAACATTGTGCCATGCAGAAATACGAAAGGCAAATTAATGTTTCTAAGGAAAGTACAACAAAATCTAAGGATCAAACCGAGTGTAAGCCTGTAACTAAGACACCTACATTAGAAAATCAACAGTTGCTTCCAAAGGGCAGGAAGTTCAGCCCTCCCCTCACTGGCTACAGGAGCATCCCAGAGAGACCCATGGATGTGGAGAGGTGAGCTTCAGCATCCTCAGAGTCAAACTGATCAGGGTAATTTTCCCCCCAGATTTAGGAAGCTAATATAGGACAACTGTTATCTGTTCCTGTAATTAGATGCTTGTTTCCTTGTAGACAAGAATGAGTGGAAGGCAAACAAAAGAGAGGGAAAAAAAAAAAAAAAGCAATAATGAAGAAAAAAAACCAACCAAGCAGTAGCTGGCTTTAGGGGATGAATACATAACTTAAACAGCTTTTAGAGTTTTGCATATACAAAACTTTATTGCTATTAGCACAATTTATTAACAATTATTATTTATTCAGTTCCTCTTAGCCAGTGTCATAATTAAACCAAACTAAAACTAACATAACAATCTGAAACATAAAATCCAAAAATATTGTCATGATGTATCAGAATTTCAAATCTTTCCCTTTGATCCATCACTATGCTCTGAGAAAAGGGACGAGAATCTTCTGTAACTCGTGATACTCAGTGGTGCACATGTTGCTATGCCTTAAATTCCCAATTAAGGTACATTGGCCAAAAGACTAAAGGAGAAGGCAAGAAGAAGCAAAATGGAAAAAAAAATAAGAAAAAGTTGTCTTTTCCTACAGTAATAACTGAAGACGTGTAATAATGGGAACTAGGATGGAATTACTTATAGAGTCATAGAATTTTAGTGGTTTGAAGGGACCTCTAGAGATCATCTAGTTCAACCCCCTCCTGCCAAGGTTTATGTTTCATTATTATTATTTTCAGGCAAACAATTCTTTTAGTTAATAAATACCTGTAATTTTTATAAATTTGCAGAATTTACCATTCAAGAAATGCTTCTCATCATCTATTTATCTTCATGATGTAAATATCTTACAGGCCCCAAAGGACAACAAAATCCCAATATGTCTGATTACAGATTCCTTTCTTTTCATGCTGACCATGTGTTAGTAACCCAAATAAAACAGAAATGCCAGTGTGCATTCACAGATCCTTTCCATAGTTATTGAGGCTGTTCTGTGCTTGCCAGCTCAACTCTATTCACTACATCTCTGACCCATGAAAAAGGAATTGAGGCACCAGGCCAGAGCATAATTTGCTAGTGCAAGACAATAGTGCAAATTCTGCTGCCTCTTAAAAGAGTTTGGCCACAGGGAAACTGAGTACTGGGAACAGACCTTACCCTACCCTGACTCCCAAACTACTTTTACAGATTATCTGTGAGCTTGCTGGTTAGTTATAGGCAAAATTGTATGAAGGATCATTTTCAAAACTTGTACAATACAGAAAAATCATATTCCTGGGCCTGGGTACAACTGCTGACAGTTTTTTGGTACTGTTCAATATACGTTCAGCCTTCAAATAGTATGGATGAAAAGTAATCTGTCTGGTGAGTGCTACCAATCTGCACGTGAATGGACGTTCATTCAGTATTTTTTTAAAGTTCTGGGATCCCACAACATATTTACCATACATTAATGGCTATTAATATTTTAATAAGTATATTTAAAATGATGCTGAAAGACAGACATGGAATCATAGAGTCATCTGGGTTGGAAAGGGCCTCTGTGATCATTACGTCCAACCCTTGATCCAGAGAGATCCAAGATCCAAGATTTTCATTGTATCTGTGCTTCAGGGCACTCAGTATCTTCTAGAATGACACTGAGACCAGATTAATTGAGCTAGAAGCCTAAAGTTCTATTGACTTCCAGCATGACTTTTATATTGCTCAGTGTATTTCTTCATATCTTCTAACTTTTTCAGCACTTTCCATCATAAGGCCTTGATCCTGTCTTCAATAAGCAGAACAGGGAGCAAAGCAGAACCTGAGCCTGCACCAGCAGAAAGGCTACTTTATGGCTGCCATCTCAACTTCTCCTATTAACCAGAATATTTCTCAAAGGCTAATGACTGAAGTGTAAAGAAATGGTTCCATGCCAGCAAGGAGCAGGTGAAGTCCTCACCCTGAGGGAACTCAGGTAAATCTCAGAAAGCATCAAGTTATTCTTTCATGCATTTTTATTTTTATTGCTATGGCAATTCCTTTCTGGTCTATGTCAGAACAAAATCTTGTCACATTCCTTAGTGTTTCTGTCTGCACCTCACTTACATAGGCAGGAATGAACTATGCAGAGTGCCCATTTTCTCCTTGATGCTCACAGTGCCAAGAAGGGCCTGATGTGTTCACTCCTGAGACTCTATCTACAGCCTAGCCCATGCGAGGATGGTTCTGTCAATACCACAATGAGATCTGCACCTACACCAACTTTTCTCACCAATACCTGCAAGGGCTGTGTGACCAAAGCCTAACAGGGACATTTTAGAAACTCACTTGACTAGCAAGGGTAAGAATTACTTTATACAGCTGTCCTAAATCTAAGCACCCAGTAAAGGAAATCTGGTTCCTAGTACAGTGGTTAACAAGAAGGTTGAGAAGTGATCCAACTTCTCGGTTGGATCCAAGTGGTTTCTTTTGCTGATTTTCAATTTCCCTGCTGTGGGTTTGGCCAGTTTTCTAATCATGGGCCCAGTCCAAAGGTTCTTCACCCATGTATTTTTTATGAGTCTCCTTTTTTGATGAGGTCTCATGAATGTCATCCTAATAGATGTTCATGTTTACCTAACAATTTAACTTTCCGTGACTTTCATTAAAAATTGAGAGACTTCAATCAATTTTGTCAGTATGTTTCTAATAAAAATTATTCCCTTTCGCCAAATTTATAATCATGTCTAATTTATGGATAGGCTTTATTCTGTGATAATTTCTTACTCTCCCATGTCTTTTTTTTTTTTAAAGTTATTTAATTACATCTACTGCTTGCAATGTTTTCCCTTCAGATTTGTCTGAGATCTGACTTAGCTCCTTACATTTCTTCTTAACTACTGGCAAGTGGTACTTCCACAGCTGAGGAACTCCGTGATTCCTTGCAGGCTATCATATATCCCAATACCTCATTTAAGCTCTGCATCTTTAATCAAATTTACTTTGCATTAAAATAAAATTTAAACTTGTCTCTGAAGAAAGTTATAAGATATATTAGGATACTCCTCTTGCTTCAGACAGGCCCACCTCGTTTTATATCAACTGATCTTTAAAAATATTTTCAAATTCAGAGACAGTAAAAGAGGAAATAATTTTTATATAAAGTACAATATCAAGTTCTGCCTTACAACTTCATTTATATTAGTTCTAGGTATTGGCTAACTCATAAATAAGAAGGGCTTCAACATCACATTTATGTTTTCATAACTATCTGCATTACTGGTTGGAACAGTTCCCTTCAAAAAAATATAACTGTACTAACTACAGAGCTATTTAAAATTTTCACTTCTGAAAACCCTCAACTTACTTTAACTGTGAAAAAAAGAAAAATTCAACAATGATGAAGACAGCACTTAATTTAAGAACCAACTACAAGGGATGACCAAGAAATCTGGTCCTGTTTTATAGACAATCTGGGACAAGGCAATGAAGGTACTTCAAGTTACTACAGCATGGTAATGCAAACAGATACCTTAAGGCTTGAAAGGCACTTGCAGGCAGTGTCTGATGAAGAGGTTCCCTTTGGAAGTGGGAACAGATGAGGAGGTGCTATGTTCTATTTTCTTTCACCTACTACATGAACGCTTGAGGAGGCTTGAACATAAGTGCAATGGTCTCCTAAATCTTTGACCTAACTCATTGTTGTCAGCCTTCAAATTATTTCACAGATGAACAATGCAGCCACATGGAATGGAATTCTTTATAATTTATTATCCAATAAAAGCAAAGTGTTGTGATTGCAGTTCAGGAGCTACCGGATTAGAGCATGCACTAAGGCGGTGCAAATGTGGAGAAAATTTGTGCCACAGTTTTATAATTCTCTACCAAGTGTTGGGTTTCTGATGATTCCCTTTCATCTCTCTCTCACACTGTTTGATGCAGAAAAAATGGCCACTCTTCACTGATAGTGTGTCTCAGCTCAGAAAGAAGCATATAATCTCTTCCCTTGATCTCCTTAGATACTCATTTTGCTCCATAGAGAAGCCACACAATGATTATCTAAAGATATTTTCCTCCTCCTTGGATGCAGCAAGAAAATTTCAGCAGAAAGTGCTGTGCCCAAGTGTCTCTTTCAGAACCTCAATGGCACAATGGGCTTTAACCTAAACTGGAGCAGGGATCCCCAGTAGAAATTTCCTTTGGATCTGCCAAGCAATTCTACTGTTCCCGTTAGCCATAAAGATGCAGGGAAGTTTGCTTTCACTAAGCAGCCAGAATGCTCACAAAGCTGCTGGTTTTGAGGAATATCTGCCAAAATATACTGCTTATGTTGAACTCAAGATGGAAGTTTTTCGAGGAACTGTGTCTGCCTGAAAGAGAAGCCTTTGCACAGATCTACTGCCTGGATTCTGATGCAGAGGACAGTGACTGTCAAACAAAGCTAACAAAGCTTAGGGAAAGCACTGCAATGAAAAGATCAGATATAGGACTCATACTAAAAAAAAAGTGTTCATGGTTTAAGGAATACAGTTTTGTAACCATGAAGACACATATGGATATAAATAAATACACATACACATATGTTTTCTTCCAGTAATAACATATTATATGCACGTTGTCATAGCAAACCTTCCGGTCCATACTTAAACAGATGCCAAAAGCCCTAAGTCTTCAATAAAATATGCAGCACTGTTGAACATAATTAATACAATTAAAAATGCATGAAAGCTCATTTCTGAATTTACTTGTTGATAGTGGAAAGAACTGAGTCTCTCAGTCATCCTACTTCCTCTCTATGGTTTCATACCTTTAATTCTTTCTGCCTATTCCAATTGCACTTGCTTCTCTTCCTGTGTTCTCTTATATCCTTATCCTTTCTTTTTTCACAAAGTCTCTGACAAGCCCAAAAGCCTCTGAATGTGGATGTGCTTTATGAAGGGTAAGAGGTGACAAATAATTTTTTTTTTCTAAATGTCTCATACAACAATGACTTATAACCCAAAGTACTTTTGTGAAAACATATATGTTACTTGTAATCTTTTTTATAGAATCATAAAACAACTTTCAGTGAAGGAGAAGCTCAAAATTCCAAGAATAATCTTTATGGCTTTTTGAGATACCAGTCCTAAACCTTGTTTGCTAGAGGATCTACACTCAAAAGTTAGCACAGATTTAATGCCAGCAACCGACGTGATGTAAATGATGTCTTCCATTTAAAGAAAGACTAAGTCAGATTTCTCATGTCTTGCCAAATTTCTTCTGTCCTTTTTCTCTGACTATTTTACATATTAAAATTATATTTTTACCAAGTCTCATAAGAGAAAAAGACATATCTGTTAATACTGTTGACCATAAAGTGAACGACATCACTTGGAAATCTTACCAAATCTACTTACATTATAAAGGCAAATTAGAGATGCAGTTTATTGAAAATCCAAACCAAACCTCAGAACCACAACCAACTGTTGCAAGATTTAAGATGAGTTATTTTATTTTCACATACTTCTCTTATTTCAACTGACTCTTACCTGGACAAGGCAAAATGTTGCATTCCTGATACTCTAAAGAGGGGCCGAGGCAAGGGAGTCCTCCGTACTTGGGCTCAGGATTGCTGCAGACCCGTTTGCGATTCCGGATCCCTCTACTGCAGTCACGGCTGCACTGAGACCATGGAGACCAGGGTGACCAGGCACCATTGATGGTATGAGCAGAGTATCGGCCAGAACGCAAGAAGTCCCCTGATAATCCTAATAAAATAACATTTGTAAAAAACAATAGTGAATTAAAACAGTTATCTCACCCCGAACCAACCTCTTCCTCTTCAAAGTTATTCCTAGGCTTCTACTATTAATATGACTGGGAGATTCATATATAGTCTCAAAATTCAAGCCCGGATTTCCATAATAGAAATTTCATAATCACTTGCACAGAAGAAAATTGAAGTCTTGGGTCCAACTCTTTAGATAAAGCTTTACAGTTGTATTGACTGAACTAAACTCAGTTTCATCTACCAAAGGATTATAAAAATTAGCTCTCTCTTGCATAGGAACTGTCATCAGAAAATCTTCAAATACATTACATACAAATTATTGACTCTGTTCTAGAGAAAGAAGGTGGCACAAAAGGCAGGACTGAGCTCCCTGTGACGAGTCACTGAGGCAGCTCCTTTGGTTCTACTGCAGGGCTCTGCTCACTTGATCTATTTATCCTGCCTACACTAGTTCTTGATGTGCCCAGAGGTTCACGAAGGTCCCAGAAAGCAAAGCACTGTACTCAATCACAGTCAGACTTTAGAAAGTGTACAGCAATAATTCCACAAAGTCTAGTGAAACTGCCTTTTCATGAAGAGCAATTTTTTGCCACTTTAAAAAACAGTTTGTTTCTCACCAAGTTGAAGCTGTGGTTCTAAACCACATATAAACTGTGGAAATCAGCCTTTTAGAGACGCAAAATAGAATATTTCCTTGTTAAAAGAATGATCCTGCTAGTGGAAAATATATTTTCTAAGGGAGGTTATTACTAAGAAAAAGCTTTAGATTAACCAGCAATGGAGAGTGAAGCCCACTATTTATCAGTAAAAGGGAACACATAGAATCTTGTTTAAAGAATACAACCAATATGCCTGGATGCAGTCTTGGGTGAAGTTCTATTAATCTGCAGTTAATCTGAGCATTTGTATCACTTTCAGCCTTGGTGCTGACTCCCTGAACTGCACGCATGTCATCTTTTGTCAGCACACCACCAAACTCACTCATGAGCTGTAGTATTATATCTGAGCATCACTACTAAGAATTTCTAGAAACACTGCTAGCATTGCCTACTGTTGCCAAAGCAGCTCTCCTCTCCCAGTGCTGCCATGATGGGAAAATCTGCAATCTATGGACTGCTGTTATTATTACAAATACTTATTGAAGTACTTGTGATGAGAGAGGGTCACGTGAATGGCACCTAAAGATCAAATTATGTGCCTGCATGCCTATTCTAGAGCTTCAGTAGTGCTACTACAAGTAAAGATGAATGGTATCAACAGCTGAGAAATGCAGGAGATTGTTTGCAGCTTCAACTCCATTCTTAAGAAATTGTTTCATGCCCTACCCACGAGCACAGGCACTGTGGTACTATCAAATGGAGCTAAACAGACAGATGTACTGAGTCATGTACCAAAAAATGCTACAAGTAATCCTGCAAAGAGGCTGCCTGACAGAAGTCCTGGACAGAACAGGACCAGTGCTCTGGATAACCCGAATGGAGGAGCCTCTCATTCATTGTGTCCAGTACCGAAGCAGTGATGCCATATTTCTACCTGTGCTTAGAGCATTAGCAATACTGCTAAAATTCTGCTCTGAGATGTACATTCACAATCATTCAAAGTGAATAACACATCACACATTTCTATTGTACACTTAATAACAACCACTGAGACTGGAATGGTGATGCAAAAACACAGAAATACTTGTAATAAGAAACTGTTAAAATTAATTTAAAAACCCCAGAAAAACATCGATATAAAAATAACTAAAAAAGAGTTTACAGAGAACAACTATTTCTCTCCTGCTGAGCCAGATCCGATTACACAGATATTAAAAGTAGCATTTAAAGAAACATTCATTCATTCAAATCAAAAAAGGGAGCAAGTACAGAGAAACAGTATGGGAATTATGAATACAGGTCCACTTTTCAGCTCTATAAGAGCTTCTTCATGCACTTTTTTAACACTTCAGTTATGGACATGCCCATGTTATGCATACAAGTAAGACTGAAATAATAGCATTTTCTTAATATTAGAATTTAAAATTATGGGGTTTTTTATTTATCCAATTAACAGCAACACAATGGAAAAAGTATTGAACAGACCAGACTGTCTGTCATTTTCTTCATAAAACATTGCAACATGAATCACTTCATACCAGTACGTGGACATTCTGAGGACATTTTTTCAGGATAGGTGTAGCTTTTTGAGTTCTAAGGGAAGTATACGATCTCATTTGAAAATATGGTGTCAGATTTCTTATGATTAGAATTGGAGAGTGGGGAGGGAATTCTAAGTGAAAGCTCTGAGGTACTTTAGTTTAGAAGAATATTCTCAAGTATCTTTTCTGTGTGGAGTCTGGCTCACAGCAAGTGTTCCCCTGTGTTTTCTTCTTTGGAAAGCATTAAAAAATTTATTACAGGGAGCAATCTTTTTACAGTTTTACAGTAATTCATACAGTGTCCACAGAGGGGCTGTTAGAATTTTCTCTTCAGACTGCACATTGAAACTGCACATTGAAAAATTAGTATAATGGCACTAACGACACTAAAAAACCCAAGATCAGTTTACGTCCTGGAAATAGTGTGATATATATTGCTTCAACAACCTTATAGCTGTCTACAATGAGGTGATGAAGTTCATGTAGGAAGGGAGAAAAGTGGATGTTACTCATCTCAACTTTACCAAGAGTTTTGACACTGCCTCCCATAGAGAAATCAACAGAGTGTGAGCTATGTTAGTGGAGGGTGTACTGGACTGAAAAGTCACTGAACAACTGGGCCCAGGGGGTTATGACAATAATCACGTGAAGCCCAGCTGGAGGAAATCTACTAGTGGTGTACAACACAGGTCAGCACTGGATCCAATCCTCTTTAACATCCTCATTAATGGCCAGGACAAGGGGGCAGAGTGCACCCTTTGTCTCACCACAAATTCTTGTCACACAAGAATTTCTTCCTAATGTTTAATCTAAATCTACCCTCTTTTGGTTTAAAACCATTACTCTTTGTTCTATCACTACAAGCCCTTATGAAATGTCCCTCCACAGATTCCACAGGCTCCTTCAGGTACTGGAAGGCTGTTACAACATCTCAGAGGCTTTTCTCCTCTAGGCTGAACAACCCCAACTCTCTCAGCCTGTCTTCACAGAAGAGGTGCTCCAGCACCCTCCCCCAGACCTGCTCTCACCAGCACACATCTATCTTGTGCTGAGGACTCCAGAGCTGGATACAGTACTCCTTGTATACCCCTGGGGTCCCACAAGAGTGGAGTAGAGGGGCAGAATGACCTCCTTTGACCTGCTGGCCACCCTTTTTTGATGTAGCCCAGGATACGATTGGCTTTCTGGGTTGCAAGTACACATTGATGGCTCATGCTGAGCTTCTTATCTACCAGCAAGAACAAGGCCTTTCCCTTTGTTTTCAGAAAGCCTATGGCTGACTTGAAGCACTGTTAATGACTAGGATTCTGCTCATAAGTTTACCAGCAGGATCATTTTCAGCTGTTTAGAAGTTGTACTCAATGAACTGCTGAACATTGAGACTAGAAAAGGGAATTCTACTATTTAATCCTAGTACAACTTAAAAGGCAGCTGTACTTCCCTAACGTAAAAAACTTCCACAAGTAACAACAAATACTGCAAAAAGTTCAGTAAAAGAAATTGTAGGCATTTTGTGGACAAAATAGCCATCAACTTCTAAAACTTGAGAAAAAAAAAAGATATGAACTGATGTCAGAAGACTGTTGTCATAAAGCCATAAAGACTCATAATTGTTTATGCTTTGTTCAATATGGGTTTACAGAGATATTAGCACTGCTTCACTGCTGATTTACACTACACTTAGCAAGCATGTATAACAGAAATATTGTATAATTACATTACCTAATTCTGATCTAAGCCAATGTGATTTGATAATTTCAAAGTAATTTTTGAAAACTTTTTGGCCTAATTGGAACAGTCTTATAACTCCACTAGCAATTAATCCCGTTTCAGACATGCTATCATGAAGTCACTTGCCCTGACTAGTATAGCAGAAAAAAAATATCATCCTTTGCAAAACTCTGTAATGCAACTTTGATTGGCCTGATTCTTCTCAAAGACTGCAACACTGGCAGCTGAGTTCAATTAATTTATCTTAAAAGCAAAGATCTAACAAAGCACATATATTTATAATTCTCTGGTCTAGCCTGTAGCTAAGAAATACAGCTCTAAATAAGAGAGAAGTAGCAGTGACACCTGATAAATTATATTACTTGACTGATTTATGCCTTATGCCCTCCTGTTCAAACCTAACAAAGAAAACTCAATTATCCAAGCAGTCTAGGTTCATGACTTTGGGGAAAGATGATCTGGAGCCAAAATTGAAGTATCCTGAATAATTTCTAAATGACACCATGAAAAAGTCTTTGAAGTGCAGCACGTAAGAAGGATAAGCAAAGACTGTTTCAGTGTTGCCACTTGCTGAAGATATTCTGCAAGTATTTGATGATATCATTGAATCATGGAACTTATATACCTTCAGGCCGGCCTACATATACCCATGGGAATATACCCACATAACTTAGAAAAAATGTTATAAACCTTAAAATCTTACTTGTTAACATTTAAATATTAAAATTCAAGGACAAACATTAATGCAATGCAAAGATAGCATATTAAAAAAAAACAACCCACACAGATGGAATATGTTATATTACTACATGAGCTTTCTCTTGCACTTAGCCTTTCTGTATTTAAATATTTAATGCCAAAGTATCACTGTAGAGTTGTTATTTGTCATTTAAATGTGAATTTATTTTCAAATTCAATCCTAACTTGCATAATTCATTTTGGTTTTATCTCAGAATAGCCTGGTTTAGGTTCAATAAGACAGTATAGGAGATGCCATTTCAACATACACTCCTGACTACAGGACATTACTGATTATCAGCATCTGTTTTATTCTGTACTAAATTCTGACCACACTATAAATTTTGTGTGGGTAACAATGGATTTAATAAATCTCTTCACAAGAGAAAATGGTTACTAAAACAGTACTTCAGAAAAAATTATAGTCTGCCTTCAAAAATAACTATTGTTTTAAGTTTGGCATAAAAAAACAGTGATAACTGAGAATCTAAGTTCAGGTTTCTAGTTGCAATCTTCTCCTTTAAGGAATTACTCTCTTTTCATCCATCTCCCTGGGAAAAAAAGAAACAAACCAAAACCAAAAAAACAATAAAGACTCTTCCTGACTGACTGAAATCAGAAGGGCTGTCTGTTATATTGTTTTCTGAAGGCATTTTGGAAGCTAACCTCGTTTAACTTAGGCTATGTCAAATTCAAGTGTCTTGTCTAAAATCATGATTACTGTTTCCTTTGTGTATATCATGGAGAGAAAGCAGTACGTCTAGAGGGTGATTTGTGACCATTATATCAGACACTTATTTTTAGTTGGATCCCTCAGGGATGCTACCTGTCTTTGCTGATTGTAACGGAGTCTGGAGTTAGGTGAGGCAAACTCAACCTAACGTGGAAAAATCAGTAACCTCATACCATGTGAAAAGTTTATCCCAGATCAAATACTTCTGTTTTCCATACAATTCATTGTGCTTATATAGCAGATAATCCTATGGAGAATCACTAATATTGTTTAATGTAGATGTTTTAATATGCTTCATTAGCACACATTAAGGCCTAGGTGATGTAATTTCTAGACTTTTACTGCTGGGCTGTACAAGTATTTGCATCAAGATGTGAGACAATGTACATGCTCTCTTTCAATTTATTTGAAGAAATTGTCCTTTCCCTACCACTATCCCAAAACCCAGAGGCAGAGAGCAAAAAGTATTTTTCTTTCCTCAAACTCCAAATCAGAAAAGCGTGAACACAGGATGCAAATGCTAGTGTTTGGTTGATTGAGTGTCCTACCACACTCAGGAGAAGTCTAGAAGCTTTTTGGCAAGAAGTTCTACTTCTAAGCTCACACTGCAAAAAAAGTTTGCTTTGCTAGCATCTGACAGTGAAAGATGATTCTGTTTTAAAATGGCATGACTATAGCTGAGTAGTGGGAGATCACAGGTAATGAGAAAATTTCTAATAAATGGCTCTCTTATGCAAAGAACAGAGAACAGATCTTTGCAGAACACATCTTTGGTAAAGAGGTATGCTAAGTATACTGTACCAGTGCTAATCTTTTTATAAAAGGAAGCAAATTGCCACAGTTCAACATGACTATAATGAAAAGAATTTTCCACTTTATCCAGGCTCTGAGCAGGTGGAAGTAAGTTATTATGTTTCCTTGCTATCTGGCCAGAAAATTGTGATGGTGTCTGCTATAATTTCACCATTTCTCATTCTCCTGAGATCCTTCAGTTCCAAACATCACAGCTATGTTACAAGACTCATTATTCATGAAATTGTACTCCATGAAATCGAGGAGCAGTAGAGAGGTGGTGTGTTTACTCAGATTCAAACCTGGGAGCAGAAAAGTACTCCTGGATCCTGAAGTTTAGAGGCAGTTGGTGAGTTTCATCACATCAGCAAATCAAATTACTACCCCTCCTGGCCAAATGTTCCATCCATACTGTTCTGACATCCATAATCAGAAAATGCCTAAGCAAACAAACTCAAAATAAAACGTGGCTAAAGGAGACATAACAGTAACTCTTGCCAGAAACATACTGGTTAATGCAGCCACTTGGAACACTGATCAAGTTGGATCTTTCATTACAGAGTAATTAAAGACTCGCTTGTTAAAAAAGAATGAGCATGAATTAATGACAAAGATATCAGGGCACTCACTAGGAAGAATGGACAGATGTCTAATAGTTTCTGCCCTGTTGACTACTCAATATAAAGTATTTAAATAGTTTTGGAATTAGTCAGCAAAAAGCTTTTTCCCAGGTGAACATTTAAAATCACTGTGTAACAGGATCACTCCCATACATTGGTCCAGTGAGTGATTATTTCCAAATGAAGCAAAGCAGCAGCTTCAGCATTATGCAACAAATAAACTACAACATCAAGAAATTCAGGAACCTGATGTTCGGAAGTGAAATAAAATACTTCAAGTTAATCACTCTAAGAATACACCTGAACCCACATCCTTGTCTCTTACCTTGTCCCTGACTGAATGCTTTACTTAGCAAAATGTAGGCACTGCTACTTCTGACTGTATTCTATAAGAAAGAGTTAGCTTAGCCATTCAACTCCAGAAGAAGACAAGGTTATGACATGATGTCACGGTTTAACACTGTGGATTCGATGGCCTGGCACATTAGAGCCACAAAAGTATAAAGCCTTGGTGGACACTGGTGCACAGTGCACCCTAATGCCATCGAATCAGAAAGGCACAGACTCCGTCACTATTTCTGGAGTGACGGGGGGATCTAAAGAACTGACTATTGTGAAGGCTGATGTGAGCCTCACTGGAATAAAGTGGCATAAACACCCAATAGTGACTGGTCCAGATGCTCCGTGCATCCTTGGCATAGACTACCTCAAGGGAGGTGATTTCGAGGACCCGAAAGGGTACCGCTGGTCCTTTGGTACTGCAGCTATTAAGACTGAGAATGCAGAATGGCTGCATACTTTGTTTGGCCTTTCAGATAAATCCTTTGTAGTGGGATTGCTGAGGACTACAAACCAGCGTCTGCCAACTGCTAGAGACTGGTATGCAGAGCCAAGGACACAGAGGCCCCACCTGAACCCTCCTTTAGGGAGGAACGGACAAGATAGATGCCAGAATTGACCAAACAGAGTATTCCATCCCATATACGTCACACTCAGTATAAATTTGAGGCATCACGAGGGCCGAGCCAGATCTTTCCAGATCTTTTCCTGCTTCCCTTCCTTCACCCGGCATCCTGGAAGGATCCTGTCTGTTCATCTGCCTGTGGTCCTGATCCGTGCCAGCCCATATCTGTGTGTTCCTGCCTCCGGTTCCCAACTGCTGCCGACTCCAGGAGTCCAGCCTGGACTTTCCCAGGGCTGCCCTACAGCCTCGGTGGTGACGTGAGAGTTATTGGGGGAAAGGAGGGAGGAATGTGGTTTCCATTTTCCTGTATATTTGTATATATTTAGTAATTTTACCTATTTATCACTACTGTTTCATTAAAGTTGTGTAGTTTAGTTTCCAACCCATAAGTCTCTCTCCCTTATTCTCTCTCCTTTCTCTATCAAGGAGAGAGAGATTAATAGAGAGCGTCTGTTATTCGGTTTAATTGCCGGGCCAGTGTTAAACCGTGACACATGAGATCTCAGAAAGGTGTCTTTATGCTTAATTTTCTTATGGCAATGTGATCTAGGACACACTGTCTGTGGCACTGGTTTGTCCTACTACTATGCTCTTTAAGTAGTGTGTTGGCTTTTGTGTACTCCAAAGTGCTGACACCTCAGCTGTCAGAAAGAATATAGAATCATAGAATGGTTTGTGTTGGAAGGAGCCTTTAAAGGTCACCAAGTTCAACCTCCCTTGCAATGAGCTCCATGGCAAAATCTGCCTTGCCATCCAGAGCTAAAAAATTAACACTGGAGACTTGATTACTTGAAATGGGAATGACATACATTATGAAAGTAGTTCTCATTTGGAGTACCAAGGGTTTGGCTTCATTATTTGAATGTAGTTCACTACTATGTATTTCTTAAAAAAAAATTATTAACATTCTGCCCCCTCCAAAGAGGCACAGATGTCACGTGAATCAATGAAGGTTTTACTAATGATGAAGGGCATGGGGGAAGATTCTAGCATCTCACAGAAGCCACTTGTGTAGTCCCCCTTGCTACCAGAACCTTGCCATGGAAACACAATACATGCAGAAAATGCTTAAAACTGATTTTCACAACAGTTGGTCTGTCTGAAAAAGATACTGATAATTAGATAGTACAAAGACTCAGCAATCATTCTCTCTTCCTGGCCTTAGATAAGCCATATGCCTTCAGTTATACAATTTTTCAGGTAACCTGGGTGTTGTGAAGGTACAAAGTGCTGTGTAGGTGGAAAGCAGGTTTATAAATATTAAAATATAATAATTAAAAATCAGTATGCCCTTGGATTATACAATTAACTCATAATAATTAAAAAGAAGCACTGATAAATAATTAAAACTGGTTAATTAATGAAATGTATTACTAAAATTAGAAAGACTGTCAATAATTCTCCTGTTTTTATTTTGCATATATATACACATAAGATTTATTTGAAATTATGTCTCACTGCTAGTGAAAGAACAAAATTCTGAAATAAAGTAATTCCAATTTAAAGTCATCTGAAGCTAAAAAGATTTCGAAGGAGTTCAGTTTTCCCTTTCAGAAATATATAGAACTTCAAATTGCTACTAACAGCATAACATACATTTTTACAACAGAAATTACCTAGTTCATAAATCCGTTGTTTAGGCACTTACATGAATCTTACTTTGGAATTACAGAGCAACAAGTTTTTCTCAGCATCAATACTACATGTCCTAGCTAAATATTTATCAAATACATTCATGTTGCACAAGCTCTCCCCCAGTGAAAACCCGAGAGAATGTAAGGAGCTTACAGAATCCTCCGAGAACTGGGCTGCCAAGTTACAGTTTCCAGATTATTAAAAAGAATATTAAAATAACCTGGAAAATCTCATAATTAGCAGTAATAGGCACTTGATTAGTCTGGATGATGAAGCTATGCCCAGAAGAAACAGAAGCTCGATTCCCTGTTGGGATCACTATCCTCTCCTTTTCATTATCAGTTCTGTTACACCAGCAAAGCAAAATTTTCCACTCTGTGCTGGAAATGGAGCTGCAGACACCCCTAGCTAGCAGGAGCTAGCATGAGGCACTGTACAGCCCCTCTGGTTTTGCTTACCATCTGTTGAGCAGCCACTGGTGCCATCGCTGGAGCAGTACCGCATTTCAATCCTTTGCCTTCCAACCTCCAGCAGATTTGGGTCGGGCAAGCGCGCTTTGCAGGTGTATCGGAAACGCTGTTCGTAGTGGCCACCGTTGTCTGAAATATTGACTGGGGTCCAAGGTGTCCAAGGAGTTGTCTTTTTTAACTCTGGACAGGCGTTGGTGTTACAAGGCTGATATTCCTGAAAAAAAATGGTCCTAATCAATTTAATCATCAAATGTGACTTGAAACCCACCCCACAAATCCTCAAAACAGAGAAAAAGTTAAGCAATTAAAAAAAAGCCCCTGATGGCTTTCCCAGCATTTTCAATGCCAGTAACGTTCAATACACTTCTAATTCCTATCTCAAATGGAAAGTGAGTTTTTTAAGCTTTGAGGCACACACAGGATAGCACTGCTAAAAGCAATAATATACTAGTATAAATTAGGTGTGTTACATCCATAAAAACAAGCAAGCTAAACATTATAAGTACCATGATAAAGTGCATGTTTTGTAAATTAATAGCCTCAAATAAGGTGTAGCTAAATATTTTAAAGCTTATAATTGAGAGGAATGCTGATAAGTTTTAAGTACAACACACAAATCAGCAAGTACTACTTTGGTAAATCTAGTGAAGCACTGTCCATTTTGTATATTGCTTGCATTTTGTATATTATATGTATTACAAGGGGACAATGGACAAAACGTGGCTTCTGTAACAGAATCTGTCCCCCCTGAGGTACGTGTTACTCATAGCTCTAGTATGTCTAAAACTGTCACAAGAAGCTAATCCCATGTGGACTGCTGTGTGCCAAAGGCACAACTAAGAAACAAATGCAGAATTGACAATATTTTCAAGCCCCACAATAGATGTCTTCTGGTGATTACTGTGAAGATCTGTGGGGCCTGCTCATTCATTTCCCAGAGCACAATAAGCTTCATTTGGTGCAAATGCTTTGTTAACTACATGAATAAAATTAAACAACCATTAAATATCTGAATGAACTCCCACTGACAGATTTGTAAAGATGAAAAGAAATAGGGATCAGTGGGACAATTTTTAAGTTATTGCTCTATGTCTGAACTCTTAGATACAGAGGAGAGAGCTTTCTGAAAAGGAGGCCACTGAATTTATAATACCACTAAATGCTACAAAATTTGGACACAAGAGAAGTACCGGTTGAATGACAATAGTACAACCTTCTACTTCCATAATCCCTATCCAGCTGATACCGCTGTGTTCCAACAAGCAATAGATTTCCTGATCCTCTCTTTCCCATGTGGATAACAGCCTTTTAATCTCATACTTTCCTCAGTCCACTACCTCTTCTCTCAAAAGGTCTAACTTACTAACACATCTAGTTAGGCCGAGAGTCGTTTCTCTCAATCTATATTTCGGTTTAAGGGCTGTATTGCTATTTCAGATATAGAAAAAATTCCTTGTCCAAAAGCTTTCCTGGTGTTTCCATCTACTGGAAATGGAAAAAACCCTGTTCTCCAGAAACCCCTGCCCCCCCAGTACAGCCAGTCACTGGAACAGCAAGTGCTTTGTTTGAGCTCTCATGTTCTGAGTTCAACTGGACCTGTGACAAACTTTCCAATTTCATAGTTTCAAGGAACTTCAGGCAAGAAAGGGCTCTTATCCCATAGCCTTGAGCTGGACTAGTCCTGCTCACTCCATTAGGCTGTGCAAAGTCCCTTCTCACTTAAAAACCTGATGATTACAGATAAGGTGACCACATGAGTCATACTCAGGGACCAACTATGAAGGAGGATCCATTTAGAGAACAGAGGACTGGACCAACCTTTCTGTGATCTGAGTTTCAGCCTTGACAGGTTTCTGGCTCAGAAGACAGCAAAGAACAAGAAAAGTATCTGGTCCTATATACAGAAAGGGAAGTAATTTCTTCATGACTTCTCTAGGCAACTGTTCAAATATGTTTCAGACTGAGGACAGAACATACACGTTCTCAAAGCACTTCAACTGTCGAAAGGAAATCATGAAACTAAGAGATTGCAGCAACAGACAGAACCACCTTGCTTCCTATCCCAACAGGCTATTCAACTCTTAATGTGTAGTCCTCTCCAGTGGCTGGATTACAGTCACTTTTAGCAAGAGCACTCTGTCTTTCCCTCCTTTTTTTTTTTATTTATCTAGCACTGACAAGTTTTTCAGTTCCTTGCATCAGCTGTTCCACTACTTAGTAATTCTTAGAGCTAACAAATTGAAAGTTAATTCAAGGCTGCATTTTCCTCTTAATTTAATTTTTCAGTCACTGAATTTTTCTGTGCCTTTATCAATGATACTGAAAGTGATCCATGTCCCATACCTGCAAACAACTTTTTTCACATTTACTGTATACATGACAATAAACTAAGCTGAACTTCTTAAAGCTACATAGGATTTTAAACCTGATCCTCAGGTCCTGTGCAACCTGGTGTCTTCCTTTTGTCCTGTTTCCTTATTTTCCTTAAGAGAAGACACCAAAATTAAACTTGGCATTCTAGAAGCATTTTCATCAATACAGGATGCAGAGTTAATCATGACCCTGTTCCGCTTCACTGTCTGTCTTTAATACATACATTATTGTATTAGTGCTTTTTCTTTCCACAGCATTGCACAAAATGCTTAAGAAGACCAAATTATCTTGGATAATCTATTTTTCTCTAAATCACAGCTTTACAGCTATATGTAGCATCCTGTCTCACACAAGAGGCTACTGTTTGGCAACATTAGAATATGTTTTATTGCTTTCTTCTGCAATTATCTAGCATATTATTTACTACCTCAACAATCTCTGTCACAGTCAAGCCTTACTGAAGATGTCTTATATCACAGTCTAGACTGTTGATAGAAGTGTTAAGTGATACTGACCCAAGAGCTGATTCCAGGCAGACCCTGCTAGACACATCCTAGTCATTTTTATCTGTCCATCAACACCACATTTTTCAATTTGTCAGTGAGCCAGCTTTTAATCCATTTAACATTTGCCATGTATTTCAGTTTTCTAAATCAAAATATTTTCTGCTGCAAACGCAAATGTCTTGGAAAAATTCAATGACAGTCTGAGAGAAGTGGTGTCTCTCAAACACACTGAAACATAAGCTCTTTTTTAGTAGCATACTAGCAGGAATAATTCAATCAATATAGTATTTACTAAAATGTTCGTTTCAATACAGTCACAATGATCTAGAAGTTAAAGTTCCTAATTTGCTGTTGATTTTGTAATTTATATTTTTCAATCAAAAATAAAAGCTGCTAGAAATAGTGTCTGTCTTTACTGGATATGGTGTAGACAACTGAGGATCATGAATACCAGAATGTGTGAGATATGCAACAAATCTTTTGTCAAATAAAAATAAGCAATAGAAGAATGTGGCAATGCATTGAATGCTGCTTCCTAACACACATCTGCGATGAGAACATCAGCTCACTCATTTCTAGAAAGACAGACTACCAGTAATCAGTGTGCTTCAGGAAGTGTAGTCCCATCATACACCCCAAAAGAAAATATTTTCATATGTTGTTCCTTGTGCTAGAAGAAAAGAAAGATGTTCCTTAAGAATATCTGTAGAGACCAGTTTTTAGTTTTTCCTTTCTTTTTGATCAGTGCATAACTTATGAGAAGGTTTGCCTGCTATCGTGCTCTCACTGTTCAGTGATCAGGGCAAGCCAAAACACAGACATCTGAATGCTCTCTGTTCCTCCTCGCCACCCTCCCAGGGGCAGATAAAAAGAGAAATAACGAAGAGAGACTTCAAAGTTGGAAATTAGAACCAGAACAGGTTTAATGGAACAGAAAAGGGATAGTAAGAAGAAGAAAAGTAAATGAAAGATATACAGCTATATAAGTAAACGCAGAAAACCCGATTTCAGGGGTTGCTGATATGAATCAAAAGGTCCCTTGTGACAGAGTTGACATGGGAAAAAAAGGTCCAGGATTCTTCTCGGGAATAGATGAAGTCAAATTCTGCAGAGTATATGGTGAGCTGAAGACAGATAGCCAGGAGCCTCCATCCCAGGTATCTGACAGAAGAGAAAAAGGGAGCCAAGGGCAAACTTTTCCACCCTCCAAGAATTTTATGGAGTACAGCAGAAATGGGAGGGAATACTGAGATCTGTATATGTATATACTGAATACTGTTTTGCCTCCTGGACCTCCTTGGCTCACTTAGGCTTGGCCATCAGACCATCAATGCCACAAAATTAGTTTCTTCCCCCTCAAACCATAACACATGCTTGTCTATGCAATCACTGGACAAGACCCATGGAAGTCTAAGAACAGCAAGGAACATTGAAGTACATTTAGATTACCCAGAAAATATTTACAGCAGGAAATAATCTCTCTTTGAGAAAAATCAGAGGAATATCCTAACAATGGATGACTCCATGAAATTCTGGCACTAATAATGACCTGGCAGAGACTGCTGGTTCTCATGCAAATATCAAGTTTTGCACTGCTCTACCAAGTATAGCACTTGCTACAGAGAGGAATCAAAAATCACATCATGCTTGATGAAAGCATTGATGTGCTCCAATGCCACAAAGCTCCAGTATAAGCAGAACAATGGTCTGAATAGTCTCAGATGTAGAAGTAAAGAAGGGCAGAGAAAAGGCACAATTCATGTCACATATGGGTATGTTAAGTGTTCTAGCATGAAAAAATAGCCTGAATTAAACTATTTGTCAGAGACTGGGAATACAGAAACTGCTGTCTCAGCTTGGATTATCCTCTTCACACCTTGTCCAACATTTGAACAATTTACTCAAGAGTAATTTTGGGAATATGGCCTTCTCCAAAGTAATCTGACCACCTAGAGACATGGATTCAATAACAAAGCATTCCCACAGTGGAATAAAAGTCTCAGATAAAGCATTGAGGTCTCATGTCAGAAAAACAATGGTAAGAACTAAACAGAAAAGCAGGGAAGCATTCTGCTTCAATGGGGCTGTTCAAAGGAACCAAGAGAGTGGATGTCAAACTCCACCTCATGGGCAGAACATGGACTGATAGAAGAGATGAGGTCGAGCTCTTACAGGAGGGGTCTGTGGGTACCTACAGAGGAGAATTTCAGGGGCTCATATGATGGGTATAAGTAAATTAGGTCTTGGGGTACACTTGTGCACGGAGAAAAAATTACTACTTGAGGCCATTTGCAGACTCCAAAAATATCATTGCAATAGTTCAAACTTAACCACATTTTCAAAGTTATCTTTCCGAGTTGTCTGAAAACCTGTGGCCTCCTTCACCATATTGCTACTTTAAGTTTAGAGTGGATTTAGTAAGTTAAGATTGTTAAATTTATTCCTGGCTATGCTAGGCAAGAATGCAGTAAGTTGTTTGAACATGAAATTTCGGGAGACAGCTCAACAGTTAGATGGAAGTTTTACACAAAACAGTAAAATAAACACATACATCAAAAGATATGTCTTTGAAGATGATAAATTAAAATAAAAAATATCATGAAGCATATTGGTGGTAACATGAGGAAAGGCATCATAAATTAAAAACCTAATTTGGAATGGTAGAACATAAACATTGATTATGCTATCAACCAGCAACCTTGCTTCGAGCTTTAAATAGTATTTCCTAGTATTTGTGCAAAACCAAAAAAGAATATTTTCATGTTTTTACCAATATGTATTTTAAATTATTTGGCTGTATAGTTTAAGAAAAGGATAGCTAAACTGTTACTTCAAAAACATTTCAAACTGGAAGAGACTAATGTAGTGTAGAACAAAATGCTAATTTTTTTTTATTGAGAACATGTAACAGACTGACAAATTGTTTTTTGGTTTTTTTTTTTAACCTCTGCACAGCAACTTTAGTGTAAGTCCTGAAGATTTTGAGAATCTCTGAGACTTTTACTCCTAGTTTAAGTTTGATTTTAACTACACAGCATGGTAGTCTGGTACTTCCTTTGGAAACCAGGCTAAAATCTTATCTGCATTTCAACTACAATACACTAAACAGATTTCAGATAGAGAGTTCTGTTCCCATTTACACTTAATGTTTATATTATGGAGGGATTTCTCCTAACCAAATCTTGTTTCTTTGATGCATATTGTATGTTTGTGTTAGATGTACTTCTTTTGTTTTCATCTGTGTTTTTCTTTCGCATCTGTTAGCATGAGAGAATATTTTCACAAGGCAGCTAAATCAACATTGAGTCCATTTAAATATTTTCAACTGAACAGTTATCTGTTATGATTTGATTTTTATATATTACTAATATATATATATATATTAGGTTTTGAGTATTGTTTTGGAATTAACAATTTAAAAATGCTTGTAATTTCTCTTTGTTGCATTGTGTTAAACTTCAGTTTTAATGGACCAAAATATTTGTTTAATTTTTCAAAAATAATGTCTCTGATTCATAGATTTATTGGTGTAGCTGGGACAAGACAGGGTGGTAAAGTGTAAGAACTGGCTGGGTCTCTCAGCCATCTCCTAAGCTTTTAGTTTGTCACAACAATATGTAGTTAAAGGAAAGGAAGATATCTCTCACATGCAATCAAAACAAAGGCCAAAGTGGATGTGATTGTGTTATAAAACTGGAAAGAAAAAAATAACCAGTCTGCATTTATAGGGGTCCTTCTTTGCACATAAAAAAAATAAGTGTCCTGAAGGACTAATAAACCTCCCTCCCTAAAAACCAAAAGACAGATAACATTTATCTTGTAGTGGTTGAAAAACACATTCAGGAAAATCATTAACTGAACTTGAAAAAAATTAGTTGGTAATTTATTTTCATTAGAGAAATTTAAAGTCTTATCTATTTAGCAAAGCATTTTCAAATTAAAACAAACAAAAGAGAAGTCCCTGATCGTGATTCTATCTCTTTCCAAAGTGTAAAAAGCCAGGTTCTTCAGCCAAATACTATTAGATAAACCTTACTTTATTGTCATATTTCTATTGCAATACTATAGAACACCAAACACTATTAGGTTCAAATCATCCAGCAAAAATTCTAAACTGTACATTTCACAGCTATACTTAAAAAACAAAACCCAAAAATATTTCTTAAGATCCCCATTGTATTTTAATAATGCAGAGGCACATCTATATCCTAGTTTACAGGCAGTATTTTAGTTTCAATTGACATAATTGGGAGGATTTCCATTGATTCCAGTGGAACCAGGATTTCAGAGACTATTGCTGAGCCAAGACTCAACCCTGTGGTTCTGTACAGTAAGGGTAGGTAGATTGTTTTCATCAGAGGTTTTTAAAATTACTTTGATGGACAGATGGAGGGAAATCATTTTACCTTATCGAGAAAGGAACAGGTTTCTTCCAAAGTGATTGCATTTCTCTTTTGGCTGCAAATATATTGAGCACAACCTTTTGTTTCAATTTTGTGTATTTTAAACAAAAGAATTAGGAAAACTTCCATTGGTGTAAAGGGGAACTTAAAAGGAATTAAAAGCTGCATTTGGAACCATCTTCCCTGGAGGAGTTCAGGACAGGTCATCAGATTGGAATGGCTTGGTACTCAAATGCTTCCTAAATTCCGCATTGATTTTATTTAGATAAGGAAATTTTCTTCTTTCATCAACTCTTCATAAAACCATCCCAAACTGCTAAGGCAGGAATGGGTCCCAAGCTATAACTAATATGGGAACTTGAACTCTAAAATGGCAAAACACCACTCCATTCTCAATGTCTGTATGTTCTTAATATTGGAGAACACCTCAAAACCAGTCAAAGAACTGACTAGTGGAATTTATGGTCAGTTTTCAAACTAAGAATGAATACACTTAAAATGTAATGTGTTCCAGTGAAATGGATATGAATTTTAGTAACAGATGTCACTTCTGGCACTTGCTTGCATGTCCTAATTCAGTGTCTGGAATAGGCTGAAACTGGAAACTACATGTTTGTTTTTACTGGACATTCACCTCACTTACACAGACGTGTTTCAAATCCACAAGGGGAATAAATATTCAGTTGTGTCACCAAGTTCCTTTTTGAATATGAACTAACTTCGAATTCTAGGCTTCTCTAAGTTAACCATATATTTTCTTTTGATTAACAATATATTTTACTTTTTCCCCACAATGACATAAGCCTCCTCTAAATTCCCTTGTTCCTTTCACTCTTGATGCACTGAAGATATTGAATTTAGGAAGCAATCAATGCCTCTAAAAATGCATGCTTTGAACAGAAAACTCTTCCTCTTGTCCCTCCTTCCCTTTTACTTTATCCACAGTCTCTGAAACATCTCACAGAATGGATGAGCTGTGCAATGTGCTCTGAAGGATTAGCTACATGCAAAAATACAGAAAACAGTTTTTCCCCCACCTGTTGTTTTTTTTTTAGGTAACAATTTTTACTTTGATGATTTTTACCACATTCAGGCAATGTGCTTTTCTTCTTTTGTATATATCACTAAATGTCACACTTAAGCATTTTTGCCAGCTATGTAATTGCTAGGGACCTGTCACTAATTAGGAGTCAAAGATACTTAATTGCCAATTCTAATCACTGATAAATAATTGTCCAGGTCCTCAAAATCCTCACATTGGCTTAAAAGAACTCTGGAAAAGGGGAGGGCATCTATCTAGTAAAGGAAGCTGATTAAGCTGCTTATGCACTATTGTTACTAAGAGCATGTCTTGCCCTTGTACTGAAAATTACTCTTTTTCAGGTAAGCTGCTATTTAGATGTTCAGGTCTCATTGGTTCAGTTCATAGTCAGGTCTCTCATTGCAATTCTCCTTTATCTGTCATTTCATACGCAGTGTTATGGTCTTCACAGCATAAACAGGACTCCTGTTCCAGCAGCTCTCCTGTGGAGGGTTGGGAACCTCCAGGGGGGTGATGATGAGAAGCTGGGGACATCACCATTTGAACCTGTTAGAATTTGATAAGCCCAGAGGTGTCTGTCAAAGGACTAAGGATTCAGTTATTTTTGCCCTGAGCAATGTCATTTAGACTGCTGCAAACCTTGCACAAAGGAAGTATAAAATTATATTGAGCTGATGAAAACAGGATACACAGAACCATAAATAATAAAGATTGTAAGGCTTGAAGAGATTGTCCACCTACAAATAACTGTACAGATTTACTGAAACTGACTCAAAAGTGATTTTAGCTAAGCAGGTGCTATACAGCCACGTAGTGAAGGCCTCAACTGAAGTAAGAAAGACATGACTTCCAAATCAGAGCGACATGACAAGTAGATGGTGAAATGTAATTATCATTAAAGGTATATAATGTTTTACTTGTACATTAATTGAAATTAATCTTTTCAGCACTTAAAACAGCATTTCGAACCAGTGTTTAAACATCAGCTTCGAAATCCATATAAATTTAATTAGAAACTGAAGAAAGAAAACTTTATCTTTTAAACTAAGAATGTGCTAGCTGCAATTTTAAAAGATCAGAGAAGGAAATGGAACTTGCTGTGAGCTGCAATTTTGCTTAGCTAAACACTCAGTATTTGAGAAGAAGGTAAAAGGGGATTGTTCAAAATTCCATATAGGGGGGGGTATGATCAGCTGACTGGAAGCAATAGAGTTGCTGCAGCTTAGTGAGTTACCACTCAGCTGGGCCACTCTAACAATCTGTGCATGTAGCTTTATTCATTGCAGATGCAAATGCAAGTGCATAAGAAGGCAGATTAAGTCAGAGGGATAAGGGGTGATTTACTTTGCTGTAAAAATTCAATTGTTTGCAATTAGCTTCACATACTCTTGCTGAGAAGCTTAAAGTTTTCCCACATAGGCCCTATAATTCCTGACAAAAATCTTTTAAACTGCTGAACTAGATATTAACTTAATATGCATTTTTTAAAATTGCTGGAAATCATGGCTATCCAAGTATTCACTAACTGAGAGTAAGAATGTTAGAAGATAATCCAGTAGTCAAAAAGGCATGAAAAGGCTGTCAAATCATCAGTTTTAGAGATCTGCAATTTTTAATGACTGTAAATCTGCTACTACACATAAATTACCTTCATCTTCTATTCTGCAGCATAGGTTTTCTTACACATAAACTTGTAGAAAGATAACGAGAGCTACATTGTAAAAGGAGATCCTCAACAACAAATTTGTAAACATCAAAAGGGGAACCAAAGCTGGGACTTAAATTTTCACAGGCAATACTGGAGTTACTTGGCTCCTTTGTGACCTGGAAAGACTTCTTAGAGTCCTTAGGAGTTCTTAGACTCCTTAGAGTCCTGATTCTTAGATTCCCCCATTGCTAACAATAATGATTTTCAGTGTGCCTTTGCCTGAACTTAGCAATGGGAGAGATGCACAGACAAGTTTCAGCTGAGTTTATCTGCAACCACGTATCACTAACTTCACAGGTTGCTAAAATAATGTGCAATAGTGAAACAAGAAGAGGAGAAAAAAGTAAAAGCTGCATAGCTTGTAATCATGCAGCTGAGGATAAGGAACCATGGTGATACTCCAACTGAGAGAAATGGCTCATTTCTTTCACAAGGCAGTTTCAAATTAAGCACAGTGGTAAAGCAGTTCTGAAAATTTGCATATTGAGGACACATTTACTTCCATAATATTTTGACCTGGAAAATCAACTCTGTGAAAAGCCAGCCAATAAGTAATGAAGAAAAAGAAAACATTTACTACTATTTCCAGCCGTAGAGCACACTTACAGATTCTTAGTCATTTGTCCATAGTAATTTATTACATCATCAGTGCAGCTCTATATTAAAACTAATCCTCTTATCAGCCTATAGACCATCAGTAATCATATTTTCTATAATTACACAGTCTTTTAGGTTCAGCTGAGCTTTCACATTTTAAGCTCAAAATCTGAGGCCAAAAATGCAACTGGTAACCAGAGCTACATGAAAACAAACCTGGGAGTGTGAAATTATTAACTGCTTGATAAGTCACTGAGACAGCAAGCACTCAAGTGCAGTGTGTCTTGTTGCTTTTTTCCCCTTTTAATTATAAACAGCTATAAAATGTGCTTTATACAACATAGGAGCAACACTTGAGAAAGATCATGTTGGAAAGACCTGAAGTATGGTTTTGCTTTGAAAATTATTATTTTAATATTTCTACTACAAATCACTCGGTTAAAAAAAACCCCAAAACTATAATGTTACAACACTCCAAGAAAAACACTCTAAATGTTCAAGTGCTAAATAACAAATGCATCAATGATAGAAATAGTACAAAATTAATAGATGAGGAGCCATCCACGTTAGTGCAGAATTATCTGTCCAAACTTAGGAGCTGCAGTGAAAAGCAGAAGTGCTCGTTGGAATGCATTAAACTGTGCACATACTTAAATCCACTGAAAATAGAATTAGCCACACAAAACCTCTGAATGTCAGGAATATCCAGTTATTTGCAAGGAGGAAAGTCAAGAATGGTAAGATAATATGTATTTGAACATTGCTGTCTTCCTAGCTCAAAGGCCACAGTAGTCTTCCATAAATGGGTGGAAGAGGAAAAGCCAAACCCAACCCTTATCTCCCAAATTCCTTTCAAGCAAAATTTTTCCCTACCTAGACATCAGGAGAGTAGATAGCATCTGTGGAAAATGGGTATGGCAGGTAGGTTAAAAAAATATTATGCAATAAATCTTTTTTTCAGGCATTGATCCAGACACACTGACGCAAAGAGTAGTATCACTGAACTTAAAATGCACTTAACATAATTTAATACTTTATCATACCACAGACATCTGCCTTTCTCCAGGGCAGAAGTTACAGCATAGCTGACAGACATGAATGTGTGCCCACTCCTCAGTCACTGCTGCTATAGTTGAATCTATAAACACAAAACCATCTCCAGTTATAGCTTGTAACACTTGGATGAGGAGCACAGCCACTGAGATGCTGACACATTTGCTTCTGCCAACTCCACTACGGGAAAATATGACCTCTAGCAAAGGGGGACAGCCGAGCTGTGAGTCAATTAAATCACTGTAACAAGTGTCAGTGTAACTTATCTGACAGAGCCCCTGGCTATGTGAACAAAAAGCCCATAAGAAATAGAAAGGCAGTTCATTTAAATAGCATAAAATTTTACAGGTTGCCCAGCTCAAAAGTGGAAATGCAGGAGTCATGGAAAAAATACACCTCTAGTTGTGATAGCAAATGTAGGTTCAGATTTCACTGGTTTGTACTTAACATTTTCAGTAAGTTAAAATGCATGAGTAAATATAAATATACAGTTGGCTACAATTTTTTTAGCTTCTCAAGGTTTGCGCCCCAATATGAGATTCAATTGCCCAAATGTAAGGCTCTGTTGCCATTTTAAATGCTGTTTGTTATCTCCTCTAGCTTCCAAACTGCACTACAGGCATGTGGGTCTTTCACATGGCCTCTGATCTATCTTCTACTTTCACACAGATGTTCCAGGTCCCCTATGGCTTCTCAAAAAGCAGCATCAATCTCTGCATCCACCAGTGGAGTCTGGAATTCAGCATGATGTCAGAACTGAATCTTGTGTTGATTCAATTAACTATTTCACTTTTCCCATTTAATTTCCAGCATCCAGAAAACTCCCTATAAATCAATTTCTCTCAAACAACACTCTTCATTTTTGCCTTTTTTAATCATGTTGGGTTTATATGAAGTTTATTTACAAAGGGTTTAATTTGTCTATATTGTATTTCTGGAACTCTGCAGTTGAATAGAAGATTTTTGGTTTTGATCTCCAGCCAATTCCTGGTAAGACAGATGTTTCTGGAATAAAAAACCAAAACCAAAACAAAACAAATAATTGGTGGCTGTCTTCATCTTCTGTTCTATTTCCATCTTTCTGTTCTACGAGGAAGAAAAAGGAAAGAAGAGCACTGTGATTCCTTAACATCTCCCTGAATATGAGCTGCTCTGTAGCTGGTATGACCCTGGCATAAATCAGATTTGGCTGTAATGGACAACAGCCATTTGTTATTTCAGCTCAGAACTGATGAAGCCTATGATCCATTCCTCTGGAAAATTCCTTAGGAGAGGATTAAAACCCTTTTTTTCCCATACCTTGTTTGAAGTCTCAGCTAAAAGGCTGAGTATTATATAGGGGAAAGGTGGCATTGCTAAAGACACTCAAGCTAGCAGGTTAATGAAGAAAACAGGAGGAGAAAGTAAATATAGACTATACAGTATAGGAAATAAAATATTGTGGTAATGAAAATAAACTGACCAGGAACAGAGTATGGCTTCCTGGTAAAATTAAATCAATGCACTTTTCAAATGGAGCATTTTATGAGTTTCATCAAGTTGAATACATAACAACACTATCTTTTCTTAACACAATACTCACGAGAGCTCTTAAAGAACATTACTACTTAATGCTACACAAGATCCTTAGCTTCTCTTTATAGGCAACTATGTTTAGCTCAGTCTTGTCCCAAATCAAAATTCTGCATGCCAGCTTTGCCCCACTTCTTATCATAAAATTCATAAATCTTAATTTATGAAAGGAATCAAAAAAAAAAAGGAGATATGCAAGGACTGATTTACACTGCAGTGTTAAAATTGGGCAGAAAAAAAAAAGTATAAAAATCAGTGAATATGCCAAAGTTATTCCTTCTAACAAAACACAAAAAGCACATAAAAAGCTACAAGGTTCAAGAACTGAATTACATGACAGAGACTGGAAAACTTAATGGTGGTCCATGCCTTCAGGATGCTGAAGCTGCAGATTGCAGCTGGGTAGTGGTGCTGTGTTTGCTTACCAAAGCAACACATAAACCCACATTAAAATATTGGAAAAGCAAGGACTGAGTATTGCACAAATGTCTGTTTCAGAAAATTCCTACCAACATGGAGAGGACTTACTGCCAGTAACTGCATAAATAGGGCTGGAATACACCATTCAAACTGTCAGGACTGAATTTCACTCAAGGTCAGGATGGGAGCCCTGAACTTTCACTGTAGGCTTTGTAATACAGGCTTCATTTTGATAGCTTAATAAGCACACCAGCAGCTCTTTGGCATTTTCAGCCCAATGTCATTAGCAATTAGAAAATAAAAGTGTTAGCTATAGACTGCAAATGGATTCTTATAGGAAAATAATAAGAAGCATTTTGTACTAGCATTGTGCTTCTCAATTCAAAATGTCTGACCATTCATAAGGAGTCTTGGCTTATCAAACAAAACTCTGAAGGCAAGTTTGTTGATCACTACACTGTTGGATTTGGGTCAGTTTATTCCTTCCTTGAGCAAGCTGGTAAGATATGCTTTTGTCTTTCAATTGATCTAAGATAATCAAAGAAACTTGTCACCAAAATATAGAATTTCTAGGGAACAGAAGTCTTTTTTTCTAGATGCTCAGAAAAAAGGCAACACTGGTAAGAGCAGGAAAGGTAAAAAATTGTCCATAATGGATGGACAGCACAAGTCTGGTTTGGTTTTCATTTTTTCTAAAGCCTGAGAAAACAATCCTTAAAAAAAAAAAAAAAAAAAAAAAAAGTGGTAACAATAATAAATAGAAGATAATGACACTGAGCTAAGTTTGCATACCCATAGACAGATGTTAATGTGACTACATAAAATAAAAGCAGCAATAGCTACAGAAAATTCACTGATAAGAAAATGCAGACACTTAGCAAGAATTTGGGGATGAAAGTGTGAGAATGCAAGCAGTTGACAGTATCTCCAGGGAGAGAGAAGAACAAAAATGATAGAGTGTAATTTTCAATAATCTTTACTTTGCAGAATAAAATTCTCACAAAGCTTCAAGGGAAGGATCAAATGTGTTTTGTTCTATTTTTTGTTTTTAAATACCAGCTAATTCAGCCACTCAGGCTGTTTTAAAGGAGCACATAAAATGGTATATCTTTTACATTCTATTTCTGTAATTCAAAAATGCACATCTAGCATCATTCTAGCACATCTTTAGCGAGAGGCTTCTCAGCAATGTGTAGGATTTTTAGTAAATATTTTAGCAGCAGTGATGAAGTATAGAGATTATTGTTTTAGATTCAGTGACATTAAATCTCAAAAAAAAAAAAATCATTTAGTATTTCAAGCCAAATATGAATCATATCCTCAAATACTTAGCATCCCCATCATTCCTTCCATGAAGTTTTGCCTCAGAGAACAATTCTTAACACAGTAGGAAGTGGAGATACAGAAACCACATCTCGTCCTATAATAGTACTAGATGTGACTATCACTCACATCCTAAAGCTGTGGTTTTTTCTGAAAAATCCCTTGTTTACTGCTTCCTTCTTTCTACTGATAGCAGGAAGGACAAGTGGATACACAGACTGTATACATTTCTAACAAAATAAAGCAGTCCCTTGTAAATCAAGGGATTTATATGAATGACAAATTTAGATTCCTTTGAGACTCTATTAATGAGGTCCCATGTGTCTGTTTTATACACTGAAGATTATTAATTAAAAAAAAATAGGCAAAGGAATTTAGGAGGAGCAATAAGGAGAAATATGTGGTTTATATGTACTCTCATTGAGTGATAAACAGAATAGTCTGGCTCAGAGGGACTTTTGATCAAAACACCAACATGTAATGGTAAGGGTTTGTAGTTTTATAAATACACTGTTCCATCTTATATCTGACAAATGGAGAGCATATGCAGAGCTGCCTGGCATCACAGATGATAAGATATGAATATACAACTGTTGCAATCAATCAAGGGAGTTACCTACTAATCAGCAGCGAAATAAGAACTGCCAGCCTTGCTCTACCAGAACCAAAAACCAGATGTATCTTTATCTGCCCTTGCCTTCCAGCATTAAGAATGGGAAGCTCATGACATAAGTAATTCCAGTGGATAGGAAGTTTACTGCATGAATTCTAGAAACAGGGAGATTATTACAAATGAAGGTCACTATTACAATCCCTAGCTGAAATAGGACTTCTGAAGTGTTAATGTGAATACTGAGAGATTCAAATATTGAAAAGTGTTTTCTTTTCATGAGTATGCCAAGTGCCATTAAACTTTCTGAGGAGCCATTCTTACATTTCAGCATGGATGGTCCATATGAAATCTAATCAGAACTAAACCACCAACGTGCTTCTTTGCTTTCTAGCTTAGTAAACTGGGACTAAGAGCTGTTTGTAAGAGGCTACAGCTCTTGTATTAAGCTGACAAGACAGGCTTTGGGACAGCTTTGCCTGTACTAGTCTTGGTCTGCCTGAAAATCTGTTTTTTGCATGCATCAGATACTATCAAGTTACCAGCTCTGTATTACCTCCTTTGTTTTAACTTGCCATTAGCTCTGTATGATTGTGTGATGTAATGTCTATAGTTATATGCATGTTTTGTAAAATATGGGTATTAGTAACATGTAGCTACTGTGGGTAGAATAACCTATTAGGCCACCCTCAGTAAAACACAGCCCAGAGGAGTATTCTAAGCTTTGAAAGTACTGCCAGAGAACAATACCTAAAATCCAGGGGCTAGAAAACACTCCCTGATGGCCAATTACTGGTCATCAAAGGAATGCAACCTCAGAAGCAAGGTAAATCAAGTCATTCTTGCCAACAATACATAGTATATTCAGATGAAATATGGACTTGCAAACCAAGGAATAATAAGCAAGGATAGAGCCTGTTAGCAAATATTAAAAAGATCCTAACCAGGTTCTAAACCAGCAAAACATCAAAGGAGCCATTCTGGCAAAGGATTTAGGACAGTGACCAGTTGTTGCAAACTCACCCACAAATTGAAATCATCAGCCTTAAGGCAGGACAAGCCTAGCACCAGAAAAAGGAGGAGGTAAAACTGCATTCATAATAGACTATCAGCTGTTTTATTTGCTTTTTCCCAACCAATACAAATTCTCCAGATTCATTTGTAATTTTTGAAGCCATTGAAAACATATCTGAATGTAACTAATGTGTTGAGAATTCTTTCCATTAAATCTGGAATATTTTAACATTAATTACAGTACTTTTTAATCCTTGTATTTGTATTGTTCTGTCTTAGAAAAAATTTAAGAGTAAGAAATTGAGGACATCCTAATTCAGAAAGTCGGGAAGATACTCTTGAGTACAACAGGCATTACAGTTATTGCTCTTTGGTTCCTGATCTAAAGGTAACACCACTGCTATTAAACAAGCTATATAAGATAAACTTTTATGGTTCCTAGTGCTGTATTTTGACAGCATTAATATGGAATTAATTAATCCATGTTATCTGGAATACTACCAATATAATGATTAAAAGTCCTCTTATGCAATATTTTCAGTTATAGCTGGGACTGTACAAAAATTGTGGTGATGGAGATGCAAATTTTATTGGAAGTTAATTCATAGAAGTCATTCATACTTTGCTGCTTTTGATGAATGAAACAATCCCAAGCTCTTGTGATGATTGGTACTATTCAGAATATGAGAAATGAAAACAAAATACTGTGAAGTAAGCCACTAACTGAAGCAGGGAAAGTCATTGTTTTTCTAAATCACCTCTCTACAATAAAATGGCTTTCAGCAAACCTAGATGAACGTGCATTCTCCAAAGAAGAGCCTGCCCCCCACATGAACTGTAGCAATTCAGCCAACTCAAATAATCCTCTTAAATATACTCCAGTCAGTTTTGTAGCCTTTTTCATTAGTATCCCTTGCTTTGGGCAGCCACCCAGACAAACCTGGGTTACGCTGCTCCCCAGAATGCACATGCCTATAATTCACTCCCAATATGTCTGGGCTCTTGGTTCTCAATAAAACCTTACAATAAGCTCAAATATCATGCAAGTCCTGAGCATACAGACATTTAAAAATGTCTATTACAATCCAAAATATGTCATGTATATAACTATATATATGGACACATTCCTTCTTTAATTTCAACACTAATTGAAAGTTAAGACCCTCTTGTTAGGTTTTAATTGGAAAGTTTTAGAGTTAATCTCTAAAGGTGTACCTTCTTTTGTAAGGTTAAAATAAAAGTCTTCTGAAATAGTATAAACTCTGCATAATTCAACTTTCTAGATTTTTCTATCATAGCTTAGCTGTATTGCTCCTTCATTTACTTTTCAAACTCGTATCCAGAAAAACCCTGAAAACTGTACTGTAATTTTACTGTAAGCTTTAAAATATACAGACACATGGTTTGTTAACTTTAATTAATGGAATCAAGTTAGCATGTATCCATTTATAAAAACTCTTTCGTTATGAACTTGTATAATCTCTTCACCACTTTAAAAAAACAACAAACAAACCGCAGAGCACTTAACATTTTTCCAAGGAAAATGTAGGGAAGGAATCAATTGGAACAGCTTTGTATTCAAAATCATCTGTAAAGCATCAAAGTTATGTTTGTTGGCATCTGTGCTCCAGCTGTGAGTTTTGGAGCTTTTTTATTTTTCTAATCACATTCCTTGTTCCATTGAGTATGTACTCAATTTTGTGCATTATCTGAGTCGGAAAGTGAATTCCTCAGGGACTGTCCGTATTCCCATAGCCCTTAATGGTGTTTCACTAAAAGACCATGGCAACATCAAAGCTCCACAGGATGCCTATTTTCCTGGTTATCAGTAAGTGACAATTTTAGAGTATAAAGCTATATTTGAATAAAAATCTTGGCTATACTTTTTGAACTGTGTACAGAGAAAATGATACCTAGAAAGACAATTAAACCAGGCAACCAAAAAAAGCACATTGAATCTAATTCATTAGTCTGATGGCAATATTAACTAGGTCTTTGATTGCTGAGATTCTGTTTATGAGCAAGTCCTTATTTTTTTTTAAAAGCAGTCCAAATGACATAAAGTCTGAGACTGACCATGTTGCCCCTGTATTCAGAGGAAGACTAAATTGGTTACACTGTCTTTTGGATGAGGCCTCATTTTAGCACCAAAATCCCTTTGTGTGTCAGTTTGTTACTCTTTACAAAGTAGGGTCTGATTCTGAAGAGCTACAGAAACCAAGTGGTGTATTTTTTACTTGTAAAGATCATGGATTCGGGGTCCTCTTTGCTTGACCTCTCATAGCCATCATAGCCATCATAAGTTTATCAGGGTGGAAATGGGGGAGAGGGCATGTTTTTGAGTTTTAAAATAAACTATAGCAAATGTCCAGCTCAGCAGTTCTATAAAGTCCTCCACAGGAACTCACCTTTTGCTTGTGATAAGGTTCCTGGTTTAGGAGCCCAAGGTTAAGGATTGTTAATACAATGACAAAAATTACTGTATTTTGGCCAACTATTTTTTCCAGAGAAAAGTAAAAGAATTTTCTTTGCTGCTTCCTCCTCTTTTGAGAGGGGACTCCTCTCAAGAGAAAAGCATTAAGAGATTAGTCTCTGACCTCTTCTCTGCACTAAAAATGAACAAAGGAGATAGTAAAGTTCAATACAACTTTTGATGAGGGGCCTAAATCAACGAAATGAACCAGCAGAATGCTACTGGAGGGAAGCTCATAATGGGCACTATATTAGAGGTCAAAACCAAATGCTTGCTTTCATCTTAGGAATCTGAGAAAGGGAAAAAAAAACCCATCAGAACTAGACACTAGAGAGAGAAAGGTGATCAAAAGCGTGGACTCACCCTACAAAAACTTGTGTGAAAGAAAATGAAAAATTAATGGAAAGAATAATGAAATCTGGCATATTAAATGTTAAAAACAAACAAACAAACAAAAACCAGTTAGAGAGTCCAGAAAAAGAATTCAAGGAAGAACTTCAAGCAGTATAAAAGCTAAAACTCCATCCTATTTCAAGCAGATCAGGGACATAAAGATTACCACAGAGTCTGTAGGCCAAATATGATATGAAGACATACAAGGGGCATTACAAAATAGCAAGATCACAGAAGGGTGTGTTAGTTGAAGATGTTAAAGAAATGTCACCAAAGAATGTAACTAAGGAAACTGAAGTTACCTTCCTATCTGGGGCCAAGAAGACAGTAAATGTGACGTCATTTTAAAAATACTCTAGCAAGTTCAAGGGAACTCTGAAGCAATGAGTATGGCATCTGAACTTGTCAAATCAAGGCAATTCATAATAAAGCATGAAATTAGTGGAAACAGAAACAAATAAGACCTACTGCAAAAAAACCAACCAAACAACTTCTATGACTTATTTTTTATAAAAGAAAACCTTGAACGTATCCAAGTCTCTGAAAGAGTTGACAAACATGGATACAGGAGGTAAGTTGACAGTTTACTTCAAATTCAAGAAGATATTTCACCATATCTCTCACAGTGTCTTAAGGAAACTTGCCTTCACAAGATAAATTAAATGCTATTATTCTTTAAGAGTTAGTTAATTGCTTAATAGATGGCAAATGGAAGAGAAGAATAAATGGTCAGTTTGCAGAATAGAAGGGGAGGGAAGTAATCAAGGGAAGAACTGTAGTATCTAAAATGCCATCTACTTTCAGGAGAAAAATTCTGAAAGGACTGTTGCAGGGGAAAAGGGAAAGAGTAAGTATACAGTTAAAAAAGGCAAAATGTTAATCAACCATTTTAATTTGGTTCGTTTTCTACTTTTCTTACTATTTTAGGTAAAGCTTTTCTGTGACTTTAGCAAGTACAAATACTTTTTTTAATACTTGCAGTCTTATGATTTATATTTTCATTTCTTCTCCACATTTCAACCATATCTGCCTCTAGCAACACAGGAAATTCTGCCCCTATATAGTATTCTTCATATGAAGCTTAAGGATAAATAATTGAGTTTTTCTCTGTATTTCCAGACTATAATGGAAAGTCAAGTTTGACTTTCTGGTTAGGGCATTTCTTATTGTTATACTTCAGTTTCACTTATAAAACCATCCAGTTAATAAAATAATTCTGAAAACAAAATAAGTAAGTGAAAATATTTCCATAACAAAAGACTCCAAACGAGACTGCATTTTTTATTTTTTTCAAAATTGCATTTATATGACCCTCCACAGGGTTTTTGATGGATTAATTCCTATAATCCATGATTTGCTTTTTTTCCTCACATTCTGTGTAATGGGTCCTTTTTATATTTCATACCAAATTGCTGATGCTAGATTTCACTTTATGTCTAATTTTCCTTTTAGCCTTCCATTTCAGAGGAAGATTATATGCACTGATATTACTTCCTTTTCTAAGTACTTTAAAACCTCTTTAACAAAATATTCATGCTGCCAAGCTATCTTACACAAATGCAATGTGAATATTCAATATGTGAATGGGGATTCCAGATCAGCTTTTCAATCGGGAGTAGGACATATAAATTAACTATTTTTAATAGGGAGCTTACTGAATTTGCAAAAAGGGATATGTGCTCTTATGTGAAAGTATATACCATAATTCCAATTTTATGAGCAACTGCCTGAAAATTTTTTAAACTTATGAATTAATCTCTTTTTATGCTTTAAACAGAGTGAATATTTAATTTCAGATTAAAGCAGGATTATAGGTCCTGGTTTTCTAATAGAGTAATTGCCAGACACATTCTGGATTTCTGTTGGCCGATGTCATGCAAGGCTGTGAAAAACCTAGATAAGTCAGGCTATGATGAAAAAACGTGGATCTGTTAATTAACCCTCACGTTTTTCATAAAGCTTGTGTTGATTGGGATGGGGACAGAATAAATGAGCTGTGGGAAATGAAATTTTTTCTAGTAAGAGGTACAACCACAGCAGTATCTCATTACTAGAACAGGAAATGGACAGAGCCACAGTTTCTGAGCTCCCAAACTACAGGTTTGACATGTATACAATGTCTTCATGAGAACAAACACGTGAATGGCCATTTACAAAGAATCTTGGAATTAATAAACGTTGATCAACAGTTGGTTAAATATAAGCCACCAGTATGCCCAGGTGGCCAAGGCAGCCAACAGCACCCTGGCTTTTATCAGGAGTAGTTTGGCCAGCAGGACTATGGAAATTATTGTCCCTCTTTACACAGCCCTGGTGAGGCTGCAGCTTGAGTACTGTGCTCGGTTCTGGGCCCCGCAATAGAAAAAGGACATTGAGCTGCTGGAGCATGTCCAGAGATGGGCAATGAAGCCAGTGAAGGGTCTGGAAAGCTTATGAGGAGAGGCTGAGGGAACTGGAGTTGTTTAGTTTGGAGAATAGGAGGCTGTGGGGAGACCTTATCGCTCTCTACAGCTATCTGAAAGGAAGTTGTAGGGAGGTTGAGGTTGGTCTCTTGTCCCTAGCAACAAGTGTTAGGATGAGAAGACATGGACTCAAGTTGAGGCGGGGCAGTTTAGATTGGATATTATAAGAAATTTCTTCACTGAACGGGTTGTCAAACACTGGAAGAGGCTGTCCAGGAAAGTTCTTAAAAGATGTGTAGGGGTGGTGCTCAGCACTGAACTCGGTAGAGTTAGGTTAATGGTTGGACTTGATGGTCTCAAAGCTCTTTTTCAATCTGAACAAATCAGTGATTTCATGTGATTCCAGAGGGAATCATAAGTGTTTCATCATTTTGTGGCAGCTGAGGACCTGGTCACCTCCTCTTAATTTTAAATATAAGTAAATTTCTAGCAGAAATAGCATGTCAGCTATACCATTCTTTTTTCACTTTTCCATTTAATTGCACTCAGAGGGGTAAGGACTGCTGCCAACTAGCACAGCTAACAAATCAGTCTTGCACTCTTCAATGGTTACTGCAGTAGTGAAGCTGTAATGACAATGGTGCATACATATAACTTATTCAGGCCTCATCAAACCCTCAGTTTACAAAGGTCAAAGTGAAGAACACTGAAAAAACCCCCAAACTGCTTTCTGTTAACCATCAGGTCTACATGTGTGTACACTTTTTGGTATCAAATCTGTAAATACAATTACTATGGTTGCACTATAGCCTTTTAAATACAGGTAGCTAAACCTAAAAGGAGCAAAATAAGCTGTTGCAACCTGCTTCAACACTCAGTTACAAGAAGGAACATTGGAAATGTCATTCTAGATCAGATATGTTGTCCCTGATTACTGTTAAAGGACAGTGAAGAAATAAGTTGAATGCTCAAAGCGCAGCTCTCAATTTCTTAATATTCATAAAAACATTTAAAACTTTAAAATGCTATTTACAATGCTACCTAAAATGTAATTTTTTGTGTCCATTGTAATTCTAGTTCATCATGATATCCTGCATAGTTAGAGTTGTGGGGAACTTTTTTGATTCTTAAGATTTAAGACTCAACAATTTTTTGCAACAAGTTGCATCATTTAACAATGCCCTGGATAGAAATTAATTCCTTCTATTGGCTTAATATTTCCTTAAAATTGAGTATATTAGAATGCAGAGTGCACAGACATCCTGATGCTCCCTCTCTAAACCTATCACTAATTTATATATTAGCCCTTCAGACACTAGAACTCTGCCTACTCTAATTTACCAGAAGCCAAATCATTTTTCTTACTTTGGAGCATTTTCTGGAGCTTAGCTCACTTCTACTACTTGCCATATCCTTTAAGAACACTAAGCATTTTATTTAAGAGGTCTACCATGTTTCTGCGGTAATTTTCAATGCCACAACTAATGCACGCTTTCTTCCCATCTTGATTGGATTTGCACAATGACTTAAGGTTGTTACTGAACTGCTTACAGTAAAACTAAAGTTTTTGCATGCTCACAAAAACATAGCTTTTTAACAAAAGTAGATAAAATCGTAATGAGCTTTCATGATTCCAGTCATTGACCCAGTGGGGTCAGATGAATTCAGCTTCAAATTAAGGTAGGTTTTGAAGACACAAGTAGTAGTGGAGAAACAGCATCACTTGCAATATGTGTTAAAAAAAAAAAGTGTGATTTCAAGGAGCTTCAGTACAGACTGTTACAGTCATCCCTTCTGAGATGAGGTTATAGGAATTCCTACACTACCTTTTTTGACTCTACTGGAAATACCTTGATGAAATATTTACCTTGATGCTAAAACCGAGTATACATTTTTCACTGCTGCACAACTCGAATGGCTTGTGGCTAATATCTTAAACAATTTGTGCACCAGGGTCGTTCTTCTCTTTTGTTTCTCACTGTGCTTCAAAGAAAGAGCAGGAGTTTCTGTTAATTTTATATTAAGTTCATGACTTTGCACTTATGATACAACTCATTTTACTTCTATTACTTCCAGTCCTCAAAGACATCTAATGCTTCTTATATGACATGCAAATCAACCTTTATATTGATGATGCCCCACAAATTAGGTCACCAGCAAAAGTAGTATAAATTTGTCAGCCAAAATTACTAAAAAAACCGAATAAGTAAGATCTGTCTAAAGTCATTCCTTCAGGAAATCTAGAGTAACCTCCCATTAATCTGATGTTTTCCCTTCCAGGTTAAGCCACTATTTGTTCAGTGAGTTTTATCAATCTTTTAAATGTAGTAATTGCAAAGTAGAATAAGCTAGTGTATTACATTGATGATGACCCCTTTTAAACAATATATCAGAAATTTAATACCATATACTTAAATTTTGATTGTCAAAAACAGGTTACCTTTTTGACAAACAAAGCCAGAAAGGTATGAAATGGTCTATATTGTAAATATCTTAAGGGACTGCACTCCACTTTCCATTTACATGCGTATATTTTTTTACCCAAAAATTTTTCAGCTGTTTGAAAATCATAGACAGCCTGTCTCTACCTGCATATCTTTTTTCATTTCCTTGAATTCAGACATGACACTTCCTATCTTTTTTTTCTAAAACCAAGCCAAAAATGATAGATGCATTAAATAGAACTCTAATTTTTCTAGTAGTACTAATTTTTCTAGTACTCCAAGACAGAGATCGCTTTGCTCTTCCATCTTCCTTCCAAAATCCTGGTCTGTATAAATCTATTACATTTACCATTTATAAATTAGTACATTTCTATAGTATAGGAATTACTATAACTAAATATCACATTCTGAGATTTATACACATGCTTTCGGGAATCAAAAGGGATTATTTTGCATGTGCAAAATTGCCTACATAGTTTTTATCTTATTCATTACATTCTTTTTGCACTTGGGACTGCTTGCAGCTTAAGACAGGACAGGACAGCTTGGTATGCTGAGCCAGGACTCTGAGACAGTACAGAAAATACTAGACCACTGCCCAGTGTACTGTACTCCTGTGATTGCTAGATGGAGGACAGAAAGAAACTTCCTCCCAGAACAGATGTTAGAAACACTGTTAGATCTGTTAGGCTCATTGTTCTTTTTGTTGTGGGGTTTGGGGCTTTTTTGTGGGTTTTTTGGCATAAGTACCCCCAAATATATTTCATTTATTGCCACAAAATCACCCATTCCCTGAGTCTGTGGAAATCTCTGTATGATTTGGGTTTGGCTTGGGGTTTTCTTTTGTTTGTTTGTTTGTGGGTTGGTTGTTTTTGTTTTTAGAACTCTCCCTGTTTATATCAGTCCTGACTTCATGGAAATACTACATGTGTAAAAGAAAACTACACTACACATACTAAATACATAGTTTCATAACCAGTGGAACTAATGCAACCCGATTTCCTGTAAGTTTGTATTCCAAGATTTTTAAGTTTTTTCTTCTCTCATTTCCTGATCCCTTATCTCCTACCAGCTGGGCTTAGCAGTCATGCTGCTAAAGACTAAAAGCCATTCAGTGGCTAGCCACAGGCTATATGTGTGCTAGCACATGTATATGCATTGACCACTACCTAATGACACTTGCATCACATATAAGCAAGTACCATGTAAATAGTGCAATTTTTTTGTCCCTTCTGCTTGTGAGAAGATGTTTTCAGCACTCTTATTTTTCTTTAACTCAAAGAGGTCAAATGGAAACTTAAAAAAAGAACCATAAGAAAGCAAAATAATAATCTTCTTTAGTGATCCCTTTCCTCTAGACTAGAAATTTGGAGGCTGTTCTGTGAGAGGGCTAGTATTTTATCAGCAGACTCTGTTCTTCCTGATAGACAAAGTATTTCTGAAAATTTTGTATCTTCCAATTGCCTTAAAAAATTAATGAAAGAAAACATTTCTGACATTTTTTTCTGAGATTTTCTTCATCTTGTGTCATAAAAGAAATTTAGAATACAGATACTTTGTCTTCCCAAATTTTTGTGCTCAGCACACTTCCAGAGCACTGAAATAAATAATAATAAAAAAAGATGAAAGCAACACTAGCAACTATTTCTAAGAAACAAACAAAAATCCTCCTTTTATTTTATTCCACAGCAAAACCCAACATGTTTTGCTACGGTATATTTTACCAGTCTCCCATTACAAAAACTAAAATTAATGCATATGTTAGCATGACTGAAATGAGAACACAGACAAAAATACCTGAAGTGTGTCACTCAGCCTGAGCCTCCAAACAGATTTCTCATTCTAGCAGTAATTCTTAAAACAACCTTATTTTTTATTACTGGCCTGAGGCAAATTCAACTGAGATTATGCTTCTCAGGGGAAAAGAAGCATTTTCTGAAGCAAATGTATAACTTATCTGAGTATACTGTAAAATCTGAAGATATTCATCCTTTGGGCCATACTAGCACAGTCCACAGAATTCCACACCTCCTTTTCTAGAATATGATCCACTTAAGCTTTCTATTACCAGATTTTAGCTCCTCTTAAATTTGGCTGAGATGGTCCTAAATCTTATTACACAATTTCAAGCATTCTTTACTAACTTTGATTAACATAAAGACCTTGGCAGGTCCTTATGGCTAAAGATTTTGATTTTGAGCTTTCGATTTTTGATCTTTAAGAGTGTCTGTGGCCTAATTCTCCTACATCATAATGATTTATGGTTTTCTATATTCAGTGTAAATGCTTTTAGTACCAAGTCTCTGGCCATCTATTTTCATGTATTGAGTGCACTTCAGTGAGCTCTGTACCTTTAAAATAGCATTGTGGTTTTCTCCCACTGGGATATTTGTAAACATCAAATGCTTTATCATCATCATTGTTTGATAAGATGCTAAGTTTGCAATAATTGCAGGGAATTCTCAATTGAGTACTGATAGTAAATATTCAACTGTCTTGGTTGACTGCTGCTGTAAGACAGATAAAGCCAAGGAAATAGCTGATGAAAAACAGGCAAATACCAAAACATAGGCAGTAGCCACCTGCTGATAATAGAGACCAAGGCAAATACAATTAAACTAAAAGGAAGGAAAAATGCTCCATAAAAATTATGTGGTATAAATCGTTAGGTGGACACAGGTAGCAACCATTAATATGGCAAAAGATACAAAGGAAGAACAGCTACGGAGTTTTGTATTTGCTGTACTGCAGTCTTGCAGTCTGTCTGCTGATTGGAAAACAGAAGAGTTAGCCTGTCCCACAACATAAAATTTGGTCCTCTGATACTGCTGGCAAAAAACCCCAACTATAACACTTTCAATCTTAAGGCTTATAAAATCAGTCGTTGTTTTTATCCCTCAACCCCTTAATGAAAAATGTTTGTAAAGACAAAGAATCACCATCATTGTCCCCAAGATAGCATTTAGTTCTCCCTACACATCTCATGAATCAAAAATTCCTTTTAATTTCAAGATGAAAAGAAGCCTAACATAGTGATTATCTTCTTAAATAATATGCCATCTAGTCCTCTATCTACACATTTTTAATTTCCCATCATTTACACATCTTGACTTCACAGACCACAGAGTCAAAACTATACAGCTGTAGAAGACCTATGGCAACTCAGGTTCATGAACTCCATGTTCAAACATTGTGAAAGTTTCCTGGGTTTCATCCTCACTAGAGGTAAATAAGAAACCTGGATAGAATCCTTTTAGTTTAAAGCTATCATCTAATGACTGACTGAGAGAACTGTGCATTTTAAACGCCTGGATCTATTCTCTATGTCTGTAATTCACTTGAGGAAGGTCTGGCTCATAATCTCTTTTACTCCAGACCAGATATCTGGTACATAGGAAAAATTGCTACCACTTTCATTGTGACTTTTCCTGAGATCATTTAGCTTTCCAAGTGTTCTGATATACTCAGAATAGAAGGTTTTAACAGTAAATTAAATTCAGTAAATATTTTTCACTACCTAAGCACTACAATGAGATAAGATGGGAAATTAGTAGTAATAAGGCAGAATGATTTCTCCTTTATTCACTATGGTAAAAATTCATAATTCTATATCTTCTGAAAGATACATACCTACAGCAATAAGAATAAAAATTTATTGAAGCAGAAGAACCTCCACTAAATAAACAAGTTTTGATTTCACTGCTCTTCATTCATTAGGGTTTTATTAATTCAAATATTTCATCCATTCAGCAATAAAAATATTTTGGATTGCTCTTTCCTACATTAGTGAAACAAACTCTTCAAAGAAATAAAGAACCTTCTTCTTCAGGTAGACTTACTGATAAGGCCCAACTGTGATTGCAAAACTTTTGACTCAGGACAATTAACTTCCAGGTTCAATTTCACTGAAACGCACCCAGAGCACAGACTTCATGCCCAAGTCCCTGTCTTGCAAAAACACCAAGGTTTATAAAAGAACCTCTACCTTAATTGCTTTCCATTGGTGCCTAAGCATTAGCAAGACACTGAAGTCTTGCTGAAAGTACTGAAAGGTGAGTACTTTATTTTTTTTTTTTAAACCATCAACACACAAAAAATTTCAAATTAATTAAAAAAAACCTCAAAACATTTCCATAGCTGCCTGGTAACTGTTTTGTGACACAGCAGTCAATATGTGAAAACTGGTAATAAATCACAAACTCCAGTAATATTAATCTCAAAATCAGCTATAATTAGGAAAATTTTTTACACTAAAGGTTTTCCTACTTTCCTCAGAGACCTTACTGAGAAAATTAGAGCTATGCATTTTTCATTTCAGATTATGGGAAGATCATGTGCAAAACAACACACTTTCTTTCACAAACATTAGTATGGGATAAACAGGGGTGACTGCGAGAATACTTTCAGGCTGGGCTCTTTTATATGTCAGTCAGGAAGGCTTAACAATAGATCTAGATCATATGTCTGGGGGGGGAGGTTTGTTTTTTGATTTTTTTTTGATTTTTTTTTTTTTTTTAAATTTTTTTTTTTTTTTCTTTTTTCTGTGTACCATCAGGGGGAGACAAATATTTTGGAAAACTTAGTATAATTCTAAGTTATCAGGTTAATGATGAAGGTTCAACTGAAAGAACAAACCTGTTGGATGTTTTCAATCTATCGAAAATTAAATTCCATTACCAGGATAAATGTTAAAAAGAGACCAAATCCTGGGAAAATGCACAAAACTTTAAAATCAGAATAAGGTAATAAATGCTCCTGTGTCTACTATTTAAGTACTGCCAGTCTAACAAATAGACTACTCATGATGATGAACCTCAGAATTAGGCTTACTTTATGAAATGAAGGCATGTAAAAAATTGGTTTAATACATGAAAAAAACAACAACATTTTTCTTCTGCCTCTTTAATATTCTTTAATATTCTGGAATAAAATTGAGTACATATTTCTCAGTGTAGAACATTAGGCCTGGCCATTAAGCACAACATGGCTAAAACCAAAGTCTCATTCTTGATCACTGGAGAGGCTAACATGACCATCAGAATCTATCTTCTGCAGTTTTGACCACTTCAGATTTTTCACCCTAGGAAAAGTTTACATTTTCTATATAAAAGCCCCTTCAGTGACAATCCACCACTAGAATTTAAATCATCATGAAGCAGCACCCCAAAATTCATCTTATGGTATTCACTTACAGTTGCTAAAACTGTGTTTCAGCTTCTCATTCTCTGGTAATAATATTTTTTCCTCTGACCTTGACAGTGTTATCCATTCAGAAATACTCACACTGAGGTTATCTTTCCAGTGTACTGCAGTGAATGTACCACTATAGTCTCTCTGTGTCTTTGCTACATTTCTTTCTTTCACCCATATAACACCATGCATCATCTCATTTACTTTCAAGAAAGCAATGTCTCATTTTGATGTTCCCATCACACAAAACCTACCCCCTATATTTATTTAGATATAAGAAAAAATGCCTCTGCGATTTCCCACGTGTATCTCCTCATAAATTAGGTATCCATAAAGCACTTATATTCATTTAAAATCATTTCACCGTAGTTTCAGAGCCTGACAGATGTGAGGCTGCTGCCATGCTAAGATCACTATCATTATTCAAGCTTACTTCAGCCTTTTCTGGTGGTTCCACATATTCATTTATTGGCTCCTTAAGTATATAGAATTTACACATCTCTTCTTCTGCACTGGACCCATGACACTGGAGTCCTGGGCTCATAGCTAGAGTTCCTATGTATTCTGGCAACATAAATAAAGAACACCACAAACCTGCCAAAAACACATACATATTTGCATCAACCTTGCCTCAGAAAACTCACATTCAAGACGATATTGTGAAATACCTGGATTATATATATTTCTGACTGACAAACTGCATTAATTTCAGCACACACAATCAAGTCAGAGACGAAAATCTCTGGTGATTCGTGGTGGGGGTAGAGCACACAGACATACCTAGATGGCCTATGGACAGAGACATCCATAGGTGTCTATAGGTGTTTGCTGAAGGGAAAACTGAAAATTCCTTACCACACTGCAGCCAGGACAGTCAGGACCATTTTCACACGTCCTACGCCGTGCCTGGATCCCTCCTCCACACTGAGCAGTGCAGCGCTCCCATGGCCCCCAGCCTGTCCAAAACACGTGAGGGGGGCACAACAAGTGCTCATTGCAGTACCTGTGAGGAGAGGCAAACAAGGAGGCAAAAAATCTGTTTAGTACCATGACAAGATCTTCCCTGAAAAAGCCTCATTTGAATTGTTCAGATAGATGCTTGTACAGGGAAATATTTCATACAAGGGACCTCTCTGTGCATAAAGCATTGAACTAACAGCTGTCACACTGCACAAAGTCTTTAAACATTTGAGATTTTTTTTTTACGCCATAATTGTGTGGGTGAAACATTTGTTTGTTTTATTCAGAGACTATGTAATCCATATGATACAACCATGCTATTGTACTGCAGGCACCTAAGGAAGACTGACAATTACTTTATTGAAAACAATTGTGGCCACATATCTGGGGCAGAAAAGAGTCAACCAAATGGAAGGCAACCATTTAAGCAGGCAATCTTTTATCCATCTCCAGTTAAGCTTTGATTAGGATCCATCTCCCTCCTCTTCAGACAGCTCAACTTGCTTTTTTGTTTTCCACAATGTCTCTGCTTTCATGGGCACTATAAAATGTAAAACATTGATTCTAGGTGGAAAGAACTGTACTGTTTTCATAATGTTATTACTCTATCTTTTAAAGGGTGTTTTTAGCTATTAAAATCTTTGAAGGATTTCTTAGGGGCTGCAAAGTCATTCAGGAAAACTACTAGGTTATTGAGGGAAGCAGAAATATTTGACTTCTGAGCTGTCACTATTCTAACAGCACATTCAGATATATGAAAAGGTCTCAACTGCCAGTGAGTTTTTTCATTTTTTGTAAAAAACTAAGGTTCCTGATTTTTTGAGACTGCCATCCAATAATTCTGGCATACGATGCTTAGTAAGAACCCTCTACACAGGTCCAAAGCATGTGGGGCATAAGCAATTGTCTCTGGGGCTCTTAAAAGTGCCAAACAGTTATTAAAGATAAAGCAAAGCCATGACAGATATTTAGAAAACAGATGACCCTGAAGGAGTGCTCTAATATTTTATGGATGATGCTGAGTGGCTTGTTTGGGCCACTACTGACTGTCCTGAATAAATAAGTAAATCTGTTACATTTCTTCATTTTTCACACCAGCCATCCAAAATCCACTGTCTTTTTGCCAAGTTTCCAAGTTCTACTAAGTTTCCATTACTTTGCACTCTTCTGCAATGAAAACTGAGTCTTAACACTCTAATCCATTTTCTACAAAAAGATAGATGACAGTATAAACTGTTGGCATTGTCAAGAAGAATAACTATAGCCATTTTTTATTTTTTTTTCAAGAAGCTCTAGTTCTTCATTACTGAGGATTCTTCATATCCAGAATTCCAAGAGAAAAAATTGTTGGGCTTTCTATTTTATATGAAACAGTAGCTTTGGCACATAAGCTAGAGCCTATGATTCAGAATATGTCCCTAGGTCTCAGCAATTCAACCACAATTTAAAGGTTTTGGAGTGGGGTAAATAGGGGAGTGACATTTAATTTTGTGTTTCTCTATAGTTAAGGAAACAAACTATTCACTGCCAGTAATGACCCCTGTCTGTATTTACCAGTAAATTGTGGGAAAAGAAAAACAACGAAAAAACCCAGCAAATAATCAATATTTATGAACCTGTCATCTCAAAATTCTTCAGTGTGTGATTTGGGCAAATGTTTTTCAACAATAGCTTATACATAAAATACTTTTTTTCCTACCTCCATGGTGAACATTTGCAATTCATGGTTCCCCTTATGCTATCACCAAAGGTGCACAGGAGTGTTCTGTGGCTGGATGTTCTCCACCCAACACTCCCTCAAGCTGCACATACTGTCACATGCTGTCATTCATGGGAATGTTCATGACAGTTTGTCTCTGTGATCATTTGTTGAGAACATACACCAAATGAAATATCCTTGTTGCATCACCATTTATTTAGGCAAATGAGAACATGTTTTGTAGAACTGCATTAGTTCTTACTGGAGATATGATAAGTTAATTTGGGATACACACATAGGATAAAGAAAGTCTGCCATGAAGTTGACAGTTACCAAAATTCAGCCACATCTAAACCTGGACACTCAGGCAACAGTTCATGGAAAGAAACAGCCCTTTTAAGAACATGATTTATGTCACCTTAAAACAAATGTCTAATGTAGGTCATAAAAACACAGATCTCAATATACTGATTTCTCTCTATTAACTATAAAGAATGTGTGGGAGACAGACATCTAAGCTTACATTTACAGCCCGTGGTAATTTTACCAATAAAGTTACGGAGATCAGAATGATTAATTTGACCAATTTTAGGAATATACTATAGAAGGAGACAAATCACTCTGTTCTCCACAGGCTGTATTGACTAGATTTCTATAAACAATAGTGAAACCTGACTCACACACAAGCACTCACATTCATAGACACCTGAAGTTAGGTGTGACAAATGTCACTTAATGAGACTCATGCCACTGAATAATGCCTTTTATAGTGTCAATGTGCCCTATCACCTGCTCTCTCACTTAGTGGAAGACAAAAGCAGCCTAACAACTGACACAGTAAGCACTTGAAAGGATGCACTTGAACCCACAAGATGACACTGAAAAAAAGGCCTAAAGTATCTATGCAAGGTATTTCCTTTTAGGAAATTATTTTTTTAAGTCAACAACAGAAATTAACGTCATTTTTTCCTTTTTTTTTTAAACTTTCTTTTTGTTAGGAAAAGGAAAAACCCAAAACAATGCAGCATACAAGTAGAATCTTATTTTGATTTCAGCCAGCCAGTCTCTGAAAATATCAGGTATGTTTTCACAGCTAGAGACAACCCTGCAATTGATCTTTGAGAGCTGTGCTACAGCATGGGGCTTTGAGCCAAGTTTCATTACATTTCTTCTTGGATGCATTTCAAGTCACTCAGCAATCCTTCTTCCCTTTTGCTCTTTCTTCCCCTCTTAATTTTGTTCTCAGGACCCACAGGGCTAGCATTTTACAGTAATTCAACATAACATATAATGCAAGTAACTTGAATCTGTGAAACCACTGCCCTCTCCCTTAATCTGACTGCCATCAGGTCAGAAGGGAGAACAGCCTAGAGACATGTGGGGTTTGTACAGTGACCCTTCCAATTTGCCCTTGCAGGGAATCCAAGTTCAAATGCCCTAATACAGGAATTGTCATATTTGGGGAAGGGGGAACATCCTCGGTCCAGTTGTATCCACAACCACTAGCTCCTACAGTAATTTTTAAATTTTTACTCAAAGCAGTTCTGGTGCAACTGGAATTACTATTCTTGTTCCTATGAAAATTTCAGCTTTTAGTAAAACGCAATTTCAGTGCTGCCACGCACCACTTAGTACCACATGCAACTGCGTGAGAGCTACAAATGTCTCTTTTTATTCCACAAGGAGGTGCTATTTATTTTAAACACAGTTCTTAATTTTGAACTTGATTATGCTAGCATGTATTTAGGAAAAACAAACTAACCTTCATCTGCTTTATTTGGTGGGTACTGGTGATTACTAGCTGGTGACTTACTGGGAAGCTCAGGCTACACTGAGGTTGATGGGAATTTTAGATTCCCTTAATTGAAGGCAGACACAGAATGCACACACATGCCTTACTGGACAGAGATTGCTGAATCAACAGAAATTCCCACCCAGGAGACTATGGAAGGAGCTGAGGGCCAGGGGCTCCTGTGGAAGAAGAGAAGGGAGCAAAGAAAGCGAGGAGGATGGGAGCATACACGTCCTGGCAGACAGGACGGCCATGGGAGCACAGGTGAGCCCAAAATCCTTGGTGATCCATCTGCTCTGCTGAAGGGGACCAGGACTGTTCACACTGCTCAGAAAGAAGCAGTGCTACAAAGAGCAGGCACTTGACTTTCAGCAGTTTTTTCTCCTCATAGAAGCAATCCCAAATGTTCTAAATATCAGCTGAGGATTGTGTACCAAAGAAAGGGGACAATTTGTACTGCTTCTCATGTCCTTTTACACCCATTAATTTTCAGGGCTTTTAAAGATTTAATCCTCATCTGTAGCCAATTTATTTTTTTCAACTCCTGATTTGCCAGCCTTTTTTTTTTTTTTTTTTTTCTATATAATAAAAGATAACTACACTCACTAAAAGCAATGGATTCTCATTCTAATGTCCCTCATTTCTGCAAAGACAGGAGGGAGACCAGTAGACTTAAAGAGCCCACATCCACAGTATTTTCCACAGAAAGCAAAGGACAAACATTTTGACTCAATGAAAAAGTCAAGACAGTATCCTGCAGACTCTATAAACTCAGAGTTTTCCAGGGTCTTTTGTGAAGGGTCCTCCTAGAGAAAAATTAAAAACAAAAAAAATTAAGGCCCCTAAGGAATTCAACAGGATATCTTCCATCTGTAATATTAACTACAAAATTAAGATTCTATCTGACTAGCAAATTTTGTTAAAATACTATTTTTACTCCCTCCCCATATTCTGTCTCAACATGTATCAGCTGCACTTTTGACCTGTTTCTACAAGGCAAATTTCTTTGTAATACGAGTCTTTGCTGCTCTCTCTGAACTCCTTTCTACCCTGCTAAAGGTGTCCCTGTAGCAGCAGACCATACAACAGCTTAACCTATCTGCAACACTTTAAATAAGTAAATATTGCCATTGCTGTCAAGGGAATGACCAGAAAGCACAGAGCTGCCTGATATTTTCACGAGGTACTTCATTTCATGAGGTAAAACAAACATACCCTAGACAAACATTTTGCTCTTAACACATGAACAAATACTCTCAAATTGAATATGGGTTCACATCTGTGGGTGAATTTCCCTCAGATATACACTTTATGCTGGGACAAAGTTATGTAACAGCAGGCATAGGTGGTGATGACTTTTTGGTTGGGCAGCCTATTTTTAGAAAGCAATTTACAAAATAAAAAAAACATTCTCCTCTGCTAAATGTTCATGCCTCTGAAACAGCAAGATCTGTTCATGTGTTCTGTGATACTGGTGAAATCAAAATCAGAACTGACTTGATATGCTCAGGAGTTAAGGTATACACAAACAACAAAAAAACAACAACACTGAAACATTATCAAAAGATATTTGAGTTCAAGGTTTATTACATTTATTGAATACAAAACAAAGCCCTTGAAACTTAATTCATTTAAGACAGAAAAAAATGAACTCACACAGCATCAGGAACACAGTGCTGTGACCTTACTATATTTTGCTCTGAATCCCAGGTCTTCAGGCTGGGCAAGTTACAATTCAAACACACTGTAATCAATTTTCAAGGAGAATCAATTTTCAGGGTCTCAAGGGACAGCAGTACATAGGTTCAGCACAATTCTCTGGCACTACCAGGAGCTTTCAGTTGGCTCTGGAGAGATGCAGCCAAATGAAAGATGAAAGAACAGCTGCAGCCCCACAGCCTTGCTAATGGGAACACTGCTACCTTGCAGCAGCGGAGTTAAAGAGGGAAAGGAAAGGGGAGAGAAAAACAAGGCAGGTAAAGGAGAAAATGTCCCATGGAATACAGCCGAGCAGAAATGAAATTAAAACAGACAGTAGAACAAAGATAACTCACCTCTCCTCACGATTCTGCCCCACACAGACACGACCTCCATGCCGAGGGGTTGGATTGCTGCAGGAACGCTGACGAACTTGAAAGCCTATCCCACAGGTGGTACTACAAGGTGACCAAGAAGTCCATGGTGTCCAGCCTCCATTTCTGGTAGAATAAAAAGCTCAGGCTCTGTCATCTGTTATACATAGCGAATGGCTGATTAGGTGTGACTGTCAGCAGAATCTGGCCTGCTAATATTTCTGCAGAAGTCATTAACATTGCATCCATTTCCATTTCTTAAAGAACTAATTATGAAAATAAAGGTGCTCTGATCCTTCCAAATTCCATGTTTTACAAGCAGCAACTGCTAAAATGACCCCATTATACAAAGAGTAAAGTACAAAGATATGAAGCTATTTATTTGCTTTCAGTCACTTATTCTGGATGAACTTCATCTGCAAACTTCTTAAGACCACTTCTAGTTACATATTGTTCCAATTACTTTTTTCTTTTTTCTTTTATCTTTTTTTTTTTTTTCAGAGAAATTAAAAAGTTAATTTTTGCTACCTCTTCTGAAAGGAAAGTGATTAAAGCCCAGATAAAAAGGAGTAGGAGGGGGCAGTTTATCACTCTCTACAACTACCTGTAAAGAGGTTGTAGCAAGGTGGGGGTTGGTGTCTTCTCCCAAGAGATAGGACAAGAGAAAATGGCCTCAGGTTTTTCCAGGGGAATTTTGGATGGATTATTAGGGAAAATTTCTGCACCAAAAGAGTTGTCAGGCACTGGAACAGGCTGCCCAGGGAAGTAGCTGAGTCACCATCCCTGGAGGAATTAAAAAGACTTGTAGAGATGGTGCCTGGGGATATGGTTTAGTGGTGGACTTGGTAGTGCTAGGTTTATGGTTGGACTTGATGATCTTAAAGGTCTTTTCCAACCTATATGATTCTAAAGGAAAAAAAGTAATAAGTAAGTGCCAAAATGCATTCATTCACAGCTTCAAGATGATACTCTGATAAGGTGCCAAAACCTTATTTGTAAAGCAATAAAAAAGCAAAGAGAATTCACATGAACTCTGCATTTGTAAACCAGTGAAAAGGACTCACCTATCCCTCCTGAATATACCCTAGGACAAAAATAAACTAGGCCAACTATCTCAAAAGGAATTTTATACCCTGTCCTAAGCAAAAAATGATTTTCGGCAGCTACTAAAACCTTATGGTGGCTAAATTGTAGTTTCTGTGTTGGTAAAGACAAACAGAAATCAAGAAAAGTAAAACTAAACTATAATGACTTGAGGTTTCATCATAAAAGTAAAAGTTAAAATAGTGCCTTACTTGGTCGTGAAAAAACTGTTTTTAAAATTGAAAATTAATTAAATCCAGTAATGAAACCGATAAAAGATTATTCAAAGTAATTGATCACAAATTTTACCAATTTAAATTTCACCTATTTTGCTGTCTTGTTACTACGAAGGGTATAAAAGTTGAAAACACAGGAAAAAAGCTTTTGAAAAAATAATCAGCTATCACTGGTAACACAGGAGAAAAAAAAATCTCGCTTGGTGCCATGCGTATGCACATGGTAAACTGGACAAAATGTCTGGAGATCCATGAATTCTAGGAACCAGCTACTAATATAGCAGTGTTAACTTAAGTAGAATGTTAAAATAGTGTAAAACTGGCAATGGTAGTAGGTAAATCCAGTCCCAGACTATGTTCCAAATACTCTTCTAAACCTAGCAGACAGTAGCTGCTGTTTGACTGTTCAGCATCTCACAGCATGCCTATCTTTTCTGCAATTCTCCTGATCTGATGTTCTATACTATACCATTACGTTTTTCGTAATTTTCCTGATATTGACTATTTCCACTTACAGAACTTGCAGTCATCTTTTGCAGAAGGATATTCAGTTTTATTCACTACCAGGATCTGCTTCTGATGTTTTAAAAAAAATAAAATATTTTAAACATGAACTTTTACTGCAGTTCAGAATATGCAGTGTTCTGAGTCTCTCTGAAATGATCTGCTCTGGCTGTGTTTTTTCTGGGAGCAGCTATATGCTTGGGGAAGACAAAAGAGTGGCTAAAGAGTGGCATACAGACTAGTACTACATCTAGATGTCAGAATACCACCAAAATTTATAACGAAAACATTTTTTCCAAGGGCAGAAGGGGGTAATGTAATGGTGACAGGAGACTTCCAAAAAAGTAAACAGTTTTGACTTCCAGAAAAAGTTTTATAACTGGGAAAAACTATCATACTTTGGATATTTCCTAACATGATTTTTTATCTTTCTGAGATTTTGTTAAATTTAAATGAGGACAATGTTATTGGGTACATAGCATTTGAAATACCTATTTGCCATCTGGCTCATTCTGTCTTCCACAAAATCTGCGAGATACTTTGTTATTTTGTTATTAATGTCTCAGTTGCTGTGGCCATTCCTATGAGCTGCTTCATGCACATAACAAGATCAGTGGATTGCAGATGAGATTTCAAAGAGTAGCTTTAGTTTGGTTCAGTTAAAAACTTTTAAACCATGAACAATAGAATGTGAAACTGTTTAGTGTACCTGGAACAGTTTGCAATCTCCATGGTTGGTCCCTCACACAGCCAGCCTCCACACTGAGGAGCAGGACTGTCACACACACGTGTCCTGCAGAGGCAGGAGCCAACACTGGCACCATCATTGTGGGTGCAAGGCTTCCACTGCGACCACGTTCCAAAATGCCCATCCACTGTCAGATTCCTCATCTGCAAACAAACACAACAGAAAGGCTCACCTGAGGCCCCACATGAGTTCCTTCCTTTAACCTCTTAATCCTGCAGTACAGGGAGGTACAGCTTTCAGCCACCAACAATGAAAGCCTCCCCTGGAGACGTATACCTTCCAGACAAGAAGTTCTCCTTGAAATTTCTGTGGCTGCTAATTCCCACCATCTCCAATCAATCTGAGCCACTGGCTGCCATCAACAGCAGTAACAGCAATCAACACCAACAGCAGTAACAATACTCAATTACCTGTTACCTTTCATGCTTGCCTGCAGTGATTCAACAGTAAGTATAGTTTCGCTTTCTCCATTATCTTCTGCTGAAAATATTCCCTATTTCCTAAAATTTACCTGTGACCAGGGGCCTTCATACTGACTGTAAAACAACACATGCAAGGACACTTGAGGAAACACAAATCTAGACAGAAAGGAAGAGGCAGCAGAGCACAATAATCCAAGGTAACAAAACTGGATGAACCAAACTTAAATCCCCATGACGAGTGTCTTTTTTTGACAACAGCTTTTTGAAGCACATATCATATAGCACCATGTCATAAAAAGTGAAATGTGGTTTTAAATATGACTCTCTCTAAACATTAGATTTAATTATATATTGAAATAGGAACTAGAGTTCTAGATGAATGATCTGAAATGCTGTCTCCCTTTGCTGTTTGTAGTACTGAATAATTTGAAGAGTTGTGAGGGAAGTATGCATTTCACTAATAATTTAAAGTCACAAAAGATTCACATATAGCACAAGATATGTTTCCACTGACATGCTGGATGCTGGCTGATTCTTTCCATTGTAGTAAGGGTTCTATAATTTCACTATTAATTAAATTTCTCTTGATTTATTTTTCACAGATATAGCTTCTCCACAGAACAGCTATGTGTATATTCTGCCAGCTACAACTGACATAACCATAATTCATAATTTCAAAATTCTGCTGACAGCTGTTTATTGAAAATAAGTCACTGATCTTTGCTTATGCAGAGTATATACCACTGGTTTTCATAAGACAACAGGAAATACTTCTTTTTAAGTGACAAGTAAACTCATTGTTTCTTACACTGCTGGTCTAACAAATGTATAGCCCATAAACTACCAGTGATATGTTCCCAACACAATTAATGGCAGAGATGTGAAAGTGTCTTTACTGCTTTCTATCTTGCACCAAAACATCTTTATTGTTGCACCTATAATTATAAACTAAAGATACAGTTGTCTATATTATATATACATGTAAGTCATAAGTATATAATTTATTCACATATAATTTATATCAAGTGGCAGGGAAAGTCTTCATGAAACGCAGCTGAAAGCTTAAGATCAGAAGTACACGCTGCTGGCAGGTTTCTCTTTATTTTATTCCCCTACTCCTGCACAGATCATTTCACTGCAGTCTCTGCTGTTCCTTATGACTCACCTGCTCTGTCACTTTAGCAGTATCTCCCTTTCCCAAATGATATCAAACAATTTCACCCCAGGATGATAAGAAAGCCAAATGTACTAACAAGGAGCCTTTTTAGCCCTCAGTAGAACCTATGCCTATTAAACTTTCACCATCTGACATGCCTCAAGAGGAAAGTCACAATCAATCAGACAGTAGGGCTGAACTCAGCTGGCACAGCTGAACTCTGCTTTCCCTCTCTACCACCCTGTTTTTGTCACCCTTTCCCTTCTGCAGATACCTCCAAGTCCCTTCTTACCTCCTAATGTCCTCCAAATCTCAATCTTCTTTGTCTTGAGTCTCTCTGCACTCACCCCATCTTCCTGGTTTGTGCCTCTGCACTCTGAGTCAAGGTCACATCTTCAGTGACCCACTCCTTAAACTTGCCATAAGCTCTTTGGTTTGAGATAATTTTGTGTAGAATTCAGTGGCTCATAATATTACATGAAGCTGATAATTAATTCAAGTAAGATTCCATACTATACACTCTTTCCCTGCATGCAGCTGTGAAAATAAAGTAATTTCATGTTGTCTACTTATGTATTTAAAAAAAAACAAACAACAAAAACTTATTAAAAAAACCCCAAAAAACCAAAAACCAGAACCCAAACAAACTTAAAAAATATGGTTTTACTTTCCTTGTAAAAATGCTTTGGTAATGTCAAATGCTCTATTTTTATGTGAGGGATTACAAGTGGTTGCACCAGAAAATATTTTGGCAATACAATGAACCTTCATTACAAAAGAATATTGGAGTTATAAGAGGTATATCTGACCAACTGGAAGAAGCTCTAACTAGGTGTATGTGCCATAGCATTCATTGATGTCTATATTCATGTGCAATTGGTTTACTCATGACAATAGAAACAATAATCTAAAACAAACAGCTTGAGTAATGAATCAAAGCAAGATAATCAAAATAACTGCATGTGTCACAAATGATCTTTGAAGCTTAGAAAGACACTAAAAAGAATGCTACCTTTCCCGGTACTCTTTCTGTTGTACCATGGCATGCAAATAAATATTCAGATATATGAATAGGAAATTCATATATCTAGGAAATAATTTTTCAAGTCGAACTGAGAACTGAACTTTTAATTTTGGGCTAAACATATATATATAAACATATAAAACATATAAACATCAGTTACAGTATATAAACAGGCCTCTCCCTCTGATCCAAGTTTAAAAGAAACTGCTCATGAATTAATATGACAAATTTTCTGCAGTGTTAAAAAGACCAGTGTAGTTTTACTTACAGTTTTACTAACAATTAAGAGAGTGGAACCAACTGAAACCAAAAGAGGGAGGGTGGAATGTTTCTAATATTCTGTTATGTTCTGCCTGAAACATTATCTTAATTGAATATAGCAACAGCAAAAGAGGCACATAACTCAGTTGCCTTCAAAGTGAAATTCATTACATCTTGGCTTATACAACTTCTGAATACAGCACATAAAAATGCTATAAAAACAAATATTTGAAAGACATGCTAAGCAAAATTGTAATCGATTGCAGTTTGACAGAATATAGTAGTTTATTCTAAAGGAAAGTTTCTATGTCGGTTTGAAATCTGTTCAATAATGTGTTTTTTTGAGTTCAGAGTTTCAAGGCAGTGAAGTGGTAAAACCACATTTCGATTCAGAAAGTTAATTCTAATTTTTTCCTTATGTTAGGCAATCTCAATCTTAATTCCAAATTCTTTTAGATGCTCACTAAATCTTTTAATCCCTGATATGCAGTGTCAGTATCACAGCTGTGGGTGAATTTCTGAGCAATCCTTTTGGTACTCCCCTGCTTTGACTAGGCTGTCATATCCTACACAACTGTCATATTATAGATACTAAATAATTGTTTTTCCAGTTGAACAGAATAGAATTCGATTCTGCTTTCTAATCTCTTCCTCCCTTCCCCTCCACCCGCTCTTGGCCTCATGTCTTTTTTTCTATGAAAGACAAAAAGGACTAATGCCAAAATGAAAAGACTGAGCAGTAAGCAGACTGCTCAAACAAATATCAACCAACCAACCCACTCCAGTAATCCTACCTAACACAACAACCCAACCAAGCCACCAGCACACCTTCCACACAACCACATTTACCCTGTGGGATTACTACAGGGAGATATGATAAATCCTGTGTACATGAAAATGAATATACTGTACAGTGCCTCGAGTTACTTGCCAACCAGGGAACCAAGGACTGCAAAAGTGACTGAATCCAGGAGTTTCTGTGAAACAGTAGCTATAATAGCAAGTGGTAAGCACATAAACTGCAAATCTGGAAAATGAAACAGTGTTGAAGACCTGACGTGTACACCACATGTATTTTGCAGACTTTACTTTGGACTCACTCCGACTGTAGATCAAATACCTAGTGATAGCTGGAGCACATTTTTGGTTTAATTTCATCTGAAAATAATGTGGCTCATGAGCTTTGAGACTGCTTTGTGATGTGAACCAAAGAACAGTAGATGAGAAAAATCAGATCATTTGCCCCAAAGCTGCTCCAGATTCGAGCTAAAATGCTCATGCAAATGAATAAAATGAGGCCTTTTTTATTAGGCCACTATGTGAGAGTCTGGATGAAAAGGCCAGGACAAGATACTGTTAAAAAAATTACTTCTTAATGTCAAACACAGAAAGTCAGAACACAGGAGCTGGTTCTCAAGGAACTCAGAATCAGTTTAGTGATTTGAACCTATGAGGCTGACACAATATATATAGAGATCACCAGTGAAAGCTGGAAGATTTTAATGTTAATTTCGCACAGCTATAGTTCATTAAACAAAATCCATTTTTAAAGAGAGGCGTGTCAGTAAAATGTTAAAAGGAGCCTGTTAAACACATGGAGAATAGAAAATGGATGTAGATTAATACAAATTCATAGATGCATGGGCTACAGTAGCAGAGAGGGGACAAGTTCAAAAAGTCCTTATCAGTAATAAAAACAGTATTGAGTTGGAAAGGCCTCCTCTTCATGGGTAGAAGGCTAAGACAAAGCAGCATGAGACTCCAAAGGAAAGAGCTTAGTAGAATAAGGAAGATCCTTCTTAAACTTTTTGTGCTCTTTGGAGTGAGGGAGAATAATCAATATTAAAAAAAAAAAATAGAATCACACTTAAAAATTGGGGATATAAGTCAACTTTGTTATTTGTTTTCTTATTATATGAAATGTATTAAAATAATTTTTAAGGAGAGTACTAAGCCACTGGAAATATTAATACTAAGCTTACTGTAACGATTAGTTACAGTACACAATTCACACAATTCACCTTTCCAGTTCATGGACTTTGAAAGATGCTACATGGCCATTTGTATTAGCAATAATGATCCTAAAAGAAAATATTATAGCACTAGCAATTAAATTTTTTGAAAGTCCAAAATGGAGAAAAATCCCACAGAGGAAAATATGTAAATACCTCTAAACTTAGTCAACATTTGCTATCAAGATGGAAACACAGACATTACAGGTAAAACCCAACTACATTTCAAAAGTACTATAAATTATTTGATCACTTAAGTAGTTCGATATGAAACAGAAAAGAAACTAAACATACTGTTAAAATCTGTCAGGAAGTCCTGAGGGAAAGGACATTAAATGTAGTTTTCTGAGTTGGAAAAATCAATACCAGCTCATTTTAATGAACTTCAAATGGAATCAAAGGTTTTCAGTGAAAAATGAATGTATTTGGACTTACTGGACACACAGTAATGCTTTGCTCCCACTGACTCATGCTCAGACTTTCTTCGAGGGTTGTGCATTTCTTCATAACCATGTCCCAGCCACAATAAGGGTCTTGGGATCCAATGCATGCACTGTGAACAAAAATCAATCAGAAAACATGAACATTTATCTTCATCTGTACTGCCCAAAGATCTCTAAACTATGTGGCATCTTTTCATATTTCACAGGCCTGAAACAGATAGTGAAATTGATCTCCTTTGTGGTATACACAGATAAAACAACAAAGCAGAAGAAAAAGTAATTTGAATGCCTACATAAAGCTAGGATTTCTTTTAAATGCATAGCTAAATCTCTTGCTGCATTTTTCATATGTCATCAAGACTAATTACAGCACTTTATTATTAGATAATTAGAGCAGTTCATAAAATGTGCATGTTGTCTACTACAAGTAATAAAGATTTCAGGATTACAGTTCTTAGTCTTTTCTATCAGTTTTAGAACTAAAGTTATCATCTTTGTGAGAAATCAGATGAAAATGTCTACTCTTTGAAAATTAATTAGAAAACCCTTTGATTTTTTTTCTACATTACTATAGAACTCATGGAAATAAATTCAAAGGGATGCTGGTGGCTGTCATCACACCTCTTACATACTACATGCTGCCCAAGACATTCCCTCCCAAGCAGCACATGAGGAGGAAAAAAAAGCGATAGAGAGAGGGATGGTAGTCCAGCTTCCTAAAGACTGATGGACTCACTGTGCAAAACTAGAAGTTCTTTTCTCTATTAAATGGAAGCTTTCTCTTGGTACTAGTAGATCAAGCATTACCAGTCCAGTCTGGTCTTCAGCTTCACTGCTAAAGACATCTAAGAAAGGAGGTGGAAAACCCATCATAGTGATGCATAATATAATCGTTTTAACACTTGAAAAAACAACTATAAATTACACATAAATATCAGAGGATGTTAGTGGAAATATATTTCCATAGAGTGGAAATATAATCAATTCAAACATTTTGTCTAGATTATAAAAAATGCTAGACTGATTGGTTGTTCTTTTTCAACGCTAATCCATGGGCATTAATCATTCTCCCTGTCTGTTCACATCATATCTGTGCAGTGAAGAGTCACAAAGAAGATCAAGAACCTGGAGTACCTCTCCTATGAATCATAGAACCATAGAATCAGCTGGGTTGGAAGGGACCTCAGAGATCATCAAGTCCAACCCTTGATCCACTACCGCTGCAGTTACCAGACCATGGCACTGAGTGCCACATCCAGTCTCTTTTTAAATATCTCCAGGGACGGAGAATCCACTACTTCCCTGGGCAGCCCATTCCAATGCCTGATCACTCTCTCGGTAAAGAAATTCTTTCTAATATCCAACCTAAACCTCCCCCGGCACAACTTGAGACCGTGCCCTCTTGTCTTGCTGAGAGTTGCCTGGGAAAAGAGACCAACCCCAACCTGGCTACACCCTCCTTTCAGGGAGTTGTAGAGAGTGAGGAGGTCCCCCCTGAGCCTCCTCCAGGCTGAACAGCCCCAGCTCCCTCAGCCTCTCCTCATAGGATCTGTGCTCGAGTCCCTTCACCAGCCTAGTTGCCCTCCTTTGGACCTGCTCCAGGACCTTGATATCCTTCCTGAACTGAAGAGGTTGAGAGACTTTGGACTGTTCAGCCTCTAGAAGAAAAGGGGATTTCATCAGTATGTGCAAATACCTCAAGGGAGGGTGCACAGAAGCCAAAATCTTTCCAGTGGTGCCCAGTGACGGGCCCAGAGGCAATGTGTACAACAAACAGGAGGTTCCCTGTGAACATCAGGAAACACTTTTGTTGCGATGGTTACTGAGCACTGGCACAAGTTCCCAGAGATTCTGGAGTCTCCTTCCTTGAAGATAATAAAGGCCATCTGGACATGGTCTTGGCAACTGGCTGTAGGTGACCCTGCTGGAGCAGGAGGTTGGACCCAATGACTTCCAGAGGCCTCTGCCAATATCAGTCCTTCTGTGATTCTGTCCAACACAAATCATGTGTTCTATTCATATTAGTTTATCTCTGACATTTCTCACGTAGTTCCACACTAACATCAGTCATCATGCAGACTAATTTCCTAGCATGCTATTCCCTAATACCATCACAGAGGATTCTTAATCCTATATATTTCAAAGAATTTGTTTCTACAGTACACTTGGCAACTACATGGAATAATTCCCACCTAAAAAGTGGGCACAGAGTAACAGACACAATAGCCAAAACTCCCTAGGTTCCCCTAATTAGGCCACCAGTCCAAAGAAAGCTTTTGGTTTAGGGGACCCAGTGTTCAGAAGAGAGTTCCCAGTGATGGCTCTTGCAGCTGTGAGCATTTAGCATTTTTGTCACTCAGGCTACATATGTTTCCATTTAACTATCTAGAGTGAGGAGGACATTCAGTGCAAATTATGGAAAGTTTTAAGTGTCTTGGTCTTCCAGTGCTTGAAGACAAGATGTTCAGTGTTCTTCAGAGTATCTCTGATTAAGCACGTTTTATGAAAAAACAATATAAAACAAACTAAAGGCTGACATAATGCACAATGGGCAGCTGTGCTCTTTCTCAAAGTAGAACTACTCCCTTCCCTAACTTCACTAGTATTTTATGTTAAGTGCTAATATTTTTAAATTCACTCATTAATTTCCAGACAATTTTTATTAGAAAAATCAAATATTTTACAAGTCAGTATCTTTTCAGATAGAACAGTCTCTCTTTCCTGGGAGTAAGCTGGGTAGTAGTCCTTCTCCTACTATGCCTTTAGACACCATTTCCTCTTATGCTTTTGTTTTCACATTACTTCCACACAGACAAATTAAAATGTCTCACACCTTCCATTCCGATTTTTTAAGAAGTTTAAGTGGGCACTAATAGCATATCTCAACTGTTCTTCTCAATATCAGAAAAGATCTCAGCTTCATGGAAGAAATGCAGTTTTAAAAATGCTGAAAAGTCCTTGCATTGCTGGATCAAAGCATGTTCCATTACTCTGTGGACACTGAACATTTCCATTTCAGTCAGGGACTAGGTTTGGAGAGAACTGCAGCAAGACAAACATGAGGTAGATCTCATAAATTAGCTAGTTAAGGAGGTTCACTGAGCATGTAAAAACTGTAAAGAAGTAAAGAAGAAGAAAAGAAGTAAAGAAGAAGTAAAGAAGAAGTGTAAGATGTAAAGAAGTTAATAACTCAGCTGGACTCAAGCAGACAAGAAGAGGTTAAATGTGAAGAACTTCCTCATGAGAGGCATTAATAGTCTTCAATAACGTTTTTTTTTCTTTTTACCGCAATATAAAAATTAATCCTGGAAACCCATGAACTATTCCAAACAAAGCAACGGGAAATTTTGCCTGAGAAGTATCCCTCACATGAAAAACTCATTATTACATCGGATATATCTCATTTTGTAAAAACTTCAATTTTTTGAAATCTTATATTCAGGAAATGAAGCAGGACCTGGCTTAAACAGCTACCCTGTCCTCAGTTATTATCACAATAGTCATTATCTGTTCTCCTTCCTGTCTCAAATCTCAAAGTTTTCTAATTTCTTTCTTTTAGATCCCTAGTATCTCTAAAGAGTGGATATAATTTCTTTTTTAAATAAAAAGAAGAGACATGATACAAGAGCAAATTTTTATCCATATTTACTTAATTATGTCACCTTTTAAAACCATTTTTTCCTTTGAGGGATAATTTAATGTGTGAATAACAGTAGCTAATTATTCTGAGCTTCTATGCCTAGACTAAAAATGAGAGAAATAAGGAAAAAACCAAACAGATAAAAAAATTCATTTACAGATAGAAAAGTAGGACAGGATAAAGCTTGCAAATATGAAAATATCCAAAATTCTATAGGAAATGTGAAATTTAAAGTGACTCTTATTTACTCATAACCATGTTTCCTTACTTTTCTCCCTCAATGAAAATTTCATATTGTTTTAACTCTTTTAATGAATCTCTCTCCAAAAGACAGCAGTAAGAGGAACAGCATCAGTGTAAAAGAAATTGTATAAAAATGTATAAAATGCATTTAAAAACGTATAAAATGCATAAAAAATAAAAAAAAATTAGATATCACTACACATCTTGATCCCTTATTATATAAATTTTGAAATCGGTGTTAAGTCTTTCAGTTTGCAGTGACCTCATGAGCTGGAAAATGTATTTGCCACTTTGTCTCTGGAAGTCTATCTGACCTCTCAAATGCAAATGAATGTTTTGTCTGCTATTCCCAGTAGGCATCAGTCCACATTTCTGAGACTTCACAAGTTTCATCCCAGCTCTGCTAAAACAGAAAATATTGTGCACAAATGAAATGCAAGAATAAAAATTAATTGGTTCATTCTAAGACTTTTGGTGCAACCTATCCTATCGAGCCAGCAGTCTCTACAAAAAACATTTAGCAGCTTTGGGTTTCTATTGATTGATTCTGATTTTCCTTGATGTTGTAATTTCACAATTTTTGCCAAACATAAATGATAGGTAGTTGAGTGTGGCAATAATTTGTCTGTGATATTTCAGCATGCCTTCTAACTGTCATGCAACTCTTAACCAATGGATTTTGACTGAATGGTAACAGAACTCTTAAGCCACTTAACTTTAAGTAAGACAGAAATAATTAAAAATAATTTTGTTCAGCTATTTTATAATAGTCACTGAGCGGGCTAGCAAAAGTGCTCTACTTCAGTTGCATTTGAGATGTTTTATTCATACAGAAAATAAAGCAGAAATGAACATCAGAGAAAAAATATATATAAAACCCCATACAGTTTTAAGCAAAAAGAATTTGGTATGCATGCTCTGAAGAACAAAATAAGATTAAAAGAGATATCCTGTTACCATTGATTTCAAAGAGATTTTAAAATCTTCTTTCAGGGGAATATATTCCCATATCAATATACATTGTATGTGCTAATCAGGCATCCTTTTGAGCTGCAGCATTTCATTCAGAGACTATATAAACATAAGAGATGGGTGCATCTTCTAAGCCTGTCAAGTGAAACATTTTCCTGTCTTTACCTATATATAGCACTTTGAAGAATAGATTACATATCAGTCTCCTAACCCTTTAAATCCTGACATAGCCATGCCTACCTAGTTCCAGTTACCATCAACTGTAGAGTTTTTAGGTATTTAATACCTAAAAACAGGCTTCCCAGTTTTTATGTGTGCTTGTAATCTAGTCTTGTAGCCAGGGTTACCATTTATCCTAATCTGAAAATTTTATGAGGATGCTGATTGTGGAATATTACTCTGGATTCACTAATTCAGATCAGTCCTCATGTGGTTCCAACATTCTAATGCAGCAGTGTTTCTCTGATTTAAAGTGGAATAAGGCTTGCATAGTCTGAAATCAGAAAATCCAGCTGGATATCCAAAAATTCTGGAACGATTATTTCAAAACAGTTCCACATGCTGGTAATATCTTCTGGACATGTTAGCACCTATTACTAGTTTAGATATTACTTGTTGTTACCTTGTATAATTTTCGTATGTACAAATATTTATTCTACTATGTAATGTGTGTAATGTTCTCTTAGCAGGAAAAAAGGTTTGTACTGGGAGTGAGAGTACATCTGAGGAAGCAGCATGTATAACTAAGGCAAGATGAAGCAATACAACACTGGTTGAAAAACCTAATCCAATTGTCTTGCTACAGTTCCACGAATTAAACAAAGCTTAACCAAATTTGCAATAAGTGGGTTTTTTGGGGTTTTTTTTGTTAGTTAACACGGTATCCTTTTCAGTACTCTGTTGCAACAATTATCTTTTGTTTACCTGCAGATATTTTTGCTGATGGTTAACAAAGGAGCCAAAATAAAAATGATCACAGAACCACAGAATGTTAGGGGTTGGAAGGGACCTTGGGAGATCATTGCCACGGCAGGATGATCTGAAGTAGGTCACACAGGAATGTGTCCAGGCAGGTTTTGAATGTCCCCAGAGAGGAAGAGTCCACAACCTTATCGGGCAGCCTGTTCTGTGCTCTGTCACCCTCACAGTCAAAAGGATTTTCCTTACATTTATGCAGAACCTTCTATGCTTCAGGTTGCACCCATTACCCCTAGTCCTATCATTGGACATCACTGAGAAGAGCCTGACTCCATCCTCCTGACATGCACCTCTTACATATTTATAAACATTAATGAGGTCACCTCCAAGCTGAAGAGCCCCAGCTCCCTCAGCCTTTCCTCATAAGGGAGATGTTCCACACCCTTAATCATCTTTGTGGCTTTGTGCTGGACTCGTTCAAGCATTGCTCTGTCCTTGAACTGAGGGGCCCAGAACTGCACACAATATTCCAGATGCAGCCTCACCAGAGCAGAGTAGAGGGGGAGCAGAACCTCTCTTGACCATTAAATGAAAGAAGTCAGAGAGTTGTGGTCAATGGGACAGAGTCTAGTTGGAGGCCTGTATCTAGTGAAGTCCCCCAGGGGTCAGTACTGGGACCAGAACTATTCAACATATTCATCAATGACCAGGATGAGGGCACAGAATGCACAGTCAGCAAGTTTGCTGATGGCACAGATCTGGGAGGAGTGGCTGACACCCCAGCAGGCTGTGATGCCAAAGAGGGACCCAGACAGGCTGGAGAGCTGGACAGTAAGAAATTTAATGAAATACACCAAGGGCAAGTGCAGAGTTCTTTCTCAGGGAAAGAACAACCCCATGTACCAGTATAGGCCAGGGACTGAACTATTAGAGAGCAGTGCAGAGGAAAGGGACCTGGGCTCCCAGTGGACAGAAGGATGACCATGAGACAGCAATGGGCACTTGTGGCCAAGAAGGCCAATGGCATCCTGAGATGTATTAGAAGTGAGTAAAGGGGGAGAAAAGTTATGGGTACTGCAGAGTAATTATGATAACATTACTTAGCAATCTTGTGACCCAATAATATTTATGATAGTCGAAATTTTCCAGAAGTTGGTTTTTTACAACAGAGAAATCACTATGTGTACAGATTTTAGCAGATGGCACTAGTTATTTACTGAGACATAATGACACAGTAAGATTATTTTTCAGGTCTTTTAAGTATGTGAATCCTCTCTCCCATCAGAAATGCTAATTATTGACCCTTGCTCCATAAGATTTTGCAGAACATTAGGCTGATTCATCATTTCATTGCCCCTACTTTCAGATGCTCTGGAAACTCCACTACAAATTATAACACTGACAAACTTGCCTTAGAAAAATCACTGTAACTCAAGGCTGCTTTTGAAGGATACAGCTGTCAATAAAAGAAATCTAACTGGATCTGTGTTTGGGGGGACAGAGATTTTATCCCTCTGCTACAGATTTTATTCCATAATGCAGATGCATAGAGCCTTCAAAATAAATAGCAAATATTACAAATTTGAGAGTTAAGTAGTTATCATCTCAAGATAATAATTCTATCTATCTCACATTATAGTCAACTAGCAGGTACAATAAATTCAGTTGTGCTTTATGCTTGGTGTACTCAACTCAGAAGAAGTATAGACAGCTGGAGAATTCATAGTGAAAATCATAGCTCCAGTGAATACTGCTGATGGTCTTCTGTACAAGTTCAATAAACATATGTGTGTTACAATACCCAGGTGATAAAATTCTAATTAAATCTTAAGGACTTTCCCAAGGAGAGCTGAACTAACGTAACTGCTCTACTGATTTCTCCTGGAGTATGAAGACACCAGGGCTTTTCTTTATAACAGTTTGCAAGAACTCACACATCCCAAACTATTTTTCCCCAGCTGACTCTGAGAAACAGTAGGATTATGGAAGGATGTTCAAAGCTATTCAGCTAAAGGCAGAAGTTTGAAGGAGACTACCCCCTGGCTATGAAAACTGACAATATAATTAACTAGAGTGGACAACTCAAAACCAACAAAAACATTATGGCATAATGGAAAGTGATGAGAAATCCAAACTAAAGGTCTGACAACAGGCTCTGTCTGTGGTATGGTCTACTGTCAAGTATTAAAGGGCAATGAACTGCACCTGGAGCACACAAATAATAATAATAATAAAAAATTTAGCCTCCCTATGTAAAATAATATTTTCAAAAGCCTTTGATGTGTATGTGGGTGTGAGGTGTGATCTGGTGGGGAACAGAACTGTCCTGAATCAGAGGATATGTCTGTCAGAGGCAACACCATATCACAGAGGACTCCACCAAAGGGAAGAGCTGGAGGAACTGTTTTACAAGAAAATTTGATAAATAGATAAAACAGAATTGAATTAGATAAATACGCACAGCATATCAGAGTGATGATAACTAAGGAGACATAATAATCTAGAAACAAAAACAATAACCTCATGCTTTAGAGACTCGCACATGAAGATAAACTAAGGAATAATCAAGGACAAAGAAGAAACAGACAATCTCAAGAAAATTATCTTGACATTGAGGTATGAGCTTGTGCAAGATGCTCAACAGTGGGACTGAAGCTATATTGTCTGAAAGCTTTGCAATAAGCCTAAATAAAAAGATTATAAAATATTAGAAGGTGAGCACTCTGCCAGCGACACGGAAAGACAGAGCAGATGAGCACATGTTCAGCCTTTTTCAGGATGTTATTCATATACAAATGTGCTCTAGTTTTTAATAAGTTTTCTAGTTTTTAATAATAAAAGAATAGACGTGCCCTTGACCTGGGAAAAAAAAAAAGCTAGTTATTATTGATGGAGGTTCAGAATATAGCCTTGGTGGAATTATACAGCCCTAAGTATGATAAATGTGAATAGATAAAATGAAAATAATAATAATAAAAAAAATAAATACAGCACTCCAAACCTTTACCTTAGGTAAGGTTTACCCATTACTCTATTGACACATTGCTAGAGTAGAAAAGTAATAGCTGGCATCATATAACAAATATGTGAGCACTAAAGCACCCAGCGACACAATGACTAATTTCAGATGTCTCATTACCTAGTGAAATGTATAGCCCCAAGTAAGGTATCTCCACATGAAGAGAACCAAATATGCTTCAAATCTAGCATAAGCCATGAAAAAAAAACTAGTCAAGCAAAATTAAGTGATGGGTGAAACAAAGATTATGTCTGCATTTTCCAAATGACCTGAGTCCTTAATGACAGATGGCAGGGAGATGCCTTACTTTATCTCGATCACGTTGATAAATGCTCTTCTTTCTAAAAAAACAGAGCTAGAATTTCTGGTGAAGTTTTTGGCCAAGAGAAAAGCATGCACAGCTATCCTTTTGGTGCAATGGATTTTAAGTATTACCGGAAAAGTGATGCAACTACAAAGATATGACTGAAAAAAAACAGAAGGTATAATTTTATCTCCATTTAAGTAAGTAATTTCAATAGAAAAGAAGACTTCACATAACTCTGGGCAGCGGAATAAATTATAATTTGATCAGGATTTCAGTCACTTAACTACTGTTCGACTCAGTAGAGTGTTAGCACCACCACTTTTGTTTTGTTTTGTTTTGTTTAAATACACTTAGACCCCCCTGCTCACAGAAGGAGAGGAATGCCTTAGCCTGAAGTCATGCATGGTGTCTATTAATTGATACAGCAGTCCCACCCTGCAAGAGCTAGGAAAGCATTTATGGACCTTGAAAATATCCTGACAAAAGCACAGGTTCCAGGGACCTTGTGGGGTCCTGACATAGGCACCAGCTATGCAGGTCATCTGGAAGTCATCTCTGGATTTTGGATTTTGTATCTCTGATATGGCATGAACAATATGGTATGACAAGGTTCCAGCCTTGAAATGTCTCAAGTGGATACACCAGTATCATTGAGGTCTTTATGTTTCTGATTGCCCTCATGGATACACAGTCTCTAAGAAAACACAGGATATCAGCTTGACCTCCCTTCCCGAAACAAACACATCTGCTTCGGGAAACATGTTCAGTTTCCTGTACAACCAGAATGGTTTAGTTATGTCATACTTAAAAAAAAGAGAGAAGTATAAGAATATGTCACTAGACTTCTTCCTTCCTCAAATATACATGCGTGCATGTAGCCCTCCCAGTGTATGTCCGTCACTTACTGCAAAGGAAGACACAAACTAAGAAGGGTTACAGGACTACCACACACCCTGTTTCAACATGTTAAATCAAAGAAAGATCAAACTTGGTCCTATGTTGTCCTCTAAACCAACAAAATTCTAGAAACAGAGACTTGCCTACATATAATTTCTCCTTAAAACAAGCATTTCAGGGCTTCCAATGGGGCTTTGAGTTTCCTATCAGTTCTGCTTTGCTAGGAAATGCCTAATATATGCTACATAAGACAGTATAAACAACATGGGCTGGTAAAGAACTATAATAGGAGAATACTTCCCTTTTCTGGCATACTCCAGTTTTCCAGGACACAGCTTTTCTTTACACCTTGATTTCAACCCAGTAGCCTTTCACTGGCCTCCTGCATGGCTTGTTCCCTAAGAAAAGTCCTTCCCCTACCTCTAAGCCACAGTTTTACACCTGTGTACTCCCTGCAGTCACCTCCCTGCTGTGACTGTGTGTGTGGTCCCTCTGACAGCCAGAAACATCTCTACCTGCAAATCATAGAATCTTTCAGGTTGGAAAAGACCCTTGGGATCATCAAGTCCAACCATCATCCCAAACTCTACAAAGTTCTCTCCTAAACCATTTCCCCCTTACCACATCTAAACGACCCTTAATGGTCACTGCCTTTCAAAGGAGGTAAAATCTCTCTGTTGCACAAGCATTTCCATGAAGCTGAGTGCAGCAGCCAAGAAAGGCAACTGGCAGCCCTTCTTCCTCCTTTAATAGTCCAGATTTTCAAAGGAATGTGTACCAAACATTGGTACATGAAACTGAACAAGCTAAACAATCAAACACATCTTTCATAGTTCTCAAAAAGCTCATCACACTGGCTCTATGGGACACAGAACAATTGTACTGACTTACCAGAACCACACTTAGGTTAGAACCACACAGGGAGGATATAACTAACTAGATGAAGTTAACATTCTATAGTAGCATATATTTCACAATCCAGAGTTACTTTCAGATAACCAGTAGACAAAGTTGTAAGCTGAACTTTTAATTCCCAAATTGCCACAAAACAATCTAAATTCAAGTCATAATTTTTAAGGTATTCTTCTTGTTTGATTGAACAGCCTTCAGCAGCATAATACTTTCACCTAGTAGACTGTTTACACTTACTAAGGTTTCCTGAGTTATCACTAAAATAGCCACTTTTTCAACTAGTCTTAACTCTCAATTCATCCAATTCACTTTTCTTTCTGAACCCACAGATATTCTTTACTCAGCTATAATACAGTTTTAAAAAAACCACCTTATACTAATCCAAATGTCAAGTTTCAAATATATTAATCCAGCAGCTATACTGCACGTTATCAGATACCTGTTCTCCATAAAAAACATTTCTTAATGTTTAATTTCACAATTCAGAAGCTGTATAACACATAAATATCAAAATAATTCCCTGAGAGTCTCATCTAATCTTAACAATTTAATACAAGGAGCCAGAGACACTGCTGATAAACAGTCTACATAGAAAGTCATTTATGAGAGATGTAACTAGTTTGGATTCCTACATCACAATAATCTTTCCTTCTCATTTTCCCACACCCTCCTGCAATAATTTTTTTCTCCAATCAAATAAAACCAGCTGATTATTCATACCTGTATGTTTTGTAAAAGAGACATCTCTTCAGGGGGACCTTGATGACATGCTCCTGAAGGCCCACAAAAAGGACACTCTGACTGTGCAGTATCTGAAGGCTCCTGATGGGCTCTCGTTGACTTTTCGGCAGGAGTTCAATCTCCTCAAGCAGGCAGCTGCTTGAAGTCTGGTTCACTGGGGCAAGAACTTTCTTAATAGTGCCATAGTCTGCAAAGGTGAAAGGAAAATTAATTACTAAAAATTGTACTAGCAACTCTACCTGCTTGGCGTCATTAACTGCACAAATTTTTGTCCCACGCCAGATGTTTATGGGAATACTCTGACTGGAGTTTCCTTAAGTGCTCATATACAGTGAAAAGAACCTGAAACAGCCACTAAGGTTTTCTGTGTGATGCGATACAGAAAACCTAAAATTATTAGTACAGAGTAGACTTCACAGTAGTAGTCACTAGAGAACAAACTTCCAAAGTGTGGCTATTATATATGCATGTTCACAGTAAGGGTTACTGTTCTCAATTTATCAGATTGTACTGCACTTTACTATGTTTAAAGTAGTTCAAACCCCAATAAATTCCATCATTATCCCAGTCTATTTTAAAATTCTATGTGTTAAAAACTGCAGGGTTTAGATATGTAAAACATCTATTTAATAATGCACATGCGTAAGAATAACTGCAGGTCTTAGCTGAGTCTAGAAGAACATAACAATTGAAAAAAAAAAAGAGGCTGCATTGCTTCTTCTGACTTACCTGGATTTTGACCTCTGATAAGCCATAATTTTAACATTTACTTTTCATTCCTATTCTTATTGTTATTTCTAAGCAAAGACAATTAAGCATCACACACCAGTGTCTGACGACTTAAGAGATTTCTGATTCAGTCACGCAAAGTTTTTAAATAATTAAAAAATATCAAAGAACATTTGTTCTGAACACAAATGACCAAAACTGTATTATGAAATCTTCTATGTGCCAGCTCTTACTCAGGTAAGGTTTTGAAAAACTGTAACATCTCTCATGAGTTGGTAACAATTATCAGACAAATGTTCAGGATGTGAATGTAGTTGATACGTAGAAAATATACATAAATATCAACACAAAATCTCAAATAGAAAATCTCAACAAATGTTCTGCAGCACAGTGGATTTGTTTTTTTCCCATCAACAGCACAAGAGCAGAGGCTTGGTGGGCAGCTGGCAGCACAGGGTTTTGGCACCCTGTATTGGAGAGAGTTTTGGTTTTGTTGTTTTTTTTTTTGCTGTGGCAGCAATTGGCTGCCCTGTGGCTTCCCTACATTGACTTTGCTCTGGGAGCACCCAGGGTAGGAGCTGGCACCTCTGTGTTGTGACTGTGGCATAACCCTTGCAGCTCCCAAACTTTGTCTGGGTAGTGGTGAGGAATATTAATTAAGCAACAGTAAGTAAATGCAAAAATGTGGCCTCAGGAAGACTTCAGAACTGGCAAGAGGACGTGGAAAACCCAAAATTCTAATTACTGTTAAAGTCTTCTCCCTGCTCCTGAGAAAGACAGGATTGTTAATCTTAAGACTTGAAGAAGTACTGGAAGAGGAAGCATAATTCCAGATAACAGGAAGACATTGTAAGAAGTTTATTTCTAAGATTTTAGCCATATTTTTAATGAAACTTTGCTAATTAGATAATATGGATAATATGGATAATATATAATTTATTAGACAGTCAAAATTAATTAGATGAACCATAAATGCTTAGCTCACTATATAAAATGCATTCTCCTTTGTCTGTAAAAAAGATTCAGAGTGAAACACATTATCTTCACGTGTTGATGTCTTCTGACTGACCTCTCAATTCTTAATATAATCACTTCATGTAACTGTTTATATTTTACTCCTTTCTTGGTATAAACCTCATAATTTTGGATGTAACAACAGTTTCAAAGCACAAAATAGTTGGCTAATGATCACACTTACAAAATGGGAAAGGTTTGTCTTTTTCTCTGAAAAGAGTTTTAGGATTGGTGGAAGAAAATTTTAGAAAAAAAATATTAAAATATTCTCTGGGAAAGACCCCTAGTTTTTCTGAAATTTGGTTCCATTTCAGTTTTCAGTTCTTGGATGTACTAAGAGCAGTTTTGAAAGATACCCTATAAAAAGCAAACACAGTATTTTTAGATTTACCTTCTTTATCTTTTGCTCTGACTCCTTATTACCTCTTTACTACTACATTTCAAGTAAATATGTGCTTCCTTAATGTCCTGGTTTGGGCCAGGATAGAGCTCATTTTCTGTCTTGTAATTTTGCTTTCAGCTAAGTCTTTTTAAGTAGCTGTACTTGCTGAAATTAACAGCAAGTTTCTAAGTCAGTGTCTGCTTCTAGGACTGATAACACTCAATGTTTATAGTTACTGCTAGAGACTGGTCTGCAGAACCAAGGACACTGCTTGCTTCTGAGGAACAACTTAGGCTCCGGAAAAAGAAAGGGAGTAAGGAGGTCACACTTGCAACCCTCCTTTAGGGAGGAACAAACAAGACAAGTGACCAAAATTGACCAAACAGAGTATTCCATCCCATTCGCTTTCTACTCAGTATAAATTTGAGGGACCATCAGGGTTAAACTCTTTTTTCTTTATCTTCATCCTTTTCTCTTTGTCTTCACCCTTTTCTCTTCCCTTCGGCCCTTTTTTGCCTGTTCTTGTTCATTTTGTCATCCTGGAAGGATTCTGCCCATTCATTTGTCCGTGGTCCTGATCCGTGCCAGCCCATATCTGTGTGTTCCTGCCTCCAGCTCCCGACTGCTGCCGACTCCAGGAGTCCAGCCTGGACTTTCCCAGGGCTGCCCTGCAGCCTCAGTGGTGATGTGAGAGTTATTGGGGAAAAAGGGGAGAGGAACATATGATTGTTTTTCTGTATACTTGTATATATTTGATACTTTTCCCTTTTAATCATTACTGTTTCATTAAAGTTGTGTAGTTTAGTTTCCAACCCATAAGAATCTCTCCTTTATTCTCTCTACTTTCTTTATCAGGGAGGGGGGTTAATAGAGAGGATCTGTCTTTCAATTAATTGCTGGCCCAGCACTAAACTGTGACACTTACAGTACTGGAAATTTATTTGAATTTAAGCTTAAATGAGATACATTGTTGAAAATACTTGCCAACGAATGGCGTATGATAGTCTGTTACAGGTCCCTGGGCATTTATGTGGGAGAGAGGATTTAACCAACTATTAAGCATCTGAAAGGTAAAATCTCAATGGCAATCTATTTGCATACCTTTTGAACCAATTAGCAATCTCAATGCCCTAGTGGCTATTGCAAGATGAATTAATTTGTACCTCTGCAACTCAAGGAATTTCTTATGGCTATAAGTAAAAATTTACTATGCATTTACAGTAGGAAGGGGATATTTATGGGCTATCCTTTATAAAGGAAATTAGAACTATTGATTCAAAGACTCTTTTGAACAAAAAGTGCTGATCTAGATACTAGTTATTTGAAAATAAGCAGCTTTCTTCAAAATTGTGTGTCTAGTAGGACAGAAAGAACATAAAAATTAATGACAAACACAGCCCAAAAATTACTGAAGAATAAACCCTTCCCCAGCCCCCGCAAAGTATTTTCAAATACAACAGTTTTTTAATGTATCTGTCAACAGAGATCAGGACAATAATCCACTCTTCATTGTTTTCCAGAAGGAGCTTTTTAAACATACTGCATTTCTTAGAGCACTTCTATCCCCTGTAGACCTAATTCCTGCATGTTATAGTGTCTCAGAAGCATTAAGGACAAACACCAATTTGCAGCTGAATCAGCAAAGGTTTCCTCCAGTAACCACCACACAAAGAGTTAAATATGTGCTATATTACAAAAAATATCTACTGTTGCTTAAAATACCACAGATTATAAATGGGTACAATTAAGGTTTCCACTAGCAGGGTTTCCTATGAATCAAAAAGGTATTATATTTTAGAAAATAGTGCAATTTGTGTACAATTCCTCAGTGGCTTTTTCATGCCTTGAATTGAAATTTAAATCCAGCTCCAGTCACACTCACTCAAAAAATCTTTCAACTGGAGAATTCAAGTTCTAAAGGGAAATTGAGATTTATTTGCACCTAAAATGCAAAGCAACCAGAAAACTAGCAGCTAAACCAAATCAGCATGCCTTTTTTTGAAAGACTGTCTACTTAAAGCTACTAACTTCTAAACCTGAAACTTCCTTTTCCAGCTTGGCCTTTTCTTAGAAGTTAAAGCAAAAAACCATACCAAATAACAACACACATGCTGAATTATGCGTCTCAGCCTCCACATCAATAGGGACTGTTTTCTTCCCTAAGAAAATCAAACTATATCTCTCCTTTTTCTCAATTTGTAAGACTTAACCTCATACACACTAGCTGCAAATTTTTACCCTCCCTAGATCTAAACCAGATGTTTCTTCCTGCCTGAAAAAAGAAACTAATTTAAATAGTCACAAAATGCATGTATTTTTCATTAATCATGCTCACTGGCACACCTTTATTTACAACAATTTTCAATCTTATGAGATTTTCATCTTGCCAAAGATGTGACTGAATGGGATAAGATTCAACTACATAAAACTTTGTTTGATTTGAGGAATAATCTATCCGTAACAGTTTATCCATAACAGGCCATAGTCAATAAAACGTCACTTTTTAACATTTGAATTGGTGCTACATTACTTTTATTTATTTGACATAAAGCATTAGTTATTTTAAGGCTTTATGAAGTTGTATCCTTTAATGATCTTTTATTTTCAATCTCATTAATTATTATTTTCTTGATAAAAGTTTTAATAAAGAAATAGTTTGTACAAATCAATTGGAATCTTTGTGAGATCTGGGTTCAGTTGCCACCTTTTTTCTTACAGCTACATGTATGAAACTGGTAATACCACCTAAAGTGAAAAAAAAAAACAACTTGAAAATTAATATAACTATTATATATAACTATACCTTAGCATAGATACTTCAGTGAGTACCTTTGCCTAAGGAAGATTTAAAACTTCTTGTTTTATGCTTTTTTCTTGCACACTGACTTGATTTGTTGACAAATTCAAAAGCAGTGACAAGCAGGTGCCTTATTCTCTATCAATGTATAGGAGCAGCTGAACTGAAGAGAAAAATCCAAAAACATCCAAGAAAAATCATGCATGTGATTTCTTTGATGTGATTTTATAACCTGCAAGAAATAGATGCCTTCCATGTCATTAGGGTATTTCAGGGAATTTACTGCCTAATTAAAAAGTCATTGGAAAAATATTTGAATAGTCCTTGCAGCAGGGAACAAGGCACCTCTGTAGTGGAATTCTCTACCTGCTTGTCTTGGGAGCTGCTGCACTCCTGCATCTGTAGGCCAGATGAACTTTGTGCTCTGCATGCAGGTTAAAACTCTGTCAGTGAGTGGATCTGGGAGAGCTTCACGTTTGCAGCAGCCCCTTCTCTCCTGGATCAGGCATTCAACATGGGAGTGAAGGAGATGGCTTGGAACTCTGGAGTCCAAGAGGAATTAAACCTCTGCTCTGCCTACCACAGATGTAGCTAGCACCCAGATGAGTGTAACCAGACTGACTGCTCTCCCAAGTGTTTCTGTGTTCATTGCAGAGGACAGTCCCACGGAGGTGTATCAGATTTGCTCAAGGTATAAATACTTGACCATGACCCCAACCATTACCATTTATATCCCTTTCAGAAAGTTATTTTAAAATGTGAGAATTCAAACACACAATACTAACATTGGTTTAAGAAATGCTGTTCAAGCAGAGAGGATATGGTTAAAATTACAGCATAAAATCCTTAGATGAGGCATTAATGAGCTGGGGAACAGACATCTGTTTCTCAGGACTTGGCAAATAGGTGATTTTCAAGTTTGGCTCAAATACCTCACACCGTTTTTCTCTTTTTCTTCCATGAGGTATCAGAAATTCTCAGTTAGGCAATACAGACCAAGGCATGATTCATGAGACTATAAAGCACAAAGTCCCTGATCTTAGCGAGGAATAATCTCATTTTAAATTTGTATTTAAATTACCTAAGTCCTGTCTATAAAGTTGCTCAGTAATAAAAAATATTTACAAGGATCATAACAAATGAAGCCAGAATTCTCAAATAAGGCCAGTATAACATTTTTTGACTTGCATCAGACTGAAGTAACTTGGCATGTAAAAAGAATCTTTTTAGAAATCTTCCAGCTAAGAAAAGAAATGCATTTCAATAATGCCAGATTAAAAATGAAACAGATTATCAAGACTTTTTTTTTTGTGCTTCAAACCTATAGCCAAATAACTTACACATTTTTATTGCTTTTGATCATAGTGACTTCATTTGAATCAAATTGATTCTGCCAATATGCATACTAAGCTGTGAGCATGTGCTACAAGACTACCAAGAATGACAACTTTAGAAGTCTCAAATATTTTTATGCATTCCATATCCTCTTAAATCAACTTATTATCATAAGAAACAGTTATGTCAGGATTCCTTAGGGCTGCATGTAAGGTTGTATTTAAAATGAGCTATCTAGTTTGCAATTTCAGGCATAAATTCCTCCCTGAGGACTGTCCTCCCTGAGGACAGTTAGATGATAACTAAACAGATCCAATATCAAGAGCTACATGTGAATAACACCTATTCTAGAGAATGCCCACTGGGCAATATATTGTAATTACAGCCACTTTTGTTGGCAACATCCAGCTTTTATTGTAGTAAACATTACACATGCACACTTGAAGCCCTGAGGCAAAGAAGACAGAACAAGTCTCAGGGTTACAAATAGTAAACATTACACCTGTCAAGAGATGCATAATGTTGATACCCTGGATTCTGAAATGGAAAGAAATAAAACTCTAAGGTTGCTACTGCGTAAAGCACAACAAAACAAACTTTATTAATTTCCCAGAAAATTATCTCAGGAAGAGAAAACATTCCAATTTTGGTAGGACCTTCTAAAATGTTATCAGCAGTTAGGAGTGAATTTCTCAGCCAGCAGAGGTGAGCTTCTCTATAGAAATGTGTAACCTCTAACTAAAATAGCGGAACAGATAATAAACACAGATATTAATAGCAAGATGAAATGGTTCTTGTAATTTAAGGCTTGCTATCTAACTCAGAGCAGCAATGGAGAATGCCACAACATATTCAAAAGACAGAATTACAATTGGATATAGGCTCTGGATCCCTGCCAGTCTCACAAAGTTGAGATGTATTAACATGGATTGGATCTGACCAGACAAAGAGTGCTTACTGCTACTACAATTTTTATTGCCTTCTTTTGTGCCACCACAATGATAAATACCTTGTACTACCTAATGCATGCTATGAATATGATAGTGTTTTCCTGCTGAATAAATTTTCCAGTACCCAGATCAAAGAAGCACTTACATGCAGTAGTGGAGAAAACTGCTCCTCAGATAATAACCCACAATAAACCTTGCCTGATTTCTTAACTGAGTCATGTGGCTATTTTCATTGAAAGTGTCAGAAAGACAACTGGCTACTGTACAGACCCAGAAGCATCACAAACCTGGCTGACTACAACATTTAAGGGACTATCCTCTACTAAAATTCATCTGCAGCTTGCATATAGTACATTCTCCTATTCCTCAGTCTCTAGATGAGCCACATTCAGGATATGCCCAGTACAAATCCAGTATAAACTTAATGAACAATTGCAGCATAAAGCACAGCTCTTATTCAGAAATACAGAAGGAAAGAATTACATTGATTTCTTTCTAATCTAAAGTAAATTAGGAAGTAAATGGAAAAGAGACAGAAGCAAAGTTGGGTTTAGAGACATGAACCTAAAACCCTCTCACCAGAAGATGTTCATCTCAGTACTTTAAGAAATTAAAGAAGTAATATTCATAGTGCATAATATACTAATGTTACATTATATTCTTTATATAATAGTCTAGGAGTCAGGGCATTTGACAATAACCAGGAAATCTCACGCAGCTTGTTATTTAAAAATCAGCTCTTATCTCCCTGGCAAATGACCTCTGTGATAGTTGTGGTCATGCTTATTCCTCCAGAATGGGTTGCAGCTATAGAAACAAATTTTCAAGATTCATGGGATAAAAAAGGAAAAAAACAAACATAAAAACCTAAAAGAGTGAATCTGCAGACATGTGAGTGTCTGCTCAAACTATTGTGACTCTTACCTAATGACTTGAGACAGTAAAATGCAAATGGAATCTTTTTTATATTCTATGTTCTATGGAATCTGCCTGCAGGTTATAGAACTCTTCACACCAGGGCACAGGATCTGGAATAATACAGCTTCACATTTGATGACTTAAAAGTCATAGAACAAAGGAAGTAAGGTCTACCTTTATTGAGAAATTTCTCTCATCAGCTTATGAAGATTTGCTGTGTACTATGACAAGAGCTGGGTAAACACAAGGGTAAATTTCCACAAATACAGGGGGAGAAATGCCCACTGATTACTAGTAGAACTGCTTGTATTTGTTTAGTTGTAAATATCTGGATTTATTGAGAGTTACTAGGAAAAAGGCTGAAGAATAAAGAAGTTGATGAACATTAATAAAAATCAGAGTTCAGAAGAATATCCCTTTTAATGATTACTTTACTAACAGCTCACACTGAATATCATCCATACAATACCATCATGCTTGTGATCCATTTTTTTTTTTTTTTTTTTTTTTTTTTATGGTCAAAGATGAGCTTCAGATAGGGCTTGGACTTTTTTTTTTCACCCCATGATTTAACTATTTCTTTGGTTGGCAGGAGTTCCTTGAGTCACTCTTCTTTCTGTTCATCTTAAATGAAAGGTTTTTGAAAAGTAAAAGGCTCTGCAGAATATTCTGAAGATTTTCACAATGTTCAGTAATGTGCCAATTTACCTAATCCTTTCTGAAAAATTCTGATACAGCCAAGTGGCTTCAAAGAGCAGGCTTCCTCCCCAGTTCTCTCAGAAGTGTCTTGAACTTGGGTACTTTTGCAAGAGTTACATAGTTGTTTCAAAGGTCAAACTTCATCCCAAAATTAATTTTCAAAATTAGTTTTCAAAATTAGGACTAAGTCTGCTGAGTGGCACCACATGCTACAAAGGGCAAAACAAGAGATTTGAATACAGGCTTACATACTAATAACATAGCCCTGAAGATAAGACAACTCTGTAAGATATCCCTTTCGCTGTCAAATGTAGGGGTTACCAATTTTTCCTGCCATGCAGAAGAGGCAATACAGGGGAAAAAAAAAAAAAAAAAAAAAAGGAAAGAGGGAAAAGCTATTTGCCATTCTAAGTTTATAAAGTAGTGAAACAGGATTTGAAAGCTCAGTGTCACAGTGATAAAGAGGAGCTGATCTTTTTTTTTAATGGAAGTTGGAGACACTGTCTTCAGCTCTTCACAATCTTTCCCTCCCTGGCCAAGAGTCTCACTCCCTTGCAAGCAGAGCCAGCTGTCAGTAGCTGCTGCTTGCAGCATTTTCAACTTGCATCAATTCAGAAGTGCACACAATGTATGTTCTTGGCACATTTTATTTATAGTCTTTATCTGATAGAGATGAGCAATTTTAAAGACATAATTATGACTTCTGAACAGAAAAGAAAGGGATTCTTCTACTTAAATTTGTCCCACAAGAGAACAGAATTAAAATGCCATTTACTAGCAGCAGGCGATTCATGAACATGCTATCTAAAATGCAAACAAATTATATGAGCAAATCTCAGCAACAATCTAATCAAAATTATAACCTATTTATGGGTTGATTATAATTAAAAAATTATTTAAAAATTATTAAAAATAAGCGGTGGGTAATTTGTGAATCAAATAGTGGGCTACTATTCTCACATAGAAATTGCTGTCAATGAGTAATTTAACAAGCTTTAGTTAGAGCCATCTCTATATTATGAAACCTCCTCAGCACTCTCTAACTGGAGGTGGCAGAATGATTTATCCCAACACACCTACAAAGCCAAGGGAAATCAGCAGTACTGGACACTTTAAATGCTCAGTGTGATTCTGTAGAGCCCTGTAGTCTCATTAATAACTGTGTAGCCTGGACTGTAGACATGATCATTCTCTTCAGTAAAAGCCACTTCACCCCATACAGATTACACAATAGAAAAGGCACTGGCAAACTGATATTTCTGTGTTTAAATTAATACTAAAATAGCAATGGTTTACACTATCATTATTTGTCATTGAAGTTATACTATATGGCATATAAAATAATTATTCAATCAGGAATATATAGTGATGATTCTTAGTGTCATTAGCATAAATCCCAGCATGAACATCAGACTCTTGAAGAGAAAACCCTTCAGTCTTTTAAATTTTTTCTTAAATTTCACAGCAAAATGTTTTCAGGAGAGATTAGTAACATAAACAAGGCATTCAGATAGCACTTTCCTTTATCAGAGGTAGTGGTCATGGCAAAAGTAAAAAATAAGGTTATTAATTTTAGTGTTTTATTGCTTGATTTGTTAATATAAATGTTCAAGTTTACCATGCTGATGTTAGGACTGGTGTATTCCAACATGCACCAGTTTTAGACAGCAGAGTAACTGATGACTGATCTTGCTTCAAGCCTCCAATTGATAATGCATAAGGCCAGAAAGATAAAAAGTTACAGGGAAGAAGTTTAAAACCAGTTGCAGAGGTGCTTTACAACTTTGCAAAAGCATAATATACCTTTGTCAAGGAAAAGCATAAAAAAATGAATCACAGTGTTTTCTGTTAAAACTCAAGAGAAATAGTTGTAAAAGTTGCCAGCTGCATGCCATGGTGTATATGCCCTGTTGTCCATCTGCACTCTGATTTCCCTGTTTCCCTGCTTTTAAACTAGAAAACATCAATACATACAGAGACATTACCTGCCACTTTCACACTTGTGTCTCAGATTACAACTACTTTGATCATTATTATTATTACATTTATATTGTAGTTTCTAGACTAAAACTGAGAGGAAAAGCCCTTTCTACAGAAATTATCTACAGACTACTTCCAATACCTTAATACGCTTGAGATAATACTCAGAGAGTGCACCAAACTGTAAAAAAAAAAAAGTCATCAATTTCAGCTTTGTTGCCCTCTTCACCATGAATGAAATGCATATGAGCATATATTTTTGCTTGTAATTTTAAGGTTGGTAACTTCACACATACTACATATTTTATGACAACTTGCACATTAAGCTGCACATTAAATGTTCACTCTGAGAGCTGCACATTTTGATCAGAAGTTGTGGTGTGCCAGGAAAATGCCAACATTTCACCTGAGACTTTTTAGCAAAAACACACAAACAACTGTTTTTCTTATTAGGACCTTCAGTTGCTCCCTAGCAAAAAGTCTGGTGTACTGAGTACAAAAACAAAAAAAAAGAACTGTTACAAAAACCATAGAGGTACCAAATAGTGCACTACTTTGTATCCATTTAATTCCCTCTAGTAAGACAAACATAAGAAATACAAACTTCTGTTTCTAAACTTGAGTTTTGTGCATATTTTCTAGCCTCTCCATGAGGTTGGGACTAGTTTCTAGATAATGTATAGTTTTTATTTGGACCTCATGACAAAAATGTTGCATTTGTGGGAATTTACTACCTGCTATAACATTTCTAAAGGCAAATGTATGAAAAATACAACTACCTTTTAAAAAAATATATCTTTTGAAATTTATTTGTGCAATACCTCCACTTTTTCATTGCTGTATATGTTTCAGCAGAATTATTTTTATCACAATTCTCTGCCTTGCTATTTGTAATTTTGAGACTTGAAGAAGGAGGAAGCCGTTTTCTAGATTTTCCTGGAAGCTGAAGTTCAAAACCTGTTGTAACATCATCCAGTCACCTTTAAACCACAGATAAACCTGGCTTTATAGGACATAAAAATTCAGATTCAGTGCAGTGAACGACCCACTCTTTAGAGATATGCAATGTAGTCACCAATAAATCCTTCTTGAGGTTTCATCCTCTCTTCATAACTTAGCCAATACCCACCTTCCTCAGTGGCAAATTATAAATCCCAATAATCAAGATCAACCACTGGACATACAACTTTTCTACTTAGGATACAGAGGGAACACAATCTGTTCAGTGCAGCCAAAGACCAGAGAAAACATCAGTTTCTCCACCAAGTAATTTTTAAAGTATGGCCTTAAAGTTTCTTTTCAGACAGTGCAAATATTAATTTTTCTGAACTCCCAAGAAACAGCAATCAGAAACTGTTTTGTAAACACCATACTGGTGTTTACACATAAAACACAATTTTCTTATTTCATTCTGGACTGGCAACAGTCCTCTAAAGGCTACTTGCTCTTATTGCAGCATCCTGTTTTCTGAATAATGATTTTTAAATCTTTGGCATAGGCAAGCTTTTTTACCATGAGACACCTAAGCATGAAAGGGAGAAACAAAAGGGTGAAAAAAACAGGAGAGGGGAAAAGGGATAAAAGGGATAAAGAAACAAAACTACAAAACTATGGCATATATAGAATCATAGAATCACAGAATTGGCTGGGTTGGAAGCACCATATTGCTTGGATTTTTTTCTGATGAAGAATGAAGTCTTTAAAAATTGAAAAATTGACAAAATGTTGGTTTGTTCTCTAGGTTGCTGTGCTTTTAACTTATTTTTAGGGATGATTTTTAGGTTAGAACTTCTGTGAATGCTTTCCTTGACTTTCCTTTCTGACTCACTGAAAATTTGCTGCTTTCCCTAAGCCAGAAGCACTGTGCTAGCTCTAAGCAACACAAAATGTGCAGGAATTTATATATTCTTTCATTCTGTGTTAGAAGTTATTGCAGTGAAAGATTAAGATGTGTTTCCAAAGTGCTAAAATATATTTTTGATATAAGCAATAGCTACTAAATCCCAGCATACCAGAACCTCCTAGCAGAATGATGATTTGGCAAAAGTTTAGGAAATGAAAAATTGTTGACACAGCAGATTAATACATTTGTTTGCTTACTCTCAATCTCTCTTCAAGTAATATTATATCTATTTAAGGTTTAATGAAATTAGACTGCACTTTTATGTGTTGTTCTCCCCTGTGATATTTGTATTCTAATAACAGCTTGGATAGTTAGGGAATGTAGGGGGAGGGAAAGAGAATTTTCTTGGAATTACTGCTCTTCCTCTTCAAAGAATGCAATTTTTGCTTTGAGTAGCAAAGACAGCAGAGCATTAATTTGTATTCAATTCAATTTAATCTATACGCTTACCTTTCCACTGAAACAGCTTTGTGCATTTAAAAAGATGATTTTTTGAAGAACGTTGTAATGAATTCGTACTACAAAAGTTAGGCAGAGTGCATCTCAGACAGCATGGGTTGAATCCATGCTGCTTTACACCACTAGATGTAAATTGCTTACTGCCACTACTTAGAGTTGAATACGCTTTCCATTTGGGAGTAGGAAGTACAATGATATCTGTTATCAGAGAGTTGAGTAGAAATTGGTTATTTATACCAACTGATTTGCACATTGTCCTAGCATACAATACATAGAGGATAATTTAGATTGGAAGAGACATCAGGACACCTCATGTCCAACCTTCTGCTCAAAGGACAGCTAGCTATAACTCAGATGGGGTTGCTGTCTGGTCTTGAAAACCTCCAAGAATGGAGACTGTACAGACCCTCTGGAAAATCTAATACAATGCTTGACTATCCTCAGAATGAAAAAGTTTTTCTTCATTCCCATACTGAAACTCTCTGCCTGTTGTCTCTGTTCTCTAGGTAAACTCCCTGTAAGTATTTGCACTGTGTTACTAGGATCCCCTGAAGTCTTCTCTCCATCTCTCAGCTTCTCTCCCTAGGGCATGGTGCTCCAGCCTCCAACAGGAGATGGCTCTTGGATTTGCTCCAGTTTTTCAGCATCCTTCGTCTTTTGGAGAGAGTCCAAAACTGGGTGAGGTCTAAAGTGTGTTGAGTACATGGGGATAACCTCTTTCCTTGTTCTGCTAGCTATGTTCCTGTTAAAACAGCCAAAGACACTTCTTTGCAGTGAGGACATGCTCTTGGCTCATGTTCAGCTCACTGTCTACTTAAGTCCTCAAGCCCTTTCAGCAGAATTTTTTCCTAGACAGTCAGTCCCCAGCCTCAATCATTGCATAGAATTAGTTTTTCCCAGATCTGGGACTTCATATTTACATCTGCTGGATTTTGTGTGGTCCTTGATAGCCCATCTCTCCAGCATATCTAGGTTCTTTGGGCAGCAACACTGTATTTCGGTGTAATTACTCACACCTCAGTCTGGTGTCATCTGCACACTGCATAGAGAAACCTCCAGGTCATTGATTAAAATATTAAACAGGGCAATACTCAGCTCCTTACCACTTGAACACATCCCAGTAACAACTACCAAGCAGGTTTTATCCAGATCCGATTGCCTAGATCCATACAGACCATACACTCTAATTTGGATATATAAATACTGTGGAAGGCAGTGTCAAACGTCTTTCTCAAGTTGAGATGCTACTCTCTCCTCATGCACAAATCCAGTCTTTCTACCACAGAAAGTAATCAGCTTTGTCAGGTGTGATTCACCCTTGGGGAATCCATGCTGAATATTCTCTATCACATTCTTTCCTATCATGTGCCCATAAAGCATGTTCCAGGGAGGTGTGCTCCTTGATTTTCCCAGAGACTGGACACAGAGCAGCCTCTTGTTCCTCAGATTGTTCCTTTGGCTTTTTTTGAAGATGAAGCATTGCAGAGACAAATTACATCATTCTTGGTTCTGCCATTATAATATAAATATCCCATAATGCAGTGATAGTCTCTTCATATAAGAACAATTTGGTACATGTTTCTGTAATTCAGCTTCTATCAGGACACCACTACAGGACTGGCATGATTTCACTTAAAATGCTACGATTTACCAAAGAGTGGGCTGTTTTGACTAGAACTGTTCAATCCCAAGCACAATTTTAACCTACTAAAAGTTTTTATATTACCGTCTACCTTTCAAGGAGCACAATGAGAAAGTCACGAGGATAAAATACAATGAAATACTGTCTCACTTGAAAGTACCAAATTATTATAAAATTTCTCCAGACTAAGAGGAAGCAGTCTTCTCTGAAAAAGGGTATCATATTTTCAAGGGAAAATTAAATCAAATATTGAACAACACACATTTTTCTTGGGCTCTTGATAAATGATAAGGTATAGAATACAAAATTTTCATTACCAAAAAATAACTTTAGTAATTAAAAGAACTGATCCTGTTTCTACTGAACCTATGACAATTTTTAAATCTACTTCACTGATTGCAAGATCATATGAATGGGAAAATAAGAAGGAAAGGTGTAAAACTGCATAATGAATGACTTAAAAGTGATTTGAAAAGGAAAACTAATAAAATGTTTGTGAGCAGAAAACTCAGAAGTAGCAACTGTAGTAATTGTTTTTGCTATTTCTAAAGTTACTTCTATCTCAGAGGCTCCTTAACTGTCTTATGTTAAGCAAAACTGTACCCTGAACTACATAAAAGAAATGCAGAGAAACTTGAGAAGTCTTGTCTGTAGAATTTCCAACTGTTTGCTCTCCCAAGAGCATATGGGATTTACACCTTCAAAGGATAATAAGCAACAGACACCAAAAATTGAAGTGAGAATATAATATAAACAAAGACACCGCAAACTAATGAATTCATCTACTCAGAAAAGGTAGAAGGTAGAGTTAAAGCTGTCCCATACTAAAAGCTGTTTTTCAAGGTGCACTATACATATTTCATAACTGATTCATAGAACACTGAAACTCATAAACTTTTTGCAGTTATTGGAGCAAAGTAGAGTCCATACCCGTAGCAAGATAGATGATATGGAAAAGCATGTCCTTGCCCTGAACAACATCCACAACCACATGGGAAAATCGGCTGTTGTCTTCCATGAAGTAAGGAATTGGAGTAACTGGTTGAATGACTTCATGCATTAGGAAGAATTTTTGAGCATCTTGAAGATTCCTCTCAGTCAGATTTACATACAAACCCTGGTCCATGGTGCCACACTGTAAACACAGAAAAATAACATTACAATATACATCAAAAGTAACAACAGATTTACTGTCTGATTTATAGCAAAAGAAAATAAAAAAACAAGAGTACATCTTGTAGTGACAAGGTAGAATTCCATTTTCAGGTCTGATCTTGGTGCTGACCTCTGTCCACGCAGAGATTGAGGAAGCTCTGCTTTCCTATGGAGTACTATGGGGGCTCCCTAACTCTAAACAATGTGGAAGAGCACCAGACTGACCACCACAAGTGGGTATAGTAATATCTTACTCTGTTCACAGGGCAGGAAAGATTAAACTTGCCATCTAAGAAACAATATACTTTTCTGACTAGTTTTCTTCATAATTTACACACACAGAGTGCTAAGTGCATCATAAATTTTCAAAGGAAATCCTATACCAGGGTCTGACAGAAATCTTAGATGAAAGCACCACATCCAGCTATAGGAGCTTCTTCAGACCCTGTATTTATTATCCAAGAATGGACAGTGCAGGGCTCTAGCAAAGAAGTGTTATCCATGGCAGTGACATATTTCCTTTGGAACTGTGTATTTCATATCTGACAACTGTACTCTTTCCTTACAGGCAAGCATTCATTAATGGCATGCACAAGTGTCAACGACAAACAAAGCAAATTAAGTGGCAGTTAATTTTAGCCCCTTTAAGTCTTCAGCTAACAGAAGGCACAAAAGAAAAAGTCACTTAGTGCATGTGAGTATGTAAACATCTACATGGCTGCTCACACCTAATTGCATCAGAGAAGTAAAGCTGTATTTCACAGCATTCATCAAATATGTCAGTGATGTGAAAGGCACACATAAGAAATACTTTGTTCTATTCTACTATGTCATAAATTATGCCATGAGTTACAGCATGAGCTAAACAATACACTGTGAAAAGCCTAGCAGGTTTTTTTCATTATTGCTGTAATTTCAGCCTGAAATTAAGAGACTATTCCATATCCACAAATGTTAAGAAAAACTATAATAATTTTATAATGAGGGATCATACGGTGAGGAAAGACAGCTAAGCAAGTGGCAGGAAACAATTACTTGCTCTGTGAGCTCTCTGCATGTCAGGCCAGTGAAAAAAATAAACTATGCCAAAGAAGAGTTTCTCTAATTCTGTTAATCAGGAATGACTCCAACTGGAACAGTCATAGTACACTGAAATACATATGATCCTTGGTCTTAGGATTGGAATGGTCCTGTGTAAAGACAGAAGCAAAAACCTCTGAAGACAAACAGTGATCCTAAAACTGTGACTGCAATAGTACTCTAATCTGGAAAATATTTCTTACTATAACACAGTCTTGGAAGTACAATTTCTGATGTAAATATCAATACATAACAGCAGTCTTCCTTCAAATTACATACTTCTGCCTGTTATTGCTGAGTAGGTGAATACGCTGAGGATAAATCTATTTCCAAGACTACCCAAACAGAACTTCTGATATTTTACCATAAGGACTCTCCAAAAGATAAGTCCTTCTTTCTGGGCAGGAAATCAGTGACTCAGACTATTAATATATCCCATCTACATGAAGTATGTACTATAAAGCACCATCAAGTCACAAAAAATGGTTACAACTATCTCTAAGCACTAGACTAGCTTCTGGTACACATCACTGCTGCAGTTATGGAGCCAGTAATCTAACAGGAAGTTCAGCAGAAAAAAAAGCACCTGCAAAAGAACATAAGTTTGATATCACTAATGATACCTAGAGATCAGATAATGTCACGTGGCCTCAATACTGTGCTGTAAAAGTCCACATTAGACCTTTTAACAACAGTGCTGGCCTGCAAAGCTGTTGCTCAGCAAGATACAACTGTTGTCACTGTTCTTGTAAATTGGATGAAGTAGGAGCCATATTCAAGTCAGATTACCCGAGCAAGAAATTTCAACACCTTGGCCTTGACTGGGATTTAGAGATAAGCACCAGTGGTATAGTAGAGACTTAAGCTGGTTTTTAGCAGCCATCAGGGCATCGTCTTTGTTTGTATGTACCATTTTTTATGGCATGCTCTCACAATAATTATCAGCACATTACTACAAGGTTTGTAGAGAAAGGTTAACAATGTCAATTGTACTTGCTCAGCTAGAAAGAAGATAGGATTTTTACATACAACCCTTTCTTCAGGCTTTCTCCTTCAAAAATCTAGCCTCCTTTAGACCCCCTTACAAGCACTATTCTGAAAATACAAATATTTCTACAATATGTAGAAAGTTATATACAAAGATAGCCCACTTCTGTAATGTGGCTTACTTAAACGACATATTGTCACTTGGGGTTAAAGCTGAACATACTATTTAGGGAAGGCAATGTGGCTCTGGCCTGTAAGTCAGAACAAATTCAGTGCCTTATTTTCCTTAATTTGCACAAATCAGGAAGTAATTAAAACTACCTACAATCCCCAGTGGGTGCTTCTGTTTCAGGCTTGCAAAGCTCATGGTTCTTACAATAAGACAGAGAAGGCTGTTACAGGAGCAGCACTAAACTTGTGAAATTGCATTGAGATTAAGGGAGGGTGAAAGGCGGATAAAGGTGAATACACCTCAGTATCTTGGTGAAAAGCTACTGTTGTTAATCACTACTTTAATCTCTCTTCCCTTGCTAGAATCACCCTTGGTAAAATTGTCACAGTAGGAGCGATGACTATGCAGAAGAGAGAAGAATACATATGTGCTTACCTGAAAAACCCTTTTCTTTTTGTAGAGAGTTCCTTTGAGTGACTCACCTTGGACTAAAAAGTTGTACACTGTAAGCCTACTATAGATTGCTACAACTTCTGAGGCTGAGTTCCTATGTGGGGCACACAAATCAGACCCTTCAAGGAGTGTGGAGCACATTGCACAGGAAATATACAAAGCCCTGACCACTTCTCCTCTACCTCTCGCCTTCCTTTTTTTTTTTTTTTTTTTTTTTTTTTTTTTTTTTTTTTATCAGACAAGTTTCCTTTTCAAGTTCTAATAGCACAAATACAAGGTAAAAAGATTTGCAGTTTAATCACATTTCAGCCAGGAATTCATGTTATCTTGATAATGACAGTGCTTCATTTTGACATAAGATTCTAGTTAAGCTGAACTAAGATTCAAGTTTCTGCTGTTATTCAAAGTACATCTGCTTTCCAACCCAAATTGTGAAAGGATAAAATGAAGTATCTTGAAACAAGGAGATCTCTCAGACCTCTTTTTGTTTGTTTGTTTGTTTGGGGGGGGGGGGGGAAGGAGAGGGCTGAGGGGTAATTTTTTTAAGGTTTTAGACCATAACATCCTGCAGAACGGCACAGCACTTTGAGAAAAACTCATGTAAAGTAGTGTTCTTTTCCTATGTATCTGTACCTGAAAATTAGGGTTAGGATTTGGATATGGAAGCCAAGCAGACCGTGAGTTTTCCTGGTATTTGAAGGGTCCATTAAAGGCCTGAGTTACAGCACTCAAATTGAAAACGCAAACTGCTGAGGCTGCTATGCTGTTCCTGCAAAAGAAAAATAAACATTAACCTAAGAAATAACATTAAGAAGTCCATTTGCTGAAGGATAAACAAATAAAGCAATAAATCTTTAATCCTTCAAGTAATTAATACAGCAGATTAATAATTAATACAGCCAGGAGGTGATATCTCGAGATAATGATATAAGATGGGCTGATATAGGTACAGACATGGGATTTAAAATTGTTGTCACCCTTGCCAAGTAGTTGATGTGGGAGAAACTTAGAAATTCCTACTTTCTGCTGCTGCTCTAATACCACAAGGCTTTGTGTCAACACATAATTCCATGCACTAGAGACACCTTTCTTCTAGGTACAAAGTTCAGGATGAGATTATTCTCACGTCTCATTAACATTTCATCCATACAACCAATATCACAGAAGTAAGGAACTGCAGTTTATGGTATATTTCTAGACTCTACGGAACGCCTGGGTAAGATTCATCCAGAAAAATCTTGTATTCCAAGAGATGTTGTACAGCAACAAGAATGAAAGTTCCATAAACTCATCTAGAAAAAAACAACTTGAACTGCATACTTTACAAGATATCCTGTTAGATGAATAAATAGAAATAAATCTCATCCAGCCAAACATACAATTTCATGCTAATGTCTTGAAAATGTGATATACATGACAATAAAGTAATTCTGCACAGTGTAAAGAACATGATCCAGTGACTATGAGAGCTCATAATATGGAAAACTGCATTGTTCTTTTACACAATTTGAGATAAAGGGACAGATAAGGAAGGTGGCAGTTGCACAAATTTCCATTGCAAGTAAAAATGCTGAAAATTGATCCACACAGACTTCTTTTTCTCCTTTTTTTTTTTTTTTTTTTTTAAACTTAGCCTGTAATTTACACAAGTGTTAAGAAAGCCTATTATAGGAACTCCAAAATGATGGAAGGAAAAAATAATCCCAGCAATCCCAGGGGATCAACAACTGATAAAAGAATTACGATATATGGATTTAACAGCAAGACAGAAGAGCAATTTGCTTTCTTCTGTTTCTTGCTCTTATTTCAAAGAAACCCAACACTTTAATTTTCATACTAACAATTTCTCCAGAATCAATTATCACTGAATTTGATAAATTCTTGCCTACATAAACTGTCACTAAGGGCAGCTCACTAGTATTATTAACTATACCAATGTCTTCTTGAATATCTTGGAGTCCTTAAAAGACATTAGATTTATGTTTATAGATTTTCAGACAGTCTGAAAGAAACAAAATCAGCTTCATCATGAAGCAGTGGCTACAGTGGAGTTATTAGTGAACCACACATAAAAGATGCAGGTTTTCCTATTATTCACTCAATACTGACAGAAATGCTTCATTTTTTTTCCCCTCAAGTAGGTTAATGTATACTCACACTATTAAAAAAAACAAACAAACCAAAAAACAAACCAAAAAAAGCATTAGGGTATGAATGTGATTCTGATGATAATGAGAATGCAGAGTGGTGAATGTGGTTCAGTCACATCTTATGCTGTTACACCAATAGAAAATAATACGTTGTTCCCTCCATGGGAAGCCCTGGCACTTCTCCACTGTCAGCTTGCAGGGCTGACAAGGGGACCATATGGAGTGTGCAGATACCTGTGAACAAGCACACATCATGGGGAAGTTATCTTAACTCTACAACATTTCAACAATGCCCAAGAATTTAGTTACAATATTTGATGGCAAGAACAAACGTAATTCAAATGGAGGTCTCAAAAAAACCAGTCCCCAAATTCCTCTTTGAATACTCCATCTCTGTTGGACAAGGCAGAATGTTACTCCAGTGAGGAAAAAGGGAGTAGCAAGATTTCAAATGGTGTTTACTTTCATTTGGCAATAGAATTCTTACATTAGCAAGTCCATTTTCAGAAGAGACAGAGTGTGCTGATGGCAGCCCTAATTTACTTACTTAACCTCAAAAACTGTGAAATTTGTCGCAAAGAAAAATCTTTAATTAGTCCCTGAATTGTCAGGAAAGCCCTTCTGAGAAAAAAGCAACATTCCCCTTCAGTGGCCATGTGGATTTTCTGGAGAATTCCTCCAGACAGGCTTTCTGAAAGATGATGCTGAACAATGTATGAGCATGCCACTTGAGAAATAGCTGTTGTCTAAGATTCAAACTAGCTAGTAAAACAGATGAATTAAATTAAAATTACTGGTGAAAACAGCATCAAATTCTTTTACCATCAGTAGTCCCAAAGTCTCTCCTATTCTGCTGTTCTGCTTAAAAAACGGCATTTAGATTCACTACTAGCTTGTCACCCCATGTCATAAGTCAGGAATCATTACAAACTGGTACAGGCAGCCCCTCACCAGGTCATGATCACAGCCTGAGCTTCCTGTCCAGGGGTGAGAGCCTGAGTCTGAAAGATGCTCCATGTGTCTTAATAAAGGGCTGTACTAAAAGCATGAAAACCAGCTTAAGCTCAAATTCATGCCCCCTGTCCAGAATACTGGAGGATCATAATTTGTTGACACTAATTTGTGACTCTTTCCACCTGGTTAATGGTGGTTAGAAGGCAGGTACCCAGGTGTTTACAGAAGTAGTAAAGGGCACCAATCTATGTTTTAGGAGGCCAAGTCCTTTTTAAAATTCTAGACAAAACTGACTTGCTCAGCAATACACTGCAAAAAGGTAAGCCATTCAGAAACTGTTCCAGTGGTCTGTGTTGCTCTCACTGAACAACATACAAACTCCAGGTATCATGTTCAAGGTAACAAAGAACATTTCTGAGATGAATATCACATCTTTCCTATGAGTTAACCAACTCTTCATATTAACCTCAGAGTCTAGGGAGCTTTTATGTCTGTTCAATATTTCACTACTGAACAAATTCTAAAGACCAAAGTTCACATTATTTTAATTTTACCTAAATCTCGGTCTGACCCTCAAACTCACATGAATATATGTTAGGACTAACTTAAAATATGCAAGAGCACATCTTGTGCTCGTTTGGGTAGGGTGAGCTCTTTCTGACATGATCAAATTACATCATGTCAAGTCCATGACTATGTGACATTACAATTACCAAATATTTATTTCATAAATTCATAATGTTTTTATGTATGTCAATAGTGTGCAAAATATAAAATAATGTCTTTATAAGAACATATGAAAAACATGACTGACAAGTCCTAAACACAACTGGCTCCCTGATGGAAGATAATGTTAAGAATTCTTTCTTTTTTTCAAATGCTGTCAACAATTCCTGTGGGTAGCATTTGGAACTGACATTTGTTCACAAGAGGACAGTGGAGTGGATAAAACAATAGTTTGAATTTATGATATTTACTTGGCATATGCAGAAGAGAAAAGCTCAGAAGCTTTAGTCTTTCCTGTCACAAAACCCATGAAAATAAAACATATCATGGAATTTACTTACACATTAGTGGTAAAAATCCCATAGATCAAGTCCAATTCTGGCAGGAAGAAAGTGCTCTGTAGTTCATTATAGTAAAATGGAATTTCTCCTGGGCGAGAGCAGTTGAGTCGGGCTTTCATGAAGGTGGTCCAAGTATCCTCTAGCACAAACTTGCCACCAATATCATTTTTGCACACCCGAGCAGCACGGGAGAAGACTGTTTTGCCACAGTCATGTTCCACTGCATTCTCCCGGAAGAAGAAGTAGGTAAAGTTCCCAATGTCATAAGATGACACAAAATTTGGCTCTGAAAGCAGAAGAAGAAAAGATTATTGATCACCTTCTTGTGATCTATGCACTCACATTAACATGGAAGCTGCATTTATCTTCAAGCAGTAAATATAGAAAAGCACACCTTTTACTTTCCTTGTAGGAAATTGGCCCCATGATGTTTAAGCAAGCCAGCTCATGCCCAGCCAGAACTATGAGCTACATGAACTAGACAGACTCTGCTCTGAGTGTCCAGGGCACAAAATTGTTCTGGTCAGCCCTGGCCCAGCTTGCTGTATTCTGCCATCAAAAGCATCACTGAGTCTGCCTTCTCTACGTATGGACATAGTGTATTCTTACAATCTAATTGCTTTATATCTTGTGTTAACTGTGTTTCTGCTTTGTCACTGTGGCAGTAGTCTACATTCCCAGAATTATGGATGAAAATGGAGTGTGACTACAATGTGCTCAGAGGCTGTAACAAAAAGAAAGAGAATTCTACACAGCAGCATTAGATGGCAAGATTTAAGTTTTTTGTAATACTATGGGGTCCTTCCTTCCATCTGTCTGTCTTCCTCCCTCCCCTTCTTCTTTCTTCCTTCCCTCCTTCCCTTCTCCCTTCCTTCCTTCTATTCATCTTCTTGTTTCTGGGTTTTGTAAAACTATTAAAAATGGGTCAAAGAAACTAATGGTGATGCAGAAGCAATTACAGGGTATGTATATAAAATAATCTAGAAAATAACAAATAGCATATTTCTTAAAAGGAAAAAAAAAATGAAAGAAAAAGGAAAGAATAGTTACCAATGACAATAAGCATGTTACTTATTTCCCATAAGGATTAATAAAAGTGAGGAGAGTCCATGACCTTAAGAGAGATCAATAACCAGATGAGTTCTTAAAAGCAAAACCAAATTTGATACATAGATATGTTAGAAGAAACCCCTGTGTAAAGAAACATTGAAGAACACTGGTACCCCTGGGAAACAAGCAACATTTTTTGTTTTCATTCCAAAGTTTTCCTCCAAATTGTGAGAATAACTAAACAAAACTGTTTAAAAAACATCTACTGTGAAGAAACACTCCAAAGAATTTAACAGGTGAAGGTTTCATGACAGCACTATTGTACTGAAAAAAAAGCTGCTGTAATTGAATTTATGCATTTCACAGGAACGCCTCAAATTTTTCCAAACTTTTGAAGGAAACTAGAAAAACAAGCAAACTGGCATTTTCACGGAGCAGTCCAAACACTGTCAGACAACTCTTCTCCAAAGACGGCTCAGCTCCCAGTTTCTGTGGCCTCTTGTACTGCTTCTCTCTAAATCTGCTGTGCTGAGAGTCTCCAGAGCACTTGTTTTGGCAGCACCAGTCATCAGCTGCCTAGGAGTTTTGAAGCTTAGCAGATAGGATAGCTCTCTCACTCCTCCCTGTAACTTTCACTCATTATCATGTTGAGCACTTCCTTAGGATTAGGCTGTGAGACACCACATTTCCCCCACACTCAGATCTGCACAGGTGTTTCACTGGGAAATGGCAACCCAACACCAGTGAGGACAGCTTGCTGGTATCCTGAGCACTCTTAAGTTACATAGGACCAGTGCTTTGGAGTCACCTCCCCTGACCTCCTGTTATAGCAAGTTCTCTAGACTGGCCCAGCAGTATCTCACTGTAGAGTCCAAAACACCACTGGGAGCACTCAAATTGTGGAGAATAATGAATTACAAATAAAGTGTTCATGAGCTGTAAGAAGCTGGCAATCTGTGCTTGCAGCCCAGAAAGCCACCCATATCCTGGGCTTCATCAAAACAAGTGTGGCCTCACAGTGGCCTTCCAGAACTTTAACAGGCCTACAGGAAAGATGGAGAGGGACTTTTAACACAGGTATGTTGGACCAGGACAAGGGATAATGGCTGTAAACTTGAAAAGGACAGATTTGGTTAGCCAGTAGGAAGAAATTCTTTGCTGTGAGGGTGGTGAGACACTGGCACAGTTTGCCAGGGAATTTGTGTTTGCCCCCTCCCTGGAAGTGTTCAAGGCCAGGCTGGATGGGGCTTGGAGCAACCTGATCTGGTGGGAGGTGTCCCTGCCCATGGCAGGGGGGCTGGAACTAAATATCTTTAAGTTCTCTTCCAACCCAAACCATTCTATGTATGATTCTGTACAAAAATAAAATTGTTCAATTTTGTACAATAATAAAAAAATCACATTAATTTTAGGGTTCTTGAAAAATCCATGTCAGCCCTTCCAGAGACTGTGTTTTAAAGTTGCACTGACAATCAAACTGCACATATAAAAAAGCCCTGGTACTCATATTTCATTAATTCAAAACTGAGAAACAATATATATGTCTGAAAATACTTATGCATATACTGTACTGATTATAAACTGATGAAACTTGTGAAAACTGTTCTCATTTTCATGAAATGCAATAATCTCAGTGCAACATCAGGGAATTCTGTGAACACAAAAGTATTATGTCAGACTTCAAATATTTCATCTTCTCTTCAGGAAGAAGGAAAAAGGTGAATCCCATTAAAAAAAAAACAGATGGGTCCAGATACCATGCTGAACTGCTATTTGTTGACATGGGGGTCTTCCCATAAAGGCTTTTAATGCAGGAAATGAAGTGACTCTCTTGTCTTCTGCTGAGTTTGCAAATATTTCTGGAAGGGTAAATGCATCTCATGGGTGAAATATTAGATCACCATAACAAGTGCAAGAACTCTGGTATGTGACAGGATACAACTAGTATGAGAAGACATGAGATTGTCAACCTGAGTTTTCCACATGACCTCTATAAGATTTTATATACTAAATTTATAGATACTTAATGCTGACTAGTCTTTCCCAGTTTAAATGGAACCAATAGAATCAGGAAAGCAAGAAAATGAGTTTGTGAATGTGACATGACAAAGATCTGCAGCATACAATGTGGAGCAGCACTACACAGACTCACAAGCCCACACACTGATAGCACTAGGTGGCTGGTTAGTGCTGCCTCAGGACAAACACATTGTAGTGTGCTATTTCTGAAATTTGCTAGCTCAGCACAAAGCCTAGAAATAGCTTCTTTCATAAATCATCAGGACTGCTTTGCAAGGACTTTTCTCCACAGACTTCTCTAAAAAAAAAAAAAAAAAGAAAAGACTGAATCATACAAATTTTAGATAGTGCTTCAATCTGATATAATTTAATTGTTTTTCTAACAGTTAGAGACAAACCTTCAAGCCAGAGAATAGCATTCTTGTAGCATGAAAGCAAAGGTGTGTTGTGTGCCCTGGGAGACAGCATAAGGACAGACCAGGGATTCAGGACTCTAAAGCTTACTGAGAATGGGATGGAACACACTGGTGGGCAGGAGACACATGGTGCAGCCCCACCTGTACTGCCTCTTGCTAAAGGCAGATAAAGAAGATTTTTCCTAGGTTTTCATTGGGAAAGCAGTAGCTAGAGTGGCCCAAAACAAGTCTAGGAAGTGAGCCCATAATAAAGCAATATGAATGACCAAGGGTGTCTTGCATAAGCTCACATTCTGGACCTTTTTTATTTAGTGGTGTAGATGTAGTCTAGTTGGAGAAAAAGGATGAGAAGAACTGTACAAAAACTTTCTCTGGGAAGAAATAGGGTAAGCAGGAGCCTGAGAAAGCTCTGTGAGAGCACCTGAGACAGTCATGGCTTCTTCTCATTTCCTGAGCTTTGAAGCAAGAAATATGGTGCGAACTCTATTCTTTAAAACTCCACATCCTCTGAAGTAGATTAAAATGACTTAATTTAGCTAGTTAGAGGATGCTACTGTTTACAGATTGAACCTAAAGACAGGGAATAATCTTTCTTTCTGGAGGTAGCAGCACAGCAATTAACCTTAAAGATTATAAGGTCCAGACCTATTCTGAGCAAGAAATAGCTGTGATTTCCATTGACTGTCCCTGTGAAAAGTGACCACCAACATCTCAAGCACATATCAAAAGTGAAATTAGTCACAGAGATTTGAAAATAAAGTTAAAATTAGAAGTTTTTCTCCATGCAGAGATCATATTCTATATATAAAAAAAGACACACACATGGATGGATGTATACATTATTCTATGCCCAGAATACAGTTGTCATTCTGAGCTACAAGCACACAATGCCAACTTATGTTGAGCTTCTCATCAACCAACACCCCCAAATCCTCTTCCTCGGGACTGCTTGTAATGAATTCTCTGCCCAACTTGTCTGTCCTTGGGATTGTCCCCAGTTCAGGTGCAAGACCTTGCACTTGGCTTTTTTGAACTTTATGAGGTTGGAATGGGACCACTTCTCATTCCTGTCAAGGTCCCTCTGAATGGCCTCCCTTCCACCCAGTATGTTGACTGCACCACACAGCTTGGTGTCAACAGCAAACTTGCTGAGAGTGCACTCAGTTTCACTCAGGTTCACTGTCACAGACAATGATGTTAAACAGCACCTTGAGGGACACCACTTGACACTGATCTCTTTTTTGACATCAAGTTGTTGACAACAAGCTCCTTGAGTGCAACCATCAGGCCAGTTCCTTATCCACTGAGTGGGGTCTGCACACACGTTTCCAATCTAGAGACCAAGATGTTATGCAGGACAGTGTTGAATACTTTGCACAACTCCAGGTAGGGGATGTTTGTTGCTCTCCCCTTGTCCACTGGTGCTGTGACCCCATCATAAAAGGCCATCAAATTCATCAGGCACCATTAGCCCTTGGTGAAGCCGTGCTTGTTGCCACCAACCACCTGTGCATTTTCCATGTGTTTTAGCAGATTATTCATGAGGATCTACTCCATGATCTTGCCTGGCAAAGAGATGAGATTGACTGGCCAGTAGTTCCCTCTTCCCTTTTTTCCCTTTTTGAAAATGGGGTTATGTTTCCCCTTTTCCAGTTAGTGGGAAATTCACCATATTGCCATAATTTTGAAATATGATGGAAAGATACCAGTCTAATTCTGAACAACACCTTATCTAGTGCTTGTTTATTTATCTCACTAGATCAATGAATCATACTCTTACCGTGTTGGCAACTAAAAACCTGTTTATTCAAAATATTTTTATTCAGCCAAATAGTAAATTACAATTGTCCTTGGTTTGGCTGGGATAGAGTTAATTTTCAGAAGCTGCTAGGAGGAAACACATCCAGGACAGACAACCTGAGCTAGCCAAGGCACCCAAAATAGCCAAGAAGGTATTGAATACCATATGATATCATGCTCATAGGAACTGGAGTTGGGGAGTGGTCACGGGAGGAATTTCTGCAGCTTGCAAGTGTGGTGCACATTGGGCCAGGTGATGAGCAATTGTCTTGTGCATCAATCACTCTGTATTTTCTCATATTAGTATTACTGCTATTATTATTTTTTCTTGTCTTGCATTGTCCTAGTAAACTTTCCTTACCTCATCCCATGAGTTTTACCTTTTTCTTTCAATTCTCCTTCTTATCCCCTGGGGGCAGGGAGAGTGAGTGAATGGTGACATAGTTCTTTGTTCCTGAGTGGGCTTAAACCACAACAGCATTAAATTCTAGGAATATGACTTTAAAATTTTTTGAATAAGGGTCAACCTCTAGCAAGCAATAGGAAGATTAGAATAATGGAAAGAATTTAAGCTCCAAAGGTGCCACTCCATTTTATTGTCTTTCACCTTACTGATATAATTAATGAAGTCAATCTCCTATCACATTCTATATACACCCCTGTATATTCATTAAGCCTATTCATTTAGTGTAACCCCCTGCAGCTGTTGGAAAAGAGTATGGATTTTGTATTAGGCTGACCAAGGCATCACAGTTTAGGAATGTTTAAGGACAAGTCTCAGTCATAGGGCAAAATATTCCTACAGAGTTAAACATCATGAAAGCAATATACAACTTGTAGTCATCACAGTTACATCAACCCTGAGGAGCTGAACTATAACATGTTAAGTCCTGATATAACACTGGCAGAAATCATTGTTTATTAGGAGATATTTTTATTTTGTATTTTATAATTATCTAGGACACGTGTTTAAAATGCTAGCCTGACATATCATAGCTGGTTACCAGTCTATTTTGACAACTATTTCTGCCGCAATGCCTCAACTCTCCATGATTTCTTTTACATTCATTTGCTTTTGCAAACTTAAAGAATTTATGGGTATGGAAGAGCAAGAACTGCAAAATATGCTAAAACTGTGTGCGCCTAACATTTTTCCAATCTTCTCTTATATTGTTATAATACAATTCAGTATAATCATAAAAGTGGATGCACTCATTAGACATTACATTTTACTGCTGTATTCTAATAAATTATAAAAGGCAATTTTTTTTTCTGAAAAATAGCTTTCAAATATGCTATTGCAAAATTCACTTTTTTTAATTTCCTGTTGTTTATTCAAATAAATGTCCTCCATTTTCAAGGTGAAGTGCTTTTACATGGCATAATATTTTGTAATTTATTGTATCATTTTGTTGATGCAAATCTGCCAGTGGAAAAATAAGTAATATAAACCATCATCTACTCTGATCTAGTACCTATTTAAGTCCTTGAAAGTTCCATCTGGAGTTCAGTGGACTTTGCTTCACTTATATTCACAAAGTAGACACCTTGCATAGCAGTATATTGACAGAGGGGCAAGGATAAAAAATACAGAGGATCACTTCAATTTACTCAGAATCTCTAGAGGTTTGGGCTATGAGAATCTTTCAAAAGATGAAAAAGTTTGGATGATTACTTAACATTAAATCTGGAATTCCACATATACAAAACCAAACAAAAACGCCCCCTCTAGCATTCCTAAAATAGATTTTGTCAACCAGCAGGTATGATATGGAAAGAAAACCCAATTGTGATGGCTTATTTGTCTCCAAACACTTGGACTACCATTAACTTTTTTCCTCTGATCTAGTTTTGCAGGGAGACAGACTATAAAAGCACTTTCTCTGCAGCCCTGATTCTCTTTTTCTTTTTAATTTTTTTCTAGGTTTTGTGGTTTTCTCTTTTATTTTTTTTTTTCCACACAGACAGAAAGGAAACCAAACCAGAGCTTACTTTTATAACCACCCTTTCCTGTCCTTTTTAATGCTTGGTACACCTACAACTGAAATTCTCTGACTCTGGTATTTCTGTCCTACTCCTTTCTTTAGTGAATGCTGACTTTTGTGTGTTCATTTTACCCAAAATTCATCCCTTTTTCTACCTTTCTCTGGTCAAGATGTATTAAGTCATTTCACTCTCCCTGGCTCCCTGTGTGTTATAGATTTCTGGAGCACTAATGAGGCTGAGGCTTCTGTCTCTCCTCTCTGCAGCTGGGCACAGATGATCTGCTTGCAGGGGTCCCTTACTTTCCTCCTTGGTCAGGCTCCCCAATTGACACCTGACATGAGGAAATTAGATGAGATATAAAAGAAAAAGCTCTGTCCTCAGTAGTCTCCAGTATTTTCATAAATATCAGGTGGACCTTCATGTTTTACTCTGTTCAGCTTTGGGTTCCTCACTACAAAAAGGACACTGAGTTGCTGAAGTGTGTCCTGAGAAGGTCAATGAAGCTGGTGAAGGGTCTAGAGCACAAGTCTTAAGAGGGGCGGCAGAAAGTACTGGGGTTGTTTAGCCTGGAGAAAATCAGTCTGAGGGGAGGAGACATTATCATTCTTTATAATTACCTGAAAAGTACTGGTCTCTTCTCCCAGGTAACAAGCAACATGACAAAAGGAAATGGCCTCAAGTTGTGCCAGAAGAGGTTTAGATTGGATATTAGGAAAAAAAATGTGTACCAAAAAGGTTGTCAAGCACAGGAACCCGCCGCCCAGGGAAGTGGTTGAGTCACCATCCCTGGAGGTATTTCAAAGATGTGTAGATGTGGTGCCTAGGGACATGGTTAAGTGGTGGACTTGGCAGTGTTAGGTTTATGGTTGGACTTGATGATCTCATATATCTTTTCCAAACTAAGTGATTCTCTGATTCTATTTTAGATAGGTGAGGATATGCTATGAAAGTGATATGTGAGAACTTAGACTGGCATTGGAGAAGTCAGGAGAGGCATCTGGCACCAGTTTACTGCTCTCCTGCTTTGCCATGGACATCTAAGGAGAAGATGTACAGCTTTGAAAGAAAAAAACAACTTACAACTACTGTTTTTTTCCTTTAGTAGCAGCTCCAGTGAAAAAGCCTATGGATGGGTTTCAAAACCTGCATGGATTTCCCTCTAATTGCAGGATACTGGCAAAATGGATGATAGAACAAAAGAACAAAACCAACCTAGTAGGTGGCACAACCAAAGAAAAGTATTATATCTTTTCTTGCAAAATAAGCAACAATTGGTAGCATATGTCTTGCATATTTTCAGTGAGGTTCTCTTATCTGAAAACTAAAGAATTAACTGTACATCCTCAGAATACACTGTTTCATAAAATGTTACATAATAAGAAAAGCTTGCACAAATTAATTACAAGCCTTTTCATAAAAAAAAAAAAAAACCAAAAACAAACAAACAAACAAATTCTACTTAGGTCATAATTTCTCCTAATGTATACTGCTAGCAGCAGAAGTCCACTAAAAATCAGAAATAGAAATGGATTCAGAGTTGTATTGCAAACCAAACCACCTTTATAAGAATTTTACTTTTACTGTTACTTGTGAAGCTTTTTATTAAGTAAAACAATTTTAAGAAAGTGATTTCAAAGAACTAATTTAATAGTACCTAATAACCAAATGCATAGGCCAGCAAGAGAAAAAATTAATAATATTATGTCTACCAGCAGAGCAGAACAATCCAAATATTTTTACATTATTCTCAGCTGGAAAGGTTTCTAACCTGCACAAGTTTTTTAAAATTTATTTTCTTTCTTCTGTTTTGAAGCTGCATCCAATATAAGGTTACATTTTAATCATCTACGGAGTGCCTAATAATGAACTGGTTAGATATTTAGAACAACTTTTTAATGTATTTAATGTGTTTCAACAGCATCTATCATTGTGTATCTAGGCTGAAGGAGACAGCTACAATGTATTTCAAGACAGTCAGAGATCCATGCCATTGCAAAGCAAAGGCATTTGATGAAACCAAATGTTTCGGTGTCACTCCATGTGATGAAACAGAAAGGGATTGGTTTGGACTGGGATTGCAATTTTTCCCCCTAATCTGCTTTGCTCTTCTTAGTGAAGCAAACAGACATTTTAGACTAACACAAACTTTCACACTGAGGTATCAGATCAAACATTCACCACCTTGAGGAGGTGAACTGAAAAGAGAAATACCTTTACTAACTGTAAATGCTGGACCAGAAAAAGTTTTGAAGTCTAAGCCGTGGAGCCTTTTCCTTGCCAATCTGGAGCCACTGCAGTTTGTGGAATACAAATAGAACCATTCCATCTACCTCTGTCCTCTGGCAAATAACCATGACTTCTGCCCCTGCTGCACCTTGCAGATCATCTCTAAAGCCAAGTCTAACAAGGACCACAACATAACAATCAACTCGCTGTATGATTTAAACAGCATGCTACACTAAGAGTTCAAAAAGACTCAAATAAATAGGTATAAATCAAGGGGTACTTTTTTCTTAATGAAGGATTTTGTTGTCATTTAATAATGTCCAAAGCAGGTTGCTAAGGAAGACTTTTTTTTTTAATGAAATACTAGAAAGGTAATTATGAAATGTTCTATCAATATGCTGCCCTTTACTGACCTGAGCAGCTGGGAGAAGCTCAAGGTCTTGTTGACTGCTTTGGTCAGGAGAAAAATACAATGGAAGAGCTCTCTGCTTTAGACATTATCCTCAATGTGTGCTATATTACCTCAAGCTGTTTCTGTCAAGCACAGAAGCCCTTGAATACAGACTCAGGGAGAAAGAGAAAGGAGAACAGGCAGCAGAACAATACACCTTAAAGAATAAATTACTGGTAAGCAGCCTTTCTAGAGTGCTGGTTTGCAGCAGATGTTACCTTGTCTGGCTGATCATGTTCCTCTCAACTGAGAACAGTGACAGGATAACAGTAACTGACAGGGTTGGCAAGAAAGTTGAGGATCAGGACCCACCTCTTCACTGTCAGCTGACAAATTCTTTGTGAGCACTCCAACCTGAAGAACTGTTGAGCTGTGCTGAATGGTCAGGTCATAGCATTATAGAGAGTCTGGTCCTTCAATGACATCTCTCACTGGAGATGAGCAAAAACTCTGCATGGTCATGGCCATGCTCAAGGAATTTGGGCCAGCTGCATTTAATATTGCCTATAGGAGCACCAGAAAGACAGAAAAAGGCTCCAAAAGCAGAGCATTAATTTCTTTTTCAGAAGAGCAGGGAAGTTCTGAGGTTGCTCAAAATCTTCATGTTTCACATACCATGCTGTCACTGAACTTTTTCTTTTCAGTTATAGTCTCATGGTATATTCTTCTAGCTTCCTGTTACACATATTCTGAATAATTAATATTTTTAACCAAACTATCCCAACTCTTCATCACCACAGATAATTGAGTGTTGGGTATATCAAGGAAATTATAATATAGAAATTCAAGTTCACCAACTTCTCTGTATACCCTACTAAGGTTAAGTAGCTGATCAGAATGATGCTCAGTAACATACACTGAAAACAACTGTTGCAGAACCTGTTTGTAAATGCAGGATTCTGGCTAAACCAGAATTAATTGGGGAGCTCAGGCCACCAACTTTTATTTTATTTGTGATATCTGTGATGCCAGAAGCTGAAATCACAGCATGGTAATATGAGATTTCACCCCAGTGACATGACTCATCATCTCTGTTTTCCCCTTTCACACTGCATACTGTGTTTCCTGTGATTACAGACCTTTAACAATTAAGGTTAGGAAAAAAGTTTCCTCTGTGATGAAGATTTAAAGCTTCCCATATCCCATATCTTTTCATTTCAAGTTTCAGTGAACATTATCAGCAGACTGCTTAAGCATGTGGGCATGTCCCTTTGGCCTTACTGACAGCACTGGAAACCCCTGGATGAACTGAGAAGTGTGATAGCCATTAAAATCAACAACACCTTTCTGGAATAACAATAACACAAAGAGCAAGATAATCAGCTGCATTTTAGAGAACTGCCATCACCCCCAGAGATTGTTTGAATTGGTCCAGTGTGATTTGCAGAGAAAAAATCTAAGTGACAAAAAATTGTGCCTCTCAGGAAACATAGATACCAAAGAAAAACTCACTTTAAACTGGAAACATTCAGAGACACATCTATATCCAGATGCACACCTAAGATGAGGGTCAATTGCAGTAGCTGTCAGCTACTGTGCTGAATAGATACTGACTAGGAAGCTTGCATTCCAGTTGGTTACCTCTTGCTGTATTACCTATGCTACTTTCTCACTGAATGCAGAAAAATCTTGATTTCCATCCAAGCAATGAAAAACTAATGCAGTCTCTTAATGGTGATTCACATATAAGCAGGCAAATTCACATAAACAGATGAATCACCAACTCTTAGCTACCCTAGAAGACATTCTCCCTCCCTTTCACATGGACAACTGGGATGCTTCCAGCCTTTTATTGTATTTGCTTGAACTGGCTCCTTACAAAACTCATCTTGTTCTTCCTCTCCAAAGACAAGAGCCACACTTCCCTGGCAACATATTTCTAAACAATTCTGAGGCAGAAAAATGAGTTCTTACAGGAAAGGTATAGGTGCAGCTGAAGCTTTACGTAGGCAAAATGTAAATACATTGGATCTGATTAATTAGAGGAGTATGAGGGGGAATTTTAGTGTGCTCCTTTGGTATAGAACACATACAGTCAGACTGAAGATTTAGTCAGAAGAATTCTTTCCTTCTTTTCTTTTGACAGAAGCACCCAGCTGTGGCACAGCAATTAGTTCCAATACCATGGTTGTGTGGACAAAATGTGCCTGAACAAAGATACCTGTTCAAGGAATTAATTTTTCCCCTCACATTACTTTTGCTAATTCTGTTACATTCCATGCAATTTGGTTTTGCTTCATTAATTAATATTTCCAAATCAGCTGACCTTCAGAGGATGCCACAAATTTCTCCAGGCTACCTCTGATGTTGTCTTACTACAAGGAAAATACACCAAGCAAATATGCACAAGTCAGCATTCAGATTATATGAGAACTGAAATATTCAAAATAAAGCCCATCACTTGCAGCTGACCCAATATACTGAAGCTAGAAGGGTTTATATTTATAGTGCATTTCCAACAGGAAAACAATACCATTAGAACACAAAATGCACTGTGGAAATAGTGACCTGTATCATGTAGCATGAGTTATGAAAATAGGGGGAAGGAGGTTCTACTGGAACAAGCATGGGAAGATTATAATATACATGATTTCCCATTTTATGATAAATAATATTTTGTATTTCAGAAGAATTCTGCTTGCTATTTTTTTTTTTTTGGTAATGTATAAAATGGCAACTGGCCCTATTACTCTTCAGGAATAATTATCTGCTTACAGCTTCTCTCAGCTGGAGATCCTCATCAGGTGATTAACATACATGATATAGAAGTCATTGCTACAGCACTATTTTATGATGCATTTCTCACCCTAGTCCCTGTCCTTTGGCAATAATAACCATCAAAAAGTTAGTCTGCCACCCTAATAAGCTTGAAAGCACAACATTTTCTGCTTGTTGAGGGTGGGACCTGCAAGGAATGGCAGGAGAATTTGGTCCATTCTAAACTGGGTATTTTCTGTCTTAGGTTTTTTGAAGGATTCAACTAAAGAATGCTCAAGGCAAGCTACTGCTCTTGGCTGACTCAGCTTTGACGTGTAAGTACACCTAAGAGATACAGTACAGCTCATCTCCGTGCCTGGAAAATATGACTTAAAATGCACACCTAAAAACTGCAACTATATTAAATGCCATAATACTTCTAGTACTAAAATAAAAAGTGTATCATGCAAAATAATTTTAAAATGAGATAAAAACATACTCTGAAACTTTCAGTTTCTCAGAATGGAATTTCAAGACCATGAATTTGGAGAACATGGGTTGAAAAAAATATGAGTCTTGTGGTGTATCAGCACTCACCATTCAGCCACTTGGAGTTGTACTGGGCAGTGCGGAGAGGAGGAAGAGCCCCCAGGCTGCGATAAATAGCAGGATCCCTTCCTGGAAAATCCATGGCTGTAGCAGCATATAATTCCCCACTGGAGGTGAGAAGAGCAGTGGAGTTGTGCTGAGGACTGTAAGGACAACGAGCCATGCCACTGATTTTTTCATGTATCTCTGTCAAATTACTTAACTGTAAAAGAGTAAGGAAATGGAATTAAAATTACTTGAAAATTAAAATTTCAGTCAAGCTGCATCAATCTGAGCCAAAATCTATCATAAACACCAGTTATCTGCCTTGGTATTGTACAACAGCAATGAGCTGACCTTTACATCAATCTGAAATAGTCTCACATGGAAAGTTTTACTGTAATGTTGTCGGATTTCACTTCTGCCACTTTGGTATGTAAAACATTCAAGTTAAACATCAGCCACCATGCCTAGGATGGTTTATATTAGAAGCAACTCAAAAATTATCTCTACACAGATTGTTATGAAAAAAGAAAAACAAATCTGATTGCCACAACAAACTAACATACTTCAGCCAGTGGTCAGATAACATAATCAATTTGTTTTGTCTGTGTGTTCTAGGAAAGCATCTCATATGAAAAATGAGATTAAAAAAGGAGCTTTCCAGTTCAGTAGAATTATATATCTGATTTAGTAGTCTTAACTGTTTTCTGCTGTAGCCCACAGTATACAATGTTAAAATGTTATTTAAAAATAAAGGTATGAGATTTAAATACAATAAATGTTCCAAGGAGGTTTTTGGTGATACAGTTATTCTTGGTATTTAAATACCTCTCCCCTTCTAAAATAAATAGCCAGCTTCATCCCGTGACATTTTCATTTTTATTATGAATATTACTGATCCTTAATGATCCCTAATGCTTCTTTTTTGATACACATAAGTTATAACTATGTTTTTTTCAGAAACAGAATGACAGATTTTCTCAACTAAGATAGCTTAACACTAATCCATGTACTCCTATCCTCTCCAGAGCTACACACATACAGCATGCACCTACCCAACTACATTTTATAAATAAACCAAAGTTGATGGAGTGGCAGAAATCTTAGGAATGCTTCAGGTTCATGAAAATTGGAGTATGGGAGGAACTGAGCTGTTTGTGGCTGCGCTCTCTCCCACACCTGAGGAAAAGACTGCAAAAGGAGATCATGGGTTAACCCTCTTCTTTGGCCTGCCATTAGCCAAATCAGCCTTTTCCAAATCAGCTCACCCATCAATATGCAAATAGCCTGGGCTTAACCACAGCATGCTCTGCCTTTTAGTCTGCTGACTCAAAACAGGGACCCGAGCTGGGGGGACAAAATATTGAACTCGTACCGTCCGATTGGTGCAGATGGGAGTGAACGCGTTGGTTCCACAGGTGAAGAGATGGTTGCCTCCAACAAGAAGCACTCGGATGTAGTTCTGGCATTCCTCCTGCCATGCAGAAAAGAAAGACCATATTCAATGATACTTCAAAGGACAGGGGAGATTAGTTACAATTTTTTCCATGGTTGTGTGCTCATATATAAAAAATCAGGGAAACAAGGCTTGAGCATACCTGATGTGTTAGCAATCATGATTTAGCTTTCCTGACTACAACACTTGCATCCACCAGCCTTTGGGAGCAGTTAGTTCTTAACAGGATAACAGTAAACCTCTTCAGTACTGAAGGTTTCTTTTAAGTGTATATTTCAAAGGCTTAGCTAAACTCTGAAGTGATAGATGATGACACAAATAATATACTGCTGTCTCAAGAGATCAGATGCTGTTTTAGAAGACTGATTGGGACAAGGAAGTCGGGAGGAAAACAGGAGAAAGAACAGGTTGTCAGTAGCATGAGTATATTTAAACCAGTACAAATAAAAAATTCCTGAGATGTCCAGATGCAATTGTCACTACTAGTTTCATAATTTGCATGATGTGTTTCATTAGAATAGTCTCTATTCCTGTTAATTTGAATTTTCTCAAGAAACTTCATTACCTCAAAACACAGATGTTCACCTCTTAGGAATAATTTTATATGTTTTTTTACCCTATTAGAAAGTAAGAAGGCTTTATGGTGTGTATAACTCTCATCTCAGAAGCTAGGAACCAGTTTCAATTTGTACTATTTATTTTGACAGAGAACTTTTTTCTGCAATACTAAAAATCTTCTGGAACTGTATGTAGGAAAGATTCAATCACTCCTCCTATAAAAATCCATGTCCCTATCTAACAAAATCAGCAAAATCAACAAAATCAACAATATGCAACAAAATTACCAGTATGCTTGGAGAAAATAGTTTCCTGGAACCTTATATTTGAATGATTTCTAGCATTTATTCTCAAGATAGTCTCATGCAAAGCTTTAAAAAACTTGCAAAAATATAGTTATGCAGTTCTAACATATATTAAATGGAATCATGTAAGTAAATCCATGCAATAGTAATGGTGCAGGGGTCCTATTATGTGGCCTACAGTTATCCTAGATGTATTGCTTGTCTGTCTTGAAAACATACTCTCATTCTGGAAGACAAGAAATACAATTCTGAATAAACTGAACAGAACAAAATAGAATGAAAAGAAAGATGAGGATATTGCTTTAAAGATCTCTGAGAAAACTCTCAGAATTTATTACCTATACCCGTCATATACAAAATAAAGAAAAAAACCTCACCCTTTTGAAAAAATACCCCCCAAAACTACATTTGCATTAGGCTCCCATAAAAATGTAGTTTTAAAATATTTCTGTTTGAGCTTTCAGCGTACGTGTCAAATATCTTGAAATAAAGATTTGATTTCCACTGGGTGAAAATGAAACATCTTTATCTTGAACTTACCAGACCTGCTGTCTTACTACTATTTTTTCAATGAAACAAAAGATAATAAGTTACCATATAATAGAGTTGGGCAGTGCAATTTTTAAGAAAATAATTATATCACTTCAAAGCTACTTCCCTGTTGCAGGTTGGTTTAACAACACCAAAAAAACCCTCAAACAAACCAAAAACAAAAATCCAAAAAAACATCAATGAGAAGGCACTTCTTCCTTTTTTTTTTTTTTTTTTTCTGAAGGGTGTTTAGGGATGTTTATATAATATAACACAGTAATTTTTCTCCAGGCTGTTTCCATCCTGCCCTTTGCAGCAAGCTATGGAATGAAAGTGTAGGAAAAATAAGTGGGTATTGACATTACAACCCATCCAACCTCTCCTCTTCATATTCCAGAGCTCCCTGAAACAGTGCCATTGCCAAATTACTCACACGCTGATCACCCACTCTTTCTGTGAAAAAGCAGTGTTAATTTTTTAAACTCAGAGATTCATGGGATTCACAAGATTCTTCTCTTTAATTTTCCCATGGTCTGTGCCAACTTCACAACAATCCATACTGTAACAGTGCAAATGCAATTTCTTGTATCAAATTTTGTTGGGTACATAGTATAAGAAAGTAAAAACTAAAAGAACAGCTTTTATAATTGGCTGTTTTCTTCATATGACAAATTCACAGTAAAACAAACTAAAAAATATTAGTCACAAATAAAATAATCACCACCCCAAAGCATTGAAAAAGGACATTTTAATTGTTCAGAGTCACTTTGCTAGTTCTGGAGTCAAGCTCAGCTTGTTCAGTTTTTAGATGTGCAAAAAAAGAGATTTATTTTTTTTTTAAAGTGGCATTGGTGAAAGCAAAGGATTCAAAACAAAGTTTGTCTGTTTTTTTTTTAATATGAGGATGGTGGGATGGTTGGTGGCCATCTTTTGAGTAGTCTTATCCTCCATTTCATCTTGACCTCTATGCCATATACTTTCCTATTACCCTACAAAAATATCTCTGAAAGACAGAAACTCATTTAGTAAGTACTTCTACTTTTATATCAGCATATAAGAAACAAAAATACAACTACTAGAAACAATTCAGCGCCAAGCAGGCTACGTTGCTTTTTACTTTAAGACCAACTTGACAGCTAAAGGACAATCAGGCTGCATGTGGTTATCCGTAGTGATTTCAGAGAAGAGCAGCCAAGCTGGTGAAGGATCTGGAGAACAAGCCCTATGAAGAGAGGCTGAGGGAACTGGGAATGTTTAGTTTGGAGGAGACTTTATTGCTCCCTGCAGCTACCTGAACAGTTTGGAGGGAGGTGTGTGCTGTCCTCTTCTATCAAATGAACAGGAACAGGACAAGAGGAAGTGGCCTGAAGTTGCACCATGGGAGGTTTAAATTAGATTTGAGGAACAAATTCTTTACTGATGAAGGAGTTAGGCATTGGAATAGGCTTCCCAGAGAGGTGGTGGAGTCGCCATCCCTGGAAGTATTTAAAAACCATGTAGATGAGGCACTTCAGGACAGGCTCTAGTGGGTGATACAAATATTGACATACATATATTTTATTCAGGTTTGGGGGGGTATTGACAGTTGGATGCAGTGATCTTAGATGTCCTTTTGAATCATGACAATTCTGTTTCTTGTATAGGGTACTATTTTAATACTTTTATTGAAAGTTTATATTCTTATACAAATAGCCATTATAGTCTTAAATAAGCAAGGGATAGGAGACTTTACCTCAGTTATATATATATATATTTTTTTTTTTAATCTCTCTTTGGTTTATTGCGTTTTCACCATGTGTATTTATCTTTTTCTTTAGAAAAGTTCACCACAACTACCAGTACGAATGGCCAGATTTATTGCTTTAACAATGCATAGTGTTTTAGATTTCTAAATGCAAATGTGTGCTGGCCAGAAGGACATCATTTTGTCTGTGTCACTCCTGGAGCCGCTAGTTATTTTAAGCAACAGTTGAAAATGGTGGATAAACGCTTGAAGTCTCAGTAACAAACAGCCTTCAAAAGTCAAGTGCCTCATTACATTGTCAAATGTGACAGATGTCCCTTTATATTTTTCCTTTCAGCTCTTTTCCCCCATTGGCTCCTAAAGCATAAAACTTAGAATTTCAACTACTATTAACTGCTAAAGGCAAAAATTCTGTGCAGCTTCTTTCTCAAGAACAACAACAGAGTTGTGTTTAACTGACCATTATCTTAAAACTACCAGAAGTGCTTCAGGGTTCAAAGCTGGCTTCTCGTTTCAGGGCACTCCATCTGACTTCTAGTTTTGCCTCCTGAACCCATTGCTCCCATGCTACTCTGTGGGCAGCAGAGCTGCAAGAGAAATCAGGATTTTAATGAATACCTTAGCCACAGCCATCCCTGTAATTCTCAGATCTCCTTCACCAAAGTCTGGCCTGGCCTTTCGTATTTTGCCTCCAATCTTTCCTGTCCCTTCCCTAAAGTCATGTGTTGTGTCAGATCTGAAATCTGAAGTCTCCCTGAGAAATGTTGCAGAAAAACAACCCCCAGCACTCCCCAATTTGGGCTGGATCTATTAATACAAAAATAAGCAAGTATGCAGTCTTTCTCATAACAGTAATTGTGTCTTCCAGATTTCCTCTGAAGAGAGATGTTTCACTGTAGCACTGGAGTGACCTCCTGGCTTGAAAATTCTCAGTTTTTCCAGGGGAAAGCTTTTGTGGTTTGACTAGGGAGAGGAGCATGCCACAGATCAGGTGCTTCCCTAATCTGCACACCTAAGTCTTCTTTATAGAGAGCATGGTGACCTCGTTTTAGTCTTGGACATAAGGCAAGAAAAAGAGAAGTATCCTTAAGCTATTCTTTTTCTGGCCTTAAATATATCTTTTGATTTTAAACACGTTCAAAGCAGTGAAAGGAAAAGTGGCATGGAAAGTTCAAAAAGACAGTTGTCATTCCTGCTGGATAGGTTTCCTCAGTCACTGTCTGTGCATACTCCAGCAACTACTACATGAAGCTTTCAGGCCACAAAATCTGGACACAAAAAAAAAGCTCTATGGTAGCAATAAGAACAGAACTGTTTCCTTCCAGGACTGTAAGGTACTTCTCTAGGTTGTGAGGAGCAAGGCTATGGATATAAATGGAACTTTATCCAGCTTCATCCAGATCTTTATCCAACTAACGACAATACTAAGAAACAACCTCAGAGGTGGCTATTAGAATAGTGAATACAATATTATACAGTGAGAGCATAACTTCTAATCACCAGCTTTTTCAAAAGGGTGTGATAAACATGAATGAAAATATGCACAGATGTACTACACTAAGGTACATTTCTAAATGCATTAAACCTATGTGGAGTACTTATCCTAACAAAATTATTTAACAGCAACAGATGCTTCTGCATTGTTAAATTAAATGTGGATTTTAAACCAGAAACAATACTGTAAAGACAATATTCAAAAGCACAGTGCTATAGTCTCAAATTTACCATTACTGTCACTCACCATGTTAGATCACAGTCACAGTGTGACTTTCAGAAAAGCCTAATACTATTCTCACAGTTTTATACTTGAAAAATCACTGAACAGGAGAGGCAAAAACTTTTAGCTACATATTGCATTCCTATCACAATAATTTTTACTGCATATTCACCTTCATCAATGCAACTTGTGATATTGTATTGTCATTTGAGCATGTTCTCTTATTTCAGAGTATTATCATCTGAGAAGTAAGGATTTAGGCTGGAAGAATATATTACTTGAAGAAACAGAAATACTGCACCTTAATAGAGAGCAACCAGTAACTCTGAAGTATATGTTTCCCACATGGGAATGGAAAGAAAGAGGAAGAAGCATACAGAAGGCAACACTGTTTCTGATGCCTTTTCTCAGTACTGTAAACTCATTTCCACAGTCCAAGATGTTCCTCCATGAAGATAATAATCTTCCATGCATGAGGCTTTACACAGCACATTCACTACACTCATTTTTTGGGTTTTTTTTCCAAGAAGTTCTGTCTTTTTCTCTCATTACAGTATAATAGAGCCCTGCTTCTGAAGTGAGGCCAGTCTTTCTCTTTAATCTCAAAAAGAAATGAATGGGCCAAGAGTAAAATGCAACATTATTTTCCAGCACCAAGTAGGAAAAATCCCCCAAAAAACCCAACCCCAAAACACCCACAACTGGAAATGAACTGTTTAGTGGAAGGAGCTGAACAATCAGTGATTAGATAACTATGCAGAAGAGACTCCTCCTCTACTAGATGGCAAAAGTATTTTTAATACCTTTTTGAAGCATCTTAATGTGTTTTCCCTTTATGTTTTAACTCAATTAAATTTAGTAATTAAATTACAGGCATATATTGCACGCATTGCTAACTGCTTTTATAATTAATTTTATAACTAGCTTCACCTTAGAACAGCCATTAAAGAACACAGCATCTATAAAGTTTTCATTATTGTGCTTACCTATGCTGATCAAATTAAATTTTAGTTTGCCAGATAATGAATTGCTTTTGAATACGAAAACCATATCAAGTTCCACGTCTAAAAAAATAGTGAATTTCATAGTGTTTTCCTCAATGTGCCAGTAGATATGAAATAAAAATGTCCCTAAAATTGCATTTAATCCCAGGGAAATTAATTCATGATTTCACAAAGTAATTAGTTATTTGGGATTTATAGCACTGAAAATGGAAGTGAGAATACAGCCCATCGCATATGAACTGTGAGTCAAGACAGTAAATTGTTAGAAACTAAAGTTCTTGATCATTTTAGAAAAGAACAATGTGACTGTGACTCTCACTCTGTACTCCCTACAATGTTTTTTATTCCTTTGTTTGCATACCAGTGTCAGACTCCTCTCCTATGACTCTCTTTGGAAAGGGTGACAGGAAAAATGCAGATGGTAGAGGATTTTACACTGAATCACACCTATTAGCATATAAATTTTATTAAAGCAGAACAGCTGTCTCATGCTTACCTTTGATTTGCCTTTACTGTAACAGGCTCTTTTAGTAGCTTCATCACATTGCCATTCCACTGCCTGCAACCAAAAGGGATTAGTTAGAAATGCAAGGAACAGAGAAATATAAACCTCAGAGCTACCTACACCCATGCTTGAGATAGTTGCCTCAGGCATACTGATTCTATCCGTAGTTACCTTACAAGCTTCTTCTCCTTAGAAATGTAGTTTCTTTACCAATGTTTTTTCAGTGTCTTACTTAATCTGCAGTGAAGCTCATCAGCCCTATGATTCACTGTACCTACTGCTTCAGGAGAAATAATTAAAATCACCCTTGATGCTTCTTAACCACTTGGTTTTAATTTTATTGAGGTAAGCAGTTAGGAACACAGAGAAAGTTTGACCCTCTCTCCCCAGAAGAGTTTGGCTGTATCACCACAGCATCTGAGGTCATCTCTGCTGAGAGACCTTGTGCCATGGGAAAATGTGCCCTGTTGCTGGTTTTTTGCAGTATTTATCTCAAGCATCAAATGTAGATTTTAGTTTTTCATAGTATGATTATAGCAAAAATCAGAAGCACTAAAACATCCATTCGGAGAAAGAAGAAATGAGCAGATACGTATAAGACAACAGTGAAATGAAGCACTGCAAAGCAGAAGTAATTTATTCTCATCTTTGAGCTGTTTCTTTGCTTCAGCAGGTGTATGCCAGAACTGTAACGCCCAGTCTGCACTGCTACAGTTTCAATGCATGAAGCAACTCCAATAATTTCCATATTTAACATTCAACAGCTGTAACTTAAGAACTTTATTGTCCAGTGGAGCAGGTTGTATGCTTGGTGCTTATGTGCCAATACATGTACATATTTGAATGCCTGTATACACCATGTGGTCAGAGTGCATTTTAAATCACTCTGCGTTCTTTCACCTCGACAGTGAACATCCATGTGTATTTTAGATAAAAATGCCACAAAGCACTACACATTTTATCAGGAAGAGCTGAGATTTCTAAACTAACCACTTCTGCTTAATTACTAAAACCACAGCTTTTTCATTTTTATTTACCAGGAAATAATGATGGACCATTCATTCAGATTTAATGTAGATAATTTTTGTACTTGCATTATAATGGAGACTATATTAAGAACAAGTAGACTCTGTAATTAATAGAAACAATAGGTTGAAAGCCTATTTCTCCCCAAAGGGGAAAATGCTTTCAGATTATACTCTGCAGTACTTTAATTTATGTTTCAACAAGTCCAGGAATGAGCTTTTTCATTTCGGGATTAAAAAAAGACTTATAACACGAATACCAGTAATTGTCTTTCTCCAGCCAAAACCTTTTCATTTACACTGTTTGCTTTGCAGATGAATGACTATAGCATATCGGGAAATATAATGAAAACTTCTGGAAGAATCCACTTGTGAATGACCCTAGTACTAATAACACACTGTATCTAGCAGCATGAAAGAAATCTTCTACTGAGTTAGGTAAAAAAGCAGCAATGTGTTAAAAAAAAAAAGCAGAAATGACTTAACTCTTTTGACTCTTGAGTGCAAAAAGCAATTTATGTCCATAATGTAGATCACAGCACAAAACACTGCTCTTGCATACCCAATGTAAACTCCTAATCAGTCATTTAAGACACCCAAGTCTGTTTTATATGGCACTAGATACAAGTATCGGATACTGAATATATTACCTCTAAATAAAACAAGACTTCAAATGCCTGGAGAAATGCAAGAGTTACCAGTAGAAGGTCAGAGTAGAAAGAATTAGTAGAATACGGGTTCTTAAAAGGAAGGCTTGAAGGAAAGTTTTTGCCAAAATTGAACAGAGAAGACTACACCAAGCATGAAGAGCAGGTAGTAAAAAGACAGAAAGATGGAATTAAAGATAAAATGTTTATCAATAAATCATGTTCAGTGACAAAATACCTAGCTTTCAATTGGTTGTAAGTCCACAGTAAAAGAGTAAAAAAAAAACCATAAAATGCATCTCTGCAAGTAGGTTGTGGAGAATCTGGGAACTCCAAGCACACAATAACGCAAGTAAAATTTTGGGCAAGTTAGGCCAAAGCTTTATTCACTCTGATCATCGTGAGGGAACACTGGGACAGCATCTCCCCCCTCTGCTCCCCTGTTCTCTGCCAAGTGATCACTGAGACCCAGTCTATATACTGCTTCAGAGAAACAGAGGTGAAGAAAAACAACCAGTTCAATGTTAGCAAAGCCAAGAATGGACTCCTGAAGAAGTGTGCTAGCTGTCACAATTCTAAGAAGGAATCAAACAGTGAATAACTTGGCAATACAGAGATAGAACTCTTGGTGGAGCCTGTAGGAGTGGCATACCCAATATTACCTTAGCTCAGAAGTGGTGAGCTGAAAACAATTACAGACTGCTAGCTTTTAGTGGAATGTTCTTTTAAGTTAGGATAACCATCTTGGCTAGACCTCGTATTAAATATTAATAATTTTACCTCTACATCACAAAACTGCTAATACCATTATTAGCATAACTGAAAAAAAAAACCAAAACCCCAAAAAATCCCGAAACAATCTCTCTTCTCTTTCCTTGACATCCACAGATTTAAATAAAGATATTAAATTGTGTAATATTTCAACTCAAATAGGATAAAGTGTTGTAACTATACACAAATACATCTGCTTGCAAGCTCACCAAATGGCAAAAGCTCTGGGAAAATAGTGCTGATGACAACATATGCTGAGGGAGTAACATTGTCTGGACAAGAAATAAGTGCAGACACACTGGTGACAAAGCTAAGTGCTACCTTTGAAATCAAGTGTACATATAGTCCTATAACTCTGATTTCTGCTGCTGGAGGAGAAACCGACAGAGTAGGCTGCAAATGAAATATATTACAAAGACATCTGAACAGAGCTGAGTAGTTCAGACTGCTGTATTTTGGTCTCTAAGGCTCCCACATAGTTCCATAGTGCATACATATGTTTTGCTGCTGATTAAATGAAAAGAACAGGTATAGACAAACACTTCTATATAAAGCTATATTTTTCTCTTCTAGTCTTCAGGCAATCCAGGGGAGTTTCCTACAAAATGAGAATTCAGGTATTCAAATAAGGCTACTGGTAGCACACAGAGTGAAGACAGGTGAAAAATTCCTCAAGTTAAATGTCACTTCAATGTCAAAAACAGAAGAGAAAAATGTGTCCTGATTCTTCAGCACATAAATACAAAACCAAATGTTCCAACAGAATAATAAAAATGTGATTTTTGTCAGTAAAAGACTAAAACTTGGAAGTTTAAGCCTGAAAGACCAGAAAAAAACCATACAGATTATGTTATTTTAGAAACAAGAACAAAACTAGGTTTATTTAAAGATGTTACTGTTATCCACTGTATCCCCCAAACTAACATCTGCTTGAAACCATTTGGTAATATTTCCATGAAGTTCAGATGAACAGTGAAAATATGATATGAATACCATGTTAGATATATGATTCAGCATGTAGGCCTGCACAACTAAAATTTAGCCCGTTGAAATCTTTTCTTTCCTACAGTTCTCACTAAGAAGCTCCAGTTTTCATACTGCATAATATAACTTTCAGCATTTTGTGAACAGTTTTTAATTAATTATACAGTTCTACTTAAGCTGGCAACAAGATTTATTGAACCAAATTAGAGACACTCAAGTCTGTTTGCCCTGGGGAAGAGGAAACAAGGATTTTTAACGTTGGTGCTAAACAAAATAAGGATAGGTAGAACACCCACTATTGCTATGTATCTCCACAGCTGCATAGGTTAAGGAGTAGGGTTTAAGGTAGCACATCAGTCTGCTTTAGAGATTAAGCTGACACTATTTACTGTGACATTGCTTTTGCATGTCCTGCTACCAAAATGGTCTTCCAAGCACCTCTGTAAATTTAATGCCTTGGCTAAGTTATTTTCTATTCTATATCGTAGAATCATAGAATGCCTAGGGCTGGAAGGGGCCTTAAAGAGTTCCAACTTCCCTGCCATGGCCAGGGATACCTCCCGCTAGACCAGGCTGCTCAAAGTCACATCCAACCTGGCCCTGAACACTTCCAAGGAGGAGGCAAAAATGAATTCCCTGGGCAGCCTGTGCCAGTGTCTCACCACCTTCATAGTGAAGAATTTTCTTCTTAATGTTTAACCTAAATAGACTGTCTTCCAGCTAAAAACCATTACCCCTTATCTTCAGCATACCTATTTCAAGATAACACTTGAAGATTACTAAGGAGATACTACTTTCTAGCAGACATAAAAAACCTTAATTACATAACAGTCATTAGCAGAGCAGTGCAAAATGTTTTCAGTGAGATTTTTAGACCTTTGAAAGTAGTTTGGATCAGCTCCAATGACTGACCTTGACAGTTACAATTGAATTTGACATACCATAGTCCCCTTTGAACCAATACTATTTTTTTAAGTTAAAAAAACCCCAATACACACAACAAAGTTCCACACAAATATGACATAAAATCAGACTGAGCAAAAAGATGGCTTTGGTGCCCACTTAATTCTAAGTGTGAACTTACATATCAAAATTATGGCAGGCATCTTTTTTTAAAAGTTATCCTATAAAAAACTATATCACAGTTTAAACATTACATTGCTGATGTTTGTAAAGTGTTTAAAAACATCAGATTAAATCCATCCTGATATTTTCAAGAGGTAGTGGGAGGAGGGAATTTCCAGACAGAGAAGAAACAACTCAAGCTGTATAATGAAGCTATTATCTTCAAAATGAATAAAAATACAGATCCATTACACATCCATGCTAAGTTTAAAAATACAGCATTAATATTGTTATCCTATTTGGAACAAAAATATATTTCCATAACTTCTCTCTTCTGATGAATGATAAGAGTCTTGCTTAAAAGCTAAACTACTGTATTGTCAGCACACACACTATGTAACTGCAAAGAAATTAGCTCCAGTGAAAACTAAGAGAAAATCTCCAATATAAACTGATTTATTGAAATACCTTAGAAGAACACTAAAAGAGAATCATGGAAGCAGTAGAAGCAGTTAATGTTCACATGTCTTGTCCCCCTCATTTAAGAAATAACAGTCAAGGGGTTCTCTTCATGCACGGTATGTAATAATAAAGTTCCCAGGCAAGACATCTGGAGATTCCTTCCAACAAAAATCATGCTTTGATTTTCCAGAAAAATTATAAAATATGAAGGAAAAAATAAAACCCCCAATTAATTAACTTTAATATAGCCCTTTCTATAATAATAACTTGAATCAGTAAATGTAGAAAGGAAATTTGAAATTTGAACACAATCAAGAAAAGATTATTAAATTAGAATGCATTAGGTGAGATATGTATTAGTTGCACTTATAGGTCAATTAAAAAAAAATCATGGAGCTTACAGTGTAAGCTGCACACATCACTGAGCCAAACCAGATCTAGAAGAATTATGCTCGTATAGCTACACAGATAGTCATAGCATATACATGTAGACAGGTACACATTCATACGTATTTTCACATATGAACTTCTTTGAAGTGTAGAAACAGAATGAACTATTATATTTCATAAAGAAATAAGTTAATTTGTTAAGAGCCAGAAAATAAACAGAACAGTATTCCAGACAGATGGTCCAGCACTTCTTAGGCAGATGGCTCTGCTAATTAGATGCTTGCAAAAATAACATTAAAGAAAATGGATTAATTACACAATGCCAAAAATTAACAACTACATGATACTTCCTTTTTTCTTCTTCATTATCTGCTTGCTTTCATCTCCTATATCATGTATTTAAACAATTCTCTGGGGTGCTGGGGTATAATGGCAATAACCATCATAATATACATGTCAACAGACATGAGTAATATCCCCTTATTATTCACATTGGTCCAGAAAGGGAATGGCTTCAAAATGTTGTGACTTGTTTGGTGAGGGTGTCTCACAGCCTGCCTAATTAACTCTCAAGGAACATGCATGCTGGAGTCCAAAAACCAAGTTTAAAGGGGCCAGAAAGAAAGTGTCAGGATCACAAATGCAAAGCATGAATGTAGCCACAGAGAACCATACCAGCAAGACATTAGCAGCAAATTAGCAGCCACTGAGTTAGTGGTGGTTTTGATGTTTACCAGAAATTTTAAGGCATGCTTTGGTATAATGACATCCTTGCTTCCAGCAAATATGTAAAGCCACTTAAGAAAGATTTATACCTCTCTGTACTTCAGAGGAATGTTGGTTTTTTTTTTTCTTTCCAGATTCATGACTCCTCAATCCTTGCAGTCATTACTGCTGGAGCTGCCTATCCTTGCCAGTAGGCTCCTGACAACCCCAGTCAGCTCTGGAGAGAGATCATCCTCTGTGGGAAAACTAGAGCACAATATTAAAAAGGGAATTCCCTTTGAAGCAGCTTTCCCTTTTAGCTCCCCAAAGGAAAAAGCTGGTTTCTGGGGACTAAATGCATCCTGGTTAGACTTCCAAATGAAGTGATAGACCAGTAGCTCATACAAGAAGTACAACAGGGCATGGACAACTTTAATAATTGGCTACAGTCACTGCAGTAACTTACCACCAATTACAACTTGTAACAGGCAGTTCTCCTGGGAATAACATTATGTGTGTTTTCATTTGCTCAGAAACAGATTTTACTGTTCATCCACAGCAACAAAATCACAGTTTCTTATAAAGTAACCAGTGTGAAATATGAGAAAATAAGCATGAAATCATACTTGAATTTTCCAGGGTTTGGAATTCAATAAGAAAAGAGATCCCCTGATAGATATATAATTTCATACTTAAACCAAGTAATAAATGAAGCTTTATATGGCTTCAAGAAGCTTATTTCAGTTTGATTTCAAATATACTGGCCTGAAGCATATAAAAAAAGTGAGAACGTACCATTCCAATTAACGAAATATCCAAAGTTTTAATTAGCTTATTTTCTTAACTATGCAGATAGCTGCTGAGAATTGTAAGAAATCATATGAGAAAATTTTAAAAAGATAAAGAAAGCATATTAGAGAAAAATTTAGAGCTATTTAGACTTTTACAAACCCTCAGTGTTGGGCTACTCCACTGACTTTATTGACACAAGATTCAGCCAAAGGTAGAACTTTCATAAATGCCACCAACCCATTCACCTGTGCATCCCCCTCTTTTGTCATCTGCAAAGATTTCTAAATGTCAGAAATCATCCATTTGTTACACCTAACAGAGACATGCTTCCAGACAAAAATGCAGCTCCAAACCTGGGAGCTAGTAACAAAAAACTTGAGTATGTTATAAACTAGGGTTTTCAGTCCTGCTCATAGAGGTATTAAAAAACAAAAACAAAACCAAAAAAACAAACAAAAAAATATTGCACTGTGACTTTCTAACTTTTGAATGTTTTTATCTGGTGTTCTGAGGCTTTTACCATTTTTATGGCAATCTAAAAACTAAACACAAGATTGTGCTAAAGGGGAAAAAACAACAAAATGGTCTTGCATTACCAAACTTGGCAGCCATCCAGCAGGTAGCAATGAGACCTCATAACATAATTTTAATGCTCATTCTGGAATTCTACTACATATAGTAAATGTAATGTATTGAATAAATTATATGTGAATCCTTTAAGATTTAACATCTGTGTTAGCACACTCAGTTTCAAATAATTTCCTGCTTTTTTGGAAAATAACATTGGGTTTAGTAGGCTTCAAAGCCTTTTAAAAGCAACATTTAATTTTTAATTTTTTTAATAAATAGTGCTTGAACCTTTTAGGCGATTATGAAGAACACCAAGATTCTCTTTATTTCAAAGAAAGGAAAGGTAATTCACGGTTATTTCATACTCCTCCACTCTTACAATTAAGCAACAAAGTAGAAAACAGAGTCCCTTGGAACCCAAGTGCCACAAAATGTTGTTTTGGACCTTGAGCTCAGGCAAGCAGAAGCTTATTTCCCTGTACAGCTGCTGTTTGCTACTAAGAAATATGGAAGTGCAAAGGAAGAGGCAACAATGGAACATGGGCCATCCTGTGCCAGGCTACCTTGCTGCTCAAGACATCCATGCTGGAGTGGGATGTGGCATTAAAGAAGGAGCCCAGAAATCAGCCCTTCTGTACCTTCCTACCACAGACAGTCAAGGAAGGTGTGACACTTCAGAAGACTTTGTGCAAATCAAAAACTTTCCCAAAAATAATTCCTCAGATGCACGGCAAACATACTGTATCTTGCCCCAGTATGTCAAAGACAACTTCCATTTATGAGCTCAGAAAAATACAGGAATTTGAGAGATACAGAATAACAATTTTATCATAATTTTTGTTTGTCTTTTTATTTATTCAAACAGTTTTGCCATTTTTTAGACTAATTTAGAACAATGTCTAAAATAATTTTGAAAAGCTAGACTAAAAATGGCTTCTTACAAGACAGCAAAGAGAAAACAACTGGTGAAAGAATTTTAACATACGCAGCTTTCACTTAAATACGTGATCAAATCACAGTAAGATTTTGGAGAGATGAAAGGACAGAGAAAGGAGAATGCTAACAACTGAAGAAATGTAAGAACCACCAATTATTGCAGCTTTTCCAGTGAAAAGTTAGTGAAGAAATAAATGGTTCAACAGCAAAGAGACATAAACATGAGATTTTTTAGATCCTTCTAGTCAAGTGAATTGATGAAAAAGGTGACTGGGGAAAATCAAGACTGAGTTTTCTTTTTTTTATTTAAGGATAACACACGGATGCATTAAGACGTAGAAAGTAGATGAAGCTAAATGGAACACAAGAAGTAAAACACCACTAACTTTCCAAAGTTTGCAAAGAGGTTGATGGCAGCATGACTGACATTTCACTCATGAAAAGACGAAACAAAGAAATTTTCATTTTGGTTACGCTCACTTTAAAATTACTGGATTTAATTTGGCAAACAATAATATAATCTGAGACACAAAATTACAAGAATATAGAGAAGAATAAAAGTTAAGAGGCACATAAAAGATTGCCAACACAGAGATAATACTGTGAGTTGTGGAGAACAGCAAACAAACAAAAAAAACCAACAGCAGAATGAGAAAAATTCTCATTAAACACAAAGATTCTTATTAAAAAAAAAAGGAAGCCTTGAACCTATAGCTACTAGGACAATCACCAGATTGTAGATGCACTATTGAATCATACAGAATTCAAGGATGAGAAAGACAAACAGGAGCATCAGGACTAAGTAGAATATCTGTTTAGTATTAAAAAAAAAATGTCTTCAAGAGAACATCATGTATTTCAGTTGCAGTGGAATAAACAGTGGGAACAAGGAGGCCCATAATCCAACAACTTTAAATCACAATTTTTTGTGAATATTTGAGATAATGGTGAGGCTATGAAAAAGACTGAACGTTAGCTAATTTTCTTCTCTCTCTCCCTTTTTTTTTTTGTTTTTGTTTGTCTTTCTTTCTTTCTTTTTTTTTTTTTTTTTTTTTTTTTTTTTTCCCAAGTGAATAGTCTGGAGCCTTTCACCTTCAGGTTTTGACTTATACATTACTCAAGCTATTAATTAGTGGAGGTCAATGGCATCTCTCAACCTAGCATTAGCTATGTTAAATGAGTGGGTCATTTCTATCCAATTTCTAGAAGAAAAACATTCAGATCCAAATGAGTCATAATTAGAGATTTTTGCAGAGATAATAGAACAGCTGTTTAGAGGGAAAAGGTGTTTACCTTATTTCACATTAACAAGGAAACTTGGAAAAGCAGATAATCACTAAAGCAATCATCATCATATATTAAAAATTCATCTCCAACTTTTCCCCTCGTATTTCCCTCCCAGTTGACCTTCATATTTTAGCAGACATAGGATAGTGATAAGAACCTCAATTCAGTTTTCCAACTCCAAGTGTTTAAGCGTTGCCAAATTATCTCCAAAATTTCAGTGTCACACATAGGAGGCCAATAAAAGCAATTTATTTCTGGACCAACTGTGTGTGTTCTCCTCTTCCAGTAGCCTCTTTTCCTGTTTCTAATTGGTTTAGAAACCGTTTGGTTGCTACATTGGAGGAACAGTATTGTACTTTCATGTTTTTCTCTCCAAAGCTGAAAGCTCAGTGGAGGTGGCTATACAAATATGAAAAATAAAGCTCACTCAACAGGATGCCCAGAGCAACTGCTAATAAGAAATTTTTATGCAGCCATTGGGCTTTTTTTTCAGACATCATCAGCTTTTTCTCATCAAATTATACCTTGTTAAGAATTTTTCCTCAGGTGGGTATGTTATAGATCTTAGCTATTTAATAGCAGTTTATATTGGATCTTAGTTTAGCATTCTAAACAGAAATTAATAAAAACCTTATTACTCGCGATTATTTCTTAAGAATTCTCTTGTGCTTATTCTGCTGAAGTGGGTCCTTTGAAGTAAGGGTTCAAAATTTCAGAGTTTCTACAATAGAAAAAATCTCAAAAGTTGGAGTTTTGTCTAAGAACAGAAGAAAGGCTGGAAATTTTAAGTACTGTCAATATCCGCTATGGAAAAGGGACAGCTTCTGCATGGTACCTTATAATAAGAAACTCTCCTAGCGTATGCCTGAAGTAGTGAAAAACTTCAGAATTAGACAGAACCACAGAATGGTTGGAAGAGACCTTCAAGATCATCCAGTCCAACTTTTGACCAGCACTGTAACTTTACCACTACACCCGAAGTGTATCCACCCATCCTATGTCCCTAAGGATGAGGTCCACATGCCTTTTAAATACTTCCAGGTCTACATGTCCCTGGCAGACTATTCCAACATCTGACAACCCTTTCAGAAAAAAAATGTTTCCTAGCCTAAACCTCCCCTGGTGCAGCTGGCATCCACTCCCTCTGGTCCTGTCACACACCACTAAGGAGCAGAGGCTGTTTCCCTCCTCACTTCAACCTCCCTTGACATGGTTGAAGAGAGCCATAAGGTCTCCTCTCAGCCTCTTCTTCTGCACACTAAACACCCCCAGCTCCCTCTGCTGCTCCTCACAGGACTTGTGCTCCAGGCCCTTCATGAACCTTGTTGCTCTTTTCTGGACATGCTCGACATGCTCCAGCACTTCTATGTCCTTCAAAAGTCTCTTGCCTGTGAACAGCAAAATGGGTTTGAAACACAGATCAGGCTAGGCTGTGTACTCCTCTACAAAGCTGCAAAGCCAGGAAGCTCCAAAAATTCTGAATTATTTTCTATTTCAAGTGTAACACATATACAAAAAGATTTCTCAGTATTCTTGAGGGAAGAAATGAAAACATAGTCTTTCTCCTTGGTAACAAAAAATACTTTGTAGAAAAATCACGACTGGATTTGTATCTGCTTTAAAGTGCAGCATAGAACACATTTTATTTGATAACAATTCAATGGCACAAATATTTGCTTAGCATTTCTCCACAATATTCGGTGTGATGCATACTTAAGAAGCCCTAGGTATTAATCGCAGCCAAATCAAAATTCACAGAGTTCAAGTGTCCTGGTTTGGGCCAGGATAAAGGTGGTTTTCTGTTTCTGTACTTTTGCTTTTAGCTAAGTCCCTTGTAAGTAGTTGCATTTGCTGAAATTAACAGCAAGTTTCTCAGACAGTGTATGTGCTTCTAGGACTGATAACACTTGATGTTTGTAATTACTGCTAGAGACTGGTATGCAGGGCCAAGGACACTGCTTTCCTCAGCTCTGAGGAAAATATTTTACCGTCCAGGAGGACACAGAGGCCCCACCTGAGCCCTCCTTTGGGGAGGAACAGACAAGATAGATGCCAGAATTAACCAAACAGAGTATTCCATCCCATATACGTCACACTCAGTATAAATCTGAGACATCACGGGGACCGAGCCAGATCTTTTCCGGATCTTTTCCTGATCTTTTCCTGCTTCCCTCCTTCACCCGGCATCCTGGAAGGATCCTGTCTGTTCGTGTGCCTGTGGTCCTGATCCGTGCCAGCCCATATCTGTGTGTTCCTGCCTCCAGTTCCCGACTGCTGCCGACTCCAGGAGTCCAGCCTGGACTTTCCCAGGGCTGCCCTACAGCCTCGGTGGTGACGTGAGAGTTATTGGGGGAAAGGAGGGAGGAATGTGGTTTCCATTTTCCTGTATATTTGTATATATTTAGTAATTTTACCTATTTATCACTACTGTTTCATTAAAGTTGTGTAGTTTAGTTTCCAACCCATAAGTCTCTCTTCCTTATTCTCTCTCCTTTCTCTATCAAGGAGAGACAGATTAATAGAGAGCGTCTGTTATTCGGTTTAATTGCCGGGCCAGTGTTAAACCGTGACATCAAGAAACAAGACTTGCTGTGCTTTGGAAAAATATTTTGAGATTTTAATAACAACATTCTGAATTGTCTGTCAATCTCCTTGCACATTCTGTAACCTCTCCTTGCAGTGGAGGTTTTTTCCACCGGAATGCATCTACTGAAATTTTTCAGTGTCTACTGAAATTTTTCTTTTTTTTTTTACCCAAATTCGAGGAACATGTAAAAACTCTCAGAAAGCCCAAGACTCATGGTAAAGCTTGCATCTATAAACCAATTTCCTTCACTGAGAAAATGGAATTGCTACAGCTCAAAAAGAGCTGGGAAAAAAATACTTAAAGAACAAAGATTTAAAGATGAGGGAACTCTTATATTTAAAATAAATCGATGTAAGCAGGGCTATTGCTTCCTCAGGGAAGATATTTGAGGTCTGAAGTCAGAGAGAACTAAACAAAACTTTCCTGTAATAAATTTTCTTGAAGTACACTTCAGCCTTGAATTCTCAACTGTTTCCCAGCACAGAGATTCTTATGCTGCCTGGGATTTTGAAGGAGAGAATAAGATTTTACCTCAGGCTACCTGCAGCACTCTGAGTCTATGTTAAAGGAAAGAGATGAATACCCCACACTTCAGCCTTACAATACACAAACTGTCCTACATAAAGGAAAGGGCACATCAGTGAATTTTGCTTGCTCTGTGTGGCAAAGGAAACTGAGTGATCCTTAATTTTAAAACCTGCGTAGAGACATTTTTTTGGTCTACATATTTTCTGTCACTAAGAATCTACATACCTGATTCCTCAAGCAGAAGAGTAGCTTCACATCAGTAACATGATAGTCCTGCCTCACCCCAGATATTTTCAAGGACAATGCCCACCCAACTTTGCTAAATAATTAAAACAATGCATTCTTCACTAGCCAGGTTCCTACAAATCACACTAGTTAATTTCTGGCAACAATCATCCAAGCTATCAGTGTTCTATGTCAATCATGGTGCTTTGAATTCAGATACTTTCAATATTAATTATAAGCAGTGAGTTACTGGAAAAAGGGAAGGGAAGAAAGGGAAGGGACAGAAAGAAGTATGTGTCTGTACTTAAAAAAAATGGCAGGACATAGGCAGCTTGGGTGGCTGCCAGATGCCCATCCAGCTGCTTTCTCATAAATTCATTTTGTTGCCAGTAAAAAATGGAGTAGGATGGTGAGAAATTAAGAGAAATCTAAAATATATCTGCATCACCACCACTTATTTACAGGGTCAATTTCACCCCTTCATTATGGACTCCTCTACCTTCTTCAAGCTAACAGTCGGATGGGAAATGAGGGTGAGTAGTTAGGCTATAATAAGTTCTTCCCTGATGATCCTTCTTTTTCCCTACTCCAAACAATATTCATAGCTACAGACCTTTAAAAAAAACATTCAAGATGATTTTGAAAGCTGCAACTCTATGAGAAAGAAATTCTAGTTAATCCAGACCTGCCAGTCCACTGAGGAACAAGCAAGAGAAAACCACCACAACTTGTACTGTAAATATGGAACTGATAAATTGGTGTTTATATAATTGAGATACCTTATGATTATAAAAATTATATAATCTTTATTATGTGATTATTATATGTGTGATTGTAATTTTTTTTGGCTTTGATACTGTACCCATTTTTTGGCAACCGTTTACATGCTGCCCTCTTCAAATCACCTACAACCAAAACATGAGTATCCTCATTCATGATGCTCTTCATTTACCAGAAAATCAGTACAGAAAAAAAAATTTCTTCTCACATTCATTTTAGCTCTCAAAAGTTTTGGTTCTGACGCACACCTTTGTATTTTCTTTGGTTTTTAATCACTCTTCCAAAAATATATTTGCACATTCCTATTCTTACACAATAGATTGAATTACACTGAAAATTATAAAGATTCATTAACACACATCGTATTTTAATAATTAATCAATAGGGCTAACCAGACCTTTAGTAAAATAATCTGCTTCTAATGCTTCTTGGTACTTCACATCTTTCTGAAAACTCCATTGATTAGATGGAAATTTTCCTCTGCTAGAACAAAATAAGCTTTTTGTTAAGAATAAGTGTAGAATAAAATACACGTTTTCAATTGCTCTGTTTGTAAAACTCTGTTCTTCATTTTTCTTCTTTCACACACTTAATCACAAAGCAAGTGCAGTGAAAATAAAATAACATACTAAGCAGCTTTTGGAAAAGTTCTATTCTTTCCTGGACCAGAAAAAAATTCTGATTTTACAAAGTCATTAAGATAGCAAAAATCCAGAACAAAATTGAGATTATGAATTCATGTTTCATGGAGTTTGCTTGGTTTTTTTTTTCTACTTCTTCTCTTCTCATTTTTCTGGGATAATTAAATAGCATCTCAATAATGTTACAGTGACAGTTTGTGTCCTCAGGCAAAAAACCCTCAAACGTTCAAAAGAAATTCTTCTGCACCAAAAAAATGCCCTTGGCAAGAATATCATGCATGCCTCAAAAGATAAACTACTGCTTCTAGTACTAGTACCGATAGTAGCATCACAAAAGCAAACGAGTAAGTTATACAAGGAGAAAAAAATACCCCAAAATAAGATGGGCACATGTTTCATTTAAGAGCACTGACTGCCCCCCTTATAGTTGGAACTGCTAGAACAGGAGAATAACCAAAGCCCAGTTGTATTAACAGAATATGAAAAGACCTAAACTACAAGTAATGTAAAAGGAAAAGGACAGTAAGCAAAAATAGGAAGACATAAGGGTATAGTCTTTGCTAGTTTATATAACCTTCTCTTACTCCGCTATCTCAAATCCACTGCCAACAAACTGCTGCACTGCACTAATGACAGCTAGGAATTATATTTGTACTCATCAACTGAACTCCTGCCTTCCAGATATATCCATTAACTCCTTTATAGTGTATTTAATTCACTAAATGCAGTAACTAAATTAGCACATTCAAACTAACCAGTCCAGTAAACCACCAATTGCCTCCTAATGCTCACACGAGCATTTTCCAGTTTACAGTAGCCATAGCATCTACATATACAAATTTATCACAATAAATGGAGAGTAACACACAAGTAATAAATGCTTTTAATCTTAATCAAAATTACACAGAAACTTGTGTTTAATGTTATGCTCAAAGTTATTTCCTCAGTCACATTCTTTTTCTAGTATAGATGTAGCTTGTCATGTGTTACTGTTGAAGGACTGCTAGCTTCCCAAATGTGATAAGCCAAGCAGGAATCTCAATCACGTGTTCTTGTTATAATGAAGGGAGATTGGTATCTCAAGAATCCTGAGGGGGATAATGCAGATGCAAGACAGAGCACAGATAACAATTCTGACTTGGTAACAGTCTGAACATAGTTGAAATGCATGCTTTCAGATCCCTCCCACTGTCCCCCCCACAATAACATCTCTTATCAAAGTTTCATCTATTTTAGGAGGGAGGTTTTCCACACATGCTAATCTGTTTGGTTTCAATTCCAAACTGAAACATGCACTTGTATAAATTAAAACAATGGTAAAAGCTCCAAATTTAAACGGGTTGGCTACTCTGTGCATAAGAACCAGACGTATTGTGCTGCACAGGGTCTACAAAGGGAATTTCTCTTGTATTTTAGTGCAAGTCAACATGAATTTAATTTCACCTCCTATATTGCATGTGTGATGCATGCTCCTAAACCTAAACACAGCAAGTCTAATCAGGACTGGGTGAAGAGAGGGTACTAGCTAATATTACCATCAGTCACACAGAGTAAATATGGTATATCTCCGAAAGGACAGAGAATCTCCCTGCCACACATGCCTACTTGCCCCAGTGAGTAGATAGGGCAAGTGATCATTGGCCTTTTCTGAGAAATTACATACTGTGTGTAGTTGGTAAGAGCAATCAAATGGAGTGAGATGGAATAGTTCACTGTAAAAGCCTGGGGACACAGGGACAGTGAAAGCACTGAACTGTTAAAGAATTGGACAAAGAGACAGGCATCTGTTGAGATGATCTTCAAGGACACTGCAGGACAGTACTATGCCCAAGACAGAAGTCCTAGTGATGTGGTAGCAGATGACTGAGCAGGAGAAGAAAATGATCCAGTGTTGGGTTCAATTTCCCTATGGTAATGTACAGGAGTAGAAAAGACAACAAAAAAAGAAGTGAGGTTCAGTTGTGATTGGATCATCAGGTGTTGTAGAAAGAAAGATGAGACAAGTTCAGTGGGATCCATAGCTCACACCATACATCTTCAGGTTACTTATGAAAACAAAACAAAGATAAGAAAGGAAAGAGAAAAAAGATAACCTTCTCCAGTGGCCAGCTAGGAAGAGAAGTGATTTGGTTATGTAGATGATATTAGGAAATATTTTTTCACTGAAAGGGCTGTCAAACATGGGAATAGTCTGCCCAGGGCAGTAGTGGAGTCACCATCCCTGGAGGTATTTGAACAATGTGTGGACCTGGTCCTTAGGGTCATGGTTTAGTGGTGAGCTTACAGTGTTGGTCAAAGGTTGTACTGGATGATCTTGAAGGTCTCTTCTAACCAAAGTCATTCTGTGACTCTATGAGTGTCCTCTCCAGTGCAACTGGTAGTCTTCTCAAACATACATTATGAGGCATGCCAGGAGGTCAAAAAGTGCAATAGCAAAGGCTTCAGCTACTCTGAGAATGTCTGGATATGCATTACAGCGAAGCCTGGTAGCAAGAGTAAAGTTTTACATGCAAATCAAGGTTTTCATGAAGCAACTGAACATAAGGTTCAAGAGTGAAGACGGAACTCTTGACTTTATCCTAAGTAGTCATCAGTAATAGCACTGTACTAATAACTAGAATGTACTTAGATTCAGCATAAATATGGGGGAAACTGAATACCCAAATCTACCACAGAATGTTATGCTTCACAACAGGGAACTTCAGCATGAAGAAGCTTGATAAAATGGAGCTGAGTCAGCTGAGAGTTCAAGATTTGTAGGCAGCATTCAAGGATACCTAGGGTGAAGACATGGGGCAAATAAACACTGTTTATTAAAAAACAAAACAAAACATGAGGGAAAAGGTAAATGATGTAAACCTGGCATGGATGAACAGCAGGACAGAAGTATTTAATAGAGATATTTAATAAAAGAAAGAAAACACCTTCCAGAAAACTAAATCAGTGTTAAGATGAAGAAAACAATAGAGCAAAACTCTGGCAGTTTGAACCTATACAAGTCCACGGGACCAGATCAGAAGTATCTAAGCATAGTGAAGGAGATGGCCAGATCACTCTCCATCAAGTCATGACGATCAGGGGAAGTTCCTGATAATTACAAATATTATATTTGTCTACCAATCTTCAAGAAGGCCTAGGAATACCTGGAGAAGTACAGGCCTGTCAGCCTCAGTCCCCAAGCAGCTTACAGACCAAGTCATCTTAGAAGCCATGTCCAGCCACATGGAAGACAAAAAGGCTACTGGGAAGAGGCAGCACAGATGTACCAAGGGCAAATCAACACCTTAACAACCTGTTCGCCTTCTTTGATGAGAGCAGTACACACTGTTTTACCTCACCTGTAGCACTATGTTTGCCACTGTCTCCTGTACTATCCTTACAGCACAGCTGTCGAGATACTGACTGGATTAATAGATGATAACACAAAAGAAAAACTGCTTGAATCTTCATGCTCACAGGGTTGCACCCATTAGCACAAAATCCAACTGGTAAGCAATTATCAGTACTCAAAGACTGATACTTGGGCTACCACTGTTTGAAGCCTTTATAAACAATCTAGGCAATGGGACACAGTGCATTCTCAACAAGTTTTTAAGATCAGAAAAAAAAGATAAAATAGGAGACCAGTATGCTAGAGAGCAGGGTTGGTTTTTTCAGATGAATCTTAACAGACTGGAGAAATAAACTGACAGCAACCTCGTAAAGTTTGACAAAGCCCAAGTCCTGCATCTGGAAAGGATTAACCTCCTATAAAAACATTGTCTAGAAAACTAGATATGGACAAGGACAAAGTATGAACATAAGATATCAAGATGACACATTATATTTGGTTTTCCAACAAAGACTGGACAAGTTCTTTTATAAAATACCCTTTAAGAACCTCTTCAAGAAACTATGCAATCAGAGCACAAAAACTATTAATAAAGAAGAGGTTAAAAAGTAGGTGGGGTAGGCATATGACCAATTTTCAGAGAGCAGGAAATTAGCACCTGAAATCCACAGAATTTTTATAGAAGAACTAATTAATTCTGAACATATCCTTAGTTGAAGAAGAAATGAGAATGAACAGTGAAGAAACAATACCTGCTAAAGATACCAAGTTACTAAATCTAGCAGCAAGCTGACTGTATAAAGTTCTAGGAAACTCCTACAGGTCTGCATAGTTAGCTATCCATTTTTAATTTACTCTGCAATTTAAAAAAATGCAGTGCTGCAAACCAGGAAAAATAAAAAATGAAAGTACTTAATTTCATGTATGCAGCATCAGGCTCTAAAATGAACATTGCTTTTCAAGACTGAGCTCTTAAATTACAAAAACAAAGGAATTAAGAATAAATTATAAGATGTATGGAACACTAGAAAACATTTTACCATGGGACAAATACATTTATCCTCTTGGTCTGAATACATTTACCCTCTTGTGCACGTCTGATCCAGCCCCAATACCAAATTTGAAAGCAGAACAAGGAAAAATGCATAGAAAGGAAACTAAAACCCTCCAGCTTTTTGTGTTTCCACTACCACGTAGGATTAAATAAACTGATTCCTCAGTCTAGAAAGAAAGATATCTGAGGAGACAGATAACGACAGTTATACAATCATAAGAAAAGTGCACAGGGAATATTGTTTACTGATTTTTAAGAGTGAATTAAATTGTATTCACTATTTTTGAAGAGTCAGAATATTTAAAAATATAAAAAACAGAGTTTGTTCACTGATATGATAAGCCACAGAACTTTTTCACAGGAAAATGAAGATAAAAAATTGGATGGGTGTTAAATTTTACAAAGTAAAGCTGACAGGAAAATTTTGCTGAGTTAAGTGAGGTCTTGATTAAGTCTGTGCTGCTCTCATTATATGATTCTATTTTGTGCTACAGAAACAAATCAAACACAGATAATAATTTAATTATTATTAAAATTTCTGCCACTGAGTAGTGTGGTTCTGTTCCTGTGTTTACCCTACTTTACAAATCCCCTGGGACAGCTGAAAAGCTGACTGAATAAAACCCCATCCAAGACACAACTTTCAGCTCAGAAAGCTCCTGGGTTTCAAATAGTTGGGAAAGTTTTCTGAAAAACTAGCATTACATGTTTAGGTTTTTCCTAGGCACCTTCTGTGGGCTGAAGACAAGATATTACTTTAGGTGAGATCTGACCTAGTACAGGCATGAAAGTTGAATGTCATTTATATTAACATTACTACAAATATTCTTTATAGCAAGGGAACTATTGTGAAATGTTTACCAATGATGAACCAAGCCTTTTTTAAAATTAAGAGAATAAAATCAAGAATCTAACTCCTATCTTAAGTCTTGACTAAACCCAAAATGAGTTCTGTTTTTTATTAAACATCCAGGTTCAGCAGCATGTACTTCTTCCTCTTCCATCATATGTCCTTTATCTTACCCTGGAAGCACTTTTCCAGTGACAAGCAATCTGTTCTAGGCAGGTTGAGTCAGAGCTCATAATCATGTTACCTGAATCTGGATTTGCTTTTCTACCTACATATCTCCCACTTCTGATTTGTTCTTCCTACAGAAATTTCCCTTGCGAAATGTCTGCATATTCTGCACATTTTCAAATTGCTTTCCCTGGTTCAAAGCAGAGGGAAGAATATCTAGAGATCATAGAGTCCTGTCTGATAAATGAAAGTCTTGTTTTCTTGTTGCCTGGCTACACTCTGTGTCCATGCCAGCACCAGTGCAATAAACACATTCTTGCTGTCTGCACTGGCCTTTTTTAGTTTGCCACTCCTACCAGGAGAAGTCAGAGAAATGTAATATGCATCCACTGCTGACATTTAGATCTGGTTGGAGCAGGCTAACATTTGAAAGTGGGGGAGAGAAAAAGGCTGAGAGAGATATCTTGGATGCTGCCTCAAGCATCCTTACAAGGATGGTAAGAAAAGACAGCACTGGAAGAAGAGATTTTTCCATGGGTCTCAGGGGCCATGGATTCCTGAATGCTGGTCTTACTGTCAAAACCTGAACTAAAGGCAGCACTGAGTACCTATGCCTTTTCCATGCCAGTTGTCACAAATTCCCCTGGCCCATTTAGCAACAGGCCCACATTTGCCCTCATCTTCCTTCTTCTGCTGAGGAACTTGTAGAATCCTTTGCTGCTCTTCACATCCCTTCCCAGATTCAACTCAAGTTCAACTTTCTAAGTTTGTCCTTGCACGACCAGACATCTACTCTACAATTCTGGGACACTTGCCCCTTTCATCTTTTGTAGAATTTGTTTTTATATCTTGAGTTTAATTAGGAGCTCCTTGCACATCCATGCACTTCTACTGGTCATCTACATTTTAAGCTGATCTCTAGTAAAAATCCAGATACGTTGCTTTTAGGAAAAAAAAAAAAAGGAAACCAAAAAAAGGGGGTTATCTCAAAGCAATAACAGAGGCTTTGGGTTTTGGTATACACTTTCTGGTGCTCAAGTACCTTGGCACTGCATTGATGACACTGAAGTGCTAGCCACCTGCTTCCACTTACATGGCACCAGTCCAGGAATCACAACACCATGTTTTTTCTGATTGAGCCTTTGCTATGCCTTGTCCTTGTTCCATATTATAAATAGGTTGACTGTTTCATGAACTAGGTATGAACCTGGGGAGACAGAAGCACCATTCCACCTGCAGCAAGGACATTGTGTGACACAGATGACAAAAAGCTTTCAATTCCTCACAAGGAATAATGAAAACAACAACCCACCTTTCAAACCCACCTGCCAAATAACAAAAGAAAGCACCTAGGTCTGATGTACATTTTTAAGATCAATACATCATCAAATAGTGATGCTAGCAAAAACAGGCTCGGCAAGAAGAGGGAATAAATACTTTAAAAGTCTCACAGAGAAAGAGGTGTTAGCATATGGAAGACCCAACAGAATTATAAATTCAACTCTTCAGTAATTTCAGAGCTTTTTGATTGAGCTAACATTTATGAGCCAATCTAGCTGCAGCTGAGCATATCAGTTTTTACCTGAAAGCCAACATCTATCAAAATCCATCAGTGTCTATCTAAAGTTTATCAGTGAACTCTCTTCTGCTCTCCCTCTCCTGATCAAACCCATTTTTACTTGCCAGAACAATGCTGCTATGGCCAGAAGGACAAAGTCCCAGATAGAGATGTAAAAACAATGGATATTTCAATTTGTCTGCCAAGTAAATACAGAAAAAAAATTTCTTGTTCATTTTTTAAAAATAATTCAGTATCAATTGAATGTTTCATTTAATCCAAAATTATTATTCCTTGTTCAAGTTTCTAATGCTGCTTTTCCTTAGTATAAACCAACTCCTATTCAAACCTAAATTGTTCTGGGTGAAAAATTCAAAATGCTTCACTGAAAAAGTGTTTAAATATGCTGAGATCTTGTAAAATAATTTCAGATTCCCTCCCCCCCCTATTTTTTTTGTCTACAACTTGCTAAATTTGAACAGAACTAAATTCTTTTTCATCACAAAAATTCTCATCCATCCTCAAAAATTAGCAGGTTGTAGTCTTCACTTAGTTCTGAACCTTTCTGTAACTGTCTTTCAATGATTTCTATCCAGCTTTCAATAATCTCTTCCCCACACTGAAGGTCCTGTGATCATCATGTTTGAACTTGAGCTGAACTCCACAATTTTCAGAAAGCTTATTTTATGAATACAGCGTGTAGGCCCAAGTGTTTGTCCATGACAAAACAGATGAAAAAAAAGAGACCAAGCTCAGAATAAAAGCCAGATTAAAAAATAAAGAGCTGTTTATTGAAAAAAATCCCCCTATCAATTTAAAATTAGGCAAGGTTTATCCTTTTCAAGGCTAAGCTCTGGATTGAGAACCCTACTGAAAACACTGAAGATCCTCTAGTCTAAAAAAAGGGAGATGGGCAAACAGGAAACTGGAGACTGCTCAGAGGCAGCACATATCAAAAGGCAAGAAGGCGGCCTATAGATTAAGAAATCACACAGGAATCCAGATAATCCACAATTGGAAATTAGCCATAGAAAAGGGATCAAACAAATAATCATAAAGAAAGACTGAGGTTACAGTTAGAACTGATGCATCAATAAATGCCTTTTTACTGTTGTTGGCCTTAACTCTGCCTTCTATCTTTAGGAATAGAGTTAAATAAGAATTTTACTTTGGATATGCTGTGTCTGAATAGATTCTGTCATGTTGCCAGTCTTCCATTCAATATAAAGGTTCACATAATGCCAAACACAGGGCGGATTTGTCTTTGGCCCAAAGACCAAACATGAGTGGCTGCTCACTTTTATTTCAGTAAGAGATATTATGCCTCTGCAGGGAAAGAGACTGAAGGAGACTGAAAGAGATATAAAGTGCAGTTTTCTTCTGTGGTTTTAACACTGGTTGGAACAAGCTTACTGTTTTATAACTGTGCTTGTTTTATTGCATAAGTAGATCTTCTTTATTTTCTTTTGATAACACTACCTCAAATGACACTATGTGGCATTGTTAAAAATTAAAATGACATGCAATTGGATGAACGACTACTTGCCAAAATAAGTATTAAGGAAAAAGTGCATGCCTTCAGCTTTGAATTTAAGTATCTTGGGTAGAAAAACCATACTTGATTAGTTTTTCTCATATGAATAGACATAAATGTAAATAAAAAAAGAATTTCTTTCTCTGCTCATCAGTAGCTCTGCACATTTGATAAAGTACTGCATTATTGAAGTGCTCTGAGTCTTGCCTGAGTACTGTTCTTTACTGCAATAGTTCCAGGCTTCCAGTTGGAATGCTCAAGAAGCAGTCACAGATTTGAGTATAGGCAAGTTATTCAGACTTAATTCAGTCATAAACTACGTAACATGGCATTTCAGTTTTGAATTTTTTACTCTTTTTTTTTTTTTTTTTTTTTTTTTTTTGGTGGTGGCTTTTGGCATCGGGACACTTGCTTAAGCCAATTTACTGTTTGTTTTCTATTTGAGATATAACGATACTGAAAGCCAGCATGCAAATTTAAAGGAAGAGACATGCTGCTGTGATCAAGTCAGTGTTTCTCACAAGGCTGACACCTGCCTGGCAGGTCCTTGACACAAAAATAGTAGGGCTAACTTAGCTTAGTGGCAGACTGAGCTCCACTCAACTTCCTAGACTCAGGACAAAGACCTATGTAGCTACAAGTTATGCCAATAAAAATGACAGAGGAGCTTGCCAAGAACCAGGTGCAATCAGTTTTTTTTCCATATCCATAAGACTATTTTTCTATGGGTCTGTCCAGTCTCTGTATAAAACATTCAACATAAAATATTGACCCAAAGACAGTGCCTCACCTTATAGTTAGTATATGAAAATACAATTTGAACAGCCTGAGAGACACTGTGGGGAGACAGCGTGGGGAGAAGATGGGAATCAATCCCAAAAATGCAGAAGAGTGGGTAGAAATTACATACCTTTTTTGAAAATAAACATGTTGTCTGCATACAGTGACTCTCCTCATGCATTTTTCTTTAACACTTTCAAAACCATGATTTGAGTCATTGTTCCCTTACAACCAACATATTTTTCATTAGCATAATGGGTGCATGGTATTTTGAGAAGCTCCAGATTCATGCAGTTCTATAGCATACAACTCACACAATAAGTGACATCCATGGTACAGAAAATGGTCCTTAGTTTAACAGTGAGATTTGGGACAGTCACGCTGAAAGCCTTGCGCTGTTATCAGCACCTCATTGCAAAAAATGTCCAACGTCATAAGCTTACTAAAAGAGCTTTCCCTTTACTGTGCCTAGAAGCTTTATTTAGAGATGGTTTTGCTTTCTGCCTATTTTTAATTTCCTTATCCCTCTCCTACATTCTTGGTATAGCAATATACCGTGAAGTAACTAAATCCTGAAACTTCCAAGGGTAGTTTACCAACTTCAGTTTAAACAAAGACAGGAAAAAACAGATTTATAAACTGACAGATTAGATTTTCAGCTGAAGCAGCTCATTTTGAAAGGAAATTAGCTATTTCAGTACAATTTTTCAGTCCAGCTGCATCCAGAGACCTGGATCACACAAAATGGCAGACATAACACTTTCAAGGAGGGAGGTAATGGTTTAAGAGGAAAAGTGACAGTAGGGGCTCAAAATTTTATGAGTACAAACAATGCTATTTATTCTCTTTCAGGCTGTCTCATAATAAGCTGGTGTTTTGAAGAATCATTTCCCCTGTCCATTCCCAGTTCTGCTCTAGCATAAGAGCACGGTGGTTCCATGACCCCTTTTGACAGTCCTGGAAAGTCCTTTCACTGCTCCTCTTTACCCTAAAATGATCTTGCTCTTGGCCACAAACTCCTATCTCCTTCTCTGTGCCATCACATTTGCATGTTTGTAGAGTGAGCTGATTACATGACAGCTAAAATTACCTAAAAAGCATTCCCTTTCTTGCTTAGAGATCAGAGATGTGAGCGTGCTGAGTGGAAGAGGAAGGCAATGCTCAGCCACAAACTGAGTAAGAGAGGGTGGGTAGGAATGCTGACATCCCCAATAAAATCAGATAGCATTGTCAATCTGAGCAGCTTGGCTACTTGTGAATCTGTCAGACTGACACTATTATCATTCTCATCCGCCATGAGGAGTGTCATTTACTTATTTATTTGGTTTATATTTGATAGTCCTTTAAAGAGTGTTCTTAGAGCTAAGAAAACTGTGAAACTTAGACACCCAATATTAGGAAACTACTATTTGGATGGATGGAGCCTGAACTTTCAGATAAAAGGGATAGAGATAAAGAAAAGCGACTTCAAGGCATCCTTTCTCTCTGACAGTCTCCATAGCAAATCTATCCTTGAGCAAACAGACCCTGAGCAAGGACCCTCTGTATTTAAGTATTTAAATTTACTTTGAAAAGAAAATACATCATGCCTCACAACTCCTACTGTATGAGAGAAAGAAGTAACTACTCAGCATTGAGTTCTAACTCTTCAGTGTCTAATGATGGATTTAGGATTCTGTCTATGAATTTGGAAATGCCAAATGATAACACAAAGACAGCCAGCATAAGGCTGTTCTTTACATGTCCCTCCAGCACCACAGTAGTCAGATGTCTTGATGTAGCAGATCTAAAGCCACTTTTGACAAAAATGTGATTTTGACCAAATCAGGATTACATGCTCAGACCTTTAGTATTACACGAAAACCAGAAGTTTGTTAAAAATATCAGTGCACTTTTATGTCCTCCAGTTAACCTTTCCTACATCGCAAATTATTTTAATGAACAGTGGAAAGAAGAGAAGGCAGTGGCATGTGGCAAGCTCCTACAAGGACACCCAGCTGTTGAAGAAAAAGTTCAACATTTGAGTTCTGTCATCACAACTCCTCTAATCTTTAACATCCATGCTAACAGGGTGTTATAGCTTTCAAAAAAGAAAACAGAGACTTTGTCTCCAGACTTTAACTAACATCTAGGGAGATATAAAATACCCATTTATTGAACTTAAAAAGGTATATGGGACATAATTTGTGACTTGACCCTTGAGAATTTAAACTTGAAACCAAGCTGTCTGAACACTGTATCCTAAAGATCTTATTATAAGAGGTGCAACTGAAAATGCAAGTCGATGTACTTATATGCCATCATTCCATCAAATAAATGGTCTTGAATCTGAGCAGAAGAGTTCCATAAGCAACTCTGAAAGAATAATGAATGCCCCTCTACAGCCATCCTGCACACATGGGAAGTTAAGCAAGTAAGAAGGACAGACATTTACCAAACACAGTACCATATAAATCCCTGGTTACCTATGGAAAGATATTTTGCTGATATTAGCATACACTGCACAACACTCATTATACTCATTTCATAATTCTTGTTAAAATGTGGATTCAGGGGTCTGACTGTGAAGTCACGTTTTCAATAGTTTCAACTTCTCCATGCTGTAAAAAACAGGAAAGATCTTACTGTAATGTAAGAAGTGAAACATTCATCACAGTGATATGAAGACAATGGATGTTCTTAAACCAGAAAAAGAAGGTTTCCCAAATTCTTTACAATTCTATGTAATTCTTTACAATTGGAAATGTTGAGTATAGAACAGAAGTAATAGTTTTGAAGTAGACAAAGAATTCCAGAAATAGATAGATATAGCCTATATTGACTTATTTGCTGGTAAGCTTACCTGTAAATCTGTGCTGAGAAGTCCTCCAAGACTACTTTTATCATTTAATGTGGGGTTCTTTTTGTAAAAACAGGTTTTAAATGTTAATTTTGTGGTTTATCTTGTTTTTAAATTGTCCAGCTTACTGAATTACTAAATTAGAGAAATATGAATGAAAGTTTTGTACTTTCTCCCTCTAGTTCTCTGGTTCCCCTACAAGCTGAAAATAGGCCAAGGTTCAAAAATTCGATGTAGTTTCTGGTATCTACTGTTCCACCTTCTGCTGGTGGTCCCTGCTACCTATGCATGCTACAGTTTCTCAATGAATTTACAGGAGATACAGGCATACGAGAGATTTACAGCAAGACATTTTTCCATGGTGCATGGACTTGTGACATTATCACCTTGTCAGTATGATCATTGCTCTAATTAACTCTATTCTCCATCCCCATAGTGCTTGCACTTTCCTCTACACAAATATTCAGGGCAGCAAGCCAAGTCACTAAATAATGCCAGTAAGGGTTTTCAACATGCATATCAGAAAGTTCTCTAAACAGACTAAAATTTTATTTTCGCAACCTGTTTTTAACACCACTGAAGTAGAAAGTTATAGTCCTGCTCACATTTGACATTCTTTCACAGTAATTTCTGGTCAACTACTTTTAATAAAAGCTTTTATTTTATTTTCAATACTTTCCACTTTCATGTGTAGAATATACTTGCTTTGCTCATGTGCCTGCTATGACCTCTGTTCCTAACATGATTCTGTCTCTTCAAGAAAGAAATTCAATCACAGTCTTGTCTACAACTAGCAGAGTAAGTAATACAGAAGCTTCTTCTTAGTATTACATTTTCCCCTGTCTATTTGAAAGCTAAACTTTTGATATCTCTGTCTCCTAAGTTCAGAACATATGTCCCCTATGCTTGCTTGAAGTCCTGATAATGGTCTCAGAGTTTAAAAGGGTAAGACTAGAGCTGGAGAAATAACTCAGTCTGATAATATAAAAACATGCAGAGGTCAAGAATCATTACAGAGAAAATTCTATAAGAGAGATTGCAATAGTTTTTTAAAAATATATTTTTAGTGATAGCAGTGAGTATTATTATTTTTTTAAGCTGTGGAGTCAGCAAGGCAATACTGTTAAAATTTCTCTTAAAGGACTGCATCAAAATCTACAATGATATCAAAAAGGCCTGAACTAGAAAAGACTGATAAGCATTCCAGAAATGTCACTAGAGGTCTCATACTTTCTACCTAGAAAAAGTAATAATTCGCAGTAGACATAGAATTTGTACAGATAGTAAACATTTAAGCTTGCCACTGACTTCTGTGTGGAGGATGCTCCTGTTACATGCCTTCTCTTCTGAAAGGTAATAGCTATTATCCTCATGGACAGCTGAAAGGCTTCTGTTCATACAGGCATTAATCATAAAGTAAATAATGTAAAATAATGTAAAATAATGCTAAAAGCCTCTTGAAAACAGAAAAAGTGCTGAAAAATTCTAGTTATTATGCAGATACTAAAGCACATCATGGCATAACTACTTATGCCTATTAAAAGCAGCAACCTACACCCCAGCATTAACCTGTTCATAAATCAATTGCTTCTGTGCGTTCAGATCCTCACCTGTTCTCCAAAACTAATGACTTTGTTCTTCTTACACCAGACAGCCCTGCAGACTTGACACCACCATGAAAGAGAACCCTCAGCTATTCTTTGTCTACCAACAGGATTATTCACCAGATTTCCAATCAGAGAGCTGATTTTTGTGAGCTATTTGCAGGATTCTCTGAGTAGTGTCAAGTATGCAATTCAATCTAATAGACTGTTGGTACTAGCAATAAGGCACAGGAAGGGAAGAATATATATATCCTAGATGAAGTCTGTAAGGGTGGCATTTTTGGTTACTTTTCTTTACAAGAACTTTGCAGAGTGTTTGCACTGCATAATGCATAATGGGAGAAAACCAGACACACATTGCTACTGTCCAAGTTATTTCTTCAAGCAGAAGGTTACTTTTGCAATCCAATTTCCTTAGTAGCAATGACACCAACAGCAGCAGAACTGATATGAGGGAATACGCATCCTCTCTGTGAGGGCCTGGCTTTTCCCTGTCTTGAAGAATTAAAGACACTTCATGGTCTTAGGCACAAGACCGAGGTTAATCCCTTCCCTTAAAACTTGCTGTAGCAATCTGCAACAGTCTACTTACTTTCAAGTCAAGAAAAAGCAGATTTAGATGGTCCTTTTATTTTTATTTGACTCATGCTAAACAGGGTGTGACTGCTCTGAAGCCTATGTGGCAGACTTGTCCTCTTCTGAGAATGAAACAGGAGAGAAAACAAATTCCAGTAGGAAAAGGACCCACAACCAATATCCCTATGGCTTCCATAGCAGAGGATTAACATCAGAGTCAGTAGTAACAGTATTTACAAATCTCCACACAGTAATTATGCTGTTCAACAGGCATTTTAAAGCAATGTCTACGCTACAGACAGGTGAGATAAAGGGTATCTCAACATGCTTCAATTAACACAAACATCTGTTACTCCAGTCCCATGATACCGGGATGTCTGGTGCAGTTTGTGCAGAAGTCCATGCTCCTACAGCTAACGCTGCCATCAATCCCTGTGCTATCCAGAACAAGCACCTCTGGCACCTCCACGCTTGTCTGCAGCCGCTACAGTGCTTCCAGCAAGGTATGCACTGTATGGTGAGGGGAGCAGAGCAGCACTATCCAAACCCACCCATCTGTTCTCCTATCAACCATTCAAAATAAACACCAATTAAGAGAAATGAAGAGTTACAAGACTTCAGCTGTCACATGAATGTCAGCGTAACACACAGCAGCAAGGACGAACAAAACACCAGCCAGGGGACACATGAAGCATGCCGCAGGTACAACTGAAAAGTCCTGCAGGCTTCCCCTCCATTAAAGCCATGATCTTACACCACACAAATAGATTAAATCTGGCCAGGACTTTTCCAACAGTAGTAAAATTAGCAAAATAGTGCATCCAATTGGTGGCCACTCACAGGTGATGCCCCCCAGGGATCAGTGCTGGGCCCAGTTCTATTTAATATCTTCATTAATGATTTAGATGAGGGGATTGAGTCCACAATTAGCAAATTTGCAGATGACACCAAGTTGGGGTGGAGTGTGGATCAGCTGGAAGGCAGGAGGGCTCTGCAGAGGGACCTGGACAGACTGGAGAGTTGGGCTGATTCCAATGGGATGAGGTTCAACACGGCCAAGTGCCGGGTCCTGCACTTTGGCCACAACAACCCCATGGAGAGCTCCAGGCTGGGCACAGAGTGGCTGAGAGCAGCCAGGCAGAAAGGGACCTGGGAGTCTGGATTGCCAGGAAGCTGAACATGAGCCAGCAGTGTGCCCAGGTGGCCAAGAAGGCCAATGGCATCCTGGGCTGGCTCAGGAACAGCGTGGCCAGCAGGTCCAGGGAAGGGATTCTGCCCCTGTGCTCAGCCCTGGGGAGGCCACAGCTTGAGTCCTGTGTCCAGTTCTGGGCCCCTAAATTCAGGAAGGAGATTGAGGTGCTGGAGCAGGTCCAGAGAAGAGCAAGGAGGCTGTGAAGGGATCCAGCACAAGTCCTGTGAGGAAGGGCTGAGGGAGCTGGGGGTGTTCAGCCTGGAGAAGAGGAGGCTCAGGGGAGACCTCATCACTCTCTACAGCTACCTGAAAGGAGGGGGTAGCCGGGGGGGGTTGGTCTCTTCTTCCACGCAACTCTCAGCAAGACAAGACGGCATGGACTTAAGCTCTGCCAGGGGAGGTTCCAGTTAGATATTAAGAAAAAATTCTTAACAGAGACGGTGATCAGACATTGGAATGGGCTGCCCAGGGAGGTGGTGGATTCTTCATCCCTGGAGGTTTTTAAAAAGAGCCTGGATGTGGCACTCAGTGCCATGGTCTGGTAAGTACTGTGGAAGTGGGTCAAGGGTTGGACTTGATGATATCTGAGGTCCTTTCCAACCTGCATGATTTTGTGATTCTGTGAAAAGAGATGCCCATGGAAAGCATTGATATTTCGCACACACACGCACAAAAAAAAAAAATAAAATAAATTCCAGAGTCTTCTGAATCCCTCTGTTTAAGAAACTCAGTTAAGCTACAGAAGAGATGAGTCCAAATCCATCCTATGAAACAAAGACATAACCCAATCTCTTAGCCTTAAAGGCACTATGCTAGCTAGACTATTACTCTATTTCACTTTGCAGATCTCACTTGCCTCTCCGAGGTGTTCCATTTCATATACACGATGAAAAACGTTTATCAGAGATGTGATAAACTACTTCTCAATGAGAATAGTTAGACTCTTCTAGTGTTCTGATCTATTCTAATCTACTCTATATTTCCACTGGCCAGCTCTTCACTTTTTTTATCGCAAAAGTGCTGGCATTTCTGGGAATGAGCCTGTTTGATACCAATGCATTCTTCCAATTAATTTATCTTCATTTTAGTTACATTTTGCTATTGAGTCATAGCCCCCAAATAGCTTCCAATTTAGACTCCAACATTTAAAAACAGGGTTTGATACGTCTGCCATACCCTGCCCCACCAAAGAAGAGCAGGCAAGCCTACCAGCTACAGTAAGTCTACTATTAATGCAAAAATTCACTTTTTTTTTCTACAGGAGAAGCAATATGGGAATCACTTGATTCAGATGCTCTTTGTTTCTGTTTTCTCATTACCAGTTTTGGTACTAAAGGTATTTTTAAGTATTCCAATTTCCTATCTGCAACAGTCTTGAATCATTTCAGAGGACAGTTATTGGTAACAGAATGTGTGATCCCAGATGCAAGGCACAACATGCTGCCCTGACTGCAGATTTAGGACTTGAAAATAACTTCAGACAGTCTCTGGGCTTTGCTCAGCTCTCAGCAGACTCCGTCTCATCCAGGAAACTAGAATGACTACACCGAGGATCTGCGCACACATTTGCAGATCTTTGTAGAGATGTACATCTGGAGAGTCTCAACCACCTGTTCAGTAAGAATTTTGGCTGAAAAATATGCATGTCAGCCTGGTAAACACAGCATTAGCCTTTCTCATTCGGTCTGTTCATTGTACAGTTACACTGCCTCCAACCTGTTCCAGCACTCTATGAGCCTTCTCTGCCAGGGGGATCGGGTGAGTTTTGTCTCTCACATTATTTCATGTTGGCTGCCTTCCAGAGAGACTCGAGTTTTGTGACCACTCTGTGGCCATTTTTAAAGGGCTGCTTTTCATTCAGTGTATTCAGCCAGACCAGATGTTCCTTCTTGGAGAAACTACTGGGTTTAATCCTCTTTTCTCCTCAGATTTTATCTTCCAGAGCTCCACTTTCTGGGCTAGGCTGACTAAAGCTCTTTAATCTATTTGACTCTGATTTGCTACATAAACCAGATTCAATCTGTGCACTGTTTGGAAAAAGTTACCTCCAAGCTTTCTGTTACTTTTCCTTCATCTGGCTGTATAGAAGCAGCAGGGAGTTTATGCACGGCTGGTTCTCCCAGCAAGGACTCCCAAGATCCTGTCTCTTATGTTCTGCACTGCACATGTACTTGCTTTTCTGGAAAAGTCTGGTAAATATTACTAAATATTCACAGACAAAAAGGAATAGTGCATTTTTACTTCTTGCAGTAAACAAGGAACTTTCCCTTCTGTGATCTCCTTGACTCCATCTGCAAGGTGTGTTTGCCCTTGTGTTCTCAAGCTAAAAGATGCATTTTCTTTCCCAGTAGGCAAGGATGACTGGCAGAGCCATGCTTGCCATTGCACCACGCTGTCCATGAGTACATCACATTAACTCTAAAATGCCTTTACAGTGCATCAGTCTGATTTAATTGATTGACAGTAATTAATTTTTTCTCCTTTGTTTCATCCTGGCTAGTTATTCTTCTCTGCAGTCTACAAGTCCCAGAGAGAATGTGCCTTCTAGAAACAGCTTTTCACCATGCTACCCATGGATGTTAATGAAGTTCTGGCAAAGTTGATGACAACACAAACATTTACCAGAGTACATTTATCATTCCTTATTCTTTTATTTTAATGTGTACTTACATGAAAACACAATTGTATAATGAAAAGCTTAATATATTTTATATTTAATTTAATAGAAATTACTGTCTTTTTTTCCTTTTTCAATTAAAAATGAAAGAAGCCTTTGCTTCATCTCCTGTTTTCAGTATGGACCATATTATGTAAAAAAATAAAAGGTCTGCTTATGGAAAATTTTCTTTACATACACATCAGCATGTGAATTTCTCCACTCAGCTTTTACTTGTCAGTGCATATGCAGGGTTTTGTTGAGTACAATTCGTTCAGCTTTATTTTCTCATGCTGAGTAGCACAATATTCTGCAAGTGACACTACTGACTGCTATGTGAGAAAAGACTGTGGAATCATGCCTAGAGCAATCTTAATAAATATACCATGACATATTTTGATCTCCTATGAACTTTCAGCATTATTGTTTCTTCAGACTGGCTCTGACATATTATAAAAGTTTCATTAATAAATCATAGACTAATTAAAGAAAAAATCTACTGCAAAAGGTTTTGTTTGTGTTTGGTAGTATAAAACTTGATTCAGGTGTTTTTTTTTTTTGTTTTTTTGTTTTTTTTTTTTTGTTACAGGCCCAGGTATTCAGGTAAAACAATACGCAAAATTCTACTGAATTAACAAAAATAAGCATGCATAGAGGAATCAGAAAAGAGTTTCACCGAGGAAGCTTCCATCTCATCAGTGACAATATAAAATGTGTGAAAAAGTCTAAACATTCATGCAGATGAGTTCCTGCACTTCCACTTCCCACAAGGTCTCTTCTCTCACTAGATCTTTTCATATCACAGTAACAGGGCAGGGAAAGAAGTAAGGAACAGTTTGACCTTTCATCATTTCAGCTCCCTGAGATAAGTGAGGAGATGCAGAACTATTGCTCAGAGCTGTCAAAATACCTAGGCAAAGACTCAGAGTACGTGAGCCTAAGGCTATAACCCTTATAAGCAAGATTTCCACTGACAGATATACTAAAAGCAATGGCACATACAAACACTGTGCAGCTACTGCATTTTCCACTCAATGTGGCTTCAAAATGAATGCATTCTCTCATTTATATTAAAATGCAATTAACAGAAACCAATGTGAAGTGAATGTACCAGGCACAGCATTTAATCCAAAAGGCTCATTTAAAAAGCTCTCTCTGAAAGTCATGAAAATGTTAAAGCATAAATTTTTATTTTTTTCCAAAATAGTGGAAAAGAGTGATTCAACTTATTATTTTTTTTTCCAATAGGAAATGTTTATTGTCAAATCAATTTATCTCTAGGGCAATTCTGAAATTCTGAAAGATCATACTCACTTTAGGTTTCAATTAGAGACCGAAGTACTGAGGAACTAAATGACATACTACATAAAAATGGGCAATGCCACAATGAAGTTGCTGTTTAACTTATAATTAACAGGAGTATGGTTTTCTTCTGTTCCAGTTACTGCTTCTTCCTAGAATTGACTTCCACATAAATATGGAACTCTGAGATTTTCTCAGGTCTTTCATTTACCTTTTAATAAACCTAACTGAATCAGTCAATTTAAAACCTAAACCAAAACACTAACAGCTATTTATACTGCAATGGTGGCTATACTCTGGGAAAAAGACTAATAGGATTTCATCATGGAAGTAATATTCAATATTGCATACATACACAACTGAAGGTAATATTAACCTCTAATCAAACACCTTTTGAATTAATTAGTTGTCTTTGAACCACATTGTTGTCATTACTTATATCAAGCTAAATTAACAGAAGTAACTCAACATACATGAACAGGCCTAAATACTGACCTTACAGTTTCTATTTGCCCATTACTTTGTAATGATCTCTTCTTTCTTTTTCTTAGTAGCTTGTTCATTTGTTTGGAAAATCAGCATAACAACTACCATCACATCATAGAATTATTTTAGAGACTTGGAGAATAAATAGTTTTCCAGACACTAGAGCAAATGTGGGAAATCCAGAAGTACAGACTGGAAAAAAACTAGTATTAAAAGCAGAAAAGAAAAACAAACAAACAAAACCAAACATGCAGCAAATAAACCTGCAACAAGGTTAATTCTACACTAGATCAGCTCACAATCAGTTAAAAATGACAGAAACAACACACATTTTAGATACAGTTCCCACTCAACATAAGTGTGTTGCATATGGCTGACTTAGAAAAAAAACTACCTGATTTTCAAAGCCCATAGGCGTGCCTAACTCAAAAAAAGAAAAAAAAAGAAAAAAAGAAGAAGAAGAAGAAAAAAAAAAAATAAATAAAAAAGGTGGCATTAATGCTTCCCTGTGCTTTCAGCATTCCTCCTCAGTGGCCCAAGAATCGAGAGATGCTTATAGAGCCTAAGCCTAAGCATCAAGCCTCAGACTCCAAGTTCCAGTCTGAGGGCAGAAGCCTAAAAATACTGTGGTGGGATAGGCAAGTCTAGACACCACCCACAGACCAAGTGGAATTCCCAAAAGTTCATTATATCAAATTGCCATCTGAAGACCATCATCTTCCCAATAAAACAATTAAGAGAATGAACATAGCTTATTATGTCAATACCTTACTTAAATAAATCATGTTCTCACTTTGCTTGTCTTCAAACAAATATAAAGTAACAGCTGAATAACAAAATTTATATAGAAATCTCACATATATGTCTAACACCAGATATTTCCAAGCTTATCTGGTTTCCAGTTTTAATAAATTGATTTCCATATTTTGAAGTGATTTATCACTCCCAGACTTGACAACAGAAGCATCATATTGTGGTACCATCTGGGATGGCTAAAGCAATAATAATATTCCAAAAGAGTAGAAAATGTCTACTAAAAACAGGGGAAAGAAAAAGGAAGTAGAAAAATAAAGATAGGAAAAATGAATGCAAAGGTGACCTTTTAGTCCCCTATTCTCAATTCAGGCCAGGACTAGTTTCTTACACTATGACTAAACAGTCTCCTTCTCAAGCATTTAGGAGCAACAATCCACAGGCTGCCCCGGGCTTAGTGGTGTTGACAAGGCAAGTAACACACTGGAAGTGGCACAGATCCTCCCTTTGTACCCTGAAGCATTCAGAAGAGCAAGACACTCCCTCTTATGCACTCCTGTATGGGCTCCTCATGCTTTAGTGTTCTTGTGGCAGGTTCCTCAGATTTTTCTTTTACCCCAGAACAAAATTCTGTGTTTCTCACCCTCATTATGGCTGCTTTGTTTCCTTTAATATTTCAGAATACAGCTTTTCCTTGACTGCAATAGCTAAAACCTAGTCTCCTGATCCTGAAGTACTTTCCCTCTCTTCCCTAGGGATGAAGGGAGCAGAACATTTGGCTTTATAGAAACAGCCAGTTCTTCCCACAGGTAAGCAGCTGAATGCATCTTTTAACAGCATGGTATCAAAGGCTCCTTTGATCTCAGTGTCAAGATGCATATCTTAAATTTTTCCGCATAGTGGTGAGGGGACATGAGGCTTCTTCACTATTTTATCTTATTCATGGTTTGTTGTTTTGTTTTTTTTTTAATATCACAGGTGAACAAGAAATGGCAGGGAATGTTATGAACCACACAATGCCCTTAGGCTAGGTACTGATTACTACTAATATACAGATGTAAGGTGAACCCACCCCCTACATGAAGAATTACCCAAGGCCACCTACATAAAGATGAACTGTTGAACAACATCCAACAGAACTGTTGAATGTATCTCTGCAGTACTGGGAAAAACAATCCTTTCTATGACTCAGAAAATGTGTCTTTAAGCCTATTCTTTGAACATGCATGGCACACAAACGGTATTTGAACTCAAATTAGATATTACAGGCCAGAACATACAATGAAGTTCCATATCTCTAACTTCCAACATCTCTTACGTGAATGGACTGCAATCCAGGGACTGTGGAGCAAAGTCACTCCTGCTGTAAGAGATAATCAGGTCCGTGACTACCTGAGGAACCTGGACGTACATAGCCTATGGGATCTGACAAGATGCAGCCCAGAGTCCTGAGGGCACTGGCTGATGTAGTTACCAAGCCACTTGCTGTGACATTGCATAAGTCACAACAGTCAAGTGAAGTCCGGTGACCAGAAAAAGGGAAAGATTGCACCCATTTTTCAAAAAGGTAGAAAGGAGGACCCTGGGATCTACTGATCTGTCAAGACTCACTCTGTGTCTATGGATCACAGAACAGATCCTCCTGGAAGCTATGCTGAGGTACATGGAGGACAGGGAGGAGCTTTGAGACAGCCAGCATAGTTTCACCGAGGGCAAGTTCTGTCTAGTCAACCAAGTCACTTTCTATGATGGAGTGACCACATCATTCGTAAAAGGAAGAGCTATACACATCATATTTCTGGACCTGTTATAAGGCTTTTGAGACAAGCTCACACATAACTTCCTTCACTCTAAACTGGAAAGATTGATTTGATGGGTGGACTGTTTGATGGGTGAGGAATTAATTGGATAATTGCATCCAGAGAGAGATGCTCAATGGCTCAATGTCCAGAGGAGGATACAACTTGAAGATCTGAGTCCCTCCAGGGTCCATATTAGGACCAATACTGTTTAATATTTTCTTAAATGACACAGTGGGATCAAAGGCACACTCAGCAAATTCATAGATGACAGCAATCTGTGTGGTGCTGTCGATGTGTCTGAGGGATAAAATACCATCCAGAGGGGAACTGGACAAGCTTAAGAAGCAGACCCATGTGAACCTCATGAAGTTCTACAAGGCCAAGTGCAAGATCCTCCACCTGAGTCAAGAGAATCCCTGTTATCAATACCAGCTGGAGTATGAAGTGATTGAGAGCACCCCTGAGGAAAAGAAGTTGGGATAGTGGTGGTTGATGCATGGCAAGATCAGCAGGTCAAGGGAGGTGATCCTCCCCCTCCACTCTGCTCTCATAAGACCCCAACCTGAGTACAGTGTTCAGCTCTGGAGTCCTCAGCACAGTAAAGATGTGGAGCTGTTGGAGGGAGTCCAGAGGAGGAACACAAAAATGATCAGAAGGCTGGAGCACCTCTCCCATGAAGGCAGGCTAAGAGAGGTGGAGTTGTTCAGCCTAGAGAAGAAAAGGCTCTGGGGAGACCTTAATGAGGATTTTCAGTACTTAAAGGGGGTCTATAGGAAAGATGGGGATACACTTAGCAGAACCTAGGAAGGACAGGACAAAATAACAGGACAAGATGTAATGATTTTAAACTAAAAGAGAAGAGGTCTAGACTAGATATAAGGAAGATTTTTTTTTACAATGAGAGTGGTGAAACACTGTAACAGGCTGCCCTCAGAGATGGTCCATGCCCCATCCCTATTAACATTCAAGGTCAGGTTAGATGTGGCTCTGAGAAACCTGGTCTAGTTGAAGATAGCCTTGCTTATTTCAGACTTGATGACCTTTGAAGGTCCTTTCATACCCACACCATTCTATGCTTTATCAGTGTGAGCAAAAACTGATAATCATTCTTGCAGACACTGTATTGCAGATATACATTACATATTCCACTGTTTTTCTAAATTGCTCAGGACTGCAGCATCTAGATGCCAAAGAGTGGAAACTCTCCATCAGCAGTGTTTGTGGCAGAGCCCTCCACCTGGGCAACCAATGTAAGAATGGAAACAGTCTGTGTTCAGTCTGCATATTACTATTTTCTGTTTTCATTTCTGGCACAGTGTGCTACCATTCTTGCACCTTTTCTGCATATTGGCTACATAGAAACAGGCTAATTCTGAAAACAGAGCCTGTGTCCCTCCAAAAGCATTGCTCTGTTGTTACATAATACTGCTTTAGTCCAGAATTAGCTAAAGTATGCTGTGGCCTTACATAATACAGACATTTGGAAAGCAGCAGCCTGATTTTTTTTTTTTTTTTTTCAAACTGATGCTACTTGCTCATTGCTTTTTGCTTTTGTGCAGCTGTATCTGTATATTCATGTTCATAAAAACATACATAGGAGTGCCACCTTCTTAGGAAAAGATGTTTACAAAATTACTTGTAGTAAATGTAATAGTAATATAGTTGATCACTATACATACCAGGAAAAATTATCAGGAAGGGATAAATTACACCAATATAAAAAACACATTCATGTATATCTGCTGTAAAATGAATGCACATTTATCTTCATATCACCTATATTTCCCCATGAGAACAAATACAGTCATATTATATATTCAAGTGATTCAGGCTTCCTCTTCATCTTAGAAAAAAACTACAAATATTTAATATCTAAACAAAGGAGGAACTTTACTCCAGTGGAAGTGAAAAAAATTAGCACTTGATTTTCTTCTTTACTGTGAACGCAGAACAGAAAATCATTGTAAACACACAAGAACTGCAGTGAAAAAGTAAGGGTAAGAAAGAAAAACAGAAAATAAGAAGCTAAGCTTCTCTAGCTAAATAGATGTGCTCAGACTCATTTGTTTAGAAATGCACTTGCTCTTGTATTTCAGTACTGGCACAAAACAATGACAAATACAGCACATAAATGAAAAATGACATTTCTTCTTAGCTTTATTTTTCTTCTCTTTTCCTCTGCTTCCCAGAATACTGACACATGCTGATAAGCCAAAGCAGCAGCCAAGCCCTGCCAATTTGCCAACGTTCTTGTGCTTCTCTTAGAGTCTAAATTTGTGTGACAAATTTCAGCAGTACTGAATGGCAGGCAATTACAAATTCTGAAGACTAAAACTTCCCAATTATGTAGAAGCCAAGTATAAATGAATAACAAGCAGAGATGAGCAGAAGAGGAGTCATACTGAGGAGATGGCATGAGGGCACAACTGGTCACCTCATATGGGCTCTACATAGCTTTGTAATGGGAACCTGAATATGAACTCAGACCATAACTCACAAAAAAGACTCCAACTAAATTATAATATATGTAGCTACATCTATGCAGGGAAAAAAAAAACCAAAAAAACCTTCTCCCCCACCCAAAAAAAAAAAAACAAAAAAACACAAACAAACAAACAAAAAAAACCCAAACCCACAACAAATGGAAAGAATATTCAGTATAAAGAGTGAATCAGTGTTTGGTCAAATACTGCCACAGATAGGTTCAGAATAGTAGCCATCTTCTGCATTAATATGTAGGTGAATCTACAAACACCAGATGTTTCACTAGCAAAATTTTTTCAACAGAAACAGACTACCTTATTCTGGTAAATTATTTCCCTACAAATACACTACAGAGGGAAGGATTTGTGTGACCTGTCTTTTATCTAGCTTGAGGAAGCCCCTTTCAGCTGCATGTAAAAGAGGTAATATAGATAAAGATTTAACATATGTGAAATAAGCATTGGTAGGTAAATTAACCTTTTCTAGCATTAATCAAGTTTAATCAAGAAACTACTATTTTGCATGCAGAAAACAACAAAAATATTAATGGTATCACAGAAAAAGAACTTCAATGGACCTAAAAACAGACATAAAGTCCATGTCTACCTGCCACACAGGACAAGCTCTGACTTGACAAACACTTCTTATGTCTTTCTTAAATTTCTAATTGTCTAATTTATTTATTTATGGACTTACTATTTAACAAAATCCAACAATCTGCAACCAGGAAAGTAGCAACAGGAGGAAGAGGTATTGTATACAAGTGGCATTGTTATATACAGATACACTATGCTTTTTTTCTTTCTTTCTTTCTCTTTTTAACTCTGCTTTCAGCATCATCTTTTACAAAAGGCAACAGTTCAAATACCTCTTCAAATTTTGCTTCTCCCTGTCACTCAAGAAGTTTGCAGCTGCTCTATCACCTTGTGGTCACTCAGCAACTTGCTCACCTCAAGTCTCTTTTGGTGAGTTTTAAGTTTTAGAAGTTTTCTTATGAACTCTAGTTGCTGTTTTATCTTCCAAGCTTTCAAGGATTTCGGAACTCTTAAGTACATACAAGGCACAGAACACCTGAATAGAGGTGGGGTTTGGTTTTTTTGGTTGTTTTGTTTGGTTGTTTTTTTCTTTTCCATTTTTGTTTTTTTTCCCTGACATAGGAACCCAAAATAAAATTTTAAATCACAGTCATCTTTCAATGTCAATATTGTTAACATACAGCTGTCACAAGCTAAGGACATCCTTAAGTTAGTTCCTTTATGCCTTCAACTGTGATATTAGAGAGTCTTTCTTTCATCTCGTTTTCTGAACACATAGCTTCATCCCAAAATTAAATAATGAATCAAAAGATTTCTTTCATGTATTTCACAAAGCAGACATCTATTACACAGTTAGTGACTGTAAGTAATGTATAACACAGAAACTGAACGGACTGAAATACAGTAAAAGAAAGTTGTAGAAAAAGCATCAAGCTGCATTTTAAGGAGTTGCATTTATTGGGCAACTCAGCACCTTACAGAGATTAAAAGATTAAAGCCTCACTTCCTTACTTTTACCTCTGAAGTTATTATTCATTATAAATGAACATTTTTATTATCAGCATAAACAGACTTGACTCTACATGACAAATTCTTACAAGCTTTCTTTGTGTTTGTAGCAAAGAGGACTGTCCCAAAAAGGCATAGTCCCAGAAATGAACTGTACAGACCGTCTGAATGATTTTGCGCCTTCTTTAGGACACTGTTCTCTCTAGAGTAGGTCAAATACCACTTGTAGCCCAAAAAGACAAACTCAGGTTATGAAAGTCTCTCACAAGACATAATATGGTCAGTTTATGATAATAACAAGTAATTGTTATTTTGAAAATGGGATTAAAAGCCAGGTAAATATGTTATTAAAATATTATTTGTTATATTATTATTTATTACAATTATGGTAAAAAAATATAAAGATGTCTCAGGTTATAGATATGGATTTATAAAAAACCACTAACATTAAGCCAAGTTGCCTCTTTGTTTAACCTAGATAAGCACAAAGTAAAACCACATTCTTCAAAGGAGCCCCTTTTTCTGACAATTCCTAGACCCAGTCTTGCCTTTACTTCCTTTAATGCCTTGTTAATGGTTGTGTGCATACACACACACCTACATCCATCATCCATCTCTCTAAAAAAAAAAATCTCAATATTCCAAAATTTAAAGTTGAATAAAAAACATGAAAAAGAACTTCCAACTCCTCTATCTGCACAAAGAATTTAATATGAATTTTGCAATAAACTAAGGGCTAAAATTGCCCTTAAAATTGGTTTTGAGGTATGTATATTTCTAACTGATGCCCAGACGCAGCATGAGAATAAAATCTCAGGGGAATTATGCAACCACAGAAGCAGATGGAATAGGCTCAACCCTCTGGACATTTCAAATTAAGAAGAGTCTTCATAGATGGAAGATTCAGATGAGAAAGCTAAACTCAAGCATGTGTCATATAAGTGCCTTAACAATCTCAGTTTGCAAACTTCATTTTATGGATGAAGAAGAGTTGTATTCATTTTATCAGCTTTCTAAAAAGCTTAAACACCTTGAACTTGTAAACATGTTTATGGCAATTCTGGCATAAAGACTTTTACGAGTCAGCATGTATTAGCTTTTCAGTCTTTACCCATACATCAGCAAACTTGTCATGTAGGCAGACACAAACAAATGTTTGAATTCATAAGCTCTCCTTTCCAATACTTTGGGGAGAAAAAAAATGGTGAAAAAATGGTGAAAAATAGACACCTGTTGGACTGATCCTCTACATTATGTCAAGTCTCCACTAATCGAAATATTGGATAGGTATTTTAAAAAAAAACATTTTAAAAATCAAATCTATCCACTTAAGCACTACTATTTAGATTCCTGCTCTAATATTTTAAGGAATATAATAGAGTTTTTAGGAAATCCAACTTTCATCTTGGCCAGTGCTTTTATGGATTATTCTCTATTACGTGAGGTGAGGAATAACAGAGTACAACTCACAAAACAAAACCATGCAGAACAAGGCCTTATATATCTGTGAGCCTAGCACGCAGCAGTAAGAGGTATAAAATACTTGTCCTTCTACTGCCCCAGTCCAGTGAATGCTTCTTTCCTAATCCATAATTGGTATGCATCCATTGTTCCCACAGTCAGCTTTGAAAAAGTTGACTCTTAGGCTTCTCCAGACAGAGCTTAAAAGGCTTTCACTCATTTTGGTTGTCTTTATCCTGCTACACAAAGGAAGCTGCTGAGACACATTAAATACTGGCTTGCTACAGACACCATCATATGAAACTTGCTTACTCAAACAGACTTCTCCTGTGAAGTACAGAGCACAGAACCATGACATGTGGGATGATAACTTTGATGTAACCACAATGGGCAGCAATGTCTCACCACATAGTGCTAGCTCATGTTTAGATACACATCCTGTCTGAGGCAATCGAGTAGCACTCTAATCCTCACTTTTACAAGGGATTAACTTTCACTAAACTGATGGAAACACTGCCCTTTTAATACATGAATCTCTGTTCTGCATTTCTTTCGTGAGAACTTGCATTTCAAATGGCTGTCTGCTTTTGTGTCGATTTCCCTTTCAAGGAAGGTTACCTTGTGTTTCAGAACTATTTTCCAGGTAAAAACTTGTAGGAAATAGAGTACATAGATATTGTGGCATATAGTAATTTTTGCAAAAGGTTTCAAAGAGTCATAATTGTAGTTTATTCCTTTTTAGAGAGCTTTCCTGTTAAAAAAACAATACCTGATAATATTGCAATGTCTAATAATATTGCAAAATAACACTTTAAAAACTCATAAGTTTTAAAAATACACAGAAATGTGTAAACTAAGTATTTGTAAAGATGCTTTTGCTATAACTAAATTATTTCTACTGCTTCAATTGGTTACATTTAGCATGAAGGCTCTTTGTAATATCAGTGGGCAGAAAAACTAACACATGCAGATAGACACTTGACAGATGAGGAGACTTGTTTTCAAAAAAACAACTGAAGTACAAAGGTACTTTATAAAAAAAGGAATCCCCTTTATTTTCCAGATAGTAATATACCATAAGAAAAAATAAACTTATGAACCAAATGAAAAATAAAAACAAAAGAAGTGTCAATATAAAGAAATCAAACATTTCTGAAAGTCTAATTGAAAACTGTGGAAAATAAGGATGGCAAATTGTGATAAATCATCCTTGCTTCCATGCTGGAAATATCTTCTGTGCATAAGGAAGAGTAGCAGTTTTCTTCCTCCTTCAGACACACAACAGTAATGTTAAAGCTTGAATAATTTTCTAAAAAAAATTCCTGTTTCTACCCCTTGGGTATTGTTATTGTGCTATACAGAAAGCTTCTTACAGCTAGTACTTCACCATGTACCTTTCTTCCAGATGCAGAAACATGGCTTTATTAACTCATGAAACATCTGCATGTTTTTACAAAGGCTGTTTCATAAAAGAATCAAAATGAGCAAAATAAGTATAAGAATTAATATAATAAAAATACTTATTAGCACTTATTTTAACAATAGAAAATAAGTAGAAGAAGCTGGCTTTTTACATTATTATTATGACAATTGTGTGAAGAAAAAAAATGCTAAAAGTTCTGTCCCTACAGAAAGTGTCACAGTGTTCAGTCCCTCATTAAACAAATGCTAACTACCATTTATAGCACTAATGAGTTAACCACAGTATGCTTTATTTCTCTCCTGTGAAATTCCATCATTCTGTTTTGCAAGGATTTCATATTACTTTTTTCATATTAGTTTTACTTTCCTTTTCACTTTCGTTCTTTCCCCATTCAGTTATAACAGGGTTTCAGTTTGGTAAGATATAGAGCCTCAAAATACTGTAATATTTACTTGCTGACTTGGCAAACTTTATATCCTGTAATCCTACTCAAGATATTTCTTTCACTAGATGTGAGGGAGAGAAACTTCACATGCCCTAAAGTTTCAGAAACTGAAGTTTATTTTGTTTATACCTAAGTAATCCCATACACCATGTTAGGATGACTGGGACTGCAACTAGGATTCCCTTGTTCCTACAGAGTTTATCTGAAAGTTCTATAAATCTTGGCTAACCATTTGGTAAGTACACTCTTGCCTCTAGGCAGGTTTCAGTTTGGTAGCTGGCAAGTTTGAATTCCACATTCCCACAGAAATGGTTATTGCCTCTTTCATTACAAAAGCTTTCACACTTTCAAGCATGAGGCAGAGACTCTTTGAGTCTTAACATTTCTCAACAAAGGCAAAGAAAAGCTGTGGGTCTTTGTGGCTGCAGACTTGTAAGAAGAGTTCAGACAAGTAATCAGCAGGGAGAAGGGCAGCACTGACCTTGCCTGTGGTACAGAAGGAGTTAAATGCCCTCTTGGGGACTCTCCCAAATGTACTTACATGACTATAAGATCAGTGACTAACTTTATAGCATGAGAGTTATAAATGACCTGAGAGCGTTGTGTAATGAGCCCTAAACAATATACTTTATTGCCTGGCTTACTTGCATCAAAACAAAGGCTTCAGCCACCTCATAGCTGATTTGAAGCTGCCATAGCTGACATATGCATGGAAGCACATCTCTTATCCTGGTGCACCCAAACAGAAGCAGAAGAGAATCAGAGGGGAAGAGGAAGAGAAAGTCTATAAAGGACATATATGAAAGAGTTATGATGGCATGATATGCTGTGAAAGAAAAAAAAAATAATTGCATACTTTGTTTTTGATTTAAAAATACAAATTCCCTAAAGGGTTATGGAAAAGAGTTTGAAGATACAAACCAGTCTGAAGATAGCAAACCAGTGGTGCTATAGCATACATGGAATAAGAAACTTTACCAAAAGTTGACTCAAAAAGACTGTTTAAAGGCTTCTTCACATTCATAAGACTAAAACAGTATAAAATGAACAATATTTATCAATACTGCAATGTTGGTTAATTATAAATCAACTTCAGATATCTTTTCTGGTAGTCTGATACAGTAAAAGAAGTCTCCAAGCCTAGGTAAAGCACACACAAGGTGTTCTACAAATAACAAGGACAGCCTTACCTGAATGCATTTTACTTTTCCATATTCAACTATATAAATAGGCACAGTACTGAATCTAAAGCAAGCTATAATTTTATATTGCATAAATGAAAATATTATTAAAAAAGATACTTTTCTATTTAATTGTGATTTTTCTATTAGCAAGTTAGTTAACTAAATTAAGTTTACCAAGACAACTCTTAGAGCCAAGAACACAATGATGAAGGTTAGAAATTATGCCAAGGTTAAAAATAATGAAAGATAAAACCAACAAAACAAGCAAAGAACAGCACTTCAAAGAATGAGGGAAGATGAGGTTGCCTGTATATTGAAATCAGATGATGTTCAGAGTAGAATACATTGATCAGGGATTCTTGCTTAGCTTTCCATTAAGCCTAATACCTCTAAAAAGGCCTTGTTTCACCTTCTAAGCTCTAAACAATAGATAGCTGCCTCACATAGAACACTGAGATTCTAATACCTGGGTTCACACTCTATTTCTTTTTTGAAATTTTGCTGTTTCATTTGCCTGATTTAAATTTAGCAAGTATAAATGACATTATCTATTTCTCAATTAAAAAAAAATCTCCATAATATCAATATATTCTGAATACAGAAGCTACACAGTAAGTTGGAACATTTTTCTATGATCCTCCTTCACAGTCTCCATTTTTTTGTAGATCTACTCTGCTGTAGATCACAGCAGAGGGGAGGGTAAGGTAATATCAGGTTTGTACAGCCTGGGAGAAGGGCTAATCTGGAATTAAAGTGGATAATATGACTTATGTAATATAGGAATCGAGGAGGACAAAACCAGATTCATACTTATCTGTAGTCATGAAGCTTATGAATATCTTGATTATCTGCTTTAAATCATCTGCTTACCTAGATCATGACATTGTGCAAGAGGAACTAAGAAAACAAAGATAAAACATACCTGTATTAGAGAGAGATCCTCAAGCTGCAACCTGAAGAGGTAGTTTCTGGGGTTTAAAAAAAATAGATAAAAATTAATTGTTACTAGCATTTAAGAAAAAAAAATTGTTACTAATGTTCAAATAAAAACATAATGAATATAAAAGACAGGAAAAAATTAAAAAGTGGTAGTTGGGACTCTAAGTTCTTTCAGGTACTGTCTTAACAAATAGCCCTTTGGGCTAAGGACTAGGACAATTTCTAAAACAGATTTACAGCTTCAATGATTGGCTACATTGGCTTAATGTAGCTATTTATGCTGCATAGGTGTACATCAGAGTCATTGCTCCAGTATTCCTTTAGAATCCATGGGAAGAAATACTGCCTCAGCAGATTAGTGTGACCAATGTTAGATGTCTAAATGAGAATAAAGGGGCAGGAGAACTAAAACTGACCATTTCTTTCCACAATGATGGAACCTTATATACTTAGGCCATATTTTTTGATATAATAATTCTAATAATTTCTGAAGAGGCATGAAGTGTTGCTAACAGGCACATATGGTCAAGACCTATAGTTCCTATCTCTACTTATTTCTTTTAAATGTACCAGTGGTGCAGAGGGAAGAACAAAAACAAATTTTATCTGAAAAAAATGAAGAATATTATTTTTCAAAGCAAGTATGTCAGAAACAAAATCATAATCATGGCCAATGTTATTTATGGGTTCTGGGGTGAAGCTATGTGTATTTATATATTGACTCTGGTAAATATATGGTCTGTTTAAATTGTAGATGTAGATAAATTGAGTCGCTAGTCTTTCCTAGGAATATTACTAAAGGGAGTTACTCAAAAGGCAAGAGGCAGGCTATTAAGAGCAAGAACTAATAATAAAGTAATATAAAGGCAGAATACAGCTATTAGTACAGATAAATCATCAGAAAGAAATAACTAAAATACTTGCATTTGAAGTGTACAAGAAAATAGTACATTGCAAGACAATGTTTGCACAAAGTTTCATCCACAAGCTACATGCAAATTGATTTGAAAGATTTGCATTGAAATGTCAGGAAGAGATGCATGTTTCTGACACATCTACAATCTCCCAGTAAGGAAAAAAAATACTTTCCTATCTGCAAAATATCTCGCTTAGAAATATTCATCATGGAACATAAATACTCAGACTGCTCCTTGTCTCATACAAGCTTCCATCAAACATCACTGATTATGCTTTCATTCCAAATATCAGCATTAAAGAAATCTGCAGGTTCACTGATGATACAAATCTTTTTTACCTTGCATCAAGAATAGGACACCTTTTCTCTTCCAGAGAAACTGAACTGCATCCTCAGCAGTTACAAACTGTTTTCTTAACTCAGTTGTATCAGACACACAGGGGTGGCACATAAATGCCTCATCTCACTCTACAAATAAATTCTGTCTCTGTTGCAGAATATATGAACAGACACTCTGGTCTCACACATTCAGTTTTCAGGTCAGTACTTAGCATAATGTCATGCCATCTTCTATGCATACACTTTCTCTTGAGATATCTACTGAAGAATTATCACTTATGTGGCATTTTTAAGACAGAATATAAAAAAATATTTTTTAATAGTCTTTCATCCTGAAATCATTTCAACCTATAAATATGCAAGCTATTGTCTCAAACTGTAAAAATTCTAAATGAATAATTACATAAATACAGTGTCATCTGGAAGAAAAAAAAAGAGGCTGTTTGTTTGTAGGCTTTTTTTAACCTAGAAAGTGAAATTTGTATCCTATGCAGTAGAGCACACCACTTCTACCCATTAACATAGACAGTGTGGAACTGGAAATATTTTTCAGCTTCCTGTGGCTGACAATGATCACTTAAATTTTCAAATTCATAAAGCCAGCAGAAAGAAAATGGAAGAGGAAGAAAAGCAATGTGCAAGATGCTGTAAAAACAGGACACCTGTGCAACACAGAGGTAAAATAGGCAAATGGACAACAGAGAGTGACTGTGACTACATGAATGAAGCTAAGACAAACGGCAAAACTAGCGGAAAGCAATGACAGCTCCTCCCATCTAAATGTGTCCGCTTGAGTAAAACTTGCTGGATTAAGGGTAGGTCTACAAATATAAGTTTAAAATTCTAAGGAATACACCTTTAACATGCAAGAACTCATTCAAAAAGAACACATATGAGCTAAAAATAAAAATAAATAAAGATAATTTATCTGAAAATAAATAAGAATAAGCATGACAATGAACCTCCTACACTGGAAATATGTTATTAAAAAATCTGGCATTCCAAAGAAATAGGCAATGCCAATTTCATGATGTCCAGAGTCATTATGCCACTCAAAAGGTGACAATGCTTTGTTCAACCTTGTTCAATACGTTTTTCAACCTTGGTTTAGCTTCTAAAATTCTTCACAAATTCTTCTACTGAATTTGTGCTTTGAAGGAAACAAAAGGTGTGAAATAAAAATGACCGAGTGAATTTCTGAAGCATAGCTACAGACCTCTTAGCACAGAGGCCTGTCTCTTGTCCTAATATAGTGGTAATACAAACAAGATAAATGCAACTTTACATGCTGATATTCAGCTGATTTAACAGTGGTGGTAATTGGCAAATTGGTCTCCATTTGGTGCTTAATGAATGAGAAAAGCAAATACGATACATGTATTTGCAAACGGATAATGAGAAGACAACACAGCTAAATCTGAGATAAAGTAGCACTGCCTATTCCTTCAGGTAGTCAGCAAGCAATAAGCATTGTGCTTCTCATTCACAGAACTGAACAGGTTTTCTAGCTGAACTGTGATAAGTAAATTCAGTTAGTCAAGAGCCTACTTGAACACAATGGCAAAGACTTCCAGTGGTATCAGTGGGAAGTGAATGAAGCATGACAAAAAGCATGCTCCAGTCTCCTCCTTGATGACAATGTATTTTAGTCCACTGCAGTGAATACATTCAGTATGACTACAGATAAAAGTAGGAACACGCAGAGGATCAGTTTTATAAACAAGTGTATTTTAAAAAAAATCAGTTGAAAACCCATAAAGATTCAAAAGTTCATCATATTAGTAGTGGTTGTTAGATGCAGCATTTTATGCAGATCTTTACCCTTTTCATTGTGAAACAGAAAGATATAAAATGTGAAGACAACAAGAAATGTTATTAATACAAAATTAGAATATTAAGATTGCACATACAGCTTAGGACAAAATACTGAAAATTGAGATTATGAATAATGTGAAAGACAGGAAGAAAAAAACCCCCAAAACACTGCAACCCCTCTCAAGCCCCCATACACATCTGCAATTCAAAGTCTGAATCAATAAAAACAGGTTGCAGCAAATTCAGAAACTCAAGGCATGACCAGACATGCTGAAAATAAAACAGTAAAAGATCCCTTGCTGTGTACCTCTTTCAAGAAACTATCTGACACAACAAAAGAATTTTTTGTTCCATACACTCGGAGGAAAAAAAAAATTAGGATTCAACTATTAAAGAAAAAGTCACTAGTCCAGAATCAAGATGGGAAGCTATAAATAAATATAAATAACATAAATAATGTAAATAAAATAAATAAGAATAAGTAAATAAATTGAATATAAATAAAACTAGCAATTGGAAAAAAAAACCCCACACTGTTTCTTTCTAAGAGTAAGTTAAAACTAAATTTCGCTGGTATATCTCCTCCAAAATAGCAGTCACGGGAATAAACTTAATTAAACATTGCCATTTTAGACAGTTCACATTTCTTGTTGCCTTCTTTCCTAAAGTAACCAACTTTGGCTAAAAAAGTTTGCTTCAGCTGTTTATTTTTTGGGGGGAGGAGGGTGAGGAGAGAAGGTAAAGAGTCTAAAGTAGGCAAAGTTTGAGCTTTTTTTAGAAAAAATTATTCGATTACAAAACTTCAACAACAGAAATTATAAAAAATTATTTCAGTGATCAGGTTACTGCTAAAGTATTTGAAGGAAGGAAATACTGCACTCAGATGGCCCACATTTTCAAAGGGAGCCTCGAATTTCCTTCCTGAAACCGTGCTGTAGACCTCCAGCAGAGCTGTTGGTTTCACTGAGCATGGGAAATTCTGAAGCAGGATGGATACCAATATTCAGGAGCAACCCTGGCTTGATTTTTATTTGGGTTTTTTTGTTTGTTTTGGTTTGGTTTGATTTTTGTCCTTTCTATTTGAGACAACCTCACTCCTGTCCAGCCGAACCCAGCACTCCTCTCCTGCCAACCGATTGTGGATTTTTGCTGCTTTTTAAGCCTGACTGAGTTACTGGTTTGGGTCCCAGCTCCACCTGAAGTGTGCTGAGGGGAGACTCCTTTCCAGGTCAGAGCTTGGGATGAAGGTGAAAACACACAAAACTGGATCTTTTGCCCCACACTAGGCATTGCTGAGGGCTCAGGATCAACTTGCACCCCCTGTGTATGAACCTTTCTTTTCCTTTTCCTTTCCCCCCCGTGCCGGTGAAGCCACAGTACTTCCTCTAAGCAGACAGCTGAAAGCTGCCAACTGTACCTTATTTTTATTCTTTTCCAGCTTTTTTGTATCAATCCTGTTTAAAATTAAATGTTATCTTGACCCTCCTGGCTGGGAAGAGGAGACTATTTCTCCGGCCTTAACCTTCTAAAATGAAATCTTGGTTTTATTTAAGCTCTTAGGTGATATTATGTGCAGCCTCAGCCTGATCCAAGGATATTTCAGCCCAGTTTCTGCTGTCTCAGTCTGTTCCCCAGCTTGTGATGCTGCAGGGAAGGGAGAGCTGAGATGGTTGTTCAACTCCATTCCCACCACCAAGGGTTCTGTTTGTTGTAAAAGCCCTAAAAATTGTTAATTCCATGTAGGAAAACTCCCCAGAGGTGGTTTTCCTCCCATGTTCCCTGTTGGAAACAAGCAAAGCAGCCCCCAGGAATGAACTCTTTTCTTAGGATATTTTGAAATAAGAACATGATGTCAACAGATTTCTATATAACACACAATCTTGCTCCCATCAGATTTTGAGAGGTGAAGGTTATGTACACAGTATGCATCATGACACTTAAAATTCTCTGTCTACACTCCTGGAATGAGGACTGAGGCCCAAACACCTTCCTAGCATCCAAGTAGCCCTCTCACAAGAGAAGTGCAAGTGCTGTTCTGTGTAGTACTTCCTTTTGACTTCTTCTATAACACGCTAATCAGCCTCTGGCCATCCAGCAGCATCCTGACCTACAGTTCAGTTCCATACAGACACACACAAGTAGCTAAGGTCAGAAAGGCCCAATCTGCTGGTAATGTAGGACAGAAACTGCAGATTTCGACTAACATTCACTGCAGAAGAAAGGAGCAGCTAATAGACATGAGAATACACTCGAAACAGGAACCAAGAGAAAGCATAATGTACTACTACTACTACCACATATCAAATGTATATACATTAAATCATGAGTTTGATTAAAGACAGAACACCTCTCACCTGGTTTAATTTCTAAGGATAGATTACAGTGAAATGGCAGCGTGCTCTGTGCTCTGCCAAAAAAGTTCTGTTTTCCTCTACCACTTCTCTTTTCATCTCACCCCAAGTTAGCTACAGGGCTCCTCTGATTATGCATCATGTTAGGTCCAATAATTAAAATGGCAAAACATTAAATCAGCACAAGAAAACTAGAAATTTTTGAGGGTTTAGTGAACTGACTAGTATTACTCTGCAACCAGACTATTAACAGAGCTGGCGCGAAAGAGAAGAAAATTACACAGTGGAAGGAGGCATGAGGAAGAGAGGTAAAAGCATTTGCTTTCAAAAATACTTAGGAACGCATTAGCAAGGCAGAAAAAAGAAGCAGTGGGGGAAAGAAGACCTTTCTGCAGCAGGAGGATGATAATTTCTCTTAGATTTAATATTAAAGCATAACTTAGATTAGATTAGACCAGATCAATCAGTGGAAGGACAGACATTGATTACTCCGAACGGAGTGTTAAATGAGCAATAAAACACAGATGGATGTTCAAACAACACAGCACTAATTCCTAGTGCCTCTATATTCTCCCAATATGTAGCACTCAGAGCATCTCATTAACAAGAAGCTTTCAGATTCTCCTGCTGGGAGCAGACAACAGCAAAAAGCAAACCTGTACTGTTATTTATTCCTTTATTAGAGATTCTTAAACCACTGTTAATTAATCCTTTAATTTGCCTTTCTCTTATTACGGCAAGTAGTGGTAATGGTTCAAATTAACGTTCCAAAACACACATCTAATTAAGTGAAAAGGCATACTGTTACAGTCCTTCATCACCCAGATAAGGAGTGACTGAGGCAATAAGCCACCTCAAAGCAAGTTATAATCCTCAGAGAAAGTTTAATTAACTTGCAGAAGAACATGCAGTCAAAAGCCACCATTATTAGGGCACGCCATGTAGAAAATCATGTAGATATGTCTAAATATATATTATCCAATTAAAATGAAAGCTGAATAGCTTTGAGACCCATTTCTGATAAGTAACTATATAATTTTTGAAGAATAGCTAAATTAGCACAACTTGGATTTTACAAAATAAGTTACGAAATTTTAAGAATGAACTTCAGCTAGAATTCTACCAGCTCATAAGTTCAAGCGCAAGAGACTGACTTCGTTAGTCTTTTAACCAAACAAGTTTCTTCTGACAAAATTCTTCTTAAAAATGTAACTAAGCATTTTGAACTTCAACATTCCTGCCCTAACTTACTGACTGGATGTGAGGGATGCTTCAAGTTCACTTTTTGACTCTTGTTTTTCCAAAATGGCTGGAACAGTTTTAACAAATTTGATTTTTAAAAAGTAGAGCTGGTAAGTGTTTAGAGCACTCTCAGGGAACAAGGAAAATAAATGCAATGTACAATTTGTGAAGGTAATTCAGACACTGCTGTATTCACACCCTCAGATGGTCTTTTCCCTCCACAGTTGATCTTTCCAGGAAAGGGAATGCTGCAGGACATATGGCAAAGCACTTCCACATAGGAAAAGAAGGTAAGGTCGGTTTGGGGGAAATCCACTTCCATACTTACTGACATTTCAAAATATAGAAATCATTATCATATTTGATTAGATGCTCAGTCAGTTGACTAAATAACACAAAGAGAAATACCAATACGAATATTTTATTAGGATTTACCAGAATAAGATAAACAACCATCCTCTCATTTCTTTGAGCTTATTGAGGAGCTAATGCTGGAAGAGTAATCCTTCACTGAAGCCACTTAATTATAAAATTAAATTTTCCTTGGTATGTGACAAATAAATTCCCTAGCAGGTTTCAGACTGTTAGAGAACTCATTAATTTTTATCTTACAGGTCATATGTGATGTTAAGAGCAATGGCCAGGAAAATTTGAAAGATATGGATTCATGGGAACATAGCTACATTGCCTTATGACAAAAGCCAATAGTCTTCATAATGTACTAACAATAACTGTTTTGAACTCATATGGAATTCTCTCTGTAGAGTGTTTCTCATCAATATATTTCTCTTTTTAAATTACTTTTTTTATATATGTGTAATCTCATATGATTTAGAACATGCCTATTAAGGAAAAAACCCTTTCTTTTACATTAAAACTAGATTCAATTGACAATGTTAAAAAATCTGTCCCATTCGTCAAATGCAGCCTTTAAGCCCAGCAACCATAACAACAACCACTATTCTCTTAATTCAGTTTCATATGCTGAACTGCAATTCTTGCTTGTCTTCATTATACACTTTGAGCTGTTTCATCAAAAACAGCTGAGAGATTTCTCCCTCCACCTCTTCCTTTCTGTCCCAGCCCCATCTATCCCATTCTCCTGTTTCTCAAAGCTATGTAATTTTCACAGAGGTAACTTGTGAAAAAACATTCCAAATAAGGAGGGCAACTGTAGGTTACTACTGAGATCTAAGCTAATTCATCAGTCATTTTAAAAGATAGCCTGCTCCTTCTGAAGCCCTCACCAAGAGTACACGTATATCTCCCTTCTGCACAGCAGATTGACAGAAGACCGAATGACTGTCTTAAAGCAAAAGCATTATAACACTTCAGATCAAAGAGAAGTTGTTAATCAGAGCTGTTACACTGGAAGGCATTCATGATTGTCAAGTAACCCTAACACAAAGACAAGCTCAAGTCTCATTAAACTTCAAAGTTGTGCTAGATTGTTTTACAATTAAAACAGGAAAAATCATAGAATCACAGAATCATAGAATGGTTATGGTTGGAAGGGACCTTAAAGATCATCAAGATCCACTCATCATTGCCATCCCTTGGCCACGGAAACATTGATCACAACTGTGTGTGGCCATCCAACCAGTCTTGTGAGTTTGGAGAGCAGGATGTCATGTGGGACAGAGTCAATTGCTCTGCACAAATCCAGGTAAATGAGATGAGTTGCTCTGCCACTATCCACCCCATCTGTAGCTTTGTCATAAAAGGCTACCAAATTGGGCAGGCATTATTTGCCCTCAGTGAAGACATATTGGCTGTCACCCATCATCTCCTTATTTTACATGTGTCCCACCAGATTTTCCAGGAGGATCTGTTCCATGATCTTGCCAGGTACAGAGGTGAGATTGGTTAGCATGTAGTTCCCTGGGATTTCTTTTCTCCCCTTTTAAAAAATAGGGGTTATGTTACTTTTTTCCAATCAGTAGGAAACTCACCAGACCACCATGATGTCTCAAATATATTGGTCAGTGACTTAGCAACTACATCCACCAGCTCCCTCAGGATCTGTGGGTGGACCTCATCAGATCCCATAAACTTATGCATCTTCAGGTTCTTCAGATGCCCATGAATGTAAAACTAAAGCAGCTGCTACTAAAAGGCATTGGGCTTTAGGGTAGGACATATGTATGACCTAAGAAACAGAAACTGACCACATTGGAGGTATGGAATTTGTGAAGAATTTGAAAAGTGAACAACAAAATGGACGGAAGTTACTTGTTTCTACTGCATTCTGAGACTCATAAATAGTTTAGGTTGGATGAGACATTAAAGATCATCTACTTTCAACACTCCCCACATTGCAGGGACAGCTCCCACTAGACCAGGTTGCTCAAAGCCCCATCCCAACCTGGCCTTGAACACTTCCAGGAAGGGGGCAGCAACAACTTCTCTGGGCAGCCTGTTCCAGTGTCTCACCACCCTTGCAGTGAAAAATTTCTTCCTAATATCTAACTTAAATCTACTATCTCCCAGTTGAAAGTCATTACCAGCTGTCCTATCACTACATGCCCTCATAAAAAGTCCCTACCAAGTTTTCCTGTTGGCCCCTTCAGGTACTAGAAGGCAGCTACAAGATCTCATGAGATCTTTCTCTTCTATAGGCTAAACAATCCCATCTCTCTTTGACTGTCTTCATAGGAGAGGTGCTCCAGTCCTCTCATCATCTTTGTGGCCCTCCTCTGGACTCATTCCAACTGCTCTATGTCCTTGTGTTGGGGTCTCCAGAACCGGACACAGAACTTGAGGTGGGGCCTCAGGAGAGCAGAGTAGAGCAGGAGAACCACCTCCCTCAATCTGCTGGCCACACTTCTTTTGATGCAGCCCAGGATACAGTTGAGCAATTGCACGTTGCCAGCTCATGTTGATCTCCTGGCTCACCAGCTTCCCCCAGTTCCTTCTCCTCCAAATTATTCTCAGTCCATTTTCAACCCAACCTGTAAATGTGTTTTGGATTGCACCCACCTAGGTGCAGAACCTTACGCTTGGCCTTGCTGAAATTCATGAGGTTGGCATGTCATCATCTGAACATGAGGAACTAAAGCAGGAAGGCTTTCAGACTCTGAGAGGGGCAGAACACAGAGGGGTCTATTCCCTCCCATTTCCTGCCCATACTCTTTCAAGCTCAGGCAGCCCCTCCTCTTTCTGTCCCCTCGCTGCTCCCCCGCGCTCCTTTGCCCCCAGCTCTCCCCCTGCTCTCCAGAGCCATCAAGTGCTGGGAAGATCAGGAGCCCCCTCCTGAGTCGGCCCTGCCACAAGGAGCCCTCAGGCACCTGTCCCTGCCAGCATCCAGGATGGGTTGTATATATGCATATGTATAAACCTGTATTTTTTGTTACTTCATCTCTTATGTTATTGCCTTTCCCCTGTGCTAGTAAAACTGTCTCCAATTGATTTCCATTTCCAACTTCAAGTCTCCTGTCTTTATTCCTCTTTTATCTTCTCTTGTGTGTTTGTGGGTGGAATAGAAAGTAATTCTGTCCTGTGGTTTTTGGTTCTGCTCAAACTGCTAAGCCGTGACATACGGGCACACCTCTCTAGCCTGTCAAGGTTCCTCTGGTTGGCGGTGACTGTGCATACTCTAGAAATGTCACGCTGAGCCAAACTCAAACTTCTTTGTGTTCAACAGCCTCCCCCCCTACTGAGCACACTGGGAGAGGGAAAGGGGGTGATGGCTCCAAATCTTAGGCAGGTCCTTAGGCACAAAGGAAAAACCAGTGCCAGGGTGGATTGAGTGATTAAAGTGAAGGTGTGTGCTAGTATTTTAATAGTAACATTCATAGATCACTGCAGATGATGTAAAAAAAAAAAGAAATTAGGCTAGGACATTCCAAATTATTAAACTGGGGACCTAGAGGAGAACTAGACATAACAAAATAATGTATCAGCCAGTGATTTCTCATAAAGACTGGATGACAACATGCAGAGGTATGGGGGGAGAAGATAAAACTATAAAAAAACCTTGGTGTCATATATTATTTTTTGGAATGCCTGAGGACATCAGAAGACCACCTTTATTTCCCAAATTGGACAGGCAAAATTATTCTTAGCAATAACGGACTAGTAATTACCATTTTAGTCATTGCCTGCTATGGCAAATATGACAGAATAATGTCTCATATATTTAGTGATCTCTATCAAAAATATATTTGTTTTTGTTTTTTCCATAGTGGTAAAAAGTGACAAAACTCACTGTTTCTTGACTCAATTACCCATAGCCATCTTATACTGACTTGGTTTCCTGCCAACACTACTGTGTAATTTATTCAGTTATTTAGTTCCCGATACATACCCTCTGACGGGTTAATGGTCAGGCACTGTGCACACACTCAACCTTTGCCTACACTGCAATTCCAACCCTCTTCATTCTTCTTTCAGCAGCCCTTCCCTGCATCTCTAACTTTGGTTAACCTTGTTTCAGCACATATAAACCAAATAAAACACAGTACTGCAGTTTAAAGTCTCCCAAGGACCTTGTGCAACATTATCAGTTTTTCTCTGTTACTACAGAATACACCTTTTGAGGCATCACGTCTGCCTGTTTTTACATTGCCACATGAAATAGGCAAGTCCCAAAGGAAATCCAGTCTGGTTTCCAGCTGGGATCACCTTGCTTCTAAGCCAAACAACTCACGTACCTCTTTATGGACTGCAAAACTTCAAAAATGGAAGAGATTCACACACAGCAAATATCAGTGATAGAAAAGGGGTTTACGAATTTTGGACAGTGGCAAATTTTCACTACACTAGTTTTGGGTGGGTGTTTTTTTTTGGTTTCTAAGACAGAAATTTTGGAGAAGAGTGAAAAAAAAATCAATTGTAAACTTAGGATGAGCCATGACATAGCTCCTGGCTGTGAAAATCATTCCTCTGGTTTAGAACACCACCACTTTGTGAAAGAAGAAAACCAAAGGTGAAAGAATCACCCTCTAGTTGTTTTTCTCTCTTTTTTTTTTTTCTTTCTTTTTTTTTTGACTGTTAGACAATTAAATCATAAGGGGAGTACTTGTCTTGGCAGTCTCAAAAGAATAATCTAAATTTATTTGTAGCTGTCCCACGTGCCACATCTCACAGTGCCCTTCTTTACCACTGATTGGGTAAAGAAGGAAAGATCATGTCAAAGAGCTACAAATTACCATTTCCACAACTGAAGAGGAATATTATAACTATTCAGATCTTATTGAAATCACATTGCACACAGTTATTAGTTTTTCAGTACTTAAGTGTTACTACAAGAAGATAATAAAAAAAGAAATTGAGTATTCTGGGAGAAATAGCTGTATATCAAAATATATTTCACCAGGGAGGAGGAATTAACAGTGCATTCTCTTTACTGTTGGTATGAGAGCACATTTGTGGCTTAGGAGATAAAATGAATTCCTCTAACAGCTCTTCAGATATGTGAATCCTGAATCCATATCTGTGAGGCAGATATGCAAGAAACTTGTACTAAAATTTTGTCCACAGGCCAAAGCACAAGTGGGGTAACATTAATGCTCTGTTCAGATGGCTCTGGGTGAAGGGCAACTAGAAATAGTGTGTTAAGAATAAAAACACATCAGTGCAGCCAGTTGAGATTATGAAAACTGCAAGCACAGCTCCTGCAAGCAAGCTGAAAACTCATCATATTCACAGTGTACAGATTCATTCTACACAGTAGTTGGGACTACATGCAAAAGGTGCATAACCATCAGATCAGCAACTCCATGGAAAACTCAACGGTGCTATCGTAAAGCTTAGAATTTAGAATGGAAAGGCAGAATAAGGATACGGAAAATGCAACATATTATATGAACAAGTTACAGCCAGCTATACTGGATTGCAGAAAACAAAGGTTTCTGTTGTTATTTTTACAACACTGAATATTTTCAATTTTGCAATGTTAGCCAGAATAAGAAAGATAAAGATCCAGAGCAGCATTGACTTAGAGTTAAACCAAATTAATCTATTGTTTTTACTGTATTGGGGTTTCTTTGCAAAAGGCAGAATTGGCAGTCAACATTTTTTTCAGTCACTAACTTTTCAACAAAATCCTCCAAAGCTTATTCTATACTGATTCAAAAGACTTTATCAAAACGATAAGTTTAAGAGAATATATTTTTTGCTGAGGTTTGGAGTCCAGATGAAGACTACAGAGAGAAAAAAAAACAAAAACCAAAAACATTGGTGCACTGAGTGTGCACTGATCAAACACACAATTCCATGGGACTGAGGAGAGGCTTAGACAGCTTTGACTTACACTGACAGTCTTTACAGAACAGTGCCAGTTGACAACCTCCTGCCTTATTTCATTTGGCAGCTTCCAGTATAGAAAAATTGACATCAGTGCACAGGATATCCCATTTCAGGTGAGCCAGAGGCATTTATGTATCTCCCCAGTCAGAAAGTTTCTCTGCTGTAGATAAGCAACTTCCAGCAGCACATGGAAAAATATTTGTTGCAGTGCATTTTATGACTTTTTGTTTTGAACATAGTTTTCAACCAAGAAATAAATTGAGCAACAGAAGTATATTCCAATTCTAAATGTAACAGAAAATGAAGTGACTAACACTAGAGGTATTTAAAAAATGTGCAGACGAGGCACTTCAGGACATGCTGCAGTGGGCATGATTGGGAGGGGGAGGGGGTTTGTTTGTTATTTTGTTTTATTTTGGGGTTTTTTTGTTTTTGTTTGGCTTGGTTTGTTTCAAAGGGCAGCTGACAATGGGTGCAATGATCTTAGATTTTTTTTCCAACGGTGATGATTCTGTGATTCATTAATTCAAGAGTTAAATACATTCAGAAAGCAGGTTTAGATGGTTACCAAGTTTAGATGGTTAAAATTTCATGACAACCAAAATCTTTCACTATATTTCATATGCTAAGAGAAGAAAAAATGGTGCTCAAGGACTGTCACTGCTTTAATGATGACACCTAAGACAGTGTCACTGTTGATCACAGCTTGCAAAATACTGTCAAAAATTATGATTAACACTGACGCTACCACTAATTCAGCAGTCTTTAACAGACTGTTCCTGGCATTGTACTGAATAATTATTAGAATCATGCAAGTACAAAATTCTGTACTGTGTAGCCAAGTTTGGGATCATCATGTGTTTTATGCTATGGTAACTTTTGTCACATTGTCATACAGCATCTGCCCGTTTTCCTGTATGTATCCAAAGTTTGAGCATTCTTCAGAATAGTCTGCTTAAAAATGAGAACAGCATGAGCTATTAAGATTCTTGACACCAGGCAGCTTTCAGCTTTGGTCAGGAGTAAGAAAAAGAAGCATATGCAATGTTGAGTTTAGTGGGTCTGGAAGACAGGGGAGTCATACAAGAACAATCTGATGTAGAATTTGGCAAATCTGGTAGAATATGGCTCAATATTACTTATCAATAAAGAAAGAATATCCAGTTTCATGGAATATGAAAACAGATTTCTCACCTTGCTCCAGCAATAAGCTCTTTTTGTCCTGGGTCAAATGTCAGCTGTGAGAAGTCCACAGCATCTTCTGCTCTGAACACATGCAACCAAGGGGCAATTTCTAAAAACAAGCAAGAAATACAATTAGATGTCATGTCATGTAGATGTCATGATGGTAGTACATCAGATACCCAACATTACATTTGCGTATACTGTGAAGCTGTATGTTTTCTCCATGTGGTCCTCCTGGGAAACCCAGGAAACTTTTACCACCCTACCATGTAATTTACAGTACAGGCCTGAAAAATATATAGAGCAGTTATTCAATACATGTCTGAATGAAGTATTCAAATTTTGGTCTGATTTATAAGCAAGATGTGGTTTTCCTCTCTAGGTAAAACTGAAAACACCACAGTACAACTGCAATTCAGTGGCACTTATTGAAGTGAAGTCAGATTAATTTTTCCTGTTGAGAACTCTCTCAACTTGACTTGGGGTTTTGGTTTTGTTCTTTAAAAAAGTGTCTGATTAAGTGGAAAATAATGAGAAAAACAAGTAATCTTGACTTTTCATCACTTTCACATAAAAAGGTTGGGACATGAGAGATGAAAAAGGAAAAATGCTTGACATTCATGGGAAATTTTAGGGGGTGTCTTCCCTGCACAAATTTAGTGTTATATAAAGCAGAGCAGATGAAAGAGCTGCTGAAAAGCACTAATACTAATTGTATTTCGAATATTAATACATTCCTATTTTGAAAGTTATGCAGACAAAAAGAACAGCAGACAAAATCCTTAAATATTTGCATTAATAGTAGTTATTTCTGCATCTGTATCACTACAGTGCAGCTATATGAACGCAAATGCTGTTCTGGGAACACAGAATTGTTTTTTTTTTAACACAGGCACATAGAATATGTGGAATTGGTATAATGATACAAATGTTTTCTTAAAATAAATGCAGTTGTACAAAAGCCTAATTCTCTGGAGTTTCTCAGGATATTGAAGCAATTTTTTTATTTTTTTTTTTTAAATGTCATCACAAAGCAGTGGTCCAGAAAGTATGTGAAAGGTGAGGAGGTCTATGTATGTGCTGAAAGTAGAAAGTCATTGGGTATAAGAATATTTGGATTAATAAACTGATAAAAGAAATATTAGAATTAATTATCTAAATGTTTAAGATTTAGGCAAATGGAAAACATCTTGAGAAAAGTGACTTAGGTAAGAAACAAGATGTACACCATGAGATAATTACTCAAAATTATCTTATACAGTGGAAAGATGGATTAACCAAAACTTAAATTGGGTAAATTGGACAGTTGGAAGAACTATCCTCAGGAGAGGAACAGGGACAGTCAGATAGAGTTGGATAGAACCAATTAGAAAGGGAAGATGAAATCCTCATAGAAGATAATTCGATGTATGTGGTCAGACTGTGAGGTCTTAAAAGGCACAGGTAAAATATGGGCTGGGCCCTACAGGTTGAAGTGTAATAAAATGACACTCTGACAGAACCTAAAGTCCAAACTCTTATTTACACTTGAGAGCTAAGACTGGATCCAGCCACACCCAGACTCCTCTCTGAGAAGGAATTTAGAAAGCAAAGGAATCCAGTTTGAACCTCACAACTTGTCAGAAAAATCTTCCTAAACTTTTCTTTAATGGTATGTATGGCACAAAGGGATGTGGAGCCTACCTATTTAAATACTATAAATGTGAAACAGTCAATGAAAAGACTAAAGATGGCCACATGGTCATGACAATTTAAAATCTTGAACCATAGCCCCACTTAAGAATGATGGGAGTAACATTGTGATACTGGTATCACTAGTTGCAGCATAAGTTGGCAACATCCATTTAACGTTCCTTTTTCTGTTTAAGATAATGTTGAGAAAAACCATATGTGTTTCCTGTTTCAGGATGATTTGTTGTTAATTTAAGTATTAAAGCTTTAGCATAAGTAGGTCATCTGCACCTAACGAGAATGCCCATGAGAAAATTTTAGTCTGTGTCAAAATTTGTTCAGCCACTGCAGGGAACCATAAGTGTACTTTCCAGAGGCTGTAATATCATCTACTTTGGAAAAACAGATGGAATCAGGCAGTAGAATCACTTGGGTGTCAGAAAACAAAACTGTGCATTTTTAATGACAGCTTTTACACATCTGGGCAATTTCAGGCCTGTAATGCCAGTTTGTACATGTTCTACAGAACCTGCAGCTAAATTCACTGTGGATTCCATCTGTACTGGTTGAGTTCCCAAATCAAGATCTGAACACCAGACTGGAAAGGGGATTGGGCCATATATTAGATAACTGATTACAGCTGCCATCAGCTACTACTACAGAAGCTGTGCAAAGAATCTAGCAGGATTATGTAGGAGGGGGGAAAAAACATACGCATACACCTATATATGTTATAGGCCTGTGTAGCCTTACATATACTTATTTATCTGTTTGTATAAATATATATATGTATAAATGTAAAAGGCTAGAAGCACAAGCTCAAAAGAGGAATTTCTTAGGTTTTTTTGTACTTGATTTTGCAACCTTAACTGTCTCAGCAAGGCCCAGCAAAGCTTCAGGGGGCAGCAAAAGCAGCTGATTAAGACCATTTCCAGGCTTTGTGGGAGGGGGCAGGGGCTAGGCAAGGCAAGGCAGGCACAGGCTAGAGAACAAGATGAGAATAAAGACTTGCTAACAAATCTCTCTGAAATCTGATTCCTCTCTGTCCTTCCAAAATACAAGTCAGTTCATCCTGCCTTTGTAGCAGCACTCAGTAGAGCTCTTGCTTGAGGGGATAAGGTCAGCATGAGCAAACAGCACTAGAAGTGGTTTTGGTTTTGAGCAAACATTCTGAAACTGCTTTTCACAGCTACAATTCTGCAATAGGTCTGTAAAAAAACACAAACAAGAAATCTAGCACCAAACAAATAAACAAACAAAACAAATAAAAGAGACAAACAAACCCCTTATTGGTGAAATCATGTTACACTACAGAAAATTTTTGTCACTAAATCAACAGAATAATTAGATTTCCTTTCATCTGAATAGAAGAATCTAGCAGAAAAATCTCAGGTGAAACAAGACCTTTCAGTTCTATTATTAATTATCTCCTTAGAGTAAAAAATGCGTAAGAAGATGTTAAAGGTCTATAAATGACTTTACCATGAATTTTCAATTAAATGAAAATTGATAAGCAATAATAATTTCAATTTAATAATCATTTTCAGGTAGATGCAACATGACAAGCTTTACAAAATAACACAGCTGTAGATTTTGTATACTACAAGATCACCCTAAATAAAAGTGTAAGTTAATTAAGGTCGCCTTGACATGTACTGCCTGCTGATCACAGGTCATTTCCAATTCTAACCCTCTCCTTTTCCTGGATTCCCCTCCCTTTCCTTTGCTCTCAGTTTTTGTGATGCACAATAGAATACCCAGCCCTTCAGCAACTTCTCTCTTCTTATTCCTGGTACTGGAAACACTTCCCCAGATACACCTTCAACCTGGATTTTTTATCCATTTTAAAACTAAGTGTGCATTCTGCAGACATCAGTCTCAGACTTAAGCTCTTCGTTAAAAACTAAACTATTGTATTCATGCATTCAATGCCAACAGCTGGTCTCCAACAGACATTGGGTCCTTTTGATACATTCAAGATACCCTTAGCAAAAAAGTATTAATTCCTTTTTTATTTTTTTTTTTTTTTATAAAACATTCCTGAAAGAAAATGCACATTTTCTCATGGAACTGACAGACATTGAAGAGATTGGATTCTGAGAAAGCTACAACTCTTTCTGACATGCTGATGGGTTTCCTGGGCGTTTCAGGCGTCAGGGTTTTTTGGGGTTTGTTTTGGTTTGGGTTTTTTTGGTTTTGTAGTAGTTTAATACAAAGTTTGCCAGGGTTCATAAACCTGTGGCAAAGCAAATGCATCGAAGTCCCCTCAGCTCCTAGGAAAGGTCAAGGAAGTCTTCTAAAGAGCTCATGACTAATACTCACACAAAAAATGAGTGTCCTGAAATCTTGTCTCACTTTGACCTTAAATTTAGTATCTGCCCAACAGGCCATAGCTTGCTTGTTTTATGTTGTCCAAGGACTTGCCAAGGGCTGAGCTCTACACTTCTGTGCAAATGAAACAGGAAAGTTTTTGCAACCGAAGTTTATTATTCATCCCTTCAAAGTAGAGCTACAGTAAACAGTAGAATAAATTAAGAAATTACTAATAAGGAATAGAGTGGTATGTTGAGAACTGATTTGACAATTTACCTTGAATGGTAAATTAGATGGTAAAAGACAATAAAGACCAATTTCATTAAAAAATTAACAGATACCAAAAATTTCAGTAGTGTCAATGTTTATGGTATATGTAGGATGTAATACCTCATGCCATGGTGTCCTTATTGAAAACAGTGAGCACAAAGTTAAAAATGCACTCAGTATCACCTCACCTCCAAACTGTGTTAGTATAATAATGATAATAATACCACCATAGTTGACAACTAACAGATTTGCAATATTAACAGAAGTCTCTGGGTGGCATCAGTACAACAAATTCACTAATCCTATAATAAGAAAATTAAATTTTAGTATCAGATATTGATGTTGGTTTATAATTAAATTTGTCCAATGTAAGGATGATACAATAATCCCCATCTTCCGAAAGTTGTATAATGATTTTAGCCTTAGATCTTCTCTTCCTGTGCTACTCAAGTTACATTACTACCCTCTTCAAAGGCAGCAAGCCAATTCAGAAGTCTCCACAAGGATGTGCTACGTAGACTCCATTACATCATCCTCACTGCCCTGGCTACAGCCTCATTAATCCCAGGGGAATCTATTAAGTGAGGTGTCATGGATGGCAAGAGGGGATCCACCCGTTCACTCATTCAGTTTGCCCAGTTTTTGGACTACCTGCAACATTTTTTCTTTAAGGACACAACTAAGTGCACTTGTAAACTCTCTGCTGTGATGCTTCAGGACTCTATTGTCTCTAATTATTTCAAAAGCAGAACTGGGAAAGAACTATTTTTTTCAGTAATTTCTGTGTCATCTGTGCATATAAATTTAGTGTCTTGGTTAAGTCCTCATTTTAAAATTCCCATTATAATATAAATATATCTATTAATAATAAATTCACTCAGAACAACTTCAGGAAAACAAGTATTGCTCTCTGCTGGGGAAAAAAGAGAAGAAAAATGGCATGCCAGAGCCTGTTGCATCTTTTATGATTCACTTCTGTCTATATTTTTTTCTTACATTTCCAATCACCAGTCTTTTCTAGGTCTTTCAGTGTATTCTCTCCTCACAGAAATGCACTGAACACACCCTACTGCTAAGTCATTGACTCACTGCAGATAAAAGGAAAAAAGTAGCAGAGATCAAGTGAAGAAAGGAGATAGGTACAAATACTATTCCACAGGTTTTAGCAAAAAAAAAAAAAAAAAAAAAAAAAAAAAAAAAAGAAAAGAAAAGAACTCCATCAGGACAGTTCAGTCAAAAAATGCAAAGAATGGCTGTACTACTTCTGAAACCCACCATAATTTACCCCTTCTTGTCCAAAAGGAGCTGAGGCTTAATCTGCCAACAACATGACCTGTTTTTCTAGGGCTTACTCAAGGCACACGCTGCTCAGCATTCATGTACAACCCACTCCATGTTTTAAATACTTTTGAGCAAGGTTTAAAAAAAATGAAAAGTTAAGTAACAGGAAGAAAGCTATAGTTTCAAACATATTTTCAAGGTGAAAATATACAGGTATTTCTTTTCTTCTGATGAATTTCTGACAACAAAGGTGCAAACAGACTTCTTGCTCAGGCATCGTGCTACTACCTCATAAACTCCTACTAGCAAACTACCTCATATACTCCTTGGGACTGCAGTGCCATGAAAGTTCCCCACAGCTATGGTGGTTCTATTTTGGGAACATAGCATTTAAACCTATACAAATGAAGGTTATTCTTTATATCTTTGTAATGTCATCCTTTACATATTTGTACTTAGTGTACATTTCTGTAGTTACTTAATGACTTAGTAATTCTTTACATATTTGTACTTACTTTGGACAACACTCTTCTATTACCCCAGCCTAGCACTGTTGCCAAACAGGCCAGAATGTTTTTTTCCCTATGGGTAAATTCCTGTTGAATGCATTAATCATGACATCATTAAAAGTGTCATTTATTTTGAGAAAGCCAAGCAAAGAAAAGACAAGCAAATAATAAACAAAAAAACTTATCTGACAAATATGGTAAGTACAGCAAGTATTTTTTCCATTTCTCTTGCAAAGAAGACTCATTCTAGGAGTAAGAAGTACCCCTGCAAAAACAACATACTAGTTATACTCATCTAAAAATCTAAACACATACATCTGCCCTGCTACTTGCTATTCTTCCATAAGGGCTATAGTAGAAGCTGCAAACTTTGAAGACAGCAGCTCATTGAAAGGAGAAGGCCTTCCTGTTACAGGATGCTTTTCTAAACCATGTAATTTCAGACATATGCTTTCTATATGCAACGGTATGTTGGCAGGTCTGCTTTCAGGACTGTAAACCTCCTTAGCTTTATGATCGTGGCTGCTTAGGAAGGTTGTCTTGAGGAACTGTGCCACTAAGGTGACTGTGCCTTGACCATGCTGCAGAATGCCCACAGGAGGTCTGGGAAGAAGCCCACAGGGAGATACTGCAGGGTGCTTGATGCCTCAGCTGTGCATGGAGACTCCACACAGGGATGCAAAGCCCGGGAGGGCTGGATCTAGATACAGCCTGGAGTTAACACTGTGGGCATTCTCCAACACTTTTTGCATGGTTCCAATCCTGGCCTCCTTCAGCATACATTTCAGAGGAAGAAAAAATAATTATTTATGCTTCTTGCAGTACTAGAGTCTGAAGATAGTGCTGGTATTGCATTTTCATCTCAGACTTGCTTCTTATGTAAAAGGAACAAGAAAACATCCAAGTAATCTGACCCTTAGGTTCCAAGCACATTTATACTCCACCAGGATGAATTAGAGGCCAGGGAGGTGCCTTTTATAAATTTTTAGTACACCAGAAGGACAAAGCACTGCGTTAAGAACCTTTGTCAAATAGACAAACAAGAAAAAAGCAACTCTAAAATTAAAACTTAACAGAAAGCAACAAATCTCTTCTAAAAATACAGGAAAAGCCAAGTCAAGTCCAGCCAAGTGTGCCAGTGACATTCATGTTACTGAGATTAGAAAGTAGTTGGCACTTTTTCATATATAAGGTATAAACATCCAGATGTCAAGGCTAAGGAGGGTCATGGATGCAAGAGATCTAAGTCTTTGCTACCAGAAGGTTCCAATAATCTAAATGGTGTACACACAGGATGCAGACAAAAGCATGCAGAGAAAAGTACTTGTTCAAAACCAGAAAGATAGCATCAGCTGCTAAGACTTAATGTTTCTCTAAAATGAAAGGATTAGGACATACCAATCTGTGACAATATTCAGTATTGCATTTTAATGAAAAGGCATTCCATATAGCCCTTACCATACAGAACATATTTATACCAGGGCTGTATAAACCACTGACTTTAGTAATACAGTATTAAAAGTATGTGGATATCATAACTGGGAAACAGAACATGTATATATAGTAGATAATCCCTAATATTTAATAAAATTGAAAATTAAAATTATTTATTATAAAAAAATAAAAGTGTTTTTATCTGGATAATACCTTAAATACTATAGTCATTCTAGTAATTGGAAATTAATTAAACAGTAATTACTATTCAGTTTCTAAAACAGGGATCCCAAAAGATACAAGAAAATAAAACAATTTCTTCCCACAAGGAAAAAAAAACTTAAAAATTATTTAGGCAGTGTTAGCTAATGCAATCCAATCCTCTATAAAAGAAAAGATGAAGTTATGACTTTTCCCAGTATGATTAAATCAGCTACCACAAACTAAAATATTCCTCTTTTAAGTCTTACCACACTACATTTGGTTTCACTTTGCAAACACGAAAACATGTCAGATCTTCATCTGGAGTTCAGAGCTTAAAAAAAAAAACAAAAAAACAAAAAAACAAAAAAACAAAAAAAAAACAAAAAACAAACAAAAAACCCAAACAAACAAACAAAAAAAAAACCTCAAAGCTACAGCTCTCATTCACGATCCAATATTCTGGAGGTGTCTTTAGATCACAAACAGGGCAACTACATTCCTTCTAGTATGTAACACAACTTAACACAGTTGTGAAGCTTTCCCTTCTGTCCAAAGATAACTGCAGAGGTCAAGAAATAAACATGTAGCTCTAGCCTTATCTAGAAGCTCTCTCAGCCCCCTGAGCTTCTCTCTGCTTCAAATCATCTGTAATAAAACAAACCCCAAGACCATAAACCTCTTGACATTTTCCACAAAGTTCACTACCTGCTTATTTGGCCTTCATTATTTAAACAACAATTACAGCTTCAGAACCATTTTGGAGGCAATAAGGCAGTGCTATAATTTATTATTAATGGTGAAAATGGAAAATAAAGCACACTTAAAGCATCTGTTTCTTGACTCTAAACATGTGAACTTGAATTTCTTCCTTAAGCCTACTGCAAGCTTACTTCCTTGTACTCAACTCCTCACATCTTCCATTGGTTTTCTCATTAGGCACAGAGCCACCACCTTTACGGTTTGCCTGCTGCTCTCCAAGCAGGGCAGGAGCAGCCACACTATTTTCCCTGCCCTGATTCCACAGACCCTGTTTTTGCAGTCTGCTCGAACCACCAAAGTCTCAAGATCTGAAGTCCAGCTTGCATTCCTCTTTGCTTTGTCATGCCAGAGATTCACCATCTAGAACTACGTATTTCTGCATTCTTACGTCTGTGCATATGTCTGTTACTGGGATAATTAAAGAGAATTTGGGTTCTGACTGTCTGTGCCCTCAGGGAAGAGACAGTAACATCTGCTGCAATGACTACTTATTTCTTATTTTTCAGAACAAGGGCTTTGGATTGTTTATGCTTCATTGTTCAAACACACACACTGCATACAAATACAAGACAGTGTAAGGAAAAATTACTGAACCCCCACCTAGATGAAAGTGGTTTCTGTGCTACAAGCACAGTTTTTATATTCTCAGAATCACTTTTGAGTTCTACAGAAATTATGCAGTGACAAGGTATCAGCCATGATATACAATTACAGTCCCTTTGAGTTTTTCATTCTCTCATCCACAGAAACATCATGAAACTAGAGCCCCAGATCATTCCAGAAAACAAAACAAACAAAAAAACCCACACACAGACAAGAAGAAAAAAATAAAAATAATTTTAAAAACCAACAAAACTTACTTTGCAAATTTACTCTACCCAGCTGGAAGAGATCTGATTAACAATTCCCTTCCCCATTCAAAGGAAAAAAACTCTTGATTCAAACATGGCATACCTGATGTTATAATATTTTTAAATTATACAGCATCAGCCATTTGATGATAGAACTGTCTTTAAAAATAACAACTAAGTATTGATAGCAATAGTTTAAGCTGCCAAGAATTGTGCTTAAAAACTTCCAGTTGCCTGGTCTTGGTAAGCCCAGAGCTGAAATAATCCTGGTCTGCTTTAAAGCAAAAGGCCTACCAATCTCTACTAACTGCTCAAACTATGAAACATAAAAATATAATGCCAGCAGACCATCATGAAGAAGCAAATAAAAATTAAGCAAAAAGGAGAAGGGAAGAGCCAAAACTGAAGCATCTAAGTTTGGGGGTGTCAGTCCCAGTCCCTGTGATGAATTTAAATGCAACACAGACTCATGTTCATCTACTTTCAGACTGCATTCAGCTGTCATTCTTACTCCACTTTGTCATTGCACACATCTGTTCTCCTGATTTTGTAATGGAATATTCATAACTATCAGTCTGGACGACATCACCTTGACATAAAGTCAAATCCAGTGCCATAGAAACACAATAGGGATTGCAATCTGCCCTCTCCACTATCTTATCTATAAAAAGCTGCTCTCCTCCGGGTCATCATTAAACTTTGTTTTCTTGAAGCTGCCAGAAACAGATTTAGCAACCTCACTATTCTTCATCCTGGCTGTACAACAGATAGGAAATCAGGTGCAGCAGATGCTTAGAGAAGAAAACAAACATAAGAAAGGATTTCCAGAGGCGGAACACCTGGAGAACAAGAAGACAGACTTCAGGTGTCATGATTGTAAAAGCAACAAAGGAGTCACCTTCATTACCTTTTAGGATGAGTCTCCTGTATATAAGTAAAAAGCTTAACATGCAGTAGAAAGAGGAGGTTGGGTAGGAAGCAAAGGCATCTGAAGGACCACTGGAAACTACTAAAACCAATTTATTCTAGCAAGCTACATGTGATGGGAATGGTTTACTTATAAACACACATACACTTTTGAGCAAAGGAGCTGGCATCCAGGCTAGAAACAAAACAGACAAACTTCACAGTTGAAAACAAACAAACAAACAAACAAAAATCCAAACACCAAAAACCAAACCAAAACTAAATACTAAAACAGCAATAGTTTTAAGATTAAAGGTGACAAGAAGCCTGTCATCAGATTAGAAGAAGATTGAAGTAGAGATTGGATGATGACATATAAGGCGGCACAACAAGGTATAAAACATTAAATCATAGACAATGCAGTGTTAATGAAAGTTGCTGAAGCAAACGTTCAGAGAGTTTAAAAAAAAAATAATTCAGAGAATTATTTTCTACAGCACCAAAGGGAAAAAAGTCACACGCTTCAAGAGACAGGGAAGCCTGAGGAAAGCAGTAGTATGGAAAGACTTTTATGACCAATTTTGATAGAGGCCATGGAGAGAAAGGCAAGAAGAATGATGAGAACACACTGAGCAGAAGTCAAAAGGAGAAGGAAACCTCAGGGAAACACAAGAATTTATATCCTCCAACAGTCTTACTTTCCTTCTGATTTAATATCCTTTTTCCATCAGCTGCTTGTTCAAGATGGCCCAGGAAAAAAAGGTATATGAAGCCTGCTGCAGACAGCACTGGTATTATCACTCAAGTCTTAATATTATGTCTCTATACATTGTCCAAAAAGGACAAATGGCTTAAACCCAAACCACAGTCTTTTAATAGCAGAAAAGGGGGAAGAGAGAATGCAGAAAGCTAATCAACATGAGATATAACATAAAATAATATAACAAAACAGGAGTGTGAGAATTCAGAGGACAAAGAAAAAAACTATCAGTAAACATAGAAAGATAAACCAAGAGGACTTTCATCCAATTTACACTGCAAATCACCTTGCAGGCCAGCTTATCCATTCTTCAGGGTAGGGAATCGTTCAGCAGGACAGAGAGAGATGAGTGCACTACTATAATAAGGACTTTTTCTGAGCTATGAAAACTATGCCATGAAGCTCAGCTGTGTTTTGACATGTGGAAATACGACTTGCTGCACATGCCCATCCCCACACTAGTGAAAGATTTATTTTTCCAGTCAAAACCCAGTAACTCCTCACCTCAGTAAGCACAAAACCCATATGGCTCTTCCCAGAGAGTGCAGCTCCCCCTTCCCATTACCAGCTCTGGCCTCTGCACTGCCACTGCCTATCTTACCATACGTGACACAGAGGGATGGACTGACCACATAACACACTTGATATCCTCAGGTATACCCCCTTTTCAGAGACACACAACCTTTCACATTTTAACACTTACACGCTGAGTTTGGCAGCAGACACAGGGTTCATTTGGAAGGAAATCATAGTGTATAGTTTTAGGAAAACAGTATTTGGACACAGAGTTCCGTAAAGAAACATGCTCAATTTTTTTTTTTTAAATGTATTGTAGGGAATAAAAGCATAAAGCCAACTGCCTATAGACAGCTATAATAATGATGTTATTTACATGGGAAATACCTATGTTTTAACTAACAAGACCTTGTTTCTAGAACTGATGGTCTTGCAATGACACATTCTTATTTATGTTGGCATATGAACATACTAAGCTTTTTCATTTATGTTGCTTTAGCATAATATGATTTCTTGATTCTATCAATTCTGCCCAAAACTATAACTCACAAAATATTCTCAGATCTGAAGATATTCCATGCAAAAAATCCAAAGACCAACAAAACAAGTCATATTGCAGCACAGAGGGCCTACAGGGTAGTCTGACAGTAACTTTGGTAAGAGCTGGGATCCAAGACTTCAAAGGGGAACACACTCCCCACCTCTCTCACTCCCCCACCACAGAAAACAAAAACATGCCCCCAAGCCAAAAAAAAAAAAAAAGAAAAAAGAAAGAGAGAGAAAGCAACAAGCAGTAAAAAAGAAGAGGAAAACCCACAATCCTTCAAATAACAGAATAGCATTTCTCTTTAAAGAAATTCTTTTTTTTTTTTTAAATGGGCACTATTAATGTCTAAGTATTTGTCATTTTTACCAACTACTTTAGTCCATTTACTGTAGACATAGTTGTAAAATAGTGAAGTCCTAATTCTCCGAATTATTTTGTCCATAGAACCTTCAGAGCAAAACCCGAAGTGAGCACTGCAAATGAAAAGACAAGTTTATGACAACTTAAAGTGTCATCTCACCTGAATGTGACAGATTGCCATGCAGTAAGTTAGTACCTACCATGTTCACTTTACACAAAATGAGCTGCTATTAGGCATCCCATAGTCTTGTCAATAGCAAACAAGAAGTGCCACTGAAGGAAGACACAAAAGAAAACTTGAAAAAAAAAAAAAAATCACTTTGAAGAACCACTGACTGCACTTCTCTATTTCCACTCATCCTGTCAAATAAAAACAAAGTATCAGAAGTTTATAGAAGAAATTAATGGGGGAAAGGAAAAATTAACAAATGTTTTTCTTCCACACCTATAAGATTCCTGGAAATTGTAGAGTTCCAGAAAAGGCTCAAGGGTGTGCTAAGGCTTTCCCAAATCTCTCAGTCAATACAGAAGCCAGCAGAAGGTGATATTCAGTGACAAGCACTAGGGACAGCAGGTTCCAGCAAGTGAGTGCAAGATGTGCCCTGTAAATGCTGCACAGAACCTGGAAGGGAAGACCACTGGAATAAGTTTTTCCAGAAATTTAGTCACTTCAAAGTATGAAAACAAAGTTGCCCAGGGTCAGAAGGCCACTAACTGCAACTGTCACCATCTTTCATGAACTAGCAGTCTGGGTTACTGCAAGAAGTAACTGAGGAGAACTGATTTAAGGAGTTTTCTTGCAAAATATAGAGCTTTGGTGCTGGTCCTTCTGCGAGAGGCCAGGCAGGCTGCCCAGTTAGCCCCTCCAGCACTGAAGTCCACAGGGCCACCTCCTCCACACAGCAGCACTATTCAGTCCTGCCTGGCTGTGACCACTGTGCAGCCATGATCTCTGGGAAGAGCTGGGCACAAATGTGCTACACTAAGACAAGTTACACCTCTCTGCTACACCTCAGAGATCATCAAGTCCAACCCTTGATCCACTACTGCTGCAGTTACCAGACCATGGCACTAAGTGCCACATCCAGTCTCTTTTTAAATATCTCCAGGGATGGAGAATCCACTACTTCCCTGGGCAGCCCATTCCAATGCCGGATCACCCTCTCCGTAAAGAAATTCTTTCTAATGTCCAACCTAAACCTCCCCTGGCACAACTTAAGACCATGCCCTCATGTCTTGCTGAGAGTTGCCTGGGAAAAGAGACCAACCCCCACCTGGCTACATCCTCCTTTCAGGAAGTTGTAGAGAGTGATGAGGTCTCCTCGCAGCCTCCTCTTCTCCAGGCTGAACAGCCCCAGCTCCCTCAGCCTCTCCTCATAGTGTCTGTGCTCGAGTCCCTTCACCAGCTTAGTTGCCCTCCTTTGGACCCACTCCAGGACCTTGATATCCTTCCTGAACTGAGGGGCCCAGAACTGGACACAGTACTCAAGGTGTGGCCTCACCAGGGCTGAGTACAGGGGCAGAATCCCTTCTGTGAACCTGCTGGCCACGCTGTTCTTGATACAGGCCAGGATGCCATTGGCCTTCTTGGCTACCTGGGCACACTTCTTGGCTACCTGGGCACACTGTTGGCTCATGTTCAGCATGTGGCAATGCAGGCCCTGAGGAGGGAGGAGAACCAAATTCAAGTGAACCAGTGTGAAGATCATGCATACAGATAAAAGACTGCACATAAAAGTTTTGCTAAATGTAGTTTACACGGTGCCAGATGATTTAGAAAAAATGAATACACTTCATTAATGCCCTTTCCCAGAGCGTAGATCAGTAGAATACACACATGGACCACTGCCAAAGGGTATACCTTAAAAAGTTCATGAAAATCTAAAACACTCTCTGGTGGAAAAAAAATAAAATAGAGAAAAGTTAATGTAATATCATACTTCTTCTTGTTGATAGATACACCAAAACTTCTACAAGATGACAGAACTACAGCTGCTTAGGAGCTCTATTTCTTGGCTGTTGATCTGTTTCTTTAAAATATCGCAGCTTGGATGTTTTACCAATTTTCAGTAAAAATGCCCATCTCTATTAAAAATACATCTCTTTTGAAGAAAAATAGGGAAAAATATATATATACATAAAAAATTAATCTGCCTGCAGCTAGTGGAAAGTGGCAGGAGCCTCTCACTCATTCTGTTGCTTCATTAATAGCTGGGAAAATTGACTCTCCAAACTTCCACATTAGGGCAAAACGAAAGAAATCAGCCATTGAAAGGTTCACAGGACATGTCTATACAACTTACTAGCCACTGCAGTCACTTATGATCTTCTATTATCAGAAATGTATTAAAATGATTAACATTCTCTCATGGTCCAACACGTGGCTGGGATGCCAAAATAACTGTAAATTGATGCTTGCTTTTAAAATATGATCATTTACACGTATACACAAAAACGAGTTAGCTGGTATACAATTACTCTGCTTAGAGGATTCGGTCCCTGCCATATCCAGGGTTTTATGAGAAAGCAAGTCACAGTCACTGGATGATATGGGAAAAAAGCAAGGAGATACTATCCTTCAGTCTTCAAAGCCATAATTTTTAAAATTAACTATAAGCAGTTCTCCGTTGCCATTACCTGGCGTTTAATCTCTTGTACAAAAGCAAAGGCAAACCTGATTTGATACAACTGGTAGAGGAACTCTTTTTGTCCTTAAGAGGGACTGGGTCTTGGTATATTTTCATCATAGTCTCATCAGCTAGACAATATCTCATAATCAACTTTCCTTCATGTATAAATCATCTTTATTTAAAGAAAAACCCATAGGAGGACAGGTGATGGCATATACCTCAATCCCACTGCTGAAGCTGGCATGAAGTCTTTACAGTGCATTTTCGAAAACCATTGCAAAGAGAAGGAAAAAGTAACAAAACCTGAGTGCCTTAATAGTAGACAGCTATTAGTTTAAACAGTTGCTTGCAACACGATAATGCAAAAGAGAAGAGAACACAAACAAAAATAAGTTCATACACCATATAGCTTTCATTCAGCCCACATGCTATTTCCTTTTGGCACATGTTAAGTGCAGGCACTCCATATACAAACCACATGATATGATAAAATGAGCAAAGCAATGTACTGTGTCTGTATTATTTTGACAAAGATAAAGTGAGGGAATTCTGTGGTGGTTAGACAACAAGGTTAAGAAAATAAATTTCTTAGGATTCCCAAACCAATGAAAAAAAAAACCAAAAACCTATGCTATTTTTCCTTTCTGGTTAACCTCAAGCAGAAATGAAGGGTTTATGTTAATTTCTTCTATGGATTTAGACATGTTATTTTGGAGAATGTTTATTCAAGAGATAACTTCTTTACAGCACAGCGTGTATTTAAAATATCACTAAATACAGTTTCTAAAATTATATCAAGTGATTCTTTTTTTGTTGAGGCAGCACAGCCTTAAATTCTGTTTATAGGAGAATAAAAGAATGAGACTTGCCCTAGAGCAGATGATCTCAGTCAAACCGTAAACATCCATTAAGCCAAGTTCACAACTACACTTTATTTCTGATAGAAAGGCTAAGAAATTTGACTTTATGCAGGTCAAGTGCAGGACAGTAAATAATTACAACTCCACACCTGAAATTGCTGTGGGGTCAGGTTTTTTTCCAGCATACCCTCATACACCATTAAGCTACTGGGATGGACCCTTCAGCTCTACCTCATGGTTGGGGCCTGTCTACAGCATGAGTCTTCAACTGAGTGTGCAACTTTTGAAAGGTCTGACAGTTTTGAAGTTCAGCAAATGGGGGAGTGGAACAAAGTGCCACTGTAACTACTTTTAGACTTCTGTTTTGTTTCTTTGAGTCATGAATGAAATATCAGCTCCCCAGAGAGCTCCCACAGAGGTTTCGTAGAACAAGCAACTAAGTGCTTTAAAACCTATGGAAACACTTAAATAAACATTAACACTACTCAATTGGTTTGCTTTGGTTTTTGTGTAAGAATAGTTCAACTTCTATAAACAGTCACTGTTTCTCACAGGCATCATATTTTTCTAACCAGTTTGTTTATGACTTATCCTACCCAGATGAAAATTAGTTTCCCCAACTTTTTCTAACCACTTAGGGTAAACAATTCACTTTATTATATAGAGTGTTTTCCAAGAAGAAAGTAGAAAGGCCATCAGTAAACCCTTATACACTTTACAGAGCTATCATTTCATATCTACATATGAAAGCATATCCAGATAAAATAAAATCTAATAAAACTGAAAATTGTAAGGCTCTGTCTTTAATGACTAGCTTATTTCAGCCCTTTTTCTTTAACTCTTGAGTTATTTCAAGCATCAATATACTTATTTACACATTGTAAACATATGGAAGTGGATGCAAAGAACAATAATTTCATACTGAGTCTCTATGTGTCCATTCCCTCTCTTGCATCTTGTTTCCTTGCACCAAATTCTCTAAGTTGCACTCAATTCAAAACCTTTTAACTGCAATGCTTCTATGGGCCTTATGCTATCATAGCTGATGAATCCTCAGTATATGCATGTAACATATGCAGACTTTTTTTTTTTAAAGCCTGAATTTCAGACTACGCATCACCACAGTTCGTCCCTTTATGGCAAACACTAAACTGCAAGTGATCAGGCTTATCCTGTCAATCCATGCCATACTTAGAGGTCTGCTTTTATACAGATCTGATCTCTGTGATAGTATTTTACCAACTTTAAACAATTAGAAAAGGAAATCTGCAGCTTCCAAGGAAGGCACAAAGTGCCTTATTCTAATCTAGGGAAGGCCTATGACAACAGACTTAAAGTTGAAGTGTTTTCAGATCTAGAGTAGGCATTCTTAACTGTTATAGCTTCTGGGAGACAGAAGAGGTGTGTTACGAATTCCTAACATTAATTACACAGATAAACAAGTTAAAATGTCATTATTGGTGCTATGTATGAAAACATAAAATGAAAGATATTTTTAGATCCTGTGAAAAGCTTCTGAAAGTATTATGCATCTCCCCTTCTCCCCTGCTTCTGCAGCTTCTCTTCCCTCCTCTAATGGAAAACAAAGTATCTGAGTAACAATTCTCAACTGCTTCTCAAATACTTGCCATTTGATATCAGGAGATATATTGTGGTCTTTTAGTCAAAACTACTTAGTTGGGAAAACCAGTAATAAAATAGTATATGCCTCTCTACAAAATATAGTTTGGCAGAATCATCACCTAAACAAGCACCTTTTGGTGGGCAGTGGGAAAGAAAGCAAGCTCTTCCAGGAGATACACTCCCTTTCCATATTTCACTTTGACAACCCCTGGGGACTACTTTTTTCTTTTTATTTGTTTTTTGCAGTTGTTCATCCACACTCAACACCAGACTCTCACTCCATTAGTTTTATTTGATAGTTTATACTCCATCTACCATGCCTCTCAAAGGAAGACAAATCAAGTAAGTACATTGCTATTTTGGCATACCACAAACTATTAAAAAAAAAAAAAAAAAAAAGCTTTCGTCAGTTATAAATAAAACAAGAGTTGATATCTCTGTAAAGTTAGTAGTGAGTTTACAAGCTTTAAAGTACCAGCCACTCAATACCACTCAGACTTGGCTGTTGTTCAGTATCCCACACAGCATTCAGCTCTGTGGATCTAATATTATTATAAGCTTACTTTGCAAAATAGGGTATTAATGTAACATTCAAATTAAAGGTTCCATAGCTGTTAGGAATTGATTTGAGGACTCTGTGTTGGTCTAGCAGCACTTATGTCAATAGATAAAGAAGGCATTTTCTTATAGGCACTCCTGAAGTCACGAGGAATACATAATAAAGTGCAAATATCTTTCTAAGATTAGTTGATGATTTCCAACAGATTACTGTGGTGAGCATGAACTACAGTTTGTCAGAATATTTTTAAGTGAAAGAAAACTTTTCCATGATATGTTAGGTTGTAATAAGCTAAGGTATGTCATGAATATTCACTGACTGATGGTACTTTTACCACAAAGATAAAGGGAGTTTGGAATCAAACATTTTACTAAATCTCGTATCACATAGCTGACAATAAATGCTTCTGTACGATTGTATTTCCCGCACATTTACAGAAAAAGGAACTAACTGGGACACTATCTCTGGTTATTCGAAAGATGCAACTGAAACAAGATTACAGGGGAGGTCTCTGTTCCCAAAAAGTCTTAACATAGTAACTTTTAACTGGAAGGACATAGAAATTAAAAATTACAAAGAACAATAATTTTCCAAAAGGGAGCATCATGCTAAATTCAAACTACCCTCCTACGTGGTAGCTGGCTGAGATTCATAAGCATTATGAACATTCTTAATCAACGTTTAGGATGTTTGACTGGTGATGACTCTCTATTATTTGTTTTTACAGTTGCATGTACAAAAACAAAGTACATGCAGTGATTCCTTAGTTTGTGAAATTAAGCTGTTAAGCACCAGAATTTTAACTGTGCTGCTTTAATTTACAACATTGCATGTGTGTTTTAAAATAAAAATAACTAAATTATACACACAACATGAATATTAAAAAAATATATATTTAAATCATACTATTTAGTCCACCAACATGAGAGAAACAAAGGTCACTCCTTCACAATGGACTGATGGTTTGCTCTTCCCAGGTACAGAATGTAATCACTTCATTTCATTTTTCAGTGAAAGAGAAAGGGACAGCTGGTACCACTACTGTTACTAAGCCACTAAAATGCCAGAACAAAAATACTTTCTGTAGAAAGCACAACTTTATTTTCTCTAACTTTATGAAAAGAATGGAAACAAATCTTTTTTCAATTAAAATTCAATAAATACTAGTTCATTGGAACAAAAAAATTACACATGTGCTTTCTTAGAAAAACAGGAGGAATGCACTATGTAATATAATACATCTTAATCCCTCCATCCTCATAGCTACAAATTATTTGGAACTTGCTCTAAGTTTCAACACTAACGGAAAAAACTCAATTCAAATAGACAAAAAGATCAGGTAAGTCATTAAATGCCTCAGGTTTTTACAGAAAACATCCTCCAAGTGTTCTTCACCTTGTTCCAACTGCTCCTCAGCAGTCAGTCATAATACTGAAGATGACAGCCACACGTATGACTGGCCTGGCAGAGCATGGAACTCATGGTGGAGCTCCAATCCAAAAAGACTGTACGCACGAGGTGTCAGCAGGGGAAGGGGGATCAAGGAAGAATTTAGAAACACCACCATATGGGCATAGAAGGATTACATCAGGTTAAGCAAAGTTCAGTGGGAGTTAAGACTTACATTGAAGTCAGGGGCATGAAGAGCAGCTCCTACTGCTACCACAGTAATGAAAAATCAAGCAGGGAAACTCCAAGTCCTTTGCTGCATTGGGTGGGGGATCCAGTGCTGGCAGACACAGGTAATACTGAGGGACTCAGTACCTCCTTTGTTTCAGTCTCCACCAACAAGGTCACAAAGCCATCTGCTGTTACTGAAATGGTTCAAGAACTACCAGCAGTAGATGTGACCTGACTTGGGGATGACTTGCAAGATCTCAAGCTACGTAAAAATCCATGGGATCTGACAACCTTAATCCAGACACCAAGAAATCCAGCCTCTCTTCATCTCTGAAAAATCACAAAGATGAAGGAAGGTCCCCAGTAGCTGCAGGAAAACAAATGTGGTAACTACAGCCCAGTCAAGCTCATTCAGTTCCTGGAAAAGTTATGGAGTTAGTCCTCTTTTAATGTACTTTTCTGCACATATGGAGGAGAACAAGGTGACTGAGAACAGTCAGCATAGATTTGCCATAGGTAAATAATTCCTGACCAAACTAGTTGCCTTCTGTAATAAAATGACTGTTTTTAATGATGAGGGGAGAACAGAGAATCTAATTTATCTCAAGTCTTTTAACAATGTTTCACTTAAACTTAGGATCTAACTGTCTGTCTGTTCAGGTGAGCAACCAGATGGGTAAAAAACTGGTTGGATAATAAAGGAGATGTTTACATGGCAAGAGACCTGCTGGTGCAGGATGAAGCAGAATTTTCCTCAAGAAGAAATAGGATTTTTGGCCAGGAGTTGGCAGGGCTCATAGAAAGGGTTTTCAACTATGTTAGAATGGGGAAGGGGATAAAACTAGGCCCACTAGAGATAAGCCTGTGGGTAGAATGGAGATGCTAGGAGCAAAACTGATAGCTCAGCTCTAGTGCATCTACACCAATGCATGCAGCATGGGCAATAAACAGGAGGAGTTGGAAGCAATTGTGTGACAGCTATGATGTAGTCATCACAGAAAAATAGTGGGATGGCTGCCCAAGAAGGTGATAGAGTCAAAGTCCCTGGATGTATTTAAAAACCATGTAGATGAGGCACTTCAGGACATACTCTAGTGGGTGATACCAATATTGAGAAATATATTTTATTCATGGAGGGGGCGGTGTGTTTACCATTGGATGCAGTGATCATAGGCTGGACTGCTTAACACCTTAATAAAAAGCTAAGGGGAGACAATAGAGTGCAATCTGGAAAGACAACACTAAATTCAGAGAAGTAATTAATAAGATTAAGGGCAGGACTGCTATCCAGAGGAACTCAGATGGGCTGGAGGAAAGGGCCAAAAGCAATATCATGAAGTTAAGTGTACACATGCAGAATCCTGCATCTGAAAATGAACAATCTCATCCAACAATACAGACTGGTTTTCATCATAGTAAAATGAGTCACCCATCTTTAAATGACATATTAAGCACAAATTGTGACCAATCTTTGCAAGCATAGTTGTATTTAACTTGTATGGAATACAGTGCAGGCTACTATATAACAGGACTGAATGCACTTTTTCTTTTCTTACCGTTACACATTAAAAACAGAAATTTCCATGAAGACATTACACAATCCTTAGCCTACTTCTGGAAGAGATTTTTTCTGCTTGCATCTTACCTTTATATGCAATGACTGGGTGCTCAGCTCTGTGGCAGTGGGTATCTTCTGTTGCTGTTGGCTCCAGTATTCCTAATACCCCAAGTCCTGCCAACAGCAGTGCAAGGAGGCAGTTTTCTTTCATGGTGGTCATGCTATCCTCCCAGCAGTCACTTCTTTTAACTTCTAGCACTCATGTGGGAAAAGCACCTAGAAAATTGAAAGAAATTTACTGAAGCACAAGAGCATATCATAGGAAAAAAATCACACAATTCTTAATCTTTGTAACAAAACAAAACAACATTGCTTTCTGTCTGTGTAGTATTACTCCTCAAAAGTATGCTATCAGCTGCTCCTCTAATTATTTAATAAATTTATCATCAGTGACAAAATTTAGGAATACTGATTTCTTTTATCACCCATGAGGATTTAAAAACTGTTATTCGTTCCCTCCCTCTTCTACTTTAAAGTTTCATTTTGTAATGTCTGAGGAGCAAATAATGTTCTGCTAAATTTCTGTATTATTTAGATATAGCAAACACATCTAAATGTATGTTCCACATTCTCCTGGATCCACTGCCCCTTGCTCCACTTTCCTCACAGAGGAAAGAGTGCTTCGATTCCTTGCAAAAAATAATGTAGGAAAGGAAGTGCTCCTTTATGTTTCTTTTTTTGACAATACAACAGCCTTAGAGCATGGGGTTTTTTTGCCTGTCTATAGAGTGGGTATAGAACATCACAGAAAGCAGTAGGACAGTTCATCTGCTCTAACTACCTGCTTTTGCTTTTCAGGAAGGAGAGTCACTGGTTTTGCCACTGGTTTAATACCTATCCATTTGCCAAGTAAGATGACAAGGTTGCATACTGCACATTCAACCCCTTTCTACTAAAATTTAGACACCAATCAACAACATAATGGTTTTCATTCAGTTTTAGAATAAAGCTGAAGTTCCAACTCCCTGATTTTTTTAAACACACAGACACTTATAAGACACTTATAAGTAACTGAATATTCACTGTGTCAGTATCATTTTAAATCCAACTCAATTCCTTTAGCTTTCTCATAACAAATACTACAAGAAGTAACAACCTAAGAAACTTTCACCATTGGCAGCTTTATTGAGTACAACAAACTTGCTTGCTGATAGCACACAGTCATAACACATCACTGCCTTCCAGGGAGAGAGTACTAGAGATTTGAGACAACTTCACAATGGCAGAAGAGTCATTCTGCTAATTAATAGAGCAATTCAATAGAAAATAATCAGCAATACAGACTTCTAATACATTCCATCTCAATGAACTACAGTGTGCAGTGTAATAAAGTGGAAACAATTTTTTGTAAAAAAAACATCCTATACCCATGAAATAAAAGGTTATTAATTAAAGATACTCCACAGCAAAAGTAGCGTATTTTAAAAAAACACATTTTAAAGCAGAATGAGTAGCAAACATTGCTCCTTAACATCACTCTATCCACAGCTGTCCTAAGATGAAGTGCTCTTCTATTACCACTTCATTTTGCTTCTAAAGAAGGCTTCCAGCTAAAACCTGGACAGATCTAATTGCCATTAATTTAAACTAAAAATAAAAAGATCAAAGGCATAATACATCTGAGAGATACATAAATTTAATAGTAAATTTTAGCTTCTCTGCTAAATTTATGTTTCAGAGAGGAAAAAAAAAAAAAAAAAAAAAAGAGGGGAAGAAGATTGCTTGTGGCACACAGCAGGCATTATCTGCAGAAGTTCACTGCACTCATGTATATAGGGGCATAAAGTTCAGGCTCCAAGGTCTTGATAAGGTGACATGTCAAGCATTATACAAGACATATTCTTACCCAAAGTCAACCAGCTTATGTGAGTGAAACCACAGGTAATGGGTATTCCTAATATTAGATCATACAAGTACATTACTAATCACTAGTTCTAATTCAGATTTGTAAGATTGTATGTGTATTTAGGAAGTAAAATGAAGGTAAAATACCACATCCAAAACTCTCAATAGCTGTTTTTCTTACCCACAGTACAGCAGCAAGTATTCCAACAACTAAAATATGGTTCTTTCACACTAAAGAAAAACAAACTTTATTTCTTTCAATTTATTAAGACTTAGAAATACTTAAAAATGTGTGAATATAAGTCACAGGTATTAAGTAGCAATAAAATGAAACATTCAAACTGGAAGATCAGCCTTCTCTATCTCCCTGGTTGTAAATAAAGCCCTATGGCCTTTATGTAATAAGCTCCTATATCAAAGCTAATTTTCAAAAAACAGCTCTACTCAGGGCACAACAAAGAGTGAATCCTTTTGCTCCAGAAAGAAAAGGACCAGTACTCTTCATCCAGATACTAAATATGCACAGCATTATGGATGCCATAGTTCGATTACAAAAAGGATACTAACTTTCATAGGTCTAATCCTGGTATTAATGACTGAGATTTAACTGTTGACAAGCTTCACATCTTTTATGCTTGCAGGTATTGAAAGGATTTGTCCCCACCCATCCCCTGTGTGTAGAACTCAAACAGAAGCAAAGGTTCTTTCACAACAATACCTTTCCTCAGTCTCTAAACCAGTCAGCATCCTCTGGAAAGACAGTCTACTTACATGCCATAGTTGATCTGTGACACATATATAGTCACACTGTGGGAAAATTTTGGGAACAAAGAATTTTCTTCCTACCTAGCAGAACATCTCCTTTCACTGGTAAAAATTTGGTAAAAACAGAGGCAGGAAACACTTTTTTCTCTCAATTAGAATCAAAGATCAGTTTAGACTCTGAAGGAGAGGCAAAGAAGGATGTGAATGCACTTCTGATAAGCCTTCAAAACCAATACTTTTCCCACCAAATTTGCAGGAGTCAGTTTTCTCCCTGTTGTGAATCCTCAAGTCAGGACTACTGCCTAGTTCCATCTCTGCCTGAGATACAGGCTGTAAGAGCAAGTCTATGGAGGCAGCACCTGAACTCTGTACTCATGCAGCTCTGAAACTCTGCAACTGAAAGAAGTTTTGAAGCAGGAAAAGAAATCTTGAAATATCTCCTTCTACTTCCTGAAAGTGCAACTATTGTGCCAAGAAGTGACAGCCTGGAGCGTAAGACACAAAAGCCAAGAGAATCCTTAACATGAAAAGTTTAGGCTAGTTTCCTGGATTTCTGAATAATTTCCATATGCAAATCTCTCTCCACAATGAAACATAATGGTGTTGTGAAAACTCTTCAAAACACATCCGTAGTAGTGACATTGACCATCTTATTAACCGTTGCTATATATTTGGGAACCAGCAGAGTGACCAGATTATTTGTATAGTTTTTTCTAGCACAGATCTTTAATCAGACTTCTCACAAATTATATTTCACAAGTCTGTAAATAATCTGAGGATGCAAAAAGAAAAAAAAAAGTAGAATTTTAAAATTATACCTGCTGCTGGAGAGCAGAGCATGTTACTATGTTACTGCTAGGTCCAAGCAGATTCATTACAAGCCTATTCCATCCAGGCACTGAAGTCATATTTACAATTAAATAACCAGCATATCAGTATTTCTAGAGCAGTTAAAATACACTGTGTTGGAAGTACAATTTACCTCTGAATTATAATCCACATTTTCTTTTGTGTCAATAAAATAAGCTACTGATTTTTAAAAAAGAGAACTGCCACATTAACTGCAGCTGTCTAGCAGCAAAGCAGCTTTCAAATAATTATCTTGAAGTCTCAGTTTAACTGTGTTTTCAGTGAACGACAAAGCAAACTTACATCAATATGAGTATACAAACAACAGATTTTGTCATGGTTAGAAGACATCAGTTTCAGGACTGTTTCTGGGTACATGGATCCACAAGCAGGTCTGGAGTTTCTTTTCGTGGACACAAGTTTTTTCTCTCGCAGATGCTGCTTGTTGAATCTGCTGTGGGAGGTTCATTCCACTTTCCCTTGGTGCTTTACTCTAGCTTTTGGTTTGCAAAAACCTTTTTCTGTAATAGTTCTTTATTTTTTAAAGCCAAAGTCTGCAAACTCATAAAAATCATTTGAGAGAAAGATTGCTAGATAAACTAATATATAAAAAAGTCCTTGTCATCACATCTAGGAAAAAAATCTAACTGAATTCTCAGGTAATGTGTCTGCTTTCAATTATCACTCCTGATAACACCATTGGGAACAAGCCCTGCAGCCCAGAAGGAAAACAGGAGACAGGGCATCAAGAGTGCTACATCAGTCTACAATTACAGGGTTTTTTTAAAAAAAACAATCAGTTGTTGTTACTATAGTAATTAATTCTGTTCCTCTGTTAAATGCACAAATAAAAGCTATAGGTCTTTAAAATATAATTACTTCTAAGTACATTCCTTACTCAGTACAGCTTTAAAAATACAATTTGTATATCGCTCAGAGTGATATACAATCTACAGATTAGAGCAATAGCTCAAAGATGACTTCATTAAACACCAAGATGAAACTGGAGACTGTAGAGCTTCTGCAGTGAAATAATACAGTCATACACTGTTTTGTCTCATCACAGGCCCCAGCAATGCAGACTGTTTGCTGTGCAGCAGAGTAGCATGTTCTAATTTGTATTCTTATAAAGTAAGAGCCATCTTCAATTAACAAACTGAGTACTGAGTTCCTTCAACTTTTTTTAATATTGTCGTTCATTTTTGCAGTGGCATGAATTTTGAGATCTGCAAGAGGCAGTCACCCATCAGCTGTCATAGACTAACACAGTCAAATATCAATCCTTAAATTCATAGCGACATTCTGCCAAAAGTCTGCTAATATCTGTAGCTGATGCTGACAACTCATAAAAGAGGAATCTGTCATCAAAGTTACTTCTCCAGTGCTACTTAAAATGCTGTGATACTTGGCCACTGGCCTGAGCGAAGCAAGAAGTTTGTAATAATGCCTCAGATCTCATTTATCACAGTGTGGGCATGTCTGCCTTATCAGTGGGGCAGAGCACCAGTAGAACAGTAGTTTCCTTAAGCAAGCACCAGCCAACCCAGCAGCTTCACACAGAAAAGCACAAGCAGCTCAGAGGTAAGAATAAAGGTACTCAAATCAATACAGCCATGGTCGGAGTTCCAGCAAAATCTCAGATCATTTTTTCAAATCTTTTTTTTTTCCTCTTAGCTACCCCTTAAGGTCCTCAGCTTTTTTTGCATCCTCCTAAGCCCCAGATTGCCACCTCCAGTTTCCTGCTGCTCACAACTCATCTCCTGGTCCAGTCATCCAGAGCACCTTTCCCCAGGCATTGCTTGGGACATCCATTTAACTACAATCCTCAGCCTGGCCATCAGAAGTCAAGTCTGAGGCAGAAGAAGATGAGATTCTCCTCCTCAGACAGACTATAAAGGCAGGATAGTTTTTCCCTGACAAAACAAATTCAATGGTCAATCAAAATGGCAATCATAGCTTTCAAAGAAAGGTTTCAAAAGTGGAGAAAGTTGGAAGGCAAACCACAGAAAGTTTAACAGCCATATGAAAGGCATGAAGTGAGAGAAAGCAAGCCAGGAAGGAGCAGAAGTGTCATCTAGTGCAGAAAAAGGAAATGGAGAAGCAAGAACTACAGCAATTCACAGTTCTATAAACACATCCCTACATTGCACTGTCTCCTTTCTCTATCACAGTTCCCTGCTTGTTTTCCAGTAGGTAATATTATTGGCAAAGCAAACACATTTTCTAAGGGCCCAAAAGATGGTACACATCATCAACATTGCATACAGTACAAGCTGTTCTGTAGTAAAAATATACTTTCAGGTGTTGTAATAGCAGTTCAGTACAAAGTCCTTACCATAGGCTCCTGTTGATTTTTAAAAACAGCATAGCTTCAAAATGGGATTGTGCAGATTCTCAGAAAAAGAATCCACTGATGGTTATGAAATGCCTAGGCACTGCCATTCTGGAGGAATTTCTTGAGACTGATACTGCAACAATATTTGGGAAAAGTGTCACTAGCTGCTTGCTGAGGTCTTAACATCTTCCCGGAGACACATTCTGTTTGCCCCTGACAGAGACCAGATGCTGGGCTAAATGCATCTCTGACCAAACAGAGCCATTTGTTTCCCTGTTCTGCAAAGAACTGAGCTCTGTATTGCATGACACACATAGGTTGCATTTTATTTACTTCTATCTCTATACAGTACATAAAAGTCTGTATTTAGGAGTTATTCATAAAGCCTAGTGAAAAGTGAACAATCGATTTATGCAAGAGAGCAGCAGAAAGCAATGTGCTGAGACAACCACAGTAAAAAAAAAAATCAGCTGGGAAGAACAAAGTTTTATCACCTGAAGGGGGAATGAGGAAGATGAAGGAAAGAGCTGGATGAAAAATTTGTAAAATCCTGACAATGTATAAAATTAGTTATGAATTAAGGCAAGGTTAATGGAAGCAGATAAAAAAGAGGCAATATGAAAGTAATGCCAGTTTAGTTGTTGAATTCTGTATAAACTGGGAAGGGGCAATGCAGAGATTTGAGTTGTACATTTTGAATAATTAAGAGAGATCATCACATCACAAATTAGCATTGCAGCCATCTGGATACACTTTTTTATATTTGTAAATTGTACAGGAAAACAGGCCAAAATGTGTACATGGATGTAAGAGTAACCAGAAGGAAGACAGTAATACAGCAGTTTCAGATAAACTGGATTAAAAAAAACAAAAAACACATTATATTCAACTGAAGACAGTTCACTATCATTTTGAATGCCACTGCACAAAATTGATAGTACTTGGGATTAGCTTTCCTAAGGACTTAATATGATATATTTTAAAACGTGAATCACCAATCTAAAGGACAAAGTTGTACTGCTAAGACAAATCTGGGGATGCTCTGCACATTAGTAGCAGGCAAACTTCCAAAATAAAGATATTTAAGCAGTTACTACCTAAAAGAACTGCTGGATGAGCTCCAAAATATCATGAAATGACTGCTGTGACAGCCTGCTTCAATTAATGAATACAGGCAAATTTATCATTCTCATGGTGTGTTCAGGCCTGCAGTGCACTAGTACAATTTTAAAGGGCAGTGGTAATTAAACACATTTCAGCAAACACATGGTGGCAACTGCTTTGACATCTGAGATACAGTGGACCAGAATACACTTCTGTATGTCAAATCCACTCCCCCTTCCCACCCCACTTGCAAATGCAGTTCAGACTTCCACCTCCTTTCAGCTCCTAGCCAATTACCAACTTTTGATTTTTCTTGCCATCAATAACTGACATCGTCTCTCTTTGCAGCAACAGCATAAATGACAGAAAGGTTTAGCAGACTGGTACAAAGGAAAGGGAGAGATGAGGCAGCTTAGAACTCCCATACCACTGCTATGGAACACTCCTGCTCCCCACCTATTTATTTATACATAGCTTTTCTAGCAAGATAAGCACCCAAAACACCCACTCATCTTCCCAAGCTTCTGGATTCTTCATTCAGTTATTGGATAACTAACAGAGAAAGTATCTGTAGAAGATGCACAAATGGGATAAAGCATCCAATGTTTCTGCACTGATTATACAAAACACATAGGCTAAGTAAGCTACTGCCTGATTCAGTTGAGAACTGCAATGGAAAAATCACACAACTCCCTCTGTGCCCCATTCAGTTGGGTTAATATCCAGATTATCCAAATACATCATACAAAAATGCCTCTTTTTATTCAGGAAAATTCACTGTGTGGCTAATCATCTGTCTTTTGAAGATGTCCATCAGTAACATAGAACACCCTGACAAAGTCATCAAAATCCTGCAACAAGGAATCTGAAGGGAATCTGTTAGATCTTTCAGAAACTTCATAACTTCATTTAGTTTTCTTAGGTTTTTTACTACATCTTGAACCCCGACACAGATATTTTACACCTTCTGTGAAAGATCAAGGTAATAAACCCTTTGCTAAAATAAATGAGGTAAAATTACAAATAACAGAAGGCACAAATATTTTCAAATACCATAATACAGTTAAAATATCCAATGTCAGAATCTTCGAGAACAAAAGCCAAATTTCAACATTAATACAATCCTTATACTTAAAACCACATGTATTCACACTTGAAGGTTTCACACATGAGGAGCACCCCTGCACATACCTGAACCTCCTGTCAATAAAAACTTGCTTTTTTTTTTTTTTTTTTTTTTTCTAAATCCTAAGACAAGACATGACAGGGGGGAAAAAAACCCTTCTAAAGAGAATAAATCAGAGTTGTATTTTCTTCTTCCAACATAGCTGTTACAAATTTTAAGTTCTATTTTTAAGTCTGTTTAAAAGCAGCAAAACTTGACACAACAGAAACCATGTTTTATCTGTTGTAATGCAACCAGTGAAGCTGTCAAACCATAAGGAGATGTCAAATCACCCAAGGTTAAACAAGGAATAGTTCTTGACATATTTCAATACACAGAAGTCTCTTGTGGGCTTCCTTCAGAACACACATTTTGCTGCTATGTGTATTCGTTTTTCAAAAAACCAAAATAAATATACTGCTTTTTCCAGGTGTGAAATATTATCTTAAAAAGTTATTTTAGCTTAATTACATTTTCATGTTTTGTCTAATCGTTACTGATGATGCTTTTTAAAATGATTTTCAGTTACAGCTTTCAGGAAAAAAATCTATTCCATTAGGTTATTTCACAAACTAACAATGTTGTGAAAAACCAATTTGTCTGGTGACATCTTTCCCAGTGGCTTCTCAGTGGCTGACAGTTTCCATCAGTCAAAGGCTGAATTACGTGAAGTGTCACTGATGTCTCACTCATATCCAAAATCACTTTAGACTTCTATAGCTTTATATCCATCATTTTTCATTTATCATTCTGGAATCTTATAAGCATAGAGTATGCATTCACATTCAAGTCAAAGTAGAAAAGCTTTAGATTACATAGCAGTGGTGCAACAAGATACAAGCATTACAGGTATGAGAATTGTCTATGGAATGAAAGTGTTGGAATTTAAAATAAAGAACCAAGAAGGAAAATGCTGTGGATGCAAGGCCTTTCCACTGGTAGAATTGTGTAATAATAAAATGCAGAAATTTACCAAGAAAGGGGAAAGAAAGAAACACAAAAAACACCAAAGAAAGTTGTTGATACTGTACGCGTGGGGCCAAATAAAAAATTGGCAATTTATGTCAGTGTTAGGAAATGTGTGACTCGGGAAGACAGATTTAAAATGTGAATCATACTCAACTAACCAAAAAGTAAAAACCACCTTTCTAGCACAGTATGCTTGCTATGTGCTAACTCAGCATGCTCCACTCCAGAGAGAAGATGAGACTTGCAGGCTACTGAGTGTTCCAAAAGGATATTTTGGAGACAGTAAAAGGTTCCCTCCATTCTTTCATACCTGACCAACTCTCTATTACGTGCCACTTTAAGATGGTGTTGACAGGACAGTCACAAAGTGATCTAGTAGAAAATCTGTACTGCTGAAGCCACGACAAGGCATTCAGGTTTTGAAATTATTAGATTTTTTAATATAAAAAGATAAGGGGTTTTGCATGTATCAGTTCAATCACTATTGCCCTTTCAGTTTCTACAACTAATAATATAAGTATAGACAAATACATCTCTTTTACATGGGAAATCCAGTGCAGAGTTCAAAGTTCCTTTCCTTTTAAAGACTCAAACCTGTATTTATGCAGTAATAAATGCATCATATAGAAAGATATTGGAACTACAAATTGAAACATGATGTTCTTACTGTGCAAAGTCTTTGCAAACCTTCAGTGCTCTGTAAATAATAAATAACTGAAGTAGGGGTCATCTCAGCAGGTTAATCAGGAGTCATACTGTCAAGATACACAGTTTGCTCCAGCTAGGCTGTGCTATCTTGTCCATGGATAAACAGGATTTCAATTTCCAAGGCTGTCAATCTCGCATGGTTTTCAGCACTGGATTTCACCATTATTTTATAAAGATGCAACCTGAAGGTGAGTGAAAAATAATTCAAGCTGTTTGGAATGGTGTTGCAGAAAGAGCTTCCAGAACAAACAGATTACACACACTACATTAATGCACACACTGCAAGTATGAAAAATAAGTGTCATGTGGAAGCAAAAAATAAATAGAAAATACACCAAAGCTGGATCAACAGAAATAGTGCAAAGGGTCTCAAAACAGTCTCCTTTTCTACAGATTATCTTGACATCTTCAGTGATCAAGAGAAAGCAACCATGAGACTTCAGGCAGTTGAGAGGTATTTGGAATACTTAAAGACAGGATCTCTATTTCACGGTGTAACCTGGGGGAGGGCAGTTCTGCTGGTAGGGAAAGCTGAACCTTATTCCTAATTAGATATTTAAGCCAAAAAAAAAGACAATATATTAAAATTATAACTCAAAGACAATACAGTTTCACACCAGGTGTTAAAACGCTGTCTCCAGACGTCATTAATCTCAGAGATTTAGCAACAAGCCTCAATGGGAAAAGTCTCATTCTCTGTAGCAAGGAAAAAGGGTCTTTCCATCAGAGAGAATGACCTCATCCATCCTGCTCTGATCCTCCTTCACCTCATATGCAGAGTCAAGTACAACACAATTCATCACTTCAGTACAAAGCTGTGCACAGCTTAGTGGTCCTAAGTCATTTTACGTATCAGGCACATTTTGTGAAAGAGAATTTAACAAACAACTACTACTTAGGAGCCTCTCGTTATGCTTCATTTGTCAAAATTTCTCAAGCCTGGTGCAAAGGGAACCAGCACATAAACACTGTCACATGGAAGAAACCAGAAGAGTTAGAAGGGCAACAAGTAAGGACTCTCCTTCACAGATAGTTGAGCTCAAAAAATTAGGTGGGCAGGAAATGGCTTACCTAAGCAATACTTTTAGTTGGTAATAACCTATGTTATATTCCTCTTCCTTTTTTCCTCAGAATTGCTATTTTGGAGTTCCCCTATACCTATCTTAACCAACACCCTTGTATTCCCTCTTCCTGCAAGAAAAATACTCTTTCGTCAGGACTCTCTACATCACTATTTGAAATACATGCTATAGAATGGCTTAGGTTGGAAGGCGACTTTAGAAGATCATCTACTCCAACCTCCCTGCCATGGGCAGAGATGCCTCTCATCTAGATAAGATTGCTCAAAGACTCATCCAACCTGGCTTTGCATGCTTCCAGGGAGGGCAACTTCTCTGGGCAATCCGTTCCAGAGTTTCACACCAACATACTAAAGAAATTCTTCCAGGCTAAACCTATTCTCCTTCAGTTTAAAATCATTTCCCTCTGTCCTATTGCTGTACACTCTTACGAAAAGTCCCTCTCCAGACTTCCTGTAGGTACCCTTCAGGTACTGGAAGGCTATCCAAAGTCTTCTCGTGCTTGAACAATCCCAGGTCCTCCAGCTTCTCCTCACACCAGAGATGCTCCAGTCTCTGGATCATCTTTGTGGCCCTCCTCTGAACTCTTTCTGACAGAACCATGACCTTCTTATGGTGGGAACGCCAGAACTGGATGCAGTACTCAAGGTGGGCTCTCACAAGCGCAGAGTAAAGGGGGAGAATCACCTCTCTTGATCTTCTTCTTGATGCATCCTAAGATACGGTTGGCTTTCTGAGCAGCATGAGTGCACTGCCAGCTCATGTTAAGCTTCTCATCAATCAACACCCTCAATCCACCCTATATCCAGCTTGTAATTGTGCCTGGATTTGGTCTGACCAGATGCAGGACCTGCACTTGGACTTGTTGAACCTCATAGAGTTTGCACTGGCCCATTTCTTAAGCCTGTTAAGGTCCCTCTGGATGGCATCCCTTCCCTCAAGTGAATCCACTACACCACACATCCTGGTATCATTGGCAAACTTATTGAGAGTGCACTAAATGACATTGTCGATGTTGTTGACAAAAATGTTAAACATCACGGGACCCAGAACAGACCCCTGAGGAGCTCCATTTGACATTGGTCTCCAGGTGGCCATTGAGCCATTGATCACAAGTCTTTGAGTGAGACCTTCAAGTCAGCTCCTTATACACTGAGTGATCCATACAGAAAATCCATGTCCCTCTTATTAGAGACAATGGTGTCACATGGGACAGTGTCAAACGCCTTGGACAAGTCCAGATAGATGATGGCAGTTGCTCTTCCCATATCTACTAGAGCTCAAACTCTGCCATAGAAGGCCACCATACTCAGGAATGATTTGCTCTTAGTGAAGCCATGGTGCCTGTCACCCATCACCTCATCATTTTTCATGTGCCTCAGTACAGATGCTAGGAAGATCTGCTCCATGATTTTACCTGGCACAGACGTGAAACTGATTGGTCTGTAATTCCCAGGGTTTTCTTTGCTCCCATTTTTAAAAATGAGCATTATGTTTCCCCTTTTCCAATCTGTGGGAACTTCTCCAGACTGACACGACTTCTCAAATATGATGGCTAGTGGCCTTGCAACTTCAGCTACTTCAGGACCTGTGAATGTATCTCATCAGGTCCAACGGACTTGTGCACTTTCAGGTTCCCTACACGTTCCTGGACCTGATCTTCACCTACTCTGCGCAGTTCTTCACTCTGGCAGACCCGGCCATTGCCTTCTGCGACTTGATTGCTGTGGCTCAAGTGGTTACAAGTGAAGACTGAAGCAAGTAAGTTGTTGAGGACCTTCAACTTTCTCTATATCCTCAGTAACCAGGTCACCTATATTGCTCTGGAGGGATCCCACATTCTCTCCTTTTCCTTTTTTCTCAGACATTTTCTTTTCTGTTATCTTTAACGTCCCTGGCCAGATTTGACTCCATCAGGGCTTTAGCTTTTCTACCCTGGTTTCTGGTATCACAAACAATGAAACAATGCAACCAATTTCCTTGTAATCGTCACAGGTTACCTCTCCTTGCTTCCACCCTTTGTGGATTTACCTTTTGCGTTTGATTGGGGCCAGGAGTTTCTTGTACATCCATATAGATAGATAGATAGATAGATAGATAGATTAAAAAAAAAAAAAAAAAAAAAAAAGCCAGATATGGCCTTTTTGCCTGATTTCTTCTTTTTGGAGGTGCATTGCCACTGAGATTGGAGGAGATGATCCTTGAAAGTCAACCAGCTTTCCTGAGCTCCCAGTCCCTCCAGGGTCTTGTGGTACTCTAAGAGGTTCCTGAAGAGGCCAAAACCAGCTCTTTTGAAGTAGAGGGTTTCAAGCTTGCTGAGTACCTTCTTTTTTGCTGCCCTGAGGATCTTAAAATCCACCATCTAATGGTCACTGAAGCCAAAGCTGCTCATGAGCTTCACCAGCCCCTCCCTATTGGTGAGTGCAAGATCTAGCATGGCACCTCTCCTCTTTGATTCCTCTATCACTTAGAGGATATCATCTTTGTCTGTGCAAGATTTGGTCATGTTATGTAGTAATCCTTTCAGTCCTCACTTCAGCTGCTTTAGTCTGGTTTTGCTATTGTTTTAACAAAATTCATTTTTACCAAGGGCAATTATCCTCTCTAGTCAAATGAAAAAAACCCCTCCCATGTTTTTGAGTTTCAAAACTGCTCAGAAAACTTCCCAAAGGAGGTACAGATGCTGGTACAGGAATTTTAAACACTCTGGACTAGAACAGCACAGCATAATTAAGATGCAAACACACCACATTTAGGGAGTAGACTAATGATATTTTGACCTCTTTGCTTTCAGAGAAAATCCTGATATAAAGGTGCTTTTTGGTTGCTACTGAAGTACAGACCATCTTTTTTTTCATTAAATTACAGCTTCTAGTCCCAAGATCTAAGACCAGCTCTAAATAATTTAAATAATTTGCCATTACTGATCCTGTATTTCATCCACCATTTTAATGGCTACAGAAGCTTTTCTTTTTTTTTTTTTTTGCAGTTTTGCAGTTTGTACCCTTTTTTCATTTTGTTTTTCTTTTACCTTCTTTTGCCCTGAGTAGTTTCAGAAACCAATCGTGTCACCACACTTCTGTTCCAAGCCACCATATGAGGATCTCCTGAGCAGTCAGATTTCTGTGGAAATCCACTGGTGATTTCAAAAACTTTTTTCTCCCATTGTTTCATTTGTTGGTATTTAAAGAATTATTCCACAGATGGCAGTTCTCTCCCTTGATCTGTGCCTGTTCCTTCAAGAGCTTTTTAAGAGGACTTTGAGTAAGAAAAGCTTTTGCAAAATTCAAGTAGAACAATACATATCTCTTTCAACTTCATGTTGGTTGCGCCCTTCAAAGGACAAAGAAGTTTAGCAAGACTTGGAATCACAGAAATGCTGGCTTGGAGGAATCTCTGGTAGCCTTCCATGCTGGCTGACCACTAAAAGGCACAGTAGATCAGGTCAGCTGTAGCACTGTCCAACTGAGACTTGAACAGTAAAAAGGATTTTCCTACAATACCCAAATGGAATATTTCAATCTGCAATCTGTGTATGTAAACACCCTGTAACATGGCTTGGCACACCTAAAAACATTGGCTCTGTCATCTTTGTAAGTATCCTTCTAGCAGCTGAAGGCTAGTAATAACCTGTGTCTAAAACTCCTCTTCATCAGGCTGCCTCTTCACAGAAATTAATTCCTTCTTGTTATCCCTATCATATTATCCAATGTCCTTCCTAAAACAGCTGCTAATCCAATTTTTTCACTATTTCACTCATTTTAAAGAAAAGGTCTATTGGAGTCTGGACTCTCTGATTCCACATGAATGTTTTTTTAACATGTGGCATCAAATTAGACATCTTCAACCACCCAACTTCTGGGGCACTTTAAATCAAGAAGCTGTATGCCACAATCTGTAGATAGCCTATTTCACTGTTTTGTCCCTTAAAAAGTTGAGTAAACTACATCTGGACCTGTTAAATTTGGAACATGCAATTTGTTCCCCAAGCTCGCCTACAAATGCTTCCGGTTAAGAAAGGCAATCTCACAAACCTCCCATGAAACAGGTTCCAAAACAGGAATCACCCCACGCTTTTCAGTGGTGAGCACATGCACACAATTTCTGTCATGTCTGTCAGGTTTCTGCCATGGCTTTATCTCAGATCATCCATTACATAATATGCTTATTTGTAGGCCCCCACAGACTCTTCAGCTGACTTCCTGCTACTGGTGTCATTGAAAAATGCATTTATTAATTTTATGTTTAGCCCGATAGGTCCTGTACTTGGTCATATTTCTGGTCCTATTTCCTTCTTTGAATGGAGCCACAGATTTTTTTAATACATCCTCTTGCTTTTAATAGTCTCTTCTATCCTGTCATTTAGCTATATGGCCTTCCTTTTCCCAAGTCTTTTTTAGACTGTTTCAAAAAGCCTCCAAAACACCATCCTGAAACAGTGTCTCTGCCACCTACAAACATGTTACTCTTACAGTTGCATCTTCAGTTTTTCTTTAAGCAAACATTCCCATTTTTACATGTTTCCCTTTTTGAAGATGAGCATAATTTGTGAGAAGGAGAACTGCATGTTGTTTTTCTTTCACTCCTCCCATTTCCATTTCTTGCATTTACTTAGCTCAGGGGGGAGAGAAAGCCAGAATACCTATAATGGTCTACAAAACCATCTCTCAAGTCTTTTTCCAGACAATATCCTACAATCTCTTCATGACATCACTGTCTACCCAGTGAACGAAGTACAGTCTCTTACCTACCTTTTAGTCACCATCCCTCTGTAATCAGGTACTGCCTCTGTTTAACGTTTGTGCAGAAACTAATACAGTAAGGTCTTGCTTCTTGTAGGATCCTAGGAGAGAAGAAAACATAAAAGAGAAATGTTAACTATCAAAGAGTTCATCAGAAGTTCTCAGACATTTATAACACTCATAAAACAGCTGTCTTTCAAGACAATAAATTAGAAGTCTAAGGCACTGAACTACACAGTGTGAACAAGAACCAAACAGAAAGAAGCAGAAAAAAAAATTCTTTAAAATAATTGGAAGCTTGGGGTAAGAATCAGAAAAGAGAACTTGTCATGGAATAACCAAAATTCACAGGATATACAAATTTGAGAAAAATCCTCAATGTAAAAATCTTTGGTGTCCTAACCACAATTAAAATTAAACATGCTTAAAATGTTGGCTGAAATCTGGCCCCATGTGAAATCCATGACAAAACTCAGGTGAGTAAAACTTAAACATTCTTTCATCTTTTCATAAAACAAAGTTTAAGAAAAACTGTACTTATTGCCTAACATTGCAAAACAATACAAGAGATATATTCAAGAAAAAGACGTGAATCATTAAGAACACTTCACTACTTTAACCTCCTTAATAGGAATGAAAAAGACAATGCACCCATTCAAAAATTATCTTTTTCCCATTTTGAACAAAGTTACTACTTATCAATTGTGTTATCTTAACCTGAAATAGCAAGACAGAACTCATACAGCAGTTTCCTGCTCCCAGCACCTCAAAAAGGCATTTCACTTGAGAAGTAAAAATACTTAATAGTTCATCCAATTTAAGCATCCATTTCTTTGATTCAGAATATCTACAGCACAGAACAAATACACTACCAATCGACAGCTCACCCTTGAACCTGATCAGAGACATGAGGCAAAAAGGAGTCATTGTTCCACTCTATTTACTCACTTATATAAAGTGACTGGTGATTTCTTTCCAGTGCTTTTCTGACCTATGAAAATATCAGAAAAGCCATCGAATGCATAAGCAGTTCTGCCTAAAAACATTTTATAGCAAGGAAACATCATGTGAGCAAGAACTCTCCAGGCTGGACAACAAAGATCCATATTTATGTTCACCACATCAAAATTTCTTACAAATACCCTCCTCCCCTATACCCAAGAACTTCAGCTTTTTATAATTTACATTTTCTTCTAAATTAAGAATGTATATCATATGCACACATGTATACAGCCTTCCTTGAAATTCAACAATCTGAAACTCTGCTGTAGAAGCTGCCAAGAGCAGATTTAGATGGTGTTCTCCATGGCATATGGATCAACAAAGCTAAGGAATGGAAAGCCACTTTGAATTTCATAGTCCAAGGTGGGAGGTGAAACATATTGAAAAGACACTGTAACCACTTTTCAGAAAGGCAAGGACAAATTTAAATCTTGGAAGAGGACCAAGTTCTGCTTTTTATGTTACCATGTACCAGAGAATAGTTGAACACCTCAGCACAACTACCCGCCACCCATGGACGGTAATGACAAAGCACTGGGAGACATTCAGACTGTCAAGTAATTAATTATAATTGTTACCAGGCTGTAAGGTCAACAGAAAACTACAAGCAACCCCTCTCAAAGTTGCAGTGTGCTAGTGATTTATGTATGCATTCACTACACCAGAATGAGCAGCTGAATTATTATGCTTTGAGACATTACAAAGAACACTGTAGACCTCAATTTTTCTAAACAAAACTGACAGTATTGGTGCTTTCTACATGCACTTCAACCTGCCCACTCTTCTTTCATCACTCATGTCACGATTTGTATTTCTGCATTAACATCTCGCTTTACTTTAGCAAAATAAAAACTCTAGCAAGTTTATTTTTATTCTCAAGAAATACCTACACAAAACTGGAAAGTAGAGTTTTACAGATTAATGAAAGACATGCACACAGGCAGAAACAAACTTGTTAAGCTTGTCTTGCTTCCTTTGTACCTCTTAATACAGTACCCTTATTTCCTATGACTTTGGCAGCACTCTCATCATGCACAATACAGTAAATACTGTGGGCAAGATAACCAAAAATTAGCCTGAGTATTCATTCAGTTAAGCTGAAGTTAGATTAACACAGTCTTCATAGCCCACAGCAAACCAATCTTATAGCAATGTAAATTGAACCAACAAAATCAGAAGACTGGCTGCAAAAAACAACTATTATTATTTCAGGTATATTGCCATGCTTCAGCTTACTTTTTCTTTGGTTCAGCACCATTTGCTAAAGCAAAAAGGATACAGTGGCTGTGCTCCCTGCCTCTGTCTCCCACCCTTTCCTTTCAAAATGATTTCTGAATCAGATGATCAGTCATAATTTAAGACAAAAACTTGCATGAAAATGGCCAGTCAAAAGAAGAGACAAACTTGCTTTCAAAATAGCTATTATTCCCTACTCTCAGCAACAAATATGAGCACAAAAGAGGGAAATTCAGTCATGATACATTTCATTTGCCCAGAAGCACATTAATTTAAAGGAACAGGGAAAAAAAACCTCTGCAAATCGATACAAAAATATACATAGATGCACACTAGCGAAAGTTTTCCAGAAATCTTCACTGAACTTAGTAACAAATACATAGGAATGATGTTTTCCACTGCTGTTAGGATACGGTATACTTAACTCATTGGTACAACCAAGTAGTACGATTAAATCTGGCAAGGGCATGGAGGAAAGTGCGCATGCAGTTCGCAGCTTTTGCAGGCACATGGATATGGGCTCCCCTCTCACATCTGTCTAGGGTATTTGGAAAGATATTTGGCTACAGACGGAATTGAGCAAAGAAATAATCATAGCATGTCTAGACACCATGGCTCATCTGCATGCTGGGACTTCCCACATCTGTTGTGGCTGCACGGCACTGCTCAGGAACTCTGCCACAGCAGCAACCTCACCTTATCCAGGCAGCTGGGAGCTTGCCCAGGCATCCAGGATTTCTTATACAACTCCTAAAGGCAACCACTGCTCACCATGCAAAGCACAAAAAGGACACTGGGAGGGATAAGAACACGCCTGCTCTACATCACCCCACTTGCCAGTCTTGCCTTTTGCTCCACAGGGATCACAAACTGAGTTGGACAAGCTGCTCCAAGCAACTTCTGCTGATGTTGGTTGGTCTGAAGAAGTGCCAGAAACTCCAGAGAGATGGAGTTTTTACCCAATTCAGTGCTCTCACCATCTACACAAATGAGAACTGATCACATATGAGTAAACTTTACATACTGCTTAAAATAGTATTGAAAAACGTACTTCCTTTTTTTGCGATCTGGCAGCAGGAAATAAAAATATGTTGAAACTGAAAGTGTACTAAAACTGAGAGGGACTTAAACATAATAATAACTAAAATACTAATTTCCTCCCTTCCTTTCCTCCTAAACACCTGCATTATATAATCATATCCCACTATCAAGGATGAATGGTTAGAACACTTGCTATATCCAGCCTTGTGCTCCAACAAAATTATAGTGTCTGTTAGCTAGATTACTAGATATTATTTTTCTTTTCATGCTGAAAAGGTCTTCACATAAGGAAAGAGATCTCATTAAGTCCCAATTATTTGCTGGACTTAAGAACAAAGGTGGAAAGATTGCAAATATTAAGCAAAACCTAGGCAAAAGGAACATGAAAGAAATAGGAATATTAGAATATCCTTCTTATAAAGCTGTATTTTGTTTATACACTTTTCAAATCACAATATTGACTAAAGTAAACCCAAACCCAAATAAATACAGGATTTTCTTCAGGGGAAAAAAGCAGAACAAACAAAAAATCAACAGTGTCCTTGATCATATCTCATCTGTTTGAGACAAGAGAACTCGCCCACACAAACACATCCCAAACAGGCAGACATCCACAGACACGTACACCCTGCACAACCACAGCCCATTGTATCCAGTGCTACACCCACCCCTGTAGCCCCCTCCTGTGCAGGGCTGGGAAACAACCAGATCTTCACAGATGGGTTTTCCAGCTCAACTCAGAAATCATATCCAGAGAAGTAGTACCAGAATGCCCTTAAGATTCAGCATGGCTCCTGCTTTGCTGAACACAAGCTCCAAGTCCAAGAACCATCAACGTGGGCACACGCATACACAAGCTCCCACGTGCAGATCGCTTAAGCAATAGACCTGATTCATCCGGTTTGTCAGACTTACATCATAGGCATGGTAAATCCAACCTAACCAGAACACTAGGCACTCGTAGGTCATATTAAGATCATCTGTGGAGACAAGAAGAATAGTCCTATAACGCGGATTCACTGAGTTTGCAGCAACACATGCCACTGCTCAAAAATATCAGCCTTGGTTATCTTTTGCATATCGCTAGATATACTACTGGCCATGGTACCTTTTTTCAAGGGTTATTGAAAGGGAAAATCATGACAGAGAAAATTAGCTTCATGAATTACTCACAGCTTTAGCTCTATTTACAGTATCACTTTATTCTTCAATAGGCCAAAAATAAGAACAAATGTAGAGACTGGAGTGCCAGGACAGGAAATGGAATGCTGACAGGAACCCATAGATCAGAATACGTGAAGTCAGTCAGCCAGAGTTCTCTGGCTGAAAATTAGACAAGAGAATGACATAACATTTATTTGGTTTTTCAGGGATTTGTCTAATAATAGCTCATTTAATAGCTGCTAAGCTTGCCCAATTTTCTTGCTTTAACTACATGTAAGTCTAAGTGACAAGACACCTTGGTGTAAATTTAACCTTTTAACTAAACACCACAGATTTATAGTCCAAGAAAAGCCCTAACTTTTTGCCAAAAGCAATCATGATCCCCAAAATAGTAATTTTTAAAGCATAATACATTATTAAGGCTGCTGACAGAATGCATAGCATTACATAGTTTAAAATTATAGAGATGGAGAAAAAGAGTAATAAAGGAAAACTTATCATGGTCTTGCTCATACTGAAGTCATGTTTTTCAGGAAGACTTCAAAGAGTGGGGTAAACATGGCTTTTATCCAAGTTTCTGCAAATTATACAACTGAGTATTTTTATTTAAAATAAATCAGTTCTGATATAACTCTGATCTCGACTTTGACAGCAAAACTTCTGAAAATATTTATTCTTGAGCATGACACTATCTATCCTTGTGCTTTTCTCATCTTTCACTGAAGTCTATGGAACATTTCAGGTCTTACGTTGCCACAGGTATTTGCTGTAGTCTTCAAATCCTTATATGGTTTCCTGAACCTGTAGTTCCTTGGATTTTTAATCCAGACTATTCTAGTTCCAGGATACTGATAAGAATAACACCTTTCACCCAGTTTATGTTAGTGCTGACAACACAAGATACCAAGAGTTTTATGACCAGAGAAATCAACTTTATAATCAAAGTCAACAAAGAAAATTATTACATATTGTAGCATAATGAAAACCATATTTATTTTTGTGTGTGTGTGTGCGTGTGTGTGTGCAAGACTTGAATAAAAATCAAGGTTTCTAGCATTTTCAGGTGCTAAAATGAAACTCAATAGATGCGTTCATGTTTTAGTACTGAAGGTACAATACTATACAACAATCTTCCTAAGAACCTCTTTTCTTCCCCAAAATGCAATGCTGTACTGCAGAAGCACTGCAATGCTTCTACTGCTTCTTCATAAATCGGTGTCAATGTCACTCCATGCACCCTAATAAGAGTTACTGCCCATGGATTAGAATGTTATTCCTCTTATGGAATTCTGCCAAGTAATTTCACGTCCTATCTGATTCTCAAATTTAAGTCACACACTCAAAATTGATTGTTTTTCTTCTTTCTTTTTAAATGTCAGGCTGGAAGGGACCTCAAGGATCATCAGGTCCAACCCTTCTAATATTATTGTTTATATTCTATATCTCAAGACCCTGTCAAGCTGAGACTTAAAACTTGCCAAAGTAGGGAAATCCACCACTTCCCCTGGGAGACCATTCCAATGTCTGAAATGTCCTCAGAGTGAAAAACTTTCTTGCATTCAATCAGAATCTTGCAAGAAGCAATCTTGTCCATGGGACTCCTTGTTAAGTAGGGAGTCTCCATCTTATTTGCAGCCCCCCCTTTAAGTACTGGAACACTGTACTAAGGCCTCCCCTAAGCCTTCTCTTTTCAAGGCTGAACAGACCCAGTTTTCTCAGCCTGAATGATGACAGCATGTATATCACAAATACCACTGATCACCATTAAAGTTCTTCCATATCTATACCAATTTAGGCAACAAGCAAAACAGAGTACCCTATAAGGTGTGCATTTAATCTGCACAACACAGAACAGTTATTCCTTTTCTTTCATTAACCAGTATACTGCTACTTTATTTTCCAAAGAATGCAAGATAAAGTAAAACCAAAACTATGGTTACCATATATGACAAATTATGAGCAAAAGCATCTTTACACATATAACCTTAAAAAAAATCTTATGTTTTATCTGACCTTTTGAAAAAGAAAAAAAGCCAAAAACAACCAATCCAACAAAAAATGAAGCTTTCCAATCTATTTTTTTAAAAATCGATTGAAGTTTAGATGAGAGGCCTTTTAGAGAAGTCCACAACCCTCAGGAAGACCTTGGATTTTATTTACTATTCTAAATGATATTTCCTGCACCACAGGATACCAGCTGGTATATTTGGTGTAGCACAGTTAATTCAGAGACAATTGCTTGCTAGAGGACCAAGGATGAAGCTTGGGATTATGAGACCTGCATTATATTTCTGGCTCAGCAACTGATTTGTTGGGCAGCCTTGAGAGCCTCGCTCTGTCCCTCCTTCACCACTGTAAAATGCAAAGATGTCTTAAAATATCCCATTTTATTTAAATAATATACAAACTTCTAAATATCTCAGTGAACTGCATTGTAAAAACCACAGCTCCAGCTACAAGTGAACTCCTGAGTATAAGGACAATTTCAGGAAGCCTTTATGGTCGCATTCTCTCAAGTGCCCAGCTAACTTCTAGAGAAACAGGACTGAACAGATCTATGTAGATACTGCAGATGCCAAATAATAATGAAAATACCAATCCAGATTATTGCAGTCGCTGATAATACTCGTTACCCAACAAAGCCTAAAGTATTACACTCACTATTGCCTAGAGCATGCACTGCTACAGAGCAAAAAAAAAAAAGCAAATATAATTATATGTAGGTCTGGGAGAATCAAAGATGATAGTCTGGGGAGGAAAATAACTCAGTGCATATAGCTTGAGGTTATGAGGAAAGCATCTGCTAATATGCAACAGGCTCCCACAATTGTGTAGCTGAAGTAATAACAACCCAACAAAATGCCATTACAATGTACAGTATTTAACAACTGTACCAGTTTTTATGCACGTTGGTTTATTCCACAAGCTGATTTATCCATTTTGTTAGTTTAAATGCTCCAAAATGATTTAAAGAAATTATATCCACTACATTTTAAAGACAGGAGACCATATTAAATACTGTGTAAATCTATTCATTTTACTTGTGATCTACAAGAAAAAAAATAATCTGCAGTCTGCTTTTCCAAACAGGGGGAAAGTTCTTACATGATACTGTGGGGTTTTGTGTTCTTTTTGCTGCAGCACATATACAAGCTTGAGACAACTTAGGCTGGAACTGCAATAATATATAAAAATAAGAGAGAATTAACAAGAGTTGCTTACTCTACAGCGCCTTTTCTTTTCCTTTGACTTAGGCTGTTCTTCTTCAATGATGGATACTTGAGAGAAAGACAAAGCATATCCATCACCAGAGCCAGAACACACAGCACCGTCCATCTGGTACCATAACTCACAAACTGAGACATGTTCCCCACTTCCCCCAGCAAGCTCCCTCTCTCTTCTACTTTCTCTTCAGCACAAAGTTGCGTGCTGTGGTGTTTTGTTGTGTGTTTTTTTGTTTTGTCTTTTTCTTTTTCTTTTTTTTTTTTTTTTTTGAAAGGTGACTGCAGAGATAGCAAGAATATATTGCTTGTGTACTGAGCATATTCCAAGATTTGTCTGAAATATTCTAACCCAGGGCCAAATGTTTTCCCCATCAGCAGTGAAAGCATTAAATGCTTTGGCATTCTTGCAGCCGATCCCTCCCTCCCTTTGCCACCCAACACGCACGCACACTCCCAACTCCCTGCCTGCTAGAAGTACTGAAGCAATCACAAACGCCTCGGGCAAAGCAAAGATACAGAGGCAAACACTTCAGTCCTGGGATTCGTCCCAGGGAGGTCACACATAATAATTTCCAAACTCCTCTTCAACAGATTTTTTTCTTTTTTTTTACTATCAGTATTAACAAAATAAAGGAAGGAGAAGAGTTTAGTGTATAAGTAGGAAGCGTGTCAAGAATTACATTACAACACCTAGTTCATCATAAGCTGTCATTAAAAGAAAGTCTTCTATCCCTTGCTGTGCTTCAATGACAAAGCAGGCAGAAGATCCCAGAATCACTCTGCCCACATCTAGCTTCCTTTCACAGCCCTCCTTGCTCTCCCCTCTAGCATATCAAATCATTGCAGAACCAATACTCATTTTCAAACCGTATGTCACATTCATTTATTTAAAAAAAAAAAAAAAAAAGAAAAAAAAAAAGTTAAACCATTAAGTAGAGCACAAAGTACATGATTCTGTTTGGCCACAATGATGCCCTACATGTTGACACTGGGCAGCAGAAAAAGAACAAAAAGAAAGTTTGATTTACAACACCTGCACCAGAGCAAGTCCTATTGTATTTGTTCCTAGAACAAATACAATAAATAAAGAGCACAAGCATGAAGAAAGAACTAAGACACACCCAGACCTGATATCTAAAGCCTGATGTTAGGACTCATTTTCCCTTCAGAAATGCAAACAAGACTTCTGGAAAAGCTGTCATGTTCCAAAATCCTCAGGCTCTTTCAAGAGAACTTGAAACAATGACACAAAGAAAAGAGAATTGTGCACTGCAGATAAATCTGTGAGACAACCACACTTTGTCTAAGATAAAGTTCAAACTCTATCATTGAGTAAATTTATACACTTGTTGTCTGTGCTACATTTGCCAGTGCTTTCACCCACCCCACATCTGAGTCAGCCTCAAGGTTTGAATTTTTTCAAAACAAAGTAATTTGGCTCTCACATTACTTTGTGCTGGAGGCGCTATTGATACAGAAAGATTGTAAATGAAAATTAGACCACACAGAAAGGTATACCAACTCATCCCAGAAAAGCAATGTTAAAATGAGATTTAAACAGAATAATATTAAATAGGGTTAAAAAATATATATGATTTTGAAAATAACTGTTGTATTTTACAGCCATCATCACAGATGAGAGGAAACTGAAAATGCAGAAGCACCAGGAAATGTGAAAGTACATTAGAACTCCAAGACCACTTCAAATTTATGCTTTATGTACACTGTGCACTAAATGAGAATATAAGTATTGCTTGTAGCTGCAGATCAGATGCATCTGCATTTTAAGAACACTATGGGTTTGGGGGTTTTTTCCTTGTTTTTATCTGCTCAAGAAAAAGACGTCATGGTTAAGCCACTTCTTTCACACAGATAGGGAATATACTACATACAATTCACTTTTGGGGGATTGTCACATATCCAAGGGTTGGCTTTTTATGTAATTTAAACAAGCTGAGGAGACAAATTTCATATCTCCCATATAAACTTCTCCTAAGGAAGCATTCTTATTCTCTCACCCAGAAATAAGATTAGCTACAAAGACCCTTTTGAATTAAATGCTAACTGATTAACAGAAATGTCTAATTCTTCTTCCCGTGACACAGGACTATTTCTGCCCCTTTCTGAGCACAACACTTCCACCCCTCAGGGGTTTAGGACCTGTGCTCTTCGTTCTGACATCATGACACCATGCAGCCAGTGCTGGTCCAGGAGTGCACATCGGTTTGAACATCCAGCAGGTCCCACTGGTTCTCTCCCTTGGGAATTTCTGACTGTTATAGTTTGAGGGAAGGAAAGTTAATTTTATGGTATCAGTACAAGGACCTAGAGAGAGGGTGCTCTTTGGGACAGAGGGGTCAGTATTTCCTCCCATTTCCTACCATACCCTATAAAAGTCAGGAGGATGGAAAGTCCACCTCTTCCTGCTCCCTTTGCTTCCTGTGCTTGGAAATCTCAGGGAGAGGCTCCTGCTCTTTGCTTTCAGCTTCCCACACACTCTGAAGCATCCAGGTCCATCAGTTACACCGAGAAGAGCTCTGGACCCTGGCCCAACTCAGCTCTTCCATTAGGGAACTTTCAGACACTTAGATTAGCCACCACAAAAACTGAATTTTGTATAAATTTATATAGGTCATTATTATCCCTTTTTTTACCTTCCCTTTCCTATTCCAGTTTTTACTTCATACTTTGAAGTCTCTCTTTGTTTTTCCCTTTTCATCTTCCCTGGAAGCATGAAGGGAGTAATAGCAGTTGTTCTCTGGGTCTTGGTTTGTCCTGACCACTAAATTAAGACTGAGCAATAATGGATACTGTGATCAGAATCTTAAACTTCTTCCTTTAAATAACAGGAAGAATGGCTTAATCAAAAGAGAAAATTTACTTGTAAATTGACAACCTTGACTTACTGGAAGCCCCAGCATCCTAGCAGATCACTTAGAAATGTTTTAACCAGACACTGTAGCAGCCTCTTTGATCTGCTCTGTCTTAGCCAACTTAAAATGATAAAACTGTTTGAACTAGTCTCAGGACCACACTATGCAGGTAATAGAAAAAGTTTTTCTTCTTAAAAATAAATTAGTTTTATAAATAAATTTATGAATGTTTTTGTTGGCTTTTCTTTTTCCCTACCCTTCATTTTTGTTTATTTTCTTGTCTCCCACTCTTTTCCTAGTGGTAGAAAAGAAACCAAAACCAGTTTATCTGCTACTCTTAGCCTCCATTGCCAAAGTCAAAAGATGACAAAAGATGGCTTTTGCTTTTGTTTGTGTCTACACATTTCTATTCAAAGAGTTATTTACAGGTGGTTCCTCTAGTGACACAACAGTCAAGATTCAAATCACTAATTTTAACTGTGTTGCATCGGGAGAACTTTGTCTCTCAGACAAAATACAGCCCTCCCACTTAGGCTCCAATTAGGTAAAAATGTTCTTTATACAACTTCAACCTTCACTCTTCGTTCCCCCCCAAAAAAAATCTTAACAATATGGTTCAGATTCAGCAGCATTTGGTAGAAAATACTCTCTTCCAACTTCCAGAAAGAGAACTTCAGTGCTGTTTTGTCTGCTACTGGGAACTACTGGGGAAAAAAAGGGAATGATTTCTCTGTGACTTTGTTGTCCTCGTTGTAAAATGCATTAACCCAGAAGACCTACACACCTCATGCTTTGTTTTTGAAATCTGAAAGTAGGTAGACCAAAGAGATGCTCAGGTGGTGGGCTTGGACACACAGAGTTCAGGCATTCTGGAGGCAAGGACCAAACAGAGCAGAAAAAAATAAATATGAGTGCATATTTTTAGTTTATTATATACATCTTGTTATAGCAGGATGGTGATATATCTTAAATTAGAATGGAGCTTATCAGCAAAAACAAAAAGCAGAAGCTATACTCCTGTAGCTCATTAATTCCTTATCCTCCTAGCCACTAAATGTCAGCTCAAAAATATTAATAACAAAAGATAGCAATAAACATTACTTGATACAGTGGTTGTAGTTACAGGCTGCCTTTTCCTGACAACATCCCAATTCAGGCCTTATTTATGCATCTCTTAAAAAAGGTAAATCTGAAAATTTATTACAGACAACTGGTTACTTTAAAAATTCGAGGATAGGCCATGTGTGCTGCTGTGTCCTATTTTGCAGCATTTTTTGTTTGTTTGTTGTGGTTTTTTTTTTTTTATTTTGGTTTGGGGCTGTTTTTGTTATTGTTGTTCTGGTTTTGTTTTCTTATTTTTGCTTTTTGGTGTTCTGGTGTTTTGGGTTTTTGTTGTTGTTTTCTTTTTTTTATAAGGCCGAATTTGCTACAGTTTATAACAGGTTATATCTTATATCACTGAGATTTAAGACACACTGTTTTCTCAGGTTCAGAGCTTTCCTTGTATTTTGTAAATTAAAATCTGCTCTCCCTATAAAAACTAAAGTTAATAAGGGAAAGCTAAAGAAGTATCACAAGATTTTCTCTACTACCTATTGACTAATACCTTTAGAAATGTCAGTCTTTTGACAGCAGTATGGCAAAATTAACAAGCTCATTTTCTAAGCATCTCATCTGTACAATGGGATGCAAAGTCAATAAATGCAATTAGTGCTACTCAACAGCACCTCTGTTCTGAGTCACTGAAGTGCACACTAGAAATCTTGTGGGGAAACTTGTAGAAAAAACTCTTTAGTTGCCCATCTAATACTGTTAACTGTGTATGTTATATATTGCATACAATCTACTTCTTAAGCAACTTCTCCCCTTCTGCATTACCCTGTTTTCCGTGAGATTATGTCAGATTTTTTTTAATGCTCTTTTACCTGCCTCTCTGTGTCAGCAATTCAAAGAGGTAAAATGATGGAAAATTCAGAACATTACCCTAAGTTCCCTATCCCTTTTTTAGGGTGCTCTACAGAAATTGCCTCAGAAGGAACACCATCTTCATTTGCACTAGCATAACCAAGGGGAGTAATTATTTTTCTTTCCATTTATTTATCCAGACACAGTAGTTCCAATCTGTGGCCTATATCCTTAGAGAGGAAAAAAAAAAAGAAAAAAACCCCACTCATTCACCAATTAAGGATGCCAAAGCTGGATGGCAAAGGAACAAGGAGAGTTGGAGAGTAGCACCCATGCTAAAAATTCCATTCAGGTCACTATAAGCATTCCCACTGGTCTGCACTGGTCTCCACAAAACACCAAACAAACAGGACTGGAACTGATTCAATTCCAGCTTCAGCCTTTCAATTCCTATAATTACTCCCAAAGGACTAATGAGGAAGGAGTTCTCCATCTCATAAGAAATACTGACAGACAATCAGAAAGCAAGGTACTTGGTACCATGCAGGAGATAAAGCTCACCCTGAAGATACTGAGAAAAGTCGTGAGGGAAATAAATTTTTAATAAATCCAATGCTTTCAGTAATTTCATTTTACAGCAGAATACCATTCATCTGCTGCCTTTGTCCTCATAAAGTCCTATTTTAAAACCATCTGTTTCTCTAAATATTTTACAAAACGCAAAATAAGGCCCTCTGAAACAAATGGGATGTCAGACAAAGGAAGAACTGTCACCTAAGAATGGCTCCAGATGGATTTAGACAACTTGCTCTATTCAGACAAGTTAAATCATTTCCATTCCTTCCCATCAAAACGGGGTTCCCATCAAGAGAGACCTAAATGAGAAGAGTTAACCCTTGGTTACAAAGCAGTAATTATACTTGATATCAAGAAAACAAATCAAGATCCAAAATCCTTTATATTTATTGAAATACTTGATGTTACTCCCATTCCACAGAATATCTAATACCTATGCTTGCAAACAAACTGCATAGATTACTCTTTTTTTGGAATGCATCGTATTTGTGTTTTCCAACCTATATTATTCTATGATTCTATTGGACTATGTGAACTTCAGACACAAGGTCCAAGTAGAAAATCATCACTCACAATATATCACCTGCCAAACAAAATTATTCTAATAAAAACTCAACTCATTGCCATTCTTAAAAGGTTTTTCAGCTGTTTATTCTTCTCCTCTAATTATCTAATTTGACAATGTAACTCTTCTTTATCTTGGATCATCACCTTAAGCTCTCATTTCAAAGAGCAACAAAACCAAAGGTAAGTTGTCCTCTGGAGTTCTCAAACACTTTACAGTATAGTAAGGTTAGTCAAATTAAACTTCAAATATCATGACAACTCTTCTGACATTCTTTTTAAATATATCATCTGCCACACTTTGGAAGGTAGAGAGTTTTCTCCAACAGGTGTTCAAAAGATAAACTGATTTTAAATGCCAATATCTCATCCTGCAGATGGCAAGCTTTGAGTTCCCTCATGACTTTCACTAAAGAAACCTGTGACTTAGTCCTGCAAAACAGCTCTAGCAGCCACTTCTATGTCACAGATTATTAAACTGAACCAAAAAGAGGCATAAGTTTAAAAGTTAACAGAATGCTGCCACTCAATTAAAATAGTCACTGAAAGCTGAGTAAGGATTTATTTTGACTAAATTCTCATTAAGCTTCTAAGAAAACTTGGTCACTTTCAGCAACAAAATATTATGTTTCTCATTAAACATAACATAAGGATATGCAAGTTCCAGTCATAAAACAGTAGAAAAAATCGGTCACTAGAAAATTGCAATAACAATTTCATTCCTATTTATGAAGACCACACATGGTTAATTCAGAACTCACACTAATAAATGTGTTTCTTTTAAAAATAAAAGGTTGTAATATAAAAAGCAACCAAGGCAAGATTTTAGAGAACCTTAAGTTTCTAAATACCAGGGATCCACACACTGCACTGTCATTCCAGCTTCTACCACAGATGGTGTCTGCAGAGGCATTGCTCCATTTTGGCCTAGAATACAACTGGGATTCTTAAGTTTAGAATCTCAGGACTATTTCAAGTCAAGGCACAAAGTCACCCTGCAGGATAGTTACCTTCTCTAAAGGTTCCTGGATTAAGCAAATCAAGGTCCTTTTCTTGTGCAAAACTGAATAGTACAGATCCTACCATTAACAGCATGCCTTCAGGGAAAAGCCAAAAAATATGAAAGAAGCAGCCATAACTCAGAACAATCTGGAAAATGAACAATGGAGAACAACAGAAACAATAACCATGAAAGTAGAGGTGTTCAAGCTGCTCTTTTCCCAAAACGAACACTAGCTTTTCAATTTAGATTTTGAAAAAGCCAAACTCTACAGCAAAACGGACCAAAACAAGGGTACCAAAACCAAAACTTCCTTGCCTTTTAAAAGTAGAAGAGGACAGAAAAAAGAAAAGCAAAATGTTTCACAAAAAATACTGGATGTCATCTTCTCTTCCTAAGTATATCAAGAGCAGCTGGGACACCTAGAAATACTTGGAACACATATCCAAACATTTCCCATGTCCTCCTCCTTTGTGCCAGACTTCCCATGGGTTGAGCAAGCTGTGAGGCACAAGAAAGGTTAGAGGGGAGAAGGGAACTCAAGACCAGAAACAAGTTTAAACTGCCCCAGCTGCAATAACAAAGGCACATTAGCTTGTACTACAATAAATTTTTATTCTAAAGAAAGCACCAGTTTAAAGAGGCTCAGCTTTTTTTTAAATGAAAATTATATCAACATAATTTCTTGTTTTCACAGTTGTTTTAGTGTTTTTTTGCATGCAGCAATAGGAATGTTTTTTAACAGCAATGTGGGAAAGATGCATAAATGTGAACACTGATAAATTACAAAAGCCCTTAGTTGACTCCATACTGAAAACACTGACAAGTTTTCCAAAGATGCTTTGCAAAATTATTAACATTTTGCCTCTTTGGAAAACCCAGTGGGAAGTGCAATAATTTCCTAGAGGTATATAGTTCCTGGAGGCACAGTTATCTAAAAGCTCTAGAATTATTTTTTTTTTTTTTAATCTTTTACTGATTTTTGGTTAAAGGATACGCATGTTCCTCTTTCCAAATGCAGTTGTGAGCAACTTTTTACCTCTTTTCTAAAGCACCCTTTTCCCTGCCTTCTCCACTATCTTTCCTCAACAAGTGAGAATAATGTGCAACACATGCTTCCCACAAACTGGGCAGTCACTCAAAATGTTAACATGCTGGAGGTTTTTACAGTTTAAGGCCATGGACAGGCATCAAGGTGCAGAAGACTACACGCAGGCAATTCATGTTGAAATATGCAAGGCAGCTAAAATCTGTTCTTACCCATTCAGATACATAGCTGTAAACAAGCATTTTCCTAGCACGTTTCTTTTCACTAAAACACCATTTTGGCTCCTTTTCCGAAGTTTTCAGCTGTGCTTAAAAAAAACCCAAAAAAACAAAAAAACCACCAAAAACCCAGAAAACAGTAAAATCTTTCAAGGCCCCTACATGGACTATTTTCTTCCCAAAGCAACTGCTAGTTTTGCTTCCAACCTGCCTTTGCAGCCAGCCACTGCTGCTAATTTATCAGCAGGCCTTCCCCCTACTCAATAGTTATTAAAAAAAGCTGCACATCAGCATCTGCAAATCCCTTCGCTGTTCTCTTATCCCTCCCTGTACCACTTTGCTGGTGCCTTGGAAAAAACCTAGCACAAGCAGCATTGTTTACAAGACAGACTTGTTTGCCTTTTCCTGGATACCCCTTTCCATTCATCATCCATTGGCTTAAGGTGGAAAATTTTTTTCCACATTCCCCAGTGGTTAACAGGTTCTCCTTATGGCTCTTCATTACAGAAGATCTGCCTCCTGTCCTCTACTTAAGTGGACAAGCATGACATTCAGGGACAACTTCATATGAGAATTACCTTTTCAAAATAAAATATTCAACAATAAATTATCCTTCACAAAATCTGCACTCATATATTTATAGTGAGCATACTCATGAAGAAAATAAACTATTTACATGGATATATTTCAAAGAGATGCAGTGCCAGATAAGCAATCCAATATATGTAACTGACCTAATGCATAGGATATACTTGAGAAGGGGAGTTACTGGAAAATGGCAAACAGACCTCAGCTACCAACACAAGTGTGAAACCCAGGAAATGTTGAAGAAATAAAATCTATTAGCTTTGTTCATGCTAAAAGGATGTTATCTTTAAAGAGATGCAGTAATCTAAGATAAAAAGGTTTGCTTTTCATAAGAGCAGAACACCATAAATATATTGTTGGATTGTGGATGAAAAGCTGTATTAAACTGATTAAAAATGAATTTGCATATGCCGAGAAAACACAACAATAAAATTATCAGGATAAAAAGAAGCATAATGCTTTACACACTTGCCAAAGTCTATCCTCTTACATTAAAATTCCTAATAACATATTCGAAAAGCTTAAAAAGGAAAAACATAAGCAATAGATGGAGATATTTAGTAAAATTCTTCATACAAAAACCATAATTCTTTTTTCAATCTAAATAAAAAATCCCTTTAAGCAAGAAACAAGACATTATTTTTTATTTAGGCTACTGTTTTTATCCCACAGTGATAAAAATAATCTCAACAACTACGAAGATGAAGTAGTTCCATATTAATGAAATACTCATTAAAGAGAGACAAGTTTATCCATATACCAAGGAAAATCATTCTGAAGCATCACAAAACACTCATCTCTGTATTCAGCACTAATATTTTCAGTCATGTTATTGATTTCAGTTAGGTCAGTAATACATTCTATTCATTGCAGCTGATAGATACTAGGAAAACAGCCAGTCATCCTATGAAAGTGGAGTCACAGTAAGGCTCCTACAATTAGAAGCAACTAGTTATAATCTAGAAATAAGCAATACATCAGATAAAATGGCCTCTTACAAACCACAGGCATTTACTTACTGCAGCTCAATAAACTATAAAATATGCATGTGGAAAGGTTCCAGAGAAGTTAAAAAGAGGAGCAAAGAGAGGACAAGCCCTCGCTACCAGGTGGGAGAATGCAGAGGGGGACTGCTCTGGATGCTGAGGTCCCTGGTCTCAACTTCTGAGCAAGGCTGGGCACATCCCAAAGGACACCCAGGAAGGCCACGTGGTACAGCTCCTCTGTGTAACTTAAAGCAGAGAAACAAAACAATCTACAAGGTTTTATAAGACTGTCTTCAGGAAATAATTTTTTTACATAAAAATGCAGTCCAATATTTCTATACTACAACATGCTTTTTTTTTCCTAAGGCAGTAACAGAGAAACTGGTTCATTTCTTCCTCTAGATCTTTCTCCTTAAGAACCAAGCAAGCAATGTAAAAGTTTTTACAGGCAACTCTTTAAACTGTTTCTATAATGCTTTTCCTACATAAAACAATGTGTAGTCACTTATTGTATGTTACATACTCAGAAACACACATGAAGCACCTAGCATTGAGGAGTACCAACCAAGATCATTGAAATAAAATTAACAATTTCAACATATTAAAACAACAGTAGGCCTCTGTCTTACAGTGACTCAAACTAAAAACTAAATGTTACATATTACTACATGCCCACATATCAGAACACATCTCACAACATTTCCACTTTCAATTTATATTTTCTTTTAAAGACAGAAATTTCTGACTTACCATGACTTACCATGTTTGAGCTTTTAAGATAAGAAACAGCTACACAAATTTACCCTGCCTATCTTCTAAGACAAAGTCTTTCTACCTACCATAGAAAGTCACAGATGGTTTGCTACTATAAGCCTATGGCAGATAAAAACAAATATCACATCAAGACTATTTCCCTGTACATAAACAGAGCAGCGTTTTCAGTGTGATGGCTACTTTAAAGGTTACAAAGACCAATGTATTACTCCATTACCTCTAACTTACATTACCTATGCATCAAAATTACCCAGTTTCAATTTAAAAAGTGTTCTGCACATCATGTACGCAGCTGAAATATTTTTCTCTGTAGAGCTGGTGTTCTGCCAGCTTTGGGACCGCCTGCTAAACTGCCCATCTTGGCTGTGTTACGAAAAACAGGAATAGGCTTGCTCTTGGAAGGCACAGAGCCAAACCAAGTAGTACCTCGCAATTTATATAATTACAGAAAACACAAACTTGCTGAGATGCCTATAATAAGAAAGATTTTCTTAAGATTTTTTAAAGATTTTTTTTTAAATCCATCTTTTCGGCTCCTTACCCATGGTATTTGATTTCATGAAAACAGATCACCACCTAGTAATTTCTAATTAAAAAAGCATTCTATAATGACCTCAGGGCAAGTACATTGTACTCTTAATTCCTTACATGCAGGTATTTTTAAAAAAATATGCTCAAACAAAGCAATACTGGGGAAAAAAAGAGGTAATGAAAAGGGAACCCCCAGAAAACACCTCCTCATAGAGAATATTTTTAAACTACAGGGCTTTACTATTTTCCCTTATCATTTCCCACTAAAAACTTATTTACTTAAGGCTTTTAAAATGCAAAATGTTAACTTTAGTGTTATCAGCCACTATTATACCCCTCATTAAATGTCCATAGCAGCATGAGGCTGTTAATATTAATACTTGCCAGTCAAAGCAATGAGTAATACCAGTTCTAAGAGGGGACTTGAGTACACGAGCTAGAAAAAAAGCAAAAATCTGTGAAACAATACAAGTGTCTTCAGAACAAGCATTTCAGACTGCAATACCATACCACAGAAAACCCCTATGAAAGAAACCTATAGTCCTGTGGTGTGAATAATAAAGGGGGAAAGACACAGCCTCCTGCCCCACCCAAGTCAACCTCCAAAGGCCACATACAGATTATGGGAAGGAAAAGATAAATTATTCCTCATACAGCAAATCACCCATGTCACTGCATTTCCAGTGATACAGATATAGCAACTCAGTGACATGTATATCCTGATTTTCCATAATAGAACAAAAGTAATTTCCTTTTTTAAGGATCCAGGGTTTTTTCCCAACTTTGTACTTCAGCAAAACTATTCAGGGTTTTCCATCTACTTTGATGGCAGAAATCTACCTGAGACAATCCAAGTCTGACTTGAGATCAAATCTTCTCAAATTAACTTTTGAAGTAATGTTCATTTATAATGGAAATTGATCTGTAATGCATGAGCAATGACCATAATGAGTTTTGCATGGGTGTTATCCAAATTCTATTTCCTATTTTCTATTATTCTAAATATCTATTGTTCTTCTAGACTCACACACAAATTGTGAGACAAACCAACATGACTCTCTTAGTTATTTCACAGAATCTGCCTTTATTTCTCTTAATGAGACTAGAGCTCATGAAACTGATTTTTTTATTTTTCTCCAACTTTTTATGTCAAACAGATACCAACTGCTTTAGAAAAAGGCTCTCTTTGGTTTTGCTTAAGACCTAACTCCACAGTCATAAGATTTCCATCATCTTGCACTCCTCGCTTCTCCAACATTTTCAGCTTCTAAAACTTCAAAGCAGACTCCAGACAAATGTAGCTCACCCTTTTATTCACATATACTGATACCACTGCACTTCAGCCATCAGAAGTCAGCTGACTCCTGTTCTTAACTCTGCTGTCCGTGGTTCCAAAGAATGTTAATCAATATGGTGATAGGAGTTTTATATATATATAAATAGATATATTAAAAAAGATATATATACATATATACACACATATATATACATTCCTTCCCAGAAACACAGATGCACACAATGAAATAGGTGATATTCTTCTGAGTCCACGTACAGTACTTACTACCCCCTTTTAGTCAAGAAGAGGAAGTTCCTATAGGTATGAACGGATGCAATCAGTTCAAGCTGTTCAGACATCCACTCTAAGCATGAAAATTTACCAATTCTGACTTTGCATTGAAAATCAGAGATAAAAATCAAAGGAATAGACACTACACTCATTCAATTGTTTCTAGTCTCCCATGATTCTTTATTCCAGCAGCATTATTCCCCCCTTGAATCAACTAGTTTACTGCCATGGATCCATTGTATAATAAACTGAAAACATAGAAGTTACAAGTCACTGTAATTATACTCTTTCTTATTTTCTCCTTATCTGAGCAAACATCTCTTCCAAACAGGTACTTCAGAAAAATATTAAGTAGTAAATCCACTGCACCTGATTGAGGGAGACAAGGACAACCCAAAAGATGAATCAACCACAACCATTGAAACTGGGAAGAAAGAATCAAGGATGTAAGAAGCAGTTATTAAAGGGCAGTAATAAACCATTTCCATTCGATTCATGATTTCCAGCTGATAAGTTTGAGAAAGTGTCAAAGCATTAGGGATGTACTAACAATACCCTGTATTAGGCCTAAGTGCCTTCAGCTGCCTACTTACTCCTGACGAAAGTTAGTGTCAGAACACCCAATCCACCAATGGAACAGGCTGCTCATTCCATACAAAACAATGAAGTTAAAATCAAAATTTTTTTTTTGTACTCAAAAAAATTGTATGTAACAGCATTTGTAAATAATAAAAATCATGATGAGCATTACAAAAACTAAGCAAATTAGCCAGTTACTTAAAATAAATATTCATCTTTTCAAACTAACAACTTTTTGCATTCTAGTAAGTAGTTATGCATTATCCATCAAATAAAGTACGCAAACATATCACTGGAGGAAGAAAAAAAAAAAAAAAAAAAAAAAAAAGAAAAGAAAAAGAGTTCCAATGAATAGATTTATTCAAAACAGTTGTTTCCTACTTGAAAAGAAACAGGGAAGTTACAAGCACATGTTTTCCTTTTATATTTAGAAGAGCCAGACCAGCAGCTCACAGGAATGCATAAAGTTTGACACAATCCATGCTGAGATGCAATGTCTTGGTAGGGTCACAGTTCAAGCAGGGACAGTATAACATATGCCAACACCTGAACTACTGCCAGCACTGAAATACTAGTTATGACTACAAATCTCATCCAGTAAAACTTGTTGATTAAACTGGATTTAGAGGTTCAAGGCAAAATTATAGCTTGTTTTTTTAAAAGTAGTATTTTAATATACCTTAATCTAACCTATGATTTGAAGTTAATTAATATGCATTTGAAGTTAATTAATATGCAAGTATCTGTAATCTTCTGCTTCTTTCACACTTCCCAGTATTCAAAACATCCTTGTTCTTGAAGGTCTTTATAGTTCCAGCAAAGATCCAAACAATCTTGAAAAAAAAAAATCAATGCTAGCCTGGTACTGGAGACAATCCACTCAACTTCTCCAAAAGCCCAGAGCACTATAAAGTACATTGCTATTATAATTACAGATACTTTGGGTCCAACAGAATAACAGGAAAGGCATTTGCACATCACTGAACTAAGTTAATAGATTTGTTTTGCATTCAGTACACTGAGCCTGCAACTTGGCTACTCAGCAGCACCCTAATCAGAAGTGTGTACATGGACAGAACAAAAAAAAAAAATTCCAGAACTAATAAGAAGTAATCAGAGGGAAAGACTAAAAGTGAGACATGGCTTGCTTTTGCTCAAATCCAAGAGAAAAATTCAAGTACAGTTAATTGACACAATTATCATGATCATGTACAACCATCATATATGGTACCTCTTGTGGGGTCCTCAGTAGCACAAGCTGTGAAGACACTTGAGGAGAAAAGTTAAAAACCAAACCTTCCAGGTAAGCAGAGAGGCCCTTGACTTAGATGGCAGCCACAGATAAACTCAAGCTGTGGGCCTGATGCAACTTTCCTTCATAATTTCCTCTAAACTGAGAACAAAATATTGAAAACTTAGGTGGCATATCCTTTGATATAGACTCAGTAAAAGAGCTGGTGGAGAAGCACTGTGCTTACCCTCACATAAACTCATGCAAGCAGGGAGGGAACACGAGGCAAATGTTTGCATTATTGCCATTTCATAGCAATTCAATGGTAACAGAAATGAAGTCCTGATTTTCTACTTAAGTTCTGAATGACTTCTCAAGTGCTACACATAAAGAAGTAAAGCATCCAGAACAGAATATACTAGACTTTTGATCTCACTGAAAAAAATTTAGTGCAGATGTGAACTGCAGTGCAACTAACTTTGATTTATTTATGAACCTTTTCTTCCTGCACAAACATATATTGCATTTCTGCAGTGCTTCTAATAACATTATGATTTCCTGGGTTTAACACTATTTGGAAAAAAATCCCAATACATTAAAAGAAAAAAAGAAAAAGAAAACAAACCTAAAAACATGCGGTGTGTTTAATAACACAATAAACATCGTGAAGAAAAACTATACTTAAAGTCCACACTGCCATCTTTTAGTATGATTATGTTTTTCAGGATGTTTCCCAAAAACGTTAGCTCAGATATTAGAAAAAAAATGATGCTTACATCATTAGCAATTGCATATCCACACATGAAGATCATTATGAAATTTGCCAGGCAAATATGGACAGGCAACATGCCATTTTCACATGTCCAAATTCAAGGCTTTTGGATTCATAAGTCTCGCTCATAAATTGCAAATTATTGCTTCTATGACTAATTCATCATGCCAATTATTTCATTCTCATTACTTCTTTAAGTTCCAAACATCTCCTTTAAAGGACCGAGTTGCAACAAAGTTTGGGTTTTGTTTGCTTTTTGGGTTTTTTTGGGTTTTTTCTCTCCTAGGTGCCAGCTGGCCAGAACTTTGTACTGATGCTGAATATTTTGTTTCTCTTCTGGAGGGATAAATTTCCTCAGCCAATAGCTTTGATGCACAGACCCCACAATATAAATCTTGGTATAAACACCTGTCACTCTATGGGCTTTATCCACAATCCAACTCCTCATGAAGATAAAGAGAAAATCTGTTGTGCAGGGGGTTCAGCATGAACAACCACAGTTTGGCTTTTAAAGAAATGGCTCACAGACGTGACTGTATTAATAGCATTTCTGTGAAGATTTCTTCTTACCTCTAACATCATGATGAGAACGTCTTTGGAATTTCAGGAAACTCAAATTCCTGATTATAAGGGCATGGAAATTACTTCTGTGGGTGTATGTAGTCTTATAAAGACCAAATTCATAAAACTTAAACAAATGTCTATTGCAACAGTTTAAGACAGCTGTAGAACACTGCATTCTAGGGAAGCTCAATTCAGAAGCCATAGACATTTAGCAACTTGACTGTTGAGATGATGTGGTCCTTTGGGCTCACAATCCAAAACTATTTATTTAAACAAACATTAGTTTGATTCACTATTTTTCCTCATAAAATGACAAGAAAACAGATACATAATACAGGAAAACTGTATGTATGATGAACACAGACTTAAAGCTAACTCATTTTTCTACCTTTACTCCATTCAGAAATAAGACTTTTTTCACTGAAGGTAACAACCAAAACAATATATTGAACAAAGATCTGTTAGTGTTAGAAATATTAAAGAAATCCATACCACAAATTCTGCCTTTAGCCTTTTGCTGTACACGCTCTCCTACATTTCTTTGACTTTTCTACCACTGATTAAAATTATATCATAGGGCCATAAGAGTTACAAAAAAACTAGAAATGTAAAAGATACATCAAGTTTCAAAGCCCACCCTATGATTAGAAAAATATTGCACTGGCTGTCAAACAATGCTACATTTCCAGTTATTCATATGAACTTCATAAAAGCCTTGTGCAAAGGGTAGCTATTCTCCTAAAAGTGAAAGAAATAAAGAATTCCCTTTGTTGCACTGAAAAATACACTGTGTATTTTATAACCTGACTAGATTTCTGTGAGGAAAACAAACTTGATTCGTCATGTAATCATGGACTTGTATCAGCATTTAATTGAAATAGATTTTAAAATGTTTAGTGAGTTAAAGTACGTTTGTTTGTAAAAATGCTACTTTGTCATTATTATTATTATAAGTAAACACCATTGGTATAAAAAGATAACACTATTTGAGTGCAGCCTTAGTTTTCCCACCACACACCTAACTACTATCTCTGAGTACAAGAAATGGGCAAGGCAACCACCCTCTTCTTTTGCTTTCCTTGCGTCTTTCGGAACAGGAAAATGAAACAGAGTGAAACATTTGTAAGATCTGGCTGAAAAGCACAAATGAACAAAAATCAACATAGGAACTACAAGCATCTGATGCTCTGTCTCCATTACATCCTGCAGCAGCAAGTGCCAGGAGCTCATCACCATCTGGACCTTCACCAAGTTTATCCCAGTTTCTGTACTGTGGAAATTAGTGAACAGTTCCCCATTACCCATATTGTGAACTTCTAAAAGCTGTCAGCTCTCCTCACTTCACACAGTCTGTTCTCTCCACCATGAAAAGTCCCTGGCCTTTTTATTCCCTCTTCCAACTGCATTTATCCATCTCTGAGGGACTACTCATTCATCTCTACTCCCAAACAGCTCCAGGGAAAGGGGCTGTGTTATTTGCTGCAGCATAGCTCACTTGGAAAATTTTCAAAGGAAAAAAATTTTCAAACATTTGGTAAGAGAAGAAAAGAATTACACCTCACAGCTGCCTGGCTTACACCTCACATACTGGACAAAAGCTAACATTTGAAACAAAAAGCTCCTAACATTATTTTGAATACAGACACAGTAATATCATCCACTAATATTCAATAAAATCAAACATTTTCCAGTTTAAAATGCATTTTTATTTTAATTAGTTGTCAGAAATATACTCATGTTTTCACGAGCATTTATAATAATCTTTTGATACAGTTAACTAGATGGTAACCTGTCTCTTCTCTTGGACAAGAAAAAAAAGATGGTTTGCTATGTTTCCCAGAACTATACAGATACAAACAAACAGGATTCAAACCTAATTTTTAAGACCTTTAGTGCTTTGCAGAGATGAGAGCCCAATTCATCTTACTTTTTTTCCTGGGCACTTACTTTTTTTCCTGGTCAGAACCATCCCATGCTATGCCACCACTCTTCTTTGTGAACATGTATGGGAATACTACTTATCACCATGAAATCATATAGTACTTGAATTACTCCTTCTTTTTCACAGCAAAGGTTCTAACTAAACTCACTATGCTCATCTGTTTTTAAATCCCAATGTATGCTAAACATTTCTCAGAAAAAACTGGCTCTTTTGTTTCTGTTTCTCCTATGCAGAAAAGTTCTTCACAATCACTCATCTGAAGAGAATGAAATATTTCTTTTCTTCAGGAGCAAAACAAAAACTAAAACAAGCTGAAATTCAGCTGCTATTTTTCAGCTATTAATGCTTTCCTACAACTAACATTTTACCAAGCAAACAGAAAAAGTGAGCTACTAGTTAGCAAAAGAAGTTATCAGCAATTTACCACTGATTAGAAAAATATTAATAGTCTCAGGCAAATCAATCACTAAGTGCTACTGATTTTGAGGGTGATATACTGCTAGTAATTCAATAGAGAACACTGAGCAATGAAAACTTAGGGTTATTTATTTAACCAATTAGATCCTTTTTGGCAGCATCCCTGATTCTGAATAAACCACATGTGTTCAATTAATCACGAGAAATGAAAAATACAAATCTGCCGTCAGTACCTTCCAGTTAAAAATATAAATTGCTCAAGAAGTCCAAAAGATTGAGGAGGAAAATAAGCATAATTTACATTCTCTCCCAGTGGACAAAAGAGAGCTGGCACTTGAAGATGTGCTAATTAGCAAAGCTTGGTTACTGGTGCTTAATGATCTGTTCCTCATGCACCACTTTTCAACTCCACTGAGACAGGTACAAATTGCACCTATAAAAAGTTATAATCCATTAGCATGCATATGAGGTGCATCATGTTACCACTAACATTCAACAGTCCACTCTTTAACTACCAGAAAAGAAAGAAAATGCAAATCTTCAGATCATAATGGTTTGAGTTGGAAGGGACCTTAAAGATCACCTAGTTCCAACCCCTCTGCCATGGGCACCTCCCACCAGACCAGGTTGCTCCAAGCCCCATCCAACCCACCTTTGAACATTTCCAGGAAGGGGGCATCTACAACTTCTCTGGGCAGCCTGTTCCAGTGTCTCACCACCCTCACAGTGAAGAATTTCTTCCTCATGTCTAACCTAAATCTACTTGCTTACAGTTAAAAGCAGTTCCTAGTCCTATCACTTACACACCCTTATGAAAAGTCCCTCCCCAGGTTTCCTGCAGGCCCCCCTCAGGTACTGGAAAGCTGTTACAAGGTCTTACAGGAGACTTCTCTTATCTAGGGTGAACAATCCCAACATTTTCAGCCTGTCTTTGCAGGAGAGGTGGTCTTAACGCTCTGAGGACCTGCTCTTGACTCACTCCTGCAGGTCCATGTCCTTCTTGGGTTGGGGGCTCCAAAACTGGACACAATATTCCAGGTGGGGTCTCACAAGAGTGGAAGAGAAGGGAAGAATCACTTCCGTTGACCTGCTGGCCATACTTCTTTTCATGCAGCCTATGTAAAACTACCACACTACGCCGAAATGCCATGCATATTGTTTATTAACAACCTTATTTTATTTAGAAACCCCAGTGTGACAAGCCATTACCATGCTAGCAGCCTAAAGTCATGGGGTTTTTTCAGTGTTTCAAATGCTTCAAGTTCTCCTCTTTCTCCAGAGCATTAGTATACACTGAACAGTCCATATAAACTACTTAATTCTGTACCATAAATTCCTTACAATAGTGCCCAACTCAAATTCCTTGTTCTGTGTCTTTTCTTTAGTTAAGAAAACAAGCCATACTCTCTGGAGTGCACTTACTACTGGCCTTATAATGATACAAAATTGAGAGGAGCAGCTGATTCCCTCGAGGGCAGGCGGGCCCTGCAGCTTTAGTCAAATGAATGCCTCCCCAACTTAATGAACTTCTTTTAAAAATTAAATTCTCTTCCTATTTATAAGTTATCTTATAGTTCCATTAACTTTTCAATTAGCCCTCAATGTAAAATTTTGGTATTAAGTCAGACCAGTAACAGTTTTAGCAAGGTTTTTAAAATTAATCTGCTGTGCTAGAAGAGCAAGGAAATTCTACAAATCTCAAATGCATAACAATAAAAATAAAAAAAAAAAAATTAAGAGACTTGATATCACATAAAACTAGACAGTAGCCACATATATTCCACATCTAAAATTTGTCTTCTCTAATAAGGATTTCAGAAGGTGTAGGGTGTGAATTCAGCAGCAGAGAGTTTGAAAATTATCAACAGATTCTTATGAGTGAACTCACACCAGGAGCACAACGTACTTTGAGAACCCTGAAATATCAAATGACTGAAATACAGCAAACATTTAAGAAGTCACTGCAATAATAATATTCCATTCATTATTGCTCAAGCATCTAGAAAGTAAATTACACAGTTGCAGTATAAAGACCCTAACCACAACTGAATACAAAAACTTTCACTTAAGACAAAAAAAAAGATGCAGGAAAAAAAGGTGGAGGGATGAACAAATAGCACCAGTGAAAATAATATAATCATAAAGCAAAGCACACAGCTGTTTTAGGGGATACTTTTGGCTTTTACAGCTATCCTTCACTCTCATGAGGAAGGCAATGTGGTACTGCTCCCAGAACTGAGCTTCAGCATCTGTTCTGCTAAATGATGATGATTCTGTCCCACTGTTTCTCAATGATGCCCAGACTAAGAATACATAACTCTTGTGAATATGTAATTGAAGCTTTCAAGCCATGAACACCAGGTGTCAAGCAGCAGTATTCCCCTTTCCACTTCCAAACCACTTATCTCCCTTTCCACTATTTTTTTTCCAGTGTTGTCCTCTTCCTGTCACAGTGGCTCCTTACCACCCCTTATTCTGCAGGGATCCTATTACTACATGTCATAAGAATCTGCAGTGGAACAGGCATACGGGGTCTTCTTCCTCTGCTTCTCCTTCAGCCATTCAAATAAAAGAATAGTGAAATACATAGTAATACAGTACTGATTAATCTGGATATGAACCTAGATTTAAAGCCAATCTTTTTTTTCTTCTTTTTTTATTTTCTTTTTTCTTAACCAGACAAAGATAATTACGTGAAACAAGCAGTAAAAAGCATGAGTGATAAGAGTACAGACCTGGAAACAGGACTGTTCACAGGGGAAGCAAACTTTTAAGGGCAAAACTAGATTTAACTGAAGAAACATGATAGCTTTCACCCCAGAATTCTGAAAGAACAGGCCCATGAAGTCACTGGTGTGACAGCAAAGAATTTTAGAAATCTATCAAGACAAAAATATTTGAGTGGAAAATAAGGAACTTGTCATCTATTTTAAGTCAAGCACAAGGAAAAAAAAGTTAAGTGTCCCATAATTGGAAGCAGTCAGGCATGCAGGAAATTACTTCCTTTCAAGATGGAGGATGGTTAATTACCTGAAGGAGAAGCCTAGGAAGGACACAAATGCAAACAAACTAAAATAATTCAAAGGTGCGTGTGTATGACATTAAAAGACACATTCCTTGCCTTGGAGAACAGAGGATAGGAGACTCTTCAGCATGGAGTTAAACTTGTAGGTAGTTTCTATAAAAACTTGTGGTAATCAGATAAAGCTACTTTAATAAGTACCTATATATTAGATGCAAAACATATTGCGAATATGAATATTTCCTTCAGATTTCTACAACTTTCAAGTATCGTAAAACCTCAGCAACAGAAACCCTACCTGCAAACTTGCTCTCATTACTTCTTTCAGATCTGAACTGTGCTCTTCTCAGCAGGTTACAGCCCTTGCACAGTAGCCATAGTGTGTCCTACACTGCACTCAGCGTTTCATATAATCAGAATATCCTTCCAGTTGCAAGGCACCTCAGGCTGCCACTACTCCAATGCTCTGCCCGAAGCAGAGACAAGAGTGAATTCAGATCAGGCTGCTCAGGGCCTCATCACATCTGCTTTTGGCAGCTTTAAAGAACAAAAATTACACAGTATTTCCAGACAACAAGTTCCAGTGCTTTATTAGCTTCGTAGTGATTTCCTTTTCCTTTCAAATTGCAAACTCCATGCTTCACCTCAGGACTTCTCTCTCATTTTTCTACCATGCACCTGCCATTAGGTCTCCTCATGCCACCTCTCCTGAGGACTGAACAAGCAGAGCTCTCTTTCTCTTTTCTTCCTCATCTGCTTCAGTACCCTGACCACCATTTTCTCTGTCCACTGGATTCACTCAGTTTTATCAACACTCTTGTGCTAGAAGGGGCACAACACAGTATTTCACACATGGTCTAATACGTGTTGAATAATGGGGAATAACCACTGCCCTCCACCAACTGGCTAGACTCCCATTGACACATTGACATAACCCAGGATGTCAATTGTCAGACCACACAGCTGGCTCATGTTTACACTCTTGTCAATGCACCCCAGATCAGCTACCTCTAAATTAAGTCATTTTAGTGGCATTACAGTTTTTATCCTTGCTGTGATATTTATATACATGCTTATCCACATTTTCCCAGCCACAAAATTGACACTGAATTGCAGTATAAACTTGGTACTGTAGCAAAAAAACCCCCAAAACAAACAACAAAACAAAGCCACCCACAAAAACTCTACATATAACAGGAAAGAGTTATTTTAGTAAAAAAGCAAACCAAACACAAAGGCATGGTAAAACAAAGAAATGGAAAACTTTACAAAGAAATCAACAGGCACCATGAAACTTATTCTTCCACTTCTATGGTATGAGGATTTTTTCTTGAGGATGCAAGCTCAGTATTAGTGAAATGATGTTAAATTATCATATTAGCACTTTGAGTGACTTTAGGACCTTGCACTTCCAGTCAGAGGCTGAGCTCTACACTTGCAGAAGGATTTTCAGAATTTTAAGTAATCATCTGCCAGTGTCCCTGAATTTTTAAATCTTTGACAAAACTTCTGATGAGCCTGTATGTGCATAAATTGTTAAGTAGCTCCAGTTTCTAACTTTTCGCTTACATTTGATGAGATCTGGAGTGTTTTCTCATTTTAATATACAATTTCTTTATTGCAAAGAATGTCAAAGTACGTAGACATGTGAACAAGTCATTAACAATTTAGTAAACATATTATGAAAACTAACAGATCAAAACAATACCATCAATGAAATTATTATGCTTGCAGGATATCAAAGTAATTTCTTATTTCAATTAATCCAATATGTTTAAATGCTTTAATCAATAAAAATAAAATATTCTGTTTTCATTTTAGCAGTCTACAGTTCACTGGATCATAGTGAGCACTAATTAATCAGATAAAAAAAACAGAAATTATCCAGATGAATGCTGAAATAATTCACTCTGATTAAAACTTCAGTTATATGTTTCATAGGAAGCTTCCAGCCTCAACGCTAAATATTTAAACTTGCACAGTTTGAACTTCTGCCCCCTGAAAAACTAATATGACACACAGACAGCTTTCACAGTAAATTTTCACACTGACCAGTAAAATTCAAACAGTTCACCATCTTCATCTCAAAAGTGCTGTCATAAAAACATTACACTGCAAATACTATTTTTTGAAAAATAAGAATTTTTCTTTAACTACACTCCAATTATTCAAAAATACAGCATTCTTGGAGTACATTAAAAGCAAATAATTTTCAGAACTCTGAACCACTTCAGGATTTCAACACATTGCATGTTATTGTATATGAAACAAGGATAGGAACTTTTACTCTAGGCAATTTTTATGGCCCTGACACCGTGATCCAGTGATGAAAGATAAAAGCAACCTGGCCAGTGGGCAAAGGAAGAAAAAGTCAAAGAACACACAGCCACCGCAGCTTTATGCTCTCCTTCCAAAACTGAACTCCTTCCAAAGCAGATCTCAGTTGAGCTCGTGTTGATACTAATGGCAACCTGAGTTAATGGATGTAGAAAGAAACAAAGCATTTATACGGGTGATTGTGCATAATTCATACTGCAACCACAAGGGAATATTTGCATGTCCCCTTAATTAAAATGCAATGTGAACCTTGTATTCAGTTCTAAAATAATTATCTCCTTCTAAGAGGGTAGCACATTGTAGTGACAACTAGGGTATGCTTTCAGGCCTAACAAATGCAAACAAAAGATTACATCTATGCAAGCACACAACCCGATAACAACATGCATACTTTAAAGTCCTAACCAAGCATTAAATCCAAAAAGAAAAAAAAGAAAAAGAAAAGAAAAGAAAAAAAAAAAAAAAAAAAAAAAAGGATCAACCCTTTTAATGGCATTTTTAGTCTTCTCACCTTCCAGAAAATGTATTTGGAAATTCAGAATCTAGAATTTACTGGAGAAACGTTCCAATATGAGTACGCAATGGCTTCAGAAGCATCTCAGCATGACCACATGAGATTTAGCTCTGTAAAAAAAATCTCACAGCCAACTCTAGCAACACTGACAGAACAAGACTCATCCACAGAGCTCCTCTAGATGTAAAATTTCCTGACTGAAGAATGGTCACCTCATATGCAGAGATGGAGGGACCCCCACCCTTGGCAGGCAAGCCCCTTTGGCGCTGGCAGGGCCTGTGGAAGCAGCGCTTGCCACAGATGGGAGCACTCGGATTCTGAGCTGCCACCAGCCAAGGCCAAGTCCCTTCAGCCCACACAGATGCCATCACTCATAAAGCCACAAGGTCAGTCAGACCAGGGACTAATCCAGATAGAAACCAGTCCTTCTGTTTCTGCTTCTGGCTCTTCCCTGGCTCTGGAGATGAATTTTAAAAAAACACTCCTCCTCCACTGCCACTTCCATACTGCTGGTGTAGCTGAGCGAGCTGCCATTGCAGCTTGTTGAAGAGACTCAACCAATCATAGTAATCACCTCAGAGAAGTCCAGGGGGACAGCACTGAGAGCAGGAGGCTTTGGGAGAACGGGATGAAGCCCTTCCCTTGCCACCAACCCATTCCTGTGCACACTGTACCTGAAGCAGGTGTCTTGGGGTTGGTAGCCACAGGGCCTGCTGGGGCTGCCCCCACTGGACTCATCAGGTTCAGGTGGCTCCAAGGTCCCCAGCGCAGGGCAGAGCTGAGCCCCTCAGCCACAGGCGGGCGCCTTGGGGAAAGCCTGGGTCAGAAAGGGCAAAATGCTGCCCGGCAGCCAGGGCTGAGGGAAACGGGGGTAGAAACAGCCCTGCGAGCCCCGAGGCTCCAGAGAGCAGGAGGAGCTCCAGCAGAGATGCCCCTGCAGCCCCTGGTGAGATGCCATGAGCAAGAGAGGACAGCTGGGTGGGCACCTGGCAGCCCAACAAGGCGAGCCCACCACACAGCCATGGTAAACATACTAGAACAACTGAAACCAGTTCTGAAAAGCACACAACAGGACTCTCAAATGCTGCTGTACGCCCTTGTGTTTCATCATCAGTACCCAGTACAAAGGCAGACACAGGTGAGGTGCCAAATTATCAAACAAGAAGATATTTTCTCGTTTCTGTGTTGACTGAAGCCCTCAGAGTTTCGTCAAATCATGCTATAAACAATGCTGGCTTTTAAGCTACATATTCATATATGCAATAAAAAGTAAAATTCTTTGTTCTTTTTTAGACATAGTATACCTATAAAGGTGCAAAAATAAGTCAAGAGACTCGACTTACCTATAACATCTGCAGCTATTTAAAACTCATGTAATCTCAAGTAAATATGCCCTTTGTTTGCAGCCCACCTTCCAAACTTTCAAAAGAATATTTTATTTAAACATAGGTTGTACAATTATGGTGGGTTCTTTTTAAAAATCACACAACACTATGTTTTCCTTCATCACCTCTCTATTTCCTTGTAAGAACTCATACCACTACAAATAACCAGTATCATCATTACCATCAAATTTCAAATTAAATAAGGCTTTGATTTCAAGAAAAGATTACTCCCATTTCTATTACAGGCACCCATTCCCTCTGACAGATCAGCTATCCCAAAAAGATTCCTAACCACACTTAGTACGCAACTCCCACAAGGCTCCTAGAAGCCTTCTCTGGTGGTCCAATATAATATGACAGTACTTGGCTGCCAAAAAATCTGGGGAATTGTTAACATGCAGTTGAATTTCACCAGTACAGGAACATCTGCTGTCCAGTGAAGGAAGGGAGGTGAATGGAAATGCTGAGATCCACCAGTCATTTCTGGCACAGGAGAGTAAGTAATAATCCCCCCATCAGAAAGAGCAGTTGAGTTTCATCCTGTTTGTATCTCAGCCCAGGTGTTCCAATTCCTGCTACTTCTTTAACTAAATTGACTTTTACAAGTTGCTTGAATCATCAGCATTTGAGCTAATAATAATTTCTTCAATTTTTCCATTACTAGGGAAAATACTTCCATTAGTAAAGGAGACTGCATGAAGAAAGGTATTGACTAACTGGCAAAGTAGCTTAAAAAATATTACACAATCGTGTACATGTCTAAACTGGTTAAATTAACTCCTTCAATATGCAGTTCATCCATAATAAGAGGAAATTAGGCAGTTCAGCTGTCACCACTTGAATGCTGCAGTCCTCAATGGCTGAAAAATACATATACTTTATATAGAAACAGTTGGAACCACTCACCATCAAGAAAGAAGCAGCTGATAAGGTTTTAAAATTGGGAACTGGGGAAAACCTAAATTTCTGTATAGAGCCTACAAGCTAGGAAAAGGGAGAGCTAGACAGATCACAGTAGAGAAAACAGGAAAGATAGAAAAAAAAAAAAGATACTACCAGGCATGTTTTTCAACTCCTCTTCTTGATTCAGCAAGTGTAATAACTTTGTTTGGGGGCTGCTGTCAGTTGTACTCAACTGCTGGTCATACTGGTATGATGGGGCTTTCAGAATAAAAGCATGCCAAAATTAAGTGCAGGATGAAGAAGGCATGATTCACTGTGCCAATAAACTCTGCTAAGCAAATGATTGTGGGGTGCATGGTGCACAGCAGAAAGGATAAAGGAAGGGAGGCCAGCCCACTTAGCCAGCCAAGATAGCAGAAGGTGGATCAGGAGACAGCAGCAGCTGTTTTGGAGAGGTGTCAGCAACGAGAGCCAAGCACGCATGAGAAGAGCCTGGGAATCCCTCCTCTAAGCAAATGCCTGCTCCTGTAATGATGTTCTTGCACCATCATGCTGAAACACAATGGTCTCTGGAGAAATCACTTTTTCTGTACATCATCTGCCACAAGTGGCTACTGTCAGCTTAATGGCAGTTGTAACACAAGCGCTCAACGAATATTTATTAATTTTAATAGTAAAATACACAAGAAATATTTTAGAGTGTATTAGTTAATTTAGGTTTTATTTATCATATTGTTTTTCTGTAATATGTGTTATACTGAGAATCACAAATTTATTTTATTGCATATTACTTATGAGCTTATTAAAAGCCTGCCAGCACTTGAGTTAAAGGTACTTAGTAATAAGAACCTTCCAACTGGTTTAATTAAATCTATTGTGCTAACAGTTTAGTGCTTTAAACAAGGATTCTTTAAAGTTAATATATATTGCTAGTATTTTTACTAAAATTGCTTTACCAGGAAGCTGAAGGGGTCAGAAAAATAAGGTAGGGTTAAGCAAAGCAGAGAAACTGCTACATAGAAAACTGATTGCCTTCTCCCCTCACCCCACTGTCACCCTGAGCTTAGGTCCAAATGACCATATTAAGATTTGCATTTAATTTAGTAAAATAAGAGACTTTCTCACAACCATACAGTTATCATATAAGAATATTCACATTACATTTGAATCATAGAATTTTTCAGATTGGCAAAGACCCTTGGGATTACCAAATCCAACCATCATCTCTACTCTGCAAAGTTCTTCCCCAAACCACATACCCCAAGACCACATCTAAATGACACTTAAACAGATCCAGGCATGGTGACTCAATCACCTCCCTGGGCAGCCTGTTCCAGTGTCTGACCACTTTTTCTGTGATTTTTTTTTTTCTAATGTCTCATCTAAACCTACGCTGTTGCAGCTAGAATGTTCTAATATGTATTCATAGGGAAATTTATACAGATTACTTTTGTAGCAGTTTCAGTATTCTGTAATATTAAAAGGGTTTCACTACTAAAAGAGATTCAGTAGAGGAATGGGAGTGCAGTTATTAAACATTTTAAACATATGTTCTTTTTATTATTTTATTTTTCATTTGGTGAATTGCTCAATAAAAAATATTAGTTTGTCTAAATATAACAAGACACATACTGACTTTATTAAAAATATGTTCCTGCTATTTTCAAAGTAACAATTTCTTGCTAATTTATACTCAGTCTCATTGCTCATTTTAAGTACTTAAGACAACAACTCAAGAGCTGCCAGGTCTTTCATCATGGCCCACATAGTAACTATCCTGATTCATTTTAACAGAGCATTTTTATAGAGAAATCAAATGGGATTTCCTCTAGCAGAGATACTGACCTTGGAAAATTACTATCGTTCTAGGCTCCCACTTTTACAAAGAGTAAACAAAGCCTTCAATAAAACTGTGCAAATTTGTAGATTTCCTGGTAAAAGCCTACTATGTTTCAGTGTACTTTAGAAGCAGAAGTTTTCTCTATGTATGGATACAAAATTTAAGTATATAAATGCCTTTTAAGAATAATTTCATCCTTATGTAATTATTTCCCCCAGAAATCTTAGGCATCACAGCAAGTTATAAAAAATAAAATGCCCCTGATTAGCAACCATTGTCTTAGAGAGTTTTCTCACTGAAGCATAGAAATGCTTCTTTTTTCTCCTGACACCAATTTACCTCACTGTTTTTTGAGCTTCAAACTTCCTTTGATCTGGCAAAAGGTCTGTCCTAAACTTTTGCAAATAAAAAGGTTAGTATGTATACTCTTCCAAAACATAACCAGAAGGCCTCTAATCTTCATTTAATAGATGACTTCTTTAAAGATTTGTCTAATCCCTATTCTTAACAAGGATTAGAAATCTTTAACAGAGAAAATCTAAAAGAAAAGAAAATCTCTAAATCTTCACCAGAGAAAGACTGCATCTGGATTTCATGCTTGTCTGAGGCAACATGAGATGACAAATTTAAACTTTGTGAAGTGAAAAACAAAGAACACAGGAATTGCCTTAAGAAGGAATATACCTGGTTTATCGTCCACTAGAATTATCAAGAGACAAAATATTACTTCTTCCAGGAAAGCCTAAAAACACAATTCAGGAATAATTATAAGATTATTTAATAAGTACACTAACCATGCTGAACTAGAGCAAAACAATGAATGCATATTTTTTTCTAAAGCAAGTCCTTATTTTATACACCAGCTTAAACCTTTCGCTGCAGAACAGTGTCATGTTTCATAACAAGAATTGTAAATATCAGATTGGTTTATCTGTTCAAGGTTGTGTGTTTATTATCTAGTTGTGCTTTAATATAAATTGTAAGTTTACTACCATATCAACGGATAAAAAAAAAAAAAAAAAAAAAAAGATGTCTGTGTATGCTAGTTTTAAAATGCCAAAAGTACTTCAGAACTTTTGAAACAATAATTTCAAGCAAACTCCCATAATAGCTGGGCTGATATTTAAATATATATATTTTATAAATGCATTTCTATCGCTGTTAGTTATATTTAGGATAAATAAATACACCCTTGCATTTCAAGCTATGAAGTTACAATGCCTGTAGTGCAGCTGTTAGCACAGGATCATTCGCTGGCTAAGGCCCTGCATTCTGGCAGGAGTGTATTAATATTCAACTCAGCAGATTAGCATAAGCAGAAGCTATCGAAAAGGATGAGAAGGAGGGCAGGAGTGTAAAGTATATAGAAGATGACATCTATCTTTAGGAGGTGGTTAGTTTAATTATCTATGAAGTTATTGATCCTGTGTTAGGAAGCAGCTGAGCAAGTGATTTAAGGAATGCCACGAGCAGCCAGCTTGTGATTAAAAGAATACTCATGCCCTTAAAAAAAACTGGAAAGTACAAAATACTTTGGCAGCTGGAAAATGTACATCAAGTAGAATCAAAACAGAAAATTAAAATATTTGTGTCTGCATGTGCCAAGTCTATGGATTTTTTCTCAAGAAAATTCCACAACTTCAAATATAAGTTTTTAGAAATATCTGCTGCTTTTCTTGTATTTCCTCAAAATGAGCGATGTTGAAATATGTTCATGTTTCTACACATAAATATCAGGCAAACTACAGGTTTCTGGTCAAGTAACTTTCCATGAGCCATGGAGTAGGCACAAAAGTATTCTGTGCACCAGGGAAAGAATAAATATTTATCTTCAGTGAAATAGAATACTCATTTAAACCCAAAACGTCACCAGCAAGGAACCCAAAAGTTTAACTATACTCTATAAAACAAGCTCCTTCAATTTGCTTTTTTTAAAGTGAACTCTTTTAACCATTGATTCAATTTCATTTGACCCCATCTCATTTGTACTGTCACCACCTATGACTCTGGGTATAGTCAGGTTATTCCAAGCTCCTGTCAAAATCACCTTTCTGATGTCTTTATATGAACACATACAATGAACAAGCAGCAGAGAAATCACTCCAGTTTGAATTAGAAAGCAAATGTTGCTATTCCCTAAATAACCATAAACTAAGCTGTAAAGGACTCAAAATTCACAAGATAAATGTAAGACGTGGGGTAAACAGAACTCCTTATCTGCAATAAGCTATGGTTGAAATCTCAGTAACGTAGTAAAAGGCTGCACACTTATTCTCTTCAAACAGATAGGGCAGGGCTTGTTTACACAAGGAAATGCCCACACAGTTCTGTGGCTGCGGTTATTGTGGAATTTCTCATAAATAGGTCAGAAAAAAAATACTCTTTTCTTTTCCTCAAATGCTGATGCAAACCATTTGCCAGTGGGAACCTCTGCTCAAATAAGTTTTTCTTTTCAATTTTCTTTTAATTATCTCTGCTGCAGACATACCAATATAGCTCTGCATTGGTTAGCATAGGTATCAACAGTAGTGCAGGCATGAACCTGACCACATCCCTACAAAAAGCTCAAGTCACCAGTGTTTCCATCCCATCAGTCCCTGAAACAGATATATGAAAACTCTCCTGGGAGCATCTGTGTGCATGTCAGTCACACTTGCCCACTACAGTGCAGTTCTCCCCAAGACTTCGTACTTGGCACCTCAGCATGACCACTATGACTCAATTACTAAAGCTATTACTGAGAACAATCTTTACAACTTCTTTGATTTTATTGAGTACTTATCCACTAGCGTGCAAATATGATGGTTGGAGAAGACATAAAAATTAACCATGGATTAGATGGAATAATTTATTACATAAAGGAGCTATGCCACAGGTCCTGAGCCAGTCGCAACACAACTGAATACAAAGCTGATTACTCAGCTCCTCTTTGAACATTTGCCTTAATTCTTTTTATTTATTTTTTGGAAAACCTATATTTGTCTTCCTTGATTCACAAACTATCAGTATCAGTCTATCTGTACTTTCAAAGAGTAAGTTACTGTTTAAGTTAAAAATTATCCATACTAGATCTACCTTCTGGATTATCCATATCCAGTCAAGTATCTCTTTATCCATTTCATCAACAAAAAAATACCTTTCGTCAACAATGGTCACACTCCCAATTCCTACACCTTTTTTCACCATTACAAATTGTTTTTCCCCTTGGAGGCTGCAAAATAAGATTACTTTCACATTAAAGCTCAATTTTTAATACATGATGTTCCAAAAGAAGGAACAAAAATGACATTTGCAAAAAAGCACTTGGGGGACTGAAAACTTCTAATTTTTTCCCTTTTTATTTAAAAAAAAAAATCTCAATGTGCTTTTCTTTTATAAAAAAACATGTAGAACATTAAAAAACATATATTCATATTTGAAAATATCTGGATAAAGTCCAGACTTTATGACTTCATAAGAAAACATGACTTCAGTTTTTTCTCTCTTCTGTGTATGATAACATGTAAGTAAATAGTTAAACCAGCTTGAAGAAAAACAACTACACTGAATGTTTACTAGAAAAAGTGATCAGTATTAGTGCTTGATTTACAGAAAGACTGAAATGATTGTGTAGTTAGCATACCATAACCAAGTGTAGTTAGCATTTCATAACCAAGGTTTCTCCCAAATCAGTCAATTTAGGTGACTTATTTTGGGAATATGTGAATACAAGGGCTATACACATTAGTACTGAAGTGCATGATGCAGTGGAGAGTTCAGTGTCACATCTGTCAAGTTTTTTTTACTAAAAAGAAATCCACAGTGATTTGAAACGAACATTAGAAAAATATTTTTCCATTAATAAATTATTTCCATTAAAACCAGCTAGACAAACAATTCCTGGATGTTCTAAAAGAAGACAATATACAATTTTCTCCTGTCTCTGTATATATTGCACAGTCACTCAATGCTCTCAAATGGCTACACAAGCGCCTTGCTCAGTGCTTATCACAACATGAGTCTGCAGAAGATTTTATGAGAAAAGCAGATGGTCTTTCAAGGACAGTTTGCTTCAACAATAAATTGTTTTAAGGTCTCATCATAACTACTACCTACACGTTTTTATTTTCATTGTTCATTTCCTAAAAAAAATCTGGTCAGTTTAGGAACAACTTTACTTAGGACCTTAAGGACACTGCAAATGGCAAGAACTAGCATCTGTTCCTTTTGGCAAGGCTCAGCTACTGAAGTTTCTCCTGGGCACTAGGGTAGGGCTGAAAAGCACGTAATTTGAATGAAGTAAAAAAAATTGTTAATTTTTCAAAATGAAAAAATATTAAACTGGTAATTCTATAGTGTTATTCTGACAGAAGCTAGCAAGCTTGTTTTTAGAACAGTGTTGTCAGCTATAAACAAAAGCTACCAATTTTCACATTACTGGATCACATTTTCCATAGAACTGCAAAAAAAATCAAAAATCTGAAATGTTTTTTCCATCATCAAAAGTACCTGTAGGCACCTCTAGGCACCTTTTGGGTTTAAGTCCTCCTGGGTCTCAGTGACAAAATTTCTAAATTGTCTGAACAAGAAGCAACTTGACATTTTGAAATCTCAGCTCAGGGAATGTAGAGACAACCAAAATGCAGCTTTCCATACAGTATCCTCATTCTGTGCCTAAATCCTTGCCAGCAGAAAGCAGCAACTGCAAAGCAATACAGACATGTAGCATGTCACAAGCAAAGTTATTACAGGCCATGTCTACATTAAGAGTGCCTTACCATTATAGCAACTGTACCCCTTTAACTTAAAGGCAACTTCAGTGGCAAGGATACCACAGGATTACAGAAGGACCAAGTTTGAAACAGACCACTGGAGGTCATCTAGTCCAGGCCCCCTGCTTAAGCAGCATTACCAGCTGCCCAGAATCATGTTCAGATAGCTTTTGATTGTCTCCAAGGATGGAGACCCCACAGCCTCCCCTGGGAGGTTACACTCTGCATTATACACTGTACCAATACTGCAAAACTATAATTTCGAGCCAGAGGAAGACAAAGGTTAAGTTCCTTTCTAATGCTCTGAAGTCTCTTCCTAGCAAAAATCTATTGGTGCCCTATCACACCTTTCCATCCTTCTGCACAACTACATCAATCTTAGCATATATCAAGTAGACAGAGGTCACACAGGTAGATAAAGCTGATAATAAAACATCAGCATATCCCTGCAGGAGAACAGTGGACAACATGCAGATTAATATAATCCAAGTATTGCTGTTTCTTGAGAGCAGCAGTAGCCCTTTCATACACAGTCAGGCTGATAACACAATATAAGCATACTGCTGATTGGTAGAACACATTCTTCATATGCCACAAGGCACTATCTAACTGGTTAAATACAATTGTTTATGTGCTTTCTATGTGGTGCTTTCCCATCCTGTAATTCTTCTTTTCTGCTGCCAACTCCTTATCTTTTACCCATAGCTGATCTTTTAATAACCTTGCAGCTGGGCCTCAAGGCCCTTAGCTCACTCTGGCTAAAGCTAAACAGTCAGGATTGCTCACATGTCCATTTTCTTCCAAAGATCCTCCAACATATCCCATCACTTGTGATGCATCCCACCAAACACAATAAAGTTGGTCAGCAGGACCCAACAAGACAGACCAGACATACCATTAGACTCTATGGATAGCCAGGCACCAAGCATGAGCTACCCTAACTCTCCCCCAAGGACCAGGAGTGGAAGTAACTCACAGCATCCGAGGCATCTGCTCAATGCTGGCAACTGTCACGCTAGTTTGATCTGCAACAGGTGTGAAGGGTGCCCAATAATTAATTTGTGATGACACTGGACTATCCTGAGCCAGAATATTAGCCTCAGCATGGAGTGCCCCTACCCATCTCAGGTAAGGTTGCGTGGAAGATCACTGAAATAAAAAGGTAGCATCTTCTTATTTTCCATTTGCAGAGGTAGCAACTATCTTTTTGGTGAGTGCTTCCCAGGCAGGCACTGCATAAAAAGAATTTTCTGGTGCTTGCTTGTATATATTCAGCCAGAACATATTTAAAGCAAAATTGTGAAGAGGGAACATTAAGGTTTGGTAAAGAAATTGGTTATGTGATGATCATTTGAGCAGTAAAACTTGGAAAGAAATAAATCAGAAAACTAGGATGATGTCTTAGAAATTATTAGGAATTAAACAGAATTATTAGCAAAAGAGAGCAAAATACATTTCTCTATGGAAAGTTTCTGTTCAGAAAGCTACATTCTGCCTCTATGGAAACACATGGGAATGGCTAAATTAAGTTATTAAAAATATTTAAAACCAGTGTTCCTAGCAAGAAGTTACATGAACCGTAAAGTTGGTCTGTAACAGACTGAGATTACTTGTCACAAAATAAGAACACCAGCTTCTCACAGATGGAATATATTGGGTTGCAGTTCAGCAGAAGTTGTAAAGATGACTGCTATATTAGAATAAGAAAAGGATATTACATCACAACAAGAATAGATATATGGCTTAGAGAAAATTTTCATCCTCAGCAGAACTATAGGAAAAACTAAGAGGATATTGAAACAGAAGGGGGTTAAATTTCCTATGCTTTCCCAGTAATCTCTCATAAAAATGTTTTTATAAACAGTTCTCTTTCAAACTTTCTGGCAGGTGAGTAAAGAATTAAACAAACAGGCAATAGTTATTGGTATAAAATACATTTTTTGAGTTTGTGGGGTTTTTTTATTTTCTCTTTCTTTTGCTTAATTAAGTGGGGGAAAAAACTTTGACATCTTAAGCTTGTCATAATTACTCTTGAGCAAAGGCATGCAATCTGTTTTAGAAGAAATCTAATTCAAGTTGATTTACCAATGAGTTAAATAAACAATTTCTTTCAGGCCTTTAACAATACCACTCTTCTTGAGGGAAAGGGCAATTGGCCGAAAGAGAAGTAGCTGGGAATCATGCTTACTACCTTCCCAACACTGGATCTCCAAAATTAGTACCTACTCCTAGAGAAACTTGAAAACCTCTGGCTTTCTTCAAGTGCTCTGTCATCCCATGGCACAAGAGACACAATGTCAGTGTGAAGCAGTTAAGGGAAGGCAGAGCACAGCTGTCAGTGGCAATATAAGAATCCAGGATACAGATGACATACATCTCCTTACTGTCATTCCTACTCATAGAATCATAGAATCATAGAATCATAGAATCATAGGGGTTAGAAGGGACCTCGAAAGATCATCTAGTCCAACCCCCCCTGCCAGAGCAGGGCCACCTAGAGTACATCGTGCAGGAACGTGTCCAAGCGGGTTTTGAATGTCTCCAGTGAAGGAGACTCCACAACCTCCCTGGGCAGCCTGTTCCAGGGCTCTGTCACCCTTACAGTAAAAAAATTTTTTCGAATATTCAACTTGAACCTCCTGTGCTCCAATTTACACCCATTACCCCTTGTCCTATCACTGGTCATCACTGAGAAGAGCCTAACTCCATCTCCCTGACACTCACTCCTTACATATTTGAAAACATTGATGAGGTCACCCCTCAGTCTCCTTTTCTCCAAACTAAAGAGACCCAGCTCCCTCAGCCTTTCCTCATAAGGGAGATGTTCCACTCCCTTAATCATCTTTGTAGCTCTGCGCTGGACTCTTTCAAGCACTTCCCTGTCCTTCTTGAACTGAGGGGCCCAGAACTGGACACAATACTCCAGGTGCGGCCTCACCAATGCAGAATAGAGGGGGAGGAGAACCTCTCTTGACCTACTAACCACACCCTTTCTAATGCACCCCAGGATGCCATTGGCCTTCTTGGCCACAAGGGCACATTGCTGGCTCATGGTCATCCTCTTGTCTACTCAATACTAGAAGAATTACGCCTATGGAAAAATTATTTAGATTTAACCTAGGACAAGAGTAAGTTTACCTGTCCACATCTGGAATACCTGGCACAACACAGGTACAAGGAATTTCCTACAGAACCCACTGACACAATGCAAAAACATTTTCTAATTCCAGGCATCTTAAGATCACACCCCAAACATTGCATTGCACATCTAGGCCAGACTGAGACTTAATAATCCTGCAGTAATAACTGAGACTTAATAATCCTGTCCAGTCCTCTGAAAAACAAACAAACAAAAAACCACCAAAAAACCCAACAACAACAACACAAAAAAAAACCAACACCAAAACACACAAAAAAAGTAAACAAAAAAAAACCCAAAAACAAAACCACCAGAAGCTTCATAGGAAGAAGTAGAAGAAGTAGATTTTTCTCTTTTTAAAATTCAAAGGCTTCATCTGCAGATAAATAAATAGCATGATGAGAAAAATATAAAAAATATATGGGATGTGATGCTCCATTAGCAAAAATCACATCTGTTACTCATATTTTAATATCTTCACTGTCACCCTGAAGCACACAATATTCAATTAAGAGAAAACTGCAATGCAATTTTTAAAGTAAATTATTATCAACAGACATACAGCACTAATCCAAATGCAAATCACTATATCAAGTCATCACCAGTTTAAAAAGTTTTGATTAATCCTCAATTCATTGCTATGCTATTGTAATATCTTATTAAATGCACCTGCCTCTTTAAGGCTCCCTCGTTTCATTTGTAATTACAATAAATATTGATTGCAAGGGTGGCCTGGAGACAAATACAAAATGTGCAACTGTTGTCCCTGGAGGCAGCCACTCAGACAGCTCAGCAGGGATACAAAAAAATCAATATATTAATTTACTGGTTAAAATACATACCTGCTTAGATTTTGATCAATTAAACAGAGACTTTTGTTACTGCACACCATTTTTAATAAAAGGTTTAACCAATTTTATCTTTAAATGCTGTTGTGGAAACTGTTCCAAAGCAGCTCTGGAGACACTCTAAAAAAGTGAAGGACAGTCTCAAACCACAACTAAGAGCACTGGCCATGATTAACTTTCTTTTCCCTGGTTCATCAACAAAACCAAACACATAATGCTAACAAAGGCCATAGCCAGGTCAGCAGAGTAAAAGCTGAGCTCTTCTGAACAGAGCAAGCGACTCTTGAATGCAAACACAACAGTCCTTCATCTCTTTTACACACCCCTTCTGCTAAAGGGATATCTTCAGCATCTCTCCCTAAAGCCCACTATGCAACCCATTCCTGAAAGGTGGAGACACTCAAAGCATCTTCACACTCTTTTCATCAGGCTAAGTGGAAGCCTAGCAGAGAGTCATCATTTACACACTTTACTAAGTATCTCCAGGCCAGCCTCCCTAAAGCTCCCAATGGGACAGTAGCTATAAAAAAATGTTTTCTCCATGATCCTCTCTCTACCTTAACCAAGTTTATATGCTACAGATTTGATAATGTTTTTTTCAAGCACTTCGACAAAGAATAAAAATAAACTGGATTTTAATTTTCACACAAATAGGTTAAACAGTCCTGTGAAACATATCCAGAAGACTAGCCTGTGTATATACACAGTCTGAATTTCCTAGCTAGTTATTTAGAATAATGCTGGTGTAACTACAGCCTACAGCATGGTTTCATTTAAAGGCAACACCAACATTTGCAGAGAATTCAGTCACACCATGAACCTACTTCATCACAAGATTTTGCAGAGTACAAATGCCACACATGAACATATTTTAAAAATACATACATGAAAATATATTTAAAAATGGATCTGAAACCAGACAGCCCTAAGGTTGGCATGGGGCACAAATTACTTCATCCGCATGTTCATTACCTCATTTTATAAAAGCACTACCAGTACAAATCACTATTTTATTCCCATTAGAATGTAATTATCATTTGTCCCAAACATTTTTACCTTGCTCTATGTGCTCTTTTAGAAGCCATCAAGGCTACATCTGCACATGCTGATTAAATAGTACCAATAAATACTCCCAGACACTGGAAATTTCATTATCCATAATGTTTGTTAGAATAACCCTAAGCACAACTTCCATCAGAGTTAGCTATCATTCATTCCAACACCTCCTACTCATAGTCCAGAAGCCAGCAGTATCCAAAAAATATTCCAGCTTTACAATTCTCTTTGTGAAGGCTAGAAAGTTTAATATTATCATTGCAGGAGGTCTTGTGTAGTTTGGTGACAGTGTGAGAGTGGTCCCAGGCACTCTGACATACAAGCAGAGATGCCTCTTCAAGGATTTGTATTTTGTACAAAATCATCAGTAAAAAGTGCAAGCCTTTGCTTCTTCTAAAGGTAGGCAAAGAAAAAAAAAAACAACAAACCACCACCTCAAAGTGACTGACCCTTCAGTGCATAGCAAAGAATCGTTTCCTCTACAACTTCCTTGCTATAATTAAATACAGATAGGATTGCTCTTTGTTATTAGATTAAAACACATCTCTCAGTCCAAAAAGCAATCACAGATGTGGAATGCTAGGAATTACTAAAACAGAATTCTAAGAACCATGCATGCCAAGGAGCAATCTACATGGAATTTTAAACTCATCAGTTTGTTTCATGACTTGGATGCTATGTACTAAAGCACTGCTTGCAGCCCTATAACTTTCCCTCCATGGAACTTGTTAGCCCTGAGAGGAGAAAACAACTGGACTCTTTCTATCAATTATTTGAAAAGAAAGATAGACAACAATCAGATGTTTTGCAGTCCACCCATTTAACTCACTCTAAAGATAGAACACATTTCAATTGAGAACAAAATTTCTCCATGTTTTTTCTCCAGAATGCAATACTGAGAGGAAAATAAACCTGTGTATATGTGTGTACATACATCATATGTTAATGAAACTAAAGCCAGGACTTGTGCATGTATGTGTACACTCAGAACAGCTGATGTCAGTTTCTATATTGCATCTACAGATCAAATTCATCTGTACTGCAACTTCATACAATACAGTACGAACAGATAAAAATCTAATTAGATTTTTTGGAACTTTGCTCTGATTAAAGTACCTCAATAAAGCAGCCAAATCTCCAGAAGTGCTCAGTAGTGAGTAGATTTTTGTGGACACTGCTGGATGCTGAGAACTTTCAGACAAGGCAAAGCAGAGCCATAGCATGATCAGTTTTGCCATCTGTTGCAACAGTAATTGGCTCAAGAGTGAATAATTATAGCAACAGAAGTCAAAACTTTAATGATGGTATAAACACAGGCTAACATGGCTACGCTGTCACTATTTGGCACAAGACTCAATCACCTCTGCATCCAGCTCAGGCTGCAGAAAGCTGCTGATCCCTGAGGATCCACTTGGAATGGGCATTTCACACAGAAAAAGACCTCCTTTACCACCAGCCCCTTTACAGCCCAACAGGCTGTTGCCTGTAGCCCAAGGTTCACCTCTAACTATAGCCACATACCCTTGGAATGAGGACATTGAATCACTCAAAATTAATGAGCCAACATTAAATATCTAAAGGATATTTTTCTGATTAAAACTTTTCCCCAGTAATAAATTTAGGACACAATGTCTATAATTATACTACATACATTTTTGAGTGTTTCACTTCAGGTTATTTCTAGTCTAGTCTCCTGGAGTGAACATCCAGTGGTAGGACATCATATTTTTACTTAAGTTTTATTGAAAATTAATCCAATGTCTGTGATCCAAAGTTCCTTGAAAATGCAAGGTAAAACTGTAACAATCAAGAGATTTTCTTCAGCTAAGCAGCCTAAGAATGTAACAGCAATGTAGATGTGCCCTCAGAAGGCTTGCACAAAAAAATGGCTCCCCCGAAATCCAACAGAAGTAGCTTTAGTCTTTATTCAGATCAGACTGGTGCACACCACATCCTCTCACCACACATTTTACTGTGTTTAAAAATACACACACTCCCCCTCAGCTTCACAACCCCCACCACCAGTGTACTCTGGTACTCCTCAGATTGTGAGCATCTGGGTTGCTCCCAGTTACAGCCAGTGGATGTGCAAAACAAGCCCAGGAGAAAGGAAAACCAGGTCAATTTCCCAGCTCCCACAATGGCCCACAGACCAAGGAAGCAGCAAGGTCAGACAGGCTGGAGCAACTTGCACATTCCCTCCTACCCAGTTCAGGGCTGAAGGAGAGATGGTGCTTCTGCCAGCTGCCCTCAGCTAGCATGACCATCACCTCACACCAAGGTGCCACCTTCAGGTTACCAAACACAATTATTTCGATGAAATACAAAGAAGAATCCTTCGGACACCATCATGTAGGGCAATCAGACAAGACAGTTTCAAGGATCTGAATGATTATATTTTCTTATCATTTGTTTTTTAACCTCATTGTCCTTATAAAACAGTGAAGCAACATAAAAAGCATGCAAGAGTTTATTACTACTCCATTTCTCTTTCACCATTTTCTTTATTCTCTTTGCCTCATGTTTCTCTTTATACTTCCCCCTTCTGCTCCTCCCCCACCACCCCATCCTGCCTGTGCTCTGCCCTAGCAGAGGCACTGGAGCTGGTGGGATGTCACTGGCAGCTCTCAGCACTGTCTGACATCTCAGTAAGATTCTGTCTTCACCCACTTGGACTGAAGCCTCTCACAGCAACTGCAGACTGAGGAGTCTGGGGGACTTTTAGTTGAAAAGTTCAGTCACTGACTGGACCAATGTTATGGAAAATACAGAGCCTTGCTTATGCTGAACCTTTCTCAAGACTATTCTCAAAGCCACTTTGCTGCCTTCCGCAAAAGGGAGGGACAGAGCACCAAGAGTCTCCCTAATGTTGCTCTGAATTCCACCTAAATGTGCTGTATGGTCAGCAAAGCTAAGGAGCTAAGCAAAGAGTTTACTGCTGCCAGAAAACAGGAACCCACTCACCCACTTCACCTTCACTTTGCCCACTCTTCAGAATTCACTGTGATGCTCCACATAACAATTCATCCTTTTGAGCAACAGAAAATTTTTCTCATTTTTTGGGTGAGTGGGGTCACCAGCCAAGGAAATCAATTCCAGCACATATCCATAACTAAGGCTGCTTTTCAGTGGCAATGTGCACACAGATAATGATGAGAACATGTTATCAGGCTGCATCTTGAATCAGGCTGGAGAAGGCAAAGCAGTATCTATTTCCACCTAATTGCTAGACACCCCTTAAAGAGCATTATCTGCAACACCATGTAACTTGCATATGTTTGTATAAAGACAGAAAGTAATATTGATGTCATTTTTTTATTAGCTTCCCTCTGCTCTGGCACACAGGCCAGAAATGATAATCCACTTCAGTCAGTGTCACACAGGGTTAAACTTCAGCACCTGAGATCAAACGTTGACTGATATTTATTAAATAGATACAATCTTGCAGTTCTCTGGTAAACAAACAGAAAAATTACTACCAATTACAGCACTTTCCATTTGGAATATAATGAATAAATTTTAAATGGAAATGAGAAAACAGAAACCCTATTGACATTCTTCACAGAGACATTCCACCATTTGTTAGTCACATATTTTGACATCTTGCATTGAGTGTGTTAAGGGATGGGAGTGCAAACGCTACTTATCTCCTTTAAGTACTGCTGTTACAGTGCACTATTAATAGGAAGCACATCACCTCTGCCCTGTAGTTGTTAAGAAGGAAAAAAAAGCAATGTTAGGTTCAGGCCAAGTATTTCAGTCACATAAGTAACTTGTCTAGCAATCTCCACAGTCCTGGCCACGTTCCAGCCCCTTGCACTGTGAGCTGATCCCTCATCATCTGCTGGTGAAAACAAAAATATCTAGAGTGATCCTAGTGGTATCTACCACATTGACTTTTTTTCCCATGTCAGTACAACACTTTCATTCCACAGGGTGAAGTCTTTCCCAGCAAAACTGTCTCCTTTGGAGAAGCTGTTGTCCACCAGGTGTATGGTCCAGCTCCTGGAAGAAATGTCCAAACTGTAGCTGTCCAAATTCAGTGAAATCTTTTCCTTTTACAGAACAGCCCTTCTAATCCTCTGAGCCCTAGTTGGTTCATCTGTCAAAAAATGAGAGGGTGCATTCTTACTACTGCTTCAGAAAATAAGAAGCATAGCCATCAAATGCCACCTTTTATTTCTGAAAGTTTCCAGACCCTTTTAGCTAAATTATCCTGTATCATAAACACAGTATGTTTGGAGAACAGCAGCATATTTTATTTCAGCTAAGATCTATGCTTTCTCCACTTACCACTTTCTTTACACAAAATTTAAATGCCATGAGAAAAATACACATATTATAAGTCATACCCTTCAACACCAAGAGCTGGCCAGCCTGCTCACACATGGAGCTTGCAGAGCATGCTCCATCAGATGAGGAACTGGTGGCTAGACCATAGATTCAGCTGTGCTGTGGAGATGACCAAGAGAGGAAGGCAGAGTTGCTTCTGCAGCTGCAGTAAGTCTCTTGAGACACCCAAGGAACAAAAGAAGGTGCTTGATGGGAAAGGAAGCAAAGGAGAATGTTAGGAATCTATTGAGAGGGATGGAAATGGGTCAGCTGAGGCATCATGTCCTGAGAAAAATAAAAAATATCAAGAGTAGAGAACTACCTAGCCCTGCAAGATGAAATTCAGATTCTGAATGGTCTTTCAGACCATCACAGACACATAAGGCTAAGGAGGAAAGATATAAAGGGATGGGGGTAAAATAATAATCAGGATCTTCTGGTCTATTAGGCCTGAGATGAAGGAAGGAAAGGAGGAGGACAAAAAAACCCACAAAACAAGAAAAACAAAACAAAAAAATAAACTCACAACTTCTACAAGAAACCTGAGATGGTACAGAAAAGAATTTGAATAAAAATCAGAAGATCCAGTGCAATATGTTTGGGATTAACTGGAGAAAAAAAAGAAGGGAGGACAACTGTGAGGAGACAGGACATCAGGGCTCCAGAAGAGGAGGTCAGGGCTGAGCAGCAGAGAGAACAGACACAGAACAGAAAGCCTGCAAAGGCAAGAATGGATGGCTAGATGATCAGAAACAAGGCACTGTTGGGAAACATGCAAGACTGGCAAGGTTAAGAAGCAGAAGAGGTAGAATACACCTACTGGTCTACATTGGCAGCAAAAAAAAAAAAAAGAAAACTAGAGTAAAACCCATATAGATCCCATATTGGAAACCAGCATTTTAGCCTTTCAACATATAAATGGGGCTTGTAAGAATGAGAGAGAGACTTCTTACCAGGGTAGGTAGGGACAGCAAAACAGGCAACGGTTTTAAACTGAAAGACTTAGATTGGACATAGGGAAAAAATTCTTTATGATGAGGGTGCTGAGACTGACACCAGTGGCCCAGGGACATTGCAGCTGCCCCCTCCTGCAAGTGTTCAAGGCCAGGTTGGATGGGACATTGAGCAACCTGGTCTGGTAGGAGGTGTCCCTGCCTATGGCAGGGGGGTTGGAACCAGGTGATCTTTAAGGTCCCTTCCAAAACAAACCATGACAACTCCCAGTCTCCACCCTTCCTTCCTTCAGCAAACAGCTCTGAAATTCACTGGCCATGCTCTGGTCTATCCCAAAACCAGTTCACACAGCAACACGAGTTTGCTATCGCATCCACTGATCACTTACATAAGGGCCATCTGCACTATAGTATCTAATTGATACTGACTTTTATTAATTAAAAGAATTACTAGATACCAGCCCCCTCATCTCAGGTAAAGATTTGTTTAAAATAAATAATAAATGCAATAACAAAAATTCACCTTTCAAAGCCCAAGTTTTAAGGTGTTAAGGTTGTAGCCATACACCCAAAAAAGATTTTTAGATAATGAAACTCGTGGTCACTACCACCTTTGATAGGCAGGAGACTCCCATGGAATCAGAAGATCCAGGCACTGTGTTCAAACCTGCCAACCCGTCTGTGTACTGAAACAGTCATAGGTCCTAAGACAGGAGAGCCAGGGCTGGAAATCACAGCCTTGCAAATTTAGGGAAAGAAACTTTTACCAGATTTTGAAGCAAATACTAAAAAATCCTATGTTTTACTGGCTAATTGGGTCAAGCCCTTCAACCAAAATTCTGCAAATATTGAAATAATGGCCAGGTGCTAAAAAAGAGAAGGTCACTCTTTGCTCTTGCAACATGGATCAGATTTCTTTGCTACAGATAACATTGCCACTGATCTGTGGTTTTCAGTTCTAGATAAGAGACATATAGAAATTACCACAGCTATCTAGAGGCATCATTAGGAATAAAAAGCTTTTCTCCTCCATAGCTATAAATGCATGCTAGTTTTTCTAAATGACAAAGCAGCAGCCAAGGTTTCCAATTATCCAGGGAACACAGAGCCTGCCTGACAGCAGAGAGGCCTGATTAATGTTTGTACCCTCATGACTTCATCGCCCCTTTTTTTAAAAAGGATTGACCTTTAATTTCTGATAAAGATCACTTCCAAGCTTCTGAAACCAGCAAAGAGATAGTGCTGCTGATAGAAATTAATTCTGTTTGTATTCTCAAGAGTATGATGGCTCCCTCAGAGGGAAGTGAGAAAAAAGTACCAAAAAATGTCACTCTACCTCCTTCTGCTCTCCCATTTAAAGGTTCAGAGGAATTTGGTGGCCTTCAACAAGTGGTCCATTGAGATAAAAACAGAAAAAGTTCAGCAAACCAAACAAATCCAAAATTTTCTTCCAGGAAAGGATAACATGTTTAAACAACGACCCTTGCAGAGCTCAAGCTGACCACAAGTACTTCAAATTCCTGCTCCACTCCTCATTACTCAGCCACTGCTGGTCCATCATCTGATGCCTGCTTGGACTCAGTTGCCTCACATGCTCAGGCTATCACCCAGCACTGGGAGCTACTTGAGTTTCATTCACCAGCCTACTGCTACTGCTCTCTCCTTTTCCAGCATCCCCTGTGTTCAGCCCAATTTCTGTTCTGCAGTCCTCTATACCTGAAGAAGCTGGAGGAGGAGGAGGTCTTCTACAGGTAGGTTCACCCTTTGGTAACACTGAGTGTTATGGGGAACAATGGAGTTGAGGTTTCCAGCCAATGCTTGGGGGCAGCACTATCCCTTCAATCAGCTATGATTAAAAAGTCACGTATGCTAACTTCTCACCATCACCTCCCTTGTTTTCTGGGTTTCTAGATTGCACAAGAGAAGTGGATTTAACTATCAAGAAAGAGATATAACTCTGGGTTGGGTTTTCAAGTTTTAAAGTTAGCATCAATATTTCTCTCTTGCAAATTCTTGACTTTGGTTTTCATCCATATGTCATTTTTGAAGTACAGTAGTAAGAAAACCAGCAACCGAGAAAAAGAAAAAGAAAAGAAAAGAAAAAAAAAGAGGAAGAAAAAGGAAAAAAAGGGAAAAAAAATAGAAGAAAAAAAAAAAGGGGGAAAAACCCAAACAAAACAAACACCAAAAAGCAATAAATGTTATGAACAGCCTTTCAGTTTCTAACCAGGAATGTAAAGTCACCTCTTGCCAAATAAACAGCAGACATAAGTGACAAAGAACTGTCATCTTTTTGCAGAATGGCTTACACCTCATGATCTCCAAGCTGTCCAACAAGCCCACAGGAAAAAATAAGGTTTGTAGACACAGCAAAGTGATGCTAACTGAAGTCCAGCACTGCACTGGAAAGGTGCATTGCTTTCAGGTGCCAGATGGCTACCAGGCTGGCAGCTTGAACTGCAAGCAGAACAAGGTTAATTCTGCCTTTAAGAGTTATATGGACACATGCAGAATATCAGAACAAGCTGTACAAAAGGACACCAAGAAAGAAGTAGTACCTCTGTAAACATGTTTTTTCTTTTCTTTTTCTTTTTTTTTTTTTTTTTTTTTTTTTTTTTAATACCAGAACACATTTAATGTGGCTAGACCAAACAACATGGAGCCAGAGGAGTCCTGGGAGCACCTTTAACATAATGCCATCATCTTCAATGGTACAGTAGCATGAGTGAACAATTCAGACACTGTCCTCTTTTCTGACCAGTTCAAATTAATTTTTAGGAGGGCTGAAGTATGCTTATAAAATTAGCTTCAACTGACTTTATAGTCAAGTCAGAATAGAACAAAGATTATGGCCATTCTCTCTCCACATTTCTTTCTTGGCCAGAGGAAACCGTTGATGCAGAATCCATGAGACATCCTCTTGTTTAAAAGTTCTACACACACAAAGTATAAAGCTACAATAATTATTCAAGGAGAGGTAACTCCCTGACAGTGTAAGAGTCATGGCAAATGTCTTCTGCATTTGAACAAGTTGCACCGCCCTAGGCAAGTCATGTTGTATTTAAATAATACATAAATACATTAATGCACACAGCAGTGCTAGGATTAATATATCCTAAGCTTACACTGTACAGTATCAAAAAAACCTGAAACATATTTCATGGCTGAGGAATCAGTAGTTCAGAGGTAAGCAACAGAGCTCTGAATTTCCAAAGTACCAGCATGGAATGAGAGATCAATGGCAACTGGTAAGGAAATTATTAACACGTGCTATACTCTAGCAATGTAGAACAAACTGCTAAAGCTGCAGTATTATAATGAAGAACACAGATGGAATTTGGTATCAACATAAATAGATAAGAGCATCATACATGCCTTGCTGAAAAAAAAAAAATCTTCATTGGTTTATAACTTGTTTAGCAACAAATTATGCTCAGTATTTTGCAAACAAACAAATTATAATCAAAATATAAATTAGTAAGTGCACAATTCAATACTAGGACTACAGTTGTTAAGAGGCAGTCTTCATCCCATAGATTTCACATGCCTGTTCATTAAAGCCAGGGAATATTTCCATATATTCTGAAAAAGATGGCATCCAAGGCTTGAAAATTAGTAATAATCTTTCTAGCCCACTTGGAAATGAAGAACAGCACCCTTCAAATCTTCTGAGAAAAAGAGAGGCTTCTCTCAGCATCTTCCCTTGTACACAGCTGAGTATGAAGAGCAGACAACAGCTTAGCGGTCAGGGCGGAGCAGTGTTTTTCAACTCCCTGCTTTGTCTGGTTTATTCCAAAATCTTGAATCTTAGAATAGTTATTACATGTCCTTAGTAAAGCTGAAAAATGCTTGAGCATGTTTTTTTTTTATTATTTTGGGTTTGGGTTTTTGTTTGTTTTGTTTTAATTTTGAAAGCCTATCTCCCACAATCCCAAGGCTGAAAATCTGTTTTCTATAAGGACACTATTCAAGATGTAATTATGCTTGCAAGCGCGAAAAAGGTCAGTGGACTTTTCAACTCTACCTTAAAACATGGAAAAGTAGTTAGCTTTGATGTGCTAGTTTCTCCTATTCACTTCTTTTATCAGTATCATTCACAGTTTCTAATGCAAACCAAATCATAACAGTACAATTTTGAACAGTGCAAAATAGTTAGGTGTGCCATTTTCACCACCTGCCCTTTACCAAAGCAGAGAATATTAATCCCACTCTGTTCTTCCCCATTTTTACACTGCAGCTCACACAATTTACATGACTGAAACATAAAAAACCCACTTAAAGCACTCCCAGAAAGAGTCACTTCTTTTGTAACACAAAACTCATATTGATATCTCCATGTGTAAGCCCAAAAGACTGCAAGAGGGACCTCCCCACACTTAATGTGACACTGAAAGTCAAGCATTGAATTTAATATACCAGAACATTTAGGTTTTGGAACAATGTTACTGTTCCTTGCTGCAGAGTCTTTGCGATATTGTGCCAACTGTACAACCAAAAATAAAATAAACTGACCTACAGCAAAATAAATCTGCCCAGTTTTTAAAATAATTTATCTCTTTGTAGGTTTGATTAGAAATTAGTCTTTTTCCTTTAGCAAACAGAAGAATATATACTTTTCATACAAAGCTTATCACAGTATCTTTGTAAATCATGTGAACTCAGAGCACTGAAAACACCTTCCATAATTCCATAATATATTGCCTAATCATACATTTTTCTCTGAATAAAAATATTAGTATTTAATACTCAGAACTAAAAATTCACACCTGAAGATGAAAAGCATTAAAAAGTCCTATAATAATTTAGGAACACCTGAACTCTTCAGAGCTACAATGTAAATGTAATACACACAGCAACCCCAATGGAGTCTGTGAAAATAATTGCATATGCAAGTATTTCAGAACAAGATCAAAAGTATTCAAAACAAATATAAAATTAATGGAGAAGTATAAGAAAAGAAAGGGGTTTTTTTCCATTTCCAAATAGCTCCAGAATTGACATTACTGCCTCTGCCTCACACAGATGATTGTATTTTATTGAGGCAACTCTTACTAAGTCATCATTCTTATAAATTGCAGATTAGCACTTTAATCCTCAATTGATTCTTCAAGGGGACTATTTCCAGAACACAGTGTTCCTTCCTGCACTTTGCCTTATCAGAACCTGACTCATGTACTAACACAAAGCTACTGTTGAAAAAGATATTGCTGTATTGTAGAACTCTACAGAGACAGTAAAAACTGTTAAATTCAAGCCACTTCCTTGCTATGGTGCCATGGTGCAAGATTGCAAACAGATTTTGCTGCCACACCTAAACCAGAAAAGAAAGAGAAAGGACTGGGAACATTATAAAAATTATGCTACAAAACTTAGGTAGCAATTTCTTAAGTTTGAGTGGATCTTGTGATCTTCAGGAGGCCAGGTTTCAGCTACAAAATTCTCTACAAAAACTGGAGAACAAAATTTAGTTAGTAACACTTGGTGTCAACCAAGGAAGATACAGAAGAAACTAGGCAAGAGTCCAAAACAGATTGTGCTTTTTGATTAACAACTTAGATGAAAAAAAGAAAAAAAGAAAAAGAAAAAAAAAAAAAAAAAACCAGAAAGCTTTCCTGGAAGCTCAAGCAAGGGCGGGACTCCATAATTCAGAAGAGAAGCCAAGCATAAACAAAGGAAGCTGACACTTTAGAGGATTAGATTACAGCCTCAGTCCAAAGCCATTATAGTAATGAAGATATCTAGGCAGAGAAATGTACATGCTTGTTTATTTTTATTACCTCTTGCAAAGGATGCTTGGCTTTGTTCAGTTTCAGTTATCACCATCTCAAAAGACACAGTCTCCAAAACGCAGTATCTACAAGACCAAATCTGCAGGTCCAAGGGGATCCTGTGTCACCTATTGCAGCCTCCCCATTCTGTGATGATCTCGATGGCTTCCCACAGCCCCCTGACAGCATGGCTGTTCTGGAACTCTGATGAAAAATCTCACCACAAAAACTTAGAGATGACATAAAACAGCAACTGTGTCTACGCACAATGAATACAGCATCCAAAGCAGACTGCCTAGAAGAGTCTTTGAGAACCTAGCCTCAGTTTATGATTAGTTGGCATCACCATTTGTTGACTACCTACCAAAAACCCTGGCAGTGTACCAGCTTTGTGTCACTAAATGTATCAGTGAACTTTTACAAGCAGAAAAAAAAAACCCACAAAAACAAACAAACAAACAGCTAAAAGAAAATTATCACACAGGCCAAATAAGAATTCTTCCCTTCCTCTATTGTGTAAGTAAAAGCACTGTAAAACTTCAATATGATTTATGCTGCCTCCTCGTGATCTACTAGATGCTCATGCTAGAGACAGGTTTAATCTACAGCCACATGCTTTTAATAGCATCTGCAGTTTATATCCCAAGACAAGTGCCAGTAGCTAATGATCCTCCTATTATCAATTCTCCTTGACATCCAGAGACCTCATCTTGCTTATTACAAATATAGACTTCTATAAATAGTTTCAGAAGCAGAAGGCATTTATGAGGATCAGGACCATCAGTATGGCCAAACATACTACCAAACCTGAAATTCAATTTTGGCATAATTGGCATAATTTGCCATTTCACAATTTACACTTTACACTTCGCTTATAATACCACAAGCAACCCTTGCCACTTTACTGCTACTGTAGCCGCTCAAAATACTCCAGCTACAGAAATTCCGCAAGTGTTTGTACATGGGACACCTCCTCTGTTAGTTTGGATTTCTTTTTAAACACAAAGTAACATTCTGTATCTAAAGAAAAGGAAACGAGTAAATACAACACATAGGGATGAATCATATGGCACCTCATGAACCCTCTGCCAGCCACGCTTTTTTACACCATTTCCTTACCAGCAATAGTAACGAGCATTTCAGATGACAAGCCAGGATTACAGTCAAGGAGTTAAAAATTTGGGAATTTTGCTCCAAACTGGGTATCAGCTTGCGGGTGACACTAAGGAGGAGTACATTTCCTTGCATTTAGAACCACAGGCCACAAAAGTTAAACAACCTATAAGCTCGCAAAGTACTGATTTGGAAGGTTTTCATGGCTCTTAGGTGTCAAATGGTGTCTCAAAGGTGTCTTGGGTGACACAAAGGGTGTTGCAGAAGCTGAACAAGTTATTTCAGACAGCATGAAAAAACCCTCTCCCCACTTGATAGTAAAGTAGGGACTCTGAATCCATGTACCATTTCCCAACCCAATTAACAACATTGAAGTAAGAAAAAACTGTGTCTTTTAAGATCACCGTTAACTTCATCAAAGAGGTATTTAACAGAAACTTTAGATATCCTGTTCTCCCACTACACACCAATTTTTATTGAACATATTCTGGAGGAACAGATAATTACTTAGCAGTCCATCCTGCATAGTTTTTAGAGAACAACAAACACAATTCAACTCTTCATTATTAATTGCTAGACTTCTAATTCAAGAATATCTTTATTTTACCCCAGCAGCAATCTGAATAATGGTGCAAACCTTTCACCTTTCATCACACAGTAAATTTTGAGCACTTCATGAAACTGATGAAGCTTGTCATAACCTTGACCATAGTTAGAATAAAGCATATGTTCAATACAGAACCATTTACCTTTGACCAAATGGAAGAGGCATTCTTTTTTTTTTTTTTTTTTTTTTTTTTTTTTGGGGGGGGGGGGTGGTATGTTTCTTCTATTTTTGTTTTTATATTCCTACCAAGGGCTCTTAGCTGAGGTAACCTACCAACCTCACTCTTTCAAAACATTAGTCTTGGCTTCAATCTGTACAGACTATTTAGGCCAAGAACCAACAGTCCTCAAGACTGTTAAGTTTCTAAACATAAGATGCTCCATAAAACGTGCTAATAGAGGCACATGGTTCAAAAGCAGGGGTAACTGACCAGCCAACAATCTCCACCAGTCCCAACCAACCTACTCTTGGTGATTCTGTGAGGGTGTCAACAAATGCATAGCACCCAGCTGGGGCAGGGTGGGCAACCAAAGCAGCACTGGGAAATGCTGATAATACAAAGGGGAATCTTAGCCATTGCCCAGTGTCCTTTTTCTGTATATTTAAATGCTTGTCCAAAAGATCATTTTAGAAGCAGCAGAATAGACTGGAGAAACAATTTTTGTTCTTCGTTGTGTTAAGCTGGTTTCAGAAAGGGATGGAACTGTCAGCTTTGAATAAGTAATGCGCACTCTGCAGTGTCTATGGGTTAAGTGGTTACATTTACTTTAAACACACTGTTAAAACACAAACATCCATGAGTTATTTGGCAAGCAGAACACATTTTCTTTCACTACTGGATATCAAATGCCAGAAAGATCCCATGGAGCTAAAGTAATGAAAACAAATTTTAAAACCAAAAAAAGTCTTCTAATGCCAACAAGAGCATAAAGATCTGAAGATAAACTAAGATGATACAATCACATACAAGGGTTAAAGCAGGAAGATCTCCAGTTAGTCCCTTTTCCAAAAAGCCACTCAAAGACAAATTCTCCTTTGTATTTCTGTTCTTTTTCTTCATAAAATATGTCTCTGTTTAGGGAAGTGGAAATTTTCAAATGCACAGATGTTTATGATTGCACACTAGCAGCCTGCTGGGAACCATTAATGGTGCAGCGAGTAAAGTTATTCAATCATCTACAAGTCGCTTTTCCAAATTCTTTCCTTCAGTCAAGGGGGTGATTAATGACGTCCAGCAATGACACAGATTACCCCCTGCCCATGCAAGCTCTTTGATTTTAATGCAGTTAAGCTACTGAAGTAAACAAAATAATTTGGATGTTCAACTAGCTCTTTGTCTCATTAAAAATTATTTGACTAGACTAGTGGTAAAAGAATATTGCATATGTCCCCAAATTCAATTTGGCATTATGTAATCATGGCAACAATTAAATTTGCAAAACATTAAGAAATTAACAGTGGCAGAAAACGGTCAACCTTTCATTAGGGACTAGCATTAGAGACTTTTGTGTGTAACTAAATTAATAATTTCTAATCATCACAGTACAGCAAACATGCTTCTGTATGCTTCATAGTTTCAACAGCAACTACAGTCACCAAGCAAGAGTCTCAGCAAGCATTTGCAAGTTTCATGTTCAAAACCAAACAGCACTTCACCCCTCCCACCCAGGGTTTCTGCAAACTGCAAGTTCAGAATCCCTTAAGAACAGCTTCTACGGCCTGGTGTCAAGCTGTACATTTCATGTCAAGGCAAGTTTTCTTTCCCTCTCTTGTATAATCAAAACAATTAGTGTGAACATAACTAAAATCATAGAATCATGGAACAGATAAAGTTGGAAGGGACCTTAAAGTTCATCTAGATCCAGCTCTCCTGCCATAGGCAAGGACAGCTACCACTAGAGATCGGGTTTCTCAAACCCCATCCAACTTGCCCTTGAAATACTCTCAGGGACGGGGCTTCCACTACTTCCCTGGGCAACCTGCTCCAGTGTCTTACCACCCACAAAGTAAACACTTTCCTCCTAGTAGCTAATCTTAATCTCCTCTCTCCAAGTTTTAAACCATTGCCCCTTGTCCTGTTGCTACACACTTGTGCAATAAATCCCACCCCAGTTTTCTTGTAGGATTTCTTAACCAGTGGGAATGCAGCAAGGTGAATTATCACAGCTGAGACTTTTTGTTTCTTTATTTAAATGTCAGGTGCCTTAAAAAATGTGATTTTAGTGTACTTTCAGTAGAAAACTTGAACCCACAATACCCACAAGCTACCTTTGTGCTCCACACATGCTCAGTGACAGAACCAAGTACCACAGAAGTCCCAGCCAGATGTCAGGTGGTTTCTACCCAGAGATGCTCTTCAGCAAAGCCAACAGCTAATGGCTGCTTGAGAAGAACCAGAGGTCGTATCATTCTGAACATGACCTGATCATCACTTTAATTACTTTTGAAGTGATGCAACAGGACCATGCCTCAGAGCTATATACTGAGCTGATGCCATCAGCTCACTGGGAAGTCCCAGCTGGGCTCCTGGCCCTGCAGGCTGGCTGCCAGGCAGCTCCCTGAGCCTCTGCAGGGACACTCCACAACCTCCACTGCCACTTGCAGCACATCTGCATCACCTTCTCTGTGCACCCCATAACATGATCATCATCTGTTGCTATCATTATCATAGAGTACTGAAATAAAGAGAAAGAAGTTAGAAACATCATGTAAAGCAGAGCTGACAGCAGGCTGTCTTTGGTTTTAGAAAATGTAACTGGCCATGTATTTCCTAACACATCAAAGATTGCTTTCAAACCTTCAGACAGTTATCAGAGTCTCCTTTTTCATTACATTCCTCCCAACAAATTAAGGCCAGCCTTCCGCAACTCATGACAGAGAACGAAGTATCTGTTTTCCACACATCCTGGACACCCTCTTTGCTCTGAATTCACTTCAAACCCATCTCCTAACACCCTGCTACTTCCTGACCACTTATCTCAAACTTCCTTTTATCTTTCTCACACAAATTTTTTGCAACTATTCCACACATAACCACAGCTCTATAACCTAATAGAAACTCTGTAAAACCTTATTAAATCCAACAAAACATAATAGATAGCAGGGAAGATTATTTTCCTTTGGCAGCAGGACACAATCAGCATCCAGAAATTATTCTAATAAATACAATTTCCAGATAAACACAGTATAATAAAATACACATACAAAGATCTGATGAACATTTTAATCTCCAAGTGTCTGCTGGCACAGAACATCTGAGGAGTAGAGGATATCATCTGGTGGTAAATTTACCAAGAAGGGCTCATGTATGAAACCAAAAGCACATGAAGGTGACAAAGAGAAATTTGGGGCTGCATTTTACTTTGTTTGACTGTGCTCACTTAAGGGGGGAGGAGAGAGAGGGAAGGGGGGAAAAAAAACAAAACCAAAACAAGGCTCACCCCCAGAACAATTTTAATCTGTACACATGGGAGAACTTTCCATCAACAGGCTATAAAGCTCAGTATAAAGTAACTGTAACCATCTAAACCTCTTTTTAACTTATTTCTCTCTAATTTATCAATTTACAAACTCCCCTGCAGTATTTAATATGCAAATAAGCTTGCAAGTTTCTGAAGAAATATAATCATACATTTCCAACAAGCTGTATCTGCATGTTGCTCTGGTTCCAAATACTAAGTGAAATACAGGAAAATTATATTGACTTGCTAATGTACCACAAAAAGAGTTTACATTTTTACAGTAAGCTTCCTTTTTAGCTTTAAAGGTTTGTGTCCTACTTTTTGGTCTACTAAAAGAATTCTTTGCTTTTAATTTTAATTATCTACTCTTTACTCTTTCTTATTTCTTAGTATGACAGGATATTATAACTCCTTATGGGGAATGCTCTTTGGTAAATAGGACCACTGCTTTAAAGTTGCATTTAATTCCTCTTAGTTCCTTACCCTGAAGCAATTTGCCATCGAGCACCTGTTCTTTTGAAGGAGTTTCATACATAAATCAATTTTTAAGACTCAAAACCAGAGCATTAATTGTTACCATAAAACTTTAACTTCTCTATGCAAAGAAGCTATAGATACTGAAATCTAAAAATCTGAAGTCAGCATTAATGGATTTCTCTGTCACTTCCATTACAACTTTCTTATCTGACCTCTGCAAAACATCTCTTGGTTTAATTTGAAGGACAAAGTAGAAGCAGCACACAGCCTTTTCAGTGGAGATTTCTTTGTCAAACCTGCTAGCTGCAAGCAGATGCAGCTTTTTATAGCTTCATCTTGAATGATGTTTTCTCAGATAAAAATCTTCTCCAGTCTGTCACCTGTCCACAAAAGTTGAGAAATGTCATTGTTTTCAATTATGTTTTGCAGAAAGTGGATAAAGGGTGATCTGACAGTGTCAAGATAACCGAAGAGTGTTTAGAAGTCAATAAATGCTGTTAATGATTTCTATGTCTGATAGCTAAAAATGCCAATTTTAGCTTCCTAACAGAGCTAGGAGACTGCAAAGAACTCAGTAAGGCATCAGATAAAGAAAAAAAAAAGCAGCCTACTGTTTAGTCAATAGCCACTCTGAAATGGTAAAAGCAGAAAGACTTGCCATTTGCTGAAAATAGTCCAGGTGTTAACCATACAGCTTAAAGCACTGCTTGTTCCTCTCCTTCTCCCCCTTTTTTTTTTCTTGAAATAAAAGCTTGCTTTCCTCCCAGCAGTGTTTACACTCAGCTAAGGCAGTGAGTTCTTACAACATCTTGCGTTTTCAAATGCCATTCAAGCTGTTTGTCAATCTGTCCTGAAACGTCACGTCGTACAGAACAAGTCATGTTTTCTACCTCTCATGAGTGGCTCCAGCTGTCACCTAAACTAGGAAGATGGAGGATTCTGTCCATATCTAAAGAAACTTTGTCTGAAGTTGGCGATAATTTAGCAACAATATGGGAATAATGTATTTCTGTGAAGTTCAAATCCTTTTTACATAAGAGCTGAACCACTCCAGCTATGGATGTGGCTTGTTCACAGAGATGCACCAGGAACTCCTGGTGGGAGGAGTGCAGGACCTGACAGGTCAAGGGAAAGAGAAAGTCCAGAAATGAGCTCTGCCTTCAAGAATTTCCACCAGCACTCCAGCTAGGCCACCATAATCCTTGTAATTACAATACACCTTAAATTGTTAATTTTCAGAGGGGAGCTTGTTGTTGTTTTGGGAATTTCTTGCTGATGATGTTTTTTAAGGAAGTTGTAGAAAACAATCAGACCTTTTAAAAAAAGAAAGGCAATGTTTTGAATTTTCTTATTTTAAATGTGTTTTTTCAACTACTGCCCTTGAATTCCACCAGGATTTTTTCTTTATCAGGGTATTAGTAACTCCTAAGTGCTTAATTTAAAAAAAAAAAAATTAACTTCACTGAACTTTGATATAATTGATCTATTTAACTATAGAGCACCTTCCATTGAAGCAGTCTGACCTCGCTTACAAAAGGTTTTGCAAACAGCATGTACAAATTAATTTCAATCCCTCGATAAGAAAAAAAGCGTTATAGGCCTGTTTTGTTTTGGGGGGTTTTTTTGTTGATTGCTTGGGGGGGGTTTCGGTTCTTTTTTGTTTTTAATCTATTATTTTTTTTTCTTTACTTAATGTCTTTACTATAGGTATCATGCCATTATAAGATAAGACAATAATATAATATAATATAATATAATATAATATAATATAATATATAATATATATAATATAATATAAAATACATATAATATAATATTATAATAATAATAATATAATAGAAGATAATAATTCTAACTTCATTAGATCCCATGACACAGTATTATGCATTGCAAAAATTCACACTTTACATTACATTCTCTTGAAAGATTCTTTTTGGTGATGGCATTTACTGCTTCCCCAAAGGTGAAGAATAAGAAACACACTCATAAATTTCACTTGGGAAGTAAACCAGATCTGAAAAACTCATTTCTGCTTCAAGCTAATGAACCGAGTTAGGTGGTGGCTGATGCTCTTGTAATGGTATTTGCTTCTATAGCCTTACAGCTCTAACGTCTGTTCCTCTGACATGCAAACAAGAAACCAAGATCCTTGCGGCATCATCCCATCCTACAGGCATGTAAAGGTCAGGTTTGTTTTAGAGGGTATAAGTCTCCTTTTCTTCCTAAAACCACTTATTTATTTAGTAAAGACATCTATCTTAAATAAAAATCCTAATTGCTTCGGCAAGTGGGTACACTTTTACTGTGCCATAACACTTCCATGTCCATAAAGGCATGAAGCATTTGAAACTTCATATTTTATAAATGATGAGGAACTAGGGAAGTTGTTAGCTCATCCATTTATCATGTGGTGGAAAGGGTAAGCTACTGCTGGCTACCATTACACCTCCAGATCTCTTTCCCTTTCCTAAGGGCTACTTTATGGAGGCAGAAAAAGGAGAAAAGAGAACACCATTCTTAATACCTGAAAAACTGCCTCATAATGCCAGAAGAGAGGAAAAAAAAATGCAATCACTTAAAAATGCCTTTATTAGACATTTCATATGTGGGTTTTTTCCCACCACCAGCTTTCAATACCCAAGCGTGCCTTGGAACATCACTATTTCAAATCTGTCACTACATTCTATAGCAAACAAACAGAAAAAGCCTGTGAAATGAAACTTTGGACAAATTACACTTCTGCCTTACCCACTCTACCTGTTGTATCATTACTTCTAGTATTAATGCACTGTGGTATTAATCACTTCTAGTGATTAATACACTATGCTTGAATTAAAAAAAAAATTATGGTCATGCATAGCTAAAACACAACAAATAAGGGAAAGACCCTTTTTTTTTTTCTACAAGTTTTTTCTCTAAGAGAATACTTACATATACACACTGTTCTGTTGTCTCTCTTGTATCCCCCTCTACATACACAGAGGTAAATACTGAGAGAGAGCAAGAAAGAATCACATGTTCCAATTACCTTTCTCTGAAAGCAAACACAAGAACTAACACCTATACTATAAATTAATAATTCATAAGAAAATCCTCTCCTATTTCTACAGGTCATGCTAATGAGTTTTAAAGAAACCTCCTGCACATAGGTTTTAAAAAGCCTATTCCCTCTATTTTTCCAGAAAGGAGCAGAAGAGGGCAGTCAAAGAAAAAGTCAGTACAGACTTTCCCTGTACAACTAATCAAAACCTACTGTAACTTGCATAAATATCCAGGCAATTAATCAGACCATAATACCCAGGTTCTGCTTTTCCTCAGGCTTTACATCCCCCTAATAAAGGGGACAGCACTTTTCCTCAAGTTTACTCACCCAAACTCTATTGGAATGCTACAAGTAAAACAGCATAATGTGAAATGAATCACTCTCAATCCTGCCAGCTGACTATATGTTTATACATATTATCAGAAATAAGGCAGGATCTACTTAAACTCCCAGCTGAAGTCAGCTGGAATTGTGCCACGAACTTCCATTCACACAGGGCCATATAATACATCTCTGGCCAAGACTTTGTTTTAATACCTATGAAATGCATTGCACATTTCCATGTTATACAAAGAAGAACAACAATAAGAGCAAGTCAGCCGTGCATAAAAACATAAAATATTTCAAATAAATATGTTATGACCTGATTGAATAACAGAGGGTGCTGAATACTATTTAGTGCTCTTGACTGCAGTATCATTCCCAGGACACAATGTTAATTTTAGATTTCTGGATGAATGCCCACTATAGGATATGCTATTTTTATTAAGTTCTGACATATCCATCCAATGGCACATCTCCACTTCTGAAGTGGTACTGTAAGGCTATTAAAGCTTCCAGTTACCACTTGGCTCAAAACCGCAACCTACTACAAAGCTCTTTCGCAAAACCCTTCTTAATATTCTTATTTACTTGACACAAGAGAACTTAAGAATAAAACCAAAATAAATACTTAGGACCAGCATACTAGAAGAGGTCAGCTGTGGTGTGTGTGCCTTGCCTCTTTCCCTAAAGTCTTTCTCATCAAAAATCAAAACAATATTTTACGTTTTACTGCAAATTTCAGCTCTATGCACCTGGCTCATAGAGAAATTGCATTCATCTAGGCAAACTCTTCCAGACATCTGCACTACTCTGGCCACCCTTGCCTCTGTCTTACCAAGTGTCAAAAAAGAATTAAAAATTCAACAAACATGGTGATAACTGTAGTACCATATTCCACATAATTACATGGATGTTGAGGATCACCACCATGGAGTTTCAATTTACACCTATAAGTCACTGGCCAATCAAGTTTTACCTAAAAGTTACACTACAGAGCAGATGTTTTCCCAAGGAGGCATTTTTTCACCAATGTAGAGGGTCAGCAGGTTTGGAATGAGCTTTACCAAGTAGGGTTTAATATTTCTACCTTTCTGTTCACAAGTACGTCTTTCAACATGTAGACACTGTCCTGAGAGCTGTCTTTCATTAGGAGAGTTTTTAATACATTTTTAATCACAGAGATTTAAATGTGAGCATGGCATTTGGCACGCAACCTGAAGCAAACAATAAAATGTATCTTCTGTTGAAATCTCCAATGAGGACAAACCAAATAGTTAGGGGAAATGTCAGCCAGATACAGTTATATAAAGCATAAAACACACCTGAGAAGGAAAACATCTTTATTATTAAAGGCAATTTTTTCATTCTAATACTTCTGATCTGATTTTGTGGACTTTTTCAGGTATGCTTAATTAAACCCAGTCATCAAAACCAACTTTGTTCAAAAGAGCAATTAGTGAATATGGCACAGAAGCAGCTTCACCCTGGAGGAGTCTCTGACATTTGTCCATAGTGAAGACTGTTCCTTAATTGCTCTCTTTGTCCTAAGCCTCTTAATAATACTTTTGACACAGCACTACGTCATTGTGACTTGCTCCTCACAGCTAGTGACACCTGCTATATGTTAAGTTAATGAAACTACTTTTGAAAGATTTTCAAGAGAATATTTAAAGAAACAGAGGAAAAAAGTCTAGATTTGCTGACAGTGGAATAAAGAAGCTATACTGAAATTCTTAGTATTATCTGCAAGTACACCTCGTATTACAGATAATTTAAGCAAACATTTTGTGTTCCATATTTGCCATAATTAATGGCAATCATGGTATTCCAACCTATTTGAACTGTGCTCCCACACCAAACTGAATCAATGCTTCATAGGTGTTCTGCTGATCATGAGTTCTCAGACAACTGAGAGGACTGGCTTTTTTATTTCTTTAATTAAAAATATTGCTTGCTTCTTTATTATTATTCTTCTTCCTTTTTAAATTTTTTAATAACAAAAGGAATGGAAAGTGGAGAGTCAAGAATGCACCTTTGAGTTATGAAGGAACAACACTGAACCAAAGATCTCTCTCCAACAGCTAAAACAAGGTTCTTTCCATTCCACACTTACTTCTGAAACTCAAGAGATAAACAAAGCCATCCTATAAATAAAGCACATGGTCAGTTTGAAAAATTGACTTGCTTATCTCCATAACATGTCCATAGTATCATATAACCCACAGTAGATTTCTACTGCCAAGCACATCTATCACTATTCATAGAAGAAATGCAAAACAATCAACAGACAAGCTGCACGGAAAGTTCATACCTGGAGAACAGCTTAAAGTCCTGTAGATCCACAGACCAACATGCAAATGAAAACAATGTCCACCTTCAGAGCTGGTGACATTACACCAATTATCCTGACCCAGTTTTCCAACCTGAGATTCAGTTTCTGCAATTCATATTATATAGCAACTCCTATTGCCATCCAATTACTTGCATTAACATAACCATCAAGTTTCACGTAGTTTTGCATGAGAAACTCTGTTAAGCATTTCATTACCCAGTTGTATGCCTCTAAGTATTTCAGAAAACTAGCACAGCAGCAAAGGATATGGCTAGCTGGCACCTTGTTTCTTAATCTAGTCCAAAAGGCATCAGATCCTGTGAAGAGCAAGCTGAAGACAGGAATGCTGTGAGTCCAAGTGGGGTGGAGAAAGAAAGAAGAAGAAAGGTTTTCACAATTTCACAATTGCCCCTATCCCACCTATTAGCTCCCATGACATTGTTCTATGACACCAGGGCTCTGGTTTCCTCTGAAGCTTTCAGTTCCCACTCATCTAAAACACCCTCTCCCACCTGTTGTTTCTACCAGCTATTTCTCTCATCTTCCCTGCTACCAACCCTCCTTATCTTTTTACCTCTTCAATTAGGCATTAAAAATAAATAAAACCAACTACCCACACAAGAGCAGCTGCCTTTCTCTGTACTAAGCTTCAGGACACAAAGCAGACAGAAAAAAAACAGACAGCCACACAGGTGCCAGTAGAGTCCTGCCAGGCCAAGTACCCCTGCTTGCCCAGAGTCCACCAACTGCAATACATTCAGCCTGGTCTACAGGAAGGTGGCAATGGTGACCTGAATGTCTCAGGACTGACAGAGGTAACACCTTCTGATGGCTGACTGAAGGCTGAATCTTGCTCACAGAAACAATTTTACTTGCTGGGACACTGGCTGATTTACTAGAGAGAAAGCAGAAGGGAGTAATTCCACCTAGATTAAAAAAAAATCACAACAGGCCCTCGTCCTTGATGGATTAGTTGGAGAGGGATCAGCAAAGTACACCAAAACTGTCATTCATGCTTTTTTATTTACATTTCTTTAGGTGAATCACCTAAAGAATCAATTGTTCATTAACACTTTTACATACATCTAACCTATTAGCAGAATGTCAAAATACCCTGGCCTGCCTCATACCTTAGGCATCATCCTTCACATGGCAGATCTAGCAGAAACAAGTCAAATTACTAAACAATAAAGCAATGGTTATTCTGATTTTTTTATTTGCCCTAAGATGTAGAGAAAGCAAAAAGGAACTCAACAGATCATAAGAGCTGATTTTATTAATATCAATATATTAAAAGGTAGATCAAAAACTCTGTAAAACATTTCTTACAAAATGTTTTTGGACCTGCAAAAGCAACATACCATTGTACATTACCTCAAATAACATATTAGGACCTATTGATCCCACTTTTGGAACTACAGCTGCAATTCAAGAGCAGAGAAGAGGAAATAATCTGAAGGATTTAGAAGTGAAAACATAATAACTGTACTTAAATCTTACACAATACATGGAATCAATCACAGTCGAAGCAAGAGTGCAATGACAGGCAAACTATGAAGAAACATTTGCACTTACAAAGTGTTCAGCAGCTTTCAGAAAATAGAATAATATTAAAAACCTCAGACCTCTGTGCATGTTCTTACTACTGCAGCCCAATTAGGTTGTCCATGTTTCTGGTCTACCTAAATTAATATAACTTCATGACTCACCAAAATTATACTGATTCAATCGTGTCTTCTGAATCCAGTCAAATTGTATCATGATCTCTGCCTTTAAAAGATCCCACTATAGCCATCACAAAATATTTAAATTGCATTTCTTTCATTAATTTTTTTCACTTTCAAGCAAAGGCTGCAATGTTCTTCCCGTCAGTCCAGCTTGTCAGAATAAAGTTAAGTTTATGAATTTTAGATATTCCACATAATCAATATTTGATGCCAACATTTCTTTGCTCTTCAAAGAGATGAATTCTTCAGAGCTCAAAATAAAAATATGAATTATCAGAACAGTGGCCTGACCTCCATTTCAATTCATTTTGTCTTCCAGCATAGTATCTCTTGCTCTAACTGCTGTACTGAAGCTGATAAATTCTTCCCAGTAGAAGGCCTCTCTGTCCTTCCACTACATCTCTGGGATGCTACAGCAGTATTCTGGCTAAACAAGCAAGGAGCACACGATCTAGCCAGTACCACTGTTTGACAGACTGGGATAGACTGCAAAAATGTGCGTGTGTATATGCATCAGCGTGTATCTATAGAGAAAAAAAGGGTACATGTACCCACCCATGTGCCCCTATAAACATATAAGAACTGGAAGCTAAGGTTAATTTTGACCATACAAACAGTAAATCAGAAAACATCTTCAAATGCTATTTGTAAATATTTCTTTTAAAAATTACATGTGTCACAGATACATTTAAAATATAAAGCTTTTAAATTATACATAGGTACTAGAGTCAGACGGGTGCTTTGCTGTAATCCAGTCATCTAACTAGAACTATTTTGGTCACTGAGCTCCACCCAACATCTCCTACACAGAAATTACTGCTCAAATGAGTTTTGCTATATTAAATGCTGTATTTAATTGAAATACATTTGTCACACACTATTAAAGTATCAACCCTAGTGTGACTATACAAATGCATTATACTTTATCTTTCCTTAATATTTCAGAACCTCTGGCAAACCAAACACACCACCTGCAGAACACAAGCATCTTCCAGGTAACAGAAGAAAGGCAGATGGCTGATGGCTCCAGCTTATTTCATGCCACACTGCATAAGAGACCAGAAATCTCACCATCTTGATGGTTCTGCATGGAGAAACCTGCATGCTTTACTTCACATGTTGAGCTATAGAAGTGACCATTCCACTAAAAGAAGTATATGTGAACATATACTATGAGAACAGAGACCCCTTATCTATGAATGTGTTGGGGCAAGGATTCTGTATTTCCATTCGTTTTTGAACAGCCAAGACTATCACCAGCAAAACCAATAAGGAGAACACCTATCAGCCTAAACACTGATAAAATTGTGAGAATATCTTGGGAACTACTGCTGCAAAAAGAAGCTAAATGAAACAACATTTCAGAAGATCCTAATAGTTTACATTCCAGTTACCACAACTGAGGCTGAAGATACGATCCATGAGCTCATCACTTCCTCCCTGGTTAGCTGCTTACAAGAGCGATTCCCAACTCTTTTCTGTAACAGTATGACATCTAAACCTGAACAATATACAGCCTTGTTAACTCATATCTTTAGGACACAGTCAGAAAAGGCTCCCAAAAGCATTCCAGTTCACATAAACCTAACGCTTGCAGGACTAGTTATACAGTGATGGAAGTCAACCCAGACGCTATCATGAAGTCCAAGGGTTTTTTTCTGTGATTCTGTGATTTCTCTTAATATTTTTGGACACTGGGTGGCATTACAAACACCTGAAAGACAACAGGAATGAAATTCAGCAACAACCAGACAGTTTTCCAATTATCAACTATCTATAGATATTAATACAATCACACCCAGAAACACTGTTCTTATATGAAAATTCATTTGTGGAAAATAACTTTAAGTGGAAGCAAGAACACCCAACACTTGTGTGCAATTTCTTATGAAGCTTAGCAAGTTCTAGTTACCAAATAAGCCAGAAGGAAACAAGGGACTCATCCATGCCCTAAAGCAACATTTATCACAATGCAGTAAGTGGCAAGGGGAGACAAGCACCTAACTTGGCCAGAAGTGAACCAAATCTGCTGTTAAAACCAGAAATCTCTAAATCCTCAGGTTTCATCTGTAATTGAGCACTCAAGACCTTGGCTACAGCTACAGCTACATTGTTGAAGGTGCCAACATGTGCAGAGAGCTGGGAACAAGTGCGGTGTCAACAGCTCCATTCATTTCAAATGCCATTTTTAAAATATTCAGTGTTTGCACTGAACACTTCTTTAGCAACATGGGGTTTAAAAAAAAAAAAAAGTGAATGTTGATGAGAACAGGGAAAAAAAGCCCTCTCTAAAAAGTCTTTTAATGGGCAAAGTTAAGTCTACAAAATCAACAAACACATGAAATTATGAACCAGGCCTGATTTCTACAAGCAATTCACAGTACATAGAAGAAGCAAGTCACTCTGAGAAATCATTCCTCACAAACTAATGGAGAACCCTACATTTGCAGTTATGCAATTCTTATATTGCCTCTTTGAAAAATATTGGTGATATGACTTTGCAACAAAACAGTTTTTTGTTGTGGTTGTTTTTTGGGTTTTTCTTTTAACCTTTTGGAACAAAACAATTACAACCCAGCAACCCTACATCTGAAGCTGAAGAACCGGCTTTGTCAACAGTCATCCTATAAAAAGACTAAAGTGTGTTTTCTCAAGAGGCAGATTGCCCACTGCAGGCAATGCATTCTTACGGGTACTCAAAGGAAAATATCACATTTGCTCAAGTTATTTTAGGAGCACTTAACGATTTTGAGCTTGAAAGACAAATACAAAGAACTCAAATTAAATATCAGAATTCAGTGTTTACCACTAGTGCAGGACTATTTTTCTTCAAACTCCAGTACTGATATAATTTGCCCTCAGATTAAATAAATTTGCAAAACAATTTTTCCCTGCCAGTCATAGGTAAGTGAACAAAAATGGGATCATAAAAGATAGTTGCAAGCTCACTTACAGAAAGAATGGTGAAAGAAGAAAACAAGTCCCTCCCCCAGACAATTAATTTCATTTGAAACAACAGACAACAATGGCAAAAAGAACAGTGATTCAGATGTAGAACCTGGATCTCTCTTTTTGCTGCTGTTGTTGGTTACAATTTTTTTTTTTTTTTTTGTTACCAGCAGTTAAACTGTGATGCTAAAACTGCAGTGGTTTGTCTTCAGCATTAAAGATTTATCTAATACTTCAAGTAAGGAGTGTAACACTAGACACTTAGGAAAGCAACGGGAAGATAAAATGGAAAATCTTGCTACTTCCTTGGACTATTCAGGCGAGTCTGTAGACTCTGACCAAGCTTTATGACAAAACTACATCACTTGTACAAGTCTCCAGGGGCCAGGATAACAGGAGTTTAGAACTTGTACCCATATTCATCAAGAGAAACTCTTTTCTCTCACAAACAGCAACTTCTTCACCTCTCACCCTTCTCTAGATCTGTATTCAGGAACTCATGCTTTTGGCAAATCAATGTAGGTCTTCACAACAGCTATGTTGTTTTATACTATCAATTCCAACAGAGTGTATCAGAACCCATTATCATTTTTCAAGAGAGTAAGGTCTGACAGCAAGCTTTGGAAGACTGAGCTCCAGTTTTTAACAGTTTATTACCCTGAATTTTCTACCTCCTGACACACTCAAGGGCAATGCAGTGAGGTGCTGCATCTCGGGTACCTTAGCCCTCAGTAGAAAAGTTTAGACTGCTAGTGAAGACATATATGTATCTGTGCCACAGTCCATTTCCAAACTCTGCAAGACAGCCTGTGACTTCTTATAGAACTAACATAACAAAAAGCTGTATAGACACACTTTAAACCACTGAGGCAAAGTCCACCAGAGCTCTTCTGGTGGTCCTATGTTTAATTGTTATTCAAGAGACAAACCAGAACCTTTATCTTCACATACAATCCTCCTTTCCCCTCCTTCCTGACATTATTATACTCATTGCACACCTTCAGTTATACAGAAACGAGTGCCTACAGGGCCTTAATAGATAAGTGGCCACCGGTACTTCAAAGACAAAAAATGGTTTTAAGAGGATCTGTTTCCTCATGCTGTTCACAGTATGACTCCACATAGAGATACCTTGGCACAGCATCCTGACTGGCACAGCACCCACCACCTTCATCTGCCTTCAGGGAACACAGCAGTCAGTAGGCTTCAAGTCACAAAGAGAAGCTTTTTTTTAGAGGACAGGAATTAAGAAAGTTTTTTTTTTCTTGTATTTTACCAAATGAGAATCAGAATGTAGCTTTGCAGTGTCAGAAACCAGTGCAAGAGACAATCATTCTACCAACATTGTCTTTAGCTGCCTCAGCATCACAGCTAGTTCCTAAGGCTTAGGAGACTCGCTAGATTCTTTGCCTGCCCCAGACTAATAGGCCATGTGCTAGAGAAAAGACAGTTCAGAATAACTCTCTGAACATTTTTAAAACCACAACACAAATATTGATTCATATGCCTTTATCCCCAGCAACAGAAACAAGTGATTCAGCAGTGATTCTGTGTGTCAGAATAACAGGGCACAGAATTATTAAAACAGTCTCTTTACAGGGCCCTTATGGTTAACTTTACATTAAGTATTCTTAATTTTCAGTTAACCCTAAGTCTCACAAGAAAGTGCATTACAATAGCATCTTTGTTTTCCACCTAGACTAGCAATTCACACAAGGAAAGCAGAAGCAGAGAAAGCAGCTTAGTTGTAAAATTTAGAGAAGGGGTGGGGAAAAGAAGGTGGGTAAGCCTCCTAATTTTCAGTATGGCCCATTTCTTCAGGCCATCCAGTTCATGTTATTAACCATTCCTGCAGCCATAACATACACTCTAATTCATTCATCACATGTCTTAAATAAAGCCTAAGAAACCATCCACATTACAGAGACAATAGCAACAGGCTGCCTTTCAGCATTCTGAAAGGTTCTGTTTCTGTAAGCTTCTCCTAACCCAAGCAAACACTAAGTGTCTGCATGTTGCTGTTCATCTAGCAAGGCATTCAAGATCAGTTAATTATATGCCAGTGATTCAGAGCTACTCAATCAATATTCTCCAAGCGAAAGAGTCATTTCCATTTCAGGGGCTGGTGGCCACAAAAAGGCTGACAAGTTCTGTCAGAAATGACTATCCAAAGTCCCTAAGGTACCCTGGAGATCAGAGGCATATCCCTTTTTTAAAAATTGGAAAAAGAAGGAAAATATATATACTATCTGCTATTACAAGAGAAATGGCATAACATGGATAAGCTAATGAAAGTGAAGTTTGGAGATTATAGTGCAGTTGACAGGTTACACAGCATTTAAACCTTTCCTAAAACAATTTGTTTAAACTTATTGAAAAGAAAATACAGCCTTTGAAAAGATAGGCTTTATGACTCTTAAAGCCTATACCAAGGATTATACCAAGGATTTCTCCTGAAAAGGCCTCAGTGTGGACTTCATACCAATCCCAGTTTTCTGCTACTATCATTGACAAATATCAGCTCTTTTGTAAAGTTTTCTGACTTTCTAATATACACCAGGACACAAGTACAGATAGCATCCTCAAAGGTCCCCAAATAGAGATTCTTTTTATTAATATAGTTATACCAAAAAAAAAAAAAAAGAGCATGGAGATGAAGACTTGATTTAAACAGCAGACAACTGGATTGCACCACAGTACCTCAGGGGAGACACACATTTGAAAGTAGATGCATTATCAAAACCACTAAATGACAAGAGCTTTACATGCTTTATAACTTGGAATAAACACACACTACAGCAAAATCAAGAACAAGACACTCATTTGACTGCAGGTCTGGGGTCACTACCTTGGTTTAAATTTGCCACCTTCCCGACAAATGTTAAGCAAATGGGCGATACTTCAACAGAGCCTGAGAAGTTTGTTAAATAAATAACTGGACACATTTACAAAGCAAACTAAAACAAAAACCTCAGCGTCTTTTGGAAGGATTTTGCTGTTTTAGCAACAACAGATTTAAAAGCAAGCTGTTCCTCAGCTGCACAGATCAAGCAGTGGCATGCCCCAGGTTTCGGTCAGGATTGCAGAGAGCAGACTGCCACCTCTCTTTCACAGCTCACAGCTGCAGCTTGGAAAATAAAATTAGCCTATTGAGAATTGATAAACATATCTCAAAAGGGTGGGTTTGAAAAATGTTTATAGTGTTTGACAAAAAGAACTCCTTATTTTGAATCAGTTAGAGCTTTATGCAACCCATTAGTGAAGAGCAAATGTGTAGTCTGTAACTTAAAGCTGTTTCTGAAAAAGAACGTAGACACATGCCAAAGCAGATAAAAAAATAATAATGTAGAGAAACGGACTGATTAACAATAATTTGGAGAACTCAGCACTGACAAGAACTCCCATTAAACATCCCCATAAAATGATGTTACAGAAAATTAGAAGTTTCTCAGTGCTGCTTCCTACAATTACAGCAGCAGCAATCCTGATTCACCTCAGGAGCTGTAGTAACTTCAGAACAGACATTACCAAACACCAAGATCATATCAAAATTGTGTAAACCAGATGTTAAATCTAGAGCCACATCATATATAATTGCTATTCCTAAGTCAGTCATCACCACATATTAACTAATTACTAGCTACTGCTTTAAGTTAAATTACACAGTATCAGATTTCATACACACACACACCCCAACCCATAGCACTGGTTGTGCACAACTACTGATAGTTCTATCAACTATCCACTTACGTGTCCTACGGCATAGAAATAACCCACAGCCAACACGGACTGATGCAGCCCTTGCAGACCAGAGAACAGAAAAGGGTCAGCTCCTGGCTCATCACAGGAGCTCAGCTGCTCCTATTTCTGAATTCCTTCACACAACCCCCAACATAGAACCTGAAGTTTGCAGGAGGCTTGCATTGAATTTCCACAGTTCAGGGCTTGTAACATACAGTTTACTCACTGGAAAGTAATGAGCTCCTTTCAGTGAAAATCCTGTATTTGTATAAGGACACATCAACAGGAGTTATAATCCATGTGGTTGCCCCAAGTAGCTGGGGGGAAAACAAAAGAACCACCATACAATTCTGAAAACAGCAACAACACAGAGTTAGCACCCTTTGCCTCTCTGCCCAACAGGAAATAAGTACAACAAATCTGAGATAACGCAAGTTTATGGATGATTACAAAGTGCACAAGCACTCCTACTACCTGTAAGTATTCCAAGAAAACAGCACTGGTTAAAGATTAAAAGAAATGAGACACTACAGATATTAACGCCTTCAGCTTTCTCAACAAAAACAAAACTGTTACGACATCCTAAGGAATAAGCAGTACAACCTAAATGCAAGTGTTTACACTACTTAGTTCAAAACAAGCTCTCAAACAGCAAAGTAAACTGCCACCCTCCCTAGCAAAGTCTCAGCTCTCAGCGGGACTGCTCACAGCTGTTCATCATCATAATGAGAAAATGAGATGAATCCATTACTAAACATACTGAAGTTATATTATCAGTACCTGCTGCAGAGGAAGGTGGGGACACAGAACAAAATACAGAAATCTAGCAAAACCTTTCCCCAGACTAAGCACAGTACCTAAGGCCATACATTAGCCCTTTGAGTGAGTAACACACTTTTTATTGAGTGTTTATTATATTGTGGCATCACCAAGTTCAACAAATCTTAGCAAGTCAAACTTTGCTAAACTGAGTCAGATTCTTATTCATGTAACAACCAGAAGATGCTGAAACTGCTACAACCAAGATCCAAATGCAATTTCTAGTTGGGCTAACATCATACCAGCCCCTCACACAAAAATTCAAACTAAGAGCAGTTAATCAGCTTTCAGAAAATACAGTCTTCAAATGCATTACCTTAGGGCTGCCAGAACATGCTATTACTGTAACTTCAACAACAGGTTTTAGTTTTGAGATTTTTTTTCCCTGCGACCATTTTCACAAGGATGCCTGTGCGTGCATGCACCAACCTCGCCTGCCAATAGTCAGGTTTGCTCAAGGCAGGGATGGCATTGACAGCTCCTGCCACCCTGATGTCCCCCGGGAGTAACCCCTGGGTGATTATAGATGTGTCAATCTACCGTGCATCTGGAACGATTCAACAAATCCTAATTAATAACTGTCGGTTATTCAGTAAGCAATCCTCACCAAAAAAAAGGATAAATACAACAACCCGAGGTGTTCCCTTCTGCGTCGTTGCGAATGGTAACTCAAACTCGACTCTTCAGAAAATGCTAAAATAGTTGCACCACAGACCGAAACCAGCCCAGTTAAATAACAGCGACAATAAACGTACACTGGGGACTGACTTAAAATCGTACCGCAGGAAAATCCCACCGAAAAAAACACGTTTCTCAGACAACTGCCGGTGTCCTTCACGCCGTTTCTCTTCTGCTCTCAGCGGAGGAAGAGGCAGAGCAAACTTCACTTGCCCAAGTGTCACAAAACCCCTCCAAAAACGCTTCGGAGCCACAGGCTGCCCTCCCGCAGCCAGGGCTCAGCGACCGAAACGCACCTCACGCTCCCGGGCGAGAAAACCCTCCAGCGGCTGCGAGCCGGGGGGGCGGGAGGGGCGCGGGGGCAGCAGTTCGGATTTCAGCACCCTGGGCGATACGGCTGACAGCACAGCGGGTTCCTCTTTTCTCCGTCTTCGGGGAATACGACCGCCAGCTCGGAAAGGCTCGGTGGACTTTCGGGGGTGGGGTCGGGCAATGCCCCAGAAGGGCTCCCACCGCCGGCCGCGCTCCCCACCACCGGCCCCGGAGGCAGCACCGCTCCGCCTCGGTCCCTGCTCCCCCTGCCGGCACCCTGACGCTGCGGCTCCCGGCTCCCGCCTCCCGGCCGGAGCTCCCCGCCCCCCTGGGCGCCCCGGCGGAGCCCACGCGAGGCGCTCCCGGGGAGAGAGAGTGGCAGCTGGGGACGCGGCATCCCCGCTGCTCTCCAAAAGCCTCCGCCGCCTTCATCCCGAGCAGGGCGCGCAGGGTAGAGGGGCCGGGGCAGTGGGTTACCTGGAGGCTGCTAGGCGCGGGCTGCTGCTCCTCCGCTGGTGCCCCGCTCCCCGGCGCGGCGCTACCGCCTCACGCCGCCATGGCCACAACCTCGCCCCGCGCAGTCCCGCCGGGCCGCCCGCCCTCCGCTCGTTCCCACCAAGTTTGCGACGCGGCAGCTGCGCGACTCGTCCGCCGCCCCCCGCACCGGGCGCCCCGGTGCGGGGGCGGAGCAGCAGCAGGCGGGGGAGGATGCGGCGGCAGCGGCCGCCTGTCCCCGGCGATACGCGGGTGGCCGCGCAGCCCGCAGCCGGCGCTGCCCCGGGCTGGGGTGATCTCGCACTACTACTCCCTTCCCTCCTCCGCGCTCCCCCCTCCGGGCCATCCGAGAAGTTGCAAGCGCTCGAGATATTTGTGTTTAGCGTTTGGGGTTTTGACGAGCTTTATTTATTTATTTTTCTTTACTTACCGCAGCCCAAAAAGCATGACCTGAGGCTTCTCCTCGCAATCACATCTGAGCAGAGGCGCCCCAGCGCCGGTGCAACTAAGCACAACAAATCCTGGCGAGCTGCAGCAACGACAGCGAGGAGCAGGGAGGGAAAGAAGGGAGGAGGAGGGAGAGGCGGCGGACGAGCGGCAGCTCCGCGAGTGCTGGAGTCCACAGGGGCTCCCACCCGGTGCACGGAGCTCCGCGACCCCCCGCCCAGCGGGGCTGCGGGACTGGGGGGAGGCGCCTTCTAAGCCGGGGTGCAGCAAGTAGAGGGGGCAAAGGGGAGCAGGGCGGCAGTGGCTGCCCTGGGGCGGGATGGGGCCCCCGCCTGTGCCGAGGCTGCGCGTCCCCCGGCTCCTCGCTCCTCTCTCCTCTCCTGAGGAACTGACGAGCCAAAGCCCAGCGTCCTGGCCTCGAGAGGCCGGCGCGGAGCAGATCAGGGAGCGGGCATCACGCACCAGCAGCCCCGTTGCGCTGTGCGGGTGAGCGGCCAATGCCCCCGCGCTTCTCCGCGCTGCGCGGCTCAGGGGGGGAGCGGAGCGGAGCGCGCCGCTGGCATTTTCTGTGACCACGTCAAAGCCTACGGCGGGTCCCTCTCCGCCCCCTACCCTCCCTCCACGGCACGGTTCGACGTGTCAGCCCCGAAAGTTTATTTTTAGGCCCCGGGAGAGCTCCCTTATAAAGGTCCCGCGGCGGGAGCGGGGCAGTCAGACGTGGCACTGCGGGGTTAGCGGTCGGGGCGCGCAGTCATCTCCCCCAGGTACGTGCGTTTGCATTTCCGCGCCCAGGGTGTTGTTGAGTCGTGCTTTTGTATTTAGCCAAGCCATCTGTATTAAACCAGGTGGTTATTTTTGTTCGTACATGTATTTTAATTAATTCCATCAAAGTGTTTTCTTTTGTTTTGTTTTTCTCTTCTTCTTTTCTTTTATGGCAGCATTTGCATGTTTCTTCCACAAACCGCAGCAGAAACTTACTTGTGTTGTTTGCAACAAGACCTCTATTGAGAAGACTAAAAGCACCGAGAGTTTATTAAAACAAACAAAACCATGGAACTGGTCCATACTAGACTAATCCTATGAAAACAGACTTCGTTAAAACAACTAGAATGAAAACTTAATTGCAAGCCAAAATATTGCAGATCCTTAAAGCAAGATCAAGGTAGAAGGTCATAAAAGAAATTTTTTCAAGGCAAAAAGTTAATGAAAGTTTGAAGTTATCATTAAGAATGAAGCTCTGGAATTTGGAACATTCATTCTGATTGCTTCTTGGTATAGAAAACAAAAAAAACCAAAACCAAGCCACAAAAGTAAATACTGAAGGCCAAGCTTTTTGTAACATTACAGTCATGTAACCTGGACAGTCAAGGATGTTTCCTTACTTATGACAATACAGTTTTGTAATACACCAATGTAATGTATATTTGTCTAGTATCACTTTACTGTGAAATTTCCTCACCTCCAGAAAATTCTTGTCTAGAAAAAGAGAAATCCGTTTTATGCCTAAAAATCTTCCTAACTGCAGACATAGGACAATTCACATATACACCCTGTTAACTTCTCTGAAGTCTTTCTAAGATGTGTCTGCGCACATCAGGAAGTGCGTGATTTGGATGTATCTTCACCTATTACAACAGCTTTAGACTTTTACTTTCTAAAGAGGATTTATACTTCTTTTTCCTGATCCTGGGAAAAAAGAAAACAAAACTGTAAATACCGTAACTATTAAAAGTAAGCAAGGTGTTTGCAAAGGCCACTGCAAAACATCAGTCTTTTAGCACCTGGAGAAATGTACATTTTAGTCCCTAACAATTCCTCTGGAGTTTGAAACAAAAGTCACATAGGGTTAAAATATATATATATATATATATGGTACCGGATTAATGATTTACAGTATATCCTATGAAAAACTCCGTAAAATCACACTTTCTCTGTAACACCCCCAGAGGTTCTAAGTCATGCACTTCATAGCTACCTACCAATCTAAGCATGTATGTGTGTTACTATAACCAAAATAAAGAAGGATATCCTAACATAATCTAGAACTATTGTGCTGAGGTTAGGGGGAGAAAAAAGCAGAATAAACTTTGATTTCAGAAAGGAAAACTCTAAGAGGACCAAGTCCCAGTTCCATCCAGCATGGATGCCCTCCTCTTCTGCCCTGTATTTTCCTGTCCTTGTATTTCTCACTGTTACCGGTTCTTGGTCGCTACTTGCAACATAATAGAGCCTGGCATGTTAAGGATGGCAGCATGAGAAAGCAGCAAGGTACTGCAGTTGGAAGAAGAAAGGCAGCACAGCAGCTTCAGGCTTCTGGCCAGTTTGGTGGGAAGCCAGATTTCAGCTCCTCCCTGTGGTGGCAGGATATAAGGAGTGTTAGAAAGCTGGGAAGGGGGTGGATTACCATCTGTTCAGGTGGGAAAGCTATGGTGTAGGGGAAGGCCTGTCTACACATTACCCATCAAAAGCACCTGGGACAGCATGTCTGTCTTTCATCATTTAGAAAAACAGTCAGATACTGTGAGCCCAGAGTTGAAGTTAGGTTGAAAAGAAAAAGAAAGAAAAAATAAAAAAGAGGAAGGAGAAGTTTAGCTTAAGGTAAAACTGGGCCCTGAGCTATGCTTCTGTTGTAGGGAAAAGGCTTCTCTTGTTTCAAAATTACTGAGTTCAGAGGCTTTATTTTCATTTTTGGGGGGGCTTTGTTGTTTTGGATTTGTTGTTTTTTTTTTTCATTCCATTCAAAACAGTGGGGTTTTTTTTACTAATTCATGAGAAACATGCAGAGAAAAAGTTTGAAATCTTACAGTAATTGCCTGCTTTTGTTTTTTCAATCACATCATCTGTTAACTCAGGAGAAACTCTCCTAGTCACCAGAAACTTTCCAGAGCAGACAAGCCAGAAGCATGGTGCATGTGAACAAGTACCCTTTCCTGAACCAATGCTAAAGAACAGAGAGTTTGTACAGATTGGCATCTTGAATCCACTATGCTTATATGATATTGCTGAAAGACCTATTCATCGGGTCTACAAGGCTGTTTCTTTCTTCTTTCCCACTGGGATTCAGGAAAGTATTTGCTCTGCTCTGCTGGAGTTTTGTGAGTCCTCAGCATTCCTGCCTGCATTGAGCAAAGTAATTTTCCAAGGCTGGATCATCAAGAATCTGCCTCATTTGAATGTCATCTTCAGATGTTTCCAGTAGGGAAGTGTAATGCTAACAAGCAGGCTGTGCAAGACTGTAGACCAGTAGTGTCTATCCCAGTAGCAAACAAAAGATGAGTTCAAACTGAGCAAAAAATGTAATTTAATTGTGTTAGCAAAAGGCACCATTGCAATACTTGCTTTAAGTCACAGAGAAATAAATGCCAGAGCTACAAACTCTCTCCTGTTTTCTGTCAAAATCCACCTCTCACATTATGTGCTGTATCTAAAGGTTACACTGACTAGTACCTGTAATATCTATGATTCAGTAACAGTGAGATGAGATTCTAAATTACTTGGTTTTTGAACGAACTAAATGTTTGTCTGATGAGTTTGTTTATCATTTGTGATCAAAGAGAGAATCAAGTAGTATTTCTCGCAGTATTGTATGATTTAATTTTATGAATGCTTAAGTTGATATTTTCAACACAAGTAAATAAATATATGTGTGCTTGCATTTATAAATGTGCAAGCTGCTTTTTAGTAATTGACTCTTTCTTTTCATTAAGGTCTCTGACAGATACGACAGTTAAAGAAGTTGTTAAATGAGCAATAAATAAGGGCCATCTAACTCCAGGTCCCTAAAAGAAGTCAGATACTTGGTGAAAATGATGAATTCTGGGGTACTGATTCATGTGACATGAAAAAGCCATCCATTTCCTGATTCACCTTCATATTTCCTACAGGAAAAAAAGGAATATTTTACAATTAATACCTGCAATAAAACTATTTTTATGTGTGTGTTTTTCTGTCTTTCAGCCGCTTCTCAGAATGGATACTTTCAAAATGAAGAGGAAAATGGGAGTAAGAACAAAGAATTCCTTGGAGAAATGCAGTCCGAAAGCTTGAGGAATAGAAATAATAGGAAATATTAATAACTCTGGTCTCATAAATAATCAGAATTGAGACTGAAATTATGGAAAGTTACTAACTTAGAACATCAGCTCTATTATATTTGAATCTCAATTCCAGGCTATTTAAATTAAGACATAATAAAAATATAAGCATGTTTTTTCCTCTATTTCTGATGATAATATATTCTTCTACCTTACACAATTTTCTTCTACGGGCTAATTTCAGTTTTAATTTTTTGGCCATTAGCCTCAAGACACCTCCTTCAAGCAAACCAGAGTACGATTTATCAATATATGAGTTGCTTCTCTCTCTCTGTAGGTCTGTACAAATTAATATTGGATTCCTGTGTTACTACATTAACCAGCATCAGAAGTGGGATTTAGATAAAGAGAACATATATACAACCTTATCACTTCCAAATGTTCTAAAGCACAGGATATAGAGCTCACTGGGGCTTGGGTGCGTGTGTACTCCAGTGTGTCTGTACTGCAGCGAGTGTCTACAGGGGTTTCACATCCCCTGGTGTGAGGAAGTACTCCAGGGAGTGTGCACTCCATGGGGTGACTGAGCACTCCGGTACCTGTGTACTCCAGGGGCTGCCTCTTTGGGTAAGTGTGCAGTCCAGTGAGTGTGTAGCTGAGTGAGTGTGTACTCCACTGATTGTCAATCAGGTGAGTGTGCACTTCAGTCAGTGTGTGCACTCTGGTGAGCATCTACTCCAGAGAGTGTGTACTCCAGTGTGTGCTCGGGTGAGTGTGTACTCCAGTGAGTGTGTGCTCTGCTCAGTGTTTGCTGCAGTGAGTCTGTGCTCCCTGTGTATGCAGGTGAGTGTGAAGTTAGATAAGTGTGGTTTCCTACGAGTGTCTATTCTGGTGCCTGTGTACTCGTGTGTGTGAGCTCTGCTGAGTCTGTACTCCAGTGAGTGTCTACTCAGGCCAGTGTGTTCTCCACTGAATGTGTGCTCTGGTGAGTGAACTCTGAGTGTGTACTCCAGTGTGTATGTACTCAAGTGTGTGTGTATTCGGATGAGTGTGTACTCCAGTGAGTATGGACACGGGTGAGTGTGTGCTCTGCCTGCTGTGTGCAGTGCTGTGGCAGGAGCACCCTGTGCAGGGGAGGGGATGTCTCAGGGTGATCTGGCCAGCGGGAATAGGGAGGTGATTGTCCCTCTGTACTCAGCTCTGGTGAGGCCACATCATGAGTATTTGGTTCTGGGCACTTCACTGTAAGAGGGACACACAAGTGCTGGAGCGTGTCCAGAGAAGGGCAACAAAGCTCATGAAGGGCCTGGAGCACAAGTCCTCTGAGGAAGGGCTGAGGCAGCTGGGGTTGTTCAGCATGGAGAAGAGGAGGCTGAGAGGAGACCTTAGGGCTCTCTTCAACCACATCAAGGGACGTTGGAGCATGGAAGGAAACAGCCTCTTCTCCTTAGTGGACTGTGACAGGACCAGAGGAAATGGATGTAAGACGCACCAGGGGAGGTTTAGGCTGGATATGAGGAAATATTTTTTTCTCTGAGAGTGTTATCAGGCATTGGAATGTCCTGCCCAGGACAGGGGTGGAGTCACCACCCCTGGAGGCATTTAAAAGGCATTTGGACCTGGTCCTTAAGGACATGGTTTAGTAGTTAGGTTATGGTGTTGATCAAAGGTTGGACTGGGTGATCTTGAAGGTCTCTTCCAACCTAAACGTTCTATGATTCTATGATTCAGGCTTTTATGCTCATCTTTTAGGGGCTCCATGGGAAGAGACAATACTTGATACAACTCCTGCCTTCACAGAAGTAGACTATCACAATTTTTATAAGAAACCTTAACCAATTGTGTAGCCCTCGCACTCAGGCAATATTTCTGTGATACTGATGTAGCATCAGGAGCCCTAAATTTTATTTACCCCATGAAAGCACCCCAAGTGGGCAGCAAGTGCTAGGCAGTGAGGCATACAGCATGGGAAGTGACCATGGAGTTGTCCACACACAAGAATTTCATAGTAAATTCTCCAAGTAAGCCAGCCTTAAGTCACTTTATAAAAGTGACTTAGCTTAATTAGAGCAAACATTTTTGTTGTGCCTTGAGCATATTTTAAATCCTAAAAAAATGCATGTAAACTAGACTGAAGTAAGCAAAAAAGGATTAGTCAGAAAAGGGTTTTCCTATAAAGAGTCACACTGACTGTCTCTACTGAGAGTTCACATATCCCTCTAAAAGCAGACAGCATATTTCTGTGACCAAGATCTCACTCATCCTCTGCCCTTTCTGTCTCTATGACTCACAGTGAACACAATAACCTAGAAGTACTTGTCAAGAGGGTTTACATAGGAAGCTATACTGTTAGTAGCTTATCAAGATGCATAGCATAGTATAAGATTAATTTTTCTGGCCAGACGTGGTAATTTAGTAGCAGCAATAAAAGTTACAAGTCCAGTTCAAGTGATATTTTCCTTGGTTGCTCCTACATGGTGTTCAGTTCCCTGTTAGGAAAAAACTAAAAGGTGTTATTTGCAATCTGTCTTTTTAGCCTGGAATTGTTAAGAACCAAAGTGCCTAACAACTTTCAAGGGGCTATTTTACTTGGATATTAAATAACCCACCTTGCAATCTGGTCTTCTGTCTCATCACTAGTCTGGTTCATGTCAGACTAGAGCAATAGGAATGTAAGGAGGCCTACTTATTCCTAGACTTGAAAGGAAGCCCAGCCTGCAGCCCTGCAAAGTTTTTATGCACCTAGGCTGAAACTTGTGGATTTAGCCTGTTCTTGCCTGTCTTGTTGAAGGTCAAACATCTAAGTGTTAAAACATGCATGAGGGAGATCCCCCTAGAAAGTGTCATTTACAGGAGCAGATCCTGTGGGCTGTGAATTAGATATTTCGCTCACATCACACTGTTAATACCTCTGCTTGTATCTGATCACTACCCCAAATCCCTCCCACGTGGTACAAAAGTCTCATTTTTTTGTTTTTCAAAAGTCAGATAAAATCTCAAAAAAATTATGCAAAACCTGTGCTGAGCTGAACTTCTTGTAGTCATACTTTTAGACTCCATGCAGTGCTCTGTCCCTAAGTGATTCTCAGACCAAAGGGATCCCACCATTTCCCTAACAGATGTGAACTTTACCAGCAAAATGTAGTGCATTTGTTTATTGCAGGCAGTCTGTTTAAAAGTGTACAGATGTTTTCTACTCAAAGTTGTCTCTCTCTCTCTCTCTCTTTTTTTTTTTTTTTTTTTTTTTTTTTTTTTTTTTTTTTTTTAATCTAAATACACATAAACCAATGTGCATTGTGGCTTTCTCAGTTCAGGGTATAAAGGAAGATGATGTTCTTTGATGAACAAATGGAGGAAGCAGTAGCATTTCAGTAAGATGGAATTATTATGCACTTGGTAAACCTAATTTTAGTACCAGCTAACATTTGAGTTTTTGACTTAGGGCCCTTAGCATTCTGCTAATGTCAGATAAGTGGTAAAAGTTCAGTTACCAAATTTGCATTTCTCTTATTGCTTTCCATAGCCTCAAACAGTTGTAATTATTTAAATCAGTAATGTATTAAAATGGTTTTATTATATTTTACTTAACAAAACCTGTTTTAAAAATATGGTATTAATTATTTGGCTGAACACATGAACACATAAAAGAGATTTTGCTGAAGAAGGGAACACTAGTCTGCATCAGGTCCAAGAAGCCAGAATTTGATTTCCAAAACCTACAGTTTCATTGGAAAACACCACTGGGAAGCCTGATTGGATTACACTTAGCAGGAGAAGAGATGTGCAGACATGCTATTAAAGAGCAAGAGCTGGTTTGGTGGGGTTTTTTTCGTTTCTTCTTTTTTTTGCAGTTAATCCCAGATCCACTTAGATTACTAAAGTTTTTTACTAGATATGAGACTTGAGAGTTCACTAACAAGTCTCTCCCTACAACTACCTGAAAGGAGATTGTAGGGAGGTGGATGCTAACCTCTTCTCTCAGGAAAATAATGATAGGACTAGCAGAAATGGCCCCAAGTTGCATCCAGGTGAGGTTTAGACTGGATTTGAGGAAGAATTTCTTTACAAGAGAGTAGTTAGGTCTTGGAATGGGCTGTCCTGGGAGGTGGTGGAGTCACCATCCTTGGAGGTATTCAAAAACTGTGTAGATGAAGCACTTTGGGACATGCAGTGGTGGGCATGGTGGTTTGTGGGTTCGGGGTTTTTAGGAGTCTTTTCCAACCATGCCAATTCTGTGTGATTCTGTGTGTGATCAAGGAGATAAGGTTAGAGAGAGGAAACTAAAACCAATGTTAACTTTGGAAGTCCACCATCATGCTTTAAATACTACCAAAATGAGTCAAGACTGTAATGCCTACATGCCTTAAAGTACCTCTTGTCTCTAAATCTCAATTAGAGAGATTCTCAGTTCAAAGAAGAAGCTGAGGACTTGCTAGGGGACTGGTGTCTATGCTGATGGTGCTATATAAAAAAAATAAGCCTGTTTACTGTTTGTTCTTTCATCAGCCATATCTTTACAAAGACTATAAAGGCTAAACTTTTAAAAGTAGTTGTAGCCTGACAAAGCTGCTCATTAAATATTTTGCATAAAATATTATTTTTAAGTCAGGTTCACCAGCTGTGGACAGATACTCTAATTTAAAAGACAATAGTGAGTAAAGGAAGAAATATATAGGAGCTACGTGGCTAATTCTTTCTTTTTCACTCTAATAATCAATTCCTTCTGCTACAAAAAGGTGAGTGTTAATAATCAGACTCAGTCAACAAGTGGGAAAAAGATTGCATTATCTCAAGAAATAAGAAAAAAAATAACATTCATCCAACTGAAGGCCCAAGCCTCCATGCCTGCCAGCATTCCTGACTTTTCACAAAAATAAGCTATGTATGTACACCCCAAAGACACAGCGACATGGACTACAAGACAGGGACTGATTTTAAAGCTAAGGACTTTTCTAAAGACAACTGTTCCCAAAGCTGTTCATTTTGAGCACTTAGTAAAAGCAGATGACTAGCACAAAGGAAAAGACATGTTTGTTCCAAAGTGTGTGTGCACAGGAGGAAAGCAAGCAGTCACTCAACAGTGGAGGTGATTGGCAGCTTCTGGTTGTAGCGCAATATATCATCTAGCAAAACAAAAAAGAAATTCTGACACATATTCATTAGCATCAAGTTCTGGGAGAGTTTGAGACAATCAGTTTTCCATAAGACAGAAGGAAATGCAATGTCACAGCAACTGCATGTGGAAACAAGCAGCTCTGCAATAAGATCTATTGAAGGCTGCATTTCCCTGTGCCTGAGGTCTGAATAGTGAGACCCTCAGGTCCTACTGCTTTCCATATGCTGGCAAATGTGTGAATGATGCTTCTCACATTCTTGCTGTGCCCCCCATGGCCTCTGGTCTCCTTCCTTTCATACCTAACCCTCAGTTTGGCCAGTCACCTGAGCAGGGAACAGTGTGATGCTTAGGCCAGAGATCAACACTGGGAAATAACTGATTGACCAAGGCACTGATGCTGACCACCACCTACCATGTGTGCTTATCTCTGAGAGGATGGCAGGGGCAAAAATTTTGCCCTGTGGTCCAGATGGGACTTTTCAGTAATTTCAAGGACTATTAGAGATTGACTAATAACTTCATCATCGTTTTAGGCAACCAGGATAAAACTTGAAGCTTTTTTTAAATCCTGAGACTGTAGTTTCATAAAACAACTTCCTTGTGGTTTATTTGTTTGTTTTTTTAATTGGATGCATAAATTTTCTCAATTGAGAGCAATAAAGCAAATATTTGCGTGTATACCCAAAGTGTAATAAAAAGCATGGCAAATAAATATTCTATAATAATCTTTTCTCTTTTAATTTATTTAATTCACCTGATTTTCTTTCTTTTGATTTGTGATGCAGTACTGTAAAAGGAGGGGCAGCAAGGCTTAGGTACTTGTACAGGATAACCACATTTAGGTCCTCTTTTTTTGAGGAAGAAGTGGTCTCAGTAAATCATCTCACTTGGAGGAACTGAGCACAGAGCAGCTCCAGAAGATGTATCAGACAGTCGATTTTGTTACCTTTTCACTGGTTCTGGAAGCTCTGCGTAGGAACTCAGGTTTGGTCTAGATGTATTAACTTTTGGGTTTCAAAACTATTCACAGGGTTAGTTTTTTTCTTTTGAAGAGCTGGGGAGATGTTCTATGGTTTGAGGCAAAAAGTGTATGAACTGCAAAATTCTTAGTGGGCGTTAATGCTTTCATTCTGTTGCTATGAACAAAAGCAATGTGGAGGGATAGAATACTGCTGTTTATAAATTTTTATTTTGCAACAGCTGAGGAAATGACAAGATTAACATACCTTCCAAATGCTTCCACTCAGCATTTAATGGGAGATGTTCCCACGGTCAGCAGGCGTGGAGCTGCCATCAGGAACGTCTGGAGAGTTTTTACAGCAGACTGTCAGGAAGAGACTCTCACTTGGCTGACTCAGTGAGACCCTTCTTCCTTGCTAGATGCAGTAAGAGCATCTTTAAACATTTTTAAGTTTTGTTCAACAGCAAATCCTTGGCAAAGATTTTTTTTTCTGACTTTACTGGGAGCAAGAATGAGTTATGTAATTGCTAGGTTGACAAAACAAAAAGTGCAAAAAATAAAATCCAAATGTGTGTTCAGTATATTAAATAGAAGTGAAGAAATCAGCAAGAAAAGACCTAGAGGGTGGCAAAATAATCTTCGGATTTGTTAGCTGAAAAAAATAGGAATTAAACTGAATTAAAATTCTCATTTTAAGTAAGAAATATTTTAAACTCTTTCCGTTCTCAAAGTCATATGGTTCATGCAGAAAACAGATAAATAGCATATATCCAATGTTTGATAGCTATGCAGCATCAAGAGTACAGGCTTTGTTTTCATCTGTTTAAGAGCAAATCAATAGTGGTTATTGCTGACACTTCATTGTCATCCATAACTATCATACCTTAAGTAACAAAAAAGAATTATCTCTCTCTACATTTACTCAGGGGTTAGGACAACCCCTGGCTGGCTCAGATCTACCAATGGGTTTTGCTGTTATATTAAAAAAATAATAACAGTCATTGTGTTTGATAGAAAGTTACACACTGTGATTTTCAGGGGAGGCTATTACAGGTAAGCTCTTAAATTCTGCTGGAGTGAAAGCTATAGGTGTTCAGATATTATAGTTATAGAGAGATCTGAGAATCCCTTAACACTGCCAGGACCTAGGAATGGAGTGTCTATCTGATTAAAATATCCTTAAGGGTACATTTGGTTTCTCCAAAATTAGTTACCTGACAAACAGATGTCTTTTCTTGGTATTTATTTTCCCCTTTTTCTTACAGCTCCCTTCCCCGTAACTGAAATTAAAGTGCTGAAGGAGTGAACAAGTCCTACAGATTGCTTTTTTTTTCTGGTAAGATTATAAATGAAAACACATTTGACTAAAGCCTGTGGAAAACATAATTTGTTATGTCCCAGCAATCACTCAGTATGTGTACAGCTGGGTTTGACGATACCATACCCTGCTTACTATAAAATCAACAGCAATGGCCTCAAGGAAGGAAGGGTAAATGAGGAAAGACTGATGGCTTGTGGGCTCATACAAGCTTGGGTGATCAGGAACTAAAAGGGAATGTTTTAACTTGCTGGTGAATTACTACTATTCCAATGCCAAGGCAGAAGAGTGGATTCCAACTTAACATATCATGTCTCATTTAAAAAACATTCCCTGTCTTTTGCTGAAGTCCTTTTGATTATTTTGGAATACAGAAGGGGTAAAATGTTGTGCTAGGTATGTATATATCATTTAAAACACTTTCTAAAAAATAATGAGAGCATAACGAGAATTAAATATCAGATTTTCAACAGAGCTTGTCACAGGCCAGCTTCCTTTCCACCCACCTAAGAAGACACAGTAGGCCACTTCCAAAAATCCATCAATGATCAATTGATGATGATCAAATGATTTGATGATCAAATGATTAATGATGATTTGATGATGATCAAATCCATCAATTTGTTTGTGTTAGTTCAGTTCAACGTGACCTTTATAGAAAAGCTCCATCTTGGAAAATCCAAGAGCCTTGCACCAGTGTCTGGATAAAAACAGAAGAACTTTAATTCCTCCAAATTATAGTACAAAATATTGCTAACAAAATGCTGAAGGAGTAGTGGGAGCATAAGAGATCCTGTTCTAACAGGGCTGACTCTCTCAGGATCCCACGGAGGTGTCAGCCAGTGAAGGAACTCAGTGCACCAGGAGCTCACACTGTGCTACTGTGCTGTTGCTTTGGAACTTCTTTTTTAGACTGATCTCTAAACACTTGGTGAACAAGAATACAACAGACTGCTAATTCTTCTGTAAATAGTAGTGACAGAGGACAACACTAAACAAGAATCATAACTCTGGACAAATCTCCCCCGTGGCATCACCTGATCCTAATAGCTGGAAGATCACAGGCTGTAGTCTAAGCTCAGCTCAGCTCTCCAGTAGAAAGCCAAGAACAAAGAAGGAAAACTGGAAATACCTCAGAGTATATTCAGTAGTTTGGGTGCATACAACTATTTTGTGTTTAGGGCTGGAGGATTGCTTGATATAAAGGAGAAAGAAATGGAAGAGAAGCAGAGATTAAAAACAAGCAAATGAGGAAAAGCAGTGAGGTGTGAAAGAAGTGAAAGGCAAGGGAAAGTGACAGGCAAAAATATGTCACCCTTCATTGTGTCAACCAAATAATGAAATGTTTTGTCAGTATAATACCTGGAATTCACCTATCCTTTCTGAAAAAATATTCAACTAATCCCTCCACTCAGAGCACTCAGATTCTTTAGTGCAGGAGCTGGGATTAGGGCAATGATTCATCTATCCTATGTATCCTGCTGTTGCTGGTCACCCATATCAAATGCTTAAAAAAAAGTTCACCAAGACATTCAGGTGGCCATTGGTGATTTATGACTTACAGATGTCCAGTAACAAAGGATCTTAGTACATTTACACAGCCCTTCATAGAACTATGTTTTCATAGTTTATTCCATCAGTGACTTTACGCATCCATAGCATCCTAGGGTGAAGGATGCCATAGCTGAAGTGTGTTTTGAAAAGGCACTTTTCCTTCTAAGGCACTCTTCCTTTTGTTTTGAAGATCTTCCCTCCTAGTTTCCCCTGTCATTGTATTGTAAAACACAGTGGCTGGTCATTCCCTATTTGCCTTCTCCAAAGCTCATACAATTCTTTAAATCTCAATTTTCTGTCTTCAGTCTCCTTCAGGTGGAGGGATCTTGCTTAACTTATACAGCTCATACGGAGAAGTGATTTCATAGGGCTTGTGACCTGGCCACCACTTTTTTGCATCCTTACCACTTCTGCTATATTTTTTGACACAAGAAGAATTAAAACTGCAAACAGCATTTCAGGCTTAGGCATCCTATGGATTTATATAGCAATAAACCTCATACAGGAGGTTCTCTGGCTTGCTCTTTGTCCTTTTCTACTAATTCCTAATAGTAAGTTTTATTGTTGGCCACCACTGAAAGCTGAGATGGTGTTATCACAAAAGGAGCTATCATAGCTCCAATATCTTGTTCCTGGATGACAACAGCAAGTTCAGAATCTATCACTGTATTGAAAAGTTAGGGTTGTTTCCTTTGCTGTGCATCCCATTACACTTACATACCTGGAATTTCATGTCCCCTCTTAATATCTACTCACACTACAGCCTGAGGTCTTTCTGCACAATTTGTAGTTGCTCTCCATCTTTGCTACCCAAAATAACTCAGTATCATCAGTGCATGCTCAAGTGCCTTTTGCAGCATGTGAGAGTAACAGATGAATTTTCTTCAGATTTTATTAAACAGAAAGGCTAAAACTAGTATTATAAGCACTCAGGCAAAATCCAACAAAATTTTATACCTGCAAAAGTAGTGAAAATTCCACTTGGAGTTGAAAAAAACCCCACAAACATTATCAGGATTACCACCTTTACATTGAGGGAGTTGATTTCTGGAAAATTTTCCACAGCTTGCATTATTTCCGTGATGACCAGCATCAGAGTCTTAAGATATAATTACCAACTCACTTCAAAATGATAATTTTGAGCCTCAGGATTAAGATTCAATTCTGAATGCTGAGAAGAACTTTTTGAGCTTCATGTTGTAACCAAAAATTACAAGGAAAAATTACAACTGACATTCAAGTGTTTTAAACAATGGCCAGACAGTAAGCCTGGTTATTTCTAGAGCTCTGCAGTGGTTACTTAGGAACTGCAAGCAAAATTACAGAACTGTACCAAGGAAAACCATTAAGTGTGAGTGACCAGTGCCAAACCAGCTCCCAGGTCACACCAATGCAATTCATTTCAGCTTCTACTTACAGCTATAAGTGACCATAACTTGAGATATATAAGAAACTCATGATTTAAGGCTTTTAGTCAAGACTTGCTAGATAGCTTAAAATTCCAAACACAGAAATCTCCTAGATAATATGTTGGCCAGAATTTTCACATGGTCCTCATTTTGAACAAGTAAATCATATTAACTTAATTTCTATATAAAAATGCCATATCCAAAGGCACTGTGTGTACTATCTGAGACAAGTGTGGAAAACTAACCAGGGAGGTTAAGATTCAAAAAATGGTAGATGAAGAAAGAACTTTTTTTTTTGTAGTTAAATTCTACATATAGTAAGTCTCTCTCACTTTCAAATACATTACAAATAATTGGAACAACATTACAAACAAAAAGGGAAACATGAAAAGTTTCAAAAATTAAACAAAAGCAAAATATTGTTGAAAACAAAAAAACAGGATTAGTATCCTCTCAAGGCACCTGATTGTCTTCTGATAATTCCTATTTTCAGGAATTCAGTTAGTGTTGAGTAAGAGTGACTGGGTCATTGCTTGCAGTACACTCATAGCTGTCTGCATTTCCTTACCCTTTATTAAGAGGTGTTTTTTTTTAAAGATGGACAAGTAGTTACTTGGGAGACAGAAGACAGGGAATACTGCACTCAAGCACTACCTTTAACAAGTAGCCACAGGACAGGGCTGGGCTTTTAAAACAAGTTATTTCCTCTTATCAGTTTAATTCAGTGTGGCTGAATTAAATTAGAAATTCTGCAGAATTTCTAATTCTGCAGAAAATTTTTGGCTGACCAAAATTATGTTTCGTAGTGTAAATGCTCCACAAATTTACACATCACTGTTAATTTAAAAGACTGTTACCACCACTAGTTTAGGCTACAGAGGCTTTTTTGTGTGAATATCACTACCACAGAAAATACCCAAGCACACCCAAGTCCCAATTCTTTAAATATTCCAATAATTTCAGTCTTTGAAAAATGTCACTAAAACTTTGTATCCCATCCATCAAGTACCCTATAAATTTTAATACAACAAGGAATTGAATGAATTAAGCAATTCTACTTAAGAGGAAGTCATTAGACTTTCAATGGAAAAGATTATTCTTCCAGGCAAAAAGCAACACACTACATGCACACAGCTAAGCATTTACCATGAACTTAACTAGTATCTTATTCACAGTAAAAACACAAGTAAACGTTATTATTCACCTGGTTATAATAATAATGTTCATAGCACAACATAAACAGAAAAATTTCATTGACAGTAATACCCATCAAACACCGCTATTTAAGAAAGCTTACTAAATCCTACCCCTTTTTTTCTTATGTCATGACTGCCCCTTTTATTTCCCTCTAGCTCCCCTGGTTGGTAGCACCAGGCTTCCTCAGACAAGGAAAGGCATCACAACCACTTGGAGGCATCCCAGGTTTTTTATCAGCGTTTGGCAAATGCTGGTGAGTTGAAACACCTCCCCAGTGCTGCCCACGGGACTATTTTTCACAAGTTTCCTCTCACAGCCTGCCTTCTCCTTGTTTCCCAGGAAAAGCTTGGGATCTGCAGGTTGCCCTCCCTCAGCCCTGTTACCCTGGAGGGGCTGTTTGTCCCAGAGTGACTACGTAAGGGTGTCAGCCCCTGCCCTGAGTGTTCCCAAAGCCAGTTCAGGGAAGCCAGAGGCAGGTGGCCACCAGGCAATTGCTGCCACAGCTAAAACCAGCTCTCACCATGGCAGGGACAGACATGTCGTGAGACCCTGCTCTACAAGCTGCTCACCAAGCCTCTGGCCATCTGCTAGAGATGGCAAAAAACAGATTTACTGGGGTAGATGTTAATGACTATATAGGAGTTCATAAGAATTCCCTAGCTTTTAAAATAGTATTAGATGTGAAAAAATGTTAAGTATCAATGCAGTCAACACATAATGCTGGATGCATACGAATGTTTAAAAGGGTGATGAATACACATCAGGTCTCCCATTTTCAGATTTTCATGGACTTGCAAGTTTGTGTAAAGTTGGAAGAGACTGCAAGAAATTATTAGATCTTCCCAGCCCTCAGGAAAGTCAACTGTACGTAGCCTTGGTACCTGCTTTTCTTGGCAGATGTGTATCTGTTCCTAAAAAGTCCAATGGAGGGGGCATCATGGCCTTCATGGGTTGCTACCCATATTGTTGCAAAGTTCTTTTGAGTTTCTTTACTTATATAGCCATTGTAACAAGAGCCATAAATTAACCTCTTTTTTTCCTGGTAGCAATGGAGAACACTTAATTTGTTCATTTTCTCCATTTTCCAGCTAACTGTAATGCTTATGCAGTCAGTAAATTTTTATTTTTTTAATTAAAAAATCCTAATCCCTTTATCATTTCCCCATAGGTCCCATTTTCTATGCTTTGAACAGCTCTTGTTCCTCTCTTGACAATTCCCTCCTGGTTTCATCTCATCTACTTCCATTCTACTTCCATTTTTATCTGTAAGATCTCAGATACTGCTTAATTCTAGACCTTTCTCCCCTTAGAGAAAATATGACCTTCATTGGGTAAGATGAAGGTGTGCCTTGCTGACATACCCCTTGGAGTACCCGCTGACCAACTCAAGCTCAGTATAGCTCAAACAGAGCTCTCAGTCTCACCTTCAAGCTGTCTCTTCTCTGCTTCTTCTCCAGATTGTCAAAGAACTCTTCTCATCCCACCAGTCTCAAACACCCATAACCTGGATGCCAGATTTAATTTAGATTCTTTGCTGTGCCCACAGAACCATCTCTAAAACTTGGCCTTTTTCATCTGTTCACGCTGTTAAAATTCTCATTAAGGTCATAGTTGTTTTACAGCTCACTTACTGTAACATCTTGGCCTTGACAAAGGCATTTTTGTCCCAGGCATACCTAATTATAAACTCTTGCCAAGACTGCCTTCAAAACCCACCAGTTAGATTAGCTCATGCAGCTCATCCCATTTTTGACAATTCCCCTCACAATAAACAAAGAAAAAAACTTTTTAAAGACATTGACAGCCATTCTCATGAAAATTTTTTCATTTGTTATTCAGGGGTGAGGTTCAAGTTTTAATTAGTCCACATATTGTCCATCTGCTTATTCGTTTTAGAATGCCACCTCTCAAGCCCACATGGAGCTCCCACAAACACATAGTTTTTTTCTATTCCATGCCCATTCCATGCTCATCTCTTCTCTGTAGTGCCTAAAAATCCCCTCCAAAAAATAACTGATAATATCTAATCTGCTAATGTGTGGAAGAGAAGCATAATTAATTGACATTGTCTCATAATCTCCTTGTACATGCTGGCTTGTCTTCAGTATTTTACCCTTTGTTACAGATGGACAATATGCTCTCTTATGTGTTGTGAGTCTCTGATCTGGGCTTGGGAATCCAAAGAGCAATAATGACAACAAAATTAATGCTTATATGGTATCATATGGAAGCTGAACTGATCCAACCCAGCAAATATATTCCTCAGCTCGGATCTTGCACTAACATTGTCATTGAGGAATTTCAGAAAAGCACAAATGTCTGCCAACATTACAACATATTTGTCCTCATTAGAGTTGCAGATGCAGTAGTCCTACTAAAGCTAGTGCAATTATACATAAATGATGTTGGCAGACTTCATAAAATATGTCAGAAGGACAGAACCAGATGTTTCCTGGACTACATATCCTCAGTAGGTTTTACATCGTCACTTTGTATATAAAAGTGAAAGCTTTTTAGTGAAGTCACTTTCTCTGTTCTTCCTGGAAAGACCACCTGTTTTCTAATATTCCACAGAGACCAGTACATAAGTTAACAATTAATTTTCCAATTCTTTCTAGGCAATTCTCCTAGTTTAACCTTGTCCATTTTCTGTTAAAAATTCCTGGCTTTGTTTGTATCGAGCTCCACATATTTCCTTAATCCTTGAATTTAGGATTCTTTAACTCATCTGTAGTTTCAGTTCTGCCTTAAAAACTGAAGAGTCTAAGCCTACTTACACAACTTTTATTCCAGCTTTTATCTGTGGGTATGATGAGCAAGACTGATTGCACGATGAAAAAAGTATGATTGTACAAGGAGTGGTTAAACAACTCTATGTTCTGAATAGGAGCCTAGCTATATTTGCACAATTTTTTATCTCAGTACTCCATGCTATCCATAAGCTTTCTTCTGCAGGATCTACAGGAGCCTGAGTGGAGTGGGCGTGCATTGCAAATTCAGGCTTTTGTTTAAAATCCTATCCCTGTATCTTACTCAGCATCCCTGCCATGAAATGCAGTTTTTCATTTCATAGTCTCATATAACTTCCATGTTATATGGAATATGTTTTTTTATTATTATTTCTCAGACTGTAATAGTTAGTTGTACCCACATACAGATCCCTTACCATTGCTCATACAGAGATATAATACTAAAACCTTTTTCTCCAAGGTCAGTTATTTCCTAGAAGCAAATGCATACCCTTTACTAATAAAAGCAAACCTACATTAGGCATTCTGCATCTCAAGGAGGAATACCAGTAATTAGGAAAAAAAATAGAGTGAAAATAAGCTGTTGAAGAGTTAAGAAGCATGGATTTTCCAGCAAGTATCATCACTTAAACACCTAGAGTTCTCCAGAAACTTTACTGTTAGATTCTTCTGATAAGGAAAAATCTTCTCATAAGGAAGGAGGTACAAGCCCCACATTGCACACGCTGAGACTGTTTCTTCTTCATAGCCATTTCCTGATTAAGTGGTCAGTGTCACAGCCTGATTCACACTGCACTGATCAGGCATGCTCAAGCAATGAAGACTCAGGGTTGTATCTATTTTATTTCAAGTTAGATAGAAAATATTCATCTCTCTTGTTTTAGAGGCTGAGACGAACTGCAAGAAATCTACTAGGTACAGCTGCCTATTGAGAAGAAGATATTAGGGTCAACATAGTTTAATTCCTTCTGTTGTTTTCTCATATTCTGGGTAGATGATCAGAGGAAATTCATGCATGAGCCTTCAGTCCTGATATTTGCAAGCATTCTGAGATCTGAGTCTTTCTGCAGAAATAAACAAACAAACAACAAGAAAAAAAAATCTCTGAAGTCTTTTTCATAGTGAATAGGACTTTAACTGGACTTATTCACTGGTGAAACCTTGATCACAGGATAGACCATGAAATAAATTACTTGAGACCAGTGAGAAATTGTCTCACGATTGCCAACCATTGATTGGGAAATAAGAATGGGCTCTTCCATACTTGTTCTCATAATGACTTTGAGATGTATTGTCTGGAAATATCTGGTCAATGGAAATCATTAGAAGAAGCAGAAATGTCTTCCAGGTTACCTGGATTTCCTTGCCTTCCACAATGTTTATATATCATCTCCATCTGGGTTCATATAGTAAGGCTCATCTGATGGTCCCAGTGAGTGGCCCTTTATATAAACCAGCAGCAGAGATTTTTGTGAGAAAGCTGTATCCTTATGAACATCCTTAGTCTAAGCTGAGATAGGAGGCATACGTAGCTGTTTGACATTCCAGAGCTCAATATTCCAACCTCTGCCAGCTCAGTAATGGAGGCAGGGTGATGTCTGGCTTCAGGCATTGCATAAGTGCAAGCTGACATGTGGCGTGACAGTCTGAAACAGTCTGAAATCTGTGGCTGACAGATTTATCTGGAGGTTACAGATGACCATCCAGATGGACTGGAAATCTCTCCTCTGGAAAGGATGCAATTGCTATTTGCAGTCCATTTGAACTCCAGTGAGTGATAATTTGCTTCAGTTTCTCATCTGATTCAGCTGTTCGTAACAAAGTTGAAGTTCAAGGAACACGGTATTGCCCTGAAAGCTGTGGGTTTAAGTAATTGAACAGACATAACTTCATTAACTCCGTATGTACAACTAGTTGATGAACACTTTCTGTAAACACCCTTAGCACTGGGGAAAGTATGAATATCACTTTGGTGTGAAACACAGATGTTTTATGGGAAAGAAAGAACACACGATATGGAATCATTCATCTTGAAGGAAGCTAAAAAATGTCCTTAAGATTTTAAAAAACAAGATAGAAAAGAAAGTAATGTTACCATCTTGGGGCTGAGGAAGTCCTGTTTTCTGGCCTCAAAGACAGAAAAAAACCCTTCTATTTTGATAAATTAATTGTAATTTGTGGGCTTTCCAAAGGTATTACTTATCAATCAGATATACATTAAAGCAAGGATATATATATATATTTTAATATGCTATTTATGAAAGACAACCACAAAAAAGATCCCAGAAGCCACAAAAAGAGTCTGTAATGATGACACTATTCCAAAAGAGATGACTTCTAGGGCCTGATTAATGATTATTCTTGACCAAATCTAAATGAAAAGTTAAAGATATCTGAAGACAGGGTTTGGGAAGAACTGTCACTTTTCTTCAGTACATCAACCTTGGGCTATCTTGATTATATCACAAACTGTTTGCATTTGTAAATGATGGTTGCTTTGTAAAAGGAACACAAAAAATATTTTCTTAAAGCATTACTGGTTAGTTAACACTGCAAATACGTAGGTACTCCATAGTTGTCTGGCCCTGGAAGGGCTTCCACTAATTATTCGGGCAGGTATTTTTACTTTGTATTTTAGGTATTTGCTAATATTTACTTAGGTATTTTAGGACTTCGTATATCATATGTCGAGTTGCCTAAGAGATTTGTGCCTTCAAAGGAGAAACAACTACACTGAGTTCTGTCTTCAGAATTTCTCATGAACCATTTTTTATGACAATCACTGTAGCAAATTATATGGCAAAATAAGTAATTGTAAGGACCACACTTCCACTATTACTCATGAAAACTTAGATAATCTTCAGAAAAAATAGTCTTTTATTATTTAGCTTCAGACTGAAATCTGTTCACAAAAGCAGATGCTTTCTTTTGTCAGTAAGTAGTATTTACATAATGTTAGCTTGCTAGGCACAGTTGGACTGAAATAGAGGAGTACTTACTTTACTTGTTTTAATCTGGCTTTTTGAGTTCTTTATCCCTGGGAACAGCTGTCTTCAGAGAAAGCTGTTTAGCTTTCTGAGCATCTGGAATTATAGTAGTGTGTGTCATTTTTAAATTACTTCAAGATTTCTTCTCTAATAAACATTGCTAACTTGTCTCTAGGACCTAAATGGATTGATAATTGATGGCTCTTTTTCTCTGATCATTGATTTTTCAGTCTTCAGGGTAGTACCAACTATAGATGGCACCTATTGCAAAGCTATGAGATTGATTGGGAGCAATATGAGAGCAAAACAGTGGGTACTGGTATCATAATGATAAAGATGAAAGGTTCTTGGGAGAAGCTGCAGGGTAAGTCCTCATGATTCAAAATCTGTGCCTTCTTTATTTATTGCTTATTCATCATATCTGCCTCCAAAAATTTATCTGAGAGTTCTTGAAACTGCAGGAAGAGGGAGTATTAGGTCATTTTAATTAGCAATACCCCAATAGTAAAGTGGGAGGGAAATTTGGTGTCACATCTTAATAATTTCAACAGTAAATTTACTTTGGATAGTACTGGAGATAATTTGTACAAACAATAAAATAACTACAATAATTTTTAGAATTATGGTTGTTGTTTAGGCCTGTTTCAATGTTGCCACTGCTATAGATGGAGATAAAGAAATCATATTAAATGTAGGGACTAGGATACCTATAAAAGCTTAGCTGCCTATGCACCCCACTTCACCATTCCTACCAAAATGGTATTTTGAGGTCTCTTCTGTCAGGAAATACAGGCAAATAGAACCTTTTTTGTTTGTTTTACCCTTCTGTACCTTTTCTACCATGGCACAAGAAACTCAGCACTAAGAAGTGAGCCAGTCCAGTTCCTTGCCCTGAGAACTACCTCCTTGCTGACAGCGAGAGACAGATCATAGAAGTCAGAGAAAGAAAAGCCTCAAGTTCTTACTGTTTGCTTTCAGAGATCAAGCTCATTGTGTTGTAAGTGTCCATACTTTCCCCTTTCCAGAAGAGGATGACTGACAGGCAGCTGAGTTGTTTTTTTAAAAACAAGGCAAAAGGAAGCTCTGCCCCTCTGGGAGGAGAATGAGTGTCTCATGTTCTGAATCCAACTTCTGAAACCATAGTGATGCAAAACAGACTGAAAAACACTTCTAAAGAATTAGGAAAAAAAAATCAGAATTAAAATTGGCAGCTATTGCAAGGAATTAATGTTTACTGGCTTGAGAATAACAGGTTACAGAATAAACTACAGATTGGCAGAGATTCAAAGGCATTATGGGAGAGTGAGATAACTTCTATCACTCTGCTTTATGTTGTCATTGCATGAAGGGCTGAAAGAATTGATATTACTGATCATATGCTTGGGCCAAACAACAGGACTGTTCAAAGACTTCAGTGTGGTATACAGGGCCGTGTAGTTACATGTGTAGCTAGAGTGCTTTCCATACAGATGAACCCTTACAGAAGAACCACAGATTTTGAGTCATAAAAACAGAGGTCAAAAAAGGTCCTTCTGCAAGGTTAATAGCATCTGTTCAGAGAGCAGGAGCTTTAAAGCTTAGATACTATTTCTATATCACTGAGTTCGGTGCTGACAGCTCAGTCACTGAGCTAATTTTTCTTCTGTTATTGACTTGGGAAGTACAGATTGCTGGGATTTGTTTTGATTTAGATTTGGGGTTTTTTGCTTTGCTTTCAGTGTTTTTGATTGGTTTGGTTTTGTTTGCTGGGTTAATTTAATTAATCTGGACAAATACTTGTTGTTCCAAATGAAAAATTTAAGCGCCTGCATCAAATAGATCTAAGAGTTGGACTTGCCTGTCATTTTAAGGGTATTATATGGAATGATTTTTATGTAAATATGAAAATCAAGTGTACAATTTAGCTAGGACCAAGCTTGTCTGAAATGTATTTGATGACCCAGAACATAACCCCAAGTAACTGGATGACATCCATCCGTCTTCGTTGCCAAAAGAAGTAGCAGCAACCATGTATACAAGCAACAGAGGAATTTCAGACCTCAGTTCACTCTGTTTCATTGCCTTATATCATAGAAGGGATTTTTAATCAGCTTGCAAAATTTTCAAGGTTTATGTTTTGTTGATCTAAATATCACACAACAGACTCACAAATGAGGACATTTAACTGTTGAGTTGTATTTCTTTGATTCAAGACCGTAGGGCTGTTCAATTTTACTGTAAATTTATGGCATATTTAATTTCTACCCAATTAGTGGAACAGGTTGTGCACCTTTCCTTTCCATGGAAATATTTGTCTCTTTTCAGCTTCTCCCATACAATGGAATCAGGTCTGATATAATAATTTAAAACGAATCTCCTCTCTTAACCAAACTTACTCAAGCATAACACATGGCTAGAAACTGACGCCAACAACAGGGCTACTATATATGTACCAGGCAGTGGTCAGGATGGACACTGAAACACCCAACTCATGGTCAGGACCTGGTTGGCACCTTTCAGTAATGTCTCAGGTGTCATTTCTGATACAGCACTGATGGGAGTTTGCCTGTGTCTGTAGCTGTAGCCAGACAACATACAGAATGTCTTAATAGCGTGTCACGGACCCTCGATCAGCTACAGATTATTTCTATTGTGCACATGAGATGTTATACAAAGAAAAGTTCCTGAAGAGCTTCAGTGTATTTTGTTATCTCACTCCAGGGGACAAGTTCCTCTGAGGTAAGTTCTTCTCCTTGTAGGAGTTCATACAGTCCAGGCAGGTGTTAATAACCACATTCCAGAGGGATCAACCCTCTTCTCTTTCCCTTTCTTCTTCAACAAGACTGGAGAAAGGATTTACTGCTGTGCTGGGATAATGAGGTCTCTGTCTCAACCCAGTTGTGACTCTTCCCTGATGCTGATCTTGTCACAGCTGCTGCATGACTCATAATTTTTACCAGGACAGGCCCCGTATTAATCTCAAACATAAGGACCCCTTCCCACCTGGTGTTCAAAAGAAGCATTTAATCTCCATTCACTACAAAGTACAGCATCACAATCCAAGAGGGAAAGGTGGCATAAGAAAATGCATGATATATGGCACTTACTTCAAATGCAAATTGAATATTTTCTATAAAGGCCAAATCCCATTTTATGCACACACTATTCATTAAGAACTACCTGACAGAGATCTTTAACCCAGGTATTGGTACAGAATTGTCCTTCACAGAGGGGATTTTCTATAGAGGTTGTTATCTACATTCAAAACTATTCATCTCCTCCTGGCTAGAAAAGTAGACAAGAAAGTAAGCCATGTATTCATCCAGCTTTTCATGCACTACCCAAAGGTGACATAGACTGCATCATAAAAATGTCTGTAGTGGGAACTACAGAGGATCTTGCTGAAGTAAAGATCAACATGTGCCTTTTTTCATTTGAGTGTTTTACTGCTGGTAACCTTGACAGCTGCAGACTGTGAAGCTAGTTCCTGGCAGCCTTTCTGGATGAACAAGCCACTTGTCTGCTTCAAGGAGGCTATCTTTTCGTCTGATGAGACACTTACCTGCATATGAAAATGGACACTTACCTGTAACATCAGTAACACGTCTCAGCACAGAGGAAAAAGCATTAGGAAGCCAATAATTGTTATGGGAATGCTCTTTGCAAGTTGCATTGATTTTACATCATAACATTTCACAGCTGAAAGAGACAAACACTGCCTTCTCATGCACCTGTATAAATAGCTCCTGCACTGGTTCTCCTAAGAGCTGCCTGTTGCAAATCAAGAAAACAGAAGTGCACACAGGATACTTCTGAAGCATTATGGTGCTTGTTTCAGTACTCCACACTACAGCAATTCTTGAGCAACATTTATAAGACCTCAGGCTTCTTGTCAGTAAGTTGCATTTCTTATCCTGTCTCCTATCTCTGTATCACTTCTATTCATTTCCCGGCAAAATAAAAGAAGGGGTCAGAAAACATTAATACAAAGGGCAACAAATCCATCATTCCACAGTATACGGAGCAAAAATAAGCTTCCGCTCAAAAAAGATGGACAGAATGAGCTACACTACAATGGGCTACTGAATATGACATTGATGCCAGAGCAAGCAAAGAGAGAGCATTGTTGAATGTTACAGAAGAGAAGCTGGCTTTGGGGTTTTTTTGTGTGTGTGTGGAATGCAGCTCTTCCTACATCTCATTTTGTTCTTGAAGGAGGTAACAATTTGAGGAGTGGAGATAACTGCAAGCTGTTCATAAATGCAGAACTAGGTAACACATTTTACTTAGTGCTGTGTGACATATTAACCGAAGGGCCAGTGCTACACAGTATCTTTTTATGCATAGTTCTTGGGGTGAAAAAAGGTATGCTAAGAAAAAGAGTTGCTATGTAACAAGCAACAAGAAATTTCTAGAAGTCTCTAGGAATAGCAGGGAACTTTCTTTCCATAAGAGAACTGCGAGAAAAGCGCTGCAAAACTATCTTGCCTCACATTATTAAATTTCTTGCCATAATAACCTCAGATGAAATGAAAATCAGCAAAAAGACAAATCACAATGGATATGTTTACATGATCTAGGGTAGGCTAGTGTATGCATGTTTTTCTGTAATTGCTAGTACCTGTAAGATCCCTTCACCCATATCTAACCTAATCAGATGTCTCATGAGCATGGTAGCAAGTGTTGACTGGATGACATCTGGTTCCTAATGTTCATTAGGAAAGCTGTTCACCTCCTATAAGATGACTGAACACAAAATAAAGAGTGGTTCATTACACAGAGCCATCTGAATCACGTTTATATCTGAATGGGTCATTGAAACAAGATGCTTTCTCATAATAAATCATATGGCTAATGAGCAACATTGGAGCACCCTTTTGGGGCAGCACAAAAACATTTCCAAAATCCATACTATGCCAAAAGGACAGATTAAAGGGAAAACAGAGATCAGCAGAGAAAATAGACCAGGAAGCTGAAATTACTTCTGACTGCAACTTTAGTGAAACTACTATTCAGATAACACAACCATTGTCAATATTTGTATTTTAAAAGGGATTTGAGAACTGAAGATTATCAAGAGCCACAAAACTAGTCCATAGTTTGGGGAAGAAGGTTCTTAAATAATTCAAACTGTCACTTCAACACAGGCGAAAAATGAAAGACGATTTGCTCACAGTACAACTATCTTTATTGTGGACAAGTTAATGAATATTAATGGAGCCCTGAAACTAAAAGGAAAAAGTGTGCACTTGTGAGCAGAATCTGACATCAGACAAATTCAAAACAGAAATTAGGCACGGCTTTTACCCAATATGTTCTTTCTGGAAAAACACATACTAGTCAAGTGTAAGTTTCCTCAGAAACAAGTTATTCAGATCAGTAGAGGTAGAAGGTGCTAAAAGAGAATGTGTTGCAGTATGAGGCTATTTTACAGCATAGACCCATCAAGAGATAAGGAACTGCATTGCAAAGAGTGGTCCACTGCAAGTCTGAGGAAACTGGTGCACACCAACACACCCTGATCTTGATGCAGAAGGTGAGCCGAAAGAGCTGGATTTATTGTGAAAAAGATACACAGCCCTGCGCCTTCTGGATTATTAAGACAGGTAATAGGATATACAGGAGGTCAAGCAGTGTGATCCAATGCTTATTTCTGTCATTAAACTCTATTAGTCTATGATAACATAGCCCAAACAATGGCAAACAGTGTATTTACTACCACAATTGAAATCTATGAACCTACTAAGAGTAGGGTAATCAGAACTCAAATATTTGAAATACTGCTCAGGTTTGCCTCCTTAACCAAACCTTTTAAGTCAAAACATAAATTAGACATCAGGAAGAAATTATTTCCTATGAGGGTAGTGAGACATTGGCACAGGTTGCCCATGGAAGTTGTGGATGCCCCATCCCTGGAAGTGTTCAAGGCCAGGCTGGATGGGGCCTTGAGTAACCTCATCTGGTGGGAGGTGTCCCTGCCCATGGCAGGGAGGTTGGAACTGGATGATCTTTAAGGCCCCTTCCAACCTTAGCTATTCTGTGATTCTATGATAGTTCACTTGAAGCTACTGGTGATTTGCTCAGTCAGTCAGTTTTGTTACCATGCAGCACTCCAGGGCCTAACCTCAACAAAGTTTACTCAGCTGCTAGCTTATTCTGTTTATTCCTGCAGCATATCTTATTTATTCCAGTATTTTTGGACGTGATAGCTTGAGCTGTTAACTCTTCCAAATCCAGATCCTCTTTCTTGATCTGGGCAAGTAATCATTCACTTCTGTATTCTTCTGTGCAGAAATCTGATTGCCCCAAAGAGAATGGGTACAAGTATCAAAGGGTACTAATAATGTTTCTTGCTCCAGTAAAGCCATGCCAGTATTTGTGCTAGTGTTTTATTCTTCTACATTCCTTCTGGTGTCTTGTGTAAAAGATTTCCATTGTATAAGAAATACGGGCAGAATATGTTACTTCCTTCAGCACTTTGTGGGAAATTATTTTACATTCCTCTTGGATACTGCGATGAATGTCACTTTTACACCCAGATTCTTGCATAGAAAATTAATATAATCTCTGCCTGGTTTTAAGAACACCTCACATTAAATCCATGTAGCTAGAAATAATTTAACCATCAGCCACTCATTCCTTTATTTAGATTTTTATGATGTTCTAGGAAAGAAATATAACTTTGGTTTCCAAATACACCAAGCTTTGAGCCCACGATCATTCATGTGGCACTATTGAAAGAAGTAATATAATTTTAGAAGTGTAATGTAATTTAATGAACATGGTTTTGCACTGTGAAAACCTTGCTGCTTTCTATCCTCATCATCTGAGTGGAACCAGAGCTGAAAGAAACTCAGAAATTACAGTATTTATTTGTTTGTCACATTAGAAAAGCTCAGAATCTATTGAAATTACTGAAAGACTGTATATGAACTACAGTAAAAGAAAATCAACAGATACACTACAGGCACTAATCATAAGAATGAAAATGTAATAAAGGAGATCTTATAGGAGCAGAAAATAGGAGTTATGGTCAAAAGGAACTCTCTGCAAAAAAGCAACTAAGAGCTGTACCTGAATAATTACAGATGACCATAAGAAGCAAACGTGTCAGAATTCACATGTACAGTACCTCTAGTATTCACTGCAGTGTTGAATGTCTGACATGTTTTTACTTCAACAATATTTTAACACATTTCACTTACCTACCACTTATGTAATAGCTCTTGTTAAGGTTGGCTACAACAAAGTACCCTTATTTCTGCCAAACAGAACAATCTAATCTTCTTCAGTTTAAATGCTCTGGACTATCTTGCCAGGCACTATTCTAAACCCTTGATGTATCACGGCAGTTTACATCCCAGGACATGCACACTGCCTTGTGTTTGCCAGATGTAAGTGCTGGTGAGAAAGCTGGGGACTTTCTAAATGTTATAGCAAGACCTTCAACAGGCAAATATAACACACAGTGGACATACTTAGAATTTATTCAAGAGATAAGAAGTGATAGGCATTTTCAAAAGGGAAGAACTTTCATGGATGCTAGCTGTAACTGCTCAGTGATGGAGACTAAAATTTAGACAGAAAATGACTTTTATACTGAACATTGCACTGCAGGTCAGGCAGGTACCTTCTTGTTTAGTGAAACCAGCAGCCACACTGCAAAAGGGGGACTGAATGTCAAAAGGTCCCCAGAAGGCAATGTGGGCAGAGGCAGTTAAATTAGTAAACATGTAAAGTTTATGCTTTGGCATGCCCTCTTTCAGAAACTTTGGTATCTAATTTTCTAAAATAAGAAAGTACCTACTTTTATTGAAGAGTCAATCTTTTTCAAAAGCTAAGAGCCTAACCATTTCCTACAAAGCACAGAAGGATAAAACAGTGACTGGTGGCACCACAGCTCCTTGCAAAGCCATTTAGGACAACTCCAATGACTAGAACATAATAGGTAGAGCACTTACTGGAGATGTGTTTTGAAATCTCTACAGAGGACAAAGACAAGAAGGAACCAGGGGTTTCAACACAGCAGATAACCTCTCCAAATACGTTGCTATTTTAAATGCAGGACACATTCTCCATTCTTTCATTTGTTAGCAGCATTTTACATGTTGATCCAATTATCTTTTTTAATGGCCTACCGGATTGGGCTCTCTGAACAGTCAACAAAACAATGTTGGCTTGCAGACACTGTTAGTTCTTAGAAATCTAACTGCTGAGAACTGTTAACACACATAACTGTGGGCACTCAACAGTTAAGAGTAGATAAAATACTTTTGACAATCTATCTAGTGAGATGTAGGTACTAAGTTTTTTTGTTTTAGTTTTTTTTTTATGGGGCTATATTATCTTTGTTATGAAATTTGTTCAATCAAAATATGCCCTTTTTTATCTTTTCAAATTTGGCAGTTTCCAGGTTTTTGAAGTGTGGGTCTTGATGTTTGTGATTTTTTTTTGTTCCTTCTCATAAAATCTTGGGATTAGGAATAGGAGGAGTCTGTCTGAATGTAATAGTTTATAATTATGTTTGTCATTTTTGCCTGGTTTCAGGTTCTACTTCACCACAAAGAACTGATCATGATGTGTTTCACTACCAGCAGCATATAATGAGAGCAGGTTGACATTCCTGAGCCCATTTCATTCTATTTATTTCACTGATGCTCACAGAATGACCAATTGTCTGAAGAGCAATTTTTTTTATACAAGGATTAAGTAGATAATTATATTACTCTGGAGATAAGTGAAAGGTCCCCCTGCTTGGAGTGGAAAAAGAACTTTCAACCAAAGCTTTCAAGAAAATATCCTGGACAACTTCAAACTTAATCGAATTTATTAATTCAGGGTTCAATTTTACCCTCACTATAGTAAATGGGAGATTTGTTAGTACACTTAATAAGGAGGAGTAATAGGCTAGGAAGAAAATACTTCATAGAAATCATTATTGAGGCAGAATCTCAGAACACACACAGCCCTCATGGTCATCAGTCAGAAGACCTCATCACTTCCCCCCAGCAGCAGCTCTGAGCTCCTCTTCAGATTCTCCCTTCCATTCACATTCCTTTGGCTGCCCAAAAGCTTGTTTAAAAGCTTCTTCAAATACAGACTACTATACATAGTCAAGAAAACACAATTGAGAGATATGACTTTTAAAATTCAACTTGCTAGAGCAGGCTGTCAAAATTAATGATTGTGAAAGCACTGTACCAAGTTTCTTCAACCCCATGCTTCACTGATGAATGCACGCAGGGGCTGTGACTATATGCCACTGTTTACAAGGAATTCCACTTTGTGGATGAAATCTCTTATAGAGATATTTGTGTTTAAAAGGAGCAGAATTTAATTGGAAATGCTGGTTTCAGAGCATTTGGAAAGTTCAGAGACTTGGAAAGGCTGTCAGCCTCCTGCCAGTTTGCCTGTTTATATTGGAGGAAGTAAATGTGAAGGACATCATCTCTAAGATGGAGAAAGGAAGCAAAGGTGGTAGCAATGGGTTGCTTGAGTTGAATTGTGTGGAAGACTGCACAGCCTTTAGGAGGATGAGCTGTCATATCCTGAGGAGCCTTTCCATATGAACTTTATGAGGACAAAATGTAGCGATAAATTGCATTAGGAGTTAAATTCTGAATAATTATCGTATTAAATGAAAGGATATTTTGGGGGCACACAGAAAGTCACAGGGGACTCGAACCACTTCATTTTTTTCCAAGGGGATGAGCGAAATTCTGCAGAAGTAAAATGTCAGTATAGCAAGGCACAATGACTCCCTATCTTTGCAGGTGCTTTTACAGCAGCAGTATTGACATTTTCCAAAACAGGCAAGTACACTGTCAGTGTAGAAAGAGCAGAGGAGCAGACCAGAGGCCAGCCACATGGAGAGCAATGGAAAACTGGAGAATGGAGGGCAAGTAGCATTGACCAATGGCTAGCAGAATGATCATGAGAGATGAAAAACAGAGAGATGCCATATACATCGTTATTCACCCTGCCCTGGATGAATAAAAAGAATCAAAGGCCTCCAGAAACACCATGAGAAAGTATGGTGGTTTGAAGGGAGAAAAACAGCAGCACTCCCAAGGCAGTGGCAAACATTCATGGCTGTAATACTCCCTGCACATAAGAAGTTTGCTCAGGCAGGTGTCTCTCATGGCTGTATCCTGGTGTGCATCAATACTAATTCAGCTGAAAACAGATGGCTAGACTGGGTGAGCATATTAGCAAAAGTTCGTGTCATGCCAGGTAAATCTCTTTGACAGAATTGAAACTATCCAACTTATGAGCCCTTAATGGCTATCACAATGGAATTTCTATTTGTATTCAGATATGGCTCCTCATTTCTTGCTATTAAGCAGCTGTATTAAGGCTGTATTCAAAAACAGGTCCTGGCCCTGAAAAAATTCTTAATTGTTTCCATATACCTATAGCAGGGATTAATAGGGCTTCTTTTGAGATCATCATTGCATTTCACCCTTCTCAATCTTCTACCTGGATTGGTACTGTTGTCTCCTCACTTTCTTGTGGGATGCTAATAGGTCATCATTAGCTGTTGGCTCCAGAAGTACCAGTTAGACATTACTGGCTTTGGAGTGTATTCTGCTCTTTGTTCATCCTTCCTGCTGGCCTGAGTTATCCTCACCAATTCTGAACTGGTGATACAGATTTAAAACCTGCTCAATGTGACCAGCACAGAGGGATGCATTGAGGAAAGAACAAGAATTGGTTTGCACAGTGCAGCAGCTTTGCATAAAGCTGCCTCTTACTCTCCTACCAGCCACCTGCCTGAGCCAGGTGCATGTGAGATGCTATTTCATCTTCCTCTGCTGCCAGACCAAGGCTGTGCAATGAGGAACCCATGAGTACACTAGCTTACCATATAAATGAAAATAACATTAGTATAATTTTGATTTTTCTTCCTACTAAGCTTTTCCTGAAGTTGTTTCTTAGAAACAATACAGTCTCTGCATTAATTATGTACAAACATGGGCACACAGGCACTCCTGATACACTCATTCTGACCTGACACGAGCAGTTCACTATGAAATGAGGTTTCTAATTGGTGGGCAAAAACACTTTATCTCAATCTTAGCACTAGAAATGGAGCAGTTGGAGTCTTTTCCCTGCAGAATATTTTTCAGGGGGCTGGTCTTCACTTAGCCAAGAGAACAGTCTATCTGTGCTGGACTACAACAAGAGATATTTTCTTATCAAGGACAGGGTGAAGATAGGCAATGATTTTATTTTTTTTTTCTGAAGTACTGAAGGACAGAAAGAAAGTTTAAGGAAAGGTGCTAAGAAAGATTACAGAGAAAGAGCTGAAATACCTGGAATGAAAAAGATAGTATGAAAACAAGAGTATTTTATGGAGTTGATAGTAATAGAGCACCTGTAGGAACAAGATTTAATAAGCCATCACAGATGGCACCAGACTGCGATGGGGGCAAAAAAAGCAATGTAAAAAGATAAGAGCATGAGAACTCATTGTCATACACTCATTTGCATTGCATCTTATTATTTTGGTGTTGCTAAAGAAACATTAGGTACCTTTAATGAACCCAGAGCATTTAATTATTACAGAATTCCACTAAAACAACATGCAAAGTTAACTGAATATATTTAATTAACACTGTCTACACAGAGCTAGAAACTGGACATGAAAGAAGTCACGGGATGAAACATCACAGAAAGGGTGTGCACTGGGGACATATGGAACATGAAGAAAAAAACTATTAGAACCATGCAAATATATTAAAAGCGGGTGTTTGATAACACTGCATCTTCAATGTTATTTTGAGGTGACATGGTGATTCTATTTCTAAAATGTAATGTACACTGCAATCTAAATTGCAATTGTTAGGTAGCTGCAAACTGTGTGCCTTAGAGTCAGATAAAGGGATCAGTCAAGAAAACTTGTATCATTTGCAAGACTGTGTATGTCCATATTGGACTTTATCACACTTAACAAAAAATACAAGCATAACAGTTGTGATCAGCCCATTTTCCTCCCTTTAGGAAACATGCAGGATGGATAGTGATAGAAGAGGTCTTTCTACTCTGCATTTTCAGCAATCTATATACTGAAGGTCAAACAGAGAAAATAAATGAATAAACAGGTCTAAATACAACAAAGGTTTTGGCAGAGTGGAAATAGGTAATTTTATCAGTGACATTTGAAAAATCTGTGTTTCACAGAATCCAATGTAAAAGTCACCTCCAGCAAGTGAAGTTCAGCAGGAAAGCACTTTGACTGAGTCATCTCAATCTTCCCTAGCCTTTTTGTTTTAATAACAGGTACTGAGCAAAGAACTAAGTCATCAAAGGTAGAAGAAAAAAGCATGTTACAGAAATAGTGCAACCTTTCCAAAGATGATGATCTAGACCTTCAGCTCCAACAAGGAGAGAAGAGTAGGATGGTGCACAAGGCACCACAGATTTTAGAGAAATAAATGGATGTGGCCTTTTATTAGTTTATTTTTTTTTTACTGCCAAAGGCTTATGCAAGGGTCTCATTTCAGTTATTTCATGAATATTATTTTTAACTTTAACCTGTACAACCTACCACAGTAGCTTATTTTCTGTAGAAGGAAATGTCTAAAACACAAGTAAAAGCAAAACTAACATAATATTTAGTTTCATGTTCTCTGCTTTAGCTTGTGTAAACTAAATGTACAGTGCAAGATTTTACAGTAAGTGTATGCAAGAATAAAATATACTACTGCATCTAATGCAGGGACTGAAAAACTAGCTTTGTACTGTCTGTACTGGGTGTTAATAGTCATTGCATATTAATCCTAAATATTTACCCAGACATGAAAAGTTTGCAGCTTGCATTGCACTTTTTTTTGCACAGCAGCACAACTGAAAGTACATGAGCTGGCAAGTTCGCAGCTGGGACATTTTCATTTTTACAGGAATTACCATCATACTTCTGGCAACAGCACTGCCATGTACACAGAGCTTCAGGGTTTGCATTCTTTTTACATATCTTTGCTTGAATGTAGGAGTAAGAGATCTTGTGACACATCTCAAGGTGAAAAAACAAGAACATTTACAACCCATACAATTTTTTAAAGTAGAGATGTGATATAAAATGGTTAAATATTATTTCTTAGAAAGGGAAAACCAAACCAAACAAAACAACAGACTGAGAGAAAGCTGTAAATAATCTGTTTCTTGGCATTCCTGTTCTGTCTTCTCCCCATGTTTAACTTCCTAAGATACCAAGCCTCAGGTATCAATGAAATAGCTCAGGTCTCTAGAGTTGTGTGAACATTTAATCTGCATAGTTCAAAGCTTTCACTCGAATGTTCAAAAGGTGGGATAGTAGCTACTGGTGCTACACTGATGAAATAATATAAACATTTCCAGTCATATGCAGTGAGTATTCACTGGAGAAAAAAATGTGAAATATACAATATTTGAAGGACAACCACTAAGTAGAAGAGAGTAATGTTGGTATTCAGTTCATTTTTCAGTCCCTGTGGAAATAAAAATTACTTAAACTACACTTCCATAGCAACTGTTTGATAGATATTACCCCTTATTTTCACTAGATAGAAAGACAAAGTGATTATTTTTCTTGTTGTCTACCAAAGAAAATAAAAAAACTCAACCCTATTGATGGGAAGGAATCAAACTAAAAATGCTTCGACACTTTTTACCCTGTTTCTTCACACTTGATTGCCATGGGGGTAATTTTTGTTTGAAAATATTTGTCTTCTATTTTTCTTCAAATTCTAAGATGTTTCAAGTGAAAGAGATCTTAGGTTAAAGAAACATTTCCTCCATATACAAAGGTAAAATTAATAACCTCTGGGAGAAAAAACAGCCTAATTGTTACACAACATAGTCCTAGTTCTCAGGCAAACAGTGTAAATTTTTTCTGTAGTTCTTCTGTAACATCTGAGATGCTAACTTTACAAAACCACAATATTCCGAAGTACATGGCACATTTTAGTGTACTTGATATATCATAAGCCACAAACAACTATACCACGTCAATATATAACACCTCTACGCACACTCCCTTTCCATGGGTGATTGTGAAGGGAAGTGAAAGCTTAAAGGATAAAAAAAACACCAACAACAAAGTTTTCTGGAGGGAAGAGGAGGCGAAGACAAGCAGTGGAGGAGCAGAGGTTATAATATGAAAAAGTAGCTATTTAAACTGAGTAGAGCCTCAAAGTCCCAGCCTGCTCCCTTAGTAGCTGCATGAGCTCTGTTCGTCTATTTTTAATCCGTTTTCTAGAGTGAGAAACTAAACAGGGATGTTCAGTAGTTAAGGTTTATTTTATATATGAGAGAAATTAATTTGAAACTGGCTGTTAGTTTAGAAATTGGCACTAACAACTGAGTTCTTGGTAGCAACAGGGAAAATTATGAATCACTTACAGAACATAAAAGAAGAGCAAGGGTCACAAATAAAACAGTGACTTGCAAAATTTCAAATGGTCAAGAAAAGATTCTTCCTGTTTCTCAGTGCTCTTCTAGCCATTTTATTTACACTGGGAAGATTATTTGCATAGCCTTTGGCACAAACATTTTTAAGGAAAGATTCTCTAATAGTACATAAGTAAAAATAATTAATCCTTTCCCTTTCAGTAACACAACACTCTAGGATATACATTGTTAATGGATGTTGTTTCTGTTAATATAGAAAAATTAAGATAGCCAAGAAAAATCAAGCTTCTCAAGGCATGACTGTAGAGGTTAGTGCAGTACAGGAAGGACATGGTTTACTGCTGCGTAAAGTGAAATACAAGAAGAGCTGGGGACTAAAGCCTGCTGCACAGGGCTAGTCAGAAAGAAACCACATACTATAAAGGGTAAGGAACTAAAAAGATATCAGACCCTCTAATTTTTACCTACTCTGTTTAACTGATGATTCCACCAACAAAGAAATTCAGCCTTATTACACAAGAGAGAGGAACCTTTTCAGTGCAGGATGAACACTCACAGGCATCTGTGGGTAACAGAACTACAAAGGCATCAGAGTGAAGGCCACAGTTCCTTGCTGGGTTTTATAGGCCATGAAAATACCTAGCAATTTCCTTCTAATTTGTGATATTTCAGAATCCATTTAACAGAACTGAAGTTTTTTGTTTGGTTTCTTTTGTTGGGGTTTTTTTAGATTTGTGGATGACTGTTCATGCAAGAGCCTGGATGCTGCTACAAGGTAGTCATGTCTCATGTTAACATTGGACTGAGTTTGCATTATAACTAGTTTGTATTTCAGTAAGATCACAGACCTCTCTGGAAATTCCATTTCTCCTTTTAGGTCTATTGACTTGGCTAGTGATTCAGTTTTTCAGTGCAATGCATCTCAGTAATCATGCTTGGCAATCACAGACATGGATTACCACAGCCAAGCGTAGGAAGTTAGGGTGCAGTTTCCTGCCGAGCCTAAAGCTGAAGGGGACATTTTGCACAGTTGGCATTGTACATGTTTGCAAAAGCAACAAAGACATGCAAAAGGTCCCCCCAGGCTTTACATTTTGACACATCCCAAAGTTCAGTCTAGTTGAAGTGGTTCCTTTTGCCAAAAGAAAGTGTACACAATTGGGAAACAAACAAAAAAAACAACCACCACGTATTAAGAAACCCACATCATTCAGTCTAGCAGCAAACTAGTTTTGTCAAAAGCTAGATCAGCATCTACCATTGCACTTACATTTCCTAGAAAAGAAGAGGGGGGGGGGGAAGTACAGCAAGAAATGCTGTAGTCTTTGCAGATTTCTTTTTTGATAATCATTCCCTCTACTCTCATCTCTAACCTCAGCCTTATCAAAACAGAAAGCATCATTAGCAAAGAATTTTCTCTACAAGGGATGTAGTTTTGCGTGTCTGGTAGAGTGATCCTGGATTTACTAACAATATTTTAGGTTTCATCAGAAATGACTGGTGTTAGGTGTTTCCATTACAAAGGAACACAGGTTTTCCCTATAGAAATTCCTCTACAGAGCTGGGCATGACACATGCAACAGTATCCAGTCAATACTGGATACTTTAAAGAAAGACATAAAACCTGAAGTTCATCAATGCTTTTCATCAAAATATTTTTTAGAAGAAAAGTGGGATTTTTGGGAAGAAATCTTTTAGGTTTCCACAGAAAAATACAAGAATGCAAACAAAAGCAAATGTAAAATGCTGAGCTTAGTCAGAGAAGTAAAGGTAAAGGAAAGGTAAACAGATAAAAGAACAGCTATGAACAGTGGAGATACTTTTCCAGGGAACTGATGGAACGAGGAAGGAAAAACTTCTGAAACTGTTCCAGAACAATCAGGGAGGAATTTCTGGACTAGCCTTTGACAAAACCCATCATGCAATCAAAGAAATCAGATTCAGGTTTTACCATCCCAGACATTTTGCAGATGAGACACTCAGAGTCCTTATCCAGTCTTGATTTTACACATGAAACAGCAAGGAACATATTATTTTCCATAAATTCCTCTATCAAGGTTTTTGCAGGACATTTTAGTAATACCTTCTTGTTGCTCCATGGACATGTCACCAGCCAATGGTTACTAAAGATTTGCACTACCAAAGTATCCTCACAAATCAGGGTCACTCAATCAGATGCCACAGGACAATCTACACAATTATTAGCCTTAACAACTTCCAAGCTGCATTTCTGCCTGCCAGATTCTGTACTGAAGCACAGCATTCTAGACATCTCATGAAAAGAAGAGTCATTTCACAGATGGGACAGTTCTTCCCAACAGTGGATTGGCAGACAGAAATGTAACCAGTACCACCACAAATCTGCTATTAAATTTTCCAATAATCAGTGTACTTTAATTTTGCCATGTTATTTTAACAGGTGTGTCAATAATCTACAATAATCAGAATTACTGGAAAGCAACATATCTTTTTTTTTTTCCCCCTTGTATTTTGTTTGTTTGGTTGGTTTTGGTAGCATTTAAAGTTCCATACAGAAAGTTCAGTATGGACACAACCCACCCCCTATTCTCCTCCGGGCTTATTAAGAAAACTGAGAAGATGTAACAAACAGACTTACAGAATTATTCAAGTTGGAAGGGACCTTAGAAGGTTTAGCCTCCTCCAAAAAGTAAGGTTGACATTGAATTCACATCAGGTATCTCAGGGTATCAAAAATCTCCAGGGTTACAGATACCACAGCCCCTCTGGGCGACCTGTTTTGGTATCAGATGATCCTCACAAAAGAAAAAAACAACACAAAACCACCTTATATCCAGTCAGAGGGTCCCATTTCATTTAATATCTACAGTCTCCCGTTCTCACACCATGCACCTCAATAAAGAAGATTTTTCAAAGAAATGAAGTAATTTTCAAAGGAAAGAAAAGTCAAGGAATAAAGTCTCATCAGCTTCTTTTCATGAAGACTTGTTCCGCACTGCACTATATTTTGCATTTTTACTCCAGTTCAAGCAACCTCTGTAAAGTGGCACATGATAGCTTCTCCTTACTGTCTTCCTACTTTCCCAGTAATCCCTTGCTTTGTTCTTTCACTTTTCTCCTCAAGATCTCAAGCAAGTTTTAAGCACAAAATTCAAGCATTCATTCAAGTAAAGACTGAGTGGAAGCCTGTGAAGAATTAATAGCCTAAGCTCAGCTTTTCCCTGTTTGTGTTCATGTGAAGCTCCTGAAAAGCACATTTAGTTCCCACACGCAGAAGACCCAGAAAACCACCACTGTATTGGCTAGGGCTGAGGTTTGCCTTCCCCCTGTTTCTCTCCAATAACATAACTTGAGTCATGAATCGTTTAGGTGTTTTTTTTCATTCTTAATCAGTGAGCAAGCAATTCTCTGTAGGTCATGTGTGCTCTGCTCTGTAGATATTTACAAGGCACTGAAGTAGTGAGTCAAGAAACTGGATTGCTTTCAATGAAGATGCTAAATAAGGCTCACTACTACTCTCACTGCTAATTATATACCCTGTTTAAAAATCTTAAGTACACTTCTCAAATATCAAAGAAAAAAAAAAACCACAATCCTTTCATCATTATTGCTTTTTATGTGTGTTCTCTTCTCTGTTAGCCTCTCTCACTGCCCTAATTTTCTTTTGTCTGTTTTCAGCTTCATCTTCATTCCCATCTCCTTTTTCAAAAAGGATGCTGTGAAACCTATCTCAGCTTTGGTTTCCAAAATCTTTTTATTTGCCTAAATAATATTAAAGAGGAAAAAACCAAACCAAACCTAAACAAAAAAACAACCCAACCTATTTGATAAGTATTTTTTTTACACTTAGCACTCTTTTTCCTTTAATTTTCTTCTAACATTTTTTGTTTGTTTTCGTCCCTAGTATCAAGTTTTCTTTCTTTCAAAGGTGCCTGATCTTTCTGAATGTAATATCATTCCCCTTTTGACAGTATCCTCTGTTGTTAATGAGGGTGCATTTTGATGTCTCAGGCCTTTTCTTTATGGGCTCACTTTCTATTTTTCTTTTATTTATAACTATTCAACCAGCACAAGTCCAGGCTGATGTGTTTGAAAATGTAAAAAGTAAAAAGCTTTATTTTGCATGCTTGAATCACTCTTTCTGTCTCTGCAAAAGCTAATTAAATACATTCGATAACTAAGCATAGGTCAGACTAGATTTGATAGATCTCTATACAGGTATTACATGTTCTTACCAATATATAATTACACGTGGTATCCGACACAGTTCTGTTGGTTTATAGCCAGGCAGCCAGCAGCTGGAAAGACTGAAGCCAGAATGAAGTTAAGCTCCAAGTTTCCTGAACTCATAAACAAAGGTGTGCTGTTATCTACATTTCATGGGTCCCTGACACTATTTTAGTGCCTTAGACATCACTTGAAGTGTATTGACAGACTCTCTAAGTGTTTCTGCCATCATTGTCTCTAACCAACATGGGTTCTCTATCCACTGCCGAACAAAGACACATGTTGCAGCAAAATTAGGACTTTAAATTTTATATCAAGAGATATTACTGCACCGTTTATTGTAAGTATCATACTTTACAACTTAATAGTTAGCTAAGGATTGGCAAAGCAGAAACAGGAAAAAACTTCTCTGCAGTAAACTTGGATATTGACAGTGAGACTATGTATTTCACATAGTTTTCAAGTACTGGACATTACAAAGAATAACCCTAATTCTTTTAAAATACATTTCCAAATTTGATGCTTCCATCAAATGTCTCAGAAGCTTTGAGAGGCCTTTATCCAATGACAGTTCTAAAATAAAATACATATAAATTCCAGAAATAAACTGCAGAAATAATCCTGTGCACCATGGCTGGAGTCCAAAGACTCACACTGCCCAACTATGGCACCCTGTGCTTTCTGGTACAGTTCAAGGTATTTTTTTATCCTGCTCCCCTCCAGTGCCCCAGCTTGTCAGGAGAAGCAAAAAATTCATTGCCTGGCATCCATGTCAAGCCCTGGAGGATGAGGAATACCCTCAAACTGAAGAGAGGAGAAGAGCTTGTGCCTCTTGCTCCCTGGTTAAGGTCTATAACCTCTTTTTACTAGAAAGCTGTCAGGTAGGTGATAGGCATTGACACACACTATTGCACTTTCTAGAAAGAGCTTATCCATGCATTTGGCAAACTCAGAAATCACACCAGGATAGACAAAACCCTGCTCAGTGTCCCAGTCCCACCAGTTTAGGGAGGCAGGGATGTTGTTGCTCGGATAGAAGCAACTCTACCTCTAAGACCAACCCTGACTTCTAGGAGAGGCACCCCTACCCCTGGCAGGGAGGTTGGAGTAGATGATCTATTAGGTCCCTTCCAGCCTAAGGTATTCAATGATTTTATTGTCACTTCTTCAGAGACAGAATTAGTGACTGCTTCTAGGACTATTTTACCACCAAGCAGAAGTTTTTAGATCACAGGGATGGACTCCAATGTCCCTAGCTCACCTAAACCCTCTTCAGTCTTTCCTATAGGATAGAAAATAGGATAGCCTATAGGATTAAATAAATAAATATATAAAAAGAAGCTCACAGGGTTAATATTGATTGTGTTCCATAATGTACAAAACATATTTGATGATGAGAGAACTGGAAGACCTGCCATATGAAGGCTGTCTCTCAGACAGGCAGAGAGAACAGGGTTTATTCAGCCTTGAGAAGAGAAAGCTTAGGGGAGACCTTATTTCCATATACGAGTACATAAAGGAAAGTTAACTCCTGGGGAGATTCTGACTGGACTCCAGAAGAAAATTTTGCACTGCCACAACAGTCATACTTTGAAATAATCTCCCAAGGGAAGTGGTAGATTACCTCACATGGGACATTTTTAAGACTCAGCTTGAAAGGGTGCTGGGACATCTCAATTAAGTTATATTATTACCTAGAAAGGTTGGATCAAATGATTGTTGATGTCCCTTCCAATCTGGCATTCTGTGTTATTATGTTCTTGATAAACACTGAAAATATTATAAAAGTTAAAAGTAACAATGCATGATAGAGAAAAACTTCCACAAAGAAATTTTCACTTGTAAATGGACCATGGCCCTATTTTTCTAAGGTACCTACAAATTAAGGTGTGTATTGAAGATTTCAAAAGCATACTTTGAAATCAAGATGACTTATGTCATGAATATATTTATTTAGAATATACATATGTTGAACAGAAAAATTATAACTGCTGCTGTTAAGTCATTCAGTGTTACAATTGTTAACACATTCCATAGTAGGGTAAGTAGGAAGAACTGAGGCAAAGCCGGTAGCATATAATGAGTTTTTTTCTTTACAGTTTACATTTCATTACAGTTTCATTTCATTCAGTTTACTTTGAGCTTTCCTCCTGAGATACTTAAAGAATACCATTCTGAGTCCACATCTTTGTATAACTCTGTGCTTTGTTATTATTTTTTCCCCTTTATTTTCAAGTTTTATTCCATAAACACTAAAATGACAGTCACGTAGCACTGACAGTCATCTGCCAGTACAGTATGTTTAGAGGAATAAAGGCAGCTGGGGTACACATTATGCACAGTGACTCTATTTATCCAGTCACATGTTGCTTATATTCATGTTAGCAAGCACAAAGTCTGTAGTGACTCCCTTGTTTTGTACAGTTCCAAGTGTATAAGAAATAGCATTCTAATTCCCCAGTCTAGCACAGGTAAGCAACATGCCAGGTCACCAACACTTGAATGAAACCACCAGCACTTGAGGGTCAAGCCAAATGCCATCCTCTGCATCACTGATCTCCCCTAACACATCAGCAAAGCCTCTCTCTAAGGGTTCAGCTTCAAAGGCTGAAAAGCTGAGGGGCCAGCAAAGCCCTTGTTTCATTGCACCTCTTAAAACCTGCCAGGCAGGTCTAAGCCTTCATCTTATTCTCTACTCTGTAGTATTCATCTCCATCCCTGTCAGCAGGAGACAGAGACACACTCAGGGACTGTGTTGTCAGAGACCAGAGCAACAGAGAAATAGAAAGCTCAAGAACTGCAATACTGAGACACTGGTCTGCTGAGCTTAGAGCCTCCCCTCCAAAAGTTTCTGGCTGTAGATGGTTAGAGATTGCTTTAAAAAAAGGTTCATGTATGCTCTCTCAGTAGTCAAACACCTGTGTCCTCTGGGTCTGCATTCAGACAGATTTTTAGGTCACCAATTGAGCTGTTCTTTATGAATACACAGAGTTCCCTTTGGAAACCTTTCTATACTTCTAGCCCTCACAAGGTTGCACAGAGAGTGAATTCACAACATAATGGTACATTGTGTGAAAAAGAACTTAAATTAGTTTTAAATCCAATAATTCCACTGGCTGACTCAAACCCCTGTATTTTGACAAACAGTGATTCAATTATTTCATACTCCCACTCTTCAAAGTCGTCCTGATTTTATAGCTCCCCATGATAGCCTGCCCTTTTTCCAAGCCAGGAAGGTGTGAAATTTTACCTTGTTCAGAACATATTCCCTGCTGATGACCAACCTCATTGCAACTAATCTAGATGACTTATGGAAAGAGCAGTGTTCATGTGATTAAAAGCTAAATTTGAATAATCATCACACCCTAAATTATGGATTCTCCTCCCCTCCAACAGGGCCTCAAAGTAGCCAAGTAAAGTTTACATGCAGGCCTCACACACTGACAAACAGCTTGACTGTCTTTAAGCCTTTCAGGCAAACTTGCTAAGTTGAACAGAAGTCTCTCCTATTCAAAAAGTTCTATGCTGTCAAAAAGACTTATAATATATAATATATATTTCACTATATTATATTATTGTATATATAATATGTATATATTATTATATATTTTTATTATTATATATATTATTATATTTATCAAACAAAACCTGGCTTAGGGTAAAGCAAAGCACAAATTGCCAAAAAGGCTAGGTAAGGTAGGTTATACAACACATAAGGTAGATGGTAGCAGAAAGTTAGGAGCATCCCTGATGTGAAGATGGAAGCAGTGGATGGGGAAATACGTGTGGATACACAGGTAGAGTTTTCTTGTGGAGAAAGAGGGAGCAGAACTGCATGCAGCCTTCAAGGTGTGACATCAAGGACCAGGCCTGAAGGAAAAAATGGTTGCCAGATTTTTTAACAGGAGCATTATCTTTCTCCTAAATGAAAATTCTATAAAAATCTTTTGGTTTTATTTGACATGTCGTAATTTTTCTGTAGTACATTCCAAGGAATCAAAATAAATCAGTGTGTCCTGTGCAGAAACAATTACCTGCATAAGCTAAATAACATCAGGAAGAGAACAGAAACATTCATTCATTTCCATTTAGTTCAGGTGAGCTCACTTTTTTTTCTGACCCCGTGCATGCTTCTTCTACTCTAACCACTGAGCCCTTCATTGTTCACTTACTGTTCTAATGACGTAAAAATTATTTGAATAAAAATAAGGAACAAAACATGTTGTATAAGGATTCTGGGGATAAACGTGTTGAGTTCTGCTTCTATAGCTTAGAGAGCTACATAAATTCTTTTAAGGGATTTTTTATTTAATATTTTTCTGTAGCAAGACGAATCTCTTTTAGGGCACGATGCTTCAAGGTCCAACCAGGTGTTCCAGCAGAGACTCATGAGTAGTGCTCAAGCCTATAGCCCACAGGGTTGACCAGCCTGGATCAGTGCTGTTGCTCCGAGAGCGACTGATCTCTCTCCTGGCTTGCTCAGGAGTGAGCTGAGGCTGTGTCTTAGGCCTCACCTTTTATTGGCCCCCTAATCCTGCTCATGCGCAGTGGGGGCCCGCACTAATCAGGCACAGGTGGGCTTGACACAAGCTCATGCTCACTCCCTGGCAATTAGTGGCACCTGGTTGCCTCATTTCACTACATTTTTCATCTGTGACTTTTAAACATTCCATTGGACTCTGTAATAGATAGGCTTGTGTCATATTTAACCTGTTAATTACTGTTGAATTAGTTTTTCAGAATTACAAAGACATAAAACTATTTCTAGCATATCCCATTTAGCTGGCAGGTAGCCAAGTTGTGTGTTCGGGGGATTTTTAAACACATGATCCTATGCATGCTTAGATCAGAATCATGCTTAGTATTTCTGCATACTTAAACTGATTAATTATTATATTACCAAGATTAAAAATGTGTGCCTAATAGAACAGTTAATTTCACTAAGAAAAAACTTTTGCCATCATTTTCTGATTCGGCATTACTGCAGCTATTTTTTTTTTAATACATTACTAATTTACCTGCTGTATAATTACACTTGCTTCATTTGTCAGCAAGTTGTAGATTCTTTAATTGAAAATTTAAAAATTATATTACTATATATTGTGGCTAAATATATTTTAATGAAAACTTATTTTAAAATATATAGTCCATAAAAAGTAAAGGGTGAAAAAAAGTATTTATTTTTTGTAAGCTCAAAACTATGGTCTTTATTTAACAGGACTATTGTTATGATGATTGACTTCAGCTACTTCATTTGCAATAAAATGCAACATGTGAACAAAAACCTACAGGGACTTCAGCAAATATCTAGTTTTAACTAAGCAAATAATTACATTGAATCTAAGTGAATCACCTGCATGCAAGGTGAAAAGGCTGCAATAACAATAAAGATAGAGCATCAGGAACACCTGAGTTCCTGAGAAAGAGGGATGGGAGATCCCCACTGATGCCCAGGAAATACTTTGGGACTTCTCAGTGTGGTGTCACTTATCAGCCCCAAAGCAACAGGGCACAAAACATCTGATGGTCTTACAGCTATTGATATATCAAGAAGGGATATAATCACTGAAGTATTTAAGTTGATCTTGAAGAGCACCCATTCATAGTTTAAAATGCAATATTTCAAGATGCTTTAGCTGATTAAAACTACAAATTATTATTGTTTAATATTAACTCTCAAGTCTGGAAAATACAGGGTTCTCTTCAACCCCATTGGTAACACCCTCAACAGTGCTTTCTTTTTTATGGAAACAACCACAAGACCAGAGTAAACATCAGCTGATTATACAGGATCCTACACATGTGCAAATCAAAGGTTTTTTGTTGGTGGTTTGCTTTTTTGTTGTTCTTTTGGGTATTTTTAAGACTACAATAGGTCATCTTGCAACTGGAGGCTAAATCATCTTATTTGAATACCCAGTCTACAAGGGAGACTAAAAATTCCTGAAACTATCAGTAAGAAAGAGTCAATAATGCTCCTGAGAGGAATATCTTTTCTGAAGAAATTATGACAGGGTTTTTCTTTCAAATATCTCTTCAAACACGTCTTTTTGCCAAGGAGCAATTATAATAAAGATAGGAGCATTATTTTATTTTATCCCTGCATTCTGAAAAGATGAGAATTGATGTTTATCAGTCCAGCAATCAGTAGGACTTGACAACATGGAAAATATTACATTTATGTCTGAAGCTTCGTGGTGAGCATTCACAGAATCTAGGGCTAGATAATCTTTGTACCTGAGTGACACAAAAAAAATTTTTAAATTTTCTGCTGGATCTGAGAGCAGCATTTCACATCATATTTGAAATTGTCAAGAGAAACTGTCTAAACTCTCAAAGCCTAAAAATAAAAACTGCATTCACTGGCTTTAAAAAAAATAAAGGAATCAGTGTCAAAAAAAATTCAAAAAACCAGGCAAACAAAAAAACCTAATAAAAAAATACAAAACCCACTACCATCTGGCTGAACATTTAAGCCCAGAGTGTAGTGATCAGTGGCACAAAGTCTAGCTGGAGGTTAGTAACTAGTGGTATAACCCAAGTTTCACCACTGGGGCTGATCCTGTTCAACATATTCATAAATTATCTGAATTAGGAGCAGAATATTCTTCTCTGACTTGCTAAAAGAAATTTCCTTTTAAAATTACCCCAGCATTAAAGAAAAATGTATTATTTAATGTGTCATTATTTCTAAAATTTTCCATGGAATACATGCAGAGAAGTCATTAGCTTGTTAGATGGCTTAAAAGACATACATTTATCTAAGGTTTATTTTGGGGTATTTTAACTGACTTTATAATTCTTCAAAGCAGAAATCTTTAAATTCCATTTAAAGAATTCAAGTACAGAGACACTATCAAGAACAAAACATGTTGTATCTGCTTCTGCACCTATATCTATCATTTTGCTGTATGCAGGTTTATTTTGTAAATAGAGAAATTTATCCTTAAGACTGTCTTGGATTTAGTCTAATTGGTTTATTTTTGCTTGCTTGCTTCTTATGAAAAAAACCAAACAACAACAAAACACACACACAAAAAAAACCACCACACTCCAACCTCAATTCTTTTGCAGTCCATGAAATTGTTTTGTATATATTTTTTTTCATATCATTTGCTCTCACTTCTATTCATTCTAAAAATATTTCTAGAGAGTATGTTTCACTATGTGGCCTAGGTCATTATTTCTATGAGCATTTTGTAATGTTGGAGAAGTTAGTCAGTCGTTTTCAAGAGTACTTTGGAAAAAAATCCTTTCAGCCAACACGTCAGTTGTTATGGAAGCAGAATTTCATGTGATTCCATTATAAATTTTGTCCTTGTCACATTTTGTTGCTAGTTGGAAACACAAATACTGGCAACATAAATCCCCCTCCCCGGGCTTTGAAACAAGTACATACATGGTATTTTCATTGCTGACATAGAATTCTGATGGATGCCACTTTTACTTCAGAATGGCTCCTTCCTTCAGCTGTACTTTAAAGTAATAAGTTTCTGATCTAAAGACGGACACCTGTCAGAATTGCTTTCTGAGACAGCACTATAACTTTGCTCTTCCTTCTCTGCACTGAGCATCTTAAAAGTTACAAATGCACAAGACAGAATGAGTGAACATCCTAGAACTATAATTTCAAAGGTATTTATCAGCAGCAGTAAATCAAGACGCTGGAGTAGCTGTTGTTACTTTGCTTTTAATACTCATCTTAAAAATTATCATAAATTGAGCAAATATGATTTTAGAGTAAGCGACTAATTTTTACATTGTGACTGATTTTATGAGAACATAATAAGAGGGCATGGTCTTAAGTTGTGCCAGGGGAAGTTTAGGTTAGATATTAGAAAGAATTTCTTTACAGAGAGAGTGATCAGGCATTGGAATGGGCTGCCCAGGGAAGTAGTGGATTCTCCATCCCTGGAGATATTTAAAAAGAGACTGAATGTGGCACTCAGTGCCATGGTCTGGTAACCGCAACGGTGGTTCAAGGGTTGGACTCAATGATCTCTGAGGCCACTTCCAACCCAGCCAATTCTATGAACATGACTCTCTCAGTACTCCAGCTTTCTTTCCTGTAAAATATACCTGGCAGTGCTCAGTTCTCAAGTCTTCCAAGGGAAAAAAAAAAAAAAAAGTCTGATTCGAAACTTGACTTGCAACACTTACATTCAAAAAGATGCTACCTATTTACTGATATTCTCCATTTCTTTGAAGGGTAGGATCTATAAAAATGAAAATGAATGTTGCATCTAGGATTTCTTCATAAAAACTCAGACAACGAGTAAATTTATACAGAGCCCGGCTACCTACCCTACAACCAGTTTCTGCAATAATGTAGCACAACAGACTTCTCTTAGTAAGCCTTTCCTTGCTCACTCTTCACAAACTAAATTACCTTTAGGATTTATAGCAGATATAATGTGGGTTCTTTCTGTTACTTGGTTTTATACAAACCATTAACTAATTTGTGCTGTGCAGAGATTTATAAAAAAAAAAAAAAATTACAAATAAGGGGCTTATGAGAACCTTTGTGTTTGCAAAACATATTTTCCTCATTTCAGCCAGGACAGAACCCACTTTCATTTTTACCACTTTCTGGTAAATCAAAGTAACTGCACTTGCTGAAATTAACAGCAAGTTTCTCAGCCACTTTCTGCTTCCAGGACTGACACTGCTTGATGTTTATAACTGCTTGGTTCTGCTAAACTTCTTATATGCTGAAAATGAAAGGAAGTAAAGGGGTCACACCTGCAACGCTCCTGAAAGGAGGAGCAGACCAGACAGTTGACCCAAAACCTGACCAAATGAAGTATTCTATCTCATACATATCATACTCAGTACTAATCTGAAACATCACCATGGTCAGGCTCTCTTTGTCCATGGAGAACGTCCTGGGAGGACTCTGTCCATTCTTTTGTTTCAATTATGATCCATGTGTCCATGCATCCAGCTCCTGACTGACACTGACTCCCACTGACTCCCAGTTTGGGATTTTGCCAGGACTACCCTGCAGCCCCAGTGGTGACTTGGGCATTACTGGGGGCAGAAGGAGGTGGAGAGCGATACTGGAATTGTATAAATTTCTGTGTATGTTTTTGCTAATGATATCTTGCTTGTCTGTTAGCAGTAACTGGCAGAACACATGTAACACAAAATTCCTTTCTTGTCTATTTTATTTTAAAAGTTTAGAAGCAAAGCTTTCTGACCAAACACTGAAATTTATTAGTCAATTAGTCAATATCACCTCCCATAATGTTCGGAAATACCAAGATCCTGGCCTCTGAAATCTTTCATATGGTAGTCCCCTGAGTGGAAACAGAGTGGAGCCATCATAAAGCAGTTTAGTTTTTGAGTTTTGGGCAGCAAGATATTGAAATCTTCAAAGCTATGTATTTTCTAAGGTTACACAAGGATAGAAACATATCTGAAGGGATTCCTTTGTTATGGCAGTTGTGGGAAAATGTTGCATCATGCTCAGAGGAGGAGGATCAGTATGGAAACTCAGAATAATTACACATTAATTTGCAGTCAAGTAAATGTCAGTTCCTATCCGAAGGGGACTGTTTTCCTTATTTATAGCAAAGAAGAAAAGCTGCTCACTGGAGCTGAAGTTTAAGGAGGGGGTTTTGGAAGGAAAATTGCCCAAGTAAAACATTGTAAGATGTCTTTTTAAGAGGGTGTGGAAAACCATAAGATTAACTAAATCTTATTCTTCTTGCCAAATATATGCTGTTTCATACAAATTACATATCCACTTTAACATGTGAATAATTCCCCGTATTGAAAATCTGAATTATGTTTTAGTGTTACTGCAGAGTCATCATCAAGCTCTTTTTCTGTGCAAGCCTTTTGTGCAAGTAACTAGAATTTCAATTAAGTTTTTTTCAAGTGTCCCAGCACAACCATTTGGTCTCCACAGTCATTCACAAAGTCATGAAAGAAGCACTGACACAGACACACAGAAATCCTAGGTTTGTGAGGCAAATGTAACACAGGATCTATAGGAGGCCTTCTGATCTGGGAGCTGGAACTAAGCAGGAGTTTAGATATCTAAAATTGCACAAGACACCTGTGTGCAGGCACAAGACCATCCCTAAATAGCCACTGGAAAGCAGCACATACTCCTCATGCATCATGAAAAAATGTAGCACGATCCTGAAAACATCTCTCACTCCTGTTGCCTAAATTAGGGTGTTAGTAGAGTCAGTAGCATAACCAAACTCTTATTAAAGAGAGCTTGTGAGCTGTGACACTTGTTTGGTATTATATAAGCACTATTTTCCCCAAAATAAATGATGGACACATCACCTTCACCTTACTGAAATTTATCTGTACACTATTGTTTTCTTCTTTCCTTGTTATCATGATGCATTTTATTTTCAATTACAGCACCTGACATATTGTTGCTTCCCTTGTTATTAGGGCAGAGGGGAGACAGCAAGGTCTTATTTACAGTAATTTGCACACTACTGTAATTTGCACATTTTCCAAAGCTCCTCAGAGCCCAAAACATCCCACCTAGTGGCCAATATATAAATTATGCTTGTAAAACTTTCTCCCATCAGAGTCTCAAACCTCTCTGTGATGACCAGTAGAGAAGTCCAGAAAGAGCTATACTTACAGTAGAACTAAACAAAAATTAATACCTGGCACAGCAGTAGTGAAAACTAAAGAACTCTGCCAATATACAGAAAGCTCTATAGGAAACCTGACATGAAATGATCCACATTAGAGTATGTATGAGCTTTGCTTTTGAGAGTGAATACTTCCCTTGCATCTACCACTTTCTTTGTGGTCTAAACAGTCATGAGTTTGCAAGCAGCTGCAAAACGATCTCATGATGATAAAATCCAGAATATACAGAAATACAGAATAGCAGATGAAATTCAATTACAATAAATACATATAATGAACAACCCTGACTACACACACAGTAACAAATGATCTTACTACCCTCAAGAAAGAGGTCTTCCAATTGCAATAAATAGTTCTGTGGAAACAAAAACAATTGCTGGTGACCAGATAGACAACAGAACATTAGAAAATCAGGGGAGAACAAACCAGAGATCATTATGCCACACAATGCATCAATAATGTTTTCAAATCCAGAATTATCTGCTCCTCTTTGTTCCACACATGGACTATTACAAGAAAAAAAGAATGATAACAACACCTTTGCATGAAAAATAAGGGAACAGAATTGGATGCTCTCCTACAGAGAGGAAAAGGAATGATAAAAGGGGTACAAGAGAAATCCATAAAATAAAGAGCAACATGCAGTGCATGAATAGGAAGTGACTATTCATTGCTGATAATTGAAGTGCTAAGGGACATCAGATGGAAAACTATCTGGCATTGGGCTTAAAGCAAACAGAACTAAGCATTTTTTTCGTAGACTGTAATCAAACAGCCTGGTTACATTTGGATTTTCTAGAATATTATAAATGAGCTCAAAAAAAGTCTTAGGCAAACTTGTGGAAGAAATTTCCATCTTGAACAGTGAAGCACAAAGAAGTATGAGCACTGGCTCAGGAAACCCTTCCAGCAGTTCACTAGAAACTGTATAGCACATTTATTGTGAAGGAGGAGTCAAATTTACTGGATATAATTTTATAAATTTGCAGCAATTCACCATGATAATTCCTGGAAGCATGTGATGTTGTTATAAATTATTGGGATATTATGGTAGATGGCAGGGACACCAGTGGATGTAGTCTACTTTGATCTTAGCAAGGCTTTTGTCACAGGCTCCTATAACATCCTTGTGAGCAGGGGGATAGAAGAATCCACCATGAGATGGATTAAGAAATGGCCACAAAATAGAGCCCAAAGAGTGCTATCAATGGTGCAGAGTCCAGCTGGAGACCTGTGACTAATAGGGTCCCCCAAGGATGAGTGCTGGGTCCAGTTCTGTTCAACATCTTTATCAATGAAATAGATGATGGCACCGAGTGTCTTCTCAGCAGGTTTGCTGATGACACAAAGCAGGGACCCCAGAAGGCTGTGCTGCCATTCAGAGGGACATAGACAGGCTGGAAAGTATGGATGGGAGAAATTTAAGGAATTACAATGAGGGTACGTGTAGAGTCTTGCATCCAGGTAGGAAAAACCCCAAGTACCAGTACAGGCTGAGGACTGAGCTGCTGGAGAGCAGGGAAGGGGAAAGGGACCTGGAGGTGCTGACGGATGAATGGAAGGATGACCATGAGTCAACAATGTGCCCTTGTGGCCAAGAAGGTCAATGGAATTCTGGGGTGCATTATAAGGGGGATGGTCACTAGGTCAAGAAAGTTCTCCTCACCCTCTACTTTGCCCTGGTGAGACCACATCTGGAATATTGTGTCCAGTTCTGGGCCCCTCGGTTCCAGAAGAACGGACTTTCTTGAAAGAGTCCAGTGCAGAGCAACCAAGATGATTATGCGAGTGAAACATCTCCCTTATGAGGAAAGGTTGAGGGAGCTGGGGCTCTTTAGCTTGGAAAAGAGGAGAATGAGGGGCAGCTTCATTAATGTTTATAAATATGTAAAGGGAGAGAGCCAGGAGGAGGTGCCAGGCTCTTCTCAGTCATGCTCAATGATAAGACAAAAGGCAACAGATAAAAACTTGAGCACAGGAGGTTACAAACACAGGGAGAAATTTTTTTACTGCAGGGGTGACAGAGCACTGGCACAGGCTGCCCAGGGAGGTTGTGGAGTCTCCTGCTCTGGAGACATTCAAAACCCACCTGTAAGCACTCCTATGTGACCTCTTGTAGATGACCCTGCTCTGTTAAGAGTTGGACTTGATTTATTTTAGTTCCCTTCCAACCCCTAACTTTCTGTGATTCTGTGAATTTGAAACCTGAAGTGCACTACTCATAATTAAAATCACATTACTTTTGCTCCTCAACTGAAATAAATAATAGGGAATTTGAAAAGTTCCTGCAGACTGGAAGTGACACAATTTGAAGGGGTGTTAGGAGGAAGTTCTGGAGTATCTTAAACCCTTTCCCTTTATGGTTTGTATACATTTTGCAAAGGACACAGTTTCTATACAAAATAATTCTATACAAAATAATTGCCCTGTAGCAAGGGCATTATTTTGAGAACAGAGAGAACTTTGTCCTCCCCTTCTTAACTCTTGCTGACTTACTGCATAACTCCCTCATCCTTCCCGCTTTAATTATCTCATCTACAAAATAGAGATAAAATATTTTACAAAAAACAGCCCCTTTATTGTGATCTATGAATTAAATGTTCATTTACTGATCATCAACATACAAAATGAGCTTGAGAGGGCAGCCCTATTCAGAGATAAGGGTGGACTAATTTGAGTAATCAGGCAAAGGTTAAGAAAGAATGATTATGCACTAGAATGGCCCTAAAAGGTGTCTTTTACTGAAGTCTCTGCACATTGCCATAGTCTTCATTTCTTTTTCTGATGATCCCCTTAACAACATTTCTAGAAGATTATTTTCTGAGCTTTTAATGAAATGTAGCTGAATTCATATGTGCTCTTTCTCTGAAAAATGGGAAAAATATAATTCAATGTCAGTATGGTCTTTCCTGAGAGGATAGTCAGACTTGCATCTTGTCTTCATCCTATGCTCATGCTTTCCTAGGATGATGACAACTTGTTTGAAGTAGATTTCCAGCATCAGGTACTTGAATTCTACATAAGCAATGCCTTGTTTGTTCAAGTAAGGCTTTGACAAGGAAAAAGTAATCTGTTTCTGTTAATAACAGAGTTCTGGTCTTTACCAAGCTACTAGTCAATCCAAGGATAATTTATTTAGCTACTAAAGGATATTTTAAGTCAATTTGTATGTGAAAACACACTTCTGACAGTTGCGGGTTTCTTTACCTTTTTTTTAACCTTTGTAAAAATATAAAAACAGTAAGAGATATCTAGATTGAAAAACAAAGTAAGACCAAGATCGCTTTATATATCCTTAGATAAAATGGTAAAAAAAAAAAAAAAGAAATAGATAATTCAAAGTCTTGATACATGGATCTAATAAGATGGCTACTTTTTAGATAGAGAAATACACAAGTATGAAACAGAAAACCTGCCACAGTTCAAATATGATTAAAACCACTGTGTTTATATTCCATAAGCTGTCTTACATTTCATTCCTCTCACAAATAGAATGGACAAAAATGTCAGGACAATACCTGTGTGCAGTCAACAATGCCAGGGAATTGATTTACCTGAACATGGCAAGCTTTCACTGATAAATGAAAGTACAATGAGTCAATGTGAACACTAAATTCAAATTGATGACACATCTCAGCAGCTGCACATATAGAATAAACATTCCAGTTTTCCCACTAAACGAAACAGATTTACCCTACAAGGAATCCTAAGTTGAATGCCAAGAACTGAATTCAAGTTTCACTGTGGTTGTTATCATATCAGATTTTCTGGTAAGAGTTCAGCCCCACATGACAACGGCTTATTTAAAGCTGAAGGGAGCATTTCAAATGGCAATAAGGAGGGAAGAAGTGAAAAGAATGAAGCTGTATAAAGCCAAAAAATAAGAACCAGCCCCACAAAATTCACATCCTATGTATGTAGGCTCAGACGTCTGAATCTAAGCTAGATCTTCAAACTCCTTGACCTTAAGAATTCACTGATATTGCAAATATAGCAGTAGTTTTAAGAAAATTTTCTTGCTTTGACTGCTTCATGCTTCAGCATAGAGATTTCTTAAATAATGCTAAAGACACAGAGTGTTGTGACTCAGCTTGGTATGACTTTATAAACTGACCCAAATGTAAGCACAATAAAAGGCAAACACTCTCTCTATTATCTATTTCTCTATTTCTTGCTAGGTTATATACATACGCTTCAGTACACAGGATCATATGAAAAGAAGCATAAATACATTTCAAGAGAGAGATTGTGAAGACTCCCAGCAGGCCTGGGGGTTTGATTTTAGACAGCTAATATTTAGGGTTTTTAAGGCTGTTAACTTAAGTTTCCTTTTTTCTTTTTTATTTTTTCAAACATCAACTGGCCAGAATTATTTTCTATTTTTGTTCCAAGAGATATTAGGCAATTTACATATAATGTTCATCCTTGCCAATTATTTTTGAGGATGATGTTTGAGAATGCATCTTGAGATGTATGACTGAAATTGATATTCTTAAAGCATAACTTTCCTCCAGTTAATGTTATATTTGGTAAATTAGGGATGATTAGAACACCGCTGGTTGCGATAAAAATCAATTTCAGAACTGAGACCAAAAGTTTTAACCTAGACATACAGCAGAGACTCTGCCTGCTGTGGTCATTGGGAATCCCCAGGCACATCTCACCTTAACAGTGAGGATTAGATTTTCAGCTAAGACTAGATTCAAACATGAGAAATTCAGTTTCCATAGAATCATAGAATCATAGAATTGTCTGGGTTGGAAGGAACCTCAGAGATCATCGAGTCCAACCCTTGAACCACTGCTGCAGTTACCAGACCATGGCACTGAGTGCCACATCCAGTCTCTTTTTAAATATCTCCAGGGATGGAGAATCCACTACTTCCCTGGGCAGCCCATTCCAATGCCGGATCACTCTCTCCGTAAAGAAATTCTTTCTAATATCTAACCTAAATTTCCCCTGGCACAACTTAAGACCATGCCCTCTTGTCTTGTTGAAAGTCGTCTGGCAAAAGAGTTTTAGGTTTCTTAACTCTCTAAGAAAATTTAAAAAACCTCAAGTGAGGTACCAATATCTCAAATCAGTTTGCCAAGAAAAGTGCACTCAGACACATTAAACTGTGAATAGCTCTGCCTTGCTAACTGGTACCACATCTGTCTTACTGGGACAGGATGCAGCCACCTATTCAACTCCCTCTTGACTCAGCCTTTATTTGGTTTACTATGTGGAGATGAGATATATTTTATCTGTGTAGCTTCAGTCCCAACCATAACCCTTAGAAAGACAACAGTGTAAACCAATTGAAGCACCATTAGTTCCACAGCAAGCCAACACAGAGCCACAAATGAGCAAGCAGAGCTGAGATACAGGGTGATACACTGCTGGCTATGGAGTCATCATCTTTACCCCACTCATCAGCTCATGTGCTTTAGAACAGTTCAGTCCTTTTGTAGCTGTGCTGCATGGTGCTTTGGGGGAAACTCTCACAACTGAATCTCGCTGACATTCAGGTTACTATAAATCAGATTTGCTGGTGCAGGATTACTTGAGTACAAATGCTTCAGCAATAACTTTCTCCTCATGCTTGCCCATAACTGCATCACCTCCTGTGCACCACTTAAAAAATATTGTACGTGACACAAACCTCCAGCTGCCCTGTCAGGAGCAGTTAAAGTGTGGTTCTAAAGGGACCAGCTCATTGAAAAGTTACCTCTTCCAATTGGGAGAAAATTAATATTTACAAATCAGGCTGTTTTGAGCCTAATTCAGAAGGTGCATGTTTAGTGGCACAGAAACCTCACACATTCTCTTGAATGCACTATTTGAAATAAAGAAAAGATCCTCTTCACACAGATTTCTTTTGAAATGGCTGTGTACTTGACCAATCCAGTAAGACAGAAATACTGTAGATTAAGAGTGCCTTTTTGGAAGTAGCTTACCTTTCTTCAAAAATGTATTAAAATAATTTGAAATAAATCACTCTTCCTGTGAAAGATGTGTATGTAACAGCAGGAACTAGTCAGAAGTACCCATTCTAATATAAAGTTGCACATTTCCTACATAAAGAAAGTCAATGTCTTGAGCTGTTTTGGTTGCTATGCTAGTCTTAGAATAACCTGCTTGTAACTATGTCACTAAATATGCCTTCATTTATAGCATCTTAGGGTTTAACTGAACTAAAAAACTGATGAAAATAAACCAGGACATTAATAATGCACCCCAGCTGTTGAACATGAATTCCCTGTGTGGGTACCATGTTCTTCCTGGAAGGAGCATCTGTACTGCAGTACGAATTGAGACTGTAGCCTATGCTGCCACATCTAATTTCATTTCACTTGCTTGCATACTAACAGCTTCAGCAAGACAGGCACAGTTACTGTCACCATAAGCAGGTGATGGACCCAAAGACCTGCAGGTGGCTGGACAGCAGGGATCCATTGAGTTAATGATATCAAAGTCTGTGTCAGTCATACTACCCCACTGTCAGCAGCAAGGTTCCTGGGGGCATCCTCTAAGCAGCTGCAGGCAGGTAGACAGGTTGGCATCAGCAGTTTGAAGAGGTGAGAGGTAACTCAGCTGAGTTTCTTTGAAGCAAACAGTTGTCAGGACAGAGAAGGAAAAGCAGTATCACATAATAAAAATTTTTAAGTTTTCCCCACAAACAAGTGACTGTTCCTTCTCTTCTAAATAAATCAAAGAACCTTGGCAGAGGGCAGCACAGCCACTCAGTCCCAGTGCAGGTATGGAACATGCTGTATAAGCTCACCAAAGCAAACAGGATTCATAATGAAGAATCCCATTAGAAGGAGTGCAAACAGGACTTGGGATTTACTGAGAGCTCAATTCCAAACAAATAAGAAAACCCAACCAACCAAAAAAATCAACCAAGAAAACCACCAAAAAAACCCAAGCAAACCATGACTGAACTTATCTTGCACAATTTATTGCAAGCAATGTTTCATGTGCACTAGCCTCACATGCTGTAGGCAGGGTGTACTATATCTATCAGCTCATTTCCCCATTCTGAAATCTGAGCTGAGATGGCATGGAAAAGGATAGAGAGAATCCCAGAGTGGAAAGTTACAGATTTTTTTCCCCTGTTTTCAGTTGAAAATCGTGCAAAGCTTTATCATACCTACCTTGTAATCCCTTTAACAACAGCTCAGTTACCTAAATAACAATGATCATTTCTTCCAGGCCTAACATCTCTACTTTGATGGGCAGGTAGGAAAAGAGACATCCACAGAATGGAAAAGTAGATTTTTATAGAGGAAGCTTGATCCAGAACTCTAAGAACAAAGTGGTGGGAGCTTTGGGGAGGGGGTTGAGGTTTGTTTCATTTTTTAGTTCATCACTCAGAGTAAAAGAACGAGACATTTCTACTTCACAGGGACCAAACTAAGGCAAGAGAAGTGACTGAACAACTGGGTAAGCACCATGCATCAACTGCATTTGTCAGATGATTCATCAAATGACACTAAACTCAGAGGAGTGACCAAGAGCCTCGAAGGCAGGGCTGCTCTTTGGGCAAGCCTCAAGGCTGGAGAAAAGACCTGACAGGAGTCTCAAGAAGCTCAGCAGCAACAAACCAATGGCAAAGCAAAAATCCTGCAGCCAGGAGAGAATAACCACTGTCTGGGCACCCACTGGCTAGGGTGGTGCTCTGAAGAAAAGCTAAGTTCACAAGTTGAATGGGAGTGAGCAGTTTCCCCTTGTGGTGAACAGGGCCAAACATGGACCATGCTGTGTTAGCAACAGTGCAGCCAGCAAGCCAAGGGATTGTTACTCCCTTCTGTTCAACACAGCTAGAGAATCATGTCCAATTTTGGCATCCCCAGGGCAAAAAAACATTGAAACACTGAAGCAAGGTCACCAAGATGGGGGCAGGGGGGGAGAACATGACATCCAAGGAGAGCCTTGGTCACAGGTCACTTCCAATAAACTTCCAGTTAATACATTTCTACATAATGATACATAATGATATTTATTAATATATTCCTTTCCATTTCTCCAAAACACAAACTTTCTTTCAAAGAAATGCTTTAATCTTCATCCATTTATTTTCTTTGCTTAAAAAAAACCAAAAAACCCCACCAGACAAGCAAAATAAACCCTTCCCATATTCTCATATTTCCTCTGTTTCTTACAAGAAGCCTCAAAACACCTTCTAATGTTGGAAAAAGTTCCTTTCAATCAGCTGAGCTAGAAATGTTCTGCCTCCTGGCTTGCCAGCTAACAGCACCTATCTGACAGCTAAGGAATCTGTATCTGGAAAGCAGCTCCCTAGGAATTAGTTCATTACCTAAAGAGAGAAAACTAAACTGTAAAGGTGACTTAGCTTTTTCTGTAGCTTAGAATATATTCTAAGAAGGGCAGGCAACTGTTTCTTATCTAAGTAACTTTACTGATGCCTGTAAGATTTATGGCTAATGTGCAGAATTTCTCTTTCTAGCTGAGAAAATAATTCTTCAACAAACCTGAAAGCAGGGTTTCAGTTTCAAAATTCATCTTCCTTTCTTCATTATTTACTGTGCATTTTGCAACATGGAACAAGATGTTTAATAGCCCAGGACATGATCAATACATACGCTTCCACCTACAACAATGTTGGGAATGTCATCTTAGATGAAGTTGAAAGATATTCTGGTTTTATAAACTACTCTCAGTAATATCACTGCTTTCATCTGCCCAGTAAAAATGCTTGTTCTATTCATTTATAATTTTATATTTTTAGAGCATCTTCTGGTTTGGGTTTCTCTGGTTTTCATGCATTTCAAGTAATTCTGTGCTGCCACTTAAATTTTATTGATAACAGGCTTTATTTCCTGCAAAGATAGGAGGCAAAGTTGATACAAGGGGGAAAAAAAATAAGAAAAATATAAGGAAAAAATAATTGGAACAGGCAGTTCCAATTGCTAGTACAATTGTATTTTCTGTAATGCATTTTAGGCATTTTTTTCTGTTTATCCCATTCTTTCTGTAATTTGAGAACTAAGATACAAAGCTCATGACAGTGAGGAATGTGCTACATGGTCAGAGAAGAAAAAAAACATGCAGTGCAAGCAGGAGAAAGGAGAGCAATTAAGAAAACATCAAAAGCAGTGTTCCTGGACCCAGACTTGTACCTAAAAGTATGCATTGCATAACGTTTGCAGATTTTTTTTTTTTAATTTTTAAAAATTTTTTTTATGTAGTCTGTAAATAGCACAGTTCCTACACCTCATCACACTACAGGTATGTAGGTACATAAGGTACATACAGCAAAACGTTGTGGGGTTCTTAATCTAGTTTTAGCTAAAGAAAATAAAGTATATTCCAGCCCAGCAGAACAGCTCAACTGACAATTACAAATTAACTTATTTACATCGTGTTTCTCAGGTCAAAAGAGAAATTGACAGTAATCACTTACTTGCTGCTCCAGCTATTTCTCTAACAATAGTAATAAGCTAGCAGTACTTTTAACAGAATAAAAACCTGACATAAACAAACTGTCCATCAATGTTTAATTAAAATATAAGGAGGAACAGGAAATGCAGTTCTGGGGACTGCTTAAGGTAGCATGGCATCATTTAAACGTCGCATCCTGTGTCACATCTGCTTATTGACAAAGAAGTGTAGGTGATACTCAAGCACAGAGTTACTGATGTAACACCAGGCATTTTAATACTCAGTCCTCATTTTATGCATAATGAGGAGAGCTTCATTTCACCCTTTGCATTCCTGCACAGATTAACCATCAACAAATAGGTCTCACCAAAAGCCTGAGGAAGTCAATGAATGTCTTTCTTTTAACTTCCATGAGCTTTTAATTATGGTATTTATTATTGCTTCAATACAGATGTTTTGATATTTTAAAAAATCCTCTCAAAACACATGCATGTCTTGTCTACTTTACAAGCAAATCACTGGGTTTCACTTAAAAAGCATATAAAAATATGGCAAGGAAGTGGAGAAAACTGGTTTGCAAGCACTTAATTTTTAATTCACACAGCTGCTTAATGTCAAAAAGGCACTAAAATCAATGTCATCATAGGGAAATGTGCTTACTTGATTTCGTTATTTGTAACTTGGTTTTATAATGTTTTAATGGAAAAATGCACACATTTGGGCTCAAAATCCATCACAGAGCCAAAATGTATCTTTTTTCATATTTTGCAGACTTTATACCTCTAAATTAAAGACACCTTTGGCATTGCCAATTTTCCCAGAAGTCTTCTTCCACCCCAGCAGAAGAGTTACAAGTGTAAGGTAGGGCTTTGTTTACATTCTTTCTGTAATACAGCAAGACAAGATAAACCTGGATACAAAAACATGAAGAACGATGATAATATTATTCTGAATATTCACCAGGGATTAGTGTAGTGTTAAAAAGATATTGCAAAGCATAAATCACAAAAACAAACAAAAAATAATGACCAGGGCTAGAAAGTTCTTTGCTTATAAATTGTTTCAAATAATACCTAGCTGAAGACCTATGAAAGAAAAACCATCATCTTAAAGACACTTCTGTGTGACAAGAAATCTCCTCAAAAATGAAAAGGATCTCATTCAAGTCAGCTCTTTTTGAGGTAGCTCAGTTCCAGAAGGTTGGGGAAACAGACTATGAAGTGAAGGACAGACAACTGGATGTTAAAGCAGGGTCACAAGGAGTGATAAACCAGCAAGCAACAAGCACCAGCCTGAAGACTGTGTCACAACACTGACCTACGTGAGTAGGTGAGAGGCTGAAGTTGATCTGATTAAACCGAAGCAATGTGTGCATCAACAAGCACCAGCCTGCAAAGAACTTTTATAAATCTCAGTTCAGTGAAATTCAAACAAACTCTGGGTGATTTCCTTGACAAATAACAACCAACTGTTCCATTTCACCCACATGCAGCCTCATATAGCTCAGTCTTACCTTGACAGCCTGCAAATGAAACCTGCTTAGCTCTAAAGTCACTGGAGAGGCCACGCTGGTGTCACAGCCTCTGATCAGAATTGTCCAGCTGAGGGATGAGACTGCTGATTCCTAGTCCCCACTACACACGAATTTCAGAGTAACAAATGCACCTTGTAAGCTGCATCTTGGGCTCCATATTTCTGTTGAGCTCCAAAATATACTCCTCCATCTTCAACAAAGCCACTTAAAGCGCTAATTTTAGCTTAGTTAATCAAGACAAACTGCTGAAACCAATAGTGGACACTAGTGGACTCTAACATAACTGCAGATACCTGTTCCTTCCATGCCCCAGGTGAACGAATAAAAGGAACATAGATGTATACATTCTTTCACCTTACAGGTTATAGGATCTAGAAAGCTTCCTGAAAATTTTCCATTTAAATTATTTTTAATTCAGAGAGCACTTGTAGTAATTTTCGCTAAACAAAACTGTATTTCGAGAAAATAATAATTCAACAAACAGAAGCACTGTTTCAGAGCTCCATAAAATACCCTATTTCTGGCCTAGAGAATTCAGACAGGAATTTAAAAACAGTATTATAGTTCTACCATGGTATCTTCTTGTTGGAAGTCATCTGAGCCAGAACTTTCTAACGAAGTATTTTCTTCTTAAGGTATACTAGCTGCTGCCTCTCAAACAAAGAAATGCTGAAAGTGTCATCAGTAAAGCAACTTTAATATATATAAATTATAAACTCCTATACAGCTTAAGAAACTCCTATACTCTTGAGAAATTGTGTCCAACCACACAAGTTCAGTTCTGAGGTACAGTTCTAACTGAATGCATTTGCACAGATCACTGGGTTAAGGTTACCAACTAACATTTCAAAAGGACCAAGGATTAGTGCAAAGCATCTCCTTCTTTTACAGAGGGTGTCTCCTATTTTTATGGTCTCTAACAGAAAGCAAAAACAACATGTAAAGTACTACAGAGACAAGAAATTCATACTACTCCTTCTAGCTTTATATGCTTCATTAATCAGCCCCTAAAACAGAATCCATTGAATTTATCTCATGGATAAATGTACTGCTTACTTTTTAGGCACCTCTAGAACAGTGATATTAGCAGAATTTACACAGTCTTTCTCTTCCCTCTCTCTCAACAGCAGGAGGAACTGAAAAGATACATGTGATGCACAGGGGCAGTGTTATTGCTTGGCTGTCTTATGCATTTTCTGGGTTTGTTTTGGTTTTTTTATTAGTCTTTAGTGGTTTCTTCTCTAGAAAAGACAATGGCCTTCTTTCTGTGCTTTAAGTCCTGTGCTCTCTGCAAATTTTTAAGACTAAAATACATGCGGATTATACTTTGAAACTTAAAGTTCAAGCCCCAAAAGAATGACAAAAGTAAAGAGCATTTCAACAGTCAGTATTAACTCTGACATATACATCATGTTTTCTTTTGTAGCTTTTACACCTTTTTCTGTTTCTCTACCTCTCCACCAATCCTGAACTGCTTATGTGACCAAAGAATACAACTCAGATACAATTTTCCCTAAGCCTCTAAATAACTAGATATTTAAAAAAACTTGTGTCTGAATAACAGCTATGATGTCATCTCTGCAACGTTCTACATTTGGATTTCATCCAAAAAGTGAAAGCAGAAATTATAGTTGTTTCAGTTGCATTTTTGATAAATAACACCAATATGTTCTTGCTATGTGGGGTACAATGATATTGTCCATACCAGAGCCAGGATGTTTAAAGAACCACAAGGGAGTATGTTCTGGCAACAGCTCTGGTTCATTTGCCTGCCTAAAACTCATCATTGATCTTTGGAACTAAAAATTCATTTGTATGCATTTGCATATACATAAAACCTTTATCTTCGTGACTATGCTGAAATAACTGCATAAGTGAATAGACACATATACAAGACCTCTGCAAAGTCCAGAATTTTACTACACAACAACATTAGTACTCAAGTTGGCTTCGAAGCATTAAAAAATTATGCCAAAAATGGATAATCTGAACAAGGTTTGGTTGTTCCAAACAAAAATTTATAATATTTTTTCATGACTGCCCCAAAGCATGCATAAAGCCAATGCAATGTCTAAACTAAGCAATGCTATGATTAATATTCAGCAGAAAACCGATCATGAAGAGGAGTGATTTCAAAACTTTTTCTTGTAAGTCTACACTGCAATATAAAGCCAAATGAATTTCATAGGATACAGGAGCCTCTAGATTACATGGAGTTTGGACTAGACCTTTAGTTCTTCTGGCTGCCCAGATGCACTGATTCACAAAAAAATATTTTTTTTCCTGTTTCTGCCTGTTGAATGTGTGGGGAAAGAAATAACTTTGCCTTTTAAACTGCTCTGTACAAATAAACAAACAAATAAATAATAATCTGGTTTACATTACTTGTAAAACTACCCCTTGTTGAATCACAGAATGGTTTAGATTGGAAGGAACCTTAAAGATTATCTAGTTCCAATCCCCCTGTCATGTGCAGGACACCTACTAGACCAAATGGCCATGATTTCTATTATTTCTGTGATAAAAATCATACCTAGAGGTACTATGCTGCTGGGGTGAGAAACTATGAAGTCCGACTTATCATGCCTGAAGTTCCCCTTTTCACAAGAACATGGGAGCATATAGACATAGAAAACTATTCTCCATAACAAAAATAGATATGGCAGCTTGCAGACTTTCTCAGGATGAATATACACCTATACATCAGGATGAATAGAAGACCCATTGTTTTCATACTGCTAAGACTAAAGAGAGAAGATGAACAGTAATTAAAATAGAAACACAAAAATTATATAGAACTTTAACTTCCAGACTGACAGTGCTTTGCTTTTTCTGCCACTTGCCATACATTAATGGTGCAGTAAATCTAAACCGAATACTTACTAAAAATAAAAGGAATAGGAAAAAGAGCATGTTAAAAGACCCAGATAAAGTTCTGAATTAGAAACCCCTTAATGAATGATGCTTCTTCAATTATAACATTGTCAATTCTAATAGTTTTCCAGTTCCATCTGCTTTGTACCATCAAGTTACTAAATTATTATGCGTGTTTTACCCTCACTATTAATGTCTTATCTTCTTCCAGTTCTTTTTCTTTACTCGGTTTGGAAGCATACTCTGCTGTTCTTAGCCAGCCCCTATTAGCCCTACCTCTGTCCATCTCATGTCTCTGCATTCTTCCAAGGCTAGGCAGAGCTTTGAAAATTTCAACATCAGTTTCTCTGCTTCTTACTAGTTAGCAGCTGAGAAGCCTAAAATGGTGTATAGTCAAGCTGTTCAACCAAAAATTGGTCTTAGTGTTTCTAAGCCTCCTTATCTCTATTCAGTCCTTGCCTATTACACATCTTTTTGGGGCAATTGACCATATATATTTGCTCTAGCAGTTTATGGAGAAGAGTAGGCAAGGTAGTATGGCTCTTCACCTACTTTGCTGCCTGCTGTTTTTGTGGTTGCTTTCCCTCTCACTTAACACATCCTAGGGGGTCCAAACTGAAGTTCTGCTTGCTGCCTGCCAGCAGCAGTTTCGGTGATTTACTCTGGAAAAAGCCAGCAATGGGCAGAGAATGTGATTTCCTTTGCTTACTGCTATCCCTCCTCATCCAGTGCTATCCTGTCCTCTGTTTAGTGTAACTTCCCAGCATGACAAAAGAAGAGTACTTTTGGGAATAACCCACCAAGAGGATGAAACCCCTGGTACTTGACAAAGTGCCCTCTGGTGATCCACACAGCACCCTGTCCCAAGCCCTCACAGGGGGCACAGTGACCCCATGTATGCCTGTAAAACCAGCCTGCAGCACTAACACTTCTCTTTCAAACCAGCACCATCAACACCCTTGGGCCTGGCTGCATCTTCCCCATCTCTCAGCACAAGGGCAGACTTCTCAAAACTTTGTGTCACATGTAGGAGAGACCACTCAAGCCCTCTGCTGTGCTGGACATGCCCACCCACAGTGCTATACAAGCAACAGAAGAGGGCAGCCACCACGCCCATCTCAACCACTACCGTGGTCAGCCTGTTTCAGTGTTTGGCAGCCCTTTCAGTGAAGAAGTTTCTTCTAATAGCCAATCTAAACCTTCTCTGGTGCAACTTGAGACCAACCCTCATCTCACTGCAATCTCTCTTCAGGTAGCTGCAGAGAGTGATTGGGTCTCATCTCAGCCTCCTTTATTCCAGACTAAACAACCCCCGTTCCCTCAGATGCTCCACACAGAACTTATTCTCCAGACCCTTCACCAGATTTGCTGCCCTTCTCTGGGCTCACTCACACACCTTGATGTTCTTCTTGTAGGGGGTAGGCGAAACTGAACACAGTCAGCTCCCATCCAGACTTCATTAATTAGGATTGATGGGCAGTACTAACCTCCCATCTGCTTTTACTACTCATTGGTGGAACTGCTGTTCATAAATTCATAAACTCTTTTGAATCTGCTGATAGCATCCATCTCCACAGTTTCTGGGAGTAGTAAACACCAGAAGTTAAAAAAAAACTACAGTGTAAAATACTCCTTCATGAGTGCTTGAAATTTATCTGCTACCATTTTCATCTAATACCCCTCAATTCTTGCATTTCAGAATTGATGTACGAGAGTTCCAACAAACCTTATGTGTTACCTTCATGATTTTGCACTCCTCAGTCATCTCACCCTTTTACCTTTTCTCTGAACTGAAAAATGACAGAATTTTTTTAAGTCTCACCTCAGTCTGCTGCATCCACTTCATCGTTTTTGTTGACCTTCCCTCTATTCCTTCTGCAATGGTACTGCATCCTCTTTCATGTCAGGAGGCCAAAGCTGCACGCAGCAATCAAAATGTGAGTGCATCTAGATCTTACACAACACCACATCACTGCCTGGTGATGGCCAAGATATTTTTCTTTTAACTTTTTTAGTGTTTGTTTCTGAGCTAATGGACTTTAGAGAACTATAAAGACCATCATGACAAGTCCAAGAGCTATTTCCAAAGTTGCAACTGCCAGCCCTGAGTACATTAAATATTATGTTAAGAAAGTCCCAACCTAGCCAGTAAAGCTTTACAAATAAATTCCTGCCAAATCTTTTCTGCAAACAAAATCTTGTGCTGTGCAGAGTTAAAGCATACTTGTTAATTTGAGCTTAGCTTCTGTTTACAAACAGAATAGGTCACAGCCTTGTTCTTCAGGACTCTTGCTCCTGCAGTCTAGGCAATCTTTCTGCAGTAAGGCTCTCCCAACTCTTTTTAACCTGACTTTTTGAAGAAGCAAGTCTCATGCAATTACAGTATGTCTGCATGTGATAGTTTGCTGTTCCATTTCCCAGTTAACTTTGAACCTGCTACCTAGTTTCAAACATATTAAACAGAAGAATAAAAATCTCCAAGACCATTATATCCTTAAGTTTCATGGAAATAGGAAACTGAAAAGAGAGAGAGACCCCAAACAGTGCCTCCACTATAGGAAAAGAAATAACAGGCAGTCAACCTTAACAGAAAACCTGCAAAGAAAGAGATTTTCTGGGTCTCAATTGCACAATAAGTTTAATTTGGAGTTCATACTTCAGTAGACATCAGAGGCTGTAATCATAAGTTACAAATCCATCAGAGACCAATCTTCATTAATTCTAACACTTGTAGAAGTACATATTGATTCACCTTGGGCGGTGACTCACAGGAAACCACTTCAGATTGTTTCATGGCAGGAGAGGACCCTGGGCCAGATGCAGCCTCAGCTGGAGTTGCCAACAGCCCCTCTGTTCTGGCTTCAAGAAACTCTTTGATAAAGTTTTGTAATTAGTAGTGTGACTAGTGCCTCACAGACAAGTAGAGCAGAAGAAAACGAAGAAGGGAGTAAAATAACTTCTTTTTACTACACAAAAAACCATGCTTGTCAAACACTATTCCAACAATTTGCAGATCAGAGCTTGGCAGTCACTTTTGGTGGACCCGATTAAGAGCAGGCGAAAAGAAGGGAATTGCTTCTCATGCTTTCCATTCAGCAGAATTTCACTGGAAACTTTGGCAGCAAGGAGGTCAGAGCTCACCTCTGGCAACAGCAGAACAGCAGGGGCTAAATGGTAAAAAAAACCCCAGTGTGCCTAGTTCACATAATTACCATTGAGCCTCATTCTTCCACAGACCCACTGTGTGTCAGGGAGGTCACCAACAGGCTCCAGTTCACTGCCAGCCATGCCTGGGTCTCCCATCAGAGCCCACTTGCAGCACCTGGCTCTGCCCATGGTGGTCAGATGCCATGGGCTTGTACACCAGTAGTGGGGTCCTGATAGTGCTGGGGGAGCCTTGGCCCAAGCTTCTAATAAGAGGAGACAATCTCTTGCCTTCTTCCTTCAGATTTTCATTTAAAGTGTTCAGCCCATCAGTTTTCATTGCAGCTTCCGCACGTATTCATCAAATGTTCTAATTTTCTCTGTTAAATATACCCAGTAATCTATTCCCCTTTCTCTTCCAAAGACTGTGAAGAGATTGCAAGTTGAAAATACACCCCTGGAAAGCTACACTCTTGTCAGCTGAGGAGCAAGGGTCTGTAAGAAAAAACAGAGCAAACTCAGGGAGCAGACACGTTGCCTCAGAAGTCATTGGAGAGTAGACCATAACAGTTGATGTGATAAATAATACTGATAAAGCAATGTGATGAAAGTTATTTTTGAACAAGTATTCATTTCACTCAGGAATTCACATTCCATTCAAAATATTTTTCCCTATTATAGCCTCATTTTAGTTTTCAAAAATTGAAAAAGTTAAGAAGGGACAAAAATACCCACAGGAGTTTTTTTATCTCATACATGTGCAGCTCCTGCTAAGAATTATTTGTTCAGTTACATTTGTGATAAAGTTGAATTCACTGTTTGTTCATTTTGGGGGTGGGGGGAGTAAGGGCTAGTGAAACTGTTACCAGTTTATCACTGAAATCTGGCTTTTGCACACTAAAAAAAAAAATAGAAAACCAAATCACACAAAACTTCTGTTTTTTTCTGAAGCAAAATACAGTTCTACAGCCCAAGTGTGCTCATACTCACTGCTCTGATATATTGAGACAACATGAACCACTATTGCCACAGTTTTTCCTTGGGACAAACCATTGTTTGCATTTTGCTTGTAAAAAGGCTTTTTTTTTGTTGGTTTTGGACATTTTATTTTTAAGATACTCTGACTTCATGAGATAATTCGGAAGAGTTGTCACAAAAAAAAAAAAATCAAACCAGAAAGAAAAAAAAAATAAAAGAAAAGGGAAAGGATTCAACAGCATCCATAGTGGTAGGGTGGTAGCAATGATGTGTGCTGGAGGCAGCAGGGGTGGGAAGAGGAAGGGGCTTGGAAAGTGAAAGGCCAGCAATTAAATTAGCTGTGTACAACAGACTAAATCATCTCAGGGTGTCATTCACTTGAATTTTACAGACAGCCTAAGAATGCAGAGCCAAGAGAAATGTCTCCTGCCAGCTCTAATGGCCTGTTAACAATACACCTTTTGTGAAATTGGCCTCTGTATCACTGATGATTTTAGCAGTGAGCTTGCAGAGTTCTCCAAAGTTAACTCCCTCTAACACCTCTCTGGGTGGAAAGATCCAATAGAAAAGTAAACAGCTGCCAATGTCTTCAGCTCTCATTCCCCAACCCTTTTTTATGGTGCAGTCAAAAGTTACAAGACATAATGGAGGTACATGGAAAAGTAAAACTGAATTCCCCAGCAGATATGCTGATTATGTTTCTGCTTAAGATTTCAAACACACAAAGCTACTGTAGAAATTTCTTGGTGTTGAAGAGCCCAAGGATTTTGCTAATATCCAGGGCCCATAGCAGGAAGGAATTAACCAAAGCTGAGAGTAATACTGTGACCCACATGGTTCATAAACCCCTAATCATAAAGGATGCACAGCAAGACACTGTGAATCAATGAGGCTGCACAGGAAAACATTTGCAGTTGAATTTTATGCTCACAAGTTGTTTCTTTTTCTCTAAAACAACAAGGCAATTCTACTGTATCCAGAATTTCAAATGAGGCTTTATCAGCGACAATATTTTACTAGTAATTAGTGCCAGTGGAAATGTTTTGGGTTTTGGTTTTCTTACTCCTGCTCAGGATATCTTTCTTGCTAATAATCTCTAGATTTTACATAATTCGCTTTTTCAAATTACTAATATTTTGTGGGGAGGAAGCAGGCTAACGTCTATCTTTACTGATAAAACCAACCCAAATTTAAAGTCTGAAAAACACAATCCTTACTCTAGATGCTAAAAGCTAGAGTAAAAAGCAACAACCCCATTAAAATGTATCAGGTTGCTTGGGTGAATTCAGCGAATACTGGAGAGCAGCTCAGGGACACTGAGGGCATGTTTCATTCCAAAGAGATTACAAAAAAAATAACTGTATACCAAGGAATAACCCTGATACTGCAAAAATGTTCCCAGTGGGCATGTCAACTTAAGACTTCCTTGGAAACCCCTGAGGGTAAGGATCACACAAGCAGTGGCACAGGCAAGGTGTTACGATCTCTCAACTCTGTGCTGCACTTGCTACAAGCTTACACAAGGTCTAATAATGGAACATAAATTATGTTGATGTACAGAGTGTAAGAAATGGAGGACGCCAGAAAATAAGCTGGTATTGTTTTCTGGATAACTGCAATGTCCCACAACTGGATGTCAGCTCAAGTGCTTGCTGTCCTATGAGCCTCTTCCAGAATTGTTAACATCAATCCAAACCACAGAGGTACTCATAGATAAGTATCTTTGCTTCCTAATGCCAAACTGATAATAGTACTGTTATTTTCCACTTTTTCCCTTTTCCAGTATTTTATAATATTACTTCTCAGAGCTTCTGCATTTCAGCCCAATTTACATTTATCTTGCCATTTCCTAATGGATCAGCAGAAAAAGGCTTTGTTCTGTTACAGAGTATCTCTTCCAAAAGAAATAATCTGGAAGTGACAAATCAAGGGAAAAAAAAAAAAAAAAAAAAAAAGACAAAAAAATTTCCCAGAAAAAAACCCAGATTCTTCAAACAGAAGGAACAACCTGAGAACACATCTTTGAGACCATAAAATAATACTTTGTTATCTGTTTATATAAAATAGCATTGCAGTAAATTACAACAGTTGTAAGAACAGCAAGCAACTGTACCTAAATTAAAAACAATTGTGAGATTGGTTAGTATTCACCAGCCACAGCAGACAGAATTGCATTTATATTTTTAAATTTTTGTATGATTTGTTACTGGTTTTGTGAAATTTTAGGTAATTCTTAAAGAAAAATGTGTAGGCCTCCACCAGTTATGCCTCAAGCAGTGTCTTCCCTGTGATGGCCTAAGTGGAAAAATGTTTCTCATTCTTATACTTCAGCCTTGATTTTAAGTTTTAATAATACTAAGCAAGCAGATCTTTTTAACTTTCTATTTTAAATGAAGCTCATTAATTAAGAAAACCAGCACCCTAATATAGCACGAAATATTGATCAATGCTGACCTTTAAGATTCTCAACTACTGTGATACAAGTTAATTTACAATTCTGCCTTAGTCAATGAAGTAAAAAGCACTTTTTTTTTTGCCTTCCACAGTTATATGCATTGTTATGAATATCCACAATCCATAACTGTTGTTTGAAATGCTCCCTACATACTTATATTCCTATGGCACTGGTTATTGCTACAGCAACACAGCTCGGAAAATCTTCGCATTAGGAGCACACTCAAAATCTTTCATTTGTGTAAGAATTTTTCTGCAGTGTCTTGAGAAAAAAACAACTTCTTCAAACTACCTTTCTCTTACACAGGAGTATTTTGTTTCAGCCCTCAAAGTCTATCTTTTTGTTCACCACCCTCACAGCTAAACTGCCTAATTCCAGTAACAACAGAAACACAGCAAGCTCTCCTTAATCTGCAAGGTTGCCACAAGGAAAACATATAAATTTTTCTTTAATGGTTCTTAATTTGTACTTTTCAATCTCATTAGGCCTTAAATGCCATGATATAAAAACTACACTTCTCAAAAATGCAATGACTCCCTTTCTAATTCTGCAGATGAATAAACTAACCACAAGGCCAAATTTGTGGAGGCGACTGGAAAAAAAAATAAAATCAAAACTAAACAAACAAATCCCACAAACAACAACAAAAAAACCCTAAGCAGAACAAAATAACAAAAACCAACCAACAATAAAAAAACTCCCACACTTAAACATTGCATGGATGCGCACTTATTAACCACATATTTTTTGGACTTAAAATCATCTTTCTTAAATCTCAACTAGTGATTCAGACATTATCACAAAGACAGACAAGAGCATGAGTCTCCTCCTTAGAGTTTTGTTCTCTAAGAACAGAGCAGCTGAGAAGAACAGAGTGGCTTTCAAAGCCTGCTGAATTTTGTTGCACAGCTCATGGAGCTAAACTAGGACCATACAAGAAATGTGCTATGTCAGGAATCTGTTTAAAACACTTCTGCACTTTTCAGTGTGGGACAGGTTATGAACATTTGAAGACTATTATGTATCTTCACATTTCCTAGTTTACCAAGAAGTAAAAGGAAAGCATAAAAAAAGGAGGAGAGAGGTATACACATCCAACCAAAAGATACAGACAAGGTCCTGTGAATGGGTCAGGGCAATCCCAAGCTGGGCAGAGAATGGTTTGAGAACAGCTCTTAGGAGAAGGACTTGTGGGTGTTCGTTGAGAAGCTCAATATGAGCTGGCAATGGGCACTTGCAGCCCAGAATGCCAACCATGTCCTGGGCTGCATCAAAACAAGTGGGCAGCAGGTCAAGGGAGGTGATTCTCTCCCCCTCTACTCTGCTCTTGTGAGATCCGACCTGGACTACTGTGTCTAGCTCGGGAGTCCCCAACACTGGCAGGACATGGATCTTTTGGAGTGAGTCCAGAGGAGGGCCTCAAAGATGATGAGCAGGGCTGGTGCGCCTCTCTCATGAAGACAGGCTGAGAGAGTTGGGGTTGTTCAGCTTGAAGAAGAGAGGGCTCCAGGGACACCTTACAGCAGCTTTCCAGTACATGTAGGGGGCCTACAGGAAAGCTGGAGAAGGATTGTTTAAAGCTGAGTGTAGTAATTGGACAAGGGAGAGCAGTTTCAAGCTGGGAGAGGCTAGATTCAGATTAGATACCAGGAAAAAATTCTTTCCTGTGAGGGTGGTGTGACACTGGAACAGGTTGCCCAGAGGGGTTGTGGATACCCCCCCTCCTGAAGTGTTCAAGGTTGGGGTGTAAGGGGCTTTGAGGAACCTGGTCTATACCATGGCAGGGGCGTGAGAACTAGATATTTAAGGTCTCTTGCAACCTAAACCATCCTGTAACACAACTTATTCTAAAACGGAGGCTGAGGAACTGTTTTCTAGTTCTATGAAAAAAGCTAATGCAGTACCTTATTAAGAAAAATACTGGTATTTTTGGTAAATTTGTACAGTAGTACTGATATGTTTCTAATAACATACTTCCAGTTTTACTAGCTGGTCAAGTTACATTAAAGTACAACACAGATGGACTGTATTATTTTAACTCTGTCTAAACACAGCTGTAATGATACTTTGATATCTATAATGAATGTTATTGATGCAGACAGCCTCTTTCAGAATATCATGAAATAAAGAATGGTTTCCAGTCTTTTTAACCCATGACACATGTGCTTCAAACTATCTGCTACCTCTCATGAATTACTCTGTATACAAAGTGCCAATTATGGTTGTTACATTTAAGAATTGGGAAAGTCAGTGTAAACATCTGGTTTAATTTTTGTTGGAAGAAGTTTCTGAAGAAGAATAGAACTACTTAACAAGAATATGAAATTTAAGCTAATTTTTATTAATTTCTTCAAGGATAGTTGTCTCACTGTAAAGAGAATTAGACTGCTATGTGGTAGACTCATAAGCAAAAGTGAAGAATAATGAAGGAGCAGACATCTTTATCATTTCGAGAGCATTGTTGAAAATGTGCAAGTAAACCTAAATTCTGAAAACTGGAAGAGTGCAAAAACCATCTTTGGAAAACCTTAGATGTGGTTGAATGAGTAAGCTGTTCATTTAGCTCAGTTCATCTCTTGAAATAAACTACAAAACACTTAGCTGCTGAAATGCTTTCAGAGCGGAGAAACTGCTGAAATTTCCAGCTTCTCGAAAGAACCACCTGAAACAGGACTTAAGCTTTGTTCCTCCTGCCTGCCTCTTGTCTTTGCATCATACCTTTCCTTTCTGCCTATTGTGGAGATTCCCACTCAGCTGATCATCCTGTTTTCCTTGGAAGAGCTCTCGAGGAGTGTTCAGCAGCTCTGCCTTGCATGTTCCAGCACCGCAGGAAAGCAAATGTCTGCTTGGGCTTCACCAGGGCCAGAGGGAAAGCAGGGTGTGTGTGTGTGTGTGTGTGTGTGTGTGTGTGTCTGTTTTACCACCCCAGATGTTCCCAGATGTTTTTCAGTTCAGCTGAGTGTTTGGCTTGCAGTTCTTATGAAAGGTCCAAGCTGCTGCTTAGTGCTAAAAGAGTGGGGGGAGGATTACTTCCTCTAGAAATGTAAAAAGCTGATCCAGCTGCATCCAGGCTGAGGGTGATAGAAAGCCCTGGCCACCAAGGTAGTACACTTCAATTTTATTTTTTTCTTTCTCTCTCTCTCTCTCTCTGTTAAGCAGTGCTGCAAATAAAAGCTTCCTGTTGCACACTTTCTAGAGCTGCAGCAGCTACATAAGTTTTATGTTTCTGCTGGGAGAAAAGAAAGCCATCTGTGAACCATCTAATGTTTCTAAGTATGTTTCTCAACAGAAGTGTAAAGGAGCTGCTGAAGGAAGCTTTAAGGTGTGAAAGGAAAGCTGGGATGCACCTGAGCAAATGGTAAGGTTTGGGACAGTGTATTGAAACAGGAAAGCTCAGGAATTTTAAAAGTATCTGCAAAACACTTCTTATGAAACAGAAGTGAAAGCTGTGTATGGTGTTAATTCTTAACAAGCTGACACTTCAAGGGGGAAAAAATGTTCACATGACCCAAAGATACTTACATATGTAAGTGACTGAACTATAAAAAGAAAAAAAAAAAAGGTTATAAGTTACACTGACCCTCCAAACCATCCTCAGAGGCATTTTCAGGTCAAGCCTAGTCTCCTGCTTTTTCCTGATGCTATCTCATATAAACTCATTTATAATATCAAGCTTCATTTAAAACACATTCCAAATAGTATGAAAAGATCTTTTTCCAACTTGTACATCAGAGAACATTATATCATGATTCAAATGAGGCCAGTGTTACATGTGTGAGCAGAAAAGAGCTCTGAGACATGCAAAGATGGTTTACAGAAAGAAAAAGAGAGGGGGAAGGGGGGGAGGGGGCAGAAGGGAGGAGGAAGAGAGGCCTGTGTCTATGCAAAGAACAATATTTTAGACTCATGAATTTGGGTTCAGACAGATGAACTTGGACAAATCTAGCAGGAATGGTTTAACCTATCACCACCCCTAACTCCACACATTATCATTCTGTAGAGGCCACCACAACAGGCATGAAACGTGACTTGGTTGCTCCAGTTCACAGTGACACCATCATCTCAGCAAGAAGGATACACTCCTCAGATGATCTGACAAGACTGACATTGCCCAGTTGCTTATGTTGCCGTGTGTTCTGTTCATCTCTTTATTTCAATTGGCTGACCTGAGTAATTTGAATTCTCTTCAAAAATCTAAGCCCAAGTGAGACATCCCAAGGCCTTTATTGTCTGAGAGTATTTTGAAGAAAAACATATAATTAATATTGAGAAAAAATAGGTATTGCAAATACTTAACAAAAATAGATTTTTCTCAGAAAGAAACCAGAAAGAGACTTACTCCTTAATTCTCTGTGACCACTGTCCTACTGTCAGAGAGTCTGAGTATCCCAATTTTATATAATTTCTAAGTTCATGTTTTATCTGCAGAAAGACTATTCCAGTGTAAAGACTTCTAATTTCTCATTGCTTCTAATTTCTACCCAATTTCCTATAAAGATCACAAAAATGTAAAGAAAATCTGTAGCTAACAGAGATGATTTCTCCACGCTTTTAAATACAGTTGTCAAATACAGAATTATGTTTTTAGGAAAAAAATCAGAAAGAAAATTAGATTTGTTGCATGATTTGCATTTTTCATGTCTCTACTAATGCATGGCATTACATTAAAAACAAAGTTAAGGAAAAGTGTTAATTTAAGCAGAAATAAAAACCAATTTAATTTAAAAAACCAAAACCAAAAATTCAGTTGGAAGATTCAAAATAAGATGTAAAAGATGTTAGCAAGCTCCATGGTATTTCATTCTACCTTGAAATAACTTGTGTGATGTACCTAATGAGATTAGGTACATCTTATTTTTCTCCAAGAGAGAGAAAAATTTTAAAAAGTGAATGTGACCTAGAATATGTTTATCGTGTTCAAATATTTGGAATCATTCTGCTGTCAGTAATGCTGTGTCCCAGCTAAAAGCTATTTATCTCCTTAGTTTTTATCAACTCCTCTACGGTGCTGGAGTGTCAAAACCTACAAGTAGGATCCTAAATGACTACTACTAAAGCATTTAATATGCAGTTCATCATAATGCACAAAATCTTAAATAATTCTAATAGCACACAGAAATCACTGATCCAATCTACTAGGTAGATTTATTTATGCAACCTAGAAATAACTGAATTTTTTTTAGGTAAAAATAAATCTGAATTTTATCCCATTGTCATAGATATGAAAAACTACAAACTTTTTCTTCACTGTGAGGGTGGTGAGACACTGGCAGAGATTGCCTAGAGAAGGTGTGGATGCCCTCTCCCTGGAAGTGTTCAAGGCCAGGCTGGATGGGGCTTTGAGCAGCCTGGTCTGGTGGGAGGTGTCCCTGCCCATGGCAGGGGGGTTGGAACCGGGTGATGAACTTTAAGATCCCTTCCAACCCCAACCATTCTACGACTTTATGATTTTATTTTACTCTGCATTGAAAGTGCAGATATAAAGTGAAAAAGTAGTAATGATTTGGCTGGATGATACATTTGAAGTAAAGCAGATTTTGCATGCAAAATTAGTTTCAGAATGTCTTGTAATTCACATTGTACTTCTCAGGCTACAAGCACTGTTAGAAAAGACAGCACTGCAAGTATTAACATGTTTAGTGTGTGTTTGACTGTACCAATTTCTCTCAGCTGCAAAATATCTTCCCAGACACCTCATCTTTTATTCCCTTTTCCCTTCTCTCCTTCTCTTATGCATACATTTGTGCACCCAATGATGACAAAATATTGAAGGTCCTCTTCTTCTCCCAGGACAAAACCTATTTGTCACTAAATTAAATCTTTAAACAAAAAGAAAGTGGGAAGAAAAAAAGAAAATGAGAGGGTGGGAACCTTCCTGTTCTTAGCACCACAAGAAAATAAATATATCTTTGAAGATCTTTTTCATACTTAATTGCTTCCTTGAAGTATATATCTGGAAATAAGTCAAATAATAACCACTAAGAGGAGTAAAACATGTTGGTCAATACACTGAACAAAAAGCAGTTATTACTTAAGCCAGAACAACAAACTCATCACAGGCAATCATGCAGCAAGGACACTGCTTTTGTAGGCAGTAATATGTGAAGGCTGCTCACTTGGATCAAAGAATCCTGCTTCCAGCTCAGACCTTTCCCCAGCCCTTCCTTGCAAGGCTGATAGCATCCACAAACCAAATTATACCTTCATTTTCCTCAATAAGACAGGCTCAAGATCTAGCAACTATATAGCTCAGAAAGAGAGTCTGCATCACACCTGTGTCCCCCATTTCCTTTCATCCCAGTCTTCTTCAGTGAAGGCTAAGAATTGTAGGAAAACACATGGCTGCAGGTGATGGGCTGCTTTTCACAGCTCCCATTGCCATCCAGCCTGTCATTTTGCAGCTGAAAATCTGGTAATAAACATCCTACTTCTGTCAGAGAAGTACAGCCAGAGGAAGGGAAAGTTACAATGATGGCACAGAGGAGCCAGTACCCAGCAGGAATGACTTAGCATCCTTCCAGTGGGGTGTGTTTCGCTTTCCAAAACTTCCAGACATCCATCCCCCCTTCCACAGCTGTCCTCAACTCATCAAGTAGATACTGGAAATTCATTAGGTTAAAAGTTTAACACCTCATTATCACCAATCCCTTCATTATGTATTACTCATAGAATTTTTAATCTGTGGGTATTGTTCAGACTAGTTTTATTTTTCTCTTCCAGTATTTCTCTGTTTATGTGTCATCTAATGTAAGGGTTGCAGTGGTAATTGCTACCCTTCTGGGGAAATGTTTGGTAATCACCCCAGTAAACCTCTCATAACATCCAGAGTACAGCTTAGAGTTAGCTCCAGGCAGCCTTTACATATACAAATACATTTTTGTATAGCTAAACTAATGCGACTATAAGACAAGTCACACACTCAAAACTGCCATGTCCTCAGCTTCTTTTCTACAAAAAAAGTTTTGTCCTTACAAGGGAGCTGGAATTTATTTCTAGGCTGTCAGCTACTGTAAAGCAGAAGCCTTTCTGCCTAGGGAACAGGGGATGATCCCATTGTCAAACCAAACCTAAAATCAGGCTAAGGCACGACACTGTCCACACTGCATAACCACTTGTACTCCCTAGGAAGAAAAAAAAAAACCCACATGAGCAAAACTCAAACATAATACAAACAGAAAACCAGAGGAAAAAAGGGAAGAAAAAAACCAACCAAAAAAAAAACCCACCAACAATTATTTCTCCTGGAGTGAAGTTAGTCCAGTGTCTTGTGCCCATCTATCATCTCACTACTTGTTTTTTGTGATTATGGCTATAATATGCAGCAAAAAAGAGGCCAGACAGCAAGGCAGAAAAATTTGCTGAGGGCATAAAAATTTAAATTATTTATTTTAATTAATTACTCAGTTTTTAAAGATGATTGAAGTCTTCTGAAGTGAGCAAACACTATTAAGGACCAAATTCAGCATCACAATTAGGCAGTACTTTATCACACCAAATATATCCAGACGAACTACTTACAAAAAAGGATTTAATCAATAAATGACAATATAATGCCCACCACACTGAATAATCTGAAAAGCAACACATGTAAACACATCTTCTTTTTTTTAGAGAAATAACCTTCTGAAATTGGAAAACAGAAATTAAAGTAAGGAACTGACAGTAAATGAGGTACAGTTCCTCCCAGGCAAAAAAATATTATCAAAGCAGCACAAAAGTGGAACCTTAATGAAAAGTTTCAAAAGCAAGTAATAGCCACATAATAAAAATAATAGATATGTAAAATTGTAGAGAATGTGAAATGTTACAGCATCATGAGGAAGGCAAAAGCCATAAAAGGATAGCAGTGAAAACAGCAGAATTGAAAGCCTGAAACTGAAAATATTGAAAATGTGTTAGCCTCTGTGAAATCAAGATGAAAAAACACAATTTAAAGACCACTTGTAGTTTACTCTTGTCTTAAATTAACACAGGCAAATGGAATATTTCCTCAATTAAGTGTATACAAACTCTGAAAAAAAACCAAAACAAAACCAAACACCCCCTAAAAAATAGTAAAGTTTAATGAAAAAAAAATTTTTAGAAAGAAGTTGAAAATAAAGTGCTTAAAAACAAACCTATTTACTGCAGAACTATATTCTTGAAAGTCAAATAAGAAAAATGTAGGTGCACAAAGCTGCACCAAGGCAAAATTCAGAGTGATTAGACCCCAGATTGAAACCCACTTCTGGTTTCTCTGCTTTCCAGTTGGTTGCCAACTAATCGTAAAGGTATCTAAACAATACAGCCTCTGATCTGAAGCCCTGGAACAGTAACTAAAGGCCCATAGAGTGCTTCAGGTCTGTGCAGCAGCCTTGTTGACACCAGCTCCCTTGCTGGTATATCATTCATGCCATAGCTTGAATGGGTTTCAGAAACTGGGAGTTGCCCTGCTTCATTTTGCTGAAACAGTAGTGTGGTTACCATGCCCAAGTACACTAACAAGATCATAATTCTGTAAATGCAGCTCTATCTCTCTCCCTGACTTGAGGACTTTTATATTGAAGTGTGTGTGAAGTGGACCTGGATAAAATGCAGAAGCTGACCTGGGAGCAAGTACAGGATGTCCAAAGTACAGGTGTCCCAGCTGAACACCAAGCAGAGAATTTATCTCCTAATGCAGTTGTCTAGGTTCCCTCTGCAGTCAAGAAGGGGCTAGCAAAGACATCCAGAGACAGCAACTCACTCATCCTGCAGCAGGCATTTGGTGGAATGAATCAGTGCTGAGTACCTGACTCCATCATTAGCTATGGTTGGGTTTCAACACCAGCCTAAAATGAACATCTTGCTAGCACTTACAGTGCCACCCAGAGCCACACCATACTTTAATTGCTCTTGGATTCACCCACTCGTGTCCAGAGAAAGCCACCTTCCTTCTTATACTCCAGTAGTGATATATTTGGAGGGAAGAAGTCCCTCATCCAAGCTCTGCACAGCAACAGCTGCATGACAATAAGAGATGAAGAATAAAGGTGGGACCCCTTTAAGATGAGAAATGCAGCAAGCACTGAAATGTTCCCACTACTTTGTTAAGAAAAAAAATGCATCAGCTGCTTTCAAAGTTCCTCCCAAAGGAGGCCTGTATTTCCATAGCTCTTTGTTAGACAGATGACAAACACTTCACGGGGCACCAGGGCTGTAAGTCCCAGGCAGATTCCTCTAAGAGGAGAGGTCAAGTCCCAAAATGCACAAGACTTCTACATACTACATACAACCTCTTCCTAATACATTCTGTGGACTGGCTGTAGGTGGGATACAAAAATATTCAATACTACATACCCATTTAAGTACCAAAATGCTTAGTGGACCTGGGCCTAGACACATAACTGCCTGAAGAACCCAGCTATAAGTCTTGTCTGGTATTACTACCTTTCCCTTTCTCTGTATTGCAATTGCACCCATATAACAACATAAACTTTTCATATTTCCAGCTCCTTCTCATAATTTTTACATAAAGATTTAAGTTAAAATATCATGCATTTGTTCCCAAGAGCAGGAAGGTCAACTTGTACCAAATATATAACTCAAGTCATTCATCAGGTATCACTTCCTTCCCCTTAGCATTAATATGTTCAGTTATGCTTCCCTTTGCTGAAGTATTGCCATTTTGAAACTTATCTAAATATATATTTTAATAAACAGGGAACAATACCATATGCCAGGTTGCAATGAGTAACACACTAATCAGAGGCAAAATCATTTCAGGAATGAAAGCAAAACCAAAGTCCTCAGCATTCTGTTCTTGAATTCATTGAAAGAACACTTGAAAAGTGCACTGTACTTGTCAAAAATGAAAACATCTAGAGGTTATGTGGTTAGAAAGTGGCATCTGTACCAGAATCAGCTCACTCTTCTATCTGAAAAATTAAATCCCAAAAGAGGCGTGCCCAAATTGAGGCACGCAGGAGTATAGGCAGCAGCATTCAACAAAAACAGACTTTTATCTATTTTTATATCTTTATGTAATACATGATAAATATTTATACAATTTCTTTTATTAATGTGTGTATCTATACACACACAGCTATATACACATACATTTATACACAGTAAAAGCAGCTCTTCTGAATCTGTTAGGGCCCCATCAGTAACAAATGTTGCCAGAAGCTCCAGAATGAGCCAGCCATGCAGCCAGGACTGGTGCTTAGCAACAATACATGCTGGATGTATTACAGGAGAAATGTATTGTGTAAGTTAAATAGGACTGGAAACCTCACCCAGGTTGGTAGACATGAGTGATCTGTGACTGACCAGCTGTAGAAAGAGATTGAAGGAAAGAGGAAAAAAAAAAATAGAGATATAAAATATATAATTGCTTAAATGATGAGAAGCCAGAGAGTCAACTGTAAACACAAATTAACATTTTAAAAATGGTGACTAAAAAGACAATATCTCAGTACTGACAGACCTTTAACAAAAGCCCCTATCCTTTTAAAGAACAGTTTGAGAAGATGCTGGAAAGCAAGCAGACAGGAACTGACAGTGTTTGCACTGTAAGGCTACAAGAATTAAGAGATACCAAGGAATAGCAGGAATGCATCGTGCTCCTCTACTGAAGGTACTCATCTAGCCTGCTCTGATAGTAGGTTGAGATCATTTAGTCCACAAATAATTACAGCTTCTGGAGATTCCATGCAAGAGGGCTTTATGAGGGGAAGTTCTCACCTTCCTCACCTTTACCCATTCCTGTTAACACAGAGAAAGGTAAGGGCACATTCTATCAGGCAATCAGTGTTCCACAGTCCCTTGCAGAAACTTCATGACACAGAACAGCAACAGATTTTTCAATACAAATGTAAAGCTCCTGTTCCATCCTTTGCTATTGTTGGACAAACTCAACATCCCTCTAGCAGAGAACTTCACTACCTTCACAATCGCATGCATTGCCCCTTAACAAATCCTAGCAAAAAAAGAAAAATAGCATGGACAGCAAATGTGAAGACAAAGGTTGACTCCTTTCAATTCAGCTTTGCTATAGAAATGCAGTGATACATATCTCCAAACCATACTATTTTAGATTATTTAAAAACCCTTACAGCCATCTAGCCTGACATTACAGACACCAAATTCTGCATGTATGGAATATTTCCTTTGCAACGAGAAGGATGATTGGAGCAGGGGCTACTGAGACTTCAAGATACGTCATTATAGGCTATTTTCATACCAGAAAAAATATAACATATTGCTTGGTTTGCCAAATCAGATTCCCATCCTGTCTTCTATAAACAAAGTTTTTCTTGTAACTTCTCATAACTTTCAAATCCATCAGTTTTTCAGCAATTGCTGAAACTTAGCTACTTTTGTAGAATTTTAATGTACATACAGTTAGGTCTTCCCTCACCATTTCAGGTGATCAGCCTTTGTCTTGAGCCAGAAGTAGCAAATTACTCTAGTACTAGGAGAAAAACAGAAACAGAGTCTTACAGGAAAAATAAGAAACTATTTGTTAGAAAACAAACAAACCAAAATCCCAACCTTGCCAACAATCAATATTGTAGAAGAATGCACTACATCACATTTTTAAAATCTCTTACTAGTCTGCAATACTGTTAGGCAGCCTAAGTTAGTTACAATAACGTGATCAAAATATATTACAAGTTTTTATGTAATATTATTCCTTTGCACCATGCATTAATTAACTAAAACTATGACCTATTACACAGTTTTGTACAAGCACATGATGAAGAATCCTCCAACACACATAATCACTGGGGCAAGATGAACTTCTGTAACAATGTTAACTTTGAGTTTCATAGGAATAAAACCATATTATAAATCTATCTTTTCTGAGAATTCATAAAATTTATAACTACATAGATCTGCAGTATAAAAACAGTGACACAGTATCTTTTTAAATCTGACACACTTCACTGTGAACCATAATTACTGCTCAGTGCCATGAGCAATGTAAAGTCATGTTTAGTGGCCCTCACAAATTGAGTTTGATAAGCAATATATGTTCATATTTCCATGATGAGCTAAATTAAAAGCAAACTATTACTTGACAAGACAAGAGAAGCTGATCATGGCTTACAGCTTCAGGATATTAATTTTTTTGAAAACCCAGGGAAGACTGTCCAAGACATCAAATATCTTGTAAAACACTACCATATTCTCCTAAATTGAACAAATTCAAGTTTGGCCACTTCTTTCCAAATTCTGTTGGTATTAGAAGGAGCTTAGTTTTCCTCATTCAGGCAAATCTGGGTTTAGAAATTTCAAGGAAACACAAAAAAAAAAAAAATTAGAGAAGTAAATTTATAGATCAATAAAGGCATGAACTGTAAAGAATTTTTATTCTTGATGATGGAAAGACACCTAACAAACATCCTTTCAAATTAACAAAGAAAGATATTCCTATCTGACCACACAATAAAAGCTTAAGCATCTTTGTTTGCCATGTTTAAACCTATCTATATCTGAGCAAACTTAATGGGTGTGCAGCTTTGCCCATACTATGCACTTTCTAAAGCAATGAAAGTGCTTTATTATATGCCAGCACTTAAAGTTGAGAACAGAAGTCACAAAGTTTCACTAATAAAATCAACCATGAGAGAAGAGATATAAAGACAATTGTCTTTCTACTTTGCAGTTGAACCTTTAAATCCAATGTCTCACCATTGAAAAAGGAACAGACTGTTTTTAGGAAATAAGAAATTGCCTTCATGTGGTATTACCAAGCTGAGTAAAAATGCATGCACTGAAGTAAAAAGCAGGTGTATATATGGCAGAAATCAGCAATTATCAACAACAGCGGGGATTCAGGTTCCACAGCCAGCTTCATGAACTGACTTGTGTGGTCAGCAGACAAGTCACTCACTTGCTGGAGCTGCAAGCAGACAGCTTTAGACACAGTTGCACAAATCCAGTCCCCAAAAAGCTGCTCTAAATTGCTGAATTAGACATCAGACTCCTTGAGCCTAGGGACACTGAGCAGCACATACAGAGGATGAGCTCAGCCTGAGGTTATCACTAAAAACTAGAAAGTTCTTTTTGCTGAGCAGCTAATATCCATTAGGCAAGGCACTGGGAAAGCAACAACATTTATCCACGGGCACCTGGTAAATCCCCACATGGTATCACCTGAGGGAGCAGGGGTAGGTTTGGGTGCAGAGGATGTTGAAGGGCTACAAGCTGCCTGCACACTCTGACCATAATTCCCTGCAGGGTCTGGAGGTCACACAGGAGTAGTGGAAGTTGTCTGCAACTGATCCATGAGACAGGACCGATCAGGAACCAGCGGCAATCATAATACAGACGTGGTCCCCACAAACACATCACAGCAGGCAAGCAGAGGTGGGCTGGTGAAAGCACAGTGTTTCACCACCTGACACCAGCCACCAGACAAGGTTAAGGCAGCAAATCAAGTCCAATATAAAACTATTAAATCCAAGCAAAAATCTGAGAACAGCAGAAGACAGACTTACCTATACCAGTGCTCAGGCACAAACCACAGTCCCAGGCTGAGATGAAATGGGGCTCCTGGGCTGCTGGGCTCAGGGTGTAGGCAAAGAGCCAGGTGAGGCTTGTTGGGGCCATTAAGATCTCTTAGTGCTCACAGCACCCTGACACACATCACATGTGCATAGGAAAGCAGACAAATATAAAATAAAATTCCCTACATTCCACAAAACTTTAATGCTTCTGAACTATGGTTCAGTCCCTTCTTTGCTTGACCGTGAAATAGTGGGGACATTACTTAAAGACATCTCCCCACAGCTTCTAAAGACTCTTCTGATTTACAGATTCTGCTATTTAGATTCTTGCACTTCTGCTCCACCATACCATATGGCACAGATGTACAATCTAGACTGAGTTTGCAGAGAACTTATAAAATAGAAAATATCTGAGTTGGTTCTCAAAATCAATGGAGTATGAGACCTAGGTTTCTTCAGAGACATGTTTAAATTGCAAATGCACGATCATTTAATTGATACACCTATTTTTGCTATGTAAAAATGCATAGTGCATCTACAGAGCAAAGATACAAAGAAGAATTACAATGATAGGCACTGATAAAAAACAGTCAAGTGGAACAGCCACTATCCACACTGAACAGTTTTCAAATTGGTTGGCATGTCTTGCCACTAAACCACTGATTACATAACTTAAGAAAACCCACAGGAACAATAGATTTTATTTATAGAATTTATAGATGACTTGCATGCAATCAATATTTTAATTCTCTCTTCCCTGCGTCCTTCTTCCTTGTTCCCCAAAAAGCTATAAAGATATGGATGGTTGGTCAAAGGCAAGACCCTGTGGCTTCTGAAGGCCTGAGTGGTAAACAACCACATCACGCTTAAGAGTGCAGAATGATGAGCAAATATTATGATAATGGTGGAGACCTCTGAAATAAGTGAAATTTTGTGTTGTAAGAGCATAGTTTAAACTGATACATGGTTACTCAGCTGTTTTTTCTAGACAACCAAAATTTACTTTACTGTTTTATATGTGCACCATCCAATCTCTTCTTTTATACTTTAAGTACATATAGAGATTAACAGATCTTAAATATTATAGGTATTTACATTTATTATATAAGCAAAATATATCTAAGTGTTACCAATTTGAAGGCTCTCATCTACCCAGATATTTGAGGTTTAATACAAAAAACCTAAATTCAGTGAAAATTGATGACTGAAAATTATGACAAGTATTTCACCGATTTCTAGACCATTAAAGTATGTGAAAAAATATTCCAAGAGATGAGCAGAACTGACACAAATTAACACAAAGACTAACACAAAAATAATTGTACTGTCATGGCATATTTTACACAAGAGAGTGGGCTCCCATATGCCAATTCTTTCCTTCCTTATCAAATTCTTCTGTTTGAAACAGACAAAAGCATACAAGATTTTGAATAGACAACTAAAGATGTGTTCAGCTAGTTGCTAACTCAGAAATGTCAGTTACTGAAAGCAGACAATATTTCAGAGTAAATCCAAAACCACCTAGTCTTGATCAAACTTGATTGATTTAATAACCTGAACTTTAAGAAAATTCATGAAGGCACATTGAGCCACTGGTCTATGCTGAACCTGTAATGAAGATATTAACCTCCAGAAAAAAGCTCCTTGGCAAAGATGGAATGGAATAAATTACTGTTACTATTTTTTCAAGAGAATAACATGCTGTCTTATTATGTGGCCAGGTCAGAGGAGCAAAGCTACAGCCCTGACTACTCTTTCCCCTTTGTGACACCTAGACGCTCTGCAAATGCAAAGGTTATAATTAAGCCTAAGCTCTGCTAAAATAGTGAAAGAAAACCTTTCCTTGTATTTCCTTTCCTTGCCCCTGTACTCAGCCCTGGTGAGGCCACACCTCGAGTACTGTGTCCAGTTCTGGGCCTCCCAGTTCAGGAAGGATATCAAGGTCCTGGAGCAGGTCCAAAGGAGGGCAACCAGGCTGGTGAAGGGACTCGAGCACAGACCCTATAAGGAGAGGCTGAGGGAGCTGGGGCTGTTCAGCCTGGAGAAGAGGAGGCTCCGAGGAGACCTCATCGCTGTCTACAACTACCTGAAAGGAGGGTGTAGCCAGGTGGGGGTTGGTCTCTTTTCCCAGACGACTTTCAACAAGACAAGAGGGCACGGTCTTAAGTTGTGCCAGGGGAAGTTTAGGTTAGATATTAGAAAGAATTTCTTTACGCAGAGGGTGATCAGACATTGGAATGGGCTGCCCAGGGAAGTAGTGGATTCTCCATCCCTGGAGATATTTAAAAAGAGACTGGATGTGGCACTCAGTGCCATGGTCTAGCAACCGCAACGGTGGTAAAAGGGTTGGACTCGATGATCTCTGAGGTCCCTTCCAACCCAGCCAATTCTATGATTCTATGATTCTATATAAGGAAGAGCTCTGATTCAGCCCCACATACCAAGATAAAAATATGTTTTTAAAAATAAAAACAAACAAACAAAAAAACCCTTGTTCCTCTACATAGCAATGTCAACACAAGTATGGTAGAATTAGGGAGTTGGTTTGCAGCTCCATATATAGTTGAGCTGTGGAATAAAAGTGTTACCACAGATGAATAATCCACACAGCAATAACTGTGGAAAATTTTGTCAAGGTTAAAAATATTGCAGAGAAAATTCAAATTTTCAGTAAAATGTCTTGAAGATACCATTTTAAAACCAGCCTATATCATAAGGAAGGTTTAAAGAGGACGAATGTGACTATTCCACTGCCTCCTGTTCAGCAGTTCAAAGTTCTCATTGAAGAGGTTTGTGAGAACCAAAGTAAATCTGTTGAGTTCACAGATACAAACATTTCACAAGTCTTCTGCACCTGTCAGCTTCCCATCCCTTGTGCTTTCCAAGATCCCATCTTAACTCCTCTGTAGCTTCAGAATAGCTCTTCTGTGATACATGGGGCACCCCAGAAGTCTCTATAAGGTAGCTTGACACTGCTTACAACAGACACATAGGGCAGTGTCCTGTGAGATTGCAGACAAACACAACTGGCTGGTTACTGTACTGTGCTTCTTGAAGGGAATGAAACACTAAATACAACCTAAAACTCACAGTTTCTGTTCACAATATCTACAGTGTCACAGGTTAATGCTGGGTCGGTAGTTAACCAAATGACAGATGCTCTCTATTAATCCCCCTCCCCTCCCTAATAAAGAGAGAATAAGGGAGAGAGACTTATTGGTTGGAAACTAAACTACACAACTTTTATGAAACAGCAACGATAAAAAGGAAAAAATTAATAAATATATACAATTATACAGAAAACCGGTACCATGTTTCCCCCACCTCCCCCCCAGTAACTCTCATGTCACCACCGAGGCTGCAGGGCAGCCCTGGGAAAGTCCAGGCTGGACTCCTTGAGTCGGCAGCAGTCGGGAACCGGAGGCAGGAACACACAGATATGGGCTGGCACGGATCAGGACCACAGGCAGAGGAACTGATGGAATCCTCCCAGGATGCCAAAGCAATCAGGAACAGGTGAGGAAGGGGAAGAAGGTGAAGAAGGGCAAGAACCAGGGCAAGAAGGGGTTTGGCCCTCATGATCCCTCAAATTTATACCGAATATGACATGCATGGGATAGAATACTCTGTCTGGTCAGTTTTGGTCATTTATCTTGTCCACTCTTCCCTAAAGGAGGGTTGCAGGTGTGACCTCCTTACTCCTTTTCTCTTTCTAGAGCACAAGATGCTCTCTACAATTACCTGAAAGGAGGTTGTAGCCGGGTGGGGGTTGCTCTCTTTTCCCAGACAACTTTCAACAAGACAAGAGGGCATGGTCTTAAGTTGTGCCAGGGGAAGTTTAGGTTAGATATTAGAAAGAATTTCTTTACGCAGAGAGTGATCCGTCATTGGAATGGGCTGCCCAGGGAAGTAGTGGATTCTCCGTCCCTGGAGATATTTAAAAAGAGACTGGATGTGGCACTCAGTGCCATGGTGTAGCAACCGCAACGGTGGTTCAAGGGTTGGACTCGATGATCTCTGAGGTCCCTTCCAACCCAGCCAATTCTATGATTCCTCAGAACCGAGCAGTGGCCTTGGTTCTGCAGACCATTCTCTAGCTGTAACTATAAACATTGAGCACTATCAGTCCCAGAAGGAAACACTGACTAAAAAACTTGCTGTTAATTTCAGCAAATGCAGCTCCTTACAAGAAACTTAGCTGAAAGCAAAATTACAAGACAGAAAATTAACTTTATCATGGCCCAAACCAGGACACTACAGCCTGATTTTACAGCAGAAAAATTAGATAAGCTTTCCTACAAAACAGAAAATCACAACCAAAAAAGAGATTCTGTAAACTGCTTAATCCATTCCTCTGACATAAAACCCAGAGAATTTGACCAGCCTATTTTTAAAGATACACAGTTATAGATAACTCCACAGCCTCTCTATACAAATCTCTTCAACATCTTCAATGTCCTAATAATTATGGAAAAACTACTAACATTTAATCCGATTTTTCCCCAATGAAATTTAGGCCCATTGCTACCCTGCCCTAACATAGTAAAATAGTTAATTCTCTTCATTCCAGCGTCTTTCAAATATTTGAAGGCTGTAACATCTTCCTCAATTTTCTTTTCACGAAACATTCTTGTTTATTCAGTCTCATGGTAGACTGTGTTTTATAGACTTTTGCTTCTCATTTCTTCCTTGGGTTTTTTCCAGTAGAAGTGGAGGTTTCCCAGACACTAATGCATTACCCTAGTAGAACCCCGGTCAGCTTTATTTAGACTGAAAGAGATTATTTCATTTTTCTAGGAGTTGTGCTTCTATTCATATAACCCAATATGCTATTTACCTCTGTTGCAAAGGACAGCATCATCATCTGCTCAAGATTTAATCTAAAATCTCCACAACATGCCTGCCAAACTGCTACACCATCATTTCCCCTTTTTTATTCATACAGTTTAAATTTTTAAACTGAAACAAGAAGCTGACACTATTACTTTTCCTCCTATTCCTTCAGTGAGAAGTTCAGGAAAAGTCTGAAGAGGAACTAGGGACAATACATATTCAAGTACATCAAGGTTGAACAAACCTGCATAGAAGTCTGGGCTATTAAATTCTGAAACTTCTGAGTGATACTTAGAGAAAGAAATCAGTAGCAGACATCTGGTAAGCAAAATACTAGATTTGGAGGAAATGGAAATTGTTTTAAAAGGTTGGAAAAGGAATAGAGCAGAACACTAAGTGGCCAAGAAATTTATTGAATATGGAAAACAGAAGAAGGCATCGAGGAAACTCTTACAAATTTAATTCCAGTCAAGATGAAAAAACTAACTGGGGAAGGAATTTGAGCCAGAGCAAGAATGGAGCAATTAAATTTAGTGTTTAGGAGGGGAAAAGGAATAAGGGGGGAAAAACCAAAAACGATGAACATAAAGAAGTCAAACTTCTGTGACTTACTGACATGAAAGATGAAAATGAAACACAGGAACAGTAAAAAAATTAAACCAAAACCAAAGTCAGAACACTATGAAGTGTGAAGGAGTAGCACAAACCTATATAGAAAAAAAACAAAAACAAAAACAAAACCAAGGCACAAAATATAGTGCAACTAACAGAGGACACCAAGGCTAGCAAGAAAAAACTGCATTAATGGTAACAGAAGAACAGTTATAACACGGGTCCATTAATCGAGACAGAAAACTACTGATGTATGGCACTGGAAAGCAGAAAGTTTAGTGAGGTATAAGGAAAAAGAGACATCATTCAGGATAAAAGAGCAATACAATAGTTTGGCTAAATTAAATATTCTCAAACTACCCAGGCTGGATGAATTTCATACAAAAATACTTTAAAACCTGGCTGAAGTACAATAATTAAATTACTATCTAGGACCTCAAGGGAAAATAAAATAGCAAATTACTAGGAAAAAAACCTATGGGTCATATCTTTTAAAAGGATGGAAGTAAAAATCTGGGGAACATTCAATTAAGATCAATTCCTAGAGGAGCATTAGAATAAAAAAATATCGTAAGTGCAAAGATAGAACAAAAAAAAATTATTGCTAAGACACATTCCTTGTAAGTCACATCAAACTGAAGTAATGTGCATCTTTGGCAGAATCATATGTTCTATGAATAATGTAAAGGCTGGAGAGTTTATAAAGATTTTGGCATGATCTCATGTTATACTTTTGTAAGGATGCAAGGAAACCAAGGTCAAAACATGCAAAGCTAGTAGTCACAGTACTGCTATGTAGTTAATAGGACTCAACACCAGTCTATGCAGTACTGTTGGTGATTTTCATTAATCATCTGAATAATGCAGCAGAACATCTATTGTAACTAAACTCAAAGACGTCAGCATGCTGGGTTGTAGGAAAGAATGGACTCAAAAGGATCTTAAGACAGAACTATGTAGTAGTGATTAATATCCAGTCATGCAGTGGAATTCCCGGGATAGTAATCCTCAGTAGGAGCATTCTTGCTGTGGTTATCTTTGAAGTATTTAGAGTATAACAACAGTGAAAGTGGAAGTCATGTTAGTTTTTGTTTTATCCAAACCATGATGGAAAGTGAAAACTTATAATGCAAAATATGTGAGATTTATGTTGTATTTCAGTCTGTTTCCAAAGTTAGTGGGTATAGCAACCCATGCTCTGCTGTAATGTACTGGGTCTATGAAGCACAATGAGGGGGAAGAAGAAATACAAGGTCACAGTAATCATTTAGAAATGGACCTGTCAGTCCTAAAGATCCAACTGATTCTCATTCACCTTTAGAAGTCTACTGAGCAGAAAACTGCACGTGAGCCAGCTGCCTAGAACACCTTTATAGACATTAAGCAGAAGCAAGCCCATCAAATACAGTTTATCTCATCCTAGGATACACACCTGACCTCTCACCCTGCTGCTGCACTCCTATCTCCCTGGACCATAAGGGAGACTACCAACTAGCTCACCAGGAAGCTCAAGTTAGAGAAGTATAGCCTTGACATGAGTATTTTGGCAGATATTCTGAAGCATACATGTTGTTGAACATTAGAGTGGTACCACAGTTCTTTTTTTTTCCTAAGTACATTACCACAAAACAAAGACATCAGTTTGCCCATTTCAGTCTAAATTCCATTGCCAGTTAGGCTGAAGCTGATACAAGAAGGTTATGCAGAGTCATAGTTACTAAGTATGAGCTTGTATTTTTCCACAGTAAACAGCCAAGATCCTGCCTTCTAACCTTTCTGTGGTTCCTCTGATTGCAAAGACACTGACTTCTATGCTGCTTTTAGATGGAATTCCCCATTTGTTCCATTTCCACCACAGATCTCAATCTCTGTCAGATGTTTCAGATGAGGGAATGTCCCTGTGGCTACTGCTCAAACTCCAGGCCAGGGATGTTGGAAGGGGTTTTGCCTGCTATTTCTGTAGCACTACACTCTCACTCACTAAGGTTTTGGCACTGATGAATATAGGGTGTGAGGTTCAGTGTTGTACAGAGAACTCAAAAAAGAGTATTCTTGCATTGTTCTGCTAGAACACATTCTCAGAAGAAACTTACTGCTGGATGACTATTGTCATGAGGTTGCAGAAATTTGTATGTTATAATTAAAATGGGTAGTAAAATAATTTAACAGCACCTTGGGGTGATCAGAATAAAACAGGTGTCACCTGCTGTCACAAAGGTATCTTCTTGTGTTACACCCATTGACTACTAGTAATGTTCAACCACCACTTTCCAAACAGACCTTTAAAAGCTCTATTACTGAATGAAATTCCCAAACTGGGAAACTTTTTTGACTCAGTAGTCAAGATACTATCCTTGTTCCTAGTTCATTGGTCATATTCATCTTTTAGGGAAAAAAAAAAGGAGAAAGAACAAAACCAAGATTACTTCTATTTCTTTAGGAAAAAAACAAACCAACCAAACAAAGAAAACAAAACAACCAAAAAAATCAAACCAAACTGTAAGAAATTAAGAAAAATAAAAAGAGATGATTAGGAAAACGCTGAGAAAGTATGATCTGTTATTATTTTAATCAATCAGTTGAACTATCACTAACAAAGGCATAAGATATACTGACTACAGTTCCTCTACCCAGTTATGGAAAGCACATTTCTTCCAATACCATCTGAATACATTCTGTAAAGTACTCGATTTCAGGACCATTTTTATGAGCACATTTTCCACAGGAAAGGGAATGTAGAATGTTCCAGGACACTACCAATTACATTGCTGACATTTCCTCTCCTTCCTTTAAGCTTTTACTGCCTTAGGTTTCTACCTTCATGTCTACTAGTGATGCTTTCATGAACTGCTTCTGGAACAATGCAGATCTGAACACAAAGAAAACTTAAACCTATTTCAGGAGTACAGGAATAAATCTGATTATTTAAGAATTAAAAATTCTACCAATGGAATCATTATATTGAATTTCTACAACAACAAATATGAAAGGAGTAAAAAGAGACTCATCTTAAAACTCAAATAAATATCCAAGCATCTTTTCTAAGAGATTTCCTTTGATCTTTCAAGTTCACAGATGCCAGGACCACTTCTTCGTGCACTCATCAGAACTTATTGTTAGATAACTCACCTAGCAATGCAATGAACAGCATTGAGAACAGCAACACCAGCTGCAAGGCAGGGGCTTCCTGCCCCACACACCTCTCCAGAACCAGGCAGGACACTGGTGCTGTAAAGCATTAACATTTTCTCTCACCTTCTGAAATTGGGCACAGTGAAAAACACAGGCATACTCTGGGAGGTGAAGTGAGTCATAGAATGCCTGCTGCTTTCTGCCTTTGTTGCAATGAAATAAAGGTCAGCAATATTATGAAGGTTTAATTTACACCCCAAACTGACTCACACGTCCTCTTGCCAAAGTTTTTTCATGCAGGTTTGTGTGCATATTTACTGTTGATAGTAAGTCAGTACACCCCACCTCTACAGAAGTGAGTGGTCAAATAACATCTAACATACATCTGTGTAAGTTAACAGTTCAAATGAGAACATGTTTACTCATATCTACCTCAGAAAAGTGAATAAAGGACCTTCTTTTCAGGCCATGATCAGTAATATCCTCCACGATGGGCAGGGAGCCTCAGGTCACAGAACAAAGCAATGTCTGTTTGGGTGGCTATTTCCTTCTACAAGAGGAGGCTGAGGGATCACCTATCATTTCTTAGAAAGGAAATCCTGAAACAAGTATTGTTCAGTCAATCATGAATACCAACTAGAAATTCCTGTGCCTGCTTGGAGAAAGTAAAGCCTACAAGTCAAGGAACCTTGCCAGGATATTGAGGTCAGGAGGCACAGAGAGGGTTCAGAGAAAGCGATAACAGTACTGCAATCAAAGCTAAGAGGTATGCCAATTTCCTGTTTTCTGTAGAGGATTTATCATTCAAAGACTAAAAATGAAAAAAAGGAAAGGCAGAACCAGGCAGAACCACTCCTCTTGGTGGTGATACTTAAGGATGGTTTTGAGCTGGAAGAAGATCAAAAACTTTTTATAGTGAATTGCATCACACCAGTCCCAATGAATAATGGCAAATATTGCCAAGAAGAATCTGTGTTAAACTGGGAGAAGTGCACAGACTAGAAGGGGATAATCAAATGCCAGAGAATACCAGTAGCTAAGGTTGTGTTTGCCCTGATGGTCTGAGATCCCACATTGTGGAGCGGTATGACAGTGCCACTTCAGGGCAGCCTGAAGCTTTAGGATGTGGGGCAGAACAAATCAGATTCTCAGTCTCCTGTAGACCTCACAGAGGCTTACAGGCCCCAGAGTCACTATATATAGGTTTAGAAATATGTCTGTAGTGACATAAAAATACTTACTAAGTACTTTTTGGTCCTAAAATGGGGATCCTAGAAATGAAATGTAAATGCAGGAAGTTGGATGGTACACTTCGGTGGCTGTCTGAATTTACATCCCCATTCTTACTGCTTAGATGCCTTCAAGGCTGACATGATATGGGAGCCTAGAAGTCACTCTGCCTCTGCAGGGTGCAGCTTGCCTGCCCCTGTCCCTTATGGAATAAGGACAGTGTCCTGCCTGTCAGGGTGGCATCAGACAGAGCTCCTCTTGCAAGGACAGTGTTCAGCTGATCGGGATGGCCACTGAAGGAGGGGATGCTCTTGCAAGAATAGGTCCCCATATATCAGGGTGGTTACCCAGATGAGCGTCTCTCCTTCAGAGAAGAGAATCCAGGTAGCTTATTGGAAGAAAATTCCACCCAAGCAAAATGCCCATTTTGTCAGGGTGGCTGTTTTGAGACAAATATTCTTTTCAGGATTGTACAGTATCAATCACACATGAGAAGAAAAGTTCACATTCCTGCAATTTGCTCTTTGTCTGCAGGCAGAATTCAGCTTTTCATAGGAATTACACATGCTAAGTTAATAATGTTGGGAAACTCCATACTCTAGTTTTTTGTGGGGTTTTTTTGGTTGGTTGGTTTTTTTGCTTTCATCAGTTTGGTAATGTCATGCAACTACAGCTCCTAAATGAAAAATGCTGTTGGAGTATGATACTCTACTGGACAGAAAGCCTCCATTCTTGCTCGCTAGCCTGTGAGCACATTCTTATTGTCTTGATAAATCTGAGGAAAACAGGTCAGACCCCACCTACACATAAACTTAAAATGGCTTTAAGATAGTTCTGCAAAGCCAAAGCAGAGTACATTGTGGATGCTTATTTGGCTTTGAAGTAACATGTTTTCATAGAAATACAGAATATTGTAGATTTGAGGTATGTAGTTCAAACACCTGCTCAAAGCAGGACTCATTAGATGTGGTTCCTCAGGCTGTGTTCCCATCAAGCCTTGAAATCCTCAACAGTGGAGATTCTACAATTTCCCAAGCAACCTGCTTATTCCTTTATTTGCTCACTTTCATGGTAAAAAAAAAAAAAAATTATGTCCTTTTCTAGTGAGAGTTTGTCATCAAAAGAAGTGTAACCATTAGGTCAAGGAAGGTGATTATCCCCCTCTACTCCACTCTCATGAAACCTCACCTGGAGTATTGTGCTCATCTCTGGGGTCTCCAGCATAAGAAGGACATGTAACTGCTGGGGTGAGTATAGAGGGCCATGAAGATGATCAGAGGGCTGGAGGACCTCACCTGTGAAGACAGGATGAGATTTGGTGTTGTTCAGTGTGGAGAACAGAAGGCTCCAGGGAGATCTTATAGCAGCAGTACCTGAAGGGGACCTGCAGGAAAGCTGGGGAGGGACTTTTACAAGAGCATGTAGTGAGAGGACAAGGGGGAATGGCTTTGAGAGCCTTTGCATATCATCTCATTACTGTGCCTCACCAAGAGCAATCTGGCTCCATCTTTTCTGTATCCTCCAATCAGACAGTTGTAGACAGCAGTAAGAACTCTCCTGAACTTTCCCTTCCTAGTCCTGTCCTCATATGCCATGCACATCACTTCCCCGGCCCTTCCATGGATTCATTCCCATATGTCAGTGGTGAAAACAAAGCATGGATACCATATTCCAGCTGCAGTCTGAGAAGTGCCACACAGGGAAGATCACTTCCAGAGAGCTGCTGGCTATATTCATGCTAATACAACCCAAGAAGTAGCTGGCCTTGGATAATTTAATTGGTTGCCCTTTTTCTTTTAGTTCTACTTTAAATATATAGTTCACTGAAATTTAAAATAAGCCAGTGAAAAACTGAAATTATGCCATGCACAAGGCTTTGTCGGCTTGTCTTGAACCAGAAACTGGTTCAGTTTCTGCACATACACCTGGCTTCTGCTTGTAAGCAAGAGCTGTGTTAATTTAACTAGCACAGCTTTCCTCCTACTCTGTGGGCACAAATCAGCAAAAGAGCATTTAATTGACTGAAGCCATTTTCATACAACTGTCAGTAGAGTGAATCATTACTTACATTTGGGTAAATGAGAGTTAAGTTCTCAGAGCTGCCAAATAGAAATTAAATTTACAGTAATAAACGCAGAACATACTGGTAATCATCACCAACCCATACAATATGCCTTAGTGTGAAGGTGCTAAGCATTTTCAAACTACTGATACCTTTCAAACTGGTAGGACATTGCAATACAATGACTTTTTTCATAATCTGTTTTTTCACAGGAAAAGGTAAAATATCACAACTTTTTGCATAATATTAATTTACTTCTTTGATTTAGGTAAGGCATAATAGATATGATCTCTCAAAGAGCAGGAATTTTTTTTTCTGAAATTACCTTAATAAAAACAAAGGCAGTAAATTGTTACACAGAACATTCTAAAATGACAGAGTATTAATTCAGAGTAATAGTTCCTATAAGCATTACTGAATTATACATTTTAAATAACAGTTTTCAAAAATGGGACTGGGTATATTATAAAATTGAAAATAAATTTCATGAAACCTATTCTTAGTATTTTCTATGAAATGATTTGTGTGAATTATTTAGCATTTTCATTAACGTTGTCTGGAAATGTATGATTTTATCTAACTCATGTCTTGAGATTCTTGTAATGTTAAAGGACCTAGTTCTGCAAGCCTTCCTGCATAGGCACACCACTATAAGCACATATATACATTTCTAGAACTCAGGAGATTCAGTACTGAATTACAAAATAATGTTAAATGTCAGCACCATTTGAATCTCATTATTAATACATTTCTCCTTTACAAATATTATAAATTTATTCTTTTGTATTACATCTTTATAAAACCACAAACTCATAAAATGTTGCCCCATTTTCCTGCTCTTCCAGAAGCATATAAAATTTAGGCTTGTGAAGGGAGACAGAACTCCATCAAAGGAGTGCTTTCCTTTAAAAATTACTTAGTTCAGCACCTATTCTGAAAGAGATATGTCAGACCAAATAATTAAATCAAAGTATTCAAACACCAATTAACATTTGACTTGAGGTTCAAATAAAGATTTAAACTAGATCCTATTTTATCAGTACCACCCAGACCGTCTGTGATACACAAGAGGGTGAGACTCAGACAGATGATTTCTGTTATTGAAAATCAAAGTTGCCTAATTGTTTACATCAAACAGAAAACAGTTGAGCAACAGACTGCCATGTAGAATTTATTTCTCCTATCCACCTCATTAGCACAGTCCCTTCAGTGCCTGAAAAGTCTCACCAAAATCAATGGGTAAAATTTCTACAGGAATCATAGAATCGGCTGGGTTGGAAGGGACCTCTGAGATCATCAAGTCCAACCCTTAAATTTTCAAGCTCGGAGTGGAACTAGGTTCTTCAGTGCTCTCCTGGATACCATCTTTGATAGATGCTTTTGTCACTGGTGAACCTTTCAGACATCTAAACCTCTACATTCATGTGCCTCTACAGTTAAAACTCGGGTCAGTTAGCAGTTAGTAATGACTGCAGCTGATAATGCTTACAGATAGCTTCACTTTGCTACATTTTAAAACCTGTATACTGATAGGAGGAAAAAAAAAAAACAACTGAATACATGTTTTCCTGTCCCACAGGTATTAAACCATAAGTCCGACACATCCCCTTCTCCTTTCACAACACCAAACTTGCCAGCTGCTGCCACATCTCCTTGTCAGCAACTTCCAAATAAATCCAGTGACTGAGGCCTAATTGCCACGTGTGAATAAAACCCAAAGTCATTCATTGCATTAGTTTAAGATGTGTAAAAATGTTTTTCACAGGGCTATCTAAAATTTCCAACTGCCAATAATCATCTGAGTTAGAGAAAGAAGGATGCACCTTAGCTACAACTTGGCAGACATAAACAAGGCCAAGTGTTCCGTACAGAGCTCCCGAAGGATATATGAAGAACTCTCTTCAGCATGCTGATGATTATAAGTAAGATGTAATTTGAGGCATTAATAGCTATCTTGACAATTTTGTCTCTGCAAATGTTATTACTATTATAGGAAAAAAAATTCTATATCCATTTTGCTGAGGCCATTAGCCTGGAGGCTCATGTGGTGAGAGGTATTTCTCGCTTGGAATATAAATTTGCTTGCACAGTATGTATTTTGCAAAAAGAGAGAGTACCTTGGTTTCCAGACTTTTTAATGAGAGATAAAAAGAACTACAGAATTTTTTAAGCTTTGACTTTGCTTTGGCACTCATATGTTACAGGTACCTGCTGTTATGGGGAGACATTCACAATATTAAGGCCCATACTTAGATATTTAACTTCAGAATATGCCTTCCTTGCCTAGACAGGAAATGAGGTATCTAATTGAGGAATCTTGTGCTTACACTGTATCATTACAAAAAAACCTCACCTGAAATCATCTTGCCCACAAAGCTCTAGCTATAAAAATGGAGTATATTCTATTTTCCGAATGAAACTCATAGTGTCAATATAAACAATTTTATATTCTTGATTGATTACTTATTACATGATTTCATATTTTACAGTAATCCACTAAAATTCATAATCTCAAAACCACAAGATCTAGATTTTTGCAAGGGTATGGTGTATAGATACACATCCAGAGAGAAGCATGTAAACACACAAACCAAAATCACATTTTCAACAGAAAATATTTGTGATTCACTAATTATGCAAAGCAAGTAAAAGAAGTGGAGTGCAAAGGACCTACCAAAAAAAACCTTCAGAGAGGTTGCAATGCATTAACTCAATTAATTAATACAGGTTTTTACCACAAAAAAAGTTGGAAAAAAGCTCACATATGCACCATATGAGCTGCATTACCGTTCTTGATTTGCATAAAAAGGATAAAGAAAATTTCAAAAATGGTACTGAACTTTTTTTTAATTACAATTTCAATAAGATTAATGTTTATCATCTCTTTCAAAGCTGTTTATTACACTGAAACCATTCCTTTTGTATTTATATACACAGAACTTTTAAAAAGTATACCTAAATAAGAGAATTTATGTTACTATCCTCACAGTAGTCCCACACATCAACCCAAGTGAAAATACAATTTTTAAAGTTAGAATCCCACCATACATTTTTTACACTCAGAAGGCTCAACAATATTTCTTTTCAGCCAAAGTGAAATCACTAAAAGTGAAATCATGGTACGATCTAGCTCTATGAAAATTGTTCAACTAGCAGAAAATAATAGCAGGAATAGTTTTACTACCTGAAGTACCACAAGAAACAGGGCTAAAGTGAAACAGTCAATTTAAGCCTGTGTCTCAGCTGTTACTGACTCACATATAATTTCAACAAAACATTGTCTTTTGTGCAAGACATTCTAGCAGCTAACTGCCTTGCTAATAATGTGAATCAAAGGCAGATTCACAAATCTGTTGTTGTTCACTAGCTATGCAAATTTGCCTTTTGTAACACCACAGAAAGCCAGAAAATGATGGAGAAAGAAAAGAAAAATAACTGATGCCAAACATTTGGCATATAAGAGAGCAAATGAAAAAAACTAATTTTGTCATATTGCAGGGTGACAGCACTATGATTGACATCATTTAGCTGGTTGCTTAGCATTTGGGTCAGCAGACTGAAACTGCAATGAGAAGACAAAACTAAGCTTTCCACAGTATTATCAGTGTTTCTATTTCTGGTGCATTTCTTCATCAGAGAGTGTGGTTTCAGGGTTAGGCTTTTCTATAGACAGTTTAGGATCAATGAATTTATATATTATTAAATCTCTGCTGCTTCAAAGGTAAACCAAACCTTCTGAAATTTTGCAGATTATTCCTTGAAATATGAGGATGGGACTCAAGACAACAGGTTTGGAGGAAGAGACATTTTTTCTTAATGTTTACATATTAACACAAAGAAACAAGAGACTAAATCAGTGGCAGACACAACCAAGTTTTAAGCAGAGAATCTGTAGTGAGCTAGAATCCAGATTAACCCAAGACAAGAAAGACTTCTTGCCACTGTATAACCTGATGAGTCAGATTACACAAGACCCCTAGTCCTTTGCCATAAGCAAAGCTCAAAGATATCCTAAACTGAGGTTACATCAAAATTAAAGAGAAACAAAACAAAACAAAACAAAACAAAACAAAACAAAAAAAAAAAAAAAAAAAAAAAAAAGTGAAAGGTAGCTCCATGATCTTCAACAGACACAGAAGTCCCATCTCAAAGATGATGGAAGAGGAAATTGGGTTGAGGCTTAGATGCTTGAAGTAGATACCATCCATTTCTAAAACAAAAGAAAACCTCTTCCTACTGTGGAAAAGCAGGAGGAAAGAGAAGCTGTTTTCTTTCAAGTAGGACAAAATATACAGCAAATCTCCATTAACAAAACTACTGGTGTCTACAACAGAGCCAGCACTACTCTATATCTTGGACTCACACAGAGCTCCACTCCAAGCTCAGAGATAAGACCATAGGCAGAAGAAATCAAAAAGTATCTTTGGTACACTCACACCTACTGATAGACACAATTTGCTGTGTCATGGTCCCAGACTGGTGCTGTTTTCACACAGGAAGTTCTTCTGGAAGCTTCTGTTGCTTTTGTCTTGCAGACTTGTCTGAAGTCAGTTTTAGCCATCAAATATGTCTCTCTGAAACACAAGAAGTGTGTTCAGAAGTTCTCTCTGAAGTCACACTTCATAAAGGGCATTGGGTCAGCCAAACAGATGGGCATAAATATACAAAGTGTCTGCTTCAAGCTTTTTCTAATAGATTTTCATCCAGATAGGCTGTAAGCAAAAGTAAGTGGTGTCTAGAACAGCAAATAGTGTAGTAGACTAACCCCTTAATGTAAAATTAACTCCATTGTGAAGCAAGACATTTTGAACTGCTTCAAGTTCAGTTGGGGTTCCACACAAATAGCACTTCCAACAAACCCTATCTCAATTTACAGTCTTCACAAACTCCAGATTAAGTTTACTCACTCCTAGAAGGGCTGTCTTAATTGGGTTCTTAACCCCATTATCCAGTCTATGGCATGTTCAAAATCAGAAAGCCTATACCTGCCAATATTCCCTGAAGCAAGAAAAGTTCACATTAAACACACTATTTTCATTCAAATCTTTGTTTCCCCTCATTGTTTCCTATTTGCTGGGGACCTATTACAGCTCTTGGGGAGATTGACTGGGATTGCTTTTGCTTCCCAAAACCACACTGTTCCCATACACTCACAGCTCTGAAAGCTTTGCCTGTTTCTATCTCAAGTGGATTCAAAGCTTACCATAAGGATTTAATTCAAAATTAATCCTTGTTCCAAATTTAATTTTGTAGTCTGGTCAGTAACAGGATGACTAAAGTAAAGCTGCAATATGATATAACAGTTTTAACTCTACCACAAATTATAACCACTAGTCATATTTTTAAATGTCTATATTTAATGATGAAAATTGTAAGACATTTTGATACTGCATGACACTTATTAGGAATGAGAAACATGTCATAGAGCCTTGAAAACCAGAGACCTTTGCAAATTATAAGAAAATAAGACTTACATTCATTTGACTTCTATAATTTTGGTTTATGATGTACAAATTATATTATTAACTAACTTTGAAGCAACTTTGAAATTTTCAGCCTTTCTTTCAAACTTCTCTTAAACTTTTTTTTTCCTACAAATGGAATTTGAATTTTCTAACTCACATGGCCTCATCAGACATGACCCCCTTCTGGGGCAACTGAAGAAATACAGAGAGCAGCATGGACATCCATCCAGAGAGACAGTACTAGTAGAGAAAATGCCAGACTGGGGGGTGCAGGCTCTAAAGTTCCTTCTGGACAGGCAAAGGATGAGTAAAAACACAGTCCAAGGTGTACTTTTGACACCTTCTGTTCCATTATTACTCTTTGAAACATGGTCATCTTAAGAATGGCTTCGCTTACAGGCAAGGATTATTCTTATCCAGTGTTTTATTAGTCTATTAGAAAGTTTAATCTTACTCTCCAAAAGATAGAGTCTCCTAGCACATGGCTCAGAAATCTGAATGTGACCATTGCATGTTGAGTACCCACAAAAGGTTACCTCCATCATCTACACTGAGATGGAAATGTGGCAGGCAGTAGTTCAGAGCCAAAACTGAGGCCACAATATAACTCAAAGGCAGAATAGGGGCTCCTGCTATTAAGATTATCCATGAGCATGCTCTATGATCAGAGATGCTTCCTATGCTCTCCATGTTACCTTTCCTATATTCTTTATACAGTAAAGGATTGGCAATAAATAATGTCTGGAAGATCACCTAAAGAAGTTGAAGAACTTAGAAAGCAAATTTTCTTCTTTTTGGCTTAATTTAACAAAACTCAGAATACTTTGCAATAGCAGTCTTCATCTTTTGCAAAGAGAAGACCATGGTAACCCATCCCCAGAATACTTGCTGTGTTTTGTCAAGGCTTAGACAACTTTACAAATGTTTACTTGGCTAATATACCAGTTAGATCTCAAAGATTAGCTTTCTACCACAGGAGGAAAAATATTTGCAGGAGGTCTACACTTCTTTTAGTTGTCATGGGCATTCTATGGGTATTACAAAGTACTTCTTTCACATGAAGGTATTACAGAAAGGAAATGGTGGGATATGACCCAGCAATTAAGCTCTTATCTGCCTGCAGTGATGACTATCTGCAGTGTTAAGAGGTTACATGGTTTAAAAAACATTTTCTCTTAAAGCAGTGGTATGGCTAAAAAAAAAGTTTACCTGTTTATGAAAAGGAAGAAAATGTTGCTTTAGGTTTTAGTCATGGCAGAGCTGTAAAATAAGCTGTATCTGCATGAGCTACAGGATGAGAATAATTCACTAGAAATCTACTTCATAATGATAACCAACCACAAAAATGTCAAACAAAAGGCCGGAAACCTTTATTGAATCAGATGCTTGTCAGTCTTCTGACAAATGTGTCAGCTCCGGGTATTTTAGTCAGCAATTTCAGTAACAAGCAAAAGGCCTTTTGTACACTGAGCATGAAGAAAGCCTTCAGTTGGCATGGAAAATAAAAAATCACAGGCTTTTGAACCTTTAATTCTCTCTCATGTTGGAGAAGATAAACGGGCGCTTTACTGATCTCCTTGCTCACATTGATCCAGAATGTAATTTTATTCAGAAATTTTACAAATGGCATGCCTCACTTAAAAATATGGAACTAAATGTTGCCTTCCAAAGTAGGTCATTAGCAGAATTCTCAGAACAACCTCAAGACAGCAGGCTGCATGCACAGCATAACAATGTTCATAAATAACTACACAACTGGCAATGGAGCTCAGACAGTATTGAAACCCAGTTTGAGGGGTAGGTTGGACATGTTCACACCATGGATGCTCTGAAGCTGGGTGCTTCATAAAAGTATTGGTTTTGGCAAGGCATGCATATTAGCTGTATCTTTGTGGATAACACCCTGCCAATCACTGTCACCTTTAAAAAAAAAAAGAACAGAAGTCATTTTTTCTCTCCACAGAGCCACAAGGGAGAGAGGCAGATGAGAGGCAAATTCAAACCAGACTAATAATCTGCTTTTCAGCAGTAGCTATGCCAATTTGGTGAAATTATGGCAAGTTTATTCCAGATTCACCCCACAGATTTGATAAAAATCTGGGTATAAGGAACTCGGTTGAGAAAAAGATGCCAAAAGAGAATTTTATTTCCCAAAGTAAATTTTTGTACTTCTGATAAGTCCTTGTCTATGACCAGAGAACAAAAGAGGTGAAGAAAAATGGACCATTTCAGAAATCTATGTCAATTACAACTGGCATAGGCAGGAGAAGCACTCTCATATTGACAGGTCAATTGGCTGCTATTTTCATTAGTCAGCACCTAAGCTACAAATTCATATTATCAGTATTTCAGACAAAGGCCTCATGAATCCCCAGCATTCTTGGGAGAGCTAGCATGAGGTTGGCAGTTCTTAGCAGAAATCACTGAAGAGCAAAAGTGGTTTTATTTTTTTAAAAAAAAGAAGCGTGATGACAGCCACGGGGTAAGAAGGAAGTTTTGTCTCTGTGCCTGTTTAACAGTTGGCTGGCAAAAGTCACATGGCAAATCCAGACATCTGAGGGCCCAGGCAATATCTGGGCTCACAGAGGTGACATTGCCTCCAGATGGCCCAGAAAAGATTAACGTGCAAGTCCAAAAGAGACTTGGTTCAGGAACTTCTGCTGTCACTGCTGTCAATCAGTGCCCTGCTCTTAAGTTGTCTTGAGTTTGATTGAGACTGCCATTCCTTACATTTCCTACAAGAACTCTGTATTATATTAACTTCTGCCTGAATCTCTCAGAAATTATGAATATACACTTAAGACAATTGAGTACATCCTCGGAAAGGAAGCTTTTCAGTAATTAAATTTTTTCAAGCCATTTTGTTCCTTTTTTAAAGGTATATATCTGTAGAAAAATGAGAATCAGTAGTTACTGTAAAAGCTGGCTACTGAAAAATTTGAGTCCTGTAACTCAATTTGTTCATGTCACACAGGACACTTGAACAGTAGTATTAAATCAGTAACCCAACTGCACGTAATTTATTTATTTTTAACAGAATTCAGTGAGTCAAGATGCTTTTTTTCTTGTTTTAGAAAACAAGTTTTGCACCTTACACATTGTAAACCGATAGCTATTATAAACTGCCAGTAGGGCAGAAACATATTGATTTTCTTTCAGGACAGAAATACACAGATGTCTGCTAGAAGTCTTGCTATAAAAATTACTTCTCTGCAGAATATCTACCTATTATATTCAGCATAACTAGCATATAATCAGAATTCATCGCCATTGTCACAAATAGCCTGCTTTTCTCTTAAAACAGATTACAAAAAAATAAAAAAAATTAAATCTCAAAACTGAGTATTAGGAAATAAAAGGTCTCTTTGAGGGACAGAAAAATTCCTGAAAAACAACAATATTTCAAATTACTCTCATATCCATTTTCCCTACTTACATGACCTTTCTGAAACCGTAAGGAGAACTGTGGGATTTCAGAAAAAGGAGATTTTCACACATTTTATTTGACATCAGCAGTTTTTCAGAACAAGTTTAGAGATTCTTTTTTTTCCCTTTACAAACATCAGACCTTCCCAAAATGTATTCACACACCAAAGCTAAGCCAGTAATTAACTCAGAAGTAATAAAAGGCTTCCAAGATCAAGAAGCTCCAATTACAGCTTAGAATTATCATTCTTTAAATTTCATGACAGAGGTAAGCTAAACATCAGAGAGAAAAAAAAAACTTTGAGAGCTGGAGAGAATTTATTCAGGCTGCTCATCAATGCACGAACACTAATTGATGAAAGCAGTGTTCTGACTGCATCCCTGCATTTCAGTGCATGCTTCAAAAAGGCCATTTACTCTTATACTCATGAACTTCATCAGAGCCTGGCTTCAAATGTAATGCTAAATGCTGTGCTTCAAATGCAAAAGAGAAATGTAAACAGTGGCACCATAAAGATACCAGTTTCTATGAATTCATCACAGATGTGATTGATTTCAATAAATCTACAAATTCAGATGCATCAGAAGTAATCAACCTTGGCAAATAATTGAGCTAAAAAAAATTTGAAAAAATTAACTACCTAAGGACTGGAACTTTTGGCTACCTCTTTTGCAAAGGGACTGTGGCTGGAACTTCAAAAGAAACACTGAGTCAAAATAAGTATGGACCAAACAAGAAGAGTGAAGAAAAATTCTGTATATGAAGAAATGAAGAGGCAATATCGCCCTTTTTGGCCAAGAAGATATTTTGTTGATTTAGTCAACAAAGGAAAAATATGGAATAGGTGAAAGAAAGAGAATGCATTGCAGGTCTGGAAACACCATTCTAAATGTGCGACATGACACCTGATTTACAGACAACTCTGACAAATGTAGTCCTTAAATAAATTTATCTGAATGTGTCAGTTTATGAATAAGTGCAAATGAAATATCTGAGTTGGTCTTTTCCTTGAACTGCGAAGTGTCACATCTTTCACTTGAATGTGAATATAATATATATGGTGCATATGATTTTTTTTTTTGAAAAGTTTAGTGATTGTCATATTCATGTTGATTACTATGATACTGACTAGGAATAATCATTTCTCCAAACCTAGTTGTTTGGTCATGAATTTTACTCTTTACATTGCAAAATTATGAAAGATATGACCACTTTTTGTTTCCATTTTGCAGCAAGATGTGGTGGTGTTGCACTGGGGTTTGTGCCATAATTGAGCAGGTCAGGAGGCTGCTCTGAAATGGGTATCCACAAATACACATAATCTAGAGCTGCTGTCTGCCCTTTTCTGCTCTTTTTTTTTCAAAGCAGTAAGGAAATCCTGGAATATTTCTGACCTGCCTTAACATCCTTTCTGTGAATGTAATTCAATGTACACATAATGTAGTGAAATGAGGCAATGAGGCAACCAGCTGCCACTAATTGCCAGGGGGTGGGCATGAGCTTGTGTTAAGCCCACCTGTGCCTGATTAGGGCGGGCTCCAACTGCGCATGAGCAGGATTAGGGGGCCAATAAAAGGTGAGGCTTGAAGCACAGGCTCAGCTCAGTCCTGAGCAAGCCAGCAGAGAGGTCAGTTGGATCTGGAGCAGTAGCACTGAGCCAGGCTAACCAGTCCTGAGGGCAACCAACTCAGGACCCTGTCTGTGCACTTCTGCTGGGACACCTGTTGGACCTTGGAGCGCCTTGCCCTAAGAGAGGTTTGTCTTGCAACACATAAAACATCCTTCTTTTCTCTTCATGAATCTTCAGTTTCTAGAATACGATACAGCAGGAAATACAACACACTCTTCACAATAATGCATTCAGAACTATTTCAAGAGCAAATGATGTTATGGGAGATGTGCAATGTACTTTCTGAGATGATACTGCAGGACCATCTGTCAAGGAATTAGCTCATATCACCCATTCACCTGCAAGTTTCGGTGCAGTTTCTGTTGAGAGTTTCTTTTAGGCACATCATTTTGATGATTTCTACCTGGGAAAAGACCAGTATAGAAGTACTGCCCAAGATTTTCAAGAAATTATAAATACAAATGTGAACACTTATATCCTTTTCTCTTTGACAAGTGGAAAGCTTCAAGAGGTGATTTAACATTTTAAGAAACGGTAACATCAAATCCACAAAAAAGCCCTTTCATGTCATCTCACACAATCCTACTCTTAGCACAAGTACATAACCCAGAGGTGGCACATGTAACCCAAGCAGAGATGCTGAGGAACAGAGCACCTCATCCCTGTGCTGGAGGTCAGCATGAGAAATCAGCAGTGAGTATATGGGATGGAAATGTAATGACTATACTCTTCAAAGAGCCAGTCAAAAAAAGCCAGTGCTGCTGGAATCAGATACAATAACTTGTTTATGGTTGCTGTTCACCATTAATAATAATTAATCATAACTTGTTCCCACTGTGACAGATGTGACACAAATGGAACACAAAGAAGCCCTTTTCTCAGAAGGATTTATGGTGAATGTAAATTATGAAGTCAGGAAACACAGTGAAACAGGTGTTTGATGAGCACTGAAGTCAAATGGCAACAGCAGCCCCAAAATTTTAGTTTCCCCTGCTACCAGAGTGAATAAGGGTTTTGATGAGGGAGTCTGATGGTTTTGCTAAGGTGTTCCTGAGAATATGACGAGTAAATTGCAGACTATGTCACATATTACAGTTAAAAGGAAAACCTGATTGTATCTTGCATGTTTATGGGATTGACTCAGGAATATTCTCAGGTGGAACAGTAAACTTCAATCAGAGATTTGATTGAAATTTCTCTAGACAGAGATATTCTTTGTAGCAACTGTACAATACAGTGAGATAAATGATCAAATCAGATCACTATTGCATACCATTTACATTGTAGTCTAACTTCAGTATGATTTCTTTAAAGGGGCCAAAATGACAAGATATAAAATGAAAAAAAAATTATTGAACACAAAAAATATTCAAGAACACAAATCAGGGTTGGAAAAGAAATAGAGAAGATGGAGCCATAAAGACCCCTCCCCATTGATCTAATTTTATACTTATTTTACAGTGCATTTAGATAGGAAGGTCTTTTGCTTAGACAGAAAGATAATACTTGTATATAAGCTGTCAAAACTCTTCTTTAAGCCGTCTTTACTGAAAAGACTACCCTCTTAATTTCACATTTGAACTTCTCTCCTTTCTGACACTGCTAAAAACAGAAACAGACTCTGTAAATGGTTAAGCAGGTCAGTGATTTGCTGTCAATATTCTAATACAGAGTTCACTTGCACCAGTCAGGCACACATGTTTATCCTTAGATGCAACAAGCACTGGCTGGGACATCTATTGATTTTTTTCACCTCTCTAATTTAAAAGAAGTCATGCAAGAACCAAGCACAGTTTTTAGCTTATTTGTCTTATGATTTCAGATAAAAAAGGAAGAAGGATCATGTATACATGTTTGGAAATATTCACTTTTTCAAGAAATATGATATCAGTAATGTCAAAGTTGATGATTATCCATTCTTAGATGACTTTCTGGAGGGCTTGAGAACATTCTCTATATTTAAATTAAATGAATAGAATCCTATGTATATTTCTCCAATTTTCTCCACTAAAATTATAACAAAAAAGTGATAAAGAAGTGGCAACAAGTTTAAAAAAAAGAAAAAAACCCTAACAAACAAACAAACAAACCCAAAAACCACAACCAGTTGATGTCCACTATAAAAACAAACTGAAAACTCCAAAAAGCCTTTCAGACTCTCAAAATAAAAATTCTAATAGAAGGGATAGGGAGGTCAGGATGACCTTTCCTATTTTAATTAATACACTTCTCACAAGACGAAGGAGGAAGCTACATTACTTATCATATTGAAGAATATTTTGCTAAAAATAGATTTTTATTCCCAAAAACTGCCAAACTAAAAGGAAGCACAGAATTTTCTGGTATAGTTTGAAGACTGAATAGACACATACGTATCTGTTTTTATACATATTTATAAAAGAGGTCTATGCTCATAAAATCCAATTGAATCTGTTTATTGTAGCATTCACTTAACTTATAATATTAGCCCTTTAACCATAAACTAGTTTCAGTTATACTTGTAAACACCTACATTGTGAGAAAGAGGGCATCTACACTGCGTGTAAGGGTCACTTTTTATTGAAACGAAAGCACCAACTAGAGAGGTGCTGGGGCTCAGTGACTGCAGAGATCCAATAGATACAGATGGCTTAGAAATTTCACAGAGAGAACAAATGTCCCCATAATGAAATCCAGAGAAATATTCATACCCTGAAGAGCCTATGTTAGACACACAAATCAAGGCTACAAAGGAATATGTTCTTCTACTTGGAACTCATGGCCAAAAATTTCCCCGAGTGTACTCTTTAAGAATAGGAAAAGAAGTAAAAAAAAAAAAAAGAAACAAAACAACAAAAGAAACAGCTAACAAATTGAACAGCAAGGATTATTTTGTCTTTAAATCACAGTAAGGTCAGAGCACCTCCTCTCCTGTGAATCTCACTCCAATATTAGAAACCTGAGTTCAGCTTTGCTTGTGGTGAAAGGAAGGGAATATTAACAAATCAATATATTCCAGAAGGAAGACTTGGCTATGGAGTTCACAGGGGAAAGGATCTCTGTCACTCTTGCCTACTCTGTATGCAGAAATAAATGATTCATTGAGCTGAGAGAAGAGGGCAGATGTGAGAAATATACTTTAGCCTTAAGATTAAGATGCACATTCAAGACTGTGAGAGAGCAGATTTTTGCTCTCTTTTCAGTGGCTATTGCTATTATTTTAATCTAGGTACTGCTAAATTTAAGATGTATTAGCTAATCTAGGTAGGGTTAAGGTACAGTCTGTACCCTGGGTATCCTGTGGGAGCACTCTACCATATGTCCTGGCAAAGCTTCAGATAGGAATACAGTACTATGCCTTCTTCTGCCAGCCAGCACCAGCACCACTGGAGCTGGCCCAAAAATCAGTGCTTGTGAGGTACTGTTGAAGTTCATCTAGAGATTGAGAGCCACAGGTATCATGTACCTTGGCAATTGCAGCTGGTGTCACACACTAGACAGCTCATTTTATCCTTGTTTTCTAGCAGTATACTAGCATTTGTGAAGCACAAAGCTGTCCACTTTGAGTGAATACTGCAAGCTAGTTCTGCAATAACTAAATCAGCAGCCGGAGTCAAGATAGCTGTGTTAGCACTGTGACCTTGCAGAAAATACATATTGTCTGCCTCTCAGGATTCTGAATATTGTATGTTTTTTTTTATATATATGCCCTATACAAAATGGAATATGGTTTTATAGAATAATATTGACATCTTGAAGGCAGTAAATAGAAGCCAAAATGTCACTCTTCTTTCAGAGGCTGTCTGGAGGATTTAGCAAAAACTCAGAAGATGCTACTTAGCACGTGTATATGTATGTGTGTGTGAAATGCAGCATCTCAGTACTGCAAATACTGAAGTTCTTTTCCTCCACTATTTAGAGTTTGTTCTGCAATTTGGAAGTCCTCTGAGAAACCTGAGGTCCCCTGAAACTTCTGAGCGCCACACCAGTGGTAAAAGTATGATTAGTGACAATTCTGAATCACCACAATTTCTGAAAAACAATACTCAGTTACTATTTGCTGATACAGTACAAAGAGAGAAACTGATTTCCAAGGAGTTTGTGACTGACAGAGCATGTCTGGTGTTAAAACACCATCTTTCCTTCTTTTTAAGGATGACCTGTTAGAGTAAGACTATTTCTATCTGTCCTAGACCACCATGAGACTGTGAGTTTGTACAAGGCATGCTTCAGATGTCATCAATAGTTACAATTCATGTTTGAAGTGGCCAGGCAGTCACAATGTGTTTCCAACCACGGCAAGAGGAACTGCATCAGCATTCCACAAAAATTGCAGTGTTTGAAACTAAGAGGGCAAACAGCAGCCATTCACTCTATAAAGGCTGAAAAGTTTAGCTGAAGAAAAGGATCACAAAATCATAGAATAGTAAGGGCTGGAGGAGAACTCTGGAGATCATCTTATCCAATCCCTCTGCCAGAGCAGGATCCTCTAGAGCAGATTACACAGGAACATGTCCAGGTGGGTTTTGAATGTCTCTAGGGATGAGACACAATTCACTCTGGGCAATTTGATCTAGTGCTCTGCTACCCTCAGAGTAAAGAAGTATTTTCTCATATTCCAGTTAAATCCCCTGCATGCCTGTTTGAGACCATTGCCTGTCAGTGGACCAGTGTCTGTTGTTGGACACCACAGAGAAGAATCTGGCCCCATCCTCGTGAAGAAAGAACAAGAAAGCAAGCTCATAAAAAGAATACTTCCTACAATAAAAGCTCAAGCATTGGAGGGTCAAAAATAGTCTTAACTACCTGAAGCTAGGATGCTGATCAAGTCCTGAGCAAAGGAATTTTGCTGAAAGCTTGTTCTTACCCAGTGAAGCACTTGAGGTCAAGTCAGAGAAAAGATCTACTCTGTCCCACTCAGAGGTAATTCATTGACAGCACATGCAGTGAGATGGGCTAGGAATCCTTCCCACAGCTCTTTCCAGGGAAAAGCTCCTTAATATTATATCTTGCATATAGATACATCCCCAGTGTGAACTTAGCTGTGAAGGAAAACGAAACTTTACAATCTCCCCAGAGTCAGTAAGATGAGAGCAGTATGCCTACTATTAATCATTTCTTTTTCATGAGATGGAGACTTCCTGTAGAAAAGCAAAAATGATCAGATAAAACAATAAAGTATATGTGTTCATTTATACATGTCTATGTGTGCATGTGTATATGTATGTATGTTCATTCCTCCCAATGTGCTAGGGGAAAAAATGCAGGACAGATAACTGCAGTCTTACCATAACTCAGAACAAACTGTCCTCTATGTCCGTGGAAGGCAGTAAAATAAGTAAACTACAACTAGGAAGAGTCAGCCAGGGTATTAGAAGAAGAGCAAGGACATTCAGGTACTAGAATTTGCTGTAGAATCTCCAGTACTGGAGACATCCATCAGGCAGTCATCTGTTAGCATAAAATACCCAGCTGATATATACTTGCAGGGAAATAATATCTAAAAAGGAGGGGGGATGAATTATTTGGCTTCCTGAAGTTTGTTCCAGTCCTATTTTTTACTGGTCATGGAGGAAACATTTCTGAGGGAAAGCCTTGCTACAACAAAGCTTAGGTATGGTTTGTTTCTGTGTCTAATTCCTAGCTCAGTAGTGCGTTTTCTTGCACTGGTAGACTTCAGTGGCGAGGTTCTATGAATGAAAAATTATGATATAGCTCTCTTGAGACCTCTTCTTGGAACAATTTGTCTCTACACAGAACTTGCAGCAGACACTGGAAAAACATAGTTGTGTATAATCCAGATATTAACAGGAAATGTAAGTCTTCAGTCTCCACAGTTCAAATAATTAAAAAAATTAATTCTAATTGGGTGTATTGGTTCAGCGGTAGGATCCTATCTAATGCCACCATGCATGATTTACCAAATAAGTGTTCATTCTCATTAACAAAGTGTCCCCATCTTGAAATGTACCTCAGGGAAAAACTTCCTGATGATATAAGTATTGACAAAACTAATTTAGTCACATTCATTACAATCAGTTTCTCACCCTTGCTATGAGAAGTCAATATTTTCCTCTGAAATCACTGTCAGGTTTCTGGGTACATTGTAAGCATCTTCAGCTAGGAACAAAGGGTAAAGTGTTCTAATATTAACAGGTATATTTTAAAAGCAATGTTAATGTTATTTACCTTGCAGAGGAAACAAATATTGCCATTCAATTTGTAGAAATACATCCCTTTCTGCCAGGTGGAAATCTGACTGCCCTAAGCATATTTGGTCTAAAATTACTCTTTTCTCTTGACTCTTCCAGAGATCAATATAGATTTAGGGATAATTTCAACACCTACTCCACAAAATAAATTATTTTATACAATGGAACTGACTTAGTTGGAAGAAGAGACAACCACCATAGCCCAAAGCAGATCCTGTCATTTTTCTATGCATCTCTCTGCTCTGATGGCCATGTTTTGTTGAACCCCAGTCTTAGGAAATCTCTTTCCTCTTGGAACAAAGTGATCTATCTAATTCAGGGGCCTAAAACACTAGGTTCAATGTCTAGTCTATCTGTTCTTTGCCCTGCATAAATAAGGGAAAATTATGCTGATTTACACATAAAGTCCTTACACCTACATTTTATAGCAAGTTTGATTTGAAAACAATTACTTTTTTCTTTCAAAAAAAAAAAAGAATTTTAATGGGGGAATTACTTAAATAGTGTATACTCACTCTCTGATTTTTCCTTTCCTCAATCTCATTTTACATCTGACATCAGTGATTCTCCATTTTTTCCAAAGCTGGCTTGTTTTGACAACCTCACTTCCAATTCCTTTGTCCTTTGGCTGTTTTTTGTGAAAAACAGTAAAATATTGTCTGAATGGTCAGCTAATCTTATTGCTTTTCTCACTATTTTAGGTAACAGGGAAGTGTATTTCCTCATGTCTAACATAACTTTATTTTTGTTCTGAGGAAAAATGTCAAGCTCCTACCCTCTTTAGCTTAAGATCTGCAATACTTTTTTATTATTTAAAGCACTTAGAAGGAAATTGAGGGAAAGGTATGATAAACAGTGAATCAAAACCATCTTTAAGGTAGCTGCAACAGTCTCTTACCTCCAGTTTCATATGCTAGACCAGAAAAGCTTTAAATTTATTCAAGTCCTTGCCTCCTAGTTGTATCCCAGATAAATATCCATAAGGCTAAATACTGCCACACCCAGCTCAAGATCATTTTATGCCTCTGTCTAGTGACAATTTGCATAATTAAAATGCCCTACAGCATTATTGGTACTTGTTTAAATAGTGCTCAGAGAAGAGGTGAGCAAGACTGGCTGTCACCTGCTGCAGAGTTAGAAAAAAATCTAAGTAATTGCCTATTAAAACTGTCTGTGTTGGTTATGCATAAGCAACCAAGATTTGCATTTGTATTCTTTCTTTGGGTTTAATTTAAATACACTGATGACACTCACTGGGAATATAAAAAAAAAAATAAAATAAAATACAGACTACATAAGGTTAAATAGCTAATGGCATAGTTATGCTTCACTTCTTCATTAACCTACTGATAAGACAGCAAAGTGGAAGCAAAAACCTGCCACAGAGTATTTTGCAAGTTTCTCATTTAGAAACTAGTTTTATGGGCCACAACTCCAGCAGTAGAAGTCATACCTAATTAATAAGGCCTAAAACATACTAAGAAAATAAAATCTATTTAATAAGAAGAATTTCCCTAACTGTTATGTACAGGTTTAGCAAAGACGTCAAAAAGTGTGAATGACACTAAAAACAATGTAGCAGAGATGCAGAACAACATTTGACCTAAACATGCAGAATAACTACAGAAATGAATGAAATAACAGATAAAAATATGAAAATAAAAAGAAAAATCATGGAGAAGCTCATACTTAAGATAAATACATGAGAGTAGTCTGCCTAATAAAGACCAGGTGATGCATAATTTGGTTTGGAGTTTTTACTAATTTAAATATTAACAAATTTCATGCTTGTCACCTATATAGAATTCACAGCAGAACAATACAGATTTCACTGCAACCTTCTTCATTTGGTAGGGATGAGAATATAAATAATGCAGGAGCAAACTATTAAGCTGCTTTAGTTCCAGACATTAGTGTATCTTGAAAGGAGTCAAAAATGTGAAATGCTCATGTAACTACACGAGCATTTATCAGTTTTACAGTTTTATGAATTTTACTTTTTATGTTCTGGATCCATATAATTAGGGAGGGAATTGTAAAACATAATCCCATGCCCCATGGCAGTGTGATTATGATTAAGTACCTAAATTAGTTTTGCATATTTAAAGGTTAATTACTTCTATTTACAAATGAATGAATGCATTTCTATTTTGTTTTTCCAAATAAAGCCTTATTCTTGAGAACTGTTATTTTCTTATTTCATCAGTTTCTGTAAACTGTTTTTATGCTGATGCATAAAACTTCTTCAGCCTATTTTTCTTATGTGTTTATATAAAGAACCTTATCACAGCTAAAAGTATATGCACCATAATAGGCACAGAGGAAAAAATGTAAAACTAAGTTGGACACCATGCCCTGCTCAGACAGTAGCACCAGATATTTCCACAGTGGTCGTTTAGAACATGAATAACGTTGTATATCACAACTTATAACAATTGGCAGCTGCATTTTGGAGGGATTGTTGAGAATGAAGCAACAACATGAGAGGTTTCTAACTTGATCCAAGAACTAAGCAATCCAGTTTCTTTTAAATTCCCTCCAGAAGAGAGCTTTCAAATCAGTCAAAGCTGGAGTGCAGCTTCCACCTATGTATGTACAGATGTTTGTCTATTTTTAGCAATGACACTTTGAAATTCTCTTATACATAATAACCCCAATCCACACAATTTGTCTCTGTGTGCCTGGAAGAACATCTGTACCATTTTCTATTAGTTTGTCCAATAACATGTCTTAACATCAATGAGTAAATAGAAAATTCAGCAATGTGCTTGAAGAATTTGGAGTTTCATGGAAAAGTAAGGTTAAATAAACTGTAATAGCCTTCAGAACTATGACCTTCTATAATAGTTTGCAATCTCTAAACTGTTTTAATATTTTTTTCACAACAGTCATATGATCAATGGTTGCCCTATTGCCTTATAGGAGTAAAATGAAAACTACTGGTTTTCCTACAAGTTAATGTCAAAGCTTGTCACAGCAGAATTTATTGGCAGTGGAGTCGTTCTTGCTTGTGACCCCATGGCCACAGAACCACATTCTCAGCATAATTCAAAAGCAATTCCCGTTCCTCTTAGAGTTTTGCCCACTTCAGCTTAAGCTACTGTATGATGCAGCTCAGCAGCATGGCAAGACCTTTAAAGTTTACTCATGAGTTTAGCTTCCTTATGGAAGCAAACTCCTGCAACTTACTGTATCTAAGGGCTGTGAAATTCTTCTACTGACCACATTCATCCTTGTCTACAATATATTAAGACAGGTTGTAACAGGAGCACCTTGATGAAACACACTCCTTAAACTGACATGGCTGGGACACCAAAAGTTTCAAAACCCATTTACATGTCCTAAACCAGTGTATGTCTACAGATCTGATTAGAATTAGGGCCTACACTGGCTCCTCTCAGTCACTCTTATTTTCTGTTATCCTCTGTGAGAGATGCATGCTATTGTATAAAATCAAAGGGCTACAAGGATGGCAGGCAAAATATCTCAAATCTTGCAATGTACTTGTTTCTAAAGTAGGTTGTGCTATTTTGTTGAAAGAGAAAGCCCTTACCATCCAATCTTACTCCTTTTCCATGGAAAATAGTCATGGTTTTTACCCTAACCATGTCATACACAGGCGCAACTGATATTAAGGCACCATTAATTTCTTTCTTTGGTTTCATTAATAAGCCTAACAATTCAAAGAACAGAAGAACATGATCTATGCAGATAGAGACCTCTTGTCAGTATTTGCCTTTCTGGATTTTTATTACAGTGGAGCACGTGGCTGCTGCATCTTCTCTAAGACCATGATTTGGCAGAACACCAGAGTTTCATTGATGATCCAATCAATTGAAAAGGCTACTTATGGGTTCTTAGGTTAAAGAAAAAAGGCAGAAGGGCCCCTAGCTCTTTGCTCTCTTCTATTTGTATCTAGAATGGATACATATTCGATACCAGCCCATTCATTTAACAGCATGCGTCCATGCAAAGTAAACAGTCAACACATTTCAGTGACAGTATTATTCCTTCCCAACTGAAAAAAAAAAAAAATATGTATAACACACCAGATAAAAGACATCAGTCTGAATCAGGTTAGGGCATGTCAGTGGAAGAAACTATCACAGTGTTTTCAGCTACTATGTTACACAGGCCATAAAATCTGGCTGGACCACATTATATCTTTTGGAACAGTAAGTCTCAGCTGAAAAATGTTCTGTGGTGATGAAAAGCTTCATTCTCATCTGTTAAGTGTCCCATCAGTCATACATACAGCTAAAGAGTTGTTCTGTTTCTGGATCACAGAGCCAGGCTGCTCAAGAAAGTGTCTTCTACAGACCTGCAGTTCCACAGCTTGTGTCCTCCCCATGGATCTCAAGTTCCTCCAAATGAAGTGTCTCCTCCCATCACATGTAGAGGATTCAGGGCCATCTGCGCTGAGCAATGTGGATGTCATGTTTTAGGCCCTGCCAGAACTAAGGGGCCTCTGCTCACACATCCCCCTTACTGTGGGAAAGAGAAGAGGAAATCCACTCAAAGGCTCCTTGATCAAGACAAGGACAGGAGGTTTTCACTCTCTGGTTACAGTAACGGGCAAAACCCGACAGATTCAACTTGGGAAGAGAAAAGAATAATTTAATCTACTAGCAGAGAGAGAAAACATGACCAGATCTTAATAACTTTTCCCCAACCCCCTCTCCCTTCTTCCCTGGCCGGAATCCCTTCCCTGCTGCCTCCCCCTCAGGGCACAGGGAGGGGCAGGGGAGGGTTTAGGGTCAGTTCCCCACACGCTGTTTCTGCCGCTCCTTCCTCCTCAGGGGGAGGACTCCTCACATCCTTCCCCTGCTCCAACGCGAGGTCCCTCTCCCAGGAGAGTCCTTCAGGAACCCCTGGGACACGAGTCCCTCCCACAGGTGCAGTCCCTCAGGCACAGACTGCTCCCGCCTGGGCTGCACACAGAGTCACGGCTGCTGCAGGAGCAGTCACCTCCTCTGACACGGGGTCCTACAGGGCTGCAGGACCCTCTGTGATCCCACATAGGCTCCAGCTCCATGTCTTCCCACCTGTGACACTCCCCAGCAGCAGCTCCACATCTGTCCCACTGTGATCCTTCAGGGACTGCTCCACCACGCTACTCTGTGGGCTGCAGGGGCACAGCTGCCATCTCACCATGGACTGTGAGGAAATCTCTGCTCAAGAACCTTTCCCTGTCTTCTTTCACTGACCTTGGTGTCTCTGCTCTGTCACTGCTTTGATCTCCTCCTCTCCTCTGCTTTGCAGGTCTTTTTAAAATTATATTTGTAATTTTGTTTTCTCTTTCTTGACTATGTTTTTTGCAGAGGTGCATCCAGCTTCCCATATCTGCTCAGCCTTGGCCAGAGGCAGGGTCAGAATTGGAGCTGGATGAGCTTCCAGTAGCTTCTTACAGGCCTCTCCAAGGTCTCCTCCAAAGCCTTATCCTCTCCAGGCTGAACAACCCCAAATCTATCAGCTTGTTTTCATAGGATAGGTGCTCCAGCTCTCTCATTACTTTTGTGTCCCTGTCACAGTTTTAGACACCAGCTGGAGAGTGGCAGATGTTCTCCGTTATTCCCCCAGTACTCTCCCAGGGGAAGAAGGGAATAAGGGACAGGATGGCAGAAAAAAATAGGGTAGGTTTAATGAAGGTATGGTTGGCCTTCTGGGCTGCAAGAGCACATTGCTGGCTCATGTTGAGCTTCCCATTGACCAACACCCGCAAGTCCTTCTCTTCAAGGCTGTTCTCAGTACATTGTCTGCCCAGCTTTTGTGCTTGGAATTGCCCCAACCCAGGTGCAGGACCTTGCACTTGGCCTTGCTGAACCTCATGATGTTGGCATAAGTCTACCTCTCAAGCCTGCCAAGGTCCCTTGGGATGGCATCCAGCGTGTCAACCATGCCACACATCTTGGTGTCATCAGCAAACTTACTGAAAGTGCACTCAGTCCATGTATCCAACAAAGATGTTAAACAGGTTCTGTCCCAGTACTGACCTGAGAAACCATTCATCACTGCTGTCTGGACACTGAGCCATTGACCACTGCTCTTGGAGGGCAATCAGCCAGCCAGCTCCTAATCCACCAAGCTGTCCATCCATCCGTCGGATCCAAATCCTTCAAGTTTTGAGACCAGGATTTCATGTGGGACAGTGTCAAAGGTCCAGCAGAGGTCCAGGTAGATGACATCAGTTGCTCTTCCCTTGTCTACCAACACTGTGAACCCAGCATAAAAAGCCACAAAATTTGTCAGGTATGACTTGCCCTTAGATAAGCCATGCTGGTTGCCACCACCCACATCCACATTTTCCATGTGCCTTATAAGCAGAGCCTTCAGGATGCTCCATGATCTTACCAGTCACAGAGGATCCAGGATCTTGCCAGGCACATTTCCAACCCTAATAACACAGATTAGTAAGCAGCAGCATCTCCCTAACATCGCACATGGTACCTCAACAGAACTTGAGTAGGAAGACTGCCACAGCAGAAGAGGGGAGATTGGGAGAAAAAAATAATTTTTAAACAATTTTGAAGGGAAAAAGGGCTTCAGCAAAGGACTATGGTAACAGAAGGTAAAATAGGGAAAAAACAAGAGAAAGGTAGGAAAAGTGGATGAGCACTGAGAGCTGGCAAAATATAAATACATATGACAATTAATCTATGACAGAGGGTAAGAACCTCTTCAACACGTTGCAGGTGTTCTCATGGTTAAAGAGTCTCCTGCTGTGTGTTAGGTACTTCATGGCATGTTTGTTGGTTCAGACCCTTATGGCTGCTCCAAAGGGCCTCCAGTGTCTGAGGATTAATTAATTACAAAATGTCTCTGGATTAATTTCCCCTGACAGTTATCTCGTTCACATGCACTGTGACCACCCTGGACACATGGAGACAGACCAGGAGGTTGCTTCAGAGACTCATTACTGTACTGAAACAGGCTGCTAATGTACACACAACTCCAGAGATAGAGATCAATATTCAGCTACTATTTACAGAAAATCCTGACACCTAAACACAGAGAAAAGCCAATATAAATGTTTGGAGGGGCACAGGATGCAGTACTACCTAAACAATTAACTCAAATTTGATAATTTCATGGCAATAGGTTCCCTAATTGCAAAAGGATGTGCTACAGTCTTTTAATCATTACTGGATAGAGGAAAATCTCTCCATCATACATTATTTAAGTGGACTCAATCACAACAACCCTAAATTATGTAAATATAGATCTCATCTCTGGAAGCATTTGGAGCCTATTTGGATGGTTTAAATTACTTCAGTTATGAGATTGAAAATCACTCATGTATGCCAAATAAAAAACTCTATAGTCATTGAACTGAGATCATGTTATTGTTATAGCAGAACTATAAATATGAATTAGATGTTGGCACCACAACACTCAAAATTCTAATCTGAAAAATTCTTAAACAAAAATACGAGAAATACAGGAAACCCTCCTTTCAGGGGAGGAGTTTAAAGCTGGATGATGAAGTATAGACACTGATATATTCTTTATCTAATAGTTTCCAGATCTGGATATCTTGACCTCAAAATATCTTCAAATATCTATCCACAAAGCTCATACCATCAAAGTCTGACTGCAAAACTCAGACATGGTCATAATCAGGGTATGGAGTGAAGACATTGCAGAAATCCCATCCTCCTGACCCACCTGAGATGATCAGCTTGCCAGCCTAATGGGTTTGGTTGCTTAGATTTAAAACACCAGTGAAAGGAATTAGTTAATATTATATAAAGAATTATTACACTTCACTGTTTACATTGTGTCTGGAAGACAATGATTAAGATTCATAGTCCAGATATTTGTGCTTGAGAGCAACAAGGGGAGCTCTCTAGATCACACATAGCCATAATGTACCTGATTAAGGAAATTTTGAAGGTACAGTGACCCTGTCATAGAAGCTGACTACCAGAAAACTGACTTGTCTTCCCTGACATCACCTGCCTAAAACTTAAAAGAGAAACTCCCAAATACACTAAGCATGAGCTTCCCACACCCTTGCGTAGCTGGGAGATGCACAGAGATGAAAAAATATGATAGCTTTTTTCACAGCAATTAACAGGAGCTAAACATTTCTGTTGCATAAAGTGCAAATAGTTGTATAAAATACATTTCCATTTTTACTCTAGCCAATTAGTTTCACAGCACTCGCTCTTCACAAACCACACATTCCTAATCCTTTACGGCTGGCATTTAAATTATTATTTGCAATAGTTACAATTACAGGACTACTCACTCAAAGGGCAGGAAGTTATGTGGAAGCCCTTCCTTTAACAACAGCAACAGAGAACTAAAAGGCAGGGGAGCTGACATACCCATCTGTTTCCAAAAGTTATCCAGAAGCTCCACAAAATCTGGAACTGATGAGTCCAAAAATAAGCCTCTGAGGAAGCCACCTGAAGATCCTGCATCTTTCTCCTTTCCCAGAGGATCATTCCTGTATGCAGAATTCCCATGGAGGTGTATCTTGCATTTAAGCTACCATATCAAACATATAGAGGTGTAGCCAGCATAATAAAGGTATAAGCCAGAGGAAAAAAAAAAAAAAAAAAAAAAAACAAAAAAAGAAACTGATAGGCAAATCTATTATCCTGGCAATCAGTAGGGATAAAGACAGTTGAAGAAGCTGTAAATAGCTGCATCAAAATTCCCTGTTGAAATAAAATTATACAGTTCAATCCAGGCCAATGGATATCATTGGATATGTTTATATCATTATAAGCTCTATGTATTTTGTTTTCTTTTTCAGGAAAATGGGAGAAGACAACTTGTCTTTCTACAAGAGTCACGACAGCACACCAGCTGTACAGTAAGTAGGCAAATAGAAAATTGGTTTTTGTTAAAAATAATGAACTTTCTAAGGTCAAATATTTTTAGCTATTTCGTTTACACACACATACAGACAAAATCTTACCTACTTTTATCTTTCCAAGGTGCTTCTCCATAGAGGCCCAGCAGTAGCTCTTTCAAAACTAGCTGTAAAGGCTGTCTCTTGGTTTGGGGGCTGGCAATATGGAGCCTTTACTCATTTTTCCTCTCTTTACATAACTCAATGTGGTACATATCAGGAGTGTATTGCTTTTAATAGCTCTGCTATAAAAAATTAATTTCAATATAGCTTCCTTTAAGGATAAGAGTGTAACCCATGACAAATACATATGGCTGTGTGAAAACACACTTGTACACACTATTATGCATACACAGCTTCTCATTAAAAAAGAAAAATATTTCAAGTTTCAAGCTCCTAAAACAGGAAGGGAAAAAAAAGAAAAAAATGTATTCCCTGTTTGAAAACTCTTCTTCTTTCAGCATTTGCCTATTCATAGTCCTTCCTGTCTGCCTGAAGTTGAGAGTCTTAGATCAGAAGTCCAGGCTGCAAGCCCTTTGTGTATAAGCTGCTTTGATACACCATTGAACCTCCCTCAGGTGAAAAAGCACAGTTGAAAACCTTTGCAAGAAGGCCAAAGTATGGATGCAAAGAGTCTGCAAAGCACCTGCAAAAGTTCTTGGTCCTGAAAGGACCTTTCACATCCCGCTGAACATCAAGAAAGCAGAGCAAAGCCAAGTGGTGAATCTGAGAAAGAATCATGACCTCTTGCAGCTCAGCACTACAAACATCACTGAAGGCTGAACAAACCACAGCAGTGCGTAAAATTTATGCTATGGCTTCCTGAAGAGTGCCTTACTTATCAACTGCTGAATATTTTGAGATAGCTGTCCATCAGCTTTTCCTGCTGAAGTAATTCTGCTTTATGTAAGCATTTAAGTGGAATCAGAAGGAAACAGTAAATAGGAATTACTTTCTAAACTAGTGGCCAAAATATTTCAACCTTGAAAAATGAGAACTTTGAATCTGGTTGAATTCCCAGGAAATAGTTATACATACTAAAATAATGCCAAAAGAATTTGAAAACATCTTACAGTCTTGCTTCTCTGGAGATGATTTAATTCAGGTTTTAAAGCCTATTCAGGCAGGGTAAGATCTAGGTCTGTGGCTTTTTTATTCTGGTTCAGTACTCTGAGACTTGCACACTTGATTAGAACATTACTGTTATCACCTCCCATACCATGAGTGCACATCAGTTCCTGAATTTTTTGCTGAAATCTCTACATTAATCCCACTATCACATCAGGCTTCATGCATGCAACAGGTACAAAGGCACCATAAAGTTTTTCCTATAAAAACTATTTTTCCTTCCCAGCACAATAGCAAAAGCACTGCTTTTTCTTCAGCTATTATCAGTTTCTCTCACTTTCTTGAACTCTGCCACATGTGGAATGATAAATTATGTATTGATTTTTCTCTCTATTTAGTAGCCTCATGAACAAAGCGGTAGTGATGTTGAAGATGGTGCTTCTGGGAGAGAAGGGACATCACTAGGAGAACATTTTAAATCATGACTCTCTTCTGGATGCTTTTTCTTGAAGTTAACAGACTTATCACCACAGAAGCACACTTCCAGAAAGTGCATTCTGCTGATTGCTCCTCACATAAGAGCAAAGAAGAGCCATATGCATCTACCAGTGGTTTTTCTGCCGGGAGTCCCACACAACTAATGGTACTAATGGTCCTTTCCTGCCTCTGTCGCCCTCCCTTTGCTGCTTCATATATTTCATGAGTATAACATCCTCAGTGCTGGTGCTTTGTGGCTACTCTTGTACCTGATATCATTAATATGCCCATAAAAACTATTCTCCTAGGAGAACTGCCCCAAGCAATGTATCACTGGCAATTTCAGCCTTTTCAGGTGTCAGCAATTTCAGTGACTGAGCAATCACTTTACCATAATTTGCTGTGCAATGCACAATTATAACAACAATAGGTTATGTCTTTACTGAACACTTCAAATCCCTCAGCTATCAACAGAAGAATTTTCAGCATTCTGTGGTCAGACAACATTCCATTTCTCTTCTCTTCAAGCATTTTTTGTGACAGTGAGTTAATTTAGCTAAGTTAACAAGCATCATGAAGAGAGTCCCCTCAAGCTATTTGAAATCCTCAGCCAAAATGGAGATCATCTATGTTAGAGGGTGTGTGAGTAAAGGCAAATTCTTTATTGAGACACACTGCCACAAAAGAGATACCACAGAGTTTGCTTCAAAAATATACTAACAATGTCAATCATCATTTGGTCTAAAAATGCTTATTAAAGCAAGACCACTGAATTACACACCAACATTTGAACACTAAAACTTTCTTTTATATTGAAACATAGAAACCTCCAAACATTTTGCAAAGCACTTTTTTAGCTATCTGGACTTCTGATCAGAAACAAGCAAGTCAAAGACCTTAACAGAAAAAGTAACAAAATTTTAGTAAAACCAATATAGATACTAAGGTTTTGAGAACACAGCATAACACACCAGAATTTTATCTCCCTAAAAACTTTCTCCATATGTTTGGGCAATTTTTTCGTTGATTGTGTGTTTATATGAGAAAAAACATTTTTTCCCTAAATATAAATCATCCTATCCAAAAATAATAAAAAACCCATGCTTTCTAGAGGCAGAAGTAAAATTAGGTAACCTCAAGGGAGTTTTCCACCCCTGCTTAGGGTTTAGGAGGTTTTTGTTGTGTTTCAAATGTCTGAAATTATCAAGTTATTTGATTTGGGACACTTCCAAGAAAAGCCACCACAAAAAGGTCCACAACAAGATTTGCAGTTCTAGTTGAGGAGGGCAAGCACTAACATTTTGCTTGGTAGCTGCACTTTTAGTTCGTTCAGCATAGATGGGAGATATGTGGATTATTTTCTCTCTTCTCTCTGAAGAGAACTGTGCCTCCAGAAGGAGACTCTAAGCAATGGATTCAGTCTTGGTTTCTCAGAGCTCTACTCCTCAGCTTCCTTCCTCTCTTTCTGAATGCTCAGTCTCTGTCCCACAGAATAGTTTATAATTCTCCTGAAGAGTTTAAAAAATGGGCAGCCACTATCTGCTCAGCCCACTTCAAACAAGAGCATCCCACAGCAAAGCTTCATATGTGTTACCATAACCTCACTCAACTTGTTTGCTTCTCCAAAGAGATTATTCAGGGATTATTCATTTCCTAATTATTCATTATTCATTTCCTAATCACTTACAATGAAAATGTAATTATAGTTTTTGAAGATTATGCAACAAGTGTTGGTGGAGTTTGAGTACATTAAGTATTCTGCTTGTCTTGAGCAGGTGCAATGTCTCCGAAGTTAAACTAGAGCTTCACCTCTATCCTATACATACAACAGTGGCACATAGCCTTATGCATAATTTAAATTCAAAAGCCAGGCTAGATATTTTATCTTTGTGGAGAAAAGGCTATTGGTGATGAAGAAATAGTTTAATTGCAAAGCCAAGCATAGGAGAAAATGGTGCAACCAGTGGTGAAACACCACCAGCTCCTGACCCAAGGCTGGCTCCTGTCTCTTTGAAGCTACCCACAGATGGTCATTGGTTTTTCATAGAAGGTGAAGTAACCAGGATCTCTTTCCAAACTAATGTTTTAGACATCCAATTTGTATGCAGTCGTGAGCTGTTCACTGTTCTCTGCTGTAATTCTGTGGATTTTTTCCAAATCAGAATGCAAGTCCAGGGACACATTCTCCTGTCCTTGTAGAGAATGGAGGCTTTAAGGTCACCTATGGCGTATTAGGATCCTATCTGTGACTGCAAAAGTGGAAAAATCTCTCTGTTACAGAAAGCAAAGATGAACCAGAGTCTCCAGGTCTAGATTTTCTTCTAAATTATTGGGCTGGGGCAAAAAGTGGGAAAGGATTCCTGGTCTGCAATTGACAGTGTTTGAAAATTCATGACTCTCTATTCTAACCTGTCCTTTTCTGTCCTGTGTATCCACAGCCTCTGCACGTTTCTAAGAATCTAAATTACTGTGACAAGGGGTTATACATGTAGCACTCAAAGCACAGGGATGTCTTTCATTTAATCAATATTATAAATATACAAGTATTGAGGTATTGAGCTCTTTATTTTAACAGTCATCAGCATGTCAGTTGATAACTTTTAGTGTAGTTGCACACACAAAAAAAGGGCAAGGTTAAGTATTAGGAGTTTACCAAAAATGGAGAGAAGATAGGAAAACATACATATAGACAGCAAATCTCTGAACTCTGAGATCTAGCAATTAAAAAAAAATAAAAAAAATTTGTACTATTTTGCTCTTTTTTGTCAAGCTACAAAGCAAGATATTTATTATTTTACCCATACCAACAAATGCATTGCTATAAAGAGCAATGTTCACTGATCAGCTCAAAGCAATGATGTTCAGTACAGTTTTTCAGGTTAAAAAGTACTTTACTTCAGAAATGGCCCCATTTGAGTGAATGGTAAGGTACTGTATGCATTGCATTACAGCAATATATCTAAGCTTCATGGGATTCACCATTAGGAAAACTGTAACAGTTAAGAAACCACCTGCATAACTGATACTGGTTTTGTCACTGTATATAATCATTACTTTCTATTAGCTGTGCAAAGAAAGATATAGAACAGGATGAACGCAGTTTTGGTTAGGTTATACAAATGTAGATCCCATCAAAATTCAGGTGAACCACAGCTAGAAACCTGAGAGCAAATCTATTCACACTTCGCTCCTCTCCTCTCTTAGAGCTCCCACATCTAGTTCAGCAATTCATGTCAAGTACCAGTGAAAACTGATGGACATTTGCTAAAGACAGTATAAAATTATGGGATTCCAAGAGATGTGCTATAACCATTAGCACATAAAAGAAATCATTTTATAGTTTCTTGTTAACCAGTTGCTTGGGGTTTTCTTGTGCAACATGATTCCAGGTATCAGGGAACCATGGAGTAAGATATCATAACACTAACACAAAATACATAGTCCTACAGCATTATAGTCTATTTTACTTGCATTTCTGTTATGGTACATAGTTGTGTCACCAGCTTAGCTGTGTTCCTCTGCTCCCCTCCTATTCCACTTCATCAGCACTTTTTTTTTTTAAACAAGTAAAATTAAAACATAATTAATGCAACATTAAGGGCAAACATTTAAATATGCAGAGGTCAAGAAAAAAAAAAGTTATGGTTTCCAGAGCAATATTAATTTTACCACACTGAACACAATTTACATATAATTGTATCCATGTATGACTACTAAAAGCTATTTTTTACAATATAAATCACTCACCATAGCCAAGTAATTGTCACTGTGGGAACCTTTATACTTTTTAATTTGCCTCGCATTTTATATCTATATTGTTTAACTATTGCATTAAAGAATTTACATTTTCTCATTTGCTTCACGTTATAGTTTTACAATATAATGTATATTATACTAATAAACTCGACTATTGGGACCACTGAATATGGAAAACTGGAAATGCTGGGATTTTTACTTGATAAGGTAAGTCTCAGGAGATTTCACAAGTTCTCAGAGACAGATAACTGGAAACTAAGAGTAAATATCGATGAAACTTTGGGGCATTTCTGTCTAAATGTATAGAATGTTAATGAAACGTAGCAGATTTTCAGAACTTTTCTAAAGTAAAATTACAGGCATACAGAGTATGCCTCCTAAATTCCAGAAACAAAAGCACATCAAAGTTTGGACATACCGGGAATTCAAATTTCCATTTAAGAGTCAGATACTTCAGGAAGTGGTGCAAAATGCTACTAATTCACACAAGATAAGCCTTTATCCTTTTTGAGGAAGAATGACTTAAAGCAAAAGCCAACACTGCAGTGGCTGAGGATCTCATACAATGCAAGGTGAGTTAAGATCACTAAGGTACCCTCACAATTGATGGAAATATACCTATTTCATTTCTCACAACAGTGCCTGCTTTTTGCCTCAGTTGCTGATGAAATAGCTGCATAACAACAGTATAAAGTTTGACGGAGGCAAGCACAGCAGCATTCAATAGCAATTTTCCTTCCTGACATCACCTGCAGTTTTCTAGAGACACCTAAAAACGTGGGCAGGTCTCTCTCTCACACTTCAGAGACCTGAGTCCAGGAGGGCTCCAGGCTGCCTGTTCCCTGAAGCAATCACACTGACTTGGCAAGTGTTGAGGCCATCAGGTCTCCTCAGCTGGATTCCTGTTCTCTGTGGCTATAATGGAAACCAGTTCACCACCTTTTCATTGTTCTTTCTCTCAGAAGAGAAGCAGGGGTTATTATCTGGGTATTGCCCTCAGAATAAAGCTGAAATTTTCCCGTGTGTCTTTTCATTTTAGCAGTATCTTGTATTTCTCTCAGGTCCGATGTAGACCTTCTTTTCCTCACACAGTATCGGTGACACTTTGATAAATAGTAGGAAAGATGGTCTATTTTTCATTTTTTAATTCACCTGCTGAGAACCTTTGAATTAAGGAAATGCTAAATGAACATGTTTCCAGGGCTAGGTTTCATTACTTCAGGTTTGGAAGAGAGGTTAGAGAGGTTTCTTTACTAAGAGTTTAGCACTGGATGCTAATTCCTGCTGCTTTAAAAAAAAACAAAAAAACAAAAAAAACCCCTATAGCGTCATTAGTTTCAGTGGCTTTATTCCCAGTGTGTGGTCATATAAACAAGAGAAAAGTGCTCATAGTGGTAGAGAGCTTCAGTTCATGAGCAGGAGGTCTTGGCCAGAGCTAAATACATCTCAGTCAATGAAGAAGGGAACACTTAGATTTACATGTGCTTATTTCTCACTAGTTGTGAACCCAACACAAATACCATTTATCAATCATTTACAGCACAATAAAATACATTTTATTTTTAAAAGTGATTTTTAATATAAATTATAATTATGGTTCAGACCAAGAATATCCTAAGTAATCAGCTTGCACATACTGAGTTTGACTTGAGAGTTCAATAACATACTGAGTCTGGCTGGGATAGAGTTAATTTTCTGCCTAGCAGGTGTTGAGTTTTGGATTTGAGTTGTGGATCAATGACTAGAAAGGTTGATAACACCAGTGGCTGAGCAATGCTTGTACAGCATCAAGATTTTGGGCTGTGATTTGGTTTTTTCCTTGCTTTTTCCCACTCTGCCCTCCCAGGCAAGCAGGCTAGGAGTGAGAAAGGAGTTGGGAGGGGGCACAGCCAGGACAGCTGATCCAAAATTCCCAGAGGGATACTCCATACCATTTAACATCATGCTCAGCAATAAGAGCTCAAGGGACAGAAGGCAGAAGGGGTAATAATCAGAGCTTCAATACTTTACTTCCTCAAGAACTGTTACATGTGATGGAGCCCTGCCTCCCTGGAGATGCCTGAACATCTGCCTACTGATGGGAAGTAGTGAATGAATTCCTTGTTTTGGTTTGCTTGTACATACAGCTTTACCTCACCTATTAAACAATCCTTATTTCAATTCCCAACATGCTCACATACTCCACTTTTGCCCTTCTGATTCTCTCTCCCACTGAGGATACGGAGCAAGAGACTGGGTAGGAGCTTAGCTGCCAACTGGGGTCAGCCCACAACATAAGAAAATAAACACTTGACATACAGAGTCCAAGCAGATATATATGATTCTAGATCCCAGCTTTTAAACTGGGAAGTCTCATCTGGAGTAATACAGTTATCTGTGAGTGGAAAATAGCAGAGAATCTGTCCAGCCAAGCAGGAAGCAATAAACAGGCTCTCAGTGTCATTCATCAAATTTGACAAGCCTGATTAAGGCTTAAGGAGGCAATATCTGTTCCCAGGCAACTTTAACCATTAAGAAAATTAATTAGTAACAGACAGAAAATTGGAACCAAGTGCAGAGAATGGTTGAAAACAACAAAGAAGGGAGAGGGATTTCCCTGAACATAGTGATAAGGAAAAGAAAACTCAGAAGAGTAGGGTAAGAACAAAATATAAACAACTCTTAATTCTAGAAAACTGAAGAAAATCTCTTTATTTTTTGACTGGCAGACACCAGCCTGCTTTTTAGAGAAAACCTATGTCCACTACTGTATTGCCTTAAGAAGGAAACTTTGTTTCATGAGCACCTAATCAATTAATCCACTAGCCATCCATAGTATACTCAGTATATCCATAGTATATTCACTGCTTCTGTCACCACAGTTGTGATCTCACGTGCAAGGACAGTTAAAGCTCTGGGACCAGAACCTTCCAGCAGAAATTAGACTCACACCTCAGAAACTTCTAACTCCTAATCTATTTTATTGTTAAAACAAACAAACAAACAAACAAAACCCCTACCAAATGCAACCCCTACCATTCAGCAACTTGAATTTATGCATAGGCTGAGATTCTTTGAGATTCTTTATTCATTGCTGATGCATGTGCATCATGTGTTTAAGCACATCTTTATTTAAGCCCAAGCTACAAAAGGGAGAGCACAGGGACAGCAGAGCCCCCTCCACAAATTGCTGTGCAGAGAGAAACATTCATAATGATTTCTTCTGCCTCAGTAATACAGAAGCTATCAAACTTCTAAACATCACCATTTCAATATCTAAATCAATAAAGGGTGGGGAAAGGGTCCAGAGGCACAACACTCACAGGGGAAGAGGAAGAAGGATGACTCTTGAAAAACGTTGCACTGGTTGCTAGGAGTGGCAGATCCTGATGAATGAAAAAAGGAAAAACACTCATGGTAATTTTTCAATCCTCATACCAAAGCCTGGCTCTGATCCACTGTGCTGCATACAGTGAAGAAAGATAATACAACTGTGCATAATTTTGAGCATCTAGTGAAAAATTAATATTACCTAGCTAAGAGTTGCTCACTTCAGTGTCATTTGCCATGAGTTGTGCTACATCTAATTGTTCTGTAACGAATCAAGACATGCTCTTGGGTGTCCTGCAGCTTCTCTAGTAATTAATTCAGGCCTTTCATCACCTGAATTAGAAGGAGGAAATGAAGGTAAGAGTAGGGTTTGGGGATTTTTTTTTTTTCCCACTATAGCTTGTCTCATTATGCAGCTGAGCATAATTGAGCCCATGCATGTACTGTCAGCAAACAGAAGAGAACTGCTGAGCACCCACAAATTACTAGAGAAATCAATAGGAACTGCAGGGACATTGTGACTTTGAGAAAGAGCTCATCCTTCTTCAGGAGGGAAGCTTATTCTGAAGCTGTATATGATTTCAGTACTAGTGGGGATTTTTCCATTTTTTTTTCGTTTTCAGTGGACAAAAATCAGGCACACTGTGCCAGACAGGCCAGGGTCCCAGGGCAGAAGAAAACCTCTGTCTCAGGAGGATCAGCAGAGTTCAGATAAGAACATATTTGTGCAACTAGGTCCACAACCAGAAGAGTTATTTTATGAGCAGTACTTAATTGAACATTGCAAAATTAACAAGCCTGGCCATGGTTCCCAGTGACAAAAATCCCTCTGCTATCTTTCTGTATGCATCAACCTAGCTGAGTGTGGAGCATTTGGCATTCAAGGACAATGCAATGAAGAGATCCTATCAAGAGCATTTTGAAGGCTGTCCTTATTCTATCCCCTGTTAAGAGCTGCCATCAGAAAGGCATGGGTGGTGCATAGTGGCCATAGCACAGGGGTCACAGGAAATTCCAAAGTCAAAATGCCAGGCTATACAGCCTGTCTGCCTTCTTCATCACTATTAGAGGTTAAGACAGTATTAGCTAGATGAGTGCAAAATGCAATATGATGACTGACTTGTTTAAGAACAGGTCCTTGTTTCAGAGTACAAGAACTGTACTTAGCTCTGCAAATTATGTGGCATCAATCAAAGAAGGAGACTGAGGACTGAGTCAAGAGGAAGGTCTAAGATCTGAAGACATTACCTACACCTTTTACAGTAAGTTTTCCTTGGTTTGTATTCCATTCCTTTCCCAGCACAAAGCTTAACCAAGAAGCAGCAACATAAAATGTAGTAGGATCCCCTAGGCAAAACAAACTGTTAATATATTGCTCAGGCAGTGGCTCAGAAGGTGGCTGTGAAATGAAACCAAGGGGTAATCTTCAGCAGCCTTCTCAAGATACTCTGCTGAGACAGAAGATGGAGAACCTGGCAATAAACTCAAAAAGTTCTGAAGAGAAAGGCGGCAACAGGATAGATTATTGAGACCATCATCCACAAAAAAATCACATGGTAAAATTAAGAGTATCTGAAATCTGAAAACAATACTTGATCTGTCTTATGTGAACAGTGGAAGATCAGAAATAAATATTCTTTCTTTAAACACTGCAAAATTTTTAAGAGCTGACCAGGTAACCAATAATATACAGATAAGGAGCACCATTTGAAGAACAAGAAAAATATCCAGCTCATACTAAGAAGTTTCAGATTAATAATTCTGAAAAGGGTTTTTTCCCCATATTTATTTTAAACCATTACGGCCTGATGTGGGAAACTAATCTTATATATTGCAGTATACTAGGCTACATGCAGAGGCAAGTGCTTGTCAGCTCACATCCAGAATACTGTGGTCAGTTTTGTTCCTCATTATACAAAAAAAGGTGTGGACAGGCTGGAGGGGACATGCACCTTTGCTATTTCTGATTTCTCCAGAGCATTTTTTAAAAAATAAAGATGTCAATAAAGGAAGGAGTATTGCATCATTTCTTCAATTAGAAAGCCACATAACTAAACATAGTGGTATGGTACCACTCCTATTTCGTAGTGTCCTTCTCAAACCAGTCCTTCGTCCCTGATTAACTTTAGTTATGTCCCCTATTTTTCTGCATCAGAATTTATAGATATGATTAATATGCAGAACAAATGCACTCAGAAGTACACACCAGAGTATTCTGGAGTAATGTATTAAGATCTTATGTGAAACACCTGGCCAATTACTGTTTAACATTGAATATTTAAATAATTTGTCCTTATTTCATGAGTGAAGACACTTTTTTTTTCCCCCAGAAAAGTTGGTATTGGATGGCTTTAGAGAAAAGTAGGAAGGGCTTTCCAGAAGGCCAGATTCCCCCAAAAGCCCCAACTGGAAAGATGACTTCTGTCAGGAAGCAGCAAAAAGCCAGTGGCAATCTGAAAGTCCTACAATTCTTTTCCAAAATATGCTACTTTGTATATCCCCTTGACCAGCGTTGAGGTTGGAAGAAATCTCTGAGGATGTCTAGTCTAATTCTGCTCAAACTGGGGCAGCTAGAATAGGTTACCCAGAAAAAACAAATTATGCAGAGAAATTTTTCACTCTGCTGTTGAAGAAAAATTCTCATCTCCAGAATTCTTTTTCCAAATAAAAATAAAAATAAAAATAAAAATAAAAATAAAAATAAAAATAAAAATAAAAATAAAAATAAAAAAGCAACAGTATCCTGCAAATACCAATGCATAAAGGAATATGTCTTCTCTAAATAGTAAAAAAAAAAAAAACAAAAACATCCTAAGAACATCCTGAAAAAATATTCTACTCCTAGCATAACTTGAAGTCCCAGAACTGTGCAAATCTGGCAGAAGATGACAGAAACAAAGATAGATGTTTCCTCGGAAAACAGAATAGATTTGATGTCTCGAAGTTCTCATAAAAAGTGTCCAAGAAAACTTTGGAGGATGACTTTCTTTTAACTTATTTAAATTAAACTGCAACATACATAGCTGAAGTTAAGAACCAAAGCCTTAATAGAGCAACCAAAAATAGTGATGTGTATCCCTAACTGGAACTGTCAAACACTGCAGTAGCACAGTAAATCAGGACTTTGTTGAAATTGAAACATTACTTAGGACTTGATCTGCAATGTTGCAGTTATCTTCATATTTAGCAAATGATAGTTTCTGTCCACCTTAATATCCATAAAAGAAGGTAAGAGGACAGGTAATTAAACAGTAGGGAGCCTGGGAAAAGGAGTTTCCCTAAAGCTATTTTGGAATATGTTTTAGTCTTTAGTATACCTTTAGTACATTTTAAACATACTAAAGAATAATATATAACTTGTTAGATATTCAGATAGTGTAGTTCTTCCTTGAAAGGGCTTACACTTTCACACCTCAAGTGCCCAGTGATTTAAGAACCGATTTATTTTTTTATTTCCTGATTTCTAGTCAATATTTTATCCAAAATAGAGAAGGTTATCATTGCTTTTATAGAAGAGCTGGATATTTACCCATACATTTTCATAACTCGGGGGCTATACTTATAATTCTGCTGGATCTACCATGCAACATAATGTGTCCTAAGTGTCTTACAGATATAGCCTTTGTTATACTTCTAGGATCCTCTTCCAAGGTAGGTTAAGTTTCTTAAAGTGTCACTGTATTCCTGGAAAAATCTTAACTTTAGCCAAAGACTAATCTCTAGCATTTAAGGAGTTATCTCTCTTCCTCATTGAAAATAGAATTTATCTATGTCTATAAAGCAGAATACCCCTGCTTCTCCCCTCTGGAGAAGAAACAGCTCTGTCACTGCCAGTAGAATATCATGTTTACAAGCCTTTGTCTGAAAGAGAATGCAACCTTCCTGCACCAAGTTGTATTGAGAAAAAAGGGAACTTATTCTCAAGAACATGAAGGACAAGAAGTTCTTTAGGAATACTCAGCAGGGATTTACCAGATGCAAACCATCCTTGACCAGCCTGTTTGTCTTTTATGATGAAATGACTTGCTGTACAGAGCAGGGCAGAGCAATCGATGTGACATACCTTGACTTTCATAAAGCTTTTGACACAGCCTTCTACAACACTCATATGGAAGCTGAGAAACTGCAGGCTGAGTGGACTGTTAGATGGATTGAAAATTAGCTGGACAGTGAGCTCACAGCATTCAATGGGTCAGGGACCAGCTGGCAGTTAATAACAAGAAGGAAATCACAGATTTTTTTTCTGCATCTGACATAATTCTTCATCTTCATCAGTAACCTGGGTCCATTAGCTACATGAAGAAAAAATACTACTGGTTTAGGATAATACTTCATCTGTTTTGGAACTGCCTGTATTTACTGAATTACAAATCCACACTGAAAGGCAATTTTTCATAGGTAGAATGTGGTCTAGACTTTCATCAGAAAACAGCATGAAATGCCATTCCCTTTCTACATACTTAGAATTAATTTTGGTTTGTTTGCTTTTTAAACATGGCATCTTCAACACAAGAGTGTCAAAAGTGCCTAGTACTTGCTCAGAAAAAAAAGAATAATTAAGATTAGCCCTCAACTTTTTGGCAGATCTCCCACACCTGCCACCAAAAAAAAAAGACTTAAAGAATTAATAAAGTACAAATTTAAAAAGTTAATTTAAATCTGTGAGAAAGTAATGAGATACTAAATTTTGCTCATGTTTTTCAATACAAGTGGCACAGTGTTGCATTCCCACTGCCAAGTAAATACATACCAGTGATTTTGGCTTCTTCTTTTTCAGAGGAAACCGCTGGGTCTGATGCCTGCCCTGGCAAAGTGTCATTTAGAAAGGTGGCCTCCTATCATGCACATTATTTAATAGCTGCACACTCCATTATCATGTCAAATGCATAAGTGGTTTTCCCTATTATTGGTTAGTGATTTCAAATAACAGAAAAACAAAATAGTATTTGTAAATTGCATTAATCAATGCGATCCACTTTACCTCCTTCAGCAAAACAGCTTTCTTTTTTAATCATTGCACTAAAATTGAACCAGTCATGTTTAAAAAAGCCAACAGGCTACTTTCTACTGCTGCAGCCATTTGGTTTCATTGAGTCCAATGGAATACCCAACTACATACATATTGAGAACACACAGTGATAAAGGAGCCAATTTGCAGTGGAACATAAAAATGGCTCAGGGAAAAATCCTAGGAAGTCATAGAGAATACCCAGAACTAATAAACAGATACTGGATTCACTGCATATGCCTATATAAATAAATTTTAAAAGGGCAGGGCAAGGGGTCAAATACCAATATACTTACCCATAACATTTCACTCCTAGCATGTATACTTCAGCAACATTTGACAATTAGTACCCTCCCAGCTACAGCCTACAGGATAAGAAAGATCAAGACCTGTGTGTTGTGAATGCAAAAATAAACTACAGACCAATTAATTTTCTTCCATAGGCACAACTCTCAAGTTTACAAGAGAGCTGCTATGTACGAGGATCAGCACTACACTCTCTCATACCCCAAAATCAGAACAGATACCAAAAGTCCAGGCAGTGTCAGGTAGGACTTATGCAATTAGTTTGTCCTTAGTCCAGAGCTCTTAATGCTCTTTGCTCTTCAGCATCCTCATGCTACATCACTCACTTTGTCTGCTTCAAGGAGCAATGGGAATGGCTGGAGCTCCCTCCTGTAACCAGAGCTCATGTAGACATCCTGACAAATTCAAAATGCAGAGCTTGGATACTGCTGACAATGCAGCCATAGCAGGAGCCAAGCTGCTTGTGGGCAGCATCTTTAACCACTTTCCTTTGTGGCTTCCCTGCTGCAGCTCTGATGTTGACAGCACCCGAGTTAAACAGCTCTGAGCTCACCCGGACTCCTTCACTTCTACTTCATCTGATGCAACACAGACCTACCACAAAGTCTCTCACCCTGGGGTCACAGAGAGCCTGAAAAGCTTCCTTCAGCTCCGGACCAGTCCAAGCTGGTTGGAGCACAGAGCAGAGCCCACATCCTGCTTTTCCCAAACAGAACCTGGGGTCACATTCAGGCCCCAGTAAGACTGATGGATATCTCCAGTGGCAACCACCCCACCCTCCCCCAGGCCCAAACTGTACCCAAATGTTGAGCACCCCCAAAGGGTCCAGCCCCAGAAATGAACTGGCAGGGGCAAGATTCCCCTTTGTACTACAGCAGAGGGTTTTCTCCAGCAATGCTGGGCAGATGCAGGCTTGTTTTAAACATATAAACCCAGTCATACACCCACGGCAGGAAAGGCATTGAACAGAACATCCAGAACACAATGATGTGCCTTTAAAAGTATTGCAGTAACCCTACCTAAATCCAATATGCCTAGGCAGGTCTGAGCTACATTAAAGAAAAAGCAAATTTTTGCCCAAGTTTTTGATATGAATGATAATATTTCCCTAAGAGTAATAGAGAAATACTTCATGTTGTATAATCCCATCAAGCCAGTTAAATTCAGTAAGTGGTGCACTACTTCGTTTGACTGCCCCCAAAAAAGTCTAACCCTGCTAGGATTTTAACTTCTGGTCTTAAATACTTAAAAGAGCCTTCAAGGTGACGTTTGCCTCAATAAGCCATTTCTTGCAGTTCTGGTAGTAAAGTTTTTATTAGTTCAATGTAAGTAGATAAAAACAAGTTAAGCTCTGAGTTATGAGAGAACAGCCGTAATACCCAATTTTTTCATTTTCAGTCTAATAAAATTAAAAAATGCCACACATATAGGATTATAGTTCAGATCATCATACTTCTTAAAAACAGCATCTTAACTAGCAGACACCATACAAAAGTCTCATTTATGATATTAGAAAAAAAAAGTTCAATTTCACTCCTTGGAAATTTGTACTTGCTTCATAAAAGACCTCCATATTTAAGCTTACATTAAATTATTTTGTTAAAGCCTAAACAGCTGCCCCAATAAAACATTAGTTTCTCAGTTGGATCAAACTAATTTGACTTACAATAAGTGGGAGGAACAGTTTAATTAGCACTAATGAATAGACTCTGCACCAGACTACATTTTCTTCTCAGCATCAAGAACTCATTAAAAAAAAAAAAAAAAAAAAAAAATTAAGCTTTTTGCTTATAATTACCTTTGGAAGACCAGCACTTGAGACAATTTTCTAATTGCAGAAGGGGAACTGCATACAGCTACCACTCAAATGCAACTATTAATTTAGTTTCATTTTCTGCGCATCCTTCCAAAACTAACTATTTAACACTGAGGTTAGGAAATTGGAGAGTGATCCTCAAGAGATGTGGGGTAGAAGGTCTCCTAAAAAACCCAACATTTGAGCCTTGAGGGGCTCCTAAAACTAGGTTTGGTAGATTCCAAAAACTAGGTTTTGTGAAATTGAATAAGGAAAAAAAGAGTCCCCCAAGCAAACCCTGTAAAAGGCATGCACTTCAGCATTGTTTTTGTCCTCACACTAATGCCTTACAAGATTGGAGTTGCATAGCAGATGAAATTCAGTGCTGATAAATGTAAAGCTCTGCATATGGAAAAAGAAGAGAGGTTTGACATACAGAGTGACAGGCTCTCCTTTGACCATATCAGCCAGAAAATATAATACAGATTTGCTATACAACAGCCAGTAGCAGCCATGAAAGCAACCAGGAAGATCACCTCTAGTCAAGAAAAGAACAAGCACAGATAGAAGTATAAAGGTAGGGTTTTCTGCTCTGCACATATTACCTTGAAGGCATGCTCTGACCTTATAGCACACATGTAGCAATGTGCATGCAAGAAACCACACAGAGCCACCATGTAAAATCAAATCTTAAAATAGACCTTGTGGCTGTGAGGAAACTACTTCCATGCAACATAGTTCACCATCATCTAAATGGCCAACAGAAGGTTCATACATCAAAGTTCCCTCTGGATACCCTTAGTCTGAACAGCATCTAGATTTACTATAGCAACCATGTCAAACAAATCTTTTCCATTGCAGGAAGAAATGATTACATGTTTACATCAAGTTTAAGATTTGATTTGGCTATGCTTAAAGCACAGCCAAAGTAAGGAGTCTTCACAGAACAGAGAGGACCTCAGCAGCACCTCTGAAAGGATCTTCAGCATCTGCCAAGATTTACCTCTAAGTTAGCTGATTACCTGATGAATGATCTCAGTGTTGTCTTGTGTACAAGAATTATTTCCCTTGCTTAATCCAGAAAAACTCTTAGTACCATCCTACTGTGCAGATCTCCATAAAAAACACTTACTGTTACTACAGCTGTACCATGACTAGAAGACCACTATTAAGAAATGTATAAGTCCCTTCTAAAGGGTCATTTTTCTCTCTGCTGACTTGCTTTGATAGTATATTGATCTATCAATATATTGAAAATCCATTCTTGTTCACAGGATAACCTCAAGTATTGGTTTCTTATTAACAGAAGCAAACAAGATAATATGTAATAATGTTCATTACCAGGTGCTGCAGAATCCTGCATTTTTTTCAAAGGTTATTGCTTTCTTTAATGAACATGTCTAAATCAGGCTTCAATACTAACAGTAGTGTTCAATACATTTAATAGCTACAGTAATATTACAGTTTATAATTGCCCAATATGTTCAGTCAACTGCTTTCATGTAAGCATCAATAAAGAAGACAGGCAAGGGCATCCCAGAAAACACCTCCCGGATTTAAAGCTTCTAGAAGAATAACTGTGGTGGTTGTGGATACAGAAAACTTTTGAACAGTAACACAAAGTCCAGAGACTGATGAAAGAATCAGTTCTTTGGTTGGATGATACTAAAAATCCTCAGATACAGTCTTGTCAGAACTCTGCACAAGAATCCTGTTACTCAGCAAAAACATTTGCAGAATCACAGAATCATTTTCATTGGAAAAGACCTTTAAGTTCATCAAGTTCAACCACTACCCTAACTCTACCAAGTCCAGTGCTAAACAACATACCTAAGCACCATGCCTACACATCTTTCAAACACCTCCAGGGATGGTGACTCAACCACCTTCCTGGGCAGCCTATTCCATAAGTTTCTTCTAAAATTCAATAAATATGCCTAAAAGCCATACCAATTACATTGTGTATCCTAACTGTCCTGAATCAGCACAAGACAACAGTAATCTCCAACAATCCATCACTTAATTTCTTTCAAAAGTTCAAATTCTTCATCAACGAGCCTGCGCATCACTATCTCTCAGAGCAACATGCACATGAACAATATTCCATGTGAACATATTAAATGGGTGAAAAAAAAAAACAACATGTTTTTTTTATGTTTCTCCCCCTATGTGTATGTTTCTCCCCTTTCATCTCAACAAAATAATAAAGATAAGAAGTAAAACATGGTTGCAAAAAATTAAAACCCCAAATGCATCTACAAATAATTATGATAGGAATCTTCCAAAATGTAGAGGCCCAAATGATTACTTTGCTCTAAGGAACCTCAGAAAAAACCTTGGAGTCTATTAACCTTTTGCAGAGTAAAGAATACTAAATGCCTCAGAGGGAGTCAAGATTTAATTTAATTTGGACACCACTTTCTGACAATCTTAAAGAACATTTATATTCAAGACATAGAAGTACCTATTAAGTAATGGAATTTCCAGATATTCTTATTCCTCTTTTTTTTTACACCTGTCCCAGAAGCTTTACCCACACTACCTGATAGAGAGGGCTTTTTTTCCACTTCACTGGGCTGTGGATCAGGCTTTTAGTCACCTAAGCACCTACTGTAAATATTCACAAAAAAATTGGTGCACAAATACCAAGCCTGATTTTCCATCTCCCAATTCCATTCTTCTCTTTGTAATCACAGCAGTATTGTAAATCAGACCAGCAGACAGAAGCTCTCCTTGCCCACTGCTCCAGTGGGAAAGCAGCTGCCTGGGGAGATGTTCAGGTGCTGCAGATGAAGAGATGTGCTTTAGCAATCAGTTACCTGAGGTCACTGAAGATGAACTTTCTGTGAGCAGATGACTCTGTGTCCTCTCATGGAACTGGTGTGAACACCTCCTTCTCCACCTTACCAGCAGCTCCCTGAGCAAAATTATTGAAGTATTTGCATCAACTTTCATGAATGAAATACAGTCTCAGTCTTTTCTTTGTGCTGTACAGAGGACAAAACACCTGAAGGAGGTTTATTGTTCAAGCAGTTCATTAGCAATTCTACTTCCAACAAACTCTACTAATCTATACTTATTAGCTACACTATTAGACACTACTGACATACTGCTGACTACCTGGACTCTCTCTAGCATGTGTCACATTGGGTCCCAACACCTATCACCTGTATCTGCAGCCTTGGGGCTGTAGGTACAGTCTGGGCAGTGGGGGACTGATGGGCTTGGCAGAGGGCAGAGCTGAGGCTGCCAGCACAGGCACTGCAAACCACGGCTGACAGCAAGGAGGCAGGCCAGCCCTGGGGACTTCTGGGTGCAGGGGTTCAAAGCTGGGATGTCCCAGCCCACATGGAGAAGTTGCAAGACGTGGTGGAGATCTGCAAGCAGCATGCTGGAGGTCTCCCAGAGTCTGGCTGCTGTGCACTGATAGAAAGAAGTGGAACAGAGGGATGAAACTCTCACTGTCTGCTTCTCCAGAAGGCTCTGGAATTGTGGGAGCAGCTGTCTGCCTCTGGAGATGTATAGGCACTGCCAAGACCATGAGGTGTTTTGTATGTTGCTTGGTAGGTGCAGTTGTCATGGGTGGAGATGCCTGTGTGTCCTCCAGTCATTGACCATCTGAGCTTCAGACCATGTTGGCATCCTACAACAGCAGGATGCAGCTGGGACTCTGGGCTGGAGGCCAACTCTTCTCTTGCACCTCTCTAGCAGGTGGGGATGGTCTCTATTAAAGCTGGTTTTATAGTAGTAGACCAACTAAAAAAAACAGAGAAGAATGAACTGCCACCATGTAGAGACTGGAAAACACCAGGCTATGAGAAATAAGACTTTGAGTAGCAAAACACAAACACGGATATCAAAAAGCTCTCTTGGTAAGAGTTAGAAAACTGTTTTCAAAAACATTAGGACTGCTTTTGAGAGCCAGTCACTTTCCACCATTTTACAAAACTTTTTTGGAAACACAAGGAATGAAAATTCCTTGGCTTGACTCTTGTTCTCACTAGAAACTGGAGGGACTCATTTGGCCTTGTGGTCAGCGCTGCAAGGCTGGACACGCAGCTCCTCTTTTATCAGTCATACAGCAGCATTCCAGGGTATTCTTCCCTCTTGTCCTGGAGGGCCAGGAACTATTACATCTACCAACCCTTGTATTGTCAAGTAAATGCAAAGAGCAGCTGCAATTGTTTAGGAAGAAGGCTCTGCTAGGCCTAGAAGAAGGTTGTCCAAAGTACACAGAAAGCGTTGGATAAAAAGAGGAGAGGAATTTATCTGGTCCTCATTTTTTTCCAAGTGGTATAAATATAAGGAAGCATAGAGCAGGAAGAAAAACTTTTCTGAAAAATCAGTAAGACCGAAGGAAGGAAAACTATTAGGCAAAGATGTGACCAGATCAGCATCAGCTTACACCTTTTCTCTGAATCAAAGATGCCACTTCCCAGCACAAGAGTCAGGGCCAATCTGTTTCCTCTAACTCTTTTTCCATTATAGACAAGGACAAGAAAGAAGGCAGTGCTCACAAGGAACCACCTCCAGTTCCAGCCATTATATTCTCCATGCTGAAAAACAATCATGAGTCATCCACTTCTCCAGCCAGTGTGAACAGAGCTCCAATGTAGTTGAACAGAATTCATCCTTAGATTCCTTAGTTGCCAGGTAGCCTGCTCTTTACTTTGATTCAAGAAACAGTCCAGTTGAAAAGTCAATGTTTCAATGACTAATCTCTCTGAAGCATAAATAGTCCAAGAAAATCTGTCAAATGCCTTTTAAAATAAGAAAATGCTACGCCAAAACTTACTGGTTCATATTTTAAACTGACACTAGAGATATATTAACAAAACTCTTTAAGACCGATCCATGATATTTATACCAGCTATAAAATCCACAACTAGTGCTTCTGGCACAGATTACACATGCAATACAAGTGGAAACAGTTTATAAAACAGCTGAAAAAAATGGGAGAGTGGGGGATGTGTGTGAGTTGCTCAAGAGGAATTAGAATGTGAAACTGGAAAAGCACCAAAGTCAGCACTCACCTCTCAGCCAAGGTAAAAGTTGAAATATTGGAATCATAATAGTAATGTCAGCTGTTAATCACTCTAGTGCCAAAAAAACCCAAACCACTCAGTTCTTGACTGAGAAGCCCAACACTCCTGTTCTTCTGTAGTGATTATCATGAATGTGGCTGAATAGAAGTGGTAACAAGGCCCTGTACTAAGAGTCCCAGACACCTAAGAGAAATCAAGGATACACTGAAGACTTGAAAGATATCTGGAAAAGCACAGGCATTTCACACAGGGCTTTGACAAAAATGTTTAGATAATATTTATACTGTACAGAACTAGATTTGTAAATTATATCCAACATTGATAAAATGTTCATCTAAATGTTAGAAAACCAAGTGTGAAACCAACGCATTAGGGGAGGTTCACACATTATACAGTGTCCAAATCAGCCCCTTTTCCCATACATAAGTAATATTAATGCTTTGTGATACAAATATGCTGTAAGTCCTTTCTAAACTCAGATTTTCACACCTGCCTGGTACCTGCTCCACCTTCTCTGAGGTTTTTGACCTCAGACTTCAACCTCTCAGTTCTGAGTGAACCTCAGCCTCTTGTCTTCCCCCAGAAGTCTTCATTCTGCTCTCCCAGGCCTCAGCAGAGCCCCCAGTTCCCTGTTTACACAAAATGTAGAACAAGAAAAGAGCAGAGAAATTGTGTTTGGTACTTGCCAGTTATGTGGGTGCCCCAGACTGTTCAGTTCTCTCTGCTTCTTTCTTTTGTGCTCCAGATGAGAGCACAGCATGGAGGAGGAGGGAAGAGGGATGAGTTCAGCAGATCTCTCTGGCACATTTAATTGGATGCTTCTGCCTCTAAAAGTGAACAAGTAAGGTAGCAGAAGGCACTTAAAAAAAAAAATGGAGACAAGTTGAAGGTCCTTTTTCTGATCAGCATCTGAAACACTTAGGAAAATTCGAAACACTGACAAGCTATCCACTTTAATCAGATATTCAAGAAGCAAGGGTAAAATTTAGGTCTTCTGAGGAGCAACAGTCAGGCTCCTGGCAGAATTATAAAACATTGCCAGAAGCAATACTCCATGAAGGACTTTCCACACAGATCTACTTTCACCCAGAGGAATGTCATTCAGTGGCCTCTGGCAGAAAAGGATGAGAAAAGAAATAGCACCAAAAGTCAAGAAGAAACAAGAAAACTAAGATATCTGGTGAGAAATGCCATAAAAGCAGTGTCCTGAAAACCAAGACAGCTGCTTCTACTTTCTGCTGAAAAGCAGCTACCTAGCATCTCCAACAGGTTGCTGCAGCATTAAAAAAAAAAAAAAAAAAAAAAAAAAAAAAAAAAAAAAGAGAGAGAAAGAGAAGGGGAAAGAAGATAGACCAAGGAACAAGGAAAGAGGAATCTAAAAATAAAAAAAGACCTTGCTGATGCCTATGTAGAAAACAAAGTCTTTTGTTAATTATGGCAACTATGTAGTCAAATAAATCAATTAACAGGGCAAATGGTGCAAAGTTTACAGAATTTAAACTAAAAAACAAAACATGCAGGAAATTTCTCTGTAAGACATTCATTATTTAATATCACGTTATGTACAAAAATATGCCCTTGACAACTTTCTAAGACATCTTTGATTTAATATCTATACCTTGTAGCTTTGCATTTGTGCATATCTTTAAAATCTTTATTTTGGAATTTCTACAATAAAAGTTTCTAGGGTTTTAATTAAAAAGCAACCACATAACAGAACCCATCTCAGTTTTTTCAAACATAGTGCACATCAATATGCTGTATACATCACTCATTTCAGTCAGTCAGTCAGAAAGTTGGGCAGCTGAAACATGAAGTAAAATTTCATTTGAAAGAGATAAAACTGGAGTTGGTTGATTTACATTTTAGTCACAATGCTGAGCTTCTGTACTGTGATCTTTTGCTAAAAAATACTAGTACTCTGCCCATTCGCAAAAGCATGTGCTTCATTTCACTTTTAAATTTACTGGTGTTTACTCTTGTAATTCAGGAATAAAGAGCATGGAATTTCACAGGAATGTTCAGAATAATTTCAACACAATTTCTTGGGGGAAACATGGAGAAGAATAAAAATATCAGCTGCTAACAATGTTAAGTGTTTTCATGGCTGTGCTGGCTTGACCTCAGGCAGTCATCAGGTGCCCCCCAAACAGCCCTGTAACCCACTTTGTCAGCTGGACAGGGGATAGAAAATATCCTGAATATACTGAAAGCCTCCTGGGTTGGGCTGAAAACAGGGAGAGATCATTCACCAATTACCACCACTGGCAAAACAAGCTCAACCTGGGAAAATGAATTCAATTCATTAGTAATCAAATCAGAGTAGAAAAATGAGCAATAAAAACTCAACCTTAAAACACCTTCTCCCCCTGCCTCCCTTCTTCCCAGGCTCAATTCAACTCTGATTTCCCCACCTCCTCCTCCTCCCCAGCAGTGCAGGGGAATGGGTAATGGGGGCTGTGGTCAGTTCTTCACACATTGTCCCTGCTCCTGCTTCTTCTCGGGGGGAAGACTCCTCACACTCTTCCTCTGCTCCAACACAGAATCCTACCCATGGGAGACAGTTCTCCAGGGACTTCCCCATTATGATCCCTTCCCACAGGGTGCTGTCCTGCAGGAACAGACTGCTCCTGTGTGGGTTCCCCACAGGGTCACAAGTCCTGCCAGTAAAACCTCTAGTGTGGGCTTTTCTCTCTTCAAGGGCCCATGGGTCCTGCCAGAAGATTGCTCCAGTGTAGGCTTTGCATGGGGTCACTTCAGGCATCCAGGTGCTCTGATGTGGGGTCTTCTGTAGGGTGCAGGGGGATATCTGCTTCATTGTGGACCTCCATGAGCTGCAGGGGCACAACCTATCTCAAACACAGACTGAAGGGGAATCTCTGTTCTGGCATCTGCACCAGACCCTGCCCCTTCCTCTGCACCGCCCTTAGTGTTTGCAGAGTTCTCTCTCACATTTTCCTACTCCTCTCTCCTGCTGCAGCTGCTGTTGTGCAGCAACTTTTCCCCCTTCTTAAATATCCCAGAGGTGCTACCACCAGTGCTGATGGGCTTGGCCTTGGCTCTCTCTTGGAGCCAGTGGCATTGGCTCTATCAAACATGGGGGAAGCTTCCAAAAGCTTCTCACAAAAGTCACCTCTGCAGCCCCACCACACCACAACCTTGCCACCCAAACCTAATACAATATTTTAGCTCTAACCCATGGGCAGAAGCATATCAAAGGATATGAAATTTGAATAATGACTTAATCTAGGATGCAATTCTTAATCAGCTGTGGTAAAAATCAGTTCTCAAAACCATTCTGAATCAAGTATTACACCTTGGGTGGTCAGTAAAATTCATTCCTTTTCTGGAACCACAATCAGAAAGATTGCATTTTCTAACTGAATGGCCCTCTGGTTATTCTACAAGTAGTGTTAAATACTTCTGGAAAAGTAAGAGTTTTGTCCATAGAGGAAAGAAACCACAATATAGTAATGACAAGAACAAAACCAGGAAAAGTATTTCACATTATGCTATGAGAATTTCAATTTTTTTGTCTGTCCTGCTAACAGACAAGTATGAAAAGGGAAGATGAAGACATGAGTGTTTATGCTTGATTAAAAGATCAATCAGAGTAAGTGAACTTTAACAATGCCTGGGAAATGCCATGAATTTTAAAATCAGGTATATGACTATTTTAGTAAAAAAATTAAGTTTACCATGCTACCTTAAAAATCAACAAGGCAGTCTCTGTTGCAGACAAATTCTTTTAAAAATCTGTACATTCAAGGGGTAAGAAATAATCTCTGCCCCAAATACAGAAGACTTTCAAAGAGCTATTCAAGTAGTAAAGAAAAGAATTACATTTGGTTAATACAGAAGAAATCTCATATGACAGCTAATGAAAATGAAAACAGAACTGTACCTATTAATATTTACTTTGCCTGTATATTGAAATGTACAAAATGGCTTAATAACTATTCCATTTAGCTTTCAAAATGGCACTTTTACTATGTTGTGATCTCTTTCCAAAAAGCTAAATTGGAATGCAAAATTTAACAATGCTCTTCTGATCAGGTTGCATTTCAGTTACACATGTATGATGGTTTTATGATGCAGGTCAGACCCATTCATAGATGACAGAGGAATGGAAAAAATTCTGTTTGAATTACAAATTGTAGGCAGCTGTTTCTGCATGTTATGGATTTCCCTTTAAAAATAGCCCTTCTTGCTATTAAAAAGTGAGAAGAAAGGGACAAGCGTCCAGATAAACAATAACAGAAACCAAGGAAGGCCAAAGACTATAAAAAAAAAAAAAAAAAAAAAAAATTTTTTTAAAAACCACACAAAAATCCACAAACTAGAGGGAATCAATCACATTGTTACACTAAGCCAGTATGCAAGTAATGTTCCTGCCAAGAAGACAAGTGATCCAGGCTACAACAACTGGGACTGGAGTTAAAAGTAGCCATGCCCTGATACAGGATAAACCTGTTGGCTTTGGAGCAATATTAAGGCTGCAGAATAATGACAAGGTAAGAATTCCTCCCTGCAGAGGCAAAATTAAATGGCCTTGCTGATGAAATTGCCAGTGATGATTGTAAAAGATTTGAAAAGACCTTTACGCTTTCAGTAACACTTTTCTGCTGAAGTTAGACTGTATCATGGATTTGAGTCTTATACAGAAACAAAGAGATTTTCACTGTGGCACCAAGACTAGGTCTAGTGTTTCCATCCAGTGAGCTCAAGAAATCTATGGACTGAGTTCATGCATATTAGGAAGACTTAAAGAGAAAATGGATATTAATATTCCTGCTACTTTGAATTATTTACCAAGGAAAAGAAAAAAAGTGAACCATTTTTAACTGTCCATTTTATGTGGCAAATACTTGCTGAAATACAGCCTAAGAATCTCTTTGTATGAAAAAGCAAACTAGCAGAGCCTGAAAAGGTATGAAACATCAACCCTTTCCACACCTCATGAGAGAGTGGACCACAACAGGAGTGGGCCAAGTGACAGCTCAGCAGAAGCTGCAGCTGATTCAGAAAGGGTGGAGATGCCAGGCTGCCACCCAGCAGAGCACATAAATCAGACACCTGTGGCAGACTTCTCCATGGCCACCCCAGCAAACCCAGGCTGCCAGGTGCTGCTTCCCTCAGACATCCAGAGCAGAGACCTGGTCCCATTAGCTTCTTCTCTGGAAAATATCTGGGCTAAAGACTTCAACAAGTACTGCTCATGTGAAGTATTTGGGGCTATTCTCTGAGAATAAAGTCCAGGAAGAAGGCTATTGACAACATCTTCACAGCATGTCCTTGAAGAGCAGGGCTGCTCTTCAAGGACATGCTGTGAAGATGTTGTCAGTAGCCTTCCTCCTGGAACAGGTATTGCAGGCCCTTGGTTTGAACCTGATGCCTGGGCAGCAGCAAAATTCTTGGTTGTATCAGTATGAAAAGCATTTAAATTCTACTACTACAAGAGGCCACGTTCTTTCATTTTACCTCATAGGATGGCTGGAAATCCCACTTGGCTGGAACTGCCCACAGAGCCTGTCAGAAGATCCAGTTTCAGGAGATGGGCTGTGCTTGTTATTGTTACTTCATTTGGATGAAGCAGCTGCCAGGGGGGTCAAGATCATTCTCTAAATGACTTTGTAAAGCAAACTTTAGGCATTATTTTAAAGACTATTTATACAAGTGCTACATGTGGAATTAAGTACTGTGAAAATGCAAAATTAAGCATGATTTTTTTTTCTGGGTAGATATATTGCCAAGTCAAAGCATACCATGACACTCAGACAGAGCTAGCTGACAAGATTTTTTTCCTAATGTGCACTTGAATAAATTCCTGTGCACCTCAGAATAGACTGAAGGTACTTTTTTAGAGGAATACTTTACTAAACTGCACTTTAGCAGAAACACAATACACCACTTACTGGGGAAATTCTTGCCAAAACACTCTAGCATGATTTTTGAAAGGCTTGTCAATAAAAAGAAACAATGAACTCATAGTAATTTATAACATTTGAGTTACACTGCAGAGTTCCTTGGCTATCACAGCATTGCTGTGTGCATAAATTTCAACACAGCAAAGACAGCAACTACAATGCACTATTCTCTTTGTATCACCTCATTTATTGCATTTCAGTGTTGAAAGTCAAACAAATGAGAGTACTAATCAAGCAAGTGACAGTGCTACTCTATCTCTTAATCTGAGTTTTGACCTGAGTATTGGCCTCTAATGATTTCTGATTGCTAACCCAAAAAGACTGTGAGACAGTACACTAATTGTAATCCTGAACAATCCATGTACACCAAAGAAGTCTGTTTTATCATTTTCTCTTAGTTAGCTGACAGGGAAAGCAGAGTATATGATGAAACAGAACCTAATTTTTTTTAAAATTTACAGTCATTTACTAGCATTATATCAAGCTGATAATTAAGTCTGGAATAACAGTGCAGCATTTTACTGGGCTCAAATATAGCTGTTACAACTAAGGTTCAGAGTGCAGAAACCAGCCCAAATATTCTTTAGTAGACAGGCAACTAATCTTCTTACACGTTTCCCAAGTGTAATCCATCAGACAGAACTCTGGACTTAAACTCAGGACTCCTAGAATCACACCCCTGGCCTTTGACAGCAGACTTCATAGTTACACAGAACAAAAAAAAACAAAAAAAATGCTTGGCTTCCTCTGAGAGCTCAGATTAGAAGAAGCAGAACAAACAGCAAGAAGGATGCTACACTTTGCTAGCTGAAGCACCCCTTTTGACTGCAATATAAAATACTGCCAAACTTTTAGCAGTCTGTGTCCATGCTGCATCTCTGCTTCAATCTTTTGTTAGTTCTGCCCCCAACTCTTGCATGCAACTCAAATTCAGAAGCATTCAGATTTTCTGCACCTCCCCCTCATTCCAGATGAAACCTAGCTTTTTCCATGTGGAAGAAGAAAAGACCACGCTCCTGGGAGTCATCCACTGAAGCAGTCTCCTGTCTGTGGGATGCCTGCACCCGTGGTTACAGGACTTGAAGAGGCCTGTACCTCAAATGAGTGCCAGGACTGCAGAAGGATGGTCATATGGGTGAGGCAGTTCAATGCCTTCTTGTGAGACCTGACTGATTTGATCCTTCCCTCCTCAGTCTCAGATCTCTCAGTCTTCAGCAAACTAAACATCTTGCAGCTGATCACTGGATAGTCTGTGTATCCACCTGCCGGAGTCCAGACCTGTAGTGAAATGAGGCAACCAGGTGCCACTAGTCCCCAGGCAGTGGGCATGAGCTTGTGTTAAGCCTATCTGTGCCTGATTAGGGAGGGCCCCCACTGCGCATGAGCAGGGTTAGGGGGCCAATAAAAGGTGAGGCTTGAAGCACAGGCTCAGCTCAGTTCTGAGCAAGCCAGCAGAGAGGTCAGTTGGATCTGGAGCAGTAGCACTGAGCCAGGCTGACCAGTCCTGAGGGCAACTAACTCAGGGCCCTGTCTGTGCAATTCTGCTGGGGCACCTGTTGGACCTCAGAGCGCTGTGCCCTAAGAGAGGTTTGTCTTGCAACACAGACCTACATTAATGCTGATCATGAAAAAAAGCCTTTTTTACATAGTAAAAGATTAAATAATCCCAAATACTCTGGGCATTTAGGAGTCTACACAAAATTAGAGAAAGTGACAATTTTAGCTTTAAATCTTTAAATCTCTGTACTTCATTTCCTTATCTGTAGAATGAAGAAAAATTATTTCATCTCTTAGCATATTCTTTTCACAGCATCTCTCTGATGATTCTGAAACTCATACTACAGCAGTAAACAGATTTAGAAATAGATTTTTTTTTTTCAGCATAAAATTGAAACCACTCATTAAATAAGCCATAAGGTGAGGCATGGAGAGTTATTGCACTTGGTTTTATTATCCTGTTCATTCAAGCGTAACTATCAGTGCAGAAACTGCACTCATGTTTGCTGAACAGTTTAAGGTTTGTACTCCAATACTATCTTAATGCTGAACTAACTTTTTTTTATATTTCCTAGGTTTTGGGTACTTAGACTGCCACTGTGCCATCTCAAAGTTCAGTAAGTTTTACAGCATAAGAAAATACATGTATAAGAAATATTTTTTGAATATTAAAAACTGCTGAGTCTTGTTTCAAATTCAGACTGAGCTTTCACAGTATTTTTATGTGCTCCTACTCATCGCTTCTCAATTAAAATGTGTATATTTGCCAATAAAGATGTAAGGATCAGCAGTTCATCTATCACATACACTTGAGTTACTAACTTTTAAATCATATGCCCATCCCAGCTACTTACCAAACAGGAGTGTTGAGAGGATTGATTAAAGACCACCGTTTCTGTTGCCAGTCACAACCATGATGAAAGCACTTAAAAAGGAGGAATGACTGGATCCACTGCCATGAAAATAATGCGCTGAAATATAGCAGATTTAAAATATTAAGATTAAAGTTTTTTCCAACAAGACAGATGCACTTGCTCTGACAAAACTGAACTGTGAAAAGCCTGGAATGCTGAACACCAATCCTGTGAGTTAAGACAAGAAAACCAGCAAAGTACCTATTTCAACTGAAAAATGCTAAATATTCCAGTAGCCAAGAACCAGAAAGAATATTCTGTATATCATCCATACTGAATCTGCTTGCCTGCTACAAGGATTTCAATGCTTATCTGCAGACAGCTCTTCCTTATTTGTAACACTAAAATATTTGAAATCTTCCTTATTTCACTTGTTTTTTTCTTATTTGTTTATGTCTGGTTTTGTTGTTAAGTCAGTCACCCTCAAGAAACTGTACAGCACATATTAAATAAGATAAACTTCTCACTCACTTTGGCAAAAACAAACTACAATGCCTGGAACATTATGCAAAGATAAAATTTTACTCTCCAAGACAGTCTCCAGGATAAAATGAAAAGCTAAAAGATTAGGTGTGTTCAAACTGCTCAGGGAAACCTTTCTAGATTAGATATGTGTAAACTAATGCCTTGAACAAAAAAATGCCTTTTTTTTTTTTTCCCCACCATGATAGAGTTACCAGGAGAGAATAAAACACACTCACCCAAGAAAGTGGACATCTCATGCATGTAGAAATATCACACTAAGGAAGTTACATGACAATAGCTACAGAAGACAGGTGAAAGCCTTCCAATTAAAAATTCCTGATTTTTAAATGAGACTCATGACATTTTGGTAATCAGCTCATGAACACAGACTCTTTAAAACAGGCAGTACCAAAATTGCAGTAACAAAGCTATGCTTATATGGAAGCTTCCTTGCATGCTTGGAGCAACTCCTGCTCCTTCTTCTGCCTTAGTGTTTGCAAAGTCTAAAAAACCTAAGCAAAACAAAACAAAAAACAAAAAAAAACCAAAACAAACAAAAAAAACCCAACCCTAAAACACCTTAATTTGGATCCTGAAATTGGTTAGGAAAATGTGTAATTTGATACTTGTTCTTTCTTACCCCCTTCTGTTACTATAGGGACACTACTGCATGGCCTGGTTCAGTAGTTCAGTAAAAAAATGAAAAATATTTCTTTCAGAGATGTATTTCTGATGAAATAATTTTTTGTTTCTTTTTTAAATAGCATATGGAAGTCCTAGATTATTCAATTATTGTTTTTATTATACTTTGCCAGTCTTGCTCTGTTTTAATCTGCTCATAAGCCATTAGTTATTTCCCCTTGGGACTTAAAACTACATTTTACTATACTGGTGAAAGTTTTGGCACAATATGAGAAAAGGGCCTGGGGGTCCCAGTCAACAGCCAGCTGAATACAAGCCAGCAGTGTGTCCAGGTGGCCAAGAATATCCTGGCTTGTATGAGGAATAGTGTGGCCAGCAGGAGAAGGGAAGTGATGGTGTCCCTGTACTCAGCACTGGTGTGGCCACACCGAGTATTGTGCTCAGTTCTGGGCAACTTGCTACAATTAAGACATTGAGGTGCTGGAGTGAGTTCAGAGAAGGGCAAGCAAGCTGGTGAATGGTCTAGAGAACAAGTCCTATGTGAAGAGGCTAAAGGAACTGGGAATGCTTAGTCTGGAGTAGAAGAGGATGAGAGGAGACATTGCTCTCTACAACCACCTGAAAGGAAGTTGTAGGGAAGTGGGTGTTGGCCTCTCTTAAGTAAATAATGATAGGACAAGAGGAAATGGCCTGAAGTTGCACCATTTTCTCACCATTCTTCTGTGTGGAAGAATTTCTTTACTAAGAGAATAAATAGGCATTGAGATGTGCTGCCCAGGGAGGTGGTAGAGTCACCATCCCTGGAGGTATTTAAAAACTGTGTAGATGAGGCACTTCAGGACACGCTCTATTGGGCGATACAGTTATTAACATATATATATATTTTACTGGGGAGGGGAATGGGGGGAGCTGACAGCTGGATGCGGTGAGCTTAGGGTTCTTTTCAAACTGTGACAATTCTGTGATTTATTCGCCAGGCAAAGTCCTGAGGGCAAATACTGACTATGACTGTACTGTGCATACAATTACTTTGTCCTTAATTCCATGTCAAGCTGAGATGCATAATAATCTGACCCTTTCTTTTTCTCCCTTCCAAAGAAGCTGGAAAGAAAAAGCAGCACTTTTTATAAGCTTATAGGGTTTTACATACACCTTGTCCTTCCCCCTCGGCTATATTCTCTACCCTTGATACCAGACTGTTAATAAGTGCCCTGGATTGCTCATCAGTGTCACAGTCCCTTAAGATAGCTCTCGAGATACATCAGAAGCAAAGGAAGCATTTTACTAAATAAACTAACAATGTCTGAGATCTCCACTTTACAGGTATCACTGTGCCATGTTACTCTTCATATTTAACTTACCAGATTTTCTGTTAACTTACTGCATAAATTATGTTTTCTTTCTCATATTTGTACTCGAGACAATAATTAGTATGGAATGCTATTTGAGCCATGAGAATATTTATCTGTGTATCAGATTTTTTGAAAATCCAGTACAATAGCAACCTACTGGTATCTGTGAGGCAACATCACAGCTTTCTGAAAGCAAATCAGCAGACAGAGAGAATCACCATCAGTGCCAACCAGTCGTAGTCTGATCGTGTGTTTCTCCCATCATATTTTGCACTCCAGAAAGGATCCTGAGCTAAATGTTTCAGCACAATTGCACACATAACCTTGCAAGTGCAGCACAGAACACACACACACAAAAAAATCTTCAGCCTGCGAATACACTGGTATGTGAGGGGAGTGAAAAAATTGAACAGCCACAATCTTCTCACCACCAATTTTCTTGTTAAATTCGTATTCCACTGCAAATTTTACAGCACCAACAGGGCTATTCAATGCTATTAAATTTATGGACAATAATTCAGCACAAATTCCTAACACATCTGTTTGTTATGTTAGCCAATAGCAGAACAGGCAAGCAGGTGCATCTAGAACTTTACAGAATGGCAAAGTGAGTTCAGAGGCCCCTGATGTGATAAAGCAGTTCAATTTTCATTCCCAGGGTAAAAGAGAAAGTGCAATGTACGTGCCAAAAGCTTTAAATGACCTTAAGAATGCAAGATCACAAATTGGTCCTTGTGATCACACCTACTGTTCTCCACACAATTACAGAAGTCTACAGCTTTTCACCACATTGCCTCCTACAAGTGTGGTTATAGGCTGTAAATACAAACATCAGTGACAAGTTGAAATCTAAATTTTTCAAAAAATCCCATAATATGGTATATAGCTAGCACTCATATTGATAATAGTTGTACTGTTTACATTTAATAGTTAATTTAAAGGTTTTTATTTGGCACAAACTATAGGTTGGGGAAATGCTACTGAAATAAAGAAGTTAGCACTTTGGTTATTTTGCTAATTACAGAAATCATTTTCACTATCTCAGGGCTGTTGTTTGGTTTCAATGGCAACAGAGGTTTCTAAGGAGGCTTGGGTGAAATAGTCTGGGTTATAATAGCATTCATCACATTCTACCCAGAGTGACCATAGCAGAAATTCAATATCTGTCCACAGGGCTTACCTATGATTTGGAAAATGTTTCTGGGGTTCTTTTAGAAATTGTATTTTCTTCAGTCTTCTGAACTTTCAAACTATCTTATATAAGAACTTTATTTTTATGGAAGTTAACTACTGTTGTGAACTACAAGCCAATTAAATCTACTACTACAAGCTAAAATAATCAGCAGATACAAGAAAACACATTCATCACAGCTACTGGCTTGTATTGCAATATCTGCATAATGGTTTGATATTTATTCTTTTGATCCATTAGCTGGCACAACATGCTGCATGACACAAATGATATGTTCCACATCAAGACTGCTGGGGCAAGTGTAATTATTTGTATGGTTTTCACAAATCCATTTACCAGCTCTGGCCCCACTATGCATTAAGTTCAATCCAAAATAGAGACATACAACAGAATGATAGCTTAAAGAAGCATCACATTCAAGTAGGGAGAGCAGTAATTCAGTATGCAATCAGCATGATATATTTATATGACCTAGCTCAGAGCTGTGTCTTCAGAAAGAATTATGGGAAATTTGGAAGGTAGTGCAATGTTTAAACAATCTTTTTTTATATATATAATGAAAAAATATGCTAGAATAAGGCTTTGTATTAATCTAATTGGAAAGCTATGCATGTTGCCTTTGTATTATGCCAGCAATAAATTATTGCATAAGAGCTATTAGCTGCTGGTGAAAGACATAATTTTTATAGTATACAATGTGATGATACAATGATCCTATCTTTCTCTGCTCACAAAACTTCTAATCTTTCCAAACACATCTGTTTTAAAATTACCTGAGCATAAAAAACTAATGCTAGTCTTGTATAGCTCTTCCCTTATATCCATATTCATGCAATCTAGAGAAAATAAAGATGAACAAACTTTAAAAGAAACAGGACACCAGTCTGAAACCACATCTCAGACCAACCATAACCTTTTGTGAAACATAAGAGGTTTTAAAGTTGTAAAAGCACGTCCTCTTCACCTAACATTATAGTTTGTACCAGCAGTGCCAACATGTTATACTTCTCAGAATGTAGTTCATGGTGTCAGAGACACTGGCAGTTCCTGATTTGGCTTGCAAGAGTGGGTATATCACAGACATGATTTTGAAATACATAGGAATTTAGGAGCCAAATTGTTACTGGTTTCATAATCTTTCTTAAAGCAAACAATGATTGAGAAATATGAGCTCTACAAGCAGCCAAGGGAACCATTATATGGTCTCCATTGACATGGTAGGTGTAAGAAAGCAAAAGACTGCTTTCAAGATTTTGAAAGCAAGTATTCTTGCTTTCAAGATTTTGAAAGCAAGTATTCTTGCTTTCAAAGAATTATTTGAAAGCAAGATTCAAGATTTTAAATGCAAATATATTGGGTTTTTTGAGAAACCAAAGTATTTCAGGAGACCAAGAGTTGGAATCTAAGTTAAAGAACACAGAAATAGGTAGGAACAGAAGGTACACTAACACAGAAACATACTGCTAAGAATAGGCAGGATTAAAAATAGTTCTAGGAAAGCACAAAGAAAGGGACACGAGTCTTTTCTTTCAACCTGGATGTTGTATGCAAGCAAAACAAGAATACGGGACATAGGGAAGCTAAAATGGGCAAATGAGCTCCCTCCTCAAGAACAAATTTACCTCTTCTCACCAGCTCAAGAATACTGAGGTTTCTGCAGTCTCTTTCCTGTCTCACGAACTCAAGAGATTAGAAAAATTGCAGCAAAGAAACTGCGGGCTGGGCTGCAGCTGCCTTAAATACTGAGCAGCAAGGCAAATCAAGCCTGAGGCAGTGGAACTGCACTGACAGGAAACTAAATGGAAAGTGTTGTATTAATTACTGTGAAACAGATAAGGACTCAGGGAGTCAATGATGCCAGCAAGATCCTGCAGTTCTCCAGGCCTAAGTAGTTACCTGTGGTTCATAGGGCTGAGTGCATCTGCTTTGTCTCACACCAACCACCACTGATAAATCTTTCCGCAGACCTGCAATAAAGGAAATACAAAAAAAAAAATTAGGTTTAAAATGAAAACCTAACTTAACATTTCAGCAGCTCTATTTTCTGCTGAAAAGCATTTCAGGAAGCCTTTCCCTCCAAAAGGCAATCCTGAGTGGGGTTAAGGCTCCTGTGAAAATCTGAACCATTTTTCTCAATAGAAGACCACACATCAAAGAGTCATGGAACTATTTTAAGACTTACATTATCGGAGTTCTCTGGCAAAACATCAAAGTTTATCTACTGTAGAGTTCATGGAATAATCTTAAATTGGGGTAACAGGTTTTGCTTTTCAAATTTTTATTTTTTTTTTAAAGAGCAATATTTTTCTTGAGCTTGAAGGTTTGTCTGGTAAGGCAGTTCTTCCCCCTTGACCACTGAAATTAACCCAGAACCTGGTTCCAATGGGAATTTAAAATTTGTAAAATAAGTCTGAGGTTTTTTTTTCACAGCTGGTATCAGCAAGAGCTGGGATACTCTCATCCTCTTACGGATCTTCAAATGTTGCTCTCAAAAGAAGGTGAGGAGTACTTCCCTCTTTTCTAAGTCCTTGACAAAGCATATAGCTCAAAGTTGTATATGAGGTATATGAGATCAAGCAAAGTAGATTTAACACAGACCAAAATGATCATTGGAAGGATGCTTGACTAAACAATAGACCCTTTAATACTACGCTTAAGCCTTGTGTCCCAAAGTGCTCCTCTTTCAAATCTATGTCATAGTTTGCACACATCCTGCATACTCAGTCTGTCAGTAACAATGAAGTGGGCAGCAGAAATTTTAGAGCAGATTTAAAAATTACCAAAGAACTTTCCACAGAGAAGACTGACAAGACCCACAACTGTCTCACACCAAAAACACAGCAAACCAACTGTTCCCAAATAAGTACCTGCTAATAAATGTAATTTATGTTGGATATGTTATACATATTTTTTAACAGCAGTCTTGAAGGGTTTACAGATACTGTAAATCCCCCTTTGATACTTACAAGTACTGAAGAGCACACTTAAACTTTCATAATCCATTGTGTTATCCAGTTTTCTGGAAGTACTTCTAGAGTTTACACTGTCCAAAGAACGGCCAGCTGTCCTGACAGAGGTCTAAGTAAAAAGTCTGAATGCCTAGGAAATAACTGGGATTTCCAGAGAATTATTTCTAAGATCATTTCTGGAAGAAAAAAAGAAAAAAAAAAGGTTTTGTGCCCTTCCTACATCTGAAATTTCAGCCTTTAAAACATAATTGACTTAAGAAATTCAGTATATTTTTATCCACACTTTATATAATTAAATGTAAAGATAGATGAATAGTAACTATATATTTTTAAAATTAATAACTCACTACTCTTCTGTCAGACTACAATTTTCCAGACACAGCACTATCTCAGTGATCAGCTGAATATTTTTAATGAGTTTTTTGAAGAGCATTTCCCTGCCTGAAGTAACATAAAGCAATCTTTTCTCTTCACCTTGTAAAATAATTTGAACATAAACTCAATATAGACAGACATTACTGGCAGATTACTGACTTGACATAATAATCTCTATTCACTTCCCCATGCCCTCATGCAGTTACCTCTCTATTTACCTATGTGTTGTTTTGCATTCAAAGATTAAATATGCTTCAAATTTTATTACGACTGCATGAATATATAGAGCATTTATTCAGATACAATTGTCTGATGAGATCCAGTTTTCTGAAAACAGAAGACATTACTTACTGGCTAAGTTCATGTCACCAAAATGCTATTAACAAATTTAATTTCTACTTATATCAAAATTTATCCTCAAACATAGTAAGAAAACAGCAGCTTCTGTAAAATTGGCATTATTTAGAAGACATGGATAAGATTCCATTTTGTCATAGTAAAAAACCCTTAAAAATTGTATTTTCCCCTATAATTGTGTCATCTATATTTTGTACAATTCCTGTCCATTCATATTTAAGGAATGAGTATATTTTATGAAAAAATACAAAATCTAACTTGAGAAAATTAAGATATAACTAATGTGGAAGCTGTCACTCGAACTACTTTTTTAAAACTCCTTTTAAGTTACATCAATCTTATTCTGCAGTAAGGACACCAACAGCTCTCTCCCATTCTTGTGCTTACATGACAACCCTAGCCAGTAAAATCACTTTGTTGACATTGTTCCTCAGAATTCTTCTCTGTACCAACATCAGAACAGGAGCTTTTTGTAAGTAACAGATATGAACACAGTAAATTATTATTTTGTTCCATGTCCACATGGTTTCAACTCTTTCATAGGAAATCAACTACTGAAAATGTAGCTAAGAGGCAAGTAGTTAAGGTATGCTAGAAATCAACTTTTTGCAAGTATATGCATGTATAGCCTCGTATCATTGTTATTAAGGCAGAGATTTCCTAAACAGCTCATTTTTTTAAAAAAGGTATTTACTCTAAGACTAAAGCATGGAATGGCATGTAATGTATGAAAACTTCTTAGAAACACCTTCACATTTACTGATTTCCCATTTAAAGAAAAACAATCCTAGAACAGTAACTGCTTGAAAAGCTTCCGACTGCAGACTTTTAACAAAAATTACAGGAAAGTTTTGACTGTAAACAAACCACCATTTCTTTCAATGATGTGCAAACACATCATTGAGAAAGTCTTTGTCAGGATGAACAAGTGACACAAAAACAGATATGATACAAATGGATTTATATAGGAAACCTTCATAGCAAAAAGCAAGCAAGCACACCAGCAAGCAGGAACAGAGCTGCAAGATTTACTTTCAAATTGTAACATTCTTGTCTTGTTTTCTTTTGATTTAGCTTGATATGACTACTAAATTTACTGCACTCTGGAATTCTGTTTGCTTTACAAGAACAATTTATTGCTACAAGAACTGTAACTTGAAATCTTAATGTACTTCTCATGGCCAGTTCTCTGGATTTTCACCTCAAATTCTTTCTTCTCCGTATTCATTTCCAAGTAACATTCATCTTAAAGTAACATCATACTTTCGAGTGTCATTCAAGCCCAGCTTTCAAATTCTGCTTGTGAAAAAGAATTGGTGACTGACTGTTAAAAGTTTAAATAAACTATATTAAATATGAAACACCTTATTTATCACTACCATAGTGTCAATGTAAGATGCAAGCTTTTTAAATAAAACAGGCACCCTAGTTCCATCTACTGACCAAAAATTCTCAAGTAAAATGCATCACTCCCTTGTCTTATAAAAGACCTGTTGGAAATTTGTTATTCTTTCAAATAACTTTGAAGATGCATAAAAAGCTTTTCCATGAACTACCACAAATTATGTTTTCAGTTTCAACACTGTAGTAGTTAAAGTGCAATTAAAATGTAAAGTAGTTAAAGCAGTTAAAGTATAGTAGCTTTGTAATGTGTTTAGTTTGTTATCCCAAAGCACATTAAAAATGAAGTATTTCAAAAGGGAAAGAAAAAATCCACATATGTAAAATATAGTGAGTTGTAACAAGTACTTTAAAATGGTACTGTACATGTTTTCACTGTGCTATAACAGAATCCTTTACTGGATCATGCATTTTAAGAGACTATAAAATAAAACACATGATACAAAGGACTACATCTTTTGAAATTGTTAATTATACTCCATATATAAGGTTTTATATGATTTATCTTACGCATAACAAGATCAGGAAAGTAAGACAGACTTTTCAGTTTACACATACTACATCACTGGCAGTCAGAGCTAAGGATTTAATCAGGATACAAAGTGACCCTTTACTGGATAGCAACAGGGGTATCTGCATGGTGGCAGAAAAGGAAGACAGTGTTGCCTGAAATACTTACAGATGGAAAATGAAGAGGTCTGTCCTCATAACAAACAGCATCATTGAAACCTGGGGGTTGGGTGAAGCAAGGAGAATCATGCCCAATGGTGCCAGCGACCTTTACCTGCACAGCCCCCCCTTACTTGGGTAAAGGAGGAGACAGAGTAGACACCAAGCAGTTCCTTGGTGGGGAAGCACAGGGGCAAAGCCTCCCTAGGCCAGGGAAGCATCCGTGTCACTTTCATATGATGACAATGCATGGACAGTGCTGATTTGTTGAAAATATGGGGAACAAGGGACACAGGAGGAAAAGAGAAGTTTAGAGGAGATGCTGCTTGGTGTTTCCTTCTGTCAGTAAATTGCTTTTTCATTAATTAGGATCTTAGTGCCAAGCTTGTTCTTCAGTACTGGCTGCTGAGATGTGGGACTCCTAACTTGCAGCCCCTGCTGAAGGGGTTACTTAATTATCGAGACAGAATGAGAGAGCTCTGTGCCCTAGCACTAAGGAGCACAGGCTTCAAGTTCCTGCAGGCAGAGAAAGGATATAATCCAGGGAATTGGAGTATTTCCAACTGAAGAAGAGAAAACTTTTTCATATTTAATTTCAGTGAAGAAAAATATTTCAGTTCTCTTGAATTCAGCTATATCCACTATAAATCGAAACAGCATTTAGGCCAAAAATATGGAAAATTGTGCAATGTAATAAGCAATCTCATATTTACGTAAGTAAAATACGATTATTCCCATTATATCAAAAAGCACTCTGATGAGTAACATGTTATCTGTACCAAGAAAACACCATAGTACATGAGTTCTCCTCAGATTTGGTAAAAACTAGCAGTGACATTCACACATTTTAGAAACTAGAAGAACCCAGACAGAACAGAATAATTTTTATACAGATAACCAGATGTTGCATAGAGACCTGTGCAGTATTTATCAAAGCTTATTTATTTACCAAAAATACAGCTCCAGGTTGAAGGCTACTTGTAAATTAGGTCACAGTCCAGTGGACAGCTTTAACCAAAAATAAAATAACCAGAAGTCAATTTTTTCCTTGAACATCTTCCCTCAGCAAATTAAAATCCAAGAAGATCTTGCTAGCATGCAAGATAAGTATTCTATGCTATTCTCAGAATAGCTATACTTTGTTCATTTTTGGTCTTCTATTTTCATGGCATTTATCATACTTGGTGATCAAAGATTTAGACCTCACTGCATAAATTTGTATTCTCCCTGTTGCCCATCTTTATATAAAAGCACTGCAAATACCTGCAGCTTGAATTCTCCTTTTAAAAATACCCTTCACAAATAAGAGTAACATCAGACACATATTGTCTCACTGACAAACATAATTAAGAACATTTGCAGGAAGCAAAACACATTATCATTTTTTCTGGATCAGGCACATTAGTGTTAGCCTCCACACAGTGACTACGAACAAACCAGGAAACACTCCAAAAACACAAAGGAAGAGGCAGAAGTTAAACATCTAACATATGTCCTGAACAGTTCTGCCTTTCACAGATTTGCTGCCACTCATAATTAAGGTAACAAAGTAATTAACAGACAAATAATAAAGAAAAATAGTTGAAATCCACATAAACCAAACACAACCCCAAATATCAGATTTACCAGGATTTTTGGTAGGAGGAGCAAACACTGTAGAAGCAAAGACTGTGAAGATGCCAGGAAGGCAGTCACTGTTTTTTTGTGGAAGAGCAACATCACAGTTAACTATTCATATGTCTATTGCTTAACCTTTATTAATCTGATTACATAGCAACATTTTATTACTACCCATCAAGTTCTGAGCATATAAAGCAAAAAACACATCAAATAGGATTTAATGCACCTAGTGCACTAATTAGGTGGGGAAAAAAAAGGAATTTATTGCAAAAGTGGAAAAAACACAGCATTTCAAGTAAAATAAATAATAGTAAAAGGGACTGTTCTGATAATTGCATTTAAATAACAGCTTTAGAGTCAAATTTATTTGACAACTTCTATTCTGCAGTACTAAACAGTCAAACTATGGTCAGTTTCACACACAAAAGCCTCAACCTATCTGGTTATCATGACAAAAAACAGTAGGAAATCGTAGAATGTCAGGTTGAAAGGGACCTCGAGGATCATCTGGTTCAACCCTTCTAATATTATTGTTTATACAGTATGTCTGTCTCAGCACCCTATTGAGCCAAGATTTAGAACTCAGAAGAAAGACCAAAGCCCAGAGACAGGAGGGAAGCAGACAAGGCAGAGCCAGGCTGCCAATGAGCAGGTATCAGGACCAAGAACCAGAACCTATATTAGAGAACACCAGGAGCAGACAACGAGAATGTGGGAGTACCCATGAAGAACATCCACAGTCCAGCACTGTGAGAATTAAGAAGCCAAAACTTCTTAAGTTACAGAATAGATAAAATAAATCTTACCCATAAGGCCTACAGGCCCAATTCCACCTAATCATGCTTGGGCATTCAGACATAGATTAGGATGGCAAAAAGCTGATATTCCCAAAACTGTTGAGTCCCTGCCCCTGCCAGCACTTGCTGGGTAATGAGAATTCTGAAGTTCCCCTCAACCACTTGCAAATGTAATTAGAAGCCTACATTACAAAAGAGGACACTCAGTCTGTCCAAGTAATTTCACTGACCAAATCATGACTTTTCACTGCAAACAGCCAAAATTGGACACTTAGGCCCTCTGTGCTTCCTACAGCTGGTAAACAGTTGCATCCACCTTAATTATGCCAGCAATGTCTCCATCTATGCCCTGATTTCAGCCAGGGTAGAACCAATTTTCTTTCCTGTAATTTTAGCTTCAGCTAAGTCTCTAAGCAGCTGTACTTGCTGAAATTAACAACAAATTTCTCAGTCAGTCTGCTTCTAGGGGCAGTAACATTCAATGTTTATCATCGAACAGGATGAGGTTCAAAGAGGCCAAGTGCCGGGTCCTGCACTTTGGCCACAACAACCCCATGGGGAGCTCCAGGCTGGGGACAGAGTGGTTGGAGAGCAGCCAGGCAGAAAGGGACCTGAGAGTCTGGATTGACAGGAAGCTGAACATGAGCCAGCAGTGTGCCCAGGTAGCCAAGAAGGCCAATGGCATCCTGGCCCGTATCAGGAACAGTGTGGCCAGCAGGTCCAGGGAAGGGATTCTGCCCCTGTACTCAGCACTGGTGAGGCCACACCTCAAGTACTGTGTCCAGTTCTGGGGCCCTCAGTTCAGGAAGGAGATTGAAGTCCTGGAGCAGGTCCAAAGGAAGGCAACCAGGCTGGTGAAGGGACCCTATGAGGAGAAGCTGAGGGAGCTGGGGCTGTTCAGCCTGGAGAAGAGAAGGCTCAGAGGAGACCTCATCACTCTCGACAACCCCCTGAAAGGAGGGTGTAGCCAGGGAGGGGTTGGTCTCTTTTGCCAGATGACTTTCAACAAGACAAGAGGGCACGGTCTTAAGTTGTGCCAGGGGAGGTTTAGGTTGGACATTAGAAAGAATTTCTTTACCGAGAGGGTGATCAGACATTGGAATGGGCTGCCTAGGGAAGTAGTTGATTCTCCATCCCTGGAGATATTTAAAAAGAGACTGGATGTGGCACTTAGTGCCAGAGTCTAGCAACTGCAGCAGTAGTGGACCAAGGGTTGGACTTGATGACCTGTGAGGTCCCTTCCAACCCAGCCAATTCTATGATTACTGCTGGAGAATGGTCTGCAGGACCAAGGCCACTGCTTGGTTCTGAGAAAACATCTTGTGTCTCAAAAAGAGAAAAGTAAAGGGGTCACACCCACAACCCCTCTCCTTTAGGGAGGAGTGGAGCACACAGGTGACCAAAACTGGCCAAACAGAGTATTCTGTCCCATAAGTGTCACGATTGGCATGATTTTGCAGGATTACAAGGGTCAAGTTTTTTGTCCATGGCCAGCATCCTAGGAAGATTTCATCCATTCGTCTGCCTGTGGTCCTGATCCCATGAACCCATGTGAACCTGAATCCATGCTCCTGAACCCATGTGTTCCTGCCTTCAGCTCACATCTGCCACTGACTCCAGGATTCCATCTTGGGACTTTTCCAGGGCTGCTCTGCAGCCTTGGTGAGGGGAAAGAGGGAGGAACATAACTTCACTTTTGTATGCATTTGTATATATTTAATAATTTTTCTTTTTCCATTGTTACTGTTTCATTAAAGCTGTGTGGTTTAGTTTCTGACCCATAAGTCTCTCTTCCTTATTCTCTCATTCTTCTTCCTTATTCTCATTCCACAGCAGGGGAAGGGCAAGGGGATTAACAGAGAGCTGCTGTCGTTCAGTTAATTGCCAGCCCAGCATTCAATCATGACTTCACCTATGGTTATAGGTGAAGATTAAAGAGTAAAACAGGCTTCAATCACAGTCCAGGCTTCCAGTTGTTACTGAAAGAGAAATTATACTGCACAATATATTTTAGGTATGAGCATTTATTTAAAGAATTCTGTCACAGAAGTGATGTATCTGCTTTGCATTCAATTTCTTTTAATATCTCCATCTCCTGGTTAAGGAGACAAAATAGCTTCCTCCAAGAAAATTATTATTTGGCTTATTTGTTAACAATTTGCCTAGGAAGTGGGATTTAAGTACATCTAGAAAGGCTTACAAGTAAAAACTGAATATGCAACATAAGGATTATAGTCTAAATCACATGATACATTAAAAGTATTGTGGCACGCAATAACAACCATTAAAAGGCTAAAGACTGTTTTCTTGCTGGTAATTGAATAGCAAAAAACAAAATTGTTTTATAAGTACAAGGTTTGCTATGGACTTAGGAGTCTGCATCTCAAATATTGTTTCAAATTTCTTTGCAACAGGTTCAAGCATTACTATTCTAAGTGAACAGTAAAAACCCACTGAAAAAGGTTTTTTTCTGTCCTGTATATATTTATATCCATAATGAATGAATATTAAGAACGTGCAAGTACTGTCAGGAATCAGAGTAACAAAATAACCAAAGTCCTTTAGATCCTTCTAAAGGATCTAAATGCATGTAAAAAATAGACACAGATTACTGACCAGGGTAAAACCAGGTTTTGTTTATCATTACAGTTTCATTAAATTCTATCAAAGTTCTTTGAGGAAATCAGAGCAGCTCTGTAGGATTCAGCATAAGTGCACAAGATCATACAAACCCCCACCTGCAGAAGATGTCTGTAGCCTTGGTGCTGAGATCAGCTTCATTTTCAGCAGGCCAAAGGACAAGGAACTGTTCCATCAGCTAAATGCCAGCAAATATGAAAGTGTAGCAGGTCCAGACCAATTGCACTTCAGAGGGATTTCTCACTAAGAAAGGTTAATTTATATCTTTACTCCCTCCATCTAGATTTATTTCAGGAGAAAGAAACTAAATTCTACTTCATAAGTCACAAGAACACTACCAACTATTACTGTATTGCCAACAGTAAGAAAAAGGCTCTGAACTTCTCACTGTAATGTGTCACTGCCAGCCACCTCTGTAGCATGGACTTCAGATGAAGCTGCACCTGCTTTTCATGTGTAATAGTATTTCACTCCTCATAACTAGTTCTCATGTTTGGCATTTGGCCTGCTGGCATGCACTTACTCACTTCATTTCAGAAAATACCAGGAAACAGCAATTAAAAACCTGACCCTTCCAGAAGAGGCAGAAGCCCATGTGAAAACTCCCCTGGGTGCATGTCCAGGCTCTCCTCACTCGATGGACAGGCAATGAACCATAGCTTTGAGCTGCTCTGGCTGGGGCTCTGCCAACACAAAGGTACAACTGGGATCCCTGGCAAAAGGACAAACACCACTTCATCAGTTTGCTTGCAAGATGGTCTCTGATCCTCATTATCAGGAGAGCAAGACTGTAAGAAAGAGCAGCATAAACATGCAGACTATTCGCTAAAACTTGTGTATTCAATTTCTCTTTCTTCTCTGCATATTTTTTTATGGACATCTGCTCTAGCAATATTCAGGACAGCCATCAACTCATTTTCAGTCTCTGCTTTTCCACTCACCTTCTTTAAATTGAGGCAATCAGCAATTGCAGCCTGGAGTCTATTTTAAAGATTCCATTTGGTCAGGCATTGAAACAGTTCTTTAAAAACTTTGTTGTCTAGATAGAAAATACTGTCTACTTTATTGCTTTTTCAGTCTGGCACCTTGAAAAAGCTCTGCCATAAGGTGCTTTCCTATCCAGGAATAACACACTTTAAATTACATTTTAACCTGTTTGGTGAAGACATGGACTTAAATCCTTCTGCTGGTATATTCTAAACTAAGAAATTGTATCCAATGTAGAAATAATAACTGTACCAATCTAGCTACAACTCCATAAACATAGCACCCAGAAAAGAAAAATGGGGAGAGGAGAGTGGTAAATAGGGCAATGCTGATATACAGGTTAAAGTCTGACCTCTGTCTGGAGGCCAACAAACTTCCAGTTTCTGGGTCAAATTAATTAACTGAAAGCAGCAAGAACAATTAGAAAGAAGCAGAACAAGGATTACAGTCTTTGCAGGTCCTGTGCCTTACATCTCCCTAATAACTTACTGTGTAAACAGATCATTCATGGAACATGCCAAGGCTTTAAAATTCAAGTGAGATGATATCAAGTTATTCTTAAAGAACAAGTGTATTAATGCCATGGTTTCTGAAATTTTAGGGACTTCGGTGTTATAAGAGCTGAAATCTGTTTCTGAAACCTCTGGTGCCTATTGGTAACATGTACCAATAGCATGTCTAGCCCACAACACAGAAAGTACATTTTTATTGAGACTGACTAGCATATGGCATAAATTCAGAGTGCTCTGTGCAGTAAGCAAGTTTAAAAGACAAGGCTTGTTATCTATTGTAGCCGATTATCCACCTAAACACGCTGAAAAATGGAACTTGCAGCACAGGTATTCGAGATTTGAAAATTAAGAGTTCTGTTGTACAACTGCTCAAGGAGAAAACCAAAACCAAAACACCCACAAAACAATCAGCTTGTTTTAAGGATAAAACTACACTACAGATAGCCAGAGTTTTTCCAAGTTTTCTACAGTCTTTTGACCCTTAGTGAACAGCTCTCATGTTTCTTTTTAGTACATACTGCAGGACAAATATTTTTTCAAATAGTTTTTATCAGCATAACCTGTTATTACTAAAGCAGCCCATGGAACAGATACTCCCTAATGCATATGGATATAACAGATGGTGTAACAACTGTGTAAGAAGGGAGAGGGTTTAAATCAAGAGATTTGTATTTCCTAGCTATTACTTTTCAGCAAACATTTTGAAAGCAGGTAGCATATAGGATTCTTGCTTCTCAGAAGCAGACAAACTTTTTCAATTCAGTTGGCCTTTTTGCATGGTTCATTCCCTTCTTGGCCCTACCTGAAAAATCATACTGATTTTTACTTCATCTTATGGCTCTTGCTATACCATCCATGTGGCCTGACAGAAGCAATGCAGACCAAACATCCAAGCATTACAAGGGCTGGATAAAACATAATGCTTCTACCAGTTACAAGGTGTTATGTGATTCTAATAGTATGAGTAAAATATATCAACACATTGAAGCAAAGTAGTATCCCTGTGTAAGGTGATGCAGAGGAAGGCAGTCTTTCATTCTCAGAGCTATCACTAATCTTTCAACTACATTAAAAAATAAGTGTTCCTGCATAAAAAACTGTTTCATGCAGCCTTTTCTGTATACCCATTCTGAGCATCTTTTATTTGGCAAGACAGGTCTGATTTTGTGATCACTTTTCATGATTCAGTAATAAGAAGCAGAAAACAGCAGTAAATGCTGTTTACTGGGTTGTTCCCGGATTAACAAGCTTTGTTTATATTTACTCAACTGATAGATAAGTCATTTGCTTGCCATGGTGGAGGTGCTGCTATTTGTTCATACATTGTTCAGGATGCATTTTTCTGCATATAGTAGAGAAAGTATTTTTTCTTGGGTTAGTTCATATTTACAGATTATGCCAAGTTGCTGCCTCTTATTTTAGTAAAAATAGGCAAGGCAACTCAACTAGAAAGACTGCACACAAGGTTTAAGCAGTCTGTTTTCCCAGCAAATGGAACACACATTAGTGCTGGTTTTGAGCTGGTTAAGCTAATCGCAATGAAACAGCTTCTTAACAAGAAGATCAAGATCATAACTCTACTTAATACTGATGGTTATGCCAAGGTAAAATGAGTTTGGACATGTCAGGACAGAAATTTGTAACAGCAAGAGCTGTTGATGAGTCACACCAGCAGAAAACTTCTTCAATCTTCCATGCTGTTTTGATGAAGGATAAAGTTATTAATGTCTAAAGAAATGATTTCTTCTCTCAGTTCATCTCATTTGTACCCAAGAACAAATGTAGAAATAAAAGTGAGAAATAAGAACATGAGGACTTATTAATATAGGCTTTGACAGCTCAGATGACTTCATAAAATAAAGATTTGTTTTCTGAATTGTCCTCAGAGAATTAAGACACAGAACACGCACAGTTAAAAAAAAAATAAAAGGGAAGTGTGAGGGACCAGATGGAGGAACCCCCTCCATCAGACCCTCCTAGGCTGCTCTGAAGGTAGTCCTCAAGTCACCTTTGCAAACCTCCCCCCTATCCAAATCCTTATTAGCATTCCCAAAGGGATTACTGGAGAGGAAGGAGACAGATGGGATCTGCATATGGCCTAGAATCTGGTAGAGATAAGGATTGGAGAGCAAATTGGGTGGAGGTCTGCTCCAGCTGTTCAATCTGATGGGTCGCAACCACACTTACCAAGCCAAACAGGCCCAAAATATGAGGGGCTGCATCGGTGGGCTTGAGGAATCTCATCAACATCAACCCTCCCCGTTGGCTGGATCAATGCTCAGATCCAGGACTGGTGATTTTTGCACTCTCTCTCTCTCTTGCCCTCTTTCCTGTTCTGTCTCTGAATCCAATGGGACACCTCCAGCCTCCTGCTGATAAGGGGCAGCTGCCCCACTGATGCTGATGACAGCTCTCCTCCCGGGGAGGAAAGCTGGAAAAACGAGCTGCCCTCTCCTCGGGCCAACACAGGAGCAGTAAATCATTTGCCTGGAATAGCGGAAATTTGGGGGTATATAAGCAATACTGAAGTTCCCATTTTGTCATCATCCTTCACTGACCCACCATCCTGCATCGGGTCCTGTCCAGGATTGGAATGCCTGGAATGACATCTTGAACAAGAAACCCTTGCTGGACACCTCTGGACCCATGGTGGTGACTTTCACAAACTCCCTCTTTCTTTCCTTTCTTTCCTTCCTTTCTTTCTTCCCTTTCTTTCTTCCCTTCCTTTCTTCCTTCCTTTCTTTCTTTCCTTTCTTCCTTTCTCACTCTTTTCTCTCCCATCTTTCTCTCTGTCTCCTTTTTTTTTGTTTGTTTGTTTGGTTTTGGTTTTTTTTGTTTTTTCCCCTCTCTCTCTCTCTCCTCTCTTTCTTGTAAGTTGTCCTTCTCTCTTTTGCCTTGCAACATATCTGCCATACCTCCAACAGGGTTATATCACTTTGCTCATGTTAATTGTCAAATAAAACTATGCTTGCACGCAAACGTTGGTGGTTGGGCTTTGTTCTCGTGGATCCAAAAATTTTAAGTTACTTTAAACTGTAACAGGAAGTAAAACAATTAAAGTCACAATATCTATGTTGGATTGCAGTCAATTCATATTTCATGCTCCCATTAATAGCATTATAAGTTGTTCAAAGATCTGAGCCACCATAAAAAATGGAAATAATCAGAACAGGCAAGAACCAGAATGACACAAAAATATACTAAGATTTAGTACACAATGTGAAGTTATACACTTCAACAGAAATGTTCTACTTCAAGTAGCACATATAAACAGTGACAGAAGAATGAAATTAAAGTACAGATTAAAAACAGTAATGATGAGACATCAAATGTACTAACAACTACTAAAAAGGCAAGACTGACAAAAGCAAAAGCAAGAACATGAACCTGATAGACAAAACCACTGTAGGTGCTATGTCTCACAGTCATAAATAACAAGAAGACACTAAATAGAATGTCAGCATCTTACCTTTTATCCCTGGCTCCATCAGTTGTTCAAGTGCACAGGTACTGCCACCCTCAAGAGTAGCTACTTTAAAAAATACCTTCTTCCAGCTACAGGCAGACATGCAGCTGCAGATTTAATCATTTCAATCACAGCATTGCCACTGATTATTTTTATAGTCATGAACAAATCAACTCTTTGATACAGTTTTTGCAGTCATAAAGGGTGAAGATAATACCAGCCAACCCTACAAAAGTGGTGCTATATTTACTATTCAGTAGCAGTTTGAAAATGAATACTGCTGTATAAACATTGCATTTTACTTCAGGGCTGAATGCAAACTAGTGACTAGCATTCCAGTTGCCATTTTGTACATTTACTTCTTCTTTCTCAACACATGCAAACAAATTCCCAGAAAGATAACAGGAACAGCACATGGTTACCAAAGGGAGAACAGACTTGGGTCTCTTCCTCCAAGCCAGAAATCTCCATTCAGTAACATTCAGATTAGCCCATCACCAGAACATTAGTATCAGAAGATTATCCTTATATTTTCATTATATCAATATACTGTGATATTTTTACCGAGACATTAGAAATTATGCTACTGTAAGGAACAGAACGAGCTTTTTGAGAGTCTCTAAATAAGAAAACAGATGAGACCATCCTGCTACTCCATGCTTACACTGGAGCTACTCAAGCTACTATTGCTTACACTGAAACATAAACTGGGAAGGCCACCCTAGGACCATAACCCAGGCAAAACTGGAAAGTAATGCAGTCATTTGCACCAGCAGCTGAAAACCAAAACCCCATTCTGATGTATTAGATGGGGAAGGGGGGAGAAACGACTGCTTATTTCATGCATGGGGCAATGACTGGAGAGGAGAAGGTTGCTAACAACAATAAATACAAAGTGAAGCTCAGTGCTTTTGATCAGGTTATGTACTGAGGAGACTGAGCTCCAGTACCATGGGGTTCAGTGCTGCTTGGAGTACTCTGACACAAAAACTGCATCATTCACCACCATGGGTCTTACAAGCTCAGGAAGCAAACAACCTGCACACCCAATAGCAGGCAGGAACACTGCCTCATCACAGTAATAAATAATATGCACTCAAATCCAATAAAGCATCCACTCTGCACTTTGCACAGAAGCAGAAAAAGACTTGAATTGCCAACAGAGATTCTTCAGGCATAAAACGGGATATAAAGATAAGAAACACCTGGTTTTATGCCCGTGAAAGTGAAAATTTTAGCAGAGTCAGAAGAAAAATACCAGAGAAAGGATAACTTCTAATCAGTTATCCTGAAAGGGGTTAAAAATATTCTTCAAACTCTAATCTGACTTTTGTCCTTACACATATATCACTCAAGCAGGCAAAAATCCCCACTTCAATAATTTGATGTTCATCCTCACCCAAAGTGCAGACCAACATGAAGAAAAACAGCTGTAGACAAAGCCTCATGCAATATCCAGCATCCAGGTTCTCAGTTTGAAAGTGCTCTGACTACCCAATTTTCATGTAGTAGACAAATAATCCTGAGAAGTGTGCTGTTTGATCAGCATTTTTATTATAATAAGGAAACAACCTAAATTAGATTGCACATCAAGAAGACTCAAAGAACTGATAACTTTTTGTAAGAAACTTAAGCCAGGTGCTAAGTCAGTCTGGATCTGACCCACATTATACTTACTGCACTCTGGTGCATTAAGAGACCCAGCTGATGAAGCTGTCACCTTTCTTCACATTAAAAGCTCATTCCTCGTCTTTAACTTCTAAGGGTGACATATGTAGTTTCCATTAGAAATCTGTAATGTTGCCACTCTAAAGGTCTGGGATGTTTTTTTGGGGGGTAGGAGGAAGAGGTAAGTACTACAGAATAAACACTTCAAGATGCTCACTAGATGTATTAGCTCAGCAAATTATATTGTCCTACTGACATACTCTTTACCAGAACAACAACAGTACTTAATTTAGATGAAACCAGAAGACCACCTCTGATTATAGAATTAGAAAATAAATTTTAAAAAACCACACAACAGTGCTGCTTTGCTACTAGTCTTTTATTCCCTGGCTTTGCTTGGCACATTAGACTGACAACTGAAACTCCTCAATGGCAGGAGACTCCCATCCCTGTCACTAAGCAACATTAGTGTTCCCACTTTATGACCATTACTTACCCTGTTTCTGCTCAAAATCTTTTTAGAATTGCTTCAGTGCAAAATCTGTGTTTGCAAATGAACTTAACTGGTATTGATCCCACCCACAAAACTTGTTTGTGCTTTGATCATAAAGGTAATCAGAGTATAAATTTGACTTCTATGTGTGTTGGCAAAAAAGTTAGCAGCAATATACACGGACATAGACAATGAGCTTCCCTGTAGACAATTGTTAGAGAATGGTACCTTTGGACATATAAATTATTTTGATTTGTGTACATTCTGAAAAGCTTGGAAAAAATTAAGATGATGGAAAAAGAAGAATACTTTCATGAATAGCAGTATAAACTTAGGGGGGGAAAAAGACCCATCAAATATGAGGGACTAAAGTGATAGTGACAAAGTCCCCTTAGATTTTGGCTATATCCCACACCATTTGCATGTTTCTTTCCCAGAATTTACACTGATCCTCAAATTTTTATCATTCATTTTGTGTTCATATACTTGCACTTCCATTTTCAATCAACAGTCAAGAGAGCTTATGCAAGAGCTAGGCACATTTCCTCTCATCTGAACCAGAGTTCTGGCATAGTCAGCTGCAGACATAAAAGCACAAAGGAGGTTCAAAGGGTCTCTCAGTTTTTTAAACAGGCAGTGGCAGGTGCTTTGAAAATGTAAATTTTACCAGTAAGCCATTCTTAAAAGGAAAAAAGTGGAATTAGACCCTTAAGCCAGAACTATCACATATAAACTAAAAGGCTAGAATTATAAGCATTCAATGGGGACGTGAAAAACCCTGCATTTGCTCTCATATAGGAAATATTCAGCTACATGCTTACCAGAACAGACACAGGCTCTTACATTTCTGTACTGCAGAGGCACAAGACTCAACAGTCCACACAAGCAACAACAGAAAAAATAAAAATAAAACACAAAAAAAACCCCAAAAAAACCCACCCCAAACCACAACTGCTCACTTTGATAAACTTTTTCGTTTAGATAATGTCTTACATAAACCTGTATTTTTAGCTCAGGGATTCTCAATTGATCGTTCAGGCACATTAAAATTTTCCAATGGAAGGACACAACCACCAGTAGCAAATACAAACTTACTGACAGTAGGTCTGCTTTTTAAATTACTTTTTGTGGATTCCTCAGAAGGCATCCACAAACCTCAGGTCGAAAGCCACAAAAATACTGCTTCTGACCTTGCAAAGACCTCTGCTCACCTCAAAACTTTATGCCACAAGCTTTATCTATTTTTAAAAACCACAACATATACAGTATGCTGGAAAACATCCCTGCACATTTACTGGTAAGCAAGTTTCATTTAATTTTATACCAGTGCTTCCAGTTCACTGGATTGTATTACTGAAATTCTTCAAGGACTACAGAGCAATTTGCAGGAAAAACAGTCCAAAGTTTCAACCAAAGCCTCTAATAGAAAACCCAGCATTACACTAGGAAAAAGAAATCAGCAAAAGTCCCACCTGAACAAACAACCCAAATCTGAAGAACTACTGAATGGATGAAAAGTCTGTATTCATTGGCCAAGTGATGAAATATAGTAACAATGTGAAATTAAGTACTTAAAAGTACAAGTCAAAATTGTTGTAGACCAAGGCTGTTTTCCAGTCTAAATACTATATGGGTGGGTGTGTTTTTCTTTCACTTACTGGAAACAAAAGTCATGCTATGTCAGCATACAGACTGCTTTAATAAATCAAGGTTAAATAAATGATAAAAAATTGGAGAGAAAAATGACATTCCTTAACATAATTGGTCTTCCTGTAAAGTTGCTGCGGAAAAAAAAAACCAACTACTTTACGTTTTAAAAATTAACACGAAGATTTCATGAATTTATGACAGTCAATAAAAAAACAATATAAAAAATTAAAACAAACATTGAAAACAAGGGAGAATTCAAAAAAAGAATTAAGTGGATAAGTAGTAATTTTTCACGTGTAAGTTTCCTTCAGCAAAGCACACAAGGATGAATAAAAAGATCATTAGACAAATAAAAATACTTAAAATATTAACTCTGTAGCTAGCTCACTCAACAGTGATTTTTAAGTTAAACGTAGATGCCACACGATCTTATCAAGAACTCAAGATGTAGAAGTTTTCTAGAAGAAACACAAAAACAGAACTTACTGGTTCTAGATTAATATCAGACTGCCATCTTCAAATATGAATTTGAGGGATTCATACCCTTCCTTGAATAAATGCTTCCGTATTTGCAAACCATCATGAAAAATGAAACTAAAGAAGCATGAGGTAATCTATCACTAATTAGTGTGAATTCAAGTGGAACAATATCAGACATAAACCTATTTCTGAGTGAATGTACACCACAGCCCATTCTCAGTATGGATGTTTCTGTCAGTGAGAAATGAGAAACAGCTGATTTGGTAGCCTGGCAAGCTGCTTTCAAAATAGTTCAAATGGCCATACTTAGGCTGTAAGATTCCCTTTCTCTTTTCCTCCCATAGATCAAAATATAACCAAAATGCTAACTGTGGTTACTTCCTTTGTAGATCTTAGAATGGGATAGGTTTTTTTTAAAGAATACACAGTGAGAAAAGTAAAGTTCAAGTTGCTCTTTAAGAATTTACGCAGAATTCAGGAGATCTATCACCTCCTGAGCTGTGTCCTTCATTAAAGTTAAAAGACTTCCCCAAACCCTGGGCTTTGTAACATTTTATTCCATCAACCGTACTCTTCCAACCAGCCTGTGATATGTACTTCATTTTAAGCTTTATTCTGTACCTTCTTACCTGGCTAAAACTCCTGAGTCAGAAATAAACAGCTGCTCAGACATGGAGGATTAGCTTCCTCGGAGCAATATTAGATTAAGTGGCAGCATATAATAAGACTAGAAGGTAAGTCAGGAACAGAATTGCCTGAAGCTCACAAAATACATGTACTTTTCACTAACAAATCCATACAAGCTTGGTTGCCATTGCTGTGTAGCTCTACTGACTGCATCAGATTGCTCTCTTCTACCCATACACCTCCCTCCTTCTCCCTAGAAAGCCAACTTTTGCAAAATAAAAAAATCTTTAAAAAATCAGAATCGTAGCACTCAGGTGCTGCATTAGTACAGTTGATCTTGCATCACAAAGCCTGTGGGGACATGGGTCTCAATAAAAAAAAAAAAAAAAAAAAAAAAAACCACCACAGAAGCCAGCAACAAAACAAAAACAAAAACCCTTTAAAACTTTGCCAGTCTTACTCCTCAAACTTGGACCTATATTTCAAACAGAACAAACTCTACAGTATTTCAGGAAAGCACTGCTCATTCAGCAACGTAGCAACTTTTTTGCTAAGATCAGTAAGGACAAGGAAGGAATACAACAAGGAAACTGTGAGAGTCTGACCTCACTGATTTGAAATTGTTTCAAAAGAACAATTTTAAAGTGAATAGCCCTGGCTAGGGTGGAGGAGCTGGCCTGGCCAGAGCTGAGCAGGGATGACACCCAGGAAGAGAGAGGTAAGAACTAAGGGCTGGGTGGAGACTACTCCCCTTTTCTGAGGGCCTTCAATGCTGGGATATCCCTCCAGGAAGCATTACCCTGGCCAGGGGGGAAGGAGCCACCTTGATTGTACTGATGCTGATGGACCTGGCTGAGGGGGCTGGAACCGAGTGGGAGTGGAGCCTGGGAAGAGGTAAGAATTTATGAGTGGGTGGGAGACTGCACCCTTCTGCGTAAGCTCCCCACCCCCAGGCAGCCTGTCTGCAGTGGCTCTGATGCCAATGCCCCTGGCTGCTGTGGCAGCTGACTGACAGCTGCCCCTTGGGAACAAAAGGGACTCAGGGGTATGTATGGCTGTCCATGCTGTGGCTGTTTGGTCATCTCTTGACCCACCGCTGCCTCGCATCGGACCCTGTCCAGGATCAGGGACATCTTGAAGAAACTCCCTGGATGGCTGGGCCCCTGGTGGTGACACTCTCTCTCTCATTCTTTCTTCCCACTTTCTTACCCTTTTTGTCAAATTCCCTTTCTCTCTCTACCTTCTTCTCTTCTCTCACTCTTTTGCCTGGCTCTATAGTTTTGCCCGTGTCAATTGCCAAATAAAATCTGCTTGCACTCAACCCCTTCTACGGTTGGACTTTGTTTCACAGATACAAAACAAAAATAAATTTTAAAGTTACATCGGATCATAACAGAAACAAATCACTCCCAAAAATGCAAGTGATTCTACTAGAAGGTGTAAACAAAGATAAACTATAGGTTTTCCTGTGTACCTGAATTATTTTGGTATTGAACAGCATGTGTAGCTTGAAGGTTTCCTTCTTCTGGCTTCAGACCTACACTATAATTTGATTAAGCATTTTATCTAAGGTCCTCTTGGTTTGTACTCTGAAGTAGCATATCAACATAATCATAATACATTACTATAGCAACAGGAGGTGTATCAACACACATACAGTATGGATTGTACCAGCATACTATCTATACAGTGATAACTGAAGTTACAGTTAAGTATTTAATCTTGTAACAGAGCAAGTGATAGAAAAAATGAGGACAACATGACAAAAAAACAAAAAAAGTGTTTTCCCAGTGTATAAATTAGAGCAATTCCCTTCCCAGTTCGTACTTTCATCATGGAAGCAGGAAACACAGCACATTTCCTTATGTAATAAGCAATTCCAAATCATCAGACCACTGCCTGTCTCAGTGTAGGCCCCTAAAAGTAAATGGCCAGAGGAAGAAACAGCCCTCTGCTTTACTTTAAAAGCATTCATAAATCTCTCCTCGCCTTGAGGACAGCACTTTGTGCTACTAAAGCTCAGGCCATCATGTCATTAATTTTCTCTCCTCTTCCTCCAGTTACCACCTATAACTCCAGAAATAAGTAGTACAGTCCTCTAAGCCATTACCACAGGCAAAATTGAGAAATTCATTTTTACCTTATAACAGGCAAATCATAATGGCAATAGATAAATGTATAGTCAGACACAGCAGAAAAAGTAAGTATCTGCTTAATTCCCTGCAAACTGACTTTGGTGAAAATAGGCAGTAGAACCTTGGTCAAAGCACTGTTCTGCAGATGCAATCCACTGGATGAAAATCTTTGGCCTCTTCCCTTCTAAACATTAATGGAAGGACTTGTTCAATTAGATTGTTTCTCCTTTTCTGTGTTCCTATTAACAGAAATAATTTCAATTTTGCTTTTTCTGAGGTTCCAGATTTATGGCCTTTGGATATTACAGTAAATGCAGCTATTTTAAATAAGTCACTGTAGCCCCGTCCCGCCACACAGTGCAGTAATTATAACACTTAAATCATGGTAGAAAAAGGTTAGTGTAGCTTTACAAGATGCACTGTGTTACACTACAGTGAAAGGCTGTAAAAAACAGCTTGCCAGAAATCAGTGCTCTTCAGTACATACTCTCCATGGTTCCAGCCTAAACGAGGTGAAAGATGCTCTCCATTATAACCCCACCACCCTCCCAGGGGAAGATAAAAAGGGGAATAAAGGAGATTGTGTTTCAGGATGAAAAAACCCTGGAATAGCTTTAATGTAATACTAGTAATTGTGATATTAGTGAATTACATACAAACATATACAAAAATGGAACCCACGCTCCTCAGTTGGTAACTACTTCCTGACCAGAAAACTCCCAAGTGACAAAAGCTTCAGAGCAGCCGAGCCAGGCCTGCTCTGAGAGTCCCGGAATGGCGGCCTGTACTGGTGAACCATGTTCTTCTCCAGCAGGCAGAAAGGAAGCGGGAGCCCCAGAGAGGAGCAGCAACAAGAGAAACAGAGCTTCAGAACACCTTCTCCCCGCCCCCCAATGCAGCAAGGCCCGGGCCGGGCTCCCTCAGGAGATATCACATACCCAGCGACAGGAGCAGCAGAGCTATGACTGGGCCCTGTGGGGCACCTGACCCACCGGCACCAGCCCAACAACCCAGGCCCAACAGCCCTGGTCCACCGGCATGTGGTAGGCAGAAGATGTGAGGTCAGTATAGGCCATAGGCAATACTTATCCCGGTCCTCAAACCAGGAGCAGAGCTGTGCTTTGCCATCCCAAGCTGTAATGACCCCTCATTCACGGAGTGCAGCACAGGTACATTGATCTCTTTCTTCTCCTGCTTTGTATATATTATCAGGATAAAACCATTCAACTGCTCCACTTCAAATCTGCAGTGTAGATATGTATCCTACATTCTCCTTCCTACTCTCCTCCCACCAAGAAAAAAGCTAGTACACAAACTACAGACTATACATTCCAAATAACATTTAACTAAGTCAAACTATAGCCCGGCTTTCCCAGTGCCTAATAAAGTGTCACGTCTGAGCACAGGCTAGATCGAGGTCTATGCCCGCATTCTCCACCAGATGTTGCAAGACAAACCTCTTTTAGGGCACGGCACTCCAAGGTCCAACCAGGTATTCCGGCAGAGACTCACAAATAGTGCTCTGAGCCTATTGCCCTCAGGACTGACTAGCCTGACTCAGTGCTACTGCTCTGAGAGCAACTGACCTCTCTGCTGGCTTGCTCAGGACTGAGCCGAACCTGTGAGTTTGAGCCTCACCTTTTATTGGCCCCCTAATCCTGCTCATGCGCAGTTGAGGCCCGCCCTAATCAGGCACAGGTGGGCTTAACACAAGCTCATGCTCACTGCCTGGCAATTAGTGGCACCTGGTTGCCTCATTTCACTACAGCTAGCCTGTTCCAGCTCCATTCTGTGACTGTCATACATGCAAAGGTCTGACTAACTTACAGTCACTGCTTCACAGCCTATATGTTAACTTTGGCCAAAACCATTGAAGGGTGAAAACAGCCAAACTTTACCTGTGAACCAAAAGGATAACCAAGTAAGCAGATTGTTTAAAAATAGAAAGGCGCTGTAACCATGCTAGAAAAGGAAAATGTCACGGCAGTGCCAGTATCCCATGGCAAATCAACATCAACAAAAATGACAAGGAAAGCTTGCTTGACATCTCAGGAAAACCCATGCAGCGATGAAAAAATTGTATCAAATGGCCTAGCTCAGAAAAGTAGAAGTGAAAACATAAGTCTGGTTGAAAACCTTCCTTCCATCTAACTATAAATTACATGAGGTCTATTCAGATTTACCCAAGCCAGCCAGACCAACTAGCTCTGGACTCAGAGACAGACTTCCCAATACATTAATGTAATCAACTCTTACCCATACCTTATCCAGGGTTTGAGCACACAGGAGTATTGACACTTCAGTGCCAAGGAGATGACTTTTGAAACCCTTCATATATCAGGGAAGTTAGGAAAAATCATGGTCAGAGGCTTATACCAGTAAGTGTTCAATAAGAGTTCATTTCTGCAGTTTTGTCTTCACGTAACAAGGTAAAGAAAAATATATTGATAAAATCAAAGACAAAATCAAAGACTGCACTTGTGTAAATTAATAAACAAATTGTATTTGCTTGTTGTCTCACATTCAACTTTAAAATGCTAACGCTGAAGGTGTAAAACACTGGTATCATTACCATACTCAACCTGCATCAATTTGATGCATGCAACATTATGTCTACTTGGCAAACATGATGAAGACACTTGGGAGCCACAACTCACACACCACTTCCAACACCAGTAACAAAAGCTATGTAGGACCAGAAAGAATGCACAAATTAAGTTCACTGATTTTAGCATTTCACCTTAAGACATTTATTCCCCTTAACAGTAGTGAATTGTGGTTTATCCCATTTTGCATATTAATGTTTTCCACTTATGTAAAACTCTCATAATTTTTACTAACTTCATTAAGCAATTTAACGACATGTTTCACCACCCTCTTTGTGCTTTCAGATAACCAGTGTGCTTCAGTTACATCAGGGAATATGTATATCCATATCCCAGGACTCCATTGAAGTTAATCCTATCTTAACAGAGGAAATCACAGTCAAAAATCTCAGTACAGAACCAAACTGGATGCTTAGAATTCTGTCTCTGATTTAATTTCCAATATTTCTGCTTCACATCCTCTAGAATGTTTCAGATCATAGGCCCACACAGTGTCCATTCCCTCTCCAGTAGTGTGATCTGGGATCCAGCAAGGGAAAGGAAAACGACAGGCAATGATTCTGGCATTACAGTCCAGTTCTTCTTCTAGCTTCTTCTCCAACTGTGGCATCTGTTGAGCAACAATAGAAGCTTTCAGAAGCAGTGAAAAACCATTCCCTTTAGACTCTTATTCCAGTGCACATGAGAATTCTACTGTTTGAAAAAATGTTGGAAAAAAAATAGAAAAGTATTTGATACACATGATCACACTTTAGCTTTGATGCAGACAAAGAAATTAATATCTAAAACTAGAAAATGGTTATTGTGTCTGTCCTGATTGGTAAGATCACAAAAATTGTAACTCAAAAATTCAATCAAGAACTGTACATAATCTCATAGATATTAAAAAAAAACACAAACAACAACAACAACAAAAAAAAAACCAACAACCACACAAATTTACAAAGTACTTTGCATGTTCCACTTCATAATTCAGGGCGATTCTTCTCTGTAGAGAATGAGTTCAGCCCCTGAATTTATCTTATTTATGACAACCCAAGTATAATGAGCAATTGTGCAACACTCAAAGGCCAGTGCCTCTCATAATTTCCAGCCTAATGCCAAGAAATATCCTAGGGCATTTAAAACATCCTTTGGGTGACGAGCCAAAGTAAACCTTCTGCTGTCCCTGTATGATAAAATATTGGTATGTTAAATGCTACTGAAACAGAGTTTAGTCAGCTCCAATCTTAAAATATGCATGTCACTCCCTACAGTAGTACTATATGAAACAGCATGTGGAATCCTAGAATGATATGTATTGGAAGGGACCTTTAAACATCAGCTAGTCCAATCTTCCCTGCAATGAGCAGGGACCTCTCTAACTAGATAAGGTTGCTTAGAGGCCTGTCCAACCTGACCTTCAATGTTTCCAGGGATGGGGCACCTAACACCCCTCTGGTCAACTTGCCCCATTGCTTCACCACCCTCATTATAAGACATTTCTTCCTTATAACCAGTCTAAATCTACCCTCTTTTAGTTCAAAACCATTACCCCTTGTTCTTCTGCAACAGTCCCTGCTAAGTTTACCCCCATCTTTATTACATAAACTCTAAGACCTGAAAGCTACTGTAAGGTCTCTCCCTGGAGCCTTGTATTCTCCAGACTGCACCACTCCAGTTCTCTCAGCTTGCCTTCACAGGAGAGTTGCTCCTGCCCTCTATCCATCTTCATCACCTTCCTCTGGACGTGCTTCAGCAGGTCCATGTCCTTCTTATGCTGGAAGCCCCAGACCTGGACACAGTATTCCAAGTGATCTCTCAGAGAAACAGAACTGAAAGGGAGATCCACCTCCCTTGACCTGCTCATCAGGTTGGTTTTGCTGCATCCTAGGATACAGTTGGCCCTCTGGGCTGTGACCACACAGTAGCAGCTTGGTTCAGTTTTTCACCCACCAGCACCCCCAAGCTGCTCTCTGAAAGGCTGCTCTCATTGCCTCCATTGATACCAGGGATTGCCCCAACCCAGCTACAGGACCCTGCACTTATCTTTGTTGAACCTCATGAGGTTTACACAGGCCCACTTATCAAACTTGTCCAGGTCTCCCTGCACAGCATCCCATTATTCAGGCTGAGGGATCATCCTGAAGTTCATACAACTGCACCCCACAGCCTGGTGTCACCTGCAATCCTCCTTGAGTGTGCCCTCAATCCCACTGTCTGTCATTGATGAAACTACAGAACCCTGAGAGACACCACTCATCACAGACCTCCACCTGAACATTGAGTTGTTGACTCTCTGGATGCAACCATCCAACCAGTTCCTTACCCACCAAATAGCCCACCAAACAAACCCCTACCTTTCCCATAGAGAGAAAAGGATGTTGTAGGGGACAGTGTCAAGTACCACTATGCAGCTCTCCTTGGCTGAAGACCTGTCTAGGCTGCCTAGGTCTCCTCAATTCACAAAAATTGAGCAGCTATGAGAGCCAAGGGAAATATCACTGCTCTTCCAGAAAAGAGCAGCACTCCGCCCAGTCAGATACTCTGTCTCCAAGAAGTACTTCCAAATTCTCCTATGCATTTAGTGAGAAATGAATTAACACATACAGACTTCAAAGAAATTTCTTTCCCACCCCAGACAGTCATTATGTTCTGAAAAAATAAAAATTACACTTGATAGATTTAACCATTTTTGTCCTTGGGAAAGTTTGATGTTATGCTTAAGTAGATCAGTGCACATCCATTTGGAATTCCTTTTATATTTACATACTGTATTCATCTCAGGAAGTAATTATAACAACAATCTCCAGATTACTTCTAATAAGTGTTATAATCTATTTACTTTGATATCATGACATAGCATTAAAATATTCAAAGGTTAAAACAAGTACAGTTCAATTTAAGTTATAAATGACTGAAAACAAATGAAAACCTTGCATAAATCCCCCAAACAACAAAACAGAACATAATTAGAAACCAAGACTGACTGAAGAAAATGTATTTTCAAACCCTGCAGATAGCTTCCACTATCACATACATGCAGGGTATGCCTTTGATGTAACATCCTATTATAGCTACATTTGAGCTTACAATGCATTATTTTAGGAAAATTACAGTCTAGATCTAATATATCAAAAAGTTACCTCTGAATATTCTTAAGCAGCCTATGCTCTGATTTCATCCTTCCAGCAAACACTTCTAAAGTTTTTTGCTACTGCACCTTAAATAAACTAGAAAGATAAGCCCACTTTGGTGTCTCAGACTTAACTGAGACCCCAGAAAAGAATGGAATAACTCATTAACAGAAATTATAAATACCAATTTAATAATTATGAAAATTTGTGACATCCATGTCTATATGATCTCAAATTAGAAAACTTCATTAACAGTCCAAATTGTATTCTTGAACCAAAGTGGTATGGAAGCTAAATCTCTCAGTAATATGAGATGTTATAATCATACTGTATTTTATATCAAGCCAGGGTTAGGGTTCATTTGGTATGTCTACATAGATAAGTTTAGTAAATTTTTTTTTTAGTGTATATAATCAGTTAAAATATGCAGAAGCTGTGAACATGAACACCTGGTTAGAATTCTGTCATCCCACACTGAACAGGTAAAAGACTCTGCAGCTACTCCTAGATTAACACATCTTTCCCCAAACACCTGCAATAACAAAGAGGTTTTGGTCTTCCCTGAAGATCAATAAATCCAAGTTCTGTAAGACAAACTTGGATATGAATTACAAGTACTATGTGACAGCATCAAAAAAAGGCTAAAAAGAGAGAGAGAGAGAAAAGGCATTAACGTTTCCAGAAAATCGATTTAGTCATTCAGGAGGCAAAATAGTCACAACTTCTGAAGGTATCATGAGTAAACAAACGCTTAGGAAACAAAGTAGCTCGTATATTTGGATCTGCTACATTTAGGACAGTATGTTTAGTGGAAGAATTTAGCTTAGTATTTGCTGATTTTACAGAAGTTATTCCAAGCCCTATAGCTAGTCTTTCTGTCATAACTGTTACTAATTCATCCACTTCATACTATTGCATTTAAAGTTAAGACAGTATTTCTGCTAGGTTTACTCACATTTTCCCAGGGCATTTGCTTATTTTTAGGTTACTGAAATATCTTTCTTCACCTGCAAATTTTCCTTCAATGGAACTGCAGAATTTCTGACTGCATTCAAGTATTTATACTGCCCCCTCCTGGAACGTGAGCTGCAGAGCACATAACCTCCAAACTTGGCAACGTCTGTACCACAAATAACATCGTAGTTCTCACTAATATGCCATCCACAACAGCAGAGAGGGAAAAAAATGTATTTTCACTTTAGTTTGCAACGAGTTACAATCTGTATTGGAAGTAGGTATTTTATTCCAATGCTGTTAAAGAAAACGCATAGAATAGGGAACCTTTAGTATGCTTGTTGCAACTTCCTGTTGCTACTACAAAAATATTAACAGTGTATGTTGCATGTTATAGCAGCTAATGAAGCTCTTCAGTCATTTCATCCCACATCTGACTCTGCAGATAAAGCAGCAATACAGAAGCAAACAATAAAGAAGTATTTGAGCTATTTGTTTCATTTCTTTATATGCAGCCTACATAGAAGGTTCTAATAACAAATCAAAATAAAGAATATTTAAATATTTAAGTTTTTTTTCTCTTTTCTAGTAAAAAAAGAAAACTAGATAAAGATGAAAGCCAAACTAAATGTGTAGTCTGACTGAATTTACTGAATCCATCACTAAAGCAGTCACTATGCAACTCAGCTCCTAGAGCAATTTTGAAGAATGCATTTTCCCCAGAGACACAGTGAACATAGGCCATAAAGCCTTCCTAAAAGGTAAAGAATTTGTGCACTGGTACTCTAACAATTACACTTGACATATCTGTCTCCCTTCCTAAACACTCACAGTCTAATACAGGTAAGGGATTATCTCAGTATATGATCTGCTGGTCTATTTGAGGTGATCTAGTTTTTGGAGAACATAAGCAAAGTTCAGTACTCTCCTCTAACAAGGTTCTCAGAAATCAGTTGTAGCCAATTTCCAACACCATCCTCCCCCTGAAAAATCTTCATTTTTTTCAGTATGAAAAAGCCAAAAATTTCAAGAACCAATCTTTCCTCCAAGCTACTTGAGCTCAGCAGATTTCATTTTAGTTCTGAATTAGTGGACAAGTACTCCTCAAAAAACATTTCAATTTTTAGAGCTCAAATCTGCATCTGTCACAAGTTTCACAAGGTTTTGTCAAGGACATTAATAAGCAAAAATGAAATATCAAAATATTAATACTGACTACCTTTGACATTCTGCAGGTTGGTTCATCTAGCAGGACATACAGGCACCAAATGTTTTATTAAAATAATTAAACAATGCACAAATAGCAAACTTACCATTTGAGGTACCCCAAATACAACAACATTTGTATAGTGGGAAAAAGAAACCTGAAATAAAATTTAAGAACAAGTCTTAATGAAAACTGCACTTTCTTGGACATGTTCTCACCATTCTTTTCCACTAATCCCTCTAACTGCACTCCTTTCAGCAGGGATTTAGACAAAAAATAAAAGGAGATCCCATGCAAACTTTGCATCACAGAAATTTCCACAGAGCCAACTTCAGATCGCTGGACTTCTACCACCTGGCCAAGAATATGGCACCAATTCTAATAGTGCAAAAAGTAACCATTTAGTAGAAAATGCTATTTTACTCATGGTTAAGTTTTTCCAGAACTCATATATGTTAAAATGAAGTACATTTTAAGTTTGTCCCACTTTTATGAAATGCTAGCTAGATATAAACTTGCCAGGCATTCCAGTGCCTGTGTACTTCCAGTCAGTGCTCTGAAAATTTACTCTGAACAAATATAAAAACAATACTTTCACACTTTTACCCCCCCAAAAACCAAGGAAACAAAAACCAAACATTGACAGGAATAGCCTTTCAGGGAGGGAGAGGCCCACATAAATGTGACCAAAAAACTCACACTTCATTAAGGAGGCAATTAGGACTCAAATTACTGAAAACTGCAAAAATAATCAGTAACCTTCAGAAGTTACCTTCAAGCAATGCTCAAAACCAGAAGAACACTCCTAAAGAAACACCAGATGAGATAGTCATCTTGCATCATTTGTTAAGTCTCCTTGCTGACTCCACAGAACCATGTCTCAGTGAAGCCTGACATTACATGACCCCACATCATACCTCAGGCACAAGCATGAGAGTGTGCTCAAGGAACCTGTACTGAACAGCACTTCACCAAAGCACAAAACCAGCAGAGACATGAGTCTGGTTTCCATGAGCTCACAAACTTGTCTCAAAAGTTTGAGACAGCACCTTGTGGCCAGACAGCCACTCTAATTATTTCAAGAAAGTACCTCCAAATTATGGACATTTCTCAATCATCCCATATTCATTCTTAGATACTACCACCTACCTTCCATAAGTCTGATATATAAAATTTGGTGTTCTGATGTACCCCATCTCTCCAGGCACGGTATCTGGAGTACCAGACTAGCCAAGGATTTAATTCATAACCAACAGCTTTGAATCCCCTTTTTGCAGCTGCTATCACCTACAAGGAAGAAAAATATTCACTCAGAACAGAGCAAATATATTAACCTAAACAGGAGCACTTGGTTTTACTTATAATCTAATGCAAAGAAATGCACTTCTGTAAATCACTCAGGTTTTAATCCACAACAGATTAGCAGTATAACAAACAAAAACTCAAACTACACTTTACTATTATGACTAGCCACACTGAAATTAACCACTAAACATTCATAAGCTGTAAGCTTATAATATGCCTGTGATTACATAAATGTTTAACATATTCATGACACTAACTCATTACTAAGGCATAGTAAAATTGACCGTGCAGAGAATAGTGAAATACACAAGCAGAAATGCTCAAAATGCACTTATTTGAAAAGCAGTGATGGGCAGGTACTTGAGAGACCCCTAAATTAGAGCCAAAATGACCTAACAATAGAAAAAGCATGAAAGCAATCTGTTGACCTACATTTAAAAAAAAAAAGAGTAGGTCAAAAATTTAAACGTAGGTTTAAAAATTGAGAAAAACCCTCACACAGATATTACAGTATACTTTTATCCAGTGCTAAGCTTCATATATAAATTTAAAAGGCAAATGGTAATTCAGATAAATACGTTTTCAAATACCTCTAAACTCCTCTAAATTAGACCCCAGGAAGTAGAACTGTTAAACTTTATTCCAAGTGTCTTCAAACAAGATCAAAGTTTCCCAATTTCTTAAGTAAAAATCTACAGAGAATACAAAAAGGCACCAGTTTCCAGATTTACAGTTTAAGTCATGATTTAAAAGGTTCCTGACAAATTTTGACAGAACAGGCAAGTTGAAATGAGGAAAAATTATGCATTTCTTAATAGAAGTTCTCAAACAGTGGTAACAAGTGCTTTCCACTGTGTGTTACACCTGACTAATTGCTACATTTTTAAAAGCACCTGAACAGAAGCTCAACTTTTTTCAGGATGGATGAGTTAAGGCAACACCAATCATTTAGTATTAGCCACCTGGCTCTCTCCAAGTAGTCTTCAGTCTCCATTTAGGCACCTAATAAAATCAGAATTAAACACACCACACCTAGTCCATTAGATGACTTAGATGACTGTCAACAGCTAGAATTCTGAACACAGGGCAACAGAAAGTGCACTTCTCTCATGCCTCTGCTCTTTTCTGTTTCCTGTTGGTGTACAACTTGTTCTAAGTTGTCTTCACGCACTGGGATTTACAAATCAAGTATTTTAATGCGGACCAGCAGTTGAGTCATTCACATGAGATATGGACAAAGCTAACATTCAAGAACTTGCTTCTTTCCACTTAAAACCTGCTTAATGCACTATTCTGTTGCTAAAATTGACTTGAAGCAGGTGGGTCATAAAACAGCACACAAAATTTGGTAACAAAAAAAAAAAAGCCAAAACCAACCCACGCTACATCCTTAGCACCACACTTCACAAACCGGGGTTCAGATAATGTCTTGGAAACACAGTATTGCTTGGGTGAGTCTCACCATTTCTCTTGGTAGTTATTCTAGATTAACCACATTCATGTTGAAGCAGGGCCAGGACTGCAGGACTGGAGCAAAAAATATTGATTACTCACTTAAACCACACATAAACTTTTCTCAGCTTTGAGCCTTTACCTAAGACTCAAGCAAAAAACACCGAATGCCAAAGACATTCATAAACATTAGTAAACATTAGCAAGCATGGCTAGAGCATCTGGCACTTCTGAAAGAACTAACATAAAAGGAAGACATAAAGTCTGTAACTTACAACACGGCCATCCCCGCTACCAATGTCAACCAGGGAGCCGCTTCTGTTTTCTAACATTTTCAGCACATTCTGGATCTGACTGGATGTTGCAGGAACAAAAGGCAGGCACACTTTCCTGAGAGCTGGGGTCACAAAAGGCGTAGCCACAGCATAGAGTGCCACCAAGGTCCCACCGACACCGGCGGTGACCAACAGCCCCCAGCTCCTTCTTTTGGAGCTGCCCTCACAGTCCTCTCGCCGTCCCGCTCCCTCAGGGCTCTCCTTCACTACCGGCTCGGACATCACACCTAGAGGTAGACAAAGAGTATTTTCTTTTATAGCTTTATTATGTGCACCCTAAAAACGAAATAACCTTACACGCCCTTAGCCGATCCCTAGAGACAAGTTAACATTGCTGCCTCAGAGGAGTTGAAGCGCCAGGCCAGTTTTTCAGGGCAGGAAAGCAGTCTGCGTTTAATCCCCCATTTCCCTGCTACCCAGCCGGCCAGCAGCGGCGGGAACAGCTCAAGGGCGGCGGAGACAGCGACCTCCCCGCCCCGCACAGCCCCGCAGCCCGCCCCAAGAGGAACCTCCTTGAGCAGTCACCGTTCCGCCCTTCAGGGGGAGCGTTGCCTCAGAACCCGTTCCAATGCCGTTCTCCCACCCCCCTCTCAGACAGACACCCTGGGAGGCACCGTACCGCTTCTCTCGGCCGCCATTTATAGGGGAAGGCAATGCCACTTCCCTTAGAGGGGAGAAGAGGACTAAACCTTTCCGAGGGCGCCTCTGAGAGAGGCTGCGCGCACCCTTCCGCCCTGGGTCTGTCCCTGTGTCTTCACACCCCCAGCTGCAGGCGGCTGCTGCCGCGCTTCGCTCCTCCATTCTTCCTAATACAGCATCCTTTCCCTCCCACTAATGCCCCCCAGGTAATGGACGTGGCCGTGAACGCCGCGCACCTCCCCCCGTGCCGGATGCTTCCAGAAAGCTCCGCTTGAGGCGCCACATAGGTCGCGCCCGCTAAATGTGTCGCGGGGCGGCCGGCTGCGCAGGCGCGGAGCCGTACGGGGGCCAGCGCTCTTGCGTCACGGTGCGGCGGGCGCGGCTGTATCCGGCTGTTGCGGAGCGGCGGCGGCAGCAGCAGCCATGTCGGCCATGGGGACTCTCGCGTTCGATGAGTATGGGCGCCCCTTCCTCATCCTCAAGGACCAGGAGCGCAAGACGCGCCTCATGGGGCTCGAGGCGCTCAAGGTAGGCGGGCGGCGGCTGGGACCGCGGGTCCTTTTGCGGGCCTTCGGTGAGCGGGCCGCGCCGCGCCATGCCGCCGTGAGGGGCGGGGAGCAAGCACCGTTAGGCCGCGGCGGGAGGAGGGAGCCCGTGGGGATGCGGTCATCTGTCCCGTGTCGGGGGCAGGGCGCCTGGAGGCTGGGATGGGCTCGCAAGTGGGGCAGCGATGGAGGGAGAGAGAAGATGTCGCCCCCGGGGCTGGGAATCTGCCCCGGTCTGTGGGGTTTCCATGGCGTGAGGCCGCTCCTAAGCCGCGTGGTTTCAGGGTGGTCTCTCCAGTAAACGCGGCGCGTCCCTCTGCCGTGGTTCGCGGTCGCCGTGGGCTAGGAGGCACCCGCAGCCTCCTCCCTTAGGCATACACGCGTTCCCCTCCTCTTTGCTGTTTGAAGCTCGGTTGTTCCCAATAAGTGCTGTGGCTGAGCGAGTAAGCTGATTTGCGTGAATGCGTGTGATTTAAATACTGGTGGAAAAATGAAACAAAGTTATACTGGTTTGTCCTTCTAATATTGCTTGCTTCTGTTGCTTTCCTGCGTTGATCCTCGGGGCTGTCATTTTGCCTGCTATGGTTTTGCATGCTTTAGCCGTGCAAGTGCCAGCAGTACAAGAAAAGGCGTGGGAAATGTTTATGGCATAAAAACAATACCAATTTTATTTATATTTTTCACTTACAACTGGCTGTTGTCAGTTAAATTGTGATATCTGAGTCAGCATTTTTCTCTCTGTATTTTTCTTTGCTTAGTAACATTATTCTGGGGTGTGCGATAGTAATTTAACTTCTTTCTTCTTTGTTTTATAGTCCCACATAATGGCAGCAAAGGCTGTAGCAAGTACTCTCAGAACGTCCCTTGGGCCCAATGGTAATAATGAACCCATTTTAATAGTTCTTTCAATTATTTTTGTAGGTTTTCTAGTTTTCCCTTCATGCTTTGAATATTATTTTTTTTTAGGTTTGGATAAAATGATGGTGGACAAAGATGGTGAGGTGACTGTGACAAATGATGGTGCTACCATCCTGAATATGATGGATGTAGATCACCAAATAGCCAAACTTATGGTGGAGCTGTCTAAATCTCAAGATGATGAGATTGGAGATGGTACTACTGGAGTTGTTGGTGAGAAAAGACTTTGAATTTAACGTAACTTTACAGCTTAAAATAAAGCTTTTTCAGCTACTTTAAGAAATTTTGAGTCAAATAATAGCTTTTCTGTAACACATTAGAGCATTCACCACTTTGGTATTATAATTTCTTCTAATCAGAAAAATGCTTTTGTGTTTTTATTAAGTATGGGTACATTTCAAGTTAGTGCTGAGAGCCTTCTTCGTACTTTCAGTACCTTTCTGAACAATTTTCTTCCATAATCGTGTACCTGTCGTGCCTTGGTACTTGTGCTTCTTTTTGGTCTAATATAATGCAGCTTTCTTTTTAAGCCTCTCAATTAGGGATTTGAGTTGTTATTTAAGAAACCTTGAATTGTTAAAACATTGCAGACTAAAAAGGCATACTTTTGAAACTTCTGATAATGTATTAAAAATTATACTTCAACCTGTGGAAGAGTAAACATTATTTTAAAAATCTGTTCTATAGTCCTGGCTGGAGCACTGTTGGAACAGGCTGAGCAATTACTGGATCGTGGTATTCACCCCATCAGAATCGCAGACGGTTACGAGCAGGCAGCCCGCATTGCTATTGAGCATCTAGACAAAATCAGTGACAGCTTTCCAGTTGATCCACAGAACACTGAACCTCTGATCCAGACAGCAAAGACAACGCTAGGCTCTAAAGTGTAAGTCACAAAAAATTCAGAAGCGTGTTTAAGCTTCACTTAAAAATGCTTGCAGAAGTCATGGTGTCTTGATGAATTATTAAACTGTGTTATTGGAGTGGCTGCTGATGGTTCTTTTATGTTAGATTTTGCTCAGTGAACTCATGTCTTGGGGAAAAGAAACTGAACCCTGTTTTTCTTCAGGGTCAATTATGTAAGGTTAAACAGCTGCAAACTGTTTTATTCTAACCTGTTCCAACTTTCTGCATGATGGTGATTTCCAAGAATAATGGAAACCTTTGAAAGCAATTTTTTATTATATCTCAAAGGTTTGGTTTTGTGGGGGATTTTCCTAAAAATTTTTTGTAGGATAATTCCATTCAGTTATTTTTCATTATAGGTTCTATGTGTGGTATATTAATTTAGTCATTGTAAGGCATTACTTTGCAGAGTGTTCTTAACAGTGTTTTTTGTGACTTGAGTGTTTCTTAGGATTTAATTCTTCTTGCTGGTTTCAAATCCATATCTTGAGACTAGGATCACAAAAAGACTAATTAGACAAACAGTATTTAGCATCTTTTGTGAACGAATGATTAGAACACCCCATCTCTGATAGTAGTGTTTAAAAGTTGTTTGCTATAGGGATACTTTTTTTTTTCATCTGAGATTGATAGAAAAACTTTGTTCTTCCAAAACATGGAAATGTAATGCAACTTTACTGTGTTTTGTTTTTTTTTTTAAACCTAGAGTTAACCGTTGTCACAGACAGATGGCAGAAATTGCTGTAAATGCTGTACTGACAGTAGCAGATATGGAACGTAAAGATGTTGATTTTGAGCTGATCAAAGTACAAGGCAAAGTGGGAGGTAGACTGGAAGATACACAGTTGGTTAAAGGAGTGATTGTGGATAAAGATTTCAGTCATCCACAGATGCCTAAAGTAAGTGATGTTCTTCTCTGCGTCTCTCATCTCTAATGGTCTAAATAAAATTGTCTAGCCCACTTTAAATGCTAGAATAGCATTTCTTAAGTATTTTGACTGTTAAGGTGTGGCTTGTTGGTTATTTTTTAACTATATATCATCAGAGAAAGGAATAAGGAGCGTTTAATTCCTCATATTGAAAAAGAACAAGTTTGAATTTACAGCAGTCTTGAGTAACTAAAAAATGATGGGGATGGGAATGGGGTGGAATTTCTTTACAACTGAGAACAGGTGCAGAGTTCTGTGTTGAAGCAGAAATGGCTGTATGTGCTATGCATGAGATGCTTAATGCAAGTTAGTATCCAGAAATACTTCTTAAGCTTTGTGAGTTGGCAGGTTGTCCCTTTTTGGAACTCACAGCAGCTGTCCTTTTGTTACATTGATGTAGCTAAGGTCTCCCAACTTTATGTGCAACATCAAGAAAGATGGAGACATCTAGAATATTTTCTTAATAGATGACACTGTATATATGATGATATATAAAAAGGTAGACTGGTGGAAAATATCAGTCATGTGGTACCTAAAAGGTGGCTGTGAAGATGAGCATGTAATATCCTCAGTGGTTAAGGATGGGTAGGTTAAATAATGGTTTCATTTTTTTTCTGTTTTTAAAGATTAAACTAGTACAAGAAATCATTATTAAAGGCTGTTAAGGGTTTAAACAATGTCTTAAAGCTGTGAAATTTGTTCTTAGTAGGTTATAGACATTTTTGCTGGAAATACTTGGTTATAGTTAGCTTCACTTTAGAATAATTCAAATGATCTTCAAGTTTCTTACTGTCCCTGTTTTTTTTTAAAGATATGTTTGTATGTTTTGCAGATGTAAGAAGGGGGTGATACTAAGGTCAAAACTCAAACTTTTTTTATTTTAAATTGTACAGGAGCTTAAAGATGCTAAAATTGCAATCCTTACTTGTCCATTTGAACCACCTAAGCCTAAAACCAAGCATAAGCTTGATGTCACATCTGTAGAAGATTACAAGGCACTGCAGAAGTATGAAAAGGAGAAGTTTGAAGAGATGGTGAAACAGGTAGTCTTTAAGATTATTTCTGGTTTCTGTGTGTTCTTTTTCTAGTCTTAACAAAAAATGGTGTAGTGTATTGATTTATTTCTAGAAATGAGCTAATAATCCTGATAGCAACATAAAAGCACTTGTAAGGCCATGAATAGCAGTTAAGTTTATGTAAGAAAGAGATACCACAGTGGTTTGAAATGTACTTGAATTTCTCTGTATGCCAGATAGTTCTTTTTCAGACTTGTGTTTTGAGAAAAATAAGAGAATAAAACTGTAAAGAGCATTTTTCGTTTCTGTATTAGTTATCATCAGAAGATTGATGTTGTGTGTTGGTTTCAGATAAAAGACACTGGTGCAAACCTTGCTATTTGCCAGTGGGGTTTTGATGATGAGGCTAATCACTTGCTGCTCCAGAATGAGCTGCCTGCTGTTCGTTGGGTCGGTGGACCTGAAATAGAGGTAAGTAAAATCTTCTGAAGTTAGACTTTGTCCCAGTTCTCAAGCATTTGCTAAGTAGTGGGCTGTATCAGCTAAAAATTCAGGATTTCTGGATAGAACTGTGTAATCATATGTATGGGTAGCTACTGGAGACAAATCACTGAGGATTTGTGGGAAAAATGACAGTGAATGGGTTAATGGTTTAAAATTAGAATGCATGCGCATTGCTTGTTAAAAGTTAACGTGGCCAGGAGTGTTTTCACTTTAGGCTTGCTGTTTGCAGAAGCCTGAAATACTTGGAAGTAATGGGAAGATAACCTCTTGGAGCAGGCAATTGGCAGATTGTCTTCCACTGCTTTTATGTTATGAGAATATAACTGAAAACTCTTCTCAAAATAATTGGTGTTTGTTTACCTTCAGTTAATCGCCATTGCCACCGGGGGCCGCATTGTCCCTCGCTTCTGTGAACTCACTGCAGAGAAGCTGGGATTTGCCGGTGTTGTCCGAGAGATCTCCTTCGGAACAACGAAGGACAGGATGCTTGTCATTGAGCAGTGTCAGAACTCCAGAGCTGTGACCATTTTCATTAGAGGAGGAAATAAAATGGTGAGATGCTTAGTTTGTTATGAATGCTTGATACATAAGTTACAGAATGTGTAGTTTCTTTCAAAAGGATATTACCTCCTCCTGGTTTTGTCTGAATTTTCCTTGCAGTGTAGACAAAAAGAATGGGGGCAAGGCTGTAGGCAGTCATGACTGTTAGAAGTTAACAAGTTAGAAATCACTTGTTAGATTCATATCCAGTGTATCTGCATGAAAACTTTGTTTTCTTGCTACTGGACAATCTAGTACATAAATACAAAAATAATATCACCTGTGGTTGTTCTCACGTTTTTTCTTGTGGGAGAGTCCCTTTTATGAGTAAAAGCATATTAGCATTTTTGAAATATATGGGTTTTTTATAGGCCTAGGAAAACAAGCAAACAAAAAAACAATTAAAAAACTACAAAACAAGACCATTTTAAATGCTTTTATAGACTCAGCTTGGTTCTTGGTTTTACTGTTAGTGTTAAGTTGTATTTAGTATAGGTCAAGTCCTACTTTGAATGAAAAACCTTTGGAAGAGAAGAGCATAACCCATAGTACGAAGTGTGAGTTCATTAAAGCAAAAATACTGCTTTACTGGTTAGCATAACGTGTTCAGTCATTGATTCAAAATGGTTTGGGTTGGCAGGGACCTCCATTGATTCAAGCTGGGAATTGACACAAATTGGAAAGTTTTAAGTCTGAGCTTGACAGAGTGCTGAAACATCTCATATAAACTATAATATTAGAAGGGTTGGAACAAATGATCCAGGGACCAGAGGTCCCTTCCAACCTAACATTCTATGAAATTGCAGTCTGAAAACAATGCTGCATTGAAATTCAAGTGTTTTGTGTCTCAGAAATATACTAGCTCGTTACATAAATACTATGTAAATTTTGATCATTTTAATCTATGGATTTTTAAAGTATCAGTGAAAGGTTGCATATTTTTATTCTTTTTCTGCCGCTGTTTTTTAACGTACTGTATTTTAGACTAGCATAACATAGCAGTAGTATCACCTCATTGGAGCCATGGAGAGGCCCTGACATTCATTTTCATTTTCCATTTCTGTACTAGGAGATACATCTACATAGACTTCAGTTGTTTGTGTTGTAAAATATATACTATTTCGTAATTCCAGATCATTGAAGAAGCCAAGCGATCTCTTCATGATGCATTGTGTGTTATCCGGAATCTTGTTCGTGATAATCGCATCGTATATGGTGGTGGTGCAGCTGAAATTTCTTGTGCCTTGGCAGTCAGTGAAGCAGCAGATAAGGTAAGAAAGGAGGAGTTAAACTTTTTTTTATTTATGAGTGGAAGATAAGGATTAAATCCATCATAAGAGTTTCTAAAAAAAAACATCAAAGAGCTTCCAGAAAGTCCATATTATGGAACTTACTGACAAAGCATGTTCAAAGTTTTCCTTCACTTCTCTGTAAAAAGTCATTACTGGTACCATTTTGCTTTTCTGCTAAGAGTTTAAAATGGCTTTAATTTGCAAGTAGGTATCATCCATCTTCTGCAACAGAGATGCATATTCTGAAGAAAATCTGCATATTGTGTATATATTTTACAGCTAGCATGAAAATCTGCTTTTGCTAACATTGGAGTTAATAGCAGTGGTTTGAATTTAAATTTCTTTTCCCCTAGTGCCCATCTTTGGAACAGTATGCTATGAGAGCTTTTGCAGATGCCCTGGAGGTAATTCCCATGGCACTCTCAGAGAACAGTGGTATGAATCCAATACAGACCATGACCGAAGTGCGGGCTAGGCAAGTGAAAGAAAATAATCCTGCCCTTGGCATTGATTGCTTGCAGAAAGGAACAAATGGTAAGCACTGCAGTGTGGAGGAGGAGCAGCGTAACAGGTTTTTCTTTCTTGGAAGATCAAAGGTTTACTATTTTGCCTGTCAACCCTCCCTCCCTTCCCCAGGTCTCCCACCCATACACCCCTTTGTTTTTTTGTTATGTTTTTTTTTTACCTTTGCATCACTTCAGTTACAAAGTCTTTCCCCTTGTCATAGTAAATGGAAATGAAGGGGGTGCAATATATGCATGTTTAGCAGGTAGAAAATGGGCAGTTGTTTGAAAGCTGTTTATTTGGTGGCAAGATTAGTTGAAGATGCTGGCTGACCTTGTGATGCAGAAGTAAAAGCGGTGTGGAAGCCACTGTGAGGCAGACACAGCCTGCGTTTAGAAATACTACACTTGTATTGGTCCAGTTTACACTGCATCCCTACAAATAGATGTTCTTAGAAACAGCTTATGAGAAGTAAACAAAAGGCTGGATATATCTTTAAGTGATGATGTTCACAACAGTGCATATGCAGGCCTTTTATAAGCTTTTGAAGACTAAAACCAGTGTATGAAAATTTATTTTCATCCGGACATGTATTTTTCACACTCTTTCTCTTCTCTTCCCTCTGCCCTCACAGAAAAGGAGGTGTTAAATTTTGGAACACAGTGCAAGACATTGTGTTCATGTGAATCCAACCCTTTTGTGAGAAGGTGCTTATGTTTTTATGACATAACTTCCACTTTAGTCATTGTTCAGCCCTTAGGTTGGTTCTAATATTTGCGTGTTAAAACTGTATTTTAAAAAAACTATGCAGAAAAGTGAAAAGCCATAATTGGGAAACAGTTGGGAAAGAGATCTTAATGTTCCATAAGCTGTGGTAAGAACCCAGACATAAAACTAGTTTGTACAAATTGTCAACTGTAGTGACCAAGAGTAATAATTTTTAAACATTTTTTAAAATTACATGAAAATTAGTATTCCAGGTTCAATGTTATATATAGATTTGGGAAAGGTATCTAATTCTTCTACTTCTTTTTGGCAGATATGAAGCAGCAGCATGTTATAGAAACCTTGATTGGTAAGAAACAGCAAATTTCTCTGGCAACTCAGGTTGTTAGAATGATCTTGAAGATTGATGATATCCGTAGGCCAGGGGAGTCTGAAGAGTAAAGTTTGGAAAGCAAGAAAAATAAGGGGGCCACAGCAATAGTGAAGACTGTAGTATTCTGATGCTTCATCTTCAGCTGTTTATTTTGGACATTTTTTGTTCCAGATACTGTAATGGCTAATTGTTGGAAATAAAACAACTTGGCACTGGTGGTTTCAAGACTTGTTTCTGAAGTATTGCATCTTTTCTTAAGTGTGAATATTCACAGAAAACATTTTTTTAATGTATAGGGAAAAAAAACCAGATAACTTGGTAATAGAATTCCATGGATCCTTTTGCATTGCTCCTACAGCTACCTCCATTAGCTGCTTGTAAGCAAAGCCCACAGATTCTCATTTTAAGAGGTCTGTTGTTCTTCGGTGAAGCAAGGAGAAAATTACTGTAGCCTCCAGTAATTCTGATATGTAAAATAGATTAAGTATGAGTATGAAGTTTTAGTCTGTAGTTATAAGTGACATGTATTTCATGTTTCCAGTTGCTTCTGGTTTTAATCTTGTGGTACCCTTTTAAGTGTATTTCTGATTTATGTACAAGGAGAAGTTTGGCTTTTTTTTTTTTTTTTTCCAAAACTTGTGCCTATGTCACTACAATTGAGTGCACTTACTTTGTAAGTCCCAAATATCTCTTAAATGGTTCAGTAAAACTTACTAGCAAGGTGCTTTGTGAAATTATTAGCAAAAAACAAATTATGTAATTTTTTTTTCAGATTTCATAAAGTAGGAACCTTTTAGGTTATTAGCAGGTCTTCCTCTAATTATTACATGATGTGATTATACATCACTTAAATAAGATCCTTTAGTGAGCAGTGATAAAAGGGTAGAAATTACAAGTTTGACTTTTATGGTAGGAGAGCTCCAGGACTGGTTATAATAAAGTATATTTCCTCCACTGTTTGAGGACTAAGGCTGCAAAGCTTTATTTTCATTGTTAGAAAATGAGTAATGGGTGTTTTATTACTGTGTTGCTAAATAGCTTTGTTTACATCCAGTTTAGTAGACAACAGCTGCATCATATTTTACTGCCACTTAAGTCTGGCATTCTGAATAATTGTGATCCAAATTCCATAAATATATTAGCTTATGTAGAACCATCTCTTACTATGTTCAGAAACACAAAAAGACAACAGGTGTGGCTTGAACTAAAATGAAGGTAGTTTAGTTGTACTAATATACCACTTGCACCTCATAGAGAAGTTGTGCATGGATAGAAAGTGAGAAAAGTTCCATTGTAGTAGTTTCTCCGGATGACAACTCTCCCCTCCTGAGGACTTATAACCTGTAGGGGGGCAATTAAGAATGACAGATGCTCTTTATTAATCCCCTTCCTTAAGAGAGAATGAGGGCAAGAGACTTAGGGGTTGAAAAATAAACTACACAGCTTTAATGAGGCTAATTATTGAAATATATACAAGAGAAATACCATGTTCCTTCCCCCCACAGTAATGTTCAAGTCACAACCAAAGCTGCAGGGCAGGAAATTTATCAGGCCAAGATTGGAGTCAGAGGCAGGCAGGAACAGGTGGATTCGGGAGGGCATGGATTAGGACCACAAGCAGACAGGCAGAACTCTCCCAGAATGCTGGCCATAGTTGAAGAGGAAATTGACCCTGTGATCCCTCAAAATTTAAACCAAAATTCTGGTCAATTTTGGTCACCTGAGTGTTCTGCTCCTTCCTAAAAGGAGGGATAAAGGTGTGACCTCTACTCCCTTTCTCTTTCCGAAGCATAAGGTGTTCCTCAGAGCCAAGCGGTGTCCTTGGTTCTGCAGACCATTCTCTTGCCATAACTATAAACATTGAGTGTTATCAGTTCTAGAAGCAGAGATTGAGAAAGTTGATGTTAATTTCAGACAATGCAGCTGCTGAGAAGAGACATAGCTGAAAGTAAAATTACAAGAGAGAAATTTAGTTCTATCCTGGCCCAAACCAGGACATTTAACCCCTTATTCCATACCATTTGCGTCATGCTCCAGTCTCTAGTAGCTCTTGTCCCCAACTACTCCTATAAACAAACAATTAACACCTTTCTATACCAAAAACCCACTGAGTTCATTTAGTCTGTGACTGCACATGTCCATCTGTTGTAGCAGTCTTAGGGCAAGGAATGATCATCACAGTTCATGTCCAGAGGTTACAGGTTACAGATGTCAGCTTTTAGGAAGTTACTGGACACCAGGCAGTGAACTAAGTTCTGTTTTCATCACCAGGGCCTTATCCTGAAAAACACTCAACACTTAGTATTATGCAACAGTTCACATAAGAGCAGTTAACATAGGGCTTGAATCCACAGCTCCAAAATTTCGTGCTCTACTGATTCATCTAGTCTGGGAAAAAATAGGTATTCTCACACAGTCTTGATTCCCTTGAAGTACATATTTTACATCTCTATCCTTAAGCATCACCCACCCAGTGTGTCCAGGCCCTACCATTGAATGGATTTACCTTTGCCCAAAGCAGGAAAAGCACTTTTCCCTAGCAGATTCTTTTCATGCACTACAGACACCTTCTATTTTATGTAGAAGATCAGACTGGGCAGGGCCAGTTTGTTGTAACCCCTGGTGTTAAGTAGCCAGGTGGCTTGTTTGAAGTGCATGTCCCAGTTTTTATGGGTTCCCCCAACCATTGCCTTCAGGGTAGTTTTTAACAGTCTATTGTACTGTACAGTCTTCTCAGAGGATGGTGCATGATAGAGCATATGGTATACCCACTGCATACCATCATCTCTGGCCCAGTTACTTATAAGACTTAGTAAGTCTTATAAGTCTTTTTAAAATAAGTCTTAATGTGTGTCTCAATTCTTTATGGTGTACCATGCCTCCACAAGACTCGTTTCTCTAGGCCCAGGTTGGTGCTCTGGGCTGTGGCACGAGGCACAGGATATGTTTCCAGCCATCCTGTACTTTTTCCATCATTGTAAGGACATGGCACTTATCCTGGTGGGTTTGAGTGATTGTGATATAGTTGATTTGTCAGATCTCCCATACCGATATTTAACCATCTCCTCATACCACAGAGGTTTCAACTGCTCAGCTTGCTTAATTGCGACACGTTTCACAGTCATGGGTAACCTGGGCAATATTGTCCAACATTAAGTCCACCCCTCAGTCTCAAGCCCATCAGTATGTTCCATCCCTTCCTTGATGGGCTGAAGTGTCATGGGCCCAGCCAGCTAAAAACAGTTCATCTTTATGTTCCCAGTCCAAGTCTCTTTGTAACACCTGAGCAGCTTCATCTGCTCATTGGTTGTTTCAGTGTTCCTCAGTAGCTCAATACGAAGGTACAAGGGCATCTACATAGTGCATCTTTACACCAGGTTTCTTTAATCAAGCAGCAATGTCTTGCCACAGTTTGATAAGACAAACAGGTTTACCTTTATGCTGTCAGTTGTTTTGCTTCCACTGCCTTAACCACCCCCAAAACATTTGCCGACATCCACGCATCAGTATAGAGGTAGAATCTTGGCCACCTTTCTAGCTCAGCAATGTCCAAAGCCAACTGAATGGCTTTTACCTCTGCATATTGGCTTGATTCACCTTCTCCTTCATCTATTTTTACAACTAGTTGCGAAGGACTCCATACAGCTGCTTTCCACCTCCGATGGCTTCCTACAAGATGGCAGGATGCATCAGTGAAAGAGCCTCCTGTTTCTCATCCTCTGATCATTTGGAGGGGCTACCTCAGCCTGTTGCATAACCTTTTCTGGTGGCATTCCAAAGGGTGTGCTCTCTGGCCAGCCTGTGATCACTTCTACAATTCCTGGATGATTAAGATCTTCTGTTCGAGCCCGCTGTGTGATTAATGCAGTCCATTTAGTCCAAGTAGCAGTGGTGGCATGTTGAGGAGAAGCAGCTTTACCTGTGAACATCCAGCCCAGCACTGGTAATCATGGCACCAGGAGGAGCTGCACTTCAGTACCAACCATGTCTGAAGCAGCTCTAACTCCTTCATACGCAGCCAGTGTCTCCTTTTCAGTGGCTGTGTAGTTGGCCTCAGAGCCTTTGTAGTTTCGACCCCAGAATCCTAAGGGTCGGCCTCGAGTCTCTCCTGGAGCTTTCTGCCAGAGGCTCCATGTAGGACCATCACTCCCGGCTCCGGTGTAGAGCACATTTTTAATGCCTGGTCCTATTTGAAATGGTCCAAGGGCCATTGCCTGCACAATCTCCTGTTTCATATGTTTGAAGGCTGTTTGTTGTTCTGAGCCCCATTCAAAGTCTTTCTTCTTTCGAGTAACCTTAGAGAGGTTTCACTATCTGATTGTAACCAGAAATATACATCTTCCAGAAACCTACAGTACCCAGGAGGGACTGAGTTTCCTTTTTGTTAGTTGGTGTGGCCATAGCTGTTACTTTGTTAATCACATGCACTGGGATGTGGCAACTTCCATCTTGCCACTCAGTCCCCAGGAACTGTATCTCTTGCATAGGTCCCTTGACCTTGCTTCTTTTTATAACAATACCAGCTTCTAGAAGAATTTCTATTATCTTCTTACCTTTCTTGTAGACTTCCTTTGCTGTGTCACCCCACACAATGATGTCATCGATGTACTGTAGATGTTCTGGAGCTCCACCCTTTTCCAAGGTATCATGGATCATTCCATGGCAGATGGTAGGGCCGTGTATTCAGCCCGGAGGCAGTCGATTCCAAGTGTACTGGACACTTCTCCAGGTGAAAGCAAACTGTGGCCTGCATTCTGGTGCTATAGGAATAGCAAGACATGCATTATCAATGTAAATAGTAGCATACCACCTGGCTGCCTTTGACTCCAGCTCATACTGAAGGTCTAACACATCCAGCAAAGCAGCACCTGGCAGTGGTGGCGTAACCTCATTTAGGTCATGATAATCCATGCTGAGCCTCCACTGCCCATCAGGCTCTTGCACTGGCCACATAGGACTATTGAAGGGCGAGTGAGTCCTGCTGATCACCCCTTGGCTCTCCAGTTGCCGCATCAGCTTGTGAATGGAGTTCACACCACCTCGGTTGGGGCGATCTCGTTTTTGATGCACTATTAAAGCAGAAAGTGGTGCCTGCTGGTCTGCTTTTCACCACAGAAGCTTCATCTGCGGAGGGGGAAGCACCAGCTGTGGCTGCAGCAGATTCGTTGGCAGTGTGGGCTGGCTCTGGCAGAGTCGTGGCCTTGCATGCTGTGGGGGGAGCAGTGGCTGTGGAGGCAGAAGGATCAGGGCTCTCTCTGAGCAGCGGCTCTGACTTTCCGAGCAGCAGCTCTCAGTCTCAGAGCACACTCAGATGCTCAGAAGCATCTAGGAAAATGGGACAATTTGTTTTAAAAGTTGTGAAATCACATGGTTTGCCCATCTGATATACTGAAATAATGGGTTTGTGCTCTATATATGAATATTTTTCAATGCTCAACAAGATTATGTGGAAAGTTCCAAGTGTGATGGAACTTTTGTAAAATTGTAAAAAAAGTCAGTCTTTTTTTTAGGGGCTTGTATTCCTGCTCTTGACAGGAAGTAATTGGAGGACAACAACTTTCATCACAGCATGGAATATGCAGTTGAAAGTACTCAGATTAATGAAACCAGTGCACCTCAACTGGCACTCTCTCATGGCAGAAACAGTTCAATTTGTGCTTTGACAGAACAGTAGGAGTACCAAGTATTGTGGTTTTGTGCTCTGGTCTTCCTCATGTCTTATAAAACGGGGCAAACACACCTGAATAATCATAAGGTTGTGGGAGGCAAACCCTGATATTAAATTTAATTTTGTTGTGTTTGCAACCATCAGGAAATAAATTACTTGCCTAGCCGTGTATTTAGGGCTGAGAGCCACAGACTTCATTGTCCTTTCAAGTACTACTCCGTTACTCCAGGGAAAATTCGAGGTTCACCACCGGAGGGCAACATACGCGTATCCCTGCCGCAGCATCCAGGTTTTTGGATAACGATCCTGCAGCCGCCCGGCAGGTCTTTCCCAGCATCACTGACATGGCACACCTATGTTATCAGCAAGACTCGAATCTTTCCACATTCCAATCTCAAGGGCTCAACTACTTGACCAAATTTCATGTCTGGCTCTGTTAAGGTTTCCCAGGGTCTTCCTAGGACCCCGGTCCTGCCTGTTTTTCCTGCTACTTCCAGTTCCCCTTTTCCCATCTGGCTTTTGCCAGCCTCTTAGTTTCTTCTGCTGTGTTCCTAGGGCTCCTTTCCTTCTTCCATCACTTGCTTCTCCATGGTGACACAACATTCACCCTTGCAGGCACAGCGGGCAAGGCTGCCAGGAGCAGGATTCCCTCACCATTCTTCCCAGTCACTCACACACAGCCCCCTGCAGCTGATGGGTGTCCCACAGTTAAAGGCTCCCAGTCCAAGACTTTGCTTGGACTGCAGTGATCCAGAGAAAGCACATATGAGTGGATTTTTGTAAGATATAGTATTAAGCAGAGCTGGGAAACAGCGTTCTTGTTTCTTTACAAACTGATACTTTTTAATACAATGTAATTTTTCTTTACTCAGCGGAAAAAAAAATAATATATATAAAAAAAGTGCTGTTTGATCATTTATGACTGTGTTTTCCATGCAGAAAAACGCATAACACAAGCAGTTCCTCTCCAAATGATCCAATCTGACAAGTTTATAGACAGCCACAAGTATAATCATAGAATCGTTCTGGTATGTAAAGACCTTTAAGATCATCATTATTTAATACTGGGAAAAGTAGTGGAATTATGGTGCAAGATTTGGCAGCATATGTATTCAAATGTTGGTTTGTTAATGTTATCTATTTCCTCAAGTCTCAGTTTTTTTAAAAAGGAAAGAAAATAATAGTGCTTCAAGAAATGTGTTACATTGGTAGCATAAAATATGAGCAGTGCCCATTATCATAGAAGGAACCAAACAAGTTGATTATGTTTTTTCCTATTTTATTTCTGCTGAGACATTCTAAACTGGAAGATTTTTTTTCAGTCCATAAGTTTCATTCCATGTTGGTGAGAACAGGAGAAAAAGAACCATGAAAGATTAAGGTGAAAAGATAAATGAGTATAGGCAAAAAACCCACTGTGCTAACAGACTGGTAGCCCAGAAACATAAAACCACTCCTCAAATAGAAGAAAAAACTAAAAAAAATAAAATAAAATAAAATAAACTTTTAAAAAGGAAGGTGACAGAGAACCATCTTTACCTATACCTTCTTTGTCTCTTTTCTGGGTTTAAGACAAGGCATGGCAGACCAAATTTAAATGTTCCTAAACATCAGCATTTTTTTCCAGGCAATACAAATCCCTGAAACACACAGCCAGCTGGACAGAGTATCTGCAGGGTTTTTCATGTGGAGGCTCCTCACTTAGCACCCAGGATCAGCACAAAGTTTCTTGATGCCCTGTGGACAGAAGGAGGGTCTGGGTTGGCTCTACAGCAATATGAGTTCCATCCTTCAGAATGACTTTATGGAAGTACCACCCCTTGCAGCACCTGGTGAAGTGGCTAGTTTGAACCTCAAATAATATCTGTCCAGAGGAAATCAATAGTCATTGCTTAACACCCCAGCTCTTTCTTTTTAATAAAAGCTTTAACAGAGCTGCTGAATTTGGACACTGAGAGTGCCTAACTTCTTCTCATTCAATTTCCACTTTGTGCTAGCTCACACTGACAAAATGATATTGCATTTACAATTATTTTTTCCAACAGATTCTCACAGATTTGCATGAAAAGGACAGATGGTTCCAATGGGAAACACTGTAAGAAAAAATTAGAGGGAGAAAGAAGGCAGGACATATTCCCAGGCACCTGCTGCCTTGCCCAGACTGCAAGCCACCAGAGTTGGTATCACAAAACAGGCAACTGTGAAAACTACACCAAAGGAAGCAAAGTGCTACTGCACTTGAAAGATTGCTGCTAATGTTGTGTCTACTGTAAGAGCACTCACACAATGTCAGACATGTTGCTCACTAATGCAACTGCTGGCTCTCAAGGACCTTTCTTGGGATCAGAAAGAAATGCTGGATAATGCCTTCATGGTGAGTTATGTCCCAGCCAGCCAGAAGCACCAGACAAGAGTGGCCAAGCAGAACACCTTTTTAAACCTTCTGCTTTTATTTCTACATCAGCTACCTGGGAAAAAAAGGGGGCTTAGAGGAGGCAGACATACACAGACATACACAGAACGTGTTTGATCAGATGTTTTGAGGAGTTACAACAAACTTCAGGCCACCTGAACACAAGGGATGCTATTGCACCCAAGGGCAGTAAACAGTATTCCCTTTAAAACATTCAGCCATGCTAACATGCCCTGTTGTGTGATAGGAGTTCACAGGCCACCCTTTGAGATTAAATATAAAACCACAACCAATGGCCACTGTGGTCGTAGTTAAAAAAGAAAAATTAAAGGATTTTTTTTAAAAAAAAAAAAAAGATAAAAGCCTACACTTTCAAAAAAATTTCCATGCACACTGGCTAAAGCCATGAGTTTTCCTGTTTGATGTGGCAGCCAGTCATTGCAACTATCGAGGAATTTGTTACTTCCAGCCTCGATTTTTGCTGACTACAGCACAGTGCAGGAATGCAATTAGTACAGTTATTGCTAATTATTTCAGTAAATGCCATTTCCTCATCCATTTGCCTTGAGGAGTACTGTGCAAAAAGGAAGACATGATCTCAAAATGCACAGGCTACCAGCTAATTTTCAAGTGTAACTTAAAACACAAGGTTCATCCTTAGGAACCAAATAGCTGTGCCCAGTTCACGGCCACCAAGGGCAGGGACAGCCTCCAGGACCTCCTAGGCACAGGGACTGTCTTGGAGCCAGCACCCCAAAGGCTTTCCTCCAAAAGATGCTGGACAGAAGGGGGATGGCAGGGCTGGGGGTAGAAGGGCTTTGCAGGGCAGACCCCATCACTTCCATGTCACAATGTCACCACCAGCAACATAGCAGTCATAATGCCCTAGGACAGTATAAATGGAACCATCCTCCTGTGTTCTGCTGCCAGAGCTGGCCTGGAGGCAGAATGAAGATAGCTGAAAGTTCTTGAGGAGCCAGAGGAATTACGTCGAGGGACCTGAGGGTGGAAGTCCAGAGACTGGACAAGGATGCTGGAGGGACTCCACTGCAAGGCCAGCTCCCAGCAGGGCCACCTTCTAAACTCATCTGAGGGGGATGGAAATCCTTAAATCCTTTCCAGCTGGATAGCCATGGCCAGACCAAGGGAATGCCTTCTTGAGGAGCACTGCAGAGCTCACCATCCTCATCCCCTGAAGAGCCATGGGAAAAAGCTGTGAGAAATAGGATGCACAGGTGTTGCCAGGGTTGCTTTGGGGCACACACTGGTGACCTGCCAGGTATAGGAAAGATTCTTTTCCCTAACATCAACCAGGTTGGGGGCTTTTTGCCACTCTGGGAAGCCCCTGAGATGGCTGCATCTTGAGGGAGAATAGCTCTTGGGCATCTTCCTGAGAAGTGACCAGCCTGTGGGAGGAGGAGCCAGGTCTTGCTCACATGCTCAGGGAGCAGCCGATCGCCAGCTCTGCTGGGGTCAGGAAGGAATTTTCCCCTGGGACAGATTGGCCTTGGTCCCCAGGGGTTTTTTGCCTTCCTCTGCAGCATTGAGCATGACCACTTGTCTGGGCTCCTCTGGTCCCTTTGGCTGGGTTACTGCCTGCTGCTCATGCACCATGACTGTGGCCTCTCATGCCCTGCAGCTGGGGGGAAGGAAGGTTTTTTTTTCCCCATGGAAAAGTGTCCCTGGGGTTTTTTTTTCTTCCTCTGCAGCACTGAACACAGTCCCTTGCCAGGGCTCCTTTGTGCCCTTTTGGCAATGTGTCTGCTGCTCCTGCTCCATGAAGATGGCCCTTGTGCCCTGCAGCCAGTGGGAGGAAGCCTTCCAGATCCCCAGGTTGGGCACCCGGGATGGCCCCCAAGGGTCACTGCTTTTCCTCTGTAGCACTGAGCACAATCTCTTGCCAGGGCTCTTCTGGACTCTGTCAGCTCAGTTCTTACCTGATACTCTGGTACCTCCAAGGCACCACTTGTGCCCTGGCTCTTGGGCTCTCCTGCCTACTGCAAATCTGGAGAAGGAATAAGCTCTGCTCCTCCCTTGGCTCTGTTTCCCCAGAAATTCTTGTTTGTGCAAAACAGCCTGTGCTTGGAAGGGCTTCAGCCTGGCTGCTCCATCCAGAGCTTACACTTTCCATCTCTTCCTGTGTGCAACACAAGCACAGGACAAGCACGGGAGTGCTCCTCATGCATCACCGGACAAGAAGCACAGCAGCCGAGCAAGACAAAAACTGTGCTTGTTATCCATTTGTGTTATTCTTGGGAAAATACCCCATGGTACCACACAGACATCTTCTTCTCCTTCTTCTTCTGTGTGTGGTCAATATTGATCCTCCTTTCTCATGTTCTGACTGTCTTGGAAACAGGGACTACTCGGCCTCTACTCCTGCTGCGACTTTCTGTGGCTCTGTTGCTTTCCTTTGCCAAGCTGCAAGGGATGATTCTTTAACCTAAACTGAAGGACTCATCAACCTTCTCCTGGCTGCACATGTGCATTGTGTTAACGCTTGAGAGTACTAGCTCTGAAGAGATTCTGAAAACCCTGTTTCCACTTGAACCTTTGTGATAGGTGTCCAAAACCTCTGGCATTTCAGGCAAAATAGCAGTGTCATCATGGTGAGCACAGGGAATCAAAAAGAATCAAACTGAATCAAATCAAGTCAAATCAAACAGAACAGAACAGTTATTCTGTTAGTCCTACAATTCTGCATGACAAACTCTGACCTCTACATCCAGGAGAGCATCTCTCTACTTTGCAGGTCCCAGGGCCATGCAGGAGACAAGGGCAGAGAGGGGTATACCTACAGCATCACACCCTCTCTACTCTACTCTCATGAGACCCCACCTGGAGTACTGCATCCAGTTCTGGACACCCTACTACAAGAAAGACATGGATGTGCTGGAGTGTCCAGAGAAGGGCCCTGAAAATGATCAGAGGGCTGGAGCACCTCTCCTATGAAGGCAGACTGAGAGAGTTGGGGTTATTCAGTCTGGAGAGGAGAAGGCTCCAAGGAGACCTTATTGCAGCTTTCCAGTATCTGAAGTGGGCCTACAAGAATGCTGGTGAGGGACTTTTTAGGATGTCAGGTAATGATAGGACATGGGGGAATGGATTCAAACTATGGGAAGCTAGATTTAGATTAGATGTAGGAAGAAAAGTTCTTCACTCTGAGGGTGATGATACACTGGCACAGGTTGCCCAGAGAGGTGGTGGAAGCCCCATCCCTGGAAGTTTTTAAGGCCAGCTTGGACAGGGCTCTGAGCAACCTGATCTAGTGGGAGGTGTCTCTGCCCATGGCAGGAGATTGGAACTAAATGATCTTAAAGTTCTCCTCCAACCCTGAAAATCTGGTGATTCTGTGACTCAGGCAGGGACTCAAGGCTGAGATAAAACATGTTCCCTGGGCCCTTGGCAAGTGATGGTGGGTCTGGAGGTCCCAAGGGACCTGGCCAATTAAGGCAGTGTGCACTCCCAGGACCCTGGCAAAAGTATACTTGCACTGTTTGCATGCTCATCTGTGGATATTTATGGTCAGTTACTTTGGAGATGGGGTACTGAACCAGGTGGACCCACACTCTGAGAGAGCACCATTGTTGTTTTCAGGCTCTTTTGTATTTTTTTAGCATCTCTTTAGCAGGTTTTTCCAAGGGAAACAGGTCAGGTATTTCTAAAAATTAGTACAAGGAAGAAAAAAAAAAACAGCATGGGGAGATGAAGAGGTTTACAACCATCTAGTTCAAGAGTATTGCAGATAAATAAAAAATATAATTTAAAGGCACCACAAGTTTAAAAACAGAAGGGTCTTACATGGAACAAGTCAAGCAGTCTTGTGGTGGGTCTGCTAACTCTGCCTGTAATATTGAGACACCTGGATATTAGGATACCTAGAACCAGACCTACCTAAGCTAATCTGGCTCCATACTGCCTGGGCTGTATGCATTTATGCTAGGGCTATATGTCCTTATGCTAAAGCTGTACGGCTATGCTAAGGCTGAAAGAAAAGAAGGCACTACAGGACCTGGTCTCCTCTGTGGCAGAATGTGCCTCTCCATTTCACATCTTGGAGGGTTTCCCAGAGTCTCTCTCTGCCAGGGAACATTTCTCACCATGTTAAATAGCCAATTAAATGGATTGACAGTGTTTGCTTTGTAAACAACTCATCTCTGTGATACAAGAGAGACAGTTTGCTAAACTGAAATGACTGAAGGGTAAAGCTTTAGTACCTTTTCTGTAAGACATGGACCCTGCAATATCTGCCTGGTATATCAATGCTAGGATCCACATCCACGTGAGATTCCTCCCTGAGCTATTCAGGACCAATAGTCCTGCTGAAGGGCAGCAGCACAGGCACTGAAAAACAGGTCTCTGCCAGCTCCCTGGTGTTTGAGTGCTCACCAAACACAGGACACTGCTATCAGGGCCCTAATCACACTCTCCTTGCTCCCTCCTGGGGTCTGGATACTTGTGCTCAAGGCCAGCTCTGGCATGGCACATTGTGTCACCTTAAAATGCTGGAGGTGAGATCTCAGCTCCTGCTGGGAGAGGCCATCCCACTTTTGCTCCAGAGCTGCATTTAAGCTGATGCCCTTGCTCCTTGCCTGAGTTATGTTTCAAATATGCCCATGTCTTGCTGATATACTGACAATGGTTTGATTTTCTGGCTTGTCCTTAGCCTTGTCTTGTCAAGTTGGGCTTACCCAGTGATCTTGACTGACCCTGGTCACTTTGGCTGGACTGCTCTGCTTTTCTTGCTTGGGTACAGTGACGTCAAGGAGCTCTGGAGGAGAGCAGTGGCCAGAAGTTGTCTGGAAGGAGCACCTCAGAAGGCCATTGAAGGAGTTCTGACTCTTCAGGATGGGCAGAGGGAAGACAGTTCTGCAGGGTATGAGCTAGAAGGGTTGTCCAAGCAAAGATGGAGTGAAAAAAGGAAAGCTGGGGAACCTCAAGGAAACCTTCATGATTTTATCACTTGCTTTCAGTGAATGGTGGACAAGTAGGACTTTATTCAGGGAAACAAGACAAAAATATTAGAGTTATGAAGCAAATGGCAGAGTGAGTAATGTTATCAAGGTTCAAGGTGAAGGCGTGAGCTCTGTGGGATGAGGTATTGCTGTAAAGGCTCTCTCCCTCTCAGAAAAAAGTTGAGCAGCTTAATAACACAGGATTATAGATGCTCAGTGTGGATGATAACACATTTGTTGCTTGCAGTATGGCCCATTATGGGATGCAGTGTTTTCTGCCAACAGGAAAAGATCGTGTGTAAGTCAGCTTCATCTTCAAAGTATCCCAATGCAGTGGCAAAAGAGAGAGCAACAAAGATCTTCAAAATGCCAAGAGTGAATTATGATGTGTGGCCGTGTCTCAGGGATTCGCATTCAACTTGGCTGGAGCTTCATTTCTCTCTGCCTCCATTAAAATCAAGGGATATTTCTTTCTTTCTACCAACCACCTATGCTGCCAAGGAGTGTATATTACCTCCAGTGTATAGTTTGGTTCTCAAATTCACAGGGATAAAAAAATCTATCAAGGACCACTACATTTAAAGTTTCCATTTATCAGGAGGTTGGTCTTCAGTCAATCAACTGAGAGCTGGAAAGTGTCTTTGAGGAATTACCATCACATACTCGAGTGCTCTGTTCTTATCTCTGTTTTCCTGAGAGACAGGATATTGGATTGTATTAGACCTTTGGTCTGATGTGATACAGGCATTCTTGTTATCTAAGTACAACTCTGTTGAGGCAAGTTTTTCAAACTTTGTGTTATAGATAAAACTCCTGATTTAAAGAACAAGGTACAAATGAGTAACACTGATGAACTGGCAGATGGTTTCAGATTCTCAAAAGGCGACTGTCAGAATTATATAGCTGCCTAAGAGTCTTAGAGAGGCCTTTAAAGGATATCTATTTTCTTGGAACATAGACCTAAGTTGCAGGAAGAGTACATTCTTCCCATACCCTAATTGGTAGCAGAAAAAAATGTTTTATAATTGGGTTAATATTGTACCACTTGAATATGCAAAAAAATTCAAATGAAGAAAAATTACAGAAATGCCACTGAAGCAGCAATTCTTTCCCTCTTTAAATCTTTTAATTAATTGGATATGATGAATGAAAAGTCTCAAAAATATTTTCTTGAATTCACATTTAATTTGAAATTGTTACCTTTTAAAAGAAAAATAAATATAACATTTTTTAAAATCTGGTCTGAATTTAATGATTTTGTGATTTCTGGTACAGTATTGTGTCTTTTAACACCACATGAGGAAAACATCTGTTTCTTTAAAACTTGTAAGCAACCAAGATGATTACTCAAAAATGCTTTTTACTTTTTCATTCCAGATCACGAGGAAGTGGTCTCCCTGCTGGCACAAACAGAGCCCACATAAACAGGGAACTATCTTAGGCCTCAGCTGCTCTGATCTCAGGGCATGAGGGCCTCTGACTATCTCAGTTTCAAGAATCTGCTTTGATTTATGTGCCTTATGGCACCTAGTTCTAAGAGTAACGTAAAAAAACCTGCCCAACTTTAAAATTGCTGAGTTCCCACTCCCTAACCAGACTGTCTTCTCATGAACCCCTCTGCCAGCTGCTCACATTCATCACTCACTGACCATTCCCATCACCCAGCTCACAAGTGAAAAGCCCCCTGCAATCTCCTGACCTTTCTCCCATGTGTACATCACCGACTCCTCTGCTGCCAGCTATGCGTCCCCATGGCCCACAGCTGAGGGTTCTGACACTTAGCTGGATTTTCCAGTGAACACATTGCTTCTCTAGGGACCTTTGAACCATCTCTTGATGTGTTGACCCCAGGTGGTCACTGACTCTCCCTGTGCTCTGTTGATCTTTGAATTTGAGTCTTGTTCTGAGCTGACACGAGCTGGTTTCCTGTTTTTCACATCCAGCTACTGTGCTGGCTGGCAAGGGCCTTCACTAGACATTTAGACATCAGGTCTTCTCATTAACACACCTCTTGGAATTGGAAGAAGGCCAAAGGCTGGGAGAGGCACGTTTCCAACATTGCCTTTGATTTAACTGCAGCACTAGTAGTTAAGGTTAAGTAAATGTGAGTACTAGTGACTGGGAATGAACTTGGAGGGACAGAAGGTGATGTGTGGTGAGTGTTGGGGGAAGCAGTGGAGTGTCTGAAATGACTGAAAACCCATTTAGGAGAGATCCTTTGCTGAGTAACTTTGGCACAAGGTTGTGATGGCACATCTTTTTAATACTTGTCACGCTGCCTCCCTTTTCAGCAACACTGACTCACTCCCTAAGAAAAGCTACTGCTACAAATCCCACGGGAGCTCCACCTCTGACTCCTCAGGCTCTGGATCAGGGTCTCTTGCTCCCTCATGCTGGAGCCCTGTGAATGCTCAGGAGATGGACAGGTCATCACAGCTTTGTCTCCTCTGCTTTGGAAGAGAAAGTTTGCTACAATTTCTTCTCTTCTGCTAATACAAAAAGTATGTACCCTCCAGCTCCTGCTTGTTAAGAAAAAGGAGAGAACATAAGCAGAGCTGTGCCTCTTTCAAAGCTGAGTACTGTGTGCTATTGCTTTTGAGTAGAAGTGCAGAAACTAACGGGGACAACAAAGTTCAGTGGATGTTCAGCAGTGATTTCATTCCTTGGCTGAAGCTAAGCATGGGAGAAGATGAAACTCATTTCTGGAGTGAGAAATTTAGAGCTGGTGGAAAACAGGTCATGTTACGAAGTCTCAGACAAATCTGGATTCCTCAGGCAGGGCTTGGTTAGTATGGATGTTTCAATCCTTGGTGCGCTCCCAGCACTGGAAGCTTCAGCAACTGCAACACAGCAATGTGAGCATCCAAGCGACTGGGATGTGGTGATGAGAATCCTTGTAGTTATATAGTTCTTTTAAGGCATTGCAAAAAGCAGATCCCATTTTGCTTAAAAAAATTGTGGATGAGGAGAATGGGGACAGGACTTTCACACACCCCAGCTGAAGAGGCAGTGATGTGAGTTATAATCTTTACCTCCAACCCTGAGCTGTAGGCTCTGCTCCAGGTCATTCAAGGAAGACAGGCTAGCACCCTCTGAGGGTTAAAGTAGTACCACAGATGAGAGAGTAGAGATCTTGTCAAGTACACTGAAAGGGTAATTCAGTGACTCTGGTTACTTAATTGTCCAAATCAGAGACCTGGTGCTGTTGGCTTCTGGTCTGTGTGCCAGGATATCCGTGGAAGACAGGACCTGAATGATGAGTAACAGTGCACATCCAGCCTGTGCTCCATGAGGAGCATGCATACAGAAAGGGTATGAAGGTAATCCTTTACATACTGCCAAAGTCTACCAGCCCCTAACACATGCATGTTGATTTTATCTTGTATATGGCTTACTCACGGACACAAAATGTGCATATTTATCCTCTCTCTGCATACCAGCATCACTGAATCTCATGGCGAAGCTGCAAGCCTGAAAAAATGAATTTGAGAAGCTATAAGGCCCTTCCTCAGGGACTTGTTCATAGATGTTCCCCAGTCATTAGTCTACTCAACAGCACTATAAGGGAAGAAAAAGTGGGAATGTGAAGACAGTCCAATTGATTCCCGATTCCCCAGCTCTGAAGCTGAGAAATCTGTCTCAAGGAATGTATTGGTATTGGCAGATTTTCTGTTCTTAAATGCTTCTTTTCAACCCCGGGACACAGGCAAGGCATTATCTTCTTTAGTGACTGCCCAGACATGTCTAATGTCTTGGTGCTTGCCTGTCAAACCATATTGAAAGGTAGGTTTTATTCTTTTAACTTGAGCAATATGTGTCTACATAAACTCTTCCCTTGTCTACACACTGACAGTTTGTAGCTTTTGGTTCGTAATTGCAACAGAATGGTCTGGCAATTAAATTGTGAACAGATTTATCACAGAAATAAATGCATGTTTAAATCACAGAGGCAATAAAGCTGAGGCTATTAGATTTTGAAAGCAACAAGCTTTGTGAATGAGCATGGAAATTTCTCTCAGCATCCCATGAGACCCCAGAATAAAGGGGAAGGGTCAGAAAAGGGAGCTGAACACTATCCATTCTAAAGTGACCCTGCCTTGGAAGTGGTCTAATTTTGCTCTTGGTAAGGAAAGGTTTCTCACATCTAGTAAAGAGTTTACTATTTATCTTTCTTTTTTCATTACCATTATCTTACCAAGATTACCCAGGGGAAAAATAGTGATTTCCCCATGCCATTGTTCTCAGACCTGAAGGACAAGCTGAAAATTTACAAGCAAGGATGTGAAATCCAATCTAATCCAACCTGAGCGTTTGTCCTGGCCTGCTACTCTCCCCTGCATAATTCTAACATGTAAATAAATTCTTCACATCTATCTTCCTCTGGCAAGCTAAAAACAGTCCCAATACCCACACGAAGCAAAGCAAAAATTGTATCAAATCTTGGCAAAATGCAGCTATGTCAGAAACAGGGAACACTGGAAACAGGACCTGGGTCCATGCAAGCATTATTGCCCCTGCTTTTCTCATCATTAGTAATTTAGAGCCTATGTGGGTTGTGGTGATGTATGCACTTTCATTGCTGATGTGAGATCCAAACTGCAAGATTGTAGACCGGCCTATTTTAACCAAGACAAGAGAAATGAATCATTAAGTGACCCAGAAAGGAGCTACTGGAGCTGTTGAGAGGAAACTGTTTTGACCAAACAGAGAGGTATTTGTTTAGGTGCCTTTCTTTCACTGGGAATGCAGCTTCAGCAACTGCAATGCCCCAAACATTTTGTTTCTGTGGAAGTACTGTATGGGGCCATGCAGACAAATATCCTGATTGAAGCTACATCAAAAGGTTAATGTCTTTCAATGAGATCAACTTACACTCTCGTGTCATTCTTTCATGAAGATTTGGTCTTTAGCAGGAGATACAGAATTTAAGTTGCATTTATGAAATTAAGGTTTGTCTTAGAGCTATAACTTTGGTGTAGCTGAGTGGCAGGACTCTGTCTCTATCCACACTGAGCATACTTTAAACCACGAGTTCCCCTAGGGGTCCAGGAACTCCTGGGATACTCAGCTGCATAGGTGAGGCAGTGGACTGGTTTGTGAGCAGGGGACCAACTCGAGATCAAACAATCAGCTGAACTCCTAGCCACCTTCATAATTCAGGTTTTCACTAATTGCAGCAGGAGTCTCCAGATGGGAATTTTGGGCACCTTGGAGACCCCACCAGGCACATCCTGCTGTGCCCAGAACAACTGCAGTGGCTAGATTAACATCCTGGGTGGATAATATGGCTATCCCAGGGACTTCTGGGGGCTTCTGATACAGCACTGATCAAACTGTTTGTAAGTACTGCTTAGGGACTAAAGGAATTGTCCTCCAGAGCTGTGCTGCTCATTACATTATGGAGAGAGACTAATGCCAGGTAGCTTATTGACAGATTCTGAGGAGGGCTACAGCCTGCTGCTGGACTGAGGTGGTTAAGCACAGAAAGCCCTATTGAAACTCTTCATATGTTGGCTGAAATCACATTGTAGTGACAGCAGACAAGAAATATTGGTTCTAACCTCTGAGGGCAGTGGAATGTTGGCACACACAATAGGAAAATGATGATGACTGCAATGCAGGCAGAGCAAGAAGTCCAGGGAACTGTAAACTGAAGACAAGATAGAAGGAAATCAAGGCTTTTGTTTCAGAGAATATAGTCCCAAGCTGAAGTCCAAGGGTGGGAGCTAATTCTTAGAAGTGAAGGGGTGGAAAGGAAAATGAGAACCCAGGGTTAGGGCTTCAGATTCTTCCCCTACTCCGGGAGAGCAGTGATGTGTCCACTGGTTAAGGAGACCAAATACGGTTTCCAGCTCCTACCTACCTACTGGGTGATCTGAATTACAGCTCAGGACTTCGTTCTGTGTTCCAATTTCTCATCAGTGAGGTTTTCACTTATTAAACCAACCTGATTCTTGAGAGTGGGCAGCCAGTCATCTTCCCCTATTGAGGTCTCATCATTCCTTTGGTCAGTGCCACCTGGCAGCCCTCGCATGGTGCATGCCATAAACTCATCTCTGTCTTGCAGTGACGAAAGAAAAGGAAAGGACAGGGGCATTTTGTTACAGCCATGTCTCTGCCAGCCCTATCCAATTCCTCGCACATGTCCTTGTGCAGCCAGGAACCAGTGGGAGGGTAGCAGGCTCCTCAGGGACAGGCCCAAATCACTACCTATTGAACCTTCCCCTTAATCTCCAGGTTTCCATTATGGAGCAGTACAGAAGAGACCATCTGGTTAAGTAGTTCCTGGGGTAGCCCAGCAACAGTAAAATCAAACAGAGATTGGCAATGGTTACCTTCAAAGATATGCAGAGAACCACCAGATGGTCTGGTTTACCCTCTGCCCTAAACTGTGCTTGGAATAGAAATCCCTCAGCCTGCCTGCTGAAGTCCACTCCTACCCAGCTACCAGCAATACCAAACTAGCAGCTGCTTTTTGTGCAAGTATTTTATCACTCTAGATGAGTGGTAAACAGTCCTGGTGGCATAAAGGTGCTACAGTCTCCTCTGAAGTACTATGAGCAGAGGAACATGAGGATCTAAGTGCCTGCCTCTTCTTGCTACAGCTCCCCACATCAGGGGTGCAAGGAAATGAACTGATTCAAAGGAGTCAGGAGTGAGAGCGGTACCACTCTCCCAGGCAAGTGAAAGGAGACACTGAGTTGTACACAGAACATGGAATATTCATTTTTGACAGCCATCATCTTCCAAGGCTTTGTATCAAGGGATACTTTTGCAGCAGGAAGACTCCCCTGAAGGTGGAATACCAGATGTGTAAGTGACACAGAAACATAGCTGAAGGAGTGAGAAAGAGAGGGAGCAAAGAGCAAGAAAGGGAGAGATCAAAAACAGTACCACACAAGGAAGATCCTTTCCTCCCAGAAGGAGGAAAGAAGTCCCTGGTAAGTTCCTTTCTTCAGAGTGAGGGATATTAATCCATAGCAGCATGAGCACTGTAATGTCACCAAAGCCTGATAGACATGGGGTAGCTCTCACCATCCAGCTAGGCTAATTTATACCCTTGAGCATTGTACAAATACAACAGCCATGCTTCCATGATGCTCATGTGGACGTAAGCAGATGCTAGGAATCACAGACTCATTAAGGTTGGACAGGATCTCTAAGATCTTCAAGTCCAACCATCAGCTTGGGTTAGGACAGTCTTTTTTCTGTTTGTGGTCAGATCCATCACATAAATCTGGTGCATAGTGGAATTCCTGCAGTCAATCTGAATTGACCAGTTAAAAAGTGGGGTGGTTTACCAACTGCTCATTTTCCTTAGTTTCAGGGAGTATGGGTATATAAGCAAATCCACACCCATGATCCTTGGGAAACTGATCTTTCGATGACACAGGGCTTAGCATATCATAAAAGGAAATAAATGTGTTTTGGTTCCAACCAAGAGGGCTGAGCAGTCAGAAGTTATCCAATAGCTTCAGAGAGTGGTGCAAGTTAAAGCAGAAGATGCTCTGCAGAAGGAAAAATTATGAGTTAGCTCTGGATTTAGCCACTTTTGCAAGATTTACTGTCCTGAAGAGGCAAATGAAATAATTTCTCAAAGCAGAGTGCCAGCTGCAAGGACTGTTAATGGCAGAACAAGGGGATGTGAAAGGTGCCTCTTTTTCCCTAACTGGCTTTGGTGAGAGCAGACTCAGTGGATGTCAGGCAGCACCTACACATTGCTCTCCTTGCTCTTCTTCCATCTCCTTCTCAGCCAGTGGAAGGGAAGATAAACAGGCAGAGGTTCTGTGTCTGAAGCAGACACAAAGCAGTGCTGGGGACAAGGACAGTCAGTTCAAGCAACTGTTTGCAGGCTTCTCAGCAGCCTTTCATGATAGTAACAGGACCACTTTGCCTGAAGTCAGCTCTATAAAGCTAGACATCAGATACCAGCTAAAATCCAGACTGTTTTATCACTTAATATAAAGGTGTATCACAAATTATGAGGTGTTTCTTCTACACACCTCCTTTACTTAAAAAATCTGTTCTGTCAAGGATTGTCTTTCTCACTGTGCTGCAAGAAATCTGTCAGCAAAGCTCAGGTGGAAGCTGCACTCAGAGTTAGCACACAGAAGGTGTTTATCAGGGCCCAGCATGGGAGCAGAGGACCTGTGTTCCACTCTGACACACAGGAGCCAACCAGAGACACCAGTCCTTCTTGGCGGGCAGCTTGTAAACAGCAAAGAAGGGTTAAATATGCAATTAGTCCATGTGACAAGTGTGACCACCTTCTGTCAGCACCCTGGATCAGGCCAAATTCCCCTTCCTCCCTCTCTCACAAAAAGCTGGGCTAGGGCACAAGGCTTATAAACATGCCCAGCTGCCTGGCAGCCAAGGAAAGAAACCAAACACACCCACAGCAACAGGCAGGCCTTTTTATGGGCAAACCCAGACTGTTGGCTGATGTGGCTGGCTGTCAGACCTTGGATGCGTTATAAGTACCGATGTCTAGGACACTGGAGAATTGCTATGAGATTTTGTAGTGGTCAGTCCTCTTCTTGTGGTCAGCACTGTCACAGAATAGCCCAATGCAGAACAAGGAGAACTAAAATTATAGTATGGGTAGCAAGGTACTGTGCAATCCAAGGTACAGGATATTGAAAACACCAAGGCAGTTCCTTGGATCTCTTTGTCTAAGGCATTTCCCTCTGGTTCATGAAACTCCAGTTAGGGTTACCAGAGAGAGGGGGGGGGAAAGGCTCACAGATGATGCTCTATGAGCCATTGAATGCTTCTCAATCAGGAACCAGACACTTTCAATCCTGTAGCTCTTTGTCCTTTGGTGTGAATACACGGCTTTGTGACTTCTCATGGCTCCTCAGCCACAGGCACCTCTGGAAGACACAACTGGGCTGCAGTTGTCACCAATGTGCCCCCCTACATGAGTAAGAATGAAAGGTAGCAAATTCTCACCATCTTTACCCCCCACCTATTGTCTCTTTCCATTCCTGTGCTCACAAGAATAGCTGCTCAGAACAGTTATATTTTATGGTTTTCTTCAAAGCTTTGGCCCTCTTGTCTTTGAAATGAAACTCAAAGCTCAAGAAGAGGCAGCATGGGAGAAGGCAGGCACAGGCACTTTGCTGCCTTGCATCTGCCCTATCATGTTCCCTGGACTGAGATATTTTCCCCACTCACTTTTGTGATCTTGTGTTCAGTCCCTCTGAGCTCTCAACACCTGACATCTGTGTTTTGAACAGGAAGGGTCACACCAGATGGTCAGCATGCAGCCTTGTTCAGGAGACAAGGCTACAAGGGAACTCTGGGTAATATGGAGAATTATTCCTTTGCTGAAACTTCAACCACCATTCCAGTGATGACACCAACAGTGGAAAGAGATGGAAGTAATGCTGTGTCAGACTTGACAAGGCAAAAGGAGGACTATATGATGCAAGCTTCTAGAAATGCTGACACAAGCCTAATGGAGAAGTCCTGAAGGCTGGACCTCTGCCCTGCCTTTGGTCACTGGGTCAGCCAGTCCAATAAACCGACTTTCATCGGTCTTCTTGTAGGAGGAGGAGAAGATTATATTTACCCCTGTCCAACCTGGCCCCACCCTCCCTTTTATGTCCTGAGTCCAGCCAGCAGCACATGATCTACATGTTGAGGACATTGCTCACCTATGGTTAGCCCAAATAATTTGCTCAAGCACTGTCCGCAACAATCAACATTTTAATTCTGAGATGACTCACCTGTGGCCCTGTTTCACCATTACCATGACTTGGGGTAATCACTTTCATATTTGCCTGCATTTTCACATCTCTGTCCAGCAAACAGCTTTCACTTCTTCCTACCAACACTTCCTAACTGGAAGGAGTGTTATGATTAAAGGATCTGCCCACTTAATGAACTTGTCACTCTGCCCCTGCAAGGCAAAAATGCTGGCCCATATTCTCCTTACACCCTTCAGGATCCGGTCAGCATCCCATTTCCCAGGCTGCTTCTAAATATCACTCTTCAGGAGCCATGTGGAGTGTGTAATGCAGTCAAGAGGAAGCAGAAACCACAGGGAGTTGCACATGGGATGCAGAAAGATAGACCTCATGTCCTACCAAAAGCCATGGGATCCATAATCCAAGCATATGCATGTAGTGTGCTGGAAGGATCAGGGCACTAGGGTCTGGATTCACACTATCTTGGACCACAGCTGCTGCAGCCAAAACTAACAGAGTGTGGCAAGCTCTAATTACCCAATTTATCTCTTCATTCCATCCTGAAGAGGAGTAAAGTGCTGTGCCTTTCCCTCCCCTTTGGAACCACCTGATCCCTCCTTAGGCATGACACCAGATCCACCCCATTCCATGTGCCTACATTAGCTGAAATGTTGCCCTTTATGGTGCCGGGCACCTGGCCAGCCCTCCTGCAGCCAGAATCTCTGTATGCAAAGGGCCAGCATGTTCACACACAGCTCTGTTCCATTCAGCCTCTCCCAGCAGCTGCTGAGGGGATGATGGGGACAAGCAGATCTTTTTTCAGACCCCCTGGGGATAGGATTCAACAGGTCTGTTTATTTATTGATTTAAGAAATCCAATTGCAATTATGATTAAGACTCTGAGAAAAAGAGCCCAGGGCAGGGCTTTTGCCACTGTGCTCACTGCTGAACTTTCTCCCTCGTAACCCTGTCTGCACCACCATCACATGCTCAAAGCAATCACAGTGCTGATTTAGTCACTTATCTACAGATCACACAACTTTCTGGCAGCAGAAACCACATCTGATAAAGTCTCAAGGCTCTGTGGTAAAGGAGAAGGAGAAACAATCCTGGTCATTGCCACTGTCATGTTATCTTTGTCAGGGAGAACCAAATTTCTGATCCTCACTGGCATGATTTTCTTCTGCAAAAAATACCAGCATTAGTCCTGATGCAATCAGACAGTTTGATCTGTTTCCCCAAAGATGCCAGTGTTCCACCAGTTCAGGTTTCCTTTAATTTGTAATAAACTCTAAAATCTTGCTAAACCTTATGTGTCAAGCCAGTTTTGTATCTTGTGCTCAGCTCTTCTGAAACCACTGTATTCCATGCTAAGCAGTTCCAAAGCAGAGATGCTAGGAGCCCCACACATCTCCAGCTGCAACAGAGAATATCCTCAGAATGAAAAATGTCACAGAATCACAGCATGGTTGACGCTGGACATGACCTCTGGAGACTGAGTAGTCTCCTGATCAAAACAGAGACAACTAAGGTTGACCAAGGCCTTGCCCAATCAGCTTTTTAATATCTCCAAAGATGAAGACATCACAACCGATGTTCCAATGTCTGGCCACCATCACCACAAAACCATTTTTCTTACGTTTTAAATGGAATTTCCTGCATGTCAATTAGTGCACATTGCCTCCTGTTCTATCACCCAATACCACTGAGAAGACTTGCTCCATCCTTTTAAAACCCTCCCATTTGTTGTTTATACACATTGATGAGAAAGAGGAGAGGAGAGGAGAGGAGAGGAGAGGAGAGGAGAGGAGAGGAGAGGAGAGGAGAGGAGAGGAGAGGAGAGGAGAGGAGAGGAGAGGAGAGGAGAGGAGAGGAGAGGAGAGGAGAGGAGAGGAGAGGAGAGGAGAGGAGAGGAGAGGAGGAGAGGAGAGGAGAGGAGAGGAGAGGAGAGGAGAGGAGAGGAGAGGAGAGGAGAGGAGAGGAGAGGAGAGGAGAGGAGAGGAGAGGAGAGGAGAGGAGAGGAGAGGAGAGGAGAGGAGAGACCAATAACAATCCTCTAGTCCAACTGACTTACCAAAAGTTAAAGCATGTTGTTAAGGGCATTGTTCAAATGCTTTTTAAACACTGACAGGCTTGGGGCATCAGACAGCTCTCTAGGAAGCCTGTTCCAGTTTGACACCTTCTCAGTAAAAAAATGTTTCCTAACTTCCAATATGAACTTCCCCTGGTGCAGCTTTGAACCATTCCCACATGTTCTATCACTGGACCTTGGGGAGAAGAGCTCAGGACAAGGGGCAATGGGTACAAGTTTGAGCATGGGAGGTTCCACATAAATGTAAGGAAAAACGTTTTCACTGTGAAGGTGACAGAGCACTGGCACAGGCTGCCCAGGGAGTTTGTGGAGTCTCCTTCTCTGGAGACATTTAAAACCCACCTGGACATGTTTCTGTGTGATCTGCTGTAGGTGACCCTGCTCTGGGAGAGGGGTTGGACTCCATGACCTTTTGCGGTCCCTTCCTCTGTGATTCTGTGATTGATTCTGTGGCTCAGCACCTTCCTCCCCTTTTGCCCTCCTCAGGAAGCTGTAGAGAGCACAAAGGTTGCCCCCTCAGCCTCCTGTTCTCCAGACTAAATAAACCCAAAGTCCTTAGCTGATCCTCGTGGGACATTTTGCATTAAATAGTTGCTACCTACCTATCCTACAGATCCATTTGTCTTAGGGCTTTTCTAATTTAAATACAGGAACTGTGTTGGTACTCTAACATTCTCCTACTATTCCTACAGTAATCCAAAAATCATTATAGCCAGATCTCAGTGGGCCAGAGTTGAGAGGCCTTTATTATGTCTTTTGGGTAATGAAAGATTCTAAGAGATGGAAGAAGGCAGAAGAAAACTATCTTGGACAGGGTAAGCATGATGCTGCTTGATAAGAAAGGTTGGGGAGCTGTAAGCAAGTCACCAGTCAGTTATAAGTGATGTAGGGAGCAGGAAAAGTGCAAAAGATGTAGCATGAGGGTCATAGTGCTGAGAGAGGAATGAATGATAAGTTTTTAAGAGGTGATGGGTAGTAGAAAGGGGATGTGGAGAAGGTAAGCAATGTTAAAATTTGAGTGGGTGAGAAGAAGCTGGGTAAAGTGAGCTGAAGGTTGGAGAACCACAGAAGAGTGTGTGCAGGTAAGGATCTGACATGAAAGAAAAGCTGAGATGCTAGAAAATATGGTGCTGGAACAGTGGATTTTCGGAAGCCACCAAGAGTGGAAACTGAGCTAGGGATGTTTCCAGTAATAGGATAAGGTTAATAGCTGGAGTGATTACTAACAACATAATCCTGGAGACTGGAAAGAGGCAGTAAAATAAGAATAGCTTCTAACCTCTAGCTCTCTCCTTGCCACCTCTTTCCAGGATAAAAATGTGCACCTAGAAGGACAAAAAGGGATTAGGAGAGGTGTGTCACTGAGAGACACATTTGAGACAGGTTAAACTTGAGATAGGGTCAACTTGAGGTAGTTTAAACTTGAGGTAGGAAATGGGAGACAGAAGATCTTCTAGAGGAGAAACTAGGCATCTAAAAGAGCATGAAGGATATTCCCTTAGGATATGAAGGCAGTACAAGGGACTGTGTTGCCTGTGCTGGTGTTAGAAATGGTATTTTTTGGGGCTGGAGGATTCAGGAGAATAGAAGGGAAGAAGAGGTAGGGGATGCTTGTGGAGGGGATACTTCCATGAGGAGGGAGTAGTCAGTCTGAAGGAGGATGATGAGCACGAGCAAGGCAACCATGTAAGACTGCTGGGGGTATCACTAGGGAAGTTTTTCTGGGGTTATTCATATGGATGAAGTTATGCAGCCTCTGGTTACAGCTCCTCTGTTAGCTTTTCACCGTAATACCCAGGATGACGACCCTCATAGTTCACTGTCTTCTCAGCTGAATCATACATGGGGACATTAATGGCAGGAAGCTCATCTTTCCACTTGCACCTAAGCCACTTGAGGAGGTAAAAGGGTGATTTGTGCTTCAGCCGGGCCATCAGTGTTTGCAAAAGGCCATTTTTCTGAGTGATGGGAACTAGAGGGGGACTCCTGTGCAAACTGACACTGGGACTCCTGCTGCTAACAAGCCTCCACACAGAAGAGCCCACCTATCACCTGGTTGTGAACACAAGGAAATGGGAAAACATGCGTGGCAGTGGGCAGGTTAAAATATGTGACTCCCTGTGGTTTTCTCCCACATCCATGGCTCCCACCACCTTCTCAATGCCATCATCAGTCCTCAGCTACCACCCACAGCCACATTCTAGGGGCTTCCCAGCACCTCCACCCCACCGGCCTGAAGCCATACTGCAGGGGTCCTAGTGGAGGCTCAGGCAGCATCCAGGGGTTGCCCCTGGTTGTGTGAAATTGTGTTGGTTGCAAAGTTGTGCCGAGATGGCCATAGGCTCTGTCATGTCTCTGCTCTGCCACAGCAAACATCCCCCCCCCTCACAGGCATTTTATTATGAGGGAGTGAGAGTCACATATAGAAACAAAAGATATATATTATGTTCTACTTAGAGACAAAGCAGCCCCTAGAAAACACCCTGGAGTCCCAGTGGCTAAGAAGGTGAGTGTTTCACACATGAACAGTCATTTCCAAGAGGAAGAACACATTTTCAAGCCCCAAGGAAGCACAAGGAGGGGACACAGGACAGCACTGAGCCATGGAGTGAGGACCATCAGCCGGGGAAGGAGCCTGGCTCCACAGCAGCAGGGAGAATGCTGCACAAAAGTTGCCCTCTGGGTCAACATGGCCTCTCACACCCACACCACCATGGTGCCCTGGACCCCAAAGCCCCTTGCAGGGTGAGGCCCTCTTCCCTCCCCTCATGGGAGGCAGGCTCTAAGGCTTCACCACAGCCTCTTCATTCTGCCTGTCCTCCAGCCTCCAAGGGAAGTCCACATAGTGCAATGCCCCACTGACAGGGCTGCGTTTGGCTGGATCCAGGGCCAGCAGGTTCCTCAGCATCAGGGCAGCCTCAGCTGTCAGGCGTTTCCAGTGGCGGGGCAGGTCCTTCTCCAAGCCAGTCTCCTGCCACAGCATAAAGTCCTCAAAAAAAGGGTCATCCGGCAGGCTCTGCTCCCAGGGGAAGTAGCCAGTCAGCAGGCAGAAAAGAAGCACACCAAAGGCCCAGGCGTCCATGCTGGCATCGATAGGCACCCCTTGGGCATCGGCGGTGTTGCTCAGCTCTGGGGCAGTGTAAGGGATTACCCCAGCCACCAGCTTAAGCTTGGTACCTTTGGGCCGTGTGAGCCCAAAGTCAGTCAGCTTGATGAGCCGGCACTCGGGATCGAAAAGCAGCACGTTCTCAGGCTTCACGTCACGGTACACCAGCCCTCGGCTGTGGATGAACTCCAGCGCGCTCACCAGCTGCTTGGCACACTGCTTGGCGGCCGCCTCGGGGATCCCGTCCTGCACAGGGAGGGAGACAGTGATATGGCACCAGCAGGATGCCTTGGCAGCCCTGGCAGATGGGCTCACCTGCATACTCTGCCCCGGGGAAAAAGACCCTTGTGTTTCTGGTCTTGCAAGGCTGAAGCTGCTTCGGCACTGTAGTCCCCAGAGAGACCCACAGCCCACTGACTTCACCTCCTCCCTTCCTCCCTTTCGCTCCCTCCCTCCTTCTGACCCAGCCAGCCTGCCCAAGGGCCAAACACTACAGTCCCAGTCCCCATGGCTTTGCAGCATCACTCACCCGGGGCTTGATAATAGAGATGAGGTCTTTGTGCAGTGCTGCTTCATAGAGGAAGCCATAGTACTGGCTGGACTCGATGGCAATTCCAAACATGCTGATGATGGCAGGGTGGGTGGCGAGGGAGAGTGCCACACAATACTCATACAGGAAGGTGTGCAGCTTGGTACTGGCTTTGGGTAGCAGCTTGAGAGCCATAGGAGTCCCTGGGGAAGGGGAGACTGGGTTAGACCCCTCTGAAAGTCACCACAGCGAGGCCAGGCAGAGCAAGAGCAGAGCCAGCCATGACTGCAGACACTCGTAGACATAGGGAGGTCTCCAGCCTGAAGTTTGTGTGAACACATCCTGTGGACACCAGATCTGGGAGCAGGAACTGCCCCTGGTGGGAGTTTTGAGCCAGTCGGTGAGTGCACAGGAGCACTGGGCAGAGCAAGGGAAATTCAGGCTATGTGGGCTCATCAGTTTGAGCTGAGACTTCTGGGGAAGAGTAGTGTCATGGGCCTGTGGGCACACAGAGGCCTTAATGGCCTTTGCCAACCATGCCCAGGACCTCCACTCACACCCTTTGTCCACGGACCTAAGGGAAACATCTGAACCTAGGCTTGGGGCTTCCCTTCCTGCCCAAGCAGTGTAGTGGGAGTGCTGGTTTCCAGTGATCCATGCTGGTGCCTAGCCATGAACCCTATTGATCCTGACTTGTGGATTGACCTTGGACCTGCCTCATCACTAGAACCTTGCCTGATGTTATGGCCTGTCGGGATGGTCCCTGGATGGGGAGATCCCTGTCCTGCCTGTCTCTCTGAGGCCCCTCCACTCATATGTGGTGCCCAGCCCCACAGAGCCACCAGCCCACCCAGCACCCTGGTGATGGAGAGGAGGCAAGGCACAGTAGCTCATAGGGTGCAGTCAGCTCCTTACCTCTCTGCCTGTGGGTCACTAGCATCACATGTCCATATTTGCCCCTTCCCAGCTCCCGAATAACCTCATAGTGCTCGGCCACCTCAGTGCGCACCAGGCTCTGAGCTGTGATTTCCAGGAGCTCTTCCAGGACAGTGGGTGCCACTGACACAGGTGCAGCTGAGCTCTTGGCCATTGCTGAGTGCTGCAGAAACACCATAGCCTGAGTCAGCAACACCTCAACATGCACAGAGAGAGGAAAGCAGACTGGACACACCACACAAAGCATGCCATAGGAGGGGATACTTCTGCCACTTGGAGCCTGAGCACCCTAACAGTTGTGTTAGATTTGAGCTTGGGATTTTATACAGCACACCTCTGGGCAAAGCTCTTCATCATATAAATAGTCTCTGTATTGGAGGGAACCTTCTTCAGCCCTCTAAGCACTTCTGTTTAGAAAAAAACCTCCAGAGAGGTGCTTGACGCTCTAATTGTACTTCCTGGGGCCTCTCATTCAAAAGACCTAGATCACCTTTCTGTGTCAACTGTACTGAAGTTTGGCCTTCCAGGTCTCGAGCTGGCTGTTTCAGACCCATTTCAGAGAAATGTTTTTTTCAGTCTTCCCAGCCAGCCACAAGGCAGCCTTTGAAGAACTCTCCCTCTGACTACCTCCCTGTTCCTGAAAGCCCCTCCTGGCACACAGAACCAGGGTCACAGTATGGTTAAGCTCAGAAGGTACCTTTAGAGATCATATAGTGCAGCCTCCTGCTCAGAGAAAGGTAAACTAAACAAAAAGTTGCTCAATGTTTCATGATCTTTCTGGTAAAAAGTTTTTTTTTTCTTTATGCTTAAATAGAAAGCCTGTGTTTCAGGCCTACTGCCTCTTGCTTTAAGAACATTCTGTGTCTTTTTTACAGGTATTTATACACACTGATAAGATGATCCTCTTAAGCCTTCACCTCTTGAAACTAAAGAAGCCCCAGAACTCTTAACCTCTCCTCATACGAGAGAGGCTCCAATGTCTTTCAATCTTCAGAGCCGGGATTTGTTCCAGTATGTCCACATCTTTTTGAGGAGCCCAGACCTGGACCCACTACTCCTGGTGTGGCCTCACTAACCCTAAATAGAGAGGAAAGATCCCCTCCCTCCACCTGCTGGTAGCACATTGCCTCACACAGCCCAGGGTGCAACCCAAGAGCCTGAGAGTAGTAGCATTCTTGTACGTGTCCTCTACAGTGTCCAGTGAGAAAGAACTCAAGTGTAAAACCCCTGCAGCTACAAACTCAGTAGCTCTTCCCATGAAATATTCTGCCTTGTGTAACACATTCTGTGGGAGGGAATAGGACCTCATGTTGCTAAAAAGGAAGATGGCATCCTGGCAATTTGAATGTCAATGGAAAGAATTAAGCCTTTTCCTTTAGTTTTTACATTGGTCGATCTCTGCTTATCACAGTTCCTTCAACTTTCAACCACTTCTGCTGCTAAGTCTGGTCATAATAATCTAGTAATTTAGCAACAGAATTTTCTAAACCTAGGAAAACTACTAAAACATCTGGGTTTGTATAGAAGACTAGTACTACTTGTGGGAGAGTCCTCCTTATTTTCCCTTCCTTTCTCTCCTAGACTGCACTACTAAATCTTACCCAATTCAGAAGTACTAAGTACTTGGCCCTACTTTTCTACACAGGCTTTGGCTGTGTGAGAGCCGACAGCAAACTTACTACAGTCAGTAGGGAGTTTAACAACGAGCAAGTGTGAGGAGGGGAGGGAATGAATGGTAGGCTAGGGAGAAACTCACAGGGAAAGGCAGTTTGGAAACTATTTTAAAGATGTTGCTTTGATGTCCTCCTCTGTGCTGCCCAGTCAACACAGCTTGTGACATTCCACACAGCAAGGGCACCACGAAATGCAATGAACGTAAACAGAACCACTCTGGCACCAGTATTTTCAAACTGGTGTTAAAACAAAGAGCTTTTAAAGGGTCCTAGCTAGGCATATAGAAAAAAAAAACTTAAAATGTACTGGATCTTTGAAAGACCAGGACCTCCCCTTAATACTAGATAGGCTTAAGCCACTCTAAATAGGGAGTGGAACAACAGGAGAGATGTCAGCTTGTCTTGTGCAGAACACATTAGATTTGTATTTGTGAAAAAAATATCAAAACATCTCTTTAGTGAGACAGTGTTTCTCCTATACCAAATTCATGGTCATATTTCTTGTTAGCAAATTAGAATCACAGAAATCATAGAATTTTCAGGGTTGAAAGGGTACTTTAAGATCATCTAGTTCCAACCTCCCTGCCTTGGGCAGGGACACCTCCCACTAGATCAGGTTGCTCAGAGCCCCATCCAGCCTGGCCTTAAAAACTTCCAGGGATGGAGTTTCCATCACCTCTCTGGGCAACCTGTTCCAATGTCTCACCACCCTCATGGTGAAGAACTTCCTCCTAACTTCCAGTCTAAATCTATGCCCCTCTAGTTTGAATCCATTGCCCCAAGTTCTATCACTACCTGACATCCTGAAAATTCCCTCACCAGCATTCTTGTAGGCCCCCTTCAGATACTGGAAGGCTACAATAAGATCTCCTTGGAGCCTCGTCCTCCACCCCTTCTGGGTGTTGCCTCCCTTATTTCTACCTGAATACTTTTGCACAGCCTTTAATAAAGCACATTTTGCTCAAATTGACTTAGTATATCAAGTAATTCAGGTTGCTTGGTGGTACTGTTTACTGCTTTCATTTCTTCTGGGGGCTGTGTAAGGACCCTTCCTGAAGGGGTTTCCTATGAACCTCTCTCTATAGCAGTGGTGGGAGTCCAGGGGTGTTCTCAGCCTGGTTTGTACAGCACCTGCCAAAAGCCTCCCATTCACTGATCATTCCCTGAAAGTTATCTGCACAAATTTGTCCTGGCCCTGGTCAAAATCAGTAAGCCATTTTTAATGGGCTAAAATATAAGTCCTGCGTATTAGAAATGACTGTATTTTATTGGTGTTCTCTACCTAAACAATTATTTTTGTTAAATCCTGACTCTGCTATAATACTTCTACCTGTGTCGATTTATCTAGAAGAATCATCCAGAAAATTTTGCAAATGACACAAAATGGGTTCGAGTAGATAACCCATTGATATAACTAGCACATGTACGTACACACATGCAGAAGTGTTCCAGACAACCAGAAGTCAGGAGTTTAGGCTGGCATTGAGCAACAGAAAAAAATTATGAAATATCTTATTAATCAGACACATCTAAGTTCATCATGCTGCTTTTTAGATAAAATTGGCACTGTGTAAACCCAGATGTGGTACAGCCCCACTTCCTCTGCAGGCTTTAGTATGTAAGATGATACAGAGCTGCACTAGGAAAAGTCTGCAAACAGATACAAATCTAAGAGAGGAATGGTACAATGTTTACTGATTTTGCAGACTGCACATTTGCATTCATGCGGCTGAAGAGAATGCCCAATAAGTATCAGATACAGGAAACATTAGCAGTGAGAGGTAAACTAGCATTTTCCAGATGCTAAATTAAGAAAATAAGCTTCACTGAAAACAAACAAAAAAAATCAATACATCCATTCAGCTTTACATAGACTAAGACAGGTTGTAAAAAAAGAAGAGATCTGTTCTGAGATGATGTGCTTTTTACAGTGAACTCTAGTTTCTGCAAAGCTTTCTACATACAGATGCCCTGAGACAGTCTGAAATTTCATCTCTGAAAATCAGCTGAGTTAGGAAAGCTGTATTTCTGAGAAGCTGGCCACCTGCTAATGACTTTTGAGCTGGAACTGAGAATACCATGCCGCAGTGGATTTTGTATTTTTATTAGAAATTTATTCCTTCCATTTGCTCTCCTTTGCATTCTTCATCGACTTTTATCTTTCTTTTTTTTCTTTTCTTTCTTTTTTTTCTTTTTTTTCTTTTTTTTTTTTTTTTTTTTTTTTTTTTTTTTAAATGTTAAAAATATCCTGATGTGAAATCCTGGTTTCTCTAGGGCAAAATTCCTTAGTTCCTCTTGAGGCCAGCTGATGGATGGGTCAACTGAACTAGCTATTGGATGTTTTCTGTCTTTTCAATGGTATCGGTGAGACCACAGTTCAGCAAGCCAGTGCTGGTGTCCACAGTCTGATAGAAAAAGAACCTGAGAAGAACCAACCATGAGAATGACAACAGGGCTGACAAGTACAGGAGAAACTTTCAGAGATGCAGACTTTTTAGCTTATCAGAGAGTGAAGAAATGACCCTGTCATCTGTTTGTACCTTTGTGGGTACTAGAATTTCACTGAAGAGAGATTTCCCAATTAAGTAAACGCATTCTAATAAAACCAATACGAATAGCTAAAGGTGAAATGAGGTATTTTCAGATCTCATTTGTGGTGCAGATTTTGTGAAGAAGGATATTTGCTCACAAAAATATCATCAATAAATATGGCAGAATACCCTTCTGTCTCTGGAACCGTGAAGTCAAGAAAGACACTTTTTTCCCCCCTCTGGTGCAAACCATGTTTAATACAGGCAAGGAGTCAGAACAGATTGTCACAGTGTTCGTTTCTGGCCTTGTTGCTGATAAGATTTATGAGCTTCTCTCTGAAACTGGTTAGCAGGCTAGTGTTTAATGTCACTGGGGAGAACCACACGCCTGTGCCCTTAGCAGAACTGTGTACAGTTCTTCATGTGCAGAAACACCTTGTAGCCTCCCCGAGGACAACCCCTATGCCTCTCCCCAGCAAGCAGTACACCACAATCTCTGAGCAGCAACCTCCTCCGACACAAATCAGCAGTAATCACGCAGGGACCAAGCCAGATCACACCCTCCTCCCAACCAGCCAGCTGTACCACGGCACCATCCCACTGGACACAACCAAACACGAAACTGTTTTCTGGGACAGAGCCACCTAAGAAGCCCACCATGAGCCAGAGGTGGGGAATGGATACACTCCACCTTGTGCCTCTACGCTATGCTGGACTCTCTAAGCCAGTTTGTGAGGAGTGGGTCCCCTTTTTACGGTCCTTGCTGATCTCCTTCATCCTCCCACAGCTGGCACTTCTCTTCCCGCACTCCCTCCCTGTCCGGATCAAGCTTCTCACCTTCTCCAGCAGTGCAGCACTGATGGCCGTGGGCTGCCTCCCTTCCCTTCCTGCAGCCTCCGGGCTGGGTTCAGCCTGCGCTGAGCAGCCAGGGGGGGCTGCCAGGCATTACAGGGATAGGCGTGACGCTCCGCCCCTTCCCCATGCCTCTGGTCCTTGGGGCACACTGCCTCCTGCTGAAGGTGACCTCTGGGAAGGAAAAAAGAGAGGAAATGGGGGGGATGAGGGGAGATATCCATCTGCCTTGTTTATAGAGGGGGAAGTGTTTCAGGGATGGGAGTGGGATTGTAGTGTCTGCTTTAGCCATACCATCGTAAGCCCCAGAGAGCTTTTGGCAGACCCACCCTTTTCAGCCCTTCCTTCCAGCTTGGGTTCTCATGGCAGCTGAGGGAACAAAGCAGCTTCCTGGGATGGCGCAGGGTCCTTGATCCAGGACTGTGCCAAGTAAGAGTACAGTCACGGTGGAAGGGCTCAGAATGACCATGGGCTGCCAGTGCTTGCTTTTTGGCCACCAAATAGCTGAAGACGTGCCAGCCAGTGAACACTGGAGACCAAGCACAAACCATGACTGCTTCAAAGGTCCCTTCATGGGGCCCAGTGGGTCAGGCTCCTAACGCACACCAGAACTATTACAGAGAAGGTGACATCACTAATAGTAACTACACTGACTTGCAGGTGTTTCACTTGTTTGTGCTACCTCCAGCTAGATTATATTCCGGCATCAGAGCCCTCTTCCTTCCACTTGAATGTGGAGAGGAAAACAACCCCTGAGAAGGCTGACACCGTGTAGGTCCTAGATCTGGGCTCTGAAGCACAGGGGGCTGTTCACAAGGAGATGAGTTAGCTTGTATATTGGAACCAGTGATATGTGCAGCAGTGACAATGCCTCCTTTTTGCCAGTATCTGTACTGATAGTTGCCACTATCTGCATCTGATAAGCCTTTGTGAGCCCTCTGAGGGCACGGTATGGTGAGGAAAACTGAGAGGACAGAGGTAAATGGCACTGTAACAGAGGACAGCAGAACACCTCCCATCACCACAAATACTTTGGGTCTTCGGTACAGAACTGAACTGTAATGTCTGCTCTCCTGAAGTATGGGAATTACACCAAGGAATTGTCACTTAGTACTTTGCCCCACATAGGAACGTTAAGGCAAGAGGCACTGGACTGCCACCACAGATGCACAGCAAATGCATTGGGGATGGCCTATGATACCTCTGATGCTTTATGAAAATGCATTCTTTTCCTCCTCTGATTTATTGTTGTGTTTAGCATAAAAAATATCCTGCCCATTGCAATTCTGGCTCAGAGTTGCCAGCACACAGGAAAATAAAGGAACATGAACATGCCCAATAGCCAGATGTGGCAGCAGGTGTCTTAAAGACATCGCAGTGAAAACTGTACGTGGAACAGCTGGGATAGAGCAGCTGCAGTGAAGGGAACTAGTCAAGAATGACTCTCCCACACCTCCTTAGTCCTTCCTTCTCTTCTCTTATCCCCCTTTCTTGGCATACACACAACAGCCCATTTCACTCCCATCAGAGCAGCAGCAGTTCTTCAGGTACACACAGCTCTGAAGGATCTGGTTTGAATTCCTGTTAGTGAGTGCTCAGATTCAGACAATATTAGATATATGGTTGAAACTGAGAAATCTACAGGGCTCCAGCAACTACCTAAAGAGCCATTGAGGGGACTGACTGCTCCAACACACCACTAGCAGCACTATTTCTCAGCTGTTGTCCTTAGTGTGAACCCTTTTCTCTACAATATCCCTGGATAATGACATTGGTGGCTGCCAGAGAAGGTGAGCTGGGTGAAGATGTTTGTACATGGCTCTTTAGTTTCTATTCCATACTACTGAAGGCACCAACAGCATCTAGGGCAATGGAAGATTTGATGCCCATTTGGACCCAAGAGAGTGCTCTTTTGAATCAAATTGTATGGACCGTAAGGAGACTAATCAGTGAGGATATGTGTAAGAGAAAGCTGCTGAAATAGGGCCATTGAACCCAATGGCACTGCTCTTTTAATGTTGTAGCATATGGCAATACTCAGGTTATCTATATATATTCAAACTGACCATAAACAGCTTTTCAGAGTAGCCATGATCCCTTCATTTCCAGCACTCAGTTTCACTCAGCCCTTTTTAGAACCAGCCTTGTGCCTCATTCTGGAGTGGGAATAGCTCTTTGACTTTCTCCAATGCTTTCCTATTTCTCTTATTAATAATTCTGTGAGCTGCCAACATTTTCCTCCCCTCCAGCCTCCGTAAGCAGGCAAGGCAAGCCAATCTTCAGGGTGTTACGGCTGCCTCCTGGATGGAAAGCTGGGGCCCTGAGCTCTCCTAAGCATAATCAGGGTACTCAGAGGAGTCCACCAGCTGCACAGACCATTTGTGCTCTGAAGTCATTCAGCGCTACCCCATCACTGAGGAATCTGCTGGCCGCCTTCCTGACAGTACCATACAATGTCCCACCTCGCCTGCCAGCTAACACAACACCCTCATGCTGACCCCAGGCCCTGCTCCCCAGGAGTGCTGTTCAGCCACACTCCCCAGCTTCCGCCAAGCCCCCCTTACACCTGAGACCTCTGGTCACTGACTCACGGCCATATCTGCTTCAAAATACCCTGCCCAGTCTCACTTCAGCATCCTCTCTTCACATTGCTGGGCGTGTTATGTGCAGAGTGGCTGCAAGAGGCAGCGCTGATACATTGGTATCAATAAGCACTGGTCCCAATGACTTGGAGCAATACTGGGATGGTGGCCTTCCACCCCAGCATAGGGACAGGGACACACAATACCTATATTTTTAAGCTTTTCTGTTGTGATCTCTCCCAGCCTGTCATCCAGAGCCTAAAACAACAGACAATATCCAGTACCCAGAATGCACATCAGCCTTCTCCCTGAAGCCCAATGACTTAATTGTAAGCATAGATACACCTGAGACCTTTGGGTGGTAGCTCATCTTGCAGCACCCACCCTATCCTGGTGAGATGGTGCCATAACAGCAGGCTTTGCTGGCTGGGGATATACATGGCTTGGAGGCAGGTTGGAAGGGTTGTGGTGGGGCTTTGCAGGGTAAAAGGCTGGACTTGCAAGGGAAGAGTAGGATTTGGATGGTGAGGAAGGGAGAACATGTTTTTCTGGGAAAGCTTTCTTCTGTCAAGGAAGAGAGAGGGGCCAACTGCTCCTAAGTGACAGGGAGCCAGGAGAAAAGGGAGGTAACAGGTGGGGTTTGTCCCACAGTGTCCCACATCATGGGAGCAGGGCAGGGCCAAGGTTGGGAGCTGGATTCACCAGAGTCCAGACCATCAGGGAGTGATAAGGCAGGTTGAAAGCTGTCTTGGGTTAGTGAGGGGGTGTTTTGGAAGCAGGAAAAGGAGGAGAGGGGGACAAGGGTGGCTCCTGTGAGAAGTTTCTGCAAGCTCCACTGGCTCAAATCCTGGCCCTGCCTCTGCCCAAGGTTGAGCAGATATGGGAAGCTGGGTACATCTCTGCAAATAACGTATTCAAGAAAGGCAAAACATCACTGGAAAAAATAAAATTTAAAAAAAAGACCTGCAGAGGCGAGGAGGAGGTGATGAGAGCAATGCCAGAGCAGAGATACCAAGGTGAGTGAGGAAGGAGTGGGAGGAGGTGCCCGAGCAGAGATTTCCGCCACGATCTGTGATGTAGATGGCAGCTGCCCCCCTGCAGTTCATGGAAGAGCATAGTGGAGCAGCCCCTATGCAGCTCATGGAGGGCCATAGTGGGGCAGATGTGGATCTGCAGCCACGTAGGACCCTGTGGCAGAGGAGGTGACTGCTCCCGCAGCAGCCGTGACTCTGTGTGCAGCCCAGGCGGGAGCAGTCTGTGCCTGAGGGACTGCACCTGTGGGAGGGACTCGTGTCCCAGGGGTTCCTGAAGGACTCTCCCGGGAGAGGGACCCCGCGTTGGAGCAGGGGAAGAACGTGAGGAGTCCTCCCCCTGAGGAGGAAGGAGCGGCAGAAACACCGTGTGGGGAACTGACCCTAAACCCCCCCTGCCCCTCCCCTGTGCTCTGAGGGGGAGGCAGCAGGGAAGGGATCCGTTCTGGGAAGAAGGGAGGGGTGGGGGGGAAGGTAATAAGATGTGGTCGTGTTTTCTCTTTCTCCTGATAAATTAATTTTTTTTCTTTTATGCTGAGTCTGTCTGGTTTTGCCCTTGCATGTAGCTGTGGAGTGAAAACCTCCCTGTTGTCTCAATTTAAGAGCTTTTAGGTGGATTTTCTCCTCCCTCTCCCTCAGAGGGGAGTGCAGGGTGAGTCAGCAGAGGCCTGGTTGATACCAGCTGGGCCTAAACTGCACCAGAGCCCCTTCTGAGAAGTGGATCTGTAGGTCAGAGTCACTTCCAGTGGTGGTAGCCACTGTCAGACACCGTCTGGTGATTGCCAGACAGGTCTGAGGCCAAGCCAGGAAGTCAGTTCTTAGTGTCAGAGTCCAGACAGTTTCTATGTCCAGGAAGAGCCACGAAGGAGGTGGAGACAGACCAGGGACTAAAGACCCAGAGCTCAGCTGAAATGGGGCTCCTGGTCCCATGGGAAATGGGATGCCTCTAGCAATGGGCTGGAAGGCAAAGGATGACCCCACTTCCCAAGGAAGGCTGATCCCTCCTCTGCTCCTCACCTCATTTCTACAGCCTTATCTGCATGGGGTAGTCAGCCAGTGCTCTGCAAACCATGTTCCACCATCCATCTCCCAGGACAGCTGCTGCTGGGACATTGCCCCCAGTGTAGGTGTCTCACTGAACATGGGCTTCACCTGGGTCCATCCACAAAACTGGGAGAGAAATGCACCCCCACTGGGGTGTCAGAAGAAGCACTTGTTTTCTGATAGGTCTGGATGGCCAGGGGTCTGGAAGAGCTTGTGGGTCCACATTTGGGGCACACGTGTTAGGTGGGCTCTGGTGCTGGCTTGGACATTGTACCATCACGTTGTAAGGAGGCCCCTCTTGAGGCCAGTTCATGGTTCCCAGCATCCACCCCAGGGCTGCTTCAGCCAAGGTGTTTCCTGGAAAAAACATCTTGTCCAGTTTTCTCTGAAAGATATCCAGTGACATGAGCTCTGTTCTGCCAGCAACACAGCCACCTTCTATGAAAAAAAGGTTACAGAGAAGAGAAGCTGTAATAGGTATAGTAAATAGGCATAATAAAGCCTTGAGGGGAAAAAAATGAAAATAAATCACTGTTCACTGTCTCTTTAAAAGATCTAAGAACTAGAGGCAGGTCCAAAACAAACACAAAGCTTCCTCAAGCAGCAGGCCTTCAGCTGTGGATGCCTTGCCTCAGGAGAGCATGGGTAATAAACAATTATGTGGTTTCATGGAATAACTGGATGGAGATGCTGCAGAGGAAAAGCACAATTAAATAGAAAGAGGCAACATCTGTCTAAGACTGCTAGAGGCTAGGAGACTATCTGGGGGATTTACTACATACTTCCTTGCTCTTGTATCTTCCACAAGGAATTCGCCACTGGATGGTCTTACAGCTGGGACATAGCATTAAACAGTGTTTTATTCTAATCTTGTTCAGCTGTTCTCATTCATTCCAGTAGTGAAATACTGTGGTGGCATGATCATGCTGCAACACCCCATGGGCAAAGCTAGCAAAGCAATGAGCTCCATGGCCCGGCCCTACTCTGCAACCATTTCTCCCAAAACAACCCCATAGCTGCTGTTTAAATAGCTGGCAAGTGGCTGTCCTGGGATAGGCTGCTACTTCTGCAGCCTCTCCCTGCTATGGTGACAGGGTTCAGAGGGGCTGAGGAGGTAAGATGGGAGTGAGTTTGCCTTGTAGATGGAACAGAGGCCTCACAAGATACAGGGTTTCTGGAGAAGGAGTGGCTGCAGCAGTAGCATGCTGAGTTATGTTTTTTTGCTACCCAAGGGCAACCTGTGAATGCATTGTCCATGGGATGGTATTAGAGGAGTGGGTACTGAGCCAGCCTTTTAGAAAACAATTCCTTGATAACTGAGGAAAGCACTCAACTTCACGTTGAAGAATTTACATGTCTGTATTTACTTTATCTACCACCTTCAAGATTTTATAAACTTCACTCAAAATTTCTTTTAGTCTTCCTCTTTCTAAACTGAAGAGCTGCAGCCTTTTCCATAGTTCCTCATAAAGAAATCATTTCACCCCTTGATTGCTGTAGTTGCCTTTTCCTATGCCTTTTCAAACTCCATTATGTCTGTCTGTCTTGAGACCAGAACATCCCCCATTGCTCAAGATCAAGATGCCTACACAATGTAGGGTAATAAATAACAAGTCCAGGATCTCATTCCTGATGTGTAACTGCAGAAATTAGGTTTGAGATCAGCATCGTGTAGGAATGTGCTGGATTATTTTTCCCAGATGTATTATCTTACATGTATCTATGTTGAAGATCATCTGACACTTTTTAACCAGCCAGTTAGTTTTGTGGGATCATTCAAGTTCCTTGCCATCAGAATAGTATTTGATGACATGGGGAAAGTCAGTGTCACCCTCAACACAATCAACACAAAATAGTAAGTACTTAAATTCACAGTTAATTTTTTTTAGGAGTTTACTTCCTGGACAATTCTAATAACAGTTTTTGAAAAAAACTGGGGGTATGGGAGGTTTCTCCACAGACTTTTAAAAACAGTAATTTCCAAAGGAACCCAGTATACTCAAAATGAGTGTGTATCATTGTCCAGCCATCTAGTTTCCTCAGATAAGTGGTACCGCTGCTCTTTACCATTGTGCATGCTTAGTTCACTACTAGGTCCTTTCTGCTGAAAAATCTAGCAGCACAGCTAAGCTGGCAGAGGTCATAGGCTTGCACAACAGGAGGCTGGTCTTCCCATCTGTATAAATTCACTGAAGTAAACTATCAGCATCACTCTTTTTCTCATGTGAAATTCAAAGTGCTTTTCCCCAGAGCCACTGACTCAGATTTGTGAACAGGGCCAGGTGTCAGTGATAAAACCAGGATATTAAGTAGTTATTCTCCTGCATTAAGAAAGGCACAGATCAAAGACACTTCCATATTGGCCATATAAACTCTTTTAAAACTGTCCATCTCTTGGGGTCCCTGCACTATGCTACACTATTCCTTCAGAGGGGGAAATGGCTAGGATATTTGTGATGATCTGGCTGGAGCATGAATTAGGTACCTCTGTGTAAGGTTGCCCAGTGGCTCTCAGCCACAGATTGAAAAGCTGAAAGCTCTCCAGCTAATGCATTATTTTCTTTCAGTGATCTCATGTTTTAAGCATGATTTCCTTCATCTTAGATTCTCCCATGGCATCAGTAAATTCCACATTCAAAGAAGATTTTAATTCCTTGGTGAGTGACAAGCTGGAATGGTGATTTGAGTCCTAATCCTTCTCTTGAGTGGTGAATGGTGCATCTCATCATTAGTGCATCAGACAGATGCTATCGAAGGTATCATGGGAATAGCAAATAGCAGCATCTGAGCCAGCTGGAAAATTCCAAGGCTCAAGCTGGTCTCCTGGTCTCCACTTCAGTCCCTCAGTCTGCAAGGATTTTTGGTGAACCTTCTTTGTCTTCCTGCTACTGGTATAGCATGGTGGACTCTACATTAACTTGCCCTGTGGACCCAGAGGTTTTGTTTCCTCTATAGAGGGTAAAAGACAGAAGTGAGCCTGCCCCTTTAATTTTGTCGCAAGCTATCTGTGTCTCTCAGAACAAAACAAAAACAAAAACACAAAACAACTGAGCAAAGTTCAAGTTAAACCAGTTAGGTGAGCAAAACAGGGAAAGCCTGGGACAATGGTAAACATTCACTCTGTTCAAGCTGAAGGGATCACCTAACCTTGCACTTCTAACCTGCCCTGAGCTGCTAGCTGCTGCAGGCAGCTGCTCACAGTGACAGTTCCACTGATGGGGAGGGTGACAGCAGCTCACTGCTCTCTGAAGCAGCATCACAGAGCTCCACAAAGTACAGTGTGTGCAAATACGTACCTCAACGTGGAGCCCCCTCTCACCCCCCTTTCCAATTCCAAACACCAGTGCCTGAAAATTACCTTCTATTTTTTCCTCAGAGGAGTCAGAGGAAGCAATAACATTTCATCTCACATTGTTGTTTTAGTGAAGGACATGGGTTTTTTTTTTACTTGTGGTTAGCCTGAGGTATCTGAGGTATATTGGCAACTTCCTTAATTTTCTAAGGATTCTGGAATAAAAAAAGAAAGAACCTTTAAGAAATCTTCAAAAATCTGTAAACTCAGCACCTGGAAGAAAAACTGAAGAACAGTTTAATAGTACAATTGGAATAGTTTTCAGTCCCCTTAACAAATAACATTATCATAGCCTTGCTGAAGTTCATGGCAAACTACCAACCCACTTGCAAAATTTCCTCACCAGCTCTTAATATAGGAGTGGGAGGAAGGGAAGGAAATGTTTTGCCACAGGTGCCACCATCTGCTCCATGATCTGAAAGGAAAACTTTGTTTTGGAGCTTTACTAACCCATTCCACCCTCCACTTTCTGAAATTAAGCATTCTATTATTTTCTGGAGGTTTTATATACTCCAGTGCCAAAGATGAGAAACAGACAAATGAGTAAAATGTGCTGAGGAAGGTTCCTGGAGGAATAAAGAGGAGTCAGACACCAGATTCCCATCATTTTCCCCCTGGGAGCTCTGCAACAAAGTACTCTTTCTGGGTCTACCTTTATTTTTTATTATCTTAAATGAAATGAAGCTAGCTTGTTTTGTGTGCCTGTGACAAATCTGATTCCCTGGAAAATGGCACCCTCTGTAAACCTTTCTAGGGGCTAAGCTACTGCCCACTGTGGTAAAACACATTGAAATGTCATTAGCTACAGGAACAAAGTCTGATTTCACTAAAACCTAGGCTAGGTAGGCAACTACAGACCTAGATAACAAGTTGAGTATGCCTGTGGACATGGCCACAGTGGGTTACAATAAGGCCATCAGATGGGCTGGAGCTGAATCTATAGGTGTAGTCACCTCTACCATGTTTTCCATCAGTTCCCCAAGCTGATGTCTATCACTTACAACTTCTGGTCATTCTTCTGGCCCTGAAGCTTCAGTAATCCAGAGTAGCAATCATTTGACTTCTAGAGCCTTTTCCAAAGAACAAAAACTCAAAATACCCCTACAAGACCTAGCAGAACCAAAGGTGGCAGCTGACTAACTCCAGTGCAGTTGAGGAGGAAGAACTGCTCAGATGCTTCCAAAATACTTGTGCTAGAGAGCAGAAATCCAGACCTGGAGTTCAGCTTCCAAGAAAGAATACAGTGGTATATATTAAAATTGTGGTTTAGAATGCTCTTTGATATAAGGGACCTCAATCTTCTTGTAAAGAGGAGATTATCAACAGAGGACAGGATATTCACTCTTTCTCTTCAGGACTCTGATCTCCACCATGTCCGTCGTCCCATCTATCTCCAGTTCCTGAGGTTTTCCTCTGGGATACTTCTTCCACTTAAATCCAAACAACTTTCTTCACTCAGCCATCAAGGATTCCTTGGATGCAGCCCATGAGCTTTCCTCAGTGTAACACTTTCTTGATGACCAAAATCCCACTCGGTTTACAAAAGGTGAGATTAGGACTCTTATAGGTTCTCCCAAATGTACCACAGGATTGTCCTTGATAGGATCTCAGCTCAACATACCCTCAGGGTTACACTCACTCCATCCCTCAGGCCTCCTGCTCTCCTGCATCTCAGTTATGTCTGACATGTCCTTAATCCAATTCTCTCCTGTAGCCTCTGACAACCCCAGCACAAGCGGTTCAGGCTTTCTGTGTGCTGACCGGCCGGCCAGCAGCCTAAATAACACCAAGAGCCAACAAATCCACACCACCCTATTTTGCTCAGTGCAGCAGTGTGTCTCCTCTGTGCCATCCAGATTTTCTAGAAATGTAGAAGAAGCAATTAGCACTGAGGAATTAACTTTTTTGTTGTTGTTTTATTTTGTTTTAATTTATTAAAGGAATGGACAAAACATCACAATGCCCAGGGGAACAAAAGCACCTGCAAGAAGTCCCCTGATCATCCCTACACTCATCTGCTATGTCTACCCTGGTGTTTTTCCAGCAGCTCATTTACCTTATATCAAGGATGCTAAGTGTGGTTAAATGGAACATTACAAACCTATGTCTGACCTATACACATATATGTCAGTGCTCTCTGGAACACAGGACATTCTCAAATCAAGGTTTGAGAATATGTGTGTGTGTGCTTTTCAGTAAATGTTAACATGTACAAAATTCTGAGTTTTCCAGCTATATTTCTGCAAAAGCAAATACATAATGAAATGCAATACCTGTCCTACAGCAATTCTCCATGGATAGTTAATTTTTACAAAATACTGTTCAGTTTCACAGCCTTACCCTGTCTCAGGAGAAATTTCTCAAACTTAGCCCAATTGCTTGAAACATCTGATTATTCACATAATAAAACCAAGCTGGAATGGTTTGCCAGCCAAGATACTACCTTCCAAGAAACCAAGGCTCTTTTGTTTAAAATCCAAGTGAGGCAATAGCTTTAAGGAATTCAGTTTCATCACCTCTGTCTGTTCTTATAGCAACCCTCATAAACTGGGCAGGAATCCACAACTGGGAACTGAATTCACACTTTACAGACCTGAAGCACACCCTGACACTGCTTTCTTCTGGTAAGGTTTGTGTGTGTCCCTCCCGTTACCCCAGAGCTGGACAGGCACACTGCCTGCACCAGTGAATGGAGGTGTCTGCAATTCCTGTCTCATGTGAATCTCTCTCTCCTCTATATTGAGTCCAGAAACATGTCAAGGACTGGCAGGATGCATGGAAGTCACTGCCCAGCCCTTCCCTCTGTCTGGAGGTCACCAGGAAGCTGCCTAAGGGCAGGATCATGGAACTTCTCATCTCCCAAGTGGAAAGACTGTTTTAACCAGCATGGCTTTCTTGGGCCAGCTAGAACCACTAAGAACAGGTAGGTTCATCTCTCCTGAAATGAAGCAGCAAGGAGATGAGAACATGATGTGCAGTGCCCAAACCTGACAACAGCACTAAGTGCAGAGCAGGGGAATGAGCCACAGAGAAAGGGAACGAGCCACAGAGCAAGCGAAGCTTTTGCACTTTTACCTCAGAGATCTGCATGAAATCTTTTTGAAAGCCATGAGAACTTCTGTAATATCAACTTAGTGTGGTGCAGGAAGAACTACTTTCTCATGGCAAATACACAGTGCATTGGACACAGAGGAAGGGGAAGGAGTGACACAAAGAAAAGGTTTGAGGTGAAAGGATGACTGAGTATGTGAGACCTGAGGTGGAAGTTCAAAGACGTTCACTCTGTTCAAGCAATCTGAAGGGATCACTTAACCTTGCACTTCTAACCTGTCCTGAGCTGCTAGCTAGTTTACCCCAAAGCTGAAAATCTTGTAGATGAAAATCTCATAGCTCAAGAGCTCTAAACTCTGCTTTTAGGAGAGCATTTCTCAAGTGTGGTCAGAGTTTCAGTGACTTTTTAAGCATATTGATATGACTAAAAAAAAGAAATTAAACTTTTAGATTCTATTAAATAGGCCAGATAAGATTCTAATATTTTTTAGGTACACAAGATCTAATTTAAAAATCTTTTTTATGTTCGCAGCTTGCAGCATTTGAAAAGCTACTGCAAGAGTTCTACAAAATATTTTATGATTTTAAGAATATTTAAATCAACATGTCTATATTATTTTATTATTTCTTAAAGCAATTGATTTATTTTGTGGACATTTATTTATGCTAGAGATATTTATTTAGCCAGTTGATCATATCCTTTCTTCCTTCCTCAATAAAAGGTTTATCTTGAGGATTGATATCTTCTCTTTTGCGATGTACAAACCCATGTGTCTGTCCGGGGTAAATTTTAACTTCATGATCAACTTTACAGTTTTCTTTTAGCTTTTGCTCCAGCAGGGTGACCTGTAAAACAGAATGTTCCATGTTAGCTCAGTACCGAGTTAACACATTACGTATTTCCAGTCTTCAAATTTTCCTGTTTTTTTACTTTTCTGGGAGGCAGACACAGTGTGTCTTTGCCGTGTTTTCTCTTCTATGCATTTCTGTTACTGCACTTTCTTTATTTAACTGCAAAAAAAAAAAAGCATATGGGTTACTGTAATAATACCTATAAAGGCAAAACCACTTTTTGTGGAGTGTCATGAGAAGGCTAGCACATACTCATCACTGTACAAGTTGCTGGTGATAGACCTCACAGAATTAAAAAAAAAAAGAGTGGCAAGGTTTTGAATTTATTTGAAGTTGAGGGAGGAGAGGTGCATATTGGCAGTTCAAAGCCCTTGAAAAGTATTGGCACTTTTGGCAGGAAAATGGAAGCCAACACCAGTCAACGCAAGTATGTCTTCCTCTTTGATTCGCTTGGTAGATAACAATCTTTCTCCAGTTATTCTGCACCTGTGCTCCCCACAAAGGCTACTGACAAAGTACCAGAAAGGAGAAGCTCTGCAGGAGAGTAAGGAAGGAGAAGAAGGAAAAGGACAATCACAGGATTTTTTCATTCTCCTGCAACTAGTGATTCCCCTGGTATAAGTGGTGGCTTTCTGCTGTTTTTATGCACCCTCAGTTTGATTAAAGAGTGTCCTCCATCTTAAACTTAAAAAAAGTCTTCCTTTGGATTCTTGTACTTTTTCTCCTAAGAACTCTCAGATATATATATAATCCATACTTTGGAGCAGAAACAGAAAACTTTTTTTTAATGTCACTGTGAAACTTTCAGATTTGGGGATAAAAACCAATTTGTGTGGAACTACTGTGAAGGCTAGTGAAAGGAAGAAAAGTGCAAATTATTTTCCTGCTTTCTCATAATTAAATTTCAGTTCACAAAAGAAGCATGAATAACATGAATAAGAAAAATATCTCTGATGGTAAATTCACCTGTTCCAATGGGATGATATCATCCTTTTCACCAAAAATGAAGAAGGTGGGATGAAGCAAACTGTAGCTGTCCTCAAAGAACTTGATCACTCCTAGGGAAGAAAGAGGCATATACAATGAATAATGATACTTAAAGTGGTTAAATTCCTACTAAAGCTATGCAGCCAAAATAAAAGACATTCTGACCACTTGAAGCTGGTCAGCTTGTAAGGGATTAAACACATGCTTCTTAAAAATCCCTTTTTTGTGAGATCTTCCTGTGATAACAGATGTCATTATAGATGAAAGGCCATCTCTGTTTGAAAAAGTCAGAGAAAAATTATTACATTTGCCCCATTCTTGTGATTTTTTTGCACCTGCTTCTGGCTTCTGTCCAAGACCTGGTCCTGTGAAAGCTGAACACTTCAGAGCTGCTTGCCTCTAGCCTGGCATGGCCATTTTTAATATAATTGTAAATATTCTTCCTACCAGACACATGGTTAGGATTTCAGTACACATACATCTATACTGATATAAATTCATAACAAATTGGTATTGTAATTTTTACTATTCAAATGTATTTTAATTTAAAGTAACAGTAAAACTAGCTACTAACCTGGACACTCTTTTGATTGTTAAAATTGTTGCTACAGAAAAGGAAAAAAAAATCACAAGTAGCATCATTGACTTGGCTCAGCTGATCAGAAAATCAGTGAAGAAAAATAGTACCCATAAACTTTCTGGAAACTTCCATTCACCATAAGTGAATATAAACATCTCTGGATTATTCAGTAGTACAGAGTTTTATAACAAAAATATTAAAGGTAGTATAAGTGCTTTAAGAATGGAAGTATGAGCATGCAAGGGTTAAAATAGTTTTTAAATTATTCTTATTAGCAACAAGGAGCCACTGCTGGGAGTCATATCGAGGAATAAATGTTCATGTCATTACCTGAAGGTCTGCAGCCTGTGCAGCCCCCAGCACAGATGACTCGTTGTCAAAAGACCCTGCACTCTAACAGGAAACCAGCAGAACACTTGTAGCCTATCACTCCTGCCATGTCTTCCCCTGTTAGCCCAACAGGGCAGTAGAGTACAGACCTGTGTCAAACAAGTTTTCCAAACAATGAAAACCAGACAGTGGGAAGAAACTTTCCTCCAAGACTTATGCAGAATGAAGTAAATACGATACTGTGGCAAAGATCTCATTTACCTCATGGTAACTGCTGGCTCCTAAAAGATGTAAAAGTTGTGCCCAGAAACCATTTTGGCATCCCCAGACAAGAGGAACCTGAGCCATAGTGGGGCATTGGCATTTGGTGTCCCTTGCATGCTACATTCCACAGAAGCAATTTTGGCCATGCCACTTGAAGACATAGATTTTTCTGGTTATGATTAAGGGGAAAAATGTGAGTGTGCAAAATCAAATTGCTTAAAGATTTTGTAGAATAAAATCACCTTCTTCTATAAGATATCTCACTGGATTTTGTTACAGTAATATTCCTACAGAATAAGTTTCTGCCCTGGTCATGTCTGCTCAAAAGATAATAGACAGTTAAGCCTTACCATAGAGGGACACTCCTGCCTTTAAATGAGGGTTTTTCAGCATCAGATGATGTACTGCTGCTCCACCCCAGCAAAACCCAATGGCACCGGTCTTCTTTGCACCACATTGTTCACTTAGGTACTTCAGGGTGACATCAACTTCTCTGAGACACATAGATGAAAGTGAATTAAGGTTCTATCTCTATTCCCCAGGCCTCCAAGTTGGCTGCTGCTCAGACTGGCTGAGCATCAGTCTGCTTGTAGGGGACAGAGAGTGACTGTCTTTTCATCGCTCCTGGTTTTTCTTTTCCTTCACTTATCAAACTGACTTTACCTCAGTCCATGAGTTTTCTTGCTTTTGTTCCTCCTATTCTCTTCCCTGTTCCTGCTGGGGGGAGTGGGTGAGCAGCACTATGGATGCCTGGCTGCTGGCTGGGGTAAACCCACAACTCTAATTTACTATTCCTCTTTTCTAAAATAAAAGAGAAACTCCGGGGGGTGACACGAAGGAGAAAATCAGTCTTCCTAGATCACTGTTACTAAAAAGAAGTCCAATTAACTGCACAAATGGAAATAGCTCTCTTATAGGTTAATGCAGATAAAAGTTTGAGGCGCAGAGCCAGACAAGAGCATCCCATTATCACTTGTGAGTCTAGGTAAACTATCTCTCACTGCGAAAACGGATATATTCAAAGCTCTACTTTTCTCCAAAAAGCACCCCTCACATAACCATGAGCTTGATCAGCCAGCTGCATGAAATTTCTGTCTGTGGACATTCAGCTATATGTGAGCCATTGATACTTAAGATCTAATCCTGCATCTTTACTGAAGCAAAAATTCCTACAAAAGCAGAATGTTCACTCTCTGGGCAAGGAGCAATGGTTGTACTTGTCTATTTTGCTGGCATTTCGGGTTTTCCGCCACTCATCAAAAGTCGCCCAGTCATTAGAAGGTTTCCAAGCTTCTTGTCCCACAAAAAAATCTGGGCAGATGGCTCTGCAAGAAAAATGAAAACCTCTTATGCCCATGCAATAATATTGAGAAAGGATTAAAGAGAAGTCCAGGTATACTACACAAGAAATTAATTTTGTTGAATACCCATAGAATTTAAGCTACATCAAAGCAAAACACAAACAACCCTGTTATTTTTCTATGCTTAATAAGGAAATTTAGCATAACTTACAGATAGGTTTTGTCCTGTTAAAATTAATTAATTAATTAGTTAATTAGTCAAATTTTTCACTGCAAGTGAAAATCCTTAGTGGTTTCCTACCATTTACATGACGCATACATTTGGGCTAAAAGCAATGCTACTCCAGTAATACAGGAAAGAGGCTACTCAGTATGTTTTTCACCTATCTGAGAACTTGTTTCTTTCTTTGGCAGAAGCTGGCACATTTCACCTTCATGGAATGACTTTCAGGAAAAAACAGGAAACTCTTTAGTGAACCATGTAAGTGAAGCCTATGAAATTATTTGTGTTTATGTGGTTTACATTAAAAAGAAGAAAAAACAAAAAGAAAGAAAAAAGAAAAAGAGGAAGTAGTTTGTTCGACAAACTTTCTTATGAAAAAGACTCTTTGAGCACAGAGGTATTTCTTACACGTATCCATTAGCTGCAAGCATATCAGTCATGTATCTGGTGTTTGGGAGTTGCCATCCAAATATATCATGAATCACAATCACAGCTTTGCCTGTGCTGGCAGGTGGTTTGCAAACATACGCCTTGATGTGTTCAATTTGTATTTCCTGGCCACGGCCTCCATAGTCAAACCTGTCTCCAATATCACAAGGGCAGGGCCTCGACTCATTAGCCATACGTGACACTAAAGAATAAAAAATACCCAGGTGTGAGAATCCCAGCATACCATACCAAAAAAGACCAAAATTCAGCAGCATTGGAGGTTATCTAATTTTTGAATCGTAATAGTAGTATTGTGAACATGTTGATGACCTTTAGATCTGAAATGCAACATTAGCCAATAAGCCCACAGAAGATTTTTTGATACGTGATCAAAATTACATCTAATTAGAGTTATTGACCTTGCAAAATCTCCAGTGGGGCACCTGGTAGGTAATTAGGGCTTCTGTGCCCTACATTGAAAATAAAGTTAAGATCAACAAGCCAGGCAACCATCACAAGTTATTTAAACAGAGACCAAGCCAATTCTTTCACTCTTCATCTTGTGTCTACCCTTAGGATATTACTTCAGCATTTTGAATGAGAAAAAAATAATTTAAAAACCCCAACAAACAAAAAAAAAAACCCCACACAGCTACTATGTAAAAAGATACAATTACACTTAGATTAATAGTGCTATTTTCCCCCAGAGACTTAAAATATTCCATAGCTGACCTTTTCAATATAAGAATTATTTTTTAAAACCATCAGATATCCCAGAGTGTTGAAGGAGAACACTTAGGGAAGGTGCCAATAAAAATAAGCCAGTGAAAGCTAGAGTATAAAATCATGTGTCTAAATATTAAATAAGGAATGCACTCAAACCTCAAAAAAGGAAAAAAGAAAACTGAACCTAAGGAAAACATCCTTAATTGAGCCAAATGTTTTGTGAGCAGTAACAGTAGGGCATGCCTAGTTCTTTACAAAACTATTGCTTAAAAAAAAATAAACAACTATTTCACAAAGGTCAAAAAATGCCTGTTGAAACTAACAGAAATGTATGTAGTTCATTGGTCTCAAGTTAATGATTTTATGCAGCTAAACTTACGTTAAGCAGCGGGGTGAACTGACTTCAGATTGTGGAAAAATTACTCTAGTAACATTTGAATATGCACAGATTGTTTAAAAACATGGAAAGAATCCAGATCAATCTTTAATAACCTGACTATAGATAAGTTGTGTAGAGTAAAAAAAAATTGCTAGTTAAGAAACATGGGTATTCAAACTTTACTATGCCAAATATATTCACAGAAAGAAATAGGAGAAAGCAGGTTACTGAACAGCCCCTGAGCTGGTGTAACATACAAGGGTGTGGCACTAAAGAAGCAGCTCTAGTATGAAAAAAAAAAAAAACCAAACAAATAATAATCCTACAGCTGGAAGATTTGCACTGGATTTGCAGACTTTAAAATTGAAAATATACCCAGCAGTATCAGCAGGGCTAGGATTGCAGGTCTGGGGAGATTTCATTTTCACAGATCAGTTGAAGAAAAGCTGTATTTTATTTGAAAGCTGTAGTAACTCTGGGCACACATTTATACTAATTGTCTACTTTTTTTTTTAAATAAGCCAAACCAACACATAGGTGGGTTGTTTTTTTCCACGAGTAGTCTCGCACATAGGACTTTAATTTAAAATAAGTCTAGCAGGAAAAATGAATTTATATAATTATAAATTATAATTATTTATATAATTTATATAATTATAGTTATAAATTAATAAATATAAGACAAAATGAAGTTTAACTATGTAATGGAAAGAGCTGATAACTAATTTTCGATCCACAATATTTCCTTTTGATTAGACAAATATAACAAAACCAGCAACTGAATATTAAACATATTTTGAAACCCTAGAAATAAAAACACATTGCCCTTACTAGTCCTTATATCCTTAAAAGCTTTTATTGCAAGTATTTCACATTACCCGATAAAATGTGAAGCAAAATGTAAAACATGAACTATTTAAAGATGCAAACAGAGCAGCTGAGGAAAAGAGCTGCAGACACAAGCCTGCAAGGGTTAGTGATGGCTTATATGGTTTGTAAACCATATCGATTTGTCAGTCAGGGAAATCAAAACGTTTAGGTGTTTCTACATTTGCTATAGTATGCATTACATGCAAATAGTATCTTCTTCCATTTCTGAGGTGCCAGGAAAAGGCACGGAAGTTTAGAAAATCCCAAGAACCCCCAGACATACCTTCAGCACAACGAGAGTGTGCAGCGCAGCCGATGCGAGTCACAAGGCTGATCACGTTGCCACTGGATGTGATCCCAGAAGGAAGTGCTAAGTCAGAAAAACGAACGGAGTGGGCACAAGGATCAGGTTCCTTTAAATAAAAGCTATGCAAGTTACTTCCTGTATCGCTCAGCATCACGGGCACGGAGTTGAAAGTTCATTCTTTTGGAAGCCCTTGATTTTACTGCCGGTGTAAGCAGAGAGTGCTGTTGTGAGGGGTACTGCTACAGCCGAGTGCCAGACCTGGCTTTTAACTCACACAAAATTGGTATTAAGCATAAAATGGTATTAAGCATTACAGGTCCTTTCTTTTCAGCTTAGGAAATATGTGGATTGAGCTGAGCAGTTTATTTAGACAATTATTTTTTTTTTAAGGAGTGATTTTTTTTTAAGGGCTGGAGTATTATCTCTTTTAAACATGACATCAGGATTATGATTTCGTTAGACTGTTCATCCATTGCTAAAAGACATGTCTAAAATCACCAGAGGGGTGAAGCAGTGAAGTAGAGACATGGTTTCAAAGCTCAGTACAAGACAAAGCTTTTTAAGTATAAGAAAAATATTTTCACTTTCAAAGTGTAGATAAACAAGGTGAAAAAGGCAATTGTTTTGTAGATTGCTGTACATATTATATAATACATATAAAGTGCTGATACATTTTTATCCTATCACAGGGCTGGATTTTTTTTCCTTTTGCATTGAACTGTCTGATCCTTGTATTCTTCTCATTCTTCTGATTTTTCCTTTTATTGGGTTGTTGGGCTTATTCTTTAAAGAGTCTTATCTAGGGATATTAGCAAAACAAAATTAACTGTTTCCTCAGAAGCACATCTAAAAAGTAGCACTAAATGCATGTCAGTCTACCACACTTATCCTTGGGAAAGTGACCAGCCTCATGATCTAGACCACACAAATAAGCTATTTTCCCATATTATAAAGAATTTTGTCCATGCTATTTATTTACAATTCCTAAAATAACGTCAAACACATGAAAATAGCCTAGTAAAGAATTTCAGAGTGAAGACACAAGGTTTGAAACCCTAAACTTTTGGGTTTTTTGGCTTTTCCCATTTACATACAACAAACAATCAATTATAGAACACCAGAAGCTTAGGTACTCTACAGCAGCTTCAAAGAATAATAGTAAAATAAATGTGGGAAAAACTGGCAATTTAAGACATTCCTAGGAAGAAGAAATTACAGCAATTGTTGCAGAACTTTCTCTCTACCGGAGTTGCTTAACCACATCTCCACTCCCTCAGTCACAGTAGTGTCTCTGGAAATTCTTCTTTGTATGTGTCTTTAATATTAACATTAAATTTTAGAAATTAAATTGCTTTTAATTTGATTTCCTGTTGTTTCCATGTTCCTTGCTAGGTGATCCATAGCATATTGTTCCTTAGAAGCCAAAACTTAATTCAGCACATTCTGTAGGTGCATTGGCTGCACTTCATACTGTCAACACGTTGTTGCCCTTTGGGTCATCCATTTCCAGCTCTGACTCAGTGACTTACAGCTTTATCATGAAGATCTGCCTGTACTTGTAATATCTTGTAGCTAACCTTTTCCTTCAAACAAACGCTGCACCTCTGTTCTCTTTTTGCTCAGTCAGTGTTAGCGTTGCAGCACACATGCCATTTCAGTATTTATTAATGACATCTGCTCCCTAAGTTACCTGATTGTCCTCTTGAACATGAGCTAACCATCTACTGTTATCAGAACTCCATTAATGTGGAGTTACCCAGGTTTTACACTGTAGTAATTAAGGTACAACAAATTGACAGACCTGGACCTTCTTCTGGAAAGATACAAGAGCTACATCATTCAGGTAAGAGCTGAATTCTTATATTACATGTAGATGGTGTCATAAGAAAAGCAACAGTTAAGCAGCAGTTGCAGGATAGAGTTCTCTGACCTCCACATAGGAAAGACAGAGAGCAATGAGAAGCATGTAAAGGATAAAAACACTGATGGGAGTAATTTAAACCTCATTGAGAGAGGTGGTCAGTACATACTGTTGACTATTTTTAAGTGACACACCATAATGTATGTTTCTGTGATAGTGCATCACTTTAGTTTGAGATATTGTCATTGGTAAAATTAAGGCTTCCCATAAAATCCCACGGCAGTCTTTATAAATAGCACTGAGGAGGTGAAAAGGCATATACAAGGGATATACATTCTTTTCTTTTTTATATACATTCTTTTCTTTTTTTGTTTTTTTTGTTTTTTTGTTTGTTTGGTTGGTTGGTTGGTTGGTTTGGGGTTTGTATTTTTGTTTTGGTTTTTTGTTTGTTTTTTTTCCATGTATCCTTAGAAATACCAAGGCATAAAGATGTGGAAGACAGTCACAGGATGCACTAGAGGGCAGCATTTCAAGCAGATTCAAAACTGGACCAGCAAATTGAGAGGCTGGGTACATCAGTGGCCACTGTGGCATCGCTCCAGTGGGAATATGCAGATCAGAAATACCCTGAAGGGGCTGGCTGCCAGGATGAGGAGTGAGAGGGAGAATTCCTTACCCAACCACTGCTGGAGGCTGGGCCCTGAGGTATATGAAATCTTGAGCTGATGCAACAGGGAGGTTTTTGTCAGATCATCTACAGAAAAATCATGTACCATGATACACTATACAAAAACCTGTAACATTCCTTCTTTAAGCAGCAACCATAATTTGTAAGTCACACATTAAAATACCCAGTCTGCAGATTGTATTGTACTTTTGAATTCCTACACTGACCAGGAAATTATCAATAATTTCATAAGACCGAAGATAGTCTGAGAAAGAAGCACCCCATCTAAGTAATCTTAGCCAAAAATTTTGCAACAAGATATGCCCAGCTACATCACCTGTTAAATACACATCTGCCACCCAGGTACAAGTCAAGAAAGTCTAGCATCTCAAAATAAGCTTCACAGAACAATGTATTTGTATCCCTAAATTTTGGGCTTGTTAATTATGTAGAATTTAGCTGAACAGTGTCCATAAAACAAAACCAGATTAATTTGCCATTAGTCAAACTTATTTCAAGCATTCAGCTAAACCTCAAGGAATTGGAGACTATTTCACAGCATACTAAAACATGACACTGCTAGGTGAAATCTGGGCCTTCTTTAAAAGAACATAATATGAAAATATCAATTAGAATCCATTAACACTGTTTACTTTTTTCTTTAATTTCTATTTCAACAAACTCCCTTCTTTAATTTTCTGAAGTGTCATAGTGAAAATATCCAGCATAATACATACTTGTGTTAGAAATTAAGGTGCTCGCACTTCTACTGAATCTATTTATTCAGCCAGTTGATCATATCCTTTCTTCCTTCCTCAATACAGGGCTTATCTTGCAAATTGGCATCTTCTCTTCTGCAGTGAACACAATCATGCATTTTTCCAGGATAAATTTTAACTTTAAAGGTGACTGCACAATTTTTCTTTAGCTTCTGCTCCAACAAGGTGACCTGCAATATAAAGCATCGTAGTAGTTATACTAATATAGTCATATTACATGCTGCCAGTCCTCAGCTTATTCATAGCTCAGGTCCCTAAGTTATCATTTATGCCAGACACTAATAACCAAACTCCATATGGGCAAAACAAAAATTAAATTTATTTAAAGAAAAAACACCTTTGCAGTGAGAGTCAAGAAAATTTAGAATATAAAGGCAGATCTAACAATCTGTAAAGATATGGAAATAAAAAAAGTATTTCCTATGTGTGAAATATATGACAATGCTAAATACACTATGACTGAACAAAAAGCTTCTAGCAGACACACCTGTGGATGCAATTCAGTATATCCTACATGGTTTATGGGTTCCTAGAATGAACAGAAAAACTCATACAGCAGAAGATAGCTCCCAGAGCAGAGGACTTGAAAATAACATGGGGATTTTTTGTAAGTTTTGTACAGAGCTTTGTAATTTTATACTTGTAAAAAAAAAAATCTTAACAGAGGAAAAATATATGTTCCTTCTTTGACTAGGTTACATTAGCAATTCTATGTCTAGCTCAATTTTTCTGCTTATTTTTTGACACTCAAGAACTTTTGTGAGGCTGAGTTTTGACTTCTGTTTCAGGATGGAAATATAAATTTGCATAAATAAAAGAACATGAAAGTTACTAACATACCTGATAAAGAGGAATGAAGTCATACTTTTCAGCACACATGAAAAAAGTAGGGCTCAAGAGGCTGCAAATATCATCAGAATCTGTGATTAGTCCTATAAAACACTAAAACCTCTTACAGCAAAACCCAAACCTCTTCAGTTTGCTTAATGGTGAAATCCAGATTCAAATACAGCACTCCGGTTTTACAGTGAAAAGTTTTCAGATCTCATGCAATATGTAGCCATAAAAATTAACTTTACTTTCAAGCTACTGTAACCATGGCTCCTACAAGGATACTTACCTAGGTTAAATGTCTATTTGAGCCAATTTCTTAAGATACAGACTGAACATCTGAATTAATAATACTTGAAAGGTGTGCATACAATCTTGAGTTCCTTTGAACTGACTGGCAAAATCAATGCTTTAATTAGCAGACCGATATTTAAATTCTGAGAATGCCACAAAAGGGCTTTCCAAGCTTATTTAGTAGGGCATAGAAGGGAAGCTGGTCTTAAAATAATCACAATCTAATTTTCACAGAAACAGAATGGTTTGGGTTGGAAGGGACCTTAAATGTCATCTATTTCTAACCTCCTTGCTATGGGCAGGTACTTCACAGATTATCTTCATCAAAAATAAGACAACACTCCTGGGTGGTGTTCTAGCTCAGCAGCATACAGAGCAGCAACCAAACAGGAAAAGGAGCTGGGAAGCTGACTGAGGGACTACTACATGTCTGTCCAGACCTGAAATAAAGACATGGCTGCTATGACCCATTCTGACACTAGGAACAAATATTCTCATGACCACCTTCTTTGCATAATATCCTTCCTACTCTGTTGAAAATATGATAGACTAGACTATTTCAGCTGGAAGGGACCTACAACACTCATGTGGTACAACTGCCAGACCACTTCAGGTCAGACCAAAAGTTAAAGCAAGTTGTTAAAAACATAGTCCAAATGCCTTTTCAACACTGTCAGGCTTGGGGCATCAACAGCCTCTCTAGGAATCCTGTTCCAGTGTTTGTAAAGAAATGGTTCCTAATGTCCAGTTTGAACCTCCCTAGGCACAGCTTTGAAACATTTCCCAGGCAAATTATCTCTCTTCATCAGCTGACAGCCTGATTTGAAGAAGTAATGCTAGATCAAGTAGTTTAGCTACACAATACATACGTGTACCTGCTTGTATTACATCCTTGTATTTTCCTACCACAAAGAGATACACCAACCTTCAACCTGAGGTGTTTCATCAGGAAACATACACCGACACCACCCAAGCAAAACCCAACAACCCCAGATTTCTTTACACCACACTGATCCTTCAGATATTTCAGGGCAGTGTCAGCTTCTCTGGAACATATCCCTAAATGCAAATTAAGCCCTTATAGAAAACCCATTATCTAGAAATACAAAAAGGAAATGGAGAGATGCATACAAGTATCCTCATGTCATGTTACTACTATATTTTCTTTCACGTATCTCACACAAATCATTATTTCAGACAAGTATTAGACGTAATCTGGAGAAATCAGAAAGAAAAAAAGAGAAAAACTGAATGGAATGCAATAAAAGTGAAACATAAATAACATACACCAAAGGAAACCTAAAGGGAAGGAAAGCAGATGAATTATTAAACACACATAAGAGATTAAAAAGCTTAAAACCATCTGAGAATCTGGATGAATTTTTGCTTTGTAAATGTAGACAGAAAAAGTGAAAAAAAAAATCTCTAGAGAATACTACTTGTTAGATAGTCACACAATTAGATGTTAACTCTAAGTCAGTGTCTGAGATACAGTGTCTGTAAGAAAGTCAATGTAACAAACATGGTAGATGTTTTCAGAATTTACAGTGGGGCTTGAAATAACACCTTGCTGACATGCTGTATTACGAAAACACCCATTTACCCCTCAAGCAGATGTCACCATGCAGAGGCAGTAAAAAGAAAGTACTGGTGAGAGAGAGCTGGCAGTCAAGTCTTTTTGTAGCTTCTCAAGACTGTATTTTAACCCCCAGTTCCTTGCACCCCTGGGGCATGAAAGTCTATATACATTGTTGATACATCAGCCTCACAAATACCACATTATTTGCCAACACACAGAAGCAAATTAAGTGGCAAAAACCCCTTTCTTCACTGGAGCTGAAACTTGAAACACAGGAACTGCTTGTAAGAAATGCCAGGCAGAGCCCAACCCTTTCTTCCCATTGAAGCAAGCAGGGGATCGATTCCAGACTAAAAAGTTTCCATGACAACTGACCCCTTTGAGACAGGAGTCCTCTGGTAATTACTCAGTTATGTCTCCCACAACCTTCTCACCAAATACCTAAGCCCAGTGACCTTCAACATAGCTACTCCCACCAGTCCAAGAAAGATATTTGCTCCCCCAGGAAGCTGATTAGTTTGGCCTCTAATTAGTTTGACCTCTTCTCAATACTGTCTTGCCAACAGCTTCCTTCTGTGTTATTGAGCCACAAGAGCATCTCTGCTGGTGACAGGTCTGTCCTGATAAATGCTCAGATAGTGTTTCACACGGGACAGGGAGACATGATCTCTTAAGGGTCAGGGCTAAAACAACAGGAAGATTTACTCTCTAACATTAACAAGTTAAAATTAACCAACATTAAATTCAAAGCTAACTGGAGGCCACAGATCACTGCCTGAGCTGTGTTCCTCAAAGACAGCTTCATGTGTCCTTACACACACTTCACTGAGGACATGAGTGTCATTTACCATTCAAACAGTCAAAAGGCTGCAGGGCACTACCCTATGCCAGGATTTAGAAGCCAAAATATTCTAGTCTAAGTTAAAGAAAAAACCAACACTTTTGCTTGGCAAAGGCCCTTGGCATCCTGTAGAAGCCTGAGTTCACCAGTACAAGAATGTACCTGCTATATAAACAATGGCAAAACCCTTGCAATGAAGAGAAGTAGCAGTCAGTACAAGCCTATTACTCCAACTGTTCCAGCTATCATTCTTCATCATGACTTCAATGTTTCATTTTCTTCATTTGTGAGTCAAATTTTGGGAACTGTCTGTGAGCATCCCTTCTACTCACAGTTTTCTATCACCATACCTAGGACACAGCAAAAACAAAAGAATCCCAAGGTTTTACCAGCATGCTGAATAAATCAGTCCTATTCCTGTCTATAGGTGTTGTGCCACTGCTTCAAGAAGAGATGATAACTTAGACCACGCTGTCTGCCTTTGAAGCAGAGAAAGAAGCCTTAAGGTACCTTCTAGAGTCCCCAAGGAAAGAGGAAAAGAAGAGGTAATGTAATCAGTGCTATAGTTCAGGAAGACAGCAGTAAAACCTGTTTCAAAATCTACAAGAGAACTTTAAAACAAGTGTTACACTCCATTCCTAGAAGGAAATTATGAGTTAAAGAAACCAAAGGACATTCTAATATAACTGGGATAATGTGCACCCAAGGACATCTGAGTGATGAAGAAATCACCAACAGAGCTGAATACAAGTCAGCTTGTAGTCAGCTATGCTAAAATGTGGGAAGAGGTATGCAGTTACACCAGCTGCTGGACAGAACTGGAACCAAGAGAGATTCTTCAGCAATGGTGTCAGGATAACACCATTAGGAGATAATGAAGACATCCTTGATCCCTTAACTACAAGAGCACACAGTCTGCATGTAAGTGCAGGCATGTGCTTTTCCCTCTGCCTTCATTAAGCCTAGAGTTTGACTCAAGGGCTGTAGCAGCAAATAGCTCTGTTCTCTTACTGCTACATGGCTGTGCAACACCACTGGTGCTAGCAGGGGACTCCCACCTCGTTCTGTCTGAGGGCAGCATTTTTTTTCTAGGCAGCCAACACACCAAGAATTCAAATCACAGCAAACTTCATCTTAAAAGTTCTTCGCAGTGAAAAGAGGCTGCACACCAAAGCTGTGGTCAGGGCCTGGAACGCACCCGCTCCTCCCTCTTCCAGAAGTTTGCTGCCTGGACCAAGGATCAGCCTAGAGATGGTGCAGAGAGCTGCTCCATTCCCTCCGGTGACAGTGACTGTGAGGAAAGACTCACACATGGCAGCTGACAGCCCCTGTTTCCACGGGAACTGCTTTCAAGCAGAGGCTCTGCCTCTTGGCCTTGCTTGAGCTATAGATCCTGCTGTGTTGCAGCCATGCCTGTGCCTGGCCAGGGGCCTTCTTGATCCAGAACCCTGTTTGGACCATGGACCCACAGACTGACTTCCCGGCTTGGCCTTAATGCTGCCCCATCACTACAGACCTGCCTGATGATCACTGGGCTGTATCTGATACTGGGTAATGTCTCCAGACCTGCCCCTGACCCCAAGCTCTTCATTCCCAGACTGACCTCCCACCTGCCTCAGCTGACCCTGGCTGCCATCCTGGTGCCTGCCCTACCCATCCTTCTGGAGTTCCATGAGATGGGGCCCTAGCACTGCCAGATGATACACCTCTTGGCTCCCTGCTCCCTGGGGAGCCCCCAAGCCTCACTGTACCCTGAGAAGAGAGAATCCAGCATCAACCTGGGACCAGTTCCACCACATTAGGCAAGTACAATGATGCAATCAAAAATTCTGTTCTTCTTTACACACATCTTCAAGTATCAATCTGTTACACTTGGTAGGAGTGCCCTGGTGAGGCCACATCTGGAATATTGTGTCCAGTTCTGGGCCCTCAGTTCCAGAAGGGCAGAGAACTGCTTGACAGTCCAGCGCAGTGACTGAGATGATGAAGGGAATGGAATATCTCCCTTATGAGGAAAGGCTGAGGAATTTGGATCTCTTCAGCTTGGAGCAGAATGAGGGGTGACCTCATCAATGTTTATAAATATGTAAGGGGAGAGTGCCAGGAGGACGGATTCAAGCTTTTCTCAAGGGTGACTAACAACACAAGGACAAGGGGCAATGGTTATAAACTGGAGCATAGGTGGTTACATTTAAATATTAGGAAGAATTTTTTCACTGTGAGGGTGACAGAACACTGGGACAAACTGCCCAGGGAGGTTGTGGAGTCTCTTTCCCCGGAGACATTCAAAGCCCACCTGGATGCATTCCTGTGTGACCTCCTGTAGGTGACCCTGCTCGGGCAGGGCAGTTGGACTCCATGATCTTTTGAGGTCCCTTTCAACTCCTAACTTTCTGTGATTCTCTGATTCTATGACTCAAGATGAGAATTACACTTTCCCACTCACTTTTGTCACTGGTCATTTCCAAGCCATACTTCTTAAAGCAGAGGAAGCAATTAGCAGTCTATGGTGTCAACATCAGCTATGTTCAAAGCAAAATAAAAGGTCACTGATTCCATCCACTTCTAAAGAGGCCACTTTCACTTGGAGATTAGAAGCATCCAATCTGAAGGAAAAAGAAAAAAAAAGAAAAAGCAGGGGTGGGCAGGCAACAGATAGCAGCAGACATTGTGATATTTGACTCCCTGACACCTTTCTTGCTTATCTTCCTGGTATCTTGAGTTTTTATCCACTCAGCAAATTTGGACCAGTCATTAGAAGTCTTCCAGGCTTCTCATCCTGCAAAAAGTTTGGGCAGATGGCTCTGTACACATACACAGACACACAAACAGCAAACCAAACTAAAAAAAAAATAAAATTTAATGAACTGATCTACCATGTAGGTTTTTAATAGCATGAAAAGTTTCTATCCAGGCATAGTTTTGTTTTCTTTTTCCTGAGAAAGTAATATTTTTAAACATCATTGTTAACTATTCTACTGAAATTCCTGTGAGCTTTAGAAAACTCCTCTAGGTATCCATATAGGCTTTTTTCAATGACTAAACCATATAATTTGTGATACAAATCTGAAAAATATAATTACAATTACATAAACCAGTTACTTGTTACAGCAAAGCACATCATGAGACTTACTTATAAGCTAGAAAAAAAACAATGAAACATCTGATGGACTGAGGTCAGCAAAGAACATGCGAAGGGAAAATGTGGGAAGAAAGGGAAGACGGACTGTGGATAATTTTGTGAAAAAGGGAAGTACTGTAAAATTTCACTCAGTACTAAAGAGTTCCTGCATCACAAGGATGACCAGACCTTGGCACAGGATGACCTCAGCTGGAATGTGATGTGTGACCAGCAGCAGAGTTGTGATGATGCAGTCACTAGTGGATAATACAGTCTCCTCACACAGAAAGAAACTAGGTCACTCCCAGATGCTTCTGTGTGTTCTCTCAAGCCCAGCCAACAGGGAAGCCATGGTATCCCTGGGAAACTGCTGTCATCTTGCACTTATTAAATGCCTTTGGCACTCCCGCTCCTCACACACAGTATATATCTCAGTTATCATGGTGAAAAAAAACAGGTCAGTTTGACCTAAAGCAGAACAAAGTATGTTGCAAGGATTTACTTTTTTCACTGTGCTTGATCATTTCTTTGAAAAAATGGTGACAGGCACAGGATGCATGTGTTTGGAAAGGCACATGCAATATTGCCCAGCCTTTGGATGAGTACCTGTGAGAAAGGCTACGTATTGCTTTTAAAGTGAACCCTCCCAAGCCCACATGGAAGAACAGGTTCTTTCCCACTCAGACCAGTCAGATAAGACACTACAATCCATTAATCTTAATGTGCTCTCTGAAAAACCATTCTCATAGCTTCTCAGCACACAATGAAGTATGGAAAAATCCAAGTGCTTTCCTCTCAATAAGTACTGTTGCTCCAGTTCAGCAACACCTTGAACCAATCAAAGACAAACATAGCCTTCTTCATTAAAACTCTGCTGCCTGAAAACTCCCAGTTCTCCTGCTGCCTAGAGAAATGGAAAGACCAATTCTCTTCTTCCCTTAACCATTGCAGTATTAGCAGCACAGGTAGAGGGAAAGAAGGCACTACAAAAAGAAGTGTGACATGGTATGAATCACAGGGGGAAATTATAGGAAGTAGAGTAGTGTGGAGAAGTACCAGTGGATCAGACATGGGGTTCTTTTGGGTGAGTGGACTCTTACTGTAATAAAGTGCCATACCAGCAATTTGCCAGTACCCTGCAGAGTATGGAAGGCACACATCCAGTCTCCTGTTGAGAATGATTATGTTTGGTCACAAGACAAACTCCAATCATAGAGTAGAACGGGGGATGTCAAATCCTCAGGAAAGACAGTGGAAATGAGCAGGCTATGGACCAACTCATTGTCCCAATGTATCAGAAAACCCTTCACAAAGGTAGTATCTTTATCTTGCAGTCACCAAGTACCTTTCAACTCCACAGACAGACCTCAGCCACACTGCAACTGTCTGATGACATCTGATTTACCTCATAGCCTGGGAGTATTAAAGACCCCATCTCTCAAAACCAGGACACTACAGAATAAGGTGGAGATTGGAACTGCAGGTTAGTCACAGCCCTCTATGAATATTTGTAATGTATACTTAAAATGGAGTACCTTGCAGCATACCCAGTCACTGAAAGATGTTGCTGCATTTTGAAATTTAACTTCTCTATGGCACTGAAAGTGACAGAAAAAGGTTTGTGGGGAGGGAGGAGGAAATCATATTCAATACCCTATGCGTGCATATGAATCACTCATATGCACATATTCAATTCATATATGTACATATTCAATATCATATTAAAAATATATTACATTCATTCATGTGTCTGATGAAGAAATATTTTAAATCCCAGCATGTAATTTAGGGTGAATTCCTGTTTATTTTAAAAGGTCTTCAAAAACAGAATATACGCTTCTGGTTTAGAACACAGTATTTTTTTTAAAGCCACCTCACATTGCTGGGGAAATTATATCACATCTGCATTGTGTTTTCAGTATTCTATGAATTCTATATGTGCAGTTACTATTTCTGTAAGCAGCAAAGGATGAAAGAAGCATGCTGAACTCTGCAACACTTCACAGCAATGTTCCTTCATGTTTATGGAAATTATCACTCAAACTGCCCTGGTAATAGTTTCCTCTCATGTATGGGAAAAACTGTTCTGACATAAGGCCAAAAATCATAAAAAGTGGGATTTCATGGAGAAGAAAAGATTTCTTACATGTATCCATTAGCTGGAAGCATATCAGTCATGTGTCTGGTGTTTGGGAGTTGGGAGTTGCCATCCAAATATATCATGAATCACAATCACAGCTTTGCCTGTGCTGGCAGGTGGTTTGCAAACATACGCCTTGATGTGCTCAATTTGTATTTCCTGGCCACGGCCTCCATAGTCAAACCTGTCTCCAATATCACATGGGCAGGGCCTCGACTCATCTGCCATCTAGGAATCTGCAGGAAAGCAAAAAGGACAAATAGTAATACCAGTTGTTTGCAGGAACAAATGTGATTATGGGTCATAATCTTCATGCAGTACTCTCCAGATACCTGCTAATACCCACTTGATACTACACGTTTTGGAAGTGAAAGCTCCAGGTGTTTATTTTTGGTTCTTGACACTAGCCTTCTCTTGCTCCATAATTATTAGTTTATTCCAGGTTTGTAAGCATAACCCAAGAGTGTGATAAGGCCAGAAGAATGAGTTCTGCCAGTTCACTATTCCCACTTTGTGCCTGAGCAATCCAGCATGTGATAAGTATATTTTCATGTGATGTCCCCACACTGTGCGTCATAACCATTCCTCTCATGTGGTCTTACAGCTTCTGCTCACAGGCTGGCACCCGGTGACCTCTTGCTGTTCGTCCTATGAGACCCCACTGTCAGCATGCTGCTTTTCTGACTACTTTTTCCCTTCAAGTTTTCATTGTGCTTCTCCCCTTTTCTTTCCTCTATAGGGAATTCAAGACTGCTGCTACCTACATGCACTTCCCTGGCCCCTTTTAAGCCCTGTTGTGTGCAGCCTTTTCTCAGGGAATCCATCATTAACTGGCATCTCTAAAAGTTCTAATAAATCAGCTCAAAGAAGAGAAATCAGCAAAGGGTTCTCTCTCACAGTTACACACTATGTAACCTGCACTGAGACAGGTCAGAGAAATACAGAGACTTACACCAGTGTTGTGCATAACATACCTTCATGCATCATGGACATGTAATCTCTCTAGAAGCTTCATTTTTAAAGGAGGTTTACATCCTAAAGGACAAACTGGAAACTACTTAATTTCTCCTCAAGTGAAGAAAGGTTTCCAAAGAGTTTATGACCTAGGAGGTCTTCTCAGTAGAATCTCTCAAGCTTGGTTTAATTTCTTGTTCCTTTCAACAGGAGGTAAGGCACTACAGCATCTTTTCAAACCTAACTAACTTTTGGTGGCCCCTACTCTTCCACCTCCACCAAGCAATAGGTGGTTGTACACAGATCCTTTTTTTACCCTAATTCTGGGAAGTTGTTTATCCTACCTCTGTCACTACTCTTAGCTGATCAAAATGGCACTGTTTGCTTGCTAGCAGGAGGTAGTCTGTCTTCCCATTTAAATGCAGTCACTGGAACCATATTCCTTGGTCTCTCAGGTCCCATTACTAATGTGAAATGCAGCATACTGGCTATAAAAATCAAATGCACTCCTCAGTGCTTCACTATTTTTGTTAGAAATATATATTAAACATCTGTCCGCATCAAGATTGTTAAACAAATTCAAAAATACATCAAATAAGATCTTAATACACTTCCACTACTCCGTCTCCTCTTCAGTTTCTCTGCCACAAATGTATGTAACTTGGCAAATGATATTAAAAGCAAAGCAAGAAAACACAGTGACCAACAAAACAAATTACTCTAAATCCTGCCTCTTTACACCAATTATGCTCTTTTCACAGGACTATGCACTCTGGGTTGATACATGGAGAGGCTCTGAGTACTGACAACTGACCCCTTTAGGGACATCTCTCAGCACTTCCTTTTTCTTGAACAAAGCCCATCTCCTGACCTTCTGCAATCAACCACCACATAATGTCCAAAAATGCAACAGGAATTTAACTTGTCGGTTTTACTGCAGCTTTGCCAGCATTGCAATGATGCAGAAGTACCTTTTCCAAATTTTAGGCTAAGCAAAGGCACGAGACTCCAAATTCAACAGACTTAGGACAACTGTCCTACCAAAGTACTTGCTGACTGTCCTCCTTTATGAGCGGCTCATCTGAGCAGCAAGCTGACACAAATTTGTTTAAGTAAAAGACTTTTTTCTTTTAAAATAAACAAGTTTTGAAATAGGTGTTTAAACACCTATTGTTTAGGTGAAATAGGTGTTTAAACACAAGCTGTGTTTAAACAAAAATAAAAATATTGCCAAGGTTTAATATACAAAAAACAAGATTCTGCATCTTTAAGCTTTTTTTTAAAACATATTGACTTGAAGAATATTTACACATTATTTACAGAAAGGGGTAAACCATCTTGTACTGTTGCGGATAACCCTATGAACATGCCAAAATTCATAGCATAACCTTTCTTTGAACTTAGTGAATGTTGGTAAAAATGCTAACTAAACTGACATGAATGCAGATTTTGAAAAACTGTGTATGAATAGTTCACAGAAGGGATTAGTAGACATGTTGAGCAGACTGTGAACTAAACATTTTTTTCTCCCTTGGACCCCATAGAATTTGTATGGAACAGCTAAAATATGTCTAACTAAAAATTGCAGGAACCCAGGATTTTAAAAGTTGCTTATTAATTGAATGCTAATTTTCACCCACTAATCAATCACCACAAATATAATGAGCAGAAGGTTGTTAATTTAGGAATCTGATTATATTTCTATGTAGATCAGTTTTTTGCACTTGCAGGTGAGATCAGCTCTTTGCTTTTGTGAAACTTCAAATGAAGTACAGTTCAAACATGCCTGCAGCTAAGACACATGAAGGCTTTAACATATCAACTGCTCGAGTTTGGTCTCCACCTAAGAAATCAGCCACATTGCAATTTCTTTCAAAGCCTTATGAAGTATGAATTTCATCAAGACTTTAAAATACCTTTTTTTTTTCAAAAAAATTTTTCACTATACATAACAGTCTCACAGTTTTAGACACTTTGTCACATTTGATCAAGCCCACACAAGACATATTTACAGCCCAGATATGGCATTTCCATTGCCTTGTTCTACCCTTCCCAGAATCGTTTCCACCCAAGCCTCTACTGTAACAGAGGCTTCACCTTTTAATGAGCACTGGTAGTGCTTGGATGGCAAAAGTTCAGATTTACTAGTTGCTATTCTTCAAATGATATTACTTCAGTAATAAATATTTAGGTTGCTGCAGGTGCATCCCCTGTCAATGAGTTTTAGTTCCCCTAATGTCATTTTGCACTATTTGTCCAGTCAAGTTTAAGTTAGAGCAAATTCCAAGGAGCTGAACTCAACATTTTGAAACTACTATAGTTTATCACGGTTAAAATTCCCTTAACCAGCATAACTCAGTGCACCTCTATTTATATTCATGTGTATAAGACAGCAGATCTTACTCATGTTGAGCAAGCGTAAATGGAATACCCCCAGGGTACAATTCAAATCATACTCTATCCAACTCATTGGCTTATCAAGTTCTAATGCTATCCCAAGGCAAAAACTTTGCCACGTACGGCAGATAAAATGATAAATATTCCTTTGAGTCAAATAAAATGCAGGCTGTGACAATGTTCTATCACAACCTGGGCTCCCTCTGATTAACTCCAGAGTCCTAAGGAGGAGGAGATACTCCACCTTTTATCACAATCCAGTGCCTTGCTGCATGCACTGCATGCACACAGCACTTTGAATGGAGTTCTGGAAAGCCAGCTCTGATCGTCATCTGCATCCACCACCACAGAGGTCGACTGTAGAAAAAATCCACGGAGGCTTAAGGGCAACACGTAGTCACCAATATGGTTAAAGTGAAGTCGTTTATTAACAGTTCACACTCGCTTTATATAGAACCCTTGTTTATATAATGATATCTTGCAGGTGGCTATATCTTGGCCACAAATCCTGTTCTCACAGAACTTCTGCTGGCTTACCTCATTACTCTGCTATTCTACTTTTTCTGCTGCCAGCTCCCTTATCTTTTCCCATAGCTCATCTTTCAGTAACCTTGAAACTAGGTCTCAGGGCCCTTAGCTTACTCTTAGCTAAAGCTAAATAGTCAGGATTGCTCACATCTGTTTTCTTCCAGACAGTTTCCCAACAGTTGACTAACCAGGATGGAGAACTTAGGAACCTGGAAATTCATCAGGGGCGCCAGAAACCGTGGCACCTGTGGCCACATGAACAGCAGGAGGTCCTGGATCCCCAGCAGGGCTGGGAGCACTCTAAGTGCATTCACAGAACAGTATGGGCAGGTTTTCACACCCCTCCTGTAAAAGCTGTTTGCACAGCCTGCAGCATCATCCCACTCCTGCTATCCTACAGCTACAACACCCACTCCTTAGCTTCATCTAAGGAGGCTCCCCACGGAATGTTTATTTTGAAGAAGCTGCCTACTATTTGGAAAACAAACAGGAAAAAGCTGCTGCATGTGCAATGAATGTTTCTAGCCTGCTTCAAACAGGTTTTTCACACCAACAAGGCAACTGGCATTTCCCACTACAGGACAAGCTACAGCAGACACACTGCTTCCCCAGCTCCCTCAAATTTACATTTTGCTGATTAGCAGAAGCTTCAATGTGCTTGCTCCCCACCTCCTACAAAAGTGGTGTTATATATGTATGGTGCAGCCTTCACAAACCCCCAGCAACTGGAGGATTTTTCTGAGGCCATGAAGGCACAAAGGGAGAGGAGGGGTATCAAGGGCCTGGTGCTTTCCTTGGGGTTACGCAGGAATGCTGCAAGATCAGGACCTGGACATTTGGCTATACAAGATACAGGTAGTATCTTTCCACAGTTTTCATGCCTGAGTTACTTCCACAGCCAGAAGGGTCTGGTTGTGTTTTTGTTCATGTTGATGAAGGAATACTACGAGTGCCATTCTTGACATTGCCAAGGGAATACCTGAAGGCTGCCATCTAACAATCATTCCTCCGTAACTCTTTGACACAACCAAATGTTTGTTTCTCATGTGGGAAATTCTGCTCAGAACAGCAGTATGTCAGAGACAAATTCTTTGTAGTAAATAAAAGAAGTCTGTGTGCAAAACCAGGGTATTGCTATGTTAGCACCTACAACTAGCAATCACTGTACTAAATAAATCCAGAAGTTTCTCAGATAGGTCAGGATGAAGTCATGCTTGCTACCGTGGGCAAATGGATAAAAAAATGTCCTTATTATTGCTGTCACAATGCAAAATAATAGAGCAAACACAAATTAAGATAAATTCAATCAACTTTTAATGCCTAATCATTCTTTAGTCCAACTTCAATTTCACAAACTTTTGTAAGTGTTGTAAAAAAATAATTAAGAACTATAAATTAAATTAGCCTATTTTTTGTGACAATTTAAAAAAACACTTGGTTTTCCTTCTACAGGTTTCTTGTCTAAATTTAATTAATTCCAATAGTGAACTTGAAGCCTAGTGTTACTTTATGCTTTTGTCAAACAAACATTTTGATCCAATCCAGCATATCCTTTCTAGCTTCTTCAATATAAGGTTTATCATCAGGCTTCATATCTTCTGGCTTCAACTGTGCAAACCCATGGACTTGTCCAGGATAAACTTTAATTTTATATTCAACTTTACAGTACTGTTTCAATTTCTCCTCCAGTAAGGTAATCTGCAAAAGAAAGCATTCTTCTATTATTTTGTAGCTTTGCCATTCTTGCCTTTTCTCATATCACTCCATCTTTGTCTTTTCTTGACCGTCACACTTGACAGTCAACTTCTGTTGCTCAACAGGTGAGAAAACACCTCCAGAATATGAGACTGAAACTTTTTTTTAACATATGGATAAGCCCAAGAACCTCAATAGTTACTGCAGAGATGATTTCATAAAACTCATTGCTGTAAAGAGACTTCTTTTCAGAGACTTAGGTTGGTAAACTCATTTAAAGCTTTGAAATTGAGAGAACATATGTTTGGTTCATATCCATTGGATCTCCCTGCCCAAATTCACAATCTGATTGTCTAGTCACTCAGAGACCATTGAATGGTCTGTATTGCATTTCTCACCTTGAAAAAGCAGCTTTGAAAAACCTAAGTAAGATATGGGGGAAGTTGAAATGTAAGTAGAATAATCCAACCTGTCTGATTTTTTGTATTTGAAAATGGTTTCTAACAAGGTATGATTTCTGCATTGGATAAAAGAACTATGGAAAAAGAAAAAGCATTATCAGTACAACAGCTTACCTGATCATAAGATATAGTGTGGTCTTTCTCACCAAAAATGAAAAACGTGGGGTTTAGTAAATTGTATCTTTCCTCAGAGTCCCTAATTATTCCTACAATGTATTTAAAAAACAGTCTGTTAGGGAAGTCAACATTCTTGCAATAAAAATGGCAAACAAAAAGAAAATATTTCTATTTAGGTTTACCCATTAAATAATTTTTTTTAGATCAAGACAGTTTCTATTCACAAGCAAAAAAAAAAAACATTATGAAAATAAATTTGTGCACTCTCCAAGCACTAAAAAGAAGACTTAAAAATTTCTGTGCAAAACAAAATTTTTTTTTCTGTTTTCCACCATTCTTAAATTTTTATATCACTACAGCACATTGCTGAAACAATGATAATTAAAATCTGCAACTCACCTTTGAGTTGAGTGTTTACAGAAGCTGTTACAAAGTGATAACTAGATTTACAAATTAAACATAGCTGTGTGAGCCCAGGTAAGTTTTCACATGTTCTACACTACCATAGTGAGACACCCCAGCGGCTAATTGAGGATTTTTCAGCATCAAGTGATGTACTGCCATTCCACCCCAGGAAAACCCAACGATACCAATCTTCTTTGCACCGCATTGTTCCTTTAGATACTTCAAGACAACATCAGCTTCCCTAAGACATATAAACAAAAGCAAACTAAGGAATCTATTGCAGAGTCAACACTTGAAAATTTAAGAAGTTAAAAGAGATACATGACTTTTTTTTCTGAGTCTGCACTCCCTATCATTTAAAATAGCAAATACTTAAAAATCACATCTCAGCCCGGAGTAGTGACTTCAGATCTTAAATGGGAGTTAACATCTCTGGTCCTATTTAAGGAAGTATAGGTGTACATACTTTAATACTTACCTGAATTATGACCTGCTCCTTTGTTTTCAAAAGAAGCAAATTTTTAATTGAATCACTTTGTCTAGGACAGGGCAACTAAAGACAAGACATATCTGCAAGTAGAACAACATCTTGCATTATGAAATGTAGGAATAGGAAACCTTCACTGTGCTATTTCTACAGAGTCCACGTATTTAGATAAAGATTTATTTTTACTATGTCATTCTTGTTGGATGAGTTGCATGACTAAAATATCCTACCAAGCCAACATGCAATAATACTATACTAAAGCAGCAATTACTCAAAATTAAAATGTCAGTAATGTTTAAAAATAAAAAGCAGGTATTGCATGAGGTATTGCATACAAAAAATATGCATATTGTTTTTAATATAGGGCAGAGCAGGTAAAATTCTTTTTAATTGCTAACCTCTTATGTATCAATAGTTTTATCTTTTTTATTATTTACAGAGTCTTAAATTAATTTTAAATGCAGAGAGTATATAGTAATACCTATGTTTTCAAATATTATGCATATTAGTATGGTCATCACATTCTTGTTTAGGCTGACAAAAAAGCAGTACAAAATGACATGATCAGGAGATTGTGTCCTAGGCCTGTAGCGTGTGCACTGTGAATGGAAGAGGTATCTTGCATTTGATTTATTTGGAAGGGTACTAAGATATGGGTGCATTGCATTCTTTAAGCTCTGAAAGAGCAATGGATTTGACCTTGAGGACAGCTACAAGTGAATCCTCAAAATACAGCACAGGCCTGTCCCTGAGGTCTTAATTGTTTAAGGCAGTGCCCACATATCTGCTCACTCTTTGGAGTGGGATTTTTTTACAGGTGTTAGTCATTTGTCTTTTGTAAAAAATCAGTCACAGCTTCTTGCAACCATACAGTCGAAATCTTTGCTGAGAGATGGGCTGGGAGCTGTTGAAAGGATCAGAAAAATACTTGTGCTTTACAAGACAATAGCTGAGTAATAGGGTGTTTATGCCTCGCTTCTGAAGTTTGAGGCTGTGGTGAGAGATGCTGAAGAAAGAGTAATGCTTCCCATAATTCAGGGAAGCCTTGTTAACAGGTACTGCTTGGCTCTACAGAGAGTGTGCCTTGTATTTCACATTGAGAGAAGCAGTTTAGCTGATCAGATGTATCTTAAGTTTGGAGCAGTCCTGCAAATTTTGACCTAGTGCTGCTCAGGACAGTATCATCCTCTCCTATAATCATCTACAAGGCAGAAAGCAAGATGGACAAGTGACAACTGGCAGAGAAGACAAGCAGATGTGGAAGCTTTGCTCCCTTGTCTTTGGGAACTGGAGGCAGAACCAACATTTGTGGGTGAGAGTACTGGGTGTTCCATAGCCTGTGTGTGAAACACTGATTATGAGCCTGAGCAGACAGTGTGACATAGTTAGAAAAGGGCCCAGGAAACCAAGATGGGGAAAATAAGCATGTTGATGGACAGATCAGATGATCCTTTCCAAATGCCAGCCAATCAAGTGCCCAGAGTCATAGAAAAAAACCACCCAATATAAGCAATTGTGTGTGTGCAGCCAGCGTGTTTTGCTGTGAGATGCCACTTTTGATATTTCATATGGATTTCCCTCATTTGCTGCATGCTTTTTAAAGCTCTAGTATAATTATGAATCTTACTTGTCTACTTTCATAGGATCATGGTCTCTCAACCAGTCAGCAAAGTCAGCCCAGTGATCAGTACTCTTCCATGGTTCTGTCCCCTTGAAGAAATCTGGGCAGATGGTCCTGTGTGAGACATGGAATCAAGTCAACTTCCCAGTCCAGGTGGGAAGAATCTGTGGGTGTCTACATGTCTCCTAATGATTTTTCTACTCCATAGTACACATCTACACAGTTATTATATGAATCATATTCTACTCATCTTGTTCTATCTATCATCAGAGCTAAAAGTATATGTCTTTCTATGGAAAAAAAAAACCAACAAAGAGAACCAACAACACAAGATTTCATCATTTCCTTAAACACACTTAGTACAAAAGTAAAGGGATTAAGCAACCCCCCTGCTTCTACATAAACACATATATATCATACTAGTAAAAGCTAAAGAAAACGTTCAAAAGGTTTGGTTCCCAACAGCTTGTACAACTTTTTAAATAGACATGAACATTTATCCTTTAATAACACTTGCACATAAGCACAAACACTACCAGTTTATGACTTTCCTTGTGGCTTTGCACTCAAGCAGCCATTTTTAATGGGTCAGTTTTAGTAGCTGTGGTGCCTTCATGGGAACATTTTGCCCCTTTGTGTTCTTATTTGCACACACCAAAATAGTATGGTTGCCCTATGTCTATGGAAGTCCCCATATGCCATGCTTAGCTTTGGGCCTTGTGATCTATCCATACATTTAAGAGGAAGAAAGAAAAACAGTGGCTTACGTGTATCCATGACTAGCAATCAAATCGACTATGTATCTTATGTCTGGAAACAGCCATCCAAATACATCATGAACCACAATCACAGCTTTGTCTGTGAAAAAAGATGGTGTACAAACATATGCCTTTATGTGCTCAATTTGTATTTCATGTCCAAGGCATCCATATTGTGACCTTCTTCCAGTATGATACAGGAAAGGATCAGCCATTTGGAAACCTAAAAAAAGGTGGGGAAAGGAGAGCAAGAAATTCAAAATAGTTTGTTAGCATGCATTTATAAGAGCAAATAAAAGCAAATATGGTTTGCAGAAAGCAGTTCAATAACTTTTGTAAGCAATATTACCATCCTTGTCTGAAAAGAGAAAGGAGACAAAAGCAAAAGCAATGTCTAGTGCACAATGTCTTAGTCCATTGTGTGTTATTAAGCAGAGAGTGAAGAGATACTGTTGCGGGAAGAGAAGGAGCACATTTGTGTGTTGTGGGAAGAGCCTTTCTTGCTCCTGAGACTCGATGAGCTGCTGGCCTCTCCATTGCCACACACAAGAGTGAGCCGAGTGAGCTCCCTCTCTGGGGGTGTGTGTCCCACCTTTATTGGCCCCCTGGTAATAGGGGGCCTGTCTTAACCAGGCACAGGTGGACTCACACCCACTCTTTGGCAACTTGAGGCACCTGGTTTGTCTTGTTTCTCTACAAGATACACCAAAAACAAAGTTAAAAAATTAGAAAAGTCTTGCTCATGTAGATCCTGACTCATTTCACAATTGTTTAGCTCCCATGCAATCCTGTCAGCACTAGTGTGAAGCAGCTTCACATGTCACTCTATCCCCAGGCACAGGGCCATCACAGGTGTCTTCATGGGGCATCCTATGCTGGTTTTTCTGTATTATGTGATGGGTGAGCATTCAGCTGTTACAGAAAAGCACAGTGTTTGTTCAGTGCTTCCCTGAGTGCTGGCACCTGCTAACTGATCTGTGCTTTTGGTAGCAGCATCACAGCAGTTCTGGGAGGAAATGCATGGTGTGCAGTTGGTGAAGGACTGCAGTATGGATTTATAAATTAGATTTCAATGCCTTAAGCCTGTGTGGCCTTGAAAGAGATGAGAGAAAACAAGCAGAGTTGCAAATCTCATTCAAAATATGTGCGAGTATTTGGTTTTGGCCTTTCTCCAAAAAGAGCAATTACAGACAATGAGCCAATAGATGTTTTTAAGAGATTAAAGGAAAAAAGTTGTTCTGACTTTCTGTGTCAGGAGCTTGGAATGGACGCTGTGCAAAAAGTAGAATGTGATCCTGTAATTAAAAGCAGTGTTATAATGCACCTATACAAAGAATTCAATTAAGTCTCTGGGGGCAGTGTTAATAGTAGCATTTCCTAGCCACATTCTGACTTTGAAACTGTCCTTGCAGATGCAGCACATGCACCTACATATACATTATGAATGTTTACACCTCACTGTTTCTACACAGCCCATCATTTCTGTTTGCATTGGACATGTACTACAGAAAACTATCTAGTCCTCATGGAAATTCAGCAAATTCTGGTAAAAATTTATACCTTCCTGAGGCCTCCATTAACCACAGCAGCGGAGAGTTAAAGTTTCACTAAGTAATGATAAATTCTGCCTAGGCTATAGGAACACATTTGGAACCATGGTTCACACAGACCTGAAGAAGAGACAGTCGATGGCACAGAGACTCGCCGCTTGCTTGCACCTTGCACCACACTTCCCAGCTGGCGTGATTACCACAGGCTTAGTAACAGCATCCAAATTTTATATGCATTTAGACGGCCTTTTACCCAAGATAACTAGCCTTGCCAATGTATCAATGAGATACATTGAGTCAATGAGAGAGACTGTTCTTCCTCATCCTCTCCCAACCCTGAGGCTGCTGTGACCAGATCTGGCAGGGCCAGTGCTGCACTTGAGAAACTGTGCTTGATTGCCACTGTAAACCCTGGCTGATAAAGTGTGGTGTAGAAATACAGGAACTGGCCCAGAATGTGGCCTTACTGCTAGAATCAAGCTGCTTCAGAAATAGCATAGGTGGATGATCTCATGTGGTGAAGAATTCCCCGTGCTGATAACACTGTGAGCTGATTACATTTGTTAGTTGTTCTTAGTTGTTCTCCCACCTTTCTTTACATCCCAATGTCAGAGCTGATGCTAGGAGGCATAAAGGTGCCTGATCTTCCAAACGAAAACCTCCATTGTTTTGACATTGTATGAAAGTGGAAGCTGTAACGTGTGTGGGAGAATATCTCCTGGTTTAAACCCCCAATAATAGGCCTGAACAAGCTTGAGAGATGTCTGTTCATGCCAAAGAATTTCTTCCTCTTTTTATTGATTTATTTATTTATTTATATTTTTTTTTTTTTTTTAGGCAAAGATGAATAAGCTTGTTGAAGTGTAAGAGACTGCCTGGAGAATTCACAGGCAGTCTCAGTGACAATGGACACCACTGCCTTCTGAGATGGCAGTCACAATCTTACCTCACTAAGGTAATTTTTCAGAAGGGCACAACCTACAGTGTCCCCTTCAAGAAAGTAGTCTTTAGGAGGCATTAAGCTTTGCAATAGTTGTGAAACAGCCTCCTGCCTATCTTTCAGTTGCTTCCCAGAAATTATTTCTTTGGCCTGTCTTGATTTATACCAAGCCAGCTGGCTATCCTCCAGGCATCAGGCTGTGGAGAATGTTAGTAAATAGTCAGCCACACCTGGACTGCTTAGAAATCTGTGATGGGATCCTGTTCAGCCAGAAGCTTTATTCATTCCCGCCCACTTTGACACATGCAGCATGGTGTGCTGAAGCAACAAGCTGGGATATCTCCTACCTATCCTGTCTCACCTCATTCCCTTTTCCCTCCAAGTTCAGCCACTACACTTTTCCTTTTCCTGCTTTCCCCATGGCACGGTTCCAAGCAGGCAGTATCTCACCTTTACACCCCGCTCCTCATCCCTCTGCTCCAGCACAGAGGAGATGCAGGGCCTGACACAAAGCTAGGAACAGGGAATAAACCAATTCCTGCTCACAGGGAAAAGAGTGTTATCCATCCTTCTCCTTGTTAAGAGAAGGCCTTCTTATAGATTCTCCTTCTCATCAGTGGTTCTGCTCTTCATAGGGTGTCTTGGGTGTCTCAATACCATTCAGCTTTTGTGCAAGTAACAAAAAACCTGATGAGAATTATTTACTATTATCACAAGGCAAAGGTGGTCTCCTTTGTGTGGTAGGACAAACACAAACTGCTATATTTTTAGGGAGGAACAAATCACATGTTTAAATCCTGATGAGTCAGTTCTTATTAGGGAAAAAGAAATCCCTACCTGGGTGGCTGAAAATCTTCAAAAAAATAATTAGGTAAAACGGGGGCAAAGATATACTAAGGATAATCCTCACGTCTCAGAAAGGAAGTATAAGCATGTTATCTCAAAGTGCTGTGATGTTTGGCAGGAACTTGGACTAGTGATGTCAATAGGTGACATCTCTGCCATTTCCCTGTGTCCAGTGGTAACACCTTAAACTCAAGCAACAAATTTTTTTCAATGGTAAGTGCTCCAATGGACAAAAAAAGGAAAAGAATAGGAATTAATTTCCATAGAGACAAAATAAATTCTTATGGTCCTTTAATATGATCTTGCTGCTGATGGACATAAAATGGTTATCATTGTCCTCAGAACTATTGCTGTGCCACAGCTTGCAATAAGCACTCAAAATGAAACTCAGGCATGCCCAAAGTTCACACTCTTTATCTTAACCTTATTCACTCCCAAATACTTGTCTTTGTGCATTTTTTTACTGAAACCAAAATACAAGTCTCTCCTTAAAGGAGTGGGTTTTGCTGAATGTTTCATACCTTTTCAAAGAGCTATATCTAATTGCTCATCAATTTCAAATTTGTCCCTTTCAGCACAGTTAAAAGTAGTTACCCTTTCTCTGCTGTCACCTCAGTCCTTGTGGACTAGTTTGCCATCACATACCTGGAGTACAGGATCCTGTTTTATCCCGGCTCACTGCTGCTTCTCAGAGATGTATCAGCTAGATTTCTCTAAACAGAAAAAGAAGTAGATCAGTTCTGCTAACAGTTTTGCTCTTGCTGTTGTCCATCCAGTTTTCAGGTGCTCTTTAACTCTTCTGCAGACTTTGGGATTGGGAGGTGAGGAGGAGAGGCTTAGCACAGGAGTCATCCCGGCCAGAAAGGGTGGGGACAGATAATGTGGAGAGGCAGGGTGCAGCAGGCTCCTCATCAGTTACCTTTCACTCCACCTTTTTTCCTTTATTTATTAATTATTTAAGGAGTTCAGAAAGCAAGATGTGCACAAATACAATATTGCACTTATCTTTTTTAATCTGTCTGATTATGTATGATTCCTAATTAAACAGTATAGACAAGCTGAAACAAGGTTTCTGAGTGTTATCAGCACCCTTCAGCACACTTCCCACTTTCTGGGAACACTTCCTTTCAAGACCTGTACACCACAAAGCAGATGATGTGTGTGTTGCAGTCACTTAAGACCCTGTAGAATCTTTGCACCTCAACATTTATAGCTCAGATATTTAGACTCAGTGGTGCATTTGCTGATGCATTGTTCAGTTCAGAGATGCATTTGCTCATGCATCATTTAATTCAGCAATGCATATAGTGTATTAATGCACTTTTATTGTCCAGTTTGTACCAAATTTAGATTAATCTGGCCTGGCAAACTTGCAGCACAAAAAATTATGGAAGTTTCCCTAGCATACAGATCAAACATATTACAACCACACCCACAAGTATTCCCAACAAGTCCAAAAGTGTTTCAGAATATTTTTGGTTGGACTTGCTTTCAACAAGTTAGAAACATTTGAGTCTGGGCTGGTTGTTATTGATGGTGGCTCGTTGAAATTTTCCATTCCTATTTCCATAACAGACCTTGTAAGCAAGGAACAGTGGCTTAGCCCCTCAGACTCAGGTCTACCGTAGCTTTCATTTTCTCTGTGGTTTGTGTATATGTGCATTGGGGGGGGGGGAGTGGAGAGGAAAGAGAAAGACAGGAATGGAAAAGAAGGAATGAGAGATGAAAGAGTTCAAAGAAAATTACAGTAATTTCAAGTCAAAGATGAATAGCAAAAATTTGATCCTAATTGTATATAAGAAATAAATCCCACAGTCACTCTGTAGATCCTCAGCAGCACTCTGTGTGGTGCGGACCACTGGATGTGGTCATGGTGCTGACTATATAAAATAGGTGATGGTTGGATTCATTCATTCACCATACTTCAGACATTTACAGTGAGGATGTTGGATGTCAACATGTCAGCAAGATTTCTACACTCCCACAGCTGCCATTGAGATTTAGAGTATGATTCACACTCTCTGGGTGTCTTCTTTAGAATGAAATGGATAGTCCCCTAGATGCCACCAACTGTGCTGACCACAGAGTTTAGTGGTGGCCTCCCCACCTAGTGCAGGTGTATGCTGCTGTGCTGAGTGTGTCATCACTCAGGCAAGATCAGTCCCACCTCTGTGTGCTGTGGGAGCCACGTACAACTCAAAATTAAGGTTTGTCATGACCAGAAAGAGGGTGTCTGTCCTGTCATACCTGTCAGTAGCTTTGCACATCAGGATTGTACAAGAAATCATTAGAAAGATTGTTTGTGTTGCAAGGGAGGGAGTGGGGAGATTCAGTGAAAAGATCTGGTTTATGCTTTGATACTGGTGGCATCTTTCTTGAGCTCGTCTAACCCTACCTGGATGGGCAGGCTTTACTCAGATCCAGAAGGCTGAAGTACTGTCTTACTACCCAGACATGGGTTGGTCCGAGCTGCAGTTCCCTGTGGAACAAATTGGGATAGCAGAAGCAGACAACTGATCCCACAGGCATCTCATGACTGTAAATCCTGTCTTCTTGCCCAGCATCTCTAATTGAGGGTGTTTAGGGTGAAAGAAGAGCAAAGTACTCACTCTGCCATAATGCAAGCCTTTGCCTGCACATTGTGATTATGTTTGACCTGTAAACCCTAAATCATTTAGATTTCACATACTTGAAGAGACTGTGTCTTTCCCTGTCATATATAATCACCACCTTTGTAAGTAATGGACTCATGATTATGGAGTTCATTGCACCCATGCATTTCCTACCGTCTCAAGCAACTTATATACTTAAGCTTGTTTTGAGTATTTAATTATATTATTTCATATATATTTTATATAATTAAGCCTGCTGCTCTGTTTTTAGGGTTTCCAAGAAAAATATGGCAGATGAGGGTTGGAATGAGCACAACAGGTTCACTTGTTCAAACAGATCATGGTCAAGCTTCTCCTTCACCTGAAACACACACTGTTTTTTGTTTGGTGGTTTGTTGCTGGTTTTTTTTCCCTGAAGTTTTGCACCAGTACTCATCCAATTGTTCCTGATGATTTTTAAGAAATGGGCATGGAATAAAACCCCAAAGTAAATCCTCGTGGTTGTTGGCTGTATTTTTAGCTGTATGTTAACACAGGAAACAAGATCCTAGGACATGCAAGCCTACTGTCCCCAGGCAAAATGGAAAGATATTCTTTCCCAGACAACTATTGATAGATAAAACCCCAGAAAGGAAAGTATTCTGCTGGCATCTAGTGCAAAAGTCAAAGAATCCAATGGAGAGGTCAATGGACAGGCTTAAATGTGATCCATTTGCCATCACTTGGTACGGTATCCGGAGTGCTGCTGGTAGCAACAGACTTGTCAGAAAGCTGAAGTAATTACAGATGATATATTTGTGTCATGAAAAACCTGTTCAAAGTGCCCGTGCTGGTGTATGCTCTGTTTGCAGTGAAGAAGCTGCAGAGGAGGCAAGAGGATCCCCTTTCCTCTTGCATGAGTCCTGTCAGCAACAGCATCCTTGTGAAGGGGTGGCCACTGTTGAGGGCACCTTGTGAGGAGCCACTGGAGAGGAGAGGCTCTGAGGAAGGGTTAGCAGAGAATCATGGTGTGGTGGGGTCAGAACAGCTCAGCTCTGTGGGGCCATCTGTAATGCCACTGGGCGCTCTGTACCCAGCACCTGCCACAAGAGCAAGAGGCATCCTTTGGGACTTGAGTGGCTTACAGCTAGTCCCTCACACAACTACACTGAAAAGGACGGGCTTGTTACTTGGAGCTAGTTTTGGGGCTTTTGTTTCTCTGTGTTCTTCCAGTTCCTTTCCCTCCATCCAGTAAAAGGTTTCACACCTTTACCTATCTCACTGAGTCATCACTTGGGATGGAAGAAATGTAGGTTGGCAAATCTGATTTCATTTTCCAGGTTTATGGCTTGGTCTCTAGTCAGTGGTTGAATAAAGACCTTGGGAGTCAGGCCAGCTCTTGTTATTGCAAATCAAGGCTTGGCTGGAGGTCAACATGTACAGAGCCTTTCATTGTCACTGGTGAAAACTATTCTCACACTTACAATTTCATTCTTTACCATTTACCTAGTGTGATGCTCTGGAGTTCATGGCTGCCTTCACCTGGAGCATTAAAAGAAAATCTCCAAGAACTCTCTGATTTGGTTAGTAAGCCATGTTCCTGCTCTCTCCCATGTTTTCCCATGTGTCTAAGAAGAAAGGCTCTGAAATCTTGCTCTGTGGGAGCAAAGTTATCTGCTTCATCTGGCGCAGTGCTGGCAGGCATGGCTGTGTTCCCTGCACAGAGCAGAGAACCTGCTGCTCCTCACCAGACCCCAGGACCCAGACCAGAATGATTCTTGCTCCTACACTCCTACTAGTTTTTACATCTCTCACCATGTTCCCCCTCCCCTGCATTTTGATTTGCTGCTAAAAAATAATAGACTCAATCTGGCATTATCTCTCCTTTTTGGCCATCCCCTTACATCCTCCCCCTTTCCTGACTTTCCACTCTACTCTGTAAGCTATCTGAAGTCATCTGGTTTCTTTTAATCTCCCTTCAAGTGTCCTACTTATTGTTCCAATAGTCCGGGTCTCAGAGTGTAAAACTCCTCTTTTCCCTTAAAAAGAAATGTTTTCAATAAGTACGTTGCTGGCTTGCTTGCTGGTAATGTAGAACTGGTTGAACCAAGAGATTTCTGGGTTTCTCATTTGAATTAATTTTTGACATCACTTGGTACAGTATCTGGAGTGCTGCTGGTAGCAACAGACTTGTCAGAAAGCTGAAGTAATTACAAATGTTATATTTGTGTCATGAAAAACCTGTTTAAAGTGCCCATGGTGGCGTACGCTCTGTTTGCAGCAAAGAAGCTGCAGAGGAGGCAGCTTGAATTCATTTTTACCTTAAATAAACTGTGAATGTTTAGTTCTATTTTTTGCTGAAAGAGCTAATGGGGTTTGAGAGGGTGTGTTTTCTTAACTTTATAGGAAAAGGGTGGAGTATAACATTAATTATGGCAAGGCAATAACAGGAAAACTACTTTAGTATTGCGAATGACACGCAAAGAGGTGTATTAAAATTACCTAATGCTGTCCAGGTGTTTCCAGATCATCACTTTATTAAAAATCATTTTCAATGGAATTTCAGTACAAGGCACATGATTCCAAATAATAATTAATATTAACTGTACAATATAGGGAAAATAGTAGATTTTGGAGTAATAGCTTCAAAATAGGTACTCCAGAGCCAGAATCACTGTTGCACTGAACACTATAAACGGAGACATGAGCAAGGAAATAGAATTAAGATTATATGGATAATTGCATTGATTAAGGACAGATTACCTTATCTAAACCCCTGAACATCTAACTTTTTCATGACTTAAGGATATGTCTATTATTTTTTCATACCAAATATTTTATATTTTCCAGTAAAACTACAAAGATTTTTTTATCCAGAAATTACTAGAAAGTACTTATCCAGCATTCAGACTGTTCTCCATAAAATGTTGATTTAAAAATAATAATCTTTAGTCTGTTTTGCTCCAGGGCACAAGTCCTTTTTTCTTTTTCTTTCTTCTTTCCCTTTTTCTATTTTTCTTTTTCTTTCTCTTTCTCTTTTCCTTTTCCTTTTCCTTTCTCTTTTTCTTTTTCTTTCTCTTTCTCTTCTTCTTTTTCTCTTTTTCCTTTCTCTTCTTCTTTTTCTATTTTTCCTTTTCCTTTTCCTTTTTCTTTTCCTTTTTTTCTCTACTTGCTATGAGTCATTTCCTTAAACAAAACTCACCTATTGCTAATTTTATATTTCATGAACTTTCTGGGATTAATCAGCTAGAAGGGGATTTTCTCTTTTTTTAATTGAGACTGTGCTTTTACTAGATACACACACAATTTTGGTGTTCAGTACAAATACGTTACCTTGGACAAAAAAGCTTCACCTTGTTCCAGTAAAATTTACCCCACTACTCCGAAGGGTCAAGTTTCAGGAGCGGAAATCTGGTTTCTCTTTTGTAAGCTCCCAGTGTACTCGTTGACAGTTTGATTTGGCTGAGATTTTCCAAGAGATCTTTTTTACAGCCAAGAGGACTCCAAAATTTCCACTTACATATGATCCCTCATAGTTAAGACATCATTTAGATGAACACTCAGGATTTTTTTACTAACTGGAAAAGCAGAAATGTTTGCAGCTATCTCTGATCACTACACTACAGTGTTAGAAACTCCAACATTTTAAACAGACTGCCAGGAGAAAAAGAACAAGCACGTTCTTCCCATGTTTTCTCAGCTGTAAAAGTCCTGTTTTGCAAACACGGCTACATGTTAGTCATCTTGGAGTTGATCCAGGCAGCTCTGGACAGTATCCCATGAAGCAATAGAGATGCCCAAGTATAACATCAAATCATAAAGTTTAAGGAAAGTAAATATAAGCTTCTGATAATATTACATGGTAATTACCATAGGTAAATCAATTCACAGCAATCAAGTTAGTTTATTAAATACATTTGCAGAGAGCTCCTGTTCTTCCCCTTTTCTAAAGCAAAATAATGAGCTTTGGCCTTGAAGAAAAAAAATTAATTTTAGCGTAATTCTGCAAATTGTTGATTCTGTGCCACGAGTGAGTGTATCTACCCTACATTCTGTCCCAGATTAACAAAATCAATTTCTAAGAGCCCCTGAGCATACCCTGCAGTAAACATGTCATGTAGGATCTCAGGAGAACAGGTCCAGGCAGGGAAGTGGCCAGACCACTGCCTGCCTCCTGCCCCTTGCTGCCCAGGGCAGGTCCAGGCAGGGACATGGGCAACGTGTGTTACGCGTGGAAGGGAATGCCTGGAACATGGAGATCAACCAGACTGCAGTCACTGACCTCCCTATCTGCTTCTGAGAGGATGTCTGATGCATGTGCCATCAAACATCATTGTACAGAAGAGGTTATGTCCCCCGCCCCAGATAGCTAAAACTTTTGCAAGGGTTTTTTTGTGCCAGAGGAGCTTTGCCAAGGAAGAGTGAAATCCCAAGCTCGCTCTTCCACAGCTTGTCTGTGAACCACCAAGTTTCAGGCTGGAGGTTTCAGCAAGGAGAAAAGCATGAGGTTAAGCAGGAGACATCAAGGCTTATCAGCTTGACATCCACAGAGCTAATACTACCACCTTCAGTCCTGACAACCTCTGGCTAAGCGAGTAGATCCACAACAAGGTATCAGAGAGCTGGTAAGTTATGGGCTGTGAGGCAAAAAGCTTAGGGCCACCCAATTCAACCCTTCACAAGGTTTCTCTCTCAGGTGCTTTTATTTTCAGGTTTTTTCACAGGGAGGTATAGAGACGGTGGCCTCTCTGCACTTGACAAGTCAGGAAGGACCCTTCCAGAGCCCTGTTTTGAGCTGTAGCTCAGAACTCAGGTGAAGCTCATTTGCTCATTACAGCCTGTTCTCCTGGTTCAGGAGCAAAGAACAACACAAACCTGAAACCCTTCTCCGGCAAGCTGGAATCCAATCCCCAGTCACCTGGTTTTCTTCAAAGAGACCAACAGTCTGCACCACAACTTATGAGCTTCATCAGATCTCCCAGCTTGCTTCTAGGTTTGCCTAGGGAGTCAAGATCCAATTTTTTGACTGAAAGCATCACTTGCTTCCACCAAGCCAGACTCCAAAGGGTTTCCTTTCCTCAATGTGCAAAATACCTTCTAAGCCCAGATACAGAAAATGAACGAGTTCATGGAAGGAGGACGTGGAATATATTTGGGCTTTTTATCTGGATAAAGAGGGGGAAATGAAAAAGGGAAATTAGCCATCTTCTCTCCAGAAGGAATTCATAGTACGATTCTACCATCACACACTCTTTCTCATCAGAGAATCATAGATTGTCATTAATGGGATAACATTTGTCTGAATGTCCATACAAAAATTAAAACTTGTACATAAAGGATATAGGAATAATGCTTTGATAGGCTGCTCCTGAAAGAAGGGCCTAGAACTTTCTATCCAAGACATATGCCCTCAATGTAACCTTGAAGATTTAACATAAAAATGCTGTCAGACATCCATGCTCAAGCTACTGCTCCACCATGCTCATTTGGGTGGAAACTGCCATACTCACATGGTTCTTTGTGTCTGCATGATCCTGCATTTCTATTGCCACTTATATTTTCATATGAGCAGGACCCGGAAGCTCAATTGCTTCAGTCCCAGTCAGATACCAGTTTACCATTAGCTATTCCAACACACCCTCTTTGATTTTAAGCAGAAATCAGTGGCTCCTGCTGATCTTTTCCGGTGAGGCTTATTCAAAAGTGGTAGCAAAACTGAATTTTGACCATGTATATTTTTCTGATGATGTGTATTTATCCTAAAAAAAATAATATCCATCTCATTTCAGTTCCTTAAACCCCGTGCTTTTTCTGATCACAACATTTTCTGTATATTATATAACGATTGTGGTAAGTTTTCCTCTGAGACAAGACACAAATGCCAATATTTTTATACTTAAAGCTCTGAGAGCTAAATTAATTCCCAGGGTCAGCTCCATATTACATGACCTGAGAGCAAGCAGTAAGCATGGCATGACTCATAAGAGCAGTGATGAAGCTGCACATTCCTCATGCAGTGCTCTTATGAATTATGCAAATAGAAAGACAAATGAAACAACAGACTCTGCCTTGGCATTTGTAATTAAGGCTCTTCATTACCACACAAGATGCTTTTATAATATAAGTTTGTTTAAAGGTCTATTATATGTTTTCTTCTTTAATGGGATAGAAAGGTTTTGTAAGGTTTGGGAAACTACTGTTATCCCTGCATGAAAACAGTATTCTGCACATTTCACCTGGGTACAGTTCAGAGTAATTTTTGATGTGTTTCGGTTCACCTTTCAGGCAACAGAACTACTTGTAGTTGTGTTCCTTACTCCTGGAAACCTCTCAGAGAAGCTGCAAACTTCAAATGCTGTTAGGAATTCTTCATATTCTCTAGATATGGTTTGTTTTTGAGGAACTCATCTTTCTGTGTTGCCGCTGAAAGCCAATAATTACAATCTGCTTGTCACTCTTGTACCAAATGGCTCTTCATTTATCTTAAATGGAAATTTTACAAAGAAGAAAATTTTTTTCTCTTTTTTTTTTCCAAACCCAAGAAATACGGTTTTTTCTAGCTTGTTTTCTCCAGATTATAAAATAAATAAATAAATAAATAAACATGCTGAGATGCTGAAAAGAAGGCAAGCTCGAGCTAAACTCAGAAGAGCCAAGCCAGTATAGGTCCCGGTCCCAAAATACACACTATTTTCCAAATGCCCCACTCACTTTATTTCCTGGACTGCAGAAGGGACTTTGGTTTGTCCATGGAGCACAACACTAAATACATATGGCAATTTTGTATGTACAATAGATTTAGGATAGACGTGCGAGTGAGTGAAAATGTGTATCTTTCAGCTTCTAGGATTCATTAAGAAATGGTCATATAAAATAAAAAAAAATGAGTAGGCAAAGAATCTTGTTGAGGGTCTGTGATTATATGTGATACTAAAGTGTAGGACATCAGTAAATGTCTTCATGAAATTGACAGCTCAGTATAGCAATTGGAATACAGCAGGTAGGGAAAGTGTGATGGAAAAACAGCTGGAATGGTCACTGAGCTATAATTGCATTTTTGTAAATGATTTGTTGTATATTATAAAGATTGGTTTTCAAAACCAGAAAGAAGTTTTTAATGTCTTTCTTATGTGTCAGTGACAATCTAAATTCAGTCCCCTTTGGGTTCTGATAGCCAGTCTGGAATTGATCTTACATCCAACATCTACAATGCAATTCAAAGCACACTGCAGGTATTTCAGATATAGTCATGAAAGAAATAAGAAGATGAATACATAATCATATTAAACATAAGCATGCATTTTCAAAATCCAACCTTGTACTTCACTGAAAAAATATAAAGCAGAAAACCAAGTGCAAGCTCTCTTTGCTGTACCGATTTTCAATTCACTTGCCTTTACAGATCCTCACTACTCAGATAAACCAAACACCTTTGGACCCACTCTCTCATGACCTATGTGGACTTTCTCCTGGTGTTGCAAGATGATGGCTGCTGGTGAGAACACATCAATTCTCACACACGTGCTGCTGGGCCGGACTGTGCTGACATGCTGATCCAGGCCTTTACACTCAGGGTCATACAACAGTCTCCTCATGTGAGACCTGTACCTCCTTAAAGCCTGTCTTCCCTCTTGACTTTGGACTGCTTGGTACTACTAACATGACATTTTAGCAGGTGGCAGTCTGCACAGAATTTCCTGAATGTAAAACAAAAATTCAGTGAATGTCATTGGGGTGACAGTGACACCTGTATCAGTAAGGAGAGGTTAGAAACCCCTGGCACATTCTTCCCATGCTGGGCAGAGGGGCAAGGACTAGGCATCCTACCAGGACCCCTGCTCCTCCTGGGGTAGCAGCTGGGACAAGTCTTTTTCTCCTACCACCTTCAGCCCCAGCAGAGCACAGGCAAAGATCAACACAGCTCAAGGGGTTTTGGCAGCTGTGGGATGTGATCTGGAGATTATTCCAGTGAAGACAGAACAAGACAGGGCAGCTTGAGGCAGGACAGCAGATTCGAAGCCCCTGTTGTCTCACTCCCTCAGCTGCTACCAGTGCTGCTGGCAAGGTGCAGCGTGGCTGTGCTAGATGCTGTTTCAGATGTTTAAGGCTTCAGACACCTGGAAATGCCCTGAGGCCCCTCGGGCAATAAGCTTAATCAGGTAGCAGCATTCGAAGCAATATGTTTCCCAACATCAGCAGCTGCTCGGTTCATGGTCTATCAAAGTGCCAGATGGCCCCGGCTGGGCACAGACAACCACGGTCCCTGTCTGTCTGTCGCACTGTGGGCCCCAGAGATACTCCATGTCCTCTGCTGCCCTCTCCTCAAAGCCTCTAAACCATCCCCTGGGGCTGGAGAAGAGGTGCCCTCTTGTGGCACCCATGGTACAGGTATCTGTTCTCAGGGCTCAGCTGACAATAAATCTGAAAACAAAGGCTCTCAGAAGGCCCTCTTAAGGTGGGGATAAACTAAACACTCGCTTCTAAAGGATGGGATTTCCTGGATTTTCTCCTTTGAAAAGGACAGATTCCAAACAGGCTTGTTCTTAGGAGCTGAACGGGGCTGTCAAGCTGAGCTGCTGATACTCTTCAGACCTCAGAGGATGTGTTTGTGAGAAAGAAATATCATGCACTGATATTTCTCTGTGTGTCATCATCTGTGTGAGATAATTTTCTCCAGCACCCTTAACCAGGCTGAGGATCCACCAGAGGCCCAAAAGACATCATGACTACATTAAAAAAATTAGTATAACAAAATGTTTATTTGATCTAGAAAACAGAGTTAAGAAGATACAGATTTAGAGTAGTAAATATGCTTGGTTTTCTATGTCAGTCACCTAGCTGAAAATCTGCTTCATTGAGCCAAACCAACCATTTTACTCCCCTCTTTAGACACCAAATATGTTAAGTGGTTTCTTCTCTGTATTTGCTGACCCTACACTGAAGGCAGAACACAGAGAGAATGTTTCATTGCCATAGGGAAACAAGAAAAAGATAGGGGTTATGCTCAAATTCTCAGTATGCAAGCTACCATGAACTGAAAGTTGCTACAGACAGCAGACAGCCTCATAAAACAGAGGTCATTGACTCTGATCAACCTGCAATTACTCTGACCTTTAGACCATAGCTCACTTTTCCTCAGTCATTTCCTGTTGCTGCAAATGTTAGAGAAAAAATAATGACAAGTCATTAGAAATCAAAGTCCATCTGTATTTCTCTCCTAGTTGGTGCAGCAGGTGCAGAGTCAGTACTGTAGATGTTGTTAGACTGTGCAGATCATTCTCCACAATAGATGCACTCTCTTTTTGGCAACACTCATATTTTTAAGTGAAGTAGAACTCAAGCCTGCCCGGATGACTTCAGTCTAATTCGGTTGGCAGTTATAACCTCCAATAACATCTGGAAGGTCAAGAAAAAGGTTTTCAAATACGATTGCTCCTGATAAATATGGAGGATAATCTCTAACTGCTGTCATCTCTAAGGATATTTTCACAGATTTTGAAAGACATGAGAACAAACATGATTTCAAAAAGACTTACAAGCAGTCACTTGACAATGGTAATCTGTTTCAAACCTCACTGTCTATTACCAGAGGGAGAACAGTGTGGAAAAAAACCCCAATTCTAATCTAATTACACAAACTAACTATTTAAAAGGGCTTGCTTGAAGCTGATGGAAGTGTTTAAGGTAAAGAATCCTATGCCTCAAATGTTATTAGAGTTATTAGGAATATGATATTCCAAAAGACAAATACAGACCTTTTACTTTGTTTTCATAGAATGTCAGGTTGGAAGGGACCTCAAGATTAATTTGGCCCAACCCTTCTAATATTACTGTTTATATGGCATGTCTCAGCACCCCGTTGGGCTGAGACAAAACTTTCCAAAGTGGGGGAATCCACCACTTTCCTGGAAGACCATTCCAGTATGTGACTGTGCTCATAGTGAAAAATACTTTTGAACCCAGAAGTCCTCCACTGAGCAACAGCAGCCACGGACCTCTCAGATTCCAAGTAGATAGATCAGTAACAAGTGTCAGTGCTACTCTCAGGCTGACAGTGGGTTCCCAAACAAGTTGTTAGGGCCTATGCCTAACAAACAAGTTTGTTAGGGCCTAGAAAATCCACTGTAACTAACACATGTGAAAAGATCCCTGTTGCCTGTATGCCACGGAATTTGGTGATGCACATTCTGCTGATCTTGAGAAGATTGATGAAGTTCTGCAGATGCTTCTTTACAGCATAGAAACAGGTATGTGTCAATCATGCAAGTATCAGCCAGCATCTCGAAAACTAGACATATATAAACAGCTTTCATTTTCTTCTCATTCAAACCAACTAAACAGTGATTTCTCCTGTTATATCTTTTTACACTAGGTTTTTTACACTTCAGCAAAGCCTCTCCTCTTACTGAAAATGCCAGAGGGCATAGTTACTTTCTTGACACATTAATAACCCATGGAGCAAACCCCAGTGCATAGCCAAGAATGTCCTCAGAAATATTTTTTTTAAATAAGCAGATGTGGAGCCTGTATCATGACTGTCTGATGATGCTTAGCCATTATGTCCATCCCTAAATTCATGTTTAGTGCAGTACAGCTACAAGTTTTGTAACATACAGCAGGTGTGCAAAACATGAATCACGAGCCACGTTTTCATTAGGGAAGTTTGATCCCTCAGGTAACCATAATCATAGCCTAGGCTGGGTAAGAAGCAAACACCAGCTGTAAGGAAACACATCCATCAATACCAAGAGCTCGGGATCAGTGCAGAGCATCAATGCCAGAGCTTGGGCCATCCTTCTGGTGCAGCAGGAAATGCTACTGCATGGGCAGGACCTCAGAGACTCCTGCTCTTTGTGCCCTAGCCAGGGCCCCTGGGCACAGCAGCTTCCCCCTGGTCAGAGGCAGCTTTGTGCAGTGTCATGGCAAAATGGCCAGCGACCAGCAAGCAAGTCATCTAAAGGCCCAGCAGGTCACAGGGAAGATCCAGGGGGGGCAGTGGCTTCCACTGTGTGTGTCTGTAGCTCTGCAGACTTTTGTGCTTTCTCCTTGTGACAGGATAACTTTCTGTAGGCTACACTTTGTACTAGATGCCTCACTGCCTGCTCAGACAGTGCTACGGAAGCTCCACACTTATGTAGCAGTGGAACATCAGTTCTTTAGGAACCAGGTAAAACTTCACCCCAAATACTGCCTGATTTTTTAAGATGAACTGGCATGCATATATAACCCTGAAGATAACCCATCAGGATTTCTACATTTGCTGTAACATGCTGTTCATAATCAGCTGAGCCATTTTTGTGGTGAGACTCAGGCAGAGAGCTGAGAAGAACTGGTAGAAAAGCACTGAACAAGAACCCAAAAGAGCTAGTTAAGAAAATAAATCTGTTTTGAAATGTTCAGCTAAAGAAAAACATAAAAGCATTAGCTTTTGCTGTTTGGATTTTTCAGTGCTCCAAACTTTCAAAATAACTCAAAGAGTGTAAGGGAAACATTTTTATAAAGTAATGTTAAAATTGGAGAAAAGATGGAAATCTCACAATACAAATACTGAATAATTTCAAGTTTGCAATATTTATTTTGTATTCTCTTAAGACAACTTTTGGAAAAAAAAGACAATATATTTTTCTAAGCATTTAATTGTAATGAAACCAAAACGCTTTAACAAAATGAAACAATGTTGAAAAGGTAATCTTGTCTTTTTTTCTACTCCTCCCACCCACTCTAAATACGTCCTTCCTTTTGCCATAACCTTCTGTGATTTGGGGTTCTTTCTATTACTGTCTTTAGTTTCCACCTGTAACATTTCCTTATATATATTATCTGTTCTGCACATAATAACTTATTTGGAGCAGAGAATTTTTTCTAGTATGATGTTTGTGCAGTGTCTCTCAGTAATAATTTCTTTATCTTGATGAGAGTCAAAAGCTAATAACAATCTCCTACATTCTCCTCTGTACCAGAAATTTAAAACTGCTAAGCCATGGGTATTTCTTAGCCAAAAACCACATATTACCAAATAGAAAGGAATTAATAATACATTCACCAAAAACACCAAGAAGGCTGACATATTTAACTTACAACAAAATATTCAATTTTTTGCTGTTATAATGGCCTCAAGTCTACCAGTAAGCTGTTGTGTAGCCCATACGGAATCACCAGATACAAAATTTTGGGATTAATTTTCCCTAAACATTGAGAAGATGTGAGAAATACATGTAGTATTTGTTAGGTAATTTAAATGGCTGAATAGATATACACAGACAGGAATGGAAGTATTCACTGGCAATGTAGCCACTCATATAAAAACCCTGTCATGTAATTTTAAAATGTCTACAATGAAAGAATGAAATTTGGTATTTCTGTTAATACTACTATGGCATTTTGAATGTGAAGGATAATTTAGGAACATTTATGACATTTATATTTGTTACAACAGAGTAACAACAATGGTAGCATGCTTGGGACATAAAGTCTGGAAATTACAAATGTACTTGGAATTTTAGATTTCTTGGTTTTCCTGTTTTGTTTTTTTCATTGTTTTTTCCTTGCTCAGACAAATTGAATATACTGGTATTTCTCACATTCTCAGGACTAAACTGGCACTTTTTTAATATACCAAGAACCTCTGTCAAGATAAAAATGAGCTTACTTTTAAGCAATTTTTTTAAGGTATAAGTGGGAGTTTTTTCACCTTGCCTTTCTGAGAGGGAGGACACAGAAGAACTGAATATGACAGGATAGCCCACGTTTTATTGCAGCAGTTTACTGTAACTATACAGCTACTGGAAAGCCACCCCTACCCTTTACAGCCTCCTGAATTTTTTTTGCTACATAGGCCAGCATCATAGATACGAGCAGCATGAAGAAGGTAATCTTGAAGGTATCAACGTGGTTAAACTTGAGGGAAAAAAAGAGATACAAAATTGTAACTCGGGCATGTGCAATCTCTGCACTTAAAGTCCAGACTTAACCTGCCAGACATGTTCTTGCTGGCGTAATGGCTGGAGGCTTAATGCAGAGGACTGGAGGTTGGACGTGAGGGGTCAAATGGTAAAGCGAGCTCAACTAGAGAGGTTAACATAGCTGCCACGATGGAAAATAAAAATACAAACACACGCATTTCATCAGTTTAGAATTTCCCTTTACCCTTAATGTACTAAACTTGTGTTTTCTTCCTTCGTAGAACTCCTGACAACTCTCCAGACTCCATCTGATCACTCCCTGCGCACCCCCCAGAGTTCTCACGTACCCTTTCCACTCAGCTATTTGGGCCGACGAGACCTGAACACACAAATGATGAAGCTGAATGAGACGTTTGAGTTTTACTGAACAGTTGAGTAGCTCTGTTGGAAATCTGAGAGATGGGATTTAAGGACTAGGTCAGGGAACACCTTTCCCCGGAGGAGGAGAACGGCTGTTGCCCGGCATGCGGTGAACACACACAGCCAGCGCTGCGTTCCTGACCCCTGACACACTGACCCTCCGACTTCCACTAAGAACGCAATGGATCCCTTTGGTGCCAAGCAGAATTTAGGATCGGTTTTGGCCCTATTTCGCCCGACTGCCGTGCTCGCCCCGCTGCCCGGACCAGGAACGCATCTCCTCTCCATGGCCGCCGCCTCCACGGCCGCCACCCGTCCCGTCCCGTCCCGTCCCGTCCCGCTCGCCCTTTGCTGCCGGGACTCGCCCTGCACCTTGTTCCAGCCCCCAGAGGCAGGGCCAGGCGCTGCCGGAGCGAGCAACCCCACGGCGGCGACCATGCCCCTGCCAACCCGAGCCCGGGCTTCGCAACACCACACCCCGGTTCTACCGGGCTCGGCGTAATCCGCTCCGCTCCTCTCCGCACTCATCCTGCTCCGCTCCGCATCGGCCGCATTTCGGGCCCCGCCAGGCGGCGTCCGCGGCGAGAGCGGCGCTCTACCCCTGCCGGCTCGGTGGTGCGGGGCCTCCACGGTGCCCGCACGGCTCACCCGCGCGGCTCCGCCCCCCGCGGTCACACCACTCGCTCGGCCGGCGCTGCGTCAGCCACACAAGATGGAGACCGCCGAGGAAGGTAACGCGTTCGCTCCGCGCCGCCGACCCCCGTGGCCCCCGTTGCCGGGCGGGGGCTCTGGCTGTGCTGCTTCGAGGGGTGGGGTGCCGGGCTCCCTCGCCTCTGGGCCCGGTAACTGGCTGGGCGGGACGGGGGAGTGGCGTTTATGCCCGGAGGGGCTTCGCCTTACCGGGGCTGCAGGTGCCCGGGCCGCCCCACCGCCCGCGTCCTTTCTCTCCCGGGCCCTTCAGCCTCCGCTGGGGGCGGGAGGGGAGCGGGGGGCTAAGGGGGCGTCCGCGGAGAGCGGATCGCGGGCTGGTGCGCACGCGGGTGCCCCTTACATAACCGCGGCGGTTGGGAGACGGGCGCTGCGTGGGGGGTGGGGGAGGGGAGGGTGGTGCTGTGGTACCGATCCGGTCCGGCCCAGCCCGGCCCGGCCCGGGGCAGTGGCGCGGGACCGGCCGTTACCAGCGATCGCCCTGTCCGGCTCGGGTCGGAGGGGACCCGCCGGAGGCCTCCACCCGCCACGGGTTTTTTGGGACTGGGGCTTTGCTGGAGGGGGAGCGGGGAGCGCGATAAAGGTTTTTGTGAAAGGAAATTCTCTGCGAAAAGCAGAAGCCGGGGGTGTTCAACCGGGGGCATCGTGAGAGGCCGTGAGGAAGGGGCTGCCCCAAGTGGTGCAGAATCCTCGCCGGGCCCAGTTTTCTCTTGGCTGGCAGACGCTGTCATACCTGGTCCTGTGTTCATCTGAATAATAACAACAGCTTTAGCTGCTGCTGCTTCTTTCGCTGGATTAACTTTATTGTGTATGCTGGGAAATCTGTTGGGAAAAATGGAAATGGTAAAATTATTCAGGAGCTGACATATTTCTCTGTCGCTGCTTCAAGAGAGTAATACATAGTAACGTACCTCATTTTAAAAAAGAACTCGTCAAAGATCATAGTCATGTTTTTCTAACGTGTAGTTTCCATTTTTAAGTCTTTGCTTTACTTGAGATAAAACGCGAGTATGTTTCATCAGCACTTTTGCTCTGCTCAGATAATGACGAGGAACTGCGTAGTTCAAGCTGATAATGCAGAATTTTCATAAACCAGGACTTTGTATGGTAGTGTAAAGTAAAATAAATAAAGGATGAGTGGTGTGCCATATTTCTTGCAGTATTTGAGCTTTGTTTGTCGTCTTAAATAATAACTACAAATACATATTGCAGTAGCAAGACAGTTCCAAGCAGTGTTTTGTTTCTTGGCATTTGTTACTTTGGCATCATTTTGAATGTAGCGTTTTAGCTAGTGGCACTTGATTCTCCAGTTTGAGAGAAATAAAAAGACAAAAAAAAAAAATTCTGGAAACACCGCAGGAAATAAGACATCACCTTGGTAGAAATGTCCCTTGGGTTGTGCTGTAGACACCTTTAGTACTCATAAAAATAGATCATTTATTAAAATGCCAGTGGTTTTTAAATCTAACAACTTTTAAAACTGCTCTGCAGCAGTCATGCCTCTGTAGAGCAACAGTTCCATATACTGATGAAATTAAGAATGTGAAGCTTTGCTTTGCCTGGATTTAGCAAACTGTTAAGAAAGCAAACTTGGAACTGAGTTAAGAAGCAAACTCAGGAATGACTGGCTGAGTTCCCACCACTCCAGTAGCTGATAAATCCATCTCTGTGGATTAATTCATACAGTATACTTGATAATTTGTTACGGGCTGTAAACAGTGGGAGTCTTTGATCATACATCTTTTACAGGCCTTAATTTGGGGAACAGGGAGATGGAATGAGAAATAACAGGGGGCTGTTGGTTAATCTTAAGCATTGCCTGCTTTAACTAAACCTTCGTGTTAAACTCTGCACTTGGAATTTGGACTTTTCTGCATGTGTTTAAATATATATTTATACATATGTAAACTCACACAAACACATAGACATGTAGCATTAGATTTATATTGCAGTCTTATCAATGTTACCCTCAAAAGCTCTGAGTAGTAGGATGAAAGTAATCAGTCTATAGACTCACTTTCCATAAATACCACTAGAATGCTACAGCATCTTCTACAGTTTCAAACTTCAGTCCCCACTATTGGCATTCCACCACACTTGCCAGAACAGTGAAGAGACTTCCCAAGGTTAGAAGGCTGTAAACACTAACAGCAGGAGAGCTTCGTTAGTGCCTTAAGGAAGAAGAAATCCAGGGTCTTAGTATTACTCCCTGCCTGAACTTCTGCTAAGAAGCATCAGATGGGCTTCCCTAACTGATGATAGTCCAGTAGGGACATTCTGGTCCTTCTGTTTCTGATGGCTGAGTTATATTGTGGAGCTAGAAAACTTTGACTGGGTGTTGAGAGTTGAGAGAAGAGATGCAATTTAGGGTAGTAGCAGCCAGACCTAAGTGTGAATCTCAGAATGACTGGGAGAGTGGCATCTCTGTAGTACTGGAAAGCACCAGATACCAACTTATTCTGCTGAGAGATACTTCTGTTCCTTTCTGGTTAGGTTTGTTAGTTGCTAAATAATATAATGTTTGCTTCCAGACATTACAGTGATAACATTCATTTGGAGAGATGTTAGGCAGAGAATTGTTCTCTGGGGAAACAATAAAGAGCTAAATTATCGAAGATCATTTTTTCCAAAACACATGCATGAAGAACAGGATGCAAAGTGCGTGTACAAGTAGAAAAATGCCATCTATTACACAATGGAATTCACTCTGAACATGAGGTTAATTTTCATAGCCTTAAAATCTAGATTTAACCTTTTTTAGTAAGCTAACAAAGGAAATCCTTTTCCAAGCAAAGAATGCATTTGCTTTCAGTAAAGCAATTTATGTTTTTCCCCAATGGTTTTCAGCGAACAGTCTGTTGTGAAAGCCAATGCACCATTAATGAGTGGGTTCAGAGAGCTATGGGGGTCTTTCAGAGAACAGTAAGCTTTTAACTTGCTGTCTTTGATGCCAGAGAATGTTCTTAAAGGAGTGTTTTCCCATACTGTTTCTTGTACTGGCTCTAGTGCTTGTCTGACCCTTTATGAGGCAGACACTGCACACAAACTTGTCAGCTTCCTGAAATGAAGAAGCTCTGTTAGAAAGAATGCTGGAGGAGGGTGAGGACACTGCAGCTCGTGGGTAGAACTTGCCTTTTGGGTGAAGAGAATTGTCCTGTGCAGCCATTTGGAAATACTCTCTGTGATAAAAGAAATATTTGTGACATGAAGTAGTGGTTCCGGTGGCTCTTGTCAGCAGAGAAACCAGGGGCTCTTGTTAGCGGAGATGTGTTGGTGTTCATTAGGGCTGTGACAGGAAGCATTCTGTGTCTTTTTGTAGCATCTTCAATGTGGTACTGCTTCATATTGCATCAGTACATGATTTTCTGGGTTTTCTACTTGCATGGTTGAATTCAAATCTCTCGTTTAGAAATATAAAATTATCTTCTTCTTTGGAATCCCTTGAATTCTTGTAGAAAATGTTTTAGTTCTGCCCTTGCTATCAATGCTGTCATATTTTGACTTCTTTGTAGAAAATTGTATTTTAATGTTTGGTACCTTACATTCTTACTCTAATGTTTGGTATCTGTTTGAGCTTTTTGTAGAAAAATATTAACTTTTGGAGCTTTCAACAAAGAAAAAAGATCGGTGATTCAGAATTGAAAATTGCATTTTTTTTCAGTATTCTTATATTAGTACTTTTAAGTTAGTATTTTTCTAACAAGTTTACATTCTCTATAAAAATAGACATTTTATGTTAATTTCCGTAATGGAATTGAAAGTGCAATGGTATTGAAGGACAACTAAAGTGAAGTAACCACCCATCTGGCAATAAGCAAAGAAAGTACTTGATGTTTTAGTTTTTATTTGGTTGCATGTTGAAATGCTCTGAATAACCAAATGGTATTGAAATAGACATCTGTTCTGTAGGGGAAGATGTTTATACTCTCTTCTTTTTCCACAAAGTATCTTACAGTCTTTAGTTGCAAGAAAATGTCAAAAAATAGAGAATAAATAAGGTGTTGGACCATTTTAAGTGTTATTGGGATTATGAAGAAGGAAATAGAAAAGGTTCTTATTGTGACTGGACTATAGACTGCGAAGTAGGTGGCTTCATTCAGCTCAGGTAGCAAACTTACAAAACACCTATATCTGGTTATTGTTATGGTGTTTTTTCCTCTTTATCAAGAGCACTAAGGAACATCTGTGTTAGGTTCAAGAGTAGCAGAAGTCATGTTTAAGTCATAGATAGACATTTGTAAACCTCTTCTCAACCTCTATTTAACTTGTTCAAAATTCAGATGAAATTTTTCCATTTCAAAGTCTCCACTTTCAAGAAGATTACCCTTAGCAATCCATATGCTCTTTTAATGATAACATTTTTAAGGCAAAGAGCACCTCTGCGTGTAATTTTACTTCGAGAAATCTTAAAAATATTAAGACATGTTTGGGGTTTTTTATAACATGATCAGGCAGATATTATTCTTGTTGCTTTTTCTGGTGTTCTCTCCGTCATCGTGTCTTGCATCAGATGATACCTGCCTTTCATCATCTCATTTATTTTGGCTTCATTTTGCTGCAAAGCGAAGTTTCTAGAATTGAATTGTATAATTTGTCTTGTAAATCTGAGTTTTTAAGCAGTAGTGTAATAAGCTTTATGTCTGTCTGCAGATATATGCAGAGTCTGTCGGTCTGAAGGAACTCCTGAGAAACCCCTCTATCATCCATGTGTGTGTACTGGCAGTATTAAATTCATTCATCAGGAATGGTAAGTTCTGTGTTTGGGGGAGATTTAATTTTGTTTTTAAATAAAAGACATTACCACGTTTCTAAAAACAATACTTTCTAAGTCTTCAGGTTAACTATTAAGATCCAGCTTTCAGAGGAAATGCGTTAGGGATTTTGATGTTTCTTGAATGAAGGTTCAGTACAGTTCACAAAGTAGTGGTTATGTTTGAAAAGAAAGTACTGGCAATTGTTTGTGTTTAGGACTTCAGTTCTGCACATATGTTAACTTTGTGAAAACTAAGCAGAAAAATTAGTAGCTTGTTTTGGGGTTTTTTCTGCCCTCTTGTAGTTGTGAATAAAAAGAAAATGTAACTTCATAGCAAGAGACAAAAGTACCCAAGTACTTTTTTGGCTGTTTTGAGGTGTATATTTGATTTGATTATGGAAATGATAAAGTAAAAACTGTAATTCTGATCTGTAGCATGCTTTCTTTTTGATGTTTTTTTTAATTGCTATTCTTTCACAAAATCAGCAACCCTAAATCTTAGGTGGGTAGGTGTCATGTCTCAAAATATTTTTAAGGTTTGGTATCACCATTGGCTGTCTGTGTCAGGAAATATGCCTTTAGTTATTAGCCTTTTCAATACTATACTCAGAGAATGTGCTTTATCAACAATGGGAGTGATGTAATTGAAGAGTCACTGCTACATGTAGTCAGCTTAACTTTTTTACCTTTTGAAACTTAAGTCCATCTAGGCCAACAACTAAACATGCCAATTTAAGTCCTGCTTAAATAGTAGCAATTATCCTGATTTATGTTTGAAAGCAGAGAACTGGGATGTTTTATCTTAAGGAAAGGACTAGGTGGAGAGATGTGATAGCATGTTTTAATATGATCGCTTTTCATTGCAGCTTAGTTCAGTGGCTTAAACACAGCAGAAAAGAATACTGTGAATTATGTAAGCACAGATTTGCTTTCACACCAAGTAAGTACATTTTATTGCTCCTATTCTTTCAGAATTTTTTTTCCTAAGAGCATGTATAAAATGATTACTTTTCATTCAGCAACATAGATTCAAACTTGTTTTAATTTACATGTTTTTATTTGAATTACAGTTCTTATGCATATTATTGCAGATTATTAATTATTTAAACAATTCGCAGTCTGGTTCTTTCATAAATTTACATGAGCTGTAAAAGAAATATTCTGTACCTCAGTCCCATTCTTTTGTTGCCCACATTACATAAAATCATATGTTTTCAGCTTCATTGATCAATTTGAGTGTTTGGAAATCTGAATACTAAGGTGAAAACACAGCAGAAATTTGAAAAACAATTTTCGGTTATCTTTGAACTAACGACCTGCAATGCTACCACAACTTCTGTCTGTTTCAATTCAAATGATTTTGACAGGTAGTGCAAATTATAATTATTCCACTTGCATTTCAGTAAAGATAACAATAACTACTTAGTATTACATCACCTTTTATCATCATCAACTAAATACATCAGGCAGGTTATGAAAAAAAGATGGCTGTATCTTTATACAGTGCCCAGAGGATTCTTAATTACTTCATAACTGATGGTAGTAGAAATTAAGTGAGGTCTTTTGTCTTAGAGGCAGGCTAGGCTCATTATTTTGTAGTGTCAGGTTATTGGTTGTTGAACATGTAAAGTGGTTCTTGTGCTGTGTATTTCTATAATTAATTTTACTTGTGCTGATTTATTCTTTAAAAATGCTGAACTTGATTCTTCATGATGCAGATATGTAATATAAATTACTTTTTTTTAAATAGATGAGTATGCAGTGTAGAAGCTATCTTGGATTGGGAAAGATTATGAGGTTTGACTATTTTAGGTTTGTAATATAGTAAAAATCAAAGCTCCTTATTAAGGGTAAGGTGGTCTCAATTAGAAGGATGGAGCACTCATCCCATCTCCTGCTCCTCTTTCACTTCTACTGTTGTTTTCTTTACTATTTTTGTACATTGGTAGCAGAAACTGTGGCTATAAGGAGCCAGATGCTTCAGTTCATATATTTTCTGTTCCAAAAATTCCATAACCAACCTTTCTTCTAGATGTTGAGCCTCAGAATTTTTCATTTCTGCCAACAATTAATTAAACACATTAGACCATTTCTATGCAAAATGTTAAATCTGTCTTACCACTGTGAGGAGAACAGTATATTTTATGTTGATCACAAGCAATGCTTTCAGGTTATTCTTCTTAATTACCACAGAGACCTGTATAAGACATGTCAGAGAAAGGTCATCTGCTTGCAGTTTTTATTTGTTAAACGTTTTTATATAGATATTTTATTGCTTCTCTTTGGAAGCTTTGCAAATTAGTAATCCCCAGTTCTAGAGCTCCCCACCAGCTAATTAGCCACCTCCAAAATTGCATTCTACTACTTTGTCCTCTGTGTCTGTAAGACCAGAAAACTGCATTTTAGTCATCTACTAGTTGTTAAAAAGAAAGCTTTTTTGTTGCATATGAAAAAAACCCAAAAGCATATGATATTTTTCTTAGGATATAGAAAGAAAAGGATTAGAAGTTCTAAATGAAATGCAATTTATGTGTCACTCTTGATAATAGAAAGCTTATAAAGTGTCCTTACCACAGCAGTGTTCCTGCAGGAGTTTAACCTTTGACTGACATAGCTGTTACCATCATAGTTTGTAATTCAGTTGCAGATTTCAGGCACATGAGAAAAGTTAATTGAATTACTTTGGCTGAATGTTCTACCCTTTGTCATAGGAGCCTTGAAATTGTAATAAGTGAACCTCTCTCTTCCCTGTGTAATTGCACACTCCTCCACATTCTGCGTTTAGGAAAGGTCTGCTTATCCTCCTGTCACACGCTAGTCACTCCCTAGATTGAGTGCCCTCAGCTGATAATGTTTTCTTCTTGACTTTCTACATCACAGCATACTTTTTTTTTGACAGGCTGCACACAGTAGTAGCATATATCAGGTACCTAGCACTGATTCCTCCAGCCTGTTCTTCCCATTGTGTTTTGTTTCATTGTTCTCCTCACACTCAACACTCTCAGTGTCTTATGGTTTTCTTAGCTTTTCTTATCCCGTTTTATTTGGAAGATAACGTGGATATCCAGTTTGGAGACTGGATCTGCTTGTGGAAGCTGGCAAAGAATTACAGGTGCTGGAGAGAGAATGAAAAGGCAAAGATGGGATTGAAGTATGCTAGTCATCCAAAATGAGGTTGGATCTGGCCTATAACTATACTAGTTTTAAAGAACTTTCATATAAGTTAATTAACCATGGAATGAAGTGGAATACACATCACATTAATATCTGTGCTTCAATGGATGGGCACACAATTGAGAATAATACCAACCATCCCTCTTTTAGTTTATCTTTGTTTGCTTGTTAAAGTTGTTGCTGTCATTTTATCAAAAATGCTCCCTTGCTAGTTTAAGCCTTTGTGTATGGAGTGTTCATAAAATAATCTTAATGCATATATTCTTAAAGTTCTTTACTGTCTTTAATTATGACTTCCTTAGCACTTGAACTGCTAGGTTAGTTATTGTTTGTCAGGAACAAAGGAAGGAGCTTAAGTTCCAACTTGCACCTTGGCAGAAGTATAAAGGAAGTGATTTTTCTTCTAAATAATAGCATCATTCTCTGCAAATGTTTAGTCATGTAGGCAAATTACTCAGTTTTCAAATGCACACTTTGAAGCAAAATTTTTTATGTTTTAAAATTAATGCCTTTTCTGCAGTTCTTCCAAGTTATGGATTAATAAAATTTTTTTTAAAAAGTAACTTTGGACATTTTTTAATTATGTCAAGGTGCTTGTTCATTTTTAAATTGCACATTTTTTTTCTGAGATTTTAAAGAGCAACTACTCTGTATTATTTTTCTCTCTCACATGCACTTTACCTGCTAGGATGCACTTTTCTTGACATCACACTAAGCATTCATAACACTGGCCCATGACAGAAGGTGAGGCTGTGCCTCATGAGAGAAGATAGTTTTTAAAGCTTTTATGAAGAAGGTAAAATCAATATTTTAACAAATAGAAATACATTAGACTAGTCTAATCCTTGACTGGAGATTGGGTTGGGTCCATTCTTCTGCTTCCTAAGCAGTTCTCTTGATGGTAAGTGACATACAAATACTGTAGAACAGAAGGAAGCCATGTGGGGTAGGATGTTCTGTTTATAGATTACCATAATCTGAAATAGGCTTTTGATTTATTCTTACAAAGTGCGTAATCAAAAGCTTGAGTACACTTGGACCTCACTGTATTGTTGTTATTCTGGTTTGTTATTCTTCCTCTTGTTTACCACCTTTGTTCAAGAGTAACTGTTAGTGTGAAAGTTTGTTGGATCAAGAACTATTTGTTCCTGTGAATCATTTGAATTGATTAACCTCCTAAACAATCCTGTAGTACAACAAGATTCTCCACATTCAATACTTAAGGTTGTTTGCCTTAATTAGTCCATAAGCCTTGATACTTATTAAACCTTCTGGATGTGACTAACATAGCTTAATGTGAAAGAGTTCATGGCTCACAGATTTTAAGGCAAATAAAAATAGTATCACTGACATAATTGTAAAATACTAAATGATATATTCCCATTTTTAAGTAACATGCAAAACCAATCACTAAGTATTTGCATGATGTTTGTAGTAACAATTTCCAAAATTTTGGATCTTTAATTCTGTAAAAACTCATCTGTAAGAAGTTATGTAATAATATTAAAATGAGTGACCCATTTTGTTGAACTTGTCATTGGAAGTAATTAAGATTTTATTGAAGGATATAAAGGACTATTTTTTTACCTATTATTTTTGACAGTTTAACACTGTAGTCCATAACTTCTTTAAACAAAATCCTTCATGCTGGCACAGAATTCAACAACTGCTGCCAGCTTCAGGATACAGAGTGAACATGCATTTGAGATACATGAGTGCCATTTCATATGTTTTGTTAGACCCATGGCTTGTATGAGAAGGGGTGACATTTTTCTCTTTTTACCTGAGCAGCCTAGAGCTACATCTGTGACTGTCTCAAGAGTGTAAAAAAGAAACATTAAATGGTTTGGGTTGGAAGGGTCTTTTGGAGATCAAGTCCGATCTAAGAAATAATTTACATCCCCTGTTTTACCTATTTAACCCATGAGCTATAAACAACAGTTTTTACTTGAGCTATATAGTCCAATTTCATAATCACTACACAAGGATGATTGAGGTAAATAAAAAATCAGCGGGTAAGAGGACTTTTAAGTGTGAAGATTCTGTGAAGTAGGATAAATGACAGTTTTGCCTATTCAAAGAAAGATGTTTTGCTTACTTCCACACTGAGCATACAACTCAGAATATGTTATGGACAAAGAAACAGGCCAGCTTGCATGGGGAAAGAGTAAGAAATTAAGTAGGATGCAGTTACATTGCAGAAACTGTTGAAAAAATTAAGACTATTAAACAAAATTGAAGCTTCATAATTTAAAACAGTAGGTTTTTTTGATACAGCATATGTCAGAAGTCTGTTGCTTTTGTAGTGTCATTCTACAGCTCTGCTTCCCTTGGCGAAAAGTGAAATTATGTGCACTTGTGGGAGGCATTAAATGTGTAGGTACAATATAAACTGGGAAAATATATTTAGGGATCTTTATTTCCTTTTACAGGAAGATCTGCATTTTCAAAATTTCGTTGGCCAGTAGCATGAAAACTATGGATAACTTTCTGTTGTACTTTATACTGCTTCAGCATGATCATATATCTGACCTCTGCAAATGTTTGCATGCTTCAGAAAGTATCCATGTTTTACCTAGTGGCAGAACTAGCCATAAATGGGTGAAAAAAACATATTGACACCTGTTTTCATTCATTGTGAGTAAGCTCTTGGGCAATAGGAAAAGTCTTAGACCATTGTTCTGGTACCAGTTACACTTTGCTGGTGTTTTGGTGTGAAGGTGAGCTTGCAGGGGGATTCTGATGCTAGAGTGGGACGGGAAAGAGGAGTGAGAATTTCAGGGATTAGGAAGAGCCTGATGTTCTTTCTGTATTGGTCAGGTTTTTTCTGTTGTGCAGCTGACATTTGTAACTACAGAGAGTGCCAGTGCTCCTGATGTTGCAGCTGCTTTGTTGTCACCTTTTTGATTTTTAATGCAAGTAACAAAACTGAAGTGTGAAACCATCAAAGTTTGTTAATGTTCATAGTTACCACTGAAAAATATGTTCTAACAGAACATAGAGGTATTCAAAAGCCCGTTACTCCTCAGATACTCCTCTGATGAGAGCTTCTTTCTCTACTGCCCATGCCATGACTAGTATCTCTGATATCCCTTTGCAAGGGAAAATGGGTGGGCAGCATATTTTTCATTTGGATTAAGTCTTCATATTTTGAAAATACTGAGAAAGAGATGTTACATTGGAGAGGTTATTTTATTTCATAAATTCTGTGGGAATTACAACATTCACATTTGCAGATTGTCCCTATTGTATTTGTCGGAGTACAGATCTGTGATGTTTGTACTAAGTAGCCCCTGAGGAAGTGGAAATCATGAGAAAGCTATGTGTAATAATCCTAAAGGTACCACTGTGGTAAGATACAGCATTGGGAACTTTTTTCTTTTGCTTTCCTGTTCTGTTTTGGGGTTTTTTTGTTAGCTGAAATCTATTGGCAAATGGTTTCCCTGAAAACTACTAATCGTTGGTTTTCTTCCTTACTTTTTCTAGAAAGAAAATGTCTAAAGACAGCCTTGTGTTTTTCCTTCATTATTTGTGCCTCTCAGATTTTTGTCCTGAGCAGTATGCTTTGGAGAAGCAAAATTAGTATTTGTGTTCCTGAAAAAGTTAGACTTATAGAAGGACAGGTGACTTACCACCAGAAAACAACCAGCCAGACAAACAAAACCCACCCACATCTAATATTCACAAATAAAACAAGAGTTGCATGGCACAGGTATCCAAAAAGCTTTCTAGTAGTTTTCTCATAGCCTTACCAGCTCAAAGAAGTTAAATTAACGGTGTGCAGGCTCACTTATCCTCATCCAGAATCTGTCTGAATTTTCATGCTGTAATAGAAAAGAGTAATTGATTTAGTTGGCTTCTAGTAGAGAGATTTTTATTTAGAGGAACTGTGGTAAACATGCAGGAAATCGGTTTCTCAAACAGATGGGGATTAGGGGTGGAGGGATGAGGAGGGCAAGTGTGCAAAAGGGAATGAAAAAGCTGTGTACTGTTGTGGCAGGGGTGAAAGTCTCAGGCCTCACAGTGGTATTGGGAAGTAGATAAAAAGGGGGAGGAATGTGGAGAGAAAAATGGCAGTAGGTGGCAAAAACAAGTGGAGGGATTAGTCATGAAATGACTGGCAGCAAGCTTCAGTGCTGCAGCATGCTTGCACACCAGTGGTTCCTGTCATGATAGGAATTCTTGCATTTCAGCCACTCAAATGTTGTAGTATATAGAAGGGCTTTATCTTATCATTATGGTATAAAGCTTCTAGTGGCAGGAGCTTTATGTATTTTGAAGTGTTGCAAAGCAGAGGAAAAATTGCAGTCTCCCTCTCCCTCCCTTTACCCTGCCCAGCTCCTGAAATCATAAAAATTAAGATTGTTAAAATGTTGGGATGTTAAAATCTGGGATGCTTGTCTTCTCTAAGAAACAGCTACATTGTGTGTTTATTTGAATACTCTGTTCAGTTGTAATCCTGAGGCCTTTAGAAAAATTAGTATGGAGAGGTGATAGAGTTCATAACCATTTCAATTCCACCAAGTTAGGATAAGCAGCATTTTCTACAGTCCCCTATGTGTGTTCACTCCTGAAAGATGCATTTTTTCAAAAAGCTTCACCCTCCCCACTAAAAATAAATATTGCTGCTAAGTTAGTATTTTCCTTGTAGCATCGGTTGCAGTTCCAAAGTGTTGATTAAAATTAATTTTTTTTAAATAAAACAAAATAAGCCTTAAAGTATCTGCTGGGTACAGCTTTGTCTGAGTGATATCATGAATGTGTAGTAAATACACTCTAGGTAGGTATTCTTTTAGAATCCTTAACAAGGGTGTGCTTGTCTCCTCAGATAGTTTTCCAGAATGATTGTTCAGTGTGAGCTGAGATCATTAGTAAGTCTTCACTTGGCATTTTCTGAGGTCTGCAATCTGTTTCGGCAATACAAAAATTACAAATTGCTAGACAGTGTCAAAATATGTTTGTGTCCTGTTTTCGATTTACTGCTCTGTATTCTCACAGCTACACTTCTACACTCACAGCTACTACTTAAAAGTATAACTAGATTTATATCTTTAGGGTTTTTTGAATTTAGTTATTTATTTTACAAATTGCAGTTCCCTGCCAAACAACCCAACAACTAAGAACTTTTAAAATTTAAAACCAGGTAGTATTTGTTTTTTGATTACTTTTTGTTACTTATGTTGTTGGAGTTCACCAAACTCTCCACATTCTTTGGCTACTTCTGCATGTTGATAGTACTTTTCTGTGTTGTTGTGTTCTCTGTATAATACAGAAACTTAGGGAAATATCCCTGAAGAGAAGAGGAGGTTTTTTGCCTCTAGAGGCTTCCTCTCTGAGATTAATAAAAGGTTTATTAGGAATGTAAGTAAAGATGCCAGGGGTTCTCTCATTAGAGAAAAGGGGCAAGGGGAAGGAAGCAGATCCATTTCATAGAGCAGTATTTCTCAGACTTTTAAGTCAAAGATCTATCGAGAGGGAAGGAAAACTTTTCTCTAGTAGTTTTTATGTAAATTGAGCTTCCTTATGTAATTAAAAGTATATATTTTAAAAAGTAGTCTATTAATTAAATATATTAAGTCTTCAAGCTCAGCTGCTTTCAACATAACTGTTAAACATTTGGACAGCAATATCTTTGTGCAAATTCTAATTTATTTTCTTTATTCATATCTGGTATTGGTAATGTACATAACCATTTCTTGGCATCCATATAAGTGTGAAGAAGATAATTAAATCTAATGAAATTGTTAAATTGCTAGAAGTTGTTTGCAAAAGAAACCCTGTCACTGGTTTTCCTGGCTTTTGAAGTAAGGAAAATGTTATGTAGTATATAGGTGTTGAATTTTTAAAAGTTAAGAAAATTTACTATTATAAAACTGTCTGTACAGGCTGAGAGATTTGCATTGTGTTCTGTAATAGGGGTGACCTTCGCAGAAGGAATAATGCTTGATATTAAATAAATATCAGTTGAAGCTAAAAGTCATCCTATGTAAATGTCAGTATCTTTAGGTAATTAATTTGTTCCATTCATTCCTGTGTGGTTTTTTTCATTTTACTCTCTTTCATTTTTTTGTGTGTTGTTGGATAGCAAGTGAAATCTTAGATTATCTTGCATAAACAAACTGACTGTATGCAAAATTGCAAATTGCTTTTTTTCCTTCTGCTCTTTCCTAGAACGAGATTTATACCTAGCACACAGGGATATCTTTAAGGTAGTGATGAGTGGGAGGGCTTCTGAATTTGCAGTCTGCTTTTTCTTGCAGGCTTGAGCTTATTTTGAGATAATCAGAATTTACAGTTGATACATGAAGGTTTAAGAAAACTTCTCTAAGTCAAAAACTAGCACAGAGTTTGTTTATTTTTCCATTCCACTCAGTACACAATGTAACAAAATCTGTCATGTGAAGTACTTTTTGTTATTTATTTAGTGTAACCTCTTGGGAATCTGTAAAATATGCTTATTCTAGTAAGCTTTTGCCGAATACAAACATTTTGTATTTGGCAGGACTTTCACATAAATGCTTCTTTAAAGGAAGAACTGTTTCATAAGTGCCTTTTTTACACAGTTTATTCCCCAGATATGCCTTCACGGCTTCCAATCCAAGACATCTTTGCTGGACTGGTTACAAGTATTGGCACAGCAATACGATACTGGTTTCATTATACACTTGTGGCCTTTGCATGGTTGGGAGTAGTACCTCTAACTGCATGTAAGTATTAATTTTTTGTACTATAATAGTCTTATTCTCAGGAAAATATGTCACTTCATGCAGCTAAGTTTAGTGAGACCATTGTTGGTTTAATTAAACAAAAATAAATTATAAATTTAAAAACATTATTTCACTGATTTTTTTTCACTTGGAAGTTATAGTTATTTGACTCCTAATACAGTACAATTCAGAAAGGTGTTAAGATATAGGAGAAAAGGGCTTTTAAACTTCCTATTTCGATGAAATGCTTTTTTTTAATTATCTTCTTTTAAATCTACATGAAAGGTTTTAGGTGATGCTATTTGTTAATAGAAGAATTCTCCTGTTTTTTTCTAACCATCTGTAACTGAAATAGCAATGCTTTTTTTTTAGTATGAAAAGCAAAATTCCTTTATAGTAATACATAAATTGATTAGTAAAACTCCCTTTAGAATCTCAAAGGCATATAAGTAGTACAGGTATTTAACAGAAAAAGAGAGCATACATTTAAATTACTATAATATCCAGTTTGAAATTCACTTTCCAAATAGAAATGGAAAGCAAGCTATTGGTGTTTCAACAAGCTGAAAATATAGAGATGAAAAAAGGCAAAAGGGACATAGTGTTCAGTCAAGAAAATTATTGAAAGTGCATCTTTCCAAATGTTGATATATGCCTTGAACTACAGAGGAAGGAGCCAGTAAATGTATCTCCCCAAACAATTTCTCAGTATGTTCTGTGCTTTTATTTGTAGCTGTCAGTGGCTTAGTTTGAGAATAGCACTGTAGTGGCATCAGCTATAGAAAAGTGATTCTGTTTCTGCAGCCTATCCTTCCTGTGCAAGGAAAAAAACTTTTCTGGGCATGGCGTTAACAAGCTTTACAAACTGCTCTGCATTAAAATTAAAAAATACTTCACATTTCTTCCTTGGATCTTTAGAAGTATTTTGGTTTTCTACCACTGCCTTTCAAAATGAAAATGCTATACGCTTTTCTTACCAAAACTTCTGGGACAGCAAAATCACATTCAATAGGTTAATTAAGGTAGTTATGTTTCATAACTCTCTAAAAACCCAATGCTTGCTCTTCAGTAACACCAGAATGTTACCACAAGCTACCACCTACAACTTACACCACGCTTCTGTTTCTTCATGTAGGTCGTATCTACAAGTGCTTGTTTACTGGCTCTGTGAGCTCACTACTGACACTGCCATTAGATATTCTGTCAACGTAAGTACTTAAATAGTTTGCAAATAACTTTTCTAGTCAGGTTACTGTGAAAATACTTGCTTTGGAACCTTTCTTTCTGTTATGCTTGTTATCTTCCATGATTTTACACGAACAGCTGTCGATTACCCTTGGCATAGCGGGATGTATGGTCAACAGTATTACAGTAGAAAACATTTCATTTTAAAGTTCTGTTATTAAGGATCCTTGGAGATGAAAAACTCACTTTACAAAATGAGTCTGGGTTTATAAAGATTTGGTTTTGATGTTAAGAAAATTTATGTTGCAAAATTACACTATAACTTTAAAAACCAATTTCCTACAGTTCAAGTTGTATGACTCATAGTAGGGTATTATATGTATACTGTCCATAATGCTGTCACATTCTCTTTGCTTTGTTACATTTTTATATTTTTAATTTAATTTTAACCATCACTAGTCTCTTATATGGTAAAGGTTATTTTATCAGATTGCCTTCTAGCTGATACTTAGATTTTAATGCTTTAGTCACCATATGCAGTTGAATATTGTCTTTTTTGGCCTTTTTATTATCAGTTTTACTTAATCAGTAAATACCAACACAGCAGAGTTTCTGATTCTTTTTTTTTTTATTATTATTATTGTTTTGAGCCCAAGGAACTGAAACTCAAATTTAATAGCATCATTTGTACATCAAGCAGATTCTGAGTTAATGTCCTGTGGGGTTCAGCTAAGTCATTGCAATTGGGCTATTTGATATGAGACATCAGGTCATGTTCAGTAATTTAATGTCTATTAATGGGTAGAGATTCTTGCTTGAGATTAATAATACTATTTTTCCAGTTACCTCCCAGCCAGTGTCGAGTTTGGTTTTAATTTTCTGAAAAGAAGCTTAAACAACTCAACCTAGAGTATCTCTGTTTGTGCTTCACAGTCTAGGGGTAAAATTAAGGACTCAAGGATGTTGTCAGATTTTAATGGCATGTGAAGCTGTGTGTTGACATGTATTTCTCTTTTTGTTTTGGACTTCTTGCTGTGCAGACAAAAGTGTTTGTGCAGCTGCATGGAGACACAGACTGATACTACTTTGCAGATGACAGAGTACCATGACATACTTCTTTCTTACCTTACAGAATGTATTGTAGTTAGTTTCCTGAGCTGATTCATCTGGAGTAAACAAGTAGGAGGGAACTACCTGGAATTGGGGATGAAGGTTGCTTAAGCAGTTTAAGTATCTCCTGCGTTGCATGAAACCTTAGTTTCAGTTGGCTAACTGAACTTTGTTTAGCTGGTGTGGATTTTTGAAGTAAAGAGGTATTATCTAGGACAAAAGACTACCAGAAATGTAGAGCAGTTGAAGACAAATCCTGCAGTTTCATTCTTTTGATTAGGGTATCTCAACAGATAAAATGTTTCAGTGGGCTGGATATTATGCATCTAGCCATTTTAATAGACCTTTTACTATAGCAAGCGATTTGCTTAGTGACTATAATGTTTCTTTACTTATTCTTGAAGATTGTTTTTCCTAAACTCTTGCAGCTTTTCATATTGTGTCAGGTCCCCTTTTTGTAGAAATGTTTATATTTAAGCAGCAATAACTTCACAAAACAAACCAGAGGGAAATAAAGCCTTTTTCAAATCCATGTTTATCTTGGCACTTAGAATCATAGAATCATAGAATTGGCTGGGTTAGAAGGGACCTCAGAGATCATCAAGTCCAACCCTTGAAACCATTTGTACACAGCCTTCCTAAAAGAACCTTATTTGAACAGATTTTTTTTTTTTAGTTAAATAAAAGTTATGTATCCATCTAGATATTTTCTTTGCCTTGACACACAAACAAATTCAGCATTTTGCACAAATGCTTGGACTAAGAGGACTAGGAGGATCTATCTGTTTGCAGCAGTTAAATCTTACTAGCAAAATATATTTTATATATTTTATAATATATATATATATTTTTTATATATTAGTGATTGTGGGTTTTTTCTTTCTTCACCAGGGAGAACTTGCTGGCTGACTGTTTGCAGGGTTGCTTTGTGGTAACATGCACTCTGTGTGCATTTATCAGCCTTGTTTGGTTACGCGAACAGATCGTTCATGGAGGAGCACCACAGTGGTTGGAACAAAACCAGCAACAGCCACTCAATGGTGTTGGTCAACAAAATGAGGTAAAACCTAACTGCTCACTTGTTCATGAACGTTTTCGTTAATAAATACATTCTCAGAAGCCAACGGTAATGTTATTTTACTACACTGTGTCTTTATTTCTACATTAGCAGAAGCTGCACACATGTTCCTGTATAAAGTCAATGTTCTGTAAAGTGGAATGTTAATGGATTTGTTGTATTTGCAAAGTAACTTTAGCATTTTATAGATTCTTATGCCTGTATCTTTACACTTTTTAAAGATAATTTTGTGCATATAAAGCTGAATTTTCAGGCATCATCAATGAAGATATAGATTGCTGTTGGTTTGTCTATTTCTGAAGTATTCCAGTAGTTCTTGAGGTAACATTTTACTGTTCTCAGAGCAGTTGGAAGTTTTGTTGAAACCTCTGAAGCTGGAGCTTCTCTGCCCTTCCATCCCCTAATACACAAACGTGTACTCCTTTAGTGCCTAGAGGAGCCTCCTGGGAAGGAGAAGAGATTATAAAAGCTATATCTGCATGGGGGCAGATATTAAATTTACATTTAATTTTCTTTTGTAATGAATCTTATGGTTTTTAACACAGTGATAGAGATCCTCAGATTGACTGGCTTGGATTGTCTTTGAATTATTGTTTTCTAGTATAATGGTAGTTCTCATAAGATCAAGAGAGTCCCCCTCTATAGAGCACTGGTGAGACCACATCTGGAGTGCTGTATCCAGATCTAGACTCCTCCAGTACAAAAGAAACATGGACATACTGGAGTGAGTGCAATGAAGAACCAACAAAAGTGATTAAAAGACTGGAGCATCTGATGTATGATGAGAGGCTGAGAGCTGCAGCTGTTTAGCCTGGAGATGGGAAGGCTCAGGGTAAACCTTACCAGTGCTTATAAATACCTGGTGGGAGGGGTGTAAAGAAGAGAGACAATCTTCTTGGTATTGTTGAGAGTCAGGACAGCAGGCAGTAGGCTCAAAATAAAACATAGGAAATACCATTTAGACAAAAAATAAGAAAAAACAAACACATACCCTCAGAAAACCAGGTGTGGGAGGTTTTTTTTAACTCAAAAGTATGATCTCCTATTGGAATGAGTTGCTCAGAGAGGTTGTGAAGTCTTCATCTCTGGAGTTACTCAAAAGCCAGCTGGAAGAAGCACTGAGCAACCTGCTTTAGCTGACACTGCTCTGAGTATATGTGTTGACAAGATTATCTCTAGAGGCCCTTTCCAACCTCAGCTAGTCTGAAGATGTCCGTTTCCCTTCCCCTTTTAAAAGGTATAGTGGTGCCAAATGTAATACTTGTCTGAAAAAATACATTAATAATGTTTTAATACTATTTTTTTTCAATATGCAGGAAAGAAGTATGGAGAGAGGTTGATCAATTTAACTGAATAATAAATCCTGTTTCTGCAGGCTCAGGCTGTTGTAAATGGAGGTGCTGAAGTTGCTGTGCTTGATCAACCTGCTAACCCGGCTGCTGAGAATGTAGTTGTAGGTGAGAACCCTGAAATTCAAGAAGAACAAGTAGATGAAGAGGAAGAGGATAATGAAGATGAAGAAGATGCTGTAGTTGAAGATGCAGCTGATGCAAACAATGGAGCACAAGGTAACAGGTGACTCAAAACAGTAATGTTCTAGTTCTTTTTAAATATAAATGCAACCACTGAAAATTATCATAATTCAGGGAAGCTGTAAATTCCCACTTCAGCTTATGTATCTTGGTTTTGCAAATGCCAAGTATTTCCTTTGAGCACTGAAGCATTTGATACTGAAAAGCAGTCAGCAATTGGGAGTTGAATGTTATGTGCTTAAGTATTTTTGTTCATTAGAAGCATAGCATGGAGTCACTACATCTTTTTTTTGGATGAGTATAACAGCTGTGATAATGGCCATTGTCTCCTCAGATGACATGAACTGGAATGCTTTGGAATGGGATAGAGCAGCAGAAGAGCTTACTTGGGAGCGAGTGAGTAAGAATCCTTTTCTTGAATAATTCAGACTCATACTTGAAGTGCTTTATAGTATTGCTGTGTTAAAATCCATTTGGGATAGTTGTGAATACCATTGTCTAGTGTGAAAATTACCAGTAGGAGGCTTTGGTGACCTAAAACAAGTATTAAAACCAAAATGCTATTATGCTACTTATTAATATTAAAAAGGCATTTCTTTGATTTTTAAATAAAATTGCAGCTTAGAACATATTTTAGCACAAATATTTTCACACTGATCAGGTTTAGAAATAATTTGCAGTTTGCATTCAGAAGGCTAGGTCAGATTAGGAGCACACAGGTGTTGGATTATGTATAGTTTAATGCTCAATTTATGTATTTATGAAAGTATTAAACAACAGAAAAGAAGTAGAAATTTTGATTAATTCACTTTATGTGCATATTTGCAAAAGGCAGATTATTTCTTAAAAAATGATGGGGCATTTTAATGTAACATTACTTATAGATTAGAAATTCCATAGTGTGAGGTGCATGTACACTGTAATCAAAGAGGAGTCTAGAGACTCAGCACTGAGTTTTTTGGATTACAAGTAAGCACATCTGAGTTCAAGCTCACCGTATGCAGCAAAACCTCCCCAGAGGTGATTTGCCTGTGGCAGACAATTGCAAAGCTAGTCACTCTAAACCTAAGCTGTAATACAGTTTTTGCCTGTGTTTCAGTGTAGTAGAAGTAACAGTTTGCTTTACAAAGGACTGGTCATAGTTTATATCATGTGAAAACTTCTTGGTTTGTTTTGAAAGAAGGTTGTTAGTGAAAAAGGGCATATATACATTCAGATTTCTGAACCATTCTCAAGCTCAAGAGGCCAGTTTATATGCTTGGAAATGCTGATGTAGCTGAAAATGTTTTTATTCCTCTCCATGAATATAGCAATCAGTTTCAGCAAACTCTCATAACCATTTGTAATCCTGTGTGTTCACATGGGCAATAGGTATCTAGTCAGCATTGAGTATTGAAAGTGGGGTGGGCTTTTCTGCTGTTTCATGTTGTGAAAAGAGCATGCAACCTTTCTGAATTTTCAAAAATATTTTCATCTTGGTTTACTTTGTAAAATAGGTGCAACTCTAGTCTTAAAACTTAGTACAAAATCCTGGTGCAAAATAACCATGAAGGTGATACTTTACAGCAGTTAATTGTGGAGTTGGAGTCTATGAATAGAAATAGTAAGAAGTCCTTGAAATGGAGAAAGGAGAGTTGTTTTTTTATTCTTTTTGTAAAAAAATTCATTTTTGGCTCTCTTGTGGACACTTCCAGGAACAGCTGTGCAGACTGAGGGAGGATTTGTTTCCTGTCTTCCCAATTCTGGTCAAAACTTAGTAACAGTGTTGCAAAATTATCCTGTTCTTTGTTGCTTTTATACATACAAGGTAAAATACTAGTCCTTGAGTTTTTTGTCAGTGAAAACACAAGCTGATACTTGGCAATTAGAAGGCAAAAATAAATGCTCTTGTGGTTTAATACTGAGTTGTTTAAACATGTTTTTAAATGACAGTTCAATCACTCTAATCTTTCGTGAGTACATAATCTTTGTCAGAGTCTTCAATGTTTTGGAGAAAAATAGCCTATAAAATAGCTACATGTTTGCATTCTGGCCGGTGTAAATACATGTGCATTAAGATATTCCACATGTATCTCACTGCCTTTGATCAACTGAGTTTACTGTGTTGAAGGAGAACTTTGTTTCTATCTTTAAGAATTTATATTCATGTTCTGTTGATGGATCAATACAATAAAAAAAAGAAGCTTTTGACCATATTGAACATTAAAAGTTGGTGTGGAAGAGACTCATTGTAGATGCGTGTTGCTTAGTTTTTCTGATGATTAAATAAAATTAATTTTCTTCACAGATGCTGGGACTTGATGGATCTCTGGTTTTTCTAGTAAGTGAAATCCCGTATTTCAAGAATTTCTGTAGGAGCTTTTTTTCCTAAGAAGTAAACTATTTTTTTAAATTACATAATTCTATTTGAAGTCCCTATTTTCACATGATATGTATTATTTAAAAATAATCATGTTCAAGCAAACTGTCTTTTAGGAGATTCATAGAATAATGTGTGATGTAAAAGTAAATTACACATAAATTACACATTTAGTGAAATTACACATAAAAGTGTAATTTGTTAAAGGACACAAGGTAGCATCAGATCACATATTCCACTGAAAATAAAAAAGACGATTAAAAAATGCATAATCTGGCCTTTCCTAGTTTTTCTTTTTATAATGTGGTTAAAATAGTGTCCTCATTCAGACTTCTGATTTACCCTGATGCCACCATCACACCGCTAGAGAATTTTTATTGTAGACTAGATTTTAAATTTTAAGATGCCCTATTATGTTTCAGGTCCTGAATGTTTTGGTCTTTGTGTTAGAGCAAATGTCTTGGTTCTAACATGAGATGTGCAAGCTCTGGTAATAATAGGCTGTTGAAATAAGAAGTTCAGATATGAAACTAGAGTCATTTATTTAAATGACTGATATTTATGTACTGTTCCCTTGTTCTTTTCCTCTCCTCCCTACACTTTGCAGGAACATGTCTTTTGGGTGGTATCTTTAAATACGCTGTTCATACTTGTGTTTGGTAAGTATCAGTCACTCTTAGGTTTTAGAAGATCCTTCTTCATGATCTTCTAAATGAATCTTCTTCATCTAAATGATCTTCTTCACTAATCATCCAGGCTAATTTTACAGATGTTATCTTAGAATGAATGGAAGTTGTGACATCTAAAAATGGAATCACAAACAGGGAATACAAAATACAAATAATACATCTTTATTGCTTCTAATTTTGTCATTTTAATTCCTTTAAGTGATAGGTTTAAAATAAAAATCTACCAAAAGTTTAATGATGTCAAGCAAAGTACAGAAAACAGTATGTTTGGAATACTGTTAAGTTAAAGGAGAAACCTCATGGAATTTAATTTATGAGTAAATGCAGTGCTTTTAGGAATGGCTAGGATTTTTTTTTATATCACTTTTTTCATCAAGAATGCATTCTTGGAGCTTAAAATTACAAGGGAAGGAGACACAAGAATGTCGCTGTGCAGCGTTGCTAAATATAGTGTCATTTTGTGTGCAAAATTACTGCAGAACAACTTTCCTTAGATAATACAACTTAGACTGACTTAAGTTTTAGAAAACAGTAAATTCTAACCAGTGGTGTATTTTATTTTCCTTTCTCCTTCCTGTAGATACTGAGGCTGAACTTGAACTTTAAATGTTTGCAAGGCTTTCTGTTTCTAGTATAAGACAGGAAAATTTCTGTGTTCCAGTTCCATGTATAATTAGTGCTAGGAACATTTCTTGGACATAAACTTGTCACATCTTAAAAAAAAATAATTAAAAAAAAATCTCTGAACTGTAGATATGTATTTCTTAGTCATTTGAACCATAAAAGAAAAGGGTAAAATTCCTGCATTTTGTTTAGTAGCAATAAAGTCCCCCTTGAAATGATCTGTAATTCTTACTTTATAGTTACTGCTTATAGTATGTATCGTGAGTTTGCATTTTCATTCAGGGTTTAATGCAGAATGCAGGGTAAAAAATCCATGATTTTTTTTAAGATTTTCCTTAGATGCATTAGGCTGTGATTCAGAGATTATTATTATTTTTCATGTATATTCCTAAAATTACAGAAATTAGAAATACAGAAATATAGCACTTGCAAATATTTGTAGAGGAAGTAACTTTTTTAGTTGTTTTCACAAAATTAATGAGAAATAGAATAATTACTGTGTTACAGTACACATCCTGCAAATAAGACTCCGTGTAGCAATTTTTATAGCCTTTTTTCCCCTTCTTTATTGCTTACCTTATGCAGCATTTTGTCCATACCACATCGGTCACTTCTCCATTGTTGGCCTGGGCTTTGAGGAGTATGTAAGTATTGATTGATAATTTCAAAATGAAAAAACTGCTATTTATTAAAGATGGTATTTTTGTAGCATCTTTGCATTTTTATGTGTGATCGTAAAAGTAACGTGGGGTGTCTCAGGTTGTTTTTTCCTCAAACCTCTATAAATCTATGGTTAAAAATGTCCTATCACTCTTTCCCACTTCTCCATTATTTACGTTTCAAGTGAGGTTTTGTCCTTTTACATAAAAATGGTACATTTTGAGGTTTTTTTAACAAACTCTTGGTTTAATTGTTTTATTTGCGTACTGTGTAATTTTCATAGCTGATGATAATGAGTAAGTAAAAGCTAGGATGTAGACGTCAGTGTAAGGTGACACTTTTTGTTTCATTTATAGAGGTTGCTTCAGGTTTTAAGAAAATATTTTTCCAGTAAATGTAAATATTTTCTGCATTTGAGGGAGATACTGAAAAAGTACTAGTTTATTGAAATATGTAAAATCTAAAGAAACTTGCTTTTCTCCTTTATTAGCTAAGATTTGGAATTTATCTTTCTTTCATAAAAAGGAGATGTAATCTTGAACTTTCTCTTCTTTTCCCCTCCAGGTTCAAGCATCTCACTTTGAAGGCCTGATTACAACAATTGTTGGATATGTTCTGCTAGCAGTGACTCTAATTGTTTGTCATGTATCCTTTTGTCAGTAGTTCAGATTTTACATGTAAATTGTTTTTCTGGCTATACTTTGACGACACAAAGACATGATGCAGATACAGTTAATTTACCATTTTGATCTGCTCATTTGGTGAAATTAGGAAGTCTCTTCTGTTCTGTAGGCCACTGTAGTCAGTGTGATTGCATTCTTCAGAACACGTGTACATGTTCAACAAAACAAAATCATAGGCTTTTATGCTTGCTTGAAGACCTCCAACTGAGTTTTGAAGGTCTATATGAGAAAATCATTGTTTTATTGTTTTTTATCTCACTGCCTTATGCTGTACTGTGTAGTTCTTATACTGGACTATGTAGTTGCAGCAGAAAAAGAAACAGGATTATAGGAAAATACGTAGGGTACGATGCAAAGTTTATTCACATCTCTAATTTTACCAGACATTTAGAGAGTACATTGTTTCTTTTTCATGTTTCTGAACCACTGAGAGTTTGCAGCAAGAATTTCAGGTGATTACCTTTGTTATTACAGAGAAAATCAAGTAAAGGCAGAGTCCTGAAAGCTGTGGAAGTAAGAAGTCTTCATTATAGCTCCATGTTTTTAAAGAGACTACACCAACTTCAATTTGAATTAGGAAATATTTCTTAGTAGTACAGACAGCTAATGTGCAGTGCAAATGTGGTAAAACAGTTGATTGCCATGTATCTATTTTGCCTCCTGAAAAAACAAACAAAAAAAGCTCCTGAAACCCCCCCAAACCAAGACTGCATGAAAAGGAAAGCTACCTTTTGTTTTGTTTTGTTTTTTCATTTATTTTTATTTATTGTTTGATTGATTTGAGGTGCATGTTTGGGGGGGTTATCCAGCACATCAGATTATGACTTCTGGAGTCACAGAAAATTGTGAAAAAAATGTAGTCCTGATAAAATTCATACTTCCTATTTCTCTTCAGTCTTTTATAATAGAATGTAACATAATATAATGTAACTATGTTAAAGTATTTTTCAGTTTTATTTTCTTGACAAAACTATTCAGGGTTTGGCAGCACTTGTTAAGTTTCAGCGATCACGTCGTTTATTAGGAGTTTGCTATATTGTTGTCAAGGTAATACTATTTTTTTGTATGTTAAAAAACCCCTAAAACCTCAATTTTCTTGGCAATTTTTGTTAAACTACCAAGGTGCTATTTTCTCTTTTTTCATAAAGGTTTCCTTGTTAGTGGTTGTTGAAATTGGCGTGTTCCCTCTCATCTGTGGCTGGTGGCTGGATATATGCTCTTTGGTAAGAACTGAAGACAGGCTGAGGCTGTGAGAGTTGGGGTTATTCCGACCAGGGAAGAGAAGTCTTTGGGAAGACATTATAAGTGCCTTTCCAGCACCTGAAAGGGGCCTACAGAAAACTGTGGAATGGCTTTTTACAAGGGCATATAGCAATAGGACAAGGGGGAAAGTATTTCAGACTGGAAGAGGGTAGATTTAGGTTAGACCTTGGGAAGAAATTCTGTACTGTGAGGGTGAGACCCTGGCACAGGTTGCCTGGGGAGGTTGTGAATATCTCATCCCTGGAAGTGTTCAAGGCCAGGCTGGATGGGGCCTTGAGCAACCTGGTCTGGTGGGAGGTGTCCCTGCCCATGGCAAGGGGTTTGGAACTAAATGATCTTTAAGGTCCCTTCCAACCCAAACCAATTTATGATTCTATGAAATGGGATAAAATCTTTTTAATGATGTTTTATATTTAAAGGAAAAAAGTCCTGGAGAGAAGAGTGTTGTTGGTACAGATTTGAAAGCACTCTTCTCTTTTTATAAACATAGTGTTTCCAGTTTTTTAGGTACTGCTCAATGCTTTTTTTGTTTTTTCTTTAAGTTGATAAATACAAATTAACGTGCTATTATTAAAGCAATAAGATCTTAATTCTTTTTACTGCATTTACAAGTCCCCCGTAATAATCAAATTCTGTCCTGAAAAAAGTACTATTTTAGCCTTAGTGGAAATAGAATTTCACTTAAGGGAATACAATTATTTGCTTCTATTACAGTGCCACTTTGTTTGAACTGATTTATAACTTATGTAGTGTATGGTGGTATTTGAGTTGACTTATTTCTTACTTCTGTCAAAGAATCATTTCTGATCAAATTATTTAATTATTTGTTGTTCTTGTTGTAAATTATTCCTTTTTTTAAAAAATTGAATGCTGCAATTACTTATGTGTTAACACAAGGCAGACATCTAAATTAAATGCTTTAAGTATACATGAACCTAGGGTAAACAAATCTAGTAGCTGTTGGTTTGCCAAGCTTCATTCATATTTGTTTTACTGCTTACTTGCTAGGAGATGTTTGATGCCACTTTGAAAGACAGAGAATTGAGCTTTCAGTCTGCCCCAGGTACCACAATGTTTCTGCACTGGTTAGTTGGAATGGTTTATGTCTTCTATTTTGCATCCTTCATTCTTTTACTGAGAGAGGTAAGTCTATATGAGCACAATTAGGATATAGCATAGTTAGAGAAGCTTGCACATAGTTAACTCTTAGTTTAAAATTTCACATATGGGTATTGCTGCTACTGTGGTTTGTGTGTCTTTATTGGATTCCAGCCTTAACTAAAAAGGGCCACACTGGTACTTACTACATTGGAAAATGATTATAGTATATTTTACTTTGTTTTTAGTTTACTAAGGGTCCTTAAACATGGAGGATGCTTTTAAATTAATTTTAACTACATGTCAGTTGGTTAAGTTTGATTAATACTTTAAAGTTAAGCTTGTAATTGGTTATTGCTTCTCTACTCCTATGATAATGCTTCCTTTGTTCTGTTTCTGTACCATTTTCTTGAACCTTTTTCAACAAATAACCCCTATGATGTGTAAAAGCTATTTGCTGCAGCAGTGTCATCCAAGATTAAAACCAAATAATACAAAGATAATTTTCTCTTCACATATTGTTTTCTACTTCCTACTTCAGGTTTTGAGACCCGGTGTCTTATGGTTTCTCAGGAATTTGAATGACCCAGATTTCAATCCTGTGCAGGAAATGATTCACTTGCCCATTTATAGACATCTCAGGAGGTTCATCTTATCAGTGGTAAGGACTTCTCAAAAATTTTGTTGTTTGGAAAGAAAATTTCATGTTAGCTTCCATATGCTCTACTGCTTATTTAAGGAAAAACATTTTCACAAACCAAATCACACTTTTCAAACTGTGCTTCTTCAGTTTCTAAGAAAATTCTCCTGTAGAAGATAAACTATTAAGTTTCAAGAAGAATGGGATTAGATTTTTCATTTTTACATAGTTAACCAAAATTTATTATTTTCAATGTCTGGTTCTGATTTTGTATAAAGTGTAAGAATGTGTTTAAGATGTACTTGGATTTTCAATCTGGCTCCTTAAGGAAACAGGTCTTAATGCACCTAATCTAAATTCTGATCTTTCAGCCAATTTAAAAGATACAGAAATAGAAACTGAAAGTTTTTCTAAAGCTTCTGCAAGCTGAATGAAAACTCATCCAATATATAAGAGAGGAATTCACTATTAGTAATCCCATTAGTGGGGAGGAAAGTAGAACTGTTGCACAGTTCTAAAACTGTGGTATGGCCAGTCAGTGCTGCTCTTGTCATTCAGGGCTCTGGGCTAATGGCTGAAATGGCGCTGCTGTCACACTGGTGTTCTGGCTGTGGCTGAACAGTGCTTGCATGGCCTCAGGGCTTCTCCTCTTCCCTTCCCTGCTACCTCCCCCCTCCAGTGAATAAGCTGGGGATTGGGAGGGAGTGTGCTTTGAACAGCTGGCCCAGACTGACCAAAGGAGGGGATATTCCATGCCATGTGACATCATGCTTGACAATAAAAGCTGTGGGAAAGGAGGAGTTAGGGAAGAGGATATTCATGGGTATGGGGTTTGTCTTTTGAGCGACATGTGCAGAGGCGCTGCCAGGAAGTCATTAATCATCTGTCTACTGATGAGGAGCAGTGAATTAATTGGCTTTTTGTTTTGTTTGACTACACAGCTTTTGCTTTCTATTAAACTGTCATCATCACAAGTCTTCTTGCCTTCCTTCTGTTTTCACCCCATGCAGCTGGAGAGGCAGATGAGCAAGCAGCTGTGTAGATGTTTAGCTGTTAACCAGAGCTAACCCACCACACACAATAAATGTGTCGGAGGCATAGGCAGGAAACTAGGTTATGGTTTTTTTTCTGGTATTTATGCAAACTTGTTTTAACTTCCTTGTTGCAGATTGTCTTTGGATCAATTGTACTGCTCATGCTCTGGCTTCCTATACGCATTATCAAGTATCTCCTGCCTAACTTTCTTCCATACAATGTTATGCTCTACAGGTAAGCATTTAATTAAAAAAAAAAAAGGATTTTTCAGTCTCCCTGTAACTAGGCAAAATGTGCATTTGTGCTCTTTGAGCATTAATGTGACATTGTTTGGTATGTTTTGCTTGTTTTCACAAAATCTAATCCTATCTAATCATAGAACTTGTCATATAAAAAGCTATTAAGAAAAATAAGAGGCATTTTGTATTACTTCCATAAAGATGACTATTTGGTTTTTATATGCCTTCAAAACACTTTCTACTTCAACTTGTTCATAGTGAAATTGCTGTCATGTTTATTTTTCACTTCCACTCCTGGTTATCCTTGTTTCAAGAATAAAAGGATATCTGTAGATGTAACTTCAATGGCAGCAATATTGTTCTGTTCCTAAATAATAATGGAGACATCAGGGATAGAAGCAAATAGAAGAGCAAATCATATTCTCTGATATAATCTTTCTCTACATTTTTAAGTTTCCTGTGCACCTAAGGGCCTAAACACTCATGAACACCTAACCTGTGCTTAGAAATGTAAATAAGAAAAAATATCTGCAAAAAACTAAAAAATGTTCTTGTTAGCATCCAATATATTTTTTATTGTGGTAATGTTACTGTCATTCAGTATAACTATCAGTATTTTCCTTGTACTTGACTTCTTTCTTTTCCCATTGTTCTTAGTGATGCACCTGTAAGTGAACTTTCCCTAGAGCTCCTTCTGCTTCAGGTGGTGCTTCCAGCTTTGCTAGAACAAGGACATACAAGACAGTGGTTGAAGGGTCTGGTACGGGCATGGACTGTTACTGCTGGATACTTGTTGTAAGTACAGAAAGCCAAAATCAACCACAAGCATTGTGCCCAGCTTTGCCTTTTAGCATGAAAGTGGTGTTCTTTCAGTGGACGTATCCTAAGTGCCTTTTAATAGCTATTTTACAGATAAATATGTTTATGAAAACTTCTATAGTCACTTCCTATGGAAGTGTCTTGTTCTAAGAAGTAGTTGTACCTATTTCTGGACTGGTCTTTGACAAGTAATCAGTTTGGTACACTATTACAGTATTTGCTTATTAAAAAAATGTATAGTGGTATGACTGAACAGCTTGTTAATTTCCTGTGAAATGGGAAAATTAGAGATGAGTTTAAGAGCATTTCCATGAGTCATCTAAGTGAAATTGACATAATTCACATGTGTATCTTACAGTTATTACTGTAAGAAAAAAAAAGAAAAAATTATTTAGAGCATTAAGCTGAAAAAGGAATACCATTAAGTTGGGGATTTTAAAGTTAGTTTTATCCCTTTTTAGAAAATGAACTTCTGAATCTATGCCAGCTAAAGTAAATGATTATGTAAAGTTATGTTCCTTGATTTATACTGCCAGGAAGACCTCTAGCGCACAAAATTATTTTTTAGTTCATGTGTTCTTTGCCAAATTAGTCAAGTAAACATTGATTTCAAACTGTATTGGCATTCTATCACCATGTCTTGCTCATTTTGGGTCATGCCAGTGCAGCATTAGTACGATGAAGATTTGTTCTTTGCTAAAATTTATCTGAGATTCTGAGAAAATTAATTACTTTTTTTTCCACTGCAATCCTGAATACTTATTTTAGCTTCTCATAAGGAAAATCTTCTCACCTCTGTTCTCTTTGTTTTGTAAATTTATTTAAATAATAAATGCCCATGCCAGCTCTGTAGAAGTTTTCAAGGGCAGGTTAGATGGGATTCAGAACTAGATGAGGACCCTTTAAGGTCCCTTCCAACCCAAACCATTCTGTGGTTCTGTGACAGGAAGATAATTTCAGAAGTGATAAAAATGCCTATGCTTTCTTCACTGCTGCAGCTGTTAAGAGCATTTCTGAAATATCTCTTCAGCAACTTCAGTTAAGGAAAGATGCAGATTGTTTCCTCTCCTTTTCTTAAATAACAAGCTGCTGTGAGAATGTTTCCATTGTCTGCCAATAGAATATTTGCATGGATCTTTCTGCTAATAAAATAATGCTAAAGCTGAAGAAAATTAATTTCTAAATTTTGTTTTGGGTTTGTTTTAATCAGATTCAAATATCTACTTGTTAATGATGTATGCAGGAAAAATCAATGGAATGCTTTTTAAAGCAGATTGACTATTTCTAAGACTGATGTTCTTAGAAAGCTGTGAAATGGGTTTTGAGCAATTTAGAATCTTCATGAAAGACTCTGCCTGACTTTATTTCTGAAAACATGTTTATAGGAGTATAGTACTGTTCTTGTACAGTTTATGTTTGAAAGAAAATGTTTCCAATAGAGCTTAGTCACACTTAAAAGATGTCATTGAGCTGCTTGCTTACTCAAACTGAAATATCAATGCAATTTTGTATTCATAAGCACAACTTTAATACTAGAAATTGTTTTTAAAGCAGTCAAACAGAACTTATCTTTATTTGTGGCTGTTCTAATCTGGATCCGTACTAGAATTTTTCTCCTAAATTTTGTGTTGAGGGTAGCATTAGTGTGTTATCAGAAAATGGTTTCTTTTATAATTTATCAAGGTTCTGCCAGTACTCCTGTATGAATTTGACACAAATTGTAGTCATTCTGAGTAGGCCTATCTTTCTGTAAGATTCTCATTCACATGTAAGAGAGCAAAACTGAAAATGTTATTGTTACAGGGATCTGCATTCTTACCTACTTGGGGACCAGGAAGAGAATGAAAACAATGCAAACCAGCAGCCTAACAACCAACATGCTCGCAATAATAATGCCATTCCAGTTGTGGGGGAAGGTCTTCATGCAGCCCATCAAGCCATACTCCAACAAGGAGGACCCGTGGGTTTCCAGCCTTATCGTAGGCCTTTAAAATTCCCTCTCAGGGTAGGTATAGCTAATGCAGTAAGAAAAAGTGAAAGGCATTTGAAAAATGGGTGTAACGTTTGGTGAGAAAGATTTATTTTTTTTTGCCCACATGTTATCAGAAGTCAAATGCTGGGCCATGTTTTGTGTTTTGTATAGTTTGCATCTTTCTAAAAAGTAGTCTTACAGTTATTCCCTCAGCTTTTTTCAACCTGTAGCTTAAGACCTTCAATTATCACTTTTGTTTATAGATCCCATACATGTTGTGTGTTATCTATTAGTTCACATCTTGTTTTCCTAATGTTTACTAATGAGAGAAATATAATAATAAAAGTCTTGTCAAGGAAAATGTGTGCCACAGATGTAATTTTCTCTTTATAGTCTGTTGAAATTTTCTCATAGTAGGCTTGCTTGTGGTTTTGATGCTCAGTGAAGCAGAACTTCATAGCACATGGTATTTGGGACATTCAAGTACTGAAATAAATCAGGTTTGTAAGAATTCTCTTACAAGATGTAAACCTGACTAAGAACCCATCAGCTTTGCTGTCAGCTGCTGGTTGCACATACCTAAGGGCATTTGGAAGAACATTCTTAGCAAGATTTTTCCATTTTATAAAACCAGTCTTGAGTATCTGGCATACAGAGCTAGAAATCTTTCAGGGTTAACTTGAGAATCACTGTGCTGGTCAGTGCAGAAACAGATTATTTTTTAATGTAGCTTCCCTCATTCATTATCCAAATGTTAATTTTTGCTGTTGTGACAATTAATGCAAGCTCTTAAAGGAAGTACAGGGCACTTTAGGTGTGCTGCATGTACTGTGGATTGGTTTCTTACTGCTAATTTTTTATATATAGTGAAACATCAGGTGGTATCTGAACATTCTAGGATGAAACACCATTTTTTCTTAAGTGATTTTCTTATAAACTATTTCTCTTTCTTTCCTCTTTCAGATATTTCTTTTGATTGTTTTCATGTGTATAACATTACTGATTGCTAGTCTTATCTGCCTTACCTTACCAGGTAAGTCTATTGTTGTAACATCGTGATAAAAAACAACTTAGCAAGTTGCCATGCTCAACAGTGGCAGATGTTTAAAACTTTTAGAAGGAGAAACCATGGAACATTATGTCTCATTTTAAATAGGTCATCATAAAACTGTGCAGTCTAAAGACTAAACTATTGAGACAATACTCTTATTTAAATGACAGGTTTCCGTTTCCTTTGTTTTGCTGTAGAATACAATTTCTGTAGTATTGTGAGAAAAAAAGAATTCATGCTCTTGCATGTGCTTTTCCATTTAGAAAAGAAAAATATATAGGTTGTTACTAGGTCTTCTATAATTAAATTCTTCGAGGGTGTCACCATGACAAGGTCACTAGGGAACTTTGAAGTGATATACATGCCACTTCCCACTTACGTATGAATGAATAAGTACTTTTAAAAAAGTCAACGTATTGTAGTTTTCTGTTGCTTTAATAATTTGGAACAAACTAAGACACATAAATTCATTTGAATTTTGTACCCTGGCTACTTGTAGTAGCATGCCATTTTTACCTCCTGGTATTAATAATCCTAAAGTCAGTAATGTGTTGAGATCAGAGTTATGAATTTTGTGATGGTTATTATAGTGGGGTATAATATAATTCTACTATAATACTAGTGCATAGAACCACTTTTAATAAATGAAATGGTGTAAATGTCTCCCATTTTTTGTCAGAGAGCTTCAGAAGTCCCATCAGTAACTCTTAAAAAAATCGTATGAGGCAGAGACATGACACAAACATAGCTCATACAATTTTAAGTTCAATCTAATGCACAAATCCTTTGTAGTTCCAAAAATTAGTGCTTAGGCTCTGAATAGTACAGTATTCAGGGCTTTGGTTTGCTGTAGTTCAGATCATATTATTGTTATTATGAAATTTTAAGAAAAAAATATACATATGCATTTGGCAACCTATTTACGTGTTGCTTCATACATTTGTGCCTTATGGGTGTAATACCAAAATACTGGTTTATGCAGAGTACTACTTGTGCATTAATATTTAACAATAAATTTTACAAGTATTTTTGTAATAGGCATCATTAAATACTTCCTTAATACATGAAAAAGCGTGACTCTATTTAACAGTGTTTGTGTTTTCAGTATTTGCTGGCCGGTGGTTGATGTCATTCTGGACGGGGACTGCCAAAATCCATGAACTCTACACAGCTGCCTGTGGTCTTTATGTCTGCTGGCTAACTATCCGAGCTGTGACAGTGCTGGTTGCCTGGATGCCACAGGGTCGTAGAGTGATTTTTCAGAAGGTCAAAGAATGGTCACTTATGGTGAGTCTTGACAAAAAAAAATACAGGTTTTTTTTTTAAAAAAGTAACTAATAAAACTTCTTGTTTCATTTTTGTTTGAGGTTTTACTCTGTAATGTATACTATATTTTTCTTTTCAGACCATTTTGAAACTTTGGCAGATTACATTCCTATTGCATAGGATAACCTGTATTTCTGGAAGGCATTTAGCATGTTAAGCAATCAGTATAAAGAAGCTTGTGTTTATATGTTTAAATATACGTGTATGTTTTTCTGTTTTCCTTTAAAAGTGAATATGTTGGATTATATTATCCCATATGTGTTGAACATGTCTCTGCAAAGTAGATTGCATATTTTCTTAAAGGTCCTTAGGCTTTTTCAGATCTTTATGTTGTTTAAATGAACATTTTTAAAGAATACCCTTTTTGATTATCAGAAGTTCAGATTCTTACCATGGCAATAAATTTATATCACATCTTTTTTATCTTGGTTTTGAGGATTTCCTTAGTAGATTTCTTCTTAAGTATAGTAATTTTAAACATTCATAACATAAAGAGTATCTTGTCATGGATGTTCTTGTGTCCTTATTGGATGATTACAGACAGTTTTGGAAAGGTTCTTCTCGAATTTCTGAACACTGGATTATATTCCCTACTAATAACAATCAAAGATAATGTTACGGTTGAAAGATACCAGTAGGCAGAGTAGTGCCTTTTTCTGGAGGGAGCATGGAATAGAACCTAATCTTGGAAGCTTGCAATGCAAGATTCTCTATGTAACTAAAATAATTTCTAGCCATATATATGTATGAGTTAAAGGTCTGTGTAGTTTATTAGCAGAAGTATTTTTATTAGCAGAAGTTAATTATACACATTAATTTATATAGTAGTTTATTTATAATTTACATATTGAAGTTCAAACAAAAAGAATTCTCTGATAAATTTAATAATTGGATGTCCTGGGTTTTTTAGATAATGAAGACATTAATAGTGGCCATCCTGCTAGCTGGTGTGGTTCCACTTTTGCTTGGTCTTCTGTTTGAACTGGTCATAGTTGCACCTTTGAGAGTTCCCCTGGATCAAACACCTCTCTTCTATCCTTGGCAGGTAAGTTGCTCCCATTCTTCTACTGCTATTGGTACATTTCCTTACATAGAAGTAAGGGGTACTGTAGTTCTTTCATGATGATTCAGTGCTTTGTTTTTTGCATGTTAATTGTGTAAAAGTTTGTAATTAAATATACTGATTTTCTTTTTCATGTGACAGAGCTTCCTCAGATTATCAGAGTAGAGGGGTTTGAGACTTGTAAATTAACAAGGAGCTATTGAAATTCAGAATTATCTCAATTTTTCACAAAAGAGAATGGAATTGTACAAGGTTACTACTTGAGCAAACTCAAAGCAACTTTCATACTGATCTTTTTGTCATAAAATTTTAAATTTTAACATATCTGGGATAATAGATGTTAACAGGAGCTGTCTTTTTAAATAATTGGTTAAAGAAAATGTATTTCCCTAGAAGTTTAAAGAAAGTTAATTATCCAGTACTGTCTTAAGCCTTACCAGTTATGTAGCTGTTTATTCTGCCTTATCATGTTATATTTTGCGTTCTGTTTTGATGTGTTTTATTGAAGAATCTCTTACCAAATGCCAGTAATCCAGAAAGAATTGATTCATGGCATGCAGAGTTATAGAAGTTATTATATAATAAGTATTATTAAGTTATAGAAGTTATACAGTTTCTAAGTACTAGAAGCCTGTAGTTATAATGTGTCTCTTTAATTAAAAATTTAAAAGGAAAAAAACTTGTTTCCTACCTTGTGTGAACACCTTTACATCTTGTTTCTCTTGATTAGTTGGTACTAGAATGTTAGTCTGTTGCTTTAAGTTAATATAATGCTTTTTTCCTTGGATTAGTAGTAGTAGCTGGTTTTCCTGGGTCAAGGGAACTGAGTATTTTACTGATGTTTGTTAAGCTTGAGAGCATCATCTTTTCCTTAAGAGTTTGCAGATGTCACCTCTTGTAAACAGTGTCCCATGTAAATAGAGAAATAATTTGTCTTTTCACTTACAAGTAATAATAGCAAATTGCTATTAAAAAAAAAAAAGTGTTTTGTTGTCAAACTGTCTACAAGTATGTTAATGTTAACAGTTCATTTTTACAAAATTAGGACTGGGCTCTTGGAGTTCTGCATGCCAAAATAATTGCGGCCATAACCCTGATGGGTCCCCAGTGGTGGCTGAAAACTGTTATTGAACAGGTAAGACAAAAATGTCCATGTGAAATATCTGTATAATATACTTCAAACATTTTCGGAATGCCTGAGTTGTAGTGATGGAGTAATTTGAGTAAGAGAATAAAAAACTCAACTGATCTTGTAGATCTTGTAGAATCCTTTTAAATTGCATAATGTAATCCATTAAAGCATACTTAACAATAAACAAAAAATAAACTTCTGAAATCAAGAGACATATGTGTGCATATGCAGTTTTATCAGATTTGCATTAAAGTGAGAAACATCAGTATTTCTTCAGGTGAATTCATATGTGTCTAAATACTGGACATTATTTATGGCCACTGCTCAAGAAAAGAGAATTTCTGCTTTCTCCAGAGCTGTGGAGTTTCCCTTGTTCATAGCTGAGTGCATATGAAAGACAGCATTTCCTTTTCCTTATGATTATGATGCAAGACGGAACAGTTCTGAGTCACATGGCCTGTTGCTTTCTTTGGTAGAAGTGGGGGTTTTTTATAATAACTTTAAAGTTCTACACTTTGTCATATCAGTGAAGTATCCCAGCAGTTTGTCGGAAGGTAAATTCTCAGCCCTGCGCTGTATGTCCTGACCTCTATACAAAAGGTGCCTCTCTTGATAAAATCTACCACACCATCCCAGTTATTAAACCTTTTACTGATCACTGAGTGTCACAGCAGAAAATGCATTCTTATTTCTGTGAGTACCTTTTGATGCAAACCACAGCTCTTCCTTCCATTTTGAATGCACTCCCTGGGCCCATGTTATACGTGACCTCTGTGAGCCCTCCTTAGCAATGGTTACCTCCAGGCTGGGGGAGAGAATCCACCGTCCAGCTGTGTGGTGTAGCTGTCTGAAATTGGTCTTTTCTCATTATTTGTGTGGTCACAATGAGATCTTAGCTGCTCAGGAACTGTGGAGGCTCTCTCTTCAGGCACAGTCCCCACATGCAGAGGATATAGTCTGCCTTACCAAGTAGAAAATAAGATGCTGTTTTTTGCCAGTGTTACCCAATTAGTGAATGGCTCTACTAGCACATACAGGATCTTCTTGCAGCAAGTTAACACCGCAAAAGTGATCCCAGGTTACCCACAAAACCACTATTCACAGCTCTATTTAATGATCTTCTAGCTGGTCTCTTGAATTCCTGCAACCAAATCACAGAACTTTTGCAGACAAAGTTGTTCTCCTGCACCTGATTTAGATTTTTTCCTGGAACCCTTATGATGTAGATTGGCACAGAATACATTTTTCCTCTCATAAGGAGAAAACCTCTTGTACAGTCCTGTAATTATTGCTGTAAGAACAAAGCATGGCTTTCTTGATTGATCCATTCTACTTCAAACTTGTTCTTCTTAGGTATATGCAAATGGGATTCGTAACATCGATTTACATTTCATAATCCGTAAACTGGCAGCACCGGTGATCTCTGTTCTGTTACTTTCCCTGTGTGTACCCTACATCATAGCCTCTGGTGTTGTACCTTTATTAGGTATGTATACATTCAGAATACCTGTTTATCATCTTATGGTTTATAGTAATGTAAATATATTTGTGGAAATAACACTTCAAGCTCTAGGGGTTTGGGTTTTTTGTTGCTTTTTGCTTTTGTTTAAAAAAAGGTCAAAAATCTGCTATTCTGCAAGTAGAAATGCTTAAGGATTGCTGCATCATCTCAGAAGCTTTTGGGAGGCTGAGAATGCAACACATCAGTCTGGTTGTTTTTTTATTAAACTAAGTACAGAATACATCAAGAGTGTGGGACTGAATAATATTTAAAAGTAGGAATGTAGGTATCTAGCTAGTAGTGGAAAGAGATTATTAATTAATTTCTTCTTTGAACAACCAACCTTTAATTTTAGTCTTTCTTTAAGAGTTACACTGAGCTGAGAACATCTCTGACTTGTCAGATTCTAAAGGAAGCTTAAATTTCCTATCTCCTCATACTTGAGGGAAATAATGTTATTAGTAGCAGGATAGATGTGCTTTTACATCAACAGTTGCTTTGGTTGGTAGTTAATTCTGACATTAAAAAGATGTTCCAAAAGTCCCATTTTATTCTTCAGCCTCTCTAATGCAGACTTTTGTAGTGTCAACACTTTTCCAACACAAGGTATAGAGAAGTCAGTAAGGAGGAAGAACTGATAAGCCCAGGTTTCTTCCTGTGGCTTGTCACTGTGTTAATGGAGAACTTTGAGCTTTAATGCTTCAGGTGAAAAAAAAGCAGCAACTGTCATGCCAGATATCTGATATAAACATGTGGGTGTTATTTGTTTCACAGCCCTTCTACTGGAGTTAGAGTATAACAAAAAAGCATAGAAGGAGGTGCAGAAGCAGAAATGCACATGTTACTTGAGCAGTGCCAGATTTTGTGAAGGTTGTGTCTTGTTTTTTAGGAGTTACTGCTGAAATGCAAAACCTAGTTCAGCGACGGATTTATCCCTTTCTGCTCATGGTTGTGGTTTTGATGGGAATCCTCTCCTTCCAAGTCCGCCAGTTCAAGCGCCTTTATGAACACATTAAAAATGACAAGTGAGTATACAGTGTGGGGATTTAATTTTTTCACTTTAAATTGTGATTGAATTCAGATGTTGTAGATACTTAGAGCTAAAAGGGATTTTAAGAAGCTTTCTAGAAAAAAAAGTCCCTCTGCTGCAGACCTAAACTGGTTGTGGTAAATGTTTTATCTGTGGTTCAGGCAGATAAACACAGGAATAGACTCTTTGTAAATGGAAGACACTCCCCGGTATCTAACTTGAATGTGTTTTACCACAAACTGTTTGTCTCTCCCTGTGTAGTCTTGAAGGACACATGACCATAATAATTGGAAAATATCTGGATGTAAAATCATGTCTCAATCTGCTGCTTATAAAACCATTCAAGTTTTTCTGCATGTCTTTTTTTCTTATTCTTTACTCATTACCCAATTAACTTGTTAAAGAACATTAATTTGATTTGATACTTAGTCCATACCACATTTTGCAATGTTTTCAGTAATCACTACTCTGCATTACTCAGATGTCTGATAAAATACTATGTTTTTTCCTGGTGTTTGGTGTAGATGTGAAATTAGTAGTATCTGGAAATATTAAAGTTGTAACTGAATTTAAATGCTCAGCAGACCAATTTTTGTCTTAGCACCTTCCATTTGGTAGCTGATTTAAATCCTGTTCTCCACCTCCCTTTATAACATGTTCTGTAGCGTTGAGCCTGCCTTAGCTAATATTTATATTTACAAATGGGTTTTGAGCTAAACGTTTCTATCTTTCAGGCAGAATGTGTATTGAAATGCAACTTGCATTACTGTTACAAGTTGTTTTCTTGTTTAAATAGAGGCATGTAAACAGCATACAAAGCTGTGAAAATGTATCTAAGTGGAAATTACTTCAATAGTAAATTATTGTTACAACTGTCCTTGTAGACAAGACATCTGTTCAACTTCAGTTAATGATCTCATTCCAGGAAGTAAGCATAGTCATTCTAACTAGTAGAGATTTGTGTTTAATTAAGTATTTCATGTTACAAATTTCAAAAGCATATACAAGTTTTTGTGACATTTTAAAATGTGCAAAAAATGGGATGGTTGTTTGGTTATGTTACCAAGAGGAAAGGTGTGGTGGTGAAAATGCTTCTAAAGGAAACAGGAGGTTTCAGGGGAAGAATTTATAGGTCTATGTGGTTCTTCTACTTGTAGAGACAGCATAAAAATAGGAAGAATGGAAAGGAATTTAGATGGTAAAAGGTAGGAGTATAAAACAATGATATAGAGGAAGTAAGGAATAATGTGAAAGTCAGGGAAACTGCCAAGCTGATGAGATGGTGAAGTGCTGAAAAGGTATTTAAGTAAAGGAATCTAATAGAACTTAAGCTTGACATGTAGTAGCATTAGGGTCTTTCATCTCCCCTTAAGAAAGACTGAGCTGCAGTAAAAGTTCTTCCTTTACAATATTTACTTTTTTTCAACCAAATTGTTTTTATCATTAGATATGAGCTGAACCTCTCTTCACTCTTATCAGTGCATCTTCTGCATTGTAGCAGATTCTTTTTTGAATGTAAAACCTCACTAGCACTCTAATTTTGTTTTGTCTCTTGAATTGTTGTTACAGATGTTGAAGTGGCAGTGGCTGGAACAGACACTGTGAAGATACTCTTAAGTATCACCTAGCAAAAGGGCTGGGTATATAAATAATGTAAACATAATCTATTTCACATCATTAAGGGGGAAGAGATCACTTGTAGAATAACTTTGATTGCAATGAGAGCTACTTCTGCAGCAGAGGAGGTAGAGTAGATTTGTGTTACAGAATTTTATCAACATTTGTTAATTTCTCAATGTTTTTATTGTCATTCCAGGTACCTTGTTGGGCAACGGCTTGTGAATTACGAACGAAAGTCTGGTAAACAAGGCACATCAACAACTCCACCTCAGTCTTCACAAGAATAGATGGTCATAATAAACATCGTGACCTTCCCTTTGCCTTTACATGTCCTTTTTCATAGACTCTTCTTCAGTCTTTGGATATCTCTCCCAATAATACTCTCAGCAGTGTTTTGGCTTCTATTAGTCACATCCAGATAGCAGTTAAGGCTCTATTCCTTATCTGCATTTTCTGGTGTTATCAGTGCTGTCTGAGATCTGTATATGTGTAAATAGAAGTATCCTGACACCCTAAAACCTTGGATTAAAAGGAATGTGCATTGTACATCTTTAAAAAAGTATATTAATTTATTAAATCTAGTTGTCACTTTATTTTGGACTGCTGTTCTGTTGACAATGTGCCACAAAGCAATAGTGCGAAGAGGCAAGATGTTTTTATAAAATTTGGAGCTTACTTTATGGTGTTCATAACAGTTCTTATTGTAGTAAAATAGTATGATTTTTTCATGAGCAGAAAGGCCACACAGAGAATATCAAAAGTAAATAACTGCCTTGCAGTCAGCAATGAAGTGGCTGTGGTGAGAAAATGAACTATGTATCTTGCTGTCAAGTCTTTTTTATTATTTTGTATAACACCAAAGCTGTTGTACATTTTCTATTGCATAATTGTTTTTCATGTGTCTGAGTTTGTAATATTGTACAGTTGCTGTTAAATCAAGAAAATATTTCCTCTTCTCAGAATCCAGATGTACTTGTTTGAGGCTCAGCTAGTTTTTTCTGTTGGGTCAAGGGAGGGGGTTGGTTTTGGGAATCAGAATTTCCAGAATTTGAAACAGTAAGTAAAAAAATTTGCTAATGCTAGGTAGTGGAAACATTTAGAGGTACCAAGGAGAATCAGATAGGTTCACAACTTAAACGGTAGCCAATTTCTTATTAACAATAGGATTTTTCAGAACCTCAAGAGGCAGGATGAACCGTATCTGATGTGTTTGCACGGGAACAAAGAGCATAGTGTAAGCAACGTTCTGGTCTGGTCCTTAATTAAAGAGCTTGAAGTCTCTTTTTTTGTGAGTTACCAAAGTTGCAAATAGCAGTATGAATTTTGTATTGCACAATTACTTAAAAAAAAAATTAAAAAGACCCACAGCAACAACAAAAAAATCCCTTTTCTTTCAGAATTGGTCACTGTGAATTTTTATAGGAATAATATTGAGAAGTGATCTGTCATGTACCACTTATTGCCTGTGGAGCAGAAAAATACCTGTGCTGTTCTACAGGCAAGGAAGAGTTAGTAAATTTCTTTGCAAGAAAGAAAGGCTCAAACAAGAGCCACCAAATCAAGTCTGTGTTATTTCCATATGTAGATAGAGGTCTTTTGCAGTAATGTTTGGGGAGGGATTATGTAGATATTTTAAAGAAAAGACATAACAGTATCACAAAGCTTTAAGTAGCATCAAATCACATGCTTAGATTGCAGTATCTTTCCTAGATTAAATGGGGGAAATGTGAGTATCCAGTGCAGTAATCAGGAAATTGATGAAACATTTGAATTGCTAATTGGTACACTGTCATTCAGTATTCTGTACTTAACTGTATGTGTATATAATTAATACTTGAAAATCTGGCAGGTGCTTTGAGAGTGTCATCTCCTTTTGTTGGTGTTGCATCTCTGATCATGTGTATTTTGAGCTAATATGGTTCAGGCTGTGATGTTGGTAGTGTATTTTGGGTGCCTGAACTCATGTACTTAAGGCAGTGAGCACAAGCCAAATGCATCTGAAATCTAGTGGCAGTAGGATTGGGCTGTCACTATCAGGTCAGGAACTACTGTTTTACAGAATTACTGTTTTCCTGATGGGTTTGAACCACAAATATTACCCTTTGAAGTGATTTGTTAGGAAATTTCCAGTGGCGTGAATTCATAGAAAAATAACCAAAATATTTCTCTCATTCATTTGTTGCTGGCTAAATGCTAAATTGAGTATTTGCCCCATATATTTTTGATGTGCATAAATATTGCATTTGACTATTTACAGTGGTGTATATGATGGGACAGATATATTTTCACAAGAATAAATTCACTGGTTACATCCGTTCTTACTTAGGCCAAGATTCTGTCTTTGACATATGTTCCATAAACAGTTCCAGAATGGTCTTGCCACTGAAATACTGCAAGCACTACTGTGCATCATCCAGAATTTGCAGTAGTGTGCTTCTTGTAACTATGTTTTTATCAAGACAAACTGGTCTTAACATTAAAATTTATTAAGAAAAAGCCTTTGTGCTGTTTCTTATTACTGTATTTTGCAAGTCATGGCAGAAAAACACTGAATTGGGCCAGTCATGTAATGTGAACTGTTAACTATTTTAATGTAGCTTACATGATCTGTGTTTACTCTTTGTTGCAGAGAACTGGTTTCAAATCAAACTGTTGTACTTAGTTTTGCACTGCTTTACAGATACCAGGTGAAGTTTGTTTCTGAAACTGTCCATTGTGAACTTCCAAAAAATCTCATCTCCTTATTTCTATGTCTGTTTTGGGGAAAGCAAATGGAGGTGTTGTATAGAAGAAGAATTAAATAACACTAATTTTGTATTGTTTTAATAGTTTGCCTTATTGTGCTGAGTGTACTCCTCTGGCATAGAAACTTGATATTAAGCATGGAAGTTAACTGGATGTTGCTAAGACAGGTGACAAACTCTGTGCCAGTGATTTCCATCTGTGCTGGAGGACCACGGTGTGCAGTGGTCTTACATTGCTCTTAAGGTGGGAAAAGTCCTGCGTGTGCTTTCACCACAACGTGTTGGCCTTGGGTCTGGAAGGGAGGGGTTGGAGAGGGGTACTGGTTTCATTCTATTGCCTTCACAGTGTGTGGAGTATCCAAGGCTGTTGGTAGTTCTACAGAGCTTCATCCAAGAGCTATGAGATGGTTCTGTAGCTGTCTTCCACATATTGGAAGAATTAATTGCAGCAGGGCTTTGACCATTTCTACAGAGATTGTTTTGTATTGATTAAATATAGTTAAAACTCTGCATCCTTTCTCTGACTCCCCCTCCCCCCTGGGTAAGCCTCGGTTACTGCTTTTCAGTTTTGAGGGCTCTCTGTAACCTCTTATTTTCTTCCAGCAACCTCCTCAATAAGATGCCAGCTCTAGCACCAGTTACAGTAACATCACTTTTCAGCTGAGTGCATTCTTTCCTTGCTTTCCCCTCAGCCTCAACAAACATTTTCATAAAAAGCTGCATATTCTTCAGAGAACTCTATAAAAAGCTCTTTACCATACAAACAGTAGTGATTTGTTGATGCCACTGCCTGGCATGCTGATGAGTGGTGGTGTTTTTTCCTCATCCTCCACTGTCTGTCCATGCATTTATCTCTAGATTGGAAATGCTTTGTGGCACTGTCAGTGTTCTTGTTCTTGGGGCACGGGCACTGTGCAGCCTGAGCAATGAGGGGGATTCTTAGCAGAAATGAGAATACAGCTAATAAAAACATGAAACAGGGAACTGAGTCTTGCTGATACAATGGAGTTCAGGATGCCAAAATACAAAAAAAAAGGAGCCTGTCTTCTGAAACAGATAAGGAAACAATTTTTGCAAAGCCTAAAGGTAATTTAGAGCTCTCTTATTTTGATACTTCAGTTCTAAATTAAAGAGAACTTTGAAATTGTATTATTAACAACAGTTCTATTAAATTGTGAAGCTATGTTTGTGGGTTTTATTTCTTTGTTTGGAAGTCACCATAGATGGAGAAATGATGTGCTGAAATCCAAGTTACTCAATAATGGAGATTTTTATAAGATGGTATTTACAAAGGTCAAATACTGTTCCAAAACAATGTTTTTAATTCAATATAATACTCAGTGATGGAGCAATGACAAGACAGTTCCTCAACTCAGCAAATCAATTTTGCTGCTTATATTTTTACCTGTTGCCACTTGCTGCATAGTGGCCAATGCCAAAGCACACAGGTGGTCTTTTGGTTTGTTTTCCTGTATAAGAAGAATTTAAACATTCAGAATTCTCTGACTTTGGGTGCAGGGAGGGCATTGAAGGGCATTTAACCTTACTTATCTGATTTATGTTAAATCACTCGGCTTTTACAGAGTGTTTCTGTCCCTGGAAAATGCAACTGGTGTTACCTAGAGAGAAGGCCTAGAGAGGTCTTTACAAGATTAAGCATGTTCTGGACCAGCATACAATTAGTCTGTCTCTTATTTTCCAATTATTTTTCATTCTTGTATGAAAGTTGTAGCCTTCTTGCTTTTTCCAGCCGTTTGCAATTCATCTAGAAGAATGGGCTTTATTGTGTTTTTAACGAAGTACTCGGAAAAAACACCACTTTGTAGTTGCTGCTCTGTCCCATGGTACAGCTTCAGACATGATTTTGTTGCCCTGGAGGCTGCATCCACTGGAGTTGCTCCAGCCTGTAATGAGCAGCCGAGCTGCCATTTGAAGCTACAGCTGCTGCGGGTAATAGATTTAAAAAAATAAATCACCTTAGGTCTGTTTTGCAGCTCAGGCAATGTTTGCTCGCATTTCACCCAGGCCAGGAAGGGAGGAGGTACCCCAAAGCATGGCGTGTGTCGTGTTCGGGGAGCCAGGGACGATGGAAGCTGCCACACCCCGGGGGCCAGCGGCTAGAAGCCAAGCTCCCTGCCCCGCACTCTGCGGGTGGCTTCACGCTAAGGTGTTTCAGGTCTTTCCAGAAGTTAGTAGCGAACAGGTATTACTTCTGAATTCCGCACTACATCCGCAGCAACTCCTCTGCCCGCCCCGCCCCCGTTGGGCACCCGGCCCGGCCCCGCCCCAGCCTCTCCTGCGTTGCCCCGGCAGCGGGACAGCGGAGCGGGGCAGGTGAGGCGCTTAGCCCGGGCCTCCCCATGAGGGGGGGACGCAGGACCGGCGGGGGCGGGGAGGCAGCCTGCTTGTGGTGCGGGGGTGCCCTGGGGGTGCTGCCCGCCGGCCGGAGACGAACTGTGGGGCGGAGGTTGGGCTCCCCCCGGGCGCCGGGGCCTGGGGCAGCCTCCGAGGGTGTGCGTCAGGGGCTCGTAACAATGGGTGATGCGGTAGCTCGGGGCGGCCCGAGAGGAGGCCAAGGGGGCCCGGGACGGGTTCGCTGGGCAGGGCCGGTGAAGAGGCCGGTCACAGGCAAGAGGGCTCCTGCCGGACTCCGGGTCTATGAAGTGCTGTCAGCAGGAGCTGGGCCGGGCTGGTGTGCGTCTCCCTGCTTGCCGGGTTTAGCTTTGTACCTGGCTGCCTAAAAAAAAAAAAAACAACAAACCAGAAAATAAGAACAAATAAGAGGTGAGAGAAATGAGGTGACCTTAGCACTTAAGGAGCGTGTGACCCGTGTGACAGCCCAGGGGGTATTGCTACGGAGAGATGGTGACAAGGCTGGCTGACCCAGCTGCCTTTTTGTTGTCCATTTACCGTGTCTATGTACAGGAGGTCGCCCCAAGATCAGGAAACACTTTTCCAGTGTAAGGGTGACTAAGCACTGGCACAGGTTGCCCGGAGAGGTTTGTGAAGTCTCACTCCTTCGAGGCATTAAAAAACCCCTTTGAATAAGGTCCTGGGCAACCAGCTCTGGATACTAGTGCAGGGCCTCGATCTCAGCCCTGCTGTGACTGTAATTAATTGAAGAAAAGTAGCTTTTTTTCTCTCTCTCTTTGTATTCTTGTAACTTTGTATTTTTTTCTTTGACTGCTTCCCAAAGGCACATGTATACAGCTGTGTATTCCTTCCTCAAGATTTTTCTGTTCGCTAGCTTAACCTGAAATTCCCAACTCTTTCCTTTCAGTTTGAGTTCCCAGGCTAGAGCTACATTTTTTTAATCACTACTGAAAGTGCCTGGCCAACGTAGTAACTAAATGCACACTCTGAAGCCTGTTCCTCATGCAAATTTGCTGTGTTGGAGTGATGAAGATGCTATACCCTGCCAAGCATTTCTTCAGAAATTAAGTTCTGAGTAAGGTTTGATCCTCGAAGCAGCCTTGAGTCACAGCAGTCCCATTCCTTCATCAGTGACTTTGGCAATCATCATCTGCTTGCTCTATCTTCTGCACAAAAACGACAAGACTCTTCTTGGCACACAATAGTGAGTTGTCAGTATAGCTGACATTCACACTGGCACGTGTGGTGTGACTTGGCTGGACTACTTGTTCTCCAAATAAGTAGTGTGGCAGGTTTGAAGAGAAAAATCAGTTAAAAACTATCTAAAGAGGGTTGTTAAGGTAGTAGTTCTTCTAACCTGGAGCTGTGGTTGGAGTCCATGCTTCAGCCTTTTTAACTGGTGTTGCCATCAATTTAAGGTTTCTAGCTTTTAAGTTTTGGTAGAAGCACTGTTGTCCCATGCTGTCATCCACCACCACCTTCCCTCCTTCCCCCCCTGCAGCGTGTGCACACACACATTTTCATTTGTATTCTGCATCTGTGAACTGCTGCCTTATTGTTATTTCTTCCAGGTCCTTGTAACTGAACACAAACAGACCATGCCTCTTCCAGATACCATGTTTTGTGCTCAGCAGATCAAAATCCCCCCTGATCTGCCTGACATTCTGAAGCAGTTTACCAAAGCTGCCATCAGGACTCAGCCCCATGATGTTTTGCAATGGGCAGCTGCGTGAGTATGATGCTCAAGTAATGATGTAGCACTGTGTATGTAGACCTAGAAAATCTCACTCCTCTTTATTATACAGTGAAGCTGGCTTGAATATTAAACCAGCCTGTGTATTACTTGTGCACTTATGTGCATTATTAATGCAGCTTGTGAGCCTGTAAAAATAGTGCAGGGCTTGTTTTATTTTCTGTTTCATTGAGGTTTAGGACTAGTGTATTTCTGGAATTGCTTCATTTCTGTATAGAAGAATTCATCTTCATTCTTTTGTTATTGCCATTAGTTGCTCTGTCATTCAAGACCAAAGAAATCCTTTAGGATCTTAAAATACCAAACCTTTTTTATTTTTTTGCCTTTAATGTGAGATTTAATGAAATTATTGGAATTCAAAGGAAACCTAGAAATAGCTTTCTAATTCTTAAGCTTGCCTAGGTTTCTTTTTTTTTTCGTTTGTTTCCAGGAATAAATGTAAGGTATCTCCTTAAATGTTACTGTTTGTGATCTCTAGATGATAGTCCAAATAAAGTCTTTCATCGTGAAGTTGGTTTAAGATATTTAAATGTTTCCTCTTAACATATAGGTTTTTTCTTCTACCTCAGCCTCTCACTCTTACTTTTTAGTGTCCTACAGTTTTGTATGGACAAGCTTTTGGAAGGTATCTGAGATGTCCTTAGCTGGGGAGATTTTAAAAGTCCATGCTGTGTATAGGGGAAAGCTATTAGCAAAGCCAGGCTGGAGTCTGGCTTGTCTATTAAAAGAAAAAGTCTGAAACAGAGTTGCCAGAGCTTCAGTGTTGGAGAAAACAAGCAAGGACGTTTTAATATGGATGGGTGTGTCTTAGGAATGTGATGGAGGTGGGCTGTAGTGTCTGACTGATGGATGTGCAGGGAGCTTGCCCTAGCTGAGCAAAGTGACAGCTGCCAGGTTGCTTAAACCTGTTGGGAAATGGATGGAGATGAAAAATAGTCCAGGAGTTATATGTACATACAGACCAGGCATCAATTTCTATACAGTCACACTAATTCAGTTCTGCAGTGCTGCTTGTTGTGCATTTAGGTGATTATTTGCAAGACATGGGATAGCCTGGGCATGGACATGGGTGACCAAGGCAGGTGAGGGAAGATGAGTGGAGAAACTCTTAGGGTTAGACCAGCCACTGACCAAATTAAAAGTTAAGTTTTTCTTGCCTGCTTCAGGTTGCTGGCCAGTTACGGCAGAGGTGGTTGCTTTTAATTAAAAGGATCTGCTTCTAATTCCTTTTCTGCTCCATTTTTAAAGTTTTATTTGGAAGTGAACAGAAGAGTTGCAATGTAAATAGCCAGTTGTGATCTTCAGGTGGCTTGTGAGGAGAATGTTAAACAAATGAGCCCTCAGGTGCTAGTCAATAGAATGAGGAAAGCCTGTGCTTTGGTTTGCAAGCACACTCTGATGTGAATACATCACTCTCTGCCTCTTCTAAGAAGGGCTGAGTATTATCATACCCAAAATGACTTAAATGCCTTAAGAATTATTAGAGAGTTTTAAAAAAGAATGTGGAAAGCCTAGCAGTTGTGGTTTCCACTAAAAAGAAAGAATTTCCACTAAAAAGAAAGGGGAGATGGGAGTTGTGTGGGCGGGTGGCTTGCCAAGTGCTGCTGCTCCTGTAAGGGACTGTGTGGATTCACCCACTGAACTATTATGTCATATTAAAAAAAAAATCATCTGAGCTTTTACTTCTGTGTAGCTTGTAATGGCCATGGCCACTGAAGTGTGCTGCTCTTCCCATATACCTAGGTACTTTTCAGCACTGTCAAAAGGCGAGCCCCTTCCTGTGAAGGAGAGGATTGAAATGCCTTTTGCAACAGAGACAACAGATGCAGGTTTGACCCCAGGATTCCTTAAAATCTTGCACAAGCAGGTAGAAATATATTGATATATTTTGGGGGAGAGTCTGTGTTCTTAGTTTCATTCTGGTTTTCGGAGTTCTCACTGTGGTCCCCTGATATTGTTTCAAGTTTTCTCCCCAAGGCACGGTGAATGTTGCAACACTGCAGGAAAAATGGAAGGACTTGTGCTTGCCAGAAGAGCAACTGAACACTCTCCTCCAACTGGACAACTTTGGGGAGGAGGTGGAATGGATGAAGTTTCTAGCACTTGGGTGCAGCGTGCTTGGCAAGGTATGTTTGTTCAGGAGACCTTGTATCCAAAAGCAAATGGTTGTACATAATCATATGGGAGGTAGACCATAGACTAATTCATGCAGGTGGACTTTGAGGAACAGTGATTGCTTTTGCAGCAGCTGGCAAAGTGCCTTGCATGTTTATTTCTGTTCCCCATCAGCTTTTGGTCTGGGGAGCTTGACTGAGATGGCAGTAGAGGAGCAAGGTGTCCACAGGGAGCTTGGAACACGAGTGAGAGGATGATAGAGGAATGCTGCCTATGGCATCAGTATAAAAGTCCAAGGAGAAATGGAGGAAGAAATTAGTTTTTAATTGATTGTATAGTCAATTAAGTTTTCACAGAAGCAGTTAATGTGACTAAATCTATATTTAATTCTTTAAATGTTAGTAATAAAATCTTAGCAGAGCATTTCAACAGAATGAGATATAAAGTGCATTAAACTGATGTTCTTATGAAGTATAATATTTTTAATTCTACAGTAGGAAAGAAGGGATATTTAAAAGAAAATACACATCAAATAATATTTTGACAGTGTTGGAATATCTGGAAAGCCTGAACATTAACCTGGCCTGCCAATGCAATCATATGTGTGCGCGTGTGTATATAATTTACTCATTTCAACTGTGTGTTTCTGTCTTCCTCTCAACATAGTTTTGTAGTTTGGGTTTTTTTCTTCATTTCAAATAAGTCACAGCAAGGTTGTTAATGAATAAAATTAAAAAGTCAGAACAAAAGCAGAATCACAGAAACATGATTCTGATTAAGCTAGACAGTCTTGAATTTACCTCAGTTTATCCATCCTTCCAGATACTAAGTGAGTAATTTGATTTCCACTCTACATATTGAAACTTAAACTTCAGTTTGCTAAACTAGAGAGGAAGGCACACAAAAAAATTTCTGTTCATTTTCCTGCAGCTGTAAATTGTGTTCATGGTTGAACAGGGACACAGGTAAGACACAAGAATAGACAAGCATTGAGCTTCTTAAAAACACCAGTCACCTGAAGTGTCTTTTTGTAAAGCACTGATGCATTTTTACAGCCTTGGAGAAGTGACTTCAGAAGTAGCCTGCTAAACCACCTTTGAAAGATGGGGACAGGGATGTAATTAACTGTGGTGTGTTGTGAGGGGGAGCAAGTGGCAACTGGGGGTGGCAGGAGCAGGAACAGAAGTAGCACAGTAGCAAACTGCAGAGGCTGGAAGGCCGTGCTGAGTCTGACACCATGGAGGCAGCTGCTTCTCCTTCCCTTTCCTAAAAATTAATATTATATCATAGTAAAAAGTTCATCCAAAAGATATAATTTTCTGGGTTTTGTAGATGTAGCTGACTTAGCTGCTGCTGAGAATTCAATTAGATCTATTGAGATAAGATATATATATATATATACACATATGATACATGTGGGCAGGCATAGTGATGTTTGAGATTTTACAGTAGCAGAATAGAGCAATTTGTCCATATTGGAGACAGAGCTCAAACTACCCTGTGCAATCTTTAAATGTCACAGGATTTTAGTATTTTTTTTTACTCTTATTTCTACTAGAATTTCATTATTGTTTCCATCCCTGCATCTGTACTAGAGGGTAGATTTGGGATTAAAAGCTAGGTAAGAGTGATAAAGCCTTCATGTCATTTACACTTACTTTTAGTGGCTTACAGTGTGTATTTTGTTGTGGTGTGCAAAGGATGTTTGTGTCTCTGGTACTGTTCCTCTAATTTCTTGACTGAACCTTCCCTACAGTCCTTACTGAGTTCAATGAAACATGCCTGTGAAATCATAACAATGGACCCAGAAGGTGGAGCAGCCAGTGTGCCCTTTGAAACATTCTCATTCCTCTACTCCTACTTGGCCAGTATTGATGGAGAGATACCAGAGGAGAAAACTGAAGCTTTCCTCCATGGAATTAAACAACAGGCGTAAGTGCAAAAATCTGTGTGTGGGATTTTAATGTGTAGATTGCCCCTGGGTTCTCCATAAACCTTTAATTTCATGTGAATAATCTATCTTCATTTCAGGTATAGCCATAGTGACAGGATTAGAGGTTGACTAAGGTTATGTCAAAAGTGCACATAGTTATTTCATGTTAAGTGGTCAACATCAGAGTTTGAACTGTAAAATCACAATGTATTACTTCTCCATCTGTCTCTGAAATATTGCAGTCACTGCCTGGTGGTATGGTTTTCCCTGTTAGGAAGCAATTACATACAAGTTTCTGTCATCTGCATATTACTGGTACTGGAGCCAGGAGCATCTTATGGGCTACTCTTTTAATTTAATATGGATCATAAATCAGAGAGGAAAAACTGGAAGTTCCCATCCAATGTCTGAAGTTTCTATGTTTCTCCTGAATTACTGCTCCCTAGAAACTTCTGAAAAAATGTTTAGTATGTACTTGCTCTTAAATGAATTGGCTCTTCAATGTTTGTTGTATTAGCTATGGTAAATAGTCCTGCTTTTCATAGTCTTTGTGTATGCTGCCTTCAGCGGACATAAGGGACAGAGGCAGGACATAGTCCCACCTGAACAGTTCATCCTCTTTTGGTATCCATACCAGGCTGGGGTGCCTAAGTACATTTCTTGTCTCTCATGTTTCTCTTTCTGCTTGGTCTGAGATCATTTTGTAGTAAGCCATCAACTGATGCAGTTTTTCACAGCAGGAGATGTGAAGGTTGAAGGTTAAAAAGCTCATTGCCAGGTGATCTGTTTTGCTATCGACAACAGCTGAGTTCAGGTCTTTTCTGTGTTGTGTAGTCACTGGTTGGCTTCATAATAAGAGTGGGACAACCCCCACTGCTACCTCTTGACTTTCTTGAGTATTTTGTTAGCAAATGATGAACCACTGTGACTGACAGGTCTCTCATGTATCAAGGCAAGGTGATTATTTGTAGCACCTTATTAGTGTGATACCAAAGGTCTTGCTGCTGAATAGCATACAGTTGCTCTGGGGCAGGTGAGTTCAGTAGACCTGGATGCAAAGAGAATGTACCTTAAAGGAGTAATGTATATGTATGTGTATATATATATATTTATGTACACACTGTGGTGTTTAAAAGCCTTTGTATTGTTCCTGAGGACTTGCAGGGTCTCAGATGATCTGTATGCTGTTAGTGTCTGATGAGCCTGTATGTTACATGCTCACCTTTCAGTCAATTAAGACAAATGGCAATATGAAGGCCACATGGATTTGGATAGCAGAAACACTCTCATCACTGATGTATGCTAATTTATGGATTACATTACTTCATTTTTTTTTAATATATATAAAGACTTAAAGAGTGCAGTCCAGGAGAAAAGCCAAGCCAAGCAGGTCAGTGTAGCAGTACCAGCTGTGCTGTGGTCCCAGTGCAGGATTTTTGGGTCTCCTATGTGCACTCCAGTGATCTGGGTGTTGGCAAGATTGAATGCTCATGTAGAGGCAAAAGATTCCCCTTGCTACAGCCAGACTTTTTCCTTTTGTACTGTTCCTCAAATCCTTCTTCCAAGACTGAGAACAGCCTGGTAATGATCAGCCTGTTCAAATTGTGCTGCCATTTTCTGATGTGTTGTCACCATCGTTGGTGCTCACAGCCTGTTTGTTCTGAAAGCTTCTGGACACCTGTACTGCATGATGGTCAACAGGGTATTTGCATAGTTTGGCTACTGGGGTTTTTTTTTCTTTTCTTTTTTTTCTTTTTTTTTCTTTCTTTACACACCAATACTACACTGTTGCTTTAGACAGTTGAACATATTTTTGTCATCTTTTATAACAGCAAAAACTTCAAATTCACAGGCTTGTGCTAGCAGTTCTGCTAACTAGGACTAATTCCTGTGAGGTGCTACAGGAGAAAGTCTCATTTCTGATAGACTTGGATTGGTTATGTGATGTCTTGTGCCCACAAAATTCAGTGGGCACTGGAATTCAAAGCTTTTTTAGCAGAGGGAGGAAAGAATCCATCAAGATACTTCATATATTACTGCTAGACTTAGCATGGAATTAGCATTAGGAATGTAGTAAAATGATAGTGTCTTCAATCCAGCTTTCAGTAGTAAATTTCCACTCATTTTATCCATGGTCATACATCCATCATACAAAATGCACTTTATTTTTAACCAGTTTTAGAAGATGTAAAACAGGCTTGTCCTTTAAGTGCTGCCTGTAAGGCATGTTTGCAAACAGATCCTGACTCTTTCTGCCATCTATCTGGAACTGGACTCTGTCTTAGATTGCTACCAGCTCCACGTACACAGGAGCTCAAAACCACACAAGTACACACATGAACTGAATTTTTCACAGTAATTAGTTACCAGATTGACAATTTCTAATAAGAACTGCTTATTATAAATAGCTCTCTTGCTTGCTGTTAATATAACCCTCAATTGTATCTTGCCCAACATGCTAGGATTTACCATGCTAGTGTTCTATAACTTCTGGTTTATTCCTTTCCAGTGACCAACAAAATGGGATGGTGCTACTTAGAAACTTTGTGACCCAGCCTTCATCAACAACTTAAGTTCTGATTGAACCTACTCTTCAGCCTGGGTGAACAGGAAAAAAAAAATAAGGAAGAAATACATGTAGGAACATCTGTGTTCAAAGGATTGTTTTTTGCATATTACAATGAAAGAAGATGCTCTTCTCTGTCCGTTCCTTTTCTTTATCCCACTTTGCAGTAGATGTTGATTGAATTCATGGTTCTACTGTTCTCCTGCCTCTCCAATACCCATGCTCATACCTAGGGAGTGGTACCTTCACTTATTTGTTTACATTGAGTAAAATGTGTTTTGCTCTGGATCTCTTCCTACCTATACTTCATAAGAAATTGTAAGAAAATATGTGGCACACAAAATTTACTTTAGAGAAGACTGGCCACCTCTAATAACCTGTGCATTTCTGGTAATGCTTCTGGACAGCACTGACTTTAACTCTTACACAAGTACAGCTTGTCTTTTGACTGCTTTGTCTGCATGAAGAAGTTCCATTAATAGCATAGTTTTACAAGGCCTTACCCAAGAGAACTTAATGAGAACCCTGTGGCTGAGCTGGCAGAATAGATATCAACTTAAGAAATTAGTTGGTAGGAATTGAAACAAGTGATGTTTCCATATTGCTTTCCCTCTAATTAGGACCCTTTCAGAACTTTAACATGTTTTTTTTCCCAATTCTTAGATGCAGGATCTATTTTAAAGTATGTCTTGTTTTCTGACAGAAAAGGCCACTGTGTTTGGCATGTAGATGAGAAGGAATGCCTGAGAATTGTTTGGTTTTCAGTTGAACAGCTACAGTAAATACAGAAGTCTAAATCAATCATAGCTAGACTATTTCGTGACAGATAATCACACTTAATTGCAGAAGTGACTGAGGTAAGAGACAGCATGCTGGCAGCTACACTGAAACCAGAGATGCCATTAACAGAGAAGCCTATGGAGTGCCCTCTCCTGGCAACTCGACCAAACAAAACGAAGCATTGTAGGAAAGATGGATCTGCAACCTTGTTCTTTCCTATTTTCTTACTTTGCAGACATAACAAGGCTGCTGCCTTGGGTGAAGAATTAACAGAAAAATTATTGCTGTAATAAGAATCTCACTGAAGTGGAATTCTCCTGCATACTCTTAATAAGTATCTGTGTGTCTCAAGTCTTTTTAACAACCTCTATTGCTAATATTTATATGATGTCAGCATAAAGAATAGGAACTCCTCCTAGCTATTTCTGGAGAGAAATGGGTACACACCTAGTGTTTTAAAAAGGCAGTCAGCAATATTTCAAGTGTCCTCCTGTTGCGTTAAAGTGAGTAAAGAAATTTGGCAGAAAATAAACCCCCTTGCAATCCAGCTGACCTTCAGATATTAGAGGAGCTGGGGTGGCCAGGCTTAGGTTCTGAGTGACAGACAATTAACTTTTAGGAGGCTGGAAAATAAGGTTCTGGATGCACTACTAACACCACACCAGTAAAGAAATCACCGTGGATACACACTGGAATTCAGTCACGCGAAATGAGGTTTCTTACCACAAGATGAATGAAGAGTGAGATTTATTAAAGCTCAGCCCTTTGACTGGTCCCAGAGGGCAGGGGTGTCCTTCCCAGAGATGGTATCTTCCCTGACATCCATCTCCCCCAGCCAACAGATGGAGCTTGAGTGACTGCAGTCAAGGATCTTTAACAGTGCTTGGTGCAAAGTTCTCTCGTTTGTATTTAAAGGTCTAGGCTATAAAAACATTGAGTGTGCAGCCTCCGTGAGGGATGGTGGCACCTTGGAGGTGGGCAACTTCAGTGATGGAGCTGTGGTTTTATATTAAAATGAGATTCTAATGAGCAAAAGTACACTCTGGGTGTCAAAGGGTGGGAGGTCATTGGCCCAGGGTATTAAAAGTGGAGTTAGTTGGTAGTGCTGCCACAGAGCATGGCCACAGTGTCACCACTCTGCTCCACCCTCCATGCAATTTCTCTTGGAGCTGGCACACTGAGTGCCCCTGACTGGGACATATCTATGGTAGGCACGGTACACTGGCCCCAGACCACTGGCTCCAAATGCTGTACGTTTACTTAAAGAGCACAAATGCAGCCTGGGTACTTTCTAACAATTCTAGCAATTATTCCACAGCTTGGTATACCTCCTCACTAGTTTCTGTGGAAAGCTGTATCCTCACTTGCCAAATGATAGTCATCCCAGATTTGAGCAACTTTCCCATTACTGTCCTTTTACTGCTAGCTGCAGTTGGAGGTATTTTAGCCTGCTGGAGAACTCTGAAATCTGCCCTCTAACCTCTGGTACATTCTGTAACTGGACACTAAGTGCTGTCTTTCTGGAACACCGCTTCCAGAGGTGACAGTATCAGGTGGAAGCATAGGAAGGAAGCTTTCTTCATGCTTCTTCCATTTCTATTGATCCTGGTCTCCAGGAATTAGCTCTTTTCTATATCCACTTTGGATACTAATAATGGGCCAGAAAAGCAAATTAGTACAAGCTCTCACAGATAATATGCTTCAATTTTGTCAGACTAAACTCAGACGAAAAAGATCAATATAATTTATTAATAAATGCATTCCTCTTACAATTTTTGTGATACATGCTGCTTCTCTCCAGACCAACCTTGACACGATTTCATTATTGTATCCAAGCACAGTTGTGACGTAACACCAATACCAACAGTTCCTGTTCAGGTATTTTTTTTAACACCTAGCAAGCAAAGTAATGAAGGTCAAGTATCTATTTTCTTCTTTTATGACTCTGGTATTTTTCTTCATCCCTGAAAGAAAAACACAAACATCACGTGCTGTTGGGCTCACACTGATAGAATCCGAAGGAAAAAACAAAAAAAAAAAGCCCTCAGACCTGGAAAACAGAAAGATCTCATTTAATGTCATCGTGTCCTCTTCTCAGGAAAGAAAGTAAACTACTTTAACACAGTTTACTTCCCATGTGGTTTTAATCGAAGTCTTGTCATGTGGTGCCACAGTGGCAATAGGTTTGGAATGAATGTCTTCATGGTGTAATGTTTTTTTTTTCTACACACACAGCAGGGACAATGTGAGATCTCTTAAGCCCAACAGCCTCGGTTTTTGCTCAGAGAGAGGTTGCCCACACCTTTAATCTTGCAGATGCAAATGTGCCAGCATTAATGGTATTAAAAGGTGGGACCTAGATTTGTTTTCCTTTGCTTAAAAGTTTGTCCAGAACTCCTGATGAGCTGCAATGCTGTTCTGAGGCATCTACCTTGGAAAACCTTGTCCACTGATTATATATATACACATATACCCATATAATTTAAACAAATAATCCTATTTATTACGTCCTAGTCCAAACTGGAGCAGAACTCGACATTAGACAGACAAGAGCACTTAACTTGTTAAATGGACAATGCATATGGTCATGTATATGTTCATCAAGGAGTGAAACAGCCTGCAATAGTTTGTGCTAATCCTGTGGCATGCTGTTGGAAGTGCCACCTTTCAGATCTGAGAATAAATTCTGAAATTTGGATCACAGTTTGGATCACAGTTTTCCCTCACACCAAGTTCTGTTCAGTGTTCATGCCACTGGCTTGTGGTACCATATATGAGATAAGCCTGGCTTTTTAACTGGACTAGATATTGGAATTCTCTGCACTAGGTTCTCAAAACCAGCTACAGCTGCCTGATTCAGAAGCACCAGCTGGCTGACACTATTTTTGCTCACCGTTCTCTTTTTCTCCAAGAATCTCTGTCTTTGCCTCTTTCATGACTTCTTTTTCGTTTACTTGGACTCCTGCTGCTTTCTCTCCTACGTCTGCTGCGTTCTGTATCTTTGCAGCTTCCTCCAGATTGCCGTGAGTCCACTGAAGCTGACCTCCTGTCTTCTTTTCTGAAAAAAAGGATATTGGTTATTTTTCAATAAAGTTTCACACTCACTATTGTTTTCGGTATTGGTTTTCTAATAAAAATGACCTATTAATAGTGCAAGACAAGGGATATATATTTTTTTACGAAGCCACTCTACCTCCCTAAAACATACAACACTTCCCAAAGGAGGACATGCTCTTGTATTCACATAGAATCATCGAATGCTTTGGGTTGGAAGGGACTGTAAAGCTCACCTAGTTCCAACCCCTCTTCCCACTAGAGCAAAGCCCCATCCAGCCTGGCCTTGAACACTTCCAGCGAGGGGGCAGCCACAACTTCCCTGGGCAACCTGTGCCAGTGTCTCACCACGCTCACAGTGAAGAATTTCTTTCTAATGTCTAACCTAAATCTGTCAGTTTGAAACCATTACCCCTTGTCCTATCACTACACACCCCTGCAAAAAGTCCCTCACTACCTTTCCTGCAGATCCCTCCAGGTACTGGAAGGGTGCTATAAGATCTCTCTGAAGTCTTCTCCAGGCTGAACAACCCCAAATCTCTCAGCCTGTCTTCACAGAAGTGTTGCTCCAGCCTGATCATCTCATCACACTATTTAAATCAGTTACTTTTTACAAACACTGCACCTCAATCTTACCACCTCTATTTTCCTCTCAATCCCTAACTCTTTAATCACTTGCCTTCAGACACTACATACTGTTGGGGAACCCAGCAAGCCAGACTTCCTGCCTAGCCTTTTCTTTCACCTTCATTTCAATGCTGAAAATAAAAATCTCAAGAGTCACCTTTTATTTTGTTTCAACAACATTTTCATGTCACAGAATTCCTGAGGAAGCACAAACAGACTATCACTAAGTAATGATTTCATTTTTGTTTCACTGATAAATGTTTAGAAGAGTGTGCAGTATGGCTTGACACAGGAAGAAATATGTATCCATAAAAGAGTCCCAGCTGGCACAGCAGCATTCACAGTGATAAGAACTGTAAAGGGTCCCATATTTAGTAAGTTATGAAAACCTTTGAGAAGAAGTATAACATTTATCTATCATAGCATTTCCTGTCACATGGTAGGGAAGGGCAGAAAAATAAATTTTGCACTTGTATTTTCAACTGTTCTCTTCAGTCCCCAGCTACCACATACATGCCAAGGATGGCAATACTCATCAACCAGCTCCACCAGAAACCACCTGTTCACTTGGATCACTTGCAACTTATCTCCTTACCCCAGAAAACAAGTTAATAATTCATTTTCCCCTGTCCTTCATGCAGACAGCTTCTCAAGCAAGAGCTTAATGGAATTAGTATAAAATAAACTGTATATATATCTCAACCAAGGGTGGTACATGATATTAGAAAGAGGTGATAAGATACAACTACAGGCTATAAGCCTCCTTACACGGTGAAGGACTTTGTCAGCTGTGGCACATACCTTCCAGAAAACTTGGACTTCCCTCCTTCACATGTCTCTGCATTATCCAACCTATTCTCTTCCTGCCAGTGATTGCTGAGTTCTTCCATATGCACACCAATCACATCCCGAATCACCTGGAGATTAAGATATATTAAAAACAACAACAAGAAAAGAAGCATGTCATAGTAGTGGCCTGAACTAGCAACAAGGCAGCAGAAGGTACACATCTCCAAGAAAAGAAAGATCCCCCTCTCAAGCCCTATACATCAGATGTTTGAATGGAAGGTCTTATTTCAGACACAGGTATTTCAGCATAAATTTAAGTAGAACCATTTTATAACAGGCAGTCAACTATATCTTGCTGACATTTTCATTTAATAGCCAGAAATGCTCCTGCTCTTTGCAACTTGCTGCAACAAAACCAAAAACTGATTCCTTGACAGTTTGTCACTCTAATAAGGTAGGGTACATGAAGCAGAAAAAGAGACACTTTCTTTGTCTGAAAGGGTCCTTAATTGTTTACACTGATGTACAACAAGCACTTTTGTGCTATAAAAACAACAACGAAACAACCACCAAATAAAAAATCTCCTTGCATATACTCACCTCAGTGTAAGACTTCTTTGTTATATGAACATTCTTAGCCCTGTATGACTGCCGCCGCCTTTTGTAGTCTCGCATTTCAGCCAGAATTTCAAGATGGGACTTTGGACCCTTCTGACTATCATCTAGCAAAAAAACACAAGTAAAATAAATGGCCATTAGCAGGACATGCAGGTATGCAAATTTGATGCTTTAGTAATAAAAGTGTGAAACAAATTACATTGTTTATTAAGTTTCTCCACTATTCAGTAACTCTTATGAATTTAGCACAAGCTCCCTCCAGCCTTCTTGATAGCTGTTTGCACAAGACTAAAAAGCCACCATGCAAGTGGTGTTGTTTGATCTCAGTCTCCTGACAGTCCAATTTATGGTCTTGCAGTTTGGTCAGATGCCTACAAAAGATGGGCCACGTTTTCCAAGGCAGTATTACAGTAAGACACAACGACTGAGAAAGCCAGATTCCATGAAAAATGTACCTGTGTAGATGACAAACACTGCCTCCCACTGCTGAAGCACAGCAGAGCCCACGGGATAAAACAGCTGCTTATGTTCCACTTGGTATAATTACAAACTGGCACAACTCAAGAGGGTGAGAGGCCTCTTTCCAATACACCCATTTGTATGTTGCTCAAGAGCCCCACTGGATGGCTGCCAACATTTCTTGTTGGACTTTTAAGTGATCTTTAATCTTGTCATTTCTTACAGCAAACACCATTCCAAGCTTTGCAGTGAGCTGGCAGCATTAAGCAACCTGAAGTCAATTGCAAAAATATAAAAGATCCATCCACTAAGATACTGCTAAGAGCAGAGCACTGAGGCCTTCTTGGACGGAAAACAACATAAAGGCTACTAAACTAGTCTTTTCTGAATACAGCTCTTTGCTGTGGCTTTTAAGAACAATATGCTTCTCACAATAAAAACAGCACAAGCAATTCTGTCTGGCTTTCAACAAAACTCATCTAACTATAAAAAGTGAAAGTTCTGAGCAATAAATTCAACAGGCTATTCTTCAAACCTTGGGTGATTTTTGCTGCTAAATCCACAAAGAGGTCACTGTCGTTTTCCGTGATTTGGGATCTAGACCTTTGTTTCTTTGTCTCCTCAACAACATAATCATAGAGAGCAAGGCGATCGGCTTGAGTCAGGTCACAGGTGAAACGCTTGTGATTTTGAGGAACTTCTACAGGTAGTAATGAGTATGACCCTGGAGGTTGAACAGACAGCTGTTATTAGTAAAATACCACAAACATGCAGGAAAACATGGAGAAGCTCAAGAAATAAGCAATGCAGTAAACACCCATGCTCTTTTCATCCTTACTTTACATATCTGTAAGTTTCATCCTTTTTAATTTGAAAACATAAAAACTGCTTAAAGATGAAAAAGGCCCAAATCCCTCCCCAGTCCCACACAGGCTGCACTGTTAGTACCTCTTCACTCTTCCACTGTTAGTGAGAGGTTTTCACAGGGTTTCAAAGGATCATACTGGATTAGATCAACAGCACACTGTATTGTCCCATCAATTTCAGTTCTTGGCTTACAAACTAAAGCAAGACAGAAGGAGATGCAGCTCTTGTAGGTTTGTCTAACTCCTAAAATCTTCTGTGAAGTCCTAGCTGCAAAATACATCTGTAAGAAGGAAAACTAGGAGAACAGGCAACTGGGCACTGTGCAAACCAGTGTCACACTGTCAATTTCTCTGCACAGCTGTCATAATAAGACTACTGTGGGCACTGAGAGCTAAAAGGGTTAGAAAGGTACCTTCAAGATGCTCCAAGTTCAGATTACTAACTTTGAAGTTACGAAAACAAAACACACTACTTGCACACTCTTTCCCTGAATGATCAGCCCAGTACTTGCCCTCCCCACTTCCCAGTTAGAACACACATCCTCCAAACATTAAGTCCATTCCCAATACATTTCAACAGCATCAAAGCGACTTCCCTAAGGATACAGAATGCAGTATTCTAGGATACTACCTACAAAAATGCATTTTACTTGAGCACAATCAAATCCCCCATAGCCACTGACTGGACCTCCATAATCCTCCTTCCCTCAACCCAGCTGTCTCCCTGTGAGGCACAATTCCACACAGATGTTTGTCTCCATGAAAACAGAAGAGGCAGTACATGAAGGAGTCCTCACAACAGCAAAGCTACTGCTTCTCTAGATTATCTAGTACTTAATGGAAGCTGGGCAATCTTTCACACCCCGCTTTCACTAAAGACACCAAAAAGGGGCTCCTAAAATATAAGATTTCCCCATTACTGTACTTGGAACCTCAACCAGAATTTTTATAGTCTGAACTAACATATTCAAACATGTACACATGACTTTTATTTTTAAAATGCACTGTTCTCACAGGGTCATGGAAGCCCAAAGAAGTTCCCTAACAGTTATGTGCTTGTAACTTTACAAAAATTACCTAACTGGTTATGAAGACCAGCCTTCCTATCCTATTAATAACTATTACTATAACATTCTAAATATGGTTAGAATTTTTTAAAAACAAAGAAAATTACTTCCTTCAGTACAGTTAGTCAAGAGGAAATTTGCAATGAAAACCGCTTTTCATTTTTTCTGTTGATGAAGACTTTAAATTAAACAAACACTTCCAAGCCAGTAAATCTTATAATAGGCCAAGAGCCATCAGGAAACTCACCAAAGTTTTTTAGTGTTATCTTCAGAGAACTGCAAGCTTGCAGTGAAAGCTGAATTAGCAAACACTGGCATCTAGTGGCTCAGTGATCCATCTCTGCGATGCAGCCACTTGATAAAAGGCTTATCTGTTTCTTCTCTGCTTGGCTGTGACTGTGCCAAATTAATGAGTTACCACTTTCCTCCAGAAACAACACACCTGACATAGGACAAAGAAGCTTCCATCCCATGAAAGCTCCTTCCCAAGCAACAGACTATTAAGGCTCCACATGCTATGCCAGAAAAAACATGGCAACATGAAAATCAATGCTGGAGCAAACGCTGCTGTATTTGACAGAAAAGGCAGAAAAGAACAAAAAATGCATTTTTCCTTCTGCACATAGGTTTACCAAACTAAGAGACTACAGGCAGTAAATGCTGTATCTTTCAAGTGTTGCATTAATATCCAAACCACACACTGTAGCTCTCCAGTGGTTTCTACAGGGAATCCTACTTTTCCACTCTCAAAAAGAAGCATAACTCAAACTTAGCCTGCTCCCCAGACTGATCACAAAACCCAATGAAAAATGAAACCAAGAAACCAATGACTTGAGAGCAGTGGCAAAGAACAACATCTTATTTGCACATATACCAGGATATTTATTGTACAGTTTCTTATGAGAGTCCTGAAACAATCCAGTACAGTAACAGTAATACACATGTTGTTTGATTTTTGATCTGAGGAGTGGAGGATAAGCACATACAGCAGATATCTAACAATCAATCCTTCAAACAAAATAAAAAGCTGTCCTTTTTCTCCCTATCCATCATATGAAGAACAAGGCTAGGGGCAGCAAGAGAAGAATCTAGGCCACAAAGAGCATTAAATAATACCAGATAATGCAGGCAGAAAAACAAGTGGGGTAATGGGATGGGAAGTGAAGGACTAGCACCTTAAGAAACTCCCAAATTTTACAGTGCTGGTTTTCCAGTCTTGAAGAGAACTAGAGGTGTAAGCACAAAACACTCAGATTCTCTTATCTGGTTGCCATGAGTACAGAAAGCAATTATGTTCCAAAATATACAAGGAAAGGAATATTAACAAAAATTTTAAAACTTCTCATAGCAGTTCACAGGTGGAATCAAGGACACGGTGTGTGGGGACACAAGAGCATCTCTCCACATGAGAGCTGACAATGTTGTCTCAGTATCTACTTACCTTCACTGCAGCTGGTACCTTCTTTTGCACTTTGAGCTCTAGCCTGCTTAACAATGTGAAACTGCAGATCTTTATCTGCAGAAAGAGAAGACAAAAACATCACAGAACTTCTACATCAAGTGCTTGGTAAGGTTAGCCTTTATTCCCCAACCTCTATTATTAAATTTATGGTATGTTCTAATACATTGTAGTTCTATTTCTACAGAAGGGAAAGTCTTAACATTTTAATCTATCCCATCTTTTAACTGAGGGGAAGGAAGATTAAAAAAAAAAGAAGGAAAAAGAAAGGCTTTCCAGGTTAAAGGGATGTGGAAAAAAAACCATATGCAGATTACAGCTGTATTCTTTTCCAGTACTACAGACCCAAATTCTAAGGTCAGTTCTTCCACTTTCTAAGCATGTATTTTAATACACTTTCTGCACATGATGAAGAAGAACATTGGAAGAAATTAGAAAATAAGCTAAAAGGAAAAAAACAATCGTCCTTCGATTTTAAGATGAAAACAGCCAAATGGCCTACAGAGCAGAATTATAAAGCGACAAGAGCGTGGTGAGCATAAATTACAGCAGCGTGTGGTGGTGAGAAAATGGACCTATGTGATGAAAACACTTTTTTTATAAAAGACCTAGGAAAGTATACAGGGTGGAAAGGTGTGCTACTTCCAGAACCCCACCCTTTGCCCTCCATCGATCTCCCCTCAGCCCCTCATCCTCTGTGCCCCCCAAAACCACCCCGCGGGTTTTTCCTCAGCCTCTCATCCTCCACCACCCCCTCAGATATCCCCTCATCTGCTCTACCCCCTCCCTGATTTCCCCTTATCCCCTCATCCTCTGCTTCTCCCCTCTCTACTCCCCCCGCCCCCAGGTTGTTCCCTCGTCCCCAGCTGCCCCCCCTGTCAGGCAAAGCCTCGCTTCAGCTCACCCATGACGACAGTGGGAACCTTCAGGTTTTCGTAGAAAAAACTGGAGTCGTACATCTCGGCCTGCGGGACCAAGCGGCTCAGTCAAGGCTGTTCCCAGCGACACCGGCTCCGGGCCCGGCCGCAGAGCCGCCCCCGACAGTCGGGGATCCCCCATCCCCATCGCTCAGCCGGGCAGGCGGCACCCCTGAGGTGCTAGCCCAGTTCCAAACCGCCCCTCCCAGCTGGGTGACCCACCCGGAGCCGGTCAGGTCGCCCACCTCCTCCTCGGCGGAGTATCCCATCTTGCGGAGCCGGCAAGACGCGGCGTGCCTCTCCAGAGACGCCCGGGGGACGCGGTGATGGACGTCGTAGGGGCAGGGCACCCTCTCCATCTACAGGGGAACACAGGTCAGGGGGACAGGGGTCAGCACGACCGCCACCCCTGCCAGCCCCGCTCCTTCCCCCCCGGCCGAGCCCCCGCCGCCGCCTCACCGGGTCGCCCAGCCAGACCGCACAGGGAGCCGCCATGGCGCAGCGAGAGCGGGCGGGGCAGCCGCCGAGGTCACCTGAGGAGGGCCGGCGCCATGTTTACTGAGGGCACTCCCGCCGCTGACGGCAGCGGTGCCTGAGCGCCGTCTCGCCTGGCGGCCGGTTCCGGGGGAAGGGGTCGAGGCGCTCCCACCCGCTCCTTCCCTGTGAGGGGAAGGGCTGTACGCGGGAAACCCGAGGAAGGGCCGGGGCGAATAGGGAGTAGCGCGTTTCCTGCCCGTTCTCCCGCCTGCCGTCACCTCCGGGCAGCGCGGCGAGAAGGGGCGGGGGCGCCGCCTGCTGGTGGGAGGCAGCAACGGCGGCGGCGGCGGCGGCGGCGGCGGCGGCGGCGGGGGGGGGGAAGAGGGCGGAGGAGGGGGCTGCGGCGCGGGTGATGCTGCAGTTCCCGGGAGGCGTCGGAGCTGGGAGCCCCGGAAGTGGCGGTCGCCGGGGCCCGAAGTCCGTCTCGGGGCACACGTCCTGCCTGCGAGGGGCGGCGGGGACAGCTCTGTGTGCGGCTAAGGCCGGGTACCGGTTTGGGCGGCGCGGGAAGGGGCTCGGTAGCACATGCCTGAGCCCTGCAGTCTGAGGGAAGATCCCGCAGCCTGCAGCGACTCTGGGCGTCAGCGGTGGGGTGGGTCTGGGCCGGCTGTGGCCCCGCAGCATACGGGGAAGAGGAGTCTGGCTGAAGCTGCTCCTCTGGGAGGGCGCTGGTAGCTGCCTGCTTTTTGGGTGTTTGGCCACGGAGGAGCAGAGCCAACGCTGGGGGCAGCCTGCTCGCTCTTCACCAGACGCGGGCTTCCACTGCTCTCCAGTTTTAGCGAGGAGGGGTTTCTCTTCTCCGCCCAGCCGGTGCGTACCTGGGCACTTCAGCCTCCAAGAAACATCAGGAACATTGGCCTCGTCGACGCCATCAAGTCCCTGATGCCCGCTTGTGTCTTGAAGGCAGCAGCCAACCCAGCAGGCTCCTGCCGTGTGCCGCATGAGGGGCAGAGCCATGAGGAGCAGGGGGTAGGGAGCCTGTTCCTCCCCATCACAGGGGGCCGGTGTTGGAGGCAGCGGCGTGGCTGCAACATAACACGGAGTCCTGTCCACCATCTGCTCAGCTTATGAACCTTCCCCAGAAATTGTGAGGGCGCATTGGGGCTGTAACTTAGGATGGGGGAAGGATGCCTGTTCTTAAGGAATAAATTTTGCATGACTGACATTGGTGCTTGCCTATTTTTGTCATCTGTGAGGAAAACACATAGGACTAGAAGGAAGAGTGGGCTTAACAAGACGGGATGAGGTTGGGGGTGGAGGAAGCATGGCAGATGTAGCTGCTAGAATGACTCTTGTTCATCTGCTTTCTTTAACAGATTACAGCCCTTTCTCTCCTGCACAGTGAATTTGAGACTCAGCTGGGATTTTAGCCCGTTGAGAGATTTGCTGTCTGTAGCTATGTTTGCCTCAGGATCTTTGACTTCACACCATACTTAAATACTTAAAGTTGGAGACTTCCCGGCTGCCCCTTCAGTTTTGTCTGCTGGTGACTGGAGTATGCTGCACATCTTATCAAAAGAGTAGTAGCAGCTGAACAAAACTGTTCAGACTATCTTCACTGGAAAAAAAAATATTCAAAACTAGGAAAGTCAAGCTGGACAAAGAATACACATCTTTTTAAAGGATAAAGGCTAACATTTTGATTTTTTTAGAACATGAATTCAATTGATAGTTAAGCATCAGTATCAGATGTCTTGCTTTAGTCACATTTTTAATGATTCAAAATACTCTGAGGGGTTTCTATAGAACCATGGCTTTCATGGATTTGGATGGCAGTATTGTGCTTTTCTTGAGGCTCTTTCTGGGCATTATAGTTCTCTTGAAAAGCCTCTGAGAACTAGCCCCCAAATAGCTTCAGAGTGCAGCAGAACAATCCTAAACTGCAGGTTACGCAGAAGGCACAGCAGGGAAATAATGCATCCATTGTGCCAACCCCAAACCATAAAGTGCTCCTGGGGAGTTCTCTAAATATGCCACCTTGTGCCCTCCTCCAGATTTTACTTATCCAGCTGTTGGCACATTGGGGACTACCTCACTTGGGACCATTGCCTGAGGCAGGAAAATCAATACAAGTTCAGTGATGCCAACAAAGCCACTCAGTACCCCCCAGACCATGCTGAAACCACACTGCTGCTATGGGCCAAACTTTTTGCTGGATATCCACCAGGACTGGCAGGTTCATCGTGGGCAAAAATCCCTTCCCCACAAATTACGTAGGCAGGAGCACTGCTCACCCACAGCTTGTTTTTTTTCCTTTCACTGATAAGAAAGCCTTGCAGGCTTTCTGCAGCCACTTCAATTTTATTTAGAAGTGTCTTGACTACTTGAATAAAACAATTTTTTCTTTTAAATGGCAGAGAAGACAGTTTTCATTTTTAGTGCTGCCTCTGTTCCTTAGAGACAAAGCATTACTTAGAGTCGCATTCCTCCTAGAAGTGAGGAAATATTCTATGAAAGCTCAGATTATTTTTTTTTATCGTGCTTCTGGTAAAGAAAAATAAAATATGCTTTGTAACAGGTTTCTCAGGCCTTACTGTGGTCAGTATGCACGTTCCTTGCCAAGGGCCAGGGATCCAGGGGAAGCAAGCTGAAGGATGAAAAGGAACTTCAAACTATCTAAAAGCCAAAATGGAAGCATCCTGGCTGTGGGCCCCAGACAGCCCATGCAGAATCTGTCCCCAGGGGCCAGCCAGGCAGAAAAGACAGCTTTTGACCTCCAATTGTGATAGATTTGTGCTCCACTCCCCCATATTTGGCAAAGTTGCAACCAAGTTTTCAACATCTCGCCTAGCAAAGGGCATGGAGTAAGCAGCCAGTGCCTGGCAGACCACAATCTGTCCTGCAGCAAGGGATTAACTCCTCCCAGAGCATATATTGTGCAGAAACCACCACATCCCTTGGGGGCTTAAACCTTTTGAACTGCAGAAATGGGGTGCTGAATAGGGAGGAGGGGGATCCCAGCACCCCGGTAGTAAGATTGACTGTGCTTAGAGCAGCTTTACTAGTTTGATTTTGTAGTGATGCTGCCTCTTCTCCCTTGCCCTTAGAGCCCATGTGTCAAACTCATTTTCTCCACAGAAGGAGATGTGGTATCCATGCTGATTCCATGGGCATCACTCAGCAAGAGCTACTAATCTAGAGAGAGATTTTGTAAAGATGAAGCACACAGACACTTGAATTTCATTTTTTTTGTCATTGCTGCTATTACTCCCTACTATCTTAGACTTCAGCTAAGATGCCTCACTCAAAATCTGTAGCAGAGATTTAGCTAAATCAGCTTCATTATCTACAGGGACATGAGGTAAATTTCTCTAGCATACATGAATCAATTTATAGAAATACTCTTCATGGCATAGGATGATTTCCCGAAATTCCTCTCACCTGACTGCTGATCAGAGTTTAATTTTCGTCATTTGCTCTCTTGAGTTCTACTTTTGCCCTTCCAGCTCCTCCCAAAGTGCTGTTGTGGAGGAGTGCAGGTGCTGATGGCAGAGACTTCTCAGACATCACTGGTTCCTCTGCTAGGGGAATGGAGCTGATTTATTCCTTCAGCTGTGCACTGCTCAGAGCCTGCTGCTGGTCCTTGGCTCCTAGGTCTGATATTTATTCTTTCTTAGCTTAGTCTGTTTCACAATTACAGCCTAAGGTATATTTTACAAGCTGCAGTACATCGGACACTTCCAAATCGATTTACAGGCAGCAACTCTAGCATCTGTTAATGCCTTATTGATTCCTTGTTCTGTATCCCCATGTGATCTTTCATGGATTCATCAGATTTAGATCACTTTATCAGGATGGTATCATCCATGTCTTAAAAGAAAAAGCAATTGAAAGCTTGGTGTTGCCCCCACGTACCAGATTTGTAAGGAATCTGCATAGCCATCTGTCCTTAAATAGTTACTAGATGTATTGCTGCAGGAATATTGATGGAGAACATTCTCATTTGACAGAGCTGAAAATTGACCCTTAAAGAACCAGAAGTAAATTCAATGTCCTCTTGAACACTGAAGTTTTAATATGCGTTGTTTTGAGCTGGTGGGTTTTTCTTTTCAAGGCCCAGCGCCTTAACAGCTGCTGCACCATGATCCTTGATCCTTGATCCTTTCTTTGCTACTCCCTCTGCCCTTTCTTTGCTCTGAGCTTTCAGGCTGGGCACTACCTGCTGCCAGCTTGGGCCTGAGCTTCCTCACCTGCCTTTTCCTCCTGGGTTGTTAATGGCCTGACAGACACAGTCTGCTATCTGCTTTTGGCACGTTCGTTTAGCACGTGTTCTTTTGCCAGGAAGGACAGACCAGCCTGCAGTTTTCTTCTAAAAGCACGATATTGATGCACAGCTGATGTCTGCTTGAAATGAAAAGATAGCAATTTACTCACCCACCTGCTGTTTTCATGTGAGAGCCTTCTCGGGGAGGCTGTACGGCTCTGTGCTTGAGGTGAGATTGTGTAATGTGTCCCAGCCATGGGGCTTGGCTGCTCCCTTGGCTGCTGAGCAGCTGCACTCTGCTGACCCAGGCTCCAAGGCCACCACTGAGGTCAGTCGGCTAGTGCCAACAAAGAGGCATCCTAATGGATTTGGTTTGCAATGACAAGGTTTTGGTAATGGAGGGGCTGCAGGGGTGGTTTCAGTGAGAAACTGTTAGAAGTTTCCCCTATGTCTGATAGAGCTGATGCTAGCTGGCTACCAGACAAATCCACTGCTGGCCAGCACTGAGGCTACCAACACCTGTGGTAGCACCTCTGGGATAACGTACTTAAGAAGGGGGGGGAAAAACCAAAACTACAGAAGCAGCAGTAGAGAGAGAACCAACTCTGCAGACACCAAGGTCAGTGAAGAAGGAGAGGGAAGAGGTACTCCAGGTGCTGGAGCAGATATTCCCCTGCAGCCTGTGGAACAAACTATGGTGAGGCAGACACTGGAGCAGGGAAAGAGTGTGAGGAGTCCTTCATCTGAGGAAGAAGGAGCAGCAGAGAGAATGTGTGATGAGCTGACTTTAACACCCATGCCTCCTCCACCTGTGCCACTCTGGAGAAGGAAGTAGAGAAATCAGGTGTGAAGAAGGAAGATGTTTCAAGATTTTATGGAGCTTTTTTATGTCACTACCCTACCCTGATTTGATTGGCAATAAATGAAATTAATTTCGCCAAGCTGAGTCTGATTTGCCAGTCACAGCAATTGATGAGTGATATCCATTCACTCAGAGGGCAGCTGAGCAGTGGAACTGGCTCCCCAGGGAAGTGGTCACAGCACCAACCCTGCCTGAGTTCAAGAAGCATTTGGATGATGCTCTCAGGCACATGGTGTGATTCTGGGGGTACCCTACACAGGCACAGGAGTTGGACTTGATGATCCTGATGGGCCCCTTCCCACTCAGCAGATTCTCTGATTGTACGATTCAGAATCTTATCTCAACCCACAGACCTTTGTTTGTTTTTTTTCTCCCTCTTTCCAGCTGAGGAGAGGAGTGATAAAGTGGCTTTGGGGGGCACCAGGCATCCAGCCAGGGCCAACCCACCTCATCTGCCATCAGGCATAATTCAGTATATAAGCATGCACCCCTTTTGGCCATAGCCACAGGTACTCTGGATGGCACATACCCTCAGGCTGCAGCTCCAAAGGCATCGGTGTGAAGACAGAGAGGTGCAAGGGAGGCAGGAGCAGGGCCTCTTTATGTCAAAGCCATAAACCAGGACATGAGGTGGAGGTGCTGGGTGTGATCATTGGAGGTGGTCACTCACCCGTGCTGCTGCTTCAGTGTGAAGGCCTGAAAGGAAAGACTGAGGGTCCAGCAGGCAGAGGGCAGCAGAGGCTCCAATAACACATGGCCACCTCCCAGAGACCCTTTACTACCTCTCTGCTTTGTTTTCTGCCGTAACAGGTCCCCGCCCCAGAGCAAAAGGGAACGAGTTACAGATTTGTTAATCTGTTATGTGGCTGAAAGGTGTTAAATGCATTACATTTCCCTCCCTCCCTCTGTGCATGCATCCAGACGAGTGCCGCTCCACGTGTGGCACCCCCAGCTTCCTGCCAGACCTTTTGTCCTTGGGTCGTGCATTAAAGGGATTGTTTTACTGAGGACGGGGAACCTGCCCAGCCGTGGCCTGCCAAAAATCAGCGGGAACGGGCAGTACCCTCACTGCCCCCCCGACCCTGTGTCAGTGGAGCGTGTGTCAGTGCCTTTCAGAGAGGGACATCATCCCTCACAACCTCTGAAGCACCTCACGCTGCCAGGTGAGCAGCTGAGCCCCAGCCCACACCACTGCACCCCAGCCAGCTGGAGACCTTCCATGCTCTGGCAGATGAGCTGCTACACAGGGCAAGGCAACGGGGAGCAAAAGAGCACAGACCTTACAGCACTCTCAGCACTTAGACTGCTTCAAAAGGGTCAGAGCAACACAGAAGTCAGGTGTCAACCTCATGTTTCAGCTGATGTTCATTTGCATTTGTTGTGTGGGCATGTCCTAACTGTGCCCCACTTTGTCCTGGTGCAGGGAACTTCAGCTCCTCCCTTGGGGGCCCTGTGTATGCCTCAGGCCCTGGGGCCCTCAGGCGTGGACCAGAGAATGGTGTCCAGACACATATGGATCCTGCTTTTGCTGCAACTGCAGAGTTGTACAGTTTTAAACGTCACTTTGAAAATGCAGCCTATCTATTCACTATTAGTGCAGTGAATAACAGTATCTGTCCCTAGGTGTTGCCATTTCTTCTGATAATTGTGTGTGAAGCAAGCAGTATTTAAGCTGACGCAACATTTCAAAGGAAGTCCAGAGGAAGGAGAATCTTACCCACAACTATTTTTTGGAAACAGGAGTCAGCAGACGCAACGACAGACCAGGTTTTATAACAAGCTTAATATTCTAGTGTGGATTTGCAAGTGCTGCCTACAAGCATCCTTCCTCTTGCAGGAGATTAGCACAGGGGATTACAGATGCCCACTGAAGAGTTTGGCATAGGCTCAAATGGTCACACCATCTTCCCAGGCTTGTGGGGGCAGGGAGAAGGAGAAAGTGAGCACAGGTGAGAAACTGAGATCCTGGTCAATAACTGCCAATGGGGAAAACAAAGTGTGGCTTTAGCACTCACAAGGGCTCATAATTCAAGATCACCATATTTGCTGAGCTCACCAGTGATGGGATTTCATGAGGCTCAGCACAAAAGCTGCACCTGAGCAGCATCACATTTGGAAGCTCAGCCTTTCGGCTGAGATATGAAACAGAGGTGCTTCTTGCTTGTGATCAGAAATGGCCTCGGGCAATTGTGTCGTCGAGAATTCCAGCATCAAGCTCCATCTCCTGGCTGGTTTCTCTTGACTCTATGCACACGTGAGTCATTACAAGGTTGCAGTTAAAGTTCTGTGCCCATCACACACACACTGTGATCTGTTTTAGAGGTCTTTTCCATCCATGACAATTCTGTGGTCTCCACACCCCTCTATTCCTCCATGCAGGCTTCTTTCCATCCTCTGTTACTTCTTTGGAGGCTTTCCCTCCATTTCCTCCTCTCTCAGGCCTGTGGTTTTGCATTCACCCCTCTCATCCGCCAGCATCTCTGTGTTCCCAGGTCTTTCTGATGCTTCTCACTGATACTCAAAACCTTCACTGAAAAATAGAAACTGCTCCACTGTGGTGTTACATTATTACTTCCAAACAAGGTGGTACTGTATGAGAAATGTACAAGAAATGTTCCCCAGCCTGTCATTATTTCTGCAGCTCTGAACTGTCCTGCTGTGGGTCCCCTACCAGGTGCTTTGTCTCTCACAAGGCACAGCCTTGCAAAACAAGCAGTGGCCAGACTGTAGTGAGAAGGAAAATCATCCCCCTCACTCGCATCACTTCTTCTATCCCAGCGTGCACACACAACACACCAACACACGTTTGCTGCAAGCACGCGTGGAGGATAAGGTTATTGTCTTTTAGTGGCTGTTTATTCCACGTTCCAGATATTCAGGCAGAACCTCACCTGTGCTGTTCTTTGTGCCTAACAAATGCTGTGTGCAGTGAAGTGTCTCACCTCAGATATATCTCTCACCCACCACAGCAGAAGCAATACAGAAACACTAATAGGACATATTGTAAAACAACAGCTCCATTCACATCAGGAAAAGCTGTTAGCAAAGCCGAAGCAAGTCAACAGTCAATCCAGGATCCACCTAATAAATACATAAAGTCATAAACTGTGTTAAGGGACTTGCTTTAAAATGACATCATTTAAGCTGTGAACTCGAATGTAGGAGAAGCCAGATCTGTAGCTGAGGTTTCACGTGCAGTGCTGCAGCCACTCATGTCTGTGGCAAACACAGAGAACAGCAGTACCTTGGTGGATGGTTGGCAGATTGTACCTTGTACATGGCAATGCCCTGGCAGAATGACCTGAATTAAGATGTCACACACATGTCTGTGAATTACGAAACTATGGGTAAGGCTGCCAGGCACCAGGATTACTCTGGTCTATTCCTGGCCCTGGCAGCAGAGTCTTAATGGGTATGGCTGTGATTACAAGCTGGATAAGCAAGAGCCCACGGCTAGAAGAGCTCCCTCTGAAAATCTCTGTGGCTGCCTTCGGGGGAGCTAGGAGCTGTTCTGCAAGCCACACCTCCCATCCCAAACCCGGCAGGGACTCCCCTCTCGGTGAAGTAAATAGAATACTTGCATGTCTTACAGGAATGGAGATGCAGCCAGGAAGGCCAGGATACCTAAACTCAGTCTTGCTTTTCCCAGGCTGTAAGTGCCTACGTTAGAAAACGAGAAGAGGGGTCAGGTAGAAACACTGACTTCAACCAGATACTTGGGCAAGGTATAGCAGCATTGTCCCTGCTCCTGACTTCCTCTCTCAGTATTGGAAAGGCAGCTTCCAATTGCAAAGGCAATCATATTGGAAAGGCAACTGGTACTGGGTACCATTGAAAAAAACTGAGGTCCTGTAAAGCAGGCTGTTTTTTAGGTTGCAGATGATTCAGGATATGGTTCCCTGACACTTGAGCTTCCCCCTCACTCCTCCTAGGATTGCTCGGGTTCAGAGGGTGAGAGGCAGAGCAGAGCTCCTTGGCTCCCTCCTCTTGTCTCCTTGCCCCGGGATCTGTAGAGGCAGCAGCACAGCAAGTTGTAAATACACAGTTATTAAAAAAAGCCTTAGCTGTGGCTTCTCTCGCTCACAGAAAGCCATCCCGATAAACTGGGTGCTGCGTTTTTTTTACTTCACGACCCGGTGGTGTAGGAACATGCTTCAGGTTGCACCCAGGGTTTGTTGCTGCTCAGGGCCAGGTCACACTGATAAATGATAAGGCCACTCCCAGCCTACCCCAGTAAGCAATACTTGGCGTAAGAGCCAAATGCCAATCGATCCTTTCTTAGAAACCCCATCTGCCCACGGCAGCTGCAAAGCTAGAAAGTGTCTGATGTACCAGCAAACCTCCTGGAAAGAGGGGTGAGGCTGCCCTAGGCATGGGGCAGGGGTACTCATCAAACATCTCAGGGGGCTTCCACGGGGGAATGGTTTGTGTTAAGCACAGGGAGGAGAAGAGCAGGGCAAAGTTTTGGGATGGGAACAGCTCTGGAAATCATAGAAATACTTCCCTTTCTATGGCTCTACACCAGGTGGGGCAATGAAAATTACAGCCAAGCCCCACAGCAGTGGCTGCTGGCATGGAGCACACCAATGCACTCCTTTTCTTCTAACAAGGTGTCCATGGCTTTATCTTGTGACCCTGGCTCTTCTTTGTTGCATCCCTGCCTGCTGCAGGCAGAGGTAGGGGATCTCACTCCTCACTGCCTGGGAAAGGCATAGATAGCAGCATGGACGCAGTGGTATTTCAGTAATGAAACAGTTGCATGTGCCCTTTCTTTAGCTTCTAGAGGGGTCTGGTATCTTTACATCACCAGGAGTAGCCCTGAAGTCCTCTATAGCAGGAGCAGGTCCTTCACCCCACCTTTTCCCATTTTGTTGGGGCTTTCTTTCCCAACCCCACAAGGGACCCTGGCCACCTTCCCTGTCCCACCAGCATCTCAGTTCTCTCCTCTCACTCTCACACCACCCCAGGGTGCTGGGAGTGGGCAAAGCAGAGGCCAGGGGTACAGGCAGGTATGGATAGTCTAGCTTAAGAAGAGGGATGAGAGAGATGTAGTCACTCTCCAAAACCTACTGCCAAGCAGCACCCCAGCCAGCCTGAGCCATGCAGTGCCCTACTCCCAGCCAAAATGGAAATGCTTCCAGGCTGGCATTTGCATTTTGCCTGCTTTCTTCCCTGGGGCTGCGAAATAGAGATATGAGAAGATTCCAACTGGAGGAGCTTGTGCCAAACTTGGACTGAAGGCACAGGCAGAACGGCTGCACTCAGGCACATCCCACAGCAGTAAGATGCCATTAGCAATTCTGGAAAAACCTAGTTTCCTACAGCCAGAGAGTGGATTGAAAATTAGCTTCTCAAATTAAGATCACTCCTGGGCTTGCCAGTGCTTAGGCCTATTTCAACACTATTTCAGACAGCACAGAGGATATTAGAACTTGCCAGCTATTCTTTGATCTTTTTTCTTTTTTGCTGTTTGGAAATGTGACTTGTTTAAAGCACAGAGGATTTCACAGGACTCGTACAGTGCCTTGTTCATTATGACAAAAGGACAGTGGAAGTGAGGCAAGGTTCCTTCGGCTTGGCGTTGCTCTTCTGTTTCTGAACTATTGCTTCTAAAAATCTTCCTCACAGTAGCAATTCCCCTGTCCACCATTCTCTAGCTCTTACTCAGAGTCTGAAATTATTAAAAAACCTAAAAAACAATTTCCAGCAACAAAACAGGCCTCCAGGATCATATGTCTGAAGATATTTTTCAAGAGGCTCCTAGGAATTTTCTAATATCTCTTCATTTCCAATATACTTTTCTAGCCTCACTCATGACCTGTATGAGTTGGAAGTCAGAGACTTTTAAATTAAAGAAAAAATCTCCAAGGAAATGAGACAGATATTTTTTGTTTTTTCTTTATCCACACATATATGTAAGGTATATTTATACATTACATATTATTTATTTATATATTTAAAAGGTCGACTGTGTGTGTATGCACACATATGTATGAATAAATGTAAGTGCAGATATGCATAAAAGGTCAACAAAATGAATAAGTAGAGTCTCGATATTTTTAGTTTTTCTGTGTAATTGAAAAAATGCTGGAAATCACCTAGAATGGCAGTCAAGACTTGTAATCATTACCCTTCTGTGCAGGTTTTATGGGCTTACCTGCAGAAACCTTCCAGCTTTGGAGAAAATCCCCCTCACAACCTTTTCCCAGTAAGGCTGGTAAATTCAGCAAGGGAACATCTTTGTCATGGGATGGTTTCCATCTAATTAATGGGGGGAAGAAAACCAACTGTGGATTACAGTATGATTTTCTCCAAACAACCCTAATTTAAACTGAACTAAAGGGCCTGTGTGAAACCAATCAAGGAAAGAAAAAAAAAAAGTGAGGTGGATAACAGATGGTTCCTTGGTTAGGGGAAGCTCTGAAATTAGATCAAACCAGACTAAGCTATTAGGAGCTTCCAAACAAATAGGCCAAAGTAGCCACTGCTAAATACTAGAGTCATTCTCAAATACACAGACTGCCTGTAAATGAGGCAATGTTTCTACTGAAAGCACAACTAAAAAGTACAGCCTCCTTAGTCTGCTTATTTACCCTTTAAGCTGTTTGCTTAAATGTCAATGGTAAATCTTTATGGCATACTTATTTCTCTTTGTCCTGTCAGCCTAACCCAGGTGTGAAAACAAGAAATGCTTCGTTTATCCTCCTTACCAGGAGAGAGAAAAACCTGATTGCAGTTATCTTCCTTACATTTACATTTTATCCAAAAATTGACTAAGGCCCTGATCCAGGAAAGCAACAAATGCATGCTTAGCTTCAAACAGGCCTTGCTTTGTAGTTTCAGTAATTTCAGATCAGTGGGAAAAGACATATGCTGACAGCACTTGCTGGAGCACATCTGTGTGAAAACTGCCCAATTCTGCATCTTCTGACATCGTTGGGAGAACTTCAGGCTGTGCTGGCAGACAGGGGCAGAAGCAGAACTTGGCTAAGGCTATGCCAGAGGACAGACTTTTGGACTTTGAATGAAGCTTCTAGTCACTACTTTTATCTCCTTTTGCAAATGCAGAGGGCAGAACAATGTGCGACATCTTGAATTCTCCTCTTGTTGCATTTTTTACCAGTTTTCTAAGGATGAAAGGTTACTGTAACCATATCCATCGCGTTTTACCTCCTTCCCCCAAATATACCAGAGGCAGGATTTTAATTTAAAGTTTGCAAATTGGTGGAACAGACTGAAAAAAAAAATGGATGAAATTCTGTCAAGACAAGTGCAAAGAACTACCCTAACACAGAAATAATCAATTTTGTGAGTACAAATTGGGACCAAATAGCTAGGAAGTTTTGAAGAAAGTTTCTGGGGATCACAGTGGACCATAAACTGAACACAAGTCTGTGGCAGTCTGCTGTGCAATAGGAGAGCACTAGAAAGGACTGTACAAATGGGGAGAGTAAGCAAGACCTCCAAGTAAGCACAGAAAGTTTGGGGTTGGAAGGGGCATCAAAATATCATCTAGTTCAACCCCCTGCCTGCCAAAGCAAGGACTTATGTTATGTTGAGTGCTTATAAGGTTCCTGTTGGATGTATGTGTCTAAATCAGACACTATGCTTCAGTAAGGAAAGAGATCTGGAATAAAATGATGTCAGGGAGGCTGTGGGAAATTTCAGCACTAGAAACTGGTAAGTGCAGATTGTCTAAATGCTAAAGTGACATCAGTAATGTTTAGTCCTGTGCTCAGATAGATGGCACACTGGAGTTCACGTCACCTCTGTGGTGACCAACCATAAAACACATGTGGATGTGCCAGCAAGACCTCACGTATGCAGGCTGTGCACAGAATCTCTTGGGCTTAGCTGGTAGCCAGAGCACAGTATCTTTTTACCTGTGAGGTTGAACATCACAAGATAGTATTATCCAGGTAACTTGCATCACTCTGCTTAAATTAAGGGGCTCAAAGGATCCCTTTAGTGGAAAAAAAAAAAGTAAATAAATCCTGAGAGAGGGAGAAAAAGCATAAATACCAAAAATCTCTTATCTCTTCTAGAAATGTGGAAGCAGTGTCAGGGAAGAATCACCTGGAAAAAGAAAGCAATGCTTTAAATCACTTGGGCATTTTTTAAGATATTTTTTTTTCCACATGGAAAGCCTTTAGATAGTAAAAATGTGCTGTGGCAGGCCCCTGTCAGTTCTTCTTTCTCCATTTCACACTTCATGATTTATAGACAGTAAGGAAGATACTGTGCTGCCCCTCTCTTCAGGCATTGATGGCAGGGTTCTTTCTTGTGTTCCCTTGTGACAGGTTTCATTGCTCCTCTGCAAACCACCATGCAGGTAAAATGCAAAGGTGCAGCAATGCAGATTAAGTAACAAAATTCTGCTCTCAGATTCCCTAGTGGAGAAGGGTCATGATAGATCAGGAACACCTCTGCCTGACCACATGTTGCTAAAGAGAGACTTCCACAAAACCTACAAAGAGGTCTCTTAACAACATGCCACCTGGGTCCCTCACAGATAGCCTTGGCTTTACCCTCCTAATCTTGGCAGCAGGAAGGAAACTCAGATTGCAATTAATCTTACTTGACAAGTGGAGAGAGGAGGCAGAGAGACAGCAAGGCTTGCTGAAGGCAGGGATGTGGCTGGGCAGCAAACCAGGATGAGTCTCTAGTCTGAACTGACCAGGATTCCCCCAGGGGTTCACTGCTTGTGGATGGGTTACACCTCCCATTGCAGCTGTGAGTAAAAGCACTGTAAGTATCCATAAAGAAAGCACACTTTGATTTTTATAGCTACTCTGTGACTACCAGCACAGTCAATAAATATTCTTACCACTTTTGCAAATGAGTCAGATTCTGCACTACATACTGTCTGAGAGTGCTGTCAATGTCTGCTCCTCCTGTGCTGCCACACACAGGGTGGCACTCTGGCTATCTCACACTGAAAAGGACGTATTTTGGAAGCAGCACTGTGATTGCTCACATCAGGCTGTACTGGGGGTAAGGAGAAAAGCAGACAAGGGGAAAGTATAATATTGCATAATATGAGTAGCACTCTGAGATCACTTATATAATGTAGCAGTACAAATAAATGCTACAAGCTGATTTGAGAGAAGAATGTTCTTTCATATGTATATATATGCACAGAAAGAATAAGAAACATCACCATGCACAAAGTAAATTGCAGTCGACACAGATTTTTAAGGGAAAACAGATTGGATTTGTACCTATAAAAAGCCTACGGATGGACAGACTCTAACTGTTCATCATACCTTAACTCTTTATTCCTTTTCCTGTAAATGCACATATTTCTCAGCTGCTCTATCTACTGCTTTACATACTTTTCACTGGTCCTGTTCAAAGACAAGCTTGCCCCAGAATAATGGATTTTCTCACCTGTAAGCAGCACAAAGACCAATACAAAGATTTTGCTCTTTTTAAGCTGTGTTTGCCGATGTGATGGCCTTTTCTAAATAACTATTTTAATGGGTTTGCTATTTCGAAATATGTTCAACTATTTTGCTATCTTGTTTTGAAGCTCATTATTTCCCAGCTGGGAATCTAGTAGGCTGTGGGCTGAGGCAACTGGCAGATGGATAGAGGGGAAGGACTGCCATACCCCATCAGGCTACACCCACACTTGCTGGGGAATTGGTTTCCTCAAAGCACAGCCCAAATTTAGGTTAGCTGGCAGCACTTCATTTTTGAAGAGCTCTTATGATATCTTGTGTTAAAAACAAAAAAAAAAAAACAGAGTCAAGAGCCCTAAGATGTATTGCTACACCCCACTCACCTTTGTAACAGCAAAAGATTCTGCAATGCGTGATAGATTAAAAAATTTTGTCATGAATGAAGACACTGTTTTCCCTCCTGACACTTCATTTTCTTATGTTTTAGGTGTGCATATTCAGAACTATTGGAAAAACCCACACAGCTAGTTTTCATTTTGGCATGATAGCTGCATCGAATGCTTGGTATGGTGGAAATGAAATACCAGTTATTCCAGTCAAGCTCCTTGAGGTGGGGAAAGAAAGAAGTCCAGGCACTGCCTTTTAGAAGTCTAAGAAAAGACGTAGTCACAGCAGACTTTCCAGTGATGAAACAGGGGGATTCCCAAGGGCTATTTGAATTGGTGCTATCAACAACAGCAATAAATAGGCCTTGTTCTGATCTTCTGCTTCAGAAACTGTTTGACTACACAGCTGGCAAAGTGAGTTTCTAGTGCACATGTGCTCTGTATTCCAAAATACACAAGAAAGTACTCGCAGTCCACATGAGACTTGGGAGTTTTCACACAGGCAGAATCAGGGGAGTGGACTGGAGGACCACAAAGCCATAAAAACCACTGCTGCACAAGTGCCTTGGTCTCAGCTGCTGTTTGGATCCCTTGAAGGCTACCATACCCACTGGCTCCCAAGTGACTCCCCTTGTCCCCTCCAGGTGAACCCTTGTTTAGCTAGTGTCAAACTCTGGTTGCAGTCCAGACAGTGGCAACTGTTAATTTAAAAACAGGAAAAAAAACAGAGGATCACACATAGTAGAATTCCCCTTCCACTACCACTGACCTGCCAGTGTCACAGCAGAGTGCTGTACCTTCACCAACATTAGCCACTGTGAACAAAGAAAATTCATTACCTCTCTTAGACATTTATCCTGCAGTAAAGCTGATACTTCTGAGCTGTGGTAGTTATTTACTAATGACAACTTTTAGACTACTAGTAAGATTGGTGCTTTTGGGGCTTTTGTCTGCCCAGTCAGGGGTAAGAAACTGGAGGCACTTAAGGGAAGTTGTTGATTTCTCTGTTTCCTCAGTGTGGTTGCTGGCTGTAAATAACCATTTTCAACTTAAGGGGAAGGCACTATATCCAGGGATTTACAGAGACACATAGCAAAGGTATTCATGTGGCAATCACAGTGAGTTATTGGAGCTGCCCTACACTGCAGTAGTCTTCCTAAAGTGAAGGCTGCCTTGACTTTACAAGGAAACAGTGTATTTGCTAAATTTAAAAATGAGCACTGGGTCCTCCCAGGTAATTTTCATTTCTGCTCTTGGATAGCTGAAGTCCTGTGGTTGACTGCTCCCATGCAATCGGCTGTGCTGGCATTGCATACAGATTAGGAAATGCACTCATACACTGTAAATTACAGAACTAGAGCCTTAGACTTTAAATCCTTCAGGACAGGAGACCCCTTTTAGAAGGAGTTATATACAATGAACAATAAAAGATTTATGCATAGCCTAATGATGGCCCACTGTATCTACTAATTATTATTGATAACCATGTTTTGTAGTATTAACATTTTGATTTATGCTAAAATCTCCCCAGAAAGCGACTGGATTGTTGAAGGCACTAAAGGTTTCCTTTGCTATCCTAACCTGTGGCAAGAATATAGAACACTAAAATTCTGTAAAAGAAAGCAAAACACAGGCATTCTTCATGCTTTTATTAAAAGGCCCTTTCTTAGGGTGAGGTTAGTTATTTCACAAGCAATTTAACTCATTCAGAGTTAAAAGACTTTGCTTGGTCTTCTGCAGCTGGCTGCTCGGGGTTGCTCTGCCTGTTCCCAAACTGCCAGCTCCATGAAGCTTCCATGTCCCCAGCTGCCAGAGCCATGGCCATCTCCTGCCCATCCCCAGCAGCATCCCCAACACCAGCCCTGCCTCTGCCCTGTGAAGCTGCTGTGTGGTCCCTGGCACATCCCTCCCCTGCCCCAGCCAGCACCCGGCCACAGAGGTCCCAGGGGCTGGGTGGATGTGACTGGGGACTGCTCCCATCAACAACACTCTGGATTCAGCCATGGGATTTTTGGAAGTGGGAGGTAAGAACTGCCACACATGTATGCTGTACCATGTCAGGTTCAGGAAAGAGTTTGAGTGATGATCACAGATGTTGGTTGTAGGTCACAATCCACTGTGGTGCTCTGTCCTTTCACCTCTTGCTATCTGAGCACACTACTACAGCCACTGAAGCCTCTCCATCTTCCCAGGTGTACAGACCTGTGGCACAACACTACATTTAGTCATGTGTTTCAGGTTTTTTCTCTTCAAGCACAGCAGAGGGAAAGTTTGCATCTGCTCTACATCCCGTTGAGCAACCACTCAAGCAAGCTTACCTCTGCAGACCTGGAGGAATGGCAGTGGGTACAACTCTATGCATCTCACATGAATCTCCCATCAACAGCCCGTGTTGCAATAATGTCACACAAGATGGCTCTGGGGTCCTTAACAGGAATGGATTTATTAAGAGGATGAAAACTTCCCCTTTTAGCACTGGCTGATGCAGTCTTGCAGTATTGAAAGAGTGGAGAGTAACAGATTTAGGGACCCTCATACAGCTGGCTTGGGATTGCATCTGTCCTCATTTGAAAAAAAAGGCCCTCAAGAAAATATGTTTGCATGTAGAAGAAACCTATTTTCAGTAAGTGCCTGCACCTGAGCTGCCCTTGGATCAGTGGAGGGACACCACATCATACAGGTGACAGTCAACAAAATGGACAGAAAAAGCAATAGGGCAGTGATTCCCCAAAGCATGTTCCTGGGGCAGGGACCCTCTTTGTGGAATTGCAGCTCTGTATCCCACCTGCTGCTCTCTCTACCATCTGATCCCTTCATCCCCTGATCTGATTTTATAAAGGTTTAAAATAAAATCAGCATAATTTTTCTCTTTCCCTGACCTCTCTCTCACATGTCATCCTTTAGCAGTCTCAGTAGATCCCCGTCTTGTGACTTTGCTGGGAAAAGACCATTTTTCTACTATTTAGAGCAACTGTCTTTCTGTGGAAGAGCCCTGATGGCTCTTTGAGCACTGATGAACACAGAGTAAAAGGACAGATAAAGCAAAGGGCTGCTTTTCAATGAGAAACCTGTGGTTTGAAGCAGATAAATATTGAGACCCTCCAAGAGCAATTAATACCCAAGCTGGACATACACATTTTCTAATCCAGTGCCCTGCATTCTAGTCAAAAACATATGGTAAAAATTATGGAAAATAATAAAAAAAAAAAGGTTTAAATGGCCATTATAGACTGTTAAGCATACTTTGGCAAGAGAGTATTATGCCTAAAAGACAACCAGAGTCCTATGAGAGAATCAAGGGAAAAATTAACAGCATCAGAAAGAAAACTCACTGCTGTGGAAATTGGTCATTACCAATATGGCAGTGCTGCAGCAGTTCAGCCAAACAGCCCAATTTGACTGTCAGCATGCTGGTTGTGACCGTTTTCAGGATGTTGCTGGTTGTAATAACTCACACTTTTTTTTCCTTAACACTGGAGGTTGTCACTCTTAATGGTTACCAGTAAAGAAAAATTGTTCTTGAACAGTAAAAACAAACTATTACTCACAGCACTTCTTTAAGATGGACCTGCACATTATTTAGTTACATTTTCAATAGTATCCTGAATTAAGGTTTATATGTTGGTTTTAGCTAAGCATGCTAACTGCATATGATCAGAACATTTGTTCAAGCTTAGTAAAAGACAAGTGGGCCTGATTACTAAGTACCTCCTTGAATACTCACTTTAATCAGAAACTTCATGTCAATTGTTTAAAGACATAAAAGATGGGGAGAAATGGAGATTCACTAATTGCTTGTCTGCTTCTGTGCAACAAATTTTGGTTTGGTAGATTAAAGAACTCTTGGCTCCTTATCCAAATGTTATTTTCTCAGGGGGCTTGCAGGAAAGGAGAGCTTGTAGCTAGTGGAAAGGTCTCATCTGTATTTCTAAATAGAACATAAACACGTGTGACCTGGGGGAAATCATTATGCTGTTGGTTGCTTTACTTTCCTCAGAGAGAGTAAATACATTCTTTACTCTTATTTTCATCAATACCTGGAAACTATAAATCTTCAACAGAAGATAAGACCGAGAACTATTTCTTTTCTATTTAGAAAATTGTTGGAGCATGATGATACAAAGTTAAAATTAAAGAAGTTTTATAATTTTGCTTCTGGGTGAAGTACATTTTCCTAACTTGGCTCTGTTCACTGATGTTAAGCCCATGTGTCAGCCCCAAATTAAAGTAAACTCACTGTACCATTGACAATATGGCCACCTCTATTTTTAGGATCAGTGTGTGCACAGCCAGCATGCTCTTTTCCAGCTGCTGAGTTAATTCAGATTACATATATGTCCTGGTTCCAGCTGGGATAAACCTAATTTTCTTCCTAGCAGCTAGAATAGCACTAGATCTGGTATGAGATTTAATATGGGAAGAATGTTGACAATAAACTGCTGGTTTTAGTTGTTGCTGAGAAATGAAGGACTTTCCAATTTCCCATCCTTTGCTACTGGGCAGGTATGCAAGAAGCTGGAAGGGACCATAGCCAGAGCAAAAGATCTAAATTTGCCAATGGAATATTCCATACCCTATGATGTCATGCTCAGTATATAGATGAGCCTTGGCCAAGAAGCACTCTCTCTCTCCTGGGATTGTAGTTTCAGAATCTGTTTCCTCTGGGATGTCTGGCCAGGGATGGGATAGGCGTTGGTCAGTAGGTGGTGAGGAGTTGTACTGTGATTCACTTGTTTGTATATTCTGTTGTCATAATTATTATTACAATTTTATTTAAATTATTAATTTTTTTATCTCAACCCATGAGTTTCTACCTTTCTTTTTCTCTTCCTCACTCACAGTGTAGAGAAAAGTGAGCAAGTGGCTGCATGGTATTTAGCATCCCTCTGAGTTAAAATTGTAGCAATGTCTAACACCATGAGATGAAGTCTATCATTCTTCTAACAAAGGCCAAATCATAAGGGCAGCTGAGTTGATGCCCATTTGATGCAATGTGGCCATCAAGAACACACTGCATAGGACCCAGTCTGGGTCCCCAACAAGCATCAAACCTTTCTTGGTACAGGCCATACTGACAGATAGCCACTTCTGTCCCCTGCAGCAGGGAGTCACTAGCTACACAAACTCACCAATTTCTCCCGGTAATCTTGCATGGTTTAGCATCAGGTGGACCAGATCCTTTCCTTGAAGGCATATCTGGCATCTCTTCAGTTTTGAGGGTGGTGAACCTATTGCAGTTGTGAGCCCTTAGGTAGGGCAGAAGCCTTTCTCTTGGTGCCAGAGGTCACCAGCTTCCATCTTTCCTCTTCTCCAGCAGTTGCACTTACCCTAATATTAAGGGTGGACACAGCCTGCTTCTCTTCTCCACCTGGGTATGGGGTTCTCCAAGCTGCTGCATCTCACAGAAGACCCCATCTGTATCTCCCTTTTCATTCTCTCTAATACTTCACAGCCTGTTCCCTTCTTCCTCCTAACTCCTCTACTTGGATCATTGTTCCTTCAAGATGACACAAAGCATGTGAGACAGCAGAGAGAAGTCTCAGGCATACTCTGCAGCCCAGGACTTGGAGGGATGAGACTATCACAGCAGTACAAATTCAACTGAGCCCTCCTTCCTTATATCCTGCTGCACAAACTGCCTCTAAAAGCTGTACTCATGCCACAGCTCTCCTGTACTCCTTTCCTGAGCACCAGCTACAGGGGGCTTCATCCTCCCTTATCAGGGGCAGCTGAAACAAAGGCTCCAGGCACCCTGAGTCAAAGGGCAGATAATCACATTAATTAGAAGCTGCCAGAGCTTCCTCAGGTGGTTTCCCTTCCCTCATCCTTCCTTGGCAGCAGCAGGCACCCTTCAGTTTCTCAGAGGTTTCCCAGGTGTACTCTATGACCCTGTCCCTTGAAGGTTCAGAAGCTCCTAAAGCAGAATGCAGAGGCTGCTGTCCAAACAGGTGCCTCTTACTAAAATCTCCAGGTGCTTTCTCCTGAAGAATTTTTTGTGCTCTATGTATCTTAACTCAAGTATGCATTTAATCTGTGTGATTAAGCTGCAAATGTATTATGTGTATATTTCATAGTCTCATGGTTTAACACTGGCCTGACAATTAAACCAAGTGACAGATGCTCTCTATTAATCCTTCTCCCCTCCCAGATAAAGGAAGGAGAGAGAATAAGGGAGAGAGACTTATGGGTTGGAAACTAAACTACACAACTTTAATGAAACAGTAATGATAAATAGGAAAAATTACTAAATATATACAAATATACAGGAAAATTGACACCCCCCCCCTTTCTCTCAGTAACTCTCACATCACCACTGAGGCTGCAGGGCAGCCCTGGGAAAGTCCAGGCTGAACTCCAGGAGTCAGCAGCAGTCGGGAGCTGGAGGCAGGAACACACAGATTCAGGCTGGCACGGATCAGGAGCACAGGCAAAGGAACGGATGGAATCCTCCCAGGATGCTGAAGCAAACAGGTGACAGGTGAAGAAGGGGAAGCAGGGAGGGGTAATGTTCCTCAGAGCTGAGCAATGTCCTTGGCTCTGCACACCAGTCTCTAGCAGTAACTATAAACATTGGGCGTTATCAGTTCTAGAAGCACACACTGTCTGAGAAACTTGCTGTTAATTCCAGCAAGTGCAGCTACTTACAGGAGACTTAGCTGAAAGCAAAAGTTCAAGACAGAAAATTACCTTTATCCTGACCCAAACCAGGACACATAGAATCATAGGCTGGTTTTGGTCAGTAGAGACCTTAAAGATCATCCAGTTCCAAACCCTGCCATGGACAGGGACACCTCCCACTAGACCAGGTTGCTCCAAGCCCCATCCAACCTGGCCTTGAACACTTCCAGGGAGGGGAATATGTATAAATAGTAATAAAAAAATATAAATATAAATATGTACAAATGCATTATATATATATTTACATGTGCAGTCTAATGTATATAAAAATCTCAGGCCCCCTTTGTAGTCGAGATGTGGGCAGCCTAAATCAGTGATTGCTCCCCCTATATGTTCAACGGCCCATAGTCAGAGCTGTGTACAAACATCAGGAGAGCATGCTTGAACACTCATTGTGTTTGGGGCCCAAAAGACTGCTGGGTATGCAAACGCTAAAAATCCAGGGAGTTTAAACATAGCAGCATAAAATTATCTGCACTGCATCAGACCGATGGATCAACTGAAAGTGTCCTATACCAGGTGCCCACAGGAGAGCACAGAGCCAAGGCAAGCAAGTAGAGGTTCTTCTACAGCCTCCAGAGGTCTGTACAGCAAAGAAAATCTCCTTAACACACTTTATAACCTCTCTGTTCAACCATAGATTCAGCCTGGCATGAGTTAGGATTTATTCACAAATTCATCTTCTTTGACCACATAAATCATTCAGGGTTTACTGACAGCCATTAAACCCAAGAGAGCTAAATGTTTTATCTTCTAGAGCTGTCCTTAGGGTATTTAATTAAAAATAGGCTCCTGACCGAAAGAATTTCATCATATTATCTTTCATGAAAGCACTACTGTGGAAGAACGTAATTGCTTGGGAAAGAGTTATCCCATGACATGGTCTTCTGTTATAAAAGCCATTTCCTGTCACATTCCAGGTATTCTGCTGAGAAAGTACCATAGCTGGATGTATGACTTTTTTTCCTCTGTATAGTATTCCAAGATTATTTTACAAGTATTTGACAAACCTCCCATGTTTTCCTTCTACCTTAAAGGAGAAATCAGTCTCTTGTCACTCCTGGAAGGCTGTGAGGACCAGGTTTATACTAAGCTGTCAGTCACATTCTTGAAAACAGTGAAAAAAATACCCAAATTGCTTATGCATGTCAGAGTTTGTTTGCTTTTTATTACGCTTACTTAACTTAAACATATAAGGAACACCATAGAGAAATCCTATCACTGTTGGAATACGATTTTTAAAAATGGTGGTGGTAGAAACAGCGTTATTGGTGTTCCAATACTTGTCTACAATTCAGCCATTTGCCTGTGACACTGCAGCGTGTCACATTCCTTAATGCATTTCTTCTTGAACACATCTGTGACTTGCTATTATCCACATGTTTACAGCTACAGAAATGAGGCACAGAAAGAGTAGGCAGTCCATCTACAGCAGCACAGAAAATCTGCACAGTGTGAACCTCAATCGTAGTCTCAAGCTAACATGCTAACTGCTGGGACATCCCAACTCACAACCCACAACCCCTGGAAATATTCTCTTAAAACTGAAAGCCCAAGCTGCAATCTCCACAGACTGCAACCCCCAGTTCTTGACCTGTTCAACAAATAGAATTTCTGTTCTGCGATTAAATTCAGGCGTTTGCAACTTCAGATTTTTATATTGCAATTTAATACATAAGTAATTAACTAAGAACAAGGTATTCCAGTATTCATAAATCTAAAAATGAAATAAATTACAAATGTAATGTCAGGAAAAAATGTATCCATTTTGCTACTTATGTTTTTTTAACATTATTGAAATATTTCGGTTTTATAGTGAAAGCCATTTTTTTAGATTGGCTCCCATCTAACATTTTGTTTAAAATGCTGCACTCCTGCAAAGCATCTAAAAAATCCTTATTTCTGGGGGGGGAGAAACAGCTTTTTGAAGTAATTTCCCCCAGTGCGAATCACCAATAATGAAGACCTTGTAAACCAAATGCTTTGAGTTGTACTTGTCCAATCTCATTGTTTGTGATTATTTATTCAGGGTATAATCCTTTTTCAAACAGTTCATTAATAGACAGAGCAACAGATCCAGTTGAAAATTAGACTTTCAAGAAACAGGGTGTGGGAGATTTACTGGAAACCCGGTATTCACCAGAGTTGTTCGACCATGATGCCATCTCCACAAGGAAGAGAGAGTGACAAAACATCACTGTGTGACACAGTTCAGGTAATGTTTCTACCCCTTGTCCTATGTATATTCCAGTGGTAGTAAGTCTCCCTCCACTTAATAAAGGAAGTTTGCAAGTCTAATTTTACTGATGAGTAAGTCTCAGCAAGAGTGACAGCTGCTTGATAAATCTGGGCTACTATCAACTGCAACATGGAGTTAAGCCCCCTTCACCCACACCATCAGCCCTCTATGTCATCATGGCATTCAATGCCCATCTGGAAGCCTCTTCTGCCTCAGGCTGCTGCCAAAAGCTCTATCATACCACTAGGTCCTGAAATCTGTGTCACCTCTGGTTGGAATTCAGAAATTTCAGGCACTAGTAGAAGGAAATTCTTAAGTCTCTTGATCTGAAGGTGTGAACCTTCTTCTGGTGAAAGGCATTATTTATCCAGACATCACTCAGCGCTGGCAGAGGCTTGCTTACATGTGTTTGTTGCTTCCACTAAATTCCCTGGTGCCAAATTGGTGCCATCCCCAGCCTTCTCTGAGAAGTCTCTCCAGCTGAGACAGAGATCCTGAGAGGGCATAAAGAACAAGCATATGCTGGAGTTGAGGTCTTCCTCTGCTACTTGAAGCAAGACACTCATCCTGTAGCAAAGAAGCACAGATGCCAGAGGAGTCATGGAAATAAGAGGAAGTGGGGCCACGAGTCTCTTATTTTTGGCTGAACCATTTCTCAGGTGTGTCCCTTTGACCTCCATCTGTACATACCTGGACTAAAGTTAATTAATGCTCCCAAAGCATGTTTGAACTGTGTATGTTGTAGTATTGATTAGTTTTACCAGCTGTACAGAGACTTCATTGCTTTTATCTGGGGTAAAGTACAGTTTGGGGTAAATGATTCTGTGCTATATGCCAGACTCATTTCCTTACTCTATAGGTTCTGCCATAGCAGATGAGCAGATAAAGCCAGAGTATGACTTGTCTTTCCTCCATACTACTCCAACTGCAATAGAGTCATTCAACAGTGTAATTGAAAAGAAAAGCAGCAACAAGATTTAGACAAGGGGGAAAGAATATTTTAAAAGAGGAGCAATGAGTGCTGTACTTACCTCTCCACTGGTCCAGCCTGTTTGCATCAGAATCTAAGTGCAACCTTGCTCCCTTTCTTTGCATTGGTGTCAACCTGAATAAAATTACTATTTTGCTTACTTGTTCTTCAATAAATTTCTTTTTTATCAAATAAAACCACCCTTACTTGAAAATATTAATAAGGCTATTATCTTTCATAAATCAGACAAAGCATATATGGAGACTTGTCTCACCAAGACTTAGAAAAAAATGTCAGGATTCCTTCCTCATTTCCCCTGCTCCACATCTGCAGATTTCACTGTATTTCCACCTTCTCAGCCTATGGAAGCTGAGTCACGGCTCACAGTTGCCAGAAAAATGAACTGTTCCATCACCTCTTCTGCTGCCTCTTTCTCCAACTAAAACTGATTCAATTTTTCTTAATGGTAAAGGAATCAATCATCCAATTAAATAGGAGAAAATTTTAACCTCCTGGGGAGCACACTGTTCAGAGACAATATTTCCCCCCCTCCCCCAATTTCACTTCTATGAAGCATGGAAAGCATAGATCCTATGCACTGAAGCCTTTCTCAGATGTCAAATGCTTAGTTTTTTACATCTCTTGGTATACTTTATCATGCTGAGCCCTCTAAGAACACTATTCTTAGACTAAATTGTTATTAGTACTAACATGGCTTTGCCCTAAGGTGTCCTGTGCAGCAAAGAAACAAAATGTCAAGACCTCAGAAGTCCAGTGTGCCAAAAGACATCACACATTGCACAATAGCATAGGCCTCCGTTTGGGCAGAACCTGACCTTTTTGGAAGACCGAGGGCAACATACATTCATTGGAAAAAAAATAATTAAGGTGGGATATTTAAAAACACAGCACTGGCCTGAAATGCTTTTCATATTCAGAGTTGTGGCTGAACTACCCTACTGGTAGGAGGCCAGATAGCCAGATAGCCTGGATACAGCTTCAGAACACTCTTGAAGTGGTCCACAGGCACAAGTCCTGCTGCAAATCTGTGGCATCAGTGATTCAGATATTTTGTTTAAAGCCTCACTCACACTGTGGGAGCACTTTTTACTCCCTCCCTATCCCTAACAGACTTAATGCTGATGCCAAAAGAACTCAGTCTGCCTGGATGCTGGGGTACGGATTTAAGGCTGTTATATTAAGCACTCTGCTCTTGTTCTCCAGAGTGCAGTTTGGTGGCTACAGGCATTACCAGACCTGCCTCCTGTATACATCAGTAGCTGTGGGTACAGCTAGGTTACATTAGCCTTGCTTTAATCTATCACCACCACTTGACTAACAGCACAATTATTATCAAATACTCAGTGTGGTATTCTTTCCCCTGGAAAGAGATTTTCACTTTCTTAGCTGGCCCCTTGGCTGTTATAATTCTGGAAGAGTCTGAAATAATAGGTTCTTCGCTAGATTTGCCATATAATAACCTCAAAATCACTGCATCTGATCAATGTCCAGTTTCTGTCATTCATCCCTCAGAACAGTGCCTTTGGGTAAACCGTGTCTTTCATCATTCATCATTTGACCATAATCACTGTTTTTTCCATACTGACACAGAGTAAGCAAAATGTTTCCTTCTAAGAAATATCTCTGAGAATTACTCCTAGATTAGCATTAGGAAAGATGATAATGCAAGATCTTGTTTCACTGGGCAACTAATTAGACTTGCTGGGGACGGCAGTTTAAAGAGTAATGTAAGCACAGTGATGCAGTAATTCCCCTCAGGACACACAGTGTGTAAATCTGCAGTGAACAAAGTCAGCTGAGACCCTCAAAATGCCCAAAATGTCATTGGAAACATTAAGAGAATGCCACTGCTTGCTGATTTAAGCAAAGTCCTGGGACTCATATGAAATAGAGGAAGTGTTGTCTATAAATTTTAAGTCTACTAAAAATGCATTTTCATATAGTTTTTGCAAGTATTTCTGTCACTCCCACTCTTTAACCGGAAAGGAACAACAACAAAAAATTCTTCATATAATCACAGAATGGGTTGGGTTGGAAGGGACCTTAAAGGTCATCTAGTTCCAAACCCCTGCCGTGGGCAGGGACACCTCCCACCAGACCAGGTTGCTCCAAGCCCCATCCAACCTGGCCTTTAACACTTCCAGGAAGGGGGCAGCCACAACCCCTCTGGGAAACCTGTGCCAATGTCTCACTGCCCACACCCTAAAGAATTTTGCAGCCATGCATATCCACAGAGTAATCTAGAGAGTTTTTTCACACCCTGTTGTTGGAGCTGTTTTCTGTGTGCTGTATAGCAGCAGCAGAAATGCTGCAGCTGCCCTGCCCTCACTAAAATATGCATATTTGCAGCCAGAGAAAACATTAAATTCCTTGAAGTCTTTAAATTCCTGCTGCAGCCCTGCCTCCCTGTCCCAGTGTAGCAGGTTTAGCCAGCTCAGGCACAGCAATTTGCTGCTTCAGTGCTGGAGTAATTCAGCTCTGCACCTTCTGATCCTGTGTGGCAAAGGTTTGGGACAGACACAGGACAGGTGTCACCACAGGCTCCTACATTGCAAGGCTTTGCCACATGAGGGGTAGGAATTCTTTTAGGGGTGTCAAACAAGTCAAAACTTTCAGTCTCTTTTTGAAATACCAGTGGGTCCTGATCCAATGCTTTTTCAACTCAACTTTTCTTGTATTATTCTGTTGTATTATATGTATTTCTTGTATTATTCTGTGACTTCATGTCATAGCTTACTCCTCACTCTGCTCTGTGTCCAGATGATTAGTTCTTCCCAGATATCTTTACTTGCCTCTAAACTGACCACACTATTCCCACAGCTAACCACACCAGGGACTTGCTGGAACACCTGCATCCCCCAGTCCAGCCCTTCGCACCCATTTGCTTTCTAAGAAAAAAAGACAACATAATGGGGGAAAAAACTGGTGTGTGTGGCTTAGGCCCACACTGAAACAGCCAGATCATGCACCAAAGCCCAAAATATCAAAACACTTCATTGAATTGAAACTCACTGTTCCAAGTTCTTGGAAGGTTTTCCCCCATCCAGCACTAGAGTTGTCTCTTCTTCTGACATGGGCATCCAGCTACAATTCTAACTGGTACTGGAAATGGTCTTTTAAATGGAGAAGAGAGAACAATTTCCTGCTTGGATATGCTCCAAAGGTAAATTGTCATATAAACCCAACCTGAAGTGAGGATGGTCAAATGATTTTAAGGGCAATCCCTTTTTTTAGGAATCTCAGGACAACACTAAAGTCCAGTGCATCAAGAACTGGGTACAATGGAGTAGCAACAGAGTAAGCAAAGTCCATTTACAGCAGCCTTTCCAAGGAGCACAGTTTCCCCAAACAACTTTATAGCATTTAAATACTATCAAGGCACATAACAAAGAAACTCATATACACACATATAAAAAATTATTTTGCAGACTAGGACCATCAGCCCATATTTGTCTTGGCTTTTGTGTTGGCTTTACCTTGTCTGTTCCTGAATAAATTTTCTTTATATCAAAAAATCTGGAAGGACTGAACATGCTTGCAAAATCTGTGGCTATTTCACTAGTTGCTACAGCTTTGCTATATCTTAAAAAAAAATAAAATCCCTTTTCCATTTAGCTTCTGCAGCTTTAAGCAGAGGATCTACTCTTATTTTTCAGCTTTCTTTGAATGTTATTTACCCATGATTTTGTAAGGAATAAAGTATAGTTAAATTAATTTATTTTATCTGTGGTTTATATAAGCAGAATATAAGTGAGATGGGAGTTACCAGCTCAGTCTGCCTTTCAATTTATTTCAATTATGTTTCCTTAAAGTTACCCTCTGACATTGGTAATAGTTATGTCAGGTTTATCTGTCAAGCCATGAAACCAGAGTCAGGAGACAATTTCCTACCATACCAAAACTACAATATTCCTTTAGCTACATTCATGAGCATCAATATTATTACTCATTAGATGCAAATTTCTTTGTGTCACTCTTGAGTAAATAAATGCATTTTTCCCTGATAAAAGTCTTGGATGAGCTAATTAGTATGTGCACAAGGTTTTTTTACATTGTTTTAACTGATAATCAATATCCCTCTACATTTTCAGAGTCAAACAACAGATTTTACAACACAGATAAGAACTGCACACCTCTTAATTTTGCTCTGATAATATTTAGGGGAGGAGTTATCTTGGTAAAATCTGATCTAATACAATTGTGCCAGCAGTTCCTTTCCAGAGACGTCAAAGTCATGAAAAGCTGTGTAATTAGCAGCATTTATAATTTTTGCTTTTCATGTTGCTTACACTTCAATAAAAATCTTCAGAAGAACTCTCCTTAACCTGTTAACAAAAGTTATAGGCAGTAAGATTTTATGTGTACAAAATGAGTGTTTTTTCTATGTTTTCTCTCTTCTTAGAATCTGAATCCCATTTCTTTTGAATCTTGTGATTTTCTAATTCCCCTTACTGCTATGGTTAAGTCTTTGCTTCTAATTACTTTCTCTCTATAAAGCACAGAGACACCACTGAAAAGCTCAGCATAGAGCAGCTTTGCAATTTACTCTGGCAAAAATATAACTCTGAAGATGATCCAAAATCCAATGAAGTTTACAAAAATTCTCCCTCCCTATGTCCTTTGGAATAGGTCCCAAGTAAGGCAAGGCAAAGGTGCTGTATTTCTGTGCCAGCTTTCTCCCCCAGAAGGAAGCCAGCAGTGACCTGGCTTCAGTTTTTGTTCCTTGCAGGAAGCGCTGGAGAGCTTTGTGAGATGTAACACCTCAGCTTCTCACTCAAGTAGTCCAAACCATGAGCCCAACACGTTTTTACAGGAATGTAGGTGAACACTTACATGCCAGCCTTGTTCTTAGAGACTCTCACTGTAGGCAAATGAAGAAATAAACTTCCTAACTCTGCAAGTAATTTCAGCTGGAGCTGATTATCCATCTGCTAATCCAGCGCAGTCTGGAAGCTTTGCCACTGACAGATTAAGGTCAAACAAATGATCATTCCTATGAGGTACACTCTTCTTCCTAAACGTATTTTTCTTTCAGTATGTTGGGAAATACTGATCAAAGAGCCAATATAATTTTACATTAGCATAATTTTCTCGTAGTGGAGGTACAGCAAGCTTCTGCAGTAACACTGGGGTCTAGACAAGCTAGACAGCATGTGTAAAACAGAGACTCTGCTCTTAAGAGTTTACCAGTGAAAAAGGCAAAACACAGGAAAAACTACAGAAACAAAGTGCTGTTTCATTCTGCAGTGGGAGAACTGAAGTAGAGGACTTGTGGGAATGTGGCAGACGAGGTGAGCAGACATTGAAGTAACACTGGCAACTTTAAAGCCTGTGTCCAGGAACAGGGGGAGGATGAAACTCCCCTGACATGTTCCAAAGAGTATTTTCCCCAAACTTCAATTTGTGCAGACTTTTTTCTTTTTTTTTTTTTTAAAGCACTTTTCCTGGAGAGTTTCTAAAGATCAGCTTGAGGCAGCTTTGAAAACCCCAACCTGTACCATTGTGCACACACACAAATTACAGGCATCTAAAGACGAGGTCTTTGAATGAAAAGTGTTAAGCAGAGTTGTGGGATCAGCTGCTTCTGCAGCCCAAACTGCAGGAGAGAGAGAGAGAGACAGGTAATTACTAGTATTTAATTTTATGACTGGAAGGTTACACAAAGGTAATTCAGGCATGTTTCCAATTCAGACACAGGTCCTAATAATAAATAGGTAAACCTCATTCACTGAGGCATGTTGCTCTAGTGTTTTAAATCTTTGCACAAGCTGTCTTGTCTTTTACCATTGCTCCCACCATGAGAAAATGATGTTTCCTCACAGAATAAGTAAATTGAGGATGATAACACTGATCGTTTTGTTTTGGTTTGTTTTGTTTTTTTCTCTAGAACACTCTAATACCTACTGATGAAAAGTGCTGCCTGGAGGCTGAGTCGCATTACATAAACCCAGCATCCTCAAGCCAGTGGCCCACAGATGTCTCTCAAATTCTTGTGTAACGGAGTGGCAGGGTGGTGCATACCCACACCCTGTCTCCTCACAAAGAAGCTGCTTTGCACAGGGGATAAGACCTTACTTAGCTTGTCCTGCAGTAGCTGAGCTCAGCCTGTGCCCCATCTGTGCCACTCATGGCACAGGTAGGAAAAACAACAGCATGTAACTGCCTGATTAGGGACCACAGCTCAATGCCAGGCACATGAAAAATGACTACAAATTTCCTGCTATACACTTTAGAAGGACAAGACTGATAAAAATAGGAGTTTGCTGAAAGTGAAGGCAGTCTGACAGAAATTCAGGGTTCTTTAATGTAGTTCAAAAACTATTTTAGTCCCATCTCTCCTTGTTTCCTGGTTTAAAAAAGTAAAAAATTGAATAATACAAAAAGTGAAGTAAAGCCTAACGTTTTAAAGAGAATGTTTCATTGCAAAACAAATTTTGTCATTCACTAAAAAGACAATGAGGAAGATGAAAGAGACAGGGGTCATAAGTATCCACTAATTTACATTACACTGTTGGAGGTGCTTAGGGCCTGGATTTTGTCAGTGCATATGAGGCAACATATTTAAATGTATTTAGATTCCGCCCCCCCACCCGACATCCTAATTACCCTCATAATTCTCTTAATAATTGTACAGGATGCTCTCTCTTTAACATGGATGGGTTTTGTCTGCAGCAGTGAATGACTGGTATTTTTGATCAAGGAATTTGAAAAGAAGGAATGAAGACCCTCTGAAAACCAGGAACACACAGCTGGTGATCACTAGTTGGCTTAGTTCAAAGGCTTGAAAGGCAACACTGTCAGGGAAAAAAAGCCAACAAAATATATATGGAAAGTCAACTTTCAAAGAGGACACAGGATTTTTTTTAACATGTCAGAAGAGCACAGTTGCCCTTACTTGTTCTCCCTTCTCAAAAGCAGCCAACCAAATTAGGGTTAAAAAAACCCCACCCAAAGTCAAACAAACAAGCATCCTAAAACTTAGGGAATTTAGCCCAAGCATTTTAAATGTTGAATCTTTAAGTAACAGAAAAGGGTTCCTTATAATGGGAAAAAGTTAAGCTGCCTTAATTACATCAGGACCCAAGAAGCTTGATATTGATCAGGAACTGTAGAGACTTCTCTGTTAAAGCCCAGCACAGATCTATGCCTAACGAAACCTGCTCCAGAGTAATGAAAGGCTGGTCAAACAAAATCACTTTATTATCTTCTTGGGCCTCAGATGAGAAGGTTGCAGTACAAGAACTGACATTAAGGGCAGACACAGAAAAGAAGCCAAGAACTTGGGCTGTAGATGCTGGACTTCCTACTAATTCTGAAATATTTTTCTAACTATGTAGCAGAATAATGGGGCAATACAGCTTGGGAGTATCTATTGTACAGCAAACCCATAAATATATTTTCTTCACCAGATCTCTCAGGCAAGGTGCACTCCCAAACCACTGATTACTAATTGCTAAATTTCAAATTATGCAGAGTTTTTAATTATTAATAACTAACTTGCTAAGCCATAGAGATACTATCACATTATAACTATCAGCAGATATTGGGAAAGTGGGATCTATATCCAAGATTACAGCAGAATTAGCTCAGACAGACCATAGATTTGGGAAGTATGCCCAATTTGTGCAGTATTTGTAGGAAACGCATCACAGATTTCAAGGCCCACCACACTCAAGCTTTCAAAGATCCTGTACTCAGCAATATAGGTCACCAGCTTACCCTCAAAATCATCAGGTACTTAAGATAGTATATTTATTGTTTCTTTTACTAACTTTTCTAATTTTGAAATGTGTTTTCCAAATGAGTAATGTGTTTTCCAAATTTCAGGAGCTCTAACACTGAGCAAAAATGAGAATATCATGAAACTCCACTGGAAACCAAGACAGTTGGTTTAACAGGACCAGGGTGTATTATTGTTCTCACAGGGAATTTTTCCACAAGTATGTATCTTGTTCTCAAAAGTTACTCCCAGTGGATCTCAAAGCTTTTCAAATCCCATTAATCTGTCCTTCAGCAGCAGCCTTTGCTAAAACCTCCACTGGAACCCTCCAGTTGTGTTGGCAGCCTCCCTGGCCACATGGACCTAGGAGGAAATCTTAGAGGGAGGTAATTTTAGAGCCTCCAGCCTAGGAATAAGGGTGGTATTGACACACAGGAAAACCTTTGACACACACTGAAACCTTTGCCAGCATCATGCCTTGCTTCCCAACCAGACCAGAAGAGCACCACCAGGGAAACGTGCCCCTGCTCCACAGCTCAATGGCTGTAATATGGAAACCAGCTTAGTGATTGAATTGATAAATGCTTAAAACTGATTTTCTCTCCAATTTATGCAGAGAGGTCAGGCATACCCTGCTGAATACCCCCTGCCTAGTGTGGTTTTGAGCTGTGGGGCTCATCCAGGGCAGTCTCCTGACTCAGCCCATCTCACCTGCTCTTCCTCCACCCATGGAGGAAGCAAACCCACCTGTTGCATGAAGTTGGGTGTTCTGCTGACAGGGGTTTACACCATCTGTGCTGTGTACACCAACACACCACCCCACAGAGAGAGAAATCACACCCATTGCAGCACTTGTGCTGGTGCACTTGGCATTCACAGCCCAAAATTACTCACTCCAAAACATTGAAATGGGGAAATTATGTGTGAATTGATCTTGGCTGTCACAGCACTCAGCTCTGCCTCTCACAATTCTCATGTGTTTTAAGGTGTTATTAATGCATTTGTCTTACCTGCTAAATGTTTTACTGCATGGAGGTAAATCCAACTGGGGGAAGAGCATGGAGGATGCCACTTGAAGGAGCCCTGAATCCCAGAAAGCAGCTACTGCTGTCACTCTGGTAGAGAAAGAGGACATAACCTGCTCATAAGCAAACCGGGTGACATTGTTGCCCCCAGTGGGACAGATGTTTGTCTCTACTCAGTCTCCCTCACCCCGGTGAACCCCAGCCCTCCTCCCCAGCCCCAGAAGAGGGGCTGAGCTGGTCTTGCTCCTCGCTCTCCTGGATGTGAAATCACCTGGAAAGTTTTGTGAGTGTCAGGAGCATTCTGACAGTGCTGTTCAAATATTTAGGAATGCCATGTGTGGTATAAAACCAGTGGCACCTGCTGAAAACATGCAAATGATCCAAGATATACCCACTATCCAAGACTTTGCCCATTTTACATAACTGCCTCTTGCTACAGAAAGTGTCCCCATGGCATCAGCAAAGGATTGTCTCCACAGAAAGATAGTGAGCTTTCACATGCATAAAAACTAATTGAATCTCATCAATATTGCTGTAGCAAGTCCTCGTTTAAACTGCAATATTTAAAGAGCATTTAATTCTCTTTCACAACTATCATTCTAAATATATATATATATATATATTTTTTTTTTTTACACAGAAACACAGCGGATGCTTCTGGTTCTAAGACAAGGAAACATATCTAGGCTGTGCAGTTCCAGAATTAGGTTTAAATGGGTAAGAAAAAGGTAAGTTTGTAAACCTAAACATTAGATCTCTATTTTTTTCAGTTTTGAAAAAGCTATTTGAAATTTAGCTAGGAACAAAGAGAAGTGCAGTGGAAATGTTTTTTAAGTTGAAGGCCACTTCATTTCTATTTGGCAAAAACATCTCCTGTGGTTTAACTCTAGAGCACACCATTGAGTACAACACAATGCAGAACCTTACAGTAGTGCTGCTGGTTTTGTTATAGGCAGAATGGGTTTCCTTCTCTTAGTAACCTTATTTGAAGATATTTACCTTCACAACAAAAATTATCAACAGTCTTTCTTTTTAACATATGCTGTGCCCTTTTATTCCCAAAACAACATTTTCAGCAGAGTTTGCCATCAAACTCAGCTCAGTATAAAAAGTCCCCGCTGGGAAATCTCATTGCTAGGTGATAAGAAAGATGCCATTTATATAAACCAATCAACAACAACACCAAAAAACCCAGCTTGCTAGCAAGTTCTCTTTTCTCTCTGGCTGTTTTGTAAGAAAAATCTCTCCTGGAAATTTCTAGGAAAAGTCAAGATTTATTTTTCCTCTTTGCAATCTGAAATGACATTTTTTCCAGACAGATTAGTTTACACTGAGCCCTTGTACCAATTACACTTCATTATGTTGCTTGCAATGCTAATATGCTCACTGGTGTAATTCAACTTTTCTGAATAACATAACTAAGTGTGTTCAAAATGAAGGCAAAGCATTTACCTTTCCCTGACTGCCAAAATACTGCCTTCCAGGCTTCCAGTGGGAGAGTTATCATCAGCCTCAGCAGCAGCTCCCAGCTTTTGTTCCCCCTTATCCAATGGGCATATGTGGTGCAGAACATGACCAGGATGCTCAGTGCCTCCAGGCAGGACATGCCACCCCCAGGCAATGACCAGAAAGGGGATACCCGGGCTTGACTCTCACTCCTTTGCCAAGGGAAGAGAAATATACAGCATGAAGCAGTCAGATCACGGGAATGCAGAGCTAAGATAAAGGAAACACCTTTCCCCTTCCACTGCTGATTATTGTTAGGCAGCATAACTAAATTTTATGTGCCATGTCTGCTGAAAATGGAAAAACCTCTGTTTTGGGCTTATGCCTTAATGTGAGGGAGACAACTAAGAGGTCCAATCAGTCACAAATATTCAAGTTTTGCAGTTAAACTCTCCAACTTTTAGGAGTCCTAGAAAATCTCTCCATTCATGTGATGCATTTGGGATGCCATCTGGTCAGCACTTCATTAAAAAGTGATCTGTAAGCAAAGAGAAGACAGAAGTCATACGATTCCTGGGCTGCATCACCACTTGCCATCATACTCTGGACTCCCTTTCAAACAGAATCGAGTGCAAACCCTCTTCTAGAGAGCTGTGTTGTCTGGCCTTGCCCTTCCCCTACTACTTTCCTCTGGGGAAGTGAGATGCTCATTCTTCCCTCTTTTCTCTTCATCAAGAAAGTGCATATTTTCATCTTTTCCACAGCCACCCACAGATTAGATGATACATTTTCCTTCACTTAGTGTGCAAGTTCTGTCATGAATTCAAGACAGGCTGCAGTGGAGGAAACCAAAGAAATCTGAATATAACTTCACTTGAAGAGCCACCCAAACATTTAAGGAAAATTTCCTCATAAGATCTTGGTACTACACCAGTGCAAATAAATAGAGAGGGGTAATGTAAACACAGATATCTACTGCTGAACACAAGACAAAACTTCAAAACCTAAAGAGATTCAGGGTATCTTTGACTGTGAGCTAACATTACCCTAATCATTAAAGAAAGAAAGTTTAATATGGTTACAGCATTTCTGGCATATAAATAAGTGTTCAGCTTTCCAGGATTCCTGGAGAACATGAAGTCCCTTTCACTTTATAGGTTTTAAAGATTTGCAATTCATGTCACTAGTGTAGCTGTCGAAGTCCAACCATAGATTTTAAATTGGAAGATGTTGACTGTAACACCTTAATTTCAGTTTCACAAACTGAAAAGCAGAGATAACAATATTCACCTATCTCAGTGTCTTCTGATTAATAATTACTACTTGAGAAGCAGCTTGACTATAGAAATTTCACCTCTCAATGCTGCCTTCTTATAGAAGAAGTTAAAGACTTTCTTATTGCTGAATGTGCAAGAAGCACATCAAAAAGAAATCATGCAAGATTCATTGGAAGTTTCCAAAGAAAATACAATCACATGGAAGCATCTATTTCCTTTAATGAATAAGTAACAGACTTTATTTGCAGCTATGAAGACAACACAGGCAATGAGAACAGTGAGGAAGGAGATTTTGCACTCTCTTTTAGGTATTACTTGTTAACTGCCTCTCTACAGGGGGTCAGAAAAACTCCCTACATAACAACCATGGCAGTATATGCTTTGACCAGTGGCAGCTCTTCATTTTGGTTCAGGAAATATCCATAAGGAAGAGTATGGATAGTAACAGAATTTACCACAAAAGCACAAGCACATTGTTATCTGCTGACTTACCCCTCTCACTTCTCCAGTAGCAAATTAATGGAAATATATTTTCTTAAGTAGAAGAGTTCTTATAAAAAGAGATGCAACAGATTGTGTAAGATATATGAAATTGCTTAAATAATGATCATATAGGAAGTATCATTTCAAAAGAGGCATGTTTTGCAGATAATCAGCTTCCTGGGATATGTCCCATTATGTGTATGATTTGTGAATATTGCATTATTAAAAAAAAAAAAAAAAAAGAGAAGAAACAGGGGAACTACTGGGTGAGATGAGCATCTGTTTTTTTTAACCCTGCAGTATGGCAATTGAAATAATTTCAGGAAAACATTAAATCAATAATCTCCTTAAAGAGCATCACATTTCTGCAAAGATGAAAATGAGAATGATCCTGTTAGGACAGGAAACCTAATACATAATGTGCATAATATGAAAATAATAACAATCCCACAGTCACAGTTATTCTATGAGTTTCTAAAATGCTTCCAAACCACACAGATCTTTATCAGGGAGTTAATTCTCTCAATCACTTAAACACATGCACAAAGCCTTGCCAGAATATTTAAGCATATTTGTCTTTCAGTACAAACCTCTACTTAATTGTATGGTTAAGTACTCTGGGAAATCCCCAGTTAACACCAAAAAGACCTATTATTCCAGGAAGAGGTAGGATAGGAAGACCAAGAAATCTTCTGAACACCATTCATTGCACATACAAAAAATCATATTTCCAAGTATAAGGCGTTATTATTTTCATACTGAATGAAGAAACAAATGAAAACTCTGAAATCCTGTACTGAAGCTACAAGGTAGTCTTGTATCCACGTGGCCTTGCTGGAGACCACTTTGTTTCTCAGTGTCCTTGTTTGTATTTAAGAATGTAGAAGAAACAGCCAGAGAGAAATCCAATATATGGAATATAGTAGCTGTGTTTGTGATCAACTGTCATTTATAATATTTGCTGGCCAGTGTTCATTATGTTCTAAGAAGAGAAATAGTCCCAAGGTGACCACTTTTAGCCCTTGATAGATTAACACCATATGTATTTAGATGGATTTCTATAATGTCCCAGTGAGGAGGCATATCCTCTTCCCCATCTGCCTGGCTATAGAGATTTGAACAAGCGTGAGTCATATAAAGCATTTCAGAAGTGCCAAAATAAGACATCTGTAGATTTGAAGTTACATTATAGAATGCTTTGCAGCATTTGAATAGTCTCTAATTCCATTTCAGCACCGATAAAAGGAGTATGATGTTCACCCTTAGACCATGACCTGAGACTGTTTGCTGAAACAAGTCGTTCAATGCAAGTTATATTCTAAAGCACTCCAAATTCTCACAGGAGGGTGAATAATAAACTGTGATGATATATATGAATAAATTATGGCATAAAAACTTCTAGAATTTAATTTCTTTACTTTGTGAAATCATTGCTGTTTCAGCTTTTCTATCAGTGTTTTTCTGGTAGTGGATTGCATTAGATAGCAGCATCCAACCCCCAGTTTGAATTAGTCAAAACTGAAATAAAAAGAGGATTAAAAACATAGTATTTCAGAAATAGAAACTGGGTCACATATTAAGGCTTTCCCTGGGGTTTTCCAGAAAAATTAGAATTAGGATGAACTCAGCATTGATGTCTTTATTGATGTGAGGCAATAGCAAGGATAGGTGGACACATATCTGTGGTACTTCCTTGGCTTCAAGTTAAGAACCATCAAACTTCTGTGAAACAGTAATGTCCTTAGGTCCCAGACATCCCAGGAATACAGAGTTGTACCATTATTGTCATTCAGAAACAAGCCCTCAGGGATGGAAATGCTCAAAATTTCCACAGTTGTGGAGGAAATCTGTAGAAGAGAAGTGAATTGATCTTAAGCTTCAGAAGTGCAGGGGTAGATGTGCTACATGTTTTTTCCATATGGAATAGCATCAGCAGGCTTATTCATACCAGTATCAACCCAACTTATTTTTAGTTGCATTATTTGACAGCAAAAGAAAAGGAATACTTTTAGGAAAATATGAAGAAAATGTGTGCTTTATTCCCTGTATATGGAAATAAATTTCTTAAGGAAGGAACAAAAGATTTCAGTGTAAATATAACATTACTTATTTATTTTGCATACCCAACTGAGTGACATGTTTTCACACATGTATGTGGGGAGTCTTTTGCTATGCTAACATTAAAAACTAAAATAGCAGTTCACAAATGAATTCTCATGCACACTATTCCAGTTTGTCATGGGTCAGCAATTAAGAGAGTAACAGATGCTCTTTATTAACCCCTCTCCCTTCTCAAAATAGGAAAGAAAAGAGAATAAAGGAGAGAAATTTATTGGCTGGAAACTAAACAAAAACAGCTTTCATGAAACAATAATGAGGCAAAGGAAAATAAAGAAATATGTACCAATATACACAACATCACTATTGTGTTCTAAACCCCTCCCACCCCCAATAACTCTCATGTCACCTCCAAGGATGCAGGGCAGCCCTGAGAAAGTCCTGGGTTGGGCTCCTGGAGTCAGCAGCAGTCAGCAGCTGGATGCAAGAGCACACAGGGATGCACAGATGTTCAAGGATGCACAGAACAGGATCAAACACAGAAAAATGGATGGAGTCTTCCCAGGACACCTTCCATGGGTGAACAGAGATTGAACATCATGATCCCTCAGATATGCAGGAAGTAGGATACATATAGGATGGAATACTTTGGTCATTCCTGGTCACCTTTCTGGTCCTCTCCTGCCAGCAGGAGGGTGCAGGTGTGACCCTTTTTCCTCCTTAAATGCTTTCATTTCCAGCATTTAAGAATTTTAACAGAACCAAGGAGTGCCCTTGGTTCCGCATACCATTCTCCAGCAGTAATTCTAAACATGGACCTTTATCAGCCCTAGAAGCAGACAGTGGGTGAAAAACATGCTGTTAATTTCAGCAAGTGCAGTCACTTACAAGACACAACTGAAAAGTAAAATTATTAGAAAGAAAATTTGTTTTTTATCCTTACTTAAACCAAGACACAGTTAAAAAAACCTGACAATCCAATAATTATAATCTAGTAATGGAATATATATGGTATTTTTACACATTTTAGTCTCTCATATTGTATTCTTTTGGTTAAAGATATCAAAATACAGTAAAAGAAAATTAAACAGCGTTTGATAAACATTTTATGCTCCTACTCTCCATTTTCATTAGTCCCTTTTGAATGGAAAGGGCAGTCACTGATATTTCTAAATGTTCTGGTTTGAGTGTTAAGCCATGGCACAAACAATGAATGTTTCCACAGCATTATGTGCATGAGAGGCATTTTAAAAAATGATGTGCAAAGTAAAAAGAAAGCAGAAGTATTTTGATGTGGAGGTTTCTGTAATACGCTCTTCAGAGATTGGCAGAGCTTCTGACAAAGGTTTTATTCAAACTTCTGTTTTACCTCAGTATTTTAATAACGCAATGTCTGCACGTTAAAATAAATTTTCATCAGTTTTCTCCCAAGACATTTCCTAAGACAGAACTTAAGAGAAAAATGAAAACAGGAATGCAGTGCTGGAGAATTACTGAGAATCCTTAAGGTCTTCAAGGTCATCAAGAGCAGCATAGATTTCAGAAGAACAGCTCTGAAGGACTCTATCTAACCTCCTCCCCCTTCACTTACATTTGCTCCCCCACTGTCAGCCTTCTACCTGCCACCTTAAAAAAAAAACAAAACAAAACCAAAAAGCATAAACACAAAACATTATCATATTTGATGTGCCTTACCAATGCTAGAAGAGATGTTCTTCATAGCCCTGAGAAAATAATCAAAAAAGAGTAAATTAGGTGGCTTCCAAACTTTCTCCAGTGAAGCTGTGCCCCACCAAGCAGTGCAGGGGAGGTAGGTACTCACCTTCCAGGTGCTTCTTGTAGAAACTTCCCTGCCTGCTCAGCACAATTTACCTTGAGAAACTTACCTGCTAATAAGCACTGCTGTCCCCAGGAAGCTCAGCACTGGCAGGGCTTGAAAGATTCAAGTACAAGCTAAGATGAGATCAGCTAGACCCAACACCGTGCAGGGGAAAAATAATATTTTTCTAACATGGACCATGCTTTAAATTTCAAGGAGAAATGAAATACAGGCTCATGTTAAAGCAGAACACTACTTCTTTACATTTATAGCTAGTAAATGAAATTAAAAGTACTATCAAATGTTCACACTTACGTCTCTCTGTTGTATTAACTGCACAGAAATATCAATGGGCTGGTATTACAGATACTTTAAACAACATTTAATCTGACTGAGCACCATCTGGAAAATACCAGCAATTAAGAAAGTATTAACATTTAGCAAGATGATTGCTAATATTTCTTATTCTCTTGCTCCACTCTCATAATTCAGCTCAAGCCTTCTGCTTCTACCCATTGCTCCTTAGCAGATGTTGCTTCTCAGATTAAGCAGAATTTCACATCAAATCTTGGCCAGGACATAGAAAAACTGAAGGTCCAGCCCTGCTTCTTCCAAAGGACTTTATAAGTGGGGAACTCTTAGTAAATCCAGCTGAATCTGTTCATTTGTAAATGCTCTCCCCACCTACCTTTCCATTCAGGTAAATAAGAGAACAAACACTGTCTCTCTTTGGCTCTTTCTAATCGGAAGGAAACATTTCCACTGTGATCTTCTCAACTTAATTCTTACCTTGAATGTCTTCTTCACACTTATCTAATCAGCAGTAACACACAAATACATTACATCACCTGATGTCTTTTGGCTAAATTAATGTCATTCATGCCTCACAGCACCCAGCCCTAGCAAAGAATCTAAATAAAAAATACTTTATTTGGCATCATAAATATGGGGCTGGATTTATTCATCGGCAAGTCCTGCCAAGAACTCAGCAACTCCAGGAACCAGTTTGCTGACATCCATGTGTAAATATTGTATTGAGACTAAAATCAAGCAGCCAGGTTTTGAAGCTGCAACAAGTCTGTTTTGAGGACCAACACAAGGCTTGGAGGCAGTAATGTTGAAAGCACAAGTTGCTGTCAGTCTGTCTCCAAAAATCAAAAAGATACCGTCAGTGAAAACAAATACCCCGTCTCTTTTAGTGCCTTCTTTCCCTCAGTGATCTTGTTTTCTATGAAAGACACCCCCATGGCACCTATTGTGACCCATTCCATGGACCAGGTTAGCCTTGGGGTGATGCTGGCTTAGGTTACACCACCAAACCCATTCCCTATATTTGCCTTCTGGAGACTTCAGCTTTTCTTTTTTCTGTGAGAATGGGCATATTGCTTAAGGGAGGTTTCCCTATGCTCTGGATGCTTCCCTTGGTGGAAGTGCCAAAGAGTGGTCCAGTGCTCACAGAAACACCTTCCATGCATCTCAAAAAAACACAGCTTTTACAAGCAATTCAACAGAGAAGGGATGTAAGAAACAAGATAACTCCTACATTTAACAGTGTAGGATTGCTGCTATGGCTGGCACTGCCAGGTAATGCTACACTGCCCCATCTTTTCACAGCACAAACCTACAAAGAGATGGGTGAGGTGGCAAACAGCTGCAGAAAAAGCTGTCGGATATGCAACTGAGAATTTTTAAGACCCTGGAATGACTGAAACCAACAACTTAAGTTGCCAATTTGTGGGAATAAACAAGGCAAGTGCATAAACAGCATAAATACCTCACCAGAAAATCCTAACTAAGCCTCAGATTCTCAACTGGTAGATTTTTACAGGCAGATGAACTGAGGAATGTAGTGAAATGAGGCAACCAGGTGCCACTAATTGCCAGGGAGTGAGCATGAGCTTGTGTCAAGCCCACCTGTGCCTGATTAGGGTGGGCCCCCACTGCGCATGAGCAGGACCAGGGGGCCAATCCTAATTGGGCACAGGTGGGCTTGACACAAGCTCATGCTCACTCCCTGGCAATTAGTGGCACCTGGTTGCCTCATTTCACTACAGAGGAACAGAGAAATACCCTCAGAATTTCAAAAGTGAGTGCATAGATGTCAGATGGATAAAAATAACACATGAATGGGATTCTTCTTAATCATAAATTTTAGATAACTAAACAATGTAAGCACCCAAAGCTCAATATTTTAAATTTTTATTTCATTATGGAAACCAATGCCTTTGTTCTGACTAGATTTAAATTTTAAGGATACCAGTGATAACTTGGAGTGCGTTGTGAATTTTTTTCTTCAGATTAAATTATTAAATGTAGAAAGGACACTTAACACTCACTGAATCTTCACACTAATATTACTATTACAAATGAATCTCATTAAATCTCAATCCTGGAACTGTTTCTAATGAGATAGTTTACAAAACTTAATGAGTCAAATGTGGGGTGCCCTATTAAAAAATTTGATTCTTCAAAGGAAACCCTGTCTACATAGGGACAGGTGAGGTCTGCTCTGAATTTCCTGCCTTGTTCATTACCAGCAATTAATTTTTATGAGATACTTGCGGTGACAATAACTCTAGGCTTTAAAATTATGTTTATTTCTTTGCTTTTATTACAAAGCTCATAAATACGCTAGCACTTAACTTATCTGTGCCTGGGAAGATCATGGAACAGATCCTCCTAGAAACCATGCTAAGGCACATGGAGGACAGGGAGGTGCTTCGAGACAGCCAGCATAGCTTTACTAGGGGCAAATCCTGCCTTACCAACCTAGTGGAGTAACTGCAATATCTGACAAGAGAAAAACAGTGGATGTGATCTATCTGGACTTTTGCAAGGCCTTTGACATGGTCCTCCACAATATCCTTATCACCAAGTTGGAGACATATGGTGGACTGTTCAGTGGATAGGGAATTGGCTGGGACATCACATCCAGAGGGTAGTGGTCAACAGCTCAAAGTCCACATGGAGACCAGTGACAAGTGCTGTCCCTCAGGGGTCCATACTGAGACCTGTACTGTTTAATATTTTTATCAGTGATATAGACAGAGGGATTGAGTGCACCATGAGCAAGTTTGCAGATGACACCAAGCTGAGTGGTGCTGTCGATTAGCCAGAGGGATGGGATGTCATCCAGAAGGACCTGGACAAACTGAAGAGGTGGGCTCAGGTGAATCTCATGAGATTCAACAAGACCAAGTGCAGGGTCCTCCACCTGAGTCAGAAAAATCTGCACTATCAGTACAGGCTGGGAATGAGATTTCATAAAGCAGTCCTACAGAAAAGAGCTGGTGGATGAAAAGCTGGACATGAGCCAACACTGCATGTTTGCAGCCCAGAGGGCCAATTGCATCCTGGGCTGCATCAAAAAAAGCATGGCCAGCAGATCAAGAGAGGTGATTTCTGCCACTTCTCTCTGGTAAGACCTCATATGCAGTATTGCATCCAGCTCTGGAGCCCTCAGTACAGGAAGGACAAAGTTCCTTACTATGAGGGTAGTGGAAAAATGGAACAGGTTGCCCACGGAGGTGGTTGAGGCCTTGTCCCTGTAGATATTCAAGGATCTGAGCAACCTCATTGATGAGGACCTGAGCAACTTCATCTAGTTGAGGGTGTCCCTGCTTAATGCAGGGGGGTTGGACTAGATGACCTTTAGAGGTCCCTTCTAATCTAAACTATTCTGTGAACTTCAATGATGTTAACTGGTATCTTTTCTAGATGAAAGATTTGAGGCTATCCTCTTACAAATGGAATAAAAATGTCTTTTTTTTTTTTAATATATAACTTGAAAGCCTTTGCAGACCTATTTTACAGCCTTTCTTCACATTCTTTTGATTTGATTTTCACACTAGAACTTAAACAACAAGAAACCTTTTTGCCATGTACAGGCTGTGTTACTGAAAGAAGGTATAAGCTATTTTAATTCTGAAACCATGCCCAAGCAGACTAGCCTTGGTGGGAGCTTCAATGCTGGCCAGATAAGTGGCTGCAGCATCACAGGGATCCATGTAACAGTTTACATCCAGTCAGCTGCACCTTTTTGCAGCAGCTCTTTGTCAAGCTTCATGGAGATTAAATAATTTGAATTACAGTCTCATCAGAAGTTGAAAAAGTTAAAAATTCGATGGGAAACACAGTGTCTGCTCTGTACAAGCCTGACACCTTGCTCTGAAAGCTCAAGCAATCTAGCATTGCTCTTTGAGAGAAAGGATGAAAGCATCAAGCTCAGGTGAGAGAAACCAGTTTTCACCTCTGAGGCCCCCTCAGAACCACGACAGCTATGGGAATGAACGGATTCATTTCTTCTTCACTAATAAGCTGATAAGGTAAACTTTGAACACAGGAAAAAAGGATGAACTTTCAGAATCAAGAAATTTTTTTCCTATATTGAAATATCTGTTATTTCCTTCTAATTAGAACCAGGGCATTTAGGATTGGGGTTTTTGGGAGTATTCTGTGGGTTCTTTCTGCTACTCAGAATTACTGCTGCTTTCATCTTTGTTAATATATTTAACATGCATTTTTTTAAAATAAATATTTTTTCTTGTGAAATTATTTTATAAGACAGAAACAAACCAAATGTATTTAATGAATCAGGTCTTACAGATGAAATGAATCATCATCTCCCCCAAAATGTTGTTTCCCTCTAGGTAGAAATAGGTTTTTTGTTGTTATGCTATTCAAAGTTACTACAGACCAAAGTGTTCCTGAGCTTTTACAATGACTTGAGGACAAAAACAACACAAATGCTCCCTGCCAGCTGCAGCATCTCAAAGAAAAATTAAGCTCTTCCAAAATACTACACTAAGTGCCACTATCTGTTGAGCAGATCTTTGGCCACACTGAGTAGGAAACAAAATGTTAACTGAAAGAGCCCTTAGACTTCTTAAATGCAAATACTGAAGAACTTTATATAGACAATAAGAGTACAAAGTCAGTCCTAGGGAGCAGTCATGATGCAATTCAAGCCATCTCTGAGGCATTTAATTTGAGAACAGAGACACAGAGTAGTATCAGAGTAAGGGCCTTCATGCAAAGACATAACCAGAGATTGGAGCCATCACCATGAGCATGGCTGGCAATGTATGTCAGCTATGATCTCAGAGGTGTCTGGAGGTGAAAGAATAGTTTAATCTCCTTTCTTCCTAGTTTAGCTTCTTTGCAGAAGCAGCCAATCAGGGAGCTATTTATTACTAATTCTGATTACAGATATCCTTCTGCTAAGCACTGGGCTAACCCCATCAATTAAGAGATCAGCAAAAAGACACTGGGCTTTGTATCACTGATGGTGTCTGGTTCATATAGTATTTTCTTGAAAGACTGCAGACATCTACTACTTGGGATCCTTAGGTCACACATTTTACTCTCTGTTTACACCTTCTTTTAATGCAGAAAGTGTCTATCATACTCTTCCATACCTCAGGCAGAAATACCAGTTTGTTTCTCTTTTGTCGGACAGGGACATTCACCTGCTGAAGCCTATCATATATTTGAGGTTTGCTGCAAAGTGCTGTTGAAGAAGCAGATAGCCTATTTTGTTGGCTGAAGGGCTTTCACCCCAGTTTCCCTGCCAGTGAATGGTGCTAATCCAAGGCATTTGAAAGGGAAAAGGGTTTCAGAAGAGCTCTGACAAAGCAGGAGCTCAATTTATACATGCATTATTCCTGTCAACTTAATCTCCAAATGCCTTCAACAAAAAGTATGTGCCTGACACCTCTGCAGATACTGTCAGGCCTGTGTTACACGATTTAATGATTTGCTTCTTTTAAAGCTCTCCTTCAATACACAGAAATTCCGTATAATAACTTAGTTTCAGTATTTATTCCAAAAGATGGATTCTGCACCAGCTGGCTGTATTCCTGAAAATTTTGGCGTGCACGTCCGGGTTTCGGGACCACACCACTCGTGCGTAAGGACCGAGGGGCAGCCCCTGCCTGCCCTGCCCCCAGCTCCGCCAGCCCCTCTCCCCGCGGCGGGGCCGAGTTTCCTCCCCCGCCCGGATGCCGATGGGGCGGCTGGTTGGAGATCGGATCGGCAGGTCCGGTTCGGAGCTCGGAGGTGCTCTGGAAATTCGGGTTTCCCACCTGTCAGCTTCAGTCCGGTCGAGGCGCACAGGGAGCAGCCGCCGCAGCTGCCCGCTCCCCCCCGCACACCGCCTCTGCACTCCCCCCGCACCCCCCCTCCGCCATCCCACTCCCTCACAACCCCCCCTCACACCCCCCGATGGCAGCGCGCTAAGCCGGAGTCCCGAGCTCTTCAAAGAGATGCTGAGCCGATTACGGGCCAGGAGTTTGACAACAGCCTCCCCTCCCCAGACCTGCCCTGCCCGCCGGCAGCTTCTCCCCGCAGCCGCCGCTCTGTTGGGCCGGCTCCAGGGGAACCCCGAAGGGCAGCAATGCCCCGGGAGCGACCAGCCGCCGGCTTGCTGCAGGGCCCCCCCACGGGAGGGGCCTGAAACTTGCGTGAGGTGGGGGGGAGGCAGAGGGATCCCGTCCCCTGCCCGGCCGCGGATTTGCACGGCGGAGAAGGGCCGCAGCTGCCAGCCGGGCAGCGTTCGGCGGGTGGGAGTGGGTTGCCGGGGGCTCCGGGTGCTGTGACCGCCCCCCCGGGCAGTGCCCCGTAGCCAGCAGGCCGGGGCGGCCCGGCGTAGCCGCTGTCCGCGGGGCCGGGCTCCGGTCGGGGCGGGGGGGAGCTCCCGCGTCCCGTCTCCCGGGCCACCATGGTGCTGCTGTCGGGGGACGGGGAGCAGCTGGCCGGGGAGCGCGTCTGCCCCACTTCGGCGGCGGCCAAAGAGGTGCCCAGCACCGAGTCGGAGAGCAGCCCCGAGCAGGGGGAGGCGGGGGCTGGAGCCGAGGCGCTGGACGAGGAAGAGGATGAAGAGGAAGAGGACAGCGAGGAGTACGAGGACTTCTCCAAGCTGCCCGACACTTACAGCATCGCCTCAGAAGACTCCTTCTACCCGCCGCAAGGGGTAGAGGACGAGGAGGACCGCTGGTCCCTGGAGGAGGAGCGCGACAGCCCCGAGGCGCTCAGCCTCTTCCGAGCCTGCTGCACCAACAACACCATCGTGCTCAAGGCGCTCATCCGACAGGGCCCCGACGAGGAGGAGGTGCGGGAGACCGACCGCAACCGCCGGGTGAGCATCCCTGCCCGGCCCGCCCCGGGAGCTGCGGGCACCCACCCATCCCGCGGAGGGGAGAGTTATCTCAGCTGCCATGCCACGCCCTAGCCCCCACGGGGAGCAGAGCCGGGAGGCAGGAGGCGGGCAGGGGTGGGTGGGTGGGTGGGTTGGGAGACACTTTTTCTATATGAAGGGGGGCTGGTCCGCAGCCCCGTGGGGAACGGGAGCCCTTGCAGCAGGGGGTGGGAGAAAGGTGCAAAGCCGGGCTAGATGCAACTTTTATGACTTTGGCAAAGGATGAGTCTGGTTTGTTGGAAGAAAGGTTGAGATTCCTGTTTTCCCGTCATCGGTTTTGAGTTGGATCTTGTTTTGCAGCAGTTTACTTGGGACAGAGTGGCTTTGCTAGCAACTGTTGTGGGCAGCAGGGCTAAACCTTCCTCTTTGCTGACCAGTCCATCACATGCAGTACTTCATGCTTTTCATCTTGAGAATTTGAACAAGTGATCAAAGTTTGTGTTTTCCTTTTTTTTTTTTTTTTTTTAATTTAGCTCCCCCCAAAACGTAACTTTTTTCCAGTCCTTAGAATGCCAAGCAAGGCTTGGGGTACTCCTGTGCTAGTATCAGGCTTTTTGGAGTTCTCCAGATGTTTTTGTTGATGGTGGCCTATTCTGGGGCTTTGTGTCAGTACAAGGTTTGTCATTCAGTTTTCACCTGCTACCTAGTTAAGTGCAGGGGCAGAAGTGTACTGCACTGAACCAGAAGGGGAAAACTCTGGAAAGATTTCTGGAGGAATGTATAACTGGGACGTTTGAGCAACACTATAGAACACAGGCAACAGCAGCTCCTCTCACTATAAGTCATATTAAAACTTAAAATTTTTGCTTGTAGAGAAGTACTTTGCGTAAACAACAACTAGTATGTGACAGCAATGCTTTTAAAGAAAACCTGAGTGATTTCAGTCGGGCAACTGAATTGCACAGCCTGGTAAAGTAAATGTTCTTTAATTCAAAAGTAATGCAATAATTTGGGTTTGGGGCTGCACAGAGGGGGGCTTTTTGTCTTACATGTGTTGGACTTTCCCTACAAAATATCTTTATTTCTGCCCACCTTCATCCCCCTGCCCCCTGGATTCTTCAGTACATATTTTTAGTTCTCTGATTTACATTAAACTTCTGCAGAAGATGTAAATACACATCTGAGGGGGTAGCAGGCTATAGTATGGGGGTTGGAATGAGCACTGGAGGGTAAAAAAGTTTTAGATCAGCTTTTCTGCCCAAGCCAACAAATGGTGTAGTTATATACCCTTAGTAACATGTATGATCCAAACATACATTGCAGGATATTTTGAAGATCCTGGATATACAGCAATTCTGTGTATGAGGTTTAGGCCTGAGCTACAGCCCCAACCCAGGCCTGGCAATTACATGGATGCTCACCTCCACTAATTAAGCACAATTCAGGTGTGTGACAATTAGGAGGTTTGGTCCCCCTGTATATGTGGTGTAAAAGACCAAGTGACTCATGGCAGTCCTTTCTGAAGGGGTGGAACTCCCACCCAGCAGAGGGTATGCAGCTAATCTGGGAAGCCCTCTGGCTCAGGGCTGGGGTCATGCAGGGCTGAGCCAGGGCATGTAACAAAGCTGACGAGAGGCATCATCCCCCAGTAGTGCTTTCTGCAGAGGTGATCAGATCAGGGCAGTAAAAGAGTACATTCACCCTTCTTCATCTCACGTCCCCAAAAACAAGTTACTCTTCTTTATCACTCCAGCTGCCCAGAAAAGAAACAAGATTTTAGCCTGTATCCAAATAGAAAGTTCCACACTGTCAAAAAACCCAAAAGTTTTTCTTATTTAAGCAAGTATTCTGTTTGACCTGAAATAAAACTTTGACATCAGGTTATCTTTTCTATGTTTTTTTAAATGGCAACAAAGAAGTTCTGTAATTCAGCAACTTCTGGAAGCCTCATGAATGATGCAGAAGACATGAGTTCAGCTCTCTCTCTGCCTGAGGGAATATGAATCCTCACAGCAGTACAGAGCAAGACAGATGTGAATGGGATGGGAGCAGCTTCTCTTCTGGGAAGCTGAAATACCAGGTGTGACCACAGTCCTGATGTCCCTGTGTCAGGGCTGGCCAGCCTGAGTGCTCCTCATCCCCTCTTCTCCAGGATGGGAGCAGGTTATCAGCCTGCAAACCTGGTTAAGCCACAGTCTATTATCCACAGGCCCTTAGTAAAATACCAAATGAAACACCAGCTCATGTTCTGATTCTGTGCCTCCAGTCTTAACTTTTCCCCCAGCCACTGCTGTTTAGACAATCAGGAAAAAATCACATTATTTTGCAACAGAAACCCACCTTTTTCAGGGAACCTTACCTGAAAAAAGAGAAGTTTCCCTCAGCCTTTTGAATGCTCTTTCTGTGGAGTTTTTGCAGCACTTGAATTTGCATGTTGTATAGAACCATTGCACATTATTCATAAACAGCACTTAGTTTTACTGCCAGAAAGTAACTGAATGAATTATATACACCACTTGTGCTAATGGAATTTTCCAGTTTTTGAAATCTGTACTCATAGCTTTCAGCATCTCTTTTCACCAGGATATTTGTTTACAGTACTATCTGACATGGATAAATTTATTTTTTTTAATACGATGAATAAATAGGGTAAACTTTTGTTTCTTGTAAGATTTCTGTAAGGCAGGAGAGAAGAGGAAGAATAACTTGCTTTTTGAGAAGGAAGATGGTGAAGCGAGGGCTTTCAAGCAATAAAATTATTTTCATGACTCTGATCTGTTAACCCTTCTTTTGTATATACAGGAGAGTTTCATTTCTTTCAACTTAAAAATTATTCTTTTTTCTTTTCAAAATAGATAAAATATGTAACAGGTTATGGTAGTAAGACAATACCATATTTCTGAAAGTAAACTCAAATCTCAAGATGTAGCATGAAGAAAAAAATTCCTGATGGTAACATTCTTCAAATTTACCTGGGTACAAATAGCCTGAGTTTTGCAATTGTTTTGGTTTTAATTTTTTACCTTGGTTCTAAAGCAAGGCTATGTGTAAATTTAAGATTTGGAAGGCATTATTTAAAAAAATGGTAATATCCAGAGGTAAACTTACATATTTTCCTCAATCTTTTTCTTATCAAAATACATCAATTCTTTCATGTGGAGACAATTTGCCACAGCTGGATAGACTTTTCATTTGGGTTTCTACAGAAGTGTGTTTTTCCTGTGCTCTTTTTGTGAGCTGCAGAACCACCTGCCAGGCACAGGTTCTCGTTAAATTCTCCTTCCTACAGTAAACCAGACTCCACAACAACCAATTTATTAGTCACCACATGTAGCCTGAAGACAGGTACCCTTTCTGTCTTGTTTTCATTGCTGTTAAAAAGCCAGCAGATTATATATCATTGTCTGCACAGGATCCCCAAAGGGCTGATGCCTACATCTGCTGTTGCACTGCTCTCTGTATATGGACTCTCAAAAGACTGTCTTGGTACTGCCCCTTTTCTCTCCAATATCAAAATATTTAGAAAATAATTATGACAGCAAATAATATACAAATAGTAGATCATAGCATCACAGAACGGGTTGGGTTGGTAGTGACCTGAAAGATCATCTGGTTCCACTCCCCTGGCATGGGCAGGGACACCTCCCACTAGACCAGGTTGCTCAAAGCCCCATCCAGCCTGGCCTTGAACCTGTCCCTTCATCCCCTTCCTGGGAGGGGACATCTACAACTTCCCTGTGTAACCAGGGTTCCAGTATCCACCAGCCTCACAGTAAAGAATTCCTTCCTAATATCTAACCCAAATCTAGTCTCTTCCAGTTTAAAACCATTACCCCTCAACCTCTCACCACACATCCTTGTATAAAAGTCTCTCCTCAGCTTTCCTGCAGGCACCTTCAGGTACTGGAAGGTCACTATAAGGTCTCCTGGAACTTTCTCTTCTCCAGGCTGAATAACCCCAACCCTCTCAGACTGTTTTCAGAGGGCAGGTGCTCCAGGCCTCTCCTTCATTGATGTTGATGTATTTACCTGCCATGTGCTGGCAGTAAAGAGGGATTTACAAATATATATGAGAAAATTAAATGGTGGCTCCAGCAAAATCTCCTGATCTGGCTGAGGCCAGAGTGTGATCCAGGAAATGATGTTGCTTTTCTCCATGTGCTGTGGGTCTTCGTTTTGCCTCCTTACTATCCACATTTCCAGAATTTCACATATTTGCATCTCATAAGTTCAGCATCACTTCATATTAAATCTTGCCTGGAGACCAGAATTATGTATACTCAGAAAGGGCAGCGTTCCAAAATCTGGTGTTCTGTTACCACAGAACGAAAACAAGTTTAGAAATTTGCCATGACAATAGAGAAAGCAATAAGGGATTGGAGAGAGAGAAAAGAAAGTGAAGACATTGTCATACTAGATTGAAAATAATTACTGCAGCTCATTTGAGGAAAGATTTTTTGTTAACCATCCATGTGGCATAGTCTATATTAATAGTCTGTAGCTGTATTTTAGAGCTGATATATGTGCAAAAACATTCTGTTGCAGTCTTTTTCAGCTTTTTATTTTTTATCTCATTGTCTAATGGATAATATAACCTGGTTCAGTTTGTTGTTCTATGTGGATACCGTACATTTGTGATCTTTGCTTTGCCTCCTTAAAATGTGATGACATAATAATCTATGTGGCTCGTAATCTTCAACTTTCAGAAAATATTCCTAAATCCATAGTTGAACTCAGTTAACTCTTGCTGTTGAGACTTTGCACAGGGCACTGTTGATCAGTATTTGCTCTGGAGTAACTTTTCCTTTGAGGCACAGTAGTTCTGCCGCTCTGTCACCAAGCAGACCTGGATTTTATTTTTTTTTTTAAGGAAGCAAACAGAGTTTTGAAGGCTGTCGTTCTTCTAGATCTAAATATCTTTCTATTACTCCTCTTGTGATACTTAGTAGAAAAAAAATAAATGACAAATTACCTGGGGAGGGACAACAATGCATCAAAACCCTGGAAGTTGCTGTTACTAAATGGACGAAAATAAATTAGCTGTGTCCTGGCGAGAAACCTATTTGAAAAACTTGTGGGAACATAGGGTTGTGCCAGCCACGGCTGTAAGCCCAGAGGAGTAGGAGCAGGAGAGGTTTCCTGGGGTGTGGTTCACACCATGGTGTAGTGCATGAATTGGGAAGAAGTTATCCCTGTTCTCCTTCTCTCCTCAGCAGACAGCAGTGGGTTTTTACAGAGAGTGATTCAGACATGTCTGTTATGCTCATGCTCTGACTGCTGTCCCCTCATGCTCTGCTAAAGAGCCTCCTTCTGATGACTTCTGAGAGAGTTTGCAGAGGTGAGGAACATAAGATCCCTCACTGAGGCACTGTACATACCTCCTGAAGTGGACACACTGTGCTGGAGAGCATCTGAGAGGGACCCCCTGAACAGAGTGGAGATGTTTCTCTGAATGCAGCCTAAGTTTGCTTGTGTGTTGCTGGCAGTAAAAGGATATTTTGGAATGGTATCACTTATTGGTGTCCTTATTGGACCCATGATAGCATTGGAGGCATCAGACACATTGTACTGGTCCCACTGCTCTGTGCTGCAGACTGGTCCTCAGCAAGGCAAAGCAGCTCACAGGCTTTGCATTGCCACAGTGAGAATGTGTCAGGCAACTCAGAAAGTTTAGGCAGCGTTACCCTTCAGAGTTTTTCACAGGGAGATGCACAGTGAGTACTTCATGGAGTTGACATGAAAATTTTTCTTTGCCAAAGGGCTGTGCTCCTGAAACTGGGACTGGCTGAGAAGGAGCCTGTGGTTTAGTTCCCGTGTCCTTGGTGAGGGAATATTGGGCTGCATGATGCTTTTCTAGAAAGTCATGTATCACAGAAAGTGCCAGAGCTTGTGTAACACACCATTAACCTTTTGTTGTTGTTATTTTTGTTGTCCTCATGATGCTAGTGTGCAAAAAACCCCCAAAAAACTAGCAGTACAGCAGTGTGTGGTGAGGATCTCCTTGTCAGACACTTCTTTTCCGTTCTCATGGCACATAGTGTAAGTCACCCCATGGCAGAAAAAGGATCTGAAGAATGTCATCTGCTATAGCACTGGGAACTTCTTTCATTCTTTTACAGGCAGTTTCATTTTCCTCATATTCTCTGATGCAAGGTAGTCTCATGGGAAGGGTTGCATTGAAACTTACCAACCATGAAAGGTAATGTTTTTAGGGTGGAAATAGTTTTGAAAAGATCCAAGCAGCAAAAGTAATCTAATTTGAATCCTTCAAAAAAGTGAAGAAATACCCAAATGCACTAAAAAAATGTCCCTGGAGATGCGTATGTGTTTAAAAACTGAGTAAGCAAGGCAAAGCAAGGAGCAGCAGACCTCAAAATTCAGAAGCTGCTCAAAACAAATCGGAAACCCTTCAAATCCCGTAATTACAGCTCAGGAGAAGCCGTCACAAAGGAGTAGACAGAGCATGGAAAATATGAAGTCAGCTGGCTAAGCGGGAACTCAGTGAGCTAATCAGAGCCTGGACCAGATTGATAGAGATGGGCAGTCGGAGGCGTTGTCAGAAGTGCGTGGGCAGGTTTGCTGTCTGCCTGCCTGCCCTTGTCTGCACTCCTCTGGAGTGTGAGGTGAGTAATGCCTTTGTAAACCTGGCACAGTGGCATATCCTTTAACATACCTGGAAAAGAAAAGGATATGCCCGGAACATGATTTCTGTGGAGTAAAGGGAACACTTAGGAAGGACCGTGAGGGTGCTGAGACATGAAGAATGGAAATGCAGGCCTTTAGCAGAGTGCTGGAAATGAGTGACCAGACCTGCTGCATCCTCCATGTGGCTGACAGGTATTAGGATATAATTTGTACTTTGCGTCAAAAGCAGCATCGGCTAAAAGACATAACTCTTACTGATGTTGATAGATGCAGATTTGAAGCCCTCATCAACATGAGAAAGTTGTACAAGTGCAGTGTAGTTTCAAGCTATGCAGTGATAAAGAGAGGTTTCCTTGAAGAATTTTAACAAATTGCTTAACGCAAAGTGTGTGGAATAGGAGGGATGTTTTTAGCCTGATGGTAGCACAGAAGTAAAGGTCATTGCAATCTTATATTCTAGTTTAAGCAGTCTTTCATGCTACTATACTAAATCAAGTATTTGGACTTGCAGAGCTCTTCAGAAATGCAGTGATGACCCTGGTTATCCAACTGAGCATCAGTTGACTCCAGATGTAATAAAATATAGCTGCATTTAAAAAGCTAATGATTATTTAACAAGACTGGTTGTCTGGGACTTCTGTCATCAATAATTATGAAAGATCTATAACTGTGTCTTCAACAGATTATATCTGTAATATAGGTAAGAAATATTACCTTGGGCTTCCTTACCGCATTTTTCCAGGACACTCTTGGGGGTTCTTTTCTCAGTGCATAATGTACCACTGCTAATTCCTAGGAGCCACAATCTATATTCTCATGGACGAATTACTCAAGGAGGATTATTTGAACTGATTTTCTCCCTTAAATGTCCATAAGATCTTTCCAACACAAGAGCACATTCACCCTACTCAGAGTTATAATCTCTGGAGCAGACCAGCAGTGTCCACACAGCCAGCATTTGGGCCCAGTTTTTCTGAGTCCTAAGTGGCTCTCCTAATCCTAATTAATTTTTTATTTTTTATTTTTTTTTTTTTAAGGCTTTTCAATTTAAAGAGCCCAAACTAGCATAAGTCAAAAGGACTAGTGATATTTCCTGCTGCGTTATGGTTTGGGGAATTATTAACTGATACTAAAATTGGTATAATATCTATTTGCAAATGCTGGGTACTTTTTTCAGAATTGAAGAGAGAGCTTGCAAGGTAGGATGACAGAGTGATAATATGATGCTTCAGTTTTTCCCAAATTAGGTTTTGTCATTAATATCAGTACCTTTTCTAGTTCTCATAGTACTTTTATACAAATCATGCTCTTCTATATAGCTATTTTGGCAACTGAGACTAGAAGTACATTGCCTGCTGACAATTTTTCTGTATTGTTCTTCTTATACTGCCTGTCACTACACTCTGGAATTACGGTTAACTTTTGGGGCTGAGTTACAAAAAGCCCACTTAGTAAAAACTGCTCATAGACTTTTTCAGTAGAAAAAAAAAATCTCTGTGGGATGTGAAATCAATGAAGAGCTCCCATGGGATTTATTTGAGACAGGAGTTCACATTTGATGTTTTCATAAATAAAGTTTCTCTCAGAAGGTTACTCTTCTATATTATTTAAAATGTTAGGCCACATAGGTTTGAATTTACCTATTTCTACTGTTTTTTTCATTACAACTGGAAATAAGGACTCTCCAACCTGGGCTAAATGTAATCTTGTAGCATAGCCAGTGTGTCACAAAAAGAAATAATTAAGCCCAGTCTGAAGAGGATGGTTGTCACAGAGCCTGTAGTTGCACATCTGGCAGTGAATTAGCAATTCAAATTGTATCCACTGTGGGAAAAACCCACAATGAAGAAATAGTTCCCATTTTTCAATTCTGTTATTTTCTGTTATGTCTGTTTAATTCCACAGGGAACAATCTGAAAGCAAGCTGATATAAAATGGAAACGACTCACGGTCAGACTCTTGTTGCTTCACATGTTTAGGATGTAGAAGGTTTTGAGCTTGATCCTGTAATACCCTCTTACATATGTCGGGTTTTTTGACTATTGGGTTGTTTTTTTGTTGTTGTTGTTCGTTTCTCCAGTCTTTTGCCTCTTTGCCTCATAGTATGTGAGGCCCAATCTTTGGGACAGCCTGTGTGTAGACAGACCCACAGCTGCTGGTGAGAGATACTGACAGCAGCCACCACAGCTCAGAGTTGAACCCTCAGGGGACTTTTGTCTCTATTACTACTGGAGAGAGGTGGGCTTACACATAAGCCATTACATAAGCTTTCTGAAGTGGAAAAGTGACAGAAATCAGCTTTTCATGGAATATTTAGTTTTATTTTTTACTTTTATTTTTAGAAAACCTACTTATCTTGCTATTTATTGCTCTTATAAAGAAAGGCTTGGCACACCTGTTTATCATTTGATTGGTAGACATGGGAAAGCTAGCTGTGTATGCCTAAAAGTGTTTTATGGTGTGGTTGAAAGGAAAGGGTTGACTGTCTTTGGAAGGTAGTAGGATACTTCTGTGTGTTAGGAAGCATCACATGTGACAGGTTTCAAGGGAAGGCAGAGCCGATAATCACACTTGTGGTGGAGTTGATTTCAAGTATTTTTCTTTATTAAAAAAAAAAAAGATTTTCTGTAAAGACAATGGAACAGCAATAGCTTGTTAGGCAAAGCACGTAGAATAACAAAACTGGTTGGTTTTGGAACACAAAATTATCGATATTCATGAAATCTTAGTGTTTAGACTTAAAACCTCCTTCTGAGCTACTAAAAAAGTTTTCTGGTTGCTCCAAGAGAAGCATTACTGCACTGTAAGTGCCTAGATGGGCAGTGCAAAGGCAGCCAGAGGAAACCCACAGGCTGGGAAGCAAGAGGTTGTTCTCCTTGCCATGCTGAAGGCACTTCATCACCACCCTGCCAGATGAGCCCTGTCTGCATGGGGGCCTGGGCAGTGTGAAGGTGCCATAGGTGCTGCTCTGCAGGGCTGCTGCAGCTGAGTTCCCTGTGCAGAAATGCTGGCCTGGAATAAACCCCACATTGTTCCTGGAGGGCAACCCAGTCTGTAGTTTGATGAGGGAGTGAAACTGCCTGCTGTTTCAGGGTGACAGGGAAGCAAAACAATTTCAATGTCCATGGGAATGGAGTGAAAGTGTCTTCCTCCTACCCCAGGGGCAGAAAATCAGTGCAATGCCCCAGGCAAACACCATCCCACAGTCTGCAGGCAGTGGCTGTCTGATAAGACTGGGCTGGCTCTGTGGTTCTCCATTGACCTCCTGCCATCACCAGCCAGTAGAACAGAGTCCACACTGGGCTGCATCCTGCTGCCATTTATCAAGACCGAATCTTCCCTTGATGTCTATTTATTGTGTATGGAAAGGAAGCTGGTTTTGGTTGTGATTAGTTTTGTTTTACCACCCTATTGCTGTAAGGGCAGTGGGCATTTCCCAGCCAGGCCATTTTTAACTCTCTTGAGGATGCAACAGGTATGTCCATGCATGAAGATACCCCTGAAGAGAACTGCCTGGCAAATAGGAACTTGAACTGCGTACTAGGTACATGGTAATCTTATTAGTACCTTACCTGAATTAAAATGAAATGCATGCAGTTTGCTGAATTCAGATATCTCAGTGAAATTTACAATACTTATTTCCATATGAGTTCCCATGAAGTATATTGGATCCACTACATGGATGTGGAAAACTCCCTGCAATAGTGAGATAATAAAATCTGACAGGCAAGAGCTGCCTCATCAATTTACACCTGTTGCAATAAATATAGTTGTCTGAAGACTTTAAAAAAGTTGCTTTTGCATTTGAAGTATTTAAGCAGATACTGCAGTCTTTTCCCACCATGCCTCCTAATCCTCCTGTTAGTGATATGACACAAAGCAAACATCGAAATATTTAGTACTCATATGAGACATTTTAGAAGCAATAAAGAATAAAAGCATCCAAGGACAAAAAGAAGGAAAAAAAAGAAACAGACAAGGTGAATAAATGTCAGCCTTTCTCTTAAAATTTATCACCCAAATTATCTTTCTCCAAGACACAAGATCGTGAAATGCCTTTCACTTACTATTTTCATTTTATCTTTCTGTGGACATTTTTAGCTTGACCTAGTTTATGCTTATTACAGTCTGTGCAGTTGATGTATGAGCAGCGGCTCCATTCACAGATGGATGCTAATGGAGCTGCAGTATTTTGGTGTGCATCTACATGATTGTTATCATGCATTTCACAAATCACAAACATACAGGCAACGAGTCGTCCTCTAAGGATCTGCATTCAAATTAAAAACTAATTATCTGAAGGTTTCTAGTACGATGGTGCTGATCTACAGTTTGTCTGATATCTCAAGTCTAGCACTCTCATTTCTGCTGTCATTAAAACTATGAAATCCCCTAGCTACCAGGTGTCACTAAAACATACTATGTTCTTTGGAGCTTTAGTACTAAATCAGTAGAAACTCCTACCCTCTTGTGCTAGGTCCAGGAATCAGTTCACCCTGCTAAACACAGACAGTAACCATGTGGCAAAAGAAATTACATCACCAACTAATTGTCATAAAGAGTAAGGGTGTTAAAAACACAGGGTCTCCTTTGGTATCAGTGCAAAGGGAGAGTGGCTCCATGTTGGACCTTGCTGGTCCAGGACCATGGTTGCCCAGGCAGAGGCAGTGACCTTGCAGCAGCACCCTCCTGGTACCACTTCCAGCCCAGTTCCCCATTGCTGTGTCTGCTGGGGCAGAGGTTCCTATGGTGGACCTCTTGGTAAGGCCACATTCGTGGGTAATGAACAGCTATGGGGAAAGTTCACTCTGCATGGCTTCTATGTATGTTTTACTGTAGTAAAAGTAAAACATAACAGGCTGAAAAGAGTGTTGCTGGCTTCGTGCTGGACTGCTCAAAGGGGAACCCAGCCACTGCCTTTAAATATTTCAGCACCCAGGTCTCTTACACTGCTGTTATTGTTTGGACAAGTTGAGTCTGCAGAAAAGTTACAATTCTGTAATTAATATCCTCTGTTAACTAGTCTACTGTCATTTATCTGCCAACCTGCAGATTTTGAAAGTTTAGTTCAAATATATCGATGGTGAACTACGTTCTTTAGATAATTAAAAAAAAAAAAAAATCACTGTAAAATCACTGTTACTGTTTCTGTAATGCAGCATAGTAGTTGCAATTTCCTTTGGTGATCTCAATGTATGTTTACTGTTTGCTATGTCCACATAACACATTATTCTGGGGAGGAAGTTTTTGAAATGGCACTTAGAAACCTAACTCAGACTTCAAATACCTGTCTAAAAATATGGTATTTTCCACTTCCTTGTTTAATTTATATTTTAGTACAGTGATTGAGTTGGTGCTGATTTATCACTAAATTGTTATTGTGTGTCTTACAGGAAATAGGAGTTACAACTAGGGAAGGAGTCTAAGCAGAAAGATAAGTTTGGCAGCTTAACAGTCTCTGGCAAAAAGGCAACTGAGGATTGCTAATGTGATATAAAAACTTACAAAAATGTTCAAATAATATAGTAATTAATTTCACAAACTTACTTCTGTTCCTTCCTGCAGTCATGCCCTGTTGTTCCCTTAAAGATTTTAAGGTCCTCAGAGAGTGTATCTGGAAAGATTCTACCTCATTATTTCTGCTACTGCAATCAATATCATTCCAAAATACATTATTTTAAAGTCTACCTCTATTAGCTGAACTTTTAAGATGATTGCAACAAAGCAATAACACTTTGTACAATCATTTTATTAACAACAGTTCTTCTGTACAGACATCCAATAGAAGATTTTCAAATACTAAGGGGAAGAAGGTGATTTTTGCTATCAGCTAATGGCAACAAGCCTTCATTTTACATATTTATTCTTGTTTGTCTCTTACCAGAGCTGGATTGAAGGAGTCAGACTCTGAACATAATAGGAAACACCCTACCTATAATTTTGAGGTAGAAATACAAAGACGAGACCTTCTGCTTTTAAAAATATTGCACTAGTGCCAAGGAGCATTCTCTCATTTTGTGCCAGACAAACGCAAAAGAAACTCCAAATGCTTTGCAAAACATTTGAAAATGGTCTGGTATAAGGGAAAACTTATTATTGCTTTCAGGTGCCTGAAAACAGAGAGAAAAACATGTTTTACCATTCTTTCCCCTGCTACTCTGTGATCTTTTTAGCTAATGGATATAGAGTTCTTATAAAATCTGGTAGAAGAAGGTGAAAAAATTGGTCAGTAATTGTAAGCTATCTAAATTTGCTTCTATGCCTCATGGAAAAGAAAAAGGAAATAAATGTAGTGTCTTCTGAGATCATGAGAAAGGTGCTCTGATGAACTGTGAAGGGGAAGGTGACAATACTTGTTCATATTTCATTTCACTTCTGTAAAAATTTGCCTTTGTCATCAATGCAAGAGAGGAGGGTCTTAACAAACTTTCATCTTATTTTTACTGCAGTGCAGCATTTTTTGCACAGAACTAAGTCACCTTAATTGGAAATTAATTAAAAATAAAAGCTGATGGAAATTGACAATTTCACAGCTAGTCTCCAGATGAAGGCATTTCAAAAGAGTGATAAAAATGTTAGTAGAAGTGATAGGGAAAGGAGATATTACTTAGAATAGGTATTTTATATTGTCCAGAAAGATTTTAAATCTTTCTAAGATAACTGGAGGTCTTGTCCCTAAGTAAATATTTGTGCTGGGGATGTCAGATGAGGAAAGGAACATACAGGTAAGATTCCTCATGCCACAAATAATTTAATATGAATAAGTGACAATAAATGGACAGTAAAATGCCATTAAATCAGAACTTGTCAAATCTAGATGAAAAAGCTATTTTCCTTGTACATGAGCTTAAAAATAGGGAAATCATAGGTTGTCAGTTTTCCAATAGAGGCAAGACCTTGGTATTTCCTCCTTGTGCTTTCTAATATCCATCTGAGTAATATGAGTTAGGACACACCTTAAAGGAAAAAGTAGGGGGGACTGGACTCAAAAACAGAAAAGACCTGAAAAAGAGTTTTCTTTAAAATCATTAAGATATATATCTCCTTTACTGCTCCTATATGAGTCATTGCTGTTGTGAGGCTGAAACAATTTCACCTGACCTGTGTGTCCTTCTTGAGGTGTGAAAAGGGTTTTGGTCCTTGCTTGGTAGTGATGGACACAGTCTGGTGTGCTTCTGTAGGAAGTGGAAAGTTCTTCTTATTGAAATAAAGGACTTATGGTCTTTGAAGACTGCATCACTAGCACATCACTTCTTACCTTTTCAGAGCTGAAAGTATTAGTTTTACATTTATTTATTTGGCAAAAGAATGAGGTGGGAGAGTCAGTCCTAGGAAACAAACCATTCAGTGCTGGATGATAAAATGCACATTAAAGGAATTAAAAATGCAGAACAGAAAATATAAAAAAATATAGAAACATTTTCTTCCAGAGATTGTGGCTGAAGAAAGAGCACATGTGCAGAATTGGTGGTAATGCAAAACTGTTTGCTGCTCCCAAATCCTGTGTCCATTCACAGGGTGAGAGAAAAAGAAGCTTTTGCAACACGGTGTGCTGCTGGTGTGGGGCTCTACATGGAGCCTGCAGGTGTAATGCTGCTGGCTGTTCCTGGACCATGCACACATAGGTCTAAGGATTTTCCTAAAGGTCTGCTGCTGAAGGAGGACAGCTTGTGCTCCACGTACTCATTTATGATGAAACAAAAAGAAGTGTCAAAAAGTTGTAGACAAAATTTTTAACCTTAGCATCTTAATTGTGGGTGGGTATATTCAAACATAAATCAAATCTAGAAATGCCCTTCTTCTGGTTTTCCTCAGACTTGTGTAGAACTGCTTGATTTGTCCATGAGTGTGGCCTCTGAGTGGCTGCTAAGTGAACAAAGACTAACTTGAGAAAAATGACTGCTATTCCATTTTGGGGTGGAAATACAATGGCTTTTGTTCAGTGTAATGTATGTAATGAGGCTGCACAAATGAAAATTTACATTAAGAATATTTAATACCTTGAGAATAGAATATTTAGTGACACCAACATGTACTGTCTTCCTTTCATGAAGAAACAACTCTTCATCCTAGCTTTTTATTATAATTATTCCTGTTTACTGCTAACCATCCAGTGGTTGAAGTTTCCTTCTTTATCATGCTCTTATTATTATGAAAAAAACAAATTGCACAAGTATTAATGGAATCTTCTCTGCAATATTTCTTCAAAGTAAATGGGTTTCTTTCTTCCTGTCTCTTAAAAAATTCTACTGCTTTGGAGTTGGGCACCACAAAAATGAAGAAAATTATGTTTACAGGTCAACTCTGTGCCACTGTAACAGACAAGTCTCTCGAAGCAGCCAAGTCCATTTCTACCAAAGGTTCTCCTTTACAATAGAGATATCTCTGCAGCTGTTGATGTACCTTTGTTTATGTCTTCAGTAGAAATACATTTCCATATTTCTGAGCTTGTCAGTCTGATGGGAAGTATCCCCCTGTAACAAAAAAAACCCATCAGAAAGTCCTGGAAAGCAACAGAGATATAAATAATATGACTACAGATAAATGCTTAGTTGTGTGAAGGTGGTACCCCAATAACTTCTATACATTTTGACCAATGCTGAATGCAATAGGACATAGTCTGCAGATGAACAGTAGCAGATGTTACAAACTGAGGTGGAGTCAGTCAGGGAGACAATATTTTTCTGTATCCTTTTATTTTATATAAAGGTGTTATTTTACAAATCTTCAGCAGAAGAAACTGGAAAACTTTGGTGAGGAGTCTTTGTTTCCAACTGTTTGTCGAAAATTCCCTATAAGCCAGCTATCTTTTTTCTTTTTTTTTCTTTTTTTTTTTTTTTCTCCCTCCAGCGGTCTGGAGCATCAGGAGGTCCCTTACTGTGTTGAGATACAGCTCACATTACTGAGCCTCTATAAACAGAAATGCCAGTCAAGGTCTTGACATACCTGAAGACTCTGGTGTAATTCAGCTTCTCTGGGCACAGAGCTATGTCAAGTTCCTGGAAAACAGCTCTGAAAAACCTCTATTTGATGTGTTTGATACATACTACTTTTTTTGTACTGTGATTCATTTCAGGAAGAGTTCTTTTGTTAAGAAAACTGTGTTTGAAATGTCTACCAATTCTCTCATAGTAAGAGGTCCTTAAATTAAGAAGTGGGCTGCTTATATGGACTCCTGGAGTTCTGACTCAAGGAAATCAATTTTATAGTTTACTCAAATATTCTCCAGTTTTATGAAATAGGAAAAGAAACAATTTATGGATTGCTTGACTCATACTGTTCTAGAAAGTGGATATATTGTATTAATGAGTTAACAGGTTTTTACAAAGGCAGGTCAGCTCTAGTAATTCCAAACATCTTAACATGAGTGTGAAACTACTCCTGTCTCTTTTTTTTCCAGATATTTAATTCTATCTTCAGAACTTCAAATTCAAGAGTATATTAATATTCAGTCCTTCCCTATGTTCCTTTTTATTATTTAGATGAATATGTACTATTTACTAGAAGATGAAATTCTTAGATCCAGACACAGAGGTAGGATGCTTTACAGCCTGTATTGAATGGACCTACACACTTGGCTGAGATAAACAGGGTGGTCACAGGCTCCATACAGGAGGAAAGACTGTACCTATGGCAGGTAGAGTTTCACTCAGATCTTGCCAGCAGGTGATGACACACAGTACGAGTGTGTACCACATTTGCTTGTCACGACTGAAGTTGCAGTACTGTAGTTGATGGGACACAGATAACATGGCATTGCCATCCTATCTAGTCCAAGCCTTTCACTTGGATATTCCAAACATGATTTTCACCTTTGCTGAACTCTCTTCTCATACACTGATACCTGTTAACCTGCAGTGGCTGATGAATCCTTATTTAGCCAGTTGAGATATTAAGAGAGAACTTTAAAATAGGAACGCACACTTTAAAAAAGAAAAAAAAAGAAAAGAAGAAAAAAAAAAAAAAAAAAAAAAAAAAAAAAAAAAGAGAGAAAAAGGTGCTTTAGAACCACATTTTCAGGATTTTTTAGAAGTCAGACCTACAAAAAACAGTGAGCTAACAGAGGAAGAGAGATCCCTTTGAATAGATTAATTCCATGTCACAGTGTGTGTTTTCTCAAACAATAAACCAAGCTGAGCCTCTTGCAGATTAACATCATTGTGGACGAGCCCATTCCCAAAATACAGTGCTAATTAATGTAAGGCTACTCAGCAGGACTTGCAAGCCAGCAGCAGCAGTGTCCTTGAATAAGCCAAGTACTAGTCTCTGATCTTTCAAAAATGTAATTCTGTCTTTTGTTAAAAAAGATGCACTTTACCCAGGATGATGCTAAACCATCAGGAAGGAACCATTCCTTAATGGGGAGTCTGAGGCATACTGGATTTCCTCTCCAGTGGTGTATGCATATTATCAGTTTCTTTATTCCTAAAAGAGACAGAGCTGTGGTTTGATGGTTGTTATAATAGAAGTTAGTTCTTGCTCTCTGAGCAACCATGAGCATTACAGAGTTGTAAGAATAGGTGTAAGTCACAGGAGCACAACCCTCTTTGCCCTTGACAAGAGCATATTTATATAAAAAAATAGAAGCATAATTCACATTTTCTGCTGCAATTGAAAATGTGATCATAGTCATCAGTGTTTCTCACAGTCATAAAAGATAGAAAGCTTGGGCATGAAATTAATACTTTTTAATATCAGCAGAGCTAGTTCACTTTGTGTTACTTGAAAATTGCATACTTGTTTGAAGGTATTGTTTTCCCCCAGAACTTAAATTTTCCAGTATTCAGAGACTGAATTTATCAAAGCTTTGTTAAAAAAAAATTGCCATTATTAAGACCTTTTCTCTCTTCCTTTGTGTAGGCCACTTTTCAGTGCAATTTGTGGAGCACTAGTAACAAGCAGCATGTATTAGCTGGGAAGGAATGAGACACTTCTTGTAAGGTCAGGAATTGTGGCACCTTCCTCCAAGTTTCGTAAGCCTGAATTCAAGAGTTAAAACTTACAAACATCCAGATTTTGGCCTCTAAAATGGTCACCTGTGATATTCCACAGCAGCTGCATTGTATGGAGCAGGGAGATAACAGGATTGCAGCCTTTTAGGATCACGGGACTTGCTGCTAATCCATCCATACCAAAATCCAATTTAGGTCTCTGAGTAAAAAACAGACACCTTCTATCACAGATGTATCTATTGCTTATGAAGTTTCTTTCTTTTCTAAGGAGAAGCAGGAGACTTTTCATATTTATGCATGAAGAAATCTGCTGCCTTGCTAGAGCTGGGGAAAAAGAATGGAGAGACATAACTGAGATGAAAAACAGTCTAGATAAAACCATGTGCACATCTTAGGTAAAGGAAGCGCTTTCATTGTGGAAAGCATAATGATAAGGGCTTTCTAGAACCTGGATCCTCTGACATCTGAAGAACCATTGCCATTTGCAGTAGGTAATGAGGATCCAAAGAGACAAGCTCCTAAGATCCCATCAGTGGGATCCTTGCTTGATAGAAGTAAAATAGTAACACCTGATCCAGTTGGAGAACCTTTTTTATGTGTACCAACAATATTGAAGCCTACATTTCTTCCTGAATATCAGCACTTACCTTGCATTTTCATGAACAACAACTACTGATTGTTGTTACCGTGTTGTCCTCTTGACTGGAAAAAAGATGCTGTGTCTAACACATCTAAAGCAGGTAAGGTGAATCGTATAGGCTTCATACTTCTGCCTCTCTATCATGGGAGAATCACTTGCCCTCTGCTGTAAAAGGGCAGCTTGTTTATTTCCCTTTCTCTATTTTCACTGAAATTTTACTTCAGTTTTTCTGTCCATTCAGGTCAGTTCCAGGATCAATAAGGCTTATTATTAGAAGATCCAAGATCAGTGGGGAAAGCTATTATTAGAAGTGTTATAGAAAAGGAAGCAATAAAGGAGCCTGGGAAGAAGAGATAATGATAGTGTTACTTAACCACTGACATTATGAAACTTACTGTCAGATGGCAGATTAAGATGCAAGTTGAGCTTTTATTGCTCTACATCTTTTTTACGTCAAAGGGTGAGGAAATAAACTGGTTCTTTTGTGTGTAGGACTATGCAGGGTTGTGTGTAGCATGAAGGCAGTCCTCCACCTTTGGTGTCCCAAGAAGGGGATGCAGTAGCTCTTTTGGTAGGAATAGGGCCTTCATCCTGTTGGATTCTTTTCTTCATCAAGTTGATTTCCTTTTGAGAAAAGGGATTTATTTATTTGTTTATTTATTTACTGTGGCAGATAAGCCATTGATAGACAGACCTCTTCCTGGGCTCTTTCTTTACAAGATTTGGGTCTGCTACAATTCCACAACTGAAAGGTTCAGAGAAACACAAGAAAAATTAATTTACAAAAGCTGGAGGAAAGGAATGGAAACTTTTTGGGAAGGCCTTTCCTATTAGGATTGCAGGAGCTCATTGCCACAAGAGGGTGCTTGCAAGCTCATCACTTGCAGTGCCTCCTCAGAGAACTCTATGGTGAAAATGCACTGAGGCCTTTAAAATGTTTATAGAAGAAACAGATTAGCTCTGATGAGATATTATGACAGAATAGAAGGCTGTACATTTATCTTATAGCCAGAGTCAAAATGAAATTTATTGCTTACAAAGACTTTGTGAGTCATCCCTTTTGGATAGTTCTTCTGAAAAAACCTGTGCATTCAAACACTCCATTTAGCCTCTTGCAACAGATCTAAGCTACGGTCAGCCTGTGTCTGACAGACCATAACAGAAAGAAAAATTTATCTATTAAAGAGATAGAGAGGAGCTGAATCATATGCCTGAAAGCCAAAGAGAGCACTTTCAGACAGTTATGTCAGTGCACAAAATGCATTCCACATTGCTTCTGAATGCACTACAAAATATGTTTTTAAAATGCCACAAGCTCTCCTTTTTATCCTAAATGTGTATGAATATATTTAGGCACCAGGAGAGAAGGTAATAGCAGTGTCTGTCAGACCCAAGATTTGCAGTTCAACTCTGAACAGGTTTCTGAATGTTCTTAAAAAAGTACAGGATACCAGTCCCATCAGGCTTTGGTTATGCTGTTAGATGACCCACCTTTGACTATTGTTTTTTTAGCTCTTAGGGGTTTTGCCTTCAGAAAAAAAAAATTAAACAAAATCCTTCAGTTATATAACTGATAGGAAGACTATTACTGTAACATTGGATTGTGAAGTAATCTGGCAATTGAGAGATCCTACAAGATGTTTTCTATATAGTTATTTTCAAAAGAGGTATATTTTGAGCCTTATTACAAAATCCCTTTCATTCAGGGGTTCTCAAACCCACTGCAGCTTTGTGCAGCAATGGCCTGGAGCAGCAGGTTCTCCCAGCCCCAGATGTTCACAGGGGGAAGGAGTCAGCACTTCGCTGCTCTTCACTCTTCCAGATCCATTTAAGGATCTGAAAATACTTAATCCTTGTTCATAGGATGGTTTAAAGCCCTTGGAAGCTTTTCTGATGATTGCATAGCAAGCCAGTGGAAGGCAGAGAAATGAAAACAAAATCATCTCACCATTCTGTGGAGCAGGATCCTGACATAGGTTGGAGTCCATCACACGGCCTCCCCAGCCCTCAGCAGTTCATGGTTTGGGTGGCTAATGTTTAAAGCACCTTAAGATGCAGGCACAGGATTTGAAGTAGAAATGCCTTCAGGGTTTACATCAGAATCCCCCCATTAAAGTTCAGTACATAATTTACATGGTTTTCTGATGTCACGAATCTTGTTTGTTTTATAAATGTCTCCCTTATTTTAGAACCAGTGACCTGTGCCTAGCACAGATATAAAAAAAAAGGCATAGGAAAGAGGGATGTATTAATTTGGCTGCTGTGTATCATTTGTTATTACTGTCAATACTACCAAAACTTAGCACTAGCATTTGAGAGTATTAACACTGATTAGTATAGTCTATAAGAACAGGAAAGCGAGGATTAGTAAGGCTGCCTTATTTCTCAGGGTTCATCACTATTTAGTAATTGTACTTAACATGGCAATATAAATAAACTGGAAAATGTGAACTGTAGCCTGATAAAAATTGTGTTATTTCCCCTGCTATCTACCCAAAGTATTTTCTGTCCTTTACAGCCTGGCACCCCATAAACAGAAACGCAGAGCCCATGTCTGAAGATGGAACATGGACTGATTTACCATGTTATCAAAACCAGAGATAACTTCTTTTTAATGTATGGATCATAGCAATAAGTTCCACTAGGCTATCTGATGGTTCATTTTAAGGATGTGTTATTTTCATGAAACAGTATTTCCTTATATATTCCTTTTCTAAAATCATACCTTGTTTACTTCTGTTGTGACCAGGGATCTCACATACATTGCAAAGCTTAATTTTGGACAACATCAAATGTCACTTCTCTTTTCAGAAAAACAATTCCAATTTCCTCTATGTCCAAAGAAACTTCTTCATTCTGGATATTGCTTTGTTCCATAACATATATATATATATACACACACTTCAGTGGAATCCCATTGAATTTCCTAACTCAAGTGCCTCAACTTTAAAAGATACCTGATTTAGTTGTAGCTGCTACTAGCTCTTGTTCACATCTTCAGGTCTTCAGTTCTTTGTGTCAAGCTGAGGTTCAGAAAGGAAAGAAGAAGAAAAGGTTTTTCAACTCATCACACAAGTCTGGTTGCTACTGTTTGAAGGTATAATCATGAAGTGTTATCCTAACTTGTAGCAGAACATCTGGCAATGCAGCCCAGGGCTCCTGCAACTCAACTGAGATGTTAACTTGCAGGTTTTTGCAGGGCTGTTGCCACTGCCAGATGTAATCCTGAGTGCACTCCAGTGCTGACCTCCTTCTTTGTTGTGTAATGCAAGCTTTTGCAGGCACAGTAAAATGAACTTTCCTGGGCCTATTTTTAGAGGTGATCATGGAGATTTGGATTAGAATAGATTAAGTTAAGTCTGCTGCAGAGATGATACATACACCAAGCTATACCTTTACTTAAAGACATGTGGCCTGACTGATACAAGAGGTGTTTATGAAACAAGTGAAGTTGAACAAATCCCACGAAATGGAGGGGGGGGAAATGGTGGGTATCTATGCATTGGCCCATGTTTTCAGCTAGTGGAGTGCAATTCACACTGGGAAATGAATCCGTGAGCACTCTCAAGGCTGTGAAGTGAAAGTGGCAATTTTGTGCCTTCAGCATTCAGGCACTGTAAGCTTTCTTCTGGATACAAGATTGTGCTTCAGGCTACTGTGTTCCTCTGCTCCAACCCTGCTTGAATACTCTTTTACACTTTTCTCATCACTTTCCTTGGATAATCCTCACCCTTCTTCCCCTCCAGGCATAGGGATTTTTGTCTAATCAACAGTGGGACAAAATTCACTTAAATTTCCAGCTCCTTTTTTGTTGCTTTCCCAATATATTTTTGTATGTGACTAAGCTGTTAGAGCCCTTTCTCTAAAAGGTCAGGCTAAATTATTTTGTGCAGATAATATTAAAGCTTATGTGCTTGATGGATTTCTGTAGCATATAAACACCACTTCTCATGGGACTGATGACCTGAATAATTACCTCATCTCAGTCACTGTTGATCTAATCAGCTGAACCAATTATAATATGTGCTCAATCCATTTGCAAAAGTTTCTCAGATTGCTTTATGCAGTTTTGTGTTTTATACACAAAATAGTATATAGCAAATAGTGATGCTTAGTGCTATTTTTTTCTCTTTTTCAATATGATGCAAATTTGAAATCTCTGTTCACCCAACTTTCACGGGGTTGCATCATTTTTAGTGGAGATCAGAATTTCCTTCCAATAATTTTTGGAGATTTATTTTTAATTACTTGACCTGATTTTTTTTTCTTTTTTGTGAATTATGTTATAATGAGTGATAGTTATATATAGTTCTATTATACTAATGAGTAACCTGTAACACATATTACTAAGTATATGAATTATTATTTTAGTAAACCAAAAGGAAAAAGTTTAAACACAACTTAGTATTCCTTTATATTTGATATTCTTCCACTTCTAGTACTCATAATATTCTTTGTGTAATGTGCCTTTAGCTTATACATAATTTGCATACTTGTCCCTGCATGTGATTATGAATTAAAATTAATTATTATCTAATTTAAATCAATTACGTGCAGTTTTAACCATTGCTATTAAACTAACCATGCAGAAGTGTCATTAATACTTCCAGATGCATGCAAGGCAAACTGGACAGTTATTTGTCACCATGCTTATGAAAAGAAATAGATAATGTCAACTTAGTATTTTGACAAACACATTTTTGCCTGGATAATAGGCAAAATGCTATAATAAGCTCTTTTCATTCTCAGCATCTTGATGGAAAATAAGTTGCCTGAAGATATTTTCTTAAAAGCAAGAATAATTGCATGCTATATGTGATTTCCTCTGCTGTTCAGCTTGAGTTCATTATTGATCCTCTAGTATTTCTTGTGATCTCTATTATCTGTAATGAGATGGTATACAAATAGCCTTACATCTGTAATTTTGCCATAACATCTGATTTATAAAGTCATCTCCTGAGATATCTATGATCTGACTTAAGCAGACATATTGTGATGCCATTAGCCAACACTGCTGAGCAAAGCAGAAAGTTTTTTTTGTAGTGGCAGCAGTCTTACATGAAATCGAAAGGATTTAAGGCACACAAATAAATATCAGTTTAAAGAGAATCAAAACTTTCCCAATATTGTTTTATTCAATTTCAAACATGCGAATTTCAAGCCTATGCTTTTGTAGGAAATTTTAATAAAACGTTTTTACTCTGATTGTGGAAGAGTACTACGGTGAAACTAAAAATTCACAACAGTGCTCAAGGAACGTGTTGCAACATCTGATTAACTTCAGGTAGTACCATGTGTGAAATGTCCATTTATGGACTCTGGGATGAAATTAAGAAAATTAGTTTTACTTTATTTAGAATATATGGAAAATAAGTAATTTATCGCAGGCTGTCCGTTTTGTCATATATTCTAAGCAAAGTATTGTTAATTTTGCTCTGTTACTTCAAAGCAAAGGAGGATCTTTCAAAACCTTGCTAGTTACATAAAAATAAGTCATGTCATATACTATAGAAGGACAGTGGGAAAGCTTTGTTTAAATGTTAGGTATTCCAGGGAAGAAAGACAGATCCCTCAATACCTGACAGTATTAAGGCTTCGACTTGGAAAAAAACCTGTTATTCAGCTGAATTTCAACCCCCAGCTGTTATGGGAAAATGGACAGTAAATGTTAGTGTAGCTGATGTGATGGATGACTCCTGCTTTCTTGCTTGTCACACAGATTCTGTGTGCAATATTTGAAAAATGACACAGGATCTGTTGCAAACCTCAGAGAAGCCAAGCAGCCCCTGTCTCCTGTAATGAAGAAATCCCTTTTCTTTTCCTGTAGTCCAAAGGCATTAATATAATTTCATGTTTTAGGTCTGCTCAGAGGATCAAAGCAGATTTTTTTTTTTTTTGCTTGTTCTGTTTCATTGAACTGGGAGAATGATGGGCAGCAACCTCAGTCACTTTTTGGGAGAGAGAAATTCCTAGCTAAAACAGTCCTTGAAAAGCAGAGATACTGTGCTTGCATGCTGTGGACATATGTACAGTTATTTCTTCTAATAATTCATTATTATAATAATATATTAATGGGAATACCTTGAGTTTTTACTATTCTTTTAAATAAGTGTGGTTGAGGGGTTATGAAAGTGAATAGAGGGAAAAGGAGGCTGTTGAAGGAGAAAGGTTGAAGTCTTAGGGAAAGGACATGCTTTTAGGAATTGCCAATCTTTCTTCTTTTAAACCTTTCACATGTAGTGAATATGCCTGAGAACTGATCTTATTGACAATATAATAGTAAGATTCCATTTTTAATTATTTTTTTCCACCATACACTGACCACTTGATAATTGCACCATGACCCTTCATATGAGGAAAAGAATATTTGATACCTCTGTAGAACATCACTGAGACAAAATGTCATCCTTTTTCTGAGGATAACCAGGTTACTTAGGTTAAGAATTTTCCAGCTAAAATAGCTTATCCTGCTTTATTCTTGTATTTTAAAAAGTAGTAAGCACACCACTGTATTTTCTTGCAGACTGCTTTACTGATTCCTTCAAAAGGCATTTTGCTGAAAGCAGTTTGGTGTCAGTTTTATTTATTAATTGAGATTGTTGAAAGAGTTTATAATATATCATGTCTGTGGACATTAGTGTTTATTGGGATATGAAGTTTAAGATTCCAGCCTAGTAACTCATGTTGAAACTGACAGATTGATTGATTAATTTTGTGTCTTGGCTGATCTGCTTGTACCAACTTTCAGCAGAATGTAGACAGGGCCAGAAATGAATGCAAAGAGAAAAAAAGAAAAAAAGGAAAAAAATAAAAGCAACCCAAACCCAGAAATTATCATGGTATCATTGAACAAGGATTTGGGGGATAACTGTCAAATCCAGGGGTGTATTGAAATTCTCATTCTAAAGCTACAGCCTCCTGCACCTCATTTCTATATCTGACGTATTCCCAAGTGTTATGGAAAGGAAAGAAGCCCTTCAGACAGAGAGAGCTCTGTTTCACCCACCTCCCTAGAAAACATGTAACCAGTGGGGGCAAACAAAGAGCTCATTTTCCTTCTCCCCCAGGGGGTTCTGGGCACCCTCCTTTGAACACCAGCTTCTCACACTCCTGTCTGACTCACTTCAGATTTATGTAAGTGTCCTACAAGAATGATTTTTCCGTGCTAGTGCACCAAGAAATCCCTCAGAAAGACCTTGCTTTCCATTGCCTTTCCTTATCCCTAAGCAAACAGTCTTTGATAGCATCTTTGGACAATAAAATTCAGAAAATGTTGACACCTGAGTAATCCCTCTGATTTGTAAACTTAGAGCAGTCAATGAGTTTGGTTGATTTTGATAACATTTGTGTCTCTTTATCTGCTGAAATCAGAATGCCAGTGTGCATCATCTGATGAGGGTACTCACTAAAAGTAAGACAAATGTCCTTAAATACTCCAATGCAAAAGTCTCTCACTGAAAAAGAGCTAGTGTTTGTTGTTTGTTTTTGTTTGTTTTACTAATTTAAAGTTTGTTTTTATTTTATGGAGAGAAAAAAGAGAGTACATTTTAAAAGAATTTTGGAAATATTTTTAGAGCACAATAATGTCCTGTGAAAATGTCCTGTGAAAATATCCTTCAGAAATTGAATGAAAAGTTTTTCCCATTAGAGATGTTAACTACTTTGATTTATTCTTACGCTCTTTTGAAGATACCACTCTCTTCAAAAATGACAAGTATTTCAGTGAACAATAAGATGCCTTTTTTATTATCAAGAATTTTAGGCCTCCAAACTGTTGAATACTTATTTTTCTTCTGTCATTAGTAACTGACATTTTACTGAATGACTGCGTAAAAGGATCAAGGGTTGGACTTGATGATCTCAGAGGTCCCTTCCAACCTGGCTGATTCTATCATTCTATGATTATATAATGTTTTAAATCTTCAGAGGTCTTGGAGTTGTAAAACCCCCATTCTGAACAGCAGGTAAAAAGTGAAATATTATTAAAGAACTAAAATAATGCTCAAGTCCTTACCAAGTAGACACTGACACTTTTTTTTTGAAAGCTAAGAGTGATTAGATTGTAGTAAAACTGGGATTAATCTCAGCAATCCCACCAGGAGAGTACATATGTTTTAGTGAGTATTATTTCAGGACTAATATGTGTAAATATATATAACCTTAAGCAGAATCCTTTGTAGAATTTCAATAGAATGGTTTGAAGTATTACAGAGTCTTCTCAAGTAAATGGAAGTGTTATTTATAAGAGTGGTGAGTGTTGCTTCATACTGAGGACAACAGTGAATCGAGAATGAAAGAAATGAAGAGTAATAATTTTATCAAAAGATGTAATTGAGAAATACCCTTCAGAGACTCTGAGCATCCCAAAGAGTTGGCATTGCCTCTGTATCTTAATGAAGCTATTTGTCACCTAAACCAAAAGGACTATAGGCAATAGCAATGCAGGTAGACTCTGAAGTATTGACTAGCTGGTTATAAAGACATTAAATAAGAAGCCATAGATGTTGTCATTTGGCAAATATCTGTCTCATCAGTGTCCATAATAAAAGAAATAAAGAGAATGTTTAGGGAAGGATTGCTTAAAAAAAACTTACGGAGGAGCCAGGGTGTGCCATTCAGTTTTCATAGCCAGGTTATCCCCCTTCCTAATCTTTTGTGGTTATGATCTTACATCGTGTCTATGTGAGCACGTTTTAGGCAGGTAGGGTTACAAGGGAGGTTGAGATTTGAGTCTCTGCCTTTATCTCTTCAAATTTCAGATACTGATGCTGAGCTCAGGAAAACCAAATCCCATGTTGGTGGTGCAGAGGGAGCACAGGGAGCACTGATTTTTCTATACCTGCCATCCCCTACACCCATCACCTCCATGCAGATGAACACTGGGCTGCCTGAGTAATCCCAAAGACTGGAGATAATGTCTTTAATCCTAGTGGCCAAATGAGCAGCCAGGATTAAGTACTGTTGTTCCATTTAATTAATGACCAGTGTATTTTGCTGTATTTTAGAGAAGCTGTCAGTTTGCCTCTGTGGGGTGAAACATCAGCTGGGTACCACACGGACTTGTAAGGTTTACTACCTGGCATGGCTTCCTCCTGGAAGTTTTACAGCTTCCAGCTGTCATAAAGTACCTTAAACAGGAACTCTAAAAGTAATTTTATTTTTATTTATTATTATAAAGAAGATCTAGTTCTAATGGGAAACCTGAAGTATTCACAGAAAGCAACTGGCAAACACAACTCCTGCCTACCGCTTCCCTTTCAGAGAACAAGGAGCTGTTTTTCAGAGAATTAATATTCAGAGCAGGTCCAATTCATCTTACCTGCTGGGTTCATTTTATTATGTAATAAAATCGATTTATTCTCATTTGAATGTAGACTATATAGCTCTATAAGCACAAGCCATTTATAAACAGTTACTTTCCAAGTAGCATAATATAATACCTGGTCTCTTAGGTGTTTCTGAGGAACACCAAATGTTCCTTGCCAACGGGCAGAGATAAAAAGCAGTGTTTTGTACTTGAACATTTCACCTGGAGCTAATCACTAGTTATGCTGATATCTTATCAGTTCTTCAGTCTGATAATATAAAACAAAAATTTAAAAGCAGACAAATATGTTTTCTTGGTGAACTTTTATGAGTCTGGTAAACCTAACACCCTCTTTATATTTTACTTACAGAATGGTCTTATTGTTGCCTGCTACTACGGGTATGTGGATATTGTAATAGCCTTAGCACAATGCCCTCACCTTGATGTGAACTGGCAGGACAATGAAGGGAACACGGCTCTCATTACAGCTGCACAGGCAGGTAAGGCTCTTTGTTTCACCTCTTACATACTGGGTTTTAGGAGGAGTGTGTATTGCAGTTATTATTTTTATGTTTTTTTCAAAGCTCTAAAAGAAATAAGCCTCCTTAGCATAATCCTGGCCAAGCCCACTCTCAAGTAAGTTTGTCATGATGTTGTTTGAACTAATTAAGATACAGTAATATTTATCCAGTGGATTAAGACAGAAAAAGATATACATTCCTAGCAGATGCCATTAACTATTTTAACTTAAAAATAAGAAAACTTTGCCTCAGGCGTGCAATACTATACTGCTTTGTCCCTTTGTGCTTATTTTCTTATGTTTGCTCTGGCAAGCTACCACTCAACACTGCAGTCATGTAATGTGCAATATTAGTGCTGTTAGCATCTCCTCTCACATACTTGTTGCACCTACCTCAGTGGGTGTGTAGTAATTGCTGACTGTAGCAAATGTCTAATGATAAAGAAATATTTTAGATGCTAAGATGTTCTTCAGCCACTCTGTAGTTAAGACCGGAAAAACCCTATTTCAAAGTCTTACAGAATCACTGAATCACAGAATATTAGGGATTGGAATGGACCTCTGGAGATCATTTACTCCATCTGCACTGCCAGAGCAGGTTCACCTAGAGTAGGTTGCACACAATGGCATCCAGGCAGATTTCGGATGTTTCCAGAGATGGAGACTGCCACTCCTCTGGGCAGCCTGTTCCAGTGCTCTGCTACCCTCAAAGTAAAGAAGTTCCTCCTCATACTTAGCTAGAACTTCCTATGTTCAAATTTGTGCCCATTACTTCTTGTTCTGTCAGTGGGCATCACTGAAAAAAGAATGGCCCCATACTCCTGCCACTCACCCCTTAAGTATTTGTAAGCATTTACAAGATTCCCTCTCAGTCTTCTCCAGACTAAAAAGACCCAAGTCCCTGAGCTTTTCCTCATAAGAGAGATGTTCTACTCCTGTAGTCATCTTTGTAGCTCTTTGCTTTACCCTCTGCAGCAGTTCCCTGTCCTTCTTGAACTGGGGAGCCTAGAACTGGACACAGAACTCCAGATGCAGCCTCACCAGGGCAGAGTACGGGGGCAGGACAACCTCCCTCAACCTGCTTGCCACAGTCTTCTTGATGCATCCCAGGATGCCATTGACCTTCTTGGCCACAATAGCACTCCAGGTTTACTGGAATGGCAATGGCAACCAGGACTCATAGGTTTATTTCCACAGAGCTGCTTTCTAGCAGGGCAGTCCCTAATCTGTACATGGGGTTATTCCTCCCTAGGTGCATGTTCCTACACTTACCTTTGTTGAACCTCATGCAGTTTGTCTCTGTCCAGCTCTCCAGCCTGTCCAGATCACACTGGATGGCAGCACAGTCCTCTGGTCTGTCAACCACCCCTCCTTTTTTTGTGTCATCAGCAAACTTGCTGAGGGTATGCTCTATCCTTTTGACCAGGTCATTGACAAATATATCAAACAGGACTGGACCCAGTACTGACCCATAGGAAACACTATTCGCTACAGATCTCCACCTAGGCTCTGTGCTGCTAATCGGCAGGATTTAGTGTTTCCCAATGCTGCTTTTATGATTCACTGATTATGCTGAAATTGATCACGTTAATCTTGATGCAGACTGGGGTGAGAGCAGAGTTTATCCCCAGGTTTACTTTTATCCCACCTAGCACAGTAATATTCAGTGAACAAGTGTAACAGATTACGTAAGTGTAAGACATGATCCTCAAATAATTACTAGTTTCAAGTGCACAGTTAAAAAGCAACCAGTCAATTATTTCTGCTAAAAGTGAAACAGTGTCCTTTAACCTTTAAGGGAGTTTGTAGTGTAAAAAGAATACTAAAGCATGTAAATCAGGAAAAATTCTACTAAGGAGGCTATCACTTTGTAGTCTAAAATCTATTCCAATGGTTGCCTGGCTCTGCATCTATGGTTGTCTTTGCATCCCTCAAACTTGCTCCTCAAAGACAGGAACTTTACAGGGAAATGCACACCTGGTCTTTATCATCTCTTCTCACTGATGAACATGGGATGTTCATGGGCCATGATATTCCCTCTCAGACCCTGGCTGTCTCAGAGAAACCGATTTCTATCAGGCAACATCAGTGGACTTCACAAGGCATGCCTAAAGACAGTTACGTTTTGATGTTAATTTAGTAATATTGCTATTAGTTATTTCCAGGCAGAACTAAACTTTGCTTTGTGTTTTACCAAAAAGTGAACTCTGCTACATAAGTCACTGAAAGAATTGTAACCACAGTAGTCGTTCATAGCACAGTGATGAGTATAGTAGTTTTCCAGAGAAAGGGGAGAAGACTCCAAAAGTGTAACCTACATTAATTACTCTGTCCTAACACAAGTTTGGATGGAAAAGGTTTAATGCTGACTCCTTCTTGACCTTTATAACTCGTGATAATGAGCTCAGAGTTAATGCAGAGGGCTGACATTGACATTGAGTCTCTGCCAGTGCTTGCTATTGATCCCCAAAGCAACTGGAAACTACTGTAGTCAGCAGAAGCTTAGACAAACTCTTAACAACTTGGATGTTTTCCCCTGCCTACGATAATCCTGAGCTACAGTGTTGACACCAGTTGTTTAATTCATTATTACAAGATACTGCTCCAGTGCTAATAGAGATTACTCTGAGGTTAACGTTGCAACCAGAGGAGCTACAGTGCAATAGATGCTGCTTAATTGTTGCTGAATCTTAAGTAGTAACACTGAGCAGTCTGTTGCAGAGAACTGAAAGAAAAGCTTATGCAATATTTCCTGTAGTGGAGGATTTATGGTTGTGGGGTTTTCTGTGGTTTTTTTGTTTGGTTGGGGGTTTTTGGTTTTTTTTGTTTGGCTGTTTTTTTGGGGGGGGCTTATTTGTTTGTTTGGGTTTGTTTTGTTTTGTTTTGTTTTTAACTTTTGGCTATGAAAATGATAGTATTTTTGCAAAATAAATTATGAGAAATCTCTGTTACTTACACCAGAAGTATGAGTTTTCCCATAGAAATTCTAATAGCAAGTCCACATTATTTCAGTTAATTGTAAGGTGATATCAAAAGCTTTCAGAAAGTGCTGCTGGTTTTGTTATGAGCCACTGGTGGAGTTACTACATATGGCCAGGCCCTGAAGAGGAGCTGGATGGGAAAGAGGCTTTCCCATCCATTCTGAGGAATCATTTCAGAGGCTGCACCTGTAACACAAGGTACAGAATGAAAGGAGATGACAGGGAGGCCTCTTCACTTTTGCTGAAGAAGTTAAAAATCCACAGTTGCCTATGCTATTTCATGACTGCCCAGAAACAATGCTTAAATCTGAGCATCAGATTGAATTAAACAGCATTAAAGACCAGCTAGAGTCTCAGAAGATAAGTTAATTCAGTTTTTCAGATTGCTTTTGATAATTTAAAATCCTCATCCTTAAAATAAAGTATCTAAAGCTGAATATTTTTACATGGGCTGACCTGAGAAAGATAGCCTGGAAGGATCAGTGAAAAGCAGGATTTTCTTAACAAGCTTATTAGTATAGTAAAATAACCATGAAGTGCTCTGCTTGGGGTGCAGATTTCAGGTTTGAAAGTTGGTCTGTTCATTTGCTTTCTCAATATGGGATCATAGGTTATCTCAGTTTCTGCATATTAAGAGAGACATAAGGATGCAGACATTAAGCATCCAGAGGATGAAAGGTTCTGGGTGTATTCTGTTCTACCTATCTGTCAGAAAGCATTCACCACCCACAGACCAAACATTGGATTTTTGCAGGTACAATTTGAAATTGTGATGTTACACGACAGAGCATTTCTTCACTATGCAGCTCATCCTTCTGCCCGTATTACATAGATTATTAGGTAATATTGTCATCATTATATGCATTTCCTCTGTGGCTGCAACGAAATGAATTAAGCTATTACAGACATCTGTACTGATCTCTAAATGTGGCTCACAGGGAGAGGAAGTGTGCCATTAGCATGCCAGTTCTGGTAAAACATACATCTGGAGTTCAAACAGCAAGAACCTAATACGAATTCAGTATCACCAAGCTGGCTGAGGCCAGGCCAATTTATTTTAGAGCTGCATAGAGCTTTCACAGCAGACTTTAAATCACAGAAAATTCACCTGGTTTACAATTTAGATGCATACTTCTAGCTCACACAGGCACGGGAGAACTGAAACAAACTTTATGGCCTTAAATCAGAGGTGTATGACAGGGTTTTGAACAAAAAAGCTCTGTTTTCCTTTGAATTTGGTATCTGTTTGAACTAGAAATCTGAAGCAAGCCTCAGAGGACAGAAGCTCCTGCAGATTAAAACTGAAGTGGTTTTCAGGAATCCAAAAGACAAAAAACTTCTGAGAATCACAAACCTCTTTTTTTTCTTTTTTTTTTTTTTTTTTTCCCTTTCCTATTTAAGTGCTGGCATTTTTGCTGTCTCGTTTAGGCCCATCTGTAGATTTTTTACTAAGCAAGGTCTTTCAGGATTGACTGTTAGGATCATCCCAGATTTGCAAATATTTCTTACTGCAGCTATACTTTTGCCAAAAGGGAAGAATGTCTTCAGTAATGAAAAATTTTCCATCTTCTTATTTCTCCTTGTTTCAGTTCCTGTCTCTGGTACCTGTGGTCAAAAAAGCAATACTTCAGCTGTTCCAAAACCTCCATGAAGATGCACACTGTACATCAATGAGACAGAGCATGTCCTGCAAAACAATTTGGGCACAAAAATTCTCCCGGTAGCAACTGATACCTTGCTAAGATTTGATCTTATACCATAAAGTCAGGCAAGCTGAAGCCTCTGTATTGAGTAAGCAAGACTGAGTCACTTGATCCTGCTCTGAGCCCAATTCACTTTTGCTGTCTTCAGCTTCTTGCTGTTTGCTGTATCTTTATATTTCATTTGTATCATACTGCACAAGGTACAGGGACCTCCTTATTAGTTTTTCTCTGACTCTGGCGTTGCTAAGCTGATCTGAACTATCCTCCCACCAGTTCAGGTTTCAGGAGAGTTTCCAGTTATGCAGCAAGGTAGCAGAGTACAGGAAATTCTAGAAGATAAAAAGAACCACCTAGAAAACATCTAAAATGAATTAATAAAGATTTTCTTAACTTGCTTTCCAAAGTGAATGCAGTTGACACCAAAGTGACTGCTGATGAACTCTGCACCAGATATGACAGTACAGACTTTTAAAACTGTCCTGTATGCATTATAATCTGCTTCAGTAACATCTCTGGATGAATTTGAATGACATGCATCACAGAATATTCAGCTGGACTGCAGAGTGATATGAAAGAATATTTCTACAGCTCCTAGTAATTAAATTGTGATTGTTGCAGCTGCCTGACAGACTGCATTATTTTATAAAGCGTCAAAGCACCATAAAATGAATGACAAGTGATGGGAAAACCATTTTGAATGAGTCATAATGGAATTGGATACTTGTCTTGTTCTGATAGTCTAATTATGAAGACTTGATGTTTTAATTGGTCTTCCAACCATTCAGCTGTAGATGCTTTTGACTACTCAGTACGCCTTTGCTGACACCATTTTTCCTGGTGTATGAGCCACATGAAGGGCAAAATCTTCAAAAAGGGCTTTTAGAAACAGAACTCAAGTTATTTATGTTGCTAACAAAACTGAACATCAGTTCCATTTTCCTGTTACTAGAGGGCAGACAAGTGGCTTTACACTGTCAGGTGGGAAAATAAAAAGTGGAATTCTATGCAAAATATTTCTTTGTCTCATATCAGGCCTGTCACAGTTTGTTAGAATTATGGGCTGGAAGTACCACATGCAATCACTTTTTAATGAAGCACCATTATAGTAAGACTGGAATTTACTACAGGAGTGAAAAAGCTGAACCTTTGCAGTCATTCCCCTCAGGTGATGGGTTTTCCATCTGTAAGCTGAAAGAATTCCCTTTGCAGTGCTGCTCACTGAATCAAGAAACTGGCTCCTTGCAACCTCAGAGTGACCATCTCTGATTTCTTAGTATTCCCTTATCTTAAATTGACTTTTCAGAGACAAGAGCAACTTGAACAATGGTAGGAACCCAGGCTTCCTGGCTATTAGCCCAACACTGTGGTCAGAAGTCAGTGCCTCCTAACCTTAATGCCTGCAATGAGTGATACAAATAAGAGACATCTTATTAACTGCATTTTTCCTGTTATCAAACCTACAGGAGTAATTTTTGCTTTAACCTTGAGGCAGCGCCTGTATCCGTGACATATTTTCTCTGCTTTTTCATTTCCTTAAAGGGCACATAACCATTACAAATTACTTGTTGAACTACTTTCCTGGGCTCGATATTGAGAAGAGGAATGTGTTTGGATTCACAGCGCTGATGAAATCTGCGATGCAGGGCCGAACAGAATGCGTGAAAGCCTTGATGTTGGCAGGTATGCAGAATGCTTTGCTGCTACTTCGTCGTCATCTACCTGTAAATACTAGACAGTCATACACAAACACCGTGAAGAAAATTAGCTTTTGGGGTGTTAAATCTGAAAGGTATGTTGCAGCCTACCCTAGAAATGTGTGTAGCTTTAAAATAAGTCACAGGCAAGGCGGTGAAGCCGAGTGCTGCAGTTGCAGGAGTGCTGTTTGCCTGAGGAAACTCGTCCAGGATCTCTCCAAGAGCTCTCAGGGTGAGATTCATTGTCTCCAGGAGAGTTTGGGAAGTGTGATGTTGGATGTGGTGATCCTAGAGGTCTTGTCCAACTGTGACAACCTCAATGTCCTTCTTGTAGTGAGGGGCCCAGAACTGCACAGAGTACTCGAGGTGCAGCCTCACCAGTACCGGGGCACCACCACTTCCCTTCTCCTGCTGACCACACTTTTCTGATGCAGAAATAGTTTGCCTTGCCAGCTCCCATGATGGGCCTTTATCTTTCCTCATTTGACAGGTCCTCCAGTTCCAGCACCCTGTATCTATCATGCAGGGGCACATGGGAGGGTGAGGGAGGCCAAGAAGGGATTTGCCTGCAGCCCCAACCTGCTCGCATTCACTTCTGTCTCTTGGGTCCCTCCTTTTTCTTGGTGACTGGAGGGCAAGGGATCTCTGCTACTTATGGTACCTCCACCTGTTGCCTTTGCCTTCAGGTCAGAAGGGTGTTCCTCTACCAATCTATCTCCCTTTCGAATTCCCAAATACTCTTCAATTTCTCCCCTTCCTCTTTCAGTTCTACCACCAGACTGAGCAGATCATTTGCCTGGTCACATCATATACAGGTGTTGTCACTCCTTTCCTCTGGCAGGAGCTACAGATCTGTAAACAAGGAGTTAATGAAGTTCTTGACACAGCTGGGAGGCCCACAGAGGTGTTTTGCTACCAGCTTGGGGGGGGGAGGTTGTGATGGGCAAGAATATGTGATGGTGGTGGGATGACACCCAGACCTCCCCCTCTCCCTCCAGTTGTGGCAGGTCTTGGGGCAGAGAGTGAAGAGCTTCAGGCACCCTGGCTCTTGTCAGGAGAGTTAGATGTACAGTTCCTATCTCACAGGGACATTGTTGGGAACTTTGGTCACAGAGGGAATAACCTCTCTTTCTAACCCCTCTTCAGTTCTGAATTGGCTCTCCAGGCTTAGGGGCAACAGGTCTCCAGCAGGTCTGTATACACCAGAAGGAGGGAATCTTGGAACAGGGAGTAATCAGGTGCATCTCTGCCCACCTGCCTCTTTTCACCTGAGAACTTGTTTGTTCCTGTTAGCTTCTGACTGCAGTTGAATTTCCAGCCATATGAATTGCAAAGGTAAATGGGTCCTGGAGAGGAAACTCAGAAGGGCAAGTGGCATTAGGGCAACAACCTTGACAGAAGCACCACTTTCTAGCCCCAATGCTGTATGCTTTTATTATATTAAGTACTTTTATATTAATTAATACATAATAATTAGCATAGACTAGTATATGTTCTTCTATTACAGTTGCAGATCCTTGACACAAATTAAATATTATGGAAATGATAATAGATTGCACACGAACATTATTACTGTCTAGACCAAGAATCCTACAGGTCCATTTCATTGACAGAGGTCTTGAACACCTAGTTACCTTCAGTTGTTTGACTGTCATGTAAGTCTAACCCTAGAGTATTTTAAGTCACATGTATTTATCAAGCATAGTGAAATTACTTTCACTACTTTTTGTCATACTCAGTTTCTAGATGTTGATACGATACAGAAAATATTTGGATGCTGTGGAAACCAGCATGTTTTTTTCTGCAGGGTACTGTAGCTCCTTGTACTGGAATCAAGGCTTTGGAATGAGATCATTAGTTTTGGAGTTAAATTTTTATGAAACAAAATTATAAAATTACTGTCACAGACACAGTACTTCCAGACACAGATGCACTTTTTGGACTAACACATACTTTATGTGGAAACTAGCTCAGAATTTTCCAGTGCCTGTTATAAATTATCACTTAAAATGGAACTTCAATCCCAAGACCTTATGACTTCTCATATTGACCTTACAGAAAATTGGCTTTCTATTGTTACCACTAGAGAGCTGATGGAAGCCTGTTCTTTCTGGTTTGGTCACTAGAAGCTATTTCATAATCTTTCCATCTTTGTAGATAAGTCAGCCCTTGTTATTCTACTTCTTGTCTAAAACGTGTTGATATCAAAGTTCACTATGAGGTTGCTGCTTCTGGCATCTCAACAGCCACCTTCTCGTTTTCCTGATTAGTAAGAAAAAAGAATACTGGGGAAAACAAACTCTTAGCCTGACAGAAAATGCCCTTGTCAGGCCTCAAGAGAAAGGTGTATCAGCCTGTTTGTGCATCAGAGGAAGTGAGTATATTATTGGCTAAAGAAGTGTAGAGTTAACACTTTATAAATTGCAGTTTATATACATGTTTTGGTAAGTTATTTTGAAGATCCTCACATTTTCAGCTCAAAATAGGGGCCACAAAGGAAATGCGGTAAATTGCCTGCACCCATTTTAATATCTGATTATTTTTAGCACTGTACTGCTTGGTGAAAAATAAGGAGGGAGGAAGCTGCTCATTCAGAATGTACTTAGATGTAGTTCAGGGTTGGAGGGATACTGAGTGAATACGGAAGAAGATGAGATAAATTCTATTAAAAGATTTAGTGAAAGAATCAATTTCACTAATATAACAGCAAAATTCTATGTTAAAATGTAAGACTGCATGGAAACAAAGGGGGAAGCACCCATAATCAGCCGTGGGTCCACTTGCCCACTCTGACTTTTGTACAGCTACAAAGCAGGTTTATGTCTTTAGCAGAGTGACATCCAGGAGGTTTTTAAACTCAGTATCTGTTTAGTGGCTTGGGTAAGACCTCTGCTGATGGGCACCTACTAATAACAGTGCAGGAGGTCAGTAAAGGCAAATAACTCACCTTCCTAGTTGCCTAAGCACGGGCTTAACACAGTCAGATGGGGTGGAGGTAATGGCAGTGTGTGACAGATGGCTGGAGCTGGATTGTGGAAGTGACTGCTCTTTCTGAAATTTGAGTTCCTGGAGGGTGGCCAAGGTCAATCACTACAAGATTAAGGCTCTCTGAGACACTCAGCCATCACGTTTGCTCTTTTCCAAGTGAATCTTTGGAGCGTGCGACTCGGCCGTGGGTGAGTACCCGGTGAGGAAGGGGGGAGCCCAGTCGCTGGTGGGCAGCTTGTCACAGGCTGCAGCACTGCCAGGGCTGAGCTGCTGCCAACATTCAGCCAGGCAGGCAGCCTGAGCTGGGGCACAGAAACCCCAGCTGTCACTCACCTATCAATCCCTGCTGTGACGTCCAGTGCAAACTTGGTGCTGCTTCATTAAAGTTGCTGGGAGTGGCTGTGGATCTGCAGAGCGGGCTTGAAACCCTGTGTATAGCACGGGTTGTTGACAGATGCCTGAGCTCTTTCATGCACTGCCTTTAAACTCGGGATGTCAGTTTTCCATCTCAAGGGACATTAAACCTTCTTACCCAAACAGGACGTTGATATTCCAGAGGGGCTTGTGTATGCAAATTAGTTGTGCTAAAAATGATCTTCAGGGCAATTTTTAGAGGAAAATCAAGGCATGTGGCAAATGAAGTTTTCCTAAAAGAGAATTGGTATCCTATACTTACACTGAAATGGCAATTGGTTCAAGAAGACTGCTATCCCATTTAAAAAGGGACATGACTATTCATGTCTCTCCCAGATGAAACGTTCTGCTGAGTGCCATGTTTGTTCAGAAATGTCTCCTGATTTGTACAGAAAATCAATACCACTAAAGTAAATCACACTTTAGAAGAGATTTTGTGATACAAGGTACAAACTCAGCATTGATTTCTGTTGAAAGATCAGGATTTCAGTACTCTGCAGTATTGTTTCCTGAGACAAAGTTTCTGAAACATCTAGGGACACATCCATCAGACAGCTGCAGGAGTGGGCTTCTTCTCAAAGGGAGAAGAACCAAAGCCGAGAGCAAGGTACACAGAGGCACTGGCCCCATCAGCAAAGGTGCTCCATGATGAAATGGAGGAGAGCTGGTGACAAGGAACAGGATCAGTCACTACTGCAGTGATTGCCAGGGAAATCCATGGTGACAATTTAAGACCACAGAGGCAAGGCAGGTCTGCTGTCAAACAGAAAATTAAGTCTGTGGGGAAGGGATTAGCAAGGCATGGGGCTGATCACTGGCACAGGCATAGCTGCTGCATAGCTCAGGCAAGGACCAGAGCTGAGTGTCTGAGCTTCATTGCAGCCCCCGCTCAAAACTGGGAGCCCCCAGTGAGCACTTTCTCAGACAGCTCCTTGTGCACAAGTCTGATCTGAGGCCTCACAGCTGCACCATATCAGACCTGTTGTGTCTTTTTCTTCAGAGAACAGCAAGCAGCTGCCTATACTTCTTGCTTGTTTACAAGCAGAGCCTACTGTTCATTGAAATCTATGGGAGAGATTTAGGGGTAAGAAGTTTGGGCAGGCTGGTTCAAAACAGGCTAGTGGAGCAGGTAGACATGTCTTTGTTCCTCACCTCAATGGTTTGCAGCTTCTGCAGTGGTTAATTTCTGATCAATTTCCCCATACTCTCGTTTTTTCTCTGTTTCTCTGCCATGGCAAAACATGCTTTGTGTGGAAGATTTTATTGTAGCCAATGCAAATGGCTTCCTGATTTCTGTTCCTGATATCTGGTTTCCGTAGTTGATAACTTGACAGTTTGAAAAGCTGTTATCAAGATAATCCACACAAAAGAATTAATTCATCATTATGTTCTCTTGCCTTTTACTCAGGTCTCAGTCTCTGCACATTTGCATCTTCCAAAGCTATGGGACAGAATTCTGTCTCTTTTTCCTGCCAGGGGAGGTTTAGATTAGGTGAAGAAAAAAATTCTTCACTGAAAGGGCTGCTAAACTTTGAAATAGGCTACCTAGGGAGGTGGTTAAATCACCATCCCTGGAGATATTTAGAAGATATTAAGATGTGATGCTTAGAAATGGTTTAGCACTGGACTGGTAGAGTTAGGTTAATGATGGGACTCAAGGATCTTAAAGGTCTTGTCCAACTGTGACAATTCTGTGATTTTTCTGTAGCAAAATCTGTGTAGGTCAATTTTGTGCTCACTGCTTGAAAATGGTGCTTCAGCTGTTAGAGAAGCCCTTCAAGAAATAAAATGTTGCAGCATGTTCACATCCCAAGAAACTCAGAAATCATCTACAGGATGATATGTGAACACCACAACTGAATGTTGAAGAGCTCATTTATATTGAAAGCAGGTGGGCAAAGTGCTCGTGCCTGTCCCAGAGAACATGCTGCAGATCTGCTTAACAAAGCTGACATTCTGGGATGTGTAAAGTTCCCTCTGAGATCAGTTGAAGTTTAAAGGCAGAATATAAAGAAAATGATTTGCAGATTAAGAATGTGGCTGCCTCAAACCAGAGGGTATTCAATCCTACTCATCCTGTCATTCATTCACCCACATAGCCATACTCTCTAAAATACTAAGATATGTGTCCTAACTGGTTTGTCCAGGGTCAGCTAAAGGGTGATGCAGAGGACATGACTGTCAGGTTCTTCTCATGTCTCCCAGATTCTTTTGATTGGCAGCAGCAGGCTAGGTTTTTTTGGCCAGATTTTTGTATCCGTTAGAGGTCACCAGCTATAATGTGGTGATCCTTTGCAACAAACTTGCTGACTTCAGCTTCCAAAACCACTCGTTCCTCATTGTTCTGCAGCAGTTCTTCCAGATTTGCTGTCTGTATTGATCTCCATCTGCCCTTTACAGTATCATGCCATCCTTCTTGACAAATGCCCACATTCTACCCCAATACCAAGCTGAGAGGGATTCCCTGTAGTTTTTGGGTTGCCAGGGAATGTGGCAGCATTAGATACAGTACTACAGCAGTTGTAAAGGATGCAATAGAATGGATTAGGATGCTTGCTCCTGTTACTCTCATATCTGTTCTTCAGGCAACCAGATGCCCTGGAGGAGAGGAGCATAACCTCACTTGAAAACAAAAGTGAAGAACAAGGTCAGAAGCCCATGTGAGAGGGCTTATAGGAACATGAAGAGATCAACAGGAAGGCAAAGCTGGAAAAGTATGCAGAAGAAAGGGTGGTGATGGGGACAGATGTGAGAACTGCATGGATGAAGATCAGAAATCAGGAATGGGAGGAGAATAGGCCAAAAGATAACATACATGACAAATCATTTCCATCCAGGACCTAATACTTCAAATGTCTTAGCCTCTGCTGTCTAGCATGTGCCCCAGTTGCCTCTTGCAGTTTGTCCAGTTGGTGATAATAACATGGTTTTGCTAATGACAACTTCTTCATTTCCTCAGAGGTTAATCTAAGGTAGATGAGACAAGGTTTTCTGGGTTCAGGCTGAAGGTCCAGCTTGCCCATTATCCACTTTTTGACATGTATGGGAACTGTCTTTATAGCTTATGACCTTTGTCACTATCTCAAGTTTCCCTAATATTCTTTCAGAAATAAGAGAACATGAACTGTTCACCTGCTGTTTTCTCTGTTTTGTCCCTGCCCCCCCATCCCCTCCCACACTCCCCCAACCTTATTGTCCCAGTATTTTTGAAAAGGTTTTCTAGAAATTATTTGTATTTTATTTGCTATTTTGGCCTCTAGTGACCGCTGAGTTGAAATTTTCATGGAACTTGTGATCATTACCCCTAGATCTCTCTTCTGAGTGGCAGCAAACAGTGCAAAGCCCATGATTCTGTGTGGGAAATTTTTTCTGTGTAGAGGACTGTTTCTCTCTGTATTTGTCACTTTTTTCTTACAAGCCCAAGGGAATGGATTTTTAAATGGCAGGGAACACCCAATGCAGTTGAAATTCATTAAATCATTAACATTGCTTTAAGAGAATGTCACATGTATGGCCTTTTTTTTTTTTTTTTTTTTTTTTAACTAAACAAGGAATGTCAGAAAACCTGATCTCTCCTTGCTGAATGTTCACTTTGACACAAATAGCATAGTGTGTTGTATGTGAGGTGTTCTTGCAAGAACCTGCCCGATTCAACAATGATCATAGCAGCCAAAGTGTGGGCAGTCTCATTAATTAACAGTACTTGTTTTGCTTTTCTTTGAGGTGCAAATGTTCACGCAACTGACCCAAGCCGTGGGCTGACTTCATGGGAATGGGCTTGTTTCACGGGAAGATCAGAGTCTGCCTTCATCATACAAAAGCTGATGGACAGGCCCTGCCCGGAACAATTCTGTGATCAATATAAACCAGAATGGCCAAAGATGAAGGAACTTCTTGCCAAAGCTGCGGAACCAAAAAGCTGTCTGCAGAGGATTTCTGAGTGTGTGAGGGCAGCTATCCCATTCCGGCCTTTCTACGGCCCGGAAAAAGACGGGGTCCTGGATCACATGGTGAAGGTGACAACAAGCTTGAGCAGTCCTTTCATTGCTGTGTCCTGCCGGACAGTGTGCCCGGGCAGCCCTCCTGCCGTGGGGAAACGCAGGCTGGCTGTGCAAGAAATCCTTAGGAAGCAGAGAGCTGAGGAGATCCGATCCCAGGACAAAGACCACTTCAGCAGCTACGAGAAGCTATTTCAGAACTCCAGAGTCACCCTGATCCCCAAGAAGAAGGACCGGCGAGCCAGCTTGCAGCCCATCAGCCTTGCAGTCTCCCAAGTGAACGTGATGGCCACTCGGAAAGCAAGCCTCTTGCCCCTCCACCTGCTCCGAAGGAGCAGTGTCAGGCCAGGATTTGTCATCCCCAGAGTCCGTGTCAGCAAGGCTCCTCCACCCACCTTCCAGCCAGAAAAGGCGAGGAGGAGCAGCGCCAAGGATGACCCCTACTTGCAGATTCCCAAATGGAGATACAAGGAGATAAAAGAGGAGCGGAAAAAGGCGGAGGAACAGGAGAAGAAGAAAGCAACAGAGGCTCAGAAGCAGGGGCAGGTGTCTCCTGCCAGAAGCAGGACCTGATTTAAAGGCAGTTGCTTGAAGGTTTTAGAACCAATAAGTCTTGTTATCTGAGCAAGATAACAGACTGCATGCCTTGCATGTGCCCACTGCTCACTGAGCCTGAATACTGAATAAAGGCCTTTAAGGTGCAGAAACAGGGCAAGGGCTATGCTACAGTGTGTCTGATGGAGCAGGAAGGTATTTTGTGGTGGAAGACTTAGTAAGCTTACCTGTCTGCTGTTGACAGGAAGTTCTAAGTGTGCAGTCCTTTTACAGGTTCCTTTTTTTTTTTTTTTTTTTCTTTTTTCTTTTCTTTTTTTTCCCAGTTCCAGGTGAATGACTGACAAACAGCTTGAAAATCATCAGGTGTGTGAAAGAATTCTGTTTTGGTTTTGGTCATTTTGTAATGGACAAAATTAAGAAGTTGTGCTTTTGACACTAGACATTCCTCTCTCTCCTTGCTTAGGCAGACGTATTGCAAGGTTTTATAGAAAGTTTAAAATCTACCACAGTGTTGGTGGGCAGTGAAAATCCAGGTCTACAATTGTTTTGAAAATACTAAGCACTTTATTTTAATTCCAGTAATCAGAGTTAAAGACTGGATAGGTATTAAACTGTACAGCTCTATACAACCTGTATGGATGCAGTTCCTAATGCTATTGTTTTTTATGTTGAATATAAAAAGAGCCACATATGAAAAAATTCTGTAGTTAAGGTATTCACATCCTCTGCAGTTTAAATCATGAGCAGGATCTTATTTCTTTGGAGCAACAGAGAAGCTGAGCCAATTTTTGAATGCCCCTGTCACCTAGGATTTGCCTCCCCCATTAGGTTTCCCGGTATCCACTATCTGTTGTCCCCTCTTTAGTCTCAGGGAATTTATTGTCATTGCATTTAACTGTGAAATAATAGAGATGGTGAGCCACAAGTGAGCTTTGTTTGAGGTTGATATTTTAAATTCCTGTGGGGAAAAAAAACCACACTGGGCTCATATAGCCAGGGCAGGATAATTATGCAGCTTGTGGAAGTTCAAGCAATTTTCCCAGGTATCAAGTCCAGCCATATGCTATGAACATCCAGTCAGAGATGCAGCACCATGCAGCTCAGAAACCGTGGCCAGATGTCATTGTAAGCTTTAGTAGTATGCCTCTGGGTGCCTGGAGAGGGCAGTGCCTCACTCCTCTTTCTCAACACTGGGAGAAACCTTTCCCTCGTACAGGAGTGTATCTCAAAGTGGGAGTTCCCACAGGTTGCTGTAAGTTGAAGGCTTACTTAGGGTTTTATTCCAGCAGCCAGTCTGAATGGCATGCCAAACCCTGGCTGTAAATCCGCTACTTACTGAAGACAGACCTCATTAAAAAAAAAAAAAACAAAACAGAGGTCGAACGCAAAGAGAAAGTCACACAGCATATGCTCAGGCTATGTTTTTCTCAGGCTTTGAAATGAAGTGTGTGTGTGCTCTCCCTGTGGTGTTGCTCTGCAGGAGCCCAGGCACATCCCAGCTGCTGTTGTCACCAGCTTCTCCCTGCAGTTAAAGAAAGGGAAAACCTTTCCATCCTCTGCTCCCACAGCACAAAGGCTGGCCACCATCTCACTGAACTTGTAATGAAACCCATGTCTGTCATGGGAGAAATAAATTCAGATGGTTGAAAACCAGTGCCCAGATTGGTATTGCTAGCTTGCATCTGCAGGGTCAGGGCTTGACAGAGGTTATGGTAGACACATGAAACAAGGATTTTCTTCACAGCCTGCTCTTTGTACCTTTTGCTGGAGTGGCTGTGCTGGCTCGACTGCACTGTCAAGTAGGCTGCCAGGTCAGAGTTGAAGGAATATGCATCCTGCTAATGAACCTCACCAGCCCTGTGAATATAAAGTGTCTGCAAGTGGATCAGTGGTGTGCAATTCATAAGCCTGCCTTCTGATATGAATTTGGTGTGAACTGAATATAAGCTAAACTCATTTCTGTGGAGAATAGGAAGACAATCTTTTAGCTGTTGGTGACAAAGCTACCAGGATAGATTTTTGATTGGTACACTGGATTGAATAGTTTAACTGTTTTATTTTAATTTTTACTGACAGAGTAGGGTACTGAAGACTTAGCATTCAGATTCAGCATCTGAAAAGCAACCTGTGCTGCAGGTGAGCATTTGAATCTGCACACTTTGTATCACTTGAAGGAGACATAATTGACAGGTGCTCTCAGGGATTAATGTACAGTATGTTGGAATTAGGGGCTGAAAATGAAATCTGTTTTCTAACCCTTTGTACTTAACCCTCAATATGTGTAAAAATATGTGATACTTCCATTAAAAGAGACACCAGCTGTTTAACTTACTTGGTGATCCTATTCTTCAGAGAGGTTTGATGGTGCTGCTTTTCACTTTTCGGTAGATCAGAAAGCCCATCCACTTTTACCACTGTACTAATCAGCACCATCTGAAAGAATCTATGGTGGTTTAACTTCTTTTTGTGAACTTTTTGCTATGGGGAACACAAAACCACTCCATTTGTCCTAACATCAGGCTATTGCTGGCCATCTCAGCATAGAGAGAAGCCATTGCTTCAGTGACCCACAACCACGTTGCCCTGCTGCAAGCAGGCAGTCCCCTGGCATCATTACAGGCAGCAGGGCTGCACTTTGTGCATCTGTGTAAAGCTTGGCACTTGCTAAGTCAAAAAATGTAGGCACAGGTCTCTGTCTCCTCATTGCCTTCCTTCCCTGCTGCCTCATTGCCCCACTGGCCGGCTTGCTCCTCCTCTTCATCACCGGTCTCACCCAAAGTGCTGCACCTCTCACTTCTGTATTTTATTGTCTGAAGGTTCTGAAGGTTACAGTGGACAAAGCTTTTCCAAAACATGCTTCTGGAAACCTGCAGTAAGTGAACTGTAGTGAAGAAGGAGGCACACCTGGCTCTCCTCCAGCCCTTCATCCCCCTTGAGCTGCTGCCACTGAGGAGGATTTGATTCGTGTTGGATTTCAGCACAAATAGAGTGGTTTATTTTGTGTTTTGTTGTTTTCTTTTTTCCCCAAGAGACCTCTAACTATGAAATGTCAAGCAGTGCTGACTGTACTTCAGATCACTCCTGGTGACTCCAGCAGGAAGGTTTACCTCCTAAGAAATGCATGCCAGCCTTTGGCAGCACTCCCTGGCAGCTGGAGCCCCTGGGGGAATGCGGGGGAGATTCTGGAGGATGATGCTCCCATGCATGGGAAGGGGACACTGAGTCCTAGGGCAGAGGGAGGTTTTCTACCTGCCTTCAATGCTAGGCTGCAGTCTGGTGCATTAGTGGGATTGATGCTCCTGGGTGTTGTGAAACTGAAGCACAAGCTGTGCCTACCCCCATGGGCATTGCTTGTCCCAGTACCCTGTGAGCTCTGGTGTCGTGCTCAGCCTCTCACCTTCTGGTGTTTACTCACCAGGGGGGCTCCCGACCCGACAGGCTGGCTTACTTCTGCAGTAAGCAATAGGGATTTAATATAATGACAGTGAAAAGTGAAATCCCAAGTAATGGTGTCACAAGGAAGAAAACACCAACCCCATGGAAAGTTTTTCAGGCTGGAACTCAGAATTACATGTGGCTGGCTCCACCATGTATTGTTCATCTGGGATTTTTTATGCCAGTGTAAGATGCTCCTTAAGCCTTGATAAAAATCCTCAATGGGTCTTATCACTGATTGCCTTTTTCTTAGTAGCCTGGAGTGCCCATGCAGTCCTACTAAGGGAGAGAGAATAAAACAGCTGGTAAAAAACCACCCAGGTATTTGTATCTCTCCTGAACACCAAAAAAGGGGATTTTTAGGGGGTTGCAGATGGTGGTGCTTAGGGACGATTTACTGGTCGACTTGGCAATGCTGGGCTAGTGGTTGGACTTAATTTAAAGGTCTTGTCCAACCAAAACAATTCTATGATTATATAGTCAGGAAATCACAGCCCTTCCCTCCTTCTTTCAGCACTCTTTGGAAAGATTAATAGAGCACCAGCAACAGAGCTGCTCAGCATCTTCAGCCATAAGGTAGGGCAGAAAGATTTGTAAGAAATGTATCATGTTTTTCTTCCTTTTAAATTATCTCAAGTAGAATTACAAACCCATATGGTCACTTGGTTCCTGTAAAGAGCTTCACTACTTAGATAATTAACTTATGCAGAGAGTGTTAGAGTATCAGAGTGCAGCTGAGCAGTCAGCCCACCATCTTCTCCATGCAAGAAAAAACTGGACTGCTCATTTGACAGACTGCCCACATAATAAATTTTGCAACTAAATCTTCAAATTCCAAGTCCCTGAAAACTGCTAGACTACTATCAGAGAAAACAGTGGGCAGGGATAATGTGTGGAAGAGTGGACAAGAGGCAGTGAGGGTGAGTGAGGGAAACGTCAATGTCTATGGTGTGTTTCTGATTTAAAATAAGATTGGCCTTTTGATTCTATTTCTTCCTACTACTCTGTAGAAAAGAGTTAAAATCAGACACAAAGGATTACTCTGGACTCCTAAGGAACATGCGTTTTAAAAAGAAAGTAATTCAGTGTCTCTTCCATTTTTAACAAGTTATCTTGCATTTAGGAAGATGTGAGGTGTTGAAAAGTGTTGCTCAAAATGACTGGCAAAGCCAGTTCCCCAGCAATCTTTCTTGAAGCTTCTTATTCAGCAATTACTTTGGACAGAGTTCTAAAAGACTTCATCCAAAGTTGGAGAAAATGCCTCCACCAGCATCTTGAAAATAAGAACCTGGCCACCAGGGACCCTTTCTGGACCACAGAGCAACCTGTATACCAACACATTATGAGACAAATATAATATAAAATCAAAACATTAACTAAAAACAGAGAACATCATTTAGGTCCTTCACAGTGCACCTCTGCTATATATGTTCAGGTCACCAAGGTCTTGTCCTGGAGACACTCTTCTCTCAACCAAAATGAAAAAAAATAATGTGCTCAACATCCCCAGGTACCAGGTCTCTCTCACCACTTTCACTGCTGGTGGAAGGTTAAGGGGCATTTATTTCCATGCAAAGCCAGTTTGGAAAGTCCATCAAGGAACAGGATAGGGAACTTGTATTCAGAGATACAGTGTTTGAAGTGATTCTGACCACAGCTCTCAAGTCATCCAAGTAAGAAAAAAATACAATATATTCATATACACTTCCAAAGGTATTACAGACTGTCACATTATTACAAAAGAGACCTGGAGAATGGCACATGGCAAAAGGGAGGACCAACTCATCTTGCTTTGGAGAATGGGAATTTTCCTGTGCCTGGAGAATTCCTACGTACAGCTAAATACACCATTTAAGGAAAAAACCACTCATAAACCCTGGACACCTTTTCACTTTGTAGAGCTGTTGACCACTGAGGAGCATTAAGGACATCAGACAGAGCCATGCTTAGATCAATATGTGTTTTCTAATGCTAAATACACTGAAAAAGGACATTCCAAACTTGGAGAACTGAATGCCACAAATAATTTCCCTACCTATAAAATACCTATATCATAAAGTTATGTTAATTATACAGAATATTAAGTTAATTCATACCTACAAAACTACTTATTGGTAGTGCAGTTATACATATGTCATTCACATATAAATAGATGCTGTATATATATATATAAATATTCATATTTGTATAGAAATGTATAAAATATATACACATAAAAAGGCTCTCACCTCCCAGTGATAATGTGAAGCACTCAAATATGTTAATGATGACTGTTCCTAAGAAAGCTAGTGTTAAATAATCGTTCTGTAACAGGAAAACATCATTCAGGGTACAATATGGAGGCTACAAAGATAAAACAGACCAGCTGCCTTTCTGCTGAACACTATGGAGCGATTGCATGGGAAGAGGCAGGGAATTCTGTGAAAAATCATACTTCATCGGGTAATTAATGTTATTATGTATATAAATTTTGCCTAGTCAGGTTTGAATTTGGCACTTCTCTCAGCACATTTGATTTCACAATTTTCATAGCATTCTTTTATGGCTATAAAACTGTGCAGAGGTTTGTGGATAATTAGTGGGCCAAATGCTGCTGTTTCAGTCCTCCCTCAGGAAGACAGAAGAGGTTGGAAAAATGGATTCATGTGGCTCCTTTTCCCCTTCCCATCATAGCAGCTTCCCACATGAATGAGGGTTTGCCACTTTGCCCAAGCCCTGCCTCCTAAACAAATCAAAATTTAGCAGAAACCCTCAGGGTGCATATTTGCAAAATCCATGTAGACACCACCCTGGATGCATCCATGGATTTCTCATAGGGCACTGATCAAACAGTGAGCTCTTGTAGATGTGAATCAAGAAAGTGGCACAGGAATTGCTTGAACAGTTTGGCTTTGTGTGTGAGCACATGTGTGCGTGCCTGTGTGTGTGTGTGTGTGTGCATGTGGTATTTTTATTTTTGGTGCCATAGTTACTGAAATCTGCTCTGGGCAGTGTTTACCAACAAAGGTGCTTTCTTAGCCTCCAGATGCAGCCTTCTACTGACAACATTGATAAAATATTTACTTTTCAACTGCATCCAGCACTGGGAGCTAAGGTTTCCTCATGCTTGCTGCCATTATACTGAAGCCAGCTTCTGGCAGAAGTTGGTGGTGTGGGCATGCTCTGCATTATTGTGTGACAGGGCTAAAGTGATGCAAATCAGTAAGTGAACCCATTAAGTAAAGGCCCCACTAAAAGTTCTATTACAAAACAAGGTATGACAGCATTTCAAAGGAATATACGAACCTAGTTGTATTGAAAGCAGACACACTGTATCATCAACTTGTCAGCTTTCTCAGGGAAACAGTGAAACAGTTGTCTGCCAGGAGTTATGCAGTTTGTGTGCAAGGCATATGAGGTCTCTGACTACCTGCTATCTTTTTCCAAAAGCTGCAGTCTCAGCCTCTTGAAGTGTGTATTTATAAATGAAATAAAGGAACATTTGTTTGCTGAGCAGTAGAACTGAACAGATCAGTCACGTTAAACTAATTTGACTTTGGTTTATTTTTCATATGATTTACTGATGAGCAGTGTTTGTGGTTTCCCAGACACTGCGAGGCAGCCTTCTGCAAGAGCCTTTTTAGGCTTACATAGGGTTTTCTGCACCAGTGTGCCTGAGAGGCTGCGCCTGCTTTTTGCTAGAAGAAACCCTATCAGCTACTGAGTGCTAGAGCAACAAGAACCAGGCTCTGTTGTGTGACAGTGGTCTTCCTCTCATGGTGACTGATGAGCACCAGTTTTGGTTGTATGCTCAAAGTGGATTCTCCACCTTCTTGGGTAATCACTTGCTCAGCACCTTGCAGATATATGAGCCTTAAATACACAGAAATGTTTCAGGATTTTCAAGGCTGACTAAGCTACTGTGCTCAGAGAAACCATACATAAAATGCATACGTAAACTGCAAGTCAGCTGTCCAAAGAAGAAATAGGAAGGAATAATTTCTAGATCTTGTCAGTATTTAAAAACAAAAACAAAAATAAAAAACAAAGGTAAATTGATTTAACTAAAAATTAAGCTGAACAGATGTGCTCAGACTCAGGGCTGGTTTTAATGATGCTAATACTCACTTGACTTAATCAGAAATAGCTTGAGATTTAAGCGATGTAAACCATTCATCTTGAAATCAGAGTTTCCTCCCAGAGAGTTCTGACAGCTTAACTAAACTGTCTCTAATGGCAAGTGCTAGCCCACCACTGGGCAGAGGGCAGTACTCCTAACCTGGGGATCTACCCACAGATCTCTGCTGCTCCATTCTGCTTTCCTAGCTTTACTTACAGGATGTAAAGACACTTGTTTCTCTTCTACAGCTCACCCCTGATGAGCTCTCTCCTAAGCCCAGCAGAGTCAATGGCACCTCTTGGAGTAGTCCAGTGCCTCTTCCTCACCTTCAGCTAATTACCAGTCTTGCTTTCATTGTGACTCGCATCTGCCAGAGACCCCTCCCCCTGGCACAGTCCCCAGCACCATGCTGCAGCTTTGCCCTAGCTTTGGAATTTGAGAAGCTTGAAGGCCTTGCATGCAGCCCTGGCATCAGCCCTTCTGGGTAAGAACTGCGTCATCATCATCATCCTCCACAGAGAAAAGATCTCTTTCCATCAACTAAAACACTGGCTTAATTGTTAATTCCAGGCTGACTTTTGAGGATCACAGCTCTAGCTCAGGAACAAAGTGAGGCTGACAACAGTCAGAGGCAGAAGATGAAATATTTATCCACACTCTCGTGATATCCATGCTGGATTTTAGTAATTCTCTGTTTGCTTGACTTCTCAAGGCTACCTACAAGACACAGCTTTGTACAGCAGACAGGCGTGGGATTTAACCATGTACAGCAGACAAACAGCCCACCTCCCAGAGAGTAAGCTTGGGGCTTGTTTGGACACCTCTTTTCCTCCTTTAACTCCAGGTGTGCTCTTCAATTGCCAGGTGTAGAGCACATCCATAACTGTAGCTACTTTAATCACTAAAGTCTCAGCTTCAGGATGTGTCCACCTGTATAAGAAAGAAAAATCTGTAAAGACAGTGGGCAAAATCTATAAACATGGTAGGCAAGCTCTGGTTCTTTCCCTCCTAAGCCTATCATCCCAGGACAGAGGATACATGCTACATTGGTCACCCGTCTTCTTTTAGGGGATTGAGTGACATTTCCTCAGGGCAAGAATTAGTTGGATTGAAAAAGCAACAAAATTAGGTCATTGTGAAGAGCTGGGTATAACAGTCATCTAGGATATGGCCAAAGTAAAGAGAATACTGAATGAGAGAAAGGAAACCACCACCACAGAGAGACACAGCTGAAAACACTGAGGGAAGAAAACTGACCAAAGACAACATCACCATGTGGGTATTTCCAGGAGCATCAAAGCTGCAGCTGTTCCTGTGTTGGCACATGGAGTGCAGGGCTTATTCTCTTGCTTGTCTCTTCTGTGCCTTGGTTTCCTTACTAATTAAACTGATACTTTTCTGAACCCCAACTTAACTGATAAGGTCAGCTCTTGATTATCAGCTAATAAGGGAAAAGGACAGGTGGGAAAACCTACAGAAACAAAACCACATCATGGAAACTCTGTCATTTAAGCAGAGCACGTCATCTGTTGGCTTTGGAAAACCACATAAAGTTCTTTACAGCTGGTGGAGGCAGTTTGGATGGCAGGGGCCAGAGCAGAGCCTGGGGTTATCCCCATGGCAGTCTGCAGATGTCAAATGACGGTGAGGCCAGACACATCCAGAACACAAATCATCTGCTGCTCATGGCTGGAGGGTAGATGAGCCCACACAGCTTCTAAAGGCAAAGAAGTGCAAGAGTGCTCATGCATTCCCCAGTGTATAGCTATACATACTGTTAAAGACATCACCTTTCAAAACCATGACAAAATTTAACTATTTCCCTTGGAGTAACAGTAAGGTGATAGTGTTTTGGCCTGGTCTTCCCACCAAGTGCTGTAGTTAGCTAAATGAGTATTTGTTGTATAGCAAAAAGTACAATGAATGCTTTGCCTAGAATTGTAAGACTAAAAAAAAAATTACATCTAATACTACCATCATGCCCTACTTTTCTGTAGAGTTCTAGCTTTTGGAGATTCCAGTGGGCTATTTAAGAGATAAGTGAAGTTATGAAAGCTAAAGACAGGTCCTTACAATCTATATGCCATTAAATCCCTGTGTTGCCATTTCCCATTAGCTGGGTTCTTCTGAAAGAAGACACATCAGGGAATGACACTTAGAAAGCATTTAAATGAACTCAGGGCAGGAGAAGAGAGGAGGGAGAGGCAGGAACAGCAACCCAGCAGCAGCAAGGCAAACAAAGTCCTAAAAAATCACATTAATGTGTATTACATGAATGCTATACAGTTGTGGGTTTGCACCCACCCAAAATAGCCTTTGGACTTCTAGGCCCAGGGAAGAGCAGTAGAAATAAGCATTGCCTTTGCTTGTGGCCTGCAGGCCTCTCCTCTGTGCCAGAGCAAGCATGCCAGTCATGCCACAGTTATCAAACCCAACCCACACATGTAATAATAAAGCTTATGAAATGAGTATGAGATCCTCTGAGCACAATATTTTAGGGAAACAGCAGATATTTCACTACTTCTACCATGGCCAAGATTGCTTTTTAAAAAAGATGTGGCAGTACTCAAGCATCACCTTGCCTCAGTTTTTTTGAACCTGTCCAGAAACACAGCTGAGGAAGGTAATGTTTGGCTGTGATTGTAAAAACTTCCTAGACACCTAGAGAGAGTTGTATGTGAAGATGAAGGAGAAGGTGGTAAACCAGGCCCTGGGGACACCATAGTCATCTGAGCCCAAACCCTGTTACAGGCTGGAGGAAACACAGCATTTTTTCATCTGATTTATACAAGTTATTGAATAAATACCATGGTCAGTACAGTAGGCTGATATTTTAGTTGAATATGAACTTCTATATGTTTTACCCTGCTTTCAGCTTCAATATTCATGATGCTGCCCATTGCCAACTTTGAGTTTTGGAGCCAACAGTCTCACCAAGACTGCCATGATTTAGCCCCAGCCAGCAACTCAGTCCCACACAGACACTTATTTACTCCCCCCCCCCCAGATTCTGGTGAGATGGGGGAATTAGAAGAGTAAAAGTGGGAAACGCACAGGTTGAGACAAAGGCATTTTAACAGGTAAAGCAAAAGCCCTGAGCACAAGCAAAACACCAAGAAAACCCATGGGAAGGAGGGGAAGAGCGAGTTCTTGAGCACCAGGCTGCACCCAGACCTCTGCAGCAAGGACTGCACCTGCAAATATTTTGGAAGCCACTCACACCTCTCCTACCATTCCTTGCTAAGTGTTTCTGCTGATTTTGATTATCTTGGTGTCTTTCCTTTTAGGAAATATCTACTGAGTTAGGCAATGAATGCTGAGATGCTGGCAAGGCCTGTAGCTACATAAAGGTTTTTTCACATCTGTTTTTACAGGCAAACCTATTAAATTGTAACAATAACCACATGCATTTACTGGCAAGCAATCAGTTTCCATGTGAGACAACAAAAGCTTCCATTAAAATGGGCTAGAAAACCCTATCTCTTAAAATCTGAGGGCATATTCTAAACACCATGCTTTAGGCATTGCTGGGACTCAGTCTGTTCTTTTATTAGGTTTTATTGAGCATCACTTGTGTGGTGTACAACCCCAGGTGTTTCATGTTTGGCACAAAATCAAAACATATCCCATGGTCCATAACAAAACACTCTTGTTCCTCCCTCTCCTATCAGCTGCTCACCAGCAACAAGAATTCACAGGCTCTCATAAAGAAAAGTGCCTTATGGCTGGATGCTCACCAGAAATGCCCCTCATGCTTTGGCTCTCTGATCTGCCTGAGCCCTGAAGATCATTCAAGGCAGTGTCATGAGAAGTGTTCCTGGCACGGGCCCTCCAAACGTCTAAATCAACAGCATCTGGCTGTAAACCTCAGAGAGCCCCATCAAGGCAGGGTACAAAGATCACATTCTGGGCTTCCATGCTGGTCTGGCTCTGACCAAAGCCTCTCCACTGCATCATCCATATAACTGACAGGGACTGAATAACACAAGGAGATTCAACTTTAATACAAAAGGCTGTCAAGAACATTCAAAAATATTTTCTGTTACTTCATAAGCTCTTTTAGGCTTTGTTGGTGATGATTGCTCAGGTGATCAAAGGCAGCCTTGAAAAGACTTTTCTTTGAGTAACTATTTGTTGGGGTTTTTTTTCCCCTGATGTAAGGATCTCTGTCATGCCCAAATACTCCCAACTCAGCCGACTCCAGGAAAAATTTCTGAGCAAGCCAAAGGCACTTTTTTGATGTTACTGCTTCTCCCCTTGCCGAGAGGCTCTCATCTGGGATGTCAGCAGCAGCAGCAGCGATTTACAGCCAGGAAATGTACCTAGCTTCCTGCAGGAGCACAGCTCCAGTGGTGGCAGGTTTCAGAGAAGTGGGACAAGGGAGCCTGAGACAGTGGTCACCACAAGCCTGTGAAAGACAGTGTGGTGACCTGTTCTGCAAGAGCAAAGGGAAGGACAAAGATGATGGAATCTATGCTCACAGAAATGATGGGCCCCGTCAAGCAAAAGCTGCTAGGCACTCATGGGTGTATTTCTCCCTGTCATAGTTGTTGCACCCACAAAATATATGCTCATAATCTGTTTACTCCCAGCACCTTAGACAAAACAGTCTTATGTGAGGAGTGTTCACTCCTTTTCTGAACTGCGCCTTCCTTAAAAAGTCTCATTTCTGCTCTTTCCAGCCACAACTTCAACATTACCAGGGTTCATTTCCACGAAGGTTGTAGTATTTGCCTCTTAAAATATCCAGATTAGATCAGCTCAGCTGCTACCGTGATCTTTCCTTAATATCTTCCCCAAATTCTGCTCATCTGCCAAACCATCCCTCAGCAAATACTCAGAAAATGCCTACCTGTCTCTTAGCATTCAGTGGCAGCTCCAAGGTGTAAAAAGACTTATGTTCAGCCCGGGGTCCCTTCCCTGGGGTGTACTCCCAACCACAACTTTTAGATACACCCCACACTGCCCAAGCCCTCACCTCTAAGCAGCCCAGCCTACCACAAACAGTGGCAGCAGCTACACTAAATGTAACCTGAGAGTTTGCAAAGTGCAGGCAGGAGCCAGGCCATGGACAGCCCGTCCTTGAGAGTGGGAGCACTGGGAAGGGAGATGCCAGCAGATGGGACAGACCTACGTGTTCCATACTGCTGCCTCTGAGCGGCTCCAGCAGATGCTGTCAGCAAGCTGCACTGGGAACCAAGATTTGTTCTTAAGGAGGATTTATGTGAAGCTTGCAGAGCAAAAACAAGTTCACCTCTCCTTTTACACTTGAAGAGCTTTTGCTGCTCACTTGATGGAAAGTAAGAAGTCTGCAGCTCTACTGTTATTAATGCCAGGAAATATGGCTGAAAATTCACAGGGCTCATAGTCATTGCTTGCCACTTACATTACCCACTAGAACTATAATGCTATCAAAGTAATATTCTCCATTTACATCAGCTCTAGCATTTTACCTTGAGTATACATTATAAGCTATCAAAATGCAGTGCCCCACAATGAACACAGAGGTGCCATCTTTATTTAGAAATCTTTCAGAGTAGTATTGCTAGGTCACTAATGCCATTTAGAATTGCTTCTCAGGGTAATTGGTACACCTCTTTTTCCTGAAGTGCTGGGCTTTAATCTTTTCACTCTATAATCTCAGCTCCTTACAGACACAGAAATATTTGTATTTTCAGAACATAAAGGACAATAAAGCAAGAGTGAAGTTCCTGCTTGATTCTGACTATTAAAAGCATTTCAGTAACATCTCCAGGCTGAGCAGATATCTTGGCAATTGCTTTGCAGTCTTGTTTGATTATATGCAAAGCAACACAAAAAAAAGGAGAAACTGCAGAGCAGTAACCCTGGGACTGCTTTTGTAAATTAATATGGGGCTTCTATCATTTCTCAAAGAATGGCTGTGCTAAGGCTTATGTTTGTCTCTGCTGAAACATTCTGAATACTCATCTATTAGGAACTGCAAAATTAGGGTATTTTCCCCTAGTTATTAAATCAGGTAATACTGAAATATACAACATCTATATGTAAAGATGTTCATGTACAGCTGTGTGTTATAATTGTGATTTTTTTCCCCTCTTATTTAGTAAGCTCATTTACCCTTCAGCATCTTGTTGAAGTATTTTTAAAATAACCCAGGCTTTCATTCATTTTTTCTTCTAAATTGCTGTTCCAGCAAGGAGCAGTGCACAGACAGGTGCTCCTTCTTCCATGGAGCTCTGTTGAATTCCACTCCTGTTTTTTAAATCACGGGGCCTACATGACAGGCTGGGGTTGCATTTTGCATGAAAAAGTTCACTTCATTCCCTGAAGCCAAGGATTTAAAACTTATTTGTGAATTGGAAAAAACCCCAGAATCAAATCTTAAAGAAGTGGCTTAGCAGCCACCAGGCCACAGAACTGAAGATGGGACACAGTTGGGGAACAGGGACCTTCCCTGCAGAGCTCCACAAACACAGCTCACGTAAAGCAGAGGATCTGCCCTGAAGTCTTCTCCTCCAGCACTTTTCAGGATGATATGCCTTACAGTTTTTGAGAAGGGAGACATTTGGAGGTCTCACACTCCAGATCTGCAAAATAAACCTGAAGTTACCTTAATTCCTTGGAGAACATCACCGAAGTTAGCGGGACTCCTTAAACACAAAGCAGAAATCCCCTCTGGAAGACTGCTGGCCAGCATGGGATGGGAAAACAACTTGCCTTGAAGGAACCTACATCTGTAGGAATTCTAAATCTCACAGAAGAGATCTGCTTGGATGCCATGGGAAGCATTTTCTATACCTTCTAAGGCAGAGATTCTGCCTTTTAACATACTCCCACTGAACAAAGTCGTACCTGCTCCAAAGGACCATCAAATAGTGACACACGCCGAGGTCAGTGGCAGCCACGGAAAATCCTGTGCCTATAAACAAACTAAGCATAGGAAACCTAGGAGAGAGGAATATTATCAGTCATGATAGAGTCAGATCATACTCTACACTTTTCTATAAATATTTATCATAGCATTGGCTATCACCATTGGCTAATGGTGAACCAGTTATTAGCATGCAAAGCAGAGCTCTCATACTATGGAGTCGAGGTTTCCAGGGTGTATGTTGTAGGAGCTATTTGGCCTGGAGAAAAGTGAGGCTGTGCATTTAACAAACACCCTCATAATAAGCTGAGCTTATTTAAGCTTTCAGCCTTTCATTCCACTCTCCAGCTGTCACAACTGTCACATCAACAGCGGGCTAACGTTTACTCTGTTCTGGGTGATAAATCAGGCCCTAAAAGAGCATTATTGCATTTGCTATTCATTATCTTTTATCCAGAGAGTAGGAATTAGGTAAGGAATCATCTTCTAATGTAGGGGGTTTTTATCAGTAACTCAGAGTTAACACAGTGAAAAGCTACCTGCAAAAAGGCTGTTAAAGGTGTTCACTCAAACTGTATTTCAGGGAATCTGATATCACATTGGTTAATGCCCCTGGGATGAATAAAATATTAGTTTGTAAAATTGACTGTTCTCTCCCTTTGCAGGTACACACACACTACAGTATTACTTAGGTCTCAGTTCAGATAGAATACATCTCAATTTCACATCCTACATGTGCATACACTCAGCACTGGCTTTTGCAGCAAAAAGAGAATACGTATTTCTCTATGTTAAACCTTGTAGGTTAAAAGAACCAAAAGTTTGTTAAAACATGTTTGCATTTGCAGAACTTTCTCAGACAAAGGTCTTTCCTATACAAAAAGTATCAAGTATTCTCCATATTCTGGGCTTCCCTGGGCAGCTGAAGGCTAACCTCCCTCCCTTCTGAACCACTCAGTGGGCTCTCCCTTTAGTCGTTGACCTCAATCAGCCTTCAGAACCCACTATTCATGGCTCCTGTTTGTGAGAATCTGCTCTGAAACCACAGAACAGCTTTTTAAAGAAATGAACCAAGACGTCAGTAGACTTGAATGAGGAAGGTTAACCCTCACTGCAGAGTGATTACATCACTTGAAAAATTTAATGAAGGTGTAGATGACTTCAGAATTAAGGCTACTTGTTTAATACTAAACAAGGTTTACACTTATATATAGCAGGTTCACAAGTAAGTATGAAACAAGAAGAAAAATTATGCATTTCTTCCTTTAGACCCAAATATTGGCACACTGAGGCAATTTTGCTCAGAAAGGCAGCGAACTTATAGATAGCTGGAGTCACATCAGAAACGAGGAGACACAAGTGATTTGAGCCACTGGCAGCATGCATGCAGAAATTAGTAGTTAACTTTAGCTTTTCCTTTTAACTAAATCCACTGTTCTGTACTTGAAGTGACACTTCTGGTTTAAGAGGGAAGCCAAGTTAGCTGCTGTGCTCTCCAGTGCATCTGCTCCTCTATGTAAGAAGGTGATGTCACTGAACTTCTTAACATGTCAAGGCAGCCTACAAAAATGGCTTGTAAGAAGTTACTTGACACACCTTCATAACCTGCTGCTTTTTTCAGAGCCAGAAAGGATAAAAAACATTTTGCTGATCCAACTTTTGTCACAACAGTGTGAGAAAACACCAAAGATAAAGCACATGCCCTTACTGTTGGCTACCGAGAGCTCACAGCTCATTGACAACTGTACAGTTTTTATAATTCTTAAAATCACTGTGGATTAGAAATGCTTTTCTTTTTTCTTAAGCCCACAAGTGATGTACAGAATGCCAGCCACACAAGTTTTCTAATGTCTCCAGTGCAAGCTGTACAGCAGAGATTGCATTACTGGGCTTCCTTCAAGGTCACTTGCAAGATCTATGAGTGCAATGGCTTTAGTATTCCTGTTTACATTCCTTACTCCCTGGTTAAGAGTGTGTTTTGCAAGAAATTCATCAGCATCCATGCATGCCCATCAGGTCCAAGTAGTAAGAAATTACATTCTCAGAAAATAGGTACTGTAGTCTTTTTCTCACCTCCTATCAGCATCCTGAAGGGAAAAGAAACAGTTTTTGCAACAGAATTGACGTAGTTTTGCACAGAGACCTTTGTCAAAAACAATCCATTTCACCTCTCCTCTCAGGCTTCCTATCTAAACATTAGTGCTACCGTTTTATGAAAAGTTACAAACAATAGTAGAGTATGAGGAAAACCAATAAATCCATGCTCTTGAAGCAGACCCAAGAACACAGCAAGAACCAAAATACAAACCTACACATTCCTATGAAAAAACTGTGTGCACCAGAAGTTTGATAGAAAAATGCTGAGGAAAAAAAAGGAATTCTTCAGTAAAAGAGATCAGGAACTCTGACTGCCTTCACTAATTGCCTTTACTATTTTTACACAATGAAATCTTGTAGAGCACTTACCAAAGGCTACAGCCACAATGCAGTCTTATTTTACCCATCCACTGAAGAATCTGATGAAAATTTACTGCTGTAGACTTGCGTCAGTTTCTTCTCACTGAAGTTCCTCCAGTCACTGCGGTCTATGTTCCTCTTTTACTGACAGAGCAGACAATGTTATCTGTAACTACCTATATTTAAGTGCCTTTATCTTGTGAAAGAGGAAGTTTGTGTGCAAAGATATTCCAAGTAAAACAGGGATTTGCCTCCTTAATTCTTCACATCATTCCAGCATCTGACCAGCAACATCTGTTCTTGCCAGAAAAGAAACTGTACACTTACTGACATCCCCCCATTTTTGAAAATGCAATTAACATACCATAATCCTATAGGTAAAGGCAGTGGCGTAGACCTGAGTCTCCTTTTACACTTGATATATTCAAATCTGAAGGGAACATGAGAAATTATTTGTAAAACCTACAGCTCTCTCTTCCATGAAGATGGTGAGTATTCAGAAGAGCTGTTCAAGAGAGACAAAAACGTATGCCCAATCCCTTTCATTCACCTTTGTACATAATAGATTGCAGTATTTCCATTACGCAGCCAAGGGCATGTGATGATCATACTAGCACAGATAAAGTACAAGACTTATGTTTCAAGATATCCTATGACAGAAGGATAAACCATACTGTTGAAGCTAATTAGTAAAACAATAGTTGCAATTCTGCTGATGGCAGAGCCATAGAACTTGGAGTAATTATGGACAACTCAATCAACAGCATGCCAGACCTGAGGCACATATATCTTCCCCAGATTTTAAAGGAAGAAGACATTTTTTGAACAATGTAGCACATCATTATGTAAGTTCAGGGTCTAAAGATATAACTTGATATATTCCTAGGGCAGTAAATCTATTTTATCTGTACTGTATCACATGCCCAAAATATCAGAAAGCTTCCAGAAACCATTTCTCCAAATTCTCTGGTGGCTCACCTGTATTCTGGCATGCAGTACATAATCTTAACTGCAGTTTTACGAGAAGCTTGCCACCTCTTCTGATTAAAATACTTTTTTTTCTGAAAGAAGATTAGAACTCAAAAAGCAGTGGAAAATGTTAAATTTAATTTCCTTTACCATAGTGATTTACTACCAGGCTTAGATTCTATAGCTTTGCAAAGATCAAGTGGGAATCTCAAATTTCATGGTGGAAAACAGCAACTGATATTTTAGATGGTAGTATCTAGATTTTATTTTACATGAGACTGGACCATCCGAATCAGCTCATCCACTGTGTCATAAAACTTCCTAATAAATTTCATTGTCTATAAAATGTTGATTAGTCATGCAGCATTCTGTAATAAAATCCCATAAACCCCACAAAGCTGTGCTCTGCTGATTTACATTGTACTTACAGTAAAAAGAGCCCAACAGACAATTTCAAGCTTTATTTTGCATCATTGCCACAATGACAATCACAGAAAATTTATTTGCAATAATTTCAAGGTAACATCTGAACATCTCTGCTTTTATGTTATTGTAACATATTTAAAAGTATCAGTATCCATCAGTAGGGAATCTAGATCTCCAGTTAGGATTCTTCATTTTGGGTAAGGTAATGCTTTGGTGAAGACACCTGTGTACAAACATGGATACCTCTCAACAATACTTTCATACAGAGACATCTTCTATCCATATAGGAATTCCTGCACTCTAAAAGCCACTAAAGTGATCTTGAGAGTCATACTCCATTGTACAAACTAACATACTTTGAAGTAATCAAAGACAAAATTCAGGTATTGTCTATATATGCTGTATATATTGCATTAGCAACCAGGAGCAGTAGTTTGTAATTCAAAAGCATCCCTGTTCCTAAATTTTAGTATCAGAATGGAAATGTGGTGTTGCATTCAGAAGCATTTCTACCAACTCTTACTAGAGGTAACAGCATAGAGGTACCCAGCCCCACCCAATCTTGGTCTTCTACAGTGAGGTACATTCAGTTTTCCACTGCAGTCAATGGAGCAGAGAGTGATCTAACTCCATTTTGAAAGACTTTTGGTCAAACATGCCATATCTAAACTCTACTGATTGTCTTGACTGCATCACCTTTGCCTGCAGCTGAAGCCCAGGCATCACTTCAGAGGAAGGCACAAGCCTAGGAGAGCCGAGCCCCACCCAGCTCACCCTCCAGCCAGCAGCTACCAGCACAGAGTGACTGCCATGACCTCCTTCATCACTGACACAGCACACTGACAGCTGCTGGCTGCACCAGCAACCAGATGCCACCACTTGCTGTCCTGAATCTGCAAATGTTCCTGACAGCAATTTACCTCATTCAGATACTCCAGAAGGCTCAACAAAGCCACCCTTAAGAATGAGTTACTCGTCTTGTGAATCACTTGTACTCTCAAGAGTGGCTACATACAAGGCCTCAGATGTATTACCATCAGAAAATGAAAGCATATTTTTAAAATTATGCATATTCTAATGCAGAATAAGTCTTATGAACAATGCTTATTCCTTAAGGCAAGTAAGGTTTTGTAATTAAACTGAAAATAAGGACTGCATATACAGATTGTACATCATTCCTTGGGTGTAGAATAAATGCAACTACTCATATTCTTTGCAAACCACCATTTCCATTTCAAGTCAATGAAGAAATGGAAATGCCAAATCATTCTCACCCACATGGAGAGAGGTGCTCCACTTGTGAAACGGGCCATTATTTCACATGATTTTGTTGTTGTTTTAAATCAATTACTCAGGGAATCATTTAATCTGAAGAAATTTTTTAAAATTTTGTTTTTAAAACTCTCCTCACTGTTTTAAAATACTATTTAATTTTAAACATAAATGGACTAGCAAAGCTCCAAGTGACCCTAAACTTTCACTGACTTGCCAGGTGAATGTGTGCAGCACTAATTCCAGTACCCACTTTTTGGACAATCTTAGAAGCTTCATAAACCTAGAGAGTACTAAAGGCTGTACTGAATTTACAGTCATATAAAAATGGAAGTTCAATTAAAAAAAGAAGGTGGAATGTTTGGGGTTAGGGTTAATGTTTAAGAAATTATTTTCCTCTGGGTTTTACAGAGATGAGTTACAGAAGGAAAATGACAGAATTAAGTGATTTGGAATGGTGCAATCAAAAGATTTAATTATGTGGCCAAAACGGATTCCACTGCTCTATTTGGAAAGATTTTTTAATTCCCTCATAATACTACTGTTCTTATTCAGAATAAGAAGACGGAAACAATCCAATGTGTAACAGATGTTGAGTCATAAAGATAAACATACTTGCTAATGGTATTAATTTCAAATAGTGATCTCAAACTGTAAGTTAAAAAACAAGGGAACGGATTTTTTGTCAATTTATCTTAAGTTTAGTTCTCCAGGGCCTTAAGCTCCTTCATCTTGCTATTGGAATTGAGAAATCATCACCTCGTAAGTGATGAGGCCCAGTGAGATTCATGAGATCACAACTCAGTGGCCTGCAGCAGCTCTCATTACTCTGATTTCTCTCCCTCCACCATTCCCAAGGACCTCCAAATGGAACAACCTCAGCAAGACTATGGAAGAGCAAAGAAGATTCAGATGGATTTCTGCCCACTTGGTTTTGGGCCTTTTATCATCTCACTAGCTGAAATCAGAGGGTACAGCTAATGGGCTGTAGGACTAGTATAGTGAAGACTGCAAGGGTTTTACATAATTAAGACAAACACCAATTCCTGTCTCAACACAAAACCCAAACTCCCTCCAAGCAGTAAAGGTACCAATACAACAGGTCTGCTCTTCCTTACCAGCTTAGCATTAAAACTACATTAACTATTTGCTATTGCAATGCCACAACTAAAAGTACTAGTTTTAAACTCATTAACCATATTATTCATACTAAAGTTTTATCTAGGCAATAGGAAAATCTTATACAAAAGCCACTCTTGCACAGCAAAATCTTAATAACAGAGAATTTTCCACCTGGGATAACAACTGAACAATGTTTTCATTCTTATTAACCCTTGACAATTTAAGTAAGAGAAATGCATATTATTCTAGAGATCAATTTTACTGATTTGACAGTGTGAATCCTAAAGGGTTTTCACCTTCTCTTGAAAACATTTTCACTGACAGCAGTTTGGCTGAGACTGTGATGGGGAGCTCATTTGCGAGGCTGGTGGATGTGCTGTTTGACATGTTGTGGGTGAGGAAGCTTTTCCACAGAAGGATGTGGTTTCTGATGAGCCACCTGAGCTGCAGCTGGAGGGAAGTCTTTATCACCCTGTTTGGAGAACACACCAGGAAAAAAAATTTAAATAATCTGAAAAGTTTACTTTCCATTTCAAGTGGATGTTTTCTTAAAAAGTGTGAGGAGCAGATGAAAAAGAGTTTCATGTTACTCTGAAGACCCCCATAAACATCCTTACCTGCCATTCTTTTAGCCAACTTCACAGTTTTATTTATGCAAGTTTCAATTGTTCCAATTACACATACCATCCAAGAACACAGTATCTTAAAGTGACCCTAGAGAAAAACCCCTCCCCTTTCCTACCTGCAGTGCTTAATAGTTTCTTGTGCTAACTCACTTTTAATGGCTCTGTATGGTCAGATCTCCTTGACCTGTTTGTTTTTCAGAGCAACCAGAAAGAGGAGTGTTTCACAAAGAAGTTAAGGCTATGTGAACACCTACCTGTAGGAAATGTCAGTTCTGTAGGAAGAGAGGCAGGATTTAAAACTACTTTCGACTCAAATCTTGGGGGTGGCTAGCTTTTAAACTTAATGTGCTTTTTTTAACTAGGTCTGTTAGCATCAATTCTGTCATGCTGCTGTTGGCCAGGCTCAGTTTAGGTCTAACACCTAGGCCACCTATTTACAGCTGGCATTTCTAGGGTCAGTCCCATGAGGTTTTCAAAAAGAAATGGGAAAAAGCTACCTTCCTTCTATCTACCAGCCACTTTCTTGTTAACTCAGCCCTGGATGCTGTTGGCTTTCCTGCTGTCTTGCATGAGGCTGGCTTGTGAGCAGCTGCTGCCTGACTTTTCTTCCAGCCTGTCCAGATCCCTTTGAGCAGCAACTCTGTCCTCAAAATAATTAACTGTTCCTCTCAATTTGGTGCCATCCACAAACCTGATGAGGAGTCTTCACTCTAATAAGGGCATTACACAGGACAGGTCACAGCATATAAACCTACACTTGACATTGATGAGAACTGTTAGGTATCAGGAAACTTGAAAATACAACTGAAAAATTACTCTGTGTTCAGAAAGGCATTGCTAAGTTTTGGTGATTACATAGAGCAGGAATTTTGATACATGTTTGGGAGCCATAAAGACTCAGAAAATGAATTTTGTTCTTCATAGATTAATAAATAAAACTGTAGTTGACAGCTTACTGAGGATAATTACAGTACCCTATCAAGTAATTGATTAGCTAAATAAGAGCTGAGTTACACAATTAAGAAAATAGTGTCTTTCCATTTTGTATCTTTCGCATGCCTACTATACCAGGGACCTGTGGGTTTTTTTCATGTCTGAGACTACCTAAATCACTTATTGAAACATCAGTACCTTACAATCTTTAAAGTGCTATCAAAATTACTAAATATTAATGCAGTAATTAGTTACAAGTTATTAGTCATCTAAATGACTTAAGAGATATCAATCTTGGGGCAGATGGAGGAAACACAGCAGTGCCTGTCTGCTACCCCTGTGAGCTGGAGAAAACTGAATCTGCTTCTTCCTTCCACCTGCATGATCTGACACAGCAGCAGTGTCTTGCAGGGAAACCACATTACACAGTCCCATGGTGTAAGGTCAGCATGATAAAAAGTACCCATCACGTAAAGCCGTGATAAAAATCCTGTCACAACACACATGGCTTGAATTACCAATCATACAATTAATGGCTAGTTAGTACTAATGATTTAGCTTATGGATTTCCAGGTCCTGCCTGCTCTCAAAATCCAGGGAATAATGCTGTGAATCCTAAGTACCCCCAGGGACACATGGCAGCTCCTCCAACACATCTCCTCAAATACACATCCTCACAGGCAGGAGTATCGTTCCTCATCACAGATAAAGCTATAGCAGCAGAGCTACATGCAACCACTTTCAAATAAAATTAATGCAGAAACATCTAGTTTGGATACAAAAAGAGGATCCAATAAAGTGCTAAAATTCAAAGTAAAACAGTGGAAATAATTTCACACGAAACAAAAAAAGAATACTTAAAGGGACTTAATCAAATATAAAATACATAAAGCCTCTTCTCATAAAAGAGGAAGGCGAATGAAAAAAAGATTAATTTTGCTCTGATCATTGATAATTCTGAAAAGCCTACATTCATTTTTCTGTGACTGGAAGAAATTTAATGGTAATCTTACCCTAGCAATGACTCCAGAGATGAACACTGTTGGTTTAGGCGGGCTGAAAAAAATAAGAGGGATTACTTGTACAAATTATTTAGAAGTCAAAAATTAAAAGTACATCAAACATACAATGCAAAAAAAGAAAAAAGAAAAGAAAAAAAAAAAGGCATTTTTTGTCAACTAAGGACTGTTTCAAATAGACAAGACAGATTTCCTCTTCAAATTACTATTGCCTTACCAGTACTTATTGCAGACAGGAACAGGCCTGTAGGTTTTGGCTGCTATTACTTCACTTTCATTGTGACAGCAATAAAAGGCTAGTTCAACAACACTCTATTCCCTACTTAAAGCTGAGAGTCTTTGTTTGTTTGCACTGTTACTTAATCCTCAAATTTTATATATTACCTGTCAGACATACTTAAGGCTTAGAATTTTTGTATTGCAACAACAAAAACTATAGTAGGACTAAACTTACTGCTGTGATGGAGAACAAAATAAAATTCAAGTTTATACCTGTCAATCTAACGGATTAATGTTCTCAGTCTCAGAAAAAGCAACACCCAATACTTTAAATCCATAGACTTTCTTGCAAATATTTACTTACTCAGTTACATAATGCCGCAGTAAAACAAATGTTAAAAAACTTAATGCAAAGCCTGCCCTGCTTTTCCATTTGCAGACCTCCATCCATGCCAATAGAAGCAGATTCTCCAAAGGCAGGATACGACTTTGAGGCTCTGTCAGTGTGAGGGATCAGTTTCCCTGGGCCACTGATCTGCTGAACTGACCACCCCTATGGAGAGGGCCGTGGTGGTCACTGCCAGAAGGTCTAACTTAGCAACTTCTGTAAAAACTGTAAAACTAGACAACTGCATGGAGTCTGCAGAAGGATCGAGACCAGGAGCTCCCACAAAATCTCTGCAGTAGATGTAATATTTTTGTAAAAAAACATGTAACCTGAGGGCACTGCAAAGGGAGAGAGGGTCTGGAGGTAAAGTTGTGCCTCTCCCTGAGCACGTCCATAACAGCGGACCCAGGGAAGGTCATTCTTAAAGTTGGCTCATGAGAAGGATCCCTAGCCTGTGATGTTTTGGCTGATGAGGCTGGAAGAGCACAAAGCTATTTGGAACACAAAAAGCACAAAGCTTTGGAATAGACAAAGCAAATGATTTATGAGAGGAATGATACTGATTATTATGATGCACTTTACAACTACACAGCTTTTAAAGATTCATTAGTTTGATGTTATGTGAAGTTAAGGTAACAGGCAGAACAGTACTAGAATTGGTATAGTGGTTTAATAAATATGCCTGAGCCCTGTTTAAGTCATGGTATTGCTACAAAGTCTCTGAACACCCTGGTTATTTATCAAGACTCATCAACCCTTCTAGAATATTTTTAGAAGTCAGAGAGAGAAAGAAAGGACTAGAAAAAAGGAGAAAGGAAGGAAGTTCTGCTCTAAAATACCTCCATTTAAGAGTACCAGTGATATTTCCTGCAATGAGAAAGAATCTTTGATAGCTATGTTAGACTTCTTAAATCCAATTTGCTGCTAGTTTAAACTAATAACAAGCAAAGATCAATAGCAAAACACTTCCATTTTATCCTAATTGTACTGAGCCAATTAGTATGTTAGCCTGCCTGAGATTTCCTGGATGCTGAGTAACAAACCCAAACAAATAACTCAGACCAACAAAACACAGATGTACTGCAGTACCAAGGTACCATTGATAAACTAACACCATGACATTATAAAGGAAATTAACAGTAAATGCAAAAAAAAAAAAAAATGTGTGTGGCAAGGTTTTCTTCAATTATACATGGAATCTGGCTTTAGTCACACTCAGAGAAACACTTACTTGTTTGACACTGCATTATTAACAATATTGGAGAGTGAGAAGTTCAAATCAGAAGGAATTTTCCCTTATATTCTTATTATGACCTTTCGGAATTCAGTATGCTTGGATGATGCATGAAATTCAAATCAACATTTCCCAAAAAGAGCCTGTCTTTGCTGAATGTGCTACGGCTTGTCTGCCTACCACCAGACTGTTCTATCTGCTGCCTGTTCCATAATTCTTGTTTTAAAAACAACTTTAAAACTTTGTAACTTTGACCAAAAAATGACAACCAGAAGGAATCTCCTGCACAAAGGCTGTTTCAAACACAGCTTTTCCCACTGCAAGTCATAAAAGTCTTCTCAGAAACCCTGGTCTTCTGGTTCAGAACATCATGCTACTAATATTCAAAGGACCAAAGCTAACAAGTGTCAAGTTCCCTGGGTACACAATAAAGCTGGATAAAATTACAATATTTGGTACACTTATACATTTATTTTTATTTATTGTATGTCCTTTGTCTGAGGAACAAGCCTGAAGACCCTATAAGGACCATTTTCAGAATCAGTTAAGCTAAAACACAATCCAAGGTTTATCTTTCAGCGAGTACTGCAGAATCAGCTAGCATATCTTTATGAAAAAAACATAAAAATAACCAATACCATTTTCCTGGTCAAAACACCATCCTTCAGATACAAAGCATTTATCTTGGACACTACCATGAAATAATCTATTTAGCCTTGTCTACACGCAATTGGTTTTGAGACTGTCTTCATTTGTACTGTTGCACAGTTGTACCGTTGTACAACTGTACAGTTGTACTGTTTTAGGAACAGGGTACTAATTGAGACTCTCCCATGCGTGTGTGGCAGGCACCCCAAAGCCTAACTCACCTAAGGTTAATGTGAAACAGGGTTAGGATGACCCAGGGCAATTCACTGAGACACAGGGAGCAACCTAATGGTAAACTAGAACTGTAAAAAATGTATCTACATCTAGTCACGGCTGGAACAGATTTTTTTGCCCTCTCCATGGCTCTCAGATGGATTCTTCTTGCGTTATGCTAGATTTCCAGCTCCTAAACGGAAAAACTAATAGTAACACTGATGTGCCTTCCAGCTCAAGAGCCTCTACCCTTCATACACAAAGATCTTTTACAGAAGAAGTCCTGGCATTCATTCCTGGCTGACCTGAGTTCCCACACTTGGCTGTGGGTGCACACTCTAATGAGGATTCATCTCTCTACTTAACTGATTACAAAGGCAAAATGCTTTGCTGCTATGGAAGACACACCACCTGATTAGGAAACTCATTTCCATGTGTTAATTATTCCCTAGCAGAGAGAAAGACAGAAAGCTTGCCAGAAATATGAATGAGTGAATGTATCTATATTTATGTTCTATGTTAAAGCCATTGGCTTTCCCCTCATTTCTAATAGATTACATTCTCCTGGAAAAAAATCTTTAAAGATTTAATATTATCCATTATCTTTGATCATCTAGAGAACCAGAATCTAGAGAACCAGAGCATATAAAATCACACATCTATACTAATGAAGAACTCAGTGGATTAGAGAAAGGCCTGGATAATCAGTCACTAATTCATGCTTTAATTTCACTCTTAATGAAAGAAATCTTTCTACAGATGAACTTCATTGCAATAAATTCAGTCTCTACTGCCAGACTCTCAAACTATTGGCTCTTGAGGACCTAGATTAGCTGCCAGGACCATAACTCTATGATTGCACTCCGGGACATCTACTGAGTCTGCAGTGTTGCAACATCACTCCCTATCTCTCCTGAAAAGAGAAACAAAAATGTAGGCTATCATCTCTACATTTGTGAAACACTTTCAAGTGCTTTAAATTCTATCGGTGTCTTATGCAAAGCACAACCTACATTTCCAGTATTTTGTAAGCCATGATGGTTGCTTTGAGGATATACTTAATCTGATGAAAATCAGTTTGACAGATGTTGTTTTGAACAGCATTCCTTTGTCTGGGCATTAGTAAACAAGAAATTGGAAAAATACTACTCCCTGACAAAAACTGACTTTGTTTATACATATAGGTGCTTTACAGACATTTAACACACACATTTATTTAAAGTTAAATAATAGCCACATCTGATATTGTGTAAGGAATACAGCGGTGTGTCTGCCAAGAGAGTGTGTCAGTACTTCCAGAGCAAATCCTTATTTTATTGTAACATATGGAGAAAAAGAACACATCTGTTAAGATCTGAGTGTTCAAAGAACTTACACTGATTTTACATGTGCGATGCTGCTAAGAACCTGTTTAACATCAGACTTTCTACTAGATTAATTTATCCTGATCATATTCAAATCAAATAAAGGTTTCTATGATTCATAATACTTAAGTAAAATAAGATCTTTACCTGACATTGAGAGCAAATCACAAAGAAGATGGAATACATAAAAAGATCTTTAGATTAAATGAGGCATTAATAGTACTAAAATCCTATGCTTTCACCTTAGAGGGACTGGTTAAACAAGTTTGTCAGGCATTACTATATAGACAAACAAAGTGACATTAGAATTACTGTGCAATCTCCTACAAGCCACAGAACATCCATATGGCAGATGAGTACCCAACTCCATTTTAAGTAGAGAAAGTGAATAAATTTGTTTTCTAAATTAACAGGAAATGTTATTAACTACATCCATCTATGCATGCAGTGTATGTGCACACACACAAGGTATACATTTATAGATTACACAGATTCACAGCTGTTGAAGTGTACCCCCAAAGCCACATGGAGGGTGAACACCTGCAGCCACTCTCCTGTCTGCAGCATCTTTACCTGAAGCTGGTTGAGAGTGTCAGGTTGAATGGCAGATCTAACCTGGGGGAAGGGCTTTGAGCATCACTAACAGTACTATCCACAACAAAAGCTTACATTTAAGACTAACCAGGAAAAAACCCCAAGCATATGCATAATTCCTTTCCACATGAAATATAAAATCTCTTGAAATGGGAAATGGGTCTAACTTCAGCCAGCTGGTGTAGAAAACTAGTGCCCCGTGTTCCCTGGGTTCACAGAAAAACCCAAACATGCTAAGACAAATAAGGAATAAGGAAAAGCAATGGAAAAATAATACCTCGTGGCAAACTTCATTTAAAACACTATACTCAGTCCAGAAACCCCATAAAGAATTAGAGAAAAAATAAAGATAGAAAAAAAAGCTGAGGGAGCACAGAGAACATTCTACATGACGGAAAAGACAAGAACTATTTGCATACAGTATACACAAGAGGGGAGAATATCCTTTTTTTTTTTACAAGTAGAAAGTGACACTTGAAAGTAGAAGACAGAAATTTAAAGTTGGTAATAGCAGGTACCTTTTAAATACAATGAGACTAAATGTAGTGCTCCCTGAAAATAAGGCAAGATCAAGAGTACAGTGAGATTCAAAAGCAGAATGAAAAATGTATATGATGAAAATCTATTCACCTCAGTTAGATAAGAAATGTGCAAAAGTTGTATGAATGCTGATGCTACAGGGCTCAAGCTACCCATAAACTGATCAGGACTACAAAGAAATCTCTTCTGAGCAGTGGTTAAACTTTGATATGGCATTACCCTATCTGCCTTCAATTAAATATCCTAAGAGATTATCTTCCTGACACATCTGATTCATCCAAAATTCATCTAGATACTTTAAATCAGGTTAAAAGCACAGTGTCAAGATGCTCAGTGTGCCAACTTTTAAAACAGGCTAGCCTACTTAAAAAAGGATAGAACTACACAAATGCGAGACTTTTGTTAGGCTAGAAGATAATTCTTTTTTTTGTCAAAGTAAAAAAATGTTATATTCTTTAAAACTACATTAAATTCATCTCCTAAATGGGAATGATTCCTATTTATCTTTTCATACTTGTGGGAATTAATGAGAAGTCTTACCACTGGCAATCACCTTTTGCTGTTTAAGTGGGCCTGGCAAACAGACATATGGAATACATACATGCTGGTTTTAAATGCTAAGGAACCAAAAACATGTCATAATTTTTAACTACCAAAGAGTAACTCAGGAGTTTGTAACTTGGTGTTTCCTTCCTTTAACCAAATAATATAATGGCACATTGTGTGGGACTCATAGTTGGCTTCTAGCTGTTGGAAGCAAAGGAGAAATTCCCATCAATTCCAGGCTGCAAACTGTAGAAGGCACCCACGCAGAACCCGGAGCTGCCCCCAGCTCCCTGAAACCACTGGGTGAATGCAGCATGCAGGCAGCATGCACCTCACCCCCTCTGGCACCCCAAAGCACCAGGAACTTGAAAACATGAGCACAACTTTCTACTGAGCAGACTGGCCTTTATTTCCTTGCCCATCTCCAAATAAACATATCATTCACTCTCATTAACAAGTTGCTCAGGCAAGCAAAATGAGACACAGGAATGAAATAGTATCATCAGCTGTTACCCACTGATGCTCCAGTTGTTCCCTAAATAGAGCAAGTTTTGCAATATTCTGCCTTGCTCTGGCATGACATTCACTCCAAGAACAGAAAGTTCTCCAAATATTTTGAGCAGAAATTTGCTTTCAGTCACCAAAACCTCAGACTTTAATCTTTCCCTTGTCTTTTCTGGAATTACAATAATTTTGGCCAGTTGTTCAAACCATCCAGCCTAATCTTCAAGGATGCTTGGAATTCATATTCTTTGATTAAGAAACATGAAAGCTAACTAGTCTTATTTTCAGTCTAAGGCCTTTAAAGACATCCAGATACTTCTTTGTAGGAATGATTATTTGAATTTACATAGTTGCCTTTAATTTTGGCATTGTCCACAAAAATAAATTCCAGGATGATTAAAAACACACTGAGATGATTAAAAACATTTCTCAGCAATATACTAAAACTAACAAGCATATTGCTCATCAGCTTGTCTGAAATACTCTCCCACTGCTTACAATAGATTTAGGTTATTAATTTTCTGGACAGAAAGGTAATAATTAGTCTGACTGACTATCAGAGGGAAATATTCTAGCTCGCTGCACGGGGACATAGATTAACTGATATTTTATGATAATTTATCTGGCTGAGGTAATTTGTTTAGCTGCCATAGCTTTCAAACGTTTAAGATCACCCACAGGATGGCACTATTGAACCTCTCAGTATCATCTACAGTAAGAAGGGGAAAATCTCAAGGAAATCCAGGTGCTGCAGCAAATTCTAAAACGAGTAAGAAAGCAATGCTTCCCCTCGATGCCAAACCTTGATGAAATGCAGTACATACAGACACACACAAATCCATACACATAACTACAGACACTACTTTTGGAAAACAATTTTCTGGTCCCCATGTCTGTGCCCCAGTACTTCCCCTGAGATAGCTTCCACTCTGCTAAAGTCTTCCCTTCCCTTCACAGCAAAATTAATGCAAGTTTGAAGGGAAGAACTCAATGCCGTGTCAGGAAATTTTAATGACTATTTGCTTTGCTATTCACATACAAGCAAGCAGGGTATTCTGGTCTTTTAATGAGGTGGTAAATCACTGTTTATTATATTTAATAGAAACTGATTGACATTCATTGTTCTTACATTCACTGTCAAAGTATTGCAGCATATGGACTGATTAATCTCACCAGCCTTCCATTTATCTTTGGTTTTAGTGCATCTGCTAGCCATAAAAGAAAATTATTTAAGAAAGATATCCACAATCTCTTACCTATATTCTCGTACATGACATTGCTAATAGAGGGTAAATTTCTCTTTCCTGCCTTCTTCTGAACCCCAGATGAAGATTTAATTGTTTAACCTTTTCTATGGACTCAGAGGATTTAGACATAGTTTCTAATTCTCCAACTGCTGGGTCATTTATTAGGGCTCAATCCTGTTACTGCAATATCTACGCTAGCTTTTGGTGAACAGCAATGACAGACTTCTCACAAGCAGGGATATCAGCACCAGCCCATTTAGTATCTGAAGCCACTTAACTATGGACAACTGAGAACTATGAAAACTGACATAAAGCAAGCAGTACTTCAGTGGTGACACAGCCCAAAGGAAACTCTGAAATACAGAATGAAGTAGGGCAGACTTTAGGCATTTGCAAAATGGTCAGCAAAGAGAGGGAGGACTAAGTCTTCCCCATATTAGTCAAGTCCTGCAGTGTATCCCCATGCATGTTCCCATGTCAGTAACATACTGAGAATATCATGACCGTGGACCCACACTGCAGGGTCTCAGCTACAGATACATTTACCCAGTTGTGCCACTTTCCTCTAGCAGCTGAAAGATGGAGTGGAACTGGAAAAACAGTGTGACACTGTCCTAGGAAAACACAATGTCAGTGCAATAAAGGAGACAGAGAAGGCAAAAGCTAATGAGAAGGGGAAGATCTTCACACATTCCTGCCCAGGTTAATCTGTGTTTGTCTCAGAGACACAAAGGAGCAGCCTACAATTTTCTAACCTTCCCTGTTACAGTTTATACCGGTAAAACGTATAATCTTGTTTCCTGATGTCTCAAGCCAGAACTGCAATGTAATTTATTACCCCAGACTACTCCGCAGACACTAAGTCAAATGTACATCAATGTGTCTGCATGTGCGTAAATACTACAACATCTTCCACAGCCACAGCACTACTGTGAGGAGTATTCTCAACTCAATTTTACACCATGCATTCTGCATTGATTTCCATTCTGCAGTCAGATCCCACTGTTACACTAAAGTAAAAGCAGACAGGATTCAGCCTTACTTTAACTTTTGTGGCTGTTCACAGCTCCATCAACAGCAGAAGACTGTGATGAAGTTCTTGCCCATTTCAACAGGCCATACCTGGGAAAGTTCAAGCACAATAAAGGGCACTGTGGAGGGTCATATAGACACTCTAGTAGTATCACATCCTTCACTGCAGAGCTGACTGTATTGGTCAAGAACTTGCTATAGTGTTTACTAGAATCTGCCAAAGTTATTGACGCAATCCTCCATATTCTTCATTGGCAAGTGGCATTTTAGAAGCATAAAACTTGTCATCGGAATAAGAGATGAGTAGATCCTGGAACCTGGAATTCCTCTTAATTCAGACATTGAAAAAAAGAAACACATTATTTAAGAATGCAATCTTGTATTTAGAGCTCATAAGAGCAACAGAGTCAGAATTAAAAAATGCTTTCAGCTTAACAGCTTATTCAGAAACATTCTGACCCCTAATAAAATGAGGAAGGAACTGCTTCATTCCTGTACCACAATCACTATGCCTGCTGCTGAGTTGTGGTGGTTGCAAAGGCATCTTCATTTTCCATCACCTGAACACAATCAGAACAAGCTGTCTGTTTCTGCCTTCCACGTTTATCTTAAGAGTTACATCAGATATTATGAACCATCATCTGAAAAACTTCTACTAATGTCAATGAGACTGGAATTAGGTACCAAGAAAACACACATGAAATGACCTTGAATAAATCAACAGCAATAGGGTTCAAAGCATAACAATTGGAAGGATTTCAAGAGGTCTAGGATTTCCTAGATGGGGAGCTCTTACTCAGTGTGAAATAAACACCTACCTTTTCAAAGTGATAATAAAGCCATGACAATTGTAATTGGGCAACAGATCAATGTGCTGCTACATCTGAATATAATTCTATAGCAGCACCCATTCATTTCAATGGGATGTAAAAATCTTAAAGCAACTACAAATCCCTGAAAGTCAATACTACTAGTGATTTTTCTGTAAATCTAACAAACATGGCTGCTCATTTTCTAGTTCAGTCTGTTAGATCTGTCACATCCAGGCACTCCGTTTGTTTGAATGGCTTTAATTGCTTTAATAATGGTCGAAGCTGTTAATTCCCTTAAAGAAATACTATAGCACCTGCAAGGGGGCAGCTACCTACTTGACATTACCACATAAAACAGGGTTAGATTCTATTTGTGATGCATACATAGCTTTGCTTCTTCACTTTGCTTCAACAGGACAGACAGATCAGTCTGTTTTGAAAACAAAACAAGCTTGCACAGTCTCAGCTGGGTTTGCATTTATTAAAAAGCAGCAATATGGTTGGTACTTTATACTGGTAATTTGTACTAATATTTTATACTGGTCATTTCTATACAAAGCACAAGAAAAAAGACACCAAAAATAGCCTATTTTAATTTATCCACTGCTCTGTGGTACAGTTCTGGTGAGAGCATTGTCTAATGTTACTGTAGTTCTAGCTGAAGGGTGTCCTCAGCAAGAAGAGTTTTGCCAAAACAACTGTTTACTGGTAGTACTTCTGGCCACTGTCTGGATCTTTTAACAAGTGACAATATAATAATAAGAGTTTTATATATATATATGTATGTACACACACACACACACACACATATATATAATATATATATTATATAATGTATGTAATATATAATAATAATGAATTATATATATATAATATTATAATAATAAGAGTCGACTTAAGAAGTCATTAGCTTACCTCTGAAATCAGAGACAATAAGTAAAACATACTTCTTGTTTCAAAACTAAAGTGTACCTATCTAAGTACCCATTTAGGTTAGACTATCCAAACAATTTTTTTGTTCCTAAAGATTACCTGATTCCTTTGTATGCTTCAATAAGCCATATCTGTCACCCTGTGTGTACCTGAACATGCACACATTTTAATTAATAGCTTTTTATTTGCTAATGAACCAGGGTATACTTTTTGTAGAAGTCTATTAATATGCAAATGGAGGGCAGTCTCCTGATTCAGAAGGTCATTTTTACTCTATGTAGTTTCAACAGAGTAATGGAGTCTCACTACATCAGTGTGAAAATTAATGAAACTTATCATACCGTAATCAGATTTTCAAACAATTAAGAAGTGGAAATAGTAAAGTGTCACAATATGTGCACCTTCTATCATACACACAGTCAGGTTTGCACATTGGTAACGCTATACTGCATGACTTTTCATAATGCTGCATGATCTACTGACAGCTTATTCTAATTTTCACATGTTGAAGGAACATTTTGTAAATATGAGACATTTCCACTACAAAAATGTATTTACCGTTATTTATCTCTTGGTTCTATTACATTTTCTTATTTTCCAACCCACCATTAAGACTCTCAAATTTTCTGCGATCCAGGAAAACATCTGTGTAATCCGGACTTTTTATTTCAAGAATTCAGTATAAAACACATTCCTATTTAGTTTTCATTACAAAAGCAGTAGGTTAGAGGAAGGTCTAGATGCAGAGCAGCAGAATCCAGAAGAAAATTTTAATGGAACTTTTTGGCAGAGGTTGCAGGGTAGGTAATGACCCCATCCTTCTATCTACCTCTAGCTACTTCTTTGCAGCCTCTTACCCCCAAGGGGCTAATTCCCAAATCACCAGGGGTTTTTTTGGTTGTTTTTAGTAACATGTTAACTATGCACAATGGTAAGTTAATCACCAAATGGTTTATATTCTAAATAGTGATAACTCTAGATAACAAAGTATCTCCAAAGTCAGTGCCTTCTTCAGAAGACACTTCTGTGGTTTAGATTATAATCACTTCATATGTAAATAGAAAAGATGAAGAATTTGCACTTCTAGCAGCCAAATTTTGCTGCAGGCTGAAGTGAAAGATGATGCACTGCCTGACTCAGCTGAACTCTTCTGAATTCACATGATCTTAGAAGCAGCTGAAAACCTCTGCAACGTGAAGTCCTAAAAATACTTCATAGGAACAGCACCATTTTTATCTTTATTCTTTTTTTATCAAAGACTTAGGGAGGAAATTAAAGACATGCCAGCCTCAGATTGCCAAATCAAAGAACACCAAGAAAAGATTCTGCCAGTTAACTTGTATCAGGAAAACAGAACCATGAAAGAATGCGAACAGTGACAGAGACAGTAGAAATCATAGTGATAGAAATACATGTATCTGAGAAAGGCCTGACACTCCATAAAAGCTCTAAATTCTGGTTTGATAAGTTAAAATACAGATATCTCTTCAAAACTGGGTAAAAAAAAAATTAAAAAAAATTAAAAAAAAAAAATCCAAGCTTTCATTTAACTGAAAATTACAGATATTACTTTAATTTTTTATTCAGATGAAACCCAGTTCTGAAAAATCAACTAGCATAGCTCAATGGAAAGCAAGAAAGTTAGATGTAATGACAGTGTATTTTGGGAAATGGTATATCTCTGTGGTCACTTCTTAGTCTCATAGTGATCCCCAGAGCTCCTACCACAAAGCAGGTGCAAATCAAGTAAGACTAAAATTCAAGTTGTTCCCAGACACATAAAACTGGCTCAATAAATATCTAGTCTCTGATAGGGGCTGAAAAAGAACAATCACATGGAGTACTACAGGTTTTTGGTCAGAACCACATAGTTATGCTTAAGAAATCAAACTGCTTGTGCTTGTATTCACTTACAATCTTCCTTTCACATAATAACCTGAGATCACATTTTAAAAACCAGTTAAGTGCAGACTTTTGACAAGCAAACAAGTACACACAGGCTTTTAATGTCAAATACCGACCCATTCATTCTGAGCTTGTCACTGTGAAAAAAATACCCATAAAGAGCAGGTGTAAAGAGAATGTCCTTAATTTATCAAAAGGCCAAACCATTTTCTAATTTTCACCCTCTATATTTATGGTAAAACTTTTTATTAACCAATGTGGCATTCCCATTATTAACCTGCATTTTCAAGGGAGAAGACATGCCTCTTGTGTATGCTTGCTCTGAATACTTGCCACTATGACAGTAAAATTGACAGAAGGGTACTGGTCTCCTGTCATATTTATTTAAAATCTTTATACAGAAGAAGTCCATGGAGACATACCCTAAGCATCCAGATGACAGCAATGCTATTGCTGCAACATAATGGCCAGCTGGAAACCGAAGTTTAATTTCATTTTTGTCTATCAAAGGGATCTCTTCTAGATATTTTCAGTTGCAAAAAGCAGAATTTCCACACAATTTACAGCAGCAATCTTTAATCCTAACTGTAACACATTGAAATAAAAAAAAAGTGTACAGGAATTTTAAGCAAGAAAAGCAAGCTTTGTTATGAAGCTCTGCTGTGAAGAACGGTAACCTTCACTTTTGCAACATGGAGAGGATACTAGCACAATCCACAGTTTAGAAAAAACACAATGCAATCATGCTACTTGATCAGTGAGTGGAAGTAAGAAGAGAAGAGCTCATTCTTCTCAAGGACAGATAGTTGAAGAATTTTTTGAGTTCTGGGCAGAAGTACAGTACGAGAGGAAACTGTAGGGGCAAAGTGAGAGACAGGATGGAGAAATGCGAGATAAAAAAAAGAAGGAAAGGAAGAAAGGGATCATCTCCTTCAGCAGTACTGCTGAATAAGTATCAGGAAAGATGTTAAAACACAATAGAAGTACCTCCTCCGAAAGGCCTAGATGACATGATACATGTTACAAGAACTAGGCATCTTGTTTTGTAGGCTACAGTCATCATCATCATGTCTTGGCTTTGCAAACAAAGATTTCAGAGGGGCTCTCCCCACGCTTGCTGCAAGCGCGCTGATGAGGCCAATGCAGGACAGGCAGTGGGGTTGCAAAAGGCCCAGCAGAAACTGTCCTGTGATGGGACAGCCAAGGCATGGCTCTTTCTGTGCTGTCTTTTCTCCTCCAGACTAGTTCTACTGTTTTCTCAAAGGAGGCAGCAGAGTTATGGATGATGTCTCCATGTCTCCTGACTGGAGGCCGGAGTGAAGCATTGATGGCTCTCCCTTCCCAAGCAGGCTATGCTTGGTTGCCTCAAGACTGTTGTGAATTGATAATATCACTGAGACCTTGGCCCTTGGGCACCCCCATCTGCTGCCTAGTCCAGTGTGGAGCCTTTGAGGAGAGCAAGTTCCATATTTACACATTTTATGTACATCTGTAATCCACCATTATTACCTCATTAAACCTACCCTAGTTTTTATTTCCAGCCCTAAAGTCTCTGTCCCTTATTTCCTACTTCTCCAGAGTAGTGGGGGAATAACAGAGAGCATCTGTCACTGTGTAATTACTGTCTAAAACCGTAACACGTCACATGAGAAAAGACTGATGCATTTTGTAGCCTATGCAGAGATGAGGAGCACTCTCATTCTACTGAAAAAAAAGCACCAAGACAGATTTACCACTCCTATGGAAAGCACTGATAAGCCACTAGCAGTAGTGAACCACCAGGCTACTTCCGGAATCCTAGCCTCCATATAGACTGTAGATCCTCAGTCTTTTATGAATCAAAAGGTTATGACTTGAGCATGTGAAAAGGAAAGCTCACAACTGTCCACAGCAAAAGAAAAACACATAGGAAATGGCCCACACTCCACATCTGCTCTGTGCTGGCATGGTACAGCCATGACGTGTGACAGAAATGAGGTACCTAGCATTGCATCAAAGAGGGGGGATATGATCACCCATGGAAGTAATGGAAGGCATGCTGATTTTAGTCTACATTAATTTTGGAGAGCTTCAAGTAACAGTAGGGAGTTAACACAGAGTGGAAAAACTACAGAAAAGGTAAGCTAAGCCAGTTCACTACTAACAAAGTCTACCCTGAAGGAATTCCTCTCTGTTTTTCCCTAGGTCTCACAGGCTTTCATAACTTTCTCATCAACCAATCAATGCTCAGGAAGTTTCATTTTGATTTCTCCTAAGTGTTATCTCACTTTCACTCTTGGCATATGAAGCAATTTGATCAGCTGTTACCGTTTCTTTTAGGTATGGTAATCTTGAGGAACAGATTAATTAAAAACTTAAATCAGGCTGACAGGTGTGACTATTCAGTGGTGCTTTTTAAATGGAAATGCATATTTAGAACTTCAGGAAGGCTTGTGATTATTTCAGGTTGGTCAGGTTTTGGATCAAATCAAAATATTAACATCGGAATGTGAAAGTGTTATTTGGTGGTGTTTACATCCTTGGAAATCTAAGAAAAAATTATTCAAGTACCTTATGTATCATAATGCACATAATGAAGCAGTTTCAAAAGTAATTTATAAACCTGAAATCTGGGTATTTTTATTAATAGACTGCTGCAATTTCCCAAGAGGTTAGGGATTCACAATTTTACTTGATTTAAACAGGAACACTGTACCTCTGAAAACGGAGTGAAGAGTTTCAACTAGGGTGTAAATACACTTGAGAAACCAACCCGATCTCCTCCTATGACCTGCCTGGCTGTGCACTTTGTCTACCTGGACTTCAGTAAAGCCTTTGACACCATCTCCCAGAGCATTCTCCTACAGAAGGTACTGGCTCATGGCACAGGCAGGTGTACTCTTCACTGGGTTAAAAGCTGGCTGTGTGGCTGAGCAGAGAGTTGTAGTCACCTGAGTTAAATCCAGTTTGTTGGTCAGGTGGTGTCCACCAGGGCTCAGTTTTGGGGCCAGTCCTGTTCAATATCTTTATCCACAATCCAGATAAGGGTATTGAGTGCTTCCTCAGTAAGTTTGCAGATGACACCAAGTTGGGTGGGATCACTGATCTGCTTAAGGATAGGAAGGCTCTGCAGAGGTATCTGGACAGAATGAGTCAATGGGCCAAGGCCAAATGTCAGATCTTGTGCTTGGGTCAGAGCAACCCCAGGGAACACTACAGGCTTGGGGAGAAGTGGCTGGAAAGGTGCCAGGAAGAAAAGGACCTGGGGGTGTTGGTCAACACCTGGCTTGAATACAAGCCATCAGTGTGTCCAGGCAGCCAAGAAGGCCAACAGTATCCTGGCTTGTATCAGGAATAGTGTGGCCAGCAGGAGAAGGGAAGCGATCGTACTCAGTGTGTACTCAGCACTGGTGAGGCTGCACTTCGAGTACCCTATTCAGTTCTGAGCCCTACTGTACCACAAAACATTGAGCTGCTGAAGTGAGTTCAAGAGGGCAACCAAGGTGGGGAAGGGTCTGGATAACAAGTCCTGTAAAGAGAGGCTGAGGGAACTGGTAATGTTTAGTTTGGAAAAAAGGAGGCTAAGAGACCTTATTGGTCTCTACAGATACCTGAAAGGAGGTTGTAGCAAGGTGGATGTTGGCTTCCTCTCCAAAATAAATAATGATCAGACTAGAGGAAATTACCAGAAAGTTGTACTAGGGGATACTAGATATAGACTAGATATTATGATTAATTGCAGTCAAGCACTGTGGGCTGCCCAGGGAGGTGGTGGAGTCACCATCCCTGGAGGTATTCATAAACCATGTAGATGAGGCACTTCAGGACATGCTTTAGTGGGATGGTGGCAGTTTTTTGGTCTTGCTTTTTTGGTTCTTTTGAGTTTTTTCTGTGTTGGCAGTTGTACACTGTGATCATAGAAGTCTTTTCCAACTGTGATGATTCTGTGGACTACTAAATTTTCAGTAGAACATTTAACTTTGCCTGCATAATCACAGCCAAAGAAGCATGACAAAATAGAAGCATCTGATACAGTCCTTGGGGAAAATGTAAAAAGAATTTGAGCACAAATGCAAAGATTAAACAGGAAAGAGCCAAAGAGCTGGTTGTCCATCTGCTCACACACAATCTTGGTTTTTGGTCTATAGAGTCTAATTTTCAATAGGTAACTGATATTTTTCTATAAACAATTTGGTTGTAATGTTAAGAAAATATCATATTGTGCAAAATGTGGGGTTGACAACCCAAAAGTCCTTTTAAGTAAAGAACAGGCAATGCAAGTAGAGACCAAATCAAACACCATTGCTACTGTGACCTTAACCCTGGACTTGCACTTCAGTATCCTCCCTAGTGGTTTATCTGACTGCAGCTTTGTCTGTCAGCGGTACCCCTGAACAGAGACCAGGCCACAAGATCACTACAATGATCTGCAATGAGGTGCAGGCTACCTCTGGACGTTCAAATGACTGGGGCAATTGTTTCACTTTGAAAATAACTGGCTTTTTCTTCCTTTTCAGACCATGTTGCTGTTATATATGTATTTTTGCACACAAAATGCACTCATGTCTCACACTGGCAGTCAGAACACAAACTAGACTGTTTGGACCAGTGAAGTTGTATAGATAACCAAGAGTTGGCTCCCTGTTCTTCCATCAACCCTATTTGTAACATCTGAGGATGCCTTCATATGGTGCCACTCTGAAAAGGCAAGGTGGCATCCCATCTCCAATATGTGCTGCTTGGGTGGCTCCTCCCAGACAGTGGCAGAAAGGACAAGTGCTTCCTCAAAGACTTACTAAAGGTCTGCCACTACACTTTATATTGATTTAAAACTGCTGTCTTAGATTACGTCTCTGCTTTAATCCAAGTCTCTTCTATCTTCTCAAAGTACTGGAAACACTCCTAACCTATTTGCTAGTCATACTGTTCACAGAGTTCATAAGACAAAACTGTCTTCAATGATTCTGCTTATTTTCCAGAACTAGAAGATCCAAGTCTAGAAAGACAACACTGAAAGAATTAATATAACAAAAGACAGAACTGTAATTACACAGTTAGTTGACAAGAGAACCACAGAATGATTGAGGTTGGCAGGGACCTCTGGAGGTCATCTCATCCAAGCCCCTATTTGATCTAGGTCACCTAGAGCAGGTTGACCGGGACCATGTCCAGATGGCTTTTGATTATCTCTAAGGATCATGACACCACAACCTCCCTGGGCAACCTGTGCTAGTGCTCCATCACCCTCACAATAAAACCAAAAGAAAACAAATCAACAAAAAAAACCCCAAACAAACAACCAAAACAGCAACAAAACCAAACAACAAACAGCCTAAAACAAAAAAAGAAAAAGAAGCATTTCCTGATGTTCAGAGGGCATCTCCTGTGTTTCAGGAAAATCTCAAAAAACCCAAGAAAAATCATGTTTGTTTCTCTCAGATACCTTAAATCAGTGAACTGATTATCTACGGATTGTTTTCTGTGATCAGCTGGTTCTTGAAATTCATCAGCTAAGGGGAGATAAATGTAAAAAAGATAAAAACCTTGAAGTGAGGCACAGCAGAAGTCATGGGGTGGGACTCACATGACATTACTCACTGGAATACCTCCAGCTATACAGAAGTCAAAGGATATTACCTCTTAACTTTTTAAAAATTCATCTTGATACTTCTTGAAATATTCATGCATGACTGACAACAGAATCGAGACAGTTCCCACCAGGACTTGACTTCCTCCACAGAAAGGAGTTTGCCTACCCTCTGCAAGTAGAAGAAATTTCTACCACAGAAAGTGCTGGAAAACAGGGATGTATCCCAGCTATTTGAATATTTAGCTTCAAAGGAAGGTCAGCTGTTCTGCCACACTGGGAGTGTGAGAGTAGGAGCAACTTTAAAAAACAGTAGTATTTCCACAGCTTACAGGAGAGTCTCAACTGCCTCTTCTTTGTCAAGAATATTCCCTCAGGCACTTGTGAGTGTAGCAAAAACATATGAGGTATTGAGGTGACAGCATTGTTCCCATAATGGCCTTACGACACAGGCAAGGTAAGAGGTGTACGCATCTTCAAGTTTGAAATAGTAGTCTGATTATTTCAAATATATAAAGGTCCACAAGACCAAAAGCTCATCTCCATTTCCAGACATGTTAGGAAGTCTAATGAGATACACCATCTGTGTATGTAGATAAAGCATTTGTGCTTGCATGAATCTGTGACATATGTACTAAGGCAGAGCAAATACAGTTTACCCTGTACACAATTTCTCAAAGCCTCATGGGGACTGTCCTGCAATTTTGTCAGACAGCAATAGCCCCCAGTAAGAACACACAAAACACCAGCTATGTTTTATTATCATTGCTTCTATATGTTGCCCCTACTATACAGTTACAGAGGAAAATCCCAGGAGATAGAGTGCAGAAAAGACAAGCTTCACAGACCAGGCAGGAACAGATGAAAACAAAACAGATAGAAAGATTGGGACTTGTGAAATAGAGGTAAAGACACCTGAAGCTAAACTGGAGAAAAACATAACACAGTGTGTTAAGTGATGAAGTACAGGCTGAAGAGGAGATCAGACTCTATTTTACAACTAATACCCTACATTGCTGTCCCAGTGAACAGCAAGCTTAACATCAGCCAGCAGTCTCCCCTGGAAGCATATAAAGCCACCAGTATTTTGTGTTGGAGATTATCCCCCTCTGGTGAGCACTCACTAGACCACACCTGGAATACTGCATCCAGCTCTAGGCCTCCCAACATAAGACATCAATAAAGTAGAGTAAGCTTAGTGAGGTCCATGAGGATACTCAGGGTATTGGACCACTAACACTGTTGAGAAAAGGCTCAGAAACCTGGGGTTGTTCTGCCCCCAGGAAATGAAGGCCTTGGGGAACCTAACAGCAGTCTGCCAGTGCCTACAGGGAGGTTAAAAATAAGACAGAGCCAGACCCTACGGAGTGGTGCACTTCTGCAGGGTGAGAGACAATGGGAGTAAGTTGAAACAAGGGAGATTCAGATTAGGTATGAGGAGAAACTTAGTAAGAATAAAGTCAGGCAGCAGAACGGGTTACCCTTAGGTATTGTGGAGCCTCCATCTCTAGAGGTTTTCAAGACCTGGTTGCATGAATAAACTGACTTCATACTTAACCCTACTTTGAGCCTAGACTAGAGTTGGCTTGAGGTTCTCTCCAACTGCAGTTATCCCATGATCTAGAGCCTGGACTGTGTTCATAACATGCTATAGTTTATAAGAAGCTCAGAAGTCTACTACTTAAACCAGACAATCTGCACATAGTAATTAGTTTTTAATGGTGACCAATAGCAGCTCTTCAGGAAAAGTGCTAATGACTGAAGAAATTATACAGTGATCACTTGCCTGCTACTCATCTCATCTACAGCTCTTTGTCTTCATCTGTTTCCACCCAGCTTGGTAACAGTTGAGAGATTTCTAAGTCTCACCACTTCCTTTTCTGCCAGCATACATCTAAAATAATCTCCAAAATAAACACTCCTATCTAGAATGTATCCAGGTAATAAACAAAATTCTGTGAATGGCATGTACATTGTTCAAAAAGAAAGAGTCTGTGAAATTAATATGAGTTGGATAAACATGCATAAGAATTGCATGTTACTTAATAATTCTACTCATTTTATCTACTAAAAAAAACAGCTCATAAACAAATGCATTAAATGTTCAGCTCATTTCTTTTATACTTCACCATCATACCCTGTCTTTCTACAGCGTACAGAACAGACCTCTGGTAATGACTGAGGATTATGCAGAAGGAGATTCCCTTGTTAACAGTTGGGAAGGCTTTATCAAATAAGCTAGGGAATGTTCAAGAGAGGGAACGTTTAGAACTAAGGGAATCCAGTGGTTTCCCAAAAAATGTGTCAAGGCAATATTTAGCAAATCACATTTCACAGACTTTTTTTTTATTTTATTTTATGGTGTCCAACTTTAGATTTTTTATTTGAAGACAGAACACCCAAGTGCAAAGAAAGGCAACAGGAGCTATAAAAAAAGCTAAATGCAAGCTAAGTATTGTTATATGACTGGGTCTTAGGGTCAAGAGCTGGCCAACCAATTAACTGTAGTCTCTGCAGTTTAGCGTGAAACTTGAGCCTCTTCATATCTTAAGAATGTTTGAAAAATAAACTGATGCTGGAAGCACCACTCATAAGTACCATGAAAAAGCCCACAAGGAAATTATTCAGAGACTGTTGTGAAAAAAAGATTTTTAAAGTGTAATAAGTAGGAACTAGAGCACAGGAAATTCAATGGGGATTATAAAAGGCTGATTGAGTAGCTGCTTAATGGCATAAATTCTGTGAATTAAATCAAGTTCTGAAGAAAACTTGAGAGCTGATCATGCAACTGAAGTCTGTCAGTGAATACATAGATGGGACCAGATTTAATCCTAATTCTTAGTTCTGTGTTTTTGTTTTGTTTGGCTTGTTTTTTGTTTGTTTTTTTGTTAATTTGTTTTGGTTTTTTCTTTGTTTGAAGTCTTGCTGTTGCTTTAAGACAACTACTCCACATATGAAGCTTCTGATTGGTATCATTTAAGTGTGATGGTCTAATAATTAAGAGAAGTTGAGTCGGAAACAGTTGTTATTAAATTCATAAACATGTCAAAAGAATGGACAGGTTCTCCACAGCTGCTGCTTTTAGAGAAAACCAACAAACCAAAGGTCAGTGAAGATAAAGCACATCTCTTTTTTAAAGCTTAACCTAGTAATATTATTTTTAATATTGAAATCTTTCTTGCAGCATGGTAAGGAAAGAGCTTTTTTCTGTTCTTCTGAAGATCACTTTCACAAGGACTGTGAAGTTGCACATAGCTCATTAGATGGAAAGCCTGCACAGGATGAATGAAATCTTCTGCAAGTTTGCTTTTAAAATGTGAAGTGGGAAGACAGACTGCATTACACTAATGAAGACTTGTAGTTTGTTATTTTCACTGAGAATATTAGTTAAACCAGAAGGGCAAGTGATAGTAGTAAGGAGCTGTCATACTCCACACTGAGCAGTACTGCATGAGGTACGACACTCTGCTAAGATCTTGTGTCTCGTTCCTGACCACAACACAGCACTAGAATTAGAATAAAATATGCTTTCCTGCACTCCCTTCTGGTTCTCAAATTTAATCCCTTCTGCCATTTAACTTTGAATCTTGATTTTGATCTCCTCCTTCCTCTCTTTCTTTCTACCTAGCTCCTTATTAATTCCAGCAGGCCTCTCACTTAGTTTCCTGCCCTATCTAGTGCAGTCCCAGTCTCTCTCTCACACTTAGGCAACTCCACCTTCCCATTATCTTTTCAGACAATTACAGTATTTTTTTCAAAAGCCTACTCATATTCCCTGAACCTCCATTCTTTGTCCTAGAAAGAAATTCAACCCCTTGGGATCTTTAATTATTCTGCTTCTTATCCAATTCCAATAAATTACTGCTGGGAGATATTAGTCCCTGGCTATTTCTACAGTCAGGATCCTTTGCTGATTTACTTCTTGTTGCAGGATCAAAAAGGAGCTTCAAGAAGTGGAACATTTCCCTGCTACCACTCCAGAGCTAATAGCAGAGCGCAAGGAGAGAGAGAAAAAAGCACAGTTCTTCAGGAAAGTAACAAATGTCAATATACACATAAGCATCACCTTAACTTGAAAGTTTTGCTAAAAATCTTTCTGGTACTCTTGACCAGTTTTGGCCACTGTCACAAGGCAAAAGCTCATAGATTTCTCACTTCTGAAAATCTAAACAACTGCTGGAACAAAGCAAAGATGAGAAGCAGTGAAGGCAGCTGACTATAATGGCAGCACTTAATCCAGACCTGTGTCTGAAGTCTTACCTTCCTGAGAAACCATTGTCTTTTCTATTCAAAGCCAGTATCACAGCAGTCTTTGGCAAGCTGCTTTTAATTTTTGAGTGAACCAACTGCATTCTGTGACTGCCTAAAAGGTAATGCCTAATTACACTAGCTTGAAGTGATAACAATAAAACTTTGATGATTCATACAATTGGTTCCAAGTTTATCTATGCCTGTTGCCAAGCAGTTCTTTTCAGTTTTCCCTTTGATCAAAGGAAAGTGACCTTGCTATCCTTTTAATCTAACTGTAAAATAAGCTTGCAATTAGTTCTTTAAAGTTCAAGTGATTCTAATGAAATCTCTGATGACCAAAAATGCAAATTAATGCTTTAGTTCTACGTCTTGATAGTTCAGGGAATTTGGATTGTTCTCTGTCCCAGATACACTGAAGTAGGGAGGGAAACATTAACAGGACCAAAAACATAGGGATAAACATATTAACATGTCACCAGAACTAACAATATTTTAATGCCTATGTTAATTAGCAAAGGTTATTAAAAAAAGAGTACAATAGTTTTTAAAGCGTTTGATTAAAAAAAGCACACAAACTTGCTTTATTTCTACATAAGCAAAATTTATAGGCAGCTGTACCTAAAAATAAGCATGTTTCTGCTCTTCCTTTCTCATTAAGTCAAACAACAGTTAGATAATAGGCCTGCAAACGATTTTGTTACAAGTGTATTTATCGCATTTCCCAGCACATCAAGCTGTCAGACTAACAATTAGTTTCATTTCAAATTAAACCTGACAAGCAGTCCCTTGGTGAAAGAACATGTGTTAATGTAACTAAAACACATACCTCTTCTTTTTCAAAATACCTCCTCCACCAAGCTTAGATTTTTTGATACTCTTTTCTTGCTAGCTGGTACTGTTCTTCCTGTCATTCTACAAAAACCATATTGTGAACAGAGCAAACCTCTTACTTACCTTTAGGTTGGACACAGAATTAAGATTTTCTCCCCAGACTTGAAATCTGGACTTAGGTGCTCCTGTCACTGACTAGTGTAGCCACTAATAATGAATTAAAAGAGAAAGGGCAAGAGAACTTCTCCAACATTAGCCTATTAAATGAGGATGACAGCACCCTCTGAGGAACTGACAGTAAGAACAGTACCCTCTATGCTTCATTGCTTATCCTCAGACAGATTCTTCTTCTAATCCATGCCCTTACCCTTTTGCAACTGAGGTCTACAAAGTGGATCCAGGATCAAGCAACAATAACCAGAATAATACAGCAAGAACACATGATGGCTGGCTACCAAAAACCAAGGACACTGAAGGACAGTTTTCTTCCCAGACTTTTTTTGTATTTCTCAGAAAAAAAAAATCAAAGTGAAAAGAAACACAAAGAAATTCCCCCAAAATTAGCCTTGAAGACTTAGTATTTTTAATTCAGTATCAGACAGTGTTCCCTCTTGTATATACTCTCAGTTTGCCTCATGAAGAGGAGTCAGACACACCACAGTAAGCAAACTGTACAATCTGATTATAAGGAAATTTCTTCCTGCTACATAACATGGAAGCTGGGATTTTGCAAGGAAGCTATTTTATACATAAATGAGACATATGTAAATAAACACTGCTATTCTAGGTCTGTCTTTTTAAACACTCCAAAGCTGCTGTTTGCGATGACATGAAGTTTGCAGGTCAAATTTGCTTCAGCTAAATATTTTTTCTTTTCTTGGACTTTAAAAAATACAGCTATATGTTACCCAATGGTCTGAAATTTCACCCCACTAAACAGAAAACAACGTAAGTAAAGTATTGCATAGTACACATAGAATCACAGAATGGTTTGGGTTGGAAGGGATATTTAAAGATCAACTACTCCAATCCACCCCAGGCCAAGGGCAGGGACATTTTCAAAGTTGCTTTCATCAGGTTGCTCAAAGCCCTGTCCAACCTGAGCTTTAAACTTCCAACAATGGGACATCCAAAACTTCTCTGGGCAATCTGTTCTAGTGTTTCACCATCCGTATTAAAAAAAAAATAAAATTATTCCTTGTATCTAATCTAAATCTGACCTATTTAAATTAAAAACCATTACTGCTTGTCTTACTGCAACACCCCCACTGAAGTTTTCCCCTATCTTTCTTGTAGGCCCCCTTCAGGTACTAGAAGGTTGCAACCAGGTCCCCCTGGAACCTTCTCCAGGCTGAACAACTCCAACCCTCTCCGCCTTTCTTCACAGGAGAGGTGCTCCATCCTTCTGATCATTTTTGCGGTCCTCCTCTGAACCCACTCCAACAGGTCCATATCTTTCCTGTGCTAAGGGCTCCAGAACTGGACACAGGACTGCAGAGGAAAGGCTTCACCAGTGTAGAGGGGCAGAAAATCACATCCCTTGAGCTCCTGGCCACACTTTTTTGATGCAGCCCAAGATACAGTTGGCTTTTGGATACACATTGTTGGCTCATGCCCAGCTTTTCATTCACCAGAACCCCAAGTCCTTCTCTGAAGGGCTGCTCTCAGTCCCTTCATCCCTGGTATCTGTCCTGATACTGGTAATTTCCCTAGCCTTGTTACAGGACCTCTTATCTGGGCAGGTTGCACTTCACAAGGTGCACATGAGCCCACTTCTCCAGCCTGTCAAGCCTGCAGACCAGTTTCAACTCAGTCCTTGTGTTCTCTGATGCAGGAAGTGCCAAAGTATCTGCCAATGCTTCAAGTACAGACAGATTTTCATAACCTCCTCAAGGCACGTTTTTTGAAGAAATCTCAAGTTCAGCAGCTGCCTACTGGATGCCAGGTAACAAAGCACAAAACCAGTCAGGACTTATGTATTAGAACCAAAGCTCTGCATTTGGTTCATGGACTTCACTAAGAACCAACACAGATCTGCACAGAGCAGTGGCATAGTTAAACTTGAAATGCAGAAGTTGACTTCAAGCTGTGGAACAGGTTGCCCAGAGAAGCTGTGGATGCCCCCTCCCTGGAAGTGTTCAGTGCCAGGCTGGACAGGGCTCTGAGAAACCTGAGCTGGTGTGAGATGGCAGGGGAGGTTCGAACTATATCATCTTTAAGGTTCTTTCCAACCCAAATCAGTCTATGATTCTAGGATTCTAACTGAGCATTGGATACAGCTTTTCATCTCTGTGCCCATCTGTGAGCACACAGCAGTGGAAGGAGGAAAATTGTGCCTCAGTGGTGCTATTGCTACACTAGGGAGCAAAAGGTCCTAAGCATAAAGGCAGATAAACAGGGGAAACTAAGTGTTTAAAGCTAGCACCTCCACACCCCTGTGTACCCTAAGGAGTAACAGGAACCCAATTGCCTTACAGGGCTCCTCAACGCTATCTCAACTCACCTAATCTGAGCTGAAGATTCTGTCCCTACAATGCACCTTAGTCCCAGAAAAAATTGCTCACATATATAACTAAGAGCTGGAAACACTGCAGACAGCCGTGGATAAAATCTAAACTGCCCACCCTGGAGCAAAAGAGCAACTGTCTGCAATTCCTTTTGGATGATCACAGAGAGGTAGGAACACAATCCAAGAGCATTTCGCAATCTATTTTTTCCAGAGGTTGCTTATAAAAATGAACATTCACACAGCTTTTGTTTACTATGACACGATCATAAATTAACATAGTTTTAGTGTCTAGCACACAATTGAGCTCATATAAACAGAATTAGTCATCTCTACAGCAACATGAGAGGAGAAAAGGAAGTCAGCACTGTCCTCCCCCAAGGCTCTTAATTCTTCTCTCCTCAAGAAGGTATCTCAAGTCAGAGTCAGAAGGTTAACAGCATAGTCTGCAAATCCAAAAGCACCACAAGCGGGTTTCTAGCTGGCCTGGAGAATAAACACAGGGCTGTCAATAACTGCAGGCAATAAATTTTCCCTAGCTGGTGGAAGTGGGGGGAAGGAGGTTAATTCATGTTCTGGCTGCAGCCTTGATTTCAACAGAAGCAGAGCTGCTATTACAGAAGAGAGATTTAACTTCCTTACCAGTTGCCCCATTCCACTGGTGGCACACTGTCTTTACCTCCACCTTTCTTTCCCTCCCTACTATCCTATTAGACAGGATGGCTAGTCAAGATGGCAAGGTACCACATGAATATTTCAGAGTAAGCAGACTGCCAGCTACTCAGGAGTGTTTCATCATGTGAGGCAAGGCAGAGACTGCAGTGCAGCTGAAGGAATCTTCACTGGGTTCTCACATTGCTGTGGCATGTGATCACAAAAAACCCCTCTCTATGTGACAGTCAGTTTGCTAAAAGATCAACCAAAAAAACTCTAGTACTATCTCTAGCTCATCCAAGAAAGGCCAAATGATACATATTTTCTTTCGTTACCTTATATTTTCACCAGGTGTTCCAGTCTTGTCTTATGGAAGACAATAAATAGAAGCATCCCAAACCATCTATGTGATTTACTAATATTTCTATTAGATCCTAGTACTCCACAATACTCCTAGTACTACAGAATAATCTGAATTGAAAAGAATAATCTGAGTTGGGATGATCAGACATTGGAATGGGCTGCCCAGGGAAGTAGTGGATTCTCCATCCCTGGAGATATTTAAAAAGAGACTGGATGTGGCACTCAGTGCCATGGTCTGGTAACTGCAGCGGTAGTGGATCAAGGGTTGGACTTGATCTCTGAGGTCCCTTCCAACCCAGTCGATTCTATGATTCTATGACTTTTTAAGTGAGCAGTCCAACCTCCTCTACAAAGTGAGAAAACTTCGCTGTGTCTTGATGCGTATCTCCAAAGATGTAGATTACAAAACTTTCTGGTCACTTTTTTCAGTGGCTGAACACCGTCATCACTACAGTAGCTTTTTTCCTCCTTATGTCTAAATCAGAATTTTCCTTGCTTCCATTTGCAGCAGTTTACTTTTACCCTTTCACTTTAGACTTCTGGGAGAAGTCCACTTCCATCTTAAATAGCACATTAAATACCTTACGTTCTAGATAGTGTGACCAGGTTCCCTGAACTTCTCCTTGCCTGTTTCAAATACATTTTGAAAACACCAGTAAGAAATACTAGTTGCTTTGATCAACCTCTGTTTCAGTACCCTAGTAGGCAAGAATGGTTTGACTTCTGCTGCCTTGAACTAATTTTCCATGTGTTACTCAACCACTGGTGTACTTGTGCCCAGCCTTTATTTGGCCACCTGCCATCACAGTTCAGTGACCCTCTCTGCCCAGGCAGGATCTGGCCCTGGGTCCCTCTCTCCTGCTTTGGTGATGGCAGCTGCCCTGGGGACCACCCATCCCTGCTGGGTGCTGTGGGGCTGCATGCTTCCTGCAGCAGCTGCTCCTGCTACCCACTTGTGGCAGCTTTCACCTAAAGAGAGTCTAGCTAGCATAAAGGTGCCACTAGTATTTTTTTACTGCAAAAGTTGTTGGATACCCTGCAAAGGCTTTATTGCCAATAGATTATTTTATTTGGCTAGTCCAAATGGTCTCTTGCTTTTGATAACATACTATGCTCCTTAAGAGGCTTTGATTTAAGAGAATAATTAATTTTCTTCCTTGAAAACCTAGAAGTGCTGTATAAAAAAGAAGTGAATTCCCACATAAATTAAGACTCACTGGGAGGTTTGCATTTATGTTGCAATAGTAGCCACCCAGTTCTGCCTTTTCTCTCCTCCTGGACTGGTTAAAACCATGGGGAAGATTAGAAAAACCAAAATAACAGATGTTCTCACTTACTACAAACCCTGACAGGGGAGAGCTCTGAACTTGGGTGGTGGGAGGACTGAAGTGAGGTGACAGGTCCTTCTTGAGGTCACATATACCCCCCACCTCCAGGCTGGGTTTGCACTTTGAGAAAAATGGTTGTGATCTCATTCCCAGAATGCAATATACTCACAGCTCACCAGCCTCTCTGACATCCCTTCGGTCAAACACTCTAGCAGTGGCAAGAAACTCCAGAAGAGAACCACTAAATTCAAGTAGTTGTTTTGGATTACTGAAAAATTAATGAAAAATAGTTTGTTCAGGGCTACCAAATACAAGGAGACCAGAAATGCATGTTTTCAGAAGATTCTTCTTGCCTCAGGAAATGCTGCTGTTGCTCTAGCTTAAAGAGATTTACTTTTTAAACATCATTAAAGAAATCTCTCTGGGTCACAACTACTGCATGGGCATGTGAAAGACATAAGTAGTTCTGACTGTTTCAGGGATGTCTGCTGACTAATGCTACCATCAAAGTCAGTATTTACACTGCCAATACTACTTCTACCAAATGCAAACTCTTCTGCTGTCTCTCAAACTTTACTTTCAAATTATTTCAAGATGCCTAGCAGCAGATGGACTGTAGACTTGCATCCTAAATGAAAATTATCACACCAGGAGTGCAGAGGGGTGAAGAGAGGCTCATTACTGTGTATGAAAAGTAATGAACATCAATTACTACACACTGAATTAAAGCAACTCTACCCTGCATAAAGATTTTTCAGGCTCCTTCCCATACAGTGATATTTCACCTCTTTTAACAGTTTCCTTTAGGGAAGTGAAAGTAAGTGACGGATGCTCAGAACCAAATTAAAATTTTAAATTTTAAATTAAAATAAAACCATCCGTGTCTTGACATGTATTCAAAGACTGACTAGTCTCACTAGAATTTATCTGCAGAGACTATGCTAGTTAGACTAACGTGGCACTTAAATTTTTCATCTATATTTACCAGGTTGCTTTCTCAGTTTTCAACTGGAAAAAGACACTTCTTCTTAAAAACCCTGCCAGCTTTGTGGTAAATTTGTTTTTCAACCAACTCTTATATTTCCTTCCTTTTTCACATTTTGAAAGCTAAAGCATGTTTTTAGGTGGGGCTTTTCCTCCCTTTCTAGTCAAACTGATTTGGCAGAGTATGAATCATCAACTAACATTACAACTCTTCATCTCCATCTTGAGAACAAGAAAGTCAAGCTGAAAAATGTATAAATCAAGGCTCTTATCTCTTTCTGCTTTTCATTCCTTTCTTGTACATGCTAGAAGTGTTAAGTCTATATTTATGCCCATGACTACAGTCCAAAGAAACCAGAAACAATCATATCCAATTTATGCAATGTATTAAAGATAATGGATACAAATCTAAGCAAAGCCTGGGAGAGTCAAGGTGCTAACTCATACACTGTTATGCCAAAACTGAACTCCTGGAACCACTTTCTGGCAAGCTAATCTTAAAAAGCAAACTCTCTGAATCAAGCCAGGAGAGATTTCCTGAGGTACTGTAAACAGCGTCAGGGTTGTGTTTGAGCAATTAGATTTACATTTTCTCTAGCCCCTTTTGCCTAGGGAATCTTGCAAGATTAACAGTATTAATAATATCATGTGCAACAGCAGTGAATCCAGAGAACAGCACTGCCTTTGAGTTGTTCCTTGAATTTGCTATAAAGCCTACAAATATGCTGCAGACTCAACCATGTAGGACAGAGAGAGACCAGATCCTAGGCTACGGAGGTAGGCCTGTTGATGCCAGTGGAGAGCCTAGTCCACAAACGCTTCTTACAACAGGGTTAAGAAGAGCACTGATTTGTTACAATAACATTCAATTGCGTTTTAAAATTCCCTCCTCCTAAAAGGTGTCCTGATGAAGGGTTTCAATTGTTCAAGTCCCTAAAAATCAACAACAAACTTTCTGCAAACTACTGCAGTTTGCAGTACTGCTGGATTGCCTCCACAAGCGACTAATACCACTGTGGCCACTTAGCAGCCAGATCCACAAGTACTTCTCTTACTCAGTTTTAATACATAGATCTTTCATGAGATTACCATTTACCCCCAACACATCTCTGTCAAAATGGCAACCGATCCTGACATTAAGTTAGTCTAAAATTACTCTACACCTTTCACTTTGCTGACTCAGCAGCCAGCAATGAGCGTGTGGGGAAGGAGATGAGGATCAAGCATGCAGAAAAATGCTCATGAGAGCACTCTCCAGAAATCTGCTCCTTTGAAACTTCCCAAGCCAGAGATTGTGTCTTTGTATTTAACAGCCCTCAATAAACTATTTTCTATTAATTTTCTAGTGGCTTTTTTAATGCAAAACTTCTTGCAGAGATTAGTGATGTCCTTCTGAAGTCCCATTGCTAGGGCATTTAACTAAGCAAAACAGCTCTGCATCACCAGGACGCTAAGATTTCACTGTTTACTTCCTTGTTAATGTCTCTGAAAACAATCAGTGTTTTCACTGTTTGCATATATGAAGTCATATGTCTACCATTTCCATAAATACAGCTTTTGTTAGTTCATTCCAATCCTAATGCATGAGTATTTGCCCAGAGGCTTGGCCCAACAGTGCCTTCTCCAGTGAAAGATGAAATGGGCTATGGAATCTCATGGCAGTCCCTGAAACTATGGCAGACTAAATGTAAACTGAGAAGATTCAGTAATTCCAGTGTTAACAAACATTATAAATGCTGTGAAACTCTGAGATGACTGCTGATAGAAATTTTGCTTTTAGGGTCTTTATACAGACATTTTGTCCCATTCGATTATCATCTTTTACATCCCAATCATAGTAACACAATTCAGATCAAATAAGAACAAATGAATGTCACTTATCTCACAGCTATTTACTTGCCAAGGTTTCTCTCACTACTATGTGCGAAGACATAACTTAGAAAAAGAAACACCATGAAAAAGCAAATAAAGTTAATTTGTTTCAGCAATGTGAACGCTGAATGAGATTCAGCATATGAATCTATTACCTAATTCTTCTGTTTACATGCTTTCATGCACACTTGCACATTTTGCATGCCATCTAGAAAGTGTAACAATATTAGAAACCTTTAGCTCAGATTTTCTTAGAGAGAAAACAATGAGTGGGTTTTCAAGGTAAAGTTATTGAAAAGTTAGTCTAAAACAGAGGTTGTATCTCTTGGCTAAATATATGATGTGAATGGTATTAAAATCTGAATGAATGATGAAGTGAAGAAAAAAACTGCAGTCTATTTGGTATGCACAGAATTGCAAAAACTGCAAACAAGACTCCTCATTAAATAAACTGAATTACCATGGGATGCGGAAGACACTCATAAGGATCAGAAACTGAAAATAAAACAAAGAATAATCCAAATAACATAATGACCTAGGTTATCAGTGGGATCCTGCAAAAATCTTTAAAAGGGGTGTAAGTGGTGAGATGACTATATAGGCTAATGTTAGTGAATAATTCTGGATTAAATGCCATGTATGTATACAGTTGCAAGATGGCACCTTGATAAATGCAGAATATACACTGGGAAAAACAATCCTAAATATGCATAATGATGGGCTGCAGAACAGCTATTAACTGAAGAAAAGTTGGAATCATTGTGAAAAGATTTTTGAAATCAGCAGCTAAATACCCTAAAGGCAGTTAAAAAGATAACTGGAACAAAAGAACAATTAAGAGAAGGAAAAGAAACAGAAAAATAGAACTACATCAGTGTGTTAATCTTACCCTCCACACTACAATTCTAGTTATCCCACCACAAAAACAAACAAAAAGAAAAGGAGAACTTGAGGAAAAATATAAAATGCAGAGGTGAAGATAAAGCAAATACAGTTCTTTGCTGTTTCTTAGCATGTAAGACTTGGAGGGCACAGAAAAAAGTTAACAGGAAAGCAGAGAGAAAACAGTTTCGGCAGCACACATTATTTAAACTGTGGTGCTGCCTCCACATGAAGGTAACTCTCAAGGTGAGAAATATGTGTATGCTCAAAAGAGGGCTAGAGAAACAGGAACCAGATCCACTGACATTTAATATTACTATCAAGTTTCTAAGCAGTAATTTGAATTGCTAGATGTAGGGAGTTTGTCAGGCTCATTCTACACTAGCCCTTCAACATTGTCCCAAAGTACCATCTGCTGGGGAGCTCTGCACAGGCAGGCAAAGACAGAGCAAGCTTCATGCTGGCCCTGCAGAGCCATTCATATCCTTTAAAACAGAAGAAGGAAAATACGATAATGCAATTATACCTCCCTGTTTCCTTCATTATATTAACACTTCTTTATTGTTTTAGCACACATGGCAACAGGCTGGGATTAAGTATGAACCACATACAGTGTCTCAAAAAGCCATTAGCTAATAAACATACTTTTTTTTTTTTTTAATGGTGGAAAGAAGAGAAAATGTAGTGCATTAACTGAGAACTTCAGTTAAGATCTTTACTTTCCTCCTCCATTGGGGGAGGAACAGTGTGCATAAAATTGTTAGATTTCTACATCCCCGTAAAAAACCTGAAAGAATTGTCAAAGCAATAAAGGCAATACAATCTTCTAGCCTACTTGATATGCACAGATCTCAAAAAAATGCCAACAAGTCCTCTCATTACACTGAGTTACCATGGGATACAGCAGGATCTTGAAGGTAAGAATCAGATCTTTTGGGGACTAGAAACTGAACTAGACAAACACAAAAATGGCAAATCACTGCTTTAAAACATATAGAACTATTACATATCTATTTATATTAGAAATATGCAGCTCTTAAACACCGTTTTTATTTTTCAGTTTGACACTGAAAATATAAAAAAGCCAAGTTCCAATCACCAGACCAGCTAAGCTGTTAGGCAGGTCTGCATAGATGGAGGAACATGTACACAATGGTCTTTCAATATTAGAGCTCTTCAGGGGGGGAAAAAAAAAATCAACAGGAAAATTCAAGAACAGTAAAATTCAACAGGAAAAAGAAAACTGGAAATCACTAATACAGAATAAATTTCAAGGGTAAGATATGGCACAAAATAACTTGAAGACGAGGAAACGGTATCATAAAGAAAGATCCTGAAAAGGGAAGCAGCAAGAATAAGTAATAAATTTTCAGCAGGGTTGCAAGTTTTCTGTAATTGTGCTTCCTTACAATGTAAGAAGAAAAACTGTAGTATTAGCTTCAAAGCCATCCATCCAAACCATCGCAATATAGGGAAGGAACCAAAAGAGCAAGAATCACAGAATTGTCATGCTTGGAAAAGACCTCCAAGATCACCATGTCCAACAGTCAATAGTGCCTCTCCCCTCTCCACCAGCCAAAAAAAAAAAAAAAAATTAATTTTTTTTCTTAAATTAAAAAAAAGAAAAAAAAAATCAGTATGCCGACTACAGCATGTCCTCATCTACACAATCTTCAACTACCTCCAGGGATGGTTAAGCCACCACCTCCCTGGGCAGCCTGTTCCAGTACCTGCCTACTCTCAGTAAAGAAATTCTTCCCCATATCTAGTTTAAACTTTCCCTCAGGCAACTTCAGGCCATTTCCTCTTGTCCTATTAACTTGAGAGAAGAGGCCAACACCCACCTCACAACAGCCTCCTTTCAGGTATTTGTAGAGAGCAACAAGGTCTCAGCCTCCTCTTCTCCAAACTCTTCTCCATTTCCCTCAGCCTCTCCTCATGCAACTTTTTTTCTCCAGACTTTTCACCAGTTTGGTTGGTGTTCTCCAGAACTAACTCTGGAAGGTCTATGTTTGGAGAAAACAGCAGAACATGAAGCTCCATTCCATAGAAGCTTTTAAAGTTATGGTATTTTTTCCTCCCATTGTAAACTGAAAGAATAAAGTCTTCCAAGCACACCAGCAGAAAGAGAATTGTGTAATGTCTGAAAACTGGAAAGCAATTCTACAGCAATTTTCAAAGCAATAGATAAAAATGCTAAATTTCGTTTAGTCAAAAGCCTACTAAATAGCCCTATGGGGAAGAATTTGCAGTAATGTTATTAGTGTCACTGTTGATATGAAGCAGCATACACATAGCTACATACACTTTTCTTCTAGAATCACAAGTTAGCCTCATCCCAGAAATAAAAGAAGAATCACAGAAGTGTAGAAATACCAATTTCATTTGGCTGAAATTTCATTCCATTAGCTCCAGCACAGAAGCAACATTTTAAAAAACAAGCCAAAGGAGGTTGTGCAGTAACTGGTCAGTTCATTCATTAGTGTTCCACAAAGTCAAAAGTCTAACTCATTGCACACAAATAAGTTGCTTACTAGCAACAATAACATGTTGCCTATTAGCAAATAAGCAGATATGCTGCATGCAAAAATAATTATTTTTTTTTTAAAATTAAAACCTAGCAATGGCAGCTTTCCTAAATATTGCAAAGATCATCCTTATAACCACCAAACAGTAAATAGAGTTCATCGATGCATGTTTTAAATGCTAATATGACGTTACAATTTCAGGACAGTCACTGTCAGGCCCAGAGGACAATCAAGCTCATTATCAATGTTTAAGGTGTGCAAGGATGCAGACATTCAGTAATGAAGTTCTGCTTACTGAATTAATTTGAAGACTTTCAGTAATTCCAAATACTCTAAAAAGAGGCACTACAACTTAAGCTGTTCCAGCAAAAAACTGGCTCTTCCACTACACTACCCAAAGGTCTGCTTTTTTTTATTTTTAATCAAAAAATATGGCTTTAGAACAGGCTTTGTGAAGCAATGACAAACGATGAGCACTGCAAAGTAACAACAACAAAAAAAAAAATAAAAAAAAATAAAAGACTTCTGTCTTAAATATAGTCATCTTCATTTGTCATTTTCACAGAGTGGAATTTTTAATTTGAGAAAACACTGAACCCAGTCATACAGTCAGCACATTGTCATTTGCAAGTGCTACCTCCCCTCCACCCAAGGCATCAGGAACTCAGTCTGAACCAAGGCCTCAAGGCAGAGTCCACCTCCTGCCAAGGACACCAGTGAAACCAACACACTGGGACTCTGGGGACTGTCTGATTCAATGCTGCAGTACAGGGTGCTAGATGAAGCATGCCACAGGTCTCTCCAAACTTGAGAGCTAGCTTAGTATTTAACTGTAGCTCTAACAATATGAAAAAAACCCAAAAGTTATATTTTAAGACCAGTGAGGAACAAAAGAATGAACCACTTTGGTTCACCCTGCAGCAACAAAACCATCTCCTCTTTGAACGCATTAACAGCCCCAGGCTCATCATGTTACATATATTCTAAGGAATGACTCCAAGAGAAATTCATCAGAACTAAGATTTGTCTGCATGTCACTAAGGGATTTTTTACTAATTGCCATTTGTTTAACAGGATGCCTGTGACCAAGATGCAATCATTGAAATGTTACAATAAAATCAGAAGGCAGCAAGCCTACTGCAGCACCTTCCCATCAAGTAATGTGCTATGATAAACAACTCTATCAACTGCTGGAGGAGACTAAATAAGACTCTGATCACGTAACAAATGCTCGCAGAGCAGTCTTTATCTCTCACCTACCTCCTGCTTCCAGTACCAGTGTCCTGGGAGTAGCCAAGTGAAATTCCCTCTTGTTTGTCCCAGTGACAGTTATCAAGCGATAATTCTGGGTTTAATAAACTACTTCAAGGTTCAGAGCCTGATGCAGCTGAAGCAGAAGAAATTTAAGAGAGATAGGTGCTTCCTGAAAAACTAAGTATCCCTCCTAGGCACACACGGTGTCAATCTCACACACCTACTCTTTTTTTCAGCTCAGGGTGACTTCACTTCAAACACAGGTTTCTAATTCTAAACAAATGAATAGCATTTGGTGCTCTGGAAGCTTTTTCTAATAAAATTTCATACCTTTAGCTTTAGAAATGCTCTCGGTGTTGCTTAACACTTAAATAGTAAAGATTTGGGCTTTGCTGGTATAATTATAATTTACTTATACTTTTGAGTTTCGAAATTTTTGTGCTTTACAATGCCTACGTAATGTATGTTCCAACACCGTATGTATGTTCAAACTCACACAGTGACCTATATCCATATATCCCAATAGTTTAGAAAGATATAAAGTTAAAAGAACAAAGCAAAATGTCATCACTTGAGCTATTATCTTAAGAAATTTTACTTTTCTGTACAGACGTGGAACGCTGCACTAGCTAAGCTGTGGCACTCACAAGATACTAATTCCCATCCATTTTCCTCTCACATATGACTGAGCTTTTCTCACTTCCCCTCATCACACAGAATACAAAGTATAGACTTTCATTCTTTTAACATCTTTTTCTTACACCAGCTTGGCTGAAAATTCAACTCAGCTTTCCAGCTAATTTTGTGAGACAGCATATGCTTCTTTGGGACCAAACGTGGCTCTTGCTGAGCTGGATGGCATTATCTGCTATTCACTTTGAGAGGAGAGAGGGAGGAATTTCAGATCTTTTTTAGTTCTTTCACACATGCACACAGTACTTCAGGACTATGAAAAGACCTATCCATATAATGTCATCATTATCAGTTACTCTGATGGATTTATCAACTTTCTGCTTGAACCATCAAGAAACACTGGAAAGATGAAACAGTCTTTCAGAAGAATCACATCTTCCCTGTATGAGAATGTTTCATTCATAACCTTGTCTAGCTTTTTCTCCATTCCCTAAATTCACAGATATTTTCATTTCTCAGAAGGAGATATTCATAGCCTTTTTTCTGTCTGTACAGTAGTTCTGCGTTTAAAAATCAGTATTACATAAACTATTCTCTGTATTTATAGTTAAACCTGTAACAGTATGTGCATTTTATGCAGTTCAGTGCAGGTCACAGCATTACTTTGTTATTTCTCCAACTAACCGATCATCTGTAGAAGGCATTGTCCTGGAAATCAAATTAAAATTGCTAATACTGGGTTTTGGTTTTATAATTAAACAAATTATGCATACATAAACTGTAGTAGACTTTAGCATCTGCTAATCATAAAAATTCTATGCAAAAGATTAAGATATGAAGATGAATAATGAGGTGAGAAAATGCATTGAAGACAATATCACTTATACAAAGGAACGTGAAGCTAAGAAGCTATTCGTTTAACTGTGAAGTAAATTTAAGTCCAAAATAATAAAGATAAGGAGGAAGGGAAAAAAACCCCAAAACTCTAAGTACAGAATCTTCCAGGGGAAAAACAAAACAAAACAAGATATTTTGGAGAAAGTAGGAAGCTATTTCTACTTCACTGTGCTATGTTCTGTGTTCTGCTCAACATTATAAAATTACAGTTGCACATTTTCCAGTGCAACTGCTCCAGTTGTAAGGGAACAGGCTGCCCAGAGAAGTTGTGGCTGCCCCGCTCCCTGGAATTGTTCAAGGCCAGGTTAGATGGGGCCTTGGGCAACCTGGTCTAGTAGAAGATGTCCCTGCCCACAGAGAAGAGTTGGATGACCTTTAAAGTCCCTTCCAATCCTAGCCATACTATTATTCTATGATTTTTTTACAGCTCTTCTTCCAGAAGAACATCCTTTTAGCCTTTGGAATACTGAACCAAGCAAAGAAAAAACTTACAGCCACACCAAACTCTGGTATGACAATGGGATAATGCCCAACATCTGTTGCAGTCTGCCTCTTCCTCAGAAATAGCAACCATGGTGTTCACAGCCATGAACTGCTCTTTCACTACATTTCCCCCAGACTTTTCATCTTCTAGGGCCAACCGCATCTAAAGCTTCACATCCGAGTAATAAAAACCCTCAAGAATTATATCCATTATATCCATACATTTAATCCAGTTTCAGTTTTCATATGGTCAAGCATTAAATGGCAATACACGGTCTGTGAACATAATCTTCGTGCAAATTCACATCAGCTCACAGTAGTAACAGTATCAGGGTGCAAAGAGAGGAAAAAAAGAGGTGATTAGAATAGAGAACTGGTGGAAGAAATATGAATTCCATCAGAGAGGAAGATCTGCATGTTGATGACTGATGCTTGTACATATTAATTCAGTTCTTCAGAGATGCCTCCACTGACATAACAGGTGAACGGACCTTTTATGCCAACATCTAAGTGGCACTGATACCAGAAAGGGAGATTCAGGCAATCCTCTACCCACCAAACCTGTGCATTTCCACTCCAAAAACTTAAATAGAAGATGTCACAGCCTATCTGTCTCTAATTGTCTCTCTACCTTAAATATTCACCATGCCAAAGTCAATTTTGGTTTGAGAGCTGCACAAACACAGCCAAATAGGTCTGTTTTCATCTTTGTGTGACAAACTACATGTGACAAACAGTAATGGACTATTGACTCCAAGTATTTATGGAGGGACAATGCTATCTGTTCATGGGGGTTGGTTTCCACCTTTAACAAGCTGTAAAGTTGTCAAACACCTGACTCTTCAACAGACACCAGGACTAACTGGACTGTGAACATCTTCATGACAAAAACAACCTCCTACAGGACCTGCATGCAAGCTGACAATTTCCGAGGGCTTGGCTTTCTGAAGGGCAGCTATTCCCAAGTTAAAGAGTCAGCATATTGACTAGAGTTTCTGCCCCAGCTAAATAACCAGAACAACAAGGTGAAATACAAAGACCTGAAATAATTTCAAGCATTTCAAGATTTAGGGTGTCAACAAGCATACAAATTTGCTCTAATGACTTATTTGCATCACCTACTTTGTATTTTTTTAATTCTGTTAGAAGTCTGGACAAGTGTCCCTAGAAGGCAAGAATTAAATACATTTTCAATGACAGCAGAATCTTCAGTAACAATGGAAAATGGGAACAATGCCTGCAGGCTATTTTTTTCTGCAACAAAGTCATGGAAAGGAAAACCAAACAAATTTACTCTTGAATGGAAGTATATACCTGTAGCCTAAATTGTTGAGATTACCACTGCTCTATTGAAAAAAAAAAAAAAAAAAAAAAAAAAAAAGCAGGTCTAGCTTCACTAGCATATTCAGACTTTAAACGTAACACACTGTGTAACTAAGTACTGAGATTGGCTCTTTAATATATGGACATCCTCATGTTTCATTAGCATGATTGTGCCTTTGAGTCACACATTCTAAATTATCCTCCTAATTTTTTTTCTTTTGCCCCATGAATATAGCTAAAGCAAATATCCACGTTCTAAACTGCATTAAATAAACAGGCTGCAAAATTTGTTCCTTCCAGAGCTAACTGGAAAGTCAAACATAATGCTGGATTCCCAATCTTCAGGTAAGTTTAAGGTACAAAACAAAATTTACATACTTATACTGAGAAATCACTCTACTGCATTTATATTCAGTAATTAAAACCCTGTAATTACCCACTTTGTTTCAGAAATATAACAAAAGAGAAGGAAAGATTCTTTAGATATTAAAGCCTATGCAGTCTACTCTGTTACAAGACAAATTAAGCCAGAAATTTGCTTGAACTAAGTAGGTTTTTAAATCTAGTTGGTGATACATAATTATAGTTTCTCTTCCTTGAGGTCCTGAAATGACAACTTATTAAGCTCTTGTGCAAAACTGAACAAGCAACTCACACTTCAAATTATCTGTCTTTCAGGAGTATTTATTATGGCTGAAGTCAGATGCTGGCACAGAAGTGAGTGTGATATTGCAAATCTCAGTTAAACATGAATTCTAATAAAGCCCACGACTATGAGTAGCCTCGTTATTCCAAATATTTTCTATTACAAAATACAGTCCTGAAAAATGACAGTTTCTATTCAGAATCCTACTTCTAATTATACATTTCACCTTCATCATGCATCACACAGAAAAAAACCTTTCAGCAGCCATCAGTATGACTGTCAATCAACCCAAACTGCAACCATATCCAAAACACAGATCAGCACAAGTCTTACACAATTACAGAAACATAAGAAAACCAGCAACAACATCAGGGCAGAAGTTCATCAGCCAATATCCTATCTCCAACCAAGCTGATAAAAATCACCCTTGCCCTGAAGAACACGTGGGCTGGGGACCCCAACTCCCAGTCAAGTTCACCACTGACATCTTGACCACACTGATGCCACTGGCTCTGGTTGCCACACACATTTTTTTAGTTCACCTAAACCAAATGATGCAACCCCTGCCTTCTTTCATTGACTCTTCTCCATATAATAACATCCAGCAATTCCTCTAAGTAAAACTATACTTATACCAGACACATAAAATTATTTCCATTACTGCTCAAGATTGACATCTGCCTTGAAGGAGAAATTTAAAGTTGTATAAAAACCATCTTAACACATATTGTTTCAAGGAATCACAAATCACAATTATTACAAGTCACAAATGTTGTTGCCACAGCAATTTTATTTTAGGCATCAGAACTGAATAAAATACTTCACAGAGTGTACTACAGTAACTGGATTGAACATTGCTAAACAGCTGAGAAAAGCAAATGTCAAAGAAAATATACCTGGTGAATGTACTTTAAAGTCACCTTTATCACAGCACAGTTAGCTACTTCAGGGGTGTTTACCTGTATCAGCTTTGTTTACATTAAGACTAGAAACATTGACCCAATGTCTATTTCTGCAATCACTCTGCAAAAACAGTGCCAGCTGTCTTCAAAGCCACAAACACTTATATGAACATCAGCCACTCACATTTGTGCCACCGTGGGAAGGACCTGGAAACTCTGGGAGAACTCACTATCTTCTTCCTCGATTTACTGCCAGTTCCACTCATCTGTCCTCAACTAAGCTTGCAATGAGATTAAAATCTCACTCAATCATCATAGCCTCCCTCTTCATACACACACAAATTACTCTTTTCTGTTTTATTATTTTCCTTCACATCATCATCAGCTGTCCATATCACCTGATACAAACTGCCTGAAGGGCTGTTTGCTTCTTCGGACTCTGAAACCAACAGGGAGTAGAGACTGCATTGTATCAGTGATACTATCTTAAAATGGCAAAGACTAAAAACATACGAGTAGAAAGTTAAAAACAAAGATGCCTCTGTATTTGTTTAGCAATGGGTCATAAAATACCAGGTAGAAAAGACACAAAAAGTACATAATATATTGGGGTGCTGGAGAAAGCAGAACAAAATGCTCGTGGCCTGTTCTCCCTCTGCTGATAAACCTATCCCCATCCCCTGATAAACTTTCCTCCACAGACACCAGAAATCCGAGTGTTTTGGAAAGGGGCCATGAATCACCAGGCACAGACACTGAAACAGCAGGGGACTGCACCTTCTAGCACAAAAGCAGTTGACATGCTGCAAACATCAATTTGATTCTGACTACAACTTCACGTACTATGGCTTGTGGAGTTTGCTTGTCCAGTCTATGCCTAAAAAACTTTGTGCTCACAGGTATAGCTTGTACAGTCACTGGAGCTGTACAGCTATTCCCACAGGAGCCTACAACAGGCATTTTAAACCCTTTCCCTCATGTTCAGAAAGGTTTCACAGTTCTACTGGGAAAAATACTTCTCGCAGACCTGTAAGCAAACTTACAGTTTTGTTTTATAATTCGTGTGAGTTCCCATATAACTGTGCTCCTTATGCCTCTTCTGCTACTTTCTTTCTCAGGAGGATTAAACCAAAAGAATTAAAAGTTCAGACTTTTTTCATGAATAGACAGGCTTCAGAATCACTGGCACAAGTAGCTAATACAGATGAGAGTGTATCCTCTACGAGAAATCCAAAACTGAGGGCACATTGAGAGAGTGCATATTTTGAAAATAAACTGATCAGATGGCCAAGGAATGGATTTTATGAGGTGAAAGAGCAAACTATTGCCTAGTTAATACGGTAGCTCTAGAGTTCATTAAACTTTCTCCTCTACTTTAAAGCATCAAACCTGCTTTACAAATCAATATACAGTGTGTATGTGCTAGCATCTTGGAATCAAGAATGCATGTCCCCTCCGGATCATTCTGTCACCCAGGCTTTGTTTTGCATTGTGGACTGGTCGTAGGGCACCTGACCTGTACTCCCAGCACATGATGCTAAACTCAAACTTGTAGTCCAAGGAGACACCTCAGTCCAGAGGACCAGATTAAATGATCTCCAAAACTCACACAATGTGAACACAAGGCCCTCACTACAGATTGATTCCCCTCCATGGATCTGCTTCTAATGTGCCACAGTACCTACTAAAGCAGACACACCCACAGATATCAAGGTTAAATTTTAACTTTTCCCTATGCTACCTACATGAGTGGGGGGAATGATAATCGTGTTTGAATAAAGGAATAAAGCAGATGGTATACTGCAAAAGAGGTTTAGATCTGTGAGCATGCATAAGAAGTCTTCTCGTTTGGATCCTAATGAGATTCTCTCACCATGAGGTTGGCATGCTAAAGAAACTAAGAATAAGCAGGCATGAAACACACCTTCAATAAAAGGATGTATCCCTGAGCAAAGTTTAAATTAACCACAAGATATTTTTTTCTTCTTTTGGACAGAACTTAACTGCAGTACAGAGTCTGTTCCAACTGAACAGAAATACAAGACCAGCAACTTGGTTAATTAAGAAGTTATATAAAGTTTCATTTTCTAACCTTTCAATAGAACAGATCAATTAAAATTACTTTTCTCATAATATTTTTACTATTCAAGTTGTGATTTAGTAAACATTTTTCTTATTTATACAGACATTTTCACAACGCTTGTTTATCACCCCTGTTTTACATGTAAAATAAACACCATTTACGTCCCTACATAAGAATGAATGTTGGTTTGGGATTTTTTTTTGCCTTGAGCAAACAGCAAGGACAAACCCATGCAGTAAGGTAGTACATAAAGATTTCAGGTAAACAATCTAGCAAATTAAAAGAGTTGGGACAGTTAGCACAAAACCAGGCGGCATTTGTGTGAACAGAAATCCAACAACAGTCCACTGAAACTCCTCATTTTCATTTCTACACAGCAGCTACCTGATAAATCTAGTCAAATCTTCAAAGCTAAATGCTGTTTGTTTTGGTATCCTCCACCACTAAAACTGCTAGATTCCCACCTAAATAAAAGCAGTTAATATTAATAGCTTTTATTTTTACTTGTCTTTCAAAAGCACCATATTGTCAAATACCTCACAGAGAGAGGTGTACACACCAAAGGGTAGAAGGAATCACCCAGCAAGATCACCTCATACACAAACTGACAGCTTAACATTTGCTTCCAACTGTGCCTGGCCTCTCTGTGCAGTCTGAAATACCATTCAGAGAATTCAGGAAAGCTTATGTTTCACTTTAACTGTGCTTTTTTCCTCTAACCTCTCACCTGGCAGGATCATTTAAAGGACTCAGCATGGTAAAATTTCCCTAATTCCCCAAATCTCTTTGAGGAATCTGCAACCTGCTACAAGTTTAAAACCAACTTTATGATACAAGAACAATGGTATCTTTGGTTTCTTATTTGCAAGGAAAATAAATTGGTGGTAAGGTCCAAAGTCATGGAAATTCACTGTAGCACCTGCACCAAGTCAAAGTACTCACCTGCTGGTTTCCCAGTCTTGGTCATCCTTATCTTTTTCTTCTTTGGCATCAGAATTATGTGGGTGTTTCTGCACAATCCGCATTCCACCAGCTTTCACTGGAACAAAAATTAGACACAACAAACCTCATTTAAATCAACATAAGTGAAGAACATTTTAAGGATGACCCTCCCACCCTCTCCTAATATTCGGCAAAGTTGTTGAATTGTAATCGGTTTTAAAAATGAGAAACACCTACTCCAGGACCACACCTGCCATTGCCTTACACATCATGCCATCTCTACTCATCCTGAGAAGTTGCAGCTCATTTTACCACCTGCTTCCAATACCACTTTAGAAAACTCAACTCTATTTTAACTCTCCCCATCCCCCTTCCAAGTTGGAGCAGTCAGAAGCAGAGGCAATAGTTGGCATAACACTATGCAAAAAGCCAAAAATGTGAACATTAAATCCCATAAAACAAGAAAGGCCTAAGAACCTTACTAATAATTTAAAGTTAAAAACTACAGCTATAATAGTAGCATTTATACAAAGAAGTGTTCACAAATACTGTAGTAAAAAGCAAATTTTAGGAGGACCATTAACTTGCATTTAGAACAGAGCTTTTTGTTTTGCAAAACATACACATTTACCACATTTCAAATTCTTGTCATTATTTAGTTTTAGGAATTATGCAAACGTGAAAGCATCCCTTTGAAACACAAAACATGGAGCAAAGGCAAATGCCCTTATGCTCATCATTTATTGATTCCAAAGTGATACATAAAATAGAAACCAAGCCAGGCCTAACACTGCAGCTGTGAAGCAGAATAGCAGAAGCAGGCTCCTCTTGATCTGCTTTCTGTTCTAACATTGTACTTTTTCAGGTTTTTGTACCCCCCCCTCAGCTGTTGCTATCATCATGTCTTGGCTTCATGAATGAAGATTTCAGAGGGGCTCTCCCCACGCTTGCCACAAGCACGCTGATGGCTGATGAGGCCAATGTGGGACAGGCAGTAGGGTTGCAAAAGGCAGAGCAGAAAGTGTCCTGTGAGGGGAGAGCCAAGGCACGGCTCTTTCTGTGCTGTCTTTTCTCCTCCAGACTGATTCTACTGTGTTCTCAAAGGAGGCAGCAGCGTTATGGGTGGTGTCTCCATGTCTCCCGACTGGAGACTGGAGTGGAGCACTGCTGTCAGTCAGTATGGCCAGAGCTGAGGGATTGTTTCAGGGAGTCCCTGTATCTCCTCTTTTGAGGCTCCTCTTCTTTTGGGGCAGAGCACAACCTTGGGGAGGAGGTGATCCTCCATCCTGGAGACGTGCCCTGCCCAGTACAGCTGCGCCCTCAGTATCATGACCTCCATACTGGTGCCCCCTGCCTGTTCATGGACAGGAACATTGGTCACACAGTCAGTCCCATGGATGTTTAGGGTTGTACAGAGGCAGCAATGATGGAAGCATTCAAGGAGTTTCAAGTGGTGGTGGTAGATGACCCATGATTCAGACTCATATAAAAGAGTAGACAGTACAATGGCTCTGTAGACACTGATCTTTGTACTTTTTCATTGCTCCAGACTCTTTCATGAAGTCTTCTGAACGTTCTGTATGCCTTTGCTAGTCTTTGTCAATCTTGGCATCTGAGGAAATAATGCATCCCAGATAGCTGGACTGCTGAACGGACTTAAGCTCTGATTCACCTCTGGTGACATGGGGATGATGCAAGTATCCTGTGGTGCAGGCTGCTAGAGAACTTCTGTCTTCTTCAAGCTGACTTCCAGCCCAAAAAAGGTCTGCAGCCTCTGAGAAGCAGGACAGTATGTGCTGCAGAGCTGCTTCTGTGTGAGCATAAAGGGTGGCATTGTCAGCAAAAAGCAACTCTAGGACATGGTGATTTAGGGTCTTGATGTGGGCCTTCAGTCACCTCAGGTTGAATGGGCTCCCATCAGCACCATATCAGGTGTAAATGCCATTTTCTTCATCAAGGTCTGCCATGGCCCTTTGAAGCATCATGCTGAAGAAGATTGTGAATCGAGTGGGTATGAGAATGCAGCCTTGTTTCACACCACTGATTATTGGGAAGTATTGAGAGTGCATCACCATATGTGAGTTGGCCCCACTGATCATTTTGAGGAACTTGGGAGACAACCTAATCATTCCAAGATTTGCCACAGGCCCTCACAGTATCAAAGGCTTTAGTGAAGTCAATGAAAGTCACATAAAGACCTTTGTTCTGTTCCCTACACATCTCACACAGTTGTCTTGAGAACAAATACCATGTCTGTGGTACTCCAATTGGCTCCGAAACCACATTGGCTTTCAGGTAGAACTTCCTCTGCACACTCACAGGACAGCACAGGATATGATGCATCTCATTAGCTACTCAGATGGGTTACATTGCCATCAGCAACCACATCAGAAAATCACTATAGCTGTCAGGAGTCAATAAAACCACCTAGAGACATGGTGGTTTGTGTTTCACATTGCTGTGACATGGAAAGCCTGGGTATAGCCTGGGCTGAGATGTCACAGCAGAAGCAAGCTGGATGCCAGAGCTGACTCCTGAACAGCCCTCCTGTGCCCAGCCACAGAGGGACCCAGGCACCTCACAGCAGTTCAGTGCTAAGCCGCAAAACCTAGAAACAGGCTTTGTTCTTTGTTCTTGACCAGGACAGCAATGGAAAGGGCACTCCTGTGCATGAATTTTACAGGCTGGGTAAGGCAAGCTGTAAAAATAAAAGTGACCTGCCCTAGGAGAAAGTAACAGGTCTTTAGCCCTGGTATTTTTAAAGCAGATATTAAGCTTTGTTTTATACTCAGAAGACAAACTTCTGATTCAGTAAGGACATCAATTAAAGACAGGCAATCAACAGACAAAATCAAAGAAATATCTTCTAAAGCCTATCAAAACTGTGGCTCCTTAAGATGCATTAAAAAAACCCCACCACCACAACCAGAAAACCCTAACCATTTTCTTTTCTCTCCCCAGCACAAAACTTGCAGTACTTTGTGAGAGTGTTTTATAAGGGATAAGGAAGGATAGAAAGGGTAGGCAACAAAGAAATGGAGATTTAAAAATTAAACAAAAATTAAAATTCCTATTAATTTTTCTTGATGCAAACTCCTTAGAAATCTAAGTTGGTTTCCAAAATCAAACAACAAGTTCTGTCAGGTGATGTCTTCTTCTAACAGCTCCGTTAATCAAGGTGATTGCTATGTTTTATTAAAATTAATTTATAAATTTAACATCGCTGCACAATCAGTTCTTATTGGTTTCCTTTCAAATTACTTTCTGCGGAAGATGCTGTCTCCATAGCAACATCTGCCAGGTTACAAACAGTACTTCTGGACAACACACTCAAGCTTCCACTTTCTTCACCATCTAATAGAAAACTAAAGAAAACAATACTTGAAGATTTAGTGGTAATTTAATTTGTCTGTATGTAAAATTAACAGGTATTAAAATGCAAATAACCAGACAATTAAAAGGAATATTAGTGACTGACCAATGCAGTAATTTAATAATTTTAATAATGTGATTTTTGAATAATCTTTAATAATCCAGGTTTACTTTTAGATCTGGTAAAAAAAAAGAAGAATCCAGCAAACAAGTGCGGTAATGTGTATTTCTGAGATCAAAAGTGAAATAATTACATGCTGCACATAAAGCTGATGTACATCTCTGCAACTTGTGACACAGCATACTTATATCCCATCTTGCTTCAAGAGCTTTAGCTTAAGAAGAGAAATACCCTCACAATATAATTCACCCCCCTTTTCAAAAGGTTTCAACCAAGCTACACTACCTCAAGGTTAGACAGAGAAGAAATTATGATTAAGTCCACCAAGCTAAAGAAAAGCCCACTCCATTTGAGAGATTTGCTTTAGACTCACTAGAATTCGTCTATTTCTTACCTAGCATTTACTACATAATTTGACCAGTGATTTTGTCACTTAAAAGTAATTATTGAAAGAGCTCAGATTTCTTGATTGTAAATCCTGTACAGAATAGAGAGTGGATTTAAATAACCAATAAACCACATTCCAGAACACTGCCAGAAAACAATGCCCAGAAGACGACTGAGTCAACGTCAATGAGATGGTTTGGGGATGAGGAAGAAAGCAGTTCCAGCACCAAAGAAGCACCCCAGGCCACAGCTCTTCACAAGAGGTCACCAGGGACCTGTGCTAAGACAGGAGGGAATGGCTCTCTGTGGTGGCAATGGCCACAGTGCCACACACCTCTAAAGCAGGAAATAGAGAGAGGACCACTGAGTACCATGCTATCAGAGGAGCAACAGCAAGAGTCTGTTTGCCTCACATCTGGATAAGAGCAGAATTTAATTATCATCTGTCATGGTTTTACCCTCCCAAGAGGCATACTTGTTTGTCCTGTGACTGGTGGCCTGTCTTAGGCTTACAGCTATGACTGCTCCTTTTGGCAAAGTATTAAACAACTGAGTTAATCAATTACCTCTCAAGACAACCTGGAGTCAGTAAACATTCTGAGTCTATTTATTTACTTTTTTTTTTTTTCTTCCTCACTGAAGTTCTTCTTTCAGACTGCTCCCACTTTCTGTGACGGAATTCTGAAATAAAGCCCACTGAGTTTGCAGCAAGCACCAAGTACCTCCAGAAGCCTACAGCTCAGCAATGGCTCCCACCCCATGTCCCCCTCCTTCAGGTTGCCAGCCTGAGGGAGACCTTCCTGGGGAAACCTTCCAGCTCAACCCACAACAATCAGACAGAGAAACTTGAGAAAACTGAGAAATCCAGAGCTTTACACAAAAGCTCTAACAGCTTCCCATATTCCTTGAGTATAGTATTAACACAAAATGTATTTCTGAGATCCATTACATGTATAAAAGGTATGAAAAGGACTGAGGGAAACAAAATCTGCCGTTCTGCAGGCTTTAGAGAGCATATATTAGTATCTGACAAAACAAGAACAGAAATAAGAGTTATTACATACTTTCATTACTCAGAAATCTTGGCTTAGAACTATATTTTTCTAGAGTAGGAAAATGTACATAACTACTTTCACAAAACTACTGTAAAGCTTCATAAATAAACTATTAAGGCAATCACCTTGCTTTATTCTTTCACAGAATCTACTAGAAGAAATGAACTACTAAACCCATAATTACGCAGATCTCTTTAGAGGCAAGGGGTACAAATGTACTCAGCAATGTATTACAGATGCACTGCTCTCACCGACAAATATCTAATAAAGCTTAAGCTGAGGTCCTCTGAAGTTACATAAAGGAATCTGCAATTGCTTTATGCACCCTGTTACCAGCCTGAGGTCTTGAGGTTTTTTCTATTTTATTATCCTTTGTCTTTTCACGTGCTTTTCTTTTTTCACACCCTCCCTCCATGTAAAAGATAAATAGAGAGAAAACTAACATTACATGCAGTCAGTAAGCAAAGGCCAACAGTACATATGAAAAACAATGGATTTGTCAATTCTGCTTTGATGATCCAAATCCTTCTGAATTTTTATGTATCTAATTCATAGTTAGTGGGTTAAGATACATCCGTAATCACAGGTAGGGCTCTCTGCACAGCAAAAACAGAGCATCTGAGCCATCAGTTAAAACATATCCCCTGTTCCCATCTTTGGCTTGTTAGGAACATACCTTGTAATTTATGAACATAATTCCACCTGTATTGATGTAATAATCTTTTATTTTGTTTAAATACTTTTTTACTTTCATTTTATTAAAACTTGTTTTCAGACTGCTCTACTGCATTGTATTATTCAAGGATCTATAAAGTCTTGAGATAGAGGATTATGATTTAGCTTTAGCTCCTTGAGTAAATATAAACTGTCAATAGTCAGCACATTTACTGGGGATTTTCCAAGTGTTAAGAGACCAGAGGGCCACTTTTCTCTGCCAACCAGCTCAGAACCATCTTCTTCCAGAACTGGCCTGAAGATACTGTAAAGCATTAGGGTTTTTTCCAGCCTCAAGGACAGATTTAGTGATGTCCTTCCTTCCAAAGCTGAACTGGTGCATACTCAAAAAAATCCTCAGGGATGCTAATGATCTTAAAAGGCACATAGATGAAAAACTTTTTCAGTTCACATGTGACTGCAGTTTTGCAGAAGAAAAAAATAATACAGAAATGCTCTGTGAGCAAGGGAAACCTGTGCAGCACTCCAGCCATGCTTTTGCAGTGTGCATCACTAGTTTCTTGTGTGGCCTACAGAGGCTCACATTAGGTCTTTTAAAAAATTCCATCTGTTTCAAAAGACAGGTTTGGAGCAAGACTCTCAGGCATGTAAAAATATCAGAAAACCAGACTTACAAAGTCCCTAAATGAAAATATGCATGTTATATCCTTCATTCCCTTTCCATCAATGGCGCTGCAGGAAGACACAACCTAAGATCTTAGCTGTTGCTTCACACTGGAGCTGACATTTACCTGACTCCAGGAGAGCCAGCTCAAGGAGCTATGGCACCAAAAGCTGTCAACAGTGGGAAGATGCTTTTGGTTTGGTTTCCTGAACCAGGAAGTTAAGAGCTAATGCTGCAATACAGGAGGATGCAAAACTGGGACAACCCTGCTCAGCTTAGAGATCACTTTGACTGTACTTCTGTACTGCTGAACTTCTCCATTTGCCACACAAAGCAAAGCCATTATTTCTAAGTTCTATGATTTGTTTAAAGGAATTTCAGGTCCTCATAAGAAGGACAGAATTCAATTAGGGTTCAAAAATTGCTTTCAAATTTGGTTTTGAATTACATCAATTGGTTTGAATACAGAACACCCAGTGATTTAAGCATTTGAGCGTTTTCTGACTGGAAAAAACACACAACCAGAACCCCAACTATTCCACTGGTTAACACTCAAAGGCACTTGAAAAGTTGCTGGTGTGGGGAAAGAAGTCCCCTTTTAAAGAAAACTGTAATAATGAAGAAAAAAAAATACTAATACACGAAGCAACACAACCTGGATAGTGTGAGTAATAGCATGCCACCTGTGCAGTGAGAGGAGCTGCCGTCTATGGACGGTAGCAGATCCAGCCCCGACTCCCCACAACTCTACTTGCCTATGAGGACGCTGCAGTGGGTGGGAGGTGCTGGAAGCTCCCTCGCTGGGCAGCCAGCAAGCGGCATGATTACTTTCTGTCCTGGCAGCTAGAAGAATTAAAGCTAAGAGCGTGCAAGCCCACTCTAGGTCTAACACCGTAATGCCCACAGGCAAACATGGATGCCCAGTATTCTATTAATTTGCAGTTTGCCTGCCGACACTCGGTTTGCTCCGTGTTTCCAATAGCCACGCAAGCGGTAGTTCCAGAGGCCTCTGCCAGCTTTGGAAGACGGGATGCCCTCAAGGATGAAGGCAGATGAAGACCACACTGCCTGTCACTTGAGTCAGAAGCTGGAGATGCCCATCAACACAAACCCGATGAGGATTCCCTCTGCAACCTCAGAGCTGCCTTGGGAAAGGCAAGGCAGGGAGCATCACCCCCGTTTTACTGGAGAAGGCTGCCAGACGGCAGGGAGAGCCGAGGCACAGATGGGGGAAGGGACTCCGCTTTAGGCGACTGAGCCCGAGCGGTGGAGCACGGGGAAAACACCCGGGCTCACGGCCCCCGGCAGCGGCGGTGGGGCCCGACCAGACCGCCCGCACCCTCCTCAGCCCAGAAGCCGGAGAAGACTTGACGAGGAACCGAAGGCGCTCGGACCGTCCCCTCCCCAACCCTCCCCACGGCCCGAGGCTGCCCAGGCCGCCCCGTCCCCCCTCGGCCCGTCCCCAAGGGTCAGAAGAGAAAGAGCGAAGAGACGGGAACCGGCGGCCGTACCAGCAGGAGGGTGTCCGGCCCGCGTCTCTGCTTTCTCTTTGGGAGGCGAAGACATTTTTATTCTGGCAGAGGCCCCGCTCCCTCACCGGGCACCCGCACCCCGACAACGAGCTATGGCCAGCGCCCGGCCTCCCTGCCCTGCTCCCCGCGGCGCGGCGCGGCCCCTCTCCCGCCCTGTCAACGTGGCCGCCGCCAGGACGCGCCCTCTGGGGGAGGTACCCGGGCGGACCCGCGCTTCGCAGCCGCTGCCGCCGCCGCCCCTCCGCGGACGTGCCGCTGCCAGCCAACGGGGCGGGGTAGAGAGAACCGTGCCCCGCCCCGACGGGTGGAAAGTGCCGGCGGGTGGGAGCGGGGAGAGGCGGTGCAGGGTGGGGCGGTCAGGCAGTCAGGCTCCGAGCTCCGCGATGCTCCCGTTTCCCCGAGGCTGCGGGACCTGCGCTCACCGCCGGGGGGTGTTTGGGGAGCAGGGTGCGTCCGGAGGTCTGGGGAAAGAGGAGGTGTAACCAAATGGGTCTGCGGAGGTGGCGGCGGCTTGGCTTCTGTTTCGATCTAATTATAATTCCCTTTCTCTGTTTGTTAACCAAGCGGTTTGGGATTGTTAATTTCTCATAATACTCCCTGACTCTGTGTAAGTGTTCGGTCAGTGTTGCCGCCCTGCTGAAGCCTGCCGTCCCTTTTCTTTCCCCTGAGGGATGTCAGTTCATCTCACTTGGTGTAACTGCTTCCTGCCACAGGCTGCCTTCGAAACCCTGCCTGCTTATGTATATAGAACTTGAGAGAGTACTACACCTTTTTATGTAATTGCTACAAGCAAACAGTCTAAGTAATTAACGCGAGTCTGAATTATGTGCTTGTACACTTCCAATAATACTTTTCATTAGCGGCTAATTGGCAATTCACGATTCACGTCTTCTGCTTTCATTTGGTTCTGCCAAACCACGTATATTCGAAGCAGCACGTATAGCTCTCCCCTTGCTTGTGCATCTGATCTCATTTTTCTGACGAATCACAGCACTGATTCACTCTGGTTTATGATATTTTTTTTTTCAAATGTTTCAGTTGCATTTTTGCAAGTGATGTGGAAAGGCGTGGAGCACGATGTTCAAAAAAATGTATCAGCAAAGTGTAAATCATAATGGTTGCTTCCATGGGGTTGAGTCCCCCAAAAGATGACTGCAAGGTGGTTGGATGTTGAACCCCTAAAAAGTGCTGTAGTAATACTGCATCCCAGCTATAGTTAAATTAATGTAGTAATATTTTAGTTATTTACTATCAGTCCTTGTTATAATTATATTACCATTGCCAAAACAAATATAAAGGATTTTTTTCTAGGCATTAGGCCAAAATATAATCAAACTATACTATTCTTAACATGCTGCATGACCAGTTGTTATAAAAATGCTGTAACTAGGTTCCTGCATTTTGCCTCTGGGTAATTTCAATTTCTTTGGCACTTCAGACTCTCAGATTATATTTACAGGTCTGTCACCTTCTGTGTAACCCAACACAAATTACTCCAATTCCCTTTCCAGTCTCTGTCAGAGTCTATTCAGATTATAGGTTTTTACTTGAGCAGAATCATCTTCTAAATGGAGATTTTAACACTTCCTTGCTACTCTTCTCTGGATTTGAATTAAAACATTAGATTTTCAGTTATCCTTGGTTTTCCCAAATTTTTTGTGGGGGTTGTTTGTCTGGGGTTTTTTTTTTTGGGGGGGGAGGAGCTGGGGTTTGTTGGCTTTTTTGTGGTTGGTTGCTTGGTGGTTGTGGGGGGTGGGTATGGGATTTGTGGGGTTTTTTTGTTTGGTTTGGATTTTCCTTTATTTGTTACTAGAATCAGTATGAGTTTTTGCTGTTGCAGATCAGTTAGAGAACTGCAGTTAAAGAAGGTGTACCTTACGACATTAGAACCCCACAAATTAGTGATTTTTCTGTAAGAATCACTACTAATTCTTTATTTCAGTGCAAGGATTTGGTATGAGGAGGTGCACTAGGAAGAAGAATTGCATCAAAAATGTGTTTGGGCTGTTCTTATGAAAACTGGCAACATTTCACAACATCGTAGGGGTACGTGTTTCCATTATCACAGATGCTTGCGTGAAGGTATTTGCTGTGGTTTCACTGCTGAATTGTGATGTCCATCCTGCGTATGTTGCAGAAACACAAGGCTAAAAAGGGATATTTCTTGCAAGTGCAGCTGGGATCCCAAGACAATCCATTCTGGTACAGAAGGAGCAAGGACTGGAAGAGAGAAGGAAACAAGAAAAAAACAAGGTGCAGGAGGACTTAGCTCGACTGGACAAGGAGACAAGGGGGAGGAGGAGGGAGGAAGGACAGACTGAAGACAGGTCAGGCAGGAGTGGGTGTGCAGAGGATCAGGCTTGTGGGAGGGAGAGGGAAGGATCTTTGCTGCTATTCAGAGCCTGGAGGTTCTCAGACCTGGCTACACTTGTCATTATATATAATTACTCTTTTCCTCAAGCAAAAGGGACCTATACAAATTCTAAGTTTCTATACTTGAAGAAGAATTATACAGGTATCATACAATACAACAGAATTTTGTTTTCAGTTATTTATTCCATGGTTGCTTTCAAAATGTTGCCAGGAAAGCAGAGGAAAGGAAGGAAGGAAAAGAGAGGAAAATAATTCCAAATTAGAAAAAAATAGTAAATAAATGAAATTTCTTAAACCAAACACCTAGATGAGGAAAAGCTGTGAGGGTTGTGAGATTTCACTTTTGTGAAACAGAATGATTATTTCTGTGGCACATTAAAGGCAACATGCATTTCTCCAGCTAGCAGTGGTGCCATAGTTTTAGGAGCAATGTCCTTCTAAGTTATGCCAATGTACAAGAAGTACCGAGGTAGGTGACAGGCATTGGAATAAAGTACCAGGAGTTTCCAGTGACTTTGTCATTTCCAGCAGTTCCGTTGTTTGTACCAGTGTGCACGCATAGGAGTAACTGGGGGAAATTTCAGAGGAAAACAGGCAGAGCTTTTACAAAATGTTGGCCATGGAATTACTTCCTTTGCCAAGTCAGCCACGCCTGGTGCTGACACCCCTTTTCCAGAGACTGTGGTAAAGGCAAGTCACTACTGGTGTGCACTCTCTTCAAATAATAAGAGCTAATAATAGACATCTCAAGTATCTGTAACCAAAAAGACTACTCTCCAGCTATTACTACTGTTTTAACAAAAACAGCAAGCAGAAAGGAGCTACGACTTTTGTGGTGAGAGTGCAGGCAAAAATCCAGCTTCCACATTAAAAAAAAAAAAAAAAAAAAAAGCAACCCAAAATAGGAAAAGAGCTCTTTAAAGATCCTAAAGGCAAGATTAAAAAAACATATGAAGAGATTAGATAGTAAAAAAAAAAAAAGCAAACATATTTTCTATCACAGTTGGCCTCTCACAACACTTCTGACAGTAATACTAGGATCTTGTTTTTGTGCTTTATAGCCCCAAGTATGTCCACTATTTTAAAAACAGGCAGTTTCTTGAGCTATGATTAGGACACCATTTCTGTCTATTCTGAAAATACTCCCCAGTACTTAACAGATGGCTGCAATTTTGGTGCTTTTGCTGGGGCCTGTAGCAAAGCTATGTATTCTTTCTGAAAATTCCAAAACACATTGAAAAAACATTTCTGGGTTCAGTTCAGGGGGAAATTGTAATAATTCAGCATAGAGCCGCTCAACACTTAGAAGTCGCTGAATATTTTGCCCCAACTCTCTCGATCTCTGCCACTGTGTTCAGCACATGTATGCACATTTTAAGATTTTGCTATTTTAAAAGATTAAAATCCACTGAGAAATGAAATTACATTTCTCTCTGTTTTTTCCCCTGGCCATTTATTAAGGATATCCGTTCTTCTCTTAGTTCTAATCTTTTGTGACATTTTTAGGGTAGCATGATAAGTTTCTGAGAAAAGATAGACAAACTGAAGAATTCTCTCTGGAATTTGAACCTTCCCTGTGATTTTTTGAGTTTGCAGATTTTTGCTTGTGTATGTTGCTACCCACTATTTAAAACATATTGAAACAATGGGTCTACAATCTGATGCAGTCACAAGATGGGAAGGTTCTCTGCTTTTTACTACCATGGAAATTATGTAGAGACTTTATAAAAAATCACTTTATCGAATGACCAAATAATGGTAATTTCTGTTCTGTCCACTACTACTTGAAATTAAGAATAGGGTACAACTTTTTAAGACTATGATTTGCTTGGAAATCTTTAGATTGTGTGGACTGCTGTTCAAAATGATGATTTTGTTGCAGTGTGCAGATCTGGGAAAGCAATTTATGTAAGAAAACAAGTAAAAAAATTTTGGATAAGAAAGTAACATGGTTTTTTAGTATTAATTTTCCACCCTTCCCTTAGCAGCTGTTGTCGCATTGACTTAATGATTAAAGTCACTTGGTTTACCAGTGTTGGCTGGTTTATCTATATCTTGATGATCTGATTGATTTGATGTTGCTACTCTAATGAGGAATCCAAATTGACTTGGTGGCTGGATTTTCTTATTCAGTTTTCAAGGAAAACCTGTTTTTCTTTAGAATTAGAATAAATTCACATCAGGCAAATATTAAATCTGTTGAGTGTTAAAAGTTACTGATTTTTTTTTGTATTAGAAATTGTGTGACTAGCAGGACTAGGGAAGTAATCCTGCCCCTGTGCTTGGCACTGGTGAGGCCCCACCTCAAGTACTGTGTTCAGTTTTGGGCACCCCAATACAAAAAGGACATTGAGGTGTTGGAGCAGTTCCAAAGAAAGCAACGAAGTAGGGAATGGTTTGGAAAACATCCTTTATGAGGAGCGACAGGGTGCTCCAGGCTGTTTAGTCTGGCAAAAAGGAAGCTGAGAGGAGGCTTCATCACTCTTTACAAATACCTGAAAGGAGGTTGTAGGGAGAGTGGAGTTTGGTCTCTTCTCACTGGTGACAGGTGACAGGACAAGGGGAAATGGCTTCAAGTTGTGTCAGGGGGATTTATGTTGAATATCAGGAGAAACTTCTTTACGGAAAGGGTTGTTAAGCACTGGAACAGACTCCCCAGGGAGGTCATTGAGTCTCCATCCCTGAATGAGTTTAAAAATCATCTGGATGTGGTGCTTGGGGACATGGTTTAGAGGTGGGTCATCAGAAATAGGGTAATAGGGTTAGGACAAGGTTGGACTCGATGATCTTGAAGGTCTTTTCCAGCCAGAGCAATTCTGTGATTCTGTGATTCTATGAATTGAATCATAATGCAATTGTAATATTCAAACACTCTTTTATTTTAATGTTTTATAAAATTTGCTTGAAGAGGTTTCTTCTAAAAAGTGTACATCAGATCTATCTCACCGAATCATAGAATTTCAAGGATTGGAAGGGACCTTTAAGATCATTCAGTTCCAACCCCCTTGCCATGGGCAGGGACACCTCCCACTAGATCACTTTGCTCAGAGCCCCATCCAGCCTGACCTTAAAAAATTCCAGGGCTTCACCACCTCTCTGGGGAAACTGTTCCAGTGTCTCACCACCCTCATGGTGAGGAACTTCTTAACTTTCAGTCTAAATCTACCCTCCTCTAGTTTGCATCCATTCCCCCTAATCCTATCACTACCTGACATCCTAAAAAGTCCCTCATCAGCTTTCTTGTCATGAGAAAGATGGAATGATGTTTTAATAAAGAATTAAAAAGAAAAATAATAAAAGCACTCTATTTCTGTTAGATGTTGTCGTGTTAGATGCAATTACTAATTTTTACATTTGCCTGCTCCCCAGTGTTTCTTACAATATCATTTTAACCAATAAGTTTTAGACATGTTGCATGCTAGAGTGACATAGATAGAGCTATTCTTTTCGTTCAAGAACAGTTGCAAGTTGTTATTTGCCATAAGGCTGAAGTAGAAATTTATATTGGCTTCATGGGATAATTCTGCCTTTAAGGAAAATCTAAATGGGAAAACACTATCACAGTACAGCCTCACATTAAGCTAAAATTGACTGCTTTCATTAAAATATTTATAAATGTTTCTACCACCCTATATACTAAAGTGAAAATAAAGCAAAATGAAGTGAATAAACCTCTCTGACTTTACAGAGACTTTGTGCTACAAAATGTCAATATGCATTCTTCCTCCAATTCAATTCTGCCTTAGGACACTACTTAAAGTGATATGGATTCTGATATGGAAGATTTGTAAAGCAATTTATAGTTGTGACGGAAGGAAGGGAGGCAGGAGCAAGGAAGGAAGGAAGGAAAATAAAAAAGAGGGAAGAAGTGAAGGGAAGAGAAGGGGAAGGAAAGGGCAGGGAAGGGAAAGAGAAGAGGAAGAGAAGAGAAGAGAAGAGAAGAGAAGAGAAGAGAAGAGAAGAGAAGAGAAGAGAAGAGAAGAGAAGAGAAGAGAAGAGAAGAGAAGAGAAAAGAGAAGAGAAGAGAAGAGAAGAGAAGAGAAGAGAAGAGAAGAGAAGAGAAGAGAAGAGAAGAGAAGAGAAGAGAAGAGAAGAGAAGAGAAGTAGGAAGGGAGGGAGAGAAGGGAAGATGTGTGCAACAGGGAAAGTAAAAGCCATCCTTTGGAGTTTTTTCAGCCAAACATCTTCACATTCTGCATAAAGGCCATAATTTTCATTATCCTGTGCCTTAAAATGGGTAAATGGAAGTACAGAGAGGTAAAAATAAGTTGCCAAAGCCAAACTAGCAGCAAAGATGAAAACAGAAGCCAGACCTCTTGAGGCACAGTTCTCTCTCCATTAGGTCTCATTAATCTGGGACTTACTGAAGAAATTGCATATTTTATCATTATAGATAATGGGCTTATTACTGCTGCACATTATGGAAGGTCTTGTTTTTCCAGCTCTCTAGATGACAAGGCTTCCCTCCATAAAGAGTGTGCACAGCCTCTTGGGTTTTTTGAGCCACGTGGAAGCTACACTGCAGATGGAAATGGGGATTGTGATTATCCCTGGAAGATACCGGTATGGCTCCCAAATGAGGCTCCAAAGAATGATGTATTGTACTCAGCTTTGTATCTTTCCACTTCTCTGTTCCTCTCTTTCTCATCCCATTTTCTCTTTGGGATTGCAACAGATTTAGATGTCTGGAAGCTGTGCTGTTCCAAGAAAAGCAAGAATAAATGTTGGTTCAAAAGTGAAAACAAAAAAAAAGTCCATCTAATATAATTCTCATTGTTTCCAAGGACGTCTGATTTGGGATTTTGGGTTTCTTTTTTTCCCCTACATATTATTTCTAAAACCAGTTAACACCAGAACATGGTTTGGTTTGGGGGTTCTTTGTGTGATTGTGATGGGAACTGAGAACCTGTCTGACTGAAAGGCTTTAAGTAAGCACTCATTGATAGTTGCTTAGTGCCCATATTTCATATTTAGGGTCAGGTACCACAACCATGGTAAATAACACCATACTGCATTGATTTGGTTCTTTCTACTCTTTTATAGAACTGTTCCTGGCTTCAGAGTGAATTTTGCATGTACAGCAGGATGGACAGTTGTCCCTGGCTTCTAGGAAATAACCCTTAAGGACTGAAGGGGTGACTGATACAGGTGCTAAACAGATGCTGTTGACACAAGCTCACTGTTGGTCATCACTTTTCAGTACCTGGCAGGGTGAAGGTCTCAGAGCTTAGGTACAAGCAGCCACTCCTGAGACACACGACTGGGGTCAGTACTCAGCTTCCCACAGTAAAAGTACTTGCCATAGGTTTTAGCTAACCCTGCTTTATCCTTCAAAAACAATAGCCAGACCCATTTTTTTTTCTCTTGGAAGAGCCCTTTTGCCTTCAGTTCAGACCTTTGGCAAAAGATTTCTGTTAATTTTGCAGTAAATACATCAATTGTTATTTATTTATGTTCCTTCCAGAGAACATTAAGTCACAGACAACAAAAAAATATATATTGTGGTGTATATTTAGTCCAAATGCGTCTTTGTCTACAGTAATGTAGTGATTTTTTTATCTTTCAACAGATCTTAATGCATAGCTCAGTCATAAATCTACCCAATAATTTTCCCCTAGAAACGCTACTTTATGTTATAGAGAGAACTAATTGCTGAACAAAAATCCCTTCTCAGTTGACTTCTAGATGCCAGCTTTTCAATAATAATTCCTCATTCTTATTAGAAGGAGCCTGAGTATGTCACCATTTTTATTGATGTTTTCTGCTGAATGCTTTGTATAAACTGAACATAATTAAATGTAAGTAGACTGGTATTTCATCACAGCTCAAGGGTATAAGGCTAACACATTCTTTCTCCTGTTATCTCTCCAGTTCTCCTTCTTTTTACATGAAAAGAATGCAAAATATCAGCATTCTTTAGGGCTGGGAAGTCTTATGACCTTTCTTAGGAAACTGCAGCGTTTGAGTAATGGTGGAATGTTTGTTTTGCTTTTCAGTTGTGCTCCAGAATTATGTCCACTTTAATGAGTATATTTTCAAAATACTTGCTGGCTGAAAGCTAAAGGTTATAAGACATTTTTAAAGTATGCATCTATATTTTATTTTACTTTGCACAAAGATTCAGTCTGTTTATGAGTTTGCAATTTTTTTTTACTTGTCCAGACTACATAATTCAACTTAATTTATTTTAGTTGCACGTATTACAATTTTTATGCTTTTCACAGAAGTCTAGTTTTATGTTGAACAATTATCCTGTGTTAAGCATTTATCAAAATATTAATAGAGGGTTTTTCATGCTTGTACTGAGTCTGGCTGGGAGGTAATTCTCAGCAGATGATATGGTGCTGTGTTTTGGTTTTGTGACCAAAACAGTGTTGATGACACAGCAGTGTTTTGGCTGTTGCTGAGCAGTGCTTGCACAGCTCTGACTCTTTCTCTTTTTCCCACTCCGTGCTCCGGAGGGTGGGAGAGAGGGATTGAGTGAGCAGCTCTGTGGGTGTTAGCCCAATTCTCTGTGGGTGTTAGCTCTGCCTGTTAGCCCAATTCAGCCTCCCACAGTGCCTGGGTACCAACTTGACTCATCCTAACATGGGTGACTGGCCTGTATTTCTCCAGATCTTCCTTCTTGCCTCTCTTGAAGAGAGATGTGACATTTGCCTCCCCTAGTTTTCAGCACCCTACCTGTGGTTGCCATGACCTTTCAAATGTGGCAGAGATCTTGCAGTGACAGAAGCCATCTGTTCCATCACAGCTGCATGTGCCTGTCTCATGTGTCCAGCTGGCTTAAGGGAGCCGTAACTCTTCTTGTTGCTCTCTACCATAAGTAATACTTAAGATCCACTAACTGCTACTGTGTTCCTGGTACACCTGGAAAAAGTACATACCAGCAAAAACTGAGGCAAAAAAGGCACTGAGTACCTCACCTTGTCCATATTATTTGTCACTGGGTCCTCAGGTAGAGGACCTCCAGCAGATCTAAGTTTTTCCTCACCATCATTTTTGCTGCCAGTCTACTTAGAGAGGTCCTTCTTAACAGGTGTTCCCAGCCATGCTAGTTTCTCAGCTGAGCTTTAGCTTTTAGCTAACTCCATCCCCACACATAGTATATTATAGTATATTGTAGTATATTATAGTATGTTATAGTATATTATAAAAGTATATTATAGAATATAAAGATGTAATTAGATAGTACATATATACAGATACACAGCTGTATCTAATAAAATACAGTAAAAATACTGTATAAGATGAAGAGCTAAATGCAGAATGAATATGTATGTATAAACAGATTTTTATGTTTAGAAAACATTAGAATACGTAGTGGTATATTTGTTGCAGGTATGGATAGATGAAGCGGACTGTCATATCAGGAATCACTTCAGTTTCTTCTCAAAATTCCGGGAGAACAATAACTTTAGTATGCATCCCATAGTATGAAACTAACAGCTTTGTCTGAATGTAAAGGTCTACCTAGCCTAATGAGTGAAGCTCTATAACTGCCCATAGGTATGGGGCTTTTATTCTCTTCCCTTGTTTCTAAGAAATCCAGGTCTGACCATCTCTCAGTCCCAACCTATGACCTGGGACTCCTGCACCACTCTGTAAAATCCATCAACATGATTCTCAGACCAATGGCTACAGACTGACCTTTTCTAGTAGATGTTGTCAGGCCCTCCTTGATGAAGAAATCTGTGTTGTGTTATGTATGCATTGCAGAGGTAATTTCTCTCCAGATTTACATTCCCTGACAACCTCAGTAGCTCTTTAAAATGGGCTTTTCTAGGTCCTCCATATCTTTGGTACAAAATAGACCTGCATCCCTTGTCTCAACCCTTACTCAGTATTCAGAGGCTCAAAGACATTGCTCTGAGTGATCTACTGGCTGAAGAACTAGTTTCCTAAATGACCCATTATCCTGGAATTAAAATTAATTACCTCAGATATGGTCACTCAGGCCTGCTATGTCTTTGTTTGGAATAAACTGGAATACCATCAGCCCCACACCACAGATCTCCTTACAAGTTTATATTATGGTGAATCATGTTTCTCATTAACAGACAAGCCTCTTTTGCATATGAATATGAAATTTTGCAGTGTTTAGTGCACCGTGCCTTTGTGCAATCACCACCACTATGCATACAAGACCCAAGTATTCCCCAGCAACACCTGCAATTGTCTGAGTGACCATTCTTGGCCCTCTTGGCATTCTGATGTCTATCCCCTCCTCCTCTGGCAGCATGGGTTGGTCCTGTGTGGGTCTTTAGCTTGCTTACCTTCCTCAGGCAGCTTCTGTTCTTTTATGTGGCCATAGGGACTTCTTAACTTCCTTCTACCACAGCCTGCTATGGCATTTACTTTCCAGTAAAGTCCTGAGGACAGTAAGCTACCAAAGGTTTCCCACTTCCCCTTTCAGTGCCTGTACAGTATTTTGATGAATTATCAAAGGCTGTACTGGCCACCAAGCAACCTAATGACATCGCTATCTTGAAAAAATACTGTCCCTGGATCTTGAATCCCAGCAAATTGAAATAATGATGGTGAGCTGGTAACAGCTGAAATTCCAATTTGGTGTTACAACTTGCAACCTATGTTTCAGGGCTGTTGGGAAGAATGACTGATACTGCTAGATCAAGGAAAATGTGCATCAAAGAACTAGTTGAGGGTGTCCACCATCATTTATGGACACTACGAGGTTAACAGGAGGGCTGAATAGGTCATTCTGAATTCATCACATCCTTTTGTCAATATCTGTCCTATAGGAGTAAAGGGACCCATAAGCCTCTTTGCAGCCACCTCATTTATTATTTTTTTTATAAGCCATTTGTTTCTAACCCTTTACTGATTTTATATTCTTGGCTGTTACAGTACTCCTGGTTCTACTTCAAGGACAACACCGTTAAAAATACTGTCTCTTATGCACATCCTGAAACAGAGCCTCGAGTTCATACAGATTTACTAGAAAAGTTCTGGGTCCCTAAACTACCTCATCCTTCTGCCCAAGGATTAGTATGCCTTGCCTTTTTCATCTCCCTTATTGTCCTACTTGCCCTTTTCCATGCCACAAAATTAATCTTAGTTCCCAAACCTGCATCTGACACAGCATTGTGGAAGCTTATAAGCTGTCTAAAATACAGCACTCTACATTGAAATTAAACTGCACTTTTGCTGGCATTATCAACAGCCACAAGTCACATTTCACTCTGCTGTCCTATGTCCATCAGTTAATTCTTCTTAAGTTCAATCACACAGGTTAAAAGCACATCCTCCAAAAGAGTCTGTATGGCTTGCCCTCTGCTTCTGTAATGTATGTTGTTTACTCTGGATTCTCCTTTCTCTGTTGCTCTTTTCCCAATGCAGCAATGAAACTAGCTCCATTTGGTCCTGTTCTATACATCTTCTCAGAAGATTAGCCAGTCTTCTGTGTTGCAAACAGATCTGAACACCTGATGGAAATCCTTCCACAAACAGATTGCTCAGGAGGAAATGCCCCATTTTTTTTGCGCCACTCAGTCCCATACATCAGTTAAATACTTGTTGTTTTGCCTGCCTTCTGTTCACATTATCTCATTTATCCTTTGGAGACAACCCTGAAATAAGGATTTGTTGCATCAAAGTCACCCTCAGCAAATGAAATATATATGAGAAGAATCTAGCTGCTTTTTAGTCTCATGGGCCCTCCTCATATCTTATGACTGCCAAGTGTGTGTTCTGGGCTGCAAGCACATATTGACAGCTCATGTTGAGCTTCTGGTCCACCCTCACTGCCAAGTCCTCTCCTCAGGGCAGCCTTCAATCCTTTCTCCTCCCAACCTGTATTTGTGCATGGGATTGCCTTGACCCAAGTGCAGAACCTTGCACTTGGCCTTGTTGAACTTCATGCAGTTTGCACGAGCCCACTTCTTGAGCCTGTCAGGGTCCTCTGGACGGTATCCCTTCCCTCCAGTGTGTTAACTTCACCACACGGTTTGGTGTTGTCAGCAAACTTGCTGAGGATGCATTCAATTCCACTGCCCATGTCACTGACAAAAATGTTAAATAGTACTGGTCTGAGTACCAACCCTTGAGGAACAAATTTGTGTTTGTATGAAACATGAGTGAAGCTTTATGTGAAGTAAAACCTTCTGATTAAAGATATGATACACACAGACTTTCAGAAATATTTTCAGTTTTCATCAAATAGGAAGAGAGGTGTATCAGTTGCTGATAAACTGATTTAATGGTTGGCTAATACTCAAGCCAAGGAGATGACTGCATCTTGTTTGCCAAAAAGAGAGGAGCATTTTCAAAGAGGCACAGGCAATTAATAGTCAAGAAAATATCCAAAGTGAAGGATCATCTTTCACTTAAGATATTAATATTCAAAACTGTGTGGGAAGAAACAACTTATTTTGAACACATCCTTAAAATGTGTTTAAAGGAATGTATTATGAAAGATAACATGCTTCCCTGAGCCAAGATGCCCTTCTACAGCCCCAACCTGAGAAAGTAGTTATTTCATGGCTGGATCCCCAGTCAAGAGGACATGAATTTCTAACAGCCTCTCAGCCACCTCATGATGGGTGAGAAGAAACTGTAGAGCCAACATAAATAATGACCAAAGATCTGTATGCTTTTTCCATTTCCTTATGGCATTTAGACTTCAGAAAATTTTACTACCACCTATTGTGATTTCTGTAGGCAAACATTTTTCTTCTCTTTTAGTTTATGCTTGCTTGAATTAAGGATTATTTAATGGTAAATAGCTCATTACTCAATCCCATTGGTGCAGCTAACCTTAGAACCAGTTTACTGGACTGTTCTTTCAATGCCGGGCATCCCAATGCTTTTTTTTTTTTTTTTTTTTTGCTTTCTCAAGCTTGTCATATAGGGGTTAATTGTAGGAAGCATTTTATGGTGACCAATACTAACCAGAGAAGCAGCAGCAGAACAGTGGAGGAAAATGCTTGACCCAAGAATTCTGCCAGTCTGGGTGTCAGGGTATTTCCTACCACTGAAAGAAAGGGCTTTTTAAATGTGAACTTTAGCATAGAGTGAAAGACATGCAGCACTGTGAGAAGCAGTAGGAAAATGAACTGTTATAAATATTTGAACTCTTGCTGAGGTATCTTTTCTCCTTTGTCCTCCCTGGAATAACTAAAACTAACATTTCTACTGAGCTTAAAGAACCAGGCCAATCAGCTATTGAACACGGAGCATTTGTCGCCCTGAGGAATGAATAATTAATGTAGCCTTCCTAATCTGATATCAAAGGGAAGGAAAGGTAATAGCAAATATGCCTATGCATAAGGGGGAAAAAACACAATAATAACATCCTATCAGGTCTGCTTAAGTAGTTCACAAAGAGAAACCTGAGCTAAGAGTGCAAACTGAAATTTCTAGTGAAAATAGTCTGACTGAGAAACCAGAATAATTTCTTTTGCTGGAAAGAGCAGTGAGCTGAAAGCAGGAATGATTTTTTGAGCCTGTGTTCAAAAGGAAGCAAGGAAAGTCTCTTTTGCTAAGCTTGGCTATTCTCTAAGGTAATGAAAGATTCATTCTTGTATTTCTGTAATTTCTTCAGTATATCTTGCTTCTGAATGTAACAGGCATATCTAGAGGTAGAAATCCATTTCATTTTCTGTTCACTGTCAGAATACTTCTTTTTAATGTTTCTTTCTCTATTGAAAGGTAGGAATGTCTTGGGATGCTGGAAAAATATTCTGAAGATATTCCTAGAAGCTTGGTTACATTTTTGAAGAGAGAGGACTAAATGCTAAAAATTGTTCTAGAGCCAGTCCAACCTTCAGGGAAAGTGTGGAAAAAAGCAAGGTAAAAAGAGAAAGAGAAACTGGGGAATGCTAAGTGTAAGCACAAGAGCATTTTTTGAGATCAGTGAGGTCTCCTGAAGCTGCAATGAAATTTATGGAAGTTTCTGTTGTGGGTAACAATCAAAAAACTGTGCATGCAATCAGAGATGGAAGTGTGGAAAAGTTTGGAACTGACAGGATAGAGGAAAAAATAATATTCTAGTATATACTTTTTTCTTACATTACTGTGTAGGGTTTATAGCCCTTTCTCCATGAGAAAATTGTGTCAGTCTGTTTAGGTATAATGTTTTAAAAATATAGCACAGACATTCCTTTTTGAGCAAAACCTGATTTTTTTACTTTCAATTCAGGACAACAAAAAACTTGCATATGCTATACCAGGTAAGAGGGTCTACACATCAGTTTAGATGAGTTAAACTACATTCACTTAAAACCTGATTTAAACTATATCAGTGCATCTTTCTGTCATAAGTAAGGCTTTCAACATGTGCACTGTCCACATTAGGAACAAACTTGATAAAAGTGTTTCACTGCTGAGGAGGTACAACTGAGGGTTCACCATTTTTCAGAGAAGTATTTTGAAAAACAAGCTAGAATTAGGAAAAGTCAAGTGCCTTATAGAAAAAAGAAAATAATAATAAAAAAAATAACAATAAAACCCAAACACACACACAAAAAAACAATAAAATAAAATAATAAAAAACCCAAAGAAATAAACAAACAAAAAAAACCCAACCAAACAATAAACCCCAAAAAACCTACCCCCAACAAACAGGAAATTCCACATACACAGCATGAAGTCAGACCACAAAACCAGGAATTAAAGTCATTGAAACAGAAAGGCCTGTTCAGCAAGCAGCATTAAGAAAAGCCAAAAAGTTAAGAAAGTAGCATTAAGAAAAGCCAAGCAGAGAACCAACACATTTGGCTTGGTAAAGAAACCAGAAGGAAAATTCAGCAAGTTTAAAGCATGTCATGTATTTAACACTCTGAAAGATGAAGGAAGATTCAGCACCATGTTTTTGTTTTTAACAGATTGAAGCAAAGTCAGAAAGGCTGCTGGCTGTCCGTGTGGTAGGCAAGGAAGAGCACACACAAAGTCACGTTCATCCCTGCTCTGTTCACCACGTGAGAGAACTGCATTCTGGACTTAAAAAAAAATCAATGTTTCATCCTGCTGTGAGGTGGGTGGATCACTGAAAATCTGTTGTGGGAGAAGGAAACAGAACTCTTTTCTCAATAGGTTGACATGGAGATTTTATCTTGTCCAGCAGTACCCATACACAAAGGGTGTATGGGTAGAAGGCAAACTGTCCTGATCTAGGAAATAATGCCAAACACAGACACTGAGAAAAAATAAAGTCAAATTTTGCAATAATTCTGCTGGAAATTTTCCTCCTTTTTCAACCATCTGTATGTTGTAACAAGGTGACCATGAGAGAAAAAATTAAAAGATAAAGCATATGGGATTCTTTCAGTAAATCAAAATGGCAGTGAAGGGAGAAAAACAACTCTGATAATAATTTTAAGCTAGGAAAAGAAAGAAGGCATAGCTGAGAAATAAGAGAATCCATGGACTAAAAATACCTACTGGTAGTAGTAGGAGACCATTACATGGCTGACTGCAGACTAATTGCATTTGTTCAGTCATTGTGAAACTGAATACAGATGGGATGCACAAGTTTGGAAAGACCCTACTGTTAAAGAGAAAATAAAGCAAATGTTACCTGATAAGCCTCACCTAAGATGATGTTGTTGGAGAGAATTCAGAAGAGCATGTGTCAAAAATATTATTTTCTGCTTTAGCAGTACTTTTAATTAATTTTACTGCTTTTTTTTTTCATCAAAAAGAAATGTATGGTGGGGGTTGGGGAAAAAGAAGAGAAGGCATATCTTAGCCTAACTCTTCTGTGCTTGAAAGAGAACGTAGTTTTCTGAAAATGTGTTAAGAGTTGGTTGCAAAGCTTCAGTGACTCAATGACTATTTTGAATTTTCTTCACTACAATGGTATTGCAAGTTCATACTGGGATGTCTTTGGAGGCAGAGTCCAGATTTTACACACTTTTTGTAAGTAGAAACAGCTGGGGAAACAGCTAATATCAAAGTTAGCAATTCCTCAGAGGTCTGGACACATTCCAGACTAAAAGGGAGAAAAAGAAGAGCCCAAACCAGTCTTTTGTATCTGTTTTTCATATACTGATAGTACACCTGGTGGCAAATGGGAGTCACAGCTGTTACTCCCAACTGCTCTGATTTTATTACATGATTCTTGGAGAGGTACATTGGATCCCAGCAAATCTTGTACTGGTCAGAGAGACAGTAGGAAGTGTAAAAACTTTGTCTCCAGCTGAATAAACAGTACAGCAGAGTCATACTCTAGTTCTCAAAACAGCAGGAGATGGCTGATGTATGCCAGGGAGGAAACTTTCCTTGCCAGTAAGTGTCCATTTTTTTCCCACAGTTCAGACAGATTTACCAGTCAGAAATACTGAACAGCCTTTGGGCCAGAGGGCTTGCATGTCACAATCTGCATTTGAAGAAGGACATGCTTACCCTTCATTACAGAAATCAGGAGGTGCACTTGGCAGTGCATTTCCCTGACCAGCATAGTGTGAGTCTGTTCGAGAGCTGCTTCAGTCTCCATCTCTGCACCTCACATAAATCAGCTTCACTCCAAGCACCTTTGTGTTTGTTTATCTCTTAGAAACACACTGACATAAAACTAGTAAATTTTTATTTTGCAAACTGCTTTGAAGATGCTGGATAAACGCAGAAAGAAAATGCTGAAGAAATTTTGTAGATAGATTTAAGCATGAAGATTAAAATATTGCTCTATGGTGGGCAACACTGAGGCATTTATGGTTGTACCTGAGGCTCTGCCTGCTATCCAAATAAAAAATCAGATGAGCAGGACCCTTAGGTCTGGTAATTTAACACAGATTTTTGTTCATTTTGGATAAATTACTATAACCTTACCCAAGTCACATTAATTAGATAAGCCTGGGGAACTTTCCTTATCGCAGCATGAAGAACCCTTAAGAAAGGACCTTGAGGCCTTCGAAGAAAATTCTAGAAAACCACAGGAAAGATTATACCACAGAAACTCAGAAAATTGAATTGTCAGGGGAAGAAAGAGCTTGGGAGGAAAGAAGCAATGGGGGGGGGGAGAGGGAGAAGATAGAGCCAGTGATAATAGTTTCGATATCATTTAGAAGAAAGAGGAGGTCAGGTGGTGAAGAACACACCAAAGAATTGTGCCTGAAACTTGACAAGTCAGAAGGAAAAGCTCACACACTTTTTACCAATAATCCATGTTTCTCATGTTAAGCTGACAGCAACAGGGGAGACTGAAAAAGCTGTCCTGCAGGTATATAACTGAGAAAGTTCAGAGAGCATTACTATTCTCTCTGTAAAAGACAGATATTAAATATTTAAATCCATTTAAATGCAACTGTTCTGTTCTGAGTCAGAGAAAATCCACAAGCACATCAGAGATGCATGAGGATTTTTGTTGCAGGCTTTCCAAGGAAAGGACCTAAAAAGGCAATTACCTGAGATGCAATATCAAATCATTTGTCAACCACATCTGAAAATCGGGTGCTTAAGCTGGTTTGGCAAAGCCATTGCGCAAATGTGAGGGCTGTGGCTGCAAAGGAGAAGCTATCATAAGTATTCCTTGACCTGTCTCCTATGGACTTCCAACCTTGGCGCGTGTGTGATCTCCCATCTGAGCCTGCAACAGACCAAGCAGAGATAACTAAAGCACACTGTGTGTCTCTCAGTGTCACTAAAACTGTGACTTCTCCATCTGAGCAAGAGCCAGGCCTCCTGGTGTGCTGTCTGGAAGGCAGAGCTTGCCTGGCAGAGTGGAGTGCAAGAAAAACATGTTACAGAAGTGCTGCACAGACAGTCACCATTAGCCATATAGTCTTACCTAGTGTTTTACCATTTAGCTAAAGTCTTTGCTGTTAGGTTTGCACATTTACTGGAACATCTTACTTGTTTCACTTTACCATGTTTAGCTAATTCTATGATATATTTTATTGTGGAATTTTTTGCCCTGGAACAAAGTGGTGGTTTGTTGGTCAGCTGTGTCCAGCTTAACATCTGGCTTTTCCCTTGTGTCTGAATTAGTTATTGCCCTTTATGTACCTTGCTGATGCACAGCCCAAAGTTACTAACCTACCAAAGCTGCTGGCTGGGCAAGACCTGCTGGTTTCACTCAGGGGGTGCTGAGGCTCCTGTGCTGGTGACCAGGCTGGAATGATGGCACCCACAGATTCATTTTCCAGCCTGAAGCTTCTCTGCAAATGGTTGGTACAAATGGTGTCTCTGAACTAAGAGGTCTGGCTCTGCTCTCCTGTTGCCTCCTCACAGTGAGGACGTCCTGGCCTGGGCTATCTCAGTAGCTGGAGCTGTGGCGAGCCACCAGTTTTCTCCCTCCCAGTATTTAATGGTTGATTGTGTAATTTTTCTTTTACCACATGCTGTGTATGGCTTCAGATCAAACCCAACTTCCCTTCATGGCTCTGAATGTTTCAATGAGTGAACCATACCCCTCAGTATTCTGTAATCTCTTTAGCAGCTAAGTTTGTTGGCTGGTGGGACATTGTTGGGAAGAAGATCCAGAGCAGCAGGATTCACTGTGTGAAATGATGCCCTGGCAGAAGCTGCCCAGAAGCTGGACATGATAGCATTTACCTTTCATCCCTGGAGGTGAAGCGTAAGTCTGATAGTGTACTATCAGACTAGTAGTGTACTATTTCCTGAGACAAAAAGTTTATTTGGATATGGAGCTATGTTAATGATGGCAGCCCTGACAAATAGTCTCTTGTGGTCAGGCTGAGATGCCTCCCTGCTGCACATAACTTTATCAGTTTGTGATGTATACTTAAAACTCAGTCTTCATGATCAAAAGTAATTTGTATCTTTTCTCATTATGCCTGTGATTATTTACTTAGAGTTTCTTTATTTAAATATTTCGTTGTCTTGTTTAATCACTCCTCAATAACTAACATTTACAGGATGTCAGGGTCTTTCCTGTCTTCAGAGAAAGCACTGACCAGCTGCATTTTTAAAATAGAGCCTTTTGATCTCAAATTACTTTGCTAAGTAGATACTATCTAGCAAAGTAGTTGTTTAGTTGGTACATTTTATTTCAAAAAATTATTTATAGTAATTGCTCTACCTGATTGTAAGATGTAGTAAATACTATGTCTTCACCTTTTGCCTAACATACTTTTCTTGCTTTCATGAAATATCTTACTGTATGTATACATATATCTATATACATATGCATATGGGTAAAGAAGTTTTTCTTCATATTGAGGTGGAACTTCCTGTGTTCCCTTTATGTCTACTGCTCCTTGTTCTGTCACAGGGCACTACTGGAAAGAGACTGGCCCCTTCTTGACACCCACTTTTCAGATATTTTTATAAACATTAATAAGATCCCCTCTCAGTCTTCTCCAGACTAAACAGCCCTCAGGTCTCTCAGCCTTTCCTCATAAGAAAAGTGTTCCACTCCCCTGATCATCCTCACATCCCTCCATTGGACTCTCTCTGGTTTGTCCCTGTCCCTTCTGAACTGGGGAGCCCAGAACTGGACACAATACTCCAGATGTGGTCTCACTGGAGCAGAGTAGTGTGGGAGGAGAACCTCCCTCAACCTGCTGGACACACTCTTCTTAATGCATGTCAGGATGCCATTGGCCTTCTTGGCCACAAGGGAACATTCCTGTCCCATGGATAACTTACTGTTCACCAGTACTCCAAGATCCTGCTCCAGGGAGCTGCTTTCCAGCAGGTCAATCCCCAATATCTGTACTTGTGCATGGTCTTATTCCTCCCCAGGTGCAGGACTCTACACTTATTCTTGTTGAACCTCATTAGGTTCTCCTTTGCCCAGCTCTCCAGTCTGTCCAGATCTCACTGTGTGGTCACACAGCTTTCTTGTGCATCAGCCAATCCTCTTGGTTTTGTATTGTCAGTAAATTTCCTGAGGATACATTCTGTTCCCTCATCCAGGCCACTGATGAAAATATTGAACAAGAGTGGACCCAGTACCAACCCCTAGGAAACACCACTAGTCATAGGTTTCCAAGTGGACTCTGCACCATTGATCATGATGCTGTGAGCTATATTATTTAACCAGTTCCCAGTCCATCTATCCTTCCACTCTTCCAACCCACACTTTCTGAGCTTGCCCACAAGGATGTTATGGGAGAGAGTGTCAAAAGCCTTGCTAAAGTCAAGGTAGACAACATCCTCTGCTCTCCCTGCATCAATCCATTCAGTCACACCATTGTGGAAGGCTATCAGATTAGTCAAACATGATTTCCCCTTGGTGAATCCAAGCTGGCTACTCCTGATAACCTTCTTGTCTTCCATGTGCTTAGATATGACCGCCAGAATGAGGCAGCAACAAAAGGATGCAGCTGCCACAGAATGCCTGAGCACATTTCTAAATCCTGTTCTAGTAAAGTGCACAAGCATAGCCAAAAAAGGATCAGTCCATGTACCAGAGCAAAGCCTTAAGCATCTAAGTAACTTAACTGCTACAAACAAAAATATTCATCAGAGTAGAAAGGAGTTTTTAAGAATTTGGTGCTTAAATCAATTTCTGACCTTCCTGTGTCTCAGCTTATCAGCACTGAGGGTAATCACATGCCCTTCTGCTCAGTGTTGTAAGGATGAATAACATAACAATTTTACAGGATTCATATAAAGAAATAATGAAGGTCAAATAAGGACTTTTAGTAGTCTGGCCATGATAGCAATAATGCAGCTTGACTGCAGTAATATTCTTCAGTGCTATAGACTGTCTCAGCTCTGTCAACTACAGTTAGCTGCAGTATTGTAAATTGACCATAGTATTGTGTTGAAAGTTTCCAATTCTGGTTACCTGTGTAGCCAATTGGATGGTCACTGAAGCAGTAGTAGGTGCCTAAACCTTGTTCTTCTTATATGAGGATACGAAAAAAGTGTTATAAATAATTATCCTTGCCCTCCTTTCTCTCATCTGAATGTCCCACATTATTCAACAAAGTCCTCAAAGTATAGCACATCAGACTCCAAGGTGCATGGAAGTCCTAAGTGTACCAGGCCCTCACTGCTTCACACTATAAGCTATGTGAGAATAATATGAAGTGGAAGCCCCTTTAGCCTCCAGAAAATGGAGGTTCATTGCGAGGTGTTCACTCCCTCCCAGGCTAGACTCTATTTTATTGGATGCTGGCTAGTAATCTGTCTGAAGCCAGCAGTTGAGTGCTATTAAGTGCTGGCTGAAATCCCAATTAGTTGTTTTGCTTTCTGGAAAACAGGGAAAATATTTTCTGTGTCCCTTAGGGTGTTACCTCTTGAGTGCTTTAAATCTTCTGAGCTTTATGGAGCCCCTTAGCTTCAGGCTTTGGTGCTGTTCATTTATATATATTACTGCTTCAAATCATCATTCCTTTTGAAGGACACAGCATAGAAGAACTTGGTCTTCTGCCTGAGCATGTAACACGTCAACATTTTAGCTTAAAATTATGAAGGCCTTTGCTTGAGGTCTTTGTGATGTCCAAAAGTGCTCTGGGGTCACTGGCAACTTTGTGAAGTGTCAGAAGAGTTAATAACTTGAGTATTTGAACTAGAGTGTGTGGATTGTGTCACAAGGCAACAGGATCTCTGGTTTTTGGAGCTGCATGCTCATTTCCAAGGTGATGCTCAGTTTGCTTCATTTGTAAAAATACCCTGTACTGTTCCTGACAGGAGCAAAAGCTAATAATTCTGTCCCAACAGACTTGGAGTAAGGTCCACTGCATGGCCTGAAACTTTTCCTTCCCTCCCCTGATGAAAGGCAGCTCTGCTAAAAGCTCCCTCAGATTTAAGCACCCCAACAGTGTTACAGAAATTCTGCAAAGAAACTGCTTTGCCACCACCCAGAACTCCTCAGGAACTGAGCCTGTAGTGATCCATGGGAAATGGGATGGTGCCCTTGCTGTCAAACAAAGCAGGGGAATGTCACAGATTTACAGGACACTGTTTAATGGCTGTCCAGACTGTTTAATTGCTGATGTGTTTTCCCACCCAGCCTTAGCCCCTGTTCCCTGAGATGCTGCTAGGACGCAGTTCAGAGTTATCAAGGGTCAGGAGCTGTCTTAGCCAGAGTGTGGATCAGGACACACTGTTTTGGGAAGGAAAGGTTCAGTCATATGAATACCAGTTGTGCCATGACATTTGCCACCAGGGCCAGAGCAGATCTAGGTGATGATGGGATTGAGGAATAAGATTCATTAATGCACCATGGTGGATTGTATGCTGACACTGTAGCAAGGGGTATGTCTGTCCTCATCTCATCTACTCACATTTCTGGCCCCCAGGTACAAGACAATTGAAAGGGACCTTACGAGTTGATTCCTAGGTAGGGAAAGCTCTGGCAGAAGGGGAGAGTGCCTTCTAGCCCAAATCATGCTTCAAGGAGACAGCCTCCCTGCTGTGTGTCCCATACAACCCTCTTTGACCATGTGATTCAAGGATGTGACCCAAACTTTAACAGAGAGCAGGGACCCCAGAAGACCCATAGCAGTGGGAATGTTTGTTGTTGTTACAGACTGGCTTCCCTTCTGGAAAACTTGCACCCCCAAACTGAGCTTCAGGAGCCACATTTTCTAAGATTAATTAGCTTTTTAGTGCTCCAATTTCCCACCTCTCCTGGAGGTGAAGGGCTAGCTTCAGATTGGCTTGCTAGTTTAAAAGAGAAAGTTTCTGCATAGCAATTCTGGACTGAGTTTCTGCAAATGAGACATCTTTCAGTAGCAAGACTGTCTGTGTTGGTAATTTTTTTAACCATTATTTCTCCAGTAGAGTGATGTGGGCTGTAAAATGTTTAGCTATTGGTTGGTTGATCATCAGATGATATGTTTTTCATTCTGCTCTCATTGTAAGACTTAGCAGCTTTGCAGGTTTCATCTGCCAGATTTCTAAGCCATGCTTTAATAGAGCACAAGTCTTGTCATGGCCTCAGCAGTGCAGATTAGGAGTGGTGGTTAAGTCTCAGTGGACTAAGCCCATCCAAAATCAAAGCTATCCAACACTGAGTTCGTATTTATTGCTGTCTTCCAAATGCGAGCAAAACTTTTTTGTACTGAGAGGCAATTTAATCAAATGTTTAGTCCCTTGCTGCACACACACACACACAAAATCCCTCTGGCTGAAAAAAAAATTAAAAAAAAATTCATAGTAACTTTTTTCCCCAGAGATTTCATATAAACAGCTCTACTACAGGAAAGATGGCAGGTGTTAATATTTTGCCATTAAACTGGATGAGATGACTTTTACAGTTCTAAAGCAATTTTGGTATAATGGAGATAATTCCCCATCAATTGAATGGAAATATAAATTTTTAATTAGTAGTATTTTGTGGTTTATATATCACTATTCTAGACAAATTCTGGAAATACAGGTAAAATAGAAGCATATAAGTATTTTTATATTTGTAGATATCAGGATTATAATATGGTATGTGGAACACGATAATGTATTGGTGTTATAATATCTGTGCCCATTTCAGAATAGAGTTTCAAATTTCTATTAAGTGGACCTGAAGATCTTTTAAATCCAGAGAAAGCTACATATTAAACATACATTGCTAACCTGGGGATATTAAATGGAGTTTCATTCCTGCCAGAAGCAAAATTCTGCTGTAGTGACAAAACCTTTTAACTACCATACATGTCCTATATTGTGTAAACAGTGAGAAAAATTACAGTAATGATACTTGGTAAACTTAGTATCAACATACAAATACAAATATAAAAGATAATCTATTGTTCTCTACAATTCTATTTAGTCTAATTATGCACTTTAGCATTCCCTTTTAAGACTGTATGGGTGATTAACTCATCAGTCCTCTGATTATTATTGAAAGAATTGTCCCTCAAATGGTGATAAAACTGATGCTTGTTATGTGTGGATGTTATTTTCAGTGTTTTTAATGAAAATTTTCTCCTCGGGATTTTTCAAGCAATAATTCATATGTAAATCTGTTTAAAAAAACACTGTGGAATGTTTTAATTTTAAGATCATTATAGGTCTACATGCTAGAATATGACAAATAAGAAATTCTACAGAATATTTTTATAACTAAGTCTTTATGGAATAGCTAGCAATGTTTGATAGAAGTTGACAAAAGCCCCAGGCTCTTGATTTTGTTTTGATCAGCTACTGATGGATCATATTTATGCTTTTAGAAATCTTTTCGAATGGCTTTTTTGATAGAGAGGAGGAGCAGAGCTTCATCTTGTTAAAATTCTTGAAGGCCCTCAAAAGCCAGTAAGAAACTGACCTTTTATCCCAACTGAAGATGTCGTAGAATCGTAGAATGGTTTGGGTTGGAAGGGACCTTAAAGATCATCTAGTTCCAACCTCCCTTGCTCAAAGCCCCATCCAACCCAGCCTTCAACACTTCCACGGATGGGGCAGCTGCAGCCTCTCTGGGACACCTGTTCTTGTGTCTCATCACTCTAATAGGGAATTTATTCCTAATGTCTAATCTAAATCTCTTCTCTTCTAGTTTTAAGCCATTCCCCATGTCCTATCACTACACACTTCTGAAAAGTCACTCCCCAGCTTTCTGTAGGCCCCTTTCAGGTACTGGAAGGCTGTCATAAGGTCTTCATGGAGCCTTCTCCTATTCTCCAGGCAGAACAACCCCTACTCTCTCAGTGTGTCTTCACAGAAAAGGTGCTCCAGCCCTCTGATCATCTTTGTGGCCCTCCTCTGGACTTGCTCCAAGATCTATATATTCTTCTTGTGCTGGGGGGTCCAGACTGTAGTACTCCAGTAGTCAACACAGTACTCAAGGTGGAATCTCAGGAGAGTGGAGTAAAAGGGGATATTAACCTCTCTCAACCTGCTGGCTATTCTTCTGTTGATACAACCCAGGATTTGGTTGGCTTTCTGGGCTGCAAGTGTACATTGTTGGCTCATGATGAGCTTCTCATCAGCCATCACTCCCAAGTCCTTCTCAGAGCTGTTTTTGATTGAATCCCACTCAACCTGTATTTGTGTTTGGGATTGCCCTGACCCAGGTGCAGAACCTTGTACTTAACCTAGCTGAACATCATGCAGTTTGCACGAGCCCACCCCTCAAGCCTGTCAAGGTCTCTCTGAATAGCATCCCTTTCCTCCTGCATGTCAACCTCACCACAGAGTTCAGAGCCATCAGCAAACTTGCTGAGAATGCGCTCAATTTTAGCTTCCATGTCATTGACAAAGATGTTAAACAGCACCAGTCCAGTACTGACCCTTGAGGAACACCACTTGTGATGGTCTCCATTTTTGCATTAAGCCACTGACCACAGCTCCTTGATTGCAACCATCCAGCCAGTTCTTTATCCACTGAATGTTCCATCCATCGAATCCATATTGTTCCAGTTTGGATACTTAGAATGTCATGCAGGACAGTGTCAAAAGCTTTCCTCAAGTCCAGGTCAATGATGTCAGTTGCTCTCCCTTTGTCCACTGACTCAGTGACCGCATCATAAAAGGCTCCCAAAATTTTCAGGCAGGATTTGCCCTCAGTGAAGACGTGCCATCTGTCACTAGTGACCTCTGTTTTCCATGTGCTTTAGCAGAGCCTTCAGGAGCATCTGCTGCATGATCTTGCTGGGCACAGAGGTGAGACTGACTGATCTGTAGTTCCTCTACCCTTCTTCATTTCTCTTTTTGAAAGTGGAGGTTAAATTTCCCCTTTTCCCATCAGTGGGGGCTTCACCAGGCTGCCATGACTTCTCAAATACGATGGACAGTGGCTTCGCAACTTTGTCGGACATTTCTTTCAGGACCCATGGATGAAACCCATCTGGTCCTATGGTTTGTGCACTTTCAGATTCTTTAGATGGTCTTGACCCTGCTCTTCTCATACAGTAGGGGGGGTCTTCCTTTTCTCTTGCCTCCTGCAACTTGAGTGATGTGACAGCCCTTCACCAGCCCTAGCTGGTGAAGATTGAAGCAAAATATTCAGTGAGTACCTCAGTCTTTTTCAAGTCCTGCATGACCAGATCTCCAGTCTTCTTCTCAAGAGGGCCCACATTTCTCTTGATTTTTCTTTTATTGCAGACATACCTGTTGAAACTTTTCTTGTCCAAAATTTGTATCAGAAGTTTTCAAAGAACTGCCTCTAAATTACTTAATTTTTCATGCACATCCCCTCCATGTAAGGTCACCCTCATATATACACAGCATAACCCAATCTTGCATCTGATTTTACTGTTTGGAAGAACACACTGAAATGAGGTGGCTTTCCTCCAGTATTTCCTTGTAATGTAATGAGGTTTTCTGGGGAATGGGAAAATTTCCTTGTCTCTGCTATAGCACATCTCAAGCAAGTCTAATCAGCCTGGGAGGAACACCATGCTACTATAGGCTTTGTTGCATCTGGCATGCCAGTGGGCAGGAAAGTGCCAAGTTAAATACTGACATTCTCAATACTCTGCTAATCTGTTTCCTATTCATGAAACTATCTTAGTTCCTCAGACCTGTAATTTTCTTAGAATGATGTTCTTATGGTGCCTAGATTTCTGTGGATGAAAACTCAGACAGTTTCTCAGATACAGCTTGTTAGTCTTGTGTTTGGATGGACCAATAAAGACTCCTCAGAAAGGATGGGCTGGGAAGGCAAGAAGGATAAGTTGCCTTTACAGTGAAAGAGCAGCTGGAATACATGGAACTAAGCCTATGGCTGGGTGATGAGCCAGCCACAGCTTCTGGGGAAAGATTAGTGGGCAGACCAACATGGATGGCATTGTTGTGAGTTTATGCTGTGGACTGCCTGATCAGGAGAAATAAGGTAATTGGGCTTTCTTCAGATTAGAAGCCTTGTACTCACAGGCATGTTCCTCTTGGGCTCTTAAACTACCCTAGTTGAAGCTGCGATTGTAACTTTCTGAAACAGAAGATTGAGGAACCAAAAAGGAGAGAGTCTCTGCTGGTCCTGATACTTGTAAATAAGGAAGGATTTGAAGAGGATATGGAGGTAAGAGACAGGCTTGGTTTCATTGACAAGATCTCGTGAAGAGAGAGGAAAGCTAAAAGCATTATTACAACCCTGGGCTTAAGGAAAGCATGCTTTGGAAGCATTTCATGGACTACAGATCTGGAGAGAAGAGGAGAAGAGCAGTCCAAGACTGCTGATCAGTATTCAAATATCACTCCCTCCAAGCTCAAGAACAATCTTTTTGGATGAGTAGGAAATCAAGCAAAGGTAGCAGGAGACCTGAATGGATTTGCAGGGAGGCCAGTCACTAGTGGTGTGTCCCAGGGGTCAATACTGCAATACTGGGTCAAGTACTGGTTTAGCTCTTCATTACTGACTTGGGTAATGGGACCGAGTGCACAACTGTCAAGTTTGCAGATAACATAAAATTGGGAGGAATCTTTAATATTAAAGATACTTGCACTGTCATTTAGAAGCATCCTGACAGACTGCAGAAATATGAAGAGAGGAGTCTTGTGGAGTCCAACAAAAGAAAATGCCATGTCCTACATCTCAGGAGGAATAGCTCCATGCACTAGTACAGGCTAGGGGCCAACCATCTGGAAAGCAGCTTGGTAGAGAAGGACCTGGGGATCCTGCTGAACAAGAAGTGGAGCACAAACCAACAGTGTGCCTTTGAAGCAAAGCACAAGCCAACAGCACCATGGGCTACGTTAGGAGGAACATCTCCATCTCAAGGTTGATGGAGATGATCCTTTTCCTTTGCTCAGCACTGGTGAGGCCACATCTGGGGTGCTGAGTCCACTTCTGGGCTCCCCAGTACAAAAAAATGGACTTACTAGAGCTAGAATGAAGAGCCACAAAGGTGACTAAGGGACTGGAGCATCTCTCATATGTGGAGAGGATGAGGCAACTGGTATTGTTCAGCTGTGAGAAGAGAACACTCAAGGATCTCATCAGTGTGTATAAATACCTAAAAGGAGGATGTAGAAGAGATGGAGCCAGACGTTTCTCAGTAGTGCCCAGTGGCAGGAAAGAGGCAATGAGCACATGCTTACACACAGGAAATTCTGCTTTAACCTAAGGAAAGCATTTTTTTACTGTGAGACTGAGTGAGAACTGGGACAGGTAGTTCAGAGGGGTTGTAGAGTCTCCATTCATGGAGATATCAATGTTTCCCTGAGCTCTAGGTGACTGTTTTTAGGAGGGACTTTGGACTAGAGTATCTTCAGAGGTCCTTCCATTCTCAGTGGTTGTTTGGTTCTGTGATTCTGTTTTATCTCAGTTCCAATGTGTGTTTTTCTTCCTCCCAGGGACACTGCTAGAAAATATGAAGGCCATGAGGTGCTTAAACACTGCAGTAATAGCATAAGAAATCACCTATAAAGCCTAGTTTTGAAAATATAGTTTTGCTTGTAGTGTATTGAATAAATAAGAGCCTGGTGATGTTCTTCTTCATGCCTAAATACATCACACACTGAACCCTTTGCAGCTTCAGGTGTTTTATGTACAGTCATTTGCTATTTCCTCAGCACCACTGATACAGCTCAGGCTGTCCAGGCACGTTTAAGAACTGTGTCAGGAACTTAAAATGAATGGAGTTAGTTAGTGAGTGCTACAGTAAGAATTATCCACCACAGTTTTCCCTCATGTTTTAGCAGTCATTGTAGACAACAATGACAACATTCAATCTGGTACAAATGGTGTTTATTCATCTATGTACCTACCTACCTACTTACTTACCAATCTATTTATTTGCTGTAAGAGAAAACTAACTTTGGTGTATCTTCTAAGCAGCAGAATAGAAAATTTCACAATTTGGAAAACCTAATGTTAAGTTACATTGTGTTATTGTTTTCCTGTTGTATTTCATCACTGCCAAGCAAGGTACATTTCTGTAATCCTGTGGCAGATTCTCAGTGGATTAGAGTTTTTATCTATTGTGTTAATGAATGGTTTAATAATACGGTAAGAAAGGCTAGTCACATAAAATGCTTTAATGACGGGTGTCAGAACAGTTTCTAGAATGGATTTGTTTTAACAAAGGCAAATGTGCTTCCTCAGGCATCTGTGGGATTGCTACTAATAAAAGGAATGAACATCATTAAATTGCTAATATCATGCATCTACGCTGCTATTATCCTTACTTTTTCTTTTATTACATTTTACTAGATGTTTTTGAAATATGAATTGTAAAATACTCGTCACAGATAGCAGTGCAGTTGGAGAACCTATGTTCCTTGCAGAGCTACTCACAGTGTGTTTCTCTTGTAGCACTTTTTTAATATACCTAAGACACACACACACACACAGAGGTTAGAAGACTGCCACTCTGTTTATTAGACTGATGTTCCCTGGGAATAATCAATAGCAAGTGATCATGCTGTTAAAAAATGCAATCACTGTTCTGTATTTGAGAGAGAGTGTTATAAGCTTTTTTTTTTTAGTTTGTTTGACCAGTAAGTTGTGGCAGCATTTTGAACCCCAACTGGAATAAAAGCTCTACCAGACATTTTAGATTATTATCCTAAAGTACTTAATCATGAAATTTTTCTTCTTAGTATTTTTGTAAAGATATAATCAGAAAGATTGAGTATTTTTTCTGATACCAAAGCCAGAAAAAAGACAGGTGTGGAAAAGAGAAGTCCTAGTAAAAGCAGAAAAAGAAGAAGAGTTTTAAAGATAATACAGATTTCTTTATGATACTGAAACACCTTACAATTGCAGTATAGCAATGTTTCCCATTGTAATATTATACCAGTCTGTAAAATCATGTACAAAATAATTTTAATTAACAGCCAATGCCTGCAAAATATCTAGCTTCTCATTTGCTTGCTGAAGTAGAAAAGAAAGTTGTGAATTACATTTATATTTTATAAAAACATGTAAAGTATGTCCAGTGTATGTCCTAGGTAATGCACTCGGGGTCAACTTTTTCTCTATGCATGAAAGTCTCATTTATTTGGGCACAGTAAACCTAAGAATAAATTATTTATTCAGTCTCCCAGCTGTGTTTTTGCTGCATAGAAATGAAGCATTTGCAAGATTATGGGAAATATATTTCAACTTAATCTGAAATACTGCCTCTGGCAGTGGCCAGCATTTGGTGCATCAGAGGAGGGCAGCAAACAAACAAAACAAAATCTATAGATCAGCAATCTAAACATTTAGGACAAAAATTTCACCCTCACCCTTGCTAAGCCCATTACTAGATCTGGAGTAAGAGACACAAATACTCCTGTTTCTAATATTTATGTCCTAATTTTTTTAATGTCCTAATTTTATCTAAAAGAATTTCTGGAAACCTACTGGTAAAGCAAATATATATACACATAGAATATAAGTACCAATGCATGTATATATATATTGAATAGATACATGAGCGTGTTTGTGTGCGTGTTAGATATGCCAAGTAAAACACAAGCAGAATACTATCTAACTTTAGTCAGGTACAGGTTACTTATTCAGAGTAACAATCCACATTACTATTTTCACTGATGAAAATAACATCTAAAGGTCAATTGTGAACTGTTTTTAAAGTATTCCTTTTATGATGTTTTTGCCTTGACAGCTGTACTTTAAAGCTTTGACAAGTTTCCAGGGAAACTAATGGCTACAAATGTGACTGATAATTGAATAATGCCATTTTATTTCCTAATGGTACTTCTAAACCTAATCAGCAAAATGTGCTTCCTAAAATCTTTGTGCCTTTAAAAAATGAACTTTCTTTTTTCACTACTATAAGAAATACATAATTAGTCCACATTATTACGCAGAGGTATGATTTATCTTTTCTCATGGGAAAAGATGTTTGCAATCAGGCCCACATAATTACTTGGAGAGGATTTAGATATCTAAAAACAACATTGCAGTCCTCAAAAACTTGCGCTTTTTTTTTTTTTCTCTTTTTTTTTTTTTTAATATTCAAATTATGTGTGCACTTCTGCTGGTGAACAAGCTTAGAAGCATCTTGATCTTGACAGGGCAGAGCCTCATGAAACCTACTCATGAATAAGCCCTGTTAGCAGTGACAAGACAGGTACTTGGCCACCTATTTTGCCAGAGGGACCCTGTCAACAGGAACAGCCTAAGTGCATTTAATGGTTGGTTTTCTGCTTGGAGGGTACCTGAGGTTGCCATCCTCCTCAGTGTCCATTCAGTTCTCCTCAGTGGCTCTTTGGTCAGTGCAATGGATCAGGCAATCTGAATTTAAAGCCCTGCTTTTATTTTGCAGAAGCTGGTTTTTAGAATCCAGCTTTGGCGATTCAGACATGAAATGTTTTACACCTTTTCTTTATTTAAAGCTTCTCAAAAATGTCCTATAATTGATTGAATAAATTGAGCACTTCATCTTGGAAAATGACAAACATAATAGATTTTATGAGTTCATTTATCCAGAAACCAGGAGGCTCCTGACATCTAAACAGGTTCCCTGAAAGCATGAATTCTGACTTTACTATGCCAATCTACAAATGCCGTATTTATTGGGAAGCTCATTTTCCAGGACATTTCAAGCCTTGAGCTCCGAGCTAAAAATAGCAACAGGGATCCCAGACATGCCAATCATTTTTGCTGGCAACCTCTTAATAGTAGCTTCAGGAGGCAAAGATATCTGCAAATCAAACCCTGGGGAAGGATGGGAAGGGAAACCAGGAGGTCTGTGCCAGGCATAAGGAAGCAGCTAGGTCTTAAAAGAATCCTACATGGGAAAGAGGTGGTATAAGCCAAAAGCATAAACTAGACATAAGGAAAAAGAGGTCAGATGGTGGCAGACAAATAAGGAACCACAACCAGAGTAGTGGTTGCTGCTTGCCACCTAGGGGGTCATCAGACAAAGTGAACTGGTGGCAGGTTCATAATGAACACAAGGAGACAAGATCTCATACATCAGGTAGGTCACCTTCCAAACCCCTTTCCATTGCTTGTTGCAAACTCTGGATGTTTCTGTGAGTTAAAGGTTAACTGGACAATTCTGAGGAGAAGAAAATTAATAAATTGAAAGTTATTGACTACTGAGTCACCACATCTGACTCAGGTGGTCCCTGTGTCATAAACTGTGGAATGGTGGGAGGGAATCTGGGAAGACAGCACACTGTTACAATCAAAATGTTGTTATAGGCTAATATGTGGAACCAAGAATTTATTGTTGGTCCAGTCAATGTTTGGAGAGTCTACTTGTAAAAATTTTATTGTTAATATAAGAAAGATTCATTTAGGATGAAAATCTTGAAACTCACCCAAAATATAATTCCTCCATGAAAAATTTATTTTGTTGCTTTAGAATGACAACAAAATATGTATTCAGCTCCTCTTTGAACAGAAATATTCCACCATGCCTGTACTGCTACAAAAGCCTTGCAGCAAGTCTGCCTCAGGTTAGGAATGTGGGATTAATATCATACCTTTACTCAAACTTCATCATGTATTTTACTCAAGCAAATACCCTCAGAAATCAATGGAGTTTGCATGCAGCTTTGGAGTTTGCAATGTTGCCATAAATACATCAATTAATAAATAATCCTCCAGGACATCCACAGTGCTTTTGAAGAGATGTCTTTCCTCATAATAGTAAACTTGCAGAAATATTTTCTCTACTACAAAAGGGCCATAAGTCAAAACAAGAGTACAGGCTGCCACAAAGTACAAAAAGTGTACAAAAGTACAACAACTTCATGAATAAACTTTCAGAACACACAATCCTTGATTGTGCAAGAATTGACAAAAGAAAACAGGAAGGAGCATTAGGCCTCCTCCAGTGTGCAGGGCAAGTCACCAGATAATGGTGAAGGATGCTGCTGCCATACTTCATTCAACACTGGTAGCACTCCAGTTTTGCTGCATTATTAGTGTCTTTTGTGGTTTTTTGCCCTTTACTCAATCAGCACAGTGTGTCAAACCCTCCAGGTGTAGAAAGGTCTATGGCCAAATGAACATAGTTATTCACAGTGGGGCTTCTGAACCATAAAAAAACTTGATTATTCTTTGATAATATGTTTTACCCTCAGTGGTTTGCTACATTTTTTCTACATTTTTTGCTACTCTTCTTTCAAATCAAATTTAAAGTAAAGTAAGGAAAAGGAAAGACTTAACTTTTTAGTTATTTCTGGACAGTTTGTTTAGAGTTATGCTATCAGAACCCAGATCAATAAACACATCTTACAACCTCAAGTGAAGGTTTATGCTTGACTAAGAGGAAATAAAAGTTAGGATGGAAGGAATTTATTTGCAGAACGATGATTTTTCTCCATTACCTTACATAGAGATGTCACAGAGATAGACTGCATACAAGACACTGAAGAGTACTAAAAAAGACCCAAAGTATTTATTTGTGGAAAGTTGAAATGTTTCCTAGAGGCCAAATTTATCTGCAGCACCCTTTTTACCCCAGTGTAAATGGGCTCTGATTTTAAAGGCAGCACCTAGCCCCTAGCATACTTTGAAGTGATCTTCATCACATCTTACAGCAGAAAATTCCTCTGCCCAATAATTTCTCAGTGCTGAGTGAAGTTAGGCAGTGAATTTCCTGAAGAGTGAAACTCCATCTAGATTATTTAGGAGCTTCTAAAGGATGAAATGAAATTAATTATATTAAGAATAAAGTACAATTCCAAGTGGTCTTTAGATTTCTTTCCTTACAGATAATATGGAAACTTTGAACAATAGCATTCCAGCAAATCCTGTATTTCACTAACTACAACACATAGAAATACTACTATTACCACTGCTACTACATTTTCAGGTGCTTTAACTGTTAATAAATGACATAATACATAATTCACATTGGGTAAGTTTTCCACTTAAGTGTAGTGTTCAGCTTAAGGAGGTGGTTGATACATCTCTCTGGAATCAACATCTTCCTTGGTGCTTTGAAACAACAAACACAAATGCATTTCTTTAATATTTATATTTGCAGAAGGCTATGCATTTTTATTTTTATTTTTCTTAAAAGCCATTTTAAGTTTTTCTGGTAATTGTTTATTGTATAGATGAACATAAATGTTCAAAATTCCCCATTTTCAATGCATCTACACACAACATTTCTGGAAGAGAGTTCATAAATTTGATGAAATTTTTGCTCTGTCTATTCAGCGTGGCAAGAACCAGCCACTTGTACCAGGTACTCTGCTAGGTAACCAAGGAAAGAAGTTCTACATCAAGAAGCAGGCAAGAATTGGGTTTTTTGGGGTTTTTTCTGTTTGTTTGGTTGTTTTTTTCTTTCTATACATATAAAATATATTTTTTGTAAACACATGCAGGCTCTCAAGTTTGAGTGAGGCTCTACTTTGTGGGAAGGCTTATGAAATACATCCAATATCCAAAACATATTTCTAGTCCAATTCTCCAGCTACACTGGGACTTATGTTTCTACTTTGACAGAGCCCTTATGTCAAGCACATGGAGGAGTGCTTGGAGGAATAGACCAAGATAAGGTAAGAGCCAGGAATGAGCATAAAGATCAATAGACAGGTAGAGAAAACAGGCAGAACAAAAGCATAAGCATGTGATAAGAGAAAACATCTGTGAGAAGTAAGATGGTGGGGTTTTATTTTTAATTAAATTGAAAAATACCAGATGCAGCCAATGGAAAATGTTACAACTAGCAGAAATAAAATGTTATTAATGAAAGGCATATTTCTACCATGAGTTTTATCAAAAGTCATTACAAATACTTGGCCTTCCTCTAAAACAATTCATGTTTTTATTTCATAGGATCTTGGCAGATACATGAGGCAAATCACAACCACGCTGAAGATTTACTCATTCAGGAGACCTTTTGCAAAACAGACGACATTGGAGATGCCGCAGCTAAAAGACATCCAATTCAATAAATGCAGCATGATTCATTATTTGATATTGTCCAGCTTGAAATAAACAAAGTCTTGATTCTATATCATAAAAAAAAAAAAAAGAAAATCCCAAATGCTTCCATCGAGAGAAGCTTGTGTTGATAATGTCTCACTTCTGCTTACTTATGTTAGAGAAAAGTGAACCCAAGATGGAACTGATGCTAGAAAGAAGCTGTAGCCAGAGTCCCCCACAGGGTCCAGTAGTCCTGCCAAGAACCTGCTCCAGCTCCATGGGTTCACAGCTTCCTTTAGGCATCCACCTGCTCTGGTGTGGGGTCCTCCATAGGCTGCAGGTGGATATCTGCTCCACTGTGGACCTTCATAGGCTGCAGGGGCACAGCTTGCCCTACCATGCTCTTCTTCAGGAACTGCAGGTGAATCTCTGCTCTACGGAGGGAAGTACATCCTCCCCTCCTTCTTCACTGGCCTTGATGTCCCCAGAATTGTTTCCCTCATTTAGTCTCACTCCTCTCCCTGGCTGCAATTGGTGTTGTGCAACAGTTTTGCCCCACTACACCCCCTCTTCTTAAATATGTTATTCCATAGGCATTACCACTGTCACTGATGGGCTTGGCTCCATCTTGGAGCCGGTGGCATCAGCTCTGTCAGACATGGGGGAAGCATCTAGAAGCTTCTCACAGAATTCACTTCTGCAGCCCCTCCACTACCAAAACCTTTTGAGATTTCTGGACCTGAGTGGTCAAAATATTTTGCTTCATAAGAGGTATAGCAGGAGAGAGCTGAACCAACAGCTTACACTTCAGTGACTGAGCTGTCACATACAATCTATTTCTTTCTTGTTTTTTCTATGAGATACTGCCTTTGGCATCTGACCCTGGAAGAGGATACAGAAGCCATCCTTTTCATTAGGGCAAGGCATCTACATCAAAGCTATGAAGAGGGCAAAATGTAAGACAGACATTCAGCTTTTTTTCTTTTTTTTTTTTTTTTTTTTTTTTTTTTTTTTTTTTTTCTTTTTTTTCTTCTTTTTAGTCAGGTAAGCTAGCTGCCTGGCAGAGCCAGACAGCTGGGTTATGTGGATCCCTTAGGCATGTATCCTTCTGTCTCCATGGACCATACAGAGAACCTAAGCCTGAAAAAACTTATGTATTGTACCTCATTGATGGCTTTATGACAACAGTGTGCAAGATTCAAGAGTTTATGAGATGAAAAAGTTGTGACAGATGCTAGTCAAATTGATTCATGCTCTACTGGAAGGTTCATAGGTGACAAAGAGCAGAGCTTAGTTTAAAAATTTCTGGATGTGATCTGTAAGATGTTGGTTTAATAAGGGTTCTTGGTTACACAAAGCTAGCTGGAAGTCTTGCAGTTTGATTGAGGTTGCTGTACAGAGCACATCTTTATTCTATTTTACAGTCTTATATTTTCAGTACATATATATGTATCCTGTAAATTCAACATAAAATTTTAGTGCATCAGTGTTCACATGACTAGAAGCCAAGATGTTGTGATCTCAGTCTAAACCTTTTCATTGCTTGGTCACAACAAACTTGTTAGCCTAAGAAGTAGACACTGAACACAGTGCCACTGGTTTTTTGAGGGGGTTTCTGTGTAGCAAAGACACTTTTTTTTTTTTTTTTTTTTTTTTTTAAGGTGTAGCACAGTTCCTTAAGGCATCTAATCATAAAAATGTTTGCTTCAGTCAAGGAAAGAGTGTTTAGCCCAGCATAAGTCCAAACCTATTGAAAAATCCCTGTCAAGGACTTAGTTTAATTCTGAATTACTTGACTATGCTTTCTTTCTGAACAGTCTGACTGTTAGCATTGTAATTTTCCAGCCAGACCTCAGAATTCCCAGAAGATGGCCGCTAGAACTGGTAAGCAGCTAAAAGAGCATCAGAAGTAAATTACTTACACTGTAGTTGAAATGATGTGTGAAAAACCGGAATAAAAAGGTTAATTAACTTAGAGACTGTTGCCAGAGAGAAGGCAGAATAATGAGCACCAGAGATTATTCAAAATTCGGAGATTTAGTTTTGTTCCTAAAATAGGATGCAGATTACCTTTTGAATGTCTTTTTTTTTGTCTTTTTTTTTTTTTTTTTTTTTCAATAGTCTTGTTTGTGAGTAATCCCATGAACAGCTGTTTAGCCCAACATTTTGAGCAAAGAGCCCAAGTGACTGACCTGGTGTAACCCCTCTTCAGCTACTACCCCTCATCTAGACTGCAGTTGGAGACTGATGCTACCCTACAACACGGGAGTTAACAAACAAATTATTTTCTCTCCCTTTTTGGGGGACTTTTTTTGGATTGAAGGAAGACTGGTGAAATGCCAAGCTGCAAGCAAAAGTAACAAAGACTTTACTACATGAAAGGACAAACAGGAAGTAATTCATTAGGCCTGAGATGTGCAAGACTGCATTACAAATTCAACACAAAAGATTATACTACTTGAAACTTTGCACGTGTTGTATTCAGATGCAGATGCTGAAATACTTTGGATATTCCCAGTTTGTCCTTACAGATAAGACCATCTTCTGAATGTTGCATTGTTTGAGGACATTGACAGTTTGTAGCTGCAGGATTGCCTCTAGTCTGCACCACGACACAGGCAACTCTCTAGAATAGAATTGGGCACAGTTTCCACAAGTGTTTTTTATTAAAAAGAGAACATTGCTTAATTTAAATTTTGGTTCCCATGAGTTGACATTTTTTGTATTATTACAGTTAAGGCTTCACAAATGTAGAAAGCAAAGTTTTGTTTCAGCATTGCAAAACACAGCCTCATCTCTGTCCTGTTGTTCTAGGATTCTAATTCTAATTTAGTTCTAATTACTAATTCTGTAGCAACACTTTTTTGCTATATTCAGTTTGTGCCTTTCAACTATGCACTAGTGACAAAGTTCCAATCAATCAGCTTCTAGAATTTCTGGATGAAATTATAAATTTTTATCTCATTAAAATCTTGAAATATTGAGGGAAAAGGCTTCTGGAATGCTCTGGAAGGTAACCTTTCTGCTTTGTGAAGCCTCATGTGGAAATCATCATTTTTATATGGCAACTTGAAAAACAAGATGAACTAGAGTAAAATAAAAAAAATATCCTTGATGAATACAAAGTTAACTACTGTTATAAATGACCGAGACTCAATATTCAGCACCCAGCGCTGTTTTGCTTATTGCAATTTTATTAATTAAATTAAACCATTAACAGAATATTGAGTCTCGGTCATTTGTAACACTAATATATTCTAAGGATTATGAAATTACTGTTGTTGTCTTTGTAAATGAAATAATTCAGCCTTATGCCAAGTGTCAGAAAGAAACATCTGAATGTATTAGATTAAGGGAAGACCATAGAAGTCATGGTTATACTATGTGCAGGGAGAAAGTAGCAAGTGCACGGAGTCATTTTTGCTTCCTAAAGTGACAGTGGTTAATCACAATGTTGGTTTTTTTTCCTTAAGGAAAGAGTACTGGGGCTACTTGCAGAAAAATAATTGAGTTGAATATTGGAGAGAAAAGCACAAGTAAGAATGTCAGGATTTTCCTGTGTGACCTACACTAGGTGATCCTGTTCTGGCATTGGGGTTGGACTCAATAATATTTCAAGGTCCTTTCCATTTCCTAAGATTCTGTGATTAGTCAGTGTGTTTACCTGGTGTATTTTGGATCATAAATGCTGTCTAAATGAATAGTTTAGTACAGTTTTGGAGTCTATCCTGTTCCACTTAACCACCTTTTGGTAATTTGCTGTGCCATGAAAAGAATTTCTGTGTTAGCCAAGAATTGTCTGAACATCAGCCTGAGATTAGTTGAGGCTCAAGTTAACTTTGTTCAAAACTTGTCTGTTTCTCAGAAATTCAGTCCTTGTTTGTCAGAATCTTTTACAGGCCCAGGTTAAATACTCCCACCTCAGGACCAGATTAACTTTGCTTTTTTCCTTATTTTATTATGAAGTATCACATAAGCAGTATCCTTATGCTAATAAAATGAAATATAGATATGTTTCTTCTTTTATTTTTTTAAAAGTTATTTTATCTTTTTAGTTATCATGTAGTATCATGAAATCAGCTAACACCATTTTGCTGTCAGCACATCACCAACATTTGGGCTGATTTGCTCTTTTCCTGTCTGCCATGGTAAGGCTGCCATTTGAGGGTGATACCACTGCACTTTTCTCACAAAACATCAGTGAAGTGATTCCAGAACAACTCCACTGACTTCTGAGGAAGCAGGAAGCATCCAGTGCCTTTGAAAATCAAGCTCCTTATTTAAGGACTTCAGTCCAGATATACAAGTCTCAGTACAGCTTATCTGTCAGTACTGAAATCAGCGGATGATAAAGGGGTATGAAAGACAAGCAGTGGAGAATGATACAGTGGAGATACCTGGAAGCTGTTAGACACACTAAGAAAAAAGAGGAAAGAACTACAAAACAGGTTTTGATAAAGGTTTCGGGGAACAATGTGAAAGTCACAGCCCCTTTTTCAGGAAAGATGTCCCAGCTGGATTTCAAAATTTTATACAGATACCCTAAATTCTTAAGGTTTGAAGTCCTTGTTATAGATCTACTGGAATAAAAATTTCAGGAAGTGTTCCCAGTTTTCCCAGATAGTCTGACTGTCTTTGGCAAGAGAGTGCCAGGCAATTTAAGTTCCCAATTCTCACTTAGTGTAAAGCTAATTGTACAAAACCCAGCTGTGACAGGGGTCTTTAAATGAGATAATCTGGTGAAGAAGAATAGAAAATATTTTAGTATGGATGGAACTTTCAACCTAGAGGCAGCAGTATATAAACATAGGAAAGAACGGAGGGTGATAAATAAGAGAAGAATTAATTATATTTTTAGTGTCCAAATCAAGCTGATAAGTTTAAAAGCTGTTCTACTGTTGTATTATCACCAGCTTCCATGATTAGATTCTTTGACATTAAGATGTAACAAGAAACTCAGGCCTCTGAAAAGAAGCAAGTTTTAATTTTATTGTATTTATGACACAAGGTAAGTGCTTTTGAAGCATGATAATTTCTGCCACAAAGATAAACAGCGTATAGATGTCTATACAGAGACAGACATTCCCTGAAAAGTAGGCCTTCTTGAGATGGACCTGCCAACTGCTGATCATCTTACCAGTGGAAGATGTATATGGTTGCTCAATAGACTTCTACAACTATTTTGTAAAGCACCAGCTCCCTCAGAATCTCCCTCACCTTCCATGTGCATTTGTACTCAGCTCTGAGTCACTCCTGCGTGATCAGATTTTATATCTGTGAAGTCAGTCCACTTCCAGCCCATGACAGGCTCAGCCTGTCCATGGTGTGGTGTGATGTCCCCTGACAGGCAAAGGCTGACATGGCAATGACATCTCATTTACTAATGCTGCAAAGACTGGGAAGTAATTAATCTGGTTTGCTGTTATTTGACCTTCTGCCCTACTTTTCTCCTCTGTGAGAGTGTGTGTGTGTGTTCTTGTTTGTATGTGATTCTCAGAAAATTATAAGCAGCTCCATTGGTGCTGAAGACTCCAGCCATAAAAGAGGTTTTTGAACTGGCCCAGACTAAGAAAGAGCAGATGAAAGATGAGCAGATGGAACAGAACAATTGTAAAATCTCTCTTCTCCTCTGACTGAATGATGGATAATGACTCAGTGTGTTCCTCAGCCATTTGGTAGAGCTAATATGGTGACATGTTTTTAGTTAACTGGTAATTATTATATTAATATAAACTGCAGTTTGTGAAATGTTATGAAGAAACTCACCATGTCACTGTGTTAAACAAAGGTGCTAAGGCGCTCCATGAGTTTGAAACTTCAATTATTTCCTTATTTACTTGTTACAGTACCCCTAGGTTAGGCCAGAAAAACAAAATTAATGGACTGGTGCGGCTCATGCAGCTAGCAATGACCATGATATAACCAAATCCTCACAGTAAATACACAATGTGCTTGTAACATCCATGATTAGTGTGGAAAAAAAAAAGTGTCTTACCAAATAAGGAACTATGGAATTATTATTTGTTTTGTCTCCAGAATCTAAATGGTTTTTGTTTTCAGCCTTGCTTGGTTATTAGGAAAATCCAGGTAGATGTTTGGTAATTCATTAGTACATTTGCAAGGTCTCATTAGTTTAAGTATTTAATATGTGCATGTACATGCATGATGTTGAAGGCGAAGACACATTTCTGCTAAAAGAAAAAGTCGGATATTGAGATTTTAGAATCATTCCTATGCATCAAAGTCATAAAAAGGCATTGTCAAAATGTTCTGTAAGCTAAAATAAATTATTTCCTAGCAAAAATCATACTTCTAAGGTAAAAGTGTTCTTTTATAGTGACAATTTTTTTTTCTCTTGATAAGAATTTTCTCGTGTGGGTAGTTTGGCCTAGGAGATAACAGCCAGTACAACATCACTGATGCTGACTCTGCTTCCCTTGTTTGAGATTACATAAGTCATTGAGGCCTGACCAAGCCTGCCTGTACTCTCAGGACTCCAAAAGATGAAATAGACCATTTGGCTGGAGTAGCCCCTAGCATTTACAGTTTTTGCAATCAACAAGGGCTGCTGTTGCCAGAAATGATTACTTTCTGTAGACTCACTAATGCCTGGGAGCCGGTGTAGTACAATCTACATCCTGCAGTACAAACACAAGTCATGACTACAGTAAACCAGAGAAACCCTCTAGCACCCATGACTTAGTGAAATCTTGTTTCAAGCCAATCTGCAATCAGAATGGAATCATCATCCTCACCTTCAGCTGCCCAGTCTCTGACAGAAAGTGCCAGGGACCAGAAGTTCATATTGGAGGCAGCTTCAGGCCAACATGCAGAATCCCCCCCTATAGAAAATCCTTGTAATGAGAACTTAGTGACCTGCTGGACTTCCTGCTTGGAAGGACATTATCCGTGTTTCCTCTTTAAAGAATTAAATCTTTTCTTTTGAAACTGTGAAGTCTCTGTAATGCAGTAATCATCACAGCTGTGAGGGATAGTGACAAATGGTCTCAGACGCTACCACCCTAAAAAGTAATATATTCAAGGGTAAGCCTTAAATGTAAGGATTAGAAAGCAATAATTTGCTATTGATGTTGTTAGTTCGTTTGTTGTAGTTTCTAGAAGTTTCAAAATAGAAACTCCTATTTTAAAAAGCCTTCTTAAACAGTAAATTCTGTCTGATCATGATTGAAGAATTTTCCTGTGATTCCAGAAGCTACACTATTTGGGGAGGCTCTGCATAGTGCAGGGTCTTCCAAGAATACCAGTTTGCAGGACTGAAGCTTTTATGCACTGCCACTGAAAAGAAAGATTTGAACAGCCATACAAATAATATCAGAAAGATCTGGTGTGCTGTGCTAAGGTATCGAGTTTTTATTGTTGTGCTTATTGTTCAGGGATCACATTTTTTAGGCGATCAAATCTTTGCTCACAGACTTCTGGGCATTTTGAATGTTTCCAGAGGAGACTCCACAACCTTACCAGGCAGCCTGTTCTGGTGCTCTGTCACTTTCACAGTGAAAAAGCTTTTCCTTATGTTTACATGGAACCTCCTACACTCCAGTTTGCACATGTTACTACTTGTCCTACCACTGGACATCACTGAGAAGAGCCTGGCTCCATCCTCCTGACTCCCTTTCCATATTTATAAGCATTAATGAGGTTGCCCATCAGTCTTCTCCTCTCCAAGCTGAAGAGCCCCAGCTCCCTCAGCCTTACCTCATCATCTTTGTGGCTCTGCACTGGACTCTTTCAAGAAGTTCCCTGTGCTTGAACTGAGGGGCCCAGAACTGGACACAATATTCCAGATGTGGCCTCACCAGGGATGAGAACCTCTCTCGACCTACTAATCACCCTCTTCTAATGCACCCTAGGATGCTATTGGCCTTCATAGCCACAAGGCCACATTGTTGGCTCATGGTCATCCTTTCATCCACCAGCACCCCCAGGTCCCTTTCCTTTGCACTGCTCTCCAACAGCTCAGTCCCCAACCTAAACTGGTACCTGGGGCTGTTCTTTCCCAGATGCAAGACTGTACACTTGCCCTTGTTGTATTTCATTAAATTTCTCCCTGCCCAACTGTCCAGCCTGTCTTGGTCTTGCTGAATGTCAGCACAGCCTTCTGGGGTGTCAGCCACTCCTCCTAGATTTGCCTCCTAGTTTGCCATCAGCAAACTTGCTGACTGTGCATTCTGTGCCCTCATCCAGGTCATTGATGAATATGTTGAATAGTTCTGGTCCCAGTACCGACCCCTGGGGGACTCCACTAGATACAGGCCTCCAACTAGACTCTGACCCATTGACCACAACTCTCTGACTTCTTTCCTTTAACCAGTTCACAGTCCACCTCACTACCCAATCATCCTCATGACATTCTCATGACATCCACATGTCCTCAGTTTAGCTGCAAGTATGCTGTGGGAGATGGTGTCAAATCCTTTACTAAAATCAAGATGAACCACATCCACAGCACTACCATTACCTATCCACTTGGTTAGGTCCTCATAAAAGGCTACCAGGTTGTTTAAACATGACTTCCCCTTGGTAATACTGACAGTGCTATTAGAAATACCACTTCTACAAAGACTACAATAAACACCTATACTAACACAGAGGTAATGAAGAGACTTCACTCCCAGAAAAAAATCAAGCAAGCTGTACATAAAAGCCTATAGATAGTGCAGTGGCACATGGACTTCCCAATCTGTTTTTATTTTGTGACAGAATTATAGGTCTTGTGCATATGGAGGAAGCATCAGATTTCATATACCTTGACTTCAGGAAGACTTTGCCTTCCAATGCAGTCCATAAGTAAGAAAAAGCAACATGGACTAGTGCATGAATTAATCTCATATAGGAGAAAAAACTGTCTGTCACGGTTTAACACTGGCCCGGCAATTAAACCGAATAACAGACGCTCTCTATTAATCTCTCTATCCTTGATAGAGAAAGGAGAGAGAATAAGGGAGAGAGAGAGACTTATGGGTTGGAAACTAAACTACACAACTTTAATGAAACAGTAATGATAAATAGGTAAAATTACTAAATATATACAAATATACAGGAAAATGGAAACCACATTCCTCCCCCCTCTCCCCCAATAACTCTCACGTCACCACCGAGGCTGTAGGGCAGCCCTGGGAAAGTCCAGGCTGGACTCCTGGAGTCGGCAGCAGTCGGGAACCGGAGGCAGGAACACACAGATATGGGCTGGCACGGATCAGGACCACAGGCAGATGAACAGACAGGATCCTTCCAGGATGCCGGGGAGGAAGGGAAGCAGGAAAAGATCTGGAAAGATCTGGCTCGGCCCTCGTGATGCCTCAAATTTATACTGAGTGTGACGTATATGGGATGGCATACTCTGTTTGGTCAATTCTGGCATCTATCTTGTCCGTTCCTCCCTAAAGGAGGGCTCAGGTGGGACCTCTTTACTCCTTCTGGAGGGTAAAATGTTTTCCTTAGAGCTGATAAGAGTCCTTGGCTCTGCATACCAGTCTCTAGCAGTAACTATAAACATCACGTGTTATCAATCATAGAAGCACACACACTGTCTGAGAAACTTGCTGTTAATTTCAGAGAGACTACTTACAAGGGACTTAGCTAAAAGCAAAAGTACAGAAACAGAAAACAACCTTTATCCTGGTCCAAACCAGGACACTGTCTATAAAATGAGACACTGCAGTAACAACGACACTCTCAAAATGGAAGAAAATGTGTCATGCAGAGTACAGCTAAGGGCTGATTTATATGCAGTGGGTTTTTTTATATTTTCAAGAACAATCTGGATCAGGAAGTTTGGGAACAGAAAGTGGGACAATTGAAGCAATAGAAGGGAAAGTATTTCTTCTGCAGATGGTGTCAAACTAGGAAGTAACTTACTGAGCAAAGTTAGGATTCTGGATAATTTTGTTGAACTGGAGGAATATTTCCAAATAATACAGGGTCCCATTGAATGGTGAGAATAAATACACTTAGGCAAGAACAGTTCGCCCAGATAGAGGAGGAACAAAAGCTGGCAAGAAATATTCTGCAGGGAAAAAAAATTATAGTGAGGAACAGGTCAGTGGTGCCCTGTTATAATAAAAAAGAAAAAAAAAGAAAGCACTATTGAAAGATATTTTCTATTCTTATGTCTCTATGTATAGCCAGAGAAAGAAGGGATTATAGCTTAAAGAACTGAATTCCAATGCAGTCGGCATCGCCAAAGTCTCAGCAGGAGCAGGTCCACTCTTGGTGCTTTAAAGAGATGTGCAAAAAAAGCATTGCAGGGAGAACAATGAAAGCACTGGAAAACATCACCTATGGGGAAAAGTTAAGTCAGTTGAGGTTATTTAATTTAGAGAGAAAAACGTCAAGGAGAGGCATAATAACAGTCTTTGGATGAGTAAAGATGTTGCTGCTAAAAGCAAGTGAATAAGCTCTTCTCTGTGCCTGTAATAGGCAGGGGATAAAGTAATAGGTTTAAACTCGGGAGGAAAGATTCAGGTTAGACATCTAAATATCAGGCATACTACATGTTCCCAGAGAAAGAAGAAAATTTTAGTCAATTGAGGTTGATTTATCTCAGCAAGGGGACTGTACATAATGGAGATTCAGGGAATGATCAAAACTTTTCTGACAATTACTGAATTTGATGGTACTCTGCTGATGCCAGAGAATCAAAGAAATGGAGGAAGTAATACAAATTGTGATGTGTTGAGAGGAAAGGTACAGAGTACAGAGTAAATAACACTGGAGAAGAAAAATTAAAGAGAAGTAGGAGGCAGTAGGTGCGAGAAAGCAATGGGGAATGAATTAAGGTGGTGAAGGGAAACTAAGGATGCACTCAGAAGACAAAATGGGGAGAACGATGGGAAGAAAGACAGGATCTGGCACAGAAGATCAAATCCTAGGTGGATCCATTCAGATGCCTGGGGTTTAGGCACAGAAAGATTGATTGCTTCCCAGATGTTTCCAGACCACGCTGCTTTCCAGACACTTCCACAAAGCCTTTTGTTTTCATTCTTTTACATTCAGGAATGACCGTGAATTCAACTGCCCAACTGCCAGAGAGTCTTATTCCTCTCTTCTTACTTTTTTTTTTCTCCCAGGAGTTCATTGCACAGCCGCAAGATTTTTCAGAGATCAGCATTTTAGCAAACTCAGCCTTTTCTGGGCTTGGTTTTGGCACCAAGGAACTAATTACTCTGGGAAGTTTAATAATGAATATGACATAGGAATTCTTCAACAGCAAGTTGTGGGTTAAAGTACATTTGATGGCACCATTCCACTGACTCATCCCTTTTTTTTATTCCTGCAGGCTCCTTTTTTACTCACCACATACTTCCCAAAAGCTGCAACGTAGGAATCAAGGGTATTATAGGAAACTGTAGCTTGATGCTTGATCATCCCTTCCATTTTTGCGTTTGCTCTCACTTCAGGCAGAGTGCTACAAAATAGATCCAAGAGTTGGACATCCAGATAATACTTCTGAGAGTCTGGCAGTAACATGCTGGTATTTTTTACTGTTACTGTAATGTAAAAACAAAACAATAACCATAAACATGCAGGGCATATTTGTATATACCTGCAGAAAGCATATTTAAACAGCACAGCCCCTTTTGGGCAGGTGGTTACATACTCCCACTTTTTTACTGTGGAGTGGAAAAAATTCACCAGCCATAGTGATTTCTTTGTGCAATGCTAGTGTCAGTGGCAAAATGACGGAGAGGAGAAGCATCAAACAGCACACAAGACAGAAAAATGTCTGAGCAATTTGCTTCCCATGGCACTAAGCACAGTGTTGCATCTTTGGGCTGCCAAATATTTTAGCTGCTAAGATCACACGGAGGAGGCATTTTGAGTTTGCTGCAGAAAACGCAAGTTCTTAAAAATGTATTTCCCCATTAATGTTTTCAGCCATGTGTCTGTTATTCATTTATCAGCTAATTCTCAGCAGGTGCATTGTCTTGGAAGTACAACTTTTTTCCCCTCAGCAACACTGTTTAATGTGATGAACAATGTTGTCATGATAAGCCTCAGTAGTTTTCCCTAGCCAATAATTCATTGAATTACAGGCAGACTAGAGGAACTTCATAGAGTTAGTAAGAGCTCCCAACAAATCCTTCTGTGAGAAAAGGAACTAAGCACTCTGGTTCTCTATTGCTCAGGAAAGGGGTAAGATGAGCCTGTCACCAGCTTAAAGAAGCCACAAGCCCAGACATGATAAGGCTAATGTGTTTGTTATTGTAAGCCAACAGTTTTCACCATCTTCAGAAAAAAAATATACTTAAAAAATACTAGAAGGCTCTAGTTTTCATGAAGGCCTATTCCTTATCCTTTTTTTTTTTTTTTTTTGGAGGGCTGAATGCTTCCTAGCTGGATGGCCATTAACATCAGTATAGCTTTTTCAATGCAGGCTGTTTACCTTGGTAGCAAAATTTAGAGAAAAAATGTGTGGTAATGGACATTAAGATCTGCCAGATTGAAGAGCAGCAACACGAGCAAAGAACACAAGATGAACACAAGATGAATAAAAGCAGAGCAAGGTAAAAAAGAAAACTAATAGCAAACAAATAGTCTTAAAATCTTGTGTGCAATAAAGCTCTCAGAGGCTCAACACAAAGCTCTGCTTCTGTCATTCTGCCTTTTTTCCCTGTTGTATCCCCACTTTTAAAGCTATTTCCTAATCACAAAGGAAGGAAAAATCAAACTGGACAATCCTGAGGTCCCAGCAACTGTACAATGCTTCTCCTCACATCCTGGACTGACAGAGAAAAGCATCACCAGTGTACAGAGCAAATGAGCTGATGAGCTTACTTCCTCCCCTCCTCAGAGATAAAGGATTGCCTTCCTGAAAGGGAGGTGTTGATAGAAGCTGCTATTGACGTAAAACAGCAGCAGGTTGCCATAATTTCTGTATTTCACTAACACCAGAGGAAATTAATTTCTTATTTTGAACAGCAGATAAAATTAAGCATTTGAAAACAAAATCCAGAAGTATAAAATTACAAACCTTCATCACCATCCCCTGCCCTCCCCCCTACTTTCACTTCATTTCACAGATTCTCTCTCCTTCCTTTTCCCTGCTGGTGAAAATGCACTGCTTTGTTAATGTTTCTTCACATAGGGAATTTGAAATCTCAGCTCGCAGTTTTCTTCTACTTTTTTAGTAGGACTTTTCAGAAAAAGATGAAAGCACTTGAAAACATTTGTTAGATTTTCCAAGGTATTTCGTCCATATCAGAAACTGGGCAGTCTCCAATAAGAACAACATATTTGTTTCAACAGGTTCTTCATTAACAGGAAGGCTATCTAACACAACCTGTTTGTTTTTTTTCTTTTTGTTTGTGCTTTTCTTTTGTTTATGTTTACTTTATACAGATCCAGCAGTCCTCAAAAAGACAGTTATGTTTCCTATCCTTCCCAGAAATGGAGAACTGGAGAAAATTGCACTATTCAAGGCTCGTTGCACATAGCTAGGAAGAGCAGCTTTTACTATCACCCCTCACACTATGTTTTGTTAGACTTTTTTGTCTACCTACTTTTGTCAACCTACTTTTGATAAAGTAGGTTGTTCACGAAGGAATAAATATGAAAGAGGAGTATAGCAGGCACAATGTTCTTGCAAGGGTGGCTGAAGTGAGCTATCCTGAATAACTAGCTATTTAAAAGTGGGAAGCTTGGTACTGAACAAGAGTTTTGAGCAAGGGCATAACAGTCCTACCTGTCAAGGTGAAGAGAAAAGCAGGGGGTGGACACGGTGACCTCTGGATCTGTGTCCCACTTTTTGCCTTGGTGGTGTGGTACTGCCAGGGGCTCCCCTGGGCAAACAGCTTCCAAGGTACTGCTCCTTCATTTCTCCTGGGTATAATTCCTGCTGGTGACAAGGATGCACTCTCAGTCTCTCCTCATCATCCCTGCAGTGCCTGCAATTACTGTGGCTGGATCAATGTGTTTGGAATGATGTGCTTGCAGCCAAAGGCAAGGAGCTTTCTGAAGCATGACAGTATGCATGGCTTATCCATTGCCTTGGAGCAGCAGTCCAGCTTGTCCACTGCCTGCTTCCCTTTAGGGATGAAAAACATCATGTTGCCCCCATGGCAATAAAGATCTAAACCAAGTGGTCTATCTGGTTGTATACTTTTGCCCACCTCAGATGGTCAAAATAACACAGTGCAGTTTTTTCTGTGGAACTGATTGTCACATGCCTGACTGGAAACAAAGTAGATGCTCTGTGACAAGGACCTCTCAGACTAAAACTACTGACAGACACAGTTCAGAAGGCAACCTTTGAAAATTTGCCAAGGTGACACGTGTGGAGCTGCAAGACAGTGAATCTAAACCACACAGAAAAATAGTTTTACAGCTGCAGTATGCTGTCAATCACTACAGAAATCTTGCAAAAACCATATAAATACTGCAGAAACAGCAGACATTATGATCTGGTTTGCCACAGAGTCCAACTTAAAGTATATGAAGTTAGTGCAGTAGATGAGCTTGTGCTGAGCAGAACAGAACACGTGTCTGCTGCAGATGGGAGTGTATTGTTAAAGTATATCAGGACAGCTCCAGAGAACTAAATCAATATTGGAATTGACTCAGTCATTTCTGTACATATTTGAATCCCTTATCCCACTGTTCTTTTGTTTTAACCTATATTATTTGGTTGGTTGCCTGCATGCAAATATGTCTTTTGATATGTATTATGTAGATGCAGAATCCTGTATAATACATTGTGGTACTGCTGTGCTAGGCAGAGATTTGTTTGTTGCACTTAATATGCAAATAGCAATTGATGCACTGTTTTAATATTACCAAATCCATTAAAATGCAAACCACAGTCTCAGTTATTACAGGAGACTGTACTGTGAAGGTGCTTGCTTGTGCCCTGTTTGCTCAAAGAATTAAAGTTCAATATAATATGGTTTTCTTATATATATTAAAAAAAGTTTGGTTTTTAGCTTGTTTCCTGCCTAGGTTTCACTAGGAATTTTTTTCATTAATTCAGGAGAATCAAATAAAGCTGTGGGGCTGACAGCCTTTCCCTGTCCAGGACCATCAGGGACCTACAGTTAGAGAAAGTTGGCCTTCTGTAGTCTGGAGGAGAGGAAGATAAGGAAACATATAATAGCTGCCCACAGCTACTTCTGAGAAAGTCACAAAGATGGTGGAGCTGACTTGGGCACAGCAGTGGCAGATGACACAGCAAGGTGCAAATGACACAAGTTCTGGCCTAGGAGCTCCAGATGGACTTGAGGAAAAACTTCTTCATTGAGAGGTCAGTGAAACACATGAACAGCCTACTTGGGAATGTGGAAAACCATCAAGACTTTCAAAGCCATGGCTGATTTGATATTATATTGCTGATACTTTTCTTCTGAGTGGCATGTTGGACAAGATAGCCTTTAGAAGTCCCTTCCCACCAACATGACTATGATTCTTTGATCAGCTCCGTAACTTGTGGTACAAATAGACCATCAGCAATCACAGTCATTCTAGATCATCCATCCACATGGACTGCAAGCACAATTTCCCAGAAGAATAGCATTATGCTTTTCCTGAATAGTCCAACAATTCACTTTTCTATTCTACTTTAGGGTCCTTAGGCACAGTATGTCCAAAAATAAGAGTGCTTTCCTGTGAAATAAGGATGCATACAATAACACTTCTGCCTTCTCCAAACAGCAAAGTTTATATGGGCTTTCTGGTGATAGTTGTTATATCGAAAAAGATTTACTAAACACTGTTGGTTTTTTGCATAATGATAACATGTAGCAGTGCCAAAACAGCTGTTGCTACCCATAGCAAGAGCAAGTCATTGGCTTAACGAATGGGAAGCCTAAGGCAGACAAAAGTGGAAGAAAGGGAGTAGATATAGTGGAAAAATCAAAATAGAGAGATACGCTGTGATTCACAGAACTTTGCTTAGAATGGGAGAAGATGAACTGTTTTATTAGATAAATGGTATTCTCCTAAGGTCTAGCTCAGTACTGCTACAAAATAGCCATCTTCCAATAACTGTTAAAACTGATACAGGTTTTTTTTCCAAAAATGAATAGAGTGGAGTTTTCAGAAAATCATATTCTTCAGCCTCCCAGGGAAAACAGACACTTTCATAATGCTTCTGATGAAATGTCCTGGGTCTCTGCTCCTGCTGCTTGCCACACAGGCAGAGAAGCTCCCACAGATTGTTTCATAAAGAACTGAAGACAAGCTTCAGTGACAGCTTTATTTCATTCACTGCCTTGGAGAGTGTATACATATTGCCCAGGGCAGGGGAACAACTCAATGGCAAATAACTGCAGTCACAATTTGGGTTGGGATATTCTAACAGTGGAGTCTGACTCATTTATAAGAGGGGAGAAACAATCTCGTCAGCAAAAAGCCTGTAGATGTAAAGCTATGTCTTGCTGTGGACAAATGCAAGAAAGGGTCCCCAGTGAGTCCTGAGCTGGTTTGTTTCTTAGGTTTAGCTGATCTGACATATTTTTCTTGTGCTGTTCTGTAGTTTCTGTAAAGCCAAGGATGAACATGGAGGTCAGACGTCTCAAATACTATTTCATCCTTTAGGATTTGCAAATTCTGTTCAAAATCACTTCTTCACTTCTGCATATAAAGGTGAAATGCTGTCTACAAGGTGCTTAGTTAAATGCAATTCAGCTACCAGTAGCAGATACATTGCAAAACCAAAATCAGTAATTCCACACAGCCAGAGAACAGCATAAAGTTTTTTGGACGCTAGGGAAGAAGCTGTTGTGGGTACAGTAATAATATATACAGTCAGATGTTCACACACATCTTCAAATTTAAGGAGAAGTTTCTGCAAAGCTTAATGAGATTATGGGAATTTCTGTTTTGCTGTAATGTAAAGATCAGGACTACAAAATGCACGTGCCTTAAAGCACTTGTTCAGCTCACTGGTTCCTGTAAGATAACATATGATGTATTCTCAACCTCACCAGAGGAGTGATCTGCCTGGATTTAAAAAGTGACCACGCAAAATCCTGGTAGAAATATTGGTGAGATATGTGAGTTTGCAGAGCAAAGGGTATTAGTGGCAGGGTGAGGAGCCCAATATGATGCTGAACATGTGGTGGGAGGACAGTGATGCTGAGGCTAGCACAGGAGTGGTGGGTTGGAAATATGGGAGAGCTGAGGTGGTGATGATTACTCATGTAAACATCACCTTATACCAAGATGAGATCCACTACAGATTTTAGAAAAGCTTCTAATGTATGCCTGATTGAGTCATCATAGCACTCCCGTTTGGGTACCCAACAGGGGTTTGCATCTCTCAGTGATAAATGCACATCCTAAATTATGTAGTAAAACCAATACCCTGAAGAAATAGGTTGCATTGTATCCCAAATGAGTCCTTTTTACTGGCTGCTGAAACTTGAAGGTATTTTATACAGCAGCCTGAATTGTTCCAATCTGGGCATACAAGTGATGGCTTTTCTTCATTATTTTCACCTTTCTTCTACTAATTGTAGCGCTCTTTTAAAGCATACATTTTAGAAAGTGACTACAACTCTTGCTGGGAAACATGAATCTTTTTAGAATCTATCTCCTTTCTCTTCATGTGGTAACCTTAGAACAGCTGCTCCTTAAACAAGTGCAATCCTTCTCTTATGGAGTTAAGGCACTAACAAGTTAGTACCTTTAACTTTACTTATCAGGTCTTTTCTCCACAGGGAATGATTTCCATGTTGCAGGATACTTTTCTTCAGTCTGTTCACATTTCTGGGGATATATCCATCATGGGAAAGAAGCGGTGTAGCTCTAGTGACATCAGCAATTCAGATTCTGTAAATGAGTATTAACCTGACATATTGAAGTTTTGATGTATTGTATATTAAAACTGTGTATTGAATCCCAACATTTGTTTTCACAACTCAAAATTATAAGAAACTTCTATCTTAATGCTTTTTTTGGAATTTGTTTTTTTTGGAACATGTTATTAGGAACTTGTTGAAGGTATTGATCCAAAAAGAGTAGTCAGAGATCTGCATTTTTATATACTTCATGTTGCCTTCATAAGCCAGTTAATCTAACAACCTGCTTCATGCTGAAGCATGTCTCTTTCAGTGTTAACTTTACCTCTTTTATTAAATTACTTTCTAAATAAGACATGTCTGATTAAATCAGTTTAAAGACCGAACAAACATCCACATTTGATTAATTTACTATTCGTGAGTCACACTGAAGTCAGAAGAGGTTTAGTTTAGCAGTAAATTGGTATTAAACAATGCAAGTTCATGTTCATACAGTTCCGCTGGGAACCCAATAGATAATATGCCTTGCTCAAGTATTTTATGACGGTTAAAGAATAAATCACCCCATTTATCAGTTTCTTCTTTCATGTATTATAAAAATTTAGGAATATTTACACTGAATTCATTGTGGTTGCTGAGGTGCAAAACTTATAATCAATAGAAGAAGGTAATGTAAAATGTAAATGTAAATTGTCCCCTCATTTTTTCTGAAGAAAGATGAAAACAACTATTGTAGAATTATGTTGACATTTTTTATCATGAGAGAAGGGTTAGGACTTGACATTTCTGAGACTAATGAGAGGCAGAAGTAAAGGCTGACACTTGTCATGTTGTTGTGCTTTTTTCTTGCTTCTTTTCCCCTCATAAGCCTTATTTCCAAAGCCTCAGCTCCTGGAACTATGGGGTTTACCTTTCTTTTCAATACAATAATGAAATTTATGCTTTATTGTCCTAAAAGATAGATCTGTGGTTTAATGACAGTCATGTAAACTACCTTTTTAGTAAAGAGAAAACAGAAGTCTATTCATCCAGTACTAAGATGAATTCATCTTTATTACAGAGGAAGCTTAAATAACCAGCTTAAACTAGATGCCTTAGAAGTGGCTGCAGTTTGATGGGATATGTCTGAGCCCTGTGTGTACGGAAGAAAAAGAGCTGCAACCTCCACAGACTGAAACCCAACATGGTGCATAATGTTCTTAATGGAGAATACTTGAAAATTCATCACTGATAACTCACCCAGAATTGCAACAACAGGTCATTGAATTACTATTTATAGAGGAGCTTATTATCATTTATCCTACTCAGGTTGAGTGACCTTGGAATTTTGCTCATCAGACCCTCGAAATTTCATTTATTGCCTCGTCTCTGGCAAGGGAAGGAATCTAGCTACATGCCCTGATTGTTAATGTGAGCAGTAGAAGCACTATTTACTACAGCTCTCTAGCTCTTCATTTTGGCGTTTTATTATCACCAAGTGTAGACAGCAAGGTGTTACAAATAGTCCCACTTCCTAAAGAATGGAGGAGCTATTGAGTTTCATCCTAGCACAGCTGATGTTGCTGTCTAAAGTGTCTTCTGTCTTCCATCCACCACCATTGTTTTTTAATACTTCTTTACCCTTCCCCTCACAAGCACCATGAACAAAGATTTCAAGGCAGGGTGTCACAACCCAGAATATAGATATGAAGATACATATATATAAAACATAAATCCATACACAGTGCAGAAGGCTCCCTTCATTCTAATCAAATGAGTGTCACCTCCCCCTCTAACCAAGGGAGACTCACTTTTATTCTTGTTTTCCATCCAGTGCAGAAATTTTTTTGTTGTTTTTTTGTTGCTGGTTTTTGGTTTGGGGTGTTTTGTTTTGGTTTGGGTTTTTTTTTGTAAAATCATGTGATTTCCCACATACTGGAAAACTGGGCTCCCAGGCAATTGCACATACAAAAAAAAAAAAAGCATAGACACAGAGGTACAAGCTAAGGTGATGGAGCATTCGGTCTCTTGCTTACCTGGACATGCATGACTTTGCAGCTGCAGTAACACGCTTCCTGTGAATGCATCTTGTGTACAATGGACTAGTGTTTTGAAAATGCAAACAGAAACAGAAGAAAACCATCATGAGCACTCCTGCTAGTGAGCCACCAGTAGCATCAGGGAGCTAGAAATTTTTTTTAACCTGAAGTTTGCCTACTTTGAAGAAATTCTTAAAGTGAAGACATTTTTTAGTCACAAATGGCTACACTGTCAACACCTCAGGGTACAGGATAAAGTTCTTCAAGTTATTTCATATTTATATCTGTTCTTCAAATGGTCACTTTTCTCCAGAATGGCAGCATGCAACTACAGAACCTTCAATTTTCTCTTTTTGGGTTGCAACCACTTCATTGCATGGGGCCACTTGATGTCCCAGTGTAGCTCCTTCAACCCACAGCCTTGGATGGAAGCGCATGTTGACACTAACTTCATGTAGATATTGAAGTCCTTTTTGTGTGTAGGTAACAGTAACTGATTATTCAAGCCAGGATTCTTATAAAAGTTAGGCAAGGATATCAAGATAGCGAGCACACAGCTGCCCCACGTGCATAATAAATACTCCAGTCTGTCCCATACTGTCTTTTTATTTTCTGAAAATTGGCTTTACCTGCTAGTTGTCAGCAACATTCGATGCCTTCTATTGGAGAAGGAAAAATATGTAAGAAGGAAAATTTTCTTTAAATGCTCATAGGCACTTCATGATGAAATGGAGCCAGGAAGATCTGAAGAATATCCCGTAGAAGTCCTCCAGTTTATTCAGTTGCCACAGCTTGCAATGACACCAGGAATGGACACTTAGAAGGATTTTCCTACCACAGCTCCCAAGAAAGGCTTGAGTGTTTGTGATTAACACTGAGGTCTGAAGGCCAGGCTTTATGTATAAAGAACCAGCCTCGGTTCCCAGAAGTGGCTGCTCTTCTCAGCAGCATGTGAAGCTTCCTTTAGGAAGCACTGAGAGAGCAGGACACACCAAAAAGCCTGGTGTGTTTCCTGAGTTCAAACGTCTGCTTTAAATGTACCTGGCTCATTCACTGCAGAGGAGAGCAGTCACTTCTGAGAACCAAGGTCAACATGGGAGGCTGTATTTAGCTATTTTCTACAAAGCTTTCTGCAGGACCTTCAGCTGAAGACCCTGTAATGTTCAACAAAAAAGGCAGAAACTCCAGACTGGACTTGTGAACCTGAATCCCCATAAATACTCCAGAGAGGTTAACTGAAAACCATACTCCGTGTGAAAGGCAGGCTCCATCCTACCATTATGTTGTCAAGGTGTCTGAAAGGACAATTCCCCCTCTAGGCTCCCTCCAGCCAAACCATCCACGGCACAGTCCTCCCTCAGAGGAGGGGAGTGCATCCATCATCTGGTATCTTCTGTCTCTAAAGTTAGGTCTAATAATACCACCAAAATATACTTTCCTTCCCCACCAGTAGTATTCCTGGAAATGGTGTTAATACTTAAACTTGCCCTCTGTTCTACTCAGCACACAAAATAAAAATATACAGGTTAGCACACCAAAGACTTATGAATAGTGTTGAGGTTTTAATTTTACAAGGACATTTACTCTTTTTCATCTTATTTCATTCATTTAAATACTTATTTAATTCCTAAAAATTTTCATTTTGTTTTTTCCCTCTTTTGCAATTTGGAATAGGCAGTGTAAAAGAAGAAGAAGTTCTTGTTGCTTTCACATTAGCTCCCTACACTATCCTCTACTGTTTTAAATGATATCCATGCCTTTGTCTTATGCACTGTGTAATTTACTGTCTCTGTGGGCTCTGTAAATTATTTTTTATAATGTCTACTGAAAGGTAAAATACTCAAAATGTTGCATAATCTTTCCAAGCCTGACTCCTTCATTTTTAAAAGCATATATAAATATAAACATATGGTATGCCACATGGGGCCTCTTCATGACCTAATCAGCCAGTTTCAAATTTGAAACATTTTATTCCAACAGCATCTTATATAGGTAGTTTCTCATCATTAAGAAAATAGATATTCAGTTTGCTGCTGGATATTATGCAGTCTGGTTTGTGGATTAGTGGAGAATTCCTGACTCCAGGCAATTCTTTCCTGTCCAGTACAGTTTAAGCAGGTCTCTGGGTAGGTTAATTCCTGTGTATGAAGGGAATCAGTCTGGCAGCAAGGATTTCTCTATCTCTAGATGCTCTTCAGGAATTTTTTTATTTCCTTCCTTTGGTCATTATTTTGAAGACCTAGATTTTTTCCAAACACCTTGCATTTGTACTCCTCTGCATCTGAAAATACATTTCATAACAACTTCAAATACCCACTTATGTTGGGGAAAAACTGTGACCCTAGGACTACTGATTTCTGATGTACTGTATTGAATGGCAGCACTTAATTTTTCAGCGAGAGCCCTAATCCTTGATCTTTAGAGTCAGGACTCCTGATTTGAAATGAAAGAAAATCACTATTGTAGGTTGTTTTTACAAACCTACTAGGCCATGTTTACTCTACTATAGTACATGTGCACAGTGTACCCACGTTCCTCTTGCATGACAGCAAACACGCATGACAGCAAATTACATAAATATGCAAATACATTAAAATAGTTCTTTATTTTTCCTCTTACTTTTTTCAATCCATACTTTGCCTGTGCTATTTCTACACAGCTCTTAGTAGATCATTCTAATCAGAAAAAGTCCATGCATCATTTGGTGTTCACCAGCCCTGCATGACATTAGAATCCTAAAGGTATAAACATGTGCAGCTTCATGCCTCCTGCTGCTGCTGCATGAAAGAACCATATCATAGCAGCAGTGGGAGACAGAGGCAGACCCTCTTTTGCAAATACACAGGACTCTGCCACTTGGACACAGGGAGAATAAACTTGAGATTTACAGCAGGACATAACTTATAGTGGCCCCATGGCACAGATGCATATGCACATGAGGCAATACAGGACAGCATTTTTTAGGTAATGTCTAATTATGCTTTCTCACTATTCAGTGAGAAAGTCACTGCTTGGTCATTGAAGCCATAGAACATTATACACTTCTAGTTTTGAATTTTAATTTCCAAACAAGATGACTGTGCTACAAGCAGATGTGTAAGATAATATTCCAGATGAAAAAAAAGTATATAAAAGAAATGCTGAGAGTTGGGTTGTTTTTATTTTTTCTTAACGACTGCCTGTACTCTGTTCATTTCCACTTTGCTCTACTGGTAAAAGATGGGTATTTTCTTGCAAAACTGAGTTTACTTAGAAAAAGTTTTGTGTTTTTTGATCTAACTGCATGTTTGACAGCTGGATGTCATGATATATGGTCCTAAAATTTACTGTGAAGAACAGAGTAGGCATAACAAACATTAACAAGCAAAAGGGCACATGCTTGGGAGCCATGTTAGTTACCTTTCAGTGTCCTGGAATATACACTGCAAAATCTTGGTTTTCAGCATCACAGGGCTAAATACTATTCTTACTGTTTAAAGCCATTTTTTATTTTTTGTTTGTTTTCCTCAGAAGCACAGAAAGACAACATTTTTCTAACAAGTAGGCCTACAGCCACAGCACCCTTTAAAGAGAAAATAACCTAAACATTACCCAGGCAGAATGCTTTGTAGTAATGACATTAGTTTACTAGCAGCCTGCAAAGGCATTCCCATGTAACAATCTGTCCAGAGATCACAAAGCAATGACACTTCACTTCACTTCAAAGTGGACCTGAAAATGTACCCTTTCAACTAGGAATATGTTAAACATCGTTTGGGAAGACTGATTAGACTTAATGTCAGTAAACTTACAGACTAACTTAAGCAGTTTCCCTGTCCACCAGTCTGCTGCTCCATATGTCCAAATCTACAGCAGAGAAGTGTCTCAAGAGACAGCAACACATTTTGTGCTCTGAGGCATCCGTCACAGCTGGGGCTGGGCTCTGCCTCCTGAAATCCTTGCACCAAAGCCTACAGCTGCATTCCCCATAGGTGGCATCCAAATGAGCCCGCCTACCAGACTTATCCAAACAGTCCAGTCAACAGGAATATGTGGCAGGGTAGTCTGAGGTCTTACAGATTGCAAACCTTCCCTTGGAGCCAGTCAGTCTCCAGACAGATGATGGAAATAGGTGTGCAGCCCTGCAGCTAGCCTAGAGAAGCTACTAGAAAGCATTTAATGGTACAGGAGCTGTAGCGCTGTCAACAAACGTCACAGGCAATGCCTTGGTTTATTCTCTAAGAATGAAGATGTGACAAATGTGTAGAAGAGCACTGAGGCACAGCAGAGCCATTTTCCTTAGTGTTTTATGCCACTGAATGAAAGTCTAGACAAGCAGCTTCCCTGGAAGTGAGTAGGAGATGTAGCCACACTCATTCACATAGCTGCCAGGAGTGTCCATGTGTGCATCTATTTAGTCCATGGCTAAGAGGCCATTTGATTCAAGTACAGATCATTCTTCGCCTCTTCCCCAGAAAACTGATTTTAACTAAAAGCTTCCTAAAATATCAATGAAAATAATTTCTGTCCCTGTAATATGGCAGGCAACCTTTCTTGTTTAAGAGATAGTGGGGCTTAAGGCCAAACCCCAGTATGCCCCATGATGTGACCACATCAATGCAACAGATTTTTAAAGGTGCCACAAGCAAGCCAGGGATGCAAGGCCAGCTGCTTAACAAAGAGCAGCCCCAGATCAAAAGAAAATCCATTTGGAAAATAATTTCAGAGGTTTGGGTTCTTTTGACAATTACTGTTTGGGGAGAGCAAGGGCATTGGTATTGCTTCTACTCAGAGGCTCTTCCTTCATGCAAAGAGGAGCTGATGAGTTCAGGTTCAGGGAAAAATCTTGTGATATTGAATGACTGTCAGAGAAAGAATGTTTCTTTTCCTTAATGGGGGTTTGTAAGATGACTAAAAGTGGGAAATTATGTTGATATTCTGAATGCTGGTTCAATATTAGAAAAAAAAAAAAGAGAAGGGTGTCAGGAAGCCTGTAAGAGTATAAAGTTTGACTGTAGTCCCAGATTCCTTCAGGACTGTATCTGGCTAAGTTTGATGTGTGAGACATAAAACTGACCATCTTCAGTAAAACAGCCTTTGGTGTCTCAATCTGTACCTTCCGCATAACTTTTTCTCCTGAAGCAGATAGAATATCTCTCTTGCCTAGCACCTCTTGTAAGACTCCAATCTAAAAGAAAATTTTGAATTTAAAAAGAAATACTGAAATATTATGAATATATGCCTATATGAATATAAGTAGTATATATCTGATTTCTGAGTCACAATTAAATTATGTAAATATGACATACAATATATAGTACACAAATGTGATATGATGTGTGTATATATACATATACATATACATATACATTACATATATAAGTATTTATGTAAGAAATTACATAGTTTGACAGAAGAGGAAAAAACAAAAGGGGCAGAAAAAACCCAGACACCTTTGATTTGCTTTTTAGGTTATTTTTTGTCAGTGCTTTTATTGATTTCAATCTTTCTTGGCCAAGAATAATGAGAGTTCACATCAGACCATCATTTCTAATTCTCAAATAAATTCTCCTCTCTCTCTTTCTTCTGGAAATATTCTGTGTGCTTTTGTAAACCCTTTTTACTTCCATCTCTCATTTCTGTGACTAGCGCTTAAAAATGTTTCTTATGTGTTCAGGTAAAAAAATGTAAAAATGTTGCTAGGCACACTTTTCATCTTTTTTTTTTTTCCCCACTTCTGCATATATCTACTTTCTCTCAACATACACAGGAAGTTATTTGAGGAAATATTTATTAAAGAGGTCATAGCCTTAGTGCACTTGTAGCACCTGAGTGTTTGAAAGGATAAATCCTGTGATAAGTGATACAGCATTTGCAAGAAGCCTTAGTAGGTCTGAAAACGCTTCTACAGCTAAAGAACAAGGTAGAAATATATGGACATATATTCAGCTGGTCCTGGTAGACTTGCTTGAGGCCTTGATTGGTTTGGAAGAGGAATGAAAAGGAGAAAAAGAGGATTTTATGTTGCTCCATGCTTTAGAAATGCTTGTGAAGATCTCCAAACTCTGATCTGGTAACCCCCACAGAATACAATACCCCAGTGTTTCTGCATATGCTTAAATTTATCCCAAAACTGGGAATACTTTTTATTGATAAGACGAAGGCATACTTTTTATTTCAAGCCCACATTGTTTCTGTATGAAGTACAATTTCCGATTGGGAAGGTAGACAAGAGTGCAATATAAAAAATGTTTCAGAAATAGCACAAGTTTTGCTCTCCTTAACTTGAGTACCCCAATCAGACTTTATCCCTTTGTTTCTAAAGGAGCATGAGTGAAATAGAAGCTGTTGACTTGAGAAAGGCAACAGAGGATCAGAGTTGGAGCTGTTGCCTGTGTGACAGGAGTTGGAAGTGATCATGGCTATTATTGGAAAGCCTATTTGGAGAAGATATGATAAAAGAACATAATATGTTCTTGCCTCTCAGGACAGACAGCTACAGCTCCAAAAAAAATATCTGGGACCCATTGCTGACATTTTTTGAAAAATCACTGACCTGCTGTACAGCAGCAGCAAGAAAAGCCAAAAAAGTTCTGAGCATCATCAGGAGAAGCATCAAGAATGCCAGACTTCAAGAAGGATGTGTTGGGGTTAGAGGAGGTACAGAGAAGAGAAACTACAGTGATCAAAGGGATGCGGGGTTTGCTTCATAAGGAGAGACTTCAGAAGCTGAAGCTCTTCAGTGAGTAGAGGAGACAAAAAGGGAACACAGCTGAGATTTACAAAATCACAAAGTCTGCAGATGAAGAGAATGAAGAACTGGGCTGTTAACCTGATCCTATGAAGTACTGGCACTGGGCGACTGGTTTAAAACACAGGAATTAAAGTCCCTCTCTGGGCCACAAGTACCTGGGGTTGTTGCTGTGGAATGCTGTGGAGACAGGTTCAAAGTGAAGAGGGGAATAGATAAATTAGAAGAGGAGGCTCAGGGGAGACCTCATTGCTGTCTACAACTACCTGAAAGGAGGCTGTAGCGAGGTGGGAACTGGACTCTTTTCACAGACGACCTTCAACAAGACAAGAGGACACAGTCTTAAGTTGTGCCAGGGGAGGTTTAGGTTAGATATTAGAAAGAATTTCTTCACGGAGAGGGTGATTAGGCTATGGAATGGACTGCCCGGAGAGGTGGTAGATTCTCCATCCCTGGAGACATTTAAAAAAAGACTGGATGTGGCACTCAGTGCCATGGTCTAGCAACTGCTCCGGTGGGTCAAGGGTTGGACTAGATGATCTCTGAGGTCCCTTCCAACCCGGCTAATTCTATGATTCTATGAATTCTATGAAATTCAGGGTCAGCAGGTCCATGCACAAGTTTTAAAGGTTACAAACAAGGCTGTGTACCCTCTGACATCCCTTACAGTCCTGAATGCTGGTGGGGTATGAGGAGAGTGGGCTGCAGAAAGTGATAGCTGTGTGCCACTTCTGAAAGGTTGACTGGTATTCCAAATCCATCAGGCATTTCATTACATTCTTAGTATACAGTACAGTAAAAGGTATTTGGGAGATCTCATTTCCACCTCTCTGTAAAATGTAAGCAAGGCAATGCTTCATTTATTCAATAATCAGCAAAATGTAAACAAAAAATAGGAATTATTTTATGTATTCCAAGTTCATGAAAATCATTGTGAATGACATGGAGGTAAGTAGGTCACCCAGTTCAGACATGAGCCTATCCACCAATTATAGTAACATCAAGAGGAATATTTGTCGGCTGATTCCTGGAGACAGGAGGAGATTATTTATGTGTATAATTTGCTAATCACAATATGAATCAGGCTGGTTGGTTGGTTTTCTGGCACAGTTATTCTCTTGCCCATGTGGAAGAAAGGAATTCATTCACAGTGTACTGCTGTCACTTTCTACAAGGGCAAAGACTTGAAAAGGCAGGCAGTGGAAGGTAACTTCCAGAAATACAAATGCATTTACTTCTGCTTCCCTAACTGTGGTAATTATGGATTCAGGAAAGGTTGCTGGGTTCAGATCCTTCTGTGCAAAGAATTTTGCTCACAAAAGAAAGGTGATGGACTTCATTAAGCAGGTATATTTTTAAGCTTCCTTCATGTAAACATTTTCTTGAGTCTATGTCTCTCCAATTGTCCTGTCTGCTATTTTTTCCTGTTTCTTATTGCTATCTGCCACTCCATAGTCAATTTTCTTCTGCTTTTATATTAGAGCAGCTTGGGGACCCTTGCTGCCAGAGATTAGCTTTGTGCTACTGAGGGACAATGAATCCTGGCCAGCAGAATCTCCAGTAGCACAAGGGAAGTCCTCAACCTAATGGATGGAAAACATTTTACAATTGCAAAACAGGAACAAAACTCCAGGTTGTGGCAATATATATAGCCTGTATGAATACACTAGTTTTTACAAATTTTTACTGTGATAGAAGCACCAGGCTTTCAACAGCCATAGTAATAGAAAATAGAGGGGGGGGAGCATGGTGTTATTAAAATTTTCTCTCTACTTCTAGATTGCATCCACTCCTGTATCTGACAAGATAAGGTCAGTTCTAAAACAGCACTTCTCGCCACTGCATGAAATACATTAATTTTTTTACAACTTTGAGTTTTTAGTATAATAAACCCTTGAAGATTTAAGGCATGTTTTGCTGTTTTAGTTTTCCTCCTCTCTGTGACCCTCTTATTGAACATGGATATAGCACTTGGAGAGACTCTTGATGTGGAACTTCGAAGTTACTGCACTGTAATGTTGCCAAGAGGTACTCCTAATGCTGAATCTCTAAACTAAAAGGAAATGACTGAAAACTCAGCTACCACGTTAGTTCCATGTGAAGTCACAACTGTAAGAAATATTTTCCTGGAATTAGATTTTGAGAGGCTTTCATTGCTACTGAAGTTTCTGGAAGACATGTAATTGTTTTCCCTGTAGCCTCCACAAAGTAGTAGTTTCTGCAAAATCTGAGCAATTGGAACAAAACTAAACAATTTCAGAAACCGTCTTCTATTCTGCTAGGGGAAAATGCACTATAATACCTGATAAATTTTAAATGGCTTATGTTATAAATCCACTCTCCTACCCTAGTCAACATCCAAAATTCCTGGGCAATCTGACATGCTTTTGTGCCAATTCATACCTAGATAACCCAACAAGATAGTCCACATGGTTTTGTGTCTCTTTGTAAATGCAGGTGCCTCTGATTACAGGATATACTTCATCTGCAACATTCTTCTTTTGTGGTATCTGTGTGCAGCCCTTGAGCCAGAACCTGACTGACAGCAATGAGGGCCCAGTTCCAATTTCATAAGTCAGTAATAAAACATTGGCTGGCATTCCTATTCAGAAATTGGAGGAAATTAAACTAAACAGGGAGTCGCTCATTGACGTAATCTTCCTCACTTGTGAACGATGAATTAGCTGGGTCAAAAAAACTCAAAAACAGTACAGCATAGAGGAAGAACAGTAAAAATACCCCACAGATACAATAAATCCTGATCCATGGATCTGCATTATTAATGTCTTCTCTCCATCAGATGTCAAGAGGAGAGGCTGTTCTACTTTTTTAGGTGTCAGCCACTTCCAGGTCCTGTGTTACAACAGATTCCTCTGCTTTGACTAGAGGGACAGGAGCTGCAAATGTGAAGAAAAGGAGCAGTAGCACCTTCTTTAAATGGAAACAAATAGGGTTTCTCTGGAAGGGGTGCAGCGTTTTTATCCATGACATACTGCAAAAGTTTGTCTTGCTGGAAAACAGGGTCAAAAATTAAAAAAGAAAAAAAAAGACAAAGCATGTTTTAATTTAAGTAAGGAGACGAAAAATTTCCTGCAAGACCTTCTGTAAATTTGCAATAGCAAAGTAGACCGTATCCATATAAAATGGCAGTGGCCCCAGCAGCAGGGAGGGGAACAAGTGCTAAACATTCCTGGCATTGCTAGTGCTGGGTCAGTCCTCTGTATAATGCTCAGACCCAAGAGGAACACGTCAGGCAGATTATCTCTGCCAAATCTTTCAACTGATCTCTCAACTTGCTGTGCAACTTTGGGTGTGGTTGGGGGGAGTGGAGAAAGAAAAATAAAACAACAACAAAAGATGCGACCAAAACCACACCTAGTACAACAGCTTGGAAAGCTTGAAGAAGCATTTAAAATCTCCAGAAAAGCTGAATCTCTCCAGAAGGCTGGAGGACAACCAGCAGACTGAAAGCAGCCCCTTGCTTAGGATCTGCAGACAGCAGCTGCCAACACTGATGTACCAGGGCATGCCTTCACTTTCTAATAGTTGCTTTTTCACTAGGCTTCAGCTAACTCTAGATCTGCTTTACAGACATGTGGACTATTGTCTGTGTCTACAGAGAATACAAAAAAAGGTGAAAATACAATTATTTGTGACTGACTTAAGGCTAAGGAACATATTCTGCAAAGCTGAACATGCAAATGAGCAAGTCACATCAGACAAATCCATTCTGCAAAGTCACAAGAAATGTTGCCTCTAGAAAACTCTAGAGCAAAAGGGGAGCAAAAGTGGCTGGCTTTGCCTGGTAACTTCTTCTTACCAACAGCTGTAGTTTTGAAATGGAAAGCCCAGGGCCCACTGCTGTCAGAGCAGAGCTCATGCAGCTCACTAGAGGCAGATTAGCCCCAGGTGATGCAAAGCAGGCAAGGACTTCCATTTCACAGTGTGACGACTTTTTATTCTGAGCTGCTGCTATTGGGATTGTTTTTGAGAGAAAAGGGGTTTTGTCATAAGCCAGGTAGACTAGGGCACTGAGCTTTTGGGATGCTCATGATCTGGGTGTCATGCTTTGAAACAGAGCCTGTGCACTCCTGTGCACTCCTCATTACCCTTCACCAGGTCAGGGATAGGGGATGGGCTGAAGGTGCCTGAAAGAAAGGCTGGAGACCTCCAGAAATGTTTCTTGGAAGCAGTGCTGCCCAGAGACACTTACTGAGCAAGGACATGTAAATTGAAGCCCAGTGGGACAAAGGCCCTTCAGCATTTACCACCTTATGCTGAAAACTGCATGTGACAGGGCTCCAGATGGTGTACAAATGTGAGGAGGATTTGCCTGGAACTTTTCCTGCAGTGAATTCCCAAAGCAGCTTTTAAATTCAGAAAAGCCCAGGTTTGTTACAATTCAAAACTCCACTGCTTATGTTTGTGAATGGGGACAGCACAAAGGTACTGATGGAGTTGCAGCACCAGAAAGGGGGGCAGCCAAGGAGGTATAGAGAAGGGTAAGATTTGGCAGGAATAGTGAATATCCAGCCAATTTCTGCTGTTTTTTCAAGTACTTATAAGATTTCAGCTGTCATCAAATTGAATTGGAGTTGGAAATATTTTCCCCAACTTCCTCTCAAGGTCTCAGTAGTGGGATGGGTTCTTTTAGAGAAAAGTTTCTTGTTTTAATTAATCTCAAAATGTTGGCTTCACGGCTGGTCTCAGATTCCTGCTGTCCTTCCATACTGCCTTTCTAAAAAGATCTTCCTCTAAGCAGCCTCACAACATCTTTGTCTTCACATTGCAAGGCTCTGGTAATTAACTGGAGCTTTGCTGAGCTTGTGGAAATCTTGTGAGTGAAATAATTATAATAGAGCTTGGTGTTTCAGCTTCCGTTTTTGCAAGATTGTTGGCTTGATAAAAGAAACATATTTTGACAATGTGATGTCTGTAGGTACTTGAAAAATTGTCTCCAAATTGTTTTCTTAGTTAAGTGTGCAGTACAGTCCCTTATTTTAGGAGCATAGTAACACTGTGGATAGGAAGTCCAGGTGACAAGTAGGAGTTGTTCAGCTCATGTTGATGATATACACACTGTCATCTGTTTAGTTATGAGGCCCCAGCTGTGGCTAAAATCAGATATTTGCATCTTGTTACCACTTTTTGTGGGGTGAAATTTGCCTTTACCTTTTGGGGGTTTAATTTTTATTTTTTTTCCCCAGAAAGGGTCTGCCTTCTTTATTCTATTTAGTAGTGATTCAGACAGGGTAAAGTAAGTTATGAACTTCAAAACCAAGGAAATTCAGTGTTATTAATAAAAGCACAGACTTTAAGTTCTTTAGAAACAATGTCTTCAGCTTACTCCTGTGAAATGTACAATCTCAGGAAGGCAAATCCATTCCAGGCAAACCAGGCATCTGCCAATGCATCTGTCTGTGCAGACTTTTTAAAGTAAAATGCTTTGATAAAGTCAGTAGTAAACTGTTGTTGAAAGGGATACAGTGAGAATAACAACAAAGTGGCTATGTTTTCACTAAAAGTCAGCTAATGGGGAAGCCAAACAAGTGTGGAGTGACTTAGAGCCTGGTGGAGAGGTACTTCAGGTGTTAATGGGCTCCAGAACCTGAAGTGACTTTTAAACCAAAAAGTATAAGAAAGGCTAGGCTAGAGCTTTACTCCTCTCCTCCAGCATCAGATGATGGGAAGATAATGAAAAATTAGCTTGGGCTCAGTATTGGAACAAGAACTCAAAATTAATATGTTTTAATTTCCAGTAATGATAGCCAAGGATGTGTAATGGTGTTTAAATAAGAGTCTGTAGACCAGTTCATCTGTCCTGATAAGAGGGTTAATGGTAGAGGACAAAGACAATTTATCAGTGAATCTTCTAAAACCTCTTCATTTCACAGAGAAATTTATTTCAGACTTTAAAGACATAAAGTCCTTATGGCTAAATTAAAAAATCTCAGTTCAAGAAATATGCAAATGATTTTATGACAATTGTAGCTCTTTTTCTTTTGAGTAAATAATTTGCCAACAGGCAACAAAATCTGAATTTGTTCCAAAAGCAATTTCAACATAATTTTAGCATAATTTTTGTCAGCTTGCTGAGTATTCCTTCTTTATTTGTGCTATATGAATATTCATTCAAATTTGCAATGATGTTTCTCTCTCCTGATCTAGCAACAATCTTATAGGCAAATAATTCATTAAATTAGTATAATTCTTAAATACCTCTTTGGTCTGAAGTCCACTAAGGACATTGGGGTATTGAGGGGTATATATACGTCCTGACACCTTCAGAAGTATTTGTATTCGTGCATTTATCATTTGCCTTGCCATAAATCTTCATTAAGCAATTATCCTCAGCTTGCCCTCCCTCAGTGCTACAGCACAGGGTCCAGTCACATAGCTGCTGAGGATTGAACTACAGGTTTAATAGTTTATTCATATACTGAATAAGCTATAATATAGTTAATTTAAGATTTGTATTAGCCATCTTGTGTTGCCTATAGGCATGGCTGGGTTAAGCAAGATACAAGCTTTCAACTAAAATGCTCTTAAGTGGAACTAGCTGGTTAGCAAGGAGACTTCAAGATAATATAGTAGAGTAGAATGAGGATTATGTCTTGATTTGTTTAATGTCTTGATTATGTTTAATGCTAATGATTTTGAATTAAATGTCCAGCTTCCAGATAAAAAAAAATAACATGAATTTTCAAATGGAAGTGGATTTCAGAAACAAGAACTTTGTTTTCCATTGCTTCCTAATTACTGTACTTATGTGTTTCATTTTATGTTTCAAAACAAGGGATGAAACAGCAAAAAGTACATTTGTGTGTAATGTTTCCCAAGACCACAAAGAAACCATTAGGTAATTGTGAGACCTTTCTTCTTACATTGAATTGATAGTGGCACACAGATACTCAGTCTCATGGCAGCCTTTTCAAGAACATTTTCTATGTGAAAAGTGTTGATAAAATGATAGTAAAAGAGATCCACAGGCAGTGTAAAGGGCTAGTCAGGTTCAGGCATTTCTTTGATAAAATTTTCAGGCATTATATTGTGAACCTCTGCAGTGATTTATTCTAGAGCTGTTTTCCAGTTCACAGTTTCCATGACTGTTTGAGAAAAATAAAACCTAGGAACAGCATAACAATAAAGGAACAGTAAAACTTCTCCATGTTGGGTTGTATTTAGTCTTTAGCAGACTGAGAAATTTATCATACAATTGGAATGAAAAGTGTCTATTTTGATAATTGTTCTCTCCGTAATAAGGTACTTTAAAAATAGAACAATTTGGATGCAAAAAAAATGCATTAAAAATCACTGTTTTATATGTCTTTGGTTCCCTTTGCTGGCCATTTGGTATAAGGAAAAATCATTCAACCTTATGGGCAGTTTCATTGCCATACTTTGTGGGTAAAAAAAGGGACAATAAGCATGGTTTGACTAACTGTTGAACCTGATTTACCTTTTACGTGGGTTAACGGAGCATATTGGTTAATCTCCTGCTCAATATCCCAGTTTATTCTTAAAGCAGGTAGCAACTGGTACTTAAAGCATACAGTGGGGCTGGAGCTGACAATCAGACATTGGCTGTGTGTGGAACTGAGTGTGTGTGAGCTTGTGTATATACACATACATAAATATACATATATATATATACATGTAAATGTGTATGTATATGTGCAAATATTGCATGCATATTCCAGGTCTTCAACATAAATCCCCAAATTAACCAGTTAATGCATTCCACTTAAAGGTTTTCTCTGATTTTAACTAATATTTTCATATGGGCTGTTTTGGGTTTTTTTAACCTAAAATAATCAAGCAATTTCCAGTCTGAACCACCTTCCCCATTACCTTGCCACACAAGACAAGATTTCTCTTCTTTATTTTCCATTTCATGTTTTTTTCTCAAAGAGACATCCCTGACTCCTTCTCCAAAACTGTAGAGTTCTGACAGCTGTCTGCTTTGAACAGATTTTTTTTTCTTTCTCTCTGGAAATACAGCACTCCTGGCAGTCAAACACTCTCTGCTGTGGCTGCTTTCTAGTTCTGAATTCTTCTGTGCTCTCTGCACCCATTAGTCACATTCTCTTCCCTGTGGTGGATCTCTCCAAGTTTATCTTGGGCATCATGATGAATTTACCCTGTGCTGGTTAATGATGTACTCACAGAGTTAACTGATAAAGCTAAGCTAGGTATTTATTAAGAGCAGTGATGATGAGGCACAGTTTCACCTGCCTTCTGGCAATGTGCACACAGGCTTCAAATCATGATCCTCACTCTTAGACTTTTTTCCCAATTTCCATGCAGTTCAGTAGTTGATTTGAAAAATAGCTTGTAAGGGCTTGGATTTCTCACAGTTGTTCTAATATCACTGTATCACTGTCATATCTGGATGGCACTACAAAGCCACCTTATTAAATCCATTTAATGTGGATTTAATATTTTACAGTCAGGCACTTGGCCTTAAGACAGCATCTCAAAAGCATTATACTGACCTGCAAAATTAACATGTTGTTTGCAATATCATCATCCAGTTAATTAGATTTGCTAGAAATCACATCAATGCTCCTCCTTACAATAATGAAAAATGCCTTGGAGGAAAGTCTTTCATCTGCATTCCAACAGAATTATTGAACATTTAGGCAATATTTTATGTAGTGTTGTATATGAAAGAAAGGTGTTGCAGATAAATTGATTGTAAAATCTGAGTAAAATCTGCCCTGATCTGTGGCCTCCCACTTCTTGACTGACAGGTACAAGCTCAATAAGCAAAAGTACAAGGGCATCCTGAGATTAATTTACCTAACAATGTTTGGGGCTTGTGCATAGAGCAATAGCTATGCCCAAACTCTTCAGCTCTCCAAAGAGAAAAGGAAAAACTTGATCCATCTGAAGTGGTCTGAAGCAACTCCTTAAGGGTGGGCAGCTGGGGGCTTCTCCCAGTTTCCCTACATGATTGTGGCACCAGCAAGCTGACAGCTCAGGTGGATCTTGCAATCAAAAAACAGTGAGTTTTGGAGTTTTTTGGGGGAAATAGAATTTTTTTTTCTATTTTACACAGTAGTTAATTCTTCAAAGCATGTGGTCAGAGATGTTAGTAAAATCTATTTCTGTGCAAATTAGGTAAGACTTTCACAAAGTGCTGAAATATTTAACAATGAAAGGCAGCTGAGAACTCTGTCATCTCACAACTACATCAGAGTTTCCAGAACTTCATTGACTTGATTACTGTCAAGAACTGTTTGATCAGTTTTGAGTGTAGACTCAAAACTACAAGGATAGTTGCTCTGGTCTGAGTGTGACCCCTTGGCACAGTCAAGCTTTTATAAATTATGGAGTAAAACTGAACAAGAGAAACTGAGCCTGTTTACCTTGGCAAGCAAAGGCATTTTCTGCCATGCCCTGCTTCCCAGCTCTTATTTCTCCAACAGGGCTGTTCAGAAGCTCCTTGTGGATTTCCCTCACCTTTATGGGTATATGATTCTTGTTTTGGAAGGGCACCAGGATGCTGAAGCATCTTCCTCCTATGAAACAGGGATGTAACTTTGGGGACCAGGACTGGGACATAGTGCAGGGCTGGCTGGTTAGACTGAGTGCTGTGACCATTGCTTGCTCAATCTGCTGTTGATCTTTGCAATCTTGGTGGTCCTAATTTCTGTCTGATGTTATTATGAATCTGTAGATAACACGTGTAAAGCTCTAATTAGATTGGATCATTAACAACATCAGAATTATGTTGTCAGCTGCTGAAATAAATGCTTATGGGTCAAATACTCTTGCACACAAATTATCAATATATAGATATATATTTATATATATTTTTTAATATATATTTATATATATATATAAATGAATGACAATGCACATTTATATAATAGCACTCTTGAAAAATTCTGCACTCTATTTTATTTTAACTTTATCTCTGAGTGACAGCTGCAATGTTGGCTTTCAGTGTTCAGGCTTTTCTTATTTCAAAAAACTATGACTTTTCTGTAACGTTAACAGAGCTTTCTTTTTTCCACTAGAAAAGAAATTTTGTTTGAAAATAAGGTTATTATTTATAGATTCCAAGCCAGGTGCTGTAAATAGAAAGCAGGAATTGTTCTCAGAAAGCAAGAAACTAAATCTTTAAAATATTTCAAAGGAGATTTTTTCTGTGAGTAGCAGTAAACAATGTTATACACCTGTGTGTTGTTCTTACAGTCAGCTTTAGGACTTCAAGAGAAACCTACCTTTTGGCTTGAAATGTGAAATCCTTATAGTAAAAAAAATATAATCAATATTTCAGATGTTTGCGTTCATATTATAACCAAAAAGCATTACGTTGAAGTCATCTTGCACCTGGGAACACATAACCCAAGAGTGCAGCTCAGCCTGGGATCCACTTGGCTAGAGAGCAGCCTTGAATAAGATGAGGGGCAAAATTACTCCTGGGAAGATTCTGATTGAACATAAGAGGTAAATTTTTCACTGTGAGGACAGTCAGACACTGGAATGCTCTCCCAGGGGAAGTGGAGAGCTTTGGAAAGTTTTAAGGCTCAGCTCAATGGGGTGCTGAGAAATATCATACAAACAATAAAATTAGGAGGGTCCTTGAGATCCCTTCCAACCAAACATTCTGTGATTATATGATCATCCAGTATGAAACTCTGAAATGTTTGTCACTGAGTTCAGAGTCAAGGTGCAATGAACCCTTCAGCCACATCAGAGACCAGACCCCAACCTCTCTGCTGAGGCAGAGGTGCCTTTAATGGAATGTGTTGAGTGGTGCTAATTACAGAACATTTACCCCAAATTAATCAGGAAACAACCATCTCTGAGTGGCTGGGGAGAATCAGTTTCCTTTCCTGCAAGTTCTGTATGGCTTTGATTCATGGGTTTGTCAGGGTTTTCAGTTGGGAAAGAAATTGTTTCCCATCCCAGCTAACAAAAGCATCACCTCTCTCCTGAAGAGATACATCATTTGATTGTCAAAAAGAGAAAAAGAAAAGATGGAAATGAAGACCAGTCTACAATGTAGTGTTTCCAGAATGAAATGAGAGAAGACTTTTCTCTCCATATTGGAGGTTTTAGGACTGAGGTGCTAACCTCCTGTAGTGGGTTCTTTTGGAAAAATCAGCAGACCTTTACCAAGACCTGAGCAAAGTCACTTCTAAAATATGTGGACAACTGGAATGCCCCTGGGCAAACCTGTGTGAGACTCATAAATAGTGAATAATTTGAGGTTAAATATTTTCTTAAGTTTAATATGATTTCCCATAGTAAAAGGTCAGCCTCTAAGGAGAAATTCCACTGATTTACCTAAGTAAGGGAGCGATGGAGGAAAGGAAACTGTAGGCTTTGTTCATCTTCAGGCTGCAGAAGCACATTTTGCACCTTGAAAACAGCCAGAAGCTAGAATTCTGATCCTAGAAATAAGGCACAGCCCTGTGCAGCTTAGCACCTACAAACAGTCCCATGAAGTGCAGGACTCTTCATGTCGACAGTGGTACTCACATGCAGAAACATCTGCAGCATCAAGCCAAATCACCAGTGGAAGTCACAGAGGTGACATCCATAATTCCCATTTTTCAGGCCTAATTCTAACTGAAAGAAGGCAGGCAGAAAATGGACAAGTCTGCTGTCCTTATAATACATTGATTTGTGCTATTTATCACTGTAAAATGTTTTAAATCATAATAATTATTTAAAAAGATTTACACAGCGTCTTGTTTTCTCTGAAATGTTTTTCACTTAATTTTTTCTTCACTGACCCTAAAAGCTATTTCATTTTCATATTTGATGAGATCATCACACCCTTTGGGGGAGAAATAATTGTTCTCAAATTGGGAAGGCTTGAACAGTCCTTGTTTGCTGACAAAAACTGTGAAAGGTCAGCCTTGACTCTGGTCCTTTAAAAATTAAGTTATTATGCATTTATGTTGTTGTTGCTGCTGATAAAATATTCCAAATATGACTCAAAAAACTCCTAAAAGTGGAACTAACATCTGCTGCAAGAATTTCCATGCCAATATTTAGCCTCATGGCAATACATATTTTAGCCTGAATTTCACCTCAAAAGAAAAAGACAGAGGGGACAGCAGTAATTCAAGACCTGTGTGGTTGTGCTTACCTGTCAAGTTTCTTTCTATCATCTGCCAACTAATTAAGGTAACCTTGTCAAAGAATTAAATTAACATTCAAGTGAAATGACAGAGCTTTAGATGTTCTGGTTAGAGGTTATCCCATTTCTCTCCTTTTGGCTGCAAGTGCCTGTTGCACACATGGTATTGCTGCCCCACTGAAATTATTTTCTATTGTAACACTGAGATGTTGCAAACATGATTAATCTTTCCTCTTTTCATAAAGACATTTTCTTCACTTCTTTCTTGTTGAATTTTATGCACATCAGCCAGACAAAACAAGGATTGCACAGCAGAAGGAATTTGGGAAGTGAAAGCACAAGCCAGTGAATCAGGATATGGTGCCCAGTTTCTCTGGCTTTACTACAGACATTCTGTACAGCCATCAGCAGTTTGGTAGAAGATGTATTTTATGAGAAAAGATCAAGGATCAGTTTTTCAAAAGGAACTCATGTTTGCTAATGAGATCATCTGGAAAAAAAAAAATCTGTCCATAGAAATTATAGTTGAATCTTTAAGTCATTGAGGTCAACATTTTACAAAATCTGTTAAATGCTTGTTAAGTTTATCTGTGTGCTCTGCATTACCATGATTCTTCATCCATGTAACAGTGTTTTGCTACTTACAGACATCTGGGCCAAAGAAATTCATTTCTGTCATTGCAAATGCAGAAAAGCCACTGAGGCAAACCCACTGAGTGGGCAAGAACATTTACTGTTGTGTGCATGTAACCCCCATTTCCAGGTGATATAAACAACACTTCTGAGACCTGTGAGTTTAAGGCAGTTAACTTAAATGGGAGGGCCTAGGAACTATAGGTAAGGTTTTTTTGCAAAACATCCATAGTACTAATACTGGAGCTGAACTGGATAATAAAGTAGACTTGTTTACGAAGAGCTCAAGTAAAAAAGTTTGTTGAGTTGAGAAGACAGGGACGATCACTTGAACAGTGGAAATATGACAAGTAAAAAGGCAGGCAAGGAAGCAGTGTCAGCTAAAAGTGGCATTAGCAGTGATTATGATAACTTTTCAGGTAGTGGAAGACTCAAGACAGAAAAAAATCATTTGCAAGCTCATCCAGGAGAGAGCAGAAATTTGGAAGGATACAGACAGTCTTGCTTATATTAGAGGTAAATAAGGTGTATTGGAAATGAATGCTGAATTAATTAGCAAGGTTTGGAGTGATTATTTTGCAAGAGAACTGCAAGAGAGAAATGAAATCATGTAAATCCAACCAGGGTGAGACTGGCTGTATTAACACAAAGCAAGTCGCCAGAACAGGGAGGGAAATGGAAGTGAGGAAAGCCTCTTGCTGAAGTGCTGATACCTTTGCTGAAGCAATTTTTGGTGGAAGGCATGTTTGATTGCTTTGCTACATCAGAGAAAGTACTAACCCAGTGTTTTTTACAAAGCCAGTGAAAGATTTGTAGGATATGTATTTAAATCTGGAGAAGTGTTAAGCCCAACATAAATTATCCAAGTGAAATGGTGCAGCAGAATCTGAAACCTGGGTGTAGATTACTGGAAACATCTGTACAGATACTGAAATTTAGATGTGTTAGGCATTTTCATGGTAGAAAAGACAAGAAAGCGTGCTGCATGTATTTTCCTGGAAACTTAGAGATAAGAGACAACTACCAGAACAGTCTATAAAATAGAAATTTTTCTATAAAATAGAAATGGAAAAGGCACTCATGTATGTGATAGGAAGAAGCAAGTTCGTTTGGAGAACTGTGTATGTGCCAAAAAAGGTGCTCAAAAGTGAGAAAACATGATGAGAACTACTACAGAACATTCTGTCTCTTAAAGAGATGCAGAAGCTTGTAATGACATATTAGACAAATACTAAATGAGGTATCACTTTCTAAAGTGGTCATGACTTAGAGTAAGATTAGTAGTAGGAGTGAAGCTTCCATGGGTGGTGAGAAGCATCCTCCACAAACAAAAGCAAAGAATGAGCCCTTAAAAGAGGCAGTTCTAATATATCTTTCTGATAGCTTTTTCATTACGCCTTAGCTCTGTGGTATAAGTGCAGCTCGGACTGACTTTGATAGTCCCAAAATGGGCAATCAGCCTGCTTCAATTTCTGGAAAGGATGTTATTTAATTGATCAAATGGTCACCTGCTCTGTGAAAAGAAAGGATTTTTGTTCAGGTTATTCCATTAAAGACAAGTGGGGGCATATAAAATATAAATATAAATAGTAATTAATAATAATAATAATATTTAAAAGCCTAAACTTTGTTTGGGTGGCGCACGTGCACCTCAGGACTGGATTAGTTGGATAGTCCTAAAATTACAGTGAAAGGCATAATTGTGGGAGAGGCTACAGACCTCACATTCAGAAAAGATTTAGCAGTGAGTAAATTTGTAGGAGATGGTAAAGAATCCTCCAAATGTTGCTGTCTCCAGCCAAAGAAAACTGCATGACCAAAGAATCATCATGATTTTTGCCCCTTCTCTAAAACATCTGTCATTATCAAAGAGTGTTGTACTTTTCAGGAACACAAAACGCAGGGGAAATGCCTTTGGCACCTCAAACACAGGCAAATAATGTGTTCAGTTTCCTCATCTTTCCATAGGAAAAATGCAGCCTCTACATATGTGAAGCATACATACATAGAGGCAGTAGAGTGTCACCTTCTGAAGTGGTCAAAGAGCTTTGTTCTGTCACTTTCTATGCTTATGACCACATCAACCTGGTTATCACCACCAGTCAGGCTGTGTCTTAAGTATTAAGTATTTCTAAGACAGACGTAATTTTGGCTGCTAAACTGGACTGAAAGCTGAGTATAAAAGCTGATCTTTTTGCTTGAAGAATGCACAGCACTTACCCAATCTTTGACTCGTTCTGCTTAAGGCCACCAAATATTGCCTTTGGGGTGCTTGTTTTTTGTGATGTGGTTTTCTGTGTCCATGATCCATGCCCTCCCATCTCAGCTGTACAGATATAACATGGCATTTAAGTATTAAGTAATCTTAAGACAATTTTGTTTAACAGACATCTGTTGGAAGATAAAATCCACTGAAACAGAACTCTCTCTTCAAGAAGTTAACCCTCTGACTAGCTACCATCTTGTTAGTTCTCTAGTAAATTCTGTATTATTTTTGTATTTGTGATTATTTTCTCTAACATTAATCTAGCTTACAGTTGGCATCAAAAGATATGGATTTCACTCACACTGGTTTTACGCAAGAGTAAACAATTCTTTAATATGCAAATGAGAGCTGCAAAGTTGGATGAATTTAGTCAGCCTGCCCTTGAAGGAGAGAAATGCTTTCACGAAAAACTCAAGGTTAAAGTGATGTTCCTAAATAATATGAAAAAGCTACTTAACCCTTTAGAACAGATAAGTAGGAAGATCACTTATGCTTGAAAAAAGAAATTATTCTCCTGTAGAATATTAACATAAATAGTAGGTAAATTAGTGGGATGAATGATATGCAGAAACGGAACTGTCATTTTGACAAATGTTGCAGCCTTATCTACCTTATTTCCCTCTGTGTGTACTTTACAAAAACCATATATTTAGCCCAAAAGCTCAATTAAAATTAATGTTTGTCATAATTTAGAACTTATTCCTCAAGCCTTGATCATATCTGCAGTGGCTAAAACAGGACACACTCCCTGCAACGCTATATGTTTATTGAATTTGATCAGATGGATGAACAAGTGAATTCTGGAACCAACTTTTACCCTGGATTAAGAACTCTAGGCACCCTCCGATGTATATCCAGTTTTAGGATCTCATTTTTAACTATCTGAAGACAGTTAAGATAGTGTTAGAAAAAGTCCAGTGTCTGTTGAACTTTATGAGTTGATTACACTTCGTCCTTGATGCTTCCTGAAAGAAGCAGAAAGCCAGTTATCCATTATTTGATTATCGCCGTTAGGCAAAAATGTCTTCAGTGATTTAAGAGAAATTTCAGATGAATATTTTGTTTCAAGAAAAATCAATATAATCCATATTGTATTACTTAGCTCTATTAACATTAAGGAAATCAAATAAGTTAACAATGCAAATCAATTATCAAACACATAAAAATAACATCATTCATCCTTTCAGGATACAATAGCACAACAGCATAAATAGCACAAAAACATCATATGATCTCTGTCTACACTGAATACTGTGTATTTTAAAACATCTGTCCTAATCTGAGTCAGCTTCAGCAGGTCACAGACTAAGGGTCCTCTCACTCTGCTTTTAAAAAACTGACTTCAAGAGGAAAGGCTGAATATAGCACAATCCCCACCTTGCAGAGGACAACAATTTCATTTTCTTGTGGAGGTTCTCTCAGCTTGACCTAGTTTTCAACAGGGATTTTGCTTCATGGGCTACTGAGACCTTTCCAATCATATTCTAGCATGGAGGAATGCCACATGGCATCTTTCTCTCCTGAAAGCTTTTGATTTTATTGAAGTTTGACCCTGCTAGGGCAGGGTTTGCCCAAGGAATTTGTCATTTCCAGTAAAGTTTGCTGAAACCAAAGGCAACCAGCTCCATGACTTTGACAACTGACAACCAACTGAAGGAATGTCTTATTAAAATCATCTTTGAGGTGCTTACCTATAAACTCACAGGTTCACTAGGGAGAGCACCTCAGCTTTTGGTGGGTGGTTATTCTGGGAAGGGCTCAGAAGGGCTACACTGTCTTGCAGGTCTTGGGCAAATCACATCTGTTTGACAATACCTCCTGATTCTTGATGTAATTTTATCAAGATCTTAGACATGCGAAGGACACTGAAAGCTAAGCTAATTTTACTTCCCCAGGTTTGTCAGGCATGAAAAATCTGAGGCAAGAGCTCATTCTGTCCAGAGCATCTTCTTGTGGTATCCCTCCAGTGGGCGATAAAGCAGTATCTATGTCCCTTAAGTATCTTCTGTTAACCAGGTTAAGATGCAGTCCCTCTTACTTCCCTTCAGGTTTATTGGCTTGTGGGCACATCCATGCTCTGCAAGGTTTACCAGGTCGACTTTGGTTGCATCTCATGAGCTCTTTTCCTCACTGCATGCTGTTCATGCCACAATTCTGCCACTACTTAATTGATTATACTTTATCCCTCCTGTATTTGAATAAGTATTTTTACTCATGCTGACACCACACACTTTGGTGTGGCTAAGCAAAACCTCAGCTGAGATGTATAAATACTAAGACAGCTAAAGATAGATAACAGAGTTGCTGTTAAAAAAGTTGCTAGGATGATTTTTGCTAAAATGTGTTTAAGAGCAGACAAATCCAGACAAGGCTTAAGGCTTAATGCATTCTGTAATTGTTATAAAGCTTAAAACTTACTATTTATACGAATGCATAATTTACATTAAGATTACTATTTTTATTGCTTGACAGCCTTGCTGACCATGGCCTATCTCTGTTCAAGTGTCTGAGTTCAGTGAAGTCTTGGCTTCCTCACAGCATTCCTTAGCTCTTGTGCCTCTGCCTCAGCCCCACAAGCACAGGATGAGACCCTTTCTGTCCTGCCACCCCTCCAGATATGGACACTTGCTTTAGACTGAGCCAGAGGAGCCCTTGCTACTCCCATTTCTTCCATGGCATTAAGAGTGGCTGGTGCCTTCTGAATTAAGCAAAGACACCAGCAGCACATGGAAAAGTGCATGTCCAGCTCATTAGGCAGCTGTCCAGTCTTGGGCTGTCTCAGGACCTTGCCTCCCATAACATCAAACTGGTTTGACTTTATTAAGCTCCAGTGAACTTAAGTTTCCAGTGACAATATTTCTTATTTTGCTTATTGACCCAGATACAAGGACTCATCAAGTCTGCAAGGACTTGATGGGCAGTAACAGGAGCACAGGGTACATCCAAGAAGGCTGCTAATAAAACACTGGCTTCAGTGCCCTTCAGAGGTATTGGGGAAAAAATCAAGCTGAAAACTTCTTTGCATTCAATAAACTAAATTTCTCTTTTTGCCATGGTGCACCCATTGCCTCAAAATATTAGGTTGCAAGAGAGAAAAACAAGAATTTAACACAGAGATGAACATGGGATGTTACTGCTTCATGTTCATCTGTGTTGCTCTGCCAGCCACTCCAGCCAGCTCCACTAGCTCTTTCTATTATTTTACCTTGCCGCAAAATCCATAAAGTCACTTAGGACCTATAAAGTCCTTTCGCATAGAGGACATTCCAAGAACAGCTTCTTCCCTTTACAGTGAGCTCCAAAAATCATAAGCCAGAAATGGTGTTTGATGTATTTTACTCTTGACAAAAGAATGTAACTTTTGCATCCCAGGACTGGCTGCTATTTCTTTACCTGAGAGCAATTTCTCAGCCCAGGTTCCTCACAGGCCTGGCCATCCAGACACCTGTACCTACAAACCCTTTCCTGTTTTACCATGTGCTGACTTTTTTTCATCAGAAATGCCTCTCAAGCACAGGGAAATGACAAATGCCAGCTGTAGCTATTACAGGCCGACCCACTAGTCACACCAGTGATCAGTGATCTTTCCTTCTCTCCACCACATATTAAGAGAGAACCTCTCCATTTTTTAGCATCTTTTCCCCTTTGGAATAATTTGGCAGGTAGGATTGCTTTTAAGCATCAGCCTCCAGATCTGTTCAGATGTCACCGAAGAAAAGGTTGCACTTGGTACATTGTAGTTTACAGTGTCTGAATTGCCCCTTGGTTCCAGTGGTTTTCTCTAAGATGAAGTTTCCCCAGTGTTCTTCCTGTTGAAAAAAAAAATCCTCTTCTATTGTCTTTTGGCCAAAGTCATATAATTAAACAATATCGGAGCCTATGTACCAAAAAACCTAAAATTAAAAAGATCTTTAAACAGTTTTACATGGTGCTATTCCAGGGGGTGACTTATTTCAAAGAGCAGATTGGGGTAGACACCACTCTCTTTCTGTTCTCCGAGCCCTCCATCCTTGCATGGGATGGATGAAGGTCTTGGAGAAAGGATCAGGAGTTCCATTGAGGCAAGACACATACCTTCTGTTTTGCTTCCCAAACACATCCCTATTTGCTGAGATTCCATGGATTCCATGGCCATATTGTGAAGCTCCACCAGTGCCATCAGCAAGGCACAGAGTAAATCCCTGTAAGGAAAATTCCCAGTCTTTCTGGGATAATTAATGATTTCTGTACATGGTATTGGAAACACAATAAAAGCTTATATAGCTAATTTTCCCCTTTTTATGTCCCTAGGCTCTGTGGGTCACAATCTGTGACTGTAGTTGTTATGGTTTATAGAACTGTTTTTATTTTAAAATCAAAGTTAAGACAGCAGACAAACATCACACAAATTGTGGTATGACAGAGACAAGATGAATGAGAGCCATAATTTTTCACTTCAAGAAGCAGTTTCAAAATCCTCTTGTCTTTTAACACCCGCTTAACCTTAATTTTGCTGATTTGCACAGTCATTAACTAACCACCAATGCTATGCTCAGCTCTCCTCATATATCTGGAATTTCAGTCTATTACAGTATATAATTTACATTTACATCAGTGTTGTTAAACCAAATCTTTATCTTAACCTACACATATACATAAAATTTTAAGAAGTCAAAACAACCTGTCTCCAGCTGTATTTTTCAATTTTAAATAAATATATATATCACTTCTCTTTTCACCTAGTCTAGACACAGTACACAGATAGTTACATGTTATTTCTTTAAACCCTAACTAGAGAAAGTTTAAAAAACAAAACAAAAAAACCCCAAACAAACAACTGAAAAAAAACCCTAGATAACAGACTTCAGTTTAGGAAGGGGCACTTGTACTTTTCTCTGGATCAACAACTTAAAGACATTGCTGATGCCCATGTGCTGGTACAGAGCCCTCCTTTTGTTGTGCAGTAACCTGTGGGCAGCCCCTCCTCACTCATCCCTCCTGCAGTCTCCCACTCAAACACCTTCTTCCTCTTTGTCCAGACCTGAGCCTGGATCAGGGCTGTGAGCTGCTGCCCACACTTTAATGCAGCAGCAAACCAGATGCATTTAAAGTTTCTACAAAGATTTTTTTTTTTTTTTCCCCTCCATCATAAAGCTGAGAGTGCAAGAGCAGAATGAGTTACTGACACGCAAGTGAATTTTGGTAACTGGAGCAGATCATAGTAAGTCCAGTGGGGGGGTAACAAAGATGACTGAAGGATTGGAGCATCTCTCTTCTGAGGAAAGGCTGAGAGAATTAAGACTCTTTAGCCTGGAGAAGAGAAGGCTGAGGAGAGACCTTGTTAATGTTGACAAGTATCTAAAGGTTGGGTGCAAGGTAGATGGAGCCAGACTCTTCCCAGTAGTACCCTGTAACAGGATGAGGGGTAGTGGGCACAAGCTGGAACATAGAAGTTCCATTTAAACATAAGAAAAAACTTCTGTACTATGAGGGTGATGAGGCACTGGAACAGGCTGCCCAGGGAGGCTGTGGAATCCTCTTCTCTGGAGATATTCAAAACCCACCTGGATGCAGTCCTGGGTAATGTGCTCTGGGTGATCCTGTTTTAGTGGAAGAGCTGAACTGGATGATCTCTAGAAGTCCCTTCCAGCTCTGATAATTCTATGATTCTGTGATTATTAAACAGGAACCAGAGAGGGAAAAAAAAATCCCAAGAAACAACACAACAAAAAAAAGCAGGTGACCTCCCACACCTGCTGTGCCCCACTGCCCAAAGTCAAACCCAGCACCGCTTAGAGGAAAAGGGCTTGGGGTTTTCTCTGGTTTGGTTTGTTGGTTTTTAAAGGAAAGGATGTAAGCCTTTTTTAAAAGGTCCTCATGTTTTCTAAGGAAGATGTTAGGCTTCATACAGGAAATTCTTTTCCTTTTTCTTCCTTTTTTTCTCTCTCAGTTGATGTCTGATCAACAAACAGAGGTGATAATTGATTGTGCCTGCACACCACTGCCTGAATTCTCTGCCTTTTCTCTCCAGCCACGGTGTGTTAGTAATCATCTGGATGAGTTTAGCTGTCGACATTTCCTGCCTGTATAACATTCATGTAAAATAAGAAAATCATGTAAGAAGCAATCCACATAGCTGCAGGGCTATGTATAAATGAAAAGGCTTACAGGAATTCATATATTAATTGATTTTTTGAAAAATAGTGAATCAACAAACAGCTGCTATTTTGCTTTCCTAAATGTAGTGGCAAGCTTTAGATTTTGCCTGTCTGGAAAATAAAGGTATTTCAGTGTTCAAAGCTACTCCACTGGCTACTGAAATTAGCTGCAGCCATCAGCCACTGCAAGTATTTTTTTATTTAAGTCACTTTCTTAAAGCAGTGAAAATAAAATTATGGAGAGCTGAAGGCTCTATAGTAGATTTTTGTCAGATACTAGAAAACAACTTGGTTTATCTCCTTTTAGCTATTAGAAGGTTGCTGGTGTGCTGCCTAGGGTGGCTGTGATGCTCATCCATTGGGAAAGCTGCAACAATTCTTCACCTGTTTTCACTTTTGGCCTGATCCATGGCTTGGTAAAGCTGATGGAAAACTTTCACACAAAGGTTCTCCTGTGAGCTTTAAAATTAGGTGTACCCTAAAGGTTTACACTTCGCATGAGTTTAGCATGTGCTTTCTTCTGGTAAAACCAACCCAAAGGAAACTACTTTTAAAACTGCATTGAAAATACTAAAGTGAGTTTGATTGGGAATTACATTGAAGAATAGCACATTGGCATGGTGTCTTGCTAGCACCAGTACTCATGCACGTGCTTTGCTGGATTTGCAGAGGATTGAAGTCTGCCAGTCTTTGGTACAACCTGGCGTGCTCGAGATAGTGCAGAACTCAGCAGTGGTATTGGAGAGAAAGAACCTGAGGGGCTGGTGGTGGACAGAGATGTTGGGCTTGTCCCTCAGGAGAGCAGGTCAGGAGGTAGGAGCAAGTGGTCCTAACCCAGACTCATCAAAATACATGCTAGTCACTGCTTTTCTTGGTTTTAGAGCAGTCTGAGAGGTGAGGATGTTCCCCTCCCTACAGGTATCAGCTGCAGGCTTCAATTCCCTTTCCTGGGGATAAAAGTCAATCCTCCATATAATATTTTAAAAAAAATTTCAATAGTGCCTTTAGGCTACTATTTAAAACCTGTCTGGTCCTTGAGAAATAGGATGGCACTGTACAGTTCTTTGTAGTAGATGTCAGTGTGTGTCTGTCTGCCAGGGAAAATCCTGGGCTTCAAATTGGAAATGGCTGGAGCTGTTTGTCTGCAAACCCAGCCCTGGCACCAGCAGGGTTCAGCATGGGTACCTACTCAGCCATGGACCTCTGCCAGGTATTGCCCAGCTGAGCCTAAAGGGCCTCTGTAAGCTGCATCCTTGATGGGACCCTCTCCATCCCCCATGAGGATGGCATGGGGGAGGGGGAGCTGGCAAAAAGTGGCCTCTATTACAGCTGCCTTATGCCTTTTTACCCTAATCATAACGTCTTGGACCCAAAGTCTTTGATTAAGAGTTGTCCTTCTGCCCTTTACTGCTGCCTTCGTGCCCAGCATCTTCTGCTGTTTGCCTCATTGCCTTGCTGGCTGAAGCTGGACATGCCCAGCAGTGATTTCCCTCTGCTGCTGCCTCTCCCTTTTCTAGCATAAAGCTTTGCATGCACCATGTTGCTGCTATTAAATATTCAGTACATTAACTTCTTGTCATATTTGATGACCTCAGTGCATAAACTCTCTTGTTGAGCCCATTTCTCTGTTACTAATCTTGGGTGTGTATCTATTTTTGCACACACGCTCCAAGTTCTGCATTTTTAGGCCCCTTGTTTGTGTCTCCCCCCACCCTAGCATTGCTGTCTGCATCCCCCCAATCTTCTCAGCACTCTCCATGATTCCATGGGGATACCAGGACCAGCTGTAACACTAAACTCTTTGCAAGGTCTTTCTGCCTGCTGGCAGGAGTGGATGAGTAAGGAGGCAGAGGAGCTGAGTGAGCCTCCCTTTGCAGCTCTCTGGCTTGCAGAGCCTGTGCTGTGCCAAGCTATAAAAAACCAAACCAGTCAGCATTTCTCATTTGAGTTGCAAGTCTCCCTGGCGAGATGTTTCTGCAGGGTAATGCAGCTGCCTCCCAGGAAACAATCATTCCCAAGTCCTTACACATGCTCCACTCCAGGGCTCCCAGCAAAGCATCAGTAAATTAATGGCTTGCTTGCTATTTCTTGGCTGCAGTCTATGTGATATCAGGGCCAAGACTGTATTTTTTACAGTGTGTTCCTATTCAGAGGCGCCAGCCTTGAGCTTTTTAGTTTGTTTTTTTTTTTCTAGGTGTAAAACTGGGTGTTGACACTCTTCTCAAAAATGCCTTTCCCCTTTGGTCTTGTAGAGTAGGTTGTGCTCATAAACCCCAGAGAGAGGGAAGGGGGAGCAGATGTCTCGAGAACTGAAAGTTGGCTACATGATTAATATTAAAAATAAATAAATGGCAGGGGTTTGTTGGATGTAGGAAGCTTGGCATCAATCTATGGAGTCAACTTCTGTGTTCAAACATACTGCACTATGACCAGCAATTCTCCACAATACAGTAGGATTTATTAATAGAAAATATGTTGAGTTCATCTTTGTACATGTTAGCAACATGTACAATGAAACACATTTTTTTTCTCAATCTATATTGTTATAGTTCTTTTGTGTTAACTGACATAATCATTTATATTTTGGGCTTAAATATGTTATTTGTCAAAATGCACTTTCAGTGTTAATATACCTTTAAAATCATAGTTTTTCTTTTAAATATTGAATTAATTTTTTTTCAAATCAATATTGCTCATGTTAGTGCAAATTTGTTAATCTTGAGATAGGTTAACCATTCCTTCCAGACCATAAACAGCATTTAATAAAACAGTGAGATTTATATAGCTCTACACAGCTGAACAAGATTCTAATATGAAGCTTGTTAAAAAAAAAAAAATCCGACATTTTACAGTACATCAATTCCTTTTTTTTACATTTTTTTGAACAGTTTTGCTTCTTCTCTATTTCTGTGTGTGTTCTAGTACAAGAATGAAGGGAACAACAATAGGTAATGATAATTTTCTCAGTATTAAAAAGAATGCATCATATGTATTTTGCTCAGTATGGCAGCAGTGTTGGATTTCCAAGCCTGGAAAAGAAGCCAGGTAATCCAACACCTTCTCAATACTCAGTACAGCAAGAGTGAACGTCACCAGTCAGAGCACTTGCCACTACAGAAGAATGGAAACAAAACAGAACAAAACTATAGACAAAAGGCATTTTATATCTCTTCATCAATTCAGAATCTCTCACTTGAGCAATGGCCAACATTTGACTCCAAGTATTCCTAAGAGGAGCTGAAAGGGGGCAATGTGGGCATTTTAGTAGTGTGAAGAATGGAAATAAATCCAATTTACAATAACCTCCTGTCCTAAGAACATCAAACATAGTGACGGATCCCTTCGGCCTGCTGGCAATCCTTCACTTGGAGAACTGCACCAGCCTGGTACTTATCAGGCAGTCACGAAGAACTTCAAGTCAAGAGTGACATTCTTTATTAAAAAAAAGTTTTTATACTGAAAATGTGCTTTGTTCAAAATAGCACTGCAAATGTCACTTATTAAAATCAATGTATTAAAGAAAATATAAACAACCTGTGTCCAAAACTATGAATAATATCTTTATCTACCTCACTATACATCTGGCCCACTGTGCCCCTCCCACCCACCCTTTCTTTAATTTGTTAAAAATTTTTTTTGCATGCGATTTTTTTTTCCCCCTGTTAACTACAAAGAGCAGATAAGGTTACATATCGTACACTGGGAAAAGCTGCCAAAAAAGTTTAAACTATAGTCCTAGATTACCAATAAGCCAATTCTACGTCACAATCCCCCCCATCATCAACTACTGGAGCTGCATCCTACAGAGCAGGCGATGACTTGTGAGAGACTTCTCCCCCCTGAGCACAGCCATAAGGGTGCCAGGTGATGGTAAGACTATTACAATGACTAATCACAGAAATGTTTGCAAACTAAAACTAAGTCTTTAATTGCAATTTGAGCAATTTACAGCTACTCCGTTTGTGGTGGGTTTTATGCTCTGAAAACAGTGAACTGTTGCCTCAACCAAAGAAATGAAGAAATGCTAGATTCTTTTTTTTTTTTTTTTTTTTTTAATTCCAGGAATTATAAGAGCTAAAATAAATATGCCAATAGTTCTGGCCTCCTAGCCTCACCTCCTTTCTATTTTACATTTATAAGAAAACAAAAATAATCTCTGTCCCTTCTATTTTTTATCTTTGAGGGGTTTACTTTAAATGCACATAAACGTGCACATAAACAGGTCGGTATCTTTTATATTTGAGGAATGTGTTTTGTGTATCTTTTTTTTTTTTTTTTTTTTGGTATGGGTTAAAATAAGTGATTGTCCTAATGGTTCAGGAGTTCGATGGAGTTCGATACTCCTGTATTCTGAGCAGTCTGGAGACTCCAGCCTTCAGCCTACTGGGTTGTTGTTTTTCACTCTCACAGGGAGACAGCAAGATCAAACTCTGCCTTCTTTGAGAACTTGCTGTTTGGTGGCTGGAGCATAATGAAATTTCCTCAAGAGAAGATCAGGAGATGCTATTTTAAAGAAAATGGCACCCACGGGCGAAGGAGTCAGTGAAAAAAGATCCAATAGCCCCTTCCTTTGTGAGTATGTGGCCAACAGTTTTGAATTGCTATCAGTGGTTAAGTAAGTAAGTAAGAGAAAGCACATACTGGAGTTTCCACTGTTTAAAAAAACCTGAAAATCAAACAAAAATTGAAATTTGAACAAGGCAAACACTGGATGGAAAGAAGTCTTATACCACACAAACGCACACGCCCAAACACATACACACACACACACACAGAGAATACTATGCACATGTGGACACACACAAGTAAGAATGTGTATTTGTATGGTAGGTTCTTGGAAATAGACATTCTTAGCAAATATGGATGACAGATCAATTGTAATTTATTTTCTTTTAACACTGTATCATCATAAAGAAAACTGGTATAAATGAAAAAATCTATTTCAAATATCTACATCTAAAATTTTAGGCAGTGAAAAAGCACTTTGTTGACAAGGAGTGTGGAATGATGAATGTTAATTGTCAGAAACTGCTGAATGCCTTTTTTTTTTTTAGTTGCCACAAACAAATTCACATATCAGAACGAACAATACTGCTAAATATTCCTTTTGTTTTTTTGACTTTTTTAGATTTTTTTTTTTTTGTTAAAACGCACCGGGGAAAATAAAACAAAAAACTGGAAATTCATACATCTTTCAAAATTTGAAATTGAAGCAATATTTAGAACCATAGATGAAGAAACACTGTGGCATTGGTGTAATATACACAATGCACTTGTTGTTTTGTTTTTTTTTATCTGTAATGTACATCAAATACTTTACAACAATGCATTAACAAAAGGCAAGAAACATCTTGCTGTACAGAGGAAACCCCAAATGCAACTTGAAGCCTAGATTCACAATGAATGAGGATATTAAACAAAGTGTGAGAAGCTGTTCCCCATAAAGTATGTACGCTGCTCAGTTACTTGTGCTTAACTCTTGACCCACATCCACTCTCATGTTCTCCCTCATTCCTTCAGCCACATTCAATATACAGCACCAAACTTTAGACTCTACAGGACAACAGTAAAGTTGCCCCACACTGTAAAATATATATATGTATATATATATTTCTTTCTAATTACTCCCAGGTTTAGCTTTCATTTCTTTTAGCTTTCTAGAAAAATCTCTTAATTTTTTTCCATACCGGTTATCTGGGCCTTCCTATGGAACAGGCTTTAACAAACTAAATTTGCAGGAAAAAAAAGTCTTGTGGTATGCATGCACATGCACAGTTCCTGGAGCTTTTGTATCTGCCCAAGTCTCAAACCCAGGAGTCGGGAGAGGCTGGATAGTGGCTTGTTTCATAGTTAAGTTCACTATAGGGACGAGCAGCTGAATAGAAGTCGACGTAGTTGCCAGTTGACTTTAGTCCCAGGTGCATGTTGTATTCACTTGCAGGTGGACGGTGATGCACTTGGTCCTCAAAGAAGGACTCATCATAGTTTCTTGTTGAATTCTGAAACGGCTGATATGGTTCATAATCTTTTCTGCTGGGCTCCTGTGGAACTGGCTGTGTTGAAACCTGAAAGAGTGACACCCAGGGGTTAGACAGAACTTACCTTGGGCAACAAGAGAGAAGAAACACAAAATCTCACCTGATGTTTATCATGCTGGAAATACAAAGTTAATCTCTGTGATCTTAACATCCCCACAAGGTTTTGCTCGGTAGTGAATTAATTCCACAGCTGTGCCTTGTCATTAGTTACATTTTGTTACATTTTTAATATAATTTAATGCTACTGATGGTTTACTTCACAAGTAATTCAAATATGGATCTGAGCAGTGTAGCTCAGTTATTTTTGTAACCATAATCTGTCCACAACTTTCTGATTATTTTGCAGATGTATCATGCAAACACCGGTGGCCAGAACTCAGCCTTGAAGAATCTGACTGGAAGCTTTATATACTCCAAAGATACTAAACTTTTGCAACTGCCTCTGCCACAGGTGAAATTTAAAGTGATGCCATACTCTTAGAACGATTTATACTCTTTAGGGCACTGACATGAGAGAATTTCAAGCTAAGGACTCTGAAATGTGTTCTGATGAATCATTTTCTTTACCACCTCCTCAACGCTGCATGTTCGCAGGATCATAAAATTGTTTAGGTTGGAAGGGACCTTAAAGATCACCTAATTCCAAACTCCCCTGCCATGGGCAAGGAACACCTCCCACCAGACCAGGCTGCTCAAACCTGGCCTTGAATGCTTCCAGGGAGAGGACATCCACAGCTGCTTTGGGGAACCTGTTTCACTGCCTTACTAGCCTTACTAACTAGTCCCTAACCTAACCTTGCCATATTTTTTTTTCAGATAGTCCTAGTAACTCTCTCTTTTAGTTAGGACTTAATTAAAATCTGAAATTTTAAAATACTTTCTAAGCATCTTTCAGTGTAATATTATTACATTTCACTCTACCTCTACGTAAGTCTGGATGGACTTCATGACTGCAACTGATACAGCCTTTCAATCCCCAGAAGGTCATATTGGGAATATTGGTGCTCAGACATCAGTGCAGATCCTGCTAACTTCCCAAGAGCTAATAATGCTGCTTCAAGAAGGAGGAACAGTATATATGTATGTCCCCAAATCTGTCATATTGTTTCAAGGCCTGCCTGTATTGGACTCTGTGTAGAGTGGAGAAAGGGCCTTCGTGTCCTTTTATGATCCTACAAGTGATCTTATAACACTGGGTGCAATATATGAAGAGCAAAAAGGAGCATAACTACTCTAGTTTCTATTTTCAGTATTGATATCAAGGTCTACAAGACCTTGAGCACTTCTTTTTACTTCACAGATTTAAACATAGGTGTTTAATTTTCAACACAGGAGAAAAGTTTTATATTATGCAACCTATTTATATGCCAAAAAGTAGGGGACTGAAGCAGTATTTTTGAGTTCTTTCTAGATAAAAACATAATTTCTGTTACGTCATTCATCAACTTGACATTCCATTGAGGAAGTAAGTGGTAAACAGTGGAAAACTGTTCTGGCTTTTGGTGGTTTTGTTTTGTTTTAGCTCAAACTGTCACCCCCAAATCAAATTATCAAAATTGGCTGATCCATGACTGCAGGTAGATTGCACCTGCTGTACAAAGCCTCATACCCTCATCTTGTCTAAATCCTGTGTTAATTAGAAGGGCAGCATTTTTTTAAATACAATAAACTCAGAAACACCTTCATCCACTGAACTGGCTCACACAAGGCATATGATGCACCACAGGAAATACTGGATAATTAAAAGGCAAAACCCATAAAGACAAATGGGGGCACGGAGTATCGAAAAACTCTCTTCACCAAAAGTTTGTGGATTAAAACCAAAATATCAGGCTCTTCAACTGAGATTTTAGGTAATCAAGTAAGAACTCTCAGTGAAAACTATTTTTTTCACATTCACTAAATATGTCTCATATCCTGTCTGATACTAGTAGTAATTTTAAGTGCTTTGCTTAAATAGTTTCTGGTCTCATTTCTCCATATGAAAAATACTGTAACTTTTGCATATTACACAGAGAAGTTTTGGAAATATTAAAGAGTTGTGATAACAAAATACAAAATAGTATTACACATAATGATGAAACAAAACTGTGAGTACAGAAAAATACCTGTTTCCCAGAGGTTGAGGAAATACCATCCTGGAAATACCTGCTATTTGAATGCCATTTATGTCAATACTGCAACTTATGAGCACATTAGCCTGGAACCAATGGTGCCAATTAGATTTTTGTAATGTCCACCTTATCCAGCCATTCTTCCTGCTTTCTGGTTTTCAGGGACAGGACATTTGAAGAGTCCCAAAGTTGGAGACCAAATGGTTTGGATGCATATACAGAAGAAAGTGTCCTTGCTGATGAAAACCTACTTTCTATTGTTCAAGCCCTGATACATACATTAAAAAACAGCCAAGCTAAAAGACTTGCTACAATCATGCTTCTGGAGTGACTAAATGGAAGATCTGAGGGCTTCTGCTACATATAAGTGTAGTGTACATGTCCCTGCAAAATTTACAGGGCGATCTTTCTCCAGGACTGTTCAATACCTGAGTTTCTGATATGATACCTTAGCACGGGAGCCACGTGGTGTCAGCAGTAGCATTGAATTTTATGATGGGTATACTCAGGTAAAACTATGTGACTGGAGCTAACAAAATACATTGGCACGGGACATCACGATACACCAGAGACAGCAGAAGTGCTCCTTAAAGTTAGTTGGCTTTTGTAGTCTAAGTCACATATTCACAACTTTAAAACCATTCAGATCTCAAGCTACTTTTGATTTCATTATGAGTTACAGGCTTAAACCCCTTTGGTAATTTTTGTGCATATTCAGTCTAGAACAGTAACGTTTTATTTACCTTACTCACCTGGTTATGTTTGATATCTTCAGCAGGGGCACCATACGAATTCCTGTATAAAGTTGAGATTCCAGTGTTCTGAGCTGGAGAGAGAAGAAAGGAAGGAAAAAGCAGGTTAACCAAAAACATACCTCTTTGGCCTCAAAACGAATTCTGAAGGCTTCATTAAATACATTATACAGCACTTGTTTCCCATATACAAAAATCTTTAGAAGCATCTGCAGGCTTCTCTTTTCTCTTCCTCCCACTGAAGTCATCACCTTTGCTTTGGTGCATGTGCATGTACATGCTATGCACTAATTCACGGCCACAAGTGCTCTGTCATGTTCATACTAATCCAGTGTACTTCACATATAGATCAACACAATAATTTCATATAAACCTAGCAGCAGTTCATGTTATATATGGGATTTTGTATCACACTTACACTAAACAGGTAACAGTTGCAAATACTGAGATTAAGAAACAATTCATTCCTTTTTACTTCATTTGGATTGTTTTACCAGACCCTGGGTTATTTAGCTTACAGTGCTTTTGCTATATGGTGAAGTTATTAATACAAAAAGCAATTCAATGACACTGAGAAATGACATGCAAAAAAGTAACGTAGTTATACTGAAGAGGTCTAGCCAAAACAGTCTTAAATCCATGAACTTCAGTCAATCTCTTCTCACATGTCATACTACTAAAACACACAGATGTAACTGAGCTATGAGTTTGAAATCAGAAGTAATTGTAAAGACAAGGATAGTATCACACAGTTTTGCAAGCTTGCAAACTTGATTTCCCACCCTACTCCCCAAAAAAGAGAAAAAGCAAAGGAATTTCACTGCAAATCTCAATTCACTTATCAATTTGGCTATCCAGCTGAAGCTTAGTTTGCTGGTAGAACTGCAACAATCACAGTTATTTCTTATAATTTGACAGAATATGAGGGTAGTATTTTGTGTGGCTGGTGTGCACTGTTCTTACAGGGCATGTGTTACTAACTTCCCAGTCATTGTAACCAATGATTTGAAGCTTTTATGAGAACTCCCACTGCAAAAGCACATTCCTGAAAGTAAAAAGTGAGTAGTTGTGAATCGAGAGTCATCAGTGGGACTGAAACATGTTGCTCACTCAACTTCTCTCTGGTCTCTGTGCAACGGGGAGAGAACCTGGAGGCACAGACAGCTTTAAATACCTTTACAACTCAAAATTTTTGAGAGTGAGGACTGAGTATCAGAGCTGAAAGCTGGGCATGGGATCCATGCTAGAAGAACCACTTAGAAGAACCACAGTTACTGAAGAAGCAACAGAAGCAACCACTCTTTCTTCCTTTGGAAATGTGATGGAATGGACCCAGAACATATAAACTGCTTCTGTCTTTCCCCCAGCCACTGCACCCTCTCTGGAGAAAGGAAAGGCACAGTCTTTAGCCAAAGTTGACTGTCATATGCCAATTCTGATCTTATCTGCTGTAGGATCCATGGTGAGGGAACAATTTTTGTCAAAGCTTGATGCACTGTTCCATGTTGCTGCTTTACAGATCTCTGATGGTGTTTCTTGAAACAGGATAAAGACAGGGGTAGGGAGCCCTAACAGCTGAAAAAAGAGATTTTTTTTTCCACTTAATAACCATCAACTAATAGGAATGAAAAAACCCTCTTGTTTTCTGAAGTGCTGGATGCAGTTACTGAGACAGGGTGTAGTGCTACGCAGGAAAAGGAGAAGAACTCTGGAGGTCTCCAAGGTGTGCTGCAGGATCCTTTTTTCAAAGGTGGGAAAAATATAAACTCCAATAATAGGTGACAATTGGTCTTTTCCAGTGGTAGGTAGCATTAATTCTGACTATGTGCCAGTAAGTAGTGACAAACAGGAATGACAACTGCTTCAGTAGTTTGTCTTCAGCTATAGATATGAGCACCAAAGGGATGATCTGCAGAGGTTCTCTCTTCTCAGGCTGCATTTTGTCACCAGACTTGAGCGATGCAAGAGACTTTCCTGTTATGTCAGAGTTTTTATATTCCAGCTGCATCCTCTGCTGTAATATTTGAAAATCTCCCTCACGACCACAGTCTTTGGTAATAGAGGAGTCTGCATCAGAACTGTGATTTATGGTGCATCTCATGACAGCACAACTCCCAGCAGTACAACTGCCAGATCTTTCCTCGATACCATTTTTCAGTGCTTTTTCTGAGGTTTCTGCTTGTCCTATAAAGTGGCAGGAGAAGTTGGTTTATACAGACTCCTATCCTCAAGATCTAAATATAGCGTTTCAGCTACCCATTTGGTGAAAAGCTATGTCAAAATAATGAAAGTGATATTCAGTGTCTTAGGCTCTCATAAACAGGGGAAGAACCTCTTGCAACCTTCTTTTTTTTTTTTTTTTTTTTTTTTTTTCATGTATATAAACTGTAAGATAAGCAGGGTTGAAGTTTCCCACACGCAAGTCTTCAGTCAGGCATGACTGAACACATTCAGTCCAGACAGGACCATGCTGTCCATGGTTGGATAATGTCAAGAACTGTAGTGTAAGAATTGTATTTTGTAAGGTGCAACATGTAAGAGTTTTATGAAGAATATGATGGCAAATAGGAAACTGGACACATGCTAATTTATATGTTGTTTCTACAGTCTTTAAGTAGCATCATGACATTTTCATATTTTTACAGGTATATAAAAAGGCACATGGTACTTCCGTCCCACTAACAGCCACAACTATTATAAAAGCAGAAATAATCCAGAAGTGGTGCATAGCTGTTCAATGCACTATTGTGATGTTTGCACTGGTGTGCTCAGACTTGTCATATGCCAGCCTGAAGACTCAGTCTCCCAGACCACATACTCTGTGATGGAAAAATGGGTAGTTTCAGCTTATGAAGATACCTGCAAGATCTGCATTGCTGATTTCACTGCACCGATGTGGATACAAATTCACAAGTTTAAAATACAGTAAAAAATGCAGTATTATTTTCTTAATGCAATAAAAAGAAAGACAACGACACAACAAACACTTGGAAATGAATGCCAGGAGTTCCAGAACAAGAAATCTTGGCTTAGTCTAGGGAGGCTGAGATAACTCTGTCTCTGGAGAAAATGTTAAGTCAAGCAATGTAGCTGCTAGCAATGTATGAAGCCCCACTCCAGTACCTGCTTCTGAACACTCAGGCAGCATCCCTGGGAACTCCATTCCTGCTCTGCCACGCTTCAGTGAGCAGTTGACTCTTGCTGTTCAAAAGCAGAGGGAAAATATAAAAGAAGAGGGAAAATAGAAAGAAGGGAGAGAATGAGCTAGATGGACAGACAGATATTGTATGGTTAGTATCTAATTTTTGCTGTTAATATTGTATATGTAGCATCACAGTAAAACCATCAGAGAGAAAGATAGGTTAAGGAAATAATTTTCTTTTTTAAAACATGGCAAGAGAAGGGAAAGGAGTACAAGGAGCAAGACATGGGAAGCTCCCAAAAGCCACAACTCCTTACAGAGAAGTGAGAATTATACCTGCAGACCAAATGATAGGAGTCATCATGAGTATGTGTGCACATCTGCATTCTATGCATTATCTAAACATCAGCACATGATAGTACTGAGGAGGTACTTTTTATTAGGAAATATTATGAAGGTTTTAAAAAGAGTACTATGATCAAATCGTCATCTTTTGTGGTTGCACAACATTAAGAACATAATAAAAAAAAATCTTCTCCTTTTCCCCTTCCTCAGTTTTCAAGGTAATACTGGTTTAAAAAAAGCCAAAACATGTAGTTCCCCACAGCAGTTTTTTGCAAAGCTGATGACAGCTTTGAAAATTATGTCACTCGATGGATTATGTGACAAAGATATCACTGACAGAAGCCATCCCCATATTTCCCAGTGACTTGATTCATGGCTTAACATTCAGCTTTCAGGGCTTGTAAATACTAATTCTGAACACATTTACAAGCACTTTTTCAGTAACAAGGTGCTAGCCTTTGCCCTCACAAACACAGTCTGATAGCAAGAAAGGACAGCTCAGCCTGACAGGTAGTCATCCTCATCTGATATTGGGTAACCTGCTTTTTCTGCTACAAGCAGCAGGGCTCCTTTTTCTAAAATTTAACTCAAGACAGTAAGGAAAATGGTTCAGTGCCTCACAAATTCCAGCTAATAGGGATCATTACCTGTCACTACCATTGCCACCTTCCTGCATGGTAGAAGATGAGGAAAGGGCATGAGAAAAGATTACAGTGTATTTCGGTTTCTTAAGTTCAAGTAAACTGAGCATCTGCAGCTATTGTAGCAGATGATGGTGGTTGGTCATGTTCTGAATGTGAAGGGACCTGCAAGGAAATTTTAGCAGAAGTATAGGCAATTGATTCTCAACAACCAAAAGAAAACAGATTCATCAGAAGGTGTTTCTGTTGGTGGAAGAGAGGATACAGTGTGCAGACTGTGATGCATCTATCAGTTCAGCTAGAAGAAGAACAAATTAAAAGAAACTTCAGAGCAGAAGTCCCATGGTAGTATATACATTAAGCTTATCTTCCCTGTTCTGAAGAAACACACCATGCCATAAACAATGTTATCACATGCACTTATAGCTCCTGTTTTTTTTTAAAGGCATATAATGGGTTTTGTCTTAAAAATATACTTTAGGTGATAAAAGTTTATTATTGGTTATTATTTTCTACAGAGAAGAAGGATAGTAAATATACCATGCATCATAAACCTGTGAAGGGAAGAGGGCAATGAGAACTTTGATATTGTTCTTCTATTTTTTAGCTGTGAAATCAATATAAGTTACCATCTTCAGTCAAACTGTTTTCTTCATCGGTTCTCCATTTTTCCCAGAGGTTTCCTGACAACTCCCCACAATGGCAAGAGGCCAACATTTCTAATCCATCAAAACATCCTCATTTCAGTCCCAGCCAAGAGGACGTAAAATTTTTGAACTACAAACTGACAAGAGCTTTGGAGAAGAGCATGGAGACAGTCACAGATAAATTGGGACTACAGCTGTGGCTCTACATTCTGCGTAAATTTGTAAGTCAAAGGAATCTTTGTGTAACACATCAGCCTGGCACAAAATTCAAGAGCAGTTCAAAATATGTATATGCCAGGTGGAACCTGAAAAAACATTTCTCTAAGTCCCATAGGCTCTGTGTATGTATTAGCTGCAATGCGTTATCTGATGCCCACAGTGAAACACAGGCAGTGCAGTGAACTTGCTACCTGAACTTACATTAGACCATCCAAGTAAAGTCAAAATGTCTCACAATTAAAATCACAAATAAAATCACAAATACTGATTTTTAAATTGTTCTTTAATGAAATATTTATTTTATGAGCAACAAGTCTGTTACACAATGTTAATGTTGAATGTTTGATGAGACTCCTGTTAAGTGTCATTTTCTTTTGTTCGTAAATGGTGTTTAATTTGAGCTCAAGCCACATAGGCGGAGATTTGGTGACCTGAAAGAGACAGAAAGTGATTTGTTAATTTTATAGTGATTTGTAACATGGTCATGTAAGACTGTGAGATATTATTAAACTTTTCAAGTTGATTTTGGTTTTGATTTTTCTAATTGAGCACTGTAGCTGGAAAAAACAGTCAATAGCTGAGCAGGACAGTGAGAATTTTGAGTTTTCTAACTAAAAGCCCACCTGAAAAGATCAATGAGAACAGACAAAATAGAAGCAGGAATTAAAGGAAAAAAAAGATACAAAAATTGAAGTGGAGCAAAGGTTGCTGGGGAAGCACAACCTGAAAATTATATTAAAAGAGAAAGGAAACAACGGAAATGAGAATGGGAGAAGAAAAACATTACAGTAAAAGCTAAACTGAAAGGAGGTGGGGAAAAAGAAAATACCATTTTTTTTTTCAAAGTATGGAGAGAGACAAGATTATCTGAAAGAAAACACAGATTTGCCTCACTGAAACCCTTTTTTTGTTAACTTTCTTTTATTACCTCATAGTCTAAATTTGTAGATACAGCTAGAACAGAATACTGTTTCTGTCTTTTTAGCCTGCTGCTCTTACTCCTGAGATTTGCTCTTCATAGATCCTTGACAAAGTGCTGAAAAAAACCCACAGCCCTGTTCTTCAGAGACACAGAGGTAAGGACCACTGAACTGTTTCAGAGAACTACCTTGTGCAGTGATTACAAAGGAGTCAAAATATTAGATATATAAAATGCAGTACCTTGTCTGAAGCTGCTGCAACCTCGGGTAGTACGCTGCAGGTGCCATTCAGACTCTCCTAATTGCTTGGCTTTCCAAATGTTCTTCACTGTCATTCCTCTTCTTCAGATTTTCACTTTCATGCTAATTAATGTTCTGTGCTGCACTTTTACATAAATTCAAAGGCTGGACTCCAGGCTTTGATGGCACAACAGTGCATAACACAGCAGATGTAGTGTGAGTATCATCATATCCTAAAGACATCCTTGAAAGCTAGCATGGATGGCCTGACACAGAGTCAGCATGTTGCTGGTGTCCCCAGTGAGCTGAGGAAAACAAAGAGCCCATTTTGTATCCTTTGAGCAAGATCTCTGCTGAGGGTGTGGATAAAGGTTAACAGGAATTTGGAAAGTGGGGAGTGATTCCTCACTAATTTCTTGCTTGCCCCGGGGGAGCATTTGCAGGAGAGCACATGCAGGAGAGCATGATGATCAGTACTGTATTAAGGTAGGAAAATGTTCAATAGAGATATAACCCTGTGCAATATTGATGAAGACCAACAAATATTTTACAAGAGAATGAACAAAGAGGTGCAGCGGTAGGCAGTGCACTCATACATGGAGAAAAGTGTTCTACATACATCAGCCCTGCTGAGAAAGTAACATGGACAGACTCTACAAACTGTTACCGAATTTCCTAGAACAACTGACTAACCAGTCAGTTAACCAAAATAAACTAACCAGTCTTGGAAACCTATTTCCTGCAGAAGAGGGATGCTAGGGACCACCACATATGTTCAGCCATTTTCATGCTTCAGAAACAATGCTATTTAATACAACATGGATTTATTCACTTACTTCTGAAAGGAAAACAAAATTAAAAAGAAATGTAAATGCTTCTCGATCCTTTCCTCTGTGAAGAAACATGGTCTCCACAAATAATTTTCACACAGCATTATATTCATTAAGACCAAATATTTATTCAGCTGTGTTTCTTAAGATGGCTAAAACTTTGGAATCAGTCAAAGCAGGGTGACACATTCCTAAGGTACAATACTCAGTCAAGCCCAAAAAATCATTGGTCAGTCACAGCTGACTTTTAGATATACTGTGGAAGCATAATCTTACCTGTCATGGTGTCTTTCCTAGAAGTGTGTTCTCCCTTACTTCCATGGTAAGTGGCGTTGGTTCCAGTTGATTCATAGTCTGTTTTTCTCTCCTTTAGGCTGATCATTTCCCGAGGTGAGGCTGGGGCACTTGCTAGATGACAAAAATGGATTTATTTTTTTCTCATCTGAATGACTGAATGTAGTGTTCAACTCTAGAGTAAACATTTTAGTAAAGTTTGTTGCTGAAAAGATGACTAATTTCCAACCGTGTGGAAAAACCTTCATAGGATGGTTTTCTCCCTCCTCTGTTGAAAATAAATAAACCCATTATGTTATTCTTATGGGGATGTGAATAAAAGAAAGGTGTTATTAATGGAAAACATACAGCGAAGACTGTCTAACACTCACAGGTAACTCACACAATTTCTCTCTCTCTCTAAATATCTATGTATGAACAATTGCCATTGAAGGTATCATTAAAACTAAGCCCTTCATCATAGTATGGATAAAAGGAGGAAAGTATGAGGTGACCTGGAAAACTGCTTTTGTACTTTATTCCAATGCACTGGAAACTGTGAAGGTGATCACTGCCACTGATTATGAAGACTTAGAGCTTGCGGTGCTTAGGAAAAGGAGAAAAGCAGAGCTAAAAATAATTGCCTTCAACTAAACTGACTTCAAGTAATTTAGGTGTTGATAGATACAATGCACTTTCCCTGCTGTGCAGGACAGAGGAAGATGTACAAGGTGATTAGCAGAGCACTCCAGAACCTTGTGGAAGCACAGATGCACAAAAAGTGGTGGTGCTTACATCTACTCCGTCCCCTGCCTTCTCCCAGATATTCGACATGTCAAAAGAACCTCAAAAACATAACTGTCCTGGCTTAAAAAAAGGGAAAAATAATTTTTAAAGAATGTAAGGTAATCTCACTTGTGAAGCTTGACCATAAGTTCTGTGTTTCAGCATCTCACAACTCTGTTGCATATTTTTAACTATTAAGTCAGGAAGCACTTGTGCTTAACTGAAGAGTGTGCAAGCATAAGTGATGACAAATTCTGCTTAGATTGGTTCTGCTGGTCCAGGTCTCTGAATTTACAGAGTAAATGTGGGACAGGTGTTTTTTCTTATAAAGTCATTAGAATCGGGGATTGCTTCAACAACTGCTTGTTAAAAGTAATGTAATTCTAAAGCTCATAATCCAGCAGATGTAAGGAAATATTACAATAAATTATCAAATCAGTAAATGGCAACTTAAGTCTGATAGGGAAGAAAATGGAATGCAAATTTTGGAAAAGTTGCTAACACAGGGATGCTTTTTTTTTTCATACTCTGGAAATGCTTCTAAACACTCTGGTGTTTTGATCAAAATTGACTGACAAACACAAAACCTCCTTGCTCTCTCCCCTGTGGGAATTATCTCTCTCCTCCGATGTGAGAAAACCGCTTTCTGGCAAGTGTTAAAATCCAGAAGTGCCCTCTTTCAGAGTTTTTACTGGAAGTGAAGACATAAATTCATTAGTTGACATTAGACTGACAAGTGATACCAAGTTTCTCTACTCTTAAAGGACACAGAAAAGAAGACACATCTCTATGCTAGTTAAAGCATCATGTCCCAGGGATGGATGGGACACTGTGAGTTTATTTACTTTAAGTCTTTACCCCAAGGTAAGATACAGTAAACCAAAACAACTCTTGACAGATTTTAATCTAAAACTAAAGATCCCTGACAGAGACCACAGAACTGCTCCAAGCAGTCTGTTCCAGTGCCTTTTTCCCTTGCTGCTAAGGAATGTTCCCTGATGTCTCCCCTGACTACTTGCTGCTTATTATTTCCATTTGTCTGCTACTGAAGTAGAGAAAGTTCATGCTGTTCCTCCTCACAGCTTGCTGTTACGTGCCTGAATACTCAGTGTGTTCCTCTTCCCAGTGCCCCCATCTTGTATCTCTCTGATGTGAGTTAAACAGTGGCAGTCGGTTCCCTGTGTCCTCATATCCTGATTTCTTCATCTCCTGATTCATGCTTGCAACTGACAAAAACTCCTAAATGATTTCCAGAGAACCTTATTTATAGCCACACATTTTCCTTATCATTTGTATAGGTTTGGATCTTCTTTTTTTCCCTTCAAACAGTATCTCAAATTTCTCAGGATCACTCTGAATCCCAACAAGGCACATGAGCCTTTCCCAGGTTTATGTCACTGACAAAGTTAACATGAATCCTTGGGATATTATCTGGATCACTGATGAAGCCCCTGGGGAATACTGGACCAAATCTTTAAGCAAAGCATGCTTCCATTTTGGCAATAAGCAATACCAATTCTTGCAAATGGTTTTCAGTCTATTTTGTATTTATCATAGATGACATTTTTAGGACTGCTTGCTAGCTTGCCTAGAAAAATCTTGTGTGAAATAGTCTTACTGATTACAGCAGATTTTATTCACTGACATTGCCTTCTAGGAAGCAATTTAAGTATGTTGTAGAAGCAATTCAGGTGGATTTTATTAGAAAAAATCCTATGAAACCAATGTTAGGATTTAATATGGATACTACTGGACAGACACTAAATGATACTGTTATGTAGAAACAGACATCTTATGTTATCACTATCTTTCAGGTGTTCAGATTGTCCTTATTTGTTCCATCAATTTTCTAGAATGTTCTTCCTTCAGAAACAGCCACTATATTTCTCTTTTCCAGTTTTATGATAATTGACAATGGCAGTTCTTTAACTATGGTCTTTAAGAAAGAGACTCACAGATGTGAGGAGACAGTTCTTGCAAGAGACAAAACTAAGATTTCAGGCTCAGACATTGCAAGTGCCTTGCACTTACAGTTGAAATGAGATTTTGGAGGAAAAAAAAAAGGAACAAGAGCCCTTTATGGACTTATGAAGTGACAGATTTTGAAAACTGAATAGCAGCTCTCACTGTATTTCTGGCTACATTTTCAAATGTCCTCAGTGATTGTTCTGTAGGACTAAGATTCAGCTTCTAGGTAATTAACAAAACAATTTTCTTAAAAGCAAAACTATGGCCCAATGCTGATGGCAATAATCCTAAATTCTTGGTATACCTATGGAATGACAGGAAACAGGTAGTAAAAAGCACAAAGGCTGACTGATCTACTCTGTTTATCTTAGAAGACTTTCAGTGGAAATGGTTTTATCTAACCAAGGTATGCTCTACCTCGGAATAAAGTGAGGAGAAAATGCAAAGATTTCTGAATAGAAAAGTTAAATAACACAGTAGTGTAAATTGAGATATGTACATTAATTCACTGTATAGATCATACAGAATTCATGATAGTTGTGTAAACAAGACATCTAAGTTACAGTAAGTCCTGTAGTAAATATTTTTTAAAACTTGCATATACATGTGTATATACATTATACACACATACACATATTATCAGAATAAAAGCTGAAAAAAAATCTCATGGATGTTTCAACTTCTGCTAAGTGTGCAGAGTGATCTTAAAAAAAACAGTGGTCTTATGACTAGCAAAGTGAGCAACAGAATTTCCTCACACTACAAATGGTCAGCATTGCCTTGAGATCTTCTCAGATAATCAAAATCAGGGAAACACTCCATGAGAATAAGTATCAAAAAGTTACGGAATATTCTTTCTGATGTGAAACTTTAAAGGTGTTAATTAAAAAAAAAAAAATAAAATCATTCCTGCTTCAAACAGATAATTCGGGTAGTAGTAAAGAATGTATTTTGTGCCTTTCCACCACTGTTAACAACAAATCCAGGTGCCAGGAACATGGCTTTAAGAAGGAAAATGCCAGTGATGTGTTACCTCTGTCCCTGCTTCACCCCCGAGAGCCTGTCCTTACCTGAGCGGTTGTTGGGAGACATGCGCACCGGAGAGATGGAGGGCGTGCGGGATGAGGAGTAGGGTCTTTGCCGATCCCTTTCTATTGTTGAAGATGAGGCTACAAAGTGATACTGTGACCATCCATCCTGCAACATCCAACATTATTAAAGCAGTCAGTGACAACGCCATGCCCTTCCTCATTTTAAGTGCAGAGCATTTTTCCCCAGTGTATCCACTACGCATACACAGGTAGGCTGACATCTTTTTCTTGCCCCTGAGTGGCAAATATCCTTAGCAGTGCAGGATACACCATGCTGACTGTGCTGACATACCAGAAGAAAAATTAAAATGCAAAAATTTCTGTAAAGGACCACATTTCAGAAAGATTCAAATTACAAACATGAGAAAATTTTTTAGGTTATTTGCTTAAAAGTCCTGTCGTTTTCCAGGCCTCTAGTTTTACACTGCAAACGGCATTCTGTCTATGAAACCATTTCAAATTTTAAGGCTGCTTATTTTCATAGTGAAAAACAATTTTTTATTTCAAATAATTTTTATCTTATCAGTAAATTTTGGAGTAAGCGAATGGGGAAGATCCAGTTTTGGGTATCTGTATTCTAATTAAAGTAACTGCCCATTTGTTCACACGTGGAGGAAAAAGAATCATTGCATTTTCCTCAATGCATTTTTCTCCATAATGTAAAGAATTACACACAAGAAAATATTCTTTTGTTCTAAAACTGTGGTAACGGTCATGTATTTAAAAAAAAAAGAAGAAACAAAGTAATACAAACACTAGGAGCAGCTAGTTCAGAAATAAAAAAAGAGAGTTTAAATCATTCATGTTTTGTTAATGTATCATAACACAATGTAGTAATTCAAAGTAATGTACTTTAAAATTTTAAAGGGATATTAAAAACAGTTTGAAAGTATCATGAGACAATAAATAGGCTTTTGCTAGTGCTTTTATCAAATGAAAGCATTTCAAATGCCTTAATTTACTGACAGATTTTAATGTTCTTTGTCATTGGTTAATGTTAAACCTAAATCAGTAACTGTTTTCCCAGTCTTGTACTGAAGGCATAAGAAGCCTTTTAAAAGTACCTACTTTCTGTTCTACTTCAGACACCCAACCCTGCATCCCACCCCTTCCACCCTCTGCCTTTGCCCCAGGCATTTTTGAGTTTGTTCCCTCCCTCCACACTAACCATGGGCACCTGGAACTGGAAGAGAAAATGGCCTTCCACTAAATTTCTAAGAAAGCAAATTCAGGAAGAGTGTGACACCTTTTTAAAACAAAGCAAAACAAAAGGTAGAAAAATGTATTTATACCCAATGAAGAAGGAAATGTTATAAGTAAATTAGGACAGAGCGATGTGACACCTAACTACAGATTCTGAATGTCTGTACTCTGCACAACACATTTGTAGAAGCCTTTGTGTATCTCTGTCTTAATTTCAAAGGAAAAAAACCAACCAAATAAAAAGCAGCCTAGGCCACAGCTTTCATAGTGAAGTCATGACTATCCCTAGAGTTGAAAACGAGTCTCTGTCCACAGAGTTTATGTACAGGACACTTCCCTGAACTGCACACATTTCACAACAGTCACATAAGAAAATACAAGGAAGAAAAGCAATTAATTCATTAAAAAGAGCAACTTAAAGAAGAAATAGTGAATCTGTAATAACGCTTGAAGGAAATTTTTTAATCCAATTTTTCGTTTATAACAAGCAGCTTCTACACAAGCTGTGTCCTCCAACCTACAGGAAGGATCAATGAGAGTGCAAACAAAACCATCTGTAAAGACCTAACTACTTATTGGGAAACTGAATTGGAAATACATAGAAACTTTTACATATATATGCATATTATATATATACAGATATATAAATTATATGTATATATACGTACATACGTGTATATACGTATATAAGTTATATATATAATAAATATATATAATATAAATAATAGTTTATAATTATAATTAATAGCTTAAGTCCAATAACCTTATCCAAGCATCAAGAGTGTAAATAAAAAACTTAGCATTATTTTTCCATCTCCTGTTAATAATTTGCCCAATGATTTCTCTACCATAAAAGTGAAGCAGCAAACATGTAAGAGGCCCATGCCATTATCCTGCTGAAGAAGAATGGTTCCCTTCTTCCTTCTTTAGGAAGGAAGTTCTTACCAGAAAGGTGACTCTCTAGAACTCACTCTGTTATAGTTTTCTGGTAATTAATTTTCTTTTAAACAGGCAGCTGAAGGGAAGATACAAAAGGGTAGGGTCTAGATCTGATAAAGGGAGAAGGAACAGACTATTTATTAATGTCTGCCTGGAAAAGGAGGAGGCATCAGCCATGCTTCCATAGTGTCAGTCAGAAATGCTCCCAACTTTGTGGATCTGGATGCATTCATGGCCAAGTACACTTTCCTTTTGAACTCTTGCTTTCCTCAAATAAAACCTTGGCATGAAGGTCTGAAGGACACGAACCTCTCCCTAAACCCTTCTTCCTGTTGTTTATTCCATAATACCTGGAACCCTGTTATCTGCATGGTCCCACAGACTCTAGAGAAGTAGCGTGTGATATCAGTTTTATTTGGCAGGGTAACAGGTACTTTGTCAGCATTGCTGCCTCAGAAACAGCGCTGCAAGATGCCTCAGCAGTGAGCAAGCAGAATCTAGCTGTAGCTGGGATGCTGGCAGTAGCATTCTTCTGTGTGGCAAATACTTTTCCTTCTTGATCTCCCTGTGATTTCTTTTTTACTGTAGTGCCTAACAGTGAAGTCTTCAAATAAAATCTGCTACAAACTTTCAAGTTTCCAAGACCAATCAGCTCAATGAAACAAGTCAGGGAAAACCATAAACTCTAACACAAGTGCTGTGGCATTAATTTTGACTAAACAAGGCATATTGGTATCACTGTACAACAATCTTCATGGTGTTTTTCAACAGCATTATGGGCAGCTCCCAGATGTCAAAGTGCTTCAAAACCCTAATGCTTTTAAGTCATTTATGTTTAGCTCTCCTCTGCCGCAAGGAACAAGCTTCTTTCCTTGTAAAGGTAAACTGTTTGTAACAAATTCATTAAAACTATCCCCATAAACAATTCCAAAAGCTATTAGTGTTAAATATGGAAACTAATTTTTAAGAGCCTAAAGGGAGTATTTTCAATTTAATGCTGAGATAAATACCACCTGACGTGATGGCTGCTTTCATTACTTTTTTTCAGCTCTAGTGCCTGTAAATGAAATTTAATTAAATTGATTTGGGTACTTAAAGGTACAGCACATAGCAGTGTCCTGCAGAGAAGAGAGCTAACTCAAAACAAAGTGTGTGCAACTGCATTTCAGAAACCAATTTACCAGCCACAAACATGATCTAGGAGAGGAAGAGTAAGACAAGAAGACCTGACAAATTGGAAAGAAATTCAATGCAATTCTGTTACAGACTACATGCATTCGTTAACTGGCAGCAATTAATTAATAGGTGGCAACTGCACAGTTTGAGAGGACACAGAACACCTCCAGTACAGAAATATTATTACATGCCCTTATTATCTCTCACAAAATATCTTCTACTGTGAGATTTCTCTATACTTTGACTACAATGAACACACTTATTCTCCCTCAATTATACTCTATAAAGTTCAAATGTTAAAGATTGTTTGGCAGTGACATGATTCTAAACATACATTCTTGGGAAAACTGTGGTGACTAGATTTGGGGCAGATTTCTTTCACTTGAGAAAACAAAAGTGATACTGTAATTTCACTGATCACCTTTTACTGGACTTATGGAGTGAGGTCCTACATCCCCTTGTTAATCTTAAGAGTCATTTTGAAAAGAAGTATTTTTCTTCAGAAAACTGGGAAATTATTATTTTGACAGGGTGACTGAACTAGGTGCCGGCATCAACTGCATAAATGTCTTATGAAAATATACCTTTGGTTTTCTACATTCATGGTTAAAATGTAGAGGAAAAGATAAAGCAGTTTTCTATGGCATTTGCAAGAATCTGAAATTTTCAGAACTCTCTGAAAGTGGTGGCCTTGGCTTGAGATGATCTGTGGAGATAGGTGATATCAGACACATCATTTTCTCACTTGTAGTACAATGACACTATGAGGACTGAATGATATTAAGTGCTGACAGGATCTGACACCATGTGGATATAAAGGGACACCAGAGCTCCTCGCTGAAGAACTCACAGAAGAGAGAAGAACGAAAGGAGACAGATACAATGAAGTAGCCAAGAAATGTGTGGTGAAGTTGGAAAGGAGCACTGACATAGCCATCCTCAGTGCACTGCCCAGCCAGGATGACATCCTGGCATCCAGTCAGAAAGAAATCCCACATCAGCTCATGTGCTAATAGCCACATAGCAAAAATAAAAACAAACCCTCCTGAGTAGGCTGATCAGCTGCTCAGAAGACACTGACTTAAAAAGCACTGAGTGGTTTAGAAAAACTGTACTAGAGCATGAATTCACTGTACTTCACATGAATTATTGTGAATGCTGAAGAACACAGCCTGACCGGACTCCTGACCACTGAATTCCTAACTCTGTCAGAAAGAGAGACTTCTCAGAACCAGAGAAATCCTACTAGAGACAAGGAACGAAAATGATGTAACAAATCCAATAATAAAACATCTGAAACCAAAGAAACTATAGAGAATGTCATGTCCTGCTTGCTCCAGGTTTACATACTCTCCAGCATGCTACTTGTTGCTTTAGGCCTGATCCTCTTGTGACTTAATATGTCTTTTTCCAAATGACTTGAAGCATACAGGACCTTTGTCATCCTACTTGCTTATCTGTAAGCAACATCTTACTGGTTTTAGGATTTAACTATAATAATAACAACTGCTCTTGTGATGGCAATAAGCTGTAGAAATGTGAAGTCTCAATGGGCAACCAGTTGCAGGAACTAGGAGGTAGATCCTCCATGGCCGCAGAAGAAGGCGATACAGCTACCAGTCAAAGGGCCTGTAAATAAGTATTATAAGATCTACTCACTTTCTAACTCAGCCAGACACTGCTCTGAGTTACTGGTGCTTCATCCTTTGCAAGCTGAAGCACTGCTGTCAGGTTAAATGAAACATCCTGACTGGGGTGCTGCAGTGTGACACTATCTGGAGTAAAAGATAAATCTGATGTGGAAGTCAAGGCTCATCAGAATTACACAGGTCTGGACAACTCTTCACTGGGAATTGGTTGTCATAACACTAATAAGACACAACAGAAATTACAGCTGGATCAAATTATCTACATACATCAACATATGAAAGTTATGTGTGTGACTTGACAGCAACGGGAACTCAAAAATGGTAGCGAGCGAGATATGTATCTGATGGAGCTCTTAAATGGGATTTTTAAAATAATGTGGTTTAAATGCTCACCAACCACCACACTGACCATTAGGCTTTACAACTTGGGATGATATTATTTTCTTTCAATACAAGAGTAATAATAATAGATTCCCAGTGCATCTCAAGAGTGACAAGGAATCTGACTTCTCTCCCTCTGCCAGCCCCCACCAACACACATGAGTATTCAGTTTTCTAAAGGCACTGCTCCCTGTGTGCCCCCAAAGTATCTGACAGGGAAATGTTACCTACTGAAGAAGATATAAAGAGATGGCTGTTCTTTAAAAGAGCTCCTGCCTTTGTACTGAAGTGTGTTTACTTTGAAAGAGTGATTTCAACTAAACTCTTACAACTTCAACAACTCTAGGAACATTCTTGAAAAACAAACAAAAAAAGCTTTAAATAAACCATGTAATTTAAAAACACAGGTGCTCTTTAATTTTGCCAGATCCTGTTATCAGTAAATGGTTCCTGAAAGGATTGTCCTTTCTGGATTTGGCTGCATTGTTTCCAGGAGAACTCAAAGCCAGTTGAGAATTCTTGTGCACTGATCTGCTTTACGATGTATTCTGAATAAATCTACTTTACTGTTGGCTTTCTTACTGTCATAAGCTAACATACAAACAATTATAACCATAATATTGACAATTTTATTCCTAGGATTTTGTCTTTTGCTTATAAAGACTGACCTGAAGTTACGTTGTGAACAGTGGAGTAAGGATCAACCCTGAAAGATCCTGGCATTCTCCCAGCTTACACACCAGTGGTTGACATTTGGGTTAAATCCTTCAAAAAGATTCTGCATTAAGACTGCAAGTGGAAATCTGGAGTAATTTTGGTGGCTTCAAAAGACAAAGGGCTGATGACTCCAATTGCCCTGTTTGCCTTCCTCACCCAAAGAGTTATGAGACAGGCCTTCAAAATCAACAGATACAAAGTGAAGACATGGATCAATAAACCTCAGAATTTGAGGATTTCAGTATTTACGCTCAGTGTTATTTCCACAGCTTATGAAAGCCAGAAAATTACTTAAAACAGAAAAAATATTGAAGTTTGGGGATTTAAAAATATTACAATAATCTGGATAAAAGTGCAGAACTTGCTCATAGTATGACCACTAAGCTGAAGTGGTTAAAGCAACATACAGTTTGCTTACCATGCCTTCTGGTAATGATGCCAGCTACTTACTGGTTGCAGGTTTTGTTGGGAGTACGATGTGGGAGCCTGTGATGAAGGCCACTCACTCCCCCCTTGCAGAGAAATAACCCAGGGGAGGGGACAGACACTGCTGAGAGCACCAGGAGAGCAGTGCTGTCACCTGAGCCATGGCAAAGGGATGTGCTGGCTGAGCCAGGCTTTAGTCCCCTTTCTTACAATAAGTGGTAGGCTTGACCTCAGCACCTCACTCCCTTTTACTTTGAATTTCAATGTACAAATGGCTTTTACTTATAAATGATTTTTTTTTTTTTTTTTTTTTTTTTTTTGCATCCCAGACACAGGAAAAGTTCAACTGCTTAAGAAGCTGGAAGAGAAATATGTATTTAGGGCAGCAGGAGGCTTAAAGAATGGCTCCTCATCAAACACATCAAAACTGTCTGGCACTGAATGAGGATTAATAAATTTTCTGTATGCTTTTTAAAGTGACATTTTCAGAATCAGTGGTTGAACTCATTCTTTTCAAAACAAGGTGTGTACCTTTCAGTTTCCATCTCAGCTTCTCTGAAAAGAAAGCCATTTTTCTCTTTTGTTAGCATTCCACTCCAAAGTAATTTGGAATATTTTTTCTCCCTGTTTTAATACTGTCATCAGAAGGTACTATATTCTGAGGTACTATATTCTTCTGGGAGTATCAACCCTTTTTTTTCTTTCAAAACACCACATATGGCCTGGGCCAGTTTTCTCTTTGCCAAATGCTTATTTTGTCTGCAGTGTTATAATGCTCTAATTCTGTATCTTCTACCATAATTTTATATCTCATCCCTTGACTTTTGATATGACAGGACACACAATAAGGGAGAGATATGTTAATTACTTACTAAATCAATCCAGGTGAGAAACTGCTAGGAAACTATCCCTGGTTGCTTTATATATATAGCTCAACTCTGGGACATTTCAGGAAGTCCCTGAGGCATTGCTTTACCTATCCATAATTAATTATTGATTTCCTGTTGTGTGCATTGAGAAGATGACAAGGCCTAATCTGATGTGTAAAATAGCTATAAGAAAAGGGAATTGTATGTGAGACAAAGCATGAAGGACAAGACTTCAGTTATGGCAGAGTTCATTATTCATTTTGCTGAAGTTATATGCAGTGAAATAATAAACCTTTCGAAACACTGCAATAAAATCAACGAAATTCATTTTTCAAAGCATCACTTTGCCTCTTTAACAGAACTAAAATTGTTTTAATATATTGTAGAGGAAGTGAAGACAGTATTTGGCTCCTTAGTTAGAATTTCTGTTCTCCTATTTTCTCCTACATAAATAAGGTATATAAGCTATAATTTAAATTACTAGAATTACAAAGGAACATCTTTGCTTGTATCTTGTATGTAGAAGAAAAATCTCCAAGAAAGCTTTTACAGTAGTTTTTCACTTGTATTGTCTTTTTATTCCTGTAATGCAATTCCAATTTCAACATATTTATGTGCTTGAAATGCAAACTCTTGGCCACAAAATTTTGGGGGCAGGACAAATACTACTTTATGCTCAGGGTCAGTTTCTTAAGCCTACTCTCCTTCCATAGACTAGAAACCGATCAACAGCTCTTACTCTTACTTTGAATGCATTAAATAATAAAACCAACAAACTACAACTCTTCTATTATACCTGTGAATGTAAAACATAAAAACATCATCATTAGAAGAAAATCTACACTGCTGTCCCTTGTGGTGAAGAACAAAGTAGCACTGCTGATACTGTGATCAAGAGCCATTAGGAGTTTATGCTTCCTGAAGAGCAGCACTGTGGTTGTAAACTGGGGATCATTTTATTGAAATGTGTAGCTACTTGACAAATGAGGAAACAGTGCCTGTTTGGAAAAATCACTAGATAAACTCATGCTGTCCAGGGTTTTAGGTCAAAAGTTCTTGCATAAATACACCTGAGTCTTAGAGATCCAGTGACTCTTGCTAAGTTGTATGAATTTGAAGTTCTTTGAAACATGTAGTTTACCAACACATTTAGACATCAGTAATGAGAAATGCATCTTCTTGCATATTCTTTTTTACTGAAATACCCTTAAGTGTTTTTGGTTCAGTAGATGAGAGCTTTAGGATTGATAACTCAAAAGGGAACACAGTATTGCACCAAAGCCTACAACTCCCATTTTAGAGAAACCACAACTTTCTCTAAAAGCAGATTTTGAACTTAAAAATAACAAAAATAGTTTAGAAACTACCAGTCAAACTTTTCATTTCTGCTTTCTAAAAAAAGAAGTTATAGCTCTTTTATCAAGACAAACTATTAGCTGGTAAATGAAGTAAACCAATTCAGAACAAAGACACTACAGAAGAGACTCCTTTTAAAATGCAAGGCTTCTTTCTCTAACTCTGAAATGGTAGACATATTTAGGACATTTTTCAATTCTGTTACCAGTTTTAGGAAGAAAAGGAGGAAGAAATGAGAAGGACTTCCCAGCAAATTACCCCCATCCATTATTAGATCACATAGAATATCAAAGAGCTGAAAGTAGGATAGTGATGCATCAGCTTAATATTTCATTGAACTTTGATTGAATTTACATGTACTGGCCACATCAAACAAACATTTTTAATCTCCTTATAGGACCCAGAAGAACGAGGATGATAATAGCAATGCACAGAAGCGTCAGCTAAAGATGCCTCGTGTTATCCATCAGACCATCACAGCTTGACTATTCACCTTTGAAAAGAAAATGTGGTTTGACTACCATAAAAAATATATTTAATTTCATTTTCATGCCCTCTGTGCTTCCTGCATATCTTGTTACTGCTAGTAAAAGTTCGCCTGATCTGATTAATTTGCAAACCTATAAGCAGCCATCCAATGTATCAGTTCAAGTCTACGGGGAGAAACTAAGTTTCTCACCCTTACTCTTTACTACAAATATGATTTTATCTGTGTCTGAGCCTAGATATACAATCACACAAGTTAATTAAAAATGATATTTAGTTAGAAGTAGTAAAGAACACATTCCCTGAACGAATTCTAGAGAAAAAGATTATCATTAATTAAAAGTGGTTTCTCTTAGCGTCTATCTTTAAAAGACTTTCAAAAGACTTTTGGATTCAGTATGGTACATCTGAATCCAGATAAACTTTGTCTGCCATTAATTAATGTTATTTAAATTTGTTTATAAAACTTTAATAGATTATTTAAGTGGACTAAAAATGTTTGCAATCCCCCAAAATATGCGTATAATTTTACTTTGTGTCTACTTTCGTATTCAAGTATTGAAATCTAATCCTATTCTGTGGAACTACTCATCTGAGAAGAAAAATAACCCTTCAGATTCAGGATGTTAACTTGTACCTCTACCCTAAAGATATTTCAGAAACTTCAGTTATACAATTATCTTCAGAAAGAAGGCTCTAAGTCAAAGATAGACTCCTGGTGTGCATTTCCAATTTTTTTTTTCTTCAAAGTTCAAAAGAGGGAGTTCTTTAGAGACAGTTTTTCATAGTTTACACAACTATGAAATTAAATGTCTCTCTTCTAAATCTGTACTTAGCAACCTTAAAATGGACTTGGGTTTTCAAGTGAAAAATACCCAGTGGTTCCCATATAAGTTAACTAGAGCTTACCAGGAGACTCACTATCAATGCTAAGGATGCTTTAGCACCACGTATATGTATGGCTTACCCTAAAGAACTGATCAGGCAAACTTTGATTATTTTCTTATTTTTTTAGCATCTCTTGAGTCTCCTAGCTTTAGGATGAGAATGGTGTCAGCTTCCACACACCTCTTGCCAATGATCTAGAAAAATTTCTGCTGTCTGGTTGCTGAAATATCACTTGCTGTAATGCTGAATGCTTAAAGCAAGCATTATCATGCCTTTAAATCCCTCATGGGAAAATCAACAGTCAAACAGAGCTGCATATACTTTCTAAGGTGACAGCTCAGACCATTAGGGTCTTTACTTTACTTTAAGTATTTACTTTAAGTATTCCCAAGCTCCCCTTGTTCAGACATACTTAAAAGGCTGTGCCTTCTAAGTCCATGTTGTCTCTTGAGTAAATTTTATATACAGGCACCTGTAATTCATGTATAATATGTGCACATATAAATATTTACCAGCAAAAAAGTTGCTATATCATCACACAGATGTCAAAGTATTTGCAAGGAATGGGGGATTAGTTTGGCCTTAGTTGAGCTTAATCATTATATCTGACTTGTAAAAATAAAATTCATTAAAAACTCCCCCACTGAAATAGTGTAAGGATGGGCAAGGCCTGGCTTCAGCTACACAGGACCGTTCTCATAAAAATACTCCCATCAGCACTGAATCTTCAGTTCAGCACAGACTCTATCTTAGAATACACCTAATATTTTAAACACAATAGCAATCATGCAAACTTATTTAGAAAGAAACATATAAAAACTGATATAACTGAAGTATGACTGAAGGAATGGTAAGTGATACTTCCTGTGTGGGTGGAAACTGTCAAGACTATCACAGTTTAATAACACAAATGCAAAATGATTAAAATAAATGAAATCTATTATACTGTAAACATGACAGAATTCAAAAGCATAAAACATCTGAAAATGTATTCCTCTAACAACTGATGCAGAAACATGGATGCTCCCTCATGTGTTGTCATTGTCACATAAGTATGAACATTAGTATTTTGGATTCCCAAAAGATTTTCTACACTTCTTAGGACATATAAAATAAAAAAAAAATTGTAAAAGCATAATTTCGATCCATTTTCTTTCTAGTATTCTCTGGTAGTGTTAACAAAGAGGGTTGGTTAGAAGTAACTAGGAAAAATAACACTTGATTTAATGGATAAGCAAGGAAAATCAGAACATGGTCTATCTGACTGCATAAGTGAAATGGTAATTACTTGTATTAAAATCAAGTAACTAAACATTTTGTACTATTTTATATGTAAAGACTTTTTTTTTTTTCTAAATTGTTATTCTTAAAACCAGCCAAATTATTTCGAATTATAATACAGTGAAGCCGAAGACACTTAACACATTCATGTTATAACAAATGCTGAGAACACCTCCCTCTCTCTTTATTTTTTATTTATTTCACACTCACTTTATGCAAAATTTTTTCCATGTGGGAAAACTTCTGCATACACCAAAGCTTTTACATGTATTGCCCAGCTCAATTTACTTGCACAATTTCCTCCTTAGGCTTAATAATTATGCTCACATGTATATTTCTGTTGTATAGACAAACAGGATATTATTTAAGCAGGCAACTGACAATGAAAAAGCCAGAAATTTTAACATTTACTTGACAAAATTTTGAATGATTCCTAAAAACCAATCTCTGAGTAGTCATATGCAATAAAAAGAGAAGGTGAACTCTAAGTTTATACTTTACAGTGATGCAGCTTAGTTCTGGCTGTGCTGAAAAAAATAGCATCAAGGTAAAAAAATAAATTAAAAATTCCAGACTAATGTATCATTTCTCACGGAAAAAGCTTTGCATCTCTGAGAACACATGTGCAAGAACTAATACTATTCTTTGCTATGCATTTTAAGAACTTAATTGACACTGGGACACAATTATTTTCCTATAGATACCCTGATTAATCTTGTATCCTCTTACAGGATTACACAGGTAATGCTCTTTTATTAGAGATGCCATAGGGCCAGAAAAGAAAGCAAAGGGCCTGATACATTTGATCTGCTGTTGCAACACAGTGCTTGTCAATAACTGCCTTTATGTTTGAATCACCCAGACAATCAAAAGAGGGATTTCAGAAATACTGGAAAGTTTATCAGGCAACAGAACAGATTGCTCTTGCCCATCTCTCTAGCACATGCTGACATCAGAGAACAAAACTCTGTGCACACCTTGCTCACATACATCTGAAATGAATGGGACTGCCCCCTAAGTGACATGAGATACTTTCCATCCAGAAGCTACAGGGTGCAGTAAATTACATTGTGTAGCTTGAAAATATATATCCTGCTACAGGTTTGTTACTTTTGATTCAAACATCTCCTGTAGAAGTCTTTTGGGTATAAATCTCAGGATGCATGAAACAGAATAATTCAACACTGGTCATCTGACAGGCAGAATACCTGGGCTGGGGAACTGATTCTAGTATCTTGGTTCTGGGAGAGAGTATGCTGAGTGTGCCATGACCCAGAGGGGTGGGAATGGTGAAAATTCTCTATTATCAGTCAGAATGAAGCTTGGGGCTACCCACTGTCATAAGTCAATCAATCACTCAATCAGTCAGTCATTTATTAATCAGGCACTTGCATAACTAATATAAAAACGAGCTCCAGACAATGCCTTCTCTATCGTAATCATCTAGTTCTATATCACACTAGGGTGCTAACCTTAATTTCATCCATTCTTTTTCTAAATGGGTGACATGTTAATCTGAACAAGGCCTCGCTAATTGTATAGATATTAATTAAACTCTGCTGGAACATCAGCACTGAAAAATACATATGCTCATGAACAATTTGAGTGCAGGAATAGTTCTTCAAGTCAAGCCCTCCTTTTTAGGAACTGTTACAATCTGGACTTGGAATTTTGATCCTCACTTTAGGGTTTATGTTATGCACAGACCTTTTCACTAGGTAAAGACAGCATCTTTTGGGGGCATGTCCAAAAGACAATCACCTTATCAGAAGAACATCTAAATGACATGTTCCTAGTCTGTATAACAGTACGATGTAATTAACATTTTAAAAGGGTGAGTAGGTATATTTTATTTAAGAAAGGACTTTAGATTCTAAAACTCCTTGACTACAGTTTTGAAGTTTACTGCTGGCAGTTTTTACAGAACATTTAGAAATAAAGGACATTCGCATAGAGTCATCATCTTATTATTCTGAAAGTCACATGAAAAGAAAGTCCTCTTCTAGATCTGGAGCAACTTTGCTGCTTCTAAGGCTTCGGGCAATTCTAAATATCTTTTCCAGCCAATGACAGACAAGGCCATCTTCAGAGTGACTACTCTAACTTTATTAAACGGCTGCTGTTATATTCCTTCTGTTATAAAAGGTACACTACATGTTGAAGGACAACCACCTTTAACAGCCTTCTTAGTTTCAAATAATTGGTTGCATTTTTATTCAATTGGTAGGTAAAAAGCACAAACACTTTTAGTCTTCCGTGCCGAACAGAAACCTATGACAACAAGTGGAAAAGAAAAATAATTTCTACAAATTTGTTGGCATCTGTACTGATATACTGGAAGACAGAATAAGTGTAATTGTAATGACAGAATATAAACTTGTTTTGTTTGATAGACTGTCGGTGCAGTTTATAGTCTGCCAGACATGGGATAATGCCCTCATTGTTGAGAAAAAGTCACAGAGCGAATGGGGTTTCCATGGTTTTGTTAATGCAGTTGTACTTCGACTAAATATACTGCATACTACTCTACCAGCAGTAAACAAGTATTCACTTTTTTCTCCCTTAATACAAGGGATATAATTAATTTTAATCTCTCCTTATTCTACTGTAAACATGTAGCTCGAAACCATGCCACAACTCAAACTGTTTGGTTACACTGTTTGTCAAACTGTAAGGTAAGTGCTGCTACTTTTCCTTAAATGAGATATGATGCTTGTGATTCCCTTGTATTACAATACAGAACTGTGCCTCTCTGTAGGCCACCAATTCTTTGAAAGTAATTGTATAGATACTTCAATACCTAGGAAGAAATTGCTGATGGTTAGGCAGTGGGATTTAGCTGCACTTCAGAAAAGACAGTGCAAGTGCAAGATTGCAGTGTTGATTGTACTGTACTATCAACTGTATCTTCACTTGTTTTGATTAGCATATGTATTTTAATTGCATGAAAGATTTCCTTGACCCAGTATCTTTATATTAAATATCTGATTAAATAGCTTATTATAAGTATAATGCAAACTTTATTAATTTTCCTGTCATAAAGAACATTCTTTTCCCAACAGTGGTGACAGGACAGCCAGGATAACAGCCTACTGTAAGCAAGTTTCATAAATATTATGGCCTTTATAAAGTTTGCTGCACATCTTTTAACAAACTGGAGTATCTTAAATTCACTATCTGAACATTTTGATTAAAAGAAACCATATTTATACAATGTTTAACAGCATATGTAATTGCCTATAATGAATACATAAGTATCTAGTAGAGACTACATATTTAATATTTTGTGAAGCCTTAAGGAATTAGTCAATATAGATTAATAAAATGCTTTCTGAGAACACAGACAATCTGCCTGCTAGGAGTGTCCTGGAATCTACTTCAAAGACTAGCCTGCCCTATTTTCCATAGCATGAGTATGTATTTGTGGCTGCAGAAAATGTTCTTTTAAGCATCCAAGGTACTTAGTAACTGAGCACACTTAATATGTAAGTACCTTACCATTCTTACTGGCAGCCAACAACATGTCCTTTAGGTAGCAGTATACTCAGAAGCCAGACAGCATATAGATTACCTCATGCACAGAGCAACCCTAGAAACTGCTTTTCCAGCACAGCATAGAAATAGAGACAGAAGGTTGAAAATGAGTCAGATATTGTAAGAACCTCTTCAGAGACTATGGTGCAATAAAGTTCAGCCTCTACAGTGCAGCAACCCATGTACAGAGAAGTCAGGCTATGCACACTTCCAGTGTTTTACTGCCTTGCACCAAGAAAACCTACTCTAGCTCATGTTTTTTCTACTCTTAATGGGACAGTTGAGTAACAGATCATTACTACGAACATTTTCCCATATGTTATCCCTAGGGCTGGCAACAATGACGACTGAAAATACTGGAAGTGAACAATGGGAGAGACTCAATAATCATCCTTCTTATTCCTCAAATTTGACATAAACAGGGCTGAGGCATGGAAAAGAACAGCATTTCAAACAGAAGGTCAGCTTCTGCCAGTTTGAGATTTTGTGTGTAACTAAGTTCTTGTGCAAAAAAAGACTATACTGCTGCGAATCTTCCCTGCTTCACAATTAGCATGCCTCAGCCTTAACAAGGACCTGAACTTTTGTGCCACATGAAATTTTAGCTCTTTTTGCTGAGTTATTTTACAAATACAAGTATCACTTAGATCAGCTGAGACTATAAATGCAAGTATCAGTTAGATCAGCTGTAAAGTTCCATGTGGAAAGAAGACCTTTGAGAACCAAATCTGCAAGCTGATACTCACATGGAGATTAATTCAGTTTGGAAATACTCAGCAGGAATTATTTTAAGCATGGTAATTCACTAAACTCATGCTTATTTTTAAGGTATATTGGATGTTGTTTGACAGGAAATGTATTACCATATGCACTTCATTTTTAAGAGGTTAGCAGGCCTGTGAGAATGATATGGTACTACAGACTCCATAGACAGACTGAAAACCAAGTGCATGATCTCAGTGTCTGCCAGACAATAGGAAGTGAGACCATCAGGTTTCAGCCCAGCTTGATGCGTAACTGGCCCCTAAGCACCAGCCCTTCAGATACTCTTGAGGATACTCTTCACAATCTCTTGAGGAAATCTGGGAGCTGAAGGGCTGAAAATCAGACAAACTCCTCAAGACAGGGCAGGGAGGCGTAAGAAGGAAAGGTACAGTAGGACAAAGCCTGCATATGTTTGTTCAGTGAACAAAGGACTTCACTCTCCAGGCATGTCAGATCCAGCACTTGCTTTCTGAATTTTTCTGAAAATCAAAATCATATCCCCTTTCAACCACTACTGTGTTTACAAAAGGAATTTCTATTTTTAAAGTAGAAATTAATGAAAAACCCATAGCTCCAAGTATCTCAAATTTTTAATTCTAGGTGAAATTCCAGTTCACATAAAGGTTTTGGTCTAAAGTCTCTCAGCCCCATAATCTGGGTAACCATGTTAAAGACGACAAATCTAGAAAAAAAACCCAAGCCTTACCTTTTTGTAGAGACTTCTCAGGTCTCTGTACTGCCACATACTATTGAGGACCTGAGATGCTGCTTTCACCACTTTTGGCGAATGCCTGTTACACACATATATTAAAAAGGGAGAGAGAGAGAAAGAAAGAGTGAGAAAGAGACTGTTAAGTTCAAGGCTCCATTCACCCCAATTTTCAAATGCATTGATATGGATTTAAACCCACAATTAAAGTGTGTTTTAAATGTATCATAACACCTTTGGTTGTCGTCTTGGAGACCAATGTGTTTTTAAGTAAGGCAAATACAAGTTATTTTTTTAGGATTAATTTAGTGAGGAGCAATATGTGTGTTCCTCATCACACTGACAACAAGGATTCATGATGAGAGCATAGTAAGAGGAATGGGAGAGAAGGCAACTGGCAAAACTTTGAGGACCCCACTGGTATTACATACATCTAAGATGTTCTGGCTCCAACTTCTTTTCATGAAGGACAAGAAGTTAGAACCAGAGTTTCTTTCTCTATAAGCTGCCAAACTTCAACTCATGATAGCGTGCTCAATGCTTAAAGTATCTCTTAGCAGTAGCCAAAAGAAGCACTCTCGATGGGTGATGAGCACTGGTTTTGAAGTGCAGAGCAAAGATGCAAAAATACAACTGAGTATGAGAAGTCATGACGTATTTCATTACGAATCTAAATTAGGACTTGCAGCTTGCTCATACCACTACCCTTTAATGATGGCAATGTAATGTCATGTTGAAAGCCATATGTAACTTCACACGGACTTTCTCTTCAGAAACATTTTGAAAGAAGTTCTAAACTATTGCTACAACCAGTTGGAATCATGCATTCCTCTTGGGACAAGTAAGTTAGACAAAAATTTTTTAAAAATGAAATATCAGAGAGTATTCAGCTCAGTGAAGAAGGGTCAAACAGGAAAGGGCCAGGAAGATAAACCAGCTCATTGAGGAAGCATACACTGTGTAGTTAAGCACTACTACACATAGTGCAGTAGATTGGTATAAAACCTTGCACAGGCCAAATTCTGGAGTGAGAATCGATGGAGTTTGGGGCAGTCATTGAGATGATTCATGTTTTACTCAGAAAAAGGCACATGGATTACAAAACCAAAGAGAAATCAGAAAGCCAGCAGCATATATTATTGGTCTGGGCAGAAGTCTTCCCAGGGGTTAGGCTCTGGTTCATCCTGTGACCTCTGAGAAGGACAAGTGGCAGACTGGCAGTAAAGCTGGTATACCAATGCTCTTGACACAACTGATCCTATTAACTATACAGTATTTTCCTAGGCATTTATTTGGTGCCTTTTGAAATTTTTTATTTCTCACCCAGCGTACAGCAGTTGGTGGGTAATACGTGAATAATCAGGAATTTGATAATCCTTTTCAAACATCATTTTTTTTATTATACTCCCAGCTATACTTACTATTAAGGTGCTGGTAGAGTGGAGAAGCCACAAAAATAACTGTGCCAACCATAATACGGGTACTGAGGAGAAAAAGCAACTAGGGACTTGGCCAATATGACCTTATGAATACCAGTTCTCTCCTACTGCCATATGGGGAAAGCACTCAAGCCCTGGGCATGTTCCAAGGGCTAGTGGGGCCAGCCTTACACTCCTGGCACTGACACATCCCAATATGCATGGCCAGGCTAGTAACCTACACTTGTAGGAACAGACAATTTATAATGGAAAAGACAAATTTGCACGTAAGTGTTTATTGTATGCAACTGACCATGTCAGAATTTACCAGCAGTCCAACAACCAGCAGTTCTGATTTTAAAGCAATGTATTACCCATAAGAAACCAAACCAAAGCAATGGTGTCTTATACTTCTGAAAGCTGAAAAATGAAACTTTCACTTAAGAGGGGCATTTGTAGCACTGGGAGTTTACAGGTGTTCTTGTTCCAAGCCTGTGTAACCTGTAACAATAACACAGGACCACAATGCAAAGTACTTTAGAGGTGGGATACATATAATGATTTGGGAGAGCATTTTGGAATTCCTCAGCACTAGTGGGGATAAAAAATTCTTCCATTTAACACAGATAGGTCTTTCACATTATGAGGGATACTTAGACAGGACATTACATCCTTGGATCCTCCTAAAACCACCCGTTAAACTTTGAAAATTCCAGACTTAGCGGGTACCTATAATTTCTACCAGATAATAAGCAGGTAGACAAATGCATTTTTCTGAAGACACATTCCACTTAAGAGACATGGATATGAACCTGCTTGTAACCTCAGCACATTTTATCTAGAAAATGTAAATTAAAAAATCAAATAGATTCAATCATAATAAAAATGCAAACGTAAATAAATCAGCAGAGTATGGGGAGCTGCCACAACTGGACTTGCATACTCTGTCACTCTACTACTTTTTACACCTGACAATTAGAATGCAAGAATGTTTCAGTAATGAATTTGGTATGAAAAGAAAAGGGTGACAACAGAGAAAAATAAATGCAGTTAAATTATATTGGCAATGCTCTGATCACATAGGCGAGCATAAGTTCTCATACCAAATGTAGGGTGCATAAATCTTTCCTTCAGGTTGTAGCCTGGCTTTGTGGGGCTCTTTTAAAGCTCTGATGCTGCAGTAGGCTGTGTGATGACAGCTTCGAGTAGCTGGACTGATGGGTTTTGTACACTATAGTGAAGGCTTTTTGTTTTCAAACTGCCATAGTCCCATTGCACTATACTTCTGCAGGTTGACAAATATGAGAACCAGGCTCTCTGTTTTAGGCAAAAGAAGGATAAAGAGTGAACTCTTCATGAAGAGTGTGCACACAGGAAAACAGACAAGATGAAACCATAGCAGCTCTGAAAATGTCACAGTTGTGTGTAAGATTTTTCCATGTTTTGGTGCCTCGCAAATTAGCCTGCAGGTATCCTAATGCTCTCTCAGAAATAAGGTGTCGGTAAAATCCATGGATTGACTTTTGTCCTACGCCCTACCACACCAGCAAGCTGGCCATAGGGAAAAGGGTGCTGTGAAGAGGGACAGTGACTTTACATTCTTCACTCCCAGAGCAAGAGGAGCAGTAACAGAACTGCGGTGGTCCTCTCCTTTCACAGGATCCCTCCACCCCTTCTGCAGGGTGTAATCCAACAGCTTTGGTCCCTAATGTTTATCAGTATCTTCTGGAAGTGCTTAGAGGTAGCAGTGACTGCAAATAATTACTCTTCCTGAAAGAGCACATGTAGCACACTCCATACACTGCTGATGGCACATAAGAAATAGATCAGAGCAGATAATTTTGGTACTGGTAATTTCTGTTTCTTGTCACCTTTCACACTGGGCACAGGTTTTCTGCTGGAACTAAAGTATTCAACTCACGAATTGCACATAAGAGGCAAACACATTCAGGACTAGTAGTAACTATTGGAGATGTTAAAAAAGGATGCAAGGTGATTTGCAAAACATACTTGTCTCCTTTACTCTTAGATATGCCAACCAGTTTCTCAATGCCGCCTGCGTCTCGTAAGGCCTTGGCATTCTCCATGTTTTTAGTGATGACTTCGTGCAGAGTGCAGCAAATGGCAGTGACGGTGTCATCAGACATGGCCTTGCTTGCTGAGCTGTTGCTGTTGTTAGCGCCTGGCAGTCGGTGGACCAGATCCCTCATGGCATACTTGCCTTTGTTGGGAGAAAATGAAGGGAGAATTCAGAAGATAAACTAATAAAGGGTGATGGAGAAGTACAGGGAAAACACGTAAAGACTGTTTGCATCACTGCGTGTAATCTGATTGCCTACTGATACTATTTTGGAGCAAGTCACATTTATAGGATTGCACGCTGAAGCATTTCATACATTAGAGACTTTTTAACATTTTCATAATTCACCTGTTGGAGATATCAGACATGGGCTACATCACATTCTTATGAGAATGAAATAATGATAGTACAGGCCAATTGTATACAAAGAAAACCCACACACCTCAACTTACAGAGCTGAAGACGTCGACATCTGCCATCACACAACTAACAACTCAAGTTACTACAAATAAAGTGTGCATCAGTTGTTAAAAAGACTATGGTGAATGTAATAACGCTGTTATTTGTGAAAAAGTTTTCTCCGAAGGACCAGTTTCACAGAACAAGATTAATTATATACTACATGGAGTAATTTAACTGGGTTTATTAGTATTACTATGACTTTATTGCTTATTCAATCATTAAGAGATGACACTGCACTCTTCCATGCATCCTTAGTTTTATACATAGTACTGACCAGAAAGGTAGCTTTTCTGGTATCTATTCCTTTCTGATATTTATAAGTTATTTTATGTAACAATAACTCCTAGAACATAAAATCTCCTAGAATGAAAGATGCCATAGATTTTTTTAAATGGCCACACTGAACTGAAGACACAAAAAATAAATTATGCTCAACATATTACTTTTTTATGTTTAAATGAACATTATCTATGATTATTTCTATTATCTATGTCATCTAGGACTTATGAAAATAATATAAGAGAAGCTTCTGAGAATATACATATCTATATATTATAAACGTAAATATATAAATATATGGAAGGGTTAGCATTTGCACCAATATTTGAGAAGCCTCACACCAGTTCTAGAGGGTTAGTAATCTGGGAAAATGGCAGCTCAATCCTGCAACACAAGACAATATCAGAGAAGACAATATCAGACAGGGTGAAGTCTTGATGAAGTTGCTGAGGTTGAGTGAGACAACTGTGAATCACCTTCAGTGCAGCTGTGCTAGGAATTTGCATACAGCAATCACCACTAAAGTGTATCGTGCAGAATGAAAAGGACAGGGAAATTGGGAAAAATAAATATAATTAGTAACCTAATCGACATCACATTTTATGAAGGAAATTATCAGGTATGATCAGTGTATATAACATGATAATTTAATCAGATTTTTTTGATAACTTAAAAAAGTTCTGATATTTTGTATTTATGAATACTTATTAAAAGTTTTGTTTCTGAATTCGTAAATTCAGTTGTGTGTGTCCACATCTGAAAGCAGAGGTAAGAGGATAACCAAGTATTTTAGCTATCATATCTTAAATTATTTTTATTTCTCACAATTTTGCCTCCAGTGGTAAAAATATAGCCAGTCTTCTGGAACAAAATATTCATAGTACAGATAAAAACTATAATCTCTGTACTGAAAAAGTAAAGGTTATCAAATTATGTGGTAATGTGAGGTCTTAGAAACTAATCCCTCCATACCATGTAAAACATTCCTGATTAAAAAAGCTTAACATTACCCACAGAATGTACAGAGTAGAATTGAAACCTTACCAGTAGGTTGCAATACAAATATTGTATTGTTGTCATTTTTATTTCATTGCACTTAATGTATAATTGGTCATTTGCAATATTAACTTTTCACTAATATTAATATCAGATGTAGTACTGATGTTAATACTACTTTCTTTTCCAGAAAAGGCACATTTGAGAAAATGGAAAACCTTTTTTATTCCTGTATGTATATGAAACTGTTCAAGAACAGCCTGAAATGCTGTTTACACCTGCATCTGTTGCTTGCAACATGAACACATTAACAGTGGCTTCTCACTTGCAGTGATTACTTCAGTCTGTACCACATACTAAATAAAGTTCATGCATCAAAAATTAAAATACAATAAACCATGCCCAGCTATAGATTTCACAGCCAAGCCTTTGTCCACCAGGGATTTGTCCACCAGGCATCAGGAATAAGCTCGAGTAGATAAAGTGAGACTTTCTGCTTCACCTTGTGCACACACCCAGAGCAGACCAATATTCCTTTTTCCTCTCCTACCTTACTTAAAAGTGCAATGGAGGGTCTCACTGTCTCAGTCCTTTGGTGAAACCAGGTGACAGTGGCCACTCCATTAGCAGCTAAAGGTTGTACCTTAACACTAGTGTAAGGAAATCTGGATGGCTAACCCAAGCAGGATTCTTTCCTGGAACTGGCCTAGTATTCCATGCACATGCCTAAACACACAAGAGATTTCTAAAAAGAAACAAAGGTTTTGGAGCTATCAGTAAAAACTCCTTAGGAAAAGTGAACTTAGCTCAGTCAGGTACAGTATAAGCATCTTGGACATGTTAATGCTCAATAGTTCTGATACTTCTGATGTGCACACACTTAACTTAGGCTTGGGACAATCAAATCAGTATTAGATAATTCCCATCAATACACCTGACTTTTATCAGTAACGTGCAACAGTGGGATACTACAGTATCTCTGAGTGGCTGTGGTAATTCCACGTCAACAGACTATTCAGTTCTTAACCAGTTGCGTACTTAAATTAGAATACATTCTGAATGCTGCTTTTTATTTTATTTTTTTTTATTTTTCTTTGCCTATGAATTGCATCGAATTAAGCCTTTGGATAGAAAGTGCCAGAAGACTCAGTACAAATTTGTTGACCTAAAATCTAGTCAGCATATTGCAGCTGTGCAAGCTGGTGTCCAGGCATCTGTTCCTGCCAGCATCCAGGCTGGCTTGTATATATATATTTGTATGTATTTGTATTTTTGTTACTTTATTCCTTATGTTATTGCCTTTCTCCTGTGCTAGTAAATCTGTCTCCAATTGTTTTCAATATTCAACTTCAGGTCTCCAGTCTTTATTCCCCCTTTTATCCTCCCTTGTTGGGGGGCTGGGGGGGGGCATATAGAGGGTAATTCTCTGTCCTTTGGTTTGTGGTCTGCCCAAACTGCTAAGCCATGACAACGCATTTTACTGCAATGCACTGTAGGAAATTGTAAATTGTAGCCAAAGACATTTTACTACATGATGCCAACTGACTGTAATACTGACATCTGCATCCAAAAATTACCAAGTCAGTTCAATCATTTGTAAGGGAATGAGTAATGAGTTAACTTAAGATTAGTTTGAGTAAGCACTTCAAAACTTTCAAAACTTGGGGGCTGGAGAAACTGCTTTAGCTGCTTCACATTAAGCCTAGTCTGCCAATTAAATTGGGACCATGAGTGCTTTGAGCTTGAGAACAATGCTGGATTTCACCTCCTTTCAGGTTTACTTGAACTTAAATTTTAAGACTTGGTGGTAATAAATTATTTTTGGAGACGACGGGAAGAACCCAAGTGCACCTGACTAGCAGTTGCTAAGACAGAGCAAAAGATCAACTAGAGGTCTCAATACTCCTTCCCCTCAGAAAAATGATACATATTTTCCACTTTTCTACCACCTCTGATGACAGGCAGCTAGATTTCAAGATAGAAGATTGGTATTTGGTATGGATCATGAAAAAGGGGAACAGTATCTCTCCTGATACATTGTATGTGATATGCCATTCATTGGTTTTCTTTTTTTTTAAATCTTCTTTATCAAGAATGAATTCAGCAATAGGTAGTGTAGCATATAAAGCACTTCAGGGAGCAGGAATTGTCATTTTTTACAGTTTCAGAGAAGAAACCCTCCAATCTTCATAGAACGATGAAAGAACATGAACCACAGGTATCTGTGTTGGCAGTGTCAATTGAGATTTGCTTGTATAAGAATCAAATATTTAAAGCATAACCAATATAGAAGCTTTTACTTTTTAAAAAAAGATTAAAGATGTTGGTCGTATGATTCAAGAAAGGTATAGTATGAGGAGAGCCAGGAATGACAAAGGGCACAGCTGTAACAGTGGTGGAAGAGCAGTATGAATAGATGCTAGTAGCACTGGAGAAAAGACAAAATGGAAGCATTTTGGTATTTTCACCCTGAACATGCCATGGGAAATCACAACTAGTGCAATACAATCACAGCTTTACAGCAAATTGTTTTCTCAGATCCATGATCCTTCATAGATTTTCTTTCCTGTAACAGCATTTTAGCCCCTTCACCTTCCTCCTACAGCTTCTCTGTTTCCAGAAACATGAGTTTTCCATTTCAAGTATTTCTTGCCTCCCTCTGGCTGATCATTTTTCTTGCTTTCAGTTCACCTTCTCAGGGCTGGCCTCTATTACATGACTGATATTTTTTCTCCCTTGAGCTGTGTACCCTAAGCCCTATGGGCCTTAACTACTAAGCTTTTATGTTCCTTCACCATCTCTGGCCTTTCTGATACTTAAGCATGTATCTCTCTATCTGCCTTGTCTATCAAGCTTTTCAGTTCTCTCCTCTTGTTGATTAAAAAGCCTTCAGTCTGATGCTAAGCTAGAGCCTGTCTTTGTCACACCCCTGCACACCCATGACCCCCCTCACCAAGCTCCTGCTATTTAATGTTCTGAACTAAAGGAAATTTTTGCTAGCTTACAAGCATAAACTTTAGACTTGAAAATACTGGTGTGTTTAAAACATATTGCTCTTGCACTATCTTGTTATCTGCATTGTCTATCACAGCTGCATGGATAGCTATCTACCTAACTACTGTAACTTCTCATCCTGATTATACTCTTATACCTTTGTATTCTGCATTTCTTCCACATAGCAAGACTGCAGATATTCAGGCTTTGTATTAGCAGTTGTCTTAAGACCTAGGGATTAAAGAACTTCCAGGGCCCTTCAACTGGCCACAAGCTGCTAATCCATACAGCATATCTGTTCCAACACAGGCTTTAAAGGTTAGATCCATGTGATCCATGTCTACACTTTGCATTCAGAAGCACTTTATATGCCTCCATTGGAGCTAATGCCAAACCTAGAGCAATGTATTAAGACCCTGATGTGCGTTTCTGCCTCTTTCATCTTTGCTGCTGTCTTTTTTGGCAATTGCCATGGGATTCATGCTGCCACAGAAAAGTGGATTTCTGGAGAAATTAGCTTGCATTTGGAGCAGATGTTTGTGAGAAAACAGTGAGGAAACTAATACAGAAATAGATTTATGGGTATCATGGCCAACTGGAGTTTGTTTCCTAAGAGTACCTCTCAACCAGTGTAGTGGATGGCTTCTATATTGAATGGTATTCCATATATCAGCTGAGCAATCTCTGTCCCCTTCTCTCATGCTGGAGAAGTAACACAACTACCAAGCACAGGCAACCCAGCTCAGGGTGCATTCTCTTGACCTGGAATCCAATTTTGGAAGACAAATTTGGCAAGAGGTGTATACATCAATTTGTTGACTGTCTTATCCACACTCGAAGCATAAAAGTTACTCAGTTCAAGTCCAGCTTGACCTGCCTAATTATCTGTTTATCTGATATACCAAACTACTACTGATCCAAGGAAGGAGAAAAACCTCCACCAATAAGCTTCTATTCATCACCCTAAGCAGCAAAGGAAGCAGTGCTTTTAAGTTAAATGGTCATAAAGCTACAGGTAATGCTGCTCTTCTGTTGCTCTTCCTCCCCTGGCCAGAAAAAAGGGATTTGAGCAGTGGCTTTGGCAATCTTCCTTCCAGTCTTAGCCATGATACATTGGCTGGGAACAAAAGCGACAGACCCAGGCTTCATTCTTCTTGGATCCAGGGAATTTCATCTCACATGCTTGGGTTTTATATACAGAATGGACTGAATCCATGTGGGCAAACACTCAAATAATCTCCCTTTTAATTAATTTTGTTTTCACCTCCTGACAGGTATGCGACTGGAAAAGGCATGGAAAGGACTTGCTAGCCTTTCTATTGGCACAGGTAGTGCAAATATATCTAATCAATCAGCTCCTTTACACACCAACAGATCTATTTCTTGTATAGACTGCACTGTCATCTTTCCTTTCATCTTTTCACTAGCCCAAGGTAAAAAAAAAAAAAAAAAAAATTCTGCAAATGGAAGTGGTTCCTCAGTTTAATTGCTGCGGGCTAAGGTTTTTGATTACTGGAGCTGGTTTTAGTCCCTTGCTATCCTCTTCCCTGCACCCTGCAGAGAACAGAGCTTTTTGGAAGGTTTAATTTTAAAAAAATACAGTTGTTTAATTAATATTATGATTAATCAGTGTTTCTAAAGTGCTTTGAAGAGGAAAAGTGCTATGTGAGTGTTGAGTGGAACTATAGTTTTATCTGTATTATTTTCTGAGATAGGATAATATTTTCTTAATAGTCTGATTCAAGGGACTTTAAATTATGCCATAATGAAGAAATAAGAATGTCATCTATTTTTGGAAAAATAAGTATAGGTTTCAAGATCTATGCCCTGATCCAAACCCCACTGAAATTAACGAGCCTGTCTACCAATGTCAAAAGGTATTAAACTGGATTCATAAAGAAGTAGCTTTTCTTTTCTACTTTGGTTTTACTTCATGTCCAAACCAGAACAAGATTCTGACAGGAGACTGATGTAACCAGAGTGAATTGCAACTAGACATTATCCTGCCTTAAATGTCTATGAAGAAAATGCTATTTATTTGCTAATAATTTTCTTCTTCTCTGCTTGTGCTATAACATTGCCTGAAACTAATGAACAAATTTTTCCCCACCGTACGGTCTGGAAGACTGATTATTTTTGCATGTTTTTATACAGTTGCAATAATATTATGGTGAAATATAGAAAAATTTTTATGTTTAGAGAGGTTCATTAAAATATTAAGAGAAATAAAACCAAAACGGATGTTCAAGGTAAATCCTGTTGTTAAAGATTACGTAGGTGCAAAGATGGAAATGATTTAGCTCAATAAATATAAATCTTGCTGAAGTGATGGTGTCTTTTCCAAACAATGCTTCCAGCAAATATCAAAACCATCCCAGGTCATACTATAATATTCATATATTCCTTAATAAGTGCAATGCTCAAATATTTCACTGCGAAAGTGATGTGGAGCAGTTAAGGCAATTAATCTGTGCATTATGACAAAACAATTCTGAGAATACATATCAGAGTTTTCTAGACTGCTTTATCATGCACCACAGAATAAAAAAAAATTATATTTCATAAGAAAATCCTGGTTAGTATCTAAGGCTGAGTGAAATCATACACAGACTTTACAGAAGTCAGTGTTTTGGAGAAGGACTGAAGGAAAAAGAAAAAGAACAAGTAAAAGGATAGCAACAGAAGAAGTGCTAACTGTTTCACAAATATTTTTAAAAGCCTTGAAGACAATTTATTCAGGAAAGGTTAGGAGTATAACACAGTGTTATCTTTTTTTCTACAATTTGGAAATGATAGCAAAGACCTCATGAAGATAAATTGTTCAACTGCTGAACTGCTAATGCATCAGTGTTATCTAAAACAGACCATACAAACATCTGCTCTAGTGATGCAGTTATAGGTACCTTTGTAAGAAATACAGTATCTCATGCTGGTCATGCAGAAAGCAGAAAAGTAGTCAATTTTACTAGGTATTTTTCGGAGGTCAGTCCATTTTGCAGATAATACTTAAGTTTTGACTCACTTTAATACCTGTTCTCAATAGAGCTTTTTGTGTTAGCCACACAGTCATTGGAAAAGAGAAAATTACATTGTAGTTTTGTATTTAAGTCACCAGAAGCTACCACAGTTTAAGGCCTGAATACAGGAGGTATGTAAGCAAGGATATAGCGCAGAGTTAAAATAAATGTGTTCTCATGCAAAGGGCAAAAATGAAGCTGATAATTTCCCCTAAGCAGTGGATGCTGTATTATTTCTTGTTTTGACTACCGCATGACTAGTTTTTACATTTCTCATGAAGAACATCTTCAACTCTTCTAAGTTTTACATCTCATTTCTAGTTAGGTTTTAAAAAAATGTTACAAATCAATTCTAGTCCCAACTCCTGCATCAGAGCACAGATCTACTAGAGCACAGTTCTGCTTGTGCTTCCTCAGGATGCAGGAGTCAAAGGGTTCACAATGTGACTTGGTTTTGGGTTGTGTTACAGATGTTTCTTTCAAGATGACAGCTCCAGATGGCATCTTTAGGCTAGTAACTGATGAAGTCTTTTCTCTAGTGGCCTGAAAACTTGCCTCCAGACATGCATTTGAGCTTGCTCAACTTAGTGGTTTTTTAACCTGAGTCACAGCTGCTCACATCTAAGTAACAGACAGAGGGAAGACTCTCAGGACTGTGAACTCAGTTTCCTTCTCTTGCCTTCATGGGCATGAGACTGCACACATGACAAAAGAGTCGAGACAGTCTGTGCATTAGCCTTGATCTCCTTTTTTGAAGACCAAGATGGACAAAGGATATCTGCGTAAGGCAAGGCCTTCTTAGATCCTTCAACCTCATCTGTCTCAGCCCCCTGCAGTGTTTGTTGATCTCTGCTGCTCTCAAAGAGAGAGAGAGAACTGGGCAGGTCTTCCAGAAGTCTTCTCCTCTCTCCAGACTTGTGGAAAAGAAGAACCTGCCTCAGAGCAGCTGGGTCTCTGGCTCCAAGTGTGTTATTCTAAATGATCAGAGTGCTCTGAAAGACTAGGGTGGAGTTAAGAGTGAAAATTTTATATGTAGCCAGCACCCTCACTACTTCCCTGTGACACGCTGGAATATAAACTATACTCTGCACTGCAGTGGAAGGATGGGCAGTCACGTTTGAAGTGATAGAAAAGATCTAAGTTAAAAACAACAGAAAAGCAAAGAAGAAAAATAAATGCTCTCAGTCAAGCAGATCAGGAGAGGCAACAGAGACAATGCTGACCTCCTAACCATGGGAGATTCAGTGGACAATACTACCAAATATAAAATATTTCTTGATAAACTGCTCCACTGCAAATAATAAACAAAAGTTGCAGAGTATCACATTCCCTTTGTGAAAGCAGCCACTGTTGTCAGTGTCACCTTGAAAAATTTTGCACACAAATATATGACTTTGCATATACTCATGCTAATAGTATGCATTTTGCACTAATTAAAATTAGCACTCTGATTATTTCCTAGAATAATCCTGAGTTATGAAATACAAATAATGTATAAGACTTACCACTTTAAGAGCATTCTGAGTAGCATACAATCTAAGATATCCTGTAACTTTTCTCCTGAGGGGAATATCTAATAAGGCAATTTATTTTCCTCATGTTGCACATTAGATCTGCCAAACAGCAGGTGAACCCTGACCACCACTCCTGCATGTTCTTTGGTACATGGAGCTGAATTACTGCTTTATGCTGCAAAAGCTGTGAGCTTGCATTAAAAGGCTTTTTCTCAGATTTGCAAAGGACTCCTTAAGATTTTGAGAAGGAAATTCAGAGCTTGCATCTTGAACATAATGCAAGGACAGCCATCAACTTACAGGGTCATTAACTGATTAATTAAAAGACTAAGTTCTCTATGTTAGAAAGAGTAGCTTATGTCTGCTCCTGTTCCCCAAAGGGCTAAGTGCATAAAACTGAGGTACAGTCATGTATGAATGAGGTGTCTAGCTTAGTCATGCTTGACCGTGGACCTCGACAGTTCTGGTAGCAAAAATTTAACAAAAATTAATGCAAATAATTTCCTTATAAATCACAGAACACTTGAGGTTGTGGGATCAGTTTGTTTTTTCTTATATTTGGATGGAATTTCCTGCATTTCAATTTCTGCCCATGACCCTTTGTGCTTGACTGCACATCACCAAGAAGCATCTGGCTCTGTCCTCTTTACACTCTCATATCAGGCATTTAGACACATTGATAAGATCCCCCTGAGCCTCCTCTTCTCTAAGAAAACCAGTCCCAGCTCCCTCAGCCTCTCCTCATTGGAGAGATGCTCCAGGCCCATGATCATGCAATCACTCTTTTGCCCAGAACAAGACCTAGTACTCTGAGTGTGGCTTCATTAGTGCTGAGCAGAGGGGAGTAACCACCTTCATTGACCTGCTTTTAACACTCCTAACACAGCTTAGGAGGTTATTGGCCCATTATGCTGCTTGGACACTCTGCTGAGTCCCAGATTTTTTTAGGCTTTTCTTGGCAATTAAAGAGATGAAAATGTACTTGGTACAGTGTGAACAGGAAACCACTTTTTTTAGGTACTTACTGTAACTCTGGCAATTAATCCTAAGGTCCACAACCAGACCTCTAGACGCTTACCCCAGCACCCTCCTCTATTCCCTAGCACCAAGCTCTATTACAAAACCAAAGACCAAAATTCCTAATTCTTTATCTTATCCCCAACCTAAAGCCTTTTCCTGGTCCCTTGCCTTAAACTGCTGTCCCTAACCATAGCCCTCACTACTGTTCCTGACTCAGTCCCCACACCCTAACTGGTTACCACAAGTCCTTTGCACAACCCCCAAACCTCATCCAAAGCCTTTCTCAAATACCTAAGCTTAATCACATAATTATTGAGGCTGGAAAAGAGCTTTGACATCATGAACTCCAGCCCATGACCTGACACTACCACATCAGCTAGACCATGTCACTAAGTGCCACATCCAGCCTTTCCCCGGGCAGCCCATTCCAATGCCTGACCCCCCTCTCCATGAGGAACTGCTTTCTGATATCCAACCTAAACCTCCCCTGGAGCAGCTTCAGGCCATGCCCTCTCCTCCTGTCACTTATTGCCTGGCAGAAGAGCCCGACCCCCACCTGACTACAACCTTCATAAGGGAGTTGTAAAGAGTGACAGGGTCCTTCCTGAATCTCCTCTTCTCCAGCCTAAACCACCCCAGCTCCCTCAGCCTCTCCTTGTAAGACTTTCCCCTTAGACCCTTCACAGCCTCATTGCTCTCCTCTGGATCCACTCCAACACCTCCGTGTCCTTCTTGAAGTGAGGGGCTCAGAACTGCACAGAGTACTCAAGTTGAGGCCACACCACTGCTGAGTACAAGGAGAAGAGATCCTTCACTTCTCTCAACAATTCCTCGCTTCAGGAGGTTGGCCCAATCCTGCTGCTCCACCCCCTATATAGATGCCCAAACCTAAATCTAAAACCAAAACCTAAACAGAAGCAGGCCAAGGGAAATGACAGCTGCTTGATATCTGGGGGTCCTTAAGCTTCATCACTTGAGTAGGCAGGAGATGGAGGATGGCACATGAGGACATGATGGGTGTGAGACTGAAGGGTGGGCCAGAAATGTCAATGCTGTGGCTGCAAAGGGTATTAAGTTGGTAGGACATGGATTGTGAGACCACATTTATTTAGCTCTTGGCCTAATTCTGACCTCCAGCCCTAAACCTGACTCTTAGCTCCTACCTCTACCCTGACCCCCAATTCCAATCTCAGAATCTAATCCCTCACCCCAGTATCACAAAGTCTGAGTCTGTGAAAAAAACCAATAATGAATAATCTAGTAAAATAAGAAAATCAATTGCTGCAAGAAATATTTGCGATTGACAAATAAGAAATCACATTTCTTTGGCATGCTCTTGCTCTTACAAAGCTGAGCAGAAGCAGTAAAGTAAGGCTTTATTTATCACTGTCTCAAGCAAACATTACTTTTCACTATGTGAGAAAATTAAAGATTTTGCTCCCATTAGCCATGGTGTTTCTGCAGCACAAGCTGGTTCACAGCTTCTCTAACTTATCACAAACATACCATTATAATTCCTGCCTATGAATCAAACGCAGTGTAAAGCAGCTGGAGGACAGTGATGGATCAGATTCAGTGCATTAACAAATGGCACTGGTCCTCCTTTTGAGAATTATGCTAAATACTCTGTTTAACTGGCATCACTAAACTCAGTGGATCTTAAATCTCATGACACTATTTTTCAAAAAAATTCCCCTCAGATAAATGAATGTTAGTGAAAAAAATGAGGAAGGAGAGAAAACATTAATATTGGCATATTATCTTTTGAGTGATATGCAGTTAAAAGTAATATCATGCAGCCATGAGTTCCTTTAAACATGAACTCCTTATCTAATATAATCACAATACAAAAACATTTGCTGTCACGATGTATGAAATTTATAGCAGACAAACCATTCTGAAAAGATCTTTTAAAAATCATCACTATGAAGCAGACTTTACCAACCCTGTGATATCCTATTGGATAGTTCTTAGCTTCCAGACTTATTGACATGCATATACTTATCTTGGAAATTGTACAAAATACATCCTCATTGCATATTTAGTTCAAATATTAAAAGTAAACATCCTGGAGAATATCCTGGAACCTGGGCCACTTCTGAGCTATGAAATCCTCTTCTACAAACAAAGAGAGTATGAGTCTGTCATTTGTGTTTGGTCAGTTTTGGTCACCTCTTAGCCTGCTCCACCACAAAGGAGGGTCACAGGTATGACCCCCCTAGTCCCTTTTGTTTCTGGAGCATAGTATATGTTTCAGAATCAAGCAGTGGCCTTGGTTGTGCATACTATTCTACAGCAGTAATTATAAACACCAAGAGTCATCAGTCTTAGAACCAGGCACTGACTGAGAAATTGATGTGCATTTCAGCAAGTGCAGCTACTTAGAAGAGACTTAACTGAAACATAAAATTACTAAAAAGCAGATTGGTTCTATCCTGAGTCAAAACAGGACAAGTTCTCTTTGTCCTGGAATTATTTTTCTTTTCATAGACAGAATCAGATAAGGTTCTCCTTGTAACTCATTGAAGTGTTTGGCCTTAGATACACATGATAAAATCTTTTCATTAATAGCAAGTAAATTTCACAATTGCATATAGAATCAGAATAACCGAGGCTGGCAAGGACCAGTTGTCTAGCCCTCCCTGCCCACAGCAAATGCAAAAACATCAGAGGAGACAACTACACATCAGTAGGAAAAAACTGTTTTAAAAAGTATTATGTCTATATCGATATAGTTGACATAATACACTAGATGGCATATAAAGTCCCTTTGCTGCTGTCCTGCTAAAAAAGGCTACTGTTCTAGTGAAATGAATATTTAAATATGACGAATGTGTCCCTTCATGAGTGCACATGCATGTTTACTTTCTTCTCTCAGCACAATTTTCAAACAATTCTGACCACATAAATACCACAATGGACAGAAATACATTCTGCTATGCAAAGGCAGCAAGAGCATGCTAGTAGAAAGATTAGCTAATACAGAGCAGAAAATATGCATTTATTGCAAGAGTAATACATACAACTATGCAGCAGCAGAAGTCTTTAAAAGCCAAATCTTTTCAACTCAAACCACTAGAACATTAAGATGTTAGTCTTTGTCCCTGCAGACATGCAGCCTACAGGAATGAAGAATGTATATACTGTATAAGATATATAATGCATACATAATACAGAAAGATCTCAGATATGAAGAGCAAGCTATTCAAAATCATGCTAGTACTAAGATGGGGTCCCTTATAAGGTTCCAAGAGGGTTTTTTTTGTAACCCATCGGTGCTTTGCACCTATTAAAATACAAATAAAGCAGTAAAACCCCATATATTCATGCATTTTGTGGTTATGAGAACTAATCCAGCAGCAGAAGGTCTCACGGAGGAAAGCTTGTGGATCTTTCTTGTCTGGACACCAGCAGAGACTGTGGGAGTAGTCTCCTGTAACACTCTCATGAGAAAGTTAACAGGAACTGCTGCAAATAGAATAAAAAATGCTTGGAGGGTGCTACTCAGAATAGTCACCAATGGTTCGGCACAGAAGGAGAAGCATGTATCATCTGAATTATGTAGAAAATGTATGAATTAAATTATGCAGACAATTGTCTATCCTGGATCTATATCCATCCAGTGTCACAGCCAGTGGTATGGATGGTAAAAGAGAGGGTAGGGGCTAAAAAATGCTTAAGGACTGGTTTAGAATTCAGGTATGTTGGTTTAGGAAGATGGACTTTAATTGAAGTCAAATGGATAATACAAAGGTAGGGGATTGTTCTTCATTCTGTATTTCTGCAGATAATAATCTCCTTAGTAGTAATTCTGCAGAAAAAGAACAGGAAGCCTGAGAGGATCACAAGATGCAATGTGTTGTAAGATGGGTTTCTGTGATAAAGACAGCTATTCAAGAGCATATTAACAACTATTCTTGGCAGAACATATAGATAATATATTCCTCTGTACAAATCTTACAGGGGAATGCCACAACAAGTTTGAATGCCAAACTTCAGGAGACATATGGACCACCTAGAATGAATCCAAATGAAAGAAACAAGAATAGCCAGAAGACAGACTAAACTGACAGCTATGTCAGCTTCAAGGATATATTCAACTACTCTAACTATGCCTCTTCAATTTGCAAACAAGGTATAGTGCAGTCTTCTTTGTGGTACTGTATTAGAGTCACCATTCTTACTGATTCTTGAGGAAGAGTGACTAGATATATGGCAGAGAAGGCTTCTATTGGAGGTTGCAGATCATCAAGACAGAAAAAGCAGGGTCCCTGAACATATGGCCCTGCTGCATGCTGTCAAGAAAGAGGTCTTCACATGGCCTACTTAGCTGGAGAAAAAAAAATGGTGATTCAAATGTCCAAATTTGAAAGATTTTAAAGAAATGGATCAGCTGATATTTTTTGTGGTTTCTGATTTTACACTTGAAAACTTCTCTTTCTGACCTTGAGTGGTTCAGTTTATGTATAAACTTCTATCTCAGTCTCACATTATTTACCCAGTTAGCTAATTTAGTAAGTGGTCAGATAAGACTAAGACACAGTTTGCTCCAACAAGACAGTCTGGATCCCCAGGAAGAGACCTGTGATGCTGGGGTTTGGGTCAAGATACATCAAGAATCTGGAATTTTAGTCCACGATGCACACACATTACCTTTCTCTGTGTCCAAAGGTGAAGGTATATTGATGTTTCTGCTGAGTTTGAAAAATAGATGTCTTGCTCTTTTCCCTCTGGAATGGCACCTTTTGGTATAAAATTACAAATTACTAACTCCAGTCTCTATGAGAGTTCAGAACAACACAATTGCTGTTACATACATCTCTTGCTGAAGCTGCAGTGTGTTCATCTTCCTTCCCATCCTTGAGTGCTGAAGGGCTTCCAGGAATGGCTTCAGGCAGAGCAGTAATGTTATTTGGTTGATATTTAGGCTTGTTGAACCTGTACATTGAAGATATCCATTCTACTCTTGAACTCAGGAGGCTGCAATGAGCTGTGTGCTTTCTAACGGGGAGATTTTGATGGCAACTTTGGTTTATATTGAGCTTTATTTGTCAAGAGATTATATTTGGGTTTAGGAATTTTAAACTTCTGCTTAAAGGGCCTTGCATCACCAGTGTAAGGTTTTATGTTAAAGCAGTTGTAAGGAGTGACTGTTTTCTGAATCTGTTAGCTCTTTTAATGGGGTCTTTGTCAGGGAAGCTTTTCTGAGGATAAAAAGTGAACTGCACAATATCCTCTCTAGATCTGAAAATTGCTGGCTTATTCTGAGGTGGAGGACAGTCAGACACAGAGTTAACTGCAGAAAGTGCAGGCTTGTGATGTGCTGGGAGAGACAGGACAGGACTATTAATTGATTGAGGTTGTGTATACTGTATTGAAGGAGTAGGAATAGGAGTTCTTAACTTGAGGAACTGGCTCATAGTGCTTTTCACTAACAGGCCTATCCAATGATTCAGCATCAGTTGGTTTCCCCTAGAATAGTTGGTGAAATTCAGCTGATTCTGCAAATGTATTGCTTTAGTAGGCTTAGAATTATGGCTGATAGAAACCTGCACAGACAGCACATTTTCAAAACTTCTGCAATCGAAGCATGAGAGCTGCTTTCAATAATACTCTTCATCTTCCTCAGGATCACAATGATTTTAGACTTTCACTCAAGGCCTCTGTGGTTCTGGGGCCCTGTAAATATACTTCTTAGTTGAAGTACCCTCTTACCTTTTGAATGAATGCAATACAATGGCTGGAAGATAAGGAAACGTGGTCTTTCAAAGGAATGAACCACTTGACTTCCTGGTATTTCGAAGAAAAGACAAAAAAAAATCCAAGAAAAAAAGCAAGAGAGATGAGAGAAATTGCAGATTGAGCAACCTGAGTCAAGAAATCCAGGTATCTTATTCTGGTTTTCTCACATTTTTAAAAGATACCAATCCCCTAGTTCATTTGACCACCTTTCTTGTTTTCTTACTGTCCTGTTGCTTGCTCCCTTTCTTCCAGGATAAGGAGAAGAAGAAAGCAGAGCCATCGTATCTCCTCCCACTCCTCTTCATAATACATGAAATATTCTTTATCCTTGCTCACAGGCTTCAGGAAGCTTAGAAGTCCTGGCTTCTGGGTCAGCTGCTGCCATTGCCAGATGAGGTAAGTGCCTGCTCTAACTCACCTGTCCTGATAGAGTTATGCACATCCTGAAGGGCCAATACTCAAGAGCAATTGCTCTTAACAGCAAGATCAGTGAGGGAAAAGCTCACCTCGGATGGTTTCTCTTCGGCAGCCTCTGCAATCTAATCTAGGCTGTGCCCCAGGACTGCTATAAAGAAAGCTCCTGTCATCCAAAGTTTTTAAACTTCTGAAAGTACCCATATCAGCTGTGTAGTAATGGCCTGCTTTGTAATAAGATGTCTAGGCATTTTCTGCACAATACTTGTCCCTGACAATGACAAAGACACATGATTATTGCTTCACAGTTATGGAAACCAAGTCAAGACAGCCCAGTGACCTACTCAGGAAGACATCTAAGACTTAACAGTTTTCTTCTTCAGGAATGACTGATAGATAACAAATTAACTCTTCCAACTACTAGATGTGATTTTTTTTGTGTTTGCTTTCTAAATCATTTAATTCTCTTAGTTTGTTTACTCCAGTGGCAGCTGCACAACAAATGTCTAGACAAAGGGATCATAATTGCAACATCTTATTAATACTGCCAGGCTAACAGTTATGTTTAAAGTAGATTTTAGAATTAAATGGTAAAAAAATGTGACATTTGTTTCCCATAAGAATGTGGAAATGGTTACAACAAAGATGATTTCTTGCTCGTATTTTTTTCTTGGTTGAAGCTTGAACTAAAGGTGCAGTTCTTTTTTCTTTCTCTTTCTAATACCTTTGCCTCAGCTTTGAAGTCTCTGTAAGCTGAGGATAGCTTATCAGAAAAGTCCCAGTGAAAGAAACATGCTTAAATAGGGCTACAAGTGAATGAGAAGAATTTCAGCCTCCCTAGGAAGTGGCTGAGCTCTTCAGTATAAGGCATATACATATTCAATCCCAAGGCAGAAGAACGGATTTAACTACAGTGGATAATGCACAAAAATCCATCTTCAGAACCCTGGTCTCAAAGGCTTTGCTTGCGATGTGCTCAGTATCTTGGATTGTTAGGGGCTCACAAGGTAGAAGGAGACGTGGCCTTTTCTTCAGGGCTTGATTTAGACATTGCCATACAGCACTGTACAAGAGAGGATAACACCTTCAGCTGCTGAAGACTTAATACCTGTGTAGGGAAAATTATACACGCTGGCTTGCCCACCTATCTGCTATCATCCTATTTCAAAGCAGCTTGCTTTTGTCCTGCTGAGGAAGGCAGCTTATCTGCTTTGTTATTCTAATTTTCTAGCAGAGACATGAAGGAATTACCAAAACTGTGGGGTTTTGGGGTTTGTTTTGGGAGGGTGTCAGGGAGGAGAGGGGAAGGAGGGCTTGTAAGTTACACAACAGTTAGCAACAGCACATTAATATTATGGTAGGACTCATGGTGGCTGAATTCTAACAAAATAGAACAACTTTCAAGGTGTGGGCAGACATCTGGTATGCAAGTGGTAAAGTTTACAATTGCCACATTTTGAACCTCATGAGCCCTGCTGGGCCAAGGCAGAGTTTTCTACCCCTCCTATCGGCTGCTCATATGACTTATTTGAGTGTGCTATGTTTAACAAATGTTTGTCTGTAAAAGGAAAGACTAATTTTTTGCTTACCCAGTCCATTTCTGCCAGCATGTCAGGCAGTGCTGACTCACACAAGTGCTTTGTCTGTCTGTAGCTATGGTGTGCTAATGAGAGGTTGGAGGGAGCCCAGAAGCAAAGATATCTTCTGTCACTGCCTGCCTCAAGAGCAAGTTGCTGTGTGAGGGATTGTAATTTCCTAAACATCCTAAATCAATGGAGAAACCTATAACTTCAGAACGAAAGTAGAAATTCCACTATGAAAAAAGGCACTCTTGCACTTAATAGTTTAATATTAATTTCTTTCTATGAAATACACTTAGTGTGCAAAGTGCAACATTTTCAAAGAACCAGAGTGACTGAACTGGCATTCAGATGCATTTTTCAAAACAGGCTATTAGTCCATTTAACAAACTTGCTCAACAGTTGCTATGTCATGACTGAAAAGAGAATTCAGATCCTAATTCACTGTCAAGCACCTAAAATTTTTACCCAGATGTTGTTAATATGTTAAAACCAGCTGTACTTTCACTTCCCTTCCTACTTAACTCATTGACTTACAGCAGACCTCCCCATTGTTTGACACAGTTATGATTGGTGTCTTTGCAGCTTACTCACTCTACCTTAATAATGCTGCTTTGTTGCTCTAAGTTGAATCCTGCTTCTCAGGAGTGTAACAGAAAAATTCTTTTTAGCTTCCATGAGCATAAGATTAAGCTGACAGCTTAAAGATTTTATTCTCAAGTTTTCAATTCTGTGCCATAATGTGTGTTTTCTAAATGAATGGAACCCCTTTCTAAATGAATGTGCACTCCCCAGTGCAGCTTCCCTTTCTCTTTGGTGCAGGTAAAAGTTTGGACTAAAATCCATATACAAACACACACACACATAGATATTTTGCGTGTATATATTCATATACATAAAGATTAAGTTAAAGGCACTCTGTATCAATTTTATATGGGGATAATTTTGCACGAGATATACAGCTGAAGAAAGTAACAATAAAATAAAGAGTGAAAATGCCTGTGGATGTAAGTGGGTTTGATCATATTTCTTACAATGGCCATTTTTTTCTCTGTATATGCAATAATTTAAAATTCATGTTATTGCTATATAATTGAATTATATATCAGATCAGATAAGAATCTAGTAGTCTACATGTGATGACTAAGATTAGTTTAGTAACAGGCATCACAAATAAACACCAGGGAAACTATACAGCTGCCTTCCAGCACCTGAAGGAGGCTACATGAAAGCTGGGGAGGGACTTCACAAAAACGTGTAGCAACAGAGCAAGGGGTAACAGTTTTAAACTGAAAGAGGACAGATTTAGGTTAGACATTAGGAAGACATTCTTTAGTGTGGGGGTGGTGAGACACTCGGACAGGTTACCCAGGGAAGTTGTAGATGCCTCCAGTCCGGAAGTGTTCAAAGACAGTTTGGATTGGGCTTTGGACAACCTGGTCTAGTGGGAGGTATCCCTGCCCATGGCAGGGGAGTTGGAACTAGAACATCTTTAAGGTCCCTTCCAACCCAAACCATTCTAAGATTCTATGATTTATTTCCACTGATTCTAAAGTACTCGCTTCCATAAGCAAAGTTAAAGACATCCCTTTTTAAAATCTGCAAGTACAGTCCTTGACTGAAAATGCAACATTTTGAGCTAATATTATAATTCCCTCTCTGGTAGATAAAGAAAACTTCTGTTTCTACATGAATTTAGTGGCAATTATCCTATTATGGTCTCGATTTCACAAGAAGATTATTTCACCCTGGTCCTTGCCACAATGAATTTGTGGTTTTAAATTTGTTGAAACTTGTCTTGAAGTAACTTAAGCATATACAACGATGCCACTGAGGTTAAACACATTTAAATGGGGTTTTAACCACTTCTAATTTAGAAATTATAGGCTTGAAATAGCAGGGCTTGAAATAGCAATCACGTTAGGTTTTGACCAGATAAGTGGATGATATGGTGGGTGAAAAGCAGACTGGATTGTTGGGTGCAAAAGGTTGTGACCACCAGCACAAAATCCAACTGGCAGATGGTTACAAAGGGTACTCCATAGGTGGTGATACTGGGGGCAATAATGCTTAGCATCTTCATTAACAACCTGAATGACAGGATAGAGAGCATTCGTAGAAAGAAAAATGATGTTGGGACGAGCAGTCAGTATGCTGGAGGGCAGGACTGCTATTCAGATAGACAGCCAGACAAGAACCTCAAAGTTCAACAAAGGCAAATATGAAGTCATGCACTCAAGATGAAATAATGCCCTACACAAGCATAGACCCAGAGTAAACAAGTTGGATAGCAGCTTTGAAAAACTTCCAAAACTTACGGATGCTATTGGACAAGTTGAGCCCGAGTCCACAATATGCTCTGGCAGATAAGAAGGCCAACCACTGGGATCTATTAGACAGCATCTAGTCAACCAATCACAGAAATTATTCTTCCTCTCGACTCAAGTAATTCTGTCTCAAAACTGCACCTAGAGTATTGCACCCAGTTTTGATCTCCTCAGTACAAGAAAGCCATAGCAATACTGGAACAAGTCCAGTGGAGCACCACAAAGACAGTCAGGGGTCTGGATCACATAGCATATGTGACCTCCATTTGCTGAGCTAAGGGGAGATCTTGCTGTTGTCTAAAACTAATTAATGAGATTGTGTAGAAAAGATGGGAGTCAGGCTTATCTTGGGAGTTCACAGCCTAAGAAAATGAAGCAAAAGACAGAAGCTGGAACACAGGAAATTCCAACTGATAAAAGGAAAATAATTTTCCTATGAAGCTGATCCATATATGGAACAGGGTGCCCAGACAGGCTGAGCAATCTCCATCCTTTCATCAACTGGGCAAGGTCCTGAGGAATCTGCTCCTACTGAACCTCTGCTTGAGCAGGATGTTGGACTAGCTGACCTCTAGAGGTCCCTTCAAAGCCCAGTGGATTCAGTAAGACCAAATTCTGTCTTTTGCTGCACTAGCAGACTGAAACCTTCCCTATAAACTGAAAAATTGGTTTAATTTTATATGCTTACATAGGCTACATAGGAAGTAAACTGGCATAAGGTCATTGTACCTACATAAATTTCATAGCATATGTACCCCACACTGTTAGATATTACTTAACATTTAACACTGGCCACAGAGACAAGAAACTTCTGAATGTAATTGGTGATTACTACCCTGCACATACATTGGAGTTTGTAAAGCTTCGCCAACAAGGCAGATTTTATTTCCATTTCTTTCTCTAGGCTAGGGCTCCGCAATCTACTGGAAATTCTCAAAAAGATCTCTTTGGTGTTGGTTCTTTGGTTAAGTTTGTTCAAAATTTTCATACTGGATCATATCCATAACATTCAATTACCTAATTTCTTGGCTTTGTTTTTAAAGAAATGCTTTTAATTACAAATTTTTACAAAGTGCTGTATTCTTTTGTTTTAACCTGATATTTCAATTTGCAATATGAATATTACATTTCTACACAAAAAGCATAGCTTTAAGCAGTAATGCATATAAATACTTTCTTAGATGAATTCTTGAAGTCTGATCTAACATTATAAAGTACTACATACTCGCTTTATATAAACCCACTAACTCTAGGGGGCAGTCATTGTGTCCTTTTCACGTTTGCACAGTCTCTGGAATAACGCAGCCACAAGCAGATGCAAGAGGAAAATGAAAAGCATAATAATACTGAAAATTGCATCAGTAATACCAGATTTCAAATCATTTCATAGAGATGCCACAGAGAGATCGATGGGGTTATGAAGCAGATTCTAAGGGTTCTCTGGGCTTTCCTTTGGAGGAAAAATAAATTTCTTTATTTTTGTTTAATGGAGTCCATTGAGACATTAAGTACCAGAATCACAGTCTTACCTTATGGAATTATGATAATAAGGCCCTTCAGCAAATTGATTATTTCCTCACTTATCTGAGATTATGAGAATCTGTTACCCTTTTAATATTTTGTAACTGCAGATTACAAAACGGCTGCTTCTCAATACCAGCAGTGATAAGCATGAAACACTGAATTTGTAGTTTTTTAAAAGTTGCTTGTTAACCAGGGGTGAAAGCTGATTTATCCAGAGACCTATTCAACTAGCATCCAAAAGAAGAACCCCATAAATGAGCAGCAGGCTAACACATAGTGACAGAGTTTCTTGCCAGTCCTAGAAGGTGCATTTTTAGAGATACTACATCCAAGTTAAGGTACAATATTTGTGAGGAAACACAAGAGTTCATTTGTAAAGGCTGCAACAAAAGACCATTTTTCTGCTTTCTGTAAGCAAAAGGATATATGAAGTTTCAATAATGTTATCTGAAACAAGAGTCTTTAACACTAAAACTGTAATAAATGATGGAAACAAGTGTATGACTTTGCTTTTATGAGCTAGCGAATCCTACATCATAGTACTTTACAAAGAACAATTATTCTGTAACAAAAAAGTGGCATTTGAAGATGCCATGCAGAAATCAGCAAGTATGAGACTGAGTTTCTTTTTCATAACTGTCAAAGATTAAACTAACACCCTTCTCCAGCCTACATATAAACTGAGAGCTAGGATTGAGATTTTGCCAGAACAACTGCACTACTTAAGAGAGTGCAAGGGTGCAGATGCACAGAGAAAAATATTATTAATATGACTGGAAGCAATCCATAGATAGCTTAAATTTATTTAGCATACTTTAGGGTTTTTTTTTATTTTACTATTTATCAGATCCCCTTCCAACATTCTTGGCAACTGCAGTAAACCAGCCCTATTCCCTATTCCCCCAGCACTATTCCCAGGGTCTTCACATTCAAGAAGAAAAGGATTTTACTTTATCAAATGCCATGTTCTACTCTTTCACTAATATGTATGATGAACACAATAGAAGCTGTACTTTCTTCAAAGAAGTCCTTTTACTAAAAAATGCCATGTATGTTATTCCTGTCATGTGAAAATATTTTAGGATTAGGATTTCAAGAGAAAAGGTTATTTTGCATTTAACATAGAATAAAATTTGTCTGCTGCTCTATGAACTGAAGCTGATACAGATCAGGCTGGAAACATCTGTTTTGATACACTTATCTGTTAATGTAAGGCTGTCACAAAACTTGCATGTTCAAAACAGCTTTGCAGATTTAGGATAATTCCTCAAGGATATAAAAGCACTTTTAAAATTACTCTGGCAGATTTTGACATTTGCATTTCTACCTTTGTATGTTTCATGCAATATGCAATTGAATTATATGCACTTTTAAGATCAGAACTCTGAGTTTTCAAAGGAGAAATAGCACTTCTCAGCATGAACATACTGAGAAACAGAGATGAAAATTAATATTGAATTGTTTGAAATGTCAATTTTCTGAGTGAGAAAAGTGGATGCAGTTACAGTTTAATTGCTTTCTACCTTGTGCTGAAGAACAGATTCAAACAGAAATTGTTTATCTCAAACAAAATGTAAGATGCAGGCTGGGGCACTTTCTGATGTGTGAAATGTACATTAATGAAGTGAAAAGGCACTTCCACTTGCTGCTCTTTTGGTGCTGCTGCTTTCAGCAGTTACACTGACCCTGGGCTTTCCTGGGCTACATCCACAAGACTTTGCAACTCTTACAACTCGCACTCAGGAGTTTAATCTTAAGCAATACTAATGTCAATAAAGACTTATAAAATCTGTAATAAAGGCTTAAATATTTATAAATCTTAAAACATTATAGGGCATCATTTAAAATTACTGCTACCATTCAGAGAAGCTCTAATGGTGCAATATTGAACATGATTCTCTTGAGACTCTGGCATTTAAAATAGAAATACAGGCATTTTCCAGGTATTTATACACAGGTTATTCTACTAGGAAGAAGTTTTGACCTAGGGTTGGGTTGTGCTTACTACTGTGAAGCATCCTGATCTTATTTTATGGAGGTGAAATGCTGTGTAATTTTTTGACTTGCTATTCCAATGAGAAACTGATCTGTGAAAGTGGCATTCTTCATTATGAGCATATATAGTTATTTCTTTTTGTTCTGAGTGACAACGAAAATCATAGTGCTTTTTCACTAATTGGCCTTGCAAAAATCTCCTGAGCTAACTAAAAGGGAGCACGACAGTAATTATTCTGCATTATCAGAACATCTTCTAACAGGATACTACTTGCTTATCTTCAGTCACCCAAAAGATAGCCATCTAATTTCTAGTTCTTTCTCTGGTTTCTAGCATGTGATCCATTTCACTCTAAAATCCCAGACTTTGAGTGCCAGAAGTGGGATAACACCTGGAGGTGCCATTTTTCCTCTACTGTCCACAGGAAGCCCACTTGACTAGCTGAAACATCTTTTTGGTTTTTTAGATGGTTCACAGGAAAGAAAAATCCCTCCAAGTCCATACAGCTATACTTAGGCAATAGGGAAGTTGAGATGTAAAACACTTAATGTAGTTTTGCAAATGCTTGATCATGACTTTGATAATAAAAATGAGAAGTCAGTTTTACCAGCCCTGTTTTTAGCCCTAAATCCCTCCACTTCAGAATGTAGTTAATAAGAAATGACTTAAGAAAGAAACCTTTCCTAACCTCTGTAACTACCAGGTCTGCTCGTCAGAAATATATTTGAGATAAACTGGAGGAAAAGGGAGTGCACAAATGGCTGGAAGCACATGAAAAGTCAAAATCTCCTTGATACAAGGCTTTCACACTGTAATGGAAAAAATATTTAACATTTAAACTTTATCAGCTTGAATTCTCATTTACCATATATACAGCACTAGAAATCAGGCAGTCTGGACTCTTATATAGGTGTTATAAAATAAGAAAGCTTAATTATGTAGTTATCACCTTAACTAACATCTTCCTCTGCACTGATGGAGTGGACTAGGAAGCACTAGCTACTTAAGCATGACCACATATTCTATTTCCTAAATGAACTTCTTGATGATAGCTGCTTCTGATTCAGGTATCTGTTTACTGTAATATAAGTTTGGTACAGCTCAACTACTAAACACAACAAATGAAGTGCAATAAAACTCGACACAAATAAAATTACAGCATATACTCTTCTGAATAAATGCCTCCAATTCTTGATGAATGCTTTCTGGCATCTTGTGTACTGCCAATTTATGTCAATTTAACATTTCAGTGACTAATATACTTTATAAGTCAATTAAAAATTCAATTAAAAAAAAATCAGCATCTCTCAGATCCTTGCAGGTTTAGGTGTGAGAAATTCAGAAGTGCTCACATTCAAAAAGGAGAGAAAACAGTAGACACTTGAAGTGGGATGCAAGCTGCATATTTGATTAAATCATCCCAAAATACCCTCAAATTCTCTATGAACATACATTATTAGGACTTAAAATTTTTTATAGCTGCTTTGCTTAACAATAAGGCTGAACACTGTTTCAACTTGGATTTATTACTACTATGGAAACGAAGCTGTGGTCTTAAAATGTGACTGTGTTCTAAGGCAGGAGTACCCTGTGTAGTTACTTATGATCCAGAAGAGTCAATACTGGTTTCTGATGTGACTTCAGCCTAGCAGCTAAAAGCAAATCTTTTAAATGTAAATCAATATCACACTTTGAAATAACATACTTGACCATTTTTTAAGTGCAAGGCTGGGCAAGACAACCTCCTGAAGTTACTCCAAACCTGAATTATCCTGTGAGTAACAATTAGAGTTGTGAACTCCTATTATATATTTGAATCAAACTTTTTTCCAGTTCAGCAATGAAAATTTAAAACAAGCAGCAGCTATTTCAGGCACCCAAACAGATCCAGATTGCTCATGAGATGGCAAGGCACACACACTCAGTGGCAATTCACACATTCCCGAGTATTTTTTCATCACTCAAAAATGGTGACACGATAAGACTAAGATCTATTTTGTTACAAATTAGATAAAACTCATTTTCTGGCAGTTTCAGTCAATTATAAGGAGTCTAATAGAGGTAGCTTTGATTAATGAACTTATAGACAATTACCAAGATTAAGTAGGTTCCAACACACATTAAGTAACAATGTAACTGATAGGCTAGCCTTAAATTATGTGTGTATCTTATAACAGCGTTATCAACAGATTAATACTGAACTGAGAATAATTCAGTACTGACACCTTGTAGTCCACAACTCTGGAACTATTAAAAAAATTATTCCTGCTACAGGCCTTTTTTCAGGGCTTAAAAAACCTTGTGAAGCTGGCATAAATTGCACCACTAACTTCACTTATCTGAATCATGCTTTTACAGCAATAGCTACAAAAAGGATGTCTTCAGTACTGTAACACTTTAAATTATCCCATCAAACTCCCTAGAATTTAGAGCCCAGAATAGACACAGGGCTCTCTACACATTTTAAGGGAAGACATCCATAAGGACATAATCTTTACATGGGACAAGAAGTCAACAAAAAAATAAGTGAAATTGACTTCCATTTTTAAGGGTGAGTGTCCAAATACTTCCAGTTTCTAAAGCATGTTTTATTTAACCACAGAAATATAGGACAAGAGTCCAAGAGGAGAACGGTGCTTTTGAATTACTGATAAAATACTCTTCTCAATCCACCTTGACTCAGAATAACATTAGAAACCACTGTCAGAATAAGAGAAAACTGATACAAAGATCTGAAGCACAAAACTGCGAACTGAAATTTTATAAATTTCACCTCCAGCTCTGCATTCATTCCAAAGCCCATACCCTGTAGACTTATCACCAAACACAATAATAATACAAGTTTCAAACTGCACTCCAAGAGAGCAAATCCTATGTTGTATATATTCTGCTGTACATGAATAGTGACAAATTTCTCGTTTGGGGCAGCTCGAAAAATCAGCTTGACTCTTCTGAAAGACCACTTACTGCACTATAAAATGCCACAATGATTTTCATTTAAAAGTGAAGACAAATGTCATGCATATACAAGAAGAATCCAAATGCAAATTTTAGGGATAAGAGTTACTAACAGGGACAATCTGTACCTGCTTGTGTAGGTAGAATAGCAAATCACATAGTTTTCAATTAACTCTCCATTTCATACTCTTTTTTGTTAAAGAACTCACGGATGCCAGAAAAGAGGAAAAGTACTAGCTGTGTTTCAGATAAAAGATGAAGCTGGCTCATTCCCCAGGACTGAATGGGGAATCTCTGTTCAGGAAGCCTTCTCACATTTTGAGTGAGAAGAAGGAATAGCAAGAAGGAAGGATGCTGCAATTGTGCTGGCTGGAAGCCTCGAGGGAGGGAAAGAGAGGTCATCTAAAGTAGAAAACAGGTTTGCCATGCAGGCTCAGATGATCCACAGAATGTCTCCTAGAAGCCCAGAAGACTGTGTGGAAGGTGTTTGAATCAGAAAACTACTGAAAGTTGATGGAGTAGAAGGAAACAATTAATCCTGCAGAAATGTTTTTTAGAGGAGATGGATTTACTTTTAAGCCTTTCTGTTCTGCTCAGATGATCCAAGTTTCCTCTATTTAAAGAAAAAAAATCCTTATCCTATGTCAGCAATTTTTTAGACGTCATTCCAACAAAGCGTGGAGGGTCCTTTTAAGGACAAGGAGCTTGCTTGAAATCAAACCCAGGAAAAAGATCTCACTATAAATAAATAAAATCCTGTTACTGAGATGGCTCAGATAATTGTAAGAGAAGCCTGGCAGCAATCCTTAACGATATAACAACATACTTGATATGTTTGTGTAAAAACCAAAACAAATTGGTAAATTTAATGAAGTCCAGAAAGAAACCGATGGCCGTTTTAAAAAAGGGTCTTTTTACTTTGTTTTGTAGTTTCGTACAGGTGAGTCTGCATTGTAGAAAGCTTTCTGATATATTTTCCAGATGCCTCAACATTGATTTATGAGCTGCTTGGTGAGAGCAGAAAGACATATTTTATTCTCTGGCACATTTCAGTAAACATTTGTCAGCTGTTAAAGGAACTACAGCACCACTGAAAAGCAAACTTTACAGATGCACTAACAAACCTCAACCAGTTCAATTCTATCTGTGTAATTTCACTATATATAACATTTGAAAATTCACCTTTAAAAAAGGTTATCTTAAGGGAAAATTCCAGTTTGTGTGGTAGAGTTTGTAACCACAAAACTAAGATGCACAAACAAAATCTGCAAAGAGGAAAGATAAAGAAGATGTTTATTTTGCTTAGGCAGAAAGATGTCTGAGCGACTACACTGAGGGAGCCCCACTTCTGAGTCCTCCTTTCTATAACAACAGCTAAGGCATCGAAGCGTATACAGAACTTTAATATTAACAGAAATGGACCACCTACAAAGTGAGTTGAAAATCCTTGACCACTCTATGTATTCAGCATTTCTGAGAATCAGCTCTATGATATGCCCTGTTTATTAAAGAATTTTCAGGAACAAGAGAAATAATGACCACTATTACTGTTCATTTGAAGTTCAATGATGAAAGCTAAAGAAATAAACATATAAAGATCACAGCTGAAATGGTTCAGGGATTATAGTCCTAACTTTCCTGTCATATTGGCATGTTTGGGCTTTTTCTGAAGTGCAGCAAATTTGTATTGCATTTATGTAGTACAATTCCTCAGAAACGCTCTGTGAATAACTTAGATTTGTGCAGCCATTAAAAGTTGGCTACATAAATAAATTTATTAGGTACTTGTTTTCAACAGACCTTTCCCACCTTTTAAAAATACATCTTTGTTTATAACAAATGTTTGTCAGTAAAGAAATAAAATATTAGTATGTTGAGGGTGCACAAGTTTATTAACAATAAATTGCCCAGTATTTTGAATAGCATTTCATATTAAGACAGCTCAGTTTCACGTGTGTAGCCTTACTTTCCTAAATGAAATTTGCAGCTTTGGGAAGGAAATAAAACTTGGAGTTAAAAAACAATAATCAGAGCACAGAAATGGCAAACATGTAAAGTCTAATTCATGCCATTACAAAGCATATTTATACTCTGTAAATTCAACTGTAAAGACTTTTTTTTAATGTCAATAAGTAGCAATAAGATAACATAGAAGACAATTCAGTATAAATGTGGTTTGTGAACCCTGTAAAGGAAGTCCTACAAATAAAAGAATAAGATGTTAGATAATAGAGACCATCACATGCTGTAGACTGAATGTGGAGGTGGGATCATGAGAAGAAAAAAATTATTAATACAGATTGGATGGCCTGATATATTTGCTTCAGCAGTAATTTCTACTTGAAAATTCCTAGAAAACAACAAAAAACTACTAAGAACACATATGCAGCATCCTGCTTCCTGAAAGCTGAACACAACACATGGTACAAATCTACTTTCATTCCAATTTTATCAGCTATAACACGAGCAAAAGCTTAACAAGCAGGCTGGTCTTGCAGGTAAAGCATAGGTTGAGAGTTCAAACCCTGGGCAATCACAGAGGTTTATACTCCTCACCAATCTCTATTTGCTTTAGAACATTTTTCAGTGAAGTGTCTCTAGTTTGCACAACACAGAGGAGAAATGTTTGCCGTGTTTTATCAGCTCACAGAGCACTGCTGTAATGAAACACTACTGAGATAGCACTGGATACAAATAATAGAACATTATGATAAAAGTATCTATTTGGGTTGTAATCAAAAGCAGAGGGGAAGTTTGCTGCAATGATAACAAACAAAAAAGTTAGCAAATATGAACAAAAAATGCTCTCAGGGTGCAGAGGAACTGGAAATAATTTTGTCATGACTGCTGAAATAGTTAAAAGTCAAAGAAGTGATTATTTTCAAAGACAGGACATGAAAATAAAAGTTCAAAGACCCATAGTATTTGGGTGGATTTCAGCTGAAAAAAAATCCACCAAAAACCTAAACAAAATAGTAATAAAAAAAACCAAACCCCAAGATATTTCCTTACCATACCACCAGAATTCAGGGGCAACAATGATTAAAAAAATTATTAAATTATTCTTTCTTAACTGCATATGTGTTTGTGAATCAAGCAGTTCCTCGTTCTCTCAGTCGAGATCCTAATCTGCCTTGTAAATTCCTGAAACCATCTTAAAATCTTTATGATTTGTCACTTCATGATCCCAAAATTGCTTGCAATAGATAGTCTGAGGATCAGGAGTGCTTAGATCCTCGGTCTGGAGCATGCAAGTACAACTGCCAGCCTAGAAACAAAGTGCTAAAGCCCAAGAAAACCATCCATTTCCTTCTGGATATGACAGTATGACAGCTCATGAAACATTGCAGGATACTTAATTAATTTAACAATTCCTTGCAATACAGCACTAAGCTGTCACATAAAATCTGAATATGACACATTAGAGAAAGAATTAAATAAAAAAACTGTTCTGGAAGTGTGAGACTAATTGTTTTCATCACGCTCATTCCGCAGCAACCTGGAAAAACAAACACCCAAAGCACAGGATAAATAAACAGACTGCTGGGAAAGAACATACCTATTAACTCCTTATTTCTGACATCTAAGGCCATGTTTCGTAAAGCTGTAGCGACTGCGCACACCACCCGGTCATTGTCTATTCGAAGCAGTTCCACCAGGATGGGCAATCCCTTCTCTTTGCGGACAGCAGCACGGATATACACTGACCACTGCAAAGACATGTGAAGAAGAAGATGAGAAATCCACTACAAAAAGCAAGGCATCTGAGGTTTTAGGAGCTACAGAGTAAGGGGGAACAAAAGCACGCGGATACGAACTCAAAAGAGGGAAGTAATTCCATTTGTGATGCTAGGCAACCACTCGATTTGGAAATTTGCACTAATTTTTTATGGTGCCAGAGAAATTAAATGATGAATTGACTTTCCTCCTAGCACACCTGGTTACACTTTTTTAACCCGTGATGGCAGACCACTTGCTTTGCATCAGCATTTCCTATGTTCACTGCTAAACCAAAAGTATATTACAAGATCCATACTACAGAATGTGTTCACAAGGATGAAGTATTTCTTTGTTCTCACCATACGATCTATGTAGTCTAAAAACATATAAATGTTGTTAAAATTGCTCTTGTGCTTGGCGACCTGTTCCGGAGGAAAAATGAGGTCAGCTGTATGTCTGGTTTTGGCACCTGTGGAAGATGACTGTACATCAGCAAATTAGATGATGGAATCATAAAGTGTTAGGGGCTGGAAGGGACCTCTAGAGATCATCTAGAACAGTAGATGTAGAGGCTGGCAAGGGCTGCAATGTTGCTGTATCTGGAGTGCAAATTCATTTCAGGTGATGTCATTCAGGAGAAATAGGGAAAAATGAAAAAAAAATCCAGCATTTGAAGAATATTATTCTACTATTCTACTATTTTTCCTCAGTAGTAGCCATGCAGTAGACATGTAGACATGTCTACATGTAGACATGTAGACAAAAGTTTTCAGTAGACAAAAGTTATGGTGATTATACACTTTCAAGTCAGATAAATGGGATATCGGGCTCTCAGTATCACTGAACTCAGTAATGTAATATGTCTAAACCATAAATGTGCCATCGTTTTCTCCAGCAAAGCAACCAGGTATTAGTTCAGTGAAGGGGTAGCAGAATTCTTAATTGATTTTAATGTATACTCTTAATTCTAGTCTCTACCCCAAAACCTGTGTACAGCATAACCATCGATAAAACGCTGAAACATACATGAAGGATGAGTGAGTTTAACTGAAAGCATCTGCTGAAAAATAATATCTCTCCTGTACCTTGATTTTAATGGGATATTAAATATAAAGGTTGCTATTAAAACACCAGCCTAATCTGCCTCAGCTTCCTGTTTTAATAAACATGTATTTACCTGCCAGTTAAGCACACTTTCTCTCATCTGCAGCAGGGAGTACCCAAAGCAATAGATCTTTCCACTCAAAACCTCCCACTGCTGGATTTTCCACACCTTTTCCAAGGGAGGCCTCCACTCTGTCTGCTGTGATTACAAGGTTTCTGCCAGAGTGAGAGCTCAGGGTAGCAGCCAGGGTATTTTGAGAAAGTGGTAAGTCTGGTCAAGGTGAGAGTTCAAGCTAGCAGAAAGGATACTCAAAGATGCTGCTGTTCATCACAGATGTATACAACAGATCTAGTGCCATCAATACAGATTACACTGGGAATCATTGGGGGTGTTGGGCTTTTTATTGTTTTGTTTGTTTGTTTGTTTTTAACTATTTGTATTAAATATCAAAACTAATAAAAAGTTATTTTGTAGATTATTCACTGTTTAATAAAATCCTCCATATTAAAACCTCTGTAAACTGTTTCCCTTTGAATTTTTTTAGTAAGCTACCAAGGGAAAACACAAGTACTTGTTTTATGAAACCCAGGTTTAGAACAGACTTCTTGGATTGTAGTATTTCATCATCCATTCCAGAACAAAAGCCTAAAAGAAACAAATTAAGAAATGGATTTTTGTAGCTCTAGGGAGAACAGAAGACATTGTAGGAGAAACACTGTAATAACTCAGTTTAAAAAAAAAAAAAGAGAGAGAGAGAAAATATAAACCTCTTTACCAAATAAATAACACGCAGGCCTTCAGCATTTGTAATGAACTCATTAATCTGATCACAATAGTAAAAAATACTCCTCCAAAGTTTTCATAGGGGAAAAAATCCAGATATAATGTTTTACAGATGTACATATGCACACACATACATAAAACAATAGGAAAAAGAAACAAAAGGATGCCCAAAACCTCTCCTCTCCCCCGAGCATTCTCCCCACTTCCCTCTCCGTCCCCAGCTCTCTCCTTCCAGAGAATGCCAGCAGCTCCAGGAAAAGCTCACAGAGTCCTCAAAGTGGGATTTGCTATAATTTCATCTGTGTTTCCAGGTCATGCACCTTAGGCAGAAAGAGAGAAATAACTATTGTTTCACCAGACTCCATTTCCATGAGGGAAGTGGGGAGAGCTGTCTCTCTCTCTTTCCTTAAGTTGCCAATTAGGACAGATCTTTGCAAGCAATTATGCTGCACTGTGTGGATTTCAGGAACACTCAAACTGAGATGCCTCAAAATGGCTATTTTAGTTTCACAGAGAACGGAAAAATTGTTACACTCTTCCATATACTGATGATCTGTTTGTGTGCCTAAAGCCATCCTGAAATGCACCTGCATTTCCACAATGTAGGTCAATTGGTAACATGAGCTAAGTGAAGTATAAAAGAAAAGAGATGAAAAGTCATAAAAAAGAGACATAGGTTTGTTGCCCATGAGCAGTTAAATAAGGCACCCTGTTAATATACTTGATCATCCTGTTAGTCCACAAATCAGTGGCAGTGGCAGCGATCAAATAACTGTTCAGTTTGTAATGAGAAAAGGCCTCCTCTGGGAACAACAAACACTTTAGAGGGAACAAGGAGCCAAAAATTAAATAAAATAATTACTGTTGCATCAGACTGCAGCTAAATTATCAGAGACAAGCACAGAAGCCACAATCTGTGCATGACTACATTTTACAGGTAATTGAATTCTGGGGGCATAACTACTATAGATCATTTTGAAGGTATCTAGTATATCTCTGTGTCCACTTTCATTAGTCCCTTTTTATTCTTGTCATAGAAATTAAGTAGGAAAAAAATACAGTAAACTGGAAAATAATTTTTTAGTTTGTCCCAGTTATTATTATAAAGAACCCTTCCCAGACCTAAATGCATCTAGGGAGTAAGATTACATTATGCTGAAACTCAACAAAAATTAATTGCTCTAGATAAAACCTATGTTGTTTTGCTTTGCTTTTTTCAGAAAAAAAATCAAAAGCATTTAGGCAATTAACTCCTTTTACTATTTAGTACAGTTTTATTTATTCTCCTATGAAGCAGTATCACAGGAGACCAAACTAAAAAATGAAGACATTTCCAGCAGAAAATGAAAAAGTAAATATTTCCAAAATAATCCCAAAAAAAGAACGCATGGAGTATCAGAAATTGTATAGATATATACTTGACATTTTTTAACTGATTAATTTGCCTGCACTGCTGTCAGTGCTCTCGGAGTACCTCCAGAATTTTACCATCACATACTTCACTTTTGACTGGAATTTGCATTATTATTGGTACAGTCCAACACTGTGACTCAGAGACTGTTGAGATATTCAATATGAAAGAGAATTGCTGAGACATAAATTACACAAATCAGGGCAGCAAGCATGACAAAGCAAACTAAATAACCAACAGAACCAGGCATATTAAAAAGATTCAGAATTTCATAGGAGAGTCTTAGAAACGGGCTGTCTGCTAACAGGTGCTGGAACAAAAGACCATGGAAGAGACGTGCATGTTGAATAGAGATCAGTGAGTAAGGAAAGATCAATATTTAGCTTTGTCTGATAATATTCATTGTAATACATGCATCAGGAAAAATAGAATATTTTTATGTTTCGACATTCAACTTAGAAAACTACAGATTTACTTAGATAATTCTACTGAGATCCCTGAGAAGTCATACCACCTGAGAGAGCAAGTCTCTAAAGTCTTGGTTATCTTTTTGCAATTTCTGAAGAGAGCAAGCAACTCCAAGGGACTTCCTGCTTCTTGACTGCAATGTTTTGTTCACAGAAATTATTCCATCTGCTAGAACTAGCAGGACATTCTCTACGTCTTTTTTGCAGGGACAAGAGAAAAGTATTAATTGGTTACTGTCCTCTTGCTCTGTGATCTTAGTCAAGCTTAAAGAGACAGGAAAATTCCATGGATAATGTTATATGGTTAAATAAATCCAGGAAAACTAACATGGTATTAACAGAAGATAGCTTAAATGTTTCAGGAAGGTAGAGTTCAGAAAGAATTGTCCTCACACGTCCTCACTCTTGGTTGTGCAGTATATGTACTGTTTATTGAAAACTGTCTGAGAGCCATTACAATGACTTTTCCCAACACTGAATCTAGTATTATTAAAAAGGAAAGGCTTTGAGAAAAATGTGATGCAACTTGTGGGAAACAAACTGATGAAGTTTAGCAAGTGATTTCTTTGAGAACGAATTTACCATGAGCTACTGTGCTCCCACCCCCCAAACTGATGTCCGCGCTGATCTCATGTTGCCTGTGAGACAGCTTGTGTCTCACATGTGTTTGCAGCAGCAGGTCTTGCTTCTTGAATTTTGTCCTGTTCCTTAAATTTTGTCCTCCTTCCTACAGAACCAATACATCTCCTTGCATTTACTGATGCTGACTCATCTACAGGGCTAAGATTTCTGACAGAATAAAGTACTGGGTATTTAAAAAGTTTGCCTTTGTTGATTAAATGATGTGTTATAAGTGGTCTTCTCCATTCTGTCACATAAGGATTCATAATCTCAATATTTTGGAAAAAAAATTTAATGTAAGCTTTTCACTGTAATCCAAAAAACCTCTCTCCCAGAGCAGCCTGATAAAACTCCAAAGGGTTAGTACGCAAATAACTAGAGTCATCAGAAAAGGCTGCCAAGGAACACACAGTATGTCCTTGCCTGATAAGAGGAAGATTGATAACTTAGATGTCTGCTGCTTTAGACAATAATTACTCATTATCTGCAAGTGTCTGGATGGTAAGGAGCTTGAAAATCTTCTCATACTGCTCTTTGAAGTAGCTGCACTGACCTTGTGACAGAATTAGTCTCTTCTATGTTTTCAGATTCCTTATCTAATAATTTACTTAATGAAGCTCTTGCTCCTTTAAGAGTCAGATTTCTCTAGGAAGAAATTAAGAAAATAAATGTAGCTGCTTGCCTAAGGAATAAAGACTGAGACTGCATCCAGCTATCTCAAGAGATCAGGCCAATGACCCATAAACCCCATTCACATGGGCATTGTACTTCCTGGGGATCAAGGGCAGAGACATTCAGTCTCTGGGACTTATCATTCCCTGCTGAGTATGATCAAACATGGGAGCAAAGGAAAGGAAGTAAAGAGAATTAGCCATGGACTGCTATGGGCTCATGTGAATGCAAGACTTAAACACAGCAGTACCTGTTCCTGATGCTAAGGAGTCCAAGGAGCAAACAGACACTCAGGAAAATGAAGCTGGCCATCCTGTCATTAAAAGAGATGAGTAAAGTAAAGCCTGAAGAGTAACTGGGATGGAAGACTGGGCACACAGAAAGGACTAACAAAGGCCCAGAGCCAGTGTGCTACTGGTTCTGACATAAGCCCCTGTGCTGCCAACAGAAATATAGTATATCTTGCTTCCCGGCTTTAAAAGATGTGTTACCTATATAAGTTATGATAGTACTTAAAAAAAACAAGCAAAGGATCATGCAAATGAAGAAGTTATTTTAAAGGGTTTGACAAAACTAAGGAAATCCAACTTGTGGTGATAACATTGTGTTTTTACTGCATGTAATGAAAAAGATAATATTGTAGTACCAGAAGCAATGGGAACGAACTGGAATACAGAAGGTTTGCAGAACATCACAAAATACTTTTCCACTGTGAGCATGACTGAGCAGTGCCACAAGCTGTCCAGAAAGTCTATGGAGTCTCCATCCTTGGGGGTGCTAAAAAAACTGTTGAGATATGGTGCTGGGCAACTGGCTCTGGGTGATCCTTGCTTGAGCAAAGGGTTGGACTGGGTGACCTCCAGAGGTCCCTTCAAACCTCAGCCCTTCTGTGATTCCGTGAGTTAAAAGCAACCAGTATTGCAGGAATGTCTCTGGAACATAAAACTGATACCAGACTACATTTAGCTGTCAGATAAATACAGACAGATAACAATGAACAATATCACAGAATCTACTTGCTTCCTGGGAGGGAAATTTTGTTCAGAAGGGACATAGCCTTGGATTCTTGACATCATTAACTCAAGAACATTTTGCATTTAACTTTCTGTGTGCTCAGGAGACTTAATGTATAATAGTCTATTTACCAAGGTGAAAAACAGAAAGAAATTGCCACTTTTATTCCCACCATGTAAGTAAAAATACTGATGCCAAGCTACATATAAAAAAGATCTGCTGAGATTTCTTTTTATAGGAAATATATGTCTTGTAATTTTATATCTCATAATTTTTTTAATCCAAGGTATAAAAATAAATAATGGTATGAGGTCAAACAAAGGACTTCAGGTTATAAGTGTTATCATGAGAGAAATTTCTTAATAAGAAGGCAAGTGTCTTTAGAATACAGCTGAGTTGTTCATCAAACTTCCTGGGTTTATTTGTACATTTTTTACAAACTTGGCAAAACCCAAATTAAATGGTGAAGAAACTCTCAGTAGTAGATATCTAATAGGAAGTCTCCACTGCTTCCAAAGACATATCTAAAGCCTTATTCCCTCAGCAAAAACTTTGGCTAAATTTCATGAGGGATGTAATAGTCTAGATTTTTATTTCACAGAACTAGGCAGCTACAAAATAGAAGTTCATATTAAGTATAATTAAAAAAAGTCTACTTTTGGAAAAAAAATATATCTCAGAATGGGAATGGAAGGACGCAAACCCAAAACCAATGGTTATCCTTTTTATGCATTACTCCTTCTGCCTGAAGGAAGCTGAGGATACTGTGAAATTACTCTGGATATATAAAAAGGGAGAACATATATTGGGAAGTGATGTCTCCCCTCAAAGAGAGACCCACCCAGACCCAAGCAGCAACTGAATTGTGCAGAAGGGAGCAGGCACATGGATGTACAGTGTTGAAAACCTGACCCTTAGGCTGTTGGGTTGCCTGCTGGTGGCCATCATCCCCATGGGAAGGGAGACACAGAGTGACCAACTATTATTATCACAGACCACTGCACAAAGCAGTAGGCATCTCTTACACATATCCTGTCACTGATGAGGACAACTTAAATTTGTCAAATTGCCCCCCAAAGCATACATATTTGGACATCTCCACATATATTCATTCCAGAAGGTCCTTTCATAGATGCACCATATAAGTGTATCAACAAAAAAGAGGAGATCTGTAGGAATATATGTATATTTTTCCATGAAAGTAATGGAGTTGATTCCTTCTGATTCCAATACCAGTGTCCTCCCTATGTAAAAACATCTTGGTGCAGAAGAGCAAGATGAGCAAACCTCCATTATCACATTAAACAGCCTCTATCAGAATCAGTTCTGCTTTGTGCATAAGGTGGGGATCTCCTCTTCAGAACCAGTATATATCGAAGTCAAGATGAGCAGACATTGTCTATCCCTGGGTAAATGTTCACTTTGAAAATATCCTTCCCAACACCTCAGATCAGTATCCTGTTTTATTGGTAAAATTTCATTTGGGCCTCTTAATGTATTTGTCACCAACATGCACCTTTTTTGATTACAGTTTTTCTTGGTTCCAATAAAAATTGCACAGATCAAATATCGTATTAGTAATGCGAAAAAAAACCCCACAACAATAACCAAGCAAACACCAAAAAACCAAATTTACCTTACAGATGGATAAGATATGGCAAGGCATTGGTCCAAAGTGTTTCATCTTCATGTAGAAAAACTATATGCAAATACATGCATGTCACACTTTTTTTCTTTTTTGATATTATTTGGCTTTAGAAGGAATTCCTGCAACTGGAGCAGTGCTAAAAATGTCCTGCAGATTAAGATTTATTATGTGTATGCATTGATTTTAAGTATATGCATCAACAAGACACTACATTCCCTGAAATAATGAAAACTTTCAGCCTCTCTCAGCTGTTAATCCTTAAAGCTACATACTGCTTCTTTTTTTTTTTTTTTGTGTGTTTGAAATTTTTGAAAGCAGTCTGGGGAATTTAGACACATATCACCTGCTAATTCTAGTGGTAGATGCTTATCTAAACCCCCCACACTATTTTTATTTTTTTTTAAATTATTCAGGCTTCCTTTTATCTGCTCACTTTCCCTTCATAATGGCATTGGTTATGCACTGTCTGTGTTAAAAGTGTGACCTCTTGGTCACTAAGGAGGATTAGACAGCTTTTTACCAGAGGAACCAAAAGAGTGAAACAGCTAGGAAAGAATTAAACAAGTATATCAATTTCAGTGTATTTTCTTCCAGAAGACTCTGTATCTTTGGAAGTGTGAGCTTGCCTGATGCTTTTTCTCCCTCATATATTCTAGGATAATTTTGTAATCAATATAGTGCTAATTGAAAAAAAACACACAATTGCTGTTGATATTGACAATTTTAATGCAATTTGCTTTTTCACACTTTCACTCCACCATAATGTTTTTCATTAAATTTTTCAAGTAAAAAAGGAAAGGAATTCAGTTCCCATTCTGTTTACAATTACAATTTCTTGGAGGAACCAAAAAAACTAAAAATCTCTGCTAAGAATAACCTCTTCTTTTAAGGGTTTCCCATTTTTTATTTAGGTCATTTTGTATCTAGAAGACTTCAGTAGAAAAGAGAGGTCAAAAGGTGGAAACATCAATGCTTAAGTAATCCTCGAAGATGATCATTCTCCTCACAGAAATGGCTACTATGACATGTGAAATTAAGGATACTCATTCTGTGTCTGCACATCACTTGTAGAGAATTGGTGAATCTTTCGAAAAATAGAGCAACTTGAGAACAACAGAGCTTTTCCCATGGGATCAGCACTGATAGTATTGATTTTCAAATCAGTTTTTATAACATGGCACTTGTCAAGGAGCTCTGCAGAGCCTTCCTTCCTTTCCCTGTACACTTCTGCCAACTTAAGTATGACAGGTATATAGATTTATTGGTAATGGCATAAGGGGTACCACTTGGATTTTAGCACTCCTGTCAGTTCTGGCAAAAATGTATGCATTGTTTTTGCATTTAGATAAGGCCTACACCCATTCCCAGATGGCTAAAACACATTTATTGTATTTCTGTGCCAGGATTACACAATCTGATGTGGTCTACAATATGAAAACAATAGAAATATAGTACTCTTCAGACACAGCTTATACAAAGCATTTTGTAGGACAAAAAAACCCCAAATCACAGTACAGATACTTTGTTACTCATTTCATGTGTCACTGAATACAACAGCCAAGGGCATTTTAGAAGTCTGGTGGAACACAGTGCTCAAAAATATAGATTGCTTGCCTCTGACTATCTACTGAATCTGACAACTCAAATTTCAATAAACTTGATGGAAAAAATAAAACCCAATTTATTAGTGTCCAATTTATAATTTCAAACTGAATGCCTAATAAAAATGGTATTTACGTATCACATATCAATGCCCAAATGCTTAAACCCAAACAGGATACCTTCTGAGACCTAACTTTCATAACTGCATTTCCCTATACGTGTGTTTTCATAGAAACTTCAACATTCCCAGAGAATTAACTTAAAATTAATGTATTCTTTTTATAGAATAGGATTAAATAGTTGGTACTTTCACCCAATCAAACCAATCTATCATAAGGAAAAGGACGAAGGAATTGCCCTAAGAAGTAAACCAGACTCAACTGTCATCTTGCATTTATTCTAAATTTGTTTTAAATTTAGAAATATATTAAAGGCTAATACATGAATTCATAATTTATTTCCTCAGTTCACTGCAAACAATATGAGAGAGAAAAATTGATCTTTTGATCATAATTGAAAAGTAGAATTAACTGGAATGGAGTGCCGTGATTGAGCATTTCCTTGCTCACTATAAATATTTAATCTCATTGTTGACATATTTAAATAAATTTTTTTAAAGTAAATGGCTAGAGTGCTTGTGTTGCTGTCAGAATTTATAGCTAGCTATGCTCTTGCCTGATTCTTTTAAGGAGACAGAATATCAACCTGTTTCTGCATTGACAAAACAATATGGTTTCATTCGATTGCCACTGGTGGCATTTTGGGCTCATTTTTCATGGCTCTGTCACCACGGATTCATAAAGATTTTGATTCTCCCCATTTGGATATTGGTTTTCAGTGGCAACTTTTCAAACTTAACTTGACCAATGTGATTTTGACTGCTGTATACTGACATTTGCTATGACAGAACTATCTGGATCAATTCAGATGATTAAAATACTATCTCAAATTTGACTGCAGAGAGTTCTGTGAGAACAGAGAGTTATTCAGCAACCAGGAGCATTCAGATACATCTGTATCAGCAATCTGATGTAATCTGTAGGTGTTTTTCTGACTTGAAAAAGAAGTAGATATCAGGTTAACGTTCCTACCTTCCAACTCCCAGCAGCCAAGTTCTGCAGTGCTCCTGCTGCCCCCTCCAGCGTGTCTGGATTGGAGCACTCAGAAAGAAGTGTGAGGTAGGGTTTGACTATTGAAGGGTGCCACAGCATCTGGATTCCTTTGGGTGGTTCTGCACAGTCTGGGAGAGGTCCTACGCCATCCCACTGTTGGAAAGCACAAAGCAGACTGTCAGCAAGGAACACCAAAAGACTTGAGAACTGCCTCAGTCAAAGCTCCAGTATCTACGTGCACACATGTGAAGGCATCTGCCCGCAAGCAGCTGTTCCCAATTTTAACATATCGTGATTCTTCCCAGAGAAACCAAACTTCCTAGTCAACACTCCTCACAGAAGAGCTATAGCATTGGCAGAAATCAGTGTTTTAGCTAGCTGATACAGCAAAACCACTTTTTGCTGCATTTATTTTTTTGGGTGGGAATAGAAGCCCAGTGAAAGTCAAAATATCTTTAGAGGCAAACCTAAAACTTGCATATGAAGAGATTCTTCTTTTTCACATCTTGATCAGTTCTCTGCATTCTCTCTCTTCTCATGAGAGGGAAAAACAACCATGTAAAACACTTAAATGGAAAACTAAATCATTCAAGGCCAGGAGGCCTCCATCCTCTGAAAGGCACCAAGCGTGAAAAGCCTTCTTCAACTACTGACATCTCACAGTGTGTGTGGCATCATTCAGCCACACAGCCAGCCAGCTCTACAGGCTGAGACTCCCATGGAGTAGCTAGAACCACTCCTCACAAAACAGGCTCTTCCTCTCATCACAAATAGAATTTTGCCATGAAAACAACCCTAGCCTAATACCCAAAATGGGTAATACTAAAACCTGGACAACACACATGTTATTGCACAAACCCCATTCCTACCAGAAACTTTTCCAGGAGAAGTGTGATTTACCTCTCTAGTGGAATCCATAATACTTGAACCGCAGCGTGAAGCATCTTAAAAGTTGGTACTTCAAGAATTTTTTTTGCTTTTTGTTTAAATCAAAGTAACCTGTTATTTCAAATGTGATTTTAATCTGTAGATGTAGTATATATATTTTTTTTCCCTCTGAACAGATACCTAAAAGATTCATAGCTTTAATATCAGGATGAAAAAGAAGCCCTTTTAATATAATCTCTTTTCTAACACCTCTGATGTGCAGATTGGATGTCATGATACAAAGTAAACTTCTTAATGTCATGGGTTACCACTTACTGTGATTATCTAGGTTAAAAATCTGTACCATAACACCATAAACACCTACTAGACATACAGAGATAGCACAAACTTGCACTGTGAAACGATCTAGATTCTCTTGTTTTCAGGAACTATGAATCATAATTTTATTTAAGCTAACTTTCAATATCTACATGCAATTCAAGATACAATCACTCAAGTCATCTAATAACAACTAACATAAATTAATTTTAGCAAGGTTTTGCTAGATTAATCCAGAACACTATTTTTTCTAAATTAAAGCAGCAAAAGCCATCAAAATGGAAAGCCAGTAGGACCATTTAATATATATGAGCATTTACTCAAACCCAGAAAGCTGCTCAGATATGAAACTACATGCACCGGATGAAAATTACCACAATTTCAAATATCTGGAACATCAGTGTCCAAGAGTGGTTGAGAAACTACAGAAAAATGGCCTTCTGGAGAAACAATCCCTTCCAGTGACACTATTATAGGGCTGTGCCTTTGAATTTTCTTAATGTATTCTTGCCTTTAAGCCAATAGGTTGATTTCACTATATGTGACTCAGTTCTCCTTTTTTTGTCCCTACAAATCACCATCCTTGGCAGAAATGACTTTTTGTCAGCTCATAAAAAATACATAAAAACCTGCTTCTTATTTTAAATCTTGGAATCCAATCATTTCTGCTGTCAAAATTCTTTGGAAAACAAATTAGAAACATGTCCTATAGGTCCTATCTGACCTCTCACCAGATTTGGGCTTCAGTAAGCCCACTAATGAAAGACCTGTGCTGTCCAGGGCACAAATTCAGGCCTTCAACCATCTCATTCCAATGTGCTTAGATTATGGACACACTGAACACTGCACAGGGTACTTCTCATATTAGTTCATGGACAAAGTACATGTAATGCATCAAATCCACTAAATCAACCCAATACGGTTTTTCCTGCACATGTGGGGATATAACTTTATATCAAACTCATGTATTTTTCATCTTAAAGATTGATGATAATTATGGGAAATCAGCTCATATAGAGTTGTATATACATTTGTGTTGTATTGGTACTTAAAGAGCACTAGAAATTATGTTTGCCGAAAAATTAATATTTAATGTGGTTTTGCTGTTCTGTCCAATAATGAGAAAACACTCAGAAAAAATAAAAAAGACAGACAAATTACTGCATTTTCTTGCCCTTCTTGCAACTCACTTTCAGCACGATTGTCTTAATTTATCATCAGCTCTGGGGAAAGATATTTTTCTCAAGATGCTGCGATGCCTCAGGGTTCTTGTAAGGGTAATGGAATCTACGGTGCTTCACCTGCGTGTGAACTGAAGGTGCAGTAAACCCAGTGACAGCAGATAATGTCCTACACTATTCTTCAGCCATGGTGTGTGTGCTGATAGCACCTGAGCAGCATGCACAGGGAGAGTTTTAACACCAACCATGCATAACATAAGTGCTGTGCTTATGGTAGCCTCTTCAAGGACAATAAAAGAGGACACAAAAGATGCTGCTGTAGCCACTTTCTGAGAGCTAGAGGGCAAAAGTGACCCTGGCCAGTCACTTGTCTTCACTTTCAGCAGTTCTCTGCTTCAGCTTGTGTGATCTCAGCTAGCCCATCACTGAAGAGCTTAATGGATTCTTGCCTCTTCTGTGGAGCCAAGACCAGTGCATGCAGCCATACAGCCCAACTGTTGCAGGGTATGCAGGACTGATGCAGGCCAGAAAAGAAGCTATTGCAAAGGACATTTTCCAGATCTTAATCTTTTTTTTTAATTATTTTTTTTATTTCATAAATATAAACATCAATTGACTGAACAAAAGAAATATTTTCCCCAAAACGATAGCACAGTACATTTCCTCAAATGGTAGCTAAGGCATGGCAGAAGTTGCTTTGTAGGACACATTGCTCAATATTAATGAATCAAGGCAGTGTGCTAAATGACTCTACCCAGCGAATTACTGTAGCAGTTACTGTATCATGGCATCAGAAAAGAGGAGTAGGTTCTCTTTGAGATAGGCTGTGGATATAGTAGGAGCCTCCGAAAAAGAGGATGACTGTATCCAACTATTCTTCCTAGGTTTTGCTAAGTCGGAAAAAAAGAGCCACAAACCAATATTCCTTCCAGGCTTCCCTCCTTCAGATGAAATTACCCACATATATTGTGGTTGGAACTGTCAAAATGTTCATTACGTGGCTGAGATACAAATCTCTCATTTCCTGAAACTGGTGCAAGGAAAGGATGAAAATCAAGAAGAATAAAAAGCTGAACATAAAGATCTTTAAGAGCAACAGACTTTGGAGATTAAGAGTACTATAAAAAAGTTTCCAAAGTTTTCACATTATTAAGGAACTCTGTGAGGAGAAAAAGATCACTCATTTAGATGCTCCCCTGTGCCATACAACACATCATCTATCACCTTCTTTCTCATTTTAATGAAAGAAAATCCATGTTCACAGTATAATTGTACTGAATACAAGAAAAAGCTTCAACTCGGCAAGAACAGTACATTCTCTGTAATATGCTTTTTGCACTAACAGCCTCTTGTTGGTGGGCTTTGTCAGTAAGGAGTGTCACAGGACAATAGCTTTTCTCTCTGTGGTAACAAAAAAACATCATTTTATTTTCATTTATTAAATGTATTTTCCATTCTCCCCAGCCTATGTGAAATACCATGACTTAAAAAAAGAAAATTCAGGAAAAACGCAAAGAAAAGCCAAGAATTACTAAAACCATCTTGATCACTCCAACTGTCAGACTATCTTAAGTGTCTAGGATCATGCTGTAGCTGTGCTCTTTTTATCAGCAGTGAAAAAAACATTGTATCAGCAGTTTAGCAATGCCAACCAAAAGGATTTTTGAAATGTCAAAGACTTTTAAACAAAAAGCCTCCCCCCAACTGGAGGACAATGATGTCTCATCCTGAATATTTAGTGGCCATGGAAGCCTATGCAAGCTGTCCCCAGGCATTTCAATCCAACCATTTATTTTGAAAACCACTGTCCAACAGATGCATTGGTGGATGCTGTCAAGAGTAGAAACCAAAAATTAAGCAACAAAACCTCATCAAAGTCACAGAGCTTACTTTCAGGAATGATGGGAATCCAGGCAGCTGATACAAAAGAGGCAGGAATGCCATTATTTAAATCAAGTCAAATTTCAATCCAGATATCCAGGTCTTAAAAAAACAGGTGGTGAATATAAATGAAGGTGTCTACAAACACAGAAATTATGGAAGCAGGGAGAGGTCAGAGCTGCTGTGGTCTAAAAACACATAGTCCCAACAAAACTGGGCAATGTCTGGGTATAGTTTATTGGAGAAATAATGGAAACCTTCCCAATTTGATGCAACAACTTTTAGGTATTTGAGAAAAGTGTAAACATTTAATTTCTTTGAATCTTTATTATTCTAAGCTATGAATAAATCCAAATTATACTCCAAATTACATATAACATTCTTAAAAGGACTGCGAATTGATTAGTGCATTTTGTCTTTGCTTAAAATCAGACCCCTCCCAAATAAAACAGGATGGAGTTCAATCCAGGGACAACAATCTTTGGCATCCTGCTACATGTTCTCCTAATCCCTCTCCTCTCCAAAGGAAGTTGAAGCTAATGGGCTTTGCACTGTACTCCACAAACTGACAAATACATATTATATTGAGTAAATCTGCAGCTTTGACTTCAAAAAAAACTTGGTCATACATGACACTGAGAGATTCTCAGGGTATACAAGATGTTTCTGTGCAAGCAAGCAAGAACTTAAAAATGGCTGCTAAGAAGTTCTGTAAGGAGCTGCTCAACACTTAAAACAACACTTAAAAGGTATTGCCATTTCTCTGTGTCTGTCCTTATTAATTTGGTACAGCTTGGTGGAGTACTGAAATATACCTGGTAAAATAAGGGTCTCATGACATGAAAAAGCCCAACAGATTTCTTATTTATTCTTTATGAAATATTTTTGCCTTAAACCTGCTATTTCATCTGGATAGAATAATTTAGAGCCCATTTAGCTATCATGGTAAAGAGGCATGCCAGTCAATTCACAATGATATATAACTTGGAATGTTGCTGTTTTACCTAAAGGCTCCTGACAGAAGGCAAAAGAAAAGGTCAGACTCATTTTAAAAGTGCCGCTTCCAATCAAAAATCAGATTTGGGGTTGATCCTAGGCTGACAAGAATGATCACAGATGGGAAACTCAAAAGGAGCATCAAGCCAAGAAGTCAGCCTGTTTCTTCTTTGTGAAGAAAGGAAAAGAAATTAAATACCACACCACATATGTGGTGATACACCACATGTGTATATAACAGGCTGCATAACAAGAAATAAAGTAAGGATTAGTGACAGTTCCCTGGCTCTTATACTGAAACTGGACCATACAAGTTATTTTCCTTAACTGCTTTTTCCCCTAATCTTTGTTTATTGGATGGCTTAAAAAATAAACCTATTGGCAGCTTTGAGAACACCTACAGCAGTGACAAAATTTTCCAAAGTGGAAAAAGGATTTCCAACTGAAAAGGGACATAAAGCAGAGATGTCAATGTCTCCCATGTCCTAGTTGGAGGTGAAGGCCTCTACAGATAAGAAGCTTTGTGGGGTTAGGGCTCAGTAACAGCTGATCACAGGTCAGCAACAGTGATGGCAGAGACAGAAATGAAGACTGGTGAGTCTTACTTATCTTTCCTAAAATGCAGCTTTGCTTTCTGTTTTTCTGTACCTAATACCAGTGCTATACCTGTTTTTAATGCAAATCTTGAGAATGTTTGGTTTTCTTCTGGCATTAAACTTGCAGAATACCCACCACATCTCACTCATCTGAGCCCTGGTAAAGAGCCAAAGAAAGGCATCACAAAACTCCCCTTTATTCTGCAAGGAGAACCCTTGTTTCCTGCAATCCTTAAATGGGAAACATGACTTTAGACCTCACTATGAATTGAAGAAAGAAACATCTCTTACTTGTTATCAAGACATAAAGAAGCTGTCATTGGTACATACAACTTATATCATCACTGGAAAATATATGCCAGTTTTTTCTTGAAAGGACTTTCAAAGAAAAGCATGTTGTTCTCCTCAAAAAAATTGTGACTACAACTAAAATACAAGCTAGAGAAATAGTGGTAACTATGTCCTAAATAATAAAATAACCTTTTTTTTTTTTTCCCCCAGAGAAAACTAATAAGAAAGCAGACTTTTAACCTTACAGAAAGCTTCTCTTATTTAATGGTTTAAATGACAAGCTACCTAGCTGTATATGGGATTCTTTCTTTTTTTTAAAGTACAGAAAGCTGACTTCATCCACACCCACTCTCTAAAATTATGCATCTGGTACTATAGCCTCATTACAGCAGTTTTGTAACCAGCAGCTTTTAGAGAAGTTGAAGACTTTTGTTTAAAAATTAGAATAAAAAATTAAAATAAAAATCAAAAGATCAGCCCATAACAGCCACTTCAGAGGGAGTTCAAGAAGAGACACAGGAGAAACCAAGCAAAGGACTGAAGTTTACAGTAAAGGGAAATTACAAAAATACATTCACTAAAACCTGAGCAGTTTTTCCCCATGCTGTTTTGTGAACCCTATCTTCTTGAGAAAGACTGAAACAGTCACATTTATTACCTGAAAATCCCATGGCACTGCCTAAAAAGAACAATACCTATACCCTCAATGCATATTTTCTGGAGTCATAAAATGTAGCGGGCTGCAGAACTGGAAGTTAGTCCCATGTACTGAAGCAATGTGACTCTTTGAGATGTGTCTGTGCCCTTTGCACCTGACAGGACAGGCAAATCTCCAAGCATTAAAGGAATCAGGCAGGTAAACCACTGGGGTATTAATACAGGGCTGAACCGGGCTCAGTGTGCCTGTAAATTACAATCATAAGGAGCCTAAAGAAAGATTTGTTTTTATATTTGAGAAGAACTTTTCTGATAGGCAACTAAGTCTGTAGAGACTAGTGTGAACATTCTATTACAAACTGCCTGAAGCTCAATGCTTTCTCTTCTCAAGGCACCTGGGTAACTGACTACTTTTATAACTCTATTGTCCTCCATTCCTTAGAGGTTTCCTTCCGCATGTTCCAAACACACGGGTGTGTGCAGTTCTTCCAGTGTTTCAGATGTTTTAAATCATAGAATCATAGAATTGGCTGGGTTGGAAGGGACCTCTGAGATCATCAAGTCCAACCCTTGATCCACTACCGCTGTGGTTACCAGACCATGGCACTGAGTGCCACATCCAGTCTCTTTTTAAATATCTCCAGGGACAGAGAATCCACTGCTTCCCTGGGCAGCCCATTCCAATGCCGGATCACCCTCTCCGTATGGAAACTCTTTCTAATGTCCAACCTAAACTTCCCCCAGCACAACTTAAAGACTGTGCCCTCTTGTCTTGCTGAGAGTTGCCTGGGAAAAGAGACCAACCCCGCCCTGGCTACACCCTCCTTTCAGGGAGTTGTAGAGAGTGATGAGGTCTCCCCTGAGCCTCCTCTTCTCCAGGCTGAACAGCCCCAGCTCCCTCAGCCTCTCCTCATAGCATCTGTGCTTGAGTCCCTTCACCAGCCTGGTTGCCCTCCTTTGGACCTGCTCCAGGACCTCAATATCCTTCCTGAACTGAGGGGCCCAGAACTGGACACGGTACTCGAGGTGTGGCCTCACCAGCACTGAGTACAGGGGCAATCATTGCATCCTATGAAGATAGAATAGGCATAGGTATACCTTAGCTATTTACATGTAAAACACTGTCCATCATGAGTGTGATCTTCAGAACTATGTTATATTTCAGAGGATAAAGGCTTCCCTGCTGAGGTAATTAAAGGAATGAACACTCTCAAAACTGCATCCCAAGGAGAGCATGAGATCTGTTCTGAGGGACTGAACAAGCAGCAGGTAAGAGCTTGAGCACTGCAATCAAAGTGGTTATGAAAGCCACCACCTGGAAAAAATAGGAAAGTCTTGCAGAAAAGTCAGGAGATTACTGTAAAAGAATATGTACATCTGTAATACACAGGGCAGCAGTCAGCACGTAGGGAGATAAAGCGTGGTGAAAGGATGAGTGAAAACACCCTGCAAGCAACAGAATGTGTGGAAGAGCTTAGATGAGATGAGTAAATTCTGATTAAGTTGAGAAACACAAGATGATTCTGTTGAAAACAACCCCAACAAAACATCCAAAAATTCTGATTTTTCTTGACATAACAGAGAAACAGTAAACAGCACTCCTGATTGACACAATACAGAAAATGAAAATAATCTGGGTCCCCGGTTAGTCCTACTTTTCAGTAGTAGTGAACATAATGGGGTCCTGAAAAAACACAAGACCATGACAGAGTCAAAGAAGCAGAAAGAACAAATTTTTAAAAAAATATAATTAGACTGGGTGGTTTCCAAAAGAAAAGCCAAGTGAATATAGTTGTATGCTCATTTTTGCAAAATAAATGGACAAAACAAATTACCTTTATCCTTACCCCAGTTGAATTGGGAGTCAAGCTCTATCCTATTAATATAAAGGCAGAGTTGCATGAAAAACATGAGTTTTTCTTTCCTGTTTATGACAGTAACATGGGAGATGTGTATGTGGCATGGTGATCGTGCTGACAGACTTCGGTCAAATTTGGCTTTATGAGCATTCTGGTTATTTGATAACATCTTATAAAATATGCACAGTCAACAAATAGCCAAGGAACATGTAGTGAAAATAATGCACTCTGTAGAAGGTTCACAAAGCTCCTCTGAACTCCAACTTGACGAACAGCCACACGTCAGGATTGGTATTTGTCAAGATGGGGTAGGTTGTCCAGATTTAAAGAAATGGGGATGAGAGAAGAAAAATTTTTTTTTTCTAATGTTTGTAAAACAAAGTGGACATACTACAGAATTAGTTCCGGAAAGAGTAAACTTATTTCCTTGCTACAGAAAATCCTCATGAACACAAGCTTGAAAATAAGTGCATAGTTTCACTTTTCTTTGTATTTAAAAAATTATATTAAACCCTCCAACTAGGAAAAAAAAGGAGATCTGGAGACAGTTATTTACCATGTTGCACGCTGATAATTATCTCCCATAGAAACAGACAAAAGATACCCAAGAACAAGCAGAAGCATATATATTGTACAGGAAATCAACCATCAGTTCTTGAAGAGGAGAAAGATCTTTTATAAGTATCCTTTAAAGTACAGAATCATAGAATCATTTTGGTTGGAAAAGACCTTTAAGATCATCAAGTTCAACTGTTAAACTAGAACACAGTCAAGCCCATCACTAAGCCATGCCTCTAAGCACCATACCTATATGTATTTTAAAATACTTCAGGGATGGTGACTCAACTACTTCCCTGGGCAGCCTGTTCCAGTATCTATCCAGAACATTTTCCTAAGATCAAACCTAGTTCTCCTCCAGCACCACTTGAGACCATTTCCTCTTGTTCTATTACTTATTACTTGGTAGAAGAGATTGACATGCACCTCAGTACAGCCTCCTTTCAGGTAGTGGTTAGATAGCAACAGGGTCTCCCCAGCCTCCTTTTCTCCAGACTGAACAACACGACCTTCCTCAGCCACCCCTCAGACTTGTTCTTTAGACCCTTCACCAGCTTTGTTGTCCTTCTTTGAACACACTCCAGCACCTCAGTGCCCTTCTTGTAGGTAGGGGCCCAGAACTGAACACGGTACTCAAGGTGTGGTCCAACGCCAAGTACAGGGACAGGATCAATTCCCTTCTCCTGCTGGTCACACAGTTCCTGATACAAGCCTTCTTGGCCACCTGAGCACACTGCTGGCTTTATTCTTCTGGCTGTCAACCAATACTCACAGGTCATTTTCCTTTGGGCAGCTTCCCAGCCACTCTTACTCAAGCCTGTAGGAGTTGTTGTGACCCAAGTGCAGGACCTGACACTTGGCGTTGTTGAAACTCACACAATTAGCCTTGAGACATTGATTTTGACTGCCCAGATCCCTCTGCACCACCTTCCTACCCTAAAGCAGATCAAAACTACCTTGATGTCATCTGCAAATTTCATAGGAATGTGCTTGATTCATTCATCCAGATCACTGACAAAGATACTAAACAGAACTGACCCCAATATGGAGCCCTAGGGAACACCACTTGTGACCAGCCTCCATTCAACAAACTCTTTGGTAACAGCCATCCAGCCAGTTATTCAGCAAAGCATACTCTCATCCAAGCCAGGAGCAGCCAGCATCTCCAAGAGAAGGACTTACTGAAGTCCAGTTAGGAAACATCTGTTGGGAGTTTTTTGGAAGAAAACAGACATGTGAGCAATCCTGACTAATTAGCTTTAGCCAGAGTGAGCTAAGGGCCTTGAGGCCCAGCTGCAAGGTTATTAAAAGATCAGCTATGTGCAAAAGATAAGGGAGTTGGCAGCAGAAAAGAAGAATAACAGGATGGGAAAGCATCACATAGACAGCACATAAACAGTTGTATTTAACTAGTTCTGAACCCGTGAGAAGAAGAAAGTTATGGCAGATAAAAAGGTGCAAACAGGATGCCTGCGATCAACAAAGCAGGACAAGAACGATAAGCAGTACCCTATCGCAACGTGACAACAGGTGTGTGAACAGCAACATGCAGCCAATCAACATGAGCCACACAGGTGCTAAGACCTTATAAATGTAACGCTTTGCTTAATAAAATCAAGCTTTGTTGCTAACTCATATTGAGTCTTCTCTTTGCTCCGCAAGCCCACAGCCTCTGACAAATATCCACAGCCTTTTCCTCATCCACCTGCTTTTCATCACTCCTGCTGACTGGCACTGATCACCTGGTCATCCACCATGTGCCATGTCATGGCACTCAAGATGTATCTGCTCTATAACCAGTTAGACTTACAGGCCTGTAGCTTCCTATATTCTCTTTTCAGTCCTTCTTGTAGATGAGTGTCACAACCTCCAGTCAACTGGGACCTCCCAGGTTAGCCAAGACTGCTGGTAAATGATGGAAAGTGGCTTGGTTAGCACTACTACCAGCTCCCTTAGTACCCTTAGGTGGATGCCATCTGCCCCTATAGACTTGCATGTGTCCAAGTAGCGTAGGGGTACAGAGAACTCTGACAGGAACAATGAAACAGTCAGTAGCTCAAAATATGAACCTGAGATCCAGCCATCTCAGAACGAATATAAAAGGAAGAGTTAAAAAAGAACTCCTTAGAACACTATAAAAGACTTCAATAGTGTGTGTGTGCACTCATGTGTTGGTAAAAAGAGTATCAAAAGAGAAAGGAGAATGTCTGTATGACCCGTTCATATCCAGAAAAGCTATTTTTTGTCCTGCGCTTTCAAGAACTGCAAATATAGTGTAGGGGAGCTGTTTATTTTCAAACAGGAATTGTAACTGCATTACTAGTTTGCTTTGGTACTTTTTGTCTCACTGTAGCCTAACATAGGAATCTCAACAAAAGACTATAATAAATTCAAGTTATCAGATGATTTTAGTTTTTGATTAGAAGAGTAGGTGAAATTAAAACGTTACTAGTCATGAGTGATGCATTTTTCAGTACCCAAATCTTAGTCTCTTGATAGTCATATACCTTTTCCACATTAACATAATTTGCCTCTATAAACTCAGGAATCTTTTCAATACTAGTTTGCATAATTTATGCAAATACCCTGTGTGCCTAATTGCTTTCTCAAATGAGTATTTTCTTTGAGGAATCTGAAATAGAAAAAAAAAAAGCTAAGGATGAGTAAATCTAGAAAGAGATGGAGAACCACCTGCTACCATCACAGGTGATTTGAAAAAGTTCCTAAATTGGTAGTCATTCTCATTGTTATTTAGTGTATGTACTGGTTCAACAATGGCTCTCTCTGCAATACAATTGTCAGCATTACCTGAGTTTTAAGTTGTTAATGGGAAAACAAGGTGATAAATACACTTTTACAATCAACCCAGCTAAAACAAAAACCTGCAGCACTTCAATAACTTGAGGAAACTGTCAAGACTGTATTTCTCAATCTTTGCTTGGTTATTACATTAAATATATCAAAATATGCACATTTTTTCACTCGTTCAATCACCTTGCTTCATTCACTCCAGTACAGTTTTCTTTCAAGATGCAGAGGCAAAGTACAAGGGTAAGCAGAAAAGTACACAAAAACCTGGTGTCTGCTTGCATGAAGGTTTTTCAACACACATGTAGCTGTGTGGAAGTACAGTGTAAAGTATACGAAGATTACATCTGAATGTTAGGACTTACTTTTTCCATTATAAATGGCATCCTTTAATAGACCGAGCTGTTTGCATGCACTATTTATGGCATTCACAATGTACCTGTGACTACATTTTCCAGGTGCCACCATGCCATGTGCAACTTTTGCAAGCAAACATACTTCCTTTTGTTACTCCAGAGCCACACTCTGCTTTAGGCTCTCAGCTAACTCACAAAACCAACCATTTTGTATATTATCTCTCATGCACTTTATTTCGAATACAGGGCATTCATTATTTATATTTTAAATGATGATTACTTCAACTGCTGGCAACACAGCTGCAACTTTCATTACCTGATCTTGTGATTTCTTTTTCTTCTTCTTCTTCCCCCAGCACCCTGAACTCTCTGCATCTTTTCCATTGGCATCACCACAGAGTAATCCATCAAGTTCATCTGTTCCCATCTGCTGTCCCTGAGATGTTTCTGCAGCTAGCCTGTATGAGAGGTTCCTCAAAATGCACACACAGTTTTCAACGGTCTGAAAAGTGTGACAAGAAACCAAACAAACCAGAAAACAAAACCAGAAGAAAGTTAAAAGCCTTCCATTGCTCACTGTATACAAAACAAAAGAAGTATCATTGATCTTTGCACACACATTTTCCCCCACAATTCTTTTCTGCTCAGTTCTGAGTGCTCCCTAGGTAACAACAGCTTAAGAGATTTAGAAATTTTTATGTAAAGATACCAGTAATGTGGAAAATATGTTTCTGTGAGTTGTTTCATTGTCATTCTGAATTTCACACTGGAGCCCAATGTGAAACGTAAGCTGAAGTAAAAAGCAATCAAGAAAACCTGAACTCACACAGAATATCAGCAAACTCCCACTTCTGAACCAAAAATGTTACAAACAGGAAACTGCAATAGATTGTGGGTTTGGTTGTTTTGTTTTTTTCTTCTTAAAGCCAGAAAGGATTTTTTCTGGCATTAATTCTCTGTAAATTGCCAAAAAATGGGATTTTAATTCCACTCCACAAGTATATATAGCAATATATAGCACCAACAGATGATGGTTCCCGAGTCCCAAAAGTAAGATTAGGAATCTCAGGTTTTTATTGCTTTTACTGCTTCTTGCCAGGCAGCAGATAGCTTATGAACAGCCTTTCTCTCTCCTCCATTTGTCCCCCTAAAAGGTTGTGCCTTCTGTAGAAGCTGTTGGCTGGAATCCACAATAAGACAAATTAACTGATAATTGAGCATAATTTCTGCAAGTCTAAAAGAAGTTCAGTTTAGACTTGGTTAAAGCCCACTCATTTAATTGGCTCACTCTGGTTTGACTATCCATAATAAGCAGGATATGAGTTTTTGGAGGCAGGGAAAGGATGGTTAAAAAAAGCCATTTGATATCTAGCTATATTTATTTCAACTGTTCCTAACACTCCACAGAGATGAAAAGTGATAGTCACTACACCCCAGCTCTGTTGCTCCATTAACCCAGAACAGAATGACTGTGAGGATTCAAGCTCTGTATTACTCTGCCGTATTCACCAGTGAGGCAAACAGATGAGGATTCATTTACTTTCATACACTGCATGAACTTATGCCAGGTATGCATTTGGCACACATTTTTTTCAATGACATTAAGTTTCAGAGATTATACTGAAGTCAGACTCATAGAGACAGTAATATCTATTTATTTATTTTTAAACATAGGTGAAATTTCACATTATATATGTAGTAGTTTGCAATATCCAGCCAAATGCATAAATACATGCAGGAATACATATATATATATATATATGGGTAGAAAACATTCTTAGTGTTTCTTTCACCCCTGAAAGCTTTGCAGGCTTCATAGTGACAGTATTTTTTAAAGTTTGCTGCCTTTTTCACTTTCAACATTTCCATATGTGAATTTTATTCATTCCTGCTAATATTTACTTCTGCACAGTGATAGCTTGCTGAACTTGAAGCTTTGTGTGTTTGTTGATTATAGGGTTTTAATTTGAAGTCACCTTTTTATAAACAAGAGTTTTCACACTTACAGTACTCGTGTCCAAAATAAATAAGCCAAGTCCATACTTGGTGTACCAAAGTGTTACCTCACATTAAAAACTGATTAGCAAATTTCCAAGGCTTAGTGCAACCAACACCTTCTTCACTAAAGTGAACTCTACAAGCTGAGAAAGTTGGCCCTAGTCATGCATTTGGACGCCCTTTACTTCTTAACTTGTAGCTTTGAACTTTAAAGGATCCTTGTTTTTCTCATTCCTATAGATATTTTTCAGTCTCATCATAAGAGGATGAAAATATGTAGTCTTTATACTTAATTAGATCAAATTAAAATTATGAGCAGTAACTTTGCTCAGGGAGGTAGAGGAGTCACCATCCCTGGAGAAATTAAAAGACTGTGTAGATGCAGCATGTCAGGACATGCTCCAGTGGGTTTTTTCTGGGTTGATGGTTTGACTTCATGACAGAGGTCTTTTCCAACCTCGACTATTCTGTGATTCATTAGGTAAGTTTTAAGCACTCTTAACCTCACCAAAATGACGAATGTCTTTAGCAACAACTCTCCATCTGTATGCAAGTCCCCCATCCTCTTTCAAAGCATGCAAGAGCAGGGACCAGTTTTTCAGCTTTTAGCCTCTAACAGTACCACAGTTATCTAATAGACCAATTGTTGTGGCATTTGGAAAACAACATTTATTAACTTTGAAATAAAGCTCATATTTTTTAATAATAGCACTATTTTTGAAACTAGATTAAAAAGTGATTTACAGCCAGTTAAATAATTTAATTAAAATTATATTCTGTTTTGGTATAAAGAGCTAGCAAAGAGCTACAATATGGTGTTTTGTATTTAGCTGCCCAACTGCAACAAACCTGTTAGACAGGAGGATAAAACTACTAAGGCAGACAAAATATTTTTTCTCTTATTTCTGTATTTTTTTTCTCCATATATGACTTAGCCTGTAGTTTCTTTAAGGAACACAAGCTACAAATGACAATTATAACAGTCTGTATTAACAATGAGACAAAACAGGGAGCTTACTGTCCTCATTATTTAGATTTGTTAACAGTAAAGCAATCTTGGTATCAGTTGGGTCACATACAAGGAAACCGCTGAAAAAGCAGCAGCTGAGCTGTGAGATGGGGCATAAGCTGAATGCCTCTTCCACCTCCCACTCTGCTCCAGTGAAAACCCTCTCGCTTCTTTCTGTCAAGCAAGCTGAATCAGGGAGCTTTGAAACGGTCCCCAGTTCAGCTCTTCAGAAGGTAATGAAGCTAAAAACACCCTCGCATTTGGGGACTGTGCTGCAGGAGGTGGCTGGCTGCAGGTTTGCTCTGAACCCTGGTGCCTGGTGCCTACCTTGTGGGTGGACTTCCTCTGACTGTCACTCTGCTAAACTTTTATTATATACTAATGGGTTGTGGGGGTTTTGGGATCGATTGTTTGTTGGTTTTTTTTTTCTTTTAAAAAGCAAAATCATGCTCCTAGCCCAGCACCATATGCTATAAACATCTCCTAATTCCTCTCTCCTTCCCCTGAATTCATATGCAATTTTCAACTATTTGCCTCAGAAAGTTCTGGGCATTATCTCTCTCTAATCCACACACCCACAGTGATCTGTGAAGGATCAAAAAAACCCCAGAGGGTTTTAAAATTTTGCTGTGTAAATGGCTTCTCTCCCTTGATTCTTAGCAGTTTGCAAATGGACCAAGGCTGCCTTAGAGCAGCAACAATTAATTTATCAACATAAAGCAATTTATCATCCAAAAGCAACAGGCTTTTGAAACTGGGCTTTTTCTTCTTCTCTGGAATACTTCCACTTGTTCCTAATCTTTACTCTGGAAATGCTTGAAGTCTTTTTAATTAGATAGTGCCTTCCACCTTTGGAGAAGCCTGTTTATATCCTACCACTTCAGAGAAGTAAAGCTGACATAAAAATACATCTTTAAAAAGTTGCTATTGAAACCATTCATCGATCTTCTTTCAAGAACAAATGATCTTGGTAGTACTGCAAACCTGCCTATTAATTTCCTTTTCTTTTTTTATTTTTTTTTCTTGTAAGCCTAACACACTGTTACTGGCTTTGTCTCATACTGAGTACTAAAAATCAATCTTAATCTAAACCTGGCAGAGTACTGTAAGGAAGTTTACCTGGTGTATGACATATTTGCTCTTCTTAAGCCAGTATTGTATTTTCTCCTTTAATAACTCAAGTGGGAGGATGACATGCTTACCTGTGCACATTATGCAGGCAGACACAAATCCAGCGCTCAGCAAGCACACAAAAACACACAGCTCAACAGAAAGGAAAGAAAAAAAAGGAGCTAAATTATGCTTCGCTAAGGCATCCCTCACAGTGCTTTCTTTTTAAAAAAATAACACTTTATAGTCCTGATGTACCCTGAGCACCTGGATTTCTTGCTGCTGAAAAGACAAAGATGACAAACCTTACTATCAATTTCACTGCTCCCCAGAGCAGACTGGATCACGTACAGCAATGCGTCCGTCAGGCCATCACACTCCCTCATCCTTCTGCGGGCCTCCTCTCCAGCAGAGCTGACATTCCTGCAAGGCAACAGAAAGGGTCACCACCTCCACACCTCCCATGCCCACTTGTCCTCCTGAAACACCCTCACAATTAACAAACAGATAAAAACAGTTGTTTGGGTTTTTTTTTTCCTCCTTTCATCAGTTAAGAGCTTTGATCAGTGAAGACAGCTGTGAATGAGCTGAGAAAAATGTAATGCAGAAGGGAACAAATGGAAGACTTCAGGTTCTCCACAAGAAGGGGATGAGAGGTCAAGGAGCATGCACCTACCTGAGGTGGGAGACTCATGGTCTACAAAAACTTGGCAAAAGGTTGATCGTTTGTCTTTACTATTTTTATTTTTTAAAGTAGGTTTTATGTCTGTGAGATGGCATTTTTTAAATGTGCATATTTACATACAAATCAAGCTTTGAAAAGTCTATAGAGGTTTTTTCAAAGAATTCTCCTTGGATTTGAAGAGCCCAGTAGTTATTGCTCTTAACCTGAGAGAAAAATATTATCAAAGCATAATATAAAACACCTGGTATTGCTTGCTTCTCATTTTACATGAGTATTTCCCTTTTTCTCTTTCTGAAAGAACATTAATGCCTCAATCTTCTCTTTATGTATTTGCTCACAAGTTGTTTTACATTGCAAAATTTAAAATCTCAGCTTGTTATAGTTATTCTGCTCCTCAAATAGGGCCAGAGGGCCTTATGAACACATTTATAAAAACACAATTAAAACAAATTTTACTGGATAATATCATGTGTCATAAAGCTCAAAATATTGATATTCAAAGAAACAAATACGTATGAATGAGCATACATAAAGAGAGTCTATACTTGCAAACATCAAGCCTACCTGAGAAAAATTGCTTTCACATTTGTACAGCGGTTTTAATTTGGAACTGCATGAATTAGCAACCTCAGTAATGAGGGAAAACTTTTCACACAGTGGTACACTTTAGTAGGGGAAGACAACCCTCTGCTGTAGCTCCTCTCTCCCCACTACTACAGTTTATAAAACAGAAGAACAGACAAGACCATGCCAGCCCTAAATACTTAATGCCAACGTATGGAAACAGAAGGGAGACCATTGGCCCTTTGATTTGGGAAGAAGACAAGGCACTTTCCTACTCTTCTGTCTTTGAATAGAAGATGGAAAAATGATGAGAATCCTGGAAAGGAGAATGTATTTTAGATGGAATAAAAGAGGTGAGAGGACTGAAGTATAGGTTTCCTTTTGATTCTTTCTTTGGTCTACCTACTTCATCCTGTTCTGCTTCCCTATCATCTTAAAAAAGAAAAGAAAAAAAAAAAAAGCATTCCATCTCACCAAAGCACCAGAGTTTCCCTGATCAAATAATCTTACAACAATCCTCCCAGCTTCTCAAATGCAAGTTCCTAATTGACCCTGCTCCCTGAACACACATGCTTTCCCTATTATACTTGCATCCCCATACTGTCCTAATTAGCTCTGCTCTCTCACATACAAGTTGTCCCAATTAATTCAACCCTGTTAACTTCACCTCTGCAGGCAGCCCAACAAAAACATACAGTCCAGGAACACTAGAATGAATTCCTTTACCTCCCTACCACACAAATTCATGTCTTCCACTCTCCTTGAAACTCCCCAGTTCACCCCACATTACACACCAGAAATGTGCCCCTTGCAACATTTTGTTTTGTGCCATTATGCACAGTTGTGTTGTCTTGTTCTTCATCTGGTCTCTCAACTCTGTACCTCTTCCCCTCTCTGCTGCTACAAAAGCAGAGTCTGGTCTTCCAGATTGGTCTTCCTCCAGATCACGAGGAAACCCTCTTCTTTCATCCAGGAATTTGGGTCTGGAGACCATCAAGTGGAAAAGAGTCCTCCACTGCGTCTCCCTGTGACATGATGGAAACTTTCTGACTTCTCTTTGGGTGACAGAAATCAGAAGGCAAAATTATAGACCATGGTTTCCCAAACACAATGCCCATGCCCTGTACTTCCAGGGCTGGGGACTCTGTCTAAAGTGTATTAATGAGTAGACTGTCCCCATATTAAAGGCAAGTGCTCCACCTTAAATTCCTAAAGGGAAGTACACCTAGGAAAAACAGAACCATGGATCTGAAAAGTGTATTGGGAGGCAGCATTCCTTATCATGAATCCCCCTTTCATGATAAGGGGGATTATCATAGGATAATTCATGGACTTCTGTCTGAAATTCTACTCCCTCACCTCCATTGGAAGATAGAGAGTTGTAGCCAACCCTAAAAGAGTAACTGAACAAATTATAATAGAAGGATGCTTAGGAAGTGTTCTCAGCACACCACTCTCCCTTGCACCACTATTAAAAAAAAGCAAAAAAAAAGCTGAAATATTACTGAATCCTTTTAAAGAGGATTGGATGTAACAGTCTGTACTAATATAATGTATTTAGGCTTCTTCATTTTCTGAAGTTACATATACTGAGTGCAAGCTTTCAAAACACAGACTAAAGTACTGGTACAAACACAGAAACATTCTCCCTGATGTTTCATTGAGGTGGTTTCTCCTTCTCTCTAGAATGGCCCAATGCATGTCACCTTGACTCTCCAGAGCCTGCTGAGACTGGCACCGACTCAGCTCCTCTCCCAGTTCACCAGAAACCCCCTCCTCACCATGACAGCAATGCAGACAACCTCATAGTCCCTGAGCTGTGAGCTGTCAGCCTCATGCATTTGCAGGCAAACAAAGAACACGAAGCCTTCATACAAAGTAATATAGACACACCAGGGGCACATCTTGCTCAGACAATGTATTTCTTTGCCCTGTGTGAAAGAGCTGTTGAGTTCAGCTCTTCTTTTTATCATCCTTTCCCATTATGCTCCAGATGCTTCTGTAATCAAGAGGTGGATATACTGAATTCCCATGACTGCTTTTCCTTTTCTTTTAGAAGTCTCTCTCTAATTTCTGCACTGACTCATAGCTACTACAGCCCTACCCAGTGTGGTGTATTTATTTACGTGGGAAATGCCTTAAAAAACAAGACAAATTCAAACCGTGCATGAACATTTTCATAAATAATAATTTGATTATTTAAAAACATCCCATTATCTAACTATTCCCATTTCACCTCTATTGAAAGAATCTTTGTTAATTGACATCTTTCACAGAGGGTAACATCACCATGTTCAGGTTATGTAGTTCTGTAGAAGAGAAGCAAGTTCCAGATTACTTGAGCTGTCACAGGAAACATGCTGCTATCTTAATTTTCTTGTTAAACATGCTGTAGCCATCAGAGTGACAGTGAGTTAAGACATGATTTTTCATTTGTGTAAACATTACACTACAGCATTTGCAGCATCTACTATTGGCAAAACGTACTGCTAACTAAGCACATTTCTCCAGTGTTAGTTTCCAAACAGGCCAAACCACGTTTTCTGGATTTTTAAAAAGATGTAGAAACACAAAGCATAGGTTTTCAGGGAAAAAAACCTACTTTTCCATTCTAAAGGTAGCCCAGCAATATCTTGATGGCCTGCTAAATTTTCGTCCTTCAAGACAGTTTTTTTCACCAGGTATATGTAAAGTACAGGCTGGCATTCTGAATCAAACACGACAAGGAGTCCTTTAGAATTCCATAAAACAGTAAAATTGATTTCAAATGGAATACAGTTCCATAGGCATACCAAGAATATAAAGTGCTGAAGAATAACTCTCAGCTTAGCCAGAAAGTCCCCCTCAGACCTCTAAAAACCAGCTAATGTAAACACCCTCTTTGCAGGTGAGGAACACCAAGAAGAAGATAACCAGAACATAAGCTCAAACCTATGTCTCATCTTTTAGAAAAAAGGCAAACTGGTTTTGCTAATAATCTAGGAATGGAAAGATAACTACAATATTCAATTTTCGGTTTTATGGGAAGCTATCATATCATCCCCTGATAATTAGCAGTGGGCATGACCCTCCAAACACACATAAGGGCTGTCAATCCAATGCTCCATGGATAAGGAAGTGGGCAGTATAAAGGAGTGAACTGTGCACCACATACCTGATTCCTGTCAATCTTGGCACTTCATTTATTCAGTATAATTTAATGTAACTGACAGGATCTGAGGTGGGGGAAGATGGGTGGGAGCAAGTAATTTCTTTCTAATTCTCAGAGTAATTTTCCATATGCTCAGACAAACTGTGGGAAGCTTTGAGCAATATTCTTATAACTATAGGGTAGCTAAATCCACCTCCTTATCCAGGGAAGGGATATGGAGTTCTGTGGAAGATCATCTCAAAAGCCAGAGCACTAAAACACATCCCCTCTGGATCTGGGAAGATTTAGCAAGCTGTTGACACTATTCCCAGTAGCAGTTCTACAAATCTCAAAGATATAATTAAATAACCTACAGAAGCACCTGCCCTCCTTGAGCATGGTCAGGTAGCATCAAGGACTTTGACCTTTCCTGCACCAGCTACAGGTCTTCAGACAGCAGATCTCACTGCAGTCTTGAGACCAAATTATCCCTATATAGCCAAGATGAAATCCAGATCTATCATCCATAAGGCCCCATAATTACAAGAGGAAGCATGTTTAATAATGTGGCATTTTTACTTTGGATTGACTGAAGAAAGGAGAGACATGGGAAGAATATCCTAAATGTGGTAGACCTCTGAAGTTAGGTACAAAAATCTTAGGTATAAAACTTTAGATGTGTCCAAAATACAGCTTTATTTAAAAAGGTTTTGTGAGAGAGAGACTAATTATAACTGCCTGAATTTTTTTCCATTCTTCTACTTGCTATTATAGCCATCAGAAAGAAATTTTTCACAGAAAAGAGGAAAGGTTTGTACAATCCAAGAATTCTAAAACCTCCTTTACTTTTGTAGGAATTATGTTTATGTTTCCCTCAGCACAGTTAACAAGGGAAAAGACCATAGAACAATGCTGAGTAAATGAGTTGTATCTGACACACTGAGCAGTCATTTTTAAAACATGATTCATTAAAAAAAATTTAAAATTCCTGAAAATGGCCTCCTCTACACATGCTACTTTACATGCTGCCAACTTGTATTTGTCTGAGTAAGCATTCTTGACCAGGGGCAGAGCCACATCTTGGTGGCAAGCTGGCATCCCTAGTTCCATTGCAGGACGCAGTGAGTGGTGATGATTCTCTGAGTTACTCTGCAATGTACTGGATAATCATGCAGAAGCTATTACTTTTTCTGTGTACTTACAGCTGTTTCTATACCCATTCACTGTCTTTGCTGTAGTAACACTGACACCAAAAAGAGACAACCAGCACCATGCACATATCCAGCAACTGTGCTCACAGCCATCAGCAGTCCCTTGACAAACAGAGAATTTTAAGGGCTTTTAATAATTGAGCAGACCTTCAGTCACATTTTCTTCTCTGCAAGTATTCAGTGCAGCCTTTGGACATACAGTAACTAGATTAACTATAGTAGTTACTACTGTAACTTTTAGACAAATTCGAATTTTTTATCATTATTTGCACACTAAGATTTTTAAAAATCATCCTTTTCTGCTGAAAACTAAACTAGCTGGTAAGAGTAGCTATTTCTCTGACAACAAAAATTTAAACAAGGCAGTGAGACAAAAATAAGAAAACACAAGATGGTCATAATTATTACAAGTTTCTTGTCATAAGGCTTTTAGCGCCTACAAAATCAGCTTATTGTTAGGAAGTAATAATAAATGAAAATTGATATTTTCAGTCACTGCCACAGATCTTTCCCGCAATATTGCCTGATCTGAATGACAGTTCAATGCAGTATTAGCAAGATTAGCAAGATTTTTTCTTGCTAAATATTCTTAGTAGCAGTTACAGTCTTCTTTATCTGTAAGATGGTCTTCAGAGTAGTAATAATTTATCAATTCTGAATGAGGATTAAGAAAAACATGTTTTATGAGCAAATTATCTCCTATTAATGAGGGCAGCTCAAGTGTAATTAAAGAAGCACAACCGATTTATACCAACAAGGAATTTGCCCCCAGATATTTATCTTTTAGGTATTAATTTCACTTTAAGAAAATACTTTGCAATTAGTCAAACTTCTGACAGTATCATGTGGATAGAGTCTTGGTTATTAACCTTTCTATCAATTGCTATGACAATGTGATTTTGCTTTGATTATTCAGCCATACCTTTCGTTTTCAAAACATCAGAGCAATTAGCCTGCCAAGTCAAGCACTCTACAAGTAGCTTTTACTGCTGTGCTTCTGCATCTCCAATCCTTAGGCTAAATGCACTGTTCTTAGTGACCACTCAGTGTGATCTGTGAAAGGCTTGACTTTCAACATAATTTTTGGCTATTTTAATATGTTTTGATTTGTGGTGGAAAAAGGACATGAACTGCCATAAATGCTTTCTAGAATGGAGTGACTACATCAGTTGATAAGGGAAAAACAGTGGACGTCATCCATCTAGAATTCTACAAGGCCTTTAAAAGGGTCCCCCATGATATTCAACTCACCAAGTTGGAGAAACATGGATTTGATGTTCATTCAGTGGATAAGGAATTGGCTGCATAGTGGTCAACAGCTCCAAGTCTACATGGAGACCAGTGACAAGTGGAGTCCTTCAGCGTTCCATACTGGGACCTGTGCTGTTTAATATTTTTATCAATGATATAGGCAGCATGATCAAGTGATCCATCAACAAGTTTGCAGATGATACCAAGCTGAGTGGTGCTGTCAATAAGTCAGAGGGATGGGATGTCATCCAGAAGATCTGGACAAAGTGGAGAGGTGGGCCCAGGTGAACCTCATGAGATTCAACAAGACCAAGGTACAGGGTCCTGTACCTGGGTCAGAACAATCCACACTATCAGCAAAGGCTGGGGGACGATATCTTAGAAAGTAGCCCTGCAGAGAAGAACTTGGGGGTGCTGGTGGATGAAAATCTGGACATGAACCAACACTGCATGTTTGCAGCCCAGAGAGCCTATCACATCCTGATATAATGGATTGCAGCCTTATCTGAGTGAAACAAAAACCATATCTAACTCTTTCCTGCACACACATTTACTACATGCTTTCATTTGAAGCACCACTTCTACTTATATACAGTGCACAGAATTATATAGCGTGAATTTAAGAAGCATTTTAAACTACAACACAAAAAGAAGAATCCTACCTGCAGCAAATTTCTGACCTGATACTTCATTTCTGACACGTAGTATTTGGCTCCATGAAAACCACTGCACTCATTAATGTTCATCTCTTTATGCATGCCCCACATTTAATGCACCACTTGCAGGAGGTCAGTGTTCGTTTCATTGGTAAGAGCTGAAATATTGTGCCACTTCTTACCCTTGGGAAGAAGCTGATGTGCTGCAGACTCAGAAGATCATAATGGGAAGGTTTAAAGACATCGATGTGATGAAATCTTTCTCCATTTGGAGAACTCGTTTTTTTCCCCAGAGTTCAATCAGATGTTTGTAAACAACAAAAGACCTCTATTTCTGTTAAAGATCTACTGCACACAAGCATGGTGTGGTGTGGTCTGGTGGCCTCAGCCTGCACCCAAGAACTACAGAGCTGCTCACTCATTATTGGAGACTGCAGCAAACATAGGGATGAAGAAAAGTGGATTTCTGTTTCCAGTCAATTTTTTTCTTTTTTCTCCTTATCTGATGAAGCACAATGAACTGGCAAATCTTGCCTTTTCCACTGAAAAGCACAATGTTCTATGAATTTAAATGAGAGAGTATGAAGTATAATTCAAGCATTACTTTAGTTTCAACATACACTGTTCTCAGCCAGTAGCACTTCACAGATCTTAGGAGGCCATTATTCAAAGCTCTAATGGCAGTGTCCAACCTGTTCACTGTTACCTGACTGTCATAACCACAGAGTAAAGGCTCTTACTTTAAGCAATCTGGTATCATCTGATGATGGTCTGAAAGACATGCACTCCATAAATTTTGTTGAATTGTATTATTCGGTACAGTAATAAACACGGTTGCGTATGGAAGAAAAAAATGATGTGGACAGTCCAGAGGAGTTTTTGGTTCCCCAGTTGCTAGTACTGGAAGAAACAGAGGTGCATCTGCAAAGCACAGTAGATAAGCCAGAGAAGGCATGGGAGCTAAAAGAGTTACAAATCTACCACTGCTGGGTCTCACCAGCTTCTCATGGATTGCTTCTTCACATGGCTGACCAGCTCAGCAAAAACACTGCTACAGCCACATTGTTCCTTGCACCTGAACAAACTGTTCAGCATTAGCCCAAGCAATTCTGTCCTACAGAACTTCTTGCCATAGGGCACTCAAGCTTTTAATGTTTGCATGGACCCAAGAGCAGCAGGACAAATTTGTGGAGAAGGATGCCACTGGGGCTGTTAAATACAGGCAGCACACTCCCCACGCCAGCATTCAAAGAAACACCTATGTGGCTGGTGGGAACCCTCTCAGCAAGTATTACTGGTCTAATTTCTTTTTCCCTAGTCACTGAAAACTCAAAAATATTGTGTCAGGTGCTTGAGTATTGCAGTCTCCGCTGTTTTTTAATTTTCTTGCTCAGCTTGTTATCTTATTCAGAACAAAACCACTGATCAGACATAAATGGTTTTCCATTAACCTCATTTTATCTATTATTTATCAGATTATTTTCTTCAAATGCTTCCAAATTGGTATGTTTTGATGTTCTTAATTGCCTTACTCTACATTAACTGTTCGAGCAGTTTCTGAAGTATGAAAATTCAGGTTATTTGTTCATAATTTCTATGTCTACTTTTTTTTCCTCCACTGAAAGATCAAGTCTGTGTCTGTCCTTCTTAGCACTGTGGGAAAGTTTCTGTCTGGCATGAGCTGTTCTAGCATAATGTACTTCTATAAGAAGGAAAGTATTGCATTTTTTATTTTTTGTAGGCTATGTTCACAGGAAAAAACTTGGCATTACAACTGCATTCATAAGAGAAACTCAAAAGAAGCAGGAAAATGTTTTAAGAGTTCAGAATAAGCATCAAAAAAATTATTTGTATAAGACAGTAATTTAAATGTTTAAAACTATTATTCTGACTGTATTTATCAGCATATCTTACAGTGCTGAGATCACTTTATCCTTTGAATGTTATTTTGCCAATATACTTTCCATTTTGTAAAGAAAAATCAACTCTTCTACAACCAAAATGTTAAGATGCACAACAGCTGGGGAAAAAAGCTTTTCTTTCATACTTGAAACTTGTGAAAAGGAATTCATCCAGCTTCACATAATGTGTGAAATTTCTTGCCATCCTCTGATGTATTTGACCTTGGTTTGTCTTAAGAACAACTAGTATTAACAAATGAAAGCAAAAACTCTTGGTTTTGACAGTTCTTTCCCCTTGGCTTATTCCCAGAGTAACTCATGTACTTTTTAGGGATACATACAAGCCTCTTTTCTGTACACTCAGATATATTTTGAATCCCTGAGTTGATTAGCACAGAAGTGCAACTTCAAAATTCAACACTGGGCAAAACCACAATCCTGACCTGCTTTCAGGTTTTACCTGAAATTGCTCAGCGCTAGCAGGCATGTCCTAACTACAGAAGATACAGTTGTCTCTAGAGTAATAGGAAAGGACCAGACCATCACATCAAATAAAAATTTAAAAATAAGCATGATGCTTTTCCAAATGGAGCAGTTTGCTCATTTAATAAAACTCCCAAACCAGAAAATCTGTGAAAAAGTTTACCAAAGATAGTTTTCAGAATCAGGGAAAAAAAAAAAAAACAAACCCAAAAAAACCACCAAACACCAAAACTTTGAGAAACTTTGAGTTATGTATATATATTTTTAAAGTTTATTTTTTAAATATCTTGCTTTATTGCAGGACTAGCTTGTGTAGCCTTTCTTCCCTCTGTCAAGAAATTATGAATCCAAGAAGCCTTAAGAATTTATACTCTATGGAGTCATCTTAATGCTCCATTTTAATAAGGCATTTAGAATCAGGTTTCCAGCATCCTCTTAATACGTCTTTACTGAAAGAATATGATTGTGTTACACCACAAAAGCAAAAATGAAAGCTATTTGAAGTTTAATGTCTGCATTTAAACTTTCTCAGTCATTTGACTGTCTTGGATTCCAGTGAATCTCAACTGTCATCCACAGTTTCTCTTAATTGTCCTTTATAGAAAAATATTTTAATGAGTAAATTTCAGTTGCCTATCTTGCTGATGTTATTACATGGATCTTCTTTTTTGTTCATATATACAGCTGAAAGACTGAGGAATCAATCAGTCTCCCAGACAAAACAGGCAATGTAAATACACAATGAATAGACTGCTAAATTGAATGAAGTCCATATGCCAAATAGACCCAATGGCCTTATATATGAAGGAATTTGTAAAGGTTTAGTCAAACAAATCCAGTTGAGAGAAACCAAGTTTGTAAAATAAGAAGCCCTGTGCCTCAACTCTCATATTCCTACTGCAAGACAATACAAAAAGGCAAATCTGCAATTCAGGTATAAACCTAGAGATTTTACAGACAACTGAGCAGACAATTAACATTCCCAAATATGTAGACACTTGAAATAGAACTTTTAAATACATACAACTCAGAATAGCATCTGTATGAGGGCAAACTAGTTTAAATCTTGGGACAGGATCTCATGACACTGTCACTTTGGTTTCTCACTGTGTTAGACTAGTATTCTGCTTGGGCTAGATGACAATTCAGCTGTGACTTTAGTTGTACAAATATGAAATTAAATAATGACATTACAAATGCATTCTGGGTTCCATTTTTTATATGACTGTATTTTTTATGTTCAATTTTCTCTTTTCCATTTTTATGCTGACTTCTACATCACCACTTTTGTCACTAAACCAAACCAAACATTTTTGCATCTGATATTACAACATCTTGCATATTCCTCTCATAAGTAGACACTTAAGCTCAGCAACTCTGTTTACATGTACGCTTGACTTTGAAACATCTAAAAGCACCATCAATAACACAATTCTTCTTAGGTCTCATAAATGAAAATATTGCAAAGTTATACAGTACTTTTGCTTTGGTTTTAGAATCAAGTGAAAAAGAGAGATTAAGCAATGTATTTAGTATATTTAGCAGGATTATGAGTCTGAAAATCCTATGACTAGATATTAGGCTCTTGAAGAAAATATGACTTGCCATGAGCAATCCTATCAGCCTGTAGGAATGGACAAATAGGATCGTGAATTGCTTAAGTAAGACAATTTTCCTACCTGACTGAGTAATATCCCTGCCACATCTGATTTTCAAGTGCCTTCCTGCATCTATTTTACAGTCTTGAGAAAACTTTATCAGCAAAGAGCCTTGATAAGAAAGGATGGTAAATTAGCTTGGTTGTTGACTAATCAGATGAGCACAATTAATTACAACACCAATCAGCTCATTAGAGTATTAGGTTCACCTCTTTCTGATCAGCTACTTAGAAATTTTAATGCAGAGGATAAGAACTTACAATGCAGAACACTCATTAGAGTATTAGAAAGTAAGAAACACTACTCTGAACAAACCAGATTAAATTACAGGATAGCATACAAAAGCAGAAGTCAAATTCTTTTCAACTGTGAGTATACTGATACTCTAATTGAATTGACTGCTATGGATATTTCTCCACCGGAAGGCCCTCTCCAAACTGGAGAGGGGTCTTTCTCCTCCACCAAACTAAAACTGCTTATTAAAGCTGCCTTAAATGCCGTTTCTCCTACTTCCCAGTAACTTTTGTTTTACTATCATTATCTACATGCTCTATATTACCAGCACTTCCTTCACTATTTACAGTTAGGAATCTCAAAAATAATTTATTATTTGCTTATGTTATTTCTTTCTACACACATAATTAATTATTGTGATACTGCTCCTGTGAAATTGCATTTTAGTATTTCTAGAACAATTTCTTCTCTCAACTTTCTTATTTTTGTACTGTAACTCCATTGAAAACATCAAGGTATCTATGCTGCTACCTTCTAATAACATCTCACAGTATTACGATTTTTTTTTAAGCTAAGTATCTGCAAAAAACTCTCATTATCATAAATTGCCTAATTGTAAAAAAAAATGTAAATAATGTAAGGCATAATAAATTGTAATTCTTACGCTTTGGCTAAATGTGCTTTCAGCATAAGAAATAAATATGTACGTTTATGCCCCGTTTTTGTGACAGTTACCCTGAAATTGCCAGGGTCTGTATACTAACTCAGATTCTGTCACTTCATCATATCTCCAAATGGCTTTATGTGCACACTGAGAGATGATGAAAGAACTGACTCTCTAGCATGCCCTTCAGCCTAATGAGTCAATGTGCACCAGTGCTGCTGGAAATAACCTGTAAAAAAAGAAGGGAATCACTCTACCACAACCCTACTTATCCCCATGTATGTCATATAAAACGATGAAAAAAAAGTCTGCTGCTGGCACTATTGTCAATGCCCTCTAACCCCTATGATTTATACCCCAGGGATGGTGTCTGACAACCTTGCTCTGCAGCCGAAACAAACCTCTTATAAAACTATACACTGCCCTGTCTCAGTGCCTGGCTATTAAATCTCACAGTAGTCGCTCAGAGGGCAGAGATTACTTGTTGTCAAAAAAGTTCATTCCCCCCCTTCCATTTGAACACATACCCTTTGAGTCAATTCACTTATTCCTGTTAAACTAAACACTACATACAAACTTCCCACTGGTGCCTTGAGATGCTTGTGAACAGCATAAAGAGCACGATGTCCTGCACATCTGTCACTTGCTTTGCCTTGAAAGGTACCATTACTGTTATGCTTGCCCTCCCATCTGCAAACGTATACACGTAGAATACCACTGTATTTGCTTCATCCCTATTCTTCCTAAAAATTGAGCTAAAACACTTGTATGCAGTGAAAGAAGAGGACAAACACCCTCCAACACTTCCTCTCTCAAAAAATGAGCTTCGCAAGAACTTTATGTATGTGACTGAGTAAAGGCTCATGCAGAATCGTTGTATTCTTAACTCATTATCACTTTAATGCATTCTATTTCCATCAAGATTCACCTTACATAGGGGCTTTACTATACATTCTTTGGGCCACAGGTCCCCAAGTGTATTAGTGTTCTACAAGGCCATAACTAACATCAAAAAAAGAATGGGGTGTTGGGGGGAGAATTAAAGGAACTGAACCACCAAAGCTGAGAGCTACCGATGTTGTGGCAACCTTCAGCCCCAGTTTCTTAATAATTCCTATACTAAGGGATTTATGAGGTTGTGATTATTATTTATTTGACAGATAAGCATTTCCTGAGTGACAGATATTCAGGACCATCAGACTTATTCTCAGGTGACCTGCTTTTACAACACACCCAGTGCACAAACCTCATCACTAACACACTGCTTTGACTGCAGTGATGTTACTCCTGGGAAGTTTTATCCTTTGTATGCTTTGCGTGCCAGTCAGAGACCAAATTAGCAAAAAGATAATTACAGCTTATAAAGGTGTCTGTTCTTTTATGAATAAACACTCATTCTAATTTTGTAATTATTATTTTACTATGCTCAGTTAATTGTCAGTTACTCAACAACAAAGCTTCCTCCAGCACAGTGCAAACACAATACCCAGAATTACAGTAAAATTTCCTATATTAGGTATAAAAGAGTGCAAAATATTTAATGCAACTTTAGGAAGCTCAACACTTATTCTCCAGCTCAGAGCTCATTTCCATTGCCAAATCCTGCTGGAACAAATATGCTAATACCAAATACCAGTGGATTTTTTTTTTTCCTTGGCTGAACAGGTGGCTCTGGTAAAATGACACTCCATCAAGATGATAACTGCATGAATCAAGTATCGCAATGTTCCAGTTCCTTGTGCTTGAATTATCTCCCTGCCCAGAGGAGGAGGGATACAGGAGGCTCACATGATCATAATTGATAAAACACCTGTCTCTTTAGCACGGAATGATTCATTTACAGACACTGCACTGAGAAAGGCAGAATTACCCCGCAATTTATTAATTATGACTAAAGCCATTCCTACCAGTTCTACATTATTTGATTTACCTCATTTTTTACATACCCACCTACTCACCTGCCAGCTCTCTGTACCAGTGCCTCCGGTCCAGGGCTCCATCACAGCTGATTTCAGAGCCCTGTCCTTGTCCCAGCAATGCTGATCCCCAGCCCTGTTTCAGATTCTTTGTTTGGATTTCTTGCATCAGCCTTGGGCCTGGCTTGATCCCCTGCTGTTGCCTGATGCTGCCTGGAGTACCAACAGGACCAATTGCTGTCCCCACAACTCTGCTCCCCTGGCTGAGCCTGGTGGTGAGGGCACTGCCCATCCATGTCGCAGCCATCATCAGCTCCCAGTTCCCTGACCCTGGGGAGCAGCCCTGCTCCTCTGCAGCCTTACACAATTCATTAGGGAGCTGACTCTCTCAAATCTGCTAGACTGGTCTTGATATTCGTTCTCTTCTCAATCCTGAAGCCACTGAAAGCTGAGCAGTGATCTTGGTTAAAGGTCTATTATTCTGAATGCCCTAAGATCTACATACTTAACTGGACTAGGCTGAAATCCATTGGCCTCTGCAATTGCTAAGCACATGGTCTCCATCTGAGATTCCCTGAATCTTAGCTCCTCAATAAAATCAGAGTACGTTCGTTTAAACATCTTAAAAATCAGCTGTTTGTATAATTTTTCACATGCATAGACAGAAAGGTCACAACAGTCCTGTATGTTTCTCTCCATCCTCTGGATTTTGTTCTATGGGATGTCATGCTAATGAGGGCGCTGTGTCCTCCCCTGCCTGTGTTACAGGTACAGAAGGGGCCTCAGCTGAGGCTCAGCCTCTCTTCCCTACTGTAATCAGGATCAGACCATCACTTTGGCTTTCTTAAGTACAAGCACCTCTCCCTGCATCTTTGGGTGCCAGCAGCAGGTAAGTGTCCTCTGAGCACAGCTCTGGGAACAAACTTCTAAGCTATATGAAACCACACCAGTAGATGAAGGGAAGAGCTGTATGGATACGTACCTGCAATTCAGAAGCACTCATTGGCAATAATAGGTGCACCAAACACACCAGGCATGTGCAGGCACTGTACGAAATCCTCTGCTTGAGGAAGCTTACAGAAAACTTATTTGAATTGCATATGCAGTATTTATTCTGCACTAACTTTCTGTGGGGACACGTGGTCTACCCTGACTAAATTCACAGGGAGAACTTCTGGGAAACAACTGTTCTGCACTTCATTGCATTCTGCTGCAGGGACGAATCCCAAAGACAAAACTCTTGGTTACAACACAGGTTTAGTCCAGCCACAATAAGCCAAAGTAACCCATACCCATCTTCAATTTAAACCTTAAGCTTACTTCTCACCAACCATATCTGCACTCTTGCCTAATCCTGTTACCTAAATGGTGCCCACAGATCCATGGCATTAAGCCACACACGACTGATGTCATGAACATCATCTGCTCCCGGAGACTGTCCACAGAAAGTAGCATCCTGGCAGATGAAAAACACGGACTTCAGTGTTTATCCACACCTTTTGTGGCTGTGCTGGGCTGCTCCATTTAGTGCCTCTGCCACCCAGCAGTACTGCTGTGACAACTGCAGCCAAACCCACCTGAATGCATGTAGGTGAATGTTGGAATTTCAACAAAATCTTTTCTCAGAAGATGCCTGATTACACTTACCTATTTAACATTTATAATTCAGAAGGCATCATCAGTTGCATTCACTATTTGCTGTAGCCTCTTAGAGTAATTATTTCACAACATTCAGTATCCCCCCTTCACCATTTCCCCACATGAAAGTGCTGTAGACCACTTAGGTCTTCAATTTAGACATTTATAACCCAAACTCAACTTGAAGAGTGGCACTACAACCTACTCCAGAAGATGCAGGCAGCCTGTCAGGCTATGAACTTCCTTTAGAAATCTACCCTGTTGAGTGAAGGAAGTATGACAGCCAAAGAAACCTGTGATGCCAGAGAAGTTGTCTGCTACTATTAAAACCAAGAAAGAACAAAAATAACAAGCATAAACTCTGAAACTACTTCAAAGATCAAGCGCAACTATTTTTTTTAAATTTAGCCCGATTATGAAGCCTCTGAAATAAATAGCAAAGAGTTCTGTAAATATTTCAGTATACAAGTTCAGACAACTCCAGAAAAATACAGAGCTTATCAATGAAAAAAACCCCAGACATTTAAATCTTCTGAAGTATTATTAGTAGGGAAGGTTAATTAATGAAAAATCCACCAGGCCTCCACTATCTCTATTCCTTCAAAAAATGTAATGTTGATATTTTCCAAAGCATTTTGAAGTTTGATCCAAATTTGGGGGAGACTTAATTGATTTTAGATGCCTGCAAATGCTACTTCTGACACTATGCATGTAAAGGTCAATACTTTCTTCTGACTGCAATTTCATCTTGATGTCAAAAATCATGAACAGCAGCTTGTTACTGCAATTTTGAGATAGCCTGTGCTCTTTTCATTATAAACTTGCATTTCAAAAAGTGGTTGTTACTGACAATATTCCACTGTCTTTTTCTTCCAGAAAAAAATGCTTCATCAATGTCTTTCTGATCTGGTTCTTTTATTTAATTATTTATTTATTAAAGGCCACTTCCCTCTTTTCCATTGTCACACTGTACTTTCACTTCCACTCTGTGACAGCTAGCGAAGAATATAATTTAATTGACATTTTAATTGAAAGAAAAATAAGCATTACTTATGTGATGAATAGAAGTTCATTCAGTCAAGGCAACGGGCTGCCATGCAAACAAGCTGAAAATGTCCTTCCACAAAGAGTGCCTCATGCTGCCCACCCTCCCAAAGAGAAGAGCATCCTGTCTGATGGGCAGTCTGCTCCTGATCCTCAGCCATTGGGGAGGGGGTTTCACCGCAAGGGCTTGGCAACAGGACCCCCTCCCTGGCTGGGCACTCAGTGCCAAGGAGTAGGCAGTTTTGCCATCGAATTTAAGTAGCAGATTCTTTTGCTGTGTTTCACAATGCTAATATAATACGCCAACAGTACATTTCAGAATTAATTTCTGGAGTGTTTTCAGTCATTTCACAGTCAGTTTCATTAAAATTAAGTTTTTTGGAGTGATCCTGCTGCATTTAGGCAATATTTGTGCAAAGAACAAGAAGCAGATCTCCCTCTACTGTCTGTCTGAAAGGAATTCTCACTTAAAGAATTAAATACCAGTTTAATACCTTGTGTTCAAACTGTCTGCTTAGTGTTTCAAGTCATGGTGATTATGTAATTCTGCAGTGTGTAGAAAACAGTCTACTTAAATAAACATCTTGTTACATATGTCCAACGTTGTAACTACACATTTCAATTTAAAATCCCATCAAAATAGTACTGCCTAATTCACAGAATTTTATTTACTTCATAAACTATTCTGATTTAAAATCAGTTGTAGCAAAAATTAAGAGAAACCAAACGAAAACTCATTAGCTTACCCTATTCTAATTAAAATAAATATATTGCAAATACAAATCTTTCTCTAGCTATTTGTCTGACATTTGAAAGCAATTATACTTGCCATTGCTAATCAGTTCATCATGACAAATTATGAAATACTTTACGGAACAGTACGATTAGAAAGCTAAGCACAAAAAACTTAAGCATTACCCAAATGAAGTTTGCCTCTGCAACTGTAATTCAACCACCATCTACAGAATGATGATGATCTGCTTCTTCACCCTCACAGGACTCACCCCACTCATTCTTCATCCACTGCACAGGATGGACTTACTTGGTGTGAGTCACTTACACTGTAAAAGGGGTTGTTTTGTGTTTGCTTGTTCACCTCATCTTAGCAAATACTCCATGACAGGGAAAAGGGGTAAGGGAATTTTGTTCTCTTTCAGATTTTGCATCAGAGCTTGGAATGTATGTATTTCTCATTTTTCAGGGCCGTGTCTTGAATCTGTATAGAGTCACAGAATCTCAGAAATTCTGGCTGGAAGGAATGTGTGGGAAGTCACCCAAGAAGAGCCTTCTGCCTGAGGAAAGACTATTACCAACACAAGATGAGGCCACTGGTTTTGTTATAGAGCCTTAAAGGCAAGAAAGGATTGACCCCTGTGTTCCAGTGTTGCACTTATCTTCCAGGTCAAGCATAAGGACCAACTTGATCCTTCCCAGCTGAAACTTGGTGACTTCTTCCCTGCATCCTCTACAGTTTCTGGACACCTCTGCTGAGCAGGGTGGGCCCAGTGCTGGAAACCACATTGCAAAAGTGGCCACACCAGTATTGAGTAAAGGGGGGAAATCTTGTCTTATTCATTATGAGAACACGTTGGCTTATATTTATTTTGGTGTCCCATATAAAATCCAGTTCTTTTTCAAAAGGGGTGCTGCTTAAGACAAAAGGTTTCCAGCCTGTACTGATAAAACTTAAGTGTAAGTGATGGCATATTGTATCAGTGTTCTCCATTCATCCACGTGTCCAGACACTTTATCATAGAAGGCAATCAGACTCACTAAGCATGACTTGCCACTGGTAAATCCATGCTGACTCTTCATCTTTCACATATCTGGAAATGGATTCCAAGAATTCATCCTGCATGTTTTTCCAGACGTTAAGGTAAAGCAGGTTCCCAGACTGTCCTTCTTGTTCTCCTCAAAGACGGATAAATTTTTAGCCTTTCCCTAGTTCTCAGACCTCCCACAAGAATGAGTATCATAGGTGCCTCACAACTGTATCTCTTGCAGTATTCATGGATAAATTTCATCCAGTTTTACGTATCAGAATGTATCTTATTTTCTCCAAATATTCCTTAAAATGGTTCCTTGGCCACTGCTGATTTCTTCTTTTCCTCCCTAAAACAGTCTGAAACATATAGGAATATCGAGCTGGATAAGCTGGTCTGTCAAGACTGAGGCACAAAATGTCTTGAGTTATTCAGTCTTTTCCCTTTTATTCATCATTAATTTATCTTCCCCACGCACCAATGGACTCACATTCTCCTCAACTTCTTTCTGCTTTTAGGATACACATGCCTGTAAAATCCCCAGCTGGTACCCTTTATGTCCTTAGTTAGCTCCAGCTAACTTTGATCCAGCTGGGCTTTGATCTTCCTCATTTTATCCCAAAGTGCCCAACCCAGGCTTTCCATACTCCTTTGTTATTCTCATTTCTACTCCTTGGTCTCCTCCTGTGCTTCAGGAAGGTGTTTACCCAAGAGAACCTTCTGCCACAATTTACAGTCTTCCTGCACAACAGGGTGGTTTGTTCCTAAGTTGTTTGGTTTTTATTTTTAAATCGAGTGAATGCCCTTCTCCTATGAACCACTTTCACAGAGGCTTCAAAATCCATTCAACTTGTGACTGCCATGGATACATAGGTGCTGCTGTCAGGACGAATTATCAAAACACAGACAAAGCATAGATTAACAAAGTTAAAACTGGAAGTGTGCTACTGAAGTTGAGAATAACAATCTAAAGGTGTAGTCCAGGCCCACAGAAAGTTCATAGCAAATTCAATAGTATGTACTGCTGGCTGGACATGCTGATGTGAAGCTGCTGCAGGAACACCTACCCACTGCTGCAAGTTATTCTTCCAGTTCTGCTGTTGATCTCACTCCTGTGTCCTGCCTGGGCATCAAGGGCTGACTACAAAAGAATCCAACTGAGTGGGACAGTAGCAGGAATTGTGCTGAGGCCACTAAATTCAGTTCATATCAACTATGAAAAGAGCAGAGCAAACTCCAAACTGGCATCTGCTGGAAACTGTTCTGTTTCTGATTGCAGATTTTCAGCAGAAAATATATTTTTTATTGATAAGGTAAGGGAATCATTTATATTTTACTGAATGCACAAACTTCACAAAATAAAGATTACAGGGGCGGATGTCCCACAGAGAAGAGTTAAGTGCAAGATGATTAACTAGGAAAGCAATAAATAAGCTTAGATGCCTGCCAAAAGTCACATTCCCAAAACCACTGCATGTCTGCATCAAGCAAAAGTTCAGATATTCAGATGGCATTGTAAACACAATCTGTCTCCTTTATTTCTTTATTTCTGTAAGAATGAGAAAGAAGAAAAGAATGTACTATTGGTCCTGGAAACCAAGAAGAAAACTGGTGGACAGTTTCTCTATAACCCTCATAATACATTCCTGAATTTAATAATGGGAGCCATTAGGTTAGTTTGGCTTGTGAGGTGCTATGGAAGTCAATTTCTTATATTGTGTGACATCTACCTCTAAGGTTTTTTGATAGCTGAAGGCCAGTACATGACAGTTATCAAAGTATTTTATAGTATTTTAGTGGCTGCATATTTTTTTTACCTATTATGTCTGATAATATAAGATGTGGTTTGTAGTAGCATCACCCAAACTCTGTGTACTAACCAGAAAATAATTTGAGTACCCTTACACAAAATAAGGTATGTTTACCTTACTAAAGCATAATCAATTAAAGTTATCACATAACTGCAGGAGAGGAAACAAAAATCATATCTAGGCTAGGTGTCACAATACTTTCACTTTGTAAACTTTAAATCTTTAGACTTTACAGTATAAAGATAATTTACAATAATGATCTGCCCAGGCCCTTGAAGAATGGCTGACTACATAACGCATCCACTAGCAATAAAACATAATCATAGGGCTCATGCTACAAAACCCTAACATTTCTGTACATAAATTAGCCCTCATTTAATAGTAATTACACTGAGTGTCTGCCAAAAGGTCAAAGAAAAAGTAACCCTGGCAGAAGCAATACTGCATGTGTTACAGTCTAGACAGATGCGTTGGAGAATTATGGGGGATTACCAATCAGTTAATGCTTCCCATGTGTTTCTTAATACGTGCAGCCATGATTCTAGAATAAAATATTTGTGATAATGCAGATGCTCTCCAGTTTCTTAAAAGAAATACTGCTAACTGCTGTTAGTCAGTCTAAAGAGTACCAAAAAAATAATGCAGCAATGTAGCTATGTAATCACATACAAACTCCCACTCAGATTCACGCATATCTTTCTTCTTGGTTTATTAGTAAGCAATGATATAATTTCATTATATAAAACAATAATATTGCTGTATTAAAAGTACCAATATATTTGGAGGAGCAAATAATTAAACTGATTATTTACAGGTCATTTGTGTATACCCAAGTGTGACACATAGCAGTAGTATGCTTCTACACAACCAGTACTTCATTCAAGGACCTAGTTAAGCAGGCCACCTAAACCAAGTATAAATAGCTTTTATAATCAAAGGAAGGTAGTGGATTGCCCTGAACTCCTCCAAGGTGGAAATGCTACCTACTTAACTTTGAGTACCTCCGTTTTCTTGATTAAAATCCAAAGTGAAGCCCCATTAACTAGAGAAAAATAAAAAAAAGATCTGGGAAATCTGGGATTATTCCAGTCCCCAAGGAGTCTTTCAGTTCACTTTTCTACAATCCAGCTGAAGGCAAAACCAAAATTAAGTCATCTCAAAAGTAAAGCCAAACCAAAACAAAAATGCAAACAAATTGTTCCTGTAAAAGCAATTAAAAATCCCCACACCATTCCTGTAAATCATGTAACATTTCAGTTCAGAAAATGCATAATCATGTGACTTTCCCCGTCCCCAAATTCAGCGCCAGACATCCCATTAACAGCCACTCTCCAGCTGATTTTGTTGGTGGATCCTGTGCCTTTGTGTGCATTAGTTTGTCCCCAGTAACCTCTCCAACCTAGTGACAGAGAAGGGTGATTCAATTGAGCCAAGGTGTGGGCTAAGGAGGACTTTGCTGTTTGCACACAGATGATGTTGAGTAGAACTCACTACCCTGGTTACATCATTATCCTTAGTGTGAAGGTAATAAAGCTGCCCCTTAAATTTATCCCAAGGGTTGATTTTCCTTTGTGCACAACAGATAATTGTACAAACTCATATATGTTTCTTTCTGCCACTTGGTCAAGCAGTAGGTGAATGTAAACAGAGTAATTACTCTCTGCTGTGCTCCCTTCATCACATGGGCTAAAAAAAGGATGACCTCCCACCCCCAGCCAGATTGCTAAGGAAATATGAGATCTTGCTTGTTTCTGTGGGATGACAACACTTAAATACTTCAGAGGTCACCAGCTGTGCCCAGGGCCAATGGTCTACCCATTGGCTCAGCAGCTGGGAGTGCAACCAGAGTGCAAGCACAGGTAGGTAACTCTAACATGTGAGTAACAGCCCAAACCACAGGGGATACTGTGGCATTTTTTACATTTGCATAGATTAGAACACAATTCTTCTTAGAATGATTCCAGCAGCAAAAGACAACAGGTATCTGTCAACATCAATCAATTTGACCAGTCTACAGAAAAATGTCCCCAACAAAAATTAATTATGTAAGGTCATACCAGAAAATTGAATAAGTATTTTTTTAAAATAAATCCTTTTATTTTGTTTTATAATACGTTTTTACTTCATTAGGGGATTAAAAAACCCAAATACACCTATATTTTTATATGCACAATACTTTCGTGATTCTATCTTTTGAAACACTTTCTAAGTATTGTACTTCAGCACAGAGTAAATCAGATATCATGATGGATGAATGACAAGAGGGGAAGAGGAGGAGGTTCTTTACAATGCTATTGTCCTTCAAGAGAAAATGCTGAAGCTGTAACCAACTAACTGTAATAGATGGCTACCTGACAAAAAGAAATGAGCTCTGAAAGTAAAAAAAACTCCACTAGGATGAATGCTTCAGACCTACTTTGTTACTGAAATTCTCAGTATGTAGTGTGCAATCCTAGCTAGTGTGCAATCCTAGCTAAAAATACTATCAGGCAGATGTTAAATGTTTTTATATAGTAGATGCAGATACAGTTAAGATAAAGGATTCTTTTAAATTTTTCTTAAAATAAAATGTGTTTACTCTTTCTAAAGGAAATTTTTTCAACAGTAATACAGAACCTGAAAATACAGTATGAAGGTTATTTAGGGAAGGCAATAGGAAAAAACGGCTAAAACAAAAAAACCTCTTCATTCAACTCTGTTTCAAAGACAGAATTCTTACACCCTGTCTGCCATGACAGAAGTTTAGCACAGACTTTGCTGGAGGAATATCCTCTCACCCTGTTCTGTTGTTGCCTCTCTGAGGCACTGTCCCCAAGGCTGTGTGTGCATCAGTGAGCTACAGCTGGAAATCAGTATCACCTTGCATCTGGATTTGAACCCTCACACTCTGTGTGAGTGCTTGGTTTTACCATGATACCTTCACAATGGATAAAACTGAGAAAATTCAGTTAGTTACAGGCATACCATGCTTTCCACTTCACCATTTAAAAAGTCTCAATTTACCCCCAAATCAACCATATACTTTGCTAATCCTCTCAGAAAGGGGGAAATTAATTGATCGCAAATAATGGACTTCATCTTCTTTTCTCAAAGTGCTCTTAGTAGCTTACCCTCTCAAGGAAAAATGTTATAGAATGCTGAACCTCCTCTATGGAGGTGTGCAGTGGCAACAGGAACACAAGTTCAACACTTGCTGGGTGAAGTTTCACAGAAGATGACATACAGAAATTAACTGCTGCTTTTCAAAGTCTTCAGTTTGGGCGCCAAACTGACTGTAACCTTATCAGGCTTGGCAGTCTGCAGCCTATTTCATCACATAGCCCAAGAGCTGTATTTTTATTTATTTGCTTCATCAGGAGGCTTCCTGGGAAAATATTTCCAAAACAGATAAAAGCAACAAAGTTTGTAAGAGTGGTTAGTAGGGACTGCAGGTCTTAAGGCTTTGGTGCTAAGGATATTACCGGAGAGAATTTCTCACCAGCTTTTAGTAGCTCACCAACTTGCAGAAGTGTGGAATGCCATCAAAGCCTTCTCACAGCAAGAGACTTCAGCACTGGCTCAACTTGAGCTGCTGGCATTAATTACTCTTGTCCTTGAAGTGAGAGAGTTCATATGCCCAAAATGCTCTGAAAGGGGGTGATAAAATGTTTACTCTGTGATGCTGGCTGGCTTATCCAGAAGGATGAAGCAAGCTCAGTGTACTTCAAACAGAGATCTCTACTGAAAATCCTCAGGCTGAGTGAAGAGACCAAATGATCTTCTCACTCCTAGGGGATGTTTCTTCAGATATGGAGCAGTCTGTTATAAAATAATGACGGAAAGCTGCAGAAGTATGCTCTGCCTTTTCTGTGCTATGCAGGGCTGTAAGTTTTCACATGTTCCTTTTTCATATTGCCTAGTAATGCAAACAGTTTTAAGAGGAAAAAAGCTAGTTAATATACAAATCAAGGGATAAGCACCAAGCAACTTTATCTTTACCAAATATCCTTTTAATATCTGGTGGAACTAAGTGGCCATAAAAACTCTGGATGATTATGTTTCTCATTTTTCTTAGGTAAATAAAACATTATCTGTTGTCATCAGGCACCATGACCAAGGGAGATGCTACAGAATTGTCACAATCAGTTCTTTTGTGTTGAGACAAATATCTGTGGAGCCAGACTATACTACTTTTTCAAAATACCTATTTAAAAAGGACTATTCAGGATGCTGGATAGTCAGCAAAGCAACAACAGAAGTATAATCTGGTTCCCACCGACACCTGTGGCCCTTGTGATTAATTCTTTTAAATGGACCCAGGTAGCTGAGGTAGAATTGGTTCCATTTCTTCAGCTTTCCATGCAGTGACTGCATGTACATGCTGACATGCTCTAAAATACATGTGTTTTGCCACACAGATGTGGAGACTCTTCTCAAAACAGCTTTGCAGATGGCCAGTGAGAAGGAGGCCTCTTCTAGTTGGATGGGCTTGGTGTCAGCCCAAATCAAGTCAGCAGGCCACAAAGATTCAGACCATACTTTATTCCAGTGTCTGCCAAGCTAACACTCTACTGTTCTCAAATGAAAAAAAAAAAACCAAACCAGGGAATCTAAGCCCTTATACAACACAATTTCACATCCACAACCTCTGACAGAAGTCAACGTAAATTAACACTAGCTAGTCATGCAAGTATGATCAGACATTACATGGCCCCATAAGGCACTAGTTAAGAGCAGGCATTCAATCTGAAAGGAACTGAAACCACCAAAAGCTGGAAAAGTAGTCGGTCATTCAAAACATACTTGAGATACTCAGCATGTCCCTAATGCAAGGCTGGGGCACATGGTAAGCCATTCAGCTCAAGTGGCACCAGTTGATAGTTCTGCCATTGTAACTGAGACTAAGAATATTGTAAAGTACTGAGGCACATTCATTTTTTTCATATGTGCATGGATAACTTCCAGCAACAGTAAATTAGGAAATCACAGGAGGAACACACACCTGACATAGCAACAAGTAAACACTTATAATTCTATGACACCCAGTTAAATTATTGGTTTTTTCCTTGAAAAAGCCACATGCATTCATTTAAAAGAGAATAAAAGATCCTAGCCCAAGAATAGGAACCAAATTTCAGCTAGATACAGAATTAACAGATTCTGACACATAGGTCCAGTACTTTGAATTCATATACAAACATGAAGCCCCATTGAAATATGGACAAGTTTCCTTGTTTGCCTAGGGATCACTTAGATAGTATTTTGAAGATGGATGGTGACAGATCACTTTTTTACTATCTCAATGCAAAATCAATGCACTGGGAATTCCTTCTGCATCTAAAAGCAGATTTAGGCAGAGCAGCTAAGCATCTTTAATCACATTAAATGATGAAGGCAGGAGGTACACCGCTGAAGCTTGTTATATATATTTAAACACAGGAGAGTAAAAAGTGTCTGGAATTATCCTGTATTATTTTTCAGAGCAAAAGAGAATGCAAAAGGCACCCCATAACATCATTAAAAGCCAAAACAAATAAAGAAAACATTTATGGTTGAGATTTTTATCAGCTTGAGACCAGAGTGAAACTTCCAGAACAATGAGGAATTTGTTGCATCAATTTAATAGGTTGAAGTAAAGCTTTTACCAGAAATGCTGAAAAAGCATTAAACTTCAGTGCTATTTGAATACTACTGCTGTAATTAATACAGTATGACCTTGTATAAACCTTATAAATGTGTTCATGAATATGCAGAGTGGGAGTAGCTGCACTGTCAAGAGAAACTGGCGTGCTTAAGTATCTGACACAGCTACATATTTAGTTCTGTTGGTACTTCTCCCATGGGTATCTTCTGAATAAAAATATGACAGCAGCAATCAGAGGACACTGATCTATTAACACTGAAACCTCCCTTTCCCCTCAAATATTAACATTAGATTTCTATTCTGGTTACATTCCTGAATGATGGCAGCATTCAGTAAGGAACACTCTCATAGCTTTCAGAAATTCGCCTCCGAAACTTTATGTTTTACTGGGATGCAATCACTGTGGCATCCCAGACTGGTTTATAACTCTTTTCTGGACTGGACCTTCGAGTTTTTTGAGAAGGTGAAACACATTTCCCACACAGACCGACTCTTACTGACTTCCTTACTGTGACTTTTCCCATTTGGTTTTGGGATTAGAATCTGGCTGACAGCAGTTTCACATGAGCCAGTGAGTGTTTCAGTTCTTTTGAATATACATTTTTCATAGCTGATGCCAATGAAACCAGCCTTCCAGAAAGTTTTCAATTGGGGTGCCTGAAATTAGGCACTGAAACAGGTTTGCTGGAAGGACTTGTGACCCTCTGTGAGACCCATGCTTGGAGCATTTAATGAAGGACTGCGTACTGTGGAAGGGACTCATGTTGGAAGAGTTCATGGACAACTGTCTCCTGTGGGAGGGACCCCATGCTGGAGCAGTAGAAGAGTGGGAGGAGTACCCCTCTCCCCAGAAGGAAGGAGCAGCAGAGACAATGTGTGATGAACTGACCATAGCCCCCTTTCCCCATCCCCCTGTGCCAGCAGGGAGAGGAGGTAGAGAAATCAGAAGTGAAGCTGAGCCGTGGAAGAAAGGAGGGGTGAGGGGAAAGTATTTTAACATTTGGTTTTATTTCTCATTACCCCACCCTGATTTAATTGGCAAGAAATTAAACTGTTTTCCCTAAGTCTGCTTTTGCTCATAATGGTAATTGCAGAGTGATCTCTCCCCGTCTTTATCTTGACCCACAAACCTTTCAGTGTATTTTCTCCTCCAGTCCAGCTGAGGAGGGGAGCAACAGAGTGGGTTTGGGGAGCACCTGGTGATCAGCTAGGGTCAACCCAGCATTGTCAGCTTGACATTTCAGGTAAAAACAACATTGTACAATGTACTCCTGTTGATTTTTAAATTTCAGATTAGGGATGGTAAATCCTTCACTATAAGCAACTGGGATTCCAGACATTCCCTAATAAGTAGAAATGTATCAGAAACTATAAACCAAAGGCACAGTATTTTCACAGTACAGATAAAGCAGTCACAGCTAAGTCAGACTTTCACAGAGCTTAATGAGGTAAGGTACCAGTATCTCAGTGGGGAGCCAAGTAAATTGGGTGATTACTTTTAACACATGTCAAACTGAGTTATGGCAATTTATGGAAGATGAATATTAAGATTAGATTTCTAAGTGATAGTGTATTTAGGGCTTTGAATTATCTAAACCGATTCAAACTACTCAATTTATGTAAAATTAATTAGTACAATATTTTATTAAAGCTGTTTTATTTTTTCCAATCACAAACGTATGCAAAATGCATTTTGTAAACAATGTCTTTAAGGAAAAAAGACAAGAAGAGGAAAAGCAGGTCTGATGTTGCTGCCATCTTTCATATGATTTAATGCTGATTTCGGCTGGATTACTGTTTGATTGGAGTTAAGACTTAAGAACTTGGTTAAAAATTATAATAAGCAGAGAAGAGTACTAAAAATTATAGTTTAGGAAATTTCTAATTGAAAAAACAAAAACTCCTCAAGAAACTGCAAAAAGGGAAGATCAGCAGAAAGAAGAATAATTCATGAACTGCAGCAAAAAACCACAAAACAAAGATCTAACTATTCCTATATAATGGACATTGCAAAATATTTCATAGCACTGTACATGGGATGGACTGTATTAAAGCACTTCTCAGATAATATTTAAAGTTTTCATCAATTAATGCATCATAAAACCAAAGGCACTGAACTGAATCCCCCTTCCCCCAGTTCCTTCTGGCACATTTGCTAGTATTTAACCTTATGTAATGCAACCTAATGTCTCTGAAATCTGTTTATAGTACACGTTCAGACACAGCTATCAAGTCTTCTGAACAGCAGTACTTTTCCTATGATACTGAGTATCACCATTGACAATCCTGATGTTTCTGAATTTTAACCAGTGTCCCTTCAATAAACAGCTCTAGCAAAAGGAAAAAAAGAAAACATCAGAGGATAACCAAACAGCATCTTAGAAGAAATTCTCCCAACAAAGATGACAATGAACTTTCCATTTATCAGACAGACAGCACTATATCTGCCTGCAACCACATTATACCTTTTTTATTTACATTACCTTCCTTGCCAAGTGAGATCTTGAAACAGAAATGTAAGGCTTGTAACTGATCCCACGTAAAAGAATGAGAGCTGTCCAGTTTATTGAAGTGGAGGGTATTTAAGGAATGGTAGCTAAGGTACTACATGCACAAAGCATGCCCTACACCCATAATCTCCATAGTTTTCTAACTTTCCCAAAATGTTCTGGCTCTGCTAAAGAGATTAAGGGGGATGAAAATATTTAAAGAAGATGAATGAAGGCCAAATAAGTATCTGAAGCCAATCGAGAGAACAAAAGGATGCATATGGGAAATAGAGAGGGTTTGATATCAGAAAGATATTAAAGGGTCATATTACAGTTGAAGAACCTGGGTTTAAAAGGAAGATCAACCTGCTCAGGAAAGCCACTTGAGCTGTTGCTACAGCTAGCTGGGAAGGACTGAAGAAACACAGTAAGCACAGTCTTCTTCAGGCAGATTTGAGCTTATTTTGCATGAGGTGACCAGAAACCATTCTGCTATGACAGCATACCATCAAGCACTTAGTAGTTAGCCTTGCTGCAAAGCAGTAGGTGTTACATCAGGCAAGGTGCCATCCTCATGTGGCCACAAGTCCTCAGGCTGACCCACAGTTCAGGCTACAGTAAGCTCACATCAGTTTCCAAATGGGCATGCACATACACTCACAAAAAACCCACAACAAAACAAAACAAACAAGGAAGAAAGATTTCAAGACCAATGTGAAAAAAAAATTCATCAACTATGAGGTAGGATGAAACGAAGTTTGCAGGATCAGGGATGGACACCAGTCCCTGAGAAGCAGTTGGGAAAAATCCACAGGAAGACAGAATTTATGGTGTGGGAGACCAAAACTGGACATGCCCACCTAGGGAAGGGGCAGAGTTACAATGGACACTTCTTTCAGGGACTCATCTTCAACTGAGACAGGTTAAACATCAGATTTGTGACAATTACAACATGGTACACATCTTTACAGGATGAATTTTGTCACTGTGATTGAGTAACTTATTTTCTAGTAAGTTGAAGATAATGCAAGCCAATTATACTAACAAACTCTTTTCAAAATCAATAAAACTCAGATACAAATGGCTAGGTTCTGTCACATATCCCAGTGTATGCTGATATCCACATACATTAACCTGAATTTAAATCCAATACAAGTATATTTGCAATATGGAAGTTATCACCTTTTATATTTCGTTATATTCTGATTACATATAAACAATCAATAATGATTATTACTTTTTCCCTTAAACTTTTCAGATACTACTTCTGAAAGGGAGACAAATCATTTGATTAACCAAAAGGTAATGGCTATAGACAAGTAAAAAATACTGTTTTTTTTCTTTGCCTCTTAATATAATTTTGTTAGTTAGTTATTTGATGGATATCTACTTTGGATGCAGCATCCAACATAGATTGTATTACTATACTATTTACCTAACAATTTTTCCATGATGTATGGAAAAATATTAACTGATTTATCTTCTTTTCTCTGAGATAAGTTACAGAATCTCCAATAAACAAGGAGAGAAAAAAAAACAACAGTGCTTTAAAGAACTTGCCTAATAGGTTTGTATTATTAATATTTCAACAAAACAATACGGATTGGAACTCAAAAATTGCTATGACTTGATCCTCCTTTTGCAAGGCTTTGTCAGAACAGAAACTCTTCTACTTATGCTATTTTCATTCTCACATCCAGAGTGATTTTTAGGAATGGATAGATTATGTTACACACATAAGTGCACCTTGGTGTTATATATAGAAGTTTGGCACACAAATATAAGTATAAAAACATACTGTATTTGTTGAGGATTTAAGTATTCTAGTCATACAATGTAAAATCAATTTGTCTCCTATTAAAATCCATTTCTCATCTTCACAGAGCAGAAAAAGAATCTACTTCATGTACTTATTGTAACTCCAGCAATGGCATCTGGAAGCCATAAGGCATGTTGCTTTTTGTGCGCATCTTCATTAGTTTTTGTGTTCATTAAGTTGGGTGTAATAGTGAGAAGGTATTGACTTCACTTAAGCAGCTGAGGAAATTTACAAAAGAAAAACATCTGTAATATACAAGCTTGGATGAGGAGACTGGTCAAAGCTGTTATAACAAGAAGAGAGGAAAACCCATAGTGGCACTTCTAGAGATCGTTTTTTGAATGGCCCGAACCTTATTTTCCAATTTCTACCTTGAAGTTTATAGCACTGAAAATCATCGTCTTTGCTGACACACACAAAAAAGCATTTACTTTTTACAAAAGAAAGCCTGAGAAATACCAATTCACGCCAAAGGGAGATGATTAAGTCAAAACAAATGTTTTGCAGTACTCACCTTAGGCACCCAGTGGCATTGCGCAGCACCTGTGATGAATGGAGTTGTATTTTATGATCATCCTGGAGAGGAGAGTTTTCCCATCCAGAGTGAGGGATGATCACGGCATTGGTCAACACTGTGAGGGCATCTTGGATGATTGGCATTTTCAGTGCATCACAGGAGGATAGATTCCAGAGAACTCCTACAAAAAAAGTGCAAATTACTAATAATTAACAGTTCTGCACAAAAGACTGATTAGGTTTTGTTTTGTTAGAAGCCAACAAAACATTTCACAGCATTGGTATGCTTAATAGAGCTGTTTCTGTCAAGAAAAAAATGAATACAGTCACTGAAACACTGAAAATTTCTCAGAAGCAAACTTAAAAGCTGAGCAGCTAGTTACTATCTAGGGCCCTTTTAGCCTGTGAACCACACATGGAATGAAGGAGTATTACATGGATGTTATTACATGGACTTCAGATTTCTTCCTTCTCAATAAAATTAAGATAAATCAATAGCAAAAATACATTCTGATTTATTCCAAGACCATCACTGCTGCTAAATCCTCATTGAGAGAACAAAACTCCAATTCTGTGATCTTCAGTGTAATGAAAAGTAACTGTCTATGATAGTTGGTAGCATTCTATTAAACGAGCTTTCAGCAAGTATTTTTTTTAGTTCATAAATATTTTACTATAGATAATTACAGAATAGTGCCATTTTGCATAGAAACAAAAATTATTGTTACAATGCACAAGGAGATTTACAGGAATTTAAACAAACAAACAAACCCTTTTTCTGTTAAAATCCATAATGTGGCAAAGAAAAGGAAGAGCAATCAAGAGCCAAAGCCTTCTGAGCACAACCACAAGGATCAGAGACACTGCAGATATGCCATACCAGAGGTAGGAAAGAAATTGTTGGGGGCAAAAAAACCTATTTTCCATTCCTTTCTATGTATTTTTATATTTGCTGGAAAAGATCATCTTATTTTTGTGCTGCACTAAGGAGTCTGCTGCTGCTAGGCAGCTATGCTCTGAATCACAGAATCACAAAATTGCCACAGTTGGAAAAGACTTCTAACATAGCTATGTCTAACCATCAACACCCCCCTCCCTAAAAAAACTATCCATGTATCACCATGCCCACAAAGATCACGTCCAGAAGTGCCTCATCTACATGTTTTTAAATACTTCCAAACTTCCAATAGTGATTCCAGCACCTCCCAGGGTAGTCCATTCCAAGGCCTAACTACTCTCTTGGTAAAGAAATGCTTCCTCAGACATAGTCAGAACCTCCCCTGGTGCAACTCCAGGTCATTTGCTCTTGTCCTGTCATTGCTCACTTGAAGAGGCCACCACCCACCTCCCTACAACCTCCTGTCAGGTAGCTGTAGCGAGCCATAATGTCTCCTCTCAGCCATTACTTCTCCAAACTAAACATTCCCAGTTCCCTCAGCCTCTCCTCATTGGGCTGTTTCTCCAGACCCTTTCACCAGCTTGCTTGCCCTTCTCTGAACTCACTCCAGCACCTCAATGTCCTTCTTGTAGTGAGGGGCCCAGAACTGAGCACACTACTGGAACTGCAGCCTCACCAGTGCTGAGTACAGGGGCACCATCACTTCTCTGCTCCTGCTGGCCACACTGCTCCTGAAACAAGCCAGGATGCTGTTGGCCTTCTTGGCCACCTGGGCACACTGATGTTTCATCTTCAGATGGCTGAAACCAGCATTCCAGGTCCTTTTCTGCCTGGCAGGTTTCCAGCCACCCCTCCTCAAAGCCTGTAGTGTTGCATGGGGTTGTTGTGACCAAAGTGCAGGACCCAGCACTTGGCCTTGTTAAAACTCATATTGTTGGCCTTGGCCCACTGGTGCAGCCCGTCCAGGTCCTTCTGCAGAGCCTTCCTATCCTCCAGCATATCAACACTCCCACCCAGCTTAGTGTTGTCTGCAAACTTACTGAGGAAGCACTCAATCCCCTCATCTAGATAATTGATGAAGATGCTGAACAAGACCAGCCCCAAAACGGAGCCCTGGGAAGCACGGCCGGTGACCAGCTGCCAACTGGATTTAGCTACCAGTGTCCTCCCAGGAGCAGCTGGAAGAACCAATCTGACTATTTCTTCACCACCACTTGCCACCCTATCTCCTCTTGCTTAGAGTCCAACCACATTCCTTCCTGCTTTCCTTACAACACTGATAGTAGCCTGACCCCACCTAGCCTGCCTAACCTCAAAAAAAATGAGTTTCACCTTTTGGTTATCAAGTCTTGAACTGATATGGAGCAAGATTATTATCATCATCACATATATGAGGTTATAAACGTGAACTCTACACTGTGAAATACCAAAGTGAGTGGTGCTGTGAGGAAACTGCTAAAAACCTTACAAACATAGACTCAGACATCTATAAATATAAGCAGCAAGAATACGAATTGCTCATGGCTTTCTTTAGCATTCTGTGTTTTGAAGGAGAGGCGTAATTAACAGAAATCAAACTATGTTTTTTTGGGGGTTCCCTTTAAAATTAATTATCTCGATGGGGAGACTGAGCTATATAATTTCATGTTTTAATTACTCTATATGGAAATGTGTGCAAAGATATGTATTTTAAAATAAAAATTCTGCTTAGCATACTAATAAAAAAATGCACCTCTTCAAAATAATCTGTTTGTGGTAATCAGGCAGAAAATGACAGACTTTAGCTACAGGCCAAAAAAAGAAAAAGAAGAATTTTTTTCTATTAAAGAATTACTTTTTTAAAGGGAAAAGAGTCTTTCTTTTTAATTCTGTTCTGAATGCCTTTATGAAAAGAAATATCATATTTAAAGGAATAAAGACCTTCCTAAAGATATTTACACTTGCTCTTCTATAACCTATTATTGGTAAGCTTTACTGGCGTATCTATTATTCCTGAAATATTTAGTATTTTGCTGCTTTTAGCCAGTACAAACAATGGGGTTGCCTTTTTTTAAACATTTATCTAGGCAGGTATAAATGATGTGCATGGCACAGAAGCAGAGAATCAGAATGCAAATCTTTCCTCCTCCAAGGTCCAATTCAGTTCTTAAGCAAGACAATGTGTGTTGCTTTTTTTTGAGAAGAAGCAATATTTTGGAAGTGAAGCAGAAGAGAGTGCTTTGATGGCAACAAAACAGTACTCTGGCCTTCAGGGATTTGTGATGTACTGGAAAAGCAGATGTCTAGCAAAATGCTTAAAAATGTGTATGTTTACACTATTTTATATTCGCTTTAGGTTCTTTCTAATTAAAAGTAACTCACATAAACATCATAAGCTGCTAATCAGCAATAGCTGAGATGCCCAGAAATATTCTTTAAGCCCTTTCTTAAGGGCCCTCTATCTAAAATCCACTTAACACTCCACATGAGCTTTTGCTCAATAAACTGCCATAGGAGCAGGTGAGTTCCAAATTACAATAAAAAACTACATATGCACCCAAGAGCCAAAAAACCAGGCTCTGGTTTCACTAACTAAAACTAAACCTTTGCAGTAAAAGGATAACTAGGCTAAATTAGCTGTTCTACTTTCTCTTAAATGATTATAAGTCAAGCCAGAATCAAGCAAATTGGCACTGCACAGTTAGCCTGAAACCATCTTTCAAAGTTCTTCCACCTCACACACAGTTCTAAGGAGTGGAGATAATTTTCTTTTATCCAAGAACAATGTGTTTTATTTACTTTTAAGCCTTTGAATACTACCAACCACATTAATGAAAAAAAACAATTTTATTTTGACAAGATATAATTTATTCTCACAAGTAGTGAAGTCTGCTACTTGCTGAGGCTGGCATTTTAAGTGCTTCCTTGTATCCATCCTTAATTAAGGATTTGCAATTACGAAAGGGCACTGGCAATTCACTTCCCATTACTTTTGCTGAGGATGACCTGCAGCTAGATTTATGTGGGGTCTAAGAGGATGATCCGTTCCCTTGACATTGCAAGGGGAAGTGATGAAAAATTAAATTTTTTACCTGAGGCACCTTCCATTATGGAGCTACATCTTCTCTATATGACTGAACATATTTTTCAAGCATGTATGCATGAGATGCCCTTTAAAACGATACTAAAAAGCTGGTCACTGATGTAATTTGCCACCTTACCCTAAAAGCCCTTATTGAATTGGGTTTCTGAGCACAATAAGCAAGTCTGGAACAGTCTCAGAGATGCCTCGACTGTCTGTAAATAACTTGTGCTTCATAAGCTGCCCACTGCACAGAAGGAACCAGACTCAGCATGCCAATGATTCCTCAGGAATTGTGGACCCATCCTGCTGTATATGTATTAAAAGAGAGCTGTTAATCCAACAACTCGGTGGTCCAGGTCAACAGTTCAGGATCCATAGACTGAATCTTGGGAGAGAAGGGAAGTAAAGAACTCATCAATTCACTGTTGAACATCTCCTTCTCAGTCACTTGTGTTCATACTATCTTACCTCCTCCTTGGTTTAAGGTCATCTAGAGTAGGCATTTTCTCCCCCCATATGCAGATCACTTTAGGTCTTCTTTGGCGCTTCATAGGAAGAGAAAAATAGCTACACCAGATTGATCATGTCTATTTGCAGGTTGATGCTTTTCACCATTTCATGTAACAAACTGAAGCACACAGAATGAATACCTTGATAATCTCATTTTGAGTTTGAAACTAAGGAGAAAGTGGTAGTAAAAACATTCAGCTGGTTCTAATCAGGAGATGGATTTCAGGTCTGAGTAGCAATTAACTGTGTTGCAGACAACAGATTAAAGACTCTTAGAGGAGTCTATGGGAATGCTCACTATGCAGATACTGCTGCACCAAGTGACAGCTTCTGGAGTATTTTTCAGAGAACATGCATTCACTATGTTCAACAGGTTATTTAATGCTCTAAATGTAAATAATATTTTCTAAGAAAGCCTTTTACAGGTAACAACAATTAAATTTAAAAACTGTTTACAATTTTGGAAACATGTTATAATCAACCTTTCCAAAGACATAACTGTAGAGGTAGAGTTTATAAGGAAAACTACACATAGATCTTAGTTAAGGCAATTTAAGTTTGTTGCCATTGGAAGAGGGAAGTGAGAGAACAGAGAACTGGAAAACCTTTGATTTTTCTTTCTCTTAGCCAAAGAGAGAGAGCTTATCCACTGTGCTTTTAGCTTAGAAACAGCACTGCTTTTTACATAAATCAATTTAAGCTCTTCCAATAGATACCTCATCACTTACCCTAAAGAAGTAAGACAAAGTATTTTAAAAACTAAAATTCACTCAATTTAATGGAGCAGTCTGAGCCAAAAAACCCCATCACTTCTGAATCAGGTTGGAGCTCTAACTCACCTTGATTAAACTCTTCAATGCATTTTTTAGCGTTTTACCTAGAACTGGTACTCACACATGTTCAGTCAGATATAAAACTAGATACCAGAGGAGACACATCATTCCATTCAAAGTTAAGAGAATAGGCATTATACAGGTCCACCCAAAAAGTGTCATTCTGGCAAGACAGCATGTGCAAAATCAGGGAAGTCAAACCAATTATCCAGTGAATGAGTTATTACTACCTCTAATGTTACATATATAAACAAGCCTCTTACAACAACTTAGTCAACAAATATAAATGGAAACCAAGAAACTGCAAAAGTCAACCTTTCCAAAAAGCATTGCCCTGGCCTCACTGCCACTAAGTATTTTAATTTTTTATTGTGCTGCAAAGGATGTATTTAGCAAGAAAAGTTATATGGTAAAAGTTTCAAAAGTAAACAAATATTATTGGGAGAAACAAAACCTTTATTCTTCTCAGTGTCATACATATAAGTGAACCTTTCAATTATACTAAGATTTTGCTAATTTAATATTCTCTGTAAAAATAAAAATCTGTCTTCCAGCCCTTCTAGGCTTTTCTTTTCCACCTGAATTTAATACTTGGTCATGGACCAAGCAGAATGGCATTTGGTAGTGCTTGGAGACTACATCCTAGGAAGAGCAGATATGGTGTTGGAATGCTTTTGTTGGTTATATGCTCAAGGCACATGGGCATCGCAAGGAGTTGCCCTCATGAACATGACAATTAAGATTGAAATCTAAGAGCTAAACACCCTGTGCAGAAGCCAAGCACAAGGGGTCATTTGCTGGAGTCCTTAGGAAAAATGTTTCCACCCCAAGCTCTTAAGTGCTAGGAATGCCATTTGCTGGGTTTTACTGAAGCTTTGACGCTTGGAGCTCCCTGAAGCTCCAATATTGCTCTCTGGAGCTGGATCTGTTCTGTGACAACAGGGGGTGAGTCCCAATGCATTAGAGCAGTTCTGCTGTAAAGATGCTGAATACCAACCACAGCATTTCTCAATATGAAGTGCAGTAAAACTTCACACCTAGTACAGCCATCAATGTGAGGAACAGGAACAGACTTGCTGTTGGAAACTAAAGTGGATGATTTGAATTCTGGCACCTTAACAATTCATACCTCATAAGGCAGCTCCTTAAAAGCAGACGCTAAGTTTAATACTTGGTATAACAGAGAAGGAAGTTTTATCAGTTTTCTTGAAATAATTTTTTATCTGGTTACCGAATTAGTACCTATGAGCACCTTCCTGTAATTCACTTATTTAAATGCACAGAGTGAATTTCTAGCTATGTGTAAGATGACCCAAGAAAAGTACAAATTGAGAAAGAGTGGGTTTCAAAGTTAGAAACTGGCAGCATTTTAAGGAACAGTAAGCAAGGCCAGAGTCAAGTGAGGCTTTCTTCCCCTTTGCAGTCATTCATAGCCTTACAAAAAAACCCAAACCCAACATCTACAGAGAATAATTACTGTTTGTTTTTTAAATTACGAATTTGATCTTGACTATATGTAAGTATTTGTCTACATGAGAGAAGTAATACAAGTATTTCCCCTGGAAACCTAAATTTTCCTTTCTCAATGACCGCTCTTTTCATTCCAAAATTGCACGTAGAATTTTATAAAAACAAAAAGGAGGGACAGATTTTAATACTGATTGCAATCAAATTCTGTCCAAATGATATTGCATTTACTCAGAAAGTCTGTGTTATTCTCACAGGACTGAATTTTGACCTAACACTACAGCTCTCTGCTGTATACTTTTAAATAATGTATAGCTGTGAAAGGAAACTGTCAGAGAAGAATGCTAGACAGTCGGTGCCCTTAATCTTAGGCAGTAGAAGAATTAGCAAAAGAGCTAAATTAAGTTACTGTGGAAAGATCAGTGGTTCCTGCTTAACTGGTTTTCCTAACTGATGAAATTACACTGGTCCTGTGATACTCACTAGACAGACCAAAAGCAATGAATTCTAAGTGAGAGACACAGGAATGAAACAAAGAAACAGTTTTCAACCATAATTTAATCCTAACACATGGCTAATAGCAATCCCATCCCAAATTAATTACTTCTATTAGAAAACAAGGATTTCGAGCAAGGATGTGTATATGAATGGAAATATATTTTTTTCAATGTTAACTTGTCTATTTTATTGAAGAACTTTTTTCTACCACTCAAAATCAAAATGTATTGGTAACCGACTCAAATACGAAAATGCTATACATAAAACTGCACAAGAAGTTACAGTTTTAAGTATCAAACACTTCTTTTCACGAGAACTAATTGGCAGGTTAGTCCTATCTATGAATTTTCCATAGAAGACTTTCCCATTTAGATTTGAAAGTCAAGTGTGGTTCATACATTGGAGATATTCCAGTGCCAGAGAGAGAAGGAGACCAAAAAGGGACCACTTGGTTTTTCTGCTGGGAAGGAGTGTGGTAAACGCATAAATGAAGAGGAAGCAAGGAGAAGGAGGCAGGGCTGTGATGGGAGAAGTGATGAAACCAGCCCTAAGCAGACACATAACAGAGAGAGGGAGACTCCCCTAGCAGGGACACCACACTGCTCCCAATTAAGAACTCAGCACCTCTATAACTTGTTCTGGTCTCACGCATTCATTTCCAGGGATACAGGCACTGCCAACCTGGGGAAGGTTTTGTATTCCCCTTACCAGTATGTACCTTTTTACCCATTACCATATTGTAAGTGCAACAACTTGCATTAAAAATTGGTGCCCCTGACTATTGCTAAGAAAGCAGAGCAAAAGGTTTTAGGAGGCATTGGTTTTAAATCCTCTCTTATATGACTGGGGGCAGCAGGGGGTGAAGCAGTTAATCTGGTAATTCATTAAAAATTTGAGAATAACTCTTCATTAATTCCACAAATCCTATCAGTGTGCTTCCCCGTTTTCTGAGCCAACGTAGTGACAGCATATTGAGAAAAGGGTCAAAGATTGTTTTATAATTATACAGTAAATTGTAATGGATTTTATATCAAATGACTCAGTTTAAATGCCAATATTGTTTGGAGAAGTGTTATCTGCTAGGACAGCATAATTTCTGAAGCAAAATTACACAATTTAGTAAATTACTTTGATGTTTGCCATTACATATGAGCTATAAATAGGATGTGTTTTAAATGGCTCTAGAGATGTTGTTGCCTATCGGCTGGAAATCAGTTTCCCAACAGATTACTGGTGTAAGCTGTACAGCCTTTTACTTCCCTGGTTTGCAAGAAACGGGCTATGAAGATTTGGCATATCATTAAATAACTGCGCAACGGATTCATAGGAAGACTTTATAAAATGCCAATTAATTCCCACTCTGAATTTGTTTGGAAATCACTTGCATGTTTCTAGAAGTGATGACGTTTTCCCTAGGTGATGCTAAAATCTAAAATTTAAACTTTGCCAGACTGTAGAATGTACTGTAAAGTACAATGACATTCCTCCTCACATGGCTGTGCCTGTTAAAGCACCTCTGCTGACTGTGAAATGTCACCTCATTATTCTAGAGAAGTACAAATAGATATTTGAAGTATTTTCTAAAAATTATTATAATGCAATAGCGATTTTTGAAGACTCTCTGTAAAACCTTTTTGGTAACTGATTATTGGGATGAAAAAGCAGAGTAGCCCCTTCGCTCACTACCCATGCCACTGCTATTGCTAGTAGCAGGCCAGAGGGTTTGTGCTACCATGGTGGGAATTCCAAAGTTGAGCTGCTTGAAGCTGTACTGGGGCACTTGGATATTTAGCTTGATTAACTATAGAAATCACTTCTGCAGTCCACATAGCTTCATTTGTTTTGCTTTTGCTTAGGTCTGCATAATGGTGTGAAATAAGCTAAATTTTTTCAGGGTAGAAGTAACAAATAATTTTTGTGCATTCAACAAATCTTTGGTTTCCTTTTTTCCCTATAACAAGGTTTAAAAATAACAGCAGGGAACCATAAACTATTCTATGCAAAGTTTGAGCTGTGAGATGAAACACATGTTTTTACTGAAATCTGAGACTTGCAGATTTGATGGATCTTGGCATTTTACACGAAAGTCTCACTGGGTCACAAAACTTAGGGCAGAGCTTGAAGAATACCTTGATTAAAAGTACCTCAAGTATTGGGAGGGTATTGAACCTCTTATTCAACCTTTGTGAAATGAAGAGGGTTTTGTACTTGAAGAAAGAAATACTGAAGAAACTAAAATATGTAATTCCTGATTCAGCCATTGGCTTCAATCCAGAGTAAACAGATACAGGTTTTCAGCACAGGTTTTTATTAATGTTAAAAACAACTGCTACTTAAAACTTCTAATTAGAAGTAAATTATAACAAAAGATTTAATCATCTTTTAAAATTGACTGTGTTAGGATATTGTACTTACAATTACATCCGTTCAAAGAAAGAGTAGGAATGATTTATTAGAGCTACTAGCCTTCAAATCTCCCTTTTGAATGAAAACTATTTAAAATATATAATCAAATTTCCATGCCTACGCAAGTTGATTTTAAAATCTTACCTTAAAAAGTGAATCTTTTTACCTTAAAAGTGAATCTTACCTTAAACTTATTATGCAAAAATAATTAAGTTTGAAGTCTGTAATCCACCTGAATATGCTTGGAAAGTTCCTAAAAACAGTTGCTTAAAGTTATTAGAGGGATTTTGCTTATCTACAGAGAAGAAACTAAGTAAGAAATGAATGAACGTCTTTTCTTGCCAAAATCAAAACAAGCACTTCTGAAAGATGTGCATTGTGCTAGCAGTGATCTATCTCCACTCTTAGCCTTCCCAGTTTTCTTGACTGGACAGGACAAAGTGATTTGATGCTGGAGGTGAACGAGAAGCTAAATCAGACATCTGCATCTTAAGAGGCATCTGTACACTTCCTGCATCCATCCCACGTGTAGTGAAATGAGGCAATGAGGCGATCAGGTGTTCTTGCCAAGGTGCACAAACGGTGCTCCAATCTTGCTGCCTTTAGACTCGGCTAGCCTTGTTCAGTGTTTCTGCTCCAGACTCAGATAACCTCCTCCCCTCTGGCTGCTTGAGAGTGAGCTGGGCATGCACTCGGAAGCTCATCTTTTATTGGTCGCCCAATCCTGCTCATGGGCAGCTGGGGTAGGCCTTAATTGGGCACAGGAGGGCTTGGCACAAGCTCACGCCTCCCACCTCGTAATTAGCCACACCTGATTGCCTCATTGCCTCATTTCACTACACCACATCTCATTTTTTACCTGCACAATTATGAGCCCCAAATAATATCCAGCAGTCTTATTCTCTAGCTAAGGATACACTGAACCAAACTGACATCAACCATGTAGCAGCAGTATTACCATGATTACACCATCACCACAATTTAAGCACACTGGCTTTCCACACTGCCTGTTTTTGAAGTTTGTGATATCCAGGATATGTATTTGAACCCAAAAGATATTATATCTTTACAATCTCATTTTTCAGGTAATGCAGTGCTGAAATAGTCTCTTTGATTTCAAAAGCAACCTGCTTTACACATTTGTCTTCCAACCTATCTTTTTATGCTAAATATCAAAAGCTAATTAAATTGGTGTTTCACTGGCCAGGGTTCCTTACACTTGCATTTCTCCATTACAAAACTTGAATATAATTAAGAAATGGGATACTTAATATGATCAACACTGGAACAAAATCTAATATAAACCTGCAAAAAAAAAAAAACAAAACATCAAGCTGAAATGCTCTAAGAATGCAACTCATAAAAGAGTTTGATTCTTCTTTACTTAAATCTGTGGGAAAGTCACCTTAGAGTGGGATAAAACACCCATTACTCATTTTCAAATCAAATTTCTAAAGAGCAATAGGGCTACAAATAGTTGCCACCTCTAAATGAAAAGTTTATATCACAATAAAATTTCACATCTGTGTTTACACACTCCAGTAACTAAGCTAATGTCAAGGGCACTTTTGCAGAAAATTATTAAACTGATAAACTGCTTCAAGACCTTAAGTACCAAACAGTCAGCCCTTTGCCATTATATTGTTAAATGATTTACAAAAAAAAAAAAAACAAAAACCAAACCCACAACTAAAACCCACTAGTGTAATACCTTAAAAAGTCCAATTAGAAAATAACACTAAAATATGAAACAACTACAGGTGCAAGATTTTGATTCTGTGAACCCCCAACAGAAGAACTGTCATTGCACTATGAAGTTTAAAATTCTAAAGAGCTGGCCAGAATTAAAAAATTAAAAAACTAAAAACAAGAGTCATAATAAATCTTTCACTGAAGTAAGCCAAAAGGTTAATCTAAATAGAATACTCCCATAAACGGGCTTTAGACATGACTGTACGCTTATTTGCAACTACACTGATTAGCAAAGACACACACAGGGCTCAAAGGAACCTTCTGCAGTGTCTTGACCAACCTCCCAATGATTTATGTACATACTAATAAGCAGTATGTAATCAAAAGGAGGTTTAAACTAGAGGTTACCACAAACCAGATTCACATAAGGATGATAACATATAATTGCTTTTAGTAACTCTGACAGACTATAAATAAGGTTATAAATGCCTCATTATAAACATGTGGCACCTACTAAAAATGGAATAGAAATTTAAACCAGCTACATAATGATGTTGCGTAATATGGGATAATAAAAGAGGCCCAACCAAGTCAAAACACAAACTGGCCCCAGCTGAAATTAAAAATAACATTAACAAATTCGGGAATCCAAAATCTGTGAAGTAAATGAAGCTTTTTTCCTGTCCAATTTGACCATAGATGAAATACGCTTGGACAACTAGTGCTTCTTTGAAAGAAACATTATGTACAAAATGTTTTTCAGATACAGAATATATATGCTTTTTGATTCAGTGACTAAAAATGTGAATGATACAAACTCCATGCTGGTCTATCTATATATAGTATATGTATATCGTATTAGGCAGTTTATCATTTTTTAGTTTTTTTCTTTTGGTAAATGTCATCATTTTCAGAATTTCTAAATTTTCAGTAGACAACAGTTAAATCTCTGAAACCTTAATGTTGACCAACTAAGCAGCAGGCTGGCTGCCATGCCAGGAAAAAACAATTTCCTCCCGTCATTATTTACAGTTATATTTCTTTCTAATCGTGTGCTTTGTAAAAGTGGATCATTCACTTTTACCTTCCAATCAAATCTGGTATATAGTTTGAAAACTGTTGATACGACTATATAAGGGGCCTCATTAAATGGAGCTGTTTCTAATTCAGCTAACTTATTTTTCATAGGAAGAAACTGTGGCTTTAGTTGTGATGGATTTTATTTGTCAAAATGAGAAGAATAATGGTTTAAAGCACTTAATCTGAGACAAGTACCCAGTTACCAGGTGGAACAAGGAGCCAATGCAGGTTGAATCTAGTGACAGCTGCTTGATCTCACCTTCTCCACAAGGCATCAAGGGGATTCTTGTGTTACCTTTGCTAACACTTTACATTTTTCATGTCACTTTTTTTTCCTGATAGTAAAAAAAATAGAAATAGTGCTAAAATTGAATTTTTTGGAAGGGCTCATAATTAACTTTAACTCAGGAAAAGCAAGGGAATTACTAATCAGCTGCTCGTCATTATTAAAAATTGAAAACATTTTTCTTTACCATCTGCAGGATCTGTGATAATTTTGTACTGTGTTCTTGTCTATTTATATTTATTAGGAAAGTATTAACATTTAATTACTTTAAAATAGAAGGCTTTTATTTTTTACTGCTAACAGGAGCTACCGTGGAAACTAATAGCATAGTGCTAGGGTGAAAAGATGGCTAAATTAAGTACAGTGCACCCAGCTTATACTGACTTCTTTTAATTTACAGACCTATGTGAAACAAGATACTGTAATTCAGATTCTCTTTGACTCTAGAAATTATGAGAGCCCGTAGGCCATGCTTAAATCTCTTTTTATCAGAGTATTTCACTTACAGATAAATGCCTATATTCATCGGTATACTATTTCCAACTTCTTGTAAAGACAAGTGATTGTGGAAGTGCTTCTCGAAGAGTAATCGTTCAAGATATCAGGATATCTTTCAAGATATATATTTCCTGTGTATTATCACCATTTAATTTCATAAGAGGCAGGCAGCAAACTTCAGTCACGGGTTCTGCATGTGAGTTGGCACCAAAACCATTAGCTTCACGTGAGAAAACCTTGAAGACATTATCACTTTGCACTAAGACTCAGTTTACCCAATCAAAAAATTTGAGCATGGTAAGGTTCCTAATATTAGCCTGAGTCATCTGCTAGCAAGGAGGAGAAAGAAGAGATAAAGGAAGAAGTGAAAAACTCTGTTTCAGAGAGATTATGGCAGAAAGAAAACTCTGAAACAAAGAAAAAACCACAAATGGCACCTAAGGCAATCCTGACAAACAAGGAGCTACTGGGGTAATCATCTGGTCTGCAGGCTTAAATCCCCTTCCAAAACTAGTCTTGAGATAGCTGGAAATTGAAATTATAATCTCCTTAGAAGAAGAAGCAAGAGGAAAGAAAAATGTTTGTGTTTGAGGAAGGAACTAATATCATAACTTTTGCTCTGGAAGCATGTGCTTAACCATGCTTGTTGAAGGCAACTGATGCTTTGCTTCTGTTCAGAGAAACCGAGCTGCTAAAAAAATCTCCTGTCCAGATTTCTTCCCTTGCAGCTAAGTGCCTACTCAGAGTGATTCAAACCTTTGCCTTGTCAGATTTTTGGACATGTCATTTCAAGTTGTTCCTCATCCATACAATGAGATAATTGCACTTCCCCCCCTAGGAGAAGCCCTCTGAGGATAAATGCTGGAGGAGGATTTAGGGGCAGCACTGACAGAGCCTGTATGGATTCCTAAGGCAGGAGTTTGTGCCCTCTCTCAAAGCAACAAACAAGAACAGCTTTTAAGGAGACAGGATGAACAATCAACACAAGACAGAAAGGCTCAAGGTATTACGTTTACTCCTGTAATACATATGCCGTTATTTTCTCTGGACTCTCTTCAGGTTGTGGTGGCACTACTGAAATAATTACCTTCCTGCCACTTTAGCTTGGAAAGGCTGACAGGAAGCAGGAGGAACATGTTCTGTTTTTCTTTGTGCCTACCACCAAGCTAAATTCTTTCATTCTTTAAGAAGCTGCTGCAGGAGCTATCTTTCCTTCCCCTGAAAGAATATAGAGGGGAAGGAATTTAAAAGGGGCAGCAAATGAGAACTGATTCAGAGCCCGCTTCCTAAGAGCTGAAAGATGAGAGGTGCAACTACAAGCCTTGTTTTTGAAAGAAGCTTTGCAGAACACTACCACTACCAAGGCTGCATTTTCAAAGCAAGAGCCAATGATTTGTAATCTGAAAGGCACAAAACCTGGCCAAAGCAAGCAGTGGTGTTCTGGAATGTAATGACTATTAAAACTAAAAACCTCAGTATGAAAACAGGCTCAGGAGTAAAATCTTGAAATACCACTGACTTTGATTCCATTCTTCAGGGTCACCATCTTGCTCTGCTCTCCTTTCATGGACGTCCAGCACTCCTGATGCTTCCCATCCCTGGGAGATGCAGCTAAGCACACACAGGCAGGTTACTGCCTACCACTGGTTAGTACCCACTCCTCAGCAGTTATCAGTCTGGGAGCGTGCTAGCACACACATCCTTTCTTTCTACAGACATTCAGGAATATTTAACAAAATACTGCGCAATGGAAAGAACGTAATCTGTAGCTTAGTATCTTTTCTTTAAATAGCCTAACAACATGCATTCCAGCTACAGACAGCATGATTAGTGTCACTGGCACTGCTAAGGTGTACTGCTGATGTTCATTAGCAGTTTGCCACTTACTACTCAGAATATATAGGCAGAATGTTCCCTGGAGCAAGGACACGGACAACATAACCAAGAGACAAACAAGTATGTTGAATCTGAAGTGGTGCTTACACTTTATTAGATCTGTCAGTAATTCTGTCACTCAGCAGGATGCAACACCCAAGCTCATGTAATCCCGCGTCTTTGCCCCATTAATCCTGTCTAACAAGTATGAGGTGATAGGTGGTGTAACTAAGGAAATAAAATTAAATATAAAAATCTAAATTTAATAAACACCATGCAGTTTATTGAGATGCCCTCAAGGAAGGAACCTTGAGTCAGCCAAAGGACCATAATTTTATCACTTGTATCCTAAATGAGGCCTGACCACAAGGGGAATTTTTTTCTGTGGAAGCACAGATGATAGCATGTGCTCTGATGCTTCTATGACAGAAATGAGAATTTTTCTTATGTAATATAGTAGGACAATCATTATGGAAATACAGGCATTTAAAAATAGGATAATAAAAAGATCTTAAGATTTTTTATTTGTAGCATTAAATTAATCACATTAATATTAGAAATCAAATTGAAAGAAATCACAAAGTAAAAAATGATAAAAATAGTTTAGCTTATGTTTTGCACTTTAAACAGGACATCTTAGGGGAAAGGGGAAAAAAATCCCCATGCATTTCAGGTTGGTGCTGTTTTGACAGCATTTCTGTATTTCTGGAGAAAAAGCATTCTCCTTGAACTTCATAAGGGAAAAGCACAAACAATCTTAAAAAGATTGCTATATATCAAGAAAGAAATAAACTCTACCACTCCCTGTGTGCCCTGTGTCTAACATAAGTCACACAGCATGATGTCAAATTTCAGAAAAAAGGCTTCAGAAGATGACATTGTCCATCTCTCCAAAATGCTTTTCCATTTTCCTACCAGAACCACAAGATAAAAAACCAAACAAACAAATCCTCCTTCTCACTGCTGCATCCCTACACCAGACAAGAGAGAGCAGAGGGAAAGCAGAGGATTCCTAGCACAACATATCTATGCAGGGAGCACATCTGCAAGAACACTCATGGCTAACCAAGAATAAAGTGACCAGTAATCAAAGTGTAAACCATGCCTACATCTGTAAACTGTCTGCATTATATTAAATAAAGCTATTCATGCATTGCACGTATCTCGAGTATTTTTCTAACGGCATAGAAGATGGTAATAAAATAAGGACTTACAGATACAGCAAGTGGCATGTAGCACAGAACTGTGCTTGCAAGGGCTATATATAGCTTGAACAAAAAATATTGAAAGATTCAAACCTGTGACCAGTTCTCTGATTTCCAAATCTGTAGTCTTGCGAAGTAACCGTACTAATGCTGGGATACCACCACAGTTTTTCAGAGCAATTTTGTTGTCATCATTTGCCTTCCCATACACCAAGTTTCTCAAAGCTCCACAGGCACTACGGTGGACTTCTGTCATCCGATGGTCCAATAGGTCCACCAGTAATTGTATTCCGCCTTGTCTTCTTATCTGAAACAGGCCAAAGTGACAATCACAAACTTAGTGAATAATCATCAGTATGACATATGCTATCCACTGTGATTAAGAGATGGTTTATGCTCACTATGCTTCAGCAAAGGTATGCTGGTAGCCCCCAGAAGCTGATACGTTACACTGCTTTGGTTCCTTGTATTATTTTTAAAATGACAATGTGGCTGTACAATGTCAAAACTGAACCTTTGTGAAAGCAGACAAAATTTAGTCATGAGTGTTGCCTCGTAGAGATTTCTCAAGGTTCAGCAAAGTTTGCCTTGGCAAAGCTTGCTTCTGTGCTGGAGAAATATCATCTGCTTCAGACTGTAACACATCATAACCAAAGGAAAAACCACAAAACCATGGCAAACAATAACAACAAAAATCACTTAATGTAGTAAAGTTTTTAGGAGTCCCTCCTTTTATATTTAATTACTGGGAATGTGAGCAGGTAGTGTAGTCTCTTCAAGGATGTTACACCAATAAACTTGGGAAAAGCAAAGTTGAAAGGAACAGAAGGACGTCTGCACAAACATAAAGACAAGGATGATAATCACAGAAATCATAGAAAGATTTTTCTTATGATTGAGGGAGACTCTAAGTGATGCAGGAACAGAAGTCTTATTAATTTCTAAGGTGGCCTATAAAAAATATTGCTAATGCAGTATTTTATATAAAACGTCATTCTAGCAAAAGCACAAAACTGTTTGAGGCAAATGATCAGGAAGGTCAAGAACACCAAGAACAATTTGTTGGCAATTTGTTGGCAATAAATCCACCTTGATTATTCTTTGGCACTATTTGTTCCTCAAACAGTAACACTCAGGATCTAATTTTAAGAAACTAGATTAATTCATAACTAGCATCCAAGGACTATAAATTCTTTAGCTTCAAATAAGTTATACAAACAACTCAGTAAAAAAGTTTTTCCATGTGCGTTGTTGAGTAATGCGCAAAGCAAGCCAGGCACTTTAGCTGGCCTGTTACCTCTAGTACTATTTTGCCTAAGACAGTCAAACAGAGACAATTAGAAAGTGTTTTTAAAATTGCAAGGAAAGATGAAACATCAGTTTTAGCATAAAGTTTTCAATGAAAAGGTTTCACAATTTCTGAAGTTCTTGCACGGGCATATGTTCTTAGGGCTCTTTACGGGGGGGGGCTTGGGAGGAGGAAATAGCTAAACGAAGCACACTAAAATTTATTAGAAATTCATGCTTTACCTACTAAATTCAAAATGTTTAAATACAAGCTATGTATGACATTTCATTAATCTAACAAAAGCTTAAACAAGGCTAAGTACCAGGTCCTGCACCATGCAACACTAAAGGGTTCGGAAAGAATATTTGGAAAGCTGCCAGGCAGGACATGACCTCGGGATGCTGGCATACACCCAGAACATGAGCCAGCAGTGTGCCCAAGTGACCAAGAAGGCCAACAGCATCCTGGCCTGTATCAGGAATAGTGTAGCCAGCAGAAGGGAAGTGATCATGTCCCTGTACTTGGCATTGGTGAGGCCACACCTTGAGTACTGTGTTCAGTTCTGGGCCCCTTACTACAAGAAGGTCATTGAAGTGCTGGAGTGTGCCCAAAGAACAGCAACTAAGCTGGTGAAGCATCTGGAGAACAAATCCTATGGGGAGAGGCTGAAGAAACTGGGGTTGTTCATTCAATCTGGAGAAAAGGAGGCTGAGGGAAGACCTTACTGCTCTCTACAAGTACCTGAAAGGAGGCTGTAGTGAAGTGGGTGTTGATCACCTCTAGCAAGTAAGAAGCGATAGGACAAGAGGAAATGGCCCCAAGTTGTGCTAGGGAAGGTTTAGATTCGATATAGTGAAAAATTTCATCACCAAAAGGGTTGTCAGGCACTGAAATAGGCTTCTCAGGGAAGTTGTTGAGTCACTGTTTTTGGGAGGGGTTTAAAAGATGTGTAAATTTGGTGCTAAGGGACATGGTTTAGCAGTGGACCTGGCAGTGTTAGGTTTATGGCTGGCCTTTATGATCTTAAATGTCTTCTTCAACCTAAATGATTCTGTAATTCTACAGTTCTATGATTCACTGAAAAAAAGGACTGAAAAACTATTCAGTTTTTGAGGTTCCAAAATTAAGCTATACAAATTTACTCATAGATAAAACAGAAGTTCTCTCCTACCAGCTTGTTTGCATATTCTTGTTTCTGTAATAATAGCAAGACCCAGCAACAGAGCAGTTTTGTAGTTAAAAATAGCATACATTGAGATGTTCCAGTGTTAAACTGTTTTAATATTTACACAGTTACAACACACCTTTGGGCATTATATCAGTATATCATAACCAACTTTCTGAGCAATACGCAGGTCTGCTGGAAAACCACAGCAGTTGGAGTGTACAGACATCTGAGTGGGCATTGGTATTAACTTCAGGCAGAGATATTTATTAATCTTTTTGAGAGCCATGCTTCTACTGCTCAGAGAAACTGTGATACCTTTCAGTTTAGAAACCAGAAAAACAGATCACAGAGAAAAGGTGCTGCAATACATCTCACCAGACAAAACTTTACCCATGGGAACAGGGTGACTTCAATGAAATAATTTGTTCCTTTCTGAGCCAGGAAAAAATTATCTAGTATATCTTGCAGAGGTGGGGAGCAAGGCTTGCTTACTTGATTGTTCTTACAGTTCATCATTGACGTCCTGAATAAATCCCTCTAATTAGGTTTACAGAACCAGGGATACTACACAAAAAGCCACCCACATGACAAACTAGATTGAAACAGACTCAGTTCTCCAAAAGGTGAACCAACCACTGGCCTTCACACTGCAACAGCTGAAAAGAAATAAGACCTGATAGAAGAGAGAACAGTTAAAAAATACACAAGTTGTTCTGGTATGATGAGTAATATCAGGAACAACAGAATGAAAAGAAGCCTGCTGATCTTTGTAAATTGTATTTTTAAAGCACAGTATGTTGAGTGAATATTTTAATTGCTTCATGGCTAGAAAAAGATTATGAATGAGGAAAAGTATTAACTCCATAGCAAAAACCATTCTTTGCACTACAATTCATCTGAAGACTCAAAGGGCTCTGCTTCTGTTTGGAGACACGCTGAGCCTGTGCTGTTTTCCCCACTCTCCTTCTCAGACACAGCCAAGTGGCACCTCGTGCTCCTCAGCAGTTTCTCATGCAGGTGCTCTCAAGTGACAGGTTTTGGTATCTTCTACTTATTTCTAAGGGAAAATGTGTGGTTCTGCCATGTTCAGACACTATTCCGGAGCTGCACCTTCCCTTTTCAGTGTCTGACAACACACCAGTATTTGGCTCATGCAGCTCCTCCTCTCCCAAAAATCTGAAGTCAGCAGTAAACTAGCGTGATTCAAAGATACTTTCTGAAAAGTGAGGGCGTTAAATATTAATCTAATGCAACTCTGACAGAAAAAAATATGGGTACTACAACAGAAATGAAACATTTATTATGTAATACTTTACCTCACTTGACAAGATTACTCAAATTCTACTGAAGAAAAAAACCTATTCTTACCTGGGAAAGATAAGACTTATTCTGCAAACTTTATTTGAATTCCCAGGCTTGAATACCTGGCACAGTGGCTAAGTCATTCAGGAAGAGATGAGGCTGATTCTTCAGAACTAGGAGTTCAGTTCTGATGCTGTTCTTCATCCCAATTTTTGTCTTTGTTTTTCCAGCATCTTTGTGGTTTTTTTCCTCTATCTATACAGTTAATACTTTATTCTCCAGCAGGTTTACTATGCCTGACAAATTGTAAGACTGTGATGGACGGTACCAGAATCTATTCACATTTACGAAAACCGAGGCAAAGGGAATTTTAGTCTTTATTCAAGTCGTTTATGGAGTTAGGTCCACAGCCTGGAGGACAGTTCTGACCTAGTGAGTCTCCTGGGGCAGATCTCAGCTGAGCTAAGTTGTCACAGCTCCAGTGAGTTCAACAGTAAAACTGCTCCCTAATGTCTTTGCCAAGAATACTGGGATGGGTGGATAAGCAGCAATTTTTACCAATGGGGCATCAAATCCCACTATCCCAAAGGCCTTTTGATAGATACTTCTATCTCTCTCCTGTCTTTATATGAAGAGAACATTTCTCAATGCAATATTTATTGACACATCAGTGGCTGCTGCCTTGCTACATCTAGGAGAAAAAGAAAACAGAATACGCCAGAGACTGCTTGCCTGCTACAACCAAATAATCAGCACAGTACCAAGTTACCAGGAGACAGCAGAGACCAACTCTTTTCTCACACAGACCAATCCCAGAGTAGCCACTTCTAAGTCTAAAGAATTACTTTCAACTTTGCAGCACAACAGAGTTCGAACAGTTATATTATAAAGTTTAGTCTTACTGTCTTGAATATATTACCTCTCTTGTAAAGCTGTCTCTTCTCAAAATTAAAAATAATTGGGCCAGAAGTATTAAACATGCTGCTTGAATCTGTGTTGTGATGTTTCTCAAGTGACTCTTTTAATCCATAGACATGCTTAATTTCTGAGTGTGTTTACTACAATAAATATCTAATATCAACTGTCATGGAGAATTTCATCTACCAAGAATTACATGTGACCAGCCTGTAGCATATGCATTGGTAAAAAAAGTCTGTAATACGTTGATGGTATGTAACTGAAACAATATAGAGATACTTAATCATAGAATGGTTTGCACTGGAAGAAACCTTAAAGATCATGTAGTTTCAAATACCCTGATATGGGCAGGGACACCTTTCACTAGACCAGGTTGCTCCAATACAAGAGAGTGGACTGCTGTGTTGAAAGAAAAGAAATGTACAATATGAAGGATATGTAGATACCTGGAATGTAAGGGCACCAGTGTTTTGAGGATATCTGGTCAATGGCTGTCCAGCATACAAACAGAGATCAGATAGGAAAAGCAGAAAACCACACCTATTGCAAATCTTCTAGAAGAAACAATACTAAAGACCAGGTTTGCAAGACCACTGGTGTACAAGCCACTGAAGGAACTGCTCAAAGGTTTGGAGAGTTTTAATCAGAGTTCTTTTACGTGGTAAACTGGTGGGAAGGGAAGAAATGAATGAAAAAGTTATCACAGTTCTTATAGGAGAAAGCATACTTATGGGATACTCTTGGGTCATTGTGGCAATGTGCAAAACTTAGGGGATGTTTAACAGAAGGGCAAAGGTAGGAAAATAGAGAAATCCATATGCATGGGGGAGGAACAACACAAGAAAAGAGAGAGAAAGGCATGATGAAAGGCGATGGTCATCTATTAGTAAGGTACAATTCAGTATGCTTGTCTGGCCACAAGGAAGCTGGTGAGACACTGGCACAGGCTTCCCAGAGGAGTTGTGGCTGCCCCCTCCTGGAGTTCAATGCCAGGCTGGATGGGGCTCTGATCAACCTGGTCTAATGGGAGGTGTCTCTGCCCATGGCAGAGAGGTGGGAACTAGATCATCTTTAAGGTCCCTTCCAACCCAAACCACTCTGTGATTCTATGATTCTAACTGACATAATTCCTAACAATTTTCTGTATGAATTCAGTCTACATTCTGGATCAGTGTAATGCTAATGAACGAGCTGGAGTAGCTAATGAGCATGGCAGGAGATCTGAGAAAGCTACACCACAGATCCAGGGGACAGATACTGGTGAGAGCAGGGTCTAAGGATCTTTTACTAGGCAGACCAAAGGTCTGAGGCAGCTGCCAGTGGGAGCTCTTTGTGTCTGCACATGTATGAGATGAGATCTGCCAGCAAGCTTTGAGCCTGTTTAGCCAGAGAGTAAGGACCATGTATCAGTTTCTGTGAGTTCTGCTTTGTGTGCACAAGATGCCTGTGAAGGCACAGTTCTTAGGTTTGTGTTCATCTGTTGTGTGACCTAAACTCCTTTAACATATGTAGCTTACCAAATGAATAGGGACACTTTTATTTCTAAGGAAAACTGTACCTAATTTATTTCTCATTCATTTATTGTATTGGTTTTGTAGATATGAAATTCACGTTAGTATATACTAGCCTATGCATGACATTTTAATCGGGTTAAATCAGCCTTACATCAGGCTTACACCTTACTGAAGGATACAGAGCTAGATAAATCACTATCTGGCTTGTTAAGCTAGTCTAAAGAAGAGACCACCTTCTGATGCAATGCCATTAACATGTCCTGCTCCATTTCCAAGCAGCAGTTTAGAGCCTGATCCTCATCATTCCTAAGACTACTAACACTACTACCATAGTTGGGAAGACATGTTTCACGCCACATTCAAGCACTGTTCTTACAAAAAGGAAATGCTGGAGTCAGTGGATCAAATACAGAGCTCCATTTAAAGAAAGAAAATTTCAAGGACCTCTCTTGAAGTATATTTAGCTCCCTTTAGGAAAGATGTATGGATGTACAGCTTTTGGTTTCTTCTCTCTGCTCTGTATTACAATAGTTCAATATAGCCTCTAGTCTTTTTGAGATGACTATGGACAAAGGATACTTACTGTGCTCTTAAAAAAATGACAAGCACAATTTATGAATACAGGGCCTCTCAGGAAAAAAAATGTGGAAGTATTATAAGAAATACTGCAACCTTCTTAATTTACCTTTTACTTTTCATTTACAAATGCATGCCAAAACCTGCACATAGAGCAACACAGCTTGAAACCGAATTATTCAGATTTAAGCAGTAGCAGCATTACAGTCCATTGACAAAACATGCCACACATCACTGATTCATACAGGAGCCACAGTGTCCTTCAGACTTCTGTTTAGGATCTAACAATTGGAACTTGACTGGGTTGCTTCCACAGGGATGGGGAAGTTTCACCCCGAAAGTGAGGATAACCATGACTGCCAGACTGAGCAGAATTCATACTTTGACTTAACAACAAAAAGTATTATTTTCTCATATTTAGGAGGACAGATAGAATCTCAAGTGTGTAAAAAATATAGGTGGGCAATCTTCCTCTGTACCAAGGTATGGAAAACTGACCCTGAAATTCATTTTGCTTAAGGCTTAACTACAACAGACACTAAGTAAAAGTAAATGGATGTTAGCTGTTTGACTATTACTACAGTTTTGAACTTGATTTTGAAATAAAAATTATTCTTTTCCTCCCATCAACAAAGAACAGAAGGAAACCTCTCCCTTCAAATCACTCCATAATGGAAATTGCCTTTTCCATGCCTTGGATAGCTGTTAAAATCATAGACAGTTATATAAATAGGAAGAAAAGTGAAGCTTCAAATTTTAAACATTTCAGCCAAAGACTGTTAGGTAATGAAGTATTCCAACAGTCTCAAAAAATTCCCATGATAGAAACCAAAACATTCTTCTTCTTAAATTTATACTCAGCAAGTGGATATCTGAGATACTGTTCAAATTTTGCCAGTAGGTATAACTGGAACATCCTCTTTTGCATTTGAATACTGTGCCTTGCAAAGTAAAATTTAATGGAAACAGAAGAGGATTAAGAATAGATGACAAAAACTGTAAAGACTGAAAGAGTGATAGTGTTCTTAAAAAATGACAATCTCCTCTTCCCAGTAAGACATTAAGCGTTCCACTATTAACAGCTCCACAGTACTAATTTGAAGAGTAATTCATGGTTAAATGCTTACTTCCCACATTTTTCTTGGTAATCACTTTTGAATAACTCTTCATTCGAAGAGGGAGAAGGAAATTTAAAAACAATCGTGCCTTTTTAGACATCACAGATATTAATTGCCATCTTAATTGACATAACACACTGCATTATACACCACTAACTCTGTGACATTTCCCTTATTAAGAAAGCATGTTTCAATATAACAAAATACAAGTGTTTAAATACATGGAATTACCTTTAATGCCACTGTGCTACATATGGAACAGAACTAAAAAAATAACTGTTAGTACAGGTAATGGTGTAAATATAATTATATGTATAAATCCAACAGAACCTAAACTAGAAAAATTCAATTTAAGCCTGCTCTGTAATTTCTTAGTGATAATTGGTTCCTAGGTGCCAGTTTTCTAACTAGTAGAGTAAGTGCTTATTATTTCACCTGCAGGAGCTGGAAGAAGGTACAAACGAACAGAATGAAATGGTAAAAGCCTTTTTAAACTGGCAGGGCAGTGTAGTGTTTCTGAGACACTGACTATGGAAACCTTGTTCCTCTCAGGCTCAGCATTTCAGCAGATGTGTGCACCCAGAGAAGTCCAAGATGCCACGGCCCTGACAGCAACTTGACCAACACTGACTCATTGTTCATAAAATTATTACAATATTCATAAAATTATTATTATTATTACACATAGTTTCTAGTTTTTTTATTGCAATTCCAAATCCACTCCACGAGACCTTTCTGTTACTTATCTTTTCCTGTTTTACATGACTAAAATGACTTTCACCTAAGGGGAAAAAAACCCACTGTATTTTTCAGAGAAAAATTTGGAACATGGCCACTGCTAGGTAGCTTTGGAGGGCTGATTCCTAAAACTTGAAAAGGATGTGGAGGAAAAAAAGGAAATCACCATCAAAACAGAATATGGGGACTGTACCGAGTGTGATATGTCTCTCTTAAGATAAAGTACTGGTTCAAACTTTAATTCCTCCTCACTATTTATTCTGATGTGCCAATGGAACAGCAGGTAGACAACACAAGATCTGTACACTGCAAACACACATACGATTTATTACAGACAAATTTACCTGTAACATCATAGGATAATTTAGCCTCATTAGCAAAGTAATTTGCTACAAGTTTTAAAAAGTGCTGAGCAATTTTAGCTTAAAATAGAGTGGAATGTTATGCAAATTGGTGCATTAGCTCCCAAGTCTAATTTGTTTAAAGAATCTAAATCAGGCTTTGGATCTAGGTCCCATTTAAGAAAGGTTTTGTAGGACTGTCATTAAGGACTTGTTAGATCAGACACAAAGGCAACGTAAAGCTGTGAAGAGGCATAATTTAAATACATTCAACCACCGGTAGATATAGAATGTTCTGCTTTAATAAGTAAGAATTGTTCCCTGTGTTCTTAACTGCAGCAAGTAGAGAAGGAAGGGGATCTTTTTTTTCTGTGTCCACAGAAATCAAGTGGGCGTTTAGAGGAATGGCTGTGCCAACACACAAGAATACAAAGCATAGGGTCAACACTCAGAACTTTTCTTCTGGGAGTGGATACTCTATTTCTGTTATTGATTATTCCTTTGTTTTGCCCTGTGTCTGTCAAGTGACCTCTTTAGATCCTGGGATCTGTGTGTGGAGTTAAAAGAGACCTGAAAACCAGTTCTGAACAGGAGGAGAGTCAAAATCATATTCTAAAATTGCCATGAAAAGGTATGAATAAATGTGCTGCTTTCTCAGTCAGTAAGCTTTGATGTATTTGGCACTGTTTTTTCATGCTTGGTAGGAAGGCTGTGCCTATTATAAATCAAGGCTTTAGGATGATTTTAATTTTTACCAAAATAATTTCAGACTAGGTGTAAGTTATTTACCATACTAAAGCAGTTGTCCCCTAATACTCTTACAAAACATTCCATTTGTAGGTTGACACCAATATCCTATTTGAAATCTGAACATCAGGCATTAATGGGATCACACAAATAACACTCCTAACTGCAGGTGTTGAGCTGACCTAAAGTGCTTGCTTGATTTTGAAGTTATCAGAAAAGCAATTTTCAATCCCCTTGTTAAAAGCAATATATCCTAAAATGAACTGACCAGGACTGACCTGCATTAGCCAAGATTCTCAGCTTTTCAATCACTATGAGTATAATCTAACACTGAGGAACACACCCAAATTAGGAAAAATACACCCAAAATAGGAAAAATACACACAAGCCGAAGCCTTTAGAAGGCACTGTAACTAATTGATTTTAAATTCAGGGTCTTCACTTTTCGAAACAGTCAAAAAGGGCACAACACTGAAGAATGTTCAGCAGTGTGCATTTCATAGATAATGTAGCAGGAACATTCATTTCGGATGCAAAAGACATCGACATTACTCAAGCGCTGTTCTAGTCCTGTCTGAAGTTAAATGAAAAATGATGATTAATGCCAAGGGTTTGGATCACTTGCTTCCTGGTATTTAAAAAGAATTAAGTCATCTATTTGAGAATGAAAGACTACATTTATTATTGAGGTAAAAAAATCAACATACACATACTTCACTTAGGAACACCCTGGTATCCCTATAACCAAATTTCTGGTAAACCAGATACAGAAAATTCATCTATTTTTTTAATGTAAAGGAAAGGTAAGTTTTTAGAGAAATGCAGCAGGTCAGTAGCTTCAACAGTGTAAGAGTAACAGACCACATCAACTTATTTTCAGACAAAAATTTCTGAAGTGGCAATTAACCATATTTAGTTAAGTGTATGATTACTGGGATTTAGTCAATGGGAAGACAAATAAAATCTTGGAATAAGGTGATCACCAGTAAGAGCACAGAAAACTGATTTTTTTCAGTCATTGAAGGTGAACAATTCTAATGATTTGGTCCTAACTGGTAATTAAAAGACATAATTTTCTGAGACTTGCAATAGCTATCTCAGATAGCTTGCCTCACAAAATAAACATACTACTACTCAAATTAAAAATGCCTTTACAATTTATTAGATCAAGCATCACACTGCCACCTGATAACATTCCTGCTCCCATGACACTCTCTACTGTAACTTTAACAAGAGGTATTCTCTCCTTATAATTTAAGTATTATCCTCCAAAGAATTTCTGTCACAGGAGAATTTTCTGTATAAAAGCTGAAGCATTTGGGGGGACAGCTGATGGCACAAAAGCTAATGAATGCATTTGCACAATATTTCTCTTTGATAGGAAGTCTTGCTAATACAAACTCAGGGATATAAAATTAAATTATTTTCCTAAAGTCAGAAAGGCAGGCTGTAGCACAACTACAACTACAACCTGTAATTTAAGAGTTCCAGTCAAAGCAGCACCATCTCCCCATTTACATGAGCATTAGAAATGGAGTATAAATAAGCACAAGTAAATCATCTGCTTTGCTTCTGATGTGCTTTGTAATAGCCATAGCTCAAGAAGCAAAATTACACACACAAGTATATACTAAAGTGTGTGCACATACATGTACGTATACTTACATTGGTTTGAATATTTTTCCCCCTTTGTCTACCTGGTTCTCACTGCCTTCTAAAATCCACAACTTCCTTCTGTTTGTTTTTTTTTTCAAATCTTCTGTCCTCTTTCAAAGAGAGGAGGACCAGAGCTTCACACAGTACCCAGGACATATGTTAGCACAGATTTGCAGAAGGCCCCAATGTTCCATTTTGTTCTCTATTGCTCTACTAACACATAACCTTCCATAACCTTCCATTTGCTTGTTGAACTGCCAGTAAGCTACAGAAGACACTTCAGAAAACCTGTCCAGCTTAACTCAAGACCTCTCTTTTTCAATCAGCAGAATACAGAAAAAGTACAGAGATGAGGAACAAGCAAAATCACCATCAAAAATCATGTCACCTCACTGCCAATGGACTAAGTCTGCTTACTGCTCCATAAAGCTTCTGAGTTCCAGCAATTTTCCAGTAGCTTCTGGACACAGGAAATATAAAGTCACAGTTGCCAAAAAAAACAAAAAAAAACCAACCCCCAAAACAAACCCCTAAACCCCTCACCTCAAGTCCTGTAATATTTGTGTGTGAAGCAACATTGCTACATTGCTACGTCAGCAGCATTGCTACAAACTGAGTCTGAGATTACATCAAGGACTCTGGTTCAAGTGACTTGAAATTTTTCTGCAATGGGTGGAAAGATAGGTAGGAATTTTAATTTTGGATATCTGTATCCCTCTACAGACCTGTTCCTTCTACCACAACCATTCTCAGTAGATTAGTAACAGCTATCTCTGTATTTTTAAAACACTTTGGAGATCAGCTGATGGTCTTTACCTTAGATGTTTCACTGGCATGGCCTTCTTTTCACTACTATAATTCACCTTCTTGAAAAAATTTTGCTGTCAACCTTTTTAGTACAGATGTGTTGAGAAAGCATCACATTACAGATATTGGTATCAACCTGTTATTTTATTTCTATATAGTGTGCTAAGTCTTACTATGGCTTGCTTATTATTTATGTCAAACAACACTGTCTTTCAGTGTGCATTACCTTTTTTTCTCTGTCACCTAAGATTTTCAAATAGAAAAGATACCACTTTTGCAAATGTTCTAATACAACCAGGACATTTTTTCCTCAGACCAATGTTAGTGATTCATGACACAGTGCAGTGCTCATACTGCATCTGCTTCATGCCACAGAAAGCAGCAGGAAGGCATTCATCTTGGGCACATAATGCTGATTTCTTTTTTCTCTCCTCCTAACTCCACAAAGAGTATTATCACCAGATGTTCACATCCAAATTTTCTGGCTAATTGAATTTATTGCCTAAAATTCTCTTCTCCTTGCTTACTTATTCAGAGGTGAACTCTGGCTTTCCAGACCTGAAAAAGCAACCTCTAGCCAGTACACTCATCCCTTGCAAGACAGACACTGTGGGAGTGCTAAACCCACATAAATAAGAGTTCTAGACAAGGCTTTGCTCAAGACCTTACTCACTCCCTTCAGCCCACAAGAACATGTGTCAGGCCCCGAAAAGCAGCAAAACAGAGGTCAAACTCAGTATTCCAAGTGTGTTTGCAGAAACAGGTAGTGGTCTGCAGTGCAGTATATGAACAGGAATAGAGTCTGGATAACAACAGTGAAGCTGCATTTATCCATATGAAGCATGGATAACTGCTTAATAATTAAAACCAAATATTTTGGTTTGTTTTGGCTGTAAGTAATTGCTGCTGTGCATTTATTAGTATCATAGAAAAATGTATCTTAAAAAGAACTTCTGAAAGAGTGGGCAAACCTGTCCATTTTCTTATTCCCTAGAGAGGAACATGAAAACACTGTAAAGTAGTGTGTGGGGTAAAATTACTGATACATATTCTCAACATTAAGCCCACCACTTCTAAACTAATAACGTTTTCAGTCACTTTGTAAATTAATTCAATTCAGTGTCTTTGAGAGGTGAGAGAGAATGATGCAATGCTACAAAATGACTGGAAACAACAGGAAAGCAGCAAGCAAATTGTCTCATTTCTGCTTATCTACCACCAGATCAAAAAAACAACCACAACCCAATGTTCCTTTATGTTTATGAAATAATATACTTTACAGGACTGATTCTTTATTCCCAGTTGACACTATTATTCAACAGGAGTACATTTGAAATGTGAATGAAATGCAAAGCACTAATCAAGATCCTTAGCAGAGCGGAGAAGTAGAAGACTAGAAATGGCCCTCACAGTGTGCCAGTACTTTGCTGTGCAGTTCTCAGTTATCATAACTCTCAAATTTCCTTTTAACAGAATACTATTTCAGTGGGACTTACCACTAATTCATTTATTGAATGATGGTAGTATTTACCTACTCTCACATGAAGTGAAATATATGCCACGTGCATAGTAAATCGTTATTATGAATCAGACACAGAATCCTGATGATGAAATCAAGAATAACCACAGTTAAATTACCCAGAGGAATCCCACAGTGTAAAATGTAGCTCCTTCCTACAGAATGCACAGATTGTGGGAACAGAGCACATCACTCAGTGATACTCATTAACACTCAAGTTTTAATAAATGTAAAGACTGTGCATAAAACAACAACATACACTTTATAATCAGAAGACATAAATGTCATAAAAAGACATGGATGGTGAAAATGACAGAAATGCACTCAGAAATGCTTTTGAAAGCAAAAATACCAGTTTAAAATTTAATTCTCTGATAGAAGGTGGGTGTTTATGCTGTTGTGTTTTGTTTTTTTTTTTAAATAAAAAGGCCTATAATCTTACGGTTCACCTTGTTTCTAGAATTTATTAGTGAAGACACCATAGAAGCAAGAAAAAAACAGACTGTGTCTTGATAAATATTGTTTAGTAACTCAATGTTGGACACTGCATTGTGAGAGAAACAGAATTACAATAGATTAATACTAGTGAATTAAAGCCTAAAGTGTGGGTTTTATTAGCATCATTTTAAATAATAACGTTTTAAGACCATTAAGAGACTAAGTGTTCTTAACAGTTTTAACACAGACTGCTGTGTCAGTACCTATGCAACCATTTCTGCCTCATCTGTTTTAGTGAATATTAAAGAGGGAAAATGCATAGCCACGGGCTTGTATTACAGGCAATGAGTTATTGCTCAACTGATTCAGGCAATTGACAGCTAAATATGGAGATGGTATAAAGGGACATCCAAAGCAGACATATTGGACACTTCAAACTAGCACGTAGTTACTGAAATGCTATCAAATATACTCTTCTTGCACATCTATCAATAAGGAAGGGCTTAAAGTGCAGAAATCATTGTTTTACTCAGGAGAAACAGACCATTTAGTTCTGCCTGCCCTAACACTGAAATACATTTCAAGCTACTGACTGTTGGAATAAACAAAATGGAAGGGACTAGGGAGATACTGAGTGGTTACACAGGTCTGAAGCTGGCATCAAGTGGAGGTGATTTAAAAAAAAAAAAAAAAAAAAAAAAGGAAAAAAAAACCCAAAGAAAAAAAGCAGTGAAGAACACAAAGGTTTCTTTGAAAAAAACCTATGGAAAGAAGCTGAGAGGCTATGGAAATGAGATCTTGATCATGGGAAAAAAGGATTTGTTTCTATGAATCTAACAAAATACATCCATCCTTCATCTGTTACAGGTTTGTGTTGTATGAATCTTCCAATAGGACAGAAGAAAAGATGTCTTCAGCTCCTCTATTCCACATATTGATGTGACTGCAATAATGCCACAAGATGCACAATGCTGGGCAAACTGGAGACAGAGAGACTGGGACACAGCATTGCATCCTCCACTCTCAGCCTGAGATATGGGAGAAAGCAGTGATTTAGGACACCATAAGAGAGCCTGTAACCCGTGTTGTGTGGCATGAACCCTCCCTGTCTCCCTCAGGCAACCTCCCAGATCCTGAAGCAGCTGATGATGAAACAAGAAGCACCCAAGAGCCCTACAACAGAGGGCCTGGGCAATCTTCTCCCACACTCACTGCTCAGCCAGGGCACACATCTGCTCTCAGGGACATCAAAGAGCATTAAACCACTTCTGGCACCATTTGGGTATATCATAAAAGCACCCAGAATGAAAGCAAGGAAGGACAGCCCTCACAAACATTTTCAACCTGAAACCATACAGGTATTCATATTGACAGACTGTTGTCACTCTTAAGAAGAATAAAAGGAAATAATCAAAGTAGAATAAAATTATCATCCCCTTTTTATTGGAGAGCCCATGGTCATTCAGGGCTAAAAATGGACCTATGAAACTTAGTCAAGTGCTTTCAGTATAAACCCACTGTATTCCAGGTATACTCAGGTATACAGCTTGTACCTCATCTGTTCATAACTTATGAGATCTTCACATATTTACCTCATCTTTCTCTTCTCTCTCTGGCTACAATGAAACACAAACATATAATTTTTGGTGCTTCAGCATGGATAGAGTGAATTTGAACCACAGGTATGCTAGAGAAAGCCAGATACTGAGATTAACAAAATTAACTGGTTTTGACAGAGTTTGGTTTTGTAATTATTATCATCCCCCCAGTTGAACAAATCTCACTCTGATAATTACAGGTCAGTTGCACTCAAAGCATTCTTCAAATGGTACCAATTCAAAGCTCTTTGTGAAAACAAAGTTAAAAAGATTCATTCCTCCCTACAGAGGAATGAAAAGTGTCATTCCTCATGCTGAAGAATAAAAATTTTGAATGCAATGGTGTAAGAAGTAATTATAAAGCTATTTGTATACCTTTTCTTATTGCGATGAGTAAGACGCTGCAGTGCAGCTGATGGTCCTGGTGCAGTTTATGGTGTGCATGGAGTTACACCTAACTTTCCTTGTTAATGTAAAAACATTTCTTTGACTGACAAGGTGCAAGGAGTAGAACATGTGGCTGGAAAAACTATTTCAATAATGAAAACCAAGACAATTTACAAAAGAGAACTCAAAGGGTCATTTCCAAAAATATTTTTAGAGTAAAAAAAGTTAAAAATATAATAGCATCTTGCATATGAATGACTGAAAGTTAAAAACCCCCCAAAAAAATACAGTATACGTTGTCGACTTGTTAGAAAATAGACTAGAGGTCAGTAAGAGACTGAAAGTTAAGTTCTGTAAAATAATTGTTGATCAGGATTTATAAAATTAAAATAAAAATAAATTCTTACATAAAGACTTCCTGGGCATATCAGTGAATGCTACTTTATTTCATTACAGCAATTTCTACTAGCAAAAACTACACAGAATTTGTCTTTGGAAAGGATTGTTTGACATTTACTAGCAAGGGTGAATATGACTGCCCAGGTGATGGGGAGAGACACAAGTGGTTCTGCAGGCAGTAATCGAAACAAAGGTAAGCAAAAGCAGGAACTATCAGTGCTCCTTTAGGGAGTCAGGTGCAGGCAAGCATCCCTTCATATAAACAATCATAACTAAAATAGGTAATTCCTTGTGAAGCCATTTAGGGAAATACTTCTCAAACTGAGATTTTACCTGTGCAGATGTTTAACATATGAAAATTACGGTTATCTAAGTACTAATAAAATGTTTATAACTGAACAGGGAAGTGTACTTCTCCAAAAGCATGCAATTATTGTCTGCACTAAAAGGCACTCTCAACAAATATTTTAGAGTCTCTCTGCAATTTTTACACTACTTTTCAGTAGCACCTATGAGATACTTCTCTTTTTTAAATTAAATTTCATGTCTGTATTATCTTGCAGAGATTAAAGGAGTTTACATAATGTTTTTAATAGAAAATTGACAGTATCATAACCAGATGAGCCAAATTCTGGCCTTCAACAGAAGTGATCTTAGAGGAAAAATGTGAGAAAAGGAAGGTTAATTCAAAACTATGATTCATTTTCAAACACAGAGGAAAAGGAAGATATTTTGTCTGGGAAGCCTAATGAAAACAGAGGGGAATCTTGCATAACCTTGTAGGAACAAAACCAAGATATTGTTCAAGGCTGAATGCACCTCCAGCTCCTCTTATGAATCCTTCAGTGTTATGCAGAATTCTCTCAGCATTAGGCACTAGACCTAAAAGCCACATCATAGACTGTTTGTCCATTACCTCATGCTAAGTTTAAGTATTCCTAAGGACAAAGCAATGCAAGAAACAGGTGTGTAACCTTGAGCTTCATGGATCTAGTATTACCATGGATGAAAAAAAAAGTTACTCCAACACTGCAATTATGTTAATTATAGATGAAAAAAGAGATACAGGAGAGGAAAAAAAATATCCTGAAAGATGATGACAATGATTTACATTGTATGATGAAATCTTTTTTCTTACATGGTTTATGATGATATGTCATTTACTATCAGATGGACTATCACACGCTTAAAAGAATGTAAGATGGGAATGAAAGATGTATATTACACAAGCTAACACTAGTAAAATAATAGAGAGTAACATAAATATAAAAAATAATAAGCTAAAGAGGAGGTTATTGTAGTTTTTGCCCACTGCCTGACACATGAAAGAGCAGTGCTATAGTGTTGAAAGGGTTGTGGGCACATTCTGAGTAACTCACAGAAGAAGTTGTAAGATTAATGACAAAATCTCTGTGAATGATGGTTTTGAGCAAGTTTGGAAAATAATTGCTTTCAGTGTGCAATCAATGATTTTTTTTTAGAACACCTTGCAATAACGTCTGGACTGATACTTTTCTTCTAGGACTGTTAAGTGAGTACATGGGAATGTTCTCCAAGACAAAGAGGAAACTGTCCGATCCAGTGAGGCTTATTATGGATGCAAAAGAAGGCTTCAGGCAGGACAGTTCAATAGTTACTGTTCTTTTATTTGGCATCTTTGCAGGATTTTCCTGAGATAAGAACCTCATATGCTATGGCTTTGATGGCAAAAATAATTCCCTAGTTTGCAGGAAGGAGTCACTGGTGCCAAAAACCCCAAGTGACCTGCTACACCTTTGCAGCTGATGGCAGGCTGCCATTATCCATGAGAGCAAAATGGTGTTGGCATGTGAAGCTGCACAATTCAATTCTTTTATATGGTGACCTCATACAAAGGAGTAAGCTGTCATTATAGGAAGAAAAATTGCTGTGGAAGAATGAATCCTGTGTTTAATAGAAAGTGCTCTTTTAAAGAAATGCTCTCTGCTGAGTATTTTAAAATGCTTCTCTTTTCTTACATCCCCTGCCTGTTCCTTCTTGGCAGCCAGGACCAGCTCCCCTGGCCCTCCTCACAATCTCATCATTGTTGGTGTAAGAGCCCTCTCCTAAGCAGAAAATGCCATTTGAAAGGGCCTTCTTGTGCTCTTCTGCCTGATAAACTTTTCACTTGCCTTCAAATAACTGATCAAAACTTCTTCCCTCCTTCCTTTTGCCCTTTAATTACACTTTTCGGTAACAGCAGTGGACAAATAATTTATATAACAGATTGCTAGAGTACTCTGAGATTCTGGATTTCAGAATTCTAAAGCCTAACTGTAATGGCCTGTTTGATAATTTTTACAGACTTTAGCCTACTACCTCCCTACCTCACTGTTCATGTATGGGAGATCTTTAGTGAAGACTGGTCACCGCTCAACAGGAGGAAAAAAATCCAACTATCACACATTAGCAAAAATAATCCAATTTCCTGAACTCCACTGTACTGCTGGTTGCACCAGGCACAGAGAATGAAGTTAGAGGATAAGAAGTGCTACTGACAGGAGATGTAGGGCCTGCCTTGCAGTCAGCAGTTCTTAAAGAGGCTCAGAAGTAGCATTTGTGAAAACTTTCAGGTAAGAGCAACATTTATACCTTCAAATAAAGACTATCACGGAACAGTTCTGAGCAGCATAAAAGTGGCAGCATCTGCGAGAAATGGCAACACCAGCTCTATCAAAGATCCATTGATAAAAACCCCTCCCAGACGAAAGGGGTTGGTACTGAGCTTTGGGCTGGCCCCACGTGCCAAACTGGAGTGTATTTCACAGCCCTGCTTCTGTCAGCTTGTGTCATGGAAAGGATCCCCACTGTCCTGGCCCCCAGGGGACAGCCCCTGGTCTCACAGACACAGAACTGGTGATGCTGCTTCTGCATGGGCTGAGCCAGAGGATGAGTTTTCCTGATTTCTCAAGCAGCCAGGTGAAGAAGAAATGTGAAGCTGGTGAAGGGTCTGGAGCACAAGTCCTCGAAGGAGCAGCTGAGGAAACTGTGACTGCTCAGTCTGGAGAAGAGGAAGCTCTGGGGCCCTCTAAAACTGCCTCAAAGGAAGTTGTAGTGAGGTGGGGGGCAATCTCTTCTCCCACATAACCAGTGATGAGAGAAAACAAACTCCAGTTGTGCCAGGGGAGTTTCAGAATGGATAATAGGAATGATTTCTTTATTGAAAGAGTTGTCAGGCATTGGAACAAGCTGCCCAAATAAGCGGTGGAGTAACCATCCTTGGAGGTGTTAAAAAAAAAACACCGGGATGAAGCACTTCAGGACATGGTTTAGCCGGCATAGTGCTGTCGGGCTGATGTCTGGACTTCATGACCTTAAAGGTCTTTTCCAGCCTTAACCATTCTATGATTTACTTGTCTCTCTATTGGTATGTTCAGGGCTAGAGGGGAAAAATTTAAAATTCTATCAGAAATATAAAGCCTAACCCACTCCAGACGTTTTGTTTTGTGAAAAAGCAAATGGTGTTTGACACCTTAGTGGCCAGCCCAGGGCATATTCACATAAACAGTTACTGACTTTGTTTGGAAGACCTTTAAGTTAGAGAACGGAATATGCAGAACTCACCAGTCTGAGAGAATTGCTACATGAAAGACTAAGCAGAGCTTCTATGCTTATGTAGCAAAATAAGGTACATTTAGAGTGATGTCATCAAATTCAGGAATAAGCCTGTGATCAACACATGTTTTAGAAATAAAACCTACCATAAAGCATATGGTCAAAATGAAGGGAAAAACACTTCTCATTTTTCTAGCCAATATTAAAAAGCTTTTGACAGAATTTCATTTTCACAGTTGTCTTCCATGGAGTATTTCAACTTTGTCTTCTTGGTGGGCACGAAGAAGCAAGGGGTATTGTTCCACACTTCAGCCAAAGAAATTAAAATATTTTAGAAGAGAAAAATGTGACAATAAAACCATAAAAGGCATTAGGAAACTCAGAAAAGCATATGGTCATAGCTGCTACTTTCCTATTTCTGTCAAAATTTAAGTTAACACAATTCTACTCAAAAGGAATATAAAGGCCTTCATCTTACCAAGTACATGGGGAGAAATGTTATAAAAATCCCACCAAAATCTCACAAAAGTTGTTTACCCCTACACAAAAACAAACCAGGAAGATTGAAAGATTGGTCAGATTTTGAGGACAGATCCTAATTCATATTTTTGGTACGTAATACAGTGTAAGTAATGCTAAAAAGAATAAAAAACTTAATTTCAGGATGGTTAGTTCCAGGACCTCTCAATAAAACAGCTATTAATTCAAGCGTGACAATTTCTTGCTCCCTAGTGATATAGGTAAATGAACTGTTTTGGGTTTTTTTGGATTACATTTCTAATTCAATGCAATCAGTAAATTAAAAAAAAATGTGGCATAATATTATTCATTCTGTGTTTGTATATGTTCAAGTGCATGTTACACATTAGCATTTAACAAATTAGTTAGTGAAATGTATTTGCTTTTTCTTCAGTTCCTGTTAGGTGTATGAAATACCAGCCATTTTCTTATCTCACACATTTCTGTTTGTCCTTTCTTCAGGGTTTGAATGACTAACAAAACAGTTTTTGTTTTTTTTTTCTTCAATCCAACTAATTTGTTTTGTTGAAGGGAGGAATTTGGTAAAAAGACTGTTTTCTGTGCTCCAAAGAACTACGATTTTTCAGCTTTGTAATCCCAGATTTGCACCTGGAGTTCAAAAATTTGTAACAATTAATTTGACAGGAGGTTGCAAGGAAAATAAAAATTAGGATGAGTCTTGGTGTTTCTTCTCCCTGAACCCTGCGTTCAAGCTGGTGTTTCCCTGGGACCACAAGTGACAGAACTACTACCCTACTTTCCATAAAGAAGGAACCAAATGTTGGTTGTTCTCAGACAGAGGAGAACTGGCCACAACAGATAACTGCAATACAAATATATTGTACTGGAGTGCATTTTGATATCAGTTCCTATTATTCAGGTCTTAGTTCAAGTAATAGTTTAATGCATCCCGAAGAGTTGGCATGTGAGTCATCCCAGGTAGGTTTAACAGCACCACTTAAGTTCCTCTGGCTGGACATAAGCCTAGTAAGAATCTGTGATATCTGCTGTGATATCTCCTTATCAACAGGATTTTAAACTCCTCACACAAAATGCTCCTCAAGGAATTCTTATTCAGTGGACAGCTCAAAGAGACCCTATGCACACTACTGAGGAATCCAACAGACAAACACAGAAATTAAGTGTTCTGCTGAATCATGGCCTAAGCACAAAAGTACTTACCATTATATACTGCAGGTAGAAAGAGACAGATACAGATAAAATAGTTTATGAATATTCCATGCTTTAGTTAAAAAAAGCTTCGCAAACCATTAGAAAAGTAGGAAACACACCTCATTCTTTTGTCATGTTAGAAAAAGCCACAGTATCAGAAGTTCAACAACATATTCTCAGCATATTTTTTAAAAAAAAACACTTATATTTTGTCTTCTTTCCAAAGATAGTTTATGTTTCATGGAGTGAGAAATATGTCAAAACCCTGAACAATAAAAAAACGAAGGGGGGAAATCTTCATTTTATGTTAACCTTTTTCAGAGAAAAAGCTTAGAGAACTGCTGAGTGCTCTGCTGTTTTACACACTTACCTTCACCCTCCCAACTTGTGAGCCAGAAGCTTACAAAGGCTTACAATGTCCAAGTAGGATAGGTTAGAGCAACAATACTCAGTCTTCTTCCCTAATAGTTAGGAATGAAAATCAAACCATCTTCCCTCAAATATGATAGCTACCCAAAGGCTCTCAATCTATGGCTAACAGGAGGAAGCACAGATTGTAAAACAAATAAATTACTCTTATCATTTAACTTCCTTTCTCAGATATTAATCAATTCTTTTACTGAAAAACCAATTTGTGAATAAGGTTGAGAAAAGAGTATGAGGAAAGAGTGCAGTTAAAATTTTCAGCAATATCTGCTCTCTTTTCCAGTGCCCAAATATTCTTCATTTAAACATTCATGTAAATATGTTATTATTATTTCTAAGGTGTATGAGGTTATACACCCAACCAGTGCAGTTTTGCCAGGGCCAGCAGAACATATACCTACTTCCTCACTTGGGAATTTGCTCATTATGAAAAAGCTTAAAAGAGAAAGTTGCTCTATCTGGACAGACCCCACAGAGTGTTACATGCTGAAGGTGAGGATACTAAGCTACTAGAAAGGCAGCATCACCACACAGTTCTGACAAATACTCAGTAGGAGATCTCAGTCTCAGTTTACCTTTACATGCCAGGCTGAAAGACACTAGTACAGGCACAAATTTATGGGCATACCATGTGCCACTGATTAGCAGTATCTCTGACAGGGCAAGGGGAGACAGCTGGGGCTGGTAACAGCTTCACTCATTGAATTTTAATTGACTCCACTGTGTTTTTCTGAACTTTCTGAGCTGCCTGCCTTCTGTATCAACTCATGCCAGAAGCTAAACTGATTACAAGCACAAGGAACAAGCAAGCAAGAACTACCAATCAGCTACAGGTACAGAATAAAGTCTACATTGCTGTCTGAATTCCCTTTTAGATACAATCTGCACTGAATTTCAAGATCACAGACCAAAAATCACAGTTCAAACTGCAAACCCTGTGAAATTAAACTCCATTCACACAATTATACATTGAAGCAGGCTTTGATTCAGAATCCTTTTGCTTAATTTTCATCTTATGTTTGTATTTAGAGTCCAAATATCTCTCTTTGATAATTCTAAGGAAAAGCCCACACACTTCACTGATATTGAGACCATGTCACTAGCTGCACACCGCTGACTCAGTGTTTAAACGGTTTATAAGAATAAAAGTATTCAGAAGCTAAAAAAAAAAAGCATGACAATAATTTTCATGCATTTTTTACTCTAAGAGTAACAAATGACTTATGTGAAAGCTTTACAAAAATGGGTCCAGACATTATATATACATAGTTTCTCTTGTAATTATTTTTAAAGTACATATAAATACTTGGTGATGATAAACGGAAGACAGCATCACTGCTGAAAAAAAGGATTTATGAATCTTACCTCTGCTTTTATTTTATTGTCTCCAAAACAGAGATGTTGTAAGTAGGCTGCAGCATTAGACTGTACTGAGGGAAACTGATGCTGTAACATCTGTATAACTTCTGGAAGCTCTGGATCTCGCCATCCAAACTCTCTGTGTGAAAACCAACAAGAGATTCATTACAAATTCTGCTATTAGTGGATAAATGTGGCAATGGTTTGGCCAACAATGAAGACAGACATAGCTAAAATCTTGATTTTTTTCCCCCCCCATTATTTTCAAAGCAAACATTAAATCAAATACGAACCGATTTTTCATTTTAGATTTTACTTCTCTGAAAAAAAAAAAAGTTTATATAAAATATAACTAGTGTAAATAACTTTACAAATTAGGTCTCTAGCTGCTAATGTATCATAAATCAAAATGGCCACATGAAATCTTCACATAAGAAATAAGATACATGCTCACCACATTATTCTTTTTCTATTAAAATTTAAGTATGGAGGCTGGAATCAGATCCACAAATGGTTTGCTATGAAATGCCAGTTTGTAAAGAAATCCTTTTTGCTTATTGCAATCTTTACTTCACAGAAGTAAAATATTACCTTACACAGAAAGCAATGACTTTTTTTGTGATTTAGATTTTTTTTCCAGATCCAGTCAATGCTCAGTGTAAAACTATCATACAGTTCTGGCCCTGCTTGACCAGGGGATTGGAGCAGCTGATCTCCAGAGCTCCCTTCCAACCTCAGCCATTTTGTGATTCTGTAATTTTAGAATTCTATAATACACACTTAGACATCCAATTACTTCAAAATCTTCATTCATACTACTTAATCTTAAGCAGCTAGGCAAATACAAAAACTTAGTCTTTGCACCTTTCTTTAATCCCAGAAAGCATAAAACAACATTAATATCAAATGAAACACTTAATTCATGTGTGTTGAACAAGTCCCAGCAGCTATTCTGCAGCTTCCAGAACTGAACTTAAAATCAATGCACGTAAATTCTCCACCTCTGTTTATAAGGATAAAATCAATCATGAACACAGCTTTGGACTTCATGTTCCAAGAGTCAGAAGTGCACACAACCACTCTGCATGAGATACTTAATTTTCACATGCTTTTCCCCTAAGAACTAATTTATTGTGCCATATAAATATTTTCACCATTTATTATCTAAAACTACATGTACAAGGTAGTAGAAAGAAATTAGGGGGGAAGAGATGACTTGTGAAAAATTTTGTAGGTTGTCTGTTGCAGTTATTGTGATCACAACTACCTGGGAAAAATAGAAGAGCTGTTGCAGAGTCCAGCTATAATATTTGAAAAAATACTCCTTATCATCAGTTTCCTGCCTAAATTACTAGTATTGTGCTGAACTTAGACTGAGTATGTTACTGGGGGGGGGGGGTTTACTTGTGTTTGAGTGTCTCTGAAATCTGTCTCCAGTAAAATCAGGCATCTCTTACTTGAAGTACAACAGTTCTCCAAAACATTTCATTGAAAAAAGACTTCTTTTACAATAATAATGAATTACTACCTAACAAGAGATATTGTCTGCTCTCCTCTCATTTGGGATGTTTGCCAGATGGAGAGTTGTCATTACAGTTTTATCGTTACGAAGATGGAGAATATAGATAGGAGAGGTAAAAAAATACACTCAGAGTTTCACCAGCTATTTATCTTCTGAGAAAACAGATGTTAACTCATGAATACCAAATTTCACATTAAGTGTTTAATAAAAAGAAACCACAAAGATGTAATAATAAATCACATATGGACTATACCAATGAATCTTTAGATGATACAGACTCTTGAGAGGTTTCTAAGGTAGATCTTTTGCATATGTTAGCAAAGATCTTAACAGTGAATTGACATTCTGAAAAGTCAGAAAACACTGTAAAAGGTATCACAGAAGGGTAGAAACTTCAGCATCTGAAGATGGCAACAACCACATTTTCTGCCTATACCAGCTTGATATGACTGTTAGCAAGTGAAAAGCACAGGATTCTTTGGTTACAGCACTTATTTAAGAATGGGTAGTACAAACCATAAACAAATCATAAAAGCACAGAGGTGAGAGAAACATTATTTGACACACTCATTTCTATGCCTAGAAAAGCCTAATCAGGCACAGGTGGGCTTAACACAAGCTCATGCCCACTGCCTGGTGATTAGTGGCACCTGGTTGCCTCATTTCACTACAATTATGTGAACAAAAATCAAACAAAAAAGCATTTTATGTGCAGTATTACACCACAGAGCCTGAAAATCAGCTCAGGTTCTTCTTCCTTTTGTCTTGGAATCCAGGGCAGAAGCGGCAATAAGAGGACAAAAAGAAGTCCCTTCATCAAAAGCACAGTAATTGTTCTGATGAATCTGCAGTCCTGACATATGAAAACAATGCTGTGCCTACTTTTTCCCTCTGATCTCCCAAAGGAAAAGTTAGCAAGTAAGTGATGTTGGATACTTGTTGGAAACGGCTGTGTGCACATTGAACTTATGTAGAAAATTAATTTAGAAAATAAATCCTTAGCACTGAGCACAGTTTGTCACGTAATCGGTTTTAGAAGAGAAAATGAACTAAGCAGGGAAAAAAGTTTAGAAACTTAGCTCCAGTATGCATTGTCATTTCAAGCAGATGGTCTCTAAGATTATTATATTTTTAGTAGTTTCTAAATGAAAATGTATAAAACAAACAAAAACTTCTGTCAACGGTTAAGGCTGCTTGAATAATTGAGGTAATTTTAGCAGCCTTCAGGGCAAGAAGGACTGCTTTCCAGGAGCTTAACTTTTTCATTTGTTTTATACAAGTCTCTTATAGGTGGGGAAAAGAGTGAGCTGGAGAGATGAATTAAAAAATTTATTTAAGAACACCAAGCTTGAGGCTCATCACTATTTACTTGAAAAAAAAATTTATTTATATTTTTTTAAATTTGGGTGAATTAAAAAAAGTTAGGAAGGCTACCTAATTAAGTCAATTGGCAAAGATCCTGAGGAGTGGATAGGACTGGATCTTCTTGAAGACACAGGTACAAAGCTTAGAAGGTACATGTTGCAAGTCAAGAGTTGGAATAAACTGGGTTGCACCTTGGAAAGTTAACTGAAGTATCTTTTGCTCCTTAGCATAAAAAAACAATAGTAGGGTCACTGCTTAATGAATATGAGACTCAGGTTAAAGGAAGGAAGAAGGATAATGAGAATCAAATCTACCCCCATCTCTGTGGAACATCTGATATTGTGCAAGATGAAAATTAGTTAATGTGTCAACATAGAAGGAGCCTATTCCATGTAAAACTGTAAAGCAGAATAAAGCAAAATTTGAAACTGTGGTGAATATCCTAAGCAAACTCTAGCTAAGGCTGTGTCCTTTATTAATGTCCCCATGCTTATGAAATCTGAGTGAGGCAATCCACGTAGATAGTTAAACAAGCCCAGAGGATAGAGCAGATCAGGAGGTGTGAATGCTAACAAAGTATCTGTGTAGTTGATCCAAAAACAAAGAGTAAGCTACCACCTTTACATTCAAGATCCTCCACTATTACCTACATTTCCCTTGGAACACCAACACTAAGCTGTTCAGGTCAGAAAGAGGCTTTTTGTGGTGTGGGTTTTTCCAAAAGAAAATCCCAGATGTGGAAGAACTTCACATGTGCACTCCAAACATTTCAGTATGTTGTAAAAGTTCATTATCTCTAGGAAGTGTCCTCATCTGAGAAGACTGACCAAAGAATGCCAAGGTGCTTTATCTTCTTTCTTTGATGGGAACTGTGCTCTAGAAATGTAGGACTGATCTAATATTGAATCCTACAGAGGCTTTTAGCTTGAAGTGGTGACTAAGCTAGGTTTTCCATGGATTACAGCAGTCTACTACTGTTCCTGGAATGGAAGAGAATCCAAAGGGGAACACTGAGATATTTGTAAGCTGGCAACGAGTACACCTAGACCATCACAATGCTTTTTGTTTGTGAAAAATTGAAGGGAATCATTAAGCAAATGGACATGAGACACAACAACTCTGAAACTCAGCAGCAGAAGCACCAAGAAATCCAGGCTGACTTGGGTACAGCAGGTATTGACTCAAAACCAATTCTTGTTCCTGGCATCATATCACTTACACATGTAAGAAAGCAAAAGGCATGCAGACTTGATTGCTAGTAACACAGCTAAATGCACTACCTATGTTGGATCACTTAAAGGTGTTCCTGAATGCAAGGTATGTACTGCATATGAGTACTTACTTGAATTATGATAGAATTTTCTTCTTCTACTACTGCTAAACACAGAAAGGCAAACCCAAAATTTATTATATCTGTAGCTGCACTTGTATTTTTAAAAAGGCTACAAAAACGTGTTTTAAAAGCATAGCTCTTCAGTTGGATACAGATCACTTTCACACAGTACTGCAGAAGCAGGTGTGATGACTCTTGTCTACTCCCCATCCATTGGTCACAGTGACTCTCACGAGAGCTTGGGTTCTTATTTTGGATTTATATTATTAGAGCAGAACATTCATATCTGACCAAGAAGTTGGCACTGACACCCAGCACTATTCCCATCCCAGCAGCATTCCCCAAAGGCAGCACTGTGAATACACCTCCTATAAAACTAACATATGCCTGACAAAAATTGAACTACCACCAAGTATTCATCAAAGAAACAGAATCCACTGTTTTTAGATATATTTATTACAAAACTGTATGTCTAAAGCAGAATGGTCTGTATGTGTCTGCTTGTCGTAATAAGCGTATGTATATCATAGAATCATAGAATTGGCTGGGTTGGAAGGGACCTCAGAGATCATCGAGTCCAACCCTTGAACCACCGTTGCGGTTGCTAGACTATGGCACTGAGTGCCACATCCAGTCTCTTTTTAAATATCTCCAGGGATGGAGAATCCACTACTTCCCTGGGCAGCCCATTCCAATGCCTGATCACTCTCTCCGTAAAGAAATTCTTTCTAATATCCAACCTAAACTTCCCTTGGCATAACTTAAGACCATGCCCTCTTGTCTTGTTGAAAGTCGTCTGGCAAAAGAGACCAACCCCTCATGTTCATGGCTCATGTTCAGCTTCCTGTCGATCCAGACTCCCAGGTCCCTTTCTGCCTGGCTGCTCTCCAACCACTCTGTCCCCAGCCTGGAGCTCCCCATGGAGTTGTTGTGGCCAAAGTGCAGGACCCGGCACTTGGCCGTGTTAAACCTCATCCCATTAGAATCAGCCCAACTCTCCAGTCTGTCCAGGTTCCTCTGCAGAGCCCTCCTACCTTCCAGCTGATCCACACTCCCCCCCAGCTTAGTGTCGTCTGCGAATTTGCTGATGATGGACTCAATCCCCTCATCTAGATCATCACTAAAGATATTAAACAGAACTGGGCCCAACACTGATCCCTGGGGGACACCACTAGTGACCGGCCACCAACTGGATGCAGCCCCGTTCAGCACCACTCTCTGGGCCCGGCCCTCCAGCCAGTTCCTAACCCAGCACAGGGTGCTCCTGTCCAAGCCACGGGCTGATAGTTTTTTCAGGAGGATGCTGTGGGAGATGGTGTCAAAGGCCTTGCTGAAGTCCAGGTAGACCACATCCACAGCCTTCCCCTCATCCACCAGTCGAGCCACCTGAACATAAAAGGAGATCAGGTTGGTCAGGCATGACCTGCCCTTCCTAAACCTGTGCTGGCTGGGTCTAATCCCTTGCCCATCCTGCAGGTGCTTTGTGATTGCCCCCAGGATGATCTGTTCCATGACCCTGCCAGGCACTGAGGTCAGGCTGACGGGCCTGTAGTTTCCTGGGTCCTCTTTCTGGCCCTTTTTGTGGATTGGCGTGACATTCGCCAACTTCCAATCATCTGGGATGTCCCCAGTGAGCCAGGACTGTTGGTAGATGGTAGAGAGAGGCTTGGCAAGCTCTTCTGCCAGCTCCCTCATCACTCTTGGGTGGATGCCAGGTTTTCATATATGAGGTGGTAATCAAAGACAATACAATCTGAGATAAGGATAGTCTTTCCTAGATTTCTAATTCATGTACATTGTAGCATTGGTAATGCCAGCCTACAAGACTTTTTTGCTGAACTTATGCTTGCAGAGACATTCTTATGTTTGCTTTTTTCCCCTTCCTCCTAAAAATTCAATAAATAAAGCCCAAAAAGCTATTCTGCCTCAATTTTGAAAGGAGAGCTGTGAGAACAGGTTTCTGGTAGCACTAAGGAAGAAAAAAACCCTTCATGTAGCTCAGGATCAAACACAAGGAGAACTAATCAAGAGCCAAGAGAAGATCAAAGAAAGAACTACCTCTCATGTTTAAAGGGAGAAATTTACTTCTATTAAAAATATTTGTAAGGGAATATATCAATACTACAGGAATTTCTCTCTATAAAGATTTAGTACATTTAAAAAGCGCAAAGACAAGATGTTAAAATTAACTGGTAAAAAAATAAAATAAAAAATATCTAAACATTACACAGACAAGGACTGTTCTACATAGAGGAAAAAGCCATGTACCAGCTCATTCCCTCAGTTTTTTCTGTGATTCTATGACAATTGGTGAAACAAAAGGGGATGCATACTTATTACACTTGATTTATTGGGAGTTAAATTTGAAGTATTTCCTCAAAGTATTTTCCCTTTTTCAGATATATGCAAGAACATAAAGATACACAATTTGTCAGTCTGGTCTGAACAATTGCCTACAGTTTAAGAGGAGACAGAACCACCATATTTGGTCTGAAAATGTAATATGTGAATATTTGGTACCTTTAGTACACAATTTTAGAAAATAAAAGACAACGATGTCAATCTCTGTTTCACCCAGCTTGGAAAACCCTCAAAAATCCATCACCATATTGCCTTCTGTAATCAAACTTAGACATAGAAGTGTACAGCAACAAAGAACTGTTCACCCTCATATTCAACCCCATGCTGACAGAAACAACATATATGTAGTAACAGCAAATTTGAACCTAGTGCAGTCCCCTTAGGGCAGCAATGAACCCTTAAGAACAGAGAGCTCCCTGTACTTCTGTTTTGTCCTTTCAAAACAGATAAACCCAACCCAACCTACTGGTCAAGTTAGGAACAAAATAACCTGACATAGTTTGGGCTAAATTTGGAAGCAACAGAAGTAAGGACAGAGAAAAGGCACTCTAATGAAAAAAAGAAACCCATCTATTGTTTATTTCAACCTGAAAACTGCAGCCTGTGTGGGGTGCTCTGTAAGACTGATTCAAATGCATCTGGCATTGCTCCATCACGGTAAATGTACACATCTCACCAAACCTGCAACTCTTGATTCTCACAACTCTTCACCATTGGTTTCTTCCTCTAACAGAGTCCTTAACACTTTCTGAAGAGCTGCTGTTGTACAACAGCATGCTTGACAAGTGGATTTTTTAAATTAAAAAATTCTCACAGTAACTTTTTCATTGCTGGGTCGTCTAGTTGGCTTTTACTACATTCCCAATTGTTAATTCAATTTGCAAGCTAAAAATTGTGCAAGTGGTAGAAACAGGATCAGAAAGACAGCATTTCAGTACAGAACCTAAGGACACTTGAGGTACAGGAAATGTTTATTTCAGAGATTGTCAGCCCTTGAGCTAGCAAACATTAGAAAGATACGCTTGACCCAACAATTACTGATTTTCCTTTGAGTAACACACTGGTTCTACTTGCCCAGGAACACTGTGACCTGTTTGTAAACACACTGCCATACCTGGGCCCACTTTACCACATCGACAATTTCACTCAGGCAAATGGGTAATACATTGAACTCTGGCACTGTACCATTGTACCATTTAAACATTTAAGTGTGTAACACATGAGCAGTCAACAGTATTTGACTAGATATGAATATATACTTTATTTTATACATTTATTTTATATATATACCATATATATACATGTACATACACATATATGTACATATACATGTATATAAAATATATAAAGTAAATGTCTATACTTTATTTTACATATTTAGTTTACATATTTAAGCATTTAGCCTACATCTTCCCAAGATTTCAAATTAAGCACAAATTAATACAAAAGAACTGTACAAAGACTTCACAATCCTGCGGAAAATCTGGATGCTGCTCTTGGGGGTTTCCTTGGTTTATGCTTCCAGGTGGCATAATCTAGAATCACCATGCAGTTGTGCTTGTACAGATCCATCACAAATATGTTTTTTACAATCTATTAGTGCCCGCTAATGAGGTACAGAGGAGGATGTGCTGTGGCAGGTGCAGAGAATTCCTGCCCAGGCCTGCCAGCTAGCAATGGAGATGCTCAGCATGTCCCAGGGCTTTAACAGAACCCCAGACCTGAAGTTTCAGGGCCGATCCAGGACCTGAAGAAAAATCACTGACATAGCAAAGGGCTAAAACTGACTTGTACAATGGCAAATATACTGTCCTGCAGTTCTGCCTTTGTATCCTTTCTATGTCCTCTGATAAGACATCACTTTTCTGTTTCCACTTTACTACCTAAGATTTAGATTTTGAAATAAGAAAACCTTAAGAAGTAAGCTTGTGAAGAGGAAAGATGAGAACTACTTCATCGTAACAAAAATGGTCTGGAGCTGAACTGTCAATACTTGAACATTTTCATCTTAAGAGGAAAAGATTTTTAAGATGATGCAGTCAAGTAGAGACTTCCTAACGACACTGGCCCCCATGGTACTATTTACAGCTCTAGGTTACTGCCTACATAAGTACTGGCTGCTCAAGGTTACCCTGATTTCATTAACAAATGTCTTTTTAATGGAAATAAATTTATGAACCTTTATGAAACAATCTTTCATAGTATCCGTATGGTTCTATTTAATTCCCTTGCTCCCAATGAGGGAGCTTTTAAGAAAAAGGCTGCCTGTGTCATGAGGAAGCCACATACTATGCCATACCATGCTGTGACTTGTACAATGTTACCTCTGTTATCTCTCCTCTAGACCATGGAACAGGGAGCAGAGAAAAGATTAAGGGAATTCAGTGCTTTTGGATATCTTTAATTTTGCCATTTCTACTATTTGGTTTGGTTTTGTTGTTGTGGTTATTTAATTTTATTTTAATTTAATTTTTTGCTGTTGTGGGTGTTTTTGTTTTATGGTTTTGTTTGGTTTGGTTTTTTGTTACAAAGTGGCATTCATCTTTTGGGGCTGTTGAGCTGAAACAGTCATGGAAATCTTGTTTTATCTCCCTCTGCAGACATTTGCACATAGAGGAACTGCTTCTGCAAAGGCGAGTAACAGGCAAATTAGTTAAGCTATTAAGATGTCTTTAAGCTGCCTAATTTATCTTCTTTTGCACTGTAATCCATAATATTTTTCTGCCCCTTATTACAGAAGGGCTTTGCAGTAGCTTAATACAATGCAGCTGTGAAAATATGTTAACTCTTCCCTGAGACACCAGGTTACCTTTTTCTCTGTGTCTACAGAAGTTCACATTTCACACTGAAGATTTCAGAAGGTTGTGAAATGTTATTCACTGGAAGAACAACTGTTACAGAGGTGGATATGCTTTCCTCATAGTTCAGAAAGGTGGAAATGCAGGCAGGAGATTAAAACAGGAGACAGATCTAAGGGATTCCAGCCCTGACTCTGTCATTGACTTACTTTGTCAGACAGTCATTTACTTCAATACCTTTCTCTGAGGTTTGATAGATTCTCTGTCAAGCTCTAAATGAAAATCGTCTGTTTTTCTAGAACTAGTGTTGCCATTCAGAGGCTCTGAAACTTTTCTGTATTTCGACAATAGGAGAAAAGGCTTTTGAAATCCTGCTCCCCTCTGGACATGTAGAAATGTATGCTTTCCAAAGAACAATGTTGCTCCACAAACCCCTGATCTTCCTACAAAAATGAGCAGAAGTGCTCATTTACTTTATTACCTACATATGAAGAAGATATACCATATCCTTTGAACAATAATATGAGAAGGGTTGGACCAGATGATCCTTGAGCAAAAAAGCACTAGGAACAAGTTAGTGTAAGCCTAACAGCAACAACATCAACAATTCAAACCGTGCTCTCAGGCAGGAGAGGAATCTGGCACCCACAATACACTTTGAAGTCTCAGAGCATTCGTGGTGTTTTTCAAAATCATCACCACCACAGGAGTTCCCAAAAGGTTTTGGGGCATTCTATCACCCTCCTGTCAAAGGTTTTAATGTCATATTATTAAGCACAATGAGTTTCACATCTCTCCCCATTACTCTCATTTGATCCAGCTTCTGGCCCCAAAAGATCCTCCCAAGTCACAAGGCAGTGAGAGGAGAACTGCTTCTCCCCTACTTCAGCAGGGATGATGGAAACTCAAGATCTTCAGTTTTGGGGAAATAATAATAAAAAAAAGCAATCAAACTGGATCTTTCCCTCCTAACCACAAATTAAAAGCACGGGCAAATCACTCTCTGGGTAACCTGCAGACTGCCATGGGAAAGAGGAAATGGGGTTTTCTCAACATGTGCAAGTAGCAGTCAATAGGAATAGGAATTGCCAGTAGTGCATATGGTTTAGTGCAAGCTGCAGAAATACTCTTTATAGTTGGGGTGGGGACAATGAAATGATGTTCATCTGAAGTAACCTAAAGTATTAATCCTAAATATCTTGCGCAATCTCATTCCTCAGTGATTACTCTCTCGACTGCAATATTAACTTTGTCACTCCGTGGCAGAAACTCTCCCCTAATCTCCATACATACATGCCCAGGCATCAATCTTATCTGAGACCTAACACTTGGCAGCACTCCTTGTCTCTCTGAGCACAGTAAACTCTTCAAAGTAGACAATCTTTTGATGCCTAAATAGTGAATAATAAACAATAAAACTTTAAGGTGACTGAAAATATTATACAAATTGATAAGCTCCAGAATTTGTCCTGAAACACTCAGACACCAACCCTTTAAATCCAAGAGAAAAACCCACTTAAATTTCTAATGCTGAGTTAAAAAAACTAACAACAAACTTTTCATTTTCTTTTCTTACAACTAGATTCATATTGAGTCTTTCAGAGAAGCAGAGGAACTAATTGTGTTCATTAAACTTGCAAGCTGTACAACTCTATAAATGCATTTGAATTTCATTTTCTTGTCATAGGGAAATTTAGACTAATGGCTTTTCTTAGCTACCATTATTTCAGTTTTCATTAAGCTTGAAAAAGCTGGTCCCCTGCATACTATCTTGATTTATCTCGATGTACAACCAACAAAACAGCATAAAATTTCAGATATTGTTGACCCTAAAACCAGTTTCAGTATATAAATGAAAAAAAGATTTGCCACACATCAAATCAGAAGGGATGTTTTTGTATCGTTGCTATTTCTAACAGAGTATCTCAACCAAGTCTATTTTTCTACCCAAAGCACCAACAAATGTAATACCCTTTCAGAGTACTACTTCAGGAAACAAGGTGAAAGGAAAAGGATGGCTTCCAGCCAAGTATCTCAGACAAATAACATTTCTTTTCTGTCTTTGGACCACTGGATAATCCAGAGTTTCACAGCGACACCCAAGACATCAGAAGAATGGCAAGCTCACCGATGGACAGATAAAACTAGCAGAAAATACTATCATTGCTACCAGTACAACACTAGGGCAACTCAACGACCCTCAGCTGCTGTGTCAGCACCAAAAACACCGTCATACTCAAAAAAATAATCTGAAAACCAAATCATAGAAAAATATTTTACATGGATGATTCTCAAGAGTTTATGTCAGAACTAGGCAATAGATTTTAAACAAATGTAAACCAGACATCTTGTACTTGATACTTTTAAAAAAGTAAAATGCAACTCACAGAAAAAACATCCTATGAATGTGGAAAATGAGCTCCTCCCTTAGTTGACATATTACCAGTTTTCACCTGGGACACAACTTTCTTATCCTTGACAAAAAGAAAGGAATGAGGCTTCAGCCTGTATTGCTCAGCACTTCTGCAGAAATGTTTCCAGCTTAACTGTGAAACTGCTGAAAATAATCATGCTATTGACTCAGGGCAGTTGCCCTTATTAACAAATAAGAGAAATTCTGCCAAGGATGTGTCATTTAGAAATCAGAATCAGTATCTTTAAAAGGTCTTTGTAACTTGAGTCTGTTAGGAGAGAATACATGCCTCAATCTATTAAGAATCTTTCCTCAGACAGTGGAAGCACAGCTACTTCCAGAAGAAGGATGAGTTACTCATACATACTTTATTGTATGATACTTCTGTGCAACATGTTCTGAGTGGTATTTATCATCTAAAATACCAAATTCCTGTGTCCGTTATCTTCTGATGGCCCAGTAAATTTGCTGGTGTGCGATACCCTGTGTGATATTCTGCCATCTGCAAGAAACACACTGAATTCCACCTTTCTCTTTTCTGACTTTGTGTACCGTTTCTCCCAACATTTCCTTATTTAAGCTGAAAGGACAATGCCAGTCCCTCCAACTCTGGAATTGACCCCAAGGTGTTCAGCTGACAACGTCAACTGCAGCTATAAAAATCTCCAGTATTTGCAACCTATGTCTCTAAATGTGAATGACTGCCTCAGACTTCAGCAAACAAGTTCAGATCAGTGTTACATACAATCAAGCAACTGGTATCATAGCTGTTTATAAAATAGATTTCTGGTATGTTTAGAATGAAAAGTGGTTTAATGTGTGGTTAAAGACTCTAAGTATTGATTCTGTTCCATATGCAAGTCATGCAGCATGTGTTATAACATACAAACCTAACAGCTTTTGAGTATGATATCACTCAAAACATTAGAGTTTGCTCAAAAATTGTCCCAGAAATGAGTAGTGGATTCATTTCTAGATGATGAAAACTGCAGTGACAGGTGGTTCTAGTCACTGTCTACCAACTTTCATTCACAGACACTGTACCCCTTCCAGTAACCATTTGTTTCTTTCCCTCCCGTCCCCTGAGATACACTTGGATCAAGGTCTGGACAGCCTAACTTGCTTTATGGAAGACAGGAGCAGGCCTGCACAGAAAAGCCACAAGCTCTGTGTCCAGGCTGGCAATCACCTGCCTGTCACACATGATACAGAAGCAAGATTTAACATTTCTTCTCCTCTTTCCTTTAATAGCCACTGATATCTGCTAGCAGAAAACAAAACAAAACAACAACACTTTTTTTAAAAAATACATTCTTAATTTTACTTTTTTTGGTCATTTTAGAAAAAATCTGTATAATTTTTAAATGATAATTTCAAATTGCTGCTGAAAATTAAAAAGTCAAGTTCAAACGCAATGGAGTCCACTGATTTGCAGCTGCCTTGATGAGAATGGGAAAAGTCTGATGGTTTTCTATGTCTGTATCAATAATTGCTGTTCATAAGTTTTCTTCTAATGGCAAATATGAATTCACATAGGACCTGATGTTCTTGATATAACTTGATAAAAATGAAACTAATATCCATTTTCATTAAAACTCAGTGTGCAAAAGCTGTGGAACTGTTCTGCAACAGAAGATATTATATCTGGTGTTATTTATTTATTAGTGGAGAAATGTCTATGTACAATATTGCAATAATTTTTCTTCATTTCATAAAAATATCTCCCTCTTGTATGTTTTTTTCATTTGAGTATAAAGAAAGGTGATCATACAGCAAAGCTCTGTAGGCAATATTGCTGATGAGGTTGGGAGCTCACCATACTTTTTTTTTTTTTACAGTTTGAGATTGCACTTTTTAACCACCTCTTTAATTTGTACTGGAGTCTCTTTCACTCCACAGTAAATAGAAGAAATATTACACTCAGAGGCAGCTTCCATAGAATTTCTATATATGAATTTACATGCACAAATCAAATTACTGTATTATTCCCAGAAGCTGGTAATAATTTACACTAAGAAGATTATTCTGCAGCATTCTCCTCACACTCATGAATGTTTAAAGCACGCAGCAAACATGGGTATTTTTGGAATACACAAAATTACATGTTCGATTGAAAACTAACTCATGGCTTTTGATCTTTCAGATGGGGTCAAGCAATTCTGCATTCTTTGGTTTTCAGAACTACGTCATGACTATAAATTTGCAATATTGTAAGTGGTATTTAGTGGGGTGTCCAGTGTGAAGGGCTTAGTTCTTTCCTCCCTTAAAACACACTTAACACAAATTTCTGCCTCCTGGCAAACATAAAAAATAAGGTGGCATATGCACAGAAAATAAAGTCTCTGCTTTCATTTGCTACGTAATGAGATTCAAACTGTGGAGAACACAAGACACCTTGATGTTGTAATCACTTTAGCATAAATTACAGATATGTAACTGTCAAACTGGCAACCAGTGTACACTTTATTTGTACAATGTGCATTTTAAGGAGAAATTCAGTATGTTAATAAGCTACTTGGGCTCACTGCAATTTCAGAATAGGAAAACTGAGAAAATTCCAACAAAAACAATAATTAAATTGCTTCCCTTTGGCTTTGCAATATATTAATTTCTCAAGCTTTTGTATAACTCATTACATCTTTTTTTTTTTTTTTTGTTAACTTCTACGGGTAAATAGCAAAACTAATTAGCTGCACACTATTAAGTTAATGCACATTTATCTACAACAATTCAGTTCTGACTGTGAAATAATCTTTCTAGCCCATAATTACACTCCAGCTCAATTAGCATAATTTCCGCAGCACATTCTTTAATAAGGAAGCTGACATAAGTGTTGGTCTTAAATACCAAGGATATTCTAGACAAGTAAAAAAGGGAGACAGGCAGAGTTGCATTAAACACCTATTATATTATCAGGATAGCACATGTGAAACAAAACAAAAATTCAATACTATCCGAACTATCACGAGCATCTGATGCTTCTGCAGAAGATAAGCAAAACACTTAAAGGGATTGAGATGTCCCTCAGTCACTTCATTAGAAGTGGTCCCATGTCCTTTGCAGCTCCTTCATCCCCTGGTGCTACCTCTCATCCCCCTCAACAAGAGCAGCCTGCAGATTACTCATCATCCAATTCAATGTATTGGTTTCCTTAAGTAAAAACACATATGGTCTTGAATCTCTTACACTAATTCAAGCTCAGGAAGTCGACTCCCACTGCAGAGAGTCACTACACATTAAACAACAGATCAGTCTCCAGGCTCGTTCAGTCTTTGGTCTGCTGGTGAGTAGCAACGAGAATCCCATTTAGTAGCAGCCAGACCTCTTATGGACACTTTGTTCCCTGGTACTTGAGCTGAAAACCCCATTTTCCAATGGCTAGCATGGAAAAACATGCACATGGAGGTCCGTGGACAACAGCACCTGAATACTGCTGGGCTGGATGTGCACAAGGAGTTTTGGAGAAAAGGCTCTGCTCTCCCCTCTGCAACCCTCTTACTCATCTTGTTCTTTTCCCACCTAAACCTGCCCCATGCTGGGTGTCAGAGTACATCACATTTATATGTCTGGCCTATGAAATGAGACCTCTACTGTAACATGAACAGCCATGAGGCTTTCCTGAAAGCAAAGAACAAAAATGAAAACGAAGCACAACAACTTGCTTGTGTCTTCATCTAACTGTTTCTAAATATTTGTAGTTTAAGTTGAACTGTTATCTGAAGTGCTCCTGAGTTCTGTAAAGGACTTTGACTAAATATATGCTATTGGTGATGATGTCCTTGCACTCTAGTTATGAATAGTATAAAGATAATTTCACCTGTGAAGGATTTCCATTTACTACATAAGACCATGAAAAACACTTAGTAAGATTTTCAAAATCACCAAGGTGACTTAAAGCCAAAGTCTTATTTTCATGTAACCTCATAAAGGATTTTAATTTAATCAGGATACCAAAATGCCTAAGATGCTCCTGAAAATGTAGACTTCAGCTTTTAAATCACACAGCCACTTTTAATAACTTTACTCGCTCTAATTAACTTTTTATTTTGAGGTTAGTGCTATTAAGCAAGGCCAGGACCAAAACGATCTCTGCATACTAATCAGTCACTGACTCCTGCTGCTGAAATGTGAGATGTCCTAAAAATTCAACATAAATTCAGAACAGAAACTGATACATTAGTTCCTGGAGAAAAAAAAAAAAAATCGGTCATATCTATTTCAACTTATTGCTTTCTTAGGAGTATGTACAACTAGGCAAACTCTGCTTTCTTAGAACTGAAGATAAGGCAATACATAATAAATGAAGCTACAACATAAACTTTATTTTCATTCAGATATATAAATGATGCATCAACTGCTGTTTCCAGACTACATGAACACAGCCAGTTCAAGAGTTTTCAAAATCACAAGGAAAACTGAAGAAGATGCCCCAGGAAGCTGCTCAGCTGCTCATCCTTTCTAATGGGAACAAGGCAATCTGATTTGGAGGCAGCTCCACTCTGGCAGAAGCTGGGGGAGAGGCAGCAAGGCCATGGCTAACTGGTTCTGCCCAGGGCTGCTCAAAAGGATGCTCAAGGGACTGGCATCGTGTTGCCTGTTATGAACCAGCACCAGCAAGGTCTGCTCACTGCCATAGCTCTGGAGCTCCCATCAGTTTGCAGCATAAAGCCAACAGCAGTTGAGCCTTTTGTTTAAAGCCATCTCTTGAACTGGAGTTAAACACATCAGAAATTAGGAGTTTGTCAGAAGCCAAGTAAAAGCCTTTTCTAGGTTAACTTTTCTTGTTAGAGGTCAGATCAGAATACACAAGAATACAATTAGTCATAACTTCCAAGAGACTTTAGTAATCTTTTAACATATAATTTAATTTAAGCTATCTGTTTAAAATGGGATTATCTAAAAAACCACTAAGGTAGCCAAGATTATCCAAGATGCTAATAGGTTTTTTCTGTCAAACTAGACCAGCCTGTCTGTAAATGAGTTGCCTTCATCAAACTGTGGATCCAAAATTAGTACATCTAAAATTACTATCCAGTTTTTAAAATATTGGTCTGCTATGTTTGTCCTGTTCTTTCTCCTTGACACTGATCTCGCTTTGCCATTTTTTCTTTCCAGAGCATCAGAGCACAGAGAAAAAAGAAATTCAGCTTCAGCCTCCAGTCCTGCAGCTTTGAGTTGAGAGATAAAGAGTTATGGCTTGAAGACATGAGATAAAAGCAAAGCAATATACTCACAGCCACAAACTCAATGAATTAAGCTAAGAAAAAAACACACTGTAGGTCAGTCAGAGATCATGCAGACTAAGCACAGCAAGAGACAAGGAAATGGGAATCATAAATGTATTGTTATCTTTTCCATGTCATTTCATCTCTCTATATGTCTGTTTTGCTACCTATAAAAAAAGGCCCTTCTGAAAGGCTCTTCTGAAAGATTTTTGAAAGCTTGCTGTAAAAATCACTCCAGGGCAAAATATTATTACCAGTGCTGCCACAAAGGTCCAGAGTTGTCACCGAGACTTAGATGGCTTTAAAGAGGGTGAAGACCTAAGACAAAAGGGACCATCAGGGGCAGATTACTAACTAAAATTTCTTAAGCAAACACTGTGCAAAAAGAAAACTAAAAAGGCAGTTTGTTTCACATGCCTGAAGAGGTTCTGTTTTTCATTTATATTGTCAGGTGTTCTCCTTTTGCCCTAAAAACTGAATTTCCTTGAACTATGCAAATAGTGAGACCAAGCACTGACTGAAGAATGCACACACAATAGGAGAGAGAAAGGAAAAATATTCCTTATCTTAATGGAAAAAAAAAAAGGCAGTATGTGCAGCTGTAAGAATGGTCAATTACAAATATTCACTCAAGACAGCACATAATAAAATGACAACTTAATCCAGCATTTTACCTACTTGCTTGCCAAACTGTCAATATGTGACTGCATTTCAGGGCTGAACACTTGGGAAGGTTTTATGACTGTTTTAGCAAGTTACACTTGGTTTTTAAAGTGATAATGGGGTGACTCATCAATAGTGAGATGTCAACAGGAACACTTATCTGCCTCAAAAGATGAGTTTTACTTTACACACTCTCAACAGCAATTTTATGTCAAATCTTGAAGGGGTCTGGGACGTGCAAACAGTGTAGCTGAGTATTTATCTGAAACCATTCACCAGACCCAACACCTATCAGCCTTTATTGTCCTGCGTTCAGCTGTCTCAGTTGTTTACCAGATGCTAAACATTTAGGTACTACTCCCACCATCATCCATAACTACACTTTCACCATCCACCATAACCAGGTAAGAAGCTTACATTTCAGAAGAATTCTGCTAGCCTTGGCACTGATTAATTGCTGGGTCAAAAAGGGGTAACCATCAGAGTTTTGAAACATCAAAATTTTAGTTATCAATACGATTGTTCAGCAGTAGATTTACTTCTCAGGTATTTTATATTTTATTTTTTATAAGTGAAGCTACATAGTTAATGGAATGTTTTATTCTATTCTAAGTGATAACAAAAAGAATATCGAGTAGTTTCTTTTTTAACTGAAGTTCATTGCCATGTGTTTTAATAATTGCAATTTATGTGTTAAGAGTTTGACACTGTATTTTATCCAATGTACATTTGTCATACATGGTGTCTACGACCATACCAGGAAGTAGGTAACTGAACTGAGTAATTTTCAATCTTCTTTTATTCATGGGTGAGGTAAGTAATCATTAAGAACACATTTATTACCACATTAAGCCTACTTCTATGTTTTTAGAAGACTACCTTCAGTTCATTGTAAAACTCAGGAGCCAAACAGTGTTTCCCTAACTTTAAGAGTTTATTGACATACTGCAAACCTACCTTCTTCTTGGTTTCTACACTTTTCAGAATAGGGGCTTTAAGGAGGAACTGCCAGAAAAGACATGCTGTGAAGTAGTTATGAGCCCTGCACATTTAAAACAAAACTATTCCCTGTTTCTTTGGTGGATAGCCAGCCATAAGCCCATCATCTCCAGGTGCGACTGGACAAATTGAAAGGCAGTTCCCTACACATTCAAGTATTAAATCAAAGAACTATACCTTTGTTTACTCTGATGCTTCAGCATAATCTGAAGAGTCCAAAGCCCCATCTGAATTTAGGAGATGGTAACACACAGATAAATTACTGTGACTATGAACTTCAGAGAAGACAGTAAATCAGCCAGGAGCCTGCCCAAGCTGGTGAATCTCCCTCTGGATAGAAGCCTGCATATGTCTACCCAGATTGTGACTGGATCAGAGGTGCCCAGCCCTTAGAGATTCATGGACTGAAGTAGATGCTGTAACCATCAGAGCAATTCTAGAAAATCACACTTTGTACAGATAACAGTGCATGAAGTTTTAAAGAGCAAAGTAATTGCTCTTAAAAAAAAAAAAAAAGTATGACACCTATTGCTACAGAGCATCAAGGCTGCAGTGTCCTATCTCTTTCTCTGTTCTAAAACCTTCAGAGCTTTTTTAGAGTAATATAGGAATCTTGAGGTGATTTAATGTTTGTAATGAAATCCCAGAGGTTAAAAATCCATGAGAATTCGACCATTTCCTAGCAATAGCTGTGCATACTTTCATGTGATCTATTTTGCACCACACTGCATAATGATGTTTTTATGGCTCAGTATTGCTGAAACCTAGATGGGACTTCAGAAGTAAGACCATCCAGCATGCAATTGAGTGACAATGAGTGTGATACAGCTTAAAAAAACCCTTATGGTTCCCTGTGAAACGTGAGATTAATTTACCAGTGCTGGAAGCTAATGACTAGTCAAAGGACTACACAGAAAAATTAACTAATTACTTGTTTGCTATGAAGACTTGGTTTAAGGTATGTTCAGAGCAAGCTGGTATTCAAATATCTGTTGATACCAAGTTCCCATTTCAATGACTGGCATAGGTACAGTAAACAGACAAAAAAAACCCCAAATCATTTCCCCTTCAAAAAACCCCCCATATAACTGTCTGCTTTAAGAATATTGTTATACCATCAGAAAACTAAAGGGCATGGTAAAGTTAACAACACATTTATGCAGAGCAAGGAGTCACCAAATATTAATTCCAGAGAGAGAATCTGCAATTAGCTAAGAACACTGCAGTCCTGGGACAGCTTTCTGAGCCACCCAGGCAGACGATGCCAAAGCAGCACCAGCAGATTGTAAGACACAAGAAAGTGGTGCTATAAAATTTCCCCAAGGAGCACTGAAATGTGCAGTCAGCCTGGAAAATGTGGGCTGCATGAAGTTTCCTCAGATAACAGCTAGGATTTCTGCATTTCACTATAATCTTTTACTCTAGCTTTTAGTCTTTGAAGAAAATAGTCACTTCCCGTACAGGAGTTAGGCTGCTGGTTTTTTTTCAGTAAAGAGCAGGACATGAAAGTAGCAGAGATGAGTTTCTTCTTCAAATAGCGATCAATTTTAGGTACAGATACAGAAAACTTTACAAGTTACAGACACTTCATGTTTTTCTTTATAAAAGACATACACATTGAAACTGGCAATTAATAGTGCTAAATTTTGTGGAAATATTAGCATACTAGAAGATAATGAGGTTCAACTGTCTAGCCAGGGAAAAAAATACAGCATCAGCAGCTTTATCATCAACTAGCTTTTAAAAAAGCACAAAGATGTACATTGAGAGTTTAGCAAAAAAACCTCAAAAATAAAAGATGTCCTTCTGCACCAATCAACTTGAACCTGAAGATCTAAATTTTTTCTACCGTATATTTAACATGCCTTCTCTATTTTATAGGAAAAATAGTTGGAAAGACATTGGTTTTGTTTATGTGGAGAGATTGATGTTCAAACATTTCAAATTTTTAGGCTTATTCAAGAACTGAGAGTCATCTGAAGTGGATGAAAAACTGATTTTGGAATTACCTTGGTTGGAAAAGACCTTCAAGATCATAGAGCCCAACCATTAACCTAACAACAAGACCTTAACTAAGCCACCCCCTAGCTATCTCTAAGTACTCTGTTTACATGACTCTTAAATACCTCCAGGGATGGTGATTCCACCACTGCCCTGGCCAAGTGTCTGATAACCCTATCAGTGAAGAAATCCTTCCCAACATCCAGTCCAAACCTCCCTGGCACAACTTGAGGCCATTACTTCTTGTCCTATCACTTGTAACTTCATTGAACACACTGACATCTAAAACATAAAGCAATGTTATTGTTACTAAAAACAGCAGTTTAAACAATATCTTTGCAACAGGAAGGAGGCCAAATAAGGGAAGTATATGCCACTAACATCTCTATATCTAAACTTTTATTTCAGACTGTACATACATGGCTGTGACCATGAATTCAAATAAGGTTCAACACACTTGTGTAGGGACCTGTTTGACTCTTAAATGTTTCTTAGTCCAAGCTAAGAGACACTTATGAAGCAGAAATGCAAACATTTATATTTCTTAGTAATAAAACGAGAAGTCTGTCCACTACAGTTTTCATTTCTTTCTCATCGCAGTGGAAAGAATACACAAAATGGTTTCTTGATTGAAAAGCAATGTTTTCTAAAAAGTTTTTCATCACATATAGCAAAGATTATGTCAACATCTTTTTTATTTGAATCTGCGCAATTCCGCACATCACCGTATGGCAACCATTGACCTAGACAGGTTCTAAGTTTTTTTTGCCAAGTCACCAAGCAAATGGTACTTAAAGGAAATCCAGCTCAATTGTTTGGCCATACAGCTCCTTCACCACCCAGTACAAAGGAAAATTTGGGATCAGTGCATCACACTGAAACCCACAGCAGGGTAGCTGCGGGCGCTTTGGCTCTGCAGGGAAACGCGTGCGCGGGAACTGCCTGAGCATCCCAGCCCCCAGCACGGCATTTGGGTGAGATGAGACTCTGTTAGCAAACGCCACTACTGAGCAATCCCAACTTCACTAGATTCTTAAATCCTAATTTGTTTCAGGTTGACATGACATAGTATGTTTCAGCTCCTGCTGTTAGTGATATTGTTGCAAGGAAGGAAAAAAAAAAATCCATCTGTATCTTCCCACACAGTCAATGACTGTGAGGATCTGTGTGCCAATGGATTTTTTTTGCTGCTTTGGAGTGTGAACACATTAAAATTTAGCTCTACCACAAACATCATGAATGAGTGTTTAGATTTTCTACTAGAGTTTGTTTTTTTGGTTTTTTTTTTTTGTACTGTTTGTATATTGTATCTAGAAAATGATGTTTTTTCTAGTATCTTCAGTCTTACACTACATTTTAAAAACATGGAACACTGGTATGGATCATGTAGGTGGGTCACTGTACTTGTATAAAATTAGACTGGAACTGTTAGGGCGGTATGGAAAATGGCAGCTGACCGTGGAGAACCAGAGATATGACTTGAAAAGATTTTTGCAGAACATTTGCTACCACTATTTAGGACTCTCAAAGCAAAAACTTTGTGTAAAGCTTTTTTAGTAAAAGTTAGGATTGCTAATATGTCAGAATTTCAAGTTACCTTTTACAAAAGTGTATTTATTATTATTATTATTAAAATTTTATAAATAAATTTTCTCATTTTTTATCATGTTCTATCTCCTCCACAAATGACAAACCATCCTGACATATGAATCAGTCTCACATCTGTTCGCCAGACAGATTCACTTTGTGATTAATGATGTTTAAATATTGCATTCATGTTCTTCCTACTTCTAAAAATTGCCTAATTATTAGAGTTGTAGAAAACCTTTTAAGAAAAGTCAAAATCAGAAAAGACATCCCTGGTTTGGAATGTCACTGATAATTCAAAAAATATGTTGTATTCAGTGGACAACAGGCTGGGATTGAAGGAAATGACTTCCAGATTTGTGAATAGTTTAATTTTTATGGCTTAGCAAATATAAAAAAAAAAAAAGTTCAAACTTGACATGTTGTCTTAAACATAAAATTTCTTGAGTTTTTAAAATACAAACTTTTAAATAAAATTCTAGGTTAAGTCAATGGGTGGACAGTGAAGAAATTTCAGTTCTGAATACAGGGACTTACTACTCCTTTTTTTGTGCTTCTTCACATGAAATTCGTAAATATTACCCGGGAGATGAAAAAACATATAGAACAGATTGATGCACTCTGAGCATTCCAAGTTCTTCTGTCTCTGCAAGGAATGACAGAGACACAGATCATGTGCAGCATCCAAGTCTTGGCAAACCTTGTCTTAACAAGAAACAGATCCTTTCCTGGCACCAGGTATAATTTGGATTGATAACATGATTTAAGAAAAGAGCTATATAAAAGGATACAATCGTGAGATTAAATATTATACTAATTTATGGAACAGTGTATTAAAAGAAATTTTAAAAGTATCTTTTTTTTAGTGAGGCTGCACTCTCAGTATTGAGCTGTGCAACCAAGCACCACTTCTGGAATGCAATTCTTTTTGAATATACTGCATATATCTCTGTTCACTAACAGTTCACTTCTAATACAATAAACTTTGCCTCTGTTTTCCCTGTCTGGGACTTTTCACTGGAAATATATCAGAAATTGGATCATGAAAAGTCAAATTATATATTTTCATATTAATTTGAAGTTAATGGGAAACTTCATAAATTTATTTTTAACAAAAACAAATGCTTATGTGATCTGCTTTTCCATTATTTTCAGATTTTGCAATTTGCTTCTTCAATGAAGAGTAAAAATTTGATTTAGATAAACACAATTATTTACATTCTTTCAGCAAACATTTCTCAGATGAATGGAACACTTACACTCTGAATAACCAAAAGAACAGCAAAATTCTTGTAAACAGCAATACATACAGAAAAATTTAATTAGTTCGTGCTTTCCTGCGCTGTATTTAATGCAAAGAGGGCACTCTGTCCATCTTCTGACTAATTCTGAAGAATATTAGCTTGTGTGTTATCCTGTTTAGCTTTCAAGTAATGTGGGTTATTTGGCACATGACCACAGGAAAAAAGAAGTATTGCAAAATGCTGTAGCTCAACTATCATACCTTTCAAATATCTGACTTGCAATCCACTATTCTTACTTCCTCACATACTTTTTCCTACACATTATCAATTTGTATGTAAATATGACCATTTTGCTTATTGACTCTTACAGTTCTTTTATATTTTCCTGTTATTTTCCTGAGCTACTGCAAGGAAGGCTTCCAAACAAGATCTGTGAATGGCTTTCATTGCTATGCTTCTCATTTAGAATTATCAGAGAAAGATTCTTTCACAAAAGAAAGAGTATTTTTACACAACTTAAAACACAAGCTTTAATAATCATGCCTAATTTAAAGCCTTTTAACAAACTCCCAGAATAGATTGCAACACTCAAACTGAAAATATGTGACTTCATTTGAGTCACATTTCACGAGGAACAGCGTGAAATGCAAAACTAAATCCTAACAGATTTCAGATAAACATTTAAACTCCCAACATACTCCTAAAATATTAAAATCACCAGACACAGGATTCAGGGGCTAAAACCACCAAAATTATAGACTTGCTTTTAGTTCTCTGTAGTACAAAGAAGTATCAAGATAATCATAATGAAGTAATGGTCACAGAGGCTAAAAATCTGTAAGTAAACACTGAAACAGCCCTTTAGGAAAACATCCAGGCTACAAATGAACAAATATAGCAAGATAAAATAGGAATAAGTCATTTAATGAATGTTTAAAAGTCTTGTATATTGGAAAAATTCTTGTCATTTACACATCTCTATGTCAAAGGTTGTTCTGTGGAATCATTGGGGTTTCAGCAGCCAGGTTCTCTTCCTTACACAGAACTCACCCTGACACACAGTATCTACTCAGAGTAAAGGAAAACAGAATAATGTATTATTATACTGCAACCAAAACTAAATATGTAGCCAGGGTAATTGAAAACAAAATATGAGGATGAAAAGCTCAGAAAGAATTTCCGTGCCATACCCGAAGGGCCACACCAACTCCTCACAATTTAGGATTCAACCCAACTCACAGAAACAGCTCCAGCTAAACTGGGAGTTTCCTGGTACCGCAGGGTAATAACAGTGCACATGCACTTTGTTTATTTGAGGATGATCAGATTTTTGTTTCAGTGGTTCCAAATGGTTAAAGCTGCTCAGTCAGCAAGGATGGGGTCATGGTTCCTGGGAGCAACAAACTGTCCACACAAAGAGCTCCTATGGGAAGGGTGTGTGTCTCTTGGTGCAGTCCAGTCAACAACCTGGTGCTCTTGGTAACAGGTTGTTTAAGAATTCTGGTCTCAGGGTTCAGGGGAGATCTTGGGAAATGCCTAGGGAGCAAAACTGCAAATGGCCCAAAGAAGGCAAACCCTCCCAAGCCTTGCCAACTCCAAGACTACCCCAAAAAATGGGATTACTGTAGCTCAACATGCATGTGATCTGCACCCCATAAGGATGGCTCAACTTGTGACCTGACTCACCTTTATGTATTACTGATTTCTGATCAGGACATAGCTGATAGTCATTTCCCTAAGCTAGAGAAGCTGGGGTTTTGTATTTTCTGTATTTTATAACTGACAGCTAAGGAGAAGAAAGTCCATAACACAATTCTCCCAGTAGATTGCTTGTCTAAATCGAAATAAAAACTGTCAGAATTCTTTTGTCTGTAGCATATTTTTAATGATCTTCTTGCTTTCAGAAAACAGAATCTGCTTCTTTCCCCCCAGTAATTTAAATTACTGCATTGACTGCATTACTTTGTGCAACACAAAATATTTACGTGTTTTACTTTTCTCCCTCTTGTACCAACAAAAATTCAGTCTTAATTCTGAATTTCCTGAGTAAGATCAAGGACAGAAACTCACTCCAGAAAGCAAAGAGGATGGCAGGAAGGAAGGAGTAAAGGAAGATGGAGCTGAAAGTCTCAAACTTGAAGCAAGGAATGAAGTCCTTACTGGAGCAAAACAAGTTCTAGTATAGAGTGAGCAGAACTATTGGAAACATAAATGGAAGCGAGCAGAAAAGATAAATGGAAGTTTGGATGCAGGAGGAATTTGGCACCATCTGGAAATTCTCCAGTCAGATCAATCACTGAAATGATCTTAGAAAGCCGATGTTACACATCCAGACAGAAAAAGAAAGGCAAAGCTCCAGCTAGAAGGTTCTTTGCACATACCACATTCAACAACTGTCCCCTAGGAAAGCAGCCTGGATGTACCATGATGCAGACAGTGTTGTTGGGAGCTTTTTTGAGTGGGCTGGACTGAAGAAACTCAGAGAAACACAGTAGATGGGTAGCACTTTCAGAGACACTGGTAAGCAGTCTGGTATCCCAATACAGGAACCAAATCTGCTGAAAACAAGGCTCTCAGACTATAGAGAACATTTCAGGAACACCATAAATCCAGGTCGAGTGCAGACTAATACCCACAACATTATGTGGCAGGAAGTCATGGCATTAAACTACTAACAGGCAAGAAGGGAAGAGGGGGGTTGTTTCAGTGGGACTGGCACCCAGGAACTAGGAGTGTGGTGAGTTTGCAAGACTAGAAGGAACCATGCAGTCACTTGCTTACTGGATGTAAAGGTCACATGAAGGACACAAAGGTTCTGGATGACCAGGTGAGAAGCACTGGGTTCAAAAAGCCCACACTTCTGCTCTCCGTGAGTTCTAGCAGCACAGAGAAAAAAGCAAGAGAAAGGTTTTAGAGAGAAAATATAAGATCCTGCAAGGGAAGCTGAAGACAAGGTCTTCAATGTACTAATGTACTTGCATACTACATAGGGCAGTAAATAGACAGAAACACCTCTGGCACCATAAGAGGCTGAGGGAGGTGGGGCTGTTCAGCTTGAAGAAGAAAAGGCTCTGGGGGGACTTCATAGCTGCCTTCCAGTACCTGAAGGGAACCTACAGGAAGGCTGGAGAGGGACTTTTGTAAGAGTTTAAAACTGAAGAAGGTTCAGACTCAATCTTTGAGAGATCTTCAGTACGAGGGTGGTGAGACTCTGGAACAGTCTTCCCAGAGAAGGTGTGGAGGCACCTGTTGATTCTCCTGGTATGGAAGCTTTTGTTTGAAATTCTGCAGCTGAAGAATCTTTACCTAAGTGGCCAAAATGTACTTTGATTCAACATCTCTATGTAAAAGATGAAAGTTGGACTATCCTCCACACTTTCATTCAACTTCAGAGAAAGGAACTAGAGAGAATGAAAAGATTGTCTTAATAAAAAAGCGTACCTAAGGTACCAAATGCTGTATGAATGTCTCAGCACACCCTAAGCAAAGTACTATGGTAGTGCAAATCACCTACTAAAAGGAGCTTGAGGAAAGGTAAAAAAGACCTAAAAAGCTTAGAAAAACAATTTTGAAGAAATGCTTCTGAGGTCATTGAAATCTGTTCATCTGAAAAGCACACAACCTAGTGAAGTGAAGAACAAAGGAGAATTCAAGAGTGGCTTAGATCATCAGCTCAAGATAGGCACACTGAGAAGACATGATTCTACCTACATAGTAAAATCTATTCCAAGTGCAATACATTGAAGGGTAATTCAGAAAGCATCTAAAGCACTGACTGAATCACATCCATGAGATAACTTAGTAATGGAAGAACCATTTGCACAGAGGTGAAGGATAACAGCAATGCAGTACTTGAATTGTTTTATCATGTGCAAAGTCAATAGGAATGTATGAATGGAGAGCATTTGGAATTCTTGCATGTTTCTCATTTCAGTCCAACAGTGGAAAATCCTTTAGAAACATCAATTCACTAAGATGGATTAAATGCTGTGGTTTAAGAATGAAGTCAGATCTGAACTGGGACTCAACAGCTACCTAACACAGTTTCCAAATGCTCAGAAAGATCACATCATTATTTCACTGTAAGGCTAGAAGAGACTTTGCAGCTAGCTCATAATCTCACAGAAGAAACAAATAGAGCCAGAGACTGTCAGTAACTAAAAAGTGTCAGGGATTTTCTCTCTCTCTGCTGGCACTGCCTTACCACCACTCTGGGCTCTGAATCAGAAGCTGATTCAAAAGGCAAAGGTACCCTCACCTGTTGCATTCCCTTTTCTTAGAAAGGCTGTACTTGAACACACAACTGTCACATGCCTGCAAAAAAAGATGAAATCCACAAAAATGGAAGCACAAGCTGGTAGAAAGATAAAGCAATACTACAAGTTACAGTGACAGTCACATTAAGAATGCTTTGGCTGAAGTAATCACCATTTTCTAATCTCTGTTGTGTAAAGATATTCAGAAAACAATAACGAATTCCAGACAGTGATTAATGAATACTTGCTGATTTCCCACCGAGGCAGCAATCAGCAATTGTCAAATCTTTACTAACAAATTACTTTAAAAGCTAAAGATTATGAAAACTTTTATCACTGCAGAAAAAAAAAAAAAAAAGGAAGGAACAAACAGGGGAAAAGAATATGAAATTACTAAACTGGCCAAGATCAGTGTCTCAGTGCTTTCTCTTCAGACAGTTTGTTCGACATGCATGATCCATATAGTTCAACAGTCAAAATGTCCCTTGTTACACAAGAGTCCTATAGCAAAAAATCAGTATCTAAATGCAGCTGAAACCATTTAAAAAAGACCCTGAGACACTCCTTAAAAAATTGAATTGAGCTTATTTTAAAGAGTGGCAAAGTGAGACTGAGGGCAAATATTAATCAGTGAATATTATTTAGAAAAAGGGAGGCTGAAATAAATGTCTACTGGCCATCATGAACCACTATTATAATTCACACTATTTTAGTTACTTTTTCAACCCCCTTGTAACTACTGAAATCATAACTGCGAAGTTCAAACATATGATTTTAAAATACACTCAGATTAAATATTAATCTGCTTGAATGCCCTTTCCATAACTTGTATTCAAAAAAGGCCCCAAATGATCACAACTGGGTAAACTCTGCTCAGTGCTTGAATTCCAACTATCTCTTTTGTGTTGAAGCAGGCTGGTGTGATCGTATGTCTAACCACTGCACGTGTAGAAAGGAGACCCTTGGTTACTTCAGGGAAAATACTGTGACACAAAAATTGACCTATAACAATATTGGAGAGAACACTGTGTCCCTGATATTCTTGGGACTGTCTGGGATTTTTCATCCTAAAAGGCAAAAATTTACTGAGACTTCCAGATTTTCAGAGTGACTGAGCAGTTTTGGCTTGACAAGTTGTATTTTAAGAAAGAGCTGAGGAAGGTATAGAAAAGTCAAAATATGGAGCAGAAAACCAGCACTTTTTAGGTCAATTTCTTAATCTGTTAAACCAACTGACAGAAAAGCCAAAATAATTTGGATTCTGTTTAAAAGCAAAGCACATTACCTTATTTAAAAATGCACATGAAGGTTGCCTTTTCAAAATTTCAGTGACATTTTCAAATTTCAATGTTATCCTGTTGTGATACCAACTGATAATTTTATTTCACCTAACACTATAGTGCTAGATTTCCAAAGCACATTTTCCAACCTGTTCATGTAATACACCCCCACCTCAGATAAAATAACAGTGAGATGTTCCAAGATGCCAAGCAACAGCTCCTCAAACAGCAGCTCCATGAAAGGCCATTTGCAGTGCAAGTGAAACAGCACTGGAAATTTATTATTAAATCTTCTATCCAACCAACTGTATTTTCCTATATATCTGAATCTACAATTACATACACTGTGAGTTAAAATATTTTTTTAAGTGCATGACCTTAATTCTACATCAATCCCTACAGAAAATAACACTGTCATGTATGCTACGTAAAAAGCCACTCAGCTTACTGTGCAAACAAACAAACCAACAAACTTGCAGAATTTGTAATGGAAAAACAGCATGAAATGGCTGTTGAACTTTTCTGTAGCATTCATTTAAAATAGAAAAACAATCTGGTATCAACAATTTCATTAAATCTTCCTTTTTTGAATCTGTGCTTAATTATTAATTTAACATTTAATGAATTCATACTTATTAAATATTAAGCTAGCATTAGTTGTTAAATGCTAAGAAGCATTTGTATGATATATTAGAGAAGCAAAGTTTTAAGGAGCTACAGGGAGTAAAACCAGCAAGACATATAAGCAAATGCCAAGTATAACCCCAAATGCAACAGAGTTGTCATTATTTAATTATTATCTATTTTTTAACTCTACTGACTGTTTGAAGAAAAGTTTTAAAACAAACAGATGAAAATACAGGTGAGGAAAATAGATCACAGAGTTTAAGACCTGAAATTATTTTACTGTGTCATTGATTTTTTTGTCTGTCTGTTTTTTTAAGATAAAGTCTAAGCCACTGTTCTGCAAAGAATGCAAATAACAAGGAAGAAAGACATATTATTAGGCACAAAGATACCTGTTGCTGAAATACAGCCCTTCCCAGACAGCAGACATAAGGGGAATTCTGGTCTCTGGCGGTTCCCCAGATTCATTCAGCACAGTGCTGGCAGGCAAGCACTTGCAGCCTGAAAGAGTATCAGCGCAAGGAACACACTTGGCATGGGAGGCTGCTGCAAACCAGCTCCAGCTACCCTGCTAGCTAGCTTCGTGCTGATGAACTGCTGTGTGTGACTTATCTTTTTTGTTTTCCTGCTAACTGCTGTTCACATTGTTAAACACGTTCAGATACCATTTTCACACGGCAAAGCAGTCCAATGTAATGGCTGCTGGTAGCCTCTGTTGGGCCCCAGACTCCAGAGTACTCCAGCACTCAAACTGCCTACAACATCATTCCTACAGTGACAGCTTCAGTCATACCAGGGTTTTCTTTCTTCCCTGTGATGTTTGAACACAGACCATGAACTCTGACTTGTGTAAGTGCAGAGGAAATGTTTACTAACAGTACAGATCACTAGAAGCAAGAAGTTTATGTTCCTCCCAAGCTGTCAACAATTAAGTTACAGTAGTTTTCCTTAAATCCCTATTTGGTATTTTTCCTCCCTTCTGCAAAACAGCAATAAATCTTTGCAGGAAAGGGCAGCTCCTTCTCCCCTCATCTGTGTGCAGATAGCTCTGGAAGACAGCTCTCTCCCATCCTGCATCCCTGGAGAAGGAATCCTAAGGGTCTCATCTAGTACCGCTATTTCCTACGTAAATGTCTATGTCTTTAAATTTTGCCTCATTTCCTGCTAATTACATTTGTTTGTAATTTCTAAGTCAAATACTATTTTTTTTAAGTAAAAAAAATAATCGTGCCAAATCACAATGTTCTCTGTCCTGACTCGTTGCTACAAGATTCTTCCATTTGTAAGATTCTATCTATCCAAAACATAACAAAGTTGGCATATGTTTGTGCTCTTTCCACATTAATAATGAAGACACGGAATGGGACTGCTCCTAGCATCAAGCTCCTGGTACCATTTCCTTTGCTGTCTATCCCTGCATCACTCTCTTATCTTATAAAGAGTGTTTAGATTACTTTTTTTTCCCCTATGAGATCAAGTTTTTATTTCAGCTACTGTGAATTAATAACAGATAGCATGAAGTGCTACACAGGCACACAAAGATACCTGTGATCTATTTAATTTCTTCCAGAGAGGCTGTATTTTCCTCAGGTTTGAAGAGTATCATTGAAAGTCTTCACTTTTTCAATACATGAATGTACATAAATGTACAGGCATGAATTCCACACAAAAAACCAAAGCATTGATGAGACTCAGTTATCACCTGAAACTTGGTTCAAGCTCCTCAAAAAAATTCAGATATGCTCTTATTAATAGTAATTTATTCATAAAACTGATTTAAATGAGAAGAATGAAGGCTAATCAACTGATTTATTGTTGGTATTTTATCCTTAGCTTTTGTCACAGGAAAATGGTGCAAAACCAGAAAAAACAAAACAAAACCCACAAACCTTCAGGTTTTAATAATGAACAGAACACAAGCCAAGACCAGTTATTTTAGTAAAAAGCTTGAGCTACTCATCACTGAGCTCCACTGTAACAAGGATGGGTATATGAGATGGGAGGGAGGACAAGCTAAGGAAGGAGGAATGTAGAAATAATGTCTAGACATGCATGAGTGCCTTTATGAAAGCCAAATATGAGCTTGAGTTGAGATATGCAAGCCATGTCAGAGACAAGATAAGAGCTCCTTTTGCTACAATAACAGTAACAGAATGAACAAGAAAAATACAAACTCATTGCTAACTCAGGTACAGATATAAGGCCCAGGTCCTGAATATCTTCTTTGTCTCAGTTTTCACCAACAAGGTCTCACAGGGTATTTGTCAGGACCAAGGGTTCAAAGAGGAGATAAACTATCAGCAGCAGAAGAGGATCAATTCAGGAATTACTTGACAACTTTAAAGCTATACGAGCCCATGGGACTGGAGAAGATGCATGTGATGATGCTGAGAGAACTTGGTGATGACACTGAAAGGCTGCTCTTTGTCGTGGCACAGAGATCTGAGGGTGAAGAGATCCATGAGTATGTATCATTCACCTTGACTTCAGCAAAGATTTGACATGGTATCCAATAGCATTCTTCTATGCAAACTGGGATGTGACTTAACTAAGTTGACTTAATTTGTACTTGACCTAAAAAGCTTGTTAGAAGTGGAGCTTTTCAGGGGTCTATTTTTGGGGCCTATCCTCTTTAATAGCTCTAGTAAAGGCATAGAGGAGAAAAAACGTATCACCATCAAGGTTATGACCAGTATTGAAACAAGGAAGAACAGAAATGCAGAAAACTTTAAGTTGGAAGGAAGCCCAGTAAGGCAGTTAGTCAACACCCCACTCAAAGCAGATCAAATTAGACCAAGCTCCACAGGACCTTATCCATCTGAATTTTGGATATGTCAAAGGATGCATATTTCACAAATTCTGAGGATGTGTTCCAATGGTTGATAAACAACAGAAACAGGTATCTCTGAATTTAATGCAAAATTCTTTGTGTTCCAACTAGTGCCTGCTGTCTCATCCCATCTGGATGTAACTTTGAGAAGTGAACAAACTTGAGGGCAGGTGTGCCATCCAGTGGGACCTGAACAAGCTTCCTTTACCAAGAGTTAGTTGGACCTAGGTCTTTACTGAGGTCTATTGCTAGAGGACAAAAGAACGTGGCCAAAAATTAAAATGAAGTGGGCTTTGACTTGGCATAAAGAAAAAAAATACTCAGTATTATCAGTAGAACTAAGGGCTGTAAGAAGTTGCCCAGGGAGGCTGCAGAATCCCTGTCCTTGGAGGTTTTCACAGCACACCTAGACAAAGCCCTGAGCAACCTGTTCTCAATTTGGTGCTGATTTTGTATTGAGAAAACAGATAGATTAGGACCTCCCGAGTTCCATTCCAAGGGGAATTATTTCTCCAATTTTAACTCACACTTCTCAGGAAAGCACTAAGCTAGTAATTAAAATCAAAGAATAACAACAAAAAAAAAGACTGGATGTGGTACTCAGTGCCATGGTCTAGCAACCGCAACGGTGGTTCAAGGGTTGGACTCGATGATCTCTGAGGTCCCTTCCAACCCAGCCAATTCTATGATTCTATGATTCTATGATAGCCATCTACTATTTGGCATTTATAAAGTTTTTCTGGTTAGTCAGAATTAACACTGCATCATCAAAAAGTCTTCATACTCATATACTGCAGAGTTATTAAAACAATTCTATGTTGTTTCCACTTTAATGATTCAAGAATTTAATAACATTTACTCCATGAGATACAAAACATTGATTTCTTTCTCTGGTGGCACATAATTTTTACAGCAACATGGAAGTAGCAAGTTCAGCTCTTCATCATTTAGAGGTACACATGGTGGGAATAATGCCATTTTTCTGCTTAATAGAACAGACAGGAAAAGCATTAAAATTTTGCTATTTTTCTTTCCTTCGAGTGAGAGAATGGATGATGTTTACACAAAGGAAAAAACCCAAAGTGAAGTTTTTATTCCAAATAATGGCAAAATTTCTATTTTTTTTCTTTGATGATTACCAGCACAAACACACAGGACACAGAACAAATCATAAAACCACTTATCTTTCCATAATAATTACTGCAAGTAGTTGATTTTAGAAATTCATAATGCACATTAAATATTAAATCAAACAAACTATGTAAGCTGATTATTGCTGATTACCATTTGTCATTCTTTTTTTTATTTCATGTAACTGGAAGGTTATTCAGAGGTTTCACATGACAAAGCTACAGGTTCCCAGCCCCTGAGGCTCAAACATGAGCTGTGCAGATAGCTATGCTCAATACTACAATTTAAAATTTTTAATAGTATAAATTCCTAAGCTGCCTTTTGTTTAGGAAGACAGTTAATTTTTTGTATAGAAGACAGTTAATTTTTTAAAATAGTTTATTTACAATTTAACTAGCAATTCCCTTATAAAACACTGAGATGCTCTATACATTAGACACTTAATGGAAGTGCTCTGGAACTCTGAAGTGTGATGAAATATTACAATAGTACACTTTGACCTAATCTTGACACTTCTTCCTAATGTCTGTCCCATGTTGTGCCAGTAAGATAGAATGCAGTTTGGTTTTCCTGAACCATAGACAGTTTTTCTGCCATAACTGTGTGACCCACTTCACCTACTCTGGTAGTGGAACAGGATGTGAATTATGAAATTACTCTATCTGACAAACAAGCCTGGAGGTGTTAGGTAGCTACAACAACAAGTACTTTTTCATTTAAATGCTTATAGGCGTTCCTTGGTTTACTCCTTGGCGATAAAAAAGAACATCAAGGATTTGCAGTCATGTACACTTAGTCGCCAAAAATCTACTCTAAACACAACTTGGCTGTCTTTGTTATTTCCTCAACACTACTGAGGAATATATATGAGTATATACGAGTATTTCATAACCAAAAACTAGAAATGGTAAAGCAGAACATCAGTGAAAGGATAGCAGTTCAGTTCTTTCCCAATTGTGAACACTGACCTTACAATCTCAGTCCCTTGAGGAAACAAGATATATATGGTAAGTAATTATAGCATATGTGCTATAAAGAGAAATACATATACTGAATGGTTATTAAAATATATGTATACAACTATGCATATATAGGAACATATGTATATACACATACCTAACTACACTACTGTGCTATGTGAAAACTTATCCTGAGTGCTGGGTTTGATCCCTTTCTTTAAGATACAATTAGGATTCATACACTAAATTAGTACTGCAGTGTTCTTACAAAGCTACGATACTTAACAGGTGATGAATTTCCATCAAAAAACATAAGTAGGGGGAAAAAGTCCAAGCCCTCTTTTGGGAAAGGCATTCATACTGAGTCCATAGTATATTCCAGCTTTTGAAACTTGGTCTGCTTTGCCTGCAAAATCAGACTAAGCTTGCACTGTACTCAATCATTTATAAATATAATTAAAAACCCTGTTATACTAAGAAGAACCACATACTGTGATTCTAGAGGAATGCAGTACATCTCTAGCTGAAGCTGCAGAGAGGTTTATTGTATCTTTGTTTGAAGTGCTGATCACAGCTGCTGGGATTGGTTTTGCATCAAACACACAAGTCATTTAGGTTGGAAAATAAAACCCTACTGGGTTAGCTTCTACAAGATTAAACACTACAGCAAGCAGTTATTAATGTTGGCAGAAATGTTTTGCTTGTTATTTTGTTCAGAGGGGACTGTGTAACCCCAGATTCAGTGTTAATTGTTTCACAGTCATGTTCCTTACCAGACTGGATGTATTCTTTCATAGATGTGAAATTAAATGCCTAACAACTTGTAAAACTGAAAGCAGAAGACGTGAATACTCATTAGTGAACTCTGTGTTGTAAAATAAATGTCATAAAATACTTGGTTTATGCTTAGAATGGAACTTCAAATAGATTGGTGATGGGTACATGCAAGACTGACAAATCCCACTAAATGCTACAGGGAAATAAGAGATAGCCATAACAATGCATCAGATTTCAGATAACCTTAACTCTGTGGGTATGAATGAAAAATTTGCTTTTTCAGATGATACTAATGCCTTCACAGAATGGAGTCTACTTTTCATTCTGGAAAAATGACAGCTGATTATCCATCCTTTTAAATAATTTTGCAGTCCCTGTGGCAGGTGTCAGAATGGCAGGCCTGCACAATGAAGTTCTTACTAAAATATAGGGGAAAAAGCTGTTTCAGGTCTCCCTCACTTAACCTCGAGGAACCAAGACCACCAAAGGGCAGCTCAGAATCCAGAGTAAGCTAAATCTTCCATGTTTTCCTGTCCATCACTCTGAAGCATAGTATAATATCATGTTTGGACTGAATACCTATTCTAGGCTCCTATAGCTACTCAACCACCTAGAAAGCAGCTGTGATTCTTGGAATTAATCTCCATACCCTAACGAGCAAGTGAGTATGGACCATAACACTGTTGCTGTCAATTACCCATCAGCTCAAGTACTAGTGCACAGAGTTGTATATTCAAGAAGTCCACACACTGGTGGCAATTCCTGCCAAGGGACACTATGACTCCCTATGACAGAGGTCCGGTCCTCCCCTCCCCCTGCAAACATTAAAGAGAATCCTTCTAAAAAGGTAGCACCGACAATTACTTCACTGAAGTAGCCTGCATGCAAACAACCAGATAGAAAAAGCAGGCAACTTGCATTTGCATAATGGCTTTAACTGGAAATGCTTTGCAAACACAGCATTAGCAGCACGTAATGTATTGTTATTACTATTGCGGCATCCCCAAATGGCACCAATGAGATCCAGGCCTCATAATGAGATGTACTCTATAAATGTATATGCAGAGACATAAACCATACTTTAAAAAAAACCTTTCACCTATTACAGAATGTAATATATACCAACTGACTACAACACAATGAAAAAGAACAGATGGTTGAGATGGCAACTGTAAACAAATTTTACAGACAGCTAAACTGCTCCTAGTTATATCAGTTTTGATATCTCCTGTCATACCTTCACAATTTATAGTATGTAGCCCCCTTAACCTCCTGGTAAAAATATCTATAGGCTTCCTGCTTCTAGTCCAAGTCTCTTTATCAACTGGAGTTATTCCTTGCTCTCTCTGTTCTTCCAGAAGGTATGGAAACGGGTTTCCCTTAGCTACCAACTAAATTATAAAAATAGCAGCTCAAGTAAAATTCACAGTAGTGATAAGGCAAGCCTTGCATTAATATTGCCTCCTTGAGCAATAATACTTGATTAAGTTCTGATTAGGCTCTCCAAGTCCCAAGGAACCGGGGCCCCAGAAAGTCACTGAATCAAGTGTCCTGCTATGGTCAAAGGTTGCTGAGTGTTTGCTGCCTCCCTGTATCCTCATTTGGATAACACTGCTTCTTATTCCCCTTTCCTCCTCCCCAGTTTTAATGGACAATCACTCATCAATTAAAATAAACTATTTAAGATCTTACTATTTTCAGTGTTCGCCTCTACAGAAGAAAGTATAAAGCTAACTACTAGCTGTAAAGAAAAAAAACCTGGATTGCTTGCTACCTACAAGGGACATTTCTAGGTGGTGACCATGAGTAACATGCTGAAAACCACAATCATAATTTAAGAACTCAAGTCTTTTCTTTGAATTCAGTTTTCTGAAAGATAAAATCTGTATCGTAGATCATTATTATAATGGGAAGCTTGATCCTCTTTTCACCCAGATAAAAAGAACATTCATCTTAACAGACACATCTCACATGGATCCAGGATGGAAATGAACTTCTTTCTGTTCATGAAATGAGCAAATACATACACTCTTCCTTACATCATGACACAAAGTATCAATTATATATAGAAGGAGAAATACTGCATACACCTTAGGTCCAACTGCTGTTCTGAAACAATATTACACTGAGCTCATTCACTGTCACACCTATGCAAAGCCTGCAGCTGGGTTTGGTTACAAATCTTCAGTCTAGTTTAACAATGCAAATTCTTTTATCCGTCATTGTAAAAGTGTACATAATGTAAATAATATTTTTAATTCTGCAATGTTTAATGAAGTAAGAGTTAGTTTGCATTAAATACAAGTTATTAACATAATACCTTTAATTTCATTTTCAGTATTATGTCCCAGCAGTATTTTTAAACCAAAATGTTGCACTGCAGGATGTATTCAATTCTGATTACTTGTGAGACACAAAAACACAAGAATCTCAACCTAAATGAAGCAGGCATATCAGGAGAAAAGTGCTCAGTGACCTTTAAACAAGTAGAACAACAACAACAAAAAAAGTTGTCCATGTACACTAGCATTTGTGTTAAGCTTACTTCTTCTCTTTCCAGGTGTATTAGGAATTCTATTTACCTGAATTGAGTTTGAAACATAATAAATCTTCTCAAATTCCGTCAAAACCTTAGTAACGGAGGGAAACATTTTTCATGGGAAGCACTGAAAAGTATCAAATCTGACATTGCTTCAGGGACCCTCTTCCTTCCTGTGTCTGCCTTCCCATTGTGGGTTCAGACCAATAGCAAGGTGAATACAAAGTCATCTGAAAAGTAAACTGGCTTAAACTGCAGCTAATTAGAAAACCAAGGGACATAAATAGGGAACAGAAAAAGTACTTAAATAGTACTAGATGATGGATGATGCAAGAAACAGAATGCTTTAATGAAGAATAAAGACAAAACAAACAGTTATGCAGGGACAAAAGAACAGCTATCAACATTCAGAGTTCGAGTTCTTGGCACATTTTGCCACTGACTGATAATGCCTTAGTCCCTAGATTCTCACCTTGTTCTCCTTCTTGAAAAAATCTACTCTGCCTTTGAGTACCCCATGCAAAAATATTAAATACAGCAGAGAGCCCTTTGGTCATGCAACACTAAAGTAGTAACTATTCTCTAGGAACAGGCTGTATTACCCAAAACTAACTATTCCATATTTCATATCATCAACAGTGCTTTCTCTTCGAGACTCTAAAATTGATGAATATATCTCCAATTCTTCACACATATATTTGTGCATATGTATATATACACAAACAAACTTGTAATTTTTCTCTGAAATACAACAGTTCAGTCAAATAACAGACAAGGATGACTGGAGTCATAAATTCACAGAAAGTCTGGGTCGGAAGGGACCTTAAAGATCATCTCGTTCCCACCCCTGTGCCATGGGCAGGAACACCTCCCACCAGACCAGGTTGCTCAAGGCCCCATCCAGCTATATCCACAACCTCCCCAGGCAACCTGTGACAGTGTCTCACCATCCTCACAGTACAGTATTCCTTCCTAATGTGTAACCTAAATCTCCCCTCCTCCAGTTTAAAGTCATTACCCACGGTCTTGTAAAAAGCCCCTCTCCAGCTTTCCTCTAGGCCCCTTCAGGTACTGGAAGGTCACCATAAGGCCTCCCCAGAGCCTTCTCGTCTCCAGGCTGAACAACCTCCCTCCTCTGTGGCCCTGCCCTGGACTTGCCTCAAAAAGTTCAGGTTTTTCTTGTGTTGGGGATTCCAGAGCTGAGCATGGTACTCCAGGTAGGGTCTCACAAGAGCAGAGTAGAGGGGAAGAATCACATCCCTCAACCTTCTGGACATGCTTCTTTAGATGCAGGCCAGAGTGACTGGCCTGTAATTCCCTGACTCTTCTTTTTTTCAGGTTTTGAAAATGGAGGTCATTTCCTCTCTTTCAGGCAGCAGGAACCTCACCTGACTGCCCTGACTTTTCAAATGTGACGGAAAGCAGCTTTGCAACTTCTTCTGCTAGTTCCCTCAGGAGCCGTGCAGGGACCGTGTCTGGTCCCGTGGACCTGTGCACTTTCGTGTTCTTCAGATGGTCTCAAATGTGCTGTTCTGCTACACTGAGTGGATCTTTCTTCTCATAGTCCCTGACTTTGCCTTCTGCAACTAAGGCTGTGTGGCCAGAGCCCTTGATGCTGAAGATTGAGGCAACGAAGTAATTGATTACCTCAGCCTTTTCCATATCCTGCATGGCTACGTCTCCCATCTCCTTCTGGAGAGGGTCCACATTTTCCCTGGTCTGCCTTTTATCCTTGATGTTACCTGTAAAAACTTTTCCTGCTACCTGTGATGTCCCTGGCCAGATTTAATTCAATCTGAGCTCTAGCTTTCCTAACCTCATCCCTGGCTGCCTGGACAATTTCTTTTTACTCCTCCCAGGCTACCTGTCTCCACCTTCCATAGAAATCCTTGGTGTGTATGCAAACTTATCAAACAATTTAGGTTCAAAGTGACATCAGAAGATCACGTAGTCCTATCGCCTGTTCAAAGCAGGCTGAGATTTAGACCAGCTTGCCCAGGGGCTTAAACTTGACACATCTTGCAGATCTTCAAGGATGGAAACTGCAGCACATCTCTGAGATGCCTCTTCCTCCACCTGCGTCTCCCTGTGGTAAAAAAAGCTTGTCCTGTGTCAGGTCTGCACCTCCCCTGCTTCAGCTTTTTCTTCCTTCCGATCCTTTTACCATGTGCCACTTGAAAACTCTTCTCAATAACACTCTCTTAAGACACTGGAAAACCATTGTTAGGTCCCCCCAAGGCCTCCCCAAAAAGCCCCATTTTCTGACGCTCTCTCCATAGGACACATGTTTTAGCCCCCTGCCCATCTTTGGTGCCCTCTCCATTGAACTTGCTCCAGTTTGTTGATGTCTTTCCTGCATGGGGTGTATAAGAGGAGGTAATATACGAGGGTGTATAAGAGAGGTAATAACTTCCCCTGGTGTCCTGGATGTGTCCTTTTTACCACAGCCTGAGGCACTGCTGGCTTACCCCTTACCAGGTGCAGGACTTGGCATCTCTCATCCTTGAACTTCTTAAGGTTGCTCTTCTGGGCCACTCCTATAACCTGTGTTGGTCTCTCTGGATGGGAGTCCTACCCTCAAAGGTTGCAGCTGGTTACTCTAATTTGGTATTAACTGCAAATCTGAGTAGAGTGTTCTCTGATACTTCTACCAAGTTACTGATAAAGACATTAAGCAGGACAGGTCACAGGATATTCCACTCTCTAATGGCCCTCAGATATAAGTATGTTCTCACTATGCTCTGAGATTTCTCATAAAAACAGATTTCTACCCTTAGAGCTCTCATCCCATGCATATCAGAGTGTTCTAATGTGGGTCAAGAATATGTGGAAGACAGTGGCCCAAGCCTTGCTAAAGTCAAAGTAAATAACATGAGCTGCTATTCTTCCCTCCTCAAATCTAGTCTGCTTACCACAGAAGCTAACCAGGCTGGTCAAGCATGATTTAACCTAAATACATCCACAGTGATAGCTTTCAATCATTTTTTCTTTCACTTGCTCACAGAATGCCAGGAAGACCCACTATTAGAGACAGGTCACTTTAAAGTTCTGTTTCATTAACTCCATAAGCAAAACTAATTAGTAATTCTCGAGTCAGTGGATGTTCTGTAGGGAGAATACTCACCCTAAACCAATCCACTGTCACTAATTAACTTGAGAAATAAGTTTCTAAAGCCTTTTAAGTAAATTGTTCTATAAAAAGTCAGGTAATTTAAAAGTGTATACTATGGAGAGATAAAAAAAGACTAAATGGTCTATAAAGCTAATAAAGAGCTAAGCAGATAGAACATATGAAAAGACAGTACTTATCCTCTATTTATTTACAGAAGGTAAACACAATATAATATTTCCCAAATCTCCCACGAACAATCCAAGTAAGGTATTGTCCTGGTTTGGGATAAAAGTGATTTTCTGTCTTGTAATTTTGCTTTCAGCTAAGTTTCTTGTAAATAGCTGCACTTCCTGAAATTAACAGCAGGTTTCTCAGTCAGTGTCTGCTTCTGGGACTGATAACACTCAATGTTTATAGTTATAGCTAGAGAATGGTTTGGAGAAGCAAGGCCTCTGCTCAGTTCTGAGGAACATTTTGCCCTCTGGAAGGAGAAAGGGATAAAGAGGTCACACCTAATACCCTCCCTTAGGGAGGAATGGACAAGATAAATGACCAAAATTGACTGAACAGTGTATTCCATCCCATACATGTCACACTCGGTATAAATTTGAGGAAGATCAAAGAAAGCACATCCTTCTGATGAACATTACTGATAATTACGTAATAACAGAAGAAGAGAAGGCTGAGTTTCTCAACACTTTTTTTTTCCTCAGTCTTCACTGGCAAACTTTCTTCCCACGACTCTTGAGTGTAAAGACCTCACAGTAGGGACTGGAGGAGTAAAGTTCCTCCCTGTCCAAGAGATCAGGTTTAAGACTACCTGAGGAACCTGGACATACATCTTCTATGGGATCTGATGAGATGCATCCCATAGTCCTGGGGGAACTGACTGATATAGTTACCATGACACCCTCCATGATATTTCAAAAGTCATGGCAGGCAGATGAAGTCCAGTGACTGGCAGGGAAACACTGCAGCTATTTTAAAAAAGAGTAGAAAGGAGGACCCTGGTAACTACTGACCTGTCAGTCTTACCTTTGTGCCTGGGGAGATCATGGAACAGATCCTTCTAGAAGCTATGCTAACGCACATAGAAGACAGTGAGGTGATCTGAGACAGCCAGCATGTCTTCATCAAGGGCAAGTCCTACCTGACCAACCTAGAGGTCCTCTACACCAAGATGACTTCTACACCTTCTACACCTAGATGACCACACGACTGGGCATCGGAAGAGCTACAATGTCATCTATTTGGATTTCTGTAAGGCCTTTCACATGGTCCCCCACAACATCCTCCTCTCTAAATTGGAGAGGTACAGGTTTAATGGACGGACTGTTCAGTGGATGAGGAATGGGCTGGATGGTAGAATCCAGTGGTAGTGGTCAATGTCCAGATGGAGATCAGTGGTAAGTGGAGTCTCTCAGGGGTCTGTATTGTGACCAGTACTGTTTAATATCTTCATCAATGACACACACAGCTGAAATGAGTGCACTCTCATCTAATTTGCACATAACACAAAGATGAGTGGTGTGGCTTGAGAAATGGGATGACATCCAGAGGTACCTGGCCAAGCTTGAGAACCTCATAAGGTTCAACAAAGCAACATGCAAGGTCTTTCACTTGGATTGGGGCAACACAGGTTGGGGGATTAAAGGACTGAAAGAAGCACTGCAGAGGACTTGAGCTACATCAAAAGAAGAGTGACCAGCAGGTTTAGGGAGGTGATTCTCCTCCTCTACTCTGCCCTTGTGAGATCCCACCTGGAGTACCATGTCTAACTCTGGAAACCTCAGTCCAAGACATAGACCTGTTGGAGCACGTACACAGGAGGGCCATGAAAGCGATGGAAGACCTCTCTATGAAGACAGGTTGAGGTTGTTCAGCCTGGAAAAGAGATGGCTCCACAGAGACCTTATTGCAGCCTTTCAATACTTAAAGGAGGCTTATAAGAAAGACAGGGACAGAATTTTAGCAGAGCCTGTTGAGATAGGACAACAGGTAATGCTTTTAAATGAAAGAGGGTAGATTTATAGTAGATATAAAGATGATATTTTTTTACAAGGAGGGCAGTGAAACACTGGAACAGGCTGCCCAGAAAGGTGGCAGATAGCCCAGCCCTGCAAATGTTCAATGTCAGATTGGAAGGGGCTCTGAGCGACTTCATCTAGTTGAAGATCTTCCTACTCACTGCAGGGGGGCTAAACCCCTGGACCTTTGGAGGTCCTTTCCAACCCAAACTTTTCTATGATTCTAAAATGGCATGTGCCCCAGCACAGTGAAAGATAAGAATGAAACAGAGAACCACCAGCTGGGGCATGCAGCTTCTTGCTTAAAGATGTATGTGTATTAAGCAACTGGGAGGTGGACAAAGTAATTAACAAAAGAAAACATTGGAGGGGGCATTTGGGGAACCACAGGTTTGTAAAATCCTAGCCAATTTTTTTAGAAACTATTCTAAAATACTGAATTAATGAGCACAAGCCACTGGAATCTTGTGGAGAAAGCAAGGAGTTCATTAGTTTTCAAAAAAAGCAAAACCATTTAGATTATAACAGAATTATAAGAAAGTGTGAAATCAATATGAATCTGAATTATTAGAAAAACAATTTAAGACAAAGGAATCATCATAATTTCCTTAAAATACCTATCTGTGGTATGCCTGTATCTTGAATGCTGTGCATGTTTCGAATCTCCCTCTCACAAATATAATAAAGTAAACCTTAAAAATAAAGAAGGCTGGTAGGGAACACTAGAAGTTAAGGAACAGTAGTATATATTATTTAATATATGGGGACTGCTCGAACTTGGAAAAGCAATGAGTTATACAATGTGTGGTAGACATCTGCACAATTATGAGCAGCATGGAAAAGTGGAATATGGATTTATGTTTTACAGCTGTGTTCAGTACAAGAACTAAGGGACATCAAATGAAACTATGAAGTGGCAGTATACAAAGAAATCTTCACATAAGGTGCACAAGCTGAAAAACTCCTTGCCACAGGATGGAGGCTAAAGCTTCCAAATGTTCAAAGAGAGAGACCAGGCACGTTCAGGAATGACAAGTCCATAAAAGACAACTAAGTGAAAACCTGCCAGGTTCCTGGCTTGTGGTACTTGGTGGGAACTGCAAAAACATTCTGCATGGTGACAGCAGGTTTGCTCTGTCGTCTTCCCCAGGACTCTTACTGCTGGCCTCTGTCAGAAGAGGTACAGGGCTCAAGAGATCTTTGATCTAACTTAGAACAGTAATTCCAATGTTATGTTGCTTTCTATTTCAGAATGCTAAGTGTACAGACCCCACTTAAAATATCAGACAGAAGTCAACAGCTATTCAAGAGCTGAGGAACAAAAATAAAACTCTCCTGCATGTTTACTGGTATAAAAAGCATAATGTAACCAGCCACAGAATAACAGCTAAAGATCCACTTTAACAATACTGCTTTGGGTACTGTTGTTTCACACAAGTTCTTACAATCTTAGCTGCCCTTGCACCTTATGATAAAGACAAATCATGCAGCACACCCACATTTGAAACCTAATGAAGACAATCTTTATAAAGGAAAAATTATGCATAACAGATCTACAATGAAAAACAATTGGGGAAGTTAGCACAATATTTTGTACTTCTTACATGCAGACTGACTAGCAGTATCCTGTCTCACAAAGAGTCTCAAAGTTGGCTTCTCTCTCAGTTCATAAATGGCAATTGATTTTAACATCAGCATTAGCAAACTGGAAGCCTTGGAAAGCATGATGATGCACTTCCTTAGCTATAGTTTATAACTTTTGCCAGTCAAAATAAATGCCTGCAAGAGATTCCTGGTGAAAGGTAAAGAAATAACAGAGTATTATGCACTGTTTTTTTTGTTTTTTTTTTTTTAAGCACAAGATACTAATGCAAATTTTTAAGTGGTTTAAAAAATAGTTTTCAAAAGAAATGGTCTGCATCAAACCAAATGCCATTTTTAAATAGTGCTCCCTGATTATGTCCACTCTGAACAATGTTGACAGTAATTGCCCATGATTTTCACTTTCATTCCACCTCCACAGCGCTTGCAAACACCTTCAGTCTTATTCTTAGGACCACAAAACTAGGTCACACTCTCTTTACCTTCTACCCCCAAGAGAAACAAAGTCCTAAAGCAATTTCCCTTCTCTCCCCGAGGAACTGGGCTACTGTGCACACAGCCCACACAAACATCACAACCAGACGCTGTATGCACACATTAAGCATGGCAATGCACATCAGAAGGTGCACCAGTGAACAGGCTCAATATCTCAAGAACTGCTTTTAGCATTGGTTCATCCTTACTTATATGAATAGTGTGATGCCTGCAAGTGTAAATAAGCTCCAAATGCTGCTTTTGCATCTGTCTGTGCAGATAACAGCGCGCAGACATCCATCTCTCTCTCTAGTCTTTAAACAACTTTTCTATGGTCAAGACACTGCAGAAGTCTTATTTCAATTTACTATAAGCATCAATACGTAAAGTAGACTTAAAATAATTTCCTGCAAGGGTACTGAGGATATTTCTTTAGGAAATTACAAATCTTTACACTGTATCTGACTGCAAAGGTCCAGATTACTCTCATCGATACTCAGTATCAATACAAATAACAATCTTTATAAGAACAGCAAAGAAATCACTAATGGTGTGGTCTATTAGAACCCTGGCATCAGATGACCTTTTTAGATGACTGTGCCAGCAATAGATGCTAAAGCTTTTTCATTAGCTTGATCAATCTCTTAAGTAAGCTCTGTAGTTCTTGCCTTTTTCTTACATATGTGTTTGTGTGCACACACATAGAATCGTAGAAATTATTCTATAAAATGAGGAAAAAGTGTACATTATGAAAAAAGGAGTACTGAACAATTACTTAATAGCTGATCTGTAACATCTCTATTAGCTAAAGGGAGCTGTTCATAAAGATAAATCAGTCTTTTTATCACCTCTCTTGAGATGAATTTAAAAAAGTGTAACTTCAGTGCAGAAAATAGGCTAAGACATATCCTTGGCAGGACAGTCATCCTTCACATTCAGAAGTTGGGCATTTCCCCACTTATGGTAGTTGAAAATCTGACCTAGTTACAGACAATTAGCCTGCAAGGACAGGCTCATCTCCTGGGCACTGCTAAATAATTTTCTCTTTAATCAGTAATACCTTTTCTTCACTGAATTATAAAAGCACAGGATTGTCTGACTTTTTATGAAAACCTTAGGAATAGTTCAACTATGACTGTTTCCCTGAATGGAAATAAACAATTGGGCTGTGGAAAAACACTTGAAGAAAATGCAGTGGCTTTGAAGCACGTACTTATTCCATTTTTCTTCATTCTTAACAGGCTTTTTAAACAATCCTAGGCTTCAGTAAGTTGCAACATGCAGCATTTCTTGACAAGGCTTTTCCCTTCAGTGACAGCAGATATCTGTCAGAAGGTAGACTCTCAGGGACAAGGACTGTTTTGGATTTTGCACTTTGAAAGATCTTACCATTATGTTATTCTACTCTTCTATTTTATCTGGCTACACCTTCTGGACATCGTTAGGAGAGATGCAATTTTCCCAATAAAAACATCCCCAGAATGTTTGGCATAACAAATTACGGGTTTAAATCTAAGTAGTCACTTTCATCAGGGAAAACAAGATACATATGTGTAAAAGGAAACAATACCTAAGGACAGATGTTTTAGCATGCTTTTCATGTCTCCTCCTTCTTCCAAACCTTACAAATCTCAGAAAATGAGACTCTTCTTTAATAACACATTTTATTTTTTAAGGGTTTGTCAGGAATACTCAGGTTTATTGTTCTCCATCATCAGATAACCAGAGAATAAATAAGAGTAATATTCTAGACTGAAGGTCCTTCAGAGAAGGATTTTAGAAGACATCGTGTTCTTTGCCACTCTATCACTAACTACAAATGAATTTTGGCTAAAAGTCCTTTTAGGTTTTTTTTCTGAAGAGTGAGATGTACCTGAAAAGAAGTCTCAACTTTAGCCTGAGAAAATGTGTGGTCAGTGATGAGTGCTTTACTAAGCTCCAAGCTGAGAGAAGCTAAACCACCCAACAGCAGTTATCTCATGAGATTAATACAGCAGTGAAGATGAACCCTCAACATCACCCTCCCTAAGCAGAATTAAAGTGTACAGGCTGAGAAGTGATTGTAGCAAAGCTTTTTTACTTCAAATTCTGAACCTTTAGAGAGCAGCTCCGTTAACCTTCTTTACAGTCATTGATCAAGCAGAAAAAGTTGGTCCTGGAATAGGAGATCTGACAGTGTGATAATAACTTGGACTGAGGCAATCACAAAGCCACACTTGTTCATTTCCAGTGAAAAACAACCTCTGTAAAAAGTCAGAGACATTATGCTACCTGATTTCCATATTATGCACCCAAATCCAAGTCTGCAGATCAAGTAATGATGTCGAAGATTCAGAGCTAAGAAACAGCCAGTGCAGCAGGCATGTATTCCAATTGCAACTAAGGTGGTGAAACCCTAGCAGGGTATCTCATGATCCCTCACATCATCAGGACCTTTCTTGGTCACCATGAAAACAAACCAAGTGGTGCTGACTTTTGGGCAGTTTGACATGCACCAGGGCTGAACTCCCTTCACTGATTTAGCCAGAGTAACACTTCAGTCTGTAGTGCTATGAAGTCCTGGTTTGAGCCTTAAACCATGACACGTACCCGATTTCTCTCTCCTTACAACAAAATGGTTTCTGTGGTCAAGATCTTTTAAGTCTGACAGATTGTGATGATTTTATGCAATCAAGATAGGCAATTTAGACACAGAACTCTGAAAAATTGCGTATTAGAAAAACTGAAGAAATCTTATTTCTATTTCCTAGTAACATCTATTTCCTAATCGTATTTCCTAGTAACATCTGGTGACAGATAGGAGGCCACATAACTAGCAAGCTTCCTAAGGCTTACCACTCTAAAAACCTTTAAAATTGATTTATTTCCACATTGGATAACATAAGAAAAATAATGAACAATTTGGAAGCTTATGAACTACTTAACTTATAGGTAAGAACTGCTCAGAATCAACAGAAGCCGTTTCCCCATTTGGATTTTATGTAAGCCAAGTCTGTAAGCAGGGCACAAAAAAATACTGTGGTAGGAGGGTGTAAAACAGACAGATGATGGGGAAGCCCCTAGGGAGGTTAATTTTAATACAGATCTTGCACTGCACTCCAGAATATCATAGTGTTAGAAAATGTGAGTATACAGCTTTCTCATCTAAAAGTCCAGATGGCCACCAAGGAACACTTGTTCAAGATAAACTCTGGTACCCCACAGGACTTTCAGTTCAGTAATATGAAGCCTATCGTACATTTGAAAAAGCCAACTCTTTTTTTTTTTTTTCATCCCAAGTCTAGTTTATCTCTTTCAATATATGGAGAGAGAGATAAGGGAATCAGAAGAAATTAGTTCTCTTGGATAATTTTTGCTGTGCTATATGACAAACATCAAAGTGTCATGGTGGCTACTTTTCAAATGAGATGATATTCCCATCCTGTATATGAAATGTTCCTAAACATCGGGACCATAATTAAAACATTTTCTTTTTTTACATTCAAATCACAGTGTTCAGCCTTCATTCCTTAGAATTATTAATAGCAACAGACTACATGAATGTCTCCATTTAACTTGTGTCAAAAATCACAGATATACATCATGAACCCAAGATTTTTTTTTTGTGGAATATGGGCAACAAGATTTCATATCTTGCTGCTTTCTCAGTAGATGATCTTATGATCATGTGTGGCTGAACAGTGCAACTACAGTTTGAAAGGCTACTCACAACTGTTTTGTACAAAAGATAGTATTGCTGTTCAGAAACTTCTATGGAGACATAAAACAGGTATTTAACCACTGTAACACCAAGCAGAGACGATTTAAAACCAAAAACTGTTAATCAACCTAAAAAAAATTAAAAAAAAAAAACCTCAAACAAATAAGCACAAGAATCCAAGCAAAGCCTTTAAGAAGGCACTTTCAGCCAAGGAAAACAAATACCTATCAAAATAATCCAGGTCAACTCCTTATCCCACTTCTCAAAACACTATCAACAATAATAGAAGTTCATCCTGAGGCTTCTCCTTAGTAAGGTACCATACATGAACTATAATTATGAAGTAATACGACTGTGTACCTGTTTCTTGAGGTAGCACCATTTTAAATCGCTGTAATTTCCAAGGAACTTTCCAATTAGCAGATAAGGGGATTAAGGAGAATGGGTAAACATCACAGGGCCTGAAGCAATCAGTGAAAATGAAAATAACGTGGACCACAGCTTTGCAAGCATGGCTGCAGACTAACTAGCAAAAACACATGAAATGGATCATGTAAAAAGATGAGACTTATCCCAAAGTCCAGGGAATAAAACTGCAATCTGTTTGAAAAGTTAGTGTTTATAACAACCAGAAAAGCAGTGCTATGTTTCATGGGTAGGGCTGAGATGGGAAAATATCTAAGAAAACCCAAAAACATACTAAATCATGACAGATTTTTACAAGGAAAGCTGGATCAATACATGCTAGGTCTGCACAGCAGCACAACAGCCATCCTGTAACCTGACACTGCCTGCGTCTGCACTAGACAGTGCAGACCAGAAAGATGAAGAGTGCCACACACCTTTTTTACCTTCCCTTTTCCTTCTCTGTAATTCCTTTCCATCTCATCCTTTCTTGGACTACCAGGTTAAGACTGTTTCTGTGATACACACACACATGCACACCCACACAGGTAAGTGTATCACTTCCCTCAGTATGATCAGGCTTCTGCTGAAGACAACAACGGAAAGTAAGGTTGATAAAATGTGCAGAATCAGAACCAAGTCACACTAGGAAAACTATATGCTGTGAACACAGTCACACATTCAAATACTGTCCCCTGAAAGCTGCAGAGACAGACAGCTTTTTTCACATACAGCGAATAGATCTTGACAATCCATGACAATTTTCATTGGAGAATTCAGTAATTTCGGAGTATGCATAAGCTACAGTTTATGCTGACAATTCAAACTAGGTTTCAGCTATAGCTGCCTCAACTACCTACTGAGAGAGCAACTGATAACCTCATTTTTATTTTTTTTTTATTACTTTGCAGAACAATCTTGGCTCTGCACATTGTTAACAAAATCCAGACTACCTAGCTCAGGTTTGTATTATGTAATTTATGCTGCCTGCACAACAATGACACATTTAACTGTAGGGAAAAGTGGCACCATCTTCAACACCAGGAACTTTAACAGGGGTTGAAAACAATTTCCACTTGGTTTTGTATCTGTGGACCAGTAAATTTTCAAGCATTTCTTGTGAATTAGATACTATGCCTTTTGCTCCAGATGAATTGAACTCAAATGTTCAAGCAGAAAAGGTGAATTTTCTAAATAAAATGAAGATCTCTCACAAAACCTCTTAAATACTGAGGTATTTATACAATTTAATCTCCTTTAAAAAAAAGTCAGGTAAATTAACTTAATTTAAATACATTGGTACAAACCAGTTTAACTAAGTAAATGATTACACCACATCAAGTCATGACTTTGCAACCAACACAGGCTGCTCTAATAATATCTATATGCAGTATGTACACCAGAAAGAAACAGTGATTTTGTACAGCTCTGCTATCCTGGGTACTCGTGACACTCACAAAACCTTTACACTGCTATGATCAAACTGGTATCAAAAGAATTGCTCACTGTGGGTGGCTGCAAATGAGGATTAACTTTTCCTTCAAAGGCATCTCAGACATGGATTATTAGTGTAGCACTCTTTCCTCTCATCCCAATCAGATTCCATGGAAACACTCATGTAATTGCCGAGACACTAAGAATTTGGGTTTTTTCCCCAATTTGGCCTATTATGTTTTGTTTACTTGACTGGCAAACAGTCAGTGAATTAAGCTTCTTGTCAAGTTAGTAGCTACTGCTTCACAGAAAAGCTTAAGCTGGCATCAAAACAAACAGCAAAGTTGAAATTATAACGTAAATCAGATTGAGAAAAAGAAAGACATCCTACGAGAAACCACTGGAAAAACCTCCTCCTCTCATCATTAGATACTCCTCAGATGCTCTCTACACTCAAATTCAATTAAACAAAAACTTTATTCATGCATTTGAAAGCAGAGCATAGTATTTTAGAATACAAAGACTGAAATCAAATTGTACAACTCCTTTCATAAAAAGCTGTAGAAGGGCATGTCCTACTGAGTATGTTTATGTGCTTCTTTGATCATATAAAATAACAAGATAAAATACAGAACAAATTGAAATTTGTTTGAAATCATTTATAACATTTAAATTGTTTTGTAAATTCAGAATGAAGACACAAACCAATTAATCTCAGCACACATTAAAATAACTTTAAAACAACAAACATTCAGTAATTCCATATTTTAATTCATGTTTTTTTTATTATCTGTAACTTTAAATCTGTTGCTATCAGAACCCTCAGAAACCTCACCAAGTGGCCTTCTATGGGGAAAGGCAGGGTTCATCCTTTGTTCTTGATTTTTTTGGAGTGTAGAATTCTTATAAAGGACTTCTAAAATTACTGAGAACATGAGCTTGGTATACTATAAAGCAAGTAACTGCAATGTCAAGTCATTGCTTTCCAGTCAGCCTTAATTCTGAAAATATTTATTAGCTTTCCAAGACAGAAAATCCCTGATTACCACTTTTTTTCACATGGCATGTCACAAATTGCCTTAATTCTGCTCCAATCTGTAGAGTAGTCAGGTAGAGGAAGGAAGGCAAAAAAAGGCATCCTCTCCTAAGCATTCCCAGTTAACTCAAAGAGCAACTATCTCACTGTGAAAAAAACCTGTTTCCTACCTGTAAAACAAACACCAACCCTGGTTTTTGTCTTTCAGTCATCAATATGATATGCATACACTCACTGAACTCCAAGGTGAAGTGAGGGCCATTTTTTAAAAATACGTAACACATATCTAGTAACTTTGATAAAGGAAATCCAGGCGTAATTTGTAGTATTGTTTCCCTGAGGCCTGATAGACAAAGGGTTAACCATTCCACAAATAATTTCTCAACAGCAGCTTAGAGTCAACACTCACAGCTTCTTCTGTCAACTAGACCCGCTCCTGAAAACTTCAGGCTTTCCTGCTAAAAAACTGCCAGTAAGGAAAACTTAAATAAAAAACAAGTCAGAAACAAATGTCTGATACAGCAAAGACATACTGCCTGAAGTATAGCAAGGAATATGTCCTTCAGCAAGTATGTGTCTCTCTCCCACAGCCAAATTTAAGTTGTATTTGGCTCTGTTTTCATTCCTGAATGATGAGGCACTAAGCCTTGTACTTCACAGCTGAAGTAGCATCACACTGCCTCTTCCATCTTTTTGTGGAAGTAACAATTCAGCTCCATTCTTCCAGTCACTTGCACCACTTTATGTACCCCTAATGAAATCCTGCTCTGAATTCCTTCTCTTTCATCAGGTAAGTTAGTAGTTAACACAAGAAAAATAATTTTGAATCCTGTATCCATGCAAGCCTATTTTACTTTAGTTCATAAGGATTTTTCTGCTTTTCTCTTTGATAAATTTAGAAGATATGTTTCCCTGTCAATCTTATGACCATTTTAATTCATACTAGATTTATATCTGTCACTCTCTTGCATATTTTTAGTTACTTGCTAAAGATCACTCAACTATGTCTAGTTTAAGTGTCAAACAAGTGAACATGACAGGAAGAAAATATCTATTCTAAGGACTTCAGAGACTGAAATCTTTCATTTGCAGGTAGGGTAACAGACGAGGAAGATTCACCTGACTCTTACTAGGTTTGTAGTATTGCAGGGTTTTTGAGATTCCCAAGCATTAGCCAGCAAAAAAACAAACCAAACCAAGACCCTGGCTTTTATTGCTTCCCCTAATTTCTGGAGCTTCCATGGAGAGTAATCTCCTCTAACAGGCTATAAAACATAAACATCACATATATAAAACTTAATTCCCCATAAAGCAAGTTGGGAGTCTGCTTCCTAACCAAAAGAAAGAAGCTTCTTATATGATGCAACAAGTAATAATTTTCAATTACTCTGCAAGTCCTCAGAAAAATTATTAACCCTAAAAAGTAAAACTAAGACTCTGACCTGGGAAAACTGTCCTTAAAAATAACCCAAATAAACAACAACAAAAAAATACCCAAACAAAACACAACAAAAAACCACCCCAAGGAACCTCTGCTCAATTCAAACATTTACACAATGAATTTCAGCAGCAGCCAGCTGTATGAGCAAGAAGCAAGAAGAAAGACTCAACTCACAAATCACCTACCCTTGTGTTTCTTAGAAAACAAAGTAAATTCACGTACCTCTGAAAAAAAAAAAATCACATCCTGCTGCTATGGCCCATGTCCTCACTTGAACACGTATATGACAGCACACAGGTTCATGACACATATACACTGACTATAGAGTCTATATATGTATACATGCTGCATACATTTTTTTGTGTTTATGTGTATATTTATAGTTTGTGTTTATATTTTATCAACTAAGACGGAAGCTCCTACCAACTGCATCAAGGTTGTAGGCTGGGTAGAAGCAGGAGGTCTTTCAGCTTCCTGCCACTGTGGAAGATCCTCTGCTCTGTGCTTCTGCTTTCTGAGAAATCCCAACATATGCACAGACTAAAAGTTTGACTTAATACACAAACTTAATAGTTTATGTGTAGCAAGACGAACCTCTCTAAGGGAACGGCGCTTCAAGGTCCAACCAGGTGTTCCAGCAGAGACTCAGGAGCAATGCTCTAAGCCTATGGCTCTCAGAGTTGACTAGCCCAGATCGGTGCTGTTGCTCCAAGAGCAACTGACCTCTCTGCTGGCTTGCTCAGGACTGAGCTGAGCCTGTGCTTCAAGCCTCACCTTTTATTGCCCCCCTGGTCCTGCTCATGCGCAGTGGGGGCCCACCCTAATTAGGCACAGGTGGGCTTGACACAAGCTCATGCCCACTACCTGGCAATTAGGGGCACCTGGTTGCCCTGTTACACTACATTTATGTAGGAAGATAAACTAAGCAAATACTAAGTGTGGATTGGTTAAAAAAAAAGGTAAGAATTCTGAGATAGCTGACTAGACTTAATATGTGGGCACCTTGATTATTCGCCTATTTGAAAGACATGATTTTTTGTTACTTCAGCAACAAAGCTTTCACAGCAGTTTTGTTTTTTACAAGATGAGAGCATGAGATTATTCGGTATAGTTGGCTACATTTTCCACAGTTTTCATGGAAGTCTAAGGTCCCTTCACAGTTCTGATCTTTGATTCATTCCTTGAAATGCTCTTTTAACACCAATCTTGAGTACATATTTGTTCATGTTCTCCAAAAAGATTTTGCAATTTTCATACAGCATCCTTCTACATGCTTTCACAGCTAACATATTTAGAAACTACCTCCTTTTTTAAATTTTTAAAAACTGCTTGGGTTTTCTATTGAGACATGTTTACCAGAATAACAGTGAAATATGGCTACATTAAAAGTATTCCAGGAATACCAGTATTTATTTGTTGAGAAAAATAAAAGCTTTTAACTGATTCAGAGAAATAAATCTCGACATAATTAATTAACATGAAAAAATACACTGCTTTTATTTTAAACCCTGTCTTCCTTTCTACTTTCTCTTTTTCTTTACCAGTCCACTGATGAAGAAATGAAATGAAATGCTGCATTTAATTTCAAATTGAACATGCACTTTTTAGAATTGAACGTGAGCTTTTTAGAATAGAGATGTGCACTTTTATATAATGTACAGAAAATCCATGCATATACACTAGAATTAAACCACTGGACCATTTAAATACTAGTAAGATTTGCAGAAACAGCAGGACAAATCCATGTTTTTACCTTTGTTTTACATCTTAAAAAGTGATACAGGCTGGTAGTTCTTTGAGTCTCCATTCCAAGCTGCATATTCTCACAAAAGCTGCATCATTATCGCTCTCATGTGCATGTACACAGAGAAATACGTCTTCACACCAGCCTCCTTTTCAATGGGATCCCAAGAGAATTCAGTATTCAGTATTAAACCCCCAAATTCTACATGGGTTTGATGAGAACAAGAAAGCAAATGGTGCTTCCCAAATTGTTCTTTCCTGGACGTAAAAGAAACTAAGATCACTTTTTTTTTTACAACACTACATCACTCGGCTGAAAGCAGCCATCTTTTTTCCCTCTGAGCTTTTGAAGTACTCAATAGGTCTTTCGATTTCCAGAAAACTCAAAAGCTACATTTACTCTGTTTAGTTTCCATTTTTTCCCCCCTGGCTTTTATTTCAAAACATCATTCTATTTTTTTTCCCTCAAGTCACTAAGCAAAACCAAATGCCAGCATACAGAAACTACTATTCACTCTGCTACAAGTTTATTTGCTTTTCTTTTTCACCACTGAGGAATGCGTTCAAACTTCATCTTTATTAGAAAAATACAAAACATGTTTCTCTATAGGCTTAATTAAAATTGTAAAGCTGCCTTCATGACATCCAGTTTAAAATAAAATCTTTACAGTGGTGTTAGCAATAGAATTATTTCCCTTGTTACATTGACATCTTAACATTTCAGTGATAGTTATTTTGATAGACAGATACTATCCAAGAAATGTTATTCTCGTTTGAATCAAACTGTTTTTTTCTGTCAGAAAGTAGAAAAAACCCAAACTCTTAAACTGCTTCTAGCTGCTCAGAACAGCCTAAGAGACTCATGTCATGTTTAACAGACACAAGTAAACTACAAGACCACTTTGGAAGAAATTGGCTGAGAAAGCTTGTGTTTCTCATGAATTCTGAAAATCACTGGTTTTCATCTTATGTAATAAAAAGACACATAAAATTATCTACTTGATTTCATGAAAATGGATTTCCTAAGGAAAAAAAAATTGCTTCTTGACTATTTTTGATCAAGACTCACTGTCAAATTTTCATTTAGAAGTTTATTTGCATTGCTGCATTTACTTCATTCAAAGTTAGGCTACAAAGTAAATGCAATTTCCTCTTCAAAAAGACTGGAAGATTTCACTTCTATTGCTTATATTCAGCACAACTGGGAGTGCCATGAGCTTTGGTTTCCCAAGAAGCCCATGATACCAAGGAACGACATCGACATCTTGTGCAGAGTACTCCTTCTCTAAAAAAAGTTCAAAATGTTAGAGAAGCAAGCTCATGAACAGTTTTTTTAAAAATGCTTCTGAAAACTATTTTGTGCATTTTATTATCCCTCAGGCTGCACCAAAACTGTCAACACAAGTGTGACAGGCTACCTTTACCGTTCTGCATCTGTCAGCTGTCACCTACCAGCTCTCGTTTCTCTGCCATACATTCTATTCTTAAATGTATAGAGACAATATAAATAATGCTCTGAAATAAATTTGAGACTCTGCTGCATAGCTTGTTTTTTTTGTGAATTTTTTTACCCTCAAAACACTCTTCTGAAGAAAAACAGCTTTACCAGTTCTTCCCTTCACCCATCCCAAACACTTTTTTTCCCTTGTAGCAACAGTAGGAGACTTCTCATCATGAATTCTTGAAAGGCAGCTCAGAAGCTGACTCCTATCCCATGACTACTGTTAATTTAAAAACAAAACTCACAAAAACTTCACTAAAACAGTGAAACTAAGTCATATTTAACATGAATAAGAAGCAAAATCTCAGACAAACTGATTTTGTTTTGAATAACAAAGGGATAGAAGAGATCTAAAGCCAGCAACAGACTGATATTTATGTCAATGAACATGTAGCAGGACATGACAGAGGCTTCTGCATTCACATTTTAAGTTATTCTGAGAAGCTGTTCACTGTATTATTACTAAGTAAGGCTGGCCAAGTAATAAAGGTGCTGGGGATCAGAAACTATTAGGCTCATTTTCTCTGTGCCCATGTGTACAACCGACAGGATTACAGGCATATAGAGGGTGATAAACAGGCTCCTCCACAACAGTGTTTTCACCTAGCTGACTTAAAAACTGCATCAGGAGGCACTCATAATTAGAAAGGAAAAGCTGGAGAGGTGTTCAATGCATATTTTGAGACACCAGCTCTTGAATTTATTCATGGAATGGTCCTGCACAGATATTTTTCAACAGCACAAAATCTCCAATGATGTTACAACCCAGCAGAGCAGCCAAACCTGAATGCAGATCCCACTCGCCTCTCCAACTCAGCATTCCTCTTGGGAGACAACTTTAGTGCAAACATATTTTAAGGTAATCAAAAGAACAGTGTTTTCACCCTTATGACTTGCCTTTAAGATATACACAGCCACCCACGGAGAAATGGAGGATTGTGTCTCAAGTGCAGCAAGAGTGCAGCAGGCTTGCTGTTGCTAGCATGAGGAAAATTCCATTTAGCAAGTTCCCTCTCTAAAAACTAATCTCCTCCTCCTTCCTGCACAGTGTAACCAAAATGCTGCGAAGTTTCTTTATCAGATCAAAGAACTGGACCCTCGCTTCTAATGAAATAATGTATATAAACTCATGTACTTCAGAAGTAAGCTTTTGTGCAGTGTTCTTCTGTGGGGTTTTGAGGGGTTTTTTTGTGTTGGTTGTTGGATTTTTGTTGTTTTTTTTTCCCCCCTACCTCTTTTCCAGTGACCAAATTGTGCAGAAGAATAAAGGTAACAGATGGTTGCTGGAGCCATGGCACAGAAAATGCAGTGGCTGACAGGATCCCTTTGTGGCTGCAGATAAAACCTTTACAGTTTAGGATAAGATTTCATTTTAAAAATTGACAGATGAAAAAAGCATCCACTAGAGAAGACTATGCAAAGATCTCCTCCCACAGAGATGATTTTATGTATTTAAAAGAATTTCTACATACACAAGAGGAAAAGCTTTACCTAAACAGAGGCTTTGCGATTTGGCTACCTGTAGCAAGCTCCGTTCTCAGCTAGGATGGTGAAACCACAGGAGAAATCAAACTCCTTCTCCTGAAAAAGCTATCTAACATAAAAACATCGTAAGGATCCTATGTGTGCCAATCTGAGTTCAGCCAGAGCTTTACAAGACATTTGGCAAACGCTCCAATACAGAAAAATGTCAAGACTTCACTATTAAAAGCTATTGGAAGGAATCACAGAAATATGCAGAAAATTCCAAAAGGCATAAAAAGAGTAACCTCTTACAGAAGCCAACGTCTTGCAGGGAAAAATATAAAACCCTATCCATTCAAGACCATAAATGTAGGCATGGTGATATGAACACCTATGTAATCACAGCATTGCATCATGGAACAAGAGAGGCCACTTCTATTTTTGAAACACTGGACTTGAATTACAATTGACTAAAGCAGTTCAAACATTGTGTATCTTCAGCTGAAGTAAACTTTATTAACAGAAAATTACCTGTTGTGAGTAGGCCCAGACACCCTGACTATAAGCAGGTAACTAACTGAGTGCTCATGTTTCAGAGACACACAGCTCCAAGTACTGAATCCGAAAGGGCACAGCAGTGATGCAATTCAGCCAACAGGGAAGTATCAACTCTACAGAAATACAAAACTCTGCATTTTCCTCCAGGTTCATCCACTTCCTGAAGCCCTAGCAAGAATCTCCTGGGCTTCACAGCTGTGGCTCCCTTGGCTCCTCCATGCAATGAAGTAGCAGCTTCAGCTGGTGCTCAGTGAGGCTGGTCCAACCTGTCACCACTCAGATCTGGTGATCCCTGGCTACACAAACAACATCCATCTGCCCTTAAATCTGCCAGTAACACAAGGGGCAGGGGATCAGCAAGTCTCCAGTAAGCACCATTTCCCCCCCCAGTCCATCCCATGGTCAAGTCCCCTTCAACGAGCATGCCAAGAGGCACTGTGGTTACGGGCTGTCCCCATGACACCTTGTGGCTAAGGTGAAATACTATGGCAATTTCCCACCTTGCTGCAGATGCTGTCCCACACAACATCATTGTCTCTAAATTGGAGACACATGGACTCCACAGATGGAGCACTGGGAGGATAAGGAACTGGATTGTTGCACTCTGAAAGAGCTGTGGTCAACAGCGCAGTGTCCAAGTGGATATCAGTGACGACTGACATTCCTCAGGGGTCTATATTTGGACCAATTCTGTTTCCAACACCTTTTTTGGTGACACTGATGGTGCCATTGCATGCACTCTCAGCAAGTTTGCAAATGACACCACACTGTGTGGTGCTGTCAACACGCTGGAGGGAAGGGAAACCATCCAGAGGGACCTTGACAGGCAGGCACATGAAAACCTCATGAAATTCAACAAGGCCAAGTACAAGATCCTGGACCTGGGTTGGGGTAATCCCACGCACACATACAGGCTGGGTAGGGAGTGGATTTTGAATATCCCTGAGGAGAAAGACCTGGGGGTATTGGTTGATGAGAAGAAGCTCACCATGAGCTGGCAATGTCTGCTTGCAGCCCAGAAACCCAACTGTATCCTGGGATGCATCAAAAGAAGCATGGCCAGCAGGTCAAGGGAGGTGATTCTGGCCCTCTGCTCTGCTCTGCTCTCATGAGACTCCACTTGGAGTACTATGTCCAGTTCTGGATACCCCGACACAAGGACATGGACCTGCTGGGGAAAATCCCAAGTTATTCAAGGCCTGACTGGATGGGACTTTGAGATACCTGGTCTAGTGGAAGATGTCTGTGCTCATGGCAGCAAGGTTGGAACTAGTTAATCTTTAGTGTGCCTTCTAAGTCACTACTATTCTATTAATAAAAGAAAAATCAGCTCTCCACTTTGATACGAAGCATATGAACCAAACATATCACATCCTGGGATGAAACAAAAGGATTATCAAGCTAACTTCAAATTATTTTTAAAGAATAAAAAACTAAATTCCAAGTAATTTGCTCTTTAAAAATGTGTAGCTTTTTCTCATTTCCTGAAGTAAATTACTTGTTTTATCTTGGGACAGCATTTGCACAACTCCTCATTCCACCACATGCCTTTTTCCTCAATATTTTTACCTTTGGTACATTCAGGAAACCAAGAGCTCGCACTCTGCCCTCCTTTAGGCTAAGAAAATCTTTTCATCTCTTTCCAGTCTCTCATCTCTATCCAGATCCCTCTACTTCATTGCATGGTTAAGGATAAACGTGGGCCTCAAATTATTAAACAGCAAATGATCCCACTGTTGCTGCAGTGGCTTACAAAACACCAAACAAACTCACAAAAACAAAACAAAACAATAAATAAAAAAAAAAGAAATATTTCTCAGGAAGTCAAGAGACTAGGAGTTTCCTTGGCAATTATGCCTGTAGGATTTCTATGGGATTAGTGGCAGCTTTTGCTTCCTAGGAAACCACTTGCTTAATGCTATAAACCGAGATGTGTGTGTGAACCTCACTTTTTCATTCAGCTCCTAGAGTAGGGCAGTGGAGTGGGGTAAGAAAGAAAGATCTCAGTGGTGAAGATCACCAGAGGAAGAGCAATGCACCAGAGAAAAAAAGGCAAGGGGCTGGACCTCCCATCAGGTTCTGATCTTGAATGAGCTGAGAGAGAGCAGTCTATTTCCATCCAACATGTTCTACATAGAGGTATGGATCTTCAATTCAGGCACTTAATTCATAAAAGCTATCATCAATTTTACCTAAACTACACTAGAAAAATTACTTCAATACACTCTTGGTGTTATTCTCTTACGGAACTTTCATGCACTCTCAATGATTCCTTTTGTGCAATGGCTACAAAATTAACTGGCTTTTATTTCCTGCTTATATAGTAGTTGTAAAACATCATGCTAAGATCCAGCTTTGGACACTAAGAACCTCTACACAGCAATTTATGTCTCAGTGTTGAGGATGATTTTTTCAGTTGCTTTTTTAAATGAGAAAATTTGAGACCATGTGTCCTGATTTCAGCAAGCTTATTCAAAATTTTCCCTATTCATCTTCTCCACCTAGCACATTTTTCTCCCCTCCCTCATTTCATGTTTCTTATGGAAGATCAAGATCATCCTTTGAACTTCAAAGCACCTTACAAATTTACTCTCCACATCCCTGTAAGCAGTAAGATCATTATTATCTATTTGGCTGATGAGGTGTCCAAGAGCTACTACTGAGAAGCTTACGTAGTTTATCTTGCCAGAAGAGTGTAATAGCTTACATTAGCCCAGTAAAGCCTAAAACTATGGTTCTTTTCCATGTTTTTAATGTCTGCTTAGAAAACAGAGTATCTTTTGGCTCTTGCAGTCTGTCATCACAGAAAAGCACCACGGAGATTTTGCATCTGTCAAAGTTTGCAAATGAGCCACAGGGTACTGAGAAAGATGTGTGGCAAACAAAGGCAAAAACTGCATTGAGCCATATATTCACCATTAGAAGCTCCATTCTGCTGTTCAAGAAACTGAAATAAGATATATACAGTATAAGGATGAGGAATACTGTCCACACAATTTTTCCTGGATAAATGAAAACATTAAAACATGGAACAGATGAAGAAAGAAATGGTAGAAAGGGCTTGGTTGCTGTTCTTCAAGCGGTAGACCTGCATTATTGGGTGGGAGGAATTTATCCAAAAAGCAGACATCTCCCTCCAGTTTTGAGTTGTGCACTTATCCCCTCCCACTGTCCTGCACACTCTGCGACACTGACAAACAGGTAAGTACTCTTTCACTTCTCTCTCTCCAGCATAAAGTGGAGGGAGAGGTTTTTAAGAACTAAACTTTCAGATCAAAACAAGAGGCAACATCTCTCCCAAAATTATACCTGTATACTGTATACACAACCTATCAAATACAACAGCTACATACAACATGTTTTATGCTACTGATGGTTTAGGAACTGTAAGCATTTCTGGACAGACTCATTTTTCAAACTACACTGACCAGCCCTGTCTGTGCTACTGTGATATACTGAAATTGTGATGTTCTGTGATTATAGTTGGACAGGTTTGTTAATGATAGGATCAGATTTCTTTAAAGATAGGATGGCAACAAAATGGAGTAGTCATCTGCACTGTCAATAAAATGGTATTAGTCACAGAGAAGAGAAAGTGGATACTAGTGTTCCATGAGCTAAAAGCACAGACATTTTAGTGCTGTAGTGCACACTTCAGTTTTGGAGGGTTTTGTTGTTTTTTGTTCGCATTGGTTTTTATTTCCCCAAGCATTTGTTCCAGAGAAAGGGGGTTGCTAAAACAACAGGGCAAATTCTGGACAGAAAAAATATGCAAATATAGGTGGATGCTTTTGTGAGTACTGAACTGCATTTGCTGCACTGTGAAATGACTTCATTTATGTCCAGTGCCTCCCCAGACAGCTATAAGTCATCTTGATGTAGACAGCGGGAAGAAAGGAACTGTTGGCACATAAAGCAAATTCACAGAAGTAATTTTTCCTAGTTCTAGGTACCACTCCTCTACTTCACCAGAAGTTGATGCTTCAGTGGACCAGCTAACTCCTTGGGTTTTTTTGCCTTACTCAAGCCAAAACTAAACATTCTCTAGGCAAATCTTTTTCAGACAGGGATTCAGCTAAATCAGTCTTCTGAAATCCCAAATTAAGACTGCAAGATAGTCTATGGATTCCCATCTCACCTATTGTAAGAAAGGAGGCTTCACCCTTGGCTACCTACAGCTTGAGGGGGAGACAGATTATACTGTTTATTTTATTATACCTGCTATATTTTCTTAAAGCTGTTTTGTGCAGTAAGCAAAATTTCATGACTTCTACGTAGAAAGAATCTGTATGAGGAACTGCAGTTTGCACCAGACTACCTATTCTTGAATTGGTTGTATTTTTATGCAGTTCAGGCTTTTCAGTTTTATTTTCTTTTAGCATCAGTTTTTCATTCTCAGAGGAGTATACATTAAAGCCTGAGAGACTATACAATTTTTACACAGGGATGATAAACCAGGTAGTTCATGCTGAATGAAAGATATACTTAAACACAGAGCTACAAAATGAAAACGCTCAAACACCATCTGCTTGGTTCTACCAATGCAAGGGGTGCATGGCCCATGTATATTTGATACAAAATATTTTTAGCAGGAGGTAGGAAGTTGAACCATTTACTTCTGGAAGTAAGCCTAGATTGCTATTTACATGCTCAGATGCACAAGCAGAACGATTCTCATGGCTTCTCCACCACCACCATTTGGGGAGAATCACCTACCCCTTTACTTAATTGTTAAATTCAGGTAAGGGTAAGAGGGACCCTTGAAATCTATTGAGTGAAAAGAAGAGCTGCCTAGCTCACATTCTGTCATATAAAAATGTGGAGGCACATCTTGCAAGCACTGTTCTGTGCCATCCAGACCAGGAATATGAACTTCAGTCTTCCAGCTCTTGAGTGAGAGAGTTATGGCAGAGAACCAGCACCAACAGCTTTCTGGGTTGTGAAAATCCAATCCCACATCTCATAACTGAGCACAGCAGTGCTGCACAGCGTTGCCACCAGCTGTAGCAAGGCCTGCTACCCCACCAGAAGTTTCTTTCTGAAGGTGACAACCCTTCCCAAAAATCTACCAGACATGTTGCCTCCGAGATGTCCAGCCTCCCACAAATGCAGGTTTAGACTCTTCTTTTCTCACAGCCTTACACTGTTTAAGTTCCTGGCTACTAATCAGATTTACAGTCAACTAACACTATTAGCACTGAGACAATCCTTGGAACAAAGTGAGATTAAATATATGGTGAAGACTCTTGGAAAACATTTACCTTTTAACAGGCCACGTTCCAAACACTGTGTGCTCATCTCATAAGCAGTTTTACTGAAGCACAGAAAATTAACTGGAGTTTGTATTATTTCTATCACTTTTCCTCCAAGAAAAGAAAGCTCTGTAAAGCTTGAATTTTGAAAGAAAAATTATTTTTAAATAATTTTTTAAAATTATTTTTAAATCACGAGTTTGTAAATTTAAGATTGCACACAATATGTTATGACCTTATTTATTTCCTTCCACGAGTGGACAGAAAGAAATTCAAATGTTTACAAGTCAGATACATAGCACCATCATCTTCTGCTTAGGAGAAAATTAAGATCAGCAGAGGTAATGAAATGGAAAGTTGACACAGAAAGAGAACAGAGAAGAAAAGTCTCAAGGTATTACAACTATATCATCCAATACATGGAAAGACCTGTTTCTGTGTTGACCTATACTCAGTTCCAAAGGTGAGAAGCAGTACAACATAGCTGGTTTTTTAAATTTTGCTTTCATTTAAAGTTGCAACATGACTCTGATGTTAGTGGTTTGAATGGTAGTGTGGGGTTGTGTTGCATTTTTCTTTTTTCTAAATGAAAGCTCAATCATTACTGCAGTCTGCTTTATAATGAAGAATGAACATAGTTTCATTCACTAAATTATCTCATTCCTTCTGAATAAACAGTTCTAGAAGTTCTGAAACACATCTCTTGAGAAAGCAAATGCCATAAAGGAAAACTGTTTAAGGGTAGAGCAATATAATTCAATGCAATATGAAAATGGCCATTTGAACTCTGAAATGCATTTTGATACCCTTAGTGGAATGTACTCCACAAAATTCTTGCTGTTGACTCAGCTTTTTTACAGCTGTTTTGGAGAACATGATGTGTGTTGCCAGGTATGCAAATAAGAACAGGTAAGAGAAGTCACAAAGCAATGGAGGAACATGTTGACTCAACCCATCAAATGAGACACAATGAGCTCATGAAGAAGCAAAACCACTCTTACTGCAAAACTTCAGTGGTTTGTATTCAACTGAAAGATGTGGAAATTCTGTACTTTTCATCTGTTATGCAGCAAGTGTGATTTACCAGCAGTGGTACACGTATTTTGTTTCCTAGTAAGTAGAAAACTCAAAAACTAAGTAATTACCAATCATCTATCAGGTTGGTAATTTGGAGTAAAAGTCAGAAGGCACACACCCTGACAGCTGGATTCCAGCATTTCTATTTTTCAGGCTCTTCAGTTCCCCTAAAGCCTCGGAATCACGGCATCACACAGAATCATTCTGGTTGGATAAGACTTTTAAGATTATCAAATCCAACCGTAACCTAACTCTACCAACCATTACCCTAATTCTATGAAGTTCAGTACCTGAACCATATTCCTAAGCACCACACCTGTACATCTTTTAAAAACCTCCAGGGATTGGTTATTCAGCCATCTCCCTGGGGAGCCCATTTCAGTGTTGAGAACAAACTTTAGAAAATTAGTTGGTGCTAAGAAACACATTAATCTTTCTTAGGTGAAACTAGGCTGGAAAAATATCCCATGAACATACATTTCTAATACTTCAACATACTCATTATTTTTCTCATTCACAGTTCAGTAGTAACCAAAAGCAAAACAGTAATTAGAAAATAAATACTGGTTTGTTTCCCCTTCCTAGGACACTTTTTCATGTAAAAGATTACTGCATGAAACAGTCTCTATCACAGCTCTGCTGCATACTTCTCTTCCTTTTTTTGACATGAAGTAAACATAATTTACAGATTCTTCAGAGCATTCTTTTATCTTTGATATTGAACGTACTCATTTTCCACGGGCAAAATTTAAGTTTCATTTCTGACAGTTGATAAGGAGCTTATTTCCTTTTTAAATAACAAAGCCTCAGACTTTCCGCCAGTACAGATGCACAGAGTTTACACTACCTGCTGTATGAGCTTGTATCAGCTAACAGTCTACCTGCATGAATTAAAAATTATCTCCTACCACAACCTTGATAATAAAAACCTTGATGGCTTTTAAAACTAGTTTTTGTCCAAAACTTTAACTTAATGAACATTACAGTGCATTTTATGGCAATTGGATGATGCAGAACAGATGTTGAGCTAAAATTTAATTTGCCAAATGTCAGCTCAGAACCGGTATGTAAAACTGGAGTATAAGTAAATCAAACTACATGGTGAAAACAATGGAAGAATTTGTCCCATACATCAGTGCCTGCCAAGCATTTTTCTGGGACTTCAGATGGAAATTCCTCCTGAATGGAAGATTCCAGAAAATAATGTTTAGTTTTAGAAATTCAGATTGGTCATTAGGAGGAGTACATTCTCTTCTGGGTATCTGTTACTCCTCTTGACCTGATTAATATGAAGAAAACTCCAACCAGAAGCCTGTAATTAGCATGCTTTTGTCTTGCAGTTTTTCCTCTCCCAGCGAGGCTTTGTTTAGACCCCTGGCTGGACAGGTAGGCTCAGTGCCTGAAAACCATGCCTGCCATTCCTCTCCACGTCAGTCACAAAATGCCCCAGTCAATCTGTCAACCAAAGTTAGCAATCAGTCCTTAAGGAAACTCAAGACACAGCAGCTGACAAAGTCCATCCACTGACCAAGATGTTTTTTTGTTTGGCTGTGGGTTTTTGTTGTTGTTGGTTTTCTATGTAATGTATAAAGCATGATCCTTTGGGGAATACAGTGCAACTTAGCACAGACACTGAAAGTCTGTCTTGTAGGTCATGCTCTCCTTCTCCTAATGAAAGCCAGTATTTCTAATTGTGCTTCCCATGTGCTGCCCTAAATTATTTCTGTCCTTCCATAATATTTTTCGAAGCATATAGAAAGTCTTCTGGTCCCTCCTTTCCACACTCATCATTTATTCACATTTTCATACTCTCTCCATAGATAAAAGCTTATGTCTCCTGATTGCTTTTGTTGCTTTTTATCAAACTTTCAATTTTACATTGTCTTTCCAACATCTGAATGATTGGCAACTGTTGTAGGCCACAGAGAGTTTCACAAGTCAGTCTGCCCGGGTGGACTACAGATTCTAGGGACTAAGGCATAACATAATGAGGACTGCTGTTGACATTTCTTTGTAAGAATTATTTCAAGCAACAAGGGCATCAGAGTGATGCAAAGCTCTTTTTCCAAAAAATACTGTGCAAAATCCCAATCCATCTAACCATAATTAGCAAAAATATTTCATGATCCCTTCTGAGGAGTTTATACATGAAAAGAGTTTATAATGTGAAATTCAGTTTATACATCGATGTCTCTTTACTCCTATTTTACCTACAGAACTCAATACTCATGAATTCACAAATGGTATCAGAAGATGAGAAAGAACCAAAAAGTAGGCAAACAAAAAATGTGCAAGGCAGCCTCTACTTTTACAAGCACATAACCTATACATAATTGACTAAAAGTTGGGAGGTGTTATCAAAGCAACTAAATAGTTGCTCTTTTTAAAAAGATATTATGTCTTAAGATTTGTGGGCATACTGTAAATATGTCTTTACTGCCTTCAGGGAATAGTGCCTTCAACATAATCGTGCATCTCTTAAGAAAATATCATATGGATTACGGTAATTTCTCCTCTGGTTTAGTACACTCCTAATATAATTTTCTGTAAGTGTGAAAATGAGACAGCTACATAGCAAAGCTGGTTTTCCTCCATAGGCTTTTGAATTCTAGAATACAAATATATAAAAATAACAAGGTTTCAGAAAAATACTCTCCCTCAGGTTACCAATGTTTTCTCTGGGGCAGGGGGAAGAAGAGGAAGAATTCACATTGTATTTTTTAAAATTTCTAGAGGAATACCAAAAGCTAAAATAAATAAATAAATAAATTCAGAAGTTTTCTCAACAAGCAAAATCTCACAATGACAGAATGTAGTGATGTTTCTGATGGACCATTAAATTTAGCTGCTGTTGTATTTCTGACTGGAGAGACAGAAGGAACTGCTATAACGCTACATATGTAGCTAGACCAGGTTGTGATTATCTGTTTTTTAATGCAGGCAAAGAATTATTTTTAAATTGTTGCTTAAGTATCTCCAGCATTTTTTGTTGGGGGGAAGATGTTTGGTCTCTGCCCATACTCTACTACACAGCAAAAATAAATAAATAAATCGCACCATCTACCACAGAAAAACCTTGTATAAATTAACAACTTCAAGTTTAAACTTACATTACCAAAAAAGACTGGTTTCTTTTCCATCAGAAAACTGAACAAAACCATCAACTGCACTGATGATTTCAGTTAGCATTTCCATTTCTGCTATCATGGAATACAAACCATATGCCAGAAATCTCACTTTCTCTAATCCATCTGTGCCTGGGGTATGTATGGCTATAAAGTTCCCTCCTCGTACCTTCCATAGGTATATCAAGCTGGTCACGCCTCACAGCAACATTAAAAGTTGTGCTATATATTTCAAACCCATGCACAGTAACAACCATTTTTGCAAAGCTGTATTACACATATTTTGCTACCAGGTGCTGGCATTGGAAGTCTGCACAACACACAGGGTGAAGTTTATGTCAGATTATGGTTTGCTTCCACATTGCACCGTTTCACTGTCCGATACCAGGGTATCCTTGTGTCCTTTTCTGCAGCTTCAACAAGTATCGGCTGCAGACAAACCAACAGCTGTGACAACTTCTGCCCAAGAAGCAATTAGAAAATTCAATCCACAATGGTTATAAATCAAAACAGTTATACCACTCCTCCCATTTTCAGAGAAAATTCCTTTTCCTAAGCTTTTGAGGGATGGCACTACTAAAGACACATATTCAAGACCACACCCCTATCACTTCGTTTTACAGAAGAGCTCATGAGAGCCTTCCAAGGTAAAGCTGCAGGTCAAAGCTGTTATGCAGACAGAATCATTGAAGTCAAATCAAGGTGTTTTTTCTGTTGTTGTTTGTTTTGTTGTTTTTTTTTTTAATATCAAAGAGCAGAAACATACAAAAGCAAACCACAATTACAAACCTCCGCACGAGCAAGAAAGAGTAGACAATGAAGGTTTCACCCACCTGGGATCTTTCTGAATGCTATCAATGGAAGGTGACCTAGCCAAGGTCCCTTCAGGTGGGATGGCTGGCCCAGATTTGCTGTATGGTGATTCAACAGAAGGACAATACTGCAGCTGTCGGTAGGGATCTGCGTAATTGGAGGCGGGGCCGGCCGCATAGCTGGCCCTCTGGAAGGTCGCGGTTGCGTTCTGTGTGCCGTGTTGACTGCCTGTGCGCTGTAAGGGTACGGAGTCGACACCAGGGGAAGATGGGGCTACGACAGGAAAGTAGGGACAAAGTAAAAAATTGAGGACCTGTTCACAGAAATGGTTAACCAGGTCTAGGCAGAGGGGAAAAAAAAAATAAAAACAAACAAGAAACGAAACAACACACGTATAAAACAAGGGTTCAAAAAGAATGAGGAAAACAAAAACAAACAGCATCGTCATTTTCAAAACCACTGGAGTAAATAACCATCAAATGAATGTCTAAATAACATGCCACTTCTGGACTAGAAGACCTTTACACCAGTTAAAGACTTTCACTTGGGATTTTAACTGCACTAACTTGAGACCAAAATGCAGAAGCAGCAAGGGACTGGTCAAACTAAGAGTCACAACCAACACTGAGTGAGGCTCTTCTAGTTCTTACAGGGGTGAAAGGCAGTCAGATCCACCAGAAGGGTGAAACCAGGCTCAAGACCCCAAATTGGGATGGGTGGCTCTATGGTGGAAGAAATAGGCAGTCATGGCCACCCCAAATTTATAGTCCATAAAGCAGGTAAAACCAGACACCTGGTGCTGACAGTTGCTGAGTACGCTTCATTAACCAGTCTTCTGCGCATTTCACCTTAAGTAAGACTTTGGGGACTTGTACTGCTGAGCTTGAAAAAAGAGCTAAGCACAGGGTGATCACATAGATGCCTTAATGCATGCCAGCAATGGCTGTGTTCACATACCACAGCTCAAGATTAATGAATTACAAGTTTTGAGTGGCTTAACCAATAGATTTAAACTGACTTAATGCTTTTGCAACTCAAAAATCTTACTCATCTCTCTTGTAGCTCATTATATTCTGTTACCACCGGCACCATGAACTGGAGATCCAGTCTGTCTTATGATTCTTACTAACCATGCAATATTTTTCAACCCAAGACCAGTTAATAGAAAACAGATTCTCACTGTAAGGGCCATAGGACCAATATCCACGTGATCTTTTGCCTGGAAACAAATACACATTAAAGGTTGGATCTGCTCAGAAGGAAATTCAGACTGTTTGAAGTGGCATGTGTAATCTTGGTGGCTCTCATTTCCCCCCTTCCCAAAACAAGAGGACTTTAACCAACAGGAGTGCACCCAGGTGCAGGACTATTTTCAGCTGGGTCAAATTCTTATGACAAAACTGTGGGCAAAACAACATATTTAAGACACGGATTTTTATAATAGAGTTCCTAATAATTTCTTATTAACATGCACAATTACATTTTGAGAAAATGAGTATTTTCAATATATTGTAGATCCATGAAAATGACTTCTAGCATTTTATCTTAAAATGACAGAAAGCAAAACGCAGTGAGCTCTGAATGCAAGTAAAGCAGTTTTGTCTGACAGAGTACCTGTCAAAGTTACACTACCTGAATATTTTAAATTTGTATCAATTCTTGGCCCTTTATTTCTTTTGGTTCTGAAGTACATAATTTTACAGTAAGAAGTGTTACCTTATAACTTTGTTAGAAACCTAGATAAGTGAAAACACCGATTAATCTATTGCCCCATCAGTCAGAGTATTAAGGTTAACTTGGATGGGGCTCTGAGCAACCTGAGGTGGTGGGAGGTGTCCATACCCACAGCAGGAGATGGGACTACATAATCTTTAAAAGTCTCTTCCAATTCAAACCAGTGTATGATTTGATGATTAAGTCACACACTTGTATACTTACATATATAGCAACATTTTAAAAGTATTCCTTTTGCTTAAATGCTTACGAAATACGTATTAAGACACAATCAGACCTTTTCATAAAATTGCATCAGTTAAAATGTCTAACCAGTATCAGCATACAGAAACATCCCATGCAAAAATCATGCTAAATTCAGTGTTAGGAAGACACAAGGAAAACACAACATTTTAAAACACACACAGTTCAAAATCAAATTTTGGTGCCTTGTGAAAAAAAGAGTAAAAAACCAAGTTAGAATACTGAAAATATTTTCAAGTGAAAATGCAGAGACGTAATTGTATCCTAACACAGCACACTCTTACACACTATTAACAGACTGCTGGCTTTTGACATACATATGGGGAATTGCAAAAAACCCTAATAATGCTAAGGTTCTGCTGAAAACAACGTCATTGTAATGTGGACTGTTTTGCAATATATTTTGTTGGATTTCCTTTCCTCTCTTTTGCAAGACAGCTCAATAGAAATAGTGTTTGTTTTTAAATTCTTTGAAAACTTTTATTTCTATTTTCTCCTTTGCCTTGTTATCAAAATAGGTATATGAACTGAAACTAGCTGTCACCCTAACACCTACACATTTTTGAGTCACTCTGATTCATTTCGCAAATTATCTTCTAGCAGACTGCTACTTCCTTTTGAATTTTATCACAATGAACAAAGAAGTGTCATAGTCTGAATATGAGAATGAGACAAATCTGTGACTTAATTGAGCATTCACAAATAAGCTTGTTTGGCCAGTGAGTAGATCAATTAAAAGAAAAAACAAAAACCAAAACCAAACAGCTAATAGTTCAGAATAACTTCTACACCACCTTGACTACAGCCACCTTCATGGACTGTAAAAAGTTTAAGCTTTAGCCAACAGTTTTACACAAATTATTTCACCTAAAACTGAAGCAAAGTCATCACTTATCAATACAATATACCTGCTTAAACAAATCCTTTTGGCACACTGACTTAAGTGTGACTCTTCAGGTTATGGCAAACTTTCAGTCTACTGAGATTTTGCTTTCATTTAGCTAAACAGCAAACCCACAGTGACTGTGTCTATCAAAATAATAACTTGCCTCAGCCAGAGACACAAAATCTTCTGCAAACACGGGGGGCACCCAGAAGGCAAATACTTAGAGGGACCAAAAAGTGTTCATGCGCCAACTATGCTTGCAGATGGTCATGCAATCTTTTGAAGTGCTTTCAAAACTGCAAATGTTTGCCTTTTCCCTCTAGCTTTTCTCATTTGACATATCTCCTCCCAAATCCAAGCCAGCGACATGTAGACTAGAATCAGCTTGGTGTAGGTGAGACACAACACTATAACAAAGATTAGGGGTTTGCCTCAGCAAGGGAAGAGTGAGGCAGGAAGAAGCGGTGACAGAAGTGCTGTTTCTGGAGAAATGGGCTGCTTTCCTGTCTCCCAGCACCAGCCACCAGCCCAGTCTACCTGGGATCTGGCTTAGCTGAAGCAGGATTGTGGCTAAGTGATGTTACTGTCCTGGGCCTATGGCAGCCCCTATCCTGCCCACGCATAAAGGTAAAACAGAAGTCATGACCACACTGAAAAAACCAGGGCTAGTTTGGTGGTCACTTTGACATCTTGTTAATTTAAAGAGAAGCTTGGAGATAGGTGTCCACAAAACTAGGCCTGCTTCTAGCCTTCAACAGTCAAAAAACTGACAAAGAGATCAAGATTAAAATAAAGCAAAAGGCTTTGAAAATCTTTTTTTTCTTCTGCATCTTGCTCTACCTAAAATATGATCCACAAAAGTACAATTTTTAATAGCGACTGCTGCCCCTACTTCTTAAAATCTTACGTGGACATCCAGCGGTTGACGTCAAATAGGTAAAGTCTCACAACTTTTGCTCTGCTCCCTTTGACCTGCCCAGCCTATCTGTGGCTCCTTCCCACTCCAGCCCACTGACCTTGCAAAACATGGGCAGAGGGCAGCAGGCATCTGGATGCCCTTTCCAAGCATCTCACTGCATAGCACCTGAGATGGGCTCATTTAGGCTGCATCCTGCAGCACCGAGGCTGGATCCCACCAACAGCAGCCCTCCCTCTCTGCTGCAGCTAGCAGGTGCTGGATATAGCAAATAACATGCTCAGTGGGAGGCTGATAAATCTCTATACATTCACAAAAATTTGAAGCTCAATATAAGACCCATGCCTGCGGTGAAGAATTTTAATTTCAGGTTGAGAAAGGGGTTTTACTGAGAATTTCCAAGAGTGCAAATCAAACTGTAGTCTCAGTAAAGAGATACCAGTTTGTCCCATAAAGACTTCTTTCAAGATCTTGTTTTAAGTCGGCATATCGTTTATACCTTAAAAACAGCCTGTCATCTTAACCCTTCAATTCTACAGCACCAAAATCATACTGCCAGAAAACTGAGCCTCTAGGGTACCACACAAACATGTATTGTGTTCTCATAAATTTTTGCCAAAGGGAACAAAAAACCCCTGTTAACTGTTGGTCTAAAGATCTGATATGCACTCTGATCATGGCTCTCTTGATTGCAGAAATGGTACATAGAAAAGCCAGCCTTTATAATTTTCTGCAAATTTTCCATAATATCAACAAATTTACAGCCACTTTGTTGAAAACCTAAGTCTACCTATAAATGTGTTCACATGTCTGCAATGAGATATTCAATTCACTTACAGATTTTGTAAGATGTTTTCAAATCCATGACATGTCTAGAAAAAAACTAAGAAAATCCAAAAAGCAAGAGGTCATTGTTTTAGACAGAGATACTGCTGCACCACACCTAAGTATCTTAGGGAGACCAAATTCATGTAATAACTGCTATAAAGCTCAGACTTTCTAAAAGTCAGGGGGCATTTTGCCCAGATAACATATGTAGGATAAGACCTTCAGAAAGGATGAGCTGAATTACACTTATCTTGTTACACCTTCTTGCTGAAAATTAGTTGGCTGATGCTGCTGTTTGGCTTGTGAATATTACCTTGTAAAATTCTCCTCTTATTCTATATTAGACATTAAGTTCCTGTGTAACCTTTTCTTTGTGTCTTTCACACAGATTTCACAATTCTTAGGGTTTTATCTTTTTCCACTGATTTGCACCTACAGTTGATTCTTACTCTCATGTGAAAGTTGAAAATTGGATTCCAGTAAGATGCCCCTTCAGTGAAAGGTATGTCCATCATCTCTCCATGAGTTCATAAACAAGAAAAATGCAGTGCCTTCTGTTGGTAGCAAATACAGAGTCAGATTTAACAGATACTTTTCCCATCTAAATACACCATAAAAGTAACAGTGCACTCTCTGTCAATTGGAAAAGAAAATCTAGTTTGGGGGATACAAACACTTTTTATCTCTAAACATTAAGTAAGTGTTTTTGAGCATTAACAGCATTTTTTTTTCCAGTAGAAGTTTAACAAAATAGATTATAATCAGATTAGGAGCAAAACAGGAATCCAAAGTAACAAGCACAAGTAAAGTTCAACACAGTTTAAGGTGTGTGATAACACACATAGCTTAATATTTTTCTTAGCAGTTACTTTTAGCAGCATGTTTATACACTAAGTTTCAGATTTCAGGGAAATATATGATAGGATGAACATGAAAATATTTACTGAAAGAGTGAAAAAACCCACTCCATTGTTGGTATTAGCAGCTACCTCTAAGGTAGTTAAGATTTTAACAAGGCATTTAATATCCTCTGTTCAAAATACACATGCACAAGGAATTTTGTACTTTGAACATGAAAAAAAAATCAAACAAAACATTAAAGAATTAAGGATAGAATTTAAGAATTGCAGGATCTCACACAAATATCAATATCATGAAAGTCTCATATAGTTTGGGAACTTTGCTACATAGCTACTTGTAATCAAAACAGGAAAAACACAGTCAAAACTATTGCAATTTTCTACTCCTCTTTTTCATTTTCTTCTTCCTCACTCCTCTGAACTCCTTATTTTGTCCTATTTAGTTGCTCATCCTGCAATCAAGACAAAACTCATTTTTCCAAGTCATCAGCCAGAGAGAAATAAATAAAGTCTGTAAAGAAATCTTCCCTTGCATCCTCACTCAGACTCGTGTCCATCTATCCAGCCTTTACTCTCAATGTATCAACCTTTTAGGGTACCCAGGACTGCAGTGCACTTCACAAAGTGTCTGTCATCTCCGTATCCTCCCCCGCTCTCAGGGACTTCCAGTTATGTTTCAAAGCTAACCTTGCTCCTCCAGTTCTTTTCTCCTTGCTCCAGCTTTCCCCACATACTCATATTTTGTTGCTCTCAGGGGAGATACAACCTCCTTCCCTCCAGTCAGCTACACCATGCTCAGCTCACCATCCTCAACAGGCAGGCACAGCAAACAGCCAGTTTCTCTGCTGTGCCATATATGTCTTTTTAAGGAAACCTAACATGCTGTACAGGGGAAATGCAAGCAAATAAAAGAAATAGACACCAAACAGTATGATACTTAGCAAAAAAAAGGTCTTTTTCCACCCACAAACTTGTTAGTCATAATTTCCTTAGGATACTGGCTATACCTGGCTGGCACACCTACTTGTAATTAGGATATCTACATGCTGTTGCACACGTATTCAGTAATATTTTTTTATCGTCCGATATTTCCATGACATATTATGCAGGAAGCATTTTTATCAAAGCAACATCCACATCTCTTCCAGATGGCACCACAGAACATTTACACTGTCCACACATCCCCATCCCTTTTCAGAACCAGAGGTAGCTGTTAGCCACTATGCTCTTACTTCTATGGGAGACACCAAGTGCATCTCTGACCTCATTAATAGGTTCATTCCCACTGCTGACATCTGAGAGTACTAAGCCTAATGAAGATCATAAACATACTCAAAGGGACTGTACACTCCACTGATGAATTCTTAACCATTTGCTGTCTGATTCTTTCAACAATCTCAGAATCACCTCCTGACCACCTGTTTTATCTACAGGCCACGGTGTGGAGGGAGAACATCTCCTTACTTCACAGAAACCAAGGAAACATCACTCATGTTCTGCATATTGTCAGGTTTAATAAAACCTCCTCAAATGCAGAAACTGACAGTCTTTTCAAAGACTGAAGAACTAAAATTGCTACGGCACTGATGTATTCTTTCATTGTCATTTTCTGAGAGGATTCTTTAGATCTGACACTTATTGTTACAATAGGGCTGAACATTCCTTTTCTTAGAAACTGACGTTTTTCCATAATGCAGAAAGAACTGGTGAAAGAAAATGATGCTTCCTTGGTTTCTGAGCTGTTCCTCTGTTTAACAGCTAACATATTGTCACTTAGAGGGCTCCTTTTGTCTATATTTTTCCACTTCGGTTTGCATCTTCCCACATGGCCTGTGTCTAAGTTTCCTTTTCATGTTTGTTTTTTGTTTTAAACAAATACCTTTTTTTTCCTTTTATTGAACAGTTCCATTAGGGGAAGACTTACACCTACCACTGCCTAACCCTTAGCATATGGAATAATTATTCTGGTCATCAATTCAGATCTGGCATTTTTTTATGAGTAATACTTTGATTTATGGGTTCAAGCAGGTGATTAGGTGGTATCAAGCTGGAATCACCTAGATCTATTATGTTTAGCAATGGAAGCAAATAAATATTTCATAGATAAAATCACCTATAAGGATCTTTGAACTTCTAAAGCAAACTTTAGTGAAGAAATAAGTAGATGGGTAATTCAGGAAGAAGCCCTGGTGAGGACACAGTTTGTATTTAGAAACTATTTAGAAATTTTTGTTTCAGTGAAATATACCTGGTGAGTGAGATGAGTGAGTTCTGACCAAAGTTTATTTGCAGCTGTGCTTGATGAGACCTCAGTGAAACCTGAAGCCAATTCTGAACACAGCCTCTTCCACAGCCAGGTCTATTACCAGGCTTCATTGCTATGCCCTGCCTTGCAACCCCACAACCTTCTCAAGGTTTGCAGCCTTCCTTCCCTCCAATCACCCTTTACCATCTTGTTCCAGAGTTAGGGGGTGTCCATCATGGTAATACAGCCTGTACTTCAAAAGCATGTTTACCTAAAGCATCATTTTGAAAACTGTGGTCTATTGGGACCAAGGTTTTATGCAGATTTTAGGATTCCCCAAGTAATTACAAATTTTCAATTACTTCAGATTCCTAACTCTCCAACTCTGGCAGGAGCAACCTCCTTTCTTCTTTATAAGCAAAAATGGCAGAAGCCATGTTTTTCAAGTTTTCAATATTAAAAAAATATAATACTACTCTACCTCCAGGAACTGACTGCATTTCAAGTCAGATTTAAATCTCTACCAATATATGCAACTTCTATTTTCTGACTCAGTTTCTAGCATGTTTCAGTGATGCTGCTGACATAAAAAAAAAAAGTGGCACGTCCAGATAATGTCATAATCAAATGCCAACACTGGCAGCTAATGGTGGTATGCCAACATCTTTTTTTCAGATTATCTCTTGTCTCGTGGAGTTGCAGGCCCCGACTTGGGGAGAACCTGCAGTTCGTCACATGAGCATTTAAACAGAGAAAGTAACAACTGCCAAAGCCCGAAAGAACAAGTGGCCTTTCAGAATCTGAGATACTAGAATTCATCATGCCTATTTCCTCACTGGAGATTAAGTTCAACCCTGAGCAATGGCACAACACAAGGCACACATCACTTTCACGTGCATGGGACATAATGACCCCAACCCTTATAGATCCCTCTCACAGCAAAACCACACAGACCATACTACTGCTCACACATTAGCCTACTGACACTGAATTTGTTTTCATTCCAAATTCACCTTCTCTTGAAATCCCCCTGCAAAAAACCCTTCCTGTCCAGCTGGCCAAGATAAAACAGAACACATGGACAACAGTCGCAGATATTATTAAATGATGTATAAATATTATGAGATGAAAACAGATTAACAGCCTGCAGTGCATTACACTACAGCCACCAAGCACATGGATGTCTTCTCCTTCAGATTTTGAAGTTTCTGTATTTAGTACACTATAATCCTAAGTAATAAAATAGCTACTAAATGGTATGTTTTAGAACACCTTACCTACTGAGCTTCAGCTATTTTAATTAATAGCTTCCATTCTGGAGCAGAAAGTCATTTTACTATTGAGTTACCCACATTTGTATTCCAGTGCCAGGCCATGTCATATGTACACCTTAAACATTAACCTAACTTCTGCAAATAATAGTTTGAAAGGTGCTGGACCCATTATAGTTAAGAACTATTATTTTTTAATATTTGCTGTACCCATAAAAATTCCAACTGTACATATAAATTGCTGAAATTATGCTAAGAGGGAGAGACTACCTCTAAATGTGGACAGTCTTACATATAAAAAAGAAATTATTACAGTTTGTGTGAAGAAAAAATAAAAATAAGGGGTTGGTGATTCTTGTAAGAGTGCCTTTAAATATAATGCTGCAGAAAGAATGATCCTCTAAGAAAAGCATTAGTTGTCATGAAGACATTACTGAGTAGTTATCTCGGGCACAGCATTGTATTTTTTTTCAGCAAAGATTTATAAGGAGGAGATTTATGAAAGGTTTTAGTATTGCTTCTTATTTCATGAATTACAACCTTGTATTTCTACAAAACAGTGAAGTAAATAAAAGAGAACAGCCATAGTCATGCATCAATAAAGTCTGATGTGACCAGGCTATAACCTGAGACTACACCTGTACAATAAATAGATGATAAATACACAGATAGTTTTTGGCACAGAGTAGACACTGTATTTTCTGAGTAGTGGCAGATCAGATTTACAGGGTAGGTACTTCCCTGACTGAGATTTTATAATCACACCTCTCCTTCAATAGGTGTCAAAAGTCAAGGGACATCTGAGAAGCATTCAGACATGCTCTAAGGCATCCTTCTATTAAATAAAAATAAAAAGAAAAAAGAAAAGAAAAAAACTGGACAGAGGAAGGAGGCTGTGGATACTGACCATCTTAAAAGGTTTCTATTCTGTGCAATGGTGAAATCTGTGCTGTCTTCAGGGGGGAACAATTTCTCTCTGGAACCCAACCATGGGGTCCCCAACCCAAGCTATGAACATCTGACTTGGAGAGAGGGCTCTCCACCATAAGGGGGATGTTGCTCACAGATTAGAAAGGTCATTCTGCAGGGTTTTCACTTTCTGCCACTTCCCTCCCTCTCTCAGCACACTTGTACACAGCTTTAAAGTGACCCCTGGATACCACTGATGTTGAAAATAATAACTTTTATTATATTCCTGCCAAAATTTTAATATAAAGGAAACAAAATAAAAGAATTCTTTCTCTGAGAAGATGCTACTGTACCTTGGAAAACAATCACCTCTAAACATATATAAAATAATATAACACAAAAAAGGCTATACCAGACACCTCAGATCTGTCAAATGAAATGGGATGAGCTTGCATTGCTTTTGTTATTCACTATGCAGATCTCCAAAGCACTTTGAGCTCAATTTACTTTGTCCTGAAGATTTGTTCCTTGCTTGCTTCCTATAATTCTCCCTTCCAAAGCAATGTTATCAAATGGATGTCAGTTAGGAATACAGGTCTATTATCACAACATTACCAAACTAATAGAGATGCAGCGGTAGGAATAATTTTTCTTTTTAATTTCCCTGAAAACATTATGTCCTATAGCCAGAACTCCATGCTGTGTGATTTACCAGCATGGTCCTCAATTAATCTGCAGCTGTGGCATCACAGCATGTCCCTGCACAGCACATCAGCTTGTGACAAAAAAAAACAAACAAAAAAAAAACCCCAAGGAAACACACAAAAAACCCCAACCAAAACCAAACAGAAAAATCCAAAAAACTTCACCAAAACAAATCAAACCTGTCCCCTAACCAGAAAAAAAACAAAGACTAAGTGGAGAGAAGACATGATTCTTATTTATAACCCATCTATTGCACTTTAGGACTGAATAAAGGCTGAATAAAGATTTGAGAATCAGTATAATAGACAAAGGGTTTGATTCCAGTGGGGCAAAAATCAAAGCTGATTTTTGTGTTGCTCCTCCTTTTTGCCTTAAGTTACAAGTGTAAAGCAAACAACCCAAACATTTGAAACCAACGTTCTCTTTTTACTTTAAAATTAATTATTTGTAATACAGGAACTATACTGTAACATCAATAGCTGGATGCTTCTCTGAAGCATAAGTAAAACTATAACAATGTACTCATTGATGCTCCCTCTAACAATCTGAAAATACTTAATTGCACATACATAGGAAAAATATTTAACCTTTATTCCCTTTTAAAATTCCTTTTACTCATTAATCTGAAGATGACAAAGTTACTAGTGATACATCTGACTAGAATCCCAGTTCCACACCAAGTAACAATACTAGCACAGCCTGAGAAAGGGTAAGATAACTGTGGGACAACTGGGCTATCAACAACTGTGGAACCTGCCACTGCTGATGTGCAACTGTCCCGGTTTGAGTCAGGACAGAACCAACTTTCTTTCTTGTAATTTTAACTTTCAGTTAAGTCTCTTCTAGGCAGCAGCACCATCTGAAGTCAAGAGCATGTTTCACAGTCAGTGTCATCTCCTAGGACTGGTAACACTCAAGGTTTACAGTTACAGCTAGAGAATGGTCAGCAGAACCAAGGCCACTACTTGGTTCTGAAAAGCATCTTATGTTCTGAAAAAAAGGGAGTAAGGGGGTCACACCTGGGACCATCTTTTAGAGACTGGAGCAGACAGGTGGCCAAAACTGACCAAGTAAAATATTCCATCCCATATGTATAACACTCAGTATAAGTTTGAGGGATGATGAGGGTCAAGCTTCTCCTTATCCATGGCTAGGATCAAGACAGGACTCTGTTGATTTGGAGTCTGCCTTTGTTCCCAAACTGCGCATCCCTGAATCTGGGTGTTCCTGTATCTACTTCCCATCTGCTGCTGACTCCAAGAGTCCAGCCTCAGACTTTTCCGAGGCTTCCCTGCTGCCTAGTGGTGATATCAACATGGCATCACTTTTGTATACATTCCATTAATTCCCTTTTCACAGCCACTGTTTCATTAAAGCTGTGTAGTTTAGTTTACGACCTAAGCTAGACCAGCACAAAAAACCACACAGCAAATGTGGGTATTTGGAATCAGCATGAAGCAGTCCATGCAACACCTTTCTTCGTACATGCTGTAAAAATCCAAATTGCAAAAAAAAAAAAATTAAAAAAAATTTAAAAAATCACTTGCACCTAACTCAGCAGTTGCCACAGACCATTGGCTCCCTTGCTGGCAAGGCAGAACTGCAAAGCAGCACACCCTCCCAGAGCAAGGCGAGGTGTGCCAGCAGCAGAGTGATAGGTGGCAGCTGATACAGCTTTCCAGCAGCAACTCCCCCAAGAGAACCTTCAGTCTACCAGCTGAACAAGAAGCTCAAAGGGACTGGTCATGCAGCTGCCTTTCCTACAGGGAGGGAGCTCCCAGGAAGTGGGGATGAACAGCATTTGCACCTGGCACTGAGAATAGGATGCAATCAGACAGCAAAGAGCCCAGGCTGCCCTGCTTGGCTTGTGCATTGCAAACGGGGAGGAGGAGCATCTAGAAGCAACAAAACTAGGAACCTCCCCTCCCTTACAAAAACGAACAAACAAAAAACCCAAACAAAAAAACAAACAACAAAACACACAAAAACCCCCAAACAAACAAAACAAACAAAACACAAAAAAAAACCCAAACCAACAATGCACTCAGTTTTGAATAGGCTGTTCCTCCCTGGGGCAGCAAAAAGAGGGAGATTCTCCTTCTCTCCTTCTTCTCCTTCAGGTAGAAGGAGTAGAGACCTGTTCCTCACCACAAGCACCTCATAAGATGGAACAAAGAGGCAGAATACAGAAACAGACCAGACATGTGAGAAGGCCACAAACTCAGTGACAAGGAACATTAATTTTCTTTGTACATCTTCCTCTCAGACAATGCTTAACCTCCAGGACAGCAAACACCAGGGCCAAGATAAAGCAGCAAACACCTGCATGGCTACTTGGGTCCTCTTCTATCTCTCCAGCAGCTCTTCTAATCTGTGAAGCCTGGAGTCTAGGAACTAATACTGACCCTACCCCGTTAAAGCAAGACATACTTTTAAAGGACAAGGACATAATTACAAATAAGTAGGAGCAGTTCTTGACATAAGGCATCTCTCTGTGAATACTCCTTTCCTTCAGCAAACAAACCACCAGGCAGGAGTGGGGAAGAAGGCAGAGAAAAAAGGGACAGCACCTGTCCAGAAACACCGTATTTCTCACCTTCAGCAGCTTTTCCTGAGCTGCAGCACGGGAGAATGAAGTAAAAATTTTCGCTGCTGCCAGGAGCAACAGCTAACTCTTCGCTCTAAAAAGGTGAATCCCAACTCTCCAAGGCTCTCCTCAAAGAACTCTTCCTCTGCACAGAAACCCAGCCCAAGATGAGCTGTGCTTTTTGTTGGCACTTGACATCACGAATTTCACAGAGCTCTTCTCTTTGATCTGCACTCTCCACGGGGGCACCCATGAGGTGGTGCCACCTATGGCACAGCTTTCTGTAGAAGTTTCGTAGGAATGCACTGGTGGAACCACCAAGCACTGGTGTGGGGAACCTGAGAGAAACCCTGTCTGAAGGAGAGGAGGCCACAAGAGAAGCTGGAAGGCAGTCTTAAAACTACCTGCACACACAGGGACATCAGGCAGCTTTGGAGGTTGATCAAAAAGAGCTGCAGGAGTGCCCCTGCCCTCCACAAACTCCTTGAAAGATAGCCACTGCAAGATCATACCTGGTAAACCTTAAAGTCCTTCACTAAGCCGATCTTCAGAGGCAATCCCAACTTCGACTGCTTATCCTTTAACTGTTTGACCTCCTTTCAAAAAATCTTTCATTTCAGGGTCTTCTTGCAATTACAGCAATATCAAGCACAGACCCTACCCTCCTCCTTTTCCTAACCCTTCTCCCTCTTCTCCTGGAAGCACAGAAGAGTTTTCACAGTGCTTTGCATGTCCTGTCTTCACCAAGGAGGCACCTTCAGCTGCCTGCACCCAGCACTCAAAATTAATGCCAGCTGGCCACGTAACTAAAGAGCTGCTTGAGTTCCAAAAGCTGAGATGGGAGGCCTTCCCCATGCTGACCTTTCAGGGTGAGAAGCAGAGACTGTCCTCAGCCTGAGGCAATCCCTAAGCTTTCTTCAAAGCTACCAAGGTTCCTTTGGTTCCACTGAGATGAGCCATTCCCTCACAGAGCTGAGGAGGACATGCTCACTTCTCTGGTGTCATGGCTCATTCACCCTTGCCACTTCTCTGATGTTGGGGACACAGACGCTTGCTTGCAGTCCCCCAAACCAGTGAGGGCTCTTAAAAAGAATGAGCATTCTGCAGGTTTTGAGGTCTAAACATCCACAATTAACAGAGCCAGCCTTGCTTTTAGTTCAGCTGATGAAGACACAGTTTGTGGAGAGTTCAAACACCCAGAGTGCTGCCAGCCTCCAAAGGGTGAGAGGAACCAGACCCACAGAACACCCCCTCTGCTCAACCACTGCTCCCCTGCTGCAGGGTGGCACTGACAGAACAGAACCTGAGCTGCAAAGCTGCTTTCTCCTCAAGGCATCTAGAGAAACCCTGGACTTACTAAATAGCAAGATTTTACCCACTCTGACTTTTTTAATGCTTAGCGTGAATTAAATGACAATAACTAATGACTAAATCCCTCATCCAGATGTCTAGCTCTGCAAGTAAGTGAACAAAGACCAGTTTTGTGTCCCACCTTTGCCTGAAAGGCAATCCCTCCTCCATCTTAAATAACAGCCCAGTTCCAGTGATATTCATGAAAACATCCCATCAAATAAGCTTATGTCTGCTACTATTAGCTTAGGATTTGAATTATTAATGCAAAGCCTTTAGATTTGTAGTAGATATTTAGTAAAATAAGTAACACGCCTGCCCAGACAAAAATTATGAGTGTTATTTAGTTGTGTTACAAATACAAGTTATAAGTTGCTATTCAGTAAGTAAATTAATTCTTTACATTATATGTGAGTACTTCCCCCAGGCACATCTTTTGTGGACTCCCATTTCAAGAGTTGTATTTCATGTTTATTGCTTAACATATATGTTTAAGCAAAAGTTTGGGATGGTACATTTTATATGAGAGAAGGCATTACCCTTTGGAGACTGAGGGGGACTGTGAAGTAAAAGGTACCAACTGAAAAAGCCTATGTAGCTACTGCTGTCAAGTTTGAAGGATTATTTTTGGTTTGGACAAGTAACATGCATGAGAGTAACACACCTTGTCAGAATTCAAAAGAATTTATCCTGCCCCTATCTAAAGTTATGCTAGTTAGGGAGATGTTCAGCAAGCTATCACTATTTTGTATCTTCTGCAATTTGTAGCCCTTAGTGCAAAACTATCATCACACATTTCATTCACAAGTGTAATAAAAGGAAAATATAGTTAAAAAAAAAATCAGCCAAAAACCAGTGATTGAGTAGAACAAACTTAATTTAGTTAACCCCTGGAGAGATTTAAGTTTACTGAATTCTGCTCACTGACTGTTGATTCACCAAGAAGATGAAAAACTGTGAATGGGCTCTACCCTTAGTTGTGTAAACATTTCTGAATGTAGTAAGTATTCAGGAGCTCACAAAAAAGAAAGATATCTTGTATATATTTAAAAAAAAAAACAACTCCACTTTCTGAGTCTCTTAATCTTCCAAATTAAGTGAAATTTTCAAACTCAGAAAGCATATTCTCCTTAAAGAAAAAAAATATAAAAGTAATTGGTTTGCAAGTATAACTAGTGTAATTTTTTTTTTCTAATGGGCAATGTTAGCTGCAGAGAAAGAAAAAAACAAAACAGGCTTTGGACACAGTCCAAATTAAGTTTGTAAGTTTGAGTAAGTTTGCCTTCCTTTAATTTCCATCAGATATGCACCACCTTCGTGATTAAAAGTACTGTTGCAATAGGCAAAGAGAATGTGAAATACGTTCTACAAAGAAGCACACTGAACTCCTACAGCTTCCCTCCAGCTCCCATCCTGATACTATTCATGCACACAGTAGATACAGCAGTGAACCCTTGGCACATATCTTTGTCGAGTACATAGCAATCTACATCCCTCATTTCTTCTACCAAATAATCAAGACAAACAGTTACTCAGTAACACAGTAAAAAAAACCCACTTAAGACAAACCAGGGAAGGAATAAAGTTATTTGTGCCAAAATTCAGCTGAACTCCATCCCCTCTTTTCTGCTAATTTGAGAAAAATTGTATGGTCTCCAACAGAAGGGGTGTTTTCCAACAGGCATTTGTGGTAGAAGCAGGGAGAGACTGCAAGCTGATCTGATCCAGTCCAAAATTCTGAGTGCTGACAGCTCTTCAGCCTGGTTGCAGGAAAGGCTGACAGCATTTGCAGCTAACAGCAATCGACAGAACAACAGAATAATTGGTCTGGCTAGATTCCACCTGCTTTTATTTCCCCAGACCCTGATAATAGGGGTTGAGGGGGAAAGCAAGGGAGGATCAGCCCAACACAAAGCTAGGCCAATGAGGTCCTTCTTCAGGATGAAGGTCCTGGAGCAATACTCAAATCCACATTCCAAATAGAAAAATAAAAAATAAAAATAAAATTAAAAAATTGCCCACTTTTGGAACACCAGTGTTATGCTTTTAGCTTTTCCTCTTCCCTTCTGAAAACCCATCTTTGGGCATTGCCCACTAGCATCCTGTGTCCCAGTTTCATCCACTATAATTGTGATCTATGTTGACAAGGTTTCTTTCCTTAAGGAGGTGTTGTGAAGAACACAGTCACAAGACAGGCTGCTACTTCAGCACAGGGAAGCTAGGGATATGTTGCAAGCAAAACAAGAAACCCTCCTCAGGGCATGACTGGGAAAGAAAGCATCATGTAGGAAATAGGAGCAGACGACCAGTGAAACATGAGGCCTAAAGTTCAGTATAAATAGTTGCTTCATTCACTATTAACTGCCTCTGCTGCTTGGTCATCTAGGCAGAGGTCCTGTCCCCTCCACAGTAATCTTTCCTCATATACATGTATGACTCTACACTAAATGTATACAATAATGGTTTCTTTCACAAGAAGAAAATAGCGTAATGGTGTTTGAAAATATCAAGCTGCTACAAGCATTTAACTTGAGATTTCTGTGGAAAAACTTCTTTTTAAGGATTTTCTCTTGTACTCCGAACACCCAAAACTCGCATACAGCAACAGAAATTTTTGGACACGCAGATAGCCAGCTTTGCCCATGGAGAAATGTTTTTAAAATTAAAAATAAAGTGTTAAAAGAAAGCAAAGTATCTTGCTCCAAAAAGTACACATTTTTTCTTGATGAAAATGGGAGTGGTCTGAGAATGGACAGAATCTTCCCTCTGATCAACAGAGCAAAGATAAAACACCAGAAATATTTACAATTCCTAGCAAGTTCCTTCTACATCTGCTTTAGGCTATTTTGGCTGCAGCATTTACATACTCTAATTATTTTGTGCATTAAACACCATAAATATCCCTGTTGATTTGTGATCTATTCGTGGGTCTTAACATACAGCTTTATTTCATTTGGTTGAGAGGACATTCTGCAAGCAGGACTTGTACACCAATGCATTTAATGGACAATCATTATTATGTATGGACAAAGCAGTGAAACTAAACAGCTTTTTGCTATGCCATAGTTCAGTTTTATATCTGTGAACCTAAATGTACCTCTGCAGAAGAGAGGAAGAACATTTATTTATAATCCACTTGGAAAGCAAGTGAACAGTGTTTCAGCTTCATGTGGAAGGAACTGTGCAGTCCCTTTGCAACACATAAAATAACTTTGCAAGCAAAAAAACCTAGCAGTTTCTTCAGAGACAACAGATTTTTCTCAAAGACAATACACAAGATGAATAAAAGTATTTTCACTCTCTGTTTATAAGTAGGTCTCCTCTCCAAATTAGCTTAACTGATATAAGGACCACATTAAGTATTTCTTCCTTTTGTGCATGCCTGTGGGGTTCTATTGACAGAGCTGCCATCTGCACAAGGTAAGTCTGTTTGACTGGCATGCACAGAATACATTTTTGTTTGGCACATCAGAAAGAGAAGAAGAACTAGTACTGAAAAGTGAGGCATATCATAAAAAGACAATCATGCAAGTTACATCCACCTACCTGTACTAGTGCGATATGTGCCTGTGTGTGCTGGTTGCAGAGGGTCCCCCTGACTCTGGCTGAGACTCCTCATAGGGGGCTTCTGATAAACTCTGTCTTCGTAAATAGGATCTATATGGTGTTCTGGAGACTGCAGTGCCCTTAATTCGGAGCCAAGGTGGCTGTGCTGGCTGCTGTAAGATGCCCGAGACCCAGCTGCAAATAGATTTATAAGAAATGTTTGAGAGAGAGAAAAAGAGTGACAAATACAGGATCTACTTTACAAAAGGTTTACTTGAATGCAGCATTTTAACTCAAAATGAAAAACAAACAATTAAAAACCACCCCCCCAAAAAAAAACAACCCCCAAACCACCTGCTTTCAACATACAAATGAGAATAGTGTGCAAGGGCAGCAACAGCTCCAGTTCCAGTTAATCACTTCAGTTGCATCATCCAGCTGCCTGCATCTACTCCAAAACCTCATTTGTTCCAAGGAAAATAAGTATTTTGGAGAGATACATACCTCTTCTTACAGAGAGAAAGAAGAATTAAATTTATATAAAGCCAACCCAAAAACCAAGCTGTGAGATCCAGGAATGCCCTAAATCATAAATGAATCAAGAATGGGGGAGAAGAAGGGAGAAGCCAAGTCAGAGCTAAGTTCACATGTTATTCCCATATTAAGATCTACAAATGAAATAAGTTAAAATTGATGAATAGATGTAGTTATATGAAGGCTGATCTTCTTGGCTTCACTAAATATTAAGATCCCAAATAAAGGCAATGTGCTACTAGTTTAGTTTGTGCTGTTCAGACAAAAGGTATAGCCATGCCCACTGAAAATCTCTACCACATTCATGGTGTTGATACTGATTTTGATACATAAGCAAACACAAACAAACACTAAATACTTTCAAAATTCAAACCACAGGCATAAAATCCTGTGTGATAGCAACATAGGACAGAAATGAGAAAAATACACAAACACAAAATTTCTTCAGATTTAATACAAATTGTATGGAGGAAAGGAATAATTTATTCCATTCCCTACTTTCTAATCAGTTTGTGCCATATAGTTTTTTTCCTTCTGAATTTTTCAACATACATTCATGTTTCCAGTGGAATACCCTATCTGCATATTTTTCCCTTCAAACATTTTTCAGACTGACTTGCCATTAGCACATGACTGAAAGTAATTCTATTGTTCCCCTTACTAGAAAGACTGCCAAGAATCCTAAAGACATATTTTATCTGTAACTGCTGCAGTTATTGAGGAAGTTAATATCACTATTAGAAAATTAAATTCTTCATGGTCTGCATTTTCAAAATGCTCTTTAGCCCTGCATTTATGAGACTGATTCTCAGAGCAGCTGAACGACTCCACCAAAAGTCTGGTGTCTTTCAGAGTGGCCCAAAATACAGCTTGCTCTCATTATATCCAAATTTCACTGTGTCTTCAGAGGGAAAAAAATGTAGGAAAAATGAGACCAACATTTCAGAGATTCATCAACAAACCATATTTGCTATGGAATAAAGAATTACCGTGCCTTCTATAAGTACTGTGTTTCTTGTGTCTGTTTAAAAATTAACAGTGCTCTTTGGAGCAATACATTTTTTCTTAATCCTGCTTCCAGTGAACTAAAAGATTTTTCACACTGAATTTAATGGCACTATAACCCAAATACTAATGTGTTCTGAAATAATCTTTTGGTAAGGTGAGCTTAATACAACCTACTCTACTCATACTTCTTGAATGCACAAGTGCTAATATTAGTCTAACACTAAACAGAAGTTTAGTATTAGTTTATTATGCTAATAATTAACAGGTTTATTTGCATCCTACACATACAATAAAGGCTGTAACACTATGGTATTAAACAATAGACAAACATATAACCATAGAAACTTCTAAACATATTACAGTTCCAGCAAACCAGACAAGAAAGATGCAACAAAGAATAAAATAAAACCAGTGTAATTTGCCTCAGACCAGCTAATCTAGAACACACATGTACATAGTCTCTCCACCACATTGTGCTGCAAACTTGGAAGACACTGGAAAACTGGTGAAGATAATTGATTAAAACGAAGACCACAGACTCAAAGAATTTATGCCACTAAGAGAAAGAGATGCATGACGCCTCTCCTGCCTTTATCTGGGGTTAGCAGCAAACAGCTACATCCTTTACTACCTGAAGCTGCAAACTGAGCCATATCATCTGCTTCAAAAACCACTTGCATTAATGCGCCCTAAAGTTCACAGAAGTCTGAAAAACAACAAGGTCAGAATAGTCAACAGCAATCAATATACTACCAGGAAGCAATAAAACACTGGAATACCAAAGCTGATGAGCATTCTTGCATTCATGGAGGCTCAGTGGCCTCAGGGGTGCCTTCACTATACCTAATGGCATCACAAATACACGGATCACCCCAAACTGCATTTGTCTAAACCTCAGCCAGCCACCAGCCCTTCACCCCACTAACAATGCCTGCTCCAGGTTGCTTGAAACCAAAGCAGTGATGTGCATCAAGGCCATGTGCAACTCTTTGATATCATGCTCTGAAATGTACGTTCCCCCTCCTTGGCCAACACATCTGTAACAGCAATGTTATTTTTCCCTTGGGGAAGCATAAAGCATCAAAGCCCATTCAAAGACAGTCGTATAAAGTTCAAAGACCAGTCATTATTAAGTTTACAGTTCTGAAAGACATTAATTACACATGATTTATTTAGTATCAGAGAAGACAAAGAACTCTTAAGATCATAGTTCTGAAGGAGATGAGGTTTTTCCTTCCTTGTAGATTGAAAAGATCATAAAACAGCAAAACCCAAAAACATAGAGAAGGGCTAAACCATTACTTAGGGGCTGAAAAAACTACTTGACAATTCTTTAAATAGCCAAGTCTTTAGTTCGACAAGTGACTGAGAAATTGATTGCAATGCTAGAGATACACCACAGTAGGAATTGTGGAGAAAACCAAAAGGCTCTAAAATAGCAGTGAGAGGCATCAAAAGTGAAGCAGACAAGTTGGAGAAAGAAAATAAAAACAATAATAGGGTACATTTACTTTTTTGAAAAGAAACTGATTAACTTAAGAACAAAGCATAGGGAAGCGAGTCTTCTGCCTCCTGAAGCGTCCAACTTAAAGACTGAAACCTGACAGAAAGCATCTTCTGCATCTTTGTGGAGCTTGTAAAAATAGACTCGTGGAGCTCCAGCAGCACCTTGTGAGCCCCCACCCAAGTAACTCTGGTTAGGCCAATCATGATAACCTAGAATCAACCAGGAATTTTACCTAATGAAGCTACCACATTCCTACAACCTTTGCTCCCTTTCCACATTCAAGGGCAACAGAAATTAACGACAAAAAACACAGGCCTACACATTGGATTAAAAAGACAATCTCCACCCTTAATTTAAGCCTCCACCCTACTAGCTGTGGGTTTCCAAATTATTCAGATGTGTTCCTCAGTACTATGGGGAAATGGTTGTTTTTTAGACAAAGTCTCACTTTCCACGGGAAGAAAAATACTGTAAGCAGGGAAGTGTAACGTGAGAGAAATACACAAAATAATCCCCAATTGCTCTTTTGAGCTTGTGCAGGCTTGTCATGGAAATAAATACTACAAACACTTTTGAATGACAGTGCTTATCTGACAATGTAGGTCAATACAGTAAACCACTATCTTGGCAGCATTTTTCATTTCAAGAAACTAAAGACATTAAAACTATTCAAATGAATGGATACACAGCATTTGCATAAGCCTTAATAAAGCCAGTTTTTATTTGCAGCCCTTGAGAAAACCTTTAAAAGCAGTCACCCTGCCTTGCTGCAGCCCTAAGAAGGAGACCTGCAAAATCACAGAATAAGAGAATGGTTAGGGTTGGAAGATCACCAAGATCCAGCTCCCGTGCATGGGCAGGGACACCTCCCACCAGACCAGGTTCCTCTCCAAATGTCTCTAATAACAAAAGTATATGGTACTGTCCTCCTCTTGAGGATTTAAGAGCTCACTGGAACCGTGAATTACACAAGTGATCTTTTCAACATGAAGAAAAAATAGCCAGATCTCACCAGAAAAAACATACAGCCTTCATTCAGAAATTCCTACCACAAAATGCATTCATCAGGAGTCCTGTTAAGCAGTTTCCTTACATATATGACACAGAAATATCACTCAGGAGATTCGACCTGAGCATGAAGTTCAATGACCATTATATTACCACTTACAAGTAATGTGTTTACACAATTTAACTCAACTGGGTTGCATCCCACACATTTCAACATTCAGTACATGGCTGGCTGCTTGAGGCCTCAAGTATCAAACTGGCTCTGAGCAAACTATGACACATAGCACTGAGGAGATTTCACTTTCTAACAAAGAAGACTGGCCACCCACAACTTGCTATATAGACTTTTAATTTCAAATATAATGACAACATTACTCATGTAATTTGCACTGAGTTTTTCTTAGATTGCAAGTTAAAACAAAAACAAAACCGACAAAATAAAAAAAAAACCCACAAAACAACAAAATACAACCCCACATGCTGATAAAATTGTAATAATCCTATCAGTAAGATAAGAGACACCAGGCAAAGAAACTAAAAGAAAATTGCAGCAGTTTTGTAGCTTTGGTATGTTACTTGCCTTTCAGAGGATTGAAATAACTTTGATTTACATGGTACAGAGGTAGAAAACCTTTTCAAAATTAGTTTCTCTTAGATGCTTACCCTAGAATACTACTAGTATATATATGTGTATATATATATATAAATGAAGCTTATAAAAATTAGATAATAAGAATATGCCAGCCAGCACTGTGTTATGAAAAGCCCAGTACCAAAGAGAAGAAAACATATCTAACCCAAATACTAAAAGTGAATACAAATTGTCAAGACATGACAGATGGTTAAATTAACCAGTAAGACATGAGAGACCATATGGCAGCACCAGCTAATGCACACCTTGGGTATGTCAGCTTGTGCCCATAGCATGCCAATGAACTGCATTCACCAGAACCAAAACACACTCTGGATTAAATTCCTTTTAATTTGGTATATCTTCTGCTTAAAAAAAGGTTTCTTGTCTGTTTAGGTTAAATTAGACACACAAATTCTAAACATATTGAGTGTGAAGTTTTTCTTTCTCTAAACACTGAAATTAAAGATGAACTAAGAAGTTCAGAATTAAACTCACGTATCTTCTTGCATTCTCACTACACTATTCTGTCAGTGACTTGGGACTGTTTTTACAATTACAGGAGGAAATACTTGTTGTGTTGTTGACTAACAGCACACTATGCCTTTAAACTTCTGTCTCGCTCGGCACATCTGGAAATAACACGAATGTGCTACTTCAGCACTCCCAGACCACACTACAGGACATCAACACAAATTAGTGCTACAACACAAAAGCCCTCAAAATTTAAGGAATATAACTTGCCCTGTCTGTCAGTTTCATAAGAATCTGCTTTTTCTCAGGTTTTCTACTTAGAAGACTAATGTGCATTATGATGCATTGTCTGCAGTGTTTCTTGTAAACTACCATTGCCCCATCAACCCTATCAGCAGTTTCACTGTCAGGATACTGCCACATTCAGCAGTATGGTTCACACTGTGGAACTTCCCAGACATAATTTGTCCATTAACCAGATTAAGTATCTTAGGAAAGTCTCCTCAAAACAGATTGGCTTTGGCTGCTTAAGAGACACCACAACACCAGCCTCTGATCTAGGGTTAGCATTTTTCACATCAGTGCTAAAAATAAAGGTAGGGGGAAAAAAAATTTACACTTTTCAAAGTGCAATAAGCAAGCCCCCAAATAATAAAAAAATAAATTACAATCATTTGATAAAGCTTATTGTGTCTTATAAGAAGTATCTAAATAATTTTCACCCTATTTAAACTAGTTTTTAATCAAATACTGAAATCAATTACATTCCTAAGTGTATCTAAAAGATAAATGAAGTTAAAATTATTTTCTTGTCTATGTTTACATTTTAGACATGCAACTTGACTTTTCTGCTAAGTACTGTATCAGCTAGTTTAATTGTGCAAAACTAGGAAAAAACAGAAAGCCCCACACACTGTAAATTTGATTCCTTGCAAGCATTTTGTTTTTTCTGCTACTGTTCTCATTCTGTTGAAAAGCATTCACCTGCTTAAAACATTTTATAAACCATAAATTGTTAGTGGAAGAAAAGAGCGTGACTGGGAGCAAAGAGATAAGAGGTAAAGATAGCCAGGAAGAAGCAACAGATTAAATGTGACAGACAAGTTCAGAGAGGTAATTCCCATTGCATTTCTTATCTAGAGAGCTGTCACTGAAGAAAATATAAAAAACAAAAACTCCTCCAAACCAACCGCTACCACAAAGCAACAACAGCTTACCTTCAGCAAGGCAGAAAATTATAGATAGAAATGTGTATATTTTTTTTAACTGTTAACTGAATGAACACGTTGGGTACTGCCACCACCCTGACCTTAAAACTCTTCCTTCTTCTCAACCAAGCTAATTTTACAAGAATGGGGAAAGAAGTCCTCCAGACGAACAGGAACAGATATTACTATTCAGCAATATAAATCACTCTTTCTAACTTTCCTGCTCACTAACCACTTGGGCTGAAAGCTGAGTGCCTCAGCAATGGGATGATGTTACCAGGCAACAATGCAAAGCAGCCGTGCATAAGCTGTTTGGGTAGCTCACCAAAGCTTCACAACAACTGAAAATAATACCAAGCCTGTATAGCAGAGGAGAACTTATCTGAAGTTTTGCTAAACATCTTTGTCTTAGGAAAGACATCAGTTTATTATTTCAAACTCTGAACTGTAAAAGCTTGTGTTGCACCAAGGGCTGAGGCAAGTGCTGTGGCATTACAATCAGTTCAGCAACTAAAGGATGAAAAATATTAACATATTTGGTGAGACATACCTCAAAAGTAAATATCCAATAAAGAACCTCTATGGGATATTTTGCAAAACCCTACAGTTACTTCTCAGAAAAGGACTGCAAATCAAAAGGAAGAACGGTGTGTCTTCAATTCCCCAAAGCTGTGGGTTCCTACCTCCCTGAGACAAGACAAAGGCAAAATTCAGGCACCCTACTTGTTCCAGCTAAGAAGAAATATAGACTTAACATCCCAAACAGCACATATCTTCGGAGGGCTACAGGCCACTTCCAGCAGATGGAGAGAATTGCTAAAATTCATTGATACCTCCAAAAAACGAACCAAGAGCTACTGCACTGATGCTTGACAGTGAAAACTTCTTTCTCGTTAAGTTTAACATCATTGGAAAAATCACAGCATTTTAAAAACCCAGCAACTAGCAACTCTTCATCCAAATTAAGTATCAGTTCAGTCAACCTGAAATGGAGCAAGTTCTTAGTGCAGCACTGGTACAGAGGGAAGGGGAAAGCCTCTCTCTGCATGGAGTCCTCCCTGCACAGGGAACAGCAAGGACACCTTGAGCTTAAATCCAGCTACAAGTGAAAGTTACAAGATTGGCACAGAAAATTTGTTGATTAAGAAATGAACTTTATGGAACAGTGGGTCCAAAACCCACTTTATGTAACCCTGTGGGAAGGGTAACACCAGAAAATGAAACTCAGGGGTCATGAAATGTCATCTAGCCCATCCAACTACAGTATTCCTAAACAGTCTTTTGCTGGGCAATTTGAAGTTTTGATCTAATTGGAACTATCGCTCCTGGTATTCACATTTCCAACAGGTGGCTTTCCTGCTAAAAAAGTAGACACAAACTGATGGCTCCAATGTATCCTGACCATGAGCTCAACGTTTAGAAAATGGTAATTTATGATGAATATTGCGCATAGTTTTTTTGCAAACCTACGTTCCAGTCTCTGATACATGCAGCTGAAATCCAGAACACGACATTTGGGGTTTGCTCACAGAAGTGTTTGCAATTTATCTTTTGTAATTCCTTTCACAATGAGATTGCATATTATTATATGTGTGAACAATATTAACTTTTGGAGATTCTATCTGTGATGCTTTGTACTCAAACTACCATTTCATTGAGTGAATGGAGAAAAGCATCAGATAGCATTTTTCTTTTATGTAAAGTCATCTTTGACGGAATATTAAACACCTCTTGCCAGCAGCTTTCTTCTCCTCAACAAGCATGTATCTGGTTGCAATCCCAGGTTTTTAGAATTCACCAAGGCCTAAGGTACAAGTCTGTGACACTGCAGGGGGAAAAAGGAGGGGATGTCACGGTCTTACTTTCAATTCCACATTCAAGAAAGAAGAGTTCTTTGGATATTCTGTAACATACTGGTATTACTCATCAAGTCTTCCTTATCCCTTTGAGACTCACTGCATTCAAAACATGAGAATGAAAGCATAGAGCTTTTATTAAATGTATACATAATCACTTGAAATACAATCTAACTAAAGAATTCAGTTATGTCTGCAAAAAAATTCAGACCACCAATTATCCACTTCTACAATTATGGCTTTTTGTTGCATGGATTATTATAGTATTACTCAAGCTAGTTTTAGATTGTTCCCATTATGTATACATTGAGGTCTCTGCTAAAATACTTAAAATAATCTCCTATTATTAAATCATTATAATCTAAAGCAATTCTAACAGGCTTTCACTAAATAAAAGAAATTAAAGAAATGCTGAATGTAGTGACAAAGAAAAGGGCTACTGTTAACACTGAGATCATGATGGGCTTAAGGACTGAAGCCAAGTTGATGCTGGAGTAATCATCACAGACACCATATCCCATAAAATAATGTTTTCGCTTTTAATTCATTATGCTTACTAATATAGCAATCACACAGTGGTAAACATATAGTATCCAACTTTCAAAAACTCAGAAAATTTCTTAAATAAATCCTTCTATAATAAGCATCAAGCACAAAAAAAAAAGGGAAATGGATGGCTATGTATTTTTTTTCCAGGAACTTATTTAAAGCAAAAAAAACCCAGAACAACAGACCTTGTGATGTGCCATTAATCTCATGAATTTAGATTATCCCTGAAAGTATGGCAAGGAAAGGACCATACGCTGGGAGCCCTGTCACTCAAGAAAAGAGTCAATGTTATTAAGAAATGGCCACGATAAATGCTGCAAGAGACAAATGGTGACAGAAGGTCACTGGCAAAAGTAAAGCAGAACTAAGATAAGAAACATTAAAAATGTGTTCGCAGGAGTTTGCAACAAACCACTGGAATGGTTCACCTTCAAATAGGGCTTTAACAGTGCTTTCAATTAGACGGATGAGATGCCTGTTAGTCCAAAGGTGACAAACACTTGAAGGATTCTGAACTGTCCTGCAATTAGTTCTTGATTATCCATAAATGCAAATCGACATTATTTGCATGTCAAATGGATGTCTCACCTGTGAAAGGAACACTGCCATCATCATATGGCTGGCTGAAGACATTTGTATCACATTTTGCCTGGTTTTACAAAAACAGTCTGAAACCTACTGCAGTCTGAAAAAAGCAGCGACGTGTAATCCATCACAATCTTGGTATACTTCAGAGAAAGAAATTCTTGGCCAAAACTGTTAATCCTTGTATTCCCAAACTCACAAGTCAGGACCTTAACCAGGGCAAGAGATGAATTAGATCACTGGAGAAGAATGATCAGTTATGTTCAGCATTAGCTTCAGAATCTTGCCACATGCAGCTCAAGCTGGAACACAGACAAGAAACTAGGTAAGAACTCCAACTTCAGACTAGAAGAAGAGGAAAACTTTGATGAATAAGCCTTTAAAACTTCACAGCTTGGTCAGAGACCAGATGAAGTGCAATCATAGCTCAGGAGTCACTCTTATCTTCAACAAAGCTACCTGTTTCAATTCTTCAAGGAAAAACTGAAGAACTTCAGTTACCATAAAGATCCTCCATATAAACCAAACACAGCTGGTTAGTCAAAGCCCTGAAAGCAAAGCCTGCTGTGTGAAAACAAGACATTAATATGATACCTTTTGTCCTCACTCTATCCTTGGTGAGATGCTACTTTACTAAAAGCTACCTGGAGGAACTTAACTGATCTTTTCTTTGAAAAAAGCCTGTCATATCCTTCATCAAATTACTTATTATTGCCAGGATTCAGCAGTCTTGATGAATCTCCATTTACTAATAGCAGCTATGTAAGCTAGCAGACTTTCCACTTTTAAGAAAAGAAGGAAAAGAAACTAAGTCAGGCCTGTGTACAAAAGGCTTCTTAATTTCCTGATCACCCAGGCAAACCAGTTTAGAAGGAAAGAGGGCTGGAAAGAGTCTCTCTCTTACCTACAGAGGGCCACAGTTCCGGACAGTTCCCCAGATGAAGCGCTAAGAGTACAGAACAATCCAAATTTTCCTTGTTATATGATTAAGCCATGAAATATTTTATTATATTCCTAATGCAGGTGATTGAGAAGTACTGTAGTCAAATAGGCCACCCAGGTCTTTTCCTCTTGTTTTCAGCAATTTCCCTCATTTGTAAGTAGTTATTTAGCTGTGTTAGGAGCTTGGTTCCCATTATATTCTTTCCCTATGATCTGCTAAACTCTTTCTACATAGGATTTATCTTCCTTTTGTCAGAAAAATACCTCCTAATATTCCACTATCAAAAAGTTTCCTTGATGTATTTCAGGGTTTGTGCCAAGACAGTAAAATGAAAAAGCATTTTTCAAGTGTCTGAAAGACTCCTCCTTGCGGAACTTTATTAGTAGTATCATTCCTTTCCATTAATTTGATTTTTAAAATTACAAACTGACAATGCTCCTTAGCCCAGGTCCTTGCCCAATTACAATCTTGCAAGAATATCCATCTCCTTGAGCTTAACTAAACATTTCCCAAGTGGCAGTACAGAAAATGCATGCTCAGGGCCTTGACAGTAAATAGAAAGACATGAGATTCAATCTAAGAAAGGTCAGTAAGCAGGTTATTCCAGTACAATCTGGTTTTGGTAAACTCATGTTGCAAATTTTCCCATTAACCATTTACGACCTTTATGTCTTATATTAGCCTTTCTTATAGTTTTTATTGTAATGTCCAACACAGCACTATGATTAGGAGGTCTGCAATTTTTCTTTTATTCACTCCTCCCTTTCTTTAAGGCATGTCATTTATCATTAACACTATCATCTCATCTCCTTCCACTTTCTCCCTGCTGCTTTTCCTCTGCAAACAGCTTAACAAGTCCAACTCACTTGGACACTCTCTTCCACAGATCATGCTTCCTGGACTTTGATACAAAGCCTTTGAAGAGCTAAGGGCACCTTTTGGTGAGCAAACATAAACACAACTGCATCCCTGCTGAACCAGGATGCTCAGTTGGGATGGGTTGGGGAAAGGACCCCATGGAGAGGTGTCATTTCGCTCTCCAGTTGCCAAAAACTCTCCCCAGTATCAGAGGGTCACACCTCCTTTGCCACAGTTGCTTTCCTCCCAGCCAACACTCTTTAAAACCAGGGAGAGCTTTAGTCCTATGATCAAAAGGTTTTACTGCCTGAGAGCAGCACATCTGGCTACCTGATAAAAGGGAGGGTTTGTACCTGGGTTGCAGGGAGAGTGTAAGGGGCAGCAAGGCAAGGTACAGACATACACTAAGAGATAAATACAGAAAAGCGTATGCAAAGCATTGCCTCAGAAAAGTGAAGGTTATCTGAGATTTAAGACCACTTGTATTCAAACTAATATGGCACTTTTCTATTCTTCACTTAACACACTACAAGTTGCAACTTGATGTACTTATTAAAAATCTATGTCATCCAACTGGCAGCTTCATATGCCATGCCTTATAATTGTAAGATTAGTCATCACTTGGTCCTTCTCATTTCAGCATATTAAATTCTGACTTTTGCTTCTACCCACTTATGATAATATATGGTTCTATGAATTCATTACCATTAGATAAACTCTCCCTCTGCCCTATGTAGTACCACTTTTACTAAAAACAGAAAGTATTCTGTCTGTTCTGGGTCCATAGATCTAGGTGATCTTCAAGTTTGACCCTAGGATTACAGGAAAAACACCTCATTTATCATCCACAATCACTCACAGAGAAAATGTGGTCCAGTGCAGTTTCTAGCAGCCACCACTGATAGCTACTGTATTTCACCTACACAAGCAGCCCACCACCCAAGTTCTGGCCTTAAAAAAAATACAGACTTCCTCACCTCCCCAGTTCACATCTTCTGCCTGCCATAGTTAATCACTTTCATCTGCACTATATTAAAACTATTCTGTGCACACAATAACAAAAAAAGCTATTAAATGTCCCAACAGATGAACACTTATATTACTGACAAGCTGTGTACTGACTTCGGAAATCTCAGCTACTCTGCCTACTCCAAACAGTCTGTGTGCTACAGCACCTGGAAAGGATGAAGTTTTCCATCCCAGTGAAAATTAAGGGCAAGTTCTCCCTTCTCTTAGATACTTGAAGTTTGGAAGGGGGAACTAAAGATTGAGACTTTAGTCTCAACGTTTCCTGGCTATTGGATAAGGCCTTGCAATGGGGTTTCAGACCATTAGGAAGCTACAGCTTCCACATGTGTTGTCTTGGTCCAGTGCATTAGTAAGACAAACAGAGTCATCCCAATTTAGATCATATAGCACAAGCAAATATTTTCACTGATGCCACAAAAGCCCAACTATCAGAAGTTTCACTTAAAGGGGAACTGCTTGCCCAATACTTTCTATCCCATATAACAACATTCCCTTCTGCTCTGAACAAGTGAGTTCAAGGCCAAAGATGTTTGAGAGGACCCAAATTCACACTCTTGGCAACTGAAGCATGTGAGGACATCATTCAGACCTGAGTGCAAAAGGGGTCATGACAGAGACAAGACACAGTCTCACTAGCATGCCCTCAAAACCCATAAGGTTGGAACTCTAGTCCATAACGCCTCAGCCTCCTCCTTACACACTACAAATAATATAAATCAACATAAGCAAGACACAGCTATATGAACTAGAGTGCCAACACTGGCTAATGTATTTCCATTGCTCTAAACAAAATTCCACAAAGTTAGGTTCCCAAAACACTGCTCTCAGACTTCAGCCAAAAAAAATTTACAGAAGAATTCCAGCTCCTCAGATTAACCAGCTTTCTGCTACATACACTCACTCTACTCTGCTATCTTTTTGCCAGCTTCAGTTCCCTCTTGTGCTCCTTTCAGGTGGTAAATAAGCACAGATTTTTAAACTCTCTTGTGATGCTTTAGTAATTCCTTCCAGTGGCTTGTATGTTTGCATTTGAATCCTGGCCTTCTAGGTACACTGCTGAAGTTCAGGACCAGAGGCCAGAAACTGCATGCCAGTTTGTGCAGCTGGAAGCCACAGCAGAGGTTTCAGTACTGACCAGAAGCATCATCCATCGTACATTCACCTAAAAGCCCAGAAGCAGCCCCTACCACTCAGTTTCCTCACAATCACTCCATTAAAATACTAGCAGCTTCATACCAATTTAACCTATTTTCAGTAATGCTGAAGAATACTTTACTTTTCCTAAGAGCTTGTTATTTTGCAATATTATTTGATTCCTTATCCCTGTGAAAGACCACTGCCAAGATCAGTCTAATTATTTTCCATAGCAATAATAGAAAGCAAAGGGAAAGGTAATGATCAGTAGAAGAATAGTACTCAAGTTTAGACATACTTCTAGTGTTGGCCCACACTGGAGATCAAAGTTCAAGTATCTTATCTCAAAGAGATAACCACATTCACAAGACCTCCATATTTGGCTCTTGTCAGTTGTCCCTCACCTAAGAGTAAATGATTTTTTATAAGCTAGATTTGAAAGATGCAGGAACAAAAATTACGGCAATAAGGAGATATCTGAAAGTCATCCATATTATCCCTCTTATTTTTCTACAGAAAAACATTTTTGTCAAAATTAAGAAAGCAATGAAAGAAATAGTCAAAGGATTCTGTAAAAATGCAAGAAAGATAGTTCAGGGAAACAACTGAGTCTCCTTTTTGCTATGATCAATCATATCTATAGTCCAAGTCTCATGGCTTATTCCAAAACCTAAAAATCCAAAGATTTTTCCTTTTTTGCCTGTTCAAAGAAGTACAACTGCACTTCACACTTACAACATTTTATTAGCTCAGCCCTGAACGTCAGGTGGCATTTTTAAGGCACAGGGAACTTTTAATTCTGTGGTGATTTAGATCTACTCTGGCTTTAGGTTAACACTTGCTAGTATTTTCCTTATCTGTCATGCCCTTTGCAAAAGCTGAATGGTGATGTATGTGGTCAAGTCTTGCCTCCATTTACTAACGTCATTTGAAATTTGGGTTTGATGCAATCTAAAAAAAAAAATTACTTATATAGAGGTTAAGCTCCTCAAAGAGTCCAATATAATGTGAGTTAGAACTAAAGATTATTTTAATACTATCTGTTAAAAGAGGTATTTCTCTCCCCTCCAAGTGGTATGAAAGAGGGGGGTGGATACATATATTGTCACAGCCAGTAATGCAGCCATTGCAGCACAAACCCGTAGCACAGTGTGATTTACTGAAGAAATGTAGTACTAAACCAGATAATTTTTTGTAAAGAAGACAATGAACCTGTGACGTATAGATGATCCAGTGTTTCCCATGCAATTGAAAGGAAATCCAAAGCCATGCTTGTGGTGGTGTATATGAATTATTCCATACTATGTCACATTACCTGATCTGCTCTGTGCCTGTATGATTGCACACTGAAATGTTAAAACATGTCCATACCACCAAATAGCAGTCATGCCATAAATCTCAATAGGAAACCAGGGCTTGATATACCATATGCAATGGAAAGCATATGATACATCAAGCTGAAAGGGTAAAGGGATATTCCCACCAAAGAGGGAGAAGAGCAAGACAAGACAGATGAAGGAGCAGAAGGAACTACTTAAAACCCCCATAAACTTAAAACTCTTTGCTCAATGGAGAGTATAAAGCATATTTGACATAATAAACCATGCCATGTTCCATAAACCAGTGTAATCTTAGTACTAATGCCTCACATGTACACAAACAGTCCTACCACAGAAGGGACAAATTGCTTTTTTTATTCCAGAGAGAAGAATATTCTGTTTGCTAACACAATGCTGAGCATCAAAGTTTTCAGCAGTGGCACCAGGGCTGTCTGAAGGATACTGCTCTTTTTCCAGTGGAACATGTCACCAGTATATGAAGAATAGCTGCATAATATTCTTTCCACAAAACATTACACAGCGATTCACACCAACACTCACATCTTAAACCTAGTCTTCCAGTACAGCTGACTGAGCATGACGCAGTTTTCAAACATATCTATTTTCCTTTTTAGTTTTTTTGTAACAAAGCAATGCAGAAAACTACCTACCAGTGTCTCTCTAGAATTCCCTAAGCCTGCATGAAGAGGTACAAGAGGCTCTGCAACACCAGGGCTGCTTCTCTGTCACATAATCTGAAGCACAAACTACTTCGAAGTGTCCTTTTGCTGCCTCCTCCCAATTTGCTCCTAAGCAAACTCACTTTGCATTCAGTATTGTCTGCCTGACTCTGGACAGGAGGAGATGCTTCAGAGCACCATGAAGAGTGGGCAACTGTGCAATGACCTGCCTCCTAAAAGGCCTTTTCTGTGTTTCTGCTGCCTGCTGTCCTACAAATTCCTCCTTCCAGAAAACAAAACAAAACAAAACAAAACAAGCTCCTTTGGTAAGCTTTGCTCCTGGCAGGACTCTGGAGCTCCAGAGTCCAGGCGTGGTAGCTGTAAGAAGATATTTACAAACTGTGCTTTCTGGATTCAGACTGCTGCTTGAACAGACAGTCAAGCACACATTGGAGCAGCACAGATCAGAAAACTTCTTCCAAAAACTGTAACTGCAGATCACAGCAGCGAAGAAGCTAGACTAAGAATAAACATGGCAAGGGTACACTCATAAGAGCCATTATGTACACAGAGACACACATACATGCACACGCTCGGCAATGGTAAACAGCTCAAGTCTAACCACACTCAAACCCATTTCTGAAGACGTTTCTAAGGTTACTTGGTTAAAACTGAGTCACAGCATGCTCTTGCACGTCTTATTTTAAATTCAGGATGCGGTCTAAAAATTCCCATTTTTATAATTTCAAGTTGTTTCATAATCAAGTTTGTAGGAAATTAATGTAAGTAATGCCATCTATTCAGTAAGTCTTACACAGACTCTGTGCTGGGCCATCTGTGTTTGTATTGTATATTTTCAATTACAATTTTCAAAACCCAAAAAGGATCATATCTTCTCTTTTAAACATCTTACTCTGGTACTGGTTTCATTTGGTTTTTTTAGCATACTGACACCCAGAATCTTTCATGAGTTAGATAGCTCTAGTATAAATTTCTAATATCATGCAAAAAAAATTTTTAAAAATGCATTTGCATCCCTGGTAATTGCAACAAGTAATATTTTTTTTTCTTCTCAGAGATAAAAAGATTACTTTGAATATCATCCCTGTGATGACACATACGTACCAATTTAACTTCAGGTTAATCACAGTAGGCAAACAATCAATGCAATGTGGCAACTATTCTCCTCTCCTCTCCTCCATCTTGGGATGTAGTGAACAAAAAGTAAAAAAAATCTCGTTTATTGAGCATTAGCTTTTCAACAAACAATTGCTTTCTTTCCTCTCAAAGGGTTAAATTTCCAACATAGTTGATGGAAAACACCTGCAATAATAAACTGAACATAAGAAAAGAAGACAAGTGCCTTACTAGCAACTGTAACATCTGACCTGGCTAACTCTAAAGCATGCATTAATTTTAAGCCTCTGTGTAGTCCATTGACTTCAGTGAATCCAGTGAAAGTCTAGAAGATTAGTCAGGCACTTAACACTGCTAGCAAATGGGTAGCTCAGGATGGCTTGGAGGCCATGAGGAACATGCTGCTGAATGTTAATGGAAAATAACGGGTGGGAGCTCACAATAGAAAACTTTTGCAAAATAAGGGCTCATGTGATAGGGCTCCTTTCAAGGACTGCTTGATAGGCATGCCATTAATGTGGGGAAAAAAATAAAAAAGTATTCACTAACACAGTGTTGCTTCCACTTTTTGGGTTTTTTAAGTTGCAATATTGTCTCTGCATGTCCGTCAACTAATACTTACTTGAGTTAGAGGATTTTCTATTTGCTTTAAAGTAAGACTGAGATTTTTAGCATAATTAAAAGCAAACCCCTATGAGACACAAGTGATTCATAAGTTCATTGTCTTTATTCTGAATGGCATAATACTTGTAAAAGTTGGTGCTGCTTTACTGATTTTTGCAACTTAATAGCAAGTTCAAATAATCAATCACCATATTCCTCCCTGCCTGCTCCCAAAAGTACACCATCTGTTTTCTAAATGCAAGTATCTATAAAGTTTTCTTTCACTCAAGCCATAAATCTTTGACAAGCAACTCCTCACAGTGGGTCCTAAAAAGAGGCAGGGACGGGAGTACCTATGTTATGCAAGGTAGAGAAGACGTCTTATCAAAAGCTTTTAAATCAAAGCAATTCAAGAAAATGAGTGCCTGTTTCTTAACTTTTGTTCAAATCAAAGTAGAAAACCGCACCAGGAATGCCTGTACAACCACTACTGGCCAAAAAAAAAAAAGGTTGAAATCCATACTGCTACTTGGGTCTGGCATAGCACAAACAGTTTCTGGAACACTACCACTTCAGAGTCATTATGCTGGGAACTAAGCCCTACAGAAAAAGTTTTAACTAGCTAGCATCACAGGTCTGAAGCTGCAAAGCTGTAAAAGATACCTTCTTCAAAACCAAAAAACTATTTACTTTTAGCATGGGAAACTGCATTGTACTAGAGAGAAAATGCTTACTGCACCTGTTAGAAACTTCCCCAAGGAAAGCCTTCTATCCTAGAGCAAAAGTAAAGAAAAGTATCACAGAAATCCTGGTAGCTCATAAGCAGAGGTACAGAAGTTTTTATTTCACTTGTCCTCTGTTCCTCTGACACTGGCAGGTCCCTCCATGCCTACTGAGGATCAAACAACTCTCAACAGAGGATGAAGTTGCAAAGCTCCCTAAAATACAAATCTACTTTGCAACTTCACACTACAAAGGCAGTATTTATTACCCATAGACAACTGTGTGTTGGACACAGCGGGGGGAAGTTATACTAATACAGCTGCTCAATAAACCACTTTGTAATTTGAAACTGAATATTTAACCACAGGATTGATGTAAGCATCCTGAGATCTCAGTTTTGGCATTATTTAGTGATGCTGTATCTTTACACATCCTTCAGAATGTCACATAGAAAAAAAGCTTTTAAATCCCCACTCTTCGAACACCCCCCAATCAAATAGCTATTACAAGGAGATACAGTAGTACTGTGTTTTGTTATCAGTGAGTTTAAGGTGTATGTTTAGACATCATACACTGGAATGCCAACAACCACTGGGCTGGGGGAGAAGAAATGGGTGAGAGTAGAAAGGGCGATGAGGTTTTTAACTCCAGTAAGAAACTTGTGTACCTGCCTGATAAACACAGCCAAACCACTTTATGTATCCTATTTATCTTCAAATCTATTTATGTCACACAAGAGAACATATGAGCATAGCAGCTGTTACTATAGCAATGAAACTGGAAATTTTGAGAACACAAAAAAAAACCCAAACCAAAACCACACCACCCCTGAAGGATGCTCAGTTTAGCAGAGAGATGGTTTAGAGAACAGCACACCAGTATCTCAATTCTAGCTTCTGTCTGAAGCCTGCGGTTGAAGAGACATTCAATCAGCTGTAACAGCCTATTCCCTCAAGAGCACTCGGAGCCAAACAACCCCTACCTATCACTCGGCACAAGGCAGTACAACGGGAGTTCTCGCTAAGTAACCCCAAACTTGTCAAATACCCCAGACCTGCCCGTAAACACGAGGAAGAGAGATTCTCTGCAAAAGGCTCGCTGCTCGGAGCCGAGGCAGAGAAGGGATTCACCATAGTAACATAGTCCCCACCAAAAACCGAGTGAGTGAGAGCAAGGAGCCTGGAGCCCAGCCCCGCCTTCCTCCCCCCCCCCCCCCCCCCTCCCTCCCCGCAGCCCCCCTCCATTACTCCCCGACACCCGGCACACCTGCCCGGCACCGGCAGGATGGGATGAGAAGTCAGCGACTTTCTTAGAGAAGCAGGCAGCCTGCCTCTCCTCACTTACCGCTGCCAGAATGAAAACCATAATTACCCCAAACCGGTTTTCCGTCGAGCCCCCACCCCCTCTTTTCCTGAGCCGACAGCCGGGTCACCCCCCACCCGCCAGGGAGACGCCGAGGTTCGGCAGGACGCTGCCGCCCGGGGGGGCCTGCGGGGCCGCCTTTTCCCTTCCCTCGCCCCCTACCACCCACCCACCTCACCCCATCCCTCCGCGGAGCGCGGCGGTACCGCGCATCCCTCCCCCCCACCCCCGCCCCAGAGCCGCGGACCCCAGGCGCTGCCGGCCGCGGTTTACCTGCGAGGGAGCCGGGTCTCTGCAGGGTGGCGGTGGCGTACAGCTCCTGGGAGTGCTTGCTGTACTGATCGGCAGCGTGAACCAGCCGCTTGGTAGGCGACAGGGTGGCGTAAGTGCCGATGGTGGAGCTTAACTGGTGGATAGGAGAGGAGGAAATGTTAGACTGGACGGTGGGCGGGGAGGTCACTCGGATGGGGGACGGCGACAGTCCCGCCGAGGAGACGACGATGTTGATGGGCGAGCTGGTGCTGTAGGACTTGGCCAGGCGGCTGGGGGACTGCTTCGGGGAGGAGAGGCGCTGCGCGGTGGCGTAGGCGGCGCCCTCGGCGGCGGAGCCGGCCCGCGGCAGCTTGGTGGGGGAGCCGCCGGGCTGGGCGGGCAGCGGGGAGCTCACCCGCTGCGCCGGCAGCGTGGAGCTGGCGTAGTAGAGCGCGGCGGCGTGCTGGGGCTCGGGCAGGTGGAAGGCGCTGCCGTGGCTGGGCGCGAAGGGCTCCCGCGGCTGCGGGGCGGCGGGCGGCGGCGGCGGCTCCGGGCCGCCCGGGTGGGCGCCGCGGCCCCCCGGGCCCTGCTGCGGGAAGGAAAGGCAGAGGCGTAAGCGGGGGGCGGCGGCTGAGGGCGCCCGGCTCCCCCGGGCCAGCTCGGGGAGAGGGGGCTCGCTCGCTGGAGGACTCCACCCCCCGGCGGCACGCAGCCCCCTCTGACCTGAAACCAGGCCGGCGCCCGGCGCCCTGGGGATTACGGGACTCGTTAATCTGCTAAAGCGTTTCCAGCCTTTGAGGGAAAACCGGCTCGGGGGCTGCACGGCGTAAAAACTCCGCGTCGTGGCTGAAGTCGGCACCCGGCTGTGGGGCAGACTGCTCCGGGGGTCTCTTGCCCTGAGACCCCTGTCGGGTACCTGCCCTCGGACCGGGCACAGACTCGCCCCAGGGTAACGTAAATAGATGTCCGCTCCCCATCATTTCCCTCCGATCCCAAAACTTTTATTCTGCATACATTAGATAAAGGGCGGCTGAAGCCACGGAAAGGGCTTTCATCGGGTAACTTTCCTCATTAAAGCCGTCGTTATCCCTACGAACAGAGAGGCACCGCCCCCCGCTTTGGCTGCTTCTGCTGCCAGCGGCGCGACATGTCGCGATCGGCCCCTCCAGCGGAGGAGTCGCGGCCCTCGCCTCCATCTGGGAAAGCCAGGCCGGTGCCCACCGCCGGCGGATCGCCTTCTGCTCATTGAGGTGTCCCAAAGGGGCGGGGGGGGGGGGGAGGAGCTGCCGGGGCAGAGCCCTCCCCCGGGCCACATCCAGCGGGGAATCTCCACCGGGAGGCAGCGCCCCGCCCTGCCTGCTGCATCTGCCGACTGCGGGGCCCGCGGCCGCGGTAAGGGGCAGCGCAAAGTTTGTCTTAAGCGCAGTAACTGGAGGGAGGTGGAAGGGGCAGCGAGCAAAAATCCTCGGCAGATGCTATTAGAAATTTAAGTTATGTGCCTGAGCCGCTTCTGGAACAGCAAAGGATGGAGCTCGCCCGTACGCAGAGGCGGCTTCCCCTTTTTCATCGGGAATCTTGAGGCTCGAGATCATCTGTGAATCCCGTAAAATTAAAATCTTCTAATCACTGCACCCTGCAGTGAGCAAGAGCTCAGCACTCTGTTGGAAGTTGCGCTCTTGTTTTGGATACGGGGGGGGGGGGGGGTTGTTGTTTTTTTGTTGTTGTTGGTTGGGGTTTTTTGTTTGTTTTTTTATTGTTTGTTTGTTTTTGTTATGAAGGAGATTTACTTGAAACCTCAGAGTGCTCCAGATCATGGGAGTTCACCCACACTGCAGTTGGATTCAGTCTGACCAGTGCTTTGCTCAGACACACACACATACATCACAGCTATAGGTTTCCTTAATGAAAACAAGCCTTTAAAATGCAAATAATTAATTTTGTGACTCAATTCAAAGAGGTGTGGTGAGTGCCAACAGCAGCACTGTTTCACATTTAAATAGCAGGATGTTTTTTCAGTGGCATCCTACGGGGAAAAAAATAAACAAAAGCACCATGTTCCTGGTATGAATCATAGACGGGTTTGGGTTGGAAGAGACCTTGAAGATCATCCAGTTCCAATCCCCCAGGGACACCTCCCACCAGACCAGGTTGCTCAAGGCCCCATCCAACCTGGCCTTGAACACTTCCAGGGAGGGAGCAGCCACAACTTCCCTGGGCAACTTGAACCTGGGTCTCACCACTCTCACACTAAAGAATTTCTTCCTAACATTTAAGTCGACCCTTTCAGTTTGAAACTGTTAGCCCTCATTCTATCAAAACTTGATTTATCTTCATTAGGGTACTCAATAAAGGATCTGATCAGAAACTAAGGACAAGATAAAACAACTAATGGGAAGAAAGAATATATGAGGTTCCTTGGTTTTTGTTTGGTTTGTTGTTTTTTTTGTTTTGCTTTTGGAGCCCTGTCTCACAAATGCTTTGCATCTGGATGAAGAACATGTATTTTTCTAGGCATGGACAAGAAGCAAGGGTTGGGAGGAACTGCTCCTTGTGCTTTGCTCCAAATTGTTAGTAGCATGGAGGCTACCAGCACTCACAGTGTTCAGGCATCTCAAGGGATCAGTGCTGAACCCAAACCTCACTGGTTTCAGGAGGTTTGATGCCCCGAAGAGCAATGGCCTGAGAGGTTAAAAAAAAAAAAAAAAAAAAAATTATGGTATGGTTAAGTCCCAGGTGGGCAAGAGGTTTACAGATATAAGTAGCCTACAAGCTGTTGTGTTGAGTTGCACTCTTCTGACTGCAGCTGTGAGTTGCAAACACCAAGCATCAAGTACAGGTCTTGAAATTTTTATGAGTGGCCAATGAGTTCAAGCTGCTTATTTGAAAGACTTGTAACAAAAACCAGGAAGGCAAATTCTGGGAACATCAATGAACTTGCAGAAGCTACTTTCATGCTGAGCTACTTACCGTCTCTGCTTTAAACTGGAAAGAAGAGCTAATCTGCAACTGACTGTCCAATGATGTATCTGACAGGAGTACAGTTTTCATTGTCCAGGTTTAAACTGCATGGCAGCTTCTTTTATAAAACAGAAACAGGCTGGCAGGGTTTAAGACAACATGGACAGAGCAAGTTTTGCACATGATGAAAGGTAATTTGAAGCACCTATGTTACCAATTGATATTTGTGAGTAAATTTTACTTTTTGGACTGCTAAGTGGCATTATAAGGTACTTTGTAATATTCAACATGGTTCTGAAATACAGTCTTCTGTAGTGTTACTAGTGTCTTCTGCAATACACTGCTAACACACTGGTAACTTATTTTGTCATTATGAAATTGTCAGGATTCTAGGCAAGCACTGTCATCATACAAAATTCTAATCTTCACAGTGTCACATTGACACACACTGCTTTGTCAAAGATTTAGAGTAATTAATTTCAAGTAAACCAATATTATCCTATATTCCTAATAAATCTCCATAAAGCTGAAGGCATTTTGCAAGTACTAATTCAAAAAGAAAAAAAAATTCTAAAAATCCACAATTCTTTTTTATATGGAAGAAGGTGTAGTGGTGGGACACAAAACCCAAATGCTTTATTAAAGACACAGTATATAGCACTTCCTAAAAAGCTGAGCATTTTGGTCTCTGTGAAGGGGAGAACTTCTGGATGAACAGATTGCAACGAAAACATTAGCATGCAGTATTTTCTAGGGTGTGACTAATCTCAGACCTGTCTTATATTTACTGTGAGGTTCTTATTTTTTTTCAAAGGGCTAAGTATACAGTCACACTTGTATTTTCAGAGGCAAAATGTGTTTCAGTTTCTCTCTGCCTGTTGCTTAAGACAGCCATGCAGACATGTCATTGTTCATCCTGCAGTGTGACATTATGCTCCATACAGAAGAATGAATTCTTCTGTATTTTCTCCTTATTTTTGCACTTATCCATTATTGTTGTCAACTTGATAATGAAACTGTGTTTAAACTAGTACAATGAAAGCAGATTTGCTTCCCAGTTTTTATATCCTCGTGTGTCAATGTAGTCCATAGATGGGAAAAAAAGGCAAGGACTTTCTAAGACTCAGAGATTTCATTCTTCTAGTCCCCCAAAGAAAAACAGCCTGATTTCCTTAATTGGATTCAATGTATGTCAAAGCCTTTTTAACAGCATGAAAAAAACACGAGACTATTAATAATAATAATAAAAAAAATTCCCATTCAATTTTTACTAGAAAGTTCATTCTGTACTGATAGAGGAAACCCAACCAAACAAAAAAACCCCAATCAAACCACAAAAACCCAAAACAACAGATCTTCAGAGCTCTATACAGAAAATGACTGTGTCCAGTTAGATTATAGTAGACTAGAGAACAGTCTAACTGTTGTTTCTCTGCCATCATTCAGGCATTTAATGTATTAGATTTCCGATCAGTTTTGGTTTGTTTTAAATAAAAATGTCAACTGAAAAAGATTAAATGAAAGACTGCAAAGACTACAATCAAGATCTCTGTTTTATGATTCTGAATTGAAGGTGGCCATTAACTGTGTTTGATTATTTATTCTGCTGAAAAAAAATCATGGCTAAAAAATTACTAAATCCTAGATAGCTAGACAGTCTAAGCAGAACTTTGGGATGAGCTGCTAATTACTGGATGCTCTTGATGAACTTGTGTCCACAAGCATTAAATGCCAGCACTGATTTTCAGCTCGGTTTGCTCTTTGGAACTTTCAGGGATCAAAATGGGTCCCATCTGATGAATTTGAACATAATCATATGCAGCCCATGAGAAAACCCATTCTGTTGATTCTAGGGAGGACTTTCCAATTGGATGCTCAAATTGTGTGAAGACATCCTTCCAGGTCTTTTAGGGGTCCAGCTCTGTTTAACAGTCTAGGTGATGCTCTGTGCTCTTTCAGTGACTGTATGACTTGCAGGTCTATTGAGGTGGGTTTTTTCCTGTCAGCTCAAAGAACCTTCCATATGGCTTCCCTTGAGGTGTAACTCTACTCTGGACCAAGGCCTCTACCAACACGCTCCTACAAAGAGCAGAAGAAAGTATGGAAAATGCTTCACATTCTCTAATCTTTGGGATACAGACTTAGGCAGCACCTGTAGAGGGGTCCTTCTGTGGGACTTCTTTGCTGTCATTTTTAAGTTCCTGACCTAACTAGGAAAATGCTCCTTATGCTCAAGTGCACTTAGATAATAATAGATGCCAGATTATACTTCTCGAATGTGGCCTGTTCCATCTGTTTCTCCTGTTTTTATCACAGAGGTCATGGCCATCACAAGGTCATTGCTATACTTTGTTTGTGAAATACACTCCAACACTATTAGGAAAACTGGTCAGCCTACCTGATCTTAATCTCAAAGGTCATACATGCAGATGATGAAGGTATGAAGGATGAAGATATGTAATACTATTGTAATCTTCTACATCCACATAGAGAATTTTGAGAGATCCTGATAGTGTTTAAGAGATCATAAGTCTCTGGTTTAAGGAAGCAATGGAAGCTGCAGTCATTTCCTATTGTAGGACCAAACCAGCATTATGCAGGTCAATTTTTTACTATCATAAACTGCTAGAGAACTGTTCCCTGTGAGTGAAGTAATGAGAATTATGTTTTAAGATTTCATCTTCTTAAATTGACAGAAAAATTCTCATGTTCATAGCAGAATCCAGTTTTAAACACATCATCTGCCACATCCTACCAGAAGTGAAATCTTAATTTTAGATTTTTTTCAGGGTAGATTATCAAGCAGCTTATCACTTTCTGACACATATGACTGATGGCAAAAAAGACATTAGTCCAACTGAAAAAGGCCAGCCAGTATATAGTTTTTGCTTCACAACTGAACATATTCTTGTATGCATTTGCTAACGCTCTAAATAGGGCTAGTTATGTGTGGTGATCTGATGAATGACTTGTTTATAGGAAATAGGATACTAGCTAAAAATTAACTGTTAACTTACTTTTAAATTATTTTTTAATTTATTTGATCACCTTTATTTTCCGTCTCTGAAAAGACCATAGCATCACCAGAAGCTAAACAAGTCCTCATCCAGAAAGGCAGACTACTTTCCCTTCTTTTCCCTTTCCCTTGCAAACACATGGCTGAGCATGTGGAAACCCACTATTGTAGTACGTTCTGTGCTTTATGTTCCTAAAATATCTCCAACATAAGCTGGCCATTTTGAAGATACCAGTAAACTCAATCCATAAGTTGCTAACAAACTACATTGTCTAAGTAGAGGATTGACTTTTGATCAACTCATCTGCAAAATCTGCTACTTGTTGTAGTAAGAACCAATACTGACTCCTCACAAATAACCTTAGTGAATTAATACACGATGTGGACACCAAGCTTGATAAGCTGATTTCATTGGGGAAAGAGACTAAATCCCTGCCAGAGGAGCGGAAGGTTCTAAAAATCCTATTTCAGTAGAATTTAGAAGATAAAAATTTCATGTTCTGAAATACTCAAAGCAGTGGAAAAACTATGATCTGTAATGAAGTCCTCCAAACTGACAAAAACTGTAGATTGCACTTTGCAGCACTAAACAGGAAGTCCCAAGACTAATTAGTTTATCTTTCTTACGCAATTACATTTTCAGAAATTGTTCTTGCTGTCACAGCTGGCCTTGGGACTATTTACATATTTTTTAAAGCATTTGGGCTATCATTCATACTCAGAGATAGCTATATTCCTTCACACAAATACCAAAGGAAATTACCACGGTCTAAGCAGTTTTGACTCCTGAGGCTTTTTTAAATTATAATAGGGACAGCAAACAATTCCAAAGATTGACTTTTTTTTCTCCTTAATTGTGGGATCAGCAATGGTCATAATCAGAACCTTTTAATTCTAACTTTTGGCTCTTTCTTTTCTTGTTTACCTCCTTTAAGACATCCTTTATATGATTTTATGGTATTAATTCATATAGCAGTTTTTAATATTTTCAAAATATATTTTAACTGACCTGAAGCTGTCAAGCATCCTTTCAGGATGATGTTGTGAAAATTATGTTTTATGAATCATTTTCATTTAGGAACATCTACCATGCAATCTGGAGGAAGATTGAACAGAAAAGAGAAAACCTGTTTTCTGCCCACTCATACAAAGAAAAAAAAAAAAAAAAAAAAAAAAAAGAGGAAAGGTTGACTTTCTAACTTACTAGTTACCTTTCTGAAGGTAACTGGTCCTCCGTGAAGGAGGTGGTTTGTGGTTTGGTGGTTTGAGCTCTCTAAGCAATGTCCGTTTGGTGTAACTTTAATGAGAGAAATCTAGATCATTAATTTTTTTCCTCTCTCCATAAATTCATCCTTTTCTATCAATGCATAAAATTTATATCAAGAATATCAATACTTCTAGCCTCTAGACAATTGTGCACTTTCCTGCCTATAAGATTCTTCACTCTTCCTCTCCTGTGTTTTTGTTTTCATTTCTGTTGCTCTTACAACCTGTTCCTTTTCCATTATTTTATTTTTTCTGTTCTTCTATCCTTGAAGAATGTATCACACCCCCAAGGCATGATGCTTTTCACAAAGCAAAACTCCTGATGACATCTGCCCAGGCTACAACAGGATATTATAGCCTCCTTTTTCTTTCTAGCTGGAATCCTGCTCTCCTGCTGGCACCAATCCCAAAGAACATCAGGGAGGTCTTCTTCCATAAACACAGAAAAACCCTGAGGCCTTACCAATATGCAGCCTCATTTTAAATCCTTTATAGAAGAAAAAAAGTACCTTTCCAATTTGAAATGAAATTTAACTGTGCTTTATTTCATTTCTCAGACTTAGAGGATAGGGAGCCTTCCTAAGCAAATTGAGAGAATAGAATATTGTATGTCTCCTGGTGTCCCACAGACTGTGCAATGACTATGTAATACTTGAAATCTCTCAGCAATTTAGGGCTTTGAAATTCAAATACTACTGACTCCTACAGAATCCTGAATTATAAAGTATGCCAGTATCACACTGAGATGGGCTGCTTTGCTGGAACAGCTAACATCTAAACAGAGAAAATAACCTGAGCTGACCAGTAAAACACAGCCAGACTTTGATAATGTACAGAAGCACATACACTTGTAGGAACTTTTATCTAAACTGAAGCTTAACTTCCCAGTGAGAGGCTTTGATGCCGCGGTGAAAAGCACAAGAAGGTGAGCGAGTTACATGTCAGATCCAGGAGAGATCCTTAGGTAGGAAGAGGGATTTAAAAAGTTTTTTAAGTATCTGAAACAATATTTCAAAATGAAATAGACAGGTATTCAAAATGAAATACTACCAGACAGGTAGCTGTGTGGAAAGCTGCTTGCCTTATAACATGAGGCGAGGGGGGAAGGCAAAATTTTTCTTTATACTTGGGATTAGGCCACAGGACCAGGCATGGTATCCCAAGCAGGTTTTAAAACTAGTGTCAGCCTGGCTTTGTTTTTGATTGCTTGCACTTACAGATTTCAGTAATATTCTGATACCAATGCTGGGAGGTCCTAGACCTTCGGGCTCCTGATCAGCACAGTCACAGAAATTTTCAAACTCAAATGGTTAAGTATGTTATCACCAAAATATGTATGTAAGTAAGTAATTAAAACTAGCATGTAAATCTCCTTTTTTAATCAGGATTACTTAATTTTTCAAGTCAACCCACTTCTAATTTGAAAAAAAATCTAAGTGGTAACTCCACCCAATCGCAGATGCATTGAACAAGAGTGACAGCAAAGGCAGACAGACATTCACGTGCTGGTAGGCACCAAATGTCTCTGTTTGGTGGGAGCTACCTCAGACAATTCCAGGCACAGGAGCTCCGGGGTGCTGAGGACACACAGACGTACCTGGGTGTAGCTCTGGATGGCAGCTCTGGCCTGGCTGCTGCGGGCCGGGGCCGGGAGCGGGGCAGACGCAGTTTCCCCCAGGGCCAGGGTCTGGTTGCTGTGGTAGCTGGATGAGTACTGGAAGGACCCTTCAGGTTTGGAATTGAGCTGGAGCGAGCTCTGGGAGAGGAGGCTGGGCCCTGTGGGGACAGGATTTGAGAGCAGTCAGAACATCTGACTGTGTAAGAGCATACCTGTATTATCTGTCAGAAGAGACTTTTCACACTTCGGCTTTTCAGTAAAAAAAACAAACACGTACATTAAACTATTCCTTTGCAACTCACTCATCATTATTATGGTGTTTCAGCTACTGACCAATTTGCTTTCTTTGCAAAAAATGTATAGTATTGACCAGTGAAGAAATTCTAAGCCCCAACAAACCCAACTGTACTATCTGATAAGTCTTGGTTTTCAGTTCAGAATAGCTGATGAGTTTTTGTCTTTTTTTTTTTTTTTTTTTTTTTTTTTTTCTTTTCTTTCTTTTTTTTTTTTTCTTTCTGTGTATAACCCTTGTTTATTTCAGTTAATTATATCCAGTCATTCTGCATGGGAAATGCTATCTTATCCCTCCCTGGGCCCCTAGCACATTAGATCTATTGATTACTGCCACTCTGTCCTGTACACACAGTGATCAGTGATGTAATACTTTAGTGCCTGTAGGGATGGATGGCAGCCTTTAAAATATTAATAGCTCTTCTCATCATGTAGGACTCACCCTGATCTCAGTGAATCTTTGATGACTGTTTTGTCAGCCTGTCTTACCTTCCCCATCACAGCACTGCACAGCAGGAGAGCTAAATGCAGGCAGGGAGATTAAATTGGGGCTGCTAGACTGAAGAGCCTGTCAGGAGCATGAGCAGTTTCCACAGATACTTCTTCTGCAAGACTGAAACACATCCTAATATTCATTAAGTTCATGTAGAAGTGATTTAGTTTATCATGGACACAGAGCAAATTCCCCAATTTTTGCTCTGAGAGCACATATCAACCAAGGGAAAGTTGAAACCACACTGTCATGTGGTTTAGATATGACATCTCAACACCACTTTTTCATGGTGAAATCATTCTGTCTCCTTACAAAGGGAGCTACATTAAAGAATATCCTCCTAGTCCTCCCCTATGCCTTGACTGATATTAGTCTCTTCTAATTTTCAATAAACTAGTTTCATTTTTCATAGTGTCTGGACCCAGCAACTGAAATCCAAAGAGAGAAAAAAGTTATTCCTTGTCCATTGCACGAGTTATGAAGAAGTCTACCTTCAACAGATACTGCCTATAGCATACTCAAGTAGTTCCTCAGAGTGATAATTCATCTTCTGTTTAACACTAAGAAGCTCATGAGAACACTGAAAGAGTCACAAACCTGAAGAGATGTGAAATGATTGCATTAATTTTGCTCCTACAGAACCATGTGAAAAGTATGGCTTTAAGAAAACTCACAAAGGCCAAATTTCCATGGATTTTGCCAGAAATACTTCCCAGCACACTCCTGATACAAAGGGCAAATTCTGTCTTTGCTACAATGATGTACAGCTGCTCCAAAAAAAGATTTCCACTTAGAAAATGTGCAAACAAATCCACCCCCAATTTAACATAGTGTTTTTCATCCTTGTCTGTTTGTCAGAAATGGCAGAACCAGTGATATTTTTTCAAAATCTAACCTGAACCACTTGTACTAAAAACAAATCATAGTAGTCTGTGTAGAGGGTAAGTGTCCACATTTAAGTGACAGCTGGGATTATGACACTATTTTGCATATCAACATAATTTATACTGAAAAGTCAACTGCATTCATCAGGATATTCCAGACAGAGGACAAATTTAAAAATTAAGTCCTGGTCCTTTTATTTTCTGTATAAGTACAGAAAAAGGCAAGGCTCCATGTATACTGTGAGGTTATTAAAAATGTATCACATGCACAGGAGAGCTGAATTTAATCCTGCATGGGTGCTTATAAATCCAACATTTGGTAGCTTTCTGTTCCCTGATTCTGCAAATAGGGTTTACTAAGCATTTTCCATTTAATTAATTTTGCTGCTAATTTTGTTCTTTATTGAAATAAATATTTTCACAGATTAATCTTTTTCTAAAGAGCATGAAGAAAACACAGGCTTAGTTTTACAATACATCCATCTACAGACTTTTAAAAAATCTTTGGTATTTTGAATTTTCATTGAGAATTTGCTTGTGATCAAGCGACATGGTTTAAATTTAGAAAATACACAAGAGTATAACTTTCCCAGGAGAGGCAAAAGTTGCAGCAAGAAAGCTATTTTTTGTGCATGAAAGTGTTTGTTCTCATTCTGAAAGTAATTATGCTGTGACATTTCTAAATCCTAAATAATGATTAAACTATCACATGCTATGAACTCAGTATGTTTAAATTTTCATTGGATCTGGCTTTCAAGTATTCCTTTCATTTTACTATGTCCCACTAGGGGATTTACAGAGCCAGGAAGAACCACATACATGGGTTCCCTGCACCACTTAGCCTAATCATTTCTATGCACTTTAAGAAACTTACCCAAACTTTAGAAAAAAAAAATCAGTAAAAAGTTTGGAGCACATGGTTTTGAGTTCACTAATTACTGTATAGAAGTATTTATTTTGTACCTTTAGAAGCAATAATGAACAATTAAAATTTACATATATTTTAATAAAGTATTTATTACAAATTACAAAGTCATTTGAGAGAGACAGATATTTAAATTTTAAATAAGCCCACATTTCTCAAGCAATTGTGGAATAGTTCTGGCTGCTCGCCTGTAGTTAAGTGATAACCAAGCACACAACCTATTAGATACAATCAGTGTGATACTGAGCAAGTACAAGTTCCCTTTTCAGGGCTTAGGGACTACAAGCAGTCCCATCTTGTCTGATAGAGAAAAGATGGATCACTTTTCTCATTAAGATTCTTGAAGTTTCAATGTGAAGATAAAAACAAACCTTCTGAAGAGCCCCAGCTCACCCAGAAGAAAAGAAAGTGGTTTGTTTGTGTACTACTGTAAGCTGATGGCTTTTGACAACAAACTATTTTTCCTTCTTGGCAAAAATTTAAATTCTGCTGTGTTGGTATAAGAAAGTGTTCATGCAAGAATAATTCATTTGTTTTTGGAAGAGTTAAGGCAGCTGGAAATTCTCTATTTTCAGTTAGACACTGGAAATCACTAGTTAACTACTAGAACAATTAAGTCTTACTTGTTCCCTTAATGCAACACAATTAACTACCCATTTTCAAATTAAACTAAGCTTGAAAACAAATATAGCATCATAGGGTTTAGTTTAGCAGATACTGAGGATTTGTAGTTTTAGGATTTGTGCTTTATTTTAGGATTTGTAGGATTTGTGCTTTAAAAATTCATACTACATTTTGTTGCTATTTGTGAGTATGGTGAAGATACAATGGTTTCCCCCCTATATTTTTTCACCACCACATAAAAAATGTCATGAAAGAATATTAGTGTTGGCTTATTCATAGTGAACGGGGCTAAGTTTTCACTGATTCAGTTTGTGCTGCTTTTTTAAATTATTATTAAAATACCACAGACCTGAGCACAAATTCAGGAAACTAAGTCAGAGCCACCATACTGCATGAGATGCCACTGTGGACTAACTTGAAAAGATGAAACAGGGTATAGTAATTAACTCCTTAATTTGCCTCCAGTTTGGTGGACATGTCCTGCCGACAATACCTTCCTCTTCCTCTTTAACTTGAGAAAAGTGTGCAAGGCTTCCCATCTTCCTCACCTTGACTCCTGTAACCTGACTCAGTAAGGAGCTCAAAGGGAGAGGGTGGGCATCTTGCTTGGGACGCAGGAAAAGTCCACTTAAGCTGATGGAGCAAAGAGAAGACCAGGCAAGAAAAGAACAGAAGAGGATGATGGACATCCCTACAACGGAGAGCCAACCCAAACCAGAACCTCAGAGGACTTTCTTAAGAACCAGGGAAAGAAAAAAAGAAGTTTCCTTTGTAGTCTGGAGACCCAAGTGCTGGAGGGCACACCAGTGAAGAGGAGAGAAGTCACCCATTCAGACAGGGGACAGGTTTCTTGTGAAGCCCTTTTAATTAGTTTATATTACCCACTCCTCCCACTAGCAGTTATTTTATAGTCTATTCTTGTACTCTGAAAATAGCTTAAGAGATCTGGAGCACTTGAGAGTACCTGGCACACTTACTTCAAACAAAACAGGGAAGAGCAGCAGGTTTACTGTAGAACCTGGTCCTGCCCTGAGTCCCATCACTAAAATGAACATCACTGAAGCCCCACACTTGCCATACTGCATTCAACAAATTTGGCATAGCCTGGCGTTACAGAGAACAAGCTGATTCATGGCACTTAGTACGTTACATATGGCTATGAACATAAACCTGGTGAGTTACAGACTCCATCACAAGTCACAGCAGAAGGAGAGCTTCCACAACATCTCTCTGCTCCAGCCAGGGGATATTAAGAGGCTGGCAGAGGCACCAGGCACAGGTTGCAGAACAAACCCCACCCAGGTGCAGCTGGGGCTGTTCCTGTGCCCCTCACCTATAAGGGATAAGGTATTGTACTAGCAGGATTTCTTTGGGGGATGCTGCTTTTCTGTCTGAATAACAATACAATGTGCAGTGCTGCAATAAAATGCAGTGTAGCTATTTAAATAACAAGCCAAGGAAAGGAGTGGTCTTAAATTACGAGATTATTATTAATCCAAAGACATCACAGTAAAAGCTGATTGTGGGAAACCAAAGTTACAGAAAGAATCCAGGTTACTGTGATCATCCATGGCTGGATCAAAAATGGGAAAACAGTGATTATGAAAATATTTGTCCCTTCATTTTTAAGAGCAGTGTTTTCTTTGAAAAGAAAATATTTTGCCTTTTCTTTCTGGTCTCTTCACACCATCTCTCTTCCTACTTCCAACATTCAGAGTCAACAATAACCCCAAACCAACCAATCAAGAAAAAAAGATCACAACCTAACTGTTTTTTTAGTTATTTATTTTAAATAACTCATTCTCCAATGGTAAATGTTTGCAAGCAGGAATACTTTATATGGCTGTTTCAGAATAGCAAAATATTAGAATACTTATCAGTACTTGCATGTACCTGCTCTAATAGTGCTTGCTAAGGCAACAGAAAATGAGTTACCAGTATCGAGCAAATAGAGATAAACTTCTCATTATTCTTCTTATGCAAGAAGTGACAAATATTATAGGCTAGTAAAAAAAAAAAGAAATAATTTCACTAGTATTATTATTTTACTATATTTCTCTATTTAGGCCATCCTTTAGATTTCCTTTTTTTCAAACCACACGTTGCAGCACACTTAAAGCAATATAAAAGAAGCTATCTACAGTGTGAAAAAGTGTGTTTTACTTTTAGATAATATCCTGTTCCTCAGCATAAAAATTTATATTCACTTTTGCAACTGGCTTTAAACCTACATTTCATAAGAACAATCGCACTTACACTTTGAAGAAAGGTCCAAGATGTTAATTTCTGTGAGCACCAAAAATGCTAATGACTAAGGCTACTGTATTCAAATCCATTAGAATAAGCTTGCTAATTTCAGTAGGAAACACATAAGTTTTAAGATATTTTAAGAGTATTAAAGTGGTGTCTGCTCCACCACCACAATTGTCTGCTACAATTGAGCATACAATTTAACCTGATTTTTAACAAATAGGATGCTGGTAAAAGAGTATACTTGGAAACAAACTCTGAGAGAATCTGGGTGCTCAGTTGCCCATCCTGGTCCACAGAAAAAAGACCAAAATGCATCAGCATAGTAAGTGCTAAATTTTGATTAACTGAATAGTCATTAATATTGATGGGACATTCTGTGAAGGATTACAGAAAGTCAGAATCAGCACTGACAGGAGTCAAAAAGCCAGGAAACTTGCCTGTTTTCTTCTCTTCCCCTGCAAGGTAGGGCCTTTTCTAGCAGATCTCACCTGCACAGTATCCTATAGTGAGCCCTAGAACTTAGGCTCCAAGGAGCTTACCAGTGTCAGAAGACAAGCAGTTTTCTAAGGGCTGAGAAAACACACTAAGTGCTGAGAGACTGGTCCAGTATCCTTACACTGATTAGAGATGGGGAGCAAAGAAGCACATCCTATTAAATTTTGGGGTTTGTAATGTTACTACATCACGAAAAAGGATTTGAAGATAAACATGTGATGTAAAGGCTGATAAGAATTATGTACAATTAGTATTTGTGATACATACTTTTACCTAAAAGTTAAAGTATTAAGAGTCTGTGGATTAACTCCATTACAAATTGAGATAACTTTATATTTTTTCTGTCTTAAATTGTACAGTCACAAAACTAACTAGCCAGATGAATACAGGGTTCTTGTAAAGGAAGAACTCACAAGAAGAAACCAAAGAAATTGTTCCCTGTGAGGTTACAAATGACAGCCTATCCCTAGCACCCACCAGTCAAATATCTGAAAAATTACTTGTTTCCTAATCTTTAGACTGCAGCATCTCATGGAACACATCACAAACTGCAGTTCCACAGTGTGTAAGTATTGAAGATAATACTATAGCAACAGTGTGGTCAGCCTGCAAAAGAAAAAATATAAAATGGCTGAATTATGAAATGGGATTAATATTTTACATTAGAGAGCAAAAGTTATCGTGGAATAAATAGTCAATAATACATTATCTGCTAGTTGTTCAATCAGCAAATAATAACCATGTAAGGACAGGCTGCATACAATACTATATTTTTACAGGATTAGGGTAGGATTAATTCGGTATTCTCGATGTATGCAAAATTACTTCTGAAATGGCTAAAATAATCACACTACAAACTATAGAAATCTATACCTGGCCACCCCCCATGTGACAACTGCTTGCTTCCCAGCAAAAATAACATGCAAGTGAGGGATTTTTTTTCTCTACTTAAGATTTTAAGTCAGCTGGGTTACTTGGGCACATTTCCTTCTCCAAGTAAGTAGTAGAAGGGAGTACTACTATTGTGTTACACATTTCCATTTGGTCAGTCATCTATTGTTCTAACTGACAAGGGAAATAGACCAAAACATGCTGGAACTAACATTTAATTAGCTCCCATACCAATTATAAACCACACTTCACTCACCTTCGATCAGCTGACAGAAGTGGTAATGATAAATTATAGAGTAAGTGTAAATAAAGTGGTTTTAATTAGTGTAATTAATCACTTCACACATTCTTCAACTTGCTTTGCTCGTTTGGGTAACAGTTGAAAGCAGCACTAGCAAAACTCCTTTTATGTCCTTTAAACATTCATTTACAGAGTTAATAGGTTGAGGTGCCTTACATGCTAGCAAGAGGAATCATCTTCTAACTCCTAGTACATGCCTAATTAAGGATTTTAAGTACCAAAAAGTCATCACTAACTGTTTCTTCTACCTCTTAGGTGATTTAATTTAAGTGTGGAATATTGATTCATCCCCTAGAACCTCCTTTTTCTGTTTGTTCATTTAAGAGTGTATATTTATGGTAAGTAGATGCTAACCACTCGTAGTTGTATTTGTTGCCCAGTTCTGCAGAGCAACGAGCGATTAAAAAAGATGCAATAAAAGATCGGGTCACTCAATTTCCAGGTTCTCAGCTGTATTTGGGACACTGGGGAAACCCTACAAATACATTGAAATAACAGTAGAAGACTTTTAACTCAAGCTCTTGATGGTAACCTGCAAGTGTCTTTCCACAGCATTTGACAGTAGGGAAAGAGGGGATGATAGCTGAAGACAACATGGGAAGACCTGCTCATAGGGATACTAAATATTTTGGCATCTTACTAGCCTATCCTGTTTTCAAGTCCTGCTCCATGAATCAAGCTGCGTATCCAGCTGGGACCAGGAGTACATTTTCCTTCCAAATAGGAAGGGTAAGGAACTTGTCTTTGTTTTAAACACCTCCATTCCAGTATGACTTATTTTGGGGGTAATTGGAAACATTCTTTGAAGAAACTTGAGACAATTTAGAATGGTTTTGAAAAGCAGAGGGACTGAGTGAGTGGAGGGAAGCCCTGAAACTACCTCATGGGTTGGCAAGTACCTCCATAGGAGAGGGGGAGAAAATGCATATATAAAATGAAGAAATAAATGATAATACTTTATATGCTAAATCACAAAAGTCTCCCTTGTAATGAAAAAACCCCACATCTCTATTTCAGAGGCAACAAGTCTTAAACAAGTACACTGAAAATAAACCTGTTTTATGGAAAAAATGAAAGTAATTTTATGACCTACCATACTCTACCAGCATTAAGAGGGATATGGTCTATCTACAAATACAGAAAAGGGCTTTAGAGTTGCTATAGAACCTATTCTTAGGTACTGGAAAACAGGATTTGGTGGAATGTATTCAAAATGTAGACTAAGTTCATTTTCATCCAAGAATTTTATAAATTATATAAATGGAGAAATGATTCAAAAACTAGGCTGGTACCATTATATAAGGGAAAAATATGAGGATATCCCTTCTAACTCTTCTGACCTAATTAGTATTGGAATGAAAGATGAAGAACACTTTTTTTTCAAGAGAAATGAACTGGGAATAGAAAATAGTTTCATTGTGTGCTCATTATCTTATGTTTTTTTACACGAAAGCAATATTCTGCTGTTATTGCAAGAGGAAAATGGATGTGTTGGCTAGGACTTCAAGTAATAAGTTCTCCAGGAGATAGCAAAGCACTCCAAATGTTCACAAAAAAGCAGTAGAAAAGTGAAGGACCTTAAGGTCACAGAAAAACATAAGCCCTGTATCCCACCTTGGGAATAAATGGTTCTTTTTTATTATGGAAAGATTTGGGTTTGTTTGGGTATTTTTGATGGTCATATGGAAACCCCAGAGTCAGGGCAAAGGGAATAGAACTGATGTCTAATTCAGAGAGGACACCTGATACTGTCAGGTTTCCAGCTAGTGTATAACACTAACAAAGTGCCTCCAAATAAAAAGCCTGTCTGAATGATTAAACTAGGAATGCAGAGAGTTGAATGTGATCTCCCCTTAGTGCTTGGTAGAATCATGTTTCAAAACTTTGGCATTCACCAAATATTGCCAGGTGGTTAAAATTTCCTAACTGAGCACCTATGTGGAACAGGAAGAAAGCCAGAGAGAAACAAATTGTCCTTTAATAGCTGAGCTTAGTAAGAAAATATTTAACAGGAAAGAATTTCTTTACGGATAGGTAATTTTATGGCAAAAAATAGTATGAAATGTATTTTAGAGAGAAGAGAAATTCCAATGGGCTTACACAAATGTCTTGTAAAAGTGAGGAAACTTGAAAACATGAAATACTAGCAGACTCATGGTACCAGGTAACATAAAAAAGCCTAAGCAATACTGACACTATAGGGTAACTTCAGTGTTATTTACTCAGATGGTGTATGTTTTGCTTTCAGTACTGTACTACACATTACATTAATCCAGATGCTTGTGTGAAATGTAACACAGCCAGATCTTCTTTCCTAGGCAATACCTGGTAACATTTGACAGTAGGAAAAAAAACTGGAGTTCCATTAATAATGAGAAAACTTACAAATATACTAGTGAACAAGACCTAAAGACATGCACTAAGCAAGTATAGGATTATACATATTTAATCTCAACACAGAAGTTGCCCATGTCTTTTTTTTTTTCTAAATAGAAAAAGCTATCCTAAGTTTAGATTAAAAACAAGGATAATCTACTACTGTAAATTTTAAAATGACCCCAAGATTAAACAACTTATTTCATAGACAACTAATTGTATTTTATGAAATCATTTGCTAAACTCTGCAAATACCAAAATCAGACAGTCTCTGAAAGAGATAATTTATTACTGGCAAGTGGGGTGATGTGCTTTAAGGAACAATAGAAATAACACAGGAATAAGATGGCCAGCAAGGATAATAACTAAATAACACTTCTGTGCTACAGAGGTCACAAAAAAAGAAAAAAAGCCTTCTCTCTAGGGATATCTTAGCATGATTCTGGAGCTCTTTTGGCAGTAAAATTCTGCTGGCACTTTCTTGGCAGAACCCCCTGCCAAAAAAATCTTATCAGTGGCTTAAAGTACATACAATCTGAATTGCACAGAGAATATAAGTAATCTTCACAAATGGCATGATTTGCTGCTGCTGCTGCTGTCACTTCTGTGAAACTCTGCAGGCAGTAGGCAACAGTAGAGTGGCAAAAGTCAAACAACAGTTCACTGTAAGAGAAATCAGCTATCTATTAAAAGATTGGACTTTGGAACCACAGGAGCCTGGTTCCTGAACTGGGCTCCTGGATGGGATTAGATACATGTCACCAGAAGAAGAAACTTGCATGCAGGAGGACTGAACACAGCAACACAGACAGCAAGCTTCAACTCAGAAGGAGCTGTCGTGTTACCATTTAGGAAACATTGAATCTTGGCATAAATGTTATTTTTTAATTTGTGTTTTCATTATCAGTCTCCCATTTTGCAAACAATAACTACATTTAAAACTGTTTTCTTTGTTTACAGAAAAATAGCCAAGTAAAGAAGGAACATATTTTGCATTATTAAATCCTAATTTTTTGGAAATATTTTACACCTTTGAAGACCAGCTGTGAATGTCAAGTATTCCTAGTCACTCTCTGTGCCTAGTGCAGCCTAAAGCTGCTATTAATAGTATTAAATTAACGTGTTCTCTTTTTATTTCTAGAAAATAAAATGACTACAGACATTACACAAACACAACTCACAGGAATGCATTATGAGAGATCAAAAAATTTGTCAAATCTCTTCTGATAGATCTAAATTAGTCTGTTGAAAAACAGTAAGAATAATTTAAATAAAAAGCCTATAAGCTTCTGACTATATAGGATATAAAACTACTCACAGATATACAGATCTAATACAAAAGGCACCAGTAGATCTGTTGAACTCTTATTTTGTTCTGTGAGCTTAACCAGTAGCACAAAACACGTTTCCTCTTCTACAAAGCTGCACTCCCTTTTCCCCTGACCTTTGAGAAGCTTAAGACTTGAATATTTTCTGTCCACAAATGAAAATGGCTGTTTGGTCTCTGAGGCAGCTAGTTCAGAATGTGTTCAGCATTGCCTCAGAAGTCAATTAAGCAGTTAAGTCAAAAAGGTCAAAATTTTATTACTCTCTTTTTCATCTGCCAAAAAATCCTCTGCCATAAAACAGAAAGTATACCCTTTTGCCTCTGCTTTCTCTTTCTGTGTCCACAAATGGGCACAACGCTCTGCTCTCCTATTGTACTCAGAAAATGTATTTCTCTATTCACAAGGCCAGAATGGAAAAAACAGAGCCAACTCCCTACTCTTTGTTAGCACAGAAGTCACAGAAGTCCTACTTTATCGAGAGCTACATTAACTGCACGCAGCTAAAAAAAAAAAACCTGAAACTCATACCTGCCAAGATTTTCTGTTCCATATAAATCATTTTACACAAGCTAACAGGCCAAGTACCTCTTTTTCAAGGCTGCATCTACACAGTGCTTGTGCTCATGAGCTGGCACCGCCAGATCCCAGAAGGATGTGGCTCCTGGCACTTCTGAGGGTGCTGAGCGTGCGGGTGCTGGCATGCCACTAAGGCATGAGTAGGGCGAGTGCTTCATCAGTCAGTCTGTCACCAGGATGTGGGTGCATTTGTTTCCTGGCCTGTACTACAGACACAATATTTACTGATGTTCTTCTGCGTTGTAGGTTCGGATGCCAAAAGTCTTTCTTTGTTCTGCTCCTCCAGATGCAACCATAAGTCACTGTCATTTTCTAATGAGTTTCAGTAACTGCTTCCTGCGGTGGATGTGGGAACACCTGGTTGCCTGTGCAGGGTTTGTGTTTGCCACAGGCTAAGCATTTCAATCTGATCACGACCTCCTTTCCATCTTTGATGTTGCTACTAATTGTTCCTGCTTTCCTCTCACTGTTCCATTTTCTCCCCCTCCGTATATGTTTTACCTGCTGTTATTGCTCCTGTGTTAATTTGACACTCACCTTTTGTTCTACAGTAATGAAGCTATATTGTGAGGGGTTGTTTTCTTTAGGATTATAAGTCAGTTGCACAGCATAAAATGACACTAGGTACCAAAGTCAGATTCCTATCAGGAAGAGCAAGGTCAGAGAGAAGTAATAATAGGAAGTAATTTTGTGAGATGAGTATGCAATTCATATATAAAAGCATATTTCACCAGGCAGACATAACCAGAGCTAAGAGATGTGCTGCAGATGACACCACACTGAAGCAAAAAATTGGCCTACAGGCTGCTGTAGGAGGGTGCTCTTAACCCCTGTGCCAGCCCTGAGGAAGCAGGGAAAGCAGAAGCTGCTTCCCTGAATGGAGATTGTTCCTTCAGCCTTCACCAGGTCTCCTGCTTGTAAACAAGACAGGCAGCAAACCAGAGCAGACTGAGATGAGCTGGACCCAAGACAGAGTCCCTAACACTCCACTGTCAGAAACCCATGGTGGACCATGACCGGTAAAGGAATCCCAAAGGAGAAAGCCCATAATGTGGCTCCACTCCTAAGTTTGACTCTGCAGTGGTCTCCTCCTGCCTGCATAATGGAAAAGACCAAACAGGAAAGCTACACTCATGCTCTTAAAGTGAGAAGACCAACATGAATTTAATAGAATGCAATTTATCATCAAAGAAGATGTGCCTGTTTCTCCTGGCCCTTACCATCCTGATAGCTGTTCTCAGAGCTTAGGTGATGGAGTACTGAATGATAGCGTTCAAGCTACATCTTTTCATCTGGTGCTTTTCTCAATACCTTTGAACTCTGCCCCTGACAGAGGATAAAAACAATTCCAAGCTCAGGATGCTCAGCACTGATGAAGAATTTCCTGAGGCAGCCCTGGCTGTAAACACTGATGCTGATGGGTAAGAGATGGCTCTCAGGTCAGCGCAAAAGCCTGCTTCATAATATCGTATCTTCATGTCTTAGGGTTTAGCAATGAATCTAAAGAAACTTTACATAGTCAGCTATTCTGTAAAGATATTATGGGCCCACTGAGGACTGGCCCTGGAAGCAGGGTGTTTGCTACCAGCCAGTGGCTGTTACAGTGTTAAATGAGTTATTTCAGGTTCACACTTAAGATACCTAGGTCCAGAAAGGGAAGGTAGATAAAGGAAACATCCACATTTCTCAGAAATCTAAGTATTCAACAAATACTTCAAAAGACTAAAGTTGCCTCACAGTTGAGACAGTTTCTGTACAACTTTATTTGTGAGAGCTTACAAAAAATAACTGTGAGATAGTTATTTTAATGAAAAGCGTTCACCATACAGAAGATTTAGCCCATTACAAAATGAGCAAAGATGACTTTGAAACCCTAAAATTTTGAAGTCAAGACATTGAAAAGGCTTGTATTTGAAGACATAGATGGAATAAGGAGAGGCATCAAAAAATATTTACAATTAATATATTACAATAGTGGCAGAAGTTTCATCAATAAATCAAAACTTCTTCAGGCCTCATCCTCTGAGAGATTTACCTGGAGCTAAGATCTGTTGAGTCAGGCACCTGCTGGGTTTGCATTAATGCAGCAGATGGCAAAGTAGTGTGACCCATGTTGTGGGACTTCTGACACTTCTATTCCAAAGACTCCAGTCCTAAAGTGAAAGAGCAGCACACACTTCCTAGCTGCTTTTCAGGTCTGAAACATACTCAAAGAGCACGTAGTGTTATTAGTGTGTCTGTTTACCAGGAGAACCCACGAGAACACCTCTTTTATGTGCACAAAGAATGACTCAGCTGGATGCTCTGGCTCTCAGAGAAGATAATGAAATGGAAATAACTTCATCTATCAATAAATTGTGAGGTCCACTGATGCCAGATTTCATCTCATTGAGCCTGTCAGCCATCTGACAGGTGGCAATTTCACAAAGCAAGAGCTATAGGATGAAAAAATAACCCCACACATCCTCTTACACATTAATTGTGTAAACAGTGTCTTTGTTTCAATCCATTTTCAACATCTATGAATAAAGCAGCTGACAAAAGAGGAATATCATAAAGGTTGAACAAGGAATGCTCCTTCAAACTGGGACAACTGCTTTCATACAGAGTAAGGTGAATTTCTGGTTTTGAAAAAAATTTGAAGCCAAAACTGAACTAGGAAAATAAAGGAAGAACTTAGCCCATCTTTGTTGGCCTCAGAATTAGGCAAGTTCGTTAAGTGAAAGCCACAGCTGTTTAATACAACAGCTCTATACAATTCCGTGTGCTATAAATAACCTGTTCATGCAATACAAATTCTTCAGAGAAAAAAAACAACCTTGAGATCTAAATGGATGGTACTACTACCCATTTGTACTTAATTTTAGGCAAATAGTTTCAAATTACTACAGGAGTCTTCAATGGTGAGACATGCCTTTTTTTCCTCAGAAGGACTGAGAAGTCTCTGCCTGCATTCATGTCAGCCAGTAGCCTCAGTGAACTCTGAAATGGCATTATCCAAGAAGACAGTGTTATTTAATCTATATTGTATTTATTCCCTTATCAATGTGCTGCATTCCTTAATTAACCCTAAGCACCAGGAAAACAGGGTCGCAGATGTAAAGAAATACATATTCAGGAAACTTGGGAAGAAAAATTGTCTGGAGTACTGGCAGTGACGGGTGGGGAAAACTGCAACTCCAATATGAACAACTTAATTTTAAACTGAAATTTAAAATGTAGCATTTTAAAAAGAGCAGACAAATGCAAGACCGATCCAAGAGGTTTTCTGATCCATGTCAACAAGAACTCTGTGGCTGCAGTCTGTAGTAATTACATAGTGAGCAAAGCAGGACAATTGTCACATGAAGTGATTAAACAGTGAAACAACTACATTTTGGATAGGAACATAAACACTAAAAGCTCCATAAATCTGACCCATAATCCTTTTAAAATCAGTCTTATGCTCAATTTGTGGAGACTAAAGCAAAGGAAACAGCATGAAAGATTTAAGTATAGATACCTTAAATTAAAGTGCCAATGGATTTGCTCAGTAATCTCAGCAGCCTGTCTCCCATTTTGCTAAAGCCATGACAGAGGGAGTAACCACTGCCTGTCTTCACCTTTGTAGCCTTTATGGATTCAGTGTTGTCCATAAGGGTTCAATGAGCTTCAGCTAATTATTTCCAAAATGGTTTTGATGCTAGTATCATTGCAGTCCTCTTCTGTGACATGATAATGACCCACAGGGATACAGGTAAAGAACTAGTAGGTAGGAAACAAACATGAGCAGGAAAAGGTAGTTTGGTCCTTAACCAGAATTTGATCCAGAATCACAGGATGCTAAGGGCTGGAAGGGACCTTGAAAGATCACCAAGTCCAACTCTTCTGCCAAAACAGGATCACCTAAGGCAGGCAGGTCACACAGGAACACATCCAGCTGGGTTTTCAGTGAAGGAGACTCCAAAACCTCACTGGGCAGCCTGTTCCAGTGCTCTGTCACCCTCACAGTGAAAAAGCTTTTCCTTTTGTTTATGTGGAACATCCTATGCTTCACCTTGCACATGTTACCCCTAGTCCTATCATTGGACATCACTGAGAAAGAAGAACCTTGCTCTATCCTCCTGTCACTCGCTCTTTACATATTTATAAACATTAATGAGCTCATCTCTCAGTCTCCTCTTCTCCAAGCTGAAGAGCCCCAGCTCCCTCAGCCTTTCCTCATAAGGGAGATGTTTCACTCCCTTCATCATCTTTATGGCTCTGTCCTGGACTCTTTCAAGCAGTTCCTGGTCCTTCTTGAACTGAAGGGTTCAATGATAATTCAAAAAGCCTCCAGTTTCTCTCAGTCATAAAGAATGTACATCTGGGGACCTCAGGCAGTCCATCAGGACCCTCCCCACTTCTCTGCAGGCTTATCAAGCCTTAATGAGAAACCTCCTCAGCAATCATTCTTCTTCACCCGGAGAGTTGTATATCTGTTTACTCCCCTTTCTACCCTTAAGCTTTCTTCCTTTTCAATTCTTCTTACATGTAAAGGGAGGGAGGGGAGAGGAGGGAGAACAACGAAAGAAGAAAAAAGGAAAGAAAAATAAAAAAAAGGGGAAAAAAAGATCTGTAAGTAAAATAACTGACTCTGAAGTAGTTGAGTGATTTTGAGAGGTGCTACAGTGATGGGAAGAGAAAACAAAATGCCATTTGTTTCTTTCATTCCTCATTTTACCAAGCATTCTCATCTTAAATACTACTTTTTGTCTCTACAGTGCATACTTAGCACTTACAAAATGTTTTGTTGCATCTCTTTCCCAACTAAATGACCCAGCCCCACCCTGAAAATACCTTTCCTGAGTTACAGTCACCATTCAGTATTCCTGTCTATTTGGTCTGTCTGAAATACTCCTGGTATTATCTCTGTCCTGAACTAAATTCAATCCCTTGCTTGTTTTCTTCCCAGGTGATTTCAGATCCTACACTTACTGTGAATTTCTGTCTCTCTCCTGCAGCTTGTCTCCAGTGTCTTATATGTGATTATTTTGTCTATTACTTGCCTGGTCTTTCCCCTGAACTTATTTAATGTGGCAGTGATTTATCTTCATTTGTGCAAAAGCAGTATTTTTTGTTTTTTCCTGTTAGAAAACGATAATGGTGGAGAGAAAAAAATGGTTTCAGACAGGAGCAGCCAGCTCTGCAGTCACTACCAGGCTGCCACACTGGGTGTTACAGTGATATACAGCAGGGAGGATGCCAGATCAAGCACCCTCACAGTAATGCTGAAGTCCCTAGGACACGTCATAGCTAATAGCTGTACCTGCCCACCTTCAGGGATGAGAGTACATGTGGACTAGCATCATTCTGCTGGTGGCATCCCCACAGACAGTTAGGACAGGCTGACCTCCCCTCTGCCTCCACAAGAACTATGTCAGATAATGTTTTATATAAACTGGAGTGATCCAGTGGTGCCAGATCAACAGCTACGTAAAGACAGAAATCACCGCAGTACAGGGAACTGGACCACAGAGATGCAGTTTCAAGTCTTACATCTTCTTAGAATCATAGAATGGCTGGGGCTGGAAGGGATCTTAAAGATCATCTCGTTTCGAGCCCCCTGCATGGGCAGGGACACCTCCCACCAGACCAGGTTGCTCAAGGCCCCATCCAGCCTGGCCTTGAACACTTCCAGGGAGGGGGCAGCCACAACTTCGTTGGGCAACCTGTGCCAGTGTTTTGCAAACCTCAGATTAAATGATTTCTTCCTAATGTCTAACCTAAATCTCCCCTCTTTAAGTTTTAAACCCCTTGTCCTCTCACGACACACCCATGTAAAAAACACTACCCCAGATTTCTTGTAGGCCCCCTTCAGGTATTGGAAGGTCACCTCAGAGCCTCCTTTTCTCCAGAGTGAACAACCCTACCTTTTTTAGCCTGTCTTCATTTTCTTGAGTGATTCTGAAAGTTTCCTTGTATTTTGTTTTCTCACTTGTAACTGCAAACACATGTTTTTAGGAAACCAATTTATAGGGAGTTGAGGCAGATGAAAGAGATGAGCAACTGCTCAGGAGTTCCCCTCAGATGTACGTTACATTTTCCCAGGATCAGTGCAACCACAGAAAACTTGTATGATAACATGCAGCAGTCTTTGTCTGATAATAATAACTTTCAAAACAGTGCTTGCATTTCCCCAAATGAATAGAAGCTTTATATATATATCTTTTTTTTTATTTGCTGATTCACACTCAGTAGAGATAATTAGCAAGCATCTCTATTAGCAACACAGAACCCCTCCTGTGTAAGCCCTTTTCATGTGACTTGTCCCATTAGCCTTTGTTTGTGGCTTTTATTTGCTACTAAAGGAATAGCAAATGTTAAGTGATGTTTGAGATTTAGAGTATTATTACAGCTGCCTGCTATGTGATGACTTTTTAAAACTAGTTCTGAGAAAATCAGTGTGCATGAAACCAAATAATAAAGATTGTGACTACAGACACACTAATCCTTGACAAAGGCAGAGCTACTGACAGATTAACTTGTTAGACTAGACACACACAGTTCAGAAAAAGAAGATGTGGTCACATCCCTGGGCAGACTTTCATACAATGATTTAAAAAAATCTGCCTCAACTAGACTAAAACTGCCATGGCAGGTCGGAAATGCTGTCCTGAAAGTCAGCCTTGTTAGTTAAAAAACAGCTATGCAGTCAGTAAATATACCTAAAATTGCAATGTTAAGAGCTCACAAATAAAAGAAACGCCAGGCTAAATTGTCTTAGTCTGACATCATCGCTTTTCTCCTCTTTCTCTGTCTTACAGCCATTTGGTTTTTGTAGTTGCCTCCTTTTTTACTGCATGACCTCAGGCCTTCATTGAAAAATGTGCAATATGAAGAACAAAAAAATAACACACTGATGGATTATTCTACAACACTCAATGTTTTCTTCAAACGCATCACAAATAAAAAAATTTAGAATACCTGTGAAGTGGGACATTTATAGAGATCTCATTTCCTACTAGGATATTGAAGAAATTAAGAAAGAAAAGTGTCTGTGAATACAGACCCTCTGTGTGAGACACTCCAGAGTGAGTTTTAACTTCCTTTTATATCACATATATTTGAGACTCTGTTTCCACAGAATCGAGTCACAGCTGTTTGTTCTCAGCATACCTGAGAACTAACCAGGGACACCTAAACTCAAGTATAAGTAGAAGAAAACATGGATGATTTCATAACTAGAACATCAGAACTTCAGGACTTAAAAGAAAGGATACTATTAATTTTTAAGAGCAAAACTTAACTGTCAAATATGAGATTTTTGTTTTCATTTAGTAGATTGTGTTTTACTCATTGCTTAGAGAAGTCAGAAGTGCTACAGATGAAATCCCTCTTCAGTTCACTGTGCAATCTGGGCCTTAGCTTTGGGGTAAATGAGGCATGGCCAGAAAATGTACCAAACAGGGCATGATAACAATTGTTTTATAATGCAGTCATAAGAAATTCAAATTATATGGTACAAACAGCCTTGACTTTGGTACTTTTGACTTTGCAAACACAGTAATGTTTTAACTACCTACTGTGTCTGTGGTATTTTATTCTAAATGGAAAAAGATCCTCTAAACCCAAAAGGAAATGAAGTATAGATAGGACATCCTAAATTCATTTATGACTGACTATCAGAACTGCAACTGTCAGCTTTGACATGTATCTAATTCTTAATTAGAGCCATAAATTGCAAACAGCTATCTAGTTTCATTACAAGGTGGGCCTGGAACAGAGGCCTGTGGGGCACTGTGACAAAAGGCTTCACAAATTATTTCCTGACATTGAAGAAGATTAAGCTTGCAGCTCTGTGGGGAAGCCTGCTCCCTTGTTAGCACATGCATCTGCTGTTCTCTCCAAACCTATGTTTCTTAGTGACAGATACTCTCTCTTGTCCATAACTCAATCACTATTTCCTTTCTTGAATGTCATTCTCACCACCTCATTGGTGCCTCTGTATCCACCTGACTATGGACAGCACAAACAAACCATCCAGCCAAGCAAATAAAGCTTTCAATTTTCTGACTGGACCTTCTGTTAAAAAAAAAAAAAAAAAAAAAAAAAAAAAAAAAGTTATTCCTCTTTTGTCCCCCCCAGAGTCCATATCTATTGCTCCTCTTCTCCATCACTGTTCCTCATTTGCCCCGTGCTCCTATTTTCCTTACCATCTATCTACATCCCTATTTATGTCTAATCTTTTTGTAATACTCCACAGAAATCTGCTATAGTAATAGTTTTCTTCACATACCCAGACTTCTCTCCATCAATTGTCTTCAACTTTCCCTAACAGCTGTTTCTTAGCTTTCTTCTCTTATGCCAATATCCATCCAAGTTAGACCCTCCCTGCTCCCAGCTTCTATTGACATCTGCCCAGTTTCATTTTTCTATTGAATCACATTTTGAAGGCAACATGTATCATACCAGTAACTTAATCTTGTTCTCCTCACCTCAAAGCGAGGAAAATACAAAATGCAAATTATAAGGGCTTACATTGTTTCAGCATATTCAGACCAAGCAACATTTTAACAGATGTTAATCACACAGTTTTTATTCTGATCAAGTAACAATTGACAATAGTGCTAGTGACATTGTTGGCCCAGAAAACTTGTGCACATGAAAAGTGGAAAATTATCTACTGACCAAGGATTGCCAGCCATGAATTTTACTGCAATCTGGTTTTAAAATAATGAAAAATGTGGCAAATAGAAATTCTTCATTCAGTTTGCAAGGCATGCCTCTCATCACCTGACAACCCCATTTCAGGTGATGACTTGTCTTTGCTAGAGATGCTTTGCAGAAAATGTCTGTCACATTCCACTAGCCTTTCCAGATGAAGGGGAGATCTTCCCCTTTGGTATTGAGAAAGCTGACTTTGGACTAACACCTTGAAAGACATGGCTCAGTCAGAGGGTACTGAGCAATGGGGGATTGAAAAAGACAAAAATGGGTCAACTGAACAGAGGGAAGGAGATGTTGAGATATGCTAGAGAAAATTGAAAAGCCAAGATACTGTCAGAAGCTGCACTAGGAGTGAAGTGAAAGTGGGTATACACTGTGGCAGATGGGAAAAGCGTCTCAGATTGGGGACTGAGGAAAAGGAAAGAAAAATAGGGAATTAACCTGCTTTTTCAACATCTAGTGCCACATCTGATAACAGACCTGTTAATCTATGGGAAAACTTTGTCTTGGTGTATGTGACTCATGAGCACAACTGTTTGTAGACATTTGCTCTACCAACACACTGAGTGCCATGTCCCTCATTCAGTTTTACAGTTGTTTAGTTGTTCACCTCCCCAAAGGCTTCCTGGTTCTAGCCAAGAATCTACCCAATCACCACACAGTTCTGCAAATAGCATGGCTGCTACATGAGCAGTGAGGAAATCTTGAGAAAAGATTTCAGCTTTCTTCCTCTATCTGCCATTCTCTGCATCATCTTTAAAAAGTTCACCTAGCTATTTCTGTCTATGTATCCATTTGAAAATTTCAGTCTTAAGGAATGACAGCTACTTGGCCAAATTGTCACAAAGAGACAACAAAATTACTCAAAGCCCCACACTATGCTCCATTTTACTACCTCTGCATACTGAAAAGGTGCCTGTGACATGACCTTACAATATAGCACAGCCACAGTGCAATTACAAAATATTTTCTCTAAAATATGTTCCACACTTGGGGTTTTGCCCACAAAGTAGCAGTGAGATTCTCTCCTTTATAAACAAAACAAAAAATTGCAAAGGCAGGGGGGCAGTTTGCCTGCTTGCAACTACTCTGTCTTCTGCCAATATAAGAAAATAATAAAGAAAAACACTTTAAGATATGCATTTGGATTTAAAGCAGGAAATGTTACAAGTATGTCTCGGCTCTAGAAAGCACATTTCTAGCAACTTACTTTCACTGGCTGAATAGTCCTGTGGATCAAGTATCCCTGATTCCTGCAGTGATCTAATACAGGAGTCCACCAGCTCCAGGCCAGTGGTGAGTTCATCTTCTATATCCTTCTGACCATCTGTAATAAAATTACCAACATAAGCATTTCTTAGAAAAGACAAAGATAGAAGCAGTTACAAGATAAAAGGTAAAACCCAGTTACATATGACTAAGTATTCACAGCTGATAAAGCATTGGATAACACAGAGGCTGATGGCCATTTTGAAGATTATGTCATCCTCTGAAAGTGTGGCTTTGGATTAATAAAAGTAAAATGAGAAAGTTCAGGTCTAGTCTCAAAAAGGTGTAAGTACATGTTTAACAATGCCCCTCCCCCCAACCATTTTAGTTTCGGTGTTCTTTTTATAAGCCCTATCAAATGCTGCCAAATTTTGCCAGTTTTTTAAGCAGAGTTTTCACACAATACCAATGAAAAAAAAAATGCATAAATAAATGTTGTTTCCCTCTCTATATTTTTTAAGAAATATGATAATTCTGGGAGACAATATATGTTATGCATACATGTAGATAAGTACATTACCTTGTGTTTGCCAGTGAAACTGCTCTTCTGTTGAACTGTAAAGAAAAAAAAGTTTTAATTTTTAATGGAATAATTTAGCAGTGTGCCATCAATATTCGAATGTAATTCTATTCTGAAGGAACTGACTTGAGAATAAAGGAAATTACTTAATAATAACATATTTAAAATATATCAAGTATTATTTTACTTATCTTTAAATGAGTGACTTGCACAACATACATTCAGCAGGGGAGAAGCATCTTAACATTTAAATTAAATAACTTAAAACATACATATAGAAACTGCCCATTTAGTCTTGATACATGGATTACAGTATTTCAAAGAAAAATTTTTTTGCATCTCTTTTGGATCCTTCTATTTGTCTGATTTTCCATTTTAATAGAGAAGGTTACAAATTGATTTCTCAAGTGAACAGTTACATGTGATTTCATGAGCATGGTTCCTGGTTCTACTGATCATTATGTGCATTTTTGTATTATTTAGATATGCAGCTAAGTTAATTCAATTGGCCTTCACAAGAGAGTAAATTTAGATATGTTTGTGCCTCTGTGTACAAGAATTTAAGCAAGGTCTTAATTTTAAAATAATGAGCATGAACACTAGAGGATGGGTTAGGTAGGCTTTTTCCATAAACAATATATTCAAATGAATGATAAAATGAATGCTATATTCAATTAGGCAATGAGTACACTTTTTCTCCAAGGCATAATCTGTTTATGCATCAACACAGGTCTTTCTCACATGCCAAGAATATAGAAAGGATTGAAGTTGCTCAGTAACAATAATTCTTTTGATAACAGTGAACTGGTTATCATAGTCAAGATTAAAACATTCTTCTGTACATTTTTACAAGATATCTATAGGTGAGAACAAAATTAGCTGTCTTATCCATCAGGTTAAAAAAAAAAAAATAAGTTATTTTAACTTTTCAAGCTATAAATTGCTTTCTTCCTGATGCTGAGAATATATGCTGGTTTTAATGAGTAAATGGATTTTAATGGATTTAAACCACTTTCCCTTTTCCCAATAGATGCTGGATCACTATATATGTGAGTATAGCTCCTAGTATCTACATTCTGAACAAGAATAATGTAAATGAAATTAAATGTTGCTTTTTGGAGGTCTCTTTTTACAGCAAAATAACTTGGATTTAATTATTTATTCGATTAGATAGTGTTAAAATGGACAGGATAACTGTCTGATTTACATATAAAGAGTTCTAAAAGGACAACTTTTTATTTCTATCTGGCATAAAAAGTGTTAACCTGACAAACTCAAGTCTATACATTATCATCAATTTCCAAATATCTGCCATCTGCGATTAATACTGTTTCATTGTAGTGAGATTCATAGATACAAAGCTAACCCTTCGATGAGACTCTCAACTAAAATGCTTGCACTGAAGCTAATAATATTGAAGATAAAAATAGCCAGAGTCCCCAGCAAATAATAATGGCGATGTGCTCAATTGGTAGAAATTACTCTAATTCAAAATACCTTTTCAAATGAAGTCCTAGTGGGTGGTGAGTAGGGACAGTGGATCCTTTTGAAGTACTACTTTTTCCAATCTGAAATTCCTTTTGCTTGGTTTCCAGATTCACTGAACAACTGCAGCTTTGGCTGACACGCTGGCACTTGGGAGCCATCTTCCTTTCTCACATTAGCATCATCCATAATAAGCAATATATTGCTTTCCACTATACAGTCCCTCTCCCAGAACCCAGATTCCTATGTGCCAGATGCTACCTCAAAAGACAGCAAAAACCTATGTATCTCAGGTGGCATCCTTGCTAGCAGAACTAATGACTCAATGTTGCTGGCAAAAAACCCATTTATGTCAGACTGTTCTACCTCATCCAAACCGGTGAGAAAAGACAATCAAGTCTGTGCATAAAGAGTGAATTATCATTTCTAGGAATTCCAGATTAGCCCTTTTGAAGCAGTGAATTTGTTTAAAATGTAGAAGTTCATTTTTGGTAGAGTGCAGGTAGTACTAGATCAATCAGTGGCTGCTCAGTAGTGAACCCTATGATCACTAGTCTGACTTCCACAGAGACATTTTAGTGGATGCACCTTAAGAAATCTTAGATGGGAATGTCCAGAAAAAAAGACTGCAATTAATTTTGACTATATTTTGGCTATTGAAGTTTTAGTCAGGTTTCTCACAAATGCTCTAATGGTCTTTAATAAATACTATGACTTTATAATGAAGGTGACAGATTCCCCATCAAAATTTTCATCCTAATACTACCTTTATATTCAAGACATGGAATATGGAACAAGCTGCACAGGGGAGTGGTTGAGCCACCATCCCTGACAGTATTTAATAAGCCATTTAGATATGGTACTTTAGAGACATGGTTTAGCAGTGGACTTGGCAGTGCTAGGCCAACAGTTGGATTTGATCTTAAAGGTCCAAAATGATTCTATGATTCTATATTAAAGGTGTGTTTGCTCCTACAAGGAGCAGGCAAACGCATAAAAGGGTTTTCCCAGGAAAATCTTGTTAGCATTTGACATAGTTTAAATTTAGATGCCCTGCCTTTTTTTTTTTTTTTTTTTTTTTTTCCTGGTTTTGGCTTCACAAAGATTCCAGATTGAAGCAGTAAGATGTGCCTGCTCAGGGAATGTGCCAAACCTGCTTGAGTGAATAAAAATGGGGTTTTTTTTGTGCTTTTCTTTTAAGCATTTTCCAGCTTCATAAGAGATTAGTACAATTGACTGTGTACTCACATCAAACATGTGAAAAGACAAAACCAAGAAATGAACAGAAGTATTCCCCATTATTAATTTTCCAACATGATCAGGAAAATAGAGCTTTCTGCTTTATAGTTTTACTAAAGAGAAGATTTTCAGTTTATTATCAACCACTTCTCTACATATTCCTGTGGCTCATTATAAAAGTTTGCAAACTGTACCAACTTCAGCTGAGGACGGTGAGCAATGAAATACTTCGGGGGGGGAGGGCGATTCTGAACTATAGATACCTGCACCAAGCAGAGTTGGAGAAGGGAGAAGGAAGATTTTAACCAGAATTACATCAATATAGTATTGAAAATAGTAGCATAAAATATAATGAGCTGAGATGCCAGGCAGGTATAATTATTATTTCCTTAACCCAATGCACAAGAATAATTATGATTTATTTGCTCTATTCTTCTTTCATATCTACTATTGATAAAGAGTATAGATCTTATAGAAGATGCTCATTCTACCTAGTTCTATAAAGATTACCATATCACCATTCAACTATAAAAAACTTTGATTCTCCTATACTTTGATGGCCTTTGGAAAACAGGACTTATTGAAGTGAAATCCTAGGGAAGCAGAATAACTTAAGAATGAGAAGGTAATACTAAAACCCAAACAAAACTCCAACCAACCAAATAAAAGAATACTGTCCTTTATTGAGTTCTGGGTGTTCACCTTGAAGCTAATGAATACATCTCCTGTAAGGATGGACTACACTGTGCCTAAAAGTTTAACTTTAATAACCACCTATGCAAGGAAATATTCCAGGAAAAGTTCTTTTACCTCCCTAGGCAAGAATGAGCAAAATAAATATCCACAGAGTATTCATCTTGATTCCAGCTGCACTCACATGTTCCCATTTCTGCACACATGTAATAAAAGCACTGAAGTACTGAGAAACCTTTTATGTGTGACCTTGCATGCTAGGAGGATGAAAGGCAAATGAGCACAGCACGCTGCAGGGAGCTCATTTTGGGGAACATCACATGAGCAGAGCACTTGAGGAGCTCTATCTCTCTCTCCACAGCGTGGAAACATCAGAAGCACAATGCATTGCAAAAATGCCAAATTTCTGAGGTCAACAAAGGATGGCTGGATATTACAAGCAATCTATGTACATCCAGTTTAGACTTTCAGGCAGGGGTAGAAAAATCCCAGCCTGAGCTACAGTATGTCTATAAACAAGCAACAAATCAGGACTTTGGGAACCTTCATTATTTTTTCCTGTCTCTCAGTAGAACTAAACAAGAAGGAATGTCCTCTTTTCAACAGAAACCCAGTGTGACAAGAGATTACTGTGGAGACAACTGGACTGTTCCACAATGGCCAGCACCAGCAGAATAAGGTGAACTATGTATGACCATCAAGCATCTCTTCCCACAGCTTATGGGAATCAAAAGACTGGTGGATGCTCGAAGTGTACAAATTGTACAAAGTCCCAAGAATTAGCTTTCAAAGCAGGAGCCAGGGAGCGGCAAGGGCACCTTGGACCCTCCTACACTCCTAGCATTGGGAGTGTGGCCATGGATGTGGCAGCAGGGTCAACAGCGGGGCAAAGGAAACTTAGATCAAATCCCTACCCCAAAGCACACTTTTTGCACAGTAACTGGTCACAGTAGTACATACACCCTTCTTCTAGAACACTATTTATTATGCAGCCCACCAAAATTGATTTTTCTTATCCTATGCACCAATATCTATCTGTGCAGATGCCCATCGGGCTGTATCGTTTGGTTATTTAAGTCCTGTGCTTTATTGCTCTTTGGAAGAACACCACAGTAAATTCAGTTCTTGCTGGGGAGGGGCATAAGGTATTCTTTCAGTCACTCTTTCTGGCACATCTTTTATCATGGAGCCCTGGAACTGGCTGCTGGGGCAAATCCACATTCTTGCATTCCTTTAATTACCCAAGAAATCTTTTCTTTATGTGAAGTCATTCAGTTTACAGTTGTCACTCATTTTTTTTGCAGAAAGTGCTACAGTTACCTGCTGTACAAAAATATTTATTTTTTTTGTTTTCTAAAACAGTTCATGGAATTCTATGTAACACTATTATATAGCAGCTATGAAAGCATTTTTACTAGGAGTTGTTTCAGCACATCATCTTTTCAATTATTTCTGCAATGGAGCCACACAAATATTGCTGCATATAATTACAGGCAGACACTGTTCTGCTGCTTTTAAAACTGCTATTCTGGTTATGGAAGGTAAAATAAAAAAGATTCAGAAGTATTTCACAAAAAAATCAATGAGGTTTAGAAAGTAAATTCCATCTACAGCAAAGGAAAAGCATATTTTAAATCAGCAGTACACTTCAGCTTATCTCCAAAATAGTAAATTAATTTTGGTATCAACAATCTAGGGGGGAAAAAACCCAAAAACAAACAAGAAAAAACTTAAGAATAAATTTTACATTAGATAATGCCGTGGAAAAAATACCAACCCATCAGTAAATAACTACTGAAAAGGTCAACCCCCAAGCACATTTTTTGTTACCCAATTTAAAATTACATCAAAATCTCTGACTTCAGTAGTCACCTATGTAGATGTGACACAGTAACCTGACAAATATTTAATTCAACCCTATTAGTTAGCTGTGGTATCACCTTGGCTACCATTTGAAAAGTCCTTTCAATGTTCCAACCAACTTAATCCATGATTAAGTCCATATGATGATTCTGCAAACTGTTATAAAAACAAACCAACAAACCAAATAAAAAAACAACACCCCCCACAAATCCACACTTATTTTATCTACAGATCTGCTTTTATGCCCTGTGAATTACCAAAGGACTTTTAAAATTATTACAAAGTTCTTAGCTGCAGATGCCAGAAAACCATTCAGTTAGTTAATCCCCACCTTTATCAGAAAGGCCTTGCTGAAACCTACAGGGAAAAAATATTGTCTGCTTTTTTTCCCCAAACAAATTATTGTTATTCCCTAGGTTTTACGAAATAAGTAGCAGAACTTTGCATCTGTGCTCTGTTTCCTACTTCTTTCCCATCATGCATGGAAATATTCACTGCCAAATTTTCAAAACCATCCCAAGATCAATGTTTTCCTCTCCATTAAAGACTTGCAAAAGTTTGCAGATATGATTTTCCTTTAAAGATCACCTTTTTCAACTCTCCAGTCCTATTTATATTCACTTTTCCTGTACTGATTATGTTTAATAATGACTGCTCTATTTCTGCTTGTTTAAAATGTGATTTCAGGTCCAACATGCTACGATGCTAAGAGCACAATGACAGCACAGAGCATGCACAGCAAGCCAGGAGCAGCACTCTTCCATTCTGCACAGAATTCCTGAAATGATCAATTAGAGTTATAATAATTTTACCTTTTTTACTTGTAAGTTGCTGAACTCACATCTCACATACCAGCTCCCAAAAAGTTACTGAAGTTTTATTTAATATTGCCATCTAGAAAGAAAACACTTGCTACTTAGCCTGCAATACCAGACATTTTCCTTTAGTTTCAGTTCTGTAGATAGTCCCTGGTGTGACACTGAACAGAGAGAATCCTTTCATGCGGAGAGCCTCTCGAGCTCTACCACTTTAAGGGGAAAAAAAAGAAAATTGCAAATACTTGTTATATTTTATTTAACTATAAATTTGGAAGCAATGAGAGCATTAGGGAAACAAATGTTACATGATTAACCTATTCTCATCCTTCCCTATGTCCCAGACAGGACAGCAGGCTAGACCGACCCTAACTCTGAATCACTACAACCATGCTTATGCTCTTATTTAGAGAAGCTAAAATCAAATCAAATTACTTCGTTGTGCAATTTCCCTTTATTAATTAATTGAGAGAAAGGATGGTGGTTTTCAAAGCGAAGAAATTGGTTCAGAGCTTGATTTCTGCTAAGTTAATAATGTTCATCCTGTTTGCTTCAAACCATTTTTATTTGAGGAAGCAGCTCGCTTCCAAAACAGAACTACCTCAACAGGAGCACATTTAAAGTCTTATCATGTCTCCACAGCATATCAGTCTAGATAGTGGTGAGCTATCATATTTCCTCAGCCACGGCGGTGATTTTTGGATCTTATCCAAACCAAACAAGTATCTAAAATAATATTTAGAAGAGACTGAAGTGCTCCAGCAATAAATCAGAAATTACTGATTTGAGATATGCAAGAGTGGAGAGGTAGAGTCATCTTGCTTTGAGGCAACAAAGCAGTGGAGTGCCTAAATCACAGCACAGCCCATCAATACTCCCAAAACTACATTCTCTAAGCTTGTCTAATAGACAGTACTGCACACAAACTATGGGAATGGTTGTCATGCTTTAAAAAAAAAACAACAAAACCAACAAACAAATCAATAACCTGAAAGATAAAATTAGGTCTATTTTCTTTTATTCTTCCTCTCTCTTACCCCAATAGCTCAGTTATTAAAGCACATGAGCATAATGTGATGGAACTAGAGACAATTCTGTTTTATTCACTCCTGTGAATCAAACCAATGTCTAAGTTGAGGACAGCAATCAAGGTATTCCTTACCCTTCCTATAAATCCACAGTTCTGTAGAGAAAACAACATGGTATTTTAGTTAAGAAACTTCACTGTAAAAGACACCACCACACCTCCCTCTCTTTGCACCAAGTTTTAAAAGATGGCTTTGAAGAAAAGATGCAAGACAACAATACCCAGAAGACGAAAGACAGTTTCCCAGTGCAGCAGAAAAAGGTACTGAAAATGCAGAGGTGAGACTGAATTTCATGTAAAGTATCTCAAGCATCACGCCAAACACTTTGACATTAGGGAAGAAAAATTCAGTGAACTGAGATAAATTCATATCAGACACATGTAGTTACCTATGAGCACTACAGGACATCAACCCAAACCATGGATGCATTAAGACAATCACCTAAAATTCGCATTACAAAACACTTTTTCAGCACCATTTTGGATCTGGACTTTGGTAACAGAAAATTAATTTCTAAAGATATATGGTGTAATATAAATACAAATGCTTTGAGGAAACCCACTTCTGTCCATGAGGATACTGCAATTTTTCCCCCTGGGACAGCTACCTGTTAGCAGCTAAAACCCCATCTATAACATGAAGCTCCTCATCTTCTCATTACAGGCAAACTGCACAAAGCCACCCTCCTTCTGCACAAGAATTGATCCTTAATGTGCAGAGCTTCATGATGAACATTGTTTTAGGTAAGTTATTTTAACCATGACCACACTTTTGTATGACTATGTCAGCTATTTCAGTATTTCTCTCATGTTGTCCTTGGTAACTAAGGAAAAAAAATAACTCTAGGTTTTGAGGGATGATCCATTTTAAGGTCAGCGCTTCCTTAGGTAAACAATGCAGACAGGAGCCAGATGGCCTCTACCTTGAATCAAGAAAGTGCATTCCATGCAGAAAACTCCCAACACACACACAGTCTGTCACAGCGTAAAGTTGCACATCACAACCCTTCCCAGTTCTTCTCCCATAAACATTCTTCATATTAACTTCACTTATCTCCTTCCAAGAAACCTACTCCTTCAATGCTCTTCACCTTCATGTCTTTCCATGTAAAAACCTCTCTTCTTTCCTTTCCATTGCCACTCCCCTCCTACAGAAGAAAACATAGAGCCAGGATATTTCTCATTTTGCTTAGGTGATCGCTTCCCTGTTCTCTTTTCCTCAGTTTATGCCTGTTATTAGCTGCTTGGGCCAGATGCAAACTCGTACTGAGCCAACATAATGGCACCAAGTCCCCTGTGACCAACAAAAGATATTCTTAACATTAATATATATGGTCTGATTTTCTACAGTCAACAGACTGCATGGTAGTCATCTCTCCTTTACATGTTGTCTTTCACTGCCATGGAACAGGATTCTGCAGGGAGCAGGAAAGATTTTGCTGATCCCTTTTAAAGGAAGATAAAGTAAATAATATGAGGTAGACATTAAAAATTGCCAAATCTAATAGGTATGTGGAACAAATTCTTCTGTTGAGGTGAAGGACAAACTATCATAGATAATTTAGGTTGGAATGACCTCTGGACATCATTTGGTTCACTGTCCACTTCAAGATGGATTAACTTCAAAGTATATCCATAGACATGATGCTGTAGCACAGCATGTAGGAGACTCCTTCAGTAATTTGCTTTTCAGAAATTATTTAGTTAAATTTCATTTTTTGAAAGAGAAAATAAAAATTGATACAAGAGTAGTTTGGAGAGATTGGATGAGAAAAAACTGAAGTCTGAGAAGGGAACACAATTGTCTTTCCTAATGAAGCAAAGCTAAACAGCAGGAGAAAAATTTATCAGAAGAAGGGTACAGGTGAGACTAGAAAAAAAAATGTGCAAACTGGTGGTTAAGTGTTTTGCTGGAAAATTCAAAAAGGTCCTAAAATATCATGGAAGCAGCCATCACCATCAAATATGAACTGGCGAAACCATACCTGCATTTAGAAGTCTGATTGTTAAGGCTATTAGAAAGAATTTAGTTTCTGCTTTGAGGAACTGAACTACATCCTAGGGCAGTCCCCTCCTGTTCTATATTTGAAATAATCTTAATCTGTGATGCTGGCCACTTGGTGATTGTTGCATAAAGTAGTATACACATAACTGCCTAAATCAATACCTCCTGCAACCAGATGCACCAAGCAATGGAGAAATCAATTTGTTCTAGAAGCAGGTGGTACCAAGAATCACTTATGCAAGAAATGATGAGGCTTAAATTTACATTTCAATAGTTGGATGTAAAGGCAGCAGGAAAAAAACTTTCTAACTTAAAACATTAAATTAAAAAACATTAAAAGTAATTTGGCCTACCAGGGGGGTAATAAGCAGCTGGATAAACCGCTGAACAACTGATATTGATCTATGATTTTAACTATGGGAGAGAAAATTTTTACTTATGAAGTGTCTATTTGTATACAGAGTTTACAAATTATCCGAGTAGCTAAAATGGCACATGGTAATATTTGCTATTTAGCTATATGGATAACCTTTAATCACACATTCATTACCAAAAATTACTAAAATTATATTAATGAAAACTGATGAAAAAAAAAAAAAGTAATCCTTAGACAGATTTGGAGCTTTGCTGGTAAGAACACAGTCTTTTTATTCTGGCTTTTTCCACCACTAAGGCTCAACAGGGAAAATTAAAATCAATTCCTTAAGAAAATATTTGTTCCGTTATTCATTGCTTATCAATAACTAAGGAAACACAAGAGCAGAGGCATGATGAATGTAAAACCAGGTGCATAAGTCAGACATTTAGTACAGACAGATGTAAGAAATACACTGTAATTGTAATTTTAAAAATAGAAGGTAGACGTTAGACAGAATATTCCTAAAGAGTAAAAGGAAATCTTTGTAGAAACTTGAAAATGATCTTCCAGTTATCATACTGGTAATATTGAGAGAAACAATAATTAGAAACGTCATTATTCTTAGCAGAATATTACAATATAAAACATGAAAGTTACTTGACAAGAAAAAAAAATTCTTTGAAATTTTGTTTTGTTAAAAAAATGATGAAATACCCTTTCTACTTAAATATAGTATACATTCAGAACATGCAGTTTCACAATAAATATTGAATCTTTTTCATCTTGGTGTATGTACATAGCCTATACATTTCAATACTGAGTTAAAACTTTGCAAGAGGACTTTGGCAATGTGACTGCCTGATCCTCTGAGCACAAACTGGTACTTTAAGGTCTGCCAGCCAGGTAAACTATGACGTGCTGCACGAGCAGTAAGAATCAGACTGAAAATCAGATCAAATCAAAAGAAAAGTGATAAGTTTACCTTGGAAGTTTTAACTCACAACTTTCCCCCCCCCCCCCCCATTTAGCTTTTCCATAACCTATCTATTGCTCACTCTGCATACTGAAACAAGAACCAGATTCCTTGTCTGCACCTATAGCCATGCAGGTGATTTTCCTACAGATTAATGTAATTCATGCAGGAATTCATCTGAATTCCTAAACATTGTTGTATTCCCACTTTCTCATTTCTGCTTTGGGTAATCTCAATAATATTGATGAAAACAAAAGCATAACCCTGAATTTCTGCATCATTCTTCCTTTAAGCTGCCCCAAAGACCCTCTTTCCACAAACTGGGGAGACCAAAGCAAAGTGTGAATTGGACTGGTCATGAAAACTACTTGTTACTTAATTATCAGAAAATTTTTCAATGCAAATCTGGCCCTTATGTACTAGAGAAATTAATTCACAAATATTACAGGTTCTCATGTTGCATTAAAAACATACAGGAGGCTTAGCTACACACATTTAACACTTGTAACAATTTTACGAGGCCTGTTAGTCTATCGCTTTTGGTAACACTGAGGTCATAACTCAGAACTTCTCAGCGGAAGAATTCAGCTGCTGAGATGGCTTTATTGAAAATATCACATTCTACCTACTGCAGTCCACAAAGCATTTCAAATCAGTGAAGTTGTAACACTTAAGACTAAGTGTAAAGATATGGCACCAATCTTCATTCTGTTCAAGGGGGCCATCTAGTACTGTCTGGAAAGTCTATATAATTATGCAGGAAAATGTTGAACTATAATAGTTTAAATAAAAGCACAACTTTTCTCTGCTGACTTTGCTGAAAGAACAGACAAGGAAACACAGATCTCCAGTTAAGCAGCTGAGTTTTATATAGGTAGATAGAATTTTTAAAAAGCCCTTTGTTTTGGTGAAAAAGTTCCTGAACCATACAAAAACTAAGTTCTTGGCCACAGACACGAATCTCTCTCTAGGATGCCTCAATATCACTTTTTCAAAACAAATCATTAAAATTCTTTCTTTCCAAAGGCCAGCAGAATACAGTCAGACTTCACTACAGCTCATGCCACTAGGTAATATTTTTCCCAACCTAATCACACACTCCATCATCAAAAATGTTACATTTACATAAAATAGAAGCTACTAGATTTGCATTTATTTTAGCTTTCTTTTCTCTAATTATACTTGATTAAGTTTTGAAGTGCTGAGCTATCCAACCATTTAGCTGACTCCGCAACTTTTTTCTCTTTAAATATCTTAATTTAGGTTTAAAAGCTGATGGTAAAATTCAGAATTTTGTATTACTGGTTTAGTTCATCTCAGAAATACTCCAATCAAAGCACTAAATCTGTTTTCATTGGCAAAACAGATCTACTGTGAAAAGAGAGGAGACTGAGTTGTTTTTTTTTTCCTCAATACGAATCACATAAAATCTGTTCTGCAGTTGACAGACTTAATTTCTCACGGTATAGAAATGCTAAAGTTCAGAGTGGAAAACAATAAAAAGAACACTACTTGCAAATTAGTTTAAGGGCATTCAGTGTCAAAAGCAGTGACAGACTTTCATTCCTATTAATTTAGTTCAAACCCTCACCCGAAGCACGGTAGACCAAGCACTGGTTGGGAGGTACTACCAGTCTTCAATTGTTAAAAATTGTGTCCAGATCTTAATAAATTTTTTGTTTTAAATAATTTAATTAGTAAAGAAAAAGTCTAATGAAAAAAAAAAGTTGCATAGTTTTAACTGCAACACAAGATGACTTTGCAGTTAAGATGGGGCTGGATTAAAAAGTGGCCTATATAAAGCCAAAATATATAACTGGCCTGTTTTCAATAAGCATGATGTTGTAATGAGAGATTATGGTAGGGAAAATTCCAAGAATACAGTTTACATCCCATGATAAACTGTACAATCTCCAGTCCAAAACTGAAATTACTATTATAATCACAGATTTTATTAATCAATGAAGCTGGGAATGGCCCTTTCAAAACACACATTAGAAAGTATAATACCTATTTAAAAAGAGGGAAGGTAACAAAAGAGGCCACAGATCATGCCTAGGCTGACTTCCAAAATTAAAAAGTTGCTAATAATTTGTATTGTAATGGTCAACAGGAAAATAAATAAATGCACTTGATTTTATTAAGGCTTTACACAGCACATATAAGGGTAAATCTCACTCAAAGAGTGAAAAAAGGATACATAGATCTAATCTATCTGGAATTCTGTCAGGCATTTAACCGATTATCAGATGACATTTCCAATTTAATAACTTAAAAAGTCTAGTGGGAAACAGCAGAAGATTTGAACAATAGGCATAAAAAATGGCCAGGCAAGAGACAACCAGCGGTGTTAAATGGAAGGTGAGTAAGAAGGGAAGTACACAGAATTACTCAAAACTCAGACTTGGGCAAATACAGTTTTTGAGCCAGTTTGAAGATGAGGCAAGATCAGTACCTGAAATGAGTTAAAGCAGTCTTCTGGTATCAGGTAAGTCTGGACTTTTTGCTCCTTATGTTAATTCCAGCCTCAACTTATCATTACTGGGATTTAAATCTTTCAGGAAACAAAGACTGAAAATCATCTTCCTTCTCAAAAATTTATCTGAAAATATCTTACGGCAATCTAAAAACTAAAACTTATAATAAAACTTCTATTACTCATAAATAGGTCATTAATAAATTACTTCAATTAGTGCCAATAATACAGATAGTCAAATGGAGAGACATTCAGGAAACCAAGGTTTATGATAATTAAACTTATTATTTTATGCATGTAATAGTAAATATTATTTGATGCAGTATATTTATTAATTTTTATTCAACATAGAAACACTGTCTGTAATTGAAAGACAAAAAAACATAGCACAGCAAAGAGCAGACACTAAGCTATGTTAGAAGTATAGATATTTGTTTCAATAAACAGCATAGTTTATGCACATGTTCCATCAGCATGTTGCAGCATATTTTTATCTTACAAGATGACAAATATAAGGTAGTTTTAATACTATATTCCAGGATTCAAGGAAAATAAATGCTTCTAGTCTCAGAGAAAGCAGCTCTTCATCTATACAGACACATGTATAAGTGTATAGGTATATAGCCATAGCAATGACCCATTTGAGTGCTGTAGAATCATCTCTTTGTATGAATTTTTATTTTTTCATCTATTGCTATATAGAGAGACTGAAACTCAATTTGGCAATTAGAAACATGTGAATGAATCCCTAATGTACTTATTTACAAAAGTCAACATTTTAATTATCATTATGTCAATAGCTTGTGGCTTTATATAAGGACTTGTATATAAAAATAAATACTATTATGCAAAGTGCATGTGAAGTTTAGGAGATGCACACCAATACTGGATCAAAGTTTTCTGTTCTGTTTTTCCTTAAGTCGTTTTCACCACCGACAGATTAGAACTGAAAACATGTTCTTCATGAATGGAACATGTGGCAAGACCACACACACTGCAATCCCAAGCACTCTTTATCCAGTGGATAAATATATTTATCTGAAACAGTTAATGGATCTGTCATTTCTTTATAAGCAGTTCAGATTTTACTGAAGTAAGTGGAGGTTAAAGAGGGTAGGTTACTACCTTTAAGTGAGGCTGCTCATGAAAACATGACATTCAAAATTGAGATTTATCAAATCAGATTAATCTGATTCTAAATATAGTAAGTAATCTGATTCTAAATATAAGAAGCAGGTACGTTTTCAGCATGTCAGTGATTATGTTAGACACATAAAGTTAACTTCTGTAAACTTTGTGCCAGTGAGTAATACTGAGCTCAGTTTTACTGCTGATGTCCTCCTAATCAGGACATGTGTAAGAAGCCTGACTGCATTGAAAATCCAGTCTGAGTTGAATTTCCAGAAGGAAAAAGAGAAGAAAACCCTATTTTTCTTCTAAACTGCAAAAATATAACCTGGAATTAATGGGAGTTCAGAAGTAGCAGCCCGTGATACCATCTTCTCAGGGGTTGAACTATATTTTTGGCAATACATTTCAAAGGAAAAGATTATTTCAATTTCCTCTTCAGCAGAGGGCAACAAGTCATATATGGCATCACCTGAAAAGCAACTGAAACTTGAGAGCAAGCCTACCTTCACTCCAATTTACTCTTTAGAGTTCTGACACTAGGTATGCATGTGACAGGCCAACCTTTTTCTCGTTGCAGAGGAGCAACCTGCCAAGAACCAGTGAGGCATTCTCTAAAGTCAAGGGATATCAGACAGAAGATGGCTTCTTCCTCTTCTTCCTTCAAGCCCATTTTAAGTTCATATTACAGCACATATGATAAAAATAAATCATTCCACATCAGTCTATTACTTGCTGCAGGGCACTTCACTTATTCACTATGTGATGTGTGGCAAATTCAACTTCCTGGAGGCCACTGACTGCACATTTTTTCTGAATTTTTCATTTTCTTCCACAGGGCTCAAGCTTGTATGTTAGCACAAAGGAATTCATAACATCTGCCCTATTAGTTCACGAAAGCACTGACCACTTGTAGGAAATTACCTTGGAGGAAGCCATGCTCTATCATGATGTGGATTATACCTGTTCTGAATTCAACCTTCTTTCTCCCAATATCTCTGACTGCCCCAATCCTATTTTGCATCTTTTCTGCCCTCGGCAGGACCCCCCAAGTTTCCACTGTTATATTCCATTTTGCACCACTTCAGTGCACATTACCTGTTCTGCATCTTAACTTACTCTATCAGAAGAAAACCAGAATTACACATTATGCAAGCATCTTTCAAAACAATGTTGCTTTTGCAGCATATGTGTCATTTAACCACCTCTGTTTTATGTGGAAAAAAGTCACTACATATCAGAGGTAAATAATTATGATATGGCTTTATTGCATGGCCTTGCTGACAGCCTTTGTAGAGATACACAGAAATATGTGACTAATTTGGGTTTAGAAGTATCCCTGTTGCACAGAGAAGTAAGTTTTAATGAATTGATTGGCAGAACTATTTTGATGCTCTGATAATGAGGATCTTCTGAGTAGTATGAACATCTACCACCATCAGGAAAATGGAGAGGACCCTGTTCTTCACCAGCAGCCCAGCAAAAAGTGTCTCAACATCTCTGTGGCAGCATTTCATCACAGCTTGCAGAAATGAGCTGAGCTAAAGCATTGCATCAGCAGCTTCTCCATCAGCGAGGTGGAGCCATCAGCAGAGGGTGATCGCAGGCAGACACTGCACACTGCAAACGCTTTGCTAAGCCCAATGAACTTAATGCATTTCCATTTCCTTCCTGTTCAGTGACAAACTGAATTTAGGCAAAATGCTCTACATTTGAGAGCCAAACGCTTCAGCAAGGTTAACACACCTTGCTGGTCTGACTCATGCCACATGTAGCAGCAGATAGTTTATTTCACAGCCATACTCTTTGACTATGAAAGTCAGAGGCTACTAAACCTAACAGAAAACTATTTTTTTCTTACATATCAATTAAATCCAAGTGGCAAATTCTAGACATATTCACAGCAGGAAAAATATTTTAATAATTCTATAAGACCAATGGCCCAATGAGTAGCTAAGAGGGGGGGTATTGTTTATTTGTTTGTTTGTCTGTCTGGGGTTTTTTATTTCTAATTCTATTTCTGAAGCTACCATCACTCCACACATTAAAGTCTGTATCATATAAAATTAATAAAATTAATGTAAACTTATGAATATTCCAGTCATAAACATTTTTTTACCTCTCTTTGACTTCTGATTTTAAATTCTAGTCTACCATTTTATCAATTTCTAGCTTTAAGCTTGTGAGTTATACTTCGATTTTTATACAAATGAATTCTGGATCCACAGTCAACAGTACAATTATCAGCAAGACCTTTGCAATCTGAAGCAAGATACAGAAACATTTAAATACAGCCTACTTAAATAAATAACCAATAAATGGATATTCTTTACAAAAATAAAATGTCTCCAAGAAGATGGTTATTTAATAGGCTTTTATTGACCATTAGGTATGTGAATTAGGTATCTGAAACTGTGAACTATTCGGTATAGACATATGTAGGATACACTTTAAGCACAGCAATAATTTTTAGATGTATTTCCTAAAATTTCTCTAAAGCATTGCATAAAAATACAACAACAAAAAACCCAACAGCAACAACAACAAAAAAACCCAAACAAATAACTCCAACTAAAACCAACAACAACAAAACCCAAAAAACCAAAAAAACCACCAATATAAAAAAAAAATTAAAAAAAACCACATTTACACAGAGTGAGCTACATACTCAAGAATCAAATACAGGTACTAGTAAATTTAAGAGTGGTTACATGTGTGAGGTGGATAGGTAAATCCAAGGCTTTTGATAAGAGTACCCCAGAGCCTCCTCCTGGAGAAACTGAATTGGCATGTCCTGGGCAAGTGGTTTGTGTGGTGTGTGGGGAACTGGGTGACAGACTGTACCCAGAGGGTGACAGTGAAGAGTTCATCCTCCAACTGGCAATGGGTCACAGGTGGAGTCCCCCAGGGGTCGATATTGGGCCTGATGCTGTTTAACATCTTCATAAGCGACCTGGATGTTGGAGCATCCTGATGACACCAAGGTGAGTAGAGTCATCGATACCCCAGAAGAGAGAGCCACCCTCCAGGATGATTTAGACTGGATAAGTGGGCTAACAGGAACTTCATGAAGTTCAATGTAGAGAAAAGCAAGGTCTTGCACCTGGGAACACATAACCCAGGAGTGCAGTTCAGACTGGGATCCACTTGGCTAGAGAGCAGCCTTGTGGAAAGGGACCTGGGGGTCTTGGTGGACAAGGGGCTCAAACTGAGTGAACAGTGAGCTGCAGCAGCAAAGAAAGCCATCAGGATGCTAGGATGCATCAATAAGGACATCACCAGCAGAGAAAAAGAAGTCATCATCCTGCTCTGCTCAGGGCTTGTCAGACTTCACCTTCACCTGTTGCATCCAGTTTTGGTCCCTGCTGTACAAAGGGATGAGGACAGGCTGGAGAAGGTCCAGAGAAGAGCCATGAGGACAATCAGAGGACAAGAGCACCTGCAATATGAGGAGAGGCTGAGAAAACTGGGTCTGTTCAGCTTTGAGAAGAAAAGGTTTAGGGGAGACCTAATTATGGTGTTCCAGTGCTTGCAGGGCAGCTAAAGAAGATGGAAACTCCCTATTTACAAGAAGTCACATGGAGGGCAGGGGGCAATGGGCACAAATTGATCCTGGCAAGATTCAAAGGCCAGGTTGGATTTGGCCTTGAGCAATCTGATCTAGTGAGAGGTGTCCCTGGCAAAGGCAGGGCAGTGGGAACTAGATGATCTTTAAGGTCCCTTCCAATCCAAACCATTCTATAATTCTATGACTACAATACAGGGATGTTCCTGAATTGTTTTGACCTAGTACTGAGGTTGCATGCAAGAAAAAAAAAGTCAGGTAAGTTATCCTTAAAAGCTTTTCTGAAAGAAGACATCATATAACTTTGCTATAAAGACAGTGGTATATCTTCTTTTAAAATAATATTAATATAATTATTTAAAATATTTTTGTAAGCATTCATAACATCAATAAGCATAGTTTTAGATCTATGTATTTCATTCATCTGCCAATAAGCCACTTAAATCAAAATTTTTATTATTTATTCAAAGCTACATGTTAAAAAAAAACATCTTAGGTCCCATTTTTTCCACAATAAAGTCCCGTCCCTTCTGCCTGATGCCTTGCTGTTTGCTATCAGAGAGACCTAATTAAGGAGACATTGTATCATTAGTTTTCAAATAAAAAATATTTGGAAAACAACACAGACACATTTTTTTACAAGAGAGAAAGTGATGTTTATATTTACAAAATAAAATCCAGCCCCAAGTAAATCTTCAAAGAAAATACTGTTCTGGAGCTCTGGCTCTTTAGAGTTTCAGAACTTAAACTGGTGATTGTCTCATCATGTAATGGTCAGCTGGAAGAAAGGGAGATTTGATTTCAAACTAAGAAGATATCCAGAAAATCAGAAATGTATGCAGCTCCCAAAACATATCTTGCCAGCATATATCAACTTAGCTGGATCATAAGCAAGCATCGGAAATACCATTTCTATTTTCAGAACATCATGCATCCAGGATAAAAGCTGGGTGCCTCCCACATCTAAACTGCTCAGCAAGTCTTGTATTTCATGAAGAGTCTCATGATAAATGTCAATTTTATGCTAACTGTATTCTGAAAATATTCAAGTTGATACACGTGCAAAAAATAGAGACAGAAGACTGTTTTCTAGACTGGGGATGTACCTTGGCCTAGCAAGACAAACATTTAAGCCATGAGCTCCAGGTTAGCATTCATTCCAGACTGAGTTGGGAAAAGATATTTCTGCATGTCCCTGAGACGTGTCAAAAATATTTCATACAAGTGGAATGCTTAGACATAAAGCTATGTGATACTACAAAATAATTGCAGTTGGAAGTTAGAGGAAAAATTAATACCAGATGGTCTTCATTTTCTGCTCTGAAAAGTAAAAAAAAAAAACAAGAACTATGATGATGATTCTAATCCCTACACAGCAAACTATTTTTAAAATTCCAGATTTTTGTGATATATTAAAAAATCATCTGTTCAAATCAGATACACACAGAAAACAAAAGCCTTGTTGAAATGTTCTGCAAATGTTGATTTAAGTTAAAATAATCACTATCTGACACTTGTCCTACTAGAAATCTTATTTTTCATTAAAAGCTTGGTCCCAGCACCTCCTTCTCACCAAAACAGCAGTTGCTCCTATATAGCATCTTCAGTATCTGAGTTATGGCATTATAGAAAAAAAAATTACAACTCTGACACAAACTTGCTTATCATTTGAGACAACCAAACTACTCCATTATTAACTTCTAAATCTCAGAAATTAATATATGCCTACTTTGATTATTCCTAAATCCCTAAAACTACCTCATCTTTTTATAGATACGTTCCTCTAGTGCACTCAGCAGGGCATAAGCAGAAGATAGGACATGGATCTCATTTTATTGTCTAAATGGGAATACGAATTGGAAAGTCTTCCTCCTCAGGTAGCTGGTCTGTGGATTAGAATTGAGAGCGTATTTTTAGTTCAATTTGTCCAATGACAAAAATAATTATTGTTAAAGAAAGATACCTTGTTTATCAGTCTTAGCTCTGCACAAGGTAGGCCTGGAGATTTTCTCTGTCTGTAATCCTAGAGACATCCTAGAGTTTATCCTTGAAAATAAGCAAGCCTACCAAATAGCACCTGAATATTCAGATTAATTTTAAACAAAATATTTCTGTTGCATTTGGATATTTGTGATGTACTAAGTCAAATCAGAGGCAATTAGAGCAAATCCCATATATAAAAATTTACAGGTTTGTAGCTGAATCAAATAACAAAACCCCAAATCTGAGTGGTACATAGTAAGTCTTGCTAGTAGAAAGGAATTTTTCAAAAGTCAGAACAATGTACCAAACATGCAAATACTGAGTTTCTCTCACTTTGCAAAATATTGTCAAATCATGACAGTGTATGCACAGCTGTACATATATGTTTAACAATGATGCTGCCAATATGAAAAAAAAAGAGAAATTATAGAATAAGTCCCTCCACAGTTAACTTGATGGGAAAAAATATATAGATACTACATATTAAAACTGGTTATTGAATTTTATTATTTTTTTAATATTTGAAGGAATTTTACAGCACAATAATTATGAGAGAGAGTTTTGCTTTAAAAATTCAAACTGGATAATCAGGTTGAGAATATATACAAATAATTTGAAGGGAAGGGCTTATTTTTAATTTAAAAAATAGGGTTGTTTGTTTTTTTTATAACATTACTTATCACCCAGGGTTTCTAAAGTTCCAAGTGCAATAATCTGTAACATATTCCTCAGATGAAAGTTGCATTTTACTTCCTCCTCAGAACTCATGTATCTTCTTGGGCATAATTTCCTAGATTAAAAGATTAAGATAAGGAACTTACATTGGAATTAAATGTTTCAACAAGCAACTTTGGACAACAGGTGGGAATCCTTGATCTATCAGCAAGAGGAACAAACTCCTAGGCGAAGTATTCTGAGTCATACTCTGGTGGACCAAAATTTTGAAGGGAAGAAGCCAAGTTCTGCCCGTGTTTGCAAGCGTTGCCTTAATACCTAGGAATGGTGAAGTCACATATGTCTTATTCATAAAGGTCAGAAAATTGGCATTTAAAACAAACTGTATTCTGTATGATAAAGGCAAAAGGCCATTTGTTAAACTGTTAAATGTAAGCACATATTTAAGGGTAGAAGCTATGTTGTTCAGATGAAAAGCCTGTTTTTTCCTGCTCATATCTCTGAATAATAAATATTTTTAAGTTACTTACTGTGACTACCATGTAACTCAATCAGGCTAATCACCATTGAGCATCACAAAGTGCTGTGCTGTTGTTTTGTTTTTTCCTTATAAGAACAATCACCAGGAAAACCAAAAGTGATTACACCCAGAATTCCCACCAATGAAAGCTATAAGCATGAATAACAATACTTCATTTCCATGTTGAATTCTTGCTTGAGCCATTACATTATATAGAGCCATTACATTACATTGACACATGCACTATCTACATGCTCCCAGATCCTTAAGTATTTTGGGCAATTTCACATAAATGAAGAATGGTACTTCATGCTGTCAAACTGACAAAAAAGTAATGCTATTGTTTCAATGATGGAAGGAAGAATTTAATTGAAAAAGGGGAAAAAAAAAAGGCCTTGGCTTTATTATAAATGACTGTGACAACTGTTCTTCTCAATGTCAAATACAGTAACACTTACCAGACCTGGTAATCTTTTTATTTACTGTTTGGGAGGATCATGCACCCTATTAACAGCTTTCCAGAGAAGACCCTGTACCCTTTCATCTCTAGATTTTATACTCTGGTAATCCAAGCCATCTGGCTCCTACCCACACCTCCTTAGCTGAACTCCTGAACAGGGATGTCAGGTAAGGAGAGCCTGTTTAGATCTGTGACCTCTTCCCAATCAATTCTCAAATATAACTCAGTAGAGTAGTGAATAGTATTACAGGCTGCAGAAATTGAAAAAAAAAAAAAAAAAAAAAAGCTGGCCTTCTTTTCCATCAGAACTGAGTAACTGGATACTGTTGGCAATATTTTGAACACCATGCACTCCTGCAGGCTTATTACAGGCTACAGAAAGTTTGGTCTCATCTGAAAATCAATCTTGACACTGCTCTGATTCAAAGTAAGAATCTAATACATTATACAGTCCAAACTATTTAATAATTTGAATAATGAAAAAGAGAAGATTGGATTTTTAAATGAAAACAGGAAAATTTAATACAGCAAACCCTTTATTCAATTAACAGGTTAATTTATTTGAAAATCTTCTAAAAAGAATGGTGAATTATTTACAATGGATAGACAATGCAATATCTGACAAAGCTATAGAATGTTAAGACCAGTTCCAGTAATTCCAATACTAGTTCATTTGCCCATGATCTCAAATTCTGATTACAAAACCCTACTGGCTCAATGAATTTTTTTAAAATATCGACATTAATCTCTTACATGATTTACACTTAGAAAATGTTCAGATTCACAATGAAATTTAAACTATCAGCCTACTTTGTAACTTATGCCGGTATCTTATTATGACACTAAACAACTGGAAAAAGGACTGCATGTTTACTTAGCATGTAATATTCTACAAATTACAAACACAACAAAACTGCATCTTGTATTACATTTACATATACTTAGAATCCAAAATTAAGAACAAGTTACTGGAAAAATTCAGCAAAGCTTTGTACTTTCACAGGCTTTAGACAATGAAGGCTGGTGAAAGGAGTCGAGCACAGACCCTATGAGGAGAGGCTGAGAGAGCTGGGGCTGTTCAGCCTGGAGAAGAGGAGGCTCAGAGGAGACCTCATCACTCTCTACAACTCCCTGAAAGGAGGTTGTAGCCAGGGGGGGGTTGGGCTCTTTTGCCAGACGACTTTCAACAAGACAAGAGGGCATGGTCTTAAGTTGTGCCAGGGGAAGTTTAGGTTAGATATTAGAAAGAATTTAATTACGGAGAGAGTGATCAGACATTGGAATGGGCTGCCCAGGGAAGTAGTGGATTCTCCGTCCCTGGAGATATTTAAAAAGAGACTGGATGTGGCACTCAGTGCCATGGTCTAGCAACCACAACAGTGGTTCAAGGGTTGGACTCGATGATCTCTGAGGTCCCTTCCAACCCAGCCAATTCTATGATTCTATGATTCTAAAGTATTTTGTTTGTATCAGTTGTAGTTCAGGTATTAGACTATGTCTCGGTTCAAACTCTACATTGTTTTAGCAAAGTCTGGCAAAACCAAAGTGTATTACTCTGTGCCTAAATTTTGAAGTAAATCATGCCAGATTAACAGCTGTGGAAGCTGTAATTCCAGTGTGGGACTATATAATAAGAGCCAGGAGAAATAACAGCAGACTAAGATGTTTCTGCTGTCTTCACACTGAGAAGACAGATCAAATACAGAAAGATTTTTACAACTTTTGCTTTAGTTTACCTTATTATTCTTCTATTTGATGAAACTGCTGATTGGCCTACTACAATATTGCGCTGACCAAACTAAAGCTGGTCCCAAATGACATTCGTAAGACTTTATCAAGAACAGGTATTATCAGACTAATTATATTGCCTTCTTAGATCTAAAGTGTGAGATTTTTTTTCAAAGCAATGGTAGATACAGTTTCCACAATGCTGTTTTGATTATTATTTTCAGTTAGAAAATAGGACTGGGCAGAATCAAATCACATGTAGAGGAGTGGCTGACATCTTCAATAGAAAATCAAAGATAGTTTGTGGGATAGATAACATTAATTTCATTTATGAGCTAGAACTAAGCATTATAATGACACTAACGCTTGCTGATGACAGGAATAGGAAAAATTGTTAAATACAAGGGGAACAAGTAGAAAGACTGATTGCGATTACTTCCCTAGGTGGAAATGTGTATTATTACAGCCAAAAGAAGACTAATCCATGAAACAATAGGAGACTCTGGTCCTTCCTGCAGGATGGAGAATGTGTCTTGGAAGGACAGAAACAGAGGATTTTAGGTGTTATGGTTAAACATCAAGCTAGGTGAGAATCATATGCTGTGGAAGGAAGAGAAAATATGAAAACAACCTTGGATATATAAAGAGAATAAAAAATACTGGAGAACATTTTGTGAAAAGATTTCAAAAATATCCTTGATATTTAACTATTGCTTACAGAGTTCAAATTCAAAAGAGGTCACCGAAAGGACTGGCGAAGAAAGCGAAGAATAATACAAATTAAACTGATGAAAATGCCTCTGTATGACCTGTATGATTAAAAGGCTTAGTTTGATCAGTTAATCAAGAAGATTGAGAGGCTGTCTGATTACAATATATATGAAATTACTTTTCCTAGTCAAGGCACTAGGGTTTTCTTCTAGCACAGCAAGCATAACAGGAGAACATTACAATAGCGAACTCTTCTTTCAAAAATCTGACATAAATATTCATGAAGGTAGCTAAGCACTAGAGCTACAAACTGCCAAAGGCACTAATAGACTCCTTATCCTTTATTGCCCATAAACCAAGAGTTTGCATTTCTCTGAAAATTATGTCGAGGTAAAAATGTGTTACTCAAATACATAGAGGCTGACTAAAATTATATGACTTAAGGCAAGTGATAGATCAGATCTGAAAACTTAGAGGGTCTTTTCTGCCCATAAAACTTTTACAGATAGATACACACCCAGTGACTATCCATATATCAGGAAAAATAGCCTTACCTACACACAGAATTTAGTTTTATGATGAAAACCAGACAACCAAAGGAGAAAGCCAGATACAATTTTAGTCATTCATATTTTGTAAGCATATTCTTGAAGTTCAGTGGCATCTGTAAGGTTCCAACAGCCATGGCCTAGACTTCACATTCAACTTCACACCTGCATCTCCTCCACACCACCAGAATTCCGCCCCACTTGAAAATTCAGCAGCCCACAACTTGGTCTTTGGGCTAACTGCATAAGAAAGGCAATTAGTTATAGTGCCCAAGTGCTCCATATACACCCAAATGAGCTAGACCTGGTTTATTAAATTAGGTATAGAGTATCAAAATAATACAATGATGAGTGAAGGAGAAAAAAAGAAGAGAAGAAGAGAAGAGAAGAGAAGAGAAGAGAAGAGAAGAGAAGAGAAGAGAAGAGAAGAGAAGAGAAGAGAAGAGAAGAGAAGAGAAGAGAAGAGAAGAGAAGAGAAGAGAAGAGAAGAGCTACTGAGAAGGGGCTTTTCTTATGTCTCACAGACTGTCTGGCAGCATTATGTTGCAGTCTTCTAGTCCTTTTTATCAACCTTTTCTATAACCGAGAACGTTCTCAGTATTATTCAGTGACCACAACAGACTTGAAGGAAGCCATCTAAGTTTTGCAGCCCCCACTTCAATACAGCAGATATCTGAGCTGACAGCCAGATAAGCTGAAAATTCAACTTTAGAGAAGCAAACAGCTTGTGTGATCCTTCTGCAAAGAGCCTTACACAAACATTTTTAAAGGACAAAAGTGCAACGATGCATATGTTGGAATCATTTAAGTCTTGTATGTGCTTGCGTAAGAGGTTTAGACTATTTACATCAAGTTTTCTTAACTCTCAGATAGACACAGAATGAATAAATGTTTTAGGTGCCACAGGACATTACAACTAATGGTAAATCAGGAAATGATGACCAAACAAGGTGCTAAAATTCATAGCAGCAGATTAAGTGTCTATTTCTGATTTCACTTACAGCATTATTATAATCAGAAGCACATATGTATGCTCCTCTGTGTAGCTCATGCAATTGGCAGGATGATTACAAAGACTTCAAGATTAAGTGTACTACAACAGATTATTCTAATACTTGATTGGTTTCAGATAGCTGCAGGGCTTTGACAGCTGATACTTGCAGATGTGCTTCCATTTTAATACTGTTTATCTCCAAGTGATCTACTTCAAGGTATTCGGTCTTCTATTTGGAAAGTGTCTTCTATAGGATCAGGATAACCCTATGTAACCAGTAAACTGAATGCACTCAACTTGTACTGTTAAGTGTACGAAAACTATAGTCTTAGCTTGTAAAACTTTAAAAACAGGATTCGTAGGGATAATTAATCATATGACATCTGGTTTGAATGCTATTGCTTAATATTTTACAGGCTGGAGATTTGTGTGTTGTAATATGAGCATTCATCTCTGTGATGTTCCCTCTGTGAGAATAACTACTAACTTTCTGGTTTTTCCTCTTCTTGTTTAAGAAAAAGCCAGGGGGAGAAGGAAATTGCCATTCCCCACATAAGCCTTATACTAACTCTGGATTTGCTCTACTGACTAACTAAAGTATACTCTTGATTAATTTATTCTTACAACCCATGCAAAGCTAGGTATACTTGTGGGTAATACAAGCTCAGTGCTGTCCTGGACTTCAGAAGAAGGTGTGTTCGTCTATGTTACAATTACCTTATTTTTTATCAAGGACAACAAATGCCACTTGGAGAATATTATCTGACATTTGTGTGTTGCCACCAGCACATGAGTAGTGATGTGTAAGGAAGACCACATCCAAAGATCCATGGGTGATGATTAAAAGAAAAAAAACCAACCTGTTTATAATAGAAAGTCTGATGCTCAAAAAAATCACCATATCTGATAGGTAAAAATTCTAATACTTATTTTAAGATATGAATACTTTACACAGTAAAACTATTTCATATTCTGTAAGAGGCATCACACTGAGTTGAAAAAACTTGCTTTACTTGAAGGTGCCCTGCATGGAGACTTGAAACTTTCACTTCACTGCCATCTTTGAACAACCTTCAGAGAGGCAGTAACCTCTAACACCAATTTCAGTTACACAAACCACATTCTCATCTTCCCACAACAATAGGCTCGGTTTTCTATGTTTTTTGCTTTTTTTTTTTTTTTTAAACTAGGATCAATGACAATCAAGACATCTTTCAATTCATATTAATATATTTGTTTACCCAAATACAATTTCACTTTCAGCAAACATAGGGTTGGCCAAAAGTGGAGAAAAAGAAAAAAAAAAAAAAAAAATTAAAAAAAAAACCAACAAAAACCACCCACGCACACACGTACAAAAAAACCCCCAAACAAGCAAAAAAAAAACCCAGTCCAACCAAACAAGCCCTTTACATTTAAAATGTTGATGTCTCAGTCCTTGAAACCACAGTACAGAAACAGTCCTAGAAGCACCGATGGGAATACAGGTACCTCCCCAGCTGTCAGAGTAATGTTCCTTGGCCTCTTTCCACTCTAATGAATCTTCAGTTCTGTGTACAGTAGAAAAGCCATCACAGGAAGTATAAAAATAAATCTCGGCAAAAATAATTGATATCTCTGGTCACAGAGAAAATTTTCCTAGCAGACTGGGGAAATGAATTGAACTTGGCTTTCATGTATATTCTACCTCAAGCATTGAACACCTATTCTGGTGGCCTTTTGGAGACATAGAAGATATCTGGTATATTTTTTATTATTATACAGGAAAACATTTGGGCCAGCAAATTAACCTCCTGATGCTTGCAGTGTTGGACCTAAAATGTGACTAGATGTGTACAGCTGTGTTCTATCTAATACACTGTGAATTCAGGTGATGCCCCATTCAGTATGCTGTTTCAGATCACACTGAGAAGCTCTTAACCTCATGGGGTTTAGCTCACAGCTACAGTAAATTAAAGACAAGTTATGTTCATAGTAACCAGCACGTACATACTTTGGGACTCAGTGCACTCAAGCAAAACTCCAGACATAAACAAAAACACAAAGCAGACATCTGTGAGACGCTGATTCCACTACTCCTCCACATCTACCTGTCCTTACCCCAAATGCCAGAGTTGAGCTTAGAGACCCTTACACAAAGCTGAAGGTACAGCCATAAAAGTGCATTGTAAACAAATGTAAACACATTAAATTGTGTTCTTGTAATTGACTGTAAACACAACCTTTCCATGGCTGCCCCAAAAACAGGTTACCATTATTATTATTATTATTACAATGGTACTTAAAATATTTGGCTATATGCCCTCAGTATAACAGCTTATCCCGAGTTGGACTTACACTATTTTTCTGCACATTTGAGAATTATAAAGAATCTGTTTTAATAGTCGTCAAACATTTCATGACTAATTTTGCAGCTAAAACTCCATTTTTGCTGAGTTAAAATTCTACTAATCCTTAAAGATCATAACTGTAGCATTTGACCTGCAGCTAATAGATGAAATATGTGCACAAATTTTCAACACAGAAAAATAAGACAGGTCCATGACAGCCAGGCAGAACAAAATAAACAGATCATCCCTTAGAGGCCTTTTGAGAAGAAAACTGAAAAAAAACCTCAGAACTTTCATTTTGCTTTATTAACACAATTTACTCAAAATCACATTTACCTTCATGACCACTATAAAATGTGGAACCGTAGATTTTGTCTCAAACTTGTGCATTCTACCACCATGACACTGGTTCTCGGATCTGCTGCTTATCATTTTTAAGGTTCTGTGTAAATGCTGTGTTTAGACATCAAAAGACCAGTCATCTGAGTTATTTTAAAGGAAACTCTGGGGAGAAACTGCATTTGCCTTGATTATTCCAGAACAATATTTTACTATTATTATGTACCTTTTGGATAGCACATTCTTTTGCTATCTGAAATTCTTTTACAGATACACCCTATATCACTTTTATTTGACTTTCTGCTATGGTAGCAATGTTTCTAGACTGAAAACCTTAGAAACTTTAACAATTCTAATACTATAGATGTTTTTTCTTTCTAGAGGATAAACATGAATAAGATACACTATGATTTTAGCCTTTCAGTACACAAATATCTAAAGGTCCTGCACTTGAAACATAGCATTCAAAAAGTGCTCTGAACTTTCAAACCTCTGGTTGAATGCATTTGTGTTTACAGTCGAATGTATATATTGAATACTTAATTCCTCTTTCTACTTTATAATATGTATTTACCTGATGCTCAGTTATACTATTTCAGCCAAAAGGATGCTTCATTATATTACCATAATCTAAAGTCCTATGTTTGTTATAAAAATTAAAAGCTGCTATATATGTGTTCTCTTGGATAACAAGTAGGAAAGTTAAGATGATAAACCAGTGCTTACCTAGTAACCATTAAAAGGAACTTACACTAATACTCAGTTGCTCTAGTTATAGATGGTACTTTTTTAAAAAAGAGAGAAGAAAAAATACATTAGAATACAATTATAACTTCCAAATGACTTGGAAGAGGAAATGTTTTTTTGGTTTGATAATGAGAAAAATCATGCAGTTGTATTTCAGGCCTGTTTTTAACTAACTACAGAGAACAACAACTTAACTTCAAAGTATCCATTTTATGGCTTTTTGTACATAAATTCTGAGGGGAAAAAAATGGACCTGTGATAAAAAAAGATTAAAAAATATCCATAAGCATATTATCCACTATACCCTAGTTGAACTTGAGATTTACTTTCCAACAAACTTTCTTACATCCTTCACCATCTCTAAATTCTTAGACCTGAGTCTTAGCCCTGCATTTATAATTAATTTAAAACTGTTGTACCAAATATTTTGGAAATAAAGAACACAAAGCTCATGTAGTTGTTTTACTAATTTTCTTTACATTTCAACATTTTAATTGTAATGGGATATAACTGTACCATACTGCTTCTCACCAATTTACAAAAGAGACTGGTATAAGAGAATGGTCCCATATGGTACTGTATACATAAAAGAGAACTTCTATAATTTTCAATACTGAGGCATGCACCTTCCTACACAATAAACAAATATGAAAATATTTTAGATGTTTTTAAAGTTAAAATACTGTATTGAATTGAGAAACAGACATTTTTTTTCTTCAGGAATTTATCTGTTTTAAATACAGCTGTATTTATACAGCCATGGAATTTGACTGTTGAAACTGGGTTGTATTAATATTGAAACAATGCCAACTTGATTCGTCTTACTAAATAAGTTCCTAGTTTACCACACTCCACAAGAGCAGGGGTACAAAATAATATTTCTAACTGATACTTCTCTCAGAAAGGCAGGCCACAGAAAGTTTGATATTTATCAGCAAGGCTTTTGTTCCTTTCCCTTCTAACAGGACAGAAGCATTCCTGTACCTTCTTGTCCTGAAAAGTCAGTGTTCTCTCAAAATAATACAAACATTTATTCAGTCATCAGTCCCTTACTTACATAGTAGAAAATTAGATTTGATGGGGCATGTCTTTTGCCTCTAGAGAGAGAGTATCCAGACCTAGCAGATCTAAATCTCTTGTTTCTTGGTTTATTCAAATATATTCCCTTGAAGAGCTGACGATTGTACCTTAAATATTTTTACTAGAGAAGCAAAGTAATTTCCAACAAGACTAACACGTGGCAGCATAGATTTTGTAATGTTTGCTATGCTATGGTCTTTTCTACTAACGAAAGGGACATCTACAGGCATGAACATGACTGTGCAGTGTTCACTCTTAACCATTTGTATCCTTTCTGGAATGGAGATTCCTATCCCAGTTGTAAACATACTATTGTTCTCAGAAGAGAAAATTAGGAACCAAAAAAACCTTCCTTTATACATGTTACTGACACACATCAGTGCTTGCCTCAGAAAGTGAAAGAATGTCATCCACTTCAGCAAAGTGGAGTTGGCAAGCCTTGCAGCAGCAAGCTCTTTTATTGTGGTGTAGCTGTTTTCCCCTCTTCTTTCCCAAACTATTACCTATTCTCACAGCTAATTAGTCTGACATTTCCCTCACTGATGCAGCTTGGGAAATAATAGTAAGGAAAAGAACACAAGCTGAGAATGCAAAAAAGCCAGAAGAAGTGTGGCTTGGAGAGTAACTGTTGGAAGCGCATGTATGAAACATGAGGCCACAGGGGCCAGCTTACAATCAATGAAATTCAGATAATGTTTAAGCTCCAGAGAAGGTGACATCAATTTAAAAAGTGTTAATAACTGCAAAGAAAAAAAAAATCACAGCCAAAAAGAGCATTGGAGTCCTACAACTTTTTTTAAGGCACTATGCTGACAAATACTTTCCTTTGCTACTTAGAGAGTCCTCATAACTGTATTGCTAAGCTGGAAAAGTATTTGGTATAAGAAGAAAATAACTTATGGACCTATTTTACTAATATTATGTTCCAAATGATGTACCTGACTTGAGTGAAATGTACCACATAAGTACAGATAGAGAGCAGAAGTATTTCAGGAAGCTTAATAAATCATATCCAAACTGATCCTTCTATTAGTGTATTCCAATGATGTGAAAATTCACAATGCAGATCAGCAGGAGATCAGCTTTTATGACAATCGTTGACCTCAACCTCATCCTCTAAACCATTCAAATCCAAGTACAATGTCTACATTTCTGCATTCAAGCAGGGCATGCTTTGAGAGGAGAGCCCATTTATTACACAAGCCATTACAGATAGAAAACAAGCATCTTCTTTGAGTCCTACACCACTGCCACCACTTTTTCTTTACAGAATCTTTCATGTTTCAGGTAGCACTCCCAGTAAACAAATGCTAAAATTGCCTAGAGAGCTCCAGCTGCTGACTGGGTGACTTCACTAGCAGAGCTTTCAGAACAAAAGTTCTGAAACCAGGGATCTCAGAAGGTCTTCACATTATTTGACATTCCAGTCATTAGAATAGGATTTAAATTGTAAAATTATAAAGAAGATAATTTGGAGGACAGTCTCAAATCTGTCATTAGGATTTTTAGATTGAATAGAAAACTGCTTAAATTAAATATGGATTAGCAATGTGAGAGTGTCTGTGCTAATTGATGCAGAAGAGGTACTAATGCTAGTCAGCAAATCAAGACTGTATCACACATATGTAAAAGTCAATGAAAAACCCAAGAACAAATTTAATGCAAATTCTTCAAGTCCCAGAACTAATTTTAAAGTAGGTTGAGGATGGAAATGCATTAATTTTGAGGGAAGCTTAGGGGAAGGGTAAACGGATGCTGCTTGTTTACTGAAATAAAAATACTCATCTGCAGTTTTCCAACACAGTAACTTTTTATTTTGTAAACTAAGTACGTTACTAACTATTATTGCAATTACTGATCATCAGTGATTGATACATCACTGATCAAGAAAACAACTGTTAGAAACTGTGATACATTCACTAAAAGGGAAAAATATTTGAATAGTTAGCTCATGTATGATTTTTTCACTTGTGGCAAATAACTTACTGAATATAAAGAGCAGCATTTGTTTCTCAGCTTACAGATAGATCTGAGACACTTTAATACAATACCCTGAGGAAGCAATTAGTAATCACAGTGGCACCAGGTCATCTGGTAACCAACTTTATTAGCACTAAATTGATGGAGATCACTTAAATCAACAGACTGCATTACTTGTACCGGCAACTATTACAATCAGTAGGATTTCACACACATGCCACCTCTTTAAAAGAGTTACTTCAAACTGTTTCTTCACTGCTTGAACAGGAAGGAGATAACATCTCGATTTCACTATGTAACAATTTGCAGATATTGAAACTTGCAGGATATCCTAATAGTTTTATTGCAGAGTGATAGTGATTTTTCGAATTCTAGTTAATTATTTCTGTTCTTACAGTTATCTCAATTATTTGAAAGGATTTCTATGCATCTCTTTCCTTTCTGCAAACCTGTTGTTTCCTGTATCTCCATTTAAACTAAATTTATTGCTCTGAAATTTGTATTTTTAAATTATTTTTTTAAACAACCTTCAAATCCTAGGATAAACTAGTCTTGAGGTAGCTTTCACACCTGCTGCCAAATACAGGATTGGAAGGCAGTGCCCTCAGTTAAGAACAGAGTGCTTTAGACAGTCACCAAAGGACTTTCCTTAGTAAAGGTAGACTGGGTTATGGATTACTCAATTTCATGTAGGAATAGGTCATTGTATTTTCATAGTGAACAGATCAACAATGCCCCCCTCCCCCCCTTCAGCTTCTCTCCTCTAGTTCAATTCCATCAAATTAAAATGTGGAAATCCCACCATCAGTATATTCATCAACTAAAGCAACATGGGATCAAGAAGAAATTTCCTTCTGAGAGACTAAAACTGGTTATGTGAGATTTGTTTGGTTTTCTTTCCCCTTCTGCCCTTTTTTCGGCAAGAAAATGGAAACTGTGCAGCAAGACAAGCAGCATTAGACATGCAACTTCATACTAATGCATGCACCAGTGAGGTTGCTCTTTTGGTCAGATGGGCTAAGGAAGCTCTCAGAGGAAAGTGTGGTTACAGGCTGCAACTTTGGGAAAGCTTTGGGAAAATGTGTAGATCCAGCTAAGGTCTCAAATCTTTAACCAGCTCATGCCCCGTGGTAGCATTACAGCATTCCTCTTCAGTCTCTCCTAGACACAACTTACACCTTCATATGGACATACTGTGTTACAAATAAATCTGCAGCCTATCCATTTCTCCTGTAAGACTCTTCATTTCTGCTCCAGGCTCTTCCCTCAGAACCTTCCTATTACACCAAAACACAAGCATAACTTATTGAACTAACACAACCTTATGCAGGTCAGTATTTCCTGCATCCCTCAGTGAAACAGAAGATGAACACAGTGCAGGAGAACCCCTGGCAGCTGCTTGGTCAATTTGAAAGCAAAATGAGAAGAAAAAAATAGACGTTTCAGATTAAAAAATTAAACCAGTATTTTTGCAGAATTAGTTGGTTGTGTATTAATTTCTTACACAGTGTTCTACATTTTTTCCTGGCAGTATGAAGGTGAATTACATGTGACGGCTATATAGATGAACATATCTTTTACACAATACAACTGAGATTTACATAACTTGATGCTGACTGCTACATCTTAATGATATATGTGCACGTATGTGTGGAACTGTGTGTTTTCAAGGCCAATAATGATTTCACAAGTCACAGTCCATGACAAATATTCCAGGGAAACACTGCTGGATACAACCAAGAGCTCCTTTAATTAATTTTTCTCTTTGCTAACACTTCATATCTGAATCAGAATAGATGCAACATCACACAGAACACAGATTTAATTTGAAGCTTTTGAGAGAAAGCCTTTTGTAAGCCAGGAAGAAGTAGGAAGAACAACATAAAAGCCTCAACTTGGCACAGATATGCTTCCTCCTGTGAACTTTTCCCTTTCCTCACAAAGGTGTGTGGAACAAACTCTAACAGTGGATACACATATCGAGTCCTGACTGAAGATCCAGCTTCAAAGTCTGGAGGTTATAGCTGCAGTCAGTGACAGCAATGCATATTAAAACATTGCTGCTGGTGAAACCAAGAAGGTGTGTCCCCAATCAACTTCACCCACTTTAACATCGAGAAAAATGCAGGTGTAAGATTAGGGCACTAAATGCATCTTTCATGATGTAAGATGATATCCCCCGAACCCAGTGTGCATCTGCTCAGTACTAGAGGCTTCAATTTCTGTCACTGAAGGTAGTGGCATACTTTTCAAAACATGCAACAGTCTACCTGGAGATAAGAAAATCATAGCACATCTCTTCTGTATTCTTTAAGAATTTGTGGCTTCTCATATTTTTCTCTCAATTCTTTCCCTTTAATCCTGGCATCTATTTAACTCAGATAAAAGGACCTTGTACATGTGATTCCAGTTATCTAATTTCTTTATAGTTATTTGCTGCAAGTTCAAACAATTAACCATTTATGGACAGCACTGAGGCGAGTGACTGTACACAGAAAAAAGAATGAATCACATGTATTGGCTCAAATATCTAATTCTGTACTTAATATCATAATTCCCTTCGTAGCTCCAGTATAATTCACATTTACATTCTTAGCTTTGCTCCGCAAAGAAGTACTATAGCTCCAAGAGAGAGGATAGTGACTTCTTCCAACTACATCAACAACAAAAAAAATTGCTTAAAAAAAAAAGGTATGTTACACGAATAAAGGGCTGCCTCCAAGAAAAGTGAATGAGATCACACACTTACAGTTCTTCCCATTCAGTCATCAAGACTGAACTACTACAATTTATGTTTTCCAATTAAAATGTGCCACAGGTATTAGAGATTCAGGGTGAGTAGCTCTAAAGAGTCTAAACAACTGATGAAATCTTTCCAACTTTATCATTCCTCATCAAAGTGACAGACTCTTTTTCAGAACTTACAACGAGGGAATATGAACCAGAAATCACACTCATGATGTAGAAGATATTTGAGAACATAGATTCTCTAAAAAGCAAACAGGCACTATGGTTGTGTTTTGTTTTGTTTTTTTAACATGTAAGGTTATATTTAGAGAGGTTACTAGAGTATTCATCTACTTATTTATTTATTTACTTGCTTATAGACTATGCCTGGCCAAAAATTGCAAAGAGTGCCTGAGAGAAAGAAGGAAAGTATGCTAATTCCGTAGGTATCCATTGAACTTTTTTCTCTAAAATGGCATAGTCCTCCTAGAGTAACACAGTGTAACTGTGCTAGAAGAACACAGTGTAACTGGATTAATAAAATTTTAATATGCCTTACAATTAAATAACTTACACTGAGGCTAAATTGTGGATAAAAGTATTTTCCACTGACTTCAGCATTAGTTTATGCTGAAGTTTCTTTACCCTTGTGACATTTGAAAGCAGCAAGTTTTATTTCTTAGAGAAATTGCCTGAGCTTACTCTATTATGATTTGACATTTAAGTCACAGTCATAGCTTGCAGCTCCAGCCAAGATCAAATCCCCACTTTTCATGCACATATAAATGTATGGTCCCTGCTCCAGAGAATTTAAATCTGAGGTCACCTGCTAAGTCAGCTACAGAAATCCAGAGAATCTAAATAACAAATTATCAACATAGTCATTTAGACAACTGCAGCCCTGAGGTTATTGGTAGTGGCACAGAAAAGCCTGAATGAGGATTTTTGCTCCCCACAGAGAAACTACTTTTTGTATGCAGACCTCATCATCTGGGTAAATTTGCTTTCTAAGATAGAAACCAAACAACATAGATTTGTTGTGTGGCCTAATATTTGAATATAGCAGGTTTTTTGTGCATAAACGTCATGCTATGATTCAGACCACTGAGAAAGGGTCATTAATTTAGAATTCAATTTATTTTACTTGTACATGAAAGGTTTGCATTACTGCTTTTGCTGAAGTTTTATTATGTTTGCTTTGATGAAGGCATACTTCTCAGAAAGATAGGTTTTCATTTCCCATTTTAAAAATGCAGGCCTTGCTGAAGTCTGGACTTGAGCCTGTCTTTTGATTGTGAAATACACCTTAATTTAATTTCTGTTTTGCTAAGACTCTACAAATTTTGAAGGGCTGTCTGCAACCCCTTAAGAATTTTATTCTTAGTGCCAAGGCAACTAAGCAGTGAACTATTTAGCTATGGTTCTGTATTGATTGATGTTAGTGTCTTCTAAGATCTCTTTCTCATCTCCTACCCATCAATATGCTCTTAAATATTCAAAATAAAACTCAAATATGTAGCAGTAAATAGTCTACTGAATTGTGCAGCCTGCCAATGAGTTGTGAGCACTGTGCATCCAAAATTCATTTGTATCCTACTTGGGAAGCTCACACAGCAGGATGCTGATGAGGTTTCACAACTCTTCTTCATTCTGCTCCCTATGAGTAGGTGTCCTTTTCAAGAAATTATCTGGTATCAGATAAAACACCTCCAGGCACTAATAGCATTACATAGGCAGTACTTTCTCAATCAGTGTAACAACAACTGCTGGTGAACCAACCTGTTCTAATTCTGAAACAACTAAAGTTAGACCCATTCTTCCTTATCTTCCTTAAGCAAGTTAATCAAAGATTTTGCCATCTGAAACACTTTTTAAAAAACAAAATGTACTGAATCTATTGCTTCTTTCTTTGGAAGCAAATCCCACCTAGCACCTGTACAGTATGTATTTTCACCTTTTTCCTACAGGACTGCTAGACTGTCACAATATACAGTATTTTCTTCTGTACTTAGCTTATTGTTTTCATGTGGAAAGACAGTGGGACTCTTCCATGGTTATACTAATATTTTCTAACATATTACTCTGAATATTTAGGAAAATAAACCACCTTTTTATTAAGGCTGCTGAGTTCTCCCTTTACATCTCTTCTTTTGACTAATTTTTTTCATGCTATATTTGATATGCCCTCATCACTTCATGGTAGGCAGAGAAAACCAAAGAAGGTAGATATTTTGCTAAAAACTGTAATTTTGTAGGGGTTTATAGCCTCTTTTTAAAAGAGAAGTACAAGAATTGAATTCCACTACCCATGAAGAGATCAAAAAGTTTAGCCTAAAAGCCTAACACCTTTTCACGTTGCTATTTATAATGCAAATTTACTTGTTAGTATTTCTTTTCTCTTCATCTGCAATTAAGTTTGCAGATTTTCTGTTAGAAGAATTCTTTCTAATTAATTCAAATCTGACTTACGTTATTGAGTTAACTTTTACTGTTACACGTGGAATACTTTTTACAGTGCTATTTAAATTCCTTTACTGCTTGACTGCACATTTCTGCTGTGAAGGACTTTATTGGTTTGTCAGACATACTTCAAGTCCCATTAAGGATTACTCAGGATTTTGTTTCACTAGTTATTTTTCCACCAGTGAACACAAACTATTTTGTTTTATCTTTCACCAATCTTAATTTGATCAATTTTATGCTTTCAGGTCTTTGTTTCAAGTCATTTGCCAATTAAGTTCCTCAAATACATGCTTATTTATTAAAAGTGGCTGTATTTTCTGCTTAGTTAGCAATAGTGGGTGAACCTATTATGAATACATAATGAGTTAAAATAATAACTGAGGCCTTAACTATTATTATAATTTCCTCTGTTTTGGTTTATATCAAGACCCATATTACTCATAGTCAAATTCTTTGAACTCTGAAGGTTGGAGAGTTCCTTGGAGAGTTCTCCTATGGAGAAACAGATACCACTTACAAGGTAGTGGAGCTCTGAGAAGGTTTTAGGCTTTGTTTTGAACTAAAAATCCAGGTTACTGCATGGTATGAATACATTTCAAACACAGTCACTAACAGAATCAATGTCTCTGCCCCTGGCTTAGCCTGTAGCCAGGTCTCTTAACCATGGCTCAGGTAAACACCTTCCAGTGTTCTCTCACCTTCTTTCCCTGTGAAAGTCTGATGAAATGTGAAGTCCTTCAGAGGGTTCAAATTCTCCTGAAATTTTGACTTAAGTAATGGCAGCATCTTCCCACAAACAAAAGAGGGAAGAGAAAAGCCAAGAGGAAACTGAAGAAAAACATAGCATCTTTTCAGCCAAATTGCAAACAAATCTTTTTTCTTTTTTTTTTTTTTCTTTTTTTTGCCTTTTACAATGCAGAAAACTCAGGTGGCTGAGAATAAGGAAACAAGAGTTGCTCTCTTCAGTTTGCCTGCCTTACAGTCAGTCATCCCTGTGATTCTGCTCCCCTGGACTCTCCACACATACCCCCAGCACCACGAAGCCATGAGGACCCTTCTTTAGTGTTGCCACTTATTGATACTGATTGTATAACAAAGCTTTTTGCTTCATTTTCTGTTTAAGTTTTTGAAAATACATCTAAGGTACACAAACATTTTATTATAGTGCCTGTAATATCTACTTGCAGATGTTTGGGGTTTTTTTAAGTAGATGAAGACATGTCAGGACCACAAGTGGGTCCAGACCCACTCTCCCTCCAGGTTTCCCCCATCTTGCCCATGGCTCAGGACCCCACCAGAGTCCCCAAGGGCCCTAAGCCCCTGCCCCAGTGACACCACAGCCAGGATGGTCTCCAGCTGCCCACAGCCCTGCCCTCCCCAGCCTCAGCCTGGTCCTAATTTGGATTATTTATTTTCTGCATAAGAAAAAACCTAAGTGCTTATTTCAAAATAAGCTGTGAGGGTAAATTAGGCAACAACCAAAAGATCAGTAATGTCAGAAATACACATATTTTCTCATAACAATACTGATTCTTTAGCAGAGAAATAGCATTTTATAAAATGATGCCAATAAACAAAGTTCAGGACCATGAATTGTGATCCTTTTTTCTGAATGTTTTACATGGTGTACGTGGATTTGCAGTTCCCATAATGTCACTCAGAATGAGATGTTTCATGAAATCTATCATGGCAAGAGTGAAGTCACTAAAAAATTAACAGCAATCTGCAAAACTCAGAAGATCAAGCAGCATATTGTTTGGGTACACTTCTTGCAAAATGACAGTAAGAGGTGATCTGAAAGTCACTTTGCAAGAAACGGATTCTAGGAGGTTCAGACTAAATTTGCTTGCTTTTCAATATGATCAAATCTGTAATGAGAAATTTTGACGCTGCAGCCATATACATGTTGCTGACTTCTTTAAATATAAAAAAATGCTCACATTCATATGCAGAATTTGAAAACTCACACTGCATGAAAACCTATTAGATTTAATACCCAAACACTTAATTTATAGCTTGAATAACCTAATTTTACTGTCATAGTTTGCTGATGTGTACTGTTTACTAAAAAAAAATCACTTATAAATCCAGTATGAAAATAAAATTAATTAATGAAAAATTCTTAGTCTTTGTAAATGCATAGTGGTATAATATTACAACCACAATGTGAGAAACAAAGTGATTTTGTACAGACTATGGATGAGTACAAAAAAACCAAACCAAAACAAAAAAACAGTCTCTTGACAATCTTAATAATTCCTTGATGACTATGTCCCTTTGGGGTTTTCTTTGGACTAAAGTGATTAAAGTTCAAAAAAATGTTTCTGGAGTAAAATAGAACAGAAATAATTGCAGGGCAGCAAAATGAAAGATGAAGCAAGATTGCTTGGTCACACTGATCCAAACAGCCCCGTGGCAGTTAAATATTCACTGGAATTCCTAAGTGTTCTAGGCTTGTCCTGCTGCAGAGATGATACAGCATTATGTAAACGTGCAGTGGTAAAAGACAATTTCCATTAGCAGTAATGCTGCTAATTTTAACTTTTCTTAAGAAAGACCCATTCACTGCATGGTAAAAGTGTGTACCATGTATGAAGAGAAAAGTTCAATAGTATTATTGAGATTTGTACCACTTAATGCAGATTGTGACATGGAATATTAAAAGCAGTGCTGCCATCTCTTGGATGGTTTTGGCTGTAGTAAACATGTGTTTGTCACATATTAAAAAACAAGTAAACAAACAAACCAAAAACCAAACCAAAAATCCCTGCAGAAGTGAATGGCACAACATGGCACCATTTAGCAATGTCCAAAGTACAGGTCAGGAAGTGATAACATTTGAATACTTCAGTAAATGGGGCTGCCCCTACAGATAAAGCTATGCTTTGCTATCTGTCATACAGGAAACATTATTACATTGGTGGCTTCTTTGCCCCCTCTCTTATTGCCTTTCAGGAAGTAAAATTACTCAAAAAAACCCATCACATTTGGAGCAGACAGAAGGGAAATGTCTCAGCTTTTAGGACATTATCTGTTAAAATTGTAAGCATAAAAGCTTGAGTCCTACAGGGAAGATTTCTGATAAGTTTTTTTTTTTTTTTTTTTTTTAACTCAGGAAAACACACAAGCCAAAACACTTCATTTATTATATGTACAAGCATGCACGGGCAATATAATTTCCCTATTACATTGGAGGAATAAAAATCAATTTGATCAATACTGCACAGATGCTGGGTCCTGCCCTTCTGGCAGAATCCAAAAGGTAAACCTTGCCAATGAACTGCCAGAGTCAAAGTCCTGTCTTTCCTTCTGGATTTCATCCCCCCCTTGTATGAAAACCAGGACTGTATTGTATTTCTCTCAAAAGGAAAAATAGAATAAATGATGGTGCAAAAAAAATTCTACGTAGTGTCTCGCTTACAAATTAACGCTCCAAATATTCTTAAAATAGATGCTTATACCCCTGGCCCTACTCACTTAGCTTTTACTTGAATAGAAAGTTTTGAGATCCCTGAAATCATCTCATCTAAATTACTTTTTGCGATAGTCCAAAGAAACAGAACTTGTGCACATACAATACGTGTGTTGAGTATTTTCTCCCTACAATTCAGGATTCTCATACGTCCTTAGCTGTAAATCTAAAACTTGAGACAGTCACTGGTCTGTCCTAAAAACCTGGTTAAAATGTTGTCAAAGAGCTAATTAATCAGGGATAGAAATTGTGAAATCACAAAATTCAGGAGTACTTTCTAAAAGAAGTTAACTCATTTAGGTTTGCTTTCTTCCTTTAAACTGAAAATTATATACATGAAAGAAAATATCATTTGTTATTTCAACATCAAAAATGAAACTACAGTGCATCATTAGCTACCTTCTGTTACCTTTGAGGAGCTCACCCTTGCTTGTCATGCAGCTGTAGAGAAACTGAGGCTGGAAAGGATCTCTGGAGATCACTTTGCCCAGCTGTCTGCTCAGAGCAGGTCCAATGAGATCAGCTTGCTTAGGGTTGTGTTTGGGTAAAGACTCAACATCTTTGAGGATGGAGATAAAAAAAAAACCAAAATAAAAACTTGTGCACATGCTCCCAAACTTGACCACTATTTGATGGACAAAAAAACCCCAAAACATAAAAAAAATCATACTAATATCTAATTGCTCGGCTGGACCATACTTCACCTTCTTACCACTTCATACAGTAGCTTGTCTTGGATTTTATGTTCTAGAAACTGCTGCTGTAACTGTGAGTCTTATGCTGGAGGCTGTTTTCGTACTGTGTTTTTGTATCACTTTTTGAGAAGTATTAGTAAAGAGGTTGCATATATATATATATAAATATATATATATAAAAGTAAATTGCCTATGTTGCCACTTGTGTCCATTGCCTCTCATCCTGTCACTGGTGGCTAATATATCACGTGCTGTCCACCAGGCTCTGAGTTGGTTTTTATCCAGGCAGCCCCAGACCATACTGTTGGATGGGGAGATTCCATTTCAGATGCAGGACTTAAATTGCATACACTATGGAAAGAACTGCAGGACATGAAGGGCAATTGTCACAAGTGATTAAAGAGAGTACAGGGTGGAAAGAAAATAATAAAGCGTATTATTTCCATTGAATACCCACATCTGAGGGTTTTTTACAGCAACTATTCAGCAGCTCAGTTCTTTGTAACCTAGAGTGCATGTGCAGTCTGGGAGCAGCATCAGATTATCAATTATCTGATGTAGCATGACACCCGAGTAACGAATCACAATTTATAATACAACTCTGTAACAGCTTACTATTGCTTTGTTTCCACATGGATAACTCATGACTCTTCAGTTGCCTTTAAATTTGGATAAATGTGAGATGCAGGCATGGAGTCTGTGGTAGTGGAGCCCCTTTGTATGTAAAAAAGGAATTAAAAACCAGAGAAGCCAAAACACAACAGGGAAATAAACTCCATGATTAACAGAATTTAAAATATAACCCTGATCAAACTAAGATATTTTGTGGGGAGCAGCAAAAGTAGGGTAGCAATTAATCTGTCAGCTACCACAGGAGTAGAAGACAAATGCTCTGGTACTAAGTAACATAGAAACAAAATCAAAAAGCTTCAGTACACTGTCCAAACTTAACTGATTAAAATTTTCATTTCAATATCAGGAAATTCTGTATTATTCATCAATATTGATACAATGAAGCAATTCAACTGGTGCAAAAAGTCAGTCATTTATCTTTCTTCTTTCGAGATCCCAGCTTTTTTATCTATGTGGATGTAAGCAAAGGTTGCTGAATGGATACACATACCTACCCAGCTTAGGGCTTGAACTGACACATCTAAAATAAGAAAGGATCCTTAAATTCAAAGTTTGCTTAGATATTTACAGGCTGATAAGTTGCCATGGAATTAAGAATTAGTAGGATATACCATTCTGAGTCTACTTTCCAAATATTATTGAACCAAATGTTCAGTAAGAAAAAGGGTAATTGGTCCTTGATCAGATTTTATTGACTATTATTTACAAACATGACAAGAGAAACAGGTAAACCGTGGAAGCTGTAAAATTATGTTATGCACAAATTTTCCTTCTAGGTGACTAGAAGATGATTTAAAAGAATACATAATCAGCTTTTCTACTCAAATAAGTGATATTGGTTAGAACAATTTAAAATAATTTTATAAGAAACCATAAGTAAATTTTCTAAGATATTACATGCCTCTTGCAATATTTTACCATATAATTCAAGCACCATTTGCCTTGCATAATACTGTTTCAAGTTAAAGAGTGGCAACCAAAGGGCATAGCCTTGTAGTAAGGAAGTCACAAGATAGAAGAGTTGTAACTGCTCAGCCTGGAGAAGAGAAGGCTCAGGAGGAATCTTATTAATGTGTATAAATACCTGAAGGGAGTATGCAAAGAAGGTGGAGCAATGCTCTTTTTAGTGATGCTCAGGAACAGATCCAATGGGGAAAACCTAACACACAGGAAGTGCTGTATTAACATCAGGAAACACTTTTGTACTGTGAGGGTGACCAAGCACTGGCACAGGTTGACCAGAGAAGTTGAGGCACCTCCAGCCTTGAGGATACTTGAGAGCTATTTGGACTTGGTCCTGAGGAAGTGGCTCTAGGTGGCTCTGTTTGAAAAGTCCCTTTGAACCTCAGCCATTCCGTGACATTAAGTGGGCAGAAGGATAACTTGTACACAATGCAGTATTGGTGTCACAATACCAAAAACAAGTATCCTGTACTAACCATAGGGAGCTGATGACAACAGGTAACTATCAAAATGTTTGAACAGATTCTCCAACCTATAAAGCATCATTTCTTTAATGACAGTTACTTCTGTAGCTTTACAGGGCATAATGGTCATTAGTTTCAATAACATCTGGGTCATAAATTAATCACTTTTCTGCAGACAGAAAAAATATTAATGGAAATTACTAAAGTGTTTTATGTGCTATTGAAACTCTGCAAGTATATAATCTACCAATTAATTTCTTAACAGTTCCAGTCTCTGACAATGTTTTCATCTGGCATTGCTCTAGATGCAAAATCTAATGGTGGTAGTTTAGATGATGGAACCAACAGTAACTGTGAACTAAGTTTTCTACTTAGTTTTTTATGAGACACTTAACTCTCATCAGTGCAGCGACATACTGTCAGGTTACTCATGTTCCTGATATGTAACTAGCAGTGTCCTATTGCTTTGTCACTTTCTTTAGAAAATACCCCAAGCAGTAGGATTTGCCCAGTTGCTTACCACCCATACACAGTAATATAGAACCTAAATAATAATGGTCGCCTAAAGACACCTTTCTTGTCACTGAGACACTAGAAAGGAAAACAGTCCAACATCACCACTCAAGAAATGTAAACAGGTAGAAATATATAATGCTCTAATTATATATTTCTGATAATGGGTTCTCCTTCCCTGAATACTACTAGAGACAATACTGAAATGTACCCTAAAACTCTTCAGTAAAAATTCTCAAAGTTTCACTCCTAGAGGCCCATTTTATGTGTGGGACAGTGTGCTAAAGGGTAATGCAACATTCAACTGCAATTTAATACTGGTTTTTGTTGTTTGGCTTTTTTCAGTACCATCTATAAAGGCTTCTCAGGAAGCAATATGGGAATGCTTGATAGTATAGAATTATTTAATACATACAGTATAACTTAATACTTACACTGAATCTAATTTTTCTGTAATGTGTTGTTATTGGGGATTTTATTAAGAACCATACTGATATTATGCCCTATTTTTATTTAGAAAAATGGGGACAGCCCTTACTTCAAGGGACATTTTCCAAAACCACATAATCACATTTATTTATACAGGAGAAACATCAGAGTAAACATTGAGGGCAGAACTGTTGACTGGGAGGATAAAATGGAGTATTTCTTTTACCAGATTTAGTCACAACAACAGGTACAACCCCTCAGCTCTTTGCTAATGTACATTCACCATTTTCTCATCTCCTACTTAAATGAAAACTACCTTGCATAATGTATAAAGTTCACTTAATGATGGTTTTGTCCTATATAAGCTCAGAGGGAATACTGCTCTTTCTAAATAAATATATAAGTAAATATATTTGAGTTTAAAGACAGCAGTATTTTTATCATTGTACTTTTATCATAGGCCAATAGTAATGGCTTAGCTATTGAAACGTTTAACACACATGAAAGAGAGTGAACATCATCCTCACAAAAACTTCCCGAGTGATGCCCATTTGTCTCCTTAAATCCACAAAATGTTCCTTTTTAGAAACCCAGCATGGCTTCCAGGATTCAACATAGCTCTTGACTACTCTGTAAAGTCTATGTCCATGTGCAAACCCTGCAGTTTCTGCATCCTCCTGTCATGACTGATCCAGGTAGTCTCAGTTCTCTTCCCAGATGTCTGTAAACCATAAGAGTTTCCTTAAAAAATCATCTAGTATGAAGACATACCATCTATAGAAAGAAAAATCCATCCAAGTTTTGTCACTTTATTTCACACTATATTTCACACTGATAGACAGTGGCACATTATCCCTGCACTCTTCTCTGCACTTCTCACAAGTGAGTTCCTCTGCTGTAATGAAAATGACAAGTAAGATGTGCTCCAAGAAATTCCAAGATGAAAGAATCAGTCAGTAAAATGTGAAATTTTGTTTAATTTGTAGTGTTAACCCATTGTAGTTTACCATTTGAAGGTGAATTCCCCTTCCTAGAACATCTGGGAGGCATGTTCCACAGATACAAACCTTTAACAGCCAAGTTTCCACAGACTTGCCACTTTTAAACTTAAGAGCTTATGCTATCCAAGCTGTGATAAGGATAAAAGCAAACTTTCTAGTGGCTATGTACCAGTTCTCTTTGATAGTGGTTCCATGGTGCATTTTCTCTTAGGGCCTCATTTGAAAAAAAGATCTGAGCTTGTCTCAGGCAAGGTTATTAACTGGAAGCTAAAGAAGAAAACCAATGAAGAGGGAACTGAAAACATTTCCAGGAATGTGAATGAGGCTCATTTTACTGCAACACATGCCTCCTTCCTCCAGAACAGAGAAGTGTTTGCCATGGATGTGGCAATGATTTTAACAAATCTATATATATTCAATGTTTTTGCTTTACAGTTGCCTTATCCTACTTCCCGACAGTGCTAATGCAGGATGTGCATTTTCAGGAAGATGCATTCAGATCTATGAAGTTTCAATTATAGCTGTGAATCAAAAAGGAAATTATGATTGCACTGTGGTTGGATACCAGGGCACTGTCTACATGCCCAACCAGGATGTTCAGTTGTCATTTCCCTGAGTGGACCAAGAACTGCCAGGCTTGGGCAGTTCTGAGATCCTGGGCTGACTTGAGCTAGTGGACTGACCAGCTCCAAGCTGGCTGTTTTTTAACAAATACACTGTCCATGAGTGTCTGTCTGTGGAACAAGCAGATCCAGCTAGTCAGATGCTCTGGAATCAAGAAGGAAAATTTGTCAATAAGGGTGAAAATTGTAAAAAAGCTCTTTTGTCTTCCTAGACACACTCTTCTGGAGAGCAAAAAGGCATTTAGATTAAGTAAGAGATATGTACTAGTATTTTCAACCAGTATGGTTTGTCTAAACTTGATGCTACAACCTGTACAGAAAACAACTGTACAGAAAACAACTGAACTATTTCACACACAAATAGATTGCCCTGAGTATTTCTGACTATCCAGGAAGTCCTCAAAGCATCCCCTGGATAGGATCTTTTCATTTACAAGAAGGAAAGAGGACAACTGAAAAACACATCACAATCACATTAACAGCTTGATTTTTACAAAAATCAAAGCCCATTGCTTATAACCTGTGATTATCTAAGACTTCAATTCAAGTCCAATACAACTGGCATCCTTACAAGTAAATAGGTAGCACAAAGAACAGGTGTTTTTTGATGAAGAAAAGGTAAGAGAGGTGGTAACTTCAGGTACAAGAAAGCCATAGGAAAAAAACTACCCAAGGATCTATTTGAAGAGTCTGAAACTATCATTTCTTTAAGAAATTATCACATCAAGGCAATACTAGATGACAGATGACACCTGAACTAATATGTAAATTAAAACATTTAAACATTCAGTTCAGAAGTAGTTGAATTAAGGCTGTTTGCCAAGTCAGGTCTATCACCAGGCTGACTGCAAAGTAACTGGAAAAATAAAATCATAAAACATCCATGACTAGCGGGGGTTAAAAAAATCTCCACACTGGTGTGCTTTCCTAGATGCAACCAAAGTTATGTCTTCAACATCATTAGGCACTAACATATGCATAGGAAAGGTCTCACAATAGATCCTCATTTCTATCATCGTCCACTCTGTCAGGACTTATAACATCGTGCATGTCTTCAGTGTGTTGTAGTCATGTAAATATTTTTTTTTTCTAAAACTACAAAGATCACATACATAATTATCTATAGTGGACCTATAATGAAACTGTACTCCTTTAAAACACACTTCAATATCAAATGAGGTACTTTTCTCATGAAATTCATGAGTAGCAACTTTACCCTTTACTACTTACACATCATCATGGATTGTCGACCTTGGGATAACACCCAACACAGAAATAATTTTGGTGAATGAAAATTATGTTTAGCAATACATGAGAGACCTAGACAGCTCTGATGAGAGAGAGCACACAGCTTATTAGAGGTCCAGGTTTGGGGAATTGCATTACTGCTTGCATCAGCCTAAATGGTCCTACAAGAACCATTTCACATTGACACAGCTTGCAGATTTATGCACTGTGTAGAAAAGAACCAGTCTTATCACAGCTCATCCACTATCAAGTGTTTGGAAAAGATAAGAATTAATTTGCATTTTTAATGACAGTTCAATGTCTTGACTTCTTTGCAGATGCTACATTGACAAATACAAATAACAGCTGCACACATTCACTTCCTCTAGGCTTGCTACTTTAGGGATATATTTCTTCAATACAGATCAAGTACTTGTCTGGTACCAATTGACACAGGTAATTACCCAGTCCTTAAAGTTATATTTATTCTCTGACAGAGTATTTTAATGTATTATAAAACCTCCTGGGTCAGAGGGTTACAAGTTTTATTTGCATTCCAAGTCCACTATTTCAGTAAGAGTCACTAAAAAGGGCTGTCAACTGATATCCACAACATAGAAATTCATTTTCTCCATCCCTTCTTTTACTCCTTGTTCTGCCCTCAGCAGGAAAATTCACATGGGAGACTGCAACAGTCCACATTCACTTGATAAATTACCTAGTTATTAATGGTAGCCATTGGGCAGACCTTTATAGACCTTAAGTATCAGCACACTACCTTCTTCCTATAAAGATACCTTAAAAAAGTGAGAAGCTAAGCTGAGATGAAGAACTGGCAAACATAAGGGATTTTAAAGGTCTTTTGTGTTAATGAATCATTTAGTTCTGCTACATTTCCAGGAATGTACACTGAGTTTATGCAATTTCTTAAGTCTGTACTTAGAACTGTATAAATCCTGAATTAAACACCAGTCACTCACTTTAAAGATGTCAACTTATACTGTGTGACTATGCAATATTAACCATCCGTGCTGAAACCTCAAATGATTAACAAGGCAGCACATCTTCTGAAGGATGGTGTATAAAGGCATTTATCTAAATTCCATGCTGACACTCGCAGTACACAGCATCACTGAAGGTTCTGTATTTAAATCAACTGAAACATCTTGTATCATCACCTGTGTTTTAAAGCATCTATTTCAAAAATGCAATAGCAAATTCCTGGAGGAGTTTCCATGGATAAGAAAAGCAGCAGAAGAGGCAAATAGAGGAAGGGGGAAGAGAGGGCGGGCGGGCGGGCAGGAAGGAAGGAAGGAAGGAAGGAAGGAAGGAAGGAAGGAAGGAAGGAAGGAAGGAAGGAAATACTCACCAGGCTTACTACTGACTTGGAATAGCAAAACTAAGATTAAATTTCAAAGTTCATTCCAAGTTATGAAACCAGTGAAGCAAAACCAGAAGCTTTAAGTTCTGGTTCTATGTTCTCCAGTCCTCCACTGAGCCCCCCTACACACACTTTAGACATTTGTCCTGCTAGTTGATCTTTTTTCTATTGCGAAATTTTGTAGCCCTCCAGACATGTTAAATAAAGATGACAGGTAATGTTCACAGGATAATACACATTACTGTATGTATCAGAAATTTCTATCTTTAAGGTAAACTATTTACAATACACTGGGGACCAAATAAACTTAATCTCAGTCACTGCAGCAATAAAACCTTAAATATTCCAGTGTAACGTTTGAACTATTTAAAAAATGCAATCAAAGAAGTCTTGTTTGCTGTCAATGCATTGCCAATGTATTATTATATTTTAATAAAATATAGATACAGTCATTCATGTCCAATCACCTGACTTGAAAGATAACAAAATTACATATAGCTCTGGTTCCCAATGCCCCCCATGGCAGTGAGGAAAGCTGCCTTCTTTCTGAGACAACCAGAGCAGTACTGCTAAGTCAAGCTCCACCACTACCTAACTAATAGGTTTTAATACCCCCAGTCCCTAGATTCAAGAAGTCTTATAATATATATTCCATTTCCTCCCTTTGAACTCTGTGATGGAGCACTAGTAAGTTTGCAGGGGGTGAAACAAGACATTAGTATTTTCTTTGGCTGTTTCTATTTTCTAAGTTGATTTTTAGATAGCCAACCTTATGACTTCAGTAGCACATCTTGTATTGAAATGCAGGTATTGTACACAAGCACTACCTAAATACATTGATAGAACAGGATAAAAGCAGGAACTGCTACTAAATCAAGTTTTCAGAATGGCACAAAATTCTGACTTTAATAGAAGGAATAAACCTACTGATATTTAATTGTGTGCCCTGCAGCACAGCATCTGTGTACAAACCAGAATCTTACTAGAAAACAAGGAACAACTCAGGAAACACAAGAAGTTAGAAACATTAAAATCACTTATGGAGAAAGAAGTTACATAGATTCTGGAACCACTAAAAAGCTCCTAAATATAAACTTTCCTAATTATTTTTTAACAGCTGTCTTGATTAAGACAGTTTCCATTTAGCACACTCAATAGCAGATATATGGAAGACAACTCTCATGCAAATCACAAACATAGACTTAAGTTTCCAAGATATTAAAATTCCTTGAAGAAATTCCATAATTTTTCTTCCTCTGCTCCTTGATGTAATATTTCAGCATTACAGAACTTCAACTAAGATTTAAAATATTCATTTATATTTCACTCACTTAGGTCCTCTAGAAGAAGAGCAAAAAATTTACTGGGATTCTGACAAAACAATGGAAAGGAAAAATTAATTAAGTAACAGGATAATAAACAGCTCAAACCATTTGTGTGGCCTTTACAGTGTTTAAAATTTTGAGGATACTTAAGGATCCACATTCGAAAACCAATTTTGTATGTTACTGGTGGCTTGTCCTTCAAAAGGAACACACACAACAGTGATGAAGTTTCCTTTGTGATGCAGGACAGGGCTCCTAAGGAGGTAAAGGTAAATCCCTGTCTGATGTATTTTCTTGAAGGCTACAGACTCAATAGCCATCAACACATTTAATGTCAATATTTCAGTATTTTGGAAATGTCCCCAATTCAGTGCTGTCAGACACAGCTGTAACTTCAGCAAAATCCATGGACTTCCATGCAATCTTTAGTGGCTAATATGTAACCTTGACAGACAGAGTGCCTGTTGAAACATGACTTAGTTTTGTAATGTCCACCATTAATGACATTTATGAGCCAGCAAAACCACAAAATGGGATTACACAGTAAACAGCATCACAAAAACTGAATATTGCTCATAGTAGTGGAACCTATGTGTATAGAGCATAATGACAAACTGAAGTCAAACTGTCATGCATGAAATTTAATATAGTTAATTTCTCAGAAATGTAAGGTTTTCTCTTCTCTCCTCCATATAAATGCATTGCTCCCATTACAGTCCACACTAATGTGTTATACTTCCCCTCTCTTGAGAACCCAAACCCAGAAAGTATACTTGACTTACTTTATCATCTGAAAAAATGGATTTTAAAATCATGTTAAATCCTTGACAGGTCTAGAAGTCACTACTGGCAAATAAATTGGCTATTCCTCTTGGGGCAAAGGGGCTGAAGATCACGATTTTGAATTGTCAGCAGTAGCCTCAAGAGTGATGATTGGAAAGAGCTTCAACTTTTGTTTCATTGTAACTGCGGGGTTAAACCAGGAAAATTCCAGTGCAGAAAGGCACTCAAAGATAAGTGTAACTTGAAACAAATGCTATTAGCTCTTATCTTGAATCAAGGTCCTACTGTTTCCCACTTGAATTACAGAAAGGATTAAATTCAAGTGATTTTGTTGCACCTCCATTTCTAAAATGTTTCTTGTCAATCACCGGTTGTAAAAGTAAAATGAAGAACAGCTAATCTTTAAATAAAGAAAAGTGTGTCAAAGCTAAAAGCAGTCTCCATACACACCAATTTTTATTTCTTCTTTGTGGAAGCACCTCAAGTTGTGTGACTTCAGAAATGATACAAACTCATCCTATATAACTGTATTAATGAAAGAAAACAGACAGCTATAGGAGGAACAATTTTCTGTGTTTTCTGTTGTTACATTGTAGCCACTCACAGCTTTTCTCCCCTTGACCTCGGATGTGTAATTGGAGCAGCCACCAATATTTCCTATGGAACCTTTTTCTTTTCTCAAGTCAGAAAAATTTCTACAAGCAGTAACCATAATCTACAAGACGTGTAATTGCACCCCTCAACATCTCTCAAGCTGGCTTTCAGTCAAAGGTATTTTCCTAATGTCATAGGATGGCTGGGATTGGAAGGGACCTTTAAAATAATCTAGTTTCAACAATGTGACCAAATGAATGACAATTCGTATGGGCATATTTAAAGAGATGGATATTTACCCAGACTTAGAAGGAAAACAGATTTAAAAATTAATATAACAAGAAATATATTTTTCAATGAAAATACTTTAAAAGTTGAGCAATTTCTACCACCTTGTCCTTGTAATTTTGACTGCTCATTGCAGTATCTAAAAAAATTCTTTTCCCTGTTATCTTTTTAGGTTTTTTTCTTTGAGCTTTTTATTTTTCTGCAATGTAAGTTCTGACCCTGCTGAAAAAATGATGTATTTCAATGTACACGATAAGATACAAGTGATCATCTGCTGCACGTATGGTCATGTAGAAGTGAATCTGATTAAAAGCCCAAGTGTAAGATCATGAAACTAATGGATTTCCTGGATGTTTAAAGTAGGTAGTTGCTTAAAAAAAAAATAAATGTTTCTCAGGAGCTGCATGTTCAGAGTGCTTTTGTGCTTTTGAAAAACTCTGGCCCTACACTATGTGAGTAGTACAGACCTGACTTCATATACTGTGATTATTGCTTATGATACTTGTGATTATTCTGTGATGAACAGATCAATAATGTGAAACACAGGCTCAGGCACTGAAGCACGAAAACAGCTCAAATGTGCATTTCGCAGGGAACAGAACTATCATATGCCAACAGTTTCCCAAATAAATACAAAATGCTTCCTGATCATCAAGTTAAGGAGGGTATGCAAAGAAAGTGAATGTAAACAGTGTTGCAAAAGTTTATCAAACTTAAATGCTTCAAGCCTATCATCCAAACACTAGGTGAAATTTTTTTTTCTCCTTTGAATAGCACCATGCCTTCACTTTTGCCTTAATTTCCATACTAGACTTCAAAATCATCGAATCTTAAGCAAATCTGCAACCTAATGCAGGGTTAATAATGAGTATTTAGGAGGCATTATCATGGATAACCATGGATAACTCAAATCACAGCAGCATCAGACAAGTTTGTTGCACCTTTCTAAATTCAGTTACTGGAGTGCAGACATTCAAATCAACAACTGTTTTATAATGGACCTTAATCTCTTCCAGAGAATGGAGTCACCTTAGGAGAATAAGTGGCTGCTTATGAAAAAAAAGAAAAAGGCCTTCTTTGTTAATAAAGCAGGACAAGGAGAAAAAAAAAATATGGGTAAAAGTGGCCTAGAAATCCAAGCTATTAAGTTCAGAGCCCAAGGGTTTCAAAACTGAGGCATACAGTAAGGGCAAAGGTTAATTCCCTCTGTATGTTTTGTACACCATTTTCCCCTGGTCTAGTTTCAGAAATCACTTCACAAAACCTGAGGTCAAATTTGTAAAAATACAATTGATGCCTTCAAAGATTAGACTGGCAAGTTAGTTTCTATTTGGCCACTATAAAAGATACAGGTATAGCATAAAGTTTATAGCTAATTAACAATATCAAATTGCTGTAAAAAAACCAACCAACCAACCAACCACAAAAAAAACAAACAAAACAAAACAACCCCCCCCCCAAAAAAAAAAAAAGCACAAACAAAACAACCAACAAATCCCAAACACAATAAACCAAAACCAAACCAAACCAAACCAAACCAAAACAAAACAAAAAAATCCCACCAAATCTTTCAACATATCTAGACTCATTTAAAATATGTAACTATATGGGATTTCTCTTCAACTCAAGAAACCCTGCCTCTTGTATCTTCTTTATGAATGAGCTGGCATAGCTTTGTCTTCACCAAAGTATTGTAAGGTAAATGTAAGAAGAGCCCATTGATTTTTACTCTGGTTCCATAAGGCTTGTGCTCAAGATTATGTACACATAATGCCTTACTCTAGAAAACCAAAGAAAACCAGTTCCTGAAATTTCAAAAACAGATTATTATACACATTTCTCTTACAGTTTTCTGTAAGAAAGGGCTTTGTTCCCTTTTCTTTGCATGTTTTTCTGTACTTAACAGTGTAATCAAGTATAACAGCAACCTATGTAGCCTGGGGAATTTACTTTAAACATCACTGATGGGAATTACAAAACATTTTTTAAGGAGTTAGGAAAAATTTTTTGGAGAAATGTTTTCTTTAAACATCAACCGAAAACAGAGCACTGAATCATTAACTACTTTGAATAGCTAAATAATTTTTTGTTCAGAATATATGTGGAACTGATCAAATGGTTCAATTACCATCAACATCTAGAGACAGTCTGTGAGAACAGAAATAAAGAAAACATGCAGGTAGTTCAGGCAGTTCTAAAAATAGACGCTTAAAATTAATACTGTGGTTAGTATTAATTTTTTACATCCTCAACAGTTTATCAATGCTTAATTCAGTTTGATATGCAATAACATTTAAATAGTATCACATGTCAGAATTCAAAATAATCTTGAGCACTTTCCTTTTAGTTTTCTTTTCCAAATATCTGGGAAGTAGAGGGGACTGGCAAAATAGTAGAAAAAACTTAGGATTAAAGGGCTTGTATTTTAATTTTTAGAAAGTCTATTTGAATAAAAAGTTTGTTAGCAATAAGTAATTGTTTTCTCTATTTATGTAAGGATTCCTAAACTTAAACAAACACTGCCAAACTAACAACTCCAAATGTGCGGACAAAATGGGGGTACTAACATTCACTTCGCTCACAAATGACCTGTAAATTGAGGGGGGCAAGCAAGTCAAGCTAAAAATATATGCAACTTTTTATGTATTTCTACTATTTTTATGTATTTCTACCCTCAAACTGCACTCCCAGCAGCCACTAAACCTGCTTCTGCCTTCCCTCTGAAGTCACCCAAGCAACCACTTAGCACAGGGCACCTTTTGGCATCTCCCTGCACCAGCAAGTTTCTGTGTCACACAGATTCTTATTAGCAGATGTGGTGCAATGCCGGGGAGAGAGGACACTGAGAAAAGTTGTTTCCCCTAATCCTGTGCTTGGAATTAGAAATTTTCCTCCTCCATTTGTCTCTGGAGAAGCCATGTGAAATTACTCAAAAACCAGGATAGGTTGCTAGAATGAAGCAATAACAGCTTTATAAAGTGCCCGTTACCAGCGAAATGAGAAGTATTAGAGTGTTCTTCCCTTTGACTGTCCAGTGCTAACAGTAGGCCTTTAAATTCAAGAAAACTTAAGGCTGCTGCCTGTTAATCCTCAAGTCAAGAGCAGCTTTGTTTTGCCTCAGCCTGAACTGTAATTTAGCAATTGCTGGAAAGTAACAATCTGCTGCACGCTAATACAGCAGCTACTGGGGAAAGCTACCATCCCATACCTCTGCAATGCTTGACTTCTTGGAGGTCTGCTGATCTCCTTGAAGGGACCAGGTAGCTGGAGGCTGGGTCTCCTCACCAGGACACCCAGGGATGCCACTAAAAGACAGATTGGTCCTTGGGGCAGGTGGCCGTGGTGGGATGTGCAGCACAGGGGGAAAAAGGAGAGCCAGAGAGACCCTAGGGCAGCTGGGCACTGAGGGCCAACAGAAGGGAATTGCAGTAAGTCATGGCAGGGTGGGGGTAGTGGGGAAAATGTTCACAGTTCCCTACAACTCAAGGTCAGTAGCTGGCATAAAGCAAGCCCAGAAGGACTGATTCACTGAACCATGACACAAAGGGAGCTGCTTTCATTTCTATGTTGCTTTGCCAGGTAATTTGGGAGTTTTCTGTATTTTAAAAATAAGTATTCTAGCTTTTTAAAACCTTTTTATTTTTTTTTTTTATCCCCTTCTGCATTTAAAGGACTTTTTGGTGTTCTTTGGGGAACTCATTTTAGGAAAGAAAACTAGGCCTCTTCATCTCACTCGAGATCTTGTCACCAGCTTCTCCAATGTGTATCTTCTAACAGCTCGATAATGTCACTAAAACCAAGGTGCTGTTCTGATGCATGGTTTCCAAAGCAGCTACAAAATAATTTTTGGCTTAATGTCTTTTCCTCTAGGAAGCTGCACATGCAAAAATGGGGTGCTGGGATCTTATAAAACAGAAGCTGGGGTACTGGGATGGTATTATCTCATTGTCATATAGACTTTATCCTATATATGTATTCCATATTCCATATCTATTATTCCTGAAACTAAACTGCTGCTTCTGTGAATCATCAGTGTCACAACATTTTCAGATTTTGTAGAATTTTTTTCCAAAAATAATTGAGGGTTCATATCCCTTCACAACTCTTAAACTGCTAAAACACCATTTTCACAAATTAAGGTCAACAAAATGTTCTGTCTTTAGTGTAGTAATCCTGAAATTTGGCAGCATTGCTTAAATGAATTCATTATGTAAAAATAAAACTTTCCAAGTGTGCTGGAATTGAATTAAAAATATACATACATAGCAAAATCATTTCAACTTGGTGTGCAAACCATGTACCACCCAGAACAAATACCCAGATAACAATTTTGCAATTTTATAGCTACAAATAGCTATTTTCTTCATGCCATGTTTTGTCTCTGGAAAAAAAAAATTTAAAAATCCCAATCTTTATTCCTGACAAATACCTGTTAACCTAAGCATCAAAATAAATTGTACTATACAAATATCTTGAAATTATTTATTTTACTATGAAATAACCTCCAGTTTTTCCTATTCATGCCTTTGCAGTGCATCCATAATGTAGTCAGAAAAATAAATAAATAAATAAAAACGAGTACACAAAAATTACTGCCACCTGTTGTAAGTTTTCACCAAACATTCAGTTTTGATTTGAAAGGCAGTTTTTACTGAGCTGCTTTGTGCTATGTCTTTGCTCTGTGTTGCTTTTGGTCATTGCTCTATGCTGCTTTTGGCTATTTGTTGTTACCTTTCTGCATGACAGAAGGGCTGCTATTACAGTAAATACATCTTAACACCTGCCAGAGTTTCTGTTGATTACGGAAGTTCAACATTGTCCCAAGACATCATTAGAATAACTGAAAATCTCTTATTAGGGTAATTATTTAATTGCAAGTAAACAAAACCAGAAAAAAACCACGAAAAAAATCCCCCAAGACTTGATAGCAGCCAGTGCCTTTAGCTGGGGTGAATGCCAAAGAAACTTTGAAGTGGAAGAAAACCCCAGAAGTTCCCTGCAGACTTCCTGCAGAAAGTCCCCATTATGTACGGGCAGCTTTGCACAGACCTTATATAAAGCATTGCCTTGATTCACATAACAAAACATCTCCACAAAAACATGACACTAAGTATCTGTTCTGTTATGTCCTGGAGGCAACTCACGCTTGTCAGCAAGTGCCAGAAGAGGTAGTGTTCCACTTCCAGAAGTGTGCCTGCTTAAGTATGCCCAGGACCCCAAAAATCTTCAGGAAGGAGAGATGAAAGCATAAGCTCCTCAGGGCAGATGAGCCCACTCCAGCAGATAAAAACTACCCCATGCTTCCCAGGGATAGAAAAAGGAAATCCTACCCAATGCCGGTGTCCAGAAGGAATGGCATGGCAGGTGCAGCTTGCCCACAGCAGCACAGGGCATTGCAGTCAACTTGCACTCCCTTGAAAAATCTTCCTGCAGTTTTTTTCTGCTCCACAAAATTTACTACTACAGTGCTGCACTGTAGGGCTAGTGCTAAAAAAATGTAGGGAGCCTACATTCACCCCTTTGGTATTCTGCTTCAGACCACATGAATGGATGAGAGCACTTGTGCTAATTCTAAGGTCAGCATCCGTGCCAGATCTGGTAAATTCAATATTTGAGGTGCCATTAATGGTTTACAGACACTTTTTTGTTGAAGGTATGTGGAGTGTAAATAAGGGGAGGAATTCCTGTCCTAACCTGAGCTTTCATGGGTTGACTTGACCTCCATGAGTCAGGGAAGAGATTAACAGAGGCACCTCACAGAGACCACCTGGGTTTGCCTTCTATCATTCTGTACATATTTACTGCCTTCTCGATGGCAGAAGAGGGAGGGGAGTCTATGGGTAATGGATTACTGTAGGAAGAAAAGATAACCCTTTGCTGGTAAGAGCACATACAGGGGCCTGAAGATCTTTAAAATGTTTCCTTTGGATTTGCTTTGTGGTAGGAATAAATTACTCTGCCTACAGGTACTTGAAAGAAAATGGGAGTCTCTGAAACAGTTTCATGTCTGCCTTGTCACTACTTGACACATATGGTCTGCCTCCAGGATCACAGAGCACAGAGATTAAATGTCAGAAATGCGTGGTTAAACAGCACAGACTAGCAGGAATGTACTTGTCCTATATTGTTGTTTTTTTTTTAATAGTTCTTGCCCATTTCGTGTGAGACAGAAGATAACCCAGTCGACTGTTTTTGGATGTGTATCAGGAATGTTTTCAGTTGGTTAAATATCAGTTTTAAAAAGTTTATTTTCTAATCACCATTATAGAGGAGACAGAGATCAGACCTCTCTGTGCCTGTCAGGACTCCAAGTCACTCCAAGCCACCTCTGTGCAGGAAAGGAAAGGTCACCTATGAGGCACCTTGGCCAGCCTTGAAGAGCCTTTCAAGAGAAAGCCAGAAGAAGGCTCAGTGGCTTCCCTGCCTTTTGTGCAGGTGGATGTTGAGCTGAGGCTGTGTCATACTTGACCATCACCCAATGGCACATGCCCATGCCTGGACATGCATCCCACTGACCCAATCCCAGGCCTAGGATAACCTCACAGTTTGGAACTGCCAGCTACCCCATCACTGTGGTCTTGCCTGGTCACCACTGGATTCTGGCTGATGCTGCCCATGGGTCCACCTTGACCACAACTCGCTGACTTGTGTTCCCAGCTTCACCTCAGACTTGCCTCTTCCCAACAAATTTGTCTGACCTCGGAATTCCCTGAACTCTGTGTGATCTCTTTCCTGAAACTCCAGGCGTTTCCCATCTCCTGATGTGTCCTGCTTGAGCCCTGCGGGATGGAGCCCTGGCTGGTGAGTCCTCTGTTGTGTCCCCAGCTCCCCAGCCCTGAGGACCAGACATCCCTTGCTGAGGCTGACAGTAAAGCTGGAACTGGGACTACAGACCGGATACCCACAAAATAAAGGTCTGGCGCTGTGTTAGGGCCCCGCTGAGTTGGAAAGAGAATCCAAGAGCATCCTGTTAAGTGGTAAGAAATACTATTTTGTACTCAAACACTGTAGCCTTTGTGAGGGATGCTGGCAGGGCAGCAAAGTAAAACCTCTCGAACAGTCATTTCAAAAGCAGAATTTATACTCCTTCAGCTTGACATTGAGCAAAATAGAACCTCGGCTCCCTGCAACTGTTTATGGTGTGGGATGATCCTGCAGGACAGGAACAGACTGCCAATGTGCTGATTAGTCTGATCCCAAAGGAAGTCTTTTGGGGATGAAATTTTAGTACTGGGCTAGTTAAGTAGAAATTTAATAAAACCAGTGAATTACAGTATCATCTTATGAATGACATCAAAAGCAAAGTCAACAAAAAACACCAAACCAAACCAAAAAACCCAGAAAGAAACCACACAAAAAACCAAAAAAACTGTATAAGATTTCTCCCATCTTGAGCAAAATTTCACATTAATAAGAAAATACACTAATTTTCACAAGGAATCAAGTGATGCTGAAACACACTATACAGAGATGAGACAGCCTCCAAAATCCTATTTCATTCAATCAAAATATTCAGAGCACTTTAATTTTTTTTCCAGATAAACAGTTTTGTCAGATAAAGAGTCATCCAGATACAGCATGGTCCTGAGCATCAACTGAGAACATTCAGTGTCGTGCAGTACCTAACATTTACTGTTAGAATGCCTAAACTGACACTGGCATTTGACAAGTGAACACAGACAAATTTGCATTTTCTTATACTTTCTCACTTGCCAATTTTAAACCTGCCCCATACAATATATCAGAATACATTCTTCTCTTCCTTCTGTTAATTCACAACTTAAAATAACACCATACATCAAATCCTAGTACTTGATGTAGGCATCAAAACTTGTACTTCCCACAGTGATGGTAGGAATGCACAAGTTCTTAGAACCATGGCTTGACAAAAGAAGAAGGGAAAAATCAGGGAAAATATGGGCCAAATAATTGTCCTTCAAGCTGGAACACGTTTGAGCTCATTAGATACATCTCTTAGCCTACATAAAACCAGGCAGAGCCACAGGTGTAGGGCCCTGGAGACAACCTCTGAGCCAATTTTGTGAACTGCTTCTAGCATTGTCTTCACAGAACAGTCTGTGGCTCCTCTGCTACCTAACAGCAAGTACAGTGAAACACAGCACAGAGATGCCCAGCCTCCCTGAGTGGTGTTCCTGTGCTCAGGGAAGAAATTAGAAGGCTCAGCTAGCTCAAAACAAAGGCACTGCAGTCACCAAGGAAAGGTTACCCCTCCACCTCCAAAATGCATGCAACTCAAGTGCCTGAGCAGCAGGTCACCAGTAGGGAATGCCTTCACACATTGCCACAATAGATTTTAATTTATAATTTTAACTTTCTCTCTCCTCTTTACCTTTTTTGGTCCCTCCCCCCAACCTTGGCATTTCATTTACAGCTCAATAGGAAGATCTTTTCTGCAGTTTCTGAGTTGAAGTAGCCTGGTTGCGCTTTCCATGCCCAGAGGAAAAAAAGACCTAGACAGGAGAAGAGCCAATATGTGCAAGGTACATATCCTCTTTGGAGAGCTGAGTATTAAGTTTAAGCAGTCATCCCTGAATCACTTGCTCTGCTACAATAAGCATCTTTGAGATGCTTTGAGAAACCATCAAAAGAAAGCTGTATATGCACTAGGACTTCTTCCCAAAAGGCACAGCAGTGACCTTTTTCTAAAAAATAAGTAAATACAAAAATTAATGAAGTCACTCCATCAGTGACACTTACATTACTTGGTATTTTCACACAGAGTCTAAAATATGCATAGGTACTGTGTCATTTTCTGAGCTCAATTTACTGATCATTTTAATTGATGACTGGGTTATAACAAATGAATGTTTTCTAAAAGATAATAAAAATGCATCTAATTTAAGTGCTTGCTTTACTATACTGATAGCACGCAGAGTTATTATTCCCTTTACCAGTCATTTAGTACAGTGGAACCAAAATCCCTACACTATAGCCCCAACACAAAACTTGCTCCTCTCATTATGAATACATGATTTGGTTTCATCCTCATCTATTATTTTTGCTGAGAAATTCTCCAGCTCCTAAAAAAAGTTACAGCAGAAGGCGATTGTCTACAAACCAAATGCGAAATTCGACTTCCTTAAGTATATATACAAAATAACAAAAGCACAGCTGAAATACCACTTTTCATTATATTGCAACTTACAGGCACCTTGACATGAAATAGCAAATCCATTACTGGAAGTGAACAGAACTTGAATGGAAAGGTTTGCATGCTTTCGAAGACATATATACATAAGATGAGTAGGACCTCATTTTTGAGAATATCTAGCATAATATAACTTATTTATTTATTTTTATATTTAATTTCTTAGTACCTGAAGCTGCATAATAACTTTAAACCATTTTTACAGCTGATCCATCCTGTTTACAGAATGACATAAACATTTGTAGAAAAGGATCACCTGATCATGTTATTAAGGATTGTGAGTTATAAAAGCATACAATAATGTTACCTTGGGTAACCTTTAACACAGATGCTACCTACTGCACAGTTGGTTCCTTAAATATGGCATCATGCTGAGATCCATGAAAATCAACAGCCTGATGAGGTTCTATAAATTGGCACTGCAATCTTCTGAATTCATGGAGTAGTAGGCAGATTTGAAGCCTGGCATAGTCTGCATGTTTCAAGACTGGATATATTTTCCCAGGAGACACTTGCTGGATAGCAAGAAATGGAAATATGCACGATCAATCCTGGACTCCACCCCACCCTCTGGAAGGACATTTGTTCCTACTCCACATGACTCCTCTGCCTTTTCTCCAAACCTGACCTCCTCTCCTTTATAGTGCCAAGGCCTTTTTTTCTCAGTCGTACCTCCTCCCCAGCTCTGACTTCTCTAATCCACAAGTGCTCCATACACGTAGCTGACTCCTCTATTCAGCTCTTGGGATGGGGAATGTCAGACCTCATCTCTATGCAGAGCAAATGTAGGTTCATTTCTAACCATTTTCTTTCAGTTGACTCATCACTCTAGCACCTTTGTCTTTTCCCTCAGCCTTTGTCCCTTAGCTATGTAACTATGGAGGTTTTTGCCGTCACTAGCACAAGGCCAGGGGCTTGCTGGGCAGCTGGCAGTGCTGGCAGGCTCTCACGATGTGTCTGGCTTGCCCCAGTGGGAGGTGGTTTTAGCTGTGGCAGCAATTGCCTGGTGGCCAAATGCCTGGTGGATCTCCGTGTTGGATGTGCTTTGGGAATGCCCATGGCAAGGGCTGGCACCCCTGTGTAGTCACTGAGGGATAAACAGTGCCTCTAGGATAAGAGGGCTGGGGGAGGACAGCGTGCAACTTCCTAAACTTTGGCTGAGAAGCAGGGAGAAGGTAGGTTCTTGTGAGACACTACCAGAATACCCCCAAAGAGAGCCAATACTGAGAAGAAAGAGTTGCCCACCACAGAACCCACAACTTCCCCAGCAAAGACCTTAGGCTGTTGAAAACTTGTTCTGATTGTCCTCTCTTTCATCTTCAGAAAGACTGATGCTGTTAGCCCCGGGACCTGGAGGAACACTGGAAGAATGCACAAAGCAGCACAGCGAAGGGGCAGCTCCTTGAAAGCTGCTATTGCATACAAATTAAAAAAAAAAAACATTTTAAATTAGTTTTTTCTTAGTTCATTTGGACTTTTGGACAATTAAAATAATTGTCCAACAAGAAGTTTCAGTTCATATATATATATATGATGTGTACTTCACACACTTCACACACTTCAAACGATAAGATTCTGAGTCTAACATTCATCATTTTGTGCTGAAACAGGTTTTCCCTATCTCTAATCTAATCTGTCTGCCTACTTCCTTTGGCTCCCATCCACCTATCCTAGATCCTTTCATAATCTCAAGTTACTTTTTTCCAAGTTTTTGTACACCATTGGCTTCCTGTGTTTGCTCAGCCAGCTCTACCATACGCTCTCCTACTTAAGGAAACTTACCCTCCTTCTGCATTGTTGAACCTCACACCAACAAATTTCCCTTCACATTCCTTTGCCTGCTCCTCAGTCCTAGTTTTGCTTTATTCGGTTCCTAACTCTCCCTTTTCTCTTGAAATAGTAACAAAACACAAGGAGAACTGATGAAGACACGGAGGAGAGGTCTGGAAAACCTGTGATTTCCACACAGAGCAGACCCTTCTGAAACCCAGAAAAAGGGCAATGGGCTGCATACACCCTCCCCATATTCATCACTCATTCAAAGAGAAAAGGGGTTCTCCTGTCCCACTGGGGAAGCTATAGCTATCAATGTGGACATTCAAGGGCTTAAGAAACTCCAGACTTGTTTGCTGGAGTGAGAAAGAGAAAGGACTTAGGATCAAAGAGTTCATCACTTCTGTCTCATTAGTTTTTAAAGATAAAATGTAACTATATTTGGAACCAGGCTTCCTCACAGTTTCTGTTCTTGCTATTTAAACTGTATTTCTCCCAGCTCCCAGTATTTCTCCCACATTTCTTCCAGCTAAACCAGATGCTACCCTTAGCACATACTGCTGTCCCAAGCCCATGATATCCAAATGGGCTAGGTTTGAGAGAATGGGACTTCTGCTTTTTTCAACCTTAAAAGAAAAAAATTACAGCAGAGAAAGAAAATGTATATATATCTGGAGCAAATTTTGTTCATTGACAAAAGATTTAGAATGGAGGATTTAGAACTCTCAAAGCAATTTTGTTCTGCCTTCAAGAACAGAGAAGGCTGTCATTAATTCAACTACTACACTGAAATTGATTTATACTGGCCATTATGGTAAAAGATCAGGATGTAGCCTTGCCGATCTATATCCACATTTCCTCTCCTTTCTGCTTGAAAAAGGTTTGCAGAGTGGTAACAGCTCTAATAAAAACTGTCCCTTTCTTGGCTGTTCCTTCAGGACCCTTCATGAGACATGTGGGATTTACACAATACTATATGGTCAAGAACAGCTTCAGAAACTTCTCCTAAGAGCTGTTCCTGGGGGAACAGCCATGTGCTTGCTGTCTTACCTGTAATGGGTATGTCAGCCGAACTGAATACATCCCAGAAGTATCATCACTTCCTACCACATGAACTCCTTTTACACAGCATTTACCTCTTCAGTGATCTCAGTCCTCTGACATGCCATACTATTTGGCTGCAATTTTAGCTACAGGATGATAATAAATATGAACTGTCAGGGTTTGAACATACCTATATTTTTTAATGGTCACAAAGGCCTCAGTAATACTTAATTAAATCTTTTGTTGTTGTTGTTGTACCCTCAACATATAACCTGGAATTTAACTAGATTTACAAAGTATTAATTTTCATTCATGTCACAACAAAATGGATTCAATAAAAATAATTAGGCAGCTGCAGTACTCACATGCATAACACTAACATTCCCATTTACACATGCAATTGTGATGTTCTATATAATGCAGTGAGAAATCCTAGATTATCATAGCATGGCACAGTACCAAGGGGCAGACAAAGTTTGTAACAAAGCAACTGGAGAGAAGTTGGTTTGGAGCACTGAAATTGCCTACCTAAGGATAATGTTAACGACAATAAAGATTTATACTGTACTGCAGGAACATGTATAATTCTATGCTGACTAAAACAAGAAATGAAATATTATAGTTGGCTCAGTTCTGATTTTTCAAACTTCGCTCTTTTTCTCAACCAGTTTAGGAAAAAAATGCTACCATGCAGGAGAGAGACTCCAAAGCAATGTGCAGAAAGGAGTATAGTAGCTTTGGGATTGAAGTGGGGAGCAGTCTTGGCATGAAATCCTGTCTGAGTCAATAGTGTATACATACACACACAAGATCACAAAAAAAGATGAATCATCCACACTTCTTCAGAGGCCCCACTATGCTTTCCATTGCCCCAGATATAGAAAATGGGGAAGCTGTGGCGGGGTCCCAGTGCCCACCCATCTCAACAGGGAGAAAGGCACAGAGAGGTCCCTTGGTTTAGTTTCCTCTTGAACTGTTGATTTGTTCTGTCATGCTTATGCTGCTTTTTCAGGTGGATGAAATTTAGAAGTGAAACCAGAAGAGATCCTTAGAGAAGTGTCAATTGACATAACAGGGACAGAAAAGTTCTTTGGGGATCCTAGGCAAAATGATGATGGCAGCTGGGGTCAGGAGCAGGGGGTACTGCCCACAGATAGACACGAGTCCTCCTCAAAGTCAGTAAAATTTAGATAACAAAACCAGGGTGACTCTAAAGCTCGTTCTAGCACAATGCTTAAGCACTCTTCAGAAGTACTGCTTTTATAATTCCGGTATAAAGCTCTGTCACACCAACTAATACACTGCAATATGACCAGTCATAACCTTGCTGGACATACTCAAGGATATTTTCCCCTGGAGAAAAATAATTTCAGTTTCATGAATGGTAACCATGGAAATAACAGATCAGCTAAGGTTTCAGAAGCCAGACTTTTTATCAGATTTCACTTTCCTAAAGCATGTTTAACATACTGGATATAATAAACATCACATACATTAAATTCTTCAAGCATTAGTTATAGTTTGTTTGACAAAAACCTAGTACTAAACCTGGACTATTCTAGCTACGAGTTCCCAAAGAATGCAGGATATAACTAAGGCCAAAAGATCTTCCTTGCTACCCGCTTCTTTCTTGAATGCTCTAACACTGTGTTGGATGCACTGTACTGTTGAAAATGATGTATAAACATTATCTGCTTTTTTTGTTAAGGTGTGTGCAGTTAGCTATCTTGCCTGGTTCCTGCACTCAGATTCATTGCCACTGTACTCAGCGCTGGTGAGGCTACACCTCGAGTACTGTGTCCAGTTCTGGGCCCCACAGTTTAGGAAGGTGATTGAGGTCCTGGAGCGGGTCCAAAGGAGGGCAACCAGGCTGGTGAAGGGACTCGAGCACAGACCCTATGAGGAGAGGCTGAGGGAGCTGGGGCTGTTCAGCCTGGAGAAGAGGAGGCTCAGAGGAGACCTCATCGCTCTCTACAACTCCCTGAAAGGAGGGTGTAGCCGGGGGGGGGGAGGGGGGGGGGGGTTGGGCTCTTTCCCAGGCAACTCTCAGTAAGACAAGAGGGCATGGACTTAAGTTGTGCCGGGGGAGGTTTAGGTTGGACATTAGAAAGAATTTCTTTACAGAGAGGGTGATCAAGCATTGGAATGGGCTGCCCAGGGAAGCAGTGGATTCTCCATCCCTGGAGATATTTAAAAAGAGATTGGATGTGGCACTCTGTGCCATGGTCTGGTAACTGCAGCGGTCATTGATCAAGGGTTGGACTCAATGATCTCTGAGGTCCCTTCCAACTCAGCCAGTTCTATGATTCCATGATTCCATGATTTAGAAGCAAGTACACAGAGGGAGGAGGAAGGGCTTCCAGGGGAGGGATTCCAGAGAGGGAGAAATGCACAGAGGGAAGAGGCTCTGCTCAGGGCAGAAAGCAGACCTCAGCCATACTGCAGAAAAGTCTCTAGAGAAAAAAACAAAAGAACAAACAAAAAACAAGCAAACAAAAAACCCCAAACCAACCAAACAAAAAAAAACCCCACAAAATAAAACCAACCAAACTAAAACACCACCCACAAAACAAAAACAAACAAACGAATAACAAACTCTTAGAAGCCTAGAGGGATTGCAGGACACCTGTTCAATCCAGAAAAAAAATCTCTGAAAGCTGCTAGTTTATGAGCAGACAAAAAAACCTTATAGTACATAAATACAAAGGGCAGTCTTGGTTTGGGAACTTGAATTTAATCTGCCTATACACTAGCACTGAGACTTGTCAGCTTCCATAACTAACATACCCTAATTAGAAACATAATTTTTACAAAATGTATATGTAGGGAATATTATACTCTCCTGCCTTTTGGTATGTTTATTTTGAAGTGAGGTGAGAGTTTCAGCAGGAGGCTCAGATTCCATCACAGACTTAGCAGTTTAGAAATAGTCCCTTACAAAAAGACAAATGGATTGGAAAGAAAGCAGAGAACAGGAATTTGTAGGGTGTAGGTGAAAAAACAAAGTACAATCTGTATTTTTATCATCTTCTAAGTACACACATAAAAACAAATTAAAATTGGTAACTGAGTTGATCTCATACTAAAACTGCTCTTGGACATATTGGAAAAACCAATAAAAGAAGCATAAACTTGGTAGTGTGTTTGCTCTTATATCTCCCTGTAAATATAATACTAATACAGAGGAGTTTGCAGTTACTTTCTGAAATTCTTTCATTCTTCTGACGAAGAAAATAAGGACAGACAAATACACATTTACTGCTTGCCCATTTGTCAGGAATGAGCTCCACAGAACACCTGAAAACATTTATGATCTGCTGAGAAAAATCCCTGAACAATTTGAGGAATACCACCACGTTTTTTAAACAGTGAATCCTTAGCTGTGTGAAGTCTCATCCAGCAGCCACAGTAATAATCTTCCCTGAATAAACTTACATGCTTCTCCTTCAGGGTGTACCTTCATATTATACTTAATTCAATCTAACAGCAGGCTGAGGCTAGAGGGGTTAGACCTGCTTTCTCCCTGCTTTTCTGCCTTTTCCCTTGTGTTAAATTTAGCAACTGTGCAACTCTATAGAGACTCCCATCAGCTTCCTCATCTGAGGGAAAACTCACACATTTTCACAAGTTAGCTTTCCCTTCAAGCAGGGAAGATTTACTGTGACAAGTCAAACTCAGAGGAGAAAGCAGAAGCAGCTCACAAAAAGTGGTGTGAGCATGAGAGGGCTACTGCTCCTTTCAGTGGCCATCGTCAGACGAAACTAAGCATAGGATGAACTCACATGCTAAGGCTGCATCTGTGATTTTGAAGGCAGTCCATGAAGAAATGGCCCCAATAAACGCTGGATTGGTTTGCAGAAAAGCTACACTGCATGTGAACTACCTTCTTCTAGGAGGAAACTTAGCTGAAAACATTATTCTAGAGGTACACCAAATACTCACTAAGCATTCATATGCCATCAAAAGGGCTCTTGAAAGGTGTAGGGGCTCAGCTATTCTGTATTGCTTCATACAACACTGCAGTGTGTGAGCTGACAAGGAGTTACATTCACTTCATGAAGAAGAAAGCCCTCATCTTTAGGAACCCTAAACAACCACCAGATTCTGGAGGTAGCAAAATAGATTTGTCTCTATTACAGAGCTCATTTTCATGTGGGAACAAAGCCCTGAGGTTTCCACTCCTTTGAATTCTCACTCTCAGGCTGAAGAGAGTCCTCAAAACTTTCCCGCATTGCTGAACCACACAGAAGGCCCTTAGGAAGAAATATTCAGGGACTAATCTTGGGTCTGCTACATGCCCCACACTGCACTGTGCCAAGGCTCCTCACTTCAGCCAAAGGACTGAGCAGAGAAGACTGGTGATAGCAGATCCTATGAACAGCTGCCAAAACAATGAAGTAATCAGTCAGGCCCAGGATTCATCTAGGGACTTCAGTCACAGACAGCAGGAGATAGGGCTAGGGACAGGGCTGAAGACAAGCCCTTGTGCGAGTCCCAGAGGTCCATCCAGGAGATAAGTCTCCAAGGTTTATCCAGATGACAGGGCCACACATGGACTGGAGACAAAGCTACAATCAGTGTTCAGCCAGGAGACAGGACTGGAAACAGGCACGTCTTAAAAATGGCACTGTACCTTCAGGACACTGACATTCTTTCTCAGTGTCCTACATTTTCCAGCTGAAGGTTAGTTCACAGGACAGACATGGAAAGTTTTCTGGAAAACTTGAGCATTGCTAGTGCACCATTTCACAAATTTATCTTGCAGATGGTGGCAAGGATACTCACACTCTTCATTTGTTAGCAGTGGCCCTGAATGTCTTACCAATACTATGCTGTCAGCAGACAACAAACAGTACCTTAGGTAACCTGAATTGCTCTGGATAAGGCAATGAAATGGAAACTACATTAAAGATACCAGTGTATAGCAACATAATGTTAACACATTCATTTCAAGAACAACCTGCCTATACATCTACAGAGTAACACAAGCAAACCAAAAAGGAAGTTCTGTATCATTGTCACTCTCCCAGACAAGTCTGTAGGTGCAGTCATCTTACACTGAGCTCACAGAGAAAAGTATATTATCACTTGGCTGCTACACTTGGTAAAAATTGACAATGCTATCTATCTGAGAAGCAGGTAAAGCACTGGAATATATTCTGAAAGGCTTTTCAGGTCTAATTAATTCAGAGAACACTTGAACAGTCTGCATGAAATAATTCCTGGCCATTTAATTAGATATAGTTCTCCTTTAAATGTACTCTCTAAAAATGTCTTTCAAAGCTTCATATTTACAGTCAGTAGCTTCCACTAAAAAGTGGTTCTTCCTTAACATAACTTACATTTCATTACACAGCTACCCTACGTGCAAAGGAGCAATGATTGATGCCTTGCCACAGTACAGGAACTGTCACCGATATTTCTTTATCATCATGCAAGAACAAGCATAACTTAAAAGTTTCAAGTGCAAAGCAGATTAAAAAAAAAAAAAAAAAAAGAAAAATTTATAGATGAACTAAGAACCAAGAACAGTTGGTGCTCTTATCAGAGTTTGCAGTTAGAAGACATTTTAGTACCTTTGGAATGATAAAAACCAGTTTAGCACTTACGGCAGTTGCAGAGGCCCCCAGAACCACAGAAACAAGGGATATATGAGAGCCTGTGGACCCAGGAGTGTTTCCTAAGTGCTGAGACTGACTGCGACCAGACAGCCCCTCACTGTGAGACCTTACGAGTGTGCACTATGAACCTGCACGCCTCGGTTTCCCCTTGAAAGAAAATGGGTTAAATGAACAGTGATGGAGCTACAAGCAGATAGCCAGAACTCCCTGTCTGGACAAGTATGTGCAATGAGATGTGATGACCCTGCAGGGGAAATACAGCCAGTCACTACAGGACCACTCTATTCCCCAAATCAGAGGACCGTATCAGCACGTAGCCTGCAGTCTGTCTTAATGTGCTCAGGGTAGAAACTCAATTTTCTCTTTAAAGTGCCACATAAACTAGGATTTCAAGAACAGCATATTCTGAAAGTCCATGCTCAAAACATTAGTAATTAAACCAGTAGTTCTACACGAAGCATATTCTCTTATAACCCTTTGAGTATATAAATAAGCACATTAAAAAAAAGGACTATTTTTAATCAAAAAGGCATCTTACAGATATTATTTAATAAGTGAACTAATTCATTGTATTCAAAATATCATGACTTTGATTGGCATTGAGTACTATCTTTAATACTTATGAAATTTTTGGACACGTGCTTTTAGCTTTTTTTAGTTACTGCATGATCAAAATCTCAGAGAAAATAAGGAAATCACTGAAGGACTACTCTACCCTTTTAACAAAACACCTGATTATTATTATTATTAATTAAAAGCATGACTTTGTTTCTGGTAAATAGAAAAAAAAAGATACTTATGTAAAAATATATTTCCAGTAGTAAATATTCTATAGGTTAGGAAATTAGCTGAAATATGAAATTCTAATAATGCAGTGAGTTTGTTTTTATTTTGATTTTATCTGTATTTCTTTTTTAAAACATCAGCACTATTTTAAGAACCCCAATGAATGAAAACTGGCAGTTGAAGGCATTTGGAAATGAGTTAAAATAGTAAGTACTGCAATTTTAGATACTATATTTCCCATAAGAGCCTGTTTGTCCTCATGTTTTTTAATCTAATGCTAATAGTTTTGCCCCCTGATACTACCGAAAGGCCATCAAGATGACAGTGGAAGAGATAAGAAAATTCATACCAACTGCACATAGTGTCCTGTCAAGTAAATAAATAAACTTTATTGCACATTCATTGCTCTTTCCTTCCCTCTTTTATGTCTTTCACTGCAAGCTCTCTGCTCAAAGAGAACACGCCAAGATTTTCTGAGCAGTAGCTGACAGTGAATCTTTCCCATCAGGCTTCATGCTATCATATTGCAAACCCATAGACCTAAAAATCCTAGTTCTAGAAAGTCTCCACCTTAAAAATAAAGGAGGTGTCACAGTGTGACAGTCTTGGCAGAGCACTGATGCTACAGAAGAGAATGGATGTCTTGGCAGAACTCAATGCTTCATTCAGCCCCTGAAATCTTTCCTTCCTCCATGAAAATAAAGCTACAGCTACAGCTTTTTTTTTCTTTTTCTTTTTTCTTTTTTTTTTTTTTTCCTTTTCTCTTCCCATTCCCCTGCATGAAAGACCACCTAACGAAAGGACTGAAAGAAAGAAATCAACATGTCTCCATGAGGCATGCTATCTAGGCCTCATTTTTTTGAAAAGAAGGACAGAGAAGTAAAATGTTTAAATTAAAAATTTATCTCTTTACAAATTGTGCTATAAAAAGCAATTAAGATTTTACCTTTCTGATATATGAAGGTCCAAAAGAAAATGACCTTGAATTTCTGCCTTGAAATCTTCAAAATCTTATTCCTACAGATTTTCAAGGGGCTGACGTTCCACAAAAGGGAACTTGTAATCTAATACAGATCTTTTAAATTTAGCTGTGATTGCATTGGCCTTTTCAAAGCCTCTGTGCTCTCTTGCAATTCCAAAGGCCAATGTCAAACCAATGCTGCAAGGTGGGGTCTTTTTAAGATTAACCTCTAACCATGGCAAAGTAAGTCAAAGTAGATACTGCCAACCTTGTGAAAATCAATATAGATTCAAATCTACAGAAGGTACTTCTAACCACATAGTTAGTATCTTTATTTTTACTTCCATAGTTCTTTTCCGTACAGCAACGGCTCCACTAGAAATTAAATACGAAAAATCAAAAGTAATTTTTAAAGTTCTTTACCCAAGCAGTACCTTTGAAATTAATGGGAGGTCACTGAATTACAGTCCAGCTGCAGGATTAGTATCTTCCATTAAAAAGCCTCCTCCCTGCTTACAAGTCACATTGTATAGGATTTGGCTGCAGTAAAATTAAACACTAGTCAAAATGAATTTAATTATTTAGGTTTTTTAATAGATTACTTGCATACTTTCAGGCTGTACAAGTCAAGGAAGCCTAAGGGAAGAAGGCAAGCACATTTCATTGAAACAGAAAAAAATGTCAGCTGCAATAAGTGCATGTGTTTGCATATAATATTTTATCTATAGCTATTATCAGGAAATACAGCATGTAATACCTCTGACAGATTTTCATGTAAGTACTTTATTCACTCAGACTGCAGTCACCTGTGAAAGCATTATCATCTTTTCCAAACTTTACTACCTCTTTTCTTGAAGCCTCAGATTCTACCCTGTGAACCATTTTTGAACAAAATATGTTATCAGAACACACGGGCGACTATGTGCATATTTTTCATTGTAATGAGATGATGATAAAGCTTAAGGACACAAAGTGACTGACAGTTTCTACAGAAGCAAAGAAAGAGTGTCCTGGTTTGAGCCAAGATGAAACAATTTTCTTTCTTGTAACATTTAGTTTCAGCTAAGTCTCTCATAAGTAGCTGTACTTGCTGAAATTAGTTTCTCAGTCAGTGCCTGCTTCAAGGACTGATAACTCTCGATGTTTATAGTTATGGCAAGAGAATTGTCTGCAGAACCAAGGACACTGCTTGGTTCTAAGGAACATCTTACGCTCCAGAAAAAGAAAGGGAGTATAAGGGTCACACCTGCAACCCTCCTTTAGGGAGGAGTAGGGCACTCGTGTGACCAAAACTGACGACACGGAGTATTACATCCCATAAGTGTCATACCATAAATTCTGAGGGATCACAAGAGTCAAGCTCTCTTTGTCCATGGCTGGCACCCTGTGAGGATTCTGTCCATTTGTCTGCCTTTGATCCCAATCTGTGCATCTCTCAATCTGTGTGTTCCTGCCTTCAGCTCCTGTCTGCCACTGACTCCTGGGATATTTCCAAGGCTGCCCTGCAGACCTTGTGGTGATGTGTTACTGAAGAGAAGGGGGGAGGAACGTGGTATCACTTGTGTGCATATTTGTAGATATTTAATTCTTTTCCTTTTCATCATTTCCATTTCACTTAAGCTGTGTAGTTTAACTTCCAACCCCTAAGTCTCTCTTCTCCTTTCTCTGTGGAGGAAGGGAGGGGAATTAACAGACAGCATCTGACATTTGTTTAATTGCTGGCTCAACATTAAATTGTGACAAGGAGATACCTCCAAAAGCTAAGAGACGGTCAGAAGGGAATTCTCAATCAGTGGAAGACAGAAGACTGGAAAGTCCCATATCTACAAAAGAGGAGAAAAATCTCTGTTCTTTAGGACACATCTGACTTCTAAGGGAGGTTTAATTTGTAAGGAATTACAGTTCTTAAGACTCCAGGGTCTTAAAACTGGGTCTTAAAACTTGGGTCTTAAAACTCACGAACATGACATCACTTGGGTAAAATTCATTTATGTCATCAGACATTCCAGGGTGGCAAAACCACTAAATTATATGGAATTTATCACTGCTTATCAAAAACCTACACCTTTCTAATATGAATTAAAGAGAAAAGGATGGAGAGAAGGAACAGCTATATATATGACAAGAAGCTAAATCAGAATTGAAGTGCTAAGAAAAATATGAAGAAGTAAATTGCAAGGTGACCAACAAATGATATTAAGAATATTATGTCATATGTAAAAAAAAGTGTATCACAGATTAATTTTGATTTCTTCTAGTTTATACCATCAGCTAGGTTGAATAAGAAGCAAAAGAGCAGCTCAGAACTAAAACACATGAATTCCTGCTGGGAGGTTGTAATGCAAAAACATTACAACATGACCGACTGATGTATCATTGGGGCAGGAACGTCCTGCTTGACCCAAGGTAATTTCAGATACTGTCTGTCTTGGCATAACCAGTCCTGTTCCAGCTGCCAATCTGCTCTGTGTTAATCCTATATCCTGCACGAAACAGGAAATGTTTCTCATTGTTTATTTGATGACAGATATCTACTGATGTATTTTGCAAGCTAAATTCAAGCCATTCCAACTCTAAGCAGCAAAATAGTAATATCAAACAACTTATTCCTGTGCACAATTTAAATAAAAAAGCAAAACAAATATTTAAAATCCTAATTTATGTCATTGCATTAGATTAAGACTAGTATCACTGCTGTTTAGCACAACTTAATATAGCTTTAAATTATAAAACTCTTAATTAATGATGGGCTACTGTTAAAATACTCAGAGGCATTAAATAATTTTATTTTTATTTTGTTCCTTTCTCTGCAACATGGATTAGTAATGACAAAAGCTAAGTGTTTTAAGTGGAAACCTATGTAAAAATTAAAGCAGAAGGCCTTGGCTAATTCTCATTCCATAAGTGCTAAGACTAAGATGTAATTAGTTTATTAGTAAAGTTAGCTGCAGCAACATTTACATGGATTTAAAAAAACGCTCAGAATCAGAACAAAACTGAGTTGAAGTACTATTACAGTCTTATAGTGGTAAGGAAGGTAACATACAACCTTTTTTCTATTTTTGGAACTTCTGACTAGAGCCAAAAATAAAGAATCAAGGAAGGTGAAGGCCTTGAAAAGTCTTTAACTCCAAATGTAAATGCTATTGCCTTCTTAATTACAGTACTAATTGCAAACACTGGGGGGAGGGAAATCAAGAGGAAAGGAAGGGAGAAGAGGTGCATGAGAGAGGAATACCCGGTAATAAAAGTCCTGTGCTTTAGACATACAGCTTCCAGTAGTATTTTTGAATCAGAAAAAAAAATATCCTGGGAAACATAAATGCCTCTGCAGAAGCTGTTTCCCACTGCTTCTGTAATTTACTGTATCAGCCACACCTCCTTTATCAAAAGCAGATTTATAAACACCATTACGTGTGAATAAGCCACATGTGTTTTGATCTTTTTCATCAGGATTAGGATAGACCAGACAGAGGAAATTGTAAAGCTTTTTGCGAAAGCTTTTCATATATGAAGCCACTTGTGCCCTAATGTTTACATATCCCTAGGAAGGAAAATAAAATATATTGTGATGTGATGTATTTAGTAGATAAGGATATAAAGTAGAGGTGATGATTACTCAGAATTACTAATAGGGTCTTATGTTATCATCAGCAACTTGCAATGATTATTTCCTCATAACAGCTACATTTATCAATTTATATACACTACATTTCATTGACAAATTATTTGGCCATGACCTTCCTCAGCTCTGCCAGAGCTTTCTGTTAATCAACTAGAAGGGGAAAATTGGATAGCTGAAATACTGAGCCCTGATATAACTGGATGAGTTGGACAAGTGGAATGAAGAAAATTCTTGTAATGTTCTGTATCTGCTAATCTAGTGTTTTGACTAAAAGTGACTCAATACAGTCTAATGCTTCCAGTTTGTGATTGCTAAAATGCTGTTACAGTATTAGTTTGAAATGGCTGATTGAGTTTAGACTAAAATCCTGCCTACAAACTGTTGGGGGTTTTTTGGGTTTTTTGTTGGTTTTTTTTTAGAATAAACAAATTTCATAATGAGTAATATAAACATAGAAAGGAATTATTAACTGCACTGTAACATCCCAACTATATATGCCTCAGCTTATGGTTGGGAAGGTATCCCCAAAAAGCCAAGTACTTGTCTGTGGAGGGGAAAATCACATAAGTATTGGGAGTAAAATCCCAGGAGCAATGCTAACTTACTGTGAAGATAACTGTGTGTGTATTATTCACTAAACCCATCAACCTGAGCCAAAAATTAAGGATTAATGATATGTCTCTTACACTGGGAAAAAAGAGAGTGACAGAAGGGGAAAAGAAGAAACCTACATTTTTGGTGTGACTTGCTGCTGCATTCTCTATACAGTACCCAATACTGTGAATGGAAGACAGCACTCTTCAGATGTCCTAGGTGAGGGGGAAACTCCCATCTGCCAGTGTTCTTCTTCCCTCATGGCCAGCATAGGTATCTTGCCAAAGCTTCTGTTTCTTACTCATTTCTTCCAGGGCCTGACTGAAAGCAGGGTTGCATCTCCCAGGTTCCAATAAGACATGAAATCAGAGGAAAAGTTATTGCCACAGTAGTCCTCCATGCCAGTGGCCTCCAAAGTTGGGTGCACACGTACCAGGAACTTCTCAAGACAAGTCACTGGATTGCAGGAATTAAATATTTTTGTGCCATTAATACATAAAGAAAATTAAAAATAGTGTTTATTTCATTTTTATGTCATCCTCTTATTTTTTTTCTTTATGTTTTATAAAGTTCATAATACATATGTGTACAGTAGTCCACATACATAATCTATAAATGAAAAAATATTCATTTACAGTAGGTGCATGCTAAAAAAATGTTTTCCTGATAGATATGCACAATCAAAAAGGTTGGGAGAGCACTGCTTTAACCCTGCAGGAAGGCTACTGCTGAAACATGGGCCAGAATCCATAAAACCTGCTACCAAGTTTGTCGGCTTGAAACTGATGTTCAATTTTGGGGGGGAGGAGTGCTGTGGCTGTGAAACTAGTTAAAGACTTCACTGAAGCTAGAATATTTCTACCAAGTATTGGAGACTTTTTTTTTTTTTTAATAAGTTTTGAAGAAAGAGACATTATTTTCACAGTAATCACTGCCTCCTTTTAGTCATTCATGAACACAGTCAAAAAAAGCTATGGCTATACATGGTACCTTTAAGGTAACTTTCATAGGATATTTGAAATTAGGCAAACTTTACAATGTACTCAGTTTGATGCTAATCCTATTGCAGCTATATTCATGGCTATCTGTAGGATTATATTATGAAGATTTTCAAAATAAAATGCACAGGAAAGATTTAAATGAAAGCAAAATATAACTACTTAATCTTGATCTATTTATCTCAAGATAAAGCAGTGGATATGGAAGTTGTACTACCTCTTCTTTCTCTCTGCATGGGGAGCTGGGGAATATTGCTCTTTAGAGAGTGAAGAGAGAGAGAGCTAGTGTGAAAGACTTGTGTAAATGAGTGCTGTGAAAGAACAAGGTAAAAAAACCTAAATTAGTATAGGAAAGACAAAAGCAGGCGGAATATTTATTCACAATTAGCAGTAACTGAGACCACATCTATTATAAAGTTGAAAGCACGAGGGATTTAAAAGCCCCTTTCAGTTTAATGCATTAAAATCTGTAAAATCTTCCTTAACTGCTGAAATGGCAAGATGCCTAGAGAGTATGTCACATTAGCCATTCAAAGTTATGTTGCTATCCAGTTGTGAGGTGCTTGTGGAAACAGAACAGTCTTCATTCATGCCATTCTTGGAATTCAACTAAATACATTAGTAATACTTCCTGTGCACTTTTAATACTCAATATATGCCAGTATCAAGGAATGCACAGCTCAGTTTCCACTAAAGAGTAGCCACAGTTGTAGCAGCACCACTAAGAAGTTTATGTCATTTCCTCAGAAGTATACAGATAACACAAAGAAAAATCAAGACCAATTCCTGTGCAAGCTATCACATATAAACACAGAGAGTTTGTCAAATAATTGAGTTATTTTCTGTTATTTATATTCTGTTATATGTGCTGTTCATTTCTGAAGTAAGGAAAAAAAGACGAGAGAAAAATCAAATCCATTTCTTTTCAAAGTGAATTGGTATGTCTTGTTTTTTCTGTATCAAACACTACAGCTAAATACAACATTTTTTTTATATTTGATTTTTTTAGACAAGATCATGGCAAGACATGTCTGACGTGACAGCAGAAATTACAACTGTTGAGAGGAGTTTATTTTTGAAAGCTATGACTGATGAGATGTCCCCAACTTCCACCTATGCATTTTTATGGAAAAATTCCAGTTTCTTGTAAGATTGCATTGGCAAACAACTATGCTTTTGTTAAAACCAAGAACGCAGGTGAATGCAAAATTAACTTAGTCATTTACTTAGGACAGACAAACTAGTCTGGATGAGCTTTTGGCAGGAAGCATTAGGAACTACTTCTGTATCTGCACTTGGTAAAAGGTGACCAGGACATGACAAAGCAAGGAAGTGCTGCGAGAGGAAGGTAAGCACAAATGTCAGTCTTCATTAAGTTTGGTGGAATACAGATTTAGGCAACGGAGAAAAAGAAAGGCATTAAAAGAGAGGATGCTCAAGAATGAAGTCAAGGTCACCTACACAGGCTCAGATGGTGAACAGCAAAAGCTAGGAGAGGTGAAGAGAGAGAAAACACTAATGTCTAACTGCAGTATTTCTTTGAAACTCAACACAAAACTGAATTTGTTTCCTCAAGAACAGCAACAGGATTGGCTTTGTCTTCATCTGTGGGGGGAAAAAAATAAATATTGGTTTGCCTGGAGTTCTGGGACTCCTTCAGCCATCTGCATTTGGACTTAGTCCCTGTAAAAATGCAGTTATGCAAATGTTTTATAACTGTTTTATTCCTAAACTGCTCTAGGGATAAATCATGTTTGTGAGGAAGGATGCTGCTGTCTACAGGACCAGTGGAGTTTCATAAGTTGCAAAATGTGCATCAGGAAGAGAACTAGCATCTGCTTATAATAGCTGAAGGCAATCCAGTGGAATTGCATCAACTTCTGCAGCTTAATTCTGATCTTGTAAAGATTCATTTGAATCCCTGAGAGGTATTCTGTTCTTGCTTCTCTGTACAGCCTTCCAGATATGCAGGCATCCTAATAACCAGATCAGGAACTTACATACAGATATGATGACTACTCACAGAAGCAGATGAAGCCAGGAAGAACTCTTTAGCATTTAGTCTTTGAATCCTCAGATTGAGTGGCCAGGATAAATTAGTATTTTCAACTTTTGTCCTTAGTCCTCCAACTGTAAGCAGGGCATAATATAGGAGTCCCCTGACTCCTCTGCCTTATATTCCTGTCCTGCTCTTCAGTAGACACTGCTTCTCTTTCATTTTCCTTATCCTGCTCCATCCAACCCTTCATTCACCCAATTTGTGTGATAATTAAATACAAATCTTCACTTTATATACTGAGTTAGGGTTCTTCCAGATGCCTCATTCCCATTTTGAATAAAGACTCATCCTCCCCAACATTTCCTCCCATATACACGTGTAATTGGGATGCTAAATGCACCTGGAGGTCTATTTCTTGCCATTGGGACGTGGATGGACCCCTCCTCTCCTTGACAACAAGGTGGGAAGTACAGAATGACAATGAAGAGAATTCTTGACTTCTTACTCACAGGAAAATAGGAATTTGTGTAACAAAGATACATTTAGCTCCTTTGTTAATAATGAGGCCTTTTTGTGCAAATTTGTTACAACAACAATTATGATGATTAGTAGAAATCTGCTTCAAAATTTCAGCATGTGCTGAACATCACTTGTGAGAAGGAAATACTCCAACTGTAAGGTTCAGCCTAGTAAAATTATGAATAACTGAAATCTTGGTTTAATACAAACCATGTTGTCTGCACAATAACAATGACATACACTACTACATTCTTTCTGTTCACAGGTCCTCAAAATTGACTCTTTGAAGGACCTTGGACACCATACTTCTGGTTTCTGTTTTTGATGTCAATTGCCCATGGCCATTAAATACTGTCACCATATAAGAGAATTTGTCCTCAGTCTTAAACATGCTACTTCTAAGATATCACAAAAATGGTATCTAGTACCTTTGACCCACAAGTAGTAAGCACAAAAAATGAACTTTGCTGGAAAGTTTTATCAAACTTCCCTGCGAACACTCTAAATTCAAGAACTTCATAATAGCAAGGCACTTTCTCTCGGCATTATCCTCAATCTTGTCTTCCTCCAAAATTATTCCAAAACGTTGCAATAAGTAAGGACAGGGACAAAAAAAAAGTCAAATTATTAAAACAGAGACCATCACAGTATCATCAAAGGAGAGCTAGAAGGCCTGTAGAGAAACAGTCCTGTCACTTGCACCCCACTCTTGATAGACATTTTACATGTCCTTAAGCTTCAAATGATAGTTTTCACCGTTTCCTCAGGCAATCTTTTACAGTGTCTATCCATCCTTAATGGTAAATTGTATTGCTCTAATTTTTCAGCAAAGGGCTTGTCAAAGGTATTCAGAACACAGAACCTCACTCTGTTAGTCACAACTACATTTTTACATTAACTACAATATACTTCCTAGTATCAGTATTTCCATGCTTAGGTTTTTCTTTTGTTTTGGTTTGTTTTTTTTTAAATTAGTGCAATATTCAAGTGTCAGACCTTTAATAGTCCATCTAAATTTTTAATCCATTTACTGGAAAGACTTCTCAGATATCTTAGTATCAAGACATGAGTGCACTGTTAGAGAAGACACTATTAAGTACAATCTTCATCAGTTTACATATCAGTAAATGTTTGTGTCACAGTTTAACACTGGGCTGGCAATTAACCAAATGACAGATGCTGTCTATTAATACCCCTCCTCTCCCTAATAAAGAAAGGAGAACAAGGGAGAGAGGCTTATGGGTTGGAAACTACACAGCTTTCATGAAAACAGTAATGATACAAAGGAAAAAATTATTAGATATATATAAAAAATACAGAAAAATGATACCACATTCCTTCCCCTTTTCCCCCAGTAACTCTCACATCACCACTGAGGCTGTAGGGCAGCCCTGGGAAAGTCCAGGCTGGACTCCTGGAGTCAGCAGCAGTCAGGAGCTGGAGGCAGGAACACACAGATATGGGCTGGCATGGATCAGGAGCACGGACAGAGGAATGGATGGAATCCTCCCAGGATGCCAAAGCAAACAGGGACAGGTGAAGAAGAGCAAAAATGAAAAGGAAGAAGGAAAGGGTTTGGCCCTCGTGATCCCTCAAACATATACCAAGTATGATGTATATGGTATGGAATACTCTGTTTGGTCAATTTTGGTCATTTATCTTGTCCAATGAGGGTTGCAGGTGTGGCTTCTTTACTCCTTTTCTCTTTCTGAAGCATAAGATGTTCCCCAGAACTGAGCAGTGTCCTTGGTTCTGCAAACCATTCTCTTGCCATAACTATAAACATCGAGTGTTATCAGTCCTAGAAGCAGACACTGACTGAGAAACTTGCTGTTAGTTTCAGCACATACAGCTACTTATGAGAGACTTAGCTGAAAGTAAAATTACAAGACAGAAAATTAGCTTGATCCTGGCCCAAACCAGGACAGCTTGTATGTAAAGTATCTGATGTTTTTTCTGTTATCTTAATTCTGGTTTTTTGTGTTCTGATATTAGTGAAACAGAAGAAATAAAGACTTGAGCTAAGAGAGAATCTAAGTTGTACTTGGCATATCAAGATAAGGCTTTCAGCCTGTTTAGATCCTTTCTTAGAGCACTAGAGAGAAATATATTTATATCCCTATTGTTGTAGCTTCTCTGAAGTGACTTTGATGAGATTAAAATAAAATCTGATACCTTAATTTCATTTGCATGACAGTGTTATGAGTTCGGCAATGCTAAATATTACTGTGCTACTGCTCTCCTGGAGGTGATATCTCAGGACAGTACTTGGCAAGCAGAAGAGGAAGAGCATCTGTGAAGGGGGTGTTTCAAAAGTCTTGTTGGAGTTGGTGCCTTCAGACACATATCTGGAAATTATATGACCCATACAATTATTATAAAAGCTATGGATGTATTGTGAAAAGAAGAAAATTATACTAGACCTGATTACTTGGACATTTGTGAGAAATTTACTGTTCAGCAACAGAAGCTTATCTGCTGCAAAAATGTGAGCCTGGTTAGTTCCCTTTAGAGGTTCAACAGGACTAATCTGTTTTCTAGAAATGTCTCATTGTGGAGAATCAGCATCAAGCCCCTACAAATCTTTTATTAATGGAAACACAAAAAAGTTGTAAAAACTTCACTTTATCTTGTATTTATGGTTTTGTAACAACTTCTTAGGTGTTTTTTTTAAGTTTCCCTAAGTACTGGACTTTCACACAGTGAGTAGAGACAGCATCAAACTTAAATCTTTAATCAGGTTGCACTGAATTATCATATCACAGCTCTGATATTTTAACCCAACAGACTGTCAATCTGCATAATATAATAAACTAATCATATAATTAATATGTATTATACCAACTCTTCCAACCACAATTTATTTCTTATAATGAACGTTTTCTCCATATCTTCCTTTGTTTGTAGTGGTCTCAGAGCAATTTAGTGACCCATTCTAATAGGATACAGAGCTCACCTTTCAGGTTTCTACATCTCATAGGCATAAGGTAAGAGATAGTACATACAAAGCAAAATAGGAATATTGAAAACACTAACCTCAGTATTTCCTCAGTATGATCAGCAAAATCCTTCTCTTACTTCTAAAACACTCTATAATCCAAACACTCTTACGTATTTTGGTACACCTGAAGCCATCAACATAACTATTAATGTCAAACTGGGGTAGGAAATTAGGCCTGGTACATTGTACCAGTTATCACAACAAGCAGAATCTCTCCATTCCACTTGACAGCTTCATGTATTTCACAAAACTCTCATTCTAAGTAAAGATTTCAGAAGTGCCTAAAGCCTGTATTTTTGCCTATTGCCTAGGGAACGTATATTAGCACAGTGACCATCATCCACCAGCTAACAACCCAACAAGTAGAAAGTGACCACTGATTTTTGTAGGAGGTAAACAGAGTGTCAGAGAAGATGAATGGTATGGAGGAGAATCCCTAAATGACTTAGCTAAGCTATGGATTGAAAACTGACATGGGAAAAAAAGTGTCTTTAACAAATCGGCCAAGCATTAAATCCGCATTGTTAATTCTGAGTTGGGGTCTGACAAAGGCTGCTTTCATTCTTTTTCTGCTAAGATTATCCAAACAAACTCCTTTAGGATTGTAACAAGAACATAATCTCTTCAACGTTTTGTAAGAAAATCTCTCTGGCTTTGTTCTGTTGGGTTTGTTTTTTTTTTAATTTATGCCTTTAAGAGACAGCAAAAATCTCAAATAATGCTAAGGCTTCAAAGAAAACATGAGGCTATACAAACACTTGCACATTTTTCCACTATTTTTTTCCAGTTTTTACTAGCTGAATGTTTCCTTCCAGCTCATCTCATGCTGGCTTAGTAGCATTATAAGCAAATATGTATGATTATTCAATAAGGAAGGAAAGTTTTCTTTTTTATCTCTACTACCTTGAAACCTACATCATGTTTTTAACAGGGTATTCTGTTTTAACAGCAAACATTTACACAAATAGCATGTCATAAACTTTATACAAGACTTGGAAATATATCAGATGGTACCATCCTTAGCACTGACAAAACATTGCTCATCAGTGTAGCTAGATTTGAGTTACTCCAGAACAGTGCTGTATGGGTCAGGTTTTAGGTTCAGATAGCAACAAAAAAACAGACATCTGCCCGTTCAACCCTCCTTTCACTGTGGGATGGAGAGGAGAAAATCGACCCAAAGGCTCAGGGGTTGAGGTAAGGACACGGGAGGGTTTCCCTCACCAATTATGGTCATGGGTAAAACAGACTCAACTTGAAGAAAAAAAAAATTAAAAAATTATCACTAATCAAATCAAGAAAAGGACAAATAGAAAATAAAACCAGAGTATAAGTAAATACCTTACTCCATCCCTCTCTTTTTCCCAAGCCCAAATAACTTCACTCCCAATTTCTCTATCTCCTCCTCAAGCATCAGCACAGGGGGACAAGGAATGAGGTTTAGGGTCAGTTCCCCACACGCTGTTTCTGCCGCTCCTTTCTCCTCAGGAGGAGGACTCCTCACAGCCTTCCCCTGCTCCAATGTGGGGTCCCTCTCCCGGGAGAGTCCTTCAGGAACCCCTGGGACATGAGTCCCTCCCACAGGTGCAGTCCCTCAGACACAGACTGCTCCCACCTGGGCTGCACACAGAGTCACGGCTGCTGCGGGAGCAGTCACCTCCTCTGACACGGGATCCTACACGGCTGAAGGGGGACAGCTGCCACCTCACCACAGGCTGTAGGGGAAACTCTGCTTAAGCACTTCCTCACCCTCCTTTCTTACTGACCTTGGTATCTCTGCTCTGGCATTGCTCTTACCTCCTCTTCTGTAGGTCTTTTTTTGCAGTTAAGTTTTCCCTGTCTTTAATCTGTTACTTGCAGAGGTACATCCACTGTTGCTGACAGGATCTGCCTTAGCCAGAGGTGAAGCTCCCTGTGTTCTCTAGATTCTTCCATTGCCTGGGTGTAGACAGGAGAAAGACCTCTCCTGATTCTTCTCATCCTATGGTTTAAAATCCCTTGTTGCCTTGAGCCTCTTCTCATACACCATGTGTTCTCTAACCTCCAATCTTCTTGGCAGCCCTGCACTGAACTTGGTCCAGAATGCTAATGCCTTCCTGGTACTGAGAAGCCCAAAACAGGATACAGTATTTAAGACAGTAGCCTCAAGAATTTCAAATAAAAGAGAGGAAACACTTGATCTGCTAGCATTGCTTTTACTACTGCAGCCCATGGTGCAGCTGCACTTCTTCATTGCAAGGACAGTCTGCAGACTCGTATTCAGTTTTTTGCTGAAGAGACCCTGCACATTTTTGTTTGGTTTTTGTTTTGGTTTTTTTCTGTAAAGTTACTTCTCTACTAGACAGCCCCTGGCTTTGTTGTCACATGGCGTTAATTCCATCCAAGATGCAGAAATTGTTTTGCCTTTCTACATTTCATAGAATCACAGAAAGGCTGGTTTGGAAGACACCTTGAAGACCATCTAGTTCCAAACTCCTTGCCATGGGAATGGACATCTCCCACTAGACCAGGTTACTCCAAGCTCCACCCAACCTTTAACACTTCCAGGGAGGGGACAGCTACCACCTCTCTGGGAAGCCTGTGCCAGTGTTTCATCACCCTTACACTAAAGAATTTCATCCTGATGTCTAACCTAAATCTACCCTCTCCCAGCTTAAAGCTATTCAGCCTCATCCTATTGCTACATTCACTACATGCACTTTCAAAAAGTTCCTCCCAAGCTTTTCTGCTAGGCACCTTCAGGTACTGGAAGGACTCCCTGGGGCCTCCTTTCCTCCAGACTACACAACCCCAACTCTCTCAGCCTGTCTTCATAGAAGAGTTGCTCCAGTCCTCTGATAATTTCCGTAGCCCTCCTCTGGACCCACTCCAACAGCTCCATCTCCTTCTTACGATGGAGGTTCCAGAAGTGGACACAGTACTCCAGGCAGGGTCTTTCAAGAGCAGAGAAAAGGGGAGAATTACATCCTTTGGCCCTGCTGGCCACACTTCTTTTGATGCAGCCCAGGATAAGGATGGCTTTCTGGACTGCAAGTATACATTGCTGGCTCATGTTGAGCGTCTCTTAAAACAAGACTGCCAAGTCCTTCTCTTGAGGGTTGTTATTAATCCATTTTCTATCCAGCCTGTGTTTGTGTTTGGGATTGCCCCGATACAGGTGTAGGACTTTGCACTTGGCCTTACTGAACTTCATGTGCCCACCTCTCAAGGTTGTCAAGGTCCCTACTGATGGCATTCCTCCCCTCCAGTGTGTTGACCAAACCACATAGCTTGGTGTCCTACAAAAATCTGCTGAGGGTGCACTCAGTTCCACTCAAGTTCCATTGTCCATGTAGCCAACAAAGTTGTTAAATAGCATTGGTACCAGTACCGACCCTTGAGGAGCTCCACTCATCACAGGTCTCCATTTGGACACAAGGTCATTGACCAATACTCTTTGACTGCAACCATCCAGCCAATTTCTTACGCACAGAGTATTCCATCCATCAAATTCATCTTACCAGTTTAAAGACCAGGATGTCATGTGGGACAGTGTCAAATGCTTTGCACAAGTCCAGGTAGATGATGTCAGTTGTTCCCCCCTTATCCACTGACTGAGATCTCATCATAAAAGGCCAACAAATTTATCAGGCACAATTTGCCCCTGGTGAAAACACATTGGCTGCCAACAGCCACCTCCACATTTTCCACGTGCCTTAGTAGAGCCTTCAGAAGGATTCATGCTCCATGATCTTGACAGGCAAAGAGGTGAGACTGAATGGCCTGTAGTTCCCCATGTGCTCTTTTTTTCATTTTTTGAAAATGGGGATTATGTTTCTCCTTTTCTAGTCAGTGGGACCTTCACCAGACTGCCATGACTTTTCAAATATGATAGCAATTAGCTTTACAACTTTATCTGCCAGTTCCTTCAAGAGCCACAGATAGATCTTGTTAGGTCCCATGGATCTGTGCACTTTCAGACTCTTTTGATGGTCTCAAACTTGCTCTTCTCCTACAGTGGGGGGCCAAGGCTGCCCTTAAACTTCATGTTTCCCAGCTCATCTTTGTTGGGGAGAACAAAGTCCAGCATAGCACCTTTTCTAGTTGGTTCCTCTTCCACTTGGAGAAGAAAATTGTCATCAATGCATTTCAGGAAATTCCTGGATTGCTGGTGCCTTGTTGTGTTGTCCCTCCTGTCAGTGTGGTTGAAATCTCTCATGAGGACCAGGGCCTGCAAACAGGAAGCTGCTCCTACCTTCCTGTCAAGGATCTTAACTTCATATCTTGGAGGACCTTCAAGTTCACAAGGTTCCACTTGGGCCATTTCTCCAGCCTGTGCAGGTCTAGGCTGTGGCAGCCTCCCCTCAAGTGCCCTAATGGATTTGTCAACCTCTAACATTAAGTATCTGCAAGAACTATGAGATATATTTCTACAACAAATAACCTAAATTAAATCTTCTGTACACCCGCAGCTTTGCATAAAATTTATTTACTTGTTATTTTATTTACTTGATCAACACAGTGGAAATTGTCTACCTATGTTACAGTGCATTTATCTGTCTTCTAAATATTCTTGAAATAAAGGATCTTATGAGTTTATCAGTTAGATTTGCTGGACGTTTTTTCACAGAATGCAAAAAATTTGTATCCTCCTAAGTGAAACATCAGATTCTGCAATAATAATGTGTGACTAACACAAACATCTTGAAGAGAGAGAACTACATTGCAGAAAGCATATGAAAAGCGGGTAAGCTCTCCATGCAGTACAGTAAATTAGACAATGTTTTGCTACCTGTAAAATACAGGAACAAAAATACACACACTCATGCACAAATACCAGTCTTTTCAGGACACTTTCAATAGTAAATGGCAAAAACTTTCTACTAATTTCAGGGGTGGGTTGAAATTCAGCTGAGAAAATTCTATTGACTGAAAAATTTTCACACTATTAGTTCAAAGAAAAAAAAGTAGGCTATGCTTGAGTTTACTGAATTCAAACAGTAAGGCTGCATCAAAAGATAAGCTAACAAACATAAGCTGCTCACATAAAATAGTGATAAAGAATCTAAAACAAACTTAGTTTAAAGTTTTAAGAATTTACTAGCAAGTACAGTTCTTCAGTGAAGTCCAAACAGTATTTGTACAAAGACACAAACATAGCTTTCGGGTATGTTACATGTATATGCATTCAATCTACTTTCTTTCTTGTTCAGTCATTCCATTCTGTGGCAGTATTTTGCCTGAACTGATTGAAAAAAATCAAATAAAACCACAAAAACATGTAGCTAAGAATACAAAGTGGTTCAGAGACTTTGTTCTCATCTCTGGGCAGAAAAAAACTGACTTTCTTTCATCAGCTTCTGTTTTTAGGAACCACATGATGTGGTTTGGGGAAGTTCAGATATGTGATATACATTAGTATGTGCTTAAAATTATCAGAGACTGAAGACCTCAAATCTATGCAGGCATATAATCACCTTCTTTACAAAAGGGAGTTACAGACTGATGGATCTGGCCCAGAAGGAATAAACACCTCAGTCAGAGGCATGGAGTAGTACAGAACATGACTTGGCTGCTTATGCAATGCATGATGAAATTTTAATGCACAGCAGGCTGAGTAATGAACAGCTCAGAGTCTGCCAAGAGGGAAACACTGTAGCATGGAAGAGTTCCCTAAATTTCATCCAACTTAACAGTCTAAGCATTTTATTCAGCTTTATCAGAAGCCATCAATTCCCCCTTTGATTCACAGCCAAGAACTTGTTCCTGAAGGGAAGGCAAGCAAGTCTTTTTGGTACAATTCCTAGTGAATACAGTCCCCTAACACTCTTAAGACATTACTGCTGATCAAGAATATGACAAAGGAAATTTACTTCAGGTATTTTGATGGGGTGCAGCTGTAAGATGGGTAGGCACAACACTGGTGAACACTATTAAATCTTTGGTGTTTCCTTGCATGCTAAAAATGAATTAGTCAAAGTTAGTGGATGGTCCTCTGGTAAAACTGAGCATTTGTGTCCCTTAAGCAAGACGTGTCACGATCAGATCTTTGCAAAGAGCAGCCAGTTGTGGCCAGTCCTATGTGTTGTGAACAAAGTGGCACACCTACAGGCAAACTACACTGCAGAAATACCACTTTGTATCAGAGAAAATACCTTTCCTTCCTGGATGCTAAGACCTGCCACTCACCATGCTCCATCAATCTGAGCTATGGAGCTGTAGCAGTGTCAGCTCCAGGGACCCCCATGAAGGATCTTGGCTGAGTAATTCTGTGCAGAGTTGTGTTGTGCAAGTTTACCTCACGCTACATTCCGTATCCTGATTCCTGTAACAAGAACAGGATATATAGAGAGTCCTTCTGGGGTGAAAATAGAGCCACATGGAGCTTCATGGTACAGCTGGATACACAACTCCTTACAGGTCAAGGTCAAATATGCAAGGTGAGTACAGAGTACAAAACTGAAGCCAGAAATAACAGCCCTGTAGTGTGTTCCTAAAAACCTGGTTTCAACGGCACAAGCTTATGACATTTAGGAAGACTTCATGAAACTACTATCCCAGGAAGGTAAAGCAGAATTCATTTTTTCTGATACACTCACAATGAAGACCACTATAAGCACTTGTTGTGGCAGAAAACACCACTGTAAGCTGTTTTAGCCTGACCTAGGTAACAAACACTAAAAAGAAAAAATAATTTTATATATTTTGAGTGAATTATATCAAAGTGGTAAAAAAAAAAAAAATCTAACTTCCCAATATTAAGTTATGCTGATTACAATCAGTCCAGTTTGATTACTCCTTGATATGGAAAAGCATTTGAAAAATAAGCCTAGGTTTCATGAGCCAACGGTCTCTGAAGGATATATATTCACTTCTACTGGAGACTTACGAGTAGGATTTCATTCTGAATAATGACAGTGTTTAAAATAAATGCAATTGATTTAAAGATTGTTTAAAAAGCTCTTTATCAATAAAAGCTTAGTAAGAACAATTTTAAGTTCTGATTTTAGTTTGTGTTTCTCCAGAACAGGATTCTTAAAGGAACAAATTAATTATTAGTAGCTGAATAAAAAATAAAGATGGCAAAACCTTCAAACTCCCCTGTATGAGGAAGAAACTTATTTTTAGAGCATTTAATATTTGCCATGAAATTTATCCCCTTGTTTTAAAGCAGGAATGTCTAAAAATGTTAGCTTCACAGTCACATCTATGGAAAAAAGTGTTTAAGAAAGCTTCATGTACCCTGACACACTCCAAAAAACTAAGCTTTTTTCTCAACACATATCGCTCCACTACGTAATTTTGTATCTTCAAAGTCTTTGTCTCACTATACTATGTCAAGGGTACATTCTCAAATCTGGATGAGCACTGGAAAGCCAGCACATGAGCTAGATTAATATTTGACAATGTTTGTATTAGTTCTCTCCCCTCACATAAAGATTTGGTATTTTTAGAGCTAACAGAAAATTAAAGTCTATTTAGCAAGTATGGGAGAAGCAATGACCCAACACAGAAAATATTAGATTAATATTAATTTCCTTTTTAAACCACTTCCCATATCTAAGAACAGCTATCTAACTGTAAACTTTAGATGTTATCTTATGGACAATAGTGTTTAAAATATTTTTTTTTTTTTTAGTTCAAATGCTAGAAATATTAAACTCTCACATGTAAAATATTTCTGGGGAAAATTACAGATCTGAAAAATTTGCATGAAATCTCCTCAGTTATTCTACGTAATGGTTTATTCCACAGAGATTTAAGTAGTCAAAATATTAAAATTCTCAAATAACTGCAGTCTCTTAAGAAACACGAGTGACCTTGACACCACTGATGACTCAAAATATAACTATACTAATATGAAAGGAGTTCACCAAGAAAATATTTCTTTTCAACTAAGAAATCTCCTAGCATCCATATCATAAAACCTAAAACAGTAGGAGTGTCCAAACATACTCTGTATTTTGTAAACAAAGTTCAGAGAGCACTTCAGAAATGCAGTCAAACCATACATAAAATCTAAAGTGCCTACTCTGCATTTAATTCTAAGTAATGCAGTTTCTCTAATTTTAACATAAGACTAGTTGGTGGGAAGGATTATATAGAATAAAGTAAGATTTTATCTTAGGGACTTAATTCTCACTTGATTTATTAAGAATGTTTAAGTCAACTTCATGCACAGCTTCTGCTGAATTAGTGAAAGAATCTTTTAACCTTTGCAATTTAAATTGAACAGATACATTCAGCATTTTTATTGCATCTTTGGCATTCTACTGAATAATTATGTCGTACTTATAATGGAAAACAGTAATATATTTGATTGAAATGTATTCTGAATTACTTAAACTCAGGAATAGTTTCTTCCAATGTGGTATTTTTTGTAATATTTTTACTAGCATAACACAACTTTTGGCATTAAGTTTGGCATATCATCCTTAATCTTACATAATTAGAAGAAAACTAGTATTTCCATGGATAAAAACGGCAGATGTGTCTACACAACATTCTTTTTCTTGATCCTTTCAACTTAAGTACAATCATCTTTCATTTATTAGGTTCCCCCAAGAAAGCAAAGAAAACAGTATCAAGAAGCTCAAAACGGCAAAATCTTTACTTGCTCCAAACTGACCACAAACTCATCATCCTTTTGTTACAGTTTCTTAAATGATGTTGCTATCAGCCAAAGTACCAGAACAATTTCTTGAACTTAGAAAGCCAATGTTTAAAAAGTGAAAGTGACTCACACCTTATCATTGCATTTAGATGTCAGAGCAGCAGCTTAAATAATTATCTCTAAAGCTTTTAATACCTTGAATGTTGAAATTATGATAAACCAGGTTCAAAAAAACTTATCAAAACATCTCTGCAAATATGAAGTTAAAAGCTCTGGCTGAAAATTACTTCTCTATTCCTAGCAGGAGTTTTGCTGTTAATCTATTCAGATTAAGCAAATCACTGAATTTCAAATGTGACTATTATTTTGTTACCAGACAAACCAGATATGAGATCACATGAAACTAAGCCTCACCTTAAATATTAATTTTTAAAAGCAGATCAAAATGCAAATTTTCAGACTACTAAAACCTCATTCTTCCTGGTGTATAATGATGATGATATAAGTTGTTTTCAGTTGTAATACATAGCAACAACAAAAATCATTTCATTACAAAGAAATCAAAAATTTGTACATTACCTAATGCTGCTCATGCTTCCAGTTTCTGACCCCAGCTTACATCTCTCCAGCTGGCTCGCTACAATCTGACGTTCAGCCTCAAGTTCTCGAGTCAGTCTCTCAAACTGCAGCTCCTAAAAAATAAATCGAACCATTTGTTTTTACTTCTCTTGTGATTAAGATGGAATTTCAGTACATAAGATTATAATTTGCGCATGAACTGTTAGTATACTATCTTATAAAAAGCTTGTTTTCTTCTGAAACACATTCACATTTCAAATTTTTGTGGTAGCACCTACTTATATTCCTTCATTCACTCTATTGATACATGTCACAGAACAAGCCAGTTTATCAGGAATGGAATTTTCAAATACATTAAACTTTAGGCCTCAATGAAATCACTCATAGTTCATGTAGACTCTTAATAGCATAAAAATATGTCCTTATCAAACTGATCTATGGTCACACATGAGAACAATTTGTGTTACTTAAGAAAGATGCAAAGTTCTACAGATTGCCGTGTGGTGACAAAAGCTTTTGTCCTCAAAATGACACCTATCAACAGTACACACTAGTGAAATAAACTAAACTGAAGATGTGTTGTTATGAGCAGAACTCAGTTCGATTTCTGCATTTAATGAAGAGCAGAAGGGAAACTCAAGTAGTTTTGGACAAAAGCCATGTTAAAAACTACCAGTAATTGAATATATTTCCTATTACTCTCTCAAGGAAGCCAAAAGAGTACCACCCAGATAAGATTTAAAATGTACTTCTAAAGTGTTCTTGGTTTTATACACAAAAGATGTGAGGTTTTTTTTCATTTTTCATAAAAAACAAACAAAAAACAACAACAACAAAAACCCAATAGAAGTAAAATCCCCACTATTCCTTAAAGAACTATAATTCACAGATATGGTAGCAGTAGTTTTTTCAAATACAAAATTGAAGCACTTTCAGGGAACTATGTTTATTGGACATTTGCCAAAATTTGCTGCCTTTTGTTTTGGTTGTAGTTACATTCTACATTTTCATGGGTAAATAAAAACAGCTCTCTTGTCCCTTTTTTGGGGTTGTTGATTGCTGAAGGATAATTTTGTTTAGAATCTATTTGTTAAATTGTCCCTGCAGCCACACAAATGGCTCTTTTTTTTCTCTTTCAAAAAACTCCTCCCCATAATACAGAGGAGAGAGAGTCCCTTGAATAACCCCAGAAAAACGTCTTGCCTGGCTGAAACGGAGCAATGGAGACCAGGTGGGTCATGACTTCCATCCATCAAGTGCCACTGAATAAATTGGTATTTGAGAGAAAGGAAGAAATGGTAGAAGTAGAGAGAGGAATTCAAAATTCTTCATCCTATCTGCTACCTAAAACCTCCAGCCCATGAAGCTAAGGGCAAATGGAGGCATTAGGTTTTTCAAATCTCTGAAATGAGGCAAATGGTAAGTGAAATGGAAGAAGGCTGGTGGTTGGCTGTCCTACCTAATTCAACTGGATTGCCCCTCCTTTGGCTCTCTTGTTACTGGCATGGAGTAAGTTCTGCCCCACACTACAAGTAAGAGGGGAAGTCCATGCAGGTTATATACAGCACAAAATAACATAAATGGTCACTGACTATTTGACAAAGCCTACTTAATTTTGTATTCATTATACCAAGCAAAACTATCCAGAGTACAACAATACCACCAAGAGTCAGACTGATGTGAAGAGTAAACATCACTGCTCACTGAATGTTAATAGTGCATTTAGAAACAATAGTTAATAATATACTATTTGAGTAACAAAACGTCTTTTTCATTGTTGTTTGTAGACATGACTATTAAAAATCACCAAATATTATTAATTTATTTCAGACACACCTACTTCACAGAGAGCACTTGTTTCTTACCTACTAGAATCAATTGTCTGAAATGCTGAAGAGATTGTTGATCAAATTTCCAAGGACTATTATTCAAATCCTGGCCTTGTTTGCATAAAGTAATACCCTTACTGCAGAAAGGAGTCCAACAAAAATATTACTGCAGTTTTGAAGACCACAAAATCAAAGCAATACAGTATTTGCTTTGCTATCATGCTTATATCAAAGCGTGTGAGCACTGAGAAATTTTTGTAGTATAATATACCAAACAAAACCCAACAGAGCATTACATTTACTTTCAAAATAGAACCAAAAGTTTTAACAGCTATTCTGTTCCACTGCACTTTTAAAGTTACTCTATTCTATCATGACAATATTATCAATGCACATTTTGTTGCTTAGCATACGTTTTCATTCAGCCAGCTTCACCTCCCACCATCCCAGATAAGGCAGGTCAGACATGATGCTTGGCTAGCAGATGGAACTTTTCCTTCATGTCCAGTGAGAAGATGAATCTGTCCTCACAATGTTACTAAGTGAATGTAAGAATCAAGGACTTATCTTATGCTCCTGATTTTCTGTCCTGCCATTTGCTTTTTTTCCAGACAGACAAGTGTATCTCGTTACCTTTTACTCTAGTAAGTATGCAAACAAGCTCTCTCCAACACCCCTTTGTCCTTGCTATCCCAAGTCAACTAAATACAGAAATGCCTCCAAACCTCATTTTATTGAAATACTTTTAAAATAAATATTATTTTGCCTTGTTTTTTTCTTCTGTTGTCTAGATTGTGTATCTCCTCATGTATTTTCTATGATGTACATTGCTAATCACTATGGTGGACTTCTTTACAAACGCTTCTGCATTTTCCCACCAAACAACCTTATATCATGTTTTTTTTTCAACAGAACATTTTTTACTCATGATAATAGCCTCCAAACTATACTTTTCTACTCTTGCTTCTGGCATCTGTTTCCCATTTACTCTTTTCTGCTCTCCATTCCATCTTTCTTTCATTTCCTAGCATACTTCACAAGTCATACTCCACTAATCTCAGTCCTACTACACAAATTGTTACTCTAACAAATGCCCCCAAACTATCAGTTTAAGCAGCCTCTTTTTCTCTCAGTAACTGAGGTATCTCTGCTTTTCTTAAGAAGTAGGCATCAATATTTTCTGATTTCACTGCTCACAGTTCAAATCTTGCCTTGCAGAGATGACTAGAAAAGGACAGTTGTGTGTATGTTCCCCCTAAAGCTGGAAAGAGAGATGTGCTGGATCACTTAAGAATACAATAGTCTTGGGTCTCTAATGCATGAAAATATCTAGAACAGTGACTTCATTACTAGCTTGATTTCACTGCTGCTAGTTCTCAATTGTCTTCTGTCATGTGCCATATGAAGTTAAGGATGGAATGATGGAGATGAAAGGTGGGTGGTGGCATAGGTGAAGGGGCAGAGCCAAACAATTAATACCTCAGAATTATCCTCTATACTGATTTTAAAAACAACCGTGTTAAGTGTTGTTTTATGTGATAACAAAGGTGTGGGTCCAGAGAGTAACCTTTGAAATGAAAGAATAAAAGAAGTATTCAAATAATAGTTCTTTGGCAGAAAACAAATCAAAATGCTTCCTTCTCTTTGTTTAGGAAGAAGTTAGAGTGACAAATATTTGAGTAATTCCATATGTTTAGATTTCAAGCAGCTGTCACAATGCAGGAAAACAGAGAAACTAGAAATAGTATTTGCTTACATTTTATAAAAATAACCACTGACCCTGATTCCATCATTTGTCTCATTTGTTCCATATACAATAATTTTCACCAGTTCATGACTTGTTGTGGTATCTTAACAACCTTCTATTATTTGTCTGAATCAAGCTAATCAGAATATCAAAATTGAAAACAAACTCCAACCCACTGATTAAGCAAATCTGTTGTCAAGACAATTGCAGAATGAAGAACTGCAGAAACTACACTGCAATATCCAAGTTAATTTAATTAATGCTATATCAAGTACAGCTTCAAGAGCAATTATGCCAATCAAGTGCACGTGCAAAGGTACTGCAAAGTGAAATGACCAGTCTGGCAGTCCTTAGAAGCATAAAGGAGTGGGAAGACAACAGAAAGATGAGAGATAATGAGGAGAGTGATCCAGAGAAATCACTCAAGAGAGCAGCTTAGAAAGGGAGGAATTTTATAATACTTTTATTACCATTTCAAATTAATAAAGATATCTATCTGCTAGGACCTGAAGCTATTTATGTTAAAAGTGGTATTTGTCCACTATGATGAGGGGGCTTTTGTAAAAAAAAATATTTATTACTCCATAATATGACATTCTTGCCTTTTCAGGAAGACACTTATGTTTTACCTGCCATTTGTAGCCACCAAAACTTCAAGCATTAAATAAGACTTAAGTCAGGTCATACTTTTCACAGTGGTCCAGAAAAGGAGTAAGCACAATGGAAACCTTCCCAGCCTTCAGATAGGTTACAAGCTTCTGAGCTCAGCTGCTCACCAACTAAGAGGCTGTTGGGTTATTTTTATGCTTAGTATCTGCTGAATGGTCTGTATTGATCCATTTGAATGTTGGGGAGGGGTGAAACATGTCAAAAGAAATCTGGCTGATATTCAGAGATGATCTCACTTTACTCAGTCCTTTACAATCTTAAGGTAACACTTCAATCCTTTCAAAGAGATGTTTATTGATGCTGAGCTAAAGACACAGCAAAATCAGTAGGGATTTTGGCAGCTGATAACTATATATAGATATATAAATTTGGGCTTAAGAGCTGTGAGGATTTGTTGAATTCCCAATAATATTAAGGTCATAACAATAAAAGAAGAAAAGTGTTTTAGCTTTTGATTACAAATATGCTACACAGGACCAAACTGGTGCACTGATGATCATCTGAATCTTCAAATACAGACAAATAACAGCACTGAGGTAAGGCTGGGAATCCCTGGTGAGATAAACAGAAAAGCCTGATTATAGCTACACAAACAAATAAATCATCTCCTGAATTGAAGTGTTTCATAAGAATATCTCATAAACCACAGAACTTCCTAAATACATAGGCTGTAGAAATGTACAACATTGGCTCTATCTTGTTGTAACCTATTAAACAAGAATAACTGTACCTCAATTAATGTCACAAGTAGTATGTGTATCTTGCACGTGCACATCCTATGGAATCATTCATTACTCTGTACATTCTATGGTGTTATGCATAATCCTGAAAACCTATAAACCAACCCCCAGTAGATGCCACTACTTAAGATGGTATTGGAAAGAAATTATTCTTAACATATCATACTGAACACACATAAGTAACTAAGACTGGAGTACATACTTCTTGAGGAAAACAGAAAAATCTAAGTTTAACTTAGTGGAAACCTAGGGACATCATCAGATACAAACCAGAGCTGACAGCCCACCCTGTAACTAAAAGGAAAACAGAATGTCTTAATGCTTTCAAACAGGACAAAAACATCACTAGCAATGCTCCTATCCATCTGCCATAGAATGTTGTTTAGAAGTTTCAAAACAGACCTTTAGAATGTACCATTTAATGCTCCCAACTTCTCTGTTTTCTCCATTGTTGGACTGTGTTTTTGCTGGTACTGCTCTTATCCTTTTTTACTGGACTGTTTCCTTCTTCCCTTTTACTGAATAACATAGGAATAAGAATTAAAACTCAGATGGGCAAATTCAGAAACTCAGTGGTGGATATATTGTTGCAGGACCTTACAGGAGCCCAGAAAACAGTGCATTAAAATTAAAGAAATTAAAAAATAATTGTTAATAGCTATGAATGTACTATTTGAAACTGCAAGTTTCCAGGGAATGCCAATCTGAAGAAAGCAATTCATACGCTGTAGGGTAGGACTACCATTTAGAGGAATCTTCACAAGTTAGAGGGAACAGGCCAATGGTAATCTAATGAAGACCAAGAAAGAAAAATGAACGGTCCTGCATGGAGGTCGGAATGCCATGAAAGACCTTGAGGTCTGGTGGACAAGTTGTGACTCAGCAGTACAATCCTGTGGTGATGGAAGTCGAACGCTTCATTCACTGCACTCACAAGACAGCCACTAGCACAACAGAGAAGTAATTATTCCCTTTTATTTGTTACTCGTGAAGCTGCATCTTGATTACAATGCCTGCTTTTGGGCCACCAGGACAAGAGACATGAAAAAATTCTGAAGACCACTAGAGGGCCACAAAGATGATTTAAAGAATGAAGCACAATTGTACTGGAAGAAGCTGAAGGAATTTGGTTCGTTTAGCATGGAGAAGGCTACGGAGGATATAACTGCATATTTTTACTTCTTAACAGGGAATTATAGTGAAGACATCATAGAATCATAAAATGGTTTCAGTTGGGATCTAAAATATTTAGTTTCACTTCCCCTGCCTTCCACACCTCCCATACCTTCCACTATAGCATACTGCTGAAAGTCCCATTCAGGCTGGCCTTGAGCAATTTCAGGGGGGGAGCAGCCACACCTTCTCTGGGCAATCTGTGCCAGTGTCTCACTACCCTCACACTGAAGAATTTCTTTCTTTTGTCTAACCTATATATAGCCTCTTCCAGCTTAAAGCCAGTCCATCACATCCTATTGCTACATTCACTACATGCACTTTTAAAAAAGTCCCTCCCAAGCTTTTCTGAAGACCTCCTTCTCAGGTCATGACGTTACCAACTATAATGGGAGGTGGGAACAGGAGGGTGGGGGCTTCAAGGGCAGGACAGCTGATGGGGAAATGTCCCTTGCCATATGGGAAAGGCAAGAACTCGATGGACACAGGGCCCTTTCCTCCAGGGCTCGGTTCATAAGAGATGGGACATCTTGGTGAGGGCTGGAGCTGGGGGCTTTGGGAAAGAACACCCACGAAAGCCTCTGTAATCAACAAGCAAAGTGTTTATTGGTGGGAGATGTTCCAGGTGAGCCTGTGGGAAGCCCAGAGAGTTCATTTTCAGCTCACTTTCCCCTTGCACAGCCGTGCTGGCTATGACCAACGTCTGCGCTGTCTCTCGTGCCGGGGCCTCACACCGTATTGCAGCAGACAGACACGCCAGGGCCCTGTGCTGTTTCCCTGGGTGCCTGCAGCTGCCTGAGAGACACCATCGCTGGCATCAGCCGGGGCAATGGCTCTGATGGTGCCAGGGGATATTTTCCTCCTCCGCTGCTTCCTCTTTTTTTTCAGGCTCCTGGCAGGTGCCTTTCTCTTAGGCCCTTGCAGGAATCGTCTCCACGCTGCCTTAAGCCTCACTGAGCAGCCGTGCATCTCAGTGCTCTGGCTGCTGCCCAGCAGACAGGCAAGTCTGGGCTCCATAGCCTTCCCTGCCCACTTTACAGACAAGAGCTGCCTGGCATCGACCAGAAAAGCAAGGCCAATTGCGCTCACAGCACGAGAGAGACATCTCCTCCTCTGCTGCTTCTGCTTCCTCCTCCGAGGAAATGTCTTTCGCCTCCTCCACGCTTTCAGGGAGGAGGTGTGTGGGACCCGCCGTCGAGGTGGGCAGCCACTTGCCTCACTGCTCCTGCTCGGCTTCCTTCCAGCCATGCTTGGCACCTGAAGGCCTTGAAGCTCGAGGCAGAACTGTGGGCCAGCTGCAGGGGCTCCTGTTTTATAGGGCCAGAGCCCATTGTGATGTCAGCTGTGACTGTCGTCGATGGATGTGGCCAAGTATTGTGTGTTTGCAGGTGGGCTTCCTCCATGGCCTGAAAGATGCCCAAATGTGAGAGGAGGCGGGTCACGAGGGCTTTCCCTTGCCTGCCATCTTGCTTGCCCAAGAGAAGGGCTGCCTTTAGGGCACAGAGACTGCCCTCCACCTCCCCTCATGAGCCCTGAGGAATGTCACCTGTCCCTGATGTCCACCTGGACATCAAGCTGCTGACTGCAACTCTGTGAGTGCAACCATCCAGCCAATTCCTTTATTTTGTTGCATCCAAGGAATAGAAAAACTTTTTTTTTGTTTTTGATTTAGTCAGAGGTTACCTCTACTCCTGGTACCAGCCAGAGATTAGTACTGTATTTGGGAAGTGCTGTACTCTAGGAATGTGACAGAAATTGTTAACAACTGCTGTCATTTTATTTATCTGCACGTGTTCAATTAATAAGAATGATCCTGTGGAAAAGTCGTGTATGCCTTTGCCGATTGTGAAAACTCAGAAGTAGCTATCAGATTAAAATTAAAAAAGGTGCTGAGAAATAAACTCCTTGCTCATTCATGATGTTACCAACCATAATGGGAGGTGGGAACAGGAGGGTGGGGTGCCAGGGAATAAGCCTGGCAGACAGGCATGTCTGGGCTCCACACCTTTCCGTGGTGGGTGTAGAGACAAGAACTGCCTGGTGTCGACCAGAGAAGTGAGGCCCTAACCCTAGCCCTTACCCTAGTGGCATGTTTGGTGTTCCTCCTCAGCTGCCTCTGCTTCCTCCTCCTGGGAAATGCCTCAGTCCCCTACCATGGTTTTGGGGAGTGGCTCTGTGGCATCCCACGCCAAGGACAGCAGCAGTGTCCATCACTGCTCCTGCTCATCTTCCTTCCAGCCTTGCTTGGTATTCAAAGGCCTTGAAGCTCGAGGGCAAACTGGGCCAGCTGCAGGAGCTCCTGGTTTATGGGGCAGGAGACCATTGCTGTATCAGTTGTGACTGTGGCTGATACGTGTGGCCAAATACAGTGACTTTGCATATGGGGGCCCATGGCCTGAAAGATGCCCAAATGTGGGAGTAGGAGGGTCACAAGGGCTGAGGGACACTTTACTACGGCTTGCTCCTGCCTGCCATGTTGCTTGTCCAAGGGAAAGGCTGACTCTTGGGTATTGAGATGGCCCTCCACCTCCCCTCATGAGCCTTGGGCTCCAGCCCCCTTTCCTCATCCCATGTCAATCCTCAATCCCATCACTGATGAAGGCAAGAAAGATGTTAAGCCCAATACCAACAGCTGAGGAATGCCACTATTCAGTGCTATCTCCTTGGGCACTGAGTCTTTCAGTCTCTTGCCAGAGGTAAACAGCAAATAGACAAAGGCAGCAGTCACAAGTTGCAATGCAGCAAATTCTGACTGGATGTATGGAATAAAAATATGAACAAACAAACAAACAAAAACCACACCAAGAAAAAAAACAAAAAAAACTCCCCAAAAAACCAAAAAGCAAACAAACAAAAAACCCCACAACCCAGTAAGGTTGGTTAAACACTAGAACAGGTTGCCCAGGCAGGTTGTAAAATCTCCATGTTTGGAGATTTTGAAAGTCTGCTGCACATCAAGGATATTACCTAGGCTTAGTTGGAGCACACCTCTGGAAGACTCTCTTAACCTATTTTTTCCATGATCCTAAAACCAACGAGTTCTTGAAATATTTCCAAGACTTTATGATAATCTGCATTATGGATTAGAGATCAGTGGCTACCAAAATCTCTGATAATCATCATACTTACATAAAGACACATTTGACCTGATGTAAGTGCTAGGAGTTTATCAGCCTGAGCCTGTATTTCTCTAGCTTATTCCCTCACCTGATCTCAGTGCTTTAGCAATCCCATGCTTCTTTACAACATTTGAGTATGGCATCTGTGAATATGGATTATTTATGGGGTAAATAATTACTCTGGTCAATTGTGGTACATAAAAATAAATTATTTCTTCGTTTTCACATACGATTACTTCAAAGAAGTCTATCTCATGCCTTTAAAAACTTTTATAGAAATCTAAACCTTTTTTTTTTTCCTCCCTGTTTTTAGAACCCTGATGCAAATGAGGTCACAATCACATTTAGTAACACGCTACAGCTCTCCAGGCACACTGCCCTGCTCCTATGTGAGTTACAGGCAAGCCTTGGTCTCTGAAGGCACACTGCCCAATTGCCTGGACTCCTGTTCCTAGGGAAATTGTATTATTTCTTTTCCAGCACAATCACCAAAGTTATTCAAATTATCTCCATTTTTGTGTTACAAATTGCCTGGTCCTATTTTATCCCATTTTTTCTTCTCTCTGCTTTGTATTCAGCTTTAGTCTTTTTGCTCAATCCTTTTTTCTCTTCACTAGTTTTTGTATCCCTCGCCAACATTCCCAATGGTTTATCACCCACCATGATCGCTGTGCTATTCTACTTCCTCCCATGCAAACTACTTCAGTCCCCAAAGTAATAAAGTAAAAGCCTTGGAGTGTTAGGACAGCATTAGAACTACTAAGAGTTTTCTGATCTCATACTTTTTGCTCCTTCACTCTCTGCAGAAGCAATTTAAGCAGGATGTAAGACAAAAATTACTTTCTAACTCGCTACCTGTGACTTGCTTTAGGACGTATTAATTGTAAAACTCAATGTGGGACTTAAAAAAAAAACAAAACAAAGTACCTCAGAGATGGTGGGTCTTCTCCAAGAAGAGTGAGAAAAAGAGCTGGAGTTTATTAACAGACTCTGACTCTTCAGTGTTAGACTGGCCTGAGCTTTTAATTCTTGTTTACTTCTCAGCTGTCCAGGACCAAAGATTTATTATGGCTAAGTGGAAAAGGGTAACTCCACTTACAGTAGCAGTTATTCAGTTTTTGGAGACTGACTTTGCATGTTCAGCAAATCCAATATATCAGACAGAACTGTGGGCTGGTGCCTTTTACTCTGATTTTCCAAAACATATCTGTAGGGTAATTTTGTTCTGAAAAGAGCAACAAAGTCCTGTTGAAACTGGAAGATGCTTTATTATAGCAAAAAAAATATAAAAATGTATGGTTTAAAGACATGTGAAAAGCTAAGCAAAACAAGATAGTTTCAAAAAGTGAAACTTCTAGAAATGTTCTAAACACTGAAGCACTCAGAATTTTTTTTTCTTTTTTTTTTTTTATTCTGACACCATACTCAGCTTCTAGTCTCCCTTTTGTTTTCTGATCTGAACTGTGGTCTGAGGGGCATTATGCCAAGATGCTAGCCAACACACCACATATAAGTGGATACCAGTAACAGGGAACACTTTCTGTGCAGTCTACCTACATGTTTAGAGATCTGAAGTCTTCCTTACTATTTTATTCATGCAATTCTCCAGTTCCATATCTATGCATGTCTAAACTAGTTCTCCCTACCAGAGTTTTAAGTCATCCTTGGCATTGTGTACTGCTGGAGAGCCAGTGTTATAAAACATTAGCTTCATGCTTCTCCAGAATGGTTCAAGAGATTGGAGACATCTAGTCCATCCCTCTTCTCCCACCTTCATTGAAGAAATTAGTCTGGTGAACAATTTGCTCTTTTTATTTTCTTTCCCTTGTAAGAGAAGCTGTTCTTTCAGTTGATGCATAGACTGTCAGCGCACCATATCCAAGAACAGACTCCATAATTTGCAATTATCCTTGAATCTCTGAATTAGTTAGGATACTAAATCTGAATATTGCCATTAGGAGCTATTAAAGGAGCTAGTCATTAGCATGCTGAGAAAGGGATTCAAAAGTTATGTAACAAAGCAAGATGGTTTTTTTTCCTTTTTTGTGACAACCTACTGCATGAAAATTAATACCTATAGATTTGTTTTTTCTTGTCCTACAACAACATAGAAGGCTGACTTTCTGGATGCTCTAATGACTCAGTTTGCTGCACTGTCAATTGACTTTCAAACAGATGATTACAATGAAACTGTAAGGAAATTCAGCACAAACACAGGGATGTTCACAAACATTTCCAGCATTCTAGCAAACAGCACATTGATAAATTGTATAATTAATTTATTTCTAATCCTATTAAGTATTGAGGAAAAAAAAAGGCTTTCAAACAGCTTGGGCTAAAAAACTTATACTCGAGGACTGCAAACCCTCGAGATTTACACAATTTCTTTCCTAGATGATTCTATGGAAGTAGCAGTTAACATTAATAGCCCAAATTATGCTTTTGAATCTTTCCTCTTTAATTACATCTTTTAATACAAAGAAGAGAACTAGTAAAATGATTAGGCAATTAATTCCTTTTCTGGCTACCCTGCAGAAATAGCAAAGATTCAGGAAATTCCCAACAGGTTCATATTGTTCCTTAAAAAAGAGAAAAGCAATTAGTATTGAAAATGTTAGTTTTAAGAAGTATCATTATGATCTTATTCTTCTAAATTTCTGGTATGAATAGCTCATCTCTTGAACAAAGTAAAAAGGTTTTCATAGTGAAATTACAGTCTAAAAATCAGCTGTTTGAAAACAAATAGATAAGGAACATACAATTCAGGACAGCACTTTTAGTATGGCCAAGGATAGGAAAGGAGCTTAGAACCAAATCAAATGAACATTCTCATTGCATAAAAAAGAAACTACATGGTTTGACATATGCATTGACATAGTATGGAGCTGACAGTACAATTGGCACATAGACTGAGTTTTGGATGCTATCATAGACAGCTGCTTAGGATGCCCACAAGAAAAGATGCAATTCTTGACTTGGTCTCAGGTAATGCACAGAAGATGGTTTGAAATCTTGCAGCCAAGAAGCAACTCTTTAAGTGATCATTCTGTGCTCACATCCAACATCCCAACAGAAGGCAGAAAATCTGGAAGTGACAAGCTACATAAAAAGTGAACATATGTAAAAAAAGTATTTAAAAAGTTTGTTTAAAGCTAAAATTTATGCCCTCAAAGGCAGGATGGAAACTACTTGATGCTCCCATGTTGGAAGCACAGAACCAATGCAGTATGTCAAAAAAAGCTTAAGAATAAACAAAAAGAAGTTAGCACAGTTAAAAAAGAGGGCAAAGGAAGTAACTAGAAACAAAAAAAGTATTTCTCTGCTTGTTTCCTGAAATGTCTGTATGCTAATGCACGCAGCATGGGGAATAAGCAAGAAGAGTTAGAGGTCTGTGTACGGGCTAAGGGTTATGATCTGGTAGCGATAACAGAGACATGGTGGGATAGGTCACACGACTGGAATGTGGCCATGGATGGTTATGTGCTTTTTCGGAAAGATAGGGTAGGGAAGCGAGGTGGTGGAGTTGCTCTTTATGTGAGGGAGCAACTAGAATGTGCTGAGTTTTGTGCAGGGGCTGATGAGGGGCAAGTTGAAAGTTTGTGGGTAAGAATTAAGGGGCAGGCTGGTGTGGGTGATACAGTTGTGGGGGTCTACTACAGACCTCCTGATCAAGGCGAGAAAGTTGATGAGGCCTTCTACAGGCAGCTGAAAGTAGCCTCACAACTTCAATCCCTAGTCCTCATGGGTGATTTTAACTACCCTGATATCTGCTGGTTGACTCACACAGCCAGCCTTTCACAGTCTAAGAGGTTCCTCCAGTGCATTGACGATAACTTCTTAATGCAAATGGTGGACAAGCCGACTAGAAGAGGAGCGCTGCTGGATCTTGTACTAACCAACAAGGAGGGCCTTGTTGAAGCAGTGGTGGTCAATGGCAGCCTTGGCTGCAGTGATCATGAGATGGTTGAGTTCAGGATCCTGTGTGGAAGGACCAGAATGCCCAGTAGGACCAGAACCCTGGACTTCCGCAGGGCAAACTTTGGCCTCCTCAATCAACTGTTAAGAGAAATCCCATGGGACAGGGTGTTAGAAGATAAAGGGGCTCAAGATAGCTGGTCAATATTCAAAGACCACTATCTGCAAGCACAGGATCAGAGCATCCCTATGGTTAGGAAATCCAGTAAGGGAGCTAGGAGGCCTGCATGGTTAAAAAAGGAACTGCTGGGAAAACTTAAGTGGAAAAGGAAAATCTACAGATCATGGAAGGGGGGGCTGGTCACTTGGGAGGAATACAGGACTGTCGTCAGAGGATGTAGGGAGGCAATTCGGAAAGCTAAGGCCTCCTTGGAACTTAACCTTGCAAGTCAGGTTAAGGATAATAGAAAGGGCTTTTTCAAATACATAGCTAGTAAAACTAACACTAGAGGCAATATTGGCCCACTAAGGGATGAGATGGGAGCCCTGGTGACAGAGGATATAAAGAAGGCAGAGGTGCTGAACACCTTCTTTGCCTCTGTCTTTACTCCTGCAGGGTTTCCGCATGAGCCCCAGATTCATTTAGCCCCAGAAGTAGTCGAGATAGATGAGGAGCTTGACATAGTAGATGAGGATTGGGTTAGGGATCAGCTGAGTAATCTGGACATCCATAAGTCGATGGGTCCAGATGGAATGCATCCAAGGGTGCTGAGGGAACTGGTGGAGGTCATTGCTAGGCCACTCTCCATCATCTTCAGTAAGTCATGGGTAACAGGAGAGGTGCCTGAGGACTGGAGAATAGCAAATGTCACTCCAGTCTACAAAAAGGGCAAAAAGGAGGACCCGGGTAACTATAGACCGGTCAGCCTCACCTCCATCCCTGGAAAGGTGATGGAACAACTTGTTCTTGTCGCTATCTCCAGGCATATCAAGGACATGGGGGTCATCAAGAGCAGTCAGCATGGTTTTATCAAGGGTAAATCATGTTTGACTAACCTCATAGCCTTCTATGAGGAAATTACTAGGTGGATAGATGATGGAAGAGCGGTAGATGTGGTTTATCTTGATTTCAGTAAAGCATTTGACACCGTCTCTCACAGCATCCTTGTAGATAAGTTGACCAAGTGTGGGTTTGGTGATCAGGTAGTGAGGTGGATCAGGAACTGGTTGAAAGGAAGGAGTCAGAGAGTTGTAGTCAATGGGGCAGAATCTGGTTGGAGGTGTGTGACTAGTGGAGTCCCTCAGGGGTCGGTACTGGGACCAGTGTTGTTCAATATCTTCATCAACGACTTGGATGAGGGTATAGAGTGTACCCTCAGCAAGTTTGCTGATGACACTAAGCTGGGAGGAGTGGCTGACACACCGGAAGGCCGTGCGGCCATTCAGAGAGACTTAGACAGGCTAGAGAGTTGGGCAGAGAGAAACATGATGAAGTTCAACAAGGGGAAGTGTAGAGTTTTGCATTTGGGGAAGAACAACACGATGTCCCAGTATAGGTTGGGGGCTGACCTGCTGGAGAGCAGTGTAGGTGAAAGAGACCTGGGGGTCCTGGTAGACAAGAGGATGACCATGAGCCAGCAATGTGCCCTTGTGGCCAAGAAGGCCAATGGCATCCTGGGGTGCATTAGGAAGGGTGTGGTTAGTAGGTCAAGAGAGGTTCTCCTCCCCCTCTATTCTGCATTGGTGAGGCCACACCTGGAGTATTGTGTCCAGTTCTGGGCCCCTCAGTTCAAGAAGGACAGGGAAGTGCTTGAAAGAGTCCAGCGCAGAGCTACGAAGATGATTAAGGGAGTGGAACATCTCCCTTATGAGGAAAGGCTGAGGGAGCTGGGTCTCTTTAGTTTGGAGAAAAGGAGACTGAGGGGTGACCTCATCAATGTTTTCAAATATGTAAGGAGCGAGTGTCAGGGAGATGGAGTTAGGCTTTTCTCAGTGATTACCAGTGATAGGACAAGGGGTAATGGGTGTAAATTGGAGCATAGGAGGTTCAAGTTGAATATTCGAAAAAATTTTTTTACTGTAAGGGTGACAGAGCCCTGGAACAGGCTGCCCAGGGGGGTTGTGGAGTCTCCTTCACTGGAGACATTCAAAACCCGCTTGGACACGTTCCTGCGCGATGTACTCTAGGTGGCCCTGCTCTGGCAGGGGGGGTTGGACTAGATGATCTTTCGAGGTCCCTTCCAACCCCTAGGATTCTATGATTCTATGATTCTATGATTCCCATGCTAAGAACTCCCTGAGAGTCTTGTCAGAGAATCAGCCCAAAACTGAAGTGACTGTATACTAGGTCACAAAACAAACTGACAAAACAAACAGTAACAAATTGGAAGATCAGATGGTATTTGCTCAAGAGTTCTGAAGAAACCAAAAATTACATAGCTTAAAGCAGATTAAGTACCTGAGAACTGACAGACAGAATGCAATGTCAGTTTCCAGGGAGATCTCTAAGACTACAGAATAGCAAGTCAGTCAGTCATATCAGACCAATTAATGGAGTCTATAACATGGAACCAAATCAGTGGATATCGGCATAACAAACTATTTATGCAGAAGGCTTCTGTAAGGATAAGAACTTTCTTAAATAGGAGATGAAGACTAGAAATAAGTAGTAAATTCTCACAGTTGAAGGTGTGCACTACTGCGTTCCATACAATTCAAGACATATATAAATGAACGGAAACAATGAGTGAACAACAGGGTGATCAAGTTTGGCAACAATACAAAATTATGCAAGACAATAAGGCTAAAGGGCAACAACCAAGAATTTCAGAGGGATATTTCCACAGCCTGAAAAAGAAGGACACAAAATAGAAGATTAAATTATCTGACGAGAAGCAGAAGGTGTTCCTCACAGAGCAAAACACTAATTTCACATGTTCTTCAACTTCTGGAAATGCCTCCATGAGTTGGATACTTTCAGAAACTTAAGGATGACTAGTCTGCAGTTTCCTGGATATACCTTTCTGCCCTTTCTGTAGATGGCTGTATTATCTGCCCTTTGCCAGATATATGTGGTTTCCCCTAACTTCCATGATCCTTCAAAGATGTTAAGTAGTTTCTTGAGGCTATCAGCCAACTTCCTCAGCCTCCTCAGTTGCTTCCATCAGGTCACAGAGGAGTTGTACTTGTCCAATTTGACAACTGCATGCTGCTAATTGGCAGCTGGACACTTCTATACTGCCAGCTCACTGGTGGGACACATGCACATCGTTTGGCAGGTGGGGTTTGTTCAGCACCAGAACCCCAGGGAGCAGGCAGCTCTGCTCACAGGCTCTAATTTCAGCAATTGTGTGTAGAAGGGAGTTCAAGCATATAAGTCACACAATGTGTAATGCAAAAAATGAACGATGACATAAGGCAACTCAATCAGATGTATCATGAACAGCTCATTCCAGGTCGCAGTCCTGAAGATCACTTTTAAAAACCTTGTTTTGATGTTTTAATGGCATTTGTTCACTGTTAAGTTTCACAACACGCTTTTTAACTTCCATATACATCTTGCGGTTACCTTAAAAAATCAGAACTCTGTGAGCAGAGCTTCCTGCTCCCCAGCATTCTGTTTGTGGTGCTGCCTGTGGTTCTGTTCCAAGGTACTGAACAAGCACCATCTGCCAATCAGCCCACAGTTGTCCCATCAGACAGTAAGCAGTGTAGGAGTGTCCAGCTGACAGTGGTCCAGCAGAGAGCAGGGGACTGCTGGCTGCACAGAGTTAGCAGTGGACAGCTGTCCTAGACCTAGTACAGATGGTTCCTTACTTGACCCTCCTCTACTATCAGTGGTTTGCCAGTCGCTTTGTTGTCAATTGACATAAGAGTTTGGGGGCCTGACATTAACTATGAAGACAGGATGATTGCCTCAGACTTTCCTGTGCCATTTTTTATGAACTTGCTGGCCCTTCACAGCAGCAGGCCCAAGTTCTTCTTCTGCATCCTACCAACATAATTGCAGAAACATTTATGTTATTCTTGTAATCTCTTGCTAGTTTGAGCTCCACGTGAGCTTTTACCTTCCTAATTGCACCTCTGCATAATGAAGTAGTATTTCTATATTCCCCTTTGGGAGTTTACACCCTTTTGCACTACTCTAGTGCTCCTTTTTTCATATGAGCTCTCTTAGTAGCTTGGTGTTCTTCCAACTGATTTGTTTTAATGCTTGCTCTTTTTCCTGCTTAGGGGTTAGACTGACCTTGTGCTTCAAGAATTCTATCCCTTCCAAGACAGACTCCTACTGGATCGCTCCTAACAGTAATTTGCTCTTCTGAAGTCCAGGTCTTTAATCTGCCATTTTCCTCCTCAAGCCCCTTGGCCTCTACACTCCTACAGTCTCTGCAACCAGCACTGTTAGTGACATTCCAGTCTTCAAGCATGTCTTCATTACCAACCATTCAGTCCAGAAGAGCCCTGTTCTCAGTTGGCCCATACACAGACTGCACTAGAAAGCTTGTCCTCGACACACTATGGAAGTCTCCCAGATTGCTTCTGCACCACTGTGTTACTCTCCCAGTAAGTATCAGGAGAGTGGAATTCCCTCTTGAGAACCTGAAGGCCTGAGGCTTCTTGGAGGTGAACGAAGAAGGCCACAGGAGCTCCAGCTGGTCAATGCCTCTGTCACAGTAGGAAAAGCCTCATGGGCTGACACAGGAGTGTCATGCCACTGCCATTTGATCACTGGCTTTCTTAGCAAGGCACAAGCACCAACAGTCTTAAGCCACTGAATAAATTCATGGTGTGCTATCATCTTGAAAATTGGGTCAACTTCTGCTCTTCCCATGCCTGAAATTAGATGGCAGAACTGAAAAGATAGAAAAAAAGGGCTACAGGGATAATTAAGGGCATGAAATGGACTCTGTACAATGAACAATGAAGTTGGCACTCTTAAGTCTGGAAAAGAGACTGATTAAGGAGGACATAGCAGAGGTCTACAAAATTCCTCATGGCATATTCCCTTGCTTTGCCAAAACAACAACTTGGGCATATCAAATAAAGCAAGTAAGAGCTAGACTTGAAAACAGATGAAAGAAGATGGTTCTTTACATAACAGGCATTCTTTTGACTGTTACTACACACATCATGACTTTACTGGGTTGTGGGAAAATGAAAACAAATGGCTTATGAGTATTAGGAGATAATATATACTCTTGCTTCAGCATATACTTATGATCTGACTTATGGTCATCAGAGGAAGCAAATTGTCTCATTAGTAATATCATCAATGAAATATAAATTGCTACAAAACAGAAACTAGAAAACATAATTAATCAGGTTTTTTTAATATAAAAACAAGTATTTATCCATAAAACACCAGATTAAGAATTGGGGCCATTTTTTCTAATAAAACACAAAACAGTGTTGCTACAGTACTCAAACAAAAATGAATCCCAGACTTGCACTTCCCATTCTAAGTAAAACACTGAGTGGAACAATAGAATTAAGTATACCAGACTGGGTTTGTGGTTATGGCTCTGGAACATCTAACACATAATAAGCACTTGTTGCACTCCAGAATTACCAAGCTTCACTAAAATAATGGTGATGCTTCCACATAGGACAGATTTCAGCTCAAAGATTAGTCTGTTGCCACCAAAACATTGTTCAGAAAACTGCCAGTATGTTAAAGAACAGAACAGAAGCATCTGTATAGAGATGTTCCTTACAGGAGGGATCTCAGAGTTATTGCTATGATACAATTATAAAACAAGAGTGATAGGAATTATTGTTGCTTTCATTGAATTGGGAAAAAAAAGAAAAAAAGAAAGAAAAGAAGAGGAAAAAAAAAAAAAGTGAAATAATGAATGAATCAACTTGTTCCATAACTGCAATCAGGATATTTCATTGACATTACTGTGTAAGTAATCGAAAATTCAAGCTTTTATGAAAACAAAACAGTAATCAAAATTGTACCTATTCCTGCATGAACCTTCCAGCAGTGCTGATAACCCCAATCACTTTGTCAAGACCTGACACATACAACACACATGACTTAAGCCCCCCACCACAGAACGAGCAGGTAGGAGTTGCAACTCCCTTTTCAGAACAGACTTGGTTTATGATACCACAGTACTGAAAAGGAAAGGCAAAGGAAACAAAACTAACCCAGCACTACTGAATTTTAAATTTAGTGTTTTAAACATATTTAAGAGCAGAAAGGGGGTCTGAATTTATTTCCAGCCATGGTTTCTGACCTGAGGTTCAGAGACATATCTGTTCTCCTCCTGGCCCGTAATTTTAAATCCAGTGTCTCTCCCACCAGTGGGAACTTGGACTGGGTAAAACACAGGTTCTCCTCTCCCCTCCCCACACCTGTCAAGCAGCTGAATGCCCCACACACACTGCCTCTTCTGAGACTGCAGGGACCATTTCCATAGCAGCACCATGAAAACCACTCCAAACTGCTTAGGAAGAGAGGTGAGGAGAACCACCAGCCTCAGACCCCGGCAAAGTTCCTCACCACCCTGGACATCCTCCCTGTGAAATCAGAGGAGGAAGGGACACCAATTGTGAAGACTGATTGTGAATTAAGGGCAGAGGCAGCAAGGCAAGACGTAGCCTGGAAACCTCCCTTCATGTCTGGTAAGAGCTGCTGTGGTTCAAATACATGTAATATGGTGGTCCCAGTGCCAAGATGTACAGGAAGCAGATCTGTAATGGCTGGCAAGCTCTCTGCCCGCCCTCCCTCCCCTCCCAGGTCATCCAAGAATATGTTGCCTGAGATTCTGTAGCAGATGTATTTCTGGCCACTCCCTGGGTCAAGAGGAAGCAGAGGTGGACACCTGCCATGAATTAAAAGTAGCACAAAGGGAACCTCATTTTCACTTCACAGATCAGCAGACACATGGTACCAAAGTCTCAACTGCGTTTTTCAGCATCTCAGGGCCACGCATGTGTTGGGGCTATTTTGTCAAAGCCGTATGATTTGCAGAGCTGAATGTCAGAGAGACAGAAATGAGATGAAACGTGACACTTCTGTATGATCTTAGCTAGCTTGAAATAACGAGAATCAGAAATTGCAATCTCTGCTTACATAAGGTATCACATATGCAAGATTACCCCCACCACTTCCAATCCCCAACCCGCTCACAAAGCCACTATAAAATGTATCACCACCACACATAGGCCCTAACCATGCACAGCAAGCATCTTTAGAGGACCACCTACAGCCAGTTGCCCAGCCATGCTCCTGAATATATTCAAGGAGGCAGACTCCACAACACCCCTGGGCAACCTGTGCCAGTGCCTGGTCACCCTCGCACTGAAAAAAAGTGTTTCTCGTGTTGAGAGGGAAGCTCCTATGTTTCAGGTTGTGCCCTTTGCCACTGGATCTGTCTCTGTGCACCGACAGAGAGAACCCAACACCCTCCTCTTTACTCCCTCCCTTTGGGTATTTATATATATTGATGAAATCCCCTCTCAATCTTATCTTCTCTCAGCCTTTCCTCATATTCCCTTCATACTTTTACTGGACCTTAGCTGGACACACTCCAATACATCCTTATCTGTTCTTAACTAAGAAGCCCAAAAATCAACACAGTTCTCCAGGTGTGGCCTCACCAGCATTCAGCAGAGGGGAAGGATCATATCCCTCAACTTGTTGGGAACATTCCTGCTAAGGCAGCCCAGGAGAGTCATTGCTTTCTTTGTAACGAGGCAACATTTCTATCTCTTGCTCAATTGCCCATCAGAACCCACAGGTCCTTTCTGCAAAGCTTCTTGCCAGCTGGGTAGTCCCAAGGGTGTTCTGGTACATTGGATTAAGGGGCATGCTCTTGTCTGCAACTAGAATTACCAGGGTTACTGAGGCACACACGTCACCCCAAAAGCAGAAAAAATTGACTAGACAGTTACCATACACAGAGTGCTGGGAAACTTTCTGTGCCACTACATTATTCTCCTTCCTAGACCATCTTCACAGTAATACATGGATTTTCTATAAGTCTTCCCATTCTGACCAGTGTGACAGAGTAACTTTTTCCTTGTGTGCCTGAAGGCTAGGAATGGATGGGATAAACAAATACAGGAAAAGTAACATGTGATATTACTTTATTTTCTGAATTAATCACAAATGGTCTATCACGTCTTAGGTTGCAACGTTCAGTCCTCTCTGTTCACAGACACCCTCCAATTTCATTCATAGCCTGTCCCATGCAAAATTCTAACTTTCCCTATTCTACCCAATAACCTACACTGGACATAGTCCTGAGAAGCCTCTTTGCTGAATAAGCCTGGCTCCTTTGATTCAGATCCTTTCAAGGATCCTTTCAGCAGACTAGAATACACAAGTACCAGCAACATTGGCAATGCTAAACTTTAAGAATAGAAGAAAGACTACTTAATTTTCCAGGCCTCATCTGTAGTCTATTACTTGCTTGTTTTAGATAGTCCAACCACCTGACAAGCAAACTGTGACATCAAACTCATTAGTGAGCAAGTGTTGGGAATTTACACAGTAATTTTCTCTCTGACTTGAAAAGGAAAAACACAAATTTAGGGTACCAAAGTCAGTATTTTAAGCCAAATTTCACCTCTACTGAAGCTTTCTTATTATTGTATTTCTTTCCCATTCAAGTTTGTTTTCTATTTGGGAAAGACTGATTTTTCATATTACATGGATGGCAAAGCGTGTATCATTTCCAAAAGCAAAGTCACTGGAATTAGAATGAAAAAAAATCATGCAATGGGCTGCACTGACTGTAGTCACTCTACTTCATTTCCTCAAACAAGAGACTGCATTGACTGAGAGAGACATTTCTCTGGCTCATGTCCATTGTAGAGCAAAGTCAGAAAGAGAGAAACAGAGAAAAAGAAATACACCATTCCCTGCCCTGAATACATTCCTGAAAACTGGGTAGAGACCTTGCAACAATGTTTGGGATGTCTTTGACAGCAACATCGGAATACAAAGTGTCTCTAACCATTTTCCACATCTTTTTTTGCCAAAAAGCGAATCCCTCTGCAACAGTGTGATACTACTTACAGAGAAGGATTTTGAAAAATCAAACCCTCATAAATCAGCACCTATCCATTAAAGCAGCACCATATCTCCACACAGCAGAACACATCCCATCTTTGTTGTTACACATCGTGTTCAACACAGGAGAGAAGCAGGGAGCCCTTTCCAATTCAGAACTCCAAGAAGCACAAGGTCCAGTCTCTACAGCCACAGAGGGAGCCTGGAAAACTAACCCTAATCCCATTAAAAAGTCTGGTGCCTTGATTCTTGTCAGGAGTGGACAGAGGGGAGCAGGGTTACTGTGGTGGTATGGCTGAGGGTGACAGCAATGGGGCAGGGGCAGATTTTATTCTCCTTTGCTGAATTTACAGAGCACATCTCTCAATCCAGCAAAACAGGCTTTGCATCTGTTAGTGAGTTTACAGGGAGTTTTATACACACCACTACTTTGGGCATGTTTGTTCTCATGCTAACCTGTCTATTTCCTGGGGAGAGGATGCAACTATGCTTTAGCTAAGGAAAAAAAAAAAACCTCAACCAAAAAACACAAACAAACAAACAAAAACCCCATAGAAACCAAAACAAAACAACAAAAAAAACCACTCACAACTCTACAGTTAGAATCCTATTAAAATAGGAAATACAAAGTTATTTACAGTAAAGCAAATTGGAGCCTGAGAAGCAGTCATGTGAGAAATAATACTGAAAATAATGGCTAGAACAACCAGGACTACGTGATCTAATTATAATTATAAATATTTAAAAATGAGAGAGCTTTGGATAACTCTGAGACCATGACATTATAACTACTGAAAACACTAATTTTTTAATGATGACTGCTGTATGCAAACAATCTAATTACAAACATCACCAAATGCTGCCTGTTAAAAAACAGGAGGAAACATTTCAAGAAGTTTAGAAAGAAGAAAAAATTACGATTTGGCAGTGTTATTATGTATATGGAATGATGAGGCCTCATTTTAGATGCTGGATCATATTTACTAATGTTCTGCTGTTTGAGTCAGATGTTAATTTGTTGCTGCATTAAATGACTAACAGATAAAACCCCCTTTTTTTAAATGCTCATACCAGCTTTAAAATTACAGTTTGATAATTTTTTTAATTAATCTTACAAAGATTAAACTTGAATCTATATTTGAAAGCTATGATGATCTAGAATTTAAAAGAGTTCTAGTAGTCAGAACCAGGAGAAAAGAAACTGGTACAGGTAACAAACATGGGAGGCTCTATCCATATCCTCATAGAGAAACAGGACCTTCTGATTAAAAAAAGTTGGTTTCACCACCATTCATCTGTACCTAAATGGAAGCAAAGAATAAGGATTCATAATTTTACAATATGACTAATTATTTTTAATTGTTACTCGTTTAACATGCTATTGATCAAGTTTAGTCAATGTTCCATCTCAGTAATTCAGAATTGATTATACTCCTGGTACATACAGAAGAAAACAAAAAACAAAAGTAAAAATCATTCAGTTAGATAAACCCAGAAGTTTTTTTTTTTTTGGTTGGTTTTTTGTTGTTTTGTGTTTTTTTTGAAGGGTGAAGTTTGAAAAGTGTGTAATTTATCTTTTTTCTGTCTGTGAAGGTCTGAAGTACTCAGTCTTACCCCAAGAGTAATCTGCTATAAACCAAAGTCAAATAGTAACCAGTCCCACTGCAGACAAATCTAACACTCAAGCAGGTTAGGAAAGAAAGTATAATATAAAATATAATAAAAAAAACCCTGAAGCTGAGACACTACAAAATATGGCTACTGCAACAGGTGGACTGTTTTGTAAGACTAGCAGCCTACTATAAAATCCTTTTCTGTAACAGAGCAAACTACAATGTGACAGTAGACTAACTCCATTAGAGTGAATTTAAGTACATGTAACCATGTAGACAGAATAAGCCAAACATCTGCCCATGTTTTTTTCTATACTTTGTTGATGTTGCTATCATCTGGACACATTATCCACATGTCCCCTGAAACCATGTATTGCAATTTCCATCAAATGGTATTACACCTGCTGAAGAGGAAAAAACTGATCGACTACAGCTTCTCCTGCTGTTGAGCTCAGTCACCAAGCTGTTCATGAATCCTGCAGATGTTTTGGTAAACTGGGCCAAATAATTTTTCAACCTAATTTAAAATAAAAATAAAAATTACTCTTTCTCAGTTACACTATGCCTTACTGGTGTGTGTTTCAAAACTTCAGCTGACATCAGCATGAGATGAATGACTAAGATTATAGTGGACATTAATTTTGTAATATATGAAAATATTTCTAATACAAAGGTGTCCTGAAGCAATAAGGACAAGCAATTTTTCCAAATTTACTTCCAAGATTATTTGATGGTTAGATCAAATAGCATGTATCTAAAACAAATAAATAAACCTAATCTGTCATCCAGAGGGGAAAAAAACCAACAAAACAAACAAACCACACAGCCAGAAAATACAATGTTTCAATGTTGACTGTCTCGAATATGCATCCTATTTCTCCCCCTAAAAAAACAAACGGCTGATTAGTATAATAAAGCATTCCATGAACATTAAGAAAATCAGTCTAGAGGAAGCTTAGAGAAAAACTTTCACAAGCAGGTTCTCCAAAGGCTTGGAGAATGTGCCTACATCTGAATAGGATTTCCGCTGATTTTATGGACAGCATTTCTTTTTTATAAGAGCCAGTATTAATTAAACTTAGGTTCAGTTTGTTACCTATCATAAAAATGTAAATATAGGACCAGGATGTCCTTGCAGGACAAAAGGTTTAACCATAAAGCCTTTCAGAGTTTGTCCAAACATATCCTCAGCCTATCTGGAGGTAACAGCCAACCAGGCATTTTTTTTTACAGCTCTATCTTGCAGCCATGTCATAGCCATCTTTATTGTACAATTGTACAACAGAAAAAAAGTATTTACAGAAACCAGACTCTGCACATCTACCTCCAAATTTATCAAAGCTCATTTCCATTTTGATGCAGTATAACACCAATACCCAAGAACTAAATGTAAGAACAGGAAATAGTTGAAAGTACTGGTGCCAGACTTTCCAAATTGAAGCCATGGAGAAGCCCCATGATTTCTGAACACACTACAGAAAGAAACGCAATAAAGGCATACTCAGATTCAAATAATGTCACAGGATCTTTTAAGTTTTTAAACATTGACTGGTAGCAGCTCAGTAACTAATAGTGGGATTCAATATATCAAACATAATAAAAAATAAATACGTTATTTTAAAATCAAATGTTAATTGAAAAAATATTTCAAATCAGAAATATTAAAAAAAAATTAATCTGAATGGATACACAAACAATATATACATATCCACTCAGGTGAATGCAGATGCTATTTGTGTGTCTATTTTTATTTCAGGAGCAAATGAGACTTCACTTATCTCTAGGAGCGTATTTACTAGAGCCACGTGTGTGACTTGTAGACTTTCAATAACTAAAAGAAAAACTTAGAATTTCATTAGAAAGCAATGTCTCCTTTCAGATGAGCTCACACAATTTCCTAGTGAAAAACATACCATATGGTTGACTACATATCAGATAAGAGAATGACACCCCTAAGTTAGGACAGCCTTGGAGAACTAAGCAAGCCTTGTCCACAACAGAGAGGATGGCAGGAAGGAACACTGAGCAAAAGAGGGAAGAAAGTGGTGCAGCACTGTCTGAATTATTGCCACACTTGGTTATTCCTAATGCAAGAAGCTTTATTTCTGCTAAAAAAACCCCAGCCCAAGCAATATTAATATCAAATAAACCATTATTTTTCTGAACGCTGCATAAGCCACAGAAGGTAATTCTGAGAGCCAGAAGGCCCAGTGGAAGTAAGGCCACCATGCAGTCTGCAGATGCCCTCTCAGCTGCCTGGGACTCACTCAATGGTCTGATTAACCATGGAAGTACAAGAACTCTTAACCTCACTATGATTTTTGACACCTGCCTTAAGGTTTGGCTCATGCTTCCACAGTATATTGGACACATACCCTTTATTTGACCTGCTGCCGTTTGTTATGGATTATGGTAACAACTCACTGTTTCCTTGTCGGTCCTGTAATTTGAACCAAACCATGGCTTCATATGCTCATACTCCTTGAGAGTAAACGCAAAAATTCATGCAGCATCTCTTCACCATGCTGTTCTGGTATCCTTAATATGATTTTACTGAACCGTAACTTAACAGACACTGTGATGGACATTGTCAGTCAGCACTCCAAGTACTGGATCTTGCCTGCCAGGTAATCTCACCTGGCTCCCAGAAATGCTGGCTTCTTAGGCAGGCCAACTGTTGTTCAGCTGATCAAGTTGCTTCTGGATTTGTACTTTCTAGAATACTGCAGAAGTGCAAACTCAACTCAGGGATGTCAAGATGTTTTTAGCTCAGATGCTGCACTGTAGAAACAAACTCACTGTCCTGGTTGCTGAACATTCAGGAACAGACATAGCCTGGAGTTGCACTGCAAGCTGACCACTGCTGTCCTCTCCTGTTGCCACTACTTGCAAGTGACGGATGTCTGCTTTGTAACATAGTTGTCCACATATGGTAACAATGGCTTACAGTCCAAAGTATGCAGAATTTTGTTACTAATTAAACCAGTAAGCATCTTATCCCATGAAGCACTACCACTTGCGTCTCAAGGCCTGCACTCACAGGAAAATGGATGACACAGAAGCCACTGCCAAAGTTATTCCCCCTATTTTTCTCAATCATATCACCATGGACCGTTCACAAGGCTGTGATACCTTGTGTCTTTCCAGATGGCAACACTATAAATATAAATTCATATACTTAGTACACTATTGGTGTTTCCACATATTAATTAATACAAGTGACATTTTCTGCAAAGAGAAATTCAAGCCTGCAGTGCCTGCGCTCTGAAGCAATCCTTCTGTGTTTATATGCAAGTCATCACTGACACATGAAAATAGTGACAAATTTCAAAGAAAACCTTCCATGATGGGCTAAAGAATACAGTCAAAAGATAGATTTTTCCAGGTATTATCACAAGAGCTTATCCATGAAAGGAAATCCTGTAACTTTCAACAAATGCTTTCAGGTAATCCTCTAAATAGTATATTGCCACAGTCCAGAAAAAAAGTTGAACTTTTCTGCAGTCTGTTGATCCAGTTCATTTCAGTAGAACTTACTACTGAGATGCATACAACACCAGAAAGATGCTTTGGGTCTCATTCAACATCTGGTAGATCTGTAACTCTTCCTAATTTTATCCTTGTTCAAGACTGTATATATATATATATCCACTGCTCTTTTAAAATAAAAACAGCCTTATTTTTCCATCAGAAGAATAAATATCCGAGCTACTCGTACAACTGAAACATATACCCCTCTTCAAAAATTGTACACTGTTTCCCTCTTCACTTTCCCCCCTGAAATTGTGCCTTAGCTTTATGTCTCCAGCACAGAGCTAGCTACAAAGGCACTGAAGTCCTGGGCTACTTGGTAAACTGAAAAAGAAAAGTTTGGCTTCTCAGAACAAATGAATGCACATCTGACATACAGCAAGTCCTCAGTGTACCAAAGTTTTTTATGATATGTGCCAGCCAGCTCCTAAAATATTAGAAACAATTTATGATGTGCTACATAGGCTCATTATGTTAATTTAATACTAATCTAAAGACTTTAAAGTACTATTAAACACAGTGAAAATAACCCAGATGGTCAAAGTAAAAGGTACCGTAAAAATAAAATTGTTAGGAATATTGTGTAAAGCATCATTCTTCAAAGACAGGCAATTTGTGCAATGAACACTGGGAGATTATATGATGTGTGTTCTAGATAAAGTTCTTATTTAAATGCAGAACTAATTTTGATATGGCTAATTTTGATATCACTGTTTATGTAATTCTGCACTGTATATATACAGGTATACATGGGCTTTGAAACAGCTGCAGAAACTTACTTAAGAGGAGATGGCACTTGAAAAACCCACTTAAACTACACTAAAAAAGAAAAAAAAATGGTGGTAAACATTTATTAGAAATAAAGTACACAAGGTACCTAGAGCAAAGACAGAGCTAGCTGAAAAACTAAGAAAGTAGTATTTGTTTCATCTATGAAACAAAATTAGAGTAATGGTCTTAAAAAACCTAAAAAACATGGACTGCTAACATGTCAGTGAACACAGCTATTTGTGGTAATGGGACACTGGAAGTACATCCTCCAAAATGGATGTGAGAAATATCTAAAGCTTGAGTCCAAAGACAAAAATTAATGAGAAATCTATATACTCCATTATATTATTGCTGAAGAAAATTGCCCCCTTGTCTTACAACAAGTTTTCGATATTTCATATTTTGGTAGTGAATACAGAGTCTCTCTTACAGAAACTCTATTTCTGATGAAAATTACAAAGCATTGCTGCACCAGAGCATATAGCCCTAAAGTGAGCTAAGTCAGAAAAAAATTGTGAAGGATATATGATTAATGCAGGGGTTACTCAATACTCATATGTATTATTAATCTCGTATGAGAATGATTAAAATAAAACTGCTCTAAATTCTTTACTATACATTTTTTCAGTTAATAGTTGGGGAAAGCAAGCTATACATCTAATCTTAGAACACCACATCATTTACTAGGAATGACTTCTTAGACATCAGTGCTTGGTAAAAATTAACCAAAAGTTTTTCAGAGTTTGAATCTTTATGAATGTCAAGTACCTGCCTTTGCAGTGCAATGCCAAACATTAAGACTGTTTAGAAGGGAACAAATATGATTAGAATGCTATAGAACAATATGTGAATATATAGGATTGGTTGCCTCTTTTAATCACATGATTCTGACAGAATGATTTTGAACACAATTTACATAGATAAAGCTGATGAATGTTCACCTCATTCATAGGAAATGTTGTTATGTGGTTTAGTTAATGCCAATGTGGTGTTTAGTTTACTATTATCCGATGCTAATTAGAGCGGCCACACAAATCAGTTTCAGCAAAAGCACAACAAAAATCTATCAATTCTGCAAGTTCAGGTAAGTCTCTTCCACAACTACAAGGGTACCACACACCCACCCAACACAAACTTAGCTCTCCTAAGTCAGCTAAGTTTCACTAATTTCAGTAGATATTGAATATCTCATTTTAAACCATCTGAGAGCTTGTTCTGGCTTTTACTGTATATCATTGATTTTATCAGGAAATAAAAAATACTAGAGATAAATCACTAAGAATATTTCCTCTTACTCAGGAGCCCAAAACTTTACTCCCTAATGCCACTGAATTTCATATGAGCACTGAGGATTCTCTGTCCAGCTAATGGCAGGGACTGGGCTGACAGCAGCTTTCCTAAAGGACTCGGGAATAAGTCTTGACCTAGGTGACTGAATATATTAGGTGTGAAATTATTTTAAGAGTCATAGCCTTATATAGGAGTACATACATAGGAGTACAGGGCTTTGCACAGATAATGGCTTTGGATGTCATGGACAGACAGACAATGAAAAATAACTGAGCCAGTGTGCAGAGTGATCTGGAAAAAAGGAACACAGTCCAAGTACAAAGATGATAACTTACTCCTCACAGAAAGCCAGCACCGAGCCCCTTCTTCCCTTAACTCTCAATCTGAAATTTGGCTATTAAATTTTTTGCACATCCAAAGCCAGTTGGGAGAGTCAGCTATGGAGCCAAAAGAAATCTAATCAGAAATCAGGAAACGACAGATGCATTAACACTGCAAACTTGAAAGAAAAAGAAAGAAAGAAAGAAGAAAAAAACGCTGAAGTGTTTGTAGGGGTGTTGTTGTTTTTTATTTAAAATCTCTGCTAACATCCTTCATTTTAACTCTGTCTTCTTTTATTGATAATTAAACATCTCTTGTAGGAGAAGAATTTTTGAGGTTTTTTAAGTTACAGGTTTCTAGCAACAGAGTGACTTTTCTATTCCTTGAAGGCCAGCTTGGGAAAACTAACTGCTTTGATAGCCTGAAAGATAAAAAGCATTAGAAGGCTCACTCTAGACTGCACCCAACGATATAACATTGACCTTATGAAGATAAGCCATTAAAATAACAGCAAAAAACTACAAGTGTGTAATATCACATCTTCACTTTTATGTTTAGTCAACACCACTCCTCTGATATTATTGATGAATATTTAATCTTAGTCCTCCATGCGAGAGAATTTATTTGAGGTTTTGGAATGTTCCTTTTGCACCTTCATAAACTCTGTCACTTAAGAAAAGTTGAAAATACTGAAAACAACAGGAAAGCAAACTCAGTACTGGAGCAAGATAAATCAAAATAGAACTCCCTGTTACTGTTGAGATAAAGTTACCAATAAGTTAACTCAAAAACAAAGGAGTGAAAACTCAAGAGACAGAGGCTACCTCAACCATGTTAGACTTTGTGTTTACCACCAATTCCCATTGTGTAGTGGTTACACAGAATAGAAATGAGCAACTTCACAATCAAGGCTATAATGAAGATGCTGTTACTTCCTCTACAGTCTGCTGGGCCATCCTGCAGGCTGCACAAGCAGGCTACATTTTTCCTGCCAGGGCAGCCAACATCATCTTCAAGACCTGCTGATGCAGGTCTAACAAGGAACAGGTAGATGTTTCAGCTGAAATAGCCCCATGCATGTGCCAAAATGAGAGCCTGTATTTAACTTGAAAGCAAAGGCATTTAATCTCAGTTTCCAAATGAACTCTTTGCTACCACTGCAGATGTAGATATCCTTCCAAAAACTTGTACAGCCCTAAGAGAACAGTAATGATCACTATTAATTTGTAACATGACCAACATATCTTAACACATGGTGCACCCACATGCAATAATAGTATTGAGAAGAACACTACTTTTCCTTTAAACAAAAATTACCAGTCCTCATCACTAGCAGGGAAACTGAGGCCACAAGTAGAAACAAAAACAACATGATGACATCTGCCCAAGTGCCTACTAATCACAAAACAGTTTAACATTATTAACACAACAGTTCAAATAGATTCTATTTCTCTACCTATAGTTTTAGCAGAAACTACTTACGAATGCTTATTGAAATCTCAAAAAGCTTTTACAGCTTTTCCAGCACAGCAGGAGTAGGTGTCCCAACTCAGCTTCTCTGACAACTTCTAAAGCTGTGAAAGGTATTTGTCTTCAGCATGCTTCAGTCCATTGATATTTTTTTCAGAACTGGTCTAAATACAAATTACACACATCTGTGGTGACTCTCAGGTAATATACTAAATGTATAGGCATTTTGCTTACAGGCTTCCGAGTTCCCATTTGCTCCACCACATTGCCACATTATCTAGGAAATATCAATCTAAATAACTTGGCCATAAATGCTGTCAACAGAAAACACCAGACATAGACTGTATTAAGGACAGTCTTACTTTACTGTCATATAGCTATGTTTCCAACCACTTTTTCTTGCAGATTCTCAAACCTCTACAGTTCTGTAGCACTCAAGATTGACAGAGAGAATCACAATTCTGCAGCCACATGTGTTCACAGCTGGGAGGATGAAATTCCTGCCTTAATAGCCAGATTAGCTTTTTCAAAAGCCAGTTAATGGAATGATAATTCTGGGAATGCCACACAAATGTCTTGAAGTCTGTCTGAAACTACTTTTTACAGCATGAACCCCATGCTAGGAGTTTTCTGAAAAGATACGGATTTCAAGAAGAAATCCTTTAAATGTCTCATTAAAGTAATCCCAAGTATTTCCTATAGCATCAATCTCTACTAATATATATAAATCAAGAAAATTCTCAAAAAAACAAAAAAAAAAAACCCAATAAACTCTTTCATATACCAGATTTAAAGAGACAGTAGCTTCCATCACACATATTCTTTGCCATCTGAACAGAATGCCCAGTGTTAGCATTTTCAGTCCAGTGCATGCTGTTTGATCAGAGTTTACCATTTTTTCTTACCTCTGTCTCTCGGCATAAAGTTACTTTATAGTAACTGATATAAGTCTGATATATTTAAAATACAGATATATGTGCAGTTTGTATGCTTATGTATTTGTACGTGTAGATACACACAATGTATCACCTGTTAGCATCACAGACCCATTGTATGGGAGGCTACTTAAGACACAATGAGTGTTTCTAGTTCACGGAGGTATCCTGCTAAAAAAAAAAGTGTGTTACGACCTTCTACTTTAGCTGGTTATTTGGGTGAATTTTTACTAATGACAGAAAGCTGTTTTACTGTATCTTTCTCTCAGTCCCTTAAGGATTAAGCAACTCGAGGATTGAATAAATTTTACCTTTTGCTTACTTTATTTTAATGCAGAAATGCCTAGGTGACTGAACATCATTAGCTAGTACACAAACAACTATTACCAGTATAATAAAATCACTGAAGTAATTCCAACTTTGCCTTGAACTTTGAAAAATCAAGATGTACACATATGGTTGGATTAGTTCAGCTACTCAGAAATCAGTGGAGTAACACCAAATATAGATTTGGCCCATTATCTACCTGCACAGCGCAAATGAATAATGCAAATACATATGCAAAGGACCATGAAGTATCTCAGCTCAGCAGTGCATTTAAAATGTATCACTAACTTTCAGCTTCTTGAAATATTTATCAACCACAGGAGGTTCCAACGAGAGCACACGCTATCAGGGGCTCCACTGAATTTTTATTTCTACACCTGACTCAGAAGACTTTAGAGAAGGAGACTGGAATTAAATGCTAAAACAACTTCAGGCACTGCTCTGCTACCACAGGCTTCAAAAGTAGCTCTGTAACTGTTTCTGAGTCACTTCAATGTTCTTCCCACAGCCAAGACTAACTGGGATCTTTATGCAGCACATCCTACAGGAGAGTAGAGGAAGGAAACAAGTTCCTGGTGACTTGCCTTCAGAAGCCACTAGATTTAAATTTTATGCAATTAGAAAGCCACTGGAAGAACCCACAGTAATGAGCATGCTTCCAGACACCACAATCAAGTCTGAAGTACCATATAAAAAGTTAAGCAGTCTTATTAAAATCAGTCCAGTGGCAAAAACAAGTTTAAAAGACTAGTTGAAACAACTAGGAACAAGCCTGGATTAATTATGCAAAGCATTTAAATTCCTGAGCATCAGTTAAACATTGATTTAGCTCTACTAAACTTTTTTTTAAAATAAAATTCCTGATCTTGAAGTAATTAGTTTTATTCATCTATTGAAGACTGGGAAGATCTGAAGGAATTTTTTTTCCATGCTAAATACTCTGTCATACAATTGTGGTAGGGGAAAAAACAAGAAAGAAGCCCTTAAATTTAAGATTGAGCAGTTAAAATGGTTTGATACAAAAAAATTGTCTGCAATTTTAACTAACAAAAGTTAGCAGTTATTGTTATACCAGAAGAAAATTCCCTTAAAGTCATATGTTTTATTCATTTTGGACTTCGGGAGGGTACATGCTTCCTAATTCAATCTGACAAATGGAATTGCCTAGTAAATAGTATTGCTCCACAATAACATCTTCCCACATCTGGTCAAGAAAAATATGTAAAACCAGTCTGCCCTTAAAACATGATTATTTTTTTCACAGGAAGTACTAGACACAGGGGAAGAGTTTGTTAGTTTTTACATTTTAAATATTTCACTTGACTTCAGCCAGAAGATCCTACTGTAGGTAAATAAACTGTTACTTTAACAAGTACACAGATGTGTCTCTGAAAAAGCTGTTGGGACTTTTCCACATAACTGACTTGCACATGAAAGCCATTTTTTTTAATCCCTTAAGCAGTCAGTCACATTTCCCTGGGAGTTAGGCAGCACCAGATGAAACTAGATCAGAGCCCTGCATTATCATCACTAATTCTGTAGTGAAATTCAAATTAGCTGACCCATCGACACAAAAAAATTTACCTGAAAATCTTATTGAAGACTTAAAGGTTAAGCATAAGAGATTCAAATCCCATTCTCACCTATTTAAGGCTATAATCTGAAAAACAGGATCACTACAGTGGTATTGATTGAGAACATTTTCTAGGGAAAATGTACAAAGCAACAGGTCCATAAGTTCAAAGTATGCCCTCCAAAAATAAATTTTTGCACAAGAAAGCCTGTTAAATTATTTTATCTCTGTGGAATTACTGATTTTCTTAAATCACTGCTTCAGACCAGTCGAAAGAAGAAACTACAGTCAAATAAAGTGCTGCTGAATAAGGACATGAAGCATTCTGGGGAAACGAGACACTTCTACTGAAGAGCAGCGTTTACTTTCTTGCCTTTAATGGACTCTGAAGTACTAATTTCTCTCTTTTTTAAAAAAAAACCAAACCATAGATCTTGGCTCACAAAAAGAAAACTACCCGACCAATACCCCACCAGCCTCAAGCCAGAGAGCATTTCACGTGGCCTTTAATAATTAGCAATTATGATACCTGTATGTCCTTCCGCATCCAGATTTAAAGCATTTCAAGCTCCAGATTTTTTTTCTAAGCCGTTCCGAAGTGAAGTTTACAACAAGTTATGCACCCGTTCAGTAAACCTCTCATTTTGTCTCACACAAACAAACCACAAAGCAGTCCCAAAGAAGTGCTCCATCTTTAACTCTTTACCTTTGTCGCTCACTTGTAAATTAATCTCCTTAATCACTTCGGCATTCGCTCTTGGAAGTCTCCTCAAAGCTGAGCTCCGTTTCCCTCCTCTCTGGAGCAGCAGCTCAAGCAGGTAATTTTTATTATTATTTAATTTATTTTTTTTTTTTAAATCTTGTTTTCCTCCTTTACCACTTAAAAAAAGAAAGTTGAAGAAATAACTCCCCTCGGAACGCCGCCGGCATTTCCCAGCGCTCGGGAAGCCGCCAGCAGCGGCGGTAACACCGGCACCAACCCGCCTCTTCACCCGCTCTTCCCCTCCTCTATGCCTTCCCCCGGTTCTACCGGGCCGGGCCACGGGCAGCTGCCGCCGGCCCAGCGGGGCAGAGAGAACAGGAACCGAGGGGGGGGGAGGGGGGCTGGAAGGAGGGGGATAGAGAAGAGGGAGGGGGGGATGGGGGTGTTGAATGGTGTGTGCGGGGTGGGGGGATGGGGGCGCGGCGCGCGCCGCCGGGGCACAAAGGTCTCCATGGCAACGGCGGGCCGAGCCCCCACCCCCTCCCCTCACTCCCCCCCCGTCGCCCTCATTCCTGCGACACTTCATCGCCGCCCGCCCCGCCCAACGCCGGCCCCCCACGGCCCCTCTGCCGTGACTGTGCCCAGACCCCCCCCCACACACACACACCCCAAAAAAACCCCAAACCCGCGATGGGCACTGAAACCTCCCCTCCGGCCCAGACGGGCCCGGGAGGTGCCTGCAGCCCGAGCGGCACCAGCCGAGAGCTGGGCAGATGCTGCTGCCCCTGCCCGCGGCCCTGGCATAAATTTTCAGCATTTTGGTGGTGTTGGGCTTTTTTTTGGTTTTTTTTTTCCTTGGTGTTTCTTTGTTTTTTAGTTTTGTTGTGTGTTGGGTTTTTTTTCTCTTTTCCAAAGTGCAGATCGATCATCTTCATGCATATGCATATTTATTTAGGTTTTCTAGCTAAGAGTCGGTAAACTGCTACAGAATCTGAGCACAGCTTAACTTCACGCTGAATTAATTAAACCCCGCATTCTTTAGCTTATCCCTCTCTTGTAATACAAAGCACTGTATATTGGGGCATCATTTTTTTCATTTTTCTTTCGAAGTTCAGCTCTGCATACTGTAATCTGATTCTGTAGTGAGAGAACACGGGGAAAATGGTTTAAAACTTGAAGGGCAGATATTTAAGTTAGACATTGGTAAGAAATTCTTTCCTCTGAGGGTGGTAAGACACTGGCTCAGGTTGCCCAGGGAAGTTGTGGCTGCCCCCTCCCTGGAAGTGTTCAAGGCCAGGCTGGATGGGGCTTTGAGCAACCTGGTCTGGTGGGATGCCCATGTAGGGGTGTTAGAACTAGATCATCTTTAAGGTCCCTTCCAACCCCAGCCATTCTATGATTCTATGAATCTATGAACTTCTTTCTTAAGTTAAAAAAAATTTAAAATCTAAAAGATAAAACAAAGTTACACTCAGTTTTTTCCAAGTGTGTATAACAAAATCTAGCAAGGTTAAAAGCTGGAGGCTAAATGCCTGGCATTGGCATGGATACTTTGAAGCTCCAGCACATCTTAAAAGCGACAGCTTTATGTACAGGATTACTCCTGCTGAATTCATATACCCTTAAATCTCAGGGGTCTGGGACCAAGCATGGAGAAGCCAAAGGTGGAAATGACGCTCAAGCAATATTAATGAAAATTCCTACAACCCCATACAAGACCCCTGTAGATGTAATTATGTTTGTAAAACATGACTATCGTTTTTTGGTGCAGTGCAAAGGGTTAAGTAATTCCATTATTCTGCTGAAGTCAAAAAGACTGAACTGGCTTCTGAGGATTTCTTGTCTTTTTAAGTCTGCACATTTCAGTTGGTCAACACCTGTGCAATCTCAGCCCTGGAGGAAAACAACTGTTTGATTATTTTGAATACAAAAATCCTGTCAGGAAAAATAACCTTTCCTTTCACATAAATATGAGCTTCATATCCAAATATTTCATGTGAATGAACTATTAGCTTAAACTCCAAAACAACCCCTTCCCTTCCTGATGTTTTTAATGAAACTAAATGTGATTATTACAGCCACTTTACGTTTTGAAAAAGGCCACAGCACACAGCCTTCATTATTTTCTGCCAATGTTTATGTTGAAGGCTGAAGGATTGGACCAGAGGCTTTTGCTGTAGCATTTTCTTTAAATTTCCTAATTCAACCCAGATCTTAAAGAAACAGTTTATTCCTACTTAAAAAGAGCCACCTCGCTCTCCTAACCAAAATGATCACATATGCAAGATCCACAATGATTAGTAATCACCATTAATATTTAGAGTCATCAAATTTCAGTGGTCTTCTCTCAAAATGTCATAGCAAAGCTGAGGTCAGTTTTGCTTGATTTGACAGGACATAATATATATGCCAAGGAAGGGAGAGCAACATTTCAGGGTCTGAAGAGAAAAATACACTGACTTGGCTTGTCCCAACCTTCCTTGGGTTTATTGGCATTCCCAGGGACAGATTTAAGTACAGGGGTTGCCCCCAGCTGCCCCCTAAAGGGGAACAGAGGGGAAAAAACAGAAAGCAGGTAAACAGTTTCAGAGCTTTAACATGAGACACCTCTTGTGAACACCTGCTGAGGCCAAGGCAATAATCATAATTAAAAAGAAAGGACACAATCAGCTGCTTCTGCCACAAACTGTTGGAAGGGTAAAACCCAACAGTTAACTGTATTTCTAAAATTTCAAGAAGGTAAAACGTTGCTGGGGGCAATGGATGACACATTACATTGTGAAGCCCTTTATTATTATTTTAGCCCCTGAATGGCTAACCTACTAGCTTCCTGTAACTCTGCCAAGCTGTAAGTGTCATTTAAAGAGAGCAATGAAACAATTTCTTGTTGTTCTCCATCGCTGCCTAGGATGCAGAAGACTGTTTATGATAAATTAAAGGTCACAAATAAATGGAAATTTAATGAAAGAAAATCTGCTTCACATGGAATAATATCTCCAAGGGGTAATTAATTACACAGCAGTCCAAGCACGTTCTCTTTCACTGAAATGATGTGAATGGCCATCCTGTTTCATTTCAGTGTGCTAATATGCCTGCCCATTTCTGGAAAGCACTTTTGAAAAAATAAGTAAACAGGTACTATGAAGTCATTGGACCTATTCCAGCAATGCATAACACACACACACTTTTGCAATATATTTAATAGAGAAATTTAACCTAACAACAAAATTCAAAGGGATTTCACTCTCGTTGCCAAGATCAATGATTGGTATTAAAATGGATTGCCACATACTCATGAAAGAGTTGTTCTATAATTTGACATTTGTACAGATTGCTATCCTTATATAAAGGGATCCAGCCTCATAAAACTGATTGATGAAAGTGGAAAAAAACCTGTATTCATTCCAAGCTTATATGCCCTTCCTGTTGTTAAAATACATACTTTTTCTTAATCACAACAATTCCTAAACACTTAAAATTGATTAAATCAGTAAATGCTTATTGATGGTTCACTTATTGTATGCGGAAGCTATGCAAACTTTTAGAGTTTGGACGGGGAGAAACAGAAGAAAATCCAATAATGTATTGTAAGCTTTCCACAAACTCAAGGAAAACAGCTTTTAAATTTGTATACCAAGAGGAGGTCAGGGGCAGGATTTTTGTAGGGCTTTTGTAGTACGTGAATGGTTTCTCTGATGCCCAGTTTCAAAGTTTTTATGCTAACATCCACAACCTCACTTTAATCTAGAAAAATGCACATTCTCATCTCTCCATCCTTTTCACACTGGTTCTTCAAGAATGGTTCACAGAGTGGTTTCAGTTGGAAATGACCTTAAAGATGATCCAGTTCCAGCCCCTCTGCCACGAGCAGGGACACCTCTCACCAGACCAGGTTGCTCCAAGCCCCATCCAGCCTGGCCTTGAACACTTCCAGGGAGGGGGCAGCCACAACTTCCTTGGGCAACCTGTTTCAGTATCTCAACACCCTCACAGTGAAGAATTTCTTTCAGATACCTAATTTTAATCTACCTTCTCTCATCTTTAAACCAATACCCCTTGTCCTATCACTACATGCCCTTGAATCATTTAAAATATCTCCAAACTCCAAGAGTGTAGTGACTAGGTGGACTCTTTATAACTTGTATTTAAACCATCAATACTCATATCTATGCTTTCCAGAAGAGATAAATCTATAAACATCTCAAGGGAGATGAACTAAGGCCAGAGTCAAGGCTTAGTTTGTGCTCTCCATAATGTGTCTAGTGAGCCAACAGGATGCATCCACAGGATAAACTGCTGTACAATGTAGATACAAGATTGTTTCACTTTAAGTCACACAAATATTTACTGCATTGCTTTGCAGTTCCTATACTGGGCTGTGTTTTGTGTTTTGTGGTTTTTTTTTCTAGGGCACATTCAGCTTCAAAATGGAGCATAAGCAGACAAGAGATTTCTCCAGTATCATTCCCTTTTCTCTACTAACATCTTCTGGTCGAAGATGTTACCATGAAACTGACATTGAAGTTACCATGAAACAGAACTGCAAGTACTGCAAAACCCCAGGTGTTTTGGTTTTTTTAGAGGCTCAGGCTTGTGTCACGGTCTCTTCCTGTGTTTTATTCCTGTTTCTCTTAATTTGGCAGTCCCGTGGTGAAGACTACTCTAAGAACAAGTATGGGTTTTCTGTGTTACTATGCACGGTCGCTCTGCAGATCCCTACAATTTATCTTCCATGACAAACTCAGCTTATTCAAATAGTGTAAACAAGGAATGTTGCTGTTGCATAATAAATTAAGAAAGCCTTTCTTAGGGTCTGATTAAATAGTAGTATATAGCACTTCTTTTCACCAACTTTTACTCTTTATGTTCTGCAACAATAATGACTAGCAGAATTGTTCCAAAAAATATTAGAGGCCACAGAGTCTTTGAGACTTGCTGTGTTTCACTCTCTGTAGAACAACCAGTTCATTAAAAAAGAAGAGAAAATGACTAAGCACTAGAAGATTTGCTAACCCACTACCATTTTGTATCAACTCTGTGAGTATTCTTGAAAGTTATTCAACACCCAGTTAGAATTTTGTTACTTACGCGTCAGACAGTAGAAAACCAAAACTATTTCAGCAGGATTGGGCACTCCCATGACTTTTCGGAAACGGGAAGTAAAGCTCAATCTGATTCCAGTAGTAATATATTTAGGTCAACTAGACTTACCACAGAGAGCTAATGATTACGGAAGTACCGTACTTAAATCTCAAGTAATTAGGTTAGTGGCAACTTCTCTGAGTTACAAGGAGCTTTTCAGGACCTGTTGGTCAGAAAATTTTTGCAAACAAAGATTTGCATTTTTAAAAGTTCACTGCAAGTTCTGTACCAGATTTCTAGTAGAAACAGAGGGTAACTGAATGTATGGCATGCTTTCTCTTTAAGAAATGATGTTATTCTTCACAATAATCAAATCTGTAAGTGTGATCTGTATCTAAAATACAGGTCATTTCTGAACAAAGAAAAATTATTTTGCCTTTGGTCAAAGTTTACATTTGCCCACCCACAGCTTTTCTCCATCAGCTACCTTCCTACTATAGAGCCTATGCTTGTAGTACTCTAGAATTCTTTTCTATTTCTTTTTTGTGCTGATGTTTTTAGAAGCAGTATGATTTTGCTTTAAGATGGGTATTTGCTATGACACGGGTATAGCAATGTGTTCATATGTAATCAGAAAACACTTCCCATACTACATTCAGCCAGCTTCATTTTCAGAACTGGTCATCTGGAGGCAGTATATTTTATCATTCTCAGACTGACAAACAGTCCTTTTTTATAGGGTTCATAAAATACCTCTCATCCTGATGGAAATGACCAGGAATCCCTTAAAGGAGGGACATACATAGTAGAAATGGCAAGCACCTGCCATACTGAAACTTGCCAGCATGTGACAATGACAGAGCTGTGGGTAGACTGGTAAATGCACAGATGGTAGAATCATTTCATATCACACATACAATTTGAGCTTTGTTCTTGGTAATTGAATAGGCTGCCACCTGATTTCTGACTGTCCATGATTTTTAGATTGTACGGAATAGTCATTTCTGCTGCTGCCTGTATTTATAAGTATTAATAGAAAGTAAATGGGATTATAGTTTGTCCCCCATCCTTGGAGGTTTGTATCTTCTATTTTCCTTTTCTATCTGAAATCAGAATTACTCTTTTGTAACTCCTGCTTTCCTTTGTCTCTGTCTAAGAGGGATCATTCATGCACCCAGCTTCTCATCATCCTATAAATGCAAACAAATAGAAATACATCCATCTTGGAGAGGCAGGGTGAGAAAAAAAAACAATCCCAAAATAAAACAAAAACAAAAAAAATCCACATCAAAAGTAAAAGGAAAAAAAACCAAACCACACATATACGCTGTTCCCCACAGTGTAATCTGCAATTTTTTTCCTGTTGATTTACTCACAATCAGAACAACATGAAAAACTGACTTAATCTCAAAGACCAATACCATCTCATAAGCAAAGTTCAATGGCCAATACTGCATACTGTTCAGCACACCATACTACTTAAAATCTTAAATGCAGACATGAAAAGGGGGAACAGAAGCCTTGGCACTAAAGAAATTCCCCTTGACACACCTTAATTTCAAGCAGGTCAAATTGTTGACCTATGCTATTCAGTGGTAACAGGAGAAAGTGGAGAAATTAATCCCAAAAGGAATATTCCATTTCTACAATCTACTTGCATTTATGACTGTGTTGTTATAAGCAAAAATTAGACGAGTTTGCAGTCTATAATTTATTAATAATATTTCATCTTGAACTGCTGTAATTAAACAAGAAGAAAATCAGTGCACTGACAGACATGACTGCTGGTTAAGTCTTCAAGAATAGATCAGTTGCCTCTTCACTGCATCAGAAAAATCCTGTAGAAGCCCAGCAATTCTGACTACAATGCATTGATAAGAAGGAAGACTACCAACCCACTTCACTTTCACATCACAAAGTTGCTAGTAAAGATTTCCTGATGAACCAAAATCTGATTGTTCACACCGATTCAAAGTCTCTCTTCACATCCCTCTGACACATAATGCTAGCTCAAAATTTTAGAGGAACAGAAACATAAACATTGCATCATAAAAAGTGAAAGACCTTTTTTTCCTAACTAGCAATATTATGCTGAAGAAGTGATGAAGAAAGGGTGCATGGAGGTATGTTTCACATGAGGAACGATCTTCTACATTGACAAAGGAAACCCCACTGCTCTAGAAGACCAGTGTTTTGCACAACATTAAGAAACAAAAGGAGGGCAGCTGCTTCTGCCCCAAGTGTACTGACATTATGTCTCACCTCAGCACTTTACCTGTCATACTGACAATATGGAAAGCCAAATTAACGAGAGGATGCTCTCAGTCACATAAAATCTTAAAGAACTGTGTGATGTGTACTTTTTCCCCTCAAATATAGAATTTTTTAGATAAAATTATTTTTTGAATATTGAAAACCTCAAAGTTGCTTTATTAAGTGGCAGTGAAAGTCTAAGGGAAAAATGGTGTATCAGGACAAGAGTGGAACTAACAAATTAAATGTGAAACTGTGTCATATTAGCTGTGTACTCCATTGCTGGTGTGGTGATCAGTGCAGAAATAATTCATCATCACAACACAAAAAAAGCTCTGTAACCCTACTTCACTTGTTACGTTTTGTATGAGGTATAAAAGCATCAGGTGAGGTTCAACATCTGTGATGCTGCAGCTTTTTAACAGTTAAACATTATGGTGTTTTTTCTATCGAGCTAAAAAGAGTTCAAGAACCAAAAGGGTACTTTGAATCCACAGAACCAGCCCATAGAAGTGCTGCATGTCATGCACATGCTTTCCATACACTTTCACCTCTTCAGCCTCTGAGTCACTTTGAACAAGTAGAAGGCTTTGTAAGTCTGATTTCGTGTCACAAGAACAAGAAGAAATATATCCTTTTATCAGGGAATTCATCTCTGACCACAAATAAAGACTTGCTGCTCACAACAGGTTATTTTTCTCCTCTTTCTAAATCTAAAAACACTCTACTGGACTGGTAACATGAGGCTGCTATCTGCTCCCGAAAAGATCTTGAAAATGAAATTATACCCTTCACCAAAGAGCATGTTGTAATATAGCAGATGAGAGGCAAATGTGGTATTTTGTATGAAGAACATTTGGGTTTTCAAGCAAACCAGAAGATAAACAGGTCAGGAGCTCGTAACAAAATGGAAAATATAACCAAAATCCATAAAGGGAGTGGAGAATATTGACAAACAAGCTTTTCATTAGAAAAGACTTCTGGCATCAATTTTTTGAATTAAAAAAATCAATGAGAAGTAAGGATATACTAAAAGCAGCACCAAGAAGCAGAAGATGTAGAACACGGAGAAGGTGCACATTCAATTTGACCTTTTGTCAGACACTTTACCAACTCTGCAGAAATGAGATATTAAGCAAATAGCCATAAAATACACTGAATTATTTAGCAAGTGCGGGACTGCTAAATCATCCTAGGTCATGACCTACCTATGTCAGCAAATCCAGCTGCACTGGAAAAACAGTCTCCCAGGATGCTGTTGTGGTTTGATGGGAGGACAAGAATAAGGAGGAGCTCTTCAGGAAATCCAGAGTCTGTGTTCAATTCAATTAGCAAGCAGATTTAAGAAAATATTAGAGGGCAAATAAAAGTGGTTTTGAAGTCAAAGACACAGGGGAAAAAATGGGGGGATGGAGGGTGAGAGAGTAAAAGAGCTGTTCAAGGTTTCTGTTTTGAGAGTTTCAAAAAACTCCACTTTCTGAAAATGACTGTATGCTGATGATTTTTTTTTCCATGTATATTTAAAATGGACATTATGAAATCATTGGGCACAGACATAATGTTAACAACATCTCTTTTTTCATGCAAAATTTCTTTGACAGCTTGGCATATAGTTAATCACTTTTTTAAACTGAATGCACCCCAACACAGTGGACCTAATTTTCCAATCTGTCAGCCAGAATTTGTCATTAACAAACTTTACAAAACAGATTAAATACCTCAACATTTTTTTCTCAGGCTTTTGACTTGGCAATGGGCTGGAGAAAATTTGTATTTCCAGCAAGATTAATGAGTAATTATTAGCTGAGATTAACCTGTTATATATATTTAACAGGTTTCTGTATAGGCTGTAGAAATTCTCAGAATCAACTGATGAATGAATGCCACAAAAGAAAAGTTAACCTGACTGAAAGAAGTTGTGGAGGCTGATGGAGAAGAGACCAGGCAAAAAGCAGGGAGATAATCTTATGTTCAGAAAGGTATTTGAGCCATTGATACTAACAGAGAAGAAAAGGGGCACTCATTAATGACTGCACTCACCATTTCCTTTGGAGTGACAAGCACATTAACCTCTGCTTCCTACTACAGCTAGATGAGGTACAAAATGAATCTACTATTCTTTGGGGCAATTGTGACTGCTTGGCTACCCATATTTTAGTTCAGGCTTTTAATCAGATATAGATAGAGGGGTAGTGGTAGTGTCGGGTGCTGATGGTGGTGTGTTCTCCAAAAAGCAGTGTATCTGTTTCATAAGTTTTCTTAAGTATATACTGATAGTGTAGAACAGGAAGATATGGAAGTATCCTCACATACCATCAGACAAATACTCAAGGCCTCACATTCTAGCTGTAGAACATTTTTAAAAAAATATTTGCTGCAAAACCCAAGAAACACTGTTATGCATGCCTGAGAGAAGGCGACTTGGTCAGTGATTAACAGACCTATTAAGTGACTTAAACTTTCACTAACATTCTCCAGTCAATCATGCATTCACTCCAATAATTTACTTGCCAATGCTACATATCAGATAACATCCTTCCCACATTGTGTCTTCACTCTGCAGCACCATCATTTTCCTCCTCTGTCCTCAATCTCTGCCTTTACCTTTTCCTGTAATTTTTTCTCACCTCCCTCTCTTTAGGCTAAGCCTCCTTAACTTCCTTTAAGAAACAACACAAACACCACAGCAACCTGCTGCAAGCACACTATTTTCTCTGCTGCAATGTTGTCTCTCTGCCTGTCCATCAATCAAACGCAACAATATTTGGGGGGAAAATAACACCTACTGCCCTTTCTGTACACACTATTGGAGACTATGTTGCTAGCTGCTGACAGTGTAGTAAGCATCAACAGCAGTAGTATATTTTTTTTTAAATCTAACTTGCTTTCTAATTGCCCCTTTACACTTCAAAACACGGCAATTAGTACCCCAACCCCACCCTACCCCCAAAACACCCAACCACTTCAACACAGCCTGGAGGGCAGACTTGACATTTCCTGTCCAAGGCCACCAGGCTGTAGTACCAGAGCTTCACTGCCCACCAGGGTTCCCTGCCTGCCCAGGGGCTCCATTTCAGCTCTCCCTGGGGCACTTGGTGCTGGCCCCAAGACGATCTGGGAGCTGCAGGTCTGGGAGAAGGGAGAGGGTGCCCATGGCATGGGCAGGGCAATGTCCTCCCCAGGTAGCGTACAGTCCTACACAGCATCTCTTTTATTTCTGAAAGGTGACAACACATCACTGCCTACCATAACCTTCACCTCACCTTTCCCTGCCCATTCAGCCATGAGTAACTTTGACACAGTGGGTAATTATTTTTATGTACAGAGCATTCCACCACACTATTTTCTTTTCTCCCGTCACAAATTACAAGAGATTTAGGTTCTTGCCTCTTCACATGCAGATATGTAAATTAACTGTCTCTTTTCTTTTTTTAGCAACACATTTTGCAAGAGCTTCTGCTTTTGCCCTGACCCATGCTGAGCTGTCTGTCAGCCTTTACACCTTGCTTGCAAGTGTTAAATTCAAAATCTGTTCCCAAGCTCATTTCCCATGAGTAGCTGCACTCATGGGAGATGTTTACAGATACCAGAGAAGGGAGCTGATACATTGTGTAGAAAACATCAGAGGAAAGAACCTCACATAACTAAGATTATTCGCTCTAAGGACTTCTTTTGATATCGTAGACAACATTATTTCTGTAAGCTGAAAGATGCAAAGTTGCATTATGTTGACCCACAGAAAAGCTCAAACTAACCTATGTTCAAATTACCAACTGGGAGAGATCAAGGAAAGGTAGCAAAGCATCTTCCAGGAAGTCTTATTAGAGAAGAAAGTTTAGTCTCCTAATACAAACCTTTTCTGGCTGTATACATCTCCCATAACTCATTCCTCTGGAAACATCCTTAAACTGCCTGAAAACAGCCATATCTCAGGGAATACTATCACCTTCTCTTGGCCTGCAGAGGAAAAAGGTTGGCTTTTGGGTGCATTCACAAAGGTTCAGTGGAACCTAAATACTATAAATGAAGCTGCCTTCTGCACTTTGCCAGTAGCAGACATAATTTCCCTCAACTAGGAAGTTATGGACACTGACTGAGGGTAGGACAGAGAACTTGCTGCATCAAAGGAAAACAACTGTATCTGCCTAAAACAATATTCAGATGTATTCTGTATTCATCTGGGGAAATTACTTTTAAAAATTTCCTTCATGGTAGGTAGGGAAGGAGATGCCTACTGCACATTTATAAACTAAAACCATCCAAAACTGGTACATGCTGGGTTTTGTTCACTTACGGCCTGGGTTTTGTTCCCTGTGAACAAGGGAGAGCAATTCTGCTCTCACCCACATGCAGGCATATCCCATACATGTCAGCTGGAGATGTTTTGGAGAACAAAAGAAGAATTGTTTCTAGTGGAAGGGACCTGCATGGCTTAGACAGCATGGAACATGGCTTTTACTTATTCTAATAAAAAATGAATGTAAATACACTTTTAAACTTAGAATCAATTACGATGGACAGAAGTTAAACTTGGACATTTTGAAATGTGTGAAACAGGTAAATGTTCATGCTGTACTGATATGCATGCCCAGCTGCTATCTGCATCCTTAGAGTAAATATATGAGCTTTACAAAATGAAAGTTAAGAAAATCAAACGCATAACACTATTACAGTAGCAGAACATGTTTCCAACTTCCTTAACCACTATCAAAATACTTACATAAGAGTGCATTTGTTATTTTTTAAATGGCAGAAAGACTCCATGAAAGCATGACACAAACCATGCCAGTCAGTGTCTGTTCTGAGATAAAACTTTGAATTTTTAAAAGAAAGATACCTGGCTTGAGTTCCGCAAATAGCCTTATAGGTACTGTAGGTTTCACATCATCACTCAACCAAAATGGCACTGCCACGCACTTATTTTTAAATGTATTTTATGGTAGTTTTTTAAAGCCAAAAAACCAGAAAATCTGCTGCTGGATAAAGGAACAAAGCTCTCCTAGAATATTAAACCCCTGAATGGTAGGTATTTGAGACCTGGTCTCAGAGACAAGGATGGCAAAGAATTAAAAACCACTTGTGTATCTATCTCTTGCATATAAAACTTTGTTGCTTGAAGTCCACTCATACAAAATAAATAGTGAGAAACGAAAATTTATCTGTGACAAAAACAGTATTCAAGCCAACATAAAAGAGAAATGTACTCTGAAGGCAATATTTCCTGTAAAAATGAAGCTTTTCTTTCTCCCTTCCTTTGTCTCTCATGGCCTGACCTCGACAACCATGAGCACTCTCCCACTCTCTCAAGAGCAAAAAACACAGTTTCTCCTCTTGATAGGATCAATGCTGCTAGAAGAGATTAAATGCTTGGAAAAACTACTCTAGACGTGCAATGCCAAGAATATGCCATGCACTAAATAAAGTTAAATGCTTGTTATTTCAGTCTTGTCCTCTTTGATTTCAGAGGCTCTTTGAAACTCTGGTGTGCAATCTATACACACAAAACTGTTTGTCTCTAGGTACCAGGGCCTTGGCAAATGGCCATTCACTACGTTACATGACTTGCACAATGTTTTCTGTTCAAGTTATGAATGAAAGTAAAGGCTGAGATCATAGTAAAGGACTACAGAAACTGCAACAGCCAAAGAAGTTCTGTGAATTGTTCTCAAGCACGTTCTTCTAAATTCTCCAAGATTTCACAAAGTAAAAAGCTTTTTTGTAAGAGTGGGTGAAGCAGTGATAATTCATATGCTGAATCAAGGCATCTGGCTTGTATCAGCTCACATTAGATCAAAATCATTATAAGGAATCTAAGCTTTGTGGATTAAAAAGAAAATAGGAAGATAAAATTTCATTATTACATATCTCTTGCATAATTCACCTAGGACTGTGCTACACACCAGTCAGCAATACCAACATTTGCAATACAAAATCAGCTTCAGTCACACCTTTTAGAAGAAAGATAGCTGAAAAACTACTTTTAGAATATACTTGTAACTTCAGACCAAGCAGATCTTTTCATTTTTACTTCAGCTTCCATGAACACTGTGCAAAATTTTTCAGATTTTAAACATTTTTTCATCCATTCATTTTTGTGCTGTCATACTGCGTTTATTAATTTCATAACTCAACATTTAAAAATAGATTTTAAAATTAAAATAGTTACCAGCTACCATGCAAAATTTTACTTCTTTTTATTTCGTATCTTCTATTGCCTCAGCACTGTTGTTTTCCTCCTTATCTGAAACATAACAGGAAAGCTTCCAGACTCCAGTGTGTTATTTCTACTGACAGTTTTTTAAAGGGTGGTTATTTTATTTGGAGTTGAAAGTAGAAAGTAACATAACATTATTAATGAAGCTGATGGTTCCAATTGGCAAGCCTTGTGACTGGGGATACCGAGCCAATTTGGACAAAAAGGCTGACAGCAAAAATATAGTGAGGCATGTACTAATCACAGACACCAAGGGCCATTCTGCCTCAAAGACTGCTGCTGCTGCCAAGCACATCTCAGGCACTTCATGGCAGAGTCCGGGTAAGAAAGCCGTAAAGAAACATTGCAATGACAAGACCATCTCTGATATAACTCAGCACCCCTGTGTTTTCCTCCATAAGGGTTTTGCTAGCATACCAGGAGACCCAGGATGAAGCTGGAGGAAAGGAAGAACATCTGGGACCATGTTACAACCCTGCATCTTCTGCAGCTGCATACACAGGAGTTGAGAGCTTTGAGATGTTGTTGCTCTCTGTTGAGAGAAGGCAAACCCCCCAGAACTGTCAAAAGACCAACAGCCTAGAAAGACAAAAATTATGCCAAAGGCCATTTAAGCCAAATATCTCCTGAATCTCATCCCCAGTTTCTATATTCAGCTGAGGTCAGTGAGGTATTTCAATTATTTCCAGCAAGAATGAATAAAAAAAAAAACCCTGTTAGCACTAAAAAATATATAGAAGTACTTCTTTATAATCACATATATGCTGGATTCTAAAATTATGACTTTTCCTGTGCATCTCCTGTGATATTTACTCTCGGTGCCACCTATAGGTAGCTCTTACTGCTAAATGCTAATCCAGTAAGACAGTGAAAGGTGTTATGATCACTGATAAGATTATTTTCTACGACAGATGCTGTTGGGCTCTTATTAAGTCAAGTTAAAATTGCAGTTGTTTTTAAATTATGCCTAGGAGTGATTTACCTAAACTCAAGATTACAGCTCATCTTCATTTTTTCCCCATTTTTATAATGCATCCAAATTGCCATCAAATGTGTTAAAGCTGAAATTGGAATCTGAGAAGGAAATACAGACAAAAGACTCAATATAAAATAGCTGTAAAAGTTGAAAAATGATTTCTTCAGTCAGCATACTGTAAAGATGCAGTATTTTGTGAAGGTATTGTTAGGCTGAGCTGAAGAAATACATATTTTGAAGTTTGATCTAGAAAAACAGCAGAACAAACCCTTCTAATTCTCTCTTCCAAAACTCCTACACAGAAGCAAACATCCTCCTCCTTCCCAACAAAATGAAAATATATGCCACAAAAAAAGGAAAACAGTAAAAGAACTTTAATATAGGCAATATTATTGCACTTATTTATAATGCTGTATGTCTTGGACACACATACCACAATGTCAACTTAGCTGGTTTATGACAGGGCAAAGAAATCTCTACTTGAAATAAAACCTGTATTTGCCATAACCTAAACAGAAAAAAAAAATTGATTCATGTGCATGTGGTGTATAACAAATTGTAATTTGTTTTATGACATCTAAATGCCTTAAAGGTAAAAATGATAACCAAATCCACCACATTTCCCCATATTCATTTTAGTATCCCATTCACAGTTTTGGCTTCTCAGCTGAACTAGAATACCTTTTACAAACCATTAACAATTCCCAAACAATTCTTTTGAGTTGTAACCTTTAGGTATTACGTGGTTTAAATTTTTCTTGGAAGAAACAGTGTGAAGTGCTTATGCTGTGTTATAAAATTAGGGTCTAATCAGAAGGAAAAGCTTTTTAGTTCATCTGGGCTCAGCTGAAGGAAAGCAAAACAAATTCAGAAATAAGATGCAAGCCTTAATAATAAGGGAAATAAAATTTTAGAATAACTTCTCAGCATTGCACTGGATTATGCATCACTTTCTATTTTTAGATTTACTGTCATTCCAAAATTATCCAATAGATCAGCCAGAGCTTTTGAGACAAATACTTGGATTGTTGGCTCAAATATTAAGGTCTACAAAATACATCATGGATTGTCAGAATGGCCCCTTTATCCTTACAGTCTATTAGATCAAAATCTGAATGAATGACAGCAGAAACATCATATGAATACACTTGTTCACAATCATAAATACAAGTGGGTAAGGAGATTAAGAAGCACAAAAATGCTACTTTTTCCTCACTTCACACTTTTAAAATAGAAGGTGTATCACCCTTAGGATGTCAGTATTCTCTGACTACATGTGTTTTGAAAGGTACTGATATAAACAGTAGGTTTTTCATGGAAATTCTGAATCAGTTTCATTTAATCAGAAATCATTTAACACATGCTAGAGCTGGAAATATAAAGTAAAACATGGGGGAAAAAAAAAGCTATTTTAGTACTACCACAAGGAAGAAAATCTTAATTTATGTGTTCTTTTACATCATAGCCGGCAATAAGTAGCTTTTGTGTTTCATTATTGGAGTATTATTATTTGCCAAATTAGGCACAGTGTACACAGAAATTGTATGACAAGCCTCTATCAACATTTTTATGGCTGTATCAAGCCTTGTCAAGTACCCTCCTCTGGCATCCTTCCTACCTACTATCTATTCCCTGCTTTATCTGTACCCCAGGGTCCAGATTATTTAATTAGCCAATAAACACAAGCAGGGAAAGGTTTGCCTGTTACTCCTTTTCACTGTTTAACTGCATGTTATAAACTGATTACTTGTTGCCCAGTGATGCAAACTGATTACCTGATTTAAAGCCCTTCATTAAAAAGCCATTCATTAAACTCACAGTTAAATAGAACATGCGATATTTTGTAATTAAAACAAATTGTTGTACACAATATCTTTTAATTCAATGGATTTATATGACCTGTTAACACTCTATTAAACTTGAATACACAAGAAGCTCTGTGACTAAAGCAAAAAAGGGATATGCCATATGCTTCAAATTGAAAATAAGTATAGCAAGCAACAGCAAGTTATCTATTATAACCATTATAATTTTCTGTCACTTTTAAACTCATTCACAACTATCTCACTCACTAGGCCCAGTTTTAATACCTGTATGTATATAATTTGTTTCTCATTAGATGACTGCTGTTCTCTAAACAGAGTATTTGACTTGGGTTCACATCTACTAATATCAGATTGAAGCAAATAAAGTTTTCCTTGTCAGAATATAAATAAGTACAACATCATTCCAATTCCACACTGAAGTATTTGAGGCTGTTTCCCTTCCCTGGTATATCAGTTTCCTTACTTTTTCCAATGCTGCCATCTGCTTTTTAACAAAGCTTCAGTACTGCTCCCATTCCCTCCTAAAAAGAAGCACGGAGCCTTCTAGCTTCATCCTCATCACTTGGCCACTGCAGTTCTCCTTCCTGGACTACTCCATTCCCTTAACCTTAACCTAGGCCTTCACAGGTCACACTGCTTTTTCAAAAAGGAAGCCATTTCTTTTTCATCCTCCCAAGACATTACACAGACCACTGGGACTTGATGTAAGACAAGATATGGAAGGGAGGTGATTTTTATCACACAGGGTAGAAGGTGAGATAAAAAAAAAAAAAGGTTATGCAATTCAATAGAACAGAAATAATACCACTATGATATATCTGGTTACTTTTACCTAGGATACATATGAAAAGCAATGGCTTTTATTCAAGGAAGACAAAAGTTATCTTTATATCACAAGGCTTTTGCTAGTTTATTCTTCAGCAGCCCCTCTGCTGCCCTCCTGCACCTAGGTAGATTTTACCCCTCTTATGATTTAAAAGCAGATCAGCACTGTGGATTCTGTCAGTCCCACAGGTGAAGCAGGAAAGAAAGAAGAGGAAGAAAGTAGAAGACATTTCTTCTTCAAATTCAAAATGCTCATATTATTGAGCATAAGGACCAAAAAAATCAAAGCGTTTTTCAGGTGATTTTCTTATTAGAGGGCTCAGAGGAAAAAAAAATGAACCCATTTTATACAGTTTGCCCAGCATGCTCTCTAATACAGACTACTTGTTTTTTTTATTCAAAGTAGACAAATAATTTCCTGCTTGGAAGCTTCTCAATAATGGCACTAATGGCACAACTCTATTCTGAGTTCCTCTAATTTTTCTCTTCTGTCAAATTGATAAAAATAACTACAAAGAATAACTTCAGAAAATACTTATAGTCTAATCCTCTAATGAGAATTAGCACAAAGTACCAATTTTATTTAAGTGCATTTAAAATTCTTACCTACTTGCTGCTAAAAACTGAGTTATCTGAAAGTCAAGCCAATGTCAAATTAAAACTTGCTTTTGTCTTGGAACAGAAGGCTCATGAAGACCCAAAATGCTGCAAGCTTAAGGCAGCATAACTAATAACTGGTACAAAAGAAAAAAATCACGTAATCATATTGGATTTTGCTTTCAGGGTACAGTGCATTACGAGCACCATGGAACTGGTGTGCCTTGATCAGAACTTTCAAGTTCTATTAGCACAACTGCCTCTGTTAGGGCTAGAGATGTAATCGTGAAATACAGATACTAACAAAGCTTCAACCCATATTTATTAAATGACAGCAGAGATGAAATGTTTTTCCTCACTTCCATAAAAAGTAAGGCAAACCTCAGACAAATAGCTGTAAGGCAAGAGTTAACAGTCAAAACCATGATCTTTTAAAATAATATTAATAGAATATTCTATTCACAATTCATCTTGACTGCTGATAACTGCTATTAAGTTGCAGGCACAGTGCAACTCCAAGCCTCAATCAGTCTTCACTAAACCCAGCCTTTTTTCACCTTTAACCATGAACATCAGCTGAAACATCCTGCTATGTGTCCTTCATTTATAATATTCTCAAGCAACCTTTCAATCCTAGAGGATTACTTAAAAAGGAGCAATAGAGATCAGAAACAATGTGAAATTTGTCTGCGTAGGCATCAAACTTATTGTGAAGTGAGAAGATTTGCACGAATTTCAAGGGGCCTGTGTATCTGTTTCTAAGCTACAATATTATTTCCACACAAGAAGTCGTTCTGAGAACATCCCGACACTGCAGTAATGGCATGCATTATTTAATGCTCCTGAAACTGTGGTCTGTGCTAAAAAAAAAAAAAAAAAAAAAAAAAAGAGCCCATTTCTCAAACAAATTTATTCCTGTGTACGTGCTGTGTTAAAAAATGAATATTTTCCATTAGATAAAAATACAGTCTAGTAACAATCATTACCATTCTTGTAATTCCCTCTCCTCTTTTTTTCCCAAGCAAAACTGCATGAAAAATCAAGCCAAATGGTAAGCGCAGTAGCAGCCAGACCAGACCTGACCTAAGTCCCTGTTCCTTTCCTATATCACACACTTTTATCACCCTGCGTTATTCTCCTATCATCTCTCTCCATCACAGTTGTTGTCTCCATCCAATTGCTTCCCCACTTGAATAGAACAGAATCACAGAACTTCCACAATACATCCTCTATTATTCGTGTGGTGCACCCCTCACACTACATCTGCTTTAACGATTTAAATTATTCAGGACAGGAACTCTACACTACTTTCTGCCTGCCCATTATCTAGCATGACAATGTTCAGTCTTGATTGCCTAACCACTGTAAAAAGTTAGTTTGGGATTATGATCTAGGTAGGGCTAAATCATCTCTGTTACAGTAGTATCTAAATATCTAGCCATTTTTTATGCATTTGTCCTTATGTACCCCACTAAGTCGGAAAGCACAGAGAACTGGGGAACACAGAAATTGTCATAATGGCAATAACAAATAAAAAATAATAAAAAAATCACAATCATCTAGTACCTACTGCCCTGTCAATTGTACTCAGCAACAAAATCCATGAGAATCATTATCCCTTCTCACAGGATGGAATTCAACCTCTGTATCACCAATATCCTTTTAAGTGCTCCCAGTGGTCTTGCTTTTGAAGCCATAGGATCTAAAACTCTAAATACAGTAAAGTGTATCAGTAACCACTCTGCCTCCAGCTATTTCAATAACTGTCACAATGAATATGGAGAGCAGCTGAACTGACCTACATCAGTAGTTACTCATACAGTTACTTTATTTTACAGCATGAACACAAGGGGTTTGCTTGCTGTATTTTCATTTTGTTGAAATAACATCAGTCTTTGCATTGTGTTTTCATTGATATGCATACAAAAAAAAAAACAAACCCAAAAGCCTTTTTTCCTCAAGAAACTATTTTAAAAATCTGCAGTGCGTTCAGATTCCACTCATCTTGAAGTCAGAAACATGAATTGCTATTCACATCTGAAATCTCCCTCTCACTGGATGCAAGTGAAAGATTACTAATATTTCAGTGTATATACTGGATTAAATTATTCATCAGGAAAATACAGTAACCAACTAAAAGTAACTTAAAATGACATAAATTTGCCATCACAAAGGTATTATCAGAGTACTTTAGTAATATATAATTTTAAAAAAATTGCTGAGAGCATGAAAAAAAATCATAAACATCTCCACAGAGAACATTGATACGTTTTCTTCTGAGCATCTGATTTTAAGAGACATACAAGGCCACAAGTCCAAGAGTACAGGCTAGAGCAGGACTTCTTGGTAAAGTAAAAACTCAAATGTGTTATTTCAGTACCATAATTATTTGGTTAAAAACTGTCCAATGTATTCTCCGAAAACAGAATATTAACAGAAAACCACAGATTTTTACTTTGCAGAATCTCACCTTTCAGAATCTAATATGGACCAGAAATATGACAGCAATAAACATTATGAAACTCTCTTTCAGAGATGACAAATTGGAGTTACGATCAAATGTCAGTTTCATTCTACATACATTACAATTATGTATATTTATACAACTAGCACATGAACATTGACAGCATTTTTTCATTGTCAAAAAATGTGAGGTCCTATAATGGTCACTGATAAGAAAGACTGCCACTGCCTTTCCCACTACATGAATTTGAAATACAAAGCAGCTGAGAGACACAACAGAAAGAATAACTTAAAACTAAAACTTAAAACATTCTCTTCTGCACGTACAGCTCCTCAGATCTATGTGCCTTTTTTCCACATCATTTAAATAAATAACTTAATGAAAATCTGTTTGGGTCCTTTCTTTTGCCCCCCTTTACCAAACAAGAGGATACAAAATTGTTACAGATTTACTGCTGAACCCTACAAAGCCATCCTTAGCAAAAAATTACTTGCTTTTGTGTGGTAATCAAAATGTGCAATTTTGTGTCATAGAACATCCACATGGTGACAGTGGGTCACGAAGGGGTGAAAAACTTGTCTTAACCGAGCAGACCTGCAATACTGGTAGTCTCCTGACTGTCACCCAAGCTGGCTGTATTGTTCAGGGTTTTCTTATGTTACACAGTCTAGAAGATCAGTAATCTGCAAGAACTGTCTGGAGTTGATAAAGAAAACAATTTAATATCATAATTTGTAGAACATTCCCAATAAAATGAATTTATCAATCTGGTGTGATTCCCATCTATAGCAAAAGCTACAGAACTGTGACAGAGATGTTGATATTAAAAGCATCAGGAGAAACCAGGAATGGGTAAGTGCCCAAGCCAGCACACTGTAGCATGGCTGCAAAGGATGACAACACCAATTAAAGAGATCACTCTCTGCACTCTATTAGATAATTATCCAGATAAGGTCAAGGCTCCCATTCTCCTCAAGTGCTTCGATAATGGTTTATCACAGCAGCCCATTTCAAGTTACATTAGGCTGACAGCTGGTGTATGGAATACATTTCAGCACAGCTGCAACAAAACAATCCGAAGGATAATGGGGGGAGGGGGACAGTCAGAAAGACAGAATTCTCCTCTCCCCAATTCCTCTGCAAGGGTTGGGAAAGCAGAGCATAAGGCTGCACTTTTTGTGCAATCCCAACAGTATATGCAACCCAGTGTGCATTACTTCTGTATTCACAGGAGACCTGGCATTTAACAGACAGCTTCTGCATCCATAAGGTTTCTCCTGATAGACTTTGAAGACAAAACATCTTTTGTGGCATGAAGAGTGCACCCCTGGGATTCTTATTATTTGGAAAAGCCTCACATAGATACCATAGCCCAGCCTTACTTACACGAGCTGTTTAATAGTTCTAATCAAGTCCTCATTTCACCTGTACTTTATTTACAAACCTGACTTTCCAGGAGCATTTTGTAATGATTAAAAAGCACTTTAACATTGTTGTTAGATATTTAATTTTAAATTTAATCAGCACATATTTGCATTGTAAAGTTCTAGTTAAACACAGAACTTAGTAAAAATATATACTTTTTTCTTCCACTCTGCCTTTCAAACACCTGCTATAGGTGCAGTCTCCTTTAATTTTACATTAAGTCCTGTTTACATGAGTTTATTTATGGATGAAGTCTTCAGAGAAGGTACATCATGATTTCCCTATGAAAGCCCTTCTTAAATTTTTTAATATTCTGAGAAACCAAGATAACCACAGTTAGCTTCTTAAATCCATACCTAAGAGGCTGTTTAAGTCACCTCCTTTAAAACAAACAAACAAAAACCCCAGAACTCTTTGCACATTTCCTCTTGCCTTTAGTGAGAGCTGCTTAGCACTCAGAACAGAAAATCAAGTCACATATTCAGCTGACTTATTTTGACTGAATTCTTCATGCCACAGTTCACAAATCACGGTCATAGATTTTAAATCAAATTTTCAAATGTAAGCTGCAGAGGTTACCTCTCAGAATTTCATTCCCTAGATCAGAAAAGGAGTCTGGCTTGACGTCAGTGAGATTGCTCAGATAAAAACCAAACAGATTGTGCTCTCTTGTGTCTTAGATTTAACATAGTCCTTTAACTCACCTCTTTGAAATGCTTTCTAAATGCCAACTAATTAATCCCTACAACGAAGTGGTAAGGAACTACTTCATTTTACTGGGAGAAGAGAAGCAACAGCCACCCCTGCCAAAAGAAGTATGTAATACCAGGCAGAAAATCTCACAAATCCTGTCCTCAATCCACATATCTAGATCTGGCATCCTGCGGCACCATGCACACTGCCCCTCTATGCTGTCCTGCTCCATCATGTATCAAGAGCATAAAGTAAGTGACAGCAGTGCACGTGCATCACCAGTCTTGCTGTTACTGCATAATCTTTTGATTACAACACTCTGTCAAGTGACTAAAATAGCTATCTTGAGACAGCATGGTTTCTTGCAGCACACCTTTTGAAGTCTCATAGTAATTCCCTTTGTAACAAGAAAATTATTCTGTACCTCCAGTGAAAAGGACACTACCAGAAGTGGTGGGCCAATGAAAGGGCTCTCTTTAAATGGTTTCACCAGTCAGCCTTTTTCTCCTGTTGGGAATTCATGACAGATCAAGACTGCTAGTTCACAATATGCTTTCTGATTTTGCTCATGTGCCTCGAATGCCAGCTGCCTAAATTGTGCTAATCATAAAAAAGTAAATATTTACCCCAGTTTAAGAAGAAGAGATACCTTGACAGAGCAGATATACACCCTAACCATGACCAAGCAGACATCTTTAAAGGATCACAGAAGGGCAGAGATTGAAAGGGACCTCTGGAAGTTATCTGGATCAACCACCCTGCTCGAGCAAGACCACCTACAGCCCAGGACCCTGTCCAGGCAGCTTTAAAGATCTCCAAAGCTCTCAGGGCAACCTGTGCCAGTGCTCAGTGACAAGGAGAAAAGTGTTTCCTGATGTTCCAAGGGAACCTCCTGCATTTCAGCTTGTGCCCACTGCCTCTGGTCCTCTCTCTGGGCACCACTGAGAAGAGCCTTGCTCCCTCTTGTTTGTACCCTCATTTCAGGTATAGATCATATATGGATGAAATTACACTCTGAGCCTTCTCTTCTCCAGGTTGAAAAGTTCCAGCTCTCCTAACCTCTCCTGATAAGCTCCTTCATTGCTTTGGTGGCTCTTCTCTAGACTCTCTCCAGTATGTCTATGTCTGTCTGGTACTGAGAACGCAGAACTGAACACATTGCTCTAGATGTGACCTCCCTACTGCTGAGCAGAGGGGAAGGATCACCTCCCTTTACTTGCTGACAACACTGTCTAGTGCAGCCCCATTGCCCATCTGCCAGGGTACATGGCTGGTTCATCACCAACCTGGTGACCTCCAGGACCTCCAGGTCCCATATTTGAGATGATACCTGTGAATTTGGAGGAGTAACAGTGATAAATCATGGCAAAAATTCAAGATATGCCAGGGGAGGTTCAGATTGAATATTAGGAAAAATTTCTTCACCATAAGAGTGGTAAAGCATTGGAACAGGTTGTCCTGGGAGGTGGTGGAGTCACTGTCCCTTTGGGAATTAAAAAACAGGTAGGCATGGCACTTCAGGAGATGATTTACTGGTTATGGTGGTACACGACTGACAACTGAACTTGATAATCTTGAAGGTTCTTTCAAACCATGATGATGATTCTATGATTCTAAAATTCTGTTCAGCCTGTAGTGATGATGGATATTCAGAAAACTCGGAAAACCTTTAGACAATCTAAATTGCATTAGCCACTTATTACTGAAAGGTGTTTCAATGTCTTAAATTTTTCTTAACAGCTTTTTTTCCCAAAAAATGACTAATAAGTATCTGTAGAGGGTATTTTCCAGTACTATTTTTTACAGTCAAGTAAAATTTGAGTTAATTTGTGGTGCAGAAAGCATTACTTAAACATTTAACTCTAACAAAGACATAGTATGTGTTCCATTCTTCGTCATGCAATACTTCATCAACAATCAGTGCAAAAAAGTAGAGGTTTGAAGCATGTAAATTTAGAGTGAATGTAGCACGAACAGAAGTTCCCACACACATATGGATCAAGTAGACACATTTCTTCTTGCAGCTTAAGGTATCTTGCCCACAGTAGCTTTTTACTTTTTGTTATTAGTTATTACTTTTATATTTTTGACTGTTATGTAGTAATTTACTATAAAATTTAACATTTATATTTTGAATTTGAAACCAAGAATATAATGCTAAGCCCTTCAAGTGCTGGTGCCCGTGAGGCACCATCTTCAAGATTTTACTGAACCAAAAGAGCAAAGTATTCTACCTATGAATTAAAATTTGTCTACATATTTAAACAACTTCAGAATGCAAATTTATATATGTGAAATATTTTGTCCTTACGATGGTGAAGGAGAGTGAAAGCCAGTGCTTAGAGAATTCAACCAAAATGTATTAAAGTATCTTTACAGACCAAAGTAGTTCTGATCTTCAGGCTCTCCCTGCTCACTCTTCTGAGCACATCAACCCTCATACATTTCCATTACAGCCATTCTCCTTAAAAATCATGCCTGCCCACCCACCAAATATGCACAAGATGAAATCCTTCTATGTACAGCTGCTCCCTGTTCCGACCAGGATCCTTCAAAAAGAATGGTGTGCAGCAAGCCAGCTTTCCTTTAGACCTCTTATATCCTACTCTGTATCTCACTCTTCTATCTTTCTCTATTTCTATAAAGATTTATTACAAAGATACTGTTATTCAGCTTCTTTCCACTTCTTTTTGGAAAAACAGTACAATTTTTTTTTCCTTCACACTATTATTAATTTACTGGAATGAAACTTTATTTTTAAGGGAATTCAAAATATTACAATTTGTTGGAGATTTTCATCTCTAAAATTCAGGGAGAAACAAAGACTAAATTTGTATTGTACAGTAAAGATAGGGCTGAATATCCTGTTGAAAACTGATGATATTTCACTGTTAAAGGAAAAATCAAAGAACAATGTATTTGCCAGTAGAGTTAAATCAGCATGATTATTTTTCACTGTTTTGGGTTAGCACAGTGCTATTTAGGAAGCCAGGAGGGGGGCCATAAGGATGGCTCTGTGAGAAGCGCCTGGAAGCTTCCCTGGCTCCAATTCTGGCCCAGGCGGGAGCAGTCTGTGCCTGAGGGACTGCACCTGTGGGAGGGACTCATGTCCCAGGGGTTCCTGAAGGACTCTCCGGGGAGAGGGACCCCGCGTTGGAGCAGGGGAAGGCTGTGAGGAGTGCTCCCCCTGAGGAGGAAGGACCGGCAGAAACAGCGTGTGGGGAACTGACCCTAAACCCCCCCTGCCCCTCCCTGTGCCCTGAGGGGGAGGCGTGAAGAAGGGAGATGGGGAGGGATGGAAGTATTAAGATCTGGTTGTATTTTCTCTTTCTCCTGATAGATTGATTATTATATTTTTACTCCCCAAGTTGCACCTGTCTGGTTTTGCCCCTTACTGTAATTGGGGAATGCAAACCTCCCTGTACGTGTCTCAGTGAAGGAGCAGCCTCTGGGTGGATGTTTTCTTCCCTGACCCACAGTGGGAGTTTGGGGTGAGTGAGCAGAGGCCCAGTTGGTACCGGCTGGGCCTAATCCGTGATGCACCCATGTAAACGCCACTCCACAACTTTTGCACAAGTTTGACTCATTAGGAAACAGCCACACAATGACATCTGCTGATATTGTCAATAAATAAATCAAAATAAACAAAAAATTGAAGAATGAAACTGAATTAGGTTAGGACAAGAGTGAAGCTTATCTTGCTTGCTGTTGAATGGGGAAAAAATAAATTGAAAATACTGTTGCCAGGAAATGCAAGGATGGAAGGGTATGGTAACATGTCTTATTTTTCTCCTAGTAAGGTCCCATTGCTTATTTGCTTTTATTTTAGTAGACAGAATTTCACACATTCAGTGTCACATGGAGAGAATACGAGAGCAAAGCTGTTCAAAATTATTAATGGAACAAATTATTTTGTATTGAAATAAATTATCTAAGATCAGTGAAAACAGTACAAACGACACTGCTGATGATTATCAGATGTCTGTATTATGTGGTCAAGTTGGTGACGCTAAGGTTTATATTTCTCATTTCTTATTCCTTGGCTGAAATAGTTGTTACTGTAGCACACAAAAAAATAAAGCTACCTTTGTCTTGGAAGGGTCTTACATACAATAAATTCCCTATTACATCACTAAAAAAGGTCAATGAGTACCTTAATTCACAAGAGTGGCATATTGCCAAATAAATATAATCTGGCTATAAAGCTAGACAATAACGTTGATTTTGAGATGGGAGTCGTTCATAATTGCACAGAAAATGTCAATTTAACAACAAATACCAGTCAATACCTGTAGCGACTAATCTGGCTGATAAACTAACAAAATTTATTAAATGCTGGAACTGACTGTTCTCCCACCCAACTGCTCAGTCAAACTGGACCCCTTGGGAGCTTACATGGGAACTAGAGGAATGCATCAGCAAGAAGCAGCTCAGACTGCTCTTACAGCAGTTTTGATCCACCCTCAGAAAGGAGTGAAATCCATGGAAGTAAATTACATCTTTGACGATGAAACCAGTAGAAAATACAGGAAATTAGTTCAATTAAAAGACAACTAGCAACATGAATACTGTTAAATATTTTACTAAAATACAAAAAGTATATCTTATTTATTAGATACATTTTTATTCAAAGAAAGAAATTGCATCCAAATAGCTGACCGTAGGTTAAAATATTACAAAATATAATTTTTAATCTATTTATTGTTCACAATTCAAACATGATTTAAGGGTTAACACAATCATCAGTACCAATGTCACTCCCTCATTGTAAATGCACAAAATAGAGACTGTTGGTTGAAGTGGTAGTAATTATGAATTTGAATTAACTTTTAAAGTGGATCCATTGCAGAGAGTGTTGAAATGTTAAAGCAATTAGAACAGCTTTTTTTTCCAGCATATTAATTCAGGAAAAAGTCCAAGCAATGGTGAAGTAGTTCTTGGGAAATAATTACTAAAATAGTAAATGGTGTTCATAATCAACAAAAATGCTAACTTAATAAAGCAGTTTCCTCCTGAATAGATGACATCTCATTTCACCCTAACCAATCTATGATACAGGTCACTTGAAACTGTATATAAGGAAAAGAAACAGAACTGCTATAGGAATGCTGGCATAAAGATCACATTCCTGCTGGAACTGCTTTGGTTTTGAGAAGCTGTAGCTACTCATCACTGCCAGTTACCTTCAAGACAAGAAAGGATGTAGCAGTAATAGGAAGGAAGGAGAGGAAGTCATGATAGTATCAGGATATCTATGAGAGAAATTACTTCAAGAACTAGTAACATTATTTTAAAAAACATTCAAATGTTCTTCTAAATAAATGCTCAAGCAACTTTAAAAATTGGATTATTCTGTGCGGCTAAAGCTGTGAGCAGAGATACATGGCAGATTACATTTGCTATCTATGAGAAAAAGTAGAACTTTTGGATTCATTTTGTGGGATATTTAAAATCTATTCTGTTACAAATCAACAGATTACCATATTGTTTAAAATCTGTAGTGTTACCATCCAAATACAACTTGGATGCTGTCTTTTAGCAGATTGCACAGAGTTTTGAATCTCCTAGCATTTCCAAAAAAGGGGAGCCCAGAGTACCAAGGCAAAAATACCACATCTGAAAGCTAAGATGCAGTATTTGATTCAATACCACTGGGAGGACTGGGCTGTATTAACTGGGCTGGAAGTTCATCCCTCAGCAGGGGGATGCAAAGGCAAAACCAGGTTGCACTGGGAATCTGCTCAAGTGCCAGCCCTGCTCTATCTCAGTTGGATGCCATCATCTGTGTCCCCAGCTGCTGCAGCTGGACATGCTATAGTGAGGGAGTTACACTCAAAATGCTGTTAGTCCATTTAATGTTTTAACAGCTTAACAGTCTAAAAAGAAAACCAATTGCTTTTCTCTGGGGCTGTGTGCACTCTTTTGATGTTCCTCTGCATCTGAAGGTTGACAGTCTTGGTCTTTTTTGAAGATTAATGGGGGTGGGACACAAGTTACGGGCATCCTGAGGTACTTGGTGAGAACAGTCCAGCCTGGACTCTTCTTTTTAAGTCTTGGGATCGCTTGGGGCTTTTCTAATTTTGCTTACCACTGCCTGCTTCTTTTTCCCTGCTTCCCAGGCAAAGGGAATATAGGGATGCTAACCCGTGTCCCCAAGCAGTCCCAAAGTGAAGCTGATGCAGTGAAGCCACACACGTGGTCACCAGACAATTGCTGCCGTGGCTAAAACCAGATCCTGCCAAGGCAGAGAAAATATGTCCTGAGACCCTGTGCTGTCAGGTCAGCACCAAACTTGTAGCCATCTACTGCTAATGGCCCAAATCATATTTACTGGATTCCAGCATGGGAGGGATGATGGAGAATTCAGCCCCAGCTCCTGTAGATTCTCCTTTTGGCCTGCTTACCAAAACCAAGACTTTAAATTTAGTGTAATACGTGATCAGTAAAGGATAAGAAAACCATCAGCCTGATGAGTGTTTTTAATTTTAAGAGAATGGCTGGCAGAAAGGAAAAGACTGCTCCCACAGCACCACAGCTGTTGAGCCAAGTTCTCAACAGTGACGAGGATACAGCAGCTGAGAACAACCTCTGATGGGGAATATTTTCCGAACAGAAGCCTAATGGGCTGTCTAGGAAGAGTGCCCAATGCGATGTCCAGAATCCAGAGCTAAGTGCAGATAATGAGGTGGGCACTGGGCTGAGTTTTTTCCTGGCAAGAGTCATGGGACTACAAGGCACACTTCTGCATGGGCAGCTCTACAATGGCAGCTCTGTCAACATCCCTTCCCAGTGGAGTCAGTAACAGATCCTCAGATGGAGACTGCAGCTGCTAAAGGGGAGGTTTCATCATGTAGAGGGAGCCTAGGTCCTAGCAGACAACTCTCAAGAAAAGAATCCCAAAGAACCTGCTGTATCAAACTGGACAGCACAAAGGTTGGCAAACAGAGACAGATCGTGGACAAGCATTCTCTGGTTTTGGGAGGCTCCACCCACATCCTGCACCATCCACGGGGCCAAGAGCAGTTACCCTGGCTACTGCTGAGGATGAAGTTCAAAGTGTGCTTTGGCTGCTAGATACAATCGGCTTCAATAGCTGAAGCTGACAAGGAGGATGTCAACAGGTCAACACATTCCCTGGCACAGTAAAAACACAGTGGTATTGATGTTATGTGTAGCCCAGCTTGGTTTACTGGTGACCTTACAAAAAATATGCAACAGATGCCCTTTAAAAAACAATCCTGGTTTATGCTTTTTTTAAAAACAGCTGAATTTAGTCCACTCTAACTCAGGCAAGAGGTTCTTTGTGTAAGTGTCTCTATCATCTCCCTTCTAAGCTGAAGAGTAATTGCTTTTGAAGTGCTTTTTCTCCTGCTTCCAGATAACATTCCTGCCATCTCTGAACTTAAAAGATGAATAAGGGGAGGACTGACAAAGGGTTGTGAGCTGACTTTAAAAACTCATTGGCTTCCAGATTTCAGTGGAAATTCCTTCAGCCCTGAAAGAATTAATAGGGCTTAATGGCTGTGACCAGCCTCACCTGGAACCTTTGCCCACATCCTCTTACAAGGCCTCCATTTCAGACCTCAGTCCCCACTCCTGTTTGAGCTGCCACTAAGACCTGTTCACTATCACCACTTCACTGACTGGGCTCAAACACCACTGGGTGGCACCCTTGGTGATGGCACTGCCTGTGCAGTGTTGCAGCCACCCTTGGCCTGCTAAGCCTCAGGGAGCAGAGCCCTATAAATAAAAGAAGAAAAAAAGCATCTGACAGTATAGTATTTACAGAGAGTGCTATGGGTCTTTGTACCTGGATCACTGCCTTATGCATCTATTCATCTGTGTAACTCATCAAGCTACCCAAGCTGGCCAGTGCATGTTTGGAGACTGTTAGGATATTTTTAAATATTTTCAGACATGTAGCTTGATTGAGATACAACTGAGAGCAAGTAAGCTCTACCTACTGACCCAGGAGGCTGGAGTTTTTCCACTGAAAACTAAATTTGACTGATGTATCTTTTTTTCTGATTCCTTATTTACGGATGCTCACCCAAAGTCCTTGCAGACAGGACTGCAGGGCAGCTCATTCAATGACTATCAACTATAGTTGTGATTTTAATGGAAATACTTTCACATGAGTTTTCAGATTGCTGTATAGGATGCTGAGGTCCTCATGTAATCCCCTTTTACACCTAAAGCGATACAGAGCAGACAGGACAGGATGGGAGAGAAGAGGCTGAAAAATAGGATTTCAGCGACAAGGCAGGTTGGATGGGAAACATAAAGTTCCAGTACCAAGGAAGACCTTTTGATGTCTCATGCTGAGGTAATATATATTACTGAAAATTTCGCCTGTATATGCACATGCATTTTTTTGTAAAAATACAATTTTTCTAAAGATCAGGGACCAGGTTACCTAGAAACTTCAATTCTGCTGATGAAGTTAAGTCATGAATTTATACAGAAAATGGAGAGTTCTAAAGACAAGGTTTTAGGTCCTTCTAAAATTTACTTATTCAGACTCTGCAATGCTGCTAGCCCTGGTGTCAGTAAACCCCCCCCATCCTGCCCTTGCTTCTGTGACTTGGACTGTCACCCTTAGGCTCATTCCAGGACAAGATGATGACAAGTGACTGTTCATAATCCAAGAAGGATCAATCCAAGTGGACATGGAAGACTTCCCACTAGATAGAATGCTGCTGTCCTTCTGGGCACCTCCAGCCTTGCAGAAGTGCGCAGGGCAGATGGCACAGCCAAAGCACAGTCAATGCCAAGCAGTGAATTTCTGTTTTGTGTCTGGAACATCTTAAGTTTTAAAGGAAGCTTCTTAAAGCCTTAAGAAACCTGGCAAGGCTCTTCTCCATAAGAAGAAAATCTTCATCAATAGTTAAATAAAGAGATGATCAGTGAAATACAGTGAAAGTAACCAGACTAATAGGATGTGAAAGTGTGACAAATTTTGCCAAACCAGAAAAGGAATACATATAAAGTACCACTTCACCCAGCATGTAACCTGTTGTGGGTTCACCTACAGCATCATATGTTTCAAATAAGGATATTATTTTTGGTCAGAGCAAAATGCACTGACAAGTATCAGAAAAAGTCCTGCTGCTTTCATGAAACCTTTAACTGCAACAGCAATTGCAAAGGCCTATCTTATTGAAAAGACTGTTTTACTGATCCTTTCATGCAAAAATTATAAATTCATCCTAAATTGCTGTAATACCTATTACTTATATGTGAATTAAATACATGAATAAAGAGCAAGAAATATGAAAATAACTTTAGCTTAATCCAACCCTTTGAAATTGTGAACAAAAAGGTGTTTTTTTTTTTTTAACCAGCTGTTCTGTCAGGATAAAATGGCACCTGTTGGCCCAGCTTTCTGAACCGGTGGAAGGATTATTCATGTTTATTTAAGAATAGACTCTGTCATCTTCATTTATAAAGCTAATTGCTTTTCTAGACAAGTAGTCGAAGTTTCTCTGCTAGAGCTATAATGTGGAATAAGGTATGAGACACTATGAATAAAGCTGGCAGGAACTGGCAGAAAGTCAGAATTGTCATTTCCTTTTGTGAAGAGTCAGATTTCATTTACCACAGAAATTATCAACCACCTTTTAAATACAGTTATAAATTCATTACATTTTTTTTTTCTTTACAAAGTAATTGCAGCTGAATGATAGCAATTGAAAAAAAAAAGAAAAAAAAAGATTTAATTTAAGCAGAAAGGAACTTCTTGACGCTTCTCAGTAAATCCTTTACAAAAACACAATTCTACTGCAGAATACATGTTCTGAGAAACCTAATGACCTTCTAACATGATAAGAAATGACAATAATACACATAAATTTAGGATCAAATTTCAGCATAGAATTCTCTCTCATTGTTGTAACCGAAGTTTTTCAAAGATACAATCTAACAATCAAACACATTCCATGATTTAAATTCATCAGAAGTTTTCATTAATATTCATTCATTACATTTGAATCACTCAGGTAGAGAACTGCAGGGACACTCAACTTGCAAGTGATTAGAAAGAAGTTTTAATTGTGTGATATTTCAACCAGATCAAATAGTCTTAAATTGCATCAAATACATTAGCTCAAATTAACTCCTGCTGCTGCTGCTTCAGAAAATCCTGCCTGAAACTCAGGAGAAGGCTTACTAAAGTGAGCTGCTGCTAAACTTATGATTTCCATTTTGAGGCAAGATACAGACTGCAACTGAGAAGGGAAAAAAATAATGTATAACTGCAAATAAGTACTGCTCTTTTAGCATTATCTTTAAAGCTGGGAGGAAGAAATAGGAATCTTACCTCAGTTTCATCAGTGGCACAATATATTTCACTCACATGTCTTCTACTTCATTCTTTTTCAGAAAAGATCATTGATATTCACTACTTCTGATGCACAATCAATCACGTACAAGGGATTCTGTTATAAGGGCTTATAATTTAGTGATAGGTTGTATTTTGGGATATTGAAACTTAAATAATGGAAATATTTCCATATATTAGGTGAGAAACTCTTACTTTCACCACTGTCTTATTAGGTAACAAGACATAAATAACTCAGGAAATCTTGAATCCTAGCTCAATGTATTTGCTTCCTGTATTGTATTTTAGCTTGTGTATTATTTCATCCTTTCCACCAAAACAAAGAGGCAATAGCATTTGTTTACACACCTCTAAAATGAGTTCACCATATCAGTTGCCACAGTTGAAGCACTGAAATTTCTCCAAAACTGAAAATCAAATAAGAACTCCCCATACACAGATTTTATCCCCCTAGCTGCAGTCATTTACTTTTAGCTAGTGCATCCACACTGGCCCACAAAAATCAGAAAGACAACAGACTGTACAGAAGTATTACCACTGAAGGGAAAAAACTGCCTGGACCAGCAACACTTCAGCCATTTCTTGCTCCAGAAAATCTCCAAATTATCCTTGCCAGAAGATGCCAAGAGGTGCAGTACATATTAGAACAGAACCACAAGCTGCTAGCCAGGAAAACACTCCCTATGTTCTAGACTAATAGGGAAATAAATGCTGGTCACCTTAGAACTCAGGTTTGTAATGCTGGACTTTGTAATGGAATTGAAGAGAAGGAAAGAACTGAAGTTGATTTTCCAGTGCTTTGTTCAGATCAGGGAAACTTCACAAGCATTCAGCCAGCCTGTCTCTGTGCCTTTCCTCTCCATTGTAGCAAAGCATTTAAACACACAGGTAGTTTTAATTGGCTTTCTTGGGATTTAAGGATATGTTAAATTGGTTCTAATTGTCTTCTGAATTGTCATCTCAATGATTCACAGACCAAGAATATTTTCTGATGCCACCACTGGGAACTCAAAGGGATTTCAGACAATAGAATCTCCTGTCAGGAGATGAGAAACTGCTTCTCAACAGACTGGAAGACATTTCAAGCGTGACCTTTTTAACTCCCTCATTTTAGAAGTGAATCATATGGACTAGGAAATCAACACACATGGTAGACTGAAGTACCTTTTATGACATAATTATTTTTAAATCAAATTAGAAAAGGTGTCATCAAAAACACCATTCACTAATTTCACCTCCCCCCACTCCAAGCTGATTCCTGCCATGCTCCTGCAATTTAAGAGGTCTTGTGTTAGCAAAGACTCACTAGATTTGTGGTTGAAAATTATATATTTTATAGTTGCAAATAAGATCTGAGATAATTCTAAATGAAAGGGATCTGTGAAAGACTTCTTTCATAAAGACATGAAGGGACATAATGTCTTGTAGCTTTCTCTTACTGACCAGGAAAAAGAATTCTTACTGACCAGGAAAAAGAATTATTCATGAATGACAGATAATTGATGCATTATAGCTGTATAATGTTCATAACCTGAAAGCATCACTACACTGCAGTCCAAGACTACCAAATTTTAAGATCTTCACACTGACTTTCATGTACCATTAGCCAGTATTCCAGTAGGTTGAAAACAACCCTGTCTTCCCTCCATATTCTTGTGACAGAGGTGGCTTATTTATAATACCAGTAACTTCTTTTTAGTCATTATGGCAACTTCATATGCTCCTGCACACGTAAAATTAGAATCAGTATTTCCAGGGTCAGCCTGTAAGGCTAACACTCAAGAAAGCACTTAAATATATATTTTGCTTCTAGCACGAACTCAAAGGCTTTCCCACAATTCTTAATGGGTTCTGGAGCAAATTTTAAAAATATCATTTTTATTAAATGAAAAAAAGCCCACCATGTGGACATCAGCTAGCAGAAAATGAGGTGCCCCTGTGGAGTGAGAACTGCTCTTATATTAAGCTCAGCAGGAAAACTCTCAAGTTCCCTGGTTTGCTGCTACATTTCTGACTTTTTGCCAATAGAATCCATGCATTTCAAAAACCTGGTAAAAATAGATCACTGCTCTAAAATAAAACACATTAAATTGATTCGCACCACACAATCATTATGACAATGCAAGCAGTTAGGTAAATTTTGACAAACTTTTCCAATCATTGCCTTGATCGCAAGAACAGCTTTATGCCTGGCAAACTGCAGCTCAGTTGAAGTAATAGCAGAAAAAGGTGAAATTACACACAGTCCAGAGGCTTATCTTCATTCACACCTACACCTTTTATTCAGTCAAGAAGCATGGGTATGCGAGCTTCTTACTTCTAAATGAATGACTCTTTGCACATCTAAATTGTGCATCGGTGTCCACTGATTTTAAGAACCACTCCTGTCCAGGACATTTCCATGCTTCTGAGCCAGTCATCCTGACACCACCTATTTAGCCCAGAGGTCCACTTCCACTTCAATATATAAAGAAGGCTATAAAAAAGACAAATAAAAACTTTTTTACCAAGGCCTGTAGTGCCAGGACATGGTACTAAGGTTTTAAATTGAAAGACAGTAGATTCACGTTAGACATTAGGAAGAAACTTTTACTTTGAGGGTGGTGAGACATTGGCAGAGGTTGCCCAGAGAAGTTTTTGATGCCCCTTCCCTTTTTCAAGGCAGGTTGGGTGGTGGTTTGAACAATCTGGCCTAGTGGAAGGTGGCAAAGGGGTTGAAACACTATGTTCTTTAGAGGTGCACTCAAACCCAAACCAGTCTAGGATTCTATGATTCCATTTCTGTCTCCAGGGTCATGACTATGGGTCCTATACAAATTAAGGTTTTGACATCCAGTTCATCAGATGAGAAAGAATAAGCATTTTGGCTGGCCTTGAAATGTTTTCTTTTTTATGAATGGAAAAAAAATATCACTGTCCTTTTTGTCCAGTTAATTACTGTTGTGGGGTACTTGTTTGTCTTTTGGGTTTTTTTATTGACTTTTACATCTGTTCAGTATCATGAAATGATGCTGAAGCAAACTGAGTACTGTCCAGTCATTACTCTTTTTTTTTTTTTTTTTTTTTTTTTTTTTTTTTTTTTTTTTTTTTTTTTTTTTTTAACATGAGGTCAGTATCAGTTGTACCTGTTCAAACCAACATTAGTTTCGGTTCTCTCCTTGCAGGGAAATGCATAAAATTCAATCCAATTCTTTCTTAAAAAACACGTAGAAATAAATATTGTAATGACACTTTTCTGGAATACAGCTAAATAACTCAGTTTCCTACCTCAGCAGTTATTGAACTAATATTTTACTAAAATCAAAAGTGGTTCTGTGGAAAAAAGAGTTTCCTTTCTAATATTCCTAAAGACTTTCTCTATTGAAAAATAAAAAAATCCTCTTATTTTCCAAAGGTTCCCTAGAGGCAAATTGTCTTCTGAACTTCAAGAAGAGTTTCTTTTATAATGCAAAGATGACATACTCAATAAAATCTTCTTTCTACACTTGCAGTTTCTATTTAAACAGACATATTCCATCAAGCAGCCTCCAACAGCTGACTGGAGAAGAAGGCCCTCTCACCTGACTGATGTTTTCCAGTTCACCAGTTTCATTGCTAAAACTCATCAAGCCTAACCATTTTCTTTACTTACAAAGGAAGAAAAAATCCCCTTGCTTTTTACTGTTTCATTTTTGAAGAGAGCTTTACTGTTTAAGCTTTAGTGTCTCAGCCCCATGGGCTGCCATCATCAACCCATTTAGAAAACAACAATAAAAGGAAATCACCCATAGAGGTCATTCCTTTAGTCCTGTGATAATATGAAGAACCAGAGGACTAGCAATGAATTCCAGAACTTTAACAACCTGAATAAATTGTGAAGTACAAACCAGAATGAATATAGGATGTGACATTCATTTCACATGAGTCATTGCACAGAGGTGCAGTCTGAAATCTGCAAAGATATCTCCTTGTTTATACTGAGGAAAAATGACACAGGAAGCAGATGACTGGGTTTTACACACATCATTTTCAGCAAGATACAATACCATGGGTATTTAAGATTAGAAAACAGTGTGAGAGAGCAAATTAAATAACATCTGAATGAAAACATTCCCAAATTGTAACTGAACAGCAGTGACTGGGACAAGGTTTCTTATTGTTTAAGTTTCTCCCTCCCTGTTTCTTCCTCTCTTTCTCTTACCCCTCTCCCAGCTTCCCTTCTTTCCTTTTCCCTGACTTGTCCATTTTGTGAAAAACAAAGCCAACAAGCCAAACTAAATCCCCAAAAGTCTACCCTACAACTTGTTATACAGTTTATTCTTGAAACAGACTTGTAGTAACTCAAGCTGGCTGGTTAGAACACAAATACTTATCTAAGAGCACTATTTTTTAATAGGAAAAAAGCCTCAGTCAAGTTTGATTCATAAAATAAGCCATCTGACTGGTGATTTTAATTCAAAATTTTTGTTACTATAACCCAAGATGAATACGAGCATTGCTTATGGGATAGCACAGAACTCAACACTAAAAAAAACATAAAACCAGTCAAACTGTCCAGGCCCTCCAGATGATCTCTTATTGACTCAGCTCCAAGGACCTCAACTTCAGACAAGCATTATTATCACTTTGAGCTTTTTAGATGAATATAAAGAATTAAGCACAAAAGATTTTGAAGATTCAGTAACTACCGCATCTTCAAGGCTTTCAAGTTGTGAAAGCTTCCTAGCAACATGACCCTACATCTATGTTTTCCTTTTTTTTCAAACATCTACAATTGATACCTTTGGTTTATGTCTATTGTAGAAAAACATTCTTTCTCTGTGTGTGCATTCCATTGCCAGTTTGTAATTTAAAGAATGTTAAACCTGAGTTGCCACAGGGAAAAATCCATCATAAATGTGCCTCGAAGCAAGGGAACAAAGCATTTTTCTAAGTAGTTGTATGTTTTACACAGAATCTTTTTTTTTCTTCAGAATACCATGCTTTATGTCTTTCAGTTCCTTTATTTATTAATTCAGTTCCTGCATTAGAACAGGAGATACAGTTGTCATAGAAAAAATCATGTCTTGTTTAGCCTGTTATATATTGCCATAGAATAATATTTTGCAGGGAATAATTTCTCTTGTGACAGAACTCACTGAAAAGAAACACAACTCAAGTTGGACAGATAAAGAATTACAACAAAAGACATGAATAAGATGATAGTCAAGGAATCCATGATGTAATATCTGAAGCTTGAATAATAATCTTATTATTTATATTACTAAACCATGTTAACCACAACCAACAATTAGACAAAATCATGCTTCCAAAAAAACTACCCCACTTCAGTTTGTATGATTCTGTCTACTGCTCATCCTGTGCTGACATAGTAACAATGGTGTAAACCACCATTTTTATTATATGAGTTTCAAGGGACTTCCTTGAAAATCACAGTTTATTTTACAAATTCAATTTAAAGCTAAGAACGGGAGTATTTTCCTTCCAGATGCTGCACTCCAAAAAGAAAAAATTTACACTGCAAGGGGCAATGACAAGGACAATGACATTTCAGTAGAGTTAAGCAGAAAGTTTACCAACCAGAATGCTAGAAGTGCTGCTTTCTTCCAGCCAGGCCTGAAAGAAGATGATGATGAAATATCCAACAGGTTTCTCTTTGGAAATAAAAAATAGTAGCATTGTCTTACTGTAGAAAATAAAAACGGATATATCACATTGCAGTGGGATGCAACGTATGCAGGAGTAACAGGAGAAATAGTGATCAGAAAATGTGTTACTGACTTTGTGAAAACAAAATTTACCATTTTTCCTCTCCTGAACACACAAAAAAAGCATATCCTCAGCAGTGATTGTATGTCACTTTCTAACTTTAGAGATTTTAATATTATGCATTAAAGCAACTGTACTCTATTATCTTTTGAGAAAGAAGTGGTGTTACATCCCATCTCAGAAATCAGCAGCAGCTGAACGATTCCATACCTGTCCACAGAATCACAGAAAGGGTGAGGTGGTAAGGGACCTCTGAAGGTCACCCAGCTCAACCCTCTGCACAAGCAGGGCCACTTAAAGCCAGTTTCTCAGGACCATGACTTTTAAGTATCTCCAAGGTGAGAGACTCCACAATCTCTCTGAGCAAGCACTTGGTCACCCTCACAACAAAAGAGTGTTTCTCCCCTGCAAAATAATGGCATTTGATAAAAATAAGGCATGGCAGGAGTCAGATTTAAGGAACCTTTTCAAGAGAGTCTGACAGGAGAAATGGTCTGGGAACACAGCAGTTTTAGCATCTACTACAGTAAGAGTTAACAGAGTGCTACTTTAAGGGAAATTTTACAGAGAAAAACAAATCCTATGTTGTTCAACTGAATTTTCATGTCTCCACAAGATAACTGAAAGAATAAATCAAGATGTTTGAGAAAACTTTTACACATTCCTTTTTGGCAGGAAAAACAGTAGAGTACTTGCTGTCTCTCATAATTCTATTCTCCTGTCTTGTTTAAGCTTCCCTTGTGTCCTTCGGATGAAAAAAACCTTCTTATGCTCCCTTTGTTGTATACAACAATCAGGTGTCTACGAAACTGAAGGAGAAGAAAACCAAAGTCCAGGTTCCCATACTAGACAATTAGGTAGGTTCATGAAAAACACAACTTCAGTAAGTCCTACAACAGAAAGACAAAACACACTATAAAAAACCTTTCTGAGAGAAACACAGTGGTTCTTTTTTACTTGCTACATCTAAGTACAATAATCTTGCAAAGCAACTTGTATGGTTTGTTGTGTTTTTTTTTCAAATTTCAATTTAAGAAAACATGAAAGCTTGAAAATTGTTTTAAAGGGACTGATACTATATAAATGGCATTAGCCAAAATTTCAGTAATAGAAGCTTTATTCTCATCACTTTCAACCTATAGCTCAAATAAGCTTTATTATTTGTAATTTCTGATGAACCAAGATGGTGGTTGATAGTAGGAAGGAGAAATACATGCATAAGAGACATCAGTAAAAGACTTAACACATGGTCTCATATTCTGTCTAGCATAAGCTCTACCACATGTAAGAAATCAAACTTCTGAAGACAGTGAGAGGAGCAGTAATGGAACAACCTAGGGACGGCAAGCTACCAGCTGTGCAACAAGACATGCTCCATCTCATTCAGCAACTCACAGAATCAGCAAGAGGCACCTTGTCCCACTTACAAACTGGCCCTGACTAATAGCAGAAGATAACAATTCTCCTGTATAGCAAAACATCACTTTTATGTGATTTATGCCTGTGCACACTGATCTGATATTCTCATGTAGGTCTTGGAAGACTTTATTTGCTCCTGAACATCATCAGTATTTCATCCATCTGTCAGGAAACACCTCACAAACACCTATGTCCTCACTGTTGATCTGTGCCTAGGATTGCAATTGCTGCCAGCTTTCTCCTTAGCTGAAGCTTAGGAGTTTAGGAGAAGCTTTGTGCAGCAGATGTGACAGTTCCAGCTCTATAGGTGTCAGCCTGTTGCCACATACTAAAAGGTCATTTCTCATTTACCTTTGGAAACCTTTCTCATCTATAAAGAGAGGAAAGATACATCAAAATACTGTTATGATGACTGCAGAGCAACTCATTCAAAATTAAAAATTATCACAACAAAAAGTTTAATGATATATAATAGGTATTTTTTTAACAAGGGAAATCTGCCTGTTTCGAAGAATGGGTTTGGCATACCGTGGGGATATCTAAGTTCATCAGTCAGTGAAACTATTTTCTTTCTTATTTTTTGAGGAAGTTATAATTTAGTCTTTCCTTTAGTTTTAACACATTAATAGACAGGATAGCTAGATAATTCAGTCAAATGTTGTGCTAGACTAATTTAAATACATTTAAAGCTCCTCAGAGGGACTCACCACAAGTTGTGTTCCTCACTACTTCATTCTAAGTAAACAGAAATTGTGTTTTGAATATATAAAGTGTGGTAAAAATTAAGTACAATAAAAAGCATGTTCTAGGCACCTCAGTCTGATAATACAAAGTAGACATCTCTGACTGTAAGTGATATGTGTCAATTCTCCACCACTGAAAGATGGAACTTACATTCTCCCACTGTAGTTGTTGCTCCCACTGCTACCAGCAAATGTCATGGAAAAGCCAATGAGAAAATTAAAAATCTATCTCAAGTGGTAATAATTCATAAGACCGGAGGCTGAATGAAGGTAAAGCAAATTACTGAATAGCCCAATGAATACTAAATGCTTTATATATTAAAGAAGGCAAATGATGTGGAAAATTGTGGTGCAATTGTGGTGCTCCTGCAATAACAGGAGATTATCTGAGTGTGTACCTGACAACTGGTACTTGAAAACTCTTAACCCAAATGCCTGAGGTTTTGAGCAACTAAATTAATAAACCTGAGCTACTTTTGCTCTCTTTCTTCAACCATTTTAAGAATTAAAAATACCACATTTGGTTCTATTGTCCAAGTTTCATAAAAGAAAATAACCAGGGGAATGTCATTAAGCTTCTCTGAAATTCACAAAGTTCCTATTTCCTGGCTTTTAAATAGTTTCCTACCTGCATCATCATTTATTTCCTACTACAGAGTTCTTTCTGGAGGCATTTATCTCTGATGTGAAAGCCTGTCAAATTCTTTTTGAAATGTAAGGATGCTACATCCTCTAAATTTTCCTTATCTTTCTTACCACTGGTATCTTCAAAGAACTCAAGCAGATTAGTGCAGCATGACCTCTTCTGCCTCAATTCATGCTGTATATCCTTTATCAAACTATTTTACTATGTGTTTTTCTGCCACATCTTTAAAAAAAATTCCAAAGATTTTCTCAAAGTAGTGGCTTTGGGATACTGTTTCTACATTCCTTCTTTGTGTTCTGACAACTACTGTGCTAAGAAAACTCAAACATTGTATCAAATATTTAATTAATCTTGCTAACATTAAAAAAAAATGTGTAGCAATATATTTTTCAACATTAGATACTTTGTGGGCAATATAACACAGGCTGTATCTATGATCACTGTACTGTACCTTAGGCCTCTGCACAGAATTTCTGTGCTTGTTTCTAGCTTCAGTAGTAAAATAAATAAATAGTAAATAAATTTGCCCATGTTCTGTACAGATACCCAAGCCCTCCAACTCATTTTCTTCACATGCACTTTTTAAGCAGCCAAGGCTACTTCAGTGTTAAAATGTAAAAGAAAATTAAAGGGACCCGTATGCACATGACCTCCCAGTCTCTAGGATTTTTGCAACTCCTCAGCAACATTTCACAACAATTATACATGACTGCCAACAGTTTTTAGGTACTTCTAGCAATAATTTCAGGGCAGGAATTCCACACATAACCTGCCAGACAGAGAGGCACAGTAGCACTAAACTGTACACAAGAACTAAAATTAGGGTAAGCAGGAGCATGGACAGCTGACAGAAGAAAGGCTCCTGTCAAGAGAAGAAAGCTCATATAGAAAGTCAAACAACAGCAACAAATTTGTTTGCTATTATGATCTGCTATAGTTCTAGTTTTGCTCTTAAAATGTGATTTTTTTAATGTCATTTTAACCCCTCAACTCTTAAAACTGATATTCCTTGCAATAAATCCATATTTATCATCTATAAATAACAAACCATCTCACATCTCATAATACTCATTAAAGCCTTCTTATGTGGTGACTACCTTCTCTTTTTCTCAGCCTCTCTCCTTCCAATTAGAAAGTCTAATTTTCACAGTTTCTGTCACCAGTTTAGTGGCTCTCTACTTCATTCTTTAGGCTGATCCTATGATATAAATATTAAGTAATAGTGTTCAGCCACTTTTTCTTTGCCCTATTTACACCCTATATCTTTGCATACTAATGTTCTCAGAGTGCTTTTAATTATTTTATTTCACAATTACTTTCACAAGTATTTTATTTTACAGTTATTTCTTTTCCTTTCTCAGATATTTCAGGTTTTCAATATGACTACCAAGTAAGGAATACTCAACACTTGGAAATATATCTTTACCTTCCCATCTGCATCTTTCAGATGTTAGTGAGTTTTTTCCATATTGTTTCAGAGTCTATTTTTCTGAAGTCAAGTATTCTCAGGCTATGGCTTGCAGAACCCATTGTTGGTATATTAAATTCTAAGTGTTCTCCCACATGAATGGCATTTATCATACTTGACATACAGCCAGTAACTTTTTAAGTCCAGTGTAGCTTTTAACTCTATTGATCATTCAGCATTCTGTGTCTCCACCTGAAATTGCATTTGTGGCTTAGGTTATACTGTCATGATGTCTGGTTCTCATTTCTGAGAGGTATTTCCCTGCAAAAGAGGAAGCTGTTTCTGGCCTTTTGTCCTCCCCTGTAAATGCTTCTGCCAGATAATTCTGCCAGCTTTGATTAGTATGGAGCCAGGACAAGAAATTCATTGGCTTCACTGGAGGTGAGTCCCAGATGAAATGGCAAAGCTTGTATATTCTGCTCTCAAACATTATTCTCCTATCTCTCTCTCTAATCTAACTTGTTTCTCATCGCACCGTTCCCTTTGCACACTCCCATCTCTTAACCTTCTGCTTCTTCCTTATCTATTTAGAACCAAGAAAACACTCTTTCCAGCTCTTATTCCACTCAAGAGGATGCTACCCAGCATCCAACACTGCAATCCATTGTACCTCAGCCTCTCATCCTGGGGTTTATTAAGGACATCTTGCAGTGAAGTGGAAGAGGGCTGGCAGTGCCCTCACACGCCTCTTGGGCAGCAGATTCTTGGTACCAGCTCGACGCCTCTGTGCCTACTGAGAAGCTCCAGCTAAGCTGTTGTGCTCAGGAGATCATTTGTGGGAACACAGTGAGCAAGAATTCCATGCCTTTCTCCTTATTCTCTGTTTAGCTGTCACAAATAATATTTTGTGCCAACTGTTCAGTATTTGAAACCACTGCTCTTTTTCTGCGTTTGCTTCCTGCCAGATTTTCCTATTATTCTTATAATTACCTCCTTGAATGAAATTTTTACCACTGAGGTATAATGGACTGGTTTAAATGAGTAAAGCATCACACAATCCAAAGATAGAATATGTTGAAGCTTGATTTTACAAAATACCTATAGTTATATTTGTTGATGACTATACTCGTATTTTAAATAATGAAAAAAAGAACTAGAAGAACCTCACAACAGTATCTATTCCTTAAGAATGGAAGTATTATATCATTTTTCAATCAACTTTAAATACCTAAATCAAATTAATCTATCCTGGGCAGCTAGCTTGAGTATAACGAAGTGTGACATTTGCAGGAAGAATAGGTCTTTTGGTATTGTTCTTTATCCCCCTGTTTGGAAAGAAACTATATTAGTAATGCATTCTTTCCATTGTTTATGTTTTATTCAGGGACAAACTCATATATATGCCTATCTACTGTCACCTTCCCCTACACATACACTAGATATACCTTTTTTACCACAGGCTTAATAACATGAGCATTATGTTTTCTTTGAATAGTTCTCTTAGAATTCCTTCTGGGTTGGAATGTTGCAAAAAAAGAGCTGAGCCTACAAAGAGTATGACGTAGGGCAGAACCCTGAATTAGGTATATACCAGGAAGAGCTTGATTAAAGGAACAATCTTGTACTCCGATTTCAATGGCAAACATCAGTCCTCAGAGTTCAGTAGGAGTGTCAAAAGTCTTAAAAACTAACTTCTCTAATTGAGTTATTTCAAATACCTGAGTTTCCAAAAAAAAGAAATAAAAATCCACAATAAAAATATATTAATGAAAGTGAGCAAATCTGCGATGAGAGTCTACTTAATTTTATTTTTTGGTAATAATATGACAGGTAAGATTACAAAATGATAGCAAATCTTTTTAAAAAGGGTAAAAATACATACTTGATTTTCCTTCTTTTTAAAGCTTTCCACTTTCTGTATGGACAGAAGCACCTGGCAATCAGACAATTTTGTGTAAAAACCAGAGTTAAAATGTCATTCTTAATAAGATTTATTGTTCCTCTTGTAATTTATCCCATTCAAAATGTAAACTTCCTAATGTACTCACTGGCTCAAAACCAAACAATGCTTATTTATTTATTTGTCTTATACAGCCATGTTTGGATTTGGTTGAATCCCTGCAGCAGTTTGTCAATTATGCATATAAAAAGCAAAATATGCCTTTATTGAGTATACACACATACAAAAACAACGAAACAAACTATCCTACACATCAGGCTTATCACTTCTCTACCATTTGCTGTGGAATAAAGAGATAAAATTTTCACTTCTGTCTCAGCCAAGACTGCCATTTCAGCTTGCAAATTCTAAAAACAAACCCATGTTTATTTGAAGTTCTAAAGAATTATTTAACTTGCCCTTTTAATGTTCCCTCTTAGGCATTCTACATCTTTCAAACACCTTTATGCATAAATATTGATTGTGGTTAACAAAAGATGCTTTTTCTTCTTGCTTGTGGTTCTTTGATTTAAATCAAAATGAAATTAGGTCACTAAGTTTTAAAACACATTTTCTTTTTTATTATTATTATTCTTTTTATTTTTATATCCCTGAAAAAGTTTACTTCCTTTGGTTGGTAACCATTAAGATATGTTTCATTTTCACTGTAAAAAAGCTAAATATGGATACAACAAGTAAATACAGATAAGGAAGGTTATAGAGGTTGAGGCTGTAAAACAGCTAAATATGGATACAAAAAATAAATACAAATAAGGAAGGTTATAGAGGTTGAAGCCAAAATTAAAGCAAATTAACATATGGCCTGAAATCTAAATGAGTAATTTACTCCACTTTTAGTAAGGACACCTGTTTAGAAAGAAGTGAAAGGAGGATGTCAAGTAGAATGAGGATATGAAAACAAATAACAATGTCTAAATTGGAAACATATATTGGAGAAAAAACCATAATGCTTACCAGTCTTAAAGCAAGAGATAGTGTTATCTTGTGACTGAATACTTACACAGCTAGCATCATAATGTTACTCACTGGCAAGTATTGACAAGTCATCAAATAACTACAAAACGCCCTAACTGGGCTTCTGAAGGGGAAAAACATCTCGGAGACAACTAGAGATACATTAAATGCACCTTTTCATGACAAAGCCGAGGAGGTGTTTCCACACAGTGCTTTTAGTGCTTTGCCTTTTGTACTGCTAAGAGCCTGTTAATTGCATCTCTAACCCCACACCCAGGCTGCCAGGCGAGTGTTTTCTAGGAGCCTCTGTGGCAGTACTTCTCCCTGCTGTTCTCATCCGATCGTTCTTCAGCTGGTGTTCCTTCCATGGTCTTGCACCTGGAAACACCAACAGTGTTGTTCTGCCGCTTTGAAAGGGAAGCAACTCCCCCTGGTCACTCCTTCCTTCTCCTCTTTCCCAAGTCCTACCCTGCGGCTCGTTTTACACCAGGAGAAGCAATACACACATGCAGAGAGCTTCATAGAGAGGGAGTGCACAGCACGTTCTGCTGATCTCAGTGTGCCCCAGTCAGCATGAACAGGAGGAACAAGCAGCTGGGAGTCTGAGTAGGTTCTGAAGAAAACTACACGGGTACGGTGGGGAAAGTACTATGAAGGAAAACACCTGCTGCAGCAGAGAGGCCAGGCAGGGAGGGATGCTCGCTCCTGGAACTTCTCCCCAGCTGGACACTGGGGGAGTTTACCCTTTCTCTTTCACTCTCCTCCTTTTTCCATTTTTCCCCCAAAGTAACTTTGTTAAGAGTCCCTTGGTGCCCTCAGCCACAGATCAATGCTAGTAAATCTTCACACATGTGAACTTGTCTCAGTATTTTTTGTGTAACAGCCTGGTTACGTGCCCAAGCAGAAGCCTGGCACTCTGAATTCAAAGAGACTTTGCCACTCTTGCGTCCCAGATAATAAAGTTTAAAGATAACCAAAACTCTTTGTAAGTGTTCATCACTTCTCATTTTCTTAAACATCCATAGAAATAATTTTGTCAAGAAAAGTGTTTAAACCAAAAGTCAAGTAGTCTCAAGCTTGATTTGGCTAGAATACAGGTGAGAGACTTTCAATACCTTCTTTGGTGAAGTGTATTTTATAATTATCCTATAATTTCTATACGTATCCCTGCATTTCTTATCCCTAAAATTCACAAGACAATTTATTAGCGCAGTCTGAATAATTACAAAACCACTGTCACAGATGCCAAGTGCTCATTTCCTTTCTAATCTGAATGCACTGCCATGGAGAAGAACCTTAAAAGTTGTCCTAGGCAAGAGAAAAACAGTAATGGAGTGGTTCTCTCATAGAAACAGATACACTGGCAGAGGTGACAAATTACAGAAAACAGTATCCACACTTTCAAAATGCAACTTTTTTCTTGTAAAGATACAAATCAAAAGTCTTTTCCTTGTATTAGCTTTTAGTAACATTACTTTGAGCATCCATCATCACAGTGATTTCAACAACATCATTCTATTGGGTGAGAATTTAGCTTGGAGTATTTAAATATGCATTGAGAACATAATTCTACAAAACCTTCCTAAACATAAGTATCTGCTGACAGTGTATAATGCATCAAAACTTGTTTTCTGAGATTCTGGGCCTTAAGTGGTTTTGAGAAATTACTGTGGCTGCAGAAATCTCTTTTTTTCACTGGCAAGTAGTTAAGACACTCCCCTAATCTTCTTTATAAGAATTCATATAGGGCTTCATTTTTTTTTTTTTCAAAAGATGAGAGACCATAATGTCAGATCAATAATAGGAAGATGAAAAAAGCAGAACTATTTGAAGAGGTACAAAATATGTCTAAAAAGGAAAAATGACTGAAGAAGGAATAAGGATTTTCTCTTCCAGTATAAGACCAAATGATCATCAAATGAAGAGTCGTGGCTAATTCAAAAAAAATGTCATGGTTCTTTGGACAAGACAGTGAAGCTATTGAAGGCCTTAAGATACAGTAGCTCAAAAAAATGTACATGACTTTAAGGTGAGAAAAATTCAAAATGTCAATTCTCATCCATAAAGTAAAAAGCATCCTGGGAAAGTATAAGTACAGATTTATTCTCTTGTATTCCTTTTTCTAGAAAGGTACTTGTGACTGTTTTGAAGATGGGATACTAAGAGGTCTTTGCACTAGTTTTGTTTAACATTGCTTATAATAAGTACAAACTGCACTGCTGTAAATCAGTGAACCTAATCCCCTTGTATTATGAAGGATTACTGTGTAATTAAAATTATTTTGAACTGTGACACTAGACATTTTATTAATATTACTTCTCAGGTTTGTTGGACTGGAGAAAGTATCTTGTGATAAGGAACTATATCTACTTTAGCTTCGAAAATAAAAGAAATGTAAAGGGTTCTCTGAACTAAGAACTTTCAATTTAAAATATAGTACCCATAGAAGAGTAATTTTTATGGTACGTATTTGATAATTCTTACAATAGCTTATTAAATTAATAGCTTATTAAATAGCATTACTTTATTAACTTAAACTGAACTTTCATAGCTTTAATTTCTAGAGTTTGGCCTATTTACTGCTGGTGGAGTGAAGATAAATCCCGTTACCAGCTATCTTTTTCCTAGACAGGTATCCCTTTGATAAGCTAATCGGATCAAGTGTCTTGAATTTTTCACCACAGAAATAGTTTTCCATACCTTTGGTAATTAGCATTCTTTAAATACCCTGAGGTTTATCAGCCTCCTTCTTGAACTACTAGCACATAAGAACTAGTTAGTATACTTCTGTAGGAGCTGAATCAAAAAACAAAGACACTGAAAACAACCTCACTCCACTCCAACTAAAAGATCTTTCTTGGCTCCAGAGTCACACCAGGAGCTATCCCATTGTGACTTTGAATAATTTCCACAACAAAGCTGACTACTTTTAAGGATGGTCTGAAATCTTTGTGTATACAAAGACATATCTATATATTCATATAGAGTTATAAGATGTGTGGCTTGTTTTTTGTCCCTTCTGAGATTGGCCCTTCTATAAGTCTACCAGTCATGACTTTCCTGTAAGTCCTTTCCAATTGTAGTGCTCATCATTAAGGTGCCTGCAAATGCATAAAGCAACAAGTTTATTTTGTCATCTGGGACACTGCCAAAAAAGAGACACTACATAAAAAAGAAGAGTCAGTTTCTTGCTGTCCACTGGAAACCAGTATCGTTTATAGAGTTTCTCTAGTAATTTTGAAATTAATCAAATACCTGGGTTTGAATTGATTTAATGCATGTCATTTTTATTTCTCAATGAAGAGGTAATAGCAAATTAAATGGAACAGAAAAGCCTGTTCTACTATTGCTGTCACCTTTGTCAAAACACTTCAAATTAAAAAAATAAAACAAAACAAGAAAATAGAAGCTACTTGCTTCTAAGTTTGCTGATTAAACAGCAGTGATTCCACTTCCACTTTGAACTGTATAGTAGTAGTAATAATAATACAAAAAAATAACCCTCCCCTGATACTGAAGTAACTTTTTGACTGTGAATACATTATGCAATATCAACTCTTACTATCCTTTAAATCCATCTTTTTTGTTGCCTTAACTTAGCTAATTACACTTCTGCTTATAGTTCTTACAATCTATAAATTTTTGTAAAAATCTCAGACACCTTCTGACTGTATTTCATTTAATATCTTGAACTTGTTGCCTTTTTGGATGAATATACATACACACACACGCAAATATACACATTTTTTAAACTACCTTCAGATTTCATTTTTCTTGCTGTTGGGTTTTCTTCTCTCCCAGTTTATTTCTGACCAGCATTATTTCTTTGTTACCTTGAAAACTAATCGCTTCCCAATCATTACTTCCTTTTCTTGTTTAAGTACTTTCTTCCAGAAAATGTTCCTTACAATTGCTAAAAAATCACCTGTTCAGAAAGAGCACCTATATTTCCTATCGAGTTAAGATTTTAATCCATTCCAAAATAGTAACTGATAATCCACAATTTTACACAGACCAGTTCATTAATCTTTATTGAACAGGTCAGATGCAGAAATGATCTCTGAATCATTAAGTCAGACCTAAAAGTAACCTCTCTACACTTATGATCTGAGAGCTCTGGGCATATTCACTCTTTTGCTAGTCAGTATTTGCTGTGGAAGGATGGGTTTCTAGGTCTGATTTTCTGAGTTACTTGTAACTCTGGATGATCATCATCAACGAAACAAATCTTAAAATCTACCTCACTACTCTTTCAAGTCTTTGCATTTCTTGTAATCTTCTTGATAAGTTGTTCTAATTTTTGCTCTTAGCCAGCCTCACAAGATGCTGTTATTTCCTGTGCTATGAATTCTGATGTATCCCAGTATCTAGGTAAGCAGGTTTTCACTGTTCCAAATTAGTCAAAAGAAAGTATACCTGAAAAATAATGGCAAAATTGGGACTTCCCATTTTAATAAGCACTGTTGATACAAAACACATCTTTATTCTACAGGGAATCTGCCATTAAAAGTAAGACTAATCTAGCTTCAAGTTAGTTACTTTGACATGTTGCATGTGGGGTCAGAAATACCAAATGTAGACCAGATCTTGGAAAATGAGTCATCTAAAACATCAATATTGAAGATTTATCACAGGGAAGGGATTTTACAAGTGTTACAGTCAATAGCATATCAACTGCACAACTCCATGAAAAAGGACCTCATGAACCTCTGAGTTAAACCCAAAATATTTATTAAGCATATAGGGTTGCTGAGAACACTATCACAGATAGTATGAAGCTGACGTTTTAAGGAGTAGTGCAATAAGAAAAATCAAAAGTAAATTAAGACATGAGATTGTAAAAAAAATTCTTTAAAATTATAGAACTGGCCAATAACCCATGTAACCAATACAAATTATAGGACTATTTTGATTCACTTATATCACTGAAAGCCTGAGGAGTTTTTTGCACTCTTGTCAAACATACTGATAAAATATCACAGTTCTGGTGCATTCCACTTCAACTAATTAGGGTTGCCATTCTTTAAGCTGTACAGCCTGGAATAACAAGGCTTATTCTGAACTCCTGTAGCTGAAATACTGAAATAATGTTCCAAACCTGTGCCTAACTTGAGAAATAGAGGGGAAGCTAAAATATGTTTAAACAATTCTCGGTTTATTCGTAACTTCTGAAGGGATTTGAGATGAAAAACATATGTGGAAAACTTAGTGAGGGATGAAAGATCAATGAAAGCCACAGAAAGGACTTATTTGATTTCATTATGAGCTGTAGTGAAACAGAGGCCAATTAAATGAGTGAATTACAAATAAATGTACTTGTAGTAATAACAATAAGTGTTTGTTTAACAGTTGTATGATATGTGCTCAGCAAACAATTAGTCTATACAAATAAAAGTGTCAAATAAATGAGATTGACTGTGGGAGAGTAAAGTTATAACAGTACTCCTTCTATCATTATACAAAATAAGTTACCTTAAAACATGAAGTCAAGGTGACAAGGAGTGAGAACTGACCAGAGTCAACAAGTTTTTACTACTATCTTATTTTATAACACTCCTTATGTCTCTTGATGACTACTAGCCTGTACACAGCCCACACTATTTCCTTAAACAAATGGAGAAATTCAAATCTGACATCAGATATAAATGAAGGAACTTCTTAAGCTTGCAAAAAATATTTAATGTTTTTTACAGACAAGTGTAAAGAAAAAAAAAGACAAATTTATGTAAATGCTGATTTTTAGTCATACCTCAACCTGTGATTTAAATTCAATTTAAATCTGTGTAAACCCATTGAACAGCTTAGATCACTGGAAACAATACATGTTAGAGTAAAGGAAATAAAAGCAAAGCAAGGGTGTTAGAAGTGAAATGCTTCAACACGTATTTAAGAACAATAATATCTGGAAAATTTAATTTAACAGAGATGTTTTATGTTTGTTATTTTCTTTTTACTTAGAAGAGAAGATAATTTCTTCATTCTATTTGTACAATATAAGCATACAAACAAAAATGCTTGGGGTTTTTTTGGTCTTTTTTTAAGAGTGTGAATACATTAGCAATCCCATTTGAACAAACAATGCAGTCTCAAACCAAATCCTCTGATTCATTTCACCACACTTCCTATGCGCTTTCTCAGTTCTAACAGCAGTTTTGTGAGCAAACTAGATTTTAGAAAACTAAAGTAGAAGTACTCCACGACAGTGCTCTATAGCTTTTTATGGACTCTTAGGTCCAAACTTACATAGAGTTGCTACCACCACATGCAACTTCAGCATCACTGAAAGTTCTTCAACCATGGCAAACATGAGGAGCTTCCTCCACCACATAAAAGTGATGCCTGATGACTGAGTCCTCAACTTGTTCTTCCCCTCTGCTGCTCCTTCTTCAGTCACACACGTTTCTTGCCTGAAATCCCTGTTTTTTAACACCTGTCCTTTCTTCTACTGCAACAGTCCCTTGCTAAACTTCATTTTTACTACTAGAATTTATTATTGCTTTTTAGTTTCAACTTTCTTCTGTCCTACCAGTCAATGACTACCTGACTACCTCTTCCCACTCTTGGAAGAGCAGAGGTGTGACCTGGTGCCCCAACAATACCATACCATTTATTCATCTGAACATCTCTGAGATGTCTGGAAGTGTCTTGGGCAGTAGCTCAGCTTGGTGACATCACCAACAATTTTCTAACTTATGCCTGCAGTCCAGTACAAGAAGAATGCTTCATCAAACCAAAGTGTCAGGTTTCTTGGGAACCAGGAACAATCATACTTTGAGGTAACAAATGCAGATTTTATTCTATAAAAAAGTGTTTCATATTGGTGCACATCACTGAACCCTCCAGCATATTTGGTGAATATAACTATGCAGGTTATTTGGTCTCAAACAGCTAGGCTTGCCACGTGGAAGAATCTGGAATGTCCTCACCATCCATCACTGAAGTATTATTTCCTTACATATTTATCTTTGGGGGTGCTGGGACAATGTGGGCCAAGTGGCTGACACAGGGCAAAGAATGACAGTGAATCATCTGAAGTTGGAAAGGCCTTGAAGAGCTCCATCAATAGCTCTCTTTGGTATCTGCTCAGTGCTAGGTGTGCCACAGCACTTGGACACTAATTTGTGTGCAAAAAAACCTTCTACAACGGAAGTTATTCCTCTGTGAGACCTCCTCAGATGAAAGATATGGCGTTTTGCATGCTGATGATCCATCATAAGGTGGGAGAAACATAGACATTTCACATGAGAGAAAGGAAATACCTCCCAAGACTTGGATACAGTGTGGGAAATAGGATGGAACCTCTTCCTTCAGGTTATTGAGGCAATTCTTTCCCACAGGCCTGACTAGCCAGTTCTGCTCTTGATTTAGCCCGTATCAAGAAGTTGCCATCTCTCTCCGAAGCTGAGCCACTACTTTCACATCCTTTTTCAAGTCTCCCTTCCATTCTCTCTTATGGCACCAACTTGCAGTTGTGCTGTCAAGTAATCTCATGGTTCTTTAGTTTCCTTTTCACTCCCTCCTCCTTTCCCAGGGTAACAACATGCAGAGCTCCCAGATAGCAAACACAGAGCTAGAGGGTCTACTGTTAGATTAAAAGGTTAAATAAAGAAAATGTGAGGTAGTGGTTGAATGGGGTGTGTATTAAAAGTGCCAATGAATATTGCTGAGCCTCCTGGGCCTCTGTGCTGAGAGGCACAGCTCAAGGATGAGAGGAATTAGCAGCAGCAACTGATGATCAAGTAAGGGATTACTTGTGAGCACCATAGTCATGCAAGTCTATATGGCCTGTTTCACTGCATCCAAGGCTGCTGAAAGAACTGGCTGATGTCATAGCAAAGCCCAACTTTATTTCAGCCCAAGGGGAAAATCGTGGAGAGAGTTCCCCTGTAGCAAGTTTCTGGGACAAGAAGGACAAATACCTGTTGATGAGGAGGTTGGAGACATTTCCTCCTGTGGTGCCTTCCAACCAGAGTATCATCTGAAAATTTACAGACTTATGCCACTAACAGAGTTCTCTACACAGGAAAGTTAAAAATGCATTGAAGTAAATACAAACATAATACAAGCCTGATAAAGAACAAACAGAAAACTTTAAATACAGAAGACATATGCAGTGCATCAATGACTACAATTTATAAAAGATGTGCTATTTTCTGCAGCCTTATGAACATTCTGCATAAACCAAATCACAACTAGAAAGAGAAGTCTGTCAGAAGGGGCACTGCCCAACCACCTGTATAAACTTGGTAGGTGATATATACATTGTGTGAAGGAATATAAGGCTTCAGATTGAAACCAAATCAAATATTAGTTGTTTTTATTTGTATAAACACTACAAATATCAAATATTGTTCCTCATAAACATAAAGAAACCTTTGTAACCTGAAACTTCTGTAACTAGAAATTATAAGCACCAAAAAATTCAACATAGATGAGAAGAGTTGATAGTACTATAGAAACACTGAGCACATGCACAAAACTGATATCAAGAAGCCTTAAGACCTCTGGAGACATGGGAGATGACAGTGTGCCACTGCTATTGTGGGTATGGACAGCTGAAGTGCAGCAGTCTCTAGGATCAGACTTTTCACTACTAACACTGGATGTCTAAAGCAAAACAATGATTAAACAAGAAGGGAGAAAGAGACAGTGAGAGAAACCCAGTATAACACCCAAGTCCTTTTTACGTTATCTGAAGAATAGCATCTAACACGCTAATAGGCTTCCTATTAACAGTTTCACACAACATATGAAGTGTGATTATACAAAGATACAACTGAAAACAAAACCGAGCAGCTCTTTCCTTGTCCTTTCACCAACAGTGCTACAAACTCTTGCTTCATCTTTTTAGGCTCTATCTGCTACTCTCACCTAAGACAAGACAAAAACTGTTCAACTCTTCAGGGAGATTGCTTCAGGAATCACTGTATATACTTTATTCAGCAGCCCCAGTCACAAGCTTCTTACACTGTTACTAATTAGTAACAACTTTTTTGAAAATAAAAACACGTCAAGATGCCAAAACAATTTTTTTCTCATTTCTTCTCTCATTTGAGCTGACATTCTCCTCAACGTGTATTTTTTTGGTTTTGGTTTTGGTTTTTTGTACCTATTATCACACCTTCCATTCTCTCTTTCTGAAAATTCAATTATCTTAAAAATGCTGCATTTTTTTCCTTGGAAACAACCTTCCCTTTTTTCATTCCTTATTTGCTAAATTCCAAACTGTTTTGTTTGCCTGGACTAAGTTTGTAAAATCTGAGGGTCACCCAAGTATGGTTTTTTTTCAGGATTTTATGAAGTCCTGGGAACAGAGTATGACTTAAACAATGCTTATTAGAAGCAATTACATTTACACAATGATATTACTGTTGCTGTTATTGTTATTATTACTATCATTATCATTACTAAAAGAATAGAATTGAAAAGCTTATGTTTGGCTGAGTATTAAAAATATTAATGCTCTTATGAATTCTTTGTCCCCCTAGTAATTTACTGGAAGACAAACAGACAGGATGTGCTGTCTCTATCATTCATTGTACTAGCTGGAAACACAACTGAGGGTGAAAAAAAATTGCAGTACTGCAGTATACACACACACACACACACACTAATATATAGATATATAATAGTATGTCTACTACTATAACAGTAGGTACTGTTAGATATGAGAAAGAAGATACAAATTGGTCATGATTGAGCTAACCAAAGTATCATGGAAGGGAAAGTTTGAACTTAAAAGTGACATTCTAATTTATGGCAATAATAATAATTCAGTTGTTGGGTTACTTCTGCCTTTGGACTCTTAGGATGAACAAGATGACCTCATAGGTCTCCTCTAGCTCAATTTTTTAATGATTCTATGAAACAAACCAAATGAAACAATGTGAAATGACAGATTATATTAATCTTTAAAGGAACAATAGAAACAATTCCATACAGTAATGGAAACCATGTTAAAACAGAAAAAGACATACAAACTAAATACTCCGTGAAAGCTTATACTATTAAATCTTTGCCAAGAGCAGTCTTTCTCTTACTGAAAGGAGCTACCGGCAGTACTGAGAACAGATCTGGCTAAGGAATTCCTACACTAAGGGTTTTGAGAGCAAGATATCATACTGCATCATCTTACTTGGATATTTCAAATGAGTGTTGATCCTGGATTCCCTAAAGCAAGTCAACAAAAATAATGAACCCTAATGCTGTGGAAATGCAAGACAAAAAAAGTTAAAAAAAAAATTGTAACCATCTGCAGCTCGGGGGGAGCATTTCATCTATGAGAAAAAAAGTGAGAATATGATATATTTTACATTAGCCATTTTCCACCATTGGAAAAATCTTTTTCCATTTAAAGCCATTAGCTACAGCTAACATGCCATCCACTTGATCATTCGCTCCAAGTCTCCCTGCCTGAAATTGTGATTTTTTAGACAATAAAGTAAAACAAAAGGCTTTAATCCAGGGTAAAGAATTAGCTATTGTGGTTCAAATAAAGTAAAATACATAAATATGTACTTTATGCTTCTGTTTGGCACAACATTATACACAAAACTGAATTTAGGGCTTGTGCTTTTTATTAAATTCATACTTAAAAATGAAATCAGATGTGTGATTCAGTGAAATCTCTACACAAAGAGCAGAAGAATAGAAGCAGTCTTGTATGGTAAGATGTTGTTGACAAAAAGTTTCAAACACAATTAATTATTTAAAGGGAGAAAATTTGGGTGCACCTGTTAACACTGAACAGGACTGCATCATCCTGCCACTTGAGCAAACTCAAGGGTGCCTGAGACTGAATTCCTCCATGAGAGACACAGAGGAGTCGTGGAGACTGCACGAGCAGTCAGTCAATACAAACTACTGAGTGATCACGCTGTCAGCTCTTTTCTAACATAGAAGGCATCCTGAAAAGCACCTTGGGGAGTTTGTTCTCCCACAGATATTTTTTCAAACAGGTAGTCAGACTGCTAAAAGGAAAATGAGTTTGTGTAATTCATTTCTGCCTAAACCTTTAGATAAAAAGGATTAAAATTATAAGATGCAGTCACCAAAATACATTTAAAATAATATGATAGACCATCTTCCCAGATAATTGCTTAGATGTTATCTCTTGTCAAAAATAGTTCTTTTCCTGCTCAATTGCAAATTGGGTATGAATAATTATACTTTGTGTTGTAATGCCTATGTATTGCTATACACTTGTTTCAACCCTCTTGTGATAAATGTATTTGTGCTGCAGTTAGGAGTATAGAAGTATACTACATGAGAATGTATCAAAAATATAAAAAGGACAAAAATTTAAAAATTTATTTGGTCTGCTAGATACTGAGCTAAATTCTACCAAAACACATCCCACATTTTTTTCTCCATGAAACTGCTCACATTGTATGCTGAGATGCTGCATACACAGGTATGATCTTTCACACATAATGTTAGCTTTGACTGTAACTATTTATATACTGTCTGGAATCTTTGGTATAGAAATAGATACTTGGAGAATGCTGTTAATGAGCTCTTATAGTTTATGGTAACTCATCCTGAGAAGGGCTTTTTTAATCCGTTGCCTCACGATTACCAACAAGTGAACAAGGAAGCAATGTTTAGTTTTGGAAATCAGAACATACAACTCAAACACAAGCTCTGAACAGCTTGTTGGCCCCTGTGCAGGTAAATACCGTAATTATTGTCCCTGCCTTCCCACTGTTACTTTGTAATTCAGTAATGGACCATCTGTAGCTCACTGCTGGTGAATCATCTTGAATCTTAATGCATCATTTGAATTATCTTCATGCTACGTAGCGGACACGACATTAACACTGTAAGCAAAACATGTAAGAAAGATAGCAGGGTATCTGAGTAGCTGCTATATTACTAAAGGAAGGCTTATAAAATAATCTAAACCAATCCTATTTAGTTTAAGTACAGCATACCACAGAATGCTTCTACACAGCCATACATAATATATTCTTAATAAATTGCTGACAATAAGATTATATTGCACTTGCCCAATATCACTAAGAATTTCAGAGATGTCCTTGCAGGGGAAACATATTACAGCAAATATACAGCTAGATAAGTTCTCAGAGCAGCCCATTGCCCTGATATCTGTATCAGATGCTACTCTTAAACCATCCAGTTTGAGGTACCAGAACACCATACTCTACCTCTAGATACCAATTCTATGGGGAGAAGGGGAGAGGAAACCAGAAAAAAAAAAAACCCCACATAAAGAACACAACAACAACAAATAAAATACAGAATCTCAAACTTTCTTTCACAAGCCTAAACAATTAGAAATGGAATTTATATGTAATTTTCAAATCTTGGTAACATTCTCAAGAAAACGTGCACACACTACAAAAAGCTGAATTTGTCTAGGTCTGTAGCTTGCTTTCAAAAGTTGCTTGTGATTTTAATCTGGCCTCTTCATTTCATCCTAGTCTTATACTTTCTGCTCCTCTCAGCCACGCTCGATGCCCCATTACTGCAATCTTGCACCCTAGATGTTCCTTTCAGAGACTTCTTTTTTTCAGAGAATTGTGTAAGAAGTCAAGGGGAGCTGTTAGCAGCTAATGTTCATATGATAAAGAGCAACCATGAAAAAACAGTAAATCAGAGACCCTCCAGTTAAATATATATATATTTTTTTTTTTTAAATAACACTCCACATAAATAGCTGAAGAATATTAAGAGCAGAAGAAGCACTGGATCCTCTTCTCCTATAGATAAAATATATAACATGCCAAACTCACAGATCAGCTAAATATTCATACAGGGGAACCAGCCTCCTCTTACCTTAACTGCTGCTTTATCATTCGGGCACTTAATAGGGGTCACAATTTCTCTGTGATTCAGCAAACCCAAAGAAGTATCCAGATGCTCTGAATTACCCTGAACACTCAGTTTTGTATTCCATGTATCCCTTGTGCTTCCTATTCTGTCCCATGTGCTGTAGGGATCAGCCAGAGAAAGCACTTCTGTCTGCCTCATTTGCTCTTTTTCACCCTCTCAGATGAGAAAGTCTCCTGCCATTCATTGGCAACCTCAAAGGAGTAACCAAAAAATTTCCTGGACCCACGAGATCGGGAACAGATTCGAGTTTTAAACCTCTGGGAGTTTTAAACCTCCTTCTCCTCACGCATCCACCAAGGAACATCATCTTTTTCTAATGTTTAGATGATAACAGAAGAAGGCCAAAGAGGGAGAAGTAAGCAGCATAATAGTAAGGATTCTGTTGAGCAACTCCTGAAACAGAAGCAGTAAACAAAAGGACACAAAGTTCTGCAGAAGCCCATGTGATATCAAGAAATACAGCAACTTCACATCGTCTTGTAGAAGCCATAGTAAGCTAAGCGCTCCCTGGCATACTGAAGCTTCCAAGAGTGGGAAGTGTGTCCCCCAGCTGCCCAGTTTCAAAACAGCCCTCAGCTGGTGGAAGAGAAAAGAACACAAAGCTCTCATGTTCACCTCCAGCTCAAGCACCTTTCCCACCCCATCTGTTGATGCTGTGCACTCCTGCAGAGCAGCTCAGCAGAACAGGAGTGACAGTAAATCCTGGAGACAGGGCTCAGGCCTGGCAAAAAGGGGAAAAAAAAAAAGGGATTCAACCTGAAGTACCGGTAACCTCATATACGACCAAGGCCAGATTTCTTGCTTGTACAACACAGCTCAGGGTCACGCTCAGTGCCAGGACTGAAGCTCCCTGCCTCTGTCAGGAACTGCCACAGAACTAGATGACAAACTAATACTTTATCTGTTTCAAGCTTTTGTAGCAAACTCTTTCCCTGAAATGACACTTAGGAGGAGCACAGATCAGCCATTTGTCACAGACCAGCAAGCTAGGAAGCGAGGGCAGCTGTGGAAATACCTGAGTTAGCTTATCCAACAGTCCTAATCTGCATTTTTTCATCATATAAAATCAATTTGCACTTCTAAAATTGGTAATGAACCATATTCTTTGAGACTTAAAAATCAAAGTTTCTACCTCACCTGATTAAAACAAATGTGCATTATAACAAAAATAAAGCAATTTTATTTTGTGATTCAGCCAAAGAATTAAGATATAGGCTCTTGAATTTACAGCTTATTCTCAGGATGAAACTGGCATAAACACTCTTCTTATCCATATTCACTTACTATTGCATTGAGTCATTAAATTGAAAGAAGCTTGCCATCAGTTTGCAAAGATCTAAAAACTGGGATTTTTTTTTTTAAAACAAAGAAACCTGCAGCAGTGTGTAGGATATAACTAGACATTTTTTTTGCTTTCCTTTGGTACTGCGAATATATAAAGCAGCTACTCCTGGCTTACACCAACTCTCTTCTGAACTATGAGACTCAAATGGTAGCAGATTCTAGAAACCCTGCAAAGATTACACTGAAAATTGAGTTATTTTAATGCAAAAATTCTGAAAGCTTTTCTAAATTCTACCACATCTGAGCCACTTTATGATTACACATATGGGACCTGAGAGCAGGTTCAAAGGGGGGGGAAGGAGGGCAGTGTTTGAATCATTTTATCACATTGTTCTCTCCTAAATTTGAAATTTAAGCCACCTATAAAGACATCCATCTTTTTTTTTACTTGTCTATTTAGAGAATTAAAATTTTAAAAATTATGTAAGTAGATATTAATAAATCTGTAGTCCTGAGATATTTTGCTTCCAACTTTGCTTTGACATCTTGCTTAGAGCTGATCTGAAAAGCTATGATTTTCCCTATTCTGAAGCATTTTTATTACCTTGTTCTATCAGTCTACTTCATCACTTGCAATTGTATTCAGCTCTCTCCTGAACGTGTTAACATTCTCAGATGACATGTGTGCCTTGTACCTTTGTTAAAATTAACATACCCCATTTCTCATCTTGCTTCTGTGTCAGTTTTTGCAAAAATCCTTGCACATAGAATTCCCTATTTATGATCTGCATTGTAGTATATAGGCCAAACATGAACAGGCTGGCTTCAGTATGTATAATCTGCATGTAATTTGAAGCACTCAAACTTGCAAGGGGCAACTATATATTAAAAGCTACCTAAGTGCTGAGGAAGATGCTAAGTACCTAAGGCAACTACTTCAGGCAAATGATGTGAGCTTCACACAGGAACAGGAATCGCAACACCTTGAGTGACAATGTCAACTGATACTCAGAAAAATTAAAAGTGATGCTTAATAATGAAGTTTGATGGAGTGAGATTCAAGAAGATATGCCGAGGCTGAGGTATGCAAAACGTGTAAGTAATATGTGTAAAATATGAGGCACCTAAGCCAGATTCAAAGGGCACTACCTCACCTGATCAGAAAAAATACTGTTGAAAGATGAAGAAAAACAATGAGAAGCAGACCTTGATTTGACAATAAATTCTAACAAACATTGCCAGAAGGTTGAGGGAGGTGATTTTGCCCCTCTATTCTTGTGAGACCCCACCTGCAGCTGTGGGGGACACATAGTTCTGCAGTCCCCAGTACAGGAAGGGCATGGAGCTCTTGGAATGAGGGCAGAGAAGGGCTACAAAAATGATGGGAGGGATGGAGCACCTCTCCTACCAGGAAACATGGAGAGAGCTGGGGTTGTTCAGCCTGGAGAAGGCTCCAGGGAGACTTTATTGCAGCCTTTCCATACTTAAAGGGGGGCTATAAGCAAGATGGGGACAAACATTATAGCAGGGCCTGTTGTGATAGGATAAAGGGTAATGGTTTTAAAGTAAAAGAAAGTAGATTCACACTTGATACAAGGAAGAAATTTTTTACAATGAGGGTGGTGAAACACTGGAATAGGTTTCCCAGAGAGGCACTAGATGACCCATCCCTAGAAGCATTCAAGGTCAGGTTGGATGGACTCTGAGCAACCTAATCCTATTAAATCCATCATTGCAGGAATTTTGGCCCAGATGACCTTTAAAGGTCCCTTCCAACCCAGACCATTCTATGATTGTATAGAACATCTCAAAGCCCTAAACTGGTTGATGCTTATAAAACACCAGAAGATAACCAAAGGCTAAGACAAGCAGAACAAAAACCCAAGATTGCTCCAGCATGCTACCTAAAGACAAGTGAGACAAGAAACTCCTTCCAAAAATATTTTTTTTTCTTATTTTTAACAAATCTCAGCAAATTCTACCTGCATGAGGCATGGGGAAAAAATTTTGCACCACCTAAAACCAGCACCTTGCATTTCTGAGAACATAATGCTATATTGTCTCTAAGACAATGTTGCATGGTAGCATCAGATCATTTGTGTCAGAATTACAAAAATCTTTCAGAAGAAAAGAACTGCAAAATAATGGCCCCTAAAAGACTTACTCACCCTTTCCTCACACTAAATGTTTCAGTGTTACAGAACAAATGAAGCTGACTTCTCAATGTTGCCACTTTTTCCACATTTTTCCAGGCTCCAGTCCTATAATTCTATAAAATCTGTATCCATTAAATAAAATAAGCTTTAGGAACATACAAATATTGTATTTTTATCATTTTCTGCTAATTTACTAACTCAAATTCTATAGATGATTGTTAGCACTTAGGTTTTTATTCTCTATTAGTTCTATGCCATAAACAAAATCGATGTTCCATAATGATTCAATACAATGCCATTTATTGTAGTGCCATGAGCTAAAATATCAGAGGACTGCAACAATTTATTCTATTGGAAGACTTCAGGTCTGTCCAACAGACCTCTTCTTTTTTTTTTTTTTTTTTTTTTTTTTTTTGCAGGAGTTAAGCATAACTTTTACTTTCACAAAGTGAAAAGAGAGAAAATATATAAACCCCTATACAATCAACAGTTCTGTCCACATACACTGGCTAGCTAAGATAAACATTTGCTGGCTGGTCTTTTATTTTAAGACACAGAAGGGTCAAGAGCAATCTCTCTTTCTAATAGGAGAAATGTACCCAGGTTATGGTGAACGTGAGCATCTATAACCTAGACAAGTGTTTCATTCTCTAGCAGCTTCCATTGAACTACTACTTAATGCTTGTCGACTACTTTCCAGCGTGGTCAGGTGAAAAGGAAGTTTCTATTTGGGAAGCAGCTATGCAGTGAGAATGGGACATTCCATTTTAACTAGTTAAGTATTAAAACATTACTTAACATTACTAGAGAAGTTGTAATGATGAGAAAGATCATGAGGAAATCTGGCTGAAATCAGTCCTAAATAAGGTGCAGAGAGCTAACAAAAGTGGGAAACTCCACCTAGCATAAAAATTACAAAGAAAAATCTGTTTATTCTCCTTTTTTTCATCACTTAAATTTGTTCTTGTAAAACAGAACATCATTTTAATTCTAGTTCAAAAAAAGTCTTACACAACCTTGGCAGTTGAATTTATTTTATAGATTGTTATTCTTACATACAGACAAAAATTTCTACAATAAGGGCTAGATACCCCCAAAAAAACCCCACAAACAAAAACATGAATAGTGTCAATTACATAAGAAAACAAGAAAATTTAAGGAACAATTATATGTAAAATCAAATATGCATTCAAGAAATGCACAATATTTCTAACTTGAAAAGATTCCCTAGTTCAGTGACCTTGACTTGTTGTCATGACAAGTTGGAACACCATAACTACAGAAAGCAAGAAGGAATGTCTTTTAGAATAAAAGCATTGTCCTATACAATCCTGGAAACAAAGAGAGTACTTTAGACTTCACTGAAGTCTACAATATACATAATTAATCCCTGAAAGTCAATCAAAACCAGAGACAAGTCCTACTGGTTGTGGGTATTGGTTTATTTGTTGGGTGTTTTTTTGGTTTGTTTTTTTTTTTGGATCCATGTTCATGAATTTAGTATCATCAGGTGAGAATAAAAGTGTTAGACTGATTAAGCATAAATTTTGACACTGAGAATCAACGTGGAGTTTACTTTGGCACAAGGTGCACGAAGTATGGGGATGTACATCCCATGCCTTAGTTATTCAAGCAGAAAGAAAAATGTATTTCCTTCCTGAAACATGTTTCAAAGTTTATTTTATTTATTATGCTGTGCCTTAGGATATTGGCCCTTTCAACTCACAACTGATTTGACAAGGACAGAGTTCAAGTGATAATTAGATTCTCTGTTATTGATTTTTGGCTGGTAAGTAACCACCCTAATCTTGGTTCTGCCCTAACTTTGAGCCTTTCATGATTAACTACTCTGAACACAAATTTGAATTGCATAGTGGTAGAAGTAAATGTGACTCATTTTCTGGCACATAAATATTGTTAGTGTAGCAATTCAGTTAAGCTAATACATATGCTGAAAAAGTTGCTTTTAGAATGTATACTTTTTGCTGGTGCACAAAAAAGGGGACTTGTATTGAAGAGTATTCAGGAACCTCCTCGGACAAAAGAGTTCTTTGTTTCTACTGCCTTTAAAATGTTCTTTATTTAGGAGAAGATTCATACTACACACAAACTCTTAGGATACCCACATACTGCAAAAACAGAAAGAAAAACTTATCCAAGTACTATTTGTTGAAATATTTTGTAATATACACAATTCAGGCAGTAAAGGCTGTTCCCTTCCAACTTCAGACATGTAATTATAAACATGTAAGCTGTAAACATCGAGTAGAAGGAAAGAAAAGCCAGCAACAGCTATTAAACTCTACTGCATGAAACCCAAACTGATAGATTGAAACTTATTTTCTCTGCTAGAATCCCACATGAAAAAATGCACTACATGAGGGAATGGCTGAATAGATGTGTGACTCACACATGATGCAAGAGCATCTGCTACACCAGCCAGTGTTAGCAAAAGGTGAAGATACTTCAGCCTGCGTGATAAAGATAAACCCATATCTGCCTTATCATGCCTCTCATACCATGCTCTTGGGCCTGAGACATCCAGACATTAGTTTTGGGGGGTTTTGGTTTTGTTTTGTTGTGTTTTGTTTTTGCTGTTGTTTTATAGCTTATCGTGAAATATTAATTTACCATAGACTTAACCATCAAAAGTTACCAAAGTAAAGGAAGAGGCAACAATATTCTGGAACCATGGTGATACTCTCTGAATCTGCTTAAGATGCCAAGAAACTGAAGTCTCTGGTATGCTTCCTTAAGTTCAAAAGCCCCTCAGGAAAACAGTATTTACTGTGTTCACATCATTACAGGCAAACAACAACAGCAACAAAATCCCACAACAAATAAAACCAGAAGAATTAAGAAACACACTGATGCAAATTCCTAAAGTTAAAAAGAGCTGCATCTTTCAAAGCTGAGGCACTGAAAAAACCATTTTTAATGTAAGTCAACAAAGCAATGGAAATTGTTCAGACAAGCTTCAAAATTACTCCTCTTGCAGCATAGTGGCAGAAATTCTGAATCTTTAGAAAAATAGTAAAACCATTTCTGATCAGAGATGTACAAACAATTTAAAAATAATTCCTAGGCAAAATAAAACATGAATGCCAGTATCAACTCTAATGAGATCTTAAGTACAGCATTGCTAATGTTAGTTGATAAAATGAGAGCTGAAGAGTACTGAGTAGCCATTCAGTATAGCTTCTAAACAAATCCATTCACAAATAACAAGGTTACAATACTAACCAAAATAAAATGAAGACAATATAGATAAAAGTTTTATTTCAGGACTCAGTTTAACCTACTTCCTTTATAAATAAAAACCACCTAAACAGCTCTGGTGTTTTCATTGCAGCCAAGATGTATATAAATCTTCCAGAAACCAGGCAATATGAAAATATTTTAAATCTTTAGTACAAAGATGGGTAACTCTCTTAAAAACAGCACTTATCTAGTATAATCAATACTGGACATATTATATATATACACACACATATTGTATCCACTGTTTACCTCATATAACCTCTATTTTGAAAGCCTTTATACAAAATAAATTTATCACATGCAAGCAAAGGAAGAGAACAAGCATTCTACTTCTCTCCATCCTTTGGTACAGATGTCTCAGCCTTTAAGAACATTGTGTTTTAAGAGTAATGCAGACGTGACAGGTTGTTTAATCTTTCTATATGAGAATATGGGTCTCCCTTTTTGGCCACAAAACTACAGTCCTCTCTGGTGGAAGGAGTGAATTCAACAAGTTAAATTAATTCATATTAAAATAAATAAAACAAAAAAACTTAATGACCAGTGAGGAAAAATACAATATAGGAGAATAACACTTTCTCTTCATCCCTTATCTTGTTTCCTCACACTGTCAGTCAGTGCTACAGAGATAGGACTTGCTGTCTAATCCCATTTTACTCCAACTAATTACTCAGTCACTCTGTGAGACACATTTCATATCCTCTCTTCCCACAAAGGGTCAAAACATAGTTGCTGAGATCCAAGATCAAACTATCATCCACACTAAGGCAGCAGAAGCATTTATATAGTGCACAAATTACTATATTGGGTCTTCTACAAGAAGGTAACAATAGGGTTCTTTGACAGATTTAAATGATTGGTTGAAGACAAGAAATTTAACACCTTCTACACAAAATTTTGTTATACAACAAATTTAACTACTCTATGAATACCTTTAAAAAAAAGTCTGGTTTTATGTAGTTTAATCATGGTCTAATTTGCAACATATTGCTATGGAGATACTCTGATAACTGGAATCTGTATGTAATTACTGTCAAAATAATGAAATGCATAGGTGTTTTTTTTTTAAATTACTAACATTTTTATTAGTTTTTACCACCCTTCAATATTTAAACTCTAAAATAAATATATAAAGTAGAGTAACTGCTGATTTCCTTCATCAGAAGACAACATCAGGGCAGGGAATCCAAAATTGATGGGGGAATCAGGAACTAACAAGAGTTATTCATCTGGCTAGTGAAGCTGAAAGAAGCAGAGGTCAATGTGGGATCTGAAGATTATGTTTTCTCAGAACATGCCTGTAACAACACAACAAGCACAACATATGGAAAGAATTGTGTAATGTACATCCAGAGTTTTCAGAGCTTGAAGTCTTAATTTAGGCTCTTAGATTCCTATTCATTCCAATTATCTAGGTTGATTTTAAAATATGGAGTGCTCCTTAGTCCCAGTATCCACTGACATCACCACTATCAGAGGATTCACTAACCAACACCAGTACCATTTTTTTGATTTGAAAATCCCATGCTTTCCTTTTTTTTTCCAAAACAATATGTTCTCAGTTACATGAATATTACATATAGCTCTCATTCACATTGTCACCTTATTTTGAATATGCAAGATACTTCTGACTATAATGGGTAAGGTTCCTCATTAGCTAAGCATATGCAGACAAGTTACAAAATAAAAGCAAATAAGCCCTCATCCAAGGACCTATACGTACCACCCTTACCTATACATAGACTAAAAAGAAAGTTTTAGCAGCAGTATGTAAAACCAATTCTAAAATATGAATGTGGGTATGTTAAGAGATAAATGCCAAATCTAATACCCAAGATTATACATTAAATATTGGGAATTTACAAGAGAATCTTGTGGTGCACTCTGCATTCTCAAAATCTATCAGTTACCAATAGCCATGAATAAACATTAAAATCCTTCAGAAAAATAAATATGGCATGTTTGAGCTTTTTGTATTTCAAAAAGTGGAATAGTTTCCTTGGCCTTTTTAATGGCATCAGTGTTGACAGCACAGAACCAAAGTAGTCCCATTTTTTTCCACAATGTGGCAGAATTCAGATATATCAATTATTATCTAAATGTAAAGTATTCTATGGCTAACATATAGGTGATCCTTGTAGTTAAAAGAATATTGGCATATTGAGGGAATGTTGACACCAAGGATCTCCCTACACACTTCCTTGCTACTAAGTCCACTCCCCCAAGTAATTTTCATATAAAACATTTACTACATGTTTATAGCTGCTCCCCCATATTGCTCTGTGGATGAGGTTACAGGTTTTATTTGTAAAAATGGACTGTGAATGCACTTGGCTACTGTAGATCATGTATCTGATCAGGGCAATCAGCAGTGACACCCAGGATTTTGGAAACATTCAGAACCATGCTGCTGTTCTTAAAAGCCTTCCTTTTACTTGAATGAACACCCGGGTGACACTTGGGAGGCAGATCCAGACAAGCTCTCTGCAATGCCCATCCTACAGCAGCAGCACTGGCGTCTTGTGGCATCACCTCAGCACACTGCTACCTGGACAGAACGTAGTATCAGAGTTTCTAGTCCATGTATAGGGTGATCTGGGTATACATGTGGGTTTAATGTTTTAAGTTAAATTCATCAATAACTTTCTGTGAACTAAGCCTGATTTAGCACACAGAGCTGGTGCTTCAATATCCAGTTACCAGCAACTTCATTCTCAAATATATAACCCTGCTATCTGCACATCAAAAACCACAGCTGGGTTACAAAATCTGTCATTAAATGCATAATGCAGAATATGATTTAAGATCTATGCATGATGGTGACTTAACCATAATGCTTTCAGTTATGTAACAACCAATTTCTAAATCTGACATAAGCTTTTCTATACAAAAATAGAATTATTCCTGCATTCAAATATAATCTGCCTTAAAGATTTCAGTGAAATGGAAGTGTGCACTTGGAAAGCAACTGTGATAAAACAGTCATGGTTGTGTGGGTGTTGGTGATAGGGCTGTTAAGGTTGCATGGGTACCCTAAGTGTACGTTTTCATGTCACAATATGGCTGACCTAATTTTAGGAAAGACAGAAATAGCTGAAACTTTATGTATCTAATTAAGCTACTTATCTTACCAGATCTAATGGCATGATTTCAGTCACTCTTCTGAATCATTATATTACTACATAATTCTGCTAAAACTGAATTCTGGAATATTCATCTGTCATCTCATAACAAACAAACAACATACTGGTTCTGTTGTTGAGTGGGTAGTAATAAGACACTTAGAAGAAAACACTTGATCATAACGTGGATTGTAATTATAAACATACTGAATACCACAAAATAGTCCTTGAACATCACAGATATTATTGTAATAAATACTTGAAACAGAGTAACTGGTGATTCTTTTAAGATAAACATATTACTACAATGATAGTGGAAGACACACTAGATGTTAAGAGTTGCTATCTATAACAACTACAAATTAACATAAATTATGTATTTTAGCATTTTTCTTTTTAGTATATATATATTTATATATATTTAAGATTCAGTGAGGATAAAACACATAAAAGACTTAAGTAGATGTAAATGGTTAAAAAAATAAAAAATCTTTCAAATTTCCTTATAGCTTTTCCAGTTTGCTATTGTATCTTTCCTTCTAAAACATATTTTATGTAAAATGTTCAGATTTGTCAGTACCTGAAGTATTTTAGTCCACAAGAATTTTAACTGAAGAAATTATATCTAAAGGATTCATTTTCCTTCAACACTACTTCTTCCCTGTCCAGCAATACAAAACACACACATAGGACTTCTGAAAACAGAATCCAAACAAAGTCATGTATTTGCCAACAATAATCATCAGCTGTATGTTCCAAAAAGAACTATGATTTTGAACAATTTTATTACTGACTGAAATGCTAAAAGCACTAGTCAAATGCAGCTTTATTGTACATCTACAAACAAACTGGGCTAAATTACAGGCACTTCAGTGATGCTGAGGGTAAATGGAAAGCAAACATTTCCCCTTTTATGTATGGCATTGTTCATATTGCAGCATTTAACACTTTTTTTTCCACATGGCAACTGCTACGTAGAAACCCATCAGAGAAAGTCCATCTAGAAGTCTCCTTTGCACACGTGAAAAAGCAAGGTGCAACTGCTTCCAGTTCATATGCAGTTTCCCAGTTTTCATGCACAGGCAGTGTACATTCACATAACTGAAGCTAAATATTTGTGGAATAAAACTCCCTCCTCTGTCAGGAGATGGAAGCAGAGGCAAGCTGCAAAGTGTGAGTTTGAAAACATTGCCTGGACATGCAGGGGTGGTATTAGGAAAGGCCAAAGCTGAACTAGAGGCAAGGCTGGCAACAGCAATTGTGTACAACAAGAAGACCACTACATCACTAGGAAAAAGTGGAACAAGCAAAATGTGGGACCCTGGTTGAAGAGGGTTGGTGATTTAATGATAGCAGATACATATACATGTTGAAGTACCTGATGCCTTCTCTGCCTCAGCCTGAAGATGAATCAAAAAGGTCTCTGGGCTTCTATGCCCAGAGGCAGGGTTTGGAAAGTAGAGGAAATACTAGAGGTGAAGGAGGATAGAGTCAATGATTACCTGAAGGAGAGATCTTGACCCACATGTAGGACATGATGGGCTTCACCCAAGCATATTGAGAGCTGTCTGGTGTCCAGATGCAGAAGGATACCTCTGTAGTGGATTGCAAGTTTTGGTGCAACTCTTAGTTTTGCACTCATCAGAGGGTGGGGGAACCAGGTGTCTCAGACTAACCAGTTTGTTGGAGCCCTTTTCGTTTATGTTTCAGGGAATTTGGATCCAATGAGCCTGTCCTCCAAAGGCATAGGCTCCTTGTCAGTGTACTGGAAAGACAAGCTTCTCATTCTTCCATATTTGAGGGAACAAAGCCCTGTGACAATGTGGATGTGAGCAGTCCTGAGATCCACCCCTGCTGCAGAAAATGAGAGGCCAACCAAGGAGCATCCTGGGTGGAGTCTGGGATGAAATGGGCAACTGGTATGACTGGTATCTGAGACAGGTACCCTCAGCACTGGGAAAGATGTACTGTCAGAGAGCTGAATAAGCCTTGACACTTTCTACATCTCTAGCTAATGCATTCCTATTTACCTGAGAATGCTTTGTGCTTCTGTCTTTAGTAAAATCAGGATTAAATATAAGAAGAATTTGTAAGACTTCTGAAATTTGCATGCTTACTTATATTAAAAGGGTTGTGGCAGTGATACAGGTTTGGGTGAAAGGAGGGAAGGAAGGAGAATGGAAGGATGAAAGAGACTTATGAAATAATTGATTTTTCTATTGGTTGGGGTTTATGATACTTGTAGTATAAATGAATTTAACAAGAAATACAGCCTACAAACCAGTGCAATGCAACTATTCAATTTTGCATTTAGGCTCTACTCTGTTTTCCGATGTGACAAACTTCAATGTTTCCCCCCCCTTTTTTTTTAACTTAGTTGCCATATGACAACTCTAATCCTCTGTGGACTTACTGAAGTAGAAGAAACAGAGATTAATCCTGATGAACACATGGTAAATGGGAGAACATTACTTATTAACTGAGCTAAATGATGAACTAGTTTTTGCTATCCACATATACACTGTTGTGATATATACATAATAGCAAAAAAGAGCCACAAGTGATAAATGGGACGACTTGTAAAATGACTTCAAAATGTTGTGGGTGAAGGGGAAGTTAAAAGCTATGGCCTATGCATTGAAAGGGATGAGAGATTAAGGAGAAGAGCAGGTATTTAATCACCTGAAATGTAAGAGTTACATGCTTAAAATTACTTTCCCCACAGATACTTAAACAGAAATAAAACTGTAATTTCATACACCAGTCTCATTAAGTAGTTAGGCTGAAGAATTCCAGCTTCAGCCACTCCCACAGCAGCGCAGAGACAACGGGAGAAGCCCTTTGGAATTGTACATTTGATTAAATCACAGTGAGAGCACTGATGCAATCTCTGGTTGCAATCCTCACATATGCCCTGTGTGCTCATGACTTCCTGAAGTAAACACTTGCATTAAATCAGATATAAATGACAACATACGTAGTTAAAGCATACTTATATTTGGTCAATGGTATCTATCATATATCTATGATATCTATCTGCCTACATTTACACTGTTTTCAGGCTTCCATTGTATGCATGACACCATTCACCACAGTACTTGTACTTACCTAGCATTACAGTTAAGGATGTCATTTAACTTTCACCTTATTGCTAATGATCTCTAAGGAAAAGGCAGCTTTAGATTTAGTTTTCCTTTTCTAACAAAACAGTTTTAGAGAAAACTTACATCTACATTTCTTTGCTGTATTTATGCTTTATTCTGACTTCAGCAAAAATAGAAATACTATCCATACATCATCCTCCTAGCCAAAAAAAAAAGGTAATGAAATACTGTTTAAACCTGATGAAGAGCCTTACTCTTCTAGATTCAATCCAAAACATGAGTTTATGGGTTGTTTTAAGTCTTTGAAAGAGGTAAGTGCTGAAATTATTTCTTTCAGAAATTCTTCTAATATATAGGATATTATATAATTATGATGGACGACTTCAGATAGCAAAGTTTCATCAGCCCTAGGAGAAACAGCTTTGTAAATATTAATTGAATATGATGTTCATAACTTTTGCCTTTCTACCATGAGCTTCTAGCAAGCTGAGTATCAATGACAGAACTAAATCTGCATCCTTTACAAGTCTAACGACTTGAGTTTAACTTTTTACAACAAAGTACTTGTGAACAAAACAGGTCAAATTTTATGGAACAAAAACTCATAGTTCAATTTTGTGGTGGAACTTTAGGTTTGCCTGCTTTTCATCAAAGCCATTTCAGCAATCTTCCCTTTACATACGAATCAATTTAGTAGTTGTCGAGTCATACAAATCAATGTAGTAGTTAGAGTTAATATCTCATAAAAAGGTGTTTTTCAAAGAAAAGCTCAGAGTTATTGCATCAGTTTTCTTTGTGATGATTGCTATTCAAAGATCTAAACAGTCTATGAAACAATGAAGGTTTAAACAAAAGCTTTATCTTTTTAGTGCTGTAGTTAAAAAAAGAAAAAGAATCTTTCCTGTAATTTTAAAGAGGGTTGTTGCACTTTTTTGTTTTGTTTTAGCTTGGGTTTTTTTTGTTGTGGGTTGTTTTTTCTTTCCACTATAGAAAAAAAAGCTTTAAAATTTTAAGACCTCAAGATGAAACAGAGCCTGGAATAATTCCAGTCCCCTGAAAAGCGCTTCAGGAAGTTAAAAGTATTTAAAAATCTATGAGCTATATAATGAAAACTGCATTTCAACATGACATTTTCTTATTAGCACTGTTTTCCAGTCTTTCAAAGCCTCTTAAAGCCCTGTCTAAGCTTTGTATGTATTAGCTACAGACACACAAATTTTCTTCCACTTTCCAGCAGTACATCATGAACAAGGAGAAACACAGGTGAGATACACAACTGTATTCTTTTTGTAGATATCAACAAGCTCAATTGTTAAAAACTGTTGAGACAGCAAGGATAGTACTGACTAATCTCAGTTTTCTATAGGCAAGTTGAACTGTGTCCCTCAGCCCACAGCACTGAGATAAGCAGCTCTGAACAGAAACAGGAGAAAACTAGGAACAAGGTGTCAGCTTTCTTCAGGGCACCTTTACAAAGCCTGACTCTGCTCCAGTATGGTCAACACCGAAACAGAACCAACAAGGTGGCTTAGATCTAAACTGAGGCTCGATTACAAGTGAGGTATTTGAATCACGAACCCAAAATTTATGTCCATAGAGATTTATCAGAACAGTCTTGCTGCATATACAGGGGGACCAGTTAAGTCGAAAAGCCACATGTGAGTAAATACACTGTTCTGGTTCCCAGCAAACTGCAAAGCTTATCACAAAGAAGCTATGCAGGAGTGAGCTCAGAATTAGTTCAACACAGACTGTGCTATCCATGGGCTATCCTACTCCTGTGCAGTCCCCAGGATGGGTGCCTGTGCTTAAGTTCCCTGGTGCCAGTTTCTCCAGGTATTCCAAGGGACAAATGGATTGCCAGGGGTACCCTCTTTAGTGATATTCCCATCGCATCTCAGGTAACAGGAAGCTGAATGCATTATGGAAAACTGCATTCTCAAAAAAAAAAAAAATTTACTAAATAGAGGGTATAAAAGCAGAAGAAGCAGACAACGTACCAAGCTTAAAATACATAGGTCTTCACTGCCAGAGTATTTTTTTTCATAAGTAACAGTAATAGAACAACTACAGATGGTTGAAGATACTGATCTTGCTTTTGCATTTCCAAGTGGCTATTTCCTTGAATTAATACAAGCATTTGAAAAAGATTCTCATTAATAATAGCACCTGAAGAATGAGAAGTCTGCCAATCTTCACTGCCACAGTGAAGATCCAGCTTACGTAAAGTACATTTCATTTGAAATATAAAATAACAAATTTTCAGACAGCAGTGAATTAAGTGGAAAACTGCATTAAACATCTGTTGTGAACTCTCAGTGTTTACTCTACAGGGGTTAGCACACATAGGATCAACACACTAATTAAGAATGATGTAATTGTCAGTATCTCACATCCTCTAAGCCTCAGATACCTGGGGAGCTGGCTGTGGCTGGGGAAACGGAAGCTGCAAATTGAATCAAAATATCAACCTGCGAGTTGTATTACAAGAAAACTCCTCTCTGTAATCAGTTCTAACTGTGACATGACTACTGACTTCAAGTAGAAGTGGTTTTCACTTTACTCATCCTAAGACATAGTATGTGGCAACACCATGGCATTAAATTGTTTGTTTTACACACCCGATGTTCTAACTAGACATGGTTTTGGTGCTTAAAGGAACTTACAACAGTCCTACAAAGCTTGATGCCTTTTCCTAAATCTTAGAAGGACCTAACAGTAAGCCTCAGAATCTCAGGACTATTGGACCAAAAAGGAAAAATTTACAAAATAAACCCAAAACAAAAAAACCCAAACAAACAAAACAAAAAGAAAAACAAATCCTGCATCACACAAAACTGATTAGAGTTTTTACATTTTCCCCATTCTCACGAATGTGTTTCTCTCTCACAAGTTATTTGTGTATGCCCCTTTAGAGGACTATTGCAGTAGTTAAGAAATATTTCAACACCAGGTCTATTTCTGCTGACAGGTCCTTTATTCACTTCCTAACAGATAAGAAATATGTTTAAAACCAAGTAGAGTATTAACAGTACTATTTGGATGCTTCCCTATCTCAGCAAGGATTCAGTACAAACTGCTACTCCTTGGGTACTTCCTTGAGCACCTCCACTGGGGTGAAGCATCACCAAACACATCAGAAAGTGCTTTTAATCTGATGCAAGATGACTTTGATTTTAACAAGAATTCAAATAATTTCATTTTATTGACATTCAAAAAGCCTTCAACTCTTTGTTGTGCTTCTTAAAAGCTGGACAGGCTGAGGTCTAATTTTTCTTCATAAAAGAGCAAAATGGTATTGGCAAAAACTAGTGGTACCCATTTTCAACTTGCTTAATTATTTTCTAGTCTATACTAAACAGGCATCATGCTATTTTTGTTTTTATTTTATGCCCAGGTGACATTTTGTCATTTGTGCCACTCTATTCAGGCTTTGAGATTTTTTCACAAGCGCAGCAGTATCCAGAAAAGTGGATTAAAAACCGTACCTGTGCTGGCTTGTCAGCATTTCAAATAAGAGTGTTATTTAAATTTAGCTTTGACAGCAAGTTAAATATTAGTTTAATTGCAAATTACACTCTAAATCAAATTTTCTTGTAGGGGAAATGAATGTTTGCTACTGAGTGATGGTTTAATTTATTTCTAACAGAGGCTTGAAAGATTTCTCTTGTAATTTTACCTTGAAACAAAGTGGAACAGACTCAATGAAAAAGAAGTCTTGTGTAGATATAAGTTTAAAGAGAACTCTGGACATTATTAAAAAAACAACTTAAAACCTTATAGAGACTCACAGGTTGTGAAATGCCAGGACCAGAAGTGCCTTCTAAACTTCTTAAACCACCACAGTAAATAAAACAGGGATTGAGCAGAAATTGCAATTGAGAGATTGCCTTTATATTTTGTTTAAATTAACTATGTTAATATTGTAAAAAAACCACCTCAATCATTTAAGAGTTTGAGGCCAAGCCTCACTGTTGCCACATACTGCTACTACTGCTATTAAAAAAGACTGAATTTCCCAAAACATTCAAACTGACTTTTACTGATTGCTAGATGCTTTAGATATGTAATATGGGTAGTGTCAAGGTGTTCCAACACTCTTGGATATTAGACGATTTATTTGTGAACCCAAACATGAATTTGGCAAGTCAATAGTGAATTAAAAAAAAAAAAAGCCACAAGCCACTCACACAACTTATTCCACCTCCCCTTCCCAAAAATAAATTATGCACTACTAAAATGATTACTAGACTGTACAATAAAAGGAATGGACGCAGTAAAGCTGCATTCTTGTGCTCCCCAAAACTCAAAACCATCTTTCATGTACACACTCACTGCTTCTGGGTACCACACTCTTCTGCATCATGGATCCTCCAATTCAAAAATTTTACAAGACTGGGATATCAATTTAACTACCTGGCATATGGAGTGTTATTTACTGCCTTTTAAAGCAGAGGTTTCATTGCCAGTGTTCTGATGATGCAGAGTTTGGTCAGAGATGGGTGAGGAGGGGATGGGGAAGTGTTCTTTCACCAATTACACTGAAAATCACATGTAAAAGAACTAAGAAGTAACAGAGAGACTTGAAAACTATTTAAAATACCAGCTCAAGCTGGCTCAAGCTCTACTTTGAATAAATACATCTAATAAACTTAAACACACAGATTGAATATATAGCACCTGCTTACTTGGTGTACAAGTCATAAATAAAGGCAGTTGTTCTAGTAATTCTAGTATCTGAGAAAAATTAGCCAAGCTCAGACAATATTATAGGGTAATACTTAGCTTAAGATTCTGTAATGAACCCTGGAGAGTTATCTTCTCTGTAAATCAGAATTCTCTCTGAAGAACTCTCAAGAATATTAAGAAATCCTACTGTTACTGTTCCTAAAAGAATGCAGCAATTTTTTCACATACTTTGTCCATACCTAGTACAAAAGATAGGCAGAAATAGACTTCAGTCAGTGTCACATTTCCTGAAAGCTCTGCCTTCTTTGCATTTTGGTAGTTGCAAGAAAATTTCGCTTTTAATCAAAAAAGACATGCCTGTGCTTATGTAGAAGTAGAAAATGACAATCCTTAAGTTCAAAATCTGAAAGATTAAATAAAAGCAACCTGTAATAAAAATACAAGGATTTTTGTTGGCCTATATAGGAATAGTTACATGATTGGTACTAAAAATCCTGTCTCGGGGACGCTGACTCTCTCCCCCATGATGCAGAAAAAGAAATCCTTTCTGTCTTGTTTCCATAGGTATCCACTATGGTGACAAAATATAAGAGACCATCTTGCTTCTCTTTACTGCACTGAATTGTATTATAGGAGTCAGGAGCACAAGTTTCCCTCTTTATGGGCTATCAGTGTCACTGAAAACACTGCCATAGAATTCTGCTTGCTGTGGTGTAATAGTGTTTCTTGCAACAGAAGATGAAATCAGCTGTTTCCATATGCGAGTCATGAGAGAAAATGTACTAGTTTTAGGGTATGCACAAAAATAGTACGTGTAAACTTTGAAACAAACCATGCAGACCCCTTAACGGATCCAAAGGTGTATTCTAACACTTAGTATTACCAAGAAGTTCAAGTCTCAAAACACATTTAATTGATCTCCCCAGTCATATAATGCTTATTCCTTACAGGTCAGCCAAAGAAGAGATGGTGCTGTACAGCAGAGTGCAAAAAAGAGGAAAAGCACCATTTGGTGTAAGGCCAAGTCAGCAGCACATGTGCACACTGTCTTCCTTCCTCTTCCCAGGAAGCTTATAAGTTATGTTTATTGGTGATAAACCATTTACTACCACACAGTGTATCAGCACCATGCAGAGATAATGCATTTAGCCACCAAGAGTGGAGGACTGAACCAGTTATTCACACAGGAATCAACCATAACTTACTCAAAGAATTGAAATACAGAGTAAAATTTCAAATTAAAAAAATACTTTTTCCCCTCTTGAGACAAAAGAACATTAACTGTGTAGATTTCCATTTCTTATTTGTATACTCATGTTGAAACAAATTTACCTTGCTCTCCAGGCAAGGTGGTATAACAATCTTTTTCCTACAGTGGAATAATTTCTTATTCTAACAAAACAAACAAGCAAGGATTGATTTTAGCAACTGAAAGCTTTCACCCTATTAAAATCTGACAGATACAAGGAAAGTATTTTTTAAAAATGTTGACAAGCTTAGTTGGAGAATACACAGGCACATCAGGCAATTACATAAAAAAATGACAATCAAATCAGGAAATATAATTCAGAGTCTCATGTTTTATCGTGAGCAAAGCTAAAATATTTAGATGTTATTTCTAAACGCCTTTTTTGTTTATTACCATATTTTCTTGTTTCACTAAAACTGATACTAGGCAGATGGAGTACAAATACATAGAAAACCAAAACAACCCATAACAAAATACTGAAAAGATTTGGATGGCAGATACTGTTCTCTCAGTCCTGCTATTCACTTGCAAAATCTGCCATTAACAGAAGGGAGAGGGGGGAGAAGGAGTTAAACAGCTGTTCCAGTTGTTGCTGTTTTTTTAAAAAAAATTACTACAGAAACAAAGCATTAATTTCACTACCTTGGTAATTAAAGACCAAAAAGCAAATAATACATTTCTAGAGATTATTTTATTTACAAATATCCTTATAAATTATCATGTTAGGTTAAATCCTTAGTAGTATTAGCAGAGTAGACTCTGGGGAGTCTAAAGCAAAAACGAAAAATACATATTCAAAAACTCTATGATAGTTGTGTTTTGAACAAAATCTGCATAAAAGAGTATTGAAAGAAGGAAGACACAGGGACTGAAAAGTCTCTTGCCTGTTAACACCTGTTCCTGGCACTGTTACCATTGTTCCCATAATAACCTAATGTGTATACTCATAAAATTGTTTTCCTGATTTTTAGCCTTTCCAGATTAAAACACGTACCATTGTTTTAATGAGTTTAAGGCTGAAAAAGTGTCCCACTGGTAGAACTACAACCAGTCCCTTATTAATCTGTTATTTTACTGTCTTTAAAGATGTGCCATGCCATCGTAGCCCAACAAGAAGGGTTTGCACAGTTATAATTCTGCAGTACAAGGAAAGTCATAGATAAAGAAGAAAATTCTTAAGTTTACAAATAAATTTAAATACTTGATAGCCTAATTATTGTTTATACCCTGAAGGCACTACACCCCAGGAAATGCTGACACTATGAATTTAATTGTAAGGACTTCTCCATGTCTTTCTCACAGACAAAACCTGTTTATAGAACTTTAAACCTTTTATTGTAATGAAGGCAAAATATATCTGGTATCAATTTTCAGCCACAGCTATTTCTGCCACTGTTACTCCACAAGCTCAACTGAAGTGAATTTTAGATACACTTCTGCAGGTACACGTGGTAAGATAACAAGTTTCAAAGCAGCTTTTTAGAAGGCAATGGGAGCCTACCTACACTTCTCATGGACTTCAGAGCACAGGCAATATTCAGAATCTGTAAAAACAAAGATACTAACATTTCTTGGTTTTCCCAGTTTGGTTTTGGTTTGGTTTTTGTTTTGGGGTTTTTTTTTTTGTTTGTTTTTTTGGTTTAAGATTCCAAGTGCAAAATGATTCTGTTTTGAGGAAATCACTTGTATATTGGCAAAGTTCCTAAGATCTATAATCAAGCCCATTTTCTCCTCTTTGCATATTACTGCAAGTAAGGATGATGATGCAGTTCAGACTCATATCACTGCAGCTGTGCAACTCCTATTTCATTTGGCTTATAGTGATAACTAATAAAACTTAATGAGCTTGTAAAGGACAAAGTGAAGACAGAATGCAAACATTCAGAACTCTGAGAAAAATCAGGCAGCAGATGCATGAGAACAAAAGGGATTTTGCTCACTCTTCTCCAACACTACTATGAGCTATAAGGGAAAAAAAACCCTGCAGTTTTCCCTAGGTGCATCAAACTTCGAAATGCATTTGCTGAATTAGATCCTTGAAAACAATTTTATCTTAACATTAAGCAAACAACTGTAACTTCTTTAATACCAGTAGGCTGGTAGTTCTTATAATCTTTACTGTGTGTATATTACACTTTCTTATCATATCAGAATTGTGTTGTGCAAGTGTTTTAGAATTGCTACTGCAAAATTGCCTAGATAACATTGAAATCCTACCTATTTTCAGCACTAGACTCAATTTTAACATATTCTACTGATATATTTCTCTTTGGGAAATCCTGATTACTCAGAAGCAAGAGCAAGGCATTACCTTCAAAGAGTAAGTAGGGGACAAGGAGGAAGAAGCAGGAATATTAAAGCCAACACATTTCACCTTCAGCATTTTTGGAAATTGAAAATGTTATATTTTTTGTAATGGGAAAAAGAAATTCACAGAATTCTATGTGGAATCTTTCAATATGCAGCACAAGCTTGTCCAGAGTTTAACTTTCATCATAGAATCACAGAAATTGCTCAGCCTGGAAAAGACCTTCTAGATCCCAGTCTTCCTTATATATCATAAGACAGAAAAACTAAGCTTGTTAGTTAGTCATAAGCAATCTTCAAAACAAACTGATCCTAAACATCACACTACTTTCTTTAAGCCATTAATTGTATACTATCTAACTTTTATGTTGAAACAGATATTTCAGTAATAACTTCCTAAAGTAGCATGGAAAGAACTTTTTACCAAGAGAAAAATAAGAAGTGATCTCTTTTGAGGTAATGATTTCAATTCTCAGTTTAGGTTTTATTTTCAGCAGCAGATCAGCCTTTTCACATTCTACTGGCTTTAATTTATATATATATATATATATATGCATATATACACATATAATATAGTTCCCAGTTGTCTCTAAGCCTAACAGATACATGTGTCTTAACTTGAGACCTATTGTAAACAAGAAATGTGACAAAACTCCTCTGGAAATCCAAACATACTACATACTTAAAGGTAAATAACATGTTATCAGTTTAAAATATTTAAAAGCAGATTATTTGCAGTCTTTAACATTATGTAAATAGAGTTGACTACTTTCTTTTCATACAGGAAAATAAGGTCCAGAAGTAGAAAAAACCCAAGAAAGATGATGTAAAAAGTCACAGGATTTGGATACCACATTGGTTACACTATTTATGTTAAAATTGCCTTTACACTTTCCTACAAAGATTCATTTTTTATAATTAACTGCAACATCATTTGAATACCAGTCTTCAAAGATGACTTTTTAGAATTAAAACCAGGATTCAACTCAAGTATCTGAGCCCTCTGACTCACAAATACCTCAAATGAATAACTGCATTAGCTGCAATATGATACTCAGGTGAGTACAGCTAAGTCATGCTCAAGGATCTCCAGGATTAGATGTAATTTTCAATTATATTAACAAAGAAACAGGTTGAAAATTGAACTTCTAGCTATTCAAATGAATACAGCTGCTTATTCAACAGCTACAGTGGTCTGCCTGTTCTTCATATCCCCTGTAGTAAGGATGTACTACTGAAGGCTTCCCCGACACAGAAGTACAACAAGGGTATGAAGGGGAGCTCAGACAAAGAACCAAATAACTCTTTCCTGCCCAGAAGGTATGATCATTTTGTATTTGCTATAACCATGCTAGAAATGCTTTATGACCTCTCTTTGTATAATTTCTTTTTGTCCCATTTTGTTTTCTAACATCCCCATAGCTGGAAACCTTTAGTCCCTTGCACAGTTCAGAAGGCTGAACACAGCTTGATCCAACAAAGGCACTGGTGGTGCATGGAGAAAATGTAGGTTTTAGAGAACAGAATCCCAGGAGAAATCAATCTAACAATACAGTATCTTGCACATAAGGAACTGTGGAAAGATGAGAGGTATAGAAAAGACAATTCAGACTGACCAGATTTTATTCATTCAGGTACAGCACCAAACTTCTCTAATTCATTCAACATGTGCTGGTATCTAGAAGCGTAACTTATTTTCCTCTTTTTACTTTTGAAACTGTGACTGCTCAAAAACATGATGAATTCATCTGATCACATGAACTCAGCTCAGGTCTTACTTGGCATATTAACACAAACTCAATAACAGCCAACAGGCAGCCAAAGCACTAGGAGAGAGGTACAGAGGTACACCTGGATTATCTATGTTGTTTCATTACAGAGGGTATGCAGATAAGTAAGTCTTCTTTAGAAAAACTTGTTTTTAGATATTGTGCTAATTCAGTATGAAAGTCACTGAAGAATACACTGAAGAATAAATTACTGTAATTCAATAATTGCATGACAGCATTCAGAGGTCCCAGCAACAGGAAACGATTTTCCTGTGTTGGGCAGGAAAATGCTAATGGAGAAAAGTGAGCTTTTTGTACAACCCACATGTTCCTTTTTACAATAAAATAAATCTCACTTAAGAAACAAAATTAAGACACAGACATGGTAACTGTGTGGTAATTCCTGTGTTGCAGAACTATGGCTTCATTATGGCTAAAATTAACAAGTGCAGCAATAACGAATACATAGTAGCTAACAAGCTTTAAAAACCTAAGCCTTATACAAAATCCTTCCTTTAACTTTCCTCCAACTCTTTATTCAGCTGTTTTATAATGTCTTTGATACAGCACAACCTACTGAAAAAAAATAATGCAGCATCAGATGACATCTGTAATTGAAATGTAGGCAGCATTTAAAGTGCGTATTCATTTATAGGGTAACTAAGAAAATTTTTGCAAAACTACCTTAAAAAGCAAAAAGTACATTAATTCACTGAAGACATTACAGCTTTAGAAGTATTTGAAAATGCAGAATATACTTAAGTTTTACTGATATTGATGCAACAGAAGGAACTGGAGAAAAGTAATCTTTAACTGTAAACAAACTGTTGTTGAAAATGCTGGTAGAATGCATGTCAGACAATATAAGCTGGAGCAGATTTTGCAGAAAACGTTATTATTACCTCTCCATTCTGGGCACTGCTTAAATGTGTTACATATATTTAACAGGGTACAGCACAGAATTGAAAGAATATGTACACTGAAAGAAGCAAAAAAGTAAAGCAGTACCATTGAATAATGCCTTGGTGAACTACAAGATGCCTGCCAAAAGCAGTTTAAGTATAGGTTTTATTTAAGTTCCTTTAAGTATTGATTTTCTTTAAAGCACCAAGCATTTCTTAGGATTTAACTGTGAAGAAAGGAAGGAGGTAACAGGTATTGGTATATGGCTACTGCACAAATGGTCAATAACAAACAGGTCACAATCCTTCTTGTGTTGCATTAAATCTTCATCTGGCATTTTGACACTGGAATTTCCTCTAAACAACCCCTACGAGGACAAGAACTGCCTCTTACTTAAGCAGCAATTTATTTTCATGGCAACCACTTCAGTATTCTAAAGATAGCAATCAACATTCCATATCCTAAAACCCATTATTGCAACTATTACACTGTATTCCTCTCTTAGCTCTAGAGAGAGCTGAACAAACTCCAGAAAATACCTTCCTGAATTTTAGGATTAACCCAAAGAATAGTCTCCTGCAGACCTGACCATGGATTCAAAAGGTGTTGACTGGTTCACTGGGTGACTGAGATCAAAGATAGCCAGCTCACTGCAGCAGCATGAAGAGTCACTCAGCTTCCCTTACTGGGAATATTTTGCCCTGATTTGGGGTCTGTTTATTTACAGGCCACAAAGACATAAACAGAGGCAATTAATTTTCCTGCTGAAGGCATACCTGACTTGCCTGGCCTCATTTCATGAGACTTGAGGCCCAAGTCACACGGGGAGATGCCAGTGTCTACGGATCAGTTCTGTATCCTTTGAAGGAAAGGTTCAGCCCTCATAAGATAGAAATCTTTGCCTTATTGAACTATGTAAATATTTTTGTACCTATTTAACTCTTCTCCAAGTACTCAATCTGGGTATGTGCAACAGATAGAAAATAAAACACCCTACCTTCCTTAAAGGACCTATGCTGGCCCTCTTCATATACATATCCATACACATGCAACCTGCCTGAAACTTAGGAAAACATTACTATTGCCAATTCAAAAAAATAGGGAGCTAAGGGAATGTGAAGACAACAGACAATCATATAAAGTCAACAAAAGGGGTACAAAATCTAAAGGTGAGGCTACTTTTACAGTTCTGTATTACTGACAAAGAAAACATTATTTATTTACTTATTTATTTCCACATACTGCTTTCTAGAGGGTGTGGCAGAGCTTCAGAAGTAATTGCTTCGTCTCCAAAACCTGCTTAGAAAGTGAAATCTTTATGCAAAAATTAAGACAGAGGATATCTCCTCTGGGAAAAAAAAGTAAAACCTAGCAAAATTTTCCAGTATGCTATTCTGTGTTAGCTAGTTTTCCCCTTCATCTACCAATCCTTTTGGCTAATCTATTATTTCAGTCCTTAACACTTAATATGATTATTCTTCAATAATCAGCTATCCTCAGTTTCTAATCTTATTTTTTAAAGCATTAAAAGCTAAGTAATTGAATTGGGAGACTTTTTAAGCCACACTAATCTTCCCCAAAATATATTTTCCAGACTGTGTATACAAAGTTGTAAATGATAATTTGAGCATAGCTGCAAATTACTATAGAATCATCATAGAAACACAAAAATTTTGGTTCCAAGTCACTCAGCCTCACCTCCCACTAAAAATAAGATCATTTCCACCTCCAGATTCGGATTTGTGTAGCTGTCTGGAAAAGATCAAGCTCACAAATCTTCTGGTCACGTCTTCTATTACTACAGTACATGAGAAAGTTTTCCAGAGTTCAGTCTGAACTCTCCAAGCTGAGCTTTATGGCTATTGCCCCTTGCTAAGCTGTATGCCATTGTATGCCAGAGAAAATTTTGATGTTATCATCTTTATCGCTCCCTTTGAGGTTTTTGTGGGTTTAGCTTCCTCTCCACACCCAGCTCCCTAGAGATCCCAGCTCCCTAGTTTCTCCCAACGCATCTCGTGGACTAGGTGCCTGACCCAGTTTCACCTCAGACCCAGAATTTCAGTCTGCCCTTTTTTAAACATATGAGCTCCCCATTGGGTCAGTCCTTTTGCTGTTTAAGGTCTCAAGATACTTAAAGACTGAAGCCCTAGTCTGGCTGTTCAGGCATCATTCCAAATTTGCTGAGGGTGCATTCTGTTCCTTTCTGAAGAACTGAGTAGCATAAGTAACAGGATCAACCACCGAGGTAATTCCACTTCTTACTGTCTGCTAACTGGTCAAGCTATTAATTACTACTTTTTCAGTACAGCAATTTTCAGTCTGCTCAACACCCAGCACATGCTTCTTCACCTTCCTGTTGACAACAGTGTGGGAGAAGGTTAATAAAATTACATTTATACCATATCATGTATTCTCCCCTCATTAACATTGTCAGACATTTCATCCTGGAAAGCAATCAGATTAGTGAAACACTCACTGCACTTCAGAAATCCGTGCTGACTCTTCCTATTTACCCTCTTGCCCTTCATCTGTCTAGAAGCAGGTGCCAAGACAACGTGCTCCGTGATCTTTCTGGGGGCTGACAGTGACTGACACAGCCTGCAGATCTCTGGACCCTTCTCCATATCTTAGAAGACTGGTATAATGGGAGTCTCCTTCTAGATCTCAGGATTTTCTTCAATTACAACATTTTTTTCTTGGAGTACAGCTGCCTTGCAGTCCTACCAACTTGAATGAGCTCTTGTCAATCTTGGCATAGATCCCCAAGAAACTGAATACATACCCTTTCTCTAAACAGTCCCTGACCTGTGGCTCCACCATGTTACTGTTCCTTGTCAGGGAACAGTAAAAAAAAAAAGCAAAAATTCTGCCTTTCCTCTGTTGTCCACCATTAGATTATCTCCGGTACTCATCCAAAGGCCCACATTTGCCTTGAGTTCCCTCAGAGAAATACTTACAGAATCCTTTCCTGATACTTCATGCCCCCCCAAGCTCAGCTCCAAATAGGCTTTGACATTCCTGATCTCAACTTTGCTTTTCCAGTAATAATGAAGCTAATCTGAAGTTACCATATGAAGCACCCTACAGCAGAATGATAGCCAATTTCTAAATCAGAATATACATAAGGTTAGAAATCAAATTCTATATTCTTTCAAGGATTGATGGAGGCTTTTTCTTCACTGTCATAAGACACTGCATGTTGAAACACTCAGCAGGAAATGCAGATGACAATTTTCTGAAAACTCTAAGGAAGCTTTGCTAAAAAGAAATGAAAACAGGTAAGCTTTTTCCCATTGTAAAAAAAAACCCTAATATGCCATAAATAAAGAATACAACTGTTCATTATCTGTTTAATCCACTTATTAAAGTGAATGGAATTGAAGTAAGCTTTCTCATACTATGTTTTTCCGTGATGAATAAACACATTTTGAAATTTGCATGGTATTGTACTATCTAAACCACTTAATCTTGAACTCCAGGGAAGAAAAAGCAGTATTAGATCACAACTGCAAGGTCACATTGACTCAAGAATTTGCTATCTCTTTCAAGCCTTTATTGAGAAAACAAATGCTAAGAATAAACACACTCAACTAGGAAGGAATATGTCAAGAATATTCAAATTAAAGTCAGGATTATTTTAAGTAACATGTTCATCAACAGAATCCTTTTCAATGTTAATCTGAAGATTTGCACTTTTCTTAAGTCCGTTCATTCATCTCTCACTTACTCCAATCACTGGTGAGAGGAAGAACCTGTATGCTTATTTCTCCCTTCTTGAGTAATTCTGATTATTAATGCAAATTAGGGTCCAAATAAGAAAACTGAAATCGTTCACACTGAAGTTTGAAAAAAAGGGAATCCTCACAAGCATCTAAAATACTGAAGAGATGCAAATGAATATGCTTTTATTAAAAGACTTTACTTCTCTGTACACATACATATGCACTGCTATACTGTAAGAAGCTGTTCACAGGATTCATACATTCATGAATGATGAAAACAGTGCAGGTACAGCAATAATGCCCATGTGTATTAACAACACAAGATTCATGAAACAACTATATACTTTTAATATTCTTCCAAAAGAAGTAGAAAACATTAGCACCTCTTTAATTTAGGGCAGGCTTGTAATGAGGAGTACATCCTACGAGATCAGTGTATGGCGAAAAAAATTAAAAGGGCAAACATTCAGATGCATAAGTGGTACCCACAGAAAAGCTTGTATATATTTTCTCTGTAACAGTTGGCCTCACAAAAGGTACTACCTATGCCTATAAATCATGCATTATTTCTACAGACTGAAAGCCTACCTTGTTAAATAAAAGGCAGCAAAAAAAATCACCAAGGGAGACTACATACCATTCAAATTTACAGTAAGAAACCATAAAGCAGCTCTCTGCATGGACACAGATAAACTGAGAGGGAGTTTTCTTGAACACAAGAAAACCAGAGGCTAAATTATCCGTGGTGGGGAAAACTGAAGAATAACCTTCACATGAATCTTACCACAGGTGAAAAAGGGAGGGAACACATTAGTTTTGGGTCAGACTAAACTGATGACAACCAGACAGATTTCTTTCTTTTATTTCCAATGCATGAAGGAAATGCAGTTAGGTATTGTCTTCACAAAGTAAAAAGCACTAAAACTACCTGACAGTGGCAGTTTTCTCTCTATCACACAGAAACAACATAGCAAGGTTTTCAGTATTGGACAATTTCTTAAGTGAAATAAGGGAATAGAGATGCACATCACCTATACATCTCTTGTGCATGAAGTATTATTTCATTTGCTTGGTGCTTTTTTCTACATTTGAGGAATAAACTGTAGTTCACTTTCTAAAATCTTATAAAATAGCTTAGTGGTCTTAATACCATCCTTAAAATATCCACCTATTACCAAACAAATAAGTGTATTTATTTGAGTCATTCACTGAGCTTAGCTCTTCTGCATTTAGGTAGGCATCACTACAGCATATGCTCTCAGTGAATTTTTATTTCCGTGCCTGACAGTGAATCTGCACATAAAAGTACAGCACCAATAGCAATGCTGATTCAGTCTCAGCAAACAGGCACTGCATCAAATCTCTGTTTGAGGGGCTATCAAAATTTATTACAGACAAATGTCCATTTTCTACAGCCCATCATATAGCCTCAGCATGAAAAACCTATAAAGGGGATGTTGGTGTGGAGTATAATCTGCAGGGTGCTTACAAATCTTTAAAGTCACTGGTATATACACCCTTTACAATGCATTTCAGTCCCAGTATGCACCACAGTGGTACTCCCAGTCCTCCTTTCAGAGACAGAGGCACTTAACCACATGTTATACCCAGTTGTGTAATATGTTTGCTGTGCACACCAAAAGGGTGCAGGAGGACATTGTTAATTTAATTTCAAAAATGTATTCACTACTTAAATAGGCTTTAAAGCCTCCTAGAGAATGTGAAAGCAGAATAAAATATTGGTAATTATAGAGATGCAGTTATCATACATAGTGCTCAAAGGTGCATGTGCACAGATTGCAGCCAGAGCTGCACCTACCTCCCTTTCTGTGGTTGTAGCCATACAGAAAACACAACCTGTTACAGGTTTTTCCATGCCTGAAAATCTTTAGCCAATGGAACAGCATCTTGGAGCTGTACCAAAAGGCTGCCTTACATTCTGGCAGGGACACATACTATTTGGTTGCTTCCTGTCACAATTTGTGGTAAGCTAATGAACACAAACCTAATCCAAAGAATCATCTCTTCACAGCACAGGGTTATGAAAACATATGGTAAAAGGATCAGTATCCTCTATTTTCTGTAACCTGGAACCAACAGAACAAACTGCATTGGAACAGTTTTTCATGCGCAAGTACTGCTTTGTGAAATAAAAATAGAAGTTTAAAAGTTTGGTTGGGCTTTTTGGGTTTTCTTGTGGTTGGTTTGGTTATTTTACTTTTTTTTTAAACTATAGCTTAAAAAAATCCATTTTCCTCTCCAAGTGAAACTAGTAATCCTTTGTTAATTTACAGTTAATAAATTATGCAATGATGGTTTTGAATAAATTAATTCCTTACAAATTAGGCATCAGTTGACAGAACAATGCAATAGACCTCCCATATCATCAAATCCAGCACAAAACTGAGAATCAAGTAAATTTGCTGACTTAATATGAAGAATCAAGCCTATTTATAGCACCAGATGCACTTGCCCTCAAGTGCTCTGTCAACAAAAGCTTTATACAAAAGCTTCAAATAATGACCTAGACTAACAATGAAGCAAAGAAAGATGGGTGCAACCACATACAGGAAAAACAGTAATAAGAGAGGAAAAAAATAATCCTCAAGTACTTGGAAAAGGAAAATAGTACTTCCCGGGGTACCAGTTGTAACACTTGAAGCACAAATGTACTTCAGTAAATAACTGTACACTAAAAATATTACCAGAATTTTGGCAGGATGTTTTGCTATGCTGCAATCATCTGAGGTGAAAAAAACATTTACCAGTTTCAAGGCAACATACAGTAAAATTCCTAAAATACCCCTGTTTATTTCATGGCTCTGAAGACTATGCAATACATGGGAGTGAATAGATGAAGTCAGAACATTTTTCCATTCTGCTTTTTTTATTATTTTTCACTGAAAAAAATGTTTTTAAAATGCTTAGCAAATTGAACATACATAAAAAGACTTCCTAGATGAAGAGGCTAGTAATGGTATACAAAAGACTCAATTTAAATCTAAATTACAGAGCCAGGCACATGCCTGCACTGAGGTAGTTCAATGTGGTAGAGATGGAATTTGAGAAGTACAGCTCCCATTTGGAAAAAACTAAGCAGTTATTTTCTATATAAAAATCCAGAAACTGAAAGAATACTAATAGAAATAGAAACATTACTTTGTATGCTCTCAAGTAGACAACTAGTGGCAGGTCTTCACCTACAAAAGCTGGTGTCACAAGTTATATTTACCCAAAAAGGTAAATTTCTGCACATGAGAAAACAAGATTTCATACCACATTATGTAAAAAGGGGACAAAATAAGGGGTTGTGACTGATCAGACCCCTACGCAGCTCCCCACCCACCCACTTACACATCCACAATGAAAGAATGATCTGAAGAGATAGAGGCTACATGAACTGAAAGCTCAGAAGAGAATAATGACATGATTGATCACAGCCCCTGAAAAGGCAGACAAACTCATCTCAATGCCAAAGGAAACCCAAGGGTCACTTTGTTTTAGTGAAAGTATTTCAGCAAAGTATTTTGTCTCTTTACCTAACTGCCTGTCTCTGAATGAGAGGGACCCAGAGATAAACAAAACTAGCTTTACGGGTGCTTCAGGTTAAAGTAACATTTTATATGTGGATCTGCTTAGAAATTGCAATCTTGTAAATCTAATCGAGAGCATATTTTACTCATCTACCTGTCATAGGTATTTAGCTTATTGTTTTACACTTCTCTGTAGAGCTCAGTCATCTCCTCAGCATGAGCCTCACTCCCCAGCAGTTGCCAGCCTGGAGGTCCAGGCACATTGGATAGCTTACTCTCAAGCTTAGTCTCTGCAAGTGATGGGAGAAAGGAATATGTTCTCCATCATGAAACCTGCTGGATAGCTTTAAATGGATTACATGGAACAATTAATGAACCAAGTAATGGCTCAACTTTGTACTGTCTGCAAGATCTCAGGACTGAGTCTTGACATACTTTCTGTCTGAAATTTTCCTTACATGCTATCAACTTTGTTATACTTGGTCCAGCTCTAGCAGCAGTTTTTATAATCCAGCAGGTGACTATGGCTAATTTGTTATGACCACAATTCATATGGACAGAAGTAGAGCCAGGTATTTAATGCCACTAACACGATGAGATAGAGGCCTGGCATCATGGCAGTGGCCTTCAGAAGTGAAAGCAGAGTAGAATGATGAAGTCAGAGTACCATGATCCAGGCATACAGGGAAAAGAGGCACCAGAGACCCCATGACAACAGACACAGCCAGACCAGCATGGGGAGTGTATATGTGGTGAAACCCAATATAAAACAAATAATAAACAGAAAAGCTCTGAAGAAAGTTGCGGGCTTCAGCTAACTTCAACACACACATTCCTTTCTGGTAGCTGGGAGATACTCAGCATCATGATGCCAAGTGTATTGGAGATAATGAGATTCACTTTTATATTGTGTCAATTGTATATTGCAATTGCTATACTCTGCTAAGTTAACTTTCTAATTAAACCGTGATTTGAGTGCACTGTTGTGTGCTAAATCAAAATCCCCTGTAACAGCAAGTAACTACAAATTAATTCAAATTTGTACTACATATTAAGTCCTCCATATGTAGAATTTCTAAAAGAACATGGTTACACAGTGCTGCCCTAATCAAGGTCTCAAAAACAAGAAATTTATCATGCTAGAAAAGAGATCTTAAAAATTAAGCAGCTAATCTCAAAATGTATTAAGCAGTAATCTCAACATGGCTACCTCTTAAATTAAAAGGAAAGTCCCAAATGAAACAAAACAAAACAAAAAACCCAACAAAAAAACCCAAAGAAACCCCAAACCACACCCCACCAAAAACCCTTCAGATTAAACCTTTAAAAAAACAAACAAAAAACAAAGAACAGAAAAAAAAAAAAAAAAAAAAAAAAAAAAGGAATCATTTTGGGCCTCCAGACATGGACTTGCAGTTTGCAAAGAAAAGACAAATGTATGTGTTAAGAGTAGCACGGACTTTTTGCCCATCCAAGAAGTCTGGCAACACTGCTTCCTTTTATAGTTTATAGGTGTTAAGTCTTCCTCCAAAACAAATCAGGTGATCTACCAAAAATGCAATATCAAGAAAAAGAATTAAGGAAATGAAGGAAAAAATAAAGTTAAGGGAAATAATTATGAATTATGCACTTAATTTGTGTAGAACTTTGCTATGATTCTTCAGGTTTTTTTTTTAAAAATTGTCTTTTCCTGGCCTTTTATCCCTTCACACTGGAAAAGTTCTAATCAGAGGAAACTACGAAATAAGTTTCCCTCAAAAAAAATTTCAGAGATGAGTACTTCATTTTCACCACAGTGGAGGAAAAAAAAAATAGATGCACATGCTACACATTTATAAAATTGATTTATTGTGTAATTCTACACAGGTTTAGTGTTACCATAATTATATAACTCACAGCCCAAGTTAGGCTTATTTGTGTAGTAAGGTAGATTTAAGTTTAAACTTAGCTTAGCCTTTGCTGAGTTCTAGTTTTCTTGTTTGTGGATAAACAGAATTGTAACATATCTTATCACAGTATAACATGCACAGCATCCAACTACCTAAGTAGATTTTTTCCTAGGAATACAAAATATTTAAATTACCCACAGAAAGACAGAATTCCATTTAGCAGTAAATGTATCAGGAGAAGAAAATGCTATCTACCACATGAGAAATCACACTAAACAGATGGAGAAATACAATAGAAGCATTTAAGTTTTAAAAATTACATAAAAGTAATAAAAATTATTAAAACAATGCTGAAAATTAAATCTCCTTCACAAATCCTTTTCAAAACTGAAGGTTTAAGAGCAAGTTCCATGAGAAGTAGCAGAAAGACAAGTTGAAGGAGAAGGGTCACTGTAGAATCAGGAGAGTGCTTTTAGTGTTTTTCTTTCATTTCCAGAGAAGAAAGAAGAAATAAAAACAGTCACTAACTGAAGTGTTTACAGTTTGGTCTTGAGATAGCACTTCCATTCCTCTCTAGCAGAGGTTCTCCTGTTTTTGAAAGCCATGGGCCTCACATATTTTCTATGGCAAGTACTATTGATGCTATTGCTTCAATAGCTAACGCTATTGCTTAATTGAAACACAGAAAAATACTGAAAACAGGTAAGACAGCTACATCTTGGGAAAATAAGATATATATAAACATGACCATTACTTCCTTTTAGACAAGGAAAAACTCCACTCCCCAGTACAATTAAGGAAGTTATGTTTGACTTTCTGAATCATTCGAAAGAATAGAAAAAAATTGCTAAACCCATGGCTTGACGTATATTTTTACAGCACCTCTGCTAAAAAGCCCAGTCCTTGGAAACAGGTTGGCAAGTTGACCCAACTGCCCCTCACTAGGAATGAAAACAAGACACTCAAATTTCCATAACACAAAGCTACTTTCCAATCCTTTCAGGATGGTTGTTTTCAACTCAATCAGCTCCCCAGCAGCACTCCCAGTGGCTGTGTGTAGATCCAAGTTTGTCAGAACAACAAAGGGAGCTGAGCAAGTACAGAAACATTCACAAGTTCACTAGCCACTCCTGAACTACTTTTAAGTTCATTTAGGTCTCCTTCTCAAGTCACTTCAAAGCGAGATCAAGAATCTAATCCACTACGTCAGTGAAAAGACTTGGGTTTAGATGTGGCACTTCCTGAGATTGCAAAAAGCCCCAGTGAATGCTAAGAGAAATGGTAAGAGGAAAAGAGATGAATGCTATTAAAATGTTGAAAGATTAATATACTAAAATTTAAATCCTATTGAAACTGAGATCAGTATCATTACTTTCTTCAAGTATTTTTATTCAAATTTAAACTTCCACTAATGGAAAAAAAATAGTTAAGACAGAAGTTCTTCTGGATCACCAAAAGAGTGTTCATATACTCACTTTGTAATAGGAAAGAATATTTTGCCTTTCTTTATGACAGCCTTTAATAGTAGTTTAAATTAGCATTAGACTGAGCTGTCCTTAAGTGGTATTCTGTGAAGCTTCTCTGAAATTCCTGGCTTTGAACTACTAATTTTTTAACATAACATTGCTTTAAGGAAAAATAACATAATATTTAACTCTGATTTTGTTCTGATAATAGGCATTTTCTTTACTTTATTCAAAGCTAGCTTTACTGGAAGGCTATATTCTCTCAACACACTTCTAACAGACTTAATCTTCACAGAAGCCTTTCTGCTTCCAGCTCATTTCAAACAATCCCAAAAATATATATTTTAGATTATCATTGTGAAATATTATCATTACCAGTGAAATATTTTTTAGTCTCTATTACTGAATCTGCTATGGCCACTGTACCTTGGGCATGACTTACACAATATGGGGTTCTGAGCTGGAATTACTTGTCAAGGTCTCATTTCTTGTAAACTGCAGTTTCCTGAAAAGCACAACATGACTGCACTTACAGCTCCTCTAAAGAGCTAAGCACAACCAGTGCCAGACTAAATCAAGAACTCAACAATCTTACAAACAGGGGGTATAGTAAGTATACTAAATGATCTATTTCTTCACCAACCACTGTGATGACTCTTGAAAACTTCACCACTCAAATCCCCATTTCCAGTAGGGGAATTATCTCTGAAAAACAATCTCATCAACTTGAGGATGTACCTGAGAAGCACTCACAAAGCTTTGTAATTCAGTAATATGTTAGTTCACCTAGAAACTTAGAAGGATGTGCTACTGAAAAACCACCATATAGCCAAGTGTAGTTCTTATCTACAATCAATATATTAATTAAAATAAACTATGGCAGAAAAGGAAAAGGAATATCCCTCTGGAATACTTTAAAACCTCATTGTAAACAAGGGAGTTATATAACTAAGGAAGTGAATATATTGGCATGCTACTTAGATTATGAAAGAAACATGTATTGATTGAATATAATTAACATGGGTCTGAAATAGAGCAGCTAAAACATTTAAAGGCAGAGATAAAGCCTGATGTCTAAGGGAAAGCATGACGTGAATATATCAGAATTGAACCTATTTAAAAAAGAATACTTAAGGTTATTAGAGTACTGGTTCCTGTAGGGCAAGAATGAGATTGAATTTTGGTGAATAACAAAATTCATGGCATGCATTGCAGTAGAGAAAACAGCTATAAAAGTCATTCTGTGATCACATTTGGGGCTTAATATTTGGATGTCTATATGAAATGCTGTGACCTGCTGGTCAAGCTACATTTCATGGATTTCATCTGGTCTTAGAACCTGAAAAAACAGTCTGAATTGAAACATCCATCTACATATGTGATTTGTGCTAAAACTTCTATCATGATACCAAGAAACAGAGTATTTCAACTTCTGCAGCCATTTTCTAGCTACAGATCTACTTGCATACACACATACATGGAAGATGTGAACAAAATACATATCCCTGTTTCCAAAAAGTATTAACACCTAACACACAAGTTCACTTAAGTCAGATATATCATCCTTATTTAATATTGACATGCATTACATTGCTGTCATTAATAACCTATGTTACTTCTACTTACAAAACAGCATTATAATAGGATAATGTAATGATAATCTTTTAACACCAAGTGGGATCAGAATTCTTACGTGCAGATAGAAATTCCCAACCACAAACATACTATGCTTTTTTGCAGAAGAAATATTCATATATTATCTCATATGTTCTCGCACATTGTAGAGTCCTGATAGCTGACTTTGTTGAAGAATATTCCTCATATTTACAGGTACAATAGCAGATAACACAAGAAAAGAAACAGCCTTATATTTTCTAAATCTTACGAAGCATTGTGGCAAATGTTTTTGCCATTATCCCATAAGAATAAGAAAAATCCTTCTTCATCCACAGATATTGAACTATATTTTATCCATCATGGAAAACAAACTATGCCTCTCAAAGTTCAACACTATTTGACCATTTCTCTTTAAAGAACTTGATTCTGACTGTCAAAAAACTAACAACCAAACCAAACAATTATAAACAAACAAAAAACCCCACTAGCACTTTCACCTTCACAGAATTTATTAACCCCTCCTCTCCATGAGGACAATTTGAAAACACATAAGACAGAACACAGTGCCTGACATCTCAAGATTTCTTAGACATACAGTATATGATTCTGACCTCCCTTCCAGCAGTGCCAGCTGAGCTTAAAGTTAGCAGCAAGGAGGAAAAAATGGACTCATATTCTTTATCCATCACTTCTCAATTTTAATTTCAGAAATCTGAAACCAAAATGTGATTCAGCACACTTGTCCAGGTAAAATGGGGGAAAAAATAAAATAAAATAAAGGTTTCTATGTTAAAGCAAGAAATTTGGGATTTGTATTTCCTAAAATCAAACTACTCAACAACAAAATACAGGCTGCAGTTTCTATTTTGACAGAAATCCTTACCTTGAAAAGCACACAACTAAATCATCTGATCTGCTCATAATCAGCATAAAAGCGACACAAAAAGCACTATTTTTTAGATCAAATAAATCTGTCCTTCAAAAGAGGACAGCACAGGTACAGGCATTCTTCAAACTAAGCACTGCAAAGCTTCAGATTTTCTGAATAAATTCATGTTTCACAACGGAAATTCAATCAATATCAATAAATACCTATGACTTTTGCATATATGCTACCCTCTTCAGACTGCAAATACCTATTACAGTCATTAATACCCCAAGTCCTGCAGTTTATTCTGCTGCAGTCACTCAAACACCCTGCCCTAGCTCTTTTATGAGAAGTAACATATGAGGTTGCCACAAGCATTCCAGGAATGTAACAATTAATCAAAGCATATTTTCATTATGAACTCAATTACCTTTTTCATTATTAGAAGTATTTTGAATAACTGTCTCTGTATTTCTAAAAATCTAAGTATACTTTCAACTACAGCCAAAGGGTGCATAAAGCAAAATAGCATACCAAGTATTAAAGCAATTAATTCCTTTTTCTAAAAAGCAGAAGGCAACCCATCTGAACAACCAGTTAGAAACTCAACTCATGGACTCCCCTAATGTGGAATCAATGCAATGCATTTCGTATGTTTCAAGCACAGGACAGTGGCCTTACCTAGAATTCTTAAAAAAAAATATAAAAATATTGGAGTTACATGGCTTTCTTAGTAGTGAATGTGGCTGAGCATAAATTTCTGCCAGTGAACCAAGGAATGAATTCAGATTTTATTTAAAAAAAAAATGTTAATTGTTGAGCTTTGTACAGTCTTCCAGCTTCAGGACAGGTCTGACTACAGACCACTCAGCAAGCAAGTACCTTACTTTGAAATATTGGTACTGTGAAATTTTGGTTACTGTGAAATGATAATTCAAGATACTATTTTGTTAGTCAGCACTACCTTAGGTTAGATGTTTAGGATGTTCTTGATGATAAGGGAATGTGGAACTCCTCTATTCACAGCTTATTTTTGCTGTGGTTCACATGAATCAGAAATAACTTTGCTAATATTTTACCAATTAAAATCCTTTTCACCTCTCACCACCTTCTTGGTGTATTCAGGACCGATCCCCTCTAGTACTCAATACACGGATTTGATGGAGCAGGATGTTCAGTTGCAAAATACATGATCAGCTATATAAAAGCAATATCACCAGAAAACACAACAACAGAGAAGAATTTCTCACTATTAAATACTGTGTTTCACACTCTAACAGGAAGATGTAGCACATCTTCTACATACATAACTTTACAGTACATTTTTTCAACATCAGAGCCAAAAGGTAGTGCAAGTATTTTTCTTCAAAATAATCCAGCAGCACAGGCTGAACCACTGATAAATGCCCAAGTAACGCTCTTCCCCCTGGTAGAGCATATGCATACAAACATCTAAAGCAAAGGTAATTCCAATACAACAACATGCCACAGATCCCAAGACAAAACTCCACATTATAACCTTTCTGTCCTGTGCTCTTTTCAGAAGCAGAAAATATGACTAAACTTTAGCACCCAGAAGAGAGAACTAGTACATATCAAGAAGAAAAAATGAAGAGCAAGGTCACAGTTTTATAAAAGCCAAATGACTCAACAGCTATTACTCCAATGGTGTTAGATATCATAAACTGAATCCATGCATTAATTTTACTAAAGAAGCAGTAAATGTCCTAGGCAGGGAAAGATCACTACTTTATAACTGGAGAATCAATTTAGACACCTTCAGCAAGGACAAAGCTGTTATCTTTTAGCATCTCTCTTTGGGACTCCTGTTGCTGGTGTTGAGCAAAATGAGGTAGTGACAAAGACCAGGTATACAAAGAGGCACTAAGCAAAACCTCAAATTCATTCCACAAAAATTTACATTAAAATGTCCAAACCTGTCTTACTAGAGTCGATCAGAGAATCACACTAAAAACTTTTCTTTCAAAAATTTCTAATACTTTTAAATTTAATCATCCAAGGACAAAAAGGCGCTCTCTGTACCCAAATTTGTCCTAAAATAATCACACAAGATGTTTTACACAAAAAAAGACAAAACCTGTATATGCTAAATTTTAACATCCTGTGATTCTTATAAATCCTTTTAACAATAAAGTCTGGGATAATACATCTTCTCTGCAACTACTCATTTGTCTATCATTCTCATTTTCCATGCCTATACACTAACTCCACCTGCAGATTGCCAACAAGGAGAGATCACTCAAAACCACCATTCACCATGAAGAGTAAAAGCAGAGAATAAAATGAAAAATTCAATTAAATTCAATTAAATCACAACAGATATACTGTAGGACACCACATCCAAGTATGCTAAGATATGAAGAAATATTTAATATTCTTCGTAATACGCATTTCTGAATTAAATTACTCAGATAACACCTATGAAATCTTAGTTAAAAAAAGCAAAACATTAAACCATATCATTGCCTTCCAGCCAGTAGCTGCAGAAGCACTCGCATACCTGTTCTTTAACTGAAGCTAGAATGGCAGAGGTTGTCTCAGTTTCAGAGCCATCACCATTGGATGTGTTCAACACAGGACTAAGGGAACTTGTCTTGTCAGAAGACGAGGGCTGGTCTGGAACAGGCATAGTTTCTGTAGTTTATGGAAAAACAAAAAAAATACATATAAGAAATCATATGCATATAAGAATAACAATATAAATTTAAGGAGAAAATTGTAGAATGTGCTTCCATTCTGTGATACAGAATTAATATATCGCTTATTTACAACTAAAACTAGTGCTAAATTAGCTGAAAAAAAAACCAAAAAAACAAATGACCTCCTAGTCTTAATTCACCATAGCACGTTTGGAGAGGATTCAAATAATTTACAGGAGCAATTTTTGTATTGTATTCCAGTGGCAGCATCCAACATGAAAATAATAAATCATTAAATGCTTTGCAAAGAGAAAACCAACAAATAATACAGGAGAGAAATATATAACACTAATTATTACCTTTCTGATATGAATGATTATTTAATAAGTATTCTATTTTAGACTAGGTAACAAACTTCATTTTTCTTCTGCTCTAGAAGGTGATTTTGAAAACATTTTGTCAGCATATTTTTGAGCAAAACACTTTTTAAGCCATGTTTGAGTCCTGTTACAAAAAAAACACTTTTAAATTTTTTAAAAAATCTTATATTTGAGGGAATTTCTAGTATTCATTTTTATATTGGAAAAATGTATGGAAATATTTTCCTTTCTCAGGGCTAGGCTACAGAGTAGGATCTCTGTTTAAATGTCACTATGGGCACATCTCTGTCAGGAAGTTGCACCACGTTCCAGAAGCAGAGGAGCAGAGAGACAGCATGCATGGTTAGGCACAGGCAAGTTAGAATAAGATCACGTTCATGTGGGAGCTGGCCAGTTGGTAAAAGTATTCCCATGTGAGTTTGCCATGGAAATTAGGGCTCTAAAAGAAGAGGAGACTACATTCTACAAAGCTTTGGCCCTGAATCCACAGTGCTGCCTAAGAACACTCATTCAGCCCAGCTGGGATGCTTTCTTCCAAAGCTTCCTGAAGCTTCCAGCTCTGGTCACTGGCATACATATGCAAGACAAAAACATTAAAGTCAGTTATTTCTCAAAAGAGAAGTCTCCCTAAGTCCCAGGATACATTAGTCCATATACAGAAGCATGACATTATGCATTATTTTAAATAAATATATAAGCTATATATTACCTTATGTCTCACTTTCTGTAAGCCACTGAAAGTGGTAAATAATGAATTTCTGGTAATGTCCTTGGCTCCAGCAACTCAGATGATACACCTGTCTCCTAATATACATGCAAGTATAAACTTCTATATGAGTCCAATACATCAACCTAAAAAGACTTTTGAGTTGTATTTTCTCATTTTGTGAAACAAATGTGCCAGCTTCTATTATAACAAGTTACCTGGTTTGTGGCATACAATTCAAGTTGAAGAATATGCATATGTATTCTCTTACCTTCAAACAATTTACTTAATATTTATTTTACTAAACTGTTAATTGCATTATAACAGGAAAAAACTTTGTGTTTTTTGGTATTGCAATTTCTGTGAAAAAATACAAGTGTAACAGATCACTTTGTAGAGATATATTTGCAGAAAACACTGGAGTGCCATGCTCCTTGCTATCGACCCCACTGCCCGTAAAGTCCAGCTGAAAATTGAGTACCAGAATGGTACCACAGTATTCAGGAACATGAATTAAGAGAGCCATACTTCCAGGTCAGGGCAGCTCACCAGGGAGACAGATGGGACCAGGACAGCATCAGGCACAAAGAATAGACTCATCCAGACTGCACTGGGATGCAAAGACACCCAGAGCTGTCAATGAGGCACCTGCTAAGTAGTTTCAGACACGCTGGCTGAGAGGAACTCCCCTGCTGCTTTCTTACAGTTGCAAAAAAGCTCCCTGGAAAAATCCCCTCTGTCGGCTTAGCTCCTCCTCCTGCTCCTCCAGGTCTGCCCGACTCCCGGCAGGGACTCTGCTGATGCAGCCTTTCTACAGACACTGGTCCGAGCAGTGAAACCCGACAAACTAACCAAGGATAAGAATTAAGAAATCCTTGGTTTTGCTCCCATCTCTGCAAGTACCTGTCATTTGAGGTCCACTTAAATTTTCTTCTTCACTTGAAAAACCAAGTGGACTTGGACCTGCCACCCCGCACCCCAAATCACATCCCCAGTTTTCTACAACAGCACATGGTTACTGGGCCCGACTGGGAAGACAAACACACCACCTGGAAAGCCTTTGCCTGCAGTCACGGCGACCTTCATTTCCCCACTGAAACTTTATGTATCCAGTAGAAGTTTCAGGGGTCTGGTAGTGTGCACGTTTGGGGGTGGAGGGCACTGTAGGACTGACCTGTGTTGGGGGACCTCACCCATCACCTCACAGAAGGGACCAAAGGCAACACGTAAGGAGCGGATGTGACGCCTGGATGGGGATGTTATCTCTGTGTTTATTTAATCGGTTGTCTCTTTATTTCTCAATACCAAATCAGCGTATTTAAAACTTATATCATCTGGAAATATATGAAAGTAAGTGAAATTCCCTGAGTCAAAGACTGGTTTTTGTCTGTGACACTCCCTCAGAGCAAATCCAAATGAGGCCAACTGCAGCATGGTGGGTTCCCTGTTACCATTATGTTTTCAGAAGTAGGGGAGAAGCAAGTTTCCATGAAAAAAAAATAAAATCTGCTATACAAAATGCTTGCACTGGCAAACAAATACTCCAAAGTGTACTTGAGAAGGACAGCAAGGAGATATGGCTAATGGGGAAGCCACTCAGTGATGAAAAAGACAGTACCAATAAAGACAACACCTCTTTCTGCATTTTTGTAAACACCAAAGAACATTTAAAACCTGTTTTAGTAATTTACAATTCCAGAAATATCTGGAATGGAAAAACTACTCAATAAATTGCACTTGCTTCAAACAGGCTCAAAATCAGGACAGAACATTAGCTAGTATTCTATAATCAGCCCATGCTTCCTGCATTTTGGATTATAAAAAGATCTTAAATGGAGGCAGAAAAAAGGAGGGGGGGGAGGGGTTGGGAGAGGGGGTAATGATAAAAAAGGCACACTGAATGTCTTAATCTAAAAACAAAAAAGTCATAAGAAGCATCCCAGATGTTAAAAATAAAAGTTTTGTGAAGCTATTAAAGTATTTCTTCTGAACAGAAAATATTTCTAACAGCTATCTGATTATTTCAGTTTATTACTAGTTGTTTGAGGGGTAAATATTGAAGCCAATTGCACTTAGTAAGCTATCATCATTGACTCTACATCAAGGTGTTATCTAGCTGAGCTGTATTAGTATATATTTTAACAATTTTCATTTATATAAATTAAGACAAGATATACCAGATAGCAAGGAAACACAGAAAAAGTTCTCACCAGCAATAGAGAAGCCACTGTACCTCAGGTAGTTACATTAAAAAAATCATACAGAAATCAGGAATAGTGTTTCAACAGTCAACACCAAAAAAACAAAGGTCAGGACTTGCACTAGCCCATCTGCTCAGAGTAGGGTATACATTTTAATTCAGCTCAGTCTTCAATACAAGAAATTGGACATTCTCAGGTTTTAATGGGACTTAAAACTACCAGTATTGTAAAATTACATTACAGTAGGGCTGAAATGGATCTACAAGCCCCTAGACCACTACCACATCCACATCTCTTGAGAAGGAAGATTTTTTTTTTCCTAAGTCATTCAGACATTTAACAGGCTTCTCTCCCTGCAGATTCCCAAGGCTGACTCCTCGGTTCCAGTGCTCCAGCACTCTTACCAATAGAAAGCTTTATAGTATTTAATAATAACACATTTAAGCTCTGTATTTCCTGTATTATTCATCACAAACACAGAAAAAATAAATTATTCCATCGATCCTCCTCAAAAGAGCATTATCCCATGTGATGATGACCACTGCGCCTTCCCTTCTGCTCTGGCTTCTCTTCTCTAGAAATGCTACCCTGATTCTCCGCATTTTTTCTCTCAAAATTATCTGACTGACAGCGTTCTGACCCACACTTCTGGGAGCCTAACTCTAAAAACAAAAGAAAAAATTAGAGCAAGTAGGAGAAGAAAAATAAAAATTAAGCCGCTTAACAGAGTACACCATAGCTGAGTGACTGTAGCACAAAGTAAACCTGCTGCATTTAATTTCCACAACAGCAACAATATTTCCCATCAGTGTCACGAAAATACAAATGAGATTCTGTAAGCCGTAGCATATACATGCTCCTGAGAGAATCAAATTAAAATCTTAGACAATAATACATAGATGAACAGGAAAAAATACTATCAGCCTTTGGGGAACACGCTGGGAAGTTGGACATAAATAATTCATGGCTTCCCGTAGTCCACAGCCCTGGCAAAAATTCTATCTGGAGTCTGACCCTTTTTGCTGCTGGTGGTGGTGTCTAAGAGTATCTAAACCCTTTATCTCACTTTAAAGAAAAAAGAAAAAAGCCTGTCCTATAAATCCGAACAAAACCACCCACCCATCCCCCGTTCCCCGGTGAGGGTCGGAGCGGGGCTGCCCCCGCCGGATTCATCAGGTTCCAGGCGGCTCCAAGGGCCCCAGCGCAGGGCCGAGCTGAGCCCCTCAGCCACGGGCGGGCGCCTCGGGGAAAGCCTGGGTCAGAAAGGGCAAAACGCTGCCCGGCAGCCAGGGCTGAGGGAAACGGGGGGAGAAACAGCCCTGCGAGCCCCGAGGCTCCGGAGAGAAGGAGGGCAGGAGGGGCTCCGGGCGCCCCAGCAGAGATGCCCCTGAGGCCCCGGGAGAGACCCCGGTGAGGCAAGGGGTTCCCTGCAGCCCCTGGGAAGGCCCCGGCATGGAGCAGGGAAAAGTCTGAGGAGGAGGAACGAGAGGCAGAGAGGAGCTGTTACGGACTGACCTTAGCTCCCCCAATTCCCCATCCCCCTGTGCCGCTCAGCTCAGAGAGAGGGAGGAGGAATAAGGAGTGAAGGGGTGAAGCTGAGCGTCGGGGGGCTTAAAAAAAAAAAAGTATATGGCACATATTTTAGGTTTTCTGCTTGTTTCTCACCATCCAACTCTACAGATAATGAATTAAGTGAATTTCGTCCAAGCACTGCCCAAGACAGTAACCTGTCAGTTATCTCCAGTCTTCAGATCTCAACTCTGGAGCTTTTCCATCTTTTTTCCTCCCCTGCCCTGTTGAGGAGAGGGCAGAAGCAGCAGCGGGATGTCTGCATCTGGCACCAAGATCAGGTCAAGCCATCACACCTCACAAGCCTGTTTTGACTTTAATGTGAAAGGTAGGCAGCAGAAATGGCTTGGGGATTCCTGGATAAATTGCTAGAGTCTAGGGTTGTGTACACAATACAACTGTAATCTACAGCTGACAACTACCATGGTCACCCTATCATGAACCAATGAAAACCAATACAGAACATTATCAGGTTAAGATACCTATTAAACCACTATTAAGCACAATGGTGGAAGTATTTAGGAAAAATCAATTGGACAAAATAAATAGAAGGAAAAAAAAAATCTATATAGCAGTGGAAAACTGGTATAAACATAATAAAAAAATCAAACTACATAAGTGAATTCCTGTTTATTGTCTGCAATACAGATGGCTAAATGAGTAAATTAAACAAAACAAACTCAATAGCTTATGTGGGTACACTGGCTCCTTTAACTCCCCATCAAAATAACTTCAACACTCCTTTGTTCTTCACTGCCTCTCACTACAGTTCCATAATACGTAAGCAACTGCCAAACATCCATCTCATTCAAGTATAGCAACTAATTTCAAGAAAGAGTGTTTTCCATCTTCTGCTTTTGTTGGCTTCGGTTTTAAACTTTTTGGCCATTATCACTTAGTAAAATCAGTCAGAATCAAAAATTATTTCACATCTTTTAAAATGCCACAACTGAAACCTAATTTCTTTGAAAAGCAGGTAAAAACCCCACTTCTGTCATGTAAATGCTTACAACTTAGAATCTCACATAAATCCTACTAGAAGCATTCCTCCTATGATAAGCAGACAGAGAGAGTCAGTGGGGTGATTCTTCAATCAGAATGTAAGTGAAAAATAAGACAGTTCTGAGAGAGTTAAACCCCACTTCTCTCTGAACATAAGCTATGTCTCTTGCAGTTCAAATAACAACATTTTTATCTCCTCTTCTTAAGACATCTTCAGGGAAAGTAAAGGTTACAATTCCAACACAAAAGGTATACTCAATCAAGACTTGCAAAATCCCCAAAACTATCACAATTCAAAATTCAGAAGATTCCAGTGAAACAGCTGATTTTCAACCAACACTTTTACAGTGCATGGAATCTTAACATGATAAGGCGATACATTTCAGCAAGATTGACAACCAGTGAAAACAAGACTGCATTATTTTAATTTTTCAATCTAGGGAGTTCAAAAACAACACAGAAAATTATAAAGAGGATAGACTTCTTTCAGAATGGTCCTTTTTGAAGAGCTGAAACAGAAATACCACACATTCAAACTAGTTGCACTTTTTCAAATGACTTGTTGCTTTTCACTTTTATATTTATGGTGTCAGCTTATAAAATTTAAGAGGGAAATGGGAAGAGAATCTCTTTTCAAGCTACCTTCTACACACACTGAGAAATAGGCTTTAATAATTTTGAGATGTTCATTCAAACTAAGCACTCAATATAAATGACAAGTTTATTATTTAATTTCTCTTGCATTTCTTTTGAACATCTATAACTTATATTTTTCCCAGTTAGTTCTTGGGACTCTTCTGAGACACAGTGCTTGGTCCCATTATATTTTGTTCAAATGTAAATGAATTATAAGGTGATTTATAATTCCTTTCTTACAGATGCATCACGGATGTTGTAGGAATATGTAAAAAAAAAAGTGGATACAAATTTTTATTGCTAGATCTCATGAACTTCTAGCAACAATAGTGATGTGACATTCAGAACTGGGAAATAAAAACTGCAAGATCACGTTTTTCTGTGACACTGGGGATGGCAGCAGATGCTGGATGGCAGACTCCTTTCCTTATAGAAGGATTTCATGCCTTCTCTGAGGTAACACAACTAAACTAGATGGTTCCAAGGTCAAACTCTAAAATCTGTTTAGGCTGAACTCAGGCACAGAGGTAAATACACAATACACAGAGGTACATTCTAAGCTATCCATAAACCTTGAATAAACCAAAATACTTATATAATTTATAAAAAGCACATGAAAGTGGTTATGTCAAATGCTATGGTTTCACTTCAAAGTTCGATTTGGCACAAACACTTTTGTATGGATTTTAATCATACTGAGCAGGGATTGACTAATGAGGTGTAGCCATGAGGACGTTAGTGGTGAAAGCATTTTGGTGACAGAGTTGATACCTTGCTGCTCTTTCTCACATGGGGTGGCTGCTTCTACCTTTCAGTGATTATCTTCTTCTCCACCTCTACATCAGAAATACTTATGCTTCAATTCATTGTGCCCATGTATAACACTAAAAAAAAGCTAGATTTGAAAAAGCAGCAGCATCAACTGTAAACTGAGCATTTAATTTCTTTTCCAACTTAGACTTCATGTTTTTATAGGTTTTTTTTAATGGGTTATTGATTAAAGAAAAGAAGGATATTGCTTGAAGAGGCAGACATTTATTTTTAAATATTAGATCAGTATTCTTTTAAAAGTCACTCTAATACTATTTACATATTACATCAATATTTACAATATTTACATATTACCCTTTCATGAGGAAAATGTCTTGAAATCTATGGTAAAAGCCAAGTTATCCACTACGCTGGAAACTGCATCAAAATCAGTGGGATTAGAAAATACAAAGAAGTTTCTTTAATTAAAAGGATACTGTGGTAAGGAGTATGTGCTTACCAGTGGGTTTTCCTTGCACAATGAACCAGTAATCAGTAAGAACATTCATTATAAAAGTGTAAGTCATGCTGTCTTACTGCACAGCAATCAAATTTGGCTTGTTACTGAGCTAATCTTGAGAACCCTGAATGACACTGAAGTATCCTTAGATGAGGAAAAATCACTTAAAACAATTCAATATGCAATTATGCATCTAGAAATATTTTTTTGCTTCCTGTCCTCTACCTTAGATATGCTGTATAGATACTATATCACTACAATTTAATAATAGGAATTTATTTTCTACTAAAGAGGATCTTATTTTTTATACCTATTGAATTATGGGGATTTACTGTAAAACAAAAATACTTGAATGCAATTTTTTTAACCTAAAACTGCATGCTTATGGCTACACTGAAAGTTTGTCTATAATTTCAGTAACTCATTATTCAGAATCAAGGATTAATGGTGATCCTGATCCTGTTTCTAACTGGTTTTAATGAAGAAATAAAGACATCAAATACTCCAATATTCTTCAATATAGTAATTGAATGACTGCCATACGAAACCTTTATTTCTCCCTGCATATATGAACAACAGTTGTTCTTTGAAACCCTACAGTTGTCAACAGCTCCAACACACTAGTTTCTAACAACTATAATAATAATAAAAAAAACTCCCAACACTTTGACACTGTATCTACAAACATGAAAACCACCAGGAACTTGGAGTTCAAGTCATTCAGATAAGCCAAGTGGGTGCAGATAATTCAGTGGGTGCAAGTTAAAAGCCAGAAGAAGATAGAATAAAATAGCACTGGCAGTCCTTACACAATATTACGTATATCACAAGTCAGGTTTGGTGAAGATATGGAAGAAAAAAAGACCCAAAATGATAACTCTCATTTTACATATTGCAAAGCCAATTCAATCATTATCACATATGTATGACTGTTACACTAACCAAGATGTTTACAGTAAGATTTTGGGAAAAAATCCCAACTGGAAGAAATACCAATTGGCACTGGTTGGTAATTCAGACATGCAAGGCGTACAACCAAGTATCGTATTACTTCAGTCATGTTATAGGAAGCAGGATACACTAAGCACTGAGCTTTTCTTCAATGAAGCTGAATCTTTCAGCTGTGCAACAGTGAAACAGGGTTGAAAGTCTGTAAAGATGGGCCTTCCATACTCCTGCACGCATAGCCCTTGAAATTTTATGCTTCCTTTACTGTCCTTATCTTTGCTGACAGTTTGATACAATTGGTGGCTGGGTACCTATTCTTAAAAATAGGCTGATATCTCTTGAGTCAATGGGAAGATAAGAAAATCTGACAGACCATGGCAAACAACTCAAAGAGGAAAATTTCTTCTGATTGCCTAAGTAGTTATCGTAACATCCTAAAGCATGTATCTCCTATGTTCAAATTAATAGATGGAATAACAGAATAATCAAAGGAGACATATCTTAAAGACCTTTACTTAAGCTCAGTTAGGAATCAGGGCTCTGACAGATCAAGTCAGCAACTCTTCTTATTCTACCTAACCCACCACAAGTGCCTTCTGAAGAGCAAGAAGTCTGTTTTATTTCTGGGATTGTTCTTTGTAGACCTATCTACAAAGATAGGTTCCCTGTTCACCAAGATGGATGAGCTCCCTTGTCTTTTGTGACTTGTACTGTTTTATTCTGTTTTTTCAACCATACTGTGTAGGTATTTAAGGCCTCTAAGTGAACGAAAAACAGTCCTTTAGTTTTAACTTTTTTCCTGCATTTTGGAGAAGTATGATAAAAGATATAAAAGATCCCAACTGTTGAAATAAAACAAAATGAGAACTATATTCTAAAATTTCACTTAAGAGAAGCCATACTGGCACACTTCCCTCAACATTTTCCTTGACTTATCCTATTGTAAACTCCTACAGATAAACATGCAGTAACTAAAATGGAAATGACAATTGCTGGCATATATACAGCCAGTAACTATGAAACTCTATTTCCCTTTCTTCCACAGATGCCTGATTCAAAAGGGCATTTCCTCAAACAAGCCAAAAAGACTACAGCTCAACAGGAAAAGTTTCTTCCTCAGGGACTCTTTGCTCCTGCCCTGAGTTTGATTAAAACGTCTTTTATTTTCCTAGTCCAAACAGCAAGCAAAATGAAGGGTCTTATGTACACAGTAGCCAAAATGAGGTCTCTGCAGGCTGCATCAAATATTTGCCTATCACTATCTATATTACCCTGTGTCAGAATGCTGGAAGGCATATGAAACCTGAAGTCTTGCCTGGAGCTTAAGCCATCTGCTATGCTTTGAATCTTATTTAGTTCAATATGATTCTATGAGGTACTGTTTTGCTTAAGTAATTTGTAATAAAATAACATAGTTTTGCTTTTTTTCCATAATATTTAAAATTTCAGTTACTTTAAGGAAGAAGGCTGCCCTGTAACACAAACAAAAATTCCTAAAACATTCCCAATGATTTTAAAAGAATAATTCAGAAGTATTTATGAAAGGAAAGCTATAGCATTTGACCCAAAGGGCTTTGAAAACCAGGCAAGAGAAAGATGACCCTATTTTACATCCCTTGCTTTTTTTCCTTCAAACTTGAGGCAGCACCAGAGCTGGGTACACAACGATTTAAGCATCAAACCCAAACCACAAAGACAACACTGTGTCATTTAACTGCCCTTAGTCCCCTCTTCTGTCAATGTGTTAAAGTAACTGAGTAAGTGATAAATCAGCAGGGATAAACCACAGGCTGCCTTGAAACATGTTCCTACTTCATTGGTAGTGAAACCACCTACCTCATCTCTAAGAATTTACCCTGTACACACCCTGTGAGAACTGAGCCGTCTCCTAAAATTCTTATGAAAATATTTCACAGCTGGAATCAGCACCACAATCACAAAGAGAAACCAACATAAAAATTCATACTCCTGCCAATATTTTAGAGATCTCAGCATAAAGATTTACCATAATTGACTTCGGTTTTGCTGAAAAGTCTATTCATAAATCAAGCAAAATTGTTCCATTCATGGAATCCAATAACAGAATATTGTGTGCTAGTGTTACCAAGGGAATGCCAGTGTCCTCAAGCATACAGAGCAAAATGTGCATCTACAAAAAAAAGCCAGAAATATTCCTCCAGTGAAGACTTAAAATCTTCAATGACCTACATGCTGTAAGAGTAGGTGGTATGAACAGAATATGGGGTGCTGCTTTGGGTTTGTTTTTTTTTTATAATTGATCATTTACTGCATGGGAGTGACTTGAAAATTTAAGTGAAGTCATCTTCTGGGACTGGTTGGGATGGAATCAATTTTCTTGACAGATGCTTATGTGGTGGGGCTGTGGCTCAGATCTGTAACTGAGCAGCAGTTCAGCTGCTGCTGAACATCACTCCCAATTTCTGTTTCTCACTCTGTTTCCCAGTGAGGTTGGGAGGGGGCCCAGCTGGCACAGCTGACCCCAACAGACCAAAGGGATATTCCATGCAATATAAGGTCATGCTCAGCAATAAAACTGGGAGACAGTTTCACCAAAATGGCTGCTTCTTGAGGATTAGCTTGGTACCAGTCTGCTGACAGTGCATGATTGCTCTTGATTCACTTGCTACTGCTTGGTTTGGGTTTTTTTAATTTTTCTTTTACAAATTAAATTGATTCACTAGGGATTTTTTCCTCACTTTTGCCTATCCTGTTCTCTACCCTGCTCTGCTTTGAAGGGTTAAAAAGCAAGTGGGTGGGGGCTTAACTGCTGGCCAGAGTCAAACTACCACACACCCTGACTAAAGAATTCCCCTCCAAAACCACCAACACCACCAAAAATAATAGGAGAAAAATAATTTTGTAGTTCAAGAGGTGGGATTAATGGCAGCAACAGCCAAAGACACATGTTCATTACACAGAAACAGTAAGGCAAAAGCACAGCCCTCCCTCCGACTCTGAGGCAAGTAATCCACCATGGTTCTGCGCCAAAGCAGACTGTTTATTACTACTACTTTAGATTTAAATTGCAGGCTGATTCATGATGACTACTCTTAATGTTTCCCATGGCTCTGAAACTGTAGTAGGATAGACAGTTCTGGTACTGGTGTAATCTTAGGACTAATCTACTTCCTCACTAATTCCTGCAGTTAAGGAGCTTACTTATATATATATTATACTGAATTGCACAGATCCTCTTTGGTTCACGTCTCACTTTTATTAGAGCCAGACAGCAGAATGCATACTTCCAAGCCCCATACAACACTGAAATGTACCTCCAGACACCTTCAGAGACACAGTGTCCCACAGTTTGTGCTGCACAACAGGACCCAGGCAGCAGTTTCTGTGGGAATCCTTTCATGGTGGTATTCCTTACCTAGAGAGCTGGTAAAAGAGGACAAAGTTTCCTCAGTTGTAGGAACCTGCTCTGGCAAGGATGTCTTCTCTTTCTAAATGGCCGGATCCACATCACATAAGGTGTATTGGCAAACAGGGTGGCTGCCTTGCTTTTCTCTCTCTCCACATACAGTATCCTGATGGTGTGGTACTGTCAGAGATGTCTCATGGACAGGCAGAGTCCTGAGCAGTACTCCTAATGAATCATAGGATTGGCTGGGTTGGAAGGGACCTCAGAGATCAAGTCCAACCCTTGAACCACCATTGCGGTTGCTAGACTATGGCACTGAGTGCCACATCCAGTCTCTTTTTAAATATCTCCAGGGACGGAGAATCCACTACTTCCCTGGGCAGCCCATTCCAATGCCTGATCACCCTCTCTGTTAAGAAATTCTAATATCTAACCTAAAATTCCCCTGGCACAACTTAAGACCATGCCCTCTTGTCTTGTTGAAAGTCGTCTGGGAAAAGAGACCAAGGCCCACCCGGCTACACCCTCCTTTCAGGGAGTTGTAGAGAGCGATGAGGTAGTGTCCTCATGCCTTGTGATACAGGCTTATGAATAAAACCCTGGCCTCACAAAAAGCACCAACATCAAATTCCACATCACATTCTATGGGGCAAAATGAGCTCAGAATCTAACCTTTCATGCGTGCAGTTGGGATGTTGTACTCTGCTTCTTTGTAAGTGCACCATTTTACATTTATCCACATAAATATTTATCATTCATTATTTTGTTTTAGTTGCCTTAATAATCCCCTCACATAGCTGTCTAGCAAAACCTAATGTCCCTACACAGTACCCGTCTTCTATTTCAGTTTCTTTCAAGCCAAAATGTTATTATCCAAATTACTGACGGAAGAGAATAAAAAAATGTATCACAGAATCAAAGAATGGTTTGGGTTGAAAAGGACTTTAAAGATCATCTAGTTTCAATCCCCCTGCCATGGGTAGGGACAAGTTCCACTACACATTTGTTTAAACTGGTTCTGACTGTAATTAGACTTAATAGTTTCAGTCTTCACTTTGTCACAATTAAGTATCAAATTACATATTGCAGAGGAACATCTCACTTGCTAGACTTACAATGGACTGGCTTTATTAAGTCTTTCTTCATCCTGCTTTCAGTACACCAAATTGGATAATCTGTGATAAGACAGTAAAAGTTGCTGAGGTGAAAAAACACAGACAAACCTAAACCTTTGCAAAAATCCCTCAGAGCCAACTGCACGAAGTGTCATTTAAGAATTCCTGCCCCCCCTCACCACATGCTTGGAACTTCTCATCCTTTGATCCTTCCAGACAGGGGACTTTGAAACTTTTTTTCAGGAAACTTACTGATCTTGAATATACAAAATAAAACCTAATGAATGTGCCAATACTTAGAAAGACTATGAATACTGAAGAGTGCAGCAAAGCATATAGGATCTTAAATATCAAAAGGAACACTCAGATTGGCATAGAGAAATAGCAGAGATAGGTTACTAACTGTAAGCAAATGGTAGCCACAGCTTGCAAGGAAGGAAGTGCAGAAAACGTTCACTTAAATTTTTTTGCAGCTAAGTGATAAAAGATAGGAAGCAGACCAGCATAAGGTTTCTGCTGTTGCTTAGGAAGAACATGCAATGTTTCTCTGAACACAAGCTAAATAGACTCAAAGTGTGAGGGAGACTCAGAGTGATGGTTTGAACTGTTACTTGTGAGGAATCTACATCCTGCCTTGCTTATCCACAGCTATTTGGGCGAGAAGACCACAAGTGAAAAATAATCTCACTTGGCATCAACAGACCAGTCAAGTAATTCTTAAAACAGTGAAGTGCCACAGCAACTCACCTAAAGGAAAAGTCCCAAGGCACTATTTGAAGCTCAAATCAAATTTTTAACTTCAGTGTCAGGGACCGTGTTGCCTCAAGAGTCACATGCTTTCCTAAAAAGGAGATACTAGACTCTTTTTTCTAATTATAAAGTTAAACAGCTGGACTAAACAGCAAAAATACCTTGGCCTTCAATCTAATAATTATTTTTTTATTGAACCTACAAGTATTTCAGGCAAGTGAATTTGCAAGTTTTCTCAAAAAAAAAAAAAAAAAAGCAAGCCTAAAACTAAGGTCTGCTTTTAAATTACTGTAATATCATAAATATAGAATAAATAATACTTAATACTTAATATTTAATATACAAATATATAATATTGTATACTTGTTTACTTTGACAAGACTTAACAACATATGCCAGAAAAGAACTCAGTTCCTGAAGAACAGGCTTGTTACTAGGCGTATGCTAAAACAACAGAAAAAATAATGAAGTTGAAATGGCAACTGGGCTTACGTAGGAAGTAGTTCCCTTTGAACTTGGGTTTAAACAAGCTAGTTGCACTGAACTGAAAATTACCTGTGACTTACTTGCACTTGAATTTTGTTATACAGTGTGTAACTCTATTTTCCTAAATCAAAGGTATTAGCGGTAACAGAAGAGAAATCAATATAGTCAATTGAGTACATATCCTATAATATCTACTTCTTCCATTTATTGTAGCCCTACATACATACACTACTCTCTTGGTTTTTTACACTGTCTTATGTATTGGCTACTTCTGTAGCATTCTGTCCCAGCCTCCATGCAGATCTGCTTCTTTTAACCATTTCTTCTTTTCAGATTACTATTTTCAAACTGCTGTTCACACCTTCAACAGAATTAATGGCAAATTACTGCAATGTGTAAGTCCATAGAAGTGTCTCACTTAGGTAAACTGGAGTGTAGTAACAACTACTCTCCCCCATATGATGATTCTGAGGTTGCCTTAAGATGCCATTGAACTGCTTTGCACTGCCAAGTGGCTGGTACAGCAGCAGCAGCCACTCAAAGCAGATAGATTTCACTTCACTTGTAAAGATGTTCATGCCATTACCTAATGTAATTCACAAGTCTTCAGTATCTGTTTCAGCTGTCTGCATTGTCTAGTTTCAATCACCTACATACAAGCTACGTAAATGTATTTAGAGGTTGCACTAATCTCCATGTATCTACAGAATCTAAATGGTATTTACAATTTTATTTACATGCTCATCCTGTCAAGTTACACATTTTAATAGAAAAATACAGTGTCTTTATCCTAGAAAAGGCTGCACAAGCTAGGGAAAGGTTGCATTCAGGATCTACTTCTAGAGGTATATGCAGGGGTTCTGGGTAGAAGGCCAAGAAGGTGGGCAGGGAGCCAAGAAGGAAGGTGCCACTCCTCCTTCTGCCTTCTCTTCCCTCTCCCACCCTGGAACAAAGTGAGAGGTGGGCTGAGGAGGGGAACAGGAGGTGAGCAGCACAGATCTGAGACATTGCAGCTTCTAGGAAAGCAGTCGGCAGCAGCAAGAAGCCCAGTGTGCTGGAAGCAGTGTTTAAAAACAGCTTTGGTGGAACTCACTTATTCAGGACATAAGGCTGGTGAGCAAGTTTCACAATTTTTTTTTTTCTTTCTAGCTTTTTTTTTTTTTTAGTTACAGGCAAAGCTAGCAGTGCTTAGCACTTCTCATTTTAAGATCCTATTTTGAGCCACCTAACACTTTTGACAAGCTCACTGTTTGGGCTGAAATACTCCAGCTAAGCAGCCGTCTCATAATTAAGCACACACAAACACCTCAGTTTCAAGCAGTTCAGGCTTTTCCAAGAATTGTATTTCTGGAAAGTATCTTTTCCTGTTTGCATTATAAAAAGTCTCAAAAAAATGGAAGCTCTGAAAGCGGTTGTTTTATAGGGTATAGAAGCAAAAATTATTTTTGCATTGTTGAAGGATCTGAAGCCTTGAGCTGCAACTGAGGATCAACTGGCTTAAGGACATTAAAAATTAGAAAAAACAAAGCAAAAATATCATAGAGACAGAATACATGGATTTCTACCAAACTCAATACACTCAGTCAAACAAGCAAAGAATTTAACATATACAATTTTTTCCTGACAACAAAATAAATTATTCAAAAATTATTCATAAGTTATTTGATGCTGGTATTTGATAAGGCACTTGAAGCTTGTTTGCACAAGAAAAATAAATTCCACTGGAAGTTTACTAGTCTCCAATAAAGCCAGCTGGAAAAGCAGTGGACTTTCAAGGTTCTGAAGCCCCCTCACACACTTTACAGTGACTTAAAGCTCAACCTGTTCAAACTTCATAATCTCTTCATGGCCACTTATTAATGAAGATTATTTCCCCCCTCAGCTATAGCAACCAACCAAAAAAACCCAAATCCAAACAAAAGGCCTATACAGCTCTTAAGTAATTAAAGAATAATTAAAAATAACGTAAAATAGGCAGAAATTGATTATTTGTTGTAAGATCTGCCAATGTCTGCATGATTTACCAAATGAAAATACTAGACACTGAGACTATGCAAGGTTAGAAACAGCTATTAATTTGCTGCATACATGAGTATTCATTTCATTTGTTAATGGTAGAATTTGCTAGAGATATTTGAGTGTACAACCCCTTAAGTTACTGTAATGAATCCTCTTAATATTTACTATGCTGTTGCCCAATAAAGATAAATCTTAACACAGATGTCTGTGTCCTGTCCTATACTCTAAATCATCAGATACATTCTATATATTGAGCTGACTCAGTATTGCTTTCAGATATAGGCAGTTTTTGAATGTTAGGCATTATTACTATTATCTTGAGCCCAAGAGTTCAAGTTGGGCTTTTAGAGATACTTATGAATTACAAAAGGTTTTGATGAAGTATGCTCAATTCCACTGCTACAAGACAGAACTTGCTTCTGAAAAACCTTCTGAAAAAATACTTCAGACAGAATCAAATCAGATTAAATCAAATCTGAAGTCAATATAAACTCATATATCTGACCTGTCCTGAAGAGCACACATATATTGCCAAGAAGAAAATCAGCATGTATCCAATGTCAATCCATTGGGTCTAGATACAAATTAAGAAAGATGCAGCAAAAGAAAAGGACATTCCAGAACATGTTCAGAGACTTATCTCACATACAATATTTCTACAGTTTCCAGAATCTCCCTATGATACCCACTCTGCTCAAATACATCTCTGGCTCCATGAAGCAGAGACATTGCATGAGAAAAGGATGAGACTACATTTCTTACCATTGATTAGAAAAGAGAAATAAGCTTAACAGAAGCATAGGCAATTTCTGGGTGAATTTCTTCCTGTATTGAAAGATGAAATGCTGCTTTACTGCCTTTCATTGGCAACTCTAATATTGCCACTAGATTTTAATATTGACATAAGAAGGGAAGCAATACCTCTTGTGAAATATCCAGAGAAGAGGAAATTAAAAAACCAAAAAAACCTCCAAAACCAGCAAAAACCAAAAAAACCCAACACCCACCCATGCTCAAAAATCCCCAACCTAACAGTCACACCTCACCATACTCTCTCCACTCTCTTCCAAACAACCTACTCTGCAATGTTATTGAATTTATGTTTCCAGTGAGTCATATCACACACATACCCATGCTTCAGACTCCAGCTGGGATATATTCCAAACTGCTGTGCAGAGATGGAAATTTGCATCACCTACCAACAGCCCAAAGACAGACTTAGGGATGATTAATTTGGTTTTTTTTTTGTTTGTTTTTGTCGGGTTTTTTTGTGTTTGTTTTTTTTTTTTTCCATTGGGCTCACTTCTGTTCCTCTAAAGTGTTTCAGTGATGTTTTGGAAGGGAAACACACTATACAAGGGGTCTGGACATAGAAATATGCAAAATAAGTATATAAAGCTAGTTGTCCTGTAAGAGCTATAGTTGCATCCTAGTTAGTAGGCTAAAAGAGGTGCTTCTGCAGCGTGATTAATTCCATCACAAGACAAGTCTCTGAAGCAGACAGGATGACTCATGTTTGGGGAGAGGAGGAATCATCTCTATTACCTGGAGCGGGTGCCTAGGCAACTATTTTAAACTCAGTGGCTACCTTTTCAGGTAGCTAAATTTAGGCAAGATGAATTACATATGAGAATCAGAATATATACACCAAGAAACAAGCTCATCAGGGAAATGCTATATAGTCAAAAGGATATTAAAAATCACTTCTGAAAAGGTGAGTAAAAATATCCAGTATTAGAAATGGTCCCCGACATGAAAACATCCAAGCTTTGCCTATACTTTTCCTGTTTCATATACAGAACAAAGTGTCATGGGAGATTTTTTCACACATCAGTTTTCAGCAGAAATATCTGTAAATGCAAATTCAGTACAAAAATAATCATGCAAAGTGTGCAGCATTTATGATAAAGCTGATTGGGTTTTTTTCCTTTTAAAAAGGAGATGACATAATACTCCTCCAGTGCAGAGGGGGAAGATTTACTCAGAACTAGAGTCCCTGATACTTTTTTTACCTGTTCTTTAATTATATCTCAGCATTAAAATACAAAAACCCAATCAAATGAGTGCTTAATGTGTCCAAGCAAAATGAACAAACATGAACAAATATTTGTTCATATTCATATGAACAAATATATTCTCTAAGCTATTTTAAAAAAACATTGGAATTTTTGCTAAGAAGTTGCATATTATTAAAGATGCAAGTAAGAAAGTGGGTATTAATATATATGCAAGTATAAAACAAAAAATTATCATACAAAATTAATTATTCAGGTCAGAAGGGACCTCAGAGAGTTTTTTTATCCAACATACTGATGAAAGCAGATCAGGATGATCTCCTTTAGCCAAATGATCAACCTTTGGATCAGGTTGTTCAGGGCTTTGTCTAGTTAGCTCTTGAAACATCCAAGAATGAAGATCCTATACCATCTCCAGGCAATCTCTTCTACTGCTTAATTACACTTACAGTGAACTTTTTTTTTCCCTGTAAGTCAAGTCAAAATGAGGCAACCTACAGCCATAATTCTCAGCAAAAGAGCCTGCCTCAGTCTTCTTGGTAACTTCCTCAGAGATACAAGAAGGTGGCTGCTTGATCCCCCTAAGCCATGTCTTTTTCAGGCTGAGCGAACTCCATTTCTCAGCCTTTGCTCATAGGGCTCTCATTTCTTCAAGGAAACCGTGTGTGTATAGGGAAGTTCAAGTGTGTGAGTCACACAATTTGCAACACAAAAAAATAACAATGAGATAAAGGCAACTCAATCAAATGTGATTTTCTAGAAGTAATGTGAACCATATGCATTTAGAAAAGCAGCAAAACATGAGCTGTTTATAAGGCATTTGACTGAGTTGCCTTTATCTTATTAATTTTTAGCTTCTCAGTAAAAAATATTCATGGTTCTTAAAATTCTACGTTTACATAACATGTTCAGGGTAAGAAAAAGCTTTACATACATAGAGTACAAATAAACTAATTATACAATGTTATTTGAGAAGGTTTCCTCAGAACTGAGGTTTTGCTTGACTATTTAACATCAAGAATTTTTATACTAAAAATAATAGATCTCTAAGCATGAAGATAACTGAGCACCTATAACTTACCAGAGAAAAAAAAAAACACCACAAAAAACCAGAGTCCTCATTGTTCCTTTTTAAATCTCTTTTTAAAACTCTTTTAGCTGCATTACAAAGCTGCTGCCTATCTGAGATAGCCCATACTCAATACAAAGGCAGCAGCTGTGTTCACTGAGCAAGAAAAGGGTTCTGTCTGCAGTCACTGAACCTGTGGCCTCTTGATGATCAAGACTCTAAGAGAGGTGCATGAGGATCAACAGTGGTGCATAATCTGCTGCCTGCTCTATATTGTCCTACACATACATTCATCAACATCTGCCAAACAATAAAGGATGGTGAGCTAGATCCAGACTGCACCAGACTGCTGGACTGAAAATAAAAAGACCACTCCATTATCAGAGCTTTGAATTATTCCATTACTTGTGAAATTCTTCTCCCACCCACATGTCAGACATCTCACTAGGTAAAAAAAAAGTAATTGATTGAAGAGAGGTGATACTGCAATGATTTACACAGCTGTGGAACTGGTACTATATAAATTTTCTCTTCTGGAAATTAATCTCTCAGTAACAGCTGAAAGTATGGAAGCTGGTACTCAAGAAATGCATACCAAAGATCACGTGTAACAAATATGAATACACTTAATAAAGCCATATTATAAAGCTAAGCTTTACCAAAACCTACATAACGTTTTGCAGTGCATTTACAGAGATGCAATATTACCATTTTTCTGAACTTAATAAAATTTGCAATGCAACACAAGAACATTCTGCTTCAAAACACTTTCTTTTAGTGACTTCGTTAATAAAAACCAAAACCCCATTATTTTACCATGCTTATTATTTGCTTATTGGCATAGACAGTGTTTTTTTGTCCTTCACAACCACAAGCTTTGAGACCAGCTGATAGGGCAAACTACATTAAATAGAAAAAAAGAGAATTTCAGTAAAGCACGCATAAATATATATGGAAAATAATGGGAAAAAAAGATGAGTGATTTTGAAATGTATTCTCTAATACTGACCTCTGAAATCAACATGAAAGCAATTACTTTAGAAAAATACAAATACTACAAAGGACTGCAAGCTGTGGAAAAGTCATCTAAAGAAACATTCTTCCCCAGGTATTAGATTTTACTGTTAATCCTTAAACACTTTTTTTTAAAGAGTGAATTCTCTGTGACTGTGAACTGACAAAGCATCACGTAAGTTTAGAAGACCTTCCTTTTTTTTTTTTTAATTGTTTTTTGTTTTGTTGATTCCCTGTTTGTAAATGTTTATATCTATCTAGCAGCAATTTTTCCATTCCAGATAAAGTTCTGTTCTGTGTTGAGTTAAGGTTTGTACAAATATTGTCTGAACTTCAAACCTCATTTTTCTGCACAATTTTAAAAGTATGCATTGTATTTAATAGAACATAATGATCCAGAAAATATTGGTATTCACAGCCATAAGAATAAAGCATATCTCCAATGTAAGTAACAGCCACTAGATCTAAGGGAAATATGTCAGGAAATCAGTATTATTAGAGACCAAGAAAAACAATACATAGATCACTTGAAAATAACTAGTAGGTAATTAGCAAAGATCAGAAGAATAGCTAATGAAGTCTAGGATGTCAGCAGTTATAATCTAATGTCTTCATCAGATATTAAGACAAAAACATCCATATGCTGAAATCATAATTCAAGAACCAAGAGGAAGTGCTTAGAAAGTAATTTTTTAATAAAAATCAATCGGTGCAAAGATTGTAGAATTGTAATAGCTTTCACCACCCTGTCAAGTCCACTTGGAAACCAGGCACCAACTAAACCATTTACTGAAGTAACACAGAACTTATTACTGCCATGAGGTGACTTGCATTTAGTGTAGTCAACGGACTGTCACAAGATAGAGACAAACAATGAAATTACTCCTGACAGCAGTCAGTCGTTTTAAAAGTAAATAATGAGACCAGGCAGAGAGTGGGACTGATCAGACCCATGAACAATGGAAGATTTCCACCAGAGCTGACACACACAAGCCCGGAAAAGTGCTTTCCTACTGAATACAGAGCTGAATCTGTTTGCTGCTGAGGAAACCAGAATCTGAAAACAAAAAAAAAAATTCTGGGCTGTTAACCAAGAGACCAAAAGACAAATCAGAGAAGGAACAGGAAGCTACAGAAGATGATCTCAGCAAATTGGGCTTGCATCTTTTCACTGCAAAGGATCTGCATATAGGCAAGCTGGAGAAGACTACTGAAGAACAAGGATTTGCCTGTGTCCCTCCAGCAGTGAATAAGATCCACTTGTACAAAAGTCTGGCATTTTCATTGATGCCAGCATGTTCATTATGCTGAGTATTTTCTCAGGGAAATGCTGAGCTGCAGTATGTTGGATAGACATCCATCACTATCATTCACTATGCAGTGAGAACCTCATTTACCTAAAACCATGCTAGTTTCCATGCATTCATCTTCAAGGAATATTTAATCTCCAAGTATCTTTTCAATGAAAATACTAAACAACTACAAAGTCTAGTGCTTCAATTACATGTGTTTTAAACATTTAGCACTTCCAGAAAGTTGTGAGGCAGAGCTGGTGAAATACAATATAAAATGTTATCTTTAAGCCCTACAAGCTGGCTTGTTCAGTACAGTTCTAGTATTTACCTCTTCTCCTTCACTGAAACTGATAGAAAAGAATGTATTTGTTTCTCCACCCTCTCTCAAATTCTGGTGAAACAGATCAGTCATGCAATTTGTACAAAATTCCATTTTTAAGGTGCCTGGGACATACCTTGCTAGTAAAGAAGCTTAGCTGAGAAATAAATACTTTATGCTGCTATTTTTTTTTCTTTAATTGCCACAAAATATACCTCTGTCCTACTGCTGGAATAAAATAAGATTCACCAATTCTTTATTTTGCACTTCACAAGAATAATTTCCTCTTCTTAGAAAAGTTTCTCTATTATTACTTCATGGATTGTGTTTATAAAGCTTGTTTGGCCTTTTTACTTGTTGTTTGCCCTTCCTCCTTTTCTTCACATGAATGCATTCCTTTCTGCTTTTGATCTTTAACTGGCAATTTCTTATTTCACAGTGATCCCACGTTCTGCCTGTTACAAACCTGTGTTTGTGAGCTGCAGACATATTTTAAGTTTCTCATAATTTAGCTGTACCAGTGTCAACAGGTAACTTGATTTGTGAAGATGCCCATTACCACCTTGTCACCTAGAAGTCCCTAAATAGTTGCACTATGCCTTTTTATGATCACTCTTGCCTTGGCTGTCAGCTAATGCATTGTGCCCTGCCCTCATATCTGACAAATTTTCCTCTTCAGCTAAGATTACACAAACTTTCAGAGTACTGAGTTGTCCTTAACACCAAATTAATCTGGTTTGTTTTAATCAGTCATCTAATCAGATGCTTCCTACCCAGCTCAGATTCAACCCAGAGAACAAGGAAGATCCTCAAAGGCTTTCAGCTAAGACTTGGTTTTAAATTTTTCATTCCCAGTCCTGTCCCAAGCCTATTTAGACTTTGGCCACAGCAAGCTCAACTACACTGTCCCAAGAACCTGCAAATGTAGGGGGTTTGGGCTGCCTTTCAATCTGCCTCACAGCATCGCTACAATCTCTGTAATAATTTGCTTTCCATTTCAACAAAAGAGAACTTAAACATAAACCTATTATATTTTTCTTTTTCCAGCTCTGATGTTTACCTTTCTCATCGTCCTATATTTATTTCAGAACACTTCTCAAGCATGGAGAACACACATTCCCTTTTCTAAATGGCTTAAGATACTACACCGTGTCTCTCTCAAATCCTCAGTTTTTTCTTACCTTATTGAAAGGCCCATGTGCATTTGCCTTTCATATATACCTTCCAAAAGAATTTTCCTCATAATTTCTACTTCAGCAATTAATGCCTTTCCCTTTGTACTGTCCTCTACAATGTCCTCTACCTTCTTATGCAGAAGCTTATCTAACATCTGTAAGATCATCTAACATCCATAAGCAGTCACATCCAGTGACAGCAAGACAAAAATTATTTCTAAAAAAAGATTCACACATTTTGTACTTATTCCAAGAAATGTTTCAGCATGATTAAAATTAATTCAGAGAGCCTGTCTCATTTTTCTCCTATGAAACTTGAAAGCAAGTACCATCCAGTTCATTTGGTTGGGAATGACACAAGAAAAAATACAAAGCCATTTCTAGTTTGACTTCAGTAATTTTTCTTAAAATATTTCACAGATATTATATTTAATGCTATATTTGCTCCCTGTCGATGGCTTTAAAATTTCAGGGGCACTACTCTGTTATCTTTGTCCTTTGTAAGTGAACAAGAGAACTATATTGTATCCATATTTTATATAACTACAGATACTTTTATAAGCTAACAGTCTGCTTCCTTCCTTTAGCATAAATGTTATCCATGACCTGTGTTCCAAGAAAAATAGAGATGGAGTTCTACTTATCTTAAAATCCAGTTGAGCATTGCTCATAGGTGCGAGCATAAATAAACCTTTCAGGAAGATACGAATGGATTAAAAAGCAAATTTCAAACTTGTTAAGTTTGTGGCTCTCAATCTACTCAGTACCAACATTGATATTTAAAGAACAATCTCTTCACATACTATGCTCTCTTTCAGACACATATGCAAAAGGGAAGATTGAAGGGGAAGGGAAAAAAGCCCTCAAAAATCTCTCAAAATTATCTCCATAGAAGTAGAGTAAATCAGAGATTCAGCTTTTACTTTCTCCTCTTTGCATCTCCAGCTCTCTTTACTGCCCTTGTCCAAAAGCCAATGAACATTATGTTTTGATTCCTGCATAATTTCTTATTTCTATGTAGATTCTCAAATAATTAGATATATAATTTGGTTCTCTGGTGTACAAGATGTTCTGTTTCCAGCAGAAACACCAAAATTTGCTTCACTAAGCTACTTTGAATAAATTTGTATTTCAGCTTTTACAAAACTGTCTATGAATTTATGCCATGAGATTAAAAATCCTGTACTCAGTGCATTAGAGTCTATACCAGTTTTGGTAGAGGATATAACTTATGAAATTGCAGGTAAAGGGGGAAAATGTTAGCACATGATAATACTACAGACAGCACTGCTTTCTTAATGATGCTGTATTCAGGACTCTGTCCAAGTAATGTGAACTGCATCTTTGAAGTACACATATGCCTGAAATTTAATTTTTGTCCAAACTAAAGTAATTCCTAACTTCTGCTGAAGGTTAACAATGAACTCTTTTGTTTGTTGTTTTTTGGGGTTTTTTTTTGCATTTCCACTTACTTCATATGCTCATGAGGAAGAGGTACTGGCAGCACTTCCCTCTTGTTTTTATTTTATTTTCCACTCTCTCCTCGTGCCCTCAGCCTCAGACCGGGGCCGTGAGCAGGAACCCACTCAGCTGCTGGTGCAGAAGATGCACTGTGGGCAGATGTCCTCATTCACAACAGAACAGGTACCTATCAACCTTAATTTCTGAGGGTTGCTTCCAGTGCTGATTTAATGGATGTTTACAAAAAAAGCTTTCCAGTGCTGTAACTCAAGGCACAGTGAAGCAGGTGTCTGACAAGCTGAAGCACGCTGACGTCAAGAGAATTACTTCAGCTCTGGTTAAGCTTTTACTTCTACAAGGCCACAGTGAGGATCACCTCCAAACAACAATGCAAACACACCAGTTTTGACACTTCAGACAGATAAAAGGAATATTTTTGTTCAGCTGATGAGAATCAGCACTTACACCAGGCAGTGCTTTTTTTAACATTTGCTTGCAGAATAAACTTCCAGTTATTCTGCAATGGCTCGGGGTAGATGGAATTGTGGTTGCAGAAATTATATTTTAAAAGAATGCTGAAATCTACACTGTGAAGCACAAATCAAGAAAATTACCCTTGAAGACTCCTGCCCTAAGATCAAAAGAAGCCAATAAAAATCTAGTACCCAAAGAGAATACACCTCAGGTGAAGGGGAGGGGGGAGAAAAAGGAAGAATAGAAGAAAAAATTAAAAATAAATTTTGAAACTTCAAGATTGGTCATATCTATTGCATCCAACTAAGGCAAATTATGAACCCAAAACTTACACATGAATTAGTACAATATGTCTATTCTGAAAGACAGAAAGTATACCTTGAGGTCTTGCACAGAATTCTAACAAACAGAAAGTCAACATCATTACATTTTAGAACATCTTAACAATAATTCACTTTATGTAAATTCCTGCACTGGAGAGATGTAACTATGACAAAAATCATTCTTACACCAGGAGTAGCCCAAATGGGTTCTTCAAGCTCTCTGTGCTTGGATATGACACAGACATGCAAGACATAACCACATTTTCTCTGGGGAAATGTGCAACAACAGAAGCTAGCACCAGAGTAGCATTTAAAAAGAAAACAAAGAATTCCCTGGCTGGAGGATTCCTGCTCAGGAGGGAATAAACACATAATCTAAATACAGTGATCAAAGGAAGGTATTATTAACAATACTTTTTCAACTAACTGTAGGTAGGTGAGTCATTACAGACCGTAACTCATATGTACACACTGCAACAACAACAAAAAAACCAACACGGGCGCAATATTAGGAGTAAAATTTTTAAATTAAATTAAATTTTTAAATTTTGTATTTGTTCATATGTTTAAACATCATGTCTTTCTCTTCCAGAAAGAGTAAGTGTTGTAGGACATGCACTTCAAAAAATAAATGGAAGCATCTTAGAAAGCTGCTTTTCAAATATGATTGTTTTGACTTAAAATCATGCTTTTGGCTTTTCACCTAGCATATATTTGCAGAACATAAAACATAAAAAAAACTTGGTGGATGAAGTTTCTTTTGTTTCCCTTTAGACAGGATACAGTGGCATAAAGCAATGAACTAATATACTGTTCCCTTGGCTTTGGCACATAAGCGGACATTTAAAGTATGCATATGCAGTACTAATCAGATAAAAAAATTACACATGCATCATTAATTCCTAAAAGCATCACTGTACCCAAAAGAACCCCAAAACCACCAAAAAAAAACAAACAACCACAAAAAAGGAACAACAACAAAAAAAAACCAAAACAAAACAAAAAAAACCAAATAAAAAGTCAGACTAGAATTTGCCAGTGATCCCCCCTCCCCTGAAATTCTACTTCAGGTATATATTAAATCTGCAGTACTTCTACCAGCCAAGCCAGTAAGACAGGAAACAAATGTCCCTCTTTCTAATTACTTCCACAGAGTTTGAGTAACTTGGCTATTCTTTTCCTACATAACTTAGTTTGCTGACAGAGAATCATAGAATGGTTAGGGTTGGAAGGGACACTGAAGATCATCAAGGTCCAGCCTCACTGCATGATGGGCAGGGACACCTCCCACTAGACCAGGCTGCACAAGGCTTCATCCAGCCTGCCCCTAAACACTTCCAGGGATGGGACATCAACAGCCTCCCCAGGCAACCTATTCCAGTGTCTTACTACCATCATGTGGAAGATATTTTTTCTATTATCTAACCTAAATCTACCTTCTTTCAGTTTAAAACCATCACCCCTTGTCCTGTCAGTACCCTCTGGTGAAAAGCCCCTCCCTCAACCTTGTAGCAGAGGTGCTCCAACCCATCTTTGTGGCCCTTCTCTGGACCCTTTCCAACAGGTCTGTATCTTTCCTGTGCTAGGGGCTCCAAAGCTGTACACAGGATCCCAGGTTTGGGCTCACAAGGGCCAAGTAGAGGGGCAGAATCCCCTCCATCACCCTGAGCACCAGAGTTCTTAACTGCTGCTCCCAGAGCCCGGCAATCCTTGGGAATATTTTTGACACTGTTGACGGCTGCATCTGTGGAACCCACATGAAACACCAAGAGCAGGTAATAGTTGGGTGAACAAGGCAAGGGAGCCTCAGGGACATCCCTGATGTGAGCACCTGGTAGACAGCAAACCTCTCTAGAGAGCTGGGGCTGGGCTGCAAGCTGGTGCCTCTGTGCCTCTAGAAGACAATCCCCCTACTACTCTCACCCACTGCTTTTTCTTGGTCTCATTGGTCATTATATTTGGAACAGATTGAGTCACTTTATTGTACTCCAGCACTGGTGTAGGATGATTATTCTCCCATCACTTGCAGAGGAATGAACTGGTTCTTCAAGGGCACCTCAGGCTCTGAGGGAGTCGCTGCCTCTTTGTTTCTCTCGTTGCTTTTCCTACCACCTTCACCTCCCCTCCTTTCCATGAGCACTGGTAGGGGAGTATTTGGCTGACAAGGCACAGGCTGTGTGTGCCCAGCACTCAGCTCACGGATCACACTCTCCAGCTCATTTTCTGCCTCCTGATCCCAGGCAGCCTCCTCATTGTCTCCTGCAGCTCAGGGTGATGCTGCAGGAGATCATTCACCCGCTCACAGCTCAGGCGGCAGCTGCCCCCTCACCTCAGGCACCAGGGGATGCTCCTGGCACCCACCACAGCCCCGGCTCCTATCAGGAGCCTCAGCAGCTCCATCGCGGTGGACCCACCGCCCGCTCCCAAGGCGGGGAGCGCAGATCCTCCGGCCAGACCCGCGGCTCTTCTCTTCCCTTCCCTCCCCGTGGCCACCATCCTGACTCCTCCTCGCCCTCCCTGCTCACCCCGCTGCCGCCCCGCGCCCTCTTTGCCCCTCCCGTTCGCTGCGATCCCGGTGGCTGCCGCTCCCCAGAGCCGCTTTTGTGGGAGTTGGGGGGGATACAGAAAGCTCCGCAGCCCTCTGGCCGGCTGCCTGCCCCCGGCACTGTCCGGGCTTCTTCCCGGCTCCAGAAAGCTCAGAAAACCCCCCCTTTTTTTGCCGATTTTCTACCACCATTGCGGACGTGCCTGCACCGGGGCTCTTCGCCTCTGCGAGTCGCCCTTGGTAACGATCCCAGCCCGTTCGTTCCCCAACTACTGAAGTCCACAGGCACATTCCCCAAGAAGAGCACTAGGATGGCTTCTAAAGCTGAGGAGATCTTATTATGACTTAAAGCATAATGTTTTGACCTTGTTTCACTTTTCTACCGACACAAATAATCACGTCATCAGATTATTTTGATCATGGCCATCACTTCCGTGCTTAATAACATCAGTAAATTAGAAATCATTGACTTAAATAGTTTTAACGAAAATTTACAGTATACTATTAAGTATCTTTTTATCTCCTTCCAAGATACTTTGGTAACAATATAAAGTAATAAGCTCCGCAGTTCTTTACAAATATGTTCATACATAAAGTGACTACTTATTTTAAAAAACATCCCACCGATATTATGCCAATTCAGCATTTTGCAGATGTATTTTTATTATTAAAAATATAGAAAATAGCTTAAGCAGCTGTATATTTAAATTATGTGGGATTGTGGATTTTGAATCTATCATTATTTTACAGAGGAAATAAAGCTTATTACAGTTGATCAGCCTGTTTCATTCACTATTTGAGGAAAAAGCCCACATTCTCCCAAATCCTTGTATATGCAAAATTCGTCAAGCATTGTTATAATGAACACGTCCCCTGCAAGGAAAAGCTGAGAGTTAGGGGCCTTTCAATATATAACTAGGGCTTGTAAGAAAGAGAAATAAAGACTTTTTACCAGGGTTTGTAGCAACACAAGGGACAACAGTTTCAAACTGAAAGAGCATAGATTTAGATTAAACTGTAAGAAGAAATTCTTTAAGTGAGGGTGGTGAGACACTAGAACAGGCTGCCCAGGGAAGATGTAAATGTTCCATCCCTGGAAGTGTTCAAGACCAGGTTGGATGTAGCTCTAGAGGTTATTTTCCAATGCAAACCAGTCTATGATTCTATTCCTTTTCTTAATTATGACCTTGGCTGTACAAACCACCAAAATTATGGACTTGCAGCTTTTCACAGAGTCTTATATTTTTCTCATATTTCATGTAGATACATACATAGGTACGTATGTATGAATGAATGATGCACACACATCCTTAAATGCAGACTAATATTGACAGTCCACCTCCTTTGGCTCTCTCACCTTTGGTTCTGAGAGCCCTCTCTGAGAAGAAGATACCTCTGAGTTTTGCCTCCTTTTCCCTAGGGTCCCCCAGAAGGAAAAAAAAAAGTGACATAATATTGAACATCTACCACTCAACCCTCAACAGTTTATGGACAACCTTTGTCCCTCTCAAGTCAATTTTTTCTTAAAATTGGAAAGTAAACAGTCGATGCATTGGAAACAGACACTTTTCTAAACCATCATTTACGTTCCTGCTCTTATGTTTTAGTTGAGAAAAGGTATGGAAAGAAGGCAGCTGATCCTGTTCTTCACATCCCTGTAGCAGATGAACAACAATGTAATAATTTTATAAACTTAATGATTGCTGGCAATGGTTCTCTGCCACCTCCCATTTCTGGGTTTTTCCAGTACTCCAATAGAAGTACTGTGCATTCTGAGTAAACAGTCTAGAATTCAGTCTTGTAGGACTAGCTACAACTCTCAAACCAAATGCAAAAGGAATACCATGATAACTATTGTCACAGAATTGTACTACCAAAGCATCAGCAGACTAACGCAGTTTTGTAATCTGAAGCACATGCAAGCCCTTGAATTGCTAAGGAGAATGTAAAAAACCCAAACTATAAATAGGTAACAAAAGGAATTCAAACAAAACAAGCAAAAAAACCCCAACAAAAAACAAACAAAAGAATATTTATTCCTTTGCAGAACAGAGAGACACAAAATGTGGTATATCTAGATGGACTACATAGGGTAGTCCATGAGGATTTCTTATGATGTTGATACAAAGTTTTGGGGCACATAAGTGAAGTCTGCTTCAGTTATTTCAGATTTTCTTTAAAAAAGAATTTTGGGTGGGGTTCAGGCCCTTTTTAAAATATATTTCCTCTTTTCCTCCTCCTCCCCCTCAAACTCCACTTCCTCTTCATTGGTTACCTTCTGGGATAAAAGAGAGAGAAAAAAGAAACGGTAAGTGGTTTGAGAACTGTGACTTCCAAAGTGAACGGGATTTATGAATTTTATTAACATGCTTTCCCAGGAAATAGATCTCTCACAAGGACTACTGTTTCTCACACCAATGGTCTTAAAACACAGTCATCTTAGTGAAGTGGGATTCTACATCCTATGAAACGTGCAGATAATGACACGAGTAGCACTTCAAATTTCATTCTCTGCATCACAGGTAAAGTACTGGCAATACAAAAGTAACTATCAAGTATGAGACAAGTACTAAAGACAGAAAGATAAACACACTGACAATGGACTGAAAAAATACTTTTCACCAACCCAGCACACCAGTTCTCATTCTGCCACCTGTAGAATGCTACCATCTGCAGCACAGGAACTTCTGGGGGCATCAGTGTTGGAAAAGATAACCTAATAAAGCTTTAAAAAAAAAAAAAATCAAATCAACCCATAAAAGCAAGGCATATTTTCTATAAAATTTAAAAAAACCTGTCCTAACAGTTACAAAAAACACAGAGAAAAAGGATGCAATAAAATTCCTAAGAAATACCAGACAACAAGAATGGTTTTCATTCCGAGATGCCTTATAGAGGATGAAGTAAACGATGATGTAGAAAAGAAACAAGATGGAGTGTTAGCAGTAGTTCACCAGCTTGCATCTCACAACCAAACTATGCTTCAAAATACACTATAGTGTATCTCCTCTGCCTATATGGGTAGAAAAGGAAGGCATTAAGAGCTGAATCACAGGCACAACACAACTTTGCCAGCTCTTATGAAGACAGTCAGTTAGGACAACAGAAGAATTTTTTCCCCTTAGGAAAAGAATAATTCTCTTTCCAGTCTGTTAACAATCAGTTCTTCATTAAAGATGCATTCATCAGTTCTTCATTAGATGCATATTATATATATTCTTACATCTATATATAAACATTAAATGAACAAGTGAAATACAGGATGTCAGTTGAATACGCTCAATATTTTAATATCTTACCAAACAGGAAAGTTCTCACAAGTAGTTTTGGCAGTGGTGCTCTTAAAAAGCAAACTCAGTAATATATCATAGAATCATAGACCGATCATCTACCATGATCATCTGCCATGGGCAGGGACATCTCCCACCAGACCAATTTGCTCAAAGCCCCATCCAGCCTGGCCATCCACATCTCCTCTGGGCAACCTCTGACAGTGTCTCATCACCCTCATAGTAAAATTTCTCTTCCAAACAGCTAATGTAAGCTCTTTCAGCTTAACCATTCCCCCTCATCCTATCACTACAGGCCCTTGTAAAAAGTCCCTCCCTATCTCTCCTGAAGCACCCTTCAGGCCCTGGAAGGCTGCTATAAGGTCTTCTCAACAACCCTAACTCTCTCAGCCTGTCCTTGCAGAGCAGTGCTCCAGTCCTCTGATCAACTTTGTGGCCCTCCTCCAAACTCACCCCAACAGCTCCATGTCTTTATTATGCTGGAAGCACCAGAGCTGAGCACAGGGGCTCACATGGGGTATTTTTGAGTGGAGAAGAGGGGGAGAGCCACCTCCCTTAACCTGCTGGCCATGCTTCTCTTGATTGAGCCCAGGATAAGGTTGGCTTTCTGAGCTGCAAGCACACATTGCCAGCTCATGTGTTCAACCAACACCCCCAAGTTCTCCTCAGGGCTGCTCTCAATCCATTCTCTGCCCAGCCTGTATTGGTGCTTGGGATTGCTCTGAGGTGCAGGACCTTCATGCCACAAACATGGGTCCACCTCTCCAGCCTGGTGAGGTCCCTCTGGATGGTATCCTTCCCCTCCAGCACCACACAGTTTTGTGTCATGAGCAGGCTTAATGAGAGTGCACTTGATTCCACTGTCCATGTTGTTGACAAAGATGTTGAAATGGTGCCAGTCCCAATACCAATCCCTGAGGAATGCCATTCATCAGTGATTTCCACTTGGACATCAAGCCATTGACCGCAACTCAATTAGATATTGATCCATCCAGCCAATAAACTAATTGATCACCTTCATGCTAAGACAGCAGGTGTTAAGAAATCTTACAGCAGATGAGATTCTCTCTACAAATGCCTTTTCCCTAAGAAGCTATGATTAAACAGAGGTCCTTATAATACAAGAATTACAGCAACTTTTTACCAAAATTCTGAAAATGGAGGAGTCTCACTTCTACTCCTATTCTACTTCAGTTCCAACAAGATTTTCCTCTGTTTAAGGGGAAACCTTTCCCCAGGTTTAAGGCACAATGAAAATATTCACTGTCTCAGATGCCCTTCTAAGCTTGCCTCTCCTATGCTAAAAAGACCTTTTCTTATAGCATTAATACTGCACAAGCCATTCTGATTGTTGATTTATACCACAGCACTTCTTTCAAAAGAGGTAACAAGTATGGGGCAGCCTATGTATGTCATAAATCTAACATCTGTGTCATTCAGACTTCTGTTATGATTCTGAAAGCAATACCCAGCACCAATGCATGGCACATTATATAGTCCTCACCCAAGATCAGTTAACTTCTGTACCATCTTGTCTTCATTTTCACTGTTTGTTCTTCATTTCTTTTATGTATCAATAAATCTAAGGCCTTTTTAATAAAGGCTTTAAAAATAATATTGGTTATGGATACCTAGTCAAACACTTCATTGCAAATTATACCAAGCACACAAAAAAGTAAAGATTGTTCAAATATATTCTTTGTTCAGTGACTACCCTTATCCCAAAAGCGAATGACTGAGGAAAAGAAACTGAAGACCTTACCCACAAAAAAATCCACATCATAATACTTAATGAAGTCATTCAACCCACTTTGGATTCATTAATATATTCAAAATCATGCCTGAATAACTTTGTGGCTTTACAGTTTTGGTATCTTCCTCTACACTTGCTCAGGAGACCATCAGTCAATATTACAGCAGTCCTGCCAAACTAAACACTGAGCTTATTCACTGCACCATGAATTAGTGTTGCAAAACAAACCTCTCTTAGGGCACGGCACTCCAAGGTCCAACAGGTGTCCCAGCAGAAGTGCACAGACAGGGCCCTGAGTCGGTTGCCCTCAGGATTGGTTAGCCTGGCTCAGTGCTACTGCTCCGGATCAAACTGACCTCTCTGCTGGCTTGCTCAGGAATGAGCTGAGCCTGTGCTTCAAGCCTCACCTTTTATTGGCCCCCTAATCCTGCTCATGCGCAGTTGGGGCCCGCCCTAATCAGGCACAGGTGGGCTTAACACAAGCTCATGCTCACTCCCTGGCAATTAGTGGCACCTGGTTGCCTCATTGCCTCATTTCACTACAAATTAGAGTAACAGGAACACAACAAATAATGATTTTGAAGGCATAAGCAAAGGGAAAAAAAGCCAGGCATAAGGTTTTGGAAAGCAGACTCTAAGCTTAGGCAAGCCAGGAGCTGCCTCTGAAGGCTGTTCTGCCAGGCAGTCTTGGGAAGCAAAGAAAACAAGTAGACAATGTAAAAGAAAGCAAATTACTCTGGATTGCTCGAGGCAAATCTCAAATCAAGACAATTCCCATTGCACCTGCTTTTTCTTATGAGGCCTAGTGCTCTTTTCTTCTTACCAGCTAGGCAACAGGCTGCAAGGCAGCTTCCCAGTCTTTGTGGGACCAAATCTTGTAGGTTCTGCAGAAGAAAAACTTTTCTCCTCTCAACAACACTAGTATTATCTGCTTACCAATAACGTGTATCTTTTCCTTGAATAAGACCTTCCCAGCTCCACACAGAAGCACTAAACAGCAGCAGAGAGAAGTATGTAAGTTTTCCCAAAAGAAGGGTAACATAGGATAAAGTTTAGACACCTAATTCAAATGTATCCTCTTTACTGAGAGAGCAAAACACGGATAAGGATCTTTGAATAATTTTTATATATTTAATAAATCTCTTTATCATTATGTCAAAGAATTAAAGTTCTGCTTATCATGCACTATTCAGAGCCTCCTTAACTATGGAAACACCAGATACGGTTCTGCTTAGTAAATAACTCAAGCACAATTCAGAAAGGTAACATTTCTATGATAAGTTATTATAAGTAAGCTTAACAAAACATTAATCGCTTCCAAATATACTACCAGTTTTGGGTAGTAAATACCCTACAGAGGGTATTTAAGGAAAAGTAGTCCAAATTCATATCTACAGACTGTGTCTGAAATTTTACATTAAGAAATGTTTTATAAAGCCTTTTGAATATTGATAAAACACAGTAAAATTTACAATAAAAAGCATTGCCCAAACATAAAAAAAGACTAAGAAATATCAATATATTCATTACTGCTTTTGAAAGCTTTAATGTACTGCTTTTACACCTGACATTTTTCCTCTGACCACTAAAGCGAAATCTTCTCCTCTACTTTGGAAAGGAAAGCAGATAAAAAATCAAGCATCATTCCATCCTTGATGAGTACTCTTTGAGGGCCAAGAACTTTACAGCATTCGTGGTTGATAAGAATATCTGACAGAGGTTTGTTGTTTGAGTTGATAAAATGTTGACAGGAAAATTAACTTGTTCAGCCTAGATCTACATATATTTTTTAAAAGTTATGAAATGCTAAAAGACTGCATTATATTTGTATGTCAGGTATGTTATTTGTTTTGTTTTTTTTCTTTTTTATTAGTACACACAAAAGTCGGTGAAATATGACTTCCAATGTTGTAGCATAGGACTTTGCTATAAAATCATCTTATTATCTACAACAAGGTATATGTGAGAAGTAAACAACATGTGTTTTATGCTAGCATTGTATTTTATATAAGCATTGTACATTCCACAGCCAGGAGGGGGGAATTCTTGGCAGATGGATACATATCTCTGGGATTTGCTGCTGGCAGAGAAGAATTCAAGAGCAAACTTGGTTATAATTGGAATGAATTACCAAGACTTCATTTCACCAGGTTTCTTTCTGACTACAGGCTACGACATCCTGAAGCTACACTCGCTGGCCCAATGCTATTCATGTCTCAACCTTTCAAGCCAGAGGCAATGTGGACAGGATCTTGATTTACCTTTTATAGGAAGCATTAATACCTCAAATTTATACTACTAAAAGGAATACACCAATAGTGCAGTGATTGTAATTTTCTAAACATATCCAATATACATCACCTTATGAAACATTAACATTAAACAAAATGTCTCCCAAACATCCAATTATCTACTTGCAGTCTACATCATAAATTGGAAAGGGTTAGAAGCATGACCACTTCAAGGAAACTGTTTTGCCTAAATTAAATCCAAGGAAAAGCATTTAAAAAGAAAACAAAACAACACAGTGTCACTATTAGAAACAAATAAAAAATATAAATAAAGCCAAACAGCCCACAAACAGCTCACTCATCCACCCCCAAAACTACAGCAAAGACAGAAAGAGCCAAACCGGATGCTGAAACAGTTTTATCTTCTTCTTGTTTTGAAAAAGCCAAGATGATTAAAGCAGTTATTTGTGACTTTTGTCTAAAAGGACAAGTGAGATTAAAAAAATTAGATTGGGGAACCCTTCAAAGCCTAATTTTATATAGCAATATCACCCAACAAAACTTTGTACTTCTACTGTGCCTTGTCAATCATAATTCTTTTGAAGCAGAGATCAATGATGCTGCAAACTGTAAAATAATTTGTACATACATCATTCTTACACAGTGGACTGGCAAACATTCTTTTTTGTGAAGTTTACTTGAAAATATATAAAGGGTATTTCTGAAAACCCTTAAGTGAGCTAATAGGAAATGAAGGTGTTCTGCTAAAAATTCAATTCTTGCCTAAAAATCTCTTGCGCATAAGAGGCCTTAAAGGCCTTCAACAGGGCCTTAAAGGTATTTAAGTCACATTATGAAAAGAGCTTTTTCTCTCCCTTACCCTATTTATCAGGCTATGAAACTGCCAGAACTAATCCAGTAATTTTTTTTCAACCAAGACTGTCAGTAATTCTGTACCACTATTATTTCAAACAGTACTTTGTAATGCATAGTAGTCCTGAAATAACATCATAGAAGCATACAAACCACAAGCTACAGCTTTTAATCAGACCTCTGACCCTCATGAAAACTGCCAGTTGTGCTCCACCATTCTGTTTTCTTCCCAGCCTGCCTGCCTGAAGAGGATTTAATTTCTTATGGAAGTCACATACTTTTTGATAAATAAGCCTTTTTTTTTTGCATTTACACTGAGTTTTGAGCATGAGTGAGCCTACAAATGTATCCAGATTTTCCCATCATATATGTATTGTTAATACAAAGTTGCACTGCACAGGGATCCAAATGGGCACTCCTGGGTCTGTCAACCTCACAGCTTCAGTCCATGCTCTTTAATCACAAAGGCAAAGAGAGAAATTAATTTTCCTAATTAACCATCACCGTAACACGCTTACCCTTACTGAAAAAATAAGCACTTTCCACAGTCATGAAAAAATAATTTATTGGATCAATATACACATCAGCTGAGGCCTGACATTTGTTTTTGAAAGATGTCTCATTCTCTGATGACATTTATCTGGCAGCATCATTATCTACAGTAGCATCTTTATCAAGTGGAAATCATTATGTTGCTACAGCTTTCTGTTTTACTGGTCAGCCTTTTAATGACTAGCCACAAGGAGGGTAGTTATTTATTTTGTATCCTTGCAATGTACATGTTTTTAAGGGGTTGTTTTTGTTCAGATATAACACTGATATAGCTGGATATCACTAAAAGAACATCAGTACTTAGCTGAGAGGACCCTCAAAGGAAAAGTGAGAAGAGATTTAATGTCAGCCAAAATCAGATTTTTCTGGTTTTACAGAGCTCCCTGTAATGTCATTAGAAGGAAGATTATGCTCAAGACAGAGATGTAACCCATAAAATAAATAGTGTTACACAAGTCTGCAAACTGGCGTCCATTTAATTTTTTTTTAAACCACAGACTACCATGTGGGTTATACTAATTCTGCTTCACAAAACCAATGTATGCACTTCTTTAGTACTCATAAAGGAAGGAGAATGGAAAAAGGATGAGAGCCGTAAGATGCACATAGTTATCTACCTTTATGCTTTGTAGAAAACAAAACAAAAGCAAGTTAAGTGTAGTGTTTTGAAATAACCACTCTAAAATACCTAACCACTCCATATTTAATTCAGCAATGGGCTCTAAGCATCAGGTATGCTTTCCCTGATTTTCTTAAAACCCAGCAAGTAAGAGCAGAGTATATAACAGTGAGCACTGCATGGTAATTCATTTACTAAACTCACCCTGAAGTCCAACTTTTCCAGTCTGTTTCCTTAGACACCTGCTTATATTATCATCAATGCCTCCTTCTCAGTTTCACACCCACCAACAGAGTCCAAGCCCAGTTTGAACAGAAACAGAGACTGAATTCTTCTAAACTGGCTTCTTTTTCCATTCTTGGAAACCTATTTCTTGCTGCTCTTCCTGGTAATCAATGGTCATTCAACCTCAAACATGAAATCTATTCCAAACTCTGTGGCAGTACCACTTCTTTTTTTTTACCAGGGACAAAAATGAACGAGCACGTTCACGTTCTTCTACCAAGACACACTTTTCAGAAAGTGTTTTCAGATGTTCTTGCAAGGAGTTACAGGACTTTGCAAGATTTCACATTTACAGGCTTAATTGGAACTGGAGTAGAGAAAGCACTTCATTGTAACACAGCCTTGAAGAAAAAAACCTACAAGACTGATTTTTCCCCTCCCCTCCACTCCATATAAAAATTAACCTCTCAATTGACCTCTCCAAGAATTACCTATTTGACATATGTGGTTGATGTCAGGAGCTCGAAAAATTCCCAGTAAAATAGGAAGATGAAAGTAGAATAAATACAAGATCACATTAAAAATATCATTAATTCCATTAAGTAAAGCTTTTGTTATTTGAAACCGTACCAATGAAAAAAAAAAAAAAGTATTTTCTATTCTTTATGCTGGTCTTAAAGCAAACACAGCTAAACAATGCATTAAAAGCACTAGGGTCAAAGGTACCAACACACCATAATTTCATTTTCCTCATTTGATTACATAACAGTAAGATGTCATATCCACAGATATACAGATGACAAACTTGGCTACAAGCAGCAAATACTGATTTTCATAATTTATACACAGTTAAGATTGCATCTGCAATAAGATGTCATGATAAAGGCAGGACTTTTAAAATCTACCTATTTGGGGGGGGGCAGTTTTAAAGCACGTTAGTTCTCACTTCGTATTAAAAATATGATCAAATTTATTACAAGTACAATAGAAAAAAAAAAGTCTTGTTTAAAAAAAAAACAAAAAAAAAAGCTACTGAAAGAAATCAAAGATAGCTGCTGCCAGCTTTCAAATGATCATTTTTAAGAAGTCTGGCTAGAGGAGGAGAAGAACTTGGCAGGTAGACAAAGGCCATTCTTCCCTCCAGCTTTCAAATGAGCAATAAACTGAAAGCTATTCACTTCCATCTCTCACTTAACATAGCCACAGTCAAAGCGATGATTTCCTTGCTCAGATGAAGTGCCCCTTAAGCATGCCCTAGATGTGCAATGAATTCAGTGTGATTTTAGCTATACAGCTTCCACTGAGTGAAATGGAAAATGCATGAGAAAAAGACCAAGCAATATTATATAGAACTTCTCAAAATGAACACCACACTTATAAGTTAGGTTTTGGAGACCTTAAGGCATCTTTCTTTCTCAATTCGTACCACCAGCAAATAATAACGCATGGCATTTTCATTTAAGTGCATGCATATAAAGAATTACAGCAACTGTACTTGAACTACAATAAAATCCACCCATTTAGATGATTAAATATGATGGGATACTTCAATTCACTAACTAATTAGTTTGCTCAACTTATTACGTAACACTAGACCTGGAAGAAAATTAGCATTCCACTTTATATTTCATTGTATAGAAATATACCATAAAAATACAGTAGGCATTTGTACACTTGCAGCATCGCAGTTATTTTTTGCACCGATCCCAAGAGAGCGGCTTTCAAATCTAACTTGAACAGCTGATGAACACTGATGAAACTATAATAGTTTATCTGTTTCTGCTTTTCAAAACAGGGACTATGATTATGTCAGCAAGCACACGGGCATTTTTAAATAAAGGGGATGGAAGTGGGGTTTGGGTGGTGTCTTTTCTTTTGTTTGTTTGTTTTTTTTAAATAACACACACAAGCAAAAGATTTGAAATAAATAATACCAACAGTTTGGTGCAGTTCAGCTAAAACTAGAGAGAACTTAGATGAGAAGCACCAATGAAGCCAGTCAAACTACATACATGAATGAGGGCAGTATAGTCAATCTGCTAAAGTAGATCCTTTATTATAATTTTTATACTTTTGCATAAGGTCAAATACTAACATACAATATTTAATACTTGATAAAATATTCACATTGAATAATAAATTAATTTCCTAGTCATTATATCAGTTGAAGAAATTTGATAACAAGTCTTTGTTCACTGCTAAAGCATTAATAAATCTTAAACTTCTCCTAAATTGCTTATCTTTTACAAAGCCCCATGGGAATACTTTAAGAAAGAGAACATAACTTTAACTATCGATGAAGAATTATTTTTCATAACCATTACATATAGCTTTGCATCCAAAAATGGAAAATAAATGGCTTTCGGGAGCAAAAATATCATTGAATTAGGGAGTTAAGACACATACCTATTGAGCCTTCCTCCTTTTGTTCTGGGTGGTAAAACCAAGGGGATGAATAAATCACATGCTGTTTGGAAGAAACCTTTTTTTTAAACAAAAGGGAGCTGGTATCCCAGGTTTTCATATTATTAATATCCTATGGCAGACTGGGTCACTAGAACTTTGCTACTGATTGTCTTATCATAACCCAGTTTGCAGCCTGTGACCTCATGTTTATTCCTATGGAGCAGTGCAGTTGAAGAAAAATCCTCCTAAAGGGATCAGCTAAAATGAAACTAAGTGAAAACCTAAAAAAGAGCTCACCCTTTACCTGTAGTAATTACTCCCTGTAGTCAGTGTGAACCTTACTGTGAGTATACTTCATGCAGAATACAGAATCTGAATGAGCCTAAATTCTGAAAACCACAAAGAGAGTCCAAAGACATTTTTGCACTTTCTAAACTATACGGATTTATAATATTTTGCACAATTTCTGACCACAACAAGAAAGCCCTGTGGCTCCATCCACAAGCCACTCTGCAGCTTTCATTTTAAGCACAGCTGAAGTCTACTCAAAATGTGGCTGGTGCTCACAATGCAAAGCAAGCATATTTTGTGTGCAAGTATCATTGTTGGGGAAGGTTAAATTGTTGCATCTAGTGTTTCATATTCCTTCATTAAGCTTTACTGTATATGTAACAAATCCATATCCTATCTTTAGGATGAGTAATAAGGAGGTGAAAGATGCTGCTTAAATAAAGCCAACTTACAAATTTCACAAGCAGAGAGGGAAATTGCCAAGACAACAAAGAAAAGTGAAAGGCAAGAAAAGAAGGAGTTCCTTCAGTCATCTCTCCCTAAAGCACAGTGCTGAAGCAAATGTTAGAAAATGTGGTTTGGGTTTGGGTTTTGTAGGGTTTGGGTTGTTTTTTTTTTGTTTTGCTTGTTTTGTGGGAGGTTTTGTTTGGTTGGGTTTTTTTTAATCATGTGCCTACTGTAAAAGGAAACACAAAGTTTATCACAGCCATGTTTGGATTTGAACTACTGGCTCTTCCTTAGTCCCTGGCTCTAGATAATGACACTGGACCCTAAGAGAACCAGTGGCCTAGGCACCAGCTTACCAAAGACATAAAAGAAATTGCTCAAAATACGAGGCTCTGCTGATAGTGCAATCTGTGAGCAGCAGCAGATAAAAACTGTTTTATTCCCTCTAGGAACAGGGAAGGAACTGGCCAGGGATAAGGTGTATTGGTGAGACTGCCTGACATAGATAACACTCACTGTGTTTGGTCTTCAGAGGGAAACAAACCAAGCCAAAGGAACAAACCAAAGCAAACCAATGCACTTCTAGGACACATGCTCTCTCCTCTTCCTCTCAGATTATTAAAGTCAGCTGGAAAAGTAATTTCAAAGGAAATTAAGGAGAATGCTTTGACTTTATTTCCTTCATACATTTCACAGGGACTCCAGGCAATTCAAAATATATGAACTTGAGAAAAATGTCTGCTTAGTGTCCACCTTGCTATTATCTCCTACTGCTAGTAGTTTTTTCCATTACTGTTACTCATACACACACAAAAAAAATCTCAGTGTTGGACCACAACTCCTGCTCCTGTGAGTGTTGTGAAAATCTAGTGGACTGCAATTAGTCATCCCAACACACAAACATATGTTGCAAATTTTAAAACACTGTGTAATTAAAAAGACTACTTCAAAATGCTCACATATGGTGCTACAGATTTTCACTTAGAAGAAAAAGTCCACAGTTTTCAGCTGCTTGGTTTTAAACAGCCTTGCAACATTATATGTTCTCCTGTTCTTCTTTTAAAGGATGCACACACATCCCAGAATCATACGATGTTCTGAACTACCTTTAAACATCTGCTTGTGGATGAAAGCCTGAAAATATAAACTTCATGATGTTTAAACAAAAAAACAAGTTCAAACTTAAAAGAGAACCCAAACAAAAGCACAATATCACATCAAACCAAATCTGTGAGTTGAGTATTTCAGGATCATAGTATCTTAGCATCAAAAGAAAGCATTTGAAAACTTACTATGCTGTCCCAAATGCTAGTTTCCATTTAGCTTCATTTCAGTCAGAACAGTTATGATTTTTCCAAGTGATCATGTATTGTATACAAGCATTTGTTTCCCAACAGTTAAAACTATTTTATTCTTTTCAACCCCCAAAACTGTTTAAGGGAAATTAAGTCTTTTGACTCTTTTTTTTTTTTCCTTTTTTTTTCCTCCTTTTTTTTTTTTTTTTCCTTTTTTTCCTTTAGTTTGGAAAACTTATTTATAACACAACTAGCATTTTTATATTTCAAAGGGCTCAACAGAAACCAGTGACCTTAACAATTACATAAACTGGAATACGAAATTGCATTATGGTTTATAAACAGAGTTTAAGGTTCTGCTGAAGAAAGATGACATCCTTTACTCATCTCCTAAGTTTCTTAATGACAACTTAATGAAGCTTGAAGATCAGACTAGTTCTATTTAATTAAAAGTAATATTGCTTGAAAGGGAATTTGATTAGCAATAAGGAAGTTCATATGACTGGGATTACAGAGGCCTGCATCCTATCACTGCCCATCTTAATTCACCTTGGGTCAATTATTTTCTCTCTTCTCTCCATTTCCCTATCTGTAAACCTGAGAATAAAGATAAGGAAGAAAAGAAGGCACTGACCTCTATCACTTTTAAATGGTAAATCCACAGACATTTCAGATAACAGTCAGAATGGATTTTAAATACATCAATTTGCCCATCCAACTATTTACATATCCATTCCCAAATGAACATTTAAATCAATGTTAGCAACAAGCACATTGCAAGGTTGAGTTCCCTTCATACTAAATCCAAAGTTGTTTTAACAGTTTTAAAGGATCTCCCCTCATTTCTAGCCAAGACTGTGTCCTGTGCTGCACAGCCCAATGCAACTTCTTTCCTCTGCAAAGAATTCTTCTTCAATATCAATACTTTTTAAATTGAAAGTGTACGTGACATTTTCCAGGATCTGGGGGAATAAAATCAACTGGTTTTATTCTCTTTTTAATCGACAAACTGAGGCCCCAGAAAATAGTACTTTGTTTAAAATGGCAACATTGAACACTGAAAGCAAATACAGGTAGATGAATGCAACAAGACAGATCAACTTTATTGTCATGGAAAAAATTCTCTAATTAGAAAGCAAGCTGCATGAAAATAGATCATAAATTATTTTACTGAAGTAAACTAGTGAGGAGGTCCAAATCCCCTTGGTTTTTGTTTTTTTTAAATTAAAAACTGAAGATGCAGCATAGAAATTAAATAATAGATATCACAGCAATCTTAATTTTTCTAAATATGCAAATTATATATATATTCTTAATGCAAAAGGTAACATCGGCTGGAAAAATACTTACATAAGCAAGTTCTATAGAAGGTATTATGTAACTTGGTTAAATTCATTCACTGATTCAAAAACCCATATCTGAGTGTGTATAATTCATCTCTGTCACTAATTCAGTTGAAAAACCCTGTTTGATTTAAGGAAGACACAGGAAACTCTGAGCTTCATGTCATAAGAATTACAGCAGAACATTATTGAAATTTTAAACGTAAAAAACTTTACATCTACTCTTTAAGGTCACCTTTACAAAAATAGCACAATGAACTTGGTTTAATCCAAATCATTTTTCTGTTAAGATTCTGAATTGATTCTATAATCATATAAAAACAAGCTCAATACACAATTAGAGCTAATTGTTGTCCCAGCCACTGAAATACACAAAGCAATTTGTGAAGTAAAAGTAGTTTTTCTTCTCAAGGTTCATTGTTTAAAAAGGTGTTTTCCATAGCAAGTGACATTTCTCAGCATAATTCTGAAAACTAATCAGATAGGTTTCAAGAAAATGTCAAACTGCTGCTCCTGGCAATGTTCTGAAAATTAAACTAACATTACATTTGAAAAGAAATTAATTACTGTTTTCTAATTATTTTTTTTATATTAAAAATTAACATATTTGCCATTTAATATAAACATGCTTTCAAGTACAATCACCTTTACTGCCTTCAATGTGATAAACAGTAACTTTTATTCTAATGTTCCACATAAAAGGCAGGCAACAGATGTATTTCTCATACTGTTGCATTTTTAAGAAACTGGTCTTTTGCTTGATAAACAGTTTGCCTGAGCTAATTTTCATATGAATGTATATCTTTTCTGTAAATTCTGCACTGCACTTCTGAAAAACAGAACTAGGGACAAACATATGTCTTTTGAGTTCACTAAAGGAGTTAAAGACATCAAACTGCAAAATTTCAGAGCAGAGAACAACAATCCAAAAATATTTCTGTCTTTCCACTTAAAAATCAACATAGTTAGAACTGCACTGAAAAAGAGTTCCTGTTTTATTAGAAAAGAATGAAAATGATCCTTCTACCATCTCATATTACCATAAAATAAGCTAGAGAAACAGTCTAGATCAATTTGAAAAAGCAAGTAGAGAACTGTTCATGAAACAATAGTGAGAAGAGTTGTCTATGGTAACCACAACAGAGATACTTTGACTGCAATTCCCATCCATTTTATCCTCTATGATACCAAACACTTAGTTGATTGACTCTGGTTATTAAACTTGTAGCTTGCATGATGGAGTGCAAGCACAATGAAAATGGAGCTAGAATTCAATGTGTTATAAGGAGAAAAAATGTACAGGACTAGATCTCACACAGAAAACTACGAGATTCCAATGAACAAGCAACAAGAGAAAGGAGCACTGTAAAGAAAGGTCAAGTAGCTACCAGGTGAACATCAAATTCATGATGACATGCACAGAGGTAGCAAGGCTACCTTACCTGCTGCTCAGCATTGTACGTACCTATAAATTGGAAACATCACAAACTGCCTCACCCTGTTCCCCTCTCTAGAAGATCAGGATGAAGTTCTGATAGCAGGAAGCACAAGCTGTGCATCGCTTCAGTAACTGGCCTGGGAAATTCAGTCTCCCCAGAAACTTGTCTCTGAATTCTCTAATCTCCAGGGGCTCACACACAGCCAGCCTCTCACAATCCTTCTGTCTCTCTTGCAGTTGTCCTGGACCTTATCACTCCAGCAGCCAACTCCTTCAAGTGCTCAACACACACACATTGGCTCCCAAGGCACTTAACCTACTGGCTGGATAGAGCAATCTTGAAATACCCTTACCTTGCAACCCATAATGTGCCCCATACCCATCAAGACCCCTCTCACACACCCTAATGGGTGCTCCAGAGAGCTGTACCCATTAACTGTGGGAGCCAACCCCTGGCCATAGGGCTCATGCCCCTCCAGGGAGGAAGTAGGGCAGGGAATCCCTTCCTCTGAATGAGATATTTGGAATTCCCTGCCCACCATCGCACGCTCCCATCCCTTCATGTATGTAGAAGGTGTGTGTTTTACCAAGCAATTTCATATTTTAAAAGCAAAGTCATCAGATAAAAATAGTGCAAGCAATGCATATGAACAAGTGAAACACAGAGTAACAAGGAAATAATCTAAAAAATACTGAAACAAGTAACACGTAAACAAATCAATCAGAAACAAGAATATAGAAAACATTAAGTGACAAAACCTACTAACTCATACTTTGAAAGATATTTTAAAGTCATGTAATTGACTACTATGAACATTTAGAACCAAGCAGGGGGTAAAAAACCCCAAGAGTAGCACTGCTTTGTTTTTGCTGTATTTTTGCTGTATTCTGTATTTAGCAGTTCATAAACATCTAAATTACGATTTCTTCCAGTGAGTCAGACTGCTTTCTAGAATCAAAATGTTGTTTTCCAGGTGTTCAAGTTCAGATTTGCCAGATACCAAAGGCAGTCCATTTTCTAGTGCACCACATTCCAGACAAAGGTATTGGTTGCTCCTATGTACCTGACCTCTGTCTAGGATTTTGTGTGTTTTTTTAGGGTGAGAGTGTATGCATTTCACAGAGGCACGTGTGTTACTAAAAAAGCATCTTCACTTGCTGACTTTTCTAGGGGGTCTAAAGCATGGGTCCATAATATTTTCAGAGCCAAACAAGAAAGGAGAAAAGAAGGACGAGATGGCTGCTAAGCTGTAGCTTTACACCTTTGCATGTTAGGGCGATATTAAATACCAATGGGGAATTTTTGTAATGGAATGAAGAGGAGTGCAGGTATTTTTATGTCATTATGCAACACTTAGCCACAGAAGAAGCCAATTAATTTCCAAACTGAAACTTTACTCATTGTCACGAGTTAGCCCTAGCTGGTACCAACCAGGCCTCTGCTTGCTCACCTCTGACTCCCCACTGCGGGATACGGAGGAGAAAATCCACCCAAAGATTCCTTAATTGAGACAAGGACAGGCAAAAATAAGACAGACTCAACTTGGGAAGAAAAAAATATTAACTTAATCTATCAGAACAGGAGAAAACATGATTGGATCTTAAAGTACCTTCTCCCCACCCCTCCTCCCTTCCCAGACCGGATCCCTTCCCTGCTGCCTCCCCCTCAGGGCACAGGGGAGGGGCAGGGGGGGTTTAGGGTCAGTTCCCCACACAGAGTTTCTGCCGCTCCTTCCTCCTCAGGGGGAGGACTCCTCACGTTCTTCCCCTGCTCCAACGCGGGTTCCCTCTCCCGGGAGAGTCCTTCAGGAACCCCTGGGACATGAGTCCCTCCCACAGGTGCAGTCCCTCAGGCACAGACTGCTCCCACCTGGGCTGCACACAGAGTCACGGCTGCTGCAGGAGCAGTCACCTCCTCTGACACGGGCTCCTACATGGCTGCAGAGCCACATTTGCTCCCCCACTAGAGGTAAGGCAATAGAGATTGACAAAAACAAAAAGCAAAAACCCACAACCAAATCCTCAGAAACTCTTCGTTGTGTTTGCAGGTCACCTTGGAGATTTTTAAGTAAAACTATGTGAAAATAACTTGTTTTAAAGAACTCATGCATATTGCCGCTCCTGCCAAGAGAAATCAAGTAGAGTTTTACACTATTCTAAGTACTCTGTAGCCTGGACTCCAACTGCTCTCCCATTTAACAAGAAAAATGCTTAGTGTGAGACCAGGTGGCTATTAACATAAATTGTGAACATCACACACAAGCAAAACTAAATGACAATTTGTTAAAACAATATTTAAAGATCTTGAGAAGTTAACTCTTGATGCCTATCAAGTAAAGACTAAGCTCATTGATTTCCAGGCCTTTCCTCCCTTCTTAGTTTTCTGGACAACATTCTGCAGCAATCTCTTGGACCTCTGCATACCTCTTTTTAATATCTAAAAGTCTATCACCTTCCCTTCAGATATACCTCAATTCCTATTTGTTCCATGGATAGCACAAACTTTTTCACAATAGGACTGCAAAGGCACACCTTGATCTGACTATCTAGCCCATTCTTTCACAAACTAGGAATCAATAAACTCCCTGTATTTGCTGTACAGCAACATTTTGAGGCCACAAAACTTTCCTGACATGAAAAGACAACTGGAAAAACTTTAATGTTCAGGAATGAAAGGTGTTCTGCGCTAAGTGCTATGCCTTGTTTCTTTGGCTTTTCCATGTTCCTCTTTCTTGTATCCTACTCCTGCTTCAGCTGTGTAGAAAATACAACTGATCAAAAGACAGCTGCATGTGCTACAATTAATTAATTTTCAGTAGCAATAGGGGACCTCCTGTGAATTTCATAGAGTCAAAGGCTACATGAGGTTGGAAGGGGCCTCAGAAAGTCATCCAAGCCACTCTCTTATACAAAGCAGGGTCAGATAAGAGATCAGACCAGGCTGCTGAGGGCTTTACACATCTAAGTGTTAAAAACCTCTAAAATCGAGGCTGCCCAACCTCTCTGAGCAACTTAAGCCACTGCCGAGATGTCCTTAGATAAATTTTTTACCAGAAACAAAATTCTCCTAAACTCTGTAAATTATACTGGATTCATTATTTCTAGTAACGGTTCAATGATAACTATTTTTATCAGAAAATGAAGGGAATCTAAGTTTTCTGTATCCAAGTTCATTTGAATTATTTAGCTAATTTGGTTTCAAACCACATTTGATTTAACCTTTGGTATTTAAGTTACTCATCATTCGGTGACCAAAACCAATGCCATGCTTAGAAGCTCATGTTGAAAAAATTGATCTATCACGATCACAGGATGACTTTCTGTAAGGTTTTAAAAGTGCCAAATGCAAATTAAGAGATACACTGTAATAATGCTCTACCAAATAGATTCCAATGTACCAGCTACCACCGTACAAAGTAGTCTGAAAATCAGTGTTTAATATTCAGCTTTCCAAGGACCTCCAACAGCAGCCTAAGTAGACTCAAGGCTGAACATCATCAGTCAAAGCTGAAAATGCTACAATTGTGGAGACAGCAGAAACATCTGGAAAACATCAGTTTAAAAAGTTGTTTCACACTTGGAACCACCTAAACTGACAATATCCAATACAAAAAATCTCTTGCAGCAGGAAGGAAAAGTCGAATAACTATGCATGAAGTTTGAGGAGAAGACAGCCCTTTAATCAACACAGGCCTGTTACTCCATGACTTATCTGAATGTTTCATTGCTACCAGCCATTCACAAGAAGAAACATATCTCAAACAGGATCCAAATGATCCAAAATGCACTCATCTATAATGCAAAAAATTGCTATCTACCAAATTGTGCACCTAAATGAAAAACAAAGTAAACAAAATATTAAGAACATGACTGAAGAACTACCCATTTCATTAGGCTATCTATTGCAACTAGTAAAAAATACAAATCTGAAGGTATTGGATCTTATATTTTGAGTCATTCATTCACAAGAATAAGGCCCTTGTCTCACAACTATATGCTTAAAATCCATACTTTACACATAGTTTTGGCTAGCCTTTAAAATGGAACATGCAGTAAAACTCTTAAGACCTTAATACCATTGCTTTCTCCTGTGAACCTTTTGTCAAAATGAGGGTTTGTTTACTTTAAAAAGGTTGTTCCAGAAAGCTAAGATATACCCAGAAATATGATTCTAAACATGTGACTTTGAATAAGAACATATATATATATATATATGAAAGTCTACAAATGTTTTGAAGAAAAATAAAAATGTTTCAAATTCCATTATTTAAAATTACATTACACATCCAGTTATGAATACGTATAGGAATATACCTGTGGAATTGAATTGTCCTTCAGAATTACATAATGACTACGTTCTGTCTCACAACAATTTGATTTCCATATCACCTAGTATTTCAATGTCCTCCAGAATACTGATACATGGGCAATGTTATCATACTTAGACCTAAACTCCTTTTAAAAAAGGGTTTTCAAACTTACAGTTACTTATAGTGCTAAAGTACTTAGAGTACTTTTATAAGTACTTTTCAAACTTATAAAATGGGGATACAGTTAATTTCTATTTGTGTAGCAATCCTACTTTACAAATGAAGCACAATAAAAAAGCTGAGGTGTTATCCTTTTGCTAAAAATGGTATTGCTTTAAAACTTACAGATGTAAACAGTCAACTTAAATATGTGGAGGACTAAGCTACATTAAAGTAGGATGAGAGAATGTGCCATATTTCAAGAAGCACTTACATACCTATAATTACTAGCATGGGAAGAACAATGAATAATTTCAATCCCTCCAAAGACAGGACAGATAGTCTCATATATTCTCATAGTAAAGACTGCCTGAGTTTACACCCCCAGGTAATCTAAATGTAGACCTAAATCCCTACCCATAACTGTAATGCAAAGCAATCTCAGTGCAGCATACATGTTCTATATAATAGATGAATCAATAAAGACCAAAAATAGCTGTATAAATTTATATGCACAATTTAAAATGCCACTTGGAATTTTTCCCTGAAGAGTGGATTTAATTTTACTGTGCAAGTGAAATTACTGAGTGCTGCCCTTAAGATACTAAGTAGGCTGAATAAAAAAAATACCCATTGTAAATTCTTTGTTTATAAAATAACTAGAGTAGTTATGTGTATATCAAGGTAAAATTTTACATTAAATAAGGAACAGAATACAGAAGGACAATCTTCCTGTCCAGAAAGTAACAGTAATGTTGCTGTTCTTTTCTAAGGGCACATGCCTTCATGTCCTTTGAAAAATTATGAAAATTATCTGTAAAGTCACAACAGTACACATTAGATGGATATAAAATTGCCAGGCATTTACAGATGTGAAATTTTCTGTTTAATGGAAAAAAGCATGGATAACACCTATAAAGTGATATGCACACTGGAAAGACAGTAATAAACACAATGTAAAACAAATGTTGAATGCCTTATGTTCTGATATCCAGAGTACAAACAAGGTGCATTGAAAGACAGAGGAACAATTCTAGACTGAAAAAAAAAAAAAAAGCCTTACTTTCAAAATCAATTGTTTATAACCTCGTAAGTTATATAAAAACTTAGTCCCCCCAAACACATAGCAATAGAGTAAAAGGATAGAAATACTGTCTTTATTTGCTAGATGAAGATGTGGACCTCAAGAATAGCTAGATTAATATCCTGAATACATTTCAAGCTTTTTGTAAAAAGCCTAATCATGAACAGCAGCAGTTTAGCAAGGTCGTTTATTCACCAGTGGTCATCTTGCTTTATAAATATAAAATAATGAACTGGGTTGAGCTCTCTGTTTCCAGAAATCATCTCCTGCAAAAGATTTTTCCAGTTTTCCCTACTCTATACAAAAACATTACTTGTGCACTTCAAAAAAGAAGAGGAATTTAAAAAAGAAAACAGAAAAGAGAAGGGGGGGGGGAAGAATTAATTTGGCTACAGAATGACTCAGACTTTCTGCTTCATATACAGATTTTTAGAATAATTTACATCCTGGGAAAATTCCCAAAATGAGGACCAAGTGAGGCTATGCCCAAAGCTGCAAGAATTTGGGTGTCTGCAGTGCCCTTGGAGGAATTACAACTAAGTATCCAGCTCTCCTGAACCAGTTCAATTCTTGATCAAAATATATGCATCTTCATAAAGAATGACACTATTACTCAAGCTAAGGTTATGTTCCCCCTAATCATATCAAATTATATTTGGCTTGATAAAAATCATAGTAAATAAAGTTCCCTCTTTTGTAGTGCATAAATATCAGGATTATACTTTTTATAATATTATAATATTACAGATTATTTTTATTACAAATTAACAATAAAAGTGAAAATATTTCATACAGCCTTAAAAAACTTAACAAGAGAAAATAAAGTTAAATGATTACAAGTAAGTCTACAATATTCTATCTCTATATGTGCAACTTCCTGTGCAGTCCCATGAAGGCACAGTTCTGGAGTAGGTCTGAAGTGCTAATTAGATAAAATTAACGATAAATGAGGGGCTAAAATGTAGACATCTTGGAGGTTTTTGGTTCAGAGCTTTCCATATTCCTGGTGTTGAGGTTTTTTTTTTCTTAAAGCAAACATATATCATATAACTAAGTCTGCACCTAACACAACAGAAATAGTAAGTGTATTGTGGTTTCATCCTTACCTCCCACTTGAATGAACAGAACAATCCATTACCCTGAGAGCAAGCATTTTGGGATTATTTACCCACACAAACTTACATTAAAATAACTTCCACAGCAGAGAAAAAGGGAAACAGGGAAAGCGTTATATGCTATCATGAAACAAGGAAATTTGTGCAATCAGTATTGGGTCTTTTTTAAGCATGTATGCCTGATTCAGTGCAGATTTTTCAGGTATTTACTGATTTAGAATGCAGTCTTTGAAAAATAATGTAATTAATATTTTATTTCTTCTGAGAAATGAGTCTCAGAGAGACTGGGGAAGAAATCTGATTGGGTGTTTTTTTTTATTACAGAAAAAAGGGCTAATAGCATTTTTGTTTCTTTTAACCACAAATTCTAAGTAAAAAACCATCTGTGAGGTGCCAGGCAACATGCCAAGGAATTCTCTACAGTATAATTTATTATACTTGTCTTGCACCTGTTGAGTCACAGGCAATGCTGAATATTTAGAACAGATCACATCCAGATCACAGTATTCGTGCTTATGGGCTAATCTGCTTCCTTATTTTTAACCAAACTGGAAAACTCCTAGCTCATCCCACAGGAACATTTGATTTCTGACATTCTGAGTGAGTATGGGTAGGTAGCTCAAACCATCACACCAGTAAACTGGAATCTTTCATATTTGGTTCAACATACAAAAAAGACAAAAACAAACCCCAATACACCATGTGTTTTTCCAAGGATATCACTCTAGGAAGGCTGCAAGAGCATCCAAAAATCAATTTTGCCTGCTCCCCTACCCTCACCTTTTACCTTAACACAGACTCTTTGGTAGGTGAACCTTGACATCTTTTATTTGCTGCTCAAAATATTAATTTTTTTCACCTGAAATGTCAGGTAGTTACAACTGTGAGATTTTTATATTGTTACATCTAAAGTAAGGATAACAAAGTTCATGATATCTTGTTCTGATGCTGATGTTACATATTTATTTTTCACGGGTGCATCTAGTCTTAGAAAGAAAAAAAACCCCACACACTCACTATTTGGAATTCAGACTCTCTTATTTTAGAAATCAATATGCTGCTGACACAATGAAGCCACAGACACTCCTTAAAATATACATCCAACACCTCTGTGTACCTACTCATAATGATTAAGAATTAAGGATTTTTTTAACTTAAAATTCTTCCCTATTTTTAGAGTCAAATATACAAATGGCTTCAGCTTGGCCGAGGAGGAGTAGGAGAGAGAGAAGTAGGGGAAAAGATTTTCATGTTAATATTTGAGAATGTAATTCTGTCATTAAAACTAGAGTAAGGATGTATAGTATTCATCCCAGCAATTAATGGCAACACTGAATCAAGACAAAGAACACACAATTTTGCCCTCATAAACAGATGTCTGATTTAGTCTTCATATTATTGGAACCTGACAGTAACAGGGACAGGTAGTAAAGCTCTGAAGCTAAGAAATCCACAGTGCAACAGGAAAAAAAAATAGGAAGGGAAGAAAATTATGTTGGCTGCATCAGCAACCTACTCTTCAAATTTCAATCTTCCTCACACAAAAGCAAAGTCTGGAAAGTTTTCTCTTTAATATAGATTAATTTCTTTAATCTTATAATTATCATCCAGACTGCCTTTATGCTTCCAATCTCCTTGAATTGGCATTAGATGGAAATGAAGAATGAAAATATCTCCATCATCTCCAATTCTTTTTAAATCCTTTGCTCCCTCTTTCAATAAGAGTTTTGAAAACACTGAAGCACTGGTCATGAAAACACTCATACTGAAAGGCTTGCAAAGCCCTAATTCTAAAATTGGAATTCTTATCCCTCTTTTCAGAGCCAGAAAGCATTCAACACTGCATTGTCTAACACCCTCATCTTTCCCTTACGTTATTCATTACTGATTTGACTGATACTGCAACAACTTGTCCCCTTTGCTCTTGGTCTGTTTGGTTTGTCTCTCCTTTCCATAAGGGAAATGGTATTTTTGTTCCATCATAGCAATGATGCTTCTTCTAGTACTATGATGTGACAATTTTATTACTTCTCTTACCACAGTGAAGTCCTGAAATGGTAGATTTTAAGAAAATAAATACAGAAGTATTTGTGATAACCAAATCACTCAGCTCTTCCAAGATAAAGAAAATGAAACAACCGCTCTGGTGAACTTTTAGCTACTCAGAAGAATGGTTACAATGGATACAATCACAGAAGGGCTGCAGTTGGTAGGGACTTCTAAAGGTCATCTGGTTCAAAGCTGTTGCTCACACAGGACTACCTAGAGCAGGCTGCCCAGAACCATGTCCAGATGGCTTTTGACTATTGTCAAGCTCTCTGGGCAACCCATGCCAGTGTTGATCATTTCAACAATGAAAAACTGTTTCTTGATGTTTAGAGGGAGCCTCCTGTGTTTCAACTCACGCCCACTGCCTCCGGGCATGTCACTGGGCACCACTGAAAAGAGCCCAGCTCTGTCTTCTTTGTATCTTCCCTTCAGTTACTTACATACATTGATGAGTTCCCCCTGAGCCTGAAGTATCTGAACAGTCCAGATTTCTCAGCCTTTCCTCACAGGATCAATGCTCCAGTCCCTTCATCATCTTTCATGGCCCTTAGCTGGACTCTCTCTCGAGCACATCCATATCTCTCCTGTACTGGGGAGCCCAGAACTTGAGATATCACTCCAGGTGGGGCCTCACCAGTGCTGAGCAGAGGAGAAGGATCACCTCCCTCCATCCATTTGCAACACTTCTTCTAAAACACCCAAGGAAACATTCCACAGCCTTTGTAGCACGGTGTGTTGCTGGCACATGTTCAACCTGATGCCCACAAGAACACCAGGTCCTTTTCTGCAGAGCTGCTTTCTAGCTGGGTGGCCCCCAGCATGTTACAGTGCCTGGGGCTGCTTTCCCACTTGTAGGGTTATGTAGCCAGGAGATATAATGTGACATGACAGTCTTCCAAAACACAAGTTAACTGGAGTGGTTTTCATGCAATAGCTGTGGAGCACTGAAGCAGAGTTGAAGTTCATTTCCCTTGCTTAACTTCTCAGTCTCTGTTATAGTTCAGCAAGTCCTATTTCATTTTCAACTAATTCATAGACTGCCTATATGCATATAAACTTGGTAGCCTTGCATATGCATTCCTCATTGGTTTGTATCTCTGCTGCTCCGTGCCCTTACTGCTTTCCTTCTGAATAATTTCATCCTCCTAACTGCATTCATGCAGACACATAAGGTAACGTAAAACTGGAAGAAATTTCCTAGACCAACAGTTGGAGAGGAAAATGTTACTACTATGAAGCAGGATGTAGAAAAATAGACATGTCATTAAATCTACAAACACAATCTGTAGCAAATGCATCAGTGTTCAAAGCAAAGCAGCTTTCCACCTCCCCAAAAGAACTCGGAGGATTTGTCATAGCAGATCACATTGCTGCTCTGTGAGATCCAGTGTGCAGCCTCCAGCACTGGCCAGTACCTGGTGCTACATGGAAAAGTGAGCAGCAGCATATTGCACCTGGCTAACCTCCAGAGATTTGCTCTGTAATTGCTAAGCAGAGCAGAAAAGAAAAACACTGGAGTTTCTCTTGGGCTATATAAGTCATTTTGCTTATGTTTAAATTTAGCAATATAGGTGACACTGGATTAAATGCAGTCGATCAGAATCAGCTTCTTAGCTTATGGAGACAGTGTACATAAACGTTCAAGTAGCTACAAAAAATATAGGCATGTCTACCAGAAAAGCCAACAGTTAGTGACTCAACATCACTATTCAGTACACTAACAGGGAATGCTGAGGGCTGTTTGTTCCCAGGCAGGAAGAAGGGTGTATTCTACAGGCACGTGGGACCACTATAATTCTGATCTAGACTTGTAAAACTGTCCTTCTGTCCTTAACAACAGGGAGGTTAATCTTCAGAAACTCTGGAAACTCATATCCCCATGAAGTAGAGTACAACAAAGAAACAACAGCAACATCCTTATGGGTTAGCACATCTGGTTCTGTAAAATTCTTCTACCTAGTTTGTGCCCTCCATTCCACCCACCTTGCCATAGTCCCTCACCTCTACTGTTTAAAAATATCTCTCATTTTATTCTGGAATAATATTCAGGCTGTGAAAAGAAACAATGAGGACAGAGAAGCCACATCTTTTTAGTGAATGGTTACAAGAACTATCTTTGACAACACGATATGAAAGTCATTTATTCAGCTCAACATCAACATAATGATTTCATGAGGAAAAAATGAGAACCCTTCATAAATTACTTCTTATGACTAAATTATGTTCACATTCAGTTCACATTTTTCCCAAGTTATCTCATTTGCCTTACAGATTGATAAAGGTCTTCATGCCCAAGCCTCCATATTCTACAGGATAAACATTTTCTACCTACTCATGAATCTGTCACATTCCTCACGTTTTATGATCCTCTTCAATTCAAACTACTTTTGTTGGCAGAGCAGGATACAGTGCAATTGGATTTCTCACCACTTGAGATAAACAAGATGGACTTCCTTCAAGTTCCTTCCTTTCTCAATTCTTCCAAGCAGTTTTGTACGGATACAATACCGTATATGACCTTGGTAGGCTGTGTTTTTTTTATAAGACTCATTTTGGTCATTTTTAAATGGACAAAGACTGAATTTGGAACCAGATGGAAACAAGTTTTCAGGTCACTCCCACTAAGTACCACCAATTAAAATTAGCCTTTCACTCTAACAAATCTATCGTGGATCACTTCAGCTAACCCACGGAGATCCTTAGACTCAGGAAAGCAAAATTAAAAGGTCTTCCAATTCCAGTAACTGACTTTACTTTTCTGAAATGGGCATCAGAGGAGGCTACCAGCAAGGAAAGGAGTAAGAATGCCTACTAGCTTAGGTCAGTGTTACTTCATAGTGATTCTTCCCAGCAAGAAAGTGGGAGATAGTTCGTGTCCAAATAAAATGGGATTATTACTTAGTGTTCATTACTTTATTCTCATAGCTACCAACAGTTTCTTAGTTGCCAAACTACTGTCTCCTTTTCCTATGATATGTTTCTGAAAAAGCCATTTATTGTTTGTTGCGGTGAACACACATTGTCAAACCCTTTCAGATGTCTGCAGTCAACAGAAAACTCCATGACAGAATCAAGTGCCCCTTCCAATTTGGCACTTCTTTCCCATCTCTGCTCTCTTGTTTACAAGCTACCTCTGCTATTTTGTTTACAAAAGCTCTCACTTCTAAATGCCTCTATCTACTAAATGTTGCATTAAAAAACAACAAGCTACTTGACTGCACAGAGAAAACTGAAGAATTTGCCAGGAACCTCTCACTCATTTTCTCAGATATGGTGAATTTGAAAGGAGGACATGGTCCTTAGCCAAATTAGAACATTTTCAGTAATTTGGAACGTGTTTGGCTAGGCCATAAGTATGGCTCTGGAGTTTTTTAAACCTCAAAGTGAACAAGTTGAAAAGTTTCATACATCTAGTGAAATATGAATTACATCTAAAAGTTGAGGCAAACTAGGCTGGAAATTGCAATGCAACTGGTAAAATCAATCCTCACATCTTTGCAGATGTTTTCTTCAAAGAAATAATACACTCTTTATTCTTCACCTTGATAAATTAGTGAGCAGCAATTGCATGCAAGCAAAGATAACAGAGTAGCCTTTCCAAGTTCCTGCCCAGTAGACTTAATTTGAATATGTTTATGTGTACAGTACTAGAAACTCAGTAGAAGAGCCTAATGTCTGTCTACCTGTGTTTACAGTATTTTATTTTTTTTTTGCTCATGCAAATCTTAAATATTATAAACTGATGGAGTAGACAATTTTTATGCCCATATAAAATTCATAAGCCTTGTCTGAGAGCTCAGTCTTACATCGATCTATGTCATCAGGTACAACAGTACAGATCTCATCTGTCAGAAGTCTATAAAACATTGCATTAATATACTGACCTTTAAAAACTCCAGAACACTATGCTTCAGTATGGTGTTCAACATGGCTCAGCCTGGCTTCAACAGAATAGGATCATGAAAATTACAGATGTACACTTCTGAAACTTCCTCTTCTCCTCCATTCCCCTGACCTCTCAAAAATGACAACCCTATTTCAACATTTCCAGCAAACTTCAGTCCCCTCCATCAGTGCCCTGCTTTGCATTTTCCCTTACAGCCACCGCCATCTCCTTAAACTGCTGTTTTCAGTTTGGCTGTCAGCTCTCATCATGTCAGATACCCTGGAAGTGGGTGCATTCAAAAAGCATGAAAAAAATAACATTACAAGGTAGGAGAGATACTGAAAGGAAAGAACTATATTATGCTTATCTTCTAGGAAACAGAATCCTGAAGGCAAAAAGTCAAAAAATTACCTCCGGAGCTGTAGTGACTCAGACCTCAAGTAACCCACGTTTGGAAGTGCATGGGGATAGCATTTTTTTGTGGCATCACTTGATCTCAAGTAGGCTCAGAACAGATAACCAGATGGGATGTGATACTTATCTTGCCCCTGCAGTGGAAAGCCACCAAAGTACAACGCTTTTGAAAAAGATATTCGCTTTTCAGATTATAAAGTTACTTGAAACCTAAGGCTAATTTCTTCAATATCAGGGGAGGACAGGGTCAGGGGTGGGAGGGTGACAAACAAACACAGACAGCAGTGTTTCTTACAGGCCTGGCCTCCAGGAGCCAGGTTTCATTACACTGTTAAGAGCCAGGTGACAAATCCAAGACTTTCCCCCTCTTTTACAGAGCAAACCTGTACTAGTTTTGATGGGACTATGCTATTTACACATTAAGACTATAGCACAGATTGTATATAGAACAGTATTACATTTTGCAGCAAACTGTAATTCATGATATATCCCAAGAAAATTTAGAAAAGCAAAATCCAGTCAAAAATCCCATGTTGCATTTCTGAATCAAACCTGGAGACGCAGAAAAATCTGATCATAATTACAGAAAAGATGAGAAGATAAACTTTTCTTTATATGTCATTATTTGCCACATTCTACAGAACTCTATATTCAAAATTGTACAGATTCTTACACAGCTTTCAGGAAGTTATTTACTTTCCAGTTGCATTCCTAGTCATACTCATACAAGGACAAAGTAGACTGACAGAGATACTAAAAAAATGATCTCCATCCTAACTGCTCCTGCCACGAGGAGAGATGAGTATGCCATACTTGAGCAGTTCTGCAATTGCACAGCTATCAAGGAACTGTCATTGCCATCTAAGTTGCAGCAACTGTGAGGCTGCTTTAAATTGAGCCAAGGACTAAAGAGGTCTGTGACAGAGAAGGAAAAAAAAGGCCCTGTGGTTTCTGCATTGCTCTTTATATCACCCTCAGAGGCATTTGCGTTCAGGCCAGCTCCCCTTCCCCCTCTTGGGCTGCAAAATAGCAGTGGGATACATAATGAGTGAATGAGATACAACACCCTGCATGAGCAGCTTCTCAGCAAATTCCTTCTTAATCTTGCTGCCTAGTTCAATCCAAAGGTTGACCTTCACCTTTCACTTCCAAGCTTCCCCCTTTTTCATCCCTCTTGCATTTTTTCCCATTATAGAAGCATTTAGAAATTTCTATGTCAGTGTTATTCAGCAATTCAAAAGCTCCTTAAAAAGCTAATTTAGGATTAAATACTCCTTCTATTAAGTGTTATATAACTTTCCCTATTTAAAGGCAGTATCAGTGCAAAGTAATTTATGATTTCATATTATCAACACTTGAAAATAATGTCTTCATCATTAAATTCCACACTCGTATGCTTTCTTGATCTCCTTAATAAACTTGTTACAGATAAGTTGGGAGTTCTCCTCTGAGTGGTCAGAAGAGAAAATCCATTTTCCTCATCTTATATGCACTTATGTAACCTCTACGAGATAGTCCCTACGTCAGTACCACTAGCACTGAAATACTTGAAATCTCACTGTAGAGGCTTTGCCATCACTTGCTGCCATTACTGGAACAGAGTTTAGTGACCAAACTGCAACTGAAAAATATAATCATATTGATTTCTCTTTTTTGGTGAACAAAATTCCAACTGCTTGAGTCAGGACTCCCTAAAAGCATCCATGAATAGGGCCCTGTTCTGCCATCAGCTTCCACACTAACTTGACTTCTTGATACCCATCACAGTGGCAGATGATGCACACCAAGTTCTTTACCCCAAACCAGATCCAATTTCACTGTCATGATGTATGTGTGCAGTTCCTATGTCAAATCAGAGCATATTCATGCTACAATCTCTTACCACCCCAGTTACTTCCACTGGCTGACTGAACCAAACCAACAAACTACCCCCAGCTGAGCAGTGGTCACATAGGCAGAGCTCCCAGTTGCCCACCATAACTCTTCTCCATAAAGGAATATGAAGTTAAATTTCAGTCTACAGTAAAACTGACAGCAATGTTTCCCTGTTACAATAACATCACAAAGCTTCTACTCTTTATGCAAATGCTTTGGAGCTTTTTTAGTTCAAAGGTCACAACACAGGCTTTGAGAAACAGGTGTTGATAGAAAATGCAACACTTAAAAGAACCCAGGTAGCACTACATGCATCTTCTTCAATGTCTCTCTGTAAAAGCCATGTCAGTAGATGCAGCATGCTGACCCTTGTGATATAAATATGAAAAGTAAACCCCCTACCAGCTGAGAAGTGGTACAAAAGCTTGGTAAGAACTACTGATTTCAATGAGCTCCCACTGAAAGGAAGGAGATGCCTAAGGCTATACGCTATTTTCTGATACATCCACTCAAACCTCACTGTGTCTTTCACAAATGTTTGTGCTGCAAGCCTACACTTAAATATTTTGAGTTTCTATCATGGAAAAAAAAAAAATCTCTGTTTCTACTGAGTGAAAAAATAGATTAATAAGTAATTATATACAAAATATCCTTCTTTCCTCCTTTCTCTCTCTTTACTTCATCTGGGGACTAAATTTTGAAATTCACATGGTCTTTCGTTGGGGTTTTTTGTTTGTTTCAATGTGCTTCTGGATTGTTCTTTTACATTCTCATTTAAAAGAATTTTGCAAATATCTCTGAGACAATCCACTGTCCCACAGCAGAAACCTTTTACTTGATGGTGGATAACGTTGTTTCAGCCTCAGGCTTGGACTGAGTGGGGACGGTGGGGAGGTGCAGGTGAAGAAGAAAGAAAAGGTAAAAAGAGCAAATGCAGACAGAAAAGTAGGCTGTACAAAACCACCAGTCATTTAGGAATAATCACTACCATGTGTGCTCACTATCACACAAACATAAAACAACGCTTACATTCAGGTTTGGAATCCTGAGATGTTTCTGATACTATAGGGAAACAAAGTGAAAAAAAATTATTCACCTAAGACTAACCTGTCAAGTGTAAGCTTTACGCACAATAAGGGCATGTGCAAAGTAGACAGAGACTCACTGTGTTGTTAAAATACCATATTTTAAAGGCATTTAAAGTCCTTCTGACAACAAGTACGAGGTCCTGACTGGGTAAGAATTTTCCAACTCAGTAACTCTCACACTGCATAATTTCATTTAAAGCTTCGGTTGTTTTGTTTGTTTGTTTCTTTTAATTTAAGCACTTAAGCCCCAACCCCTCTGCCCACCCCCAATACTATCTATCTTCATCAGCTATGAGTTTTACCCTCTGAAAAATAAATACAATTCTTGGCCTTCTGTTAGTGACACTTAATTCTTTTTCCTTTTATTGGAAATAAATTCCTCTGGTTGCAAATACATGGTCCAGGGCTATGCTTTGTCTCCACAGCTACAAAAAATGGCATGATAATTTTTTTACTTGAAGTTTACAAGGTTTCCAAAGGTATGGTATTAGAACACACGGACCAGCAGGACACAGCTCCCCTTGGAAGAGTTAAAGGTAATCTCAATTTTTCAAGCCTCATGGTAAAGTGAGGAAAAAATGAACTTGATTCATTCTGCATGCTACATAAGGCCATTTTTACCCACTCTGGGGGTGTGGAGTAGAATAAATAAATGAAAAAAAAAATCATTAAGATGTTGAGATTTTATTTTAAGATGTAAAGAATATTTAATTTATCACCCTGCCTCCTTTGTTTGTTTAAACACAAAATTTATCTAGACTTAGAGTCTGTTGACCATGGTTACCCAAGGTAATTACTCACTTGCATTAAGTAATTCAAATACTCCTTAGGTTAGTCTAACTTGGAACATAAGCTTGAAAGTTATTAATTTACGAATTCACTGGCTAATTTGTGGTTAAATGGTGAACAAATTAAATAAAGAACCTATATCCTCCTTTCAAAGAGCCATACTTCCATGTAAAAATTATAAAGCAGTCTGGGATAGGAGCTAATTAGGTTCAGGATCTTAATAATGCATGGCTTATTTCTGATGGAGAAAGTCTAGCTGTTTCCTTGGTCAGAAAATGGGTCGGAGATTAATAGGCTCCATGAACTAAATTTCTGCTGTAACGTATTTGAGTTTTTTGCATTTGAATAACTATAAAGTTGCATGGGAAAACATCCGGGTACCACTTGTCTAAACTGTTGGCTACTCCAAATACACAGCTGAGGCAAGGCAAACTCCATGTAGGAATTTCTTTATTCAAGCTTCAACTAAACAAACATCATAGATGGAGAAGATGTGGCCTGACCTTGCACCAATCACTCATGATTAACAACTCCATAGCTGCTGCAACACATGCCTGGAGCATGACTGAGTCAGATAAGCAATCCTCAGGAGATCTTGCTGTTGGCTGGTACAGTTAGCTGGTAGTCCAGCTATTATCAACATAGGCTTAAGTAATCTACTTATCTACTTTCTAAGTGCCAACATACACCCACTGTGATGTCCTAAGATATCTCCCAGCTCACAGACAAAAGACTGCCACTGAAAGTTACATCGCTGTTGTGCTCACCAAGTGACACATCGATAGAAGAAATGGCTCGTCACCGATAAAATGCTGCATTTCCTTGAGAAATGTCACAGCAACTGTATGTCCACCTCAGAACCAAGCATATTTCTGAAAGGATTTGTAAATGCTGCTCAAATGGATTAAAAACAGCAACACCACTTTATAGATCTCTATATATGCCTTGGGCTTACAGCGTGGAAAGATATCTCCCATCTCAAGGAGACAACATGCTCCCTGTCTTGAAAACTCTGAAAATCAACAGTTATCCAGAAAGGACAGATTTCATTCTTATGAACAACAGCAAAGCAATTCCCCCATTATAGCAGGATTAATGATTATACAACATTGAGTAGTGCTTACATTAAGGAGCCAGAGATACATCACTATCAGGCAGAGACTGTGTGCATCAAAACACTGTCACACCTCTCAGACTCTTATTTTCACAAGCTTGGTGAAAGGGAAATAGCATATATTTTCAGATGGGTCCTTTGTAAATAAAATCTGAAAATTAACAGGCTAATTGACACAGAGACTTATGCAGACTTTATATAAATAGTCTGTATAAGAGCTACCAAGCAAAAACTTCCTCAGCTTAAAATAGATAAAGAAAATGAAAGGTAACTCTAGTATTATGAGGCGTAAAGGCTGAAATCAATACAGTCTTCTTACTTAGAGTAACTTCTATTTAAAATATCTTTGCTTAAGGACACCATCTCATTTTCACACTTCAGCTGCACATATGGTTGTGTTTTGGAGTAGTGTTTTTGGGGTAGTGTTTTTGGGGGGTTTTGTTGTTTTGGTTTGGTTTGTTTTTTTCCCCAAAAGTGAAACTGATGGGAGTGAGGGGACAACTTTAACAGGGTTTTCACAAGCTTAAAGCAGCTTATTCTAACAATTGAGAGCTCTAAACTGCCGTATCAAGTTTGCTACTCAAGGTTATATTGACAGACATTTGAAAAAAAAAATTCTGTTAATGCCTGAACTACACTTGGTTAAGGAAATTAAGCTTAGCTTCAGATTTGGTTCTACTTCCTTTCAGAAATTTAGAATAATTAAAGCTCTTCATATATTTCTCTGAAAGAATTAATGTTAGCCAATACTAAGTGATAGCACTAAGAAACCCACAACATGTTTCCTCTATCACATTTGTAAAGAGCTGCAATTAAAGACTTATTTAAGTAAAAGATCTTATTAATCGCTTGTTATTCTCTATAAATCTATTTCAGTTCAGTAGACCTGATTAAGTCCCAATTTATAAGACTGGAAAGAGGCCAACATAGGAAATCGTTATAACTCCTTAGCAACATAGATTATTTTTATTTTTTAAGACAGGAGTTCTGAAACAGATTACAAAGCCTTCTAATGAAAATCAATAGTCTTTTGAAGTTAAAGGCTCAGAGCACAATCAAAGATTTAAAAATGTCAAAAATGGCAACATGTGATTCAACCTTTGATTTCTCTTGTGCTCCCAAATCAGCCTGGTGGGTTCGTAAGCTTAAGGCAAAAAAAAAAAAAAAAAAAAAAAAAAAAGACTTTTTGAATTGCTACTACCTAGCTTAGGCTAATGAATGGTCTTTATAAATTCAGACATGGAGTGCAAGGCAATGTGAAGTCCTGTTTCCTTCCTTGGCCCTAGGCAGCCTCTCCCAGGGCACCTCCTCTACTGGGCTGATGGGGTGCTGGCCCCTGTCCCACCGAGCCCTCTTTCCCCTCTGTAGCTGCAGCCCCTGCAATGGGCACCAGCAGGCTCAGGGCCCAGGCCTTCACCAGGGAATGCTTTACATGGCCATGGGTATATTGATAAGGGTCAGGAGGGTTATTTCCTACAGCTGGACCCTGGCTCTGAAATGACCCATTTTCCACAGCTTAACAGGAGATTCCTTTGCTCCAGCTTAATGCCGACTCCGCCATGATGTGCTTTAACCATATTGTGATAAAGGTCTAATTGAAATAAGCAGTCCCTGTGCAATTACCCTGTGAGCCATTTATAAGAGGAAAGGCCTCAACAGACTGCAGATCTGTAAAACCAGCCCCAAACAGACCCGAGACCAGGGGGAAGCTTCCCTTTCATACAGACAGTATTGTACCACTCCCAGAGAAGAGCCAAAGATGCTGACACTTTTCCTGCCCTCTGTCCCTGAGGAAGACTAATGACACTGACCCCTGGTCCCTGGGGGATGTTGCACATTTGAGTATGACACAAAAGGGGTCGATGCAAGGACATTTGTGAGTACCAACTTTAAATACATTGTTAATGAGGCTTTTTAGTCCAAGATAATGGGACTAATAACACCAGGTTAAAATGACACTTCTTGATTAGAGTGTTACAACTTCAATTAGACTAACAATCAATTCTTGGCTTCACACCTGAGGTGTACTTCTTTGACCTACAAACCACATGCAGTTCAGGGTACACTTCTAATCACAATTGCTTTCCGTTTTCAAGACGACCACACAGCCCTGTACTTTCCCAACAGAGCACCTCTTTGTGCTCTCCCTTCAAAGTGGCAGAGTAACCAGCATGTCAGCCATTGCTGTTCCTTCCCTGTGCCTCCTGTCTGTCTCTTGGCCAAAATAAAACAGCCAGCACCAAAACCAACCACCACCAAAGCCAAAAAGCACACACTACAAGCACCACCGCCCATTTTTCCATTCTTTTTCATGCTATCATGAACACTGATCCCAGGGTTCTGCCCAGCAAAACATTACCAGGGAAAGAAAGGATGAGCATCGCCTCAATGCAGTCCAATGTAACAGAGGGGTCCAGCATGGGTAAACTGCTTAAGATGCTTCCATGCATTCACTGCACTGAAAATGTCTGTGCACCTGTACTGGGTAAACATCCTTAATTTATAATATGAATCTTCATGATTAATAAATTAACACTGAAATGAACACCAAATACTAGTAACATACTGAAAATCAGCTTTCAGGAATCACCTTTATCTCAATATCAGGATTTTTACACATAGTGCAATATCTGCTATCCCTTAGGGGTTCCCTTTAAAGAATTACAAGTTTAAGAGGTCAAGTAAACTGTACATCAGCTTAGGAAGACAAATCCCTCATAAGTAGTTTGCAACCTATCAGATCTCCCACCTGCAGAAACAATTCTTATTTTTGATCCTTGCATCACAGATTGAACTTAAAATTAACAAACTGAGCCTTACCTGGGTCCAGCACTTGCCTTTTACTCTTAACTGTTTAATGAATAAAAATGCTATCTTACACACAATGTATATATCCATTACAAAAAAATACCACTGAAGCTAAATTGACTTCTGCTTATTCAACCTATTTATGCACACACACTTCAACTTCTCTCACCTTAACTACAAGCAGAAAACAAGACTGGCAAATACCAGCATTCTAGGTTTTTCATTTTAAGGAATGTTTTAAAAGCTTTAAGGAAGTTTTTTTAAAATTCATTCTAAAAGTATTTTCTTCTGATTAAGTGTGGAGGTAGAGGACTGTTCTGAAAAATATGCACCATTCAGGTAATTCACACCATTGTGTCATCAATGAGAAAGTTCAATTTTCAGCTGTGAAAAACAAGTTCATTACTATATGGCAGCAAGTCAGACAAATTCAAAATTAGCATTTGTAACAGGTAATTTTTTGTTCAGCATCAAGTTCCAGCCCCAAAACTGAGGCATCACAGAATTTTAGAAATAATCTAAATTTTAAGGTGTTTTAACCCATCAGACAACTGTCCACCTACACACTTCAAGTTTTCATTATTCATAACTAGACACATACCCATCATTTTCCCTCTCTGTAAGAGAGGGTCCACTCCAAGAACAGAGTTCTTCCAAACTCAGTAAACACACAGACATTAACCTATAAATATCCTTCAACCATATCATATCAGTGCCAAAGAGTACACTATGTGAAATTTCATCCTCACAAGATGATCATTTGTATGTCCATAGAATATTAGAAGTAGGGGACTATGAAAGATGTTACAAATTAAATCTTGAAGCACTTCCAAAATAAAGACCACAAATATCCCTACACCTATTTCAAGCAGTAAGAACAACTCCCAGGAGAGAGAAAGACAGCAGAAGGAGCAAGAGAAGGGACTCCACTAAGAGTGGAAATGTATCATATTATAGCTAGGGGTCAGGAGGAGAAGATTAAGTATAGAGGCTCTTGAGTGGTAGCCAGGGTGTTAAGGGTATAATTTCCGGTTAGAACAATTACTGAGAGGAGAATGATAGCGAGGGTTACTTCATAGGAGATGGTTTGGGCTACTGCTCGGAGGGCTCCAATTAGGGCGTACTTAGAGTTTGAGGCTCAGCCTGACCATAAAATTGAGTATACTGCTAGAAGGAGTGGAACAGAAATAAGAGGAAATAAGACAAAAAATGGACTCCTAGATATGGGTCAAATGTTTAATTTCTAGCTCTTCTTGGTTTACTTTTCCTACTTCCCCCCCCCAGTAATCTTCCCAAGCTCATCTGATTATCAGATCATGGCATCTTGTTCTTTATGGGCAAGTCAGTTTTCCAGCTCAGATTTTTCCATCCAAGATTTCCCTTTTCTTAAATCACACTGACATAATAAAACTAAATTCATTTGGACACAGAAGATTTTATTCACAGTACGAGCATAATTTAGAAGGAACGGCAGAAGTAATTTTAAACAGTACAGGAATTTGTCATACAAACGCTGAAACAAACTGCAGTACTGCTTTCCCCCATCCTCAAATTTCCTAGGCAATGCTACTTAAAACCTATAGTTTCTCCTCATTTAATTTACAAAATTTATCCTATTTTACTGTTGAAATTGATTAAAAAGCCTGGGTGAAAGAACAGAAAACAATAGGAAGATAATCATATAGTGTTGGAGATAATGAAACCAACTGAAGCTTAGGCTGCTTAGATTTCTATTTAAATGTATTTTTTCCTCAAGGAGCAACGAATAATCTTTTCCCTAGACCGTATGTGAGGCAGACTGGTATCTACTTGTTTTCTCTCAAGATGACATCCTAAATACAAATTATCACTCTTTAACATAAATCCATCACTACAGTGTAGATCCAGCAGCCCTCTTAATGTCTTTACTGGAAAACCAGCTACAGGAGATGAGTCTCTGCATCCCTCCCCTAGAGTGCTACTCTCACTCCCTGAACTTCTAGGAGAGAGCAGCAGTGACAGCCCTCTCTTGGTATCATTCTTCATAAAAAGTTTGAACACAATAACATAAATAGTGATGACAGTTGTCTCCTGGCCATGTTTCTGAATCTTCCAGGAGAAAGAGCAAGCTATAGGATTTAGGGGCTATTTGCAATCTCAATGCTTCTTTGCATTTTTATTTCTGGAAACAGTTATGCACAATTGCTTAATATATTTAATGAAGAAGTAGCATGAAATATGGAGAAAAATACACTCAAAAGTTGCGAAATTCAGTTTTTCTCCTCTCATCTCCAGATATTTTATCTGTATCTCAATCCCAGCTGTAATAAGGTAAGAATTCTTATTCACCCAGGCAATAGTTACCAGTTATACTACAGTGAAGAGAGAAAGTAAAAAAGGGAAAAAGGAAAATTAAAAAAGGGAAAATAAAAGGGAAAAGGGGGGAAAAAAGGGAAAAATAAAATAGGGGAAAATAGGACAAAAAAGTGAAAGTAGATAGCTTGCATAAGTTTAAAGGTCATGTGAAATAATATCTTAAGAATTATTTCTTATTGTTAAGAAAAATCAATTGAATGTATATACACAAAACCAGTGTATTCACGTAGAAGATAATCCTTTATTTTTCCCAAAGTAAATATATATATCTAAAACTTTAGATCTCACTTCCATTTAATACAGTCTTAACCACAAAGCTGAGCAATTTCAGTGCTATGTATCATTTTCAGAATAGATAAATGTGAAGAAGTACAATATTTACTTCCCATGACAGATCAACCTATTGTTTCTTAGCCTTGATGTGCTTCCACACAGAAAACTAAATTTACCAAAAACTATTCTAAAACCAAATGCTTGCCCCTTTAACTCTCCATTTCTTTCCCCTAGCATGGGCCAGCTCCTACCCATATCTCCAGCACTTATTGTGAGCCAGAAGAGATGTGCAAAGCACCACTCAAATGGTTTGTCTCACACACAGGCAGTCTCTGCATGCATGGCTCTTTGGGGAATGGGATGCTCCTAGGGCACACAAGAAAGACAGAAGACTGGGATGCTCCTAGGGCATTTTTCCCCCCCAAAATTCTCTGCCACTTAGAATTACACACAGTCATCATGCAGATTTGCACTTTCTCAAAAACACAACCTACTTTAGGTTGAGGAAAAAGCACAACATTCAAGAAACTCACTTTTATTGGACCAAAATATTTTATAATTAATAGTGTGGATTTTTTTTTTCTCATCTGTCTTCTCGTTAGCAATATCCCTCTTGTTCATCAAATAGATGACTACATTAAATGAAAATTTCTCAAAAATGCTCAGTCTATCAGTTCTGCAGCACTGCTTTTTCTCTACAATTAAATTATACAGAAAAAGTGCTTTCCCGTTTAATTTCGGCTATAGTGACAACAAGGAAATATTAATTCTATATTCAAGGTGCAGCTATGAAATTAAACCTCTCCAATTCTTTCACTTGCCTTTCCAGGTGGAAGAAACACTTTGGAACCATTTTATAAATCAGTATTCCTCAAACAAATGGTTCCATAATGGCTTTAAAAGAAGAAAAGCGACAGTTCCACAGTCACTGTGCAGCTTTTCTTGGACACTGGAAAGTTTGAGTCAGCTCAATGACCCCATAAATACTGCAGATTCCTGAAAACAAGAGTTTTCTCAGAAATGTGTGATTGTTTTGCTAGCTATGAAATCTCTCCTCCCTGCTTACTGGATCACCATCTGGTTTGTCAAACAGACTAAAACAACCTGATAAAGAACAGAACACTTCTTGTCTTACCTCTGAGGCACCTGGCAGCTCAGACTAGCAATTTCTGATTAAGGCACAAGTCCCACAGCACTGTGTAACACACATTAAAATGCAAGATATAAAGAAATATGATCATTATCCAGTTAGTAGAAACAACTGAAGAACAGAAGTAATTGTTGACAAAAGAGCAAGAATTTTGTCCAACAATTAGGAATGGAAAGCAGACAAGCAGAAGAAGCAAATGAGGTTCTGAATATCAACGTACAAGATTTTTCCCTATAATACATGTTGAAAATCTGTTTCTGTACGTCTTTCTCATGCCATCAACCTCACTGATTACTGCCTCCTTTAATAACACTAATTCCTCAAGTTTTTTGTTTAACAAAGTAGGAAACATCAGAAAAAACCCATCACAATAAGCTAACACAGAAAGAGGGAAAATCATTGTAGGGAAACTACAGACAGATGAAAGGAACTAATAAACATATGGAACATACAGGACTAACAATGTATGTCTTGTTCCCTGACAAAACAAACAAAAGATTCTTTTGCAGGAGCTATGCTCATGCTACTGCTTAGTAGTTGGCTGGTCCTACCAGGATGAATCTTCAAGATCAAGAAAAGAGTTACAGAAAAAGGGATTAAAAATCAGAAGCAGGAAAAAGTGCATAAAGCTCTGGAAGTTCATTAGTATTTCTGGAATTCTGCTTCTACATCACAGACAGTCATCACATATTTGCTATTAACATAAATTTATTCAAATATGAAGAAGCTGCTATAGCAGTTCTCTATCCGCAGTTCTTTAAATAAGCTGTGATGATTAAAATCCCACACACAATGGAGAAAAAGTTACTGTGATTAAATTTGTTACAATACCCTCATACCCTGTGCTCACTTGCAGCATCCAAAGTGCATTAAGTTAAATTACATCCCTTGATTCTGTACTGGGTATTTTCTATAGACTTTTATAGACTGCTATCAGCCACATCGGACAAGTTTGCTAGTTTTTTACAAAGGTCGCTTTCTTGGTTGGACTTCGGACTGAGGTTGCCTACTTAGACTGCCTAGCAAGAGACTGGATCTTGAATATTACTGAATGTGATAAAACACTGAATACTTTGTATGCAGACATTCACTTGTGCTTGATGTGCTCTCCAATGGATAAAGTAGCTCAAGTATAAATTTTTTGCAGCCTGAAATAGTCTGAAATAGTGTCCTTCTGACCTTATTACATCAAAGTAACGTAAAGTTATTAAGCTAAATACCTCTAGATATCTGATAAGCCTATTGATATCTTCAAAGGACTTTTTTTTTCCTTAACCAGAGAGAATAAGCTTACAACAGGATGCAAATTCTGTGGAAAAAATCCAATAATAAAACACTTCTTTGCCAGAAGGAGCACTGAACTACTATTGAATGTTAAAAAAAACAGTAGCAAGCTGGAAACTGCCTCTGTGCCCTCTTCCAGTAAAAAAATTTCTGTTTTATTTCATGCCTTTATGACTATTCCAGGCTCTCAGATCATCAGTATTGATTAATCATCGACCAGTTGTCAGACTGTGACAGCATGAAAATTTAAGGTTTGTAAGTTTAGCAAATCTGAGATGATACAATTCCCATTTAGGTAACAGACTGATCCTTAAATACTGATCCTTGAACCAGGACATGGCAGTTCTAACAGTCTGGTCTAGTGTCTTCTGTCTCAGGTAGTAGTCAAAAGCGGGTGTTTGCATTATCACACACACTCTACCCAAGTGCATGGTGGAATCCCGTTTAACAGCTATCAACTGATTAATTCTTTTCTTCCCTTATTTTTCTCCAATTTTTTTTAACACCCTAGGTTTTGTTTGTAAACTGGCAGCTGCAGCAAGCAGTTTCACTCAACTCCCTTTACTAGGGAAGAACTATTTTGTTGTAGTTTCAAACCATTTTTTGATTATCACATTTGACAATGATGTTTGCCTGCTAGTGGAACAGTGATAAGAGTTCCCAGTTCATTTCCTCCTGCTGCCTGGGATTTATACCACACTCACACAGCTATTCCTTCTCTAGGCTGTAGATCCCAACCACCCACCACCCCTCAAAAGGAAGCTCCCCCAGACTATGATAATTTTTTCCATTTTCTCCACTTTCTTAACCATTACCATGTCTTTGGATCATTGCACAATTCTGGTGGTCAGCGGAATGAATCTCTCAGAAAACTGAAATATGACCCCTTGAAATGTATTTGACATCCTTTTCTTGATCAGCTACAAGGAAGTAGGCCTATACTTCATAAACCATGATCTCCAATAATAAACATCTCCCTTCCTGGAATCTTCCATGGTTCCGAGAATCATTGTATCAATCGTGCTGCAAAGGAACTAGGTGGTCATCTACACCAACATTCAGAAAGCTGTCAATTCAGTCACTGCTGAATTCCAATCAACTTGCTCAGGGCTTTGCAGGAACTGAAAACCTGGAGGACAGATCCAACAGCCTCGCTAGGCAGCCTCTTTCAATGTTTAATTATCCTCATAGTGAATAAGCATTTCTCTCTGAATTGCTTATCTTCATTTAAATACATTTTTTTCCTCTCATCTTCCGGCCACACACCCAAGTGAAGAGCCTAGTTCTGGTTTTGGACTGAGTCCTTGTCTCTTTTGGAAGGATGGCATGAGGTTCTCCCTGTCTGGAAGCATCTTCTCCAGGCTGAACAAGCTCCATTCCCTCAGCTTCTCCTCGCTGGACGTAACTTCAGCCTTCAGCCACTTTGGTGGCCTATCACTGAGTACATTCCCGTCAATTGATACCTTCTGGGTATTGGAAAAGGGGGAGGAGGGAAAGTGGTGTCCAAACCTATATACAAGATTCCAGGCGTGGCCTGATGAGGGCCTAGAAAAAGGAAAATTAAACACTTCTGTTGTTGTGCTGCCTAATAAGAGCCTAGGATGCTGTTAGCTTTCACTGCTGCCAAGGCACACTGGAAGATCCTCTTTTAGTCTACCAAACTTGAAACAAGTTTGCTCATGTCTTGTCCACCTCTGATGAGAAGTTTGACACAGTTCCTTGGAGAGGGTTTGCACTTTTTCTTACGTGTTTGCAGCACTGTCCTTGATGAGACTTTAAGTGCTACTGCAAAATCAATTGCTGTTGCAAAAAATGAATTAAAATTCCTCCTTATCTTTATGGCCTAACAGCATTCAAATACAGCAGGGAAATGTGACATCCTAAGTTCAGCTTCCATAACCATGTCTGAAGCAGTAGATAACAGCTGAACTCGATGATTAGGGACAGAGAGAGAGCAATCACAGGCATAAAACCCCTCACCTCACCACAGAGCTTCCCTCCTTGTTTTTCCTACAGTGACGGAGGAATAATTCCACTGTTCACAATACTGAAGAAAATGTGATCATAGAAATTTGATTCTGGCTCTGATGGGTATTTGATTGGGGAGATTATAGTTCTAAAATGTTTGGAATAGAGATTGTATGTGAGCATTGTCTATGATTAGAGAATACATTTGCCTGGCAGACAGTGAACAGAAGAAAATCTCAGTTAATAGAATAATAATTTAAACAGCAAAGATGCTTGTCTTAAATTTTGTCAAAAATGCAATTGCTTGCTGTATTCTGACATGTCAGAGGCTAGGTTCGCTTGCTTGAACTGTTCTTGACAGATTTTAATGTTAATTGGTCTGGGGAAGATGCCAGGCAACCTAAAACGGTTGCTGCAAAACAAATGTGAAGGAAATACAGCTCAGGGTGAGGAGTGTCACAATTCACTTATAACAACAGAGAACAAGCTCCGTTCTCTGCAGGGAATGACAAAGCCAGCTGAAGTAAAAGAAATAATTTTAAGTGGGAAGCTACAAGCAACTCTGCCACCGGATTTACTTCCTGTACATTAAGCAGCAATAAAACATTAATTTCACTAGAGTAAAAATGCTGACTATAAACTCCAGCAAGGTCTCAGCAGAAATACAAAGCTGTCGCAGTCAGCAGGATCTTTTCCTTACCCAAATTACCATTTATGGCCAGCCAAAAAATATACTCAAGAGGGCCAAACCAATGGAAACTGACTTGTGAAGGAATCCCCCAGAGAAAAAGCAACAATGGTTGTCTTATCCCACATCCTTAAAACACTCATCCCAACAGCTCATTTCCCACCCCATGTCTGCAAATATTAATCTAAACCAACCATACTGGAGATAATGAGCTTTCATGTTGGGATCTAGCAATGACATAGTACCTTGACACATTAAACAATAACTGCAGTATTTTTGACCAAGTCAGGGCCACCATTTCTGAAGGCAGAGACCTTCAGACACCACCAGCTCATGTTGGTTGTGAAGCCAGTGCTATTTCTGATTTCTCAGGTCATGCTCCACCAACAGGTCAGCACTTCCCATAACACGCCTGCTCACATGAGACCAGCATGTCTTATTCCTTATGAAAGGACTTAGTATCACAAAGTGAAATAGGAGGTGGGGGCTTTCTATCACTGAGTGTCCTGTTTGCCCAGTTCTCATTCATTTTCACTAGAACTGTGTGAGCAAGTCCATTGTAACAGACCCACAAACTGATGAAAAGTTACAAAACCATATTTGAGTAAAGCTGCACAGACAAGGAGTGAAGGAAAATTAGAGCCTTCATGTTGTGATTCTGAGTAACAGCAAAACTAAACCTCCTTCTCAAATGAGGAATCAATATACCAACATTATGAAGAGTCTGGCTAAAAGTGAAAGAGAGCCTTATTTGTGCTACATGCACCATGCAGGAAAAACTGGCCCAAGCAATTCAACCCTTCCGAAAGGAGCAATGAAAGGCAGACACAAGCAACTGCAAAATACCATCCTTCTCTTTAAGAACAGCAAATAAGCTACACTGTCTCCCTAACATTTATAAAATAAACCAGCTATTTATCCAAACACAAAGGCTCAAATGTTAACACAGCCCACTGTTTAGCAAACAGAGAGATTACAGAAAAGGAACAAGAATTCTTCAGAATTCAACAGCAGAGAATGAAAAGTGAAAAGCGTTATTTCTCAAATACAGTAACTTAGCATCCACAAATAAAGAAGTAAATTCCTCCATATACCTGAAAGATTTTAAAAAAATAAGTCTTTGTCTGATTCTTTCAATACAAATAGCTTCGTTTAATATATTGCTGAATTAATTCTCTGTATCTAATTCCTTCCTTTCTCTAAAAGCTAAAATTTGTCCTTGAAAAGTTACTGATTCTGTATTCTCTGGTTACTCCAATCTTTAAAATAGAGTAATTTTTAAATCGTGAGATTAACTTTAAAGACAGCTATTAATTTTGAAACAAAAATTAGCCATTAAAGTTTTACAAAAATGTTTTTTTAACAGAAAAACTCTGACATAATGCCAGTGTTTTTTTTAAAAAAGGTTTATTTAAGAAATTGTACTGCAGACTTTCTAAAGTCTGTTACAAGACACTCTTTAGTAATTATTCTTCATATAATACCAATTAAGCATTAACACTTAATGTTATAATGAAATTCTTCCCAAGTGTTGTAAGATCATCTTTATGACAGAAAAGTTTAAAATGTAGCTTACTACTTGAGGTTGCCATTAATGATCTACTATGAACACTATTATGAACTACTCTGAATTCATTAACACTGCTAATCCCCTCTGCCCCTCAACACAGTAGCACCTTCCTTCCAGCACCATATCCTAAGAAATGGCATCTTCCCATTTGGTGGGAACTACTCCAATGACCAAAACAAGAAAACACCTGCTCACTAAGCCAACATACTCTTAAAACAAAAAAATCCAAAAGTATCTCCATTCCACTATTTCCAGTTTCAGGCTGGTTTGCAAGAATTGCTTTGAAACATCAGGCAAACTTACCTGTGTGATGAACCTACTGAACATAGTGGTCATTTAGCTCTACATTTTCTTTAAAAGAGTATTTCAAAGTTCAGATCCAGTCATACTAAACCAATCAAATCATGTCCTCTAGTGCAGATGTAAACAGGATCCATTCTGCTCATGATTTGTCAGTGAAGTGACTGGAAAATAGACATTGGTCTATTTCTAAGTGGAAAATCACTGTCTCCATTGTAAGATACACAGCACCATCCTATAAAGAACATGAACAAAGGCTAATAATGACAAGGACCCTAAGATAAAAAAGGCTCCATTCATTTTAAAGAAATATTAATTGTAAAACCAAATATTTCAGCAGTTTAAGAATTACTACGGTAATAAAATTCACAGAAATCTAAGCTAGGAGAAATTCAAACCCACTACTTTACCTTAAGTGGTGACAAACACAATTTTATCAAAGTAAGATTTTGTACTGTCAATTCTATGCAGGATTTTAATTTTTGTGTGATTTATGCTTACTTATTTTCAAATAAATTAAACATTTTAACTCTTTCTATACTGTCCTCCCCTGAATTAGCAGCACAACAACTCTTCTTAGTATTCCACAATGTAAATATGAACTTAATGTTTCTATCCAAGATTCAGTCCAGACATGTTCTTCTGAGCCAGCTAGTCTGGTCTGCCAAGGCTGAGAAATTTCTGTCAGACTTGGTTTTCACTAAGGAAATGTTTATTGGAAATGCAGTTGGTCAGCTCATTCCTTACAACCGAGTTCAAGTTTGCCACATGGGGACAGGCATGCCCTACATGACAGTGGTATTACACATCCTTTTAAAAATTCTGCCCCTGAAGCAACACAATTACAATGCCAACTAAAATTAATAGCATGCATACTTACATCTCTTTACTCCATCCTAAATTTTGGCACTCTCCAGGAAGATTCCCTGCTGCTTAGCATACATGAAGCTCAAGGAGATGTTTGGCTTGTAAGACAACAGCTTTTAGAAAGTTCTTTGTATAAGGCAAATCAGTGCTTCACCCAGCATTGATTTTGGTTGTGGGGTTTGTTGTTTTAGGATGGCTGTGCTTTTGTTCATTGTTTTTTTGTTTTGGGAGTGGTATTGGGGGTTTTTTGTTTGTTTTTAAACTTCTAGTTATTCAAGTAAGACCTAACAGAGCTGTAACAACCACTTCTTCATCTCCATTAATTCTGACTGGCCCATGGATTTAAATCCTGTTACATGGGACATGACCATGTCTGCATAAATCTCTTGTGCCTTGATCTCCCAGATTCCCTGTTGTGGGTAGAGGCTCTGTAATTCATTAGCAAGGAACTCAAGAGAAGAGTAAGTTTCAAACTATGACCTCATAAGAAATATTACTGTGATAACACTACTGTATAGGGTAGATGTTTGATAGGATTCTGAAGTTTCCTCAGCATTGTAAACTTTTTAATTAAGCATGTTGATAAATCATACATTCAGCATCCCTGTTATTGGGACACTCTGCCCAGTTAAGAACCAGTTCAAAGCCTGATTGATGCCAGGCTCAATGGCTCTAATTAGTCTGCATGAAATAAGTCAGCAACACTGAATAATACGCAAGCAATACTGCTTCACTTAACATGTGTCACTCAGAAAACAGCCATGCCTTTCCATTCAAATGTATCACTCCATTTTTAAAAGTAAGAATTTTGTAGAGGTAAGACCTTGATAAACTACATTTCATCAACTTTTTCAAAACAGCCAAATGGTGGAATTAGAATAAAAGGATTCTTAGAATTAGAATTTGTTGTTTATTTTGAACACTAAAAGGAAAAGATAATGGCATTTTTTAAAAAATACCAACTGTGTTTCAACCAATTTGCCAACACTTGGACTGGTTTAAAATGAAATTACCTAAAATTTGCCAAATTTCCTTTGTCAGGAAAAAAGATGCTTTGCAAAAAGACTTCAGAAACTATTAAAGCCGGTGACATTAACAGCATTAAAAGAGCCCATATTTGCAACACAATGTGAAATAACAAATGGAAAAAACCTGATACCACATAGTAATGGAGACTACTGCAGCTTTACACCTCTGAAAACACATCAGATAGTCAGAGTTTCATAGCACTGCTTAACGAAAGAGGCAGCCTATAAGAAAGGTAAAACACTAGCAAAGAAAAAATGAGGAGTTTCACTGAAACTGAGGGAGCAATTCAACTCCCACTGCTACCTGGTACACCCAAATTCAGCTGTCAAGAACCCAGAGGCTGAATAAGAGCTTCAGATTCAGAAAACAGGATTAGCAGAGCAGTATCTGTACCCTACATGGCTACTGCCCAATCTTCAGCAGTAGTTCCCCAAAGCATACAAATAATATATGGAAGAATTACAATGAAGAGTAAGAGCTAAAGATTTCAATGTATATGCCCATAAACACTGAAGTGTCAAGTGTACATTTCAATACAAAACCCCACAAGTTATTTTAAGTAGTATTTGACATACAACTCTATCTATTAAATAAGCCAAAGGTGTTCTTGTCTAGCCAAACCAAGGGCAAAATCTACATTCCTGTTGGGGAAGAAATATCCTCCAATATCCAAAATTATGTTATGACTGTCAACATTTTTATACACCTAGGCTTAAATGTTACATCTCTAGAAAAAATGACAGTAGAGAAGATAAGAATATTTAGTTTAATTAGATTCATTGAATTCAAAACTTAACACGGTCAGACATATCAAGCAGAAAGCTGAAGTCTGGTTGCACAGGATGTTTTCCACAAGACTTGGACCTTGTCTTGCACATTATTGGTTAAGCATCACCACATAATAAGTCATCTTTTTTTGTCATCTTCAGGTTGTCCTCAGTACTGTTTAGTGCAGAGCTTACAGAACAGGTTCCCAATTCTGCACTGAATACATATAGCCCCACATTTTCCTTGGACCTTCTTTCACCAAAGCCATTCATATCCACCATACCTCGTCTCTCAGATAAAGTAATGTTATGCCATCTATACAGATGGGGAGTTTAAAGTTAGTCAAGCTTACTAGCATTAAATGAACCACAATTTAAAGACACAAAAAACTCATCTTTTCAGAGGGACCAAGCAGAACTGTGAAACTCTTGAGCCCATAGCTTTCTACACTAAGTTCTCTAATACACAGTACATTTCCAGAGAAAAAAAAAACCCACTTGTTTAAGCATCTATTTGGACACTTCCTTTATTCCTACATAAATTGTAAAGTTGGTTAACTACTGAAAATTATAAAGCTTTAATTTTGTTTCCAAAGTAAAAACTTAATTTTTTCTACACTTGTGAGAAAGTTAGCCATTGGCATTGCTACAATGTGGGGAAAAGATAACATTTCATTTGTTGCTGTCCATTAGAAAGCACAAATCAATACTGTTTCAATACCATAGGCATATTAAATGTTTTTTTCTATTGACAGGTGTATTTTATAATTATGTAATGGCTGTAGTTTGTAGTTATTTATGTACTTATTTCAGGGCTAGCTTGTAAATTTATAATTTCTGTTGTGTAATCATTTCAGGGGGAAAACTGGTCACAAAGCAACATAGGACTCTTATTAGTAATATGGTTGGCATTAGCTTGGATTTAATTATTAATTTATTAATAATACTTATATAACAAAGATCAAGTTTTTCACATATAAAAAATAAAAAGCTTAGCATCTTTATCCTGCTATAGAGGCTCCAAAGAAAATCAGAAAAAGCAGAATCAGACCGACAAATATAAAGCAAAAGCTTTATATTGGAAATGGATAGGAGCCCAATAAAAGAATAAGAAACACAAACAAACAAAAGTAAATTTAAAAAGATTCCTCAGAGGCCAACAAGCCATGACAGAGTCAAGGACTCACACAACCCACTTCAGAAGGAAAAAACAGAACAAGAAATTCTCATTTACTCATTCCTTAGACCATAGATGACTATGAAATACACAAGATCGTTTTATCATTTCTCTCCAGATTTAAGTTAAAAAAACCCATGTAGCTATTCAAATAATAAGAATGGTGTCCTGTAAATGCCACAAGCCATCCAAAGCCTTTTTCAAAACATACAAGAAAGACACAGTAAAACCTTCTCCTTTCTTCATTTAAAACAAAACCATGGACAACTTTTGTTACTACTTTGACCTGCTATGTACTGCATAAAGGTCCCCTGCAGGAAGACACACACCAGTAAGAGCCCCTTACCTCCTCACACTTCTCCCAGTACCACCCACACAAGCTGCACTCCAGGACTAAAGCACTGAAGCAGCAGAAAAACATCTTGGTGACCGAGATTTTTCTGTTTATGTTTTTTTGTTTTGGCTCACTCTAAGTGTTTTTCCAGTACTTAACTGCTTGCAGATGGGATACTTGCAGAGAATGTATGCAACACCCCACAGAGACCCAGTGAGACTCCCATAAGCTTAGTTATGTCAGGAGAAATGCACGCCATGGTTCACTGGTGAGCAGATGCTGAATGCTGCCTGGATGTAGGAAATGTTGCTGCACTATCACAGCATTACTGTAGTAAACCTTAGAGGAGAGGAAGGTGTTTCTGATGGAAAACAAAGCTGTTTTCACTCACATTCTCACTTTCATACCCAAATATTCACCAGCACCAAAACAAACAGGTCTGAGCAACTTGCCCAAGCAGCCAGTGTGAAGGATCAGTGGGTTGCTGGCTTCCATCCCCAGCCCCTGAAGGTGATTTGGGTGGCAAGGAGCTTCCACAGAGAGTCCTCCTGCTTTTTGCAACCTTCAGGCACTGTCAGTGATCAATTTTTCCACTGAGGGTCATCAGGGCTTAATCATTGTCCTTTGCCTCTTGACCTGGGTCAAGCTTCATTTAGACCAGTTCATTTCAACAGGCCCCTTCCTGCACTTTTTTCCTCCTGGTGCTTCCACATCAGTAAGTTCCTAACCAGATCACCTTTAAGGCTGCTACTGCAACCCTCTACAAATGCAACAAGGGTGATCCGACCCCACTGATTTATTCCAGCTCTTTCACAGTCCATGGCTACAGGAGAGGATAACTTCTGAAAAATAAAACCCATTCTGGGTGAGCCCACAACAAATAGCCTTGTACAGAATTTTCTTCTAATCCTTTGTACTTAGCAGACATACTAAAGTATAAGGGCATATTTTCTGTTTTAATCCGTCTAAGAGGAAACATTTTCTTGTACTTATGGTTTTAAAGGCCTGCTAATCTTTTTGCCCTCCAAATCTAATTTTTTACACAAGTTTATCACCAGTTACTTATGCCTCATATAAGTAAGTTAATCAGCCTTTTTTAGAAGAAGAGACAGGATTTAACAACATTTTAATGTCCATTATTTTGTTCCAGGATATCAGCTAGACACTAGAGTGGAGACTTAAACAATCTCATGCACTCAAAGCTGACTCCTACTGTATTCACTGCTTCTAGCCTACTTATTTTGCTTCTCATCTTGCATTAAAGGAGTGAAGGGACAAATGCAGGACAGCGCATCAGCGCATCATTACACTGGAGGAAGCAGCAGCTTTATACTGAAAGTTTTATCATCATCTGCAAATTCACAGTTCCTAACAATGTAGGTGTTCCGATTTCCCTGATTCTTTTCCAAGCATTTCTTGATATAATTCAGAAAAAGCCTTCCAGCTGAACTGATTCCATGTGCAGCTTAGCTGATGCATTTATTCATAGCTTTAGTGAAGCCCTAGGCACAGTGACAGTATGAATAATATAAAAGTAAAACTCAACACACTCAAAAAACACCATAGTTTATTAAGGAAAGTAAATAATTTGGGGGGATGGGGTTGTGGTCTTTTTTACCCATCTCTTATTTAAGAAGCATGCATAATCTTGATAGACAGGATAACCAAGCTCCCTCTTTTCCCATAGATATGTGCATTTTTGGCCACAAATCGGCTAAAATACGTTTGGCATGTTCTATTCAAACTCTCTCATAAAACTGCTAACACTTCTATTAGTTTAGATTTAGAGAAATAAATTACCCAAATTGTAGTTCTCAAGTTTACTCATTTTGCGTGACCTCAAATAATTTTGCTCATGATTCCTAATGGAGAGAGAAGGCCACAAAACCCCTGTCAAAACATAACTGGAAGTGACAGCCTGACAGCATTTGTGCTATAAACTTTGCTTTTAACACTACAATACAAGATGAGCAGTTACAAATATTCCTATCAAGCTTAAATATCTCCAATTTTTTTCAGCCAAATATCTCTTACACATAGTGTGACTTACCCTATACACTATAGATAAAAAGAATCCTGACCTAAAATACCTTCTCTAACTTCTCCTCTGCCTCATAAAGAACAGTTTACCTAGTATTTTCCAGCAAAGTTCAGGTCGTAGGGTCATCCCAGTAATATTGGTTCTGTGAGTTCAGCAGCAGGGTTTTTTGGGTGGCTGGGGAGAAGGGTTTTCTCATGTACTACTATTTAACAAGTATTCAAAAGAACATTAAAAAAGGAAAAAGCAGCTGTCCGTCAGTTATATCTCCTCACTTATATCTTTATAATAAAAATACAAATTGACAATTCTTCACTATAACCTAAAACCATATATGAAAAGTTCTGAACAGCTATAAAAAGTTTCTTTATTTTTAAAATGAATAAAGAGAAAGGAGAAAACATTTTGTACACAGGTCATAACAACTAATTTACAGGATTCCACATTTGCTTTATGCATTATGTTCATTGTAAAGTTACTTTTTACTCATGATTTTATAAATTTCAATTTACCACCTGGGCACAGCAGCTTTAATTAAGTACATGGCAAAAATGTGAAGTAAGTCTGATGACCCCCATATTACAGTGTTCCACAGGTTTATTTGCCCTGAGATCCCACAGTACAAATAAGTAATAAGACATACCTAGTCAGGATTCAGCATATAAGCAGTGCCCAAAATAGCTGGTGAAGCTGGCCACTGAAACATCCACTCCAAAAGATATCTTACCATTCTTGTGCTAGTTTTTAAACACCTAGACATTATATGACCACCTCAATATGCTGTATGATGTATAATGATGTAAAACGCAGCTTTTCTGAATTTTTAAAACATTTCCATAGTAAATAGCAATACTCACAATTAAACTGAAGCACCTGAGATCATTAGGCAGTATATGAACAGTCACACCTCTATTAACTCTCTCTTTAATTTGAACAATGAGAGATTACTTATGGATGCTAAGAATCAGCAGAAGCCATTCTTTACTTATTATAATAGGTACCATAAAAAGTAATGGACAGTTGCAAGAATCAAAAAAAAAGGGGGAGAAAGACAGAAAAAACATTGGAGAGTCTGGAAAGAATGCAGCACAGGAAAAAGCAAAAGGGAAACAACCAAATTACCCGTAAAAATGAAATTAAATACAGCACTTTATAGAAGATGAAAAGTTTTGTTCCTTACCTGAGCTCCCAATATCCAGTACAATCCAGCACTACCAGTAAATATGAAATACCAGCCATTTCTACCCTATACTGAAAATCTTCTGACAAGCAGTGTTTCTTCTGAGACTGTAAAAGACTTCCCCAAATCAGATGGGTCTGTGCACTTTTCTGCCACAAGAAGCGAAGCACAACAGTATGAGCTCTACCTGCCAGGAGAAAGCTGAATGAAGAAGTTACACAGTGTGGCTCTCTTACATCCATCACTTAAATTTTTGAACCAAACAAGTGTCTTTCCTCCTGGCAAAACTTGATGCTTTCTCAATGTTAAAGTTACCCAGCCTTTGCTGGGGACCTCCTAAGAGAGAGAGGTCTGGGGAGATGTATGTCAAAGCTCTGGTCACCTCAGAACAGCACCATCAACACACTCACATTCCTTCAACCCTAAGTGTTGCATCCTATGTGCACAAACAGTGAAGTAAATGCATCTGGGTCTACTGTAGGTTGCAGCATACTCACAGCAGGTGTGATTTACTTTGGGTGTGTCAGAACTGCAGGATTACACACAGAAATGGCTCCCACCACCCCACCAAGAACCTGGTGTTCCTCCAGATTACAAGATGCCTCCATCTTCTATTTGAGCACCGCTTGCAGAGGAACAGAACACACATGGGGAAAGACATTCACAGAGCCAGAGTAGTTCCAAAACCTGGCAGTAATCTAATTCACCAGATGGGTAACTCACAGATGAGACCACCAGCTCAGAGGAAAGCTCACTCCATCATATCCTGAAAAGAGCAGACCACTGGGACTTATCAGAAGACAAAAGGCATTCTGTTTGGTTAAAACACCCTGCTATTTTGTTTGCAATGAGATAAAAAAAAAAAGAATCCAATTTACACCAAGTATCTGCATCCTTCAACATGACACGAGAACAAATTTTTTAATATGAGGACCCTTTTCATACTCTGTGAAATACACTTCAGCCAAGATGCCCAGCAGAGCTGGAACTTCACAACAGCCCTTCCTTGTACAGCCTTAAAAATATTTAGGATTTGTATGATCCTTAGACTTTCTGCTAAACATACCAGAAGGGCATATTTCACACCTACAGCAGAAAACCAAGCTCCTCACATCAGCAAAAAAAGCACAGCAGAACACAGAAATGCAGAGCTGGACTTTGCTTGCTGACTCGAGCTAGGGCACCCAACTACATTGATGGTGCATGTAATAGGCTTGCTGCTTTGATGAATATTCACCCTTACAGCTCTTTGCTTCACTTTCTCAAAAAAGTTTCTAAAAATACCACAAGGAGTTATTTGCAGCACAATTCCTCTGCTTGACAAAAAATTACTTTCTAGAACACTCAAGTGTGATTTCATTTTTAGAGTCGATCTGGATCTCAGTGAACTGTCACGTTTAGAAGAGAAGCACAGAATAAAAGGATGCGTCAAAGGATTTTTTTGCACCTGTTAAAAATCACGATACATAAAACATAATTCCTCCTGCTATTGAAACAAAATATTTCATGTTACTTTTTCATTTTACAGAAACTTAAGAAACTCTACATTCTAATAGGCTGCCCATAAAAATTTCCATTTCTTCTCAGCATGTGTGATATATTAAATTATATTTTAGTAAGCTTAAGTATCTGGTAAAAATCACTGAAAGGTTGAAAATGAGTGAATTTATTTAAATATGCACTTGAAAATCTATATTGACATTTGAGCATAAGTTTACTGAGTGCATACCAAAACTGCTTGGCTCTGTCACCTAGACACCTGAGAAATCACACACTTCTAAATAACAGCAAGCAGATGGACTAATTTTTCCAAAAATTAGCTGCAGTAGCTTATTAAAACTCTGTAGCAATGTACAACTTCATGTTCTTCCTCAAACTTCAAGATAAATGTGACATTAAATGAAAGGACACATTTTAATTTAACATTTGGGAACTAATTTTCACTAATTTTAACTCACTTCTGAACAGTGTCTGAACTGGATGCAAATGACAAATAGTTGCTCCTGCATCACAGATACAGTCATCTGAAACTGAAATAATACACTCCATTTCTTCATAAAGTGGAAGCAGCTGCAATGACAACTGATTTTTGGCAACTTCAGTACCTATCCAATTCTAGCTACCAGAAGCGGCCTCAATCACATATTAAAACTAATTAAAAACCATAATAATCTACACCATAGCAAACCAAAATGCCAGCTTCATCAGTGTGAGCAAATATCTAACCCTTACACTGCATTTCCACACAACTATGAAAACATTTTGTGGAAGAAGGTAAACAGATGTTTTCATACATCTCAGATCTGCACATGTATTTTTCACCCCATCTTTTTTATTTCATTGCAAAGGCAGGTAATCCGGGCTCTAGATGTTAGACTACAGCATTAAAATAAAAGAGAACCAATTACTGCAGGAGCAACACAGCTCAGCAGATCTCACAGTACTGAAAATAATTTTTTTTTTATATGTTTATATGTTTATGCAGTGCTGCAGAATGGGAAATGTATGCATCTTCCACAGCTCCATGCTAATTAGGAGAATTTTCTTTTACCATGAGAGGACAGCATGCTGTGATCGAGCTCCCAATGTGGGGGAAGGAAGAGCTAGAATGAAATGCTGTAAGAGCAGCATTATCAGTACAACACAGGCCACAGTGGGAAAAACAACCCTATTCATGCAACTTGTTTATTCTCCATAGTGGAGATATTTAAGAACAGGATTGAATAGATCCTGACTCATGAGAGATACAGACCTAAAGATCTTCTTCAGATGGTCCTATTTAAGTATCTGAAGGTGATGATTCTTTATCAATCAGCGGTGATGATTCTTTATCAATCAGCACAGAGTATTTCAAAAGCACATTAAAAATGAGGAAGCCTCTGAACAGTGAAATAGCCATTAACAGCAGCAAAAATTCTGCCAAGACTTTTTCTGTTGTACACTTCCTCCCACTGTGTAGGGAAATAGGCTAGAAGAAAAAGCCATGGGGGATCAGGACATGGATGCAATGCGTCTTGAAACCTCAAACAAGCAAGGAAAGCCAGAAGAGGATGACCTCTTCTAAACCAGAAGCTGCAGTTCTGGTGATCCCATAGAGAAGAGGCCACTGAGCTCTCATCATATTGCCTGAGGCCACAAAGCAACAATTGAAGTTTCTTCAAGGAGAGACAAAAGAGGCTGCACCTTTCCTCAGTAGCAGACTTGAGAAGGGCAGCAATCAATTTTGCTTGCCCATGGACCAAAGCCAGCATGCATATCCTCAGTACTTAGACAAACAATATCCACAGGAATGATTTACTTAAACAAACATGGCTGATTTGCCAGCCCAGATTTTAGGTTTTTGGTTTTGTTGGTGGTGGTTTTTGACTCAAGTCCTACCCAGTCCTACTCAGCTTTGGGACTGTGGTGAGCACCACCAGCATTAGCAGTCATTCCCCTAGTAGGAATCAGACAAAACACACACACACTGATCATACTACACAGCACAAAGAAGTTCCTAAATTTGAATTTCACTTTGCTAATTATCAAAGGGTAGAGCCTCCCAAAACAAACCATGCAGCCTGACAGCATTCCTATGATAAATTTTCCATAAATAAACACATAAATAAAAATAATAACAACCAAAAAATCCTCCTACATCACATAATAGTAAACCTAAGCCTCCTAATGCAAAGTGCTGTAATGCTGTCCCAAGCCAGCAGACAGAAAACAGAATTAATCTCCACTGTTACACACGGGCTTGTTAAGTGGCAGCAGAGTGGAAACAAAAATCCCGTGTTATTATCACTCAGCACTGCCACTGAGAGCCCAGCAGGGACACACGACACCTCACATGAACCACGCTTATTTCACAGGGCTGCTGCTGGCAAGACCCCGTGAAGAGGCAGATGAAAACAAGTGGTATTCATGTGCAGGTATTCCTGAGCTTAAGAGATGCACGGAACATCACGCAGAGGATAAAGGGCTAGCAAAAGAAATTTGCACCTCTCTTTTCCTCTGACAGGACAAGTGCGTGGAAGAGACAGTTCTAGTGACTCTCTGTTGGGAAACTGTCTGGAAGAAAACAGACATGTGAGCAATCCAGACTATTTAGCTTTAGCTAGAGTAATCTAAGGGCCTTAAGGCCTAGTTGCAAGGTTACTAAAAGCTGAGCTACGGGAAAAAGATAAGGGAGCTGGCAGCAGAGAAGAAGAATAACAGGATAATGATGTAGCCAGCAGAAGTTCTGTGAGAACAGGATTTGTGGCCAAGATATAGCCACCTGCAAGATATCATTATATAAACAAGGGCTCTATATAAAGCGAGTGTGAATTGTTAATAGACAACTTCACTTTAACCATATTGGTGACTACGTGTTGTCCTTGAGCCTCCGCTGATTTTCTACAACTCTCCATCCAGGTCTTGCCCAAACTGGGACAAGGTTTCCAGGCTGACTCACATCCACTGCAGAACTGGACTTGAAAACACAAAAAAGCCCTCTCACTGACAGCAGGGAAAGACGAGAGCTAAGGACTTTCCCTACACTTCCATGGATCAATACCTATATCCCCTAAAAGCCAAAACAGGAGCAGCATAAAATGGAGCAAAGCCCTTTTACAGGAAATACCCTCACAGTATCCATACAGAAGGGACTCCCTACAACAGTGACCTAGACAGATATTAAACTAGCAGGTGTTTAGCAAACATCTGGGAGACAGACAAAGCACTATTAATCTCAAAGAAAAATAACACAGCATGGTAATGTGACATCTGGCCATGCACAGTAAAAACACTGTAATACATTTTTTCTTCTCTAATTCTGAAGCAAGCAATTAATCTTTTAATTATCCACATGAAAAACAGGTTCAAAAGATGACAGTGAATGCATCTGAAACATCTGGGAGACACTGTATTTTATGCTTAGTAAAAGAGGATGCTAGTGCTTGTGGACCTGATTCTGTCCATGTTTATCAAGTTTCCTCCTTGAAGACAATGGCTGGGCACATTTGTATAAGCAGGATTCTAAAAGTGAAAATAAATTTCTAGCAATGTGATTTCATATCATATTGGAATATGGCTTTGTTCTTTTCTTATTTGCCTGAGCACTTCTATATTCCTGAGCACTTTTTGAGAGTTATTTGTCTGTTCTTAATCTATTCAAAGAAGAGATAGTATTAACAGGTCATTAAAAAAACATAAATCATGTGATACAATGACTCTTTCAACTGTGCACAGCATGTGACTATGTGGAATTAGGCAACTCTGGGCACCAAGAACATAAGCATTAATTATTCTGAAGACAGAAGCAGTCTTTCTGAAACTAAGCTACAAAAGAAACAAACAAAAAACAAAAAAACCCCAACCAAACAAAAAAACCCAAACAAAACATAACCAAAACCAAACAAGCCCCCCACAAAAAACCACCCCAAAACCCCCACCCTAATAAAGCTAATATGCTTTCCTGACCTCGTCTGAACTCTAGTAATAGGCAAATGTTATATTAATGGGGTTTTTTTCATAACTAACAATTGCATAATTTAAACAACCCTGAACAAAATTAAAATTACCTTATAGGGTGTAATGTGATTTTTCTGAATTTCCAACTATATTTCTTAATGCTGACAAGATACTGTTTCACATTTTGCATACATCAATGTATTTCATCACTTTAAAAAAAACAGGGGGGGGGCAAGAGTGGGGGTGTTATTTATTCTTCGAAGATGCATAGTTTATTTGTATGAAACTGTAAGACATACTATTTCCCTCTGAAGTAAAGCCAGTCTTACAGGACTAGCAGTTTATCACTAAACCCACCAACTCCCCTGTTAAAGCCAGAGTGAATTTTAACAGATTTACCATAAGGAAGGCTGCAGAAATCCACTGTCAGCAAACTGGACTGAATCTTGTCCTGATTACTTTAGTTTGTGGGCGTTTCAAGACCCCTTACATAATTCTATTTATTTCACCTGACACTGCAATTGCTCTTCCAAGCATGATTTGTATAAGTCAAGAAAACATCTTCAGTTCCCCCTTCTGAAAGCCTTATCTTCAACACGGCAGCTTTCCCTCCCAGAGTGACAGTTCAAGACCCAGGTTGTTGTGCAAAATTGGTCCTTGCACCTTTCAGAAGACACTACTCGTCCAGACCACACTTCCCAACAACAGAATTAAAGGTCATATCTCTCCTGGCAAAGCCTGAACAGTCCCAAGGGAATCTAAACATTAAAATTACTTCACAATTTATCCACTGTTAAAGAGTTTTGTTGCTTTATTCCAGAGAATAGTGCAAGAGGCATGAGAGCCCATCAGAAAACAGTGAAAATTACTTCTCACTTGGAGACTTCACTTCTCCTTTGGGCAAGCAGGAGATCACGATCATAATTTCTTCCAAATTATCTGAAACAAATATTTGAGTGCATATATTACCACCAAAACAAAACTGAAAACCCCACAGATGGGGTCCACTGTAGGAGACCCATCAGCTCTATAATACAAATTGTGTTATTACAGGACTATTTTAGCATTCCCTGGAGAAAAGGATTCTACTAAAAAAGAACCTGAGCAGCCAAAATGCAACTGAAGGCAAAGCTTTATCTTTCCAGGAGAGAATATATATGCTGCAGCACTGCTTACAACATGGAAGAAGTAATCCAGAGTAAAAATTGACTGAGAACTTTATTGTTGTGATAGAGCCCAATGTCCTTTTTAAATCTGCAGAAGCAGTAGTGCCTTTAAGCCAGGCTTCTAATTAGCCACACATAATTGAAATATGCAGCTGTTAAAACATCAAGTATAAAAATAAGCACAAGAATAATTTTCTACTTGCACGTGCATTTCTCTCTCAATTAGTTATGAGATGCTCCATTTCTGAACTCCTAGTTCACTAAAGAGCTGTCACCACTGTAACCGAGGGAAAAATTATTATCTGATCCATTTCAATTTACAAGTGTAAATAATTAAGACCCACAGAAAACTTACAGTTGTGGCCATTAGAGTTGTACAAGAATTACCTTGTTCTAAACTACATATCATGTAAAGAATAACTTCTGCATCACTTAAAGGTGGCTGTAGCGGGAGGAGCCCTTCTTGCTCCTAGGGTTGATCCTGAGGCCTCGGGGTTTAGCCCATTCCTGGACGATGTCCTAGGGCTGTTCCTGGGGCTCCGGGATCTACCCCTTCTTGCCTGCTCCTGGGGCTCCTCGAGCTGTGGGCTTCTCCATCCTCACTGAAGAGTGAGAGCTCTCCCCACGGGTGTCAGCTGCTCTCTTATTGGCCCCCTGCTCCTGCACATGCTCAGGAGGGAGGCCAGACACAGGTGAACCCACACCCACTCATCAATAACTCAGGGCACCTGGTCCTGTCTCACTACAGGTGGCTATGTTACATTGGTCATTAATCTTCAGAGAAAACAATCACCAACTGCCATCATATCCTGGAAGAAACTAAGATTTAAAAGACTAATTTGAGTTGCCTTGGAATGAGCTGGACACAGGCATTCAAAGAGCCCAAGTGTTTACCTTATTTAGGAACCAATAAATTGCAACACTAGAAGTTAGGAGCTCATGTTTGACAAGCTTCCCATTATTTCTAATGGGTACTATAATTTGCCAAGAAACATTTCTAACTACTGAAATGTTACTAAATTCCCACAAATGTTTCCCTTGACTAATTATTAAAGTAAATCACAAGAAGTTACCTTGTCAATGGAAACATTTGTGGGAAATTTAGTAAAATTAAAATGTTTCCATCTTAAGTATGGTAATACACTACAAACACTGTATATACAAATATGCTTTTAATAGTATAAACATCTTAGTGTCATATAACTAAATAATTATATAATTTAAAATTAAATGCTAAAAATAGAAATTAAATTGCTATAAACTAAGTTGATTGCAACAGTCAAAATTCATCAACTACAATAGCAGTGTCAAAATTCTTAAAAAGTAAGCAAAAAACTCATTAAAACCTCAGAAGCCCATCAACTATTTCCCATGATCACACCATACAGTGTTTATAATTTCAGGACCTCCTTCACTATCTTACAGATTTAGGTTGTTCTTCCTCATACACCAGTAAATGGCATCATGATGTAATTATCTAATGGTAGGACCAGGCATTAAGCCCCCCCCTCCCTGCCAATAAATAATACAAGTAACAAAGCTCATTCTTGAAAAACAAAATCACAGCTGGATATTAGCACTGGGAAATGGATTGGAAACTATATACAAAATATTACCTATTAATCAGCACTACCAAAAGTAGAATACCATGATACAAGGATTTCACACTACACTGATGATACAGCAGAAAATCATTATAAGGAGAGAGATATCATTTTCTATCACTAATAAATCTACCTCTGTGTATCAAAATTTACCCATTTACCCTAAATACGATTATCAATTCTCAAGAAATAAAAAGCCAGTGATACTGCATTAGATACATCAAGTTCACAAAAACTTTAAAATCCATAAATGAAAGTTTAGCTTGTAGGTGTTTAAGTTGTTAAAAAGCAAAAGCTACTCTCCAGTGTGTAAAAGCTAATTTTTTTTAAAAGGTACCTGTAGTTTTTACTTGAATCATAGGAAGTCATCTTTATTTTTTAAGATTTGGAGAAGAACATACTAGAAATATCAATCCTTTTTCATTTGTTTGTTTCTCTCTTTAAAACACAGACTCTCTCCTGCTCTTCAGAACATAGTTAGGACATTTATTATAGTTATAAAGCCTGAACTGCTTATAGAGTCAGCTTTAGTAAATAGTTCTGAACTTATCCTGTCAGGAAAGCAAAGTAATCCTTAATGCTAAGGTGCAGAGGTATTTGCATCAGTATCTAAAGCGATCGGCATAATTTTAGAGCTACTTCACTGAAGAAACTGAATTACTTTAGAAAGTCATCACACATTTACTGAAAAAAAAATCAAAAAAAATTTGACACCAAACTCTGCCTTACTATGCTCCTAAGCCTTAGAGGAAAACTTGTCTTAGAGACAAAACTCCAGCTTTACCATATTTTGTTACCAGTTACACTTCTTTAGTTTAGTTCTTCCTAGAAAAACCTCTTAATATATTCATTATGCAATATGTAAGTTAGCCAAAAGTTGGAACAGACATTTATGACCATTAGTATTCCAAGTCATATTTCAAAATAAATTGAAGAACAAACAGACCAAAACAGGGCATCATCAAACACATACTTCCAGTACCTTTTACTCTATTTAAACAAAACCCTCCCTTACACACTTAAGTGAAAAGAACTAAAAACCTGGAAGCAAGCAGAAATAGCTATCAAGTGTTATGGCTAGCCTTCTGGGGCTAGTTTTCAGGAATATTTAGAAAGCAATATGGAATTCAGACAATTCATCAGTTTCAGACAGAGAAAGAATCAACTTATTAGGGCTGCACATGAGATTTTGTTCATGAGTTTAAATCTGGTAACATTCTTATATTCCAGCATCATTAAATGAAAAAAAAAATTAAACCAGGGTTTAAGTACCTGTAAGTTATTATTCCCTTGGAATCATGCCAAAAGCAGCAATAATGTAACTAAATCCATCAGTAAGGTAACCAGTGGTATTACCAATGGTAATATAAGTAGAAGTCCATGAATTTCAACTATTTATTTAAAAAGAAGGGCAGAATATACAAGTGCACTAAACACAAGTGAGCAACAGAGAACAATTTAAATACAAAATTAAAAAGCCCTCCAACAGAAATCACTTCCCTGTGAGGTACAAGCAGCCTGCAATCAATTTACCTCCTTCGGCTGGTAGAATAAGATAGTTTAAGATCCTTCATGTGCTGCAAGTGTGTTTTCTAGATTATGCTTCACTTGAGTAAGACCCTTCCCCATGTACCTGAAGTGTCTCAGCTGATTGCAATGAAGAAGAATGATCTTTAAACTTTTGTTTTGTTTTGCTTTTAATCCAATGCATACCAGGTGATTTTGTAGGGAGAGAAAATCCCTCCTCTTTTCTTAATCCTCACGTTTTGATCTCTTTCCTAGAAAAGACATCAGATTTTCTCTGCACTCACATGACTAGCTTCATAAATAAAACTAACTTAACTTTTTGGTAAAACCAGTTGATTCTATCAGCTGTATCCATTGGCCTTGACATACAAACAAGTGCATCTCTTACTGGGACAACCTCTTCTCTTTAGCTAGCTGCCCCTCACCATGTTTCCCCAGTATATTCTATTCTGAATTAGCATCTCCACCTAAGAATACATGCTGACTTTTCAAAGCCACCTTTTTTCCAGGCACTTAAATTTGAAATGTCCTTAAAATCTTCTTGAGGCAGATTATTTAATTAATTTATATATAGTACAATTTCTGTAGACCAATTATTGAACCACTATAAATGCTGATAATACATAGAAATTGTCAAATTGATTAGCAGATAATACAACCTGGGGCAAATCCTGCTGGTTTTGCTCATGTAAATGGTCCCAATTATGTCAACAGAACTTTGGATGTATACGTGAAGAGGATTTGACTGTGCTGACAAGTATACAAAGTTTTCCCATACCCTGAGGCAGGAGGGAAATGGTCCCAGGTCACACACAACACCCCCAAAACAATCACAGCTTATAGCAGCGGCTGCAAAACCCTTGAGAACCTTCTTCCTCAATTTTAAATGTGTTAATGGCTCCAACATTTATATACTACTTTACTTCTGAAGACACAAATCATTGCTGTCTAAAGACACTTTAGGTCTGCTGAGGTTGCACACAAAGCTGCAGTTGAGAAGAATTCCTAGTAGTGTTTGGAACTAAAATTCATAAACATATACAGCTAGTTTTGGTACACCTACACAAAGAGTAACACCAAACAAAGCAAATTTCTGGTCTCTGTACCCTATTGCTTCTGATAGCATCCTCTTCACCACTAGCTGCATTAAATGGGCAGTGACACTGCTTGATGTATAGTCCAGCTGGCACGATTTTGTCATGTTGTACTTGTTAAACTGCTATTAAAGTGTTTCTTTTAAAAATCTGGTCTGGTTGCTCTTGAAATGTAAATAAGGAATAACTACTTAGTGAACTGGGTCCTGGAGCTTCTACCTGATACCTTTCTCCACTATTAAACACCTTCCCCCTACTTTTTGATTTGTTTTATTTTATTTTTCTTTTAAATGCAGTTTGTGGCTCAAGCTAGCTGTGACTTTCACAAACTTGGCTAAAATGAAGGGCATAATGTTTGGCAAGACTAAAAAGTTTCCAAGGAATGGGAAAAATCTGTAATTTGTAGACATTTAGCCCCTGCTGTTATAGGAAGCCTTTGTCAAGGAAACAATATATGCCTTAGTGTATGCTCTGTATAATATTAGAAATATCTCGTATTCTTCCAGTTTTGGAGAAATCATGAATAAAGATCAAGTATGTTTTAGAAAAAAAAGTAAATCCAAATCCAGTCTTGTTGATCATACAGAGACTATCAGAGCAGAAAGACATCAAAATCAAATTAAAGGACCAGACATTTTTAAGGCATCTGAATTACTGAGAGAAGAGCTTTCTAGAACTGAACTTCGACCTGCACTTCTGACATTAGTTCTAAAGGACCTAACAGCTTATTTAATCAAAATCAGCTTTTTGGCACCCTCTAGAGGTTTTGCTCCCACTGAGAAACAACTCAGAAGTTAATTATAGTTATAAAATTTGGAGAGCTTACAATCCAAAAATCAAGCCTGTAATCAGTGCAGACCTGTACATAAAGGTTTACTCAAGAATGCTAAAGCCATACATTACATAATCAATTCTGGTTTCATTCTGTGTGATCAGATTGCTCCTCTCCTTCAATTAGCCAGGACTACTGGGGCTATAGGAACATGAACTACAAAAAAACCACTTCTTGATACTCCTCTATTCAAACACAAGAGACTCTTCGACCACTGCACTCTGAAGCTTTAGAAAATGTTTCACTTAGTTTACAAGAACACAAATCAAACCCAGACAGCTAGCAAAATAATAGATCAACAGCTATACAACATTATAAAACAATATTTCAAACCTTAATCTCACTTTTTTTAAAGTTAAATTTACATTTCATTAATGTTAATACAACAAATGAAGGGAAAGGAACTTCTTATTACAAAACTGCCTTCTGAATTTTTGATCATGTTGGTGTTAGGATACAATGTCCTACATCATATGAGAAAGTACATCCTCAGATCTCAGTAGATAATGCTTTCCAGGTTGAACACAAATGTACACAAACATTAAGCATTAATTTTCTGCTATCATCACCCTGTAAATCAGAAAATCCAGGGTGTTTTAAGCAGTTGTGCAGATTTAAGCAACTTCCTCAAAACAAAGCTTTTAGAAAACAATAGCTTGGTTTAGATGCTTCATTGTGAAAGAAAAAAATCATTCTGAAATCTGGATATTAAAGAGATCACTATACATGGTGATAGTGTGGTATCACTATCATCAGTGATATCACAGAAACACAAATTCCAACTGTGAAGCATTTATTTTTAGGACAGTTTGAAACTGCAAGCCATTAATTTATACCTTCCCAACTCAGAGATTGCTGGTCTTTTGCAAACATCTCTCCTTAGTTTTGTTGAGAAAGCAAATAAAGGGGTCAGGAGTCCAAAGTATCCCAGCAGAAAAAAGGTAGCACACTACATATACTTCTCTAGCTCCAGTATCAGAGTAATGTGAGAAGTACACATCACTTTATTCAATGTAGACTGCCATATCAGTGATTGGGGAAATGAAATGAAGACCAATTGCTAACAAAATCATACAGTATTTGCTTCAGAGAAAACTGTAATGAGACTCTTGAAATATCTTGATGATGGCTCCTCAGGGAATCAGGTCTAGTTACTGTAGATTTTGAATTTCAAGACACTTACTCTTGAATGTAGAAGAGTGGGACTGCAGAAAGCTGAATAGTGTTGCACAGACACCCTTACTGCAGGATTACAGCCCTAGTAGCAACCATACAAATCTCTGCCCTGAAGCATCCTGTTATGCCCAAGTTTTCATACAGCATCAGAACAGTCATTTGCAATCTTCCTACCAAGAAATTTCTGCACGATGGACAAGGCACGGCAACCAATGCAACTGATGTTCTTTAGGATCATAAGCACATTCAATGTTCAATCTGAAGACCACACAGTCCAATTTGCAGAGAAACAAGCTGTCTACTGTGTTAAAAGTAGTTAAAAAATAACACATCAGGCCCATATCCAAGACTTCCGTGGTCCCAAGCTACGTCTATGCAAAACCTTTTTTGTCATTCAACATTAAGTAACAGTTAAACTACTATTACAGACCAATACCTGAAGTTCTTTGAAACAACACAGATTCCAAAGCAGAAGTAAAAGAGGAGTTGTGAATTATCTGGAAATACAGGAGAACTGCGCACAGTTCTCCAGATGTGGCCTCATCAGTGCTGTGTAAAAGGGAAGAGTCCTTTCCATTCACTTCATGGTGGTGCTTTTCCTCAAGCAGCCCAGAAGCTGTCAGATCTTTGCCATGAGAGCACACTGCAGTTCATGTCCAACTTGCCTACCAGGAACCTCAGTTCTTTTTCGGCAAAGCTGCTTTCCAGCCAGTTGGCCCCAACATGTACTGATGTAACTGGTTATTCCAGCCCAGATGCAGAACTTGGCATTTTGCCTTCATGGAACTTCACAAGGTTCCTGTCAGCAATTTTCTCCAATCTGTTAACATCTCTCTGAATGGCAGCAAAATCCTCTGGTGTGCCAGCCACTCCTCTAAATGTAGCATCTGCAAACTTGCTGAGCATCACTCTGTCCCCTCACCCAGGTAACAAATGAAGATATTAAACAATACAGGACACATGCCCCTGAGGTGCATTGTTAGTGCCCTGGCCTACAGCTGGACTTCATGCTACTGACCACAACTCTTAAAGCCAAGCAGTTCAACCAGTTTTCAGTCCATGCCACTGTTCATTTATTCAATCCGTACTTCAAGAGCTTGTCTACAAGGGTGTTAAAAACAGACTGTCAAAAATCTCCCATAACGTCACAATAATGACAGTCTGCTGCTCTCTCTTCATCCACCACATTGTAGAAGGCTATCCAGCTGGTAAAGCATGTCTTCTCCTTCTGAAATCGTTGCTGACTACTCCCAGTCACCTTCCTGTCCTTCTTATGTTTGGAAATTATTGCCAGGAGGATTTGCACCATCATCTTCCTAGGGACTGAGGTGAGGCTGAATGACCTGTAGTTCCCCAGAGCATCCTTCTTGGAGGCGGGAATGACATTCACTTTCCTTCAGTCCTCAGGATCTTCCCCTGATTGCCATGACCTTTCAAAGATAATCATTAGAGACTTTAAATTTCCTACAACTGTTACAAATGTAGAGTTTTTTAATGTAGATGATGGGCAGATGTCATGATAAAGTAGATCACCACAAACTCCTCCACTCTTTGGTGAGCAAATAGCACTGGTGCCTACAAAGCTAACTCTGAAGCCCAAGTCAGCTGTTCACTAGTTCATCAAATGCATTCTTGCACCTGTAACATTCCACACCAAAATGAAAGGAAAAGCCCTACTGGAAACATCCTGAGACAGCCTGATAGTCACAGACCACTAAGAGATGCCACAGAATTTCCTGTTACCACTGTCATGAGGAGTGAGCCTAGGTTCTCTATCACACTAAAAGCCTGTGCCCTCACTCAACAAAAAAGCAGGATCCCAAAAAAGCCAGCTAGCAGCTGAAAACACAGGTAATGAGGCCTAGGGCAAAGTTCATGAGAGTAAGAGAATTGAGTGATGGCAGGGAAGAGTGCCCAACTATGGAAGAGTCTATTGGAAAAATAAAAATTAAAGGAAAAAATGGCAAAAAAGTAGATTTCAAAGTCTATCCATCCTTTGAGCACATACACACACACACACACCAAAAATTCTCTCCCATGGATAAAAAATCCAAAGCAGAACCAAAACACCATATTTAAATAAAGATTTATTAGAAAAGCATTTGAAAAATACAGATACCTAGATGTTATGATGAGATATTAAGCCCTTCAAAGATCAGGAATCCTTGCTTCTTTATTACAGTCCTGGTATTTTACTGGAGGCATGCGAAATACTTTATGAATAAGAAAACTTAAAAACATCGGAAAAGGAGAGAAATAATTGCTTCATTTGCCAGAAGACGTATTTCCATCAACATAGTCATATCTTTTAGATGTCTATAAAACGTTCTGGAGAGTAATAACATTCACTGACAAGCATATGGTAGCATCAGGTAAACCAACTTCTTATTTCCAGAACTATACTGTTCTACCGGTCATGAGGGACACGTCTGGAATATATAAGTTAGATAAACAAATTTGCGTTCTGATTTCTTCCTTCTCTTTCCCACTCCCCCTCAATTTTTCCCCCACCTGGAATTCAAATATTGATCAAATCTGCAAAAAATCTCAAAACTTATGAATTCTAAAGTACAGAAATTATAAGTTACCTGTTATTTTCCATAAAATTAAAAAAAAAAAATTAAAACACCCAACTGCATCACAACAAACACAGGCTTGTGGAATTACTGAAGAGTCAAGGGAAAGAAGGTTGAATAAAGAGAAAAATATTTTTACTGAGGTACATTTTGTAAAGCACAGATCTCCCATTGAATCAGTTGGATTTCTCTTACCAAATTAAACAAGAGTACAATTGGGTTTTGCCTGGGGAAAATATAAAATTACATTGCTTTTGAGGTTGATTCACAAGTTAGGTAACAGTGATGCAGAAGAGGGATTTTAATGTTTGACATTGGTGCAGCTAATTCTATACCTGCTTATAGTATGCAAATATAACATATGCATGCATGAATTTCTTAAAAATGTTCAGACTGCATTTTGCTTATTGTATCTGTGCAAGCCATCCTGCTCGAACTGGTCTACTCTGCACATAGAACACTCCTGAAAATGTATTTCTGAAAGTATTTACTAGAAATCATCAACCACTTACGATAAAAGATTGAACTAGCATCCTTCCTACTCATTGACAGTACAGCAATTGTGCCTTCCAACCTGCCTCACTCTCCCCACCTTCCTCCCTCAGCCTCTTTTGTTTTGCTGTTAACAGTATCTCAAATCTCTTTCTCTGCTTTGGACACTAGATACAAAGAGAACAGAACACAAAACAAAACAAAAATCCAACGCAAAATGCAAAAGCAATTTATACTGCAGAGTCTTTGGCTCCTTGGCAAAAATCATTGCTCCAAGTCTGTTCTGTCAATAGATCACATCAATCTGTCATTGGGGACCTGAAATATTATCATCACCACTGATCAAAAGCCAAGGAGCTCCTCGAGGGATATTTTTAGAGGGGAGACCATGCTGAGTGTCTCATATGGAACGATCCATCAGCAATGTCAGCCTGAGGACTCTGGTGGGCAGAGCAACATTGCAGAGGAAAACCCTGCCCTTCATCCCCAGCCCCACTCCTCCCCCCCATCAGCCAGTCCTAGTTTGAGCAAACATATTTTAGATCACACACAAAAAGGAAAATCAGGGTGTCTGAAATGATGCTGCCCAGCACACTTTCCAATGAAACATCACCAGCATGTTCAGGAGATTTAGAGAGATGTCAGATCTAAAAAATCCATGATGTCCCAAGACAGTGGTTGTGGCAACTGGATTACAGTTGGACTCAAGGGTCTTGTAGGTCTTCTCAAATATAATGATATGATTCTATAAGTAGGTCAAATTTATGTGGCACTTAGCTGGCATTGTCAATTACAACATATTCCTCAAATATTAATGTTATGCTTGCTATAAAAATAAATACATCATTGAATTACTTTGGAAATCAAACTGAAGTCCTTTTATTTAACCTAGCAGTTAAGTTTTAGCCATTCTAAGAAAAATTGAAGGCATAAAAAATGATCAAAGTCTGTAATTTTGGTTTTAGCACTCAATAACAGCCACCTAGTTCACATGAAACAGAAGAATGGCTGACAGGCTTTGATAGACTGCATCAAAAGAAGTGTGACCAGCAGGTGAAGAGAAGCATTTCCCACCCTCTACCCCCCTCTCATGAGACCCCACCTGGAGTTTTGTGGCTAGTTCTGGAGTCTCCAATGTAACAAGGACACGGAACTACTGGAGCAAGTCCAGAGGAGGGCCACAAAGATGATCAGAGGGATGGAGCACCTCTGCTATGAAGACAGGTTAAGAATTGGAGTTCAGCCAGGAGGAAAGAAGGCTCTGGAGAGACTTTAGAGTGGCCTTCCTGTTCCTGAAGGGGGGGCTACAGAAAAGCTGAGAGGGGACTTCTCACAAAGACATGTAGTGATAGGACATGGGGTAATGACTTTAAAATGGAAGAGAAATGATTTAGGTTAGCTATTAGGTTGCCCAGGAAGGTTGGTGATGCCTCATCCCTGGACATGTTCAAGGCCAGGCTTTGAGCAACCTGGTTTAGTGGGAAGTGTCTGAAATGCACTGTCTAGTAGATGTATTTGCCCATGCAGGGAAGCTGGAACTAGATAATCTTTAAGGTCCCTTCCAACCCAAACCAATCTTCTTTGATTCTAAGTATTTTTACCCACTACCAAAAATTCCCATTTCCTCAGACTGAGGGAAAAAAAAAAAAAAAAAAGAGAGACATCAAGAACTACACATGCACAGTATCCTTAGAGTTAGAGATAGAAAAGAAATACAAAACTGATTAGTCTTGGCTTTTTGTAGGTAAAAAGTATTTACAGAGAGGGAACACTTAAGATAACTGATCAAAATTCAACATCGAAACAGCAAATAGGAGATGTCATCCACATATAGTAATTTCTGCACAGACTTACACTAGATAAGGGGACATAGAATATAAGGAAATGTTTTTCTTTCTGAAATGAGGAGTATTATCCATCCTTTGAGTGCTCATTATGACAGTCAGCATTGAGAATTAAGTGTACAGGATCCCAATGGAAACACTCAGAGGCTAATGAACTTCACTAATTTGAAAGGAAATACATGCTTTGAAATTTGTTTTCATTGAAAAACAACTGTAATGACACATACTAAAAAGACCTATTTACCTGAGAGTATTAAAAAATTGGTTAAGTGCATTAGGCTTCTGAGATATATTATGGCTTCTGTTCAATGCTACCACTTATATGAAAAAGATTTTTTGTTATCATGACTGTTTCTAATGCCAATTCTTAACACATGTGATTATAAATTTATTCTTTGATTGAACATGCATGTTTCTAATTAAGCTCAACTTGCCCAGCCTTCTTTGAAGAGATTTAAGTCAGGAGTCCACCAAGACCCTCGAGGCTTTGTGCAATACTTGTTCTTGGTAAAGACAATAGAAGCCAGAAGTGAAAAATAAGTGCAGTAAGTTGCCAAGCTTGTCGGAAATACTTCCAACAAAAAATACATACTTGCAATCTACAAAATCTTTAAGAGACCTTTTTAGTTACAGAGAAGAAAAAGGGGAAATGGTATTGGGTATCTCATATGCATTCAACTATAGGATACTGTATGTCATTAGTAGAATAAAAGCATGTGTAGTGGTCAATCCTTAATGAGGTCTGTGCCATATTACAAATGCTATTTTTCCCCAGAGTGAACCAAACTATTCTAAAACTATGTAGATATAACTTAGAGGCATTCTTTAATTCAGTGGGTGATCCCAAAGTAGGACTTTCAACCCTGTTATTCAAAATCCTTCTGTTTAGCATAAATGGTATGGATGTGGCTTAACAATAGAAATAAAGAAATTAAACAGAAGCATCTTCTGTGGGTTTTTATTTCAATGACAATTTTGAGAATGCATTTGGCCTTCTATACTGTTACTTATGTAGAAGTGATACTACTCCATTTCTCTGTTTTCCTCAGTACCACAGAATAACACACACGAACTGCTGTGGGAATCCATATATAAAGTCAAATTATTCCTGTAACTAAAGCTTCAAAAGCATCTGCAACAAAAATAGCACGAAGTATGTGGTTCACCAATTACTGTCAACTTCCTTCGTTAAAGTAAAAACTTTTTAAAAAAATGTCCAAAGCTTTTTTGTTCTATTTACTGCATTTCTAAGCACACTAGGTCAGACAGGGTTAGGCACTGAACTGAAGGTTCAGGTCACTACCATGTGGTAGTCAAGGATACCACGTACTTCATCAGAAATACTCAGAAAGTTTAACAAAATTATTAGCCATATTTGACAATTTGTAGAGATGCTCACAGACTGATCTAGATCTTGATTTTTAAGAATTCAGTAGATTATCTGCTCTATATTTAGCATCTCTGCCATTTATGGGCCCAATTCCCATTTTCCACAGACTTCAGCTTTCAGATCACCCAGAATCTCACTTCCAGAGGTACCAGCCCATTCAGAAATGAGGAAAAAAACCCAACAAGGTTTGCCCAAGATGGCTTTCCATGTCTAACCTTAAGCCACTTCCACTGTTGAAAACCTTTAAACTGCTGTTTCCTTTGATAATCTTACTCTGACCTAGCCTTCTGCCTTCTCTGCCTGTCATTGAACTTGAATTGAACATTCATTTTTCATGCCAAAAAAATGGCTTTTGCCTTCCTACATGCAAAACAGGTAAAGCAACAGTCAGTCTCTTGGCAAGAACAATTCTTTTTAAACAACTAAATTTGACTGGGACAACAACAACCTGCTTTTAAAGAAACCTGATAACTATCCAAGTACAACATTAGAAGAAAACAAATGCCAGGACCTGATGCATATAATTGTGTATATAATTTTCAGAGAACTGCACTCCTTTGCACAAGATAGACTCTTCACGCAGATAAATCTAAAAAATTGAAAATATAAAAATGTATCATAATAATTTGTAGACCAGCTTGCATACCAAAAGCACACATGTGCATGCATGAGTTTCTGTATTTTGGTGGAAAACTATAATCACAAACTGTAATGTTTACATGTTACGGATTCAACACCCAATGCAGATTTTCATGCTTTCCATATACCCAATTCAAAAATTGCAGAATTACTCATATAGGAAACAGGAACTAAAAAAAGAGCACACTGCTTGAAAATTCCTTTCTGGAGACTTGAGTTACCCATGAGACCTCTGTCATCCATCCTTCCAAACTGCTTGCTGGTTGTAATGGAAGGCCTATGGCTTTTACAAGATGCAGATTACTAATTTTAATAGTGGTACTGAAAGGTAGGTACAGCAATTTTCCACCATCACACTGAAACTTATTAGGAATTATTTTCCCAAACATCTTAATAATTTAGAATAATGTGATATAAATTAATATGAGCTAAGTCTCATTACAATGAGACTTTTAACAATTTAAAAGTCGTTTAACAATTAAGAACCCGTTAGAATCCCTATTTATGCTACCTGTCTGACTCATTGGCTCCCTTCACAAATTCACTATTCACAGGGATACTATGATGTTACTTAATTCAACAGTAACTGGCAGTCTTACTACAGATGTACCCTTAGCTGAAAAAAGAGTATGTTTATGATACACTAAGCAGACAAATTTAAGTTTTACTGTCCATTTTATAAAAGGAGAGTAAAAATTTTCTTGACCAAGAGGAAACTGCTGTGCCATGAAGACTTAGGGGAGACAAAGAAATCAATTGCAAACTTGGAAAGAAAAAAAAAGAGATAGGAGAGGAAAAGGCAGAAGTCACAGGGGCGAGGTTGGGGGTAATATGCAAAATCTTTCCCTAGAGAACCATTTATGAAAATCCTCTTAGGCCTCAGGTGTTGTTTATCTTGGATGTTACCATTCAAAGTGGACTCTGCATATTTCGTGGCTTCTCAAGGTAAATGGAAACAAGCGGAAAATAATGGTTTGTTACAGGGTAGAACTGTTATGACTAATGCAATAAACCATAATAAAATATAACATCAAACACCGTGATTTTATATGTGTATTTTAAAAAGTTACCAATCTTTTGGTAGGTATCACTAGTATGAAGTTTAAAAGTTTCATTAGAAGCCTGTGTTTTTTTCCAGAAACTTCAGTAAATAAGTGGTGGCCAAATGGTTTATGAGTCTTGAAGTTAATGCTTATTACTATAATTGAATTTTGTAAAGTAGAAGAGGCAGATTAAGAGCCAGTAGGATGCACTAGAAGTTATGCCAAGAGTGATTTAAACCAATATTAAATCCTTGCTTTCATAGATAGGGAGATGCTTCTCCATTGATTAGCTTTACACTAAACTGGCAAATAATATATGGAAAAAAATAAATTATCTATTAACACAGCTGTCAGTTTACATATAAACAGACAGCATATTTCCTTTCAAATGTTATTGAACTTAAATTCTGTCCAGCATACTGTCAGAGAATCTGGTCAGGCTGTCTGCTTTTACAACCCATCCATGACACTAAGTCAGTGCATCCCAAGAACACAGAAGAACTGGTTTCAGTGGGTCATGCTACACCCAGACTTCTCTCCAAGTCTACCTAACTACAGAAGAGACATTTGCCAAAGAGCTGTGTGGTTCTGCAGTGCACTAGTAGAGGACTGGACACCTGTCCTACAGTGGAGACTTCATACTGAGACAAGAGAAATAACTTCTCCCATTATGCACCCACAAAACCAAAAAAGTCAGAAAAATTATTGTTTTGCAGGTGTAATGACTTTTGCCAGGAAAAAAAAAAATCAATCTCTTATTTAAAAGGAAATGTGTTTTAGCCCTTTTGAGAGTCATTCTGACATTGAAAAAAAAAAGCATTACATTTAAAAGAGCTGCATTGAGATTTGTTTACTTATATGTTATTAATAATTAGACTACTGAATTTAATATTGTGCAGTAAAAGAAGTATCCAAAACTGATGCTGTAATAAGATCTTACAGAGACCTTCAAAGGGCAGAAACAATCCATTTTTGTCAAACCTCAGCTGTAACTTGAAATATCAAACTCTTTCTGACTTACAAGTACAATCAATAAGAATCAAAACCACAGGTCCTTATTTAAGAGTTCTGTAACAATGTATTTTCCTTATCTTGCTGATAATCCTGAAAAAAAATTGCTTCTAGGAATTGTTAAAATGCATGTTTGAAACCCTAACAAAGATATGCTGGAATTTCCACAAGTGATAGGCTCAAAAAATAGCATCACACTGAACCATGAAATACAAAATGCATCTGAAATTTAGTGCAAAATTTAACACTTATGAGTTCTGCTGATTCTGTTATCTGCTCCATTTGCATGCCAATCTACAGCCCCACCTAAAAATGTGTTTCTTAAAACCCTTAAAATAAGCTGCTCCAGCAGTTCCTTTGTAGCCTATGATTTTACACATCTTGAGAAACAAATGCTTAACACTGAACCACAGCCATTCAATTGATACCATCCATCAGCAAAGGTAAATTATGCAAATCAGAATTATGCAAACACCTTTTTTTTTTTAGTTGCTACAATTTCTATATTGTGCATCTGTCTGTCAGAGTTTATTATCGGAGAATTAAGTTATTTTAGTAGCATTATTCAAGAAAACACAGCACAAGTCACAAATCTGTGTCACTGATGAGCTACTTATTGTTTTTAACATCAGTTAAGGCACCTGACAAACAGAACTCAAGTATCGTAACTCGAGTTCCCTCCCAAAAGCATCTTTCTTGCAATCCTCAAAAAGTCATGCAACTGGCATTCAGAAATAAGTACTCTGCTTTCTACTAGCAGTTTTAAAGGGTATTTCCTTTAGTATGTATACACAGCACAGCCCTCTACTCTCCTTTTCCAAGCCTCTCTTATATAACAGACTGCAAAAACCATCTCTGAACAATGTGTTCAAGATGTGATCTCCTGTTTCGGTACTACAGCATTCAATAGTCACATTAAACACTGTACTGAGCCATTAATCAACTTTTTACTAATAAGGATCATCTAGGGCAAGCTCTCTGCTGCTTTGCAGGATGCAAACTGGCACTCAAAGCACCCAAAAGGTAAAGGCACTCACAGTCCGAAAAGAGACAGCTTCAACAACCTGGCTCAGAATTTCTTACTAGAGTATTTGATCATTGAAGCAGGCATGAGATTTGCTTATGTCACACTCTTTCTAGGTTTGGGTTTGGGTTCCCCCCAGACAACCAGGGTAAAGGTAGAGGCTCACAAAAACCCTAGTGCCATCTGAGCATCAGAGGCCCACAAACTGAATACATAGCATCTTTCTCTGAAGACCTGCACCCAACTTCCTCATGCCGTACCCTTTACGCACTGACCAACTAACTCGGCTGTTTGAAAAATACCAGCCCAGACTACATGAATTAGATAATCAGTTCATTTTTTTAAGACAGGATGAATATGTCCCTAGATTTGGGATGATAAATCTTTTTTCCCCTCTTTTGATTTCGAAAAAGCCCACCAGATGCTTACATAAACTCCATATAATTCTGGGTAGTTCTCTTGCTCCCTCGAGGTATGCAAGTGTTGACGTACCCCATGCTCAGGCCGACTCACTGTGTACACTTTACATGCAGACTGCCTACACAGCCCATGGGAAAAAAAACAACAACTGTAATATTAAGTTTTTACTTTATCTTGTTACTGCCAATGAACAGGCATACATGTTTTAAGAGGGAATGAATATCACTCAGTACAGTCGATAAAGTTAACAGATGGGTGTCTAATAAAGGGCCTATTTATTTCTAGATATTTTCTGCATGTTTGGGATATTTTTCTGTACTGCACAGGGTTAATCATGACATGCTGTATCAGAACAAAGCATACCCTAACACTTAAACTATGAGAAACAAAATGCCTCAGTCCAAGATGCTGTATTCCAATCGTTCATGTATTCGTGCTTCCAGTTCCTCCAGGGGGAAATTTAGCATGGTTTCTAAAATGATCTCTCTTTAGGTTGTTTTATTGTTATTATTATTATTTTCCTCCAAGATCCCTGGCCAGATGAATTCGTGTATTACAAGCAGTGCCAGTGCTGCTGCACCTCCTCTGTGGTGACTCGACTCAGATGAAGCTACCGCTTTGACCGATCGATGCAAGCACATTATACACCAGAATAAGAGTAAGGTAAGGGTAAAGGAAAGAAAAGCATCTTTCCTTTCAGCCATTAAATATAGATCAACGAAACATCACATTGCACATCGAGGCTCCCCTCCCCACCCACCTCCCCCCCTCCGCCTGCTCCTGGAGCGCAGGATTTCGCAGACGGTGGCTTCAAAGAAAGAAGCTCTTCCCCCCCCCCAGCTCTCCCAGCCACTGTACAGAGAGGGAGGCAGGCAGGCAGACAGACAGACAGACCGACCCAGGGGCAGGAGCCGCCGCTCGGACCCGCCCCAGGGCTCCGGCCACCAAGCCGGCAGCTCCCTCACGGGCTCCGCGCAGGGCCGGGCGCTGCCCCCGCCCGCGGGTCCCCGGGCCCCTTCTTCTTCTTCCTCCCCCTCCTCGGCCCATGACTTCACTGCCTTAACGAGTACATTCGTGCAGGGCGTCGGGAGACACGCTGCCGCGGATGCCCTACATAAGCAGCGACTAACGTAGAAAGAAAGGGAGGAAAGAGATGGAGGGGAGCGGGGGGAGGAGGCGCGGGAGGAAGAAACAAGGGAAAAATAACGCACTTTGTTACCTTTCCGCTGAAGGCACAAACACAGCTCCCAGCAGCCCAAACCCAGCCCGACTGCCTCGCCGAGGGGAGCAGTGCCGGAGCCCGCACCAAGAAGGAATATCACGCAACCGGGAAGGGTGTGTGTGTCGGAAGGGGAACCTGGCACCATTACGGTGCCTGTCGTACTCACCGATCGGCGCCGATTCAGCTTGCTTTCTCCCAAACATATACCAAAAACCCAAGAGCAAATCCTCAGTCCGCTAGGCAAGAACGAAGGGGGAAGAGGGGAGGGAAGGGGGGGGGCGAGCGACGGCCCCGGGCTTCACCGCAAGGTCCTGACCTTGCCCAGCTGCAGCATCTTCGGCTTGCCCCCCCCCGGGCGTGCGTGTGTGCCCGTACGCGCCCGTGTGAACCCGCGTCCGTGCGAGCGCGCTGATCCGGGTCCGTAGGGCTTCGCCGCAGGACAGCTGCCCGCCGCCGGCTGCCGGGGCGAGGCGGGATCGGCATCCACCGCCCCGCCGCTCGGGCGAGGTGCGGGGCCGCAGCTGCGGCGGCTGGGGCAGGCTGCGCGGCGCCGCCGTAGCGCTGCGCGCCTGGCGGGCGCACTGGCCGCGGGATGTGGCCGAAGAAGACACGGCCACGGCCGCCGCCGCAGCATCTGCCGCCGCCGCGCTGCCTGCCTGCCTGCCTCCCGCCCTGCCTCCCTGCTTCCCCGCCTGCCTCCGCCCCTCCCTCCCCCGTCCCCTCCCCAGCAGGAGCGCGCCCGCCGCGGCCCAGCAGCCGGCGCTGGGGGGGTGTTTAGTGGGGGAGAGAAGGGGAGCGGGCAGCCCCTTACCCGCTGAGGCGCCGTCACTGACTGCTGCGGGCGGGGCTGAGGCAGGGCCGGGACGGGTTCCCGGGCCTCGCTCCGAGCGGAGCAGCCGCCTCGCCGCAGAGGGGCGCGTCCCCGTGTCCCCCTGCCCCGCTATGGCTGGGGGGCTCTGGGTTACATGGGGAAGACAGAGGCAGGGCGGCGGGCCGAAGGCGCAGGTGTGGGGCGCGCCCTGGGGCTGGGGTAGAAGGGCCGGCGGGGAGCATCCCCTCGGCAGTGACAGGGGGTCCCTCTGCCTGACGCCGGTGACTGAAACTTGAGGTCTGCCAGCCAAAGCCGTGAAAGCAGCAGGGAAGCGAGAGCTTAACTCCCCTGCTCGCTCCTCCCTCGGTTCTCTACTCCCATCCTTGGGAGCCCTAGGTGGATAATCTACCATGTTTCCAGAAGTCTTCTTGTGAGCAAAGAGTGTCAGGAATATGGAAGTCGTGTTTACTCCTATGCACGCTTAACCCTTCACTGAGAAACTTGTGTAGCATGCAATGATAGCACTCACCTGAAAGTTGCCATTCCATGGGTCCTTTTAAACTTGCTGCACGGAGTTTTGGCTGTCTGAGGAAAATTACCGATTGTTGTTGTTTCCTGGGGCAATTGGTGCTCATTCACGCTCGCACCGACCTGAGTATCAGCGTGGCGACCAGGACAGCTCTCTACTCGGCTGAGACAGCAGGGCAACGCCTACAGCGGGTTATTTGCTCTGCCCGAACCCTCAGCCCCGACACCTGCTCCGCGGGCACCGCTCCCGCCTCTCCCTCGGCCGTCAGAAGCGGCGGCCGGCGGATCCCCCGGGCAGCCCCGGCTCTGGGGAGGGCATCCTCACCCCCGCCCTTCCACTACCGAATCGCCGAGTAGTTGGTTGAGTAAATAAATCATCGCAAGAGCTTTATTAACAGCTGCGGACTTGGGAGGCTGTATCTGCAGGCCGGTTTAGCCGTCTCCACCGCGATAAGCATAGCGGCCCCCGCCGCCGGGTTGCACAGCGACTCGCTGCTGCCACCTCTCGCTTGGCGTTTTCGCAGCTTTCCCAAACCCTCCTGTAAGAAGTAACTTAAGATAGAGTGAAGAAATTCCTACTTGACCTCGCCAAGTGCTGATTGAGGTGGTTACCCATCATTTCGTTTCACGAGAAAGCCAGAGACTGCGTGTTTCATTCATTGCATTGCTCTTGCTGTGTCTGGCTCCAGAGGGACTTGCTTTGTGCCTGCAGTCTCTCCTTTATTTTCCATCATAACTTGTCTTCATTTTACCTTTGCTGTTTTCCTGGAGAAAGATTAAATGCAGAATTTTGTGTGTGCTGCCTTGAGGCCACCACTCTTATCGTCTATGTCTAACTCCACAATAATCATGCTTGTTTTTATCTACTCAAAGATGCATCCCAGGAACAAGAAAATTTGTATTCAAAGGACCATACTTCAGCAATTCAAGAGCATGCAACAGTTAATAGTTAAATAAATTTGCATTAATTAAGAATTTGTCCATCTGAATCTTTTCCTCATCTAATGAAAGAACAAAATTGATTCCCCTATCATTGTCCAAACTTGCAACAGCAGTATCGGGCCTGTGTGGTTGTCTGAGGCTGGAAAAATAAGCAGCTGGAAGTATAAGAAAATGAAAAAAAATATGGTAACTTGAATGGATTGAAATCCATTAATAGAATTTTCAGCTAATTTGTCTCTTAAATGACTGTATTACCAAGAACAGTAACAATAAAAAATTGTTTAAATTTAGGTTCATGGTTTGTATGTTACTATAGCTGGTTAACAGTGATTCTTTTCCAGTCCTGTTAGCTAGAAATAAAACTTTAACTTTGTGGAAAGTTTCACCTTCAGGTATAGGTTGAAGTTAGCAGTGGAGGAACATGGGGAAAACTCCATAGGTCAACGTTATACGAGGCATGTAAAACATGGCATGCCTAGACACAAGTGCTGGTTGAATCTTCACATTCTGTCTCAACATACACCATATTTAATCTTAATTTAATCCATTTTGCAACAGTCTGGGGGCTTGTTTTATGAGTTTTTGCCAGAAGGGAAAACATTTCTTGGTTGGTTTAACTGTCTTAATTTAAAACTATATTTAAAATTAAGTGTATACTTCATAGGATGTTTGTTGCAATCCTCTGTCATGCTCAAGGTCCAGTACACTCTTTTGTCACAGTGAAGTACAAAGGAACTTTCCATACTAAGAATGTACTTCAAGTAAAACTAGATCTGTGAAAACATGGGGGTTTTTCCCCCCTTTTTTCAGTTTATTAACTGAAATATCAGCTAAGCATAATTTTTCAGGTTTAGAACAATAGCTTGAAGAAGCTATTGCACTGACTATTTTACCACTTTCTACTAATTACTTAAAGGTGAAGATATTAAAACAAGCTGAAAATATCCATTGAAATATATTTTAGATAAGAAAGATCACATCTTCTGAGACACACAGTATGATGTCTTAATGAAACCAAAGTGGGAATGAATTTAAATAACTGATTTAAATTTCTTCTCTCATTTGACTACGATGTTATCGTCAAAAATTCAACTAAACATTGACCTATCAAGATATTGTTTGTGTTCTTAATTTTTCCTAAATTGATACGCAGTACTATATACAACATTGCTTACTTAAGAGCAAAGTGTGTGGAAATCCTGGTATTAAGATGGCTTTCTATGCATTCAAGATAAAATGACAGCAGAACATTTGCAAAATTCTATTTGCATAAACTCATGTCCTGATCTCAGGGACATCTTTTTTTAGCAATAGTTTATTCAAGGAATAAAAGGTATTTTCTGTTTTGAGACACAGCTGGTTTTGACTCAGTCTGGTTATGAGTAAATTACTGTTGAAGTGCTAAGCTTGACTGGAAATAGGAAGATACAATTGAATTTGTAGCACCTGAAGATTCTGTAAATGAATCTATTCTTGCATTGGGAGAGATGGAATGTTTGTACTGAAGATGACTCTCAGTTCCCTAGGACATGACTGGGATTTATCCTATTCCAGACTTCAATCATAGATGACTATATAGGCAGTCATTAATAAAATGTATCTCAGACAGCTAGGTTAAAATCTTTTTTGGACCTGCTCAACTTTAAAAAATGATTTAAAAAATTATTATTTAGCTAATTGCTGCCATTAATTTCTTGATCAATTTGGCATTTTCAGCATGTAAGATTTTCATATAAAATTAAACAAAAAAGGTAAAAATTCAATTTAATTCAATTATCTGTCTCAGTCACAGATGATCAACACTCTTATTCAAGGTATAGTAATGGGACTGCTTTATTTAATACTAAAACTTTATCTAAGTCTTCCTGATTAATGAGCCAGTTGGTTTTACTCAACTCCAAGGAAAAACATAATGAACATACTAAGACTGTGGGAGACAATGTGGCTGATCATTCCTATCAATTAATCACATCTAATTTAAAGAGGGTTTGGTGCTTTTATATGTGAGGGGGTTTTGTGGTGTTTGGTTTGTTTTTTTTTTAGCTTCTTAGTATGCTGTCTTTTGGAAGATAGAAGGCCAGAAGATGAAACAAAATTTAGTGCAATGTAAAACTTGTTCTTTTCATTACCCAGTAAGAGAATGTTTGCTGTTATAAATTCATATCCTATACATGCTCAGGGTACAGAAAGAGCTGAATGTTCTGGAACCATTTCTAAACCCTAATCCCATGAGAGAAAATAATCTCAATCTGTCTTCATGTGACCCAGTTTTATGAGCAATACAATGTCAACTCATCTGCAAAGTACAATCTAGTTTTAATAGTTCAAAACACGTTTATCCCTATTAACCTCAATAGAAAAGCCAAGCCAGTCTCAGAATATATCCCTTCATTCACAGAGAGATGCAAAAGTGTTTAGGATTAAGGTATAACAACTACAAAACTGTGCTGTACCTTTTGCATTCTTTTTTCTTTACCCAAATACTTGTGTATTGATAAGTCCATCCCAGTGGTAAAGACCATCTTGCAAAAGGCCAAGTAGAAAGCATAACACAGGTTCAGAAAAATATGCTGTTTGAATAAGTGAAATCTTGTTATACTGATTATCCTTTTATTTAACCAAATTTTGTGTGAGTTTTACTGCATACTTTGCCACAGTGTAAAAAACTGTCAAAGTTCAAAGAATCAGTAGATTGAGCTTCTAGTTAGACCTCATATTATGTAAGACTGAGATATTTCCTACAATACAAGTGAAACAAATGACTTGTCATGTCTTGCAATTATGGAGGACTGGCTCATTTTCTAATCTATCCTCTATTATATTTAGTCAGTAGCAGGAAAGATGAAACTAGATTTACTCAACTGCTAACTCCATGAGCATCACACTCCAAAAGTCACACGTTTCTCCTTTTTCCAAGCAGCATTTCTTTAAGTTCCTAAAGATTGTTGATCTGTTTCCCCAGTGCTCAGAAGCCTAGAGTCTTACCTGACATCTGTTCAGATATTTTTGTTAGTTTGATTGTTACATTTGATAGTTACACTAAAAAACATTGTGAAACCCAAAACCACTGAAGCTCCATGGGCATACAACAAGCATGCAAGAATTTTCTGCTTCTCAAAGCTTTTGCATGGTCTTCTTGTGTGGCATGTATGTTAATGTTTTAGTGTACAGAAGGACACTTTGTAATATTCCTTGCATCTATTGTTGGAGTTTCTTGAGTTTACTTCTGGTGCATTGAAAGTGAGCACCCCACCAGTGGCACCAAGGCTGAAGTCACAGACAAGTTCTGCCTAGAGAGCACTGTTGGCAGCATAGACCCAAGGTCCTCCAGCATTCCCTGTAAACACTGAAGCCCAGCAACTACTCTGAACTTTATCTGTCATAGATGTAAGGTTTGTATAGAGTCCTGAAACCTGAACAGATGTCACTGTACCAGTGATGCAGATCACAGAATCATAGAATGGTTTGGGTTGGAAGGGACCCTAAAGATCATCTAGCTCCAGCCTCCTCTCCCTGGACAAATACATCTCCCACTAGACAGTGCATTTCAGACAAGTGGGAGACAAACCAAAACTACTTCATTCTCTCTCTTTCCTAAGATGAGTTCTTTCATACTGGATAGTTGGGAAGCAGATGCCTGATTGTTTATTGCTTTGACCTGATATTTCTCTGTTAGGCCCCAGAATTAGTCTCAAAAAAACTGTAGTATAATCAGATCATCTGGTTCATGCATGTTAACCAGTCTTACCATTTTTTCCACAATTCCTCCTGCATTATTATATATTTCTAGTCCTAAACATTATTGTTACTCTAGACATATGTGTGTGTTATAATCCTGTAGAATTTTCAGCCATAATGCCACTTCCAGTAACGAACTTGTTTTGAAAAAATACTTTTCAGAGATGAAGAAGCATCAATTGCTGCAGTTTAAATGGCCACGTACCTACAAGTAGAATGGATGAGTGTGCAACAGATACATACAATGCAGAGTCTTCCATATGAAAATTTTCAATATCATGATTTTCTACTCGGGAAATTAGATTTTCACAATGATTTGTCCAGGTTGGTGCCTCTGTCAAAGACTGTATGATTGTTTTCAGCACTGCTTTCAAATGCCTCTAGAAAATATGTGGTGCTCAGGGTGTCTCTTCCCTCACCTTCTGTTCTGCTCCTGCTCTTTTGGTTTCAGCATCACAGCTGTTCAAGGAAAACTTGTGGTTTTTATGCTTTTTTCAGCAGGAAAAAGTAACTGCTTATTTTCATCTAAGCCTGTTATTTAAATCTCTGTCTTACTGCACCCCTGACCTCCCTGTGTTATTTTTAACCCAGTGAAAACCAGAAAGATGTTTTATCAGCACTACCTGGTTAAATCAAAAAGATAACTGAGTTTAGTCTTACCTTTCAAACAAACAAAAAAAAAAAAGCAAAAAAGTAAAAAGCTGTGAAGTAATATGAAGTTCTAAGAGGAATATAAGATGTTTCTAAATCCCAATGTAAATATTTCCTTTTTTTAATAAAAACACTTATTAGAAACATATTTATATTAAATCTATGTAGCCAGTTCTTTTGTCTGTATTTAGGAATTCCCACAACTTCTACTGTGCCCATACACTGCAAGAATAATTGTAGATGTTCACAGGTAGCATAATTAGTCCCAGCATGAGACCTTTTGGATACATGCTAAAAGTATGCTATGACAGCTCTCATAAACTCAACAGCAAGAATACTTTTCAAGTGGGAAAATCATTTAACTTAGTTACAAAAAACTTTGACATTTCCCATGTCCACTGTGCCCCTAAAATAAATTACTGTTGTCACATACAGAGTTCAGATGGCAAATCTTTTTTACTCTAGGATATCAGTTTAGAAAATCATACTAGACGTAGACCTTTGGTTATGTTTATGTTGTTTCATGATGCCTGGGAGATTTTTCAGCTGTTATGAAGCAGCAGAGAAAAGTGCTGTTCTTCTGGAAGTTTGAATATACTCTGCAGAAAAATAGTGATGAGCAACTATCTGTATAACTGTGTATCTATTGAAAGCATGCCCACATTGGAGGAACTGGGTATACTGGTGGATGAAAATATGGACATGAGCACCAGGCAATTGCAGCCCAAAAAAAGAGGTGTATCCTCGACTGCATCAAAAGAAGTGTGACCAGCAGATCAAGGGAGGTGATTCTTGTCCTTTACTCCTCTCTCTTGAGACCTCATCTGTTTGTGTGTTTGGTTCTGGAGTCCTCAGCACAAGAAAGACACGGTCCTGTTCTCCAGAGGAGAACCATGAAGATGATCAGATGGATGGAACCCCTCTGCTACGAGGACAGGCTGAGGGTGTTGGGGTTGTCGAGGTTGGAAACACCAACAGCACTTACACAGAAAAGAACAATACAGCACAGTCCCTTTCCCACTCTCCAGATGATCAATTTACTACGGGACATTCACTTTTCATTCACAGTCACTCCTGCATTCATGGGTCCCCATATCAGACAAATCTTCCTAGGATCCCTGTCCAAACCCATGGCCTCATTTAACCCATCTGCAGAGCTGACCTTGCATCTTTCCAGATTCTGGTCTCTTCCAACTAGCCAGCTAGTCCACCTTGAATCGTGCTAGTGAATCATGTCCACATGTCTCCACACAGAGGGCAAGAACGTGGATTTAGACTGTATATTAGGAAGAAGTTCTTTAGTACAAGGTGGTGAGACTCTGGAATGGATTGCCCAGAGAAATCGTGGATGCTCCCTCCCTGGAAATCTTCAAGGCCAGGTTGGATGAGGCTGTGAGCAACCTTGTCTACATGGGAGATGTGTCAGGGAGGTTAGAATAGATGATCTTTAAGGTCCCTTCCAACATAAGCCATTCTATGATTCTGTGATTCTATGATTCCATGATACAATACTCATAAAAAGAGTAAGAAACAGGGCTCAAGAAGCTAGAACAGACTGCAGTGATCAGGTGTGGAGGTCAGATGGAAAAGGGTATTGGCCTTTTCTCTGCCTTTGGTTCTTTCTTCTGAATATCTTGTAGTAAGTTTCACCCAATCCTATAAGCCCCTTAAAGACTCTGAGAATAACCTTGCTTTTCCATGTGAGACTTGTGATATGCTTGTTCCCCCAGTACACCCCCTCTTATCAGATACAAAAGGTGTGAGTGATTCATTCAGTTGTATCCCTTCAATCTGTGACCTGAGAGATCTGGTATTTGATACAGTCTCTGTTATTTCTTGTTCCTCAGGGTCTGGGTATCAAGGTGGGGGATTAATGTTTTCTGTTACTACTTTTTACTGGTTTTCAGCAATATTCTTGAGAAATGTCTCTGCGTTAGAGGTATCTACATATCCTTTACATTTCACACAGCTTGTACCTTCCACTTATCTATACTGTACTTATCTATACTGTACTTATAAATATTCCTTCATGTCTGAGCAACTAGAGCTCATCTGCTTATGAAAACTGATCTCCAACAAGAAACAAAATAAAACAAATCCTTTGTTAGAGTCACTTATTAACAAGTTTCTGAAGATTACATCACCCACTGTTCTTCAATGTGCTTTTTGCAGACTCCAAAGAGAGCTACAGCTGCAGAAAATTACCTTGATATTTACACGATACTTTACTCATTGAAGAAATACACTGATACTAAAAGAAAAACACCTCTGGCAACAACAAATAACTAACCACTTGGATTATATCATAATTTAACATGAAGACTGCATAACAATTTCAGTACCATGGGCTTTTAAAACACTGTAATCTTCAGATCTTTTAGTGTTGCTTTGACAGTTTTTCTACTACAGCAAGCGAGTCTGCATATTCTTCACAGAACTCCTAATATTCTGGAAAGAAAAAAAGAAAAAAACATTTGAATCAGAATATTTTAGTTGCAATATTGTACATTTCCCAGAATATCTTCTTGAGTTGTTCTTTGGCAATTTCACTGCTGTGGTGCCTTATGTGAGAATAAGTTGTACATGAGACATCATATCAAATTATGTTCTTCAGCTAAAAATCTGAAATCATTGAAAAGCTCCATATTCAAGAATTGTTTTCTCTAACAGAAAGATACTTGATGAACAAAAACTGTTATGTGAACGAAAAAAACAAAGCAAGTGAATAATTTTATCTCAGTTTTTACTGATTAAAGAAAATTGCTGCTGTAGAAAATCTGTCAAGATATTCCATAGACCCCTATCCCTTCCCTGTTGTGTCTCTGAGTGACACAAGCCAGACCTGTTGCCTCATCTTAAGACAATCAGAATCGCCTCAGAACAAACTATAGAATTGAGGGACTTCTTAAATCTAGAGCTGAAGGCAGCCATAGTAGGCTAGGTGGGATTTAAAGCCATTTTGTCCTTTCCAAAAATTACATCAGAAAAGCAGAAACTTTCCTAGATAAAGGAAAATACATGTATGAATAAAAATGGTTTCTGAAAGAAATGGCATGGACTTTTACATCCTACAAACCTTTCATTTTTCAGCAAAAAGGACCAATATTGCATCTAAAATAGCACAACACACACAAAAAAGAACATACCTTCCTAGAAATTGTTAATGATCTTGTTCATTACAGATTACAGAGTCAATTGACTTAGGGTAACTTCTCTCTGAAGTCCATCCCCACATGCTGAGACAGCCAGCCAGTCTAGAGTTCAAGGTATCCACTAGGTCTCCTGCAGCTCCACAAGGAAAAAAAAGCCAGGGAGAACAATGTAAAGGATATGTATCTTTTCCTCAGGTTCAAAATCCTAGTAAAGAAACATTATTGTCCAGATAACTATTGTCTCTTGCATTATTTTTCCATAGAGCAGATCTTATCCTTTTTCAAACTGTATCTAAAGCCATTAAATACCCCAAATTAGACCTTACCTTTCCTTAAATATTCAGTGTAAATAGCTAATACTAAATTTTTTCCTACTTTCTTGGTAATGGAGAAGAGGACTAGATAAGAGGTGCACATTGTGGACATATGAATGACTGACAAATGTGCTGCCTTTCAAAAATGGACCTCTGAGAGAACCCTTTTTATGCTCACATTGTTTATCTCTTCCCCTGGGACTGATTTCAAACTGGTTGCTTTTTACCTTTTACTTGCCCAACTGCACAGTGCATTTCTCACTGCTGAATTTCTGGTGTTATCAAATCATTTCTGCAATATGTCAAAGTCATTTTGAATTTTAATGTTATGATTCAACATACATGCAGCCTCACCTGGTTTTCTATCATTTGTGCATTTAATAAGGTTGCTTTTTATTTTGGTATCAAGCTCATTAATGACAAAATTTAAGTAAAACCAGGTCTTGAGCAGACCTGTTCTACTGTAGGTGATAATTCACTGATAGCTACCCTTCTGATTACTGTTTGCCAACACCATTTACACCCATGCTGTAGCAGACTTTATCCAGATTATCTTGTTATAAAATTTGTCTAGATCCTGTCTCCGTATCCTGCTTATCAGTCTATCATACAGGACAGCATTGGAAGTTTTGTTATCATCATGATATGAAACATATTTCTATGTTTCTATGTTTCCTTTCTATCCACAGGTCTCATTATGCTGCTATGCAAAAAAATTTTATGGATTTGACACATCTAATTTTTTACAAACCCACATTAATCCTGTAACCTCTCAGTCTTTTCTCTTCTTGCAAATGGTTTATTTATTCTATCAAGGGTTCTCAGGGTCCACAATGAAAGTGAAATATCTGAAAAATCCCCATGGAATCCTTCAGCTTATTTCTTTTTGCCATTCTTGGGATTAGACTGCATTTAGGCTGCCTCTTTTCTCTATGAATTTTCAACATAACTACTAGTGAATGCGTTTATTTCAGCTATGAGTATTTTAGAATTAAATTTATCAAGGCCAGCTGATCTCCATGCAGTTATCTTACATAAATGTATTCATACCTGTTTTTCCCTTACTCTAGGCTGAGCTCTTATCTCATTGGTGTGATGTAAACAATTATGGAAGCCAGAGCTGGCAGATGGGGGGATTTCGGGGAGGCAAGATTCAAAAAAGGGCACAGAATACATAGGGCTTTTTAGATGTTAGAAGTTTCCTTCTGTGTTGGGTAAGGTGCCAGGATTTTATTTTTTTTTAAACTCTTCTGCTGGCAGGCTGTGCATTTGTAATTATAATATGTCTTGTTGGTTTCATGGGGCTTATCCTTGGTCTTCTCTTTCTACATGCTTGCCTATGGTATTTTGTATTCGTCTTTTATAATCTGATTTAGTCTTCACTTCCTGAATTCTTCTTTTGGTTGAAGTAGCTTAAGAATTCATTAATTAAATTGATCACTTCCTATCCTTCCTCTTCACTGCACTTTAGGATTTTGTGAAAATATCACTCTGGTTTGACAGACTCATAGAACATGGCATTTTTTCAGAATAGGTGATGCCTACACTGAAGTAGATGAGACAGATAAAAATGCAGTTAGTTAGATTTTTCTAAATCAGTCATATACTTAATTTACATGGCATGCAGAATCCCTGGAATTATTAGAGTTTATAAATTAAATATTTTAAGATTTAAGATTAACCTTGTCTATCCTATTAATATGATAACCTTGCCATTTTTGTCTCTTACCTGTTTTTATGAATTTTGTTTTATAACGGTACAACTAGTTCATTAACTCTGTTTTGTCAACAGTGCTAATACTAGTCAATTATACTTGCTAGCATTTGAGAAGATTTAAAATCATGTTAGAGATTACCAACTGTGTCACTACACGAGTAGGAACTGACAGATACGAACAATGCCAGCATTTTCATTCCTAAGTGTTTCTGACTGTTTTTGTTTTGATTTCTTGCAACCACATGCACACAGGTGGGACTCATCAGCTAACTACAGCTTGAAAGTCTTGACTCAATCTGACAGTTGATGCATCTCCAGCAGATCAGCTGTTCCTTCATTAAAAGCTGCCTGTAAGATTTATTATAATTACCATTAGTGGATGGTAATGGCAAAAGGTAATGGCAAGAGTGGATACCCTTATGCTGAAAGCCTTAGATAGCCTCAGTGTTTACATACTAGGTGACATTTAGTAAGGTGAAGTATCTGGTTCCTTTGTAATTAATAATCCCTTTTATTATTTTGGAGAAAAGATCATTTGGCATTTGGTCTACAAAAAAATAAATCTAACAAATAACATTCAAGGAAAGTTAAAGATCTGTGGTGCATGCTGTCATGCATGCAAATAGCGAGCAACAAAGGAATGTTTGTATCACATGCCTCAGGCTGTGAAATATTGCCACATCGTGCCTGAGAAGAAAGGCTGTGAGGGTCCAGCTGGCCTCCCAGTTTTTTCTGTGATTTAGTCGAAGGAGAGAACTCATCAAACCTCCTTGTGAGATCCACAGTGAAACTCCCATAGCACTACAGTGCCTGCTTAGCACTAACAACTTATTTACTGTACCTTTAATCTCAAGACCTTTTATAACCTTCTTTTCCTACTGGAATCACCTCTGATGTGCCTGATTCAAAGGTGCCATTGGTCTTGTGGAGAGCCATGACTGACTTACTATTTCAGGAGAGCATGCCACTGCACAGAAACAGCTCTCTGTCAAACTCCAGCCCTGACTTCACAAACCTTTCCCAGTGCTGAGAGGAACATAAGGAACCTTCCTATTACTGAAGGTTGAATATGTATTTCAAATTCACAGAGCTTAGCTTTATGGAGTGTAATGCTCCCACTGGCACTGACTGAAAGTAAAATGGGCTAGTTTTAATTTCTAGTGCTTCTTACTCATACACTCAAATAACATGCAGGGGAAACTAATCACCACTCTGCATTCAGGATGTGCAGCGGGGGCGGTGCTCCAGACTGCTTTTTGTAGGGACTACATTGTCTTCTGTTCTTTCTGCTATGTCAAAAGCTATTGCAATCACAAGGTGGATGAATAGGGTGAGACAAGGAAGGGTGGCAGTCATCCGTCAGCTTTGCAGGTCTGTCTGTACTTTAGAAACCTCTTCGGTCCTATTGGTGATGAAGGTCTCTTAAAACAGAGGGGCCAAAACTGTTTCTTCCTTCCATGCTCCCGGGCCCATGTCCATGCAAGCACACTTACACCTAATGTGACACAAAGGAAGATGTTGGGAAACACATTCACCACTGCTGGGAATAACATTCTCCTATTATTTCAGTGGCGAGATAGGTAGCTGATATCCTTCACCTCACACCTGTGTATGAAAGGGAAAGAGAGGAGGTGATTCTAAAAATACACCTCAGTTAGGCAGGGTAAAATGTCTGTCCCTGCCCTCGAAGGTTCTGGAAAGTACAACTTTTCCTCCTCTTTTGGAGCAAGGACTGCCCAGTCTCCTCTGCTGGCTGATGGTAAGAGTAGGCAGAAACTAAAGCAGGAAGCAACAAAAAGGTCTCAAAGGGGGACACAGAGCATCCCAGAATGACTGGAGGGTGTCCAGCACTCTGAACTAAATGTCAGTGCCCCCCACATCTCAGAGACCTGGACTACCCATATTGTGTAGGTGCTCTGGCGGTAGCTGAAAGAAGGCAAATGAAGGAGGAGTTGGGAGCAAAGGGACTGGGGTGGAAGTATTTGCTATAAGTGCTCTGGACATAGTCAAATTGTGGGGAGTATGCAGCCTGAATGAGAGATACCATCATCTGTGCTTACAGGCCTTTTTCTCCTCTTGACCACCTGATCTTTGATGCAGCAGGACGACTTGCTTCTGATTTTAGAACACACGTTGTGTAGTAAGATTCAGTCAGTATCATTTTGGATACCATTTGTCAGGTCCTAGAAAAAAAACCTAAGGGTTTAAAATCTAGACACAAAATGGAACTGGTGTTATTTTCAAAGTGGAAAATGCATAAAGGGTTTTGATTTTATGTTTGAAAACTGTTTTATCAGAATGCGCCAGTGGTTAATTTTCCTAACATTTTATGTGTGTAACACTAAGGGATAATAAAAAATTGGGAAAGGTAAAGACAATCATAGATTGTTAGACAGACCATATGGTGAGGGCAGACCTTGAAGAACAATAAAGTCATCATCTTTTGGCCTTTATTGTTCATTTGTTTTCCTGTTTGTTTGTAATGTGCCCTGTGGCAGCATTATAAATCTTCTTCCTGTGTAATAACTCTTACTACTTATTTTCTTGAAATTACAAAAAGTATTTTATGTTTATCAGACACTCCAGACAACACGCATCCTATCAAATGTATATCTGGAGCGGTAAAAAGATTGAGTGTATCAGTGCCTCATATAGTGTGGTACATAAAATGAAACATTATTAAAAGCTTTTGACAATCTCCATCTGCTTGGTCTTCACACTTCTGCCTGTGTTTTTAAGAGATATAATCTTGAAATATTTCAGCATTTCTTCCAACTCATCTAGTCTGCCAATTTTTGTGGAGATCAGAAGATCTCAGTTTAGGAGTTACTTAGTCCTATGACCAGAGCAGAGAACAGTGTTTTTGTTGGGGTCATGGGAGCTACTTTTGTGTCTCTGGAAAACACACAGAAAATGTCACTGAAACACTTCTGAATCTGAGGATAAGTTGCTGTAAAGAGTTGACTGTAGGGTCATGGAAAGCTGTGGAAAGTGTGATTACATATACAGAGATGTAGGAGGAAAGAAGATTGAGAAGCTTCTGAATAGAATATGCGGTTATAAGGCTCCACTTGAGCTGAAAATAGAATTACCATTTCAGTGTTACAAGCATAAAGTATCAGTGTGGTGTTTCTCAGTGGACTTTGCTGAATGTCCACCTCAGCAGCTAAAGCACAGGAACTGCCAATTGGATCTCAAGAATTCTTTCTTCACAAATTCAATCTTCTCTGACATAGACTACTCGATCAATACAATTTAAAAGTAAGTATGTAAATTAATATTTATGTCTCTGTACTGATGGTTCTTACTAAGAAAACACATTTCATAATTATGCTGTCCCTTAGTTCAAAACTAAAATCATAATTTAGCAGGTTTTTTAAAAAAATGGAATATAGACACTATGAATCCATAAAGTCTACTAGTTCTTTCTTTGTCTTCCACACATTATTTGCAGATTATTTGAAAGTACAAGTAGCTACAGTGTCATATTCTCATTGGTTTGCTGTAGAGGAAATAGATTTAAAGTTTATACAGGAGAAAAAATATTAAAACTATGTATTTTGAGGAAATGGCATAGCAATTGAACACATCTCAATAATTCATATAAAACTGTAAAATCCCTGAGAAAACTCAACTCTTGCCTTATATTAGCTCCCTTTTATAGAAGTGATTATTTTCTTTCATTTGCTAAGAATAGTATTAATCTCATATTTGGAAAAATGGAAAAATGATAACTGGAACTCATTCACAACAATTCAGTGATACTATGAACTGCCTTAGCCCAGGTCAAGCTTTCATTCCTTATAAAGATGTACTCTCATGTCCCATAGAGATGAATATCTCTTAAATGTTTGTACTCTTGTGTTTTTATAGGTAATACAATGCATTTCACAAAGGAAGTTTCCTTACCAATTTTATTTTTTTTGCGGACCCTAATTCTGACATATGTTAGCAAGATGGAATGTATTTTAAGAAAATTCCTAGAGAGTGATTATCTGTAGAATAAATGTGTCATGATTTTCTTTTCATTTTATCAAAGTTTCCTGAATGTAACATGCCACTTCCCTAAGAGTATCAAAGCCAAGTAGTACCAAAACAATCATCTGTCTGCTATTTATGTAGGAAGATCAAGCAGATAATTTTATTTTTGTTCATTTATTTAAAGAAAAACTGCTTTCCTAAAACTGTAGCCTATGTCAACAAGGCAACTTAACAAAATACTTATGGGTTGATTTCAATAAAGGAAGCAGGTTTTCCTAAAATAGAAATATGGGTATTTCTTTAATTCCAAAATAGAGCCCTGCTAAAGATTCTGGAGGTCAAAGGAAAATCATAGGTGCCTAACAGAATGAGCTGGCTGGAAAAAGCCCATAGTAACCTGGTTTGTAGTGAACCTCAAACCTTGATTTGAGGAGATTGGGTGTAGGTAGTTGCCCGAGGTCTTTCTCTAACTGCATGAACCTATCAATATATGACTTTGGTTTGATTTTAAAATAACAGAATAACACAGAATTATCATGAATCACTTAGAATCTTCTAAAATCACCATGTCCAACCATTAACATCCCATTCCCCAAATTAATAATATAAATAATTATATAAATTAGATAAATAATACAAAAAAATAATAGAAATAAATTAAATAATATATATATGTATAGGTATGTATACATCAGTATAGGTATGTATACATCATCATGCCCCTTAGAGCATGTCCTGCATTGCATCATCTACATACTCTTTAAATACTTCCAGAGATGGTGACTCCACTACCCCCCTGCACAGCCTGTTCCAGCACCTGACTACTCTTTCAATGAAGAAATTTTTCACAATGTTTCTTTTGCAACCAGACAAAAAATGCTGTCTATGATCCAGACAAAAAATGTTGTTCAAACTGGGATTCTCCTAATGGGCATTTTTGATTACAATGGTAAAAACACTAAATGCAGGAGGTGGGGCTGGGGGAGCTAAACCACAACGAAACGTAAGGAGTCCGTGTGTGAAACCATCAGGTGGCATTCTGCTGTGGAAGCTGCCATCCTTTTTCCACACATACACTGGGGATGTTCAAAGTTCATTTTTTCCTTTTTGAGTTGCTAATGTGTGCTAGTATCTTTATTAAGCCACCAGGTACTCTCAAGGCAACAAGATTAATTTCTCCAAAAGACAATGAAACCTCCTATGCACTGTGCTCTCCCAGCTGCTTTTGCCTGTTTTCCACCTGGATATTCCTCACTACTGAGAAGAGGTAGATCAAGACCTTCTTGCCTTATCTAGCCTGTCTCTTCAGTGAGAGTAAATGCATGTGACAGTGCACCAAAGGGTTCTGTCGTCCTTGACACTTCTACCATCATGCTCAAGGTGGAATTTACCTGCCCAGTTTACTCGTTGATATTTATTCCCTTCTCATCTCTGCAGATCTCATAATCCATGACTTTTAAAAAAGATATTCTCCCTTTCAGCCTCCTCCACACTAAGCAAAGTCTCTCTGATGCTTTCCTCCTATTTTCTGGTAATCCTTAATTCCAGTGTTAGCCAGAGGATCCCATTTTAACTACCAGTCCCTAGGTGTGTGGAATATAATTACTCCTCATTTATCTGGAATGTATCTGAAATTATTAATAATTGGACAGGTATAAACAGATGTGTGTGTTTGTATGTTTGTCCATGCATGCATGTCTTTGTACTATAGCTGTAAACAAGGGAGATTTTCCATTCTTATGGGAACAGCAGTGCTTCAAAATTCTTGCAAATGGAGAAAACATAAATATCAATTTTCTGGAGCAAAATAAAAATGCTTTTTTTTTTAACTTTTGAATACTACTTTTTTGCATAGAAACCTTTCATACAGGAACACAGCTCTTTTCCTGCTAAATGCAATTCTTTTCTTGTTTTTAAAACTAAAACAAAAACTAAGAACAAAACCAATAATACAAAAGAACAAAACCAATAATACAAAAGAGTTCTGCTAGGGAAATGGTTTCTGTCAGTTCCCTCTGTATGTTTTCCAGACTAAGACAGCCTTTGTAGCAACTTCCTGAAAGCATAATCTGAATTGTGTTACAAACACTGCATAAAAAAAATCCCTCCTTGAGTTTAATCAGTTGGTTACCTTTTTGTTTGAACCAGGATGTTTTTTCCATTATAACATTCATTTCAACTACATGGATGCAGATTTATTTTTTATTTTGAGGAGTCTGAAGTTCTCTCTCCATGAATGAGTATATTCCTATGGTGCTGTCATGCAAGTATGCTACTGAATCAAAGATCAGAATTCCCAGGGAAATCAATATCTTGTTTCATTTGAACAGAAATACCAGCTTAGCTTTCATTTATTTAAACCTCAATGCTCCTTAGAGATTACTTTGCACAACCTTTTTTTTCAGAAGTTAATGAAAAATTAATTCAAATATTCTCAGCATTGTTAGGAACTGGAATCTGATTGAAGAATTTTCCGTATAGGAGATAATATAAAAAACTTCAGATATGAGGGTGGCTGGTCATACTCAAGAGAATGATTTTCCCTCATTTTCAATCTAGTTAAATTGCTTAACTCCATCATAACTTGCAATTTTTTTTTGGTACAGAAGAACAGTAGATTGAAAATAAGAAACTCAGAACTAACATAAAGTGTGTACTAAGGAGTTTCCATCTTACAGCTTGTTTCCATCTACATCTTAATTCGTTCTTACAGCTAAAGAATATCATACATTCTGAATATTGAATACTGATAAAGAAGTGAAATAATTTCAGTTGAACAACTTTCACAATGGTTTAAGGACACTAAGAAATTAACAATTCATGGCCAGTTAGTATTCACATTTAGAAGGAATAAATACTTTCAGCAATATGGAACCAAATTGCCTCATAACATTAGTTTCAGAATCCAAATGTTTTAGACACTAAATATATCATAGTGTCAGCTGCTAAGGAAGGACTGTGAAACCAGCTTCTTGAAGGTCTGATAAACAGTAAATATCAGTGCTATTTTACTGTGATGAATGACAGCTGAACAACTGGCCAACTGAAGCATAAGGCAAGCTACAATAGAGCAGATATGCTTATTTAAATTCTTTTTAATGCAGGATTTAAATAGTAGTGTGATCTAAGGAGGATACAGGACATATTCATATAAGAAAACAGTGAATTAATATAAGCTGATACGTGATATTATACTGGGTGATGTAAAAATTACCCATTGATGCATCTGACTCAAATTTACTTAAAGTTTACCTGTTAGAGAATAATGAAATTCTTAAGATGAGTCACTTGTCCTGGAATGAATTCTCTGTAAAATAAAACATTAAAAGAAATGATTGATTGAGGTAAGAAATAAGAGTGTGTCAAGACCATGGGAAGTGCATGATAACGCAAAAGGAAGGTGGAGTAACCTGATTCATGTATTCAGTAAGTATGGACCAGCGATTTGTAAATAATTCATGGAGAAATTACCGAAGCATTAAAAAGATCATATGATTTCAGAATAATTTCTCTTTGGGTTGTATTTGTGCTGCAATCCCACTACATATGAAATGAAGAGGCATTTTTTTAAAACACTGTGGTAACATTTTACACTGAAAAATTGGAAATCTCCTTTAACCCAAAGAAATTATTATTCAGACATGATCGGTAAGACCACTACAGGTTTTCACCATTCATATAAAGATACGTATACAATGCATAGTTCTCCATAAGCCCCCACCTTTTTATCAACTTAAAACATATTTTAAGATATCAAAGTGCTATTTAGAGAGAACTTATATTTCATTTGTATTCTTCACCAGTATTCATGGGGGCAACAATGTCCATGGCTCACTCACAGCAAAATTATGTTAGTCTGAGCAGTGTTTATTAGTCAGCAACAGCTGTATTCTGGCAGGGAAAACAAGGGCAAAAACTTTTCCAGGCATGGACAAACATAGTCTGGACAACAGCTGCTGCAGTGTGAACAGTGTCCTTTGTTGCCATGGTCTAATGGCCTCTTATTTCTCATCCAAGACAGAGCTCTTCAGACCTCCTGGCACAGCCCATGGAGGGTGTTTTGTTCAGTGGCATGATTTAGCACATCTGGAGTCACATTGGATTGTTGAATTATATTTGAGCTTCTGTATAATGCCCCTTTGTTATAAAAGGATAAATAAGCCTAGTGAATTATTAATATTCATGTGTCAATTCCACTGTAATTGTGTGTCATATGGTAAATAGGTTTTAAGTAGAAATACTTGTACAATTTCACAAAAACTCAAAAATGTATATTAAAATAAGAAGAAAGAGAATCAAACCTGATTAAAAAACTGAAAGCCATGGCCAAAAAAGTGTCAAAGACCTTTTTTTGTCGAAGGAGCTTGGTTAAAGTCTAATATGTTGTCATAGGAATGTGTCATAGGGGGGAAAAAAACTATTTTATTTTCCAATTTTTTGAAAGACAGTAATTTTCCTATTTTTCTTTGTAGAAAAAAACCATGGATGGTAACATGTACTATTAACAGTAGGAAAAATGATTTTTTTTCCCCATGCTTTTTAGCATCCAGGGCTGGAGTTCAGTTACAGTAGATCCTATCACCGAACTACTTGCTCCAGATCCTGGGACAACAACACAGAAGGAAGCCCTTATATTAATCAGGAAGGGGATTTTACTAACTTTATAGGAAACTAATCTGGTAACATGCTTAGGGAGGTGAGTTAAAGGCTTAGAAATAAAGGTCAAGTTCTCTGGAGTGAAAAAAAAAATGTATTTGCCTTCGTCATGCTGGGATTTTGTGTCCTCCTGTTCCTCTCAAACTGTCTTTTTAAAGACCATTAAAAAGTCAGCGATTAAGGGTAGGTGTTGAACAGTCTGTTTCCAACATGCCACTTTGGGCTCATTGATTTCCATGCTGCTTTTTTTTTACTCAAGATGGCTTCAGTGTAGTCCTTTTAAGGTATCCACAGGCTAATAGAATTTGTCCTTGGATTATTTTTTCTCTTTTCCCTTTCTTTTGTACTTTTTTTTGCCCCCTCAGTATATGTTATTAACAGTCATCAGAACATTTTATAAACTTTCATTGACTTTGCAGCACTTGAGCTCACAACTGGTATAGACTTCATGAACCTCAGTTATTACAGTAGTCAGAAATAGATCCATTATTTTCTTAGTATAAAGCTGATTCAATACTATGGTTAACAAACTTGAAAAAAAATGAAAGCTCTTGCTGCTACATGGCTGGGCTTGACATTTCTAAATAACCTTAGAGTCTCCCTTGTCATTTCCACTGTCTCCCTCAAAGGTCCAGGCTCTGTGAAGTTGAGTCAGAAAATTACTCCATTATGCAGCAGACTAAACAGAATAAGAGTCAAACCTAGACCAGAAGGAGCTTCTTATAAAAAGTGAGGATTGTTGGTTATATTGGATGTATTGCATAAAAATAAAACTTAATATTTTATCTCCTGAACTTAAGCTACTATGTTTGCTGATGATTCAACTCTTGAGTTCCGACAAGACTTCAGTGAAATTCCTGACACTTGAAGTTTGCTAGAACTTAGCTAGATAATGGTGTCATCCCTTGTTGAAACAGAACTAATTCAGGAAGGTACTCAGCATGTAGAGCACAAACAAGTAGTTGGAAAATGCTTATTACAGATGGTGTGGGAATCAGTCCAGATAAAAAAGAGAAAGAACCCAGATCTTATTTCTCTTGTGCTTGAACTTGAAGCCTAGAAAGGCAAATCTTGGAGAAAAGTCACTTTCAAATCTCATCAGGATCCTTGCCTAAGGCCTGCTTTGTTAACAGGACATATCTGAATATGTAGCAGGGGTAAGATAGCTGTGAGAATGGGGGCACGGAAGAGGAAACAGGAAATTACAGGAAACATTGAGGAGTTCGGTGCCTGCTCATTGGGTACCTCCTCAGTACAATGGGTGGACTATTTGGTGGGTTATGTTACCTCCAGTTTTTAAGATTTTGTGCCACAAAGTGTAGGAAAACATACAAGTGGGTCTGGTAGCAATGACTTTTACCAAAAGTTCAATGTTGTATGCAGGAAAATAGTTTGAGAAGCAGTTTTTAGAAGGAAGAAGTTATCTAGGCAGCTGCAGATAAATTACTTTGACCTCTGCAGTGTGCAAAATTTGGAATATATTGTCAAAGAAAAGGCAATTAAGACTGGAGAGGTAATAGAAATTGGTAAAAATGCAAGAACAAAAAGGTCTTACTAGTAAGGACAGATAAAGGAATTTTCTTCTATAAATGAAAGGTTTATGAAAAGTAAATGACAGCAGAGGAGAAAAGATTGAGTTCATCAAGATGGGTTACGTTATCAGTGTGATATGTCCCAGAAAAAGGAAATGCAATTAAACATATCAGAAGAATTTGCAGGAGACTAAGAAGTATTAATACAGGGCCCTAGAAAATTATAATGAAAAGAACTGTGTATATTGTGATCATTTACATTCAAGAAAACTGTATTGGTATTAAAAGGAGTCCAGAGACTGCTCAGAGAAAAGCAGAATTTTCTGCAAACAATGACTAAGAGAATATGGTTTAATAGTCTCGCTAAACAAAGACTGAATGACACACACTTGATCCCTCTGTGAGAGACCTTCATTTCCCTCTCTGCTTTTCTAGAGTGAAAACTGTGTATGAGTTTCTAAAGACAAAAGTTAATATTGGAACAAGAAAAAACAATATGGCTCTATGCTGTGCACAAGTTTAGGGTGGAACCAAGAAGATATTTAATAAAATGAGACTTTGAACCATCCTTCCAGTAGGATATGGGGTGAGAAAACTCAACAGCTTTCTGAATAGGATGTAGCTGCTTTATGAATTTATTCAACACAGCTGCTTGGCATGGTTCAGAACTCATTATTTTCTTCCTCACAATATTTTTATTCCCTGATTTTTATTACACCAAGAAATCAGTGGTTCAGATTAGTATCCAACTGAAATGACCAAATAAGTTAGGTGTTGTTTGCAATTCATCCTTTTCATCTGACTGCTAGCATTCATTTATTTATCCCTAGTAGACATGCAAATTTTCTATCTGAAAGATGTGATTTTGGTCACTGATAGATCTAGGGTTCTGGTCTGTCTAATTAAGTTTGAAATTATTATTCCCATGCTTCTCTATTATTATTTGTGAAAGAAAAGATTTGTTTGAATAAAGGGAGAAGAACTTAAGCCTTCTGATTATCACAAATATTATACCCTCTCTGAATTGATCAATAAAAAAATTCAAGTGTTTTTATTCCTGTTGTCAAATGTACAGAAAATAACAATGCACTGAAATGGTTATTGACTACATAACATTAGATTCCCGTTATATTTTATCAACCGAATTGATAATGTATGGAAAAAGTTTAATTCTTATGGGTCATATTTTATATATTATATAGAAGTATATATAACTACTATCTAATTACATATAAATACACTGATTGATATGCGCATGTAGGCTACGTTAATTTGCCAAAGGTTGTCATCAGGTGTCACACATTTATCCTAAATATCCCGACAGTAAGAGAGAAATGTGTCCAAGAGGCAGAGAGATTCTTATGAAGCTTTTTTTCTAAGAAGCAATGAAGACTGACTTTTGTGTCAGTGGCAGCATGAAGAAGACACATTCTTACTCCAAAAATAAAATGAAATATACTATACCTGTACTTAGTGCCTCCCGTTCCCAAAAATAAACCTTTTGTGAAGTTTCAAGAAATCTCAGTGCTAACTGCTATCCTATCAAATAGTGAAAACAAGTTCATAAACCAAGTTTGACATAATACTCTTCTTATCACAGCATGCATCAATGATGGGGAGAAGTATTTCCAATGCAGTCTGTCCTTTTTTTTTTTTTTTTTTTTTGGCAGCTATGTGTTTGGAGCCTCTTTATCCAATGACTGAGACATTTAATGCATCCAGTTCTGTCTTGACCTCTCACTAAAAGGCTACTGCCTGTGTGCTAAGCAAGTAGGCAGCAGCAGTAGCATCCACTGCTCAGTGTTAAGCATGTATACACACACAATATTCATATAGGTCCATATCCATATGGACTTTATGCCTAAATATTCACACATACACAGACAGATATATATCCTGCTGATGCAGTGCAGGCTGAGATGGAAGATCGTAATACAAAGGGGACCCAAAACACCAAAGCAACAACAGAAAAAACCTTTCAGACAATTTTGTTATTAGCCAGGGTCTGAAACAGCCACCTCTGGGACCCGTTTCTGAGGCATCTGAACACACTGGGACACATCAGCTCTTTTTCAAGAGTGCCTGTGGGAGCTTTATACACCACTTCTTCCCAAGTTTTTCTTAGCTCAGAGCAAGACCTGAGTCATGACTCTAATGTTTAGCCAAGCAGGATTAGGTGTATAAATTTTTTGAGAACTTTCAAGTTTAAAAAAAAAAAAAAAAAAAGGAAAGTTCTAGCTTTGTTTTCATCATCTGGGTCTCAGATCATGCCTGCCCCTGTTGCAGACATTTACAGGTTAAGTTAAAATCTGAATTACACTGTGATCAAGAAGACTATTGCTTAAAAATGAGACTAAGTATATAGCTCTTTTTCCTTTTTTTTTCCTTGTAATGAATTTAGATACATCGTGAGAACAACTTTATTAAATAAATGTTGCGTTTTATTTCTCTTTCAGATCAGTGAAACAAACTTTAAAGAAAAATAAACCAAATTTATTGAAAAGTAGTAGAAGTTTTAAATAAACATCTAGAAATTGAATGGGCTACATTGTGGTTTTTTTTGAGAGACACCATTTTTTCTTCACACTAAGTTTACTACCTATTTCATGTACATGAGTGGTAAGAAACATCACCCACTGTTTAGTAAAACAAAAAAAGGCCTAATGTTGGATATAATCTTAGACCTGACAGAAGTTAAGCCAGCTGAGACTTAAACTTTGTCATTAACACAGGACACACGGATCCTCTTATCTGCAGTTGCTTCAGGACATGTATTCATGCAATGACGAACTTCAGGAGAACTTTCAAGACGCAGAGTACCATTGGAAACCTCCTGTTTTTTAGAATGGATATATGTGAAAAAATGCTCTATTTTAAACAAGCAGAAACATTTGCATCAACTATGAGCTACAGTGGCTTTTGCACTACTCCAGAGCATTGTGTGTGTGTGTGTTTGTATTTGACTTTGTGGCTGGCTGAAATATGTGTGTGCTATAACTCTTTTAGGGAAACAGCTAATCATAGAATCATAGAATTGGCTGGGTTGGAAGGGACCTCCAAGATCATCGAGTCCAGCCATCGTTGAACCACCGTTGCGGTTGCTAGACCATGGCACTGAGTGCCACATCCAGTCTCTTTTTAAATATCTCCAGGGATGGAGAATCCACTGCTTCCCTGGGCAGCCCATTCCAATGCTTGATCACCCTCTCCGTAAAGAAATTCTTTCTAATATCTAACCTAAACTTCCCCTGGCACAACTTAAGACCATGCCCTCTTGTCTTGTTGCTTTACTCTCTACCCTGATGTGCTTTAATAATATACTCTGACCCACAGAATTGCAGCATCAAAACCTCAGTTTTGACATACCAGTTAATATTAGAATGCGATCTGTTCTATATTAAACCTTCTAAAATCCTACTGTGTTTTTTTTCCCACTGTATTGCTTATTGAAGTGGATAATTTTAATTTAACACATTTATCCAAAACTACATGTGGCATAAATGAAAACCTAAACCGGAGAGAAATATTTATAAACAGATTAGGTAATGTTTGCAAAGTACTTGAAATGTGGTTTGGTAAATCAGCACTACATAGTATCAACCTGAAATAATTAAATTACAAATAACTAGAATTTCTTGTAATTCTGCTTCACATTTTGTAGCCTGGCAAATTGTCAAGAAACATGATTGATTCCAACTCTCAACAGACCATGGCATCAACCATTTAGCAGGAAATTAAGTAAATTCTATTTTCCACCAACAGGTGGTACTCTGAATTTCTATATTCCTTAAAATATTCATATTGTAATATGTTTTTTACTTAATGTGAAACCTACATTTAGGGAAACTACTTAGGAATTCAGTTTTGTTGCTTTTTTTTTTTTTCCTCTTAGTAGCCTGTACCTTGTAGTGAAAAAAAAAATGCTCACATATATATAATAGTTCTGAAAATTTTACTGGTTTGCTGGCTTTTTTATGGATCTTGAAAAGTATTTTTGCATACTGTATAGCACAGCTAGACACTTCAACAGCTAGCCAGGACTGACTGAAAATGTATATTCTTTAGTGTCCCCTCTTTTACTCCGGAGTTCACATTCTGTATTTTGTGCCTAATTCATATAAATTCTCCCTACTTTTTTCAGTTACAAAGTGCTACTGCCTGAAAATATCAGGATATTAAGAATTAAAATCTTAAATTATAGTCCAATTTAAAACTCACAATTTAGAGTCATTATGTACAACATGGAAAGGTATGAAGAGTGGGAAAGAGCACATAAAAAAAGTATAAACATGAATTTAAAGTGGAAGGTATTGGAAAGAAAAAGCTGAATTGTAGTTTTGATTTAAATTGAAAGTAGAGAGAAAAACACTGAATAATGATTCTCTGGAAACTATTCCAAGTTTCATGTTACAAATTATGGAGGCTTTGAAAATGCCAGCTGTAGTAAAATTATTCATGTAACGATTGTTTTGTACTGGAAGATCACTCAGGAGGAAAAATGGCTTAAATGGGCCATGTCCAAAATAAAATTCTTATAATTCAGGACAGGGATTCTTACTGTTCACCATATATATTCACTGAGAAGTTAGTATACTCTCTTGGTACCATTGACTTCAGGGTTAGGCAGTCAGGAAGATGCATGCATTCAGGTAGGCTTTTTACTTCCACAAATTTTGGGACTTCAAGTCCAGATAATCATTCATAGGCATGGAATGGTAAAATACACAGTATTCCTGCAGTTCTTCAGGCCTCAGAGCAATTTTTGGCTGAAACTGCCTTATATTTTAGAAGTGAAAAAACAGGATGTAAAGGAACTATGTAAAAAATAAAGCACACTTCTAGCATTACACTTCTAATTTATTGCTACATTTAGAGACCATACTATGTCCTGTAAGTCATCACTTCACTGAGTAAACTATCAAAAGTGATTCTTGAGAGTTTTTTGGTTATAAAACTTCATTGTTTACTTCAGAGACTCACATGGCAATTTGAGCATTCTATAATTTAATATATGAAAGGTATTCATGCAAGAAATTTATTTCATAGTATGATGGTCATTAAATTTTTTGTTTCTGCAATACAGTAGGTAAGGTACATGTTGAAGCTTTCATGAAACCGGCAGTTTCACCTTTGGCTCAAGTATAAAAGCTAAAATTGTATGAATTTGAATTAGAGGCCATGGGTCTTATTTTTCTTGGCTATATAGTCACTGGAAGAAGAATGCTTGTGAGTAAGGTTGTTTTACAATAATTTAATTTAATACTTCCTATCTAACTGTCTGTATATGTTTCAGGATGAGAATCCAGTTCATGCTAGATCTATGTTCCTTTCAGAGATCAAAACTCAAGATGCAGTCAGGTGTTCCGTTTGGTATTCCACTAGGAATCATGAAATCAGGCTAGACCCGCTATACTCTTACATATAAAAGAACCCATCTTACATTTGGGGGGGGGTAACCTTGGGAAATCTTTTTCATTTCTTATTAATGCATCATAAACTTAAATGTTAGACAGATTTAGCACTCAAAGCATCTTACTACAGCACAGTTAAGAAAAGCGAGCTGTCTTGAAAAACTGGTGGCTTTCGAAAGATATTTCCTTGTATTACGGAAGAATTCTTATTGTTCTTGGATTTTTTTTTTTTTTGCATGTGTTTTCCATAGGATAGCAATGTTTCTGTCTAAAAAATAACAAGGCAACAGTGAGAACTGCATAAAATATGCACTAGTTTACCTGCCACTGACCCATGATATCACACAACATTTTTACTTCAATGAGCAAATCAGAATTGCTCCACAGTCTTTTTTTTTTTTTTTTTTTTCCTAATCCCTCTATTTACTCTGTCAAAAATGTATTTTTCTTAAGGTATGTTATGGAGTTAAGTCTGAAGACATACAGAGAGTGGAAATCACACATATCACATGGCTCCCTGATGACTTTTTATAGCCATGCAAAATACTTAACCTCCCTCAAACTGGATGACTGCTTAGAAACCTTTGAGTTCTTTTAAGCACAGTTACTATGTACTTTCTACTAACATGTCTGCATTTTCCAGACTTGTACTTTCTGTACAAAGCATATAAAAAACTACCTGCATGGATATCACATGGGTAGCTGAGTTTGCACCTTGTTTCCAGACTGCTGTTGCTGCCTGCATTGCCAGCTTTCATGAGGTTGCTAAGATCTTCAAGCCATTACTTCATTTATGATCTCTCAGTGTAATCTGGCAGGCATCTGGTCTAGCTGTTGTTTCATACAGGGAGATTTTCCAAGACAAATAGCAGCTGAGAACCAAGATTCTCTGGGTTGTGATTTACCCACAGCCAGCAGCTAAGCCCCACACAGCTGCTTCTCACTCATTCCCCCCTATGGGATGGGGGAAAGAACTGGAAAGGTAAAAGAAGTGAGAAAACTTGGGGGTTGAAATAAAGGCAGTTTAATAGGTGAAGCAAAAGCTACATAAAAAAAAAAAAAAAGTAAACCAAGGAATTAGTTCACTGTTTCCATGGGCAGGCAGGTGTTAAGCCATATCTAGGTAAGTAGGGATACAGCACATGTAATGGTTACTTGGGAAGGGAAATGCCATCACTCTGAATGTCCCCTTCTTTCCTCTTCTTTCCACAGCTTTATATACAGAATGTGATGTCAAACGGCATGGAACATCCCTTTTGGCAGCTGGGGTCATCTGTCCCAGCTGTATCCCCTCACAACTTCTTGTGCACCCCCAGTCTACTTGCTGGTGGAGTGAGAAGCAGAAAAAGCCTTGACTCTGTGCACTGCTCAGCAGTAACACAAACATCAATGTGTTATCAACACTTTCTCCAGCACAAATCCAAACCACAGCCTCATACTAGCTACTATGAAGAAAATTAATCCTATCTTAGCTGAAACCAGTACACCCTGCAGAGGCTAAGACATCAGATATAGTCTCACAAATATGATGTGGAGGAATTCAGGAAGAAAAGGAAAAGCACACATGAGCAGGGGGATGGCATCTACATCTCTCCAGTTCTGAATGTCAGTACAGGACAATGGAAGGTAAATTATCTTAGGGAATCTACTGCTCTGATTTTCCTGTGCTAATTGCAGTACTAAAATGAAATTGAAAATCTGTATGTATTACATTATATCCTAGAGTACGACATTTGATAGGTGGGACCAAGAAGAGCAAAGCTTTGCTGGTTTTGCTGTGCTTTGTTTTGTTTTGCTTTTCGTTGACTTGTTTTTCCTTTCAAATGTATTAGCTGCTCAGCACTAACTGCAGCCAACTAAGGATGGCTCATGAAAAAAGCAACAAGGTTTTATTTTCATTTCTCTTTCTCTTTCTTTGAATGTGAACTTCGCAGAAAAAGTAATAGCAAGGCTCTTATTCTCATCTGTGCTTTGCTTTCAGTTCATCTTCCTTGCATATTAGAATATCCCTGACAATGAAGTAGTTTCTTTAGCAGCCATTTTTTTTCTTTTTAAGCAAAGATGTTCTGAGAAGCTCGTTTTTTCTTTAGAATCAGATGCACTCTTCCTATGAAATTGTCAAAATCCTTCTGCAACAGTAATTGTATGAACTCAGTAATTTTGCAACAATATTTGTGTGAATGTTAGCCTTAAGAACTGATGATCAAAACATATGCAGAACATATGTTCTGTAATAAAAACTATTTTTATACATTCAGTGTATGACCAGCTTTTCTTGAAATTATTTTATCAGACAGATTAACCAATAGCAAAAATAATCTACATTGTGGGTTTTTTTGTTTTGCTGGCTATTTTTAAAAAAAGCTGCCTAATTCAGAACTTGTTCCTGAAATTGTCTAAAAGCTTGGGGTTTTTTTGCAGAAAATGTGGGAAATTATCTAGCAACTGCTATAGGCTGGTAAATTATTCAAACAGAAATGACAGAGGAGAAAAGCAGCCTGCATGGTCAACTGGGGAAGGCATCTGAGCTGCCACCATGAGAGAGGGAGCTACTACTGTTATAAATATGTTTGGCAAAGAAGAGGAGAGATTGGACAGAAACTCTGTCATCTGACGGAGATATGGAATTATCAAAACTCTTCTTTGAAACATGGGCAGCATGTACTCTGGAAAAACATATAAAGCTTAGGTTAGCCTTCTTTCCAGAAACAAAAATTTGATCTGAAGATAGACTGTTTTACTGTCTTAATTAAGGAGAGTAGTATCTAAGGGCCTGAGATGAAAAGTGGTTGGCTTGTTTAGTTTAGCAGAAGAGTCTGAGGTGGGCATTAACTATGTAACATGTATAAGAATAAAATTCAAGAGAAGAAAATAGCCAGAGGAGTGTCCATTTTAAGATAAGAATAAATTTAAAACATTTTTACTATTACTATTTCTATTACTGTAATTATAATTACTTGAGAATAATCTTCCAAAATGGCGTAACAAGGAAAAAGAATCTTACTCTTTTTAAGACCGAAGATGACAAGAAGTTTGAAATGGAATATCTGTTATCTAACATATTGATATTTTCAAAGAGATCCAAAGATGGATTTTTCTTTGTATGTGCTATATGTGGATAGCTGTATTAACACGCTTCAGGTATTTTGTCTGTGCCAAATGGGGGCATTTTTTTTCTTCACATCTGTCTTGACTCGGGTTTATTTTCTTTACCAAAATTTTTTTCTGAATTGAACACCATGGCAGACAGCAGACTAGTGTTCACTAGTGTTCTCAGTAGCACCAATTTATCAAGTACCTTGCTACAGATCCCTGCTCACATGCTCAGGTTTAGAGTGATGACCCTATTGAAATCAAAAAAACCTTTTTTTCTTGCTGATCAAATCAGAGGGACCATCCACTTTCTTCTTAGCTCCTCTGCCTTCTTTTGCACAATGCTATGTATTTTGCTTTTTTCAATTATTTTAAAATTCTGTTTAAATATTCATTCACTTATACAGGTACCTGAGCCTTGACAGTTCTCAGTCTCATCCAACCTTTTCCCGTGGGCAGTGTTGCTATGGATGCTGATTAGAGAGCTTGAAGTTATTAGAAGGTTCTTCATAGGGTTCTGTAGAATACAGTTTTCTATGAATTTTTCTGAAATTTATTATTTAATTGCATAGATTCTATTGTAAAAGAGGGGGACTTCTGAGATAGTTCTTTGTAATCTTAAAATCTCAGGCAGGGCTCAGGTGGGTGCCAAAGTTTCAGGTCTTGCAAATTTGTTGCAATTCTTGAGTCACACTTGTAAAGCTTTATTTTGTAACTGGAGAAGAACAGTGTTCTGATAAATATTTCATTTGTAACAGTGAGAAATCACTGGAATATTTATGTTAATTTTCCTCTCAGTATATTGTAAGAAAAGTGGTATTCCTAATACTCCAAAGACATCAGTGTTACAGTTTTATGACATAATATGAATATGAAATTCTTACAGAGTAAAATATGAATAACTTTTTTAGTGCGAAGTATAATATAAAAAAAATTATCAAGTTACTGAGAATTTTGAGCAACAATTTCTAGAATCAACGTATAATGCCATAAAAAGTTGTCATTGTTTAAAATAGTTTCCCCTGTTCTTTAGTGTTTAGGTATTTATACCTGTGGTTTCACCCTAACCCTAACCCTAATATTTCAGCCTCTCCTTTTGTCATCCTGAGCAATCTAGAAATTTTCCTAATGCCATATATTTTCTGTTTGATTATTCTATCATTATTTTTCTTAATTGATTCCATTATCATATTTTAATACTTGGCCATCCATAATTCTTATCCTTATTCTCATGTCAGTCTGCAGTTTTCTGGTTTTACCTTTTTTGTTCACTTCTTGCTTTATGGCTAAAGAAAATATTAGTATCATAAAGAAAATATTACTTTATTTGGAAGATCAAGATCCACAGGAGGTTGTTGTTCTTTTCTTCACCTTTAAACTGGCAAGATACAGTTCTCCCAAATTCCCTTTTCCATGTCTGCATGAACTATTCTTACCCTTCATCTCTATAATACTGCTTGATCATAATAGGAAGTCTGCAGCTCTGTCAGTTTTTTTGGTTTGTCATAGTTTTTTTCCTGAAATTCAAGCACCATTACAGACTTTGATGAATATACTTGGTATACTAACAATACAGGACAGGATCCTGTGTTCTTTTCAATTTCCAGTTTTTGAACACATTATTTTAGGCAACATTGCTAGAAAGTTTCCAGTATTTCTCAAAGCTTGTTTTTCCAAAATTCCAACTTAGTTGAACCCCAGACTTATTAAGATGAACTTTCCTAGTACTTTGGCAACATTTTCTCTCACCAGCATCATATTTTGTTCTTCTGACTTCACTATTTGATAAAGTAACATGTTTTTCTTTTTGTCAAACCCAATCAATATTACTCATAATACCTTCCCTTTCACCGTTGCTTATTTGTCTTATAATCTTACAAAAATTCTTATCTACCCCAAGAGACAGTATTCCATATGTAACCCCATGCACTGACTTTTGGGTGTTATGCAGATTGCAGATCTGCTTCCTGTCTTGTTGAGTAAGTATTTTCACTTCTCAGCATTATCTATTTAGAACATTGCACATGCATTGAGGACATTGATGTGCACTGTACTGCAATAAATTGTGATCTTAGGCTAAAAATAAGACTTAAACAAAACATTTAAAATTACATATTTCTTTTTTTTTTTTTAATTTGATTTCTTTTTTTTACTTGGTCGAGGCTCTTTACCTCTAGGTTTACTAAAATTCAGTTGCAAATCCTTACAAAATACTGGTTTTGCAACAGCCAGAAATATTTAATTTTAGCTGCTGGAAATAAAATTAAAGTAGTTAGACTCATTATGCAGTCATTAATCTATCTGATCTATCAGCCTTATCTGTCAGGTCCCTTTCTCCCTACATTTTTATTTCCTTCACCGGTGTTTCACTCCTAAAATTTCCCTTCTACTGCTTTCTGATTCCTCTAACTCCTTTCTCTTCCTGGTGCTGTTCATACTCACATAAAGCCATTGACTTATTTGACCCCTGCTTTGATCCACTGTCTCACATTCCCAATATGTTTTGCTCTTCACTCACGAGTTCTTTGAATTCATCAGTTTTCAGTCTGCATCCAGTGTGAATCCAGTGCTCACAACAAATCTAACCAAAAGGATTAAAATGGATGGAATGCTTCATTATTTTGCCTCTCTTCAAGTGAAAAAAGTTATCAGTGTTGCAGTCAGAGAAATTTTATAATTGACTCATCTGAAGTATGGAGAGGCTGAACTGTAATGCCATTCTGCTTTAGCATGTACATTCTGTGGTGCATTAATCTTGTGGGATGTTGAGAACTCTGGCCTGTACCTAAGGAAGGGTAAAAGTTAATTAACTAGCAACCTAAAAATATTTTTAGCAGAACTGAAGGATATAAAAGGAAATTTTATGTAATTCCTTGCAGATTTCCTTTAATAAGCAAGATCCTACCTGGTTGGTAGTCAGAGAGAATTCAACTGAAAAAAAATCTACGACCATACGGTAATTTATATAGCTAAGAAATAAGTGTATGAATAAATAAGGATACAGTAGAATACAGAAGATTATGATACATTTTAATGTACATTGTAATGTATCAGAATGATACATTTTAAGTAAAATGTACATGAAATATGAAGCACATACCATATCTGCAGTAAAAACATGGACCTAATGAAATAATTTTACGTAATGCTAATACCAAAAAAAGGGAGTGAAACTGATAGAGTGATTAAAGGGAAACTATGCCAAGTAGAAAAAAAAAAAAGATGAGACATAGGAAATAAATTGTTCAGCTTGCTTGGAATATAGATACAGAGGCAGAGGAATTGTGTGTTTTGTTTTTTCACTTTTCAGTTATGTTTTTCAATTTTAAAAACAAAGTTGTGAACAAATTCAGTTTGTTAAAGATACTTTCATATAGTTAAGTGTAATGCAGTTCACATAAGGAAAACTAGAACTCTACATATCTCCTTTAAATATTGTAAATTAAGTGTATATAGCTTCACAGTCGTCAATGCTTATATACATAAAGTTTCTCAATGACTCTGTAGTTATTCTTGGATAAATCCAGTATTTGGAAAGCAAAATGAATTAAAAAATAAACTTCACCTTTGGGAAGAGACCGAATTTGCTCTTCCCTTTTTAAAAAATAATCTTCAGTGTGAATTCTGCTACTGTTTAGCTGGGATTTACATAAATCACATGTATGTCACTGTGGAAGCCCATTTATATCTATAAAAATGAGAATACCAACCTTGCCATTGAACCTAGCAATCTGACACCTCCCAGTCTGTACATGTTTACCTAGTCCTTGTCTAATACATCCAAATGAAAAAAATTCAGATCCACTGTGCACTTCACAAGGCTTCCCAACAGCCCTTATGGATAGGGCCTATTCAAAGAATTAAACAATATTTTCTTCTGTTCTCTATCCAAAGAGGGAAAAGGGTTCCTGAACTAGGATAGAGACAGAAGGAAGAATGAGCAGCACACATAGAAATAGGTGAAAAATTAAGTTAAAAAAATCAGGGTTAGGAAGTGTGGAAAAAAGTCTGGTTAATCACTGCACTACTGGTTATAAATCACCTGCAAGCAGGTTAGAAAGAATCTGTTATCTTACACAGGTGGTGTCCAGCCATCTCATGTGACAGGAGAGGCTAACCCGTTGAAATATGGAACATCCTTCCAGACAATAATACAAACGAGCAGCTAGACTCTCTTCTTTCTGTGAAAGATTTTTTGTTAGACCTTGAAATCGGAGTTCTCACCATCACCTTGAAATACTCCCCACGGTGAGAAGGAAGCAGGGGAACAGAGGAGCTGAGGCTGACAAGCAGGCGAATAGGCAAGAACAATGTGGGAGTGATGGAATGAAAACTAGAAGCCCAGTTCTCTCCAGGGCATTTGGGCAACACATGCTCCCTGACCTGCTTCCCCACACTCTGACACCCACAGCTTCCCCTGGTGAGACAAAAACACGTGTTGTGCATTTCAGGGGCCAGGCTGGATGGCTCTGCTGTGAAGCAAGGAGGGCACTGCATATGTTTTGTAATCTCATTACTGGTGCCCCATTAAATCCTTAATGGTTTGCTTTTTAAAGGTTCAGAATAATCACTTGGCATGGGATCAGTGCTGGTGCTTGAAGCCAGAAGTTTTATAATTGGTTGCACATGCATTCAGTTTGCTGAACTGATTTTTTTCCTCCCATTTTCTCTTATAAGCCATAGGGGAGATATTCAGGTACCTGAAGAAAGGTGCCTGTGCCATTTCAGCACAAAATATCATGTTTAGCATCCAGCTGCCTCTCCAGAAGAAAATCAGGCTTGACCCTGTCTGTCTCAGGCACATTTCTCAGACACCTCTGGTCACAGGTTCACTATGTTTAAGCACCTGAAAAGCCTCTTGTTTCCTATCTTGTTACCTGTCTAGGATAGGCCAAGATAATTTGTCAAATTCCATTCTCCTTTGACAAATAAAGTGTGGATTTGTTCCATGTTAATCTAGCTTATTTCAAGATTCAGAGTTGCTATGAGCACATTTTTCCTACTCAAATGTTTGGTACTACTGTTTCTTGATAAAATCAGGGACACATATATAGACGTTCAAGTATACCCCCGTCACCCTGAGGTGACATCCAACATGGTTAGTCTACTGTGGAATAAGGAAGACCAGTATCACTTACAGGTCATGTAAATGTCAGGCTCAGTAGTTCGCTCCATAATGAAATATACTGGGTTAGATTTACTGCTCCAGTGGGATATGTCTGCAATGCTCTGCTGGTGCAAAATAATCTGCTACAACTGCTATGCAGATAAACTGGAATGGGAGATCCTCAGCTTGCCCAGTAGCAGGACTGCAGGTTGCTTTCTCACTTTACTGTTGTAGCATTCACTGAAGTATACTTTAATGTTCATGGAATTAAACATTTTGGCTGTGTCCTCCAAGGCATTGTCCCTTTGTTTCTTTCCCATAGTGCAGTGTGAGGCCGGAGGTGGAGATCTGACACTTCAACGTCATTCCTCTGCTGGATAAGTCCCAAGTGATGCAGAATGTGTGGCCACAATTTTTTTGACAGTTCAGGGCATCTAAGTTATTTCTCTGATCCAACTAAAAGCACAATAAGGTTAAGATTAACAGCCTAGCTTATAATTTGCTTTCACTGCCAGCTTTCATTTTTTAATGAGGTTTTCATTTTATGAAGAGTTTGATTTGTTTTCTCACTTAAATCTTTTCACGTTCAGCAAACGAGGCTTTTGCCTTCAAGAGCTGCATTTTTTGTTAATCTCTCTGCTTCTTCATTCCATTGATGTTGCCAAATTTGGCTTTCATGATACCGATCAATGAAATAATTCAACAGAATATTGTCATGTCAGAACCTGCTTACCAGTATTTCATAATTTCCTCATTCAGAATGTCACATTCTAATCAGTATGTTTGCTGTGCAGAAGTAATAAAAATGTCTGTCTTCTCAACTTTATTCTTGGAAGTACTGAGTCCAAGTTATCTTTTCCAAGTCATAGCACTTAGTTTAGTACAAGCAGTTCCACAGGATTATTAGAGAATAACTCACATCTGATGGAATTACTAGTTGTTGGTAAGGAACAGACAATAACAAATCTATAAGCAATACAGATCCATTTATATTGTGAAATGAGAAATATCCATGAAAAGGGGTTGCTAATCTCATTACCTTTGTTCAGCTCAAAAACTGCAATGAGGCGATTTACTGTGAAATCAGGCTCATGCTCTGCAGATCATAGGATTTCAGTTTCTGAAGCTTATTAGTGCTAATGTGATATTTTTCATTTACTTAGTGGCCTTTCAATGAACGCGGGAGCATCAGCTCAACGAATCACTCTAGCACATGCTTCATTCTGATCAGACCCAAGGAACATGACTTCCCTCATGTGGTAGGGGCATGAGAAGGACAAGCTAGACATGGCTTTTCTACTTGAAATTCAGACATACTCAGCTGACCTCCATTTCTGGTCACCTAGCAAAGCTGCTTTTTCTTTGGGAGCTATGCTTTTTCTTTAGGTTCTCCTCAATGCTGGGCAGAAAAAGTGTAGAGGCTTTTAATGCTGCTCAGAGACATTATTTGCACCCTGTGAAGTTTTCACCTGGAATGTACTTTACAGCAGCTCATCTTCCACCTTGAGTCCTTTTCAGAAGAAAAATACTTTTTCAGAGAACGTTTCTTCCATTAGGTGACACAAGTGCTGTTTAAAGCACACTGTTGATGCAGCACCTAAAGATAAGCTGGCCACAGAACATGGCTGAAAAGCCTCCTGCTCATCACTGCATCTGCTAGTTTGGTAGAATGCTGTACATGAAAGGATAATGAGCCCTGGAAGATTTGCTGCAAACCAGAATGGCTGCTAGAGAAAATTGTTTGATTTCAGAATACTTTTGTACAGCTCCCAAGAAGTATTTTTTTTTATGAACTTATCACTTAAAGAGGAAAAGTCCTTAAAATGGTAGCATAAAGAATGCTCACAGGGTAAAACAAAAAAACTAGTTCTTGGTGAGGCACTGGCACAGGTTGCCCAGAGAAGTTGTGGATACCCCATCCCTGGAAGTGTTCAAGACCAGGCTGGATGGGGCTTTGAGCAACCTGGTCTAGCAGGAAGCAACCCTGGCTATGGCAGGGGGGTTGGAACTGAATGGTTTTTAAGGCATTTTCTAATCCAAATCACTCTGTGATTCCATGATTCTGTGATTTTTTTTTATTTTATCAGATTGTCAGTGACTGGAATTCGGTATGCTCAAAGGATAATCCTTGCAGGAATTTTTCAGGTTCTGTATGTGACAACATACTATGAAGCAATATTTTAGATAGTAGATTTTAAAATAACAACATAGGTAGAGAAAAGGGGGCACAGCTGACAGAATGTTATTGCAGGCAGACAAGCTCCTATGGACCCTGATGTATTGTTGTTTCAATTGTGTTTCAGAAATTATAGCTAAAGAACAAGCTAATTTTCCTCTCCCATTCACCATTCACTGAGGTTTGCATAATTTCCTCAGTATTTCTTTCAATGCTTTTCTTTACTGCTATTTGTAAATAATGTTTTATAATTTTAAGATTGCTTAAATTCCCATACCTTTGTCTAAATCTGAATTTCTGTTTCCTGCGTGGACACCTCTTTTTTTCAAAATAGTTTTCCTGCGGCGATGTTTACATAAATTGAAAATTTACTTTTCCAGAGTAAGAAACTAAATTAAAACCCATACTTGGATACATTCCTTAAAAAAAAAAAATAAAAAATTTGCTAATTTTTTGTAAAGACTTAATAACTTGTGATGTGAAAATAGTCAAAGTTAAAATCAAAAAAGACCCTCCAAAGAACATTAAAAAAAATGATACTAGGTAGTCAGATCTTCATGGCCTCACCACTGGGATATAAACTGAAATATTGAAAAGTGTCATCTCCACAGACCAAAGAGAAAATCTCATATGCCTGATAGCTTTGCTAAAGGTACAGGCTCTTCTCACCCGAACAGAACTTTGTCTGAAATCCTACGGTCTTGATCTTTACCAAAATTATAAATTACCCATACTTACTTTATGCTCATCACGTTAAAGGGATATAATTAGTGTCTTTCATTACTGTCTTTCATTAGGCTAGCTCCTTGTATTTTCAAATCTGAAATTAATTGCATTTTATTCACTTTGGACAAGTACAACATAATTTTGATCCTTTACATTACTTTTAATCTGTTATTATAATTCCTTTGAGATATCACACTTATTTGTTCTGCATACAGATGTGACGATGAGACAGAATTTGTTCGTTGAGAAAAAACAGAAAAGGAACAGATCGTGTGATGGAAGTGTTAAGGCCCAATAACACACAGAACTTTTGCCCTGGAACCAGTGATGCTGTTACATGCTATAAAGGGTTTATGGCACGTACATACATATTAATAAAAGGCTTTCTATATCGTCACATGGGTGCAGCTGTTTGGTTTAAGACCTCCCTCCATCAGAGTTTCTCCTACTTCCTGATATTAATTTGAAACTACAGACTGTTCATCTAGGGCTAGAAATCCTACAGCCGTGTTCTGAAACCCAGCAGCTTTTCTCAGAGACGAAGAGCTCCGATGCAGACACGTCCGCAATGGTGGTAGAAAATCGGCAAAAAAAGGGGGGTTTTTATGAGCTTCCTGGAGCCGACATGAAGCCCGGACAGTGCAGGGGGCAGGCAGCCGGCCAGAGGACTGCGGAGTTTTCTGTATCCCCCCCCAGCTCCCACAAAAGCGGCTCTGGGGAGGGGCAGCCACCGGGATCGCGGCGAACGGGAGGGGCAAAGAGGGCGCTGAGCGTCAGGAAGGGAGCGGGGCGGGAGCTGGGCGAGCAGGGAGGGCGAGGAGGAGTCAGGATGGTGGCCACGGGGAGGGGAGGGGAGGGAAGGGGAGAGCCGCGGGTCTGGCCGGAGGATCTGCGCTCTCCGCCTTGGGAGCGGGCGGTGGGTCCACCGCGATGGAGCTGCTGAGGCTCCTGATAGGAGCCGGGGCTGTGGTGGGTGCCGGGAGCATCCCCTGGTGCCTGAGGTAAGGGGGCAGCTGCCCCCTGAGCTGTGAGCGGGTGAATGATATCCTGCAGCATCACCCTGAGCTGCAGGAGGCAGTGAGGAGGCTGCCTGGGATCAGGAGGCAGAAAATGAGCTGGAGAGTGTGATCCGTGAGCTGAGTGCTGGGCACACACAGGCTGTGCCCTGTCAGCCAAATACTCCCCTACCAGTGCTCATGGAAAGGAGGGGAGGTGAAGGTGGTAGGAAAAGCAACGAGAGGAACAAGAAAGAGGCAGGGACTCCCTCAGTGCCTTTGAAGAACCAGTTCATTCCTCTGCAAGAGATTGGAGAATAATCCTCCTACACTGGTGCAGGAGTAGAAGAAAGTGACTCAATCTGTTCCAAATATAATGACCAATGAGACCAAGAAAAAGCACCGGGTCTAGAGGCACAGAGGCACCGGCTTGCAGCCCAGCCCAGCCCGGCTCAGCTCTCTAGAGAGGTTTGCTGTCTACCAGGTGCTCACATCAGGGATGTCCCTGAGGCTCCCTTGCCTTGTTCACCCAACTATTACCTGCTCTTGGTGCAGGGTAGGCTGGATGAAGCCTCGTGCGGCCTGGTCTAGTGGGAGGTGATCCTGCCCACGCAGGGAGGTTGGATCTTGATGATCTTTAATGTCCCTTCCAACCCTAACCATTCTATGATGCTGTGAAATTAAGTAAGAATCTTATGGAGAAAGAAGGAAAGGCAAAATCTGTGAAAGGTCAAAGCTTGTATTACTTTTTTTGATTTTGTAATGCCTAAAAACGCTGTTCAGTGTTATCCACGAAATCTTTCCTTGATTCCAGAAGCAAAACAACACCCCTATTTTTCCAACAGAGGAAGAACCAGAAATTTAGAAATTTCCCTCCCAGTTCATTTAAAGACATGAAAATACAAAGAAGAAAAAGACAGACAGAAAAAGGTTACTTTGGACTAATCAGACAAGAAAAGCAGTCATAGAGAAGGGACTGCAGGAGCTCTATTCTTATGAAGGAAGCAAAGCAGTAATAGAAAACACATAAAAGAATCTCAGCTTCTATCAACTACAAAGAAGCAAGATTACCAGAAAAAAAATTACCTGTTTTTCTCATAGCTTCTCAAATGCAAGGCTTCCAGAATTCCTCAGTTATCCAAAGACTGTGTATCAGTTCAAAATTTTTCATTTACCTCTTAATTTCTGTGGGATTAATTTTTGAAATTGTAAAAATATAATTTTTTTGGCCTTATTTCTGCAATTTCATGCCATTGTTTTGTAAACACACAAAAGACCTGCCTATGTAGAAAGTGCCTATTCACATTTGTGCACTGAATATGCCAGGACACCTTTCCTTCTGTCCATATTTATGTGTCTTCTTTGTGTTTTATTGTTTTGTAAGGAGAATGTGTTTTGTCACATTCATGAATTGCAGATCAGTTTCTCATGAACTGGCAGGACTGATAGCAGTAGTTTTTTCTTCTCAGCAGTCTATAATTCCACTTCTCTCTTGTTGTTTGTCTTTTATGTTTCCTTCTTATCTATTTCTCCCCATAGAACATGGGCATAGCTGCCTGGAATACTAGATAGCAATTATATTCTGAAGATGATTTCTGTAAATCTGTCTACTTTTCAAGCACTTAGAAGCAAAATTATTGTAGCTGGGAGGACATCAGCATAAGGAAAGGAAGGAGAAATATATGCATTGTTTACATGGGTGAATATACAGGTTCCAGATTGGAAACTGTCAATAATATTTACATATGTTAGATAATGTTCATTGGCTTTATTCTTTAAAACCCTTTAAAATATTACTATTGTTTCAAAGCATATTTTTCTAGGTAATGCTTTTTTTAAAAAAAAAAAACCAAACCAGCTGTTCCCTGCATGTTTGATATGCATTTAACTATTTTTTCTTAATTTTTAGCCACAATATAATATATGAGAAATAGATTCTTAGAAACTTCCAACCTGAATTAGTCATTGATATATCTAAGAAAAATTATACAAATATTTTTGGAAATTTCATTCAAGAACCAAGAATTTTTTATATTGAAAATTAATACAATAGGAACTTTGCAGGTCATAGAATCATGGAATGGTTTGGGCTGGCAGAGACCTCTAAAGATTATCTAGTCCAAATACCCTGCCAGAAACAGTGATTACAATAACAATATATACATATCAGAGAAATACTGAAATTTTAAATCAGTAAAAGACTAGGGTACTTTCTATTTCTAAAGCTATCAAGTAACTTAGACGTTTTCTTTAATATCCAAGATTGATAAAAAAGTTGTCCAATATGTAATAATTTGTTTTGAGAAAATGAAATTAGATTACTTAAAATGAAACAATAATGAAATGAATTAAATAATGAAATAATGAATTAAATACTTAAAATGAACAATAATGAAATTCTATAGTCTGAACTTGTCTTTCAATATTTCCAATATTTGCCTGCCCAGGGCTTTTGCCATAGTGTCTTTTGAATTTGATAGATAGCCTGATCTGAGTAAGTGTGATTCATGAAATTGACAAAACCATCGAACTGAAAGCCATCAAAAAAGTTGTTGATTATGTATGGAATAATAAAACCTGATGGTCTCTAGTATTTTTTATATTACATTTCATAAAATTCCTCCAAATTATAAGGTGTGGAACACCTATAGCCGTTTTTTTTTTTAAAGTGAACAGACAGTGTATATTTTCAGTGATTTTGTTATGGTATATATTATTTCTGATGTGCCATCTTTCATAATTAAAAGTTTTGTAAAGGATGCAATTGAAATTATTCAAATAGGATAAGGCTAATCAAAGACCGCAGTAATAATGTTCCAGCACACTAAATGGAAGGTGACTTACTTCATTTTTTTAAGTTGCAATATGTAAATCTTCTGTGATACAAGCTTGATAAGTCTCTGGAGTACTGGCATGACAGTCAGACATCATTATGGTCCCAAAAACCTTCAAGAGATGCATAAATTTTGTTAATTTTATTGGAAATTAAAGATGCCCAGCATGCTGAATTACATGCATTTACGGTGTATCTCTGCTACAAAAGAGGAACCAGAGTGTATCCCTACATTTAGAAAAACTGAGTGAGGAGGCTATTAGCATTTGTTTGCATTATACTTGCATGACTGAGGAAAGAGACAAGTTTAAAAAAGAAACTAGACAGCTCCAAAAAAAATCTTACTACTACAGCTACCTTGCTACCTGAAACAGTAAAAATACTTGCAACCAGTCACACCAATAATGTAGATAAAATATTGAAAGGGTATAATAACATAAGAAAATCCCAATTCTCAGTATAGCCAGAGGATCTATTTTCTCTATCAGTCCCTTAAATAAAAAGATGACCTGACAGAAAAAGGAGAACCGAGGTTCATCCAAGGATTTTTCCTAATAAATCTTTGTTATCATGGCTTTTTAGCCATTTTTGTGGCACTACCCAGCCTTGATGGACTTGTGCCCATGAGCATGATAACAGCTTGGATGATCTATGTGGTCCCCTGCCTGGAGAGGCTCTGCTGGCACCATGTTCCTGCAAGTACATGTATTCCTCATGCCTGCATGACTTGCCTGTGACCTGTAGCTTCTTCAGGTGATGTAGACAGGCAGGCATCTTCCACACACACACTCCCCTCTTTTTTTCCCCCTTTTTTGTCATAAAAGAATTTGCACAAAATCCTGTGTAGCTGTTCCTAATCCCCTTTGTTGTCTCTACTCAGAGGATAAGCAGCGCAGTCTTTCTTAAAATTGCCCAAACCAAAGCTATTCTAAAGAATTTACTGAATTTATTTTTTTTTTTTTTAGACAGAAAAACATGTTTCCATTAACTCATATTGATTGAAGTGAAGTGCTCTGCAGGAGACAAATATGCAGAAAAGTTTCTCTGGATTATTTTTAGGAATTTTTTTGGCTTAATAGAACAGAAATCAGATGTTTTAGTCTAGCCCAACCTGTCCAAAACCTGACAAGTCAAAGGAAGCATACCTGTAGACTTAAAGATTCAGCATTGCAACACTAATTTTGAACTGAAGCAGTATATTGAAGAATTTCCTAAGGTTTCCATACTGATTTTGAATGGGCTGGTAACTTTAATTTTGTTTTTCACTTTTATAGATTTCATTTATCAAAAAATTAATTAAAACACACTTAAGGTAGTAAAGTTGACTTGTACTTTTTCTTGTGCATTCATCCACCATTTTGTTACTTAGTCAGTCACTACTATGGAGAGCTTTTGCATTTTTCACAGCCACTGATCACATATATTGTCCCAAGCAACTTATCAACACTGACAGACTTTTCCACCTTACTTCTCATCTGCATTTCAAGATCATTAATGACTACATTAAAAATCACCCAGTCGAGTGCAAACATCTGAAGAATCCTTCTGATGATCTTCCTCCCCTATGAAAACTGTTTCTGCCAATTGTTCTCTATCTCTTAATAAGTAACTTTTTAATCCATTTTAGTCCCCTTTTCCACAGTCATCTTCATCTCTTTGAGACCCTTTGGTAGAAGGTGCCATTTAATCCTTTTTCAAAGTCCAGGTGCATTGTATGCATTTTCTGAAGAAGCTGACAACTTCAGAGAGCTGTGCGTTTGTCAAGAGTGCTATAGCTTTGCAAAAGCCTTACTGCTCTCCCCTAGCAGTTGATATTTATGAGCCATAATGGTTTGCATTTATTCAGCTGCGCATTAGTTCTATTTTTTCAGACAGATTTAATTAATTAACCTGCTGGACATGTTGAGCTCCTGGTCAGTCACTGGATTCCCTTGCGGCCTTCTGAAATAATTCCGTGTCACACATGTCAGTTGTCTGCTCCACACTGGTTCTTGAGAGAGAGTTTTGATATTTACTTAATATTTCATCTTCAGGTCTCCCTAGAACCTAAGAGTAAAGAGCAGTCAGTCTCGCAACTTTTTTACTCTTAATTTTATATGACCAGGATCAAAACTGCCTATGGCCTATACTGACCTGACACCTTCTGCCCCCACACTCCCCAGCTGGTGTGGAGTTGGTGCTGGTGCCGGTGCCGGTGGGTCAGGTGCTTCCCAGCCCCCAATCATAGCTCTGCTTCCCATGTGGCTGGGTGTGCGGTGTCTCCTGAGGGAGCCTGGCCCGGACCTCGCTGCATGGCAGGGTGGGGAGGTTGTTCTGGGGCTCTGTTTGTCCTGTTGCTGCTCCTGTCTGGGGCTCCCGCTTCCTGTCTTCCTGCTGGAAAAGAACACTGTTTATCGAGGCAGGGTGCCTCCCCCTGCTAGGATCCGCTTGGCTACTCCAAGGCTGGATAGGAGTCACTGGGACACGGGGACCCCCACCTGCTGCTGTGTCCTGTGTGGAGCTTCTCTGGTTGGGAAGTAATTACCACCTGAGGAGCGTGGGTGACATATTTACATATTTTTATTAGTATTTCTTAATTCATTAAACCTATGTTTTTTTCCAGCCTTAAAGTCTCTCCTCCTTCTTCCTCTTTTTATCTTCTCCTGTGTGTAGTGGGGACGTAACAGAGAGCGTCTGTCACCTGCTTGTTGGCAAAAACTGTGACATATGGACAGCTGTGCATATCCTCTAGTGTAGCTATGGAAAAAAAAAAAAATGTTCAGCTCAGAAATCTTGCTGAGCTTATCCACATTAAGCAGGTACATAAAAGATTTTCCTTTCCTGCTATGGCCTCTGTTCTTCTGTGTGTTGCTCTCATGCTTTAACTTGTGTCCTCATGCTGTAGACTCCCTAGAAGGCTTCTTCCTCATCTGTTTGAAAATGGATTTATTCTTTGGTTTAATATAATTGCAGATAGTTTCTCATACTGCTTTTTGGGTGCTGTCTTTGTGTTTTTACATGTAGCTGACCTCTTAGTGATTATTAGTCCTTCTATTATACAAATTTCAACACAGTTTAAGGTTTCTAAAGGATTCCCCTTTCTGCTGATACCCACTAGCTGTCTCCATTAAGTGGTCAGGGCCAGACAGAACCCAGAGAATAGAGCTGCTCTCTGTTATTCTCCCCCCTCCACACCTTCCCAGGGGAAGGTAAAAGGGGAATAACGAAGAGTGTCAAAATTAGAACAGCTTTAATAGAACATGCAAGGGATAACAACACATGCAATAATAATGAAAAATGTACAAAATGTACAAAAACTGATTTAAATTTTTGCTGGCATAAATGTCCCAAGGTCCTCTGTGGCAGGGAAAAGGGGCCAAGGCCTTTTTTCAGAGCACCTGGCAAGCTGAAGGCAGAGAGCAGGAGCTGTTCTCAGGGATGTCTGCTGCATGAGGGAAGGGGGGCAGGAAAAAAGAGGAGTCCAACTTTTCTGCCCTCCTGGATTTTATAAGGTATGGGAGAAAATGGGAAGGAATAGTCACCCCTCTCTTCTGCCCCTGGGGTCCCTTGGGGTCCTAAACAATGCCCTCTTATTAGGTCTCTGTATTAAAACTATAAAATCAGCCTGTGACCCCTAAAACTGTAACACTATCCAGTTGCATTTTCTCAAGTCTTTGGTATTAGGTTGTATTCCTTTACTTTGAGAAGCCATATGGTGGTATTAGATGGGTGCTGTGCCACTGGAAATGATTAATCTCTTTAACCTTTCTTTAGGAATATTTCTCTTTTATGTGTGGTTTCTCTTTTTAAAATCAATCAGCAGTAGAGTTTTTGATTTAGTACCTTCAGGATTTTGGACTGCAGTGTCCTTTGGTTATTCACTATGCAGTGATTTCTAATGGTAATACAGCACATTGTTCTGTACCAAACCTAAAAAATAGTAATTGATATTGAATAAATATTTAATCTTAAAATCATACACAGATGTGATAGTTACCCAAACTACCAGGAAGCACTTTACTCTTTTGGCTGTTGAGTTTTCTTCGGGTTCCAAACTCTTATTTAGTATTGTGAAGCCTCTATAAACATCACTGTCAGCTGAAGTAATATATTCCCAAGAGAGTGTGTTGTTTGCTTTTGTTTATTTGCTATTATTGTTGTTTTCTGATATAGTCCTGGAGTATTTCACTGGATGGATTTTGCGTTAGGTGTGGAGAATTCAAAGTGTGACTTGCTTGGTTCTGTGCAACTTTGCAAAGTACAAATTTGAGGAAAATATACAATAATAAAACAAATAGGTAATCCTGCAGCTGTGTCTTCCTCTTCTGTATGCATTGATACATGGTAGTTTGCAGCTCTTTTTTGGTTGTTATACCACTGTGCATACCTCTTAGTATTTTAAAATCACTCAGCTCTCTTTGAGCCCTATGTCTGTGGAAATTTCCAATATTCCAGTCACTTGTATCTCTGAATCACACACCAATGCAAATAACAAGACACAAAAGAAATATGACATGTGGGAAAGTTTGCAGTGTGAAAAATTCATGAGGAAACACTCAGAGTTTCCTTCAATGAGGTAAGTGTCCTGGTTTGGGCCAGGATAAAGGTGATTTTCTGTTTCTGTACTTTTGCTTTTAGCTAAGTCCCTTGTAAGTAGTTGCATTTGCTGAAATTAACAGCAAGTTTCTCATGCAGTGTGTGTGCTTCTAGGATTGATAACACTTGATGTTTATAGTTACTGCTAGAGACTGGTATGCAGGGCCAAGGACACTGCTCAGCTCTAAGGAAAACATTTTACTGTCCAGGAGGACACAGAGGCCCCACCTGAGCCCTCCTTTGGGGAGGAACAGACAAGATAGATGCCAGAATTGACCAAACAGAGTATGCCATCCCATATACGTCACACTCAGTATAAATTTGAGGCATCACGTGGGCCGAGCCAGATCTTTTCCTGCTTCCCTTCCTTCACCCGGCATCCTGGAAGGATCCTGTCTGTTCATCTGCCTGTGGTCCTGATCCGTGCCAGCCCATATCTGTGTGTTCCTGCCTCCGGTTCCCGACTGCTGCCGACTCCAGGAGTCCAGCCTGGACTTTCCCAGGGCTGCCCTACAGCCTCGGTGGTGACGTGAGAGTTATTGGGGGAAAGGGGGGAGGAATGTGGTTTCCATTTTCCTGTATATTTGTATATATTCAGTAATTTTACCTATTTATCACTACTGTTTCATTAAAGTTGTGTAGTTTAGTTTCCAACCCATAAGTCTCTCTCCCTTATTCTCTCTCCTTTCTCTATCAAGGAGAGACAGATTAATAGAGAGCGTCTGTTATTCGGTTTAATTGCCGGGCCAGTGTTAAACCGTGACAGGTAAGTGGGTATGTTGCAAGATATCCTACTTTCCTAACCACATAAATCTTTGCAGTAGTTTTTCTGGGCTGTATTTGGGTGAAGATTTGAAACATATTCTAGTTCCCTTTCAATCCCTTCAAAACAAAAGGCAAATCTCTCCCCCCAAAGGAAAATTATAGAAGATTCTTGCTAAAGCTTGGACAGGTGTGATCCAGTAAGTACTAATAAAATATCTTGAAAACTGAAGCATTGACCATAAACCCAGGTTTATTTCCAAGGCTTATGACATAAAACTTCATATTTATAGGTGTTATATATTGAAAGAGTTCTAAAGTGAGTTCTAAAGTGAAAAGCAGACTCCTAGGCAAATCTATGATAAATATATGCTATTAGTAAATAACTATATTTGTATCAACCTAATACCCCAAGTGTCCTAAGACAGTAAAACTCCCTGTTCTCTTCCTCCAACTTACACCTTGAGGACTGTAGTCCTACAGGGAAGAGAAGATTAGGGTGACTTTCTTGCTGGATGGCTGTAGTACCTTGACCTACCCCTTCAGCCTGAAGCCCCCTCTCATCCCTCATGAAAACCCCAGCACACTGTGGGTCCTGAGGGGCCAGTCCCTCACTCTTGATAGGCTGTGCAACCCAACTGCTCTGCTGGGAGTAAGATTTTTGCCTCATTAACTGCCAAATAACTAAGAAGTTATTAATCAGAAAAAGGTCTTTATGTTTTCTGGTTTCCTATGTGAACATACTCCATTCTGGCTAGATACAGTAGATTAACTAAATGGCTGATGCAGTGTATGTGTCTGTCATTGCTAAACACAGTGAGAGCTGAGCTAAGAAGTGGCTATAGATTTTTAAAATGGGAAGAGCATATTCAATAAAACTCTCAGGCCTCTCCTGAACTATGTCAGAATTGCAAGACTGTTTTCCAAACCCTTCCCTGATTGTTATGTTAAATCCAAAACCTAACACCATGGAGTGCTCTTTTGGGGAACATTAAATATTGGCAATCACATCCATCTTCCTGAGTGAGGATTCAGATGACTACAGGCTGCTATTACAGCTAAGCAAAGCTGCTGTAGATGTAGATTAAGTTTCAGTTGTCTTGTCTGTGCATTTGATATGAAATCTAGCTGAACACCACTGGTCAAAATCCTTTTGAGAAAGTAGTGTTTTAACTACCACTTTTCTACAAGTATGAAATAGTTTAACACCTCCTGACCATCAAATTGATTTGATAGAAATACTTAAAAACCCCTATAAACCAAACTGACGCTGAGGATAACTATAAATGAAAAAATTTGAGTATTGCTTTTCTTAAACAACCACAATCCAATGACATTGAAGTGTCAGAGGCAAAAATCAGTGCCAGAATTTAAGAAAGCTGTAGATGCACACTGCATCTTGTCTACTATTCCTGTCTGCTTAAGTTTGCCCTGAACCAGAAGAAGAGGAAATTATCAAGCATCCAGAGAGAAGATGATGAAGTGGGATCATTTTGCTATTGCTTTATGTATTCATCATATATATGAAGTCATCCCACCCCCATCTGTTGCTTCAGGGAGGATGATCAACACTGTGAGAGATGCTGTCCTAAACAGGGGTGAGTTTCTATTTGTGCCATGATAAATGCCATTTATATATATCATCACAATGCAGAAACTTTGTCACGGTTATTGTGAATTCAGTCCATAGCAGACTTAAGCAGATCTCCAATGAATCTGAAATATGATAATGGGCTCTTGTACCCAGATGATATCTGGTCCATGGGAGTAAGTCTAAAACAGAAATAATAAGTCTGAGCATCAGTTAGGCTATAATGGTTTAAGAGTACTAAAATAATGATTGCTAGTTCTGAAGATAAGCAAAGGTCTTGCAAATTTGAAGATTACTTCAGTTATGATCACCATATTTGGAGCTGGTAAGTTTGAGGGGAAGGAGACAAGTGGCCATTGCCAACTGAGATCCGGACACTTCCTCACCATGGACACAGCTTGCCCTACCACTGACCAGCAGCAGCTGGGGCTTCAGCACTGGGACCACAACCCCAGGAATCTCTGCTTCCAGGGCTCTCTGATTTCTGCAAGGAGCCTGTGTATACAGGGAAGTTCAAGTGTTTGTCAGACAAGTAGTAACATGGAAAAAAATAACAGTTTAAAACAAAATTGGCGAATTAAAGATTCCATGCATCAGTATGAAGAAAGGCATTATTTGGTTACTTTAAAATATTACACGCTTGGTAAGTCAGTGTTTTGCTTTTGTCTTTTACATAAAACTTCACTTAAATTTGAGGTTTCCTTTTGTTCAGGCAGCCTGTTTGTTAATTTTGCTGTTGTCCATGTCACTCTGTATCTTCTTTAATAACAAAAGGACTTAAATGAGCCTAGTAAAACAAAATAGAAACAATCTCAGAATAAGGAGTGTCTAGTTTTAGTACCATTTCACAGGGGGTATTCCTAATGGCTTAAGCCTTGGGATTCCATTGTTTCAAAACTAGTTGTGTTTCCTAATTTATGCCCCTGCAAAACTTTCAGGTGCCCTACCTGCTTTACTTCCTGTTGTGTTGTGCAGAAGTGCAAATGAAGTGTTGACAGCTTCTGTTATCTTCCCCTTAAAGAGCTGATAAATTCATAGCTGTTGTACAGTGAATACTTTTCCTTTGAACTCTTTCGGTTGTTACTTTTCATTCACTGTTTTCAGATGAATAAACTTTCTTTTGTGAAATTTAAAGGAAATTTACATTTCCCAAAGGATGCTCCCTAGAACATTATCAGCAATGATATTACAATCCCTTGTATTTCTTCCTAACTTTCAAGGTATACTTTTTCTACCTGAGGGTTTTTTTTTCCTTTTTTTTAATTTTTTTTTTTAAATTTTATGTATATATTTATTTTATTTTATTTTTTTCACCACTTGATACTGATTGCTTCAGGGCCCAGAGCAAGTCAAGCTACTTTTTGTGAGATGAACTCCTTGGCAGTCTCTCTGACTTTTCTCTTAAAGTAAGAAAATATTGGCTGTGGTGGAGCACTTTAATGACAGACACAACCTCTTTGGAGTTCCATGAAGGCACAGTGTCTCAGCAGAGAGCTGTGATCTTCTTCAACAAGTGTTTAAAAGTATGTGTGTATACTCTGTTCTACAATTAGAAGGAAAAACCAGAATTGCAGCATTTCATGTCATCTCCATAGGCCAGGCAATGCTTATTATTACAGCAATATTTGTTCACAAGACTACCTACTATTGTAGGGGAACAACAAGAAGGATTTTGACAGGAGTGGCTATAAAATTGAAAAACCATTAAAGAGATGAGAAAAACTTTTTTCTTATTATGAATTATGTTGTCTTTTTCTTCCCCTTGTCCTCTGAAGCATCAGATATTGTCCATCTATGAATACAGGGAACCACAGAGTAGGCAGCACCAGTGTTCAGATGATGTTCAGCAAACCTAATTGCCCAAAATGTCAGCTTGCCCAAAATGTGCTATTCTTGCTCTTATGCTTCCCTGGAGAGAATATGAATCAGATGGACATGAGAACAGAACCACACCACAGTGACACACAGAGCTAATTTTATTTAATAAGCTGTGGAAGGTGAGTAATAATTTCTATTCTAAGATTTCTGTTCCTCAACACTCACAGGCTTCTCATGATAATCAGGGCTCTACAGTCCAGCATCACAAATCTGTGGGGAACATGACACCAATTTTAACACATCTGAGTGCTCTGCAGCCCAATCCCTGGGCACAGTGGTTACACCTTTATCTTGGGCTTCTTCACAGTGGTGTTGGTTATCTATGTATAGAGTTCCTCATGGCTCCTCAGGGGCTATTATTTTTACTATTGATTTCCTCCTGAATTAGATTACATGAATTGCTAATCATGCAGCTCAAGCCAGTTGCTTTGATTTTTCCAATTTTGAAGGCCAATTAGCATTTTCTCCCTGAATTTGTATCACACTCTGGTCTCCTGTCCCCAAATGTTTTACATTTGTTTGCATTTGACAGCAGCAACATCAAGAAGTTTATCTGTCCTTCTTAATTTTCCATCAGGGACTGATACAATGAGTCAGAGGTGTGAGGACACTGTCAAGATCTCATTTATCTCAACAGTGCTTTCAGGTGAGTTTTACCCCATGAGATACACTCCATGGAACATCAACTGCTAGATTTGGAGTTAGGAAAGAGGTTTTTGGGGTTTTTTTGTGTTCCTCTGCAGTGTTGAGCAGTTTGTTGGCCAAGACCAGCATCTCAGCATCTCACCCTTTGTTTCTCCAAGTACTTTCTGCTGGAGAGGAGGATCAGATGGGAGGATCCTCTTACTTTCCCTTCTCCTAACACAACCACTGCATGAAAATATCTTTGGTTTGAGACATGATTATCTACACTCATTAGAATAGGGAAAGAACTGTAATTTTTTCATATTTAAAAAAAAATATTTAGCTGAAAGGATCTGGAAGAGTTGGAGGATGTGGGGCAGAAAGTGACCAGAACCGTGGGGTAGGAAATTTGGTCTATTATAATTCAGAAAAACATACTATACACACACTGCGCTTGTGCTTATCCAACTGAAAATAGTTAATTGGAAAAAAACAATTACTTTTGGAGAAATGACAACTCCTCTGATGGTAAAATATGGCAAATAACCCTGGGAAAAATCAATATGGCCAAGCTATTAAACCCCAAACTATATTTCTTATTTAAGTTTTTTTTATTATTATTGAAGTCTTCTCCCTTGACTATACTGTCACTTAGAATATCACTGTAATACAGGAAAAATATGGTTTTTCTATACTATTGATTGTGCTTTGCGTGAGTATAAATGGTGTCACCAGATGGAAAGCAGTGATAGGTCAGAACTTACTGATGATATAAAAATTCCTCCAGGTTTCAAGATAAATACATCAAGTCTTTCAACTATGGTTATAAAAACCTGCCTGTTTTCTTTTTACAAGTTGTCTTGAAGAACTAGAAGACAGTTACTTACCCTGCAGTCTATTCTGCTATGGCATTTTTATTGTCTTCTTTCTGGCATGAGATGGAAAGGGCATATATTTCCAGCATGTTGGTTTAAGATATAGAAGCACTACAGCCCTTCTGAATAGCCCTTCATCAAAAAGAAAATCTCACCTTCAAGGTTTTTAAGAGAAACAAATCACTGAGATGCCATTGAAGGAAATGAATGAATACAAAGTACGTATATATAGATACTTCTTTATAAAAACCCCACACCTGCATACATACCCCATCATGAAAAATGTTTGTCTCAAATTTGGCATCTTGTCTCTTATTTTCAATTAGTAGCAAATTCATTCAAAACCTGTATCTGAACTGAGTTAGATGCAGGGATATATCATATCTCTGTAATCAGGAAAGCCAAAATAATGATGAGTATTAAGGACTGGCTTCAGAAATAAGGTTGGCTGAGCTGGATGGCATCATTTGTAGATTTCCCCAGAGAGGATCTTACAGTACAGTGTCTTCTCCAGCAATGTAAAAAAATCTTTGTTTAGTATTCCACCTTGCTGCTTGTTATGAAAGAGACAAAAGCACCACAAGGTATTAAGGGCAGGACTTTTGCATAACATGCTATCTTAGGGTACAATTGCATAGCCACTAAACCAGGCTTTTCATCAGCGTGGAGAGAATTCTCTATAGAGAACTTACTTTTGAACTAATGGGCATGCTCCAGGACTAAAGAGGTAAAAACAAAAAATCACAGAGAAAATAGGTAAGGGAGAATGGCTAATGTTACTTTAACTAAACTGAGAACTCAATTAGCTAAAATATTTATTTTTTCTTCCCACTACTATCCTTGCAGTTCAGCTGTTCTGTGCTTGACAAGTGCAAGGCAAGATAAAACAGATCATGAAACTCGGGCACGTGCGACTTCTGTTGACAGCAACAGAGGTCTTTCCATAATCACAAAGAAGAACAAGATCTGACTCTTTTAGTCTGAACATTTAGTCAAGAGTTAAGCTGAAGTGGTTTGGCCCAAATTGTACCCAAATCATAACACTCGTGTAAGTATCACTTCATCTTATCTTTATACTTCCAGTAGGCACTTCTCCCAGACAAAAAAAAAAGGCCAGGCAATTCCATATTAGGGTGAGTTGTCACAGGCCTTTCTTTTCACTTAGTACATAACTTTATCAGCCCAAGCATTTGGAAATTTCCACAAAGGTGACTTGTGAATGCCAAATACATTATAACCTTGATAGTTTCATTGGAATGGGTTATTTTTACAGAAAAACATTCTTCTACCTTTAAACAAGTGTCAATCTGATTAGTGTAAATAACAACTGGAATTCAGCAAAGATGAATTTTAAAATTCGAGGTCATTGAATTAAGCCACTTCAGAATATGAATAAATATTCATTTGAGGAGCATAGTTTACTTCAATGGCATTTGTATTCCATTAAATGACCAGAAAGGCCTCAGCAGTTCCTGATGTACTTTAAATTCAAGTATTTTTTTGATTCTCAAAAGGCAGCATCATAAAATAATTACAAAGGACTTGTAATTATTACAAGTGACTTGTCCTAGGAGAGATTTCCTGTATGAGTTCATGTCTTTTGGATTGAACTTCAACTGTACAGTTTATAAGGGCTCATCATGTTTCCAGATGAGTTAACAGGCATTTACAGACCTCAGTGAAGACAGCCCTAAATGAATACTGAGATTTTTATTTTGTCTTTTTCTGGGGGTTTTTTGTGTGTTTTTTGTTTTTTTGTTGTTTTTTTGTTTTTTGTTTTTTTTCAGTCAGTTCTGTTGGTAGCACATGCTCAACAATAGTAACTCTTAAAAAACCTTTAGGAATTAGTGACCTGCAGCAACTTTACAGGTAGGCAAACAAAAAAAAAAAATTATAGCCATTAAATATCTTCAAACAGCCTTATTTACTACATAATTAGTACTGTAATTATGGAAGCTTTCCTAGCAACTTCAAAAGTCTTATGGCTGTTATAGAAATGTGAGCTTATTTTTATCTTGGTTTCCTAAGAAGAAAATTTTTGTGCAATCTCATTGTCCATGTTCATTTATCTGCTTGTCAATTATTCAGTTTCCTCAACACTTTCTGAATCCAGTACCCAATTTCAACTAAATTTGAAAGTGCGTCTGAGGACTCAAAGCTATTAAGTTCCTACAAGATTCATGAAAAGAAACTATTGCATGAAGTTGTTGAAGGTTAAAATTAGTGCTCCCTTGAGTGAGGTTTCCTTTTTTTCTTTGTCTGACAATTGGTCAGCTAGCATGTATGTACAAATTACCTGTAAAGCTAGTTACAGCACTTGATGACTAGACCAAAATATTTCAGTGAGGAAAAGACACTGCAGAACCACCTGACACCAATCTACAACCCCACTCACCTCATCCACTTCCCCAACTGCATCCCCTCACCCTCCCCCCCCCCCAAAAAAAAAGAAAGAAAGAAAAAGGCTGACTGTTTTCATAGTTTATAAAAGAATCTGCTTACTTTTCTTTGTTATTAATCTGGATTCTAGCACAGAAGGCCTATTCCTTTCCTTGGAAATTTATTTTCTGGATTCATATTGTGCTATAGATGAGTTTGCAGCAGTATTTTGTCTCATTTAAAATGCCTTAAAAATACTGCTTTTTGTAATTTGCTTTTCATTCACTAATTAATTCTCAATGCATTCTTATGAGACAGCTACATGTTACTATCTGTAATTCCTGTAATTCCGTCTGTAATCCTGTAATACTATCTGTAACTCTCTGTAATTCCACAGAAATTAAATTCCAGTAGAACATCAGGTTGGATCTATGTTGAGGAGCAAAGTTAGACCTGTTCTTTGAAAAAAAGCAAAAAGAAAACCAAACCACTTCACAAAGCTGGTGCCTGGTTCCTTTCCCTGAGCAGCTATGCCTGAGCACTGTCATGTACCCCGCAGGTATGCCCAAGTGCTTTAGCTTAACCCTTTTGGTGTGCATTGCTTTTGTTATCCTTACTTTCCCATGGCAAATACCGCACAATCTCTTGGCTTTACAAGCTGCCCTGAAAACCTTTTTAATGTATTCTACTGCTGCAGGTCCCAAGCCTTTTTAATCATTTGAGATCTGTATCTTTCCTGCTTGTACTCTCTTCTAAATCATTAATTACTGCACTCAATTCTTCTAACGCTGGCTTGAAAACCTGTGCCTTTCCACAGATAGAAAATATTATAAATGTTTAACGTTTATTTTCTTCTTTTTTTCCCCCACCGAATTTATGAACCTAGTTATTGGATAATTAAAACTAATCACGCTGATTAGATCTCACAAAATTACATTAAATCAACATTACATTTAGGGCCAAGCCTGGAGCTGTAGGATGAAACAATGGCAAACTCTGCAGCTGTATCCAGGCCCTCAGCACTGTTGCAAGGCTCTAGAAGGCCCTTTTCTATCCTGCAGTGAAGCACAGCAGACAAAAGAAGTTCTTGCAGCAGCTTCCTGGCAGCAGATACCAGATGAGGCTGGGAACCATCGCCTTTGTAACCTTTCCTTCTGTTCAGCTGCACCTTGATGGGGAGCAGTGGGAGTACCTGGAGGTCCTGCCCCTGCACAGCTAAACCCATGGCCTTGTAATTTGCTTTGTAATACAAGGATGTAGTGTGAGCTCTTCTTTCTCCTACTGTGCTTAATCACAGTTCAATTATTTGAATTTATATTGATAAAATGTGAGCTAAGTTGCCATAGCAACTGTAATGATCAGAACATTGTAATGTGGTATACAAACACTGTTCAGTTTGGTGACTTTAAATGCAATGAAGCCCAGTAAAGAGCATAGAATTAGTGACTGGCATTCAATAATTCAGAATTGGCTACATCTTGCTAACTTTTACATCAGCACCAAGTGTTATTTCATGCTTAAGACTGCCTTTACATCTCATGGGGAGAGGCAGGACACTTTAAGGAATGACAAATTAATATCTGAAGAAATGGTATCAGTTCACATATCTTAGAACTGATATGTGAAGTTAAGCAAGGTCCATCTTCAAAAACTCTTCATCCCATTGATAAATACCCTCAGTTTTTACACTGATGCATCCTCTTGACCTGTAAATCTTAACGCTATTTTACATCTCCCTTCCTCCATTTGGATTTCTGTATTAAGATCCATGCCTAATAAAATGCAAAGAAATACCAGTTTTCTCATCTAGTCAGGTACCACATAGGAAAAATCTGAAAAAAAACTGAGAAGAAGGATTCCACTAGGATCCTATATGAGACTAATCATCCTAAATGTTAAGTGGTTGTATTAGCATAAAATATAAATATTAAAACTTACATTTTTGAGATGGGAGCTTTATTGACTCTTGCCATCTCAATTTTACATGCAAGTGGCTTAGACTGGAGGAAGTTCTCAAAGCCACTGTGACTTTAACTAATTCCAGGGCACTTCTGTTAGTTGCCTATTTCAACCCATCTTATTTAAAATGGTTTAAGAACTACATTTGTGGTTTCTCTTAGCCTAAATACAGTCAAGAGAAATGAAACTTCACAGTTTCATGTACTCCATCTTTTTGTATCAATTGAAAGTCCTCCCAGGTTGTTTTTATCGCTCCACCTGTATTCATATTACTTAATATATGCCATTTTATCAGCAATAAATCCTATATTTACATATAGATTTTTGTTACCAATGTTGTACTCTGCTCCTTAGAAACCTTTATTGGCTTTAAACATCAACATCTGTAACCTCCCTTAAGACCCCCCTTAAAATTACAGTGGATGGTCAAGTTGAAAACTTGAAATAACAAAATTACACTTTCTCTGTATTTTGTACATCAGTTATATTTACAACCAGTAAAAAGCCTAAACTTCCTTGATATTTAAGGCTTTGTTAAAATTAATTAACACTTGCTTTTTAAAAAAATTATTTTTTCCTTGCCTGTCCTTTCCTTTCTTAGATATATGATCCATATGAGTATTATTTCTGATGGCAAAAAAACAGTGTAAATGGTTCTCAAAAAAGAGCCTGTGAGTTCTGAGATGTTAGCTAGTGCCACCATTCTGTAGATTATTTGTTTAGAACTACCTTGATTTATCCAAGAGGAGAAAGAAAAATGTAGAACTTAGAGTCTGGTATAGTTCATCATAAAACTTCATAGGAATAAATTGAGAATTCAAAAAAGTTGACAAAATAATTAAAGGGATTAGAAGAGATGAATTATGAAAATTTTGAAGAAATTGACACAGTATATAAATGATGCAAAAAAAAGTTCTATTCTAGTTGTCTAATAAATTTAAAAACCTACTCACAATAGGTTTGAAAAATCTATTTAGAACAGTGGAAAAGAATGGGAACATTAATTGGCAAAAGCATGCTGCCTGAAAAAGTAGAGGCATCAAGCTTTTCTTTCTCTATTTTTTTTTTTTAAGTAAATTTTTTCTGCCTCATTGTTGCATGAGATACAGAGAACGTACTCCTAGATTTTCGTCCTCTTGTTCAAGTTCTGGAAAATCTTAAGGAGAGGTTCAGCTGGGGTGATTTCCTGAGTCCAATAAGCTATGTAGTTGCTCTAGACAATTCTAAATCATTCTGATTAGGAGAGATTCACTTCTGGGGAGTGTATACTTGTAGGAAAGTACCAGACAATAGGAACAATCAGTAATAAAAGAAAATATCTTGAAATTCTACACCTCTATTCACTATCCCCAATGAAGTGTTGAACCAGTTCAATGCTGTCTTCTGCTCACTTCAGTGAAAGGCAAATTAATAAACTCTAGACTTTAACTGTCCCTCTTTATATCATATCTTCCCATGTAGGAGGAAATTTTTGCTATAGTCCTTATTAATTCTGCTGATGACACATCTTTGTATTGCAAAAATGTTTCCTTTTGAAAGACTGGTAAACAAGATCATATATAAAAATGGACATGGAAGAGGAAGATAAAACTGTATTTTGCACTTTGTTCACTGAGTCAGACAAAAAAACACTTGAATAAACAAAGGTTTACATATGTGTATTTAGTTTTCCAGTGGAAAGACTTGGTGCATCAGTTGTGGAGAGTGTCTGACATGAGTTCTTAATTTGAAAAGATGACATAAATATGTCTCTTAAAATGAGGTATGGAAAAAAAGAAAAAAAGCAGTCCATTCCTGAGTCGGCAGCCAAAAACCCCAACCCAAAATGGTAAGTTTAATTCAGTCTAACTCTAAGGACCCATATCTGGGTGTTTTGCACCTGTATTCCAAGTAAAGAAAGTATTTACAAATGAGATATGGATTTTGCTTTCCAATAAAGCTTAGATTTCACTGCATGATAAAAAAAGGTTCTTGTTATTAGAGCCTAGAAACATGAAGAAATGTTAAAGTAGATTGATTACCACTGTGAATAATTGCATTCCGATTCAGGCAGCAATACTGAAAATACATACATGGCCCTGAGTCATGTAGTTAGAATAGCATTTGTAAAAGTTTCTGGTTTTGCATATAGTGAAGGTAGTACAATTGGTTTCATTGTGTCCTACTTTATTAATTCACGCTGTTCCCCAAAAAAAAAAAAATCCCTTAAATACATTGGGTGCTCAGGAACGTGAACTATTTCCTAACCTTCTCATGATAAATTTTAAGTAAATGTGTAGGAATGAAAATATAAATGCAAAAGAAAGTGATAAATAAATGTTTTTACACATTAGCTGAATCTGTATAGTAGTGTTCTTCAGTACATGCAGCAAAGGCATCAATCAGTATTTGACAGAACTGTCTGTATATCATGTGCACTGTTTATGTTGTTTATTCATGCACATTCTTCTGGATATATTCTATGAAAATAAATCCAGTATTCTTTTAACTGTGTTTTACTATGTGTGGGACAGGAGAGAAAAGAAACAAGGTACATGTGAATAGTCTTTGAAGTACAGCTGACAACAGGAAAACATGCACAATGTTAGCTAAAGTCAGTTTACTTGGGCAGAAATGAAATGGTGTCTTGGAGAATTATACCCTATTTCTGAACTTTATTAATTGATAATGTGTTATCCAGAGCATCATGAGACTAAATGACACTGCTGAAAGCTGAATATATTAATTTCACATGCAGACAACCATAAAGGACTCTGTGGAAAAGGTACTTAGTGTCAGCATTAAAAGGCAGTATTATGTTTAAGTAAAAATATTCCTCACCTCAGAAACCACGTTATGTCCCTGTCTCTGATGTTGCTACCCTAAAAAGAGATTATTGCATTTTACCTTCACCTCTTCAGCAAATGTTTTGCTGTCTTGACTTCTGTCCCTGACCTCAGGCTAGACACCAGCTACATTAGTCCTGCTTACATCTTAACTATATGGCTTGCCATGGTTTCAGAGTAGCCATATTAAGATAAGCTGTATTTGAACATTACTCTGGAAAAACACACACAAAAATCTCATTTACCTTGATATGTGCTTCCATTAGTGGACAGGTAAGACACTAATTATTTTAAATGTTTGCCTAGACTGTAGCTTCGTGGACTGAACCTTTTATAAATGTTAGAATTTGTACAGTTGTATTTTCAACACAGTTCCATAGGTCTAGTTCTTCTTTATTTTAACTTCATCGTCAGATTTATGGTAAGAGTATTTTGATGAATTTTTCTCCTCTAAAAGGCCTTTTTTTTGTGTGTGCTCTCATATATTTTCTCTAGGCACCCAGACCAGCATGACATTTGGAAAAACCTTTAGCAGACTCCTCAAGGGAGAAATGCTTCATGAAGTTTTCTCTTAGTATTTCCATTAGATAGAAGAGGAGGAGACTGCATGGAATATGAAATATTAGAATTAATTTTCAAAGATATTGACCTGCTCAATGTGAAGACTACTGTAAAATAAACCAGTGCTTCCAAGAAGCCTTCCTGAAACCAAGCCATCAATGCAAATGTTCTGACATGGCTTTCCTTCCATATCTGAGTAGCTGTGTTCAGTTCTGGGCACCTCACTTCACTGTAAGAGGGACAGAGAAGTGCTGGAATGTGTCCAGAGAAAGGCAACAAAGCTGATGAAGGGCCTGGAGCACAAGTCCTGCGAGGAGGAGCTGAGGCAGCTGGGGGTGTTCAGTCTGGAGGAGGCTGAGAGGAAACCTTAGGGCTCTCTTCAGCTGCCTCAAGGGAGGTTGGAGTGATGAAGGAAACAGCCTCTTCTCCTTGGTGGACTATGATAGGACCAGAGGAAATGGATGGAAGCAGCACGAGGGGAGGTTTAGGCTGGATGTTAGGAAATATTTTTTCACTGAGAATGTTGTCAGGCATTGGAATGTCCTGCCCAGGACAGGGGTGGAGTCACCATCCTTGGAGGTATTTAAAAGGCATTTGGACCTGGTCCTTAGAGACATGGTTTAGTAGTTAGATTATGGTGGTGGTCAAAGGTTGGACTGGATGATCTTGTAGGTCTCTTCCAACCTAAACATTCTGTGATTCTGTACAGAAGTGGACCAAGGGCAACAAATACAGCTTTTTTTTTTTTAAGTGGTTGGTAGTCGAGGCCTTGGAAATAGTGTAAAAGCACAGCCTCTCTTACAGTGATACTTCTCTAGCACATGATCAAGCAGATTGAAAGTGTGTGAGCTGAAGGCTTAAAAAACTTGTGAGGTCTGAAAACTTTTCATTGGGCTTGGACTTCGAAGTATCAGAACAGGACTAGAAGACAGGTTTTTGAATATAATTTAATATTATTTCCCTGTCCTACTGTTCTGTCCTCTCTAGGAGCTGATTCAACGTTAATAAAATTTTACTTACAACAGAGCATCCATCTGAAACAGCTCCAAGACATAGAATAGTGCCCCTTGTCAGCATGTTGTTCCAGGCTACTAACCACGTATTTGCTGTAGTCAGATTGGGAGTGTGCTGGGAAGATGTCAGGCAGGTGCTGTTGCTGTGAGACCTAGAAGGGCTGCTGATAAGTTGACACTAGGAGCCTCCACTTGTCATTTTTTGTTAGCAAGTAAAGACGTCCTGATCCCTGTGGTCCACCTAGGGGCAGAGGCAGGTTTACCACCTTCTGTATGGTCAGGACAACAGTTCTGTTTTGCTCTCCTGCTTGGGCTGTGGTAATCAGTCCCTAGATAGCCCCAGCTGCATCCTTATCTGATTTTTACTCCCTTTTTCTTCTCCTAGGTAATTTCTTTTTACTACTATCCCCTACCTGTCCTTAATTACTTTTCACCTCATTAATCCCCATTCTGATACATCTGCACCCTAATTTGGCATTTCTGTAACTTTTAACCAGGTCATCTCAAAAACTGATGGGATTGATGATGTGATTTCCTAGGAAATCCTTGCAAGATTTCCCTCTTCAAGAGTCCCCTATACTCACCTCTTGTAATCTTTGACTGTGTCTTACATATCTACTACTGAAGCATCACTGAACTCCAGACATCCCCTCATGACACTTCTGTAGCTCTTGTTGTATCCACATATATCCATCTTATTATATCTGGGAGTTTCTCTTGTCCAGTTGTTTTCCATGTCCATTCAGCCAGTTTAACCCCAGGCCAAGACCTAGGCAGTCATGAGGCTGCAGTCTCAACAAAGTTTAAACAACCTCGATGACAAAGATACTACACACAGAACATCAGAGTGAGTTTCAGAAATAATTGCTTGAGAAGGAAGAAAATTTCTGTTTCAACAAGTGTGGCAATACATTTTACATCCTAGTCTTATTTAGAAGAGTAGTTAAGGATCTCATTTGCTCATGAGAACAATCCCCAGTGATGGGACAAACAATCTATATGGGAATACAATGCTGATGTCCTTGTTTACTGAAAGCAGAGGATAAAAGCTCTGTGCTGCACTGCCTTATTCGTGATGCATCGCTGCCTTCACAAATAATAGCCTATGTGATTTGGTAATTAAATATCCTTTACTACTTCCCACCTTATGTAACCACATTTACTTTAAAGACAATAGCACTCAGGAAGACCTCTTGACCTGTCAAATCCACCCAGCTGTGATTACAGACAATCATTTAATAAATATCTGGACTAGAATGTGCCGAGCTGACATACCCTTCATCACAAAGCATTTCAGTGCCCTAGAAATTAAGATCATCAGTGAAAAAGATGACAAAAATTGGAGGAGGGCAGGCACAATGAAGTGGATCAACAATCCCTACATCAGTAGAATGGCAGGTAACTTTTTTTTTTAGGTGAATGTGCTCTGATGAGCCCGGGAAACAGATGACACATGATGATAGAGAGAAAGATATAAATAACTTGGTCAACACAGCAGCAAAAAATACAGCCTCATCAGAATGATGAGCCTTTCTAGCAATTTTGTATCCATGTAGGTGACTACACAAAGATATAATAATGCCATAGAAAATTACAGTGTGTGACCTAAAGTGCAGAAGTAAAATCGTGTGGGGATTTTTAACTCACAATTTCTTTTCTTTTAAACTTAGTATATGGTCTTTCTACTGATTCATTTAAGGTTTACAGCTTTCTGTTGAAAGACATAAGCCTACTTAGTTGTCAGTAAGGGTGTGTGAAAATAATATATGTTAAATTATTCTAAATTTCTCTGAGATCTTCAAGGCAATTTTTATTGAAGATAATAATTATGTTGTAATTATTCTTAATGGAACAGTTATGTTTACACTGGTATGGCAGGTGTGCGGTGGAGGACAGTGAAGGGTAACATCATAAAACAAGCATGAGAAAGGAATATAGATTTCTAAGAAATGTGAGAGGTTTCAAATTTGATTTCAGTGATGGTTTGTTGCATGAGTGTATCAGTTCAGTTTTACAAAGCAGTTGCTTTGCTGTAAATTCTGTAATTTAAATGTAAAAAGTTACAATTAATAATTAAACTAATATGATAGTTAAATATATTTTTATTTCAGTAATGTTTATTGAAATAATAATTTTTAAAAAATCACAATGTTTATACATATCTGATCACTTACTATCACAAGAGAAATATGGTTCCTCTAAATGGATAATTAGTACTAGGAACTTTTCAAACCATAAAAGCCACGCAATTCCTTACTATTTTTAAACTACAATTTTTAAAACCATAAGGCATAGGATCATTGATATATTAATTTATAACAGTATTCTATGCTGTATATTGTTCAATGTTTTTTCAATAAGGTGCTTTTCTGAGCATTTCAAAGACTGTCTTTCCACTTCTCATTTTAATTACACATTTTAATTACTCTGAAGTGTTTTCAATTAAACGTATTTTGTGTTAAAAACTACTCAGCTCCCAGTTTTCTCATATAAGTAACCTGCAATTTTTTTCACCATTGTTTATCTTGCAAATATTTTCTTAGGCATGAGACCAGCTGAGCAGTATCTATTTCCTGAGTTTGCTGCTGCCTCTTTTTTTCTGTTTGATAGTAGGCTTCCCATGCTTCTTTTTACATGTTTTTAAAGAACTCATTTAAGAATGACAGGTGAATTTTTTTTAGTCTTAGTTGTTCTGTAATCAAAAATATTTTATAGCATTACTTGGTTGACATAATTTTGATTCGAAACGTAGATGTATGAACTGTCTATTCCAAGAGAACCATTAGATGCTTGGTTTCTGTGAGTTCCTAGAATATATTAGGGTCTCCAATCAGAAGTCTTTTTCAAAATATCTGAAGGAGCAAAATAAAAAGCATTCCACTGTACAGGTTTCCTCTCTGATCAAAATGTCAGGTGAGTTGAAATCTATGCAGTCAAAACACGTGAATTTGTAAATAAAAAATCCGAAGAATAAGCTGAAAAAATCTCACTTATGGATCTGAAGATCAGTTTCAGTCTGTCTGATCTGCTTTTCAAGGTCATTACATCTGATGTCTTAGAAAAATCTAAAGCCATATATAGGGAGCATATCTATACTCAGACATACAATACTTAGCTCTTTTGAGAAATAAAATCTATGCAGGAGAAGAAATAGAAATTTTTAAGAAACAATCAAAATCCTACTAAAAGTTCTGAAAACCAAAAAAATAAATCTATCCATAATACATCCATAAATCCATGAATTACCATCGAACCTATTTTCTCCTCTGCTCAGATACAAAACATTTTCAATATATCTTTTTTTTTTGGCCAAAATTCCATTTAGAATCTTTGGGAAAATAAGAACCCATGTTAAGAGTTGGACTATTTTCTCTTGTGATGTAGAAAGTTTTTTCTTAGCAGCAGTGAGCAAGAAGAAAGGATGGCACGGTACTAAAAATGAGTATGAATGACAAAGCCCAAACAGAAAAGACTGCAAGAATGCATTGACTTCCCCCTTTTTATTTTACAATAGAAATTCTCTCACATGCTTTGAGAGCCAGAAAGCAGAGCACTATATACAATTCAGGCATTGAGAGACTCTAACTTGGTCACAGAAATGTGACATTTACAATACACAGTAAGATGAGTGCTGTCTCACTTTTGAGTCTGATTTAGGTCCAAAGAGTATGTTTGTGAATAGCGTTTTTGTTCACAGACTGTGAAAAGTTGGAAATTTTAACTTGATTCAAAATGTCAGGCTATAATTCCTAGGTGGTTATATTATCAAGTATAAAAAAACCCAAAACACCATAGAGTCATGAGAAAAAGCCCCTCCTAGCTACTGATATGAGAAGCCACTGATCATATATGATCACAGACTAAGTCTGATTGGAAAGGACCTCAGGTTATTTCTAGTCCAATCCTCTGCTCAAAGCAGGGTCAAGTATAATGTCTGATGTGGCCACTCACAGCTTTTCCAGTTAGCTCTTGAAATCAGCCAGCAGTAGAGACTGCAAAACCTCTCTGGGCAACTTGTGCCAGTCCTCAAATGTTTTGTTTCTTCCATCAAGCTGGACCCTGCCTTGTTTCTAACAGCGTCTGTGGCCTTGTGTTGCTCCTCCATGCACCACTGTGAAGTGCCTGGCTGTAGAGGTGCCCAGTAGAATGAGTGGAAAAGAGTACAGTGGCAAAAAAAGATCTGTGGTACTTTAATGCTATACCTGGGCTTAAAACTGAAAGGCATTTTCTCTTTCTTGGTAGTCTACACTTTGAAACTGTCTGTTCAGGGCTGAGCAGAGAAGCTCTTATCCACATATACTCTGAAAATAAAACCTCTGCACAAAACCAGTTATTTTCAAAAGTCTCTATATACTCTCTCTTCTAATATCAGAAGAGGACCTAAATGTTTTCCAACTCTAGAAAGGTAAAAATGTTCTTGTCTTTCATAAAATACACTAACTTTATTAAGTATACTAAAATTATATTAATTTTATTTTTTGTTTAGAAAGGACTTGATTAAAAGGCACAGAGAGAGTTCCAAAACTTCAAGCTGATGGTCTACAATGGCTTAAGTTTTTCCTTTTTTCCCCTTTGATGTTTGTAAGTTTGCAAGAAGTGTGCTGTGGAAACATGACAGAGATTAAGCTAATTCTTTATTTGGGAGGATCCTCATTGGATACAATGAGAAACATACCTTTCTTGACCCTACCCAGTACATCAGACCTGACTTAATTATTCTTTTTGGATTTTACTCTCCTGTGCAACTTAGATCTTTCAAGTATCCATAACTTCTACTGTCTTTAGCCTTTGCATGTTCAGTGCTGTGGAGAGGGGAAATGGATTAAGGACAGATTCCACTGGAGATGATCCCTGCACTGACCATCAGGCATCAGCCAGAACAAGGTTGCTGTGCAAGGAAGGACAAAGATGACAGCAGGAAGAAGCAGAAACCTTAAAAAAAGAGGTTCGGTCCCATAGTGTCCAGGTCTGGTGAAAAGAGCAAGCCTGACAGTGACAGGTTTCAGCCCCAGCCCAGGAGCCAGCAGAGATGTCTGTAGTGACAAGACAGATCCAAAGTGAAGCCAGAACATTAAGGCAGGCGTCCACACTCTGGAGATCTGGAAGCTCTCAGTCCCTAAATGAGGCAGATGGTGGTACTGAGAGCCTGTAGGTAAACTTACGGCCCAGATATTGACAATGAGTGTTTGATCATTACTTTGTGATTTTTGTTAATAATAGTTAATATACTTCATGACAGATTCTTCTAAAATGTGCTTTCCTAGGTTGCTTAAAGGAATTTCTTATGATGTTGTCCATCAAAATATTACTGAAATGAAATTATTTCATATTTGCTACTCCTTCCATCCAGTAAGCCAGTTATTCTGGCAAAGAAAGATCTCATATCTCATCAAGTTAATTCTTGACATTTATTCTCCTCTCATCTTTTACTTATACATACTCCAATTACTTAATTAGTGCTAATATCTCCCAAAGTCTGAAGATAAGTGGTCTCAGATTTCCATTTTCCTTTCCCTTTTTTTAAAATATGGGTGCCGTGTTACAGCTCTTCTGCCCTGAGATCAAGCCTACCTTCCTGTAACTCCTGAAGTTAAACAGGAAAAACAGTTATTTGACTGACTCTTAAATACCTTATAGTAAACCCTGCAATCTGACCTGAATTCTGACTGCTTTATCTAATTTCTTATTAATCTATTCTTTCCCTTTTCTGTCATTGTTTCTATTCCCTTGTCACTAGCAATGGTTTAAAATGCTAGGTTGTGAATATCCTTCTTTATGTGAAGATTGAACCAAAAAAATAAATTAAGCAATTTAAATGAAAAGCATTGGCCCGTATCATTGTAGAAAAAAGTCCAACACCTCATTGCTCTAATGAAAAGCTATCTATAATTCTGATTGATAGCTTCTGACAAAGGTTCTTAAATTAGAAACAATTCCCTCCTGCTCCAAAGTAACACCACATGAAGCATTAAAGAAAGAGCTTTCAGCTTACTGCGTTAATGGATTCAACAGGTATATCAAATTTTAAATAACTTAAACTGGTTTAAAGATTCATGGGTATATTTTTAAGACACTATTAATTTTTTCAGTGTTTCCAGTAAGATAGAATTCCTCCCAGGTCCTCCCAGGGTTTTGGCTTTTTTTTTTTTTTCTTTTTTTTTTTTTCTCAAATATACAAATCAGATGCAGAGATTTGATCTCTTACAGTACACCAAAGTGATTGAAACAAAAAAATAAAATTGGAACTAAAACAGAAAACAGAACTGGAACTAAAACAGAAAACTAAAACTGGATCCTAATCCCTGGGAAGTATTAATTGAAGAAATAAGAAAGAAACATTATTAACTGGGACTAAAGGATAGGATCTGTATAATCTGTATGCAGGGGAACAACTGGAAAATGCAACTTAGAATGAGATTTTTCTAAAACAACATAGAAAAGTTTGTAAACAGCCTACATAGACATGACTAAGATCACATAACATCTCACCATAATATTAAGGGTTAATCAGCCTAGCTAGCACTCAATAAACCACTGAGTACAGTTTGTATTAAAACAGAAGAGTAATCTTCTATTTAAAATATACTATCAGAGTTATATATAAAGTTAATTTAATTAATTTTCACTTATTTCTTTGCATCAGCTAGCAAAACATGAATGTCTTTTTCAGCCTTAATGATTCCATGATTAAGGAAAATGGTGTAGCTAATAAGACATCTACAGGAAAAAAGCAGAATGTGTTTTACTCTGAGAATAATATTTAAAAACATACCAGTTTCATAATATGATCATTAAAAGAATAAGGGTCCAAAAGCAATATTTTTGATGATACCAGGATTTTCATAGTCAGGGACCTTTCATGGTTATCTTTGGAAGCTGCTGCTTCAATAGGAGAATACACATAGAAGTAAATTTTCAGCATTTTGAAAAAGGGCTGAAACAGAGTAAGCAGAGAAGAAAACCATTCTATTCTGAAACAGCCTCTGCAGATACATCCTGTTTTCTTACTATACTGCTGCCACCAATAAGGATGTGGCAAAATTTAGATATTCTGGAGCCACTCTCCTCCGCATCTTTCACGGCTGCTGCAAAAACCGCTGGTCACCAGGATAATGAAAATTGCATAGAAATTTCGAGCCTGACTTCTTTCATTCTTTTTCATCATAGAAAAATGTTATCTGGGTGACAGAATGAATACAAATATGACTTCTTTTTTTATCTTAGACTATATCCTGTTATCTAAGAATATGTGTTCTTTTAAAAAAGCATGTAAAATAAATACGCTTTCAATTTATAAGAGCATACAGTTCCCTTACTCTGAGTGGAAACAGCACACCCAATCCACCCTTTTACATATGACAATTTTTATTCCTTTTCTTTTTCTAGTCAAGACCTAATTTACTGGGCCCTGGAGCTATAGATGGCTCTGAAGCCCTTTTTATTTTGCTGGATAGGCTGTGAACAAAAATTTCTTTTGTGGGGGATTCTCCAGTATAATTTGAACCAAAATAGCTTCAAGACTCAACAAGCAAACTAACTAACTGTCTGAATAGAAAATCAAGTCTATAATTCTAACATAAACAACTGTAGAGTTGAACAAATAGACATGTAAGCGGTTATCAGAGCACTCCGAATAATGCATTTTTAATACTCCAAGAAATGAGTGCAGAAAGGAATCAACACTGGGCCTCAGGCTATAAAAAGCTTCAAGTGGCTTTTATCTTACATCCTGTTAGATTATTAAAAGTTTTCAATTATAACTATATTAATATTTCAAGGTTTCTCACCTTACAGAAACCCTCAAACAAGTAGAAATATAAGGAAAACATCACAATCATAAAGAAGTGTGAAAATGTTAACTTCTATTTATGGTTTTCTGATAATATATGTTTGTACTCTATTTTTAAATGGGGGAATGGTTGTGATTTTATGGTTGTATGTGCAGTTTAAGTACAGAACACAAAATATAAAATCTGTTTCTGTGAATTTAGTTCAGACATTACCAAGGTAGGTAGACATTTAAAAATTACCAGCATTGCTTGGATGATGTTAGGTTTCCGAAATGATTTTTGAAATATCTATGGAGACATGTGATAACTTGAGAAATATGCTGTTATTAATTCTCTGCAAGGCTGTGATAAATTGGGGTAACAAGATGAGCCACATCTAAGACCTGGTAGTCTGTGTGTGAAACCAGTAATTTTGATTTCAAGCCATCATTGTCACTGTTCAAAGTTTCTTGCATGTAATGAATGCAGCAATACACAACATACCATGCAGAGAGGTAATTCTTCATTGTCACTAATGTCTTAACACTCTCCTAGTGTCAGAAAGTAATAGGAATCCAATGTCAACCAAAATTAGTGTAACTTGATGGTTTACAGGACAGGGAAACTGCAAAAGCTTAGTCCTGTCTCTGTGAATGGATGAAAATACAATGTTAAATCCTAAATGCTGGAGCTGAATTTCCTTGATTCAGAAGAAACTTAGTTTGCTTAACTATAATAAAATTCAAAGTCAGACCTGTCTTTAGTTCTGAATCCCAAGAGAAACAGCTTGGGTATATGGAGAGACAGATTTTTTAAATGCTTGATGTCTTCTTTATGTATCCAAAGGAATAGTCAGGTTGCCTGATAGACTAGTATAACAGATGTTAAATTATTTTGAAAAATAAGACACAGGGATCTTAGTGAGTTCTGAGTAGCAGAAAAAAACTATTATATGCAATTGTCTGGAAGTTTTGCTGAGGTTTTTGAAAATCTGCTTCAGCTGTGAGTCTTCAACGCTCTGGAAACAATATTGCAAAGAATTATAAAAAAAAAAATAAATGTGTATAAAAGCATATGCTCTTCATGCCTACTTATTTGTAAGAATAAACTCAAGCATTGAAGATTTGAGATATTCCTGTTTTTATGCCATGCCTCTTTTACCCTAGGAGTTAGCTGAGTAAGCTCTCTAGAAGCTGACATGCAGTGTTCTTCCCAGAGATGTATTCCTCCTGCTGGTTTCTTTTGAAAACCACATTAATGGGAAACTCATTGAAGTCTTGAATTGTATGAGCTTTTTGGTTTGGTTTGTGTTTCTTTTCAAAAACTAAATTATTTATGCCTCTTTTAAGAATGTTTTAAAATACAAATGAAGTTCTAAGTCCTGTCAAGTAACTTATGTAAGTCAAATACTCATTTCTAAAAAAAAGGGTATGCTGCAAAATAAATTTGAAACCCAACAAAATGCAAAATAAATGTAAAAATTGAATATTTAAAAATCCCACAAGAATTTATTATATAGTATTCAGAGTCCACCTCACACCTTAAAGTTGTGTACAGGAATACAGGATAATTCTGTTCTCTTTTAATCACGTGGAAGATGTGAGAAGTACAGTGTTAGATAGGACTAGAAAGCCATTTCTATGAATCTGCCAATTTTTATAAAGTTTAAATTCAATATACTGGCAGTCATGGTCATACCTCAAAGCAAATCAAAGCAGTGACACTGTTATTATTATTACCAAACCTGAAAATAAGATAGAATATGACTTTAGCAACACTGAGTTCTAGTCACTCTTACAGTCTTCACTACCCAAATCTCAAGGGTTTATTTCAGATTTTTAAGTTTCTTAGGAGCATTAGCCTTTATCCAATTTTTAATCTTATTTAATTTTTATTCTTCTGGCATATCAAAGAGAAAATATGGAAGGATACTGATAAGTTTTACTAAAACATATTAGAAAATAAGCTTTTTTACTGAAGGTCATTGCAACAGAAGTCATAAATTGTTTTCTTATAACTGAATTATCACATGGATTTTTTAATATGCAAAACAGCAGCATAAACCTATTTGTATGACTAAAAATCTCTTTAGGAAGAAAGCAAATTAAAAATAAAATGGTGAATTTCTTCACATAATGTTTTCCAGGACTAATGAAGTTGAGGAAATTTTTTATTTTGTAATCCTGTATGTAATCTGAGTTAAAGAAGGCAAAACGAGGTGGATCTGTTTTCTCCTGTCTGACTGAATTTAAACTGATAATCCCGTTGTAATGGTGGTGTTGCTGCTACAATTGTAGTATAAGGATATAGGCAAGACAAAGTTTACAAGTGGCAGTGACACTTCTCTTACATCCACTGCCTTAGCAGAAATTCAGACAAGGTTGCAGGCAAACAAATCCTTCTTCAGGTCAGTGAACAGAAGAAGCAAACTTCAAAACTAAAAGCAAATTTGGAATGAATTTAATGTGATATGTATCAGCTAGGTTATTTCTGAAAGACAAGGAAGATGTTACCTGTGAAGTGAAAAATATTTTGGGTGGGATAGTGACTTCTATATCTAAAAAAATTTATTTCTTATGCCTGATAATGTATCAATCTCCTAAGGGAAGGAGAGAGATAAGTAGTTTATGGTCATTACAACGGAGAGAAATGAAGAGAAGGGGGAAAGACTGCAACATGCCATAGAACTAATATCTGTAATGAATGGGTAGTTTTAGACATTGATGAAACTATGAAACTTTGTACTTGAGAGAGAAGTTTGTATAGCAAACTGCCAAGTATATGTTCCTATTTTTAAATGACTTGTTGCTGATCTTAAATACTGGTCTACTTTCTAATTTCACAATGTAACTGCTAATTGTAGACCATTCCACATCAGATGTGTATAATCCAGGCCATCCTTGAGCCTTAATTGAAGAGATTTAAGGAAAGAAAAAAACAAAACAAATCAGGGACAAAATTCTTCATAGAAGTCTTTTTAAGATATGTAAAAATAGTAAGAGAAAAAGTACCAGCATGTTCAAAAATAGGATCGAAAGCAGGAAATTAAATTAAATATTCAGCCCTCAGAAGGCAAGGCAGCAGTCAAGTTCTGCAGGGAACTGTGCTAGTTAGGATAATCCCAAATACCCATGAAGAGGGCATGCAGTGAGGTAAGAAAGTCTGCTAATGATGCCAGGTTGTTCCAGCCATAAAATGTGAGGGTTGCTTGTAAAATTGCAGGAGGGAAATTGGGAGGCAATACAATATCAGCTGATACTCAGTGTAGATGAAGAGAAAGAAAAATCACGTAAGGAAAGTGCTGTGAAAAATAACTGGAAATTGAAATGCTGGGCCATATGCTGATTGCTCCTCAAATGATGCCTCCTTCCCAAGACATCCTCAGTGAAGTTTTGGTGCTTATAAATGACTTTGGAGAGTCTGTCTCTTAGAGGGAGATATAATTCTAGGCTATGCCAGAATGGCTATGCTGAGGAGTCAATGGTGTGATTGTTTTTGGGGGAAGAGTCCCTGAAATGTCAGACGCATGTCTTTATTAGTAAATGTACAGATTCATTCTGGTGAATACTGGTTGCCTAGTTTTGCTAGCTACAATGATAGCACCTAGCACAATGGATGAAGCATATTATATGACCTCTTTTACTCCCAAATTTCCCAGTAATATCACTTGAAGTGGAGGAAAACTGTAGAAAATGATAATAGAAGAAAAGCAAATAATTAAATACCATTAAAAGTTGCTAAGACCCTGATTTCAACGTTCCTGTGGGGTAAAAACCTAAACAGAAATTCTTGTGATTAGCAATATACTGTACTTTCACTGTGATGGGTTGACCCTCGCCAGCAGCTGAGCAAAAAAATTTCAAAAATTACTTAATTAACAAAAGTACCAGAGAATAAACTTTCAGTTACAGTTGGGAAGGTAACAATGGGACCTAACACTGAAATTCTGGTTTTCATTAACTACTTTCCATTTTCACTTCCAGTTCTGCACAGTGATGGTTTTTGAATGGGTTTTTTTGTTGTTGTTGTTGTTTTGGGTTGGGGTTTTTTTGCCACACAGAAGAAGAAAATGTCAAAGAAAATGTAGAAAGTAGTAAGGCTCTTTAATTTCACGTGGAAAGACTTCTACAAGGCATAAAGAAACCTCTAAAGTAAAGTGCACTTAGACACTGGTAAACTGAGAAAGGTGTGGGATGACTGTCATTGGGAATTTTTAAGAGAGAGATTTACAAGCATCTGTTAGGGAGAGATGAGTATGATTGTGCTGGCCCTACCTTATTTGCTCTTTTCTTTACCCTCTTAGTTTCCCTTCTTTCATTATTGTTCATGATTTTCCTACTAGAGCTCTACAGGGCTGCTTCTCCCCACAGTTCAGATGAAAGAACTGTCGTTGTCAGGAAGTAAAAGCCAAGACACATACACAAAAAGCTTTCCACTATCTTTGAAGTACCTTCTTAGAAAATAGAATAACTAATACAAACACAAAGCTGCATAAGTTTGACACATGTTCATACACTCTATTTCATGCTGCTTACTTTATAGGTTTTCATTCCCACATTTCATGTGCCACGTTACTTCAAGTAGCTGTCATTTCCCTTGCATGTCTTATTTTCAAGGTCTATCGTTTACCCATGGTTTAATTTACCCATTGAGGGGATAGCAGGTGTCTGTGAGATTGCAACAATCATGTAAACATGCTTTTTTGACATTTAAATAGATCTTTGATTTGCAAGTGTCAGGAAAAAGGTAAAAAGATTGCAAATAGTATAATCCTTACAATGAGAGCTCATGAAAAGTGAATTCAAGAAATCAATATAAATACATTTGTGAGTAATTAATGTCTGGAACCTTGGTTTCCTTAGTCTGTTCTCCAGTAAAATGTTGACAGGGGTGAAGTTAAGCATAACAATAACACAGATGTTAAAATTGGTAAGTTCTGGTAAGGTTCATAAAGAATTTCAAAGGCACCTGCTTGCATTAAAAAAGAAACTGCTAAAATAGTGAAATTAGCTGTAACAGTGCAGTGTATGGTGTACTTTTTAAGTTACAGTGTTGAAAACCTGAGCTGGAATGACTGAGAAGTGTAAATGGATTATTATTTCACTTACCATCTTAAATCCTCTGAATCTAACCCATGCTCTTAAAATATCATGCTCCTTCTCCTGGGTCCAAACACTATCTCCAGACCCAAGAATCAAGGGCAGAACAGAAGAAAGAGCAGCAGAGAGAAGGAAACCAGTGCTACTTTTCCTTAAAATACAAGACAGACTGTGTGAGAAAGCTTGAAATCTGTCCAATTATGGTTTCAGCCTGATGTAGGTACACTCTTACCTACTGACTGGTACAAATGTCATCGATGCTTTGGAGGCCTCTTTCCTGACAGAACTCCATGGGAGGGATACCACTATGTGGGTTTCTGGGGAATGCCTGGTGCTAGGGACCTCTTGTGTGGGAAATGTTCTTTGGCTGAGGCACTAAATCACGTGTTGAAGGAGCTGAAAAAAGAGTTGAGCAGGCTGTATGGCATCAGGGAGGATGAACAGGAGATGGAATCTTAGCAGAAAATTGGCAAAGGTGAGACCCTGAGCCATACAAAGCAATAAGGGAGGGACAGACGGAGGCCGTGTTCTAACAAGCAGTGGAGGTAGACTGTCAAGATTGAGAAAGCTGGAATCTAATGACTTCTGGTTCCTGCTTCACCTATAGATCTGAAACCTTGAAACTGGTGCTGGTGAAGACAAACAAGACCTATCAGCCACAGATGATCCAGCCTAGTGCCTATATGAAGAGGAAAAGATGAATTTTCTCCTGCCAGGGAGGAAAAAAGGCTTGAAGAGAAGTGTATCATCCATCAGATCAAGGCCTTCCTGAATGGCTTGTGTTGCATGTTGGGGAAACAGTTCAGAAATATACAGTTTGTGAGCAATCCTGACTTACTTCAATTTAGGCCACATTGGGTTAATGGTTATTGAGGCCTAGTTAGAGGCTTTCTAAGAATGAGCTACTGGGAAAGAGATAACTTAATTGGCAACAGAAGAGGAAAATAATTATGTGAGAAGAATCTTTCCGTGAGAATGGTATGTGTAATTGGAATACAAAGCCACCTGCATGATAAGATGGTGTAAACAAGGCTTCTCTATATAAAGTGAGTGCAAGTTGCTAATAAACGATTTCATACAATCATATTGATGTGCACATGGAATCCTTAAGCCTCCGCAGACTGTTTTCCCACAGTTGCAGGTAGGGTTTTGGTTTGCTGTGACAATGGGAACCTGTTTGAAGAGCAAGGACTACGAAGCTGGGATGGGGTAGGTCTGGTTAAGGAGGGATAGAGTATCTTTGCACATAGGCTTGTTAATCTAGTGAAGAAGATGTAGATTGCTTTAATGTAGATTTGTTGGTTGATTAGTACTGGGAACAACACTGCTAATGTCTCTGTTAAAGCCTGAGTGATGGGACAGATCTTGCAGATTTGTGGATGACAGAAAATTGTAGGGAGCTGTCAATATGCTGGAGAACACCAAGACCTGGGCAGGCTGGAGAAATGGCCTTATAGAAATTTCATGAAGTTCAGAGAAAGCATATGCAGTCTTGCATCCAGGGAGGAATAATCCCATGCAACAGTAAAAGCCGGGTGTCAGCTAGCAGGCAGCTTTTACAGATGACCTTATAGCTGTCTAAAGCTGCTTGGGAGGATATGAAGAAAATTAAGCCAGACCCTTCTCAGTGACAGGACAGGAGGAAACAGACACAAGTTGGAACATCGAAAATTCTCAAGGGTTTTTTTCCACAAAGGTGGTCAGAATGAACAGGTTTTCCCAGGAAGTTGTCAAAGGTGTCCATGTAGTCATTTAAGACTCAAATAGATGTGGTCCTGAGTAATATGTTCTGATGAGATTTGCTTTAAGCAGTGAATTGGGTGAGACTGCCCTTTGAGGATCCCTTCCAACCTACATAATTTTATGATTCTAAAATTCTACAATCCTATGAAAAGCAGATGCAAACCAAGAAGCCTTCTTTAGATGCCTTTTAAAGAGGGTGAGTGATATGTAACAGAAGCACAAAAAGAAGAGAGTGAGACAGCATAAGCCAACTAGGCAGTAAGGTTAGTGCCAGGTGGGATGGACCTGCTAACTCATGGTCTTCCTGTACTTAGCAGTTACACTGTGCACTTGTGATGGAAATAAGGTACTTGGAACTACAGGTAAATGTGCAAGCTGCAGGCTTGTGTCCTGCAAAATGGCATTGTAAAGCAGAATTTAACATTCCAGGTTACTGGGAGGTGATAACATGGTATTTCTTAAATACAGCTGTACTGCAGAAAGAGCTCTGTGGGAAAATGAAGGAAGCTAAGTACCTGTCAGATATTACAGTTCTAGCTTTTCATCCTAGTTTATGCTTAAGTGCTAATTTGACTTTCAGTTTCAAGCAATTTTTTGGGGGGAGAGGGGGTTTGGTTTTTTTTTTTTGCTTTGCTTGTATTTTTCTCATGCCTTTGTATTTTAAAGAAGGGATAAATACAAAATTAAATTACAAAATTGGCATCCCAAGTCTTAATTTCCATTTGCCCGGAGTCAGAACTTCTTTTTTTAGTAAGGAAGAATATTTTTCTTTAACTTCAGCTCTGCAAGTTCATTTGGGAACATCAAAATCAAGTCCTAACTTTCCATGAATCTTAAACCTTGTCAGTGATTTAAAGGAGAAACTGTTACTCCATTTACTTTGTTCCCAATGAATGCATTTAGAGAATAAGTGATTAAGTCCATTACTGGAATTTACTAAGACATCCCCTTGATCTAAAGGACTTGAATCCATACCATGACCTGTTAGGCTCAAGGGCTAAGAAGAGTCAACAGATAGAGGTATACAGAGGTAAATCTGTCAGTCAGGCTGGCCATTTATTTGACACATACTCTTTTGTATTGTGCCACAGTTGTGAAAAACACTGGTCAGGGCTAATGCAAACAAAGAGCCAACAGTGATAATCTTAAGAAATTGATAAGAGTAGCTATCCCAAATTGGAAAACATTTGTCTAGCTACTCTGTCTGTATCAGTCATCAAAAAGAGATGACAAGGAAAAAAACCTACAGCATCCCCTCAGAGCAGAAATTGCTGAAGACTAAGTGTGTAAATCAGGAATGTCCTGAGATGAACCTAGCACTTCCATAGGTAAGCTTTAGCAAGGAATAAAGATTATTAAAAACCTATCCTATTTTACTCATAGGACTGAGAGAGATCTGGTGCAGTGACCATTTACATCACAGTCTGTTTGGTCAGGCAGACAGCACTGTAATTGAGGAAGATTAGAACCGGTGCAAAAGTCAACATTCACTACTTCCTGGAGTGTTTTTGTTAATGAAATATGGATAAAGCTGAACTCCTGAGTAATTTGTTTAGTGCTAAAACTCTGATGAAAATTGTTTGTATTTGGTCGGCTAAATAGACAATCTCTTTAATTTAATTACAGAGAGCTATGGATTTTCTACCAGTAAGCTTTCTACATAATTAAGGCATCTTTCTCCTTTGCTTTTTCCCCTACAAATCTTACTCTCTCAGTTTTGCCTTGACTTTTCTTCCCTTCTCATACGTTGTGGTTATTTAGGAACAGAGTAAAATTAGATTTTGTAGTGGAATAAAAATAAATTCTGTTGTGTGTTTACAAACACAAAGCAAATTTGAGAAACTTGCTACAAGCTGTCAGATGCAGTTGGAATGCCAGCCAAGGAAAATTTCAAACACTTTCGCAGTGAGAGTCAAATTGCTCAGATTGCTCTGATAGTGCTGCCAGTTGTTTTTCTTTTGCATTTTTAGTCTAGCTATAACTGCTGCTTCATGGTATCTTCTACAGCACGATTGCAGGTTACCACAAGGCTCCCATTTTTGTCTTTATGTAAGTTTTTTTGTTCCAGAAATCTGGCTCAAATCTAAAATTGGTCACTCAATCATTACAGGTTATTTTTTCCCATCTGGAAGATTAAATCAGTTCTTTAGGCTTGAATGTCTCAGCTGCTTCCCAAGCCAGTCTTCCCTTGCTCTTGGATTTAAGGGGATGGAAAAAAAAAGGGAAGAGATCCCAAAGTTACCATGGGTGGCAAGTTGTTTCTCAGACTAGTAGTGTAACTTCCCCGCTGTTTCTAATCACTTTACTGTCATGAGAACAGTCTGTTCTAGTCAGCTTGGTCTAAATTATGTATGCACACTTCCCTGGCTTTATTCAGTTACCACTCCAGCATTGTGTTTGTGACCACTGAGTACATTGTTTTAGACTCCTGCTTTGTTCCACCTAGCCAGGTTTCTAAAAGTTGAAACCAATTTTGGAAAGTTTCTATTTCAGTATTACCTATTCTTCCTCCCATACAATTACATTGGTAAAGCATACTTCATATTATCTTCATCCTGTAAATCGCATGCATTAGTTTTCTTTTTTTAGACTTTGAACCAACCTGTCTTATGTTGCCACTAGGTTAAAAAATGATGTGTTTTACTCAGTTTTGATTTAGACATCATTAATTTAAACATACAATTTAGCTAACTTATGTAATAGTTTTAGAAGTCCAGAACTATATTTATATACATACAATAGATTTACTAATCCTGCATCACACTTCATAATCCTTCCCCTGGCTTATAAATCCTACCTTCTCTATATAATTCCAGTGATTAATTTACAAATCATCTCAATAAATCTTAAATTAAAATGAGTAGATTGGTAAATCCTTTCTTTGCACTTCAAGTATGGAACAAGTAGATGACTTGTGAGGTCTTCAAAGCTTGGCAGTTGCAATGAGATTACATTTACAATAGTTGCAATCTCTATCCAGTCTTCTCCTCTTCCTTCTCCGCCTTCCCAACTTTGTCTGAGAATCATCTGCTTCCTTCATGAAATTAAGCTTTATTTAAACACGACAGAAATTCTGCAAACTTTCATATGCTTCAATTGACTTAACCACATCACTGTGATTACACCATCTTCAAGCTCTCCCAATCTGAACTGTACTGGAGAAAACAAATATAACCACAGACCCAAGAGAGCTTTCAGGTTGTGTCAGGAAGTGGTGCTGGAGATTCAGTTGAAAGCATTTTCTTCTGAAAAACAGCAACTGCAGCATACTCAATCATGATGTTTGATTATTCCGTGACATTCCAGGATTCTTTTAAATGGCTCCCCAGAGTGTTATTCCTCACAAACTTCACAGTATTTGTGCCAGCAATTTTGTCTTCACAGACAGTTAAAAGTCGCTTCATTTATAAACTCAAAAGCAAGGGTGTCTTACTTGGGCTGTAAGTTACAGAGTAGCTGAGAAATAGGAAACAAAATCTCTGTTCACATCTCTGAACCTTTCATAGGTTCTCTGGGTCCACACACTTGCATATTGCCTGTGCACCTAAGCAATCCCCCACTTGCAACTGAAAGAGTTGCACAGCTCCAAACTGAATGGAAGAAACAGCTTAATTTGGAAATCCTGTCTGTTTTTTACAATATATATGAAGTGGCAAATCCCAATTGTTGTTTTGTCAATATTTTTGAAGTCAAGGCTGTGTTTAAGTCTTTCAGCTCATCATGAAGAGAGTGGGGAATACATAATATTCCAGTGGTTCTTTGAAATTTGCCCTGCAATCAATACCACTAATGTAGTTACTCAACAGCTTCTCCCAAGAAGGGTTGTCTATTACCTTTTCCTCTACAAGTGTATTGCATTATTAAGCATTTTAAGTGTCAGTCAGCCCTTACTCCTCTCAAAATTCAACCAATACTCAGCTCATCTGACACCTAAGTCTCAGTTTCAGTTTTGTAACCAGCTCCCTGTGATACTACTGCCTAACTACAGGAAGCATGGCAAAATTCCACCTTCTCTTATAGCAGTGCCACATACACTGCAGTCTGTCTAACCCTCCGCATGGATTTCTTGCCTGCATCCCTGATTTCTGCAACTGTGAGAAGCAGTTGGAGGAGCTCAGGGAGGCGTGGTAGTGGCTAGCAGGCTTGGAAAAAAAGAGCACAGTGGATTAAGAAATATGGTGAGAAAGGTGTAACTTGTGTTTTTAAACATTTTTTTTTTTTTTAGGGAGGGGTAATTTTCAATTAAAAAATGCCTATATTTGTGCTTAAATGTGAACTCATATGTAGGAAGTATGACAGGGAAGACTGTAGAGTACCTTCACTTGAAGAATCTCTCCAAGCTGAAGTCCATTGCCCACTCAAGACAAATTAATTTAAAAATGTGTGACAGTAATAGTTTTGCTAAAAGCTATTATTTAACTCCTGCTTTAACTAACAGGTAGCTTTGGCTGTGAAGCCTCCTGGCTACCTCCCAGAATTCCTAATTATGAATAATGAGAGGTAGAAATCTTAATTTTCAGACTGAGAAATCAGTTAAAGCAAATGGAAATCTCTGAAGTGGTACTGCAAGGATTGTCTGGCACTTGGTGGAAAGGAACAGCTGAAGGTTGATTCTTTCTACCTCCCCTTCTGCATTTAGATTTAGTCATTTCTGTTTCAGCAGCAAGCTCCTGGTGTAGGAGAGGCAGACCATGCACAAAGCTTCAATCAGAATACAGTTTTTAACAGGTGATGTCGTCAGCCATTCTAATACCTGGCAATTCAAAATAACTGTTGCTAGCTACACTTTCAAAGGCAAAAATATGTGTATTTCTTCACATATATGCAAACATATGCTACAGATACAAATAATATTACATATTTATGTTAGTATAGTGTTTTGAATGTATGTATGTGTGTGTATATACATAGTAACACATATATACTCTACCAATAGTATAGCTTATATTACACTTGACTAATATATATATAAATATAGGTATTTATATTAAAAATAGATATACTCATACATACAAATACTATCTCTTACTGAAAATTAATTCTCCCTCAGCATTAGAGGGAAGCTGTTATCTATTCATGGGTAATACTGGCCAGTGTTAACAGCTCATCAGGGAGTTAGTATTTTCTCCGAGTGTTCATACGTTGAATACAAATAAGGAGAGGAATAGCTGGACAATATGTTTCACCCAAATTGTACTGCTCTGTATTCCCCCTTGCCTTTCATAATCAGTTTCTAATCTGCTATGTGACTTCTTAATTATACAGTTACACATTTATATCCTCTCTCACACCTTCTCTTTCTCTTCTTGCTAAGCCATCTTCAAAGACACTTGTGATAGGGGTATTCTCTGTAAGTCTGTCTCTATGCAATCCATAAGTAGGGATGGAGTAAAGCTTTAGAAATAAGCCAGCTTCTCAGCAAATGAGTTGGAAAAAGCATGTCCAAAAAAGTAAATAGGAAATTAAATCCTAGAGCTACAAACATATGATTAAATTCATTTAAATATTTTTGAATGATTGAAGAAGCATATAATATAGAAGCCAAAAACTAGGTTTAAAAGCCTGCTAGGTGTTTAGGTAAAATGCCTATACTGGTGGAAACAAAGGTGCTTCTGGACAAAAGAAAAGTAAAGGGTTCAAAGAAAAGAGAACTTCACTTCTTTGTGCATAAGCCAGAGAGGAAATAATTGCATAGTCCATTTTTCTTTTTCTTTTTTTAAGGAGAGTGGCAGCAGTATCATCAGCAACAGGAATTTCTTACATCATTTTGATGCAATAAGGAACTGGACCCCAGTACCACTGTCTTTTCTGCAATGTTGTGGAGCACTGCTCTAAGTGCTGGGGCCTTGGGCCCTGTGGGTTTGGCTGCTGAAGCTCAGGGCACAGCTCAGAGGCAGTGCAGCTGAGGGCTGCTCTCTTCCTGCTCCTCTTTTTGGAGAGACCATTCTTAGCCCTATCTAACTCCTTACATGCTCTTGACATTTTCCTCCCTGATCAGAGTGATGGTGCAGGATCTGACAGGAGCCCCTAGCCCATAAAAAACTGTGGCAGAGGATCTCTGACAAGCTCCCATACCAGTGTAGCATCATATCATGGCCTTTACTTGGGCAAAACTGCTGCACAGTCTAAAGGGGAGAGAGATAAAAGCTAAAAGTAAACAAAGGTTATGGCTTAATACCAAAGTCCTGATTTGAAATAGGATAGAACCAAATTTACCTTTAGTAATTTTATTTTTCAGCTGTCTCTTCTAAGCCACTGAACTTTCGAAAATGAACAGCATGTTTTTCAGTCAGTGTCTGTTTCTAGAATCACATGATGTTTCTAGTTATTCTGAAGGTAACAGTATGAGTGGTATGCAGAAAGTTTTATACTTATTCCCATAGAAACTAAGGTCAGTGCTTGGTTCTGCTAAGCTTCTTATACCCTGGGGGGGAAAAAAAAAAGTAGGAAAAGTAATCATACCTGAAACCCTCCTGCAGGGAGGAGTGGACTGGACAGGTGACAAAGTCTGACTAAACGAAGTATTCCATCCTGTAAGTGTCATACTCGGTACAAAGCAGAGGGATCATGAGAGTCAAACTAATTTTGTCCATGGCTGGTGTCCTGAAAGGTCTCAGGTTCTTCTGCCTTTCATCTTGATCCATGCATTTCTGAATCTATTTCCCATCTGTTGCTGAGTCCGTGTTTCCAGTTCAGGACTTTCCCAGACTCAGTGGTAATGTGAGCATTACTGGGGAGAAACATGATAATGGCTTTGTATATATTTATGCATATTTCATTTTTTTAAAAATTTTTTTTCATCATTATTGTTTCATTAAAGCTAGCTTAGGCTAGCTTCCAACCTGCAAATATCTTTCCTTATTTTCTTAGCCTCTCACTCCCTTTCCCTTTCTGGGGGAAAATAATAGAAATCTGTCATTTGGTTGATTGCTGGCCCAGCCTTGAACTTGGACAACTAACCACTGGTGTGTGCGAAGTAATTTCCATATTTTATATCAATAATTTAAAACATACTTCCCCTAATTACATGTATATCCCCATTCATGTTTCAGACATTAGCTTCCCCAAAATGAATAAACTGTTTAATATCTCTATACAGGTAAAATTCAGACGTTGCAACCAAGATTCTCTTGCAGATGGTAGTGATTCTTGATTAAAAATGTGCTGGAGGAACTGAAAGTGAGATCTATCCACCTGGAGAGAGACTTATCACAACTACAAACAAAGCACTGAAATCTTCTCTGAAATTTGGAATGAAGCCATGGTGATCCAGAGCTGTTGAGTTTCTCCAGCACTCTTTTTAACAGCTTCTTTCTGAATACTTCTGTGGAGGAAGGGAAGTGCCTTGGGAACCATATGGAACCTACATTTCCCCATCCATTTTTAGCTCAGTTAGGCCCTTTATCTGATTAGTCATTTCGTCTCATCAATCTCAACCCATTCCTAAATTAGCTTTTATCCTGCTCACTTCCAGAGCAGTCTTATTACTTCTATGTTGACAACTCTGGATACCCTTTGAAAATACTCTTGCTCGTACTCCCCACCTGGATTGCTGGCTTGTTTTCTGTATGTGCTAGTGCAAAAAAACCCTACAGTGTTTAAAGCAGCAAGCTGAGATAGTAGTTGTCTGCTTCTTTCTGCAGAAACCAAAATATTCTGCTTGTCTTACTGAGCAGCAGGGGAGAACTGGACATAGTTTCAGACTGAAAAACTTTGGCAGCAAAACTAAGGTGTCACACTATATTTGTAGCAATTTACATGCAGGGAAGTGAAAGCTGTCATTTCAATGGGAACTAAAAACCAACAATGGCTTCAGGAATCATTTTTGTTGAAGCCAAGAATTTTCATTACTTAAGAACAATATTAATAAATTCAAATACAAACTGCAGAATAATAAATTACAATTCCTAAAAGTCTCAGGAGTATTTTCATTGCCTAGCAAATCAAGCAGACCTTCAGACCACTCTACACTACTGCTTAGGTAACAAAATTGAGTGTCACATTAAAAATATAGTGCTCCAGCACTTCATTGAACTGTGAATCCATGAGACACAATTGTAGTGTGTATTTATATGCTCATATAAAATAAAATGAAGAATCCATTAAGTGCTTTAATGTCCCAGTCACAAATGAATAAAAGAGAAATAGATGTAACTGAAGAGCAGAACATTAAATTCACCTCAGTTTCTCAGGAAGGCAAATAGTTTCCTAAGAAACTGAAATCTATAAATAAGAATGATCATTCTCACAGCCACAGCTATGCTGGGCATCATGTAACAGTCTCTTCCTATGTAAGGAGTTCAGAAGTCCTAGCAATAGCCAAGGAATTGTGACTGGCAAGTGTTAAACAACAAACCCAGGTAAGTGGAAAGGCTTAATTTGATTCCATTCTTACTTATCTTGCTGGCAGAAAGATATAAAGCAGCCCGACTTCCTAAGTATAAGTTTTTGTAACTGCAAATTGAAAAGTACTTGGTTCCTTCAATTCTAGGCGGAGATGGCCCTTTCTTTTCTGATAATGATAACACAAAGCAGTTAAAATTTCTGAAATCTGTTACCTTAATTTTCACTTCACCAAACTGAGATATTTTAAGGCCTAACTGTTGAGCTATTCTGATGACTAATATGTCTTCAAATTTACTAAGAGAGAGGTTTAGTTTGAATAAGGGTTAAAAGTGCAGTACTGGGTGTCAAACCTGTGGAAATCAAGATTCCACTTAGGCTGCTTGATCTTAAACCTGAGGAATATTCTGCTGACTTGGGGCTTATGCCTCAGACAACATGAGAATAACATGACTGGAATCTTGCCACTCACTTCTGACAGTAGGAAGGCAACTCTAGGTATATCCACTGCTAAGAATTTAGGTATGGAATTCGTGAGTGGGGGAAACACAGACAGCTACAGACTGTAAGGTTTGGAACTAACACAAAGGGCACAAAACAGGACAGGGTCAGTTCTATGGCTCTGGAATCAAGAGGCAAGTTCACAGTGTTGCACTGCCTGGGAAGCCATACACAAAATGCCAACTGGGGGGAGTTCACCATCCCTCAAGCTGTCCATTGGTGTGGACAATACAAGCTGGTACAAGTCAAAACTGTGCCAAGGAATGCACCAGGAATTAAATGGCAAAGATTCTTTCATGCTTTTCTTTCACTTTCACCCTAATCCTCTGGATGTTACTGGTATAAATACAAAGGAAGGATGGGATTCTGCATGACCTAGAGATGCCTTAGTTTGGAAGCCAAAGACAAAAACTTCTTTTTTGGTTTTTTGTTTTTTTTTTTTACAGACGTCTACTCTTTCAAAGACAAAGAAGCTACTGTTTTACACCACGTATTACTAATGAAGTCCAACATTACTAATGCCATCTAATGTTAATGTCACTCATATAGCTGCAGATATTCAGTTCTTCCCCCTAACTCTACTGCATGTCTTATTTCCTACAAGAGTGCCTTAAGTGAATCCTATTCTAGTTGTTCAGTTCTTGAGATATTTCCCAGCAACCTTTTGTAAGGTGTGCCATTATTTATCACAATCACAAATGAATTGTTAACCCAAGTGTTATGCTCTTAACTTATAAAAAGGAATAACTGGTGGCACTGTTTTCTGCTTCAGGAACTACATATCTTTACATATTTACCCTCTTGTACTTAGTCATCCATTTATAATTAAATGTACTATAGGCCCTGAATTGTTCAGCTATGTCCTCATGCATTGAAATACATAAACTGTGGAATTTACTGTTAAATTTCATTTTTTAGAACTGTCGAATGAACTTGGGAGCTATGAATTCAGGTAGGCATTCAGAAAGGCTTTACTTCTTCTCATGACTTGTGACAATTCAATAAGAACTAAAAAAAAAATAATTTTGTACTCATATATTAACAATTTTGAATATTTAAATTCTTTTGTAATCTCAATAACCACAGAGACTCTTTTACTGTTCTGATGTTCTCAGCTAGTAATGTTCCTCATATATCTACTCCAGCCCTGCTGTACTGCCATATTCTAATTCTTGCTGTTTCCGAAAAAGTCAGGAAAACAGTCTGCTTGTCACAGAAACTCCCAGCACAGTTCCATCCACATTCCTATTGTTGCTGGCAAAGATGTGGAGACAAGAAGAAATCTGTACATGGAATTGGTCTGTGGCATGCCACTAGAGTAATAAATATGATGCCTGTGATAGTACTTTATCCTTCACTTCCATTTGTAGTGAAAACATTTCTAAGAAATAATTAAGGGAAACATCAATGAACATGATTCTAAACTAAGCCTCTTTAAAAAAATTAATCAGCTTAAAAAAAAATCCTTGTTATCCAACCTAATTGTTAAATTGTTAGATTATGTACTTTGGTGAATTACCTATGGATTACTCAGAAAAATTCTGCTTATTCTTCTGGCTAGTCGCATCTGGAACTATTAAAAGAAGGAAAAAAGCACCTAACAAAGAGACAAGTTAAGAAAATAAATTTTAGAGCTCTTCAGACAGAAAAGGTACTAGACAGCTACTGTAGTTGAGGCTCTATGAACTAGGCAGGCCAAGAGGGTCATTTGAACTTCTGCTTTATATAGCCAATAACACAAAAAAATTGAAACTTAAGACTGTCTAAATCATGTCACATGTTGCTTGGTTAGCATTTGGGTTTGCTTCCATTTGAATACTAATGACTCCAGGGAAAACATTGCTTTCAGCATAAGGTAGAACTGTTCAATTATTTAATTTCAATGCTGATACTAACAAAGGAACCAGTAAATGTAATTGGTTTTTATTTGTTTAAATTATTGTCTAATCTTGATAAAAGTCTGTGTATTAGAGTTCAAACTGGGAATAAATTCTTATTGCCAAGTGCATTTGATTTTAATCTCTGTTTCAAGTTCAGACATATGTTTTTCTTTTTTTTTCTTGTATTTTCAGTGAGTGCAGGAGATAAGTTTGCTTTGATGGTGAGAGGCAAGGAGAGGCTTTACAATTTATTTTCGGAGTTTGGCTATATGGTATTTCCAGGAGCCTAGCAAGACATTTCCAGTTATCTTGAATAATACTTTACTATAGCTTAAAGAAATGACAGTTAAACAAGGAATTCTATTAAAGCCTACGAAGCTCATGAATACACAGTACCCCACTTTCACCAAAACTTATGCTATTAATTGCCAAGTAATTAACAATAAAACCTTGATAATTTATAAATTGAACAGAAACAATCATTAAATATTGGCTACCATTAAGAATCAGCTCATTTATAACTCTAACCATGAAAAAAAAGAGAAACTCATAGCATTAAGCTGTATTGTCAACACAGTTCGAGGATGATTATTTAACATGAAGATTTTTTCCTTTTGTCTGATTGCGATTTCTTTGATGCATCCTATGAATATTGCCTCTACTCCTTTTATTGTACAGCTCTATGACTATTTTGGGTTTGGCTTTTGGGACCCCCCTTAATTCAATGGATAGCTACAGTTAGATCCCCTAAGGATCTAACTTCTTCTTACCCATGTTAAATAAAGCCAATTCCCTTAGTCTCTTTATCTGTATCCAGCAATTCCAGTGTTAATTCCAATGGACTCCCTTCAGTCTGTTGATATTTTAATTACTTCTATGTATTATGTAGCCTTAGATCTGAGCTTGACTCGACTCTGAACAAATTCTATCAGTGCTTTCTTCTTTGGTTTTTCAACAGTTTTCAGTCTCCAAGCAAGGAAAAAAATGGCACAGGTTGACAACTGGTTTAAGTCAGAGCTTGAACCTTACAAGTAGTATGGATGCAACCAGCTCACACTGTATCTGCCTAGCTAACAAATCACTGCAGGCTTTAGTAACAACTGTGGGGACTTTCCTTTAAGATTCTGGGTGTAAAAGGAAAACCAAAAATAGTATGTGAGATCATCCTCACCACATAATTTAAAAACATAATTGGACAGCATGTCATTAATTGTCCAACTAAGAAAAAAATCATTCACAAGGGTGTGTGCTAGGCTTTTTTTTCAGCTAATGTTCTATAAATGTCTGATATCTGAGGAAGTTATATGAAAAAGTGATATCACCATCTACAGAAACAGCAGCATAATCCTTCTCCTTCTAAGAAACTCTTTACGGTGGGTTATAACATAGCTGAACTCAATGTTTTGGAGCTAACATTTTTATTCCATGTGCTTTCCTCTGCCTTTTATTTTATGTATTTGTTTTCATTAAATTGCTGAAATTTCTGCAGATAAGGAAAGCAAGGAAATATGCCATTCTGAGAAGAAAAAATACACTATCCTAACCTGTTTTGTTAATGAACTGAACCCTTGTCTCAGATCTTATAGTGCTGCATGGAATGTTGACAAGTAGTATCACTCTTGCAAGACTTAGCTTCTTCACCCCTAGAAGAGACTCTTTAGTGTTTGGCAATTAAGGTTTTTTGCAACCCCGTCTGCACTGGAAATGTGCTTTGTGCTTTTCTAGCCAGGACTTATGACAAGGAGTTATTTAAGCTTCCTGACTTTTACTGGAAAAGTTAATGTACATTAAAAAAGACTCACCTCCTTGGACGAAAGGGCCAAAGAAGTAATTCAGTCTTTTGATCTGGTTACAGTTTTGTAAATACACACCCAACTTTTATTTCTGATTTTAAAAAATTCTTCTATGTGATATTTTCAGTAGGGCCTTCTGAGACTTAAGTGTTTTAAGTAGTATTTGCTTAACATTTGAAACTATCTTTTCTGAAATAAATGACTCACTATATTTACCACATTTTGCATAGTTACAGTACAGTCAGAAATTTCTAACAGATACTTATCTACCTCAGATACAGTAGATATTCTTCGCGTTCTTTTGCCTTGAATGGAAAAATACAGCCTTGATAAAGAATACTGTAGCTTCTACGCAATTTTAAAGAAGAGTTATAACATTGTCACCTCATGCTTGTGAGTAATCACTGGAGAGAAATTGGTAAAAGCAAGTCCTGCTGATCATTTCAGATGGTGTAAAATGATAAGAAAATGTTAATATAAGTACAACAAGTATAAGTATATAAGTATAACAATATAAGTATAACAAGTATGAATATTTTGGTGAAAAGATTTTCAAGCCTTGCAAGGTCTTGTCAAAGCTCCAGTAGCTTACAGCATTTTGTGCCTCCATCCAGACAAGAATAAACCCCCAAAACATAATAAAATTAAATATAATATTAAAAATACTCATTTAGGTCTATCTCCCAGTAAGGGTAATCCTCAAAATCAATTTGGATCCAGTATTTCCTAGGCTAAGATAAACAGCTTAAGAAGTACAACTTTCTAGCACACTTCCTTCAACTTCCAGAACTCATGTTTTTGTAATCTGAGCCAATAAATTCAGGGGTCTTGACAAGATTTTGCTGCTTCACCATCTGAAAAACATTTCCATTATTCCTTTATAGATAACGGCATGAAACACAATGGATATTACCCAGTTAAATGGAGATGGAATCACACTGTTCTATGGTTTGATAGAAGAAATTAATAGTCTGATCAACTATTAAGGTCTGAATAAGTATGTGACCCTGCTTGTGATAACATTATTCACAGCATTAGTACTAAAAACCCCACCAGTTTTTAAGTTTACCTTAAATTATAAAAGCACAATCAAGTGAAAAATAGCTATTATTTCTATTTTATACAGAAAAAGAAATCATAATCCATAGCCACACAATAATAATTCTACTTAGACCTGATTCCAATTTGCTGCATGACATGGTGTATTTGTCTCCTGTTCAAGTGTGTAATACCTTACAAGATTCCTGCCAGAGTTCATAGTAGCTTTTAGATCTTTTAGGTATGCTCAGTAGGATGCAATATGTGCTATTATCTGTTTTAATTTATTATCACAGTACTGAAATAGGGCTGAGTAAGCGTTTGACAGAAATACTTTCTAATTTTAGCTGAGGTTTGCATTCATTGCCTAAATAAAACTCCAGTCCCCATATACAGAACAGAAATCAACTGCTACTTCAGAAATGACTATTACAAGAAATATTTTTTTTCTGCTAAGTTGCAAGTGGTGATTTCACCTATAAATAGAAGGATTCAGAAAGTTAATAATTACAGAATACAGAAAAGTGAAATTTGTAAGAGGAGACAGATGGCATACTGTACAGTTCAATTTTCATGCGAATTATTTAAATATAGAATTATTGAATTGATACAGCTCACAGGATACCTAAATAAATTCTTATCTTTCGATATTCCTGGATGTGAGTGACAAATACCCAATGTGACAGATGCCACAAGACCATCAGATAGACAAAGGCTACTTTTAGTAGTTATAAATGGAGCCAGGAATTCTGTCAGCACCGTGTCCAAAAGAAATTTGGTGAACTAAAGGATACTCTCCCAAGAGTCTGAAATGTGTTAAAATCCATTAAGACCACATACCTATGGTATAACTATGCAAGTGAAAAGTCTTTTAAAGTGTCACTGTCCAAATCTCTTCTCCTCCCAGAAGGAACACTTGAAATAGTCAGAGAGGCAGAAAATATACTAATGCTTAAAGCTTACAAAATTGTCAGTTCTGTCCTGAAAAAACACTGTTGCAAATGACAAGGTTGGGACTGGAGAGGTATAACAAGCACTAGGGGCAGTGTCAAGATCCATTTACATCTCTCTAATTTACAGGAAGACATGGTCTTAAATTAAACTTTACTTATGAATTCATTAGGAAGGAAAACAAGCACATTAAATATAGGCTCAGTGCCCTTGGCACAGGCTAGTCTGACATGAATTAACTCATTCATCAGTTCAGTAATTCATGACCCACAAGTACTCCAATTTGTAAGTCATGCCAATGAGCAAAAATGTTACCTTATGAAGGGGGGGGTTGCTCAATCTTCCTTCTTCCTCACAGCACTGGTGGCCCTGTATCAAATGAGTAAGCACAGAACCCTCAGCAATCCGGCTGCTGTTGGATCCATTACACAAAATCTTTTGTGTAAGCTGATGTGTTTATACCTCCCAGCCTTGGAATTTTGGTCTATGCCATTTCTGTAAGTTGGTGGATACTAGAGACACTTTGGGAAATTAATATGCAGCAATGTCCACTGGAGACCTCCTGCAGATGATAACAGATGTGTAGTGATCTTTATTCATTCCTGCCCTTCCTGCTCTGCCTACGTGTCACTCTTGCATTGACCTAATGGCACTGATTCCAGGCCTTAGTGTGAGCTGTGTGTTAGGCCAAAACCTGGGTGGGACTTGAGTGGACGGTCACAGGGAAGATACTTAGATTCGTATTTCCTTTGCAATGTTGTATTGGGTTGGTGCAGTGGTGTTTTGGAAGGTGGAGGGCCACAGGAGTAGCTCTTGTGAGAAGATGCTAGAAGCTCCCCTGATGCCAGTTCTGGTCCCACCAAGAAGTATGGGAAGCCGGATGTGCCTCTGGGAGTAACATATTCAAGAAAGAGAAAACAAAAACTGCAAAAACTTTTTTTAAAAAAGGACTTGCAGAGCAGAGGAAAGGAGGAAGTGAGAGACCAATGCCAGAGAAAAGACACCAAGGTCAGTAAATGAGAGGAAAGGTGTTCAAGCAGAGATTTCCATGCAACATGTGATGAGATGGCAGCTGTGCCCCTGAAGCCCATGAAGGAACACGGTGGAGCAGTCCCTGAAGAAGCATGGAGGAGCAGTCCTCGAAGGGCCACAGTGGTGTATATGTGGATTTGTAGCCCCTGAAGTGTCACAGGTGGGCAGACGTGAAGAAGCAGACTGTGCAGGATCACAGAGAGGGTCAGATGTGGCTCTGCAGCCGTGTAGGACCCCGTGTCAGAGGAGGTGACTGCTCCCGCAGCAGCCGTGACTCTGTGTGCAGCCCAGGCGGGAGCAGCCTGTGCCTGAGGGACTGCACCTGTGGGAGGGACTCATGTCCCAGGGGTTCCTGAAGGACTCTCGTCCATGGGAGGGACCCCGCGTTGGAGCAGGGGAAGGCTGTGAGGAGTCCTCCCCCTGAGAAGGAAGGAGCGGCAGAAACTCCGTGTGGGGAACTGACCCTAATCCCCCTGCCCCTCCCCTGTGCCCTGAGGGGGAGGCAGCAGGGAAGGGATTCAGACCCAGGAAAAAGGGAGAAGGTATTAAGATGTGGCCATGTTTTCTCTTTCTTCTGGTAGATTAAATTAATTTTTCTTTCCAAGTTGAACCTGTCTGTTTTTTGCCTGTTACCATAATTGGGAAGTGGAAACCTTCCTGTCCTTGTCTCGCTTAATGAGCCTTTGGGTGGATTTTCTCCTCCCTGACCCAGAATGGGGATGGAGGTCGAGTAAGTAGAGGCCTTGTTGGTACCAGCTGGGCCTGAACCATGACAGGTATAAATCGACTGCTCCTAAACCAGACAGGCACTTGCATCTCATTTTTTTTTTACTGCAATGCTGCTGACCAGAGTGAGAAGTGCTTTTCTTGGTGATGGCTTGCTGATCATTAATTGAACCTACCACTCTTCTCACAAAGGAATAGTGCAAATACTGAACCGAAGTCACATTTATTGAGCTGATTACAGCATACTGCAAGAGGGAAATAAATAATGCAATTCCTCCTTTTATCTGCCTAAGGCTATACAGCAAAATATAACTTTAGCTCAAAGGTTATTACAACCTTATTTCTTCATATTTCTACAACAACATGTCATAATGCTCTGGGCCTTTCTGCACTTACGAAAGAAGCACATGCATTCATCAACCATTTGCCAACTTCCAGTCAACTGGTACCTCTCCAAGTTCCCAAGAGCATTGAAAAATCATTGAGAGAGGTATTGCTATGACCTGGCTAGCTCTTTGAGTACCATTGGATGAATCCCATCAGGCCCAATTGACTTATAAGGACCCAACTGGAGCAGCAAATCCCGTACAAGTTCAGGGCTGACTGGGAGATTATCTTTTGCACAGTAATGGTTCACTAGCCTAGGGCATGGGGGGTGCTCAAGCCCATCGTCAGTGTTGAAGACAGATGTGAAGAAAACATTAAACATCTCTGTTTTATCTGTATCCCTATTTATGAGGTGTCTGTGATGATCAAGTAATGGACCAATATTGTTTCTGGCCTGCCTTTTTTCCATTGACATTTTTTAAAAACCTCATTTTATGATCCCTCACAGTGCAAGCCAGATTCAACTCTAGTTGAGCTTTCGTTGCATGGATTTCTGCCCCACAGTGGAAAACAGCATCCCTATAGTACTCCCAAATCTTATGGACCAATTAGTTCCAATGCCCCTGCATGGGCAGGGACACCTCCCACCAGACCAGGTTGCTCCCCCATCCAACCTGGCCTTGAACACTTCTAGGGAGGAAGCACCCACAACTTCTCTGAGCAACCTAAGCCTGTGTCTCACCGCACTCACACTGAAGAATTTCTTCCTGATGTCTAAGCTAAATGTTCTTTCTTCCAGTTTAAAGCTGTAACCTCTAGTCCTATCACAACATGCCTTTGTAATAAGTTCCTCCCTAGCTTTCCAGTAGGCTCCCTTCAGATACTGGAAGGCTGCTATTCAGTCTCCTCAGAGCTTTCTCTCCTCCAGGCTGAACAACCTTAACTCTCTCAGCCTGTCCCCATAGGAGGTATACTCAATCAATTCAACAAATACATCTCATAATAGATGCATTTAATGGGTGGACCACTGTGGATAAGGAACTGGCTGGAAAATTGAACTCTAAGATTTGTGGTCAATGGCTCAATACGTAAGTGGAAATCAGAGACAAGTGCCGTTCCTCAGAGATCTGTATGGGGACTGGATCTACTTAACAACTCTGTCAATGACATGGATGGAGAGGTCGATTGCACCCTCAGCCAACAACACCAAGCTGTGTGATGTGGCTGACATGCTGGAGGGAAGGAATGCCATCCAGAGGCACCTTGGCAAACTTCAGAGGTGGGCCCATTTGAATCACATGAAGTTCAAAAAGGACAAGTGCAAGGTCCTGCATATGGGTCTGGGCAATCACGAACACTAATACGGGCTGAGCAGAAAATGGATTGAAAACAGCCATCAGGACAAGGATGTGGGGCTGTTGGTTGATGAGAAGCTCAGCATGAGCCAACAATGTGTGTTTGCAGATCAAAAAGCCAACTGTACCTTGGGCTGCATAAAAACAAGTGTGGCCAGCAGGGATAAGGAAGGTGATTCTCCCCCTCTACTCCACTCCTGTGAAACTCCACTGAAGTACTGTGTCCAGCTCTGGAGTCCCTCAGCACAAGAAGGACATGGATGTGTAGGGGCAAGTCCAGAGGAAGGCCAGGAAGATGATTGGAGGTCTGGAGCACCTCTCCTAGGAAGAAGAGTTGGGTTTGTTCAGCCTTGAGAAGAGGAAGCTCCCAGGAGACTGTATAACAATCTTCCACTACCTGAAGGGGGCCTACAGGAAAGCTGGTGAGGGACTTTTCATAAGGTCTTGTAGAGACAGGACAAGTGCTAACGGCTTTAAAACAGACAAGGGGAAATTAAGCTAGACATGAGGAAGAAATTCTTTAGAAAATTCTCCCCTAATTTTCTTTACAAAAATTTTGGTTGTCCCATGCCTGATGGTGTTCAAGGCCAGACTGGATGGGGCTGTGAGCAACCTGGTTTAGTGGGAGGTGTCCCTGCCCATGCAGGGATTTGGAACTAGATGATCTTTAAGGTCCCTTGCCCTTCTGCTCTTCTGCCATCTTTCTAGATCCTGTAGCCACATAAGGTATTTATGGCCAAGTAGGCCCAGCTGCGCAGATAGTCCAAGCAACAGCACCTTAAAAGATACCTCAGCAAGTAAACATTAATTGCTGTTATCTTCTATATTTTGCTATTGTGATTGGTTTTGCTATGGTACAGACTGTTATAGTACCAAAGCCACTTGTCTTTAATTTTGAAGCTTGATGGCATTACAAATCAGATCCCAACACTGTCCGTTTGCTGCATTAAATTCTAATATGTTCTTAATCTATATTCCAGTTCTTTCATCCAAACTTCAATAAAATGCTTTTCTAGGCAGTCACATTTTTTTCTCTAACAAATTGTCTAGAACATGTAAAATTTTCTTACTTGCACTACCTAAATTTTAAGCTTTTTAGTCATAGTAATTGCTATACTTTGCAGTATATCTCATCTATAGTACTCTTCAATAATAATATTATTATGTTTTCTTGTTGCTCTTTGAATTTTCAGTGTTTTTCAGTATGATTACTTTTCAAGTGTGGAGTCCCTGTGGGGAGCAGGGACTATTTTTCTAAAAAATGCTGGAAAATTTAGTGGCCACCCAGCAGTACTGCTTCTAGTGGAACATTAGAAAATCAGATACACTAAATTTACAGCTGCAGGTATGTTAAGCTTTAATGCTAGGCCAGCAATTAAATGGCTGACAGATGCTTTCTGTTAATTAATTTCTCACTTCGCAAAAAGGGAAACACAATAGAGAGACTTTGGGTTGGAAACTAAACTATACAGCCTTAATGAAATAATGATGAAAAGAAAATTATGAAATATACTAAAAAATGTTCAAATGTATACAAGACCAATAAAATGCATCTTTCCCCTTTTCCTACCCCAGTAATGCTCATGTCACTACTGACGCTGCAGGGCAGACCCTAGGAAAATCCCTGACTGGACTCAGGGACTCAGTGGCAGATGAAAACTGGGCTCAGGAATGCACAGACTGGGAATGCATAGATCAGGATCAAAGGAGGGTTGCAGGTGTGACACCCTTCCTCTTTTTTTTTTTTTTTTTTTTTTTTCCCCAGAGCATAAGTTTAGCAAAACCAAGCAGTCACCTTGGTTTCTATAGGAACATGTATAAGCAAAAGTCTTTCTGCATACCATACTGTTACTTCTGCAATAACTAGAAACATAACATGTTACCAGTCCTAAAAGCAGACACTGACTGAAAAACATGTTCTTACTTTTATAAAGTGCAGTGGCTTGGAAGAGACTTGACAGAAAAATAAAATTACTAAAATGAAAATAGGTTCTGTCCTGGCTCACATCAGGACAGGGTACCAAAGGCAAATTTAGTGTCTGATGTGGTGAGGAAACCAGCTAACTCAAAGAAATTTGAATTTGGGAGCAAGAAGACAATCTGAATAGACAAGGAAATAAGACACAACAGGACACAAGAAGGAAAGGACAGGGATCGGTAGATGTTTGAGAGGAAACTGAGTAGGAAATGGCAAATTCAGAAGGAAGACAAAGACACATGATCATTTTAAGTATTCTAGGCTTCATATATAACAGATTTAATTGTTGATAAAATAACTAGCATATGTACTGCTCTGCAGTAATCCTTTGTGGTGCAGTTTGAGAAAGAAAGAATGCTTTTTGGATAATGCTGTGCTCAGTAGCAGGATGCCAGGCCAGGAAGAGGATGCACAATATGATACAAAAAAGGAACTCTTACAAGAAAAGGAAAAAAAAAAGGAAGTAGAAAAGAGTATGCTAAGAAGAAAAACCAAATTGGCAAGAAAATATATTAAGAAGAAATACTAATACTCCTTCAACCAATGGTTAGATTCCAGGAAGTCAGCAAGAGATGTTTTCATTGTGAATGGTTAGAAGCTGTTTAGAAACACTTGCATTTCTGAGCTGAAAGAGGTGTCATTTCCAAAGCACTGATTTTGTAATCTACCAATGTACAGAGCACTTCCCTAGACAGAAAAGTCAGACCAAGAAAAAGTTCAAATTACATGTGCAGTCAGGATGCAGAACATTTGCCTACAACCCCCAAGTATCCTTTGCTTTGACATAAGCACAGGATTTGTGCCAGCTTATCCTAAGCTTTTTGTTACAACATTTAAATACACATCTTATTTAATTGTTGAGCTTAGTTATTAGAGAATTTAGGCAGAACAGCTGAAAGAAAGATAAGCTAACTGCATCTAACTAATTTCTCAGGGACAGCAGATCCTTTTTCAGAAGCTGATGTTTATGGTGGTTATATAGGCAACATCAGAGTTAGATCAATTTGCTTAAGTATCTCACTAGCATAACCTCATGAAATAAACATTTTGACCTCTGTTGGTAGGAAGTGCATGTGTTTCATAAAAATATCTTGATTTTTATGAACTAAGCACAGAGGTCATTCTTTTCCTTTAGGAATTCTGGAGTAATTATGCAATACTGCAACATATATTTTTATGGAACAAACCAAATTAACCATATTAAATACAGCTTCTGGAAGATAAAACAAGTAGTTCTTATTTAGTCATTTAAAATTATAAAACTGTAAAACATATGTAAGTGCATATATATATATATATATATGACAGACCTCACACAGGTTTTACTTATAAAAGCCATTGCATAGAGATTCAGCAACTGTCACAGCCAGGCAGCTTAAGGAGAGAAGCCACCACGTTCTGACTCTAACCCCCTGTCCCCAGCTTTTCTTTGCCTTTGTCCTCACTGAAGGAGCTGAAGAGAAACTGCAGCAGTAACGAGAGCAGGAGAGGAATTAAGAGTTAAGGAGTGAAACTGAACCTGAGAAAAGGGAGAAGAAAAAGTGTTATCTAAAGCATTTGTCTTTCTGTTTCCCACTACTCAAATTAGTAATTAGTAATTTTACTTTATTTGGCAGTAAATTAATATTCCCTGAGTTGTGTCTGTTTTGCTCACAGTAATAACTGGTAAGCAAACCAGTCTTTACCTTGTCTTTACCTTGTCCTTCCCATTCTTCCTTTTTTTCTCTTCCTGTACCACTGGAACTGGCTGGGCAGCTGGATCTGTGCTTGGCTGTCAGCTGAGCCAAATCCACCAGACCAGTAAATCTCAGGAAGAATCACTTTATTATTGTAGAATAAATACTGAAACTCCCAGCAGCTTTCAATGGCACCCAGTTTTCACACAAATCATTTTTCAAAATCATTCTACCTAATTCAGTTAATTATTTTTGTGTAAAATGTTCTTAGTCTCAGATGTTTAAGGAGCAGTTTTGACACGAGGGTTTGACAGAAAGAGTGAGAGACTTCTGTGACAAGAATGAGAAAGTTAATCCTCCCATCTGGTATTTTTAAATCATTAACAATATACTCCTTCTCATCCTGGTCACTGAATTATGGGACACTTATTATGATATAGTGTTTCATGTCTTTGTGTCTAGAGTAATCTGTCTCTTTTTAAGGGACACTTTGAAGGGCAAGGCTTTGACAAGTACACCTGTTTCAGTGACTTTTCTGAATTAAAACTGAAGTCACACAGCTGCTCTCTCTGTACTACCCTACCCTGATTCTTGCCCAAATAGCAGAGCCATGGCTGGCTGCTGGGCCTGTTGTCCAACAGAACCGTTTGTTTGGATCCCCATGGCTCCTCATTGCTGCCAGTCTGTGGGCAGTGCTGGGTGCTATAGGACAGGCAGAGCACCCTGGGTGTGCTGCCAGGGCTCACACAGCACACTGCTGGGCTACAGCCAGCTGGCAGGAATGGCTGGCCCAGAAACCTGAGGCTAAGCAACAGCAACACAAAAGATCTGAGCATTAGAGACCTGCAGACCCTGGCCCTGCTTCCCTTGGTGTGCAAGCAGAGGAGTCCTTGAGGTATTCACTGTGGATTTAACTCATGCTCTCCACTTCTGCTGCTTTTTGTCTGCAGCAATTAACAGGGTGCTCACTCAGTTCTTGGAAGGGTTTAATTCTTGTGTTTCACTGCATCTTGAGGCAGCACAACTTTTTTCAGGTTGCTTTCAGGAATCAGTGTCACTCAGCTACCAAGAACTCTTGGTAGATCTCAGTTACATAGAATTCACAGTCATTCAAGCTGGAAAGAAAGGAAAGCTAAACTGCATACTTCATCTTCTCTTCATTTGATAAATCTGTCACGGTTTAACACTGACCCGGCAATTAAACCGAATAACAGACGCTCTCTTTAATCTCTCTCTCCCCTCGATGAAGAAAGGAGAGAGAATAAGGGAGAGAGACTTATGAGTTGGAAACTAAACTACACAACTTTAATGAAACAGTAATGGTAAATAGGGAAAAATTACTAAATATATACAAATATACAGGAAAATGGAAACCACATTCCTCCCCCCTTTCCCCCAATAACTCTCACGTCACCACCGAGGCTGTAGGGCAGCCCTGGGAAAGTCCAGGCTGGACTCCTGGAGTCGGCAGCAGTCGGGAACCGGAGGCAGGAACACACAGATAGGGGCTGGCACGGATCAGGACCACAGGCAGACGAACGGACAGGATCCTTCTAGGATGCCGGGTGAAGGAGGGGAAGCAGGAAATCAGGAAAAGATCTGGCTCGGTCCCCGTGATGCCTCAGATTTATACTGAGTGTGACGTATATGGGATGGAATACTCTGTTTGGTCAATTCTGGCATCTATCTTGTCTGTTCCTCCCCAAAGGAGGGCTCAGGTAGGGCCTCTGTGTCCTCCTGGACGGTAAAATATTTTCCTCAGAGCTGAGGAAAGCAGTGTCCTTGGCCCTGCATACCAGTCTCTAGCAGTAACTACAAACATCAAGTGTTATCAGTCCTAGAAGCACATACACTGTCTGAGAAACTTGCTGTTAATTTCAGCAAATGCAACTACTTACAAGGGACTTAGCTAAAAGCAAAAGTACAGAAACAGAAAACCACCTTTATCCTGGCCCAAACCAGGACATTCCACCCCTTATTCCATACCATTTGCGTCATGCTCCAATCATTACTAACTCGTATCCCTAAACATATCTATACACAAATTACTACTATCTCTCTGTGCTAAAAATCACTAAGTAATTCAGTCTACAATTGCAGATGTTCATCTATTGTAGCAGATTCTCAAAAGAAGGACCAGTCTTCACAGTTCATGTCCATGGTCCACAAGTTGTAGGTTGCAGATGCTAATTTCAAGGAAGTCACTGGATGTTAGCCGATGAACCTAGTTCTGGTTTCATCACCACAAAATCATCCTGAAAAACACTCATAGAACACTGTTAGTTTATGCAACAGTTCACATAACAGTAGTTATGGTGGGATACAAGTTCATGACTCCCAAAGAGTCTATGCATTACTGATTAAGCTAGACAAGCAGAAATTAGGAATTCTCACCTAGTGTTAGATTCCCTTGTGGTACACATTGTACTCCTCCATCTTTCATCATCACCCACCAAGTGTGTCCAGGCCCTTGAGCGAAAGCAACCCCACGAATGGGTTTACCTTTGCCCGAGGCAGGATAAATCCAAACTGTTTTCCCTAGCAGATTCTTTTCATGCACCACAGGCACTTTGTCCCCATCTACTGTGTGTAGAAGATCTGACTGAGCAGGACCAGCTCGATTGATGGAACCCCTGGTGTTAACTAACCAGGTAGCTTTTGCCAAGTGCTTGTCCCAGTTTTTGAAAGTTCCACCACCCATTGCTTTTAAGGTAGTTTTTAACAGACCATTGTACCTTTCAATTTTACCTGAGGCTGGTGCATGATAGGGGATATGGTATATCCACTCAATACCATGTTCTTTGGCCCAGTTATTTATGAGACTATTTTTGAAATGAGTTCCATTGTCTGACTCAATTCTTTCTGGTGTACCATGTCTCCACAAGACTTGTTTCTCTAGGCCCAGGATAGTGTTCCGGGCTTGGCATGAGGCACAGGATATGTTTCCAGCCATCCTGTACTTGCCTCCACCATTGTAAGCACATAGCGCTTACCCTGGCGGGTTTGAGGCAATGTGATGTAGTCGACTTGCCAGGCCTCCCCATACCTATATTTTGACCATCTCCCTTCATACCACAGAGGTTTCAACCTTTTAGCTTGCTTAATTGCAGCACATATGTCACAGTCGTGGATAACCTGCATAATAGAGTCCAAAGATAAATCCACCCCTCGGTCACGAGCCCATCGATATGTTCCATCCCTGCCTTGATGACCTGAAGCATTGTGGGCCCATTTGGCCAAAAACAGTTCACCTTTATGGTCCCAGTCCAGATCTATTTGGAACACTTGAGCAGCCTCATCTGCTCGTTGGTTGTTTCGATGTTCCTCGGTAGCTCGATATGAAGGTACGTGGGCATCTACGTGACGCACTTTTACATCAAGTTTCTCTAACCTAGTAGCAATGTCTTTCCAAAGTTCAGCAGCCCAGATAGGTTTATCTCTACGTTGCCAGTTGTTTTGCTTCCACTGCTTTAACCAACCCCATAAGGCATTTGCTACCATCCATGAGTCAGTATAGAGATAAAGTCTCGGCCACTTTTCTTGTTCAGCAATGTCCAAAGCCAATTGGATAGCTTTTACCTCTGCAAATTGACTTGATTCACCATCTCCTTCATCTGTTTTTGCAACTAGTCGTGTAGGATTCCATACGGCAGCTTTCCACCTTCGATGGCCTCCTACCAGACGACAGGATCCATCAGTGAAAAGAGCATATTGTTTCTCACTCTCTGGTAGTTGGTCATATGGTGGGGCTTCTTCAGCCCGTTTTACCACTTTTCCTGGTGGCATTCCAAAGTGTTTGCCTTCTGGCCAATGTGTTATTGCTTCTACAATTCCTGGACGATTGAGTCTTCCTATCCTAGCTCTCTGTGAGATTAAAGCAATCCATTTACTCCAGGTAGCATCGGTAGCATGATGGGAAGATTCTCTACCTGTGGACATAAAACCCAGTACAGGTAATCGTGGTACTAGGAGGAGCTGTGCTTCAGTACCAATCACTTCTGAAGCAGCTCTGACTCCTTCGTATGCGGCCAATATCTCTTTCTCAGTGGCTGTGTAGTTGGCTTCGGAGCCTTTGTAGTTTCGACCCCAAAATCCTAGAGGTCGGCCTCGAGTCTCTCCTGGAGCTTTCTGCCAGAGGCTCCATGTAGGACCATCACCTCCATCTCCGGTGTAAAGCACATTTTTGATGTCTGGCCCTGTTCGAATTGGTCCAAGGGCCATTGCCTGTACAATCTCCTGTTTAATATTCTCAAAAGCAGCTTGTTGTTCTGAGCCCCATTTAAAGTCTTTCTTCTTCCGGGTAACCTCATAGAGAGGTTTCACAATCTGATTATAAAGAGGAATATGCATTCTCCAGAAACCAACAGTTCCTAAAAAGGACTGTGTTTCCTTTTTGGTAGTTGGTGGGGCCATAGCTGTTATTTTGTTAATCACGTCCACTGGGATGTGGCGACGTCCATCTTGCCACTTAACTCCCAGAAACTGTATCTCTTGTGCAGGTCCCTTGACCTTGCTTCTTTTAATAGCAAAACCAGCCTCTAGAAGGATTTCAATTATCTTCTTGCCTTTCTCATAGACTTCCTTTGCTGTGTCACCCCACACAATGATGTCATCGATGTATTGTAGATGTTCTGGAGCTCCACCCTTTTCCAAGGTGTCATGGATCAGTCCATGGCAGATGGTAGGACTGTGTTTCCACCCCTGGGGCAGTCGATTCCAAGTGTACTGGACACCTCTCCAGGTGAAGGCAAACTGTGCTCTGCATTCTGGTGCTATAGGGATAGAAAAAAATGCATTAGCAATGTCAATGGTAGCATACCACTTGGCTGCCTTTGACTCCAGCTCATACTGAAGTTCTAGCATGTCCGGCACAGCAGCACTTAGTGGTGGTGTAACCTCATTCAGGGCACGATAGTCCACTGTCAGCCTCCACTCTCCATTAGGCTTTTTCACTGGCCATATAGGACTGTTGAAGGGTGAATGAGTCTTGCTGATCACTCCTTGGCTCTCTAGTTGCCGGATCAGCTTGTGAATGGGGATCACAGCATCTCTGTTGACACGATATTGTCTACGATGCACTACTGAAGTAGCATTTGGCAACCGCTGGTTTATAGTTCTTAGCAATCCCACTACAAAGGACTTATCTGAAAGGCCAAACAAAGCATGCAGCCATTCTCCATTCTCAGTCTTAATAGCTGCAGTACCAAAGGACCAGCGGTACCCTTTCGGGTCCTCAAAATCACCTCCCTTGAGGTAGTCTATGCCAAGGATGCACGGAGCATCTGGACCAGTCACTATTGGGTGTTTATGCCACTTTATTCCAGTGAGGCTCACATCAGCCTTCACAATAGTCAGTTCTTTAGATCCCCCCGTCACTCCAGAAATAGTGACGGAGTCTGTGCCTTTCTGATTCGATGGCATTAGGGTGCACTGCGCACCAGTGTCCACCAAGGCTTTATACTTTTGTGGCTCTAATGTGCCAGGCCATCGAATCCACACAATCCAATAGATTCGGTTGTCCCTCTCCTCCACCTGGCTAGAGGCAGGGCACCTCTAAGCTTGAGCACATACAGCATTGGCAGTATGTGCATTACTGGAGCTTGCATCCCCAGTACTCACACCTGATGTGCAGGGATCTTGAGTCACCAGCATATTTGGATTGGGTAGCTCCACACTGGAGATTTGAGCAGCCATCTTTTTAGAAGGACCTCCTTTTGCCTTCGGCTTACTCATCAACTTAATCACTCGGTCCTGTAGGTCAGCAGTAGGTTTCTTGTCCCACTTTGTCATGTCCTCTCCACACTCACACAGGAGTGCCCATAGAATTCCTCTTGCGAAATTCTGTTTCCCTCGATTCTGTCTCATAGGAGGGCGTCTCCTCTTAATGGTGGCAATGGGGCGTCCTCCGTCTGTCTGAGGAAAAAGGGGTGAATGCCATTCCTCAGATGCTCTCTTGATAGCTGAGACCCAGGCCCGATGAGGAGCTGTGACAGCCTCTTCACACTCTCGTGCAGTTTTAATCACATCACCCACGGTTGTATCCACTTCTGCAGGAACCCATAGCAGTACTGATAGAGTATGGTTAAAAGGTGATGGTGCAGCATGCACAAACCTTTGCAACATAGGTTTAGGACATGGTACGTGATAAGGGTCTTCAATGCCATCATCATTATAGATCACTTCTCGTACAGCCAATTCTTCCAGATACCTGATAGCTTTTCCAAGTGTGGCTGCTTTGACCTGTGGGCAGTCTATTGCCTCTTTATAGGGATATCTCTCCCTGACAGCTGACAAGAGTCGTTTCCACAGGCTAGTAGTTCCAGCCTTTTCCCCAAATGCCCGATCAATAGCTGCATCTTTGGCTACAGGGCCCAACTGCCTAGCTTCCTTTTGAGTTAATGTTATGGTAGCAGCCCCATCATTCCAGCATCGGAATAACCAAGAGAGGAGTGGTTCACCTGTAAAACGGCTGTAGTCTTTTCTCAGAGTACGCAAGTCTCTCATGGAATAGGGCTGAGCAGATTCTGAGTCTGAGTCCTCATCTGACTCTGCACTAGCTGCTCTAGCTGGTCTGGGAGGAGAGCCATTATCCTCTATTTCCTCTATCACCTGGTCATCTTGTTCAGACTTGGAAGGGTTAAGGCTCGCTTCTGATTTCCATTGTTTTCCTTTTCTCTTAGTTACAGGGTTAACAAGTAACTGTGTGGGCTGAGGGGGAGAGGCTGAGGCATCTGCAGCAGTGCCAGCAGCAGGGCTTGTTTTCTGAGCAGCAGCAGTGTCTGTGGGAGTAGACACAGCAACTGGAGCTGTAGCAGAAACACTGGCAATGCTTGCCGACCTTATCTGAGTTGTGCCCTTGCATGAGGGGGGGCGAGAAGCGGCTGCAGAGGCAGGAGTGGGGGTGCTCTCTTTACGAGGCGAGCTCGTTCCCCTAATTGTAGTTGTCTTACTCCTCACCAATATATGGTAGCACATGAACACCTGAACACCAAAAATCAGGAGGCACAAACCTATAACAATCATAATGCCATTTAGACAAGAATCCACTGAACTCAGCCCAAGGGTGGTATGTTTCCTCAAAAGAACTCTGAAAACATGATTACGAACAAAGTTCTTAATCCTTCTATGAAACATCACTGCACCATACACCATGATATACATCAATATTGAGGACCATATTGCAACGATGGTCCTTAAGTGTCTCTTACGATAGGAAAGCCACATATTAGCACTCATTCCAGCTGCAAAAAGACAGATCGCATTCCCTAAATTCCAAAGATACGGCATGATTGGTTTAATTTCCAACCCTGTGAAATTTCCAAAGGAAAAAGTCTGATTCCAGCTCAGGAAAGCCATTCTTTCACTGGAGTTGGAATTCAAACTGTTCAGACAATTTAGTCAAAATTTAAACTGGACTCGAGCCAATTAGCTCGAGCCCCACGTTGGGCGCCAATAAATCTGTCACGGTTTAACACTGACCCGGCAATTAAACCGAATAACAGACGCTCTCTTTAATCTCTCTCTCCCCTCGATGAAGAAAGGAGAGAGAATAAGGGAGAGAGACTTATGAGTTGGAAACTAAACTACACAACTTTAATGAAACAGTAATGGTAAATAGGGAAAAATTACTAAATATATACAAATATACAGGAAAATGGAAACCACATTCCTCCCCCCTTTCCCCCAATAACTCTCACGTCACCACCGAGGCTGTAGGGCAGCCCTGGGAAAGTCCAGGCTGGACTCCTGGAGTCGGCAGCAGTCGGGAACCGGAGGCAGGAACACACAGATAGGGGCTGGCACGGATCAGGACCACAGGCAGACGAACGGACAGGATCCTTCTAGGATGCCGGGTGAAGGAGGGGAAGCAGGAAATCAGGAAAAGATCTGGCTCGGTCCCCGTGATGCCTCAGATTTATACTGAGTGTGACGTATATGGGATGGAATACTCTGTTTGGTCAATTCTGGCATCTATCTTGTCTGTTCCTCCCCAAAGGAGGGCTCAGGTAGGGCCTCTGTGTCCTCCTGGACGGTAAAATATTTTCCTCAGAGCTGAGGAAAGCAGTGTCCTTGGCCCTGCATACCAGTCTCTAGCAGTAACTACAAACATCAAGTGTTATCAGTCCTAGAAGCACATACACTGTCTGAGAAACTTGCTGTTAATTTCAGCAAATGCAACTACTTACAAGGGACTTAGCTAAAAGCAAAAGTACAGAAACAGAAAACCACCTTTATCCTGGCCCAAACCAGGACAGCTTTGCAAAACACATAATGGGTGCAGGAAACCCCAGGCATTACAATAACAGGTAGATCATCTTGTACATTGGCCCACAGAAGTTTTGTATTATATACATAGCCATGTTATATCTTTTCTGATCCTACCAAACAAGTTTTGATCACCAAAAAAAAAAAAAGGGAGTCAGTTCACACTTCCTCACCTGGCCTGGTTCCTTCAGTTTTAACTGAGCATGAAAGTTTCAAGCTAGTGGGCACACAGGCTGGCTGACCACAGAAGATGGGTCATCTAAGGAATTTTATCTGTTAGCAGACCAAACAAGCCCTGTAAAACTTAATTTCTGATTTTAGAGTAGATTTTTATGCATTAAATACATGCATTTTAAACGCATTCTGTATCTGAAAGCAGGTACATTTTGTCCCTTTTTTCTCAGATGTGGATCTGAAGCTTATTTTCCACATGGAATATAATTAAAGGCTGACTTCAGGCATCCAGGTAGCTAAAGAACAGATGAGATTCTTCCTTAGAAATTACTTTGCAAAGCACAATAATGATACTGATTTTCTATATGCTGTGAAAAAGTGTATCTTTATGAAAAATGGAAGCACAAGGGACTATGAAACCAATGAAAGTATACAGTCCTAATAAAATATATTAATAGAGTGTAAATTTAATTATCAAATGTTCCTCATATACATGGGCATAAAAAATGTGCAGTTTTTGGTGTTTTGACCACAGACAGTTGAAGAAATCAGGAGTTAGAGTCATAATTTTCATTCAAAAAGAAAAATTCAGAGATGAATACCAGATCTCTGAAAAGTAAACTTAGTATGAGGCAATGAAAACCTAAAGAATGAATACAGGTAAGGTGTAGATGTACACTCTTGTAAAAATGAAATTAGATGGAAAGAAATAATGCATTTACAGCAGCTGGGAAAACAGAAGAACCTCCTCTCATCTTTAGAAAAAATATGTGAGACATTGAGGATTTTCAAGGTGTCAGGATGATTGATTTAACTCCAAATGGAGTCAACTGCAGTTGGTCCATTTTACTAGTGCATTAGGTCACCTGTTTATACAAATCTTTTTAGCTGCAGCCTGGTATTTTCAAATTTTCTGACTAATGAAAAATAAAAACAGTAGGTTAAATGTATACTATAGAGTGGTAGAAGATAAAACAAGAAGAAAAAAAGGAAAATTTAAAAAAAAAATAAGGAAGTAATCGACTCACTGAGTAAGCAAAAGGATTATATCAGATTTAACTGCTTAAGTATAAAATGAAAAGTGAGACTATTCAATGTTAAAAATTGCTTCTACTGCATCTTGAGTTCTCTATTAGCACTTGTTAAAAGTAGAGATTTTTTAAGTGTGTCCTGTGCTTTTCAGAGAAGAGCTGAAGACCTGTACAGATAAAAAACACATTCTGATGGATGTGTTATGTGTGGAGAGAATATGATGACTTATGCTTGTACCTGTCACTATCTTGATGTACTGTATCTTCAGCAGTGGAAAAACTGTTCTTTACTAAGAAGTCAAATAAATACATTCTGAGAAAAATAATGAAGTCAGAGAGGCAGAAACTGAAAACAGAGTCTAACATGCACATTTCAGGTAAATCCTGAACTAGTAGTTGGGTTATACTCAAATACAAATGTTTTTTGGCAGCTGTGATTTTCAGATCTTTAAAAGGCATGCTCAGAATGGAGTTAAGTCTTCAGCTTTTTTCCTAGGACAACAGAACAAGTTTCCAATTTGAAACATCTTAAGCTCTATCCCCAAAATTTAAATATTGACTTCACATGAATGTATATAAAATATTAAGGTTAAAGAAAATATTTAAAAAGAGCAAAGAACGCTTCACACTATCAAGGACTGCCTCTCATTTTTATTAGTTTCTTTTTTTTGTAGGTGTTCATTGCAGAATGAAACTTTCCCTGTCACAGTAAATCTTGAGGAATTCAAAGCTATGCTGCTCCATAATTATTATGATTAAGCCTCTAACTGCTGCCTGACTTTAGCATTCAGGAATTTATGGCTAAAAGTTAAGAATTCTTCTTGCTTTGCATTCCACATATGGTGAATCCAACAATTAATAAACCCAAGAGTTCACTGAATGAAACAAAAAAAATTAGCTTCTCTATGCTTTATTAAAGATAGTTTCATTTTATTAATTATCTGGAAGTGTCTATAGGCATACTGAAGATAAATCTCTTTGCACCTCAGAATCCATACCTGGAAATCTCATGTTTTATACAACTCTGCACAAAGGCTTCTGTCACCACTGAAGTGAAAATTTATTTGCAGAATAGGTCTGTTCTCCAAAAATATCACTGTATGTATTTAGTACTTTGCTACTCAGATATTATTAATTTCCTGCAGGGAGGAGTAAATATTAAATTTACAGGGCATCCAGTCTAGGCTGCCTTATCTGAAAACAGTAGTGATGGTGACAAAGAGAATCGGTGATCATATAAGGGTGAAATGAGGTTTTAAATGAATTTTTGGCTATAATTGCTTCAGTAAGACAATCATTTGTACAAAAGAGATTTCTCCATTGCTTGTGGTTAATTTTTGGAATGCCAGCGAAGTACTGCTAAGCCAGTACAAAGCAGTACAACCCTTAACTACTTTGGGGCTTAATTTTTCCCTGTATTGCTAGGAATACCAGATAAAACTGAATGGCAGAAGTCACTTTCATCAAAATTTGATCAAATTGATCAAAATAAATCACAGGACTTGTCATAAAATAATAAATTAAAATATCACCAAAGATATTTGCCAAAATACATCATGTAGGTAGAACAATATATTAATTTCTGTTTAAGAAGAACAAAGACTTATATGAAAATGGCATGTTTTTCTCTGTAACTGCTGTTGGCAAACCCCGTGGAAATATTGTTGTTAAATATATACAATCAAATTGTTTTAATCTTGATGGTCTGTCTTTATATTTTTGTCTCTAAGTATCTTTTCCTGCAAAATAGGTAAATAAATTACAGACAAGTCATCATTCAAAAGTTCATTTCATGACTACTAGAAAATGACTGAGGTTGTGAGAACTTTTCTATTTTTTCTTATCTTCCACCAATCCAAGTATATTTTCATAAATTCTGGAGATGCTGCTTTTGTCTACCAGATCAGAATGGCATCTTGAATCAGAGCATTAACTCAATACCCCAAGATGTAAAAGCCTTTGACATAGTTTCCAATCTCTTCAAGCTAGATTTATATAGTAACCCTCAACTAAGGAACACAAGTGCCTTTTCTAAATGCTGCATAATGTACAGGTCATGAGCAGAAGATGTTGTTAGCAAATGGAAATATGTCTATTTCATATATATTTCATATTCTAGTTTTAAAATTCTCTCCAACACATTTGTATGTTGGGGTTTACGATATCAGACATAAACTTTGTAACTGATTTTTTAAAAGCAGGTTGAAATAGTGCAGAAAAAAAAATAAACAACAGCCAAGAATTTTATTACTGGTATCAGTATTAAGACCGAATTATCCAAATTATTATCTCAGTTCAGTTATTACTTCTGGAGGAAAGTGATGGCCTTTCAGAAAGACACAAACCTAGCTTGTAATTCACAGTTCAACAAGAACTGTCTGTTTGCAGAGCAAGATGTACTTACAGGTTTGGTAGCATGAACATGCCATTTTAGAAAGTTTGCATAGTCTTATTTTTTCCTTATTATGTCTGAGTTCTTTGCCTCTATAGATTGCCCAAAATTTTATACTAATTTTTATTTTAAATACAAGGCAGACAAGAATGGTTTCTTTGGTCAAAGAGATTTATGTGGTGCTGAGAGTTTTTATGTAACAGTAGTTTTAAGACTGGGTTCACAAAACCTGAAATGTTTACCTGAGGAAAACAGACACATGTAAGAGAAAAATATGTTCTACTAAAAGAAAATAGTATTACTTTTAGAAATGCTAAAAATGAATCCAAACCCTTCTGCTTTCTCTATTAGCTTATTACGTTTGTTTCCTTTTGGAAAGTTGATTATCCTAAATCATCACTGTTCTGTTAGCTTTATCCTACAGACATCCTTCTGTGTGTACAAAAGACTGAAAGATTGTGCAAAGATGCATCTAAGTATTGGGGTCAGGAGAAGGTTTTGCTGTCTTGGATAAGAGCACTTTTAGGGGAAGCCCTGTTGACAAAGATGAATAAATATAGCTTTTCCTCTTTCCCAGATTCTCAGTCTGCTTTTTCCATATGAAGAGAGCAATCACATCAAGAGAAATTCTCCACAAATTAAGTAGTTCTATGTAAATAAACAGTAATAGAAAATGACAAAGAATGATCTCTGTAGTAGTGGTTAAAATTATTTAGTGCTGTTGAGATTTAAACATAGCCTCTGGCTGCTAGAACTTATCATCAGTTAAGATCCTTTATAGAGAAATATTCTAATCCAAGCAATAGAAATGTTTGGACTGATATGATGCTCTAGGACACTGTGAGAATAATAACAGGCTAGAAATTACTGTCCTTTCTCTTAACTCTCCATTTAAAAAGAAAGATTAGAGAGATTTACCAGAAACAAAAATTAACTTCAAAGGTTACTTGTTTGAAATAGATGTCTGATATAGTGTGATACCTTGTGTAGAAAAAAAGATCTGTCTATTCAGAGGAAATAACATGCTGAGTCTATTGAAAATGAACAAAGCCAATCTTTATAAAGGGGAAATGAAAAGAATCTATCTTCCTCATATTAAAAGGCAAGAAAGACAGAACCTATACTATTGTTGATCCACGGATAGTAAAATTAGGGAATAACTGCAAGAAACTTAAGAATTGCTTTGTTTGAGGATATTTTTTGGTCTTACAAACAGTCTTGCAACATCTTTAAATCTAGATTATCAATATTACAATCTGAATGCTCTTGCAGTGTTAGAATTAACTTGAAAACAAGTTATTTCTTGATGTTCAAGCTATAGCAAAATATAGAGTTTTCACACAGGCTGTGAAAAAAAGAAATCTAAAAGAATTCTAAACACACTTGCCTCAAAGTGGCCCCAGGAGGCCCATTCAGTCTGTCCTTGATGAACAAAAATAAATATACCTGAACTGACATCCTGAAAGGATATCTTCAGCTCCCTCCCTTTTACAAGAATCTGCAGTGAAAAAGATTTTACAAGCTCCTCAAGAAATTTTTTTCCTGTTTATAATTAATCTTGAAGGAAGAAACCATTTCATAATAACTGATCACCTATGATAATTATGTTTTACCAGTACTCTCTCTAAACAAGCCAACCAATCAACAAGTACAGAAAACAACTGGTGGACCATTATTAGTAAGTATGTCTGCTAGGGAAATTTGTATCCTCTTTTAGTGTCTTTTTTTCTTTAATGAGCAAAACTTGATCTTTTGACTCAGTCCTTACCTGTCAGTATACCTGTCAGTATACCTGTCAGTATACCCAATAACTTGTATTGCTGTTGTCACTCTTTCCATTCTTACCAACTTAGACATAGCCTTGGCAAGGCTTCAGTACTGGGGAGTAGAGCAAATCAGTTATTTCACACCATAATGATTCTATTTATACTTTCTAGAAGTCCAAGAGTTAATTTTTTCCTATCTTTTTCTTCTCAAGTTGATCTAAAACTGGGGTATATGGGGCAGTCTGCACATACATCTCTGCAGAGTCCCAGGTATCTAACAAGATCTTGAAGAACACATGAAGAAGAATACATAATACCTTTAAAATTCCCAGTTCCTTTTCCCTTTGCGTGCATGTCCATGTAGGATTTCACAGTGCAGATTATTTTTTTTTCCCTTTCTCCTTTGCATTATTTTTTGTTTTATTTTATGGGAAACTCATTAGAAAAGATGTTAATGGATATATCACTCAGCAAGGCACCTGCAATGCTATTGGCTCTGGTGGAATATACTTCAGTCAATGAAGGAAGATCCACTTGGGCATAAGATAGTTTAACACAGTCCCTAATCCAGTTTCTTACTGTGCAGAGATCTCCAACTATTGATCCAAACAGCCACTGAGGTTTTCAGAACAGCCAACTCCTTTGCAGTAGGAGGTAATTCCTGCTATTTAATACCAGTAATCAGGCATAAACCCTTTGCTGACAAAGGAAGAGTAGACTACAGAGTGTTTGCTGAAGTAGAGGTTTACATGAAGAAAATACAGATCTGTGCCACTGACAAGCTGTATCTTATTGCTCAGTTGTTGCCTGCATCAGATGTTAACTCATATTGGGATGATTGGGCTTTATATGATTCTTTCTTTACGGCATCATCTTGCTACATTTCAGATAAATTGCAATACTTTTGCTTGTTCTCCTTAATTAAAGGACTTTCCTGCATGGCAAGGATGTTGTCTTTAGAAAGCTGTGTTTTGCCCTATTGAACATACCTGCAAAATTAATGGAATATACTATTGGACATACATTGTAATCTAGTTACTCAGTCCAAACAGCACAAGAAAAAACAGTTTTATTTCTGCTCTAAAACCCCCCACAGTCTTTGTTGTGTTCTCATTTCACACTAGTGCAATTTTGGTACAGTCCTTTTCAATATTAGACAAAAAAATGTAAGTTAGAAATTTACTGCAATGAGACTGAAGATTGAACCTCTGCAGAACAAACAATGACTTAAGCTCAGAAATTTAAAACAAAGATGGAAAAATAAATTAACAGCTGGATTCCATCAGACTTGCATTATGTCACCTCAGGTAGAACCTAGGATAAATTGTGACAGAGGTCTTATTCATAAAGGAAACAATGTACGTGGCATTGATTGCCACCATGTGAATCTCTTACTTCATAGCAGAAAAAATAGCCTCTAGAAAAACTGTCTTCACAGACAGAAAGAGTAATGAACAATTTCCAACTGTGTACAGTATCAAGTTAAATTCTGTGGAGAAATAAGGTTTCTTGTTAGCAGGAACAGCTTCATGAATCTGTAATAGTGCAGTGAGAATAGCAATGGAATGAAATTAAGAGGAGGAAAAGGAAAAGAAAAAGAAAAATGGCTGACACAGCAAAAAATGTTTAAGGCTCTTACCCTAAACTTAATTTCAGCACCTGAAAGCAGAGATCTGTGAAAACCAGTAAGACCAGCTAACAGGTACTAATAAAATCAGTGATGATCTAGTGATGACTTTCCCTGTAGCTTGTTCAGAGGACAGCTATTGTAGCTGGCATTTAGATGGTCTAAATCAGTAGAGCCTTTTACCTGTTTTATGGTGTGGAGAACAGGAGTTCACCCACCTTAAACAATAAAATGGCTCTTGAGTCAGAAAGTAAAAGCACAAATTGGCTGCCAAAATGGCTTGGCACCTGGAGAACTTTGTGTGAGAAGGAGACAGAAGCTCCAGGGGCTCAGAGAGCAGAGGATACAAATGCTTCAAAATTGGCTGTCAGCCCACGGGGAAAGGACTGTGAATGGACAGGAGTGTTGTGCCTGTCTCTGCTGCAGCCAAACAAAATGAAGAGACAGTGACTTTGTACTATAGCAGTAAAGGATCACGGCAGAGTCCTGTGTCCTGGTTAAGGTCTCTGTGGTAGTCATGGTATTCATTGTCGTTATCAGCCTTCTCTTCATCCTCCTCCTTCTCCTCCTCATCATCATCATTGGAGTCTCCTGGAGGTTTGCATCTTCACCCTGCAGCTCAGCTCCTGTGCCAGTCCTGTGTCACTGTGCTGTAGTTGTTGTCACGTAAAAGTTAAGACTCCCCTTTTCCTTATTAACCTCAGGTCCTACTCTCGCACCCACACTTCATTGGGTGACCCCACAGAGGAAAAAAAAGGTGTTGGGCTCACCCTCTCCTTACCTTAATCCTATTCTTTCCTTCCCCTTCCATCTTCGTTACTTGTTCCCTGGCACATATATATATTTCTTGGGCATCCCTTACCTCTCCTGAACCCTCATCCCTTGATTGGCCATTCATCCCTAAATAAACCTTAAGTCAGTCCTTAATTTGAGGGAGCTCTCTGGTAGTGGCTAACTCTATCTCACCTTACCTAAGTTAACAGACTGCTACTTATGTTTACAAGGAGAGAATCTCTGGAAAACCTGTTGGTGTTGGATCAATAATACAGTGAGTAACTGAATGAAATCTGCAGTTGCACAGATCTGTTCCTGAGCCAAAATGGCTGTTTTCTTTGGCTGCCAAGATCCGCACAACAATAACCCTGTGCTCTGTAATATTTGTTGCAAAAGAAACTGTAGTTACTCCAGTTACTGTCTTTTCAGAAAATCAGACAGCCAACTACTATGTTACTGTGTTCTTCCTTCAGTGCAGAGCAGACCCTAAAATAAACAAGACCATGTGCATCGCTGATCTCACCGGAATATTTGTAGCTAACTATTAATTTGGCGTTTACTTTTTGATGGTTCACAAGAGAAGGATCTCATACCCAGAAAACTTCAAGCTTCTGGGGTCTTATGCCAACTTTTTACTGCCCTATGGCCTTTTTTTTTAATCCAGTCTATAATGAAGACCAAGCATAAAAAGAAACAGATACCGTGCCTGCAAAAGGTGTGATACTTTCTGCACACTATTCCAGATATTCTGAGATTTGGTAGATGCTAAATGCTAGAATCTTAACCACTTTTAAAGAAGAAGGTTATTATATCTCCAGTAAAAAAAATTAAGGGTAGCCATGTGACTCTCTAACTTACTCTTTCATAAGGTTGGAGTTATCTTCAAGTCATTTTGAGAGGCTTGGAACAGTTTCTTTCCTGATAAGGGGCACTGAGTTTTCAACCCATGCAATGCTGTGTGGTGATGTTAAACAAGAGAATCAGTCCCTTCCTAGTGGAAAAGTATGAAAGCTGGAAATTTATCAAATGGCATCTACATATTTCTGGTTTCCATTCCACAGTTATACTCAAGAGTTAGAATCCTCAGCCCAAACATGGCTCTTGTGACAGTGTGCATTTATTTTTTTGGCATGAGCCTGTCTCAGCCAAACTGCATTTTGCCTTGAAATCTGCCTTCCTCAGGGTGTCAGAAAATAAGACCACATACATTTTGCCCTGGTAGAGGAAGAGGAACCTTTATAATATGTAATGACAGACCTCTTGCTGGAGCCAGCCCTGGAAAAGAAGAGTGAGCTTTTACAGCTCAGGAAGACATATCAGAAAATAATGAACTTCATAGTGTCTAGAATTCGAGGGGTAAGCTTTGCCTAGCTCAGAATCAAGAAGGAAAGAAGCTTTTCACTGAGACTTCCTGTCTTTGATTTTTCTCAGAGTCACCATCACTGCAGTTGGGGTTTGCACTGGGGTCACTGGTAGGGTCATCCTTTCATTGGCAGGGACATGCTCTTGCTGTTTTCATTCACTGTTATTCCCAAGTGCAGACATCCACAGATTTCACTGCCTGCTGAAGAGCAGACAATTCCCTCTTTGGTGCCTGTTGTCAATTTTTCTAGCATAGTACTTGTTACTTTTTATTTATTTTCATCTTGTGAATATCAGACACATTTTAAAGTCTCGTCTTGGTCTCTGAACAAATGACTTCACTTAGACTGGTATTTTCTGCAAATGTTACAAACTTTCTTGATTCTTTCTTTCAGGACATTAATGAAAATATCAATTAGAACTAGGCCAGAAGCAAGACAGAACCCTACTGGTATCCATCTGAAATATCTTCTCAGCTCATCAGTAAACCATCAGTAGGAATGCACACTGAGTAGGGAATATGGCTTATGGCTGCGGTATCTAACCTGATCTTCCTATTGTTAGAAATGTCACTGGGACTAGTGCCAGAAAGCTTACTGATAAAGCATTTCTTTACCCTTATCATCTAGGCTACTTAGAGTGTCAAAAAGGAACTGCAATGATCAGAAGCAGTGTAGGTTCTTTATTGCTTCTGTCATTCCGTTGCTTGTAAGTTGATTACTCAAAGACTTGAAAACAGAAGTTGAAGCTATAAATCTATAATCCATAACCTGTTCATCTGTTTGTTTGGGTTTTTTTGGTGTTGTTTGTTTTTTTTTTTTGGGGGGGTGGGGGGTGGGAGGTTGAGTGCAATTTCCTTCAGGAAGGTAAAATTCTTATAATACCATAGCCTAGCCATTTCTTCAAGACTAATTGTGAGATGGTCTTGATTACTTATCAGGTACTCCAAGATGAATTTTATCATTCCCTTCACACTTAAACCTCTCTAACTTACTCTATCCAAAGTAGTCCTCCATACATTTTGTAGGGCTGTGCCCTACATACTGTTTTCAAAAAATAATTAGATACTTAGTCCCACATTGCTGTCATCCTTTCGTTGCTGCTGTTGTCTGATCAAAAATTTCACCTACAGCTTCTTTTGATAAGGACATTTCTTTTGTTCTTTCTCCTTTTATCATCACCCAGAGAAATGCAACAAATTTGCCTTTCACCTCTTTCTAAACTTCAGAGAGTCACTTCAAAGTGTTCTTGATCTGCAGTGTAATACTGGTTTCCTTTTCACCTGTTCATGCTTCTTGAATAAACTATTTCTGTTTTACCAGCCTTCCAGTTCTTTTGATTTGTTTCCCTGGCTTTCTGTGATACTGAATAGCCAAGGTTTTTGGTTGTAAAGCAAGATTTTAGATCCTTTCTCTTCCATTGTTGTGCTGTTTCAAGTTGATGTCTAGGTTATGCTTTCAAACGAAATCTTAAAATGTGCCAGAAGAAAACATCTTTGTATGTCAATACAAGATCAGTATCCTGAAGTAAGCCATATCACCTCTATGAGGCTGCCTGCTCATTGGTACTGAGCTGTAACATTAGGAAACTTGGCATGATCAGGTTATCTTTCTTGAAGGTTCATGCTAAGAAGTCATCCTTCTTCTCAGAGATGATATTTCAGGCTGGTGGATAGTTGTCTCATCTTCTAGGAGTGTGATTATGAATACTGTTCTTGCTGCCTTAAGAAGCTGATTTTGAATGCCCTAGCTTTAGGGAAATCTCATTGTTATGTTCTCCATCATTTTGCAGACCCATAATGGTGTGATAATTTTGGGGCACCAGGGAGAGGAGATTGTCAGGCAAGTTCTTGAACACCTGATAGTTTCAACAGAGTACTCTGTGGTCAGTTGATCTCTACTATCTTGTTTACTCATTCTGGTCATTTACTGAGTTCTACCATTCTTATCGAATTAATCTACTCCAGCAGCTCAGTCTAGCTTCCTGAGAGAATCCTAATGGAAGCATTTAAATATCCAGCATGTCCTACCTGAATTCCTTCTATTGGATAGTTCACCAAAATCTGATGAAGTTCAACATCAGTGTCCCTGAGCATGCTATTTACTCAGCCAGTAACAATGCTGGAAATAATTAATTATCCTTGAAATTCTGTTACTGTCAAATGTCAGCATGTTACTCAGATATAGCCATGGGTTCATTGATAAACTCTCTGAAGTGTTTGTAGTTGTATCAAGACATAAAACAGTTACTTATCATTAGGGCAGTTAACACCGCTACTTACATATATAATCCAAATTAATACAGCTAAACCACATTAATACCCCTAAAGCAGTTAAACATTAACACCTCCAAATATCTAATATTTTCTTTAGTATTGTGTTTACCCTTGCAATGTCCTAGTGGGTACTAACATCAACAGTGACCACCTTCCTCAAAGAGACAGGCCGTGTGTGACACAGTAAGCAGCTGTCATCCCAAATTCTTTACCATGGAGCGTACGATGTTTACAGGTGGGATCCCTTCCTCCTCAGCCCCAAAGTCACCCGGGAGCTATTTTCACATATTGTCTTTTTGCAATAAATTTCCCTCCTTCTCACTGCTTCCCTGGAAAAGTTTGCCACACTCTACATTTTCCCCAGGGCAGCTGCCCCAGAGGAACTGTTTGTTCCCCAGTGACTACAGTGTCTTGCCCCAGCCCTCTGACATCCCCAGAGTGAATCAATGCAGGGAGGCAGCAGGCACATGGCCAAGAGGCAATTGCTGCCACAGCCAAATCCAGCTCCTGCCACGACAGACAGATGAGTGCTGAGACTGTGCACAGCCAGCTCTGAACAAAAATGTGCTTAGTGGTGTGGTAAAGACTTATTTCTTGTGCATTTTATTATTCATTGTAGCTTGCCAATAAAGAATCTGATCAGCTTTCCCTTTTTTTAAAATCTGCTAAGATATTCATACAACTTCTGATTCACATCAGGGAGGAGCTTGTTTCAACCTGAATTCCATGTCTCATATGTTCTCTCTTTAAAGTTCTTTTGCTGCTTTCATTAGGTGTTGCTGCCCATAATTAAGGATCTCAGTCTGCTATCCTCACTTATATGCCTAAGCTAAACCTTAAAGATACATGTGCAAGTCTCTGGGGCCTGATGGGATGCATCCAAGAGTACCGAGGGAGCTGGCACTTCAGAAGCTCTCACTTCTCAGGGTAACTTCCTGTGGTTCTGGAGGGCTCAGAAAGGTCAGGCTGCTTCACAATTGCAGATGTGCTGCTACTGGGGAAAGGGTACAAAATAGTTCATAAGATTCATGGCATCAGGCAGAATAATGGACATGAGAGCCTGCATTTGTAATCTCGAAATGAAACAATTTGCTTTTGCAATTTGAATTAAGTAGTTTCTGAATAAAAATGAAAGTAAATTAGGGAACACTCTTAAACTACATGAAATATCTGGTTTGATTCCTCGGTGGCTCAGGCGGTGGACTGTTCTATTTTTAACAGTGGTATGAAGGAGAGGCAGAGGTAATCAGACCTTCTTTGGGTGGTTTTTAAGCAAAAAATGTTCATACTGTACATTTTCCAGGTTAGGAGATCTAACAACATTGTGATTTAAATTCCACTCTAATATTTAAGCATAAGGTGTTGAAAGCCCTAACTTGCAAGAATATGGAAGTTCTTTGCAAATGGTGTCATGTTTACACCAAATATTACCAAAAATCTCTGTAACTTAAGCATAAAATATCATATTATGGAAAAATGGCATGATACCTACCTACCACTGTACATATGTGTATGTATTATATACATGTGTATGTATATGATATATATATATGCATATGTATGTATCAGCTCAAGAGACATCATGATGTGATTGTTTAGAAGAGTGGCAAATATTTAGACTGTAAAAATAAATTTTTACATGGTTTGTTCAGTAACACACTTGATAATGGTTACATTTTAACCTTAACCATCACCAGTGCACAGACAAAGATTTTTCTTTTGACAATCAGATTTTAAATCAGCTGCAAGTGTATGATGCCATGGAGAAAATGCTATATAGTTAGTATTAATTATTCTTGATGGTTTTTAATTGTAGAAGTTCCATCACTCAAGCTTGAGAATGTCAGATCTGAAGAGAGATTGTCTTCCTTAACTCTTTCAGTTCTCTTCTCTTCTGCTTGATCTGTATATGCTGCTGTCCTCCCCTCCAAAAAGAAAGAGGGTCCTTTTTTACTCCCATATTGTTTGTCTTGTTTTGCCTAGCAAGTCATCCTTGTATATTTGAAAGAATATCACTTGTTTGTACCTTTTTATCTGTATATCAGTTTTAGTTGCCTGGATGCCTACTATGTGCAACTAGACCTGCCTTTTTTTGCCTCTTTGGTGACTATGTTACTGACACAGTCAAATAAAATTGTGTCTGGCTGTGCCACCACATATGTATGTTATAACATACAACTGTTAATTATAAAATTTAACAGTTATTAAACTATAATTATCTTAAGCTGTTTGTTGAGTATTAGAAAATGGGTATTTAATCATTACATAATATTTATTATATTTTGACTACTCCATTTATAATTTCTTGGTATGACAGACATTTGCATTGGCTACAGTCTCCTTGTTTCTTTTGAGTTTATTATTTTTGCTCCATTTTTTTTTTTTTAGTTGAGTGTGAAAAAATGTGACACATCTTTCAGAATGAGAGAACTCTTGTGGAGGGAGATGTCTGGTTTCTGCAAAGATGACTCAGTCTCTCTTACCTGGTGAGCTGGCCATAGCAAAACAGCTTTGCATTTGCTGTTACATTAGTTACAGTGTGACACCCAAAGATAAAGATGCCCTTCCCCATGTACTAAGTGATTATGTCACTGTTGGTATGGAAGGAAGTATTAAGTTCCCACTAGGATCAGCATGTTGGATATCAATTACTCTAATGCTGAAGTGTTTTACGTCTTTCTTGAATCAAACAGCCAAAAGAAAACATAATTATATAGTACAAGTCTGAATTGCAAATTAATCAAACCTCTCTAAAGTTCCTATTTTGCAGCTGAAATGTTGCCTACTCTAGCTTGAAAGCATTTTTCCAAGTACTTAAGGTGCTCAGAATTTACAAACCAGGAAGGATTTGTATTTTCTTGGCAGATGTCCTTTGGATCTACTTAGGCTGTTCTTCACTATGACTCCAGAGTAACAGTGCTTTGATAGTTCTCAAAGTATGCATTTTGTTACCAGAGAAGAAGAATGCAGTCAGTTATTTCTGGGTCCAGATGTACTTCCTACCTGTGTTTTCTGAGTTGCTAAATTGTAGTGAATAGTGAGGCTTATCCTAAGCAAGGACTCAGTAAAAAAATTGAGAAGTAAATGAAAGTTTGCTGCAGTTTTATAAATGGTGAGAACAAGGAAAGAAATAAATTTTGCAAATATTACCCAGCTGTTGAAGTGCAGCCTTCTCATATCCCTCTGATCATGGCACACAGACTGCTTGAAGAACAGGCTGTTGTGGATTTGTTGATCACACATGTTTTTGATAACCCTAGAGCACTTATTTGTCACTTACCTAGTTCACTTCAACAGAATTTCTACCTTGAGAAAGAATGAATCACTCTGGGGAGACTCTTAAACACCAGCTCTGAGTGATGTTTTTTACCAAAGTGAATGTCAACAAAGTAATTCAGTCTGAGAACAAACCATTATCTGGCTCTTCCCTGACCCATTTCCTCTGTTAAGGTGAGAAAGGGAATGTGTCTGCCACAAAGAAAAGAATTAACCTGCAATGTGGCCACGTTTTAAAAATTCTCAATAGTTGAAAGCTGGCTTGGACATCTACCTATTGCTGCCTGCAGAGTGAGACAGCAGGGCTCTACTCTCTTCTCTCCCTCTGCTCCTCATTACATTCAGTGTTCAGGATAAAAGTGAATGTATTGACTACAAAATTTTTCAGATGCCTTGTTACAATCAACCCCTTCTTCATTTCTCTATTCCTCTTTTACTTGGTTTATCTGTCTCTATGCAGAGAAGCGCAGACATTAGTAGCAAATCCAACCTAAATAAAAATTAATTTGAATGAAATAAATGTTACTCCTGTTTTCACTGTACTGTCAGAAAATAATGCAAATTAAGAACTTGAAATCTGATGTGCAAAAGCAGTTTGTTTAGTCAGGCATTACAGCACTACCTCGGATTTTTTTTCTTCTTTTGTCTCTGTGCAGGGAAAAAAGAAAGAAAGAAGAAAGAAAGAAGAAAGAAAGAAAGAAAGAAAGAAAGAAAGAAAGAAGAAAGAAAGAAAGAAAGAAAGAAAGAAAGAAAGAAAGAAAGAAAGAAAGAAAGAAGAAAGAAAGAAAGAAAGAAAGAAAGAAAGAAAGAAAGAAAGAAAGAAAGAAAGAAAGAAAAGAAAGAAAGAAAGAAAGAAAGAAAGAAAGAAAGAAAGAAAGAAAGAAAGAAGAAAAGAAAGAAAGAAAGAAAGAAAGAAGAAAGAAAGAAAGAAAAGAAAGAAAAAGAAAGAAAGAAAGAAAGAAAGAAAGAAAGAAAGAAAGAAAGAAAGAAAGAAAGAAGAAAAGAAAGAAAAAAGGCAGCATTAGCAATTTTATCTGATTAAAAACTTGTATCATTTTGCTGGGTCTAGCACCTTGCAAAGGCTAACACCAAAGTACTGAAAACTCAGGGCCATTAGTAGGCTACTATTATTAAAATGAAAATTGGGATGAAAAATACCTTTCACAATCATGTGTAAAACAACAGCTAGGCAATATAATTTCTATTAGTGTCTAGCAAAAAATTTCTTGAAAGAAGTATTTGAGATAAATGAGCTCCATGCAAATGCATGAGGTCAGATTGAACTCCACAGGTACCTTATTGCATTACAAATCTTGTATCTCATGCTGGGTTTACAAGAAAAGATGGGACATGGACAACATACATTAACTTTTTTCCAGAAAAAAATAAACTTTCCTGGCAAAAATGGAGAGACAACCAAATGCTCCATAAGTGCTCACCACAGACCTTAGGGCTGAAAGTGAAAGGGTAGGGGTAGAATGAATATAAATGCAAGTATTATCAACTATTTGGAGACGGTGTTTTCTTAGTTTTGTAAATACAAAACCAAAACAAACCTCCAAAAACCTAGCAGCCCCCAGATCAAATGACACTTATACTATTGAGTTTAAATACTTATCAATTCTGCAGAAAAATAATGATGAAAGATACGGTGTTATACTTCAAGTAATACATTCACAGTGGCCTTGGTGTGTGTACCCACTGTACCTGTGATAATCATACCTCAGATGTGAGCTCTTCACAGCTACAAAAGATCTTTTGAATTGTGGTAGACAGGTACAAACCACAAATACCACGTGACCTCCACGGGGTACTAAAAGCATGTTTTCACTCATGCAGTGGTGAGACTGTAATGACAAGCACAGACTGTGTGGAAACTCATGGAAACGCATGGAAGAATTCAGAGTCTCACATTCTACTAAGTGGTCAGAAACCCGATCAAAAAAAGAATCACACACATGTAATTATTTCAGAACAGTACTTGTCTTTTTGAAAGGAAGTGGTCCATTGGTAGAAATCAAGAAATTGTACTTTCTGCTGCATTAGCAACAAAGCCTCAGAACAAATTGGCTTCTTGTACTATGGACAATGACTTGCATGAGAGAAATCCAGAAAGCTGAACTCAGAAAGGTTAATAGAGAGCAGAGCTTACTTTTTTTCAACTATTTGTCTATTTTTTACAGCCCAGGAAATTCTGAAGTGCTCCTAAAATGAAACCTCATTTAGAAATTATTTTGTACTCTGGGTGGTTATTGGCAGAAAGAAAAGATGGCAGTATTATACTTGGGCTCCATAATGGCTCTGCTTGTAAAATATCAAGAGTAGGAAGAAAACCAGGTTCACTTCTACAGCCATGTGAACTATGGGGAATTCCTTCCACAAAGCTCAGGGATACATATATTTGTCTTATCAGGAATAAGAGGCAGCATTAAAAAACTGTGAGATGACTTAGCAAAAATTCAAGTTCTGTTCTTAGATGAGTTGTGCTGTGTCCTGCTGTCACAGGTGCTGTGAAACACAAGATCGAGGCGTGAGAAGAGTTCTGTAAAGAAAACACCTTTCTGCCTTATCTTTTCCTGACTGTTCTTCTTTTAGGACTTCTCAATGAGAAATAGCAATACAGACCCAGTACTCTCTCTCTGCTATCCTGCTTTATTGTGTACTTGTTTCAGTGAAACTTCTATGCTTCATAGAGTTGCTACAGTTCCTTGCTGTGGTTCCATGGCAAAGAAAAGAAGCAAAATTAAACTTTGACCTTTAGCTTCCATTTTTTCCTACTCGGCTATAACATACATTGTTTGGCAAAAATAATTTTGCCTAGAGTGAAAACTGATGCAATAGGACAACAAACATTTTGTGCAGTGCTTGCAAATCTGGCATGATGCCTGGCCTTGCTTTCTGCTCTACATTTGTCAGTGCAAAACCATATAATATTACTGAGGTGAAAAAAACTACCTCTCAGTATCATTTTTTTGCCACCTCATTGAAATAAACATAATACCTTCTTCCACAAAAATTAGATTAAGTGATTTAGTCAGGCAGCACAATGTAATATTCCTGCAATGAAAACTATCTTATTCTACTCATCAAAAATATAACTACAGTAGAGAAATAGACTTTTCATTATTTACATAACACTGAAGATACTCATTTGTGTCTTTCATTTATCTATTATACCATACTAATGAATAAATTACTAAATTGAATACTGCATTCTCTAATGGCATCACTCAGGGATACTATTGGAATTAACCTCTTTCTGTGGTTAATTTAAACCAATGCAGTGCAAAGAAGCTTACTTGAAGTTGCTGGACAGCTCAGACACATTAATTCTGTTTACCAGAAGTGTTTGAGCTAGAAATATGCAAATGTACAGATTTATCTCAGGTTTGGCTGCAGTTAAATTGGGAACTTGTAGGTCTCTTGTATCGTACTATTACAGCTCTATTTCTTCAGTCAACAACAAAAAGTAATAAATACCCTGACCTCACACACAGACACCTACACAAAAGTGGCTTTAGCTGAAAATAGAGATTTATTTTAAATAAAAATTCTGTTTGAGCTAAAGAATTCATAAAAACAAACCCAGAATAAATAAGTTTTTTTTTTCCTAGAGACATCATGTTTCAGATCATATTCCAACCCCTACATAATTCACCTTGTTTTTAGGCTAGCTCACTACACAATAAACATCCTGGGCCTCATTGTCTGGATTTATATTCAAAACAAAAGCTCTAATAGCTCAAATTGTGAGTAAACCATGGGATTGCTACTAGCCTTCCTCTGCACCAGATCAGTTCACGAAGAGAAATTTCTTAGGCACAAATAAAAGCCAGGAAGTCCCATGGCAAGCCCTAATTTAAATCACTTACTGGATCAATTACCAAAGGTGGCTGGGAGAAAAGAGCAAGGCTGATGTTCTGTCTCCAAATAAACACTTTAATAAGTAAGATACAACAGTTTAGAGTGTGAAGCTCTTATCTCTATCCTGCTGAGTGAGAAACTTCACCATGAAAGAAAAGAGCTTTAGCAGGAGCTGAGGAATTCCCTGCTGCAGGTTGATGGCCATACACCCTCTTCAACAGCAAAAGAGAGGGGGAGGCTTGCTGCTGAAACAGAGTGAAAGGGTCTTGGGGGGAAATGACAGGGAGACCATTTCTGTTAGCTCAGAACTGACAGATGCTGTCCTCAAGTGCTCACAGAACTGCTGTGCAGTATGTCAAAATGCATTTATAGGGTTTGAGGTTTTTTGTCATCTGCTCAGCTAAGGTTTTGACATTCCTATCCTAGTTAAAATACAGTTTCCCAAGTAAGACATGTTCCTTGGTTCCTTGTTAGTTTTTTTTTCCCAAGAGATCTGCTTTGCTTTATTTGGTTGCTTTTCAGTTTTGACATGTTTTTATTGGTTTCTTTTAACTACAAATGGATCAGTAGATCTTTTATTGTTCATTGTAAAGTACTTGATAATATATTTAACAAATTTAACCTATTTGGCAATGTATCTTCCTTTATCCACTTCTATATCATTGAAATTCAAAGATGAACGATGAGTGGAGCTTTAATCCCCTAGAAATCAATTGGTTTATTATCAGACATATTGCATTTGAGACTGATGCAGCATCCTAAATCAGGAAAGCTTCTTAAAATTTATTTTTTTTCTTATTAGCAAATATCTTGAATTCAGTCATACTTTCTCAGTACCATAACCTCCACATTACATGTATTGAATTCACATTCAGAGCACGTTTCAGGTTGGAATATGGACTGGCACCTAGTGTGTATAAACAAATTATGATTTCAGTGGACTCAGGGTTTCTCCAAGTGAATGCAAAGATTGATGCTGATATACAGCAATCTAATACTTGCCGCTATGTCTTAGAATGAATCATAGAATGGATAGGGTTGGAAAGGGACCTTAGAGATCATGTAGTTCCAATCCCCCTGCATGGGCAGGGACACTTCCCACTAAACCAGATTGCTCAAGGTCCCATCCAACCTGGCCTTCAATGCTTCCAGGGAGGGTGCATCCACAGCTTCCTTGGTAACCTGTTCCCATGTCTCACCACTCTCACAAGAAAGAATTTTTTTACTAATGTCTAACCTAAATCTTTCCTTTTCAAGTTTTAAACCATTGCCCCTTGTCTTCTCGCTACACACCCATTCAAAAAGTCCTACCCAGCTTTCTTGTAGGCCTCCTTCAGGTTTTGGAAAGCTGCTATAACATCACATTGGAGCCTCCTCTTCTCTTGGCTGAACAACCCCAACTTCCTCAGCCTGTCTTCATAGGGGCAGTGCTCCAGCCCTATGATCATTTTTATGGCCCTCTTCTGGACTTGTTCCAAGAGCTCTGTGTCCTTCTTGTGTCAGGGGACTCCAGACCTGGACACAGTACTACACAGTACACTGTCTTATGAGAACTGGATTGTGCTCTACCTTTGCTAGATCATAAATACCTTTATTTTCATTACTGTCTTTAAGGATTACTACAGGAATACTACGAAAACGTTTAATTTCAAATTGTTCTTACATAGTCTGCAGTCAAAAGCCTCAGTTCAGAATTTAAAAAAATGCATGTTTTTTAACTGGATTGAAACTTAAAAACTTAACTGAGATTTAGAAAACCTGTTCAGCTGGACATCAGAGGACATTTTGCTATATTTTTTTTTAACATGTAAGATGTACAGATTGAGAGGAGAAAAGTTTGAGGGCTGCCCTGAGGAGAATGAGTTGGCAGTGAGGGTGGACCAGAAGCTCAACATGAGCTGTCAATATGTGCTTGGAGCCCAGAAAGCCAACCCTGTCCTGAGCTGGACAGGAAGCACAGACAGCCTGTTGATGGAGAGGATTCTCCCCCCTACTCTGCTCTTGTGAGACCCCACCTGGAGTGCTGTGTCCAGTTCTGGAGTCCCCAGCATAAGAAGGACACAGAGCTCCTGGAATGTGTCCAGAGGAGAGACACTAAGATGATCAGAGGGCTGGAGCACCTCCTCTATGAAGACAGGCTGAGAGCTGGGATTGTTCAGCCTGGAGAAGAGGAGGCCCTGGGAAGCCCTTAGAGTGGCAGGAATAGATAACAAAAGTAATTTGAAAGAAAGAAAAAAGCTGTGTTAATCTGTATTTTAGTATTTTAATACTAAATTATTTAAAGAACATAGGTAAACTAGTACTGTAATCCACTTTTCATCAGAGTTCCATCATATGAACACTCTTACTCTGAAGCCAAAATACCTTCTCTCTAACCTGCAAAGAGTGCATTTTTATAGGTAAAAACATTACAACATTTTTATAGGCCAGCAATCTTACATGCATATTAGATTTTGAAGAATATGTTATATGATGAGAGAACAATTTATTTAAACAAAATGATTTCTCACTGTCAGTCAACCAGAATCTATATTCATTACCTGTAAAATAATTTTATTTCATTTTTTAGCATCTCTGGGTATAACATGTTTTTGCTTTTGTTTTTGTTTTAATTTAATTAATTTAATTAAATTAATTTAATTAAACAGGGAATATAGAATAAATCTGCAACATCTGAAGCTGCACAGGAACAGAAAAAGAAGACTGCTGCACTGAATACTGAAACAAGACTTATTGTATGGTCAGAATTACATGTTTCAAACCCAGTTCTTATTTTCATGACACCTGTAGATTGTGGCAGAACATGTATTTTCAAATGTAGTGGGTTTTTTTGTTTGTTTGTTTGTTTGTTTGTTTAGTAAAGGGCATTTGAGGTACATCAGACCAAAATTACTCTTTCTAAGGTAGTGCAGTAGATTTAGTTTCTCTACAGAGATGCAATGACTGTCTCATCTTAAAGAAGAAGCCTGATGGTTATCTAGTGTCTTCTTAGGTACTTGTATGTCAGAGGCTAAGAAATTCCTGTCGTCTGTTGATATATATATATATATTTTTTTTTTTTTATTGTATCTTTGTTCTTTAATAATCTAAGTGATCACGGAACCTGGGGAAGGGGTAACGGTGGTAAGGAATTGTGCTTCTAAATAGCTAGAGGGTCAGGAGGGGAACAGAACCGGTTTGGGTTTATCTGTCTTGGGTTGGTGCAGTGATAGTTTTGGAAATGACAGGGCCGCAGGGGTGGCTCCGTCGAGAAGCTGCAGGAAGCCCCCCCTGCTCCAATCCTGGCCCTGCCTATGCCCAAGGGTGAGCGGATATGGGAGGCTGGATGAGCCTCTGAGAGTAACATATTCAAGAAAGGGGAAACAAAACAGCAAAATTTAAAATAAAAAGAAACAAAACACCCATAGAGCAGAGGAGAGGAGGAGGTGAGAGCAATGCCAGAGCAGAGACACCACAGTCAGTGAGAAAGGAGGGGGAGAAGGTGCCCAAGCAGCGCATGGTGAGATGGCAGCTGTGCCCCTGCAGCCCATGGAGGAGGGCTGTGGAGCAGTCCGTGGGGATCCACGATAGAGCTTACATGGAGCTGCAGCCTCTGCAGGATCACGGATAGTCAGATGTGCATCTGCAGCCGTGTAGGAGCCCGTGTCAGAGGAAGTGACTGCTCCCGCAGCAGCCGTGACTCTGTGTGCAGCCCAGGTGGGAGCAGTCTGTGCCTGAGGGACTGCACCTGTGGGAGGGACTCGTGTCCCAGAGGTTCCTGAAGGACTCTCCCGGGAGAGGGACCCCGCGTTGGAGCAGGGGAAGGCTGTGAGGAGTCCTCCCCCTGAGGAGGAAGGAGCGGCAGAAACAGCGTGTGGGGAACTGACCCTAAACCCCCCCTGCCCCTCCCTGTGACCTGAGGGGGAGGCAGCAGGGAAGGGATCCGGAACCGGGAGAAGGGAGGGGTGGTGGTGGTGGTAGGGGAAGGTATTAAGATGTGCCCATGTTTTCTCTTTCTCCTGGTAGATAAAATTAATTATTTTTACTTCCTAAGTTGAGTCTGTCTGGTTTTGCCCATTACCATAGTTGGGTAGTGAAAACCTTCCTGTCCTTGTCTCGATGAATGAGTTTTTAGGTGGATTTTCTCCTCTCTCCATGGGGTGAAGTGTCAGTGAGGGAAGGCCTGATTGGTACCAGCTGGGCCTAATCCAAGACACTGTTCCCAGACTTTACGACCCATATTCCAAGAAAGGTACTGGAAACTAACTCTGCATTGGTGTTGCTTGGAATTAAAGAGCAGTGAGATGTCCTTGCACCCTGGCATAGGATGACTGAAGTCAAACAGGAATCAACAAGACGGGCTCTACGCATAGGACCAGGACCAGCTGTTACAAGCTATTTGTTGTGCTTGCCAGTGTTTTCATGAAGTCCCAGAACAACAAAAAACCTCTGTGTAAACAGTGTAATTCCCATTTCATTTTGTAAGCTATTATAGCATTGTCTTTTAGACTACAAAATCATCTGAAACGCCTGCACAATCTTTTAACCTTTCCAATTCTCTATTGTGTCAAAAGCTAAGCCTTCCAGTATGCTATTACAGTAAGTTTAAAAGAAGTTCTTTGATTCAAAAGTATCCCTGATATATACTATTCACGGGAGTTCAATAGAGTTTGCTGAGACTTAAAAGACATACAAAGGTAAAATGTGCCTTTAAAGATATTCAGTTTTTCTGTCTGTCTACATGCATTGTCTATTAAGTAACACAAAGGGTCACAGATGATCAGTATTTCTGGGAATACATCATTCCTTGTCTGTTGCCAAAGCTGAAGATTGCATTTCATCCTGGAGTTCAATCACAAAATTTTCTCTCTAAAATGAAATCTCTTATAGTGCATATGTAGAATACTTATAATATTAGGATTAATTTGAACTCCTCCATGATTATCAACTGTCTTTTATTTAAGCCATTCAAGAAATACATGGCCTGTTGTTGGAGTACCTTTGTGAATGATAAATAAGTGGACACTAGAGACATGTCAGACTTGCTATAGAGCAATATAATTACACAGTTCTAAAAAATGAGTTCAATGAGCAGTGGAAAGAGAACAAATATTCTAATGGAACAAGGGGTTTTTTTAATTTTTTTTTTTCTGGTAAGAAAATTCTGAAAATGGTTGGTTATTTTCATTTAGTCTCTTCTGAATAACTGTATAAGCACTCTGAATAATGGTATAAGTTCATACATATACATATGCTAACATGCAGTTAAAGTCTGAGTTAGTGAGTAACTCTGAATACCTTAGCTAATGAAGATGGCATAATAAATAGTTCAGGTACACTTCTTGAATTTCCAAATGAGGATGTTACGGGAGACAGTCATAAACACACATTGATTAAAAAAAAAATCTGTTTGATGAAAATCTGCAAATATTTTTTTCATCTAGTGTAAACAAAAATAATGAAAATATTCTTATATTTTGTTGTTTGATTTTACGCTCAAAATTTTTCTTGAAATAATAAAATGCAGTAGAAAACCCAACAAATAACTTTATTACTATATCATTGGGAAAACCAAACCAAAACAATATAAAGTAGAAACATTAAAAATAGAAATAATTTTAAATTTTATGTCTCAACACTGTTTGAACTTGTTCTTTTTTCTTTTAAAATTCAGTTACAAGAAAGTTAATCTGAAGGGAGTCAATCCATCAGGCCTTCATCAGAATATCATCTTCACTTATCTTTTGTACATCTTTTGGGAGAGTTCAGCTGAATTGCTCACCTTCTTCTCAATTCCACATATAAGGAATCAGTAACTTTTGGATAATCTTCCTGCTTGGTAGGTTTAGCTGTTTTCTATGTGTTTCAACTTACTACAATTTCCCATCCCCTCCCATCAGATAAGCTGGATCCTGTGCTGCATTTTCTTTACTGAGTGATTTGTTTCGGAATTTCATAAACACCTTCCTTGTCTAGTTGGAGTTTTTCCTGTCCATGGAAGGGAGCTTGGAACTAGGTGATCTTTAAGGTCCTTTACAAACCAAACATTTCTATGTTTGTATGATTCTATTTGTGAAAGATAAAATTAATTGAGTGGTGACATTTGTATGATTCTATTTGTGAAAAGTAAAATTCATTAATTGTTGACTTTGATAAAGACAATGCCTCTAGGAATAAGTCTGAATTCACCTAGACTATATTTGAGTGACACCGAGGAAAATAAGTCATATTTTATTTTAAAAATACGTTAATTTATTCCAAACATGATTCAACCCTAAAAATAATGTCTCCACAACCAATATTAAGATGTTTTTTTTTTTTTGGTAGCTGTCATTTGCCTAATAAATACGGTTTTCTATAATACCTCTCCATCTTGCCCATCAAAATTAGTGTCATGTCAGATAAATCAGACTGGTATGTCTAAGGACTTGTAATAACATATATCTGTCTTTCCCAGCAACATCACCAAAGCTAATAAAGCATGCTTTTCTTTACAAGTTTAGTTTTTTTCTGCTATAAAGATTAAAACAAGTAGCTGCAGAGAAAGAAACACTTGCACTATTTTAAAAAATGTATGTATATGTGTTTGTAAGATTCTTCTGATTACTATACTTAAAATTAACTGTTCTGTTAACTATGCACTAGCAGTTACATAATTCAAATGCTCAGATGACTCTTTCTTAACAACCACCATTTGAGGTTTGTAATGTTATGGAAATCCATGCAATTAATGTTTTTAAAGATACAGTGGATTTAAAATCATCTTCATTAATAACCCTATTTTCATTCCAACTGCCTTTCATGTTTTGCAAGTATGATTAATATTTCCACCCACTAGGAAGACTTCTCATAACCATTCATTGCGATACATTTGAAATGCAAAGGTTCAGTTCTAGAGGAAAACAGGATGAAGAGTTTCACCATCCTGCTAAGTATTCTCAAATAATGTATTTCAAATACTGGAGGTTCTATATTGTGTATAGATCAGTCTGAGCTGTGAAAAATGTTATATGTTTTTTCCTCAGAACTAGGTATTCAGTTATAATGACTCCTGCTTCTTGCAACCAAACCACATTGAGAGTGCATAAAAACCATCCACTACAACAGATACTGCTATCAGGTGAAACCTGAGGGCTGTCCATCCCCCGACATGTAGTATTGTAAGTAGCATTATGGAGTTTCAGACTTGAAAACTTGTTAGAAAAACCTCTTCTTTGAATAGAAGATGTTGTGGCTGCTCTTCTGACAAAGCCACGTTAGCTGATTCTCCTCCTCTACTCTGCTCTTGGGACACCTTACCTGGAATATTGTGTCCAGTTCTGGAATCTCCAACAGGAAGGACATAGAGCTGTTGAAACAAGTCCAGAGGAGGGCTGTGATGATGATCAGGGGGCTGGAGCACCTCGCTTCTGTGGACAGGCTGAGAGGGTTGGGGTTGTTCAGCCTGAAAAAGAGAAAGCTCTGAGGAGACTTTATAGCAGTCTTTTAGTATATCAAGTCAGCTTACAAGAAAGTTGGGGCAAACATTGTAGAAGGTCCTCTAGCGAAAGGACAATGGGCAATTGTTTTAAACTGAAAGAGAGCAGATTTAAGTTAGATATTAAGAATATATATTTAGGAATATTAGGCATTCTTTAGTGTGAGGGTGCTGAGACACTGGCACAATTCTCCCAGAAAAGTTGTAGCTGCCTCCTCCCTGGAGGTGTTCAAGGCCACGTTGGGTGGGTCCTTGAGGAACCTGTTCTAATGGGAGGTGTCCCTGCCTGTGGCAGTGTGTTTGGAACGAGGTGATCTTTAAGGTTCCCACAAATCCAAGTCATTCTATGATTCTGTGATTCTAATTCAGAGGTAAGCTTGAGTAAAAGCAAATAAGGTCTGGAAAATCCTGCATTTCTGGTACTTAAGTAGTCTTGCTTCAAAGTTTTAAAAAAAAAACTGAACCAAAATGATATAATGTATTTTATTTTCCTTTTACATATGTGCATATACTGGAATTCTTCTCACTTTGTTCTACACTTACCTACTTTATTGTTATGAAGGAAACACAGATTTTAGATTAATTTGCCTCAGACATTTCCACTTAAATGTTCAGATAATTCTAGTTTTATGGTCATTCTACTATTACTTATGCTTAGTTGAGTTTTCCAAAGTCTACAGTCATCCTTCCAATAAAAAATGTCTGCTCAGTCAATGAAACTGGTAATCACAATCCTCTTAGTCTTAACTGCAGGTATTATGAGATAAGACAGCCACTTGCCAGCCATTGTCTGATTAAGTCTCTATTTTTACAGAAACTTCAAAGCAGATACTTGCTACTGGCAAAGTACTGGGTTTGTCTCATAACAAATATTCAAGGCCTTACATCAAGTACAGCAGAGTACTATAAAAGGTAATTCTGTTGCTGTGCTTTACTGATAACCCAGCTGCCGTGGTTTCTGGACGAGTATCAAAACTCTTCAAAATTCTGCATTGTTTTGTTATTGTTTCAGCTTGACAGCTGGGATAGTGCCTGTACCAGGTTGAAACAGCCTCCTTTCCAGAATTTCAAACGTATTCTGAACTCTTATCTGAAGGAAAACTGCTTCTCTGCCTTATGGGTATGTAATGATTCAGATGAGAATACTCAGGAAATGCAGGATACTCGGGGGAGTTGTGACTCTTTAAAGAGGTACTTCTCCACACTCATTCATACTGACATTAAGCATGCAGAAGGCTGAATACTATCAAAACAGGTAGTGCCAAATTTGCTTGATGCCACTGCCAGAGCCTCTTGCCAGCATGTTATGGTTAGAGCATGCAGAAGCTAATTTTACAGCATTTATATGGCGTCCTCTGAAGGCCAAGGCCGATACAGAAGGCATTAAGTAGTATGCCAAGGAGGTCCAGGGGAGAGAACAGAGAAGAGCTGGGTGAACTCTGTATTCCTTACCATTTTCTGACATAACCCATGAAACACAACACAGGCAGGAAAGTTGCCCCTTGCCCCCTTCTTTCTCTGGGAGAGAGGCTTCTTGCTCTCTTTCTTCAGCTTACCATGTGCTCTGCAGAATCTGACTTCATCCATTGCTGAGAAAACTCCTGGTCCTTTACCCAGTAATGGCTGTGCCACAGGGGACTGTGCTTCAGACTTTGATCAGCTACCATTAACACCAAGTTCTGAGTATCTGCATATTTACATGTTTCTCATTACTTTGCTATTTGTTACTATACCTTCCCTGTTCTATTAAGCCTGTTCTAGTTCTATTTTCCAAACTCAAAGTCTCTCTTCCTTATTCTCCTTTTTATCTTCCCCTGGGAGGATGAGGATGGGGCCAGGAGGACAAGTTGTTTATTTGGGGGTAGTAATAGCAAAAATTTGGTTATCTGTGTTTTGGTCCACCCTGACTACTAAAAAGAGACACAGCACTGCCATTTTCAGTCCGTCTCTGTGCTCTGGCCTGTTTAGAACAAGGTTAAGATAAAAAACAGCTACAAAATTTCATTGTTCTGAACAGTTTTGAAACACTTCAGCTTAAAAGGCTTGATAGCTTCAAATAACTTCTTGATTTTTTTATAGTAGCTGGCCTTTTGTAACAACTGTGAGTACAGAGGGCTCTGTTCAGCTAAATGAAAATAGCAGAATAAAAATCACTGACACAATTTTCTTTCTCTCTCTCTCTCTCTGTCTCTTTTTTTTTTTGCCATTTCAGTCCTATCACTCTTACATTGCAGAAGCCCCAAGAACACTCTCAGCTCGCAGCTCCTTTGAGGGGCATTGTTTTATATTACACCATTAGACATTTGCTGAGAATTTGATGTCATAGAGACACCACAGATCACCTATTCAAACTTAAAACCATTGCCAGCCACATATCAGTGTCTCCAATGTGTTGTCCAATTAGTTTTTTCATTGAAGGGTTGCTCTCTTTTCTAGCAGAAAGGCTACCCCATCCATGCTGTCTCCACAGACTACTAGTTGAATCATTCTTTAAAACAAGGTCATTAGGTAGCAGTGATTCTGCCTAAATCCTTTCAGTGCAAATCTCAGTGAATTCTCTTCACTATATACACCTTTGTTCAGGCAATTCTCTTACACAATTGTGTTTCTTCATTTTACGAAGTCATAAAAACCACAAAATTTTTGACTGCATGTCATGTGTAGAAATTACAATTTACCATAAATTACAGCTCTAATTAGCTCACTCTGCACCAGCAAAGTTTCATGTTTTATTGCAATAATTCTACAGCATTTTTTAAAAATCCAATGGTTATCTTTGAAACCACCACACCTGTGAAAAATGTATCTTCACTTATTACAGTGATCTGCTCTGGAGTATATTCTGGTTTATTTTTGATAATTTATTGATTGTTATCAGATTTATTTGATATTTTGATAGTTTTATTTCACATCTTTGATTCTCTTGTGTTTTTACAATCTCAGTTATCTGAATTAGCATCTGGGACATTGAAACTTGTAGTGAATAACAGTACCTGAGTTACTTAGAATATCTTCTGACCTGATGACCCATATTGCATGTGTCACATGTTAGAAGAAAGTTGCACAAAATCCTACTTTCTGGTAAATTCTATTTTTTAAAGTCATGTGTGACAGGATCCCCTAGTTTATATATCACTCTCCACAGAATGTGATGGACCAGCAGCCTGCAAACTGCAGTCCTCCTTTGTTACCTGAGCCCTGCATATTTTTCATTCAAAGTTTCTTTCTACCTAGTGAGACCAAGGCTTAAAAACCCTAAGATCTTACATCTGTTCCAGTGTTTGGTCTTGTAGAGTGTTTTGTTACTCCTTACAGCTGCTACTCAAGAAAAAGACCATGTTGTAATTCCAGTCCTAGGAACACAGAAGGATAACCTGGGGACTGGAATAAATCGAATTTTGGGTCTGATTATGCTGGAAGGAGAGTTGCTGCCTGGAGAATTTCCCAGTAGGAACACATGGAGAAACATGGTTGAGTAACTTTGGATGGAAACAGAGAATAATGCTTTTTCAGAAAAATGAAAGCTAGCTGAATGAAGGTCAAGGAAAACAACCAGAGGCCAAGAAAATTTTGTCTAATGTACTCATATGATAATGAGGTCATCCAAATCTTCATCTGAAAAGTGTAATCAGTGTATAACACATTATCCACAAATTCACTATGTATTGTGAGGCAAATGAAGACAGTCTGAGCCCACACTGAAATCTGGAGTCAAACACAGTAATGAACAAGGGGCCATGTTCTGGAAACAATGCACTGACTTTTTACACCTCCCTTCCCTGGCTACTTCACAAGGCTTGTCAGAGCAACCTAACATATTGTCACTTGTTGCTTACTAGAAACCCTGGCAAAAAACTCTAGTAGTGATACAGCTAGTTTGGTAAAACATATTAAAATAATATCTCATTTTAATAAGTAATCAAGGACTGTGTGAATTAACCAGATTATTTCACAAGAATCAGAATGGTTTGCATTGGAAGGGACCTTAAAGATCTCTAGTTTGAACCCCGCTGCCATGGGCAGGGACACTTCCCACAAGATCAGGTTTCTCAAGGCCCCATCCAGCCCAGCCTTGAACCCATCCAGGGATGGAGCAGCCACACCTTCTCTGGGAAACCTGTGCCAGTGCCTTTCTTATGTCTTTCTTATGGCTAATCTAAACCTACCCTATTCCAGTTTAAAGCCATTTCCCCTTGTCCTACTGCTATGTTGACTCCATGCCTCTGTAAAAAGTCCCTCGTGAGCTTTCCTGTAGACCCCCTTCAGGTACTGGAAAGCTTCCCTGGAGCCTTCTCTTCTCCAGGCTGAACAGCTCCAACTCTCTCAGCCTGTTCTCTAGCAGAGGTACTCCAGCACTCTGATCATTTTTATGGCTCTCTTCTGGACATGTTCCCACAGCTCCATGTCCTTCCCTGTGTTGAGGGCCTCAGCTGAACAGAGAACTCTGGGTGGCACCTCATGAGAGAGGAGTAGAGCGTGAGAGCCACCTCCCTCCACTTGCTGGCCATGCTTCTTCTGATGCTGCCCAGGAGGCAGTTTGCTCTCTGATCTATAAGCACACAATGCGTGTATCTGAATGCATACATGGTTTTCTGCACCTATGTATACATCAGGCAAAGATATTCTGTGCTGAGTTGGCATTGAACATATAAGCCAGGAAAAGTTAAAGGCAACATGTGAGTTACTTTTAAGATGTCATGTACTTAAGGGTCATTATTTTAGCAAATTGAGATGGAAACTATAGAGGGCTCAGGCAGTGTAGTGGAAACAACTGTTGGTCAGTACTGTCTCAGTCTGCAAAACTTGTCTGGAGCTGCTGCCTGCTTCATGGGGTAAGAATAGCAGTGCAAAGTTTTACTGGCTTGTAACATCCCTGCTGTGTCAGTAAGTCACTGAGATCTGAGACAAAGTGTGTTGCTGCACACTTCACAGAGAGCTTCCGTGTGAGTAAACTCATATGGAACCTAGTGTCATACAAAGCCACTGTTTGGTGCTTTAATACTCGCATAGCTCAAGGCTTCTTTCCACAATCCCTGTAACCTAATACTAAAAAAAAATAAAAATTAATAGTTCATGAAACTCTATTTTTTTCCTTGCTCTGATATTACTGTGAAACCCCCCTGGATCCTACACAGATCCATCAAATACTTATCTCAGCCTTTCCAGGTATTCTCTGCAGAGACCATAATAGAAGAAGTAATGGAATAGGTTATCTCTGAGGTTCTAAATTATCTTCTATGCTTTCAGTCTCTGCTTCAACTAAATTCTTGCCCTATTTCCGCTGTGTCCTTCTGAAAGCTTTCCTGCATTTAACTGTGCCATGTAGATGGCACTGCTCTCTCTCACCTGTGCTTGAGCAGGCTTTTGACTTCTTTCATGGTTTAGGTCAGCATTATGATGAAATAATTTTTTTTTTTCCCCTCAGCCTCAGCTTCTAGAGCCCCTCCTGGATTTGAGGGTGGATGGAAAAGAGAGAAAAAAGTTCAGAATAGGGCCAGTTTTGGCTTATAGTATAACTGGAGGGAACAAGCCTGTGAAAAGAGGTCAGAAAATGTCTGGAAGTTACTCAGCAGCAGTCCTTCCACCATCTGAATACTCTATAATGTATTAGCAAATGAGAAGCTGTGTAATATGATAGAATACAAAATTACTTGCGTTTGTTTTGGTTTTTTTTAATGTTTATTTCAGTTGCTCAACATTAGTTCTGTACATCTAAATTAATTTTTAATTTTTGTTAGGCTCTGAATTTTTAAATTGTTCTTTAGGAGAATATATATGTGTGCAATAGAGAAAGAAAGCATTTTTTGTGTTACTCCAGTCACATTTATTTTTAATGTAGGTAATTTCATTTTTTCTGAGTATATTTTTCATACTGTTTGTAGGAATTGAAAAGCATATTAGAGTTCAAAATAAGTTCTTCAATCATCTAAAGAGAATATTAATGAATCTTTTAAAAAAATCAGCTAGGAGAATTTTCAAATATTGGAGAATATCAGGCATGAAACCAGAGGTGTATAGTAACATTTTCTTTTTCTATTTAGTGAATAATGATCAGATTTTATCAAACAAGAACCCAGATATCCAAAAACTTCTGAAAAGACAGGAACATTTGAAATTCCTTTGACTACCTCCAGCAGGAAATAGTCAACTGATTCTAAACTTTAAAAAGTTGCTATTAAACATGCAAATAGTTCAGATGATATTGAGGACAAGAAATTGAACAACTTTAATTTGTGTGTTTTCCTGATGTGGGCGGAAGTCTAAACATATTAAGAACACCACTGCAACCCCAATTGGTTTAGGGTTTAGACCAAACAGTCCTCAGAATACATGAAGTTTGATTTTTAGTGTTACACTATGACAGTATGACTATGAGGGTTGGAATATATGACCCCCTGAAGCCCCTTTCAGAGTGAATTATCCTATGTTTAAAATCATCATATTTGAGAAGAAGACTGATTCAGAAAAACCTGGACCCCATGTCCTAAGGAATAAGAACATACCTGTAATTTCACTGAATCAATAAACAATTTTAGAAAATTCAAACATTCGGGATTTCTCTGAACAGACAAATAAAAGTTACAGAGAATTTGTGCTTAAGGTGGAATACTTCATAGATACATCTTTGTTAAACTTTTGTCAAAGTATCACAAAATAGTAGAACTTCCACAGAAGTTGAGGATGAACCAGGTACAGGAACCTCAAAACACTTTCTTCCCCAAAACATTGAACAGCCACAAAAGTGGTAGTAGTGAAAAAGAGAAATCTCTTCATTATTTTGTTACCTCTCCCAAGGAAAAGTTGGAGAAAATCAAGCCTGATCACAGCAGAAAAAAGTCAGTCTTTGCTCTGTGACAAAAGTTGGTATTTGTGAGCTGGATAAAAGCTGTTCTTAGGATATTTTCTTCTCAGATAGAAAATCTCTGCCCTCACTGGGCAATTTCTATGCATATTGTTTTCTTGCCACATAGGAGTAATACTAGTTCCTTAGTTGATCTTCTCTTTATTTACCAGATGTCTCTTTTGTGCCTCCAAATTAACATATCTCTAGCACATAATGAATATAAAATATGACTTTCATTTTGGCAGGAAATGCACTGAAATTAAAACTGTCAATAAAGGAAACTAGAAACAACAAAAGGAGCATATGGTAAAACAAGAAATTACTGCATGCATTTCTCAGGTTGCTCTTTCCTAAGGAAAGGTATGTGCTGCTCAGTTAGTACTGGTGAGATGCAAAAACAACTGCCCTGAGCTGCTCCTGGTCATCCAAAAGCCTCCTAAGACTCTGAGAAGGAAAACAGAAGAAGTACAGTATAAAAAAAGAACAAATCTGATTTTACACCAGTGCTGGAGTCCAAACTTATGTTCAGCTAGCGTTTTTCTTTAATGTAGTGTTGCACAACATCACGATGTTGAATTTCCATCAAACATCTCTTGATCAGGCTGTTCACTGTTGTACTTTACTAGCTTTGGTCCTTATTGCAGAGTTTCATTTAGCTGCTGGTGGTATTTGATCTAAAGATGTATTGATGTATGGTAACTGATCTTTAAAAGGGATCTTTGACTAGAGCAAGCAAGCTCTTCAAAGACAGTAATGCTTTCTAGTTTTCTTCTCATAAATTATTCATTAATAATCTGAGTGTATTAATTGGCTTATTACTTGAAAAAAAGATTGAATGTGTATAGAGTTGTAGGAAACCAAGGTCTTCATATCACTGGTATTTATAAGAAGTTAAAAGGCCTTAATTTTTCTTCTGACTTGCGATCAGTACTTGAGCATTCAAACAGTATTTAGACACATAAGCTCTGAAAGAATGGATGAAGCACTGGAGGCAAGAAGTTAGAAGTTCTAGTGTAGCCTTCTGTATGAAAATACATTTTTAGAATTTTTTTTACAAATTCTGAAAACAATTGAGTACTATATGTCACTGAATAGTCATGAAATATATGGTTATATCTCTGCAGAATATACATAGATTAAAATTGTGGCATAAGGGAAATCTTTAGAAAAATAATAATGAATAAAGAATGTAGGATCCTAGTGTTTTCAAAAATTAGATCATTGTAAAGATTTACCCTGTTTTATCATGTCAGCTAAAGAGAGTTGTGTGATCAGTACCTAAAAGGAAAGGTTGAAAAATAATATCTGAATACCTTTTAGTTTTTACCTTTAATCTGTGCCATTATTGTTCAACTGACATAAATGCTCACTAAATCATGAGATAAGACTATATCATAGAGATGGGGGGGAATATGGTACATGATTGAATAATGTTCCATATTGCCAAAAGGCTAAAAATTTTGCAAACAAAACAACAGGCCCAGTAAAAGGAATAGGTTAAATGAAAAGTATGTATGGCAAATCTCTATAATAATATGAAGTGTTTTTTAAAAGAGGTATGGTTTATCCATGACTTAGAAGAAACCAAACTAGGATATTTCTATATTGAGGTAGAAAATTTTCCATATTTAAAAAAGGTAAGATAAAACTTTTCCAGTCCTGTGATCCAACATAAAGGATGTAAAGAATGCTTTATAATGATTCTGAACTCAGGTACTTGGAAAGTAAATATATTCAGTGGAGGTCTCAAGGCTTTGGTAACAGTGCAGGGCTGCAGGTGTGGCCTCAGGAGATGCAGCAAACCACAAGGGAAACAGGGTGAGAATCTGCAGGGGGGAGAGCAGGAGGAGGGGAACAGGGATTCCAGGAGCATGTTTAGCCTAAATTACAGCCAGTGAGAAGCGACACTCACATGAAAGATCTAAGTAGCATATCCTAGTTTTATCAGTTTAAGAAAAGGAAATAAATATAACTCAGTCATCCTTTTGGTATGACAATATCTTCTGTTATTCAATGCCTCAAAGACCATCTAAGCAGAAAGTAAGTAAGGAATACTTACTTTCTCTATATTGCTCATGATTTTATGATAGTTCTCACTTTTCTGTGTTTAGACAGCAGCATCGCAATTGGTTTCTTCTGTGGGAAGCATTGTATACTTCTGACCCCCCTTTTTATCTTCTCTATAGTCCTGGAAAATTGGGAAGTTGAACAATTGGGAATAAGCAGTACACAAGATGGGGTAGCAATGAATTTATCTAGTGGTAATTTATGTTTTGTTCTCTGAGCACCCTGTGAGTCATGAGGTGATATCCACAATGAAACAAGATCTCCCTCCTAAGCAGTGGTAGCTACTTTTAAACCGTAACAGCCCATGTATGGTGTTGGTTGTGCTCCCACGTTTTATTTTTTTTTTTACAGAATTTCAGTTGCAATTTTTTGTTCATCATAGTAAGATCCTGATGCAGTTCTTCAGAGTAATTTTTAGTTTGGACTGTCATGAGGGTGATTTTTTCACTTTAGACTTCATAACCTTATAACCTTCCCTCTTTATCAAGTACTTAGGAGTACCTCAATTGTATCATTTTCTCCTTTTGTATAATTTTCTCCTCAGTTGTATAATTTCTCCACTATTATTGTCCCTCCAACTGTTATTGTCCCTCCATAAGGCTACCTTCCCTGCTTAGTACAGTACAACATAGTTTCTAAAGAGAAAATATTTACTGCACCCATGTCATTATTCCCATGTCATTATTCCTTAAAACCTGTGTATTACTGACTCAGAGGCACTCTGATAAGACGGTGAAATACCTGCTTTAACAAGGCAACATGTTTTGGCCTGCACTTCTTTTTAAGAATGTAAGAAATTCTTCTGCATGTATCTGTATTCCAAAAATGCAAGGTAGAATGTTTTTACAAATTATATATATTTTTCTCAGAACCTGTCCTCTGATTATTCTCAGAAAGGTATAGATTATATTACACTTTTTTTTGACACACTGATGATATAGATACTCATTAAAAGAAACAAAATAGTATTTTTTACTTGTATCTAAGAGGGATCCCTAACAGAATTGCCATCAGAATATAAAAATAAACAAATACCATTAAAATAGAGAACTTAAGCACATAGGGAAGAGAATGAAATGCTCTGCTGGTATTAGCTGGGTACCTAAGCCTGCCAGACTAACTAGAGTTGCAATATATGAAACACCGAAAGCAAAAGCATTCCATCACTGATCCACTGGACTCTGATCTGTGCAGGGAAAAGGTGCGAGTTGAGAGCTCCCCTCCTTACAAGATTGCCTCTGTCAGTTTAAATTCCACACTTAGAAATTCACTGAATACCAACCAGTCTCCAGGAATTCCCCTTCAAAGAAAACCATGGAGCTTTCTTTAAATCCAAAGAAAACCCCAGGAGATTGTTACATTTCTTTTCCAGGTAGAACCAAAGAATTGCAAGAAGAATATGTTTATACTGCAGAATCTACTTATACAGCAGAAAAATCTCCACATTTATTTGAAAGAATAAATATTAATAGTAGCATATTCTGAGCGACTTAATAAGCTCATTACTGTATCATGCCGTTAAAATAACATTATGCTGCATCCCTAGGTTCAACTAAGTAGGATTCAGTGGAGGACTCAAAAAACCCTTCCCCTCTTTCTTTGCCTCTTCTCCTTAATCCCAGGGATGAACTTGAACACAAAATTTTTATCCTACAGTTAATCAGAATTGCTTTGAAGAAGTTAGGCTTTCTACCAGTTGAGGAGCTTTTCACACCCAGGACAATTCTGGATCAAATAATTTTCCTGACTATGTTGCACATCAGCGTTTTAGCAAAGAAAACATTTCCATTCCCCTTTGCCAACTCCCAAAGCCAGATACTCTCCCTATCTTCCCTTTGTCTGAATTTCCATAGCACAAATAATGTCTTAATAATCTATTACTTGTTATTAGGACAGCTAAATAACAACAACAACAACAACAACAACATAATAGATTATTGGAAATACAGTAAACTGAAGATATTTAAAATCTGAGGACCTTACAGGTTAATGTGTACTCCAGATGTACGGCACATGCTTTGGTGACTCATTCTGTGAGGGGATCATAAAGTTGTGGTAATTTTGGCTCTTGATGAGAATTCAGGGTTTGAGATGCTAATCAAAAATTATACCAGTAATCTGAAAGAACAAGCACTTACAAGTGAGTTTCTAAAGACAGCTACCAAATTAAATGAAAAGTATCACATGGAGCTGTCTAGTTACCTAAAAATAAAAATCTGGCCATTTACTATGCCATTAAGTCCAGTTATTTAAGTAGCAAAAGGAGCACAAAGAAACACAGTGATATTTTACAGTAGATAATTAATCTCAGGGGCCTTTCTATGTGTCAGAGCAACAGTGCTAAACAGAAGAGCTCAGCATTCTAATTGTAAATTATTTTTTCTCACTGCTGTTTTAGGAAATAGCTGTCTAAATAAATATATTTGAAGAGAGATCTTCTGATATCTTTCTAGCTTTAAAGGTATTTTTTCTATCAAAATATGTTAATTCATATCTAACAGATGACTGGCGCTAACAAGCATACCTGAGTAGCTATATGGTTTGGTGAAATCTGTTCAGGAATATTTTTAGAGCTTACTGAATCACAGTCTGAAAAGTCCAAACTGTTGAATTAAGTGGAAAAAAATTCACATGTCAGTAGCACATTAAAAAAACAGTGTATATACTGCCTCTGGGACAGAATAGTAGTATGAAAGATAAAACCAAGCTTCTGAATTGTTCATCCAAATGCATCCATTTTTAAGTGCTCATGTAGATAAGAAATGACATCATACAGTACATACTGCCTCTAGCTGAATCCCCAGGAATGGTGAAATACCATTCCACTTGTAAATCACCCGAGTTAATCACCCCTAAAAGTCAGTGGGAGAAGTTTAAATTCCTTTTGGTTATCTGTTTTCTGAACAGGCAGCTATTCTTATAATCTTAGATGCAGTAGCACTGTCATGTGACATGATGATAAATCAGTAAATCTTCCCTCTTTGCCAAAAGGACAATATGTCCATTGTGCAAGTGACTTTCAGATCTAACTGTCAACCTTGAGAAGATACATTCACCTATATACCTAGATAACAAGGGGTAAAAATTTAAAGACTGGAGTGGGTTTGTTGTTTGTTTTTAAATAATAAAAAATGAACACTTTTAAACTTTTTTTTTTTTTAACCAGAACATTTTTTTTAACCAGAATCTTCATGCATGTAGAATTCCATGAAGATCTTTTGTTATTTCTATCTCACCTGAAGTTTGAAGACAATGAAATTTTAAGTTTGATCCTGAGCTATTGAAAGACTAAATGCCTCAAGAGATTTCTGAGTATTATCTGGTTTTCTCCTCATTCCACAATAACGCCTGACTACAGATTTAACCTTCTTGTTTTCTCAAACCTGCTGTGCTCCAGGAAGACATTTTCTATTCCTCTGTGTAAATGGAACGTCCTATTCTTGGATGTATCAGAATCACCTCATAAACACCCGCATTTTGGATTCAATGCTGTTGAGAAAAGAATTAATCACATCCACAAGCTAGCTGGAATAAACAATAATGCTATCTCAGTGGAAAAAATAACCTGGACATGGTGTTCAACAAAATTTGTGCATAGGGTCCTGAAAACAATAAATGAAAACTCCCAGTGGTAAACTATAGTGTTCACCAACCTTAATCATTAGACCCTCTCCCAAACAGCAGATTTGGGGAGTGGTGTGCATGACAGCTTTTAAATGGGACAATCTCTCTACTTCTGGTAAGTAGGACTGCTTTTATAAATTTAAATTTTCATCCTTAAGAATTCTGGGTTATTGGTAAATGCGTAATAAATAAATTATGTCAGTTGGTGCATAAGGAATTTGCAGTATCTATGATTTCTAGGGAAGCAATTCACATCTCTGATTTCAACTGGAACAGACACCTCAGGACAACCTTTGTCAACCAAGTGGTCTCCTGCTTATACTAATGAGGAGAGTACTGAACATCTAAAATTTCATCATGTCTCTTTGTCTTTACAGGCTATTTCCTACTAGAACTTTTTTCCACTGGGAATGACAATAGGCATGCATTTCTAAAAGACATTCCTATGTCCTTCCAGACAAGACTCCAAACACAACCAATATCCACTGACAAATTTTCTTATCCCAACATATAATGATGCAACTTGATTTAACATTTAATTTAGCAACTTAATTTACTGTACAGTTTACTGTAGCAGTGGTTGCACTTGACTGCACATGTGTAACATGCTCAGAGAAATGTTAAATGTTAGCTCTCTATATCTCTAAGGTTTTTTATCAGTTAGTCGTAAATGCTGGCAAAAATTAAAACACACAAACCTGAAATATATATAAAAAAATCTAATAAATTTTAATGTTCAAAAATTTGATTCCTTGTTGTTTTCCTTCTGGATGCAAAATAAATACAAAGTAGCTTCTCATGAACTGTTTTTATTCATGTCCACCTTACTAAAACCTGAGTAACTGCTCCCACAACTGGTACTAAATGAACTTACAATGGAAATTAGTTTTTCAAAATGTAGAGAACAGCTGCTAAACTTCTACTCATGAATGCTCCTAGCATGCATTTACCACTTTAAGTTCTGAGTCGGTGTGCCTTTCAAAAAAGTTAATAGTTTTTCACAGGGGCTAACCCTGATGGGTTAATTTTCTGCTGATTCTACTGAGTCAGAAAATCTTGGTGATTAAATCCTGAAGTACTGCAAAGTAAGGCTGAGTCTTATGCAAAGGGACTTCTTTGCCCTTTAAATTATTTGTAATTGTGTTAATAGCTTTATTTTGAACAATTTGTGTCATGCGGGTAGGCTCAAGAAACTGAATGTTGCCAGTAAAAGCTTAAAAGTTTTGCTGCGGTTTGGTAGTTCCTTAGTAGAACTATCTCCACAGTCCTCAGTTATGGCTGAGCAGAAACTTCTGAGCTGACTGATGTACACACACTGCACCTTTAACACTCTACAGTGGGCATTAACCACTTGCTGGCTTCCTGGGAAATATTTGCTTGTGAGCATAAGAGCATAAGTAATTCGCAACAGAAATACCCAAAGAAGGATTCCATAGGAGGCTCAAAAGCACCAGCAAAAGATAGCAAAGAGGTGAAGAACATGACAGAAAGAAGAGTGTGGTACCTCTATGACAGTCTAGCAAAGCAAGTATGGGACCACTGATTTTACATACTAGAAGGTAATCTCACTGTAAAGGCATCATTGCTGTCTGTGTGAGTGGGTCTGAGGGAGGAGAGGAGAGGAGAGGAGAGGAGAGGAGAGGAGAGGAGAGGAGATAGGAGAGGAGAGGAGAGGAGAGGAGAGGAGAGGAGAGGAGAGGAGAGGAGAGGAGAGGAGAGGAGAGGAGAGGAGAGGAGAGGAGAGGAAGAGAAGAGAAGAGAAGAGAAGAGAAGAGAAGAGAAGAGAAGAGAAGAGAAGAGAAGAGAAGAGAAGAGAAGAGAAGAGAAGAGAAGAGAAGAGAAGAGAAGAGAAGAGAAGAGAAGAGAAGAGAAGAGAAGAGAAGAGAAGAGAAGAGCTGTCTAATAAAACTTACAAGTTGGGATTCTAGCTCCCAGCTTCTGGATAAATCTAAAAGTGCCATGCTGAAAAGGGTGACAAACTTGGCGCTGAAGGGTAATTCCAGACCTAAGTCTCTGGCTGTGGCATGGGTGCAAGCGTGGTGGTTTTATCATCTATGTAAAAACTGAACAGAAGGGAAGGAAGAGCAGCAAATGTGGACATGATATGCTTGAGCAAAGAATATCATTATGTGATGCTCAAATGCCTATCTTGGAATGTCAAATTATTGCAGAGATAGCTCAATTCAGCATTTTTGTTTTGATCTTTCCGGTGTGTTGTTTTTTCTTGTTTGGTTGGTTGGGTTTTGGGGTTTTTTTTTTGTTTGTTTGTTTGGTTTGTTTTGTTTTGTTTGAAACAAATCATAAATTAAGTGAAGCAAAGTATCACCTTACTGGCATACCAAACTGTTAAGCAGGTAACTTATACTCTACTTTTTTCTTGGAGAAGCAGAGGTCATGGTGACTTACATAGTTAATTTTTGACCAGTTAGCCATTAAAGAGCTTTCTGTTTTACAGATCCTAACCTGCTGCAGCCATACCCTCTACACAAAGTGACGAAGTGATGTTAATGGTGAAAAATGTGTCTGGAATGGGTGATACAGAGAAGGTAGATCATATTAATGGCTGAGTAAACTTGCATGAATCCTGAAACAGCCTTGTAGTTCATGTTCCTTCTCCCTGGCTGTAGTCTTTGATCCTGACTTGGGTTAAATTTTTGTAACTACATGTATCTCTTGTTAACTGTTTCTCTGCCTTTATTTCTTAAAAATCTCATAGCTGTCCCCTGATTTTCTTATGAAGGACAAGAGATTTAACTAATGTAATCTAAATTTAATTTATGCTCAATTACAGAGTCCAAATGGGAAAAATGTTAAAGGAAATTACACTGTGAAGTTTAGCTATTTTATCATGATTATGAATTCTGAGGAAATCTTGTCAGAAAAGAAAAATGCTAGTATTGAATCAATTTAAGATGCTTGAGATTTAAAGATGTATTAGATGTGCTGCTTCATACAATAAAAGTATGAAGTTATACCACAAACTCATTTCATAGGAATATTCCAAGACACAAGGTACTCTCAGAGAAAAATCAAGCTATCAGATAAATGAGGTTAAATGTAGTAAACAGCAGGTAGAGCTTTAACATCTAAATGAGCAGATGCTTATAAAAATGCTGTGAGTAAACTTATAATTCTGACTCTGTTAAAGTGAATAGAATTTTGCCATCGACCTTTCTTTGTATGCATTATTTTTTTGCTAAAAGTGAGTCACAGAAATTATTTAGGAACTTCATTTAGTGAGCTATTGAGATAATAAATTTAAAATTTGCTAGTAGACCATTTAAAATAAAAATATAAGAAAAATCTATTGTATTTCACTTACATTTCAAATTTAGACTGCCTTTGTTAGCTGAAATTTTCTTTCAAAGATCTTCTCTTTTATGCTGCCTGTCATCAATATACTTGCCACTTATTTCAGTTTTTGAGGATCCTGTAGACATAGAATTGTTTTTAAGGCCCAGTTCTCATTTATACCTTATGTTATATCTGTCAAGCATGCTGAGAGGGGGGAAGTGACATTTTATGTAGCTTAAAGGAAATCTGCTATCGTGTAATGAAGTCCAGCTTTCTAAAAGTTCACACATTAAGAATAATTTGTCATTTGAGATACAGGATGACATTAAAAGAAAAAAAAAAGTTCAATACCAGTTGACACTGCTGAACGGACATTTTGTAGTCAAGTAATGTGTGTAAAAATCTCAGTGTAAGGAATTACCAAAAATTTTCCAGCATCTTTTTGCCTATGGCTTTAAAAGAAGATAAATGCAGTAGCCCTTAGAGTTACTGTCTTAAGAATTTTGTTTGAGTAATAATCATCTGTGAAGTTCCTAAGCATTCCTGCTCTAGACAACATGCCAGACTGAACAGCTGCCTTATACCATTTAGACTCATCCCCTTGGAAGTCTGTATGTGAACAGTGTTTTCTCTAAACTTTCTTAGGAAAAGGTCAAAACCAAAACCAGAATACTAAATGTACACTATTTTTATGTGCTGATTAAAGAAGTGAGTTAATACCTTAGAAAACCTCTGGCAAATATTTTTTGAATGGGGATGAAGTAATGAAGTTCTTGAGAAAGTTAAGTTTGAAGTGATTTGAGTGCCATTAATTCAGGGGTAGATAAATTGTTGGTATTCTCAGAGTAATAAATTATGAAGTATCCCAAAGTCTGATTTTATAACTGTTTTCTCTTCTCAATTATGATGCATGAGCCCTACACATATTTTAATTAATTTGATTTAAAGTAAGAGGTGAAAACAATACAGAAAAACTAAAAAAAGCAAAGCAAAACAAAACAAAACAAGCCCCCAAAACACAGCAATTGACAGCTGAAATAACCCTGATGATATAGATATGTGTATGTGTATGTGTGTGTGTGTTTTTATTCTGGGGCATTACTGCTACTGCAAAAATTGAAGATAGATTAATTGGAAAGAAATAGTTATTTCATGGGGCATGTATAGATTTGTGTCTCTCTTTAATCTGTCTGGAAAACAAGCATAGCTTTCAAAATATACATGTAGATACATATTAAATTTCTGTAATTTAATTTGACCTTAATTAATTTATTTTTGTCCAGGAGCATAAATTCAGGAGAAATAGAAGGAATTCTAGAAAGCACTATTAGCAGGATTATGTATTTGAGAGGAAAAGTTATTAGCAGGATGAGGAGGCTGGGAAAGGAACTGGCTTAATATAATGAGAATCTGTGAAAGAAAAGTGTTACAAATAAAAGTGTGATCTGTGGTGGGGTGGGTGAAAGAAGCAAAAACATCAGTGCTGAATGACAAGAAGATAGCAGAAACACCAGATAATAAATTAGATTGGAAATAGGTCCTGTGAAAACTTTCAGCTAGAACACAAAGGGATAACAGAGGAGTGATTTTAGGATGTTATAGCATAACCCTGAACTCTACATATCTGCTCTGGGCATTGTTTTCTTCCTTACATATCTGTGGAAGAATATTTGTTTGTAAATATCTGACAAAATAAATCTTTCATTTAATTAAAGTTGATACTTAGTCTGAAAGTTTTTTTTAAAAAAAACCCTAATTCCTGGCAACTGCCTTCAATGACAAGCCACCTGCAGCCAGTGGCACCATTTCAAAAAATATTAAAAAATTTTTTAAAAAAAGTATGAAATTCATTTAGATATCATGAACTTAAGTACTATTTTTGAAATTGTTGTTTGAAAATAACACTTTATGTTCCTGTATAAACACACACATGTATGCATATATCCATGTTACAATATTTTCAGTCATCCTTGATAATCCTTACAAAGGTGCAAGTTCTATTTGTATAGAACTTTATATAGAATTCGTATATTTGCAAGTTCACATGTAATACAGGAGAAACAGTCACCAAGTATCTGATGATACGATTTTTCTTGTTAATGCAAATCAAACACAGACTGAAAATTAACACAATTTTTTACCCATGTTTTGGGCACCTCTGTTCATTGTGAGTGTTGCTATCACATCCGTGTGACTGCTGCACATAAAGTTAATGAACTACATGGAAGGCCTGGTGCTTTATAGACATGAACTGGAAATGTTTAAGTAGGTGAGACAGAAAGCATTCTGCTTTAATCAATAAACTGCATAAGAGAAGCCTGTATATTGAAGGGTAACCCTAAGGGCCCAAGCTGCAGATGAGTCAGCCAATTCTGTCAAGTGACATGATGCTGATCAGAAACATAGTGGGTCAGAGACAGCCACTGGTACTTCAAAGATACTAATTTGAATTAAAATATAGTTTAAATGAATTTAAGGGATAGTGGAAAGATACAATTCCATCTGGTGGAGTTGAGAGCAACTGGTTCCTTTTGTGTAGTATATGTTCACTATATCTTTTTGTCCACTTAGAATTGAGTGTCTGGTACCAGATAAAATGAAGTTTCTTGAAATTATTTATTTTTTTATAAATTTGGTAGGGAAGTTTTAAATGATTTTTTACTTATCCTATGTCTTTGCATGGCTCAGAAACTATTAATGGTATTGTATTTCAGGCAATTAGCTTTATTCTCTCTGCTGAAGTTTCAGAGCATGCCTCAATTATTTTATAAAAGGAAGATTTTGAGGAATGAAGCTTTCCCATGATACTCGACTGAACTCAGGCATTAAATTTTGTGGAAGAGCTGAAAATATATCTGACAGGTTTAATCTTCCTGTGTGACATCTACATGAACAGCATGATGGCTGACCTTGCCCTACTCCTGTTCTGGTGATGTGTACACAGAAGTCTTGGGACACTCATTTTAAACCAGATGCAATCAGTGTATTTGTTAATACAAGTCTCTATCAATTCTGAAGATAATTGTTGTGTGGATTATCATCCTCACTTCAAAACAGTGGATTAACCTGTGTTTCCCTTTGAAGAGTGGTTTTTATTAGTCAGTGAACAAATTGCACTGGAAAATATTAAAAATAAAAAAACCCTGTTTGTTAAACATATGGATCCTTCCTACTCCTTTAATTTCCACTTTACTGACAATTTGATTATGCAATGGAAAACTGTTGGCAATAGAGGAGAACTTGCAAGTACATCTGAAACCTCATGTGGTTTGTCTTTCAGTGTGCAGATTTAAACCATCAACTAATTGCTGCAAAATGACAGTATCGAAAAATACAATACTGATTTCAAAGTGGAAAGATAATGCTTATCACTGTTGGGAATACAAGATTATTTTTTGTAGGCCCTTTGGCTGCTGCTAGGTTACGTGCCTTCTGGATTTCTATAGATTTAAATTGAGCATACCACTGATCCTCAGAAAAGGTAATCTGTCTCCATCTGAGGAAATTCCACACCTCTTCTGAAATTCTATATTATTCCCCTTAGTTCAACAGATGGACAGAAGGGAACAAAAACCAACAAGGCAAGTGGTGGTAAATTAGCACATCTTATAAGGTATAATTATAATGAGAGCGAAAAAAAAAATTCTTCATTGGAAGCAAGTGAAAGGCACTCTGAAGTTTCTTCAGAGTCAAAGCCAGCAAAAAATATATCAATTGTAAGTAAAAGACAATCATTCACAGTCAGAGTTGCTCAAAGAGAATCACTCAAAATATCATATTGAAACTGACAGTTATTTTGGTATTTGCATAACGCAACGATGAGACAGAGAAGCATATTTAGCAGTCAGGGAACTCAGTGAGACCCTGCAGTCACATACATGTGGCCAAGTCCTTCCTAATACTGATTAAACACTGTTAAAAAATTAGATTTTTGGCCCTTTTTCTCTCATCTGAGGGCTTTTTTAGAACTTCTTTATTCTGATGGTCAGATATCCTGCAATATCTGTGCTAAATTTAATTATAGCCAGTCCATTCCCATTTGTGTTTGTGCCAACACTGGTATTTAGCATCACTTGTTCCTCTCTTTTCTAAGAGTTTCCTTTATGATGTATTCCAAGACAGTAATCATACCCCTTTCCAGCCTTTATATTTGCTCATACAAACATGCTGTGCTCTTTTACCAGAATCATCTCTAGATACAGATTCTCCATTCTCTTGATGTTGCTCAGTTCCCTTCTGTGTACCTCTTTTGACTTTGCTTATTTTTTCTTGAATATCACTGACTAGAACTATATAGTTTTCCAGATGAGTTTGAGTGGGACCTTATATATACAGTGGCACTGTATATACTCCCTTACTTGGAAATGTTTTGCTTAAAGCATCTTAGGACTGGATTTGACTTTTTCACAGATGCATACCATTATTTCAGGAATTTGATTCTACTGAAAAGAACAATTAAAATGACATTGAAATAAGCTCATTCCCAGCTTGTTGCTATGTTCACTCAGTAAAAAGTATGTTTCTTGCACACATCTTTCCTTCATTATGTGCCAAAATCCATCTTTCTACCATAACAATAGACTTTTTGGTTTAATAGTTTTATTTTCCCCAATAGATCTAACGTGACAATCCTCCATATGTGAAACTCAAATGTGGTTTAAACTGGAAAGATGTGGAAAGCACAGAACAAATTTTTATGTAGCAAATTAAGGCTGTTCCGAAGCACTATACAGGATATGTCACCTCTCTGAAAAATACAGCTTTTAGAAACATACTGCAAATTACTTTAAATATATAAGAACATACTGAAAAAACAAGCGAGTTTTAAATGGATCAACCTTTTTATAAGAAACAATAAGAACAGGAGGTGAGCACCTCCTTTGCACATACATAAATAAGTAAATGTCTTAGATACGTTTTATGTTGTGTTAAAAATATGAAAAGAAATATTGAACAATATTCTGATTATGGAGCACACATTTATCTATGAAATCCAGTAAAACTCCACTAATTGTGAAAGAGAAACAGTACTGAAATGACTACTTATAAGAAAACCAAAGGGCAAAAAAGACATTTAAATCCAAACTACATGACAAAAGACAAACATAACTATGAACTGAAAAGTCAATATTTCTTCTCAGTATTAATTGTTTAAGGCACCCAAAACAAAAACAAAAAAAAACCCCAAACAAATTAGACAAAAAGCAAAACTCTCACTTTTTTCACAGATTGTAGAAGAAATCCTAGAAAATAATACACTTAAATTAGGACAAGAGGTATGGTTGTATTAAAATGCAAACAAACATATTGGCTAGTATAGAAATTTTGGTGACAGAGGAAGATGAAAAAAAATGTGGGATTAGGGGAGGGGGAATGTAATGGGAGGGGAAAGTAACTGCTGCATCAGCCTTTACCAAAAGAAAGTCTGATTTTAGTGGTTAGCAGAGGGTAGATTATGGCATATTATGACTAAAAGGCTTCTTGTGAAAACCATCATGGCAATAAAATTATGTATAAGGGATTTGCGAGAATCAGGACAGAGAGAAGAAAATAAATGCCAAGTCAACAGATGTACAGTTTTATAAATTAATGGATGGTTAAGTAATTTCTCTTTCAACAGATTACAGAAGACAATACTGAATGAATGCACTGTATCTGACCACTAAAATTTAATTGAAATATTAGAGAGTATTACCTCACAAATTTGACTGGGACAGATTTGTGTTATTGTATCATCACATCATTATATCATGACGATACAGAAATTTTATTGACAGTTCAATGAAAAGTGTAATGATATAGAACAATGGACTGAGATGGAAAACTCTGTAACAAAGGTTGAACGGATTATCTTTTCATTCTGGGTTTATAAAGTTAATAAAATGCAATAGAAGCCAGTAAGGTTGAAATTAGTTACAAAGAATGAAACAAGAACTGGTCATGAGAAGAAAGAAAAGGAAAGGAAGCCTGCTTGGGTGGAGATAGTAATACTGGGAGGGAAAAAAAAAAAAAAAAAAGGGGAGGCAGGTGCCAAGGAATGAAGTACATATTTAAACTGGAATCTATTGGAAACATATTCTGAATTGAATGATAGGAAGAATACAGAAAATGGAATAAAGGAAAAAGAAACAGCTGATACTTGAATTTGTGCTTATGTATGGCCATTATGGGGCACCTGAGCTTCTAGTAACTGGTGTGAAAACTGTAAGCACGATGAAAGATGGATTAAAATCAGAAGGGAAGTTCACCCTTCCTATACATAGAAAGAAGGAAAAAAGACATTATAGTCTCTTAAAAATGTGCACCAATTGTGGTGCAAGGTTTGATTACATATGCATGGAGTTTTAGATTTAATACATTAAGTGCTATTTTACTTCATAATTCTATGTAAAATTCTTTCAGCAACCCCATTGATGAACTTGTTCAAGTGAGCTAATTGTACCTTATTTGCAGTGTCCTTCAACATAGAGTCTAATAAAATAGAGTAGAAGGAAAGACAGGAAAATGCTGTATGAACTACAATACAGTACAGAGAGTAGAGTACAATACATCACAGCAGACACTAAGCTGGGTGGAAGTGTCAATCTCCCTGAGGGTAGAGAGGCTTTGCAGAGGGATCCAGACAGATTGGATCAGGGGGCCAAGGCCAGTTGTATAAGCTTCAACAAGACCAAATGTTGGGTCCTGCACTGTGGCCACAGCAGCACTACAGGGCTGGGAAGGGGTGGCTGGGGAGCTGCCCTGCAGAGGGGCACCTGGGGGTGTTGATTGACAGCAGCTGAACATGAGCCAGCAGTGTGCCCAGGTGGACAAGAAGACAAATGGCATCCTGGCCTGTATCAGGAGCGGTGTGACCAGCAGGGCCAGGGAGATGATCTTACCCTTGCAATCAGCCTTCTCGAGGCCACACCTCGAGTACTGTGTCCCGTTTTGGGCACCACAGTATAGGAAGGACACTGAGGTGCTGGAGAGGGTGCAGAGAAGGGCAGCCAGGCTGAGTAGGGGTCTGGAGAACAGGGCTTGTGGGAAGAGGCTGAAGCAGATGGGGCTGTTCAGTCTGGAGAAGGCTGAGGGAAGATCTTATCGCTCTCTACATCTACCTGAAAGGAGGTTGTACTGAGGTGGGTATTGGCCCTTCTCCCTAATGGCTAGTGATAGGACAAGAGGAAATGGGCTCAGATTATGCCAGAGGAGGTTAAAAAATCAGGTGGATGTGGTGTTTTGTGAGATGATTTAGTGGTTATGGCAGTATAGGGCTGATGGTTGGACTCTATCTTCTTGAAGGTTCTTTCCAACCTTGATGATTCTATGGTTCTAAGTAATCCTACAGAGGGAAAAATGGACAAGCTAAAATTATTTCTGGATGAAATCCCAGCTGCAGGGAATCAGTGACAAATTCTCTCATTGCTGTCTTCATGAACACCTTTAAAAAAATTTCCAGTATTCTATAAACACGTGCTACAACTGCCAATACCCCCCTAAGTAACACTGTCAAAACAACATACTCTTGATAGGCAGTCATAGTAACTGGGGCAATAGCAGAGTTCTGCAAGATTGTTTTAACATGATTTTGAAATTAATGTTGAAAATTTCCAGACAAAATTTTTTGTATGGCTAATAACCCTTAAGTTTTTAAATAAACATTTTAGTTGAGATTTTATTCTTTTATTCTTATTGTTATTCAAGAATTTGTTTCAGTTTAGTTCTCTAGTAATCCTTTTGGTTCTTCAGCCTCTCAGGTTCATTTGATCTCAATGTCAAAAGAATGTCATGATCAATGTGAAAAGCCAAAAAAAAGGCTGAATTGCTTGCTATTCATTAACTGTCTGTCCTATTAAACATGAATCATGGAACACCAGTACTTGGATCCTGCTTCTGAGCTAGATACGGTATGTTTAGTGTTGTACCTCTATTATATGCAACAGAATATGTCTGTGTAACTGAAATTAGGGGGTTTTGTTTGTTTGTTTTTTCTTGTGATTGACAGAGATGAAGAAAGTAAAGAGAATAAGCATTGAAAAACAATTATGTTTAAAGAGTTTTACTGCAAAGCTTTTCTACCCCACCAGTAAAGCAACTGAACGTGCAATGCTTTCGGTCCTATATGTCTTCTTATTGTATTCCTTTCAATTACATAAGCTTTCTGGAACTGAACAAAGCCTCGTTGTAGAAAAAAAATGGAATCCGAGAAAAGTAATGTTAAAAAATATGCACATAATTTGTGGCAAATTGACCTCCTTATTGCATGTTTGTTCAGTAAGAGAAACAAATCTGTAAGAATATCTTTGCAAAATGTTAGATAATGTATAATCTTTAAAAAAGGACAGTTACCTAATGATACTGTAAGATTAAGGCTTACTGGTTTATCACTATATTGGATATTTCACACATTCTTTGTAGAAGTTAAAATGAACTGACCTCATGGAGTCACTGAAAAGCTTCTAATTACTGTTGTATAAAAGCCCCAAACAATAAGAAAAAGTCAGAAACCATATGGCATATCAAAATACTTGTATCAAGTACCTGGAAAATCAAAGAGAACATCTTCATGCCTACCTTTGGAGCTCTGCACATCATTAATCTCTTTTCTAAGAAAGAAGGTCATGTTCTGATGTGGACAACTAAAATCACCTTTTTTGTTATAGCCCACTCAGCCTGCAGCCCCACTGTCAAATCTGTCAACAGAGGCACTTTGTCTCCATCAAAGTGACTACTCTTCCAATGGGACCTGCTTTGAGTCACACACAGGTAACAAAGGGTGCTGAACATGGTAAACTTATAACCCACTTCAGTGGGCTTCATAAAAATGAGTCAGACAAATAGTTCCTCCACCTCAAAATCTTCCTTTCAGCTGTGCCCATCAGCCAACTATTTGAATCTCGTCAGGGAGCAGGAGGTGATGCTGGGTCTGTGTGTGTGTGTCTGTGTGGTTTTCAGGTTATCTTTTGGGTTCCTCGTTTTTCTACTTCAGAGCCTGTGGCGTTATAGTTCATTCTGTGTCTCCCATTACCCTTCTTCTCAATTTTTCAGTCTTCAGTGCTTTTATGTTTTCCTCCCCTTGTTATTAACATCATTCTCAGGGAAGGCTCTGAGCATATATTAGAGATATATCTGCAAGAGAAAATAAATAGGCAGAGCAGACATGTACTAATGCTTAGGAAAGAATAAAAACAGGACAAGACTACAAGATATTTCCTCTTAATACCTTTCAGCCTTTCAAGTATCATGAACTCAGGGCTCTCACAGGAATTTGCTTCTCATGAACAAGTCTTTAGAACAAATGTAATCTTCCTATTTTCACAACAACCTCTGGAAGGGTTGCTAAATGTTGCATGAAGACGCACTTCTTTACATGTTTTAACTTGACTCCTAATAGCTTCATTAATTGGATTTGAAAGGATAAGTAACAGTAGAAAGCCTCTTACTGCCATTACTATCGGCTCTTCATTTTAGAAGTGAAAATATTATCACATCTTTCTCTCCTAATAAGATCAGTCTTAATTAGCATGAGTTTGATCTTCACCATATAAGCTAACTGCAACGTTTTGCCTCATCTCCTGGACTTGATTCTTGTTTTTTGTATAAACAATGTTTCAGTTCTGAGTAATAGGGCTCATTGCTCAGTTACACCTCCGATTCACCATGCTAGACTGTGAAAAGTCAGTTTTGGTCTAATCAGCAATAGTAAAGATCAGTCAAGGAAAATCTGTATTTGTTCTGTTCAGCATTATTTCTAGTCTAATTATTACTAGAGTTGATATGGGCTGATACACTACTCTTTCAGTTTAATTGTCTTGCACATTTACCTGTAAGATGCTAGCATATAACATACTTTTGGGATTAAATCTTCAGAAGAGGGTTTTTTCTTAAACCAGAAAAGAAAATATCGAATACTTCTCCATTGAAAGGTACCATTGCTAGTGTTACATAGGAGTATTATTAAAATGTAATAGTAATGCTGCTTTTACTTAAAATTACTGCAGAACTTCCATCTTAAATCTGTGATACCTAGATTTAGATTACTGTGAAAATTTTGGGATTACTATTTAAGTATACTTCACAGTATAGAATGCATTACCATTAGAGAAATAATAGGAACAACAACACTTTAAAGATGGGCACTGATTTCTCACAACTCTTTTCTGACTGGAAAAAGCTCAGCTCATGAACACATTGCAGGAACTACAGTCTGAGAAATTTAATGGTGCTTTTAGCTGCATCAGATGAGACTCCCTGAACTGCTGTTTTGCTTAGCCCTTTTCTGAGACTTCTCCACATGTGTGATCTATTGCTAATAATTCACTTAAATTACATACACAACATCTTCTGATTGCTTTACTACAGAGAGATAAATTCCATAACCATTTTTGCACTTGCAGAGCAATTTTCACTGATTATTTACAAGTTTTTTACCTAGGTACAGTGGTACTTTCTGTATCAGTTACTCTCTAGGAGTCTCTGGATTCAGTGTGTCTCTCTGGAAGAGCAGAATTATCCACCCAGGATGTTATTCTAGAAACTCAGGGACATGATTATGAGGGTGGCTAGGAGCTCAGTCAGTCACCTGGTCTGAAGTTGAGCCACTGCCCCAAATTAGTCCATTGTTTCATCTGTGCAAATGAATGACTGGTAAGCTAATGACTTAAGTGCACTAGATGTGGATGTGAGCCCTGACACAGCAATGCCATGATGACAGCTATAGGAAAAGTTTTAATTTGGTGGAAATTAATTTTATTCTTAAATCTCACTTGCAACTTAAATCCTATGGCTGTTGCCTCAGGAATAAAGCAAAATATGTCACTGCAACATTGCATGCCTAGCTGGTTACAGTATACAGCACTTGGTCTCCTGGCTTGATTACAGTCATAATCTACACAAATCATTATAATCTTCACACACCTGCCAAAGATTACAACAATGCAGTTATATCTGTTGAAGTAGCATGTCTTTTGAGTCCTATAACTAATGAGCTATAAAAACATGAAGATGGAGAGATATAAAAGGTTGGAATATACAGAGTATTTTCTTCACAGTCAATAGCTCCTGATAATCTGAGTTTAAGCTTGCATTTATACCAGAAGCAAGTAGGAGCATTAGGAAGAAGTTTTATTTGCACTATAAATTTCCATTATAGCAATTTTAAAAAGAAATATAAATAGGGCAACTTATTACAATTAGCAGTTCTTCAGCCTTCATTGCCCTACAAAATGTCTTCAACCTGAATATTGAATATACCAGTCCACCAAAGAACCCAGCTGAAATGAATATTTAAGAAATGTAGTTTACTCATACTGAAAGTCTAGTGTCTTGAAAACTGTCCTGGTGCATCAACCTTTGAAAATTTTCGTATTAAATGGAGTATTAGTTGCTATAAGATGCAGTCAAAAGTGGAAATTAGGATGTGCTTGGCATAAATTAGGTACTTCCTAAAGCCACAAACTCACACCCTCATGCACACACACATAATGGACTACTTTGACTGATTCCATTCATGATTTTGCCAACAAAAATATCCTCCAGTTTCAGAATGGACACCTAACTGTGGAGCTCATGAAGCTGAATATAATAGCACAAAACAAAAATATAGAGGAAAGTAGTTCTGATCAAGAACTGTAGTTTTAACTCTCTTTGCTGATATACTTGTATCTCAGGAGTGTTATTTTAAACCTAAGAAGGAAAAAGATCATATCATAACACAGGTGAATGTTTCACGCTCTAGTGGTTTTGCATAAACACATGACAACTAGGATAAAATTATCAGGTTTGTGTAATGTTTTCATCTGAACCATGAATTTGATGCCAGTGTCCTACACCATCAGTTTCCATGTTGCTTTAAAAATAGATATGGAAAATTATCTATAAAATAATTTATTTCAGAAATAACAGTCAACGCATAATGCTTCCACTCTGATTTTATATCTGACAGGCACTCCTGTCCCTCTCTCCCCCATGGCATTTTACTTCTGCAACCTTTTCACAGAGTTTGGGTTCCAATCAATTAAGCAGAGTAATTTAACAGTATATTCTTCCCATTTTTAACACCGCACAGCAATTAGGGGCTTCCATATATGAAAAACAAGCAATTTAGCTCTGTCTGTCATTTTACTCTCCATTTTAGATGTAAAGAAGAAAACAAACAACAACAAAAAATCTTTCAGAGATTTTCACTTTGACCATCATAAAAATATACTGAACATAGTTGGATCCTAACACAGTTAAAATAAAACAATTCATGTTTGCCACTGCCATGAGTGAAGAGACTGGGAGGAAAAGACCAAATCTTCCACATGTTTTCACAGGCAGGCTTTGGTTAAAGTTCTTGTTCCTCCTTTAAGATTTTTATTTTCCACATGAATGGTGACAAAGTCAGTACATTTATTTTACAGTTGTTTCAAGATAGCCTCAGTACACCTACGGAGTAAAAAATTTGGGAATCTGGGAGATGGAGAAGCAAGGAGGTGATTTTCCAATCTCTGCTGCATTCTTCCTGCCGTATAATATGATTTTTACCTTGGAAGGAAAGTAGTTGAGGCAGGGATTTTGACTTACTGTTGCCTACATTGTCTTTCAGGTGCCAGTTCAGCTCCCAGTCATTCACTTCCTGGAGTTTTTCATAGCTAGACATCATCTTTACTACCCTCTTTAGCTTAACTGAATCAGCAGCTTCTGTCATTTCACCTTCTGTTCCAGAATGCATGTGAGGATGTAGGACATGAAAGAACACAGCACATATGTCTGTGGAACTTATGCAGTGAACTGTCTTCCACTGCAAGGGTGTTTCTTCATTTACTTCTGTCTCCTAGCTCCTATTTTTTTATTAGCCTTTACCCTTAAAAGTATATTCCCTGTGTAGTTTTCTTAAAAATCTTTAGTGAGATTTAAGAGTGAAAGCACTGCAGATCCAAAGAAATGATAGTCAGAACTCCTTTGACTAAATGTATGTTAGTCTTTTCAAAGAACTCCAGGTTTTTGACATCTTTTATTTATCCATATGTCCCTTACTTCCAGCCTTTAGTCATTTGTAGTTCCCCTGAGCTCTTTTTTTAAAAAAATTGGCATTGTTTTAACCACTCTACAGTTCTCTGACACTGAGTCAGTTTTCTACACACCACAGTTTGCAGTTTGGCTATTTCACCCTTGAATTCCCTCAGAACACTGGGGCAGAAGCCATCTGTTCCTGGTGATTTGCTATTGCTCACAACATCTCTTGATCCATGAACTTTTCTGCCAATACTTCAATTTTAAACCAACCCTCTGATACATTGTCTGAAAGGAAGGGCCCTTGCTTCTACACATCAAACTTCCCCATTGTTAACAAGGATGGAAAAAAAATTTTAAAGAAATCAATCTTACAGTCTTGGTTTACTTAGAACATTCTATATTTCAGTTTCTCTTATCTCTAAAGATTCTCTGAAATGCTTTAACTTTCTGTTGTATATGAAGAAGTGTGTAGTATCAGTTCCTGATATTACAGAGTGTTCAGAGTGTTCTTCAGATGTTTTTGTGATCAGTCTTTCTGTGCTTTTACACTGTGCCTGTTGGAATTTATGATACTTTGTTGGACAAAATTAGTGTTTTGTTTTTTTTTAATGCCTTCTTAACTTATTTTCTTCCTTTACAGTGTTGTTTAGCTGTTTTTTTCTTTGTCATTTCGCAAGACTTTTTTACAGGTGGCATGGTTTTTCTCTTTGCCTCCAATATGGCTTCCATGCTGCTTTCAAATGTCTTTCTTTTTTTACTGCTCCTTCTAGTTTCCTCATTTTCCAGTGGTTCCCCTTTTGAAAACTATGTACAGTTCTGCTGGATTTCTCTTTTAACTTATGTTAAGTTCATGAAGAAGTCATGATGTGAATCTGAAATTTCACCCTTAGCATCATGCTTCAAGTGTCACCTTTCTCCCATCTGTAGCAAGGTAAGTTAAATCCCCTCCTGATGCTGTGCTTCCTGTTCCCATTGCCCCTTTGACTTCCTCAGCATGTTATTGGCACTGCTACCATGCTAAAAAGAAATGACATATACTCCTTTTCTATTGATTTTTGGCTGTGTCTGAGGTATTAAAGGATGGAACTAAAAGATCAAGAAAGAAGAGCCTTGAAATAATCTGCTATCCCAGCTGCACCTCTCTCCATGTGCTTCATGGAGTTTCTTAATCACACATTTTCACATGTGAATTTATTAGTGAAGAAAACCTAGGCCAAATTAGTGCCTCTTCTCTCCTTATACAGAAAATATAACCTCTCCTCGTCTCCTTATCCAGCATATGCCCCTGTATCAGCAGACAATATTTTCTCTGTACTACACCCTACCATATATGGTTCCTCTTCCTCTGCTTCAGTTTAATTTTCTTTCCAGCTTTACTGCAGGTGTGCAACTAAATTCAATTTAAAGGAGTAGTGAGATGTAGTGGTTATAATTTGCTATTGTTCCAACTAATGTGCATAGACTTAAATGATTAAAGAAGTGCAAAGCCCTTGTGCTGAAATAAATCAAAACACTTCATGGGCCTGAGGCAATGGGCTAGTATTTGTTCTTGCAATACTATGCTGCAATATTATGCTGATAGGTCATAGTACACAGTTCCCTTCCATTTTTACTGCTTTTCTTCAGAGTTTAGAGGCTTTTGTGTAAATCTATTTGTTAGTAAAAAGCTAAGTAGCTATTAATATGTGGTCCCTTTTAACTGCAAGATATAATATGTAAAATAAGGCCATATGAACAATTTATTGCACATATATTTCTCATAATTTTTTTTAAATACATGGTTCAAATTAAAAAGAAAAAAAAATCTTTTACTCTCCTCAGTTACTTATAGGTAATCCATACTCAGCAAACTTCCCAAACACTATTTCCAAAAATGCACTTTCAAGTTGATATTATTGTGCATAATGTAAATGTGAAGCCTATAGTGCCTAGGCAAATATTAACTTTTAATAGCAATGATACTTCATGCTCCAGACCCAAATGAACTCCTAGTGTAAATGACAGATGTTGTCCACCTGTCCTGGGAAGACTGCCACCTCCAAACCTCAGTTACATTCATGGATCTTCAGAAATGTCATGAATCACCTGCATTGTTCAGTCAACCTTTAACTGATGTAAGTAACAACAGTGGAGTAGGCTTGCTCACAGTAACACACATGAGGTCAGCTGTATACAACACAACCTTTCAAATGCTCATTTGCTTGAAACACATTTAAGAACTATAGCAACAGGTCATAATGAACAACTGTACTGGCCCACAAGAAGATAAAAATATAGATCAAGATCCTCATCAGTATCCTACATTCCCTTAACTTGCTAAATTAGGCTGCAGTTTCATTTTTTTGCAACACTAAAAGCATTCACACACATAAATGTTGGATCTATCCTTACGGTTATAATAATATGAAGGAGACAGAAATCCAGGAACAAGAAGTCAGGACTGAGGACAGTTTTAGTAAAGGCTGCTAGACTGTGCTGAAAAGCAGACAACTTGCTACAGCAGTAAGCAAAATCTAGTCTGACCTAGGGCCCAAAATTCCCTCCTGATATCTAATTGGGATTCATCAAATCAAAATCACAGCACCAAAATCATAGGCAACCACTGATTTCCACAGTACTTCAAACATTGAAAAGTATCCTCGCAAACTCCACCACTCAAGGTCTACCATCTTTCAAAGGGGATGACATCTATTGTGTCCATCCTCAACCACCAAGAGCCAGGAATTGTCAGGGATGGTGCCACATGCATGGGAATAACTGGATGAAGGAGATTCTCGGAGTTGGGCAGTGTGCTGCTGAAAGAAATGTGATATGAAACTGTAGCCTCTGACAGCAAAAGAAAACCATGAAAGGGTTTTACTGGTGGTTGGAGTATGTTCTGATGGCAAAACAACAAATTTGAGTAGAACCTCTGGATGACCCTGAGAAGAAGCCATAACCAGTTTGTAAAACCAGCATGCTTCAGCAATGTACTGTTATCTGAAGTGTACAAACTGTACTATTTCTGAAAAGAAAATCCTTGTGAATCAAGACAGAGACATTCCAGATGTAATTTTGGCTTAAAATGAGTGAATAGCAAGACTCACTTTTGGTTTAATACATATTTTTAAATTTGGTGATTATTTTGGATCTGGTACATTAGTAATTTCACCTCTATTTTACCTTAGCTCACTTGATTTAAGGGTGATTTTCAAGATTACTTGTTAGTATCAAGCCATTTGTCACACAGTTAAGCAAATCTGAGGCAACTGAATAGCCTTACAAGTGTCCTAATCCTTGGCATGAGTTTCCCAAGAATCTGAAGAAACCTATTGTCTAGGATGAGCTTGTATCAGAGGAATCAGAAGTTCCTTATGATGATTACCAACTCCTATGCAGGAAAGTAAAATGCAGTAGAGTTGATGAGACTCTAATTGTTTTAGGAAGATGTTAAAAAAAATATTGGAGATACTAATTTCTATAGGGTCCTCGGAATTCACCTACCTAACCAATTTTACACCACATTTCTAGTTCTTTTCCAAATCAAGATATAAAAAACCTAAAAATCAAGTTATGCATCAAGGGAGAGAAATAAATTCTGTCTGGTCTCAAATGATAAGTCATTGCCTGTGGCTGCAATATTTATTCATTTTTTAAAATTAATTTTATGACTTCTATGCTTTTCTTTCACAAATCCTCATCAGCTTTGCCAGTTTGAATCCTTACAGTCATGGGAGCTTGAGTTTCTTAGAATAACTTTGAAATCCTTAGAGACAGTAACAGTGTTAAAACACAATAGAAAAATAGAATTAACCCTTTCCCTCCTCCCCATTTTTTAATGAGGAGATATTATTCTTTTTTCTGACAGATGGCCAATGACTAGCATGCTGTGCAGAGTCTCCAGAATGGCCACATTAACTGTCTCTCCTAATAGGACAAGCCACAAGTTCTTATATTTTCCACACTTTCTGTCTAAGTATTAAGATCATACTGAGCTTCCATTAGTTCACACAATTTTCTTGCTGCAAGCAGTATTTATTAAAAATGGCTCCTCTAACTTAATTTTCCTTTCCATATGAAAGAATTTTTAAGTTGGCTTTCTGAATTTACTTACCCTTCATTATTGCTTTCCAAACATCCCAAAGTCCCTTTTCAGTACATCAACCTCATTATTGCTATTAAATTTCAAATAGATGTCCCCAAGATCTTGTCTTCAGATAACACATTTAGAGCTTCTAGCTTTCTAGCTAAAGGCAGGTGGTAAGCAGAAGAGAAATTGCTGTAGAAGAGCTGGCCTGTACCCCAGCTCTTCCACAACTTTGTCAATTTCACTGGGCACCAGCAAAGAGTGAAAAAATAAACATAAACAACTAACAGTACAGTATTTTAGCACAAGAGAACTTTTCCTCATTTGACTAGGTTACCACTTCATGAAGCATGACTGGCTATTAAAATATAAAGTTCTCTTAACTTGCTGTATTTTGGTTTCGTCATAGGCGTTTGTTTAACATACATAGGTATTTGTTTTAAACACCACACTTTTTCTAATCACACACTTACCACCCAAAGCATTAATCATGTATAAAAACCTAGACAATTTTTCCTTATGTCTAGTATAAATCACCTTCTGTTAATGTGGGCAAACTTTGAAAATTTGCATATCTGTGGAAATGACAATCAATCACCAATATTTACTGGGAAGGAAGAAGAAAATTCCTTAAGTTAATTTCCAGCCCCAGTTTACTGTATCCCAGGGTGGAGGCATTTTATCAATGTTTGGCAAGCAGAATGAACTCCAGCTTGGCAAGATTCCTACTGAAATCTTGCCATATAAACCCAACACAAAATCTTACCTCTAGTCCATGTTGGGTTTAGTCTGAGTGAAATTCAACTAGAACAGACACCAGCCATTCACTCTAATTTGCAAGCAAGCAACCAACCAAAGAATACTCTGTCTACCAGTGATCATTCACCGGATCCTACTGAGTGGATTTAGAGGAATTCATTCTTTATATATAACACCTGAAATGTTCAAAAGGAGCCCAAGAAAGTTGGTTTTTATTGTAATTTCTCTGTCTCTTGTTTTCAGGCTTCAATGGAAAAAAACCTGAAGTGATAGAAACACAAAACAGGTTGGGTTGGAAGAGACCTTTAAAGATCAGTTAGTTCAGGCCTCCTGCCATGAGAAGAATCATAGATTCACAAAATGGCTAAGGTTGTATCTTATAGCATCTGCTGTAAAATCAGGTTGGTCAAACTCCTTTTCAGCTTGACTTTGACAAGGGACAGACAGGGAAGAGTCATCCTCAGTCTGTTCCAGCGTCTTACCACCTTCATTGTAAATAATTTCTTCCTTATATCCAATTTAGTTCTACTCTCTTTCAGTTTAAAACCATTGCTCTCTCCATCAAAGACTAAAGCCTCTCTCCAGCTATCTTATAAGTCCCCTTTAAATATAGAATACTTTATATACTGGAAAGTCCCCGTGTTTCCCAGAGCCTTTTTTCCAACTGAAGTACCCCAGATCTCTCAACCTGTCTTCATCAGAGAGGTGTTCGCTTTTCATGGTCATTTGTACAGTTTTAATGAAAGTAACAAGTACAACAAAGTATGTTTGCCTTGTGGATTAAAAATGTGATTACAGTAAGTGCCCAAACATACTAAAAGATTGTTTAGTGCTTTTTTTTGTTTTGATTCCCCCCTTCCTCCCCTAAACTCACATTCCATAATTTTTTATTTATTTCTGAAAGAGTTTAAGAAAATCTAATATAGTTTTATCGTTCTGAGTTTACAGAATTCTAGTATATATATATATACACTATATATATAACTGGAAACATTTGTAGCCCAGACTTTTATCTGTTAACTTTTGCTTAATTGTAGAATTATCTATTGCTCCTCTTGGTCTTCTAAATTCTTTTAAGTAGGACTCTAAACTAATTTAAAAAATTGTTTAAAAGCATTTTCAAATTTATAATCCATTGTAAAAAAAAAAGAAGCTAATGGAGATGTGGAGATTAGCCCTTATCAAAAGCAGAAAGCTCTTCCATTGTACCGTTTCTTGGCCATATCTGCTGTATCTCTTACAGTGATTTGTTCTAATTGTTAATGGAATAGCTTAAGCCAAAAAAGGATGAAAGAAACTTTTTTCTTCTTTTTATTTTTTTGCCTGTGAGGACTTTAACAGGATTGGTTCTACAATATGTTGTCAATTTTGGTTTGAAGTGATATTCACTAAAGAGACATTTTTAGTATTTTAACAGGGGAGTAGAGCTGAAAAATACAACAACTAAGTTCAACCCTTTTGCTAAGATAAGTAGAATCTTTCTCTCCCCTATGGTACTTTACTGTTAGAACAAAAATTAATATTTTTCTTATTTTTGGATGACAAACTGATCTAACTGGACTGGAAATAAGTAATTCTGAACACAATTGTAAATTGGGATTCTGACTAGAATCAAGGAGGAAAAGTCAAAACTTTTAATATATATTTTGAGGAATATCCCTCTAAAAACATGTGCGGGAAGATTTTTTTTTTTCAACATAAGCTAAATATTCCAACATTTTCAATATTGAAACAAGATGTTTCTGAACAAAATGTTCCTGAACTGGCATAAAAATCTTTAAATCAGCTTCATTTTCCTGTCCTGGAATGAATTTCAGGCACAGGGTGCTCCTTACTGTCCCTCATAGTTAGATTCATAACATTGCTTGAGTGCTTAAGCATAGAATGCATTTCAGTGCTCATTCCTTCCATGTGGAAAGAAGTGAGAAAAAGCAGTAGAATCAAATTATGGTGAACTAATTTGGGAGATCTGGGACAACTGGCTGCCACCAACTGACCACTGGACACTTCTACACTCTCAGCTCTCTTCTGGGACAACAGTATGTTGGCAGATGGTGTTCCTTCGGTCTGTGAACAGAAGCTCTCAATACATAATATTTATCTTTTTTTATTATTATTATTATTTTCCATCAATAAAGGCTTTATATCACTAGACTTCAATTATCCATTAAAAATAGTTCCATACAAACCCATTCTCAGTTAACATGAATTTTAACTGATTGCTTATTTTGTGTGTGTGGTGTTTTAAAAATTTTTTAGGTGTTTTTTTTTTTTTGTGTTATTTCATCAGTTCAATGTTTTTCTTAATAATAATAATAACAACAACAATAATAATAAAAGCAAATTCCATTTTGTGAATAGTTTCTTAGATTCACATTTCTGCCTCACTCCATAAGGCTGATTGCTTCTTTTCTTGGACACAGGAGAACAGTCTAAATTCTCACCTACATCTTAAATTCTGTTTGCATTAGGATCTAAGGTTTCTTAATAACTGGTGCTGGAAAACCTACATAAAGTATTAAAAATAGGAACATGCATTCTACAGATAAAAACCAAGCAATTCCTTGCTAAATGAGGTCCTAAATGAGAAAAAAAATCTTTTTCTTGATGCTTTCACAGCACAGAGGAAATTACGGAGTGGGTTTCAAAACAAGGAGAGACAGATAGAACTGTGTACTATCTGGTTACAAATGTAAGCTTCAGTATGGCTTTATTTTTTGATAGACTCTGATTGATTGGTCTTGCTCTGACCAATGTGAAAAATAACAAGTTGAAAGCTACATTGAAGTTAAAGCATAGGTAAAAATCCTGCTTTTGCAATCAGATTTATTTATGATGTATCATAATTACAGCTTCTCATGAGATGTGTTTGCTGTGTCTTGAGGATATACTACTTCTGCAGCTGTGGAGAACTGCCTTGAAGAAGTTCTAGGAAATACAAGTAAAAGGCAAAATATCTGAAAGTAGAAATTCATATATATTTGGTTTTAGTTTATTTTATCTCTGCTACTTTAGCCAAGATTAGAGGTTATTTAATTACTTCTTTTTAAGGCAAGTGTTTATTGGCAGCTATCGGTTGCATGAGTTATATGAGAGAGAGAGGGGTTTTGTGAACCAAACAAAAAAGCTAGAAAGAAGAAAATGCAAATTACAAACGAAAAAGCAAAGCAATTTTAAAAATTACCAATATAAACTTGAAAAATTAAACACAAAACACCCCAGTGAAACTATAACCTTTGTTCTTTGGGAAAAAAAAGTCAATACTTTAGTCAAAAAGTTAACATCACCTGAGGCACCTGGTTGTTGTATGCCGATCTCTGAGGAAATCCTGTGTTCCATATAATAATATCTCTCATGCAGACAGGCATTTGCATTAAACATTTTCCCTCATTTGAAAGAGATAAAGCATCATTATTAAAGGAAGAGATGATACATTTCAAATCTTTCTCTCATGTGGATTCAGCAGCTCTGACATGGAAAGAAAAATCTTTTAAACCATCTGCACAGTATCTACCCCTCCCAATAGCAAGTAGCTGATAGAGTAGTTATTCTTAGGAGCTTTATTGTTGCTATGATATAGGACAGCAGACCTTCAGAAAATCTGAAGTGGAATTTAGTAGAGACTAGGAGCACTGAAATATTTACATAATAAATTGTTCAATGCAAAGAGAAAGAAGTATTCTTAACCAGAACACAAAGAGCACAACAGTCTTGCCACAGCTATTTCTGAGACAGCCATGATTAAAAAAAAACCAACTAAAAAAATGTTTTTGTTAATGTATCCTGTTTGATGAAATACCTGTTTAAAAGCAAAATATTTGTTTAATATTGTTTGTGTATCAATTATGCTAATAAGCTACAGTAGTTCGCTCCTCACTTAGAACTCCAGCTAATCACAGCAGCAACACGTGGAAAATTCCCTAGTTGTTCTTTTCCCAGCTGGATGATCAATTATTTGTAATGATATTAAGAGAATGAAGAGAAACAAACCTGCCACAGTCTCTGCTCTCTTGTGAGTGCAGTTACCTGCTTCTCACATCAGTGGCCCAACTAGAGATATCAACCAGTGTTAAGAAGCTGCATCTTCCTGCTAATGTAACTTGCTATCAGCCTATGTTCAGGTAGATAGTGATTTGGATAGACATGTCTGGTTCCTTGGTGGCAAGGGACTGCCACCAGAACAGCCAGAATTGCAACTGGTACATGGTCAGAACAAACGCAGTTTATTCCTGTAACTGTGGGAGAGAGCAGTGGGCAGGAGAGCCAGACTCCACCTGTTGCCAGCTCTGCCCACGAGGCATCTAAAGATCTTATGTACCCTTAAGTTACCCAACCTATTCTTCAATGAAACTGTGTCAGATTTACAGGATATAAAAAATAGTATCAGCTGTTGAAATCTTTCAGATACTGGTGCTCCAGGCTGTGCATCCTTTTATGGATAATCCAGTCCTTTGGAAGTTAAATTGTGGTGACTGAAAGACCATTAGTGAAAAATGTTTATCTACTTATAAGGCCTGAAAATATCTAACTAACTAACTAACACTAACTGCTTTGCTTCTACAGGATAGGTGTTGGAAATGACAAGTAGAAGCACAACCCAAAAATGCGTATTCAGTGGAAAGAACCAGGTTAATTTATGAGTATCTGGATTTTGGAATAGTCTCATGTCATTAATCAAATGCCAAACATTAAGGCAGGGAAATAATCAGTGATAGTTCTATGACTCTGTTCTGCTGTATAACTAATTGATGCATTAGGGTATCAACATTTTTAGATACATGACTGGTTACAATCTTATGTCTAAATCCTGGATGAATTCATGACTAACACTCATGCACAAATATCATTTATTTATGCAAACACAATATTCACATTGATATACTGTTGAGACTCAGGATGAACTGAAATATAGAAGAAAGAGGACAGTTTACCATAGATTATATAAGGATATTCTTTATTCTCCCTTTTTTTAATTTCTAAGCTTAGAAAAGCAACAGATAGAGAAGACAGAAATAAATGACAGAAAGCAGACTTAACCTGCAGCCCAGGAGCAGAAAACATTTTTCAACACCTGGAAAAACAAGGAATTAGTGGAAATGACCAACCCAGTTCACTTTGCCTATAAAAAACCCCAACAAAATAAAAGAAAAAACCCAAGACCAGTGTTTGAAAAGTTTTTGTCCTTTGAACATTAAAAAATTATTTCCAATCTTCTAATTCTCACAGCAGTTCTATTCTGTATGAACTCCTGTATGTAATTTAAAATGTACAGTGATCTCAAGGTAATTTGTTTTCTCAAAGAGATAAAGAAAGATCACTGCTTACCAGAGTATCTTTGGCTCCAATAGAGAAGCAATAAATCCTTTTGTTACTTATTTTTAAAATAGTAATGCAAACTGGCCAAATTAACTGGCAGATTTCATCACTTATTCATGACTAATTTTTTTGTAGGCTTTTTGAAGAGGAAAGAACATACAGAGGAATTGTTTGTTTGACTTGGTTTTTCATAGATCACAAAGAATCAAAGAATGTTAGGGGCTGGAAGGGACCTTGAGAGATCATCAAGTCCAGTCCCCCTCCCAGGACAGGATCACCTGAAGTAGGTGACATAGGAATGTGTCCAGGAAGGTTTTGAATGCCTCCAGAAAAGGAGAATCCAAAAACTCACTGTGCAGCCTTTTCCAGTGTTTTGTCATCCTTGCAGTGAAAAACCTTTTATTTCTATTAACACAGAAACTTCTATGCTCCAGCTTGCACATGTTACCCCTAGTCTGATCATTGGACATCACTGAGAACATCCTGGTTCCATCATCCTGGCACTCACCCTTTACATATTTATAAACATTAATGAGGTCACCCCTCAGTCTCCTCTTCTCCAAGCTAAAGAGACACATCTCCCTCAGACTTCCCTCATAAGGGAGATGTTCCACTCCCTTCATCATCTTTGTGCACTGGACTCTTTTAAGCATTTCTCTATCCTTCTTGAACTGAGGGGCCCAGAAATGGACACAATATTTCAGATGTGGCCTCACCAGGGTAAAGTAAAGGGGGAGGAGAACCTCTCTCGACCTACTAACCACCCCACTTCTAATGCACCCCAGGTGCCATTGGCCTTCTTGACCACAAGAGCACATTGCTGGCTGATGGTCATCCTTCTGTCCAGTGGGACCCTCAGGTCTCTTTCCTCTGTGCTGTTCTTTAGTAGGCTGGTTCCCAACCTATGTTGTGACCAGTTTCTTTTCCTAGGGCTTCCACTTTGAGATTAATTAAGAATTAAGAAATCAATGTAGAAGATTTTTTTCAGTTAGCATTTTAAGATCCTATGCTAGGAATGCTTATGCTGCAATAAATAAATTATTATATATTATTTTTCAAAAATATTTGAAGTTTCAGGGACAAAATCCCTGAAATATTTGAAAATCCCTACATAGCCTCTAAATATGGGAACAAAAATAGGTTAAAGCATGGTTCAGGGGTGTTAAAGTGCTACCCAAAGAATGTGAGCACATCACATATTTGCATTTGTTTTGTTTTTTAAATTAAAAAATGACCATGAACCAAATGGTTTTCCTCTAAAGAAAAACACTAGTGACAGGGTTTGTAACATCCATGGGCATCTTTTAACACAGGGTCAAATTTCACTGCCTTCATGTTCTGTGCTTTTATTTTAAGGGAGCAAACTCTCATTTTTTCAAAGTGCTGGTTGCAACAAAACTGAAAGATGTGCTCCAGGAGCACAGCAGCTCTTTTGCTGTGAGAATCCACTCCTTTGCACCACACAATTTTGTAAGCCAAATGTAATTGGGGAATTCCACAGCTCTGAAAACAGGAAGAATTTGTGCAAAGTCATGTGCAGATCCTTTCCCTGACAGTGTCTCCAAGCTACAATAGTACTGCATCTCTACACCACGTAGCAGAATACTTCCTCCAGCCTGTCTTTCTCCTCATCTCTGCAAGTTTTGTTCAATAATTTTCATGAGAATTTTGGGTGGTTTGGGAATAGAAAGGGAAATTCAGCTATGCACTTAATAAAGGACAGGACTGGATAGAAAATTTGTATTCTTTTCCCCTCCCCCTAACTTTCCAAAAGATGCTCCGTTCAGTAACATTGTCATAAAATTTGTAGAGGAAGATTTAGGTAAATACTCAGCAACCAGAAAACCTCATGGATTTTTACTGTGCTTGGCAAACATCTGGGAGTAATTTGACAACACAGTTCTCTAACCCAATGCAAAACTGCAGATATATGCTTGCTGAGCTTATTTCACATTAATAAATTGTGCATGAGAGCTCACAGATACATCTTGGTGTGAGCCATTTATGACCTTAAAATTAAGCAGAATGCGCTTTTCTGTCCATCTTTCCTCCAAATGCTAAGGTAACTAAATACACTTAGAAATAAATGTTTGCTACATGCTGTGTGAAAAAGGCTGAGCTGTGGCTGTGTGTCTCCAACAGCTTAATCAGAGTTCTTCCACAGGCAGAGATGATGTCAGGAAATTCTCTCTTTTCAGGACATGGATGTGGGTTGTAAATCTCAGCTCAACCTTTGTTCTGAAGAAGAAAAAAAAAAAATGAGGAGGATTTCTGTGACAGTGTTTGTTAGGGGAAAGCCCCCCCCCGCACAACACTCTCCCCTTCATTTAATACCTCCTCATGACTTGCCCCATTTTTTTCTGTTTGGGCCTGTCTGCCTTAAGGCCGAGGAAATAAAATGGACTTAAGTGCTATTTCACATGAGAAATTAACCCTTCCGTGCTCCCTTCTCCACACATATGAGGTAATGCCACTGAAGGGCATAAATGCTGAAGTAGTGTGTCTGCAAATACACGAAAGAGTGTAAGGGAAGCCCTTGAGGGAATGCATTTTCTACAGTGACAGGCACTTATATAGGCACAAAATTGGTTAAGCATGTTAGTAACACAACTTGGAATATACTGTGAAACAGAAGATGTCTCTGTGAACTGAGTGGAAAAAACAGTGGAGCAGTGCAAACCTGTAATCATCTCAGCTCACAGCACACACACGGCTGATCGTTGCCATGGCAACGGATGGTGTTTCATGACATCATTGAAATCAAAGGGGGATAAGCAACAAGGGCGAATGGATACCAAACAATTTCTGGAAGGAAGGAATTTGTTCAAATACATAGATCAAGCTACCTACAATGTCATGCAAACCAAACAGGAGAGGACACAGGAAAAAAAGCACCAGATGCACTCACAGAAATATCCAGTGACTAAACTAGCTTCACTGTAACCTTACAATTTTGCCATGGAAATTGCATTTTGTGGAACATCTTTAGCCTTTGATATTTTTCAGAAATTTGATATGGGACAATCTGTATAACAAGCTATCCAGGGCAGCTGAAAAAAGAGAGCAAGGCCTTTTATGATTTTTTTCCAGGATTATGCTATTTACTTATTTGTTTCACTCTATGGATGTCTATAGCATTACCAAAGGGACAAAAAATCAAAACCAACCAAACAAAAAAGTATGAATTACGCTTTTACAGTGAGAGACATATATTATTTAAATAAAAAAACAAGAAAAGAAGCAGTGTGGGGAAATGGAGCCAAAATACTGATAATGAGACTGTGAGATTTAGCTGACATGACAACTTGCTACAATCCAAGTTATGACCACAACGCTCTAACAGAACTTGTCTTCATTGAAGTCTAAGTCTTTTCATTGATTTCCAATGGTTTTGCACCTTCCTAAAAATGTCAGTACTTTGACCTCCAAGATACATAAGAAACAGAGCTTAGGAACTGATCCAAAACTCAGAATTCTCAGGTTACTGGTATCTTTCTGCTGTGATATAGGTTTAACATGTGTGAATGAGTCTAGAAATCTAATTTTAGGAGATTCTTGTTTTCAAGTTCGCTTCCCAAATCAATCTATTTATTACAGGTTTCTCTCTGCCAAGTTTTTGTTTTTTTTTTCACTTGCTGTTTGCTATCACATTTTTGCATAGTCTTGCACTAATTATGTAAAAGGAGTGATCAATTATCAATAAAAAGAAGAGTCAATAAGAAAAAGAACAAGTCCTTAAAACAGAAGTGTAGCATAACGTAGGATCCTGATTATGAAAAAATTGCCTTCAGTCACCACCATTCCCTTGGAGGATGAAGTAGTGTTAGTTCAGAGATGAAGGTGAATGTTATGTTATACAGATTTACTTGAATTTGGCCATGTATTATTTTCCTGACCATTATTGCTTCTACACCTTCCCTCCTAATACCAAAGTTAGGGATTGAATGAAGCCATGGCAAAAATTAATCCAATTAAAAGGAATATAAAAGGGAACAGAAGACTAAGAGGTTTAAAATTGTTCTGGGGTATTTTTATGAAAAACAGAAATTATTCAGTAGTTCTGGATACATAAAAATATCAAAATGTGTCAGTTGTGGCACTTACTGAAGAAAAATATACTCTTTTTCAACAGGTACTCAGGTTCCTAAGCTTTTTTTTTTTTCTTTTTAAGGAAAAACACCTACTTGGATTTATATGATTTCCAAGGTGTAAAAATATATAACTAATGGTCAGCATTTAAAGAAAGCTTTCTTGAGAAAGCTGGATTGTCACTGCAGAGGGAATAGGTTTGAATCAGGCTGACAGTATTAGCATGTGATCATTTCGTAATATGATCACAATTCTTCTGTTCCTAACTAGATGAAGTGATCATTTTTCTTTGGCATAGCACAGTGGTTTAAAAAAATATAAATAATTGAAGATATTGTTTCATATTAAAAAAACCCAACACAGCTATTGCTTTAGAGAGACAGTAATTTGGTCTTTTCTTACAAAAAAAAAAAAAAAAAAGAGAGGTTCTGGTTATGCTTGAAATAGTTATGATATAAACTTGCATATGACTATGAGTCAAGATTGAAGAGGTTTACTTATGACAAATATTTACACATCAAGTATGAGAGATACCATTTAGGACTTATATTGTGCTTTTACTTCAGAGCACTCACAAAATTAACCAGTTAAATACAATTTAGTTCATGCATTAGACATCTTTTATAGAGCTGACAAAGCCTTTTTAATTCCATTGACATGTTTGTATTTTTTTCTCCGTTTGCCTCAACTTCAGTTCCAGAGACCAGTTCTTTACAGACAAAAGAAGCATCATCACAACAGAGATTCGAGGAGCCCTTTTTGCTTTATTTTAAAGGGGGAAAAAAATCAGAGGTTGTGCAATTTCAAGACTGAAATCATGTATTTCTTCGGTGTTTGTTCTGATTATTCCATTACAGTATGCCAGAAGTGTTTTGTTGCTGCTCCTTTACAACAGTTTCTGACTCTACACATATGCCAGTAAGTTATAGGCAACGTTTCTAAGAAACCTTAAAAATTCAACCTAGATATGTGTAATACTGCCAAGGAGACAATAGTAAAAAAGAAAAAAAGCAATTGACTTTAGTGAGGATTTCAGTAACAGCAGTCTGTTTATCTAAATTACCAGTATTACAGTGTAGAGGAGGTGAGCCATGGCTACTGTTTTACTGATATATTGGTGGACCTTATAACAACATAGAGCTCTGTCAAAGTTCCAGGCACATAATAATCCTGCAGCAAGTAATCCTTCTGACTAAAGCATCACAGTTTATGTGGTTAACAATTAGAAGAAATGAATTTCAGTTCAGGAAAAACCTTGTAGAGTCGTGTCCTGAACATTCAATCCTGATCTCCACAGCGCTCACAGTGATGCCTACACAGTGCTGAACTTCACTGAAATGAATGTAAAAGTTGTTCAGCAGCTTGTGGCAGTGAGCAATTAATTTTCCTGTGGTTTTTATATGCTTTGACTTCTAAAGAAAAGGGAAATCAAATGGAAAAGGTATCAAGGTTATAAATTTGGAATGAGTCCCTGAAGGTACCATGAAATTTCATTTTATTTGCTTTCTTTTTCGAAAACTTTGGGGTTTCTTAAAGAGAAAATCTCTAGTTATTAAAGTATGAAACTAAGAATCACTCTCTTCTAAAAGAACCTCACAGTGAAAATGTAAAGAGCATCAGCTCTTACTTTTGGCTGCATTTGTTAAAATGCATCTTTGAGTTTCAAGTAAATAAGATATTGCATAATAATCCTAGTATTTCTAGTTGATTTTTTTCCAGTATATTAATTTAAATTGTAGCCTGATATACTGGTCTGAGACCTTAAAAATTGTGAATGTCCTTTTTTATAAAACTGAAAAATAGGAAGAACAGGAAATTTTCAGCAGTGTGTCTTTAATATCATATTTTTCCTTTGAGACTCCGTACACAACAGAAGAAGACAATCAATAGTCTCCATAAGGCCACTTGATTTTATTTGTCTAGCATGAAAATGTTTTTTACTGAAAGAGAGTATATAATAGGATGCTTATATTGGGTGGTTTTATTCCTTCAATAAGAGATGGTTAATTACCAATTAGAACTCACAAGGCAACTAAACACCTCTTTTGTAAAATGTCTTGAGACCCCCTCTTGGTTTCCTGCTATTCAGCTTTTAATATTGCTTTTTCAGTGTCCCATCTGTCCTGAGAATTTATAATGGAATCTTTCAGTATCCAAACTGAGATAAACAAACCAAGCTGGTGTTCATTTTTTAATATGAAACTGTGTGAAAGTTAGGACTTTTGGGTCAGAAAAACAAAGAAAAATATCCTAAAATATGTGGGTGGGCTTATCTAAAAAACAAGAAGATGACAGAAGGTGACCTGTTTGCTTGTTCTAGTTTATTTATTATGCAACATGTTTTGTCCAAATTAATCTAAAATTTGAAGGTGATGCTACTAAGCCAGAATGACTGAATTTATTTTAAACATCATTAAACCCAAGGTATATAGAATCCTACCAAGATTTTGAAAACAGATCTTTAAACATAAGTTTAGATTTACAAGTTCTCAGAGAAGCCTCCTAGAAGAACCCTCTTCGAGACTTCTCTTCAAGTGCTCTCTTTAAGTTTTATAAAGTCTTTCAAAAAAGGCAGTGCTTCAATTATATATGTATTTCTAAAAATGAATTAAGCATGAACAGCATAGAAAAATATATTTTCTCAGGCTGCTTAGCATGGAAAGCACAGTTTGATCATTAATCTGGCATAGCTAGCCTTGGGAATTAGGTGAATTATCATTAACAACAGAGATTATCCAGTACGCTACAATTTAATGTACTTAAACTGATAAGATTATCCATTAATTGTACTACAGCTGTGCCTTCCCCATGATTTAAGACACGTGCCTCCAACCATTTTGCACAAGTCACCTGCTTGTGGGATGGAATTCTAGGTCATAATGTGTTGCAGCTTTTTGTGGTGCTCAGGCATGTATCTTGATGTTTTAACTACAATACAAGCTAGACAGAAACAATTGTTCATTTAATTAAAGAAGAAGTAAGAGTATTTGCACCTATGAAGAGTTTTTATACACAAGAAATACTGTAATTGCAATAGCACTTGACTATGTTTTCAACTAAAAGACTTTTAACAAATGTTTTCATAGCAAATATTTTGCAGGGTACAGGACAGGTTTAAACTATCAAAACATTCAGAAGGAGAAAGTCTGACCTGACAATTTCAGTCAGAAATTTACTCCTCTAAGGCAGTTACTTAGATATATGACAATATTGCTGTTTGTTTGGGGGTTTTGTTTGTTTGATTGATTTTTTTCATGCAAAAAGGATACATGCAATTGGTAACTGGCCTGAGATCACAAACATATTCAACCATGGTGACTACCCACACACGAAGCTAAGAAGTGATCAAGCTTGGGCTTGCCTAAAAAACACTTGCTCAGAAGACCTGTACTTGTTATTATTGCAGTGCGGTTTTAATCACTGTGAATGGGAAATTGTTGAAAGAATAACTTCTTGTACAGAGAACCTGAGGGGAAAAATAGTTAGTTCATACATGAGATCTTAGAAGCGGTTTCTAGAAGTAGACTGATTGCTTTTGAAGACTGCACAAGCATAGCATCTGGTGCCTCTGACAGAGTTTTCCTCATGATATGTATATTTTTACTTTTTAGTTTAATTTAGAGCAGTTTAAACTATGTAATGAAAGTTAAATTTAATGTAAAACAATTCTTACTATTTCAAGTCACAAAAAAACTGACAAAAATAAACAGCCCCTCCAAGCCCCCACTCTGCAAAAACTCAAGTTCTTATGTTGTTGTGCATATGCTAAAAGAGGAGGTTTTTTCCTCCCAAAAAGGGTTGTAAAATCTTATGTTGATGCCAATAAATGAAGAGGAGCAACATTCCTATTTAAAAATTTTTCTGTGTAGTAGCACTGAGTAAGCACACAGTGTGCTGCAGATTGGCACACCTAAGCAGACTAAGAGACTTCAGTAAAGGCCAACCAATTTGCTTGCTATTATTGCTACCTAATTCTTGCCAACCATGGTGTGTTTCCACATTTTACACATCCTCACTCTAAGAGAGTTTGCCTCTAATATCTGTATGTCTGTACAGTGCCCAAGACAATGAGAATCTGACAAGTACCTCTGGATACAATCCTGATGCAGGTTAGAAAGAATCACATCCACTAATGTGAAAGCATGGTTTTACTTGATAAATATACTAAAAATTTTTCCGAATCGTAGTTTCCATATTGGAAGTGTCAGATAAGACATACAAAATTGATATCAAAGCATTTGGAATGGAATAACAAGCATTGCAGGTTCTGTATCTGTAAAATGATGCCACAAATAGAAATTGTCTGATAAGGAGAGAGCTGCAGAGGAGACTCCAAAGTTGGCTGCATCCTCCTAAGATGAATTCAGAAAGAGTACCTCTGCTTTACATACCTTGGAAGGTTTGGATTCCCAGCCAGTTGCATTGAAGGTAAGACCTTTCTCCTTCCTCCCATCTTTTCTGCAGATGGGAATGGAAGACATAGGAGGGCCACAGTCCAGCAAGACTGCTTCCTGGATCCTGATACCCACTGCGGTGTTTGCTCAAAGGTCAAGTTAAGCACAGTTTATGGGATTAGGCACATCTCATGAACCAAAAATGCTGTTTCTGTAAACAACCAAACAGCTAGGAACCATGTCTTTAGGGCTGACAGTTTAAAAGGAGAAAAGCAAACCCTGGGGAAGTGGAAATTAGATTTTTATAAAGAAGCATTTTGTTTGAACCTACCTGGTGTCTCATAACAGATGAAGACTAATTTATCCCACATTCTGTGAAAGCATATTTTAGTTGTATTGAAATGCACTTGGCAAATGGGATCATTAGTGTATTTAATGAAGTGTCCACATCCATATCTGCAGGTGCAAGCTACCTTTATTTTGTTACAAGGTAAGAATGTTAGAAAGCTTAGCAGTATGGAGACGATTGATGTGTGATGTGTTTCACTAGACAAAGAATTGCCTCTCAGGGTTATGAAATCTTTCAAAAACTGGTTTAGAATAAGAAATGAATAAGTGTTTTTGAACATGCCTAATTGGAATCATTACTAAGTGTTTAGCTGTTAACTCCAAAATTGTGTTTTTGATGATCTATCAAACAGAAACTTGAATCATTTTTTACTATTGCCTGTATATTAATGGCTCCCTTTCTGATTTTTAAATTAATATTTCCTTATCTGTCTGCCTAAACAGCTATTTATTGAAATGCACATTGATTTCTTAGTAAAAACAGGTAGATGTATGAGCTATTTATCCACCTTCTGTGACTTTTCCTGCCTTGTTTAAAAGGTATAGTTCAATAGAACCCAGTAAAAAGAAGGCTAAAAATACTTTAGTTTAACTATGTAAAGTATGCAAAGTAACATACTACACAAAGGTATAGTTAGAACATACATAAGTAATGTGGCTATGCAAATGTAACATAACTATATTTAAGTAAGTCTACTATTCCTCCCTCCCTCCAGCAAGGTGACACCATTTTACATATTACTTTACAAAAGCCATGAGCTTTATATGTCCTCTATTTATGTCTGGGAACCCCAGAAGTTCACATCAGGTAGGTGAAGTAAAAGAACATAGGACATATAGGTGTAGAACTGGACCCCAAAATTCCCACTTATCTACAATATAGTTTTTGCCCTAGGCATAAACACAAGGAAATCCTTCCACAGCTTGGTGTTTAGGCTTTGGTGGAAGAGTGCACATATACATTACCATGGTTTACATTATCCTGGTGTCTTTATGTTTGACCCTATTTGCTTACCTGTGGAGAAGTGTGCTTCTACCATATGGATAAAATAACCTTATGCTTTGGTTACAGAACGCAATCATAAAGACACAGCTTTTCAAAGAGCTCTATTATAATAATACAATAATAACTATCAAAAAATCATTTAAAGAAAATCTTGAATCTGTGAGTTTGGGAAAAAAAATCATGCACTAATATGTAAGGAAAGATGCAATATGAGCTGCATGAAAATTGACTGCTGAAAATGTACTTGGCCAAATGATATTCCGTTATATCTTTTTTAGATGGGATAGCACAATAGTTTATTATTCTTTATATTATTTTATTGAAATTGGAGTTTTAGTCCAATGGTTATGTGAAAATTAATATCAGGAGACACAATTTACTTAGGAAGCTAAAAATTGCAGCAGGTTTTTAGTGACCTTAAATAATGTTATACCTTAATTTGGAAGTTAAAGGTGGTTTTAGCAACTTAATTTTTAGTCACTGGGATCTGAAACATGTCAACTGCAAAAGGTTTTTATTATAGAGAGAACACAGGTCCTTAATTATAGTATAAAGTCAAGAGGTGTTCAGAGTATGTGGTACATCTGTCAGTACTCTGAAAACATATGAACTCCTCCCTAACACTCTCAGTTTAGCCAAAAGAAGTTGCAAGGTGGTGGCTGAAAGGGTGGGGAATGGGGAGATCACATTGGGAGACTGCACCTTCTCTTGCAACTGAGCCTGTTCAGCCAATAGAAAAAAAAATATACTTACTTTAGTGCAGGGTAGGGGAGCTCTGGAATGTGTTCAGCAAACTGCTTGGATAGAGTACAACAAAGACTACTGAGAGGAGCCAGGAGCAGAAACAGAAAAATCATATAGGTGATGAAAAAAAAAAAAAGAAAAAAGAAAGAAACAAGAAAGAAAGAAAAAAAAGGTTGCATGTGGAGACTTAAAGCAGAATTGACTTTTAAGAGTTTTTTAAGAGTTGCAACAGTAAGGAAACTGCAGGTGTTCTTGACTAAAAACAAACCTGAAAAAACATAACTGGCCATACTCATTCTAGTTAGTCTATTCACAAAATTTTGGGGGTTTTTGCTCATGTTAGAAAAAAATTGATATTACAGCTACCCAGACTCATCTAAAACTTAGGCAAGCTCAGGGTTTTATAATATAGAGACAGCAGTAAAATTTACCATGTAACAGAGCCAAGTTCGAGCAGTCTGTCTGGGTGGCTGCAAATAAATAAAATCAAACAAGTGACCTCTTCCCTTTTCTTGTTCCAAAGCAAATGTCAAAACACAAAATCTGTATTCCCACTAAAATCCATTTTGGCATCCAGTGAGCATGACAAATGACATCCTATGACCTATAAACATAAATCACAGACATTCTGGAGATGTAACAGAACCTCAATCTTTCTAATTACTAACATGACAATATGTACAATTAATTTTTAATTTCATTGACACTTTTTACACTCAAAGTGCTCATTGCAATATGGATTAATCTAGTCTCATCCTGCCGTCTTCAGGGAACATAACGTCATCTATTAATTTCATTATGAAATAATTTCTTTCTGATTTAGTTCCAACCAACGTTTTAAAAATACATTGACTGGAATCAAGGAAGCAGCTAATACATTGCTGGGTCATTTGTTTCCATGTTTAATCTCTCTCACTGTTAGACTTTGCAATTTAGAATTAAGTGAGGCAAGAACTAGTATGCTAGCAGAAGGAAAATTCTGAATTTTCATCCTCCATTACATTCAAATGTATCACTCCATCATGTGTCTACAACTTGCATAAGTCAGGCAATAAGATGCAAAGTATGTAGCTGAAGTCCAAAGCACTCAAAAAAAGATTTACCTGTTTGAAAAAGTTCATAGAATTCTTAGTCACAATGTAGTGCCATTATCTAGCTATTAGCAAACTCACTGATGGAGAGCTTTGCAAAGAGGCACCCAGAAGTAATTTCTGTCCACAAGCTGTTGAGCAAACTTATGCAGCTGCTGATGAGATTCAAATATTACTACATTTATACTGACATTATATGATATTGTAGGCAATTATAGGTGGTTAGCATGCAAGTTATTTATATGGCTTGAGAAACCTTATCCTGTTCTTATGTAATGTCAGAAACAACATAGATGATTCACAAAATCCATCTAAATAAATGAAATACACTTCTAATTAAAAGTGTACATGAAACAGAACCTGACTGGCAGTTTCATGGCTCTGAGTGCCCTGCCAGCCCTGTCTGTCCCATCCCTTTTGAACCAGCTGGCCTTGCTGCTGCTTGGCACAGAGCTCCTGGTACACCAGTTGCCACATGGCACTTAGTGTGGGAGAGATGTGGCAGGAGAGAGAACCCACTTCTGGTCTGAAATGGCTGACCTGCCTTTCTTCATTGCACCCCTGTTCTTTCACCAACTAGGAAACTCTGGGTGCTGGAGACTGTAACTATCATGGAGGCCCTGTGTCATTCTGCCACATTTCAGAGTTAATGGGCCTTGGTATGTTTTAGCCCACATTACTTTTCTCCACTCCTTGCCACAGATGAAAAAATAAACAAAACAAAAAAAATGGCATTTTTATTACTGGTACACAGGAAGACTCAGCTGTTGTTTCACCCTCCTAAATATTTCTGTCTTTACCCACAGCTTCTTCCAGAAGTGAAAATCATGCTTGTAAATTTTGAAAAGCTGTCCATCCCTCCCTCTTGGCCCCTTCTCCCTTCCTCCATCACTCCTCAAAAAAACAGGAAAAAAAAAAAAAAAAAAAAAAAAAAAAAAGAAAAAGAAAAGCAGCAAAAACCTCTTCAAAACAGAGAAATAAGATGATTTCACTCCTAGATGAAACTCCCTCCACTGTCCCCAGGGAAACACACACTGCCTTCAGGTCACTCTCACAGCAACACCCACTGCTGGTCACACCACTGCCTTTGCTGGTATGTGGTTTAGTTTTGTTATTCAGCTCTTCGAGGCCTTGTAGATAGAGGGAAATGTTCATGGGAACACCATTAAGCTCTTTTCATGGAAAAAAACACAGTTAGTGTTCTTACTATAACAAAATATATTTTGTTAGTGGTACAGAGAGATGCACAGATCCTGCCCATGTGGAACAAGACTCTCAGAGATTACCCATTACACAAAAATACACTGCCTTCAGACTTTTGTATAGGTACACGGTGAGCAAGACACTATTAAAAATTTCTTAGTATGTGGGCAGACAATGCTGCATTTGAATTAAACCCAAGTGCATTTCTTTAGAATTATCTGTGTCATTATTCCTCTGCCAGCAAGCAGCCCTCCCATTTATTTGCAAGCTGAATTCTGAAAGATACCCTGCCTTTCTTTTCAAATACTTCAGTGGGAGCTAAAATTCTGTGGGAGTTATAATTCACCCATGGGAGAGGAGGGAATCTGCTAGTCAAGGTAAACAGATCTTCTCTAAGTCACATGTATGATATTGCTGAATTTCTTCTTCATGTCGTCCAAACACAGGATTAAAGATGAACAAACAGCTACAGTGGTGCAAGAAATACATTTACCATCACTGGGCTAGACTCTTTTTATGTGTAAATAAGGTTAGTACCGAACAGTCAAAGCAGCTGTACCAATTTGCATCAAATGAATGTCTTATTCTAGCTTAGGAGAAAGGCCATTAGTATATTTTCAGGTTTATTATTTGAAATTAAACAGATATGCTAAGAGGTTATTATCTGTGAACACCCTGGTGACATCTTTCTGTACATGCTGTACTATTAATGCACAGTTCCAACAGGTTTTCTGTAAATTGGGATGAGTGATAATCAAAGGAAGATGTCAGTAAGGGACATCTCACCCTTTCAAAGTACAAAAGGCAGACTATAAAACCAAAATGTTCTTTTCTTTTCTAAAAACGTACAATTCTTGCATGATCACAAGTCTTGCCTTGCTGCTAAATAACAAAAGCAAATCTAACTCTTACAGCTGCATTTCTAAAAGCAGGAGCAGGAAAGCTGAGATGGCTCCTTTTGATCCTGAATATCATAGGATGGAGGGATACAGAACTTCTGCATGTTCAGTTAGTACTGTGTCTTTCCTTGAAATCTTCTGTTTAAATATATCTAGCAATCTGACCTAGACTGCTCACCTTTCTTCACAGAAGTCAGAGCTGAAAATTCCCAAACTGAGAAAGACTGTATTTAATATCTATTACAATGGTATTTCATAGATCTTCCACAGCAATTAAGCACCTAACTACCCTTAAACATCTGTGGCTGAAAAGCTTGAGAAAAATGTAACCAGAAAAAGACCCTGAAGTAATCAGATAATGGCAGGAACAAAACATAGACTGAAAGTATTCACATATTCATGAATATGAATATGAATAAATTACTCCAGCACAGTTTTGTGCACAGCACATAGTGGGGCTCTTCTTCATAGCTGAAAGCTTGTCAAGAAATAAAGTTTCATTAATTTATGTCTTTTAGACATCTTCCTTGCACTAAGTGAATTCAACAGTACAGTTTCTTGAAACACATTACTAAAACATATGAAAGTCAAATGCAACTAGTTATAAACTAGCTACTAAATTGTTAATAGTACTCATCTTCTTATTGAGGACCTCTGCTCTGCCCATATATACAGTTCCTCTTGCAGGAACTGTTAAAAGTCTATCCTTATAATGGGTAACTAAAACATATCAATAATGTGTACCACATCATTCAATATTTAGATAATACCCTTGTATGAATAAAACTCTTGGTCTGTGCAGTTAGGATGCTGCATTTCAGTGCTCCAACATAATCTAAACATCTTTTCATGGTCTTCAGACAGAGAACACAACAGACAGTATTTGATGTTGATCTGCACAACTCATGCCTCTCTTCTCCTGTGGCTTCAGTTCCTGCTGTGCTACTGCTCACTTTCAGTGTTTACCACTAAAACTTACTTGTTTTTTTCATAGCTATGTACTGCTTTTCTATACCTTATTGATGCAATTCTTAGTTGCAGTGAAATTCCACTCTTTGAAGTGGAATGAGAACAGGCTAATGCAAAAAATTCAAGGGCCAGTTGTTACACCTAAGATTTTCCCATTTCTCCATCACTCAAATATTTTTCTTTTAATTTTAAAAACTGGAATAAAATCTTTCTATTCTTACTTCCTCTATTGATCTGCTGATCTGTTCTTTTGTTTCAAAGTTTTCTTCTTACGTTTAAATGATATTTATTCTTTGCCTTTTTTTTATCTGACATTCAGGACCACAGACTTTTCTACAAGGAAATAATTTTTAGTTGTCAGCAGGACAAGATGTGCTCATGTAATTCTTAGTAATATTTTTGGGTGTGTCACAAGTAGAATCAGAACACAGAGAAAAATGCATAGACTAGTATGCCTGCGTTTCAAAAATACTTCTGGCTTGTGCAGAAGGATATTCATGTGTTAGTGAGGTAAAATGATGGTAGTAATTTCCAATTCAACTTTCAGCAAGTTGCATACAAAAGTCTCAATGCACTGTGTTGAGAGCACACTTCAAAGTAAGGCCCCTATATGACTCATATGTCTGTTGCCAAAGAGCAGATGGGCAGTAAACCAAAGCACAAAGCATCTGTGCTCTGGGCAGCTTATTCAGTTCTAAATAAAGTTTCCATTTTGTCATAATAAAAAATTTGAAAATATTAACCTGTATGCTACTGTTACTGTTAGTATCTGTGCCCTGTAGATATCAACAAACAAATCTACTAAAGCTGAAACCCAAGCCAACACCTGCAGTTAACAACATAATGCAGTTGACATTGGGATACTTAAGACAAATGTGATTGAAACATTAAAAATGTCATTTTATGTTTTCTAAGTACTAAGCTAATGAATGTTGCATTGTATATCCTAATATCAATGAAATAAATACACTGATTCTTATCACAACAATAAAAATCAGTAATTCATGACATATGAGGAAGAGTAAATTTTAGAATTTTTTTTTGTTCATAATTATTTAGTAAAAACACATTATTATTGAGGACATGAACACATAGTTTAGTAGAGCGGAGAACAGAGGTAACTATATTTCTCTGATAAATTATATTAGCAGTTATTTTCAAATAAAAATACATGAAGTTCTGAGACATTTGCAATTTGCATATTAGATACAATAAAAGAACAGAACTTGTCCTTCAAGCTAGAAAATAAAACTGGTAAAAGGTTTACTGCTGAACTGTAGTCACCTGCTTTTATCATCAGCTTCATTTTCTGAATAGATGAATAGTAAAAAAATTATTTTTTTTTAATGTGGTTACTTGTCTGCCAGAACCATTCAGAAAACATTTGAGAATAAGCTAATGCAAAAAGTCTGATTCAAGGTAAATTTTCTTCATGTCTTTGAGTGCTGACTGAATCAGACTGAGATCTTATTTGCATTCATAGAGATGATACTACCCTGCTCTAAATTTCCCAGAGAAGATAAAAGTGAACTGTGCACAGTCAAAACTCAGTAAATCAAGAGAGAAGAGCTGTATATGCAGTGGACAAAGTGATGATGCAACACTTAGAGGTTTACTGATATCTAGGAAATTTAGAATGTTTCTAGCCTGAAAAATACCCTATAGTTAATGCTGTTATGGTTGCTTTAACACTGCAGGGGGGCATTGCTGACAGTATTACATGAGATTTTGTTGATCATATCTCATGATCTTAGAATAAAATTTATGTTTCTAGTTTTAGTAATCAAAATTTTATTTATACTGTGATTAAGCATAAAGATTAGAGTGTATACTTTTTCTACTGGATGATATGAAACATTCAAATATTAAATATTGCAGACTTCCACCTCGTCTTTATCCTCAGGTGTAACATTTTAAATGCTGGCATCAAGGAGAAAACAATCAACCAACAAACATACCAGCTTCAGGTATATAATTTTAAATTGCAATGCTATAATAGCAAAGAACAGATGGTCTGTATTTCCATGGCTGCAGCAAGAGAAAGATGAAGGAGAGAATATAATATAGGCTGAAGTAGTAAATTGAGATTTCTGGAATGAATTCAGGGGATAATTCAGAGAAAAACAACATCATTTACTTCTGTATTGGAACTGTTGCCTGGACAGATATTGATGAAATCAAACATCACAAATTTACAGACTTACTAGAAGGAAATTTTACTTAGTCTACCAAAGAAGTGACACAGGACATAAATGTAAAAGTCTGCGTTGAGTTGCAATGAAGATCTCAGTGTCCTAGTTGGTTACGAAATAAAAGATTAAATTGACATCTGCCCCTGTTGGATCTGAACACAGCATTCTGACTTATGTAGAGACAGAAAAGGGTTCAGATTGCTTAGAACCCTTTCTTGTTCACTAGACCCTATATGTGGCTTAAGCTAGATCTCAGAGGTGCTCAGACTAGATGTGATTCTTTTGGTACCACTGACTTAACTTCCCAGGGGGTGTTTGAATGAAATACAATAGTGCTGGACATAAGAGACAGAACAGTCCAGGAAGTGACGAGCTCAGTGGCACCTGAGTGACAGTTGCTCAGTGCCATCAAGGCGGGACATGAGAATGTATAGTTATACCTGTGCGTAGCATCACCTAAAGGAAAGTTTCTGATGACACTTGTTCTGTGTTTGTGCAATGCAATCCAGTATCATATAACAGACTTGTATTTATTTACATGGTGCAGGGCTGCACAGAGAAAGGAGTTAAGGTCCAGAAACAGAGTAGTTAAATCAATTCGGTCCAAGCTCTGAAGAAAACTCTAAAGTTAAACATCCGGTCTATGACAGAAAATCATAACAAATTTATTCACATTTTGTTTCACAACAGGTGCTGAAAGAAAAAGAATATGCTTAGGAACAGTCTTAAGTGGCAAATGCACAGTTACCTAATGGAGTTGATTTTAAGTATAAACAAAAAATACGTATATCTGATTAGTTCTTTTTCTCCCTACCATTCTTGATCTCAGTGTAATTACTTCAAAGGTCATTCTTTAAAGGTAAAGATACATGCATATATTTACAGGATATGGGTCTGCAATAATAAGCTCCTGAAAGAAAGAATTAGATTACCTCTGTTGCCTAGAGTGTGGACACTGCCTGAGCTCAACATAAACCCGTACTGATTAAATACCTTCATATATTTTTAAGTACATAAAATGCAAGAAGTTTAGGATTAAACAGGTAACAGTTCACAGGGCATGTAAAATTATCATAGAATATTATTCTGATAATATTTCTAAGTATCCATCAAATTAATTAAAATTTGTTTCATTAATTAGCTAGCCAGACTTATCAGGAGAAGGCTCACTACACCTAGCAACAAGTATGGCAATAATATTTTCCATTTGGCAGCTTTCTATGCAAGGTATAGTATTTCTAACTCAATTAAAACAAATAGAACCAACCCATAGACTCTGCAGATTGTGAATAGACAAGTCTTTCTAGAAAATTATCTGAAAGAACCTCTGAATGATATAGTATTACAGCTCAAGGCTTGCTTTCAAAACTTCATAAGAATATAGTCTTGTTTTGTGAATTTTTCATTTCTTGTTATGCCTACCAAATTTTTTATTTTTTAAAAGAGAACATTTGGTACACTTAAAATTTCCATACCTCTGCTAAATGCTTCAGACAAAATGTGGATGAAAGAAGGCTATAGGGTGTTCCATAAAGACAGGCAGGGGAGAAGAAGTGGAGGAGTTTTACTCTCTGTTAAGGAAAACCTTGAATGTATGGTAATTGCAAACTATGGTAATTGTGGTAGCCCTAGTGAATGCCTCTGGGTCAAAATCAGAGGGTTTGTCTCCTAGGATGACCTTATAGTAGGCATCTGTTACCAGCTGCCAAACCAAGATGATGTGACCACTGAAGCAATATTCAGGTTGATCACACAAGCTTTGGGTCAACAAAACCTTGTTCATAGGGGAGAGTTTAACTACCCATATGTTTGCTGCAAGAACACCACTGCAGCTCACCTGACATCAGTCAAGTTCCTGGAAAGAGAAGACTGCTTCCGGACACAATTGTTGGGTGTGACAACCAGGAATGGGAGGGCACAGCTGGACTTACTACTCAGTAACCAAGAAAACCTGCTCTGTGGTATCTTGGTTAATGACAGACTTAGCTGCAGTGACCACAATGTTGTGGAGTTTGTGATACTGCTGAGCACAATGAAGGTTGATTCAGGAACACAGATTTTAGATTTTAGAAGGGCAAATTTTATATCATTGAGTGCTCGGTTAGAGGGCATCCCATGGGAAGATTCCATGAAGGGCAAAGGCGCTAGTGAGTGTTGGGAGTTTTTCAAGAGCACATTCCTAGTTAACAAAAAACAGTTTATCCCCTCTAAAGGCAAAGAAAGTAGGCAGAGCAAGCAACCCTCATTGGTTTGTGTCTTCTGGGTCTAACCAGCAGCAAAAGGGAAATGTACCAGAGGTTGAAAAGTGGAACATTACTGGTTGAAAATTACAGGGCCATTACCAGGGTATGCAGAGAAGCAGTTAGAAAAGCAAAAGCTCAGCTTGAAATAAATTTGGTCAGAGGTGCCAAAAACTTCAAGAAAAGAATCTTCAGATATATTAACAGCAAGCAGAAACAGAGGAATAATATTGGCCTGCTTTGAAGTAGGAGAGTTGAACTAATCACCAACAGTGCTGAAAAGGCAGGGTTTTCAACACCTTCTTCACCTGTCTTTGCCAGTGTGATTAGGTCCCAGGACACAGAAAAGAAAGTTCAAATTGAAGCAGACACCGACACACTGTCAGTGAAGGAGGAGTTGGTGTATCAGCTGTTACAGGAGCTTGACCCCTACAAATCGATGGGTCCAGATGCCATCCACCCCAGGGTGTTGAGAGAGCTTCCTGATGTCATTGTGAAGCCACTCTCCATAATCTTTAAGAACTTGTGGAGATTGGGAGATGTTGCTGAGGACTGGAGGAAGGCTAATGTCATCACCATCTTTTAGAGGGGTTCCATGGAGGACCCAGGTAGTTATAGACCTATTGGACCTGTTGGTCCCTGGGAAAGTCATGGAGTGAATTCTCCCAGGGTCAATTAAAACATGTGATCAGGAAAAACCAACATGGATTTATCAGGGGCAAATCAGGCCTAACAAACCTGATTGTTTTCTATGACAAAGTAACCCACTTGGTTGTTGCAGGGTGAGCAATGGACATTGTTCATGTCCATTGGACATGAAAAACCTGGAGTTTTCCGAGGGTTTTATACAGTACCCCAGAGCTTTCTCCTGGAGAAAATGAACTGGCATGGCCTGGAAAAGTGCTTTGTGTGGTGGGTGGGGAACTGGCTGACAGACTGTACCCAGAGTGTAATACTTAGTTCATGCTCTATCTGGCAATGGGTCACAAGAGGAGTCCCCCAGGGATCGATATTGGGCTGGTTTCTGCTTAGCATCTATATAAGCAACCTGGATGTTGGCATCAAGAGCATCCTGATGAAGTTTGCTGATGGTGAGTGGAGAGGTTGACACCCCAGAAAGGAGAGGCACTCTCCAGGATGACTTAGACTGGATAAGTGGGCAACAGGAACTTTATGAAGTTCAACGTAGAGAAGAGCGAAGTCTTGCACCTGGAAACACATAACCCAGGAGTGCAGTTCAGACTGGGATCCACTTGGCTAGAGAGCAGCCTTGTGGAAAGGGACATGGGGATCTTGGTGGACAAGAGGCTCAAACTGAGTGAACAGTGAGCTGCAGCAGCAAAGAAAGCCATCAGGATGCTAGGATGCATCAATAAGGGCATCACCAGCAGAGAAAAAGAAGTCATCATCCTGCTCTGCTCAGTGCTCGTCAGACTGCACCTGGAGTATTGGTCTTGGAGTATTGGAGTTTTGGTCTCTGCTATGCAAAATAGATGCAGACAGGCTGGAGAAGGTCCAGAGAAGAGCCATGAGGGTGATCAGAGGACAAGAGCACAGAACCTGCCATATGAGGAAAGGCTGATTTGTTGAGAGCTAATTATGGTATTCCAGTACTTAAAGGGCAGCTATGAAGGAGATGAAGACTCCCTATTTACAAGGAGTCACTTGGACAAGACAGGGGACAATGGGCACAAGCTGATCCTGGGGAGATTCTGTTTGAACACAAGAGGAAAGTTCTTCACTATGGAGACAGTCAGACATTGGAACTGTCTCCTGTGGAAGTCGGTGGATTCCCTCACTTAGGAAAATTTTAAGTCACAAGCTTGACAAGGTACCGATAGATTTCATATAAACAATAATATTAGAAGGTTGGACTGACCTGACTGTGGCCAGACTCCACTGAAGAGCAAATAAATCAAGGACAGTCTTTGGCCTTTGCCAGCTTTTGTGCACTTATGACAGCTGATTGAGAATATTTTTCATTCAAGAACACAGTGTTGGCAGAGTCAATAAGTAATTTCATTCTTTTCTCAAATGCTTTCTTAACACTGTGACCTTGATCCTACAACCCTTCCCTCACTCAAAACTCCTATTATCTTTATTCAAAGAGAGCAGTGACTACAAGATGGGGCAGTATAGTGAAATCTGTTCACAGTTCTGCCATTTTTAATCATCCTTGAAGAACATCCAGCTATTTGAACTTGGCATGTGAAAAATCAGTATCTGACAAATGTCAAGGACCTCGCCGTGGTCTACTTTTTTCTCCAAGTAGAAAAAGTCATGCAATATGTCATACACTATTTTAGTACTCTGCCTTGCGAAATCCTCAGCCTCTTTGAGAGGCACTTGGAGTATACATTTTGTACATATATTTTATACATTGCAAGACAAACAGAAACCTATACAATTAGTGGAATGTTAACATTTCCTGTGATTATTTCTATTAAATATTCAAAGCATAATTATTTATTCATAGTTTTTAATTCAGAGCACCAAGTGACAAGGTAAGTTTGCCAAGGTTTCTAAGTGCTTGCAAATCAATTTTGTATTTTTTTTTTCAGATTACCAAGAAAGGACAGTAAAAAATGGATTGACTAACAAAAACAACTCTTGAAACTTCCCCAAGAATTTAGCTGAGGTTACAAGAAAACCCTCCACACAGGCAATTCAGCTGAGGAAAAAATGGGGAAAAAATCTTGCTAACCATTAAAAAAAAGGTTTTTTTAAAAAAAAACCTGAAGGAAACAGAACAAATATTGCCAAAAACTGCTGCCAAAATTTATATTTTAATTCCTTTTTATGAAATGGGATTATACAACGAGATTCAAAATCCCAAATAAGTTTTTCCAATATAGTGTAAGTGTTCATGGTCCTTATTTAGAGTTATATCTATATATCTATATATATATATACACTAGGCAGAGGGTCAAGGATACTTGTGTGAAAATGTACTAAGGCAGTTGCATATGTATTCAACATCTACTGGGCAAATGTGAGGATGGAGAGAGAAGAATAATTTGAGGAATTTTGGGAAGCTGGGAAAAGAAAGCATTCCACAAATATTATCTTTTTTTTTTTCTGCGTGGTTGATGGCAGAATTGTTCTACATGGCAAGAATCATTATTCCTTCCTGTAGTCAAGTTTCACATCGTCCAGAACACAATCAAGACTGAGAGCTTACAGACTGAAAAAGTAATAAGAAATTTCTTAAAGGGTCAGAAATCACAATTTATAAAGAAAGAGAAAATTTGTAGGATGGATTCCACACAAGACCAGACAAAAAAAAAAAAAAAAAAAAAAAAAAAAAAAAAAAAAGCACAAAAAATGGCAAAAAAAAGCCCCCCAAAAAGCAAAACCCTTTCTGAAATGAAAGTTTAATCAAAATACTACAGTGAAACCATGCACCCTGAGGATGTGATTTCTAATGGAATGGAACCTGCTATGTCCACTAAAATGTATTTGAAACTCAAACTTGCGTTTTTCTTCCAACAAATTTATGCAGAATATTTTCATCAGGACATGGTTTCTGTACTGCTGTCTTTCTTTTCTGACCCCAGTAATGTCCCTTTTATATGCAGCAAAAATTATCCTGCTCAAGTAGGAATCATAAGAACTTGTATAGCCAAGTGTTTCAAACCAGCTTAACTGCTTTTCCTCTCACACCATATGCTACCCAACATCTCTTGCACACTACTTGGGTGTTGACTCTTTGTTCCATTTTCAGCAATGCGGAACCTTTACTGCCAATTTAACTATTTTCTTTCTAAGTACCCTTGCTTTTGGTGAGATCTTCTCCCCGCATCTGGGCAAGCTCTTTGTAAACTCGTAAATAAAAGGAAAACCAATTTGGCATCCACAGTGAAAACCTTTCTTAACTCAGTTTTGCTACAAAAGTACTCCACAGAGGTACACAGCTGGTGTCTCATGATTGCTCATTCTTAGAGCATTTTTAAATGTCTGTGTTGCTTTACATTTTCTGTTCTCTTTTTAAACCATGTCTGGTTTCAAGCAAGGAAAAAAACTTGTCTTTTTATGTCTGAGCATAGCTGCAAACAGCTTGTGATGGGGACTTCTACAGCAATAACAAATACTAAGTAATATCTTTGAATTCAAACATCAATATATAAGCAGAGTTTATTGATTTCATGCCTGTAAGGTAAATATTTTTGGTTCCATGGAAAGTACATATTGGGAGATTCTAAAATAACAAAAATTTGAAAAAAAATGTTTCTTACTTGTGTGTACTTGCTTTTGCTATTCTGGCCACAGGCTAATTCAGAAGAAACCCTTTATAGTGATAGTGATGCATCAAATGATGGGCAAAGTGCTCTCAAATGAAAGATGCTATATAAATTCAAAAGCATTATGAAGGACTAATGCTGTACTGCATTTTGAAAGCCAAGTGCTGTTGCCTCTCATCAGCTGGTGTATGTCATTCACATTATTGCAGCTTTTTTGCTTTTATTTTGTTCCAATAGCTTCTGGTCTGCTATCGGAAAATCTGTCTTATAGTTTCTGAGAGCTGATTGTGTGTAGAAACACTGTAAATGAGGTCTTGCATTTCGTTTCTTTACTTTTAACCTAGAAAATTCCTGCTGTTATACAACCGCTTTCCAAAGGTCTTGAATGATGGAGAATTCTCCGTCTCCACAGACACGGAGTTATTTTCTATTCCATTCTATTTCCTCTCCTATTTCCTATCATGCAAACTGAACTATGCTTGCTGCAACATAAAGCTATTATTTGTGTTCCTGGTGTAGTCTGTTAAGTAGCCACAAATACTAAACAGACCACTTCTATGATATGGCTACATTTCTTTTTTCTAACTTGTTGCTATTAAGAGTACCCACAAGTGTTTAGCAAAGGAGTTAAATACTCTGGAGTCCTGTCTTCTAAATTAAGGACCATTTTAAATATTCCCAATCCCCTGTTTAAACAACAACATGATTTTCAAATGGAGACATCTTTGTGATCATTGTTTGACAAAGCTGAAGACTGCCTTTTTACTGCTCATTGGTAGAAATGGTAACATTTTTCAATTTACAGAGTTGCCACACTCTGAAGGAATACCATATTGTTCTCAAATTACCTTATATAACAATTATAATTCCTCACTGAAGAATATATCTGGACAGTTCATGTTTCACTAAGGCATTAAGAACATACACTGTGAAAAAAATATCCAAACCTTATGGCAGCTTATGGCAGGCTCCTGATAAGCTCAGGCAGACCTGACATCCAGCAGCTCTGTGCATGAGGTGATTGACCACTGACTTCTTCCTCCCAGCCATCCCACAGGACCTTATTGCCTGGTACTGCTCAGATGTGAGCTCAGCTCCCCCTTATTTGCCCAGGCAGCAGGGCAGGAGCAGACACCTCTGGCTCTTACTCTGCATGGAGCAGCATCCCAGAGGTGTCAGTCCGGGATGCAGGGGAGATTTCCATGGCTGTTTCCTCCCCTCACATTCACGGGGTTATCAGGACCTTGTCCTTAGCTCCATTCAAATCTAGAACTGGTTGCCCTTCAGTAGAAGCAAGGAGAAGACTTTAGAAAAGGGTAGCATGGGAGACAGGGAGGGAGGAGTTCACACATCATTTGTTCTTAAGTTTATGGACCTTTGAAGATCTTGGCAAGATTTACAAGCTTCAGATGGTACTTAAGGGACAAATATTTTTTTGCTTTTCCATTCTTACTCAGAAGAATGATTTCATATTTTTAGTATGATACCTTTTGTTGCAGAAAACGCTGAAGGGTTAGCAGTAAAGAATATTCTTCCTTTCCAGTTTTTTTAACTATCAATAAATATTTTATGCCCCATATAAATTACACAGTAGCACTTTCCAAGTCACTGTGAAATTAATGGGCATTTAAGTTATTCAGTTGCTCCCTCCCCCTCTGGTTAATATAAGCCTTTTTTTTTTACGGTCGATAAACACCCTGAATTTAAGGATTCAGATTGGGAAGGTTACATTGTCTTTACTCAGTAAGGCTAAAAAAAAAAATAATTAATATTCCCAAACTGAGATGCTACTTCTATCATAGAGATTAAATCTCAACGAGGTCCTGATCCAGATGACAACACTGAAAAGTTATCTTATTTTTCTTGTTGCAGATGGGCAGTTTGTGATGAGGCTGAGAAACTGAGAAAGAGAAAAAAAATAATTCTGGCAGAAGTACTTTAATTTCTTAAAGATGTCATCTTAAGAGATCACAAAACCCATTGGAGTATGTGGCTTATGTTTAATATTTTAATTCATAGAGGTAGCTGTGTAACACATATTTATGTTTGTGCCATCATAAAAATGTTCTAGTTATATAGTAGTTACACACTGATGTAACTAAACTATAAGCATTCTCAAATGGAACATTAACGGAGAGAAATCAAGTGTTTAATAGGCAAGAAATCAGTGTGTCAGGGCCCAGTGCTCTCTGACTAGGTTCTTTTAGAAGTGTAATGTTTAATATCAAATTTACGTGTCTGAAGATAGTTGATGTTGCACGGGATTACTGATTTAGCAGAGTGATACAAAATATACTGAAAAATTAATACAAATGTAAGTTACACTTACAAAAAATAGAAATTGCAGTACAAAGTTCAATCCCAGTGTGATCCCCATACTGGTCCCTATAATACACTCGTGATGCTGGGTGTCCCCAGTCACTTGGAAGGATAATATTGTTTGAAGCCTGCTGATGCCCGTTGCTCACTTAGAGATACTTCTATTACTTTTTTAGTTTTCATAAGGCTGTGACACTTAATGCACTCTTTGCCTCTGTCTGCATTAGTCAGACCAGCCACTCACAGGGCATCAAGTTCCCTGAGCTGGAAGGTGAGGGAAGAGAGCAGCACAAGCTCCACAGGATCCAGGATGAAGCAGTTAATGACCCGCTACACTACCTGGATATGCACAAGTCTATGGCCGGATGGGGTTCAGCCAAGATTATTGAGGGAACTGGCAGAGGATCTCACTAAGCCTCTCTTCATCATCTACCAGCAGGCTTGGACAGGGGAGGTCCCAGATGGCTGGAGGTTTGCCTATGTGACACTCATCTACAAGAAGGGCTGGAAGAAGGGTCCAGGGAACAACAGGTTTGTCAGCCCGACCCCAGTGCCTGGGAAAATTATGGAGAGGTTCATCTTGAGTGGCAAGTGCAGGACAGCCAGGGGACCAGGGGCAGCCAGCATAGGTCAAGGCCTGCTGGACCAACCTGGTCCCATCCTATGACCAGGTGACCCACCTAGTGGATGAGGGAAAGGCTGTAGATGTTGTCTACCTGGACTTTAGGAAAGTCTCCTGCTACGTTCTTCTAGAGAAGCTGGCAGTTCATGGCATAGACATATGTACTCTTTGTTGGGTTAAAAATTGGCTGCATGGCTGGTCCCAGAGGAATTTAGTCAACTGAGTTAAATCCAGATGGCAGCCAGTCACCAGTGATGTTCTCCAGGGCTCAGTTTTGGGGTTGGTCCTGTTCAATGTTTTCATTAATGATCTAGATAAGGGGACTGAACGTAAATAAGTTTTCAGATGATGCCAAGTTGGGTGGGAGTGTTCATCTGCTCAAGGGTAGGAAGGTTCTGCAAAGGGACAGGCTGGACCACTGGGCCAAGGTCAATAAAATGGGGTATTACAAGGCCAGATGCTGAGTCCCACACTTTGGTCATAAACCCATGCAACATTACAGTCTTGGGGAGGAGTGGCTGGAAAGCTGCCAGAAAGAAAAGGACCTGCTGGTCAGCAGCTGTCTGAATATGAGCCAGCAGTGTGCCCAGATGACCAAGGAGGAAAACATCATGCTGGCTTGTATAAGGAATAGTGTGGCCAGCAGGAGAAGGGAAGTGATTGTGTCCTATCACTTAGCATTGCAGAGGCCACACCTCAAGTGCTGTGTTGTGTTCTGGGCCCCCACGACAAGAAGGACATTGAGCTGCTGGAGTGAGTTCAGAGATGGAAAACCAAGCTACTGAAGGGTCTAGAGAATAAGTTCTATGAGGAGAGGGAACTGGGAATGTTTTGTTTGGAGACATAGAGGATGAGAGGAGACCTTATTGCTTGCTACAACTACATGAAAGGAGGTTGTAGGAGGTAGGTAGTGGCCTCTTCTCTTCAAGTGAACAATGATAGGACAAGAGGAAATGGCCTGGAATTGCACCAGGGGAGATTTAGACTGGATATGAGGAAGCATTTCTTTACCAAGAGAGTAGTTAGGTCTTGGAATGGACTGCCCTGGGAGGTGCTGGAATCACCATCCTTAGAAGTATTTAAAATCCATGCAGATGAGGCACTTCAGGACATGCTATAGTTAGTGATACAGATATTGATATATAATTTTTATTGGGGGAGAGATGTTGACAGTTTAACACAATGATCTTAGAGGTCTTTCCCAACTGTGACAATTCCGTGTGATTCTGTGCGTGAAATAGCTTGCTGCATTATTACATCATCTAAAAATGACAGACATACATAAACATAGGTACATAAAACACATGTAGGTTCTTGATTAGTAGTTCATTAGGAGTGAAAAACATTCAGACAAGTTCAGGCTGGTGAATGTAATTTTTAAACAACCAGGTAGTTCCCAAACTGGCCTATGCTTAAGTATCTTACTTAGCTGTAACTTCTGTTCTTTACCCTTCTGCTTGATAAATATTGAGTATATGGATGAACAAGTTCTGTCTAGATATAATTAAAACATATGTAATGTATATTACAAAAATTAACTTGATATCTTTTATCCTCCAGTTCAGCTGTTTCTTTTGCTGCAAGCGTCTACCATGACTCCCAGCCCCCAGTTCATGTCACTGTGTCAGATCTGAGACAAAGAAAGTGAGAAGCAAATCTAAATACATGGATGCCAAGGGAGTGATTTACCTAGTAACAGTATCTATGTGAAAGTTTTTCATAAATGTTTCCCTCTTCATCGGTAGTACCTTAATGGGTTGGATTTTAGAGAACTGAAGAAACAGCTGCGAAGATTCTAGCCAAGCAAAGCACCAAATGACATGCAATGCACATATGTCTGGGAAATATAATGCCAACAATGCACCAGGGAATATATGCACATCCTTTACATTAATAATGTAAGGATTTTTGCTCATAATCTATAGTTAGAAAAATACCACTTTATCCTCTGCTAGATTAGATATAACAAATATGTGATCAGAGAAAACATGTTAAGATAAATGTTTCTGAGTTGTAAAAGCCATATTTTTTTAAAAGCAAACCACCACATAAAGAATTATCTGAAATCTTACAATGACAGCCCAGAGAAGAAGGACAGGAAAAAAGCTAAGATGGCACTGTGATATTTAACTATCTACAGCTGTATCAGTAATGGACACTGCTGACAGATGACCCAGGGGATCAAAACCTGATGTACACAGTGAACATCTTTGTCTTAGGCAAATACATGTGATAAATCCTCCTGAAAGTAAACTGTGTTAACATCATTTCAGCTTAGTAATAGGCGAGCATAGGTTAAAATGATGTAAATCCAGAATAATTCAGTGGACGACTTAATCAAAGTAACTGTACATAAGGACCAACACTATTTGAATTCAATGTATCATCTTAAGTAGAATCTCGAGGTGATGTCATAGCTCTCAAAAAACATACATTTTTGTTCCACCCAACTTCTTCGCGTCTTCCCACAGGCATTCTCAGAAAAATCTATTTGATTTTTTTTTTAATAGAGAACTAATTACCTTTTTAAATAAAGGAAGTTCAAATTAGGTCAGACTGAACATAAATAAACAAGGATTTATAGCTAACCCTGTCCCTGATGTCTTTACTTTCATGTGTGGTTTTTTGGCAACTTTTCATCCTTTTCCAAACAGTGGTGATCTTAGCATATTTCAGGTTGGTCATTCTGTCATCTCTGAGTGTTATCAGGCTGCTTCCTGATCTTCTGAGGAGGATTCTCCCTCTCTCCCTGCTGCACACTCCAGGCCCTAAAACTTTTGCTCCCAATGAACAAATTCAATTACTTCCCTGGCACTGCCCTTGTCCTTCAAATCACTCTGTCTTCTAGGATCTCACAGCTGAGAATAAAGAGCACAAAATATAAAATTAATCATGTGAGTAATCATATTTCCTTTGCACCTTCTTCTAAAATACCATTTCTTCTCTTATTGTTTATTGTCTTTTCCTTTTCTGTAGCTCTGAGGTCGTCTTCAATCTGGCTTATCAAAACTGTTCCTGTGACTCTGCCTTTCCCACACTGTATTTCTTCAGTGTTGAGTCTTGCACACAGTTTCACCCCCCCATCTTCCCTAATAATTATTCTGGCTACTCATCTTTGCCCTTCCCAGTTCTTCACATCTGAAAAGATATCACAACCATTTTCTTCTTTCAGACTGTCTGATCTGGAGTGATCCCTTCTTTCATCTCCCCACATCAACAGTCACTTCCTCTTTCTTTTCAGACCCTTCCACTTCTTCTGAGAACTATCAGGTACAGTCCAGGTACAATAGTGTCTACACAGCAGAGAAACCCCATGCTCCTAGCAGCCACCAAATTGGATGTGGGTACTCAGAGGGCACTCCCATGGAAGGAGGCAGCTATACAGGTGACAGGCTGTTGGGAATGCCACAGCCATTCACTGGTAACAGGGGCTAATTCTGAACCTGGCTGTGTCTGGTGTGAGCAGGCTGCTGACCTGCTCTTCCTCGTGGCACTGTTGCAAGAGGAAGTGATGGAGCTCAGGGAGGAGGTGAGCAGATTAAGGAGTGTCATAGAGAGGGGGAGGAAATTAGAGGAATGTTAACACAACCTGTTCTCCACAAAAATGGCACAGGAGGTAGACCTTATCAGTGGAGCAGAGGATTCCATATCCTCTCAGCAAGCCTCCCAGCCTTCCCACACTAACTTACATGAGCAGGGATGATGGGAGCAGGTGTCTGCCCGATGTAAAAAACAAAGCAGGCATGTTCCCTTCAGAAACATACCACTTCCAGTGCCCTTGCAGAACAGGCATGGGGCCCTGCAGGAGGAACCAGCAGTCAAGGAAGAAAAATTGCTCTCAAAAGCCAGAAGTGCCACCAAGGTCAAATCATTCCTAGGCAAACTACCAAAATTAACCCTGAAAAGAAAAATAGCCAGGTCATTATTGTGGGAAACTCCATCCTGAGGGGTGCAGAGACTGTAATATGCAGTCTGGACCTGCTTCATAGGGAAGTCTGCTGCTTCCCCAAGGCCTGGAAAAAGGATGTTACAGGTAAATTTCCCACCTTGGAGAGGCCTTCAGATTATTACCCGCTCTTGGTCTTTCAGGCAGGTAGTGATTAGGTGACAACAAGAAGCCCAAAATTGATAAAGAGCGGTTTCTGGGACTTGGTGCAACTGCTTAAGGGATCAGGAGCACAAGTTGTGTTCTCCTGCATCCCTACAATGGTGGCAAAAAAAAGGAAATCTACAGGAAGAACCAACAAGTTAATTCATGGTTCAGAGTCTGATGTCATCACCAGGGCTTTAGGTTTTCGATCATGGGTTACTTTTTCCCTAGTGGGAAAAAATGGTCATGGGGCATGAGTTAGAAGGGCTCATAGATAAAGCTTTAAACTAAATTTGAAAGGGGAAGGGAATAAAACTAGGCCTGGTAGGAATAAGTCCATGGTTAGCATACCAGGATTTGTAGGATGGTGTGCTAGTGAAGAATCTTACTCTGCCATTTCAGCTGTGATTGTTGACATAGAAACAATGAGGAATGAAGAGGCAAGGCTTATAAGTGGTTTAGAAAGCATAGGAACACCTGGGGGAGGACAAGTAGGAATTATGGCCCATGCCTACAAAAAGGTGTTGGGATCATTAGCCCATCTGAAGTGTATCTATACCAATGCACACAACCTGGGCAATAAACATGGGAGCTGGAACCCGTGATTCTTAAGGAAAACCACAACATGATTGCTGTCACAGAAACATGGTGGCATGCCTCACATGACTGGAGTGCCATGATTTATGGCTATAAACTCTACAGGAGGAATAGACAAGGAAGGAGCAGTGATAGCGTGGCCCTATATGTTAAGAATTATTGCAACTGTCTACAAACTGAATGTAGTGATGACAGCATTGAGTGTCTTTGGATCCGCATTAGGGGAAAGGACAATAAGGTTGATATCTCTGTGGGAATCTGTTCTTGATCTCCCAGACAGGGCAGTGAGGTGGACGAAATATTATGTAAACCCCTAGAGGAAATCTTGTGGTCATACGCCCTTGTTCTTGTGGGGAATTTCAGCTCCCCTGCTATATGCTCGAATTACAACACAGCAAAGACACAAGAGTCCTGGAGGTTCCTAGAATGTGTTGAGGATAACTACTTGAGTCAGTTGGTGAGTGAACCAGTCAGGGAAGGTGCTCTGCTGAACCTGCTCTTTGTGAATGCTAATGGCATTTTCCATGCTAGCAATTCAGTATAGAATTCAGAATGATTCACCTGTCAGGAAATACTGTTCATTTGAGAAAATATACACTTGTAATGCCTCCTTTCCTCATAGCAAGGAAGGCAGAATAAGAGCCAGCCACTGTTCTTAGGAGCTTGAGTCTTCTACTGTTTAGATAAGATTCTTGTCAGAATAGAGAACTACCTGCTCTCGTTGAGAAAAAAATGCAATTCCAAACTCCTATCACTGCAGAAAATAATAGTCACTGCTGGCATGTGAGAGTCAGTTTTCATAAAGTACCAGATCTTGAAAGGCATGGTACATGACGTATGCAAAGGCTAATGGGAAAACCATTTATACAGTACTATTCCTAGGGTACAGTTTACTTACTATGAATAAGAGTATTCTGTCTCCTCCGTGGACCTCCTTATACTGGTACAAATGTTAGCTTAAAAATAAATTGCAAAAGTTGTTAATTAAAAAAAACAACAACTGACGTATGGCACTGCAATTCTTCAGATATTTTTTTGTTCATGAACAGTGTATGCTAGCTATGCATTTCATTTTGCTTCAATTTTTTTTGCCTGATATTGGAATCAACTGTAGGCTCTTATATTCCCTTTCATGTACCCATCACTCATTTTATAATAAAAAATTGCAGTACACATAAAAAATGCAGCCTGTTTTAGAAAAACTTTATGACAGATTTAAAATGTATTAAATTTACACTATTTGTAAAACTATTGAAGTTATGTATTTAATTTCCAGTAAAATTACTTCTTTCTGAAATACAATGAGCATACTATACATCCCATCAAAACCGTAAAGGGTATGTTTATAAAAGTGTCTGGACAAACAACAGAAAATAAACTCATAAAAGGGACACTTTTAAAACTGGTGTACCATTTATGATGCAAGCTTTTTGCACAGCCAAATGGCTCTTTTGATGATTAGTTACCAATTTTATACATGCATTTGTATGATTTAGTGGGGTTTAGTGTTCACTGGTAGCTTTTAGTGGATATACCTACCTTCCAAAAAAATATTTTGTTTTAGTGATAAAAATGAGGTCTATATGAATTTTCTATTAGATCTATTATTCTAGCTTGTCTTTAAAAATATAATACAGATATGCTCTCTGGTAAAGGTCTACTTCATATTCCCAGTTAAGAAATCACAAAACCCATTGGAGGACGTTAAGATCTGTTTGCTACTGCACAGAAAAAAACCCAAACTCATTGTTAAGGTTTAATTGCTGCAACAGGAGTCAGCTATGACTTGAGCATTAGGAAGTGATGCAGTTTGAGAAGTTACCCCCTTCTGTGAGATGAATTGTGGTAAGGGTGTTTTTGCTTAAAACAGGTTACTGTATTGTAATGTAAAATGAGTAACAACATAGTTCCTTTGTGTAAGTGTCAGTCCTTTTTATTATCATGACACAGCTGGTTTGTTAAGCCTTTGTCTACAACTTATAAGAATGCAGTTTATTGCTTCATGTACAGATAGAGCTAAATGGCAACATTTGACCTTATTTTTCCATGGACTGGTAAACCTAGTTACAAGAATTTGTCTCTAATAATGATACATGCATTCCTCTGTGGGACTCACAATTCTCCAGCAGTCCTATTTATATTATAGCTTTCATATAGTCAGTCTCATTACAGACATTCTTTTAAAATCCAAGTACTTTGGATGGTACTTACAGGTATTATTCTCAAAATTCATCTAATAAAAACAATAATCTGTGGATATAACTTCATGACACTCTGACAGTTACTTAATAGGAACAATTTTTTTCCCAACATGATGTGCCATTTAAATGATTTTACTGAATTAAATTGTGAATAACAGGGGAGTGGGAAGAGTACCTCTTTTTTTTTGTACCTCCATTTTCAAGTTTCTGAATGAGAAATAATAATGTCCAAAACTGCATGAAATGCAGTATGCTACACAGTATGTAAAACTGACAGATACATTTTTCTGTGTTCCCTAATGGATTATGAAGTAGTTGACTTCTTGCCAGAATCTTTTCTCATTACTTGCTCGGTTCAAAAAAATCCCTTCATCATCCACCCAGTGGCTCTGCATGAATTGTCAATAAAGAAATTATCAACTCAGCTGAATATGAGACATGGAAGTCAGAGTTCTCCAAAGCCAGCAAAATACTAACTACTTAAGTAACTAAAAAGTCCTACTCTTTTCACCAAAATTGAAGGGAAAAAAATCCCATTTTCCTTGATAATATAGGACTGGCATTAGCAAAGGTGTTTCTCTCTGTCCTTCATCTGTTTTGGCCCATCTGATCAATTTTTCATGTTTCCATCCCTGCCTGTGTAAAAGGACATTTTGATAGATAATTTGGCTAATATGTCATATGTTTGGCTAATATGTTTAATTCTTGTAGAGTCTTTCTCTCAATTTCATTGTCTAAGCAATTTACCAAAAAAAATTCCTCACAGTGACAATGTTTTTGGTGCTTTGCAGTGCAGCAAGATAGTTTGGACAATCACTTATTTAAAAAAAAAAAAAAAAAAAAAGTTTAACTTATTGAAGTTTATAAGAAGTACCTCTTGCACACTCTAGTTATGAAACTACTATCAATTTTAAAAAGAAGAGCAAGTTTGAGTCAAAAGTATTCATTATGTATGTCTCCTAGGATCTAAGGGTTGGTTTAAGCGTCTGTCTTCCAGAGCATTTGAAACAGAACACACTAAGGTCAGTATTAGGGTTCCATCATCCAGTCAACAACCTGGACAATGGAAAGGTAGAGTTGCTATGGAGCCACAATTTTTTATTTCTGGATATGTAATAAAACGTAATTTCACAAGCAGAAGAAAGGAGATAATTTTTGTAATGACTGTCTTGAGCACTTGTTCTCTCCTCATTCCAGATTTTGAACCCACCTGGTGGGTTTTTTTTAGAATAAACCTCTGGTTGTTATTATTCGCTTCTCCATAATAGGTTTTCTTTTATCATTACAAATGATTACCATGTGCTTGTTCTCAGAGGAGGGTGAGCAGTCCATGGCATGTGCTGTGACTTTTCTGTAGATAGAGAGCAGCAGGAACCAGCTACTGCAGAAGAGAAGGCAAGCCAGGAGCTGAATGACAGCATCACAGCAGCATCCTCTAAGACAGAGGGGCATAGTCCCATGGTACTAAAGAATGAAGAGGTCCAGTGATAGAGTTCAGCTGATACTTCAGCTCACCAGGATAACACAGTGCCACAAGGCAGGTCAAAGATCAAGCTGGAAAGTCAAGTCCACAGGTGAGGAGCAGCAAGACATACAGGCAGCCACAGGCAAAGCTGTAAGATAGCTCTTGAAAAGACGAAGATAAGCATCCTGGCTTTGCACAAAAGCATTTCTTGTGCAAAGAGGAGCAGGATGCCAAAAATTTTCTCACATCCTTTTCTCTCCTATCTCTTCTCCCAGCAGTCCAGCCTCAGGTCCCACTGCTACACACCAGATCAGAGCTGGCCTTGAGCACAGGCAGCCAAACCACAGCAGGGAAGTGGGGGAAAACTCAGGTTTCTGAAATAATTAGCAATGTTAATTCTTGCAACCGTGTACTATACCTGGTGTGAACAGTTACTGCTGGCTTTCATAAATTGAATAAATTGAGAATAGCTCCACAGCATTTAGCTGAAGACCTCAAAGCAATTTAGAACAATTAATGAATTAAGCCTCTTACCATCCCTTTGATGTGTAGAATTAGTTTTATCTTCAGGATGCAGATGCAGAAGTTGGACACTGCATAAGAAATCCTAAACAAAACAGCAGTTTGACCTCGATGAATGAGGCCAAAATTTCATCCAGAGAAGTCAAATTAGTTTCCTAAGATCACAAAAGGGACTTCAAGTCCCTCAGTTTTGTATGAAAGGAGTTCTCATGACAGTTAATAGGCTTGCACTAGCTTTTTTATTATTATTATTTTTAAAGAGCTCCGTTCTCATTTGTAGTGAAAACAATAATGAAAACTAAAATATATTTACCTGAGGCTTACAATTTAATTCTAAATCTATACTTGTCTCTAAAATGCATCCTTTATAACATGATGTTTCTAACCTTCTTCCACCTTGATTCAACTGCAGCCTCAAAATATAGCATGTACTGGGTGCATAAAAACAATGATTTCACAGTTTCTGCAGTCTTGACCAGAATGATGATTTATGCTTTCCTATCCTTTCTCACATTCCAATTTTTGCTGTTAAAAAGAGAATAAAACAATATAGTAATATAATTTTATAACATGCAGCTATTTATAAAACCTTTGCATTTTATTAAATACATATTTGTTCAATTTCATTTATTTGTCCCAATATTTCTTTTTTTTTCTCTTTCTGTTTTGAATTACGGATTTGTTCCAGTTAAAGACAAGTGAAAGCAGGTTTGAAATCTCTAGAAAGTAGATTATTAACTGCTTCTCCCTTAAGTAAAAACTGGTAAAATACAGAATTTAAGTTTTCATAAAAAATGCATTTTGGATTTAAATTGCTGTTTCTGTCATGCTTTGTATTCACATATACATAAAAGCATGTGTATATAAATCCATACATATGGATAATACTGATTTTTGCATTGGAATGAGATTTTTCTTGACTTTTCAGAGAGGGTGATCAGGCATTGGAATGGGCTGTCCAGGGCTGTCCAGGGGCTGTCTGGGTTCTTTTTCCCCAGAGTCTCATATTAAATGAGACTGAATGTGGCACTCAGTGCCATGGGCTGGTAACCACGGTGGTAGTGGATCAAGGGTTGGACCTGATGATCTTAAAGGTCCTTTCCCACCCGTCTGGTTCTGTGATTCTGTGAATCTGTCAGTTAAAAAAAGTCTAAGTATGTAACTAAATGTAGATTAGAATCTGCATTTATCCCCATTGAAACTCCAATTTCAAATATCTAAATAATCTTTTTCTTAACCTAATCCTCATTCTACCTTTAGCTGTAGTTTAGTTAAGACCCCAAACATATTTTTTCCAAAAGCATAAGAGTTTTTAATAATTTTCCCTGTATTACTTTCTCAACAGTTTACTCTTCTATTCCCAAAATTTCTCTAGAATTTGCTACTCATATACTTCCATTTCTTTCATAGAGTCATAGAATGGGACACCTTCCACTAGACCAGGTTGCCCAAAGCCCCATCCAGCCTGACTTTGAACGTTTCCACAGAGGGGACATTCACAGATTCTCTGGGAAACCTCTTCCAGGATTTTAGCACCCTCACTCTAAAGAAATTCTTCCTCATAGTAATCTTAAATTAGTCTCCATCTTAAAATCATTGTTCCTTGTTCTTTCGCTACAAACCTTGGTAAAAAGTTGCTCTCCATCTTCTTTATAAGCTCCTTTTATATTTTGGAAGGCTGCAATATCCTTCTTTCTTCCAGGCTGAACAATCACAACTTTCTCAGCCTGTCTCCATAGGAGAGGTGCTTCAGCTCTCTGATTATTTCTGTGGCCTTCCCCTGAACCTGCTCTAACAGGTCCATGACTTTCTTGTTCTTGAGGTCTCAGAGCTGGACACAGTAGTCCAGGTGGAGTCTCCTGAGAGCAGAGTAGAGTGGCAGAATCACCTCCTTGATGTCCATGCTTCTTTAGATGCAGCCCAGGATCTGATTGGTTTTCTCGACCACAAGGGTATATTGTCAGCTCATGTCAAAACTTTAATTTACTTTAATTTAATCCCTAAGTCAGTCTCCAAAGGGATGTACTTAATCCATTTGTCCCTCAGACTGATGTTGGGGATTGCCCTGACTCTAGACCTTGCACTTGGCCTTGTTGATCTTCATGAGGTTCACTTCTCAAGCTTGTGCAGGTCCCTCTGGATGGCATCAGTTCCTGCAAGTGCATGAGCTGCACCACTCAGCTTGGTGTCACCTGCAAATTTGCTGAGTCCCACTATTTCTGTAACTGATGAAGATATTAAATAGTTTTGGTACCACTATGGACCCTGGGGTGACACAACTTTCACCGTGAATGATGAACTTTCAAATAAACAGTTAAAAAGATGTTCCATTAGATTCCCAGATTTTCTAGGTGGTCTGGGTTTGATGCACTGTTACCATAAACTGATGTAACATCACATGACATTGAAGACTATGAACAGTTATCCTAATTCTTGAGTTAACCAGAGACACTGATTTACTTTAAATGCACCCTACTTTCATGAGCATCCATACCCACAGTGGAAGAGAAACTGACCCTGCTTTAAATTTATTTAGGATACAAGACTGGTTTTAAACTAATTTGGTTTTTTTAATCCATATATATATAATTTTGTGTTGTCTGAGACATAAAACACTTTCCTGTTTCCATAGGGTCTGTTTTACTGTATGTTTACTATATGATTTTCACTGGAAGCAAATAAGGCAAAACATTATTTGGAAATGAAATACCTTAAGATCAGAAAAATGAAAAATGTAGAGATAAGCATATCTGGTAAAGGACTCTGCAGAAGTCACTGAAAAACAACTGATAAAACTGAATTTGCTGGCACATAGATCAAACAGGCTAAAAAACCTTGATAAGAAGATAATAAAACTAATAGTAGACCATCTTTTTTTCTGACTATATACTGTAATATTTCCAATTTAAAATTTAACGTTGACTATGAAATTTAGTGTACTATGTTCACAGTGATATTTTTGGATCATGTGAACGTAATTCAGCTGCTCCCCATGGTGCACACCTCCAACCTCCTCACCAAAATAAAATGGAAAGGACCAGATCCCATTATCATTAGTGAACTGGAGAAGGTTTCAAAGGGAAAAAAAGATAAAAAAGGCCAACTGTCTATACTGTAAATTAAAGTCACCTCACAACCAGGTCAGGACAGAGTAACACTTTAATCAAATTCTGTACAGTTCATGTTTGTAGTACTGATGAATACTAATTATAATGAAATACTATTTGTTCCCTGGTGTTAAAACTTTCTGTTGTAATGTCTATAGTCATTTGAGCCAATTGAGCTTATAATTCACTTTGTTGGCTAAGACTACAAAGTTACAAGTGAAAGCAATAGAAGAGATGTGGAAAAGAGGGTAAGCATAGGTGGGGTGCAAATAAAATGGTAACAAGTCCTTTAAGTCTTTTCTCTAATTCTAGCAGAGCCTGTCAGTTGAGCAGCAGATTATAATTCAAAAGCACTTTTAAATTTCCATTGAACACTAAAAATGACACACTGCTGAGCATGACTACCTCTTGAAAACCATTAATGTTAATTAATAATAACATTAATATTCACATGTTTTCAGTCACGTAGTCACTGCAAACTTGCTTGGATCACTGCAAAATCTGTATCTTGTCTATTTCTTTGACTGTTGGACACTAGTGTGCACTCTGGTTATTTGAACAGAAGAGATTATTTTAATAGTATTTTAGTCATTACTATGATGCTCCAGCAGTAAAAAAGGTAAAAAAATACAATGGTGTTGTTAAGCATAAAAGAATAAAATCTTTCCTGAATCTTGTTAGAGTTGGTTTCCTGCGTATAATCTTATAATTTGTCTTTCACTTTCAAGAGGAATTTATTTCTCAATTTCATGTACTTTCTCAAGAAGCCTCTTTTAGCTTTTTTCTGCTTTAGAGATTGTTATCTGAATCATAAAAGATAGTAAAATGAAACAATTTTAGAAGATTACAGTGACTGGGGAAAAAAAAAAAAAAACCTGTTTCCTGCATAATGACAGGTTAATGGCAAGATATAGGATGAACTACCAGAAAGTGGAAGGTTATTGGCTAATCTTCCACTGACTTATTAAAGGCTTAGAAAAATTTTCTCACATCATTCCACCATCTTATCTAGATCAAGAATTTCCTGCTTGGCCCATTACTGCCAGATTACCTGCCTAAAATGAAATTTATATATTGTGGTCTATCTTTTTAAGCATAATCATATTGGATCTTTGTGATGTCAGTAACCATTTGCAGTGCATTGTTTGCGAAGTTTCTCAGTCAAATAGAGCTGAAATAAAGTAGAAACCTTATGCTTTAAAACTGACATAGGTACTTTCCACCATTTACATTAGAAACATTTCTAGTAAATTTGAAATCTGTTATTCCTTTTAGACAATTTGATCCAGCATATAACACAAGGAATAGTCAGATTACAGTCAACCCTTATTTAAATGTTCTTACAGTTCCATCAGTGAACAGTATGCAAGATCAGCATTGACAATAAACAACAGGAAAAAAATTATAATTGTATGAATTTTTGTGGCCTGTGAAGTGCCTAAAAAATTTAGAAAATATGATTTACACCTTTTTCTTCCTTGTTTTGACCTTTTTAATAAATAATAGCATATGTGAACTCTTGGAATATTACATTTTATCTGGAAAATGTCCTTGTTAAAGATGAGTTGCATATCTTGGTGAAGAAACCAATTATTTGTAAAAAAATAACTGTCCTCTTGATTCAGAAATTTACCACTCAATATTTTTTTGTTTTATTTTAGAAATTTCATTTATTTTAGATATTTCATTCAAGCATGCGGAATTGAAATTACTTCAGATGAGAAAGCTAAAAAATTTTGTTTTGGTGTTTGTGATTTAGTTTCCCCCTTTTCCTTTTTTATTTTTTTTTTTTCCCCTGTATTTCCCATTTTAAAGAAGGAAGTTGGGGAAGAATTCTGCAAAACAAGGGAAAAGTCAAAACTAGAAAAGAACACCTCCTTTGTGCTCACTTACATTCCCTACTAACATTCACGTTTAAAGTGAAATAGGAAAAGAAAGGAAGATGCAAAAAAAGCCAACAGAAACCAAGAGAAAAAAAAAAAAATCAAAAGGCAAGAAGAAAGAGCAAGAGGAGGCAACCTTAATCACTGAACTGTGAATTACCTGACCACTGCTGATTATTTCTTTTGAAGTTCCATCCCCTCTAAATATTTTAAAACAGTTTAAAAAAAAATAAAGAGAAGGAAAATGAAAGTAGGTGTTAGCTGTAAGGCAATAATAAAAGATCAAGGAAGAATTACTTGATTCTAAAAGTGAAAAAGTTTTATGACAATAAATGGAACAACCATGCCCTCCTCTGAGCTTCACTAAAACATTTCTTGAGAAGATCTTCTTTCAGTTCCTTCCTCTCTGACCTTTTGCTGCATTTCTAGAATATGAAAGTACATTTTTAAGGAAAACAAAACCAAGGGAAAAACATGCTGACAAATCAAAGTAAATTTTAAATAAAATATACGTATTAAAAACCTAAAAGTTTTCAGAGAAAAATTTCAACTGTTTTCTGAGCTTTTTTCTGCATTTTCTAATTAATTTTGACTTTCAGTACAGGAGACATTGCAGAAAAGAAAGAACCAACAGTAAGAATTCTGTGGCAGTGGGAAATATAAAAGCAACAAAAACACATAAGAAATAAAATTTAAAAAAAAAATAAAAAAGAAACAAAAAGAATCTCCCAAGTGTAAAGAAGTAGGCACATGTTCTGCAAAAGAGGAAGTCTAAGCCTGGAGTTTTGAAACATGGGAAAGCCTAAAGGTGGAAAGAAAAAGACTAACAAAACCAACATAAAATCTCGATCCACAGCTACAGAGCTTTTCTTATATTTTCCACATACAATGCTACTCAAATGGAAAATATCTCCCTGTAATAGTGTTTGATCTAAAGTGCATAGGTATTGTCTTCAGACAGTATCCGTGGCTTTCATTACCCTTAAGAGCACGGGCAAGTTTTCCCGTGCTGTTCATGAAAGCACTCTTTGGAATGTATGTTTGCTATCAGAAAAAAGTCACCCTCAGGAGCATTGATTTATGACACCAGTCTCACAGTTCTTATATTCAGGTATAAAGTCCAGACTGACAATTTTCCTTTGAAGACAGGTTCTAATCTGGATACCTTCAGGTACTCTAAATTTAGAGATGCTATATACTTCTGTGAAATGTAACGGATTTATACCTGTGTGGCTGAATAAAAAGTTAATATTATGGTTTCCCTTGCCTAATAATGTTTATAGAAAAAAAAAAAGTTTCAAGTAATCATGTTAATAACTGACTTTGTGTATTATTTCTCCTCCCTTTTTATTGTCTCTGGAGGAGCAAGATAGGATTTCATGATATCTTGTCGGTGTAAATTCAAGGAAACACTTATGTTGTCATCTAGTTCAGGGAGGTCCACACTTGACATAACAGCAGTGGCTTGCATTCTCTAGAGATTTTCTGTATGCATAAACAGGAGAAAGCTTGTTTCTATCTACCTTGCTTTTTCCATATGGTCACAATCTTAACCTTTGTCCCTGTGATGTCATCAGAGCAAGAAAGAGCTGCAAGAGCAGTTACTCCTCAGAGAAAAATGACAAAAGCAGCTGGCTTTTGGAGCATTTTATTACATTTTGGACTCAAGTGTAAGATGAGTCTTTTTATACTATTTTTGCTCTTTAACCTGAACAAACATGGAAACACATAAATAAGTAATACTGAGTGACAACTATTCACAAAGGAAATGGAGAACAAGCTGACGTTATATTCTCTCTTTGGGTCATCACCCTGAAATTCTCTTGTGATCTGTAAAACAATATTTATGTTGTTAACTTGTGTGGTATGAACCATGACATGATTTTACTTTTTAATGACAAATTTTTCAGAACTGAAAGAAAGGCAAGTTTCAGAGTCACAGAAGAGTTACTCGAGTATGAATTCTGAAGGCTCAAAACCAAGAAAACATTTTGAATACAGCATTATTACATTGAAAATTCTTTACTAACTTCAAGATGATAACTTGATGTATGTGGCAGCCAGCATGATTTATGGATGCATGGTTCTAGCACTTCTGTATTATGTCTTGCATGCTGTTGCCTGTGAAACCAGGCAGATCCTTAAGTGAAGGCAGGCTTGGCACAAAGCTAGGTCTCTGCTCTCTTCTTATTTTTTAGTGTATATATTTTATGTATTTCTTCTTTCCTGCCTCCATAAAGAAATTTGCATGAAAGTTAAGTATGCAGTTCTGAATCTCTATTTTATACTGGCACTTAGTATTGATAAGATCTGTTACAGGTATCCTCAAATTTCTCCACTAATTTGGAACAGTTTTTATATGATTCATACAACTGTATTTTACTCTCCTGTTTAAATAACACACTGTGTGGGCAGCTGACTGAAAAGTTATATAAAAGAAGGCAAGAACTAAATTCTGCCTGAAATTTGTTCTAGCCCTAAGTGGCCAGCTGGGCACAGCAGACTTGGTCACTGATGAATTCAAGAGTTCCTTTTTCACAAGTTTTCCATTGTGCTGAGGCTGGGAATTGGCTGTTATCTTCTCTCGGCAGATTCACAGATTTTAAGATACTTTAGAACAACTACCTTTCTTTCCTACCTAATTCTCTTCTCTGCCTCTTCTGTGTTATTTCATTCTCCTGTCTTCCAGATCAGGCAATGTTACAACAGCATGGACCTCGTTTGAAATAAATGAATGTATTTCATCTGTAGCCCCAGCACAGAGCTAAATATATAGCTGCTGACTCATCATGAACTGGCCTGAGAAGGTAGACCTGTGATGAAGTATTTAAAAATCTTATCTTTTTGCTGCAGACTTCCAAATCTTAACAGAAAAAACACTCCTCCCTTCCATCCAAAATCAAAGTGAATGTGCTTAAGACATTGACTTAGTCTTTCTAAATGTTCTGGGAGTTCAATGAAACAATAAAGATGCATTTCTCTTGTCCTGTCAGACACACAGTTGTCTTTTACAAGAGGATAAAGGGCAAGGCAATGAAAAAGCTTCAGACTGATGAATGAAACCTGAAGAACTGTGCTGTCTGTCTTCCAGGATGAGATAATATGCTTCTAGAATAAAAGTGATGATATCAGAGAAATGTATCTCTGTCAGATGAATAAAAAATAAGTCAGTTTTCTCTATACTTAATCTTCTGGATGACAGTCTATCGGCATGAGGTTCAGAGGCAAGTATATATAATTTAAAAGCTGCAGTCTGGACGGTGTTGATTTTCTGAACATTCTTTTATGATGTTTCTATTGAAGCAAATGGGTTTTAGAATTTGCAACAAGAAGATAAAATGATGAAAAAAATGTTGTCTTGAAGTGATATAACCTCATAATTAACTCAGTGCCCTTAATGAAAAGTACCATAGAACTTTTTGAACAAGGAGTAAAATGTAAGAAAATTCTTTCATAGACAGCATCATTCTGTAGATACTTCTGAGTTTGTGGCTCACTATACACTGTATTATGTAGTATAAAATTCCATACAGTTTTCTTTTTTTTCAAGATGGATGAAGTCTGAATCTGTTTCTGGTTTAGCTCCCATCCTGCACTAAGTTCAGCACCGGGAGACAGAACTGAAGTTCTTCATGTGTAAAAGATAAGGAATCCAGGAATGCTTTCCATCTCCAGTATCCAGACAAGTGTAGCTCCCAAAGTTTGTAATTTTTGTCAGACATTAGCACTGAAGCTGTGATTTGGTTTAGTAACTGCTAAAGCACAGTCTGCTATTTAATTAGTTGTCCAGAACCTTCTGACCTGGACGGAGATACTAAACATGAACAGTCATTAATTTGAGGCTAGGAACCCATGTGTTTGTTACAGCAGTATTTCTTATTTGCAGTGTTACCAGAGTGCTGGTATGAATAACAGTTCCAAGGGTATATCTAAATTCATTATATATACTGTAAGCAATAATTTCATATGTAAGGTCAGAGTCTGCACTTGTTGCTCCAGCAAAAATATTCTGCTTTCTTGGGTCTGGGGCAAAAGATTTCCAAAATCACTAATCCTGTATAATAACAATAATTACTATTTCAATGAAAATACACTGCTGATGAGTTATGACTACCAGCCAATAGTGCTACCATGTTAGTATGGGTTGTGCTTCACTTGAGTTATATAGTACAGGCCCATAAAGTTTCTACAATCCAATGCAGGGCTGAGATTGTTTCCCTACGGGAGAGTTAAACCTTCATGTACTCTAGAGAATATTTTGCCTTTCTTTATACAATTTTAAAATTCCCTTCTTTAAAATGAAAGGTTCTTTAGTTGAGTGTGATTGATTTTTCCAAGGGGTTGTGTTGTGAACTGGCAGGGGTCGAAGAAAAAAAATGCAACCTTCTCCCACCCCCTGTTAGTGATGGAAAAGCCTATTGAATTTGAAGTCTTGAAACACGGGATGGCAAGGAAATTTGATGTAACCAAAAAAGGCAAAATAATGTAGAAAAGAACTTTTCTTTCTGCTCAAAAGAAGACTTGCTGAGACCAAGAGGTTTACCTGTCCAACTGCTTTTTATTTCTCAAGTGGGCATATACAACAGACGGAACAGAAGAGTTTGTCAGTAATACAGTAAGAACAGAGGGTCTTTCTGCATGACAGATTAATGCATGATTCTTTTTTCCTTAATATTTTTTACCATTATCAGACTTCTCTCATCAAGTTTAGTCCCTTGATGTAGTTTTGTTCCCTTTCCCACAGTGAAATGTTGGGATGCTCCTTTCCTTACATTGGAAAGCTGATATTTTTACTAAATCAATTGGTTGACATTGCTGCTTGCCTTCCTTATGGTTCTGATAACTGCATTTTCACTTTTGCCATTAGTATAAAAAAACCTTCTTCATTTGAGCCATTGCAGCTTCTCAGGGAGGTATTAGAATTTCCGGTAGTTCTTGGTCCATGTCATGATCAGGACTGTTTTTCTGGAGGCGATCTTGAACTTATACCTCCCTAACAGATGCAGACTGGTTAAATATTTGGAACCATTATTTCATCCCATATAAAGAGCAACTCATTTGCACACATCTTATTTTAAATTGACTTCTTGATCCAATTCTAAGAATATACAAATGTCCCCCCCAAAATAACATGTTTTTATTATGCTGTGGGCATTTATTTGATGGGACTTAACAGTGTCAATCTAAGTCTTAAAACATTTTGTGAAAGCTGTGACGACTACTACTGGAAGAAGTTAACTTCTTTTAGATCTGTTAGGCAGCTGTCTAGTTTCATATGAACTCGTTCATAGGGTTCATGGGCCCTTTGAAATCTGAAGCTTCAAAAGGTAGCTTTGAAGCTTCTTTGTCTGCATTTTTCCAACACACTGCAAGATGTTACTAGTCTGTCCACCCCAAGTGGAACAATTGAGATGATTTTATTTCCAGTAATGTTACGATTTCCTTCTCCTTTTGCATCTCTCTTTCCTTCCCAACTTCTGAATCCATGTAGTTAATGAAAACTTTTCATAGCAGAAACTAAGACATTTTGTTTGTTATATACAACATCTAGTGATTTTCTAATTCTTCATTCTTTCCACTGCAGAAGGTAGACCAGGTGTCTCAATGTAACTCAGCACCAGGAATGCGCACTATCAAAAAAGTAGGTTTGTGCTACATGCATCAAGTTTTGTTAGCTCCTCCATCGAGATTGTGTTGATTCACTTACAGTCAAATGTAAGGATACATTTTTCTTGGGAAATGTTTCCAAAGAAACCACATTATTTGCACTTCTAGACACTGAAGATAGCCTTATGTGCAATACTGGTGACAGCGTGTTGATTTACACAACACAGCTCCGATATGAGCCTTGTAGGATCATGGTAGAATAAAGAACGTAGGCATATGATTTGGGCTCCATGCTCATTTTCCCACAACTGAAAATTACCCCTGACAACAGCAGTTTCTTGTAAAAGAATCTCTTGTAAAAGATGACACACAAGGACTTCCTACTTCCTTCAGGACTCTTAGCAGCCTTCAGTGGCTTATTAGTGGCTTCAACAATTAAGAACAAATCCATCAGTTAAGCTGCGCATGTTGACGTTTGACTTGATTAGGCCCTAATAAAGGAGGTCAAAACTATGGTGACAGATGCATAGAGTAACAAGATAATGCCATTGAAATGATCAGGAAAATTATCCTAAGTTTACTTCTGGCATACTGGCAAACGTAGATTTTCGACACCAAAGAGATGATTCAAAGCTCTTCTATTTGTTTCACTTAATTTCCCTCTCAAAGAAGTCCTTATATAAAACTATGATCAGTAAGTAGCAGAAACTTTCCAGTTCAATTTCCAGCATTCTATTGTGAGACTTTAATTTCCGTTAGGTTTCAGATGCACCACTTATTGATGCTAATATTCATTACACTCAAGAATAAAAGCAATAACCTTACTTTTGTCTGTTCTTTTCTGTTTCTCCATCAACTTCCGTGAGATCATGCGTCAGGATCATTCCCACCAAAACATAAAACCTTTTATTTTCTCTTCTTCTTCTACCCAGAAGCTTGTTTAAATCAGACAGCTGAGACATATGACCCTGGCCTAAGACCCAGCATATGTGCCTAGTTTTCTTGTAAATGCAAACAAACTATTCCTTTGTATCATGACCAATACATATATTTTCTGATTTCTGCCAAATCATATAATCAGTTTTTACTTTCACTATGCTGACTGATGCTCAAGTGCTAATATTAATTTATTGTTGGCTAAATGCTGATAATTGTCTTAACATAACAGTGATTTTAGAGAGTATGAAAAACTTGTTTAGGCCTTATTAGCATTCAGTCTGAAGATGTACTGGTTTACAAAACCCTGTGTCCTCTGTTCCCCTACTGTAACTTTATTTACAAATTTAAAATTCAGCTTCCTTGGTGTCATGAGCTCATGGATGGCCAGCCTTAATAGCTCTGTTGCTTCTTACTTCCACATAACTTTTGAGCTCTCTTCAGACTACAGTAGTGCTTTCTAACCTTTTGTCTTTCTTTAGTCCTTTATGTGGGCTTTACAATGGATTCTAATTTTCTTCTGAGTTTCTTGTCTCCCTTAGCAGAGCTTTTCAGCTGTGCATTATGGTTATGCTTGGCAGCTTATATCTCATTTACTATTTGTATTGCTTCCATCAATAACTAAGGGATGTTTACCCTTCAGACCAAGATTAATGCAAGTAATTAGCTATATTTACATTGTAAAAGATAAGTATTAGAAAACTCAATCAGAACCATGTGATTGTAAATATTCTAACACCAAACTCATAAACCAGTGGAGTTTCACTGTGTATGTATTTTATGTTCCTTACTGTAGGGCAAAGGCTGTTCTCTCCTTGAAGTGACTCAGGTGAATTCCTTTAAACTGTGATCATTTCAAGTTTCCCATCCATAGGGTTCTGAGCATTTCCAAAGAGAATTGCTTCTAAAGGTAATAGAGGTTCCGCAGGCTGAACAATAGCTCAAATCTGTTTTGACATGAGTGAAAGGATTATGGTCTCAGCAAGCTTTTCCTTCTCATTCACCAGCTTGACCCTCTCCAGCTGCAAGCTTCTCTGTGACCTTTGATGACAAGGCTCACTGGCCTGAGACAGGCAGCGCCTGCTCTGGATTAACATTTGCCAATGACACTCATAATCATAATGTGGAGGAAGGCATAAAATTCACATTTGTTTTCAGCCCCCTCTTTTTTAATTTCACCAGCATTAGTTCCTACAACGAGTTCTCAAAGGAAGGAAGGTACATTTACCCCCAGTACATATATTGCATTATTTATTTTACCATCCAAACAGCTTTCAAAAGGCTGGCCTTACTTTAATATAATAAAGAATTTGATAGAAAAGGTCACAGGCTACAGCTGCAGTAGGTAAAAGAACTTTAATACTTGGTAGGAAGTCCCAAAAACAATCACAGAGTTTTCATGGCTGGAAAAGATCTTGAAGATCACCCCATCCAACCACCAATGCCAAAACACTTCAAAAGTTCCTGGTGCTGTCTTATATAGTGTTGGCAATGTCTGTGAATTTTAATTTCCCATCCTTAACAAGTTTCTACTGACATAAAACAAGACAATATATGCATCTAAGTTATTCCATCTACACAGAGGCATGTGTGCTAGCATATTTCACCTTACTATAGTCAAGCCTTCTGAGCAGTGACAAAAGCCTCACTGACTATCAGACATGATTTCTGTGAATCACAGCTTCTTCTTTTGCCCAGCTCTTCACTATGTCAGTCATGTTAGTTAGTGAGAAGCTACACACAATAATGACAAGTAAGCTAGCAAGCCTCAAACTCAATAACCATCACTGCTGATCTAGTCTTAGGGGCATCTAATGAGATGCAGCTCAGATAGGAGCCTTCCAGACTCTCTGGTTCTGCTGAAAGGAATAACCACAGAATCCACCCTAAAGCTGCCCTGAGCATTTGTTTTGCAGAGGGACAATAGAAGGGCCAACTGGAGTTTGCTCACCTCTGCTCCTGGATTGAAGAGCCTCAGTTTTCCTGTAAGCCCCTGTGACATTCAAAGTAAATTGATTAGCTGTGTCATTTCTCTGACACACTCTGAGGAGTGTGTCCTCTGTGCCACGTGTCTGAGAAAGGTTGTCTCAGTCCACAGTGTTTTTTATCATCTGAGCGATGTGCAGCAACACGTCTCATGGGAGAGCAGTAACAAGCAGCAGTCTTTTTGAATAGAAGCCTGTCTGCTGAAAAATGAGCTCTTGAGTAAGAGACATTTTCCTTCACTGAGCCTTTCTGGGCATCCATTACCCTCCTTGTGTCTAAGTTCATTCGCAGGTGTTAGAGTTGCCTGGAAATTTTCAAATGAAAAATGTAGTTTCACTTCAAGCTTTCATTTCAAAAAGGGATAAAATGTAAAACTTTGGTTTCTTTTTGTGAAGTGGAAAAAACACTGCTCATTAGCTCTGATTGTTAGACTGCCTCTCCAAATATCCCTAGAGGAGGTGCAAGTGAGTGATGCATGTGTTACATGTTTTCTCATTTTTCCCCACAAAGGGAATAGAAATTCATTTCCCTCCAGAATTTTTGATCCCTGGACTTGAATGGAATTTTACTGAAATGGAATGTTTACTGAACTCAGTTGCTGATAATATACAAACAAATTATTCTGGGTAAATAACCAGTCTCACTGCAGTATTATTTATAATATGAAAGGAATTTTATTATATTGCACTTATTTACAAACAAAAATTAGTTTAAAGTTTTATCTTTCAATGTAATTTCCCACAGGATCTTAATGGTCAGAATTTAGTCTCCGTAGACAATAAATTTAAGAGAATGTTTGAGAAAACATGTCTTGAGCTACTGCACAGTATGGTTGCAGGAAACAGACGTATGAAAAAGAAGGCATAGGCTACATTAACACTGGTAAGTTAAGCATATTTGGGAACATTCTCACTCACTGATACAACCAGCATGGAACAACCTCTTCTGTATCATTTGAACTTTATGTTGCCCAAAACAAATCCACATTGATCAGACTGAACATTATCTGACACAGACCTTTCTATAGAATATACTTCATAAGATTTATGACTGTTCAGAAGTGTAACCAATGATAACATGCCTGTTATAACTGTTGTCATACCTTCTTCTTTTTAAGAAACATCTTACGTCCACTCTCCTCAGGTCTGCAATCCCTCATGAGTTATCAGCAGTCCAATACACAGCCCACAGCTGATACCAGTGGACACTCCATATACTGAAAGTCTTGTTGCTCCCCGTTTTGCTGCTCATGTTCAGGCTAGATGGATTTTTGTATTTTCTGTAGCCCTGATAGGAACCATACATTTCTCAGTGTATGGCTCAGACATCTACTGCTCTTTGGTGTCTTCTTATCACACTGGATGGACACATGAGGTTGTTATGCTTACTGTGACACTGCTGGGGAGACAGTGGAAGAATGAGGATTCTAAAGTGGCAAATTGCAGCAAACAAGAATGATACTTAGAATGTGGAAAAAAAATTGGATGTGCCGCCAACTCAAGGGAAGGGCTGCCACTCAGGTGGGCCTCCAAATGATGAAAGAAAGAACTGACAAGAATAATTTGAAATCAAAGATAGACAAATGCAGAGTCCTAGACTAGATCCCTGCATCGGTACAGTAAGTATAGTGACGGGTTGAGTGGTGTTCAGATCCAACAAAAAAGCCTCTGTTGTCCTAGTGGGCAGCAGGAACAGTATGAGTCAGCAGTGTAACTCTGGCAGAAAATGCCAACAGCATCTTGTGTTTACTTACTCCCCTTCAATGAACTCTTACAAGACTGTATACTAAGCACTACACCTTTGGTACAAGAAAAAACGTTGGTAAACTTGTGTGAGTCCCCTGGAGGGCCCTCAGTTGGTTGCAGTCTGGAGAATGTGCCCTGTGAAGAAAGGTGAGGGAACTGGGCTTTCACAGTCTGGAGAAGAGAGGGGACTTGACAGTAGCCTTCCAGCTTCTACAAGGAAGTTGTTGAGAAGACAGAGGCAAGAGCTTTACCAGAGGGCATATGGCTGGAAGACAAAAGGCAAGGGTCTTAAATTATTACAGGACTGGTTCCAAGCAGATGCAAGGACAAAAATAGCTCATTATAACTATTAGCTGGAACTGGTTGACCCAAGTGATTGTATAATCTTCAAGTCTGGAGGTTTTCAAGATCCAACAGATAAAAAAACAAGCAATCTCTCTGAGCTGCATGTTGAACCTGTTTTGAGCATGAGATTGGCTCAAAAGATCTCTTTTGGGGTGCTGTTTTCACAGTCTACTCTTGGCAAATGTCCTGAATAAAAGTATCTCTTAGGGTAAGAACATAAGGTTATTTAATGTGTATGCCAGGATGAATAGGCAACACTAGAGAACATTTGCCCACAGCTCATTGTTCTAAATAGAATGTCAACAATCAGACCATTAACTGGTCTTTAAAAAGGGAAAGACAGACATCAGGTGGCAAAAGAATGAACAAGAAATGTTCATTTTGAAATGCAGCAGGAGTCAGTCTGAGAAGTATAGAAGTATAGAAGAAGCACGACAAGTTGTAATACATGAGTAGAGACTGTGGAGTAGCAACAAAAAACCCTGTTTTGACACTGCTAGAATTCCTCCAGTTGGTATCACACTTCTGCCTGGGCCTGATTTCTGGACAGGGGGCAACAGCTTAGGCTGCCATTGAGCAGAGCCCCAGATGAGCTCCTGGGGTGCAATCTCCTGCTGGAAGCAGCATGTAGCTACACAGTCAGAGCACCTGCAGCTCCTGAAGGATGTAAATGCAAGCAGGGGAGCCTGCATGCTCAGACAGGGAAGAAGACTTCTTGAGGCAGATACATAGTGTTAGGGGAAAGTTCTGTGTGTAGCACTATGTGTGTGTTTGTCATTAGAACTCCTTGGGATTAGTCATAGAGACAGATTTTAAAAATCATATGGATTTATTAACCTTTTATAAATGTTTTCTACTTTATCTGCTATATTAGCAATATTTATCCTGCATGTATAATTAGTTCATTGAATGCTGGTTTATTATATATCACTAGCAAACTAATTAACAATTTCAAACCTAGTCTAGGTTTAATCACTGCATAATGAATAGTTTGCCTCTGTGACACCTTCCAACAGGCATAATTCTGTGATTTTATCCTGTGATAGACTCTTAATTATAAAACTTAGAAATTCTTCAGGAAGACAACAGTTAGCACAGGCCATATTCATGCCCACAGACATTTCTACATGTTCTGTAATTCACCAGTAGAGAGGTAGCTAGCTTCCTCCTCCATGGACCAATTACCAAGCCCCAATATTAACATCCAAGTTTTAAGGAGACCAGATTTTCCAGAGCTGAATCTTGGATACACTTAAGAGAACACTACTTGGTGCATTGCCTTTTTTTTTTTTTTTTTTGGAACACAACTCATCTACAAGATTCAAACGTGAGGAACAATCAGACCTCTTAAACCATTCTGAATATTTATCTCAGATAAATAAAATATACATAATATACAGATTTATTCTCAGACCCTAAAATTGTGTAATATTTTAACTCTTTTGGGATGATTGAAGAGACAGAGGGGAACAAAGACAGATTTGCAGCCTCACAGCATTCTTACCTGTCCTAACCATGATTGCTGAAGGATCTTGCTGTTGTGTTTCTCCTTCCTGTTTTTTAAAACAGATTCTAGCTCTTAGTATACCATCAAATTGAGATTAGGTACGAGCATCTGCAGATCTTTTTTTTTTTTTTTTTTTTGTAGGAACAGATACTGTGAGTGAGTAGCTGGAGATGCTCAGTCTTGCATAAGGACTGCTCTGCTTTCTTTTCTTTACATGGGAAAAAGTGTGGTGGTAATAAAGCCCGAATTTGCAAAGCTCAGACTCTGGGCTGTTCAAACATCATTACACTTCTCATCTTTATATACACTGCAAGAAGCTGTATTTTAGACCTGTCAAGAGGGCTAAGAATCATAGCCAGCACAGGAAAAGGTTTAAATTTCTGGCAGTATTGGATGTCGCTGGAGCCAAATGATTAATGGAGAAATGAGAAGATTAAGTAATGGAGTCTTTGGAAAAAAGAGATGAAAGTTTGGGTCAGGGCAAAGGTACAAAAGTAAAATGAAAGAAGCATTTAGGAAAGAAATTGGCTTGTACATTAGAAAGAGAACTCATCTTTACACAGACAGGGTCTCCCCAAGCCTTTTAGTCAGTTTTTCTAGTTTTCTTGTGAATATTTCCTTTTTCTTCTAATTGACCCTCTGCTTTCTTATAACAGCATGCAAGTAAATGGTCAGAGTTAAAGCTAATCCTCAGAGAAGAGATTTTAAAATGAGTGATCCAATGAAAAAGAAAAGATTGGCTGAGGCAGAAATATGACTATAATTTTAGTCTCTCTGCTACACTTTATGAACTAGCAAAACAGAAAAGCTGATCATCTGACCAGATCTAATACTAGAGAAAACATATACATTAAAAGAAAAAATCTCTCCTGCATCAGAGACTACAGGAATCAAAAGTAAATACAGAAAGTCGAACTACAGGTCTGCACAGAATTAACTCCCACATCTCCCACTAAAACTGCTAGACAGTCTCTGGATAGTATCCTTGGAAAGTAAAGAACTGGTAAAGAAAGTAAAGAAAGAAAAGGACTGATAAGCCAAAGCAAAATGGAAAGTAGTAAGGAGAAAACTCTAGACAATTTTTTACTGCTAACTTCAGGATGCTAAACAATGCCTTGGATGATCATTGCAATCAGGATGAAAGAAAAGAAATGCAAGAGAAGCAGGAAAATCTGGTGCTGTGTCATAGTTCACAAGCATAGAAGTCCAAATACTTGTAACCTTTTGCATCTGAAAAAGAGGATGGAGCTCTAGAATAAACTATGTGAAAAATTCGAACTGCTGCTGAAATATGGTTTGAGCTAACCTTGATTTTTATTGCCAAAATTGTTTACTTTTCAGAGTCCATCCCCGAAATTTCCTCCTTTTTCTTGTTCACACTAAAATATCTTGATGATTTGGAATACAGATGCTAGTTCTGGCAGACATTTCTCTAATAAGTTTCACTGATCATATCTTTGTGTCCTTTGTGGTTAGTTATTTGGTTACATATCTAAAATGTATTTTTTAAAAATAAATTGGTTGTTCACCTATACTGATAGATGAGTAAAATGCTTTCCCTCCTTTTCATATCTACTTCATATCTCTGTGTGACTAGTGGAGTCCCTCAGGGGTCGGTGCTGGGACCGGTGTTGTTCAATATCTTCATCAACGACTTGGATGAGGGTATAGAGTGTACCCTCAGCAAGTTTGCTGATGACACTAAGCTGGGAGGAGTGGCTGACACACCAGAAGGCTGTGCTGCCATTCAGAGAGACTTAGGCTGGAGAGTTGGGCAGAGAGAAACATGATGAAATTCAACAAGGGGAAGTGTAGAGTTTTGCATTTGGAGAAGAACAACACGATGTCCCAGTATAGGTTGGGGGCTGACCTGCTGGAGAGCAGTGTAGGTGAAAGAGACCTGGGGGTCCTGGTAGACAAGAGGATGACCATGAGTCAGCAATGTGCCCTTGTGGCCAAGAGTGGAACATCTCCCTTATGAGGAGAGGCTGAGGGAGCTGGGTCTCTTTAGTTTGGAGAAAAGGAGACTGAGGGGTGACCTCATCAATGTTTTCAAATATGTAAGGGGTGAGTGTCAGGGAGATGGAGTTAGGCTTTTCTCAGTGGTGACCAGTGATAGGACAAGGGGTAATGGGTGTAAATTGGAGCATAGGAGGTTCAAGTTGAATATTCAAAAAAATTTTTTTACTGTAAGGGTGACAGAGCCCTGGAACAGGCTGCCCAGGGGGGTCGTGGAGTCTCCTTCACTGGAGACATTCAAAACCCGCCTGGACACGTTCCTATGCAAAGTGCTCTAGGTGGCCCTGCTCTGGTAGGGGGGGTTGGACTAGATGATCTTTCGAGGTCCCTTCCAACCCCAAGGATTCTATGATTCTATGATACTTACCCATCAAAACTGAGTTACTGGAGTTTCTGGAATTAAAAACCAGGGAAACTGTTTTTCCAGTGAGTGGACCAAAACATCTCATTCTGATGCTCTGACTAAAAACCAACTAACTTTTTCATTCAGTGCAATTTAAAAAAATAATAATTAGGAGACTTTTCCTCAATAAAACAAAGTTTCCATTTTTTCAAAGGTAACTTTGGAGAGAGAAAAAAAACCCTAAACTATTTCCTTAGAGATTTATTTTATTTACACTGAATCCTACTAGCTGCTGTTTCACTACACCAGACAAATCCATATTAATCTTGTAGAATACCTGTATATCACCAAATCTGACTCCTCATCAAGAAAAAAATCTGCAGAAGTGCTTTGTTGACCTCCTCCCACACTAGTAGTGTCGCCAGATAGTGATTCAAAAGTTAATATATTGAGTTTGTGTTTGGTTTTACATTCTTGAAGAAATGTTTTTTATTAACCAGGAATGAAAAATTTCAATTTTAATTTTTAAATACCTCACAACAAGTCATCCAATAATATTGTTTGTGGCTGTGCTAAGATGTTAGTCAGCCAAATATCTTTTATCTTTAAAATATGCGTTCATAGATAAAGGACTTTCTAATCATGAGGAAAAAAAGTCTGTATCTGGCTCTGCAAGACTGATTGATTTATATACCATTAAATACAGGGGAAAGGCTCATGCTGCTTTATATGTGTGGGAACATCACTCATTTCAGTCACTTCATTGTCACCTTTGAAGACCAACTTGTTATCCTTACACTTTTATTGTTGAAATCACTGGCATCAAGGTAAAAAATCATTTTGTAGAGATTGCTATCTAGAATAAGTAGCTACTCTAAAGCTCACCTTTTAATGCACATTTATTTATATTTTCTGAATGGATTATTCTGTATTCCTGTTATATATTATTTAATAGCTTTTGGCATTGATAGGTCTAAAGTATGGATTTAAACGAAAGTTAGAGGAGACTTTTAGGCAACATATATATTTCTCTTTTCATTTCTCTGTCACTTTTTGCTACCATAAGAATAGAGGAATTACCCTTAAATTAGGGCAGGATCTTTGAACAAATGCATTTAACAAATGTAAACAAAAGAGCATATGCCAGGTTCACTATATTATGCATAAACTACTGAATTTTGACTACAAACAGTGGCATATTGACAGTGCAATATCAATCCTTTCTGCTCTTCATAAAGGGCAGATATTTAGAATATGTATATGAAACTAAAGCAATGGGTGAACCTTACTGCCAGTGTTAAATCCTTAAAGTGTTTGAAGTAGTGTGTATCTAGAGCCAGATCTATGTTTTGTAACTTTGCCCTAGCACAGTTCTCTAGATTACAGTATCAAATAAAACAAATCCACATTGACCAATTTTTCTCATTTTTTTAAAGTGGAAAAATAAACTGTGACATGTCATGAGATATATAACATGGGAGCTTAAACTTTCTATTACTATTGTGTTTGTCAATAACACAATCTATGTCCTGTGCTTTTATCTCTGAATAGTCTTTCCATAATACAGGCTTTTTATAAAAACAAATGGGCATATTTTTTTTTCCTTTGCCATGTTTGAAAGAATAAAAAAAGAAAACAGTTTGGACTCATTGTCAATATTTCCAGGCAAGGCACACATTATTTCATGAAGTTCACTCTCTATGGTATGCTGTCCATAAAGATTTTATTTGCACCTATATTTTTCCACTATTTTGCCTGCAGTACCTGCAGAATTTGTGAGGATGATTAAAATATTAAAATATTAGCAATTGAGATCAAAAGCCTGAAGACCACTAGACAAGGCAATCTGTAAGCACCAGGATGCCTCTCAATAGTTGCAGAATTTTCATCATAATTCCAATTTGAGAGATTAATTTAGAGATTTGAAAGTAAAAAAAAAATTTTTCTTTATGTCCACTTTTTCTTTATGTCCTTTTTTCTCTGACTATTACCAGAAGATAACTCCTTAAAGCAAATACAGTAACAGCAGCTGATAATGTATGATACGCCTGACCTGGGGTCTGTCAGTGGTTCTGAGATGTGGTTCAGAGGTTCTGACTACATGAACAGAATGATTTTGGGTAGAGTGTGTATTGGCACGTGGTCCTTATCAAACCCTAAGCCCACCATTGTTGGCACACGATATTTTTATACTAATAAGTCCAGTAACCTTCCCTTTTTCTATCTCTACATAACTTGACAATACCCCACTATCAAATATTACTGATTGTCTTTTAAGAACAGAAGGCATCAAACATACTAAACGATAGTTCTTCTGTGACATACCCGATGTGAATAAGTTTATTTTATGAAAAACCAGGAGTTTCTCCTGTGAATTTTACTGTCAGTGTCGTTATAGCATATAGGATGTTTCTTCATCATAAACTTTAGAATGTACCCTATTTTATGTAATATACTGTTCTAAAGATACAGTTATATTTCCACCTGTAGATGGCTTGAAAAACTAAAAATTATTAGAATAGCTTTAGGAATATTTTCCTGAAGTTGCATAATTCTTAATTAACTTATTTATTTGTTTATTCATTTTAAGTTCTAGCATCAGTCTCATCATACACACAGCATGTAAAATAAAAGTCAAAGGTCAAATGTATAAGAACCTACCTTACCTCTAAGTTCCTTCTCTGAAGTTCCATCAATTCTGAGTGAGATATCTGTTCCTTTGTAATCTTTTGCTGATAAATTCACTCACAACACAATAGGAGGGAACCTCTGTATAAAGAGATGGACTAACATTAAATCATAAATGTTTGTTGATAAATTTTAAGGTTAATGTTAAAATAGTTGAAGTAGTTGTAGTCTATGAATGCACAGAATGCAAAATATATGGGGAAAGTATCTCTTCATCTTCTTAGGCATCAGATTTGTCTATTCACAAGATATCATCATGCATACATGCACAAACAATACAAATAGCAGTCACTTAAAATATAGTTGTCAAACATACAAATAATATATTACTGCTGGGAAAAAACAGGCTAGTCACAGATATTGCAGATGTTGAGGGAGAAGCCCAGTGACTTATTTACCGAGCACTTTTTCTGGGCAGCAGTTAATCAACTTGACTACCACAGGGTGGCATTGTCAAAGAGTAGTTACATTAGGATCTAGTTTATGACTCCTGCCAAACTGCTAAGTCAAAATTCCTGTTTCCACTGAGGAAAGAAGGATGGTAAATTTTCTAGTAGTTTACAGCTGCAGTAAATCAGGATAATCCTTGCATTTATTCATTGGTACTGAACAAGAAGATGGAAAGTCAGACCATAACTATGCCCACTGGCAGTACCTTGCCATAGGTCCCATCTAAAGTGTGAGTAGGATACAGAAAGACAGATTTATTCACTGGTACTTGAACAATAAAAATGTAGTAGGGCTTTCTTAGCTACCTGACTGGCTGCCAAATCAAATTCAAGTCTAATTGTTACTGTCTAGTCCTTTTTTTGTCCTCAACATGAGTTGCAGTAAGATAAGCTTTATTTTAAATATCACTAAACAAAGTTTTCATCCTACAGCTGCCTGAGTTTGTAAGCAGTTTGTGAAAACTGAGATGCAAATACAGCTTTTTCTTGCATTCAAAAGATGCCTTCTTCTTTTGTACATGAATCTTTGCAGTTGTTCTTCTCTTCTGCATTCTAATCAGGTGGATCCCAAAGGCATATACATAAAGAAAATGTTTTTAAAACTGAAAAAGAAAGAGCTTTTTTTCTTTTTTCTGGTCAGAAAATTTATCACTTGATATGAACATGAAGAAAGCGAGAGTCCTTTTAAAAAAACATGTACTATTTGCTGACATTTTGTCAGGTACATAGTAAATGCTATCTTGAGAAGACCAGATGAAATCTACAAACATTTCCAGAGAGAGCACAATAAGTATAAAAACCAACAACAGACTAACAAAAACCTAATTATCATGATGGCAAACATATTGTATAGAAATAAGAGGATAGCTGTCAATATCCCTAAAATGAAAAGGTCACTTTACAACTACAATAGCTTCACTTATCTTCCTTTTTTCTGAAGCTGTCAGCAGAAGATAAATGTCTACATTCACCCTGATCACAACATGAATTTTATCATGTGATGACATGCTTGCCAAAAACAATCATTTAAGCCTTGCCTAGGTAGAGGCACTGAAGAAAAATGACCAGGTTTAATTTAAGCAATCACAAAGCCTTGAATAGAAACAATAATTTAGGACCAGAATGTCTGTAAAGTTTATGTAACTGCTCCTTGTTTCCAGCTTAAAGGAAATGGGATCAGGCCACTGAATGAAGCTATGCAAACATACACGTTTAGCTGGTTTCCTTTGAAGTTACACTTAGAGTTAACTGGGATTCAGAGTGCCTGTAATAAACAAGATTTTAGCTACTTCAATTAGAGTAAATATCATAGACTTTATTTCAGTGTGGAGAAAACTGTATAACTGGAGTGAAATATCTCAGGTGTTATCATATTTCTTTCTGAGCAATGAATATTGGGATCTGAACAACAGAGAAGGCAACAGAAGTGTTTTGTTTGTCTTGTTTCTCAGGGCACTGCACAAACTAAGCAGGCCCTCAAACCCTTTCACTGCTTCTAAGACACTCTGGAGTGCATTTATTCAAAGGCTTTTGATAAAAACTGCACATTAATTTTTTTGTACATAAGTGATTTGGTCCAGACTGAGTGCATGTGGCAAGGGACTGTATGGGTAGAAGACAACATTTTAATTTACACAAAATATTTTGGGAGACCTGCAGAAAGCAAGTTACTGAATCTGTGCTGGCTCTTTCCTCAATGCATTCCTTCCATATCAAGAATTTGTCATTTCTCATGCAGAGAAATTACAAGACTATTTCTGAACATTTTCAGAGGCATATAGCCTTAAAAAAAGTGGTCTCTAGACATCAGAGCCATTTTTTCTTCAGTCTTAACTGAACATCTTTTTAGCTCTTGGAAGCAGTTTTTCACTGCCCTGTCTCCGTTGGATGAAGCAGAGCATCTTGTAGGTGTGATAAAGCCCCCTAATGTGTAATAGCTTACATCTGGTGGAAGAGGTATGGGCCAGGTGGAGAGAACACAGTCCATTCATTTTGACTGAAACTGTGTCTTTCAGGCCGCACTCTGGAACAAGACTTGAGAATTAGTGTCTGAGTTGAAGACATTCCCCTCCAAAAATAAACACAGCCTTTATAATATGACTGGAAATTAAATGGGCCCATTTAAGGTCCTCAGAAAATCTCTTGCCAGAGTGAAATGACCTGCAGCTGAAGGAGATTTGTGGCCTTTTTCCAGCCACACTTTACCACAAGCTGTTTCTAGTTTGCTGTTCACAATCAGCCTTGAAGTAGGTTTTGAATGTTTTTTTCCTCTCTGAGTGTGCATAGGTCAGATTAGCTCAGACTGCTATTTCTCCCTTCCACAGGTCAGTCATTTTTCTCAGGTAACATCTTAAGCTTTAATTACTGGTTATACGAAAAGAGAAAACATTTTATTTTTTATTTTTAAGATGAATAATGAAAATGTTATTTTAATAATTCTTTTTATTAATAAAATAAGCTCTTACCTCTTCCTTCAATAAGGGAGAAATAACAAGGATGTTTCAAACAAAAATAAAGAATCTTTGAACTTCTGCTGCACTTAGGTTCTTTGCTCATAGTGACAAGTCAATAGATCTGCATTGTTGGCTGTCTAATCTATGCAACATTCTAAATAGCAACAAGAATTATAAATACTGTATCTCAAAACCTGTCCTGCACCAAGCCACAGCTGAAGTAAGTGCCTGTTCTCTGGAAGACAGAAGATGAGCAACACATTATTATGTAAGGTGTGTTGTACTGAGAGCTAGTTCACAAAAATCTGACATAATGACAATGCAGATGCTATAATACATTGTCTAGCACTCCTTAGATCAGAGGCAGGATGCACTATCCTCTATCAATCCTAAAATCACTTATTTGGAAAAGAAGATTTGTTTCTAGTTTTATTTTAGCTGCGAGATTGTCTAATGCAGCAGATAAATACTGAAGAAAAAATGTGTGTGAGAGAGATCTTAACAGAAAAAGAAATGGAAAAAAAATTAACAATCAGGTTGATAAATATGCATGCAGAAAGAACAAAGATTGATTGTACTAAGGCAAAGAATGTATTGGATTTTAGAAATCCTTTGTTATCTGGTGAAATAGCAGCAACACCAAACACTCCTGATATTCCTAAAAATAAATTAGATGTTCTGGAAGATAAAGAGTAGTAAAAATTGTGCTGATAGTATGCTTAACCCTTTAATGTACAATATCAAACGTAGCAATGTGCCCTTGTACTCTAACTCACATAAAATGTTGGCTAGCCAGCTAACTGAAACAGGAAAGAAAGAAATTTTGTTCACCATTTCAAGCACACTGATCCATCAGGAATGGAATAAAACTTTGTGAGGAGAATGAGTTAGTTAAAAAGAATTAATATTGTGCACTTCTTTTGTAATAAGCAGAATAACCTTTACAGCATCCTATGATTCATTAGTGAATATGTCAAGAACCTGTAAATAACACTTGAAGCTTGCTTTTTGGTCTCTTAATTAAACTAACAGTGAAAGTCTTATCTCTTGAGGCCTGTGCTGCTGCCCTGCATATTTTAAGCAATATTTCACTTCTTGCAGTTGTTTTCTCTTTAAACATGAAGGTGAATTAAACAAGAAATAATGTTCTATTCAATATTACCAGATTAAAGATCTTTAGTATAACTAATTTGCTTGATCCACACCCAAAGATCATGCCTTCCTAGTTTTTATAGAGCATAAGTTGTTATATAGCATTGGATACATGTAATCCCATTTACAGATATTTAGAAGCCCCAGTTAAAATGAGCTCTTGGCCCTTTTCGAAGGAATCAAACTGCAGTTACATTTCAATCTAAATTTCAACATCTGTTTTCCCATAAAGAGAGGTTTATATGACTCTTAATGATTTAAAAGAAGTCTTTAGATTTCTGTTTCTGGGTGCTGAAAGGTGGTGAATATCTCTCCAGTCACTGTATAAACCAAAATTAATTTTATAAACTTTTGTGTTTGAGAAACATATCCATCAATGCTTAGGGAGCAGCAACAAGTTTCCACTGCCTTTAGGATCTATTTCCTGTTTTGATTTTATAATGTGACCAGGAGATGCCAAAGGTAAGGAATAAGAAGCAAAATAAGCACTGCATTTCCACTTTGCCTTCCTTCAGATCCATGACCAATACAGGAACAGTGTTTTCCACCAGAAGATGTCTTTGGCAACAAGTAAGTTGTTCTTCCAGCATCTTCCACCAGCCACTCTTATGTACTTTGTTGTCTGTTGCAAAATACTCTTCTGTCCAGGATGGAGTTTCACTCTGCTTATCTATTTGCATGGCAAAGGATCACAAAACTTTTGGGTCAATTATTCTGTTACCTTTGAGTCAAATACTGTACTTGCTACTGTCCTCCATGACACCTCATGTAGCTTGTAATGAGCAGGATGAGTTATGGCTTTGTTTGAAACAGTCTGAAGGCCTTGAGAAGAAAGAGCTTGAGAAGAGACAGCTTGAGAAGGGACAGTTCTCCCCTTGATAAGAGGGGAGGCCAAAAACCTGAGTATAAAGCTGGAGAGTGTTGATTCTTCTGACAAAGCAGATGGCAGATTCAGGGAGTTTTGCGGACTACAAGGGATGTGGCCACTCCGTGGGACTTCCCAAGCAATAATTGGCTAGCAGCTGTGGAGCAGCAAGAAAGTGACAGTATAAAAGGAAGAGAGACACTAATCCCTGGCGCTTCTCTGAGGACTGGACCACCATCCTCCCTTCTCTACCTCAAGACCAATGCTGGATCCTTGGGTGGTGACTTTCCTTTTCTTTCTCTCTCTTTCTCTCTCTCCTACCTCCATCTTTGGGTGGTGGTTTATTTCCCTTTCTTACTTTCTCTTTCCTCTTCTGTCTCTCTCTTTATAGCATTAGGTTAACAATTATATTTCTGATGCCTACCAGTTCTGTGTATGTTCAATAAGGTTGTGCAGTTGCACATGATACTGTGTTATTTTTACTTTGTCCTTGTGAGATCTGACAAGAATTTCCATGTTTCCAGCCACTGGACTGTAACACAGCTTTATTTAAAAATCTCATGTATTCATCTTGGGATCACTTTCACAGGGTTTTTTTATGTTTCAAAAGTCAGAGATGTAATACTATTAACTACTTTTCATGTGGCTAATCATCAAAAGCTATACATGATTATCAATATGCAGGATTCCTTCTTACATTCCTCCATTTACTTACACCTTCCATTCTTGTTCTCCCTCATTTATGGATCAAGTATTTCAAAATTCCAATACAGTCTATACATAAGATGGGAATGGAAGTTAAGGAAGGTTTTCCTTAGTTTATTACCCATTTCCTTACAAACACAGTACTTACCTTGATCACCTGTTCTTTTTTTTCTAATTGACTTGAGAATTCCAACCTGAACACTTTAACTGTAATCAAAAGCTCATTTGAGGAAATGAGAAGACACCAAATAGATCAAGTTTTGGTTTGTTTTTCTTTTTTCTCTCAGTAACAAATTCAGTTGTACCTATTCACAAACTTTAGACTTCAGTCAGTGAGTACTCTGCTAAAAGGATCAGATCATGACTTAACCTGCCCCTTCTGCACACAGATCACTTCACAGATGCAATAAAAACTAAGGAGCTTCTTTAAATCTCACTGCTTCCCTGCAATGGACACAGTCTGCTCCATGGTGGTGGGAAGCAGTCAAATCATTTCTAGATATAAAAGCATTCAAGATGAGATTTTGCTGTGCCCTACTTGAAAATGAAATGTCTTCCTTAGACACTCACCATACAATGAGAAATATGATTCCTCTGTTCAAAGTTGCCCTCATTTAATCATAACAGTAGAAAGACTCCTTCCTTCATTGTTACCTAAAGAAGTTAATGACTTTTCCCCCTTTGACTTTCTTTTTCAAATCCATCATGTGTTAACTCAGTGACACTCTGTATCATGATAAAATATTAAAAAAAATCTTCAAAATATTTAGTTTAAGTTCAGACAAACAGCTACTATCAACACATAATAATTATAGACTTAAAAGGAAGGTCAAAGCAGTAGAAAATTAAAAGACATACAAGAGCCTATAATGTGAAACTTTTGTAGCCATAAATTTTCACAGAGAAAGGATAAAATGATAGCCATTATTAAGACATTTTCAAGAGCAGGAGGTCATTGCACACAGTGAAACAATCTAACCTGAGCACAAAACTAAGTTATTCAACATTACCCAGCAAAATGCAAGGGATAGGAAGGTAGGAAATATTTGTATGTCTTGAAATCTTGCTGTATCTTAAAACTTGGAATCTTAATTTCTTCAAATTTGCAAATTCTAATTAGAAAACTTTTTGTCTCATGAAGACCAAGGAATCATACATCTGATTGACTGCCTTGTGGTAATTTTCATGGTACCTGTGTTTTCTAAACATTGAAGAGTCCATTTTCAGAATGCTTTTCTGAAGTGAAAAAGCCTTATTCCAGTTTTGCAGGTTGAACATAGAGCCTAGAACTCTCAAACTGAAGGAGTTGACTGTTGGAAATTTGTCTTGTACTGTCCAATGAGGAAGAAAATACTCGGTTTTGTCACTTGTTAGCTAAAAAATCCAAATCCATTTACTCTGGAAGAGCAGAAGTATGAACAGACACTAAATAATGACTGGAAATTCACAGTGCAGAAAACAGTTTCAAAGATATGCTTTTTTAAAAGATGTGGCTTTTTTTGCACCTGCTCAAGGAACAGTCTGATATGTACAACTGCCAATGCTTGATTGGCCCAGATCTCAGAGGTGAATCTTTATTTCTCTCCTCCAGGGTGTGAAAGAGGTCCCTACTGGTGCAGTTTCTAGATGCTGGAGATCTGTGAAGTGCTGCAGGCAGAACCATGTCTATGCACTTGTGATATACATGGGAGTAATACTTGGGACTCTAAGGAGTATTGAAGAGTTTTTCTGTGGGACAGCATGCATGCAGAATTCAGAAAACTGAAATTTTAGAGTCCCAGTCCATTAATTTACTACAGAAAGACATACAATGCATTGGTCCTTATTTCCCTATCAGTAAGGATGAGCATGCATTTTCTAAAACAAAGGAAAAACAAAAACAAAAAATCCTGTTTGATACAAAGCAACTGACATTGAAAAACTATGTAATGTAGCCTACAAGTGAAAATACAGGCAAAGGGCCACCAAGAAAGCATTTCCTCATTTATCTAAATATAGGAGATGCAGCCAAAGTGTTCCATGTCCTAAAGAGTCTTACAAAAACCAGACCCAACATAAAACCAAAAAAACCTCTACTCAGTCTTAGATAAAAAATTCTTGTTCACCATCTAGTCAAGCTTTTTCTAGGCTATTAATTAAAAAGCTAAAATTTACAGTTGTATTTACATACTGTGAGACTAGACTGAAAAAGAAGTTCCATAAGAAAGTAAGTGATTTTTCCTGGCTTCTATGTGTATGGTAGAAGGGTAAGAAATATGCTATACATTCAGCATGAACGCCATTGTCACTTTATCTACTGCTCATGGTCACCATCACAACAAGGACCTCACAAACTTGTGTGGGCACCAGTACTAAAAATGGCATCCCTTTTTAAAATCTACACTAATACATTATAATTTTCGTTTATTTTTAACTGTCACAGACTTATGTGAACCCTATTATTTGCATTTTGACTTCTTCTTGGGTACATTCTATACATTTATTTTCTATCTAAAAATATTTCTTAGGTTTTTACTGTCTTTTATTGATTGATATTTTGGATCTTGTGTCTCTCAAAGCACACTCATTGGAACTATATCTCTTTTTTACATTTCCTATACTGCCATCAGTGAAAAACAGTACTTAAAAAAACCACAAATATGTGATATACAATCAGTGTATCTCTTGATCTGTTTATAGAATAAGAGTTACATACACTTGTAGAGAGGCAAGACAACCAGGTGCCTCGAGTTGCAAAAGAGTGGGTGTGAGTCCACCTGTGCCTGATGAGGACAGGCCCCTATTGGGCATGAGCAAGACCAGGGGGCCAATAAAGGTGGGACACACACCCACAGGCAGTAGCACAGCTCAGCTCACTCTTGTGTGAGGCTATGGAGAGGCCAGCAGCTTGTTGAGCCTCAGGAGCAAGAAGGGCTCTTCCTGCTACATACACTGGTGTCTCAGAGATGGGAAATGTGATGCATTCCCTGCAGTCATCACCTCCTGTGACAGCTGTTAAATAGTGGTAAGGTTCTGGAGCAAAAGAAAAACTTTGGATGCTTCTGAAACCCTGGTTATCGCACAGTAGGCAGCCATTCATCCTTTCCTGATGATTCTGCCCCCCTGCCTGGTAAAGACAAAGCCTGTTATTTTTTGGGGAATTGTTTAGGCTTCTCTTTAGTACTGAGCCATTTTCTCATGCTGTTTTTCTTTCTGCCTGGCTGATCTTGAGCCTGGGATAATTGGTAGAGAGGTCACAGACTTGCAAAGAAAAAGAAAACCTCTATTTTTATGGCCCTAGATAAGCATTATTTGATGGCAAAGCTGATTTGTTACAGTCTGTACCCAAATAGATACAACCATGACTGTATCATTTCAATACAACAGTCTGTACAACAGAAGAGGCAAAAATGAGCTACAAAACATTGAAAGAACTTTCATTGATGAAAGCAGGAGTTTGTCTGGCAATGACCATGTTTTATCTCTAGATACCTGTGTGGATCAATGACAAGAGAAGCTACAGGACAAGGATGCAAAAGAAATGAACCAAGGGAAGCAAACATAAATATCAATAATGGGATATTAAATCTATGCTATATCACTAATTCTTTGCATCAGTCTAAAGGTGATAACTAAGGATTTCATCAGTCATACCATGCAATGCCTACCATGTAGACCCTTTCTATATCTGCACTACAATGAAGTGGTTTTTATTAATGTTAAGTAGGTATTAAATGTAACACCAGAGTTACTTGGAAAAAAGAAAATACAGACAGATAATCTTTTAGATAAGTTTCACTTTTGTCTTTTTTGTTTCCTTAAATGACAGAAATCAAAAGGACTATTACATGTGGTTCATTCATGAAAGTTTATGATACCTTCAAATGATACAGATGCAAGCTTGTATTACATTTAAATTATTGAATCATAGAATGGTTCAGGTTGGAAGAGACTTTAGAGCCCACCTACTCCAACCTCCCTGCCATGGGCAGGGACACCTCTCATCTAGACAAGGCTGCCCAAGGCCTCATCCGACCTGGTGACAGATAGGCACTCACACAGGTTGCCTCGAGAGGCTATGCAGTTTCAAGGAGGTTTTAAAGTCCTGACTGGATAAACCCCTGAGAAGCTTGGCCTGACCTCATGGCTGATCTTGCTGTTAAGAAAGAGGTCAGGCTCTATGACCTCCTGAGATCCTTTCCCAACTTGAACTATGTATGAATTGTGCTATGCATCTGTAATGTCTAACAAAGCAAGTTTCACTATCTTATGACACTCACTCTTTTTTCTCTTTCCTTATGAAGGTGCATGGCTCCAAAAATTCATACTCAGAAATTCAAATTCTTATTTGAACTCTGATCTCTCACATTTTACATACCTGTTCCAATTCACATTGGGACAATCTTTTGTGTGTTACCACAACTGCCATTCAAAAGAAAAAAGAATGGGATCATGTCTAACATTTAAGCATTGTTTTTGACAAAGAGTATAAAATCAAAGATTCTTCTGTGTTGCATATATGGACAACATATCTTAAAGAGCCACAGCACTGTGCATAAGCAACCGTCTTTTACTTAGTCATATGAAATTCCACCTTGGTAATGGCAGAGTGACCTGGATCTCAGGATGCTAATGTATGCATATGTCTGCAGGAAAGCTGCAAATCAGGTTCAAGGTGTTTCAGTTTGACACCTTCAGTAACCCCAGATGTCGTCAAGGTTAGTCTACAACACTAATAACAATTTCAGGTAGTCATCATGTTATTATATTTAACAGGAAGTTGTGACATACATATTTATAACATTAACCATCACAGTTGGAAAATAGAAATAATTGAAGCACAGACATTTGCATGTGTTAAATTCTAGAAAAAACCAAAAAAACCAAATATCAAACAGAAAAGGACAGACGAAAGGAGGGAAGGACGGAAGGGAGAGAGAAAGAAAGAGAGAGAGAGAAAGAAAGAAAGAAAGAAAGAAAGAAAGAAAGAAAGAAAGAAAGAAAGAAAGAAAGAAAGAAAGAAAGAAAGAAAGAAAGAAAGAAAGAAAGAAAGAAAGAAAGAAGAAAGAAAGAAAGAAAGAAAGAAAGAAAGAAAGAAAGAAAGAGAAAGAAAAGAAAGAGAAAGAAAGAATACAAAGAGAGAATGATTGATATTTCTAAGAAGAAATTAAAGAAAATATAGATTTTATGCTGCATTGTATAAATCCACCAGGAGCTCCAGGCAAAAAAAATCATTCTCATTATATTAGTACTGTATTAGAAAGTTTGACATTAATTTATATAATCTACAAAGTTTCTATGCCTAATACAGTAAAGATATTTCAAACTTCCTCTGACAATTTTCAAGAAAAAACCCCCTTGTTTTAACAAGTATGAGTTCTAAAGCAAAATTACAATTTATTTTCATATAAAATGAAGGGCTGTAACTGAGAACACACTTTCACATCGAAAACCTTTCAGAGAAGAATGAATTAGAAAAGAAAAGATTATTAATAGATTCTAACCTTTACAACTGCTCTTCAGCAAATCAGTATATTCTGTTTAGTTAATCTAAAAAGAGATATTTCTATAAAATGAGGAATTGGTTTTGTTATGATGGATAGCAGAGCTAATTTTGAAAGCTGTTGAGCTGGAAAAATACCCTAGAAATAAGATTTTTGGACATGAATAGAAAACAATCCTAAGCCTTATTAGAGCACAAGTTGTGTTTATACAAGTATCTGCAGGTGTCTTTCAAGTATCTGCAATGATCCTGGAGAAATACTTCAGAGCCAATAAAATCATGCCCTACTCTATATTTATCGAATGTTGGGCAGCTCAGATCTCCCACTCTCATAATGCTTTTTTAAGGGCAAACTAAAACTTCATTAATATGACCACACAAAATAGGGAAGGAAAGTGAAATGCTATCTTTCTGTCCTGTGTTACAGGTACTATAAATAAGAAAGGACATTGTGGATGAGAGAGGAGAATGCGTTCCTTCTTTATGTCAGTACAGTTTTATTTTTTATATATATATATATATATGTGTGTGTGTATTTAATCTTTGGTGTCTTTGTTTCATGCAAATAAGGAGTTTTTACCCTAAGTTGTACTAACTCTGTAAATAGAGAGAGGAAGTTGTTCTGGAGCAAAATATCATCTGAGTAAAGATATACTCAGAAAAGAGGGAAGGTAAAACTTTTACCATTACCATGTAATACATAATCTAATTTGAGATATTTACAATAAAGGAAGACGCAATTTGCTATTGTCATCCAAGATTCCTTTTAAATCAGAAGAGTACAAGTCAAATAGTTCTGTACCTAAAACATGATTTTCCTAAATAATTATACTTGATTTAGAGCAATTTCTAAATCACCATCCATAGTTGCAACAGTTCTGCATCAGTCTATACAGTCTATATATGTTCCATTCTGCTTGGACTGGATTACTTTAAATCACCCTTGATCTACTGCCAAGTAGGTCAGGAAAAAAAAAAAAAAAAGACTAAAATTTTTTATTAACTGCCTGAAAATTCCATCTCTGTGCAAATCTAATAATGGATTGTATTTTATTCCTCTACAGTCACAGATCAGCAGGATCAATGCATATCTACAGCCTTTATTGTATTTTGGACATAAATTGGAACATTTATAACAGTTTATCACAGATAACATCTTCATGTAATGCAATATCTTAATGTATCACCCTTCACAGTGTAGGTTAAGTCTTTCTGCTTTAAGTGAGAATCATTCAGAGGGTCAGCTGTTTCAACAGTAAACTCTGAAGTAGGAAATCTCTACTGTATTTCCCACACCAGTGGTCTGAGAATTACAAAACAAAAACCCATAAATCCTTCATTTGTTGAAATATATTATATGTATGAATATAAACTGTTGTCATTAATCTATATAAGGAAAATAACCTCGGAGATTGATTCAATGTGTAAAAGCAAGAATTATGTGTGTTTGAACATATTATGAAGAGATAATTCTGGCTTTGTTAGGAGGATGTGGAATTATTTTTTTTTCAAAGTATGTTTTATATTTTAATAGTTTTCATAATTCTCAAAAAATGTGTCTGTATTCCAAAACCTCCTCCTGCTGCTCAAGATAAAGGTAAGCTTCCAGCTTTCTTCTTTTCCTTTAGTTAAATAAAGTACAAAAAGAAAACCAGCCTCCTCTGGGAAGAAGGACAGAAAATGAATCCCTCTTTTCTAGTCGGATACCTTCTGCTCTCATTTGGCATTCTAATTCAAATTAATTGAATTTCCTTGTTTTCCATAAGCCAAGGATATATTCTTATATACATTTCATAATGTGTGACATAAAATTCTGTGTTCTGTCTGGTAACTCTAAATTTAACTTCAGAGAACACTCATTCCACTATTTTTATAAGCTGCATTACATTTATGCCTATAGAGATCATAAAATTTCTATTGTGAGTTGCAAGTTTCTTGGTATTTGGTCATATATACATCTAGGTGTAAACTTACCTGTAGTATTGCAAATTCATAGAACCTCACAACCTGACTGGTTTGAAAATTTGTTTTCTAAGATTCTGGATGAAGTCTCTGAACATGTATTAAGGTAACAAAAGGGAACTCTCAAAATATTCTAGGATCTTTTCCTGTAGTGCGATTAAAACTTATATTTTACTTCAAAAGCTTACCTTCAGTTTCTGTCAGTTGTAGCCAAGTTACTGAGATAAGATGAATACTGATTTTGTACAATTTTTCTGTGTCAGAAAAAGAGAGTCTGGTAATGACCAGTTTATGGAGATGCCAAAGAATAGAAAGTAGCCTAAGATGATAGATTGTGGTGTATAATTATTAGCAACTAAGATATCAAATAATCTGTCTGATATTCCACCTTGGGCTAAATGACTGAGCTTGAGCAACTGAGATATGAATCAAGCCAACAGATTCCAAGGTTATAAAGAACATAAAGCAACTCAGATTTCTGTTTAGGTACTTAAATAAACAATGCAATATTCAAGGTATGATCAGGATGTTTCTGCATTTTTTAGAAGAATTTGAAAATTGGCTGTATGTAGGATGATATACCAGGAATGTAAAAGCCACCAGGTGAACAAGGGGCTGATTGCTGAAATTTGAAAAACAACTAAAATTAGCCTCAAATTTACCTTCACAGGAAAATGTCCTGTTTAAGCTTAACCTGGAAATGGCTAATGGTACTAGTGGGAACAGTATCCTGACTGTTTTGAATCTGTGTAGATACTCACCTCTATCAGAAAGATGTGAGTAAGGGCTATTGATAACAAAACAATAAATAAAAGCCCCCAAACAAAATCAAAAGCTACATCCCAGAACAAATTGTTTAGTTTTGATGGATATAATAACAAGGAGTTTTACAAGAGTACAATCAGTCATGCCATAGAAAGTAAAAAAGCCAAGAATCTTTCCTACCAGTTTTGAATGAAAATTTAATTTTAATGTAAGAGTTTCATCTCACTTAAACAGTAAGCAACTGCTAGCTTGAAGGAAACAGAAAAAATATAATTGCTTATTTTTTTCACTGTCAAAGTAAGAATAGCATCTGTTTTTTTCATGACAGGCTGTTTTTCTAGTCCTGGAAGTGTATAAAAATGAAAAAATCAGTAAGTCTCTCATTTATTTAAAAGCAAGCTTTGACATTATGTAAAAACCAGCCATGTATTCACGCCTGTAACACTGAAATTACACAGAATAAAAATGAAATTTAAAAAAATGTTATTTAGTTTTGGTCTTCTAGGTTACCCCTTCATGTCTCGTTGGCTGATGTTTCTCTGATTGCTGTATGGGTCATATCTTTGACCAATAACAAAACCTAGAGCCCAACAACTCTCCTAATTTAAATTTCTGGATAACTAGCTATACCTTCCTGGCTTAACCTTTTTCACCTCCAGGTGTAGTGCAAAACAAAACAATTTTTATGCAGCTACAGCATTCATTTCCTGCAGGAAAGCAGACATTTTTCTATTAACATTACCAATAAAATGAAAATGGCTCTCTGTTGGGTTTTGCATTGAAATGGGATGGTCACACTTTCCGTCAATCTGTGTCATCTCTAATTAGTGGCATGTGTGCTCCTACTCTTTTTCATCGCAATCTTAAATGAGTTAACCTATAATGTCTTTTATCAGTATATCTAATTTTGTACTGAAAAGGAAGCAGTAGACTGATATGATCACTTACGGTTAAGAGAATTTTAATTTATTCCTCGCCACCTCTCAGTTAGTTTCTTAAGATTGATACCTGATCTCTTGGCTTGGCTCATAACTGCTATCATCTAAAAACCTATACTGCATTTAGAAAAAAGTTTCAGTTTGACTTTGCAGGGCAGTCCAGAGTCGATTAGATGATATAGATACAGCCAGGACAACTGGCACTTTGGTTGTATCTCGAATTAGGGTTCAGTGATGGAAAGAATAACCAGCTCTCTGGACAACGTGATGGAAATTTTTTAAGAACAGCAACATCTAAGGTTGTTTCTAGTATAGTTTCAAAGTATAGTGTGTTATCAAGGCATATGGTTGCATTTGTATATGCAAATGTCAAATCACATTGTAAGAAGAGTATTTGCCAGTAAAAGAATATGTTTAATGGCTATTTACTTAGAGGTTTTTTTGCATGAAAAAGAATACACTTCTTCTAAGTTTCTCTTATTTTTCCCTTTCACAGTTAAAAATTTCACAGTAGGTAGGATATGATAATTTCTCTCTCTTTTTACTGCTTCTTACCATGAGTCTTCACTAAATCATTCTAAGGGAGTCTAGAATCTACAAATGCTTTTATTTCACTCAAATTAAATTTTGCTGGAAAGCCATAGCCAGACTGGTGTTATAATGTGCTCACATTGTTAGAGGCTTTCTGTTGTTGACATTAACTGCTTTCTCTAGTGATGTCTTCCTTGACAGCTAATAAATCATGTCCAAAAGAGAACTGATCATAAAAGGCATAGTTTTTCATGTGGAAGATCTCTTCAATACATTTTAATTAAATGTTTAAGTTAACATTTATATGATTTACCACAAAACAAAGAAGTGATTTGCATCCAATTCGGGAAAGTATTTTTCTGCAGACTGATTTTACTCTTTGTTATTTATTCAGAGTTGGCCTTCACATGGAAGCTTGGGCAGGCCTGATATAATATTGAATGAGACTTGCTGCCAGGCAACCCATCATCCCTCTCCAGGGTGAGTGAGGTGCTACGTTGTTATGAGTCCTCTGCCAACTGCTGTGAGCAGGCTACAACAAAATATATCCATTGGATAATGACAGGTAGTATTTGGAACCTTCAAGGAATAAAAAAAAGGCATGGAGAAAAGAGACAGCAAGGGAAAAAACCCTTTGCACTTCTGGGAGCTACATTTGGCTCATGAGCTCCCAAACCTCAGAACCCATTTATACCTTATTATTATACATACATGCAAATTTACTAAGCTATGAGTTACAATAATAGCAGCTGTAACAGTGAAAGCTGAGGAGATGCATTTTTTCAGTCCTGCTTTTATTGACATGAAAGCAAACTGCTGCTGAATGGTGTTAACAATGGTATCAATAATGTAAAATTGAGAAGTAATGTTTGCTATTCAAACAAACCTAACTGGACTTGTAGACAGTGAAAAACAAACAAGATCTATTTAGAACATTATTTGCAAGCTGTATTTGATGTAAACAGATAATAGACCATGTGACCAATGCATTCTACATATATTGACTAGTATTAATGAATGTGCTAAGTGCACAATCAGTCTATGTAATTAGATTTCTAATTTCAATTAAAATGTATGCATTTTATTTGGTGTTGCAGCTAAATGATTACTAAGTGGTAGCTTATGGTTCTCTAAATGCCAGGATGCAAACTCATACAGACACAAAAACAACTTAAAAACCTCTTTGTCTGTTCTGAAAGAAGAAATAGAGAAAGAACTTCAATAAAAAAACCCAAAAACCCAACAAAAATAAACCAACTAAAAAAACCAAGAGAACCCAAGGATTAAAATTTTATTGCTAATACTTTCTCTAGAAAGAGTAGCATACAAATACGTATAATACAAACCATTTGTAGTCCTTACATTCTAGCTCTTAGGAGCAGAGAAGCTAAACTGGAGAGGTTCACTCACAGTAACTTTAAGAACAGCCTTGAGCAGATTGTTCTCAAAGCAACAAATCCTATGTGCTGAGAAAGGTAGTAGAGCTTCAAAGACATTTTTAGATCTATCACACAGCAGAATCAGATTCAATACAGCAGTCCTGACTTCAGGGAAGAGGACACTGAGTGGAAGAAAGAGTAAATAATCCCTCCAGGAGACATGATTGTTCCTTTCCTCATTAAAAGATGACCACTTAACCTCTTGCACTGAGGACATCTCTTTGAAATCAGAAACCCAAGCTAGGAAGAAGTACTTTAGTGGTAGAAGATGTTATTTCAAACGAATTGACAGCCTCTCATCCCAGAGAATAATGTATGGTGATTTGTCTGTTGATTATAAAACTGCCTGATCTCATAAGGACCCTAGATCCACCCTAGAAAGTTCTGGTGAGATGCCATAAATCACAGTTTAGATGGGAGCTGCTGACAGAGAAAAGCAAGAGGAAGAATCTGGAGGCAAATTTAGACATTTCAGAAGATGACATCCATTATAACTATATTAGTGAAATGTTTGTAACCTGTGGGACTGAGGGAGATGGACAATTTTAGTGTCTGGCTTAGAAGGTTCAAGGAATAAGAACGTGGATTGACCAGGAACCAGGGACACAGTGGATTAAAGAACATAGAAGAATTGAATTTAGCTCAGTGAAAGGAGAACAAGGTTTCTTATGCCTAAACTAAATAACAAAAAGCTGAATTACTTGTATGAACTGAAGAGTGAGGGAAACTTAGCAACAACAGTTTAGAATGTTGTTTCTGTTGTTGAAGATGGCATGTGCACACAATACCCAAACAGAGGAATTGGGAATGGTAGAAAACTTTTAATTCAGGATGTAAATTTATGTACCAAAGCAGCAGTACTTATGATTCTGCAACAAAGTTGGAAGTGTAAGAAACTGTGTGGATAATTTACTTGGTCTAGCACTCAAAATTCCCACACATAATAGGATGCTGAATATTTATCTGATCAGTGGAAGGCTGGTACGGGGTTACAAAATATACAGAACCAATACTGAAGTTGAGTATTTATGAACAACTTGTTACTTCAGAGGATAATAAAATCTAAATAAACTGAAATTTGAGGTGTCAGATAGGAAGAATATATTTTTGATGTGTTGTTCTGATACCACAGGATGGAAACAGTGATATTGACCTGCTCACATTGATCAGAGGCATAAAATACAAAAGTCATGGGGACTTGACTCTGTCTAGACCAGGCAAATATCATATCAAGCTCTAATGCAGAGACCACATTTTTATGCACTATCAATGTCAAGCACCTGTCTGGAGGCTTCACAGGAAAATGAACCTCTTTCAGGTGGTCCTGAGTAGAATGCAAGATGTACTTCAGTATGTTAGAGTGTCTCCTGAACCATAACAGGAGCTGTAATGTATGTAAATGAGCTCTATCTTAAAAAAGGGACACTGCATAAAAATGAGGACATTGTCAGAGCTACAGGGGCCAGCTAAGACACTTAAATACCTGTGGATGTGATTAAGACAGGGTGAAAAGAACATTAAAAGGCTAAGCAATAGGGTAAGGGAAGTTACTGGAAGCAAGAAGACATCCTTCTAAACCCTGTAATTTCTTGCCAAAAGGGCATAATAAAAAAATGCATGAAGGTTAAAAGTTTGAGGAATATATAAACAAAAGGAATAAAAATAGTAGGTACTCATCCAAACACTTCAAAGAACAGAAAGGCTGCCAGGGAGTCTGCAGGAAGAATAGATAATCAGGATACAAAAATGCATTGCTGAGAAGTTAAATCCATTCTTAATGATTTCCAGTGTGAAAAAAGAGGTAGATCTTAATTCCAAAATCTCTTAATATGATCTACATAAACTTGAACTGATTGACTGGGAAACGTTAGGGAGTAAAGAGATAAAAAAAAAAAGAAGAGATACTGGGCTCATATTGAGTGGTATTCACACAAAAGTTTAAAGGACCAATTTAGGTGAAATAGCCAAACTACTAAATAAGAATGTAATATCTTACTTAAAATTGCCTTGGATTGTGGCAAATACAAAATAAAATAAGGTTTCCCTAATATTTGAAAAAAGTATTATCATCTCCCCAGTTAAATTTAGAGTAAAATGAATCTTCTAAATAAGTTTGGCTAATTTTATTTATTTCTCTAAAATATCATTTTATTAGGCAAGGTCAATGTTATTACTACCCATATAAAACCATTAACAACTGTAATGTTGATTAATTTTAGATGTTTGGACTCTAGTGCTTCCAGGAGTAGAACACAATTTTTACTCTCAACCTATTATTAGCAGATTAGTACTATTCTTCATTTATTATAAGATTTTGCTGAATAGCAAACTACATGTAATGTAATATCTACTTTACAACAGAGATTTTCTAATACTGTTCTTGCAAAGAATAATCTGTCTAGCTGGCTGTCAATGTAAACACCAGGCTGTCCCCTCACACTCAAGCATAGTGACTTCCACAGTGCTTAAAACTGTGGAAACAAAAACTATTGGCTTGGTGTATTGCTACTGTTACATTGCACATTTGAACATCTGGTGGGACTGAAGTAATGCAAGTTCAGATACCCAAGAATATTTCATGCTTTTCAGAATTTTTTTTCCTGAATATCTTTTTACCATTCTTAGTCCACTTGTGAAATGAATTTTTCTGATAAAGTTGAAAGTTTGGTTCTAGCTGTATGGGCATAGCAGCTGCTTTTATCTACTCTGAAAAAGAACTAAAAGATTTAGCCACACCTAGAATCAGGAAAAACTAATTTTGGTGAAGGGTTAGAGAATGAGAAGGCAAATCTTAAATCTCTGGTATATGCCACTAGTATTACAGTTTTGTTTCATATCATTTGATTGTTCACATTCCTCCAGTTCCTATTATGTGCCCTCCTTTCAAAGTATCCAAATTCTTATCTTCTCATAATATCACAGAAGCAGTAACTTGAACAGAATTTTGGAGGTCATTAAGTCCATCCTCCAGCTCAAAAAGGGACTACACCAACACTGCAGCAGGTCAGGAATGGCTTTGTGTAGCTGAGCCTGTAAAACCACCAAGGACAGAGAATCTACAACTTTTCTGGGTATTCTTTTCTGGCACTGCACTACTGTTCTGGGGAAAAGGTTTCCTATTGTTTGAACTGAAGATCTCAGACTCTACTTTCTTTAACTTATGACAAAGTCATCTTTCCATCTTAGAACTGTCTCTATTGTGCCTCAGTGTATGCATTTATGGATGTGGATGTGAAAGCTTTGCACTGCTGTTCTGGTATATTTCGGTAATTCCTTTACGTTCCAGTCTAAAAGACAAAAAGACAAATTCTGTTTCTAATTCTGAAGATTTGTCTATCACTAAGTAAATGTCATTGTTCTAGTAATCTCTATTAACATACCTTACTTCTGGCAAAAGGCGTTCCTTCTCATAGTAAACCACTGCTTATACCTGCAAGTAGAAGATACATTTCTGCAATGCTTTTCCTCTGGATTAGGTGTGTATGAATAGATACTTCATTCCACTCAAGACACTTTATTGAATTTATCTCTAGCAGAGATTAAGAAAGAAGGTTTCAATGATGTTAGGTTTCTTCTTGTTCATCACTCAGGAATGCTATTATGTTTTCTTCAGAACTTTCTTGTCCTTGATGTCTGTACTATTCACAGCTACAGTCTTCACTTCTGCAAATTAGACATTACATGATCAAGGTTTGCTCTCCTGGCTAAACCTGTCCTCTCTCTACACAGATGAACAGACACTTTTTTTATCTGAGAACTATCCTGTACTGCTTCCAATTGCTTGTTCATTTGAATTTTTTCATCACTGAGCTGAAAAAGTCAAGAGCTCCAGCTCTAGGGTTGATAATATGTTCTCTAATGAAGATACTCCAGCACTAATCTCAGAGGGCAGTTTCTTCTGTTCCTCTCCTTGTAATTGTATAATATCCCAGTTCATTAAAAAAAAAATCATACGTGCTAAGACAGGGAAAGGACAACCTCAACCACAATCTGAGTGAAATGCTGTTCAGAAAGAATCTGAAGATTTAAGATAAGCCTGAATTGGTGGTATATAGAAAGTGGATGAGCCACTGGTGATCGTAGTAAAGTAGTGGTATTTGATATTAGACATGGTATCTTACTATTGAGACCATACATCTAGTGCAAATTATGCCTGAATGCATGGTTTTTAATGAATACATACTTTAAAAAACATAAGTTTCACAAAACCTGCTATTTATATACATACCGTGGTAGAAATATATAAATATAAGATGCAACCATAAAAATGTTGAAATGAAATTGTGTGAGAAAGCTTTATTTAAAACATCTGTATTCATAAAATGTACACATTAATCTCAAGCACCATTGTATCTTCTGAATTTGGAATGTGAATAACTGAAACAACTGTGGGGTCAATACTCTTCCAACTGCATTGAATTCACTGCATGAATACAAACACTTTGGAGAGACAGAAAAGACTTAGAAACATATTTAGGGTCATACACTCCTACAGTTTAATAAGGTGTTTAATTTATCTGAAATTATTCTCATGCAAATGGGAAAAACAATTTCCCTTAATCTAATTAGTGAGTTATTCTGCAAGCTCTGAATATTTGAAAGAATACTTGATTAATAAATAGACTATCTTTCTTAATTTGAAGACTCTCTCTATCATTGCAGATTTTTTCCCTCTCTTCTTTTAAGTTTTATTCTGGCACCTGAAACTCTTTCAAAGACTAAATCACTAAAAATATCTATTTATTAATACTTAATAAAAATATTGGCAATTAATATATAAAAAGCAACAGCCATTGTAGCATTTTTTCTAGAATCAATCTGAATTCTTGCAGCAACAAATGAGATTTATTTTTCAAAATAAGGTATTTTTTATAAAACTGAAATACCTCAATCACTATAATAAGAGGGAACTCAAAGTTTTCATGTCATCATTAGTATGACACATTTTACAGCAAAAATGAACTTGACACAAAGTTTATAGAAGGATATAGTGAATAAATTTGGAAAGGACCCCTGAAGATAATACAGTTGAAACTCTTGCTCTAAGCGGGGCTAACCTTAACGTTGCTCAGGTTGTTCAGGGGTTTCTCTAATTCAGTTTTTAGAATGTCCAGGGATGGATATTTCATAAGCCCATTGGTCCACTCCAAACTCAATAATCCTAAGAGTCTCTAAAATTCAAGCAAACTCAGCTATATTTTAATGAAATGCAAGAGGTTAAGTCTATTTTAGTCATTCTTCCTCAATCCTTTAATTCCTATGGAAATCACCGTAAGGAGAGATCCAGAGACCCCCACACACCTGTTTTAGGTTTAATGGCAGAAGGGAGGAAACGTTAATTTTTAAGTCACTAAGTGGAAATAAATACTTTGTCTTTTTTCTCCATCTTACAATCACAAAACAATTCAGGTAGGAAGGTGTGTTCATTGAACCTTAACAATTTCGTGACATGGCATTGATGCTCTTCCACAGTATTCTTTAATTTATGTGGTAAGAAAGATCAGTCTTCTCCACTTTATAGGTTTTTTTAAGAAATGTTTGTAGAATATTAAAGCCTAATCACATTCAAAAGGTCAGCATTTTGCTAAGGCCACTAGGCACAACTGATAGAAATACATGACTGTTGCAGGGTATAGACAAGAAACAATATGGTCCCTAATTAATTCATAGCTTTCATTTAATTGTAAAACATGGCTTTCTAAAATAAGGAAAGCGTGTTGAAAACAGCAGCATGTGAACTGTTAAAAACAGTGAAAAATATACAGTGACAGAAATCAGGATCTCTAATAAATTTTTGTCTGAATTGATGGAACACCTTACTTGTCCTCAGGCAGTCACTACCACAAGAGGTCTTATAAATAAATTTTCTCACCTCAATCTAATCTCTGCAGAGACTTTCAATTCTTACATTCAGGTATAGTGGTGTAGGTCTGAAATAAATATATATACAGAGATATGTTTGCACCAGTGAAATGAAAGGACTGATGTTACTCTTGTCTTATTATTTCATTTTATTTCCTTTGAATCCCATCCAAAATGTGATGTCACAATTTAAAAAGAATTTACTCACAGAGGAGAATATTTTAGAGACCTGATCTCCTAAAAACTCAGATCTTAAAGAATAATCTGAAACATGGAACATTTCTTTGAATTCCCCTTCAGCTTCCTTTCACTCACTCTATTATAGAAAAATCTGACAGCTGATGAACTGTTAGACCCAATTCTACATCATTATCAGCACACCCTATCACAGTAGACAACCTCATCAAGAACTGTAGCAGAAGCTGATTCTTGTGCTGCAGAACAACATCTTCTACCTAGGAAGAACTCATCTTTATGTCGATTCCTGTCACCAGTAAAAGTACCAATAACATTGTTGATATAACTGTCTATTTCTAGCAGATTTTTAGTTATGGTCAGGGTGTCCATCCTAGTAAGGTTTTGCTGAGTCTTGGGAGCTAAATGTCCTAATGCCTTTCTATTGTCCACCAGGTGCCACAGAAATAGCAGCTCTGGCTTTTGTTGTGTGTCTTGAGAACATCACGTGTGCCTGATTTCTTCTTTGAGTAAAAATTCTAAAAAATGGTACAATATCATACTATCCAGTGGGCTTGTTACAACATTAAAAATGAATATATTAAAATTATTTAAAAGCAAGCAACACAGAAAATTGCAGATAAGAAAGAAGAGCAAATACATTCTCAAGAGTACCACCACATTATCTTGTCTAGAGGCAGACAATGTACACTTTGAACGGAATATCTATATATTTAAAGACTGAGCAGTTAAAAGAAGGATTTTGCAGCTTTTGAAGTCTGACCAAGTGCCTTTAATAACATTTTCTTGTTTATTTAAATATTCAGGTGATTTTGTCTCTTGCCACTTGTGACTGACTAGCAGAACAGAGATATATGGCACATGTCAGGCATCTAGAATATCAAAAATGAGGAATTCTCTTTGGGTCATCTCATCAAAGTAGATTATTGACTTAGTTTTCACCTGATGTCAAGGAAGAAGAGTCCTGCTAACTAGGCAAACTTCACAGAGTAATTATGCAACTGATCCAGTTCAGCCCCCTTGAGAAGAGAACAGGTCACAAATCTTCAAGACATTTCTGAAGCAGATGTGAGGACGCTGAGATCAGGTACATTATTCTGATTTATTGTTCATAGTCTATTGTTATTCTAAGTAACAGTAGTTGATCTTATTGCATAACAGCAAATGTAACAGTAACTGTTGGAATGAGGGGCTTTTTGTCCCAGGGGATGTTCTGGTGTTTCCTCAGAGGAAACTTTTAGTTCATTTTATAAAGTATGTTTCCTTGAAAAGTGAAGCTAGGGACAAAAAGGAAGTGCACAATCTCATTAATTTTTTTAAAGCCTTCTTATCAAAGAAGAATCAAATCTGGTCTAGTCTAAAAAAAAATAAAATAAAGCTAGCAAATTAAATTCTCTAACTTCAAGTAAAACCACTCATTAAAGATGTAAGATATCAGTATTTCAGGTGAGGTCTCAGCAGGACAGAGTAGAGGGGCAGAATCACCTCTCTCCATCAACTGTTCACACTTATTTTGATGCAGCCCAGGATAATGTCAATATTTCTCTTCCTCTGATCCGTTCAGAACACAGCAACAAAGGTTGTTTTCCCAGTCAGGTTTAGAATTTTCATTCATCTCTGTGTTCTTCCACTGTCTTTTCACTGCCATAGGTTATATATTGACTCTACTTTCACATGAAGATTGTGACTTTATACTCCAGATATCTCATGAATATTCAGCTGCTAAATGGCAGTTAAAATTAAAAAAAATGTTCATGCTTTTTCTTGCATTGTATTCTTGCATTTTTTAGAAATCGTGTTAGATTTATGTGGCAAGATTTTGGGAGTGGGAGTGGGAAGGCAGAAGGGCCAGCCCCTGCAAGGAGCATCCAGGGCTGCCCTGTGCCGGACACATCTGGTTCCAGGTGGCTGGTTTGAGTTGTCAGCAAATTAAGTGAATTCTCCCCAAGTTGAGTTTGTTATACCTGTGACAGTAATTGGCCAATGAGCAGCCTTTCTTCACCTTGACCCATGAGCTTTTCCATCTTATTTTCTCCCCCCCTCAAGAAGCAAGAAAGCATCTTGGTGGGCATCTGGCAACCAAACCACCAAAGAAGCTCCATATAAATATTTACAAACTTCTTCACCATCCATCTTATTAAAAATTATCTCTTCACATACTACGTTGGTGTATATTCTTGTAAAACACATGGTAATGATTAGTTTGATGATGTGTGAAAGGATTGGTCATGTTGGTTATTAAAATTTCATGTATTACTGTGTACCTTTGTTTCTTTTGCATGCAGACAGTACAGCTTAAAAAGCCCTGGGGGGCAGGGATCTTTTTGTTATGTTCAATTATACAATATTCAGCAGACTACAGTAGTGATTAATGAGTAGGGTCCCTTAAGAATGCTTATAGAAATTAGTATTTTAGGCAGCCAAATACAACACCCTTCGCATTACTTCCCCTTATTTCTACATCACTTATACTTAAAATATAGGTTTTGTAAATGCTAATTTAAGACCATAGCTTTTCATTAATTAATATGTTCTACAGAAGTCTCATCATAAAATTGCCAGAATATTAGTTAGCCACTTCTAAAGACTATTTCCCTGCAATAAAAATAACAGGTAGATGGAGTAGATGGCCAGTGGAGGTCCTTTAAACTCAAATTGTTTCACGATCCTAAGGAGTAAAAATCTCAAATCTTTGCTGGCAGGGAATTTTATGCTGTTATGATCAAAGTCCTCAAAAGACTAAATCATGTCCAGAATAACACAGCAATCTGACCATAGTTCCAACAAAAAAGAATTTTTTAAAAATCCACATGTAAGAAATCATTCCTAAATCACAGAATGTTAGGAATTGGAAGGGATCTCTGGAGATCATCTAGTACAAAACCCCCACAAGGGTGGGTTCACCTGGAGTGAACAGGATGGCATTCTGGTGGGTTTTGAATGTCTCCACAAAGGGAGACTCCACCACCTCTCTGGGAAGCCTGTTCAAGTGCTCTGCTATCCTCAAAGTATATCCTGATATTTAGATGTGACTTCCTATGTTCAAATTTGTGCCTCTTACCTCCTGATCTGTCATTGGGCACCACTGAAAAAAGAGTGGCCCCTCCTGTCACTCAACATTTACATAATTAAAAGCATTTATAAGATCTCTGAAGTGAAGACTGAGTGTGCTGAGAAGGGAAACTAGGCTGACTTGAGGTCTGGAGAACAGGCCTTATGAAGAGAGGCTGAAGGAGCTGGGGCTGTTCAGCCTGAAGAAGAGGAGGCTGAGGTAAGACCTTATTGCTCACTACAGCTACCTGAAAGGATATTGTAGTGAGGCGAGTGTTGGCCTCTTCTCCCTAGTGACCAGTGAGAGGACAAGAGATAATGGGTCCAAGTTGCACCAGGGGAGATTCAGATTGACTATTAAGAAAAATTTCTTCATCAAAAGAGTGGTAAAGCACTGGAACTGCTTGGTTGCCCAGGAGGTGGCAGAGTTCTTGGCTCTGGAAGCATTTAAAAAAAAAAAAAAAAAAAAAAAAAAAAAATAAAAAAAAGCAGATGTGGCACCTTTGGTGATGATTTAATGGTTACAGTGGTGTAGGACTGATGGTTGGACTTGAAGATCTTGAAGGTCCTTTCCACCCCTGATGATTCTATGATTATTCAGACTCACTCAAAAGACCCAAGTCTCTCAGCCTTTCCTCCAAAGAGAGATATCCTAGTCCCCTAATTATCTTTGTAGCTCTTTGCTGCACTCTCTCCAGCAGTTTTCTGTCCTTCTTGAGTGAGGGAGCTCAGAACTGGACACAATACTCCAGATAGGGACTCAGCAGGGCAGGGTAGAGGGGGAGGACAACCTCTCTGGACCTGCTTGCCACAGACTTCTTTGGTGCATCCCAGGATGCCACTGACCTTCTTGGCCACAAGGGCACACTGGTGGCTCATGGTCATCTTGCTGCCCACCATGAGTCCCAGTTTTTTTCCAGAGCTGCTTTCTAGCAGGCAGCCCCCTAACCTGTACTGGTGCATGGGGTTATTCCTCCCTTGGTGCAGGTCCCTACACTTGCCCTAGTGGAATTTTGTAAGATTTCTCCCTGCCCAGTTCTCCAGCATCTAACATTATGCCTCATGTTTTATGGACAAATTTGTTATTCAAGGAATAGAAGGAAAAAAATAATTAAACACACAGTATTTTAATGATACAAAAAGAATAATTATTACCTATTCTCTGGACGTGCTTTAGTTATTTTCCAAGTATTTCCAAAACACACACACAGGTGTAGATTTTGGAGGCCAATTTTTAAACTATTATTATCATTTCCTAATTCTTTAACACACATGACATATTTTATCAGTAGCCTCAAAAAAGTCTGAGTAAATATTTTGCATTCATTTAATTCAGTGTAAGATTCAAAAAGCTTTGTTGTGTCCCTTACTAAATATCCTAGAAAATGCGCTTATTAAGAGAAATATTTCTAAGCTAGAAAATTTTAAATGGAAGAAAATGTAATTCTATATATTAATGTAACATTTTCTTAACAGAGTCTAAATTATTACTATCCAATTAGAAAACAGAAAACCCCCCATATTATTTATGATGCCACATTAAGAATCAAATTGTACTGAGTACAAATTCAGTTACCTGTTTTGGAATGTTGTGCAAAGCTACAAATGGCAAAACAGTGTACTCTGGAAACTATCTGAAATAGCAAGCAACATAGGAGGAATTACAATTTCTTTCATGTTTGTTTTATTAGAAAGTTTCATATTCTGTCTCATAAGAGTGGGTAACATTATCTTAAAATCTAACATAAGGTTTTCCAATAATGAAAACATATAGGATAAAGATAGCTACAAGTACTTATGAATCTGAGTTTACAGTTTATTATAGAGTCTATTCTGTGTGCATCCCACACACATACAGGCACAGGCACACATTTTGCAACCAGAGAGAAATCATACTTGCATATTTTGTTAGCCTGCAGGGAGAATTGTTCTAGCTTTTATCATTGACGGTATGAAATATTCAATATTAAATAACTTCAGATTAATGGGAATTTTTTCTCTTAAGGCAGAAATAATTCTGTGTGGTGCCTCCCAGAAGCCAAATAAGACGATTTCATCCTCTTGGGAGGAGATACAAAAGCTTCAGAGGAGAAGCCTTTCTACTGACTGTCATTTAATTCCCAGAAGGTGTTTCCTTTTCTCATAAAGACTTCATCATTATTTCTCTTTTTTTGTTCAGAGCAAAGATCTTTCCCTTCAGCAGCAATAAAAAGGATCTAAATTAAAAAAGCTTTCTTCTTCATAAAGCATGAAAACATATTTTTGCTTTCTAGGAGCAGACTTCTGATTCACCTGAATGATGAACTAACACTGATGAACGAACAGGAAAAATTAAATGTATATTTCTGCAGAACTCTATGAAAAAAGAAATACTTAAAGATAATTATATGGATAAGAAGAAATTCAATTTACAGCTTAGCTTATCTGATGTGACACTTAACACTCCCTAGATTAGAGTACTACCTGAAAAAGAAAAATCTTATCTAAATGAAACCAGAATAGCTAAAGATTTAACTTTTTAGAATTCAAAAGAATGCAGTTTTTCATAGACACATTAACAGCATTATGAAAGAAGCAGGGGACAAAAGAAAAAAAAAGATCCATGAATTCTACCGCATCGATGCAAGAAGGTTGAAGGAAGAAAGGCAGAACTTGAGACTCACAAAAAAAGATAATGAAGAAAGATAAAATAAAGATTGATACATAAAAAAAGGCTTATTTTTCTTTATAACTCAGAAATATATTTTCAGTCAGAAAATTGAGATTTACTCAGAATGAAACAGGTTATAAACCCAAGCCTCTAATGTAAAAAAAAAAAAAAAAGCTGTCAAAAAGTCTATGGCATATTATTGATGACTTTGAGAAGAAAACCTTTCATTTTGAAAATTATTTTGCAAAATTACTGTAGCATTAGTTTTTGGTCTCAGTTTTCTCTGTGGTGATTTCTAAAGTTTTTCATAATCTGTACTCATTTGAAACTGTTAGCAAATGTGGCAAACCTAAGAAAACTTATACGTTTTTGTTTCAGAAATTATATCTCTCAAAATGTAAAGTACTATCTAATAACTGAAATAAAGGAAAGATGGGAGACTTCAGGAATTCTGAGGAAACAGAACTTTACTGGGGGTTATAAAAGGTCTCCAGGCATTTTTTCCAGCACTTTGCTAAAGAAGCAATGATCAAGTGCAAGCATGGACCAAAGAATAAGCAATAATGATTTGCATCAAAGAATTTTCAAGAGAGAAGTTCAATAAGCAGATTTTTTAAAGCACCACAAAAAGTTATGTGGTGTTAAACACCACATAAATGCAAGAGCTGTTGGCACCAAAGTTATGCAGTTTTTCAGGACAAGGATGTCCATGTAGGGAGAAATACTTTTAGTGTCTTTGTCGTATGAACAGATCTTGGTACAGATTGATACTTAATCAACTCAATAAAAAACACGTAGCAAATTGTCATTTATTCTGTGGTTAAAAGAATAAACTCATTTATAATGATGATGATGATGCAGATGGCATTTTACAATCCATTAAGGACTCCATAATGGACAGAAGTCCCATATATACCCAGACTGTGTCATACCAGAAAATTTATACCAACACTCCTGTGAAATTATTTCTTTAGATATGTAGATAACTTCTCCTTTCCTCTGGTCACTTATAAAAACCTAGCCTGACAGAGTAAGACTCAACTCTGATGGTGTTCTAGGGCTGATCATTTGGGGGCTGTAGGAGTAAGATATTGTAGATGGAGAATAGGAAAAAAATCACAGAACAGTGAAGAGGTATTAATTTAAATGTTTAATTTACGTATATAATCTCTTGTTTGGAAGCTGAGTAATACATGTTGGAATGCAGCCCAAATGTTAGATTTTGTACCAGACACTGTGGACCTGATTAAACAAAGCATTTCTTTTTACAAAACATTTAAACTCTCTTTTTAATTCTTGCCTGAATAAAACTACATTACCCTAAGTGAACGAAAGGAAAACCAATAAGATCAGAAGAAAAGGAGGTTAGAGAGGGAACAAAGAGTGAGGATTGTGAAATCTACCATATAAAATAAATACATCAAACTATTTTTAACCTTTTAATTAATAAGATAGTCTCATTCTAATGAATGTTGACTTCACTGAAACAGGAACAGAAGTTAACTGGATAAAATTTTTTGCATTTACTTTTCACCCTTTTCAAGACAGGACAATTTATATGCAATAATAAGAATCAGCGGACAGACTTCTACCACAGAAAACCGATTTCCTGAGATAGGACAACAGCACATCAGGATCGACTTCAATTATTTGAAGAAAATATTGCTGTGAAGGAAAAAATATATTTATTTTTAGAAGCCATTTTATCATTCAAAGAAGCATATATACGTTTGGTTTTAAAACAAGAGTTTTATAAAGTTCCTATCTCCAAAATCCACTTTTCCAGAATTGTGAATATGTAAAGTTTCATTCCTTTTCTGTTACTTCTCTTATGCTTCAGAAGCCTTTATTTTTATCTTAATTGTTAGTATTTTGAGTTTTCTTGGTTTTAGAAGATTATCACATGATCTGAATCTCAAGTTAATTATTCAGTCCTATGTGACTGAGAACATTTACTGAACATGCACTGAATAAGCTGAATAAGCACAAATGTTCACTCATTCCCTCATGCTGCATATGCTTCCTTTCTGGGAACTACACATTTTAGATGGCTTCTAAGCCTTTTCTTATGTTTCAAATTGTCAATTTTAGCAGTATTACCACATTGTCATTGTAAACTAAAGAAAAAAAAAAACACACATAAAGAGATACAGAAGTATTCAGATATTTATATTGTTTTAATTTTAGTGCTAATTTAAGTCTTATTTTCATGTTGAGTTGAGTGGTTGTTTCCTTGTCTGCTGTATTAATTTTTCATCTCAATGTTCATGACATACAGTGGACCTGTTACTATTGTTAGGGAATGCTTTTGTCAGTCACACAGCTTCAGATTTTGGAAAATATCCCTGAACCAAAATTTGATTTAGAAAAAACCACAAAACAAACAAAACCAAAACAAGAAATAAAACTACACAAACCCCCCTAAGCCTTTGTGAACACAAGATTTGAAACTGGAAAATTGAAGTTTAGTATGAAGAAAAATGTAATTATAGCCTAGGAATACAAGGTGGTATTTCTAAATGTGAAACAGGTTTGAGTATGGAAAGGAGAATTATTCAAGATTGGTGGGCTGGGGGCAACAGCAGAAAGACATGAAACAAACAGTCAAAAGAATATCTTTAAACTCTTTCCTGAAACCTATTCCTAGCATGCTTGAACTCTGGTTTGTTAAGCTAATTCTCTGGAAAGTGTAATAAGCAGTACTAATTTTAAAAACACAAGATAAAATTACCAATTTAACACCTCTAGAATCTCTCAGAGAAAGAAAAACCAGAGATTTTAAAATTATGTAAGATAACCTCTATGTGTGAAAATCAACCACCAGAACTGAAAATTCATTGTTGATAATTTTTCTTTTGTACAACAATCAGCATGTTTTAGACAAACATTTTGCCTTACTACAAGTAAGTATGAACTGAACCAAAAGACAAATAGAAAAACATAGGTAAAAAAAATAGAGGGGGAAGACAGAAGAGTTGGGAAATGGCATTTTACTTAATGTTTTGCTAGCCACCACAAAACTTCAGTCACTGTTTTGGGCAAAAAAACACTGTCACGCAGATGTGTCTGCCCTACCCTTTCCCATTTCAAGTTTATATCTCATCTGTAGGTCCCAGTCAGGTGGGTCAGGATTCCTCAGGAAAGTGGAAGCCAGAATTGGATATTGAGGTGGCCCACCTTGTGGTATCTTTCTGCCTCCTAACACTGCGTAGTCTCTGCTCAGGTGATGTGGTTCTTTTGTTAGATTACATCCAGTGTGGAGTGCCATTTCTCCATTTGCCTCCTGGATCATGAATCTAAGCCCCATTGAACTTGCCAGTGTCTTCCTGAAATTTGTTGGAGCAGGAGTAATGTGCTCCAGAAGTGAGGGATTCTCTCACTGGACAAAGTTCAAGGGCACAATGGCTTTTTTAATGATGTTAAAGCTTAACTATCTTACATACATCCTTTAGACTGTGCCTGTGTGCCCATCAGGGTTAGCCCAGTAGTAATCCGATGCATATTTCAGGTTTTAGCCAGAACTTTCTGAAATGAGTGGGAAATGGAACTGATGATGTGAAGTGCCTAACATGCAGCCACCTCACAGGGACTAACTAGTGGTTATGGGCCTTTGGTCAGTACTACAACACCAACTGAAGTATATTAGTGAGATTACCAAACTTCCTGACCAAAAATTTTCATATGAACCACATAGAGTCATCTTTCACATCTTTCTTCATCAGCAAAAGCTGCCGTAATATACCCTTTCTCTCTACACCAACTTGTCAGACTTAAATTTATGTTCCCATTCTGCATTTTTCAAGAAATAATTCTTAAAATAATATTTCAGATTCTCTTGCATTGTGAGACAAGCCTACATGGAAAGTCTTTTTTTTGGCATTGTGTTATTATTTTCTTCTTTCAGGTACAAGACAAGAAAAGAAGACAAGCTAAGCTGAGGAATAGCAATGTTGATACTCAAGAACTTCTGAAAATGGTCCCTAGGGAAAACTGAGTGGAGAAAAATGCATTCCAGATGGAGAATGATGAATGCAGGTGTGCAACCCAGCAACCAGTTCAGGCTCATTGAAAAGTTCAAAGCAGAACAACAAGGGTGGAAGGAGCTGCCAGGGCAATCTGAACTAAATAGTTAATTATGATGTGCTTTATAGATATGGCTTAAAAAGGGACTGCAATTTTAAACTCAATATAGCTTTAGGCATTTATTGACATCTTCTAAATCACAAGCTGCTTTTGTTTCTTAGGCAAATTTCTTTTCTTGACCATGCAAGAATCTACAGAGAGTTAAAGGCAAACACACAAATTATATTGCAAACAGACATGAGTCTGTAAGGAGTTTGGTATGAAACAAACATACTTCAGAACATCTACTGGTCTTCTACTGCCTTTCAGAAAAAAAAAAAAAAAAGAGAAAAAAAAAAAAGGAGGAAATTTTTTTGTTTTGTTTTAAAAAAGTTAGTGAAAGATTTGCCAAGTAAAAAACATACTTTTTCAAAATGTTTGCATAGTTTTTCATAAGCTCTGGATTTGATGATCCTACCTGTTATGACTGATATAAATATTTTTTGTGTTATTGATATATGATCAAATCTAGCTGTTAAACAACTCAGAAAATACTGTGATTTGAAATTTCTCTTCATGTATGTGCTTGAGACAAACTAAGTTGAAACTAAAATAAATAATATATTTTGGTTGTATTTTTTTTAAATTATGTTTCTGTATAACATCTTGGTGTTAGGCAACTTAACAAGTTATAGAGGATATTACAACCTATCTTTCTGCATTTTACTAGTCCATTTTATAAATCAAGAATGCTAATTGTCACATTTATTCCTTTCAATAGATTCCAGCATTAGTAAGAGATGGATGGTTGTGCACCAGAACAGTACAGCTATTACACAGCAGTTGTCACCAAACTTTAAGAGACAGTTTTTCACTAAAAGAGGAAGTATTTCAATCCATATTTATTTCATGCCTACAAATTCTGATCAAAGAGAAAACTAACAGCATTTTTGTTTCTTATATCTTAATTTAGAAATTTGTCTACGCTTTAAAGTCATGAAGGAAATGAAAGCAAAAAAATATCGATAAAAACTACCAATTCTTATACAAAATTAATAAGCTATCTCAATATTCACACATACACACAAAAGTTTTTGAGGAAAACATAATCAGTGATTCTGAGCTGGAGAATATGAAGTTCCAGAGTTATCCATGCCATGATGCATGGGTTAAACTGCTGGTGTGAGCAAATTTTACCCATGTACCAGGTAGTTAACTGAATGTCTACTTTTCTTCAAAGAGAAGGTCACCTAAGAGAAACCCAGAAACCCAGCAACTCAACCTACCTGAATTATCTTCCAAGATACTTGATAACTGGCAGAAATAAGTTTCATTTTGCCTATTAAATTACTTCCAACTTCTGCTATTTGGGAAATAGTTGTTCTGTCAATAAATGCTCAATATACAGTAATTAACACTTATACAGATGCTGTATAATATATAATAATGAACTTCTGTCCTTTCCCTTTAATATAGATACCATAATAGGACAGCATTCAGGTTTAACATGAGCTTTAAGTAAGCTTTTCCTTGTTTCCTTCATCCATTCTCACTGTCCTATATTGACAATCTTGCTTAATTTTCTTATTCCACTGAAAGTGTCAGTTCAGTTCCATGCATAATAATAATTACTTACAAATACATAAATGACAGAAACCTTACTTTCCTGAAAAAGGAATGCATTCTTTTTCCAAAAGAACCCAATCTGTAACTTGGTAGTGAGAAGGGAAAAGTCTGTGTCTGCTGTTGTTTTTTAGAACCTTACTACATAAATCTGTTGTCAGAAAGGATTTAAAATGAACATTAGGCATGGCTAATTTTGAAGTTTTAACTAATGCAGAAAATATTTATCAAAACTCATGGCTTCTAATTCCTGAAAGTAAATGTATATACTCATCTGCATATAGTCTTTCCTTATAATAAACCATTTCTTGAATATAGTCAAGAAACTTCTAAGTAAGAAAAACAGTTAAATATAACCACATCCCTACTTGTATTGATGTTATATATCCCTACTAGCCACTACTAACAGGCTGATTTATAGTGAGCAAAAACTGTTGGACACCTTTTCTAGAAGAAGATAAATAGTTTGTGACTTCAGTATCACTATACTGATAAATTACTAGGACTCTAGCCTATTATTTTAGAAAAAAAACAAAAAAATACAAATTGTAACTATTGCAGCATGAACAGGTTGTGTCATTGGGCACTCCTTAGAGAGATATGTGAGAATCACTCTGCATGTGAGAACATTTAAACTAGAGAAGTCTTACTGATTTAAGATTGTTCCATACACATCAAGGAAAATAAATCTGTACTTACATTACAAGAAAAAGTATCTTTAGTTAAATTTACTTACAGGAAAAGTTGGAGAAAGGCTGTTACAAGGGAGTGTAGTGAGAGAAGAGGGGGGAATGTCTTTAAACTGAAAGAGGGTAGAGTTAGGTTAGACACTGGGAAGATATTCTTTACTGTGAGGATGATGAGACACTGGCACAGACAAGGTGTGGCTGCCCCCTCCTGGAAGTGTTCAAGCCCAGGTTGGATGGGGCTTTGAGCATCCTGGTCTAGAAAGGGAAGATGTCCCTGGCCATGGCAGGGGAGTTGGAACTAGATCATCTTTAAGACACCTTCCATCCCCAAACCATTCTATAAATCTACATGTTAATTGTGGAAAAACTAGTTGTTCAATATGTAGGATAATAATGTAACAAATCTCTATACATGACCTAATTTTTTGTTTGTTTGTTTCCTTATTAAAGTGAGCTGTTTGGCAATGGGTTTTGGAAACGCAGAAAAGAAAGGTGTAATTTTAGATTAATATCTTCTGGGAAGATGCACATTGGATCCAAATATGTGAATCTGGCTCTGAGGTGTAGTACTCATCTGTGAAGAGCAAGGTCCTTTAGAGGCATGAGGACTGTTAAAATTGTCAATTAATGATAATGGATAGCAAGATGAAAAAACGTTTTAGAAGCAGGTTCTTAATTTTGAGCTTATCTGTGTGGGAGGGTGTACTGGAGAAGTTTTAAATCCTTGTCTCACAGACTATTAAGAACATGTTATGTACAGCCTCATTTTGAGAGCTGTAAAGGTCATGCAGTCCTATCATGTGTCAGGAGAAACTGTGCATCTGACCTCTTACAGCTACCACTGACATTCAGCAACCATTCCTAAAGCTTTATGGCATGGTTTAATAAGCACCAGCAGGAAAACATTAGGAGTTCCTTATTTTACTAATGATGATCAAAACCACTGCTAAAATGGAGCTAAAAACCCAAGTAAATCCACCTGAATTATAAAAACTGGAGGAATAAAAACCAAGAGTCGGAATAAAGCAAGAAGTGTGTTTATTTCACAGAACATTTGTATAGGGTTATTAATCAATGAGTTAGGTTATTAACCTATGAATCAACCATAAGTATGGGAGCAGGCAAGCATCAGGAAATGATAAATAGTAAGTGGATTCAAGGCAACTGTACTTATGGGTTAAGAATGTAGCAAGTACTGCTTCCACAACCACGGTAGGAGGCTGCTAACAAGGACACCCCACCTTTACTCACAATTAGAAACATTTTTCCAGTTAGGAGGGAGGCACAGTACCATCAGCTAATTTTCTTTTTGTTCTTTTAACTGCCATTCCTGACTTTGCTGCATATTTTCTATATGGTTTTTTGGGGGGCATGAAAAAAATATATTTCCCTTCTCCGCCTTGTTAAAAGCCATGGTTGGCAAATCACACACTCTGTCAGATTCGTACAGCTTGAGCAAGTCTGATGTATTACCTGGGCTGGGAAGCAGTATGCCAGCAATGTCCTTTTTACCAACCCCATTCCATTTTCAACTGCATGAGACCTTAAAGGTAATGCAGTATTTGCACCCTTAAAGAGACGGAAAATATTTTATTGAAGGAAAATATTTAAGCCTATCCTTGCTATTCAAAATACTTCCCAAATCCCATAGAAAAGACAAAAAAGAGCTAAACTCGAGAAAATTGTCTCTCCCCATCCAGCACTTGAAGTATCTAACTATCATGGTGGCATATTATGGCCTGAATAAATTCAGACTTAACAAGAAATCACATTTGATGGTTTTGAAAAGCAGTACACAGGGAATAGAATAGGTGTCTGCTTCCTTATATGACCATCTAAGCTTGAGAATTCTTGAATTCTACAGGTTCTGATGCTGCAAAATAAACTATGTCTTTTTTTAAATTTCTGTCTAATTCACAACCCTGAAAAAGAGCCACGGATTCTAGTATTCACTAGTGTTTTTAAAAGGCTAATACAGTGGAATTAGCTCTGACCTTGTAAATGACAGCCATATGCCAGTAGCTTGTCTGCTATCATGTGTTACTCCTCAATGGCCAGATAAGACACACAAGTGCTAAAATATGTCTTGAAAGTTTCCAGCCTGCAACAGCATGGGTGAAAATAAAAGGGATTCCTGAACACTAGGTATTATCACTCTGATATGTCAAACAGTTTATTAACAGTGTCTGACTAACTGGTGGTGTAACAGAGCAACATGAATAGACAATTAGCTTCAGACTGCATAAATTATCTGCATTCAAATCAGTAACTTGTTCTGAATTCAGTATGATACTGTAAAATTACTATAAATGTAATGGATAAATATTGCTACAGTTTCAACTAAAATTAATAATTCTTTACATTTTGTTTATAACTTATATTCATTTCAGTACTTCAAAACACATCATTTAAACTAGTTCAGATATTACAGGAAATCAAAGATGTAGGAACCGTTTTTAAATCTTGAACGACTCTCAAAACCAGTTTAGGCATAACTGTTTTCACACTAAAATGAAGACTAATAACCTTTAACATAGTGAGGACATGGAATAATTACTATCCTGAAATAAAGAGAAAAGATTACCATCTTACAGAAGGGGGAAGATATTATTCTGTTTTAATACACTTAGATCTACACTGATCCATAACTAGGACTCCAAGTCTTAATAATAATAATAATATTCATAAGACTAATCATATAATCTATCTTATTAATTATAATAATTAACGGAGCATAAGGACAGGCATGTAATACTTTCCTCTTTCTAGCTTATTTGACATCCCCTTTATGCCTTAGTGACCATACAAGATAATTGGTCCATGCTGTTTAGTTCACTCATGATTTTCTAGCCCTGTTTATCAGGGAATGTATAGACCTTTCTCAGTTAAACTCAGTGATCTTATTTAATTCTTCTTTGCACACACACCTTTGACCACAACTCTTAACTTGCCCTGAACTTTCCCCAGTTCCAAGATATCCATTTTGAGACCACAGAATTTTTGCAGTTGGAAAAGACCTCTGTGTTCACCAAGTCCAACTGCCAGCCCAGAAAAATATCAGTTATCTTCCTTAATCAACCAGCTCTGTGATAAAATCCTTTTCCAGGCATGATTTACCCTTGGAGAAGCCATGTTCCCATTTCATAAGATTCACTGACTGTTGTTACTTTTGCATAACCAGTCTAAATATAATCAATATTGAATCAGCCTTATATGAAAACTACATGGTCACTGTTGGGTTTGTTTTATTTTGTTATACCATTATAGTTTCCTGAGTATATGTGGAAATAATCTAAAGTTTCTTTCTCCTTGAAGCAGTTACCCATGAACAACTGGGGCGTCACCCTGATTGCTCCCAAAGCCTGAAAAAAATGTTGACATTAGATTCCTTTTCATCACAAACATAACTTCTTAGAAAAATATATAACCATTAAATTCTCTACACTGAGTTCACTCAGCATATGGAATTGTATGAACTATACTTTCCATTAATGCATTTGGTGCCTCTTCAACCACCAGTGTTTTTCCTGCTCAACATAATTTGTTTCTCATTACCAGCCTGAACATAACATAATGCAAACAAACTTCTCTACCATTTTTGTTGGCAGCATGTAACATTTACATACATGGAATATTAGCACAAGAAATACAAAGTCATTACACACTAATGCTTTAACAAATGGAAAGACAATATCCTCTGCACTGCATTTCAAGTGGCACATTTCAGGAGATTTATGCTAATTTTCATCATCTACAGAATGTAATGATACAAATCAGTTAAAATTCAGCAAAACAGCCTCTAAATGTTCAGAACTATAGAGAACACATTAATGGTCTCATTAACTGTAAGTTGAGAATTAAATTTCCTTTTCTAGGCAAAACCATTATTGCTCTACTCCTGTTCTACAATTTTTTTTCTGTTTCATAGGTTGTAACAGCCACTGGTCAGATGCTTCTTTCCCCTAGTGACCTCACTGACACCACTCAGAGCAATAAAGAAAGATCAGTTCTATTGATCTTACCTGAAGTGACCTTCGTGTCTGCTTTCTGATTGTTAGTAACTTGACAAAGAACAGTGATATCCAACTTTCCTTATGCTTAGGAGCCTTAAGTTTATACAGAGTTCATAGTTTAAGCTTCTGATATATTGAAAGGAGATGGCAATAACACAGCAAATGTTTGCCTTTCAATTTGACATTACAGTGAGAAGGATAATAAACACTGGTTTGGTAAGAACAAGTATAGCTAAAGCAAGCAAAAATCCATCGTTTCTGAAGTCCATGAATCCTGAGAGGTATTAGGAGAGAAAGGTCAACTGACTTTCCAAAGCCTATCAAATATGCTAGTTACATCAAACAGTACAGCTAAGATATATCCTGGATCAGCAGCAGAAATATTTTTCTTTTGTATCATGCTTATCCTCCTAAAAATTATTCATAGTTTTAAGTAGAAAATTGAAAAGGACAATGATGAGTTGAACAGACCCAAATTTGTTCCGGGTTATACTTCAGCATATTAACCTCGTCCTCTCACAGCCAGAGTGTGATGCCATACAGTTACTGATCCATAACTGCAGATGTAACCCAACTATGTAAATCCTTAAACTTATATTTGTTAAGGGAAGTAATTTACATGACCCTACACTTCATACTCATTAACTATACAATAATTTTTCAAACTCTAACTGAATTGCTATCCTAAGGACTACAGGAACTTCTGTTGTGGCAGCGATAAACTCACCAGCACAACTTCATCTACATTAATTGTAAGTATTGATAACTTTGCATATGCCTGCATGAGGAACATAGCAATTATCCAGCAGAATTATATCTGTGGTTTATTTGATACCTTGTCTGACAGCAATTACCATTGCTGAAAATGTTTAGCTATAAGAATACCAGAAAGGAATAAAAAAAATCTTCAAAGGTCTTCTGGTCATGGGTACTCTAAAATTGTCCAAAATTATGAATAATGACATAAATATGTTTTTTTTATATGTTGTTATTAGCCAAAAACATACAGGGCAGTTGTCCTGGTTTGGGCCAAGATATAGTGATCTTGTGTCTTGTAATTTTTCTTTCAGCTAAGTTTCTTGTAGGCAGATGCACTTTGCTGAAATTAACAGCAAAGTTTCTCAGACAGTGTCAGCTTCTTAGGACTGAATAACGCTCGATGTTTATAGTTATGGAAAGAGAATGGTCTGCAGAACCAAGGCCACTGCTTGGTTCTGAGAACATTTTGACCTCCGGAATGAGAAAAGGAGTAAAAAGGTCACACCTGCAACCCTCCCTTAGGGAGGAACAAACAAGATAAATGACCAAAATTGACCAAATAGAGTATTCCATCCCATACACATCATACTCAGTATAAATTTAAGGGATCACGAGAGTAAAACCCCTTCCTGCTTCCTCTTCTTTGCCTGTCCCTGTTTGCTTCAGCATCCTGGGACGATTCCATCATTCCTCTCCCTGTGGTCCTGATCCTTGCCAGCCTGAATCTGTGTCCTCCTGTCTCCAGCTCCCCACTGCTGCTGACTCCAGGAGTCCAGCCTGGACTTTCCCAGGGCTGCCCTGCAGCCTTGGAAGTGACATGAGTGTTACTGGGGGGAAAGGAGGAGGAATGTGGTATCATTTTCTGTATATTTTTATATATTTAGTAATGTTTTCCTATTTATCGTTACTGCTTCATTAAAGCTGTGTAGTTTAGTTTCCAACCCATGTCTCTCTCCCTTATCTCTCTCCTTTCTTTATCAGGAAGGGGGAATTAATAGACAGGCATCTGTCATTCGATTTAATTGCTGGGCCAGTGTTGAACTGTGACAGCGGTATAATGTGTTACCCCACAGTTATTAGATCATGCCCTCTTAGCTCTCTTTTTCATTAAATTACTTTTACAGAAACAGAAACCAATACTGGACTTCAATCTGCAACGTACACTTTTTAGTATCCCCAGTGAGCTCTGCCAAAGTGTTCTGCAGTTTAATTCCATATTGTTTTAAAATAATACCATTCCCTTATTTTGTTTAGAAACTACCGTCAGCTTCATTCAGATAGCATCATCTTTTCTTTCGTTGGAACAGAAACTGGAGCAATTTCCCCCTATTCACATTCTCCAGACTCATGATTTTACAAATATTGATATCAACCCTCCAGCATGATTTCACTGCTAACCACTTTCAAACATGAAGACTATTTTCACCTAGTTTCCTGTCTGTCTTAACTTGCTTAATATGATGTATATATCCACTAACGCTACCAATTTATTTTAATTTTTACCAATTTGGTCAGTAAATACATTAGGCTTATTGAAAGATTCACTGCCCAGATAGCAGCAGGAATGTGCTGAAAATTAAAGCAGGCTGCCAATACATGTTGCTACTTCTTATCTCAGTTATTAGAGAAAATGGAGATCTACCCTATGGCAATAGAAAGAAATTTAAGATTGTTTTTCATTTGTGAACAGTACAAACATATTCCAGGATCACTTTTTTAACACTTAGAAGAAAGAGACAGAAATATTTAGTCTTTCTACTAATGGTGCAAAGAAGGCAGAAATATTTATGGCTTCATAAGGCCGTAAATGAAATAAGTTATTAAAAAACTCCTAAACATATTAGGAAGTCAGGAACAACAGATTCTGTGATTAAATATCTATTCTGTATCAGAGAATCTTCCAGCTGACAGTTTTCAAGTCAATCTAGTATGACTTTGCAGATATTTAGATAAATTCTTCCATTGACTGTTCATGCATGAGAGTTTCTTGGTTGGTTTTATTTTGCATACTGATTGTAATTTTAGACTAGTACCAATCTAACAAAAGCACTTTTACTAATTGTTTCACCTAGTCCACTAGGAATTTTTTGTCACCTTTTGTTTACTGTATTCCAATGTCCAATTTAAGGGACAGGGAGTGTTATAAAAGAGCACTTCAAATACATTTTAACAGGGAAGGATGCAAAATAAGGTTTCTATTTGAAAAGATAATTGCTATTCAAAGCCTTCTTAGTGCTTTATGACTCCTCTTGTTATACTATTTGTTTGTGCATTTATCTGCCTTGACAGATTTGTAGACACCATATATGGTATCTAGAATATTTGTGATTTGGATTTAAACATGGAGATAAATGGTAATTTTAAATTCATAAGAAAAGCTAATTCTCAAAATCTGTAAGAATGGCTAATTCACAAAGTAACCATTCCAGGACTGGAACAGACATGACAAACCCAGTATCTCCCTCTCTATAAAAGCTTATAGAAAATGAAACCTTCTGATTTTTTTTTCCTGCCTCCTCTGAATCATAATAGTGGGCAAATAGTCTATCAGAAAATGAAGGCTGTAAGATTAGCAAACAAGAAATTTTATACTTGGCATGTTCAAAGCTGGTTTTTCTTGAAAATGAAAAAAAATAATATTTTTAAGAAATCACACTGATAATCAGAGACTTATGTGAACAAATGGTAACAACAGATTTGGAGAGACAGGCTTTGGTTATTATAATCACCTGCTTTTGGATACAAGTTGCCACCAGCTGAACCATTTTGGGAAAATAAGTTAAATTTTACATAAATTTGCAACTTAAACTTCAAAACTCAAAAATTGCATTCAAATTCCAAAATATATATACAGTCTTAGAGACTGATACCTGCACTTCCACACAAAAAGAGACATAAAAAGAAACACAGGATAAGTCTCTTTTTAGAAAAATTAGCATTACTTCTATGCAGTCTAGTGTAGTCTGGATAGTATGAAATATGAAGGGCTTGAAGGGCAAAGCACTATTCTGTGAGAGGAAGAAAACTGTAATCGTTCTTTCACTTTTTCTTACACTTTCCCCTTTGCACCACAGCTAAGTTTAAGCAAAAAGCAAGCATGTTAGAAGTAGGAAAATTATGGTGGTAAAATTTTTTGGCAGTAAAAATATGTTACTCATCAATATTAGAAGCAGAAAGCTATGACTGGCAGTCACAAAACTGACAGTTGGAAGATAAAGACCTGCCAAATATTAATAATACTCATTTGTGAAATGATTTTGCGCCTTAATGTAGCCATTAGGAATTCAAATGACATCCTTTTACAGTTTGAGTTTGAGCCAAGCATCATTGCCTGAAGCATCAAGGTTTTGTTCTTAACATTCTCAAAATTATGCCTCAAAACATTACTTTGATCAGTCACTAATGGAACAAATTGGTTCATTTTGACCTGAAGTAGTCAGTGACCATTATAACCAATAGAAAGCTCATGATAAGAAAATACAAAATAAAAATAATGTATTACTTTTTAGGCCAGAAAGAAACTTCAAAAGGAACACAAACCCTTTGTGTTTTGTCTATAAAACATTGCTACATTTTTCAATTTTATCTTAAGTCAATATTTTTATTAGTGTTGAAGTCTTGCTTTTAGTGACACCTGATAATGTGAACAATCACAATGCTCTGTTAAAAGACTAAAGAATAAAAATTGCTTTCACAAGTTCATTTCTGATAGAAACGAGCCTCAAAAACTGAAAAATCTCAGAAATTCATTTAATTGCTCATATTAATACTATAATTGTGTTTGCAGAAAGATAACCTATTATGAAAGGTGGATTTCCATAAACTGGGTTTGGGGATTAGAAATCACCATCAGTTGCAGCTTTTGGGGTTTTTGGCCTTCTTTTGAAGAATCTGAACCACTGAATGCAATGGCACATATGTGGAACTGTGAAATGGGACATTGGAAGAGGACTTATCTTTTAATGTGATTAAAGAGAGAAAAGAAAGGACAGAGAGAAGTTGTAGAAGGCATGATGGCTGATGTGAAGAGAGTGTTATAAAAAATTCTCTAGTTTAGAAAAATTCCCTTCACAGCTCTAACTCAAAAGTTCAAAAACATCTTCTGCCTTGCAGAAGCAAAGTAATGAAATGGTTGAAAACAGACCTGTACAAATTTTAAATTTTAGGTAAGAAAGGCCACAGCACCTGTTACTGTGTACAAATCCCAACATTTTTAGATTAGAAATCATGCATAGGCACAGAAAAAATGGCTTCCTCCAGATTATAAGGTTAGAAGACAGAAAGATTTTTCTACAGAAAGGCTCTATAAGCAGAAACAAAGAATTACTTCTACAACTTAATGTACAGTAAGAAAACAACCTTACTGAGACATAAGCAAGAAAAGACAGGTCCATGTCATAGGAAGTAATGAGAAGCAAGGAAATGAAAGACTTAGTTACTATTTAAAGACAACACAGGCAGCAAAACTGTGAACCTGGTGACTTCAGTTCATCAGTCAGTGCCCCTTAAGATACCTACAGGGACTCAGACATAAATGAAGGATGGAGTAAACAATTGTCCCCAGAACCACTTTGCCACAGATTCTCCAAAGTACAGTTCATCTTTTGGTCTGGATTTATAAGATAGAGCAAGGACATTAATCCTAGTTGATGCAGCAGGCTTAGAGGATTTAAATATGATCAAATATGTCTGGTAATCTAAAAATAAGAAAAAATCATGTACCACCTAAAAGAATATATAACATGAAAAATGCTAAATGAAAAGTCGGTTTATTTTCTGACTCTGGAAGAAGAAATCCCAGCTCTTTAAAAATGTAGCAGGGGAGTAGCAATGCTCTGTTTCTACAGAAAAGACTTCCTGCATGTGAGTGTGTTGCAAGACGAACCTCTCTTAGAGTACGACGCTCCAAGGGCCAACCAGGTGTTCCAGCCAAAACTCATGAATAGTGCTCTTAGCCTATAGCCCTCAGGGCTGACTAGCCTGGCTCAGTGCTATTGCTCCAAGAGCAGCCAGTCTCTCTGCTGACTTGCTCAGGAATGAGCTGAGCGTGTGCTTCAAGCCTCACCTTTTATTGGCCCCCTAATCCTGCTCATGTGCAGTTGGGGCCCACCCTAATCAGGCACAGGTGGGCTTAACACAAGCTCATGCCCACTACCTGGTAATTAGTGGCACCTGGTTGCCTCATTTCACTACACGAGTGTGTCTAATAGCAGAAAATGTCACTACTATGGGATGTTGTTGGTTTGTTTGTGTCTGAATGTGTGCACAGGAAAGCTCCTTACAGAGTTATTCTAAGGCATATCAAATATGGCATAACACTGTGTGTTCACTCTGTTTCACCATCTCTAGGCTTCTTGTTCTGGCTACAAAATAGGCTAGACAGATTTCTTGCTTTCATACAGTACATCTGTCCTTATACCCTTGCTTTCTCCCTGGTATGAGTGTCCCCTGTCTTTCTTCAAGAAGAAAAGTAGTTCAGAAGTTAAAATAGATGCAACACTATGTTGTGAAGCTGCTGTTATTTCTTACAGCTGACACTTGGAAATCCAAGTGTCATAATTTCCAAGAATTATGGGGAATGTGTAACATCACTCTGAAGAATTTACAAGATTTTCTTTTTTATTGTAGTGCACTCCAATTATCTCTCTGTTATGTATTATATAGCTTACTTGAATTCAGGGTATTTGGAAAAGAGTTTATTTTTATACTGGACAATTTCCATATTGTTGATTTATTGTGCTCAGTAGTGTGTACAATTCCCATTTCTTCTGAAACTTTTTACTCTTATCTTGTGCCTTCAATGTGTTTATTGAATTTTCAATGAATTTTATAGATGTACACACTGCACATCAAGACTAACAGATCCATTTTGTAAGATTGTTTCTTACAGAATGGGGAACCTTTTTGTATAGAATGCCATAAAAATAAATATTCCACATTTATCTGCTCTTGCAATACTTCGCTTTAAAACAGGATTTTTTAACTTTTACAATTTTCTAGATAATGATGCTTTTCCACCAACTTCAGAAGAAAACAGACACCAATAGGCTGTGTTATATCATCATTCTTTCATGTGCCATTAAACATACAAATGCATTTCATTGAAAAAAAATTGTTAAAAGAATTTATCACAGGGAATGCTAGTTGGCTTCAGCAAAAGTCCCAATGGGGCATGAACACTATCTTAGTAGATCTGAAATTCTTGCAGAGCAGAGATATTAATAAACTGTAAGTGAGCATACCTATTAAAGCATACATATAGAGTATAAATATTCAAGTGTGTGAACATTTTCAAAACTGATTTTTTTCCTCTGCTTATAAACTATTTTCAGGTAGACCTTCTTTGCAACTTTAAATGCATTTTTACACCAAGTTTTAAACCCTGTTTAATTTTTCAGCTGTAGAATATTTGTTACTTTAAATTTGTGTTAAGTACTTGCTGTTTCACTGATCACATTAATTTAATAACAATTTGTGCTGTAATAGAATTCTCATAAGTTTTCAATATATTGAATAGATAATGAAAAACTTTCTAAAGTTATTTCTACAAACAATAAAACTAGAATGAATTTGCAAGCGATATCTTTATTTTTTCCTTGTTGTAAATAAAAAGTGACTAACCCAAATATCCATAAACTGGGTTATTAAAAAATTTACACATATCAGTGAAACACATTGGTGTTTTTTTCCCACTGAACTATTTAGGAATACATTTAATTTTTTTTCCTTTGGTATTTCACCACCTTTTTCTATTTTTGCAACATAGTTACTGCAAAGCACATTTTTTCAGTAGTTTTTGGTTGATAAAACAATCTTTTGCTAAGTGTAATAATGTTTTTCTCATACATCTGAACCTTGCCTTGGGAAAAGATAAAACAAAACCAGCCCTGAAATGCCATGTTGCTGGGGGAAAAAAGCACTTTTACTTGTGTTTTTTCCCATATTCATGACATCTGTTGCTCTTTCTAGCCACTACTTTTCAGCTACTCATCTTTTTCCTGTAACACAACCTGCTAATGAAAAACCAATAAGTAAGAAAAAACCTAAATTGTGTTACACAATTCAATATCACTATCCATGAAAAAAATACAATGCGAAAAATGAGAAGAAGGAAAAGGATTTGGTTTCGTAATGCCCTATATAAGCCTTTTTGTAAGTTTCTAAGTAAATAAATACTCCAGATAACTACCACTATGTCACTCATAGGGTAATAGAACCAAAAAAAAGTGTTTGAGCAGCAATCATCATAGAATCATAGAATGGTTATGGTTGGAAGAGACCTTAAAGATCGCCTAATTCTAACCCCCTCTCATGGGCAGGGACACCTTCCACTAGATTAGGTTGCTCAAAGCCCCATATAGTCTATCCTTGAACACTTCAAGGGATACTGCATCCACAGTTTCTCTGGGCAACCTGTTCCAGTGTCTCACCACTCTCAAAGGAAGGATTTCTTTTCTAATATATACTATAAATTTATAGTCTTACAGTTTAAAGCCATTACTCATTGCTCTATTGACATATGCCCTTGCAAAAAGTCTCTTTCCATCTTTCCTGTAGGCCCCCTGCAGAAACTGGATGGTGACTATAAGGTCTTCCCAGAGCCTTCTCTTCTCCAGAATGAATTACCCCCGTTCTCTCAGTCTGTCTTCATAGGAGAGATGCTCCAGCCCTCTGATCATCACAGCTTTCCTCTGGACTTGCCCTAAGCAGCATTTTATCCTAATGTTGGGGGCTCCAGAACTGGACAAAATATTCCATATGGGGTCCCACAATAGCAGAGCAGAGAGGAAGAATCACCTCCCTTGGTCTGCTGGCTATGCTTCTTCTTGTCTTCTTGTCTATGTCTGCTGGCATATGCTTCTATGCTTTCTGCTTCTTCTGAGGCAGCCCAGGATATGCTTGACTTTCTGGGATTCAAGTGCACATTGCTGGCTCATGTTGAGCTTCTTGCCAACCATCACACCCAAGTCCTGCTCCCCATAGCTGTTTTCTATCCGTTGTCCACTCAACCTGTATTTGTGCTTAGGATTGCCCTCACCCAGGTGCAGGACCTTGCCACTTGGTCTGTTGAACTTCATAGCAGTTTTGCATGAACCCACCAACTCAAGCCTCTCAGGTCGCTCTGGATGGCATCCCTTCCCTCCAGTGTGTTGACCACAGCACACAGCTTTGGTGTCATCAGCAAACTTGCTTGAGGGTGCACTTAATTCCACTATCCATGGTCACTAGACAAAAATATTAAACAGCACTGGATGGATACCAACTTTTGAGGAATGCCACTCATGACCAGTCTCCTATTTGGACATCAAGCCGTTGACCACAACTCTTTCAGTGCAACCATACAGCCAGTTCGTTATCCACTGAGTGTTGCATCCATTTTCCAGTTTGGATACTGGAATGCTGTGCATGAGAGCACAGGTTCATTTTCATTTAAAAACTGTGTGGTAACTAAGTCAAACACAATAACTTAAAGGAGCAAAAGTCTTCTAAAAACACTGACTTCCTCTAAAAATAAAAAAATTAACAAGCAATATTTAAAGCAGAAAGCTGGTTATTCCTGTGTCTCATGTGATGCCAGTCTTTAATTTTGACACATAACTTTTTTACAGCACAAACTTTATGTAGAATAGTTCTTAAGCTTTGCATTAATTTAAAATTTTAATAATACATAAGGAAAAAAAATCTCATTTGTAATGTGCGTTACAAACTATAGACCAACATAAGAAATAGTATTAATGGTTTTTCTTTAATAAATATTCCCTCTTCATCATAATGGGTAAAGCCAACCTACCTGTTTATTTTTCCATTCAGTTAGGAAACTCTTTACTCCTACCCCTAATTAAAATACATAAAAATTTAAAATGACATAAAAAGAAAATTGACCATAACTTCTTGAATTTTTCACATCTCTTCTTCTGTACATAGACACAAAAATGTCATGAGCTGTGACATCTTAGTTCAACTCAGCATTCTCATCTCAGTTCCCTCTGAATCTCACACTAATGTAGTAAAGAGGAATTTATAAAAAAAAATCACTTCTGACAGAGGGACCTATTAAAGGTCTGGGGTAAAGAACCATGGTGAGGTTGAATAATACAAAATGTATTCTACTGATCAGGTCTATAACAGAAATATCACCAGGAACTAGAAGCACTTCCATGGTCTATCTAGGCCTTCTGATACTCAAAGCAAAACTAAACCAGACTATTCAACTAAAAACAGAATTAAAAATTCAAGATAAATACAAATCCTGCAAAGAATAATTTTAAAGGAAATGTTAAGAAGATCAGAAGTACTTCAATCAAGTCTTATTATATTAAACTCCATTCATTCTTCATGTTCATTGCACCTTGCCGTAATTTTCACCTTCAGAAAGAAGTCAGAAAAAAAGTAAATCAACTGAGGTGTCCATACATTTAATAGCTAAAGGAATACACTTCCAGTGGTGCCATCACAAAGACAGCCTTTGTATAACCAAAGGTCAGGTTGACAGTTGATAGGAAAAGAATTATATTTATCTGGAGATTCACAGCAGGAGTGTCTTCAGGGCTGGAAAACAGAAAGCTACAATATTTCTTCTTTTATCCTCCTATTTATTGTTCAGTATTCAGACAAAAATATCCCCAGACTTTGCCTTGCTTTGCAGGGATTTGTCATGATCTTTCATGGACCACAGGAGGACTGTTAGTCTATCATCCTGGAGGATCATAAAATGCCAGGGTTGGTCAGGTTCCCAAACTTGTCCTTCCAGAATAGAAATTCTGTGTGTACAAAGACCTTCGTATTCTAATTTTTTAAATTTTGTGATATTAAGAGATGGCCAAATAACTTCTAATTACTGACATTATTTTTAGGTGGAATTTTTCAAGGTGGTTGTGTTCACATTTTGGTTTTTTTTTAAATTCACTTCACTAGTTTAGCCTGTTTTAGTAAGAGTATCCTCTTCTACTTCTTACTGGGTTACATGTAGAAATAAAAATGTAGAGATGTTTTAAGCAACAAAATAATTAACCAGTTCTTAGATGGTAAGAAAAAAAATTAACAAAATTTTCAAGATAAAATTTGACTTAAAAAGTGGTGATGTTCTTAGGTAAGAAGATCAATAATTGAAATTGAGATTAACTTCCAAGAAAAAAAATTAGCGTTTTCAGCTGCATAAATCAAACTGGACAAAGTAGGGTCAAGAAGATTCAATAATTATCTGGTCCTTAAAAGTTACCAAGGACCATTTTGGTAAGGACATAAATTTCACAGAAATATTTCTTTCCTGCCATCTGTGTGAAAAAATTGTGTTACCAATATTCTCTCAAAGCATTTAATAAATAAAAGTTCATCTGTCTTGCTCGTTTTCCTGTTGCTCTGTCAGACAGCCTCTGCTGTGTAGAGGAGATAGCTACAGACAACCCTTGAATGACAGAAGATGAATAAATTTGCAGAAGTAACTATCAAATAAAACTTGTCAAATAGTGATAGAAAACACTTTATTATTATTATTATTTTTCAGGAAGTAGCACCATGCATTGGGTAAGTTATCTGTAAAACAGTATCAGTTTAAATTGTTATGCTGTGGACTTAGCCTGGGATCATTTTAGACTCTTACACAGATTTGTCAGATACTACCCTCAGTGTTTTAATAAAACAAGAAAAAACAGAAAACTAAACTAAACTATTTGAAAATCTTAAACGGTCATCCAAAAGCTTCATAGTCCCATTAGCGTGTACACAAAGTCATATCACTCTCCTTTGTTTGATCATCTTTGTCGGGCAACTTTTTATTGTCACAGAGGGCTCATACATTAAGAATATATAACCTAAATGCACAATGACTTAAAAAGCCTCTAGACGTAGAAGAAGAAAAAGAAATACTTTCAGAAGTTTTGTGGGTTTAATATGCTTTTGATGTGTGCTTTCATAAGCAAAAAAGTTTCATAAGGAAAATTGATTGATCCATATCTATATGTGGATCGTAAGAAAGAGAAAAGGGTTTTTCAGTTACAGGAGAAAATTTCTCATGTCATGACATTTTACTTGACATAAGTCCTGCTAGAAACCTCATATGATTTCAGAGTTCTCAGAATGTTTATATAAACATGAATGTAAATTTCAACCATTCAGATTTGTTCATCTAGGAAAAATTCAAATTGCATTAAATTACACAACTGAGAATCCAGATTGCTTAAAAATGTTAAATTCTACAGTTATTTGAAGATAGCTGGCAGAAAATGCCTTCCATTGGATTAAATATTCAGTGCTTCATATTAGCTTCTTTTTTTTCCTTTCTGTTTTGCACTGAAATTTTTAACTGGTTCCCCACATAGCCACTTAAAAAGCATAATATCAATAGCTACAATAAATCTGATAGAGTATTTTACAAAGTATCCCTGTGTACTAGACACTATTGATGAACTTGACACGAGTTTATTCACAGTGCAGTGTAGACTGAATTTTAATGTTATGGAAAAATACTGCATTGCTATATTCAGAAACTGTGGAACCACAAGTGATAATGATAATTATGGTGGGTGTAAGTCACCATTAATTACTTTGCTGCTTACCTACAGAAGTTAACCTTGATGTGACAAGGCCACCATTCTCCAAGTATAGGCAGCACAGGGGGAAGTGACAATTCTTATTATATTTTATGATTTAAAAGTCTGTCAAATGGGAATTCTGCTGCAATCTTCCCAGTCATTTAACTTAGATGATCCATTAGCCATGAGAAGACTGCTGCCATGGTGTTGTGCAACTTCTGAGCATAATTCCACAGAGAGACTGCAGCTGCTGTTGCACAGGTTAGTGGAGGTGATACGAACCATGGCTTGACAAAGACACCATCACTATTCAGCCACAGGTTACAAATACATGCTGTTCAGCCACATAGATTCTATACAGTGGATTTGGCAGAGGAAACTTCAGGGCTATCCCAAGCACTTCACTCTGAGACAGGGCATGGGCCAAAGTCAGGCAGACTTTTCAACAAAGTCTCACTGAAATTCCAGTAATCTCTTAGCAATGAAAGGCTCTGTGATGTATCACTTGTGTCTTCTGTAGGAGGCTGCCCTTCCTCCCACATCTCACATTCATTAAAAACTAGTATGAACAGGTGTTCCAAAGAGGATAAGGCAGAAGGTGAGTTGGTAATTCTGCCTTTGAGGATGTTCTTCATCATATGAACAGGCTTTTCTAAAAAAAGGATCCTTGTGTGCTCCACCCTTGTTAGATCTTTCCAGTCCTCCTCCCCTTGGAGAGGGGAGAGCTCCCCCTGCTCTGTGACACATTAAAAAAAATAAATGGTGTATCTTGTAATAAATAAATGGTGTAGCTTGTAATGGAGCAGAAAACTGAAGATACAATCTACAGAATCTATTTATATCCTCCCATTATACCATCTGCACAACACCGAACCTTAGTGCCCCAAAATGGGAGCCTTAGCAAATCTAAGCAGCTTCATGTAATAGCTGGAATATAATAACACAGCTAGAATCAAATAAAATATTAATCAGTAATAACACTTATATAGAAATAAGTCCTAAAACTAATATAAAAATTCATATACTTAGTCTATTTCTTTTTGTATTTTAAGTGACTTGGTGTTCTGCCAAGCCAAAAGACTCAGATTTGGTTTTATATTTCCATGAAAACCCAAGTCATCTAAATCCCCCCCTCCTCAATGAAATTTTTTCTTATAGTTGGTCCAAGATTGTTTTTTTCTGTTTTGTTCTTCTACAATATTTTGAAGAGGTTTATCTTCACTATTCTGTCCAGGCATCTGAAATAGTTGGAGTAGGAGAGTTTCTGATCAGTCTAACATGTTTTGTTTCTTTCTAAATCAGAATTATTGACTGGAATCTTCAGTTCAAGGATAAAAAAAATATTAAAAATATTTTAAAATTTCAAAGACTTTAAAACCAAAGATTGGTTCACTAAATATATGCCCACTTCTTTTTAAATGAGTTGATAAATATAATGCTTACCCTATATGTCAGTCCTTTCAAGTATATTTAATGAGTCGATTTGTTGAATGGTAGACAAGCAACAAGGTTTGTATGTTCTATCCTACTGAGATGCTCAAATGAAATGACTGTATTTTGTATACTTATGTTATCCGTAACAATTAGACAGGTAAATTTACCTATACTACTAGCAAAAAGGTTGCGGAAAGAAAGTTAACTCAGACACTTCATTACTTTCAAGATATTGTTTTCAGTTTGTTTATCTTTCAACAGGAACTAATGAAGTCTAATAACCTCTCTGAAATTCTATTGCAATCTAAGTAGACATAGTATGTACTATAAGATAATCAGGAAGAGCACTGTAGACAAGCTTTGACATGCTTGTTAATCTGTAGTATAACTAATAGATTTGAACTATTCTGTATGATAGTGTAATAGCTTCAGTTTCATTTCTTCTGAGGAGTACACCTGAAATGTTATTACTTTTCTAATTCTTCACATGTTTCTGTGTGCTATAACTTACATGACTACCCAGATATTCTATATGAATTTTATGAAGAAAATGCACATTATGCACCCCAAGATTTGAAAGCCCTATTGTTAGACAATTATGGCAAATATGGAAGAAACTTGGAGCAGCAGATTTGAAATGATTGCTGTGCTGATCTGTATGACACGATACTTGCTTGTGAAGAGTTAGGAAACATGGGTATAACAAGGCTTTACATATTTATAATTTGTGTGTAGCAGCCTTCTGTAGCTTGCACAGCACATACTATGAAATGTCAGGACATAATGAATAATGTTTGATAAATACAAAGAAGCTACCACAAGCTGGTTATTTAGCAAGACTTCTACAGGGTGAGGATCATTCACAGGCATTGAGCAAATTGGCATCAGCTCTGTTGGTATTATAGGAGAGGAGCAGAGAGTAAACAATTCCATGAGAAATGGCATTTTTTAATTCCTCCTCTAGTGCAGAATTCCAGGTTTAAGGGCTTTCCAGACATGATTGACTATTAACTCTGTACAGAATCTTTATTAGAGTCCTCGTCTGTGTATAGATAGTTGTTATCCAAGCTCTCATCTGATTTTTTTTCCCCTCTTTAAATTTCTATAATGTCAGGGATTACACTGGTTTAATCTCTCAAATTCTTCTAACTACTTTCTTAAAGTTTACTAATAGACTGGGAGTGGCTATACCCAAATATGTTCTCTCTGCTCTCCTCTCCCTTTAGTCACTGAAGTATTTTCAAACACTGTAAATTATTTATGGCTTATCTATTGCTTCCTTGGGCTTTCATGGTTTTGTGCTCCAGTGATTTTTCTGCTGCCTTAGTCTTACTTCAGTAACCCTTTCCATATTCTTCCAGCAAGATCCCAAAATTTCATTTACATTTTCTTCTCTCCATCCAACTCATACAGAGCTGCCGTGCCTTAGATATCTTTGGTCAGATTCCAGTTTAATCCCCACCCTTGATATAACCAGATTCTTGCCCTGCTAAATTTGCAGTTCTTTCTGACTTCTCTTAGATGTTTTAACAATAAAAAAGTTCTAACAAAATGTTGTATTCAGTATACCATTAGTTCTCTGCTTTTTCCAGTTAATTAAATGGTGAAACAGACATTTTTGCTAATAATACTTATATGCAAATTAGTCTTGGATGCTGACGTTCTTCCTCAATGTGTTCAGCATGTGTATTTTTCTATTTCTTCCTACTGATTATATTTTGGGAACTTAACTGGACTTTTCAGCACAGATAACTATTTCAGCTGTTTTCTGAACACTTGTGATACTTTCTGTGACTTACTACTCATTGTGTGTATGTAACTCATGAAACTTTTGTGTTTTCGAAGTAGCCTGGAAACAGTGCACTGCACTTGGTTGCATGTGTTCCTTTAGTCCCTTCCTGAATTCACTGCCTATTCTGCTGAAGATATTTACATAAAACAGTCAATATATATATATATAAAATTTACATCTGGGGGCAGAACAAGTTCTCTCTCTTTCATATTCATCCCCAGAATGTTTTCTCTTTTTCATGTACCATATATTGCTGAGCTCTCCTTAGGTACGACATTCTTTCCCTCTCAAACAAATTACAGTTTTTAAAAAAATAAATCTGAACAGATAAGTAAGTTTAGGTAGAACATGGAATCTTTTCAATGCAATAAACTTCATTTTTCCTGAAAGTTACCCTACTTTTCTTTGTAGTGAGGCTGCATATCCTACCTAATATCAAACTGAAAATAGAATATAAAATAAAAATTACCCAATAACATAATTTTAAAAGCCTAACATCAACTCAGATGGTACTATAAGTATGAGGAGGACATTTTTCCTGTCACTGTGGTTCTAATCTTCCTACTATTGAAGCAAACTGGATTACTGCCTTTGATTAATCTGGAGCAGGCTCTGAGTCACTTTTAGGCAATGGCTGAGATAAAAGTGATGAATTCTCTTTAACGAAGATAAACAGCAGTACACATTTAAGTAACAACTATTATTAGAAGATTATATTAAGGTAATAATGCAATTAGTAGTGTTGAGAAATGTGAATCTTCACATGATGCATATTGATCTTTCTTCTCTGGAAATTTTTGATGCTTATTGTTTCTCTCTGACAAGGTGATGTGTCTGTATATTTCATCTGACAGGAGCAGCAATGCTGCATAAGCAGCTATGGAAAACACCCGAACTGTGAAAAAAGGGCAGCCAAATATTTTTAACAGTGCTCATAAAGTAAATCCATTCTGTCAAGGAAGTGTAAGACTCAATGTGAAGGCAGTCTACTCACTTGAGACAAATTCAAAGTATATATAGAGAGAAACAGATACTGTGCTGGAAAGGTCCACACTCATTCCCAAAGGCTACTGCTATTTAATGATGCTGCTGCTAAATCAGTGTAAAAAATCCAAATTATGTTGTTTTCTATTATTTAAAAAATGAGATTATTAATGTGTTTTTCAGTGCAGTATTTATGCACTATATTGTGTTAATCTCTTTACCATGCGAAAAATCAGATATTTTTTTAATGACTTTTCACTAGGTAGACCATGTGCTCTCACTGTCAGAATGTACAGATAAAAATGTCCAGCATTCTTCAGAGTGCTGAAAGACAGGTGTGATACAGAATCAGATTATACCTAGAACAAATAAAAGCCTTGCCTCAGTGCAGCAAAGATAACTTTTTGCATACTGGGCAACTATTTTCCAACCAACTTCCACTGCCCGTGAAATCTAAGACTTAAGAGGATGCTAAGGGTGACAAATGATGGGGAGATTATATGCATTCCCTTAGAGTGCACATAAAATTGCTGAAGACAAATCCATCCAGTCTCTAAGAGCAATCTGTCTGCAGCACAACTTTACACTTTGCAGGAACTCCAACTGTTGCTGTTTACTGTGAATCTGGTTAAGTTCTTCAAGAGCCTGCTGCCACTCACTAGTATTCCAAGAGAGTATGATCACAGAAAAGACAACATTATTCTTAGCCCAAAGTGACAGCTGGAGGAAATGGAATTCCCGAGAAGCTGAACTGGCATTGTTACAGAGCCTTGAAAGTATTGACATCTATACAGGAACCAAAGAACTCTTTGAGAGAGAATTTCAGCATACAGCCACATTCTGAAAGTTAGGTTAAACTGAAAATGCTAATAGGTTTGTTAGGGTAAGAGAGTTAAGTTGCATGTACTAAGGTGGAAGATGTTAACATCTCAACAGAAATATGAGGCTATTATGAATTACATGTTTAATAGAGACTACATCCATAGGCAGAATCCTTTATATTACTTTTTTACTTATATTGCGTTAAAGACTCAGACAACTAAGAACCCATTATAAAACATCAGACAGTGACCAGAACTGGCCAAAACCACAGAAGAGATCACAGCACAGACAAACTAATGAAAGCTATACATTTCCGTCAAGATGCAGAAGCAAAAAGAAATTACTCTGTGTATGGAAAGCAACTAATTTATAGCTACACACAGGAGGCTGACCATCAGGAAACTGGAAGCTAATAACACAAGCAGGAGAATGAGGAATTGACTCCCTATAGCAAGAATCTACTGAAGGAATTTGTGAGGCCTCTGTTGGGCATTTCTTCCTTCTCCTGCAGACACCATGCAGAACCTCACCAAGAAATGTCCACATTTACCTAAATCATTCCTTTACCACTTCATATTTGATAAGGTCTTCGAAATGTGCCTATGCTAAAGTAGTACAGAGAAGAAAAAGCAGCAGAAGTGTAAATACACATTTTTTTTTTCCTTCTTTTCATTGCTTTTTAAAGTTCTGATAACTGAGTTGGGACATGTTAAGGGGAATGATGCCAGGCTATCTGGGCCTAGCAGTCAGATTCTATTGCAATTAATATTTCAAAGTCAGCACAGCAGAAAATACTGATACACAAAGTTTAACACACAGAGTAAAGAATGTTCACAGCTTAAAAAAACCCAACAGGCTTTTGTCAGACATTTAGAATGTTTCAGCTTCATATGTGTTCAGAAGGATACTAGACACCCTTATTACCAGCTAACCTTTGCTATAGAAACAGATAAAATGACAGCATTAACGCAGAGTTTGACTTTTTGGTAAAATTTCCTTTGCTTGTGTCCTCCTCTCTTTTCACTTTCTTTCCTCCTGCCTTTTATGCTGACATCTAAAGCTCATGAACTTTGTTCATCTTATAATGAAATTATTATTAAATTATTTTTCAATATTTTTATCATCAATGTGAACATAATCTACCATGTCTGATTTCATTATAGGATTATTCCACCTTTTGCCATTTCAAACATGTCCCAGATCACCACAGGGACTGAGAGGTAAAACACATAAGCAGAGGTATCTGTCAGTGCCTTCCCTTCCCAGACATGACTGCAATTAGCAGAAGCATCAAGTGAGGGTGGGAGACATTACTTCCTGTGCCCAAGAGGATGCTCTTCACAGCACATCAACACACTGTCTTATGAGCCATATGCCTCACTGTTCTGTGACAACTGGTGTTCTCAAACTGTGACAGATGCTTGCTGAGATATCTTGAGAACTTTAAATGCATATAATTTATAATACTGAAAATGATGCATATTTCTCATTCCTTTCCATCTCACAAAGTCAAAAGAAGTCTGTGTACTTTCTTTTCCCAAGATTTTGCTAAATAGTCTGGATTGCAGGTAACAGACAGGATCTTAAAAAACTAAGTATGCTGTCATGATGATATAGCTGTGTCTGATACATGATTGAAGTAGTATAAGCATATACCACTCTAGGCTATTGCAGAGTAATTCTTAATCACGTTAAGAACATCTTAAAGTATCACAGCTGCAGTAGCACTTCCAAAGTTCCTGCAACTGCAGTTTCTTTGCTGTTGTCAGGCATACTGAAACAGTACAAGATGAGAGGTAACGTAAAGCTCCCACAGCATTCTGGCTGCTGGAAAATAGATATTTGCAGTCACCCCTTCTGACAAAGGAATGGCTGAGACAGAGATAGTTTCTCAAAACATTAATGGGAGTAATTATTTGAAAGCAAAATAAGAATTCAAGAAGGGTCATGACTGATCAGTCAAAGCTTAATAATGCTTGATGTATTCCTCTTCCTCACATCATCTCTCTCGTTCATTTTATATCTGCAATATCCCATTGATACAATTCTGCCATTTAAACATCCCATTTTAGGAAAAACAACCTCTAGTTTGTTTTTAACACATTGTCTGCTATCTTAGTTTGATACAGTGTTTACTGGATCAGAAAATTTATTGGATAATCTAGTTTCTGACTGAGTCATTTGGCCAGTTTAGTTCTGCAGTAAGTAAGACCAGTCTACACTTTATGGAAATTTGCTCCATATATTAAAAATGAAGTAGTATTTGCAAGACAGTTTTTATTTGAAGTAGCAACATGGCAACATGTAAGGTAAGAATAATTCAGTGGCATATGAAGGGCAATGAACAACAGAAGGGTACACCTGCAAACTCAAAAATTGATGTGAGCAAGGTGATGTTAGGCTGAACAATAGGTACTCTGTGATGCTCTCCTTAAATTTGATGATAGGAAAATGAAAGCGTATAAAACAGATCTGCAGAATATGTTTGTGGTGTTGTCATGATTGGTGTTAAAGGTCCTAAACTCCTTGAAAGAGTGAAATTTAAATTGAGCTGGAACAAACGTACTAGACTTGTGTGCAGATAGCATTTGTTCAAACACATTGCAGTAAACCAGGTGAATTCAGCCCTCTGGAATGCTACAGGGGGCTGGTACCAGGTAGGTGCTGAGAAAATTACTAGCTGGACTAAAAATATAAAAACCACAACAAATAAGACCCCAAAACAGAAAGCTTCATAGTTAAACTTCTTGGGAAGCTAAGACAAAACATACTGGACTGAGCAGCATCAAATCACTGTTTAGTAGCAATTAAAACAATTTCTGGAAACAATGATCTTTAGGTTTTTGAACAAAAGAATTTGTATCTAACCCAAGATATCTTTCTATATTGTAGTCCTAAACAAATTTTATAGTATGAACAAATGAAAGCAGTGAAGTCTGGCAAGGGTGAAAAAACCTCAGCAGAAGCTGTGCAGGATTAGATTTAACACACTAAACTACTAGATTAACATTCTAAATCCTGCTCTTGTTAATATAGAATTAACACCTGTTGGTTTTGACAGAAACTGTACATACAAAAAAGAAAAAAAAAAAAAAAATGGTACTTTCAGTTAGCTGTGACCTTCAGGTCTGTATTTAATTGCCTTTAGGAAGGAGAGCAGGGTTATCTCTCTCATCTCATACACCAGCTATAGTGCTGCTTCCAGAAATGAAACATTTCAGCCTTCAAGAGAAAAATCCTTCAGAAAAACCAGAAATGGTAAATGCTTTTGGTAATATTGTGAACATGTTTGTCACTGAGTGCTCCATACAACATTGGGATTCTGGCACTGAAGAATAAGTTACCAAAAATAAATTACTTTTACCCAAAATATCAAAAAGATCTCTAGTAGTTGCCCTTGAGCAAAAAGGCAAAAAAAGAAAAAGGGCATTTGATCTTAATAATGCCTTGCTAATTCTCATTAATGAGTGGGATATCCTTTGTGAATTATAACAGGAATAATGAAATGAAAGAAAAATGTATTGATAAAAAGCAATTAGAATAAATCCCAAAGAAGAGTAGCTCATGAGAATATGGAGGTTGATTTAAGCTTGAGTCATTAGAGCAATCATATACACATTTTAAATCACTACATTTTTTCCCCAGGTTCTAGATTTGCAGATAGCCATGCCATAGTTAATGAGGTCATACTCTACCCTATTTTTAATCCTTATTTGAAGCCTCTGTACCTGCGGAAGTGGGGTTTTTTTAGAGACAAGATACTGGCAGATTTAAGGAATTTTTAGAAAGCTTTTAGGAATTACTTTGGAATAAATGAAAGTGTAATTTTTAGACACATCCCAAGCTTTGTTCGCAGTTACAGATGCACCTTTGTTTTGTAAATGTTTACAGTAATTCTCTATTCTTACAGTTCACATTTCTGTAAAAATTTCTAAACATCTTAGGAATTTTCTAGTTTAGTATTTCCTAACAATCTTGCATAAATATTAAAATACATAAAACACCACCCAAGTAGAATACTTTCTTTATTTTTTTTTTTTTTTTGCGTATTGATTATCTAATGAGAAGGGAGAGATGAACACCTGTACAAGAATCAAGATGTGGTACAAATAGTTCTGTTAAACTCATATACAAGAAAACTGAGGGGATAAATACAGTTTAATTGGTAAAGCTAAAGCTGTATGAATAAGCAAAATAAAATAATTAATTCCTTCTTCCCATCAGCAAGCAGGTATTTAACCATTTCCAGAGCAGCAGGGCTCTATCACACATCATGGTTACTTGGGAAGACAAACTCCATAACTCCAAACATCCCCCCTACTTCATCCCTCTTCCCCAGACATCTATTGGCAGGGGATGGGATATCCCTTTGGTCAGCTGGGATTTGCACTCATGGCTATTCCCCATTTGAGACACTTGCCAAACCCCATCCTATGTGCCTGGGGAGAAGAGCAAGAAACAGAGGTTTTGATACTATGATGTATGGTACAACAATATAAGAAATAGCAAGTAAAAAATCATAAAAAATCTGAAAAAATTGTGTGCAAGTGAAACTATTGTACTCAAAAAAATCTTAAAAAAAAATTCTTAACCTTACCCTTTTTACATCCTACATATCCTAGCTTTTATTTTATTCTCTTATAAGTGCAATATTAAATCAGGATATTCTAGCCAACCTAAAAACAAGCATTTGCAAATATTTAATTTAATACTGGTGAAAAAACTTATCCCATTTCTTAAAAGGTCTCATTTAAAATCAAAGTAAGAATATTTTGTAGTTGGTCTAAATTGGGAAATAGTTTGCATTATGTTTTTTATCTGATGAAGCCAATGAAGTGGGTTTGTTGAGCAGCCACAAATTTCAGCTATTCAGTGAGGCACATTTCAGTCAAAGGTGCTTCACAAAATAGTGGATGTCAGCTGTGATATTGTACTCTTGCTAAATATCCATGTTCATCATATTAACTTACCCTCTGGGGTTATGCAATTGTGCTGAAACTTCATGAAAGAAAGGTAAGAGCATGTATTTTACATCAGTGAGGCCAGACATAAGATATACACAGATGCCTTAGCTAGCAGAGGTTTATTTATCAAGAAATGTTAACACAATGTCTTCAGGGCACTTCAGCCTATGAATTTCAGTATGATAGATCATGCTGATGACAGCCTGATCATGGAATCACAGAACTGTAGAATAACAAAATCACAGAATGGCCAGGGTGGGAAGGGATCTCAAAGGTCATCTAGTGCCAACACACAGTCATGGGCAGGGACATCTTCCATGAGACCAGATTGTTCAGCCCCCCATCCAACCTGGCCTTGAACAATTCCAGGTAAGGGGCTGCCACAACTTCCCTGGGCAACCTGTACCTCTGTCTCGTCACCTTCCCAGGAAAGGATTTTTCTCATAATTTCTAACCTAAATCTCCCCTCTTCAAGTTTTAACCCATAGCCTTTTGTCCTCTCACTACAACCCTGTACAAAAAGCCCTGCCCCAGCTTTCTTGTAGGTCCCCTTCAGGTATTGGAAAGATGCTATGAGGTGACCTCAGAGCCTCCTCTTTTCTGGGCTGAACAACCCAAACTTCCTCAGCCTGTCTTCACAGGGGAGGTGCTCCAGCCCTATGATCATTTTTGTGGCTCTCCTTTGGACATGGAGCTCTTTGTCTTTCTTATGTTGAGAACTAAAGAACTGGACACAGTACAGGTGGGGTTTCACAAGAGTAGAGGGGGAGAACCACAGTCAGATCACAATCTGTAATGTTAGTTAGTTAGTTAATGTAAGGTTAGTTCCAGATCATACCTGGATGGAGAATTACTGAATTTATTGATTATGAAGGACTACATCTATTAATATGTTAAAAGTTGTATTTATAAAGGGCTGCTGATCTGTTTCAAGGAAGCTTTGATACTGTTGTAAAAGACAAAGGGATTAAAAAATAAAAACTTTTTGAGTTTTCAAATGAGAAAATCACAATTATTTTAATTTCAAAGATATATAGTTAAGTAGCTCTTTAGTGGTAGAATTTACTGAAACTTCTTAGGAATAATTTTTTTAAAAAAAGTTGCAATAGAATTGCTGAATTTACATTATTTTTCCAATTCTTATAACACAAATATTTCAGATAAGACAGCTTTCAAGTCACATCTGTCAGGTTAGACAAATAAAGTCTGTATGTTTTTTTTAGATTATCTTAATAATGAATTGTGCCCATGGAGAAAAATAAAGCTTCAGAAAAATAGTTGATGAAGAGCTGCAAGTTTCAAATCTCAGCAGAAATCTGAGGCAGCTCTAATATAGAGAACGCTATTAATCAGCTCAGGGTAGATTTATGTACTATTTATTTGTAAGTCAGTACACATCCATAACATTGTGGCTGATATTTTAAAAAGGGATTTCAAGGTTTAATTGCATTTCAACTTGATAATGTTGCCATTTAGATTATTTTAGTAATAAGATAATTAATAATCTAAATAACATATTATGTTAAAATCATCTTACTGCTGTTTACGTTATATGAATAAACATATCAAAAAAACCAACCTCAAAACAAACAGTGAGAGGAAAAAAAAAAAAGGACTCCTGGATGTACCATTAAATGACTTACGAGTTTATTCAATAAAGGTCCAGTCAGAATTGCTGTTCCAATTACTATCCTAGCAGAGGGATAAAACAGTGTTAGCTTCTTCACCCCTCCTTAATAGAGCAGGCCAAATTTTTTTACAAAGAGAAAGACTGAATAATTTGAGAGGAAAGCATAAAATTAGGGTGTATAGAACAGGAATGCATGTGAGTACATGGAGTATTGGCATTGGCTGAGGATGAAGTGGGACCTGGTGTGTTGTACAGACTCTATCATAAATCTACCATTCTTTCCCTCACTCAACAAGTTCCCATACTGAGAGCATCAAATTGAACCCTCTGGTGAGTTACAGCAAAAAAGAAATTCCAAGCAAGTGTCTTTGGTTCTTCATCATATTTGTGTCTGATGAGGGAATCGCTCCGGTGAACTCTTGGTTTACTACAGATTCTTCCTCAGATCAGTATAGTTTAATAATTTTACTGACAGGTAATCTGCTTTTCAGAAGCTCACTCTAATATGTCTCAAGTTCTCCTTGAAGCTACATTCCCTGAAAAATTGGTCTTGCAGTACCAGGCTTGATGTTCACTGTTATAATTCCTAGCTCCTTGCCAAGTCACTTCCTGCCAAGGTTTATCCATTGACCGTCTGCCCAAAGGCCTTATGGCAATCCTGAGTCTAAATAAAACCATCCTAGCTCCCTGCTTAATTACTTGCTGCAGGAGCAGTGCCTGCTTGGTTATAAGGGCCTGTCTCCATACTGTCATGCTTTTAATCAATCTGCCAGTCATTTCTTACAATCTCATCCAAACATGTCCAATTTGTAATGGTTTTTACACTAAATCCAGAAACCTGGTTAGCACAGAGCATCTGTGTGGAAGCCAACAGCACATCAGTATCCTGCTCTGTGGGGAAACACCAATAGTAGTAGCAGGATTCTGACAGCAATGATTATGTGGTTTGTTATTTTTTAATTAAATGCAGTAGTGAATAGCCACATCAATGTGTTTCATCACATAAATACAGAGTTTTGAAAGGCTTCTTAAGGTCTGCACAACCATGGTTTATTGAAATGTGGTTTTGGTCAAAATATACAGTCAAGAAATAACTTCCTCCATGTTTCATTTGATGTAAATTTGTATTGTAGGTTGTCAAATAGTCAGCTCAAACTGAGCAACTTATCAACCATGGATTTTGGTTTTTTCAGACATTCTGTTACACTCTATCAAATCTAGAATATAAAGAATAACTTTGGCTGCAGCACTTCAAAAAGCTGTTAGAACAACCTGTTCCATTTCTCTTCTTAGATTTTTCTGCAGACAAATCATATTCACACTTAAATATTAAAGTCCCCACATAACTAGCTGCCTGACAGTCTTTTCTGAGTACTTGGTTTGTTGGTTTGGGGGAATAGTGAAATAGAGTTAATATATATAATTTTGAAAAGGTTCTCCAAATACATTAATTAACTTGGCTAAAATCATTGAAATAACTAATTGCAGGACTAAAAACATCATCTAAAAGAACATGGCAGTTTTCTTCCTTGCTTCACATTTCAACTGCTATATAATAATATATGAATAATAATATATGAATAAAACAACTACAAAGATAATCTGATTAGATGTTTTGACATTTAGAATGTACTCAGCAGCCACCATGTAGCAGCCATCATGACAAGACTCCCTGAAGAAAAAACAACCCACATATCAGCCCATCCCATACCTTTCTCAGCACACTGTCAATAATTATGACTTTAAGATTTTAGACTTATTTGAATGGTTAACTTCATCTATCAACTAGGGGATTGGCACAGCAACACTGATCTCTGTTGAAGTACCTATAATTAATATTATGAATATCTATAAATTTACATCACATTGCACTACCTTGTTTACATTATTTTGTGGATCCATAGAGTTTTGTTGCTGTTATTGCTAAACTGTGTTGAATAGCTAAGATCTACAACATATTAATATCTATATATATATACAAAAAATATATAAAAGAAAGTAAAAATTAACTTTGCAATTATGATTCCCTTTATATTCTTGGCCTCTTGTGAACAGCCAAATGAAACACAATGCAAATGATGGAAACTTATGGGAGTATGTTTTACTAAATCAAAGGTCCTGAAAATTATAATAATGATTTTATTAGTAGAAGTGCATATAATACATTCATAAGAGAATCAGGTTAATAACCAGAATGTCTATATTCCAAGTGCTGTATTTTGTTACTTTAAAATGTGAAAATATAGCAAAACCATTACTCCTAGTCCTTTCTCTATCGGCCCTGTTAAAAAGTCTGTCCCTGTCTTTATTATAGGTCCCCTTTGAGGACTGAGAAACCCTAATAAGATCTTCCCAAAGATCTTTTCTCCAGGCTGAACAACCCCAATTATCTCAGCCTTTCCTCACAAGCAAGGTGCTCCACTCCCCTGATGATTTTTGTGGTCCCTCCTCTGTACCCAACAGATCCATGTCTTTCTTAACAGATCAATCTTTCTTATATCCCCCTTTCTTTAGAGCACTGGTAATATTCTTAATTGGCACCTGCAAAGTAAGAGAAGATTAAGGAAGTTCTAATTGAAGCCTCAAGATGAAGAGATCTCTTGTTCATACACCTGCTCTTAGTAGTGATCTTCCTGTAGTTATTATTACAGGTTATATTTTATGAGCCCTTAGGATGCACTGATACCATCAAATATCAGTTACTGAAACTGCAGACATAGATTTAAAATTTCTTCATAAGTTTTAAGGCAACAAGTCCTCAGATAATGTAAATATCTGTATATTCATATCACAAAAAATTATAATAGAAATAATGTTTGTATAGATGCAGAATGAAGGAAATAGATGTGTGTAAGCATCAGAGGCAGCAGCAGAAAAAGTTTTCTAAAAAAGCCTGTGCTGAAAAGGAAAGGTCACTCTTCCCCAGGCACTGTTCTCATGGATAGCACTGAAGAAGATGTTGCTTATGTCAAGATGAAAAGGCCTGCACCCTGAAAAGGTCACAGGATGGATGACTTCCTAGGTTAAGACCTGCACCCTCACACAAGGAATATGGCAACTGGATTGGCTCATATGTTACACACTATTTGTCTGTTCTGTTTGCTGAAATGAAAAACAGACTAAGGAACATATTTCAATGACATACCAACAAATGAGGAAGAACCTATAATAGGCAGCAACCTGGCCAAGGATTTATACCATCAAGATTCCCAGGCATATCAGGTAATTCCTAAAGGCTGCAAAACAATTGTTCAGAAACTTTTTTGTCATGGACATTCAAGAAGAACTGATGAGGACTTCCTGGCATGCTTTTCGTATTACACGTAAGTGATCCTAGCCAGTCTAAACACACAAAATCCACTTGCTTAAGTACTTTGTAAATAAATTTTAGTCTGATTTGAGTTTTTCTTCACTAATTTCCCTGTCATGCCTTTCCACTGCAATGCCACCTTGTAAAATGGTCATATATTTTCCACTGTAATGCCACATTGTAAGAGTTACTATGCCATATATTTAAAGGACGTACTGCTCCAAATTATTATAGTTTATTTCTTCTGGTTATTTTCACAAGAAAGATATTTAGTTTTTACAAGGCTAAAAAAAAAAAATAACTTACTTAAAATTAATACTAAACAGGCAATTCAGTATTTTTCTTGACTTAGTTTCAGCCATTGTATTATTTTATGCATAGTAAATATACTTTGGTCATCTGGAAATCTTAATCTTCAAAAGAAAATATTTCAAATGTGGTTAATTTTCTTCAAGTAAAAATTTTCACTTATTTATGTCTGCGTAACTGTCTCCCAGAAATGCAATTTCTTCACTTTAGATTTGATGCAGTTTTAGTCAGTGCAGCACTCAGATGCTCAACAGTCAGCAAGAAGTCAGCACAGTGAATGAAAGAGATTCTCACTTGTTTAATTCCTCTGAAAGACAGTAATCACATGTCAACCTTCTCAATAGGATGTGACAGAAGTTCAATGAAAAATAAATACACTGCTGTTTTATGAAGTTCCCAGGCTTTGGAGACCTAATAGTCACTGTACTTCCCGAAGACAGGCAATACTTAGATATTTCAAAATGTCCTAGACTTAGCATTTCAAAAACACCCTCGGTCAAAGCAAAAGATGACGACTTAATTGTCTCTATCCTTCTTTAGTCAATCTGAGAACTATTTTATGGTACAGTGAATGAATGCTTTTAACAGGTTAATATTCAAAAGTTATATACATTACAAAAACCTGCAGTTAATAAAACAATAAAATAGTAAGTATTTATGAAATATACCTACATGTCTGGTAAAGTTAGTAAAACCCACAAGGCAGTTTTAAGTGTGGGCATTGTCACACAAACTGCTTGTTATACAGGGAAATGGTGTAAGAGCTGGGACAAGATCAGGTGCCCTAATATTCCAGTTAACTATACTAACTATAGCTCAGGCATAAAAATGCTCCAGCTCTTAGGCCTCTAAAATCTGAAAAATGCTAATAAACAAAACCAGTTTAAACATGATAAGTTTGTATGCAAACAAGTTGTTCTCATTACCTAGGAAGCACTAAGAAATGACAAACATCAGAAGTAAACTGGGACTACTCTTTGAATCAGGTCCTAACTAGGGAGTTACATACTGGAGCTTAAATTATTGAATGCTTATTCTTTCAGCCTAAAAATCATGAAATGACAGACCAGATTTTATCTGTTCTATTAAATTAGTACACAGAAACTACTTTTCTAACTTTAGAAAAATCTTTTTGAAATGAAAAAAAAAAAAAGTAGGGGGAAAGTATCCCCAAACTTCATTGTGGAAAGGGTAAATAGCAAGTATTTTGTAAGAGCTGAAAAATAAAAATAAAAATGCAAGCAGACATTTTTGGTGAAATTGGAGAACTGCAGTTGAAAGATTGTGGCTTTCATTGCTTAAAAGAACTCAATTTCTGCTTTGGGAATAAAATTTGGGAATAATGTATAATATTTTATAATTTATACTATATTATATTATATATTTTTTAATTTATATAATTTGTCCCTGTCCCTACATTTTGTGGTCTTATTTTAAATATTTTCTCTCAGCTACGTTAGCCAATGGTAGTAGAATTCATATAAAAAGCCCTGTGCTGACGTAATTTGTAAATGCTAAATGAATAATATTTTAAAAATTTTCACTTCTCAGGGTGATAAACACAAACACTTGGAAATTATCAGACACGTTATCAACAAAGTTCCCCTCTCTTATATTACATTTCAAATGAATCAATGCTTAACTACAGTTATGGTCTTCCCCAGAGGATTGCAGCTCTGTTGTCTGGCAGATTCTTGCAAACTATCACATACTAAATTGGAAACTGCAGAATATGCCTAAAATATTTCCAAAATATATGTAGAAAGTATTCCTTAAACACAGAACTTGAGATTATACATTGCAAATAGGGATTTAGGAGATTCTATCAAGGACATAAGAAGAGATGTCATACAACCACAAATCTATGCAGAAGTCTTTGTAAGTAGTTTTTAAAACTATTTTGTCAGGATAAACACCGTTGTGTAGATAAATTGTCTGTTCAGCAATACAAATTGTTGTGTAAGCTCTTAAGCATAATAGATAACCACTCAGAAAAAACTTTAAAAAATAAAAAATTGTAATTGCAAAAAAACCCAAATTGTACATTGTTGGTAGAGCAGGAATATTTTTCATTCTTAAACCAACTTAAAATTTTTTAATATAAGGTTTTACCTGGAACCACTTTTTCACTGAAGATAAAGTTATTTTAAAAAATACAATAACACGGCATGCATGCTGCTTATAAAACACAAATATCTTCATTTTCCAGAGAATGCCATTTGTTTCAGCTGTTAGTATTTACTATCAGGTCAACCAAAAGTGGAATAGCAAGGTGTAGAGGCAGTACCAAAAAAATATCTGTATCTATTTATCATATAATAAGTGGATGAAAGCAGTCTTTCTGCTGTAGAACATGTTTTGAGCAGTCATAAAAACAACCTACTCCCACACTCCCACCCAATCACTTGATTTTTTTTAATTTTTTTTTTTTAGAATAATATTATGAAGTGTTGAATTTCTGTTCCAGAAGTCCTTGGCTTTTTTTATAAGTTAAAAATAAGACGCAAGCAAGAGCTATGCCTAATTCAAGGCTGGTTTGTATTTTCTGAAATTCTGGGGCAAGGTAACGTATATGTATGACCCCATCATCTCAGTGGAGGTTCAGCAACTTATGAACTGTGTTAACCTCAAAATATTAAGGGCAGAAAAGAAATATACCTTACATATAGTCAGGACTTTATTGTTAGTACAAATGAAAGTCTAATACAAAAACCATTATTAATTCCTTTTTTTTTTTTTTTTTAATCACTGAATATAACTTTTGACCTCTGTGCAGAGAGAATTTTATGTTCACAGGAACAAGCTGAAATATCACAGAAAAAGGCAAAATGCAATTGGAAAATCCTTAGTACAGAGAAACCTATGCAAAGCTCACTCCTCATCACAAAAAGTTATTTTCTTGCATTAAAATTGAGAATGAAGGCTTTTGTATGTCTGTTTTTCAGATAGTAGATAGATTTTTTTTTTTACAATGGCACATGGTCAATAACTTAATTTTTCAATAATTCTGGGCAACTTCAGGAGATCTGTAGATATCTACCTCTTATCTGGTTTACTTTTTCACTGTGGGAAACTCAAATAAGTTTTTGGTATTTATCTGTATGTACTTCCTTGAGACAGAATGTCATCTTCACCCCATAGTGAAGACAGTGCAAATACTCAGATTGAAGACATACATAGATGCTGTCCTGGATTACGCAACTAGAACTTTTAAAATATAGCCATTGAACCCACCCCCACCAAACAGAAAGGAAGATAAAGATCTCCAGTAGACGTAATCAATTATTCTGAAAATTTAAGGTAGTTTAGGATTAAAAAGATTAAATTTCATTTAAGAGCACTATTACTTTCTTATTTATTTTTAAACTAAGATGTTCCTGTTGATCACGGTACTAATAACCATTTAAAAAACGATACCTGATGCACAAAAAATTGAAATTGTTCAAAATTTTTTAGAAAGCATAATAATTAATTAATGACTGATTAAAGAAAAAACATTGCATTATAAATATATGTAATAAATTTATATTACATTACATTAAAAATATATAAAACCTTACCTTATAAGTATATGTAATAAATTTATATTACAGATAAATACATGTAATAAATCATTTGTTTAAATAGTTTAAAATTTGCTGCTAGCAGAAAATCTATAAATAAACCTCTAATTTATTATGATAGCTTTGGATAGTATTAAAGATATTAACTATTAAATTAGATAAAATATTGCTATATTATTTTAATGGGCACTGAAATTTACCATTTGCTTTCCCCCCCCCACAGTCAGGTAAACACAAGAAGTGTTTCTTTTAGAAAGAAATTTTAATTTAATCTAATTTTCAGATTAAAGGGAACAGATAATAACCAAAAAGGTTGAAGTTTCCAATGAAATGCAGTTTCACGATGTACTTCATCATATCAGCGTCTTCTGAACTGCCTTGAAAGGAAGAATCTTCAGAGAGTTCAAGAACACAATGTTGAAAAGATGAAGAGCATCTGGTATAGCCTGACAATTTTATAAGTATGCAACTACAAAAAAGGATCACAGGATAATTCCTGTTGGAAGAGATCTCAGGACATCTCTAGTCCCACTTCCTTATCAAAGCAAGTTGAGCTATAAGGTCAGACCATGTTAGTCAGGGCTTTATCCAGTTTTATTGCAAAAACTTTCAAGGATGGGGACTGCAGACCCCTGGGCCACTTGCTCCTTTGCTTGACTCTTATCAAGGTGAAAAGGTTTTCCTTCTGTTCAGTGTGAAATTTCTGTCTTGTTTCAATTCACATTTCTTGCCTTGTATTCCCACACCTTTTACTGTTGTGAAAAGCTCTGATCCATCTTCTTGATTATTATTTGTAGGTCTTTGCAGGTGGCTGTTAGGTTAGGAACTCTTCTCCAAGCCTTTTACCTCAGCCTCTCCTTACAGGTAATGTGCTCCAGCCCTTGCTTGTCTCCAGCCCAGTAACATTGTCCCTTGTCCCTTGCTGAACTTATTCTTGTTAATAGGTGTTCTTCCTGCAATGCAGGGCTGGGAGAAAGGGAAATGTCTCTGGGCAGCCTACTCCATGCTCCATCAGACTCACAGTGAAGTTTCTCCTCATGTTGAGGTAGAATTTCCCATATTCTCGCTAAAACCCATTATTCCTATTATTGGATGCCACTGAAAAGAGACTGGTCTCATCCTGACAACCACCCCTCAGATATTTATGGACAATAATAAGATCCCTTCTCAGCCTTCTTTTCTCAAGGCTAAACATCCCCAGTTCCCACAGTCTTTTTTCATAGAAGAGATGCTCAAGTCCCCAGTCAACCTCGTAGCTTTCCATTGGACTCTCTCCAGTAGATCCCTGTCTCTCTTGAGTTGGGGAGCCCAAGAATGGATACAGTATTCCTGGTGTGGTCTTACCAGGGAAGAATAGAGGGGGAAAAAAACCTCTCTAGATCTGCTGGACACACTTTTCCTGATGCACCCTAGGATACCATTGTCCCTCTTTGCCACCAGGGCACATTGTTGACCCATGGAGAATTTACTGTCCACTGGGACACTAAGGTCTTTCTCCATGGAGCTTGTTTCCAACAGAACATCCCCTAATCTGTACTGGTGGTGTTATTCCTGCCCAGATGTAGGACTCCACATTTGTCCTTATTCAACTTCATGAGGTTCACCCTTGCCCAGCTCTACAGCTTTTCCAGCTCTAGTTGGATAGCAGCACAGTATCAGCCACACCTCCCAGCTTAGTATCATCAGCAAACTTGCTGAGGCCTTGAATTCTGTGTGTGTACTTGAATCTGTGCTGCTGATCACAACCCTCTGAACTCTGTTGTTGAGCCAGTACACCTCACCATCAAGTCATCTGTCCCACACTCCTTGAGTTTTGTTATTAGGATGTTATAGGCCTTGTCAAAAGATTTACTGAAGTCAAAGTATATGATACCCAGTGCTCTCCCTTCATCTACACATTTGGTCATCTCTTCATAAAAAGATATCAGGTCAACCAAGCAAGATTTCTCCTTAGTAAATCTATGTTGTTCTCCATGATTTTTAAAAAATGATGGAGAGTGGCTCAGCAACATCAGCCATCTCAGCACACGTGGATACATGGGTGTTACGATTTTGTATCTATCTATCTATAACCCCCTCAGCTCCTTTAATCTTGAGTAGCTTTTCTGTTTCTTGTGGTTCAGCCTCCTGGTGCAACGCATCCTCCTGGCAGGAGGGCAAGGGAACCTCTGTTTCCTGTGAAGTCTTCAAATCCAGCTGTTGCCTCAAAGATGTTAGGGTTTGGCTCTACCAATCTTTCCCTCTCACACTCCTTGATTACCCCTTAGCCTTTCTACATCCTCTTTAAGCTCTGCCATGATGCTGAGATCGTTCACCTGATCCCACCTCACAAGGCAGTCTCTCTGCTGCCCTCCAGGATGAACAACAAGCTTAAGCATTCACTGCAGCTGGAGACCTGGACACCTGTGTGACAGTGTGGGACCTCTGTCTGGGTCACCACATTCCTCCTGGAAGAAGCTTTTGCCTAAGTGGAGAACATAACTCTTCTGGGAGGATTACGACCACTAGATAAGGAAGCCTCTGAAGCCAAGAGAGGGGCTACACATCTGGGTTGCTTGAGCTCCCTGAGGGCTGCTCTTGTAGCTCTCTGCCCAAGCTGAGTCAGAGCCATTCCCTATTTGTCGGGAGCTGTCACTTCCTGCTCAGGGCAAGGAAGCAGCTTCCCTCTCTCACTCTCTCTCCCTGTGCCATTTTTTTTGGATGCTGTGGTTTCACTGCCTCCACAAATGTCCTATGTCATGATCCACCATGGTTCCCTCTGCTTGGGTGAATCCTTACTTTCAGCATATTTAAATGAGAGGGTTTAGTCCAAATAAAATAATATTATAAAATTGTATTTAAACCAGAGGTAATAAAATGAAGATAAGCACTGAATATCAAAAAGCACTGAGAAGTTATCAGCTTTATTGAAACTAGAAGCCTGAAACTGTCTATCCAGACACTTTGTAACCCTTCATGCTACATGTGATAGGATTGCTGCCTAGGTAGAGAGATCCTGTCTGGCAGATGGTGATTTGGAATTAGAAATACCTAGGTACTTGCTTTGCAAATGTGAGATACTGATGACCAGGCAAAAGTCAGGAAAGAGGTAATATGGAAAGGAAGTGAGAGGCACTAACAAGTATGAGTGACATTTAATCAGTGTTATTGAACCATCTTTGCACTCAACAGAAAAACTGAGACAAAAAACAGAAGCTGGAAGCTGGAAGCCAGAAGCAGAGAATTAGATTAAAGATGAAAAGCAATGAAGGCTTACATTCTTCAAAAATGCTGTAAGCATCAAAATTTGTCATGCAAATAGTTATCATCATAAGCTAGGAAGTCTTGGTAGCGTAACAACTTTTAAAGCTCAGATTCAAATCAGATTGCACACAGGCCATGGCTATTGGAAGAGGTTCTTATGGTCTGGAAGGAAATGTCAGTCCTATCTTCAGGAAATGCACAGAATCTAGGGAACTAAGGCTTTGTCAGCCCTCCTGTTGATCTTCGGGAATATGATGGAGCAAACCTTTCTGGAGACGTTTTCCAAACACATGAAGGACAAGAAGAGTCAGCAATATGGATTTGCGAAGATGAAATTTGGCTTAATCAACCTGGGAAGACTGACTAGGTGGGTGAGGGAAGAGTGGTAGTTAATTGTTTATCTCATTAAAGTAAGGCTTTCAGCAGTGTCCCCTGTAACATCCTGTCAGACAAATTGAAAAATAGAGGCTAGATGTGGGTGGACTACTTTCTCCTGCCTGTCAGATGAGGGAAGAGACAGAGCAGCTTTGGTGGGCACCTTGCACCCAGCCAGGGTCAGCTCACCACACTGAGTTTCGCCTGTGTTCACACAGTGTTATCAGACTATGTAGCTTTTTAAAACATAACAGTTCTAACAGTAGTATCCCCATTTCTTACATGTCACCTTTAAGGTCTTTTTATACCCTACTGCAGCATCTCAGCCAAAATAGTTGGAGTTAGGCCCTTTGCCTAGAATACCTTTCACAGAATGCAAGCTGGAGTTTTGATAACAGTTGCAGTGGCACTTTGGGGGCTACTAGATTGCTTGCAGAGCACCTGTGTGGAGGTCAGGTAAGACAAAGGTAAAATAGCCAACAAATATTGCCCCAGTGTTCTTAACAAATGTGGTGGCTGTGACAGGGAGACTATTGTACTACGAGGAGTTAGGCTCTACTAACATTTGGCCTGTGCTGTGCTATTCTGCACATATTACTTGGCCTCAAGGACTGTTGTGTGCCACATATATCCCTTTGTGTAGGATAAACTCAGCTAGATAGTCATAATGGAAGATTCTATATCTGTTCTTTAACTGGAATCAGTGATGGTGCCACTGTCATGACCTTATCTTTACCCTAAAATGAAGAAAAAATGTTTTCATAAAAACATCTTCCTCAAGATCCAAGAATGTAATATTTTATAACTTGCTATCACCTTTTCTGCAATATTAATGTGTGGTTTTTCTTGTTGGGATCAAAAAAAGAATCAATATGACATGGTGTGAAACAAATACAACTGTTAAACCAATGCTAAAAATCAGCATAAAGCTCTCCTTTTTCCTTTATTCTATATGCAGCATTATTGTCCCAACAGAACCCAATCCCAGGATGCTACATTGTCTTCCAAACAAAAGCTTCAATACATCATTGTAAGATAATAACTTCAGTCATGACCTGATGCTTAAAAGACATTACTAGAGCTACATGACCTTGCTATGACAGTGAAGCTCAGAACTGCGACTGATGTGTTATAAAAGAATAGGTCCCAGTATGAATGCTTTAGGAGCAACAAATTCCTCACAGTATCTTATTCCATTACATATATAAATTGTAGCATTTTGAATTCACACAAAATCACATATATCTACATGATTAATAATTTCATTACTTGTATCCTTAGTTCTCCGTTTTATTGATAACCAGGGCTTCTCCAGACATGTACTTTATTTCTGACATTTCATGGAGTTTTTCATTGCTAATCTGCATTGCTAATGCAGATAGCATTTCAAATAGTTTCTGAATATCTAGTCAAATCATTCTTAGCACAGTGCAGAACTTCCAGCAATACAAACCAACCAACCAAACACCCCATAAATAAAATCTTTTTTTTCCCAGATTACTACAGATTAAAAATTTCAACAAATCTGTAGATAATTTCATCCTAAACATACATATAATGCTATAAGAAAAACAGAGATTGAATGAGTCATACAAACAGGGAATTAAAATATGGAAAAAGTAAAAGGCTCAAGAAACTTGCAGACACACACACATGCAAACCAGACATCAATCCATTTGGTTATGGAAGGGAAAACTTCAAGTATGGAGCATTGGCTATAGCTGAATAACTGAAAGGCAGAATGAAAGTTCCATCAGACAGCATTTTCACATTTTGGTTGATTGGTTTGTTTGGGGTTTTTTTGGGTTTTTTTTGGGGGGGGTTGTTTGTTTGGGGTTTTTTGTTTGGTTTGGGTTGGGTTTTGGGGGGGGGGGTTGGGTTTTTTTTTGTTTTGGTTGGTTTTGGGGTCTTTTTGTTGGTTTTGGGGTTGTTTTTTTGTTTGTTTTGCTTTGGTTTGGGTTTTTTCAGTTTTTTACAGCCTAGAAAGATCCCCTTTACATGTTGCTACTGGTTCAAGGACAGTGGCAGAAAAGAGGTAGGAACACATGAGCAGAAGGATGGATCACAAGGACAGAATTCCATGTCTGATTATGAGCTATTTTATTCTCATAGATACTGTAAGACCACTGTAGGACATTTTCAGTACTTATTGCACAGCTGCTTGCCCTCATGTACTTCTAATTTAGACATCCTTTTTTATTCTGAACTGGTTTTCTTTCACTACACAATCCTAATTTATAATTGGCACTGAAAATATTACATAGACTGAGGGACTTTTTTTGCTTTTCTGTTATTTTCAATATTTATTAGCTCCTGTTTCTTATATATTAAATACTCCACCATTGTTGATTTCTTTTGGATTAATAGGCTATTTTATTATTATGAGAATCAACAGTAATTACAGAACATTTTAGGAAATGGAAAGCAGGGTAAAAAGGCTTAAGTTCATAATGTTATTAGCTGCACTGATAGTGGAAGTAATAAATGGTTTATGGATTCAGACAATCCAATAAAAATCCTGAGACTAATATTCAGTTACAACATCAAAAACCAATTTTTTTTTCTCTTCTTTCAATGTCTGCCTTAAAAGTGTTTTAAATTAACATAGAAAATACTGTTATAGGACCTATCTTAACTCTAGGGAATATAGATTTATCATGACCCATGGGGTTTCAGATCACAGCAGCAAAACCCATTTTGTAATTTTTTCTCAAGCAGAGTTTGCAAATATCAGTCACAAAAAGCAGAGGTTTGTTAAAAATGTCGTATATAAAAAATCAGTAGAACCTTGAAAAAACCCAACTTTTCCTCTTGGATTTCTGCTACAATTATATAGAATTACATATAATTTTTTTCTGTTTCTTTTACTTGGTTATGGTGAATCTCTAATGAAACCATAAATCCATGATTCTCTGATGTACTATGGCTTTGCAACATACTTGTATATACTTTACATTACGGTGGAATGGAGGGTGAGTAAGGAACCACACCACTCAGTAACATAAAATCCAACCTTTATTTATTAAAACGGAAAGGTATAGTCAGTGATTATCAACTTAAGACATATACACACACACATACACACACACACTGTGCAGGGCACTTGCACACCATTTAAGGTCTCTGATCTAGCTGTGACAAGCACCATGGATGTGACAGGGAACAACCTGTTGCTTTCTGACTTTGATGGCCCCACAAGTGGCCTTGCTGGTTCAATCAGTCCAAGTTAATCTCTGAATGTCACTATTTCTAAAGCCAGTTAGGACAGTTTCCTGGGTCACTTGTGTCACAGGGATGGAAAATTGTGATGCCTCTGTTTCTTTCCCACTCATACCTAAATTATTAAAGCAGGACCAATGTAATCCAGAGGTATGTGACACATCTCCCCTTAGCAATTATCTGTGCTTTCCTTATTTTCCCAGAACATAAAAAATCACCTAATGAGATAGAACTGGGTATCACAGTCAGTTTCATTTTATCTGAGATATACTTTGGGGAAGGCTTCAGTATGTGACATTTTAAATACTAGGTCAATATCTCAAATTCAAGCACACATGACTTTTTCGTGATTGAAAAAGCCACTATATATATATTTTTTTTTAAGACTAAAAATTCCATCTAAATTTTTCTGCCTTAATTCATGACATTTTAAGGTCTGTATACCATGTACTACTATGTGTAATTGCTTAGATGATTAAATATTTAATTATCCTGCATGACATGAAGAACTTAAACAGTTTAATGGAATTACATCAAAATATATGTACAGTCCCTGTCTGAACATTTTTTTTTGAGATAATTACTTTTTGGAAATAGTCATTCATCTCTCTTCTGAATTAGACCGTTGTAATATTAATTTTACCTAGCCTCGCATTACAATGCATTAAAGTATACAGCTGGTATAATCTCAGTTTTGTTTTGAGGTTTCTTGGTTTTGTTTTTTTTCTTATTTGATTTTTTTTCTTTTCTACTCCCACTTAGTCAATCTTATTCAGAGCCCACAGTTTCTACACATAAAAAAAGACTACTAAGATCTGCCACTTGAATCATATATAATTTTCACAAGGGATTTTCCTGTAATGGAAACAAATCAATATTTTTGTCCCCTAGTTTTTATTTTAACAATAGATTTTTTTTCCAAATCAGCTTCTGCATACTTTTATTTATCAATAGAAGTTACAGAATACGGAGGTTCTCTGAAATATTCATCACTCTGTGGTATTTATATATTTCCTCTATTTTTTTTTCTGTTGCTCTGTGGTTATCATATACCCAAAGCGTTCAGGTTCTTTCTTTTCCTCTCCTGTTTTCAGATTCTTAATGTGAAAAGGTCAAGCTTTTGTGAAGTACCGATATTACTAAAAGAGACAACTTTTTGGACTGCAATACTTCATTTAAAAGCAAATCTCTGAACAATTTTACATAATCAGAAAAATGCAAGAGTCAACAACTGGGTCCTGAAAGGTGTAGCATGGTAAACTAAACACTTTAGTACTTAAATACTTGTGCTGGATGTACTACATCTCATTGCTTCAATTTGGGAAGGTCAGAAAATAAAAACTATTTTATATTTAATAATATGGATTATTAACAAGTAATCACATCCAAATGATGTGGTTGGAAATTCCCAAAGTTACTAGAAAAGAACCAAGAAGAAATAATCTCTTAGACATTCTTTCCTTTTTCTGAAGATTTCAGCATCTTGAAAACTACACTGAGCTGTAATTTCATGATTGTTTGCAGCTGACACATTCATTCTGGTTGAATGAACTTTGTTTACACATCCACCATGTCACTGACGTCACTGATGACAAACCTTGAATATTTAACATTTGAAAAGTCATCTACTTTTCAACACTATCGCAAAATTTCAGAGGAAAATTGTGGGCCACTTATAAATTGGCAACTGTTTTCCATTACATGTTAACATTAATGACAATTGTTTCATTTTCTGTGATATCTAAAGCTGTTCAGTTCATGGGCATTTTATAATACGGTATTTGGGACTTGCAGAAATCCTGCATGGTACCAGACTGAATATACTTAACTAAGTACTTCTCCTTTCTCTTACTAAGAATTCTATTAATTCCTTTTTAATTGTGAAATTATAGCCTTTGCACATTTGATAGATGCATTCTTGTTTTAAATACTGTGTTGTTACCATGACAACCACAATATTAACGTCCAGCTTGTGCATCAAGATGGCTGGCTATTGACTACCTGTCACTTTGTAAGACACTGTTTCTGGAAAGCTACCGAATGCTAATTTAGTTTGGTAAAAAATAACAACCATGGAAGTGGTTTTATGTACAGTACCCTGTACATCATATCTCACTGGGCCACAGTACTTGGATTTCGTGTCCTTCCTTCCCATTAAAAGAACCAGAGAGACAATGCAGAGAAGCAGCCACCTTTCGAAGTGAAAGGCAAAGTGCCTGCATGTAAAATACCTGTGTGCCACCAAAAAGAAGGATCAAGCAGAATTCAAAGGGTGGTATACATCCTGACACAGCCCCATCCTGCCTTAATGCTTTTTAATTTGCAGGAGCTGAACCTGCTTCCCCAGCTTTCCCTTGCTTTGTAATCCAAAACTGAGGTTGTGCATTGTTTGCTGTGTAAGTTTTGCTGATGTGTGACCATTCCCACATCCTCTAGAAAGAGAAGCTTTCAACATGGCTTGGTGCTTGAGGGACAGGATTTCCTGTATCTGTGCAGTGTCCCCTACAGGTTTTATGGGGCAGCCACACTGGCCAGAGGACAGGTGGAAAATACTGTACACCAATGAGGCCTTTTACTTTATACTTTTCAAGAAAAAGAACCAAAGCAGGGTCTCTTCTGTAGGAGTCACTATCAGAAATTTTCTCCACTTATACATGTCAGTTAACCTTCTTTCTCCATGGAATGAAAAATGTCTCTGTTTCTGCTTCAGCCCAGGACTCATAAAATACACTTTATTTCTCCCAGTTCCTCTGATTATGCACCTCTGTTTCACACAAGTAGTCAAAGTTATTGTTAGCAGGTTCAATTAAACAGCCTTTGTTCTACTTCTTCACTGCTTTAAGCAATAGGTCTTCAATATTCCTCAATTCTGAATAATAAAATTTCAATGATGACAGAACAGAGTGAGCTACTAGGCAACAATCAAAGTTAATTTATTTTTCAGTAGCAATCATCAATCATTCTTGTTTCTGAAGAAAAAAAAAGAAAGGGAGTCACATTAACGAAGTGCTCATATATTTGTTATCTGCAATCGATTTCCACGAATAAACTGCATGAGAAACAATATTTTTTAAACCTACGGAAGAACTGATATCAAAATATATTTCTCTTTCAATACAAACTAATACTTTCTAGTTCTGAGTTCATGTTTGCCTCATAATCTTATTTAACCACTTAAATTGTCATCTGACATAGGGTGGTGTGTATAGACACGGAACATAGAACATCTATTTTAAGTTGGGCAAATAACATTTTTATTAGAAGCACTAATCAAAACCTACAGAGTTATTGCCAAAGGGGATAGGCCATCTCTAAAATCAGGCTGCACTTTGATAGATATAAATAAATTGCTTACTCAGAAGATCCCAGACACACTGTCTGTAAAGGATATCTGCAGAGTTTCAGCTTCTATCTGTTGCAAACCACAGCGTTCTGCAGTCTGTCCACAAAGCAGACCACAATGGGAAGGGACTCATGCACATTTCTTCTTCATGTTGACCTAGTGTAAGGAATGCTTCATCAGCATTTGCAGTGCCCACAGTTTTTGAGGGCAATATTCCTACCCTGTATGACTTTGTTAATTACCTAATACTTTGGCTGCTCTTACCTAGTACTATATCAAAAGTTGTCCCTTTGTTGTCTTTAACAATTTGATGTATGCAATCTTTAGAATACTAGGATTATCCCTTGTGCATGCTAATTCCATGGTTAAATGGGAGAGAACTACTCTGGAAACTATGCTTTGCTAGTATGTATGAACTTGTCTTTTCAGGCATCATTCAGCTCTGTCCTAAAAACGAAAGGAAGGAACATTCCTGTTATTTTTCCCAGTCAACATGGCAGCAGTTTGGGGTTAGAAAACCATAGGAGACAGAATAATGACAAATGGTACAATGACCATCACACAGACCATCATCTACTCATGACTGGTGCATAGCCACAATGTCGGTAAGACCAAGCAAACTAGCATTAAACCCACTTAAAATGCATACATCTTCCCTGCCCCTCTGCAGTCATAGTCCTCTGCAGAGTTCCTACAACAATGGAAGGGTTTGCCTCCTGAAGGCTACTGTTACATGCTGTGGTTGGTTCTGCCTGAAACTTCAACCATTCAAGCAAAAAAAGACCTCTGTTTGGATTGGGACCTGTGAGCCTGTAGCATCTCATTGCAGGGCTTGGCCTCCTGATTTTGAAATGGAAAAATGCGAGGGACAGGCTGGACACCAGCATGCTTAATGCTGTGCAAAATATCTTTTACATGGAACATTTCATACATCTTCATGAAAATGCAGGCAAGCAATTTCAAAAAGAGGATTCACAATGGGATTGGGTCTTTAGGTCACATACGTTCTGCCTGACTTCACTGTTCCCACCTAGTTCAGGGCTTTTCCATCAAAATATTCATCAGCAGTACAGCAGCATCCCACCAGCCATACCCCAAGGCAAGTGTTAAAACCAGATCTGACTTCTCTCTCACACTATGTAGCACCAACACATTCTTGCTGTACCTCAGCCATTTTGACCTAAAAAAAAAAAAAAAACAAACAAAAAACAACAGAAGAGAGAAATTAATCAATCCAAAAACCTGTAACAGACACTGTCTCTAGCCCCTTTCACATCATATGGACCATTTGCTTCTAACCACCCCTCTGTCTCCTTTGCTGCACCATCTGCTTTTAACACAGACCATCTGATAGGTAGTGATGAGGTGCAATATTCATTCTGCTAAATCAGAGCTGCCTCCCAGCTGTTCTAGCCCTTTCTGGAAGTTTGTCTCCACTCGCCTCCACAGTATTCTCACACAACTTTCTGGATGAGCCCTGGGCACCCACCACCCACACTCAGCTGAATAATTTCTGTTTTGAGCTGTCTGTACAGTACCTTTGCATCTTGTAGATGCTGATTCAGACTATGCTTGCACCCCTATTTTAAGTGTCTTAAGTGCTGTTCCTCTACTGCCTATAAACAGGCATTCTCAGAAATGTTTGCTTTCCTACCACGGTGTTACAAGCACTTCAGGAAACTTTCTCCTCTCCCCATTTCATTGCATTGAGCTCCACTGTACGCCACTTCTAGCTAACATACCAAATCACAACATAACCAATCAAAATAGCCAAATCATCTCCTTCCTTTAAATTAATGCAGCTATGTACCCCACTCTGTTTTCCAGGCAAGAGGAAACTATAACAAAGATGAGAATTTTTCATGCTTCCATTTCAAGAGATGTTATGAACTTAAGGAAGAGACAGTAGGGAAAGAGAAAGCTAGAAGAGACTATAGCATGAATTGTCTATTATTTTATCTTACCACTCACCTTCTCAGCATACCATCTCCAAGTATAGAGGCATCTCAATAGAGGTAAGGAGAGAGATCCATCCAGAGCTGCATCCTGGTCTACTCATGGACAGTCTCCCTACAGACTACAACTGCAATGTGCTTTCCTGGGACCTCAGGTTGCTCTCCCCTACAACTCCACCCTGCTGTGAGAACAGGAGGCTGCTCTGCAAGCCTAAGGGTGGGGATACATATAAGTGCCCATCCAGTTTGATCACAGAGCAGCACAACAGCATGAAGAAGTACATGGATTTGCAGTAAAAGGACTTACAAGACCTGCTTGAGTATTCTTGGAAGGCAGAAGCAGGTCCCAGAGACATTTTAACTTCTGAACTATAGCTGGGACTTGTTTGGGAAGGTCGGTGGCTAGCATGGGCCAAACAGATGCAGGTAGGATTTCTAACAACCTACTTGCATAGAAAAACTGTTCTGCTTACAAGGAATGCTCTTGGGCAATGTTATTTACCAATATAGCTGTAGCCCTTAAGTAGATATGGAGACAGTGATGATTAAATTAGGACTTTGGCTTTTTTTCCTGGTTGTGTTAGTTTTATGCTGGTAAGTCACAACCACGGTGTCATTGTGAAATGGGTATAGAAAATATATTCTGCATAAAAGATTTAGCCGAAAAACAGATCAATGGGGAAAGAAACCCCTAATGTAACCATATCACTGTATTTATACCTCCCTCTCATGATACCTAGCCTAAAATAAGCATCTATAGGGAGAATCAGAACAATGTAGCTACAGCAGTAAAAACTATGGCAATAAATTTTTGATATTGACAAACCCCAAAGAATTCATATTCCAACAGAACTATGTAGAAATCACAATTTTCCCATGACCTCGGATTCCTGAGAAAATACATTGTAGCTGGATTTTTTAGTTTGGTTGTACTGTTCAGTTTTTAATTCATAAGACATAATTTTCTCAAAGATATTCCCATGTGGCATGACCCTTAACTTTTAGATTGTGGATTGAAACAAAAAAGTAAACATATGTTTCATTCAAGTCAGATCTTTGGTTTCTGTTATCCAAGAGGTTCAAATTGAAATTTCCTAAGGTTGTTTTCAATGAGTAAGGAAGATAGCAAAAAAAAAAAAATAAAAAAATTAGGAGGGCTAAAAGAGATGATAGTTTTCTAGATATATTGCCAAGTTGAGAGAGGTATGCATAATATAAGTGACTTCAGTACCAGTATTTACAGCATAAAAAAGAAATAAATGTTGGTTGAGGAGAAAGAGATGAACCTTAGCTGGTCTTGAAAGCCTTTTTCTGAAGTCTCTTGTCAATATTTATTTGAGTTCCCATATGAAACATTTGAACTTAATACAAATATGCTTGCAAAGAAATTTAATTCAACTAAATGCTCATCCATAAGCAAGCAAAAGGGGTCATGAATACAAATGAAATTATGTGGCACAATCAATTTATGACTATTGTATCTTGGTTTTGTGGTCAGGGCAAAGAAAAAAAAAACAGAGAACAATATTGCTCTCTGTTACCCCTCTTCACACTCCCAAGGGAAAATAAAAGGAGGATAAGGGAAGGGATAGTAGCACATGGGATGAGGAATAAAGACATTTACAAAACCTGATCTCGATGATTGCAGATATTAGTGTGTGAGGGGCCCTTGAGGCAGGGCTGACTTGGGAATGAGGTCCACAGGTCTTCCCAGCATACAATGAATTCAAATGCTGAAAGTGATGTGGCGAGCTGAAGATAAAACAGGAGCCTCTTGATAAAAGAGGAGGTCTCCAAGACCTCCAAGCCCAGTGATGCACCAAGGAATAAGGAGCAGACTGCTGCTCCTCCTGTCTTTTATAGAGCATGGCAGGAAATGGGAGGGAATGCTGACTCCTCTCTGTTCTGCTGCCCCCAGGATCCCTCAGGGTCCTAAAGATCCTCTCTCTAAGTCCTTGTGTTGGTACCATAGAATTATCCCAGGCCCCGCCTCAAAACATAATGTTACAGTTACTAGACAGATTTATCTGCAATACACTTAGTAATTAAATGGATTGTTACTCCTATTATCTATAAGCAGACATCAGGCAATGGAGAGAAATCTGTATAATGAAGTCCTCATTCAACCCCCCTACTGATAGTGATTTCAAAGGGAAGCAGTCAAAGAGAGCTCTAATACATATCATCTATAAGAACAGGATAAATGGTATTTTGAAGGAAAAATTGTAAGATTCTAAAGCAAATAATGGTTCAAAATGGTATTTTGTGGAAGATTTATATTCCTCTATACTGGTTAATAGTAGAGCAAAGAAAGAATTCTGTATTTTCAGGTGAACTTCATTTTATACATCAGAGAAAAAAGATGCCATATAGATACTGAATAGAACCCAGAAGGTCAAACTGCCTACATTAGATCACAGGGAACCACAACTAAAAGCTGCAGAAGATGAAATACAAGTCTTTCTTGCACTAAAACAAAGATGTTGAAGCACTGTACAAATATTTCACAATAACAATATTCATAGGAAATCACAACAGGAAGAGGCCTCAGATTTTGTTAGATGAAAGAGAATTGTGAATAATGTGTTCAGAGATGCCAGGGCTGATTGAGCAAACCCAGCTGCTGCCTTCTAGATTAGTCATCTATACAACTCTCACAATAGATTGTTTTTCAGATTGCCAAATTACAACTCCAGTGAGCTAAACTCTTCTCCTTTGCTAGAGAGGCACATAGCTGGAGAAAAGAATAAAATCTCTGTACTGTGCCATTTAAATTAAATCTTATGAACAAACATTTATTCTGTTGCTAACGTGTTTTTCATCATTTTGTACAATGAATCAAGATCCCAAAATACAACCCAAAGCACCTCTAGTCACACATGATGATGAGATCTAGAAGCTCCTGAGCAATTACAGTTACACAGACTGAAGCTGGAAAACAAAGAGAATTCCCGTCTTTCAAAAAATCCCCACAGCAATCTGAAAACCACAACCAACCACCACCACTCCCCTCTCCTCCTGCCCTACCCTATGGTTTAACCTTGTATAGGGTGCAATAATTCAGATGATGCAACAGACTTCAGAGAAGAAAAAAATTGTTGAAGTATAATCCATGGAGGCCTTTTTCCTTAGTAGTAAGAATCACTCTTTAGGTTATACAGGCAAAACACACGAGGCTTCACAATCCCTTCCAGCAGCATTTTCTGCTGACAGTTGCAGGTGGGAGAAGAGGTTTCTGTGAATCACTGCAGCTGAGTCCCTGCAGGTAAAGGCAGCAACAGGCTAACAGGGCTGGCTGCTGAACCTGCTGGGAGAAGGACATTTGAAAGAGATGAGAAAAGGCAGAGGACAAGGGAATCATGGGTAACAGAGTTTTGAAAAAAAAGTAATTTGTGAGGTGAATTCTAGAACACAGGTTTGTATCAATAGTATAACCATATAATTCATATGAAAATTTACAAGTGCATTTTTTGCTGGAAGATAAATTCTGGTGTTGAAAATAGAAAGATTTCCAGTATGCAGATAATGTATGCAGTATACATTTCCAGTATGCATTTCCAGGATGCAGTATGTAGATAATTCAAAGTTTTCCACTCACTCATTGTTAGCTACTGTGCAATTAACAAAAAATTAACCTTCTGCTCCTGCTATGGCAAGGCTTCCATATGCCATCAGATTAATAAATTGGGATTTATTTCTGAAGACACCTTATTTATAAAGTTCACATATGGATTCTCTTATGACTGAGTTTCTAGGATTGCAGATTGGACACAGTGATTTCACAACTTTAAATCCTTTATGCCACTGAACTTATTGCCTTTCCTCTTTTAATGCATCTTCAGGTGAATCTCTTGATACTATTTTTGCCATAATGTCTACCAATAAAATATGCTGATTTCATTTCTATTATTAACGGAAGATCAGTACAATCACAAGGTAAAGCAATGATCCAGATGTCTAGTAATCTGTAAACTTTAACATCTGTATGCAAGGCACAGATGCCTTGCATTGTATTAGCTTCAGCTTTTAGCTGCAAAATTATAATTACTTTGGTATGATACACCAGAATGTCAGTGATAACATACTGTGAGAAGTGACATTATGCAGGTGGATATTAAGTAATATGTCCCAGCTAGATACCACTTGAGAGTCAGAATAGCTCAGTTCTCAGAAAGAAATGTAATTGTTTTTCAAACTTAGAAAACTGAGTTCTGTTATTGGACTAATGCACATAGTAAAATACAGCTCAAGGATAAAAAAAAAATCATGAGCTCAGCTAAAAAAGATCTTATTCACCACCTCAATTTTTTGATCCATCACTGTTAAATCTACTTACTATCCTTAATCATTATTTAGATTGGAAAAATCTTCCTATCAAAGTCTGTAATGTTTCAGATTTTACCTCAGATCACTAATAAATTCTTCAAATTAAACCAGCATTATTGACTAACCTTCTTTTCCATGTGATATAATTAAAGACCTTTTTGAATTTACTTAAGCAGTGATAGTCCTTTATAATTTTATTTCAGTATCATTTTTGCAAGATGAAAAAATGAACAAAACATGAAAAAAATAATCATGTGGCCATTGGGAAGATCCATAAAGGAAATTTATCTCCCAAAGTGAAGTCATGATTGAAAGACAAATGATTTGGGTATGTTTGTCTGCAACTTATCATATTCTGGAAGTGGATAAGCACACACTTAAAATACATGAAAATGTAAAACTTGTGCTGCTTTTGACAGCAGGTGGACATATTAAGCAGATGGCATTTTTAAGAACAGGTGATGGAAGCATTTTTACCTGGTGAAAACTACTGCAAGAAGGTAAATCTACACTTTTATCTCTTTATTTCCAACAGTTTTGAAGTAAAAACTAAATAAAGCTTACAGCTCTCAGTGCACAGCAGTCTCTTCTGCCTCTTTTTTTTTTAATTAAGCCTGTTTTGGCACCTCTATAGATGTACTTCATTGGTCACAAAAATTCACAGTTGGCTTTTATTACATACTTAAACGTAGCAGCTTTAAGTCTCTACAGAAATGAAAGCTGAAATGTGTGAGTATTACTAGCAAAAAGAAGAACAAGGGTGAAATTAGAATTAGAGTACTCTTTATTTCATACTTAAATGGAACTTGCAAAGGAAACTGAGAAGTCCAGCTGAGTTATAGCAACTCTATAATACAACCCTGCAGTACTGTTCACAAAGAATCTCTGAGTGCTTTTCATTTTAGCACAATTCAAAACACTTTTAAGTAGATTTTTTCTCAACAGTTCTATTTTTGAAATAGCTTTCTGAAAGGTATTAAGACAGAGCCTTTGAAATGCAAAAATTGAATTTCTTCTGCAGAACAGCAATGTTCACTGAAAGCTTTGACTCCAAGAAGCACATGGTGGAACTCAAGCAGTGGCAGTTAACAACACTAAAGTAATAAACTGGTGACACAGTAGATTAAATATCTGTAAGGAAACAGCATAAGTTCATAAGAATTAATAAAAAATGAAGAAAAAATTGCTATAAGAAACACAGAGAAAGAAGATGCTAAATGCAGCACTATCAGCCTTTTTCCCCAAGAACAGTATCATGGCGGGAAAGATAAGATTGAAATACAGTAAGAAACACCTAGGTTGACATAACTACCAAAGGATCCTCAGTTTTCTCACTCTCCATTTATTTCCACAGTGTATGTGATGCAAAATAGCAAATAAATAATTTATATTTTAAAAGCTCCAACAACTGAAAAACCTGTGAGAAGTGGTTGGAATTACTGAAGAGATGTCACCAATCAGTTCCATTCTTCATCCTGTTAGTTCTTGGCCTTTGTTGCTCTTAGGTATTTGTGGTTTCTGGCCACCTCCAGCACATTTCATCAAGCTGAAACATTGCATTATTCTTCCTCAGTATCATCACAGCACTACCTCTCTTGAGAGTGGTCTCAACCACAATTTTTAGATCAGTTGTTTCTACATGCAATATCTGCTCTGCCAGTGCCTTGATGATAGAGGATGGGAAGTTAAATGAAACGCATTTCTACATTTTTTAAAGATCATAAAAATCCAGCAAGTCACAGGCTGTTAATCCTGGTATTAGCACTCAATAGAAATCACAATGAAAAATAAAATTAGTGGCCATTTATAGATGAAAGTGTCAGAACCAAAATATTTTTGAGAGAAAAATACTTCATCTAGTTCCACTGGAATTTTCTAGCAAAACCAAGAATCATGTAAGGAAAGGTGGTCAGGGTGACATTACCTTACCAGATATAGAATGAAGTAAAGTAGCATGTCAATATTTTTGTACAAGTGTGAAATGTATTAAAAATCCTGAATACCTATTATAGGATAGAATTGGGTTTCTTTGTTTTTTTGTTGTTTTGGTTTGTTGTTTTTTTTTTTAATCCCCAAAAGCAAACTAGTTTCTTAGAAAATAAATGAAGCTTTCAAAATTTTGGGTCTTTTTTTTCCTGGGATTTTTTGGTATTTGGATGCAAGTCATTAAGTGAGGAAAACAAAGATGTGAAGACTAACACACTAGCATTCCTCAACCTTCCAATTCAACACTTGGAAGAAACTGCTGGAATTTCATTATAATACAAATTAACTTGGGTTTCTCAAGTGTCTTTTTACGCATGGACCAACACATTGCAATGTGACATTTCTAATGGGGAAAAAAAAAAAAGAGTGCATAATATTTTTGAAGATTAAATGTTACATCTTTCCGGCCATCTCTGACAACAAACAAAGGGCAGAGTTCCCATTTGGCTTACATTTCAAAGGTCAGAAACGTAGCACATTTTTGGCTAACTTGGAAACAATGAAGCAGGTCACAAGACCTGCATAACACCTGTGGAGACCTTTACAAATTGATGGCACTGGTGTTCAAACCTACTTTCATAAAAGAATGAGTGGGATTGTTTTTCAGTTTATACTACATGCTGCAGAATTAAAAAAGTAAGGGTATTCCATGGTCTTAGTGCTCTAAAGCCTATTCTGAAGAAAAACCTTTTTTTGTGTTATATCAGCAATATTTTTTAATAGGGAACTGAAAAATTGCTTTATTCCATAAAGCAGTGTAATTACCAGCAGAGTTATAAACATAAAAAAAATCTAGAAAACTCAAAGATTCAGTTAGAAAAATGGAAACATCTTAGGCTTTTGCAGAGCATTTCCTGATGCAAAGGTTCAATTTATACTTTTCCTGTAAGCAAAGTATACTGGCAACATCCTAGTTAGTAAAAGCAGGTAAGGAAACAAATCTTTGAATAGGAGACTCAAGATGAGCCACTCAGAAATATTTGTCAAACACTGAAGCAAAATAAGACCTTGGTGAAGGAACACATAATAAAGTAAGCTCAGCTCTTCACCTTTTATGGAGAACATAAAGTAAGAAAATGCAGGGTTGTTAATCTTTGAAAATAAATGTCTCCCATATTTAAAAATCTTGCAGGAATGCAAACGCTAAATTTGTGAAATCAAATCTGGAATGCAAAACTTTAGGGACAAAATGTCCATCAAATATTTTACTAGGTTGTTTAAAGGAAAATTTTAAAAGAAATTTACAGCCATTACCGGAAGAGGTACTTACAGATGCCCAGATCAAAAACAGTGTTTCTCAAAAGCAATTTTTGCACCACTCAGAAAAAGCCAAATAATGATTTATAACACAATGATCCAATGATCACTGGAGAATGTCACTACTTTTGTCATCTAAAAGGGAAAGATTTGTTGATTGCAAGATTCATTTCAGTCATGCCCTAGCGGGATATATGTTTTTTCAAGCAATGGAAAATCAAAGGTGTGCCTGTCCATGAAAGTTGCAGTGCTAGACAGTCTCATTTAAAACAGGCACAATTTGAAAAGGATTGCTAGTTCATTTTCAGAGAAAACCAGACAAACACTTTCAGTCAGAGTAGCATAATTGTAATTTTTAGTCAGCATAATTAGTCAGTGTTCCAGGAGTGGTGTTCAAGGTATTTCCTAAAGAATTAAGTACTGCTGAAAAACAAACTATCTGACCAGGGTGCCAGCTGAAATAATAGTATTTATATGACTTTTCATTAACTGCCAGTATTATAGGCGTTATAATATAAAACCCATAGGAAATAAAACCTCAGTTCTGAAGAGCTTACAGTCCTGAATCAAGACACTCTGATGCAAACAAATAATATACTAATATAAAAATAGATATTAAGATTTCCTATGTATTAAGGATAGAAGTTAGCATGTTCTTAATGTTTGTTTGTTTGGTTGGTTGGTTGGTTGGTTGGTTGGGTTTGGTTTGGTTTGGTTTTCTATTTGACGTTTAACCCGAGGCTTCAAAAAATATCATGCACATACTCTGAAAGATTCCATTTTCAACAATTTCATGCTCCTGTGCCATTAAGACTTCTTTCTTGAAGTATGTCCAGCCTTCCTGAACTCCCATATCTTTCAGGGCAGCCTTCCATCTGCATTAAAAAAAAATCACATCTCCTTCCCATCTCCATAAAAAACCAATTGTCAGTCCAATTCCACATTCTGTTGCCTTGGAAGTACTGAAAATGCAGACCGCCCAGGTATACTTTTTGATACTGGATGTATGATACAATGCAAGAGTTGAAAGTTATGACTGCACAAGTTAATTTTTTGTCTTCATATACTATATGAAGTATGTACTGTATAACAAATTCATTAGTCTGAGGAATATGCAGTCTCATGTTGCAAGGAGTAGGTGGAAAACTAGAGATCAGACATGATCCATTTTATTATTAACTTCATTGACTGAATCTGTAACTTCAGTTTTGTTCTCCCAGAAACTAGAAAAACAGCCTTGTCATTTAAGTGCTCCACTTTAAGTGTTTATTGTTTATTCCAGTGAATAGAAAATGGCTCATTTCCTACTGTGACTCCTTCTTACAATGATTGGGGTTACCTGTATTTTAATACTAATACAGACTTTTATTTCCACTAATATTTTCCACACATTTAAGTGGTTTTACCAGAAAAACTTCATAAATTTACTTAGAACAATTTAAACCATTTAGATTAGATTGCATTCAACCAAATGCATATTTCAAAGCTGTTACAACATGACGGATTGTGTAGTCTTCACATTTTACTGACACATCATTTGTGTAATTTTGTTTTTATTTCTGAATTGTGATAGCTCTGTTAGAGATAAATGACGTTGATTGAGAATGAATCCAGAGGTGAGCTGACAGGACATAAATTTATGTCAGCAGGAATTACGTGATTTTTATCATGTATCTGGCTTGTCATTGATTACTAAATTTCCCTATTGAGTCTCATCTTCACCTCTTACGTGTTGTATGAACTAATATGAGAACTTCTGTCCAGGTTATTACTTGAAGTCTAATGCTATCTTGCTGTTAAAAAAAAGAATGTCAACTCTTCCAGCATTCTTCAATGAAGAAGCAATTTTTTGCAAAATTATGAATCTAAGAAAGATGAAGTCGGCCAGCAATTTCTCACGTTCACATTGTACCATACATAATAAAGTGCCTAAATGTTGATCTCAAGCTAGATATCTATTTTAAAATATCCTTATTTAGTCAGTGTTACAAAAGCATATCTTTTTCTTGCTTATTTTTTTCTTGAGGTGTACACTTCATGTGATACCGCAACAGTACTCTGACCTGTTGCTGATCAAAAAACTCTTCTTTGGTCAGACAAAAAAAAACCCAGAAAGTAGAAGGAACACTGAAAGTTAGTGCTTTATTTACAAAAGTAAGATTAAATTTCTTTCTTATCCCAAGTGTCTCCCCTTTCAAAACCACCATGCACTTTTGCCTTGTATAAGGTCTATTATACACATATCTTAAAACACTTCATAGATACTCTATCACAAGGGATTTGCTGTATTCTGATAGAGACACCGGGGGATAAAAAAGAAAAAAGAAAGCTACAGCTTGATACTGAATGATAGTTTGAACAGTGCCTCTTTCTTTAGAGCTCTGATCAAAGATGACTGCTAGAGAGAAAGAAGTTAAATTTCATACACAGCTTTTGGAATCAGGTCCTCATCAAGTTCACATCCGTTCCTCATCTCAAATGTCAGAATGCTCAGACTGAAATTCAACACTACAAATCAAAAATTATTTGCTGTCAGAGATTCTGTCCACAGTATGACATTTATAAAATTTGAGACACCTAAGACAGAATAGAAATACCTTAAATAAAGATGTAAAAGCTGCAAAATTATTTATATTAAAATGCTAATTAATTCATGAGTCCTCCAACTAAATTGTGTTCTCTTGTGTGTCTACAGTGGGTTACATCAGCAGAGCTCAGAAAAACAAAACTGAAAGGCCCATGATGAGCTACACATAGCAAGTACTTAAGGAAATGGCAGTAACTCCCTAGTGTCTGTTTTGGCATCCTTTGGAGCAAACAGAACTGAGTTTGACAGTGCCATATGCTCAGGAATGAAGGGATTCTCAGGGGATAAGAGGTGACACTCACTCTTCCTCTGGAGGAGTTTCATTCTTGACAACTATTAAGTAAGACAGCTGCCAAAATGCTTTTCTGGAGTATCTGAAAGTTAGATTTGTGCAGGTAAACATTACACGGCAAGGATCTTTTGGAAAGCTGAGCAGGAGATTTTGGAACTGAAGGTCTTTTAATTCACTGAACTTGTGTTTCAGAAAGACTAAGGTTGCTGTAGGATATTAGTCAGAATTTCTAAAAGAATGACTTTGATTTTCTAAATGTAGGTACAGTAAATATCCTGGGGCCCACTCTATCTTATTAATGATAAATAACATTGTATGTAACAACAGTTAAAAGAAGGGGATGGTTTATTTTCTAGATGAACAAATGCTCCAGGAATTATTTTAAATTATACTCATATACAGATGTCCTTTAAAAACCAGTCATAATAACATTAAAAAAAAGCAAACAAAAAACTTTACAATAATTTTCATCAACATTTGAGTAAATCTAGTCAGAGCAGTAATGAAATACATTTAAGTTTTCACAGGAAAACTCAAATCTATGAATCAATATTTTCATTTTATTTTGTGTTATATAAAAAAAGATGAGTTCTGGAAAAGATAGCTATAATTTCATATTTCTAGGTGTAAAATATTAAGTATAATGCATAAGTAGTGGCTTTTATATAATCACTGGAGTGCTTGGTTTACAATATATTATATACAACACAATTATGTTTAAAAAAAAACCAAAACACTTTTGACTTTACAAGGCAGAGATTATAGTTCCAACTCAGACTTTACAAAAATGTCTTGACCACTTGCAGTAGAATATTTCAAGTCTTAATAGAAATTGTATCTTTGAATGGGAACAAAAATGTGAACTTCTATTTTTTGACATTTAGACATTGTAAACATTGTATTTGGGTTTGATTTTTGTTTACTTTCATATTGATTTTTGTTTGGTTTGTGGTTTTGTTGTTGTTAATTTTTATTTTCTTTCTTTGAATTATAGTGCAGGCTCTACCATTATAGCTGCTGGAAAATTGCAACCCAGATTTATAAGAAATATAAGAATATACATGAATGAAAAGTAGTTTCCTTTTTTTTAGAAAAAAAGTAAAAAAAGAACAATCCTTTTTTAGGTAAAGTAAATGCAACTGAGAAAACCTGTAGATAAATTTAAAACCACCTATTACTGAAATTGTAATATTTTTTATTTCTCCACATCAAAACATTATGAAAAAGTTGCTACGTCTGATTAGTAACTTGTATATAATTTCCCTTTTGAGTTTCTACATTACAAATTTCTGATCTTTGAGGTACTAGGTTTATTTCTGTAATATGCCCCTGGGAAAGTGTGACTGAAGAGTTCTTTTATTATTCTACAGAATTTTCATTTCTCAGAAACCATGTAACTTTTACAGTTACATATTGATTATGAAGGTGTAATTTTGCAAAGTAAACTCAGAATTGCACATTTAATATTAGCTGTTTTGTTCGTATAAGCAGAATTAAAGCATTCATATACATTCATGTAAGAACTACATTTTGTGTCTCTTTTTATGCACAAGCAATTCAGAAACTGCTATCTCAATTGTGTATCTTTTTGGCAGCCCAGTCTATTGTAAATGGTGATAAATTTACCTCCAAGACCTTTTCTACTAATATTTATTGTAATGATCATACTCCCTTATCCCATAATCATGAACACATGTAAGTATTTGATAGCACTTCTAAAAAAATTCAAAGGTAAGAAACCGTTCCAGTCCATGTGTTTGCACAACAGTTTAAACTTGCTGAGTCACTCTTAGACATCCTTACATGAAAAAGAATGATATTCCTTCTTTCACATTCAGGTATGTCTATGTGTTTTTGAATGAAGTCATCAAGAATTGAACACATCACAGCTAAATAAGCTGTCTGTGGGGGTTTTTTGAGGGTTAATAACAACCTCCATATAGGGGGTTTCATTATTAGAATAATGAAATATGTAGTGCATTAAAATCCAAGAAGTGGAAAAATAATGCAGTCTACAGAGTGAGAATAATGCATTTTTTAAAAAATATCACTCTGTCTCATATCTGCATATTTGCATGCCAACCTCTTACTTAAGTAATTTTAAGAGGAAATGCAGAATCACTTGCATTGAATCAATAAAGACTTTGGAGTACTTCACTTCTTCCTGTGCAAAATATTGGCCAGATAGATATAGTACAGCATCCAGTTAGAACTGTACTCAGTCAGACAGACTCAGTCTGTTCCCAAGAGCCTGGCTCAGGACAGGAGGTAGAAACAACATCCACTGCTTACTCTTCTTGGGATGCCAGCACGTCTCTGTCAGTAGTTGCCCACTGAAATTACATCTCTGTCCTGGCAGGGAGGTGCTGAGGGGAAAAAAGAACTGAGATTTTATTTCATATGTTGTCAGTTAATTGGAGGAATACAGTAAGCGTAGTTCAGGATTAGAAGAACATTCAAAAGCTCTTTAGCATGTCAGTCATCTCAGATATATCACAAACTACAGTTTGGGCACTTGGTTCTAATTTTCTTACTCAAAACTTTACTGCTGCTTCCTTTTTGGTTCCTCAATCTAAGACTTCAGAAGAAGGAAGTTCTCTTTCTTTAAAACAGACATGAGAAATGTGCAAGTCCATATGTTTGATGATGAAGTGGCAGACAGAAGCAGTACATGAAACCCAGAACAAAAAAGAAAAAAAAAAACAAAACCAAACCAAAAAACCCTACAAATTGTTTTAATCGAAAGAAGAGTGAATACGAGGAAATCCATGCAGAGCTTCTGCTGTTTTCTGCAAACAAGCCTGGAATATTACAGTCTCTGGCAAAACAAACAAACAAGCAAAAAGGCAAAAAAACACCCATCTGCCATAAGGCAGTTTGCTGCACAGCAGCACTGAAAAAGTTGAAAAGGCCAAGGTATCCAAACAGGAAGCATCATGAAATTTATTGGCAATACCTCAATGATAGCACACACCAGCAAAAACACCTGAGCAACATCACTGGCAGCTGCATGCTGAGAGAGAACTCTGCTAATGGAATGAATTATTTTCTTGGAAAGGAGGAAGGAGGAAAATAACTTCAGGGACTGGAAGCCAATATCTCTTTTTCAGAGTCACAGTAATTCTGCATACTGGGAGACACCCCAGAAAATGAAATTACTTGAGCAGCAACAGCAATACTTTGGAAATTGCTCTTCAACAGCCACGCTAAAAGAGCAACAAACTATGGTGAAATATGGACAGATTTTCTCTCTTGGAACTGCAGTCATATAAGCCAAAGACAATATTGCCTTCTCTTTTCAGAGTTATTGAGTAATTCAACTCTAACCAGTAACATATGGTTTCAACTGGAACAATAGAATCAGAGAATAATTAAAGTTGGAAAAGATCTTTAAGATCATTGACTCCAACTTTTGAATTACAGTTACTTATAGTTGATTATATTAAGTTTTCAATAAAAATTGTTAGATCCTTTCTTCATTAAATATTTGAAGATAATCGAAGTAAGTTAAGCCTAACCATAAGTAAATATCTCAAACCAACAGAAAATTATTAATTGAACCAGCTATCTGGGGGATAGATGAAGTTCACCTGTACTAGTAGGCAGGTGAAAAAAAGGTTGAGGATCAGCATCTGAAACAGATTAATAAGCACTGTGGCCAGTGTCAGTCCAATACCAGAAAATAGATATGTATATTTGTCCTGTTTAGGAGTACTGTGTATGTTTTTAATGTACAGATTATAGAATGTGAAGCCATATTTTCTTCTGAAACATACTGCGAGTTAGAAAAAACAGGTGATTTAATCCTTCAGTGAGACTAGATGTCTACCAGCTGCTCACAAACAGGGATGATCCTGAGTCTTAAAAAAGACATTTTTATATTTTTGGCTCTATCTGTGTCTGTTACGAATACCAGCAAATACTGAGGATGTTATGAAAAAATATTTCATTGCATTTTACTTCATTCTGGCTCAAGGAAAATTGAGGAAACTAACTGGTAACAATAAAGCCCTAGATATGGCCAGTCTGGAACATGATCAACTGGAACATCTTACTGTGTATTTTAGATACACAGCACATCGCCTGCTATATAAAAAGAGGGATACAACGGACTCTTGTTTGAGCTGCATAACACAGACAGTGTACCAGAAGGAGATTAATTTCCCTCACATTCTGATATGCACTTTGGGACGTAAGTTTTGACTTCTGAAGCTCACAGGAAGAGTACCACACTGGGAAAAAAAGTGATACATGAATTATCACATCAATCTGAGAAAAAAATGTTTTGCTTACAGAACGTATTTATTTTCTGTGGCAATTGTTCATGGGCAAAGCTTCTTCTGGACATACTAGAAAGTTATGAAAAACACTACACCATGGATATTGTCCTTGAAAAGAAAGCATCACATTGTAATAAATTCAGGCATCTCCTTTCTGTTAATTCTAAGAGGACACTTGAAAATTCCACTCAGTTTTTTTTCTGCCTAATAAAAATGGAGTGTTTAAATTTCCTGCATGGTATCAGCTCCTTTCATGTACTACGAGGTCAGAATATAGTCTTACTATTTTAAACCACAAGGAAAAATCATGACAGAAAGAATTACTACTATTGTGTATATTGCAATAGTTAATGGCTTTTTCTTCCCTGTTCTACTATTTGTAAATAAATAAACTTTATCCTGGTTTGACCTCTGGTAGATGTGTATCATTTGGGCTTGGAAAAAAAAAAACTGAGATATTTTCTGTTTGTGGCCTAAGGACCCTAAAGGGGAGAGGAGGCAAAAACAGTTCAGAGGAAAGGGTAAATTATTAATAAAGACAACATGCTTATAGGTGAATTTAAAGAGCAAGTCTAGTTTAATTAGTGCTATATAATAAATGTCTCTCTCTTAAGTGAATACTTATACAGACATGAAGAATTATTTGTTAACCTAGATGTTGGAGAGTACCAGTTTCCACCATTCATTCCCCAAGATTAGGTTTCACTGTGCTTATTCAAAGGAGCATGCTACTCTGCATGAAGATTCAGTTATTCTAATGATTGTCACGGTTTAACACTGGCCCGGCAATTAAACCGAATAACAGACGCTCTCTTTAATCTCTCTCTCCCCTCGATGAAGAAAGGAGAGAGAATAAGGGAGAGAGACTTATGAGTTGGAAACTAAACTACACAACTTTAATGAAACAGTAATGGTAAATAGGGAAAAATTACTAAATATATACAAATATACAGGAAAATGGAAACCACATTCCTCCCCCCTTTCCCCCAATAACTCTCACGTCACCACCGAGGCTGCAGGGCAGCCCTGGGAAAGTCCAGGCTGGACTCCTGGAGTCGGCAGCAGTCGGGAACCGGAGGCAGGAACACACAGATAGGGGCTGGCACGGATCAGGACCACAGGCAGACGAACGGACAGGATCCTTCTAGGATGCCGGGTGAAGGAAGGGAAGCAGGAAAAGATCAGGAAAAGATCCGGAAAAGATCTGGCTCGGTCCCCGTGATGCCTCAGATTTATACTGAGTGTGACGTATATGGGATGGAATACTCTGTTTGGTCAATTCTGGCATCTATCTTGTCTGTTCCTCCCCAAAGGAGGGCTCAGGTGGGGCCTCTGTGTCCTCCTGGACGGTAAAATATTTTCCTCAGAGCTGAGGAAAGCAGTGTCCTTGGCCCTGCATACCAGTCTCTAGCAGTAATTACAAACATCAAGTGTTATCAGTCCTAGAAGCACATACACTGTCTGAGAAACTTGCTGTTAATTTCAGCAAATGCAACTACTTACAAGGGACTTAGCTAAAAGCAAAAGTACAGAAACAGAAAACCACCTTTATCCTGGCCCAAACCAGGACAATGATACTACTCATAAAGCAAAGAACAGCCAAATGAGTAAACGTGGCAGAATTTGACTTCTGATAACCATGTTTATACAGCACGTAAAAATGTTCCTCTGCTTCCCTAAAAATATTCCATCTCCTTGTGAACTTAGATGCTCACTACCATCTTTCAATAGCAATCTTTGCCTCAGTCTTCAATACTGATGATGGACTCTGGGAGCCCTGAACTCCTGTGTTGTAAGATAGTGACAAGAGGGATGATAAACTCCCAGCCAGTTCTGAAATTGTTCAAGATCAGCTGCTCCAGCTGTAAGATATGTAAGTCTATGGGGCCTGATGGGATTTATCCCAGAGTATTTGAAGAGCTGGCTGATACTATTGTCAGAGCAGTCTCCCTTATTATCCAGTGGTCTTGGGAATCTGGAGAGATCCTAGAGGACTAAAAAATTGGAAAATGTTGTCTCAATTTTCAGGAAGGGTAAGAAAGAAAACCCTGGCAATTACAGTCCTGTCAGTTTCACTTCAGTGCCTAGTAAAATTATGGAAAAGGTTATACTGGGACTTATTGAAAAACACTTGAGACATAATGAAGTCATTGGTCATAGCCAGCATGGGTTCATGGGTTCATGAAGGGACAGTCCTGTTTAACTGACTTAATATCCTTTCATGACAAGGTGACCCACTAGCTGACCAAGGGAAGCCCGTAGATGTGGAGTGGTTTGGGGATTTTATCAAAGCTTTTGCTACTGTCTCTCACGTCCTTCTGGAAAAAATGTCCATCATACAGCTAGGTAAGTCCATACTATGTTTGGTGAATAACTGGCTGATAGGTCAGGTTCAAGGAGTTATAGTAGCTAGAGTTACCTCAGACTGGTGACCACTCAGCAGTGGGTCTCCCAGGAATTAATTTTAGGGGCCAATGCTCTTTAATGTTTTTATATATGATTTGGATGCAGGAATCAAATGTGCATTAGGTAAGTTTGTTGATGATACTAAATCAGGAGGAGCTGTGGACTCCCTCAAGGGTAGAGAGTCCTTAGAGCAATCTGGATTGACCAGAGAGCTGGGCAATCACCAGCAGTGTGAAATCTAACATGAGCAAGTGCCAGATTATGCACCTGTGATGGGGAAATCCTGGTTATACACATAAACTGGGGAACTAGGGGCTGGAGAACAGTTCCCCAGAAAGAGATCTAGAGGTCTGGTTTAATGGAAAGATGGATATGAGTTTGCTGTGGCAGCCAAAAGGGCCAACCATATCCTTGGGGTGCATTAAGCACATCATCGCTTTGAGGGAGGTGATTGTCCCACTCTACACTGTGCTGATGTAGCATGACTTGTAGTACGGGGTACAGATATCAGACTATTAGACTGTGTCCAGAGGAAGGTGACCGAAGTGGTGAAAAGCCTCATTACTGAGATGGTGGTCAGTCACTGGAAGAAGTTCCTTGAGGAAGTGTTCGTGTCAGAGGGATTAATGAAGGACTCTCTCCCATGAGAAGGACCCTGCAGTGGATGAATGAAAGTGTGAAGGGAAGGTATTAAGATTAGTTATGTTTTTTCTTTCTCCTGATAGATTAAATTAATTCTTTTCTTACCAAGTTTTCTCTCTGATTTTGTCCATTACTGTAATTGGGAAGAGAAATGCTCTTAGTCATATGGGTTGGTTGTAAGTAGTCCTGAAAGGAGCAGGGAGTTCGACTGAATCATTCTTATGGATCCTTTTCAACTTGAGATATTCTATAATTCAATTAAAACAAATATTCATAGAATCATAGAATCATAGAATTGGCTGGGTTGGAAGGGACCTCAGAGATCATCGAGTCCAACCCTTGAACCACCGTTGCGGTTGCTAGACCATGGCACTGAGTACCACATCCAGTCTTTTTTTAAATATCTCCAGGGACGGAGAATCCACTACTTCCCTGGGCAGCCCATTCCAATGACGGATCACTCTTTCCGTAAAGAAATTCTTTCTAATATCTAACCTAAACTTCCCCTGGCACAACTTAAGTCCATGCCCTCTTGTCTTGTTGAAAGTTGTTTGGTAAAAGAGCCCAACCCCCACCTGGCTACACCCTCCTTTCAGGTAGTTGTAGAGAGCGATGAGGTCTCCCCTGAGCCGCCTCTTCTTTAGGCTGAACAACCCCAGTTCTCTCAGCCTCTCCTCATAGGGTCTGTGCTCGAGTCCCTTCACCATTGTAGGAAAATGCTCAAAGAAATACGGATGAAAGACCAGTATAATTCTCACATGAACACAGGATGAAATAGTCTGGTATGACAGCCATTTCCACAGTGAAGAAACCTTCACAATTACACTAGCAAAGCAGCCATCTGCTCTGGGTAGAAGTTAACTATAGATCAAACCTAAATGAGCTAACTCAGTGCATGTGTGAAATTTTGATTCATGCAAGAATTCTGTTGGTCCCCATACACACGAAGGGTTCTCAGTCATACCAGCATAGAAATTTACACAGCTACATGATCTTACATAGGCAATAGACAGTGATAAACTTTGTTTTGCTTTTTTGGGTTTCCCAGTAGCTCTTGCTGCTCCATTTTATACTTTTCTATGTTTAGCTCCCACCAACTGAGGCACTGTGAGCATCAAAATATTGTTACTGGCTTATTTCCCTCTTTTTTTTTTTTTTTTATTTTACATTTTTTTTACTCTGTTACTCTCTTTTTCATGTCCAATATTAGCTCTTTCCAAATTCATAATAACAACCATGCCCTGAAATAGGTAGGTTTTAAGCTTACAGTATTCTTCTCCTAAACTGACTCACCTTTCTCTTGTAAACACCATCCTTTTTTTATAGATGTTTTGTTTTATTACCTGTACTAGTTGACAAAAGGTTTGAAGGCCAATCCATTTTCACCTATGATCTTTTTCATAGGTACTAAGCTATTTTTCTGCAGCGCTGTTGGGTCTTGCATCTCAAAGTCAAGTATTTCTTCAGCTATTGAACAGTACTCTAAGTTTTGAAGCATACTGTATAAGTGGAACATCATACTCAAGTCACATTGCTAACACAGTTGCATGACTACGACTGCTTTTTTTTGAGAGGGAGAGGTGGCCTAATAGCTCACAGCTGCCAAAATGAAGAACTCTTCCTCACGCTCCTCCCTCCTCCCTCTCACCCTGTACCATATTCTGCACATTTCTGGCCCTTCTCTAAATTGCTTTAACAGTATGTCAGTAGAAAACAGTCCAATTTTTTCTCTATAAAGCAGTATATTAAAGCAGCCATGAAAGGGTCTAAGATAACAAGGAGTTGGGATGAAGTACAGTAAGAAGGCAGGGATGTTGATTGATAGAGAGAGGCCAACTGAATCAGCTCTTTGAACAGCAGGTAATTTTAAGGTAATCGTTATAGTTTAGGACCAGCTGGTAACATCCAGTCATCCACTCACTCAAATCCCAACCCCATTGTGGGATCGGAGGAGGAAATCCACCTAAACACTCATTAATCAAGACAAAGGGAGATTTTCTCTTCCCAATTACAGTAATGGACAAAATGAGAGAGAAAACTTGGTAAGAAAAGAATTAATTTAATCTATTAGGAGAAATAAAAAACATGACTAATCTTAATACCTTCCCTTCACACCTTCATTCATCCACTGCAGGGTCCCTCTCATGGGAAAGCGTCCTTCATTAATTCCTCTGACAGGAGTTCCTCCCACCAGGTGCAGTTCCTCAGGAACAGACTGCTCTATCACCAGCTACCCATAGACTCACAGCCTGCTTTGGGAACAGTCATCTCCCCTGGCACAGGTTTCCCAACAGATGTAGCCCCACATCTGCCCACTGTGATCTTCCAGAGGCTGCAAATCCATGGATGCCCCACCATGGTCCTTCAGGGACTGTTTCAGTGTGGCCCTCCATGGGTCGCAGGGGCACAGCTGCCATGTCATAATGGGCTGCGAGGAAATCTCTGTTCAGGCACCTTCTCTCCCTTCTTCTTCACTGACCTTGGTGTCTGTGCTGTGGTATTGCTGCTACACCTTCATATTCTCTGCTCTGTAGTTGTTGTTTTTTCATTGGGTTGTTTTTTGCTTTTTTTTCCAGTTTTATTTTCCCTTTCTTTGAATATGTTACTCGGAGAGGAGCCTCCAGCTTCCCATATTTGCTCAGCCTTGGCCAGAGGCAGGCACAGAATTGGAACCAGGGCAGTTTCCAGCAGCTTCTTACAGGAACCACCTCTGTGGCCCTCCTGTTTCCAAAACCACATTGCATTCACCCAAAACAACTACCTCTCTATAGTTGATGAAGGTGTATTCTCTATCAAGTGAACTGGTTTTATCAAGAAAAATGTACCTAAAATAGCACTTCCTTATCAAGATGGTAGACAGAATCTGTACTATACATGACAAGTTACCTCACTATATGTATGATGCAGCTGATGCACCCATGTCCTTAAAACGTACAGAAAATCACAGGACCAAAACCAGTAAAATGGCATTTTCCCTTCCACAGTCTAGAACTGATATATATCAGCACCCTCTGCATCATGGGTCAGTGTCTTATCAAAAGATATTACTGTAGCATGGGATCAAAACTGGAACTGTACAGGTAGGTGTGCAGTCAGACTGAACACACTTAGTGGATGCTAATATGAGGTCTTCAGTCCATCCTTTCCTTTACACATCTGGGTATGTTTTTCCATGATGCTGTTCTACATTTTTGTTTTTACAAATACAGAATCAATAACAGTGAGAATATTTTTTTAATGAACAGAATTTTAGCAAGTCTGTACATTTGACATGTGTCTGTGTGTATATGTCTATACATGCATACACATTAATACTCAGTTTCATGACACAGTCTTAGCAAATTCTCCATTATGTTTTACTGTCAAGAAAAACTGTACTGTTCTGTTCTCTGTTTACTTAATCATAGAAAGTTCATGAACATCAGGTATCTTACACTGATGGTTTTAATTTCAGTCAATTTTCCATTGTGAATACTAAATCTGTAAGGTGAGAAAGCACTTAATCAAGAGGTCTGTTACCACTCTAACCTGACAATAACAGCAAAAAGACAAGTGGTACATCTTGACAATTGTCAATGACACTAATAGGTTTGAAAGTTGATTATCAAGGTAACCTCTGTACTCCTAAAGTTGTGATTAACTTCAAAGACGAACCATGCGAAAAAGCTCTGGTCTTCTCATAACATTTCCAGTTTGTTTGGATTCTTTTATAGAGTGAAGATGATTTCAGTTTCCCCATCTGAAGAATTGTGCAATGGAAAAATTAGACATCCAATGTGAATTAAACGATAAGTTGCAGGATAAAAATGGTATTAATTAGTACCTATGCTTGACACTATTTAATTAGCTGCTTATTTATTGGGTTTGTTCTTTTCTCTCTTTTAGTCAGTAAATACCCGTTAATAACTTTGCTCCTACAGTGAAGTCCTCCACCATGTTATTGAACAGTCTGTTTCTTTTTGCTTTAAGTACTCAACGGTGGAGAGAAATACTCTCTTTCACAATGTTTTTCTCATATTACTCTTAGAGGAAATAGGAAAATCTATAAAGAATTTTGTAAAAAAATATTTAGTACAATAAAGATAAAAAAGTTCCACCTCATAAAATCCAATAGCCTGACAGTAAAGGAGTAATCGACTTGTAAGCTGTAGTAGTCCAGCTAAAAGACCCATTTTAATGTCCCAGATTCATATGTCGGTGTAGAAATCTGTAACTAGCTTTATGCATTTCTCAGTGCAAAGTCTTATATATTCCTTTTACATGACAAAAAGCTGAGATCCTTTCAGAAAGAGATTGTAGAAATTAATCCATCTTCAAAGTTGAGATGCTGAAAAATTAGTAATTGCCATCAAAAACTATCAAGAAAAGGACAGGATGAAAATCGAAAGAGAACTGAATGTATTTCTCTTTTATATACAAAAGCTATGACTGAAAGTGTTCTATTGCAATGGACTATGATCAGTGCAAAGTTAGCTTGTGCTTAGCACTAGAACATGTGATAGGGTTAGGAATGAATGTACAAAAAAATGTTTGCAATTAACCATTAATAAGCCCTTTCCCCATTTATTGATTCGATGAAAGACTTTGTTCTCATACTCTTGCCCTTCAAGAAAACAAATTATGGAAGTTCAATTTAATTTTTTTTTTCTCTGAACATTCACAAATGTACAAGTCACATATTACCACTTGAAGCCCCTTTATCTACCCTGTAGCTGGATTTCTGTATGCAGAGTGTCATTAAATTAACACTGTGTTTAGAGAATTTTGCCAGTCATCTCTATCATACAAGTTCTTGCTTTTATTATCTTTCTATTATTATCTTCCAGTTCTTTCAGTCAAAAGCCTAAAATTACAGAGCAGAGGCTTTTTTTTTATCTGACCTCACTGTTCAGTTAATTGGCTATACTATTTTTTTCAACATTTGATCCAAAGGCATAAGATGCTTTGTTTTATGAAATGGTATGATACGATCAAAATGCATAAAAATCCATATTTATGCATATCATCTAATGACATTTTCTTTTCTCTCTCAGTCTTTCAGAATTTATGAAGAAGACAAAGCTTCTGCTGACTGTCTCCATAGAGACGCCAAGACAGTATCGTAAGAAAACATTTTTATTTCACTACCTAATGGATTTGCCTCCTGAGCAAAACCACTCAATAAGGGAAATGCCAAGAATAGCAAAGCCATTCATTATAGTGTGCAGATCACATCATTGTGATCACATCATTGTGATCTGCATTGGCTCAGTCTGTGATAAGTGACTTAGCATTTAGAAACATTGGAGAAATAGATCTCTTTCAGATTTGTTTACTTTGGCAGATTCAGGGCTTATTTAAGTTCACAGTTTGGCTTAAATTACACAAAAGAGCACCCTACTTCTCTCAACATAGGAAAATTAATATTTTGCTTCGTCTTGGAACTCAACTTGTTTAAAAAACGGAAGCTATTTATTGGAGATTCTGTATAATTTAAGTGATAACAACCAGGAGGCTTTTTTTGCTTTGAAAAGTAGAATTGGAAATGTGTGATAAATTGCAAGATTTCCACTCTAAACTGGAGTTTACAAGTAAAGGCTAACCACAAGCTAATATGTCAGAGCTGCAATATTGCATTCTTAAAGTCAGAGGCAATAGAGAAGCTTAAACATTTTTCACTACTTTAATGTCTAAAAGAAGTTCAACATCTCAAGATGTCTCCTATTACACAGTTATAATTCTTTCCCAAAGTACAATGTGGAGTTATATGGCATGAATTGATATAGAGTGGAGTTTTATAGGACATGTTGCACGAGTAAATTCATCATGTGAGAGCAGGAAAAAAGACAAATAATAAATAATAAATTACCTCCCTCTAGATAATTTAGACATCTTTAATCAAAACTGGTTCAGTAAGAATATATGTAATTTGGAATTTTTTAACTTCTTACAATGTTCTTGTTTATTTATGCATTTTTTAAAGAGTGTAAAGTGGACTTGAACTTACGGGATGAATTTTAAGTCTTCTGATGTATCAATACATTGTCAGGAGGAATTTCAGGTAAAAAGATATTTCAGACTGGTATTTCTGTAGCTATAATGTTATCAACCAACAATGTCAGCTGAACGATCTTCAGGTTTCCTGTTTTTTAACTAAATATATTGTGATTTTGAAACAAGATATTAATTCTACTGTTAGCACTGAGGTTACAAATCACTCTTTTGATTTCCATTCCCTCATGTGGATATGAACAGATTTCGCGAAACCTCTTGCTAAGAAAAAAACAACCCACATGCCATAATAAATTTAGATGCTATGAGATTACTTCCTTATTTTGAGTTCCACTCTTTCATATAATATGCTAAAATAAACAAGTTTGGTCAAGAGACCTCACCTGGTAGCTCAAAATGAAAAACTTTTTCCCCCACTGTTCCAAATGTTTTAGAATAAAGATGGTTTACATTTACAAAAATTTAAGCCAGAGCACTGAGCATCCCAACCAGATTTCCTCTAGCACTGAACCACTTAAATGATCTAAAAACATAAAGCACTGTTAGTTGTCAATGATTTATGGCAACACTGGTATCCTCTCCTGACTGCAGGACAATTTTAAGTTGTCCATCTATTTTAATAGGATAAAGCCTCACAATTTCATGTGATATGGAAATAAAATAAATATTTAGGTATGAAGCATTGTGTAGAAACTGCAATTTGCTCTGGAAGAAGGGAAGAAGCAAATGGAAAGAATTCTTCTGTCTTTTGGTATATGATAAACTACAGAATTCTTTGTATGGCCAAGCAGGTGAAGACTTCCTTAAGCAAAATAAAATACATTAAACATCCTACTGTTTTGTGTTGTGAATTAAATGCTTTGTTTCTGAATATTCCAAGGCACTCTATGAAGTGAGTTTGGTAAGAGTTTTGGGAGTGGACAAGAGCAAATGTAAGCTATAACTACATAGTGGTACACTTAAAAGAGAGAAAAAAGAATTCAAATAGACTTGGCAGGAATATTATAAACCCTAGCCATTAAAAGAACATATTCAACTTAATTTCATTACATTAACTTAATATTTTAGTCATATGGCAAGTTAAAATGCAAATGGCTGAAAGAAAGTTTTCAATAGAAAAACATTGTGACAGTTCCATGTTTATCTTAAGTATAGAAAAGAATGCAGTAACTTTGAAGACCTACTCAAGTGGAAAAAAGCACTTTGTTTATGCTCACCTTGATTGTGTGGCAATCTGATGCAGAGAAAAAACACTTCAATAAATCAACACTGCTATAATGGCAAAAAGATTATTTGACCTTGTATTTTCCTTAATTTGAAAACAAACAAGCAAAAAGCCTAAAATGGTTTTTAGAAACCCACCAGATGAGTGGACATTAACATATGAATAAACAATCTCCGTCTAGATTTTTTTTTCTACCAGTCGCTCATCATTGTAGATGAAACATTAAAAACAAACTCATTCTCTTATTACTGGTCATTAGTAAATTTTCTGGATAAGAATAGGCAGTAAGGAGAGAATCTGAGTTTTCAAAAGTATCCAAAAATGCTGTGCAAGATATGTAGATTTTACTGCTTTTATCCATACACAAATGCAGACCTGTGGGCTGCAGTCTGGACCAAGAAGTTCTAAAAGACTTTAAAATTTGGTAATGGTATTAACAGCTGTCTTACAAATTGTGTTCCAGAGTGCAAATTCTTAGGGGTTGGTGATGGGACATAGAATGTTTAACATCTTTCTTGGTGACATGGACAGCTGGATCAAATTCACCCCTGTCCAGTTTGCTGATGACACCAAGGCGTGTGGTGGGCTTGATACCTGGGAGGGAACAGATGCCATCCAGAGGGACCTTGCCATGACTGAAATGGGTGCCTGCGCCAAGTTCCACAAGGCCAAGTACAAGAACCTACAGCTGTGGTGGGTTAATTCCAAGCATAAATATGGGCTGAACAGAGAATGGACTGAGAGCAGACCTGAGGAGAAGGACTCAAGGATGTTGGTTGATGACAAGAAGCTCCACATTAGCTGGTACATGGGGATACCTTGCTGACTATGCCAATAAACTGTCACATCCCAGATCAGGAAAACTAGGAAGATTTGGACTGGACCCCATTGCTTTCCAATCTCCTTCTCAAACAGGAGCCTGTGTGCAGATGGATCCAATCCTCCTCCCTGACCTGCATTTCCCAGAGACGATAACCAAACTATGATGGCCCGAAGGAAAACTCGACTGTCAAATACCCCTTGACTGGATTAAGGTGAAATGACACGCAAGATCTGTATTTGAACATAGGATATAATTAGACCTAAAGAAGGAAAAAAAGCATAGAAGTTGATACTTCAATTATTATATCTGTTCAAGCTGCGCAATCATAAAGGCTGATTATTTAGATTAAAAATACATCAATATGTGGATGTAAAAGCTGTGTTACCTGGGGAAAAAATTCTGGTAACTTAATGATTTTAGAAAAGCAAAAGAGAAAGCAAAAGAATAGGGAAAGAACAGTTAAGAGAGACAGAAAACAGAAAATCACAGGCCCTGGAGAAAGTGTTGGGACAACCAATTGGGGAGAGTTGGTGTCAAAGAAACCCCCAAAGCCTACTAATGCTGTGCCTCAATTTCTTGGCCTTTACCTTTTTTTTCATAAAGAGTAAGTGTGGTTGAGTCATCACAGCTGAGCATCCAGAATGGAATTCTGTCCCTTCTGCTCCTCAATTCTTTTCATCCTCAATGTTATCTTTATTATGATATGCAAGACTTAGATCATATGCAGACCATTATCACTGCATATGGTTAATCCAATCCCTTTGGAAATGCTAACGAGGATTTGTTTTCGGGATTGCAAAGGTGGTGTAGCACCACTACCTGCGAACCATGGGAGAAGGAACAGGGGGCAGCTGTGCCACTTGCAAGGTCCAAGCAGGGGCAGGGTTAGGAGGGGCCAGTAGAAAGTCACTGAGGACTCCCAACCCTCCTGGAACGTGGTTGCCACCATTTTGTTGAGGGGAATGCAGACAGGGGATGGGGAGGGGCTGGAGCCCAGGGCTCATGAGGGGAGGTGGAGGGCAGTCTCTGTGCCCTAAAGGCAGCCCTTCTCTTGGGCAAGCAAGATGGCAGGCAAGGGAAAGCCCTTGTGACCCGCCTCCTCTCACATTTGGGCATCTTTCAGGCCATGGAGGAAGCCCACCTGCAAACGCACAATACTTGGCCACATCCATCGACGACAGTCACAGCTGACATCACAATGGGCTCTGGCCCTATAAAACAGGAGCCCCTGCAGCTGGCCCACAGTTCTGCCTCGAGCTTCAAGGCCTTCAGGTGCCAAGCATGGCTGGAAGGAAGCCGAGCAGGAGCAGTGAGGCAAGTGGCTGCCCACCTCGACGGCGGGTCCCACACACCTGCTCCCTGAAAGCGTGGAGGAGGCGAAAGACAGTTCCTCGGAGGAGGAAGCAGAAGCAGCAGAGGAGGAGATGTCTCTCTCGTGCTGTGAGCGCAATTGGCCTCGCTTTTCTGGTCGATGCCAGGCAGCTCTTGTCTCTAAAGCGGGCAGGGAAGGCTATGGAGCCCAGACTTGCCTGTCTGCTGGGCAGCAGCCAGAGCACTGAGATGCACGGCTGCTCAGCGAGGCTTAAGGCAGTGTGGAGACGATTCCTGCAAGGGCCTAAGAGAAAGGCACCTGCCAGGAGCCTGAAAAAAAAGAGGAAGCAGCGGAGGAGGAAAATATCCCCTGGCACAATCAGAGCCATTGCCCCGGCTGATGCCAGCGATGGTGTCTCTCAGGCAGCTGCAGGCACCCAGGGAAACAGCACAGGGCCCTGGCGTGTCTGTCTGCTGCAATACGGTGTGAGGCCCCGGCATGAGAGACAGCGCAGACGTTGGTCATAGCCAGCACGGCTGTGCAAGGGGAAAGTGAGCTGAAAATGAACTCTCTGGGCTTCCCACAGGCTCACCTGGAACATCTCCCACCAATAAACACTTTGCTTGTTGATTACAGAGGCTTTCGTGGGCCTTCTTTCCCAAACCCCCCAGCCCCAGCCCTCGCCAAGATGTCCCATCTCTTCTGAACCGAGCCCTGGAGGAAAGGGCCCTGTGTCCATCGAGTTCTTGCCTTTCCCATATGGCAAGGGACATTTCCCCATCAGCTGTCCTGCCCTTGAAGCCCCCACCCTCCTGTTCCCACCTCCCATTATGGTTGCTAACATCATGAACGAACAAGGAGTTGATTTTCGGCGCCTGTTTTAATTTTAATCTGACGGCTACTTCTGAGTTTTCGCAGTCGGCAAAGGCATACAAGACTTTTCCACTGGATCATTCTTATTAATCGAACACGTGCAGATAAAGAAAATGACAGCAGCTGTTAACAATTTCTGTCACATTCCTAGAGTACAGCACTTCCCAAATACAGTACTAATCTCTGGCTGGTACCAGGAGTAGAGGTAACCTCTGACTAAATCAAAAACAAAAAAAAGTTGTTCTATTCCTGGGATGCAACGAAATAAAGGAATTGGCTGGATGGTTGCACTCACAGAGTTGCAGTCAACAGCTCGATGTCCAGGTGGACATCAGGGACAAGTGACATTCCTCCGGGCAATTTATTGGGAACGATGCTGTTTAAGACCTTAGCTACACAGACAGCGGAACAGAGTGCACCGTCGGCTAAGATTCTAAGGACACCCAGCTGCCTGGGGTTGTCAACATGCTGGAAGGAAGGGATGCCATCCAGAGGGACCTCGACAGGCTGGAGACGTGGGCTTGTGCAGACCGCATCAAGTTCCACAAGGACAAGCGCAAGGACCTACAGCTGTGGGGGGGGAATTCCAACCACAAAGATGGGCTGAACAGAGAATGGATTGAGAGCAGACCTGAGGAGAAGGACCTGGGGATGTTGCTTGATGACAAGCGGCTGGCTCAACATGAGCTGGGAATATCTGCTTGCATCCCAGAAAGCCAACCATACCCTGGGCTGTATGAAAAATAAAGCATGACCAGCAGCTTCAGGGAGGTGATTCTGCTCTGCTCTGCTCTGCTCTGCTCTGGTGAGAGTCCACCTGACATACTGTGCTTCAGGCCCCCAGCATAAGAAAAGAGATGGAGTGTTGGGAGCATGTCCAGAGGAGGGCCATTAAGATGATCAGAGGGCTTGAGACAGCTCTAAGAAGACAGTCTCAGGCTGAGAGAGACCTCCTTTCCAGGACCTGAAAGGGCCTACAGGAAAGCTGGAGAGAGGCTTTTGACAAGGACATATAGTGAGAGAAGGAGGAGGGGGGATAGTTTCAAGCTGAAAGAGGGAAGATTTAGATTAGACACTTAGAAGAATTTCTTTAGTGTCAGAAGGTGGTGAGAAATGGGAACAGACTGCCCAGGGAAGTTGTGGCTGCCCCCTTCCTAGAAGTGTTCAAGGTCAGGGTGGAAGGGGCTTTGACCAAACTGGTCTAGGGGAGGTGTCCCTGCCCCTGGCAGGGGGTTAGAGCTTGATGATCTTCAAGGTCCATTCCATTTAAAATTTTTCTATTATTCTACAACTGGAAAATAGAGCTGCAGGTGTCTGTTTGGATGCAGGGTTTTTGCACTTCCTGACATTCATTTCTGAATTGTCTACTTTTTGAAGAAAATGGCTTACAAAATTGGTTTTTTCCTTACTGGAAAATGGCCATTTGATATTACTACTTTGAATTATATGTGCTGTTGCCAAGGTACCTACAAGTGATATAGTTGGAGAATACCATTAGCAATACCATTTTAAGCTTAAAATAACAAGAACTTTTTATTTTGGATACCCACTGTTCTGTGTGATGCTGCCTGTTAAATGAAAAAGCCACCAACAAGTTTCACTTTAAGTCTGTCAGAAGAGCGTCATCCCCTTCAATTTATGTCAACGTCCAAATAAGTATCCTCATCTGAGAAATCCAAATCAAAATACAGTACTTCATTGCATCTTTGCATTAATGAGACACTTCTGTTTTTTAAGAGAGTCACTTATGAGACTTTTTTTTTCTCACTAAGTAGCTTAGGTCGTGTGGTGCTTTATGTCTGTTTTCCATGTAGTTGTCAAGTCAGTGACAGAGTATTTAATGACAATTTTTTATTTTGTACTGCAGACTTCAAAACTAATTTGTTTACTTAGGGACTTAACTTCTGGAACTGACACATTTTGTCTTAGTTTTCTACATTATTTTCTGTATGTCTTTAATTTAAAAATAACTTTTGGTATATTCTGTCATGGGATCTGCAATTCTGAAATGGTGGTACTACAGAAGATTATCAAATGTAGTGGTGTAAGACACAAATTTTATAATACTTTACAAGCATTTAGGAGATAAAACCACTTCATAGTCCTCAGACTGGAAGGAAGAACACTTAGCACTAAGACTTTACATCAGTTAAGTGATGCACAGTTATATTTGAAGATCACAGCTTCCAGCTGCATAACATGTGTTGACCTATGTTCTATACTATGTAGTAAAAATATAAATCAAATATGAGGAAAATGTCTGTCAGACAAGTGAACAATTTTGTAGAATTCCTTAAGGAAGATATTAGGTATTCACCAGAACAAATCCATAGATTATATTTAAAGCTTTGTGATTACATTATACAGAATAAAAGATATGAGTGTTCCTCTATTCCTCACTAACACCAAATCCAACAGAAGCCAGGTTAGTGCCTGCTTAAACATCCATGTTTTTAATAAGTCTGATTTTGATATGTTATCTCAAAAGACTTAAAGGAAAAAAGGGGAAAGGGATGAAAGAACTGCTTCCCACTGTAAGTTCCAAGTTTCCTTTTAAGAGAAACAGATTAAGTTTGCCTACTCTTAATAGCTTTGTAAATTCAGTGGCAAAGACTCAGATTTATTGCTTCCATGACATAATTCTAATATATACATTTCAGCTAAGGGTTAAGAGAGATAGTGCAGTGGCAATGCACTGGCACAGCACCAGAATAGACTCTAACACTAGAATAACAAAATGCTTACATATTTTGAAATTATATTTTAAATAGTAATATACTTTTTAAATTATGCTTCCATCCTGATCTGGATGCTTCTATTGCATGCCTATCACACAGCATCGGGTCATTTTGTGCTGAATAAACATTCCCCTCATTATTTATATTCCTATATCTTGGCAGTACTGCTCATTTTCCACCATTCCCTCAATCTTATTATCCTATTTTTGTGGAGATTGTATATCTACTGGCCAGATAAATAGGACCTTTTCTGAGTGATGCTTTAGCAAAGCTCTTATACCAGCATACATAGAGTAATCACTGTTTCTGTCAAGGCCTAAAGTACTTCATTTATGAGGAGCTTAGACTCTCATAACTGTCTTAAAATTAGCTGATTTTCCAAATCTTGTGAAATTTGTGGTGCTTACAAATACTGACCTGACATTTTTTCTCTCACTAAATCAATGAGACTTATTAAATTTTGGTCCTCAATCATTCTTTATCAGTGACCATTCTTTATATTTTTGACTTCCAGTGTACAGGTGATCCTGGTTATGAACATTTCTTTTAATGTAAAATGATACAGAATGAGTTCTGATCCATCAATACCAAAAAGTGAATCTAAGGAAAAAAATTTTTAACCACTTTTTAATTTAGCAGAGCATAGAAGTATGGCCAGGGATATCTGATTAGAAAGGAAGGAAATGTATGCTAATTTCCTCTCTCATCTTCTTGAGGGCAAAGAGCAGGTCTTCATGTATTTAGCCAGCATCAAGTTTACTATTATGTTTCATTGTTCTAGATATTCAGGATACCAATCATTATAATCCTCTTCCCAGACTGCTTAACAGTTTCTTACTGCTCTCAGATGGAAAAAAATAAAACCACCTTTTCCTCAATAACATGTTTTCTAAAAGATCTGTGAAATATGAAATGAGTGATTCAAACTTCAGAAATTTCCTGGCAAATTAATTATTTTGTTTAGATTTTTATATTATCTGGAAAAAACTAACAGCTGAGAAAATAGAGAAGTATGTTATGGAAAACATAAAATGAAGTATAAAAAGGGATTGGCTACTGTGACATTCAAAATTTCCACTAACAGTGATTAAATAATGTACAAAGTTAACAGTAAATCATGAAAAGTTATCTAAGACACTGGGAAAGTTTTCTTCCAAGCACTGTATCATGGTTTAGTTTTTAAAAGTCTCCATCAGTATTTTTGCAGTTTTCTCCAAAGAAATTCCATTTCCACACAAATAAAACGTTGTATCTTACAGGGATAAAATTTGATTTTTTAAAAAATAAAATAAAATAAAGTAAATAAAATAAACTTGTGAAGCACAACTGTAAGCAGAAATTATACTACGTGCCAAGAGTACACTTTCTTAACATCCAGTGAAATGCAACAGAATATTAGAGCAAGATGAAAAATTTTAAGAAAACCAAATTCTAAGGGACACTGTGATTTTCTGTCCTCTGGAATAATGATTAAAAAAAGTTTCAAATTAATGACAAAATTTATGTCTTTTCTAGTTAATGGTGGAGTTTTTTAAAAGTCTTTTTATAGCACCTATTATTTTTCAGGTCAAAAATTATTTGCAGTAGGACTGAAAATCCAAAAGCAGGAAAGAAAAATGACAGCATAGGGCAGTAAAACAATTTTCTTAAAGAGAAAGTTAGCTTTCCTAACAATTTTACCAATGAGGTAGATGAGTTGGGTTTTGTTTTTTTTTTTTAGATTTCTTCATTATTTCTCCTCCTTTCTTTACCCTGCAAGCAACTTTAATGGAAAAAAGCCAGAACTACACACCTAAATAAAGGTAAGATTTTTTTTTCAGAAGCATGGTTTTCACCCACTTCAGTGGTGTTTATAGAATATAATTTCTATTATATCTATCTGTAACTGTCATGTTTTCAGTCTAGATTTAGCTCTCTAACTTCAGGCATAAATATTAGGGAAAAAAAAATCACATTATTTTCTCAAGCAGTTTAAAGTTACTACTAAGATGCCAAGTCATTGTCTGAAAAGAAGGGTTTGGTCCCCTAAGCTTTAGGTTTTGTTCAGGCTTCAGTTAAATCTCACAGAAAAAAAGTGACAGTATGCTACAGAGAACTCTTTGAATCATCTACACAGAAAGGTAAAAAACACTTTGACATAAATTTGTGTGTTTTCTTTCAGTGTACTCTTCATAATAAATTGAACTACATCTTATAATCAGCCTCAAAAAGGAGGCAGCCTAGAACAAGAGCCTGAAAGGACTTAATGTCAGAGGTTGCTGCTGTATGAAGAAATATACTTCTGTTCCCTTGCTGAAGCTGACAAGTGATAGTCTTTGAAGCAAGTATCACTGTTGAACTGAGGACTTGCCACCTCTCAGATAAATGAATTCTCCAGAAGCCAAAGTGCACAAAGTACATGATTGCTTCAGTCCAGTTCCTGTTCACTTACCAAAGCAGGGCAAGTGCTATCACCACTTAATGGTAGAAATGTATTATGTTGAACTGTCAAGGGGCATTGTTTTAAAAAATGCACAATTCCAATGCTTTCTTTTACACATACAGCTTAAAGACGTGGCATAAGAAATGTCTTTTTGCCATCACACATAGCAGTAACACTTCACGCTTACCCTGTGCCACTTCTATAGCATCTGAAGACACCAATAACTTGAAAAACAGAAAAAAACCCAACCAAACAAAAAAAGATGAGCCTACCAAATGTAACCAAGCACTTGATTTTCAGGAACACCAGATGGAACAAATTTCTAATCAATAAAATTGAATTTTATTTTTCTTTTTTAGCTGGCAATTTAAGATAACTTTGTCAGGTCTGGTACTTAGTGCAAGCAGTTGCTGAGCAGCAAGCTCTGTATGTAAATAGGAGCATGCATTTTAAAGAAGTGTTAGATGACAATATGGGCATTAATTACTATTCTTTAGGATAATAAGAACCGAGTGTTATTTGGCAGTGTTTGTGGCAGACCAGTCATTCCCATCTTTGCTTCACTTCAGTGCCACTACCTATCTAAATAAAGACTCCCACAAGATTTCTTAATCAACAGGTTGAGATGGTCAAAGTTTTCCCTGAGAAAGAAATGGAATTGCCAATTAATGGTGACAGGTATTTTGAAAACATATTCACGTTGGGTAGCTTTTGCTGTCATTGCATCTTTCCTACCAGTATCTTAGGAAAAGAAACCTCATACTTCTGCCACAGTTAGTGCAGTGGTGTTTTGGAAGGAGGAGGGCCACACGGGTGGCTCCTGTGAGAAGCTGCTGGAAGCTGCTCCAGCTCCATATTCTGTGTCTGTCTCTGGCCAAGGATGAGCAGGTCCAGGAAGCTGGATTAGGCTCTCCGAAAAACATATTCAAGAACAGGAAAAACAAACTGCAAAAATAAAGAAAAAAAACACCTGCAGAGCAGAGGATGGGAAAAGGTGGGCGCAAATGCCAGAGCAAAGACACCAATGTCAGTGAAGAAGTAGGCAGAGGAAAGTGCCTGAGCAGATATTTCCTTGCAGCCCGTCGTGACATGGCAGCTGTGCGCCTGCAGCCCATGGAGCAGCACAGTGCAACAGTCCCTGAAGGATCACCGTGAGGTACCCGTGGATTTGCAGGATAACAGTGGGCAGATGTGCATCTGCAGCCGTGTAGGAGCCCGTGTCAGAGGAGGTGACTGCTCCCGCAGCAGCCGTGACTCTGTGTGCAGCCCAGGCGGGAGCAGCCTGTGCCTGAGGGACTGCACCTGTGGGAGGGACTCATGTCCCAGGGGTTCCTGAAGGACTCTCGTCCATGGGAGGGACCCCGCGTTGGAGCAGGAGAAGACTGTGAGGAGTGCTCCCCGTGAGGAGGAAGGAGCGGCAGAAACACCGTGTGGGGAACTGACCCTAAACCCCCCTGCCCCTCCTGTGCCCTGAGGGGAGGCAGCGGGAAGGGATCCGGCCCGGTAAGAAGGGATGGTGGGGGGGCATGGTAATAAGATGTCGTGTTTCCTCTTTCTCCTGATAGATTCAATTAATTTTTTTTCCTTTGCAAGTTGAATCTCTCTGGTTTTACCCATTGCTGTAACTGGGAAGAAAAAATTATCCTTATCCTTGTGTTGATTTAATGAGCCTTTAGGTGAATTTCCCCTCCTGATCCACAGTGGGGTGGGGGTGGGTGAGTCAGGCCAGGCCTGATTGTACTGGCTGGGGCCTAATCCATGAAAATAAGTGCACAATTTTTCAGTGTACATTTTCATAAAACATATACAAAAACAAAATCATGACTTAGTATTAATATGGACTTAGTATTTCAGAAAAGCCAAGCCTAAGCGTATTGAGTGAGCAAAGGCTCATTTTACGTTATTTTATTTCTTAATCCCAGAACTCTTTTATGGCTTCCAGCTAGTAGCATAAAAGTATAGTTTGTGTTTCATTCAGTGATGGTCAGCATATTAATGTCTTGATTCTGTTAAAGAAGGGAGACTGTAGTCAGTGGTCTTCCATCTCTGGCTGACTTCTGCCCAAAACAAGAGGCATGGGCAGTAATTATTGGTCTGAGCATAAAGCTGAAAGTCAGAAGTTTTATTGGAATGCAGTGAAGGGAGAGTATAGTTTCATCTTAATACTTCATCACATGCCTGATTAAGCTGAGCACTTTTTTCAGGAAATTTAAAGATGGTTCTAGATTAGAAGTATGAGTAACATGAAAAAGAGCAGTGAGTGCACAGCCAATTTCAGTACTAATATGTAAAAACTAATAACTGAAATAACTCTTAATTTCATTATAGGTAGATTTATGTGTAATAACTGCTTGCTGTAAAAAATTATTCAAATTTCCCTATTTCCTTACTCTATTTGCAAGTTGTAATGCAGTTCATCCTAAACTGAAATAATTTTAGTCTGCAGTAAAAGTTTCACTTAAGTTACTCTCAACTGCAGACTGCATCTATGAAAACTCAGATAGACAGATATTGAAAGTTAAATGAACACTGAGGTAATATTTCTAGAAGATCTCAGAATAAGAGAATGATTGGATTGGATGGGAATTTAAAGATCATCAAGCTCTACCCACGTCCCAAGGGCAGGGACACCTCGTACTAGACCAGCGTTGGTAAAAAACGCCATCTGCTCTGACCATAAACACGTCCAGGGACGGAGAATCCACTACTTGCCTGGGCAGTCTGTTCCAATTTCTCACACCTTCTGACACTAAAGAATTTCTTCTGAGTGTCTAATCTAAATCTTCCCTCTTTCAGCTTGAAACTATCCCCCTCTTCCTCTCACTGCATGTCCTTGTCAAAAGTCTCTCTCCAGCTTTCCTGTAGGCCTTTCCTTTCAGGTCCTGGAAAGGAGGTCATATCTCCCCAGAGCCTTCCTTCCCCAGGATGAACAATCCCAACTCTCTCAGCCTGTCTCCATAGACAGGTACTCCAGTGCTCTGATCATCTTAATGGCCTCCTCTGGACATGCTCCAACACTCCATCTCTTTTCTTATGCTGGGGCCTGAAGCACAGTATGTCAGGTGGACTCTCAGCCAGAGCAGAGCAGAGCAGAGCAGAGCAGAGCAGAGGCAGAGCAGAGGGAGGAAATCACCTCCCTGAAGCTGCTGGTCATGCTTTATTTTTCATACAGCCCAGGGTATGGTTGGCTTCTGGGATGCAAGCAGATATTCCCAGCTCATGTTGAGCCAGCCGCTTGTCATCAAGCAACATCCCCAGGTCCTTCTCCTCAGGTCTGCTCTCAATCCATTCTCTGTTCAGCCCATCTTTGTGGTTGGAATTCCCCCCCACAGCTGTAGGTCTTGCGCTTGTCCTTGTGGAACTTGATGCGGTCTGCACAAGCCCACGTTCTCCAGCCTGTCGAGGTCCCTCTGGATGGCATCCCTTCCTTCCAGCATGTTGACAACCCAGGCAGCTGGGTGTCCTTAGAATCTTAGCTGATGGTGCACTCTGTTCCGCTGTCTGTGTAGCTAAGGTCTTAAAGAGCATTGTTCCCAGTAATTGCCCGGAGGAATGTCACTTGTCCCTGATGTCCACCTGGACATCGAGCTGTTGACTGCAACTCTGTGAGTGCAACCATCCAGCCAATTCCTTTATTTCGTTGCATCCAGGAATAGAACAACTTTTTTTTGTTTTTGATTTAGTCAGAGGTTACCTCTACTCCTGGTACCAGCCAGAGATTAGTACTGTATTTGGGAAGTGCTGTACTCTAGGAATGTGACAGAAATTGTTAACAGCTGCTGTCATTTTCTTTATCTGCACGTGTTCGATTAATAAGAATGATCCAGTGGAAAAGTCTTGTATGCCTTTGCCGACTGCGAAAACTCAGAAGTAGCCGTCAGATTAAAATTAAAACAGGCGCCGAAAATCAACTCCTTGTTCGTTCATGATGTTAGCAACCATAATGGGAGGTGGGAACAGGAGGGTGGGGGCTTCAAGGGCAGGACAGCTGATGGGGAAATGTCCCTTGCCATATGGGAAAGGCAAGAACTCGATGGACACAGGGCCCTTTCCTCCAGGGCTCGGTTCAGAAGAGATGGGACATCTTGGCGAGGGCTGGGGCTGGGGGGTTTGGGAAAGAAGGCCCACGAAAGCCTCTGTAATCAACAAGCAAAGTGTTTATTGGTGGGAGATGTTCCAGGTGAGCCTGTGGGAAGCCCAGAGAGTTCATTTTCAGCTCACTTTCCCCTTGCACAGCCGTGCTGGCTATGACCAACGTCTGCGCTGTCTCTCGTGCCGGGGCCTCACACCGTATTGCAGCAGACAGACACGCCAGGGCCCTGTGCTGTTTCCCTGGGTGCCTGCAGCTGCCTGAGAGACACCATCGCTGGCATCAGCCGGGGCAATGGCTCTGATTGTGCCAGGGGATATTTTCCTCCTCCGCTGCTTCCTCTTTTTTTTCAGGCTCCTGGCAGGTGCCTTTCTCTTAGGCCCTTGCAGGAATCGTCTCCACACTGCCTTAAGCCTCGCTGAGCAGCCGTGCATCTCAGTGCTCTGGCTGCTGCCCAGCAGACAGGCAAGTCTGGGCTCCATAGCCTTCCCTGCCCGCTTTAGAGACAAGAGCTGCCTGGCATCGACCAGAAAAGCGAGGCCAATTGCGCTCACAGCACGAGAGAGACATCTCCTCCTCTGCTGCTTCTGCTTCCTCCTCCGAGGAACTGTCTTTCGCCTCCTCCACGCTTTCAGGGAGCAGGTGTGTGGGACCCGCCGTCGAGGTGGGCAGCCACTTGCCTCACTGCTCCTGCTCGGCTTCCTTCCAGCCATGCTTGGCACCTGAAGGCCTTGAAGCTCGAGGCAGAACTGTGGGCCAGCTGCAGGGGCTCCTGTTTTATAGGGCCAGAGCCCATTGTGATGTCAGCTGTGACTGTCGTCGATGGACGTGGCCAAGTATTGTGTGTTTGCAGGTGGGCTTCCTCCATGGCCTGAAAGATGCCCAAATGTGAGAGGAGGCGGGTCACAAGGGCTTTCCCTTGCCTGCCATCTTGCTTGCCCAAGAGAAGGGCTGCCTTTAGGGCACAGAGACTGCCCTCCACCTCCCCTCATGAGCCCTGGGCTCCAGCCCCTCCCCATCCCCTGTCTGCATTCCCCTCAATCAGATCACAGAACACAATCCTAGAATCCTAGAATTCTAGAATCCTAGAATCATAATATCATGGAATCCTAGAATCGGCTGGGTTGGAAGGGACCTCTGAGATCATCACTTGATCCACTACCGCTGCGGTTACCAGAGCATGGCACTAAGTGCCACATCAGTCTCTTTTGAAACATCTCCAGGGACGGAGAATCCACTACTTGCCTGGGCAGTCTGTTCCAATTTCTCACCACCTTCTGACACTAAAGAATTTCTTCTGAGTGTCTAATCTAAATCTTCCCTCTTTCAGCTTGAAACTATCCCCCCTCTTCCTCTCACTGCATGTCCTTGTCAAAAGTCTCTCTCCAGCTTTCCTGTAGGCCTTTCCTTTCAGGTCCTGGAAAGGAGGTCATATCTCCCCAGAGCCTTCCCTTCCCCAGGATGAACAATCCCAACTCTCTCAGCCTGTCTCCATAGGACAGGTACTCCAGGTGCTCTGATCATCTTAATGGCCCTCCTCTGGACATGCTCCCAACACTCCATCTCTTTTCTTATGCTGGGGGCCTGAAGCACAGTATGTCAGGTGGACTCTCACCAGAGCAGAGCAGAGCAGAGCAGAGCAGAGCAGAGCAGAGCAGAGCAGAGCAGAGGAGGAGAATCACCTCCCTGAAGCTGCTGGTCATGCTTTATTTTTCATACAGCCCAGGGTATGGTTGTCTTTCTGGGATGCAAGCAGATATTCCCAGCTCATGTTGAGCCAGCCGCTTGTCATCAAGCAACATCCCCAGGTCCTTCTCCTCAGGTCTGCTCTCAATCCATTCTCTGTTCAGCCCATCTTTGTGGTTGGAATTCCTCCCCCACAGCTGTAGGTCCTTGCGCTTGTCCTTGTGGAACTTGATGCGGTCTGCACAAGCCCACGTCTCCAGCCTGTCGAGGTCCCTCTGGATGGCATCCCTTCCTTCCAGCATGTTGACAACCCCAGGCAGCTGGGTGTCCTTAGAATCTTAGCTGATGGTGCACTCTGTTCCGCTGTCTGTGTAGCTAAGGTCTTAAAGAGCATTGTTCCCAGTAAATTGCCCGGAGGAATGTCACTTGTCCCTGATGTCCACCTGGACATCGAGCTGTTGACTGCAACTCTGTGAGTGCAACCATCCAGCCAATTCCTTTATTTCGTTGCATCCCAGGAATAGAACAACTTTTTTTTGTTTTTGATTTAGTCAGAGGTTACCTCTACTCCTGGTACCAGCCAGAGATTAGTACTGTATTTGGGAAGTGCTGTACTCTAGGAATGTGACAGAAATTGTTAACAGCTGCTGTCATTTTCTTTATCTGCACGTGTTCGATTAATAAGAATGATCCAGTGGAAAAGTCTTGTATGCCTTTGCCGACTGCGAAAACTCAGAAGTAGCCGTCAGATTAAAATTAAAACAGGCGCCGAAAATCAACTCCTTGTTCGTTCATGATGTTAGCAACCATAATGGGAGGTGGGAACAGGAGGGTGGGGGCTTCAAGGGCAGGACAGCTGATGGGGAAATGTCCCTTGCCATATGGGAAAGGCAAGAACTCGATGGACACAGGGCCCTTTCCTCCAGGGCTCGGTTCAGAAGAGATGGGACATCTTGGCGAGGGCTGGGGCTGGGGGGTTTGGGAAAGAAGGCCCACGAAAGCCTCTGTAATCAACAAGCAAAGTGTTTATTGGTGGGAGATGTTCCAGGTGAGCCTGTGGGAAGCCCAGAGAGTTCATTTTCAGCTCACTTTCCCCTTGCACAGCCGTGCTGGCTATGACCAACGTCTGCGCTGTCTCTCGTGCCGGGGCCTCACACCGTATTGCAGCAGACAGACACGCCAGGGCCCTGTGCTGTTTCCCTGGGTGCCTGCAGCTGCCTGAGAGACACCATCGCTGGCATCAGCCGGGGCAATGGCTCTGATTGTGCCAGGGGATATTTTCCTCCTCCGCTGCTTCCTCTTTTTTTTCAGGCTCCTGGCAGGTGCCTTTCTCTTAGGCCCTTGCAGGAATCGTCTCCACACTGCCTTAAGCCTCGCTGAGCAGCCGTGCATCTCAGTGCTCTGGCTGCTGCCCAGCAGACAGGCAAGTCTGGGCTCCATAGCCTTCCCTGCCCGCTTTAGAGACAAGAGCTGCCTGGCATCGACCAGAAAAGCGAGGCCAATTGCGCTCACAGCACGAGAGAGACATCTCCTCCTCTGCTGCTTCTGCTTCCTCCTCCGAGGAAATGTCTTTCGCCTCCTCCACGCTTTCAGGGAGCAGGTGTGTGGGACCCGCCGTCGAGGTGGGCAGCCACTTGCCTCACTGCTCCTGCTCGGCTTCCTTCCAGCCATGCTTGGCACCTGAAGGCCTTGAAGCTCGAGGCAGAACTGTGGGCCAGCTGCAGGGGCTCCTGTTTTATAGGGCCAGAGCCCATTGTGATGTCAGCTGTGACTGTCGTCGATGGACGTGGCCAAGTATTGTGTGTTTGCAGGTGGGCTTCCTCCATGGCCTGAAAGATGCCCAAATGTGAGAGGAGGCGGGTCACAAGGGCTTTCCCTTGCCTGCCATCTTGCTTGCCCAAGAGAAGGGCTGCCTTTAGGGCACAGAGACTGCCCTCCACCTCCCCTCATGAGCCCTGGGCTCCAGCCCCTCCCCATCCCCTGTCTGCATTCCCCTCAATCAGATCACAGAACACAATCCTAGAATCCTAGAATTCTAGAATCCTAGAATCATAATATCATGGAATCCTAGAATCGGCTGGGTTGGAAGGGACCTCTGAGATCATCACTTGATCCACTACCGCTGCGGTTACCAGAGCATGGCACTAAGTGCCACATCAGTCTCTTTTGAAACATCTCCAGGGACGGAGAATCCACTACTTGCCTGGGCAGTCTGTTCCAATTTCTCACCACCTTCTGACACTAAAGAATTTCTTCTGAGTGTCTAATCTAAATCTTCCCTCTTTCAGCTTGAAACTATCCCCCCTCTTCCTCTCACTGCATGTCCTTGTCAAAAGTCTCTCTCCAGCTTTCCTGTAGGCCTTTCCTTTCAGGTCCTGGAAAGGAGGTCATATCTCCCCAGAGCCTTCCCTCCCCAGGATGAACAATCCCAACTCTCTCAGCCTGTCTCCATAGGACAGGTACTCCAGGTGCTCTGATCATCTTAATGGCCCTCCTCTGGACATGCTCCCAACACTCCATCTCTTTTCTTATGCTGGGGGCCTGAAGCACAGTATGTCAGGTGGACTCTCACCAGAGCAGAGCAGAGCAGAGCAGAGCAGAGCAGAGCAGAGCAGAGCAGAGCAGAGGAGGAGAATCACCTCCCTGAAGCTGCTGGTCATGCTTTATTTTTCATACAGCCCAGGGTATGGTTGGCTTTCTGGGATGCAAGCAGATATTCCCAGCTCATGTTGAGCCAGCCGCTTGTCATCAAGCAACATCCCCAGGTCCTTCTCCTCAGGTCTGCTCTCAATCCATTCTCTGTTCAGCCCATCTTTGTGGTTGGAATTCCCCCCCCACAGCTGTAGGTCCTTGCGCTTGTCCTTGTGGAACTTGATGCGGTCTGCACAAGCCCACGTCTCCAGCCTGTCGAGGTCCCTCTGGATGGCATCCCTTCCTTCCAGCATGTTGACAACCCCAGGCAGCTGGGTGTCCTTAGAATCTTAGCTGATGGTGCACTCTGTTCCGCTGTCTGTGTAGCTAAGGTCTTAAAGAGCATTGTTCCCAATAAATTGCCTGGAGGAATGTCACTTGTCCCTGATGTCCACCTGGACATCGAGCTGTTGACTGCAACTCTGTGAGTGCAACCATCCAGCCAATTCCTTTATTTCGTTGCATCCCAGGAACAGAACAACTTTTTTTTGTTTTTGATTTAGTCAGAGGTTACCTCTACTCCTGGTACCAGCCAGAGATTAGTACTGTATTTGGGAAGTGCTGTACTCTAGGAATGTGACAGAAATTGTTAACAGCTGCTGTCATTTTCTTTATCTGCACGTGTTCGATTAATAAGAATGATCCAGTGGAAAAGTCTTGTATGCCTTTGCCGACTGCGAAAACTCAGAAGTAGCCGTCAGATTAAAATTAAAACAGGCGCCGAAAATCAACTCCTTGTTCGTTCATGATGTTAGCAACCATAATGGGAGGTGGGAACAGGAGGGTGGGGGCTTCAAGGGCAGGACAGCTGATGGGGAAATGTCCCTTGCCATATGGGAAAGGCAAGAACTCGATGGACACAGGGCCCTTTCCTCCAGGGCTCGGTTCAGAAGAGATGGGACATCTTGGCGAGGGCTGGGGCTGGGGGGTTTGGGAAAGAAGGCCCACGAAAGCCTCTGTAATCAACAAGCAAAGTGTTTATTGGTGGGAGATGTTCCAGGTGAGCCTGTGGGAAGCCCAGAGAGTTCATTTTCAGCTCACTTTCCCCTTGCACAGCCGTGCTGGCTATGACCAACGTCTGCGCTGTCTCTCGTGCCGGGGCCTCACACCGTATTGCAGCAGACAGACACGCCAGGGCCCTGTGCTGTTTCCCTGGGTGCCTGCAGCTGCCTGAGAGACACCATCGCTGGCATCAGCCGGGGCAATGGCTCTGATTGTGCCAGGGGATATTTTCCTCCTCCGCTGCTTCCTCTTTTTTTTCAGGCTCCTGGCAGGTGCCTTTCTCTTAGGCCCTTGCAGGAATCGTCTCCACACTGCCTTAAGCCTCGCTGAGCAGCCGTGCATCTCAGTGCTCTGGCTTCCTGCCCAGCAAACAGGCATTTCTGGGCTCCATAGCCTTCCCTGCCCGCTTTAGAGACAAGAGCTGCCTGGCATCGACCAGAAAAGCGAGGCCAATTGCGCTCACAGCACGAGAGAGACATCTCCTCCTCTGCTGCTTCTGCTTCCTCCTCCGAGGAACTGTCTTTCGCCTCCTCCACGCTTTCAGGGAGCAGGTGTGTGGGACCCGCCGTCGAGGTGGGCAGCCACTTGCCTCACTGCTCCTGCTCGGCTTCCTTCCAGCCATGCTTGGCACCTGAAGGCCTTGAAGCTCGAGGCAGAACTGTGGGCCAGCTGCAGGGGCTCCTGTTTTATAGGGCCAGAGCCCATTGTGATGTCAGCTGTGACTGTCGTCGATGGATGTGGCCAAGTATTGTGTGTTTGCAGGTGGGCTTCCTCCATGGCCTGAAAGTTGCCCAAATGTGAGAGGAGGCGGGTCACGAGGGCTTTCCCTGCCTGCCATCTTGCTTGCCCAAGAGAAGGGCTGCCTTTAGGGCACAGAGAGTGACTTCCACCTCCCCTCATGAGGCTTAGACTTTAGCGTTCTTACCCTCCCATGTCTTGATTCCCTTTAATGAGAGAGTGGTAACCATGTTCCAGGGGTGTTGGGCATCCTCATTGACTGCCTGCCCATAATTCTCCTCTCCCTTTTTCTATCTCCTTTATAATGGAGTGGAGGGGTATTAATGGAGAGCATCTTTCGTTTCATTTTTTGCCAGCCAAGCTTTCAACCTTTACACCCAGAAAGTAGATCTATTTGCCTGTTGATTTTAACTGAAACCACAAGCAAGGGAGAGGGCTTTATTCATTGTACTGTACTAAATATCCCAGTACCTCCATCCAAATAGGCAAAATTACAAAAAAAATATTCTAGGTGTATGGAGGAATCTTTTATACAGGGCGAATCTCCCCAAGATTTACAATGGTTCACAGATCAATGCAATGAACAGATCATTAGCATCCCAAAGTCTGTTTAGCCTTTCTCATGCCAATGAGGCATAAATGTCAGTAATGGCAATAAAAAGGGCAGCATAAAAGAGTTCCGTACAGTGAGCATTACTTTATGGCTTCTGGACTAGTGAAGTATAGCCCATAGTGAAGTACTGGGGGATGCTGCTAATACTGGCATCTTAGAGTTTGATTTTCTTTGGTGCAGGATGGTACAATCTGTAGTTTTTCTGGGAGGGGTAAACATAATGGACAGGCGTAAGCGTCATGTGGGATTAAAATTTTGCTAGGGGCACCAGTTCCTCCAGTCCTGTAAATCAGTTCTATCTGCCATCTGCTGCAAGTTTCTAGCACTGATGGGGCTGTAGCAGACTTAAGGGAAAAATGGATTATCACTTGCATGCACTTTCCCTGTTACTGTCCTCTCTGGATGCCAAATGGCCAGGGGCAACTTACAACTGATTACAGGCAACTGAAGGCCTACACTGAACCTTTAAACACTGAAGTGGTAAAAGTCTCAGAACTGGCAACTCAAATTCAGAGAGCATTCCACTCGTGGATGGCAACCCATGATGTAAAAAAAACCACATTTTCTTAGGATTCCAGTACAAGGATGTGACTATCTTTCAAGTCTACCTATTTGAGACAAAATGTCTTCCCTTTTGCCTGTACTATGTTCATAAATGCAGTGTATGGTGGAATGCAGACAGGTGTGTTCAAATCTCTGGTAAACCAGGGACTCCTCACTTGGGGAACCATACAAGATATGAGAAGGAGACTGGAAAGCAAGGGGGTCTAGTCCAAATCTTCCTGGGTTTCGTAATCTGGGACACGACACCCCTAATACCCAATTTGCCTGGCTGGGGAGGAATGAGGAAAAAGCCACCATGATTGTAAATAACTATCTCCTCTGGAATTACCAGGAAATTAAACTTTCCCCAATTAGAGATGCAGATCTTTCTTGGAATACCAGCTCTTCTGACACTGAAAAGGCTATTTATTAGTGAACCTTAGTTAGATAATTTTCTCTTCCTAGATTTTCCATTAACCTTTTAGGAGGGTTACATAAGAAAGAAGAGACTGTAATGTAATGTTGCAGTGCTTCCTTGCATCTTGCGTCTGCCTTTTGAACACATTTCAAGCCAAACCTTCCAAAAAGCTTTTCTACAGGTATGTTTATCACCAGGTCTTCAACAGTTGATAGTATGCATAATTCTTATTAAACACGAAAGATTTTCATATTAATTAGACAACTGATTAGTTGGTAAGCCTGTTTGTCATTGCTATCACTCCCAACATTTTTCACTGCGTAACTGATAAGTTAAATACCTGATTACACTGGAAGTTAATTGGTTTTTAATAGAGCATCTCCAGAAAAAAATTTTCTAAGCTCTGAGGTACATGCCAATCAAAATGTAATACAGTTTTTAACTGGAGAAGATTAACACATGCCACTTCATAAGGTTTTAACCTGCCTTCCTCCTGCCTGAGAGTTACTTAGAGATAAAATTCCTGGCCAAGGGTACACAACATGTATAAGATACATTACTTCTTTCTGTCAGTATAGTTTCTTTAAGCTCAGTAGAATTTAACATCAGGGTAAGGTGGTTAAGAGACTGCTAAGGCAGTTTATTGCACACAGATTATTTATTTTGGTAAACCTTCAGAAAAATACCTCAGTGTAAGAAGACAATAGAGGAGCAGGGAAAATTAGTTGCTTATTATTTGAAAGAAAAAAACAAACATGTATGCTGAAGCTATATTTCTAGTTTCTACTAAAATGAAGAAAACATTAATAGTAAGGTGTTTTTCCAGGGAGGAATAAAATCCAAACAGAAGAGCCTTATTCTTTAGTAATAAGGGACAGTAGTCATGAGCAAGGCATTTTTTCAATAGTTTGTCAAAACTGCTACAGATCTTGGGAACTGATAGAAGAAATTCATGCACTTAAAATATTTTTAGCCAGAAAATTTGAAATTTTATAAGTTTCTGATATAATTATTATAACTATTTATTTTAGTAAATACAAGTTTTAAAAATCACACTTTCTTATACTGCATAGCATTCTATTGTAACACGGAATATAATTCCATGATATGATAAGTACATTAAGTTTAAAGAACTTCATATTGAGAACACAAATCTGAACATCAATTACCCTGTAGGAGTACTGGTTTCCTTCATTCTTTTTCCATTTCCAAACTCCTACATACACTAAATTTACCGCCTGCTATATCCATACTTCTACCCACAGTACAAGAGCTGCAAAATTCTGCATGCTTTTATATAAACTCTGTTCTACTCTTGCATTACCATTTTTAAACATCATCTCTAGGGTTCTGTCTGGATCATTGCTTTGCTCTTTTCTCTCTTCATTTATATTCTGGAGTCCTACATTTTCAATTTCCTTAACTATTGCTGTTCATAGACTTTAAAAATAAGCTTTTACCCTGATCAGACATCAGAAAATCAAAATGTTAACTGTATACGACATCAGTACTTCTCTCTTATGTAATTCCAGCCCAAGATATGTCTGGGTGTTTTTGATGTTACTGTGTTAAAAGTCTTGGTAGAAAAAAATCTATTTTCCTGAAATTTTTCACTTAACCTCAATTATCCCCAATTAGTGAAAGTTAATTAAGACTTTAATTATTTTCTTGTGCTTCATTTTCAAATGCATAACATTTTCAGTTTTCCAAATGATTCATTCTTCTGCACAAAAGAAAATAAAAGTGTATCCCTAAGAATGCCCAAGACTTTTTATTGAGGTATTTTTACCTATCATGGTGGAATTCTCCACTAAGAAAGTTTCATCACCTTATCAGCGTAACAAAACAGATATAGCAGTGCTGAGATGAATGTTCAAATTCATTCCAGTGTTATAAGTCAAAAGAAAAGAAACCTATTACTTTAATTTTAATCAGTTTCATAGAATTTTCTTAGCTGTACTAGCATAAGTGATGTTCTTGTCAGATCAAATTGTCTTAATTGCAAAGATTCTGATATTCTCAAAAGGCTGATAGTTTTGTGAGTGCATTTCTATGTGAGAAGATAAAAACTTTACATCACAACAAATGTTTAAAAAAAAAACAACAAACAAACCACAAATTCTTACAAGCCATTGCTTTTTAAACTGGTGCTTTACAGCATAATCACTGTTGTTATGTAGCAAGGGCCTCCAAGAGTGGAAACAAAATATGAGAGAGAGGACTTAAAAATGCAGGTCGTAACAGAGACCGCAAGGTTCTAAACAATATAAAACAAAAATCCTTTCTATTATAGGAATGCAACCTTAAAAGCTTGGATGATCAGTTCTAGGGCAACAGGAAAAGAACAAAACCCATGTAACCAACAGGAACATGAAAACATGAAGGACATAACCTGAAACAGAGGTAGCTCTACCTCTGGTTTGCTATCTTGTACTACGTATGGATGGCAGACATGCTGGCACGAAGCCCAACAGTGGAACAGAAAGTGTACATAAGTATCTTTTGAGATCCCCATCAGTTCCCAGGAATCCAAGTCATCACTGAGAAGATACCAAAGTCCATCACAACCCATACAAGAAGCAGACCAAAGGAACAGAACGAGAAAAATTTCTGCAACCTTATGTCACTCTATTGCACTTGATCAATACCACAAGTTAAGCTTCAGAAGGCCCTTCTCCCTCTTTTTAGAGAGAAAACACCACTTTTTGCTTTGCCCTTCACCATATTTTGCTTCTATACCCCAGTAAGTAACATCTATTATAGATAGTAGATTCAATGGGTAAAATGCAGAGTTGGTACTTGTGTGTTGGGTGTTGTGTGTGCATTGCCTGTTTCATCCTCGCCACAGTTCCTGCAGCACCACATTAGAACAAAGTCAGATGTAACACAGGTATTAGCAGAATGAACAGTTAATACATAAAGCTGCAAATTCTCTGATGAATACTCCTACAGAAACTTCAGGTACCTCAGAGTTGGAATGTATATATTAGTTGTAATAATTCTGTCCTGCAGAGTATACACAAGCACTTCACTTAATACCTCCTTAGGATATGCATATGGTGAAGTACCAGCCTAACTTGTTCTGGCTCAGATTTGTTTGTGTAAAAAGCTTCTTTATAGGGAGGGTGACCAAACATTTGAATGGGTTGGCCAGAGTGTCTGTGGAGTGTCTACCTTTCGTGATATTCAAAACCCAACTGGAAACATCCCTGAGCAACCTGCTCTAGCTGGCCCTAATGAAGTAAGATTATTGATTTAGATAATATTAGAACATTCCTACCAATTTTACCTGCTCTGTGATTTTTTGTGTGATTAACAAGTCCTGGTTTAATATGAATTTAAATACACTGGTCCAAACAAAGTATTTTACCTGGCACAACTAGAAATATCCACAGCATGTTAATGAAATCTTGGGTAAGAACAGACTTGTGCTTTTTTCCCATTTAAAAAACTGCAATCTGATATATATACTGATATGAACATCACCCTATAAACCTTGTGAAAGATTTGTCATAGTACTACTCAGTATCCTCATGAAGACCTCAGCTTGCAATCAGAAAACTACAGCTGTTGCATCAGTAATTCTCAGAGAAGTTTATTCATTGACTTCAGTCCAGTGAGAAAGAATGAAACAATACATCCAACAAATCAGTCTGGATAACATTCTAACAAGACAGAGGCAGTGAGCTGACAACTTCAGAAACAGCAGAGTAAACCTTTGAGAACCTCTTGGCTTAAAACCAAATATAACAACAGCTGTGCAAATAAACTCAGAAGTCTTATTTTTCTTGAGATCACCCAGTAATAGAGAAATGTGGCAAAGTGAGCCATCAGAACTGAGACTGCTCACTGATACCAAACCAGCATTTCAAAATGACTGTCAGCTCCCTTATGCCAATAATGCTAGAAAGGAAGCTGACATAAGGACAAAACAGTCCTGTGCTTCGCCACAGCAAGACATATTTTAGACAATAAGCCAATTAACAGCTAAAAAGTAAAGTTATATAGTATTTTAGAGGGTTTTGCTGGTTGTGGTATAATTCCCCAAAATTACTAGTATCAGGGTCCCTCACCATGGGGAACACTCCTCTGGTTTTACATTTTGATCCATATTTCTTTTCCCCTTAAAATAAAAATTCTCTAACTTCCACATTTTAGAAACAGATATTGACTTTTTCACTCTTTTTGCATTGTGAAATTTAATCTGGTAACGGGAACAAGAGGACTAGTTGCAGAAGGGGGTGCAAGTGCCTGATGACAATTCATAAGGCTCCAGACCTTACTACCAGTAGGTGGAGCAAAAATGTCATTAATGTACAGTCCAACCTGAACTAGAAGTGTGTAGAGACCCATGCAGGCCATTCCTTTTCCGTTGTTTAGCTGCTCAATTCAAGGAAGCCAGTCTGTTTATTTTTTTTAGCATGCTGTAAGAGTAAAGGGTGGACTCTGTCTGATACACATTCAGATGCACAACAAAGAAAAAATTGGTCTGCCAGTTCCTGCTTTCCTGCTCTCCTTCTCACATGTCAGTACATGGACAGAAGGACCGGGAAGTGGTTCAGCACAGCACTGCTGTGTATGTATATTCATGGACTTCTGTTTAGCTGGCAGTTTCCTTACTTGTAGCCAAGAGCTCAGACCAACAAATAATCTCTTTGTCCTTTAGCTCTTCCATGTACTTTGCTTCATTCCCCAGAAGGAAGCTGTTCCATGCCACATCAAAGAGAGCAGGCACTCACTGAAAATAAACTCATTTCCCCATTTTGGTTTTATTTAGTCAGGGATGTGCTTGTACTCATGACAATAACATGCTACAAAATCGAACATCTCTCAAATACACAGTCTTAAATCTGAAGTGCCTAAACTGTGTTAAAATGTTGATAGATTTTTCACTCAGACAGTACTCCAGAAGCTATTAGAGCACTTTATATATTAAAAAGATCTTGAAAGCACCTTTCAACTTTGTTATCCTTCTGCAAGCTATGGATTAATGGCAATCAGCATGGGACTTGCTATACAGACAACAATACCTAGAGGAATTAACATTTAAACTGAAAAACTTCACCATGAAAACCTCTGTCATCTCCTGACAGAATCATGCCTGCTGTTTCCATAATTCAGAAAAAAGCACAGCTTTACATTAAATCATAGTTGAGTACCAGGGTGAAAATATTCAAGATGGCCTTTGAAAAGGACATTTCAGCTAATCATCAGTCTTGAACAAAAAAGCAGTTAGAATTTTATTATTAATGGTTACGAACTTCTTACCAGATACCTCTGAAGTCAAACATTTCCTGACCAACTTGGACTCTTTTACAACAGTACCTTTAGAAAATAACTGTGGTATTTTGTGTCAATTTGGGATCAATATAGAAACTGTTAATTGAGGAAAATTAGCTGCATTTGGTAGTGTCTTAATTGCTTCATCAGCTAATCTTAACGTAATCTTGTAACACGAAAGACATTAATTTTGTTTTAATTTATTTGGCCTATTAACAAAAGCATTCTTTTTTCACACAGCAGTATTTAGGGGCTTTCTAACAGAAAGGAATAATACTGATAGAAATTATTTTTTAATTTTAATTAACTTTTGGAAGCTAAATTTTAATGCTTCTTTTTAGAAGAGTAACAAAGCTGGTGAACAGTCTAGAGCGCAAGTTTTATAAGGAGTGGCTAAAGACTTTTATCTGGAGAAAAGGAGACTGAGGGGAGAACTTCTTGCTTTTTACAGCTACCAGAAACCAGGTCGTAGAGAGGTGGGTGCTGGTCTCTTCTGTCACAAGTTACAGGTCAAGAGGACGTGGCCTCATGTTGCATCAAGAGAGGTTTAGGCTGGATATTAGGAAAAATTTCTTTACCTAAACAGTTACTGAGCATTGGAACAGGCTGCCAGGAAGTTCATGAGTCACTAAATTCCCTGGAGATATTTTTAAAGATGTGCTGATGTTGTGCTTAGGGACATGCTTTAGTGTGGATTTGCAATGTGTTAGGTTAATGGTTGGACTTAATGATTTTAAAGGTCTTTTCCAACCTAAATGATCCTATGATTATGAAATTTAGGGTATCTAAGACTAGAAGTCTGTGCTCCAATGAAACACTATCCCAGCAAAATGTTAGAAACTCCCACAATTTAAAAAAACTTTCAGTTTTTTTTGATTTATTCTTTGGAAGTAGTACAGAAGCCACTAGATTTTTAAACATGAGCAAGTTGCAAGATCCTTAATACATTACAGATGTTAATTCCATATAAAAAAAGGTGGTGAGCACTAAAAGGTGCACCAAGGCAGGGTATACAAAGGCAGGGTATACAAAGGTGTATGTTTTGCAGTTTTTGCCAAACTACTTACCACCCACTGTTGAGAGGGATGACATTTGACTGCACTTTTAGATATTGACAACTGCAATTCAAAAGTTTATGATTTAGTACACAAATAAACAAGACATATTCAGATCAAGGTTACTTTCCCATCACCATGTCTAGGTTATACAAAATCACGCCTCAAAACAGTGTTTTTTACTGGTACAACAACAACAACAAAATCACTGAGAATTTTAGAAGCTCTCTCCTGTCAAATCACATGTTTAACATTCTAAACTTACATGAACAGATTTCAAAACCTGGTTCTGTGAAGATTTGTGATAGTTTACAGAGCTATAAAAGAGGATAGTAAAGGGCCCCTAGGTACACTGGGTTGATATAAACTGTTAATGTTAGCATTTTGATTTGAAGTTAAAGGGAATGATGCTTCCATATTTTTAATAGCAATTTCATTCCTTATTTTATTTTCCTGTTTCTGTGTATTTGAAACAGATATCTTACCAGCCTATTGCTCCCACTGGCTCAAAACAGCCAGGTACCATAATGCAACATCAGTCACCTGTATTTGAGAAAGCAGTGACATTTAGCTTTCCCTGATTATAAGCAAGTAGAAAGACTTTAAAGGATTGCTCTAAATACATCCCTTATTGAAACTAAAGAAGCCTCATTTCAAGAAGTTAATAAAGGGAAAAGGAAAATATGAAATACTGACAAGTTCTTTCAGAACAGATGTACAAAAGGCATATTTGTTGCAGATGGCCTTGTGAGTATTTCTTTGAAACCTGACTTGTAGTATCTAGAAGTATATTACACTAATGCTGTTATATTTTATAATATTTCTTCTTATATTTTTCACAGTTTTCAAAAGAAAAAATGACCAAATTTTCTCTTAAAATTTAGCCATAAAATTGTAAATTGTCACTTCAACAGATACAACAGATAGTTAATATTTTTAACTATGGTTAAAATGGTTAATATTCTGGTAATTTTTAACTCTGAAGGGATTTTTTATAAAGTGAGAGAATTTGGCAGCTCCAGATACCTTCTATGACAAAGTTAATAAACTTATTAATCCCTTTCCTATGTACTAAAAAATACCAGAATAATACAAAGAAGCCCTGAGAGCTCAACATCTGGAAGAGTAATTATGTCTTGAACAATAAAAGAAAGAACAGGTGCTTGTGGAAACATGTGAAGGACAAGAAAGTCAGTGGGAAAAGCCAACATCAATTTATCAAGAGGAAGTCCTGCTTGACCAATCTGGTTGCTTTCTACAAGGAAAAAATTTCCTCAGAATATGGCATTTGCCTTGATTTTAGCAAGGCTTTTGTCAGTCTCCCACTATGTCCTCCCTACCAGCAACCTAGTAAAATCTGAACTGTACAGATGGACAAGGTAGTTGGGTATCTGGCTGAATTGTCAAACTTAGGGGGTGATTGTTGACTCAAAGTCAAACTGGCAGGAGTTCAGGGCTGGAATTCCTCAGGGGAACTGTTAATGGCTCTGGTACTGTCCTAGGCTACAGTGTGGAAGATGAGAATGATACCTTAAACCATAATTTCTGTGATGTCTTGAATCATCATTTCACAACATTCTCCTTGGACTGTTTATGTCTTCCCTCCCTCTTAAACAAACTTTCACCTAAAGAACTTCTGTAGGAATAAAAGTATAGCCATAGAAACACTGAGATAACAATCTAGTAGCCCTGTTTTGGTTTGGTTTTCTTTGGAAACTCTTACAGGCATAGCAAGCTGAAAATCTCTTTAACTCAAGCTTGGCTAAATCCACATGAACAGCAGAACAGGCATAGCATACAGTCTTGATAAAATTATTTTTAACAGACACTTGGATATGAGAATCCTTTGTTATCAACCTCCAAGATTATTAACAAAGTGCTAGATATTATTCCAGCAGGTCAGGAAATCATGATCATTTATGACTTTAAAACAGTCTAGGGGAGGCTACATAATTGCAGTAGAGCTGGTGATTAGAACTATTCAGTTTTTTGCTGTATTTCAGGGAACTGCCATAGAACAGTAAGATTGATTTCTAAAAATTATTATACTCAACTGTGGAAACATTTTAGCATTTGGCAACATTAACATCTTGTCTTGTTCATCTCTTTATATTTCTTTTTTATCAAGTGCAGTTTAACTTTATATAGTCCCTCAATTCTATCACTGTAGCAAAAGATAAAAATCATAAGCTGTAAGTCAGCAAAAACATCATGACTTGTGCTTCTATGACCAGGTGACTTTGAGGATGTGTGATATCTAAATTAACTGTTTGCACTTATTATTTGCTGCAAGCAGTTAATTTCTGTTCAAGCGTTCCAGTATCAGGTGTCAGCATCAGAGTAAATATTATATTTCAAAGGGAGATAAATGCATGGCCTCTGACACTAATTACTACTGGCTACTTTAAGAGAAGGTTTTGCAGCCCTTTAGAAAGTAATTTAATAGCTTAATTTCATTTGTATATGACATGACCAAACCCGACAGACATCAGATTGCTCAATATATGGTATACAGCTCCTAAATTCAGAAAAGGGTGATTTGAATTGTATCTCAGGGCTTCTGTCCATCAATATTTTCAATCCGTTACAGGAATATCTATAATTCACCAGCAGTGATTTAGAATCTTCCACTATTTGCTCTGTGGAGTTCTTGGATGATCTGCTTCTGCTTATACACAGTCCTGAGTATCTAATTTTCATGTCTCTTTAACAGGCACTTCTTATTCACTGTGAAAGGTTAGCACAACCTCTACTGAATTTAGAAATTGTTTACCATTGTTTTCTGTAAAGGCAGTTACTTCATCTTTTCAGTGCTTCTTGCTGTTTTCCACCTTATTGTTCTTGAAATGTGTAAAAACTTTTTAGTTAAGAACTGAACTGAACTTGACTCCAGTAACAGTAACAAACATCCTCTTAATGGTATGACCACATAAATCTTCAACATTGCAGGATTTTTTTTTATCCTCCCCCACAGAAAAACCCCACATGTAACCTACTGTCTCACTGCCATACTTAAGCCACAGAATTCCCTTGCCAGACGCCCTATGACCCTATCCAGTTCACCTGTTTATGATACTGTGAGAAGGAGGAGGGTGTTGAAATGAAGGATTATTTCCAGTTGCTTAGCTTGTCATATCTTTGGGAAAAGCATTTGGCTCTTCCTTGATCACTTTTAGGCAGCAACACCTGCTGCCAGGAGTGTTTCATTCCTTGGTTTCTATTGGCATTTATTTCTAATGGCCTTATACTTTTAACTATTTAACATCTTGGTTGGGGTTTTGTTGTTAGTGGTCCTTCATTGAAATTTTTTACCCCATTCTTCCTGGGGTAAAAAAAAAAAAAAAGAATGTGCTTCTTGGTTCTCTCAGGAGAGGTAGATTGATCAAGCTTTAGCAAAACCCAACACTAGTCATAAGCAAATGCCCTTTTCCAAGATGGCAGTGATATGCTTCTGCTCTCTTGTAACTCCCTCCAATATTTAGCCCTTTCTAAAAGAGAATGGCTTTCATTTAACTAACATATAACACTTATTACATCTTGCTAACACCGTGTAAATAAAGTAGCAGAACTACTGAACAGTACTCTAAGACACAGGACAGGTTTTATAGCTCAAAAATTACTTCAGTCTGTTTAATTTCTGCCAAATAGGAACCATCTGGGGGAAAACAAAAGTTTCATTTCTGAGTCCAGTTGCATTTGACATCATGTGGCACCTCTGCTTTGATTTTCTAAGAAAATTTGAATCACACAAGTGTCAGTACAAATTAAGGTATCAAAGTCTAAATCAAATGTAATTAAGATCAACCTACAGAACACAAGATCCTGACAGCAATCTTCATCAGAGCTATCCTCCAAAAGTAAACACTTTTCTTTAATGCATATATATAACAATTTCAAACCTCTTAAAAATATCTGCCTATAAACATCACTTTTTAAATCAGCTTAGAGCTCCTTTATATGACAATGCCCTATTTTGCAAATAGAAGTCTGAAGATAACCAACAATAGTTGTTTATTTCTCCCCCCCCCAAAAAAAAAAAATTATACTTGCACATAGCCCTTTAACAATCTGCTGCCCTATGATGGTACAGTGATTTTCTAACTGTGCATGAAAATGTCTAGGTGTAACAGATAAACACCAGTTTGTAATTTGTAGCCTCCAAACAGCTACTGTATCAAAAATATTTAACTTCAGGTTAAGAACTTTTATTGTAAACCCACTAAAACCTAAAATATCCCTGTTTGTAATTTTTCAGAACTTTCAGCTGTTGATATTGAATAGAACCTCCTTCCATCTCTGTCAATGAAAGCATAACTTAAGTCAGTGCTCACCAGCTAGACCTGGAAAATAAATATTGTGCAAAAAAACACTTTGAGCTAACGCCCTTTCCTTCTACGTTTAGAATTGAAGCACTATTCAACTTACCTCTAGTTGCTGGCAAGTATTAAATCATCAAGCTATGACAATATGATTGAATGCTTCTCTGAAAACTATGGGCATTTTGATGGCAATCACAGCAGGCAGAATGTGTGTCCCCTTCTCCAGGGGAAGGAAATAAAGAAAATCCATCTACTGTAACTTATAAGAGATTTGTACTCAGCACATATCCCATAACCCCCTCTGAAAATGTCAGTTAAAAAAAAGAGCACAGAAAAAAATATCAAATACATCTGTACAGAATAAGAATTACACAGAATAATTTCTTTTCCACTTGTTTTTTAACCATAGCATTTAGTAATCTTTCTCCATCTACGTTCCTTCAAATCTCTGCCTCCCTCCACACAGAAGATTCAGATTTCTTCAATAGCTCTGTGATATGGGAAGCTATTTCATAGAATCATAGAATTGGCTGGGTTGGAAGGGACCTCAGAGATCATCGAGTCCAACCCTTGAACCACCGTTGCGGTTGCTAGACCATGGCACTGAGTGCCACATCCAGTCTCTTTTTAAATATCTCCAGGGACAAAGAATCCACTGCTTCCCTGGGCAGCCCATTCCAATGCTTGATCACCCTCTCCGTAAATAAATTCTTTCTCATGTCCAACCTAAACCTCCCCTGGCACAACTTGAGACTGTGCCCTCTTGTCTTGCTGAGAGTTGCTTGGGAAAAGAGACCAACCCCCACCTGGCTACACCCTCCTTTCAGGGAGCTGTAGAGAGTGATGAGGTCTCCCCTGAGCCTCCTCTTCTCCAGGCTGAACAGCCCCAGCTCCCTCAGCCTCTCCTCATAGGGTCTGTGCTTGAGTCCCTTCACCAGCCTGGTTGCCCTCCTTTGGACCCGCTCCAGGATCTCGATATCCTTCCTGAACTGGGGGGCCCAGGACTGGACACAGGACTCGAGGTGTGGCCTCACCAGGGCTGAGTACAGGGGAAGAATCACTTCCTTGGACCTGCTGGCCATGCTGTTATTTAGCCTTATGTCAATTCTGTCTGTCCAATCCATTTCTAGACAGTATTACAGCATCATAAATCTGAAATATTTTACTCAGGCTAAAATTTAACATTTCAATTCTAGAATGCCAAAATATCTTTTCTATTAAGTACTGTTAGCAGCTAAATAACTATGAAACTAAAAAAAACCATTTACTTTCCATTACTAGATCAAATATATATACTCAATTATGACTGTCTACATGAATGAATATTCTAATATCCTTATGAAGAAAAGAAACAGTGTTGAAAACAAATAAACAACTTTGAAAGTGATTTCTTCTTAAAAAAGTATCCATGAAGTTTTAAAAATAATTTTTCAGTAGCTACTTGTTTTTCTGGGTAGGACTGCTGGCAACAGGCTGAAAGCTTGTAAGTACTGCTAGTCAAAAATATTCCAACCCAGGAAGAAGAAATTAATAATTGGGGATTTTACATGAATCTTGGTTTTCCATACAGGTATTCATATGCTCGGGAACTCTGGGTTCCAATTTCAGATAGAAAAATAATCTTTTCAGGGTTCATGATTTGGTATGCCACCATCACAAAATGAAGTGGAAGGGACATAAATATTATAGTATTTTCTCCAAACACTTTTCATAAATAAAGGACTTTCCCACCCCTCACCTCCAAAAGCCCGTATTTTGGAGGGCTGAAAGAAAACTGTCCCTCAGAAACCTGCTGCTCTGCTACTCACTGTTTAATAAGTTCTTTCATTACTTTAAGCAAATATTTTCAGAGTTGCCAACACTCTTAGAAAGGAAAGAAACCATACCCAAAAAGTATCTCTCCATCATGCAGAGAAGAATGTGATTCTGGATTAGATTTATTGCTCTTTGGAAAAATGCACATCAGCACCAACAACAACAAAAAAAATGCAATGAGCAAGCAGCGTGACAGCTAGAAACTATATGGGCATCAGTGCCAAAGCTACTTACTGAAGCCTTCCAGTGGAATTTTTTTATTATTAGCTGCATGCAAATTTATGCAGCCATTGAAAGAAAATCGGCCCTACTAAAAGACAAGGTAAGAAATACAAGGCATGCAAGTCCCTATGAAATTATGTGAACAATATGGAAAAGATCACATCTCCATCCTTTACAGTTAATCTAGATGATGAACATTCCTTTACTCCTCAAAAGGTAGATCTGTAAATTCAAAGAGGAGCGGAGGTATAATTTCAGGCTATTAGAGAATCCATTGAGACAGGTCAGTTCAGGTTCTCCTATTTAAACCAGTAATAACCTAATGTTAAGGAAAGCAAAAATAGCTAGATTGATGGGCCATATAATGCAGTTTCTAGAAATAAACAGGTTAGACTTAACAGTTGATAGTTCCCAAGGCAGCCATCCTTACATTCAGCAGAGAACTGCAAGAAATGACTGCTCATCAAGGGACAGAGAAATGGAGATACTGGAGATATATGAAGGGCAAATTTGGAAGCCTTAGTGATACCACTGTCATAGCTCCAGGCTGACAGACAATTGTTCACAACAGTCCCTCAAAACAAGATGCAACAATCTGGCTTCACAAATTGTGTTACCCTCCCCTGGCATAAAGTATAAGGACTTTTTTTAGTATGAAATAAAAGCTTGGAGGCATATGAATATCTAAATACCACTGCTTTTTTTTTTTTTTTTTTTTTTTCCCTGTATGGACAATAGCAGGTAGAGGACTTGATGAAAGCACTTAAGCCTGCTTTATGAATGACAAGATTACTGAATGAGAGGCAATAATCAATACTCAAGATACAGAAGCCTCAAAGACCTTTGCTTTTTTAGATATGGAAAAATTGGGAAATGGTCCAATATAACACCTCTATAAGGAGAAACCCTCATTGAAGCAACCATGAAAAGTGACAGGATTGATTTTAGGACAGAAACTTTGAAGATATGGTGGTTAATTTTCAAAAATTCTTTAAGATAAAACAGGGTGATGTCTCAGAGGTAGTTTGATTAAATTATTGTTTAACCTTAGCATTCCAGATCTGCAGAAAGTGTGATTCTGTGAACTCTGGGATTACCAAGCCCTATTTTTATACAGACACATACCCTGCTGAATATGTCTCAGCTTTCTCAGTAATAACTTATTTCTCCTACCTGCCTGTCTGCAATTGTCAGTGAAATTTCTATTTCCACATAAATATTTCAACATTTATACACTGCTGTGATTCAGCATGATTTGGCAGAAATTTTCCAAGAGGTTTGACAGTTAGGGAGACCCATGAAGGAACTGGCTTCTACTAGGAAAGCAGAGAGAAGTTCAGGAAAGACGTAAAACTATTTAACATTGTACAAAAGGTAATTTTACATTTCATTACAAAAACAGTGCTCTTGATAATAACAACCTCCATATATTTTAATATTTATGGCTGATATCTGAAATGATCAGAAAATATAACACCTGAGGACCAGTGACTGCCCTTTTCTAGATTATTTTTCTTCTCTTGAATCTGTCAGTTTCTTGGAAGTGTCAGGAAGGTTCCAAGCATAATACATTAATATAATCCAAGAAACTCATACATCTGTGTCTACATTTGGTGCCACTAAGTAAGCCAAAAATCTGCAGAAGCAGATACAACTTCTTGCTACTTTGAGAATTGTAACACCCACGTTTTTTTGAGGGGTGGTAACGCTTTCCTGGCAAATGATCCAGAAGGACATATGTAAACTTCACTGAGAATCTGTTCCTGCTACGATCTAATATTTTCTAAATTTAAGGGAAAAGAGAATCACAAACACCAGGAATTAAGGCATTAAACTGTAGCTGTATATCTGAAGGATCACTTAATTTAACTGTCAGTTAAGGGTCTTACTGGAGGGAAGGAGGGCAGGAAAGTAGGAATACACTAAAAATGCTAAGTCTCTTCTTGATCTAAGCCAAAATGACATGAACCAACTTTGTAAATATAGAGGTCTGGGAACATAACATAGGAAGAATGGAAAGACTAGTATCAAAACTATAATAGAAAGATAATTTAATATAATATCCCTAGTTCTTACCCTCTGTCACAAGAAAGGATTCATGTTGAGCCATTTTTTTCCCTCATTGGTGTATTTATTGAGAAAATAAAATTTAAAAAAAGCCATATATTTGCTCTACATTTAGAAATTTCTAGCTGTGACTCTTTGCATATGAGAGTGAGTCTGACTTAACAGTTTTAAAAAGATATTGCCCTTTACATGGTTTTAGTTAAAGCTCTTCTGTGATTTGGGAGGTTTTTATTTCAGTCTCAGTTGTGACTGATTTGAACCTTAATCTCTTTAAGTCTGAGTTCCCAGGCCACAAAGATGCAGAATGAATTCATGCCGATCTTTGATTGGCCCGAGGTCAAATTGTACCAGTTCTTTTCTAATCTTCCCTCCAAAACAACCACTCTGTCAGGAAAAGCATTACTATACTAAGCAACAAACGAAAGAATCCAATAAATTGGGCTACAGAACCCAAGAATTTTGAACTAAAAAAAATGAGTTCCAACCTAATATTGGATAGAGAACTCCACTGAGATATGAAGGTTCAGGTTTCCTGACTAAATTAAGCATGTGAAGAGCAGAACACAGATTTTGCATTGCAAGTTAGCTCTCTGTTCACTCAGGTAAATTAAGAAAGTAATTTCTAAAAGTTGGAGGATTTTTTCAATTCAGGATGTACCAACTAACATGTTCTTCATAGCAAATATGATCTTGAAAAAATATGTTATTACTCAAATTGTATTAAGGCATTATGCAGTCTAGCACGTGCTTATACAGAACATTTTGATATAAGGATATAAATTATGTAATTATACATTTATATGAATATAAAAAATGGTGATAATGAATAGCTATATAATAGGCCAGTGACCTGGCAAAAGCAGGATTTCTGTTAATGGTTCAGTTCAACTGCTCTGCCCTGCAGAGTTCCAGTTCAGTAGGACCAAGGCAACCATTATTTCATTACATGCAAATAGATTAGGTAATAATCAGCATATTAAGAACTTTGAGAACTGATTGAGCACCACAGAAAAGCTGGCCAGTTTCGAAATTGTTCAGTTTTGTTTCAGAAAATTTCAATGTAGGGCTTTCTTCTTTCACTTTATTCTGGGTTTTTGCCTGTTTTTACAGTAAACTACAGTAAAAAAATCTTTTCAATAACCATACATAATAAAATATTAGGAACATGGGAAATTTATGTTACAACTCTACAAATACTGTGCATCTGTTAACCAGAGTAACCTTGCACAGTTTGTTACCTGACTTTGAGAACTGAATGCTTTGACTCAAGTGTCAAGACATTTGCTAAAAATGATCAATAACCAATATCTTTCATGGGCATTTATAGACTAGCCAGAAAAATTAATCAGACTTTTTGACATACAGTGATCTTTATCAGGTAATTTAACATACAAAGAGGCTGCCTGACAGAATAACTAAGTCTTACCAACTTTTCATGGATAGGTAAGTAAAAATTCACACATTCAAGATGTCTCTCCCATTCTCTCCTTTTTTTTTATTTTTATTTTTAAGTAAACCTAGTTGTTGTCTTGCATGAAAGATCATAAATGAAAATGAGGAGGCACTACATGTGAGGTAATAATTTTGGAAGTTCCTGGAATGTGTCATGGATAACTTCTGGGCTCAGTGACTGAACCAACAAGGGAAGGTACCTAAATCTGCTTTTTGTGAACAGGGAAAGGCTGCCTGGAGATGTGATGGCTGGAGGTTGCCTTGGGCACGGTACCCATGAAATGACAGAATTCTTGACTCTTAGAGATACCTAGGTAGGTGGGGAGAGCAAAACTTCCACCCATAGACTTCTGATGGGCAAACTTTAACTTGTATAGTAGCCTGATTGCTAGAATCTCTTGGAAATCAGTTCTGAGGGGTTTAGGCGTGCAGAAAGGCTGGACACCCTATCAGGAAGTTAGTCTTGAAGGTGCAGAAACAGGCTATGCCAATATGCTGTAAGGTAAGCCAGAGGCAAGGGAGACCAGCCTGGCTGAACAGGCAGCTTTGGTTGGCACTCAAGAGGAAAAAAAGAGTTTATGGTCTTTGGAGAAATGAGCAGCCACTCATAACAACTACAAAAATGTTATGAGGCTATGCAGGGTGAGAATCAAAAGGGCCAAAGGCCAGCTTATAAATGTATCTGGCCTCTATGGTAAAAGACAAGAAAACTTGCTATAAATATATTAATAACAAAAGTACAACCATCCACTATTGGATGCAAGAAAAAAACATAATGAAGAAGGGTGAGGAAAAAGATGAAGTGCTTAATGAATTCTTTGCCTCAGTCTTAAGTAATAGAACAAGTTATGAAGAAGAAACCCAACCCCCTAAACTAGAAGGAAGGGACCAGGAGCAGAATAACCTCTCCACAATCCACTAGGAGATGATGTTGACTTGCTACAACATATAGATGTGTGTCCCCCAGGGGTCAGTGCTGGGGCAGCTCCTGTTTAATGCCTTTATTGACGATTTGGATGAGGGGATAGAGTGCAGCCTCAGTGAGCTTGCAGATGACACTGAGCTGTGTGGAAGTGTCAATGTGCCTGAAGGTAGGGAGGCTCTGCAAAGGGATCTAGATAGTCTTGACTGATGAAGCGAAGCCAGTTGTATGAGTTTCAACAAGGCCAAATGTTGGGCCACCACAATCCCCATCAGCACTCCAGGCTTTGGGAGGGGTGGCTGGAGAGATGTCCAGCAGGGAGGGACCTGGGGTTGCTGACTGACGGCTGGCTGAACGTGAACCAACAGTGTGCTCAGGTGGTCAAGAAGGCAAGCTGTAGAGAAACAAGATAAACCAGGTGCCTCGAGTTGCCAAAGAGTGGGTGTGAGTCCACCTGTGCCTGGTTAGGGCAGGCCCCCTATTACCAGGGGGCCAATAAAGGTGGGACACACACCCACAGAGCAAGCTCACTCTTGTGTGAGGCAATGGAGAGGCCAGCAGCTCGTTGAGCCTCAGGAGCAAGAAAGGCTCATCCTGCTACATTTGGTGGAGAATGCAGGCAACGTACAGATGTCTAAAGAAGCAGCAGTGTGAGGAGCTGGCAACAGGAACATTCTCCCTGATTTGAAAAAGTACCTGGGCTAACACTCTCCCTGAAAGGTATGACCAGCAAGCTCTTTGGATTGGAAACCCCTGAGCAGAGGGAAGCCAAGGAAAGGATTCTCTCTTTGGAAAACCCTGAGCAGAGGGAAGCCAGGAGGATGGAATCCCATGAGGAAGGGTTAAATCCCGTGTAATCCCATGAGGAACCAGCAAGCTCTTTGGAAACCCCTGAGCAGAGGGAAGCCAAGAGAAGAGCAGATACAGGAGGGAGAAGAACAACTCAAGTCGGAAAGGCAGAGATTTTGTGAAAAGTGCCTGGCCTGACATTGAACAGTTTGCCTAGGCTGCAGCAATGTGAGAAGCTAGGGTTAAATCCCGTAAGCTATAAGTGTAAGTTTGTGTCAGTCGAAAAAAAAAATGTTTAAAAACCCTGTAATCAGTGTTGTGTCAGGTGATGTTTGTAAGCTAGGGTTAAATCCCGTAAACTATAAGTGTATGTTTGTGTCAGTCAGAAAAAATGTGTAAAAAAAAAAAAAAAAAAAAAAAATTTGTAAGCTAGGGCAAACTGGGAAAGCTTTGCTGTATAACAAAGGGTTAAAACCTGTAAGAGAAAAAAAAAAGGGGGGGGAAATGTAGAGAAACAAGATAAACCAGGTGCCTCGAGTTGCCAAAGAGTGGGTGTGAGTCCACCTGTGCCTGGTTAGGGCAGGCCCCCTATTACCAGGGGGCCAATAAAGGTGGGGCACACACCCATAGAGCAAGCTCACTCTTGTGCGAGGCAATGGAGAGGCCAGCAGCTCATCGAGCCTCAGGAGCAAGAAAGGCTCTTCCCGCTACAGCAAACAGCATCCTGGCCTGCATCAGGAACAGCATGACTAGCAAGACCAGGGAGATGATTTTACTCTTGTACTCGGAGCCTTGGTGAGGCCACATCTTGAGTATTGTGTGCAGTTTTGGGCACCACAGTGTAGGAAGGATATTGAAGTGACAGGGAGGATTCAGAGAATAGCAGCCAGACTGACTAGGGGTCTGGAGAACATGTCTTATAAGGAGAGGCTTAAGAGATGGGGCTGTTCAGCCTGGAGAAGAGGTTGAGGGAAGACCTTATAGCTCTTTTCAACTAGCTGAAAGGAGGTTGTAGTGAGGTGGGTGTTGGCATCTTCTACCTAGTGACTAGAGTGATAGGACAAGAGGAAATGGGGTCAAGTTGTGCCAGGGGAGATTCAGATTAGATATTAGGTAAAATTTCTTCACCAGAAGAGTGGTGAAGCATTGGAACAGGCTACTCAGGGAGATAGTGGAGTCGCAGTCCCCGAGGGTGTTCTAAAAATAGATAGACATGGTGTTTTGGGAGACGGTTCAGCGATTAAGGTGGTGTAGGACTGAAAGTTGGACCCAATGATCTTGAAGGTCCTTTCCAACCATGATGATTCTATACACAGCTGACTCTTCTGAAAAAGCTATAAAGAAAGGCTTTAATCATACTGCTGCACCATAGGCTAGAAACAAAGAAAATGGCTTTCTTACAGTTGCTAAGGTTTTTTTCTGAAATGTCTCAATGGCTTAGTCTTCTCATAAAAAGCTTGACAGTGCCCATTTTAAAATTTTAGATGAGGACTGTCTTATTACACCTGCCGGGAAAGAGCCTTGATCAACATTTCAGCTTTTGTATGACAGTCTTTTTGTCTGCACTATGTGTGCTCAGCTTTGTTTTGTTCTCTTAGAAGTCCTACAATATGTAAGGTAACTTCCTATCCCCAACGAAGGAAGGATACTCTTACAGGTTATTTCATAACTATATTACATGGCTTCAAAAATCTGAGACAGATTATAATTGAAAAGCTAGCTTCCAACAGAAACAGGCATCTGGGGACAGCAAAAACTTCAATAAGATCTGCTGTCAGCTATCATTCATATAGTTGTGCTTTGATGTAATTTTATCTTTGTGCTTCCTCCCACAAGAGCTCCTTTGAAGTGTTGCTCAAGTCTACTTTTACTCAAGTATGCAATATATCCCATTTTTATTCAAGCAAAGCCTTAAGCAGCTGGCTATAATCAAGACTACAAGTCAAATAAATGTGTTGGGGCTGCAATGATGTCCAAGTTAATCTCTTATGTCATAAAGCGTGACAGCTACTTTTAAAGGAATGATCTCAAAGCCTTACCTGAAATCAGATTTTTACTGTGGAACTGCTAATTGAACAAACAAGATACACTTAACAAGGTGGTGGGAAGGCTGTGTTTTGTTTGTTTGATTGTTTGTTCATTTTTGGTTTTTAAGTACTTCAGAGGAAGTGGGTAAAGGCATGATTCAGACCTGTAATTTGCATGGAGGTGACGGCTTTTCTTATAAATTTAGAGACTTAAATTTTCCATCTCAAACCCACCAATATACATCTGCTCACAACAGTCCCCAGGAAAAAAATCAGACTTTGAAGTAGGTCACCACATGCAACTTGAAATGTGGCAGAGAAAGCTGTCTAAAGGAAAAATACAAGCATTTCTTTCTTCTTTTGTTTTCCTATATTTGAAGTTTATGAAATGCAGAAAAGCTAAAAAAATGACAGAATCAACACAGCTGTTTTCTTTCTCGGAGAAAGCAGGTAAAGAGTACAATTGAAAGTGTATGCCGCTTATCTATTACTGTGCAGTACCTTGAAATATAACAAAGTTCTGAAATTAAACTGGATTACAAAAAACCTTTTTCTCACCTGAGCCTTCTTATGACCTGGAATACATCAGTGATCCTCTGACTCAGGTGTCAATGAAACCAGACTGTGAAGCTATACCTTGGAAAGTTTGACAGTTTATCTTTTAGTTGCCAGAGGAGTCTTAGAGGATACCATATAAAAGTGACCAGAGTTACTTTGAACTACTGTGTTCACAGTAAAGATTCTGCTATTGCAGTAGTATATAATCAGGTAGAGAAGGATAAATACTTATAACATCAAGCTCATGAAGCTGCTAGCCAAAACATTTCTGAGTTTAATGTGAAGTTGATATGTTGAAAGTAAAATATACTTTATCACCTATATAGATATTTTCCTTTTTATATTATATAATTATATGTAAAACATATCATATATTTAGCTTAATAACATCTTGAAAAATGAAAGCCTGAAACAAAGGCTAAAAATTAAACTGAAACAAGGATCACTAACAAAGGAGAGGAAATGGTTTATATTGATATCACGTACTTCTGTCTATCACCAGAACCAATAAAAGAGACCAAAGAATCAAATCTTCTAAAGAAAAAGTATATTCCTCCTGAGAGAGGAGAAGGGTGGTATAGTGCCTTAAAATAGGCTTTTTTAGACCTTATTTAAAGTAGGAACTATAATCTATATTTCCACTTGTCATCCTGAGGTTCAAAATCCAGTTGCATTCACTGGGCTACTTTTATTAGATTGCTAAAGTAGTTCAACTTGCATCTCCATGGATTATGAAAAACACAAATATATCACACTAAGGAAGCCAGGAATACAGAAACAGATGTCCAAAATAACAGTAACATCTCACTAGTAAACCTCTTTGCTTTTTGTCTTTGAGGAACTAGAAATGTTAAAAATAACTACAAGAAAGAAAATACTACAGAAGCAAGTATGCAGTATTTTAAAATAATAATAATTTTCCAAAACAGTGCCTAAACAAAGCGCTCTGAGTATAGTAATTAGTTTCTAAAAACTCAGATGTTTTCATAATACAAAACTAAGTGCAAAATTCTTTGTACACCATAAACTATAAGAAAAAGTTACCATTTACAACTATATAACTAGTAAAAGCAGAGGTCAGGCATAATCAGATGCCAGCTATGATTCTTGAGCAGAAACACCTAGCCATCTATTTAAAGAAATTAAGAATAAAGGTGAAATTAAAGATCCTGATATGACCATGACATCCTATTAAAATACAACGTTATTATCAGTATTACTAGGTGGTAATACACTACTATTACTTCATGCCAATATTCGGACAAAATAGCCTTTGGTAGCTCGGAAAGTCAAATTCCATAGGCAGTGAAACTTGTAAGATTTCATATGACTAAAAAAATATATGATATATATAATGTATATAATGATATGAAGGCTCAGCAATATATCCAAGTATAAAATTATATGAATCTATGACTAATCAGATCTTAACACAAGTCTTAAGAACAAAAAAGTGCAAATGTATCTTTATGAAGAGATGATAAATTTTTTTAAAGCAGATGAAATTTTTTTTGAGAAAGTGAAGGATGTCACCCTTCTAAATAATTTTGCCAATTGTACTATCTGTAATAGGAGTGGCTGTGCCTCCCCTTTGCTGTATTTACTAAAGCGAATGTGCTTTCAAGCAGGAAAGATACTGAGGGTGTTCTGAATGTTATTTGCTCTGGAAGACAAACTGCTGCTACAGCTTCAGTTTCAAGTTCAGTTTTGTATGAGATAGTCTGATGCTTCAATGGGGAAGCTCAAGTTTTCATCATATAAATATTTCAACAAAAAATCTTAACTCACAGAGACATTTTCCATTAGCTGAACTACTCAAATAGAGATATATATTTCCCCATGTCAACACGATAAAGACTCAAGTCATTGCCCCTGCTATATTTTTCTTTAGATCTCCTCATGTGGCTCCTGTAGCCATGACAGAATACGTTTGAAAGACTGTCACCTGCTCCATTGAAATGACTAACCTTCTTTTGTCAGACAAGCACTTGTCAGACTGCTATGTTTTCCCTCGCTTTTGCCACAGAAATGGAAAAGAAAAAAATCACTAATAATCTACAATATGAATATGAATATCTAGAACTGCTAATTAAAACCTCAAGGCAAGCACAGGAAGGGTGGTGTTCAAAATAGTGTTCTCCATATATACCACTAAACAAGTTGTATATAGCTAGAATACTCTGAAATAGGTTATTTGATAGCAACTATCATTTGAACATTGGAAAAGCAGTATATCTGTTAAAAATGGCTCAATTTCCTTAATTAGGTACCTAAATTACTGTGCTTCAATAAAGGAATATCCAACCACTTTTAGGCAGTATATCTGTTAAAAATGCCTCAGTTTCCTTAATTAGGTACCTAAATTACTGTACTTCAATAAAGGAGTATCCAACCACTTTTAGGGAAACAGACAATTGCCAGAAATGATCATGCAAGGTTAATGAAATGTACTTTCACATCTCTTTCTCAGGCTACAGAGACTGTACACGACTACTGAACTTCCAGAAAGTTTCATGTAAGTCATTGCATAAATTCATACCAAATATCTCTACAGGGAAGAGATCCAGCATCTGGAAAATTACTATGTGTGTTACCTTTTCACCCATTTTCCTGAAACTTAAAGGCTAGCAGGTGCACTTTGTCTCCAGTGGAAAGAAAAGAAAAATGGGTGCAGGAGTAACAGCTACGTGTCCAACTCTTGGCGTGCTAGTGCTGCTTGAGACTTGAGAACAGAGAACTCATACAGTACTAAAAAAAACTTTACTTATTTGAATTTCTCTTTTTAGCATTTAAAAACTTGATTAATGCACTGTTTTGAATTGAAGGTGTCATTAACATTAACTCATTAAGTTTCCTCTCTTATACAAATGTTTGGGTCACTATTTAGTATTTGATTATCATACTCCAATTCACTCTGGAGAAAACTCTGAACATTCCTAAAGTGCAAGTTTACTTCAGTTGCAGAGAAACATTGGAGCACTGATGTTCTAGGGAGTTTGCTGTTTGGAAAGAGTATGCTAAATTAACATATGGAGAAGCAGGAGAAGGTACAATTTGTATACCTTTTGTATACTCAATATGTTTCCAAAGCATTTGTCTGCTTCAGACTCTGTTCATTTTCCAAGATACAACTTGATTCTTCCATGTAAGGTCTACAGCTCTGGCCCTGCTTTACACTGAAATAATGTAGCAGGACATAGCTGGCTGAAGATGGAGGACATTGTAGTTGGAAGACCACATCTTTCTGAATGCGAGAACCTACAACCTGCTTTAAAAGTCATAAGCACAAAGACTGTTTACCAAAAATCTTGATGTATTTGAAAAACTGCCTAAAACTTTTTATTTTAGGATTCATAATTTGAAACAGATCTACTTGCAAGAGACCCTGATCTGAATAGGAAAAAAAAAAAGAATCCTTGTTAGCTATTTTCTATTAAAAAAAAAAGACCCCCAGTTTTGCAAAGTCCCCATTTACCTCAAAGAAAAAATGTGGTATTGAATAAAAGCTTATACAAAACAGTCTACTAATTTTACAGTAGATTTTAACAGCAAAAGTGTAAGAGAAAACATTTATATAGCAAAAACAATCGAGTCTATTTATTGCTAGAAATTCCAGATAATTAAAAGATGTGTTTTGAAGGGACAATTTGTATCTTTTGGAATTTATTTGCAAGGCAACTAGCACCAACTTAAACAAAACAGTTGACCAGCATGTACAGTATAAATCTTCTTTAACACTCATTAAGCTTCATGTTAAGTTATTGGAGAAGGAACAGTCAAAATCATCACTTGGATGTAAATAAGCTTTGCCCTTTTCATTAAAGGCCCGTGCTTGAAGTAGATTTGCCCAGAAAAATGTTCACGGGAAGTTACATTGTTAGTTTATTTAAAGTGTTATCAAACATTTCCAGTGAAGTTTGCACTCATAATTACAATTACACAAGAGAAAACGGTACTACATCTTTCAAATTAAACCTTTTTTTTTTTTTTTTATATGTCTTCAGTAGTGAAGTCTTAGCTCAAATACATTACATTATTGATTTTGGTGGTGACATCAGAATTAATTATATTACAGTTTAGGAAATCACATATTTAAATAATATCACCCACTACAATGAGTAACAAGTACTTGGGGAAATATACTCAGTTTTCTTAGCAGTGAGCTTTTTCCAGTTCAGAAAACACCATCTATTTCTTCTCAAGGACAAACCATCTATCTTTTCTTTCCTCTCTCAGGTGTAAAATTACAAATCATTCTGCCTGCCAATTAACATGCCATACTTACATGATTTTCTTTAAAATGCAAAGGAAATTGTCCAGAACACCAGGATTTCAGACACTATTGGGACCTAGTTGAATCAAATAGACTAAAGATATCTTAAAAAATAAAAATTCTGCTGAAATTTGTCATAATAAAACAAAATTTATGAGATATGGATAGTTAAATTCAAAGAATACTCTTTGTGGTCTGTGAATCCTTTCCTTTTATTCTTGTATTAGACAAGCTAGAATTTAAAGTGCCTCTCCCCAAAACCCATGCTATAAAGGGTTAAAAACGGAGAATAAAGTAGTGATAGCTTTTAAAACATATGTTAGGAGAAAATATCACAATAATGGTGAAACACTTCAGAACGTTTCAACCTCTTTTACCATGCATCCCCATACATAACATTCAGTTTTACCCAGGAATCAGTGGAGAGTAGTTTGTGGAATTAATTTTCTCTAATTCATTACCTTTCACCTAAGTAGACAGCTACTTCATTTCTAGTAAAGTAGCTTTTTAAGAAAAGTGGCATTAATGTATTGAACAACTGAATATGAAGTTTACATTAATATCCTACTGTAGTTCTAAGTGTCACTGATGGTTGTTCAGGCTGTTCCACCAGGATTTTTTGAAGATTCTTTTCACCTCCCACACATCACTTTGCACTGGCTACAGCTCTTTCTTGTTTTCAATCCTTTACTTCAATTCAGTCTAAAGCACACCCTTAGGCACATCTTGGAAAGTATCCTACTTACTGTAACATGAAAGAAGATGTCAAGTTTTAATGAATATTATGGGACAAATGAGCCAGTGGCCCATAATTCGGAATTCAACTGCAAAATCACACACACACACACACACAAAAACCCAACCCAAACCCTGAAACCTCAATTAATTCTGTGTGTTTTACATCAAGAAAGAATTAAAAAATCCCACCTGTCATTTGGTGCAGTCATATATATCTGGGCACAAGCCCATCATGCAGGCTCCTACTCTCACAATTTGAGAGTACAAGAAAGTGAGCAACTGATTGGAATTAAAACATACTTTGCTTTCCTTCCTGAAAAAGCTTCCCTTCCAGCTTAGGGAAGAGTGGCTGGAAAACTGCTGAGAGGAAAAGTATCAGGGGGTGCTGCTTGACACCCAGCTGAATATGAGCCAGCAGTGTGCCCAGGTGGCCAAGAAGGCCAACAGCATCCTGGCCTGTATCAGGAATAGTGTGGCCAGCAGAAGAAGGGAAGTGATCATGTTCCTGTAACTCAGCACTGTTGAGGCCACACCTTGAGTATTGTGTTCAGTTCTAGGGCCCTCACTACAAGAAGGACATCAAGGTGCTGTAGCATGTCCAAAGAAGAGCAAAGAAGATGATTGAGGGTCTGGAGAACAAGTCTTACTAGGAGTAGCTGAGAGAACTGGGGTCATTTTGTATGAAGAAAAAGAGGCTGAAGGGAGACCTTATCACTGTCTACAACTATCTGAAAGGAAGTGTTAATGAGGTGGGCATTAGACTCCTTTCCCAAGTAAGAAGTGATAAAACAAGAGGAAAAGATCTCAAGTTGTAGCAGTGGTGGTTTAGATTAAAAAACATCTTTACCTAAAGGATGGTCTGTCACTGTAACAATCCACCCAGGGAACTACTGGAGTCACCATCCACGGGGTTATTTACAAGACACTTAGCGTGTGTCCCTTAGCACCATGATTTAGTGCTGGATTTGCCACTGTGCTAGGTTATCAGTTGGATTTGATCATCCTAATGGTCTGTTTTTTCAACCAAAACTATGCTGTGATTCTGTTCTAACTCATAAGAATAACAAAGATGTAAGATAATATTGTACATATATCGTAAGATGTGGCCTTTTGTTTGTTATACCATAACTTAATAACAGATAGGTAACGCTGATTCAAGTATGAATTCACACAGAAATTCCTTGTTACTTTCATTGAAATTTTCACAAGTCTTTTGTTGGATAAGTATATGAGGTTGTATTTGGCTGCTAAAATATCTTGCATCTTATTCATGATATACATAGGTAGTGTTTGAACATTGGAGGTACTGAACACTTAGACTGAATTGCAACCCTATTTTGTTCACTGGTCTTTGTATCTTCTTGCAAGCAAATTAGCACTGCTCAAAGCCTGTAATCAACAAATGCATTTATGATTATCTATGTGTCTGCATTTCTAACCTTAATTAGCTTGGAAAGCTTACTCAGCATTCCTAAAAAAAGGTAACCACAAAAGATAGCTAGTTAAATCCTTGATAAGCACCTTGATATATATGAACTTCTTTACAGCACAATACTTCCACTATTTGAAGAATTAATGAAATCTCAGACCCCAATAACGAACTGAAGAAAAGAATCTTTCTGCAGTCATAGTTTCCACTCTAAATGAGGACTCAAAATTCACAATTGGAGTCCTGGGGGGGGAAAAAAAAAAAAAAAAAAAAAGTTTGTGGCAACATGTGCAATGTATTTTTCCTCTCAGTGAGGAGAGCTGTGAACAAAAGACTGTCAGGTAACAAACTTCTTTTCTGCTCAACAAAGAGTAGAATCTTACATAAAGTTGAGGCCACTGCTGCTCTTGAGAGAACCAATTAAATCTGATGGATACCAATAAGAGAATTTACCAAAGACTTTGAAAGAAAAGGCAAACCAACAAGTGCATGTTTTCAGACTGACATTTTATCTGAAAGAAAATCTGTTGTGAAGATTTGTGTAGGACTTAGTTTTGTTATCCTATCATAGCATGCCCTGAGAGTAATTTTATGTCCTTATCTCTTTTGGCATTTCTAGTTCAGAGAAAACAACTCTTACTGACCTGGTAACCTTGAGTGCCTTTTGGGAAAATCTAAAATATGCTTACCCGTATATTTTCAGTAAATTCTTGGAATACTATCAGGAGTAAAAGAGACTTTAGTCTAGAATTTATTTGTCCTTAAATATTGATCCATGCTACTTCTAGCTGAGTGTACTGTAGTGATTTAACATGACTTGGCTTATACAACTTCTTCCATGGAACTTTCAAAATCTACCCTGGTTCTACATAACTGGTTCTGTAAATGAATTTTAAACCAAGCTACTTTTGACGACCATTTCATCCTTGATGAAATAACAAATAAATAAATAAATAAAATCAAAACACAAGACTATACCCCTTCAATTTTGCTTCTCTGAGCAGCTGTTAACTCTCATATCTATGGCTAAATGCTGTAGAAAACAGCTGAAAGCAGTTTAACTAAAACCAAGAGAAACTAAATACAGAAGGCACTGATAATCCTGTCTCAACTGACATCTTTGTTGGAGCAGTGAATAGCCTAGCTCTATCTTAATGAATTCTACATGGATACTTGCAGCTGCTGTTTGCTGTCCTGAAAGTTTTCTCTCCCCCAGGCTGAACAAGCCTCAGTCCTTGGACATCTCCTCATAGACCAAGCACTACAGCCCCCCAAAATCTGCCAGAGTCCTGCACCCCCTAGACTCTTTCTGTTTTAGTCATATCAGTATTATTAATTCATAACAATATTCTTAGCATGGTTATAACACAGGGCCAAAACTGAACAGTGCTTTAGATGTGGTCTACTGACTGTTGAGTACAGGGGAATAATCACGTCTCCCAGCTACCAGCTGTACTTCTTTTAATAAAGCCCAGCATTTTTGACCACTTTTCATGCCCTGACACACCAGTGGCTCCTGTTCATCCTCCGTCTGATCAGATACCAGGGTTCTTTCCAGTACAGCTACTCTACAGCCCTTCAGTTCCCTGCCTATGCTGTGGCAGAGAGCTCTTACTCCCCACAGGTACGTTTGCCTTGTTGAAACTTATGAGGCTCTTCTTAAAATTTATTCTGGATATGAGCAGATCAAGATTACTAGCACACTCTTTTGTAAGAAAGCATAAAGCAACTCCACTCCTGAATGCAGGCTTTTTACTCCCATCTACAAGATAAACATGGCATTTCAGGTATTTACTGCTGTTGTTAGCACTTACCCTTTCAGAACCAGTCATCTCTCAAATACCATTTTAAGAGATAAATTGAAGTTATGAAGTCTTTATAGCAAGATACAGAGCAGGTAAATAGGGATTTATTTTTGGCAATGTATGCCAAACATTTGGCTAGTTAATTCACAAACTTGACAGAGGATTTGCAGACTGCTTCAAAAAGCACATGCTAGCTATCTTCAAGACATCAGAAGCAGCCCTTGAATGTTGTAAGGAATTACCTCTTTCCTCAATTTCTCACAAGCCAAATAATTACACTGCAGTCAAAACCAGCAACTTACATGGGGTAGGTCTTCAATGGAGAGCTCTAGAATATGCAGTGGTTAGTATCCAATAAAAATAAGTAGTGCCATGTTAAAAAAATTAATTTACTGCCAAGACATCATCTAAATACTGAAACTTGGTGAGGGAGGGATGGAAACAAGAGCCTTAGGTGGTGGGTCAGTACTTGTATCCTGCCTGGCTTTGAATTGCCAAAGACATAGACATATTGACAAAGTATCTTTATGAAAAAGGCTGAGTCCCAAAATGACAAAAGGTCGAATACTGACCAAGACTGCATGAAAACCATATGCCATCATATAACAGGTATTTAGGAGGTGAAAAATTAATAATTTTGCAAATAAGTGATCCTAAATATTGTATTAACAGAAATAAGGCTAAAATAGAGAAGGGAAAGAAGAAAATTTGGTCCAGGACTGCAGGTAACTTGGAATGAGTTAAACCTATCACCACAGTATACATATATATGGATCTTGTGGCTGGTCAGGTTGAAGCAACATTAATATTTCATGGCTTATTAGTCTTTTTATTATTTGACAACATGGTGTAGTCTGGTGATTCAGAAATGTTCTTTCTTTTAAAGTTTTATTGAATTTGAGTAGAAAAAAGTCCTACTAAGCAAAATTAAACATCACAATCGTTTTCACACTGGTAAGTCTGAGCAAAATAAGGTAATGAAGCACTTGAGACAGATGATGCCTTTAGATGGTGAGGTGTTACGTTTACAGTTGATCCAAGGTACTATCACACAGCTGCAGTAACTAAACAGCATATACATACCCCAAAGACAACTGTTTCCTGGCTTAGCTTTAACTGTGACAGTTTACAGTTGATAGGACTCTACTCTCTTTTGTAACTTCAGAATATATAAATGTAGTAAGATTACTGAAGCTGAGATGCTCTGGGTAATTTTAACAATTGACTTCCTGCTCTTTTTGTAGCCTTGTGTTATGAGAGACTCCCTAAGCCATACAGGAGACCTTGCCAGCCCAAGGCAGTTTTGTTCCTGTGTTAGGACCAAGTTACCTCCAGCAGCAAGAGCTGTGCTGCTCGTAAAGTTGCTACCTAAACCATACCCTGAAATTAAGGGGCTGATGAAGATAGCTTCCATTGATTTATACAATGGTTTGGGTTGGAATAGACCTTAAAGATCATCTAGTTCCATCTTCCCTGCCAGTACTCCCAGGTCCCTCTCTGCTGGGCCACAGTTATATTTAGAGCTGCACTGATTTACAGATGCCCTAAACCTGTGTAATATATGTAGTAAGAAATTCAGCAATTTTTATTATCACTGGAATCTATTAATAAAAAAAATTGAGACAGTTAAAATGTTGCATACCTCATAATCACTACAAGCAATAAAATACATTCTATATTCACAATGCCAAGTTTTAATAATAGTAGTAATTGTTTTAAGTGATATTGGAAATCCTGAATCCAGAAAATTCTATGCCTGAATAGTAAAAGACCATGTAACTCTGACAGATTCCAGCTTGAGGTGAGTCAAGTTAATTTATTTCTGTCCCATGCATCAGCTTCATTAGGAAATTGATATGTTAAATTATAACCCTGCTCATCCTTCTACAAACCCATTAATCAAATTTCCTACTCTTTCTTCAGTAAGATTGAAACAAAGATTAATTTTGAAGTCGCTCTAAATCAAGTGCCACGTCCTACCAAATATCACACTATACTTTGCCAATATATATATCTCTTTCCCTACTTTATATTTCTTATTAACTGGCAGGTTTATCGAGCAGTTTTTCATGTTAAAAAATACTTTTCCTGAAGAAAACAAATAAACCACAATAGAGATTCTCTTATTTTCTGTCATTTTCCTTGTATTTACCTGATATTAATCTCATAACTATGTATGTTTTTTTAGGATCTGTGCATTGAATTTCTTCTTCACCATCTTCTATTATAACAGTAGTTCAGTAAAACCTGAGAGTGGTAAAGTCTCCTTTCCGAGATACTCTGTGCATGCAGCTTCACTGAATGCACAATCTAATCATTAACAGACTAGTTTGGACTTAACTGGGATTTCACAGTGACAGAATGATCATTAGCTTACAAAGTTTTTAAGAAAAACAAAGGTACATACACATAAACAAATCCCTGATTTTTAAGCTACCAACAGCTCTCCTTTTCTTTAGAACAAATGTTTTGATTTTAAGAAGGCAAGGCAAAATTACCCTTTTTCCGACAGAAAAGATATAAATAAATAATAATAAAAAAATTAGAAGTTGAAGTCATAGTAGTTTTTAAATGATCATATTTAAAAACCCTTTTCTGTTACAGTGACTTAAACTGCCTGTGTGTCCAGACTTATAAATATGGTTTTCAAAGTTAAAAAAAGAGAAAGGATGAGACAGAAGTCTTCAGACTTATAAAGATGTTTTTCAAAGTTAAAAAAAGGGGAAGGTTGAGACAGAAGGGTAAAATTATAGCTATGCACAAAACTCCAAGTCTGTAACTTTTACAGCTTTGTTCCCAATATTGAAGAGCATCCTCAAAATCGTCTAAATGCAGATCTTGCTTTCACCAGTAGAAATCACAGACCCTTCAACTTGCACCATAGTCTGCTTGTGACTGTTTGACACCTTCTGCAGAGCATTTAGAATCTTGTTGGAATGGAAAACAGTTTAGCTAGGGAAAAATATTCTGACCAATAAAAATTACAGATTAGCTTATTGGTATCTGAATTATCACTTATTTAGTCATCCATATCTTATTAAACAGAAGATTAAAGAATATAGTGCATTATTTCTTTGTATTTTGACCCCTTCCTGTTGTTATCCTAAGTTTACTGCAGCCAAGTCTATCATCATAGCATCTGATACTGCTAGAACTACTTTTAAAATGAGTATCTTCTCTACCTAATGAGGGAGCTTATTTCTGACAGAGACAGTCATGATTTACAGCCAATTTGTAATAGATGAGAAAGTTGGAAAAGCATACACTGGTCACAGCAGCAACAGTAATCACATATCATAGAAATCTTTCTGCTACACATTATTTCACACATTCTCATTTTCAGAAAGATATTAGTATTGCCCTCATTATAGTCTTTCTTGAACTACTGCAATCCTGTTAAGGTCCTCCTCTCCATGTCTCCATTTTTGAAAAACAAAAAAGCAATCATCATGGTCCTACCCTGCTATGGAAGCTCTTAAAGATTTATATTTAAATTGGAAAGAAACCTGAAACCCAATTAGTTAAAGGCACGTCCTCGAGAAAGACTTCTATTCACTGCAACACTTGTTATTGACAAGTTTTTCACTAGAAACTACAGAAAGTTTTAGAAAATGTGAATTTTTTTTTCCCCTTGTCATTGGAGTTTTTATTATCTCTCCCATGAAAAGCTAATTAGAATTTAAATATATAAGAGGAGCCACTCTCAAGATTATTTTTTTTCTCCTTTATAACTTTTCACAATATTCCTCTAGCCAGAGGACAGATTCATCAGACTTGCTTCCCCAATCCTGTCAGAAGAGGAACCCACATCATCTCTTCTGAGCTCTTCATGTATCTTTGAAAGCCTGAAAAACAACAAGCTTCAGAGTTTTCCCTATTCTCCCCTACCCTCTCACATCTGAACATGTGCATCTACTTCCACAGCTGAAGACTGAGTGCCCCTACTGCAGACCAGGGAGAGTATTCTGTGTGCTATGTCACATTTTCTTCGCAGGATCAGCTCAATCCTAATGAATTAGACTGCAATTATCATTAAAAAGAGTTAGCTCAAAACCTATTTTAAGCCCTGCATCCATTTTCACTTGGATATTTTTGGCATTCTCTTTATTTAAAATTCTAATGATGCTGTTTAGAATGTTTTCTGGTATTGAAAAATTGTAATTGTCCAGCTTTGAAATGTGCCCTTCTACACCGCTATAAATTGAGTGTACTCCAGGACAGCTTCAGAGGCTTCCCAGTCAGTAGTCAGCATTTTTTATTTTTTAATTAATAATAATAATAATAATCACAACTGGTATCCAAAAATCATGCGTCATATTTGCTGTTTCCACTTACGGGTTTGTGGGATTTTTGTTTGTTTGTTGGTTGGTTTGGTTTGCTTTGGTTTGGTTTGGTTTTTTCCACCATACAGATGACAGACATGCTTACCAGTGGTATTTACAGGAGCTCTGGCAGCAGACTCCTCCCAGTGAGGCTGACAAAAGCAAAAGCCTTTCAGGGGCAGTGGAAGCATTAATACTCAGGGCTTAGTTTCATGAGCTTCAAGAGCAATCGTTCAACAGCTTAAAAGACCTCCAGCAGGACAGCTAATAGCAAAAACAGTAGGAGATCCAACTACTATGCTCTGTGCTAGCCCAAAGGTTTCAAAGAGATTCATATTTCATTGTTCCAGAGCAGGGAAAAAAAAAAAAAAGTAGTGAAGATAAGGAAGAGCAAACTGGGAACTGCTGTCTTTGATGCTTCTCATCTCAGAGAAACACTGAAGACATGAAAAGTAAAATCCAATTACACATTGCTAGCATGTGACAATCACAGAACAATAAACTGAGAAGAAAACAAGAACAAAAACTGTGATGTGAACAGTAAAAATGGCATGAATCAAATGCAGCTTATTTCTTTTTGTTTCATATTAACTGTTCCACAAATATTTTTACAAATTTACATAAAGCCTACAACGCACACTAGGATATCTAGATGTGAAAGACATACAATTGCTTTAGACTGTAATTCTTGCCTGTGTCTCAGGACACACTAAAAATGTATACTTTGTTTATTTTATTAAATTTTGCTTCCTTATTGAACATTCCCATTCAGAAAATGCAGCATAAGACTACATATTCCTAAAAAAATTTCTCTAAATGGATAACACTGGGTTAAACTTGGATTAATAAATTATTAAAAAATTGGCCATTATTTAATTACTAACATAAAGAAACATCCCACTGGTTTTTGGAAGCATGCATATTGTTAAATAATTTCACTGCAATGCTGGAATCAATGGTAATCAAGTAGTGGTGTATTATTCCTGAATGATTTTAATATTTTTCAGTTATTATACAATTTTTCTTGTAAACCACATAATACTGCTCTTGTTCCCTGAGGAAAAATGTTTTAAATGTGAGATTATAGGCTAACAAATGCACTACAGAAAAAATATATACAAAAGATTTTTTATCTCACTTTTCTACTTATAAGTACATTTTTGCATTATGCAAATTCACTTTAAAGTGATGGGATTTGAATCTACTTTTTATTTGCAGTAAATATTCAGCATTTTTTATCCTATTTATTTTTATTTCTTTTGTAAACAAGAATTCCCAAGAATGTATGGTGCTTGCTGTTTTTAAATCTACCTGTCCTTTTTCCCAGAAAGGTCTCATGTTTGTATTTATAGGCTTTTTATTTCTCACCAATACTGTTATTTTCAGCAAACAGTTGAAATTATACAAAATGGGACACTTTCTCCCTAGGAGCACAAACTTCAAGATCTTGAGTGGCATGAGCTATCGTTTGGCTACCGGACCAACTTTGTGTCCATAGTGATAAGGGATAGACTGTACAGGCATTCAAACATCTAAGCTTGAAAATAGGATGACTTGTGAGATTTTTCAAATACATTTAAGCTTAAAACTTTCTGAAAGTTACTTAGAAAACTCTGGTTTTCCCTATTCCTCTTTCATGCATGACCTTGAGCATTCTGTGTCTCATGTTCCCCCTCTCTAAAGTGGATGCAATAATATCACGGTCCCATCTCATCTGGAAATGTTCAGGCAAAGTCATCCACTGTGAAGTTGTCAGGAGCTACTTCATTGTTGGTGAATTCATCAGGCACATCTGCTGTCGTGAAATGGGTGAGTATGAGCACCACGTAGAGATGTTCGCAGTACATCTTTGTGTCCTTGTCATGTGCAAAAGGTATGTTTCTATGCTTTCCTTCCTGAGGATGTTACAGGAAGTCAAATATTTTTCAGGTTTACGTGTTTCCAGATAGTAACTTTGTTCTCATTTAAGAAGAAATAGTTGATATAAAGAACAAACTTAGCTAAATTTGATTTTCAGTTTTACTACTGAAATAGCCCAGTTGATCTAGCCTCATGACAAACATATTTTTTTCCCTTAAACCATAATAGCTCTAGCTTTCTGTTAGCAAATGCCAGAAATTTTCAGTCATCAACTCACTGTTTTCTGGGGCAGCTATGTTCAAAAGTTCACTTTCACACTATTGAGGTATACATCAGTAGAAAATCTCAAATAAACCCTAGTAGTTCTCAGTTCTGCAGAAATAAACACAACTGTGGTCACAGGTGAATGCTAATCTGTAAGTGTAGTAAAGATCTTCAATTACTCAGAACTTATTTGTATGCATGAGAGAGAAGCAACACTGCAATATTGTATTTAGTTGCAAGGTAGCAGTAAGAGCTTTTTTACCTCTTCTTATTTCAGTATATCTTTTCATACTGCCTAGTTTTGAACCAGCTGCCAAAGAGATAACTAGTTGAGTTACAGAAACAAAAAGATCAACAAATGTTTTTTAAACCCTGTAGTGTGCTTTGCAACACTTTAAGCCTACCATTACCTAGAAAGAACTTACTCCTTCCCTTTCATCAGAAGCCTACTTATTTCACTGGTTGATTCTTCTCCTTTATATCCAGTAACGTAGTTTTTGCCTTGTAGAAGACTGAAGTAAGATACTCTGAGCAGAAAGCAGGTTCAGTAGTGAGGCTGAAGTCTTCTGCATGACCACAGCCTCATACCCATTCTTTTTCTGAGCATTTGTTTCCAAATCTGTTAATCATCCCACCGTAACACTGATTCCTAAATGTTTTTGTTCTGACTATGATAATCAATCTGAGATGGCAAGCCTTTCAAAAACCACACAGATTCTCATAACATAAATTTCTTCCTATATTCATTAATTTAGAAATAAGCTCATCGGCCAAAATACATGATTATAAATTAAATCAAGTCTCCATTTCCATCCTAAACTTACTAATAAGTAGAACTAAAGAATACTACTGAATTGCATTGGACCAACTGGAAAATAACAACATGTAATTGGTATGTTGATACAGTTGTCTGTGTTCTGTCAAACCAGCCTCCACTCAGACATCATCTTGTAGAGAAAAAGATAAAAGATGCTTTTTTAGATTTAAGATTATATTTAAGTTTACCTTCAATTTTTTTTATTGTTCCAGACTAAGAGCTTTATTAAGTTCTTTGCTTAAAAGCTTTATGATTTTCAAGAAAATATTGTGGGCAAGGGTAGTTATTTGTTAAACAGAGAAAAGTAATTGTCATTATAAAACCCTGGTTCACCTTCAAAATGAACAGAAAGACCTTTATTTTTTTTTTTTTAAATTAAGATAATTACTTTTAACTAAATAATTGAAACAGATTTTTTTTTTGCTATCATATCCATTTTTTTGCTGCAAACCTAACTATTTTGTGTTGAACTGGAAGAAAGTTCTCCTCATTAAATATTTCTTAATAGCATCCCTCCACTAGAAAGAGTAATTGAGAGCTATTTCAGCTCATTTCACTTTAAGAAAATAAGTATAGCATTTATTATATTGATAAAAAGTTAAAAGTTTAAATGACAATAATTCAGTGCTTGAAAGATATAGAGCTGGTACCAGTAATTTATATTATCCTCTAAAGAAATTATTTGTTTGAAAATGGGTGCAAGTGTTAGGTATGCTAGTAATACTGAATGGCTGGGAGAATTAAAACAGTTTCTTTACAAAGACTGCTTTCATTTGCATTCTTGATCTAAACCAAGAAAAAGCCCAATAAAGTGAAATAAAGTATTCATCTGGGAGGGAAAATGATGAAGAACAAGAATTAAACCATTTTCCCTTTCCTATACAAGAAGTGGGCAGTGGTTTTGGGGCTTTTTTGGAAAGAGCTGAAAATTTTCCTACTGTTCAACCAAGTGCATATTTGTGGCATGCATGGACAAACAGCTAACATCATCAGTGGGATATCTGGTACCCAGTGTGGCCAGAAGCCCTCAGGCTGACCTTTACCAGAGTACTCAAGAGTGCTGAATCCATGGACTGCAGCGCCAGTCTGCCCTGGGGAGCCACACGTTCCCTCTGATGCTGCTCAGAACTTCTCCATCACCACCACAGAGATAATGCGAACGCTCTGTGGGAAAGCCCAGTCTCTGCTGGATGCAGTGTGCTTTTTCTAATGTCCTGAAGCAATGCTGCACTTACAACAGAGCACAACACTAGGAGGAAAAAGAGGTAAATGTGACTGAACTGACCAAAACATATGCAGACCTTCTGGATGAAGATTACCATAACACTTTGCATTGTGTAAAGGGTTGTTCTCCACTCCCTCGCCTTAGAGTCTTCTTTAAGCTCCTCACAGAGATCAAATAAAGTTTGTCAAATCCCTATGTACAAACTGCTCCCACATTAAACCTAAAATTGAGTGTGCTAAGCTCTCTAAATCCTGTTAGAAAGATAAACCCGTAGATCTTCCCCAGTGTCTCCAGCATTTGCTATTCTCTTTGTGCTGCTACTTCCGAGCCCTGCCTCCATGAAAATTCATAAATACTGTTCTAATTAGTAACTCTTATTTAATTCATTTTTCTTTGCTGTGAAAATCCACCTGTGCTTTTCTCTGAGTGGAACATGTTCTCTATCAAAATATGAAACCCACACTTACCTTATTCTACAGTATTTCTTATACAGTTATGTAATTATATGTTTACATACCTATAGATACATATAGCATACATATGTTAGCTTATACTTAAACCCCTATTTATATATCTTTTATATACTGATTTCCCATTTCATACACATCATTGGTGCATTCTCTGGAGATCTTAGCCTAGAATGGCCATAAAAGCTGAACTACGAATCAACAGCTGGGCATATTAAAACAGGGCAAAGGACAAATACCTGATTATTGAAACACCAGTAACTGAGCTCCTGATCTTCTCTTGTGTTGATCTAAACTACCTTGTGTTGAAAATACAGTCAAAAGTGCACAGACACACCAGATTGTGTATCTGAAATCTTCACTACTTTCATACTAGAACCACTAGGCTAAACCCATATTTTTACTGCAGTATTTCCACTTACTTCTGGGAGCAAGGCTCAGTATTTTTTCCTCTCATGTTATGTCTTGAGAACAAGCCAGACAGATTCAGAGAGGGGACTTCTAGATCCAGTGACAGAAAAACGTAATGTCACACTGACCTAGAACTGCCTGACCTGTATGCTTCTGCACCAAGTGGTTTCTCTACAGTCTCTGCTGAGAAATCTAACCAGCATTTCTACAATGTGAGAAAAAGACCAAGAAATCTACAAGGAAAAACAATCTGCAGAACAAATTGCATCAATAAAAAACCGTAGCAAGGTTTGTGAGGAGAAACTGTATTGTGAACTTTTATATCATTATAATGCTACAGAACTATTACTACTTTAAACTCTGCCATTTTTCAAACTGCTATAGGAAAGAAAAGGTATGGGGAGTGCAGAATAAGATTTCCTTCTTGTGGCAGAATGAGTGTTGTTGCAATTACGTAATAATGTCACTTAGAAGAATGGTAGAAGCATAATAAAAAAGGTTAATGGGGTTCTTTCAGTACAAGGGTTCACTATTAACATAAGTATAAAACAGTGCTAATTTTCTATCCACAGAAAAAGGAAGTTGCTTTTAAAAGTATATTATTGATTCCTAAGCAATATAAATACGATTTTGCTCATTACTAAATGTTAAAGGGTCGTGAAAGGTAAATGATACATTATTCTAATATAATATTGTTGGTAGATTAATTTTGCCACAAACTCACAGATTCCTAAACATTTTTAAAACTCAGTCGATGCTTTTGTTTCAATACTGTCATTCTTTAAATTACTTGGTTTGAAATATAGTTCTGCTTTAGCTTAGACACATTTTGCAGTCTTAATTCAATTTATCAGCAAAAACCAGACAAACACCAATTCAAAACTTTTCCAGGACTATGGTTTGAGAATTTCAGCCCTGTGGGTCTGCCAGTGTTTATAATTTACCAAAAGCCATTTTAAAGTTCTAGGGCAGTTTACAAATTGTAAACTCTCTCTTCTTTAGAACTCTTAGTTCCTGTGTTATTTATTAATCATCATTAGCAGTGCTTTCCAGAATTTAAATTTCATTTTATAGCAGGACCATCTTACTGACCATGAACTTTGCATTTTACTGTTTACAAGGAAAAATAAAGATACACTAAAGTATTGGTCATTATTCAACTTTTTTTCCCACCATCCTACCTGCAGTAAACAGTAAGATTTTGAAAACAAAAGCATAAGAAAACTTTATTAATTTTTTAACCTGTAGTTACTCCTAACTGCTACTAATGGAATTAACGTTCCATTCAAAATAAATTTAAAGGAAAAAAAAAAAAAACCTCATTACTCTACATTATGATTGTTACAAGATGTTAAGTTTGCAAAGGGCTTGAAACACTAGTCTCAGAGTGAAAAGAAAAAAAAAAAAAAGAAAAAAGTAAGAGACAAAAAACCTTAAACCCTCCCCCCTCATGATTTCAAATAATATGTTTCGATTAAGCAGGAGACTTTAAAAAATAATAATACAAGCATTTTGATAATTTGAAGTCAAACTGCCTAGACACTAGGGTAACACTGGCATCATGAATCATGTACACAGGCTTAACATTTGGGGCATTTTTTTTCCTAGATGTGAAATCCAGTATTTTCAAAAAAGACTACAGTTTTTTGGCCTGGTTTAGAGCACCGGCAGAAAAACACCTGCCTACCTTATGCACATCCCCTCCTCCCTCGCCCCAAGCTGGTGCCGGTGCCGGTGCCGGTGCCGGTGCCGGTGCCGGTGCCGGTGCCGGTGCCGGTGCCGGTGCCGGTGCCGGTGCCGGTGCCGGTGGGTCAGGTGACCCCCAGGGCCCAATCATAGCGATGCTGCCCATGTGGTTGCGTGTGCGGTGTTTCCTGAGGGAGCCCGGCCCGGGCCTCGCTGGTTCTGATTATCAGTTTTCAAAACCAGGTTAAACTGCAACAAGGGTTATAGAAACTGGCTGGATTGATAGGATGATCAGGGAAGTAGCATCTATTTTAAGAAAAAATGACACTTACCTAGTTCATCACAAAAATGACTGAGGATATCTTCAGGTATATTTGGGAGGAACAAGAAGAGGGGGGCAGGAATCATAAAACTATTCAAATGGGATAGGGTGTGTTTTAAAAGCCTAGTGGAAATTATTAGAAATGGTTGCAGAGTCCAATACTCATCATCTGGGATACTAAATGTATTTGTTTGAATTTTCCTAGTGTTGCAAGGATTTTGATTGAGCAGAATGATACACTACTATACTTAAATCACAATGTGAGTCCAACTCACATTTAGCGTGGTATAGCATTACCTTATCAATACCAGCTTTCAACTGAAAAAAAAAAAAAAGAGAAAAAAAAAATATATATATAGTTATATATATAACTCCACTTGTGAGTGGAGATCTAGAAAGATCACCTGAATTAAATCATCACAGAAATCACAGAAAGTTGGGTTGGAAGGAACCTCAAGAGATCATTGAGCCAAAGCCGCCCTGCCAGTGAAGGGTCACCTACAGGAGGTAAATAATAATAAAAGGAAAGATCTTATTTCAAGTTGAAATTTATCTAGTAGGGAAGGAAATTTATAACAGGACAGGAAGTGTCTCAAAGGTAAAATATTAACTCTGGAAGAAGAGTATTTAGAAAGGACAATTTCCTGTAGTCTTAACAGGTTCACAGGAAAATTACTCACTGTTGCCTGACTGTTTTTTTCACCATGCCACTGCTTTGGTATTACAGCTGATCAGCTGCAGAAGACAAGGACTCCCCCACCAGTGCATAAGTAGGAGTTTGTTTTCTCTTATTCTGCCTGTATGTGTTACTTGTATCTGCAGTTCTGTAGTCTGTCTTTCAGACTTGAATTTGCTGCTGGTGTTAATGTGTTCTGCAGCCTTCAGTGAAGTTGGTGCATGTGAAGAAACTGTTCTACAGGTCTAGGATTAAAGGTCTAGCTGCCTGCAGCTGTGAGACAGGGCCCCCACAGCCCCTACCTAAAAATTCATTGGAATATTCCAGTAGGGGTTAATGTTTCTTATTTGTTGAAACATTGTATTTTATGCAGAAAAATATTGGTAAGCCTGATTTTATTATCAAAATATATTACTGTAAACAGAAGTGTTCCCTATCAGTGTAACTGGAGAATTTTAGCTGCCTTTTATTTATTTACCTTAGTAATTGGATTTGCACTCAAGACAGCACTCACGGAGATGAGAAGCAATCAAATTGTGTGTGTCTAGATGGGAATAAAGGAGGGAATTTTCCCACCAATTATTTGCATGAAGCTGGTGACAGTCACAGAAAAGAGGTATAGGAGAGACTGCAAGTCATCTTGCTCTGCCAGCTTTAGGATTCTGATTCCAACTAGTTATTCCTTCTGGTCTACTTTTATGGGTTTTTCAGAGACCCACTGGTTACATGTCAGGATGATGGCTCCCAATGTAGTTTCAGGATAAAGCATCTATCTACTTGTGGACATTGCAGCCTGACCTGGAACAGAGTCCCATCGATTCTGCAGGTGCTGTTACTCCTGTGCAGAGGGTAATTCTGAGCTTAGAGCACAGTGATGGACCAAATAATCTATCCAAGTTGCTTCTCAGATTGCAAGCAAGAGGAAGATCTGTTGATCTGGGGTTTATTTCTGAATGTGAACAGCAGTTTTACGAATGATTTTATTTTTCATTCTTTCTCTCCTGCTGAGTATATAACCTCTTCCTTTTTATTCTATTTGCTTTTCTGAAGGTGACAACATAAGACAAGACAGGTATGTTCTTCTTCCCAGTTTGAACTGAAAATATCTTCTGTATAATATAAAGGTTGGTTTCTGGTAGCCAGAACTTACACATTTTGGATTTTGTGTGTCAGAGCAGGGGAAGTGGACAAGAGCTAGGTGAATATTTCATGTTTAATCCCTTCTAAGGTATTGGATGGTGCATCATTAAGTCCAGATGTACTCCATCACCGTGTGCACTGAGATTCATTGAGTCTGAAACTAAATTCAAGAATTCAAGACCTTGAATTTTTATTTCCCATGCAATTCTGAGAATATCCCATTTTTTCCAAAGAATGTGGAAAGCTGGTTAAAAAAGAAAATAAATTATGGAACATTATACAAAAATATTTGTGTCAATGCAGGATATGCAGCACAGTTATTAGTCAGTATTTATAGCACATCATTTCAGAGGACAGAAAACAGGTAATGATTTTAAAGGAAGGACTTCTGAAAACTAAGCTATTGATTGAATCCATTCAAGAGTTACTGTAGTACTGAAGCAACACCATTTCAAATCTGATCTAATGAAGGGGAAAGGTAGAAATGCTGTATAAACTGACTACACAGAATAGATATGCTTTCAACCAAAGGGCATGGTAGTAAGCTGACAATACATAAAGGAAAATGACAACAAAATCCTGCTCTATAGAAATGAATGCAAAATTGTGTTATCAGTTTATCATGTATTAAACAGAATCACATTTTATCTTATAATAATATCTTTTTTATTAGAGATACCATATCTTTTTTTTTTCCAATGTCAGTTACAACACTGAGATTCAGTGTAGAAGTATGTGCCATATTGTTTGCTACCTAACCTAACTGTTTGGCAAACATTCAACTATTCCATAAGTTCAGAGTAAAATATAGTGCTAAATGTATCTTTTCTAGGCAGAAGATTTGTTTTCAGTTCTCACAAAAAGTAATGCCAGATTTCTCTCTAGCAGTATTGTGACTTCTCTGAGAGTCTCAAAACCAGCTTTTGTTTCTTCCTTATTTAATTGGGATGGTCAGAAGAAAAATTTGTGTATATGATCATACATCACTACTGGGATCACCTGCATGTATAGCTTTTTCACTGAGTAGCTAAAAATGGAGAACTGTGAGTATGTGGCTGAAAGCACTATAAACATAAAGACTGTAGATTCAGTTGTTTTCAAAAACTCCTTGTGCATGTTGAAACTTCTGGATATCTTCATGCAAAACTGTTAACTGGCAAAATTAAAATGTTTCAGGTGGTTAGATACTGTTAATTGAGCCACTATTAATTACAGTAGGGAAATTATTCAGCCATTAAAGAGGGATCCAAGAATTTGAAGACATCTTTCAGAGGTGATGCTGTCAGGTAATTTATTTCATTTTACCTTTCTGTTTTTATCATCTGCTGGAAACACTGATGGAGTACCTTAACATCGGAAAAACACTTATGTTTCTTGTAGTATCCTTGAAGTTTCTAAAATAAATGTTTACATGAAAAATCTTAAGATCAAGTAAAACAAACCAAACAAGACTGCACCACAAGTGCTAAAACTTTCTAGAATATGGAGCTTTGTGAAAGATGATGTTTAGAAGATGAACACTTTAATGGCTCAGACAATAAACTGCAAAATGGTTTTGCTTCCTCCTCCGTTCCCTGAGCTTTTATTGCCGAGCACAATACTGTATGGTACTGAATATCCCTTTGGTCAATTCTGGTCAGCTGTTCCCTCCCAACTTTCTATGCACACTCAGCCTATTTGCTGTGGAGTGGAGGACAGTGTGGGAAAAAGGGAAAGGCTTGGTGCCATGCAAACTCTGCTCAGTAAAAACCAAAACACTTCCGTGTTATCAACACTGCTTTGGTTACAAAACCAATACAGGGCACCCTATGGGCAGCTATGAAGAGAATTAACTGCATTCCAACCAGATTGGTTACAATATGTATATAGACATATAATGATACAGAAGTAGATGGAGACAATAAATTTGTGCCAAGCTTTTCTGGCCTTCTGACATTGGCTGCTCTGATTAGTAATATTAATAACCTTTTAATGCCCATTCTTCAGAAAAAAAAAAACAAACCTTTTTTAATTCCAGTTTAAAAACCAATGCTTTCTTTTTCTAGTTTGTGGGATGAGGTTTTCCAACACTTTTGGTGCCACTAGAACGTGCCAGCTTGAGTTGGGACAACATTTCTGATTTCATTACAAAAGCTGTGTAGAGTGTAATTATTTAAGTGGTCAGTACTAATCATTAAACAGAGTATTAGATTTGCATGACTCTTTCAACTTGGAATAACAAAAATGTCATGTTCCTCCTTTAAAGTGGTCTCATATTTAAAAAATTGTATTAGTTGGCAAATGAGATTTGAGTGAGTTTAAAATAACTTAAAGATCCCACTCCAAAGGAAATAAATAGTTAAATAAATTAAGCCAATAAATTATAACTCACTGTGATAGTGTAAATGAAGGATTCCAAAGTGATGCATTGAAAATCCTATTCTGTGTACATTACTCTGGAAGCAGTCTCATTTCTATAGATAAGACCCCTGATGTCCAGCAGTTGATTTATCGGTCAGTTTAAAAGTCACTTCATGAATTTCTCAGTCGTTCAGAGTGGCAGAAATAGGGCTGCTTCTCAAGGGCTGGTGAGCCAGGAGCTGAGGGTGGCTGTGACAAGGACAGCGGCAGTGCCCCCACCAACAGGCTCAGGCAGGGCAGCAGAGCTGGGGACACCTCAGTGGGTCCTGTGGGTTGGCCAAGGAGCACAGGGAAATGATGATGAAGCCAGGACTAAGGCAGGAAATCCAAATGACAAGGCAGAAACAGCTGGGGTCTGGCACTGCTGTAGTGCTGCTGCAGGAACTGGGACTGAAGGCTTCAAATTGGACTAAAATTGCATCCTGTGCAATGGTCAGAGGGCAAAAGATCCTGGGGGATGCTAGGTAGAGACAGAAAGGTCTCTGATGTAAAACGTGATTTTAGAATAATTTTGAAAGTGTAACAGCATTTCTAATTGAATTATAAAAAACTCCATAATTTTAAACTTTAAAAGGCCAAAGCTTTTACAAGTTACTATTGGGCAATATTTCTTTTTTGCTCTTTCAAAAATACAGCAACATTTTCTGCAGTTAAACATTTTTCTGTATATACTAAAACGCCTAACTGAGATACATCTATTACTCTACAAATATATTTCAGAGAGGTAATTATCTGACAGCTTCCTAGATGTATTATTTTTCATCTTAGATAGCTTTTCCCTCAGAATTAAGCTTTAGAATGAACTCAAAATAATAAAAAAATATTCTTTTCAGTAATTTGATCTATTTGATCAAGAGATTTTTAAATTTAAAAATATTGATTTAAATATAAGGAAAAAAATGTTAGCAAGAAAATTTTTAACTCAGGAAAAATCAATTTTCCATCTGGTACGTCTCATGTCAGCTTTTACATATTTAACTACTTTGCATGGGAGAGGGGAATAACAGAGTGTTGTGCATTCTGAAAGACTGACAAGGGACATGAAAGATAAGATCATCAGGCATAGAGGGAAAAAATTTCCCTAGGACACAGTAAGGCTCTCTTTATTCTTTCCAAGACTAAATGATGTGAATTAAAATAGGTCCCTTAACCATGGAGTTGAAAAATCACAAATTATATGTGGGAATTTTGTCTAAAACTGCCGAAGCTCCACTGAAGTGCTAGAGCATTGATTTTCTTCAGAGCTTCCTAAAACATTAGTATTAATCTGTGACTGTTCTGAAGGAATTAAAAAGTGCTGAACATGGGTAATGAGCAATATGGTCAGCTTCAATTCAGCTAAAGATTTTTAGAGCAAGTGTTGTCAGAAACTAGTGCTACCTGAAAAAAGCTGTCTGTTAATATTTATGTATTATGTCTTATTATTCTCTGATAGAAAATAAAGCAAAGAAAAGCAACATATTAAAAAAATAATTAAGAATAAAATAGTTTCTGTACTACTATTAAAAAGTAGTACCTAAGATGACTAAATACTTCCGTAGATCTGAACCTATGCACATAATTCCAAGCTCAGAAACAAATTATTCATAAATGTTTTAAGTCAGTTAAGGGTGACTGACCAAATCCATTTCACCTTTAGGTATACTTTCATGCTACTTTAAAAAAAAATTACCGTAAGTGCCAGCACCTCAAAGTTTCAGATACTACTTAGCACACTGTTCAGAATGATGAAAGTTCAGCACCTGTATTGCTTATGGAAGAACAAAGGCAAAATTAAATGTCTTAAAAACTTTAATCTAGTATGGCATTATCAATAAGACCACCAGCACTGGTGTGGCATTGGAAACTGGCTGCCAGTGATGGATAACTTTTTTCTGTTCTTGGCACAACCTTATGCCAAGTAAGGAGACAGTATTTCCTACAATAAAAACCACTTCAAAGGATTTTGAAGTAATTCACTAACCACTTAGCACTTTTAAAGAGCAAAAATGCTCCATTTTCAACTGCCAACATCATGTGAGTGCCAAGAATGATGTGTGTGTTATCTTAGACTCCCAGGAATCATTGCAACAAGCAGCTTCTTGAGAAGTGAGAGAAGATCCCCAATCTAGTTCTCCCTACTAGTGGTTGAAGATATTTGAAGTGTGCAAAGTAAGAGATGAGACAATTGTGATAATGTTTAAAGTGCTGAGCCAGCTTTCCAGTCTCTCAGTACTTATCCTGTTCCTACTTGTAGCATAACACTTTGTATGAGCCTCAGCAAACTTGTGTTCAGACTGAAAGCCTGAATCTAGTACAGATTTGCAAATGTAATTTTAGCACACTGACCAGAAGAGATATTCAAATTATAAATTTTTATGTGTGTACCCAATTGTAGTTCTGTGATATGCTTGTAGGGTGTCTCAGCTCCCTCGCTTTTGCATAGTGCTTTGGTATCCTCTACCTTATCCCCTTAGAATATTGTTGCATAGAAACAAATTCTAATACACTGCATAGAAATTGTGTATTTCAGTTAGTAAAATGGAGTTTGGTTGGGTCCTTTGCCTTCTCTTAATAGAATATAATGTAATTTTTATTTTCATGTGAGACCTAGACAAAACTAGGCAAAAAAATTGGAATCTGTAATTAGAATTGTCACACATGTAAGTCACTTTATAAACGTTTTAAAATGAGACCTCAGTGTCATCTTTATATTAGGTAGTTGTTAGCTAATGTATTATATTATAACATTGTATTATATAACAACATTGTATTAGCTTTTTTCTTTGTAATGTTGGTTGGCCACCTTTTGAGAGTATAGCAGTCAGATATACCATACTGCTACAAGATATACAAATATGTGCACTGTACTTCTTGTAATCATTGTGCTAAATGTAAAAAAGATTTATGAGTTGTTTGAGAAATTCTTAAAGCTCTGGGAGCTTTAAGTAAAGTTGATAGTTAATATATTTACATTATATCACTACCTACAATAACTGCCACGTTTTTATAAATTATTAAATGGGTAATGTGAATTTTTAGAAAAATTAAATTAAATTGGGCATAGTTCAACATTTGTACAGATATTATTTTAATTGCTATACAGTTTTCCTTTTCCCCAGATTTTATAGGCACTTGTTCCATCTATGTACTAAATCTGTTAAACAGTGTTGGTAGCACTAAAAAAAAATCTGCTTCAGTCCTCAATAATGGCTCGTTCCAAGGCCTTTAATTTACTTAATGTCTAGTTGCAGGTAGTGCCCTCTAATTAATGCTAAGTTATTCAAAAGATTAACACTCAGAAATTTTCACTAGTTTATTTTCTCAGAGATATTAATTCAATAGAACAGTGTGTGTGAAATATCTTACTGTCCTCTTTTATTCCTTCTCTCCTACTTCATGCATGGGTTCAACAAGGGAGGACCAATTAGCAATCAGATGTGTCCCATGTTTCTAATATTCCTGTGTTTGTACACAATTAATTCAGCGGTGTACAGGAGTTCTATTCATGACAGATGGGATTTATAAGTGGTTGATGATATTCTGCTGTCATTCAATTACCAGAAGATATTGAATCCAAAAAGTAAAGTTAATAAGATATCAATGGAGATGAAGATATAAACAATACCTAGACACAGATGTCCATGAATGTGAACAGAGTGAAGTTGAATATCCCATGCTTAACACCACGTACTATGGATTTTAAATTTACTTTTCTGTACATGAAAGCTTCCAAATGAGGAAAAAAACCTTAATACCAAGCATTAAGGCCAGAGCATAAGTTTAATATGATGGAGCTCAAACTAAGGGCTTTTATATTTCATATTTCCATGAGAGATGAAAACTATTATGTAAGGTTGTTTACTAGAACATCTGTAACCACAAAGAAGCATCAAGACATGAACTCCACTTCATCCCAACCACAAAGGAGTAGCTCCCTCCTCAGAAAGTACCTCAGAAAGTAACTAACAACAAATACAAACATTTATTCTGCTATCCATTATATGTTAAGAGAAAGGAAGGAGCAGCATATTCGTATTAATTATTTTTTCTTGGTATCAACATAAATGAAGAAAATATATTACAATGTTTCACAGTAAATTACTTTTTTGGGCTAATATTAGACCTCATGCAGATATGAATGGGCTCTAAAAAGTAATATTAGAGAAAAAATCCTGGTTTGGAGGCTGTTATGGGAGGCTGCTATGTGCCATTTCAGTTTCCACTGAGGCTCACAATAACTACCCAGTTTTATAGCATTGCTCAGTATCTCTATAATCCATTACTCATAATGATCTTGATTAAAATTGTGAATCTCTACAAGAATTACTTTAGGCTAAGAATATTTATTATAAACAAAGAAGAATGTTAATTCCCTCCCTCTCTCCCCTTCTTATTTTTAAATCAATTCAAGTAGTGGATACTTCTTAAAAGCTGGTATCTCTTACTGCACCACATGCTGTTCCATTGGTTCGGTGTCAGTGGTAGGTGGACAGCACTTTACAAAGCACTGAATCTGTAATAGTTGTATTATTCACACAGTTGCTTTTAATGAACTGGCTTTGAGCCAAGGGTACCACTCTCTGTTTGTGTCATCTCTGTTGTGTACATCATGACATAATTATTTCTTGACTAAATAAGCTATAATGTGAACTATGTGGACTGTGGAAATCTAATTTACAAGTGAAGTGGTCATTTTGACCATGAATTGAAGATGCCACCACATATAAACCAAATATTTGAACTACACAGTAGTTACAAGCTGTCCACATTAAACAGTAAAAAGTGTGTGCTGCTGACAGAAAATATACTGACTGTGACAAGATAAACTCAATTTTTATGACTGCATGCTTTTCAGGCAAAAGTTACACAAAATAAAGGAAAAAAAGCTATTAAAAACAAAGTGAAACAAGTACTATGAAATACTGAATTACTTTCAGTGTTACTCCTAAGTATAGGCAATTAAAGCTTGGTAAGTTGTTGGAGACTCCTGGTCTGTATAAGCATTTTCAAGCTTCATGAATAATATAAAAATGAAGATGTAGTTGGATATTTCAAGATGAATAAGTTTTACTTTTAAAACTTAGACCTTTTGATTCGCTCAACGGTATAGAACTACTTTTTGAAAAATGGCTGAGCACGTAAGAGTACATTTTTCAGGCACCTCCAGGCAAAATGGGAAGTATAAGTCAACTAGTTTTTACACACTGAGTGTCATCACTACTCAAGTGAAGATTTTTGGTTTGTTTTTTTTTTTTTTTTTGCTAGGCAACATGGTGTTGTACAAGAGATTAGCACTGACTGTTACAAAAAAATGCATTTTCTTGTGGATTTGTTAACTTCTGAAGAAATATTAACAAAGTTTAATTACTCGCTGATACTGACATTGTCTAAGAATTATTTTTTTTTTAAGAAGCCAGTGAAGTCAAAGCTGTTATGTTGCTCTTGCAGCTAGTTCCTTTGCTTGGCAAACAGAATAAAACCAGGTTGTCTGCCTTTTGTGGAAGTTTAAGATGAAAGTAAAGATCAAACACTGGATGTGTGAATTTCTGGGCCTAAAAGTGTGAGAAATCTTAACATGCAAGTATGCTGCCTAGCAGCCTGCACAGAATCTTTCTGTAGTTTCTAACAGGCAGAGAGAGGAGAAGGGATGGCCCTTTGTATTTTCCAGCTTCATGCCAAATTAGCTGCACTTGTAGGATGAAGTGGTGCAGACTGGTGTGTTCTGTGTAGGGTTCATCTATCAGGCTGTATGTAAAGGAGAAGTGGTTTTTTATCTTGTTCTCTCCAGGAAGGTGTAATAGATAGAAGTTGACATCTGTATCACAGAACTTCAGTAAGACTTCATTTCTATTTCCAAATGAAAAAAAATGCTTTATTTTGAAGGCAGAAAAACACAGTGAGTGAACAGTCTGGGGCATCATTTTTGTGTGTCCCACTCTTTGAGTAGAATATCCTCTTCCGTGGCTAAGGACCTCACAATTTGCTGCTGCTTCTCCTGCAGTAGAAAATCTGATACTGATACAAATCAGTAGGATTTTGCTACACATAAAAAAATGGAAGTCTAAGGAATCCCATCAGAACTCTTATTCTGACATTTTTAATAAATCTTGTTTGGGTTTTTTTTTAAGTTTTTTTCTTTTTTGTAAAGTTGACTTTTTTCTTTAAAAAAATAGAAAATTTAACTATATGAAAACTATTTTGCTTATTCTATGAACTGCTATCATTATTCTAGCACTAATAATCTCCATGATACCTGGAGAATCAACACTGTAAATATCCTTACCTGTATGGTAAATCTCTGACCTAACTCTGCTTCTTGTTACTTTCTTGACACAGATCTGTTATGGCAGTCTTATTTTAAACTCTTCATCACTATCAGATCATTCTGTCATAGCAATTATTCTGCTGTAACAACTATTATGCCAGAATAAATATTTAATTGCAAACACACACAGCATGATTCCTTAATGTTCCATCAAAAAGTCTCAGTGTGGCAAAAATTGTATGTTTTTGTTAAAACACAGGTTTATGAGTCAGGGAAGAAAGCAGTTAGCAATAGGAATTACAGAACTGTTCTAAAAAATATTTATTAAAAGCTGCTTTTAATGAGTGGCTTTTGGGAATGGACTATGGTCTGAAAGATCTCAGATTCTTTCTTTAGGAGTCAAAAGAGACAGCGATCACCCCATTTCTTCTCTTTTTCATGTCAATAACTTGATAGCTTTTGATTCATCTGAAAAAGATGATGATTATGAAAAATAGCAACAGTAGTAGTCACAGTAGAAGACAGGTAAGGTCATCACCTTCTTACATCAAGCAGCATAATGAATAGAGAATGGTTATGGTGCTCAATCACGTCACAGGGAAAAATTAAAAAAAAATATGCGTCCCAATGTTCAGAAACACTCCTGTGTTTCAGTTTGTTCCCTTTGCCTCTGAGACTGTCAGTGAGTCTGAAAAGACATTTCTGAAAATAGCCTGGCTTCACCCTCTCTGCATTTTCCCTTCAGGGGTTTTCACATACTGATGAGTCCCCTGAGCCTTCTTCAGGCTGAACAGTCCCAGGTCTCTCAGCCTTTGCTTTTAGGAGCAATCTTTCGGTCCTTTAATAATCCTTGTGACCCTTCATAGAACTCTCTCTGGTATGTTCATGTCTATCTTGTTCTGGGAAGCCCAGGCCTGGACACAGAACTCCAGTAACAGAACTGTGAGACTGTGTTTTGATTAAAAAGAAAATCAAGGGTTATGATCAAATGAGCTTTTTCTGCTTTGATTTAACTTTATTTCTTCATGTGAGGACTTTGTGAGTTTACTATATAGAGCAAATTTGCTGTTGGTGTGTTATTCTTTTTCCCTTCTATTCGTTGCTTACACTGCACCATTACTTTGTTCCTTTCTAGCTAGTAGAGAAGTTCACTCCTACAAGAGCTATGTTTGTTTACTTAACAGATTATAAGCAAAGTATATCTGCTGTATCTCTGATGCACAACACCTTATTAAAATATATACGTATCTTTTATCTCCTATGCACAATATAGAGATGGATGTCTATATATGGGACAGTGGAATGAATCCACAGCAATTCATGGAATCAATATGTTACTGATATTCAGCTGGAAATAGCCAACTTTGACAGAGCATTACAGAGTTCTTTTTTCCTTCATAAAAATAAGTATTCTTCAAAATACTGGAGATGTTTTATTTCATACTGAGTTTCCTGCTCAGCGGAATGATTGTTAGTCTCATTATAACATTATATCAGTTATTAGTATGTAACATATTTGTAAATTCATCTATCAAAGCTTAAATTTTTATTTATCAATCACTGAAGGGTGAAGAAAACCCTTCAAATATCTGTCTTAACTGATGAAATCTAGGCTTCATATGTCTGATGATATTTGATTTCGTTCATCCTGCATAACATCTCAGTATACTTCAGTGCACAGCATGACAGATGCTCTTAGAAGATGGTTCTTTTTGAGATCAATGAAGAGGAATCACAGGCATGCAAGTTGCTGTAAATGAAAGCTGGTTCAACTTTTGTGCTAAATGCTTTTAGGAATACATTACTTACTGAAAAACCTAATAGGATAAATTAATCTCTAAAGGGACCATACTGAGAAACACTATGAAAGGGCCAGTTCTCAGAAGGCTAAGAGAAATGCTTATTCTGGCATTTTTGCAGGTGTATACTACCATTAAAAAAGATGAACATGTCTCTAGCCATCTCCAAGAGGACAACAGTTCAATATGGTGTCTTTTCCAGGTCGCAGAAGAGCTATTTCAACTGCAAAGACCATTAAATGCCTCAGTTGCCATCTAGATTAGTTATGTCTTAGTCTTAAATCTATGTTCTAATTATACACATAATTAGGTTGCAATAATGTGAAACACTGTTGATTTTATTTTCTTTGAAGATCAAGAACTGAAACATCTGCTGAACAGAAGTTTATTCTTTTTAATGCCATTGCTGATAGAGAAAAAACTGCTATCCATCTTGAAATATTAGAAATAAACTTTCAAGTGGCTGGCCCCCTGGTGAGTTTTTAGAAGCCTGGTCTTGTACATCTGTCAGCCTCATGGCTCTGTCTTTGTCTCTGCTTCTTGTTCCAAATGCTCTCCTGTTACAGTGGGACTTGCTCTTTTTCTCCTGATCTGTACACTGCTTTCCAGAAACTTCTTCTGTATGTACTTGCTTAATGCCTTATCTATAAATTGCTGTCCTCTCTCTGTAGAGTTTGCATGAGTTTTTATGATCCAAATTATCAGACAGAGAGCTCTTTTCTCTCTGTTGTTTAGCCCTCAATTTTCCAGGAAACAGAACATACAATAGATGTACTGTGAGGGCTGAACAGACAAGCAAAAGTTCATCATCATTAATTTAACAAGGATACCCTTAAGAACTATGAGAAACACTACTGAGGAAAAACTTGCCCACCAGAAAGAAGGCCACCTAGCTTTGTAAGGAGTGAGACGTACGCTGTCCCTGTTGTAGAATCCTACATGGGTGAGTATTCTACTTTGTCATTAAATGCATATTAATTTGACAGTCCAGGATAAAAGATATAATGTTTTTTGTGTCATTGTTAATTCTTTGACCAAAATAATCTGCCTGCAAAGCCCCATGTTTTACAACAGTTTCATAGTTAAAAATGGACCACATTTTTTCTTATATTTTTATGGTATAAAAACTAATTGAGTTACTACCCGCCTCCTCTGTTTCAACAAATCAGAAGCCTGTGCAATCAATTTACTCTTCATACAGGTCAGCATTTTTGCACCTGACTTTATTCCTACAAGGAGAAAAATTACAGGGACTATGTAATTGTACAGGGCTTCAAACATCTCATCACAGTTAATGGGATGAGACATATTGGCTTGACAAGCAGGTTGTTTCTTTCATTATCTTCTGCAAACTCACCCATCACTTTTCTTTCTAGTTAATATTTCAGCTGTTACAAGTAGCACATTGGAATCTTCTTTGTGTAATCTCTCCCAAATGTACGGATTGTCCCTTGGCAATATTTATTGGGTGTCTATGTTTTGTTTTCCTTCCATCTTGGTTCATAAAGGTAAATTTGTTCTTTGAATCTGAGCATGATTCATGTGCTTGCAGACCTTCTTCAGTGTTTCTATTTTGCCATTTTCTTTCCTTCAAGTTGCTTGATTGACAACTTCAGAGAAACCTCTTCTGCATGTCTTTGGTTTTGTGACTTCCCAAAAAATTAATTTTTGTCATTCATTATTTGCTGGTTTCTCTGCAAGTGACCAGATCAAGGCTCTTTTTCAGAAATCCATAAACAGCGCTCAAGTTTGTGCCTACTTTCATTGTAATTTCTCTTTTCTCCTGGTTTTTTCCTTTTTTTTTTTTCTTTTTTCTTTTTTTTCTCTCTTTTTTTCCTCCTTTTTTTTTTTTTTTTTCCTATTTTCATTCCTTTTTTTTTTTTCCTTTTATTCTCTACTTGTCCAGCCCTTAATATTTCCTTCTCTGAGGCAGCCTCTATCTCCTGCTACTTGGTATCAGTTGCTTGTGAAAAAACATTTTCTCAAAATTATGAGTTTCAAGAGCTGTATTTGGTTTTTGGAAATCATTTTACATCTCTGGGTTGAACCTACACGGCTTCAGAGATTGTTGCTTCACTGCTGCATAAAAAATGAAACATTTTATTAAATAATAATTAAATATTTTATTAAAGAAAAAGGTCTCTGAATTCTAATTTTAACTCGTATACTTGGGATCATAGTGGTATTATCAGGGCTTGGTCAGGCTGTCTCTTTAGGATCTGATCCTGTGTATTTATAATGGTAATCAAAGCAAAAGGCTGTAATGTATTTCTCCCAAAACTGGGTCCCTGAGAAATTTCTCACTGCCCAAGATATGCAGCTGTCAAAACTCAGAATGTGGTAAGGAAACCTGAAACCTTGTTTGCTATTAAATATTTTGTACAAACTACTACTATAATAGCTGTTCTCCACAGTGACAAAAAATACCTAACAAGAATATGTTGTATTGCTTTTTTTCTCACCCTAAGTAATACCACAGAAAAAAGACGTCATAGTGCTTTTCAGTACAAGTCCTGTCCAATAAAATCTTGCCCAAAGATTGAGTGATCTGATCTAGGTAGCACCTAGAATTTCTTTAGCTTTGTTGTTAAGATGGAAGCCAGAAGAAATGTTATTCCATCTCAAGATTTCACTTTCTCACCAACCTTAATTTTGTCCCTCAGAACTTCTAGATAATCTAAAAGAGTCTTGTTATGGAAAGATATCCTTAGGCAGTGTTCAGTCTCTTCAAGTCTGATGCCAGCTATGTTTCCTCTGCCTTCAGTTATCTAACAGATATGAATTCAAGTGGCAGTTGATTTGTCTTTGAGACTCACAAAGTCTGTGTAGACATAATGTTATCAATAGCAAGAATGATGAATGTGTCCATGAGGTTTCCTCAGCCTTAGTTTATAGCACCGATACTCAAATTTTTAGTGAATATTGAGGAAAGGTTTTAATATATTTTGTCAAACTGTCATTTCACTGGCCTGAGTAGCTGTACCTTTACCTCTGGACTGAAAGTCTGTTTCTGCTTCACTATAATCATCTGAAAATTAAAGAATAATGGTCTTGATATCTATGCCCTTATTTAAAACTAAGGGTGAGGTCTACAAAAAATCCCAGACAACTCTATCTAAGGATGTACCTTTTTGATGGTCTAAGAAAAAAAGTGTTCTTTAAATTCTTTGCTTATATCTCAGCATAATATGAATTAATCTTAAAAGCCATTTTATTACATATGTTCCCTTTTTCATTTTTTTGATGTCTTACTAATTCTTTGCAAGATCAGGCACTGCTTCTAGAAGTGTAACCCATGGGTGCAATTCCACCACCTGGGTCAACACCAAAGGCTGCTGGTGAATTGTGAGAATGCAAATCATTAATTGGGGGTTCATTTTTTTTTTCCAACCAAACATTGTTTTACATTCTAGGGGATAGACTGTGATGCTACTTTTAACTGTCAGTTTCTTTTCATGTTTTATGGTACAGCTTCTACCTAAGTTCAAGTGTTTAGCCTATTCTGTCAAACTGAACTTTGCCATACTGACTTGACCTTTTTTAGATTTCTGCTGTTACTCCCAGGTTCATACAATTGTAAAGAAGAACAGAGATGGTTGTTCAAAGCGCAGAATACTGAAAAGGTCAAAGTTGCAAAGCAGGCTTCACTATTTATCCAGGTATAAGATGTTGAAATTTTATCCACATAATTCCCATTACTGAGCTTGAAGTAAGGCTGGGAAATGGTTATGCAGACTCTTCTTTTGGATGCTGGAAATGATGAAAATACTAAATGACAAGAATGCTGCTGTTCTGAAGAGGACCTTGAGATTTTGATCAAAACTTTTAACTCCTACAACCCCAATTATTTATAAGCAACGTTTCACTATAAAAATTTTAGTCTTTCATATAGGTTTCCCACAGCAGAACCATGCATTTCATATTTATCAGGTGATGGTTATGTCTTGTACTCTATATTGTCTAAGACCTGTAAAAAGATATTTTTTTTCCATCTATCATGCTACCACAAATTAAGAGTGTAAAGGTTTGGGTTTTGTTTTGAGTTTTTTTTCATATTAGTATAAGTTTTTCATCCTAAGAAAACTTTAAATATTAAAAAAATCAATATTCCTGCAGACTTTTGTGTGACTATTGACTTGTATACAGCAAGTAGAATCAAGTAGAGGTGGAGGTGTTGAACTTATATGTAAAGGAGCCCTTACAGTTAGCTATAATGTGGTTGAGAACCTCTTGGTTATGATTAGGGGAAGGGAGAACAAAGGAGATGTGGTAGTGGGTGTCTACTACTGATCACTCAGCCAGGATGCAAGCACAGAGGAGCTATTCTGTAGGTGAAATACAGGGGAAATTTATATAGGAGAAATTTCAAGATTACGAGCCCTGGTCCTTATGGGACATTTCAGCCTCCCAGACATCAGCTGGGAAAATCATACTGCTGTGATGAGCAAGTCTTGGAAATTCTTGGAGTTTGTAGAAAAAAGGTTCTTGCACAGATACTCAGTAAGCCAGTTAGAAAAGATGTTATTTGTGAATAAAGAAGAGCTCATGGGGGTGTGATGATAGGTGGCTCTCTTGGCTAGCATCATTATGAAATGGTTGAGTTTAACATTTTCAGTGTAATGATAAAAAAGGACAGCAGACTTGCTACTCTGGACTTCAGGAGAGCAAACTTTAACTTTCAAGGAACTATTTAGCAGAGTACCCTGAGAATCTGTTTTTTAGGGCTTAGGAGTCCATGAGTGCTGGTGATTCTTTAAGAAACAACTTTTAGAAGGACAGAAGCAGGCAATTCCACCGTCATAAGTCAAGCAAGCAGGCGAGAAGACCAGCTTGGCTTAAGCTTGGTATTCTTTGTGGAGTACAAGAAAAAGAAATTTTATGATCTCTGAAAATAAGGTCAGACTTCACAAGAAGACTGTGGATCTCTGGTTCATACATGAAGGGACAGTGTTATGTCAGATAATAAGAATGGCTTTTTGAAGTACATTAATAGCAAGAGGAGGTCTCAAGAAAACATCGGAGTGATACTTGTTGAAGATGGTGATATGACTAATAGGGATGAAAGAAAAGTGGAGTCATTCGGTGCTTTTTTTTACCTCAGTCTTTTATAAAATTTCTTAAACTTGGGTTTCCCAGTCCTCCTACATCAAAAGACCTTGATTGTGAGAACAGTGACTTTCCACTTGTGGACATTGAAATTTTAAGTGACTAGCTGTATCAGCTGAATGCTCACAAGTTCATTGAGGCTGATGGGGTTCACCCCAGAATACTAAAGGAGATAGTGGATCTTATGGTAGGTCTCTTCTCAGTCATCTACCAAAGGTGTTGGGTGTCTGGGGAGGTCCTCACTGACTGGAAACTAACCAGTGTCATTCCAATCTACAAAATGTATTTGAAGCAAATCCCAGGAAACTATAGATAGATAGTCTAGCAGCAGTTCCCAGAAATATTATGAGGAAGATTATACTGGGTACTCCCAAAAGTCATTTAAATAACGATGCAATCATCAGGCACAGACAACACAGATTCACAAACAGAAAATTCTATTTAACTAATTTGATATCCTTCTCTGTTAAGGTCACTTACCTAGTGGATGAAGAGGAAACAGTGGATGTATTTTTTCTGCATTTCAGTAAGACTTCCGGTACTTTCCCTCACAACATCCTGATGGACAAGTTGTCCAGCTAAAGAATGAGTGGTGTGCTGGGTGAGTAAGTGGATGAAGCACAGAGCTTAAAGGGGTTGTAGTGAGTAGGGCTACATCTGGCTATTGACCAGTCAGCAGCACTGTTCCTCAGGGTTAAATTTTAGTGTCAGTCCTGTTCAATATATATATCAATGATACCAAACTGGGAAGTGCTGTTGACTCTCTTGGGGGACAGGAGACCTTGCAGAAGGATCTACATAGACTGGAGCACTGGAAATGATTAATAGGATGAAGTCCAGCAAGTCAAATACTGTATTCTGCACCTAGGATGGAGTAAGATCAGGCAAAAATAAATTGGGAGAGAATGGGGTGGAGAGCAACCCTGCAGAAAGGGATCTGGGGGTGCTGGTTGACAGTAGGCGTGATGGTCAGCTATGTGTCCTAATAGCCATGAAGGGAAACCACATCCTGGAGTGCATCAAACACAGCATCACCTGCAGGTCAATAGAGGTGATTGAGAAGTAGAAGATCCTTGAATGTTTCAAGAGTAGGGCAACAAAGGTGATGAAAGGTATAAACAATGTCCTATGAGGACTTTGGGCTTGTCTAGTTTGAAGAAAAGGGGGCTGAGGTGCAAGATCATTGCTCTCTACAGCTTTCTGAGAAGAGTATGTAGAGAGGGGGGTACAGAGCTCTTCTCCCTGTGACCCAGTGATGGGAATGGTACAGAGCTGCACCTGGGGAGACTGAGACTAGACAGTAAGAAGCATTTCTTTACCAAAAGGATGGTTAAATACTAGACCAGGCTTCCTAGATAGATGGGCAACTGATTTTTCTTCCTAAGTAATATAATTAGAATGATGTGGTAAAATTAACTAAGTAGAAAATCATGAGGACACTGACACAATTCAAGAAAAGAAACACAAAGTATTATAAATTTTTTTGACAGATCAGTGTTTCAGTTTTGAATTTTTTATGGTGAAATGAAAAAAACCTAACTTTATTTAGCGACAGTAATTTTCAAACTCTGCCACATAGGCTATTAGAGCAATATGTATTGGGACTTTTAAGGCAAAGATGGAAAAGAGAATATTTAAGAAGTTTGAAAGGGGATTTTTTTCTTCGTATTAATTTAACATAATTTTTTTGGACTTGGAATTATCTCCATTATGGTATGACCTAAGTGAACTTTTTCACTTAGTCACAGAATTAGATAGGGAAATGTTAGCAGGGAAAGCCTTGCTTTGATGAAAAACATCCTTTTCTTTAGTCCCCTCTTGGAAATCTGTCACTGGAAAAATTGTTTGTTCCTTCTGTTGTGATATTCCCTGCCTTATTTCTCCTGAATCTCTCAGCTAAGTGAAGTGGTGCTTTACCAGTATATAATTTGTCTTTCTGTACCTGATCTTCTTTAGGTATAGAATACATCTCTAGTTTTAGAACACCATACAAATTTATAATGCTTTATAAATTATTAATAGCAATAATCCAGCTGAGTAAATACAGATAACTTTTTTTGAGGTTGGAAAATGCTGCTGCTTTATTAGAGAACAAAATTAAAAGCAAACATTCTGGTGTAACTGCACTGACTTTTGAGACAGTTTGTATGAAGGTCACCAATGTTTGTCTGTTGTGCCATTTTGAAGAACACTTCACTTCATCCTCGTTCTCTTTATGCTTGTTTCAACATGGTCATCTGTTCTGTTATATTCTTTCCAAGCCTTGTATAAACAGAACTTTCCTTCCTAGGAGACAATTTTAAAATCCTGCTTTAAAGCGAAGTGGGGAGAAATATAGGTAAAGGAAAAAGCAAAAACCATTAGAAATAACATTGGAATTAAGTCCTTGTATTATAGTAATCATTATTAAATCATAATGATTTTTCATTTACAGCAACTCCCATTTCTATGTGAGGGCCCAGCACTCTTACTTTCTGCCTCTTTAAGCCTCTGCGGTAACAACATTCATAGGGATTTAAGCTTAAAAGATAGCTGACTACAGAGGCCAGTTCTGTAGAATTATTTAGGTTGGAAAAGACATTATGATAATTGAGTCCACCCAGTAAGATATCACTGCCAAGTCCGGCACTAAATCTTACCCTCAAATGCCACATCAACATCTCTTTTAAGTACATCGAAGGATAGTGACTCTACGACTTTCTTGGGCAGCCTGTTCCAGTGTCTGACAACTCTTTAGCTGAAGAAATTTTTCCTAATATCCAACGTGAGCCTCCCCTGGCACAATTTGAGGTGATTTCCTCTTGTCCTACCAGTGGTTACTTGGGAGAAGAGACCAAGCCCCACCTTCCTTCAAACTCCTTTCAGTTGTTGTGACTGATAAGGTCTCATCTCAGCCTCCTTTTTTTCCTGACTAAACAACCTCAGTTCCTCAGTTCATAAGAATTTCAGTGCCTGGAAGTTCTAGAAGCTGTGGCATGGACATCGTCTCTTAGTTTTACTTATGCATTGCTCAAGAGGACTATAGGAAATAATTACTTATTAATTATTACTTATTACTTTACTGAATCAATTCCACATAATGGTGAACCTGCTGACTCCTTACCATTGACTACCCAGTTGAATTACAGAAGCATACACCATGAGAGTCTGGCTCAGATTACAAACTAATGTGTCTCCAAGATAAAAGAGTTTTGTTTTTTTTTAAATTTATAACCCTTCCTTATCTTGGAAGAATCTTGTACATAAATAATGAAACTGACCTTCTAAGCACTTCTAAAGTGCTTTGCAAACATGAATAATCTGCAGTATTTATGAGATAAGCAATTAAGAACTGAGAAGTTTTTTCTGAAGAATAAACCACCTCAATCTGTAAAGACAATTCTGTCTTAAAGAAAACCACATTTCAGTGACTGACAGAACAATTTACAAGTGTTTGCTTGTGCCACATCCAATTTTCAGTTTTAGATTTTAAGAATAGCAGTGAGGTTTTTGTGGCTCTTATAATCAATGAATGCTATTTACTTTTGTTTAATATTTTAAATTTACAAAGACCAACTCCCTCCTAAAAAGAATCACCTTTTAAAATGAGGATGTAAATTCTTACTTTAAGGCAATTCATAATTCCACTGATTAAAGCATTAGAATATAGTCTAATATCGTTTAGTCATAAGGCCAAACGAGTAACTCTAATGCAAAATTGGAACTCCAATACCCTATCTCCATTTTCATTTACACAGAGAATCACTTGGCAGTACACTTTTTTTCTTATGATCAGTTTCATAAGCAACAGACAAATTAGAATAGTTGAGTAAGCAGAAGAGATTGTAGTAAGATTATACTCTTTAAAATATTTTGCTAAAAGCATATACTGCTTACGTATTCAATGTTGAGTGTTTCCATTAATTCAGAATCCTTGGTTCAAATCTGTTTGAAAAGATCAGGATAAAAATTTACTTTCTTTAGGTATAAGACCCTCATTTTCTTGGCATCAACATTTTCGCAGTTCTTTGGTTGCTGGTGTGATGAAGCCATCCCCTCATGCTGAGACACACTGAGACAGTGGACTACAACTGCCTGCTCAGCCCTTGCTAACTCTTTGATCTTCACACAAAGAGCAGAAAAGGACACTGGTGTGCATCTCAGAAACAGCACCTGGAGAGTAGGTAGGAGAAAAGACACAATTTTACTTTCATTAGAATACTGAAACTCCCAAGCATAATTTACTTCTACACATCCAAACAGCCTAAAAAGCTTTTTCCTGTTCTCTCCACTTGACATCAGGGATGCTTCCACAGTCAGCCACGGAAGAAGAGACAGATTCTTGGCTAGCACTGTTAACCACACCCAGTACAGAAGACACTCTTTCTAACTCCATTGTACTTATCTGCCTCCTTACATAGACACCTTCCTTGCTCTAAAAGCCTGATAAAATTGTTAATACATTCTCTTCTGAGAAGCACCAGTTATCTAGTCTTGCCTTCTTTGAAAGAAGTTTTGATTTGCTTTGGAACATCCCTTATTGTCAGTTAAAATCATTGACGTAAGTTTTTGCTATTCCTCTTTTTGTCAAGAGAATCACTGCCCTGGTTTTAGAGGACCAGGATAGAAAAAAATACCTGCATCTGCCATTCTGTTGATGTGGCAGTGACAATGGGGAGCATCTGAGCCTGTGGGAGGAGAGGAGGGGTTGGTTGACCCAAATGGACCAATCACAGTCTTCCTTCACATGGTTCTCAGTATAAAATGGCTCCCGAGAGAGCCCTGTAGTGGCTTCTCTGGCTGGTGTGCTGGCTGGCTTGGGGTCTGCTGCCACTCCTCGTACTGCTCCTTGTTTTCTTACCAGAGAAGAACATCACTCACCAAGAGCAGTTGCCTTCTATCTTCCCAAGCAGGCCCAGATTGGTTCCTCTGAGACTGTTGTTGCAAACTGTCCCTGAGACCCTGAACTTCAGCACCTCCATCTACTTCCCAGTACAGTGTGGGACTTTTCTGGATGGGAGGTAATTGCCGGCTGAGGAGGGCATGCTCCATATTTACATATTTGTATATACATTTGTAATTTGCTATTACTACCTCATTTAACTTAACCAATTTTTTTTTCTTCCAACCTTGAAGTCTGTCTACCTTATTCCTTTCTTTATCTTCCCTTGGGACAAAACCAGAGAGCATCTGTCATCTACTTACTCTCTCACACTGTGTCACTGTCCCAGCCATGTCCCTTCAAAACTTCCTGTGCATGCATAGTCTGCTTGCTGATGGAGAGGTGTGAGACGCAGGAAAGGCCTTTGACTCTTTGTAAGTACTGCTTAGCAATGACAAAAATACTTCTGCATTATCAACCCTTTTTATAACAAATACAAAACATAGCCCCATACCTACTACTGTGAAGAAAATTAACTCCATCCCAGCCAGAACAAGCACATTGACTCTCAAAGTGCATTTATTACCTTGAATAACGAATTTTAAAAAGTTAAAGAAGCTAATGGGAAAGTTCTGACTGTTCTGTTATTTCTATTGCAAAAAGAAATTGTTTTAATGTAGTTATTAGAGTCTTCTCAGAAAAATCACCAGAAAACATCTAAAAATTCCTCAAAAAAAAGAGCATACATCTGTGTCTTATTTTTAGTACCATAGGCTGTTCCATATGGTCCATTTTGACTGTGATTATCAGGAAAATACAACACCAGCTTAAAAATGTGATTGAAAATTCAGCTTTTTCTGTTTGCAGGTGCTGGAGCAACAGTGCTTGCAGAGATACAAAATTATAGAATAATCAAAACAAAAGTTTATGGCTTTCCAGGAACTGTCAGATATCTCAGACATTTAGCTAAAAGATATATATACTTTACAAGTATGCAGGCACCTTTACATATAATAACTATAAATATTAGTTTTGTGAAAGATTAAGAAAACAGCCAAAACAGTGAGGGATTTTCTTTGGAGTTGACACACTGATAGATGCCCAGGAAAATTTCTAGGAACATATTTAGCTATTTTTGTTACAAAACAATGATGCAGTATTTCACCTGTGCTATTTAACATCTTTGTTGGCAAAATGGACACTGGAATTGAGTGCAACCTCAGCTGTCAGGTTTGCTGACAGGACGAAGCTGTGTGGTGTTGGGGACATGCTGGAGGTAAGGGATGCCATCCAGAGGGACCTTGACAGGCTTGAGGGGTGGGTTTGTGCAAACTGCATGAAGTTCAACAAGGGCAAGGGCAAGGTTCTGCACCTGGGCTGAAGCAATTTCATGCACAAATATAGGTTGGGAGGAGAAAGGATTGAGGGCAGTCCTGAGAAAAAGGATGTGGGGTTGATGGTGGACTAGAAATTTAAGATGAGCCATCAATATAGGCTTGCAGACCAGAAAGCCAACTGTGTCCTAGGCTTCATCAAAAGAAGCATAGCAAGCCAGTTGAGGAAGCTGATTATTCCCCTCTACTCTGGTCTTGTAGAGACCCCACCTAGAGTGGGTTCCAATGTGTCCAATTCTTGAGTCACCAGCACAAGAAAGACATAATGCTCCTTGAGTGCATCCAGAGGAGAGCTACAAAAATGATCAGCACCTCCTCTATGAAGAGCATGTACATGTTTAAAACTTGAAGAGGGGACATTTAAATTAGATATTAGGAGGAAATTCTTTGCTGTGAGGGTGATAAGAAACTGGAACAGGCTGCCCAGGGAAGCTGAGAATGCCCTCTCCCTGGAAGTGCTCAAGGCCAGGTTGGATGGGGCCTTGAGCAACCTGGTCTGGTGGGAGGTGTCCCCGTAAACACTGTACAGGTATCTTACCTAATGCCTTCAGATATACTGGTTTAAACCTTTATATTATTCTCTACTATATTCCTCTTCTGTCTCAACTAACAGCAAGTAGAACTACACAGCAGCTCACAATAAGCTATCTAAATCATAATAATTTCTTCCATAATTATTGTGTGCTGGGAATCATGAAGTAATATGGATAACCCATGAACATTAGTTTATTGCTTGAATAGACTTTTTGTGTCATGAATGTCAGACATACTGCAGCTGGATGAAATCACTGCAGAGAATGAGCAGAAGTAAGGTACTCTTGTAATTGTATATACATAAAAACATAAATTTCTTCTTCCTTAGATCACTATTAATAACCAAAATTGTACCATATAAGTGGATATTTTAATTTTTCAGGGATAGAAATGTCCATATTCTGACTAATTTGTTTTCCACAAGATTAAATAATAGAATAATGGAATCATGGAACCACAGAATACCAATGATTGTGTTTCAGGGTTACACTCTGCAGCATAAATTTACTACTTCAAAAGCTTCACTAAAAACTTTGGTGCATATTTCTATCTAGTTTATATTTCCACATATATATTATATTTTTTTATATAAATGTATGTCAAGATTTTTATATTTTTCTGGGTTAGATTTTTGTAGGTATTTTGAGTGTTGGGGCTGTTTGTTTTGGGTTCTTTGAAGATGGGTTTGTAAATTCAAGGGAAAGATTTTTTTAATTAGGTGAGAATCAAACCCTTTCCTAGTTTCTGATAATTCTGAAATTTAAAAAAAAAAGAAAAAAGAAAAAAGAGGTAACAGAGGATTTTCCTTCTGTGACTTCTCCCTCCATCATCGCTCTAAGCAAAAAAACCAAACCTACTCAGTGTTGTGAGTTGTTTTGTTTTTTTTTAAATAGATGTTAAATCTGCCTCTTCATTGGAGGCACACCTGTGAATGAGAATTGTTCTGAAGCTGGGATTCTGCAGTCAGTAGGGATTAAGGGGAACCCTGATCCTTACAGACTGTGACATATACTTTATATCAGTGAAATTGGCTGGTGAGAGTTCTTTTGCCTGACACTTCAAGAGAAAGAAAAATCTGCTCAGTTCAAAGTATAGACAATATTTTTTCTCCATTTCCAATGAAAAATTTCTTCACTGGAAGTCAATGATGGTTACAAATCTATTAATCTAATTAATATTTGGATTTTCATGGTGAAATACTTCTGAGGAATCTACTGCAGTTGGTTTCATAGCTTCTACTTTGAACATCCTGAAATATCGCTGGCCTAAAGTAGTACTTTTAATTTCCATAGCAACAATGCCTGGAGTACTCTCATCCAGCACTGAGGTACAAACAATGGGGTACACTTTGGTACAAACAACATCAAAAGCAACACTCAAGCTTTCTTTAATGGCTGTAACAGAATGTCATGATTTCTGATTGCTCTGATTTCCACTTATTTATTTAACAGCTGTTCTGTTCCATTTTCTGTTATCTTGAACCCTTTTGGTAATACTCCAAGCATCAAGGTGTGAAAATAATAAAATAGATTAATTTTCTTAAATAATTAAAATTATTTCCTGTCCTTTTTCTCTTTTTTACTTCTTTACACTATAAGAGATATGTCTGGTTTTGTTTGTTTGTTTGTTTGTTTTTCTTGTTTTGGTTTTTTTACTGGGGAATATTAAAAAATAATATTGACCAGGACATACACATGGATTCCAGATACTGTAAAACCTTGTAACATGGAACATGTTTGTTGAAAGACAATGTGAACAGAACTAGTCCTGTATAGGACATGGCAGAGAATCAGTGCAATCTGTTTAAAGATAATTATCTTTTATAGAAGTAAAAAAAACATTTCAGCTTTTTCACACAACAGGCAATAGGAAACCCCGTTCAAATATCTGTGCTGTAATTGTTTTTTTCCTGTAAGACTACCGCAGTGTCAAACCTCTCTGTGGGCAAAACCACCAATTAAATAACACCTTAATAATCAGATAAATGTTCTTTTTATAAAATTAATATAAGCTTCCTACCTAGTTCATGTTATATCCTTCCTAATTTGTGATCTTGTCTGAAAATCACTGATCAAACACCTATGTCACAATTTATGTCTATAGCACCTATCAAAGCATGATAGAAATTAATTTCTATTCCAATGTTCAGACAAAATAAATAACATTTTTGTTGGTTCGTTTGGTTTTTTTCAATGTTGGGAAGCAAGCATGTGAAATTGGTAAAGGAAGTTGTCAAGAAAAAACTCCTGACTGTCACAGTACTTAGGTGCTTTTGTGTCAGAAAGGAACAATATAAACATAGATACCATTAGTTACAGTTTTCTTCATAGCTATTTTTAAAGAATCAAAATGACAAGCAAGAAAATTTCAATGCTTATGACACAGGGTACCTAACTCAGGGGGAGCAGGGAAAAAAAAAAACAAACTTGGAAGCTTTTATCTCTGCTGAAGTCCATACTGTTAAAAATCTTCTAAAATCAGGTTGGACAATTTTGCAAGCAAGAGCTCTTTGATCTGCCTAATGAGGTGTCACAGTTTAAACACATGGCAGAGTAAGGAGTTATTCTGAGTATACTCCTGTAGTCACTGAAATTGAATATGAGCTACAGGTACCCAAAGAGCCTGACTACCCAAAACTGACAATAAATATATCAAAAAATAAACCGGTCCAAGTAGTAACTAATTAATTGACATATACTTGTAGTCCAAATACTTTTTCCTATAAAAATGAAGTGTAAGTTAAATTTTGGAATTATCACTTCAAAGAAATATAGCAATTGGAAGCAGAGATGTTTTGATTCTGTAGCAATCTTCATTTCCATTATTACCAATTTTCAGCAACTAGACAGAAAAGCAGATTTTGATGCACCACATGGTACAGAAGAACATGATATATAATAAAGTTAACAGACATAGACAAAAAATTTAGGAATGGTGATCCAATAGTGGTATAAATTGTAGATTTCTTTTTTCTCTCTCTTCTAAATAAAAATACGTTGCTTTCTCAAGTGCAAATGGAAACATTTCACTAGGTAGGTAGGATGTGCACAAATGAAAGCACTTGGTGACAAACTTCTGTTTCTTTTCAGTTTAGAATTAAGATGGAAATAAGTGACTTACCAGACAAGAAAAGGACTTTATGCTGCACATTGAATTCTGAGAGGAATGTCTCTAGGATCTTTGAATTCAATTGCATTGGAGGTACACATAAAATACCTGTTGTTTGATTGCTTATAATCCATGTATAAATGAAACACATTGCTTAGGGCACTCTCATTGCTTTATCAATAGTTTTTCTCCCCAGGAGGCTCATAAAACCATTACATATGCAAAAACACTCCTCTCAGAAACAAAATATTAACTAGAATTCACTTGACTGTACACTCAGTTTACCACCTTTATCAAGAGATTCACAGATTGTCTGCTCTTTTGGCATATGGAGAGGTATAAACCATAGGTACACCCAGCATTTGTGGATTATATAACCAAATTATGGATCATTTGCTAAGCAATTTCCAGCCTAGCTATTATGCCAGCTGTTAAGTTTGTCATGCTGGGACTGAGAAAACTTGCCTGAGCCCTGATACTCTACAGAATGGAAGCAGGAGGGGATTAATTGTCCTGCAGCTTTGTCTGTGTTGCTGAACACAGAACCAGTCTCTTAACCAAATGGTAGAAGTTCAGATTCCTGGTAATGTGGATTCAGTGCATGAATTAAATGTAATGATTTTCTGCTCCACAGCTCATAGATTTATCTTGCAAACCTTTGTTAGACGTTCTACTCTCTAGAAAGTATTTGAGATGAGTTCTAGTGGGATTTATACCACAGTGACTTCTACACTAATAAAGTAATAACCAGTTTCATAGTTAAACTGCTTAAATGGCATATTTAAGATAGGAACATTTACAAATGGCAGATTATTTGTAAATAATAATTGGGACAGGCTGGTTGGATGGATAGGTCAAGGCCAATTGTATGTTTAACAAGGCCAAGTGTCAGATCCTATAGCTGGGTCAGAACAATCCCACACAGTGCTACAGGCTTGTGGAGAAAGCTGCCTGGCAAAAAAAGGACCTGGGGGTGTTGTTTGACAACCATCTGAATATGAGCCAGCAGTGTTTCCATGTGACCAAGAGGGGCAATAGCATCCTGGCCTGTACCAGAAATAGAGTGGTCAGCAGGAAGCAACTCTCCCCCTGGTAATGGGTGGGGATGCACCCTGAGTACTGTGTTCAGTTTTGGGCCCCCCATCTCAGGAGGCATAGAGACCTTCCCTGTGGTCTCAAGTTTCACCACAGAGGTTTAGGTTGGATATTAGCAGCAGGTCCAGGGAAGTGATTCTGCCCCTATACTCAGCCCTGGTGAGGCCACACCTCAAGTACTGTGTCCAGTTCTGGGCCCCCCAGTTCAGGAAGGATATTGCGGTCCTGGAGCAGGTCCAAAGGAGGGCAACCAGGCTGGTGAAGGGACTCGAGCACAGACCCTATGAGGAGAGGCTGAGAGAGCTGGGGCTGTTCAGCCTGGAGAAGAGGAGGCTCAGGGGAGACCTCATCGCTGTCTACAACTCCCTGAAAGGAGGTTGTAGCCAGGTGGGGGTTGGTCTCTTTTGCCAGACGACTTTCAACAAGACAAGAGGGCATGGTCTTAAGTTGTGCCAGGGGAAATTTAGGTTAGATATTAGAAAGAATTTATTTACGGAGAGAGTGATCCGGCATTGGAATGGGCTGCCCAGGGAAGTAGTGGATTCTCCGTCCCTGGAGATATTTAAAAAGAGACTGGATGTGGCACTCAGTGCCATAGTCTAGCAACCGCAACGGTGGTTCAAGGGTTGGACTCGATGATCTCTGAGGTCCCTTCCAACCCAGACGATTCTATGATTCTATGATTAGAAGAAAATTCTTCACTGAGGGGGTTATAAAACTCTAGAACAGGCTGCCCAGGGAGACAATTGAATCACCAGGCTTGGAGGTGTTTAGAAGACATGTAGATGTGTTGTTTAGGAATATAGTTTAGCACTGGACTCAGTAAAGTTAGGTTAACAGTTGGACTCAGTGATCTTAAGGGTCTTTTCCAAACTGAATGATTCTGGGATTCTGTGTGATTCTGTGATTCTATGGGGAAAAGTACCTCAGTACTCCTAAAAAACTGATTTTTCTCCTTGCTTTAGTGTCACATTCCTTCTTGTCTTCTTTTGTAGCCAACAATAAGGACAATAAGGACACAATGGCAAGGGAAATTTCAGAGTTCATCTATATGACCATTTCAGTTCAGATAAAAAGGGAAGTACATCTCCAGATTATCCCCACTTGCTGTCTTTGGTTTCACAACAGAGTAAGATCTTAAAGAATGTGATCTGGATTCTTTTAAAATTGAGCTAAACTTGAAAATGTTCTTCAGAAGAGTATCAGAAGTGCATTGCAAATGCTAATAGAAACTCAGCCTGTGGGATAAGCCTAGAAAAAGTCCTTTATACCCTGGTGAAATACAGCTACTTGTTGATTCACTAAGTACTTTTCTTCTAACTGAATAAGGAGGACAAAGCAAACTACTGCTAAAAAACATGAAAATGCTGACACATTACCAATATTCAAGAATTCAGCAGTTATTATCAGTCCCTTCTGAATTGTTCTGTAGAGGACAAAGGTATTCTGTTATTACAACAGTAATGGTAGTATCACACAAAGAAACTTTCATGGGAAATAACTTTCAGTAGTATCATTACCAATGAGAAAATACTTGGTATAATGACTATTACATTATTTTAAAGCACCTGTAAGGCAATAAGACTTCCTCAATTTCTAGCAATCTTTTTTATGCAAAATAATAACAAATACTTTTAAAGAGAAATTAATAGTTCTGAAAAAAGGGAGATTTAAACATAAAACAGGTTCATCGGTTGTAAATCTTTGTTTCTAAGTTTCTTATATGGGAAAATGTATTTTGTTGTCTGTGATCTTCTTTCAGTTATGTCTAACAGTCTCCTCCTGAAGTTCCCAGGTGCATATCTACATGTTCCCTATTATTATCCATTAATACAAAAAAGCTGAAAGATTTCACTGGAAATTAGCATAATTTAATCTTGTGTTGGATTTCCTTATATTTAAAAACTATACTTGTTGTAGATATGAAAAAATAAAATTGTGAGGAAATTGTATTTTGAAGTATGTGATTTCAATCTAACAATTTATTTAAAATTGCCGTTACTTATTTTTGGCATCATCCCTTTTCAATATTATTTTAGATGTTTGAGTAAAAAGTATCTGCACATTTACACTTCTGCTTATATTCACTCTAATAAACATCCAGCAGTAAGCAATTTCCTGGACAGAAATATTTACCAACACTATCAAAGCAACATCCAATCATTTTCAACAAGATAAAGAAAAGCACATTACTATGCATAAAGGTGTATAACTTTTCATCTTAAATGTAGACATGTACTGGAAAAATTACTAAGAACAAACACAAACATAGTCATGATGAATGATCTGCATTGAAGATTTCAAAGAAATCTGTGTTTTAAAATATTTTTGTCAATCTGCAACTTGTGATTTTGAAGTAGTATTGCAGCTTGTCATACAGTAAGCAATTTGTGATTATGTAGTTTCTACCCATACCTAACAGCTAACACAATTTTATTGGATTGTTGTGTGGATACTTTATCTCTTCTTTCTTTATTTCTTCCTCCCTTTCTTTCTCCTAGTAATATGCAAGTTCAGTAAAAAGAATAAATAAGCATTAAAAGGAAAATTTTAGCCATAAAGTCACATTACAGCAATCTGGTGAGTCTTCAATTGTAAACTTAGGTTATATTCACATACTTAAAAGTTACCAAAAGATCATCTTTTATAAGAAAAACTGCGAGAAAAGGACCAAAATTATACCTTTCCACAGTATCTTCTCAGCTGACACATTAGGTCATATTTATATTTTTTAAAAGTTTTTTTCTGCAAAACAAAATTATTTTAATATTTTTTCCGCATTGCTAACAGTTTTAAAGCCATTGCCTTGATGAAAACACTTTATGGAAATTGAACAGTGAATTAAAGAAAAGGCTCCCTAATATTTAAAAAGAAATCTGAAAAAGCCAAACTTTAAACTTGCTGACTGTTCATCCTGGTGTTTCCATGAGATGAAGCAAACAACATAAATTCATGTTTTTCCTTGGTAAAAATGTAAGAGTTGAGAATAAATAGAAGTTCAGAATATTTTTCTTGACACATTTCTACATGAGAATAGGACAAACCCTATTCATTAATGGAAAAGCTTTAATTACTTGGACATGAAAACAAGTATACTTCTCAGGAAAGTTGTCATACCAAAAAGTGAATATATGTACTTTTCTAAGGAAAGACTACTATTTTTCTACACTTTAGACTGGGAAATAGAGTATTTTGATAAGAAACAAAAATAAACAAATTAAGGTAGGGCTCAAGTCATCTGTTTTGGCTCAGAAATGCTTTCTCTTCACTTGAGTGGATGACACACATTTCAAGCATGACTGCTCTGATTATTGTTCTTAGAAATAGAGTGGTAGAGTTTCATATCAATGTTTTTTTAATGTTCTCTTAAACAAGGAAGCATAGCATCATGTCACCAATCACCTCCTGCATGCTACAAGCCCCTCAGTTTGTCCTTGCTTCTAATCAACACTCTACTAATGATTTGCATTCTTCATTCTTATCTGTACAGTGAAAAATCTGGAGCTGTTATGGAAGTTAGATAGATTAGCTTATATATTTTCTCTATTTATTATTGCATTTATATATTTATCTATTAATTGATATTAGATTATAGGTATAGAAGCTATATAGATATTCACATAAACCCAAAGGTGATGCTTCATATTATATGCAAGAATAGGCAGTTTTACATTCTGTAAATTGACATCTTTAGCTTAACCAAAACCCACAGAATGGGGAACTTATTGAACACATTTGCATCAATCTGTTTGGAACCTCTTTTAAAAAAATTAAAACTATGGCGTGGGGGGAAGAGGAAAGGGACCAACTAATGGCTGAAATTACTTGTCACAGTTTTAGACAGTAACTACACAGGGAAAGATGCTCTTTTATTCTCCACTACCCTCCCAATGGAAGAAGGGAATAAGGGAGACAGACTGTAAGGTTGGAAGAAAAAAAATGGAGTAGGTTAAATGAGGTAGTAATAGCAAATTACAAATGTATATACAAATATGTAAATATGGAGCTTGTCCTCCTCAGTTGGCAATTACTTCCCAACTGGAAAGGTCCCACATTGTACTGGGAAGTAGATGGAGGTGCCCAAGTCCAGGATCTCAGTGACCATTTGCTACAGTCATAGAGCAACCAAGCTGGGCCTGCTTGGGAAGATAGAAGGCAAAATATTCTTGGTGAGTATTTTTCTCCAGTGAGGAAAAATGGAGCGGGAGCTTAACCCAGCCAGCACAACAGTCAAAAAAAGCCACAATGGCTTCTCTTGGGAGCCATTTTATACTGAGCACCATGTGAAGAAATACTGTGATTGGTCCATTTGGGTCACTGGACTCTTCCTCTCCTCCCCATAGGCTCAGCTGCTCCCTGTTATCACTGCCACATCAACAGGATGGCAGATGCTTTTGGTGTCCCAGGTAGGTTTTGTTCTTTTGGTTTCTTTTCTATCCTGGTCTCAAACCAGCAGATCCCAACTGAACCATACCACGTAACATCATGCTCAGCAAATATAGCTGCGGGAAGAAGGAGGCAGGGGGCAGATTTGGAGTGATGGTATTTGTCTTCCCAAGTAGCCATTACCCAGGATGGAGCCTTTCTGTACTGTGGATGACTGAATACTTGCCTGGCCATAGGAAGCAGTGAATGAATTATTTATTTTTTTTTTTGCTTTGCTTGTGTGTGTCCACCGCTTTACCTATTAAACTGCCTTTATCTCAGTCCTTGTGTTTCTCTCCCCAATCCCATCACAAAGGAGTAGGGAAACAGCTGTGTGGAGCTTAGTTACTGGCTGGGGTTAAAACTTGGCAGTGATTTAAAAAGCATTTGCTAAATGAAGGAAGATAAATGAATCTGAATTAATTACATTTTGTTAATACTTTTTACAGTCTGAAGTCTTACCAGTGTCAAGAGAAACCATTCTCTCACTTCACTTCAGGTAGCTATTGGCAGCTTTGACAGTAAACTAATTGAAATACCAATTTAGAGATTTTGAACATGCAGAAGCAATGTGAACATACCTGACTATAAAACCACTGCATGAAAGCTGAAATGTCATATGATTTCTTAAATACATTAATGCTTATTCCAGCAATTTTTGAGATTTTTTTAAGACTACATTTGACTTAGGAAAGTGCAGCAAAGTTCAAAAAAACATGCACTGTTCACAGAATTCTGATAATGTTTCATTTTAGATCTAGTTTTTCAAAAGGCTACCCAACTACACGTTAACTTGTAAATATCCCACAGAAGAACAGGAGCAGACATTGTACTACAGAACAGTCACATTTCTAGCATAAGTGTTTTCTAGTGTGGTTAGCATTGGAAAGGATTTCATAGAATCTGTATATAGGTTGAATCTGAACACAAAACTGGTTGAAGCAAAACCCCTTAACTAGCAGCAAGCAAACACTCATTTCCTGACTCCTAACTGTTGAAGTGCATCTTTTCACATAGGATTCAACATACCTTTATTTCACTGGGTGGGTTCAGTGTTGGTTAAGATTGTCTACATCACCTGAGCCATCACTTGTATACAGGCAGCAGCTGCTTTTTAACCTCTGACAGAAGTATAATTTACTTTAATGATTTAGCAGTAGAGGACTTAGTATCGGACTTAAAATCTACAAAAACTACACATGGCTTTTTTTGCTCTGATTTTCATGGTCAGTGTTTGACCATCAAACTTCATATCTGTGAAAGCAAGAGAGTACACTGGGGATGACTATACATTTCCTCTTCACTAAAAATTTGATTAATGGTGAACACATGCAATGCATATTTGTCTAGTTTTGGGAGCTGACACATAGCTCCTGTCATGAAAGACTAATATAATCTGCTAGCTAAATTTCTGATAGCAATGATTGTCACTTAATTTCATCCTTCATGTAAAATGTCACTTGAAGAAACATTTACAGATTACAAATCATTGCTTCTGGCATCTATTTTTACATTTTCACCTCTCCCTCAGACTTCTTTGAAGCTGATGCACCTGTGGAAGGCCAGTGCTGCAAGAGCAGAAATCTGTTTTCTCTCATTCTTACATGTGAATTTCAAGGAATCATTTCTTTCCAGGAGATCTAGAACAGAGGACAACATTTGTGTTCTGGACTCCAAAGATGTCTTGATATTCACCACACCACTAGGAAATGCACAGTGCAATTGCTGCTGAATGGGCTGAGGGAATTGGTGCATATGTGCATAATGTCAGGGTCTTTTTGAATCAAAGATAATCTTTGCTTAGGCTATGATCGTGTTATTCAGTAGAAAACAAACACCTTCAATACAAAAAACCCATACAGAATATTTTTTGTTATAACAAATCCTAGCGTTCTTAAGAATTGTTCAAGTCTACTGCTGTTAGACATCTAGCTTGATTTTGTAGACCCAGGTGATTCTAAATTTTTCTGGATATTTATTTATTTATTTATTTATTACCTGTGCTGAATGAGAAATCCTTTTCAGCTTAGGCAATATACTTTTTCTTTTCTAATGGAGTAATACAACTTTTCCTTCCTGTCTGCTGGATGAAAAATTAACGGTTTTGTATACTGAATCTGATCTGGTTATGGGTAGGACTGAAACTTTTATTTTAATCTAAAACTGTTAGTTCTACTAAAGAATTATTAAAAATATTATTCATATAGATTTTGAGGCTCTCTAGGATGCAAGTAGATTTGAGCCTGCAATTTGATACGTATGTATACTAAATTAAGTCTATGATTTATATCAACTTGTAGTTTTCTTTTAAAAGTAAAATCTACACTTAAGGCTACCAGAACAGTAGAAGACCTCTAGAAATCTATCCCAGTTTAGTTCATTTGTTGCTCTGAAGGTTCAAAGAGGTCATTAAAAATCAACATGGATTCTGGGCCCTTTTTTAAACTTTCCCCATTGTAATTGTACCTTCAGGGCCTTTCCATATTCTAGTCAAAGAAATTTATGACAAATCTACTTAAACTACCTCTGTGAGTCAGATGTCTCTGGTCCTGCCTTCATCAGCAAAAGCAGTACATTATTTTAGTTACTACTGACGATAACATCAGAATTTACAGGAAGATAAGAATTTGTATGAGAGAAGAGTAGATTTTAAAAATCATGTAATGCCATTAGAAAGTGAACTAAACTTCGCTGAATTCTCTGGAAAGGGAATCCTATAGTATTTTCCACAATGCCTGTTAAATATCTGAGAAATCAAAGACTGGCACAACTTTAAAAGATGAATAATTCAGAATTACACTTCGTAAAGGTACGTATACTGATAATGGTACTTGAGAAATCATTCCCTTACCAAAGCAATTATTCGAATACATCTCATTGTAATTATGATGATGATGTTGAAAACATTGTCAGACTCAGTGAGAATTTCTTTACTTTGCTGCTTGCCTGTAAGGATTCTACTCCTTTTCAACTTGCTAGTGAAATTGCTGAAATCAGAATAACCTCTGATTTTTGACATGGATGTTTGCCAGTGTTATATAATTCTTCACTATAGCTGCAGAACACTTGAATCATATAGAATTAGACAATTGTAGACTATACTGCAGCTGCTTGAAAAATTGTCCCTGTTAAAAACGAGAAGAAAATGGGAATCAATCATGTATGTAGAATTGTGTGTACATAAGGATTCTGGATACTTTTAAGGTAAAAAAAAATGGATTTGAGGAAAAAAAGCACTTCCTCATTGGGAAAACCAAATTAGGCCTGACACATGCAAGGATGAGTATTTTTAAGCTGCTTACCTGGCCTGTTTGAAAAGAGGACATATTTTGAAACTGGAAGGCTCAAGTTCCATTTTATCAAATAACTGAAAACTCGGAAGCTATTTCTAAAGAATAATCTGGATCTATCCTTTAAAGTGTGAAATTTTGACATAATAATTACTGATTTAGACTGCCAGGTCTTCTCTCTTGTTTAGTCATCGATTTTGTTTTTCTATTTTAAAATTTGTATTATTGCAATCGTTTATGTCAACACTAAGTGGTGTAAGTGTTGTTGTCAGCTGTAAGGTAAAACACCCAAAATACCATAAATTTTTAAAAAATTGTATTAATTCTGACAACTGCCTTATTGTTACATGGGAGATGGTCACAAATTCAGCCAACATTTGTTCCTAGATCAGCTTATCTGAACCATCTAAGCAAGCATTATTTTTATGTAAAAGTTATTGCTTCATTTTGAGACTCATATTTGATGCTTACAGAAATGTGAGCAAAATGATGAAGAAAATTTTTCTGTCCAGTCTGACAGATTTTTGCAGCATCTTCATTCTCTTGTTCTCTCCTTCTAAGCAGAATTTCACACCTGTTACAAGACTGTTATGCTTGTCAAAGCCAATAAAAGCAAATGGGTTTAATTTTTAAAACAGTCCTCAAAGCAGGACCATTAGGGACTTCTATTCATCATATAGCCGGTCATCCAAAATCTACTTGTTGCTGCAGTCTGTAGCAAAAGGTACTTTTACATCTAGTGTTTCAAAACTGCTTTTTAATTTTGGCTTTGCATTTTAGACCACAAATGTCTGTTATAATTCATGTGCTAAATTTACCAGCTGACAGTAAGAAGCTGTTTATTTTAATGATACTACAACATCACTGAAAAGAAGCGAAACTCATTCTGTGTCAGTTTGCACCGATTCTCTGTATTTGTAATTTTGATTGGCATGTTGAATAAAAATTTTTGCTCAAAAGCAAAATTGCCACATCTCTTGGCAAAAATGCAAACATCTCTTTATATCTCTAGTGAGATATATAAAAGTCTTTCCAAGATTATGAATGTGGTTTTTAAAACTTCTTAAACCCCAGTAAATATCAGTAAAGAGGAAAAGTCATTCGTACTCTGTAAAAATGTATTTCAGAAGCCAATGTTGTAGCATTCCTAATTATTTTTTATAAATAGAAAGTACATGGTTTTCTTGCATTTTAAATTTTTACCTAATATAAGTATGAAATAAAATACCCTTCAATAGTTTATCATTGGCAAGAAGAAATTAATTTTTAACTTTCTCATCTTTCTATCCATACTTTTAATAATTACTTGTCCACTACTTAGTTCTGTGAACTGATTTTAAGAGATCTTTGGCCAAAAAAAGAAAAGAATCTTGATGAATATTGTTTTTCTTATCATAAACTGATCTGCAGTATAGAGATAAAACTGAATTGAAAAATATCTAAATTGGAATTACAATGCCAAGTCGTTTTCTTATTTAAACAGTGTTTTCTATCATCATATGGTTTGTTATAGAGTTAATAAAGTGAAATTATAAAATTCACTGGCTCTCCCATATTAATTTGCATCATAATTTGACTTACAATACACTTTCACCAGAGTAGAATTCCAGTGATTAATATTTGCAATGTAAACTGTGCTATGCTGCTGATGAATAAGCCTTTGTGATTGACTGTATGAGTGAAGTAAACTAGAGTCCCATCTAATGACTTATCAAAACTACAAGTAATCATGTAGAGAATTTACAAGTGAGGGTAAAATTTACAAGCTAGGACACATAAAAATGTGTCCAACAGAAAAGGGAAAAAACTATCCAGTGTTCACTCATTCTTCTGGCTTTTCCAGTTCTTTTTTACTAGAGGTAAGGATTTCGTGTTCTTCATCTAATTCTCACATTTTACAATAAACTGCTGGGATTTTTGTAAGGACTGTGTTACAGTGAACTGCACTCAAGTTATAATGAAATCCCCTGGGAGACAAAATTGATATTCCAAGTACTGATTGCATGAAATATTAAGACAGAAATGTAGTTGATTTATGTGATAAAATCCGCACAGCCTAACAATTTAAATTCACGTGCAACTGCATAGAAGGGCAGGATCACAGCCTTACAAGGCCAGCCTCAGCTGTTTTGAGCCACACACATTAGAACTATTCAGGAAACTATGTAGATCTACTCAGGTAATTTATGATGTCTGGTATTCAGCAGTGTGTTATAAGTAGAAGATATCAGTGTAAATGCTCCCTAGAAAACAGATTGTTTGCTTTCACAGTTTTTGTTGTGATGTGTAGTGATGTGGATGTTGTAATGATGGTGGTGCAGTCTCCCTCTTATGTGGCAGTGCTGTTCTAGCTTTTAGAAAGTGACAGTATGAGCTTTTCCACCTCCCTGCTACTTCCTCACAAATATATACCAGTCTGTAAATATGAGATTCCTACTTGCCTGTTTGAATTCTGGATATGAGTTTTTAAAAATTGTTATTTCTTGGGTTAATCTAACAATTAAGGCATGTTTGTTGCAGTTAAGACTGCAGTTTGATTACATGCCTTCAACTAGATGAATCCTGTGATTCCGGTGAAATGAATGAATGCTTTAAGCAGAGGAGGAATGTTTTCAGCAATGCTCAATGCATTGTCTCTTTAAATGCAGTGGATGCTCCTTTTATACAGCCATCTGGACTCGAAGGGATGTTTACTCTCACACACATACACTGAAAACACTGGTGCTGTCCCTGCAATGATTCTCTCCCTAAAATCTAGAAAGGATTGTTTCCTCTGCCCATGAGAAAGACAGGTCACCCATTCACATTTTTTATTCTTTCAAATGTAGGATCCCAAGTGCTAATAACTCACTTTTATATCAGAAAGATAACTGATTTCATGTCATAATATCACTGCATTATCACTCGTTATGGTCTCAGTTTATTGTTGAGGAGTGCAGCATCTGGAGTGGGTGATTTCACAGGGGAAAATTGTTCAATTCACAAAGTCTAAATGGAATCAGGACTGAAGAGGTTCATTGTGACATAATTAACTGGTAGCAACTGGACTGTACTTCAAGCATCAGTATTGTAATTGCAACCAATAAACCACTGTCCTAGGCACTTATAAAATGCTTGCATATACCTAAAAATTTCTAAAAAATTTGCTCTAACTAGTCCTTAGGAGTTTAGTGAACACACACACACACAGATTATATATGCATACCCACCTCCTCTCTGAGAATGTGGGTCTAAAGGACACACACCCCCATACCACCTCCTGCAGCCCCCAATGCACAGATACAGTAAGTGAGCACCCCATGAGGTGACATACATACAACCAAGGCTTGGCTTCCTCTCTGCTGTGCTTTGCCACATTCATGCCATGGGCATGGATATTAGCCAGGAAGGTGACTTCTGGCAGTGTCAAAACAGATTTTAATTGCTGCCCTCTTCTTTGTCCCCACAATTGCAACTTTCCTTTTATACTTCTCAAGTTGAGTTTTTCTTTGTTTCAAAAGGCTCTTTGTATTCATAAAGTCATAGAATCTTTGAATGGATGGAATGGAAAAGACCTCAAAGATCATCTAGTCCCACCACCCCCTTCCATGGGCAGGGACACCTCCCACTAGATTGGGTTCCTCAAGGACACCTACAGTCTGGCCTTGGACACTACAGGGAGGGTGCACTCAAGTCTTCTCTGGGAAACCTCTGGCAGTGTCTCACAACCCTTGGAAGAATTTCTTCCAATCTAAATCTACTCTCCTTCAGTTTAAAGCCATTATGCCTTGGTTATTGTTTAATCTAAGTAATATTTGTTGTTTTCTTCCTCTTTAGTGTTACTAGGTTTGGGAAAAAGTTACCTCCATTCAGCCACACACCTGTAACACAGGTTCTTATATTACCAACTTCTGATATCCAAGCTCCTTAGCACAGAGAAGGAACTGAAGATTAAATCTTTGTGATGCTTCTGTTACTGACAATAGTCTTGTGTCCTAGTCCAAGCACACCTGTCAAAACACTGCTGTAAACTCTTACTATAAGTCTTTATTTGTATGCTCTGTTATCAGTGGTACCACAACCCTACTTTGTATAGACTTGCAAAAATATAAGAATGGTGATATTTGTTCAGACCAATAGTTTATGTGATCAGCAGCCCTTCCCACAGTAGATGCTTAAGGAAAATATTAGAACAAAGGAAATATAATGATTCTTTTTGAAAATACTCTCTCTGCCTCCAACATTTGTGGCTCAGTGACATCCTAAGCCATAAATAACTAAGCTGACATACCTCAGTTGATTTCTCTTTCATTATGGTCTTTAGTTCCTTATGAACCCACATTCACTTTTACCACGTAGAGCTTTCCATGGCAAGGAGTTCTACAGCTTAATGACATATGAAGAATCATCTTCTTTTGTCACATTACTCTGTGAAGCTTTACATCTTCAGTTTGCCATCTTTTCATACCCTTATGGTCCATAACTAAATTATCAAACCCTATTTCTAGGCAGGACTTTAAGCAGTGTGACATCAGCATGATGGAAATGTCTAGGCATGTAAATTAGATTGCCTTTCTTAGTATAAGGAATTGTCTTTTATAAATTTTGACCCAAGTAATATTGCTCTACATGTCTTAATTCATGCAGTAGGTATTCCTTATGTGTTAAGAGTCTTTTAGAAGAATTGGTTAAATATTTAAGTCATAGTCTTTGGATTTGAGTTCCATGGTTTTGCTTTTCTATTTCTACAATAATGGATTTCTAATGGTCAGCTTCTAATCAGGATGACTTACTCAGCAGTTTAGCAACATTTATGTACAGGTGCTGGCTTTTTATCTTGAAATGCCTGGTACTTGGCTCAGGCTGTGGAAGGTTGCTTGCTATGGAACTCCTCTTCCAGGCCCCTCCTCTTTTCTGGCATCATAGACAGAAGACATGAAGGGATAAGAAATCTATAGACATTCCCATCAGACATGTCAGAGAGAAAACAAAATGATTTTTGTTTTCTTAAATAATTTTATAATGATAATAAAACCCCAACAATAATAGTAACAATAGTAACAATAGTAATAGCAATTATAATAATGGTAATGATGATGCTGGTAATAATGGTAATGATAATGATTAATAATCAAAATAATGCACCTTCATTAGATTAACTCTTTCATTATCTTACACTACATTACAATTGCTATTATAGTATTGGTGGTATGTTTTAAATCTAAAAGCAACTAATTCTGGATCCATTAGGATGTTTGCTTAGGAATTTTACTTTTTTTTCTCTAGCTATAAACTAATTGAAACAACAAATGGTTTTTGCTAATTATTTTTTTAATCTACATGAGCATATCAGAATTATTTTATATTTATAGTCTGTAATATTAAGAGATTTTTTCTGTCTGAATTGTATCCAAGGGATTAAGCTACATATGCTAGAACACTTTTAAAAAAATAGAGAAAATAAAACTGAAACTTCAGACTAGATCCAGTTATTCTTATCTGAGATTTTAGTCCTAAATAATGTCTAATGGTTGCAGTCTTAACCCTGTGTGAGGATTAAGAAATTTACCGCCACATTTAATTTATGAATGTTGGTTAAAAAAAAGATTTTCAGAAATGTTCATCATTCTAAATATACCCTCAGCTACTTTTTAGCAATGCCTTACAAACGAAACAAATAAAGAAAAAAAATAGACTCAATTTGTTATATGTAACCATAGAAAATATTAATAATTTTTGAGGCAGTACAGCCTCGGGCTGTCAGCACCGAACAATTGCTGATAATTTCAACATAAGCTTTGGGCTATGTGCAAGGACAGTGCTGCTTAAAGCATATTTTGTAACCACAAGGAGCAGTACGTTAGAACACTCGAAGGTTAAGGAGTAAGCAAGACGATTAGATTAAGGGACTTGGCATGATTACAACATCCACGAAGAAGCTCGAATGTGTGAAAGATAAGCTTTGTTAGTTAATTGTTGCTAAAGGTTTTGTAGCCAATCAAGTTAAAACGTGTGTAACGAGATGTAGAAATCACCAATCAGCAATATGTATACGTGGCATTAGCTCTTAGATTAGTGTATAAATATCGCCTTCTGATTCAATAAAGTTGGACATTTGTTTGCATCAAACTGGGTCCCCGTCTCGCACTGCGACAAATTTTGGCTACAGGGATTACAAATAAGGAGGATAGAAATTTCTCTGGGGAAAATAGCATAAAGAGGTATAATAGACTTGGAACTTTCAACTGTATGACTAATGAATTATCCAATTTTATCCCAAACTGCAGTGAACATCTCCACTGCTCAAAACTAATCAGGAAACACTAATTCCCTTTATCATCATGGATGGTAATGAATGGGAAATTTAAAATATGAAATGGGGATTAGTCAGGGAGAAATGTTACTCTAGAAACCTGTTACAAAATAATATCTGTATGTTTTGTGCCAATTGTTGATTTATTTTACGTTACATAATTTTACAACATCATAATTATGTGCTGTGTGTAGTGGGATATGGAAGCAAACCTGTTACCCTACTAGGCAAAGTTAAGGCCCTGACACATCTCCTCTGTATGATGGTTGCACTAGGAGGCAGGAAGATCTTCAGGTATGGCAGTATGGATACACGATGAAATTCTTTCCCACAGGCTTTAGGGAGACCCTTTGCCCCGCTGGGTTCCGTCCAAGAGTCACAGGGGCAGCTCTGCAGGGGGCCTGGAACATCTCTCCTCCTCTCCTCCTCCCGGACAACTGCACAGCAGTCGGCAGCTGGGGCCCATTCAACACTTTGAACAGAACCCCAGGGAGCAGGACTCTGATTTCTGCAAGGAAACTGTGTATACACAAGGGTTTGAAATATATGAGTCACACACTTCGTAACACAAAAAACGAACAATAAGATGAAGGCAACTCAATCATAAGATGCTTTCTTAAAATAATGTAAAACAAACGCAATCAAAAGGCCATCAAAACCCAGTTTTAAAAGCGATGTTAAACAAATGCACTTGTAAAACTTTTTTTTTTTTTAAGTGATGTTCAATAAATGGAATTACAAAGCTTTCAAAAACTTTTTCTAAGTTATATTAAACAAACGCACTTTAAAAAAATATCAGAACAGAATTTTTAAAAGTGAAGTTCAGGACAATTTTTTTGTAATACAGTTGATCGAATCATCTTAATCTCATTGTTAATTTTTTGTGTTACAACTTGAGTGACTCAAGCACTTGAACCCCTCTTTACACAAACAGTCTCCTTATAGAAATGGCCTTGTGAGAAGAACCACCTGGGGCTCTGGTTATGGAGGCTGAATGAGCCCTGCCTGCTAGTGGGCATCCAGTTGTCCTGGGGGAGAGTCAGTGGTAGCTGGTGGGAGCCAGTCCTCCCATACTTGCTGAGGGGCTGAGCTGTGCCCTGCAGTGGGTCCATTGGGGCAGCTGTGTCTGGTGTGGGGACAGTTCTGACCATTCCACGCTGGGGCCACTCCTGAAGCCAGCACCTGGACACCTGCACATGATTCATAAGTACACGGGGAGGAATACCAACATTTTCTTAGAAGTCTATGAAGCTATAATCAGCTGAAATTTGGAGAGTAACTTATTTGTGTGAAATAGCAGGCTTTATATTAGATTTAAGTAGCATACCCCTAGCTGGCTACTCTCTTTAAAAAAAACAAAAAAACCAAAAAAACATCTGAAGTTGAAGATCACAGGGGTATATTCCCTAGAAAACAAAGAGGAGGGGCTGTAGTAGTGGCTTACCAGATGTCAAACTATTGCCTGTGAGTCTCTACATCCACAGCCCTCTCCCTATGGCTGTTCAGTTGCACTGAAAACTCCAGGGAGCTTTAAAAGGAGACAGGAAAAAGGAGACAGTACTGGCATAAGCACTTCATTTTCGAGAGAGGAGGGAAGGAAATAGGAGGAGAACCTAGAAAACAGCTCGCAACAACATATTCAGTGACAAATAAAAGCAAAGCAGGATAAGAACAGGATTAGGCACAGAAAGGAAAGATGGCCATAGGATGTGAAGGTGAATGAAGTGCAGGAATGAGAGGGAGAGAGCAGGAAGGCAAAAACCTTCAATCAGAAGTGGAAAGAAATATCTAAAAATAGGTACATACTTACAGTACTCTCCTAGCATTACTCCCAATGTAAGAGTGTTTCTGTCTAAGTACATGTTGCAAAAGCAAACTGGAAGTGATGTGTCTGACCAGGGAGTGGCTATCCCAGGGAAGCTGTTGAGCCTCCTCCTCTGGAGGCATTGATACTCTGCTTGGACACGTTCCTACATGACCTCCTCTAAGTGACCCTGCTCTGGCAGGGGTGTTGGACTTGATCATCTTTTGAGGGCCATTGCAACGCCTAAATTTCTGTGATTCTGTGATTCTAGGGTGTGATGTGACTTCTGGAAACATCTATGAGTGTTTCAAAACAGAACTGCATGTATCAAGCATTAAAATAATGTAAAAAATCAGTACTAGTAATAGAGAAATAAAAGTAATATAATCCTAGTTCTTTGCAAAGCACTTAATTTTTTAAATTGTAAGATGTTAACCCTTCAGGGCTACTCGCCACCAAGCTATAAAATCATAGAATCATTTATGTTGGAATATTTAATATCACCAAGTCTAACCATAAACATAACGCTACCAGGGTCAGTACTAAATGATGTCACTCAATGCCACATCTACGCATCTTTTAAATACCTCCAGTAGCATTAATGATATTCTTCCAATGGGCAATGAGTCAAAGACCAGAGGTAGAGTACCTTTTCAAAGAGTATAGAGGATAACTTTTCTTGCCTACCTGAACCCCAGGGCACAGGAAGGCCAAGAGGTTTGACCACATGAGAAACAGGCTCCTTTGAGCTGTGCTGAAGGCACAACTGAATGTACTTCAGACAATGTGACCCAAGCAATGCTGAGAAAAACTACAGAGTTTAAGTATTGAATGTAGTTTCTATAAATAACCTGGAAACTATGCATTGTACTAGACCACATAGGAGAACGGATAGATGTTGAAGTGCATATGTTACCCAGTTTAGTGCATACACATGATTTTTAAAATATTTGCTAAATATGGCTTTTTTATTTCTTTGAAAGTACTTTAAGTTTATTGAAACTTCAAATGTTACTTCAGTAAAGTTTGTAAAACCCAAGAGCTTTTGGTAAAATAACTGTTTTTGAGAAGGTAGTATCACAGGATAATGTTGCAGATAAATCTAGTATGAACAGGTCATTTATAGACAGAATAATTTTGAGTGTCTTTAATAAGCTTGCTCTAGTGTACAACCACAAAATGAGTTTCTTCCATATACAAATTCTGTTAATAGGGTATTGATTACATATTTTGCCTTCTAAGTTTGTTATTTTTTAGTTGTAAATAATAACATTGTTTTGAATCATGTCACCTAATGAAGTGGGGAAAAAGAATTATATCCAAGAAGGCTGAAGAAAAATTCCATCCAGTCTAATGACAAAACAAGAAATCAATTGACTAGAAATATTCAGTCCTGTGTGGTTTTTTTATAACTTAAAAGAGAAAAACATTTCTCAATCTTTCCTTAATTTTCTATGCATTATTGCAAGCCAGGAACATCAATGATACCTATTGCAAAAATATTTTAGGGGAAAAAACCTGACACATTTATCTTTGGTTCTGAGGCTTGATATTGAATTAAAATATTACTGGAGCATGTGTGCTAGGCTCTGCTAATGATTCACTGATAAAACTGAGAATTTGGCTATTCCATTCTATAATTAGATACAGATGTGAATGCTCTGGTGGCCACAAATTGCAAACCTGTGTATCTGCCAACCTCTCAATTGCTTGCCATCACTTTTAAGCCTTTATGACAGAGCAGACAATGCTAAATGCAGACCACTGGCAACTGTTTCATAAGGAATATGTGGTGAATGGGCTTGAAAAACTTGTGTTTCACAATAGCAATGAACCTCAGACTGTCACATTTCTTTGTTGAAGATTCGAAATTGTAACTCTAGGGAAGCAGAACAGGCTCAATTACTTTCAGCTGCCAACGAAGACAAAATTCATTATTTCTGCCTGTGAGGAAAATACATCCTAACCGCTAGACTACAGATGTATTTAATTTGTTTTGTTTTGTTCTGTTTTTTTATATGGAGGATGGAGGCCGAAATGAGAAGCCTCAGTATATTCAGAGTCTTTCCACTACTTGTGTATTTCAAGAACTTGCTGCTTAACTGCATTTGTAGAGCAATGATTGACTCCACCAATTCTCAAAATGGTTATGTATTGACATCAGGTGTTTAGTCGTGTTTGTAATAAGTTTATAACTTTATATAACCACAGCTTGCAGTGACTAATCAGGGTCCCCTACGTAATGTAGCACATTGTGGAGGTGCTTTTTTTTTTTTTCAGTGAAAAAGATTTAATGTTTCTGCAAAATTATTCAGAGCAAACCCTGCTTTACTGTGGTATGTGTTGAGGTTTGAAGAGGCTCCACCTGGCTGATGGCCAGGTGTTCATCCTATGATCTGCTTAAATGTACCTGGATCTCTGCAGCAAAGCTGAGTCATATAAATATGCAATGTCTGAGTTAGATGATCCTTAAAAAACCTTTGTGTCCTGTTGATGAGAACCTTATTCCTTCCTTCAGCCAGGATAGCAAGTATGCCTAGAACTGAACTGACAACAACCAAGAATTTTCACATGTACAAATTAATGATGCAATTTCTGCTTGGACATGCATTCTATATAGCTTTATTGGTACTACAATGGTAAAAAAGAAAGTCTATATGACATGAATTCCTTTTATACTTAAATACTTTTATAAGTACTGTGTAAGCTAACATCTTTTCCTTCCATATGATACCCTTTCCACATTTGCCAAGAGAGATCAGAAAAAGTAACTATATCAGTATGCCTATCACAGGACTGCAGCTGAATGAAAAAAAAATAAATAAAATGAGAGATATTTTTTTCTCTACTGCTATATGTGGAGCAATAGAAAGAAAGGCTAAAACTCAGCACAACATCAGCAGAGCTTCTTAAGTAACAGCTTTGCTGAATATATCAAATTATGTCCATTTCAAGGATAAAGACTAAGTTCTCAACACAAACATTAAAAACCCACATTCCAAATGGGCTGGCACAGCAATCACTACATTTAGAAGTGCTTTCTTAACTTTATTCTAATTATTTTCTCAGTAAAAATTCTGATAGCTTGTTTTCTCTGCAGTCTGAAAGGAAGCTATGAACTCCTGTTAGTCACATTCAGAAAGTCACTTGTTGCTGCTGGTAATGAGAGGAAGGGAGCTACTCTGCTACCACCCATTGGTAGCCCAAAGGATATGTCATCTATATGTGTATATTACCTCTATGATTGTTTTTCCTGCCCCCCACCACCCTTCTCCAAAAATTATAAATATTTAACTCCTTAAGTAAAAGTAAGATTTGTGGAAGACAGTATTAGTTTCAATATCTTGAAGCACTGAGAAATGCTGGCAAGAAATAAAGAAATTAAATCTTCCAGATCAGACAGAAATTGCATTTTCTGCAATAAAACTGATTTTTTTTCCTTTTTTTTTTCCTTTTATTTGAATATTAAGTGTTGAGAATATTATTATTAAATTTAAAACTCAGTCCCCAATTTTCATTTTACCTTATAAAAACTCTGAAAGCATGTAAGGGGCTCGAGCTCTTTCTTGCTCCCTATCTGTTTCACGGTATTTCAATTTCTTCTTTTACAAACCTGGATGGCTGGAAGTGGATGGATTGAGAAGGTCAGCTCCCAAGAAGAAAAGGGTGGTTTTCAATAGGGAAAATATTTTCAGAGTAAAGAGGTCATTGTGCCCAGTCATCACCAGTCCTATAAGAAAATAGTCATGCAATGAAGCACTGTGTTGATCGAAATTTTAGGTTTGGTCTATCTAGACCACTTCATAAGGCAAGTACCCTTAAAAGGTTTGGAAAGCTTTAAAAGTAAAAAGCTAGTTTTTTGGATTTCTTTAACAGAAACACAGGCAGGCTACTTCTTAGGAACATAACTCAAAATAACTACCGAGGAGTACATAAATAATACGTTATTTGCAAATAAAACTTCCTCTATCACTGTGTACTTGTGGGGCATGTCTTCTCTTTCAAGTTTGCACTCTGGGTAGCCAGGACTTTCCAGCTCCTGAAAGCTCTGCAATATCCTCTATGTCTCCAAGGAAATCCTCTCCCCACTGCCATCCATGAGGCCTGACTGCATATCTACCATGTGCTGGATTTAATTTCCAGACTTTCCTCTGTGCTGCATGATCTCCACCTGCAGATCAGGACACAGTAAAGAACTATCATATAACTCCATAGATAGGTAAAAAACATGCCATCATTAATATATAATCATTGGGCTGTTGAATGCTGTTGGAGAGAAAGGAAGAGAGCAGGAAAAAAGGGGGGGATAAAGGACTATGACTGGAACACAGCCATAGTTATTTTCTGAAAGAAACCTGCCATGCAACTCCCTCACAGTGTCATGTCTCACATTAGCTCTTGGTTTTCGTGGGAGCTTTCTGAGTAGGGGAGGGAGCGTGTCTTAGAGCCTGCTTAAAAAACGTCTTTTCAAGGCTGAAAATCTGATATACTAGCAAGAAAATATTTAGAGAACAGGGCCTAAATCATATTCCAGCTTAGGACATATTTCTCAGGAGGTACACCAAAGATGGCACAAGATCTGAATATGTTTTTTACTTTTTTTTCCTCTCTTTTGGATACTAACTGGTACATGGGTATAATTAATGTAGACTGCTAAAAGTAGTTCAATGCTTAATTATTTTGACACAGTGATAGATATTATAAAATGCTCCCTGGTGTCTCAAGCAGGTTCTTGCCAGCAGATATTAGAGAGATTTGACTGTGCCCTTAACAAATGAGAATCACATTTATGTCTGCTGAAAATTTTTTGTGACAGACTGAAGTGAATGGTTATAGGTGTCAGAAGATTGGATGTGCAAAATCTCAGGAAATGTAGCTAGTAAGATAAAATGTCAGAAATCACTAGGGGTCCCTCCTTAAGGTTCTCTGTAAATTGCCTTTAAAAGATCTAGGTTTTACTCTTTTTCAAATATTTGGTTACCAAAATTCTATCACTTGAACTAAAAATTGTTTCCTTAAGGCTACCATATATTTTTTTTCTGAGAGATGTGAAGAAGAGAGTAAGGAAAAATGCACATTATTTTTTTTTGAAAAATGCATATTTTTTATTTTATGTTACTCTGACAAATAAATATTTCATTCACCCTACTTCTGCTTATGTCCTAGCTCAACTTTCATGAAATGAGCTAGTTTTATTGTGATATCAGTTCTTTCAGTAGAGCCATCTGTGTTGCTGAGCTTGTAAATGAGAAAGAAAGATAATTTCTTCGAAAAGTCTGAAAGCAGACGGGAGAACTCCAGTGGCTGCAGGCAAAATGTTATGTGCAGTACTTTTACTTTAAATGAAGGTCTACAAAATGAGTGCTGCAGAAATCCTGTCCCAATTAATTTTATTCTAGCCATCTCTTTATCATTGGGGATTTGTAATCTCGTACCATATGATGGAAGACATTTTCTATAACCTTGCAGAGTTATTATATATGTGAATGGATTTCTCTAATGAGGAATTCTGATACAGAGATAAGAAATCTTGTATCTATTTGGACTTCCAAAAAATAAGTTTTATTTTTTTAAATCTATATATTGCTTATGGCTTTGTGTTTCCTATAACTGTAAGTTTTGTAGAAATCAGGTTTGAGCCCTCAAATAAATACATTAAACCTGGATGATTCAGTGACCTTGGATTTTATAATCTGATATGCTTTAATGTGATGGTTGTGTAAACTTTGCATCAGTCCAAGGGACTGAAAAGTTTTTTAAAAAAAATATTTATGCTTTAAAGCACTGATAGGTTAGTTTTATTTCCAGAATATTTTCCACACCCTTTATGACAACCAGAACTTTAACCTGCATCATCCCATTACAATTATGCACAAGATAAGCTCAAGAGAGAAAACCATGAGAATTAATTTTTCTTGGAATAGTAGTCTTGGCAAATATAAATGCAAAAAATGCAAAAAAATGAAGTGGGTTTAACTTAAATTATTATTTTAGAAAAGAAGTTGTTTATCCCAATGAACAGCTTGCAAATAAATACATAAATAAAGAAAATGAGAAAAATTTGGTGCACCACTCTACTGCTTTGAACTAAGTTCAAAATGGAGCAAGACACTGAATAGAAGATGAAAAGTTACCTGGTTTCATTTTACGCATAGAGCATTTACAGTAATGTCCCTCTTCATTGTTCACTGATGCTGATAATTCAAATGTTCTTTTATGGCAAACAGTACTTACAGCTGTTCTTGCAAAGAAATGCACAGTTGAGTAATAGAAGTAGGTTACCTAATAGAGAAAAGATTCATATGAATGTTTTGGAACCTAGATGCCAACTTCAGCTAAACTGACAAGGCACTGACAAGAAATAGGAGACTGAGACATCACTATGGCTGGGCGATTCTACTATTGCTGCTAGTAAATACAGATTTCTCTAAACTGCTACACAGTGTATCCTAATAATAAGGGAAAGCAAATTATTTACCTGTGCATCAGCATAATCCCTTAAGATCAAATAAAATCTTTCTGTCATCATGAACACTGTAGCTGAGGGGCTTCTGGACATATAAAAACAGCAGACCACTCGCTGCTTTTCGTCTTGCAAAGGTGTTGGGCAATGCAAAGAATGTTCCTTTTTTATGGAAAAAGTTAAATTCAGTGTGCTATTTTAAAAGAAAGAACATTATATATCAGTGCCATAAGCAAAGTGTTGAAAAAAGAGGAACCATGAACATGCATGGAAGCAATTGGGGCATGCTTGAAAGTCACTGGTCAGCCTCTTTACTAGCAAAGACTGGTTGTTCTGGGCAAACCATTTAATTTGCTCATCCCATGTCTGGAACTTCTTCAAAGACGTAATTCTAAATGATAATCCAATTATATTAAGGAGTTAAAACAATAAAAAGTGATGAGAGAATTTGAAAGAAATTAATCTACAAGTGAGTATCGGCAGTATCGAATAAAGAGCAATGGCTTTTTTGTTTATTTATTAACTTTGTCTTCTTCTGAATAGTCTTTATTCTGCTTCATCACACACTGTGTTATATGTATTTTTAAAATGGCAGTGCCTGATAGAAGGGAAGCAGATCTTAGAACTTTGGTAATGAAACAACTGCAAATCTGCAAATGAAAAGCTGTTAGCAATGTCTTTTATAGGTAAATGTTCAACTCCTTAAAATTAGCCTTGGAAATCATTATATAAGCACCAAAAGTATGGCATATGTGTCACAATCTGGTTGAGCGAGTGGCATAGGTACTTAGAGTTACCAAGGATAAGATTTGGTTCTCTGAGGTGGCCGTCAGTGCCCACAAGCTGTCACCTTAGCTACCAAAGGTTTTTCCATTTCTTGAAATCTTTCCTTTCTGTGTATTAATCAAGACATTAATACTCTGGAAATATGTGCAAGCATATAATTAAATTCTTTGTTGTACTGCATAAATCTGAGATGGTGATTTAATGCAGCTCAGAGGCAGTTTTACTTTTCAGTCTCCACGTTCTCTTGATGTAGGTTCTTCCTGAGTAATTTACATACCACACATATTGTTAGACATTGAGACTTTGCAGCTACCTAGATTTACATTAGAAAGTCTTGCCAATGGTGCAGCTACAGATAACTATATCAAAGTATCAACTAAATTTCTCCACAAATCATCCTCCAAATAAAAAGGGTCACATTATTTACATGTGAAAAAAAACCAACAAAGTCTTGCCCAAGTGTAAGTGCCCATTCTCTTCTAACATACATAGTAGTTGTATTTTAAAGGAAAAGCATGGTATATGCTATTTCTCTGAATTTAAAGGAAAGTCAGTCCTTCAACCTTTTTCTTTTTAATTTCTTTATTTTTATTTTATGATTAAATATTTGAATTTTACTCTATTTGCTCAGCTTTTATATAATCAGCAAATCTACAAACCACGTAATTCTTAGCTTTTTTTCCTGATATTATTTGATAAAAGAAAACCACTTTTACAGAACTGTATTTCATTAATTTATTTAACATTAGTATTGGTTGAAGGGAATTTCTAGAATGGTAAGTCTATTCTTTAAATATGACTCAGATAGAGGTTGCAAATAGAAATACTACCTGTAGGGTTTTTTAAGAAAGTGATGGAAAGGTTTGGGTCTTTTTCTTGTTTTCCTGAAATTTCAACGGCGGTAGAAGCTAGTTTGTAGATTTCCAGTACACATGTGCAGTGTCTGACTGACAGATTGCTAGTTGGTGTGCATGGGACTCAGAAATATGAACTTTTCCTTTTTTATTTTCTTTCCTTACCTAAGAAAACCTCGTATTCTGTTACCTCTAAAGGCCAATGTTTCTGAGCAGAAAAAGATAGTAAGCACCCATGCTCTATGTCTACAAAAAGAAACAGGACTTTTTTCATGTCATCTGCAGGGTTTCTGGAGAAAAATCAAGGTAAATATGGCCTCATAGTGGCTGCCATTTTGATGCAATTTTTCTCTTTCTTCTGTTCAAAGGCTGAAGAAACTCTTTTACATAAGACTAGAAGGAAGTCCTGATTTTTTATTTTTTTAAAATATTTGTTCTTTACTGACTGCAGCCTAAAATGTCTTGACAAGAATAACTCTTAAATCACTTAGTCCTGGGTTTCTCCTGTTTCTTTGGAAAAGCTGTTTAATGGTTTCTCTTTGCTGACAGCTGCAAGCCATTTTCAAATTTTCAGTTTGAATGTATCCATGGTTGGCTTCCTTCTCTTGGTTTGATTGCAAAATGTGTATTTCAGCTCAAGTATTTCCTTTCTTTCATTTGTTTTTAAAGCCACTAATTAGTATAAAGAAAGAACACTGTCTCATCCCATACTCTTCTGATCTTCTCTGGGCCATTAGAGAACCTGTGTAATTTAGTCACCCTTCTCTGTACTTTCATGAATTTATTTTCATCTCTTCCATTCTCTGTGTAATCTCATTTTTATGCAGAAATAAATTTCCTGATAAATCAAGGGACTGTTCTTTTAGATTTCATGGCAACATCACCTTATTATCTAGATTCTGAATGATGAAAAAATGGACTTTTTCCCTTTCTTTTATTTTCCATTTCATAACCCAAGTTACTTAATATCTAAAGCACGGACGTATCCAATTTCAGTTCCTTTAATCTAGTTATCAAGCTGTTTCTTCCCAACAACCCATTGCCTGATATCTTCTAGCTTTTGTAATAGATGTAATCAGAAAAACCTTTTTTTTTTTTTTTTTTTTTTTTTAATAGCCAAATAGTTATTGGAAGCATTAATTACAGAAGAGCCAATAGATGAAAAATAACTTTCCATTTGCCAAACTGGTTCTCTATAAACTCTTACTGTTTCCAGGTAATCAGTTTGTCATCAATACTTTGGCTAATATTTATAGGGTGCTTTTCCAAGTGTTTTGCTGAAGTACAATGGTTTATTCTATGTTCCTTGTATTGATAAGGCATGAATTTCTCACTATTTTTATTAAGGAAAAACATACTATAGGAAGATGACTGCTGATGTCTGTTTTCATCTTTTATATCACCCTCAGATGTGTTCCTTGAAAGGTCTTTTCTTGTTTAATTGTCTTTGTCCCTCTGTGGCTGTCACACTTCTTGAAGAGAAATGGTGTGTTCAAGCCAGTTGGAATTTTTTAAAATACAATTCAATGTGACAGCTTCTGCCAGATTTGAGAAGTCTTTAATGGATAGAAATTTCACACTCAGAAAAATTCCTACTTGTTTCATTACTCTTAAAAAAAATATTTTAATAACTCATATTCTTGCTAAACTCTTTCCTACTGAACTAGAGAATGGAGCAATTCAGTATTACTCTAGCATTTTGATACAACTTTTCTGTAAACAAGCAGACATCTGGTGAAGTTCTCAACAACTTGAAAATTTTAAATGAGTGTTTCGGTTTATTTACTTATTTCTATCTGCAGTAGTGAAAATGCAGAAACTGTATTTTCTAGGGAAATACAAGGAAATACAGAAACTGAAGGATAACTGACATTTATTCAAGTAACAAGACTCTGGACATCTATGTAATAGTAATTCTGTTCCTATGTGAACAATGTAGTAGACTTCATTACATGCTTTGTTGATAAAAAAACTGTAACAGCAGTTGGTAATACATAGTGCAGATCTCTGCAAAAACTTTTAGAGACAAATACTCTGGGGAGAATGCAACACTCCCCAACTAAAAATCTTGTCCAAACAACTAACCTAAATTTATAAAGTATAAGGCTACTGGATAGTGTATACATATCACTGCATAGTAATGTAATTACATGGTCTTTTAAACAGACAGCACTGAAAAACACATGTACAAGATGACTAGCTTAAGTTTTCTGCACATCTTGGGTTCTGCCAGTTGTGTGCAAACCAGCTAACAGTATATGTGATACTCTAGCAAAATGTGATTAACACTTCTCCAAACAGGACCAAGAAATCTCTTAGAAGCATAGAATGGTTAGGGCTTGAAGGGACCTTAAAGATCACCAAGATCCAACCTCCCTGTATGGGCACGATCACCTCCCTCTAGACCAGGTTGCAAAAGGCTGAATCCAGTCTGCCCTGGCACATTTCCAGGGATGGAACATCAACCTCTGTAGGCAACCTATTCTGGTATCTTACTAAACCTATCTTATCTAACCTAAATCTACTTTCTTTCAGTTTAAAACCATTACCCCTTGTCCTGTCACTACCCTCTCTGGTGAAAATTCCCTCCCCAGCTTTCCTGTAGGCCCCTTCAAGTATCAGAAGGCTGCTATAAGGTCTCCCAGAGCCTTCTCTTCTCCAATCCAAACTCTCTCAAGCTGTCCTTGTACCAGAGGTGCTCCAACCCTTTGATCATCTTTGTGGCCCTTCTCTGGACCCTCTCCAACAGGTCTGTATCTTTCCTGTGCTGGGGGCTCCAAAGCTGTACACAGTATCCCAGGTGTGGTACCACAAGAGCCAAGTCAAGGGAAGTTGTGGGTTCCCCCTCCCTAGAAGCATTCAAGATCAAGTTGGATGAGACTTTGAGCAATCTGGTCTAGTGGGAGGTGTCCCTGCCCATGCAGGGTAGGTTGGAACAAGATGATCTTTAAGGTCCCTCCCAACCCAAACCATTCTATGATTTTATGATTATATAGAGAGCAGACTGTTTCTTTTGCAGATACAAGTATTTCTTGCGACATACAGATACATTTTTAAAAGTGAATCAAGGTTAATCATTCTCGGTTCTGAGATGTTTAAATAAGAACATTTCACTCAAAAGAGATAAAGAAATAGTTATACCACTTTGGAGAACCAAGCAGTTAATTTTCTCAAGTCTCAAATGTCATTTGTGAGCAATTTGAGCAACATTATGAGCATTAAGGCACATAGAGGAGACTGTGTGATGAAAATATAGAAATAGAAATTTCTTCTGACCAGGAGTTAACTGCTAAGATCAGTCAGTAACTAAGTAACATTTTACAAACAACTCCTAGTCTTTGTAATCTGTTGTTGATGGTAGAATCTAATCCAGCAAAATGCTTTGAAGTTAGGAACAACCCATTGTTTCAAAGTACATTGTATAATTAGAGAAAAATTAAAATAATTTCTGTATTTCTCAAATGGAGTCTGAAAAATGCTATCTTTCCAGCTTGGAAAGGATTGCAACAGAGAATGTAGATGCTATTAACTTCTACTTAATTGCAGAAGAGAACAGCAGGGAATTTCCTCATTTCCTTGAGGAACACTGATTTAGTCACAGTTTTATATAATCATTAGTTCAGCTTGGAGCATTATGAACTATCTGAACAACCTTTTCTGGGCTGTGCCAAAGGACATGAAGAATTTTGATCAGAAGAGGGCTTTTATTATGTATTTTTTAAACTGAGAATGCCTATATTCATGCCGAATTCATCATGACAACAAGGTACTTTTTCATTTTATTTCCCTGTTTCATTCTTATGTTTCAATATTTCTTCTTTTTACTGAATAAAATTGATTTTGCTGCCAGAGAGGAGAAGTCAACAGTGGCAGGGGAGAGGTACAGAATTAAAGATGTGAGTCCTTAACTTTTAACATCCACACATGTGCATGATTAGAATAGTAAACAGATGTAGATGGCCTTTCCTATACTTCAAAAGATTTTACTTGACTAACAGAGGGAAGAAGCAAAAGACCTATGCTGTCTGAATTCACAGAGATACTTCTCAATAAAAATGTCCTTTGGCTAACCCTTCCATCTGACACCACAGTTGCATAGTTTTCTCAGGCACCACAGAAGATCAAACAGTCAAAGCCTGAATATTGGGACTGAAAAATCTATATATAATGTGAGAATAATCCTAATACTTAAAAATACTCTGCTGACAAATGCTGTCTAGAGAGCCAGAAAAGAAATAGAGATATTCTATCTTATTCATAAACCCAGAGTTCCTAGAGCAGGCCTCTACATACAAGCTAGATTGCAGAGATAATATGTTTAGAAGATGGAGAAAGACAGGACAGGAAAAGTTTGGACTAGATGAAGGTACACGTTGATAACAAAAGAATACAGAAGGAAAACCATTTAAAAGAATAATGTCAAAGTAGTAGAATGTAGATTAGAGGCAAAGAAAACTACCTTGCCAATTTCTATGTTCTCTTTGTGCTTTAAACCTTTTTGTTCTGTTTTAAAACAAGACAGAGTGTTCAGAATGTAAAAAAACAAAACCAAACAAACACAAATAAACAAGCAGAAAACAAAGGAATAAACATAACATAATGGATTAATTTATAAAAAAGTGAGCTCAGAGTTTTTTTATTTCTTCAGGTACTTCATTTCCCCCCTACCCTTTTGTTAACCGATCATATGGGTTATTTTAGACTTTTTTGTACTTTATTGACTAGTAAATTGACTATATGAACAGGCATAAAATTTGAGAGAGAAGAGGAATGTCTGTCCTAGTAAAAATAGGAAACTAAACATAGTAGTTGTTTTCACAGTTTAGTTTTATTCATGTTTTATCTGGAACCTTATGTTAAATGATGCTTGACTTAAAACATGCCTTATGCAATGCATCTGAATTATCTTACTTACTACATCCTTCCTTAATTAGAATCCTTTCCATGTATGCATAATATTAACACTGGTAAATGTATAATAGTCCAACAAGGGACCTGTTAAACTGTGTTTAAGAATGCTGTCTTTCTACAGCAGCTGTGGGACTATAGGAACCTATGTGAGATATTTTAGATATCAAAATCTAATACTATGATTTGGGGCACAAATTTAAAGTATCAGTTAATTTTTGTACAAATGAAAGCATAGCTTTATGACTAGATAACAAATAAGGCTATTGTTATTTTCACTGAGACAGGGCATTGTTCCCACTTATTATCTGTATTAGACTATCATAGCATAAAAATCTTTTCATTTAGAATAATATGTTCTTAATTTTGAAGCACAAAGTTAAATCATTGATAAAACCAGTTCTCATTCTATTTAAAAACTTTTGAATTTTCAGGAACTCACTGCATCTGAAATATACTTATCAACTTAGTGCAACAGCTGCTAAAGTCTGAAAAAGGCATGGGAAAATACCTATGTGTAATCTATCTGAAGTAACTATAAAAGAAATCTTCAGTCAAGACAGTGGCAGGGATAGACTACTAAATAACTTGTATAAGTCTGCTGGAATTATATGAAGGAGTTGGTACCCATCCTAAGAGGGCCATCTTCCTCTGTTTGTACAAAGAAATGACCAAAGAATAGTAAAGTGTAGAATTATAGAAACATAGAATCTTTCAGGTTGGAAAAGACCCTTGGGATCATCAAGTCCAACCATCATCCCTACTCTGCAAAGTTCTGTCCTAAACCATATCCCCAACACATCTAAACGACCCTGAAACAGATCCAGGGATGGTGATTCAACCACCTCCGTGGGTAGACTATTCCAGTGTCTGACCACTCTTTCTGTGAATATTTTTTTCCTAATGTCCAGTCTAAACCTACCCTGTTGCAGCTTTAATCCATTCTTTCTTGTTCTATTACTAATTACCTGTGAGAAGAGACCAGCACCAACCTCTCTACAATATCGTTTCAAGTAGTTATAGAGCATGATGAAGTCTCCCCTCAGCCTCCTCTTCCTCAAACTAAACAGTCAGTTCCTTCAATTGCTCTTCATAAGATTTATTCTCAAGGCTCTTCACGAGCTTCATTGCCCTCCTCTGTACTTGCTCCAGAACTTCAGTATCAAGGTCTGTAGTTTCCTGGGTCCTTCTTTCTGCCTTTCCAGTGGATGGGTGTTACATTTGCTACCCTCCAGTCCATTGGCACCTCCTCAGTTATCCAGGATTTCAAGTAAATAAGGGAAAGTGGTTTGGCAAGCACTTCTACCAGCTCTCTCTCAACACCCTTGGATGTAACCCATCCAGCCCCATAGTGTAGTGTGTGTCCATCTGGTGTGGCAGCTCCCTGACCACTTCCTCTTTAACTGTGATGACCTCCTTCTCCATCCCCTCCCTGTCTCCCAGCTCATGTGGCTGGATGTCCAAGGAATACTTAGTTCACTGCTAAAGGCTGAGGTAAAGTAGGCATTGAGCACCTCAGCCTTTTCCTCATCCTTTTTTCATGCATGCTATGTATCCCCCTGCATCCAATAAAGGATGGAGATTTTCACTAATCCTCCTTTTGTCCTAATGAATTTATAGAAACATTTTTTACTATCCCTAACATTAGTAGCTAGGTTGGGCTCAACCTGCACTTTGGCTCTTCTAATTTTCTCCCTGAATAGTTTCACTACATCTTTATAGTCTTCATGAGAGGCCTGCCCTCTCCTCCAAAGGTCATAGACCATTCTTTTGTTCTTGAGGTCCAGCCCAAGATTTAGTCAGGCTGGTCTCCTTCCCCACCTACTTTTTTTTTTGGCACACTGGGACATCTTGCTCCTGTACCTTTAGGACTTCTTTCTTGAAGTATGTCCAGACTTCCTGGGTCCCTATACCTTCAGAGAAGCCTCCCAAAGGGCTTTGTTAGTCAGTCTTCTGAACAGGTCCAAGTTTGCCCCCAGGAAGTCTAAGGTAGCAGTTTTACTAACCCCATTACTATTTTCTCCAAGGATTGAAAACTCAGACATCTCATGATCACTGTGCCCTACACAGCCTCCAACCTTTACTACCCCCACAAGTTCTTTCTTGTTCACAAGAAAGAGGTCTAGAAGGGCACCTTCCCTTGTTGATTGAGTTACCAGCTGTGCAAGGAAGTTATCCTCCACACATTCCAGGAACCTCTTGTTTTGTTCCCTCTCCGCTGTGTTGTACTCCCAGCAGATACCTGGGAGGTTAAAGTCCCCCACAAGAAAACAGCAAGTGTCCATGAAATTTCTCCCAACTGCTTATAGAAAGCTTCATCCACCTCGCTGCTTTGGCTGGGAGATCTTTAGCAGACTCCCACAGCATTATCAGCTTTATTTTTATAAGGAAATTTTTAAAAGAGGCATATTTATTGGAGTTAAAGTTACCCTGATCTTTAGTTTTATTAGGTTTACATTGCATAAGTTATTTAAACAGTGGCTTACAAGATATCACAAAAGTCTGAAAATAAGTTGAGGGGAAGCTAATGGTGCATATAGCAAAGTCTCTTGAGAGGCACATGCTTAGAAACAACATCTGAAATGATGTGTATTGAGTCTGACAGGTATGTAAAGGTGAAAGATGAAGGAAGAACCATGCAAGAACAATGATATAAGAAGATCTATCCAAAAGACATCTGAAGAAAATGTGGAGAATTAAGCACAGAATTGTATATCTGTTCTGTGTGAGTAATAAGAAAAGACAGGAATAGTTATCAGGATATATTTAAGGAAGCAGCAGTTTTCAGAAGGATAGTCACTGCATACAACACTAAGGCTTGACCAGAAGGACTGGGCCCTATAGGCAGAGCTGTCACACTCTGTAGCTAAAAGAGTATTCCTGTGGAGCTGGAGTGCAAAACAATGGTGAACTCTTAAGTTCACTTTTTCAAAGGTAACTCAATTCAGTTAAGATTTTTATGCTGGGAATATCTAAAAAAACCTTTCAATTGAATGTTATCCTCAATGGTAATAAGTATACAACTATGCTACAAGTTTAGTGTTATTCATGTTCTTCCTAGCGTTCTTAAATATTAAACTGAAGCAGAAATAACAGAGGGAGAGAATGTTTCATATTCCAGAGGAAAATCTGTCACTATGGAAACTACTTGAGCAACATTAGAAAGTTCTAGTTACAGTTGTGTTAATATCAATTCAGAGGGAATTTCATCATCAATCCCTACCTATTAATATAGTTGCAACACAGTTAGAATCTGTGTGCCTGTAAGAAGGGTTGAATGTATTATTACATATAGCAACTATTAAGCTTTGGAAGCAGATCCTGGCTTTTTTTTTTTTTTTTTCACTTTTGTGTTCTTAAACTTTATGCATTATCTGAAAAGTCAAAAATTTATGATAAAGTCACTGCAATCTGTTATGTATGGCTGAACTGGAGAAGAACTCCAAATGAAGCATGAAAGCTTTCAACAGAAATCCACTGTAATTCAAGAGGCCAATGTAATTTCAGATAAATGTATTAAATTAATTGGGCCATACTCTGGGCATTAAATTCAGGGTACATCAGGTCTTGTATCAGTGTTCTTGGTTTAAAATTTTGTTCATTTCTTACAGAAGATTTAAATCAATTAATTCCTGTGAATTCATACTTAGATTTTGTATCCAAATCACCCTAGTTTTAAAAACACTCAAATTTTTCAGGCTTTAAAAGATGAATTCTAATTTTTGTCCTTTGATGTAGCAACTAAAAGTCTTTATTTTCTCCTCCCTTTACATTGGGTTAATGTCTAATTCTTAATATGGTAATTTAAAGCTGGGTAGAAACAAGTGCGTCAAATAAGACTCTTTATTAAAACATTTGGACCTTAAAGAGGCCTTTTTTTCTTGAGAAATATATTCTGGGAAAACCAGTGGGTTCTTCTTAAAAATCTAGCATTCATCAGTAGTGTGCTCAGAAAAAACCCACACCTTTTAACTTATTAAGCTGATTGAATCTAGGATGCCACAAAAGGATCTCCAGACTGCTCATTTCTTCCTCTTCCTTCTTTCCCCAAATAAGTTATGGTTCTGGATAACATGATTACCAAAGACTAAGAACATTGTTGCTCAAACACATTTAGGAAACTTTTGGAAATACTGTAGAGTATTCATGTGAATGATGATTATATTTAAAAATTAATTTCCTGTTATATTTTAATTACTTTAAACTAGCAGTTGTATCTCCAGAGTAAGTGGAAGTTATTAAGCTTCAGGTAACAAGAATTAGTTAAATTTTCAGGATTACTACAATGAAACAGACAAATGAATACAGTACAAAAAGTTCGGTAATATTTAATAGTGGAAGATGTAGCTGCTTTCTGCTGGGTGGTATAGAAGACCTGTACTAATCATAGGTTGCTTGGTTTCTGGTGGGTGAAGCATACATTCAAAAACTAGGCAACCTGTAAAATTAGAAATACAAAGCTGAAATTTTTATCACTTAGAACAAAACAGGGTTCACATGCAATCTTATTTAGCAGTGTATATTTCACTTCAGGAAAAGCAAGAGGAATAAAAAAAATTATTAATGTGAAAGGCACTTACTAAATACTTTTCAGTAGTACAGAAGTGTATTCAGAACACTTGGCCCACTCTCATAGCCATTCAGTAATTATTCTTGCCTATATGCAAAAAATTATGTGCATTTGAAAAATATTTTCCTCTTCCATACAGTTGACTTGAGGCCTCATTATTACAGACAAAAAAAGATCTGGAAAATGAGAGAAATAAAATTCTGCCTGCCTTAAGAATGTTATGTAATGTAATTACACTGACTAAATAAATGTGAATTGGGTACTGGGAAACAGACGTAGAGTACCCAGTGGAACATAGTGCCTTCATAATAAACTAAGATAAAGTGTATTACTTTGGTGTGCTTTTTAACAAATATTAAATTTTCTATTGTGCCACAGGTAATGTTTATCATATAATGAACCCAATAATTACTTTAAAAATGCATAAGTACTTTGTCCTTTTTTTAAGTCCCTAAATGACACAAAGGACTTTTTGTCTTTAAAACTTAAAGTAATTTTCAGACATGTGCTTCTGGCTCAAACTGACCCCCATAGAAATGGGAAAACAATTCTGAACTCCACAGAATTTTTCACTTTTCCTAAACTTTCTGTTTGTCTTGACTTCTCTGTTTATCTAATTCTCCTATCTGGAATTTTTTCACATTCCCAAAGAACATTCCTAAGATACAGAAGGGAAATAAAAGTCTTATCTACTTGCTGTTAAATAAATGTTTTGTTCATGTAAAGTAGAGACAAAAGGGTGAATCTGGATTGGTCAAGTGTGTGAGGGCTAAAACAAATCTTGTTAGTTCTTGCACAATGTTCTTGTAAAAACTGTGCAGTGAATGAACTGAACTACCATGCAGTGGTATCAGTACAAGAAATATTTGTGAAAGACAACTCGACTACAGAAATTTTAATAGTGCCCACAAGAGCTCTCATTATACTGTAATTTGCTTTTCAAAGTTGTCATTACTTTGCAATATCGGAAAAAGAATCCAAAAATTACTCCAAATTTATGAGGGTTGACATAATTCTATGATATTTGGCTAAATACTACAGGTCCTTCAAATTCCAGTTCCATTACATTTGACATAAGATTGAAACCTTACATAAAATTTCACCTAGTACTGCTAAGACAGAAATATCAAGTGCTCTGAAAATGTACTTCTAAAGATAAATCAGTCAATTTTCAGATTTTGTTGGGTTCTTGTTTGCTTGCATTTATGTCTGGAACCCAGTGTTTGAATGGTGTACTGCAGCACTCTGCCCCTGAAAATTTGTATCTTTTTAATTGGATATTTGTATAATTTTTAATTATGTGTTCTGTTTTGTTTTAAAAGATAATTTCAGAGATAGTTCAACTGAGTTTCAGCTCAGTTCTCTTAGTATAAGTTCAGATTTGTAAAGATACTCTATTTTCATGAATCCAGATCAGATATGATATAGTCTGTTTGAACACATGGCAAATATTTTCTGAATGGGAACTGAATATATCTTCTATTTGGGGGTTGGTCTCTTTTGCCAGACGACTTTCAACAAGACAAGAGGGCATGGTCTTAAGTTGTGCCAGGGGAAGTTTAGGTTAGATATTAGAAAGAATTTCTTTACGGAGAGAGTGATCCGGCATTGGAATGGGCTGCCCAGGGAAGTAGTGGATTCTCCATCCCTGGAGATATTTAAAAAGAGACTGGATGTGGCACTCAGTGCCATAGTCTAGCAACCGCAACAGTGGTAAAAGGATTGGACTCGATGATCTCTGAGGTCCCTTCCAACCCAGCCAATTCTATGATTCTATGATTCCATTTATCCCATGTTCTTAGTAGCAGATACTCAGAAATAATGTGGGTTTTTTAGCTACCTTCTAGGATTAATGGGTGATGGGGCAATTATAAAATATCTTTTCAGCTTCTGTAGCTGAAGAAAATAAATCTCACATTTATAAATAAAACAAGACTTTTTTTTTTTTTTCCCCCAAAAGAGACAATAGAAGTCAGAAAGGAAGTCAGTATTGAAAGATCAATAACTGCATACTCAAATTTCAGGTTCTTAAGAGCTCTAGCACCTCATACTCATTTCCTTTTTCTGTCTCTTATGCACTATTAGTATTGGATAGGAACAGGGTAAGATAGATCCAGATTCAGATTCCAGATTCCTGTATGAAAAAATTCTATTTCCAGTGTGAATTTTACTATCCAATTATGCTTTACACTTTGGTTGTAATACCTGAGTTTTGAATCATACAAATCAACTTATCGATCTGTGCTGCTGGTTTTGTTAATAAGCTACAGTAATTGCATGCTTTAATTATTATTTATTACAGTTAATCTCACCAGCACAGTCTTCCAGTGCCTCTCCTGCAGCACAAATCACATACGCTGTGGGCAAGCAGGAGATTTCTCACTGCATGGCAGTACATTCCTAATAAAATTGCTGGCCAGCACCATGTAGCATGAATGACAAATAAATTGGTACTGGTTTACGAGCCTATTGTGTGCTGTTTTCTGAAAACTGGCAGTAAAGCAGCAACTCTGTGGAATTCTTTCATACCAACCCAGTACTACTGTAGGGCTTTCTATTCTGCGCAGGAAGCAGAGAGGCAGGCAAAGAGTCCCTGGAACACCAGTGCTGGGTCATCAGCTGCTCATCTGAGTGTGGAAATAAAAAGGCAGGGTGTTTTAAAGTGAAAAGAAATAGCTTTTGACAATCCACTGTTGTGGAACAGCAAAAATCTGACATTCGTATGACTCCTATTAAACTGATCCAAAAAGCTAGTTAAATACTCAAATGAGCCTTGAATGGCTTATTGCTGATCTTGGGACACATTTGTGCTTTTGCTACATACCCTTGAAGAACAAGACAAATAATTGAAAGCAGTGCCTAACCTTCTTAAAAACAGATTATTACCTAGCATTAAAAGTCTTTATGTTACAAAACCCTTTCCTGTTGCTTTATAGCATTATAGAATTCCCATCTTTTTAAAAAGATTGTTTGAACTAGTCATTGTCCTCTTTCTCTCAGAAATGGCAGTAATTTTACACTGTGTCCCTGCAACTGTGAATACTGAATTAGATGGTAGTATCTTTTATTTCTGTTCTATTTTGAAGCTTTCTATTTTAAAGTTTGAACTACTGGAAACAAATGCTTTTTCAGGATACTCAGCTCACAAAAAACCCAGGAAGATTGCTTACAGTGTATTTATTGGAATAGTCATTAAATGACTGTTGTACTATGAAGGAAGAGGAGAATTGAACTACTTTTATTGTCATTGAATTTGCCTTTATTTCATGTTACCAAGCAGCATATGAAGGGCTGGAAATACATTTTATTAATACATTTAACTGAAATTCAACATTTTTTGATAGTAAAAAAAGGAGGTAGAACACAGTCTTAATTTGAAAATGGACTGTGACAGAATTCACAGGTTCCCTGTTGCTAATCAGTCCTTCTGTAGCTTATTCCTGCCTGCTTTATACTTGCCTCTTCTCCTTGTCATTCACATATGGTAAATGGAAACTGCACAATTTGGGGTATTATAAACCACTTCTATTTCATTTTATTTTGCTTCTTCTCCAAATTTTACTTTTCCATATAAAGGCATCCTCCCCTGTACTGTAATACAGTCTGCAAGAAGAGAATTCTCTGGTGCAAGAGAGTTGGCAGCTGGTAATACTTGTGATGTTCTTAAATAGCTGCGGGTAAACGCAGAAGAAAATTTATCTTCCAAATCATTCTGCAGATTTCTTTTTCCACCTCTTTAACAGTTCACTGATTCACATCTAGCCAGTGTCTCTGCAGAAAGCTTTTGAAGTAATTTTAAATTGTGAAGTGCTTTCAGTAATCTTGAAACCTTGAAATGTCCTGGACTGTAGCTTTGTCAGATTGGAAACTGAAAATGCCATCGTGCTGTTAAAGCATTTCATTATACTTGAATTGTTATAACTTTTGAATGAAAGTCACAGTGCTACCTACAAAGGCGTGTGTCTATCCTGTAGGAGATGGCAGCTCTTTTTGTCATTTTCAGATTCTGCTTTTAATTTGCTTGTGTTACCTGAGATTATAAGCTTTTGACAAACAAAAGAAAAATGAAAATTAATGTAATGAGGTGCATTTCAGATGTTCATGATCTAGCACTGCAAAACCATTCATCAAATGGACATTATTTTCCTTTTTCTTCCATGACTGAGTGCTCATGAATGTAAAGATCAAAGCAGTTTCAAAACTTGAAGATAAATATCCTGTATTCAGTTGCAAGACTTTGCTGTGTTTATTAATCTTATGAGTTAGGGAATTCACATCATTGTTGAAGTGATTTTAGCTTTTTTATAAAAGAAGTCCTGGTACTAAGATAGCATGTTAGAAAATTAGGTTTGTTCAACTGCTTGGGATAAAAAGACAGTACTGCCTTTTGGACAGTATGTCTGAGCTTATTTTCAGTAAGTAACTTCAGAATCCTTGCAGATAGTGATTCCTTAATTAAAAATATTTTATCTTACACTTAAGTCTTGTGCTGCTATATACATGTAAAGTAAAATAAGCAAGAATTTCAATTGTAATTTTGTATTTTTTATACATTTGTTCTAACACTGAGATCCACAAATGTGTCCTGACAGAGATTTGGGAAACTTGCATGTCTACCTAATGGGGATGGCAGAGAATTGTGCCTGAAATGATCAAACAACTTTGAAAATAATCTCAAGCAGAGTGTATCTGCAGGCACTTAATAGTGGAGGATGGTGTACACAGCAGGATACAAGGTGTTCTTTTCTACTACCTTTATACATCTTTGAACAGAAATGTGGCAACACATGCTCTACACCAGGAAAACAAATAATATGCTCACATGGATCCAGACTAAGAATCAAAGCAAATGTGACATGAATGTAGTAATAATTCCCTTTTTTATGATCTCTGAGCTTCCAGCAAGTAGTGAATCAGGTACTTCATGCATCAGATGTCATCTTATTGTATTCAATAGGCCAATATACCTTTTTTAATCACCATTAATTTTCTTGATTTTTGAATCAAAGTATATTTTTGTCATCTACATCTGTGGTACTGTCTAGTTACATGTTGACTGAAAAAGTACACCTTTTATTTTCAAGTTATCTAGTTTTTCCAGTTGCCCTTTTTTTCTCAAGAGACAACCAGTAATCATCTTTCTTTAGATCATCCTGCTCCTGATTATTTTCTAATCAATTACTGCATCTCCTATGTAATCTTTTTTACTTGGTAAGAGTCCTTTGGACCATTTTTAATCCTCATTGCCCTTTTCTCTTGTTCTTTTTCTACTGTAACTCTTGAGGATGGTAAGATCTAGTGTCATTGAAATATTTTGTTTGCTTTGCTTTCCTTACCAATAATTAATAATAGTCAATACATTTTTTTTCTGGTCTTCGCTGTAGGATAGAAATGTGACAGTTTAAATTTTACAAGGTATATATAATTCATTATAATATAATTCATTAACAGGTACACCTTACTTGATGTAAGCTAGGAATAATCTTTAGATGTTATCTAGGATTCATGTGGTGTTGGTGGGAATTAATATAAGGAATTTACAGGAAGCATATGAAGAAAGCTTTTGAATTAGTCCAAACAGAACAAATTAATACCTATGCTACTTTCAAATGTTTCTTTACAGTGAGGAATTAGTTTTCTAAATGTTTGTGGTTGGCTACTGCACATTTTTTACCATTTACTTTTCTAGACATGAGCAGCACGTAAAAATGTATAGATAGACTGAAATGTATATTCATACTAGTGAATAACTGCAAATGCTGAGATAAACCCAGACCCAAGACTGTTTTAAGAGCTGTAGATAACATGGGACAAATTACTCTGATAAAGACAATGTTTCTGATGTAAAGCCTGAGGCCTGGGATGATGATCAGAGGCAAATATTTTTATAGAAGCTTGACTATAAACCCTATTAAGTTTTGGAAAATTGTTAAGTACAACAGTTTCTTGTGGCTTTGGGATTTTGAGGTTATCAATATATTGACAAATCTTTTCTTAAAGATGAGGGTTTGGCTTTGTTCTATATTTGGGGTTTGTTTATTTTTTTTTCTCTGTAGGATTTGTCTTTAAATTTTCCTCCCACACAGTGGTGCTTTTAGCTCTGAGAATTGCATTTCATCTTTATCCTGAGTCAGAGCATGTGTCATTTGGCAAAGAGAGGCACTCGTCCTGGAAACTCATAGCTCTGGAGGAAACTGGTGTTGAAAGAGGATTTTGCATGATGATTTTTTTTCTCTGATAGATGGGGCTTTTTCATATTTAAAATCTGGCTCAAAGGAGGAAGAAAACTTTTTATTTTGTCAGCAACTTTCTAACAGCTTCAAAATGGCCTTATTATTGAAGCTGGTATCTAGTCCAAACAAAATGAAAATAGAATGAAAGCTCCATTTACACAAGGCAACACAAAGTCTGTTACAGTACTACTCACAATTTAGGAAAAAGACAAATGAAAGTCAAAGCCAAACCCAGTTTTATGTTGCAACTTCTCCTGAGCGTGTTAGACAGAACTGGGCTGTTTGAGGCTAGGGAGCACACTGAAACTAATCTCTTTCCCATGCTATTGCTCCATTAATATATTTTTGCCTACTTATTTCTAAGGTGTAAGTTGCATGTGGACAGACTTTGTGTGATTTCTACTCCTGGCTTCTGCTCAGTTGTCTGCGTAGTCATTCTACACTCCCATAGCTAATTCATTTATATATTGCACAAATTATATTCAACAACATTGACTCACTATGTAATATTTGTCAAAGCTATTTAGATTCATAAAATCTTAGCCTACAAAATTTATATTTCCTAGAGGACATCACAATAAAGTAAGAAGTTTTGACTATTTCAAAACTCACTCTAGATTGATTTGCCCTTCATCAACCATACTTTGCCCTTCATCAACCTTACTTATTTATTTTCTTAATGAATCTGAAATGGAGAATTGCACAGGCAGATTGGAAGGATTTGTGTTCATACTCTCTCATTTCTTCATATTCGCTCATGTAAAGTAACTATAAATATCATAAAGCAAATACAACACTTTTTTAAAGCTGCACTATGACCTTGCTAACTTTATGTAAGTAAATTGATTGTCTGCAATTAACAAAATACATTTCAGAAATAGAGTATGTATTGGGTTTTGTTTTTAAATTATCTGTATCTCGTTATTCCAGAAAAAAACACTCAAACTGATTTGATCCTATCCTATATATAAAAATGAAGTTTTAAAACTTCTAGCTTTTCAGAGTAATCTGAAATTAGTACACAGTGTCCATTTAAGCATAAAAATCAGTTGCAGCAATTTGCAGGTTCCATCTTTTTCTGATCATGAGTAGGTTGAAAACTTGGTACTTAGATACTGCTTTTATCATTTGCCAGGCTGGATAACATTGCTAGTTTTTGGTTTTGAGATCATTGTTCTTCCCAGTGGCAACTCTTGCAAAAATAAAGGCTGCTTCAAACTGCATAGAGGTAAACCACTTCAGATGAACAAGGCAGACCATTCAAATTCTGAAGAAAGATGCAGTAAATGAAATGCACTGTTAGGTTAAGAGTATTCAATGTCATAATTTTTCCAGACATAAGTATCTTCAATTCAGAATCTTCTTAAAAAGGATAAAAAACTACTAAGTTAATGTTGGATTGACTAGATTGTTCTGTGACCTATACAGGCAAGTGAATAATAAATTCTGTCTTCTGTAAAGTGAAACTCCTCACTATAGGGAAAATATTGAAACATGCAGCTCAGAGACTAGAATCTTTTACCTGATATTTAATGAAATTATCTCAGTGTGAAGGAGAAAACCAAAATTATTCTTTGTTTTTTTTCAGGTAGTTTTCACATTCAATTAATTTTTTTACTCCCGAACTGAACTACACACAATAATAAAAGGTTCAATTTGAATTTATATGTTTACTTCATCTGAATGTATTCCCAGTTTCAACATTTCTGAAGGCTGCTGCATTAGAGACTTTAGATTTAAGCACTTCCAGCATAATAGGTATGCACACACACACGTGAATTTATAAATCCATTCCTTTTATCATGGCCTCAATTTTTTATTTCAGAAAATATTAAGGTTTGTGGCACAGTTAATTCAAGTGTAGAATTATAATTTGAATTCTGATTAATATCAGCTTGTAAAGGGTTTGAATGGATTAAATATTATATTTGTATTGTAGTGTTATGAAATACCTAGTGGGAAAATTAACTACTCAAAGAATTAAGCATTCTACATAAATAGGAAAATATCTAGTTTGCTAATTTTTCCATAGAGCTACACTCTCAGAAATTCTTAGGACTGAAAAATGAACAGCAGCTATTCTTCCACCCTTTTATTTGCAATAAGGAGAAAAAAAATAATGAAAAAAAAAAAGAGGAAGTAATATTGTAGAGGGAAGAAAGAGAGAGATAAGTTAAAACTATTCTTGGACACTTTTAATTATCCTGTGTGACATCCTGATGTCCAAATGGAGATCAGTGATGAGTGGCATTCCTCAAGGGTCAGGACTTGAACTGCTGATGTTTAATATCTTTGTTGGAGACTTGGACAGTGAAATTGAGTACACCACCAAAAAGTTTGCTGACAGCACGAAGCTGTCTGGTGTGGTCATCACGCTGGAGGGAAGGGATGCCATCTAGAGGAACCTTAACAGTCTTGAGATGTGGGCCTGTGCAAACTGTATAAAGTTCAAGAAGGCCAAGTGCAAGATTCTGCACCTGGGTCAGGGCAATCCCAAGCATAACTGCAAGTTGTGTGGAGAATGAACTGAGAAGAGCCCTGAGGAAAAGGACTTTGGGGGGTTTGTTGATGAGAAGCTCAACATGAGCTGACAATGTGTGCTTGCAGCCCAGAGAGCCAACATTATTCTCACTGCATCAAATGAAGAGTGACCAGCAGGTGGAGGGAGGAGATTTTTCCCCTTCTACTTTGGTCTTGTGAGACCTCAGCTGGAATACTGTGTCCAGCACAGAGGCCCCCAACATAAGAAGGACACAGAGCTGCTGGAGTGAGTCCAGAGGAGGGCCGTTAAGATGATCAGAGGGCTGGAGCACCTCTCCTATGAAGACAGACTGAGAATGTTGGTGTTCAGTTTGGAGAAGAGGCTCTGGGAAGACCTTATATTGGGGTCTTCCAGTACTTGAAGAGGGCATGTAAGATGGGGAGGGATTTCTTACAAGGGCATGTAAGTGATAGGGGAAGGGGTGATGGTTTCAAACTGAAAGAGGACAGATTTATGTAAGGCTGATGCCTTACATAAGAAATTCTTTCCTGTGAGGGTGGTGAGACATTGGAACATGTTGCTGAGGCTGTGGGTGCCTCACACCTGGAAGTATTCTAGACCAAGCTGGATGGGGCTTTGAGCAACCAGGTCTAGTAGGAGGTGTACCTGTCCTTGGCTGAGAGCTAGAAAATCCTTTAAGTCACTTCCAAGTCAAACCATTCTATGATTCTATTATTTGACTTTGTTAGATATTATATATTTGGACAAGTTCAAAAGATTTACAACAATTTACAGAATTAATCTGGCCTTCATGATTAAGGATAAAAAGAAAAGCTTATAGAAATATATTAACAAAAAAAAAAAAAACCAAAACCAAAAGACCATAGATACCCTCCATCACCTAGCAGATGCAGAAGGGAACATTGTGTTGTGACAAAAGATGAGGAAATGGCAGAAGTGCTTCATAACTTCTTTGTCTCAGTCTTTAGTAGCAGGACCAGTTATACTGAAGGACTCCAACTCTCTGTGCTAGGAGACAGGGACCAGGAGCAGAGCAGTCCCTCCATAATACAGAAGGAGATGGTCGCTGACCTGCTGCACTGCAGTTCGGTTGCACCTCAGAGTGCTGAAAGAGCTGGCAGCAGTGCTCCCCAAGCCACTTTATACCATATATCAGCAAACCTGGCTCACTGGAGAGATACCAGAAGACTGGAAAACTGTCAAGGTAATCCCCATATATAAGAAAGGATGGAAAAACAATCTGGGCAATTACAGACCTGTCAGTCTGACCTCAGGACTGATGGTGCTGATCATCCTGAGATCATCCTAAATGCCATTATGGGGTACATGCAGAACAACCAGGTGATCAGGCCCTGTCAGCATGGATTCATGAAGAGCAGGTCCTGTTTGACTCACCTGATCTCCTGTGGTAGAGCAACCCACTTTTGGATGAGGGAAGAGCTGTGGATGTTGTATACCTTGACTTTAGTAAGGTCTTTGACAAGGTTTCCCACAGTATTCTCCTATAGAAGCTGGCCTGCATTAGGAGCAGTGTGACCAGCAGGACCAAGGGGGTGATTCTGGCCCTATACTCAGCCTTAGTGAGGCCACACCTTGAGTTCTGTGTGCAGTTCTGGGCACCACAGTATAAGGACATTGAGGTGCTGGAGAGGGTGCAGAGAAGGGCAAGCAAGCTGAGTAGGGGTCTGGAGAACAGGCCTTATGTGAACAGCCTGATGGCTGTTCAGCTTGGAGAAGAGGAGGCTGAGGGGAAACCTCATTGCTCTCTATGACTCTGAAAGGAGGTTGTAGCGAGACAGATTTTGCTCTCTTCTTCCTGGTGACTAGTGATAGGACAAGAGGAAATGGGTTCAAGCACTGGCAGGGGACATTCAGGTTCGATATTAGAAAAAAATTCTTCACAGGAAGCATGGATAAACATTGGAACAGATTGCCCATGGAGGTGGTGGAGGAACCATCCCAGAAGGTGTTCAAAAGACAGGTAGATGACATGCTACAGAGGATGGTTTAGTTGGAGATACCCGCTTACACTTGATAGAAAAGATAAAGAACAACATTACGATGTTTTTTTTCACAAAGTCATGAAGAGGAACATATTGAAAACATAGCAGAGAAAGAAATTTTTGAACAAAAAAGGTCTTCCTTCTTCACAGTACTTTTGCATCTAGACAAGAAGGGCTTTTCTGCAGATAAGATTTCTGAGGAAACAAACTATTGCATGAAATGGCCTGGCTATCTAGTCTTGTTCTAGCACCTTTTTTGAATGGAAGTTATTATCATCTTTATCAAATCAGTTTACTAGGTTTAGCTCTGATTAGGCTCTGATATAATAAACATGACAGCCTAATTCCAGACAGTTTTCTTTGGGAGAAGCAGCCACTGTACTCCTCTAGACAGTATGTGTTCTTATGCCAAAAATATCTGGGACAAGGGTTAGACCTTGGTGTTATCTCTTTGACTCTCAGAATGTATGCAAAGGATCTGAGAATTTTTTCTGTAGATCACTTTTAGCAACCCTATATGGTATAAAACATGGTCAGTGTATGCATGTTTATCAAGGTAAACACATTTTAATTTTTGAGAAATACACAATAAAAATACTGTAGAACACAATATATTTTTAGTAATCACTGCCCCTCTGCTAAGTGCAATATTTAAAAATGAAATACAAGGATTCATCTTTTTATACACTGTCCCATTTCATTTGTATCTCTATTCCTTTACTTAATATGGCATTGCATTTCTTCCAGTTTCTGTAGCATCGTTAGTACTACTAATTTATGAGATTTACTGCCTCCTTCATCTTTGCTGCTCTAAGCAAGTTAGAAGTTTCAGCTTACTAACCATTGCTGGTAGGTGTACCTAATTAACGAGAATCAAACTACTTTCTATGTCTTTTTGTCACCTTCCTTCTCCATTCTGTCTTGACAGGTAGAGAACTCTTCATATTTAGTCTTCTAACTTGTCACCACTGAAGACTTTCTTACTCTCAATGTACTCTACTGAAGATGACAAGCTGGCATGTAATTTGCATTATATGCTTTCAACTTCTGCTTCTAAGCATGACAGTCCACTGAGATGCTGTCAGGGGTAGAGTATTAATACCTCTTCCCATTAAAGGCACAAACTGTGGAGGAAGCACAGACAGGAGGAATGGGTCAGACTAGGGGTGAAGCTGATTCCATTGTACTTCAAAACAGCAGAATGCTTTGCAAATCTATTACTATGATTGGGTTAATGGAAAATCAATATTTAAAACAGGTAAATAATCTAAATGTAGTCAGGACTGACATTGGATAGTGTTTGCACAGAGACATAACAAATAAAGACCTCACTAACACCTGGTAATTAGAAATAAGATTTAATAAGAGCAGAGCATAGATGCCAATGGTTGAATGAAGATGAGCCAGGCCTTCAGTCAAGCAGCCTGTTTACACCCAGAAACTTTTGTCTCCTTTCCCATATATTGGCCCACATTTGTTCCTTTCTGATTGTCATGGGTAAAACAAGTATCAATCAGGAATTTTAAATTAATATATTTTAATAAATTTAATGAATATTTTAACAATTTAATAAAAATTTTAATATTTTAATAAATTTAATAAACCTGAAGTTTTAACTGCTGATTGAAACACTGGGGGGAAAAATAGAGGAGTTTTAGATCAGATATGAGGAAGAATTTCTTTACTGAGAGAGTAATTAGACATTGGAATGGGCTGCCCAGGGAGGTGGTGGACTCACCATCCCTGGAAGTGTTTAAAAATCATGTAGATGAGGCACTTCAAGAAATGCTCTAATGGGTGATACAGATATTGATATATATTTTTACTAGGGGGGGTAGGATGTTGTCACTTAGATGCAATGATCTTAGATGTCCTTTCCAACTGTGACAAATCTGTGATTCTGTGATAATATACAGGTAGACATCACACCATGCATGTTCAGAAGTATGCCTGCCTGAATACTATGCATGTTTGTTTGCTGTGCAGATGCAATTGTTAGAGATGGTTTAGAGAGTCAAGAGTCTTCTTCATCTGCTTAGGGAAATTACATTTCTTTATTGGCTGAACAGAGGTAACTTAAGCAGTGAATAGATCCTCTTATTTGAATTCTACTTATTGTGGTCACATCCATGCATATTAAGTAATTTTTCTGGAGCTCATAGTGGATTGTATTTAGAAATCATCTTAGTGTGTCCGAAACAAAGAGAAAATAAAAATCTAGTTATCATATTATGTTTGGTGAAAACACGTTCCAAAGGAAGCAAAAAAAAACCCCTAAAAAACAACTAACAAAACCAACAAAATCAAACGAGACCAAGGGGCTTACTTTCTGGTTGAGTTATATAGAAAAATTATGAAATTTGTTTTAAAAATTTGTTGATTTTTGGCTCTGATGCTCTATCCACTCTTTTGAAATTTCTTTTCTTGCTCTATCTGATAAGAGGATTCTTAGGCCTTATTTTGCTGTGCCAAAGTGATCAGACAAGAAAAAAAAAAAAGGGTAAGCTTCTCCAGAACAATTTTTTTAGAAGTTTTATAGGCTCACAGGGGTTTAATCTGTCTGTTCTTGGCATGAAGAGACATACTCTGAAGTAAGAAACAGTTTTGCAAATATAGTTGCATAGTTTCCAATGATACTTGGGAGCAAGAAGATCTTGCTTACACATGTCTGTGACATGTCATACAGACATATTCATTCTTCTACTGACTAATTCTTCTCATCGTCCTAGTAGTTTTCTTCTATGTCTGTTGTGCATCAAATTCTTCATTCTTGAAGTCTGTGTAATTGCAGAGTTCTCATTCTAACAATTTATTTCAACATCATTTCGTATATCAGCTTATACATGCTAGAAGTATGCCTCAGAGACAGATTTTAAAGACTGAGCCTCAACAGTCTATTTGAATAGATAAGTCTTACAAAAACCTAATTTATGAGAATCATGCGAAGTCCCATGAAAAGAGGTACCATACACTGTAGTATCAGCATATCATAACATCTTCGCCTTTCTTTTGATTTTGTCTTATAAAAATATTGGCGTTCCACTCTTGCTTTTTCTATTATCCTAAAGATAATGTATAAAACTACTCACAAGTCAGCTATATTTCATGTTTATAATAATCTGTTTTCTTTTGCCACTTTCATAAAGTTTTTGCACCTTTCTAAACTTTTGCAAACATCTGTTGCAGATTCTTTTATTTTAATTATCTTAGTTTAATAGAAAATAACTCAGTTGCATAATTAACCCAACTCCATCCTTTATACCACAGCTGTTGAGAAGAAGGAGGGGAAAGGAACTGTAATTCGCTACAGCATTCAGTATTTATTTTCCAAATACAGACCAGGAATGTCAGCACTACTGGGACTGAGCTGAAAGGTTATTCAAGATGGCTTACCATGCTGACCTTTATTTATGAACGGAGTAAACAAGTCAGGATATATACTATTCAGATTTTTATTCCTTCTTTCTCCTCACTTTTTAATTGTGACCCGTCCATACAAAATTTCCTTGAGAGAATGATTGTCTTGTAATAAACACTAGTTAGCTGTTGAACTGATTCTAGCATATGGTGCAGCGGAACTTCCCCAAAACTGGCTTGAATGGAATAGTGCCATCTGTCTGGGTTGAGTTCAGCTAACAATCTGTCAGATTTTGTTGTTTTAACCTCTTTGATAATTAAAGAGAAATTGACATGGACTGATGAGAAAACAGAACCTTCCAGATAACTACTGGACCTTCAGTTAATGTGCAATCAAGGTTCCTCATGAATAATAAACAGCCTTTAGTCTTAATAGTAGTAAAAACAAACTTTATGCACCATTTTCTATCTCATCCTTGAACCTAGAATTCTAACTGGGCTACAGAAGACCAAAGCTGTAAATGCTATTTAATTTCACCTTCTATATTTTAAGTACCTTATAATTAATATTAGTGGTAGCTGAACTTTTGGAGACAAATACAACAATTGAAAATTAAAATATGTACAAAATATGTAGAGCAGATTTAGTTTTCTACTTTCCTAATAGCTATCAAAAATTTTCAACATCAGACATCACATCAGTTCCTTCCTTCCTGTTTGTATTAGAAAAAATACGGTAGGCTCAAACCTCCACGTGATTCAGTGAACTACATTACTTGGGAATGAAAATAACAAGTTTGCATTTCTGTGAACAACTTCACACCAATGTCATTACCAAACACGTATTTTATATTGTACATTGTGCACGTTGAACTGATTAAAAATATAAAAATATAAAAATATAAAAATATGGAATTCACCTTATTAAAGCAACAACTGAAGATAAAAAATTATTGCATTAATGGGGTAGTAGTAGACATTTATTCCACATTTTCCTTCAGATTAAAAGCAGCTTCAATGTTTTCACTCCTGAAGCAGCCAGCATATGTTTTTAAGCAGTTTACTAAAAGGAATAATTTTAAAAATAGCATCTGCATATAAGAATCTCTCCCTCAGAGAACTTATCTTTCCGTCTCATTAAGGCATACTGCTTCTCAAGGAGCAGTTCTATGGTGCTCATAATGCCAGATAGCCCTTCCTTTTCTAATCACTAGCTTTCTGAATCTGCCACTTTCTCTCCCATGAGAGCAAGATGCTCATTCAGCAGAAAGAGATACTGCAAGTGCAGTCATCCTAAATCCCACGAGATTATACAGTTATTAGTATTAAACTTCCAGAAAATTCTGCACAGAACAAAGTCAGTGGAAATCCTGCAGAGACCAGAGAAGAGAATGTAATCCATAATTGCTTCAGATCTCATTCCCGTGCATCTTTGACAAGGCACAATGGCAGAAAGGCCTTACCATGGTGCTGGCCAGGTAGGCAGCTGGACACTGTGGCAGAATCTTCACTTTTCCAAGGACATCCCCTACATACATACCAAAGTTCTAGTCTTCAAGTTTTATGTAGGGAGCGTTTCCAAGTCATAGAGAAATGATGAACTTCCATATCTTTCCTAGATTTTGATGTAATCTATTAAAATGAGAACAGAGAAGTCTATCCACATCCTTAATTTTTGAAAATCAGCAAAAAATCCAATAAGTCTTTCATAAAATTTCATTAAACAGAGTTTAGAGTTGTCAGCATTATGCTGGTAGTATTCTAATAGTATGCTATTTCTAAGTGCAAACAATTTTTAAGACTAAAGGAGACGTAAGAATATTTTGAGTTAAAAGCTGGTTAGTTTAATTTTCTCTCAATTCAGTAAAATAATTGAAAGAATGTGAAACTGCTTTTTAAATATGGAAGTCCATATTTCAAGAAACTTACAAACTCAGCTGTCTTAGTAATATTTTCTGACTCCATTTCTTTGATGTATTGCATCATTATTTGTACACTTCTATCTGTGTAGTAAACACATTGATGGATACTGCCCTCTACTGGCACGCATCACATGACACTGAACAACTTTGAACCCCTGCCTATAAATGTAATTTATTTTGACCAGATATAATACAGATAGTTCAAGAACATGTGAACAGTGAACTTGTGTGATAGACATCATCACCACAACAAATAGAATGCGGAACAAAAAAACAACAGCAAAACTAAAAGGTAGGGGTGAGAACTTGGGGAAGAAAAAGGTGTTACTTGAAATGGTATGAGGAATTCTTTAATCAAAATCTAATGTGAAAAATATTTTCTGTTTAGAGGTAACCTAAAACTTATCCACATTTCAGAACTATGAAACTGAAGACTGATGAAATATTGATTGGTGCAGGATTGGTGCATATGGCAAATTAAAAGTACTTCAGTAGTGTTTTTTTCTTCTCTAAACAACAACCAGGAAGACGTTCCAGTTTAGACAACTAAGTGAATATTAATGATCAAGAAGTTAACTGTGTAAGCTGATAGACTTTGAATTCACAGGAGAAAAACAATCCAATTTTGAACTTTTAAGAGTTATGTAAGTTCTGGGGTGCCCAAATAAATATTTTATACATTCTTCTTATTAGAAAACTGTCTCTGAAAAGGAGGGCCCTGAGCTGTCAAAATCTGCAAAAATGGCTATTTACTTTGAAATTCTGGTGATATCTTAAAGACAACTTGCTTCTTTATTTTCAACTGAATATTTCCAAATATAGATGTATTATTTTAAAATATTTAATTAAAAAGATTTTTTTGAAGGGATTTTACTTTTTAGCTTATGATGTGACTCATGGTACATTCTCTTTGATGACTTATTTGCATGCAAATTTAAAACACCTTGGGACCAAGAGAGACTTCAGACTCATAAAATTCAAATCCTATATACATAATATAAAGATAGACTTGCTGATTCTGTGCTGACATAGAACATACAAGTTTTTCTATTATGATTTGGCTGCATATCTCATCAGTTGTAAGAGATCACTAGTTTTTGGAACTTCATAGAACACAGAACTATTCAGGGAAACTCCTATGTAAACCACTCATGTTATGCATTAATGTGACCAAGTAGAGTAATTTTCATTTAGCACTTAAAATAAATGCCACCTTCAAGATCTGTCATCATTCTTTTGAATCTCTTCAAGAACAAAGCTTTTCTGAAACACTTTCCCCTCTTCCCCTTCCTTTTATTTTTTTTAATTGGAGAGAAATCACTTTACATATATATTTTTAAAACCTCTGTGAAATTATTTTAGCCATGGGATAGTAAAGAAATATATTGCACATATTTAGGCATTTAAAAGATGTGTATGTCCTGTCTTTGCTGTAAGATTAGCGTTCCTATAGGCTGACTTTGGGCTTTTTTACTTACATATCCATAAACCATAGTTCTACTTCACACTGAAGTTCTGAAATAGACCCTCTTAGTTAAAAGCAAAACAGTCAGTGAAAACAAGAAAATTAAGCTGCAAGAATCAAAATTACTGGATTTTTGGTCCCTAATGAACTTTAGTATAAAAGAATTACCTTCTTACTCCCATATGCAGAATCATACACAAAAATAGGCTCTTTCCAGTTTTGCAATGTTGGATATATATGTAACTAAAATAACAAAATGTATGGCATTCAAATTTCCCTACTTGCCTTTTGAATAAATCCAAACAAAAGTTCAGTACAGGGGAAATTTTTTTTACAACAAATTCCCAGCATAATACCTTAGCAAAAGAGATTCGACTATTTCAGAAAACCAAACAGAGCTTATATTAAAATAAGCCATAAAAAAGTAAGATTATTGCATAAATTGTTTTTGTTATTGTTTTACTGTAATTATCTCTAAAAGATTTTCTCATGTTTCATTCAGTACTTATCTGATATCACTGAAAGGTGTTTTTGCATTTAGTTTTTAAACCTGACATTATATTTATTTCATTTTTGTTTGCTAATACTTGTATAAACAGTACCTGAAATTTATTAAAAAAAAAGAAGTAGCTTGGAGAATATGAACTATTAACTGATATTCTAGACTGACCAAACTAACTAACAAAAAAACAGAGAGCATACTCAGTAAACTAACATAGGTCCAATTTTTCCAAGTCGTATAAAAAGTGGCTCATTTTGGTAGGTGAAGCTCAGGCTAGATCCATCTGTTGATAAGTCTGAAGTACAGAAGAGGGTCTTGTTCTGAATAGCACTCATCAAATAAACAAAAAATCCTAATCTTTTATCCTGGATATAGTCAGCATTCCCTATACCATTTTCAGTGCCCTTTCAGAGATTTTGATTTTAATAGTATTTAATTGTTCTTAATTGCTTACTGAATTGAGTGCAAGCATATTGTTCTGATATTAATATATTGGAGTATTATTATTTTTGCCATCTTCTACTATTCATGTTTTTAGGCCTTAAATAAGCATTTGTGTCCCAACCCTCATAGGTTAGCCATACTAACCAAAAACTTTTACTAGATACCTACTAGAATTCTTAATTCTTAGCTGTTACATCAGAGATAAACTTCAACCAGGAATATATTCAAAAATTTATTTAAAAATATTTCCTTAGCCTTCCCCTAGTAGTAAGAAGGGAAAATACCAATTCTCTAGCTTTGCTCTTATAAGTGGAGGAGAGGGAAAGAAGTAGAAGCAAGCAAAACCACCAGATGAATAAGGAAAATCAATTCCATATACAGAGTAATCTTTGAGTTGCCATTAAGTGCTATTTATGAGTGCTTCAAGATTCAAATGGGATGATCAAAAAGAGCTATTAAAATTGTTTTATTATTTCTCAAATGTAGGAGTAGGAAAGAATACGAGAGTTACAGGTATGGATTAGTCACTCATTAAATGACTAATTTAATGTATGAGCCCAGGGCTCCCGGCGAGATGGAGTGGTCCAGGGGGGTTGAAACCCCGAATCTTGGCGGCTCAGCCAATCGGGCATGGCGGGGGGAGTGTCTGGGAAGCCCCGGGGGGATTTAAATGAGGTGATTAAGGATAGGGAAAAGGGATGTGTTGGGGTGGTTTGTGTGGACAGGGAGAGCGGCAGGGGGCTGAGGGGCTGCAATTTACTGAAGGAGTGATGGTGGTTACTTGGAGGAAGAAGACTGTGCTCCCAGAACCCGCCAAAATGGATGTGAGTACTCAGAGGGTGCCTCCACAGAACGATGTGGTTATCCAGGGCACAGACTGTTTGGGAATGCCACAGCCTTGCTGTGGCAGCTGGGTATGGCAATGATTATGGCTGTGTCTGATGTGAGCAGGTTGATGATGTGCAATGCTGCAATCCCTGGAGCTCAGGGAGAGGGTGAGCAGATTGAGGAGTATCAGGGAGAGTGAGATTTAGTTAGATGAGGATTTTAAGAGCCTGCTTGCCACTAACATGACTCAGAAGGCAAATCTTATTAGTGAATCACAGCAGTCCTTAATGTCTCAGGATCCCAAGACAATTTACAGGAGCAGGGACAATGGGAACAGGTGCCAGCCCTAAGCCACAAATGGGGCGGGGGTGTTACCTCCAGAGCTTTACCCCACCCTCAGTGGTGTTGCAGAACAGTATGAGGCCTTGGGGCAGGCAGTGGCAGACACTGCTGAGAATACCCCACATAGGCTGAAACTGCTGTCAAGGCCAGCTCACCCTAAACCAATGGTTTTGATGCATTCCAGAAAGGAAAAAAGAAGAGTTGTTGTTGTGGCTGACTCCTTCTTGAAGGACACAGAGGGCACAATATTCTGACTGGACCCACTTCATAGGGAAGTCTGCTGTTTCCCTGGGGCCAGGGACAGCCCCAAGTGTAAACTTCCAACTCTGGTAAGGTTTTCTGATTACTACCTACTTTTGGGCTTCCAGGTAGGTAGAGATTAATTGGGATCAAGAACTAAAGCAGTCACTAGAGATTTCAGGGCCCTGGTATTACTAGTTAAGGGATCAGGCATGCAAGTTGTGTTCTCTTCCATCCTTCTAATTACAGTGATGAAGGTACTAGCAGGAAGATCTGACAGGTTAATTCATGGCTTAGGGACTGGTGTCAACAGCAAGGCTTTGGGTTCTTTGATCATGGATCAATATATACATCACTAAGCCTCCTGGCAAAAGATGGGGTATATCTATCTCAGTGAGGGAAAAGGATTTTCTCCTAGGAGTTAGCAGGCCTCATTGAGAGGGCTTTAAACTAGACTTGAAGGGGGAGGGGGATAAATTCAGGGTCACTGAGGATGAGTCTACAGATGGCCTTCTGTCTGCCACCCCACTCGAGGTGGGAACCTGTAATAAAGGGCGTGTAGCTGGGTTAGTGCCAGTGTTGCAATGTACCAGTTTGAATGAAGACCAGAAGGACTCCCATTTCCCTTGGGTGGGGTCTGCAGACTCAGCCTGCAACCTCAAATGCCTGTACACAAATGTACACAGGAAAAAAGAGGAGGAGTTAGAGATCTGTGTGAGGTCCAGGGACTATGATCTGGTGGCAATTTCCCAGACATGGTGGGACAGCTCACATTACTGGAATGTAGTCATGGATGGTTACATCCTTTTTAGGGAAAAAAGGGCAGCAAGGTGAGGTGGGGGGCTTTCTCTTTACACAAGAGTGCAACTTGAATGTATTGAGTTCTGTCCAGGGGTATATGAGGAGCAAGTTGAGAGCTTGTGAGTTAGAATTAAGGGGCAGGCTAATGTGGGGGATGCTGTGGTGGATATCTAATAAAGGCCACATGATCAGCATGAGGAAGTTTATGAGACCTAAGAGCAGCTGGTAGCAGCTTTGCAATCACAATCCCTGGTTCTCATGGGAGATTTTAACTACCTGGATATTTGCTGGAAGGACTACTCAGCAGCTATTCACGGTCCAGGAGGCTCCTCCAGTGCACTGATGATAACTTCTTGATGCAATTGGTGGAGGAGCCAACTAGGAGTGGAGCATTGCTGGATCTTGTCCTAACCAACAGGAAGGGCCTTGATGAAGCAGTGAAGGTTGAGGGCAACCTTGGGTGCAGTGACCATGAGATGGTGGAGTTCAGGATCTTATGTGGCAGGAACAGGATTCCAAGTAGAATCAGAACCCTGAACTTCAGAAAGACCAACTTTGCCCTCTTTAAACTATTGCTGGGGGAAATCCTATGGGACAGAGTACTGGAGGGTAGAGGAGCCTGGGATAGTTGGTTAATATTCAAGGACCACTTCTTCAGAGCTCAGGACTGATGCATCAAAATGGGAAGGAAATCAAGAAAAGGAACTAGGAGACCAGTATGGATGAATAGGAAACTGCTAGGTAAACTCAAATGGAAGAAGAGAATCTATAGATTGTGGAAGGAAGAGCTGGCCACTTGGGAGGAATAGAAGACTGTTGTCCAAGAATGCAGAGAGGCAGGTAGGAAAACTAAAGCCTTCTTGGAATTAAACCTTGCAAGAGAGGTTAAGGACAGGGAGGGCTTCTTCAAATACATAGCAGATAAAATCAACACTAGAAGCAATGTAGGCCTACTGCTGAATGAGTGATTCTATGATTCTATGAAAGCATCATCCCTCTTCAGTTGAAATTTTTCAATGAAAGAAAAAAAATTTAAACAAGAGAAGCTCTAAAAGTGTTTTGAGTTAATATCATCTGATCTTAGTTTATTCTTAATGGCTTCTTATTTTTTAATCCATGATCTGGTATACAACATACAAATACTGGCCTCTTCAAAAAGGAATTAGTAGAAACAGAAAGTGGAACCAGGGAGAGCAAGAATTCATGTGAGTTTTATTTAATAAAAAAACACATAGTCACTTTCCTAAACTGGGCAGCTTCAGTAAAGATGTTCACAATTCTTTTTACCTTTCAAATGGGAAGTAGGCCTCCAGGTATAAACAATTGTGACACAATTTTATTTCTGATGGACACTGAGATTGTTTTGAAAACAAATACATGCTCTGTCATACAGTTAGGGCTAATAGTAGGAATCTGATGAAAGGTAGAAATCTAAGGATATTTCTTCTTTTCCTTTTAAAATAAAATAGTAGTTTGCTTTGGAATATTTTAACAAGGGAAAATACACAAATTGTGTATTTAAGAGAATCTACCATACCTCCACTAGTAAAAACATGTCCTTAAAACTTCATTTAAGTGAGCAGGGGTCATCAGAAGTTAAATGTTATGGCAGTCCTGATCCCCTTTCAATTATATTGTTATCATGTAAGCATTTGTTAACTAGCAATTTGTTCTTTGACTCCAAGAACCTTGTTTTACCTGTGATGACTGCTGATATATCCCATATTGAGTGCTCTCTTTAAGAAATTATTTCCTTGTTGCTGTTCTTAAACTGCATCCAAGGTGTAACAAACAGCACATACATAAAAATAAATGGTTTCTTATAGCACACTGATCCTAGAATTGAGTTGTCAGTAAAGAAAAAAAAAAAAAAAAGGCTTGAAATTAGTATATTATAGTGTTAGATCTTACTTTGAAAGAAAGCTATGGGGTCCAGAAGTTGGCCTGTAACTATTCTGAATACTTGTCTTCAAAATATATTGTATATGCACCTGGATGGTACATACTTAAATTTCCCTTCACTGTTTCTTGCTAACCTTTTTTTTTTCCCATACAGCAGTGCATTGTGCTATTTTGAGGGGAGCAGAAGAGGTTAACTATAAACCGTTTATCTCAGTTTAAAAACATGTCTGCAGGTATGCACACATGTATTACATAATAGATATGGATAGTATAGCTGCTTAATGATTATTTTCCTGGTTAATTAAATGAAACACAGTAATGAATATAGTAAACATTTTCTTTCTCAGCAAAAAAATTAGAGTTTAATAGATTACAGTAAAAGTAGGGATTTTTTTCACCTTCGGAGTCTGGCTTAAGCTTTTGTGGCATGATTTAAATAATTTCTTAACCTTGTACGTTGCCAGGATTCTGCTCGAATCTTTTCTTATGAATAATCCTTGCCAGTCTCATTTCCCATTTTTGTGTCTTGCACCATTTTTTTTCTGCTCTTTTTCTTTTCCTAATTGCTTTAAGAAAAGCAATTTCTCATGATTTATTTTTTCCATGTGCCTATTTATGGAACAGCTTACACCTCCCTTACCAATCCTATTTGCTTTCCTTTTCTTTATCCCATTCTTTTTAAATTCTTTGTATCCCTATTTATGCCAGTTTCCCACCAGAGAATACTTCCCCAAGGAACTGTTGATCCTGCCTGCTATTTTGACAGACAATGCTGTGTTTACAAAACAAAACAAGCTTTGTGTTCACAGTTGCTTGTAAGAGACTATTATTTGGAGCACATGAAAACTGCCAAGTTAACACAACAGCACTAAAAATATATGTTTGTTCTAAATTATTATTAACAGAAGCTAAATTTTGGCTCAGATCCATGTAGTATCTGTTCCTTATTTAAATAATAGCAGACATTGGAATATTTTAGATCTATTAAAAATGTTTGTAGAATTTGCTGTCTTTTTAAAGAAGTCAGGATTGTGAAGAAAAGAAGAAAAAAGTTATTTGGAAAAAAGTTTAGAAGGAGTAAAAATCCTGCACATCATTAGAGTGCTTATGTTAATACAGGCATCTTATTGTCACAATTACATTATAGGGGGCCAAAATACAGCATCATGTTGGTCTTGGCAACCACATAATTGAACGGAGAGTAATGTTGCTCATGAGGTTTAGAAAAGAACTTTAGGGCATACCTTAATATTTATCTTTATTTTCTCAACCTCACAATGTATAATACCAATTTGGAGCATAAAGATCTTTTTCTTTATGAAATTATTTATTTCTGAATTTGAGAGGTAATTAATTTGTTGGTTTTTTAATGTAAAAATTTTCACTTTTTATTAATACTTTTGATTTCTGTGGTGTGTGGAAATGTAAAGGGTTTTAGGATTTCTTACTTTAGCTCAATTATTATATGTTCACATATTTTCCAATAGAGAGGCACAGATTATTCTGAAAGGCAGTGAGTAAGCATAGGCTAATCACTCCCATTTCATTAAAACACCTAATTCTAATCTTCAATATTGACTAACTTTACATGCAAATGTTGAAAGTCAAGGACCTTCTGGAAAAAACCCAATCTTTTGTTCCTAATAAGCTTTTCAATAAGGTTGTTCTCTTTAAACTCATGTCATATTCATGTTTTGTTATGTTCTGTTTTCCCTGCCCTTGATTGTGCCCACTATCTTCCTTACTCTAGTCCTGGAACATTTCTTTTGCTTCTGTCCCTCCCGACCAGCTGCCAGACATGGTACTTGTATTACAGTGCCTTGTGAATATATTGGTTTTACTGGTTTTGACAATCAGAGTATCATTTCCCCTTCTTTTACTTATTTTATAGATTCCCCAAGGTTTGTATTTATAAAACATCAGTTTCTGGTATAACTTTGAATTTTATAAGCTTGTGGCCTGAAGAAAAGAGGAACAGACATACTTGTGTCCTTGTGTCCCTTGTGTCCTTGTCAAAAACTGCTAAAAGTCAGTAATATAATGTCAGTGCCTAGAAAGTATTTGAATATGTCTGTTGGAATAGAAACTCAAGCTTCCAGGTAAAAGTTGTCTGTTAGTCTTGAAACAGTTTATTCCTTAGTAATCCCTGGAGAAGAATATGTAACAGATACTATTGAGTTCTATCCCACTCTCGGGAAGCAGACTATTTCAACCTCCCGATAAAAGCATGTCAATAACATATATATTTCTTTTGACAGGTGTTCTGTTTTCTTCTTTATACATAGTGGGACAGATTACATGGTCTCGTGACTCCATCCCACTCGTATCTCCCTGGAATTTTCTACATATCTGTTTAGGATCTTTCAGAAATGAGGTATCATTCCATGCCCATTTCTTTTTTAGTTGACTGTCATATTCAGCCATCCAAGAAATCCTCACTGTACAGCGGACAGCAGTTCTACTAAACTCATTTGCTAAATGTTCCTCCCCTCAGGGCCTGCTTTCTACAATCGTTATCCTTTGCTAAGTTCCTTGGCCACAAGGCACCCACTCTTAGTCTCTGATTGAACTTTAACACCCAATTGAATTCAGACTTATCCTGCTTCAACTGTAGCCAATACATCTTATTTGTCTTGCTGTAATATGGGAGGCCTGAAGACAATTGCTATTTCCCTGAATCCTTGACTGCTTGTATCCATCCAATTCTTTGAGTTTCTATTAAATCCATCTATAAAATCCACTTCTGTGGAATCCATATAACATTACTTGCCAGTTCATCACCTGCTTAGTCTTTTCATGTTCACATCAAATTCCCCTTATGTAATGATACCAAATGTTCTACGTCCATTCAGTTTTAATATAGTTGAAAACCTGCTTTTTATTACCATTAGCTGTTTCTCTTCTTACTGCAAAAGTTTTCATCACTGCCCTTTAGTGAGTCATTTTTCAAGGAAAATGAACATTTCATTCCCACCTGAAAAATTATTTCAAATCAATCTGTGGACAAAAGAACAAAAAGCCAAGCCAGCCTGTGGTAACAAACATTTTAAAATTAGCAGGTTTTGGGTCATGCAGAGGAAAACAATGGGGGAAAAACCTGAGGTGGAGAGACAAAAGAAGCTGACAGAATCTTTAGTTTCAGAAATGGCAAGAAGTAAATAATGAGGTAAACCTGTATGTGACAGTGAAAGAAACTTTGTTTATTTAACCAGTCGAGATTGGAAGACAGTGGAGACTTCTGCCCTGTGCTGGCAGTCACTGAATCCATGAATCAAAAGGTTTGGTTTCTGTGTCTTATACTCCACAAACACCAATAACACAGCATTAGCAATTTCCGTATCTATTGCTTTCTGTTGTTGCTATTTATACTTTTGTTAGCTTACTACACAGTGTACAGTATCTTCAGAAAGACTCTGAAAGTCTGAAACTGGTCACATTTAATAAGGTGCCTTAGTACACCATGTAGCTGCCTAATGTGATACCCTTGGAAAGAACTGATAATCTTTTTTTCATCAGGAGTACCATCTAGTAAGTTGCTGGTACTACAAGGTACCAGTAAGATACATGTGCTAACTTGTAAGGTACTTACTAGTGTAGTAAGCCTGGTCCAGGGAAAACTGAATAACTAATAACAACTGCATACTTAAGGATAGAAAGTAAATAACTAATCCACACTGCCCTAAAATTCATATTTTTCCCATTGATGAATTTTTCCAGTGTTTTCTATTCAAATAAAATAAACTAAAATTATTGCTGAAATTATTGAGCAGTCTTTATTCCTGTAATATGTGTGAAATGAACAGAATTATATATGTGAGGTAACTAGCCACAGCTATGAGTTAAAACATTATTGCAAACCTGAGCTATCCTTGCAAGGGAACACAATATAATTACAATTGCTGTCTTACTCAGTTGCTAACCACATGGCACATTTTTCCTACTATGCGGTAAATGATCAAGATTGCAGAAAACTATTACTTTCTCTTTATAGAGAAATAGTGAGCTTTCCTGGCCCAAGAAGACACATTTGGTACTTTTAGAAAAATGAAACCATCTACCACTTGAAAATTAGTTCTACACAATTTTTTGAGACAGGTACCTCCAGGAACAAATTTTATCATGTAGAAATATCTTTTGTCATGTATTGTCTTGGAGACTGGTGTAGAGCACAGGTAGAGTAAAAGAAAGTAGATGCTTCATGTACTGTTGTATCTCCAGAGACTCCTGGACCACTATGGGCCAACAGGATTCAGACATTTGCACTGTTTGTTCCTGTTCCTGTCTTTTTTTAAGAACCAGAGACACTTTTTTTTTTTTTTTTTTTTTTTTTTGCCAGTGTAAAAGTTGACTTGATGCTGAGTTTGATATTAAAGCCTTGGTCTTTGTTTTTGTGTGGTAAAGCAGTATGAAACATAACTCTTAACACCCGTCAGGCAATGATGTACTGAAGTCAACACTTTAGCAAATTCACTGCAAGAATTCAAACTACAATTCTGCTCTTTATCTACTACATTACTTCCTCATACATTTTACTCTGTCTCTTCCTACTGTATATAATTTTCTTTTATGTCTGCCAAGAAAGTATTAATAATTAACTAGAACCATATGCTAAGCACAGAACTCTGCTCCTGTTAATAGCTGTGGTGTGTGTTCAGTTCATATTAGTTCATAACTGTGTCCTTTTCAAGAGGTTTTGGGACATTTCAAAGTCTGCATGTCATCATCAGAGTTATAGATGTTCTCATTAGTCCTTTGAAGTACAAGCATCTTGCTCATTAGTTGTTTATCTTGCTATTTAGCAGTCAAGCTCTTATTTCTTGATTTGCACAGCTGTAATAATTAGACATTGTATTTTTAGCCCTGCTTAGCATTGCCATTCCCTAAAGCTAGGAGGATGGTTTGGTATTAGAAAATCCCTTCAAAACTGGTGTGCATCTCTTAGAGGATCTCCATGCCCTTTAGATGGAGCTTGGCTGTCCCTTTTTAAGACTGACTCATCCTCCAGAAATGAGTCTTTATTTACCTAGATGAAAGAATTTTAAATGTTCCAATAAAAGCAAAATATCTTCAGTGTGAGAGGCAAGGATCCCCTACTAAGAAAGATTTTTCATGACATGGTAATTTAAAAAAATCTTTTTCAAAATTAATCTTTAAAAAAACAAAAAACAAAGCCAGTAAAGAAACATTTTTCACTGAAGTGTTCATCCTGCCACTAGAAAATGCAATAATTGTGAAAAATCTCTACGTTTACTCTCTCTTTTTTTCCAAAAGCTACTGTGTTCAGGGCCCTTTTTATTTTTATAGTAAAATTATCTTTAATTTTTACATGTAAAATAGTATTTGTACATGTAATATAATATTTTACATGTAAATAATATTTGTCCATAAATGTGCTAGCAACATTTTATTTACTGCGTTTTCATTTAAAATGTTAATGAACAGTACAGAAGTCTCCCTTTTCTCCTAAGGATTCATTTTATGTATGATCAAAATCACAAGAATGAGAGGAGAGTGAAAGATGCATGCATAATTTGCTCTTCATTAGAAATATTCAAAACTTACCAAGATCTTCCTGTAAATTTTAATTTGCTTGGAATTTTTCTGAAGCTACACTGTCCCAGATCTCTGTTAAAACTATCTAAAAATAGTATTTCTTGCCTCATAAGGAAATACTGTTCATTTAGGCAACTGGCTGCTTTTTTGCTATTACTGTGGTTTTTCATCCCTCTAATAGCAAGAAACTTTGATTCAGGGCAAGTTGTGATATGGCAGGGTTTTTTGCTTGAATCCTAAGGAGATAAAATGAATATGTATATCTGAACCAGACATTGTGGATAGGTTTTATATACAAGGGATTTAGCTTAAAAAGCTGAAATGCTATGGTTTGATGTCATGAGAGGTAACAGTTGGTTTGTTACATAAAAAAAAAAATACTAGAGAGAAAGATAGTATCCTGTTCTCGTCTCCATGCTTTTGGATTGAGATTTATAGCTTGGGGAGGCAGAAAGGGGGAAGGATATACCTTATATAGGTAAGTGTCTGAATTTTCCAAGATGCCTTGTAATCAAATTTCAATGGAGCAGAAAATAATTACCATAGTAAGACTTCTTGGCATAGTATTTTTCTCATTGCTGAAGTTTTTCATCTAGATTATTGTAATATGCAAATAAGTACTTCAAAATGAGATGATCTATGATAATAAAAATAAGCTGATATTTTTGTGTTGGAGCATCTTATAGAGGCCTCAAACTGTACCAAAGAAGTTACCAGCACACTATACTTTTGCTCTTTCTTGTTTAGTTTGCTTTTGTCCTTGGAATTCCATTCCTCTTTTTGTTATCTGTAATATCTGACAAATTTAGCCCTCAGCTTTGTTATGTACACTTGTGTTCTGGCCTTTCTGGCCTCCATGAAACAGTGAAGAGAATCAATTCCTTCTTTCCTTGTACTGACCATCTATTTTTTAACACTGCAATCTCATTTATTCTTCTGAAGTTCACACATTTGTTAAAAAGACTTCATTCTGTATGCACGATTCAAGCTGTTTTTCTTAGGCAGGCGTGCTTGCTTTTTTAATATAGGAAAGCAAGGATCATGTTTCATGGTTAAACATGTTTCATTACAAAAATTTTGCAGTGAAATAGAAATTAACCTTTAGAATTCCAGAACATCATCTAGAAACACAGATAAGATCACAAATTTGGTTGTATATTAGATATAGTAAAAATTGGTCAGGAAGCTAACTTTATAATGAATATATTTTTTAAAGAATTTAAAACTATAAAATATAAATATAAAAATATTGCATATTTTTTTTCATTAATAGAATAACTGTGCATGTACCTGTGTGTACACAAACATGTTCCCTGTGCCTTGCTATGGTCTATCAACCTGCCTGTGAAAATTCAATGATGAACAGGAAAATTTGCTGTCGACTGAAATATTTTCAAAATTAAATTCTCCTGATTAGATTAAAGGTTTAAAACTGGACAAAAGGAGAAAGGAGTCATGGCAGATTGCTCAGGAACTGGGAAATAGCGTTAGGAAGTGGTAATTAATATAATTTCTGTCTCAAGCTTTTGCTGGTGTTTTTCCCCAGACTTCCAAGATATATTTACAACCTCCAAAAAAAACCCCAAATATCCAGATCATTTAGAAAAACATACAACACAGTCCCTTACAGCAATTAATATGCAGAATGATGCAATTATGCATCTTAAACCTTAAACCTACAGATCTTAAACCTTGAATATTTTGTAAGTACTCTATTTGCTTTCCTTAATTATTGTCATATAAGTGTCTTGCTTGGAACACAGTTACGTACAAGTTTATCACTTCATATTTCTCAAAAAACAGGTAACAGAAAAGAAAAATACATTTCCTACACACTTTCATTACTGAAACTATCTTCCATATGGAGAGAAGCAAGGTGCAGTCTCTACATTTCTTGCCAGCACCCTATTGCCTTAAAGAGTTCTCCTTGCCTTGAAAACAGGACATTTATTTTTCCAATAGGCATTGGATAGAAAAATGAATGGATGTGTGCCTATGTCAGGTCAACTAACACCTCTCTCAAACAAATTTGGCAAATTGGACCCAGGGAAGGGAATAATGCACTCTTGATTTTGGAAGTCTTGCTGTAAGTTTTTCAAAGTCTATGGTGTTTCAGAAAGGGAGTCAGTAGTATCATACTCTGGCATCAAGTGTTTTTAGATACTGGAGTTACTGCAGCTGGCCCTCCAAAATGAGAATTGTTTGACTTTTTTCCCAGACGTTGCTTTCTGTCCTATTCTTATTAAGTCAAACAATGCAGCAAAGAACAAGTGAGCCTCCAAATACCAGAGAAACACCCAGTTAAATAGAAACTCAGCATGTGTATTCAGATTGAAAGTGGATTTTGAAGTAAAGGCAAGCTTTAGAGACAAAACAGTGTGTTTTGTATTAACAGACACTGACTGAACATTTTAATCATCTTATATTTATTCCTCTATGTCTGACAATTGTATTCAGATTTTTCATGCAAATATGCTCCTTTCCCAGTACCTCATTCAAACTGAAAACAAAAATTTGGGTTGATATGTTGCTTCTCAAGAGAAACTATGAAACAAGAATTTTGGGACTTTTTTTACAGTTTTTAATGTCTTAGTGTAATGAAATTTCAAATTGCAATTTATGAATATTCCAATACTTTGCTGTTCACTGTTTTAGTATGCAGGGTAAAAGGGAAGGGAAGGAAAAGGGAAAAGGGTATGTTCTAGGTGAAGCTGGTTGTTTGAGACACCATGTGGGTTTCTTAGTATTACCTTCATTTTCCTTTCTTTTTCATAAATAATGTGTCACTCAAGACTATTAAAATTAGATGTAGAGCAGCTTTTTTCTCCTTTCTTTTTCCTCTGAATAGCTTATAACTATTCTTATTTTGCTACTAATAAAGCATTTTTCCAATGGTTTAGTATTTGAGTCCTAAATTGTCTTAAAGCCATCAATAGGAACACTGCATATGTTATTTATTTAGAGCAAAGAAAGCAAATTATGTTTTGGCCGTACATAATCAGAAGCCCACTGTGTAATTCCACTGGGGAAAAATATGCTGCTTATTTTGAATAGCAAAGAAAAGCTTTGTTCCAGAGCCTTCTTGACTCTATAAGGACAAGTATATCCAATCTGTCACTCTAGGCACTCTTTAACACTGTTGTATTTGTAAACTTCAATTTAATTTTCCACAAACAACCACAAATGGAGTAATGTATAGGGACCATGCAACAAAAGTCAGGTAAAAAGAATATCAAAACATTTTGTTCCACTCCCCTGCATTCCCCTCTGCCTTCCCTCTGTTCCAAATGTCACTGAGTGTATAGGGCTATTGTAAAACACAGGGAATAAATTGTTATTGAAACACTGTTTCATATTTTACTTTAAGGAAAAGTCTAACCAGAGTTTAATAGAATTACATTTCAGGTAATCAGGAAGCAGGAAAGGACAGGATTTCTGTAAAGCAATTATATATATTGCTGTTGTTAGAAAAAGGAAATGCATTCTTTCTACATAGCATCAAATATTGCATTTTCGAATACTTGCATCTGAATGCCACTGCTAATGAGATCAGTATGAAGAACGTTTTGCTCATCCTAATGCATAGACCATATTTGCATCAAATAAATGTGCTTATAGAAATTCATTACATGGCTAGAAAAATAGATGATCCATATCTGTAACAAAAAAAAAGTAAGAATATCTATTTAGAGATTAGCTTTAAGCGAATGACTAATTATTCAAGTAAAATACATGTCTGTGGCTATAAGCACTGAGAGTAGAGCACATTGTGGAAGAGATTATTCTATGGGACACATGAGTCCACCTGCTCGCAGGCAGTGAAAGATGGGAAACCATTTCTTGTGTGAGGTTCTAGATAAAGGTTTCTGCCGTGGGAATCTCCAGTATTTCCTGAAAGGAATGCAGATGGGGTGGGGAAAGTGGTTTTGCTCAGGCCTTATCTCCCTGTCTCGTGGCTTCTATATTGGCCATGTGGGCTCTCTATCAGGAAGTTATAGTTCTTAGGACCTTGGGATATTGTACTCAAATCTTTATTTTTGTACTCAAAATCTTTAGTTTTGATCAGCCTTGTTTTACAATTTCAGCTACCAGAATATGTATCTGCTTTCCTGGAACTTAGAATGACAATTATGCAAGTATTTATGTCCTTGTCTACCTTGAATCTGTTCGCGTTTTTATTGTAGCTGTACTGTAGCTACACTGCAATTACCTGTCCAAATACTCTTAAAGTACACAAGGGACTCTGCATTGCCAAGTTCCAATTACAGAAGTGAAATCTCAGAGATGAAGCTTTCTTCAGTTCATGCAAGTACTTTCTATCAGTTCTGACAGGCCTGTGTGAAATGTATTCTTAGAAATCCCAGACTGCTGAATTTGACAGGTTTGATCTTCTGTTGTAGTTACAAATACAGCATGGAGATGAACCTATGTAACTCTTCACTGCAACATAACTTACCCTAAATTATGAAATTAACCATACCAGTAACTAACTAATTTTCAAAAAAAGGTTTAGTAATACAGTGAGGCCATGGTGAACCAAGTTCTGTGTTAAAAAAAAAAATACTTAAATGGATTACATAGCCCCGTTGGTGCAGACTGAGAAATTATTTCTGTCCTGTCTACATGTTCTTAGTTACTGATACAAAATACAGCAAATATCAGCTTCTCAGAGGGTTAATCTTTCTTGGAAAGTTATTATCTTACAATTGAAGTATATTTACAAAGCTGGGCACTGGGAAACTTCTATAAAGTGGCTATCCCTATTTAACCTAGAGTAAGTTTTGTATTAAAGTACCAAGCATGACCTCTGCACATCATACACCTTGCAATGTAATTTGATTTTCTGAGAATGGGTAACATTTCTGGTAGCAAGTCTCACTAAGTAAAGGATTTTGAAAGAATTTACAGGACTTTTTTGAGAGTGTATACTTTCAATTCAATGTGTAAGAAGTGACAAAACATTTACACTAATGAACTTGGGTCAGATCCTCAGCTGATTTAGAGACATTAAGCTACTTAATTAAATAGAACACTTTGCAGAAGGTATAAAGCACTCTACTGAAAAAAATGTTGGGGACAAAAAGAGGTTACAAACAGGTGATCATTTTGGACACTTGTATATTGCTCATGTGCAGCTATAGCAGTAAGCAAGCTTAGCTGCAATATCTTAAGGTTTTGCACTCTGGTGAAGACAGTCTGCATATCCTCCTCCCTCATGAGAAGCACTGGTATTTAGGAGTGCAGTTCAAAAGAGGGGATCACTGAAAAAGGGGGCATTAGCTTTCTTGTCTGCATTACTAAGTTACACTTTCCCATATTATATGATGCCAGTGGAGACTCATGACAGCACATCCCCCTTAGTCCTATCAGGGTTACACACAACTCAATGTATTTTATTTGACCAATGTACTGTATTTAATATGCTGAGAAATAAAAAGGGAAAACTGAGGAAAGTAAAGAAGAGACCATCTGTGGTTTTGCCTTAGTGTCCAAAGAAACTTAAGGAACATAGTAATGAACTAGAGAGCTGCTATAACAGAGTAAAAAATTATCTAGCAGATGAAGAAGAGAAAACATGTCTGGGAATGTGTTTATTTTGTGTATGGAAGAAGGAGTATGTGCACTGAGGAGAAATTAAACTGAAACTGGACTGTTTTCCTAATTTTGAACTGAAATAATCTAAGCCTCAGTATCTGCTAATTAATGTCTACTTGCTATTAGCAGTGGCACAGAGACATCTTGATAAACTGTTTATAAGAACAAGAAACTGAAAACATACTGTAAATACCTTTCCTTATAAATGGTGCAGATAGTAGTTTGCCTGGTGATACATATGTATGTATATGCATGAATATTTATAAGTACATGTAGGTATTTGGAGTTGTTTCTATTTTTTATTTACAAACAACTAGATTCAGCATATTGAATGGCTGCTAAATTTTTAGTAAACTGATGCAGATACTGGTAGTTAAAAAAAAAGTAATATCAGAAAATTTTCAGAACAAGGAGTTTTTGTGATTATTTAAGAAAATCAGGTGTTTTCAGTACAAAGTGCCTATGTTCTTTGAAGGTGGGTTTACTAATTATAGATATAGGAGTCTTATCTTGTCATTATTTAATGCCAACCAGCAACTAGGCCCCATACAGCTGCTTTTCCACTTCTTTGTCATGGGATAAGGGAAGAATTGGAAGGCAAAAAGCTCCATCAGGCATAACAGTTACTTGGGAAGACAGAGACCATCACTCTAAATGCAGCCCACTTCTATCTTCTTCCCTCAGCTTTACATGCTGAGCATGAAGTCACATGGTATGGAACATCCCTTTAGCTGGGATCAGCTCTCCCAGTCATGTTGTTAGCGTGGAGACAAACACATAACCACTCGGGAGAGGTTATATGTAGTGCCTTATTTTGAGGCCCCAGGAACAGGGGTATGCACCCAAATCTGGCTCCGAAGTCAGTCACAGCACAGCCACAATTTCTCCCGGAAAATTTCACAATCTAATTACATGTTCAACAGGTTACAGCATTTTCTAATACATATGCATGTGTAGATTGCTTCATCAGTGAATTGCAACACTGGCCCCTTCTGTGCTTGCGTGCCTCTCTCTGGTGGTCGTGGGGATGAAGTAAGTAGTCTTCCTCTGATGAAGTAAGACATCTTCCTCACTGTGTCCTTTTCACCTTCTTTCTCTTGGTTAATGTCCAGCTGGTGTGTGATTACTTCCAAATTGTTTTTACTATCAGCTTCCTTCTATCTCTACTCAACTAACTTTGATATGCAGAGTCTTATCCTTATCTCGCTACTTAAATAAGTGCTGAGTACATAGTTTTCCTGCTCCCAGCGAAGTACCATTCTTTACAAGGTAAAACTTTTACATGTGTCCACATTCCTATTTTCTTCTAATTCTAAAATAATAAATTCTAAAATAATAAGATTTAGAATATATTTCTTTTGCTTTCTTTCTATCCCAACAATGTCCCCTCCCATCTTCTTGTGCATCCCCAGTCTGCTTGCTGGTGGGGTGGTGGGAGAAGCAGAGAAGGCCTTGACTCTTTGTAAGCACTGCTCAGTAGTAACAAAATATCTCTGTACTATATGGTGCAATGCAAGCTACCATGAGGAAAATTAATCCGAAAACCAGCACAAGCTTAAAAAGTTTGTTGGGAAAATATGAGGAACATAGAAACACTTCTAGTATGAGAAATAAAACTTTAAAGGTAGGCATTCTATTATATAATATCCTTCTGCTGCTTAAAAATGAAGACATGGATTTCATGATTGTTAAAGTTCAGCATAAATTTAACCAACAATAGCACATTTCCTGTTTCATTTCTTTGAATCTCTGTATTTTAATGCTGTGCCGTTGTGGTCATAATCCTGAATTTAAAACTGAAATATATCAACAGAGATGGGAACTATGAAAATTATCCATGTTACTAATTTAGTTCTGCCATACATTCAAACAGCCAGACTCCCAGTATGCCAGTTGTCACTCCACTCAGCAGCAGAGGCATTTATTTCTGTACTCAGTCAGTAGCACATTTTAATGATTCAGAAATACAAGACGACATCCAAAACTGATTTTGTATTCCATACCCTTAAGCAAGCCTATTATCCATGTTGTGAAAACAGCAAGTTAGCATTTTTGTTGTAATTATTTGAGCTGATTATGGATTATATTTCTGCTCGGAGGCATTTTCTTCCAAAGCAGTTTATGCACTTACTATCTGAGAAAAAGCAAAGCAGCACTCCAGAGGCATTTGCCTTAAGATAATCTCATGCAAGTTTCCCCTTGGCAGAGCTGACATGCTTTATCATTGAAAAAGCCACATAAGGCCTATTGTATGGCTCAGATAAGTGATATAGGCCTGTCTGTGAAAGAATAAATTTTCTTTTTTAACACTAAACTGATTATTATAATAATTCTATGAATGTGTATGAATGTTTATGCTGATCAGGACTATGACACTAGTGTCATCCAGAGATTTAAAAGGTAATGTTTTCATTAACCAGTCGGTTCCCTATGTTAAGGGCCACTGCTTCACTATTCTGCATTTCCACACATGTATATTTTTATGAAATAAAAAAGAACCCCATAAAATTTTCATAAAGAAATGCTTCTGCAGCTCTTCGGAAGAGATGGAGCCCTCTCCAAAGCCTGTGTTGCCCTTTCCAAGTAGGTCAGTTGTAAGACTTATCCTACTGTTTCTTCACACTTGTGTAATTGCAGAAAAATTGTGAGAGACCAGTGACAAGTAATGGATCTGGCTTGCTGAAAAATGCAACAGCTGTATTGCTGAGTGAAAAAGGCTGCAATCCAATCTGAGATCATTCTAGCAAGTGCTCCTTATAGGGGCCTGGAGCATGGGGATGGTGATATGTGTTTTCCTTTCTCCTCCAAGGATGTAGAGGCCTTGTTCACAAGGAAAAAGCTCCCATCACTGTCACTACAGAAGGACAAGAGGAGGATTGGGCTAAATGGGTCCACACAAGAAAGTGCCTCAGCTGTATAGCCAGGGGAACAGAACAGGGCAGTTGGGCAGCTGCTGCAGAGCCTGGGCAGATGCAGGATGTTACCAGCCCCTGGGTAAAGCACAAATCACAAGTGAGGGAAGAAGTAATAGTGAACTGCTAGAATGGCAGATCCATGGGGATGGTTATAGCCAAGGGGGAAAAGTAGCAGTTAGGAGTGCTAGCAGGGGATGCTGCCATAGAGGGGTAAATTTAGCATGGAGGAAAACTGGTGGAATACACAGGACTAAGGGCCTAATATCCACAAAGATATTATTATGAAACCGGCAGAATGAGAGAGGGTGACAAGACTCCAAAAAGGATATGTGCTTGCTGAGAGAACAGTGGCAGTGGTATATGGCCTCAGCTTTGACCCCAGTGAAGACTTTGAATCAGTTCTAGAATAAACATGAATTAGAGTGGTGAGGAAAGCATCACTATTAGGAGCTGGTTTTTAAAGTGCCCAAGACCCTGGACTGAAAGAAGAGGTCCTCATGTGGTCTGCCAAATGAGTGAAGCCTTACTGGGTGACAAAGGAGCATCAATAGAAATGAAACCAAATAAATGACCCCCCCCAAAAATTTCAAAGGACCCAACAGTGCAGCCAAAAAAAGTGAACGAAAGATGGCCAAAGTCTTCCCTGAAAAATATCTGGGAACACTTTAGTGTTAGGTCATGAAGTATTCAGTGAGAAGGAATGGAAAAGTGGTGTGAATGCTTGACTATGAAATTACAAGTGCACACCAATGAGTTAGGTGAACAGATCAAGGGGTAAGGGAAAGCAGACAAAGATGCCAAAGAAAGCTGGAGGCGAACCTGACCATCAAGGAAACATTGCCACTAAGAGCTTAGTGCATCCCTGTGAGGATGGAGAGGGGAGTTCCAGTAATGTTGCCCAGCACTCTTGACTCTAAGAATGAAGCTGAGAAGAAACCAGTTCCTAGTTCAACCTGGTTTTTTTAGAACCAAATAGAGAGTTTGCTGTTGTCAGCACGTAAGAATGACCTAGGTAGCAGCCAGCCATGAGCAAACTGGTTTTGATTACACTTAGTGGAAACTTATGTCCATTGTGTCAGGCTCAGAAATCCCAAGAAGTTGAGGACTAAAATTCCTGAGGGATGACTGAATACCCCTGAGAATGAATAGTCCTCTGACACTGTTGCTGAACAGAAGGTCTTTGTCTTACCAATCCCTCAGAAAGGTCTTTTGAAGATCCCCCAACATGTATTGATGGCAACATACATTGCTCATAGGGTAATTAAGTGCATTTGGGTTTAATCCTTCAGATTAAAATAAAATAAAATAACTTCTGGGGGTTTTTAGATACCTTTTTTATTACAAGTACCAAATACAGTTTTGAAAATGCATCTTACATAGTAAGATCTTAACACATCTTAACACTATCCATCATGCAATTGAATTTATTAGATCAGATATGCTGCATAGTCATGTAGCTAGATTCATTATTTAGACTCTTGGTTGATTTTCTGTATGAGAACTTACCTTCAAAGTGTATTTGATCTTTCAAAAAATGAGCCTGTTTCATGTATTTCCACTTAGCTTGGTCATGCATGATTTAGGGTACACAAAAATTGCACATATCTTCTGAGATCTTGAACACTGATAGAGATGAAAGTCACCAGATGATGAAAGGAGGAGGGGAGAGAGTTATGATAAAAAAAATTAGACAATAAAAACTAAAATAAAATAAATTTTTAAGACCAAGAAGATGGTTTTGAATCTACTACTGAAAAGACTTGTTGACATTAACAATTTTTTTTTTAATTTATAAAATTTTCATTGCCTAAGAGTGTTAAAAAAAAGGAGGAAGCAAAGATGATAGGTAATAATGTGTATTATGACTCTTTTCAACAGATGATGTAATGCTTTATATGAACTGCAGGGTACCTGGCATGGAAGAGCTCGTTCTGCGAAGAACTGAAGAACATTAGGATTCTAAGGCTGTAGTGAAGCCTGTGAAAATATATGGGAGAGACTGAATTGTATGCTGCATAGAGGTTCATTATAGCAGGCCTTAAAAAGAATTTGGGTAAGTGAACAAGGATGGGAAGTCTGTGAAACAGGATACTAGAGCATGTGAATATGATGTTGTTTTGGAACAAGAGTTTTCTCTCTTAAGTAATCATATTTAGCTCTTCTTTCTCCTTTATTGTAAAAAAAATTAGATCCACTCTTTACAATTGAATTTATAAGGGATTGTCATTTTTATTTTGGAGATGGAAAAGTGAAAAATTCTCATCAATTTACTTCTGCTTTCCTGTTTTTTACCTTTCTGTCAAGGATTTTCCTGTAGAACTTATGCTATCTCCAACATCTTCATAGATATACCCCCTTTTTTTTGTCAGAATTAAAGCAGCTAACCAAGTAGATCTTTCAAAACCCTCCTCACATTAAAACTAAAAGCACCAGCCTGTATTTTCATTGCAAAAGTCATTCCAGTAAGGATAGAGCATGTGATGATATAAGGTTTAATTATAAACAAATAAAAGTTTAAAAGAAATTTAATTCGTGCTATTGTCATTAGATTTTAGTCAAACTGTGCAATACCAAATCCTGTAGTAAGTGTCTTGGAATCTGAAGGAACAGCTTCATAGGAAACAGGATTATCACATCCTCAGAAATATTGGAGGGGTTATGTTTTGTTTTGCTTTGGTTTTTGTTGGTTTGTTTGGGTTTTTTTAACATACTTCAATTAGATTTAATTCCTAGTTCAGAGGAAAAAAAGTTCAAATCTGTGTGGGTTCTTCTGGTATATTTAATATACTAGGTAATTCTCATTCAGTTCCTAGTGAACACTTATCTCTCCTAGAAAAAAGAACCTGGACAAAAACCACTGGATTAAAAGATTCAGAACTTGTGTCTGGCAGTAGGTCTTTTACTTGTCACTAATTTTCACTAGAGCAATTTCAATATTTATAAAGCTTGTACATTTCTATAGGTAATCAAGTAAGCTATGACTAGTAGGGAAATTGCTCATCAAACTAAAATAAAAAGCTTCCTAAACCACCCCAATATATTTGGGGTGGTATTTTCTTTTGTTTCATTTTGGTTGATTGTTCTTTGTTTCCATGAAAGGGAGAGATAGATATGGTAACATATTTACTCCTGTGTTTGCCTTAACTACAAGAAAATAATGAAACAACTGAAATAAAAGGTTGGCTTAATTATGTTAAGCAGTAACCACTGTAAAAGAAGAACACAAAATCTAATGACTCAGGCTTTTCAATGCCATTTTATTTTATGTGTGTGATGGCTTTTATGTTGCCAGTTGAACTCAGCAGGCTGGTAGTTTTTTGCGTGTGTAAGATAACTTTAAAATAAAAGCCTGTGTTCACTACAAGACTTCATTTTTAGAAGTTATTTTATTCTTTCAAGAAAGTATGTCTGTTACTTTGCTTGTTTTACTACTTTTGAAAGCATGAAAATTTTAATTAAGTACGGTGTTGCAGCAATCAAAGAGAGCACTAAAACAACATGGACAGATAGAAGTTAATAAGGTTTAATGTCACTTAATCCAGAAGACAGCTCAACATCTCCTTGCTTTGCCAAGCAGCAAAAATGTAGTTTGCTTTTATTTGAAAAGACTCTACTAATTGGAAAGAATAAGAATTGATCTCATAGAGCACAGACTTCATTCAGTCCTCTGCCCTACAGTAATTAAATACAGACTAGCTTACAATTCAGCTCAATTTTCTGCAGGTTTTTTTGTAATAAGAGAGAGAAGTGTGGTATGTGAAAACACTAATGCCGTTGGATTGCATGGTGAAGGAGGAATTCTGAATTCCTCAGAATTTAGTTTCTGTTATCTAATCCCATTTTTGTTTTAAATTAAACAGTGGATGTAGTAAATAATTCAATATAAGACAGAAAAAACAAATGATGAGTGCTGATTTGCTAGTTATAGAGGAGAAAAACTGAAGCACAACTAAAAGAGGTGACATATCCTGTCCTTTTGGGAGATAATTTTTTGTCCTTCTGCTACTTAGGAAGATAATACTAGATATAAAAAAACATTATAAAGTTTCTAATTCTCAAAATATGGGCTTTTATGAAGAAAGGGAAGGAGGAAAGGGGAGGGAAGGGAAGCACAGGGGCACCAGGAACTTGGAATGTGTTTTGTGTGTAGGAAAAAAATGGGTATATTTTTTATAATTATATCCATTATCATTATTATTTATAATAGTTATAATTCCAGAATGGGTATGGAACTACAGAAAGAACTTCGGGGATTTTTCAAGCTTGTTTGTTCTTTTTAAGTCTATTTCATTTGTATTCTAGCTACTTTTTTTTTTTTTTAATTCTATTTGCTTGCACTTAATAGTTATAGTTGTGTAACTACTTATTTGGCATTGTTTCCATTCCAGGGATAGTGTAGTGTTACTACAGTCAGGAAGAAGCAAGTGCATTATTCAATTCCTGATGAAAAAAAGACACTGAAATTTGTTATTGCTTCTTTTGCTTATTGGAACACTCTAGATATTCATTGTCTATAGGACATCAGTTTGAGGAGCATTGATGGTGATTAGCTTTTTTATATTGGAACATCTTTTGGAGTAGAACTTTCAGAGAATATGCCAGTGGATCAAACCAGTAGTTAAGACACACTCATATTCAGAAGTAGAGAACACCCTTTATGCAGAGAGGCTTATTGTTTTTTATTTGAATTCATAAAACTGAACCATTTCAGCAGCAAATAGAGACTCAAAACATGGTATATTGAAAAGGAGGAATGTTGAACTGCCTTCCTACACTTCACAAAATCATCTGTAAGAAATATTTCTTTTGTAAGGCAAATTCTTAATTAGAAAAGAAAAAAGACAAAAATTCTCTTGTAAATATCAAAGCAAAAGAAACCTGACAAACTTTTAGAGCAAATGGAACAAATATAGAATCTGAAAAATTTGGAGTACCACAAAGTATGATTATTGTTCTGTGACTGAATTCAGGGAAATTCACAGTCAAGCTCAGTGAAGATAGTCTGTAGGTTATGATGGCATTTCAACACTTAGCAAAAGGCAATGGGTGAAACAGTAGCTGGTTCTGCATTTTAATTGTTATCATGCATGACAATTTGATGTTATGGTCTCATGTCTTTCCCAGTGTCTTCCCAAGAAGTAACAGAAATGCAAACACTGCAATGTAATATCTCTTATGAGATAATGCGTGTGCACTTGTATTCTAAATGTCCATATTTATAGAATTCATGTGGCACTTTAGAGAAGAAAAAAAAAAAAAAAGGCAACACACAAAACCAAGACAATAAAAAAATGTCCTAGTCTCACTAAAAAGACAAAGCTATTGCAATATTGTTAAGACCTTGGTAAGAGGAAGAAAGAAAAGAAATAGGGAATGCAGAAGTTGAGATTTCATTTATGTTAAGTTTTATACTACGTAAGAGTTTTCTACACATTAACTGATTCATTTACTTAGTGATTTTATTCCCTTCTTGCTTAATAATGTTTGGTAGAAAAATAAAAGTAGAATGGAAATTATATTATTCAAATAAGAAACTGTATTGTCTGTCTTGGAACTAAGGAAAACTAACTAATAAATGATGTGATACTAATGTATCTTTTAAATTTTTATTTGGTGTCATGCAGTCTTAAACGAGTTCTATTCTTAAAGATAAGATTTACTTTAGGACTGTATAGCTTAAGTTTAAAGTTACAGCCAAACTATCTAGGTATAATTCTGATGTCTTCACTGGATGTGAACTAGGCCACTGATTTTTTTTTTAAATAAATCCCATGGAGTTTATGCTAGGAAATGATAATCTATTGCCAAAATCTTTGTGCCAATCATGTGAGAGCAGCCAGAAAATTTCCTGTTGTACTATGTCTAATAATAATTTTTAAAAACTTTTTTTTTCTCTACTCTGTCTGCTTTATATTCTTCTAAGTCATAACCCATCAAATGATTAGGAAATATTTGAAAGTTACATTGCCTGTATTTGCAGCAAAGAAAAAAAGCTATTAATTTGATTGCCTCAAGGTTGGTTTAGCAAATTAGTCATCAAATTAATGGACATGATTACTGAAGATGTCCTTATGAATACCTGCCCTAGAGCCATCCTAGTGTGGGGAATGTGACCCTGTGAGCATCATAATCAGAAAAGGGGGATACACCATGGAAGTATGCAAATGCTTATGCTGACTTCAGTCTCAGTGTTTCACTGGAGCAGCTGGCACACATTGGTCCTATTCATCACCTTTGTGTATCAGGGCTGGGGACACAATTGTGCTTATGGTATGGCCTACTCCAATGTGTAATAACCACAAGGTAGAACAGGTGACTTGCAACATTCTTTGGGTACATAAGCACATACACATACTTGAATACACTGTGTCAGTTCTTTGCTGTGCATTGGTCTTCTACTTGATGCATTTGCCTATTCAGGAGAACTTATGCTTTATTATTTCATCTTCTTTCCAGTTCTTAAAATGATAATGATGCTTCCTTTTTCCTGTAATGTCTTTTTGCTCTGCATTCACAATTACAGTGAAATTATTTTTCATCCCTGCAGCTACAACAGTTGTTTTGTGATCTTTCAAGCCTGTGCATCTTTGAAGAAAATAGCCATAGCTGAGCAATTTTCTCTGGTGAGATTCAGAGCAGAGGTATTTGTATTTCCCTTGATATTTGTGTTAGTGTGCCTATTTTTATCTTCATTTATATAAGTCAGGAAGAGTCATCAAACCATAAGTCTTAACAGGTTTTTTATGGTTCTTTATTTAGGGACATTTCTGACTAGTAAGTAACTTAGACAAAGGAAGCAGGGTTAGCAGTTCAAACAATTCTGACAGAAGAAACTTTCTTAAAACTCTTAACAGTGAAGAATATCTTAATTAAAATAATTTCCTGTTACCTTCTTTTCTTTGGAGAAAAGTTTTGTAAAGCTGAAAATTTAAGGACAGAGTGTTTAATATTATTGAGACATATTTGCACTTAAATATGAACTTTTAGGCATCTAATTAGGCTTTTTCTGAAGACATTAAATAATTAGAGTAAATGGGAAAGGGTGTGAAAAAAGAGAGCTAAAAAATGTGAAAATACAATGTCAAGTAAGGACTTCATAAGTTAGAGGATATGATGCAAAAATAAGGACAAGACAAACTCACTACGAGGAAGTTAATTGGTTTAACAAATTAGCTTTTTTGTGGGATTTGGTGCTAACTCATATACTTGATGACCAGGAGCAGACTCTGACACAGATATTAACATGAGAAACTTGTGTAAACATGGATGTAAATGTCCTTTCACATTTTTCTTGGCATCATAAGTCAAGATCTGAATCTTCACACATTCTCATTAGCATATGTATAGGTTGATTTTCTCTACAAAACTAGTTCTTCAGATGTTCATAGTAAATGGATTTAAAAATTAAAGTTATGCATATGGATTTGATGCAGTTATGAGGCAGATAATTTTGGTAGCTGTAGGTACCTGTGCAAGCTCAAAAAAATTGGAGGAAAGAAGAATAGATCGATTTCATACTGTCTCAAAAAAGACAACATAAGAAGTACGAAAGTCTGTCTCCTTCAATGTGGAAACAATGTGTTGGTCAACTAAGATATTATTTGTAGCTGTAGAGAAACAAGATAAACCAGGTGCCTTGAGTTGCCAAAGAGTGGGTGTGAGTCCACCTGTGCCTGGTTAGGGCAGGCCCCCTATTACCAGGGGGCCAATAAAGGTGGGACACACACCCACAGAGAAAAAGCTTATTCTTGTGCGAGGCAACGGAGAGGCCAGCAGCTCATCAAGCCTCTGGACTAAGAAAGGTTCCTTCCTGCTACGTGAAGCATTCATTATTTTTATTTCTTTGCATAATTAATTTAGTTACTCCATCACTTTCAGATTTCAAAACTTTCAGCCTTGGCTTCTCTCTGTATTGTAAATTACTTAAGAATTTTAACTCCAACAGACAGAATGCTGGTAAGAATCATATGCTAATATTGTCCAAGTTTTCTGAAGTCAATAACCAGGTAAGACATGATAAAGGGTCTGTGCGGGCCAGTAAAGAAGTAAATAAAACTTGTGAAGCAGTCCACTCAAGATATAAAATACTAGGGCCATGGATCATCATGTGGTAGTCAGCAAATAGTTATGAACTTCACATAGAAGTTTAGCTACAGATATGGGCAGCTTCTGAGATATGAGGTGCATTCTATCAATAGTATTGAAAAAAAATAGTATTGAAAAAATGTTACTAAAGGAATTATCTTTCTTTTTATTTTAAAAGTTCTCATATGCTCTTTCCAAGTGAGCTAAGAATTTGGAATGCTAATGAACATTAAATAAAAGATTCCTTATCTCATGTTCCAAGTCAAACTCAAAACACTTTGCAGAACTTTTATAAGGATTCATTTTTGATCTTTTCAGAATAAGTGTTTCAATGTCAATAGCCAAATGTTTTCCTAGAACTATGAAGAATTATATGAATGAAAAAATTTTGTAAGTGAAGCCTTAGCTGCTATCTTGAAATTCCTCATGTCATCACAGGAATTTGTTGGGGTTTTTTTGTTTTTTCCCATGCATATGCCTCATTTTACATACTTCTCTTTTTAGCACATTGGTCTACAGACTTGTATATATGTAGTTGTTTCACTAATGTAACAGTTGCCCCGTTTCAACTTCAGAGTATAAGTAAAGCCCACTAAATGGATTAATGAAAGCTGTAGTTAAGACCAGAAAGCTTTTACCTTAGTCCCTGCAAGATATACCGAAGTTCCAAATATTAATTCAATGGGAACACAGAAATGCTTGTTCTTCAGCTTTGTTCTGAAATATTTCAAAAGTTTTGCTTATTATCCTCACATCATGAAGACAAATAGAAGATTTTCAGACAATATTGGTAATTATTTGTTAATCTTATGCTTGGTGATTATTGTTCCTAGAGGAGTTATTTCATTGCTTACTTCAATAACACATTTCTTCCAACACTTTATCAAAAGAGAGTTTCTGTAGGTTCAGTCACAGGAAAATATTAACTTGGTCTTTAATGAAGATCTAGGTTCTACTTGGGGTTCTCTTTCCCCAGTCATGAACAATCTTTTTCACGTATCTTTACCAACTTCACGTACTTTATTCAATCAGTTTTAAAATTTAACCAGATTTTGTCTCATTACACTTAGGTGATGACAGAAGGTGGTAAGAGAATACATGAACAAAGCACAAAAAGACAGCCACCTCCCTTTAGTACCCTATACTATGGTCATGTTCCAGGCTACTTTTTTACTGTTTTCTTTCATACGACATGGTATCTCACTTGGCTGTTGTGTGCCCCTTTGATGTGTCCCTGCTATACACTTCTAGGTGCAAATATCTTTGTGACATGCTAAAATTTCCAAGTATGTGGGATGCCTGATTTATTGGTAGGCAAGTATAACTTTTCTACTTCTACAAGTAAATGTAAAGCGAGATGTAAAAAATAAATCTTATTCTAGTTATTTCTTTTTAAGAGAACTGTCTTAATAAATTAAAATTTAAAGGAACAGTCATGCAAGGTTTATTTCAACACATCTGATTTTCTGCACTTAGGTGACTCATCCAATTCCAGTTCTTCTGCTTGGTAAAGATTTGTTTGAAAAACAACCTGTGTTTAACGAACTGTTATGGTAATTTTTTTCTCATTTAAAATCCAAATTACAACTTGTTAGAGTTCCCATATTCTGGGGGGAATGCCCATCATTGGGTTTGTTAATGATTCTCTAGTGCTGTAATTCTATATTAGTTATCTGCATTAGTTTACATGTAAAACTACCAGTATGATTAAACTAGATTTGCTTTAATGTCAAAACCTCTTGAACTAAATTTAGATAAAGAAACAAAGAATTCTGTCTTTAATATGTACAATTTTAAATGTCATTAACCTTGAACTGAAATGCTTTTACTCAAAATCATAGAATCACTGAATCACAGAATGGTAGGGGTTGTAAGGGACCTCTGGAGATCATGGATTCCAACCCCTCAAGTGTGCTGAGGATACATTCTGTCCCCTCATCCAGGTCATTGAAGAAGATATTGAATAAGACTACACACAGTGCTGACCCCTGAGGAACACCAAGATTCACAGGTCTCCAGCTGGACTCTGTACCATTATTAATGACCCTCCAAGCTCTATTGTTTAACCAGTTCTCAATCCATCTCAAAAATCTGTAGGACAAAAGCTAATTAATCTGTTACTTATTACTTTTAAAGCTTCCTATGGCTAATATAACATGTAATATATAAATTTCTGAAAAGCATATTTTTGGCTATTGATTTTAATATTATTTTACATAGATGAGGAGGGGCCAGGGTTTTCTTTAAAAAAAAGCTCTTGTTAATGACTACTGAGATGAGCTCTGATTGATTCTATTTTTAAACTTATTTGTTATTTAGAATTCAAGATGATAAAAACAAGTGTTATTCAATTAATTTTAGAATGTTTTAGATAAAATGTCAGCCTAGTTTTTGCATAAGTGATGATCCTTTGGAAGTGTTGGTGTTATATCAAAGAGCTAATTAAAAAAAAAAATAAGAAAAAGGATGACTGAGACATTTTTAAAAATTGGAAGATCTGATTCTTGTGAATTTTTTGTTAAAAGAACAAGGATACAAAATTAAACATTTCACCATTACCCTGCTTCTTTGACACTTAGTGGCTCATATAGAGAACTGGTAAATTCCGAATAATTCTAATTTGTTTTATTGATGTGTAATTTAACTCTTTCCTTTTAGAATTATAAGTTAGAATCAAGCCATCAGAGAATTAGGGAGATTTGGACATTGCTGTTCTCTAATAAGGATTTGGGGTTTTCTGGTTTTTATGTCACTCAAAGGTGAGAGTTTCATTATTTTACCCTAATGTTTGTCTAGTAAGCCATCTGACAAGCAAAAGCATAACGGTTTTAATGAGATTTAATAATGGAAAACTGCGTGTAACTATTTTAAATAACAATAACCTCCTGGGCAGCTCCCAGAACAGTTTTATTAATTCACTGGTGTAAGTGTGCAATATTAGTTTAAAAAAACTAATGGATTTCTCAATAATATGGTTTTTAAAAGAGCAGTCCTTGTGTAACATTTTGTGGGGTGGCTGGTCCCTTCAGATATGCTACACGTATTTGTTTTGGCATAGAACTGCAGTACAGGATAAGTTAGTTGTATTCAAACATGACTTAACAGATTCACTTGGACAGCTCTATACAGGTATCAAATGTACTAAAAAATATTTTAAAGCAACGAGCTATGCAGGGAGCTACAATGCAAGAACAGTACTACTTGTTCCTTCCTGTTCTCCAGAAACATTTTGACCTGATTCTATAATTACCAACATAGATAGGAGACAGGCCATCCTGTCCTTTATAGGAGAAGTCATCCAATATTTGAGGTAATATTTTAAACAAGAAAAATGAAGCAATGTCCAGTGGCTGTGAAGGATAGTGAGGGAAATGAAAATATACCATATTTTTTTTTAATTATTAGAGTAATTTACCAACAGAACTATATATATAGCAAATCCTCTGAATCAGATGAGAAATATTTCTAAAACATTATGGTTTTAATCAAATCACTATGCTAGACTGAGGAATGTGATGCATGAAATACCTTTATACTGCAGTTTCAAGTCTCAGTTCCAAAGTCTTAATTCTAAGTCTTAGCTTTGCATGGCTAGTGAATTCATCCAATATTATAGTAACAGTTTATAATTTGATAAAAGGGCAAGACTTTAAGTTCTGTATGACTCAGGAGCATGATCAGTACGAACGTATTCCATAACAAAATATATTTGGTAATACAGTGCATGCGGTTCTCTTTATGTGTAGGGTTCTTCCTTCTAACCCTTGTTATTGTCATCTGTGACTTCAGGAGTGTGGCTGGAGCCCTTGCCAGTGAAGACTGAAGTAAAGAAGTCAAAGTCTAACCTGGAAAGGATCCTTGCCAGAAATCTAATGCTATTCTTTTGCAGCTGTGTCTTTGTGTTGTTCTACATGGTTCAAGAATAATAACAACTGAACATGTTGCAGTGAATTCTTAATCAAAAGCTCTCAGCTTTGAGTTTTACTTTATTAAAAAGGTTTAAAGAAGGCAAACTCTGCCTGCCTTCAGAGAGCAGGACATGGGAAAACTGTTCAGACTCTTTCAAAGGTTCAGATCTCTGACTTACCCAGTTATTTTTAAACCTTTTGGAAAAAAACTCTTTTGAACTTGTTCTTTTTCCCCTGAATGATAATCATGTACCTGGCACATAGTGCCTCTGACATATGCACTCACAGCTGTCTTAAAATACTAAATCCTTTGGCTAATTTTCCATTTATACATAAAGAGGTTTAATTTGTGCAAATGTAATTTAATAAGCAGTCCAATTATAATTTACAAATTTAGAAATACATTAAATTTTGTTTCTGTTTCATTTAAGTAGTTGCCTAATTATTCTGTGAACAGAACTAGTTAACAGAGAGGGAACCAGAAATGCAAACAGGAATTAAATCATTCACTTTGCTGTTCAGCAAAGTGAAAGGCACTGCATGGTCTCTTTCACTATTGCAATCAACATTTCCTTGTTTATGCCCCAATTCAAAAATGTGCTTATTTGCCTCAGTAATTCTCACAGCCTCAAGGGCACAGATCATCCCCCAGACTTCCCCTCCCTCTGCCCATAGCCTAAGACCCCACTGCAGCCCCCTGGAGCCATCAGCCCCAGCCCCAGCAATGCTGCAGCCGGGCCAGTCTCCAGCTCCGTAAACCTATATTTCTTAATTTTGTGATTAACAGGCACTAAGTATATAAAATAGAAATATGTATATTTCATCTGTCAAGGTGTGTTTAAAAGTAGAACTTTCATTAACTTTAGATCGGGTTGAACAACGCACTTGAATATATGTTTATTTGCTTTGACAAGTCAAAGACTTTGATATTAACAAAGTTATCATAAGAAATGTAAGTGACTAGATCAAGGTCCTGATTCTTTTCCTATTCAGATTAAAGACAAAATTAAATATAGTGGAAGAGGAATATATTGGGGGGCATTCAGCATAAAATATCTCAGAAAGCACAAACTAATGTTTAAGAAGCTAATGTTTGAGTGATTAACGTTTGCAAGTAAATTTCTTATCTTTTATCAGACTAACTGCCATCCTCAGAAAAAAAACAGGCAAACTTTAGGCACACAGCCCTTCTTTGTGTTTACAATAAAACTGTCAATTTTGAAAATTTAACACACATTGAAAAAAAGCTGCTCAAAGTTTACTTAAAAATATACCAGTTAACATTTAAACATAAACTGTTTTTAAATGTAAAGAAAAAGACTATTGGTATTGAGGAGGGAGAAGAGTAAAGAAGGAAAGAAAGGAAAAAAAGAGCCAGAAATAATGCTTCTTAGATGTCTGATGTTCTTATTTGGAGGAAAGAAAGGAAATTAAAGAGTGAAGAAATAGATAACGTGGTTTAAGATTTGGTGTTGCTGTTGAGGCGTTCAGTGTAGTTTCCAGCCTTTTCTCTGGGAGGTATTTCTCACCCTCCCTTGAAGATCTGAGTGGAGTGATCAGGTATATCATGAACCATTTTGTGAAAAATAAAGCTTCTTCATAAAAAATAAACAGCTGCTTCATCTCTTTTTTAGGACTGTCAGTGTGAGGTCACTTTTGTGAATACTCGTTCTTAAGTTTTACCTACACAGGTGACCATGAGGATATTGTGTGCACAGAATGAAGCATATTACTTTTTTTCGAAACACAAGTAAAATTGCAGGTATGCTGTGGATTCTGGTCTAAAAGTATTTATTGCTGCTGCATGGGGATGATGATAAATATTTAAACCTTTTGGTTAGACATGTGTAAGTGTAACAGAATTTGCTACTGGGTAGTAGCTGGGTTTGAGTAGAGGTAGGGTGGCACTTCTCAAAAGCTGAGTAGTTTAAAAAATACTTTTTAAAAATTACCATCTCTCATCCAGGATACAGCTGCTTTCACTTACAGCATTGAGGGAAGACATTATGTGAACACCTGAAGTGAGTAATCAGCAAGGATTTTCTTTTTCTATAAAGGTAATTCTTTACATGGTGTTCAAGTGGCTCTTTCAGCAACATGGTCTCCTTCATTAGAGGACTGCCCTTAGAACACAACAGTCCTCTTGATCTGACTGAAGTGAGCCTTCTGAGTGTAATCCAAACCTCAGAGCAAATGTAGTATAAAATGAGCAAATGTTGTATAAAATAGACATTAATTGGTTGATATTCTATAGGAATTTTTATAATTTATTACTTTTTCTAATTATTTTGCAAATCAGCAAATTAATCTTGATGTAAGAATATTTCAAAGACAGTTTGAAGAGCTGATGATTAGCAAATTCCTGGCAGAATTTCAAAATATATTCATGCTTTCAGTCAACATGATGTTGTCTACATTTCTGAAGCACAGCACAGTCTTGGTTAGAGTTATTAAAAAGTTCCTCTTCAGAGATGTTTGTAAAACAATGCCATATTGTGGAGTAATTTTAAAATCCATAGGTATTCCCATAGGTATTCATGTCATTTGGTAGAAGTGACGTTTAAAAAATTAGTTGTGAGTGAAAATGGAGTACATAATTGTAGAAAATCTGTGGAGACTTAAGGACAACGCGTTGTCACCAATATGGTTAAAGTGAAGTCGTCCATTAACAATTCACACCCTCTTTATATAGAGCCCTTTTTATATAGAGCATTTTCCCCCCTTATAGATGAGAAAAAAAGGGTTAATCAAGATAAGATAAATAATTGTATACAGTAATTTTTTTCTCCCCACTGTTTCTAAGCTGGGAAAAAAGTTTTCAATGTAGTTGCTCTTTATTGACATAACTTGGAATATTTAGATAGAGTTTTATTTACATTTAATAGACATTGAAATTATATATATATATTTATGAAAATAATGAAAGCAAGAGTTTCCCTTTTGCTTCTACCAGTATTTTACAGGACTGTTCCACTGCCCTTCTGCTGAACCTACTTTGCTATCCTCAACTTTCTGTCATATTTAGCTGCCAGTAAAACTAATTTATCTCAGTTTAAAGTTTATTTGCTATTTTCAGCCCTCTTAACCTTAATTAATCAGTTCAAGGGATATTATTTTGACAGAGTGCTAACATGATGCTTCACTCAAATGCCAGTTGTTAATTATTTTTAAACGTCATGCTCCCAAAATATTACTTAAAGTAATGGTGTAGCCTGTGAATAGAAAACTAACAAAAATGCTTTGGTACCTGCATATATTTGCAAATGTAGTATGTGGGATAATTAATAATAAACCCATGATTGTAACTTCTCATATCATAAGGATCAAGGTAAGTTCATAAAGAACTGCTCTGAAATGTAATAGTTTTCATTGTTCTTTAAAGCATTTTTTATTTTTTAAATCCAGATCAACCAAGAACAAATTTCAAAAGCATAGCAAAAGATGAATCTTTCTGATTTGTCTTACTTCCTCTTTTATTTTCAATAACTGAGGAGTAGTTGATCTCTGGTTAAGGTTCATTGTATTCAGGCTCATCGAATAGCATATATTTTTACATAACTTTATCTGAACTTTTTTGGGGCCGGTTATCCCTTATTTTCCCTGTGATAATCCTAGGGTTTCTATTGGACAACAGAGAGGTATTGCTGCAGGAAAAGCAAAAAAAAAATAAAATAAAGCAAGCAAAAAAAAACAAACCAAAAAAACAACCCATTCAAACAAAAAAGAGTTCATTTGAATGAAAAATCAAAGCTCAGATAAGTGACTGTGAAATAAACCCTGGCCTCCAGATATTCAGCAGTTGCTTTAGAAAGAGATTATTTAATGTAAGTCATGAAAAAAAAATGGAAAATACATCCATATAGGTATTTTATAACATTAATTTTTGTAAGGGTGTTCTTTACTGACCTTGAGCTTGAGAAAGTATTATGTAGACTGAGAGAAAGCAGTATGTTCTGTCTGATACTCTTGTATATAGATTAATAGATAACTACTACAGAAAACATTAATAGTTATCTAAGAATCATTGTAGAAAATCAGGGTGGAAGGGACCTCAAGGCTCTAGTGGACCAAACTTGCTTGGCAAAAACATGGTCTAGACAAGATGACCCAGCACTGTGTCCATTCACATCTCAAAAAGGTCCAGTTCTGGGGAAACCACCACTTCCCTGGGGAGATTATTCCAATAGCTGTCTATTCATATTGTGAAAAAAATTTATCTTGTACCCAGTTGGAATCTCCCTAAAAGTAACTTGTACCCATTTCCCCTCATCTTTTCCATGGGGCTCCATGTTAAAATGGAGTCTCCCTTTTCTTTGTAGCTGCCCTTCAAGCAGTGCAATGTGGTGAAGAGGTCTTTTGTCATGGCTGAACATCCCTATTTCTCCCAGCCTATTTCTCCCCATACACCAGACTTCCCAGTCCTTTGATCATGTATGTGGCCCCTTAGGGGCCCTTATAAACTGTTGAGAGAAAAAGATAGAAAATGTTTGGGGTTTTTGCTACATAGCAGTTTGAATAAAGAAAAATATGACTGTGTTGATGATTTTTAAAAGGGAACTAATTCTTTTATTCCATTGATAGCTTTTGCTATTTTTTCTATTCCATGAAGCTGGTAGATTTTAAATGTCATTCATTCTTTAGTTGTTGAAGTGTAATACCATTTTAGATGTAGTCTTGGAAACTAGAAGACTGATAAAAAATTTCTTTGAACTAAGATGATTTAAATATTTTTTGCATTATGATCTAGATCATGAGGAAAGTTTAATGCATTATATAATTTATTAAGTCCAGATAAAAATTATTTTGGGCAGAAGAACTAGTTTGATGTTTCAGAGTAAACAACTTGCATAACAAGCATAACATACAAGCATAACACATCAGAAGTAAAGAAAGCAATGTACAGGCTTTGTACAGAGGTAGATGAGATACCTCTGGGGTAAGGATTCCATTTGTTATTCCTTAATATTGATGATTCAAAACTTAAATCTTCTTCGTCTTGGTAGTTGCCTATAAGAAGTAAGAATTTTAAAGTATGTGTTCTATATACTTTGTCATATTTGAAGCATACACTGTCACTGCACATACCTTCCTTATTTTTTAATATTCGCTTACATCTTCCCTGCTGTAGATGGGAATATTTTGGCTAAGTGTCTATTTCTGTCAGAAATATACATTGGATGTTCTCACACTCCTGTGCTTTGTTCACTCAAATTGTCAATAATGAAAAATCAAATTTTTCAGCCTCAGTCTGTAAGCAGCCATATCCAGAGTTAAGTGAATGAATTGTACACACTTCAGTGTTATATAATATTTGATATAATGTGTCTTAGTGTTACTGAACTAAAATCAAACAAAATTTGTGTAATTAAGAAATTCATATGGGTAAGGGTTTTTTTTAATGCAACAAACAGACCTTTCTTGAAGTTCAGCTTTCATAATATGACCAATTTTAAGCAGCTTCAAGGAGTAGTTTTGAAATTACTGTAGATCTATCTGGCAGAATTTGAGCAACCAATGTGTCTTGTATAACCATAGTGTTTATAATGTCATTTAACTATTGCTTAAATTTTCCATCATATAGTCATCTTTGGAGTTACAGTCCTTACTTTCAAAGAGATTCATACTAAAGCATAACTCAATACTGTCTCAAATGAAAATAGACCAGTAGATTGGAAAAATGTATCTAATTCTTAACTGAAAGCCTCTTAAGAGAAATTATCTTACGTGCATCACATTACTCTGTAAAATCATTGTTCTGCAACTTTAATTTTCACAGATGTCTGCTGGATCTGCAGATTTGCATAGAGAGGGTTTAAACAATGAGCCATAAGCACAGAAATGAAATCTGGGTTAGAGATATAGAATGTCTGATAATTGTCCACACATACTTGCTGGATTCTTTCTTCTTCTTCTTTTGGAAGTCACTTCTGCCTTCTTCCTGGCTGCATCTCTTTTTTTGGTTGTCACACCAATATATGAAGAGGCAAGTTCTGAATTGAAGTCTACCCCTAAATTACAGAGGAGGCATCACACCTGAATGGGTATATATCATTCATTATTGCTGCTGAACATTCAAGATTTATAAAGGACATCAGATTAAAACCCTAGATAACAGGGCAAGAGTTCAAGACAGACTATTAATAAGTGGAGAAAGCAAAAATTTTATCTGGTTGGAAAACTTAAGAAACAGTCCCTACAGCTTGAAGACTTGTTTTTTATATCAAGAATAATGGCTAGTATTGCTCTAACAGAAGCTAGTCATTTGGAAATGTGTTTAGTTATGTCCCAGCAATTCTGATTAGAATAATTTTAATAATTCTAAGCAATTCATAAGGAAAAAACGTTAAGCTGAATCCACTTGATTTTAATGAAATTAGTCTGTATGTAAACTCTCAAGTGCCAGAAGTGCATCTTGTCAATTCTGCTTTCATTCACTGATATCAAAGTTTTGCTTCCATTTAGTGTTTTCTCTCTGCCATGGCATATTTCAGAAAGTTAGTTAAAGGACTGGAAGAAATGTAAACAAATGCCTTTATTTAAAGCACAGAATTAAAAACAAACAATCCATTAGAATCAGGTGTTATGCTTATTCCAGTTGCTCATCTATTTTGTCATCCTCACAATAGGTGAAGAAACACACATGGCCACTTCAGAGGCTTGTGGAAAGGTTGAATGCTAGGGATAAAACAGGTAGAGATAGAGAAAAACAAAGTTAAGGCAAGGAAGGATGAGTGACATAGGAAGAAAAATAACATGAAGGATCTTACAAGCAAAACCTAAGATTAAAAAAAAACAAAACACCACCACCAGAAGAAAAGCAGCTGAGTGGCAATGAAACAAAACAGGATAAATAGAAAAGTAGACAATGCAAAGTAGTTCTGATCAGAAATGGTGAATAGGAAAGTAAAAGCATGATGCATGTTATACTGAAGCTATGTATATGCTTAATTAGTTCACATCCATAGAAGCCTGCTTTGATAAGTAGGGAGTAAGATGTCCTCTTAGAAAATAAGGAAAGGAAGTGGCTGTTACACTGGTGATTTCATCTATGTGACCAGATCCAAAGAAGTTAATTAGTGTAGAGATACGAACTGCCTATATTTGTTGGTTTTTTAACTTTTTTTCGGCTGTACAATACCATGAACACAGCAAGGTCTGTTAAACCCCAGAGAAATATAAAAAATACTGCAACAACTAATGTTTAGGAAAACATACAGAAATGAAATAGATGTAAAAAAACCCACTAACATAAATTACTCAAAAGTAATAGAGATTGTCACTATTATAATTCCATCAGGGGCATAAATCAGGCCAACATATGGTCTGGAGTAAACAAGCACTCAAATTATAGAATTGAACATACGCATGATAAAATAAACAGCTCAGGAAAACTTTTTTTCAGGTCATAATAAATACTGGGAATTCAGGTACAACATTTGTTGAGGAAATGTTTTATATATTGAAAATATGTAATTCATTGTAAAACCAATGTTGGACTCTTGTATTTATGGTAGTAACTGAAATATAAATATAGCACTGCCCACACAGTGTCTGATATAGCACAATGCATTTACTGGATATACTGCAGAAGTTAATGTTATGGGTGTGGAAGAGTCTATAAGATTTTGTTGGCTCTTTTGGCTATAAATTCAGCAGCAGCATTTATTTTGAAGAAAAATGTTCTTCAGAGAAAGCCATAGATTTTATATCAGCCATTACGTGCCTGACATTTGAAAATAAGTGTAACTGTTGCAAGTAAACATTTATTTGCCTTTTAAATCCTATTTGTTAAAACCATGTAGGTAAAACCTATAATGCTGGTTTATTGCCCGATGTTTTTCTTTCCAGTTCTGTCATGGAATCTGAACTGATTGCCTTGTAGGCTGATCCTTTCTTCCTAATAGAATATAAAGTTATTAAATGGACTGAGCAAATATGGTTTCAGCCATGAAGAAAAATAAATTTTTCAGTCTTAACCTACTGAGACTGACTGGTTTAACATCCTGGAAAACAGAATGTGAAAATTGCTTTCTTTCTTGGATGATTGGGACTTTCATAATAATAGTTGCAGATCATGATTTTTCTTCTAAAAAACAAAAGTAGAGAGCCTGGACTCCTATGAAATGTCAGCCTTTCTATACCTGACTTTCCGGGGAAAGTAAAAAAGGAAGTTTTGTACTGGATATATGACTGACAATAAGGAAAACCTAGAGGGTAGAAAACGGTTTTTGAATACTTGGAGCTTCACTTTCAAGCATGAATTTCTATCCACTGTTTTAAAGCAGAACAGATTTTTTATTTCATTTGTATTAGATAGAAAGATTATATAAATGAGATTCCTCCTTTCCTCTCCTCTTTTTTTTTTTTTTTTTTTTTAATATTTCTCCATCTTTGGTGATTACCTGGCCCCTTTGGAAAGGGTGTTCTGTTTCCTACCTTACATTTGTACAATGTATATAAAATAACTTGCTCAGTGTTGCAGAAGGTGCTACTGGCAAGTGCACAATTCTCCTAATGGAGAAGAAGCACTCAGTTCATCTGACTAGCAGTTTATTACAAATTAGCTAAGTTTTCTGTCCTTTTGAAATATTTTTTTTTTCAACACAAGAACTTAATTAGTTCAAGTGTTATTTTAGATTATGCTGACTTTTTGAAGATTTTAAGGAATTGCAGTGAAAAATATAACACAGTATTTAAGCCTAGTTAATGGGAATAGTCTGTTCACAATGAGTTGCAGGTATTGTTTTCAGGAAAAACTACATCAGAAGAAAGTTGCATCATCTCTTTTCTTCTTGCTGATGGAAAACCTTTGGGATCACTTTCTATGAGAGGGAAGTCTAAAATAGAACAAACACAGATAAATGTAAAACATGTTTTAATTGGCCTACTGTGTGAAAGATAAATTGATTTTGTAACCAGATTTTTTTTTTTTTTTTGAAACCTGATGTTACTGAAGAAACCAGTTCACTTATGGCTTAACATTTCAGTTCTTACATTTTTAGCACTGAGATGAGTAACTTGCAAATCATTCTACTGGAGTGTTATGTGTGCTTGTAAGAATGCTCTGCTTTATGTGTCATGATGATGGATTATTTGATAAGCTGCTCAGATATGATGGAGAGTCTACTGTAATCATACTTAGCTAGAAAATATGGTTAGCCAGTCAGTATGAGCATAGTAGGAAGCATGAATTTTCAAACTTCTTTTGAGTATCTTTGTGACTCCCAACTCCATTTTTTTAGCAAAAGAGATATGCATGTGTTAAATACCAGTAGCATTTCTTAAAAACACATCCTTTTACTTTCTTTTCTTCAACTAGATAAAAATATGGAGAAATTTTCATTCATCTACAGATGGTTGAAAATAATTTTCATAAGCAAAATATTGCTTATGATGCATACATACCTTCTTTTTTCCATCATTTCTGGGCTACCTGAGAGAACTGCATTCCTTGATCTTTTATTGAGGTTCTCTGGTAAAAACTTTCAGCTTGTCCAAGTCTTATAGGTGAACTGGATTACTGCATCTTCTAGGGCAAAATTCTGCTGTGGCTTCTTTGGACACAATATTTTTCAATTTTTTTGTAAAATTTTGTAAATTTTTTTTTCAATTATTTTGTAAATTGTCTCACTTCAAATCTATGTACAGGATATTAAAGATAAGAAATTAAATATTTATGTTTTCAAGTGAGAGTTTGAAGTTGAATTATGTTCTTTTTAGTAGAACTAAGATTATAATTCTAGTTGTTCTAGCTGTCCAGAATTCCAGTTCATGGCAAATGTACAGAAGTGTTGGTTTTGTTTTCTTAAAAAAAAAAAAAAAAAAAAGAGAGAAAAAAAAGTAGCAATAATCTGAAAAAGATAGAAATTTAAATCTGAGGCTTTTCCTGGAGAACTAATGAGTGCTTGGGTGATACAAAAAGAAAATTGAGTTTTCATGTGGATTTAGACTTCAAAGAGATGCTTGAGTTTAGACATCATTAAACTGCCTCATTTTTCTGACTCTTTGTTGCTGAAATCTGTTGCACTGGTAGGGGTTCCCTAACTGTCTGCATGTAAATGTGGCTTCTAGCAGGTTTGGTTTGTGTAGTGAGACAGGACCAGGTGCCCTGAGTTATTGATGAGTGGGTGTGGGTTCACCTGTGTCTGGCCTCCCTCCTGAGCATGTGCAGGAGCAGGGGGCCAATAAGAGAGCAGCTGACACCCACGGAGAGGCCTCTCACTCTTCAGTGAGGATTGAGAAGCCCACAGCTCAAGGAGCCCCAGGAGCAGGCAAGAAGGGGTAGATCCTGGAGCCCCAGGAACAGCCCTAGGACATCGTCCAGGAATGGGCTAAGCCCTGAGGCCTCAGGATCAGCCCTAGGAGCAAGAAGGGCTCTTCCCGCTACTGGTTTGTTTTTCTGAAGGCCCTTAAGTAGTCTGCAGTGGGTCAGGATAGGCATAACAGTTATGTCCCATATTAAAGTCCTGATAGGATCAGACAAAAAAAGTAGAAAGAATTCTCTCCCTTGAACCAGAGCTTGAATAATAAAATAAAATCTTATAAAAAGTGTAGTCAGTGCTGCAAAAGAGAAAAATCCAAAACTTCCCCCTACTACAAAAACAACTGTGAATGACATTAAACTCCTAGGAGGAGAAGGTGTAAATGAAGATTGGGGAAAATCAAAGAAACAAGGCCTCAGAAAATGCATTAGGGTGTACTTCAGCTATTGGCATTTGTCCAGTAAAAAAAAACCTTATGAACTGCATAACATTTCAAAGTAAGACTAAAGTGAGACTTAAAAGATTTTCAACTACTTGGTATGGCCCATTGCCTAAGGGTAAATTCCATCCTTGCACATACACTGCAAATTTAGAGTCCATTTTTGACTGCAAGAAGCTTTTCAAGATTTTATATTCCTTATATAGTGTATTAAGGCACAGATGGATGCATAATTGGAAGTTTTCATTCCTGAAATGCAAAAGATTTAAAAGCATAGGTCCAAAGTCTAACCACAGTATTTCCAAAGTGATCCTAATCACTATGGTATTCGGTATGATTTTATCTCAGTACACAAATAAGATAGGCACATAATCTTTGCTGCAGGCATGTTTTGTTGGTATTTATGGAAGTTTATCAGTATATTGTTGTTTGTGCTTGGTGTCATGTTCCTATGCAGACTTTTTTCAGTGGTGCACCTTGAATGAAATTACTTCAGTTTGCTTTTCTAGAGCACCATTTCTTTTTCCCTTGTTTGTTTATATCACTTCAGATATGGAATATGCTCAGGCAAGGAACCAGATTTCCTACATTATTATAGCACGGTATTACAGAGATTAGCTCTTTCACAAGTAGTGGGCATTTTCTGTAAGTGTTTTCAAAAAAGCTGAAAAACCATTTAGGGAGTTTGTTAGAAGAAGGATACGTATTTTCAGAGACAATAAAGATCATAGATTATCATGGAATAAAATTTATCTCAGTAGGAATTAAATAGAACTGAGACCAGGTGCCTCATCTTCACATGTAACTTTGTAGATATGTAACAAAAGTCTTTGGCAGTTTGTGTTTTGGCATTTGCACTTCTCTGGTTGCAGCAGCTTGCAAGATCCAATCCTTAGTTATATATCATAATACAAGTGTTTTGAAAGTGAATCTTAATATGTAGTATAATGGCATATATCCTTTGTCCTAATATATGAGGCAGGAAGTCTTCTCTTCATGTTATAGTCCCTATGTACTGCTGCTCAATGCTTATACTATAAAGGAACAGTGCAGCCATTTCCATTTCATTACTGCTTAAGCAGTCTGCTGAGTTAGAGGACACTGCTGATTTTTTCCATTGCACAGAGATTTTTATCCTGTGTCTGTTTGGATTTCAGTGCCTTCTCTGAATACTCATTTCAACCTTATGTCACCAGCAAGCTCACCTTTTATTTTCCACCTTATTTTCCTGTGGTTCATAGCCTCTGGGGAGGCTGCAAACTCTTCAAGATCCTCTCAGATAAAAGAAAAAGTGAAAACTCAGTTTTGTAGATCCATATTTAAGCATCATAAGCCCTCTGCTGAGATTGACTCTTCCAAAGAACCCCAGTACCCTTGGGAATACCAATTCTAGGATGCTAGGCAAAAGACATTTTTCTCTTTGCCTTCTCCGTATCTCACCAGTAATGAGGCTTCCTATCTCTCTGCAGCTGTCCCTGAGTATTGCTCAGCTGTTTAAGCTCTCCCTGAATTTTTTTCTGGTGCTACTATACCTTGCTGAGTTTTAGATGGCATTCTGCAAAATCAGAGCCTTGCACCTCTCTGCAGCAACAATTCAAGCAGCATTTTTAGCTGATCATCAGTTATCATGTCATCCCTTCCTGAAGCAAATGAGACATCTCAGATGCTTAGATATAGATATTTCATAACCAATTTTCACCATCAGATATGTGATCTAAACAACCAGGGATGCCATATATAGAGGTTCTACCTTGATTCAATTAATTGCTGATCTGAACCAGATTTCTTGTATGTAATGAGAAAGTGAGAGTGATGGTGAATAATCTCTCACTTAAAAATGCTCACTTCTTTTATCTAGTTTGCCTCTGTGCTGCCTCCAGACTTCCTTCTGATATGCCTTAGAAGTTAAAACCCTGCAGGCCAGAGGGATGCTGCAGGAAAATGTCAAAAGTTTTTAAGTGGCAATTTTTTCCTGCCTAAGTAGGAAAAGAGCTAACATGCTGAATTAGTGCAACAAGTGTCTGCATTTGTGTGTTCTGACACGTATCATTCCCACAGTACAAGAAAAAAACCAGCATACACCTCTAACAATCCCAGGGATTTTCTGGTTGAGTAGTTGAAATATACCCTTACCTTACATCTGCTTTTTATCTCTCATTTTTGGGGGGGAAAAAAAATCACTGAGAAAAACAGAAATAGCAACAAGTGTGCCCCCCTCTGTATACTGTGCATTGATGAGTGGAAAGGTTTGACACAACTGTCCATATACTTTATAAACTTCAAACAAATCTTGTTTCACATACTGGGAGAAGAATATGTGTGCATGTCTGTACTGATTACACATCCTGAAAATGTGTAAGAGCTAGAAGAAACTTGATCAGCAAAACAAATGAGAATGGCTACCAAGGTCATCAATGTGCTGTTTTACTCTGTAGTTAGCTTAGGTCCTTTGTAACCAGATCTCTTTTGCCCACTTACTGGAGGGACAGCTTTCACTGGGCATGTATCAGCACAAACATTTATATTTATTATATGGAATAAAAAGGTTAACTACTGAGAAAATGTGAATAGCTAATAATTTATTGTAGGGAACAATAGTCTATTTTAGCATAAAACTGCAGCGGTAATGTTGATTACACTTCTCTAACAGTATTTAATCTTTAAAAATTCATGAAATTGACTCCTGAAGGCCTAATATAAGGTTATCTTTTACTTCATCATGATGTTAGACGGAAACCTATTTTCTTTATTCTAGACTGAAAATTATTCTTTTTTTGTGGTGAAAAGATTTCTATGTAATATTCATTCATCTTTTTCCAGGAGAGCTGGTTAGGTCTGAGATTCCATCATTCTCCTGAAGTTTCCAACACTCTTGTCTTGTTTCTGCTCTAAGCCTTACTATTTCTCTTAAATTTAATGCTTCTTTTACTGAAAATTAATTGGGAAAAACTGAATGTGTAATGACAGAAAAACGCTTTGGCTGCCAAAGTATCTCTAGTCTAATTCTCCACTTAGTCAATAATATAAGAAATAAAAGTGCAGGGTTATTTATAAATTTAAATTAGCAAGATTTAAATTCCTTACTGTTGATGTCCATTTTAAATCCAACAGATGTTTATGAAATAGAACATATGTTTATGAAATAAAACAAAACAGGAAATAAAAGAATATAAAATCTTATGGTAAGCAAAATATGAGCATCACAGAGAAACTCCATTTCATGGATACTATGGTTACAATTATTTCATAGAATCATAGAATCATTAAGGTTGGAAGAGACCTTTAAGATTATGGAGTCCAATCATAATCCAGCTACCACAACCACTAAACCACATCCTGAAGCGCCACATCTAAACACTTTTTGAACACCTCCAGGGATGGCAGCTCCACCACATCCCTGGGCAGCCCATTCCAATGCCTCACCACTCATTCAGTAAAGAATTTTTTCCTAATATCTCACCCAGCCCTCTCCTGGCACAACTTAAACCCATTTCCTCTCATCCTACCACTAATATCTGGAAGAAGAGACCAACACCAGCCTCCCTACAACTTCCCTTCAGGTAGCTGTAGAGAGCAATAAGATCTCCCCTGAGCCTTCTCTTCTTCAGACTAAATAACCCCAGTTCCTTCAGTCACTCCTCTTATGACATGTCCTCCATCCCCCTCACCAGCTTTTACATAAGTTATGAATATATTTATAACTATAAATGCTTTCTGCTCTGAGAGCTACCCGGGTAGTTTTCTCCTCCCTACTCCTTTTGGTGCCGGACCCAAAATGAGCACAGTATTGTTGTGGAAATGAGAATCATCAAAAGTAGGTTTGCAGGGACTAAAGCTTGTAGCCATCTCAAGGTAAAACTTCACTTCCCAGTTGAAGTACTTTCAAGTAAAAGAGTAAGCACATTTCACAACACTCTGGAGACAAGGAATGAAAGCTGATTGATTTCCCTGTTATTTTAACAGCATTCTGGTAGCTAAGACTATTACTGCAGTGTTATAGGAAACCAAACCTCTTCTATTTCCTTGTCTGAACAGATTTCATTATAGACTGTCTAGACTGCTGGAGGTAATCTTGAAGGAAGTACAATTTTTAATTGAAGCTGTTACAACTTTCACAAGTATTTATTTTCTAAGCCAAAAGAAGAAAATGCAAATCATCTTGCCATTTGATGATTAGGCACTTGTTTGCTATTTTCAACTTTTCAAACCTGTTTCAGGGTAATTCTATACTCTTAAAAAAGAAAATCAAACAGATAAAGGATATTAAATTGATTGCATCTTGGACAATAAGACCATAAAGTATTCTACCACAGCTAAGGTCCATCTCTTCATCAGATAGTAAAAATTACCTTCAATTTGACACGTAATTTTGACCAGCCCACGGCAAAAATTTGTGTCAATAATGATTCACAAAGTCAGCTTGTTGCTAAGGTGTCAGACGCAGGAAATTTAAAATATATATAAGCATGCAATATTTTTCCTAAATTCTTCATTTGTGGTAGGACACAAGATTATAGCTCTAACTTCTTACTTTTAATTTGGTTCACAGAAGATATATATGTGAAATATATGCACACATATATGTAATATGTATACACATATATGTGTGTGTTTATAAATGTATTGATAAATCTTTGTGGAGTTTGTAGTGAGTCAGTGCCAGCTCATTAGCATATGCAATGTCACCACCTATTTTGTATCTTTATTCAGTGGTCAGTTTCTAAGCAGATATTTAAACAGCCACCTAGTAACTGACTGTATGGTGATTCACCTCTTCTTAAACCCCTGTCTGCAAGGGACAGAGATGATTTAGCACCAGATGCCAGCAGGAATGAGGTAGTGGTGGGATATTGTCCTAGGCTTACCTGCAAAATTATTTCATTTTTCAGGATTAGGAAGAAAATTCTCATGAGAACAAAGAATCACCACAAAGGTTGCTACTCTCTAGTCCATTTCTTACCTTCAGGAGCATAAACTTGAATTTTAAAAGTGCAAGGAGAAAAAACAAAGTCATAAATCCTTACCAAAATTCAGCTTTCCAAGCTGTTCAAACTGTATCTTATATTTAAGTGTCATATTTTTCAACTCAATATTTGAAGATTCTTGAACATTTTGGAGATCAGGGCAATAACAGAACTTTCAGAAAAACACCATGATTTTACTTCAAATGCTATGCAGAGTTGGTGTGTTTTACATTATTTATCCTGCTGTGGTTTTTGAGGTTGTTTTTTAATTTGAAAATGGTGAATTAAAAAAAAAATATGTAGCTTAAGAAAGAAAGGTATTTCTCCCATCTGTCCATTATAAAAGCAAAAAGGAAAAACATAATCTAAGAAATATCAGAGAGATCTATTTTTGCATAAAGCTCTTCTTAGATCTCCTTGGCAATATTTCTAATATAATGGTTAACAGATGCTTTTCTAGTTGCTTCATTTTGGGCAGGATATGTCTATCTTTTAATTTCAGGTGTTTTGTTCTTTCTCCGTGGGGTATGTAAGTATGTTCTCATCTCCATTTTTTCCAGATAGAGTAACTACTTTAAGAAAGAAAGAAAAAAAAAAAAAAAAAAGCCAAATTACTAGATGAGTTGCGAAATATTTGATTTAAAACTAAACTCTCTTATGGGTGTTTTTCATTTCTATTCAGTAAGACCTTTAGTAACACAATATAATACTTGGAACTGCTCTTTAAGCTTATACACTAATTTACAGCTCTGATTTTTAAAAGGAAGATATTTTTGTAGCGGGAGGAGAGTGAGGTTGGCGTCGCCGGGCTGGATAGACGAGCGAAGTAGCCTAACATAGAGTTGCTGCGAGATTAGCCTGCTGCTGAGGACGCAACCAGCCACGCTCGAAGCTAGCTCTGGAGTGAGCTCGCTGGTGGATGTGAGACTCACTATTTATTGGTCCACGGCCTCGCGCATGCTCCGTGGGGCCCTGCCTCAACTGGGCACAGGTGTAGTGGCTCACACCCACTCCTTGGTGATTAGCAGACTCCTTATGTTGTTCCCCTACATATTTTCATATCCCATTGAGGGCTTTTTGAGAAAATTGTTTTCTGTGGAAAAAATTGAATCCCACACAACCAGCATTTTCCAGACAACACTGTTTCTGACATTCTGACAAAGAACAGATAGTTATTTGTAAATGTACAAATCTTTCTCTGTTCCTATATTTGGGGAAAAGAAATCAAAAACAACCAAGAAAAAAAGATCCAGAAAATTTGAGGACCTGAGTAATTTTTAAATTTGTATTCTTCAAGAGGCATAATTTTGATTTGCTTTTATGTTTACTAAAATAATATTGTACTGAAGTTCATCTAATCATAGCTTTTAATTCTGATCTCATCTGGCAAGCAATTCCATATGCTCTCAAAGGAAACATTTTCTAGATGTAGGCACATTAGGAAAGCATTTTAATTATGCATCTGAGATCACTCATTCTCCCAATATAATATAATAAACCTGATCTACTCAAATCTACAGTTCACAGATGCCACTGTCATAACATAAGAAATATGGTGACTACATTTCTGCTTCAGGCCTAGAAAGTGTTTTTAAAAATTCAATATCTCATTTTGCTTCTGCTTAATATCTTTTCCTAATTAAAAAGCCGATAAGCCAACATAAGAAATCATCTTGCTCCATGTATCTGTACGTCATATTAAGGGATGTTGAAAATCATAGTAAATTTAGAGAAGCCTCTATGTTCAAAGATCATTAATGCCTGCTCAAAGCTCTTAAACTGCCCTGTGAGCTCTGCATAGGTGCAGTAGCCACCTTTAGTATCTATGACTACTAGTAGTCATTCATAATACCCTTCTTGACACTACCAGGCATCTGTTTGTGAGAAAAGATAATATTATTTGGATAAGCTTTTTTATGGGACATATTTAAGATCCTGCCATGTGACTCCATCCTATCAAAGGGTTACTAGTGCCAGCTGGGGCTAATGAAGTTCTCGCTTGAAGTTTGAGTGACTGTAGTTTGTGGCTTCTGAAGAGTTAATTAGAGAATATCAGAGTTATTCTCCACTTTTATTTAGATAACAATCTGACACCTTTATAAATTCATGAGCTGAAATTGCTCTACACAAATGCACAATATCCTATTTTTCATTCAGCACTGTTTCCATTTTCCAGTGCCCTGTCTGACTTTGCTCATAAGTTGGAAAGTAGTGTGATGCATCATTTATGCTGCCTTCTACCTTTATTGACTGTTGGCCTTCTTTGCTGTCAATCATTGCATTGCATTTTGTCAAAAATAATGTGAAAAATTTAGTTACTGATATGGCTAAAATGCATTCACCTGCCAACAAGAGCTCGAGACAGAAACCATCAAGAATAGTTAGCTAAGGTCATTTTAGTTATGACACAGACCTAAAGGGGGTTGGTCTCTTTTGCCAGACGACTTTCAACAAGACAAGAGGGCATGGTCTTAAGTTGTGCCAAGGGAAATTTAGGTTAGATATTGGAAAGAATTTCTTTATGGAGAGAGTGATCAAGCATTGGAATGGGCTGCCCAGGGAAGTAGTGGATTCTCCATCCCTGGAGCTATTTAAAAAGAGACTGGATGTGGCACTCAGTGCCATAGTCTAGCAACCGCAATGGTGGTTCAAGGGTTGGACTCGATGATCTCTGAGGTCCCTTCCAACCCAGCCAATTCTATGATTCTATGATTCTATGAAAGTCAAATGCTAGCATCCAATAACAAAATGATGATCGAAGTTTCCTTGTTTGATTGGAAGAGAAAAGCACGTTATCAGTAATTGTTAAGTATTTTTTCTCTTGAAAGAGGTCCTGTTTGACAGCATGTGTTCTACAGCTCTACGCAGAAGACACTCTTATGACCTGACTACAGAACCACCTAATTGCCTATCTCTTGCTTAGATCCAGAAATGTCGTAGTCAGTCACCAACGAGGCCACAGTAGATGCATGTTAAAGAGCAACAAGTTCAAGGATGCTCCTCAAGGGAAGAACCAGCAGCTGAAACTGACTATAGCACTGTGTCCTTATTGACCAGGACCTGAGCTACATAGGCACAGCTTAGTAGCAATAAGATCCTCAGACAAGAGGGGTGATTCAGGCTCCATCCAGGAAGTTCAGTCAGGAAAAGCAGGGAACTCTTCTGGAGAAAAGGTTACAGTGTGGCTCCGAGGTTCATCATGAAGGCAAAGCTGGGAACAGGACTGGAGATGGCACAGACACAACGTAAGTCAGGCCTGGTCTGGCGGCATAGATCTCCTGGGCCCATGGGCAGAATATATTAGTAGGGGCTCCACAGAAAGCTAGTCAGGTCATGAAGGCAATTCATGCAAGCAGGGCTCTGAGAATAAATATATGATGCCCAAGTAAAATTTCATCAGGCTTCTCCCTGTGGTACAGTGTAGAGCTGTACTAAGGTAGCTGTTTTGCACAAGCATACATTATACAGCTATCGAAGCTTAATGATTAGGCCTTCACAGGAATATCTGAGGATATAATTTTCAAGCTGCATGCTTTTAACTACTACGTTTGTCTATCATTGTTGAATAGTGATTTAAATTTTGATGACTGTTCAGTAGCTTGTACTTTTACTTACTCCAGAGCATACCAGATGTTCCATCAAGCCCATCAAGTATTCATACAAGTCCTGGTCCCCTCTGACCTCTCTTCCCAGATTCAGCTCCAGGTGGGCTTTGACTATTTAGACGGTGTCTCAGTATGATCAAATAGCATGTGGACTCCCAAACAATATTACATGAGGCTCCAGCCTGAGTTTAAAAAGAGTCCCTAGTGAGAGGGGAGGGGAGTGTGGGATCACAGATGCCACTGGTCAGAACCATTAAGGTCTGTTACTGACCTTAGTGCCCTGATCAAGACATCAGAGAACACATCACTGAAGCTAGAATTCACCTTTCTATAAACTTAAATAATGTCACAGTCTAATGCTGAGCCAGCAATGAAACAAAAGACAGATGCTCTCTATTAATCCCCCCTCCTGATAAAGAAAGGAGAAAAAACATGGGAGAGAGACTTACAGGTTGGAAATTAAACTACACAGCTTTAATGAAACAGTAATGATAAAGAAATGAAAAATTATTAGCACAAAAAACAGTACCACACTCCTCCCCCTTTTCCCCTCTATAACTCTCACATCACCACTGAGACTCACATCACCCTGGAAAAGTCGCAGCCTGGACTTCTGGAGCCAGCAGGAGTTGGGAGCTGGAGGCAGGAATACACAGATTCAGGATGGCACGGGTTGGGACCACAGGCAGATGAATGGATGGAATCCTCTGAGGATGCTGAAGAAAGAAGGAAGGCATGAAGGGGCTTGACCCTCACAATCCTTCAAATTTATACCAAGTATGACATGTATGAGGTGGAATACTTCGTTTGGTAAATTTTGATCACCTGTCTTATCTGTTCCTCCCTAAAGGAGGGTTGCAGGTGTGACCCATTTACTCCCTTCCTTTTTCCAGAGCATAAGATGTACCTCAGAACTGAGCAGTGTCCTTTGTTCTGCAGACCATTCTTTTGCCATAATTATAAACATCGAGCATTATCACTCCTAGAAGCAGACACTGTCTGAGAAACTCGCTGTTAATTTCTGCAAGTGCAGCTACTTACAACAAACTTAGTTGAAAGCAAAATTACAAGACAGAAAATCAGCTCTATCCTGGTCCAGAAAAGGACAAATAATTAATTATTTAGATTCTAATAAGTGCAGAGAAGTCCTCAATAAGACAAACCTCCTGTGAAAGTCAATGGTAATTTTGCTAGCATCAGCTCTGGAGAATCAGTAACAGACTTTTAGAAAAGGTTCTTTGTGTATTGAGAATTAAAATAATTCAAGCTTCATCATTTCATTAGATGTTTTAGTTATTTTAGAGCATTCAAATAACCAAGAGTGAGATCTGAATTTTAAATCTGTAATACTAATGCATCGTAAGAATGATTAAAAGGTAGAGATGAGAATGTCAGTTTTGTTTGGTACATGTTGGTTATAGGTGATACCAAACTATTAATGCAAATTGAATGGGGTCTTAACACATGACTACAAGTTTTTAATATCTCCAATAATTAAGAAAAGTAAGGAACTTTCATATGAAATGAACTATCCCTGTGCTTTCCACTCTTACAGCCTCTCACCATGAAGTTGATCTTTGTTGAATCCTCCCAAATTTTCTAAAGGGCACGTATGTGGGATCCAAATTCTTTGTACCTTTCTGAGGAAAAGGGACAACAGCAAATTTTGAAAGCACATAAAATCTCTTTCCTTGCATGTGAAATCAATTCACAAAATATTCCACCTCCACATGCTGCCTATATTTTAAAGTGTGAGTCTTTTCAGTTATACAGTAAAAAATGTTGTAACATTGTTCATACACTAACAACATATTGCATTTTCTTGGGGGGGAAAAAAAAGGCAAAGATAAAAGGGGAAAAAAAGAATGAAAACTGTTATGATCTCTTACCCTTACAGTTCTCTAAGCAAATCATACAGCTGAACAGAAAACTTGGGGCTGCAAGGGCGGGATATCTATTAAGTGAGAGGAAGGAAAGGGTATTAGGGAAAAAGCTTTAAAAAAAAAGGTCACGTGCAGGAGAAAAAGAAGCATAAATTTCTTCTGAAGAATTCAGCATTGGATATTTCAGTCCTTTAAATTCTGAAATAATTCTCTTAATCTTTCCTCATTCTTTACTGCTATTTCTTTATTTCTGCTCAAAGAATTGTGATGTGACAGATTCTTTAATGAAACTGAAGTTTCTACCAGTTAGTAGTCCAATATGCTTTATGTCCAGAGTTTCAGAAAAGCTTCAGAACTCGATGACTTCAGAAATGATCCTATGTTTGTCAAGAATCTGTCTGGGTAACGTGTAGTGCAGTACTTTACTTAGGAAGGGTCAGATTTAACCTGAATGTCTTTTAACCCCACTAAAGAAAAGACTTGACTATACATTAGAAAGACATAGGAACCCAACTGCAGACTAAAATTACTTTTCTTATCCTTTCCTAAAGATAACAAAAGCAGGTACAGGAACACAGTCAAGATGTTGGCATCATTCTTGGTGACTAGTAGAAGAATATATTATGGGTGTTCCAGCTTAAGGTAGGATCTCGTATGAAAAAGTGACAGACTGGAATAACAGGAATATGTAGACTCCTACAATTCAAAAGTGACTCGGCTTACGTCTCCTTAGCAAGGGTTCCTGGTGGTGCATGCAGAGTCTGGAAACTGATATTGTCATGTTGCCACAGGACTCTTTTTTTCCTTTGTCCCTGCTAGGAGGACTAGTTTTATACCCTATTGATCCACATTTTCATAATAAACCATCATCATATCACACCATAGATGTTGCTCCATTAGTCAGCACTTTTTGTTACATATCCTTGTAGACATGCTGGGCCCTCATGGTGAAATGCCATCTGTGATCAGCTCTGCCAAGATGCCAACAAAACAGAGAGGGAGATCACAAGGAGTTCACATTTTAAAAAGACACAAAATCCAAACTTCCAATTCTTCCTAACACTTGAGACTGAATTTAGATCTTCTGTCTTAGAACAGATGATCATACAGAAGACAATCCTGTATTTTAACAGCTTAAGCACTCAAAAGTATGCTGCTGAAGGGCTATTTCAGAAAAGAACAGAAGAAACTAAGTATGACTGATGTCTATATGCCTGACAAAAAAATGTGAATAAGAGCTGACCACAGCATGACATCATAAACATCTGTTCCTTTTGTTTTGGGTAAAACAAAGTTGATGTGGAATAAAGGTATGTGAGCTCATTCTGATAATTAAGCTATGTCTTTGAAACGGGTCAAAAATGGGTTATACCATAAAAAGACAGCATTTAGGCAAGCACAGGAAAGACAACTGCATAAACAAAGAAATCTGAGGTCCTTAAAAGTAAAAGAGACCATAAGCATAATAAATGGCAAAGGCAAATTTTTCTTACACTGAACTGGTGACAAAGGCACACAATCACAATATTCGGTATGCAACCAAAAAAATAAACTGTGTATTATTAGCTGCAAACTGAGTCTGCACATCCTGAAAGGATTATAGTTGTTGCTGATTATATACTTTTTTCCTTTGCTGGGCAATAGTTATAATATCTATTTCTTTATTTCTTTTCCACAAACAGACTATTTTTCACTTGCTTTCCCTGCCAGACGGTAGTTCTTTTACCAAGGAAGTACACTAATGAGATAGCCATACTCACTATCCTAGTTTTTATCACTCCTCATATAATAAATACTAGTCCTTGGGCTATTATAAAGGGAATAGTTAAAAATAATAAATTCACATAAATTATAGTAAATCTATATTGCCTCACATTTCCACGAGCTTACAAGAAAATGAAAAAAAAAGAATTTTAGTGCTTCATGTGTAATGATGTGAAGTTTTAGTTTGACAGTTAATGGACATTATTTTTATGCTACCTCTACCCATAGAAAGCAAATACACTTCTTATAGGAGAGCACCTGAGATTATATCACTATCCCTCAATATACCTTCAAATCACCCCCGTATCATTGATCTCAGAATTGCTTTTCCTCTTACTGCGTCGTTTCCCAATCTGTAAAATGGGAATAATTCTATTATACAATGCATTTTTTTATGTCAAATGCTCAAGTAAAAATGCAATACAAGTGATGTGATTATTTTATGTAGGTAATTTTTTATGGAGAGAAAGAGATATGAAGATGTGTAGTTTGGAGACATAACTGCCAGTGCACAGCACCTAGAAAAAATGTCAACATGAACCTTGGAAAAAGTTGTTTAGGTGACATATTCATCTACAATTATGACTATAGAATGCGGCTTTAAAAAGGGCCACTTAAGGTGAATATCAGTAAAAGCTCTTTGAGGATGAGACTAGAGCATAGCTTACTTTCAAATGATGCCAGTGGAGAGGAATCTTGATAAAGAACTGAAATAAAACCCATTGAAAACACATTGTCAATCACAGTGTTGCATTTTTTTTTTTAACTGGAGAGCAACTGCAAAATCTCTTGCTAATTCTAATTGCTCTGGGTTTTATTTTTGCCTCTTTCTCAGAAAATAAATCTAAAAATAATGAGATTTGTATAACTATTTCAACCCATCACTATGACAAAATGTTATTTTAAAAACAACAAAGAGCACTCTATTCAAAATTAATTTTTAAAATTTTGTGTATTTCAATCAAAATAAAGCAGGCCTTTAACATAATATTATAATATGATGCTGGGGTTTCTAAAGTTTTGAGTGTTACATAAAATGATCTGAGACATTCACTGAAAACTTTACTATGGAAACCTTCAGCAATCTAATTAGTATTTTAATCCTATTGATACCTAATATATTTTTTTTTTTTACTTTAATGTGAACCTTATATTTAATTACTATTCAGTGAAACTACTTATGTTTTAGAAAGAGGAGGGCAAATCATCTACAATTTAAAAAAACTCAAATCTTTTAGCTACAGTCCTAGTTTATATTCTAGCCTTTATATGAGTTTCCTAGAGTTCTCAGACAAATCATACAAATTTAAAGAAAGAAAAAGTAATCTATCTCTGAAAAAGCCATTTTGTTGTCATTGTGCTTGTAAAAATGTTCCAAAAATGAACATAGTGAATATTTACTGTAAGCAATCAGTACATCCAGGATGCCAGCAGAGAAATGCTGTTTCAAGTCATTGTTTTCTTTTTTCAGTGGCTGATGTAACAGATCACAAACTACATAAAGTGAGATGAAAATAAATCATAAATGTTATTGCAAAAAAAAATAGTGATAATAAAATATGAAAATTAGAAGCAAAAATTGGCAGTGTGAAAAAGTCACAGTGTCTCTTTTACAGCTGTGTAAAATATGTTGTCTGGCATCATATAACTGCAGCTTCATTTTTGACAGTAGATGAATATGATTTTATTTTAAACCTCAGTCTGAACACTGAACAGAAGTACAGGTATGTAACTCCCATTCCAAAAAAAAGGCACACTTTGGATATTATATATTTAATGAAAAATGGCAAACTGATTATCGTATCTAAATTGAAATTAAAATTTAAATTCTACATTTTCCATTGTATTGGAGTATTCAATTTGATTTGACTAAAGTATGCATGTATTCATAAAATATAAAAATTTCATGACATAATAGAAAAGTGATTGAGGCTTCTGGGAAAATAGTTGGGTGCCCCCTGCAATGTCTATGCTGATGTAGAGGTGAATAACTTATTCTTGTTATATTCCATTAAGTGAAGAGTTTTATTGAAAAATAACTACAGTTAGGATGAAACTGTGAAAACCATGTATGACTGTAGTGGAAAGTTATGGGTTAGTTAATTTTTTTAAGCCAATTGTTAAATCAGGCACACCACAAACTCCCATTAGGAATCAACTTTTCCTCCTTTTGAGAGAGAAGAAATTGAAGTAGTGTTCTCCAGAAAGAAGGAAGAGTGGAAAGAACATTTTACTGTGTCCAGTATTAGATGAATGCATATGTTGTCTATGGGCAAGTAGCAGATGTGTATATAATGTAATAAATAAAAAAAATACAGAAAAGAAACCACTTCTTAGGCTAGAATGGTTTAACTGAATGACATCAGGGTCTGGAGAGATTTTTCAAGAGCTTTTAAAGGTACTTAACTAATCAGTCTCTTCAGTCCAGCAAACACAGTACTGTTGAGGAACGGCACATATGCACAGAGGGATTCGTATTTTTCACTTGAGGTTGGCATAGAGAGACTGACACCAAAGAAGCAAACTCAGACCAGGGCTGTGGGGGTGACATCAGGTGGCCCAAGGGCAGAGGATCCCAGTCAGCTGCCTGCTTTGCTGGGAATTTTTTTATCTGCCATCCTTCACCAAGGAAATACCTCTGTAAGCAGATGCTCCAGGAAGCAAGAGGCTGATTGCAATGGTGTGAAATTGCTGCCAGAAAAAATAGCAAGCTAGGTTTGTAACTGCAGAGAGAATTTCATGGTGACTAACTTGCCAAGAGAGCAAATGTGTCAAACCTTGTGAAATGTCTTTACCAGCTGCTGGGAAACAACAGAGGGGATCTGTATCTGGAGTACATGGAAAGAGCAGAGTGAAAGGCTCCCCAAGAAACTGAGGGAGGGGGAGTGGAATTCTGGCTTTTAGGAGAGGTTTAAAAATGCCAATCTCCCTAAAGCTGATTGCAGTGCTCTCAGTAATTCCTGTGGGACCAAAGCAAGTGAAAGAGGCAACCTTTTAACATCAGACTCAAAGAAGGAGGAAGAGATATGAACTGTTAATGCCCAGCTGAGAAGCCAGTAGTAAGGATTCAGATGCATCAAAAAGCTGAGGACACTTCTAGCATAATGGATGGTCATGCAGGAGAGATGCACTTCATCTGAATGATAAGTGGGCTGAGCTGCTAACATTTAGCATCAAGGAAGTTGAGACTAATATCTTCAATGAAAGAATAGGAGAGAGGTGACAAGTACAGAGCTGAAAAAGACATATCTGTTATGGATGAATGGAAATTTGTTAGTCTCTGTGAAGGCTAGAGCACAGAACAGTATTAGTCTAGCACAGTGTATGGTTTAAACAGGATGCTGAGAGTTAAACCTGCACACTGACAACAGAAATTTGAAAATTTCAGATTAAAAATATGAACTTGGAAATAGCAGTCATACCAGAAACTTAGTGGAAAGAAGACAAACTGTTAAGCATAATTCCATGAAATAAAATTAGAAACAACATTAAAAAGGACAGTGGAAATTTGCCTGGATCTGTTGATATGCACCCAGGAGCTCTCATCCTTTGATTTAAAATTATCCTGATACTTGAAGTACTTGGCAGATATGAAGGTACCTTTAAGCTTATCCCTGGTGGGTTTCCAAGAAATACAGGGACCATACACCTTGTATCTCAACAGGGCAAAATATTAGAACCTATAATAAATTGTTTATTAATAAGGGCACTGAGCTGATTGTATACTGGGGTAGAGTCATGTGGATTCTTGAAGGGAAATCCGGCCTCATGGAGTTATTTGAATGTTCAGCACATGGGAAAGTGTATTCTGCCTGATATATCTTACTTGGACTTCCACATGACTTCTGGTACAATTTCTCACCCAAAGCTTTAAAGAACCTTAGCAATTTCACCATAAGAGATAAAGTCCCTCATTTATTTTCATTTCAACCTTTGCTTAAATTATGAAACACAAAGTAGGAATAAATATGTTCTTGACATGTAGTCATCACTTAGTTTCATACAGATCTGTCCTGGGTCTTGTGGAGTTCAAGATATTGATAAATTACCTGGACCAGCAAGTGATTAGTGAAATGACGAAGTTTAGTGCTGGTAACAAGTTATTTGAAGCAGTACATAAAACATAGTCTATGAAGAATTGCAGAAGGACTGTAGGAAGATGAATGAGTGGCCAATTAAATGGCAGATGAAATTCAGTACAGACACATGCATATGGGAATGAGCAGGCCCTCATTCACATAGAACATAATGGGCTATCAGCTGGCTATTATTAATCAGGAACAAAATCTTGAGCCATAAAAATTGAGAATATGAAACTGTCATCTCGATAGTAGTTGAAAAGCCAAATCAAAGCTAAGGAATAAAGAATAAAATAGGAAACATCATATCTCATTGTATAATTCTCTGACATCACTCCTCTCTCCTCCATCTGAAACAGAATGTATGAAAACTGGGAAAGATTCAAAGAAGGTGAACAAGTATTATCAAAGGAAGGGAATTGCTTGTTTCTTTGAAAGAATGAAGTAAGACTGTCAGGTTTGGAAAAAATAATGGAAGAAAGAGATTAAGGTAGAACTCTTCAAAAAAAGAGTGCCTGGGAGAGCTTGGATAAGGATTGATAGCCATTTTAAATTCAAACTGTCCAAAATAAAAGGAAGAAGAAATCAGGTTGGTAGGAGTCAGGTTCAAAACAATTTTAAGGAAGAGTTCTTCACACAGCAGTTGGAGGATAGTGGAACTGATACAAACAATATTGGAAAGACTAAAAGGAACAGCCCCAAAATATCTATTGAATGCATATGTATCATCTCTACCTCCAGAACTGAAAATAATTGGAAAGAATATTAGGAAGAAGTGTCATAGACATTTCTCAATTTTTTTATTCTTGCCTAGATTTCCATTTATGGCATGTTTAATTTTGGAAACAATAGAACCAGCTGTTTGGTTTGACTGAGGGTGGTTTGTACAATATATATCCATTGTTCCTGATACTTCCAGTGACAGGCGATGCCTACATGTGTACAAATAAACAAGACAAGATCAAGGGTAGAGACCAAGGGGTGTGGCCTTACTGTTTATGCATGTGTCACCACTTCATGCTGATCCTTACTGACCCTAAAACCATAGTACTTTTGTAGTAATTTTTCCTTTTCCATTAATAGCTACTGGCAATCGTTTCATAACCTGTCCAGATCTCATTTTCACTGAGTGAACTGAAAAGTCATTTGTTGTTGCTCAGGATGCAAGTAAGTTGAAGAGTGCTTTATGGTGTGAAGCTTGTTGAGAATAGCATTGGAGGACTGTGGGAGGTGGAGACAGCCACACCTGCTGCAATATTGAGCATTCTGCTTGCTAGAGTCAGTCCCAAGTATGTACAGGACAGCACCTTTCTTACATGTCACTTCAGACGCTCAGAGCCAAGGAGTGTAACAGCAGGCAATGCAGAGAGACACAGTCTGGTGCTTGGCCACCAACACTCTCACAGTACAGAGACAGAGAATGTGTGGTCTGACAGAAACAGACAGTGGTAGGCATGCTGGCTTTTCTTGGAAGCAAGCCTATAATTGAGTGGTAAATGGTGCCTGACCCAGAAAGGATATGGGCTAATTTCCAGCAAAGAATTTGATGACTCAGATAATTTTGCTGTATATTATTTTTTTCATAAAGAGATTCCATGTTATGCCTGTGGAGAGACTTCTTCATCTATTTGCCATGTTCCCAGAGAGCTGCTTAATACAAGATTTATATCCCCACCTTAACAATAGCAACATTAATCTTCATAGGTATGGACTGTATATCTAGCAAGAATAATAATTATTAAAAAGCATTTCTCCTCATGCCAACTATCCATCTTATCTCTTAGTTCATGAGCCATCACTCATTATTCAAGGCTGCTAAATCAAAATGTTCTGAGGGTCAAAATGCCCCTGGGCTTCTGGTTTTTGGGGACAAATCACTGCTTCACCAATATTTTTTATGCCTCTTAAGCTACTGTATTATTCATCTTTTCCATTTCAGATTGCTATTCATGTCAGGTGTGTTTGAATACTACTTAGTAGGACCACATCATGTTTTCCTAATATTAACAAACTAGAATATCTCTAGTTTCAGGCTAACTGGTGCTTTATTCTTGCACAGAGAGAAAAGTTCCAGATACATGTGATCTGAACAAAATACTTCTATGTTTCCATAGCAGTGTTCTTGGAAAGCAGACCCCCAACATTTACAAAGTTTTTAGTGAAGAGATGCAATATTCCTTCACGTGCTGTTTCCTGATGCACTTGGAATTTGAGTACTTAACAGCAGACCCTGGTTTCTGCTAGCCTCAGTGGCTGCACTTTTCTGGATTTTTGGTTTTTTTCTTAGGCATGTATTATTATTATTAAACTCAGCAAAACCCTTTTCTTCAATAGAAGGGGCATTGTTCCTTAGCTTATCACCAACAGGTATTACAACTGTTTATGGAGGTGTTGTTTCCTCTTCACAAAAAAAAGCTTATATTTTTTGTTAGTTATAGATTGTCTCCAGAGAAGTAACATATGTGAGCTGGAGAAATTTTTTACTTTATTTTATTTTCTGCTTTCTTTAAAGCTGAGAATGCTCTGAAAGATGATCACAGTTCTGCTCCACAGCTGGAAATGTTGACCTTAGCCTACTTCATAATCTTTTTCTTATTAAGACTCAGTGGAAGATCCACATAATAGTTCAGCTGAAATAGTGTATTTAACTGATAAAAGAATTCTGTCTAGAAAATAATTATTCTCCAAAGTTATTACACTGATGTAACTATTAATATAACTTGACTAGCAATAATTATAATTATAATTTATAATAATATTATTATGAATTATAACTTGCTCCTTTGAGACCCTACCTGGAGTACTTGTGTCCAGTTCTGGAGCCCCCAGCAGGAGGACATCGAGCTCCTTGACCACGTCCAGAGGAGAGCCACTAAAATGATCATCAGGCTGGAGCACCACCCCTATGAAGACAGGCTAAAGAAATTTGGGTTCTTCAGCCTGAAGAAGAGGAGGCTTCAAGGTGAACTTATAGGAATCTTCCAGTATCTTTTTTCTACAAGAAAGCTGGGGTAGGGCTTTTTACAACGATGCATAATGAAAGGATTAGGGGAAAAGATTTAAAACTTGAAGAGGGGAGATTTAGGTTAGACATTAGGAAGAAGTTCTTTCCTGTGAGGGTGGTGAGACACTGGCACAGGTTGCCCAAGGAAGTTGTGGCTGCCCCCTCCCTGGAAGTGTTCAAGGCCAGGCTGGATGGGGCCTTGAGCAACCTGGTCTGGTGGGAGGTGTCCCTGCCCATGACAGGGGTATTGGAACTACATGACTTTCCGACCTTCCAACCCAACCATTCTGTGACTCTGTGATAATGCTGTAACAAAAGAAAGAAAAAATGCTGTCTACCAAGATAAATATATAGTTATTTGCTCCTTTTTTTGCAATATTTAAGAGAATAATATTATGTGCTGATGAATCATTATCTACCTAGTTAATTTTTCTAAAAATTATTAATTTCTTTTTGTCTTTTTGATCATTTTCACTGACCAAGATATGGGGAAAAATCATCCACAGCCTTTTCATAGTCTCTAATTGATTTGAAATTGTTTTATACTAACCATCAGGAAAACATCTGAGATTAATGTAAGCATACAAAAATAATATGTCTTGCACTTTATGGGAATCCCTCACTGTTTTAGCACTGACCATTGTGTCAATGAAACATAATTATAATTTTTAAAAGATAATTAACTGCAGGGTTTGAGTCATTGAAAGAACTTGGATCCTACTTTGATTTCAAAAAGTTCTGGTCAGTTCAGAGCCAAGTCAGCCTGAACCTGTACTATTTCTTAGGGTATCCAAGAAAGTAATTAACTTCAGGTTACAATTTTTTGTCTAAGAATGGTCACATGGGTATTTGTTCGGGTTTTTTGTTCAAAAAAAGTCCCAAAGATGTGCAAATGCTTTTGTACACCTACCTCCAGTTTCCATACTGATCAGACAGCTGGTCTTGGTTTACTCCTGAGAGTAAAACGAAGGAAAAGACTACGTTCCGTGGAAAAGCTGATCTACTTCCCTTTGAGCAGCAATCCACATTTGTATTGCATAATCTGATTTCAGAACTGCATGATCATAAAAGTATAGAAGAATTTTTATCTGAATGGAATGCTGGATTCAGTTCCATACTTGAACATACACCTACATCTGTCTTAATGCCTTGGGTTAGTCCAGTGGTGTTTTGGAAGCAGGAGGGCCACAAGGGTGGCTTCCTGTGAGAAGCTGCTGGAAACTTCCCCCTGTTCCAATCCTGGTCCTGCTTCTGGCCAAAACAAAGCAAATATAGGAAACTGGATGACTGACATATTCAATAACAGGAAATGAAACTGCAAAAAAACCCCCAAATATCTAAAAAGGAGACCTGCAGAACAGAGAAGGTGAGAGAGTAATGCCAGAGAAAAGACACAAAGTTTAGTAAAGAAGGAGGGGGAAAGGTGCCCAAGCAGAGATTTTTCCCACAGCCTGTGATGAGATGGCAGCTGTGCCCCTGCAGCCCATGGAGGAGCGTGGTGGAGCAGTCCCTGAAGAAGCATGGAGGAGCAGTCCTCGAAGGACCACAGTGGTGTAAATGTGGATTTGTAGCCCCTGAAGTGTCACAGGTGGGCAGACATGAAGAAGCAGCCTGTGCAGGATCACAGTGAGGGTCAGATGTGGCTCTGCAGCCGTGTAGGACCCCGTGTCAGAGGAGGTGACTGCTTCCGCAGCAGCCGTGACTCTGTGTGCAGCCCAGGCGGGAGCAGTCTGTGCCTGAGGGACTGCACCTGTGGGAGGGACTCATGTCCCAGGGGTTCCTGAAGGACTCTCCCGGGAGAGGGACCCCGTGTTGGAGCAGGGGAAGGCTGTGAGGAGTCCTCCCCCTGAGGAGGAAGGACCGGCAGAAACACCGTGTGGGGAACTGACCCTAAACCCCCCCTGCCCCTCCCTGTGCTGCTGAGGGGAGCAGGGGGCCAGAATAAAGTAATCCAGCCTCAGGAAGAAGGAAGGGATGTGGGGGAAAGGTATGGACATCTAACCATGTCTTCTTTCTCCTGGTAGATTTGATTAGGTTTTTTCCTTCCCAAGTTGAACCTGTCTGGTTTTTGCCCATTAAAATAACTGGGGAATGCAAACCTCCCTCATCCTTAATGAGCCTTTGGGTGGATTTTCTCCTCCCTGTCCCACAGTGAAGGGAGAGGGAGAGCAAGCAGAGACAAACTGTGACACGTAATCATATATAATTGGAAATTTTGTTTGCTGAATACTTAGTAAATTCATTATGATTTTTGTACACTCAGAGCCTATATCTCTGTGCTGGTTCCATATTTTTCAGTGTTGCTTGAAAATATTTTCAGTGGACAAGGTTTTGTTTTTTTTTTTATTAATATTACTTATTTCATGACTGAAGTGCCTAAGCCTGGGTGCCTCTAGAGCCATTAGAGAAAGAATGGTCCATAACATGGTGAGAGATGAGATACAATCACTGTGATGTTGCATTTCTGAATTTATGGCATGATGGGTAACAACAAAATTGCTGGTGCCCACTGATGTTAAAACATAATGATATCACTGTTACTGATCTTGTACCCTGCTACTTTGTTCATCATGTCCAAACTGTTACTATGCTTGTCATCAGTCAGCAGCATCCTCTGTCTTCCTGTCTGGTTTTGTTCTTTTTTGTTCTTTTTTTATTATTATTTTGGTTTTTTTCCAAAACAACTTCAGATGTATCTGCACAGTCAGCCTTCTGATGCTGCACAGCATTAGTCTCTAATGGAGAAAGATCTTCCCCTCTTCTAGTAGTGACTTTTCTTCTTCCAAGAAGCTGTTGAAATGTAACATAGAAGCAATATGTGGAAAATAATTTGGCAAATCTTCTAGTGTGCCAAATTGTATTGTAGTACTTTCCAGTTGAGTTTAAAGCCCAAAATCAAACTCCTACTTTCATCGTATCCAACTCCCCCATAAATCCCAGTTTCTCATTGCTCAGAAGTTTCAGTAATATTACAGGATTATTTTTGGTATAAATTTTTTAGAAGATCTAAGTGAGATTTTTATGGGCCCTTTGGGTCCATTGAATAGATAGGACATGGTAAGTTGAATGTTTGAAAATAAGTATGAAAATGTCCATTTAAATAAAGCAGAAGCAAAGTGAGTGCTGGATCAGAACCTATACTTGTGCATAATTATACTTTAGATGCACTACTACAACCTTTTTTTTTATCTGCCTAAGTTGTGTTATGGAAAACCTGTCTTAATTAAAATGATGAAGTATATCGCAGAATATTTCTGTGGTTACTTTATTTCACAGTGAAATGCAAAAAACCACACACACCCAAACAAACAAACAAACAAACAAACCATGTCAGATTAAATCTGTGGAGCTGTAGTGATACCTACTGAAATAGCTGAAGAATCAACTTATCAATGTATAGCAAAATAAAGGAGTATTTTTCTTTCACTGACAAGAAAACTAAGAAAGCCTTGCTAAAATATGCTCAAGACAGCTTATATATAGTTCAAAAATAATTTGCAATGAATAATTTGCTGTTTCAAAGGCTTCATGTGTGAGCGTCAAAACCTCCACTGATAATAAACTCGGGTTTGTTAAAGCTGCAAACATTACTTATATTTTATTGCATATGAATAATTCATAAGCAATCAAGAACTTTTCAAAAACCAGCTTTTGGATCACAGATTTCTTTTAAATATTTTCCAAAAACATTTGCACATTGGCATGATGTTCTTCAAACTACTCTTCCAAAGGTAGTTCTGAAGGCCTTCACATAAAGCATGTGAAATGATAGCAAAACTCTGATATGAAATGATGACCTATACTAAGCCTGTTACTTTTCACTTGTGCTCTGAATTCATAGGATTTACATAGAACAAAATGTCCAGTGCATGAACTTCATTTCCATTTTGAAGGTTTGCTGCTGCCTGAAATTCATTACTATAATCAGATGCTTCACCCTTTTCTCTCAGCATTGCAGCTGGGATGTCTAGATACCAGAAGAAGCTAAAACCAAAGATTAGTTAGTTACATAAAAGCGGGGGACTTTTTCTTCATCTTGATTTCTGTTTTAATCAAAGAAATCCTCTCAGACCAGCCACTTGTTTCTGCCCTCAGGCCCTTCCAGTTCTCCCCCGATCCCAATGGGTGGGGAGTTAAGGGAACAGTTGTTTGGTACTTAGCTGCCTACTGGGATTAAACTAAAACAATTATTAAAAAATTCTGGTGTAGTTTAATTTTGTCAGCAAGTGATAAGGAGCACTAGCCCTGAAATCAATGCAAGGATTACAAACTGAATTAACCTTAACATAACATAGATTTCATTAGGAAGTATTTAACACAAAATTAAAATCAGCTTACTTCTAAAAATAACAGTTGGTATTTTTTAACCCAGTCTATTCAACTACAAGTTGTCTTTAGAATGCATGGTTTTGTGAGAAAAACAATACCCTTTCCTCACTGCTACATATTCAAAGTGAAATGGAGCAAATATCTTATAGCAGCCAATGTTTCAATTAGCATTTCGTATTTTTAATTGGTTTGTCAATTTACCTTATTGTATTTTTCATTTGCAGTCACTGTTCAATTGATTCCTATTCCCATTTATTTCACTTAAAAACACACATTTTCAGCATGTGAATATGTTTTCTTCTCCCTGCATTCAGCCCCAAAACACTGAGAGTGAGGCAGTTAGCATTATGAATGTACAACTGGAATTTAAGCATTGTTACCGCAGTTGATTTTATAGCGCATTTTGTGTTGGTTCTAACAGCCTATTTTAAGGGAAATATTCTCCAGTTTTAACAAAATATATGGGTGTGTGTATATATATCTATATAAGCATAAATTCTATACACTTATTTGCTTAATACCTCGTCTTACCCCATATTAATTCATAGTCTACAACCATGATAATTGTAGGTACCCACAAAAGTGTGTATAAGCTACTAGAGAAAGCCAAGGGAATCTACTTTGACTCTACAATTAGTACAGTTATTGGATATCGGAATCTATAAATTTACTAAGAATATACTTGGTGTATAATAAAATATGTTAGGATAATTCATTTTTCAGACACTCTTAGAAATCTGTGCTAAATGATTATTTTTCTGTTTCCTTTGTGTGACAAAGAAATTTTAAATAGAACCAAAAAAGGAAATAATTTTTTTAAAAAGAAAAATATTTTTTAAAAAAGGAAATATGATGTTATAATACTAATTTCTAGTCATAGGATGTCTTAGAGGAGACAATAGGATCATAGAATGTCAGGTTAGAAGGGACCTCATGGGTCATCTGGTCCAACTCTTCTAATATTGCTTATATGATATGTCTCAGCACCTCATAGAGCTGAGACTTAAAACTTTCCAAAGTGGGGGAATCCACCACTTCCCCTGGGAGACCATGCAAATGTGTGAATGTCCTCACAGTGAAAAATTTTCCTCTTGTGTTCAATCAGAAGCTCAGCAGGAGCAACGTGTGCCCATTGCCCCTTGTCTTATCCATGTGACTCCTTGTAAGTAGGGAGTCTCCATCTTCTTTGTAGATGCCCTTTAAGTACTGGAACATTGTAATAAGGTCTTCCCTAAGCTTCCTCTTCTCAAGACTGAAGAGACTCTGTTTTCTCAGCCTCTCCTTCTATGGCAGGTGCTTCAGGCAAAGGAGTAGAGATCTTAAAAAGAAATCAAAGGAAATACTGAGAACCAAAGAATAGGGTCAGCACGTTTTCAGAGATTTTGAAGACTTTTTTTTGTCCTTCCCCAGTTACTTTATTCAGTAAAACATATGCCCACATTATTATTAGGTAGCATCAGCAGGGCTCACAAATATATAGAAGCTGGAGCAAGTAAAACTAGTATCTTGGGATGGAATTTGACATCCTCAATAAAATAGCTGATTCTGTCACTGGCAGGGTATTCACCCTTGTACCTTTGCTGGATGATATGCTGTCAGTGACAACTGCTTCAGAATCTTGTTCAGCAAGTGGAGCAATCTCTGAAACACTGAAGTTTGACTTCACCTCCAATCCATGTGGCCAGAGCAATTGTAAAACAGTGCAAGACTACAGTTCCCATATCCCCATACATGAAGATTTCCCATTTGGCTGTGTCAGCCACCTCAGCACCAGTATTAAATGCAGCTCCTTGGGTTAACTCACATCTGTTGGTTTTTGTGGTGGGTCAACCCTGGTTGTATGCCAAGCACCCACCAAAGCCACTCTATCACTTCCCTCCTCAGCTGGACAAAGAAGAGATAATACATTGAAAGGCTCATGGGTCAAGATGAGGACGGGGAGAGATCACTCACCAATTGCCATCACAGGAAAAACAGACTAAAGTCAGGGAAATTAGTTTAATTTATTGCCAATCAAATCGAAGTAATGAGAAATTAAACCAAATCTTAAAACACCTTCTCCCCATCCCTTAAGGCTTCCTGGGCTTAACTTCACTTCCAGTTTTCTCTACCTCCTCACCCTCAGAGGCACAGCAGGACAGGGAATGGGGGTTATGGTCAGTTCATCACATGTTGTCTCTGCCACTCCTTCCTCCTCAGATAGAGGACTCCTCACACTCTTTTTAACTGAACAGACTGCTCCAACCTGATTCCCTCACACAGGGTCACAAATCCTGCCAGAAAACCTGCTCCAGCATGGGCTTTCCATGGGGCCACAGCCTCCTTTGGTCATCCACCTGCTCTGGCATGGGGTCCTCCATGTGCTGGATGTCTGCTCCATCTTGGATCACCATAGGCTGCAGGGGGACCTCACCATGTTCTTCATCCCTGCAGTCACAGGGGAATTTCTCCTCCATCACCTGGGGAAATTCTTCTCCCTTCATCTTCACTGCCCATTGTGTCTGAAGAATCGTTTCTCTCCCACACTCTTGATTATCTCTCGCTGTTATTCCACAGCAGTTTTTTTTCCCCCATCTTAAATATTTTATCACAGAGGCACTATCAACATCTCTGATGCGTTCAGCCTTCACCGGAAGCTCCACTGGATGCAAGGGGAGCTTCTAGAAGCCTCTTACAGAAGCTGCCTCTTTCTTTCATCATCGTTTTAGTCAGAACAGAAGGGATCCTTTGCTGTACTGAGTTCAGCCTATGTTCAATCTGTCCAGTGTCAGAGTGCAAGACCTCATCTTTACATTTATCTGCTTATAATGATATGTAGCCACAGAACAATTATCATCAGCCAGAGGCCAAGGCAGGACCTGCCTTGTCTTAAGGTCATGTGGTACATCAGTCCAGTCCCCCTCTTCATCACCTTAGTCCTGTTAGGGACAGGGATCAGAAATCATTCACCCAAGCTAAAGGGCCTTTGTCCACATGATGTGCTGTCAGCAGTCAGTGCAGTTCTCTCAGCTGGAGTTTTTTGGGTCATCCTAAAATCCTTTAAGGACATGTTTCCCATAGATGATGCATCCTCTTTCTGGACTCAAAAAAGGAGCTTAACAGAGTGGCATGAATAGAGCATTTCAAAATCCTATCAGTGTCTCTTGTCTGCCTCCTCTGTGAAGAAGCTGAATCCTGTCAGATCTTAACAGATATAGATTAGCTGGTCCTAACTGGTATTCTCTGCCTACCAGGAAAATGGATCTGTCATTTGGTATCACAGTTTCCAGACACATCTCAAGCAGAAACAATGGGGCAGATCAATACACATGGGAGTGGACCAATATGCCCAGTTACAATGATAATATCGTGCCTACCCCTTTTCCTCTGGTGCTGCTTTTTCAGATGATGACAGCTGTATGAGCTTAGAGGATAGATATTCTGAAACAGAGGATGTATTCTTCTTGGTCACTTGTCTAGTGACAAGTTTCTGGCATTTAATAAACTTCCCTGGCCACGTCTTGTATATTTTTTTTTTTTGTCTGTTCTTTGAAGATGGTATTTCTGGTAGTCATTACCATCTCTTGGACAGCTGGGGAAGAGACAGGTCCTTGGGGTTTTCACTCAATGAATTGTGCTTCAGCAGTCAGTTTGCATTAATTCCTAAAGAAGTATCATATTTCATCTTGGCCTGTTTTCTGATTAAGAGATCAATTAGCCTTCCTTTTAATTTCACTGTGTCTCATATTTTTAGGTGTAATACAACACTTGTCTCCCAAGGTCAAAAAAACAATTTTGTGTTCTCTCCACAGGTGTAGGCATTTAAAAATATCTCTTTGGAAACACGTTTCCACTGATGGAAGAGTCAAGGCTCAGTTCTCTGTCTTCTGTGATTTGCAAGAACATACTAAACTATATCCAGATACCTGTGAAAATGCAAAAGCTCTGCATATTGGAATCAGAATAATAGAATGGCTAGAGTTAGAAGGAACCTTAAAGATCATCAAGATCATCAAGATCAAATCCCTCTGCAAGGGCAGGGACATCTCTCACTAGACCAGCTTGCAAAAAGCTTCATCCAGTCTGCCCTTAAACACTTCCAAGGATGGGACATCAACAACCTCCCTAGGCAACCTATTCCAGTGGTCTACTAACCTCATGATAAGGAATTTTTTTGTATCTTACTTAAATTGACCCTCTTTCAGTTTAAAACCATTACCCATTGTCCTATCACTACCCTCTCTGGTGGAAAGTCCCTCCCCAGCTGTCCTGTAGGCCCCTTCAGGTACCAGAATGCTGCTATAAGGTCTCCCCAGAGCCTTCTCTTCTCCAGGCTAAGTAGTCCCAATTCTCTCAAGCTGTCCTTGTAGCAGAGGTGCTTCAACCCTTTGATCATCTTTGTGGCCCTTCTCTGGACCCTCTCCAACAGGTCCTGTGCATCTTTCCTGTGCTGGTGGCTCCAAAGCTGTACACAGTATCCCAGGTGTGGTCTCACCAGGGTTGAGCAGAGGGGCAGAATCCCCTCCCTCACCCTGCTGGCCATGGTTCTCTTGATGCAGCCCAGGATGGGCTTGGCCTTCTGGGCTGTGCGCACACACTGGTGCCTCATGCTGAGATTCCCATTTACTGCCACTCTCAAGTCCTTTTCCTCTGGGCTGATCTCTCTCCGTTGTCCACCCAGCCTGTATCTGTGCCTAGGGCTGTGCCAACCTGGGTGCAAGACCTTGCACTGGCTCTGTTGAACTTCATTAGGTTGGCATGGGCTCACCTCTCTAGCCTGTCAAGGTCCCTCTGGATGTCCTGCCTTGCCTCTAAGGTGTCACCCACACCACAGAGCTTGGTATTGTGAGCAAACTTGCTGAGGTTATGCTTTATCCCACTGTCCATGTTAACAAAGATGTTAAACAGCATTGGTCCCATTACTAACCATTGAGGAACACCACTCATCACTTGCCTCCACTTGGACACTGAACCATTGGCCACAACTTTGTGGGTGCAGCCATCCAACCAATTACTTATCCACTGAGTGGTCCATCTGTCAAACCCATGTTTTGCCAGTTTGGAGACCAGGATGTCATGTCAGACTTTGTCAGATGCCTTGCACAAATCCAGGTAGATTACGTCAGTTGCTCTGCAACTATTCACCATTTCTGTAGCCTTGTTGTAGAAGGCCACCAAATGACTAAAGACATGGTTTGGCCTTAATGAAGCCATGATGGCTGTCACCATTTACCTTATTTTTCAAGTGCCCCAGCAGATTTTCCAGGAGGATCTGTTCCATGACCTTGCCAGGCACAGAGGTGAGACTCACTGGTCTGTAGTTCCTTGAGTCTGGTTAGGGTTATGTATAAAGGATCTTTTTAAACACCCTTTGACATGAGTCTGTGCTAGTGCACCAGAAGCTACAAAATAAAATAAAAAAATTAATTATGCCATCATAGTCAAACACTAACACAGCCAGTCTTCGATCTTCCCCTTCTAGAAAATAAAAATTTAGAAAATAAAGAGAAAAAATAAATGGAAAGAAAAAAGCACCCAAAATTAAACCACTGTACTGTGAAACATAATTCAGTTCAGTCATAACACGTTACATCCATAAGGGAATTAGTTGCAGTAATGCTAATTACTATGTGCCTGTCATCCTGCCACCAACAGGTCTCCTTTATGCGTATTTAAGACTATTCTAAAGCTGCTGATCACTTCCCAAATAGAAGTATCTCAGTTTCATCCTACATCAGGATCTAAGTACCCCACTCCCCAGAGTTCCTAGGTGTAGATTCTTCCTCTCTTTTGGAGCTGGTGTCTTATGTGGACACAAGTGAGAACCTGATGTTGTCTCTTAGTTAGTCAATAGATAACCAGCTTAAAGTACGTGCTCACGCAAACCTCCCGTGTCGAAATCCACCTTGATTCTAGCTCAGGGTAGTCCACTACCTAGAAAAGCATTCCAAAATTAAAATGTTACTTTTCTGCAAGCTGTTCGTCATCTAGTAATTAAAGATTAGACTAGACAGAGCTAGAGAGAAAACAGTAATATTTAGGGCTTAGTTGTAAAAGTTGTAAAAGATTTTAGTTCTCCACAAGCAAAAGAGAGGTTTTTCAGAGGTTTTTCTTCCAAAACATTGCTCAGTGCTGGTACCTTTGAGTAAAAGCAGATGGTGGCATAATGCTATTAGGAGTTTTCTGTATCTTCTGAATCAAGCCATACAGGGAAGATAAGCAAGGTATTGACTGGCAGGGAGAGAAAAACGGTGGAGCAGATGACACATACAACAGATTTTAGGTACACACAATACCTCATAGTCTTGTGCAGCACTAAATATGTTACTAACAGCACTAAGCACCACAATAAGTATCATAAATATCTGTGTTCTCATATGTTGAAATATATGTTGAAAGCTGATGCTTTTTTCTGTGTCCTGCAAACACACAGAACTTAATATTTCTGCTCAGAAATATTAAGAGATGTAGGAAGTGCAGAGTTTGATAATAGAGTAAGTACCAAAGTTCTGGTGTCTTAAAAATAGTTTTTGACTACTAGACACTGAAAGCAGCATAAATGCAAAGAATATATATGTTGAAACAAGCAAATTCTAGGATATCTTCTCTCACTACTTGCTACTCCATGTAGCTGTGAATACTTCACATTTTCTGAGGGATTATTATTCATTGAATTCCTACACTTTCTTTTCATGAGTAAGAAAGAAAAGTGAATATTTTATCTCTTCTTTCTAAATATATCATACTGTTTCTTCTCATTTTCAGTGCATGTCACTGAAATTTTCTACGTCCTGTTAACATCTTTTTCTATTTGAAATATATATGTATAATTTGAGATAGCTTTTTCCAGCCTAAATTTACCTTTGTATTAAGATATGCAGGTCATTTATGATCTACATCCATAATTCATATGGATTTTTTAACCATCAATTTTCTGACATATTTACTTTTTTCACAAATGCTCTGTCTCTCTTCTATTAAATACCATGATGCATTTGACCCTGCTTCTAAGCTTTTCCATTTCCTTCTGGCACAGTCAGCCATGATCTCAGCCTTTGCTGTACATGAACTGTATCACCCAAGCTGAGAACCATGCTGAGATTTTGATGGAGTGGGAAGAGTAAAAGTCTCAGATATACGTCTGAACCATGCTTAACCCAGTGAGTTTACCTTTCCATGTATTTTTGTTTTCTCACATTTGAAGTGCTTTTACCCAGTCGTAAGATAACTGAAAACAGCTGCAGAGCAAGGTGGGCACTTCTAATGGCCAAGCACAATGAAGGTGTGAGACTGATCAGCTAGCACGGGTTACAAATTGTGTGACTCAAACACTTCAGCTCCCTACCTATTGATACACAATTTGCTTGCAAGAACCAGAGCACCTGAGCAGAGCCTCCTCCTCCCCAGGATTCTGTTCACAGTGCTGAATAAACTGATGATCACTCACATGTAGTTGCTCTGGTGGAGGGTGGGAAGTGTAGAAGTGTCCAGCAGAGTTAGCAAGCAATGAATTTGTTGCACCAGAGAGGAGGCTGAGGACATTTGGCAGCAGATAGCTGCTCTGGACCCTACCCAGGGGCTCTCTTCTCAGGTCTCTGGCAGCTGGTGGAGTTCTGTTCTACAGCTGGAAGTCCTTTGGGTGTTCTTCATAACCAAGTTCTTCACCTTCCATCCCCATCACCTTCTCCACCTCCTTCCTCCTGGCCCCCATCAAAAGAAAGTACTATATGAAAGCTACCTCTCAATTCTAACTGGAATAAAGTGGGAGGTTTCTTTTTTTAATCACTTTTTTTTTTTTTTTTTTAACTAGAGAGATCTTGACTTTGAAAGATGTTGTATGAGCATGTTTTCTACAGGAAAACTGGCTAAGTACTTAAAATGTGAGCTAGATCTGGATAGGAAAAATATTTGAATGCACATTCATACAGTAGAAGGCAGTCATGCTGGTTGATAAAGGACTTCTTCTGAGGTGACGAACATTGTTCAAGTCAGATGGAGCTGCTGCACTATCTGAAACTGCTGAGTTGCTCAAGTTCTATCAGTATTTATCTGCCTAATCAGAAGTGAGATCAATAGCTTTTTCACAGGAGGCATTCACTATAGAACTGAAATTAATTACTGAAAATAGAATAATTACAATCTTAACTGAATTCAGGACATCTAATTAGAAAATCAAGATATAGGTCAACACTTCTTTCTTGTTCCTGCCTTTATTTTTAAGGCTCTGAATAGGACTTGCAGATACAGTATACATTTCAGCCAGTAGTATCTATACTTTATTCTGCATTGTATCATAATTGCTTATAACTTCTGTTGTTTTTCCTTCCACCCTTCCTTCCTTCCGCCCTTCCTTTCCTTCCTTCTGCCCTTCCGCCCTTCCTTCTGCCCTTCCTTTCTTCTTTCCTTCGCCCTTCCTTCGCCCTTCCGCCCTTCTGCCTCCCTCTCTTAGCCCTTCCTCCTCATTCATTCCTTTCTTTCTCTTCATTCTTCCCATAGAGCATTTTTAATATACTTTCCATAAAGCTTTAATTTAATATACTGTTCCACGTATTGCATATATTTGCTTGGCTAATAGATGGTCTGTTTTTCTGCTATTGGGGATGAGAGGGAAAGAAGTGAATGCCTTTCTTTGTGCCTGCACAGTCAAAATACACTTAACTGGAAAGGATTTCGATTGCTTTTGCCATTAGCAGTAATGACATTTACAAATAAAAGCTCATGGAAAATTATCAGTTTACTAGGTATTAAGTGGGTTGTACATTGACCTCCAGCTACTATCTTCAGATATAGACCTACCAGTAATGAACAAGCACAAAGGATCCCAGATCCAAGTACTTTTCCTCCAGAAAAGACAGAAGAGAGGAGATAATGATTTGTCTGTAAAATTTATTTAGCAGGCCTTATTATCTCACTAAATTAATCTTTCCTTTGGAGGAATTGTCAGTTTCAGCTGAATAACTTGGGAAATCTCAGTTACACATGCTACTTTTTTTTTTTTCCTGCTGCAACGCCATTAAAGGTTGAGTATTTAATCAGATACTTGCTCTTTACATGAGTGAAGAAAAGATAAAGGAGAAGTGGAGAGAGACTTCTGACAAGAGATTTAAATCTGAAAATCATCCTTGCTTGGAGGTATAAAGCTTTCTTTTTCATTTATTTTTAATATAAATTCAGGAATTCTAGATGAATGTCATCTGTAGAAAAAGTCTTGACTTCAGGAATAGGAGGAAATTTAAACATTGGTTTTGCCTAGTAGTAGAATCTTCCTTCAGCTGGTCCTCATAACCTCTAAAACTTTGATCTGATTATTGATATAGAGTAAAACCTAAATAATCTTGTAAACAATGTATGAACAATCAACATTAGAAGAAGCAGAAAACTAGATAAATATTCTTAGGCTTTATACAGACATTAACTCCTCATCCTCAGTCAATTTGATGAACACCGAAAGGAGCAGTGGACACTTTATTTACTGCTGCTCTGAAAGAGAAATACTGAAATGTCTGCTGTACCAATTGAGTAATTCCTGCTGTCCCACTGAACGCCTCTTTGCCAGCATGCTCCTGGATATGGTTTTAGCAGTTGAATCAGCACTACCACAGGTAGGTTTTTACATTACATTTCAGTTCAAGTATTATTTACCTCCTATTCCCTAGTGGGTGTGGGGACATGCAAGAAGCAGTAGACATCATGTTATTGAGAACAGAGTAGCATGCCCACACCCCACAGTGAATGCTGAAGTAGGAACTACACAGCTACTGCCCCATCACTTGGGTCACTAGTGTTGTCCCCTGAGGGGCATTGCCTGAAGGATGTACTCGAGCACAGGATGCAAGCTCCAGGTCTGTCACCAGGCCAGGTAGTACGAGATGAACTACTGGAGAGCAGAAGGTGATGGACAGAACAATGACTGCAGAATTGCTGGGTTATAAAGCTAGCTTTGCCACTTACTTTTTATAGACACTTCTAGAAGCCACTTTATCACTACAGCCCTAAGTTTATTTATCTACAAAATAAGATTAATGATTCTTTAAATCATTCCCATAAGATAAATCTCCATGTTATTTTCAAAATGCTTTCATTATTGATTACCTTACATAAATGACAGCAGTGACAATTTAACAACCTAATTCTTTCGAATATGTACTTGGTTTTCCTTCTATTGTGTGTGTATTTTTAGTTGAACTTCATTATTTTGTGAGACATAATGATAAAAAATAACTGCAGAGGTATGCACAGGGAAAAACAGTAGTCTTTTGCAAGCATATGTTTTACTGGAATTTGGGTATGTATTCTAATTGCTACCAAATGTTCTTACAGTTACTTAATATTTTTAATCTACTTATAAGTGTTTAGCATGATATTATGTAAATTATTGTAACATACATAAATTTAAAATAATTTAATATAGTTTTAATATAATTTTTGCCTGGTTTAGAAACAAGGAACTTTTCATACACTAACAATTAAAATGATGCTGGTAATAAAATCAAAGTAATAAAAATCAAAGGATCTAGGGCAAACAAATCAAATGCCCATAAACAATTAATTGAGATAAGCAATTCTCAATGTATTTTAAACTACCATCAAAAATAAACACACATGGACACAATGAGCTTGCACAGTGGCAGGTTTGAGCCTGGCATTTTGGAAAAACATGAGTTTAAAAGGATTTGGGCTCAAACATAAACCTTTCTAAGTTATTGTAGCTCAGACATTTGTTTCTAAACATTAAAAGGTTTGCAAGAATTGTAAAATCAAAGTATTCCATTAAACTCTGAAAGTTAGTATACATTTTTCAGGGGGCTTTTTTACTGGTGCAAATGACTCTTTTCTATAATATTATTGTACAAAGTTTCTGTGTTTAGCACTGTTCTTTCTTCATGTAAGCCTATAAAATAGCTCTAATGAACAGGAAAAAATCTCAAATATTTATTGTTTCTTCAAGTATTAAGGGTTTCAGCAACCAACTCTTCAGAAAATAAGCCAGTTTCTTTAAGAAGAGTTGGCTTCCCTGAAAAGAAAAGTAATGATAAATTAGCCTAGATGATCTCTGGTCAACTGTATTTTCAAGTGAACTGTTGCTTACCTGTGATTCAGCTCAGAGTTACTCATTAGTAAATACAAACTATAAATCACTTTATTAAAATTACATGTAAAATTTAATGTTGAAATTTTCCTATAAATTATACTGATAGAAAGTTCCTAAATAACACATCAACAGCAGCAGCAGCAATAAGAATAAGAACAAAAGAAGAATGGTTTGATGGTTTTGTTTCCCTAATAGCCTTTTGTAGACAAGTATTCAGGAGTTAATTTTACTTTAAAGACAATGTACTATGTAACTATAAATGATCCTTTCATTTATAATTCATTGTTATTATTGCCCTGTTTTAGTTGTGCTGTTAAGAATCATAAAGAATGCCTTTTAGCTTCATACTAGTTCTTACACTGTATTTAATAATTATGAAGCTCTTTTAAACACAGGTATCTGATGCTCAGTTTTGTGCAGTCTTATCGCCCACTGATCCAGAAAACAAGTAAAGAAACATTTATTGTAAAATTATTGAACTGAATAACTGTAAAAATCACCCAAAATCTATTTTTCAAGTTAACAAGATTATTTTGTGCTGTCAAATTTGTTACTAACCAGTTGCTTTAAAGAAAAAGAAGAATGCAGCCTAATACATGATGAAAAATCAAATAAGCATCCTAGGCTGTGCGCAAAAAAAATAAATCTAAAAGGCAGGGAATTCCTTTATCTTTGCAAGACAAGAGAAACCGTTTAAATGTCCTCAAGACACAGGAAAGACCTTTTGGGTTTGTTTTTTTTTAAATTGTCTCTAAAAAAATTCTTACTAGAAAACCCTGCTATTTTAGATGCACTGAATTTTATTTGAGGAATTCTGCTTTTGATTTCATTTTCTTGACAGAGGGGAAAGAAAATAAATATTCATTTATATTCATCAGGAAACATTAATACATAAATTTTACTCTCACTGTTGGTTTCAAAAGTCAGTGCAGCTGCATTTAATGCAAAGTAACATTCACATCCTAGGAATTCTCTACTAGCAGATCCATGTGATGATTCCACCACTGCAAGAATGCCATTTTGGGAAGTTTTTACAGAAATACTTACCTGAAGCATTACCATTAAAAGTACAGCAAATACTTACGTAAGGAAAAATTAGCTTTGTTAATAGTTAATACAATAGTAACTGTTTGTAAATACAGTATAGGAAATGTCTTTCTGGAATCAGTTTGGCTTTAAAAGACTAGATTCCATTTTTAAAGGGAAAAGCCTAAAATTGATGTTTTCCTGCACACATAGCTCGGTTTGCAATGAAGAATCCCATGGGATTTAAAGCATGTCTTCCAGTCTCCTTGATATATTTATATTCAAAGACTAACAGTTGTTTTTCACATGTATTTGTTAACCCCAGGCTCAGTTTAGAGATATCTTAGATCTATTATAGTGCCTCAGTAAGACAATCTTTTCTAAACACACTTCAGAGACTATCTCACTTTTACAGGTTGCTGGTAATATTTCTGCTCTCCTTACTCAGTCACAAAATATCATGACCAAATTAAGTGCTTCTGAGAAGATAATTTCTATGTTTCATAGCACTAAAATGACTCCACAGTGATCTACTGACAATAGAGCCAGTAGGCATAAGATTGAAAAAAGTATATTTTAATGTTCAGAGTATGAAAGAAATTCTTATTTTCATTTATGGTATTCCAGAGGCAGATGCATATCTTCTTGTAATATCTGTGAAAACTGGAAACACAATTTTATATCTAGAATATGTATTTTAGGTGTCAAAACAGAGTGAAAATCATATTTATCACAAACGTTCTTGAAAAGATGACTTAAATTTATGTATTTTCTTCTTGATAAAATGGATTATAGACTGATTAAGTAACAGTATTTACACATAATTCCATATCAGTTTTGCTGACATTTTAAAAACATGTTCTCCAAAAGGTTAATTATATTCTAGAACTATTTCATATTTCTGCCATTTTGGTGTTGTTGTTGAACAGAATCCTACTTGAAATAGTCTCTGTAAAACTTTAGAACCATCATTTAATGAAGGACTTCATTATTTTCTATAAAAATCCAAATTATGATGCAACTTCTTGTGTGAAGATCATAAGATGATAAATTGCTCATAGTTCTTGAAGCAAGGCATTTTGTGTTTCAAAAACAGTTCCACCTTGAAGTATGAAGTCCTCTAAAAATATTCTGGTTCTTTTGATGCAATAGGATTACTGCAGTTTAATGTACTAAAGATTAATGCCACTGACACTTCTTTTTACTGTAAAATACCTACAGAATTTCAAGTTAAAAATTCTTCAGTACTTTTTTCAATGGGAAAAGGCAAGTTTTTATATGAAGAGAAATATATACAAGAAAAGAATGAGTGTAAATTTTGTACAATGTGTAAATGTATGTATATAACAATGAACAAAACGACCTGGAGAGCAGTTGTCCCAATCAGATCATGTTAAAGACAGTGCATCAAACAGTAGCATCCATATTACAAAGAAACTTTCAAGGAAAAAAACCAAACCAAAACAAACAAATAAAAAACCCCCACAAAGGAGTCAGACTGAAAAGAAGAATAAAATTAATACTGGACAGTTAGCAGAAAACTTAGTTCCTAGAGGAAAAGCAATTAAGGCATATGGGGACTGACCTGTTAAAAACAAGACTGTGAGATAACTTTAAATCTACTGTGAGCAGACTGCAAATATCTGTGGACAAAAGGACTGGTAAACTTTTGCAAATGTTCTTCTAGCATTATCAAAGCCTACCATTCCCAACTATTTTTTTCCTCAATATTAGAACAAGGCAGATAAAATTGGAAAAGTTAAATTCACATGAACTTTCCTGAGCCTTCCTGAGGAGGCTGGAAAATGCAGAAAGGCAGAATTTCAAACTGACAACCAAATGAGAAAATAAAGACAATGGATATTCTTTCAAGGAATGTCTGTGTCACTATGTTTTTAATTTAGAATCTTATTTGCCCTCTGAGGAAGGGGATGCTTGAGTTTGATGGAGGGCTGAACCCAAGGCAGTTGCTGAGGTCCTCCTGCTATCAGTCTGCACAATGAATTAGGTGATGTCCACACATCAGGGAAGGAGAAAAGCACTGTTTGGTCAGTGAACTGTGACCCTTCTGACTGTGTCGACAGAGGCAGTACCTCAAATATTTCTGAATTTGTTGCCTGCAGTATACCCATTGATGAACATGGCCTTGAGGCATCTGTGGAAAAATTGCTCTGGTTTGTCAGGTTGTTCTCAGCAGAGGGGACAGGCAAGGGACAGAAATCAAAAGCTTCACTATATTTGTTTATGTATATCCAGTTAGCAAAAAAAAAAAAGATACAATTAAAAAAAAAAACCACAAACAAAAACACAAACCCTAAACAAATTAAAAAAACTAGTGTGTTTCACAGAGAGCGTGTAATACATGAAATTGGGCTGACTGGAAATTATTCTTAATAACAAGAAGTTACTTTTATTATATACAGATTAAGAGAAAGGAGATTGAAAAGTATTCCTCAGGTAGTGATTTCTTGATTCAGCCTAACCCAACAGGAGCTGGAATAAGGTTTCAGCACAGCTATTAATTGAAACTGTAGATAATTTCATGATATTCTGATATGTTGATTTTTTTCTAATTGCAGTTTTTAAAATTTGCATTTTTGAAGCTGCATTTTAAGTAGGAAAATGTAAATTGAAAGGACTAATGGAAAAATTTATATAGATATTTACATTTTAACACCATACCCTGCAATGACTACAAAACATCCTTTTTCATCTTTACCTCATTTATACTGTGAAAACCTGTTGCTTAAACCAACATGAAAACTCTCTGCCCTTGGAGATGCATGTTGATTAATATAATAGCTCTATTTCTTCAGAAGATAAGAAACATGCTATTGTGCTGCATTTTAATGGTGTGAAATATGAAGTGTTCACCCTGGAATTGATTATTGTGGATTGGATTTAGATATCCTGGAGAGAAGGTGATTTGAAAGTTAGATTAATTAGATGGACCTACAGTTTGTCACCAAAGATAGATTTTTACACTAAACTTGTTTTCTCCTGTCTTCTTTAGAACTTTATTTCAGCACTGCTCCTACACATTGAAAAAATGCTGATTTAAAAAAAAAAAAAAAAAAAGAAAAGATAGTGTGCTGTTTACTTTTCCTTTGTCCTACCTTCCTACTGCAAATGATTACAGTGAATGTAGAGAAAGCTAATAATAACTGGAAGACCGGGTAAATCCACCTTATTCCCCAGTCAGTAGAGTATTGTTTGTGTAGTATATGTGTTTCTTTTATTTCCAGTTTTACAACTGGCTTGCCACTCAGTCTAAGCTACCATCTTTCACTTTTTTCTTATTTTGTCTTTGAAGTTGGAATAATGACACTGAGAATCTTTGTAAAATGTTGTGCGATATACTGATAAGAAGAAATATTGTAGAGTTATGCATTAATTTAAAATGTAATGCCATCAGGACCCACCTGCACCACTACAGCTTCTGTTCCATCTGTGCTGATGCAAGACTAACTAAGGAATTATCAGCACCACAGGAGCTTGGTTATTTGTTGTGCTGTACTTTCCCAGAGGGCTCTTAACAAAGAATCAGGAAATAAGTGCTCAAATTTTCTTCATATTCTTACACTTTATACTTCTACTCTGAGATTCTAGGAAACCATTGTAAAATATTTTCTAAAAGACATTTTAAAAAGACATTTTACACCTGCTCTCCCTGACCAAACAGTAGTCTTTTATATGGAAGCTTTGACCCCCTGAAGCCCTCATGCTTTTTACAGAACCAGCAAACTACTTTTGGGAATGATTTTTAACTCATGGTACCCATAAGGAGTTCTGTGTAACACAAATCTACACAAGTTACAGCTGGAACTTGATTAAAGTCAAATTAACAAACATTTAATATAGGCCTCATCAACATTTAATTTAATTAATGCACAGATCATCTTGATTTAGGAAATATGTGGAGGATGAGTATTCCAATGAACTCATTTCCTAGGAGCAGAGTAGAAACAAGACAGGACAGTTCCAATACTGAGTGGGTGACTGCCCAGCAGATATTACTGCCCAAAGATGACCTCTCCTGCAACCAGCTGTTTTAAGCATAATTGTTTCTTTATCTGGAACATCACACACTGCAACTGTAAAGGTTTAATACAAGCATTTCACTTGGCAAGTGACATGTGCAGGAAACTGAGCAAGTCTGTACCAAAAAAACCCACACAGTATCCTGCTATAAAAAGTCTGGGCTCAAAAAATAGAGGTAGTCTTAAAAATTCCACTGGAATTTAACCCATGATATTTCAACTAGGCCATTTGGATTCTTAAAATCATAGAATAATTTAAGATCAGAGGGAAAAATCTAGTACAATATTCTGCTCAAGACAGGACCAACTTTGAAACTAGATCAGGTTGTTTAGGGATTTTTCAGTCAACTTGACTGTCTCTGAGGTGGAGAGTTCACACCCTACTTGACCAAACTTTTTCCTTGTTTTACCATCCTTGTGATTGTTTTTTCAGCTTCAATATCTATACTGAGAATACATAATATTCATATTTCCCAATTATTTAGGTTTCCCTTTCTGCAGCTTGTATGTGCTACATCACTGTGCAACTCTATGAAACCTGGCTGTAACTTTTTATCTTCTTCTTACCAGAAGACAGCACTTGAAATAGTCCTTAGGCCACTAAGAGGAGGTAAGATGGTTAAGTACTATTAGTTTTTTCTTCTTCAACACAGTTGAACAAACACAGTTCACTCAATCACACCTCATTCACCTAGCTCTCTCTAGTACTACAATCATCTTGGTGACCCTCCACTGAACTCCAGTGTATCAGGTACCTGTTTCTGTACTATGTACACCAAAATGATACACCAGACTTGCAACTTCCGAAATTAAAGAGCTAAAGCCTTGAACTAATTGTAAGAACAAAAATACATTTTTAGCTCATACTTAGGCAACTTAAGCTCCTGCCTTAAGAAGAATACAAAAAATGTACCATAACAATATGAATAAAAATATTCATACATATTAATAATAATGTGCAAGTATCATTTAAAATATGACTGAAAACTTTTCTTTTAAGTCTCCGAGCAATTTTTTAAAAAAGACTGATGAGAACAGATGCTTGCTAGAAGTCATTATCAGGTTCAGCATTAGATGAACGCAAACCGGATTACATGGTCTAATTGCAATTTATTATTTTTGTGTTTTCTATGTTGAGTTTTTTCCTTAGCTACCGTATTCCGTATTTTGCCAAGCTACAATAGAAAGAGTAATGCTAAGGAAATGTGTGTACTGAAATGAAGACAACTTAATGCAGAAAAAAAAAAAAGGAAATTATACCAAAAAAAAGCTTAAATATTTATCATCAGCAACTGACCCAGTTGCATTCAGCTGTCCCATCTGTTTCTGTCCCGGCTTCTTGTGTATCCCCAGTTTACTCACTGGTGGGGATGTATAAGCAGAAAAGGCCTTGAGTCTGTCAGCACTGATCATCAGTAACAAAAACATCCCCATGTTAGCTACACCGTTTCTAACACAAATCCAGCATGCAGCCCCACAATAGCTTCTATGAAGAAAATTGACTCTACCCCAGCCAAATCCTGTATGAAGTGCCATATATCCTAGTTGTTTACCCTACAGGAAGGAAAAAGCACTAATAGCTGACCCAACTTTGAGTTGACTCAAAAAGAAAGTAAATAAATTAACCGGAGAGAAAGTACTGAATATAAACTACAAATGCAAGGAATTAATATTCTTCACCTTTACTTGTTGCTATCATGCTCCTTTGGACAGACAGTTAAGCCCTCTTACCTCTTTTGTGCTGATAATGTAGGCTATGAAAAGAGAGTCTTTATGCATTTCCAATGTGAGAACATAAAGACAGAGCAAGAACTGAGAGCAAAGTAGTTGACATGGCAACAGAAAATAGCCAGAAGTCCTTGTGCAGCCTCTCAAGATGGAAAAGGTTGATTTTCTTCAGTAAGAGAGGAGAAAAAAAGAAGGGAAAAAAATATCTCGAACTTAGATAGACAATTGGATTCTAATAGTGTAATAACTGCATTGCTAATGGCCTGATTTAGAACTGACAGTGAAATTAAAATGAAGAATAGTGTCAGCATTGTAAATAAGAAATTATTTACTTAGAGGGCTACGTTCACTGCTATTGTTTGCTGCTGACCTATGTGAGATATTAGATGTGTTTTAACCTCTAAGGACATTTTGAAAGGGTATGACAGGGGAAGATATTAGTTTTCAGTACAGCCTCAGAAGAAGCACTTATCAAACCATTCTTTACTGTGTACATTTCTTTCCACAGTGTATTAAGAGTTAAACAAATATCAGGCAAATATGAAAAAATGTTATTTAATTCATTTACTGTCTAAGTGTAAAATCTGAAAGCCTGTTCCTGAATAATTTGCACTAATTTTACTGTGTTAAAGCAAACTTTTTTTGCCATATATTGATATAATAATTGATATGGTAATCTAAAAACACTTACAATTAACTCAGTTTTCATCTGGTTTATCATATATTCCTTGTTGGGCCCATGTATATGGATTTTAGTGGAACCATGATTGAAAATAAGTTTTAATATCATACAATGACTCCCTTTCTATTTAATTCACCTACAAATTAAATTACAAGAGAAATAGTATTTTAATATCTCCAATTAAATTACTTGCTCTAGGTTCTGATGATCACATTGTATAATACCTTGCTTCCAGCTTGATACAAAACCTACTGAATGCAGTGTGATATGGTAGAGAAAGTGTTTACTGAACAGTTATATTAACTCTTGAAATGTCCATCATTAGTGAAAACAGTATCTTACACAGGCTTTTAGGACTTAAATAATACGATGGCGTGTAAAACTCCTACAAGTGACATACAAACCATTTCTCTTCCTGTGTTTGTAGTACCAGTATATTTTAGTTTTATTTTTAGTTGTTGGATGAAATTAAGACCTTGTCTGTTGTTATTATACTTTTCTTTCTCAAAGGAATAATTTTAAATTGTTCCTAGCCCTAGATTCCTTTCACTTTTAAACTGGGACTGTTGGAATTAACATAGACATTTCTCATTAAATAAGTTTTCCATTATGTCTAATTACATTAAAAAATTGATTTTGTGATGCAATCAAAAAACCCCACTCTAGAATAGAATGGATTATGAAAAGAAGTACATTTCACAAAATATGGCAGATAAGTGGTTTTTATTTTTATAATATAGTGAATAAATTCTGAAAATTAAAAAATAAATAAATAATAAAACTATATTTCAGGAAGATTAGTGACTCAGGTTTTTTACTGCTGTCACTCCTGTCTGCTTTATCTGTTTCCTTTTATGCTGAAAAGACTAATATCTAGACAGATATTGGGAAGGAGAGCAAGTATGTCCTGAAAAAAATATAAGCTCCTGGATGTAAAATGTGAAGCCATTTTGAGTGAGAAATATCACAAATGAAGAGCGACTGTCCTCACTAGACTGGTGGTTTTGTGTATGTCTGTGTATGCAGCAGCCTTTGGTGGAATAGAAATGTTTAGCTCAGTAGTTTTCCTGCTGGGTCGTATGGGATGTTTCCAGATGATTTACCAGTTTCCTATATTGTGATGAGGCATAATCTGTCAATCTTCAAGCAATTGTACTTCTTGATGAGGTTTTTAACCAACAAAATTGTCAAGACTGTGAAAATCCCCTTATGTGTTATCTGACTGGCATTGCTTTGTATCAGATTAACTTTTCTGTGACCTACAAGTTTTCTAGGTAGACTCAGAAGGGTCTACCAGAGGAATGAACAGCACTGACCTACAAAAGAATTCAGCAGCATTAGAACAGAAAGGAAGTAGACTGAGAAGAGATGTTTGATCATAATAAATGTGTGGTTATTCACAGTGATAGAAAAAAAAATAAATAAAAAGATTTAAAATCTACAGTTCAGAATTAGATAATGCCTCCAAGGAGCAATTACAAATACAGCATTAAAATGCTTCATTGACTCCTGTGTATTGACCTAATATTGACTTTGCAAAAGATTAAACTTCCATAAATTGTCTGGAGAAAGAAATGGAAGCATAAAGGTTTCTGACTGGAATATTCCTATGTATGCACCAAGGCAGCAAAACACTGAATGTTGTTTACCTTTATGCATAATTTCTCTGAAGCAATGTCTCAGCTCCTAATGAACTAGAAGTGATTGTTTCTTAGCAGATGTGTTATTTTGCTTTTTTGGTGTATACCGAAAAGTGTGCAAGAGAGTCCTGGACGTACTACCTATGTCAACATCTTCATTTGAATGACAATTCAACAGTTTTCAACAGTTAAATTACTTGAATATGTCTCACGTACCATGGAGTGGAAGCCTCAAATAGTATAGAACAGGAAAAATATTTAAATAGAAAAAAAATTCTTGCTGTGCTTTTTAATTTTAATTTTTGGGGGCAAGAAGAAACGTGAATCCCAATGAAGGGACTTGTTGCTTGAGGAGCATATGCACAGGGATTGAGAGGCTCAGCATTCTTGTTTTGCACAAATCCATCCTTTAAATAAATGTGTTCAGAAAACTACTGTGCTGTTTGCAACTGGTATAGAGTTAATTTTCTTAGTAGTAACTTGTATGGGGCTGAGTTTTGGGGTTGTGCTGGAAACTGTGTTGATAATATAGGACTCTGTGTCCTGACACAGAGTAAAGGAAGGCACAAGAAGGTGGGAGGGGACACCAATGGGATGAATGATCCCATCTGACCAAGGGGATGTCCCATAGTGTAGGATGTTATGCTCAGCATTTAAAGATGGAGGAAGAAAAAGGAAGATGTGTGTGTGTGTGTGCATATGTAGAGTGATGGTGTTTGTCTTCCCATGTAACTTTTATGCATGATGGAGATATCTTGGAGATGGCTGATCACCAGCCTGCTGATTGGAAAGATTGAATTAGTTCCTCGTTTTGATTTGCTTGTGCACATGGCTTTTGCTTTACCTATTACACTCTCTTTATCTCAACTCACAGGTTTTCTCACTTTTACTCTTCTAGTTTTCTCCCCTGTCCCACCAGGAGGGAGGGGGTGAGTGACTGTGTGGTGCTTAGTTGCTGCCTGAGATTAAATTACTTACAAAAAATTTTTAAAATATGCTAGAAAAGCTATTAACTTAGTATGAAATAACTTTATAGTTTTCTGTGGGTCTCATATTAAAATCTCTTGTAACTTCAGTTAACTGATACTTTGGATTTTGTACTTTAATTTATAATAACTTTTATTTATTTTATACTTTTCCACACTACCACTAAAATAGAAACAAAAGTAAAAATCTCTATCAGCATGAGGGATTTCAAATAGATCAGAGAATAAAAAATGGAAGTGATTGAATGGAAATTATCTTCATTACTCACAGAGAAATCAGGTTTGTTCTTGTGCAAGACAAATAAGAATGTATGAGAAGAAAGTAACCTGGGTCAAGGTGCAAAGAGGGCTGTATAAAAGCCATTGTTTACAGTAGGAATGGAGGGCAGTAAACCATGAGCACATTAGCAAAAAGGCATAACTGGAAACAATTAAAACTATAGAATAGGTTATATGTTACTATGATTAGCTGCAGATTTTTCCACTTCACAAAGCAGTTCTTACAATGTACAATGTATTCATACCTTTACTGCAAGCTTTCTGACTGAGATTATAATACACAGTTATTTCTCTAAATCTGTGACCTTTAGTGTTTACCTCCCTGTTACTTAGCTTTTTTTTTTTTTTTAATTTTTGGGAGGATAATATTTTATACTTCCCACTTGTTTTTTTCACTCATATATAATGAATGCAACCACAAATCAGGATGTCTGTTATTAGTTTTAGCATGCTCCCTCTTCCCAAGATGCTTTTCTCAAGGTTAGTTAATTGGAATTTCTGATTACTTCAAGAAAATTGGCAATCTGGAGTTGCATGTGAACACCATTGTATAAATGAACATCAATTCAATTCCTGCTGCAATCTGCTTTTTGAAGATTTCCATCTTTAGCTATAAGATGATAAAAGGGAAAGCTATTTATTCATCTTCCTTATGTTATTTTTTAATGCTTAATTAACTCACAAAGTGTTTATTTTGACATTACAATAAGGGTGGCATTAAAATACCTAAGACTCTAGAAGCTGCTTCTGCTAATTTAAATTCCACCATTATCTGTCCAGTATGCACATTACTATACCAGTAGGGACAAAACAGATGCAACAGCGTAATGCACCCCTGTTCAACGTAATTTCTGTCAGTTATTATGTTTCTTGACATAGGATTCAATAGGCAGGCACTACTGAACTCTGTGTTGTCAGCAAATATTAACAAGAGCACAGCTGGTTAATTATGGACCCATAAAGCTACATTCCTAGTAAAAATATTTCATTTATTTATCATCAATTCCACAAGCAATCAAAACCTAATTTCTTAAGAAAAATAATGCAGTTTATTTACTGCCAATAGGCCATTAATTCACCCAGTCTTCCTTGACTTACTAAATTCCAAAATATATTTTGAAGGTTTGATGTATTCTGATACTTAGCAGTAAAGTATTCAATAGGAGGAAAATTAAATGTCACTTTGGTGTATGTCTGGACCTTGCATTTAGTATCAAGAGATTATTAGCATTTTCTGATGTTTTGGACTATGCTAAAGTTATTTGAATGACTGGATATGCAGTAACTTTGAAACTCATACTACTTCCTAAGATACATTAAAGACTGAGTTCAAAAAAATAAGGCTAGGAATCTCATGCACTTGAATTTTGGCTTTGGATTTCGAGGGTTTTTTGGGGCTTGGGGTTTGTTATCTTTTGAAGCAACTCATATATATCTTGAATTATTGAATGGCTGCATTGAAATTAATATTATTTAAGTGCTTAAGCACTATTTACATCTCGCAATAACTAGGGGAATAATGAAGGGAACCTGGTAGCAAACAACAACAACCATAACTGCAGCCAGTTCTTGCCATCTTGTGCTTTTAATCGGCTTGAATTTGCAAATGTATCCATTCATCATGAAAAACAAAAAACAAACCAACCAAACAAGCAAACAACCTCCCCCCAAAAATCAGAAAAAACAGCAAACACACCTAACCTGATGAAATAGTGAGCTGTAATTGGAAAAATTGTATTTAACCAGTAGTTCATGTCACAGGATAAGAATCACAGAATCATCTGGGTTGGAAAGGACCTCTGAGATCATCAAGTCCAACCCTTGATCCACTTCCACTGTGGTTCCCAGACCATGGCACTGAGTGCCACATCCAGGCTCTTCTTAAAAACCTCCAGGGACGGAGAATCCACCACCTCCCTGGGCAGCCCATCCCAATGCCTGATCACCCTCTCTGTAAAGAATTTTTTCCTAATATCCAACCTAAACCTCCCTTGGCAGAGCTTAAGTCCATGCCCTCTTGTCTTACTGATGGCTGCCTGGGAGAAGAGACCGACTCCCCCCCTTGCTACTCCCTCCTTTCAGGGAGTTGTAGAGAGTGATAAGGTCTCCCCTGAGCCTCCTCTTCTCCAGGCTGAACAGCCCCAGCTCCCTCAGCCCTTCCTTACAGGACTTGAGCTGGAGCCTCCTTGCTCTTCTCTGGACCTGCTCTAGCACCCCAATCTCCTTCCCGAACTGAGGGACTTACATTCTTCCTTGGGGCCAAAATGAAGCAAGCTGGAAGGATTATATAAAATAAAATATGGAATTCTGTTAGAATATGAGCTTCAGAGGAAAATAAGCATTACTAGCATCCTATAAAAATTAAAAATAGAATTTAAAAAGAATAAAATATTATTTCTAGTATTACTAAAACTGTGAATTAAGTTCTGGTACTGTAGAATAAAAAATGACAAATGAATAAGTAAATTAAAAAGAGACCAAAAGCAAATACTACTGAAAAAATATTGGAATAGAGGAGTTATTTTAATAGAAGTATCAATAGAATTATCATCTAAAATAGGCAGCAAGTTAAAAGTTTACTAATCATTATCAATCTTTTTTAATTAGGTTCCATAGTAAAATCGTAGTGTGATGTAGGTATTATTTATTAAATGTACCTTCTCTTTTATGCAGTGACAGCATTGCTCTCTGTATTCTATCAATGTCTTAGATGTGCTGCTTACAACGAACTTATAAAACTATTCAAACTTATTGTTACATTATAATAATTATTTTTAATTAAAATTAATAGTGTACAAATGTTAATATTTCTATATGATTACTATTATTACAATTGTCAGAAATTTCAAATAAATTTCCATTTTTAATAAAATACAGCATTATAAGACAGACACAGATGTCCTTTGAGGCTATCCAGGATAGATTTGTATCTACTGTTAAAATAGAGACTATAGAAGAAAGTATATCTGAAAATATACAAGTGTAATATATGGACAGTACCTAAGTTTTTTGGTAGCTCAGTCTGCCACCAAACTGCAGTCACTAAGTTCTTCTAAATGTCTTTAAACAGGAATGTGCTGCTAAATGCTCCTTGGTGTTTTTTCTGGAGGGCAAGTGTAATCTAGATGGTCAGCATTTTGCATGGTCAAAATTCAGTCATTTTAAAGTATAAATACTGATTTAACTTTCTTAGCTTAGCCATGCTTCAATAGTGACCTTTACCATTTTGTCCTTAACATTTACTGTCTAAAATAAGAATTATAATGATTACCATATTGCATAAGCATGTGGTAAAAGTGACTTAATACTTAAGCACTTACCTAAAATGAAGCACTTACATTCCCACCTCAAGAGCAGAATACTGACACCGATGCATCAGCAAGAGCACAGTACTTCAGTTCAGAAATTCTATTTTGATTTGGATCTCCTGATCATCTTAATGAGCTCCAAATACTCATCAGCATACAGAGCATGAAACTGCAACAAGTCCAGTGTGAAAACCTCTGAAATGTGTTTATGACAGACTTCCACTCTTCAGTGACAACAATCCTACTCTGTAAGTAAATACTGTGTGTTGGCAGAGCTGTTTAATTTGAAAGCAGACATCTCTAGTAGATCTCCAGTAGCATCACACCTCTGGTTTGCAGACTGGGCACAGGCTGGCACACGGCTCCTGCTGTTCCTGAACACCCAGTGAACAGCCAGGTGGGCACAGAAAGCTTCAGCAATGGTAGCAGCTGACAGGAAACTGAAGCAGATAAGAATATTGTGGTTAGACACGTTTTGGATGAAAAAGGTAATACAGGGAAAAATAGCACAGCTTGCCAATGACCCTTGGGAGTCACAAGTGGCTGCTGGGTTCATCGTTGTCCTCAATATGGACAGCTTTTAGGACAGTACTGTCCTTCATGTGCCTAGCTCCAGGGGCCCCACTTTCAGGCTACATAGGTCTGGAAGAAAAGTTCTTTGTGAAGGTGTGAGGTTTGTTTCTAGGGTCTTCCCAGCTGGGCACTAGCAGAGCCAGGACTTGAAAACTCAGGCACGTGACAGGGATCAGGCAGGGATCAATACATGACCTGCAAACTGAAAGACTGAAAGATAATTTTTTTCACTTCCCTTCACAGGAAATATTTGGTAGTAGAAACCTATTTATTAACTCTAAATATTTATGTGAAAGAGTGGAATTTCTGGAGCCTAAACACAGTCATTAATTTATAGAAATACAAATCAACTGAGTACCAAGAGCAGAGACTCCCATGAGAGCTAAAGTAATTGTAAGTTGAAATGCTGTTGATTGCTGGGTAAAGATTGACCAGCTAAATCTTTATTCCATGTGCCATCTTCCATATAATGTACTCATATGTCAAACTCACAGTTCATTGCTTTGGAAGAAGCAAGGTGAGATGTCAGATTCCTTTACAGAAAAGCAGACACAGACTGCCATGGAGATCTTTTTTCTCTTCCCTAAAATGTCTGATTCCTGATTTTTAAATAAGTGGTATAGCTCATGTATCGTGCAGGGTACTTGAAACTTTTTCTATCTAGTTAAACATAACATTTAAATCTTAAAAGCTAGTGACAAGTGTAGCATTAATTCCTTCTTGAAAGTATCACAAAATGTGTGTCAACACATATGAAACTCAATTATGCCTTAAAAAGACACAGTGAAACCAGTTTTGTTACCTCCTCTGCACATGCTAATTGAATAAATCAACATTACAAGATTTAAATACTTAAATATACAATTAACTGAAAACTTGTGTTGCATTCCATACTTAAAATAGTACCTTAAGTTTATTTTTTTCCTGAAATGACAGAGCATTTAATTATCTAAGCTTCTAAGTATTCTGATAACTGTGTGTGTGTCATTAAAATATAAACACAGGGAGGCAAATATATTATAAAATATTATTTACAATTTACTATACATACATTATCTTACAGTTATTCTTGGAGTGATGAATAATGCCATTTGATATCCATTTATGTCATACAGCATAATCTACCCCCTCAAGCATTTTAAAAAAAATCCAATAAATCTTCTAACTTTAAATCAAGTGTTGGTGGGAAAAAATGTTGTTTGCTATCATTTGGAATATCACAAATCATCTGAAGCAATTAATCATGTCTGTATACAAATTTCTTGAATTAATTAACATGGCAATTTAAATTTCAATTTAATACCATTTTGGCACATGATGCTGACTCATGGTTAAACAAAGGGGCTTGAGACAAGCTCACATACATGAAGATTTATTAGCAGGAAAGTTCTGTTCAAGGAAAATTAAAAACAAGAAATGTGAGAGAGGGAGAAGGAGACGGGAGGAAATGGGAGGGAGAGACAGAAGATGTTGTTGCAGACTGTAGAGTGCTTAAATCAAGGGCAGGTTCTGCACACTGCTTGGCTGCTAATGTATCAGAATTGCCCCCCTAAATTAAATCAAAACTACAACCAAGAGATAGGAAAAAGGGAGAAGGAAGGGAGACCAGTGGCAGCCACTGCCCAGGGCATCTACTGTAGCAGCACTGCTGGTGTCTGTGAGACCAAGAGAGTAGAGGCATAAGAGCAACTACATAAAAACACCTGGGATGAAAATCACCACTGAGGCTATAGAAAATACTCCCCCAGCACCGTGGATGAAGGGGTATGGAGCTGCACCTGGAAAGCAGCCCATGAAGCTGCAGAGAGAAGACCCTTACAATACAAGAGGCAAAGTCATCTAAGACAGGATGCAACACTTCTCAAGCCACTGGGGTCAGTTGTGGCTGAGTTGTTATGGGGCAAAAATTGTTACTGAAATAACTTAGCCTATTCTTATCTGCATGTGAGTCCTGGCTAATTTATAGGCACATACAGGGTACAGTAATTTTTGGCAGTAACCTTGGCTTGGAAGACGTGGAGGAGAATGGAGAGGGTCAGCAGAACTCACCTTTCCCCTGAAGAGTTCCAGCTCCTCAGCTCCAGCCCCTCTCTTCTGGGAAAGGGATTCTCATGGCTGCTACATCTCACAGAATCACAAACCGGGAAGCCTAAGCATCTGTGAGGTGGAAAGTGGTGACTGATTATGCCATGGCTTTTGTTGTTAATAAGTATTGTACGGAATATCAGATTCATCAAAAGTATTATATATATAAAATGAAGTATATAAAAAAACCACATTAGTAATAGGTAGTTCAGCTATATAATCATATCATGTCATAGTTATAAAATTGGTGGTGTTTAGCAATGGATTTTAACTAGATTTCAGTTGCTTTCTGTTCTAAAGTAAAACTTTAGGGCAGCTCTCTGTTAAGAGCTGTGGGAAACAAATTCATTTTAATGGTCTTCTGGGAAAAATGTGTAAAGAATGTGTGCAAGCATGACAGTATTCTGTTATTTTGGGCAATGATACATGCATAAAAGAAAAATCATCAAAATGCATGTGAATCTATTTTCCTAAAAATGCATAAATATTTTTTCCAACAAAAATGAATATATATTTACAGTTACACAGACATCTGAAGATATCAGCAGTGTTACTGTCTGATTCTTGACAAGTCACAAGAGAAATGATCAGGTGCACTTTCTTTCTGGGTCACTGGGATGAATGAATCACTATTTCAGTAACTGAAAAAACTGTAGTTTTGTCCAAGGGGATGTGAAATGGATTTTGAAAGTTCAGTTCATGAGAGAGAGTGGTTCTTTTGGGAATCAAGCCAGGTGTTAGAATGAAATATATTTCACTAGTGGGTGTACTCTAACTTTTTCATGTGAAATGGAGTTTAGGAGGAGAGATGTGACTCTGGCAACTTCCTGTGAATATCAAAAGCTGTGGAATTGCAGAGCTGTGGTCTTCTTGCTGTCAAAGGGAGATCATGGCCAAAAAGAACTGCTTGTATTTTTTCACTTCCTGAAGCAATTGCAACCGAAGCAAGACACAAAACCTGTGCACAGCCTGGTGCCATGCTAGTGCTGACCCCCAAGTCCCTGGGGAGGGCTTTCCCCATGGAGCTGGTGAGACCTGTAGGAAAGGGAGGGAAAGGATGAACATGAAGTTGCTGAGGTCTGGAAGAGGCTTTAGATTTTCTGGGAATTGTGGGGAGACTGTTTCTGACTCAGGATTTCAGAGACCCATGACTCTCAACTTTCCACATTCAAAGGTGTGGGGCAGGTCAGGTTGAGAGACACGTGTGACAGCAAACCTGTGGGCTTGTGCACCTTGGCAACCCCAATACTTTCAGTTTAAAATGTTGCTGCCCTGTGCTAATCTGTCAACAAACAGCTACTCAAATAACCCTTGGGCAATCCACTTGTAAGAGAACCTGAGGCCTCTGTTGGGGTTTTCTCTGCGTTATCTCAATGGCAGCGGAAAACATGGTGGGTGTGTGTAATGCAGGCTGTTTTCAGGAATGCTCAGCTTTGCCTTTATACCCTGATGGACCTTAATCCAGAGTGTAGGCAGCATGTGGGAGAGCAGAGCCTGTTGCAAGGTTGTTTCAGGCAGAGGAGAAAATCGTGGTGACAATCATACCGGTGCTGCCCTTAGGGCTCAGGCTGCAGCAGCCATTCCTTTGCCTGTATCATGAGCTGCTGCTCTTTATTTTAAAGAAACTTGGTTTTTTCTGACACAGGGATGTAGAAAATGCATCTAAATAAAATCTGTTTGATAGAAAGTTGTTCCCTGATCTTAATTCAAGTCCTGATGTTTTTCTTTACACCTGTATACATATTAATTAAAAAGCAGCAGAGACTCTTTTCTTGTAACTCACTGAATGAGTATCAGAAAATGACTTTTTGCTGGTTTCAGTGCTTGTTGAGTATAGACCCCTAGTTTTCACAGATTTTTCTTTCTTTTGTCCAGTGAAGTAATTTTCATTTGAAATGTAGAGATTATTGTGCTCGTGATGCCCTGCAGTTTGACTTCCTTTAAGGTACAGAATATCAATCTGCGCAATAAATGTCAGACATCTTCTGCCATAAGTATCTTCTGACTATCACAACTTCACAAGGTCAAATTCTTGCATTCAGTGGATATGACTTAATTCACCTGTGAAATGTTTTGCCCTACTTGTAAACTATTATAAAGGCTAAGAATGGGAAAAACAAATCACTATATTGTTTGGTACATTTTAATAGCAATTTTCACACCATGAAATGCTTTAGAGTCTTTAATTCCCTGAACTACTGACCTATACTGAGCAGCCTTATTCTTTCTTTGTTTCTTTAGTATCATATTTGTTAAATACAATCCTACCATTTAGCATATATTTACATATTCATACTTAAATTTCTCTGAAAAAAAAATGAGGCCCTGTATCACACAAAAATTTTCTGTATTGTTTTGATTAAGGTTTTTTTCCAAAAGAGACATATCTCAGAAGTAGATCTGTGGTTTTCAGTCTTCATGTTCTGAAAACCGATAGAACTTGCAGGAAACTAAGTTGTACTCCCTACGCAGCATGCATGCTTTAGAGATGTTGTTGCATCACTTCATCTGCTTATGAACTAGTTTTCTGCCTCTACAGAGTCATGAAAGAGCCAATGCAGATGAGTAAAGAGGTCTCTTAGGACACAAGACTCAAAACTCTTGAGTAAAAATATCTTTTAGAAATACCTCTGCTAAGGCATGTGTCCACTTGCATAGTACAGAATGGATGGGAAGTTTTTTGTGTAGCTGAAAAAAATAACTGTTTAATACAACAGAAACTCACAGGGAAAATATCTTTCATAGGGGTGTACATGTCAAATAAAGACTGCTGTGCAAATTTTTGGTGACACGTTTTTCAATATATTTTTTGTAGTTATTTTCTCCATCTGTTTTCCATGATTTGTAACAAGGAATTTATGATCAAGTTCATTTGTTTATCTGAGCCTTGAGACATGCCTTTGATAATTCCATGTCAGTGATCATTCTAAGAAATTCATATTTTCATAATAGAGATAGAGAAAAGAGAAGCAGCAACTGATGTCTGAAATCCCTCTCTCCATTAACACTGAACGCAAGTTTTGGGTTGTTAATAAAAATAAAACTATAATTCAAATGTATAAGGATGAAGTAAAGTTTAATATCATATAATCTGTTCATTCAAAGGAGGGCAAGCAACTTCGTGGTCCTAATTTAATTCTTTAGAATTTAGATTAAAGTATGTTAGTAATAATATAGCAGTTAGGCTCTTCAGCTCTTTTTTGAAAAGAAAACAGAAATTTCACTGTATAATGACATGAGGTAGAAGAGTAAAAAGAACTGGAGTGAAGAGAAATCAATATTAATGCTAGCAATATCAACATCTTATTTTTTTTCTTTTACCTGAAGTATCTGGCAGCAAGTAAAATGGATGGTTTTAATCAGAATTATGACAGATTTCCATTCATTTTCTGCACTTGCTGTCAAACTGTGGGAAAAATATTCCAGTGCGATAAGTGACTTCTGTATAAGTATCTCACATAATCTGTTTAGTTAAATGTTTTTGAATTATGAAAAATAGTATCAAAGCCATGAAATTTTCTAATATTTTCTTCATTAGATAATAATCAGATAATTACAACAGTCATCATATGTCATTATATTTGTACTTGAAGTTAGATTTCATGTGAGTGGATCCAGTGATTTGATTTCTCCTGTATGATTATGCAGTGTCATAAAAATTCAAATAAATATGCTACAAAGCAAAGTGTGAATAATGTAAGCTATTACAAAGAGAACTTGTACTTTTCCATTATTAAACAGCTCATTCTTGCACTTAATAACCTATTGAGAATATCTTCATCAGCCCTCCTCTTGATCATGCAAGAATGTTGATTGTGTTCATCATCTGCCATAAGGCTGCAGAGTAAAGGAAAATGAGAAAGTCACTCTTGTTAGGCAAGTGCAACAGGCTGTGGTGTATTCCTGTATTAGCCAATCAGTCACGGAAGTTTCAAAATAAAAATAAACAAGTAGGTAAAAAACCCTTCAGTTATATTTCCTAGACAGCATTGGCAAAAATATCTCTGTTTCTACGTTTTCATTTGGAAGCAAGGCTTAGACCTTGGTTTCTGAAGAACAACATTGTTTTGGAGGCTCCATGAGCAAAGTAAATACCAAAGTGATTGTAGTTCTCAGCATGCTAAAAAAAGCAGACTGTTTCTGGACATAACAGCTAAAGTTTGAAGAAGCCCAAATGCTTCTTTCTATTCCCTTTCTCCTTGTCCAACATGGACATAGGGAAAAAAATGTTACAACAAAAGAAAACCCTTACAAAACAGAATTAACAGAAACAGTCTTTAATTTAGACCTTAATTTGGCTAGCTGAAAAATCTAATCATGTTGAAGTATATACATTAGTCACTAAGCCGACAATACCTTAATCAAATGCTCTTCTGCTTGAGTATAACCATTATTCAGGTATAATTTTTAAAATTATAAACTTTTAAAAATGCTAATTAATATCCATAAAGAAAACAGAATTCAGAAGAACATTGGTAAGTGGTAAAGTCATGGTCTTTATACCAGAAAATGTTGAAAATAATTGCCTGTATGTTACTTAAGTCTTTATCATTAGTATTTTAATATTTAAATGTAATAATTTATTTTTTCATTTGTTACCTTTTGAGTCTTTGACTTGGTAACTTTATGTTCTTTTAAGATGCTTATTGATGTGTTAATTTACAAGGTTTAGGAAAAGCTGTCTGAAAGCAAGGAATTCCATGAATTGGCATCAAATTATCTAATACCAAAGCCATGTGATAGTTGATAATAAAGGACTAATAATAAAGGACTAATAAAGGCCACTCACTCCTCTTCTCCCATTATGGGATGGGGAGGAGGAAATCCACCTAAAACTTCATGGGTCAAGACAAGGGCTGTGATGTTTTCACTCACTAATTATGGTCACAGGAAAGCCAGACTCAGCTTGGGGAAAAATTGGCTTAATTTATTGTTAATCAAATCAAAACAAAGCAAAGAGAAAACATAAACCAGAGCTCAAATAGTTTTTCCCCACCCCTCCCTTCTTCCTGAGCCCAAGACACTTTGTTTTGAATATCTCTACTTTCTCCCTCCTACTGACACAGGGGAATAGGGAGTGGGGCTTACACTCTGGAATTCACAGGTTGTTTTCTGCTGCTCCTTCCTCCTCAGGGAGAAGGATTCCTCAGTCTTCCCCTACTCCAACATGGGGTCCTTCCCACAAGGCACTGTTCCTCAGGAGCAAATTGCTCCAATGTGGGCTGTCCACAGAGCCACTGACTGCACTGGGATCAGTTCTCTCCACAGCTGCAGGTCGATGATATCTGCTCCTTGATCTTTCACAGGTGGCAGGTCCACAGCATCTCCACTGTGATCCTTCAAGATCTGCTCCACCATGATCTGATCATCCAGAGTTGCAGGGGACAGGCTGCCATCTCACCATGGGATGTAGAGAAAAATCTCTGTTCAGACACCTTCTCCCTCTCCTTCCTCACTGACCTTGGTCTCTGCAGCAGCATTGCTCCCCATTGCTCTCTCTTCTTGTGGTGGTCTCTCTCTTATTGCCTTCTATCAGCTCCCCCTCTCCTCTGACCTGATCTTAATCACCATGTGTTTCACCTTCTTGAATATGTTAATCTCACAGGCACAACAAGTCTTTTTTGTTCACTCATGGCCTGAGGTGGGGTTGAGCGTTTTGGAGGCAGGGGAGCTATTCAGAACCTACTTACATGAGCCTGCTGCCAGAAAAAGCACCACATCAACACAGAACAGTGATTTTCTACAATTATTCAAGCTTGCTAGTGAACAAACTGTTACCTGACTTTTGTATCAATGCTAAAGACATACACAAAATGCTGATCATCAGAAAACCATTTGATTAATGTAGTTCAAACCAAATGAAAGTGAAGTGTTTTACTGATTTTTTAACTGATTTCTTTACTGATTTCTTTACTATACACAATTAACCTACAGTCAGCAGATCAGAATCAACATCAACACTGCAATAGAGAAACCATTGTCCTGGGGACTTGATAATTGTTAATTACTACCTACACATTGCCAGGCACTCTTTCATAATTATTCTCAAAAATTTCTAATCTTACACACAGGTGGAGTGATTACAAATCTCCTTCTCACCACAGGCAAGGGTTAGTTCCCCACTTCTGAGACCGCTGTTTTGTTAATTGCATGCACCTCCCATTGGAAACTTCTGTGCTGTTCCCTACAGCCAACATGTCCTGAAGAAACCAGGGTGACCCAGAAGGTCCACAGTCCAGAAGGTCACACTCATCTCTGGCTCCAGAGGTGCTGCCCTCCAGGTTACTTTGCCTGGGAAGCATCCCCACACTTGCTTCACAGGCATTTGGCAGCAACAGGTAAAGAAAACTCAGATGACCCTTGCAATAGCACTCATCTTGAAAACCTGGAGCATTAATGAGGAGAGCTGAACAGAGGAATAGCTGACTAGGAAGCATGAGAATAAACAGTCTGGATTTCTAAATAAAGGTTAGGAAAGAACACTGGGGTCTGTGGCCAGTGGGTATTTGGGCCATTTTTATGCTGGTGATAGCTGGGAGGAGGATGGGAAATAGGGTCACTATGAAAGACTGCTGTTTACTTGAGATCATAATGAGGACTTTTCAATACAGCTTGCTCTGGAGAGAAATACCCTCTCTCCTCTGCCACAGAAGTTCTTTCATGTAGTCTGTCATGGGATGGCCAGTCCTCCTTATGGTGGAGACTGCAGCACCTCTCAAAGCCTCCCCTTCCTCCTTCTGGCCCTGTGTTTACCACATCCCTCTGTAAGATTTAGGCCTGGTGTAAGTCTTGAATTAGGCAGTTTCGCTGTGCCTGTTGCTAGGATACAAGGAAGGGTTGCCTTATGGTGTTTCGTTTTCCATCTTTTAAAAATCTTTTTAACTCTTTTTGGGGGGGGCTCTTGGGTTTTCTGTTTTGTTTTGTTTGTGTGGGGTTTTTTACTACTGCTACTATTTTTATTTTATCCTACACATTTAAACTCCTTCCAAAGGATATAAGGCATGGAGGCAAGGACCATCTTATGTGATATTTCTAACGAAGATTTCATTTACAATCAAATGAAATTGGGCTGTACTCCTTTAATTTTCTTTCCTTTTTTTTTTTTTTTTTTTTTTTTTAAGTCCCTAGCTGTGTACATGGCAATATGCATGGAAGTTTTTGTTTATTTTTTTTCTTCCTGCTTAATTGTGCCAGTCATTTTAGAAAGTACCTAGTTCCGCTTTAGTGACTGTCACAGGTCAGAAACGCTGACTCACTTTTACCTAAATATTTAGCACCTGATAATTGTAAACATTGATCTGAGGGTCTGCACTTACTGGGATTCCTGTCCAGAGCAGAGGCTTGAGGAAAGTGATGTTTTCCTGCTGTCACCTCTTAGATCAGTGGAGAACATTGAGCTAGTTAAACTTTTTAGCACTGTAAACTGACAAAAATCTGGCATGGGATGAGTATGGACAGAGCCACCTGAGGTTTAAAATTTTAAGCCATTCAGGATGCTAATCTCCACTTTGTTTCTAATTGAAGATTTTATTAGTGGTGATTGGACTTTAAGGAGGCTAGTAAAAGATGCAGAAGCCAGCTCCTGGCAGGATTTCAGGTTTTTCCTTGGACTGCAACACTGCAGAAAAAGACATCACTTTTTACAGTAGGAGAACACAATTTTTTTCTACATTTAGCTTTAAAACTGCAGGCCATTGTGGAAGCATTATACAGCCTTATTTGCAGGCAGTGTTATCCACCACCTGTAATCAAATGCAGAGTGTCTTTGTTCTTTTGATTTTTTTTTTTCTGTCATATTAACACCTCTAATTGTCAAACCAGGTAATTTCCTGGCTTCAGCTGTATGAGCCGAGGAAGAAACATTGGTAGTTAGTAATTTGTGTCTCTCTTTCAATAACTGGAAGGGTTGACATCAGTTAAAGGTCAACATTTTAACCTTATGAAATCACATGAAATTTGTGAAAATACAGTGACCGATCAGTCATTTCAAAGTATTGTTAGAAATAGAGGACTAAAAAGGACTGTATGCTTCAGAAAGCACACTCTCATATAATTTCTTTAAGTTTAGTATACTCTAAATGTTCTTATCCATCTTTGTAATGGTAGTGTAAATGTAACAAAAGCATTTAAATTGAAATCTTAAATGCTACTTTGAAACAATATTATTTTTGTTTCTAATTTTATGAGCCACTACAGTACTTTGAAAAAGATTTATTTTTTAAAACAGTTTTACTTTAGAGTTGTGTTCCTAAAGAAATTTTCTACATAATATATTTTGCAAGTAATTTACTCAGGTTTGCCTTAGATACAGAATATAATACGGAAATGTAAAAACATCGGTGTTCGAAATGTTGATGTTTTGTAATAGTTGAGTAAAATAAATTCCATTTTACCCCTGTGTAGAACAATTTTCACCAGACTTTATGTTTCAAACCGTGTACTTCCATTTGGAGTCATAGCATTGCAATCTACTACAGATAATATGTAAAGATATATTTTAAGAAGGATTTTGTTTTAGGATAATACTGGAATAAAACAAAAATTTAAAAGGGATTAATACCACAATAAAGGGAAATGTTTGTATTTGTTCTTGCATCATTAGTATTTTAATTATAATTTATTTCAATCATGTGAAAATGGCTGATGAAAAGGATGTGAAGCATGGTGTGAAAACTTGGCATTAGTCTCCAATCACATTCACAAAAAGAAACTAAACAGAATAACATTGTGGAAGTGTTTTTTCTCTAAGTCGCAAAATCAATTGGGTTTATTTGCTAGCATACTGAAGTCTACTTAACTGTTTCAAAGGATAGTAATTAAAGTCTAGATCAACTAATTAATTCTCATATCTAACTAAAGAGTTTGAAACTCAATGAAAACCAGAGGTTAAAGTATAGACACAGTTACTATGCCTTTTTTACATCTGTTAAGATTACTTTTTACTGGCGCAATGGTGTTTCTCTACAGACAGCAGCATCAACATCTTGGTCGTATTATTTTCCAAGATCTTTTCATTTATTATGTAATATCCATTTGTTGAGTACTTGTGTAAAATTCCACTCCCATCCAAATGTGTAAAATGTCTCCTATTAAAAAAAAAAAAATATTTGTCGCAGTATGTACATGAGATCATTGTTCAGAAATATAAGTTCAACTCTGAATGGAACAATGCTTCAAGATTTACCTTACAAACCCTGACTCCTTCCATCAAGTAGCAGCATAATACAGCAGTGGTACAATGTATTCCCATTCCAAACATACCCAGTACAAAGATTACCAGATCCTATACTAGCATGTCATTCTGGAAGTTTCCTTCAACTTTCTAGAATTAATTTCCATCAGTCGTAAGGGTATTTGTTACTATGGGGCCAATGACTTTTTAAGGGCCCACTGCCACTCTGCTTCTCTGTATTGACTAACCCTTTGTCCAGAGTACTTAAGAGTAATAGTCTTAAATAAAACAAACTGATAGATGGGCAGGCAGGCAGATATATTCAGCACAGAAAATTAAGTGGCATTAACTTTGTCTTTTTTAATTCAAATGTGTTCAAAGAACTTCATTTTCAGTTGTCTTCTGAATTTAGCCAACTCAAAGGCTGGAGGATTATATTTTTTTCCTGCAGTTATCCTTACATGATTAATTAAAGGTTATTAGAACCGTCTTTGCATTAAGAGTAGTTAAAGATCATCTATATTTTCCTTCTGCATCAGATGCGGAACTAGATAAAGGCATCACCAAAAAGATAAGTAAATTAGGCATTCTTGAGATGTTGGGGTTTGTGGCTGGTTTTAATCCATTTCCACATCCATTCCATCCACATTCTCTGTTTTAATTGTATAAATTTCTCTACATTTTAAAGACTTTACGTGACAAAAGGAAAAATCACTCAGCTTATATCCAGTGTACAAAATTCCAGCAGTGGAAAGAATTCTTTTAAAGAGATAAGAATAAGAGTTTCTCTAGGAAAATGCCATAGCTTAGAGTCCATTTTTCATATATTGGCTATGGTAATTACTAAACACTTACTGACATATTACATCTGTTGAGTGCTTATCCACTGTTCTAAAAAATCTCAACATCTGAGGACAGCAGAGAACTGATTTTTAAGGGGCTGTCTTCAGTGTTAAAGTTTAAATCAGATAACTGTCACATTGCATGTAGAGGTTCTTAGAGTTTTACTGCCAAGTACCTGATGCCTCACCAAATTACTGAACAGCATGACATGGTTACAGCAAATTAATATGTTGCTTACTGATTTTAACTTTCACATTTTCTTAGCTTTAGTCTAGTGAGGCACTAAAAAAGTTACAATAGGTTGGAGGCTGAAGCAAGGACTAGAGTAACAGAAAGGCAGATTACTGATAAAAGGAAAATATGTGTATATCACATCTTGGGAGCATAGTAGAGTTTTATGTAGTAGACATACGAATGCCTCACCACACTATAAGAAACTTGTTTTATTACTACATTTAAAATTTGGAGGAAGAAAAATCCTAGAGATGGCATTTCATTTATACTATGTAATAAATTTGTAGCAAGACATAAAAGACTGAAACGAAGCTAAAGTTTTAAAAGAAAGCTGATTGCGGAGCAGTGCACTTTGCACCTGAAAGAAAATATTAAGATAAAAGAAACTGTAATTAAGACAGAATGAGTAAAAACCACAAAATAATAATAATAAAAAAAACAGAGGTATGGTGTCACAGCTTTATTTGCTGTAGAAGAATATTGTTCAATAGATTGTAATGGGACACTGATGATTTCTGTCCTATCTGAAGTACAACAAATGCACAAATTGTCGTAGCTTCTTCTAAAGAAAGCGAGCAGATAAAAATCACAACTCTCTAAGAGCTATGTGCTTTTTAGAACATATGCTTCTTGAATTCAAGAGTTTTAGCATGTCTCCTTGCTTGAAGGGTGCCAAAAAGGGTAAATTTTCATGAGGCTATTGTTGCATAGAGTGTTCAATAACAAGTTTTTTGAGGCCATTTATCCCAGGCTTTTTTTCCAATCTCCAGTGCTTGTGGTTCTCTTCTAGGTGATTTCAATATATGTAGGTTCATCAAATCATAAATAGTGACCATTGAGAAGCAGCGCATGGCCAGAGTTACGTGTGGTATGTTCTCTTAAATGGTATAGTTCTACCCTTCTGAAAATAAGACACTTATAACAGCGTGGCAAAGGGAATGATAAGCATTGCCTGCAATCGTTTTTTTTTAAAAAACAGAAAGAAATTTTTTCTTTAGTTTTAGTCTAAGATATGAAAGATTCTTCTGTGCCCCAGACAGAGATCAGACATATGCAACACTGACACAAAAAAGGTCTTGTTTGTACCTACCTGGTGCATTTATTTTTAAGTGTTTTCCAGAGATACATAATTTCTCTTAACAGGATATGTTTTCCTCTCCTTTTCCTCAGTATTCCTGAACATCTTACCCTCTCCTACAAGGAAAGGCTCAGAGAGTTGGGGTTGTTCAGCCCAGAAGGTTGTTCAGCCCAGAAGGTTGTTCAGCCTCAGCCCAGAGGCCACACCTTGAGTACTGTGTCCAGTTCTGGGCCCCTCAGTTCAGGAAGGATATTGAGGTCCTGGAGCAGGTCCAAAGGAGGGCAACAAGGCTGGTGAAAGGACTCAAGTACAGATCCTATGAGGAGAGGCTGAGGGAGCTGGGGCTGTTCAGCCTGGAGAAGAGGAGGCTCAGGGGAGACCTCATCACTCTCTACAACTCCCTGAAAGGAGGGTGTAGCCAGGGGGGGGTTGGTCTCTTTTCTCAGGCAACTCTCAGCAAGACAAGAGGGCATGGTCTCAAGTTGTGCCAGGGGAGGTTAAGGTTGGACATTAGAAAGAATTTTTTTACCGAGAGGGTGATCAGGCATTGGAATGGGCTGCCCAGGGAAGTAGTGGATTCTCCATTCCTGGAGATATTTAAAAAGAGACTGGATGTGGCACTCAGTGCCATGGTCTAGTAACTGCAGTGGTATTGGATCAAGGGTTGGACTTGATGATCTCTGAGGTCCTTTCCAACCCAGCTAATTCTATGATTCTATAAAAAGAGAAGGCTCTGGGGAGACCCTACTGCAGCCTTTCAATGCTTAAAGGGGGCTTATAAGAAAGATGGGGACAGATCTTTTAGTAGGGTCTTTAGCAATTGGAGAAGGGGCAATTATTTTAAACTAAAAGAGGGTAGATTCAGAATAGATATTAGGAAGGCATTTTTTTACAATGAGGGTTGTGAAACACTGGGGCAGGTTGCCCTGAGAGTTGGCAGATGCCCTGTCCCTGGGAACATTCAAGGTCAGGTTGAACTGGGCTCTGAGCAACTGAATTGAGTTGAAGATGTCCCAGCTTACTGCAAGGAGCTTAGACTAGATCTGAAAGATAATACCACACTGCATGCAGACATTTTTATATCATTTTAACAGTAATTTCTATATCTTTAAAAAAAAATTCCTGCAGTATATAATAGTGTGTGCAGTTTATCATAAAAAATAATCAGTGTTGTCACAACTGAATAGCCTTAAGTAGGTCTGAATAATACAACTCTGTGAATCTCTACTTGGGCACAGTTCTCAGACTGTATTTTATATGAAAACCTCTCTCGTAATATGATAAGAACACAGCATTAAATCTGTTAACTTTTAATAGCAATAATATCCCCTTAAAATAATTCCCAGAGAGTAATTTTAAACCTGTATTATTTGACTTCAAGTCAATAAATACTGATAGCATGACTAGCAATTATCTTCAGTCAACCAAAAAATGTTTTCCACTGAGAACAAGGTATCTTTCTACTTTATTAACTAATATGAATCTGAAATGGTAATAAAAACGCACAATTTGCAATCAAATCCACAACTACTTACAAAAGATATGCTATAGATTTATAGAAAATCATGACTATAATCTCAAATTATACCTAGAAAGTTTTGACACAATCACATAATTCTAGTTAATAAGTTTCAGCATCAAGGTTATTAGCTTTACACTTATATAAACAATTTTCAAAATAAAATATTTTCTTGTGATACTTAGAGAAGTATATTTTCCTTTGCTCAGAAAACAAGGATATAAATCTGATATTGCCATTTGCCTGTTGTTTGCCTGGTTCTTGCAATAACTTGTCAGCCCTCTGGGCAATTCAACATTCAGGTATTATTAGTCCTTAAACTGTCACATACCTGAAGTCTGGGTGTTACTTCTAGCTTGAAACACTGATTTTCTTTTTTTCTGGGAAAAGATAGTGCTTATTGCTATAAGCAAAGCAAGTAAAATAAGATAGAAACAACACAGCATCACTTATTTTATAGCACTACAATGGTAAGTTGAATAAATTTATCCATGTAGGAAAAGGGTGCCCTTTTAATATTAGAATGTCAGCTGGAAAGTTCAAACACACTGTAATATCTCAAAAGAACCCAAATTCTTCTGTTGTCCTTCAACAATTTATTGCTAAAAGCCCTATTAGATTTCTAAAAAATATTAAACTGCTTATCAAGTATGGAGATCATTGTTGCTCTTAGTTTTTTATGGTGTCAGTATGTACCTTTTCTCTTAACTAAGGAACTAAGTTAAGAGTGTCTTTAACTGTCTTTTCTGAAAATGTCATCTTGAAAGATGTATTTTATAGTGCTGACCATTTACAATTTGGTTTCTCTTTTTATTCTATAATTTAAATATATCTGGCTTTGCAACCCAAGCAGTGGTTCAAAAGCTTTTTTCTCTGTCATGAAATATAACTGTAAAGGCAAGATTCTAAGATGTTAACATTAGAATGAAAACTTATTATCAAATAGCTTATTAAAAAAGTATGGAAGTTAAAACTGAGATCCCTGCAGGTCTTTTTTTTTTATCCTTATACATGAAACCTGTTACTGCTTTGCAAACAAATTGACAAGTAATGCATAAAGAACCTGAAATAATATTGTGCAACCAGAGGCTAACCTTTCCAAATGTAATCTGTGCCTCATAATCATATTTGCTGTTGTCAGAAACAAAGATATGCTCCTGAGAATTTCGAAGGGGATCTAGAATTTTACTGTAATAATAACCAGGTAAATACATGAAACAAAAGCTCTAATTATATGCTGAATATTTTCCAGAAGCAACAACTTTCATAATTCTGATTATAGCATAAAGATTCTGTTATGGTGATCAGTATTAGAATTGCCCAAGTAATTTCAAATGAATAGGAGATTTAGCCAGCTGTAATAGTATTCAGTCATAGAAATGTTGAAGGAAATAATTATAAACTTTTGTTACATTTGAAATTCAGACATATACACTCCATTTAATATGGACTCCATTTAATTCCTGTTATATAGAAAAAATCTGAAATATTGAAGTAGAAGATACCTATTCAAGAAAAATAAATGTATGTTACAAATTGAGAGGTTATAGAAGAACAACAGGGAAATGAAAATATCTTGCAGTGGAAAATCTTAATGCAGCAGACAGTAGTACAGTAGAATGAGAAATTAGAAGGACACTGCAGTACTTAGCCATAACTAGTATCAAAAGTTCAGACTCATGGTGTCCACTTGGAAGAGTAGTGATGCATTTAAGAGATTTGTATAGCACAAGTAGATTAAATTTTCAGAATACATAATATGATGTTTAAAGTTTCTGTGAGTAAGAATCAGAAGTTAAGCACATGAACACACTTACAGGACTGTGTTAATCATCCTTCGTATTATGAAAAGTTATCTTCCTTATCTTCAGAGAAATGATGAAAACAAAGTGTAACAAAAATGAATTTCGTAATGAAGGAGACAGTCACGGATGACAAAAATGAAGAAAAAGAAAGCAGTAGGATTCGAAAGGCCTCAACTTCACAGAGCAATTTGGTATTCATACTGGTGAACCTAAGCTGTTCTAGTTTTTAAGAAGTCACCTCCAGAGCATGCACTGCAGTCAGAGAGGTGAAGTTCAGTCTCCACCTGGAGCTGAAGCTCAGAGTCACCTCTCTTTTATTCCTTGTAAAATGTACAAAACAATTGTATAGGAAGAATTACCTTGGTTTTTTTCAACTTTTTTTCTGAGCAAATAACTGTGTTTTTTGCAAGTATGGACAAATCCTTTTTTCATGGTTATGTCTCTGTTTATTTTCTACCTCCTTAAAACAGGGTACTATTTTTTCAGGCTATCTATGAAATTTCCCTGAATTTCTATAAATCCAGGCAGAAATAAACTGTTCTTTTACTAAAAAAAAATGAAAAGAAACAAAATCTTACCTTGTCCAATTACACTCTGAGAAAGTAAAGAACATGGTAAGCCTCTGAATAGTGTTTAATTCTTTGAACAAAGCCTCTAGAATAAGAATATGGGACTTTTTTTAATATCAGCAGAATGCTTGTTAATACTTACTTACTAAGAAAGTAAGTTACTTGAGATATTAAGTGATGTATTTTTGTGAGGAGGCATCAGAGTAAGGGACCTGAAAGGGAATAATTTTCATTGTACTGTAAGCCATAGAAAAGAAAAGTTGTGCTATAAAATTTTTATCTTAATTTTAGTTGGGTTTTTGAGATTTCATTTTTCTAACCTACACTTATGTTTGCTTTATGTGGAATTACAGTTGTTCAGATTAAAATACTCCTTTCTTTCTAAAGACAGGAGGACTTAAAATATTATATTTCTACCTGATTCCATTAAAATTGAAGCAGCATCTGTATTAGTACTAAAACTGATGCTTGTAGTTTAAAAAATGCTGTCAAAAACATGAGACTAAGGCTACACAGATAACAAACCATACCCTAGACAGCAATTCTGCTTTCATTTAAAATCCTAAAATATCCTCCTGCTTTTGAGTAGCCTCAAATGAGATTGAGTAGCCTATAAGCAAAATTAATTTGTAAGCATCTGTTCACTACAGGACAGAAGATAAGGTTTCATCAAAATATATTTCATTTTGATGTTTATTGTGTGTTATTTAGTACAAGCTGACTCTGGGAAATGAGTTGTGCTAGAGCATTGGTTTTAATGTCAATCTTTTATTTCTTTATACTACCCTATGTGAATAAATGAAAACTGTGATGTTACTCAAAATAAGTAGAATTGAAAATGTTGTGTTTTGCTTTTCAAAGGCATCTAGCACCTACAAAATCGAGTGCTGCTTTAAAGATTCAGGTGCCATTCAAGGCACTTAAAAATCTCATCAGCCTGAAAAATACTAGGTAGATAAATAGAACACATTAAGTTGGAAGGAACCTTTAAAGGTCATCTAGTCCAACTGCTGGCAGTGAGCAGGGACATGTTTAACTAGATCAGGTTGCTCAGAGCCCTATCAAGCCTGACCTTGGATGTCTTCAGGGATGGGGTCTCCACCACCTCTCAGGGAAACCTGCTCTGGTGTTTCACAGGGACTGAGACCTCCCCTGGTGGTTTTCTGGATTTAGTTTTTGTGAAGAGAAATGTAATTTTTTCTGATTGTAATAAATACATAAAGATTTAAATGTAAGAAAACTTTGATATACGACTAAATCTCACTTACCTTTGTAAAATGACATTGGAACTAAGGTAAAACTAATCAGGTTAAATTTTATTTGTCTTGTCATTGTTTTGATTAGTACATCAAAAAAAGCCACATAACTTAATAGTCCATGGAAACAAATAGTTTGGTCCAAAGCTTCCACAGAAATAGAGTATTAATTCCTTTGTCACCAAGTAATGTCAACAGATTCTTTCAAGCAGAAGTCAGTACCGATATGAATGAAATCTCATTCACCAAGGTAAACTAATTTTGTTACTCTAAACACAGAGTACCAGCATGAAATCAACCAAATAATTAACTGATTCAGCACTTTACAGAATTACACAGCTTTGTAAAAGGATCTTTTATTGCATTCGTCCAATTGTTAGTACCTTCTTTACACAGTCGGGAAACTAACATGATTATTTCCAAAGCACAGCCTCATTAGTCCACTCAGGGAATTAATTAACCTCTTTTATCTGGGAAACAGCAATAATCTTTTTAACTTATGAGTTTCTGTATTTAAAATTGCTTTGTAGGTCCAAAAAATATGATGAAAGCTTATGTTTTAGAAAACACAGTACATATTTATATTCTGTCCAAATGAAAGGAGAGACTTCAGGAAGTGGGGGGAAAAAAAAACTTCCTTTCAAAGGCTGAGGTATATAAAGGTATACAATTTCCTTCCCATGTATCATTAAGTTTCACAGAATTTTTTTACTTACCTTCAGCATTTGTCTGTTCCATAAATCAGCAATCCAAACTCATGAAAAGATAACTGATTTAACCGGCATTTAGAACTTCTGAAGTACAGATGAAAAGCTAATTATTTTGCAGCATCACTGTTGTGTTCTTCCTGGAATGTTTGACCACACTGGGGGTAGAGCTTAGGTAGGAAATCAAGTGAGAATAATTCCTGCAAAAATGTACTTTGGCTAGTGTAGAACACTATAATACCCCTTTTTTCTTCCGGGCAAGATAAACTATGATGGAGCCATCCATTATGCAGAAAAGTCACTGGAAAAGTATCTGAGGATAAGATGAAAAAAATTCATCTTTAGTTGAGCACAGTGTCAAAAAGTCCAAATTGTGAAAGCTCAACATAGTCACATCAGTCTGAAGATATACCTTTTGGTGTTTAGTACTACAGTCTGTACTTTAGTACTGTACTTTAGTACAGTCCCTTGCTTGGCAATAGCTCAGGTGTCACCACACTGTCCTCCACGTGATGATAGAGGTATGACCAAGAGCAGGACAACTCCCTCTGGCTGGTTGCAGAAACACTGAGAGAGATACGGAGCAGAAATGAAGCAGGAAAAGGAAGAACTGACTCAGAAAACAGTGTTGGCTTGTGAACAAATGGCTGCATTGGGGAAAATGAATTTAGAAAATAAATTAAAAGGTTTCTAAGGATGGGAGCAGCAAGCTTCACAGGTATACTCACATTTTAAAAAATCAAACTGCACCCAGGTGCTCATTATAGCCAAGAGGTCTACTGGGAGCTGTCACCTCTTTGGCAGCTTATGATGAGGATAGTGTTACTACCTCATTTGGTATGTACAGGGCTCCAGAAGATTTTCTGGATTTATCAGCATCAGATCCATGCTACAGGTAGCTCTTACTATCTTCTTTACAACAGTTTTATGAAATAATGAACTCAGTTCCATTCTGATGCTTTCCCAGTGTGGTGATCCACTTATGAAGGCATATACAGATGCTATGCAGCGTAAGTTTTCTGTGACTGGATTGAAAAAAACCAAACATCTGATTCTTGTCTCAGAATAAAACATTCATTGCCACATTTACAATTCATTTTTACCCATCAAAAAGCTAAACTCCTTTTGTTGGTTTTTTTTTTTTTCAGTATCTACTAGCATGGCATACAGATATGACTGTAAAACCTCATACCATACCTGACAGTTTATAAATGCTCAGAGTACAAGCAAATTGTCATGTAAAATGTGGCCATTCTGAAGCTGGATTACTTTTTTTTTTTTTAAATTGTAATTCCATAGACCCAGGTTTTAACCAAGTACAGAAAACCAAACAATCCGTCATTTCTGCTTCATGGAAAAGTAATATCAATTAATCTTTAAAATGCAAAATGCATCAAAATCTTGTTTTGGCTTCCACTGAGAATGAAAATGGCCTTTAACTTTATTTACATCTTAAGTCACTTAGTATGCAGCAAATTCTATTTTTCATTCTTTTTAAGAGGATCATTCAGGAATTAATTCTTTAGTTAATCTACTTTAAATTAATAGACTAACAAATTTGAATTAAGAATCTTTCTACCTTTTAGTTTAGGTGCAAATATAGCTTTCTTTCATAAATTTTAAAAATAGGTTAATGAAACACCACTCAATAGCAGTATTTCCTGAGCTCAAGATTTTCACAATAGAATAGTTTGTCTCAATTCTGATGCTCAAAAATTAATTCAAAATAACTGAAAATATTATTGTAGAGGGTTAGTTAATCTGCACTAGACTCTCCTCTGTAGACACCTTTTTTCATAATGAAAGTGACCTCATTTTAGGCTAACTCAAACCATAAATTTTAAGAATACTGAGGTTATTTTACTTCTACATGAAAAAGGTATTACCGAGACATTAAATAGTTTAACAGCCTACATTAAACATTTATTCATATTTATTTACCTACATGTGTATCTATCCTTAAGTTATAGGAGAAAAATTTAAATATCTAACATGCACTTCTGAATAAAGTCACTATACCATTCAAATGCTGAGATTTTAACAGAACAATATATAAGCCTTTCAAAAATACTTGAGATGTGTTATAGGTATATTAACTTGCATTTCTCAATAGAAAAATTATAATTCAAGTCAAAAATATATAGTAATATTAAAAAATCACATTAAACTTCACTTGTTTTTCTTATAAAAAAAAGAAATCCTCTCAAAACACTAAAAATTTTAAATAAATGTAATTTTTTTGGTAACTATGAATTTCTACATAATTTTATATATGGATACTTATATGGACTTACAGAACTGAGCAAAGTATTTGCTATAAAATCGCTTCCACTGGGATAGGTTAATCCTTACTGGTATTTTCAGGACTGCAGCAGTCTGAAAGAACTTACTAGTTTGGTTTCTAGAGTCAGAGTGTTCCAGTACCACGGCCCCAAAGGTTAATTCTGATCTGCAAATTTGTCTGGATTTCTGGAGCTGAATCTTCACAAAGAGCAGAATCCAGAAGTGTGTGGGGCAGAGATAGCAAATTACAAAGGGGAAAATGAGACCAAAGCAGTGCTAGCATAAAAAGATCAGTTAGCTGAAAACCTTTGCCACCTTTATTAGAGGGTAATAATAACTGTTGTCCCAACAGGAAGAGTAAAGACAACTTCCAGGATAGACTCATTTGTTAGTCATGAATACAACAAAAGTAGGACAAAGTATTTTGTTCTGCTGCAACAAGTACAATTGTAATTTTAGTATTGGTCAAGAAGTCAGCAATTGCAGTAGAAATCACAGTCTAATCAAAATAATGTTTTATCTTAATTATCTACTTAATGAGATTTCTAGATTATGTAGATAATGAGTTATCTACTTAAAAAAGCAAATCCAAAAGAATAGTAATACATGTAAAAATTAAAATATCAAACCTTTAAAAAATAATGTTCTCAAGCATAACTGCAATTGAATTCACTATCTATCACTTCCAGTGGAAACTTAAGGGCAAAATTGGCAGAATTCAGCTTTGAGAAGCATATTTGTGGGTAATAGAGAAGGAGAAGTCTTACTTATACCTTCCCTAGTGACTCCCTCAGTAACTCATTCACACTGTTTTCAAATTCCCAACTCTGTTGGGAGGCTGTTTAGCATGAGAGTGGGTGGGGATATGCAGCACTTTTGAATACCCTTAAGAGTAAGAAAAACTTAACTTTCTCTTTGATCAGCCTTGATCCATGTCCAAATGGCACTCTGCAGCACTGGGCCTACCTCAGCTTCCCTTATGATTCAATTGCCTTTTGTCTCTCAGATTCACAGCCTTTGTCTCAGCTTCACCGCCCTTAGCCTGGAGCTGGAGAGTTTGCACAAAAAGCAAAGGGTGTAGCAGACTCCGAACTGGTAACAATCTTGAAAGTCCTAACAGAAGGCCAGTTTGGTGTCTGGGATGTCAGCTGCCCTCCTCTGTGGAAAAACATGGAGCCTGGTTTGTCCCCACATAGGCTGAACAAAGACCAAACAAGAACAGACAGATAAACATAAAAAATTGTATAATGAGGGAAAAGGCTTCCTTAGCTTTCCCTTTGTTTCCCTTTTCTTCTCCAATAGAAGATGCTGGAGGTATGGCAAAGTGCTTAAGTTATAGCAGCCAATCACCTTATTCTATAAAAGGCTAGTCCCATCTTTTAATAATTGAGAATCCCTACTTTCCCTAGAAGTTGTGCTGGAACTTCTCCCTCTACAGGGATGCCTGCTCAAGTGACTGCTACTGACAAGGAGAAAGATATACAAGATATACCCAGTCCCAGCCATTGAAGGGTTAGAAATATCAAATCCCCATATGCGAATTCTTAACTTTAAGTCTTCAAACTACTACTACAAAACTGTAGTAATTTTACTGTCATATTGCCTGTAGGTATTTCTTTAATCATTGTTCTAGAACTAGTATAAGATCTAAAGAGAAGTAATTTGCTAGCCCTCAATTAGCCTTGTGTAACCATTTTTCAGATATTTGATTATTTGCATATTTTATTGTTAAGATACCTTCTTGTTTGCTATCCCAAAACCTTGTTCTGCTACCCTAATATCCTAACACTCATGTAATCCAATTTATACCTTTTAGTCCAGATTTTAAGATCCTTTGTTATTTACAGTAAATCTTGTTTTATACATATACAACTCACCCACTATCTTGTCTGAGTCAGGACACAGCCCTCTATCACTCAAATTACATTCATTCATATCAAACCTCTGGCCACTGATATTAATATCTGCACATTTATGTTCAATAAAACTAACAAAATAATACAGAGACATCAGAAATCTGACAACTGTTAAATTCTCTTAGATAAAAATTCTTCCTCTGCTGCAAGTTTACTTGTTACAGAGCAGGATTCCCGCTATCAAGAGTCTTGGCAGATGTTTTGTTGTCTGTAATACACACAAAACCAGAAACAGCCAGCCAGTACCTCCTTTCTCTCTCTGGATGCTTCCCAGTTAGAACAAGGAAATGGATGTGATCCCTGCTCAGTCTTTAGGAGCAATATCCTGTGCATGAAAAACAGCATCTGAAATAAAAAAAGATGTATGCATCCTTAAAACTATACATCCTTATTAAATACAACATAAAGACTGAGTTGCAGCAGCAGATGAAAACTAAAAAGTCTTGCAGGTGTTGTTTTTATGATAAGACTAAAATCACTTAATGCATTTTTGAGTATAAGTCTATCAAAGTTAAAAAGGTCTGTACAAAGAAAACCCCAATTAAAACATTAAGAATTCCAATTACTGCCCAGAGCAAACCCTTGGAACTTTTGCTAGGTCAATGTACAGTGGCAAGTTCCTGAATATACAGAAGACAGTGCTCATTAAGTGACCCACTAACTTCCACTTCGAATAGCAAATAAATTTTGGAAAAAAAAAAAATAAATCATAGTTATTCTAAAAAAGCCCATTAATTCTTCACAATGATGTAGGTTAAGCAAAGAAAGGGGCTGTCAAAAGAATCATTCATCAATCATAGCCCTAGGGAGAGACAGCAGACTTCTCCGTGGGATGGGTCTGGCCAGCACACCAGGTCCTCTGTTCCTCTGAGAAGGGAATCCCCTACTGCAATTAACTTCCTTTTATTTTTTAAAGGAGCACTTTTTCAAGTTCCTCTCGTTGCTTTTACTACCACCTTCACCTCCCCTCCTTTCCATGAGCACTGGTAGGGGAGTATTTGGCTGACGGGGCACAGGCTGTGTGTGCCCAGCACTCAGCTCACGGATCACACTCTCCAGCTCATTTTCTGCCTCCTGATCCCAGGCAGCCTCCTCACTGCCTCCTGCAGCTCAGGGTGATGCTGCAGGAGATCATTCACCCGCCCACAGCTCAGGCGGCAGCTGCCCCCTCACCTCAGGCACCAGGGGATGCTCCCGGCACCCACCACAGCCCCGGCTCCCATCAGGGGCCTCAGCAGCTCCATCGCGGTGGACCCACCGCCCGCTCCCAAGGCGGGGAGCGCAGATCCTCCGGCCAGACCCGCGGCTCTTCCCTTCCCTCCCCTCCCCGTGGCCACCATCCTGACTCCTCCTCGCCCTCCCTGCTCGCCCAGCTCCCGCCCCCGCTGCCGCCCCGCTCCCTTCCTGACGCTCAGCGCCCTCTTTGCCCCTCCCGTTCGCTGCGATCCCAGTGGCTGCCGCTCCCCAGAGCCGCTTTTGTGGGAGTTGGGGGCGGATACAGAAAGCTCCGCAGCCCTCTGGCCGGCTGCCTGCCCCCGGCACTGTCCCGGCTTCTTCCCAGCTCCAGAAAGCTCATTAAAAGCCCTCTTCCCTCTTTTTTTTTTTTTTTTTTTTTTTTTCTTTTCCGATTTTCTACCATCATTGCGGGCGAGCCTGCACCGGAGCTCTTCGTCTCTGCGAGTGAGGCTCCGAAAAAGATACCGAAACCTTTATTCAAGAGGATTTTTGAAGCTCAGCTGCATGACACCTTGCACAACTCATCTGTGAAGTCAGACCTGGGGGTTCATAAAGACAACTTGCTAACATCTTATTCAATTTATTTTCCCCGTGAAAAAGAATAAATCCTACCACATGCCTGTAGGCAAAAATTTTTTCTGCTTGATTTAGAGACAGCCAGTTCTTTTCTGTATTTCATCTCCCAGAATTCCTATGTAAAAATTCAAAATCAAAATTAAAAAGAACAGGGCATAGGAAAATTAGGAAGAAGATAAACAGATTCTGTTATCTACTCTCTTGCCAAGATTTTTGTAATCCTTCCTTTCTGTGGTGGGTTTGGTAATCTGCCAACCTCCAAAGTAGCCAAACTATATGCTGAAATAAAAATACCAAACTCCTCTCCATAAACTCACCAGGATTTTGAGCATCAGCTGATAAAAGTGTCATATTTTGGGATACAGTTATCAGATAATGGAACTTGTAGTCCAGAGTAATTTCACTGTTTTTCCAAATGATCGTGCTAGTATTTTCCAGTCAAAAAGAACTTGTTTAGATAAATCCCTCTGAAAGAATTTAGGGAACCTGCAAACTTCTCCAGAGAAGGACAAGACAGCCCTTACAAATTTTTTGGAAAATAAACAGAATGAAAAAAGATAATGATATCAGTGTTGGTCGACACCATTGTGGTTGAATGTGCATCTCTGAAGCATTGAAAGTGAGTTAGCACAAATTCTGACTGCTGATTAGGGCAATTCTCTGTCTCCCAGTAGGTGTACCATTTACTTTTGTTTGAAGTAATATAAGTAATCCAGTCCTGCCTCCATCAGTCTGCACCAGTACTTCCCCTCCCTACACTCTGCCTACCCAGGCTATCCAGAATTAGCTGAAGACAGAGGGTGAAAAGGTATTTAAGACAACTTAAGATATGTGTTCTTAAGGCAATCTGATGTGTGCTCAAGGCAATGGCTGTGCTTCAGGTAAATAATAAATTTTTATGCATGCTTAGCCTTGGTCTGCTGTTGCAGCAAAAATGTATAATGTAAGTGAAAAATAAATCATATCAAGTTCATCTGCTTCATAAATGTACATAGCCTTATTAAAGCTTTATTACCAGCTGCAAGATATTGGCAATAATCTTGAATGTGCAATAGATGTTCACGAGTAAACAGTTTTAAGACATCCATTGATTGCTACCAATTAGCAAGTTTGCAGTGGTTGTAGTTACAAAATTTTACATCGGAATATTAAACTATTTATCAGATTTATAATTACAGTGTTAAAGTAAGCCACCGACCTAATTGTAGTAGAATTAGATTTTTTTAATAAACTCACACTCTAGTAGTACTATTATCAAGAATTGCTTTTACTCAGAATAATCACCACATTAAAAAATAATTATGTGATGTTCTGCTGGTTTACACTACTATCCTAATTCATAATATGTACTAAATGCTACACTGAATGTAAGTGGGGTGGTTTTATTTTTGTCTTGGGGTGCTGGGTATTTTTTTCTCTCTTACTACATATGTTAAGGGAGCTTACTTTATTTACTATTCACCTTCAAAATACAGACAAGCAAAATTCATAAACAATTTATACCCAGGGAACAAAGCATAGATATTTTAGGTTACTGTTGGCAGAACAGGTATATTCCATAACTGGTTACCAGGATTAAAAGCAGGGCCTTGATGGTTTGTTCTTTCTTTATTTTTAGTATGCTCACCTAGTGCATATTGGATCACAATTTTAGGCATTCATCTTCAACTAGTATAGCTGCACCTTACTCCTGTCATAAATCTGACTAAGACAGGACCATTAGCTACAGAAAAATTAGGAAGGTATCCTGTTCTCCTGGGCAGTACATGGCCCCTTCAATAACAAGAGGGTCCTTTCTTTCTCTAAAATGACGTGCTTTGAATGATACATGCATTTCAATTGCAGCAAAGAAAGCACATTATACAGGCTCCTATTATTCTCAGAGCTGATCTAATTTATCCATTATAAATTAAGTAGAAGTCTGACAGGAGAACATGACATCTGATGGTCCAGTTAACATAATATCTTTCTAATAACCTGATTTTGCAAGTTCAGAGTTTATTTCCATCATCCTTTGTGCAAATAAATTTGCTAGATCAAATGTTGACATGAACCCACAGCAATGGTAATCTAACCAAAGCCTTTTTAGCAAGTCATTAATTTTCTGCTTGAAATCTAATATTGGGAAAAAAAAATCCAGACATGAGCTGGAAGTAAAATGAAGAAAACATATATATAACTGTAGTCATTGTTTTCAGCTGTCATTTTTCTCTCTTGGGTGCTCAGCATTAAGTGAAAAACTATGGGGAAGCCTCTTACAAAACAGAGGAACTCAATTACTATTGATTTTAAGTAGTCATCAATAGAAAGAATTGTACTAGAACTATAGTAATGTTGCACAAAGCCTTTCAGATTGCATTAGACACCAATCTTACATGTTAGATGCATCTTAGATAACTTCCTACCTAGTGAAACCTATCTGTGCTATGTTTACAACTCTGGGAAGGTCCAACCAATCAAAGTATTACGCAATATAAACTCATTTCATTAACTAAGGCAATTCTGAGAACATTTCCTTTGTTATCCATGTATCCCTTTGCCTGTCCAACCTCATTATCATTACTCAAAAGGATTCACAAGTGATTCAAGCAGTAACCGTTATGAAATTACACTATAATTCAACTACTATTAATATTTTTTACTTGGAGAAAGGAGATATACTTGTTTTATTTAACCCTTGCTTCTACTAATTATGTACTGATAACAGTTTTTCTGCGTGCCTTACAAAAATCACATTTGCACAACAAGGGCTGCATCTAATGAACACTGCCTGTCTTTGACCCGTTAATATGGTAAGGCCCAAATTACTCTGCAATACACAGTACCAACATGAGAAGAGGCCAGTCAGGCCATGTTTTATGAGTGATGCCTCAATCACTGCCTTTGTTTTTAACTTATTTCCTTTTTCAGGACTACAGATATTTATAACAAGGCCTGTGTTTGCAAACAGCTTCTTAAAATAGGTTTTATTAAGAGCAGATTAACAGCAAGGGAGGGTAAGGTAACAAGACTTCCTACAGTACACTCCCTTTCTAAGAAACATACCCTGGAGCTTTCAATGGGTCACAGCTCTGTCTGCTTTCTGGGGACACATCCATTTCAGCTGCTCTTACTTTGCTGACCTGTGGTCGGACACTGGTCTTCATCATCTTGACAATCAGATGCATAGAGCTGTAGTCCAAAAATCTGTGAAGACAGTTCCCCACCTACAGTATTTTATTTCTCAAATTTTGAGAGTGCTTCATACTCAGTTTTGTTCCTCAATTTAGGTTGTCCTTGTCACAAGCAGTGGTAATTCCAACTTATTTCAAGTGTGAAAGATTTTTTTGTTTTTTATTTTTTCCAGTCTTTCTTAAGACTTAGGTTTGATCATTTTATACAAACTTTTTAATGGAATTCTAAGCTATACATACATTCTTGTAGACCTTGGTCTCCACAGTAATGTCAGTTTCAGCCATTCACAGCACTTTCGACTGCACACACAATGGGTATCATAGCACAAAGAATGAGTTGCTATTGAGAGAGACTAAATTCAGATATGCCTTGGGCATTCTTCCTCTTGATTGTCTTTACAGTGTGTGTGTTCATTCACAGGAACAGACACTTGTAAAGGATTCATCAATACTTCACGTGCAAGAAGAAACTGGATTATGTACAACGCTGTTTGGTAATATCTAGTTTTTGCTTAACTTTGTATAGCAATACATGAACATATATCTTGAGCGTTGAACTAAGCTACTTTATAGCAAGAATCTGGATGGTAGTAAAAATGTATACCCACTAAATATTTGTGGTGTATCTATGAGGGTGACTGCCTCAGAGACAGCCTGCAGGAAAATCAGAACATCCTCATCTATTTAAACAAAGACCAGTTTTGTTTTGTTTTGTTTTTTAAATGAAATTTTACTTTTATTTTTATTTTTCTTTCTAATATTTCTCTTCTTGTAACATCAGCCATGTGCTCTGGATTTCCTGCTGTCATGCAGGTCTCATTTAGACAACTTTCCTGCAATCACCACATGAAACCCTTCCCTTCATTCTGCTGGGCTTCAAAAGTTTCATTTGGAAATTTTGTTTGAAAAGCTTCCTTCCCTCGACTTCTTTTTCTCTCAAGAGAAGACTGAGGGAAAGAACAGAATCTTTTTTCACCTTTCTATACTGTGCTCCTATCCAATTGCAGCATCATATTGCACTAACACTGTTACTATATGTTCAGTATAAAAAAAATATATAAAGCAATGGGAGTAATTTCTGCTCAAACCAGGTATACATCTATTCAGTGTTTTATTACCTATAGGAGAAAAAGAACTTCAGTCCTAACAAGTAGGACAGAATTTGACTAATAAGGAAGAATGATGATTAAAAAACCCTAAAAGCAAAATTTTAAGGAAACAACTGAAGAAAACAGTCTGCCCTTTTCTTCAAAACACTATCTTGAGTATGATTAGACAAGTATTAGCAGTCTTGCACAGGTTGTCTTGCACAGAAGACACATTTAGATGAAAAGAAAGCATTTACTCAAAAAGAAAAGAATTATTTTATTTATACAACACCTGACATTTCTTCAAGGTGGTTTGCTTTTAGAATCCAATAGATTGGTGACCAGAACTGCACCTGAGCACTTAAAAATGAAAAAAAAAAAAAACAAACCAAAAAACCCCAAACCAAACAACCTCGATTTAAATACCTGGTTAATTTATTCTTATTAATTTATTCTAATTAATATTTAATTTTGATTCCTATCTAAAAGAAATATACATGTAAATAAACAAACAGCATCATTCTATTTGTATTGTCTAACTTTCTTAAATTTATAAATTAATAAAGTTGAAATATTGGTCCTTGAACTGTTTTCCTTCCAAGAATAATCTGGGATTTAGACTGAGATTTTGCTCTTTGCTTCATCATATTTAAAAATTGAAAAACCTAAAAGAAATACTTTTTACAGAAATCGTCACTGACATGATGGCTGAAGAAAATAATATTGCCTCTAAATCTCTGTACCTCAAATTAGTAAGAACAATATACACTAGCCAGGATTTCTGTTTGCTTTGTTGTTCTGTGATCCGTAATTTGTGATATGAAACAACTGAGCCAGAGCACCCTACAATTCAAATCCTCAACTGCAAGACATTTTCTTAAAGGGAGAAAGGAAATTTCCCAATGTTATAATTTGCAGCTGTTTATGTTCTTCTAGACATTTGAGTGAGTTCCAGAGAAGGATTGCTACAGTATAAGTATAAGGTGTTAGTCAATAAGTAGTCATGGTGAAGTTCTTTAGCATAGAAAGTGAGAACATAGTGTTTTTAAATTATTCAAATGGTGCTACCAACAGCAAAAGTAAAATTTCTTCTCATATTTTAGCACAAAAAGCAGAAGTCCATACTGTCACTCAGGTCTGTACATATAAGACAAATTTAAAATATTTACTTTAAGTCTTCTTCATTCAACATTAGGTTTTATTTCATTCAAATAGTTAATGAAAGTGAAACTGGGGAGAAAACTGTAAAATAAAGGTAAACAGTTGTCATTTGTAATAACAATATTGATTTCAAATAAGTCAGACCTGTTTGCCCAGTCAGAAGGTAGATTTCAAACCATAAAACAGCTTTCTCCAATTGAATTAAGAGAAATTATGTATTAAAGGAAAATGTAATTTACATGGATCACTTAGCAACAGAACATTAGAGTGATACAATTTGCAGAGGCAAAGGACCTTGATTCACAACACAGAAAGGCTACCAAGGAGCTTTACTTACTTACAGGTCAGGAAGCACTGAGGTCTTTCATAGATCAAGTGATTTGCTTTTTCCCCCAGGTGTACTGGTCAAAAGCACTAAGCAACCTTTGGTGATTGCCTTGACATCTCAATTTAGACATATAATCTTTATGTCCTGTTGGCATTTTGTAGATGCCATGAATTTTTTTTAGGTCTTTGTGAAAGAACGAAACATCATTCAAAGTCTGATGGTCTACATGGCACACTGACTTATATTTCTATGATATTCTTTTCTGTAGGTACCTTTTGGACTAGAAAAATGTTTTGTACAAGGATGTGAAATAAAAACATGTTGATACTATAAAGCTCTAAATGTTTGCTTTAAGAAAGGGCAAGTAACCACAACGCATGCTGAAAACTGAGGGGAGTAACTACATTGAGAAGTCTTTGGCTGGAATGCACAGGGGGAAGCCACTGATTAGGTCTAAGTGAAACAGGTTTGGAACTATACAGTAAATTACAGGACTGTGTTACCACCACTGCCATTGCAGGGCTCTCTGCAGGGCTGGAACTAGTTTTGTTTTTTACTGACACCGTTCCACTTAGTACAGCAATTGTTGCCATTGCACACCATTAATCAGAAGTGAACTAACTGAGAATACTCTCTTTCATGTACAAACGCAACATACCCAGCCTCATGTCCGGTTTATGAGCATGTGAAGAAGAGTTTTTAGCAGCTAAACCTGAAATCTCTGGTTCTTACCCCACCCTCAGAAAACTGATTCCCATCCTGTCCCCTTAGCTCCGTCTTTTACTTCCCCAGCTGAGTCCCACTAATAGAAATGACTGTGTGCTACTTTTCCATCTAGTTTCCCAGCTATCAATTTCAGTCTCATGATACTTAGTGAAATATTTCGGTCTCAGCATGAGAAAAGTTGTTTCAGCATTCTGACACCTTTCATTTCCAATGCATGCCCAGACCACCAAAACTATCCTTTGACTGGCAGGATTTTGACAGTCCTCAGGATCCTGCAGCACTACAAAATGTTATTGTTGTATGCTGTATCTTGCTGCATTATATGTAAGATAGCACGCTGTCTGCACAGTCAAAGCCATGTATATCTATCAACAGTAAAGGCAAATTTGGCACTTTAACAGGGGACTTATGCTCAGGTAATACTGAAACCAAATTTTGTCTGACCATTAAGCAAAGAGGCCTTGGTTCTGCATTTTTCAATGCCGTATATGAGTGAGTATCAATAAATAAGTTGCTGGCAAAATTTGATAGTCTACAGGTACCTTTAACCTTCTATACTCTAGCTATAATTATATATTTATATATAATTTACTTCACAAAGGCCAGTATGTAAATTGAGTGTTAGCTATCTCCTGGTTATGTCAATTTATTCACGATCAGCTTCATGTTTCACTGTCTGCTTCAAGGGCACACTCATTAGCATGCATGATTACTTTAATGATTTTTTGGAGCACTGTAGTCCATTAGGATAATTGGAAGTACATCCACATTCTGGCATGCATTCCTTTGAGAGACAATATTCTTCAAAACATTTAAGAAAAAAATAACAATGAGATATAGATCACACACCTGAATCAGTGATTGGAAGAGGGTCAGACACCATGCATTTTGACCTCAGATATCAGGGGATGGAACAGACCGATTTTATCAGTAAATTTCACTTGTGGAACTGTAAAACACTGAAGTAAAACTATCTTTTGTTTTGCAAATCACTCCAACATGGCTGCAAACTGGGAATCTTTCTGCTAAAAACACGTGCTGGGAGCTCTCAGAAGTGACCAGAAGGAGATTACTCAGAAAAGTGAGGTGAGCTGGCAGCTGGGAATGACAATGAATGAGCCCAGCAGGGCAGCAGGCTCACTGGCAAGGGCACAGACTCTTGGTACCCACTGAAGCTGAGTATGATGAGCCTGACATTGGCAAAAAAAAAGTTCATCTGAACTGAACTCATCCATGATGATGAGGCAGCCAAGATGCAGCACAACACAGGGCCAGGCACAGGCAGAGACACAGCTGCAACATTGCTCAGGCTGATCCCAATGGTGAGAGCCTGGAGCTGAAAAACATCACTTAAGTGAAGGAGACAAGTGCATGTGAAGTCTTTGGAAACTTTTGCCCAGGCAGCTCACTAACTCAAGGCTACACAGATGCCATATTAAATTTTGTCTGGGGATCAGGCAGCCAAAACACTGGGATGCAGAAGAGGAGGGTGTTTGCTGTTCTGCTGAGTAGAGTCAAGAATATGATGGTTTCATCATATTGCCTGTTGTTTCTCTGTAAGATAGACAGATATGGCAATAGTTTAGAAACTACACTAGATAATTCTTTTAAAATATCTTCCTCATGATTTTCATCTTTCATGAACTAGTTTTGCTATAGGGAGAAAATGAGCTTTACAACCAGACTGGTTTTCCCCACAACCCCTAGACTATCTGTTGAGTTACACCTGATGTATCTAGCTCAGATTTGGTAGGACATGGTGTTTCCTAATCATTCCAGTGACTGTTTACATAACAGAAATGAGAAACATAATAGCTTCTCCAGGTTTACTTGACCAGCACTTCAAGACACTAGAAAGGAAGACCAGCACCTGTGGGCTCTCAGTTGTTCTTTGGACCAGCACTACTAATACTGTTACATGCTGTTAACATAACCAAATAATACTGTAATGCTGTAATAAACAGCAGAGATTACTCCCTAAAGCTCATATATGTCATAAGATAGAAAGATGACAAAATACTTGCTTTCAGAACTGAATATTATTCTTCTGCCATTCTAATCAATATTAATGCTCTCCATTGACTAGGGATTCAGTCAACCTAAGAAGCTCCTCAAGTAGTACTTTCCACTGTCTTTTTTATTACTTACACAGTATAAAAGGTTCAGAGTGACCCAGATGATATTTACTCATATTGCTTTCAGGTCTATGTTTCCATAGCAGCTGTTTACATTGTTAAACATAAAAAAATTTACATCATTGGATTACATCCTCAGATTTCCTTCCTTGCATTCAAATTGCACCAAGTGATTTTCATGGGTACAGAGCAAAGTTTTCATACAGCTGTAATCAATCATCAAGTTTATTTAAATCAGTCTTTAGGACTGACTAAACACTGTATTTTTCCAGGGTTTTAAATTTGTGCCATAGCAGAAACTTCAGTGCCTTAACTTTCATTTAAGACTTGTAAGCACTGACAGCTGAAATTTATGAGTCCTGTATGACTAAAATATCAAACAAAATTATCCTGAAGTTCTGAGTATGGATGTATGGAAGTATTGGAAGACTGAGACTTAAGAAAATGCCAGGTAAGTAGGGGAATTGTCCTCTAAACAATTCTTCTGAGTGGCTAATGATGATCCTGCCTCTTGAATGCATTGGAATATTTCTAAAAGTCTCATTTTTTATTTTCTTAAGTATTAAAGACATGGCTGAAAGTTGTAGTTCAATGTGACAGTGTTTGTGAATTGAAAATTAAATACTATCAAAAAGACACATTACTACACCCCTAATATAAAGTACAACAAGATCTCTGAAATAATGAAAATTTCAGGCAAGTTTCATAACCTCCAATCACCAGTTGTTCAGGTGAGATAACAACTAGATACATTCCATAAATACATACAGTTCTAGAAAACCTGTTTTGAAGAGCTCATTTCCACTTAAATATATTGAATATCACTTAAATATCATTGAATATATGATTCATCTTCTGATTTCAGCTCCACCATTGAAGTTTCTGTTCATTTTACAAAAAATAGACAATGAAGTTCATAAAATTAAATACCTAAATGATGTAGTATTCCCCTCACCCCCCTAAGAAGTACGTGTAGTTATGCAGGTTCCATGGTAGTTTGTCAAACTTCCAAAATTTTTAGTGTTTGTTTATGGGTGACAACAAGTTAAACACTATAAATTTGTCAAAATACTTCATGAAGCCCATAAGTATAGGAAGTTGTGGAACTAGAGCAGAGTTGATCAAAGTAAGAAGAAACAGAGGATAATAAAAATTTAGTTTAACATCGGATTAAAACATTAAAAAAAAAAAGGCATAGGATTTCTTATCATGAAGGCATTGGACCACAACTTCAAAATTTCAGTTTGTGATCATTAACCAGATTAGTTAAGAATAGAAACTGAAACCATAGAGAAGGTGCTAGTCTGGTGAAGAGATAGAAAAGCAATCAAAACCTATAAATTAAAAAAAAAAATCAATATTTTAAAAATAAATAGAAGCTAGAATCTAAGTCAAGTTTGAGCAGAGCTAAGATGATGAATTTTTAATGAGGGAAGAAAGGGTGGAGAAGGTTTTTGTTCACATTTCAGGCATTCATGTCAAGCTCTTCTAAAAAAGCACATTTGCCAGCTAAGTTCACCACTGCTCAGATAGTATGAGGCTTATGGGAGCTATAGACTGCTGGAAATTGTCCATGGTGAAATGCTAACATCAGAGAGCCATATGTTGCAATAAAAAGTTTGAGAGCCAACAAGTGCTAACTAAACAGTGGGGACACAGAGCTGTATCACAGCATGTGTGTCACCAGTTTCTGAAATAGCTTCCACCTGCAATCTTGAAAAACAGTACAGAACAGAATAATTACATCATTGAGAAAATTGTGTTATGCCAGACGGCTATAAAGGAGCCCCCCCTCTTCTTCCCAAAACCTCTTCTTCCTTCCCTTCAGTTGGGAAAATTCAGCATTATCTTTTACATAAAACTCCAACTGTTTTATGTAGTCTACAGCAACAAAACAAGTTTTTTTCCTCTCATCAGAATATGTGGGCTTCAGCCAGCATCTAGCAAAAAGAAGATGAAAACTCCATTGCTATCTACATTTACTGGAGTGGAGCCAGCCACAGGGCAAAGTTTATGACCTATCCACAAGAAGAAAGATATTTTTAGCGGGCCCAGCTGCTCCCTATTAGTTGTATTACCTCTGTCTGGCCCTAGTTTAATCTCAGGGGTTCAAAATTTTGCTTTTAAAAACAAATCATTAACACTTGGCACAAACAACAGCTAATTTTTTTCAGAACATTTCCCTGAAGATACCAGGCCAAGTCTCATTCATAATCTTCCTTTTGAAGCCCAGTGCCATATTACTCCATTCAGCTAACAATTAAATCTAACACTAGATCAAAGCAAAAGGAAAAATGTCTTCCTTCTTTTAGTTGAATTATTGAGAAAATATTTAAGTAAACAAACATGCCTTCTAATTGCTTAAAAACCAAGGAAAAAGGGACAATAAGCTCTGTGATTTCCAGTTCACTGGTAACTGATATTTGAAGAGGATTTTTTGGATTATCACATGGCATTTTTGCTTGGGTAATGTAGTGCTTGCTAAGAAACAACCTAGATCCTCGGCAAAATTTGTGAATCTAGAATAGGTGCAGAGATTGTTCAATAAAACAAAAATCTAATATCTTAGGTCAAGTTTAGGAAGACTTTTTGTAATTAGCTGATAAAAACCAACCATGTTTGTGCCTCTCTACTGAGGTTTTAGGAAGCTCTCTTCCTAAACTGATGTAGAACTCATTAATTTCTGATTTAGGATAAAATTGGCATACATAATCTGCATAGGCATCAAGGTCTGGACAACTGCTTATGTGGTTTGATGTAATGACATTCCCAGAATCATTATGTGTAACAGCAGGGCTTGGAGAAAGTCTGAGCATTCAATTCTATGCCTAAACCCATTAAACTCCAAAATTACTTTCTAGCTGTTTTAGGATCTCTGCTTATTGAGCAAGAGTTTAACACATGGTAAAAGCTACACAGATATAGGATATATTCACTGCTGAGAGAGCAGACAATAAAAGTAATATAAATTTTATAAAATGACCATTGGGACAACAGCAGGCAGAATAATACATTGTGATCTAATGTCAGTAGCATAATATATGCATATATGTATGTAAATTATATATGTGCACATGGCCGAAAAGTTCATTACAATTTTTAAGATTCCACTTCACATATTTCTGTGTATTGAGATACTGATTCATGTTGATTCCCACAACAAGTTTCAGTGGGTAATTTAATTCCCTTTGAGGTGCTGTGTTTGTATCTATTATCCTTTTCTGGCAATAAGTGGAATAAAATCAGTTTCTTTATTAATTTTTAGTGTCTAGATATGGTTTATTAAAGTTCTTTTTTTTTTTTTTTTTTTTTTTTGTAGTACTGTTTTGTTATTTTGAATGGTTATGCGGAAGGCATGCAGAATATTAACCTCATCAGTTTGAATTTATTATGTTGTAAATCAAGATTTTGTCTGAAAAGTGAGGTGGGCAAGATACAGTAACCACTACAAAAATATATTTTTCCATTTTGAAAACAATACTAGAGTGATTTTTATTTAGCTGAGGAAGAAAATACATCTTTTAGTTTATATGAAATGGAATTGCTACTACTGTTCTGTTTAGTAGTCTAAACTTTAGGAGATGTAACTTTTTAGATTTCACTCTTTAGGAAAATTCCTCATGTTTCAACCCCAACCACTGCATTGTTTGATCAACACTAAATTAACAGCTTCTAAGGACAGCAATGCAAATATATTAAGAAAAAAAATAAACATAATTTGTGAATCAATCAAAGACAATTTATGCTGAAAGCTACTGTTGTCAACAAATGTCAAGAGAAAGACTGTACCTGGTTTTGCAGTACCACCAAAACAAATCTACCAGACAGCTACTGTGTTAAGTGGTGGCCCTGCTCTCTCACTGTCCCAGTCCCAAACCCACATCAGGAACTCATCCTATTTCTTCATACTTGACTCTATGGCAAGCCAGCCCTGGAAGCTAAATGACAGAGAACTAATCCTACAAAAAAGAAATGTTTTTCCTCCCTTCAGCATCTTGCATCAGCTCACCATTGGATCAGACAAGCACTAGACATAAGAGACAAAGCAATTCCCAGAGATGGAGGATGATGAAAGCCAATAAATATTGTTAATTAGATTAGGCACCCTCACCAGAAGAAGAGTTTTGACTGGTTGCTTCTACAGTATTGTAAAAATATCCACCCATAACTATCAAAATCTGCAGTACTGCTCCACATCGGATAATTTACCATGGAAAACCAAATAAACAAAGAAACAAAAACCCACAAAAAAATCAAACCAAATCAAACCTACCAACAACAAAAAAACTTTTGCAAAGATGGTTCAGGTGACCAAAACCAGATTTTCAGCCTGATGGCAGAGATGGAAGCTGACACCCATTGCTCTGACAAAGGTTCAAGATCTATGGCAAAATACTGTTAATTTATCTAAAATTGAATAACAGGCTCCAAGTAAACTACTATTATTTGAGGAGTAAACAAACAAAGAATAAATACTTGTATTGCTTTTGGGAAACCATTAACACAAAGAATGTCAGAAACCAAGAGTTACACAGCAGGCTGTTTTTATCATGATACAATAGAGGAGTTTACTGAAAAAAATGTGACATTACAATGAGGGACATTTAAGCCCATAACCTTTTCTTGACTTTCTGTTTGCTCTTAATCACCCAGAAGTTCACCTAATATAAGTACTATATTTTCTTAAATATCATCCTGCATATTCTGGAGGGTTGGGGGGATGGAAAGAGAGAATGTACGTTCTTAAGCAAACTCAAATAGGCACACTGGCATTTGCACTGAATGTCAGATGCTGGGAGGAATCAAATACCACATTTCATCTCTAGCCATCAGCTTTGCAAAGTACTGTTGCTGCTGCAAAGATACTTCTTGGCAGAATGCAATTCAAAAAGAAGGGAAATGGTGGAACAATCCTAAAATGTGTGTGCTATTCAGATATTGGTTAGGCTGAACAGCCTTGCCTATGGCTTTAACATAGCATGTAAAAAGCATAGTGCAGAGTGCTGGGCAGAACAGAAATCAGCCACTCCTTAGCTCAAATTCATGCACAACAGGTGCTGACAGAGGTTGTCTTGACAGAGGATGCTTATCCTCATGTTTGTTGTACTTGAGCATTATTCAGATCATTAAAGCTGCTGGCTACATTTAAGCTGCAGTGGTAGGGAAGGTTTGTGTTCAGCCACAGAGACAGAATAGTAAATGAGCAAGGGAAGAGAAACAAGGAGCTGGCTCGCACAGATTACCACAGCACAGGTAGTCTGTCAGACACTGGATCACTTGCCTTATTAAATATTCATTAAAGCATGGAGAGGGACTTTGTGGAAGGAAACTCAACGTGCATGGTACCTGAAAAAAATGCCACCTAAACCCCATGTAGAGCAGAGAATTTAGAATAAAATATTGTTGCTTTTATGCAGCTTCCTGTATTTGTGATCTCTATATCAGACAGTCCCCAGCCATTTATACATTTACAGAATAAAAGATTATGTTTTACTTTTGTATGCTATAAGCAATTGTGTATAATATTGGAGTAATAGAAGATAGCTAGCAGTTTAAAATATAACAGTATTTTTTTCTTTATTTCTTTAATCAAGAGATCATATACAGGAAATATTTCACTTGTTTGAAACTGTCAGTTAAATAACTAGACTTAAGTAGTTAAGTAGTTTCTTTTACTCTTCTTTCAGTAATTTGGAAATTTCCTATTGAATTTCAAAAGATGGCTGCCAAGGAAACATTTTAAAGCCAACATTTATGCATGCATTAATAGTGAAATATGAATCAGTGCAGTATCTTAAGTGCTATTGACACAGATGAACAGAAGCAAGGAATCCTACTTCTTTCTATTCATCCAATATTGAAATTGAATATTCAATATTGATACTTGACTACCTTTCAGAAAGAACAACTGTTCTTCCCTTAAGGCCCTTGAAGCTTTGCCTCAGATCTGTACCAGACACTCCAGTTATAGCTCTTGACTCGTTTAAAGGAGATGAAAAGCTGAACAGAAAACTTCAAAATGTAGCACCATGTCTCTTGCAGACCCCTACAGCTATTATTCCATATGGCTGCTTGTTGCACAGTTTGACATGTATTTTCTTTTGCTGTAATCATATGTGCATGCACTACATTAGTTTCTAAACCTATTCTCAGTGCCTCAGCTAATTTTTGCATTAGTTTGCTATTCAGTTCTATAAATAGCTAGTTTGCTAGATCCAAAGAATTTGCTTTTCTTATGAAATAATTTAAAGGATTTGGACTACTAAAACAAACAAACAAACAAACTAAAAAAACAAACAAAACCCACCAAACACACACACTAAATACTAATATTCAGAACTGGTAATGTAATGGCAAGATTTGGAAAAGTTGCAGAAACTGACATCCTGCCATAAGAACACTAAATTGTATCTTCAAAGGACTGAAAATGCTATCTGTTTCATGCAGAAATGGTTCTTTGTTTTTCCTTCTATTTTTCCCAACCTTCATGTTGAAGAAGGGAAGCAGGGCCTGGAACGGATTCTTTGATTAATTTTATACCAGTATGTCTTAGGGCATCCCCTGATCTATTGAGTTTCTTCCTTTTATGATTTTAGCTTTGCTCTTGCAAATCATTCAGACACTTTCTATCAGTATGACAGTAACCTTTACCTTTTATAGAGTAATGTTGTACGAAATCAAAGTACAGGCAGCAGTCAAACACTGCATTGACATTTAGGAAGTAGATGATGCCATTGGGGAGCAAAGGGCCTCACCGCAGGAATAAAGCTGCTGAAGGATCTTTAGAATGTTTCCTTCCAGATATTTTAAACTAAATGGGTAATACTAACCAAGGACATGGTTTCCTGGACTTACTTTCCTGGGTTACAGCAGATATGTGTTAAAGGATGATCACCCTGGTGATCTCTCCACAGCATGCTGGTGGTTGCTGCTCCGTTGTATCAGTTTTGCCATTCACTTGATAGGTGGCTTGTTTTGTATTTTTTTCTTAAAATCAGTTTATTTTACAGGAACGAGACTGAGGATGGATAGACAAGTGTTCAAGCCAGAAAAAACAAAACTATTGAAAGGATATTGCCTTCAGTGTAGTGCAGAGAAAGACAGGAAGACACTGGAAAAGAAAGAAACTGAGAGCAGAAATTATTTCAACTATGTCTGTCTTAGGCAGATTAGTTCATATAAGCAAGGAACTAAGGTTCTAAACCTCTAATGTGAAATCTTACTTAATATTCCCCACATTTTAAGAAAACTTCTGGGTAACACATAGTCCCCTACATTTGCCTTTAAAAAATTTATGTTTAAATGTCAGTGTTTTCACACTGTACCAAGACATAAATGTCATAAAGGTATTGACTGTGGTTCATCTCTCTAAGTGGTTGAAGAATGAAAACACTATTAGTGAACAAAAATGTCCTGTGAAAAATCCACCCTTCTGCTGCCAGTGGAAGGAAGGAACACGTCTGTCTCCATTTCACAAGCTACATCTTTACAGGCTTCCTTGGGAACTATTAGAATGAAGTTCACATAAAGGTTAGCAGCCTACCTGGCAATTAAAAGACTTGTCAAAATCTGCATTGATTCAAAAATTCAGTAGTTGTGAAGTGATCCTTCAATATTGATGTTACTGTGAGACTGTTAGTCAGGTGAAAAAAAAAATTGTTAAAAAGAAGTCTGGTAGAATAATAAAACATTTACCTGGCAGTGGAGGAACAAAAATTGGGAAAGTGGAGGAACAAAAATTGGGAACAACTCAGCATCTTTAAGAAACACCTTTCCATTATCTGCAGTGTCAGCATGTATTTACACGAGAAGGAGGTCTAGGACAATTTGCAACTGCATTTGCAAGTTGGTTGTCTACTTTTTCCTAAGGGGCACTGGTGAAAGGTGGTATAAGAACACTGAATAAGGAATCTTATCTAACAAGCAACACTATGTGACTTTACCACAAAGACTGAAGAATCTGACAGAATTCTGTTCCCGGCAAACCTTGTTTTACATCAAGTACACCAAATGGAGTCATCTCCTGTCAGATACATGTACAAATAATTATAATTGTTAGAAATAAGAGAATTTTTTTTTTCAAGTAAGCCCCACAGTGATACACGATTATCCAGATACATTAGAGTTTTCTGATGTACCTAGAAAATGCTTGGGAAACTTTCTGATTATTTCTCTTAAAGCTTTCTCTCACAAAACATAACAGATCTCTCCCTACACACAGAAACACACCTTCATAAAAGTCACACACAGGAAGTCAGACTGCATCCAACTCAGGCAACAGAAAGTCTTCATTTATCCTGTAAAAAAGCCCTATAAATCCCCTTAGAATACAACTAAAAAGTTGGCTTCCAGTATCCTAAAATAAACATTCACAGACACAGACAGCAAGTTTGTATCTGCAAATTCTTCTTGATTCAAACTCCAGTTGTGTAAATGCATGGATATAGCTCAGCTCTTCATCTGCACAGTTCTTCAATAGCTTTCTAAATCATCACTTATTTCTCTGGTACATTCACTGCTACATTACACTTTGTGGAATAAGTGTGGACATCTCACTTTGGATTAAGAGGATCAGAGTAATGTTTCTCTACTTCTTTGCCTTCCAACTTGCCTTGACTCTCCTGCTGTGTAAAAGAAGGCTCCCACCTTCTTTCAGATAATTCATGTAACAGCAAGTTGAAGTTTTTATTCTCTGCTTCTCAGCAAGATAATCACCAAAGTTAAAGCTATATGCATGCACAAACTACAAAGGGCATGATTTTTCAAGGATTATAAATGCCTAAACCTCCATATGAAAGAACTTCAATATTATTTCAAATAGTGTCATCTTAAAAAAATAATAAACTCAAATCTCCTTCCAAAATATTCCTTTTTCTAAAATGTATGCAATAAAAGGAGTATTTCTGCATAAGGTATGACAGCTGTAATTGTGCCTTGCGAAATACGAAAAGTGGCATTCAGCCTTCCCCAGATTTTTGATAGATTAAAAAGTGGAATTTCACATCAAAATGGTTAATTTCAGTGACCTTTCCATCTTCAGAAAGAAAGATGAAAGAGCCTACATGAATTACTCTTGCAGGCAACTGACAAAATCAGGGTGCTTATTTTATGAAACTTCAGTGGCTTAAGATGCAATCACATCAGTAAGGACATGAAACTTGGGAGATTTGATGCAATCTCAGGAAAGAAATGACAGTAACTGTAAAAAGAACATCTGTTTCTATACCTCATTAAGGTTCAAATCTGGAGCTGACACATTGCAGTAAACTCTTGACAAGAACAAAATTGCAAGGCTGCACCAGTCAAGGAGCCATACCTGCTTGCTTCATTTTTCTAGGAATGAGTGCTGTCATGAGCAGATCACTTTGTTCTATCAAACTGAGTGGCATGGGATGCCTGGTTCCATTTGTGGAACACATGCACATTGGGAACACCAGCAAGTTGAGCTGAGAAAATATTATCAGGTAAAAAGATGGCAAAAGTCTGGAAAAAAAAATATTAAGTGTTTTTACATCACTACTAGAGTTTTAATAGTCACTGCATTCATGCAGGTTATTTCTGGATTGTGCTGTGTTAAAAAAAAACAAAACATATCCATTACTTAAATTATCCCTTGGAAAGAAATGAAATAGAACCCAGAATGATGATGAGTCCCACTCCATTAAAACTGAAAAACTGAAAAAAGCACATTGCGTATTTGTACATCTCATTCATTAAATCATCTTAACAATTACCAGGGGTGAATTCAGAACTATCAACAAAGCAAGGAAAAGCCAAATTCAGGAACAGTTTCTCACACACACACACACACACACACACACACATATGTATATGTATAGATACTTTTATATATGTACATAAAGATATTGAAACTCTTTTTCTCTAGTTTGACTAATGTAAAAAACCCATATCACTTAATACAGTAACATAGTAATACATTTAATACATTAATTTCTATGAATGAGATGTTCAGCACCATTAGTAAGTCAACAAGTCATATACTCTACATGAGAGAGAGATTGTTCAGTACAAATTTTGCTGTGATTGTTGCTTATCTGTAAAAGCCCATACATTCTCCCAGGTCAGGATTAAGAACTGTGACTAGGCTTCCCAAGAAAGACAACCTCTTCTGTAAAAGCAACGTACAACCACTTTAAAATAGGAAGCTAGAAGTCATTCAGGAAAGAGAAAAGGATAGACCCAAGAGAAAAGTCTCAATAGTAAGAAAACAAAAAGAAGTATATTTCTGCTTCCTTTTCCCCCAGTACAGAACGATAGTCTTCATGAACATGCCCTTAGAGAACTTATTTGTGAACCTCTATCTCTTAACTTTTGTTTGAAACTTGAATTTTAAAAACAAACAAACAAACAAACAAATAAAAGCAGAACCTATTTTCTGCACTCTTCTATACAGTTCTCCAGAAAATCTGTCAAGAACACTGACAAGTTTACTTTGCATGCCATGGTTCCCAAACTCCAAGCATTTTCCATATTTTTTTGTTATTGCCAGCAAAACAAGCAATAGCATCACTGTGAAAGTTTGTTTGTTGTTTTTTAAATAATAGCTAACTTCTGTGGGTTTTTTCTTTATTTCGTCCTTTCTGCTTAGAAAGGAAGGTTTCAGACATTGAAAGATGACCTCTGTTACTCCCCTCTCAAGTTAATATAAGCCACCTGTCATCTGACTGCTTATTTTGTTAGAGCTAAAGAGTATAAAAATACTACATGCTTTGACTTGAAAAATATGTGGAAAAGGCAGAACAACACTTGATATTTACTTTCCCTCCTTGGTTCCATTCTGCTGATCAGGAAAATTGTTATTCCAGAGGAATTACTGGAACCAAGCATAAAACTGTTCCACTATCCATACAACCCCCCTGTCATTGCTGACATATTTAATTAGGTCATTTTGATCACAGGTGAAAAATGGAGTCCTTTTTGTCAAGATTGTGTAAGATTTCAGAAATATGCAGGATGTATATTCTATATAAGTGTTGTCTCACTGTAGCAAATACAGCCAGCATCAGTACTAGGCTTTGGAAGTGAGGCATTGTAAGAAACACCTCAACACAAAAGAGACCAAAATGGTCTGTTTACACAATTTAAAAAATAAAATAAAATTAAAAGTAGGGTTAGAGAAAACTTCAAAGAGATAAGTCCAGTTTAATTATCATGCAAAAAAGCACTAAAGCTATAATCCATCACAAAACTCAGTTTTGATACATTCTGATATAGTTTCCTTGCTATTGTCCATTTCATGTTTCATTGCTGCTGAAAAACTGTAGAGAATTTTATTGCAGAATTTTTGAAAGGAACATTCAAAATAAATATTTCAGTCTTAAAGTAAGCAACTGACCAAAAGGATGTTTTTTATCGTAGTTGTTTCAGTAGTATAACTACTAACTACAAGAAGGGAAAAACTTCTGTGATGGGATTTGGAGAAATGTCAGTCAAACTGTTGTCACTGCAGAGACTTCAACAAACACCTGTGTACTCAGATGTTCATGGCACCCAATCATCTACTCAGTTACCTTGCCTCTGTCACAAAAACAATATAGAAAATACTGATAGCATTAAAATGGTCATGGACTATCTAGCAAAAACTTAGGCTTCGAGCACCAAGCCCACATGCATAGTTTATCATGTAGCATGTGCCAATTATTTCATAATAATGACAATGAAGTACACTAGGAGATAGAGACCTCCATCAGGAGAGCAGCAGGTACAGCAGCCAACTGTAAAAACACACACTGGGGAATTCAGATGCAGTATTCTGCCAACTAAAGATGCCCAAGAAGGGCATGTAGAAGGCAGCTGTATGGTGGAAGGAAGGCAATAATCATAAGATGTCATTGGGGATTACACTGTTTCTGCTACCATTATTGCACAGGACTCTGTTGGTAACTGCAATCATGAGTTTGCAGGTTAAGTTTCCAATATAGCAAAATATATTTAAGGTTTTTATGTCCATCTAACAGCTGTTGCAGTTGAGAAATGTGAATCGTTTCTCAGGTATACAAAAACAGTGTCTACCATACAAAAAAATCACCCAGTATAGATAGCCCTCTGCAAAGAGCTCCCAGATGGATAGTGGAGTAGAACGAAAACTGAGAAAATGACATTCATATGGGCTTCCAGCTAGACAACTGAAGATGAAGTGGGCAATACCATCTGAAGATGGTCAGGCCAAGAACTGAGTACAGTTTGCTTTTACAAATCTGCTGAGAAACCATTATAACTTTCCCAGAGGCATAATTTCAAAGTGCTGTTGTTCCTGCTATCAGTTATAGGCAGGAGGCCATTTTGTACCCCATGTTGCCACTTTGGTGAGTGAAACAGCCTTAAGGCAAGTTCTCCCATAGAAATAATTCAAAATTCATGAAAGCATTAAATATGGGATCAGACCAACTGAATCCAGGACTTTAATTCATATTTATCTATTTCCTTAGTAACTACCATATAGATTTTTTTTCCATATAAGTTTACTTTTTTTTTTCTGTTCTGTTTTGTTTCTCTCAAGACACTTGCAACATCAATCTGTAGTGACTAATAAATAAAACTAAAATATCAGACTTCCAGCTTTGATTATAGATTTTCTTACATATATACAATTTAATGGCTCTGTTTTCATGTCACAGTTGTATTATTTGCAATTATCCTCAAAAATCACAAATAATACTTCACCACACATCTGAGCCACAGAATCTTTCACAGACCCCCTTTTCATGATCCCATACTATCAACAGCCTATCATGGCATACACACTTTTTTTAATCCTGCACAAACCATGTAGCTAGAAATGCAGTACTAATCTACATCAAATCCCTAGTTTTCCATGGCTAGGATTCAACAAAAACAAACACAAACAACCCAAAACTCAGTGAGTTCTGTAATGTAGTTCTCAAAAACCATTAGTACATGAGAATATGCCATGCACCAGTGTTGTGGGTTCTAAATACTCTGGAGTTGTAAGCAGCCTGATTTCAGGTTGAGAGACACAGGAATAGCAACTACAAGACTATACTTATTACAATCATGTTTATGGCAGTATCACTGCCAGAGGGAATGTACAATACAGCAGCTGTAAAACATCTTCCATCTACTAAGTGTACATTCCTGCTTGCATTCTTTCTAAAAGGCTGCTTTCTTAACATTAGATTCTTTTGCTTGGCATTTAGATGGTATTTCACATTCTTGGCAAATATAAGAGGACTTAAGCTCATTTATTAGAATACATTTCTCACTTGAATTTGATCCAGCTATATTATTATTACTCTAAAATTCCTGGATCTAAGTCTTCTATAATTCATGAAGTCCTCACCACTCCACTGACTAGCTGCTGCAACAGTAAATAGTACGCAGTCAATACTGCACACACCATCCAAAAATAAAATGAAAAAAGAAAGGGGGGGGTAAGTCCAGGAAATATGAAGAAGAAAAAGCTCACAGAAAGAGGAAAGCAGAATATACCCTTTGCTGGCATTTATCATAAACCTGCCAATTATATAAGATCCTAACAGATTTTTTCTTTTCTTTTTTTTTTTTTTTGAGGGGGTGGGGGAAATCAGGGACTGGGTAGAAGCTAAATACATGCATCACACTAAAATACTTGCACTACTACATAGCAGTTAGTACTTTGCCCCTGTAAGAGGCTCAAACCCTTTTTTAATGAGCAAAAGGAAGAATGTAAAGAATGACCACCAACAAGAAAGAAAACTTTCCTGGTGTGTGACGAATCTGGCATGTGGAGGTGAAATTGTGTACATGGCTTAGCCCAACATAAAATATAAAATTGGACAATTAATAAGATAGTCATTGAAGAAAGAAAAAAATCAAGTTTGAGCTGACTTCAACCAGAACACTTCAATACCAGAATGCAATTATTTTGCCCATCTGCAGTAAGAGCAAAAAGAAAAAAATCTGTTCTCTTCAGTTACCTTGAAGTCCAGGAGAAGATGCAGCCAGGCCCTTCTTGCAGCTTGACACTGAAGGAACAAGAGAGATCAATCCTAGCTGCATGATTGACAGACTTGTGCTTCTCATCAATTTCCCAGCAGAAAGCACCCTGACACTTGACAGTTTTCTAGAAATCCTTGGCATGTCATAAAAGATGCAAATGAAAATCCCAAAGGTGTTTTATTCTCTAACACATAGAATCAAGGAACTAATCTCCTTAATCTGAGACAATGTACATGAAGTAGTCAAGCAAGAACACATTTCATAAGCTATCTCTACAGTGTATTCCAGAAGTCTTTTCTGTGCTTCATTTAGCTATGAGCTGGCAAGGTGTGTTCTATATTTCTTAGATGTAAAGTCTAATTCATCAGAAAATATACATTCCTCTGGCAATGCCTCCCAGATTGTAACCTCTAATGTGAAGATTTCTTGTTGCAATTCTACTTAATTTAGATATATTTATCAGCATATCCTATAAGCCAGAGTCCACTTGGTAAATGTGAACATGATATTGACTTATACATCTCCTACCAATTTAAGGCCACCTGACAAAACACTTGTGACTAAATAGCAGTGCTATTGCCTGTGTAACTGGCCTTTATTATCAGTGAGCTTGCCAGGACACTTTTCCTGTGGGTCAGATGTATTCCTTCTGGACAAACTGGTGAGAAAATGAGACATTAGTCACCTCTCTGTTTATGAGTCTCAATACATACACTTTTCATGTAATGAAAGTCCAGAATTAGTTATACAAACACATCAGTGATAAGCAATTCAACTAATTGCTAGTTTTATAGTGAGACTAAATATAATGGAATGCAAATGACTTATTATATGGGGTGACTGAATCATGGAAATTGCTGCTCAGGACTCTCCAACCCATTAAAGAATCATTGCTTTTGGAGACTGAGCAGGCTGAAGTGAAAGCTGCCTAGAAGTCAGAAACAAGATCCCTGTGTAGTTAAGCTTCACAAAGGAACACAGAGCTTTGGCAGGACTCTCCTGTCCCCCTGACAGCACCAGGGAGTAACATACCACGTTAAAAAAGAAAGACAAAAAACAGGCTGGTAAGTTTCTTCCAAGAGGAGACACAAAACTCAATATGTTACCATCAAAAATTCCCTCAGAATCAGAAAGTGTTTTTTCTTATGGAAGGTTTGCAATGGTTCTTCTTAAAGTGCCACATCATTAACAAAGTTGTCAACTATGTCCTTGTTTTCCAGAAAAGCAAATTCCAAAAAAGTCTATATTGCCGTTATTCCCTTTTGTCCTCTCCTTACCCTCCCTTTCTGGATCTTGATGTTAACAGAAAAACACTACCTGTAAAATGATTCATAAATATTATTCAGAGGAAATACTTGGGGAGGCAAGCATAGTTAATGACTGCTTAGAGAAGGATCTATTTTATAAGTAAATGATATTATTTTATCACATTAATATTATAAGTTGTTAAAGTTATAATTAATTTTCAGATGTATTGTACCAACAGTAAATTAGCATCAAAACATGTTGACTTTGCATGGTTTTAATACAGAAACAATATACTGCAGAAAAATAACTCTTCACTATCAAAATGTGTTTTTTCCTAAGAAAACCAAAAGTTTTACACAGACACACAAGAAAACACAATGATGTCCAATAGTTAGGACAGTCCTGAAAATATACTTGGCTTTTTGCTGATAGAAATGGAGACATATGACTAATAACTTAACAACTTGCCCGTTTCCTGCATAACAGAAAAATTACAGTGTTACATAGCAAGTTACCCAAAGGGCTTTATTACAGCGTTCTGAAGTGTGGAAGTACTATAACTTGGTGCCTTAGTCCCTCCACTCTCTATGACTGCAGCTGAAACATAAGAATACTATTATTATGTTATTACAGAAATATCTTGGGTGCTTGCTTGATGTGTTAGAGTTGAACAGTCAAATTGAGATGCTCTTTATATTTCTTTATGTTGATTTTCAAATATAGAAATAGAGACAAATTCAGACATTGACCAAAAGTGTCATGCTAACAATTCAGGGAGCCAGCCAAAATGCTCATTTTGAATTTGTATTCTCAGTATTAACTGCAGGGACCACCACACAGTTCCATTATAAAACCATTAAATACTGTATTACACCCCCTTCTACAAAGCTAATTAAAAGAAAATCCTTACTGACAGTCTAGAAAAGAACACTATAATAATTTATAGAAGAAAGCAGAATAGAATACTATCTTTTCAATTAATGTATTAAAAGTGCTATTTTGTGAATATCAAGTAGCAGAGGAAAAGAGCTAAACAGCAAGAAACCTTTTTTTGACTCAGTCAGCCACCATTCTCATTCAAATTCTGAGCCATGAAGCCAGGCCACAGCTACAACTAGCAAGCCCACATTATCCTCACAGAAGTACTGCATTCCTGTGGAGGGGACCTTCTTTTGGTTACTGTACATCAAAAAATATGCTTATCTATATTGCCACACTTAATAACGCTGTTTGTACTAGAAATTAATCTGTAGAGAATGCATATTATGGTGCACAGTTAGAGAGTATGACAGATCAAACAGCTATCCATCCTGAGAGAGGTCTGTTTCTTAAGCTCATCTCAGTAGTGAATACAGATAAATTTAGGAAACTCATATAAGTGGCATAGCATTAATTTCTAGACGAGAAAGTAAGAAGCACTTCTGCTGGCAATATGCACCCAAGATTCAAAATTTCATTGTCTGCTTACAGAAAATACTGAAAGGAAAGGAAGAAGAGGATACAATATTAGGACAGACTTAAAGGTTTAAAGCTTGGAAGAAAGACAAATAAACAAGAATGCAGATGCAAATAGAAGGAATGAAACATATGGATGAGTTTAAGGGAAAAAATAACAGAACTACAACTGGCAGGTTGTTATGTTACTGTAAACAGACAGCTCTCAAAGATCCAGACTGAAAATCCAGTTTGTCTGCCACATTACATGCTATCTACACTCGTATTTGCATTTCCACTGAAACCAGACTCTTTTTTTCTTTCTTCCTGAAATCAATTTGGAAAACTTAAGTCCAATTCCTGTGTCATACACAATTTTCCAAAGACAAGAAGGAATAGTAAGGGAAAAGCTTACTCTTGCATAGCTGGTTTGAGGTAGTGCTTTTTTTCCAATTTAATAACTGAAAATAATCTTCCAGCAATTTCAGCATTACGAAGTCATTTTATAAAATCCTTCACTATCTGTTAAAATCTGATACATCATTGGACATATGGTGGAGTACAATGCAGCCACTTCAAATCAGGTTATTTCAACTCAAATCAGTTAATTTGAGTTCACAAGATGTTCATCTGACTTTATAATAGGATGACAGAATAGAGGTGACCTTGGAACAGGACAATTTTTAACATTTACTTCTGAGTACAGAAGTTGTAATACAGTTGAAAACATACCATCTGGGACAAAGCATGCAGGGACTGTTTATATTTTGCATCTAGTCCCTCTCATTACTCTGAGAAGGAAGAGAAATTAAGACAAATCTGGGATTAACTAGTCCAAGATTTCCCCGATGCAGGTGTACTTACCTGAGCAGCTACAAAGACTTTCGTTAGTAGCATCTCAACTTCTGTGACTTTTATGACCCCAAATGCATCAAGGTTTTTAACTTTTAGATAAACTTGGATATACTCCCAAAACTACTCGCTGCAGCTGTGGATATCCCAAACATCTCACTGGCTGTGAAAATGTACATTGGGACTGAAAATACTTTGAGATGGAAGCTTAATTTATCCATTGTGTCTGCCCAGGATAGAAAGGAAGACCACCACCTGAAAATTACTTTGGTGGTCATTTTATGGTGGTGGTCTCAGTTCCATCACTATCTGAGACAAGTAATGCCTATTCACCTAATTAATATGGTAGGCGAAAGGAAGAAACAAAATCCTGGAGAAAATTGTCTATTTGCTCTGGACATCTTTGCATATTTGGGCTAATCTAATCAAAAGGTAAATAAGGCATTTTTTTCATTCACTATTCAGATCATAAAAACTGATAATTTAATTTTCTTAGAATTTAGGAGATGAGAAATATACAATTATATTTTATAGAAAAAAATGGTTTTATGCAACCTTTTTTCTGTGTTGAATGCAGTGACAAATATTGAAACTGTTAGGTTTAGATCAGGATATATATAAAATAAAATGTTTACAGAAGAAATCACCGTCAAACAAGAAAATTCCCACCATAGGGAATTTAGCTTTAGATCCACTCTAAATCAGTGAAATCTGAGAACTCTACATACCATCTATGAGTTCTAGTACTACAAAAGCATTCTATTTCAGTGTCTCTAGAGTAATCTTTCAATTCAAATATAGCAATACAAGACAGAAAAAGAAACATCCCAAAATATGCACATTTACACTATGCGCACAATACATTGATACTGCATTGAGGCAGTAGCTTGCAGTAGGGAAATGGCTACCAGCTGTCTCTGATGCGAATCAGCTCCATTTTGACCTTGTAGGATGGGTTTGTTTTGATTTTTAAATAAGTCCAAATGCCCTGAGGAACACAAAAGGCACAGAAGTGGGTACGCACAAAAGGAGAATGTAAGAGCTGCTCCAGTTTTTGCTTTCAAGCTTCAGATGTTTTCAAGGAAAAAGCACTTTACACAGCTACTGTGCCACATAAAGTCATTCCAGTTCACTGAATACTATCATTGTTTTCCATTTTCTCAAAGTGATCTCTCATCACTCTACATCATCCAGAGTAGAATAATTGTAAGATTAACCACAGTTCGTTGTCTTCTAACCATGAACATTTCTGACATCTCAGCAACCTAGTTAACCATTTCACTACTAAACCTTCAAGAATAAGAATGTGCTCTTCAACCTGTCTAGGTTACCATTGTACACTCCCTTCCCAAAATTATTTTTCCTTGTTCAAACCGAGAGCTTGCAATTCGCTTTTCATGGAAAACAAAGTGTTATGATAAGGGATCCCTGCATGACAATGTCCTTTTGGAGTACATTGACATTATCTTATCTGACCCAAAAGTAAACCAGTGTTCAACACCCCACTGAAGCCAGTCTTCTAATAGCCAAATGTATTGGTATAGATGTATACTTGTATTTCATATGGTCATTTCTCAGACCGAAGCCTGACTTTTAGAAATTTTATTTAAAGTAAGACATAGGCATCTAATTCCAAATAAATACCAGAAGGAAGATGATTGCCCTACCTGTGGCTAGTATTTATTAAATATATTTTAGGCTTGACGATAGATAGATGAACACCAAGTAGGTTTTATTTATTCCCCTTTGCTTATATATAAAAAAATGAAAAAAACTTCTATACGAAAAGGTAAATTATGTCTTTTGAGACCAGTGGCTACCTTATAACAAACTCTGTCCTAAAAAACCAGATGGCTCTTTGCATACTGTCCAATTTTCATAGTTAATTTTTCTGTCCTTTTCCTAAAATCTGCCAAAGCATTTCATCCTCACTTTAATCATAATTTTTCAAACTTAGGAAACACAAGAATTGTGCTGAAAGGTTTTAACTGACTACTTGTTACTACTATCCACAAATAGACAATACATGATAGCCACCTCCTGCAAAATACTTTAAGAATGCTACAATGAGTTACCTTACTGGGTTGAAGATGGACTCAGCATAAGCAGAAAGAGAACTGTGCCACTGGCTAGCACTTAAAATATTGCAGTTTCACATCTGCAGAACGATGTAATAAGTCCTCATTGTTAAAAGGACTGTTGTTCTTTTTTGCAAGACAGGTAGCAAAGCCATTTCACACCTCCTACAGAGTAGTGTAGCAGAGAGAAGAAACTTCACTGCTTTACAGAAGAGATAAATAATCAAGAGATTCAACTTACAGCAAGAGACAGTTGAAGTTTTTCCTGAAAGGGAATATTATATGAGAAAAAATTTTCGTTTAACTCAGAAATATTTTTATTGGGCCAACCCTATATAATAAATACCTTGTGTTTCTTTGAAATAGCAGAGTGTAAAAATGTGAGAAGTGTATACAAGTGTTAGTTTAACAGAAACTACAGTCTTCATGATACTAAGATTTCACTTAGAATTTTGCAGCCACCTTATCTTGATATTGTGATATATTAGTTAACTTCAGGTTATGGCATAATAAAAGACTCAGACATTAATTTAGAAGATGACTAATTTGAATACTAATTTGAAACACATGACTTGTTTCCCAAATAATAAAAGCTATGGGAAACTTTTTTCTCAAAAGGCCTATTTTTAAATCTAGGATGTCATAAATGGCACAGACCAATAAAAAGTAATTTTCTTTCTGTGAGCAGGTAGTCCACTTAAATTAATGATGATTTAATTCAAGAAAAAAATCATAAACAATGACCAAAAAAGCCAACAAAAAAAAACCCAAACAAAAAAAACCCCTAGAAACCTAGCCCCTTCAAAAGCTCTCAAAGACATTAAAGGATAAGCCAGAAGAGATTTACTAATAAGCATGGTATAGTCACTGATACCTCTACTGCAAGCAGCAGACTGCATATAAGAGATGTATTTAAGTAAAGTAAAAGAGAAGATGCTGAGACATACTGACAGCTGGTCTGTGCAATTGCTCTATGAACAGAAAGTATGTATTTTGGCAGGGAATTAGGTGCACTCAAGTGCTTATAAATTTGAAGTGCTCAGAAAAACAATTTTTTATTAAATCACTATTCCCAGAAGGCATTTCCCCCTCTTTCCTCTAGCAAGCTCTCGCTCCTCTAGTCTGTTATGCAAGATAAATGAGGCAGTTCAAGAAAAACTGACATGGTGACTGAAAACAGAATGGAAAATAGAAAGCCACAAATCAAAGAAAGCTGTGCCAAGCTGTGCCAGACAAAGTTGCATGTTCTTTGCATGTTCTTTGCAGGCTGGGACTTGAAAGACACTTCCCCTTATTAAAGAGTTTTACTTAACTCAAATAAATATCATGAACACTTTAAAAAAAATAGGAAGGGGCAGGAGAGAATGTAATGCAAGAATGTGTTTTGAAAAGACATTACTTTCAACAAAAGATAGCAAATTTATTCACGCACTACACCTTTTTATTATGAGGAATGCTGTAGGGAGACACTACTGAGAATCTCTGAAAGCAAGTTTTTAAAAAATGGATATAAGAATGTAAAACTGGAATTTAGGGCTTTTACTTCAAATGGGCCAGATACTCAGGGGGATTAGTCAAGTTGAAGTTCAGAAAATTAAGCCTCTTATCTGGATACACAGGCTGCAGCACAGTGCACAAATATAGAAAGCACTGTGGGCTCAACTACTCAGCCAAGTACTCTATTGTTGCTTCAATATCAACCATTTGGTACATGAAGACTTTCTTTCCCACCATCATCTTAGTTTACAGAAATGCGAATACCATGTCCCTTCATCAGTGCAGTCCACAGGAACAGTTTCATAGTTCTGATATCAACTGACCACTGTTTCAATCCCTTCCTTAGTTCCCTTGAAATATGAGGTAAAAAATATAATACTGTTTTGTTCATGTGTCCATCACTTGGACCACAAGGTTCTTTGTAGTCACCACAGAACCAGCCTAATGGCACGACTATGAGCTCATAGCAGCTTAGCATCACAGCTGCTGTTCTCAGCTCCTCTGTGAGCCTCTTCTCACATTCAACTAAAAGTCATTCACATAATGTAAAGCTTTAAAGACATATAAGCAGCCAGTTTACAAGGTTTAGTTTCACTTCCAAAATAGTTCCCACACTGGTATCTTCATAGTCCTATTAGATCCTTCGTAGTCAGAGTCCTTCACAGACTTCTTCAATTTCTCAAATGTCTTAAAGATACCAGCATAACTTCTCATAGTAGTCCTCCAAGGTCACTGACATTGACACATAATTTGCATTCTGAGATAAAAGAAATCTTTGAACAGATTCTTTATCTGTCCTGACAGAAATAAAAGGAAATTTTCAGCTTTATTATGAGCTATCCATTACTTTCATAATAGTAATTCATCAAAGTGTGCTTTTTTTCTAATAGACCAGTTTACTGATCTGGAGTGGAAGGTCTTAAGGTCACTTAAAGATTCACCACCAAAGATATCAGGAAAAGGTGATCTTAATAAAGATTTATATAAGGGCATCTTAAATTAATTCTATGGCAAGGTTCATCCTATTTCTATGTGGAAGGGACATGCAGGAGTTCTAATTGGATTAGACTGACTTATATAGGTCTCAGAGGAAATAATTTCTTCAGAGATAAGGGAGGTCATTGAGTGAAAATCAGATTGGAGAGTTTTGCATAGGGGATTTGGAAAAGAATGAGGAAGTTTTCCCCATTTGGACACAAGGTTCAGACTGCATCCCCTTGCTTTCTAAAGCCAATATCAGAGAGAAGTCTAAGTGTGACTGAATCCACTCCTAGTCCCAGACTTCGGCAATAGTTTTGACTAAAGAGCTTAAGTGTAGGAATTTCAGTGTAGTCCTCTCACCCACAGTTATGGGATCAGTGTGGTTTAGAATAGCAACAAATTGAGTTGATTTGCGCTATTATAACGAATCACAAAACTCAGTGATATGATTTTCTAGAAATACTTAATCAGCAATCAATGGTTTGTTATAATTGAGTACATAGTTTCCATTAAATATTTTTAAAAGTTTTTAAACTAAATTGCTCACATATACACAAACATACACAGATACAGAGGTTAGCCTACATTAAGATGTGGAATTTTGATACCTAATTATCATGAAACTACATCAAAAGAAGTTGCAATACATCTGCAAAACAAAATTATATTCAATTACTAGAATTTTATCTATTTGACCCAAAATAAGAAGTATTGGGCTACTTACTCTAATGCATCAGATAGACCAACTTCCTTCATGAGGCACAGAGCAGCAGTCTGCTGTGACCCTGGAGAGCTACAGAGGGCCTCATTTCAGGGTCAGTATTTATAGGGTCACAGCATTCTAGACTTCTACCTGTATTTTCTGATTGTGACCACAATTCAAATTAGGTCATCTTTGGCTACTTTCAGAGTGGGCTTGTGGTTCAAGAAGGAGACTCAGGTACATTTCTGATGTACCTGTTGTAGTTACAGATATGGGTAGAATGTGCCTGACTGGGCCAAATCACTAGGAATAGCAGGTCCAAAGTAGGCAGACAAGGTCAGAAAGCACCAGATTGTCTCTCTCTCTTGCTACAGAAACAAGAACAAAGGTGGGTCCACTGCACTTGTAACTAAAACAAGAACAATGTTGGATGATGTTGAGATGCAGCTCAGTAAGTGGAGGGTCTGTACCTCCACAAGGAAGTTCCAAATTCAAGTCAGCAAGTGGCAGATCACCTGGTAGTTTTACACTTCATTCATTTCCTGATACACAACTGTCTACTGTTTCACTCAAGGTCTTAATCTGTGCTAAGAGAACTGTGGCATAGTTATATATAGTTATATAGTTATATATAGTTATATAGTTATAGTCAAAAAGTAAAAGGCCCTCCCCAATATGATCATGAGGAAAAATCAACCTTGTTTTCTTCTTTTGCTGTTTTTGCCACAAAACATAAAAGTAACAAACACCACATATAACTCCACATCCAACTCCATATACAATCCTTTAATCCAAACTCAAGCTGCTGAATTCTACTTTGATTCTCTAATTTTATAGTATTTTATTGTAAAATGTTGGATTCATTACTTGATTAAATTGCTGATGGCTGCTGATGCCCTGGCAATTTAATCTATTTTGCCACTGATTACATATGGTCTTTTCAATATCCTCAGAATCTTTTACCAGAGGGCAGCATTACTGGAACTCCAATTGGAGTCCACACCCTTAAAACTCCGGTTTTCAGACTTCTAGCATATATGTTTTACTTAATATTAATTTTTAAAATGTGGAATATACTTCTGCTATGCCCATGGCAATTAATTTCAGTAATAGTGTCTTTGCTGAGCTACTTGAAGACTATCAAACTCTCTTGGCTCTTGTGATGTCAGGTAGTCAGTCACAGAAGTTGTCTCGAGAATGAGTTGAGATTCTTTACGTCATTGTTTAGGCCCAGCCGGTATCAACCAGGCCCCTGCCCACTCGCCCCTCATTCCCTCTGTGAGACAGGGAGGAGAAAATCACAGAATCATCCGGGTTGGAAAGGACCTCTGAGGTCATCAAGTCCAACCCTTGATCCACTGCCACTGTGGTCACCAGACCATGGCACTGAGTGCCACATTCAGTCTCTTCTTAAAAACCTCCAGGGATGGAGAATCCACCACCTCCCTGGACAGCCCATTCTAGTGCCTGATCACCTCTGTGTAACGAATTTTTTCCTAATATCCAACCTAAACCTCCCCTGGCAGAGCTTAAGTCCATGCCCTCTTGTCTTCTGGGAGCTGCCTGGGAGAAGAGACCCACCTCTCCCTGGCTACACCCTCCTTTCAGGGAGTTGTAGAGAGTGATGAGGTCTCCCCTGAGCCTCCTCTTCTCCAGGCTGAACACCTCCAGCTCCCTCACTGACCCTGGCACATTTTTCTGGCATTTCTCTCCCACCTCCTTCTCTCCTCTGCTAGACTTTTTTTTCTACTTTTGCTGTTTTGTTTTCCCTTTCTTGAATATCTTCCCATATCTGCTCAGCAGTGGGCAGAGGTGGGGCCAGAATTGGAACCAGGGGAGCTTCCAGCAGATTCTCACAGAAGCCATCCCTGTGGCTCTCCTGTTTCCAAAACACCACTGCAATAGCACTATACACTATAGTATGTCACTATTCATATACAATTTAGAGATACGATTTTGAAAATGTTTTCATTAGGTACATAAAAAGAATATTGCCAGATAACTTTGTGGGCAAATTGGATTTTCTTAGTGTCTGAAATACAACTTCATGATCCTCATGGGAAAAATGGGATACTAGTAGATTAAAGAAAATCTAAAGTACTAGTCAGAGTAGGTGTGGTGTACATATGAATGCTAAAACTAAAGATTTTGAACTATTGTAATTAATTCTGTAACAGAAAGGACAGATCCCTAGATTTGTAGGGTTTCTGCTAATGAAGTATTACTCAGTAGCCCCCATTCTGCTTTTGTGCCTCAAAGTACTATAGAAAAATACACTATGAGGAGAAAAATACTGTTTCTCCTGAAAAAAAATTTTTTTTTGAGAAGTATCTCTTTAGACATTAAGGCCATACCTAACTGCACTACAATTGAGATTGATTCATAAGTGGAGCACAAGAAAGTATCTAGTGTGCTGGTAATATATACTAAATAATTCTCAGGTTTTTCACATATATTAAAATCATCCATATCCTGAGATTGAATGTATGACCTTTTTTTTGTAAATACTATTTAAGTAACCAAGTATAATATTTAATAGTTATATATTATTACTTCTCTATCTTAGTCTTCCTGAGTACCACAAGATGAAATTCAGACAGCTTTGGAAAGAGGCTATTGTAAACATACACAGACTGAGAATGTAGTTTCCCTGGCAACCAAGAGATCTGAGAACAACTCATTCCTTCAGGTTGCAATTCAGTTTATGAGTTTCCACATCTGCTTGCATAGGAATGAGACACCTGGGATTACATTTCCAGAGTGAAGAGTGAGAAATTAGAGAACAATAGACATTATATTGCTAATTTTGTGTGGTGATGAAAATGAGTCCTCTGATGTTCATCACCACGGACCACCTAGAATATCTGAGGACACCAGGATTCATACCCTGACTAAGCATCCAGTCTCTTTCCTATTTACCTTGGCAGGAGCCAAGACCTGAAAGGAAATCAAAAAAAGATTCTCTCCTGCTTTCTACTAACACAAATTAAAGGACTATTTTCTTAAACATAATGTCAGCAGTTCTTTCCTGTTGAGGAAGAATATAAGCCAGAGGAGGGAGAAAATGCTGCACATTTGCTGGTAATCAAGAAAGAGCAGGTACTCCTTTTTGGTATTTCCAAGAACAGGTGCAAAAAAAAAAAAAAAAAGAAATTTACCATCCAATTTTAATAACTCTCAAAGTGAACAATGTTACACGTACTATGTTGGCTTGGATGGAGGCAAAGATTGTGACAGAATACTTTTATTTCCTAATGTCTTCTCTACAAATACTCAGCATATGCATTCCTTTACTAAATGTGAATATTTGTACTATATGCAAAAAAATTGTATGGATGCTATCACTCCAGCACAGTGGTTTTAAAAATCAGTCCTCTCTAAAAAAGAAAAAAACCTCATAGTTTTATAGTCTGTTATAATGTTGGTCTGAATTTGATTCAAGTGACAACATTCCCTCAATGCTTCACTAACTTCATGCTTCAATTGACTGAAAAGTTCAGGCTTTTCAGAATAACAAAGGTATTCAGCCTTTATCTATCAATATCTGTGTAAGTTTTAGGCAAAATTCTTTGCTTAAACCCCACACAATTTATCTATGTCCCCTCTCAACACTCTACTTGATTGCACTCATAGAAGCTGAGTACTGAGCTTCTTTTTATACAGCAAATGCAGGTGGAAAATGAAGCCTGAAGTTTATCCATCTAAAAGGTGAATACAGAATGGTCTGTCTTACCATGGTCATTTACACAAATTAATTTTTTTTTAATTAGATGCATAGCTTCCTATTATAGATACTGTACATAAGTGCTAGTAAAACCAAGCAGAATTCTTTTTCCACAATAACAAACATTTAGAAAATCCATGTAGTTCAAATTACACACTAAAATTTCCTGGTACCTTCTCAGGACTTGAATCTTCAGGACCTGTTTCAAAATGCAGTATAACTCATGACAATGTGTGTGGAAAACCTGCTAAATCCAAAAAGCTGCATTTAAACTGATCTTTGAGAAACAAGTTTCAAGATAAGACCAATGTCATATTGAAATGAACTCTATGTTTTGGACTAGCTTCATAAATCTGTTACCTTCACATTTTCATCTATGAGCAACTTCAAAGCTTTCCGGAATTTTTATCCTCCCAGCATTTTAAAGCATTTGCTTGCTTCGTTACATCACTGACTCCTGGGAGAAAACCCTCTATCATAAATCCTTCATTATCTTCCCCAAACGAACACTCTTTAATCTGCATTTCTTCATACTGTGCAAAATAAATACCTAAATTTTAACCCTTGTAATTCATATAGCAGAACAAGGTTATATATGTTCAAACAGTATTGCAAAAGTATCTTTCAATACAGAAGTGATGATTACCCCAAGTTTGCCCCCTGGCAGCACTTCTACACAAGCGCTGACCCCAAAGGTCTATGCTCTTACCTGCACGTTACTCAGATACAACCTTATAAGCCATAAAAACATAAATTCAGTTAATGGCAAAATTTAACACCCTCCTATTCTTTATTTTCTCTCTTCATAAATACCATTTCTGGTTTATACTCTCCTCAAGTGCAGGCAAACTTGAAAGAAGGAAAAAAAAATAATTCTTGATGGCAATTCCTGTTTCTCCCCTTCAGGAACAGGAAACTTATTATGTTGCCTTAATATATTAAGTAATTTAGTGTCTTGGGTTGGTGCAGTGGTGCTTTGGAGGCTGGGGAACCACAGGGGTGGCTCCTGTGAGAATCTGGTGGAAGCTCCCCTGGTTCCAACCCTGATCCCTCCTCTGTCCAAGACTGAGCAGATATGGGAAGCTGAATGAGCCTCTGCGAGTGATATATTCAAGAAAGGGAAAATGAAACTGAAAAAATATAAGAAAAGGACCCTCTGATCAAAAGGTTTGCTTAAATCTATAGCTTCTTTCCTCCTGCCTCTCAAATAATTTCCCTATGTTGCCTCTATCCCCTCCCAAATACAGATCATGCCTCTGTTTCCCCCCTTCCCAGTTGCCCTAGTCTGGTTAATTTTCTAGCATGATCTTGTATTTATAATATTGATATCCTATGAATTTCTGCATTGGTTATTAATTCTTCTAAGTCAGCACCTCTCCATTCTTTTGTCTACAGTATCCTGACCTTTTCATGTCATGGGTCTTGTTAGTGATGCCACAGGTTATGGTGGGTCATCTGCACAATCATCTCCTTTTGTAATCTGCAGCATCTTAAAACTCCTCATTTTGCTACCTTATTAGTAGTACCACATGTCAGGGTTAGCCATCTGCATGCAAACCCTAACCCATAACTCAAGTAAGTGTCTGAATTTTAGGAGCTAAATAAAAGCAGTCTTTTCAGTGCCAAGGCTCATCTCTTTGTATGTGTCCCTTGAAAACTGAGCTTTAAAGGTCAGCAGTGGAGCATATTTGTGAAAAATGCTTGCTTATTGATAAGTGAGTGTTCTAAACATCATTAATAGCCTTATGCAGATTATATAGACTGATTTAATACCTCAGTGTAGCCTTTCCAACTATTTTTATTTTCCAACAGATTGGGCTTGCTTGGTCTTGCAGAAAACCTCTTTCAAGTTTCTTGCTTAAATGTATCTGCCCTTTTTTGGAACTGTGTACAAAGATCCATCATACTAAATATGGGGGATGCCAAGCAATGCTGTTTTGCAGCATATGAATCTGAATTTTGTGGTTGTTGATATTTGGTGACTCTGAACTGCCTGCACTAAACTTTTATTCACCCATTTCACTCAAGTGCTGGTAACTATTTTTATTACAGACTGAGAAATTATGATTTGGAGACCAGGTTTTAAATACAATTTTGATTTTCATACCCACTTTTTAATCACCCATCATTTTAATCAGCTATCTCTACACTCCAAAACTATATAGATAAAATTCCCTAACTGGAGCTAAAATTCGCACCTTCAAAAAACTTGAAAACAAACAAATAAAAATACAGTGAGTGGATGACTTTTTAGGTTTCTGAAAGACTCATACTGTAATCAACCTTCATTAAAATAAAATGTTTGGCAAACCCACTTCAGCATCCACTTACATATCTTTTTACCTGTCACTTCTCATTACCCATTGTGCAAATAGCATAAGAACTCCACAGAGCATAAGTATACTATCACTTCAATGTCCTAAAAATATTTTAAGAAAGCAATTTAGCCAAAATTTGTGAGAACTAGAGATTGCTTCCACCCATTTTGTTGATTCTCACCTGAAAAGTAATGTATAATATTACTGAAAAGTAATGGATAACATATTAAGTGATAGGTTATAGAGCTCTTCCTTTTATATCTCCATTAAATTTGTTCTATTTGCATAGTTGCGGGAAGTTTTTATAACCTATAAGTCTGACCAATAGAAACTGTATATAAATAGTACCCAATCAGGATCTCCGTTTATTTGGTTTATTGGTTTGACTGTCATCGACAGGAGGTATCAGTCAACTGCAGCTCATAGAATCATAGAATGGCTGGGGTTAGAAGGGACCTTAAAGATCATCTATTCCAATTCCCCCAGCCATAGGCAGGGACACCTACCACTGTATCAGGTGGCTCAAGGCCCCATCAAACCTTGTGTCCTTTAACACAACCAGGGAGGGGGCAGCCATAGCACCCTCATATTAAAGAATTTTTTCCTAATGTCCCCTCTTCCAGTTTTAAACCATTGCCCCTTGTACTATCACTACACATCTGTGCAAAAAGCTCTACCCCAACTTTCTTGTTGTCCCCTTTCAGTTATTGGAAAGCCACTATAAGATCACCTCAAAGCTTCCTCTTCTCCAGGCTGAACAACCCCAGCTTTCTCGACCTATCTTCACAGGGGAAGTGCTCCAGCCCTCTGATGGTTTCTGTGGCTTTTCTCTGGACACGCTCCAAGAGGATGCAGTTGGCTTTCTGTGCGGCAAGAAGACACTGGCCGCTCCTGTTGAACAACTCACCCACCATCAACCTCAATTCCTTCTTCTCCAGGCCTGCCTTCAATTCTTTAACCTCCCAACAAGTCTTTATGCGTGGGCATGCCTCACCCCAGGTGCAGAACCTTGAACTTGGCCTTGTTGAAATTCATGCAGATTGAGATACATGCAGGCGAGTTTCCCAAGTCTGTCAAGGTACCTTTGGGTAACCTTTCTCTCCAGCATGTTAACAACACGACACATATCGGTGTTGCTGGAAATTTAGCTGCTCCTTCACGCAGATCCACAGTCCACATAAATGACTAAGATGTTAAATAGCACTAGTCCATACACCAAGCCCTGAGGAATGCTCCTTACCACTGATTTCCAACTGAAAATCAGGTGCTTGATAACAATACTGAAAAAAACAATCTCGAAATTACTTAAATTTTTTTGTTAAGGGAATAAAAGAAAAACTTTCTTCCACATACTAATTGTATTTAAAAAAATTATATTAGCTTACATCTCTATCATGAAAGTACTAGAAGTTATATCAGTATTTTTCGGTTTTATTTTAAGACAGAGCTTCCACTAATACTGGTACCAGCCAGACATTAGTACTGTATTTGGGAAGTGCTGTACTCTAGGAATGTGACAGAAATTGTTAACAGCTGCTGTCATGTTGTTTATCTGCACGTGTTAGATTAATAAGAGTGATCCTGTGGAAAAGTCTTGTATGCCTTTGCCGACTGTGAAAACTCAGAAGTAGCCGTCAGATTAAAATTAAAAAAGGCACCGAGAAATCAACTCCTTGTTCTCTCATGATGATACCAACCCTAACGGGAGGTGGGAACAGGAGGGCGGGGGTTGCAAGGGCAGGAGAGCTGATGGGGAAATGTCCCTTGCCATATGGGAAAGGCAAGAACTCGATGGACACAGGGCCCCTTCCTCCAGGCCTCAGTTCAGAAGAGATGGGACATCTTGGTGAGGGCTGGGGGGTTTGGGAAAGAAGGGCCCACAAAAGCCTCTGTAATCAACAAGCAAAGTGTTTATTGGTGGGAGATGTTCCAGGTGAGCCTGTGGGAAGCCCGGAGAGTTCATTTGCAGCTCACTTTCCCCTTGCACAGCCGTGCTGGCTATGACCAACATCTGCGCTGTCTCTCGTGCCGGGGCCTCACACCGTACTGCAGCAGAGAGACACGCCAGGGCCCTGTGCTGTTTCCCTGGGTGCCTGCAGCTGCCTGAGGGCCGCCAGCGCTGGCATCAGCCGGGGCAATGGCTCTGATGGTGCCAGGGGATATTTTCCTCCTCCGCTGCTTCCTCTTTTTTTTCAGGCTCCTGGCAGGTGCCTTTCCCTTAGGCCCTTGCAGGAATCGTCTCCAGCCTGCCTTAAGCCTCGCTGAGCAGCCGTGCATCTCAGTGCTCTGGCTCCTGCCCGGCAGACAGGCATGTCTGGGCTCCACAGCCTTCAGTGCCCGCTTGAGAGACAAGAGCTGCCTGGCATCGACCAGAAAAGCGAGGCAAATTGCTCTCTCAGCATGAGAGAAAGATCTCCTCCTCTGCTGCTTCTGCTTCCTCCTCTGGAGAAATGTCTTTCGCCTCCTCCATGCTTTCAGGGAGCAGGTGTGTGGGACCCGCCGTCGAGGGGGGCAGCCACTTGCCTCACTGCTCCCGCTCGTCTTCCTACGAGCCATGCTTGGCAGCTGAAGGCCTTGAGGCTCGAGGCAGAACTGTGGGCCAGCTGCAGGGGCTCCTGTTTTATAGGGCCAGAGCCCATTGTGATGTCAGCTGTGACTGTCGTCGATGGATGTGGCCAAGTATTGTGCGTTTGCAGGTGGGCTTCCTCCATGGCCTGAAAGTTGCCCAAATGTGAGAGGAGGCGGGTCACAAGGGCTTTCTCCTGCCTGCCATCTTGCTTGCCCAAGAGAAGGGCTGCCTTTAGGGCACAGAGACTGCCCTCCACCTCCCCTCATGAGCCCTGGGCTCCAGCCCCTCCCCATCCCCTGTCTGGATTCCCCTCAATCAGATCATCGAATAGAATCCTAGAATCCTAGCATCATAATATCCTAGAATCCTAGAATCCTAGAATCGGCTGGGTTGGAAGGGACCCCTGAGATCATCACTTGATCCACTACCGCTGCGCTTACCAGACCATGGCACTGAGTGCCACATCAGTCTCTTTTGAATTATCTCCAGGGACGGAGAACCCGCTACTTCCCTGGGCAATCTGTTCCAATTTCTCACCACCTTCTGACACTAAAGAATTTCTTCTGAGTGTCTAATCTAAATCTTCCCTCTTTCAGCTTGAAACTATCTCCCCTCTTCCTCTCACTGCATGTCCTTGTCAAAAGTCTCTCTCCAGCTTTCCTGTAGGCCCTTTCAAGTCCTGGAAAGGAGGTCATAATGTATCCCCAGAGCCTTCCCTTCTCCAGGATGAACAATCCCAACTCTCTCAGCCTGTCTCCATAGGGCAGGTACTCCAGGTGCTCTGATCATCTTAATGGCCCTCCTCTGGACATGCTCCCACAACTCCATCTCTTTTCTTATGCTGGGGGCCTGAAGCACAGTATGTCAGGTGGAATCTCACCAGAGCAGAGCAGAGCAGAGCAGAGCAGAGCAGAGCAGAGCAGAGCAGAGCAGAGCAGAGGAGGAGAATCACCTCCCTGCAGCTGCTGGTCATGCTTTATTTTTTATACAGCCCAGGGTATGGTTGGCTTTCTGAGATGCAAGCAGATATTCCCAGCTCATGTTGAGCCGCTTGTCATCAAGGAACATCCTCAAGTCTTTCTGCTCAGGTCCGCTCTCAATCCATTCTCTGTTCAGCCCATCTTTGTGCTTGGAATTCCCCCACCACAGCTGTAGGTCCTTGCGCTTGTCCTTGTGGAACTTGATGCGGTCTGCACAAGCCCACCTCCCAAGCCTGTCGAGGTCCCTCTGGATGGCATCCCTTCCCTCCAGCATGTTGACAACCCCAGGCAGCTGGGTGTCCTTAGAATCTTAGCTGATGGTGCACTCTGTTCCGCTGTCCGTGTAGCTAAGGTCTTAAACAGCATTGTTCCCAATAAATTGCCCTGAGGAATGTCACTTGTCCCTGATGTCTCCCTGGACATCGAGCTGTTGACTGCAACACTTTGAGTGCAACCATCCAGCCAGTTCCTTTATTTCATTGCATCCCAGGAATAGAAAATCTTTTTGTTTGTTTTTGATTTAGTCAGAGGTTACCTCTACGCCTGGTACCAGCCAGACATTAGTACTGTATTTGGGAAGTGCTGTACTCTAGGAATGTGACAGAAATTGTTAACAGCTGCTGTCATGTTGTTTATCTGCACGTGTTAGATTAATAAGAGTGATCCTGTGGAAATGTCTTGTATGCCTTTGCCGACTGGGAAAACTCAGAAGTAGCCGTCAGATTAAAATTAAAAAAGGCGCCGAGAAATCAACTCCTTGTTCTCTCATGATGATACCAACCCTAATGGGAGGTGGGAACAGGAGGGCGGGGGTTGCAAGGGCAGGAGAGCTGATGGGGAAATGTCCCTTGCCATATGGGAAAGGCAAGAACTCGATGGACACAGGGCCCCTTCCTCCAGGCCTCAGTTCAGAAGAGATGGGACATCTTGGCGAGGGCTGGGGCTGGGGGGTTTGGGAAAGAAGGGCCCACAAAAGCCTCTGTAATCAACAAGCAAAGTGTTTATTGTTGGGAGATGTTCCAGGTGAGCCTGTGGGAAGCCCAGAGAGTTCATTTGCAGCTCAAACAAACTTTCCCCTTGCACAGCCGTGCTGGCTATGACCAACATCTGCGCTGTCTCTCGTGCCGGGGCCTCACACCGTACTGCAGCAGAGAGACACGCCAGGGCCCTGTGCTGTTTCCCTGGGTGCCTACAGCTGCCTGAGAGACACCATCGCTGGCATCAGCCGGGGCAATGGCTCTGATGGTGCCAGGGGATATTTTCCTCCTCCGCTGCTTCCTCTTTTTTTTCAGGCTCCTGGCAGGTGCCTTTCCCTTAGGCCCTTGCAGGAATCGTCTCCAGCCTGCCTTAAGCCTCACTGAGCAGCCATGCATCTCAGTGCTCTGGCTCCTGCCCGGCAGACAGGCATGTCTGGGCTCCACAGCCTTCAGTGCCCGCTTGAGAGACAAGAGCTGCCTGGCATCGACCAGAAAAGCGAGGCAAATTGCTCTCACAGCATGAGAGAAAGATCTCCTCCTCTGCTGCTTCTGCTTCCTCCTCTGGAGAAATGTCTTTCGCCTCCTCCATGCTTTCAGGGAGCAGGTGTGTGGGACCCGCCGTCGAGGTGGGCAGCCACTTGCCTCACTGCTCCCGCTCGTCTTCCTACGAGCCATGCTTGGCAGCTGAAGGCCTTGAGGCTCGAGGCAGAACTGTGGGCCAGCTGCAGGGGCTCCTGTTTTATAGGGCCAGAGCCCATTGTGATGTCAGCTGTGACTGTCGTCGATGGATGTGGCCAAGTATTGTGCGTTTGCAGGTGGGCTTCCTCCATGGCCTGAAAGTTGCCCAAATGTGAGAGGAGGCGGGTCACAAGGGCTTTCTCCTGCCTGCCATCTTGCTTGCCCAAGGGAAGGGCTGCTTTTAGGGCACAGAGACTGCCCTCCACCTCCCCTCATGAGCCCTGGGCTCCAGCCCCTCCCCATCCCCTGTCTGGATTCCCCTCAATCAGATCATCGAATAGAATCCTAGAATTCTAGCATCATAATATCATAGAATCCTAGAATCCTAGAATCCTAGAATTCTAGAATCGGCTGGGTTGGAAGGGACCTCTGAGATCATCACTTGATCCACTACCGCTGCGCTTACCAGACCATGGCACTGAGTGCCACATCAGTCTCTTTTGAATTATCTCCAGGGACGGAGAACCCACTACTTCCCTGGGCAATCTGTTCCAATTTCTCACCACCTTCTGACACTGAAGAATTTCTTCTGAGTGTCTAATCTAAATCTTCCCTCTTTCAGCTTGAAACTATCTCCCCTCTTCCTCTCACTGCATGTCCTTGTCAAAAGTCTCTCTCCAGCTTTCCTGTAGGCCCTTTCAAGTCCTGGAAAGGAGGTCATAATGTATCCCCAGAGCCTTCCCTTCTCCAGGATGAACAATCCCAACTCTCTCAGCCTGTCTCCATAGGGCAGGTACTCCAGGTGCTCTGATCATCTTAATGGCCCTCCTCTGGACATGCTCCCACAACTCCATCTCTTTTCTTATGCTGGGGGCCTGAAGCACAGTATGTCAGGTGGACTCTCACCAGAGCAGAGCAGAGCAGAGCAGAGGAGGAGAATCACCTCCCTGCAGCGGCTGGTCATGCTTTATTTTTTATACAGCCCAGGGTATGGTTGGCTTTCTGGGATGCAAGCAGATATTCCCAGCTCATGTTGAGCTGCTTGTCATCAAGGAACATCCTCAAGTCTTTCTGCTCAGGTCCGCTCTCAATCCATTCTCTGTTCAGCCCATCTTTGTGCTTGGAATTCCCCCACCACAGCTGTAGGTCCTTGCGCTTGTCCTTGTGGAACTTGATGCGGTCTGCACAAGCCCACCTCCCAAGCCTGTCGAGGTCCCTCTGGATGGCATCCCTTCCCTCCAGCATGTTGACAACCCCAGGCAGCTGGGTGTCCTTAGAATCTTAGCTGATGGTGCACTCTGTTCCGCTGTCCGTGTAGCTAAGGTCTTAAACAGCATTGTTCCCAATAAATTGCCCTGAGGAATGTCACTTGTCCCTGATGTCTCCCTGGACATCGAGCTGTTGACTGCAACACTTTGAGTGCAACCATCCAGCCAGTTCCTTTATTTCATTGCATCCCAGGAATAGAAAATCTTTTTGTTTGTTTTTGATTTAGTCAGAGGTTACCTCTACGCCTGGTACCAGCCAGACATTAGTACTGTATTTGGGAAGTGCTGTACTCTAGGAATGTGACAGAAATTGTTAACAGCTGCTGTCATGTTGTTTATCTGCACGTGTTAGATTAATAAGAGTGATCCTGTGGAAATGTCTTGTATGCCTTTGCCGACTGTGAAAACTCAGAAGTAGCCGTCAGATTAAAATTAAAAAAGGCGCCGAGAAATCAACTCCTTGTTCTCTCATGATGATACCAACCCTAATGGGAGGTGGGAACAGGAGGGCGGGGGTTGCAAGGGCAGGAGAGCTGATGGGGAAATGTCCCTTGCCATATGGGAAAGGCAAGAACTCGATGGACACAGGGCCCCTTCCTCCAGGCCTCAGTTCAGAAGAGATGGGACATCTTGGCGAGGGCTGGGGCTGGGGGGTTTGGGAAAGAAGGGCCCACAAAAGCCTCTGTAATCAACAAGCAAAGTGTTTATTGTTGGGAGATGTTCCAGGTGAGCCTGTGGGAAGCCCAGAGAGTTCATTTGCAGCTCAAACAAACTTTCCCCTTGCACAGCCGTGCTGGCTATGACCAACATCTGCGCTGTCTCTCGTGCCGGGGCCTCACACCGTACTGCAGCAGAGAGACACGCCAGGGCCCTGTGCTGTTTCCCTGGGTGCCTACAGCTGCCTGAGGGCCGCCAGCGCTGGCATCAGCCGGGGCAATGGCTCTGATGGTGCCAGGGGATATTTTCCTCCTCCGCTGCTTCCTCTTTTTTTTCAGGCTCCTGGCAGGTGCCTTTCCCTTAGGCCCTTGCAGGAATCGTCTCCAGCCTGCCTTAAGCCTCACTGAGCAGCCATGCATCTCAGTGCTCTGGCTCCTGCCCGGCAGACAGGCATGTCTGGGCTCCACAGCCTTCAGTGCCCGCTTGAGAGACAAGAGCTGCCTGGCATCGACCAGAAAAGCGAGGCAAATTGCTCTCACAGCATGAGAGAAAGATCTCCTCCTCTGCTGCTTCTGCTTCCTCCTCTGGAGAAATGTCTTTCGCCTCCTCCATGCTTTCAGGGAGCAGGTGTGTGGGACCCGCCGTCGAGGTGGGCAGCCACTTGCCTCACTGCTCCCGCTCGTCTTCCTACGAGCCATGCTTGGCAGCTGAAGGCCTTGAGGCTCGAGGCAGAACTGTGGGCCAGCTGCAGGGGCTCCTGTTTTATAGGGCCAGAGCCCATTGTGATGTCAGCTGTGACTGTCGTCGATGGATGTGGCCAAGTATTGTGCGTTTGCAGGTGGGCTTCCTCCATGGCCTGAAAGTTGCCCAAATGTGAGAGGAGGCGGGTCACAAGGGCTTTCTCCTGCCTGCCATCTTGCTTGCCCAAGAGAAGGGCTGCCTTTAGGGCACAGAGACTGCCCTCCACCTCCCCTCATGAGCCCTGGGCTCCAGCCCCTCCCCATCCCCTGTCTGGATTCCCCTCAATCAGATCATCGAATAGAATCCTAGAATCCTAGAATCATAATATCATAGAATCCTAGAATCCTAGAATCCTAGAATTCTAGAATCGGCTGGGTTGGAAGGGACCTCTGAGATCATCACTTGATCCACTACCGCTGCGCTTACCAGACCATGGCACTGAGTGCCACATCAGTCTCTTTTGAATTATCTCCAGGGACGGAGAACCCACTACTTCCCTGGGCAATCTGTTCCAATTTCTCACCACCTTCTGACACTGAAGAATTTCTTCTGAGTGTCTAATCTAAATCTTCCCTCTTTCAGCTTGAAACTATCTCCCCTCTTCCTCTCACTGCATGTCCTTGTCAAAAGTCTCTCTCCAGCTTTCCTGTAGGCCCTTTCAAGTCCTGGAAAGGAGGTCATAATGTATCCCCAGAGCCTTCCCTTCTCCAGGATGAACAATCCCAACTCTCTCAGCCTGTCTCCATAGGGCAGGTACTCCAGGTGCTCTGATCATCTTAATGGCCCTCCTCTGGACATGCTCCCACAACTCCATCTCTTTTCTTATGCTGGGGGCCTGAAGCACAGTATGTCAGGTGGACTCTCACCAGAGCAGAGCAGAGCAGAGCAGAGCAGAGCAGAGCAGAGCAGAGGAGGAGAATCACCTCCCTGCAGCTGCTGGTCATGCTTTATTTTTTATACAGCCCAGGGTATGGTTGGCTTTCTGAGATGCAAGCAGATATTCCCAGCTCATGTTGAGCCGCTTGTCATCAAGGAACATCCTCAAGTCTTTCTGCTCAGGTCCGCTCTCAATCCATTCTCTGTTCAGCCCATCTTTGTGCTTGGAATTCCCCCACCACAGCTGTAGGTCCTTGCGCTTGTCCTTGTGGAACTTGATGCGGTCTGCACAAGCCCACCTCCCAAGCCTGTCGAGGTCCCTCTGGATGGCATCCCTTCCCTCCAGCATGTTGACAACCCCAGGCAGCTGGGTGTCCTTAGAATCTTAGCTGATGGTGCACTCTGTTCCGCTGTCCGTGTAGCTAAGGTCTTAAACAGCATTGTTCCCAATAAATTGCCCTGAGGAATGTCACTTGTCCCTGATGTCTCCCTGGACATCGAGCTGTTGACTGCAACACTTTGAGTGCAACCATCCAGCCAGTTCCTTTATTTCATTGCATCCCAGGAATAGAAAATCTTTTTGTTTGTTTTTGATTTAGTCAGAGGTTATCTCTACGCCTGGTACCAGCCAGACATTAGTACTGTATTTGGGAAGTGCTGTACTCTAGGAATGTGACAGAAATTGTTAACAGCTGCTGTCATGTTGTTTATCTGCACGTGTTAGATTAATAAGAGTGATCCTGTGGAAAAGTCTTGTATGCCTTTGCCGACTGTGAAAACTCAGAAGTAGCCGTCAGATTAAAATTAAAAAAGGCGCCGAGAAATCAACTCCTTGTTCTCTCATGATGATACCAACCCTAATGGGAGGTGGGAACAGGAGGGCGGGGGTTGCAAGGGCAGGAGAGCTGATGGGGAAATGTCCCTTGCCATATGGGAAAGGCAAGAACTCGATGGACACAGGGCCCCTTCCTCCAGGCCTCAGTTCAGAAGAGATGGGACATCTTGGTGAGGGCTGGGGGGTTTGGGAAAGAAGGGCCCACAAAAGCCTCTGTAATCAACAAGCAAAGTGTTTATTGTTGGGAGATGTTCCAGGTGAGCCTGTGGGAAGCCCAGAGAGTTCATTTGCAGCTCAAACAAACTTTCCCCTTGCACAGCCGTGCTGGCTATGACCAACATCTGCGCTGTCTCTCGTGCCGGGGCCTCACACCGTACTGCAGCAGAGAGACACGCCAGGGCCCTGTGCTGTTTCCCTGGGTGCCTGCAGCTGCCTGAGAGATGCCAGCACTGGCATCGGCTTGGATATTAGCTCTGATGGTCCCAGGGGATATAGATGTAATATTAGAAGGCTTTAAAAGATCTTCACAATCATCATATCCAACCTCATCCTTACCATGCTACTCCATTTCTAATGACCTTTACTAAAATCACTTAGCCATGTCCCCAAGCACCACACTCAGATGATTTATAATCGTATTCAGGGACGGAGACTCAACTACCTCCCTAGGGATTCTGTTGCAGTGCTTAACAGCCCTTTTCTGTAACAAATTTTCTCGTGATATCTTACTTAAATCTCCCCTGACACAACTTTTGGCCATTTCCCCTTTATAAGACAGAAGCAGGTAGTTAATGGATCACTTCAAAGAATATTTTAGTCTCCACAATTTTTTTGAGACTTATTTAAGAAAAAGTTACCCATGTCCCTTGTTGGTATTTCTAATGATCTTTCTTCTGAAATTAAAAAATCGCAAATATCTTTTCTTTATTTCCTTTGGAAATGCTTTATCTTCCCAATTACTTATTCTAATATTAATTTGCTTTTGTTTTCCCTAGCTTCTAGACTTGAGAAAAAGTAATCTAAAATAATTCAGAAATATACCATAGATTTTTTTCCAAATATACTAGGATTGGTTTTTTTTGGTTTTTTTTTTTTTTTATAGATAGCTCTTTATTAGCTGAGCAGAATAATATTTTGCTCTTGAATGCATTAATGTGTTTAGGGATTATTTCATTCATAGAAGTTTTTCACTTCTCAGAATTCTGTTAATAATTATTTCAGTGATTAAATAGTACAAAAGTTTTTTCCAAAAATTAAATTGTGTTTTAGCTATAAACTATTATAAATAGGTGTATTACAGATATTTTATATGTAGTTATTTCTGCCTAGCTTAATAATTTATTTATATTGCTATAACAATCTCCTCCAGGATAAAGGAGTGTTATTTTGGAAAAAGATGTTGGAGACTATGGACTCTGACTCTTCAACCACTTTTTTTCAGGACAAATGAGTTAGATCTTCTCTCAGATATAACTTTTAAAAGATTTGCCTGCAATTACCAGCTGTTGATTTTCAATGAGCTCTTCGTACAAATTTGATTTTGTTACTTTCACTGATATACTGAAAAATTCTGAAACCTGAAAATTAAAGTGAAGCGGAGGAATGAGTAAATGAATACATGGGTATTATATATAGAAAAGATGTCCAACATTAGTTATTAAGTCTTTAAGTATTTTTTTCGTCCTATCAGCATTTTCATAGCTTTGAGAACTATGTTACATATTCAAACTACTGGTTTCTGATTTCTTATGTGTTCTCTGTGTTTCCAGAAGGCTTTCATTAGGCATATCATTTGTGCAGGAAACTTACAGTTTATTTGTTTCATTAGGTCAATAGCTAGTCCAGTGGCAGTATTTCACTAAATGACAGAAAAGGATGTATTGATGTCAAATTATTAGACTGGAAACAAGCCTGAAGATGCCTAGAGAGAATCTACTGCAGTACATCTGGATAATTGCTTTGTTGAGAAGAGTTACTTGACAGCACTGTGATGGGATGTTTGCTGAAAACAGCTCAAAGTTATTAAGCAGAACAAACATCAGCCAGCCCTCCATGGGACAGGCTTTTTTTGTTTATTATTTTCCCCTACTCTTGCAGACATGGGAAAAGAATCTGCAGCTTCCCAGATGAAATGGGATGCAAAAGAGAAAATATCTACTTGATACAGATTTTTAATATCTAAACAAGGTAGGTATCTATCTTGACACAGACATAATTAATTTTACATTTAATAAGAAGTTGTAGGAAATAGGCACACTGGAAAACATCACTTTTACAGAAAGAGAAATTTAGATTCACAAAACATTTAAATCAGAATTAAGAAAGAATGTCCCTACAGCAAGAATATACTTAACTTTCCTGGAGGAAGTGGACTTGTTTTAAGGTGGCTTCACTGAGGTAAACCTATAAAATAGGTTTGTACAGAAGAAAGGGTGGAATGCTTTCCTTTGTCTTACTGACTTAAAAACAAAACAAATCAAACAAAGATATAAAAAAAAAAAAAACAAAAAACCCCGCAAACCCTCCCACTTTTGAAAAGTAAAAAAAACCCAAAACAAACAAAACCCAAAGTGAAAACCTGATTCACATAAGAGCTTAATAACACAGGGGCAAAAATATACATACATGTTTCAGACTGTTTTCTTCCACTGACAAAAAGTATTGGAATCTTCATTTCCTCCTCCTGGGAGTCTATCCAGCTCATCTTTCCTGGTGACACGGTTCAAACAGATATGAGTATATGATCAATAGTAACTGTGTATTCAAGTCTCGCACTTCCCAAGCAGATCCCTTGGTCATCAAACTAGATCATACTCATGTTCACCATTCAGACATAAGCATTTTATGAGATGAGGTAGAAATCTAATTGGACAGATTAGGATAACTGGACTGCAAAACCAACAGAGACAAAGATGAGACAAACAGAAATATTCTTGTTGACAAAATACTCTTTTAAGTTTAAGTATACTGCTAACTGTAGAAAGAGAAGAAAGCTGAAGTTAAAACTCCCACATCCTGAAACTGATGCTATAATTACTGAGAACTCAACTGAGAAGTGGGACAGCATCTTGAGAAACGCCTTTGCTCAAACTCAAACCTTTTCGGAATATTCAGTCCTAATTAACATTTAGTTTCAGGATGACAGAAAACTTCTGTCCTAGCAGCAGTGCCATTTACCACAGTGTAGTTTGTCATGTCCATCGTAGAGCTTACTAAGAATGATGACTGCTGAGATGAGTCTTCTGCTTATTCAGTAATGCTTATAATTGAAGTGGAGTTGAAGTGGAGGTACAGATACCTTGGAGCCCATCTCAGTGACTTGCACACCAAAATGAAGGATCTCAGATGCCCGCTACTTGATAACAAGAAAGTGGAGACTTGGAGCCCAAGTGTGTGCCTCAGGCAAGAAAGCAGAGGCTAGAAACGTGCCTTTATAACCCACTTGGAAAAACAATTCATCTTTAACCAGAGCACTGGGGCAGTTAGTAATCATTAACCATTTTAAATAAAGCACATTTTAAGCAACTTTTCAACTCCCATGAGTCTTTCCAGTCATTTAGCTCTACTGAGCTGTCCACTTCAGTGGCAATGAAAGTGGTTGAAGGAAAATTTCTTTGCTTTCCTTGCTTCATTGCACACAAACACTCTTCAGGCAGAAGTCATAAATGAAGTCAACTGAGTACACATAATACACAAAGTTCACAAAGTTTTTTTATATGTTTCATCTCCTACAGAAGTCTCCTATGCTGAAGTAGCCTCAGCCCATATGTTTCAAACAATTCAACATGGGTAAGTCAACTAGTAAAATAAGAAGAATAAATATCTGGTCCTTATCCAAATGGCTGTTTTTTCATCTTTTTATTGTAGTATAATTTCAAACTGTTAGTAGGGCATCTTCATAAATTACAGTCTTGGGCAATGCAAAAATGAAAGTTATTAACATTACAACAGAGAACAGTTAAAACACCAAGACACATGGTATTCTGGGGGAACAAAAAATAAAAAATGATTACCTAGATTTAAAAAAAAAAAAAAAATTGGATTACCTAGATTTTGAAGTACATTTTACACGTTACTGCCTCTCACTATCAACATTTGTAAACACCAAAAAAGTATGACAAGAATCAAATTAATACCCTATTGCTACCAAAATAACTAACTTTAAAGATCTGTATTTCATGATAATAATGGATTTAGAAGCAGAAAGTGTGGTTCCAAGTAGGTAAAAACTGCACAAGGTTATTAATCCTCTCTCTTGCAACATGACCATCATCTTGGGTCCTTCCACCTGTAATAGCAATATGTCTCATCCACAATGGGTAACGAATAGAGGCATAGAACACATCATTTACTAACACTGCTATAATTTTTAAAAATATGGTTTTAGATCATAGGATGACATTAACATGGATTTAACTGAGCAAGACTTTAAACAATACTTATTCTGTTATATCTCCTATACCCATGTCTGAATAATGAAAGCTTATCATCAGTATAAGACTGCAAATCTTTAATGAAATAGAATGATTCATATTTTCTGTAACAGTCTGTTGCAACCCCCTTTAAAGTAGAATACAAGGTTTAGAATACAAGTAGAAAACATCTTTCTCCCACCCTCTGCTCCCCCCCCCCAAAAAAAAACCTATAGTTCCATGTTTCTAATATATTCTTACAGATTCATTAAACAACTTCAGGAAACATCCTTACCACTGGTAGATTGCAAAGGACTATTCGTCTGGTTTTCTGCCTTTGTCCTCATACAAATTCTATTTTATAAACACAAACACAGTCAAGGGAAACATCATGGGCAAAAGCTGTTCAACTTCAGAACTTATACTGTAAGTCAGTTTGACAGGATGTTCCAGCACTTTCTGGCACAAATTTTTGCATAGATACAACATGACATGACTCTCAGAAATAGATTTGTCCATATATAAGTGAAATATTACTGATTCTAGTTTTGAAACTTAGTTGCCAATCCCACATCGAACAAGGGAGTATTATGAATATGTTTTGAGGGATGAGACCATTTCTGGCATTCCTGTCACTGGAAACTAAGAAAGCAGGAGAGCACAGAATCTTCAGTATACAAATGTTAGACAAGGTAAGATGAGAAAAAAAAAAAAAAAAAAAGAAAACCATCTATGACCTAGATTTGATGCGATGGGGAAACTTCCTCCTTGTGAATTCAGAAGCTTTAGGTTGCACTAGGTCTCTAAAATCTGTTCTATTTTTATCTGTTATCTGTTATCTATTATCTGTTATCTATCTATTATTACTTATTCATTACTTGTTAAAGGCTACAATGAAAACCAAAGACTGTTTCTCTCTTATTGATGAAATATAACTTCCACAGCAACCAAGTATGAGTCATCAGTTAATTTTTTCATAGAAATTATTATTTAAGCAGGAACTTAAATATTATAATTAGACATAGTAAAGTATAAAATACAAAGAATTTTAGAAAGAACACAACCATAACTAGACTGCAAAAATTTTGTTTGCCTTTCATTTGTAACCTTCTCCAAAGTTTACAATGTAAAGACTGGTGAAAGCCTGTCAGCTGGCAGACAGTTCTTTAGCTTTGTTTACACAGGTTTTATTATTTTTATTATAAAAATATTTTTATTATAAAAAAGCAAGGATTTCCCAGTATGAATACATTCACATACTAAAACAATCTCTTGATGTTCCCGTCCATAGTGTATATATCTTGGCAGTGGGGAAATTCAATACAGATGCGCTGACACAAAGCAATTTCCACAAGATATTTTTAAGTAATTTCTAGGACATCTGTGACAAATCTGGATTGCCTGAGTCAGACATTGAGAGATTCCAGACAGAAGAATTTTCTTTGCCTCAAAAGACAATTTTAAAGTGAATAAAAGTGTTTGTGGCGGGAGTGGTGCCTCGAAGGAGATAAGGATAAGTGGGTGGAGACCCCCCCCCTCCTTCCTGAGGTTTCTCCATGTGGCAATTGACCACCTGGGAGGAGACATTCCTGAGGGCTTCAGTGACCCTGTCGGTCATGGAGACACCTTCACTAATGAGCTGGTGGAAGGATGTCCCCTTTAGGAGATCCTGCCTTCAATGACCCTGAAAAGGTGTGCTGTACTCTGACCAGCACATTGCCTTAGAACATAACATTTACCTCCACAGAGTTGCATTTTCCCTCATTGGCTGAAATGTTACTAAAGCAGTCTGCAGAATGTTTGTTTGGCTTGGTTTTTTTTCTTTTTGAAGGGGTGTGTGAGGTGAAAACATCTGTATTCGTACGGTGTCATTTGGTGGTTTATCTCAGTCTTTCACATTTCACTCTCTGCATCAAGCCTTCAAGTTTAAAAAAAAAATATAACATCTTTTAAAAGTTTAATTTTTATTTTTTTCTTTTTAATGATGCATGTGAGCAGCTGCTGCCAAAGTTCTGGCTTTAGTAACTAAATCAGATTTAATTTGACTTAAAACTTACAGAGGTGGAAACAAGAGGAAAAAAGCTGAGAAATGAGGGCCTTAGCTAGTCTCAGCTGCCAGGCTTTATTCCATGTATTGGCTTTAACCTTAATTCTAGTTTGAAAAAGACTTTAAAAATATTATTAATTTAAGAGATCTCAAATCACAACCATGACCAGTGTTTCCATATCTTTGTTATCAACAAAAAAGGAAATCATTTGATGAATCATTTGATGAATCAGTTGCACACTAGCAGTGAAAGCATTGCCTAGCAATACAGAATTATCTCTGTTCATAAAATTAAAAAAAAAAAATCATTGCCTGGAGTAGTAGTAATGGAAGTAAAATTAACATAATCATAAAAATATTATGTGAAAGGTAACTCTAGAGTTTCTAGTACAGCCTCCTGTTCAAAGCTGGTCTATCAGCAACTCGAGTCATTTGGGGCTTTGTCTAGCAGAGTCTTGAAAGTTCTAGGGTTAAGATACCACCACTTGTTCCACTGCGGTACTACTCTGCTAGTGAAAATGTTTTCTCCTAATGTCCAAAATGCACTTCCCAAGGTGCTACCTAAGCCTATTGTCACTTGATTATCATCTGCCACTGAAGAGGAGGGTTTATCACATTTGTCACACTTTCAAGAAGCAGTAGCCCACCCTTCTACATACCTCTTCTGTAGATGAAACAAGTCCACCTTCCTCAACCTCTCCTCATGGGACATATGTACCCCAAGTCATTGCAGGAGCCCTCCAATGGGCCCCCTCCAGCTACTCAATATTGTTCTTGAAATATGCAACCAAACCTGGACACAGTATTCCATGTGTGTCTTCACCAGTGCCAAGTGAAGGACAGTAACTTTCTTCAAATCTACTAACCATGCTCACCCTTAGGAACTATCGTGCACGGTTTGCTTTCTTTAAGACAAGAATTGGTGATTCATATTCAATTTGGCACCTACAGGAATATCCAGGTCATTTTCAGCAGGGCTGTTTCTCAAGCAGTCAGTTCCCAGTCTGTAATGCATGAATTATTCTACCCCTGGTGCAGACCCTTGCATTTCTTTTGTACTGAAATTAATAGGTTTCTGTTGGCCTAATCCTCAAGTTTCCCAAGGTCTCTCTTGATTGAAGCTTGACGGTTGGGTACATCAGGCATTTCACTCCATTTACTATCATCCACAGTTGTGATAAAAGTGCAGTTTGTCTCATGACCCAGCTCCATGATGAATGTATTCAACAACCTGGGCCTCAGTATGGAACCCTGGAGCACTCTGCTTCTTAACAGCAACCAAACATGTTCATCCATTGATTACATTTTTATCCATTTTCAACAGGAGGATCCAGCCAATGTTCAGTCCATTTAATTATCCATATTTCCAGTGCATATTTCATGATCTTCCAAGTGCAAATATCATGGCAGATGGTGTAAAAATTCTAAATAAAATTAAGGTATGCACCACTCTTTCTGCTTCCCCTTTCTCATTTCAATGTAGAAAGCAAATATTTCAAGCATGATTTAGCCTCCACAAGTCTATGCTGACTATTCTTGACTATCTGTTTGCACTGACAGCCAAAATTTAGACAGCTATTAACAGAACGTGAAGCCACTTAGTGCAGAAACTTAATAAAACTGGGAAGAATTTGTCACTTATTGGCAAAGAGTGGACAACCCAGACAGGTTCTAAAACCCAAGAAAAGTAAACCATGAAATCTATAATGGATTTGTGGGATGTGACTATTAAAACAGAGTTTTTTTAAATTTATATCACCTGAGAGAATAATTTAATGCTAATTAAATTTTATAGCACACCATCATTCTAATGACTCATGGATCAGTTACAAGAAGGAAGAACATTCACTAACACAGGCACTTACACTAATTCCATCTCTCATCTCAAAATTAGAAATCATTTACCACTACCATTAATTATAATCTCAACTCTATCATTTTACCCTACAACTCTCATTTAAAACCCAGTTTCAAACATATACCTAAGGAAGGTAAATTCTTCCACTCTAACATCCTAACCAGATAAAGTTATCTTAATCCATTCCCAGATGAAAAGTTATGTTGTATGACTGCATGCATATTCTTCTGCATGATAAAATATTTTTGTCTTAATCCAGGTGGTCTACCCTTTAAGTCTATCATTTCTCCTATAAAAGTGAAGTTAATGAGCACTAATTAGTAAGCAGGTGTTGAAATACATCTTTACTAAGCTTCCTGAGGCTGAACACAAAATTTGCTAGCTTATGCTGCTTCTTTGGCTGTTTCAGAGATTTTTCTCTGATTTCACAATGTAGTACCTGAAGCATCTTCATTTTTTTCTGTTGCTCCATAGGTGAGACACCACATGGCCAGGACTGCATTCTAGGACAAGGTGACGTCCCTGGTAACAGTAGATACTGAATTCTTCTCCAAGCAGCTTGGCTATTACTGATTATGCACAGACTTCTCTACAGCCCATTGGTGTAACTCTGGTACCTCAGAGGAGCTGGCATTTTGCTAATTGGAAAACCTGGGCAAAACCTGTGAATGACCAGTTTGAAGTAAGGGTGGCAGGTTTCAGAGCAGATACGTGAATCAAAGCAAGAAAGAAGAGAACAAAGGACTGCAATGTAGGAGAACTATATTAGCATAAAATTGACACACTCTTTTTCTAAGGCAAAAAAAAAACCCTAATGAAATGTATATTTTCCACATTACAAAACAGCAGCAGATTCACTGCACTATGAGTAGATGAAGAAAAATACAGTGATGCATCAAAACCTCAGCACAGAGTCCAAATCTCTTAGTCTTAAGAAATGAGCAAAAGGCTTTAAGTAACCACTTGCAAGGGCAGACAGTTCAGAATACCCGGAACAGCAGAAACAGCAGCAGAACAACAGCTTGCTGAGTTCCAGAAGGAGAATCTGTAACATTTGGACAATGAAGGACTTTACAGAATAAACTTGGTTTAAACAAATCTTTTGCTTGAATCCTTTTAAGAATTTCAGATTTTTTTCATGATTGGCAAAGAAGGCATGAACAATGAATTCTGGGAGCTTTGGAAAGCAAGCAAACATTGTATTTCAGAATCATTTGAACATTTGATCTTCTAGAATATATCAAAATTAACCACCTCATAACCTTTAATTTTCAGGTGTATTATCATTTAAGAGGAGTTTTACAAGTCAAAATGTGATTGTTTCTTTTTAAAGAAATCCAGAAGTTCATTCATTTTTCTATTCACCCTCTCCAAGATTTAAAATACATAGATTCACTGAGCAAGACTTTGGCATTCCAGTTGTAGTCATGCTACAAAATGTTCTTGTGAATAGGCTGCCAGAAAGAAAAAAAGGGAAAAAAAAGAAGAAGAAGAAAAAAAAAACAAACCAAAAAAAACCCCACGGTATAAAAGGGAACAGGGATGAAGAGTGACAAGCAAAACTTAAGTAAAATATGATGAAAAGGTCTGAGACAGAAAAGAAAGAGGCTTTTCAAATATTTCTGTTCTTTGCAAAGACATAAAATGAATAAAAATCTAAGAGAAAGAGTGGAGGGGACAAAGTTTTACTCTTTGTTGGTAGAATGAAGCAGTCTCCAGCAAAGACCTGAATTTCATGCTGCAGTTCATTCTAAAGAACAGAAACACATTACATTACGTACATTCTATCATCTCATTAAAGTAATAGTGAGTTGAGGATGAAGCACAGTGTCTCATTTGTAGTCCAACAATTGTTAGTTATAAATTTATGTTTATGTTTGTTACTTTCAGCTGAGACTACAGATTACACTGAAAAATCAGAAAGATAACAAGTTACCATTAAAAATTAAACTGTGATGGTAACACAAAGTTTACAAAATTACACAATGATAATGCAGTCATATGCTTTACTGATGCTGGAACACATATTTAATATAATTGTCAACATTTACATGACTCATCAGCATTTTCTAACAGTCAATGATATAAAAATCTATTCAAATAAGAGTTTTCATTTCAAATTTTCAAATGTAGAAGGACATGGATAGCTAGTCTGAAGCCAATTCTCAAATTGAACATGGGCTTTTGGATATTTTTCCCCCAATTGACTGAGACAAGGTCCCCCTCCATAGCTCAGTCTCTTCTCTGCTCTCAGAATTCTGTCTGGAAAATAATGAAATCAGTGGGGAAACCTTAATGAGGAAAAACATAATTTTCCTGAAGATTTTTCTCTATGCTGTCTAAGGGAATAAGTAACTTTGGAAAAAAGGACTTATCCTGAGTTTTATACAAGAGACAAGGCCATTCAGTGCTAGATGCCAGCATGCCAGTTACCATTCCTGCCACCATATTTTTCTGCTCTCCCCTCCCACAACTTACAAGAGATCATAGGTGCATCTTTTTATCATCTCCTCTTCTAACAACTTTGAAAAATTTCCTTCAAAGTAGACCTCTCATCAGAAATTCACTGAACTGATAGTTCAGATGTATAACTGCCATTCCAGAGATACTTCTTTAGAGTGACTGCAAGGTGTACCTGCACAGGTCTATGTTTTTAATCTCAGAAATGCATGTTCTAGTTTATTGCCACATAAAGGATTTGTGCATTTACTTTAAACAGATCCCTTTGTAGGCATGGGTTTAGGATTACTTAGGCATTCAAGTTCATGACAGGTATGAATGATCTAAGCATCTGGATTTAGTCTTCTATTCCTGTATTAGGCCATTAGATATTACTACTTAATTCCATCAATATTGCTACTCAAGATAATAAAATTCCCATGCCTAATCCTTTTTAGATACTCTAGTGGTCAGATGGACCAGGATAAGACATTTTTTTACTCACTTATTGAAACTCTGTCAATTGCAAGTGTAGGTACCTCATGCTTAATAGTTCTTTTCTTTATTGCAACAAGTCATTTTTTTCTACTAGTAATAAAAGAATATTCTTAAGACACACAGAGCAGGAACTTTTAAACAGTGATTTATTTTCACACAGAAATGTCTGGGGTTTTTAACATATCCATATTTTTATTAAGGACACAATGGCTTTCCAATAAACAAGTGCTTTCAGTATAGAAGACTATACTTTTCCTTCATTAAGAGAAAGTTACAGATGAAGCAAGTGAGTGTCATCTACTCTTACATAAACTTCCATATTGTTTACTACTGGTAAGCTCCCAGCTGAAGTACTAACCCCAGTTCTATGCATCATGTGGAAATTATGGACAAGCCAAAAAGAATTCAGAGATTTAGAATTACCATGAAAAAAACGAAACATGGTATAACATAGATCCCTTCTATACTAAAAAAGATAAGGGATAATCAAGATTAGATTATAGTTCTTTTGGATTTTGAGCAAATTTTTATATATGCATGTTAATAACTGTAAATAATACAGAGCACTGAAATAAGTTCCTGGGCATCAGATATCATTGTCCCCAAATGATAGAGATTTTTTAACAACTTAGATAACATCATGGTGTAATTCTGGGGGTGCCCTGCGCAAGAACAGGAGTTGGACTTGATCCTGATGGGTCCCTTCCAACTCAGCAGATTCTATCATTCTATTCTAATGATTCTATGATCTGCCAGGAGTATTTGAGGTAGTTGACATGTTTAAGATCCTACTGGACAATTTTTTTTCCTTCCTTTTTTTTTTATTTTTTTGCTTTGTTGTCTGCATGAAACAAGAAACTTTCTTTTATGTGATTTTCACTCTCACACTGGCAATTAATTTCTTAGTTCACCTCAGGTTATATTGTGACTCCAAAGCTACCTAAATAAAAATTAAAAAAAAACCGAAACAACCAAAAACCAACAGCCTACAACCATTTTATCCAGATAAAAAGGAGTTCTCAGGTGACCAATTTAAAGTGTTAGGACATAGAAAGGCTATCATCAAATGCATCAAATGATTTTCCATTTTGGAGAAGCCAGCTATGTAGCACACCAAGCACTTCTATCCTGTGATTCTAGGTAAGCACATCAAAGGATCACCTTTACAAACTAATAAAACACCACCCTAGGATTTAATATTACACCTACAATTCACTTCTTTACTCTTATTAAAAACTGATGAACTTCCATTTAATAATATGCCCTGTAAGAGCTTAAACTTTACTTTTTATACTGTTAAATTTCATACCTTCTATTATTCCAATACTTCATGAAATCTCTTTCCATATGAAATCCTAGATTATTAATATACCCATATTTCTTGCCAAGACAGTAAAGAAAGTATTAAATAAAATTATTCCCAGAATTATCACAGACAAATTTTACTAATCATATCTTTCAGCTTCTGTTCTTCCACTTTCAGGACAAACTGTTATGTCTACTGTAGTCGGTTCAGTATCTCTTTTAAGGCCAAAGCTGGGGACCAATACACTCTAATATTTATTTGGAAGCTTCAATGTCCTGTTAATTCAGAGCACTCACATAGTTTTCTGAATGTGGAAAGAAACCAGAAAAACTTACTTGTTCATAGATTACCATCTTTTACCACAAATGTTTAAATTTTATATATGCCACATGATTTTTCTGTGGTCTGCGTAAAAAAAAAATAAATACTATGGAAGAAGAATCGATGAAACTCATTTGAAATGTTTCAAATTATATTCATGATTACCTGAAGGAAAACTAGTTATTCTGCTGATAGCAGTGGCTAAAGCCACTTGAGGTAGCAGCAATTAACACAAAACCAGCCATAATTTTGGTAGCTTCAGTTCATGATGAGCAATAAAGTTGCACCTTAAAATTAGTTGCAAAAGAACATGTAAGTAGTTCATCAGTACCTTAGTTATTCCACTGTTGGAAAATAATAAACAAATAAATTTTAACTTGTATACATTATTATAAAACCCTTCAAAATAAAGGGCCCTGTGGCATATCACATAAAATGCAGGAACTGATAATTTCTCACATTTCTATAAGTCTGTCAGATGTAAAAACCAGCAAGTCTAGTGTAATGATGACATTACATGAGTGACTATTCATTCCATATCTGTCCATGTTATTTTTCCTACACAACGAAGAAGGAAGACTGAGACTTATTCACTTACTCTCCACTTTGTTGACAGAAGCAAATAATTTTCAAGAAAAAAGTCCAGTTATTATATCAAGTATCTCAGCTACTATGCAAAATTTATACGATCTTGTCACGATCTGAGTTATTATTTTATATTTTGATTGTGAGGAAAATTCAGCCACTACTCATACATGACGCATGAATTTACAAAAATAACAAGCTTTATGATTTGCACAAATTACAAGGATTTATTTTAGGGGAAAAGAAACAATTATGCCACCATTAAGAGGAGAGAATTTACACCATTAGCTACTTTGGAGAGAAGAGTAGTTAAGAAAAGAAAAGAACAAAGGAGTTTTATCACTGTCCGTCAGCCCTGGCCTCTGGCTGGAGTGGGGGGGGCATAGGATCTGTCACTCCTCTTTGTTTGGGGTTCTCCGCTTCTCTGTTCCTCCGCTGTGTCTGCCCCGTAGCTGGAAACCAAAGTGCCAAGAGAAGGGGAGGTCTAGAGGAAAACTTGCCGCTTCTCCTTTTCCCCTGGAGTTTTTTATACAGCAAAAAGAAGAGGGGTCTCTTTTTTGCATAAGTCACTGATACACACAGACTTCTCGGAGATGAGACATCCTTATCTTTCAGTCTTTTGGTGTCCTGCTAATTTCATTGTCTTTGTCTCCACCATGCACCAGGAGGCGATCTGATAAGCATTCTTATCTTTTAGGTGTCTGTCAGGCATATGGTGAGGTAAAGATATGTTAATTGACAGCATGTTGCAAAAAGAGCAGGAAGAAAAAAAACTGATTCAAGTGACATATTTGTATTTTTAAAGTGTTTGCATCAGATCTGCAAGACTTCGTTGCCATACAGCCCTATATTTTTTTAACTTATTGCTAAGTAAATCCATAGAATGTATCATCAGGTTTATTAGCATAGTATTTTTCACGTCTTTCTGAACAATTTCTTTGTTGAGACAAGTAAAAATTTAGGTAACTGTCCTAGTTTAAAGAGATCAATACTGTTGCTTATTTTGCTACTCATCCCATTTCCAGTTTCAGCAATTTCATTTTACTCTAGAGAAGCTCCAGGTTAAGAAATGGAGTACAATAAAGTGGCTGCCTTGCCAGCTCCACACTGCACCAAAGTAGCTACAGTTTCAGAGCATCTCCATCTCTTCTTTTATCAGGAGAATACTAAGGCTGCCTTTAGTTCACTTAATTATATTAAAACTGGTAGTCCATATCACTCTTAGATGGTATTTAAGGTTCTGTGTAGTTCTGTTTACACTGTTTCATTCATTTCCATTAGCTTTAAGAAAGTAAGGTTAACCCCTAGATGTTCAACCTTTTTATTTCAAAGTGAAATAAAAGAACAAGAAAACATTACAAATATAATGAACAGTTACAGGACCCTTTCTACCTCCACCAGAAAAAAAAAATGAGAAAGAAACTGAAGGAATTTACACAAGAAAATAGGAATAATTAATCATAGAAGAGAAGGCTTGATCCACTTCTTAGCCTTCTATGATACAATGAATGGCATTGTGGATGCAGTGGTACTTTTTATTCTGAGTTTGGTAAGTCATTCAGCCCTGTCTCCCATAATGTTCTCACTGGAAAGCTGATAAAGTACAAACTAGATAAGTGAGTGAGGTGAGCTGAAAACTGGCTGAACTGCCAGGCTTGGAGGTTGAAGATAAGTGGCACAAATTTCAGCTAGATGCCAGTTTCTAGTTGTATGCCCCAGGAGTCAGTAATGGTACTAATGTTGTTTAACATCTTCATTAATCACCTGGATGATGGGAGAGAGTGCACCCTCAGCACTTCTACAAATGACACAAAACTGGGAAAAGTCACCAACACGCCAAATGGTTTTGCAGATATTTGGGGTACCTCAACACGTTAGAGAAATAGGTCAATAAATCTCTTGAAGTTCAAAATAAGGACTAGAAAGGACTAGAAAAGATGCTCCCAGTGCTGCCAGAAGCTTGACAGCAGCAGCCAAGTGTGATGGCACATGAGCTGTTTGAGAGTTATTACTTCTTTCTGGAACACCTTGAAAACAGCTCTCTAATCATTAACTTGCAACTCAAGCCCCAGCTTTCTTGGAATGTTTACTGTAAGCAAGCTTACAATTGAATATTGTAAAAAAAACAATGCTTATTAATTTTATTTTTTAAATACATAATTATCTATCATCTCACAATATATGCCACAGAGCCATTTATTCATCTTTTCTAATTTGTCACACCATTTTTTGAGAGCTTAATTTCTAAGTAATGTGTTCTCTTTCATAACGGTAGATTAGACTGTCAAGGTACTTTGGTCATGGAATAAAACTTAACCCTTTTCATCCATAAACCCTTGTCAAATGAAAATACACATCTTTACAGACATTCCTATTTAAAATCTGCATTACGTGTATTCCACGTCTAACATCTAAGGTAAACTTATGTTATTTCAATTTCTGCTCTCTTCCCTTACCATGAAGTACAAATTCAAATTACTTAAAAGATAAAAATAAACTTAATCTAAATCCTCTATGTTTTTTTTTACCTAATGCATATGTATAAATATGTTTTTAATATATATGATGTTAAGGACAGCATCCTGGACTGTAATATTGAAGAGAAGAAGCATCAACTGTTATTTATACTCCAATTTTAATTTCAATATAAAAGAGTAGTCAAATATTTACAGGTAATTAGAGACATTGCTTCAATACAGTAGCAAAAAATACATCATTCAGGGACATGCTGTGTTTTTCTAAAAGCAGATTAGAAACACGTACACAAATATTTTGAAGTATGAGCCTAATATCTAATTGTACGCACATTGCAGTGCAGTTGAGGCCCTTTTGTTATCTCTTACTTGAATGCCCTCTCACTTGAGGGCATCATACTTATTTCATTAAAATCAAAACAAATCAGAGAGAAGCTATTATGGAAATTTAATCCTACAAATGTGTGACTAGCAAGTGATCTTCATTGTATTTGCATTTGGGAGTCCAATTTTATTATTCCTTATTATTTTAGTCTGATACTGAATTACCACTGTTTACTATCACTCTTCTATGTAAAACACAGTCATCATATTTATTAACATATTGCTTTATATGTACAAATATGTTCATATACGCATAACACAAAGAAAATTAAGTAACACATCCTCAGCTTTTCTAGAAAATCAGCTGAAGTGTATAACCATATTTCAGAAAAATAAACAGTTAAGTATTGCAGTGTCAGTGTGATAAGGCTACATTTTCTCACCTTTAGATGCCTTCAAAATCATAAAAGTATAGCATAAAAATCCTTTGCTGGAAAAAAATTAACACATATATGTCATTATTAAAAATTCTTTATCCTTTTTCTGACACTTTGTCCTCGGCATGAAAATTTGGGGTTGATATCAACTGCAATTATTTAATGTTTTGGTAATTTCATGACAAGGAAATTTTCTTCTGCTACTTCCATTTAATTCATTCTTTTAAAAGAAAATGTCTATGTACATTTACTATTGTCCATATAAAAAAAAAAGGAAAAAGAAAAAAAACCCACTAAAAAAACCAAAACTGAAAAAACCCTACCAAAAGAAACCAAACCAAAAAAAACCCAAAGAAAAAACCCTATATTTGCTTCCTTGACTTTACAATATGAAACAAGTGAAACAATCAAGTAAAATCTGAAGAGAATTACTAAAGAACCACAAATATAATGTGTGAAATCTCATAGCTTTTAATGGCTATCATAAAGTTTTGTATTTGCTCACCTTCTATCTCTTGGTCATGGAATACTAACTGTAAAACTGAGACATAAAGTAATCTTCTATTTTACCAGTCCCAAGTAAGTCAGTTTATAGTTACCATTACTTCCAGTAACTTTCCTGGCCTTGCTAGCTTTATGAGTCTATAAAACATATCAACTCCAGCTTTAAATGAAAATAAAAATTCTAAGCAGAGTAAATTAACTGCTGTTGTCTGGAATGAGATGAAGGAAGCCCAGAAAATTTCCGCAAGCTCTCTTCAGAGGTGTATAGTGAAGGTTGATCACCATCAATATACTTCTCATATAGTGAAAGTTGCATCACTTGCTCTGTAAGTTATGTATCACACCTGCCAAACGAATTGCTTTTTCTCCCAGTCCTTGCTTCTCCAGAATAAAACCACAAGAGTAGATGCTGAGATCTTGACAATATATCCAAAGCAATTCAGAGAGACAGGTAGAGGATATTATGATTGTCTAAGTATCCGGTCTTTTCAAGTGTACTTTCAAAGAACATCCAAGGGGTAATTTCGTCCAAGTTTTTCAGTTTTCAGTTGAAATTTCAGGTCAACACAGAAATTAAAGATGGACTAGTATAGAGGAGACACAGGTAGGTGACAAACTCAACACATTGCCAGGACAATGGAGGAAGGCTGCTTTGAAAAGCATTCACCTTACAAGATCATAGCCACAATCCAACACACTGTGTTTGTCAGCTATTCTTACCATTGCTATGGGCCAGTCCATGTAAGTTATTTGTATATTGTCCTATTAAGCTAATATAGGAACTTGTAGTTGGTGGCTTAGAGACCTTCTTTTACCATGGTATTCTATAACATGTCCTGACTTGCCACAAATGCAGTGTTTTTGCAGACTTAGAGAGATACTTTATGCTTGCCTGAAAGCAGTCTATGAATCTTCCCTTATAACCATATGTCAAAAATCCTGTCAGCTCTTGCTTGCTAATTCTTACACTGGACCAGCCTTAGACCATCCTCAGTTCACAAGAGCTTAATCTATCACTGGCTTCCTAGTGCTTTTCAAGAGGTTTACAATGAAGAGGCCCTTTCAGAGCTGCATCCCAGTTGACATTAGCCTATCATTATGCTTCCACCTATTCAAGCAGTCCTAGGTAGATATAAGCACCTGTTAAACAAATAAAATTAAAACAATGAGAGCATGACAGTACATTCAAAATTCCTGTGACTAAAGGTGGTATAATTTCAAATAGGTGGAACCATAAAGTCTCCTAGACCTCCCTGACAAATCTAATTAGCACTTTGTATCCTCCTCAAAACCTTTTAAGACCTGCTTTATCTCTGAACAGAAGATTTTTAAAGTAGTGAAAGGCATTTTCACTGTAGGTAGGAATGTACCCTGGGCCACAGTTTTCTTAAGTGAATAGGAACTAACTGGAACCCAGAAGGAGTTTTTGTCATATTAGAGGCATGGCCAAATTTTTTATTTAGTCTCAATATGTATCCATGTCTGCAATTCATTCTGTTGCAGTAGAAAGATCAGGTAGTAACATAAAATTTCAAAACTTGAGGGCTTTTTTTCTGCAGTCTATAGGGAAAGAAGTTAAAGTATCTCTGGTACCAGGAATCATGGTGGAAATTTACCATATAACATTAAAATAAAATAATTGAGCAAGGCCTGTTAGCAAGGCTTTCTGGTTAATTGGTTTTTGCTATAGCCTTTTGTTTAAATTATAGCTTACAATCAAGAAGAGTGCTGCAAACACCATTCTGTAAAATAAAGTTTTAAGATAAAAAATATTAATAGTTGTAAAAATAGATTTTTTTAATGCAGTCATTTAGTGGGTTATCGATAAATGAAAAATGTAAAAATGTATATGACATAATGAAATGCATTTCTGTTTCAAATATATGTTCAGTACAGTTCTGACATATCATGCAGAACTCGACAAATACTCTAGAAAAACATTTTATTGTCAGAGTGCCAACTGAAAATTTGAAGTACAAAGTTGATTTTCTTTTCTCTCTCCTAAGTTGAATGACGAAGTTGAACATGAATCCAAACCACACCACAATGTGTTTAAAGTTTAGATTGCTATCAGACACTTCAAAAGACTGTAGTAAGAGGTCCATGTTAGCACAATGGCTAGCATACAGGAAGAGGAACCAAGAATCAAATCTAATCTGTTCAAGATTTTTATTCCTTATCAAGTGCTGAGTGATGAAGGATAGGGTGTCTGGATAATCTTAAATAAAAAATTAAGTAGTCAACAAATGTTAGGAGTATATCATCACAAAGCAAAACCTTCACATAATATACAAAACTGAGAGAGGCACCTTCAAATATCTGTCTTTGGTTATCAAAAAAGGAAACAGTAAAGTTTATGTTGAATTGGTATCTGAGGTTTAAAAGGAGAGTAAGAATAGCTTAGGCTAACTACTCAGTGAGGAAACACTGCATTTCATCTGAAGAAGATGGGGTAAAAATGTAAAAGAGCAGCATGTAACATTCATTTAGGAATACTGTTTGACCTAACGCATGTAGCCAATGGGAAGGTACCTTCAAGTCAATAATGTATCTTCCTCTTCATAGTGCCCATAAACACTTACCAGAAGAAAAACCTCTTTCTGATTGCCATCTAATAGCTAATTGTTGTAAAATGCAAAACAGCTTAGAAATGGAAGTGTGTCTTGTTCTTTACTTCCATACTGCTTTCCCTCCATTCACTCATATTTAAGCATCCCATTTTCAAAACAGGCAGAATGCATTTTAAATTAAAGTTGGCACAGATATTTTCTGCTGCTCAGAGAAAAAATCACGCATCCAGTACCCTTCTGCTAAGTCTACAATTTTAATGTCTTTTCTAGGGCAGAAAGTTCTCGGAATCTTTGACAATACCACCATAAATGTTTAACCTATCTGAATTTTTCTGTTGTTACCACACATATAATTTACTTCAAGAAGAATAGTTGTGCATTTTAATTTTGGTACAAAATTACTCAATTGTAAAGTTTTTAAAGTATCCTATGTTCCTAGGTTTTTTCACAAGCATCTTCACGCATGCACACTGATCCACTGCAAAAATACTGCTAGGTCATCACCTGATACACGCTAGGGCTTCACCTACCGCCTTCTGAAAAACATAAATGATCACCTATCAGGAATGTGGTACTGTGATCTGCAGGACAGAAGCAGAAAGTAACACCAGCATGACTGCCTAAATTGACAGTAGTAGTAACCAGTGGCAGAAAGAAACACTTTAATATCACTCTTCTGCTGCAGGCACTATTGTGGTAACCTCATATTTGTAAGACAGGTAGAATGAACACAAAACATTTGCCCACTCCATGAGGATGCAGAGGCTTGTGGGATAACATTCAAACCATTGATATATGGACAGCTTGCAAACAGCATTGCTAACTCATACAAACCCACAGTAACACTCAGTGGGATACCAGCAGCTAGTCAATAATTGCTTTCACCTCAGTGATTCACCTCATAAAGAAAAATAAATGTATGAGGTAGATATACTCAGGAATGTTATAGTTGCCACAGAAATTGTGAACAGGCTTGAAAAACATCTGCATTTAAATCCTGAAAGAGTTATTAATTTGTCAGCAGGCAGCATATGTGACAGAGTGAGATATGTCTGTTCTGAGTTACGATTTCTATTTGCATTCTGCTGAATACCAGTCTGACCTTGTCTAAAGAACCTACTATACTGCATTGCGGTCACACTGCCTGGAAAATTCTTTGAAGGAACAGAACTAAGGGCTTCTGGGACTGTCATCTTCACTACTGGCTTGCCTCCAAGAAATATTTTATTTAATCATCAGGAGGAGTCAGTAGGGGAAAAAGAGAAATTACAATTAGTGGAGCTGTTGTTCCTTAGTCCCAGCATGCAGCACTGAGAGGACAAAATACCTAAAAGTACAGTTATTCTGCAGCAGAGGTAACCATTGTAACAAGTAAAAATGACATGAAGGAAAGAGGGCAGAGGAACCAGCTCAAAGCCCAAATCAGCAAACGAAGTCATGCTAGAGGGCAGCAACCAAGATTTTTATAGTTTTAAAGTGCACACAGGAACATTCAAGTTCAGACAGATGTCTCATTGAATTCAAGACTTTTTTGATAAGCTTTAAATTATATCAAGCCTGTCACACTGCTCCAAAATAGATTGTACTAGAAATTCAAAGTACCAACAACCTGAGTGAAACAGCTTTTGTCAATGTAAAGATTGAGGAGCTTGCACATCTTACTTTCAGGGACTGGCGGGTCATTGGTGACAACATCTCAATCCAGGAAAGCAAAACCTCTGTATGTGCTTGAGAGTCCCAAAGCTATCAACGGTGACCACACTTCACTGAAAGGGTGAGAAAAAGTTGACAGGTTATACAAATAGAAAAATGGAAGGTAAAAAAACGTGTGAAATCAAATGCTTGAAGTGCCAAGTATGCATTTTCCAATGTAACAATGGAGGGAAAAGAAGCATTATGGGCATATGATAGGACTGACAGTCTGAGCTTTTGAAACATTGGATTGGATGGAGAAACAGGGCAGGCAGAGGTGGGACTGAACTACAGAGTTTAACTGAGTAGTGGTGGAAATGCAGATTTGGGAGGCTTTGCCACAGAAAATCAGCAGTTCAGAGGTACTTACTAGCACCTATTAGAAGCCACTGGATTTCACCATATCACACAATTTCTGAGATTAAAAAAATATTGACAAGCTTTAACCTGCATGCCTAACTCCAGTTAGGCTTAATCAACAGTTTCTTCTATAATTCTCCAGCTATTGTAGTCTCTAATGTCTGACTGCAGGCTCAATTAGGTCAGTAATTCTGCATCTCACTAGCATGGTGGTATTATTTATGCCTATAGGATTTATTCAGTTCTCCTTTATAGCACTAACTCTAGAAACATGCAAAATAAATGCCTGACTAACAGCTGAGCCTCTCTGCTGAGTGGATAATATTCATGAACAAGAATGCAAACCAAGTTTCTGACTAATACGTGAATAATGTTTAAATTTCTCCTTTATGCATAATATTATCACAAGCTGCTGTATATGATTATAGGAATATCAGAAAGATTTTTCCATAACATACCAGAAGAGAAAAAAAATCTCAAAATTCTAGACAGTAATTTATAGAGGAATTAATGGACGATGTACATTTCACAAAACATCAAACCTGTTTGGAGGTTAACTAATGGCATAAATGAAGTCTGTCCTCAGCACTGCAACAGAAATTCTGGGAAGAGGGGGAAACAGTAAATGAAAGCTTTCTCTCTTTGTTTCCATGCAAGGAAATTTTGCAGCTGCAGACTGCAGCCATTATCCATTAATAAATTTCCTCAGAAATAAGGTTCACAGAAGCCATCCATAACTGAAATAAAATATTCCTTTTATAAAACTCTAAGATTTTTTTTTTCCATTTCATATACGGAAGGAAATAAAGGTAAAAAAGATAATTCCATTAAAATCTATGTTTAGCTGGTCAAAGAAACTATAACTGACTGATAATAATATCAATTACTGTAACAATCTCATATATTTAGAGACTGGCTTCTATGGAAGTCTATGAATACCGCAATGAGATACATCACACAAATATGTATCCCTTTTTCTGTCATAATGCACACAATACTAATGATTCTTACATTACACTATAAAATACCACTATAGATGCCTATTCCAAAAGAATTTTAACTATGGTAGATATCAAGCTAAGTCTACTTCACTTTTATGCTAGAGGTGATCTGCTTCATCTAATATCTGGGTTTAGAATGTAATCATACAAGAACTCCTAGTAAAATTTAAATGTTTTCAAAAATTACTGTCACTACCTTGCCTAACTTAAGTGCTTATTGTGTCAGTGTAAAGCAAAGTAAGTTATCTTTTAAAAGCACTGGTTACAAAGAGAAATTACTGTACTTTAATTTGAGGATTAAAGCATTTTATTCTTCACTGCACAAGTTACCATTTGCACAAAAATTTTAAAAAGTGGGAGCCTGCAATGATATTTCTCAGAACTTTAAGAATTAATATATTTCTTCTGCATGCTGCTGTTATTTCAATTAGCAGCTCTTCTTTTTAAACTACAAGATCTGTTTCATCATATAACAAAGAGCTGTAAACTTTTACTAAATCAACTAATGTGCCCATGTTAGAGATTGGAGAAAGAATTGGAAAATAAAGTTAAGAATCAGTACTTTGAGCCCTTTTCTGTTTCTTTTTCTGCACTTATAGTCATAATTTGGCACGTATGTCAATTCTTGTTTCCACAATTCTTTATAATTTTCCATGAGAAAGTATTTTTGAACAGTATACTTTTAACACTTTTCAACTCTGTTGATTCAGAAAACCACAGAATCAGAAGCATGGCTGGCTACAGGATCTGGCACCATTTTGTTTCTCCATCTAAGATAACAAATACATTTTAAATTGATGATAGTAGTCTTTCCCCTTTACCAAGCAACTCATATTAATGCAGCCTGTTTAAGCTCATTTTAAGTACAAAAGCTAAATTTCCAGCTTCTGCAGAAGAAAAATTAATGAGTTCATAATTTCTATCTGGCAAACAGCCATAAAAAAGTTTTTCATTCTGTTTTCAAAAAAAAAGCACTAGACCCTGCTAGCATAGTTTGGCAGTACTCTCCCTTCAGGTGTGATTACAGGTATATTCAATAATTTGCTTTCAAAACCTCATGCTTTATCTACAACATTGTCAAATTTCAGTATGATAAAGAAATAAAGACTTCAAAAGGAACCCATTCTCTCAAGGAAGGTAGGAAGGTGTAGAGAAAATAAAACTACAAGCAGTTCATACAGCCTCTGAAATACTTGGAATATTTGGTGTTTGTGCTGTATCACAGCTGTTCCTGTATAGGGCTGTGCATATTTTTTCTGGAGGAAGATTGTCAAGGCTGACTGCATTACCCTTGTAGAATTTTTCCCTTAGGTTATAAATTTCTTCAAATCCAAAACTTGAAGCTGCTAGGAAGAAAGGAAAAAAATCCCAGAACTGTAAAAGGTGTTAGTAGTCAAGGAGACTGCTGCTTGATACTAGCCCTGAACAAACAGTGCAAAAGAAATACAGCCCAGCTCTAAAAAGCTCTGTTAGGTTCTTAACAGTTGTCATGTATTTTGTATTAATGCCATTGTCAATTAATGTTGCCCTTATGATGCATCGCCTTGAATGAGAATGAAACCAAGGTAAAAATGAAAGACTTCTGAAAATCAGAAGTCAGAGGGGCTGTTTTAAAAAAAAAAAAAAGATCTCTAAGAAAGAACTTAGTAGCCATCCAAGACATGAGGCCACAAAAGCAAGAGCTGCCCTTATCTGGCACTTTGCCAGCTTACCTCTAGCTTCATGAGGAGAACTGGAGCAGCCCTGGAGTCTCTACATGCATCTCAGGAGTGTTTCTGCTTTTACAAGTTAAATAAAAATGGATCTGCTCAGTTTCTCTTAAGACACTTAAAGGTATTTAGCCTGCTTGTTAGTAGGTTTCCTGAGGAAGTGGAACTCCCCTCTGGAAGACTCCACTAATATAAATCCTTTTTTTTTTTTTTTTCATCATTTTGTTGAGGGCTGGGGGAGTGAGCAGGGCTGTGAGGTGTTAAGGAATGCTGCTGTACATAAGTTTTGTCTTTTTCAGAGTCTAAAGGAAATCTGCTCTCTGCTAGACCAGATAACTTGTGGTAAATCTACCCATAAACTGTTCTTTTCTTATTTATGTCCACTACATTATGTTATCCTTTCCCACCTGATTTTTTTAATCAAAAGAACAGAGTGAGAATTCCATGTTTAATTATTCATTGAGGTCTTTTCGTGCTTATTCTCCCCTGTGTGCCAACTAGTAACACCTATTAGCAAAAGATTTATCTCACAGAATATTGCAGTGTACCAGAATAACACTTTCAAGCATGCCAGAAATGAAGCTGGCATTAAAAGACTGAAGTCAGGTTTTACATGCAGACTTGAACACCTGAAAAATGGTATTTGCAAGGGACTTTAAGAAGGATTGTCCTTCAGAGACAGTTAATTTTATCTTTAATCAGTTCCCTATGACTCTACACTTAGTCCAAATGTGTTCATTATGCTTTGAAAAATGGTAAAACTTAGTACACAGAAATTGACATAACTAAGAAAGAATTCTGCAGCAAGGTAGACAGACAATAACCCTGAAAAAAAAAAATGAAAAAAAAAAGTGTGGGGGAGAAGGATAAGGGAGCAGAACAAAGAGTGGTCCAAGAACAAAGAAAAACAGATCAGACACATTTTTTCATAGAATAGGCTAGAGACAGATGGAAAAAATAAATGTGAAGTGAAGAAGGAATATTACTGCTTTGGCAAAGAGGATAACCACTGTGATTCCCTTGAGAATGGTCCAGACAGGACCATTCAGAGCAAAAGATAGAGACGGAAGGCAGAAGAGGTAGTGGCTTGAGGATGAGTAGCTATAGAATTTGCTTCTCTTCAAAAGCCCTGTTTCATCAGCTTCAGGGGGTTGTGCAGTCATCCTGAGAGTGAGCTACATTCAAGGAATAAAGAAACTTTTTACAGTAAAAAGTGCAGTCAGGATCTGAATGTTCCAGCTTTTCCTGTCAAAACCTTAATTAGACCTTCTACAGACAACTGGCAGCTATTCTGTGTGAGCTCTAGTATGCAGAAGTGCTTTTGAGATGTATTTTGAATGTGAATTGTCACAGAACAGTAAATAATATCCCACAACAGGTTCTAGACTCCCCTATTGAGCATTCCAGTAAACTGGAAAATTTTTAACTTAATGCCTCAGCGTATTGGAAAGGGTGAAAATTTTACATTTGTTTGATGTCTGTAAGCCGTTGGTTACTACAAGAGAAAGTGTTATAGAAAAGCCAATTATAAGGTCTCTTTTAAAAGTAGAATCTATAAATATTGCACAGCAATCAAAAATAAAAACCAGTGAAAACCTCCATATATCTTACCCAGTGCACTTTCCACCAAGAGGAGGAGGGGCAACTAAGAGTACAGTATTAATCTTCAGTGATTTCTTCAGCATATCTAGACTTCAGGACTGAATTCCAGTTGCACAGATCATCAATTTAAAGAGATTTCTAATTTCATTAATTTACACAATTTTGAAGTCTTTCCAAAAGTGAATTCAGGTGTGTCACTCTACCTAATTCTCTGAAAGAAAAAAAAACCTTTGTCCTTAATTCATCTCTATCATCTCTGACTAATACCTCATTTCCTATTCTTCAATGCTTTTCTTCATTATAAATTGCATTTAAGTCCTTTTCTCTCTCCCTCAACAATCACAATTGTATATTAAAAGTACAATTAATCCAAAGGCTGACAAGCTGCAGTACTGAAAGAAAAGAAAAACAAAAACAATAAACCACAAAAAACCACATGAAAACAAACAAACAACCGAACAAACCCCCTGAAATTGTTTGGGATTTAAAAGACTGTAACAGCTACAAAACATCCAACTGTCTTTTTTGTTCCAAATTATTATATCCATCACTTAAATGGCCAACAGTTTGCAGCTGTAGGACAGACCATTAAAGCCAAGCAGATAAATATTTTGTACCTGGTAATAATCACTACAGCCCCAGTTCTTAGAGGTGACAATGATTAAGGCACATTGTCATCATTGTTCATTCAGCTGATTTTGCATAGCCTGCCAGCCACCACTAATTAAAGAACGATGCCATAATTCCTATGTATCCCTCAGCCACCTCATTTCAGCTCCCCAGTGACACTGTTTCACCCATTGGATTATTCAGCAATCTTGGGAATGGCGAGTGCAAAAAACAGCACTTTAACCAAAAGTATCTATTTTTAAGGAAGCATACTGAGTCCCCAGTATCAATTATTACAGTTCTGCATGCAATCTGCATGCTGGTTATGTCCACAACAATATTTTCCAACCAAGAACTAAGTAAAATAGCTCACTCCAAAACAAGAACTACCTTCCCTGACAGTGTGACCTAAATCTAAAAGAGGAAAGTAATCCCTTTACATTTCTCACTTAAGAGGAGAACCACTTTCATCATCAACTACTGATTAAATAGCTTAAAATTTGGCAGATATTCCAAAGACATTTAAAACAGGTTTAGTACATTCCTAAATGCAAAAAAAAATTAATAAGGTATAACATTTAATGTCCAAAGTGGAAAACACTTATCACAGAAGAGATGTGTCACTGATCATGGAAAAGTTCAGCAAGTAATATGAAAGGATGGACCTTTTATTAAGCTTTCCTTTTGAAAAGAAAATTAAAAGCTCAGGAAAGAGCAAGTATCTTAGAGGCCACACTTGCAATAAAACCTTTGAAACAATAATGTCTCCTGTAAAAGTGGTGTTTAAACCATTTAGGATCTGTTAAAATATACCTTCCTCACTTCAACTTTGGTTTTGTCATGCTGAAATCACTGAGATCTTGTCACCCATGTTACATGGGAGACCTAAGTAATAGATTAGACAAACACATAAAACCATCCAGAAACTGTTAGGGCTGTCAAATATGTTAGCCCAATCAATACTGGTCTGCCTATTTGCAAAGTAGTCTAACTTGATGTTCACTGGGGACTACAGGATGACGTATGCTTCCATACAATGTGTGTGCCCTTTTCTCTCCTCAGTTGCAACATATACTCTGCAGGCTATGGAGGACTCACACCAGAGCGTAAGAAAAGAGTATGAGACAAGGAGCAGCAGAGAAAAATATCTATGCACTGACCAAAACTCCCCTTGCTGCCTTGCTGAAAGGGTTGAGTGTGACCTATGGCCAAAAAAAAAAAAAAAAAAAAGAGAATTTTTATCCTTAAAAACTCACAATTAATTACTCAGATTAAATCCATGAAATTTGCTGGCTGTAAGGAGCACTCAGTTTTTGTCATGAAGCCCTGAGTCAGCTCAACAGGAAAGCCCATTTTCTGGGCCTTGGAAAGAAAATGGACAACACCAAAGAATCCATCGGATTTTAAAGGAAGTCTTTTAAAACAGTTGTTTATTAAGTATAACCCATTCAATTGATAAGTTCCCTTTTCTAGCTAAAAAGTGTCCAGTCATTAACACTTTGACAGTGTGCAGTAACAGTGACTAAAACAAGCAAATTAAAATGCCACTCTATACAAAAATATCCTGTTGTTCTTCACTACATCTAATTACTGCACTCATGGTTTGCTTTTTTTACCTCAGGCCAAAATAATAATTGCAACCAAACATATCCCAAGTAGAGCAAAGAACTTTCCTGTGCATTATATTATGCAGACATTTTTATGAAGAAGATGCATTTTTAATGCCTCTGAATTTATATGATCAGTATTTTTAAACCTACAGAAAATATTTGTTTGGCCAATAGGACTAAATAGGACTAAACTGTGCATTTATTGAACACTGATATACAAAAATTTACAAAACAGTAATGAACCATATTTCCATCCTAGTCTATTCAATTACAAGCCAGAGTTGGACCCATCATTAAGTGCAGCCTTCTATTTTCAGATGATCATAAAATGCTATTATTAAGCAAATGTGGAGAACCAAAAAGCTCTTACCTTAGGGAGCTGTGCTTTCTTTTTGATCAGGGATGTTAGTTTCTTTTTTGCTTTTTATTCTATTTATCTATGGTGAAAAGAATTTTTATAAAATCATCTGGTTGTGTTGGAGGTTAAAAAGCTATCTGTTGATATCTAAAGTGCCTGGGCGTCTTACAACAGAATGCCTAGAATTTTTTCTTCAGCAATATAAAAGTAAAATGAAATTTTAAAGATAAAAAAATCAAGGGAGACAGTGCCTAATAAAGAGGTTCCACACTTGTCAATCAAGATAGCAGCAATTCAGCTTTCTTCCTTGGTGGAGAAAGCCATTTCAGAACCAGAAAAATAAGTTTCCCTTACATTTTCCCTTTCAAAATGAGACTTCTTTATGCCAGAGGGAAAAATAATTAAAAAAGGAGAAAAGAAAACTACTTCTGCAGAGAATGGCTCCAAGAAGAGAATGTCCCCAAATAAAAAATGGCCGTTTTAAAATCAAACTAGCTTCAGCAGCAGTTATGTCTTGAATCTTTCTGTATGAAATGACATTAACTTATAACACAAGAAAAAGATAATAGATTAACCCAAAATGCACTTCAGTTTTCATAGCAGAGGCACCAACAAATAAACATATTGTTTTGCAGTTGTAAGAAAGGTATCAATATAAGTATTTGTCAGGAATTTCTCATAATTTTCCAATTGAAACAGCTGTAAACAGTTGCAAAACCATCCACAATTCATATATCAAGCACTCTTCCAAAACCAAAAATAGTGATGTTTCCTTCAGTCTTTACAGAAGTTCCATCTCTAGCTTGCCAGAGCAATGCAGAAAACACCTCCACCTCTGATCTCAAACTGATTGTGCTAAGGATAGAGGTGTTCAGGGATCAACTGGTTTGAAGTCACCTTATAGCTCCCTGCCTCACAGACATTTCCTGAACCAAATTTCTAACCAAAGTGCTATTAGTGAACACAGTATCACAGTGTAATCTTAAGGTTAAAAAGCTAATAATTCTTACAAAGGGAAAGGTCTTTCTCCTCTAGCAAGCCTGAGGTTAGTCTATTTTTCACCCCTCTAATTCCTTCAGTGTCAAAATGAAATTATATGTGGAAACCTATCAGTATCTCATTTGCTGAGAATATTGGCTTCAACACAAGATTTTTTTTTTTTTTTTTGCCGATATAGATATAGACAGAAAAATTGAAAAGTCAAAATGGTTATAACTAAAGATATTATTATTTTCAGTGACCTCCTCATAAAAAAATGGGTGACATTTCCTAACAAAAACATAGTTAGGCTTATCCCATTGTAGGTCATTGATTTAGGAAGTTAGAAGTAGGTACATGGCCACTTGCTGTGTCTCAGCTGAATTAAAAATGAAGTGCAGACAGCAAAGCTAAAAGCAGTAGCAAAATCCGGCTCCTTTGCTAATACAGAAATACCCTAATCACAATGTGTTTGCTTTCAGATCTCCCCAATGTACACTTCTATGATCACCGACCTCATCTTCAATGATTAAGACTGATATATCTGTGGAAAATCTTCCAGCACCACAAAAAATCTTGGCTTCTCAAGTTAAGAAAAAAAAAAAAAAAAAAAAAAAAGCCTTTAAAAAAGCATTGGGAATAAATAAGAGATGACAGTGAATTTCAGCTATACATACAGTTAACTAATTTTTACATAGAGTACAGCTAAAATACTGTACACAATCTTGTAAATAATGCTTTGGTCACAACCAGAGCATGGTGTTATTTAGAGAGGTGTCAGTTGCCTAGAGCTTTCCCAAACTTGCACATTCTGCTGAACTTGAAAACCCACACAATCTAAAATGTCTCTTTGCCTCTGATATATTTTAGCAGGTTGCCTGTCCCTCTCAACAAAGCACTGCTGAACCCAAAATAAGACTTTTGAAGCTTGTGAAAAGGTTATGGGAGCTGGAGTAGATGAAGAGAGAGGAGGTTACAGGGATGAGGGAAAATGGGGTTTCTGTTATGAGTTAAGCCACCTGCAAATCTGTGGGACAAGAAACTAGATAAGAGAGAAAATACAGCTTACCTTGTGACAAATTGGAGTGTAGATGGAAGTGAGAATACGGCAAGATACCTGAAATCTGGGAAGTAGGAAGAGGCAGGTATTTGAGCATGTTGGAAGCAATGCAACAGAAGTCAGACAAAAGGAAAAACACATTCAAGACGGTGCATGCAGCAGTCCAGTCCCCCTTGGCAGAGACTCCAGCTTTGGCACTTTCCTTGTGCCAGCAATCATCTGTGAAACCTACCAGTTATGCTACTCTGTAAGAACTTCAATACCACTTCTATTTAATTAACTAATAATTTATTATTTTCAATTCTTAAACTTACAAATAATTAATTACAATTGCAACATTTCTGAAAAGATATTTGAGTTTTATTTGAGGAAAGAAAAACAGAAAGAAAAAGAGAAAAAAAAAAAAAAAAAAAAAAAAAAAAAAGAGGAAAAAGCCTCCTTTTTTTCTCCAAATATGACATGAAAAGAAATATGACATCATTGGACTTGACAGTTTGAGTGACTCCTAGACAATCATCCTGTATGTATGACCAAAAATGTGTTCTACCACTGTATATTGTGAAGTAGCACACAGGAGAGGAAAATTCATTATTATTTTTTTTAATTAAACATTTTTATAAAATTACTCATGCCTAAAAATCTTCAGAAAGTTCAAACAAAATTACCTTCTTAAAATTAACATAATAGAATTGTAATACAATTACAATTTTATGATTCAAGATGACAAGATTAATAAAGATTTCAAGGAGCGTACTGCTCCACCAATACCCCTAAACTGGCTGCAGTTTTTGTCTTTTTGTGTTCTGTTCCTCTTTCAGCATTATATTCTTAGAAACTGCATTGTGTCTCTTAACGTGGCAAATAAAACTGTTTTCAGCACTGTATTTAACAACTCATCCCTTTTATTATTTTAAGTCAAACTAAGTTTACCCTAAACCTCAATCATCTTAAGTAGTGCAGAATCTACTTTTTGCATGTGGCTACTTACTCTAGCTCATACTTTTGACAATTTCTTTTCCATGGACAGAATGTGAAGAGGAGAACTTGCTGATAAAGTCCAAATCACCAGAGCTGCCTGACTGAAGATAAAGCCAGCATAACCAGTTGCATAAGTGACAAGTCTGTATAGATCTTTTTCAGTTATGGCAAGGATGAATGAGGATCAAAGCTTAAAAGCCAAATGAGGCAAACAGGCAATTATACAGGGTTTTACAACCAGAAACATCAGAAGATGCTCATGATCACTCAAAATACATTGTACCCTAAGCTGCATATATTTAAGTGCTTCCATGCCAAATGTAGGCTCACTTTTTTATTCTTTTGTTATGCAATCATACTTTCTGGATCAGAAAAAGTAGAATAGCTTGAAGAGTTTGCTTCTGGCTTTAATAACCCTAAACCCTAATAACTGTGTTTCACTACCATCTTGATTAAAATCTGTAATGATTACAAAATCATTATGAAAAGTATCCCACCGGAGATTTAGTAAGATATCCTATTGCAGCATTTCAGAACTAAACTTTGAAATTGCCATACCAGATAAAACTGCATTTTTAAAATGTAGCTGACAAGATTAGCATAGTATCATTGCATCTTGTGTACAGTGTAAGAGTTGACTATCCACAGAGATAAATATCTTTCTCCACTCTCTCTAGTGATTTTACTATTTTTGCCATACACGCAGCCAAATTACTGCCGTACAAACCGCTAACAAAGGAATGAAAAGTTCCTTCTAGTCCATTAAGTGTAATTGTCTATTTTCAAGGAAAAATACAAGATATATTTTTTTTCCATTAATGATCAAGAGATTCAGCATTTACCTCTTCTCTTACCAGGAAGGATTTCATCGATCTATCCAATCAAAGAGTTTGTAACCATTTTCTCTTTCTGGACCAAGATTACTCATGGCCACAGAAAACATTGAGGGCTGTAAAACTGTTTGAGAGAATTAAATAGTACCTGGGCTATTTTCTTATCCTGAAGTCTGAAATGCTTCTACAACATTTACTGGCAACATCATTAAGATAGGCAGCATGTACCTACCAAAGCCACATTCATAAATGACAGGAGCACAACTGTACCTTCAGCTTCTCAATCCCCCTAGACCTCTCCTGAACCTGTTCCTATTTTAATTCATATTTTCAGTATTCCAGATGAGATCTCCTTCTGTTGCCTTACAGAATGACATTAATACTTTGCCATTTTTGTTGGAAATAACTTTCCGAAATAACCTAAGGTCACAACTGCATTTTGCAAAGACAGATCCCACAGACAATTCATATTGAATAGGTAATTAAATAAATGCACACAGATTTTTATGCTTTTAGTTATTTCCAAATTAGAAGCTTTCTGTTTCTAATAAAAATTCTCCTTGTCTCTGTACGAATGACCTTGGATTCAGTTTCATCTAATTTCCAATATCCTGTTCCTCAAAACCATCCAATCAATCATGTTTAAAATCCAGTCTCTTTCTCTATACATGAGCTTTCCAACTTTATTGAATCAACAAGTTTGATTAACTTGGTTTTAATTTTCTTCTTCTCTGTAGTATGGGCAGCTTGCAGTTCTTAAGAAATTCCACTTGCAAATCGTGTTGAAATCTGCCACAAGCTATTTTCAGCAAATATCCCATCTTGTCACTTGCACCCACTAAAAAAATTGCCTACCAGTCTTCATGGTATCTAACATGAACTAATGCTTTTGTGATAGTATATGATAGGAGTTATTGAAATCTTTGCAATTCAGAACTACCATGTTTCTTTCCTCCAGATACTCCTCCATCTTCTAGACAATTAATTATATTTCAACAGATGACAGGTTAGTCTTATACAATCTACATTTGTGTGTATTTAACTGGATTGCTACTATTTCTCTTTTTCCTGGTTCTTCTATCTTATACTGAATTGCTCCAATTCCTTCGCCTGCACTGCTCTTGTGTATACATGCTCACCATATTTTTGTGACACCTGTGACAGTATCTAAAAGTAGCTACAATAAGAATTAAAATTTCAAAAGCTAGTAAATAGTACATTTGTTCAAAATATAGTACTCTAGCTAATAGCAAAATTTTAAATGTGTGTGATAAGACATTTTTAAAGTTATTTACTGCCACTGACTGGTAATTCAATACTTGAAACTAGAGGTTGGGGATTTGACTCAGAATCAATGAAACAAATTTAAATTGTTAAGAGTTCTGAGATAGCTGATTGGCATACATTTTTCCAGGCTAATGAAAATAAATTATTCCTAATAAGCCAGTCTTGTTGCACTTATCATATGCTGAAGACTTACCAAGATTCCATAAAACATGTCACATGCAGAAACAGTGAAAAGCTCCTTCATACATATTTAACTTGAGGATCAAAATTTGTTTAGTGCATTTCATGGCATAGGATGCTACTTTCAATATCTTATGCCAAAAAAGTAACAGGAATGGTAATTTCTAAATTTATTTTACCGAGGACTACATACATCCAGATTATTCAAGAGGGTGACTTAATTTCTCCTGCAGATTCGTGTTCCTATCATACATACTCTCAATTATCAATGCTAATAAGGCCTAAGGCCAAACAACACCAGAAATTTCAAGAGGTGCTTCATGTGACACACCAATAAAGCAGGCTTAAAGACCAAAGAACATAATTAACTTACCCATGATGCAATGGTATAACTCTTTTAGCATATGTCTCAAAGTTACTTATCTGAAGGAGATATTTGCTGCACTTGTAGTTAGCTTATTGCAGTCAAGCCTTAAGTGAAACCCGCAGTTTAGCCTAGGCTCAGTACTCAGAATGTCAGTGGTTTGATGAGAGGAACTTCACATTAAAGACAGAAATGAGAGCCTTCCCTTCACACCAAAACTTCTGTGAGTTCACTCAAAACTGTGAGTGAAAACTCCTTGTGATAGCTCTCTGCTGGATCAGTCCAGACAACAGTGTTGTATATTCTGTAAATTACATATACATAGTCTCTGCCAAACTTACACTGGCAGAGACACACAAACTGGCCTACAAGAGAGGTGATTCTCTCCTACTCTGCTCTCATGAGACCCCACCTGGAATATTGTTTCTAGTTCTGGAGCCTTCAAAATCAGAAGGACATGGAGATCACTGATTAAGTCCAGAGGAGGGCCACAAAGGTTATCAGAGGGCTGGAGCAACTCCTCTATGAAGACATGCTGAGAAAGTTTGGTTTGTTCAGCCTGGAGAAGAGGAAGCCCCAGGGAGACCTTATAGTGCCTTCCAATAACTGAAGGGAGCCTACAGGAAAGATGAGGAGGGACATTTTATAAGGGCATACAGTGATAGGAAAAGGGATAAAGTCTTTAAGCTGGACAATGGTAGATTTAGGCTACGTGTTAGGAAGAAATTCTTCACTATGATGGTGGTGAGACACTGGAACAGATTGCCAAGGGAAGCTCTGGACATCCCCATTACTGGAAGTGTTCAAGGTCAGGTTGATTGGGGCTTTGAGCAACCTGGTCTTGTGGTAGGTGTCCCTGGCCATGTCAGGGGAGTTATAACGAGACAACCCTTAAGGTCCCTTCCAACCCAAAACATTCAAAATTTCTATTGACATAGTTTTACTGAACTTAACAATTTCAACTTCCAGTTGTGAAGATCAATTTGTATGTCTCTCCTATTTATCTTTTTCCTTCTGCTCTCTTCCCTGTTTCAAATATGAGTAAAAGGCATCAAGTCTTTTTTTTCACTGAAAGAAAAGTTATGTCTGATTGAGCCACTGAGAAGGAATATTTTAGTGATGGCAGTAGGAAGTACATTTTCCCAGATGGAAAAGGCCAAGTGACATTAGTCAGTTTTACCTCTTTTACTCACAATAAAGAAGTCCTTAGAAATAGTTCACATAGCTCCAAGGCCTGTTTCAAGATTTGCTAACTTTACTTCAATACCAAGGTCACCATTGCATTCTTCAATCTACAAATCCCATTCCCAGCTTGAAGGAACACTGAGGGGTTTTATATCCTGCAGTATCATAATGATTTATCCACTAGACACTTCTTTTCTCTAGCCTCAACCTGTCAACGTGACTAAGCACTGTCTTTATGAATTTGCTTAAATACGCAAGACTTCTTGCCTCTAGGATTTGTGGTGAATGCCCATGAAGCCACTGGAACTCTTGACAACTGACTGTGAGGTCGGATGATTTAGCCAAATTTGAAGTTACCAACTCCATCCTAGAGATTGATGATGTATGTTAGAGCTCCAGGTGAGGCTTGTTTGTCTACTGCCATTAGGGCTCTGATGATCAGTTTGGGGGCTGTGCTGACCCTATGTGTCCATTACTGATGTCTTTATCACAGCGTCATAGGACTAGTATATTCTGAATGACAAAGGTTTGTAGAAATCATAGATGTAAAAGTTGTGGCAAAGGCAAAGTAACATTGATTTTTCACAAGGTTTAGAGTATGAAACTTGCAGATTTTGAATTCAATTTAATTTAATGGGCTAAAGCTAGCTTGTCATACTGTAATAAGATTAATCACCAGCTTTTCTTTTGAGGTTAATGGAAGACATGAGGTAAGATGATAATGTTATGCTTGTATTCAGGATACTCTTTAAAAATTTTTTGAAGATTGAGTAAATTATGCATCTACAAAATTTTGGGTTGATAGGTTGGGTTGAAAATTCCCTTTTCATTAGCAGGGGCAGACTGAAATATGACAAAATGTTGGACCTCTTTGTGAAATGATAGAAACACAAACCAGGTCCCAACACAGCTGTTGAAAAGAAATACCAAAGTAGTGTAAATACTGACATGAACACTCCAAACCTTGAGTCAAAATCTTTGCCATCAGAACAAGGTCAGATACAGTTCAAGTGGTGAAATTGTTAGGTGGGGTTGTTTTTTCAGAAATCTGTTTTTTTCAAGTACTACACCATACAAACAAATCTACAAGTAAATTTAAAAAGCCATTGATTTGAAGGGCAGAGAACTACTAGATTTATTTTGTATTATTACCAAAAGAGTCACTTTTACAATTACTTTCCTAAAATTCAAAAAAAAGAAAAAAAAAAAAAAAGCTATCATAATATTCAACTTTTTTCCTTGACAGAGAACAGGAACTAGCAAGGTAGAAGAGAGGGACAAATCTGACAGGCTGAATACTGTTCCAAACCTTCTTAGGCTTGAGATTGGATGATCAATAGCAACCTAATCTATCTCTGCAACACTGGCTGATATCAAATTACTTTCCATTCACTGGAATAATTTACTTTCTTCCCTTTAGTGACCAACAAAACCCCACAATATATATGGATTTTTCACTGGAAATTCATCAGGAGAAAGTAGTGATATTACAGGAAAGATGAGCTGGATGATTACCAGATGTCTTTTTTTTTTTTTTTTTTGTTATTTATTTCATGCTCTGGACAACCTAAAAATTCACTGCCCTGGAAGTTGCTTCTGTGATTTCTTTTATGTATCAATGCTAACACTAATGCTGGGCTCAAACCTTTCATTCCCTTAAGAATTTTACACCCCATTTTAGATTTGTAGTTCTCACCCAGCAGTACTTCTTGCTTATGATCAGAATGCATTAACTCACTTTGCATTAAATGACAGTCCTGTGTAGCCAAGTTAGAGAAGTAGAAGGTGGAAGAAGTTAAGAGGGTGGAAGACAAAGGAGAAAAACACTGGATGGCAGCCAGCTACTAATTATTAAGACCAGGACCATGCACAGTAATAAACATGCATACATCCCTTTTCTGAGTAACACTGACTCCACGAAAGACAAAGTTGCTGGAAACTTCATAGCCAGCAGGATAAAGGCCAAATACCCTTTTTATGTCTCAGCCAGCACATCCATTTATAGTGAGTTTGACACTGCACTGTTTGAATAGGCTCTTATGTCACAGATAAATATTCCATGTTTGTAGTATGAGGTAGCCTATAAAAAAAGATTTATTTCCTCTTTCAGTGAAAAATGGCAGAGTAGCACCCATCATTCACCATTTAAATGGCCACCAGCCAGTGACTAACAGCAAGCCCATTAGATCACAGAGTTGTAGCTTACTGATATGAAGTCATATTTCAGAGCAGCTGCTGACAGAGAAAGAGAAAGAAAATGCAGGGCTCACAAGAGGGCTTTTGACAGTTGCTGCCATGAAATGTTTTCATTTGTCACTGTGACAGTGAACAACAAGACACTGACTGAAAAAGAGGGCATGAGGACACAGCTGTCTTTAGCTAACTTTCACTGAGCTTTGAAACCCAGACATGCAAACACACTTGATGTTACTTAAATTCTCCTGATTGTCCTTGACAATCTTATTAACTATTTATGTTTAGGCATAATATACATCTAACTAGGTTTCACTGATGTTGCAGTCATGTATAACAATGGATGTAGCCAATTTTATTAAAATCTGTCAACATTTTTTATTTCTTTTGTCTTAAGTATTTCCCAGAAAAATTTTCTATGCTTTTCCCTGTTTTTCCCTCCTATTCCAAGATACATCCCTCTTATTTCCCTCCTATTCCAAGACATCTCCCAAGCTTCTTTCTTTTTAAGAAAAAAAAATAACAATTTTGCATTTCTAAAGAAATACTTTTTCCACTGAAGTTTAACAATGCTTCTTTATAAACTATTTTATATTGCTAATCCAACTTATTGTCCTGATAATGCTTAAGTCAATGAAATAATCATGAAAGCAGTGACCTTAACCAGATATAATAAGCCTATGGACAACGCTATTATCTCTTAAATATTGTTAGCATCATGCTGAAGGTAGTATAATACTTACAAGCTGTCTTACATGCTCTTTCCATTAAACTTTGCATTAGGTAAAACATACAGCTGTGGAAAACCTTACATATTCAGCAATGTATGCCATTAAAAAGTAGGTCAAGGTAGCAATACTTAAATCTTATTTCAGAAAAAACTTGCAAGTATTATTCATTAGCCATTCTTGTCTTGTAAAACTGCAAATAATAATATGCCTAATTTTCATAAGGATGAAAGCCCCTGTCTAGGTCATGCTGAGCAAATCTACTTCTAGAATAGCTTTTAAGCTTTTACCTCCATAAATCTACCACTAAAAGCAAGATCTTGCCTACCTCACTAGCTTTTTTTTTAAATTTTTTTTTAAACATTTTCTCCTCAAATACAATCCTGTTCTAAAAGTCATAATTATACCTTATAAACATCCATTGCTATGTCACTGGTCTACTTGAAAGCTTAGAAACAGCCTTCTTTGGATTTCCTGAGAAACATACAAAAATGCTATGTCTAAGCCTGGTAATGGAGGCCCAGGGGAGAAAACAGTGATATGCAGAATCCCAGGGAAGAAGGAAGGAAATTAATTGAGGTGGCTGTGATGACATGAAAAGGAAAAGAATAAGACTAATGATCAGCTCTGAAACATGCAATTAAGAGTTTTGCTTACAGTGTTTGAGGAAATATCAGTTCTAAAAACTCAAATTAAGAGGACGTTGTCATGAACCTTTATAATTGTAAAGATACAGAAACACTTAAGCCAATTAACTATGCCCAAATATGCCTAGGATCAATATTTGCCCTAATCTGTAATTTATCTTGCAAACATGTAAGACAAAAAATCAAACTGAAAAGTAGGCTACTGAAGAAACGTGGTGCAGAGGGGCTGAATCTGCTTTCAGGTGGGATTTTCTTTGGCTGGGGTAGATTGTCAGGGACTGTACATGCTCCTGCCATGGAACAACTGATGAACAGGTGTGGTGAGGGCTATCTCAGCACCTGGCTGAGCATGACCACAGCCAGAGGGTGATGAACAGAGCTCAAAGAGCACCAGGTTGGCCAGATACTTCTTGGTGTGAATAACACCTTGGATAAAAGGTGGAGCCATTCAGAGGACATGGGATCTGACAACCACAAGGCAACCACAAGGCTTGCCTTGTGGATGATCTATAGAGGATTTTAAATAACTGTAGACATACTTCGGGAACAGAATACTTAGTTGTTATTCACTAACTTGTTTATTTCACTGCCAAATATATATATAAATATATATAAAGAAACCACCTAAGATTATAGTGTTCCTGAGTCTGTTAGAGATCTGTCTTTCTTGAAGTGCTTTCCTGAAGCAGCAATTTTTCATTTGCCAGAGAACAGAAATACTGTGAGTAGAAAAGACACCCATACTTTTAGGGAACAATCTCCACTTTTGTCCAACATGTCAGCAGCCCAAGGAGACCCTGATCACCTAGATGTGGTTCAAGATTAGTAATCTTGATCTCATATTTGGCATAAGATTAAACATTGTTCTTAATGAAGAAGAAACTATCTGAAAATATCACAGATCTCAAATTGTCATATTGATAATAGTTTGCTTCTTATAAGTTCTTCTCCTGAACTCACCCAGCAGACTTCAAGTCTCATTCCCCTAAGGTTAAGCTTCTCAAGAAGTGGAGGAACTATATACTCTCTCCACAGAAAGGTCAAAATAAAATTGCCTAAAATGTTGCATGTCGCTGGCCTAAACAAATTTTCAATTTTTTATCATTACTCTACTGATAAAAAATTTGGACATTTCTATCTCTTAATGCACTTGCACTTCAACTTCCTTTTCCCCAGAATGATTCTACTGCCTGTGTCCTGTGACTGTCACTCCCACACTTTCATCAAAAACTGGTTTGCTTTGCACTCCTCATTTACTTGGGTCTTTCACTGTATTAGAGTGGCTTTCTGTTCCAGATGAAGAGAATATGGGGTATAATTTCTCCATTTCAATAAACACTACAGGGAAAGCCATTATAGAATATCAAATTGCTCCCAGGAGCACAGACCACTTTTCCTTCAAATAAAATTTCATTTACGAAAGGGACTGGGATTATCTTTAATAACTTCATTTATCAGCTGACACATAGGAAAAAGAGAAAAAGAAAAAGAAAAAGAAAAGGAAAAAAAAAAAAAAAAAGAAAAAAGAAAAAAGAGAAAGAAGAAAGAAAATGGAAATAAGCTACGAGGTCAACTAAATATATCACTACTTTGATTTTCATTTATCTTACCTCCATAAAGAAACTGGGCTTGGTTCCACCTTTACTATGTTAAATTACACTTCTTCACATTCAGCAAAAGCTCTCCTAATGCAGAGTCACAGATAAATATAATATGAACTCATCCTTCGTCCGTTGTGTGGTTATGTGATGGTTTTGTGATCAAAAGCACAGATAATTCTTTGAGGTTTTTCATCCTCAGGTTAAATTCAGGTAGATCTCAACAGGGAATTGTGACCTGGCTTACTGCATTAGCAGGGGAGGGGAAAAAGTCAAGTTCAAAACAGTCAGAGGGTTTTGTGCTGCTAAAGAGGCTGAACACAACCACATAAATCTGCTGAACAGCCAATTTTCTGAATCAGCATCTGAATTCCTGGTGTGTAGCCTGAATGGCAAGTCACTGCCTTGCTAGTCAAGGGCCTACATGGGTCACCAAAGGCTCATCTTTTTTTCCCATTGTCAAGACACTGCAGGAGCCAGTGTCTCCCTGGGACCTGGAATGATGGAGGCCCCCCAGCATGGCAGGGCCTGGCAACCAGGATTACAATCCCACTTAGATGCTTTAGATGTTGATGATTCAGCAGTGTTCTCCAGTTTCCCTCCAGCTTCCTATAAAGAGAAACTTTGTCAAATTTTACGTGAAAAATTACAAGGTTATTATCTACTTATTGCAGTACAGAGCCGCAGATCTATATTTTAAAAGACCCACTGATAAATAACACTTTAAAACAGAGTCAAGATCTTCTGCCATGCAAAAGCTGGATATTTGGATCCTGGTGCCAGTTTCTGTGATCTCAGCACCAAACTAGACACTTGGAGACTGACAGAGACCAGGCAAGAGTCACATTTCTTGCTGGTAACAGGACATACTTCAAAATTCTTTAACTTTACCCTTAGAAAATAAAGCAGCAGCCATTACCTATCTATAGCTGCCTAACTTCAGTAAATAACCTTGTTTTTTCTCTTATTTTAAAAAATTGCTGTAATATTGGTGTCATCTCAGTGACTGTAAAAAAAAATATCAAAGAATTCAAGCCAGTACTTCATTCTCAGAAATTAACTACATAGGTGTAGGCAATGGCCATCCAGCTGACAGCAAATTGAAACTTAGCTCTGTGACACAATATTTACCAAATCACTGTATTCTTTGTGTTGGCCACGTGTTCCAAGACACCCACATCTGCATGTGAATAAAAAGAACAGTTTGCCAAAAGACACCTTGAAATAGTAGAAAGAAAAGACTGTAAGAAATAGAGCTAGACACAGACTTTTCCCTATTATTAGCTATTTATTACTAGCTACATAATTAAAAAATATTTATTCCTTTCCATTATTTATTTTATGTTTATTGACAGTCTACTAGGGAAAGATTGCCTTTTTATTATTTTTTACTCGAATGTTTGGGATTTGTTTTAAAATGCACATGCCTCATTTTTGGGGTTTACATGAGAAGTGCAAAGTGTTAATATGTCTTTTTTAAATAATCTAAATATGAGCTTTCAAGGAATGGAAAATTTTTGCTTAAGCTTCAGCAAAATGTACTTTTCTTCTGCTCTAGTGTGTAGAAGCAATGCAGGAGGATAATCTCCATCACAATCAAAAAGCATGACACACTTAATAGCAACAAAAGTACTTTTTCTTAGCTTCAACAGCACAGCCAAATGACAGGTAGAATTTTTTAATTCCTGATCCAAAGATAGGATATGCAGAGCAGTCAGTCTGGGTGTTCTGGATATGCAAACATGCACCTGGGTTATGAGCAGAAATGTTAAATCAGGAGCTTAATGCTTATAGTGGGATTTCATTCACTTAGCTTAGCTTCTTGAACTAAATATATGTAAGCTCTGAGGTTAATAAATTTTGAAATAAGCTCCACATGACTCAATAGACAACACTGTGCCTGTTAAAGCTGTGAAAGCAATTTCTTCAATACATAGCATGCTTTACCATTTTACTAAGTTTTATTACTACTGAAGAAAGATCCTCATTCTTTATTGTTGGTCGCTCTTTCTGATTATACCTCTCATCCACCTGAAGTGACGGGGTAGCTCTCAGAGCCACGTGAGCCTCCATGTTTTTGTCTCTAACTGTGAATAGTCAGAATCATCAGAAATTCAGCCACACTCCTCTTCTAGGGTAGTGATAGCAGCCACCGGTGAGATTCAAGGATACATACCCTCATTGAACACCTCCTCCTTGATGCAGTAAGCCTGCAAAATACTCTTGCTTCTTCAGAACCTCTACCATTTCATTATGTCTGGTTTAAAAGATAAATATATACCACTGCTTTTCTTCATATTCAACTGCTCCTGGTTTCTTCATATTTCAGTGATGCTGAAAATTGAAAAGATGAAACCATGTAAAAGACAAGTAAATATAGGCCAGCTCCAATGGAATAAAATATTAATATGTGAGGAAGAGCATTAGGCTACTAAAGGGTAAATTCAGCTTGTGATAATTTTTTTCTCCTACTTTGCCTTGATTTAGAGTGCATATAATTTCTCAGTCTTTCTCCCAACCTTAGTTTTTGCTGCATCAGAGTAATATAAGAAAGATTAAGCCATTCTTTTGCTGCTACTCCAATGAAGTTTCTTCTGTGATTTGTCTATAACACAGACTGCATGTTTCTACCAACCCTGAACTAAAAAGGAATCAATGCAGCTATTTCCCATCTTTTTAATGTAACCACTCACGTAGCCACTCACATGGCACCTAATCAACCACTGAATTTACAACTTAATGACATCACTAGTCACCAGTATTTTAAGACCGTTATCTCACTCCTAATTTAATAATTAGTGATGCTTATGATAGCTTAATGCATATGTTATAAAGAGTAACATAACTATCCCAAACCTACCCTTCCTCCTTGTGGCAACTGAGGCTGTCATTACAAATAAACACCCAGAAAGTATCAGTGTTCACCCGCACAAACAGCAAGAGGCATATGTCAGCAGCATCTGATTTTCCTTACTGCACACACCATTACTCACTTACTTTGTTGTACTTGCATCTAAGCCTTTACATTTACAAACTTGCCTTTCCCTGCATTTGTTACCTTCTGCTGTCACTTCAGCCTTGCTTGGTAACCCTCAGCACTAGAAAATTGATTACTCTCTTCACTATCTCTTTGTGCAAAGAGTTATGTTCAGTCAAAACTGCCACCTTTAAATTATTGTGCAGCCTTCACACTTAGGTATTAGCAGTATGTTAAAGTGCTATCTCCATTCTATGCTATAAAGTTTATTGTTTAATTAAAATAATCTCTAAAGGAGATTATCCTTGCCTTCCCCTTGCTGCTCACTTATGAGTCATTAAAAGTTCCTAATTATACTGCAAGAATTTTGGAATGAATTCACATGATTTGACTTGCTTTGTGTTATGATGTCTTCATGTATTACAGAGTTATATATTTCATCATTGAAGCTTACTTAGTAGCATATACCATAATTTACTTTTCCAGGCAGGACATCAACTGAGTGTGTCACCAATATATGCTGGCATTTCAATGACCATAATGAATTTTCACCTCATCTTTTGTCTGGAGATAACATTTGACCTGGAACTCTTCCTGGAATACATTGTATGACCAAACTGACTGGGGGGAAAAAAGTGAGATGAAAAATTTAGAAGAAATATTAATGATAGCCAGGATTATTTAGCACCCAGATAAAATCCAAGTACCAAAATGCCTGATACAGCCTTAGTTCGGCAGGAAACACTTTTCATACCTGAGGACTCATATCTCACTTTAAAAAATGACCAGTATAAATCAAGTCAGTTGTTCACACTGATGTTTGGCTTCACATTCTAAAAAAAATTATATATTTATAGTAGGTTAAAAGCATTCTGTAGGGGTGAGATCCTCAGTTCACATTCTTACTGCCACCTGCTGCTTCTTATCACTGAACTTGAGCAGTGAAGGTCCAACACTTACCAGCCCAAATCCTTGCATCTGCATAGAATTACAGAATCATAGTTTGGTTGGATCTGTTTCTAACCCAAATTATGGTTGGGGTTGGAAAGGAACTTATAGATCACCTAGTTTCAACCCTGCTGCCATGTGCAGGTACACCACTCACTAGACCAGGTTGCCCAAAGCTCCATCCAACCCGGCCTGGAACATTTCAGGGAATGAGGATCCACAATCTCCCTGGGCAAGCTGTTCCAGCGTCTCACCACCCTCACACTAAAGAACTTCTTCCTAATGTCTAATCTAACTCTACCATCTTCCAGTTTAAAGCTATTTATCATTTGTCTTATCACTACATGTCTTTAATAGAAGTCCCTCTCCAGATTTCCTGTAGGCTCACTTCAGGTACTGGAAGGCCACTATAAGATCTCCCTGGAGCCTTATCTTCTCCAGACTGAACAACTCCAACTTCCTTAGGCTGTTTTCACAGGAGAGTTGCTGCAGCACTCTGATTATCTTCATGGCCCTCCTCTGGACTCACCCCAACAGCTCCATGTCCTTCTGGTACTGGGGACTGCAGAACTGCACACAATATTCCAGCTGGGGTCTCACAAGAGTGAAGTAGAATGGGAGAATCACCTCCCTCCACCTGCTGGCCACAGTTCTGATACAGCTGGCTTTCTGGGCTGCAAACACACATTGCCAGCTCATGTTGAGCTTCTCATCAACTACCCCCCAAGTCCTTCTCCTCAAGGCTGTTCTCAATTCATTTCCAACTGGTAATCATGCATGGATTTGCCTCAACCAAGGTGCAGGACCTTGCACTTGACCGTGTTGAACTTCATGCTGTTCGCATAGGCCCACCTCTCAAGCCTGTCAAGGTCCTTCTGAATTGCTATCCCTTAGCTCTAGCATGTCAGTCACACCACGCAGCTTGGTGGTGTCATTAAATTTGCTGAGGGCACACACAATTCTACCATCTGTGTCACTAACAAAGATATTAAACAGCAACAGTGCCAGTACTGACCCTTGAAGAGCTCCATTTGTCACTGGTCTTCATTTGGACATCAAGCTGTCAGCCACTACTCTTTGAGTGTTACTGTCCAGCCAATTCCTTATCCACTTAGTGATCCATCCATTAAATCAATATCTTTCCCATCTAGAGACCAGGTTGTTATGCAGGACAGTATCAAACACTTTGCATGAGTCCAGGTAGATGATGTTGCTCTCCCCTTGTCCACCAATCCTGTGACCCCATCATAAAATACCACCATATCTGTCAGGCAGAATTTGCCCCCAGTGAAGCCACGCTGGTTGCCACCCAAATTTTCCATGTGCTATGATATTTGAATGCTAAGGTTGTAAAAATTAGCTAGAAGTTCTTGCTCCAGAAGATCCCACATTTAAGAGCCTTGTCTAATGCGTACATTTTAGTCTGTCTACTATTCCCTACTGATTTTTAAGCGCTCTGTCCTGTTCCACTCAATAAATTTTTGATAGCACATTGTACCAGAGCCACAAGCAAGCACCTGAACATCAAGCTTTATAAAATCTACTCAGTTGTCTTCCTGAGTACAAACACAAAGCCTTGTCATTGCAAAGAGAAGTCGTTTTACTTTTAGGAGACAAAACGTAAGATTATTGATTTAGAAATATTTCCTCTACAGATGACTTGCTTTCCTCTGACTTAACCTGGACAAGATTTTAAAAAACAAAACTAAGATACTGCTGAACAAAGTGAATAATTTATGCCATAGGATAATTGTTTCAAATTAAAATGAGAAACCCAAACTACTGCAGAAAAATGGACATAAATCAATCAAATTGGCATATTTTTGAAGTGTGTTTTGTTTTTTTTTTTAACTAGAAGTCCTATATCAAGTCATAGTATTTAAAAATTGACTGAAATACAGATTTCAAACATTTAAACTTTTGAAGAAAAGTATGGCAATCAAGTTTTATAGTAAAAACACTTCATAATTGAAATTCTGCTATGTCATTCTATCCAGTTGTATATACTAGGATGTAGCACATAAAACAAGTCTCTGGTCCTGAAAATAGACTCTTTTATTTCTAAAATCTCAAAATGCTATCTTTCAGTAGTCTATTTCAAAGTCTGTTTCACTGAAGAAACAACAGCTCTTACAAAAACTGAACATTTACAACTTTTCTATTTTCCAAAAATTTTCTAAAGTCCTTATGCTTTTCACCTCTGAAAATATTTCTCAAAACAGCAATTAAATTATTTTACAGTTTTACAAGTGAAATAAAACCAAGCTCCTGACTTCTAACTAAGCTTTTGGGTTTTGTCACTTGAGCCCACAATCTTCTAAAATATCTTCTTAAATAACATTGTGAGTGTAATCTGAAGTATACAACTTTGTTTTTTACTTAAAAAAAATTTAAAAAGGTATCATCAGCCTTTCAGTTCTTCTCCTTATTTAATCGACTATAAATTCTGGAAAAATTCTCTAAATTCTCTACTATAAGTTCTGGAAGTTTATGAAGCACCATCTAACAAAAAAATGAGGCTGTTGCTGCTCTGCACATACCAGACTGTTTCCACAGTATTTGAAAGTAAGGAGCAGTCAGAAACTGCTGTATTGCAAAAGTGCTTCTATCAAGATTTTCTTTCTCCCTCAAGAGCACTCAGTGCTGAAAAGGGATTCCAGCTCTCAAGAACAATGAAAGTGAATTTTAACAGTTATCTTCACAGAGACAGTCAAAGGTGGAAAAGCAGTCAGTGATGTCATTGAACAATTTACAGAACAAAAGTCAAAATACCAAGTTGAAGATCAAAAGTAATTTTAACTCCATACATTGAATCCTGTTCAGTCCAAAGCCTTTTTGAGTAATAGACCTGCTCGGTTTTCCTTCCAGCAGTTTGGTGCACCAGATCAGATTTGTATATAATCAGAGCTGCCATGAAGTTAAATATGGACATAACACACAGCAGCACACGGTCATAACTTCAGAAATCACTTGACTGAGACTGTTACACATACACCTCTTTCTTGTTTCCACTCTTCCTCATTGCTCTTCTGCTTCTTTGGACACTTGGTCTAGTGGGGATCAGGGGGCTGTAGCAAGATGTCAGCATCTGGTGTACTTCACAGCTGGTGATAGCGTTGCAATTGCTGTGGCATGAATATGATGGCTTCTTCCTCACCTAGAATCCACTTGGACTCACTTCTATATGTTTGCTAAGACTTTTTTTATAGCTTTTTCTTTACTGCTCTGCAACTCCATGTTATGCTCATATTAACTATATTTTACACCTGTTAGATGCTATTTCTTTGTTCTCCTTGTTACCCAACAAACCCATTTTGTCCAGCAGCAGATCTGCATTGTTTTCCCACTGATAAGTTTTTTGCAGCCATAAGCACTGTCAGTCTATTCCCCATGTCTTGTCACCACCTCTCTGTATTCCTCTACACTGCACTAGGTCTCCACACTTCTTACAGCCTCTACTATCACAGCAGGCCTGTATGTTATGTAAGTCATGTGTCTAATATGTAAGAAAAAATGTAAGTTTATGTGTCTCAAAACTGTGGTTGTGCAAAGATTAGCAAAGTAAAATAACTATCCATAGTCACCTATGAAGTCAGAATAAAAATTGCTATTACAGTTAAACCAAGTCAAAAACAAAGCACCAAGCAGGTCAAGACAAACTGAAAGAGAGCAACCCTGACAACTTCAGAGTGAGAGAGCCTCAGTTCTGATGATGTGCAAAGTCAATAGCAAGCTTGTGTCTTGTTCTTAGCAAAGGCATCACTGTATTCTGACCTACAGGTTATTATTACATGATGTGTTGATGTATAGTCAAAGCATAACTACAGTAGCTTGTGTGTGTGATACTTACTCTGAGCTGGCCTGATTTCTACAGAAGTGTTCATTTACTTCTGTATCCATGCCAAGGTGTGAAAATGAAACTGTATTACTTTGTGTTTAACTTTTACAGCACATCTCCAGAAGAAAGATAAGGCCAAAATATAAGGCCAAAAGGCCTCCATGTGGCTGGCAGTAGCACAGGGAACCAAGTGGAAACAGGAATGGGCGCCTGAAGAGAAGAAATTTTTTAATCCAGTCCCATAAAAAAAAACAATCCCAATCTTCAGACTCTTCTTTTCATTGCCCAAAAGTTGTGGAAAAAAAGTATCAGCAGTACTCCCTTTGACTTGGTGAATTAAGCCATCCTGATATTACGACTCCACAAGGAACCACTTCCATTGTGGGACATGCAATCAAGAGTAAATCATCACAACACCCTACAACTAAACCTTTCCTAGGCATTAACATCACATTGCTAATTAAAATCTTGTGGTTTAAAAGGACTGTAAAAAAAATAGATGTGTATTCTGCCAGCATTTAGTTCCTAAACCCAAAGGAGAAGTCAAGTGAGATGAATTATTTATTCTCAGACAGTCTAAATAATGTACCAGTAGCATTCAAAGTTGTTATTACCTAATCAATCTGAACAAAACTGCATGATGAATTAATACACTAACTTCATCTTTTTCAAGGGTAAATGTAAATGAAAACAAAAATCACTATCAGCCTGGAATTTATCAGTTCAGAGAACTTTTAGTCAAACTGTTTTCACATTCATGACATATTTTAATCTTCCCTACCACTGTTGAAATACATCTTTTTCAAGTGCAATTAGGTTTAGCATTGTTTTGATCATGGAAAAAATTTTAAATAAGGGGAAAAATATTAATTCCCTTCTTCAGAAAACATTAATTGAATGGATTTATGAAGCTTTTTGTCAGTGTTAAATAAACGATGGGACATTTTCCTTCAGAGAAATAAGCATTTTGTTTGAATAAATTGAAGAAGTCATATTGAAGAAGTAGAGCATAAACTTTTTTGACTCTAAACTTGACATTCTGATGCATTCCCTCTGAGGATGATACTTGGTGAATGACTACTACATTTTCACATGTATTGAAAAAGAAGTCAAAATCTCTTGAAGTACATGTAGTATTTCTAAAAGTTTTGTTTCTTTGCTGCATTCCTATGCCCTCTCTACAGTCCTTCACTACAACAGGACTCATGCAGGTAAGAGATGGCCTTAAACATCACTGAAGTCTTCATCTATTTCTTTCATTTCTGTTTTATTTCACAGTCTGTGAGGGTTCTCCAGTTTGCCTAGTAACCTCCCTCTCTTCCACAAACAGTTTTCTTCAAGAATACAAAATACTCCTCTGAGCCATTTGATTAAACAGGTATCATGATTCAGCTGTTATGGACCTCTAAGTAAATGAAATCCTGTCATTTCCTGTATCCTGTCATTTCCCACTACTTGCCCTTACAGAGCTTCAAATACATCTCATTTGAAACTTGTCAGGCTACCTACGTTTCCCAGTGCTCACTTACATTGGGCCTTCAGTTGGTTAGATAACTCTGGTTGATTAGCATCTGGATTTGATTTTTCCTGTAGTCCAACTGATCTCAAGATTTGCAGCAAAGAACATTTAGGTTTTGCATCAAAACCTCATCTCCACTGCTTACTTCTATGGCTATTATTAATGCACCAATGCATAGTAATAAGGTGGCTTTTCTCTGCATTTCATCCTACTTTTGAAAGAGCTCACACAATGGAGAAAATTTTATACTTCAGCCATTTTCTTAGCCATGTGCAAGAAACCAACTGTACACTCTTTAAAAAGCCAAACTTTATCTAATTCACAGTCTGCTGAGTAATTTCTGCGTCTAGCATCAGAGCAAAGGAACCTTCTGACTTGTTCGACAAGTTGAAATATTTGCTTAAACTATAACCTAACATCACTCAGAATACCCAAATCAACTTGCACAATGCTTGGTGACAGATTAGCACCTTAAACCAATCATCCTAAAGTTAGGACTAGACGTTTTCAACAGTGTGATCTAGCGGGAAATTTACTCACTGTGCTATTTTGATGAAGAGCCTCAAACTAATAGGAAAGGCTTCCTGAAGTTGTTAAGAGAAAGTTCTCCAAAGCTCCTTCTAGGTTGGAAATTAGTTTTTACATATATCAGAGTCAATGGCAAAAAGGTTTTCTTTCATTTGAAAGCATCTCTAGAGTTTCTTTATTTCTTTGATTTCTTTATATCAAAATACAATCTGCTAGAGTCTACCACCAGCAAGCCTATTCTGTGGCCACTAATGTAGAAGACATTAGAACAACATCGTGATGTTCTCATGCACTTTTAAATAAATATCAGTTCAACTTGGTTGTAGGTTTCTGATCAGCAATGATGCAGTGAAGATTACTTACATATAACTATAAAACAAATAGTAGATACTTATAGTATAGTAATACTTATAGTTTCATTTTATATCAAATTTCCCAGGGGTTCAAGTTTTTAAAACTTGAGGAAAGGAAAGATGAAAAGATAGACAAATATAGATATCATTGTGTATTAGCTGCATAAGCAATCATGGATTTTTTAAAATAAGCATTAATATAACACCTTACCTGACAAAACCGTAGCTACCATGAATTTGTTCAAAAGTCAAGATATATTGCGTGATGACTCAGCAAATACAAGTTCACACACCGTCTTAATCATGCTTTTACTGCAGAGACATGGGTAAGTCATCTTTACTGTTTCTTTGTTTCATATAAATGCTTCATTATTTCACATAGGTTTTGGAAGGATGAAGACCATGACCAGTGAGACACTTACAGTGTGGAAAGAAGGAGCTTTTAATACATAGTATGCTTTTTATATATTCCACCAAAGATGTAGGGAAGGAGCATCTACTTCCTAAAATGCTGGCTCTTTTCCTTTTGTCAAACTATTAATGCGTGCATGCAATATAACACTATCAGAAACTTATGGGAGAGGGGAACTGCAACATCTAAGAAGGCTGAATGAATGCTGTTTCCAGACTCTTGTCCTCGACTATTATGCCACAACCTTATTGTATGATTTTATATTCTTTTGGCACAGGGTCTCTCTGTCAGAAGGGATCAGGGCTTGGAAGTCTTCAGCACACTGCTGAGGAAGCTAAGTAAACAGTGAAAGAGTTCTTCACTCTCCTGCTGTTGGAGAAGTTGAGCATGAAAGATGTACAGCATCATTTTTCCAGCAAGATTCTCCAGCACTGGACCAACATGTTCAGCCTGTGGTTGTTAAACATGTACTCTGCTGAAGCAAACTTTTGAAATTTATATATTTTTACATATTAAGTAACGGCAAATGAAGTATCTGTAGAAATTTCAATACACTGAGGAACTAGTGACACAATAATATTTTTTATTATCATTGTTAATCTTGGATGCAGGTTATACACAAAGCTTTTTAGTCTGATGCCTAACCAACACAGCCCAATTTGAACTAAATTGGAACACCAGTTGACATTTTAAGAGCATAAGTTTGCAAATACTATAGGATAACACTGCCAGCAGCCTTCACACAGGAAAAGGACTCTTCATCAACACTGAGACCTGATATGCATCCCTCTTTGCTCCACAATAAACAATTCTGGTTCATTGCTGAGGCATATGGGCAGATCACATCAGCTTAGGCATCATCGTTTTGAACATCACATTTTCCTCATGACCTAACAAGAATTATCCAAATACAAGCTTTTGCCAGTCTGGCACCTACAAAGTGAATGTACTCATCACTACATGCACATTTAATAAGATCTGTTCTCTTCCCATAGAATCCTGGGAAACTGGTCTGAGAGCTGTATAACTCAGTAAGAAGTCATGAAATATAGAAGTCTAAACACAAAGTAACATAGTCAGTATCCTTCACAATAAGCAGCATCCAACAATTTCAGAAATTAATTTTTCAGAGTTTCTGCTGCTGGAAATTTAAAAGAAGGGCTCCACAAATTTACAAATATAAATGTGGTCTTACCGAAATGTTACCAAAACTAGTGATGATGGCTTGATTAATGACAGAATAATAAAAGGAACAGATCCACCGAGAGGAATAGATAGAACTGATTGGGCTTCAATTGTATTATTTCAGATCAACCCAATTAATATTAGGTGTTAGTCATAAAACTAGCAGCTTGCTCAGAAATGTACTGATTTTGTCAAAAAGACCATGATATCAAGTTTACAATCATATATATTGCTGTACATTTCACTTCATATGTTCATAGGCTACCTGAAAATCCATAAAATTTAACTTGGAGATATATGGATTGTTCTGCATGGTTATTCTTGGCCAGATTCTGTATCTTTTAGAACCAAGCAAAGCAAAAGAAAACTTGGTTGAAAAGGAATAAAATCATACAACTCACATTTTAAGGTATTTACAAATGCTGTAATGATAATTCTTGTGACTTCATTATCTATTTTAAAAAAGTCTTTATTACTTCTGAGATAACCAGTGAGTTTACACAGATTTCAAATCTATACCTTCAGTAAAAATCTAGTCCCTCTTGTGTTTGTTAAATGAAATGTATTCAAGTATAACAGCAGCTGATCTTTTCTTTCTTCCTTACTCTCCTTTCTACATCCAATAGGTTGTCCTTAAATGCCCATTGCACTGTTTTCCATCAATACAGAGTCACCAGAAAAAACAATGAAGCTTTACCCTGATTAAAATCCCCTCTGAACTGATGAACCTTTTGCTTGTTATATTTTTACAGGAAGTAAAGCATGGTTCAGGACAATCCCATAACACTTTCACCAGCCCCTTCAGAAAAGAGGAGAAAGTAGTCTATTACCCGTCAAAGCTGTTACCATACGTCATGGCAATATAATTAGTATTTCTATCTACCAATTATACACTAGAGTAATTAGAGGTAATCTTCTTTTCATGTGGCCAAAGCTGAATAGGATCCCAAGTGACACAGACTCAAAGACATTCTTGTTCTGTGTCATTGCTACAAGAAATCTACTACAATATTTCAGTTCCCACTAACACACTTCAGGACAGTGGGATACCTTCCTACCTATCCAACACAGGATACCTACCTGTGTTTCCAAAAGGTTGCCAATGGTTCCACAAAATTGTTAGAAAAAAAACCCACAAAAAAGTCTTACTCCCTCTCTGTAAGGAAATAAACTATGGAGATTTGCTGAAAACCTTTGCATGGGACATTGTTGCTATAAAACTGCAGACCCTCTGTATATTGGCTCAATCATTGCAATACTCAATCATCGCACTATTGAGGTTTCAAAATGTTACAAACGCCCATATTATCTTTAGTCCTTGCTAAACTAGTCTACATCACCTATTATGGAAAAGAAACATTAGTATTCCTTAAGGACTCTGAATGGGGAAAAAAAACTTCTCTGTAAAAGTCTGCAATACCTTTTTCACACTGTTAAACTTCCAGAAATAGGCATGTCCATGGGGAAAAATCCACCAGCTGCATTTCTCAAATCTGCCAAAAGAATTGAAAGGAGGCAGGGAGCAATGCCAGACACTTACAGTTTCACTATATAATGGTAAAGTGAGGAATTAGAACAGTACCTCAGCAAGTATCTTTCCTCACACACTTAACTGAATGTGACATTTTAGGAAATAAAAAAATGTACATACAACAACTTTGTCCAAAAGAGGAACTGTACATCTCTTCCCCTCAAACTGCACAAAGGTTTCACAGGGAAGGGCTTTTCAGGAACATCAAGTGATCAACATCATGCTTCTGATTCCTCAGGCACAGCTTCTGTCAGGCAAGTTTTCCTAATATAAATAGTAGCAGATTTGCAGGTTATACTTGTGCCTTGTCTCTTCTGCTGTATGTTTCAAAGTGACACGTTAAAATAAACAGAAATTCCATAAAATTACCAAATCAGTTGAAATGGAAACCTCATTTATATACATCTCTGTCACTCAAGTTTCTTTCTAAACATCAAGAATAAGTGCAGTTTAGCTCTGATAAAAGCAAGTGGTAGTACTATTTTCATCCAAACACTGACTTTGTCATGACTTCCCTTCATGCTGTCCCTTCTGTCTTGGTCAAAGACCTACTTCTGCAGTAGTATAGTCTTGTCAAAATATACCTTCACCTTGCCTCCATTACTAAGGCCCTCTACACAATTTTGTGTCATTATGACCCTGAACAGAGAGAAATATTATTTTTTATCTCTTAGGTTGAGCATTGTATTGACTTCATCTTCAGCTATTCGAAATTCCCGACTCTAAACCTCAAAAAAGTCAAAACTCAAAAGTCAACTCAAAAGTCAAAACCTCATTGATCCAAATGAACTGATTCATTACCTTAATTTTAATCTATTTGTATTCAACAGCTTTCTATCATTCACCAGCTTACCAGGAAACATCATCATTGATGTCTTCAATCACATTCGCAAGATGAGGATACATCAGCAAGAAGACTGAATGTTTGTGGAACTGGAATTTGACTGTTTTTCTTCTCCTTTTAAGGAGAAGAATATTCCCTTAGTGCCAGTTTCTTTTCCCCAATTTTCTTCCTTCTATTTTCCTTTCAAAAGAGGAATTTTAATGAAGACAAGGTTTTCCACCAGTGTTCAGGTGATCTTAAAAATATTTTCCTATAGCATGACATGAACCATCCATAGTACAGACAGGAGAAGCAGAAGATTAATCAGCAGGCAAGGACACAGTAAGTATGAACTAACATGTAGCAAGTGAAGTTACACATTATGGTGCCTAGTCATGCTGTGAAAAAGCAATAAAAATAAAATATAATAATAAAAAAAGCGCATCTGTTTAGTAACAGTTCAGTACTGGAGATATTGCTGACAAAAATAGTACTGAAGGAAATTCTACCAAAACCTGTAACTTCATGTGGCCAAGAGCTGAAATCATGAACTGGATGTATGAAGGCTGTTGTCCCAAATTATCTACCTCAACCACAAGCTGAGACATTGCTGTGTAAAGCAAAAAATCCTTTTTTTCATCTAGAATGTTATGTGAGTTTCCATTTTAATTACCATCACTCTGAATAACGGCGCATAAACCTACTGTTATCACTCTCACCAGGACACTGCTATTTCCAAAAGGCAATAAAAGTGAGAGATTCTTTGCTGACTTTACTTTAGCTTCTGTGTTGTCAGTTCAGGATTCCTTTCAGGGCTTGTTCGTTTCTTGTCTTTTCAAAGTATGATTGTGTCTTGACAGGGGATTCAGTTTTTCTTATTAACACTGAGGTGCCTTCAATATATACACTTATTTTCACAGTGTCCAATTATTCTGTCTATAAAGCATGGTGAGGGTCTCTCTTCAATTGGGATTTTAGTTAAGCTGTACCTTCATAGATTTTCCAACTTTCTAAGCAAATATCTGTCATCTCTTGGCTTACAGGAACTATGTGTATTTACTGGGTCCATAAAATTATAGCACAGTTTTAAACTGCTTCTGGACATACTTGTTCACATGCATCATGATAATGGGCTTGCCCATATGACAGCTTCTTCCAAGTTTATGCTGTATTTTAGAAAACCTATCAAAATACTGAAGTTTTGTAGCAAATTACAAAATTCTCATCAATCTAAAGGTCACATTGTAGCATTTTAATTAACGTCTAAGCCCAAAGCAAGCAGAAAATAATGAACAGTGGATATGGACTATTCATAGTTTAATAATGATTCTCAGATGTCCATGAGCTCAGTACAGTGTGAATGCTGTACTGCCAGGAGTTCATTAGGCGTTTGGCAGAGGATGGCAAACTTGCAGAGCTGGCAGTGAGCATTTGTACCAACTCCTTTCCTTTTATTCCATAAACCCCGTTATTCCTCGTTGATCTTACGCATCTGCTTCTACTGCAAAACTCTGTGCAAACCACTGAATTTTCACCCTGTTGTCTAGCTGAAACTGTTTGGGCTATGAACATTGTCTGCTCTGATATGCTGAATATTTCAAGCTCTACTTTCCATGCTGAGGTGTGACATTTTAATTTTATGTCCTTTCTTCAGAAATGGTGGTCTCCAGTACTTCAGAGGAAAATCTGTTTTTGCAGAAGCCTTCAGTAAAATGGATGCTGCAAGTGTGAATTCCTTCTGCTGACAGAAAATTCTTGGCATCCCTAAACCTTCACTGGGCTGAATCTGTCTCTGTGCAGGGGGTCGGCATCCAGCTGCAGCAGCAGTTGACGGTGCAAATCAGCTCCTCTCACCTCTAAGCTGTTTTATCTCTATACTTCATACTTTCTTGGCTGCCTAAGAAATTTTCTTAAGGCATTTACCCTGTCAGCACGATAGCCATGATGACAAAATCCAGTTTCATGCTCAAAATACTTCCCAAAATCTTGCTGTCAGGTGCCTGCATGCCCTTTAGGTAAAAGTGCATTGATCTGAATGCACCCATGAGAACACTAGACTGAAAGAGGGTTCTATTAGTCAAGTTTATTCAGCTATGACAAGCAACTACTTAGCCTGTCTGACTGTATAGTATTGATTGAAATAATTAAAGGATCACTGCTCCATTGCTCTGGGGATTTTAGATTGATATGCATAAGTGCAAACTGAATGTGCACTGAGTAGCAAAGCTCAGTACACTACAATATCAAATATTGTTTAGGTTTACTCCCCAACTGCCTAGCCTATTTTTCCAATTTAAAGTTTATTACCTCATCACAATTCTTTGTGCTTTGTTTATTTAATTAGTCGTGATTATGCTATTGCTAGAGAACTTTAAACATTGTAGGGATATTTCTAACTCAGAAAACTATTTCTAAAATACCTCCTCTAATTAAGAAGTGATTATGTTATACCCCACTAACACCATGAGCATGTTGGCTGAGCTAGTCATGTTCCACCAATCAAAAAAAGAAAAAATACATGGCAACAGTGACTACTCCATACAAACAACATATATGAAACAAAAGGAAAATTACAGAGACATTTTAAATGGTCACACATTGTCATTTTGCTGCTTTGAGTTCCATCATCTCATAAGAAAAAAAAAGTTCTAGAAAATAAATTAAAAATTGACTCAAACAGTAAATCCATTATTTGTATAAAAAAAGCTTAAAATAATAATTTTTAAAAGTTTAAACTTGTAAGTCTAGATGAAACTGTTGGGAAAATGGTCAGGGATAAGCTGTCTGCAAGAAAAAAAAGAGGCACAGAGCTCATTATTTGTTCCTAATTGAGACTACAAAAAAGCAGCAAACACTTCAGGGGCGACCAACTACCCAGAAATCAACTTTAAGGTATTTGGTAGTAATGCCAGCATATCAAGGAATATAACAGTTATAACTGCTAAGTCTTACTTCCACTTTTCTTCCAATGAATTACTATCAAGATCCTGGAATCATGTGTGCAAAGCTCTGCTTTGCATCAGAAGCCTTTAGCTGTTGCACAAGGCTGTTCTTGTTTCCAGGCTCCTACATCGATTTTTTTACCTCCTTCCTCAACGTGCTTCATCTGTGTTTTTTATCTTCTTCCCTGTTATCATATCATAGACCCCTACACTCCCCAACCAGCTCACAACTCTTCCTTCTTTCTTCCTACTTCCTCTGCTCCCACCTGATTTTAACTGTGCCCTGGGTCTTCCTTACATTGTTCTCTACCTCTTCATTATGCCAACCTCAGTTTGAATTCCCACTCTGTTATTCTTCTTTTTCTTAATATTTGCCACTGCTTTCCTCTCAGCTGGTATCTTTGTCATTCTGCACATGGCAAGGGCACCCTGTGAGAAAGCAGGACCTCAAGGGGGTTTTTCTCAACCTCAAGGAGTTATAAGAAATCATAGTGGATAAGGTGTCTCCAGTAAGCATACTGGAAAAGTCAGAGGAAGTTGAAGAGTAAATCATCCATAAATGCTAATGACAGCCCTGAAAACTGTCTGCACTACACACATAAACACAGTTTCATACCCAGCTGTAAAAATCTGGCTGAGATATCAGTCACTGCAAAAAATTGTATCCTGCTTGAACTATCAAATAAATTTTGCTATCAGCTGTGCCTTATGTGTCCTGGATAAGTTGAACCAGCTGGAAAGAGATGTGTTTAATTGCTACGTTTCTTTCTCAGGCGAGTTAGTTCAGAGAATTTAATTTACTCAAGCAGCCATTTTCTACTGAAACATGCCCCATGTGGTAAACTGCACTCAATTTCTGTATTTCCATGCAATGTGTTGGCATTGTATGTAGTGATTCTTAAGGAGCTTAAGTATCTTCTTTTAAGAAAATACAAATTTCCTTTTGATAAGTCTATTTTTTTTCAAGACACTAAGGCTTAAACTAACAGCTTTTAGATTCTAGCTCCTCTCCATTCCAGATATAATAATTTCCAGAAGCACTGCACTAAGTTGCACTTTACATTTCTTAATACTATTCATTCTCACCACAAATAGCTAAGGAATAATTCTATCTTGCGGGCGTCCTATAGTTAAATCCCAAGAGTCCTCAAAATTTGCTATTATCCAGCATTGTAGCATAATATGTCCCCCCAAGGATAATCTGAAACTCAGCTGTGTTACACTGATTTGAAAATCATATGACATATATTTCTTTACTGATTCAGATTCATATCCCTTGATCAGGCACTATCCAAGTCAGAGGTTGGCTTTGTTTTTATGAATCCTCAAAAAATACAAGATGCATGCTTGCATACAGCCTCACTGTAAATATTTTCCATTTTCAAACATATTAAGATTAAGAACTTTCATTTTTTAAAAAAACCCTCAACATGTACCTTTCAAGAACTCATTCAAGAGAATCATCAAGGGCTTTTCCTTTTCTTACATAACAGACATACAATCATTCAGAATCATCTGTTTTTTCTTTTAAGCTGTTACTGTTTCATTTCATGCTGTTGTTTTGCATTCTCAGTAAAGAAAGGGGAATGAAAGAAACATGGAACTATGACACTTTTCTTTAAAAATAAGATTTTCTTTTATACATACTGTATGCAAAGCAACAGTGTACCAGAGGTTTTAAAAAATAACTTTAAAGAAAACTTTCAGGCTAGTAATTTCAATACAAACAGGTCTTGGTTTTCTTTTTTTTCTTTTTTGAGGGTTTTGTTTGTTTGTTTCCTCTAGAATGTTCCATTGCATTCAAAGGTATGAATTATTTTCTTTTTTTTTTTTTTCCCTCAGTGGAGGAAATTTCTATAAAATTATGTTAACAAACTTTCATCATGCCAAAAAAAAAAAACCCATGCAGTGTTAACACAATTCTCCCTAATTATCGGTCTTACAAAATTATTTTACAAAAACTCAAAGAAACAACAGCAGATGCCTGAACCATGCTCTTAATTTACCTCAATGAATGTCTTTATGAGCAGAGGTATATTTGGAATACAAAACCCAAGGTTTCATCCTCCAATTGTCATTTTCCATCATGACCACTGAGCTAAAGAAGCAAAGTAAATTTGAAGAGTTCAGTAAGTCAGAACAGAAAGCATTTAAGACACATTTTGCATGCAAAAGTAATGTTCAACAAATAAAAGAAATAAAGGTTATTAAAACTAAGTTAAAGTATTAATGCTACCAGTTTATCTTCAGTAAGATTTTTCATTCTTTTGCCAAAGCCTACCTGCTGCAAAGTTGCACACATGAGACAAGCTGGGGTGCCTTTTACAGCACAAAAAAACCCCAAGAGATGATGGAAGGCTGCTCATCTCAGAAAAATAGAACCTGTTTTAAGAGATCTCCCTCTGTTCATCATGTTCCTGAAACTAAAGGCTGGCTGTTTTGCAGAATACATACAGCAATGTAGTGAACTCAAGATTATTTGCTCTATCCCTGAGAAACTTTGCTGGCTTGATGTGCCTGGTTTCAGTGACAACTATTGTCTTGCTTGGGTACTCCTGCAATATCTCTACAATTTATGATGTTACCTCTGACACTGGAGTGTTTCTGTGGTGAGAAAGCTGAATGGATATCATGTAGCAACAGTGCTACACCTGCAATCTGTTGTTCCTGTTTTCCATTTGCCAGCAAAATCAATTTCAGACTTCTACAATAACCACTAAAACATTTCTTACAATATTATAAATCCTTTCACATGGTGTTTCAAAGTTAGCTATGGAAAACTAAAGCAAGAGCACTGTTGCTGCTGTTATTCAGGGCACTTGCATCAATGCTAGATTTTTGAAAAAAAATCCTTTGTTGTATAATGAAAAGTGCCAACCTGATTTGAAATCTAACTCATACAGCAAACCTTGCTGCAGGCCACAAGAAACACCGTGCTATACAGCACTTGAGAGATCTGCAAACAGGACTGTTAATAATTTTTATCACTAGCAGATGTCCTTTAAATCTCATGGAGATTAATTTGAAGGGGCCTGAAAATAGGTACACTTGATTTACACGGAGTGCAGGATCCATTCTTCAGAACACAATATGCTGCACATAGCTACTTGACCTTATTTGTTACGTTTAAAGCAGGAAGTGTCCATGCACGAGACAAATGTGAGAAGATAATTCATTTTATCAAAAGCTAAGATCACCTGAAAATATACCCCTTCATTTCATGTGTTTCTGAACAAGCAAGCGAGCATCCAATCATTTATGGTGGCTTTCAAGATATTATAAAGCTCTTTTTTGTAAAATGATAGATTTTTTTATTATTCCCATATTGCCATGCACACCAAAAGCCATGAATTTATGAGAACTTCTGCATTTCTTACAAGATAGTTATCCACTTATTTATTCACTGCTTAAGACCTAGGAGATTCCCTCTCCTTTATTACTGAGACTAAAGCTCACACCATTTTTACATTCTCAACAACTACATCACTATTTTTTCATATTATACTGTGTATGTTTAGCATACATACTATTTTTGTCAAAATAAATAAAATGATCCTTTTCCTGTGTTAAAAAATAAAATGTTTAAATCATTACAAACTTATAAAACCAGAAAACCTTCATGTTTCTTTACTGAATTAGTATCAAAACAATTATTGTATATTGGGTTTCTTCAGTTTCTGGACAAATATTCCAGATATGGGAAAGACAAAAGCTGACATTTATCCTTAGTCCTATATAAATTAGCCTGATAACAACTCTTGTATGATCCATAGCTTTTAAATTGATCAGTTCTCTAACACAGCAGAAGTTAAACATTGAAGTACTCTTATGGAGCACTATCTTCAAAATTGTCTCTTCAAAGGCAAATTTAGAACCTTAAATACCAGGAGTTATCTGAAGGTAATAATAATTAAATTTAGTGCTTGCTTCTTTAGAAGATACATCCTCATCAACATTTGCAGTAGCTTAACATTAAACAGTAATTTCACAGACCATATTTAATACTGCATAGTCTTAAATTTGGCCAACTAATTATTATTTATATTCTTTCTTGAGCCTAAGAGGTCACTACTTCTTGCCTTAAAGCATCACACATCTCTAATTCAACCAATTTCATCAGACACAGTGGATGAACTTTCCTCAGCAAACCAATATATATGTGCTTTCCTGCTTAGACAGAGGCTGAAACAGTTCCATAAATAAATAGGGAAATAAGCTCTACTTCCTACAGACAATTCCCTAAGCCACTTAACAATTGCTTCTACGTGCTTCTAAAGCATCCAGTTTAAAAAATAAAGAATAAGAGTTATTGGAAACTACATCATATATCAAGTAGTTTAAAATCCTAAAAAAAGTACACTTTCCATACACATGTATATGCATATTTACTGAAATGTATGCAACTATGCATCCTGCGTGGATGGTATCAGTTCCATTTTACTGCATGTCATGTAGCAGAAGCTGCTTGTTCTTCAGGTGCAAGCGATGGCCAGTGCTACAGTAGATGCAGGTAAAGCTAATTTTGTGATGATTATAAAAAGCTTTTCTGAACTGCTTGGTTATGAGTAGCTTGAGTGGCAAGACAAGCCTTTGCAAACACCCCCAAGGATAGGTCAAAATATTAAAAAGATATTGGGAAATAGAGGAAAGTTTTGAGGGAAGCAGATCTATCAGTTAATGTTTTTCAAGGATTAAAATAAAATCCCATTGTTGCGCCCAGAGTTAACCAGAATTAAGCATGCCAGTGGAAGATGACATCTGAATGGCTGGCAAGCACAATTAGCCTGACTGCAAAGGCAGATGCTCTATGGCAGAAGCTAGCTAAAAGCCAAAGAAAAAGTGGAACACCAGACTTTCTGTACATCTTCAGAAGAAACCATGGAACGTAATAGCACACTGTAAATGGAAGAGAAAGTTAGTCACGGCAGGCTGTACCCCTCATGTCTGTGCAGACAGGGTATTTTTTAAAGTTTACAAGAGAGACCAATTTTCTAACTACAGTCTATCCTATTTACTGCCTAAAGTTCAGTACGTAGTCACTCTTCAACACACACACACACAAAATATTTTCCATGTACAGAAGACAGTTTGACTATGAAATAAAACAGAGTTAATGGTATGGAAAGCACAATAACACTGTTTTTCTGGGTTAGGTTAACTGGAACTAAAACAACAACCTAATATGCTTTACAATTTCCGCTGCTTGCATGTAGTTTTAACTGTCCTATTTTTCAGTTCTCAGAGAAAAGCTTTTTTCAGGACTACTTTACTGACATCTAGTGAGCCGTGGATCGAACAGCTTCAGGCACACAAACTCATAGAAAAAGAGAGGTAAATAAAATATTTTATATGGCCATGTCTGTAGTTTAGGACAGTGCTAAATCAGGTATCAACTGAGAGAACACTGTAATACTGACTGGATGTTAAAAAGAAGTACAATGACAAGTCATGGTCAGTCTTTCCTTTCCAGCCTAAATACCTTTCACAAAGATGACTTTTTCAAATAAATCTGCCACTGGTTATGACTTCAATCTTTTCCTTTTTGTGACTCACATATTTAACTAACTGGACTATATTATTGCCTGTAACTTCCAGCTAATGATTCCTTTGTTGTTTGTTTATATTATAAAATATAAACTATAAGTAATTCATTATTACTGTTTCAGGATTCAATTCATTTTTGTCTAGTCCTATCGTTACAATAGTATAAACACACCGCTTTCTCCTTGGCTTAATTTGGGAGAATGACAGCTTCACATGAGATTCTCAGCTCCAGTGAAGTCTTGTAACATTCCCTGGGAAGAAGGCATTGGTTAGAGAATATGGCGTTTTCTGAGATCAGTGTATTCTGCAATGTACAAATGAAACAAAAACAAATTTAAAATTAAAACATACAAAAAAATCAACTGCCTGTTTTAAAAGAAATTGGACAATTCAATCTATGTGCTGACTGCCTGTAATAATAACGATGAATAAGATCACATTTTACTTGAAAAATGGCTTCAACAAGTTGTGATCATTAGTCTTGTATGAAAAATCAGAGAACACACACTGCTACCAACTAAGATAAGCCTATCTCTTGTGAGCTGCTGGTCAAGAATTTCTAAGTTTCCCTGAAAAAACTTACTATCCGTCCTGCAATATTTAGTTTACATAAAATCTTACAAAACGAACAGATGTTTGGACACTTAAAAACATCTCTGCATAGAGGATTGTGCTGCTCTAAACTTTCAGTATAACTAATTTAGGGCAATTAAACTTAACCTCACTGATATAAAAGAAGCCACCAAACAAACACACTATCATTCTTCTTATCATAAACCTAACAAAGACACTATGGATTGTAGAGGTGGAGTACATCTAAAAAACAGTAGAAAATACACAATTCTGTCAGTGAAAAAAATTAGCTAGTGCCTATAAGGGTGTGCTTTTCTTACACTGGAGTGCCACTGATGCATGGGTTGCATCAGGAGCAAAGTAATGTATTTTAATTTTATATCCAAAAACGTATTAGAAAATTTAGTAATTTCCATTACAACACAGCCAACCAGCAATGCCTTAACCAGAGTATAGAGGCAGGCAAACTGCCTCTTCATAGAGAACACATTTTGTTATTCATTTGAGTAAATGATTCTGGCAAAAGCCTAACAGTACAACAGCTGGAACAGCAAGTTGGTTACTCTGTTGTATTTAAAATACATGCTTTTGTAACACCTGTACAGTTAGCAACCAATGTGTGCCAACTCTTGTAAAAGAAATTTACTTTAATCTACTTAATCTACTTTAATCTACAGAGATACTGGAGAGAGTCCATCAAAGGACTAAAAATATAATGAAGGGATTGCATTTCTCCCATAAGGAAAGACTGAGAGAGCTGGGACAGTTCAGCCTGCAGAAGACAAAGCTGAGGGGAGACTTTATTAAACTGTATAAATAACTGAAGGGAGAGGGCAAAGATGGATCCAGTGACAGGACCAGAGGCAATGCCCACAAACTGAAACACAGGAAGTTCTCTCTGAAAATCAGGAAACATTTTTTTATTCTGAGGGTGACTGAGCACCGGCACAGGTTGCCAGAGAGGCTGTGGAGTCTCACTCCTTGCAGATATTCATAACCCATCCAGACACAGTCTGAGGCAGCCTGCTCTATATTAGGGTTAGACCTGCAGAGGTTCCTGCCAACCTCAATCTTTCTGTGATACCCCAACTAACATCCCTCATTATAAGTAATAGACCTAGAAAGTATTTTCCAAAAAAACCAAAGCAATTCAAGTAAAAGAATTTATTGTAAAGTACTGAGGTTATCCTGATCCATTCCAACTTCCTTAAAGAGCCCTCTCCTTTCTTCAGACTTTTTCCTTCTTCTTTTCTTCTTCTCAAATAAAAAAATTCATTTAACACATAGCAGAAAAAAAGCAGAAAAAACTTAAATAGAGGAAAGGTTAATGAGATGAATGATTTAGTAAGTTCAGTTAACAGGAAAAGACATTCCCAGTTACATTTCTCTCAAGAAAAATACACCTTTTATGCTCAAGTTATGCAAGCTGGCAGCAGAGAAGTGTTGGGAAAGGAGCTGGATAGCTGCCATTGTTTTGGTGGTTTAATAGAGAAACTGAACACTCAGTTGTTGCAGGCAATTCATGTAAGAATAGTGTCTTGCAAGTTACACTGCCCTCTGCTAAACCATATTAAGCTTTTTTCACATAAGGTTCTAGTTTCCTAACTATCTCTTATTCATGTTCTACCTTTGGAAAAAAACATTTTTTGCATCAGCAATCAAACTGCTGTTTTGTTTTTTTTTTCTTGCCAAAGTAGGATATCTCATACTCTGTGACAGAAAAAAAAATGTAAAAAAAAAAAAACAAACAAACCCAAAAAACAAAAAACCAAAAAAACCTACTCCAGCTCTCAGAGTGATTGAACCACAAATAATAGCTTCACTAAAAAGTTAAGGGGTAGTAAGTATCTATTTCAAATATTAGAGGTAACAGAAAACTATTTTAACCATATTGCTCTTCACACACTTTCTACCAGCCTTTCTAGTATTGGTTCAATAGCTCTTTCTTGGCTTGTATATTTTTTATTAATATACAAATATTCATTATAAATAAATATAGTAAATCTTATAAATATTTGCATCAAGTGTGTTTTCCACTTTGTTCATATACCATAACAATGTATTTTTGATTTTTAAAAATCCTTTTCAATAATGTCAATTGTACTTACTGTTAAGTTGGAATTGTACTGCCTACTGTGATAAAAAATTGCCTTTTTCTTTCCCTTGTAATCTCTAAAAGTGGAAAAATCACAACATTGAGAATAAAGTTCAATTTGAGTGACCCATAAGATAACAAGTTTGAATTCAAGCACAAAGCTCAAGGAAAAAAGTATTTCTGCCAAGAAGTTCACAAGACAAAACCTTTCTATGTAATACAGCCTACACAGCACTACATATATTTGAAATATTAGGTTGCTAATTTTAAAATACTTATAAAATTTATGAGAAATTTGAAAGGATTGTGATAGAGCCATAATACCTCCACCTTATTCAGGAAGTTATATTACCATGAGTTCTAAGAGAAACATCTCTAACATTTCATTTTCTAAATGTTGTCCAAAACACATTTATTAATCAAGCTAAATATAAAAAAAGAAAAGAAGCGAATATTTTCTGTAATCCTGCATTTTTCCAGAGCCTTAAAACCAAAAGTGCAAAAAACCCTTAATAATATTCACAATGCATGTTCATGAATGTTTTTTCTTGAGAAATGTAATCAGTACCAATAGCAGAGCCAAACACAGAGAAACTATAACCTGTTCTAGAATGTGTCAGGACTGCTTGTTTTATTGCTATTCCTTGCCACAGAAACATTTTATTACCCACTTCTGCTATAAAGATGACCACGAAACAGCTCATTTTTTCACCTTTTTGAAGCCATATGTCAGGGAGCACAAAGGGCATGCTGCTTGGAAAGGAAAGTGGAGCTGGGAGCCAAGACTTAGAGCAGTGTGGGCAGAGCAAGGCTCTCTCCAACAAGGTCACAGACCCATGGCACCTAAACAGAAAAGCATAGTAGGTCCATGACAGCAACCAGGACCAGCTAACATAGCAGTGACTGCCAGATGAGGCTGTAACAACAAGACAGATGTGAGGTCACTCCAGAAAGGCAGGGCTTGAGCTGATGAGGATAACCAGAGTCTTCCACAGATCAGTGATTGCCAGGCAAGTCCATGGTAATGGGACAGGTCCAGTTCGAGCTGCACCAAGTTGTCTCCCAGCCTCGACAGCAAAGCCTCTGGGAGAGCAGAGGCCCCTGACATGATACTGCATTTCAAAAGAGTTTTTCATTGATCTTTCCCATGCCTGATCACTGGTGGTTTCACAGACATGGAAACTGCCAAACACCTTAAGCAATGGAGCAGAAATGAAAAGAAATAACTGACTGCAAACATCAATTGTTTCACTGATCTAGCAGTCTTTTGTCATAACTTGGATCACCATTGTGCATTTATTTGGGGAATTACCCTGTGGCCCATCACCCTCAACTGGTTTGACTGTAGAAATGAACACTTCCACTAAAATGGAGACAACCAGTCTGCATTCTAATACTTCTAAATTTATTTCATTAAATAGTTGTTTTAGGCAAGAGATACATTTAGTATATTTATTTAATAGACTAATTAATGCACCATTCAAATTCCATTTACTTATTTGACATAAAATCAGAAACAGCTTTTCATTTGCAGCATTTATGTGTGAAAGATGGACCAGAAATATTGATTCTTTCTGCTTCCCCTTCTGCAGCATCTGTTACTGTGAATGACTAGTGGACCACTAATATACAAGGCCTATCTGACTAAGCAACAAAAATACACTGGATTTTTGATGACCAAGTAATGAGCTTGGTGTGTGAAGCAAACAGTATTCAACCAAATGGAGCTCCTAGCACATCTTTCTAGAGGGACTACCACATGAAAAGTTCCCTATCTAGCATGGATACCATCAATACTGTAGCAAATAAGTAAAACAGGAGTGGAAAGAAAAAATCATCACTATATAAAATCACAACACTGCAACATTAGAGCAGAAACAGAGATAAAACTGATGTCATAAAACTAATAATCTTGATAAAAATTGACTCAATCTGGTGTATTAGCACATAAAAAAAATATCCAAACATTCTCTTTGTAGCCATTTGATATTTATGTCATGAACCAGACAGTAAAGAACTCTGGAAATTGTCAAGTGCTTGTTTTCCTATTTAACACAATGAAACTATTACCCAAGTGGTGAAAAAATTATGAATTTTTCCAGTTTCACGTCCCTCATTTAGATGATAAGCAAACTAGAAAGTATCAGTTAGGAGATAAATCTTGGAATGTCATCACATTAACTAATGTCGATGAACAACAGGGCATAGCCTTCCATAGGTACACACACAAACAAACAAGCAAACAAAAAATATAAGCAGATTTACCATTGAAAAGTAACAAGATTCAAGTCAATTGATCTTTATTTAAGGTAAAAGTAAACAAACAATAGTGAGATAAGAACACTAAATATTTGCCATGATTTCTCAATACATGAAAAGTAGTACTTCAATCTATTTATCAAACATAATAACACTCTAAGATTTAGCTTCTATAAGCCTGTTGTAAAGAAAAATTTCTAAAAATACCATGATGGAATCTATGCCTTAGAAAATACATTTTTAGAAGTGATCCATGGTATAGCTAACTATATATTATGTTTTAATTTAAAAACAGAAAAAAACTCCTAGAAACTTTTTTTCTTCACATTACTTGACATCACAAAGAAGTGCAACCCCACGCAGTACCCAGTGCTCTGGAGGCTGAAGGGTTTTAAGATCCAAAGCAGCAATATAATTCATATCTGTTCTAACATTTTTTTTGTAGACTGGACATGAATACAGACGTGGATCTTTTGAAGCTGAAAAGACAGAAGAGAAAGGAAAAAAAAATGAATCTAAGTTGAAAAAAACAGAGCCCTAAAGGACCGAGCATAAGGCAAATGTAAAACTGAAGTTCAACAGCAGGTCTTCATCACCACAGAAGACCTCTTAATTCTCACACTGTTCATTACTCTGTTATTTCCAGCTGAAGGGGTAATGTAGTTTTAAACTAAAAGAGGATAGATTTAGATTAGATATAAGAATTAATTTTTTAACAATTAAGGTGTTGAAACACTGGAACATGTTGCCCAGAGAGGTTGTAGAAGCCCTATGCCTGGAAACATTCAAGGTCAGGTTGGACAAGGATTTTAGCAAGTTGATCTAGTACAAGATGTCCCGGCTCACTGCAGACAGGTTGGACTAGATGACCTTTAAAGGTCCCTTCCAACCCAAAACATTCTATAGTTCTAGGTGGGAAGGAGGTTATATGGGTTTAGGTTACAATGATTACAGAACTTATGCATATAAATGTTGACCTTCTCAGTCTAGGACACATTGTCAATGGAAGATGGAACACAAGTATGTTTGTCAGAGAAGTCAGAGAACAGCTCACCTGCAATGGGTTTAAAACGTTATTAACAGCATTATGAGCAAAAGGTAGGGAAATATAAAAAAAAATAATAATAATTTTAAAAATCCCTACTGTCAATTATGAAAGAAAGGTGAAAGCTCCCTTTATTTGAAAGTCTGGGAAATGTTCTCTCATTGAAAAAGACTCAATATGTACACAATGAATAGTGACAGTCTCAGGAAGTTCCTGAAGCCCAAAAGACTTCCTTGCAATTGTATAAAAAGTTATATTGCATTCTACAAAAGTATCTCCCTTTGCAATAGTTACTTACTGTTATTCTCTGCATATATCCTTAGAACAGGCATCATCTCAAAGAGCACCTTGGGCTTGGATTCAGTCAGTCTCATGCTTTTTCTGTCCCAACCAGCTCCTTCTAAATACAGCCCATACACATAGACACCTTCCACAGGAGGACTTGTGATATCATCCTTCATCCATTTAGTGACCTCATTGCACAGCACTACACTGTCAAGAGCCCATCCTTTGTTAGCCCTTGTTATTTCCTGCTCAAAATAGATCAAAGGATGAAGGTTACATTTTTACTCATGCTCAGAGCTACTTTTCCAAATATTTATCAGAAACATATTTGCATCCTCACAACTTTTACTTTTTCAGTTAGAAAAACAAAACTTCTTGTGATATCCGTATTTACAGCAGTTTGACTTCTCTCTAACTGATAGTGTGGTATTACAAGAAACCTTTGAGTACTTTATCCACTAAATTTGATTTTCAGCCTCTCTATTACGTACAATATCCTAAGACTGTAACAAGTAACACAACCACTGAATGCCAGTGGTAACTGACTCTTATGAATATGAAAATTTCACAGTTTTCATAACATGAGAACACATTAACTTCTCAAGCTAAATAAAACAGTTCAAGTCAACCTTCCTTTTCCTGTACCTATACTTTAATTAACTGTATTCTTAATAAAGAGTAAGAACTCAGATCTAAAGCTACATAAAAAGATTGTAAAAAACCCAGCATTTAAAGACAGAAATGCTCTAAGATTCAACATATACTTCATATGTAGTCAGTTATAGCACTAGACAACTTTATCCTTTATCTGTCCCAACCTCTTACTATCTTCTACCATTAACACATGCCAGACCTAGGTTTTTTTCTGGGCTTGTAAATGTTTTCCAAGACCTTCGCTTGAAGTAATTGGAATTAATTTTTGTTCCCATTCTGCAGTTAATCAGCTGCTCTAAAAGAGCAGAATGATCATTCTGGTACTTCATCTTTCTCATTGCTATTTGTTCCACCATACAGCAAAACCCAGAAAGTTACTTAGGTTTCTACTCGGGACATTAGGTTGTTATGTACCTACGTACTCCTTCTAGGGAACCAGAAAAGTTCTGTAGATTCCAACTGTTTCAAATCCTGCTACTAAACTTTTTTCAAAAGCTTGAGTCCAAAAGAAAATCCCAGTTAAGGATGGTTTACTCAAAAGATAAATCTTGTTATATAAATTACAGGATATATGCTTGTAATAGCAATACCAGAAGTAGGCCACCAGTTAGAATTTCAGTTTCATAACCACAAATTACACTACCCAGACCTCAGAGCAAGAGGGGAGATTTTCCTTCTCTGCAATCTTTCTGCATTCCCTCCTCCAAAAATTAGCTTTTTTTTCTGAGGTCCCATTGGATTCCCACCTGAGTATTCTTTCCCAATTTACAGTTTCCAAACAATTATTTTCTGCAATCTGTATTTTTCTACTGACCAACATAGGTATTTCTTGCCTTTTAAAGTAAAAAGTACTACTATCATGTCAAACAACCAAAACAAACTTGAAGTTGGCAGAGACACATAAATTATTAAATACATCAAACTTCATAATTAATACACATTAATAGAGGAAACTTCCACTTCATCAAGAGAGATTGAATTAGTTACTGAACTGCAGAAGTATAATGCAAGACTAATTCTGAATAGCTGTTCTGGCAAGTTTCTAGCCAGGTAAGAACTGAACACAAACCAAAACAGAGAGGAAAAAAGGAAAATAAATTCATGGGCTTAACACTTCTCAGGGATATCAATAGTAACATGAGATACTATGTTAGCCTCTACATACATGGGACTCAGTCAAAGTAAGAAATAGATTTTAACACATTAACGGTTGATGTTCTGAAAAACTACATGCAGAGGAAGAATACTTCACTCAGGAAATGTTAGACTGCTATGCAGCCTTCCCTGCTGACAAGATGGAGCCATGTATAATAATCAGCCTTCACCACACAATGTATGTATATATTTTAAAATAGTATGCCACAGACCAAGCAGACACAATTTACCTGCCTCATTGCAGTTAAAAATCCTTGAGGATTAAAAAACCCTGTCATCCAGAAGCAGTTTGGTCGGCTTTCAAAAATCCAACTGTAAAATTGGTGATTTCTTTCCAGAAGCTCAGTAAACCAGAAACCAAGTGTAGCAGAAGCCCAAGATGCCTAAGAATATTAAAGAGCATGTTAATTTTTTAACTTTATTCCACATTTTTAAGGCAATTCTTTTCATGTCAAGTAAAAGTAATTCCTCACAAAGTAGTAAACAACACAATGTTAGCAAAGTATATTTGAAGCTTATTTTTAATATCTTAACTTCTAACCTGATACAGAACTGTTGCACCCCTCTGCCACATGAAGAAAATTCTTGCTCTGATCAAATTCTTGTCTACCATTCCATTTTGACATGCATAAGACAAGAACAGTTACAGGCTGGAAGGAGAATGGATTGAGAACATCCCTGAGGAAAAGGACTCAGCGGTGCTCATTGCTGAGAAATAGCTCAACATGAGTTGCCAATTGTGTCCTGGACTGCATCAAAAGAATCATGGTCAGCAGGTTGAAGGAGCTGATTCTTCCCCTCTACTCTCTCGTGAGATCCCCCTGGGAGTATTGTGTCCAGTTCTGAAGCCCCCGATACAAGAAGCACATGGACCTCTTGGAGTGAGTCCAGAAGAGGGCCACGAAAATTATAAGAGGGCTGGAGCACCTCTCCTGTGAAGAGTTGTTCAGCCTACAGTAGAGAAGAGAATGTTCCAGGGATATGTTATAGTAGTCTTCCAGTACCTAAAGGGACCTACAGGAAAGCTCGGGAGGGACTTTTTGCAAGGCCATGAAGAAATAAGACAGGGGTAACCGGTTTAAATGTAAGAGGGTAGATTTAAGCTAGGCAATAGGAAGAAATTCTTCACTGGTTATGAGGCACTGGAACAGGTGGCCCAGCAATGCTGTGGAACCCCCCTGCCTGGAAGTGTTCAAGGCCAGGTTAGATGGAGCTTTGAGCAAGCTGGTCTAGGGTTCCAACCCTCTGTCCTTGCCCACAGCAGAGGGTTGGAACTAGATGAACTTTAAGGCCTCTTCCAACTCTGACTAGTCGATGATTAATGTTCCCTCTTGTAATTGCCCATTTTATGATGATTTTGTAAAATTATAAACCTGCTTAAACTTGGAAGAAATAATGCATACATGTCTTTCTAAAGTCAAGGTTAATGCATTGAAATAACAAGATTTCTGACAAACCTATTCTGGTTTTCTTGAAAAAAGCTAAGCAAAATTGATCTTGGACTATGTGAAGATTTTGGTGATTTATGGTGATTTTTCTCTTTGAATAGTGGTATCAAAATTGCGTTGTGAAGCATATGCTTTGGTCTAAGTTTTGTACAATGAGAACACTTTGTGAATAAAAGCAATCCATGCAAACAAACATTAAAAAAACCATCATTTTTCTATCCAACAGTTAACATGAAAAACCCTAGTTGTCCCTGAAAACAATTTTTTATGGGAAAAGGCTGAGAAAGTTAGGATTGCTTGGCCTGAAGAAGAGAAAACTCAGAGAACACACAATCCATGTTTATACCTCATTGTGCAGAGAATGAAACAGGATGGAGCTAGATCCTTGTCCGAGATAGGAAAGGAGCAACGAGCACAAGATAGATTGTGGGACTTTCCATTTAAACTTAAGGCTCTTTTTCTGTTGCTTGGTTGCTTGTCCTGTGAGCATGATCAAACACCTGTTCTGGTTCCCCACATAGGTTGAGAACTCTTGATTCTGCAACGTCCTGGGAAACCTTCTCTAATTGACCCAGCTTTCAGAAGTGGGTCAAACTACACTATCTCCCTTCCAGCCTCTAAAATTCTGTGATTCCATGACTACAATTCTTAATCTGAAAGAAGAGCAACAGAGTAGTCTACTAGTCTGGGTGCTATTTTTTAAAATCCATCATCCCATTTTAAATTATTCTCTTCTTTCTAGCTTTTTTTGCTGTCAATATGCAACAGGCTGTTAAAATGTGAAATTCCTGCATCTCCCACATTCAGTCTTACTTTTATAAATGAAAGAGGGCTTGTTTTGACTGTGTTTCTTTTAGCCTAAAATCTACTCCAGCAGCTGCACAATTTGAGTAAACACTTGTGTTTGTAAAAAGTATTTACTGTGTGTCTAGCAGATTAATCTAGCTCTACAGAATTATTTTTTTTCATATAAAACAAGTGATATACACATACTTTTTTCCAGCTAGCAGGAACCCTTCCATCATACATGCAGTATAAAGCATCCCTCAGATTTTCACTCATAACAATCGTCCCATCAATGGCAAGTTTTAGATCAGTCAGAGTGCTTCTCACTAAGGAAATAACTCGTTGCATTTGTTCAATCTCTTGTCGCAAAAATATGTTCATAGGCTGAAAAGGTCCCATGTTCTTTAGTTTTTCTTTTACCTGTAGGTAGGAAACCAAAAATCCTTCAAAGGAAGTGAAAAATAAAAGTGGCTTTATGTTAAGGTTAGGCCTCAAAATTAATTTTTTCATACATAACAATTTTATTTAGGAAATTAAATAGCCATTTTAGCATCTTCCTTGAATCCTCTGCAAGACAGAAATACAGGATAGTGTCTGTGATGCAGACACTATGCGTTTAGTCTAGCTCATGACTTAGACTGTATATCATTCTATCAGCTAACATCACTTAAACAGCATGTAGGCCACACCCCAATTCAAGGATTTCACCTTTAATTCCAACAGACATCTGAAAAGGTTCATTTTGCATAAACCAATTGAATTTGATTGCCTCAGTCATTTTGCCTCAGCATAGCAGTACTGCTTATTAGCAATGCCTGGGAACTATCACAATGCTAGGCAATCTTGTATTCTAATAAAACCTGCTGATACATTTTTAATAAAAAGTTTCAAGTTAAGAAAATTAACAACAACTGTATAGACATAACCAAAACTTAGCAGTCAGTATTGTCCTACTGGGAGAAAAGTGAAAAAATTATACATAGCATGTATTGAATCCCATACCAGGTAACAGCCCTTTTCTTAGTAATATATGTATAAACATATAGTAAAAAAAAAATATAGTAATATATAAAACCTTTCTAAGTTTATCAGTATTTTGATACAGAAAAAGGAATTTAACTGGTTTTAGCATATGAATATCTTTAGTGCACCACATTCACATTTAGTAAAACAAACTAAATTTCAGTTCATCATTTCTGATGAGACCTGATCTGACCAAAAGGAGCTCTGGCAAACTTAACTGTACCAATACAATGACAATACACGATATAGGTCTTTATTAAGCCACATATCTATTCCCAGAAATGTCAAGTAGAATTTTAAGAGAATTGGACTAAAAAGTACCAGTACAAATTACCAGGAGATTTAGCCCATAACTAAAGCAGTGTTCTGACAATCTCAGCAAATTGCAATCCTTTGCAGATATCCGACACCCAGTTCAATCTTTTTGAAAGTCATAAAGCTTAGGATTCTAGAAAGTAAGTAAAAAACTTCATCAAGTACCAAGTTTTGGAAGACTGCAAGATAATCAGTATTGCATAGTCAGAGAGGTTAATTCATCTCTTTAGATAAAATACATTCTCCTAATTATGCCACTAGAGAGGAGATTATACAATACAAAATGGGCTACAGAAAACATAGAACAACAGATGTAAGATGGGAGTATCTGAAGAGAATTTATACTCATGAGCATACTCCACATAAGGGAAAAATTACTGTGTAAAAACTGAAAAGGCAGAGTTAGATTAGTTGCAATACTTACAACACTCCTTACTCCTTCTCATACCTCAGCATCCTAAACCTTGTATCAGGTCCTAATGCCAACTTCTATTGAAGAGTAAGTAAAATGGCAGAAGACTAAGGATAAGAGATGTCACTCCTCTCAAGAAGGAGATTGCAGGCAAATTATCTCATTAATAAACCATCTTACTGACTAGATGACCAGGTGGCTACTTTGGGAATCTGTTGAAGTATGAACATGGTTATGAACATTCTGATGACAGAATAGGGTGATTCACATCAATTTCATAAAGCATTCTAAATGCTTTTTTTTACTGGCATCACTAATCCTACTATCTTTAAGCTTTCACAAATATAATGAAACATAGAAGTTTAGCATCCCTTGATATAAGAAATATAGGAACCTTAGCTATATCACAAGTGTTTTGTTGTCACTTATTTGACACTCATAACCAGCCTCAGATGTGAAGAACTACAGTGTCATTTTATCCTAAAATTCTGGGGCTCTAAAGGACAACTAAGAATTGTGGGAAGACCCAGAAAGAGAAACAATTGTCCAAAACAGTCAATTAAGCTTCAGTCTCCACGATGGGGTTACAGAATAGAGCTGACTGGAATGTGCATGAGTCTAGTCATAAATAAATGCTTTCTACCTGTAAGAAAACACTCTCACAATGACTGTCATTCCATCTTCAACATCAACAGAAGGAAAGTTGCTATTTCAGAAAAGAAATGGCTGCAAGGCAGCAAGTGTCCATGACAATTATAATTACACAAGCTATTTTGTGTTGATATAGATCCTGAGATATTAACACTAGGCTTCAATCAATGAAACGTGTCACTTGACAAGCTTTTCAGCATTCAGTTCACTGAAGAAGAAAGTGTCCTAAAAATATCTTGAGGATGTAAACTGAATCCCAAAGCAATATAGATGTTAAAGCTGTAATACTTTGAAAACCATACACTTGCAACACGACCTCAGTTTTCCATAGTGTCAACAGTCTTAGTTAAAAGCTGAGGATATTGGTGAATATTTAATATTTTGAAAAATCTCTTGCAAAAGCCCTTCAGTGCACATTAAGTGACTTCATTATAAATGTGAAGAGTCTGGTCAAACTCCTATATAAAATATGTTTTTGAAGTATTGCCTGTAAGTATTAATTCAGACATGATTTTAGAAACATTACTATTGTTACTTTTTCTTTTTTTTCATATCTACACAAAGCAAGAAGGAACAAATATTTTTGACAGAATTTCACTGACTCACTTCAAATGGTACATAACCAGCAGGAAGCTTTTCCAGCATGTCATCAGCCAGTCTGGCTACAACTGCCTCTCGTGTTTCACCTCCTCCACCAGAGCTATCTTTAGGCTGAATACTGAGGATGATGTCGAACACATCTTTGGAAAGTTTACTTTGGTAAGTGATGTCTGCGTTGGGGTGCAAACCAAACACCTCTGGTGTGTCATAAGCAGGAAGACTCTACATAGGAAAATTTAAAAAGAGCATAAGTGGAGATGGATTTATAAGCTAATTATTAAATAAATAAATCAATGCTTTACATTGTAAAGAGGCTAGATATCTTCAAACAGTCTTAAGGCAAAAAACTTGTTGTGATCTATTTGTCCTGTCACAGCCCAAATCACACCAAGGTTAGTAATAAATTCAGTATTAACCTCTGTACAGAATTTTAATAGTCAGCTTGTACATTCCTATATTTATACTTTTAATTTCTGTGAGATTATACCCAATGTCTGGACTCAATTTTTTGCCTGCTTTTTAATAACTGTATGCCTTCAGGTATGTCCATCAGGCAAATCAAATTAAAAAGATTTCTGTCATGATGAAGATAACACTGCTGACAACAATTTTAGAAAGCAAGACAAAATACAAGTACTCAGAAGAAAAGACAAAATATAGGGATGCAGGAAGTTGTGAGAAACAAGTGAACTGTGAACTGTTTGGGGTCTTTCTGTATTGAAAAACATCCATTTACCAACCTGTATGTACTGGAGGTATTGATCCACCATAGTACATTTGGGTATGCTGTATCCTTTGTAGAAGCTGAAGTCCTGACTGCATGTATTTTCACTGAACCAAACCTTTACAAAGGTGTTCATGAGTCTTTTGTCATACTCATCTGTCACACGGCCACCATACTGGATCTCACCTATCATGTAACAAACGGTACTCCAGGAGATCCCCTAAAAACAAGCAGAAAGCACTGCCTTTAACCAATGCTCTTGCATATTTACATCTCCCTTAGTAACAATAGCCCATTTAGATATACCAGCTCCTGCATCTCTGTCCTGTTTTGAAGAAAGTTATTTTTCATTACTCTTTATTTCCAATAAAATTGCATTCTCAGAAGACCTTCAGGGATTTAGAATTCATTGATAACTAACTCAAAAGGCTACTCCAGCATCTAAGCAAAAAGGATACAGCTACATCCTAATCATGCTTTCCACATCACTTAAAAAGCCAATCAAGAAGTGATCTGCAAACCCCTCTGTATGACAACTGACCATGTGAAAATGAGGAATGTAAAAGTCTTCTATAGTAATTTAAAGCTACTTTTAATTTCTTTATGCATCCATGATAGGTTGTGTCCTGGTTTGAGATGAGACAGATATTATTTTTACACAAAGTGGATATAAACAAAAGAATGTGTTAAATATAGTGGTCCATTTTATCTGCTTTAATAAGTATTAAAAAGGAGTTCTATACTTATAAGGATTATATTTTTGTTTTCACAGGAGATGGCTGGGAGGGATATATATGTTTGCTTTTTTATATACAAATTAACACAGAAATTCGACATGCCTAGGATTAAAAGTCTAATTGAAGCCTGCTGCTCTACAGACACGTATGCTTGAAATGTTGCACGTTCGTGGAAAGAAACAAAAGAATATTTTAAAATCACATCTGTGTTTCAGTTGTTTGGAACCATGTATACGAACTGCTAATCCACCCTAATCCACTTCCCCACAAAAATATTAATTACCTTCTTGGCATCTGTACCATCCAAGTGATTTTGAATGAACTGCACGGTAGCATTGAAATCAGCTTGATTAAACTCATAAGGTATATTCCAACCCAGAGATCCAAACTTGCGTCTTTCTTGAACAGTAGAGTGGAGAAAGGCTACAGCATACAACATTGGTCTCCATTGTACCATGTCACTGAAATCTAGTAAATCCTGGTTGACACCTATGGATTGTAAGTGGGCTTTGTAAGAAACTCAATGTTTTTCAAAACCACTTCAAATCAGTAATAAAAACATCTCTTACAGACACTCGTTTGTCTCTCTGCCCATCTCCATAATAAATTATTGTCCTACAAATCTCTATGCTGGAGATAGTTTAAATCTTGTTATCAAGTTGCACAAAGTAAGAGTAAAATTCACACAGCAGAAAATCCACAACAATTTATTAATATCTGGGTTCACATCAAGTCGCTTTCTGCACAGACTCTGACTACAGACCTTTATCTTATGCAATGTAAAGAGTACTAAATAGCCAACAAAGATTAAAGTTTCTCTATCCTGCCCAAAAATCACAAGATGAAAAATTTATTTAAACGCTTTGAACTAAGTATCTGAGAAAAGGAAAAGCATTTTGATGTCCAATTTGTCCTGGCAATGGAACTTCAGCAGATCTTCCTTTTATTTTTCACAACTTGTAGCTCAAACCAAGGATCAAGAGTCTCAGCATCCTTCTGATCACATCCTCAGACAAGCTTTTACTTACTATCAGTAGCTACAGCATGATCACATGACAACAGAGTCTAAATATTAGTAATATTTAATTTTAAATTATTTTCACTCTACTACTCACCACTATATGTTCTCTTTAGTCCAGCTCTGAGCCCTTGTGGTGGTTCATTAGTAAATTTAATAGACATTTGAAGAAGGGTGATGGGGAATTGTTTGTGAATTTCAGTTGTCATCCAGAGTCGAAAGCTTTCATGTATTGTTTCTGCCTCTAGAACAGTATCCATCAGCTCATCCAAAAAGTCAAGTCCAAGATGGCAGTTTTGCAGAAGTGCCCAACCACCCTAGTTTAAAAAGATAGAATTTAAATATATCAGCATTGTTTGTAAAATGAAATTACAAAATTCACTCTTTATGCTGCAGGCTAGGAACAAAGCCAACATCTAAACTATAGCAAAGTGCAGCACATTTAAATGCTTAGGAGAGCTTTTAAGGAAGAAATCTTCCACAGTTGAGTTTGCACCATTGGCTCATTAAGTTGAAACCAAGGCCTTTTTAATTTGTTTTTACATATATTTCACATACAAAGAACAATATCCATAGTAAAGGTACATATGCAATTAAAAGTATTTTTTCCCCAAGAGAAAGCTCGTGTGAGGTATGCTGTGGACTGTCTCCTCTGAAGGCATTGCCAGCTTCTTTGGTTTTCTCACCAAAAGAAGTGGTCCTTACTTGTCCAATCTGGTCTTCTAAAGCAGTTATTTTGTCTTTCGGTACATTTCAAACTTGTCTGGACATGACTATAGAGCTGATAAACACTGACAAATCTTGACTTTCTAGTTGAAACCATAATTTCATTGATCCTAAATAGGGGAGCTTAGAAGTAACTCCATAGAGCAAGCTGCTAAACCATGTTCCTCACAAGGGTCATAGGCCCAGAAAAAAAAAAATAAAAATTGGTAGCAGTAGCTTAATTAATCAACAGATATCAAACTTTCTCAAATGAATTGTGATATTTCATCCAGACATCCCACATACTTCTTCATTATGAGTATGTGAAAGAGTGAGGAGAAGTAATGGCATAAATGAAACTCTTCTACACGTTTTGAATGGTTTTTTTCTCATTTCAACTGCTAATTAGCTCTTAAGGTGAAGTTGTTAAGAGGAAAACAGGTTTTATACACAGGGAAGAAGCTCATAACACAGGAATGCAAGAAATTTAACCTGTTCAATTAGTAGCTGTAGCAGTACTACTGCCTGTTGAGAAAGCATGCTAAATTGCAATATCTCAGCTCTTTGTCATAGAGGAAATTTTATTTTTTAATTCATGCATGTTTCACTTGTAAAATGCCTGTACTATCAGATTGCCCATCCCAGTTCAAAATCTAGACTACAGTAATACAAAATATTTTGCTATACAGCCTTGTTTTCCTCAAGGCTGCACAATGATCATTCGTATAGTTGAAATTTATCGGCTTCATTTAACAAAATAGGTTTGTAGTAGTAAAAATACAAAACTGAAACAATGTTTATAAGTGTTTTCTGAAGAATATTCATGCAATCCGATCAATCAATCAATTCATCCATGTTCAGAATCCAAAAACCTACAAAAACTCTATTTTACATTAAAAACACAGGAGTCTGCAAAGCAACAGAAGGTTGCTGTCATCAATAAACGACTGTGCAAAAATAGCTCTATCACTTAGAACACTTCTTCGTGCTTCTAGTTGCTTGCATCACCATTAGCTACCCACCAAAAAGGTTTTTTCATGACAGGATTTTAATTCCTAATTGTTCAATAGAGATACAAAAAGTATTCACATTTTTGTCACTTACATGAGCCATTGTCTGCTGTAGCAATTTACGAGCATGGATTTCTTGCCCTTGGCCCATGGAAACATAACGTGTCTCTGTCTTCAGTCTTTTCCCCAAGGCAATAATTGAGTCCGTAGGATCAGAGCCCATGGAAAGAAAGCATATGAGAGGAGTACGTGGATCTGACTCTTCCCATGTCCTCTCCAAGTCCAAAATCACTCCTTCTGCATATTTCTCCCCCATAGTGTCAATAATGTATTTTCTTGCCTGTATTAAAAGGGGTAAATTGAACCTGTGACATAATAATTTAGCAGTTTTCTTAGTAATGCAAATATGAGCAATAAGTATACTGTAGAGCAAAGGTTGTCATAAATTTATAACAGAAATAGAAATACGCAATCTATTTTTTTGTGTTAACACCTTGAAAGCCAGTATGTTACTTCCTATAGTCTTACAAGACCAGTTAAGCCTATAATTACTCTATTACATGTATATTCATTCTTTGTTATTTATTATACTGTAATTATAGGTATTATATAAGTAATAACCTTACTAAACATTTAGAAATGATAGAGAGATTTAAATATGGTATCTCCATTAGATAGCATAACTCCTAACCATAAAATTTAGGTCTCCTTTCCAAATACCAGAGAAAAAAATGAGGAAAGGATAGAAAATATGCTTCAAAGGTATTAGATCTTTTTGACCTTCACTTCTATACAAACCATTAATTAATAGTAGTAATGATGACAATAACTGTCACTCAGTAGTAGATTCAGAGGAACAGGTGAATAGCATCTCGTAATTACTTATTTACTCCATAAATTAGTAGATTACTGTTTCTTTTAAATAAGAAAAAGAAAAGGCTCTTTCAAAAAGTCTGACATTTTTTGTATTCTTTCCCATTACACTCCTGTTGTCTCAGAACAATCTTCTCTTTAATTTCTCTGGGTTTCTTCTCAGTAATGAAAGATGTTCAGCATTTAATTTCAGCATATAAATTTCTCACCTTTATAAAGAGATGGTCTTAAATTTAAAGAAAAATTAACAGATCTTAATATATCGACAGTTGGACTTCCTGATCTTCGAGGTCCTTTCCAACCTTTACGATCCTATCATTTCTATAAATATCATTTTCAAAAGTGGGTCTAATTCTCCCGTGCAACAAATGGTTCCTGAATTAGATCATTTTCATGTTTTGTTTTCTCTTAATCAACTGAATTAATGAAAAACTTTACTTCAGCCTAACCTGAGGACCATTGTACAATTTCAGTGAGTAATATCAGCAAGGACAGTAACAAATACCTTCTCAACTGATTAAGCAGAACTGAACAAGCATATACATTTCCAGGTGAAATTCTATTTCCACAGTAAAATCATCAGCTAATATTCAATCAATATACTGCAATAATTTCAGTAATACTGCCCTTGTAACAAATCCATGACTTGTCTGAAAAGAATTTCAGAAAATGTAATTTAAAGGTCCATTACAAAAAAAGATTTTAGCATTAAGCAAAAAGTATTGAACTGCAATCCTAGTATTCTAATGACACCTAAATAGACTATGTTGGCTATACAAATGTACCTGAGCTATGGTTCTGTCAGGACACCAAGATCTGATAAGAAGAAGATGTCTGAAGCAGTCCAGGGATTGACCATAGCCACCAGGAAATGGTTCTTCTTCAGGATTCTCACTATCAAACCAGGTTTTCCACTGCTTCTCTGCTCTGGAAATCTGCAGTTATGCCATCAAAAGAGTAAAATTCACTAAACAGACAAGTCACATTTCAACTGCCACTGTGTCACAAACTTTAGGTGAGGGTCGGAGCCACATAATCCACATGCAGGCATTTGTTTATATGTATTAGTGCACATATTTTGTAAGGCGATTAAAAGAGAGTAAGCTTTTAGATTTTAAGTGCAAAATTGTAGAATTCTATGATAGCTGTAACTGTTCATAGTCTGAAAAACAAAGAACTGCTACTCATTATGGCATAATGGCATAGCAAGGACAGAAAACAGACAGCTTAATGTTTGAGAACACTAAATATTTACCTGCTCCCCTCATGACTGTACAGTACATACTGTACACATACACCAAATATTGTTTACTAATACCATTAGCTACTATACATTAAGACTATACATTAAGACTAAAAGTGTTGAATTTACTGGACACTCATCCTCTAACTCTTACACTCCATGTAATCATGGAAATACTGGAATAAGTATCATAAAACATAGTGTAAGAAAGCACAACAGGGATACCAGGGATACCTGGGATACCAGGAAGTCCAACAGCATCATGAAAGACGATTCAAGTTGCATCATGTGAACTGGATAATAGCAAGCTGTATGTCAGTGTGAGAGTATTTTAATTATAGTGGGCATGAAACATTCAGTTTTCTTCTTATTTTCCTTTAAGAGGATGTGTCTTTTTATGAATACAGGTTTCTTAGTAATTGGGAACTTAACTGGCTATCTATTGTTAGTTTCATTCTGTTCTACAAAATAAACCAGTTTCCCACCACGTGCCTTGATCACTACCAGGTGAACCCTATCAAACAAGAAATTCCTTTTAAAAAGCTCTTACTTACGTGATCAAGAATATCTGAAAATTGTTTAAGTTTACTGAGCTCCACCAAGTTCAGCCAAGTCATATCCAGGATCCACTTAGCAGGCTTAGGAGGGCAAGCTTTAAGGTCTAGGGAAGCACCACCTGCAAGAAATTAGGAATTAGTTATAACTAGAACTGTTGGAAACTCCCAAAGACAAAAAAAATATATGAAATAGGACCTATCTGGAAAAATATAAATGTGACTAAGTCTTCCCAGTCTGAAGAAAAACTATTTAATGACTAAGGATGGTTATAAATAAATTTCCAAGTTAAGTAACATGCAAAATTTATTTTTAAACCTTATTTTTCATACTAGCTTAAAGTATACTTGTTTAAATTCATAACAGCTTCCATTACAAGCAAAATCTATTTTTTACTGTAAAAGAATAAGCTTGGGTTTATGGAGAAAACCTGAAGCTTAATTTCAGGTTTTTTTCTTTGATTTTGTGTTGTAGATAATGCAATAACTTTGCTAAAATGTACATTTGCCTTCCTTGAAATTCAAGAGGAATGAAAAGAAAGCAGATAAAAAAATTAAAAAAAAGAAAACACAAGTTACAAGGATCCAAATTTTTAATCATTAGATGAAAACAATAAGATTGTATTCTTTCAGTTGACTGAAAGAATGTGCAAAAGGAAGACACAGATTTTCTACAATAATATGTGTTTAATAATTGCTCCATTGTTCCAACCTTTAATAAGTGTCAAAAATTCTTCATGCTGCACTCTGTTTCTTTGTATATCGACCTTCAGTGTAAGTAATAACATGAAAAGAAATTTGTGCTCCTCATAGAGTCCTCGGGTAGTATATTTGAACACTTCATAAGTCATATGTTCAATAATATTAGCAATCCTCTTGCTAGTTATAGGGCTCTTGGTAGACCTGTTGGAAGAAAGGTCTGCATTTGAATGTCAGCTTCCATAGGCTTTATCAAAGGGAATACTATGAAAAGACAAAAAGCCATAGTTTAGAACTTTCAAAATAATGAAAAAATAGATCACAAACAGAGAATATCAGGCAGTAAGCTAGCAATAACTTTCAGATCAAAGGAGCAACAAAAGCAACAAAAATCCTTCCTAACAAAGACTACATAGCTGAAAAAAAAAAGTATAATTTTTTAAATAACCTAATGCCTAATTTTTAAGGACTATGAGTACATTTGAAGGTACTTTCTCTTAGTAGATAAAGGCTTATGGGCATTTAAGTTGACAATTCCTGTCAAAAGTATAGTGAGCAACAATCTTCTTCTTGACATTTATACAATAAATCTTTACAATAAAACAGCCACCTCCAGGTGTGGGGAAGTAAAAATTATAGTTATTGTTAGCTAAATTACCTGGACAAGGAGCGGTCAAAAAGCCCCAAAAACTGTCGAATTGAAGTCTGATACATCACGTTGACCATGCTCATCTCTGTAATAAGGAAGTATAAGATGCTACCTCGAGCTGCAACTGAAGGACAGGAAAAAAGACTGTGTTCAGTGTAGAAATACAGAGTAGAAAACTTTAACTCTCTACAGTAAGTACACCGAGTTCAACCACAGATCCTTGTGTTCTTTACTGGCCAGAAAAATAACTAAAATATTCACTTAATCCTCATTTACAAGTTAGTTTAAAAAAGTCCTTTGTGTAACTAGAATGTACTACTATGTGACACCCAGTTTGCATACATAACGATATTTGGAGAGTATCTGAACGCTATACAGCAATATTCAGATCATAAGTATAACACATAAAAAGTAATTGTTTGGTTTGAATTATGGTTTGAGGATCCAAACAAATTTCTCTTTACAGAATTTTACAGCAACTTCATGAACTGTATTGATTTAACTTACCCAGCAGTGATTTAACTTACTTTCAGCAGTGATTTAACTTTAAATACAATGTTATTACAAATTCTGCAATGATTTCTGGCACACTAACCATTTATTCAAGCATTTCCTAAATTGAAGATATAACACAATTCCAAAGAGGTTGTTTTGTTTTGGGTTTTTTTTTTGGTTTTTTTTTTTTGTGTGTGTGCTTTTTCCACAGGTTTTCATCTGTTAATTAAAAGCCAAAAGACCGATGACTGTTCTGACGGCAATAACCTAAGGATCTATGACAGGATGAACGAAGGATTCATCCAAACAGATACAAAAAGACTTTATGATTATACTGGCACTCTAAAATAATGTTAACATGTTGAACTCAAACATACAGTTACCTAAATACCCTAATGACTGGTCTCAATGACTCCATAGGAAGTGGCAACAATTTAACATCTAGGAAAGACCGACCAAGCCTTCCCAAGTTTCTTACTCGGTTGACCAAATGGACATGTGTTCTTGTAGACAGCACAATGGGAAGTCTAGACAGAGAATAGACCACTCCATTTTATAAGTTCTACATGAAGCATAACACTGACTATTTTCTCCACCATTAGTTCAAAGTGACATTTCCCAGGCACAATTTACTTACAAGAAAACACAGATCCTTCCCACTCATCATGGTCTTCCTGATCTAATGTTATCATTTCTCCTCTGTTGAAGTATTCCTGGTTTGGCTTTTCATTCCAGTCATTTGCCTTTTATTACTACTTTGACTCACTCACCAGGTCTGTACTCTTCCCGAGCTGAGTTGATCTGTACTTCAGTTTCAGCAGAAGACTGCAACTTCTGCGTCACCTCCTCAGCAGTCTTCTTAGTATTACTCAGAACAACTATTAGACTTTCATCATCTGCTAGAGAACCCTTCGTACTTGTAAGTCTGAACAAAAGGTTGTCTTCTAGGTCTTTCATCCTCCTTTTGTTCATAGTCACATCTTCAATAAGATCTGTTCTTTCTTTCTCTAATTCCTGATGGAATACACAGTAATATTTAGAAAACAGATGAGTAAAAAATAAAAATAAACAATTAAAAAGATACTTAGTTTTTAAAGTCCACTTCAGCACTGCAAACGTGCTGCAACTATTTCAAAGAAACAGCAACACCACCACCAAATACAAGATCTCACATAGCACTAGAGTCATTATGAGCCTGTGACTTTAACAAGACTTAAGGAAAGGTTTTAATAAAGATTTGAGTAGGTTTCATTTATATAGATTTGCAACACCGTTGCAATTTTTCATGCTGTTGAATTTTTTCCCACATTTTAAAATCATAGTCTTCTCTCTTCTCCATTCTGGCAACATTAAGTATTTCAAATATTTGGTTCTTGTAAAGAAAGCCCTTTTATTTTTAAAAGGAAATTTTAAAAAAAAATCATCTCCATCTCATTATTACATTTAGGTTCTTTCCATGTAACTGTACCAAAGGTATATTGAAACATCATAACCAGGTAGAAAAGATTTATTGGGACCATTGTCATAGAATAATGTAAATGTCACACAACTTAGAAGATGTGCATACAGATTCAAAAGATTCAGACAGAAATTGATGAAAGATTCCCAGAAAATTTCAGTTAACTGCATTTCAATCAACTGATGCCTTATGGAATTAAAGAATAAAAAGTAGGTAGCAGTAATGAAGCAAGGCAAGCATTATGCAAGTTTGGTAAAGCAGAAATAATTTTTTTAAGTATAGCATTAAAGGAATGTTAGCATTTAATTAAAAATAATCATTATGCTGAGAAATCATTCTGAGCCAAATTAAATTTCATGTTTTGTTGAGCTCAGTTTAAAAGGTTAAAGATATTTCAGAGTGCAATGCAGTTTAAAAAGAGAAGGTTACATTTTCTTCAAAAGAAGAGCCTGAGAAACAATTTTGGAGCAGACTGGCCAAACCAAAGTGAGAGAATTAATCTTAGATTAAAATCTCAGTGAAAAATCCATCTATTAAGCTTTCAAAATACTTTTCCCATCAGAAAGTGTGCACATTTGAAATTTTTCTGCATATCTAGATTCCGCAAGAATTTATAGTCCTTACATCACAGATGCAAATAAGAAAGCTAGGCTAAGCTACCATAAACATACATTCAGACCTTGCACCAAAGATGTTATTTCAAATCAAGCTTTACAGAATTGCTATCACAATCTGACATAATTTTACAGGCTGCACCAAAGAATGTTAGATATTGTTAATATTCACAGAATACAAAAGCTGCTGCAAAATGATTCATGAGTGCAATAATTTGCATCAATTGCTCCTTGCAAAACTTGAGCCTTTCCTACCACAAATCTTGAAATGCTAATGTGAAAATTCAAAAATCCATAAATTCTTTTATAATTCCACTACTAAGATAACGTATCTATTCTTACAACACTAAATAAGCAAGTTTCATGTCAGATTATGTTACAGACAACGCTTCAAAATATATAATTAAAACAGTGTAAGTTATACCACATTCAAACATATACCACATCTCAAATCAAATTATTCCAAGAAAAGGAGTTAAATTTATGCAGATATACCAGTTACTCTTTGACATTCTTGCAATTAGCTCATATATTGCAAATGAGTTCACCATTCTGGTGGATAAGAAGAAATCAGTACCAATATTAGTAGTAGTAATCAACAAATTCTTCAAGATATATGCCACACATATTCTACCAATGGGTGTACCAGACAACACAGGAATGGGAAGTCAGAGTTTGCATGATCTTTAAATGATGTTCTGTAAACCTTCTTTTTCCTTGCTGCTTGTCTAAATCTCATCCATTCTACTTGCAAAATAGTAATATAGACAATGAAATGGCAAGAAGGATATAAATACACATTCAACCCTTAAATAACACCAAGCAGTCATACTGCTCAAATCATTTGGTGAACTGTCACATGGGAAACAATTCTACCAGCTCCCTACCAAATGCTACAATAAGGTAGCAAGAATCCAGACACTTAAGAGGGAAATATCAAATTTCCCAAAGATGTATAATTAGATACCATAGGAAATAAAGGTTTTGCACAGGGCAGTAGGTACAAATGTATTCTGCAGGAAACTTAAAACCATGGGTTTCAAAAGCAAGAGGCCAGGTAAACTGAGAAGTAGAAAGTAAATTCTATAATCTGTATTTTCCCCACCTGTCAACTGATCAACTTGTCATTTGTCTGGAATGAATATACTCAGATGTCATAAACAAAACACTCTAATAAACTGGTCCAGAGAGCACTACATGTCCATCCATTAGACTTTAACATTTAGTAACATTTAGTAGCAAAGATACCATAGAATTGCACGATAACGTTAGTTTAGAAGTGATATCCAGAAATTAATTAGTTCAAACCTGTCCTGCTCAAAGCAAATCTAAACTGGTCAGTTGCTCAGGGCATGTCCAGTTGAGTCTTGAACTTCTCCAATAATGGAGATTCCGCAACATTCCTGGCTAGTATGCTCTTATTTTTGGCCCCTCTCAATCAAGATACAAATCTGTATCATTTCCTAATATCTCATGAAAACTTCCTGTATTCCAACTTGAGTACCTTACTTCTCAGGCTACTGCTTTGCACATCTGAGAAAAATTAAGCTTCATGGACTGATCAGGAATGAATTCAACTACTTGACATCCCGAAGATATTGAGGAGGAGCATCTTTTGGGGGAAGACTGAGGGAGAGATCGAGAGGAGGAGGGCAGGACAGACACCTCAATAGTTGTCATAATAATGAACTAGACTAATTCCTCTTCAGTGAAATTAAACTGGAACTATTACCAAAATCTTATTTAAATACCCAGCTATAAGATGCGTAATGTCTCATTTGATCTCAACATTTGACTTCAAACTGCTGGTGGCAACTGTATTGGGATTGTCAGCCTGAATGTGGACTTCCACAACTAATAAATATGCAGTTTGAAAATAAGTAGTCAGCCTGTTTCCAGTCAGCAAGGAAGTAACAAAGTTATATTGCCATGAGATTCACAGCATGTACAGAGAAGACTATCAGATTTTATTCCAGGTCCTTTTCCTTTTCACAGACGGTTCTCATGAGATTCTAACTCATTTAGGGAGGAAAAGTAAGGTGTCGTACATTTGTGACAACAAAGACAAACGAAAATTTGTATTTGAATGACTTATTTTTTTCTATGCCAGCTTTTAAACAATCAGAAATAGATTATATTAAGAACAGTAGCAATAGAGAGTGACAGAAAGTTACACTGCAATATAGGAATAGAGAGTAACAAATTAAAATGGAAGTCTTCTACAGGTAAATGAAAGAAATATAGCCAGGAAAAAGGTACAGTTAAGTATTTTACCTGTTTCTCTGTGAGAATAACTCTGCCCAACAGTTGATTTTCAAGACCTTTCATGGTCACAGTAAAGTCAATGATGGAGGTTCGAGCATTAATTTCAGGAGAGTAACCTGGATTTGGCAGCTTTGTAGTAATGTAAAGTCTGAAGCCACTCATAACATCTACTTCCTTGTCACAAACCTTCACCTTAAGAAAAGTATTGAAAAGATGTTTTGAGCTACCAAGTACACATTCTTTCAGATACTGCATGTAAGAAGAGAAGTTACATTTTTCTGTTCAAAGGTGTAAAATTCCAGCTTGAAATCATATGTCTGATGCAAAGAATTTCTTGAGAATATCAATGGAGCACTTTCCATTAACAATTCACAAATATTTCAATTTTTTCATTGTCATAAGCAAAGGGATGAGGAATGCATTAACTTTTTTAACCTTAAAATTAAACTTTATTTTTCTGTAAGCATTACTGAAATTTAAATATGAGTTTAATCTTTTGTATGTATATACTTTATAGGAGCTGTTTTGTTGAGGACAAGTGCTGGAGTGAGGGAACTCTTTACACTTGTTTGCTCATTTGTGCTATTTTTACCTTGTTGGATGAACCTGTTTTAATAAAGTTTCTTTCCAAAATATTATCAAGTGCTGGGTCAAGCTCTTCTCCAACATCTTCTATTAAAAGAGGTCTTCCCAATGAAAGGCTGTCTTCTAAGTGATTTCTAAAATACTTGTGATTCAAAGAAGTGATCTAAAAATGCAAACATATGTCCAGTTACAATGCTTTCTGTTTGGTTTATATTTATAGATTAATTTATTTAAATTGCTGTTGAAATCAATGATCCTATGGTTAGAATTAAGGCAAGGACTGAGGCCACAGGAAAAGTAACATTGTTGTGCCATATTCTCAGATCTCACTGAATGCAAACTTCTACTTTTCAGCTACAAAAGTAGAAGAAAAACAACACTGAGGACTTAAAGTTTTGATATTCTATCAGTGCAGCTAGACCATAAATTCACAGAAACTTTTTATCAACTTCAAGTTTATCATAAAATTAGTATCACCAAGACAAACTGCAATGAGGTCAATTACAAGATTAGGGCTTTGTTTTCCCTTGAAAACTAGGGGTTTATATTAAACAAACCATTAAAGACACTTGGCTTTAAAAAGTAGTCCTCAGTACAATTGTGATTAATTTCAACATGTGCACAGAACACATTCAGCTTAGCTTGCTTATAACTCCAGACTTAAAGTCTAAATAGTAATTTTTAAGTATAAATAGCTAAACAACCATTAAAATGTTCCACACTGAGATAACAATCAACATGAATGAAAGTAGTTTCCTAGTAATACTCTATCATCATCCTTCAAGCTCCTCTTTATCTTTTGCAGTGATATCTTTAAAAAGAGATGGTTTATTGGTGTAATTGTAATTGTAGCAAGCAAGGACTTCCTCATATTTTCCCCTGTCGGCACTGTACTGACACATCTTCCTTCACAAATGTTATTGAATACTGCCTTTCCTCTATATTAGCAGAATATTTAACACCTGACATCCATGCTAATACAATAGAAATTATAAATAATGTCTGATTAAATTATTACAAAATATGATGTTGTGCATCTTCATTTTTAAATATTTATATGAACATGTATTAATAACTTATTTGGTTTTTTCCTAATGCTTGTAATATTCTGCAAACATACTTCAGCCCTTGCCTGACATCACCCATCTAGTCTATTTTCTAATAGTTTATATTTCATTAAATTAAACAAATCAAGTCACTAGTACTAATAACCTTCAATTATACAATTTAGTATGTATCCATATCTCAAATCTACCAAAAGATATCTGAGACAGCCTTTATATCCAGAGAAAGAATTTATATAAAAGGCATTTTCTAGGTATTATTTGGATCACTGAATTGTAATGTTTTGTCAGGTAAGAATTTTTTGGGATTATGAAAGATTCAGCTTTCCTATTACCTGAATTTCATTTCTGCTTTCTTTATTTTTAATCCAAATTTTACCCTGTGCCTGTGGATCAATTAATAAAGGATAACGAGATGCTTTAGTGACAATTATTCCATTCTGTATTGAGAAGTCATCATTTGGTAATCCTTGTAGGTTCCATTCACTGATAGTTGGAGCATCAGTCAACATTTCTATGAGGTTTAAGTTGTTACTAAAGGGGATTTTCCGGCTTTTCATTTCTCTTTGCCAGTCATTTAATAGTAGACTGCGGAACTCTTGGTTAAAAGGACCAGAATAGGACAGAAAAGCTGTAGCCAAGAGTACATCACCTGAAAGAGAAAAAATAAAAAAATAAAACAAAATATTACAACTTATCTATGAATGAATGAGCTGTTTCCTTCTCTAGTTGATAGGTGGTAACTTTATCAAAGTTTGTTTGAAAATAAATGTCAGAGCCTGAATATCAGTCTTTCTTTCCTCCATATTTATTCTCAGTTACAAACATTTTGTTACTTTCTAACACATCACTCTCTTTAGACTACTATCTACAAACATCAGTCAAGGTAAAACAGCATCTGAAGTTTGTACTGCATGTCATACATGTCAAGTAAAAGCCCAGAGTACACAGTTACCATATTTTTTTTAACATTAACTTTCCTCTCATATTGTATTTTTTACCTAGCAGAACTTTAGTGAGAGAATAAATAACAGTTACACTCAATTTAGGAACAGGGAAGCTAAGCTACAAAGAACGAGTTTGAAATGTCTAATGTTTTCAGTTTCATTACCCAATACAACTCAAGTGACTAACTTCCAAGTTCAAAGGTGTGGATAAAAGCTCACCCACTAGCCTCTTGGTTTGTACAGCAAATTCTTTGCTCTGCTCTGTCCATCTCTCTTTTTCACCTGCTAAACCACTTATAAGACTTGAAGCAGTTTGCATTTTATGACGGCAACGCTCAGCATCTTTAAGCAAAGTCTAGAGGAAACCATACAACAAGAAATACAGTTTACAGTCCTGGGTCTGATAGGCCACTACATCTAATTAAAAAAGTAGTTAAGAGACAGATCAAAAATATATTCTCAAACATTTATGTCACCGTGAAGAGAAGGGGAAAGAGTGGGATGGAAAATATATGTCAAGAAGAATTATCAAAACCTGTGATAAATGTGATTTAATTTTTTAAAACTTCTGCTCTTAACTTTCATATTAGCATACATGTTGGATGACACATGAAATGCCTGGTACTTATTAACTTTGAGGAACTCTGCTCATAATTTCAAATACACTATGCTCAGAAAACATACACTAATGAAACTTGATGTAGCAGCAGGAGGCACTAAACAATCCGTATAAAATAGTTTTTGAGAAGGTAGAAGGCTGAGTGTGAAAGGATAGGTAGAGAAGCAGAGAAGTGGAATCCAAAGAGGCAGTATCCAAATAATCTCTCTCTCTCTCATGGTCTGTCCATCAACAACCTTTCCAAGGAATAGTAGTGAAACGGAGAAAATTCATTAAGTTTTCCTTAAGTAAGTACAGGTAGCAAGCCTCTGGAATAATCAAATAGTTTCTTTTCTGTGAAGAGCAATTCACCTGTTTTTCTCTCATCGCTTTTTCATACTCTGCCTGCACAATATCTAATTCTTCTTGTTTGGCACACAGTTCTTCTTGAGCTTTCTGCAGATCCAGCATAGCATTGGCTAGGCGATTCTCCTGGATTGCTAAATTAGCCTAAAAAGTGTAAAGATATATAATTTTATTCATACATACAACATCTCAAAGCATTTGCTATTTGATATATCGAAGAGTTTTACAGTATTACATTTCAAAATCAAATCACTCAGAAAAGATTTCATCATCCATTAAAAAGTATTATTTGAATTTTACAAGGTAACTTCTTATTGCAGGTAGCTGCAATTAAGCTGTTGGTCTAACACCAATTAGAAAAACAATACTTAGAAAACTTCTGGGAATATCATCCATTCTCCATCTGACACAAACATTACTCTGATCTGGCCTGCAATAAAGTCTGGTGCTATTGTAAGACTATTTGATTTCTCCAATAAATATCCTTTTCTAATGAAAGATCCTGTCTCTAACTACAAATCTCACTTCACTCTCAGTCATTCCTATTATAAATACAAGCTATTCTACATTAAGATCATGCTTGGCCATGTTCTTCTTGACTTCTGTTCTTAACTTTTAACAACTATTTGGACCTGTTTTTTTCTAAACACTAATGAACAGTTTCTGTACAGTCTTCTTATGAAATGAGATTCTGAACATTAAAAGAAAAAGAACATTAAAGGAAAGAAGCAATTACAATAGTGAATTAAACTAGATGGTAGCTGCTTTAGCCCCACTCAGAAGGGGGCCAGAGACATAAAACAGCACAACCTCTTTCATAATTTTGACAAATTAGAAGTGTTAGTATATTAAAAATATGTTTTACTGTAGTGTTACTCTTTTCAAGATAAATTCCTACAGAGGTATGCACTAGTTGAGATAAGGCAGCTTGTATCTCCAGCAGATTTAATCCTCTGCACAGAGGTGGTGAGAGGAAGGAGCAAAGAGTGTTTGAGTTTCTCCCACTGGCTAACAGACTTACCTTTAAAGGTAATACTTCTTTGTTGATGGAAAAAAATACAGCCATAGCTTTGGTCCATGAGCAGAGGCCAGCAACATTCCCACATACTCTCTTAGCTGTCTCAATATTGTAGTCCACCATTTCAAAATAAGGGCTCAAGAGTTCTACCACTTCTTCATTAATGGTGTCCTTTGGAAATTGCTTTTTAAAAAAAAAAGTGCAATGTGCGTCACGGATTTAATGTATGTAATGTATGCACGTACATACATTTCAGCATGCACAGAATGCTAACAACAGAATGCTGGGGCTGTTCAGCCTGGAGAAGAGGAGGCTCAGGGGAGACCTCATCACGCTCTACAACTCCCTGAAAGGAGGGTGTAGCCGGGGGGGGTTGGTCTCTTTTCCCAGGCAACTCTCAGCAAGACAAGAGGGCACGGTCTTAAGTTGTGCCGGGGGAGGTTTAGGTTGGATATTAGAAAGAATTTCTTTCTGAGAGGATGATCAGACATTGGAATGGGCTGCCCTGGGAAGTAGTGGATTCTCCATCCCTGGAGATATTTAAGAAGAGACTGGATGTGGCACTCAGTGCCATGGTCTAGTAACTGCAACAGTAGTGGATCAATGGTTGGACTTGATGATCTCTGAGGTCCCTTCCAGCCCAGCCAATTCTATGATTCTATGATTCTAAGGTCACAAATTATATGAACAGCTAAAAACTTTTCTCTCTCATGCAACTTTGAGAGCTTGCCAAAGTTATTCCACTCAATTCTATATTCCTACAAAATTTAAGTTTGCCTTCGTTTATATTCACAATCATACAAGATCCATTACTATTACATAGTTAATTATTGATACAACGTATCACTGACAATCTGCTTGAAATTCCATTTTCTTTAATATTGAGTAATTAACTTTACAATCTTCAAAAACGAAATCTTGGCTCTGGTTCATAAACATAAATTCTAGAAGACAGTCCTTTCGAAGGGCAAGCCAGATATCTTCTCCTTAAATTACCTCATCTAATTAGTGGAATGCATTTGAATTTTAAGACTTTATTTTGACCCCTTCTTTACTCCAAAAAAATGGAGATGGACAATATTCTATATGTTTGGGGTTTTTAAAAGGTTTGTTTACAAGGTATAATGAAAATCCATCACTGATTAAACTGAAAAACAGCTGTTCCATAAAGCACAAATAAGGCTGGTTTAAATATTGAACTCCTCAGCAAATTAAAAATTCTTATGAATAGATATACTATAAATATGACATAAATTGCATCCATGGCACTACCAACCATATAAAGTTGGTCAAGCCCGCCATCTGTGATTTCCCACTGGACTAGAGAGAGATTAACTCTCAAAATGCAGAAATCAGATATAAGAACATCCAATGGGGCAGGACAAGGTACAATTTATTCTGTGTAGATTAATCATAATTTAAATCATGAAAAGGAATTTATTTGACAGTTATTCCCTACGCAGGTTATGGAGCCAGACCCCCCAGATTTTAAAAATTTCTGATTTGTACATCCAAATAAGCATCTATTCTTTTGCAAGTCACTGCACAAGTGTTGAAAATTAATTAAAAGCTAGGTACTAGAAAAAAATGTTTTCCATCAGCTTTAATGAAACAGATAAGTAATGACTATTCAAACCAAATCCTTACAGCTTTGAATCATTTGTCGCTGTAATTTAAAGTAATTCAATTGCCTTACTTAGGAGAAACTATAATTGATTTATGACCCAACTTTGCCACAAGGATTCAAGTTTATTTCATTTTGATGCACTTATTTTTAATCTTTTAACTTTTCAGATATATTTCATGCCTGATTCCTCTTTTACATTTGTGCTCCTATAAACACCAGAGAGAATCCTGTCCCCTATTTTCTTAAATTAAAAAGAAAACAAAAAAGAAGCTTGCACAAGCACCTGTAGGTTCTGTAAGAAATTCCCTGCTGTCATCAGTTTCAAAGATTCTTGCCAGGATGGGATGGTACAGCATTTTTCCTGATCAATTTTCACATTGTTCACTTTTTTCTGGAAGAGCAGTAACACACAGTCCATGATACGCATAATGAGGTGAGGAGGTCGACCCAGTGTGCGAACAGTAGCAATATCTGCAGGTTTTATTGTCTGTGAATTTAAAACAAAGGATCCAGCAAGTACTGTTATTGATTATTTAGTAAGACACAAAGCAGAATTTCACCCACAATATTAATTCATTGAAGAAAAAAGAATTCATATTATTTTTAATTAAAATAGTTTCACCTCTGAAAAGCACAATGCTAGAAGGACCCTCAACTTTATTTTCACTACTACCTCCAACAGCTACCAGGAAACATCAGCTCAGCCACCACCACAGCATCACCTAAAACCTTGAAACTACCGTGCACACTTTTGACCAAAAGAAAAGAAAAGAAATGAAAAAAAGAAAATAAGCCCAACAACAACAGCAACAACAAATCTTTAAATTTAACCTATTTCTAGAAATGCAAACTTTGACCAGAAACTGAGTATGGAAAGAAAAATACTTTTTGTTGACATTTGACAGATGAAGGTAAATTATGGTAACCAGTGAGAAAGCCTGATACACTGATATTTGAACCTTCTGGTTCATCTTACTGGGGATTTTCCTGTTGCAGAAGCAGGCCCAGAAGAAAAAAGAAATAAATTATGAAAATGTTTGAAAACCTAAGCCCTATTAAGTAAGGTCAAGTAACCCTGCGGTGAAAATCTGATAACTCATAACTCCAGGGTATATCATGAGTCAAAGAGGGCTAAAAGAAATGTCTGCTGAAAATCCCTCCTTAGAGAAGCACTCATCTGAGCAGAAGTGCACACTGCACCACATAAAAAGCCAAAAAAGAACTGAAACATGGTCACTGCTGATGGGCAGGTCAGCTCCTAGGACAGACAAAACTTGGATCAGAAGCTCTGCTTATTTACAGGCAGTTTAATGAGTCTGAGTATGTGATAGTGACAAATAGCAAGCAACAGGTTCTTACTAGAGTTCTGACACATTATTTCTAGACTGGAATGTGCCTCACTGAGAATTCATAGAGAAAGTGAATTATTACCAATGTTTATCCTTCAAGAAAGGGATAATATATTTTTGCACATTCTCCTGATCACCTTCTTTTTGCCTGTCCTTTGTTTCCCTTTAATATTTTGCTGTCTGTTGGGTTTATTTTGCACCTGGTTCATTGTTCAGCAGACTTTTTCCACATACTTTTGCAGAAACTTCAACTGCTGTTTCTTAGTGACCTTTAGGAAACTCAGCCCTGCCTTTTTTGCTCTAATCCAAATTGTGGCAGAGGAGTTGCATTTAATTTCTATGGATTTATTTATTTACTTCTAGTTGGGCATTTAATATGAAAATTTTATTGCAGGACAAAGTGCAACAAAGCTTTAGTGACCTTTGACAATTCTTACTCAAACCTGAAAAAGTAATCTCAATATATATGTTTAAAAATACCTATAAGCTATTCTGTACCTGTCTCTTAGTGTAACATTGGGCAGTCCTAGCATATGTACAAAAATTAACTGAAATATTCAACCACAGATTATTTTTTCTAAATCTGGGAAATCAGTCAGATATTTTACTACACATTCATCTTTGCTGCAAGCAGAATTCCATTATACGAATCCTTAGAAAGAAATCTGCTAATCCATAATAATTGTGAGATTAATTTCTTGAAAAGTGCAGTATTATACATATTTTTACATGGAAGGCAGATCTTCACTCTTTGCACACAAGCTCTTTAATAAGAGTATCAACATTCATTTACCTGTATAGTATCAATCTTCAGCACATGATACATCAAACATAATTTTGAGTGAAAGTTTAAACGTTCCCTCTTCTGAAAAACTGTCTTTGGTTTTTGTACATAGGTGGAAATACAAAAACAAAACTGAACTTACAAGCCTAAAAAATATGCTTATTTATTTGAATGCAATTTCCGTAAATCAAGGAGTTATGTGATGCACTTGCCATCTTTTTTCAAAGTAAAAGAATGTTATACACAGTCCAAGTAATAACCTGTAAGGCTGCTTCTGCCTCTTCCAAAGCAGGTTTAGCTGCTTCCAACTTCTCTTCAGCAATGGCTTTGTCAACTGAGATACTGTCTACAATAATTTGAGCTTTGTCTTTCACTTTCTGAACTTCACCTTTCACCTTCTCAGCAGCCTGTGCTTTTACAGTAACTTCTTTCAGCACCTAAAATGTAAGAAAAGCCAGCATGTAACTTTATTTACTTTATTAATCTTTTTGAAAAAAAACAAAACAAAATAAAAAAAAAACCAACCAAAAATACACTTTGAAGGCTGTACATACCGTGTCAGCTTTTTCATTGGCAATTTGAAGTTCTTTCTCTTTTACCTCGAGCTCTCTGCTTAGTGCAGCCACTGACTCAGAGGCCTCTTTCAATTTTTCCAGTCCAGTATTCACTCTGGATATTAACAGCAGAACAAAAAGTATATAATTCCCTAAGTAATTTATATTCTTCTTCCCAAGTTATTCCATCATTAGAATGAATCATATCAACCAAAAGGAACGCTAGCAAAATATGTTTTACACCAAAAATAAAACCTGTACAGGAATTTTCACACATGCCTTTCTTCAGAATCAAGAAAGTAAACAAAAAAGAAATTCTATAAAGAGAGTCTGTGTCTTGACATTTTACACACTTCTAAGTCAGACACTATGGCTTTATCATTGAATAGAAATTCATACTTTGGTGCCATATACATCACTGTCCCTTCTGAGCTCCAACCTGGTACTCAAAGGACTCAGTTTTACAAACCAAAAGGCATTTTCTGATGGTAGAATAATGAGAAATCTCCTGAATCAGTGTTTCTTATTTGAAGAGGACACTGAAAATGCTGATAAGGTCAAAATATTAAAATCAAGACCAACTAAAAGAGACAAACAAAAAAATACCACTGAGATAGCACTTTCATCATTCAGTAGTAAAATACCCTTCAGCAGTGCTTTTTGTCAATCAAAATCTAAGTCTTCACTTGGGAGTTTTCAGACAAGCTTGACTGGGCTCTACCGAGGCTGCTACTGCAAAGGCCAAGCAGTACTGGGACAGCTAAATAAATACTGAACAGATAAAAAGTAACACCTGCCAAAGTAATCCAGGATATGTAGCTAAGACTAAGTGAAACCAACTGACATGCATGAACTAATCTGGCACATTTGAGCTGTCAGAAGGAAGAAAATAGGACCAGACCTCTCTATTTTATAAGTTTTCACCCATAATGTAACTAAAGATTTGTAGCTCAATTTGGCTTTTGAAGGCAAAGAACATCTCAAAGTGAAATAAACTAGCTTGAGACTTCCTTAAAGGCTTCCAGCTCTATCTTTTCAGCCTATCTTTCAAACCTGGAAAGTTTTTTCTTGAGGGTGATACCAATTGCTACATGAAATGCTAATTTAATATTCTATTTGAGTATTTCTGACATAAAGATAAACCTGGATATATACTTCATTAGTTTAATAAAGTATATGAAAAGGAGAACAAATATATCAAAACCATTTTACCAATCTATAAGTAAAAGACTCAGCAGCCTAAATTATGCCCTATGATCACAAAACTAAAAACACAGATTATTTCTTACAGGTTCCTATCAGTTGATATGAACATCAAGATATTTTGATAGCTGTTCATCAAGAAAATGGAATTTGCTCTCTGGTAAATTAAATGCCATTATGAATATATCATGAAATTATATTCAGATGTTTTCTTTTACTCATTAAAGTATGTGGGAACAATTTAAAATAACTTTTTTCCTATCACCTTGCTTTTCATACATCACTACCCTTTTTTACACTCCAAAAATTATCCTCAATTTATATGCCAAGAGCAACTCTATTTGACCAAGTTACACCTTTACACAATTTTAGAAAACTCGGAAAAAATTAATCCTTTTACTGTGAAAAGAGCCAAACCATGCATTGAAAAGAAGCATAACAAAACCTATATGTCTGGGAAAGAAAACAACAGACAGACAGTACTAAACTGAGCAGTTTACCTGTTTGCTAATGTCTGCACTTCAGAATGCTTTTCTTTGTATGTGGTTTTGTACCCCTGAATAAAGGACAAGTAGGATTTGGGAGTAACATGTGTAGAACGTCTGTATCTCTGAAAGTAATCAGAACATTTCTCTGCCACTCCATCCTGGAATGAGCCCATACACTGCACAATTTCCTTCTTCGTATCAGCAGTGCAGTCCATATCAAAAGAGGCCAGGAAATGTTCAGATACTTAGGAAAGAAGGAAAAACAGACACATGAGTAAATATTCAGGAAAAACTCCTAGCTTATAAATTAGGCAATATAAAGCCTACATACCAAGACAAAGGAATATTCCCTCTGATTTAAATCTTCATCTGCTATAAGCCATTATTATGCACACAACTTACTTGTGTATATTTGACTCTGCATGTGGCTGAAACTTATGTAGCATTTTTAACATTTCACCATCCAATATATGGTCTGTTAAAGGATGACATTGATTACACCAGAAAATAGTTGTAAAATAGAAAGCACCTCTAAATATAGTAGTCAAAGAATGCTATTCACAATCTAAGATTCACCTTCGCGATGTCTTCTACAAATTCAATTAAAAATGTCAATACTAATTACAACCATCTTACTGTACAGCTGTGACAGGGGAAATGCTCTCCTGTTGAGTTAACAAGCTTTCACTCAACTACTGGAACCCAAGCCTTCTTTATTCTCCACCATCAGATTATTAATATTATACTATAATTCTCAGTAAAGAGTTTAGCCAAGGATCTGGTATTTTTTTTACCTCCAAACGCTGCAACTTCTTTCTTCTCTATGAACCTGTCTAACTGCGAGTTATCAGGGATTGGGTAATCACAGCCTTACTCTGCATGCCTGATCACAGCCACAGTCACTAATAATCACCTTCTTTATTAATATTTTGCCCTCTTTACTAATGTCTTTAATCCATAATCAAAGGGAGTTTTTCTTCTAGCAGTGTTCAAAGCTTTCCTCTGCTAGAAATATTTCAAGGGTTAGAAATATTTCAACAATTTAATAAAACAAGCTTTAAAGAAGAAAAAATTTATATCAAATTTTAGAAGCAACTAAGTTTCTTCTACCTATGTGCTGGCAAAATTCAAAGCAATTAAAACATCTTCATTACCCATAATCACAGAATTAAATATCCAGAAAGACAAAGCATACACCTACCTGCCACTAGAGCATCCTTAGGCCAGTGGCTGAACCAATCTATAGTGCATCCAGAAATAAGAGCAGGGAACTTCAGAGCCCTATTTCGGAATTTTTCACCTACTGGTGAAAAGCAGAGAACCACATGAAGGTTCTGACGGACTCTGGTCATGAAATAATCATACAGAACCTCACTAGTTGGAGGCCTACGTGGATGTTCCTTTTTGAAGATGGGTATGAGGTCACTAATGATCTCATCAACTTCATCACGGGCAAATAAGTTTGACACCTTTGAGAAAAAGGGAGATTTTTTTCACTCTTTGTGAGATGATCCAAAATAGAGTATATAGCATAAGGTTCATTTAATACTTACCATTTCAGGAAGGAACATACATTTCAGACACTGAAGCTATTAAGACTCAATCCACTTCTTTATACCAGAACTTTTACTGAAGTGATGACATTAACACACTAAAATCCAACTTGTTTTAAAAGTAAAACCCACTCTGCCATATGAATGGCTTTGCTTTATTCACTTAATATTCTGCTAACTAGAAGAAATTACTCTGAAACACACTCCTGAAATAAATAAATATCAAATAAACAAACAAAAAACATCCTATCTATTCTGGACACATATTTACTATGAAAAAATTTATTCTATATTGATAATATATTTATTTTAAGAGACAATTTTGTTAAACTTGAATAACGTTCCCTGAGTCCCAGGGTTTTTTAAGCTATTCGCACCTCTCTGACAACCTGTCAACAAATTTAAAAGTGTCTGACTTAGGTAATTTCTTTGTATAGAACTATGATGTTCATTTTTAATTTTACAATCATTATGTGTCACTCTACGCTATTATAATGGATTGTTTCCATTTTTTATAATATTTAATGATAAAAAGCACTTGAATGCTATTTGTAAAAGTGTGCCCCTTGACAAATAAAAGAATAAAATTAATTCAGCTATTTTACTACAAAACTGCATAACTAAAGAAGCCTGAAAACAATCATAAGGAGGCATCTTACTTCTCCTGATGATAAAACATTGTTCAGGTATTCCAAGAAAGACTCATCTTTGATCTCATTGTCCGTAAAAAGAAAACAGATGCCTTTCCCTTCCAGTCCTGCTGTTCGGTACAAGACTTTCAGATCTTCGATCAAATTTGAAGTGTTGTACGATCTACCGAGACAGGATAGTGGTATTCATATTTAGTCTTTTTTAAAAGGGCTTCAGGTTAAAAGAAAGAAAAAAGCAAGCAAAGGCAAGTAAGAACCAATATCTTGTAACTGAAGGTAATAAAAGTCTCCAAGCCTAGGAATACTCATTTAGATTAGGAATCGTGGAATGGTTAGTGTTGGAAAGGACCTTAAAGATCATCTAGTTTCAACTCCCCTGACATAGCCAAGGACACCTCCCACTAGACCAGGCTGCTCAAAGCACTGTCCAACCTAGTCTTAAACACTTCCATGGAGGGGGCAAATAAAACTTCCCTGGGTGACCCTCTTTCAGTGTCTCACCACCCTCATACTGAGAATTTCTTCCTAATGTCTGACTTAAATCTATCCTTTTCTAGTTTGAAACTATTATCCCTTGTCCTATTGCTGCATGCCCTAGTAAGAAGAGCCTCTCCAGCTTTCCTGTAGGCCCCCTCCAGTTACCGAAAGGCCACTATGAGGTCTCCCCAGAGCTTTGACTTCTCCAGGCTAAACAAACCCAATTATCTCAACACAGGAGAGTTACTCCAGTCCTCTGATCACCTTTGTGGCTCTACTCTGGACTTGCTCCAACTGCTTCAAAACTGGAAAGATTTGCTCATTTCAAAGTCTCAAACTAAATACCGAATCCACTCTTCTCTTTCCTGCTCTCTTTTTCAACTCCCACATCAATAAAAAAAGAATGACGATAAAAAAATAAAAAAACCAACAACCCCTCACCTCAAACCTGCCTAAAAAGCCATAAACAATAACAAAACCCACACAAACCTGAAGTCCTACCATGCTATTTATTTCTCTTTTTCTAGAAAAAGTAAAAAATAGACAGGTGTAATCTCACAGTATTCTGTCATGTGTTGGGTAATAAAATACTTTAGATTTTATTGATTAATTAAAAACCTCAAACTAGCTGGCCCTTCTGGTGAAAGTCATCACCAGTGGTGGCACTCACGTTTTTATAAAATGGAAAGAAAGCAGCAGAAAACGAATAGATTAAGAAACATAGAAATTACTAGACAAGGCATGGTGGGTTGATTGGTGCCTGTAGAGTTCTTTCTCTCACGTATCATCACCTCTCCCAGCTGCTCTTGTGCAGGGGGAGAGAACCTTCCAAGAGAATGTTCTACTGATATTCTTATTAACAAAACACTTCAAATACAAAGTCACTACTAAAACTAGAAATTAACACAGAAAAGACAAATATTCTGTGCCCTTTTGTTTCACCTGCAGGGGGAAATAATGATTTGAAACATTATTTAGTTAGTTACTCAAAATCAGACAAAAATACTGACCTGGAAAAAAAAAAGCCTTTATCATACACATTGAGTAATATGATTATCATTTACATTGGTGAACTAAATTAAACCAACTTGAGGTGGGAAGTTGCACATCACTTTCTAATTAAATTCACTTTGCAATGAATTCATAGTTCTTCGTGAATGATATCCAGCAACTGGTTTCTGCTTTTTCTGTCAACTGTGCTGTAAGCTCTACTGAAGTCATCCCTATTTCAGATAGATCAGCTGATGAGACCCTCACCAAGAGGCATTATCACATGTGAGTCTACAATTTCTGCAGCCAACAGAGCTGCAAAAGAATTAAAATAATTTAGCTCTCTACAGTGACATCTTACTTGAGTGATGAAAATATTTCTTGATCATTGACTTGTCCTACAGAAACTCTTGGCTTTCATTTTCTCATATAATCAGAGAAAGTTTTGTAATTTTGTTTGTTTCTTTTGTGAGTTATTCCAAAAGACACCGCTACTGTGTTGAAGAATGTGAAATAAAGCAAGATACCCTTGAAGAGACTGTCAAAATACTGACATATATATAAGATCTACCAAATTAACCATGAAGAACAAGTATTCCAACTCCTTACACAAGAGTAATAATATATCTATGAAATACCTATATTTCAAATCACATAAGACAAATTCAAAAAGGCATTATAATAGCTTTCACCTACAAGTACTTTCAGAATAGTTTAATGTACTGTGTAGAGACACAGAGTAAAGATAACTTGACACTAACAGTATATCTACTCCCATGAAACACCCAGAACAGTTTTCTACTCCAAAGATGGTAAAAACTCAGAATTATTGCAGAATATCAAGCAAATTTAGGAAGTCTTAAGATATTTTCATGACTTTCCAGTATAGGCAACAGTGCTCAGCCTAGATTAAGCTTGCTCTTTCTCCCTCTGCAGAGACTGGGAGACCTTTTTGTTTATAGGAAAAATTCAAATACAAAATATTGATTTACTTAAATTTTAATTGATGCTCACCTTGTTAACACTATCTGGAATGTATCATAGCCAGCTATGAAAGATGCCAGTCTTGTCAAGCTCTGCTTTCCTGAGCCACCAACTCCAACTAAAAGAGCATTTCCACGAGGAGTGCGAATCACCCGAGAAATCTGTGAAGGTCACAGTCATTTATTGCTACAATACATAAAATTAATGCACCCAAAAATCTTATGCTACTGTACTAATAAAGTTACATTATAAGTGCAGAACAAACTGAAAATCTAAGGTTTTTATTATTGAATTTTTTATTGCTACTAATATATTCTATGGACACTTGCACTTTGTGATATTTTCTGCAAACCTCCCAGTAGTATAGCAATCACTTGATTCCATCACTGTGAACTTTCAATTACCAATAGATCTGCATCTCACACTTCCACAGAGCACAAGTAATTCTGAACTGTGATTTGGGAGTGATGTGCTCTCATAGCATGACAAATTATTGAAATTGGGAAGGAAATAACAATTTCCCCAATACTATACCCTCTGGACAACTTTACTAAGACTTTTCTCTCCATGCCACTTTATTGTGATGAGAAATGGTTCCCCAAGTTAAATCAGGAGAAACAGTCTCCAGCATTTTCTGCAGCAAGATTAGGCACTACCTTAATTCCGCTTACATATCTTTCTCTTAGAACCTCTCTCAAGTCTAGATAATACATAAAACTCAGACTGGGACAGTTGTAAATGCTGCTTTCAAGAATATGGGATTAGAGAAGCCCTATGTACTCATTTATGCAAGTGAAAGTTAGGATAACATTTCAGGTGTTTATTGACTAGCTATCCAAAGAAGATATATCTGACAGGTGGCTCTTCAACTAAAACAACAAAAAAAAATACTGATCCTGAATTTATATGGATTTTTTTACTAGCAATGAAACAGAAACTTTTTAGTGAATGCAATGCTGATTTAAAAGTTTTCCTAAAGAAATCTGTAAAAGAACCACATCCATTTTGCATTTTGCCTTAAGAGAAAAGGACTAATTTTGCAAAAAGACAAGAATCCACTACAAAATTTTGAAAATAACATAAGCGATGTCTTTGTCAACACTAATAAAATTTAAATTGCTTTGATATTTATGATATCATCTGTTGGATAGTACAATTCAATATTCAGTTCTTAGTAATTTATGACAAGACATACAGATAACTGCACTGTGAATTTGAGAAATAGGATTTGAGGGCTGCTTTTTTAAAAATGCTTCTCCTTTGGCTGAAGCCTGCTCTGTGTGGACAATCTTATCAAACTGTGCTGTGTCAAAAATTATGGACAGCTTCAATCCATATTCAAGGAATTTTAAAAGAAGTGAGCATACAAAGGAATTTTAGACTACATTTATTCCTACTCTGCTGTGCCTACTCCTTCATAAGCATCCAATTACGTCCTAACCTGAATTACATTTGGTTCGTTCCAAAGAGTCGAAGGGCTTTCAGAAGAATTAACAATAAGAAAAGTTGAAATAGAGTTAGAAGAGACCAAGATCCCAGCAGACATAAAAGACAGATATAAAAGAATAGTGCCATCCAGTGCATTTTCAGAAAAGTTGTTTTAACACATAGTCAGAGTGACAGACAAAGTACTTGCTAGCAATAAATTACTTGCTTCAACTTTATAAGTAATTTACCTTGATTCATGAACACCACTATACCATTCACAGGTGCTGAGGGCAAGTGAACAACGACAAAAGGCAATCTAGTAAGACTGTACCTTAACTAAATGAATCATAGCATCCTTAAAGAAAACCATGTCCATTCCAGCACCACGGATGTTCTCATTATATGTTTGTAAAAACATATTTAAACGATTCTGTAGCTGATGAAAGGAGTGAATTGGCTCATATATTTTAGGAATATCTAAATTAACTTCCTCTGATTGTTCACCTAGGGGAAAAAAAAAATATAAAAGGACCTTATTAGTCTAAATGATTGACAAAGGCTCAATTTGGGAATGAGTAAGTGAAGATTATCAGAAGTCTCTAACCAGTGAGAATCAGGTTTATTACACATAATATTATATATTAGATGCACATATCAGAGTGCTGTCTATAACCTGCCCACAAGAAACAGAAAGTTCAGCTGCTTAATTCTCAGAGACAAAACCAGCAAAAACTAAGGAGCCTTCTTTCTCTACATCTGAAACTTGAATGCTGAAAAACTGAAACTGACTTAAAGCAAAAGTAGCACCCGAGAATGACAGAAAATGCATAGTGCAGTTAAAACCTGAAATTATCTTTGTTGCTAAAGAAAAACAGCCTAAATTTAAAAAATCATTATACCAGTGAAAACAAAAATATTTCTAAAACAAATTACAACAAAAAATATATATCGACTGTGTAAAGGCATACATTTCTTTCATGAAGTGATCTTAAAGACACAACAAATTGTTAAGTCTTCCCCACACAAAAGAAAGGAGGAAATAATGCTGTTGTCTCATCTTCCCATTCATAAATATTCATCTTACTTAAAAGTTACCAGGCCCTTTTACTAGTAAGAATTGTTACTCACAGCAAATAAAATCACAGAAAGTTTGAGGCTGGCAGAGACCTCTGAAGATGATCCAGTCCAAGCCCCCTGCTCAAACAGAGTGACAGGGAGCCAGTTGGCCAAGACCGTGCCTAGATGCCTTATGAATATCTCCAAGGAGAGACACTACACAACTTCTCTGGGAAACCTCTGCCAGTCACAGTAAAAAAGTGGTTCCTGATGTTCAGAGTGCATCTCCTGTGTTTCAATTCATGCCCATTGCAAAACACTGATTAAACAAAAGGAGTCTGCCAGATAGAAGTACATTTCTGATGAGTTGAATGAGACTTTTAAACAGCTCAGCTACTGATAAGGAACTTAACTGATAAGCTACTGATAAGTAACTGTCTTCCTTGTAAGGAATACAGAATGGAATTAAACTGCAGAGAATTGTATCAGCTTAATCCTGCCTCTGCAGTTTTATTATTAATGTTAAAAGGCAGCATGATCAAGTACTAAACCTAAAAAAGAGGAGACATTTACATTATTTACAGAGGTAGCTGGTATAATACATTGTTTTAAACTCTTCTCTGGTCTTGAGATTTGGAATCACCAGTACTAAATAGCAATGTCAAAACCAATGCATAAAAATCACCTTTGAACAGTTTGAGGGTCTCAAGAATACTACCACCAGCAACAATTTCTGCCAAATTAAGATCTAAAAGTTGATGTTTGAGCTAGTTCATCTAAAACTTTTGTGTATTTATGTCAGGGACATACACAATGTGACTGTATAACCCAAAGAGATACAGGAAATATCTAGTGATATAAAACATATCACTAATGAGCAAAGGGTAGTTTGAAATTTATTTTTCAATATATTTAAGAGCTCAAAAATCCAGTTTCTCTTTTTACATTTCCATCATAACAGACAAGACTAAATTCCACTACAGGGACAATTAAATCAAAATTACCTTTGTTATTCTTTTCACTTAAAGCAAAGAGAGGAAGGGATTCTCAAGGCTCTGACAAAACACTGATGACGAAACCTGCCCTTTCTAAAAGAGAGCCCCATACTTTCTATCATTTTAGATAAAGTTTCATTCTATACCTTACAGGGCAGGTACATTTAAACTGTCACCAAGAAGCGAGTTATTTTGAGAAATGAATGCTTTTTTGCATTTACTTTTCAGTTCAACATGATGGTTTCTAGTGTGGATTCTAATTTTCACATTAAAAGTAACTCTTCACTCTCTCAGTATGTATTATGACATACATTTAAGTCCTCTCTACATTGCTGCTGTTTACTAAATTACTTAAAGATATATTTGACTACTTTGTCACACCACTTTGTTTTTTACTGCTATTTGATGCCTTCTGCTCAAGACATTTCCTAACCTTTACTCCTCTTTTATCATGGCCTTCTGACTATTTGAATTATCCAAGGAGAGACTTAAATGGCACTTTAGCACACATTGTCTTTTCTAGGGATCAATAATTACAGTGGAATGAACACAGATAACTGAATCATCCTAACTTCCTGACTTTTCCCCAAACCCAAACAACTGTTTTATGTTATTTTGCATCAACTAAGAAATATTTCCAGGTCATGGCTATCAGGGTCCATCTTTACCAGTTCTTTCAGGTGCCTCCCTTAAGAAGTCAACAAAGAAGGCATCTGTTTCAGGATCCAGCAAAGCTTTTGTTTCTTTAAATTCCTCCTCAATGAGTTTTGCCACAGCTGCATCAAACCAGTTTGCATCATCTGAGGTTGTGAAACGATCAGCAATAACACACTTACATTCATGCTTCCACAGTTTTAACAGTACCTATATAAATTAAAAAAGCACTGTAGATTAGGCTTGCAACAAAGCTGTACCAATTTAAAAAAACATGCTTTTATTTAACTAATTTTTAATCATATTTACAGTAGAAAACATACCTTGAGCTTCCATTTTTTTCCCAGTCTTAATTTAAATTCAGTTAACTGTGCAAGCAGCTTTCATGTAGCATTCCAAAACAGACAGTATTCACCAAATTAAAATTTTATTTACATAACTTTAAAACCATATTCATACCTGTTGACACATGCTTATGCACTGACAGACTACTTGAACTGGTCATTGAGCATAAGATGTGTGAAGAAAATAGCAGAATACTATAATCATGGTATGAATAATTTCATGCCAAACACAGATGTCACTCTCAATATCATCTCCAAAGTATTGAGAGAGAAAAAAATAATAATGTGTAAGTGCTTATAATAATGTGTAAGTGTTTATATTATTCCTTCTCACAATGCATATACCTTCAGAGTTCTTTTGTTTAATCATAGGATGGAGAAGGAAAACCTTCCAGGTTCTTAATCCTAGCAGCACTGATTTTAATTCTACACTCTTATTACACAGTAGTAGAAAAATTACAGCTATTCCTTGAAGATGTCATGTTTGCACTTTGCACAAAGGATACATACTATGTCAAGTCACAGAACCAATACGTAATTATACAATCAGATTTCAATCAGCTGTTATACTTAGAGATTTTTTGAGAATACATATACATATAATCATCTTAGTGCCATGTATTTTTAGCTTCAGAAACTAAAATCAATTCTAGAAGCTAAATTTTAGATGTAGTAGAACTCAGAAGATAATTTAATGTAAAAATATATACACTGTATAAGAAATGTGTAACAACTGTATAACTGCTTCTCCAAGAATACCATGAAAGTTCTTTTCCAGCATTTCATGTTTCAGTGCTGAAAGCATGAAATGACTTTTTCTTCAAATAATTAAAAGATAAATGTTGCATTAAAAAATATTGAGCTTTTCTGGAATAAAGGTGAATTGTGGAAAAAAACCCATATCACTATGACTCGTTACTACTTCTTTCTTTTAAGCTGTAAGCCAGAAATCATTTGTTGGAAAGATATTAATATTGGAAAGCCTCAAAACACTAGTGGAGAGATAGGAACTGTCAATTTTTTCTCAATATATGTACACTTTCGTTGGGCTAAATTCATTGCTTCTCATAATTTTCTTTGCTTGCTTCTTTTAAAAAAACCTCACATTTGTCAGTAACAGAACAAGCAGAGAGAAGCAAATGCTCCTCTGTCAAAAGAAATAGGTTTTATTATGAAACAAAGTTCTCTTTTCAGTTGGCACTGTAAAAGCTGTTCTAAAACACCTTCACCTCAAAAATTCACTGAAAAACTTTTTTTAGCCAGAGATTATATTTTTCTAAAGCAAACTCGGATGCCAAGAAGTTAGGCTCTTCATCTTCTTTGCTACAATAATTGAAATAAAGCCACTGATACACTGCACTTACCTTTGGTTCATTGATCACTTCTGCTGTAGTGTTCAGCATACCTTGCCAAATCCTTGAGAGGTCTCGAAGATTGAAGACATAATGAAACTTGGCTGGTGTGGGCAACATTTTCAGTTTAGTAATCTGCCACAGCCTACGTGTCAGTGGAACCAATTTGGCTACCATTTTCTGCACATCTTCTGAAAATCCCTGCTCACTACAATAGTGACCTTCTCCAATTACACCTGCGGGGAAAAAAATGACAACTGAAAGATTTTTCCAGAAGACAACACGGCATAACAAGACAAGAGGGCATGGTCTTAAGTTGTGCCAGGGGAAATTTAGGTTAGATATTAGAAAGAATTTCTTTACGGAGAGAGTGATCCGGCATTGGAATGGGCTGCCCAGGGAAGTGGTGGATTCTCCGTCCCTGGAGCTATTTAAAAAGAGACTGGATGTGGCACTCAGTGCCATGGTCTAGCAACTGCAAAGGTGGTAAAAGGGTTGGACTCGATGATCTCTGAGGTCCCTTCCAACCCAGCCAATTCTATGATTCTATGATTCTATGAGCACCAAGAGGTATGACCTTAAGTTTCTTTTTTAATTAATTATTTTTAATACCCAGAAACTTTTTTAATTCATTGAATTAACTTTCCACTCTTCATTCAACTCTTGACTCACCCAGTCTTAACACAATTCTGCCACTACCTGACTCTGTATCTAGCTCTTAAACTGTCAAAAATGGGTTTATGTCTACAAAGATAGCTTTCACAGCCTTTGAACTGCCAATCTCTTCTCTGAGACCAATATGATCTAATTTTTCAGTCACTCATAATACCAGCAGCACCTTAGCAAGCCCCCAGTATTTTCATGAAAACTGGAAATGGCCCTCATGCCATTCTTGCTAACCTGAGCAACAAGATTGAGAGTTGTGACTGAACCTGAAAAACTTACAGATTGATGAAGTTGTAGGTGAGAAGTGACAATGGAAAGAAAATGTGCTGGTAAGAAAATCAGAGGAGGATTTAGCTTTGATTTTAATCCTAAAGTTTGTAAGTGGAGGAATTGGGAAAAATCGACTAATATCTTCAAAAATGGGATGGATACAAAGCTAATTTCCGTTTACCGAAAATTTTGTCAATGGAAGAATTAGAAGGCAGAGTACAGTTGAACACAGAAAATTGTCTCTTTAGCCTCTGTGGAATGTCATTGCGACCTCCTCCTGGGTGGATCATGGCAGCCAAAAACTGAATGTCCACAATGTTGGTAAATTCACCAGGCTTTTCCAGGTTGTACAGTCCATTCTGTTCCATCAGCTGCCTAACTATCTCATTAGTGACCTGTAAAATAACCAGGTATTACATAACAGAATATTATACATACAATTTAAAGAAATACAAAACCTACTTGTGCACTTGAAAAGCCTAACAAATTGTACACCATTATTTTCTCCCTAGGGAAATCCATAGCTTACAATTAATCATTCAAATTCATTCTCACTTGAATACTGTATACTTTGAACACAAAATTTCTGTTTTATTTTAATCAAGCCCAAGTTGATCCATCTTCACATGTTGCATCTGCTACCAATATTTTGATAAAATTTCCACATTGAACAATCGTACCTGGCCATGTTTGTGCTGCACTGGATTACTTCCATAGAAGAAACTGCAAGATAACTTCTTAGCCACAAAAGGACCCCCTGTTTTTCTGCTTGACCAGTTGAAAACAGTACTTTCTAAGACTATATATATATATTTTTTTTATTAGTGTTTCCAAAGCAATAAACTTCAGAGCCATCTTTCCAATGAATATTGTGATTATTTCATTTTTTTTCCAAAGCTTCACTTCTAAGCATTCAGAATATTTTAATTGTACAGGCATGTTTTAAGGACTTGTCTAACTGATTCCTGTACTCACTATATTTCTTTTCAACTGACTAATGACAATATAAAATTAGATGGGTTCATTAAAAAAAGATCATTTGAAAGATCATGACATTTACCCTTACTGCTTGATTGAGAAGAGAAGCCTGTTTTACAGTGCATCAAGGAAAGACAAATAGCACCTTTCACCTTCTTTTTTCCTCATTTACAAACTCACCTGATCTCCCCATTCATTTATTATGGGCATATTCACATCATCAATGAAAACTGTCATCCTTTTGCCTGCAGGTGGACCATAAGTTGTTCCCATGCGCTTGTCCACATAACTTTCTATTGTACGCTGTTAAAAAGCAATTATTACTGCAGTTAAAAAAAGCTCTTCCTTTCATACACGATTCCATCATTTAAACATAATGGTGGCTTACTACACAGAATTTTATTAAGGAAGGTTGAGAAAACACATATGCTGAAGATAAATGCACTAGTTCAACTGGAATGTCTTAAATCTTGTGCTATAAGGTATTAGGTCAATATCAGATGTAATAAATGTCTAGTGTAGACAGCCATACCTAACAGCTTCGTAATTTTGAAACCATTTCAAATTCTTCTTTTTTTTCATTTATCATCAGCATTGATGTTTACAGGAACAAAGATTAAACTAATAATCTGTCAGATCTGAGCAATGTTATTCTTGAAGACCTTTTCATCAGACACCAATGTATTTCATAAAACATACAATGATAATTAAACCCACATACATAAACAGGCTTGATGAAATAATTTTCCTTAGTTTTAGACTTACCACTACTTTTCTTTCCACCATCCTTCCATTGTTCCATTTTTCTTAATGTCTAGCTTTTATCTATTCTATATCAAGTGAAAGCTCATTTAACCATCTAAACCAAATCTAGATATCTAAATTCTTACATTGTGCCTAGGCTCCTGTACCGTAGCCTTGAAAGCCTTCTTACCTCAGTTGCATCAGTGGTTTTAGAAAGTCAGAGTAATTTAAAAGCACGTGTCATAGCAGAAAATGTTTTGGTCTAGACTGTTATCAGAAACTTGACTGTTAGACTTGCAAGACAATTTCAGATGTCTGGATGATTAACAGACTATCATCTATCACCAACAGTCTTAACATCTGTTTTTTTTTAAAAAAAATAAAGTGAGCCAACACTAGTCACTACTACTAGTTTTTATGTATCAGTAGAAGGAAAAGTACCAAGGAAAGTAAGATCAAAACTACATAACTGTATATTAAACATGTTAATAGTTTCTATTGTGCTATAGAACCAGGCATTAAATTGTGCATCAGGCTTATAGACAGTATTTCTGAATACAGCACAGTCTTTGCTTTGACTTGGAATACCAAATCACATTAAAAATATTTCCTACATAAATTGCCAACAGGTCAAAGAAACTTGACATAATTCAAAGTAGCTCAGTGAAAATTTGGACAGCCAATACAGTCCAGGATTTAAGTTTTTGTATTTCTATTTAGAGCAGCTGTACTGCATATGTAACTTTTTAAATGAGCAATTTAATTTACTGAAATTTAAATTGCAGACAGCACACTTTATGACAGATTGTTGTGGGTAGTACTTATTTTACATGTGGATTTTAGTGAAATCTGAGGGAAGTCACTGACAGCTCTGTCCAGTTAGTGACAATTCATATATTCAACATAAAAGCATTAAATGTTATGAAGCAAATAATATTCATGGTACTGTAATTGTCCAAAATCAGCTCAATAACTACCAAAGAAGTTGAAGGGAACATGTTTTTTACAAAAAACTCTTATATCATGTTTCAGAACACTTAGTCTACTTAAGCAGGTGCTTTTTTTTTGTTGCTTGTTTGTTTGTTTGTTTGTACTAATTTTCAACAGAATGAACCAATTTTAGAAGTATCCTCCTGACAAATTCTCAGAACAGTCTCCAGATCCAGCCACATTGTGTTAGAAAGTGAATTAGTACTATACCTGGAAAATCAATGGGGTAGTTGCAGATGAAAAATTCAGACTCTTAGCCATGTGGATTTCAGGGTTGTATTTTGACATAAAACCTTTGATAATAACAGTCTTTGCAGTTCCTTGCTCACCAATTAGTAGGACAGCCTAAACAAAGGCAACATTGAAATAAGATGGAATGCAAGAACTGAGTGTATTAGCAGAGCCTCAACAATCCCATTTAGCTTTTAAACTGAAATTAAACAAAAAATGTTATATAAAGTTAATTTTCAGCACAGAGAGAATTAACATGTGGGAGCAAAATAGGTAACATCTCAAACTCAGGTCTCACAAGTTAAATACTCTTGAAGTTAATGGTCATATTAGCATAATTTAACAATGGAATGGATTGTTCATAAAAGGAATTGATTAATTGGAGAAGGATTTACTGCTTAATATGCCTCAGTATCTGAAAGATTTCAATTGCTGATGTTATTTACACTATCCTGCTTACCTGACACAGTTTTAGTGAACAACAGGTTGCATAACCTAAAGGTACATACACTTTGTAATGGCCCCCTGTGTGCTGCCCCTCTCCTACAGCAACATGCAACAATTGTTTTTTTTCTGACCTGATTTCAGCTGTAATTAAGGCTATTTCTGCTACAGAAAGGTTGATTGAGGGGAAGACAAAAAATTCTTGAACCAGGGATTAAAGAGTTCAAGTATATTTACATGAATGTCAGCTTCCAGAATTAAAATTCTATATTAAAAATTAAATAAATATTCCTTTCTAATTATATTTTACTTCTAATTCTAAAACTTTATCATGTGTACTGTTTGCACTATTTATTTTTGAAAAACAGAAGAAATACCTTGCCCTGTTTTGCTATGGTTTCAATAAGGAAATCCATTCTCACATTGTCAACATTAGGCACAAGAATGGAGCCATATTCTGGAGGGCTCCTACTGGGATATATATACTCTTCAACACGTGTATTCCAGTGCATCCATGCACCTAATAGGAAAGAAATTAAGTAAATACTTTAAAAATTCAAGGCATTGTTGTTTCTTTCATTTTCCATTGAAATGATTCATCCGTCAATGCCTCTGTCTCACATATAATAACTCCACTCTGTAAATTCAGACAAAAATTATAGTCATATAATCTTTCAAGTTGGATCTAAGAGGCTTACTCCTCTTTCATACACAAATTATGACCAGGGCAAGAGTTGTCTGTTTTGTTCACTTGAAAATTCATTGGTACAAAAAAAAAAAAAAATTCCTTTCAATTTTTACATCACACCACCCAGCTGGGTTACTAACCATCAGATGCCACGTAATAATCAAACATGGAATCTTCACTGCCTTCTGGTATACAGGGAAGATCAAGTTTTATTGTTGAATGGTTTCGAAGCCAGTGCTCCATTCTGCATCTGTCTTCTAGTTCTAGTAATGCTCCTACACTCCACATAAGAGAGAAGATGTACAGCCTTTCCAAATATTTTGGAGTCAATTCCCCTCCTTGCTCCTGAAGGATAGAGTTAGGTTTTCATTTTCAATATTCAGAAAATTCTACTGAATAATCATTAGTAATACCAAGTTAAAAGCCTTCAGTCATGTTTAAATTTACTGATGTCTTCATAATTGAACTGAATATCAAGTAGATATAAATACCAAGTAAACCACAAAATACAGAAAAGCACTCTGTAAAATATCATTTTTAATCATCCATTACATTACTTTATGTGTTTAAGTTCTAGTTTATAATCTGATAACAACCCACCCAAAAAAACCTGAAGCTATGTATGATGCATGATACATATCAGTGTTTAACATCAAATCCAAATGTGATATCCTAGCTATTATTTTCTAAAGAAAAAGAAGGTATAGCTTACTAACCTGCACCTTCATTTATATTCCAAGTTATCAAAGAATCTCCTCTCCACACAACACCGTGTTTGAAAATTATCTCCGTTAGATCAAGTAAATATAAAAAGATCCACACTTCTTTACCTTAGGTGGGATAAGCCCCTGCAGCATATTAATGCTCTGCATAATCACAAAGGCTTCCAACATCTCAGTCTTGTATTGCAGAGACTGAATGCTGAAGCGGTGTAAGTCTGGGAATGATGACGAATACAGCTGACGGAGAGTTTCAGCTTCTTGGGAGGAACGTCTTTTCAAAAATCCCTGTTACAAAGCATGGTGAGGAAATAAATTCAGTACCCCATGCAACTATCAGTATATCTAACTCTAGCAACTCAAAAATTTACCCAAGTATGCACATTCTCTGTTAGATGTTAAACGTGGATACTGAATAAAAAGGCACTTCAAGTTTTTCAACAACACAAAAACCATTCTTATCAAACACTTTTTAATCGAAGTGTCTGTTTTAAGATACACAACTCTGCAATGAAAAAATATCATATGTACTGAACATAAGTTTGATGTATTTTGCACAACATTAGTTTCTAGCAGTGATACAGGGTACCCCAAAAATGTGTGGCACTTGCAGTGAAAGGTTAGGATTTTAGGATGGGATGTATGCTAGTGTATGTAATATTTTTCTTGTGCATCTCAGTACTTCCAATGGCTTATTTTTGACCTTATTAAAACTACCTGTTTCTCAAATCACAGAACAGGTTTTGGTTTTCAATGCCTTCAGGTCAAAGTAATAAACTGCTTCTTTGAGGTACCCAAACATGTTCTCACATCTGTGTGGCAGAATGGCACTCATTTACTCTTCATGTATTTATTTCATACATAAAATGCATCTACCAGTAAGCTTCTCAGTCAGCTTCTGGATTCTCCATTTCAAAACTCAACAGGTCACAGACCTGAGAAACCCACGCCAGTCGATTCTTCTTTGAGTGAGGTGCATTCAACTACACGATAGAGAGAGGCCCCTTCCAACCTAAACTATGTTGTTCTTCTATGATCCTTTTCTACACTTGTACCCTCATTATATTGTATTACATGAGGTTACATTGTATTATATTTAATATTTAAAATCATTTACTGCCCTATGTATATAATCTCTCATAAATCTAAAAATAACATACTTTGATGCTGCACTGAATTTACTTCTGGTTCTTAATCCCAGCTGCAATAAATTGGATAAGTATCATGAGAACTTATATTTTTTTAGGACTTCTAGATTCCTGAACTGGCCTTCTTACTCTTTCCTCTTCCTTGATTTGAAGTTGGTATTTTGGCAAACGAGTTGTTCTTCAATTTTATAAAATACCTTGAATTACAAGTTTGTCCCAAAGTGAAAGAAATATGGCTTTAGAAGTGCAATATGTTGACTATGTTCCTGAAAAAACCATATTTTTCACTCTTGTATAAGCTACCACAAACACCTCTATGCTAAACAAGGATTTATAAGGTTGTTTCATAGCAAAAGTCACAAAGTTTGGTCCTAAATCAAAAACAGTGAAGTGTTGAATAAGTAAGGAGTAAAACATTCAACAGATAAACAATCACTTCACTATGTTACCTCAAGTATAGGACTCCAGGTGAGAACTGATGAGCTCATGAATACCATCCCATTCCTTGAAACTGTTGCTGGAGAAGCATTATCAATATTATGAGGTTCAAAGACTATTTTGCAGTTTGGTGCCATGGGTATACGATCTCCATTTGCTAGTGTTAGAGTTCTATTATCATCCAGGACAGAATTAAGGTTCTCAATCCAAATTGCATCAACTGGACCATCAAGAACTATCCAAATGTGCTCACCTATAATCCAAAATAACATTAAAATGCCTATGGAGCAAGTTCTAGTTTCTTTCAAGAATCAATCCCTTCTCTCTTGAACTAATTCTGTACACAGCTAGAATCTCAGCTTTTAATACAATTACCGTTACCATCACCCAGTTTCACTTAAGTACTTCACTTAAGCCACCTATTGATAGTAAGTATCGATTTATTAGTATAGAAAGTGTAATCAGCACAACTCACCAGTTTGTAATAGTCTCAGTTTCATGGATCCAGTTTTCAATCCAGTAATAAATTAGAATTATTTCAGTTTACATAAAAAAAACATAAAGAAGATAGAAACTATAGATATATTCAAAACCACCATTCGTTTTTTTCCAAATAGATTGTGTAATGTAATGAGATTAAATGAAACTTGTGAACATTTGGAAAAAAACATGCTCAAATAGCATGCTCACTTTCGCAAAAGAAAGAGGTTCATTAGGGGAAGATTTTTGTTGTTCATTCTCATGGCTGTAAACTTGATCTAGGTCCCTTTGAAGTTTTTGCAGCTCTTTTTCATTTAGTACCATAAACGTATCTTAGACCTCTCTTTGTTTCTCAGTTAGGTCTGAGCCTTTACTGCTTACTGCACTTGGGTACAGAGCAATAGACCCCGGCTGGAAAGAGATTCACCCTTAGGTTCTGAATTTCTGTCCCTTAAGAAGTACCCAGCCCTGCAATGCACTGACCAATGGCCGGATGGTCCCCCTTCTGCCCTCATCCCACACTCTTCAGAGTGAGTCCTTGCTATCCAGGCCTAGCTGGCTTTGTGCTTCGCTACATATGAACCAAGAAGGTTCCAGATGAGAAACTTGCTCACCTCTGAGGCAAATAATTTTATATTTAGAGGGTTTTTTCACAGCTACAGTGCAGGCATCTCAGACATAAGATGGTGTGGAGTTCCCTTCATAAAGAGGCACTACACTGTTGCAAAGAGTGAATCTGGGGAAGTCTCATGAGTGTGCTAATTTATGTTTCAAGTTGAGGGGAAAAATAGAAAAATCAACGGTTAATGCTAAGCAGCATTTTCGAAGGTGCTACAATTCTAGATGTGAAAAAACCAATAGAACTGAATTCAAAACTAATTTCTATATTAGCAGTATCTGTATCTCTTAAGACTAAGAATTTTGGTATGAAAAATGACAATGCAAAAATTTCAGGATTTTATCAATTTTTTTTCCTGTAGTCCTTAAGGCCTAATGATAAGGTCACATACTAATATCCACACAAAACAAGGAAGAATCCATCTAGCATCAAATCATCAAACCTTCTCCTTTAGTTAATACAGCAGACTAAGAATATATGCCAGCATTAGTTTCGGTAGAAAATGTTTGCCTAAAGAATAAATTATGTAGTACAATTTGAGACTGATTATGGTATGTGCCGGGCTAGCAGGTACAACACAAAGGATATATTTACAGCCTTCCATTATGGCAGCTGGAGACCAGATAGAAATCCTGATAACACTAAAATTTATCTTATACCAGTAGTGGGAGAACTGACTCCTGCTTTGCACTTTCCTTTCATACAAGGGCATATAATTTGAAAGAGGGAGATCAGAAAATTCAGTGAAACAGAATTTGCTACACTACACAGTTTGACCACTAAGCATTCAGAACAGAGACTATACATAATAGACAGCTCTTGGAGTAATATTCCAATGCTTCCATGTAAGTAAAAAGGGGGGCAAAAGTCTGCTAAAATGCTTTAGGGGGGTGCCCTGCAACTTGTTTGGTTTTGGAGGGAACTGTTTTTCATTATACCTTTCTTGGCTCTTAAAGTTTTTCTCCAGAGTGCTGAAAATATTCCATCTGTCCAATCATTTGTTGCCACATCAAGACGACCAAACATTTGTGAAGCAGTTATAGCTTTAGGATTCATTCTCATTTCACGATGTGGCTGTCCACAATCTATGAAGGCAAATCATCAGTTAGTTTTGTTATTTCTTTTCAACAGCCAAAGAACTTTTTGAATGTGACAATCATTACACCCAAATGTATGGTTAATAGGCATTCGTCATTATAAGAAGCTGTGTACTTACTTGAAAAACTTATCTCTTGGTATACATCAATATTTGTTAATTGGAGACATCAAAATTTAAGTTGGGCAAAGCCCTGAAACTCCTGAAAATACAATTCATATTCTCACAGAGAAGTAACTGAGGCTTTCTAGGAATCAAAAATGTGGTTAAAAGTTTACAGTATAACAGTTCACAATAGAAATACTCCCAGACCTGTCATGGCTTTCATCAAAGTGTGGATGCAAACAGTTTTTCCCGCACCACTAGGTCCCAGTGTCATCAGTCCATGTCTTACTCTCTGGGTTTCAAAAAGCTGGATAACTTTCAGCTTCCAAGGAGGATGGCAAACAAGTCCAGCTTCCTCCACCTACAGATAGTGACAGGAAATGAAACTACTGCTATTTTAGTATTCAAGAGATTTTGATACTTTAAAACAAATTTAAAAAAAAAAAAATCCTTAGTAGAAGACTACACTCTTTTAAAAGGCTTTGTTTATATAAAAAACTGTAAAAGAGAAGATACATAAGTATTTAAAAACTAAAAGAAAAACTACATTTTTCAGTCCATTTTAGGGTTAAAACTTTATTTTAAGAAAAAGACAAGAATTTTAAACTGGTCACCATAAATTACTCACAAGAAAAGCACAGGACACCACAAGCACCAATAAGCAGCATTCTCAAGAATAATGTTAAAAATAATACGCAATTGTAAATGTTTATGGAAAAGTTCACTCTTCCTCTGAATAGTAAAATATATTACTACTTGCTGGGTAGATCCAACACCAATAATTCTCTGAAATGTCACAATATGACAGGTATGTCCCAGCAGCACAGATCAAGAGAAACATTACCTGTTTGTCAATAGCAGCTTCCAGTTCAGGATAGCCCTCTTTATCAAGCTGGATATCTGGAAACAGATCTTCAATTAGACTCAGGAATAAGGGTTCATCTTCATCAATCTAGTAAAAATCAGGGGAGAAAAAACCCAGAGATTAAAACCTTTTTTATTCAACCTACCCCTTAAAAAAAACAATCTCTAACAGAAATATTAGAAAACATAAGGAAAAATCTATGGCTAGACTCTAGGTGCTAAACACTCTAGCAGGATACAGCAGAAGGAGCTCATGTGATGCCTCCAATGACCAAAAGCTATTGAAAATAAAACACTAACATACAGACTAACTTTACTGAAGTAAATTTTAGCAATAGCATCTATACAAATAGCAAATTATTTGTCTATGTTGTATGAAAAGATAATAAAGTAGATGAAATATCACAGCAACAGAACAGGGGTTTTTAGGTATTTTGGCAGGTGAGATGGTACTCATTGCTTCATATAACAGGTTACTTCAAAAGTGTGACTAAATACTTAAGGTCAAAGGTTCTAAAGAGCTTACTACATAGTCATTTACTTCTACATGTAGCAGAGGAAATACGTAAAAAATTCTGAACAATTAAAAGCATCGTGACCCCTTGCTCACTCTTTTCCCAACGTTATACAAGGTATTACATAGGAAATCACTACTCCAGCCAAAACCACTACACAAGACCATACAGAGAATGGAACATTTCCAAGCTAACTTCAGTGTAAAGGTCACATCACAATCTGATCCAGTCTAAAACCACATAGATCTGAAGTGCAGCTTCATTAATTTACCATGTCCTCAGAACTTACCAGTTTAGAGAGGTTCATATCTCTCAACACACGCATGACAATGGTAGATTCAGTATCTGTGGGGTTTGCTCTTTTTGCTGCTCCTAATGTACGTAACACCGACAATATATTCCGCAAGCCAAAATCATAATGCACCTAGAAGATATAAAAAATTTGGGAAAATTTTCCCCCAAGTTAACAGGGCTGAAACAGTTCTCATTCATTATTTAAGATATGCATGAAAAGAAGTATTTGTGGCACAAATGCCTTCTCTCAGCCAACAAGTCTTTGTCTGTATGACTTTGGGCAACTTCATTTCCCACCTGTGCTATCATCTAAACTGTAAAGCATGTCAGAAAAAAAAAAAGAAACAATCACAAGTCTTTGAGCCAAGATAGGATCCCCAAGGACTATTCAGAAACTAGAAGTGTTACTCTGAGTTCTCTGTGGACCTTGGAAACTAGCTTTATTTGAGAAACGTCTAAACAAGCACAGGCAGCACAAAACAAATGCTTCTCAATCTACTCTATAAGACCAACAAATATATAAGCCATCCATTTCCCTTAATCAATACCATTCATTAAAGCTAAATCTTAATAAGGGTTCAGAATGACAGTCTTATTCTTATACAGATAACCTGTACCAGGAGCTAATCCTTCAAGACAGCAGAGTTTCACTACTAAGCTGCAATTCTCATTTTGCTTGCTCAGTGAATATGAACTTTTCGATTTACTTCACATAGATACTCATAATTTGTGACAACATATGTGGTTTAGCCCTAAGATCATTTTTCCTCACATGAAAATAATCACCTGCTTGGAGAGTTGTTCTTCACACAGCTTGTACAGTGTAAAGAATTTCCTTGCCAGTACAACATTAGCAGTGAAACCACAACTAGCCAGTTTGACACGAATTATGATTTGACGATCAGGGACCATCATAGCCACTGAGCGGAAGTTGATCTTTAAGTTTTCAGGAAGTTCTTGCCGTCCAGCATATCCTGGGTTCTGGAGAGAAGAACAGGTTTTGAAGTTGAACCATGTCTCGTACGTACAGAAGAATAAACAAGGGAGTGTGGAATCTGGTTAGACAAAAATAGCTTTTTGGCTCTAAATCACGTGTAAAAATGAATTGCCATGCAAAGTTACTGCCATATCTCTACAGCACTTTAGCCTCTCTTATGTAAAATGTTTCACTTCAAATCTGTATTTGTCTTGCAGGTTCTGTTTTTACTGCCTACCTACATTTCTGAAGCATTTTTCTCCAGATGTAGCAAAAATCATACTTTGGGAACCAAAATGTAGCACACAAAAGCAAGATTACATTGACATAAAAACTTGTATTGAAAATGCTGTCTGCATTTGTTAATTGCACACGCTTCACGTAATCAACTCTCTGTAAACTCTCTTTGTAGTAATGCTCAGTGTTCTCAAACTGTCAGTGAGCTCTAGGAACTGACTGACATAAGTTAGCAATTACATCTATCATACCACATCAGAAAAGATTTTAAACCCATCCCTGGCATATTAGAAACCTAATGAATACCTACCATTGTAAGAAAAATGCCGAATTCTGGGTTCATTTCCACATTATCTCCATCAGTAAAAATAAATCTTTTTTTATGTTCCTTCTTACATGTCAACACAATTGAAATTTGTTGTGCAGCTACTGATAGGACTGGTAAATCAATACGATTGAATTCATCAAAGCAACCCCAGGAGCCAGACTGAGCAAGACCTTCGAAAAGAAAAGCAACTAAGCATCTGACATTTTTTGATGCAACTCATAAATGAATAATCAGGTTAGTCTACCCCAGAAAAAAAGAATACTATTAGTTTGGAGGGTTGGGAAAAAAAACAAGAAGAAAAGTTTAATTATTTCCAAACATAAATGCACAAAGTTACAAAAGTTCTCAAAATTGTCAAGGATACAACATCCTTCAATTTCTGCTCCTTATCTCAGTATCTTGAGTATTTTCTTCTTCCTTCCTAACACACAAAAAATAAATATCCGTGCTGTAAGTCTTTAAAAATACGATGAGTTGCCAATAGCTTATCGCTCAGATTAAAGTGAACAGTAAAGTTCCTTTCACCTAAAAGGAATTGCCAGAAAAAGTAAAATGAAAAAGTCATCAACACAGGCACTTGCAACAATACTCTGGTCAAGGACCTCCACTTGATCTCTATTTAGACATCTACCATGACTGACATGGCAGAAAAAAGTGAAGCGTTTAACTTCAGTGAATGGTACTAATTGGTTTTAACATACACAGCACTATTAATGAACTTCCTTCAACTGATAAGAACTTTAATGTCTGAGGTTGATATAATTTCACATCTTTTTATTTTTTTGTACTGTACTCCTCAATTGTTTTAAGCCTCTTTATGTATCCTTTCATAAACTGTCATTTCTATTTCTTGGAGACAGTGTAGCAAATATATTTTACATTCAGAACAACATATTAATTACCTGCCATTGTTAAAAGGCTGAAAACCACCTGCTGATTATGTCTTGACCTTGCTTAAACAAGACATTCTCTCCTATCACCAGACACGACAAAGAAGAGACCAGCACCTCCTTCTCTGCTCCCCCTTGTAAAGAAGTTGTAGGCAGCAATGAGGACACCCCTCAGTCTCCTTTTGTTTAAGCCGAACAAACCTAGTATACTCAGCTGTTCCTTGTAAGTCATGCTCTTTCATCATCTTTGTTGCTCACCTTTGGACACCCTCTAATATTTTTATATGCTTCTTACACTGTTGACCCCAAAATTGCACACAGTACCTGAAGTGAGGCATTCCAAAACTGAATATAGTGGGAAAATCAATTTGTTTGACAGGCTAGTTGTATGATATTTAATGCACCCCAGGATACAGTTGACCCTTTTGGGCAGCATCTTACTTTTGGTCCACATCTTACCTTTAAAGATCCTTCCAAGTCCTCGGAAATCCATCTGGTCTGAACAGTTGAAGACCACTACATATTTTCCAAGGCACCGTCCCATGTCTTTGATGGTTTCTGTTTTTCCAGTTCCTGCAGGTCCCACAGGTGCTCCACCCATGTTCATCCCTAAAGCTTGAGCCAAAGTGATGTAACACCTAAAAGACAATAGCCTACCATCACTTAATAGGCTGCAGTGATGCATTTGCTGTATCGTGCCAGAGGAATTTACTCAAGTGTGTTATATGAGGAAGATCTGATTTAAACAGACAAGGAAACTGCTGAAATGACACATCTCTAATTATAGTTTCAGTCAGTAAGAACAAAACCCCTTCATTCAGCGTCTCATGCAGGTAATATTACAGTTTGTCTCCTCATATATAATGTGGGAGATCATCCTGAATAACCAACGATATGAAAGATTACAAAAAATGAAGAAAACATATACAGAGATGCTGCCTAATCTAATTTGTTTAGCTTAATTCCTGAACTATTTTAAGTGAAGTAGGTCTGAATTACATTCTGCTGTAGAGTACAATAATGAAAGATAGCCAACCTTACTACTCTCATTCACCTTTAAAAGTTGATCATATACTGCATCCCATTTTCATACATGAAACTTCTATGTGTAATGCAGTAAAACACAAGCTAAAATTTATATTTAAAGAGAAGGTCTAGAGTTTTCTAAATGGAATAATTTAAAAAGGGGGGAAAATGGAAAAAAAAAAATCCATCCAATGACCTTATTTTGCCAGTGACAGTTTATAGAGCATTCTTTGTGTTATTCAATTTAGTCCATTCCATTAGAGAGTCTTCTCTGTTAATAGGACTGAACTTTTTCAACATACTACTAGATCAAATATCTCCAGTCTATTGCAGCTGAATAAAATTTATTTTCTTGTCTTTATTTTCTTCTTATTCTTCCTTATCTGTTTGCATAAGCTTGCATGTAAGCACTTATTTTTGTCCTGTGCCTCTCTGCATATTTTATCTGTTGGGCATACCCAGGCCTTAGGTACACCAGACTCACATACGTGAGAATCAGTGTCCCATATATACACCATATTATATGTGGAGATCAGTCAAGTATGTAGCAGAAATTAGGCTATGTTATTCATATTGTAAGGCACAGAAACATAAACATTTATGTTTTCCATAAAATCATTAACTTTGATAAGACTGTGAAGAATAAACCATGCAGACATCTATTTTGCATGCAGTAGAAATTACTAAAATGCATAAGAGCCTAGGTTTAGTGTCAAAGAAAAAAGGAATTAAATCAATCATTTTCACCTGTCTGTAAGAGGTGTTATGACAAGCCTGTCAGTACAGCCCAAGAATTCATTCTGGTATGTGAAACCCACATCAGTGATCTTGATCATCATTTTATCAGAGTCTTCATTAAAATAAAATCTACACTGTTTCAGCCACTCGAAGTCTGTAGGGCTCTTGATATGCATGCAACACTAGGAAAAGAAGGGGAAAAAAAGGCTGTGTAATTCATGGTTAACATTTATTTCTGCATTTATCTCATCTAAGTAGCACTGCTAAGGCAGTACTGCAATCACAATGAAAGACATGACATAAAGAACAGGTAGTAACACAAGAATAGTATAGAGCCCATCCTGATTTTACAACAAAAATCGCTATTGTGTTCATCCTGAACCTGAAACCCATACTAAGTCAAAGGAACTTCACACCTCAGAAAAGTGATTCTCTATGCAAATGAGCAGTTGATAAGCCTCAAATAAAAGTCATTAAGACTAACATTTTACTTTTACATAGGAGTAGGAAGCAAATAATTTGATACGTTGTTATAAAAAAAAATAATGAGAATTGGATGAAGCCACATGTAAAAAGGAAAAAAGATATTTCACAGCACTGTCATGGTGCAGACATTAGCAAAGGAATTCAACACAGCTGAGCAACAAAGTTGACCAATTAATTATTTAAACAGGATTTTAAAAGAAGCACTGCAGGTTGTATTTAAAAGTTGTACTTTATATACAAACAAATCAAAACAAATGGCTCTACATGAAAAGGCAGGTGCATGCCTATTAGTAGTGGGTTAAAACTCAGCAGTTCTTTCCTCAGCCAGCCTAATTTTAGAATCAGGTCCAGAACTTCCTATAGATAAAAAAATACACTAGCTTTGATTGTTTATGCAGTAAGTGCTTTCATTTTCCAAATTTTAGTATTCTGTGGCAACATGAGATGGTGAGAAGTGAAATAAATCCCTAAGTAATAATTACATATGCTATTGAAAACAGAACAGAGGGGAAAGAAGTTTCCAGAGAAGTGTCCAGAGAAAGGACAGTTACTTGCAACACAGTGTATGAGGGAAAAATAAGTCCTCCACTGATCATGCAACAGAGGCCTCTATTTTAAGCAGACAGTCACAAAGCATCTTAAAATTCTGCAGCTGATTGTGGGGGGAAAAAAACCCACACAATTACTTAAAGTCAAATTAAAACATGGATTGAAAGAAATAATAATTTTTATAATACTCCAGGTCACATAATCATAACAGTCCATAAACCAAATCTTTAGCTTAAATCTATAGTATAGGAATAGTAATAATTTCTGCTTATACTTGCACATTTTTTTACATGGAAATCACCTCACATCTTGTTGTAAACTTTTTAATACTTACCAGACTATCAAAAATGTCCCTCTGGTGCACATGAATAGTGATTAATGTCTCGTATTTAACTCTCTCAACTGGGCTAAGGTCTTTTGTTGTCATATCTATAAGCATGTTTAGAAGATCCAGGAAAAACTGGTTTGTCTTTTTCATGATTTTTTTATCATACTTGGCATTAGTCAAAGCTGCTTCTGAGTCTCTTGTCCAAATCATTTGGATCCCCAGCAGACCAACCTTGGGAAATATAGAAGTATATGTTTGATAGTATTTTCTCCTTCACCTAAAAATGTACATTCACACACACAGATAAACTATTTAAATGGCTCTGCTTCTATTTGTATAAAATTATTTTTTCATGCATCCTTACAGAGGTCATTCAAACATGTATTTGCTTTAGGTATCCCAACTCAATTCATAAACACATTTTTAAGTCCACACTTCAGTCTTGTAGATATTGCCTACAGTGCACTGTTGATACAACTTTTCAATATAATTTACAAAAATATAAATACTATATATAATAAAAATAATACATCATTAATAAATACTCAGTGAATAATAAGTGCTTCAGTTTATAATAAATAAGTCACACTCCAACAATAACCCTGATCACAAGAGAAGCAGCTTCTACTACGAAAGTAATTTTCCCTCAGAAATACCCTCAGCTTGAAATAAATTTTCCTGAATATATAAACAAACATACAACTTAAATACTTTTCCTTCTGTAGTCAAGTATTAAGCTGGTAAAGAAATATTGTTAGCCCCACTGCATGAATTTATTTAATTTAGTATGGTTTTGAACAAGAGATTCAGGGTAAGTTTCAGATATAAAGTGTAATTTAAAAGACTGACTTGACTAATAAATTTAAAAATCAGTTTTGTATTTATAACATGGTCAACAATATTTGTTCACAAAAACAAGGAACAAACATAAATGCTCATCTGTGAACAACTCTTAATTGATTTAACAATGGCATTACCTGGGCTGGGTAAGTAGAAAGAAATTCAATCAACTGAAAACCAGTTTCCTGGATTTGTGCAGCTGCCTGGCGAATAACATGATGTAGTGACAGCTGGGATTCTTTCAACAGAGAATTGAGCCAAATTTCCACGTTACCTTCAGCCATTACAGGTCTAATTAGTGCTAGAGTCTCGCCCTCTCGTGAACTAATTGACAATATACAATCATATATCTAATAAAAGCAAAGAAAGAAGATTTTTTTATTTATAGATTCCTTGTTACCTTTACCATAATTATCTGATTTTCCTGCAATCACTCCCTTGAACTTACTTAGGTAACCAATAAAATATACAAATCTGTTAAGTACAAGTAAAAACATTAAATCATTATTTTTGCTGGAAGTCTTTAAACAAAACACTGTCATCTGAACAAAGAAACCCCAATAAATTGACAGTTCCTGAATTTCACTTAATTCCTGAATTTTCACTTAGGTTTCAATGACAGCATTCACTTTCTAACAATCAAAAAAATGAATGAAAAATACAAATACAGGCAATCTAAAGATACAAATATGCTCATACATAATCAGAAGTCTATATAAGAGGATGCTAACTTATATTAAACCACACAAGACAGTACAGGACCTGACTGGTTTTTCCTGAAACCTAAGCACTGGTGCAAGTTTTTGCCTGTTTTGCTATTCTATATAGAGTTTTCCTATTAAGTAAATCAGGACATGAAACTAAATCTTGAATGAAGAAAGCCTACATAGCATCAAATAATGGATAAATTTGATGAAATAATTGAATACCCTATGCAACCACGTAGATTTCTTAAAGTATCATACACTGTTAATTTGAAAGAATGCAACACCGAGGTGTGGGTAGTACATACCCTTTCATGGAAACTGACACTTTTAATGTTGTCAAAAACATTCAGCAGATGTGCCTGTATAGTGTGACAGTCTGATGCCTGGCCAAGAATTTCTAAGAGAGCAGGATCTGACACAAAGAAGAATCGTGGAAATAGGAGGCGCTTCTTCTCCAGATACCTACATTTTTTAAAACAACAGGTGGGAGAGGGAGAAGTGGTAAGTGAATTAGGTTCATTTCTATATCCTTTCCTCTTCAAAGGTGACATTTGTCACAACATATTGCAGTTTTTACTAGTAGCAATGACAACTCTTATCCATCATATCTTCATGTTAAGCTTCTTTGTTAAGACTACTCTTTTAGCATTAGAAATCCTATCACTGAAAGGTTTTGTTATTTGATAAAATGTAAGCACAAATAAAAAGAAAATAAACCAAATTAAAGGTTTCTACATTGTCTGCTACTTGCTATTTAGGTGTCTCATGCTGAATTTCTCCCAGATGTGTGAAGAGTCTGAACTGGACACAGAGATCTAGACAACTATGGATTGAAACTAGGCTGAGAAAAGCTTTGGCTTCAACACAGATAGACAGAGAGTAACAGTTTAGTCACAAATAAAGCACTTTTGAGTTGCTGGTGACTTCTTTGGAGGTGTTGCATCATCCTGCTAACTTGTTTGCTCAGTTCAACCGAACTCATAGTAGAACAAGAACATGATCTTTGCAAAGCCAGTAGGATGGATGGTGCACAAGCAAATGCTCTTTTCCTAATCAGACAGTTCACAAACATCTATCCAATACTGTGATCTTGTAGTAATCTTACCCTGTGAGTGATTTCTGACAGAGTTCAAGCTGTTCTAGTAAATGTGGTAGTAACTGTCCCATTATTTCATCTCCAATGCAGCACTGAACAACATTAGGTATTTCATGAGCTCGGGTCATGATCCTCACCCATGATTTGTCAATGTTAGAGAAACGCTTTGCTTCCTGTTGAAACATGAGAGTGAATGTGGAAGGGAAGAGACGGAGGATGGAACTTATGTTAGAATTAGCACACAGTAGTCATCTCAGTAGTAAACCTGTGTCCAAATTCTAAAGATTTTTTAGCTTAGAAAAACACAAATCTTTCTGCTTACACAGATATTTCTGCTTACAGAGTACAGCTTATTTTATACTTGACTGTCAAGCCTCCTACTTTCCTTTTCATTCTTAGAGAAAATGAAAGGAAAATCATTACTCTTGAATTGCTTGCATCAAATTAAAAGGCTTTTTTTCTAAAAACTGAAGTTAATTTTCAATTTGAAAGCTATGTAGGAAAGTTTAAAATAAGGATTCACACCAAAACTGTATGTACTGCGAGGCTGGTGATAGGTATTACTAAGCTAGCCTAATTAGGCTAGGCTACTACTCCAGACATAACACTTAAACACATATTAATTAAGAATTTTACAAACTAGAAATAAAAAGATCAACTAGCTCACACAATTTTATTATTCTTTCTAACATAATACTTGTGTTGGTACTGTTTACCTAATTTCTTAGTCTAATTTTTGATATCACAGTTAAGTTTTATTCTTAAAAGGTAGAAAACCAAACTGAAAACCTTCGGAAGCTGCTTTGCTATGTCACCACCAACAAAAACAGCTTCTAAGTAAATCCACAAGTTCTGCACAGTCATCCAGTTCTCAATTATATCTGTTGTGTTGGAAAGATTATGCACCCATTTCTGAATCTGTGTCTTGAAGGGTGTGTTGTATCTGAAACAAAAACAAGGTGCTTTACTTCAAGAAGGAAATAAGTCTCTTGAAAGCAAGCACATTACTCATTAAGGATGAGGAATAATTCTGCTACTTGAATCTTTGTTGAGTGAAAGTATAAAAAACCTATACTTGACTCAATTTAGCTAGTTAGCCTCCATAAACCAAATCAGCTCCAACTTGCTACTTTATACACACGGTGCATATGCCTGCTCTGATACAACAGAAGCTGTATAGGAGCAAGATTTCAATTTCACTCTATGGAAAAGTGTTTTCAAAAAAGAACTATGCAACATCTCAAAAGCCCCAAGACTCCAAGAGGTCTTTATCAACTGAACTCTTGCTATTGAGTATCTGCCTAATGATCAGGTTCTGTGCTCCTTATTTTAGCTGCGGGCTTTGGCATGTGAAACCAGACAGACTGAAGTTAATTTTAACCAAGATTTTCATCAGCTCTGGCCCAAGGCAGTGACCTGCCACAGAGGGCAGAGCAGCCATACCTGTAATGCCCTGAGTATGCCTATGGCAATCAGGCAATGTTTTCCTTTATGGTCACCACTTTCTTGGATCCCTGAACACTATCCCGCTGATTATTCAGGAAGTCTGAACTGTGTCTATATATTAGCAAAGAACTTATTGGAGGAATTCAGACAAAAAGAATCAGTACATAAACAGTTCAGGGAGCAGTAAGCTCATGGTTTTTATATAGATGTTTATTTTCCTTCTCTGTGTAAAACAGATTTGTTCATTAAAAAACTCTTCTTCTTTTATCTCCAATTTTTATCCACTGCCCCCACCCCTTGTCCTGTTACCTGTTATTCATGAGCGAGCCAAGAATCATCAAGCTGTCCTCCATGGTAGCTATAGTTTCTGATGTGCTATCACCTCTTAAAAGAAGTTCCCCACGGGTTTTAAAACTTGCGAAGATAAATGTTTTGTTGTCCCATTCAGCTATCACTTGTTTTAATTTCTGCTCAATGTCTCTCTCCTTCACAGCACTTGTGCAGATATCCTTTTTGAAAAAAAAAAAAAATGTCAAAACAAGACATGAATGTTTCAAGCCTCCAGTATACAAATCTAACTCTTATTTCCTTTAATCCTTGGAAGGATTGCTAAATTGCTAAGAAGCAAGTATTTATCACAGGGAAATATCTCTAGACATACCAAGACCACAGTTAATAAACTCTATGACACATCATGATATGGCCTTCTTTGGGGGAATAAAAGAGTAATAGTGATTACTTTTCGTATCTTTAATGTTGCAAAGCAAGGCACCCTCACAAATCAACTGCTGGGCCAAGTTTCATGATTTAAAAGAGGATTTAACACCACAGTATGTTTATATCATTATTTCATACATAAAGCTAAAGTGGTAGTCTATTTCTCCGTTCTTTCTTCAGAAATATTCTCTTTTCCTTCTTACTACTGACCACACATGTACTATTTAAGCAGACTGTTTCCTTTCACGCATCCATTTCTCTTCCTTCATAATACCTCTATTTCTTCTTTATACTGTAATAGTGGAGCTTCCATTATATTCCTCAATTTGAATGTTTCACATTCCACATCAAAGTTGTGTTCAGTGAGATCTGAAATCCGCTTCCAGTGCCGAGACATCATTGCTTTATTTGACATATGCTCAAGCAGTGGGCAACATTCACTGAGGTCCTCTATCATCCTTTTTAGGTCAAAAAATGCTGGCCATTCCTTTACACCACGAGGAAGCTTATGGCATCTATGTAGAAATAATGCAAACTTTTACAAAGAGGTTCAAATATTCTTTGTTACCAATTTAATCATAGTATGTATCTCTTTTTGAAGATTCTGTACATGATTCTGCATGTGAGAAAAATCTGTTTCCAGTCTATTTCACTGACTGATAGCTATGCAGACATCTAGAGGTTCCCATTAAGGAGTATAGCTGCATAATTCTAATACACTTTGTCAAGAAATCTTCAAAAACAACTGAACTGCTTCACATCTTGATTTCATCTTTTGGTAAGACTCATGGTAATGTATGAAGAGGTCTAGAAAAAAACCTGTTACTCAGAACATGCAGGTTTACTTCTTTAATTTATTTGATTCTTGGTTTGAATAAAAGTTCAGCTCCCATGCATGCAATATCCCACTTGTAGGAAAATTTTTCAGCAATTCACTAACTTGCCTTAGATATCTAAGGTGACTATGTGTCTCATGAATAATAATAATAATGTTACAATAAATGAGCAAAATGGCCCTTCATCAACAAAATTAATAGGGATTTTAATATATATTCCAAGCACATAAAAAACCTGAGCCACAAAATTCAGAGACTAAGCTGTCTCCTTTATTTTATGAGTTTGCAATTGATATATTTTTTATTAAAATTCACATTTTTCATGTTTCAGTGAACAAATACATGCTCAGATATATTTTTTGTTGTTGTTGTTGCTAAACAATTTTTATCATGTTTAAGAAGCAATAAAATTATTTAGATATTTTTACCACGGCTTCAATTTCTCACCTGTTCTGAAACTCCAGAAGTTCACTGGCAATTTTTCCAGTGTCTAAATCTGACCAAAGAATATCATAGTAGCCACTGATTGTGTCAATTACATTGTTATACAGATTATAGAGTTTCTGTAACAGATTCAGTTGCTTCTTTATTTCAAGCAGCTGAGGATACTGAGTAACAGGCAAACCAAAGAGTTCTTCCCCATCAGAACAAGTAACATATTTCCGAAAAAGATTATCAAATCGATTCTAAGAAAGAGAAAGGAAAAGATTATATTAGATAGAATTAAATAACTAACTGTTCAAGTGGTGGCATTATGCTTAGAGATGCATTAGGGGCTGAAATTTAGTAGATACTAGAAAGATACCCAGGAGATACTAACAACTTACACTGTCAACAATTTTCATGAGAAAAATAACTTTTATTTAGCTTGGAGGCAAATATTTAGAAGTGGATGGATAAGGAGGCCATTTACTCTATGTGGCACAGCGACAACATTAAATATTAAGTTTCAACTTGAACATGACATGCAAAGAAAGAATTATGGATGCAGCAAGTGCTGCGAAATTCTTTTCACTAAAGGGCTGAAGTAAGAATTACAGTTGTTAAAGCAGCAGAGAACAACAGAACATTATTGTCAATTGCAGCGTAACTGAGTTATATAGGTAGTCAAATTAAGAGAACCATGGAAAAAGCAAAATCAGTAGAAGCCATCAATAGAGGAATAGAAATTACTCATGATGCCAAGAAACTTCTTAAAAAGAAAAATAGTAAACTTAAATTGAAACCTTGTATTCAGAATTGTATTACTGAGGAAAATACACAATAATAAACACAAGAACAGTCTATAGCCAAATAGATTAAATTTAAGAATTGGCTTCAGTAGTATACTTGAATCTTGTGATTATTGTTTACTATATATGCAACCTTTCTCTTAGGTCCTATAAATACATTTTTAGATAGCATTTCATGAATATGGATAGCAAATATATTAATTTAGTTTTAATTAAATTATAACAGACTTTGCTCAATCAGAAACCATATGTATCAATGAAAATCAGTTCAACTAGTCTGATTTATTCTTAGTTTTCCATTTACTTGCAATAAGCATTAAACAATGTTTTAGAATTAACAGTACCTGAAATATAGTAAGTCTGTCACTGGCTTCCTGAGGCTCTAAACCAACCACCATTGGCCCATTCTAGAATAAAGAAACAAATAAATGAAAATTTAATGGTCAATTTAGAGGTCAATTTATTTTTTTCTAAATGCTAAACTCAAACTTTTTTTTTTTTCTTCAGGATTCCATCCCTCCCTCAGATAAGAACTGAAGCAAGAGATTACAGATACCTAGTAGAACTAACACTTTATTTAAAAAAATAATAATAAATAGACTAAACGAGGCAATTAATTGTCACTTTAACACAGAAGTTTTCATAATAGTGTAAAATAATAGTAGATCCTTTTTCAAGTAAAAATCAGCATGACTTAGAAAACAACACAAGACTGCTTCAGCTTGACTTATTTATATCCTACCGAGGAAGAATACAAGAGCCTAAGACATTTGTACTTACATCAAACATCAGAAAATGCTTCTTATATTCTGACATAATTTTTTATTAACCCCAGTCTTCATTTTTGCTCATGCTAACTAGCTGTTTATTCTAAGTCCTAAATTTCCCGAGTCCTAATCTTAAGGTTACCAGCATTATGTACTTTAGTCACATCCAAAAAATTATCAAAGTCTGCCCAGCACTGAAATTCAAATACTGCAATAACAAGACTAAGCATATTCTACAGGCAATAGATGCTTATCGCGTTAATTAGTCAATTCCACAACCTTTTCATGCTTCCACTACTTCACAAGCTCTCTTCTAGTATAATACACCACAAACACTTACCTGACAATAATCTGAATAGAACTGTGCGCAGTCTTCAGTGAGAGTCTTAACAGTGCTAATGAGCTCTCCTCTAAAGTTTGGCTGCAAAGCAATGAGCTGACTCTGGACTTCATTTGCATGGACCAGCAGTTTTTCCCAAGTATAATGCAAAGTGTCCACCTTCTCTGTCTCTTCCTTGGCCACAGGTAGACCATATTTGTTTAACATAGCATAGGATTCCTGTGAGAAGATTAGATCAAGATACACAAAGTGGTAGCGGTAGTTAATTTTATATATATGAATGCTAACATTTTAAATTTTTATGAACAGAGAATTATTTGTTAGAAACAGAAAATCCATTCTTTTTGCATAGCAATGATCACAATCTGGAAAATCAATACCAAACTGGAAGAAACATCCAAATAAAAACTAGTTAGTTCTCCTTAGCTCCTTATCTTTCACACAGCATTCTGCTCTCAAATCGATTTGCCCTAGTGCTATCTGGGCACTAAAAAATACTCTCTAAAAAAATACTCCCTAAGGTAATCCTTATATGCACCATTTGTGGATTAATTTTCATGAGAATGTTTTCTGATCCATGTCTTCCGTTATCTGCTATGACCCAAGCTGAATATTACAGCAGGTGAGCCATGAGAAAGTATCTAAGCAGAGACCTCTCTGTAAGCACACAGACTTCTATTCCATAAAGACCTTTAAGCTAAACTTCAGGTTTTCAACAAAAAATAGTTAGGACACAGTCAAAAATTACCACAATTAATTTGTTGCTAATATTTAAGATGTTATAACTATTCATCATACTGTGTAAGGAATCTACTTCATAAGCGTAATAGCTTCATCTGAATTTTTTTATAAAGTAAGAATATTTCCAGTTTGATAAACTGTATACAAAGTGCAAAAAATGGAATCATATCTATCTCCCTGCAACCCCACTATGTGGAAAATATATCAACCTTTGTTTCGGAAATTTGAAGCATCAGTCCTTGTGCCTAGGGACTCAAGGCTTCTGCTTGCAGAACTGAAAGTTTAAGAGTCTTTGGCTCCACATAAAATAACAGACTGGTTTAGATTGAAAGGGACCTTGAAAATCAGCTAATTCCAGACCCGCTGTCATGTGCAGGGACCCCTCATATCCACAGCTTTTCTGGACAATATGTTGCAGTGTCTCACCACACTCACAGGAAACAACTTATTCCTAATATCCAGTCTTAATCTACCCTCTCCCAGTTTAAAGCCATTACCCCTTGTTCTACCACTACATGCCTTTGTAAGAAGTTCCCCCCAAGCTTTCCTGTAGGCCCCTTTCAGGTACTGTAAGACCCCTATACGTTCTCCATGGACCCTTCTCTTCTCCAGTCTAAACAACCCGAACCCTCTCAGTCTGTCTTCAAAACAGAGGTGCTCCAGCCCTCTGATCATCTTTGTGGCCCTCCTCTGGCCTTTCTCCAACAGCTCCAAGTCATTCCCCTCATGGGCGATCCAGAACTGGACACAGCATTCCAGGTGCAGGACACAAGAGCAGAGTAGAGGGGGAGAATCACCTCAACCTGCTGGTCATGCTTATTTTGATGCAGCCCAGGATACAGTTGGCTTCATGGCCACCTTCTGGACTCTTTCCAAGAACTCATTAAATGGCAAATCAGGATAGGCTACAGCCTACACCAGAACCTTCCAAAATGTCATCTCCTAAGAGATCCCCTAACCTATGAAAATTTCACAGAAGGTTACAGCTGCAGATATGCTTTGCTTTTCACTATTAACTACTTGTCTTATTTTTGTTTGTACAAACTAGAGAGACCCTTGCATTTTCTAAGGCTGAGATTCATTGCTTCTTTGCTGAGTTATGTGAAATATGGATGGGCTCCATGATTGTCTCCATCATTTGCACCCAGGAATACTGTATTCCATGATTTGCCTCAGAAACAGAAAACACAAGTTTAAGACATTTTTCTGACAGCAAAGACAGCTTTTGTATCTCCAAAATGGAATATTAGAATTATCAATATTTAGTTGATAATTCTGTGTTAAGTTACTTTAATATAACACTTTAAGGACACAACTCAGACAGAAAAATTATGGGCAATTATGAAAATCATGAATGCATGTTATGGAAAACTAAAAATTCTAATAATCATCTTGTCAATGGTACACTTCATCAAACTATAGTATTATTTAATCCACATTCTGGTCAGGGATTAGGAGAAACTGTTGTTATCTGGTTTTATAGTGCCATTTGACCAGAAGCCCCTGCACTGTCAGATGTTCAATGAATTAGGAAGTTAACTTCTAGTAAGTTCATTTCTTCAAGGAAGTCATTTGTTTATGTTTATCTCAACCCATGATATAGCTGATAACACATGATATACTCATATGCTTTACATTAGCTTCCTCTTCTGTAGGTTAAGCTAAAAAAAAAAAAAACAAACAAACAGGGAAATCAACAGTTTCTATGCTTTTCATACACAGACTTTTTCCACAAAGTAACAAAAGCTTTGTGTGTGTACATGTTGTATTCTCATCTTAATCTTACCAAAATCGCTCAGTGTCTTCACTATTCACTAAACCACCTCTCCATACAACAAGTTTAGAGCTGTCCAAATCAGAGTTCCACACAAAAATGGTTTACAGGGACATGACAGGTCTGCCACCCAACATTTGACACATATTTAATCATACCTTTCCAAAGTGCATGTAAGCTTTAACCTACAAAATAATTGCTCTGTTGAAGCAGTAACCATACATGCAACATTCCTGTTACCTACCTCAATAGGCCCAACTTGAGAGTCTATGGAGATCTGTAGTTCTCTGATCTCTTTTAAAGCTGACATGACTATTCTTATATCATCCAGATCCTTGATGTTTCGATTTAACTTCTTGTCAGTTTCCTCTATAAAAGTGAAAATTGTTTCCATCTCTGTTCGGTACTTCTTATTGCAATGAAACCCCAGCAAACTCTTCCAGGCTTTGGTTTCCGCTCTCAGTGCTAGCTTCAGATCAGCTAAAACATTGAAAAATGAAAAGATATTTAAATATTGGAGATATTTTTTAAGATGTACTTTTAATCTTTTCTCAACATATGTTCTCTTTGCTCCCAATTGTGGTTTTTCAGTCCATGTACAGAGAAGATGAAATCACATTGACACCTTTGAGGGGTTTAAAGGACTGCTTTGAATTCAGGATTGCTTTCCTCCTAATCTCAGAATATTTCATCTTTTCTACTGGAAAGACGAGGCTGTACTCCACAGTTGTCATCTTGTTCACATAAAATGTTTCTCAACTACACATGAGTAAAAACTGGTTAATATTCTCAACCAAATCTAAAATATTTTTTTAAAATATTCTTTAAAAAGTAAGGGTCTCATTATGGAAACTAAAGAAAATTCGATCTGACCTCTAATGAAACCAAACGGTTCACCAAACACTAAATTTTTTAAAGTTTTATCTGTAGCCTCAGTGGAATCAAGTGACAAAAATTTAGACAAATTTAAGTCATACTGAGTTGCTGCCCAATGTTGTAATAATTCAGTTAATTTCTCTAAAGCTCTGCCATTAAATTCAAATTTCTTCCTCAGAGTTCTTGAGAGAAGAGTCAAAACTTAATACCACCACAAGCATCACACAAAATTTTAGCTGGGTAGAATTTCAGCCCTGCTACCTATTAATTCCATTCGCAGATTTCACTTGTGTGTCTACCTTTTTACAGAGTGCCTCTTCCCACTCTTACCTGTCACACTTGATGGTATTTTTGATTTATTGAATATAGAAAATACATCACCTCCATCGAGTTTCCACAGCAAGACTGTTTCTCTAGTTCTTTGCTTTGCTATCTAATCAAACATTTGACTGGCACTCTTTCCTAATGAGGAAAACATTATGCTTCCTCAGAGTTGACATACACTGCAAAATCAGATGCATGTTTCTTACAGCCCATCACAGCTCCTAACTGTCCTGTTATGCTGGTATAAAAAACTTATGCAAAATTTAATTAGATGGTGTAGAACCTGAGCTACAAAAAAACGTAAAGATTTGAGGCCTGCCTTTCACAGCAAAAATGGAATCAGAAGTAATGTGCATGTTTCATTTAACTGTGTTAAATAGCAGGCAGGGAGAAAAGCAACATAAACTTACCATAATACGCCCATAAAATATGTACCCATGGGGGTCAATGACAGAAGAATAGGCAAATATCTACTATCCAAGACATAAGTGAACAAAAATATCCAGGTCAGGGAAGAAACGTCATCTGAGCCTCACAGATACCACTGCATTAGTGTTTTGCTTGCATGCATTTACAGACAAACCAGCAAACAGCCAGTCTCTCCCTTTCACCTTTCCATCTTTAACCTAGGTCACCCACCCAAAACTAAGTATCATCTCTCCTTCCTACAGCTGTTGAAAGGCAAATCTCTGAACTCTACCAGTGTACAGTGCAATAGCTCCCACGCAGATGTATTCAGGCTCAGAATTGATTTTCAGCTCCAAGTCTTGGTAATGCAGAATTTCAGATTCAAATTCAGAGAGCGATGGGTTTCCCATCATTAGTTTATTAATGGTTTCCTCCTTGTCCCTCTGCCATATTTGGTGGTAAGAACTAAAACTCTCCAAAGCTGTAAGAACTTCCTGAAACACATTAGGAGATCACAGACAGATTCTCAGCATTATATGCATAGCACACATATAAATTCTTAGCATCTGCTCATTAGAATACATTATGAATTCCATAATGGAGCAGTTTGCATCACCTCACTAAATTGGCTGCTGGTGAATTTATGCTAAAGCAAGTTCCATTAGCAATCTCAAACCTTTCCGAGAACTGTGGGCTAATCACATTCAATTTGTCAAATCAGTTACAGTGTTTTCCGATTAAGTGATTCTTCAGTCAGTAAAATCCTAGAAATCAGCTGGAAGTAAAATACTCCTTTAAAACTGAGGTACTTGTCCATCCCTATCACTTATTGGGCCAGGAACTCATACTCATACCTCCACAGCCCAATATGACAAGAACAGCAGTATCTCAGCTGGTTCTTGAATACTGAAGTTGCAAGACAGGTTTTTTTCGTGTGACATTGGTGATGTTAACATTAAATTTGCACACTCATTTCAAGTATTTTTTATTTGAGTATAATCTAAGGAATGTGCAATATAATTCAGAAATTTTTTTTTCCATTCTCTGGAGTTCAGGAAAATGTCAGACTAAGTTATCATCACTTGAGGTAATTAAACAGGTAAATGAGAGCTGACTGCTATATGAAATAATCCACATCATGAGTTATGATAAACCTAGTATTTGCAGGCATTTAAACTGGCTAAATTATAAGTGTTCCCATTACCAAATATTGAGTATCACTATATCAAGATAGCTATCCACTATAATGAACTGCACCTTAGTCTTCAGTTCAAGTCTGTATATCATTACCCTAGTTATGCTCTTGTACCACTGAAGTTACAAGGCTTTGAGTCAAAAATTTCCACCTGGCCATGCTCCAGTGTAAGGTTAGACTGGCTCCAGGAGGAACCAACACAGAGTTACCCAAAGAAATATCAGTTCAATACCTACAGCTTACAAGAGAGTGCAAAGAGAAAGAAAAGAACAAAGAAATGATGCTATCTTATAACCTCCAGTAGGAAATCCTATGTAGCACTTAAATGTCAAGCTAACAGTCAGTTTTCTTCCAAAAAAATCTATAAATTCTTCATAATGGGCCAGAAGTCGTGCCGGCTTCGTTAGATTTTCTATGTGAATAAAACTGTGTTTAATTCACTTGCACAATCACTACCAGTCCTACATTAAATACATACAACTCAACTATACCTAAAGTTTCTTACAATGTTTTACCTATTGGAGATATGGTTTTAATCAGACTCAAGTTTTACTTATGTAATAATCAAAACCTCATTAATTTTTTAACAGAGTACACTTAACCCATGTTACACTTTCAAAACATATTTTCAAATCTGCAGCCACATGCTCTCCATCCACCCTCCTACACTCATTCATATGCTAAAGCATTAATTAAAACATGTACCTTTATTGCCAGTAATACATTAATATCCTTTCAACGGTGAAATTAACATCTCAATTGTCTTACCCTTTTTGTAGAATTAATAGCAGTGCTGAGTAAAGATACTAATTTAATAATTTCTTTATTCTCTGAAACACACTTGAAGTAGTTCTGGCTTTGCACTGGATCAGACAAGTTCAGTGATGCTGTATCTGACACATTATCTACAAAGAAAGATTCAAAGGTAGAAGCAGTTTTAGGACAAGCTTATCCTTTAGGCCAGGCAAATGCCTACAGTCAAAGACTAATGCCCTATTTGCATTCAGAATGCATCATTTGCATCAAATGTGCATTTTAAAATTAAGTGTTCTTATTAATGGAAAAGACAAAAGTCTAGATGACCAATATAATTGCAATAAATTCATAAACTTCTCAGTTTTAGGAATCTTGCTTCATCTATACACTCTGTCATATTTGGATCTAGTTCTCTTCATATCTTTCAAATATAATCTTCTCTCACCCTACCTACCTGAAGGTTTACCTTGTACACTTCACCTACATGATTCACTAATATGTCAGCACTGAGCAAAGTGATAAATATTTTTATTTTCTGTGGTAATGTGGGGAGAATGCAATTGATAATTTGAAATACAAATGAAAATTAGATCCAAGAAGATGATCATTGCCAGTCCTCAAATGAAAGAAAAAAAGAGTGTCTATTTGTTAGCAAATACCCATAAGATTGCATTTATCATAATTTTTTATTTCATCTCAGGCAAGAGAAATCCCTAGTTCTGAAGAAAACATTTAATTTCTTAACTATTTCAAGTATTACTTTCCTACTTTTTAGGTGTATAAGATGGAGCTAACCTAAAAAGTCTCAATATATTTCTGAAGTATCTGAAGTACAAAGTAGGACAGCAATCGGGCTTGATTCTAAACCATTTCAGACAAGAAAGCCCAGCAACTAAAGCTATCACCTTAAATTTCCTTTAATTTAATGCCTTCCATGTCTGATCTCAAAATAGTTGAAGTTAAAATCCTTTCAGCCTATCCAATCCTCTACACAATCCTGTCTCCACTAACATCAGAATTTATATAGACACTTCAATTCAATACTAGGTTTTAAGTTTAATTTATCTTTCTAAAAGGAGTTTCATCACAGGTTTATGATGCCATTTGAATATGCCAAGTTACAAACCACACTGGCAAATCATGAAAGACCTTTTGTGTAGGGATAACAACTATAATTGTTTTCCAAACACATTCACAACTTCTACTGCCAAGTGGGTACTGTAACAGCTTTTCACATGCTGCAGATAGAACCCAAAGCAGTATAGCTCTCTGAGAGGAACAAAAAACCAAAAATTGTCCTTAATCAAGTCCACACAGAGGCAAGTATATTCAAACAAGCCTGGTCTCTAATCAGAAAGAGAAGCTCTGGAATTGCTTTTATATTCAGTTTCTTCTCTGAGGTAATTTAAAATCAATGAAGTCTTCATTCTGCCAATTTTCATGCATTTTGTACTTAATATCCTTTAACACATTCTGTGTTAATCACATTTACCTAACAATCAAATTGAGTGATGTCAGTTTATCATTACCATGGATGTTTTTCTTTCCAGTTTCTTTCATTCCATCATCAGAATCACTGTCTCTGCTCCCAAATCGCAACACAGATGCTTTTCTCTCTAACATTTTCTTCTGTGGAAGAAATAAAATCTCATTTTTAAATTGCAGTATTATTGAAATATTAGTTTTAATTAAGGCTGTTAAAGACACAAACCTTGGATATTCTCTCTTTACTCCACTCTCCAACTCCTTTCATTACTTTCACAATGCTATCTACAGCTTTATTAAGTGTCTGCTGAACCTCATCCAAAGAGGGTGTCATGATGATATTAGGGATAGATAGGTTAATGTTAGTCCTAATTATAGGACTAAAACTTTTCTTCTTCTTAGAGGCATTGTCATTTTCTGAAAAAAATAAAAAATAAGAGTAAAAAAAAAAGTTAAAAAGGCTTTTCACATTTTTTCAATACATCAAACTAGGCACTTTAACTATATAAATCAATATGTATATCCTATTGTTGAGTATTGAGTGTAATTCCTTAAGAAAAAAAGATTCCTGAACAATTTACATTATGTAGCAATAAAGTCTATAGCAGCACAAGGAAAAACTGTCATAATTTTTTTTTCATAAAACCACTCTTCAGCTTGCTCTGTGCTGCTAAACTGTTTAGCAGAAACATTTTTGTTTGGTTTGTGCTCCCAGTCACTCTTTTAAAGTGGGCACAGAAACTTCTCATAATATTGTATGTCTTGTGTGCTATAGAGACCAAATACAAAAAAATTACCTTTAGTTTTGTTTAAAAGTTTGTAACAAGAAAACACTTGAAAATAGTGTTCTGTCATAATTTTTAGAAAGATCTGAAGGCAATTAAGGAAGAGAGAGAGAACGCACCTCTTTCTCTGTTGGTTTTTTTCATATATTTTTATGTAAAAGCTGAGGTCAGAGAGGTAACTACTTATCAAGTCCAACTCTAAATATAAGTCTTCAACACAGTACAGTGAGCCCTAAGAGAAACAGCACGTTCATAGTGTCACAGGTAAAAAAATTCCTTTGGAAATATCTCATGTTATCACAAGAGAACTATTCAAATTCCCTTTTTTTCCCCCCCTCTTTTACATACATGGGTTTTATATATTTCTGGAATACTACAGTTAAATATTTCTTTTTATATACTAAGAAAGCAAAGAACTGTAATATGTCCACCTAAGAAGGTGATGCTGGAAGATGCATGGATGTGCTTGCGTATGGTCTCCAGAGTGTTTCGAGTGACTTTCAAAAGGGCTTCAACATTACACTGATTGAAGTAAGAGAGCAGTTCATTGGCTTCTTCCTCTAACATTTCTAGATCCGTTCTTTTCCTCTTTGCTGGAGAAGATAGTCCAGCCCATCTATCTCCAGAATTGTGTGAGGAAGCCAAGGGTTTTGATCTTTCCTCTTCTGTTGCTAAAATGTCAAAGATCTAGTTAGTTAAATTGACTTAAGGGACTTGAAAAACACAATAAAGCAACACCTCCAGAGTGTCTGAAGTATAGTTAAATTTAACAGAAGTGCAGATTATACTCATTTGTACACTATAACTCAATGTAAAAGTCATTTTATTCCTATTCACCTTCTCTACTCAGCACAAATTTGCATGTTTATCACCAAAATATAGATATTATTTCTTATACTATTTTTCTAGGTAATCCAGCAATTTAACAAGGACTGTTAGTAGCTGCTTCTATGGCATTAACATTTCAACATGCAAGTTAGACTGGCAATACTGACCTATTTTGCAGATGATAGAAGATTTTTAGATGATCTATTACCCATGCAGATTCAATCCAAAGTCTTTAGATATTAGATACTGAGTGATACTTCAGTCAGCTAAGCTACAATATCCCCCTACATGTTCTAATAGTATGCAAAATAAATATAAATATAGAGCTACAACACAACAACCTTCTTACCTGTATTTTTTCCCCTTCTTTCACCAGAGGGTACAACTGACTTATCTTCTTTTTTGACCTCTACCTCAGTGTCAAGTAACATGTTAATCACCTCATTAGCAGCATCTTCCACAAGTGAGCTTTTTGAATGTAAAATCCGAGAACCTTTTATACAGAGCTCCTATTATCAAACCAAAACAAATATATCTTATCTTCCTGGTTCCTATGTCTATTTCATGGTCACTACAGCCTTTATTAACACAAATGTCAAGACTTCAGATTTATGAAAAAACAAGATCAGTACATAACATTATTTTTAAATTTGTTTGTTACAAACTGTTAAGTATTAGATTCTTTGTTGTGCCAAACAAGACACCATAAATGTCTTTCAAATAGCTGTGGCTTGTTTTCTAAATCACAGTTCACACTCATTCACAGTTAGTATTACTAATCAACACTTATAAAAGCCCAGTTTCATTAATGAGTTCCCAAAAGCAAGTACCAACCATTGCCAAGATTTAAATTTAATAAAATCCAGAAATATATTGAAGTATTATTAAAAAAAACGCAGCTGGATCTTCAGTACTTATCTAATAACCTTAGTCTTTTGGAGAAATTCCTCACAGCTCAGTGGTTCATCTTCTGGCAACTTACAGAGTGTTACTCTGTTCATTTCTTGAAGGACAGCATCAATACGAAATTCAACTAAGTCATTCACTCTATCAAGCAGTAACTCCAGTCCAGCTTTTGAAGCAAACAGAAAATTAAAAACAATCTTGAAAGTTTGAAAAAATAGTCTTTCCACAGTTCTGCTCAAATTTTTATTTCAAGAACCTATCATATTCAATTTCATATTGATTTTACATCTTAACAAGACTACTTGAAACACCTAAGCTTCTACGGCAAGGTTCGCCACAGAAATTATAACTATTTTTTTTACATAAAATGCTCATCTAGCATATCTCAAAAGATATGTTCATGTCCCAAAAGATAATGACAAAATATTATAAATATTATAAATAATAAATGTTGAGCTTAAAGTATCTACATTTTAAACACAAAGACATTGAAAATCAGTTGAGGTCCAGAAATATGTCTCCTCCTACAGTTTGAGCTCGTTACCACTTGGAGAAGCTACTAATAACAGAAACTTTTGAAAAATAAAAAGCCTATCCTTCAAAAATGTTAGAAGCAAAGTAATAGTTAACAGAAAACATTCACTAGAATTTTCACAGTTTAATAGCAATTTGCTTTCAATGCTGAAATTGAAATAGTAGAAAGGTGCTTGTTCCAGACTCAAACTACTTGTATTATTCAAAATTAAATTGAACATAATGTCAGGTTACCATCCAAAATTCGTTTTAATTCGCCATTTCAACTAAAGAAAAGAGTCATTATAACTACTTGCCATCTTTTAAAAAGTCTGTTTGATGTAATAATAAAGCTGAAACAAAAAGAACTTGCTGTCTTCAGAAACAATACATATCTCAGTGCTCCTGTGGTAATCTTTTGAAAAGACTACGAGCTCATCTCTTTTCTAAAGTTGTTGCCCAGTGTGTGTGTGTAGTACTTTTACTGATGTTAGAAAAAATAAAAAATTCATATGAAAAGCCAGTAACAATGTCAGCTCGCTCGGATTGTTATTCCCTGAACTTGTTTTGCATATTATAGAAACAAAAGGCAAGATTAGAAAAAGTCTGAAACCTAACTCTGAAATCAGATTTTGTTTGGTCTAATCCTAATTTCAGTACAGTGTACTTATTAATATAGCTTGCAATTATTAAAAAGTAAATAAGCAGAAGTTAATGGAGGCAAGTGACTTACCTAGCTTGTGAAAACATGTGTTTATATATTTCTCAATATTCAAGGATGTCCAGGTCAGTAATATTAGACCTGGCTGGATAGCATTATCTACATTTGCTAACTGAGGAGCCATCAACTGTGCAATAGGTTGTTGTATTTTCAGTTTAATTCTTTTATATTCTGCCAGCATTACCTGAAATAAACAGAATTAAAACATTTGCAATATACACTGATTTTAATACTTTACAGTCCTCTTCACAAGGACATATTGTCATAAATGAAATTTTTAAAATTCCTCTGGATGTACATCACATTCTTAATTGATAATTGTTTGAGAAATGTTTGCATTATTTTTGGCAGAACTTCACAATGTTTTGCTCACAAGAATAAATACCACACAGGAAAATTCACCTTTGTGGACTGTATTTTTTTTGGTTGAGATGGAGTTAATTTTTTTTCATAGTGGTTCATATGGTGCCATGACTCAGATTTGTGACCAAAGGAGTGTTTATAACACACCAGTGTTTTGGATATTGTTGAACTGTGCTCATACAGCACTGAGATCATTCCTACTTCTCACAGTATGCCAGCAGTGACTCTGCTGGGAACAGAGGAAGCTGGGAGGGAACACATTCAGGACAGCTAAACCTGACTGACCAAAGGGATACCCCATACCTATCATGCTTAAAAATAAAAGCTGAGGGAAGAAGGAAGAGGGACATTCAGAGCTATGGCATCTGTCTTCCCAAGTAAGCATGACAGAGACCTGTTTCCCTGGAGATGTCTACATACCAGCCTGCCAATGGAAAGTAGCAAATTAATTCTTTATTTTGCTTTGCTTGCACACACTGCACACCCTATTAAATTGCCTTTGTGTCAACTCATGTATTTTCTCTTTTAACCTTCAGATAAACCCCATACTCCCACTTGGGGGAGGAGCAAGCAAGCGTCTCTGTGATGCTTAGCTGCCTACGAGGGTTAATCTACTGTACTTCACTGTGAAGAAAGTGACTTCACAGAAAATAAAAAGCTAAGAAATTCTTTTTTTAAAGAGCCTCAAGACAGTCATAAATATAAAAAACAGATCTGACAATGGTTTTGTAATGCATAATAATTGATTTTCTCTTCCATATTTATCTTAATGTACACTACACATACATAAAATAACTAAAATAAACCCACATGCAAATTGTTGACAGTCTTCTTGTACCAGTCTTTCTTCTGTTGAATAATACTTGCAAATGGTGGGATTTCAAGGCACATGTGAGACATGCAATCTGTTTCTCTGAATAAAGTTAATATTTGAGGGTCAAAATTCACAAATAATTCTCCTGTTTCTGGAGCTTTTACCAAGAGAGATGCTTGAAGTCCTCTTTCAGTTAATTCCATCTGCAAGAAACAAAGTCACCACTCCTGATCAGAGAAGCCAGTACAATGCAATATTTCATTTTGCTTATAAATATCATTTTGGCACATACTAAATTCAGGTATTGCTGACAATAACAACAGAGAGGGTATGAATCAACAACGAAACTTTATTAACACGGTATGTTCCTGCACAAAAGTTTAACAATAAAGTTCACTGTTCTTTATCCAACAGGCTTTTTTCTGTTGGTTCTTGGATATTATAAGCTGCTTTCCACATTCCAACATCAGAAGCACAGCTACAGACTATCTTACTTCAGTCTTCTTAAATCTGAACTCTTATTTACTTAAAACTTACTGCACATTCTGCAATAAGGTTGCACACAACCTCCTCAATTAACTCAATTATTCTGGGATAACTTCTTCAGATATTTTTTTGAATAAACTTATCCTCGTTTCTCCTTTTGCTTGTTTTCCACTACCACCAACAGATATACTAGGCTACAGTCTTAATGGAACTCCCAATTATATCCAACCTCTGGGCAAATTTTTTAAAAATCTAAGATGTATATATATTATAATTTTTTTCTTAGAATTGTTAAAAGGGCAGATTAATCACACTATTGCTTTACCTGTCTTGTTTGAATATTAAAGTACCATTTTTTCTCCATGTTGTTAGATGGGATGACATTCACAAGATCACCACAAATGGAAAATCTGGATGATACCAGGAAGAAGTCATTCATTAGATAGGGAAATCTTTCCTACATGAAAACTTTGCTGCCATTTCTGTTTTCTTGTTGTCCTTTTGCTGACATAATTTTATTGGGTTTTATTCACTTTTTCGAATTACATTTTTTTAAAGCAAAAGATTCCTACCTTATTGATTTCTTTTGGTGTACTTATTTTTTATTTATTTACGCAGACTGGAAACTTAAAGCCCTTTCAATTTCTATAATATACTTCACTATACTGCTTCCTTCAGCTCTATCATGTATTATCATGACATTTTTACACAGCACTTTTCAAGCAAACATCTAATCAAATTTTGGTAGAGAAATTGCCATGCTCTGTCCACTAGCATCAATGTCACTCAGAACAGCTGCTTTAAAGAGGAGCTGATTTTTTTTCTGCAAAATTCAACAACAAAGCTTACTGCATTCTTCTTTGGACTTCAAGCTCTTTATTCTCACTATCAATCTTCTATTCTCCCATTTGTGTTTTTTTCCATGCAATTTTCATTATTAAGGTCACAGAAACCAGTAACAGAAATAAGGGGTACACTGAAGGCACAAATGTTACACTGCCATAGAACTGTAGTAACTTTCACACTATTTTATTATTTTAATATGCCCAGGCTGAACATCATTTGCTACAGTACAAAAATAAGGGCTTATACTGTTACAAAAGTATATAAACAAAGTGGCAACCATTCAGTAACAAGCAGGCAAAAGGAAAAAGGCAAAAGCTTAACTATTTCCACTGTACAGATGAAAAAAAGGAAGTAGGAGATACTGCCCTATTTCTATTGCATTTGTATTCCCCACTGGACACTTGCCCCCCTCTAGTTTCTCCTTTTGCTCAGGAGTAGAGCAGGAGCTCCACCTTGTGTTGTACAATACTATTGTCCACATCTGTCCACACTTGTGTGAAGAGTGGAGACACCCAAATAGAAGTCACATTTTTTGCCTTATCTGACAGACAAATGCTTTAAATATAAGGTAAATAGATCTTCGTGTATTTTCAAGGAATGTGTGTTCGTTTCAAGGACTTGAAACTGTCTTCAAATCCATCTCCCTTTTTTCCCATATAATGAGTATATGGTTGGAGCAGGGTCAGCAAGTTTGTATGACTGCCAGTTGCTGAAACACAAAATCACAGAATGAACCACCTCTCACAGTCTACTCCAGGATAAACAGACCCAGGTCTCTCAGACTTTCCTCATAGGAGAGGTGCTCTAGTCCCATAATCATCCTTGTAGCCCTTCACTGGACTCTTTCCAGCTGTTCCTTGCCTTTCAGAACTGAACACAGAACTCCAGGTGTGGCCTCATGAAGGCAGAGTAGCGGGGGAGGATAACATGGAGGGAACATCCAGGGGGACCTTGACAGGCTGAAGAGGGGGCCCCATGACAACTTCATGACGTTCAAAATGACCAAGTGCAAGATCCTGTATCTGGGTTGAGGCAATCCCAAGCACCAATATAGGCTGGGCAGTGACTGGCTTGAGAGCAGTCCTGAGGAAAAGGACTTGGTGGATGAGAAGTTCAACATGAGCCATCAGTGTACACTTGTAGCCCAGAAAGCCAACCAGATCATTGGCTGCATCAAGAGTAGCGTGGCCAGCAGGTTGAGGGAAGTGATTGTCCCCCTCTACTCTGCTCTCATGAGACCCCACCTGAAGTCCTGTGTTCAGTTCTGGAGCCCCTTCTACAGGAGGGACATGGACATGATGGAGAGTGTCCAGAGAAGGGCCATGAGGATGATCAGAGGGCTGGAGAACTTCTCCTAGGAAGGCAGACTGAGAGAGCTTGGATTATTCAGTTGGAAAAGGAGGAGGCTCTGAGGAGACCTTATTGTAGCTTTCCAGTATCTGAAGGGGGCCTACAAGAAAGATGGTGAGGGACTTTTTAGGATGTCAGATAGTGATAGGACATGAGGGAATGGATTAAAATTAGAGGATGGTAGATTTAGATTAGCTATTAGGAAGAAGTTCTTCACCATAACATTGGTAAGACACTAGAAGAAGGTTGCCCAGAGAAGTGGAAGCCCCATCATCCCCGGGGCCAGTCTGGACAGGTCTCTGAGCAACCTGATCTAGTGGGAGGTGACCCTACCCTTGGCAGGAGGGTTGGAACTAGATGATCTTAAAGGTTCCTTCCAAAGCTGAAAATCCTATGATTCTAACATCCCTTGATGCGCTGACCATACTCTTCTTAATATAGGGAACACTATCAAAGCTTTGCTGAAGTCGAGGTAGACTGCTTTCCATTTGTCAATCCCATCAGTCCTCATTCAGCAGTAGGCCCACATTTACCCTAGTATTCCTCTTGCTTGATATACTTGGAGAAGCTCTTCTTGTTGTCCTTGACATCCCTTGCCAGTTTTAATTCCAAGTGGGCCTCAGCCTTACCTCCTTCATTCTCTGACATTCTCTGAGTTAACTTTCTTTACAGCAGCTTGTAGTGCTGTGTTTCAGGTTTGAAACCAAAACAATGCTGATAACACCCTAGTGTTTTCGCTGTTGTTGAACAATTCTTGCACAGCATTAAGGCCGCCTTTTCTTCTCATTCTGTCCTCTGCTATTAATTAATTAGGAGTATGCAAAAGAGGTTGGGAGGGCAGAAAACCAGGCAGATGTCCCAAAATAACCAAAGGGATTTTCCATGTCATATAACATCATACTCAGCAATAAAAAAGGGAAAAGCAGGGTTGAGGGGGGTCTGTCAACATCATGTTCTGGAATTGGCTGGCCATTGGACATGGGAGATAGCAAATGATTACCTTTGCAATACTTACTTCGGTTTTCTTTCTCTCTTCCTCCACTTCTCCTTCACTTACTAAACAACTTATTTACACCTGCAAATTTTCTTACTTTTCTTTTAGTCCTCATTCCTACATCACTAGGGATGGGCAGGGAGAAGGGAGTAAGTGCCTCTGTGGTGCATAGCTGGTGTACCCATGGATCATCACTCAAAACCAAATCCATATTGTCTAGACCAAAGGAAATATCTGTGTCTGCTTTTACCTTAAGCTAACCAGATGATGAAACTCCTCTCCCCGCAGATGACCTTCTTGCACCAGTCAGTAGGATATGGCAGAGACAGAGCAGCACCTAAGGCTACCATTGTATCATCATTATACATTTCTATAACAAAGATTATTCATTATAACTTCTTAGTTATAATTGTGGTCTTTAAATTGCTCCCAAATTCCACTACAGGCAGTGTAGTGTTTATTTACAGAAACACTTTTCTTATAAAGTACCTTTTCCTATTCCATGCCTCACTTAAGAGGCATCCTAGATCTACAATTTAACATACCTGACTACTGCTATTAACCTTTATACTTCATTAAGGACTGAAACAACAGGAATCCAATCTGGCCTGTAAAGCTAGGTGTTATTAGTCTACCAATAACAAATATCCACTACGTTTTTCCTAAAGAAATATGTCAATCAAAATCAAGTGGTTTACCTGCTGCAGCCATGCCCTGTGGTAGATCACCTCAAACTCCACTAGAACTTTTGCTACTTTGTTGTAGTTGTGGATTACACGCTTGCCATCTGGAGTTTGCAGAGCTGCTGGGTGCCTCTGGAAGGACTCCATGGGCTCCTGGATCCGATGGAATAGGTGGCGTGCCCACGAGATTTTACCAGCTATCGGAGGCATGTTACGAGCCAGTGGAGGGTCCTGCTTCTGCTTAGTGTAAAGCTTACAGACAGCTTCTATGTCACGACCATAATTCTGAAGTATTTGCTGATACTTTTCATCGATGCCAAGGTTTGGAATTTGTAATCTGCGTAGGAAAATAGCATTTATTTTAACAACTCCTTCAACGCTGTTGAAATTCTTCTAATACATCGTTGGAAAATACAGTCATTCCAGATTCCCTTGCAGTCAGATTTCCCTTGTAGAAAATAACTATTTTAGGAGCACAGTTTTCACTGAAGCTTGAACAAATGTCACAACCTGATTCCAAGCAAAGAAGATCTCGACCAGATGATAAAAGATACCAAGTAAGACTACACATTTTCTGTTTTGTCACTTTTCAAACACTGAGCTAAAATTATGTTCAGTAAACTGTAAACAACCTGCCACTAGCAGTTACTCCATTAAACACAGTATTATAAAAGAACTGATGCAATAAAGACTTAAGTTGCTTTGCAACAATGTGAATTTATCAAGACAAATTTCACCATTTCCTAATACATGCATTTTCCTTTCTATCGAGTACAGTGTGGTAACAAATCAATGTCATTGTTAAAGGTCAAAGCTAAGGCAAATATGCTAGCAGCTATAAAGTATTCCTGTACCTATGCTAATTTTTCAAGATGAAATTCAAAGTCCACTCATATTTTGCATTTTCTGATTTAAAAAAAAAACACACAAAAACAAACAAAAAATTTTATTGGCAAGTTGACTTATTTTTTATTGGTATGTAAGGAGAAACCTCCTGCTTTGCTCCCCCCATTCCCACCACCCTCAAAGTGTTCTTTCCATTGCCTGGCAGAATTCTACCTATCTAGATAGACATAGTACCTTTCAAATTTCTTCAACATATTCAGTGCTCTTTCAGTGTTCAGTATATTTTTGAAGGTGATGTCCATGAAAATCCTTAATTGATCCTGAAGGAGGAAGGAGAGCAAATAATTCTACAGCAGAGAACTACACAAGGCACACACTTCAAATATGCCAGGTACTATTTGATAGAATTTATCTTGCACTATACAACAACACAATTTTTATTCTATATGAAACTAACCTCAATAAGTATTGATTTTTCTTTCTCTTCCTTCCCTTGAGAATTAAACAAAATACCACCAACTTTCAAGGCATTTTCTTTCCATGTTCCATCTGTAGCTGTGCAACCAACAAAAGCTTTTGTACCCTTACATGTTCCACCATGTTGAGAGCCAGCAAAAAGTATTTGCTTATGTCTTTGGCAGCCAAAGCAAACCAACTATTTAATTTTTTTCTCCTACAGATACCCTTCCACTACCTTATGAGTTCATAACTATGGGACAGCTATCTGACTTGTACTATGCTCCCATTCACTCAATAAAAACATCCATTTTTGTGTTATTATTGCTAACATAAGTTCCAAATGAAACTGATCTGAAAGTTAGATAATAAGTGCAAGCTTTAAAGTGGGGATATATTAGAACAATTTTTTAATTTCAAGATAACAAACTTTGAGATTTGCATAATTTGTTCAGTCATAACTCAGAAAAAGGTTGAGTTTTGTTTCATGAGGATTAATATGTAAATTAAATTCTTATTGAATCACAAAACCTACATGGAGATTATTCATCTCTTTGCAAAACTCTTCGTAGTCTTGGTCAAAATCAGTCTTCCGTTGATCCAAGAAATTGTATTGCCTTTTCTTCATGATGTCAACAATGCTCTAAACAGTTTCACATAAAAATAAAATTATTGCAAAAGAAACAGTCTTATTTAAAACACCACACCAAAATATTTAGTACAACAGTCTGTGCACGTTCACAGTTTACCTCTGTCATCAGCTAACAGTGTTTGCTGAGCAATAAAAGCAAACCACTTAAATGACACGTTTGCAGGAAACAAGTTGGTGAAGTGGCCATATGAATTTAATTTATATTTTTTACTTCTGGCTTAAGTCAATTATAACTGACAGAAAATTCAGTCTCTTGTTTTTCATCAAAGACATTTTTAACCCATTAAATAGTCTCTCATTTAAAGGTTCATTATTTCTTTTTAAAAAGCTAACAAAGTTCAACAAAGAAAAAAAATGTTTTCAAATTAGTATTTTCCATGTCTTTACCTGATTCCACAGAGAAATAGACTATTCAAAAGTCACAGTAAGATGCATCACATCATCAGTCTAGGATTTATTATTCCTTGCTTCTCTGACATAGCTGCTCTCCACTCAAATGAAATTACATCTTAAGCAGCATCTCCCTTGAGCTGTACACACAGTTAAAGGATTTCTGATGATGAACCACTGCTCAGCATCATAATAGCTTGCCACACTACAGCTTTGAAGCTCAAAATATTTTCAGTACAACAGACTTCCACCATTTTAAGTCAACTGAACTTCAGTTTTATTGCTTCGTTCTAAATAAAAAAATCCATATTTTTCTCTTAATACTAGCAAATTCTAGATAGCAAATACTTAGCTTATAAAGCATAAATAACTGCAACATAATAACTTCCTACTGTGAAAATGTTTCAAGTCACTTAACTATAGCAATGGTCCATGTCAAATATGTCAGTACCTGAATTTTATTAAAGTCTACAATCACTTTCTTCCCTTTATGTATACCATCCATCCTTCACAGGTGGAATAGTCTTGGACCAAGACATCATCCCAGTTGTGCCCAGGTTTCTTCTCAAAAGACTACATCAGAGAGCAAAGAAGAAAACTGGCTACTGTGAAGGATGCAGTCAAGGAATCAAAACCCTGGACTGCCATAGGGAATGAACTGAACCAGGGTGAACCATGGAATGCATACATTTTGCCCTATTTATTTAACTAATCTAAAGTGATGTTTTACTCGTGGCTATAGTAAAAAGGAAGAGGAGAGGGTAAAGCAAATTAGAATGCCACCACTTGTCTGTACTGCCTTTTTATCACATGTGATCTCTAAATGCATTTTACAAACTCCACACATTGAAAACTTAAGACTTATTTTAATGTTTACAAGTGCTGGAATTACCACACTGCACAAGACAGACACAACAGAAGATAACTCAGGAAAAGCAGAAAAGGCTCCACTTGCTATAGAAGAAATTTAATTTCAGATGCAAGGAAAACATGATTTAGCACACTTATACTCATAGAAGAGCTCTTTGTTGTTCAAGTCTCACTCCTATTAAATAAAAGAACCAGGGAAGAAGCCTGAAGAGTAATAATAACAGGCAAAGCGATTTCAGTATAACAAAAGAAAAAGCCTAACTTGGGGTAGTTTTCCAGAGTAGCCAGCTAGAATAATTTCTTCCCTGCCTCATCTCACACATAGGCATTTGTGAATTAACCCTTACTTTCCTAAAAAAACACACAGCTCTTGCTTGTACTCTAAATCTAGAGCACAGGTTTTAAGTAAACCTAGTAATCTGTTTTATTGTAATAATATTCATTATTTCCTTAATTAAATTTGTTTTAGTTTGTTTCAAAGTACATCTGAGAGTTTGCGCGTTGGGGGTTTTGTTTGTTTTTTTTTAAATTGCTTACATCAAGAAATCAAAGTTTGTTTTTATTTATGCAGCTTGGAAATGGATCTAGGACTTCTTTCACGCCAAGGTGCAAGGAAAATGTGATTGTAGCATCAGCCACTGTGGCAATGGAGCCAGTATCAGTGGCAGGCACTGATCAGGTACCCCTTGGATAATGGGCAAGAAATTAACACAGTGCAGTTTTGATCACAGTACACTGACAGAACTAGCAAAACGTTTGCGAAGACAGAAATCTTGCACCTCTTGTTTTTTCTCATGATCATAAGACAAAACAGGGGTTCAAAATACTCCTGTTACAAAGTCCTCCTATTTTGTTACATCTTTTTTCCATCAGCTTTGATTTTACCTTTTCTCTTTCGCATGTCCAGCTGCCCCTTTCCATCTTCCCAGCAATCATGTTTACACAACTATTACCAGTAATTTTAGCACAGCTTACAGAGGTCATTTTTCTCTTGATAAATACTTTTCTACTTTGTATAATTATTTACTGTTTAAAGTTCAAGTCAGATTGAGCACATATTGAAAAACTACTACGTACCTCATATTTTGTGATCATTTCTTCCAATCCCTCTATCTTACTCTCCCGTAGAACTGAGTAGGTTTTCATAGTATTGAAAACATCTATTATCTTTACCAGACGTCGATGAAAGTTTTCAAATTTTCCAAAGATATACGTCTCACTAAAATTAAATTGCCTTTCAGATGGACTTTGTTCCAAACTCTCTTTTGTCTTGTGAAACCAATTTTGATACTCCTAAAAACAAAGAGGAACTTAAAAGAATATCAAGCACATAATAAAAGACACTGTCACCAGCTGGAACAAAATTCATACAGACAGTAACAGCATTTGTCTCTGAAAACAAATCAGACAATGCCATCATAGGATCACACATTTCATCAAATGAATGAGCTGCTCATATATGTATTTATACATTCTATCCCTAACTAGTGTGACATTCTGTTCCCTCCATTTCATAGAAGCTTTATATATTTACCAAATGTGTTTACTGAATATCCAAGAAAACAACAAAACATTGCCATTTCAAGGACTGAAAATAATGGTTGTGTGATGAGCAGTTTTATTAAGTAATAATGTTTCAAATTTTCCAAAATCACCTTCCAGAAAAAAAAAAAAACATTTTCAAGTAAGAATGCTGCTTCATAGCAGTTGTCAGTTTTCATTCTCCCTTCTTAACTGGGAACAAATCTTATTCCAAACATGTTAAAAATAAATTCTTCCCAAAGTCAGATTACATAGTCAGCTGATTTTATTGAAATAGTTTCTTTCAAGAGTAGTTCTCTTTGCATATGATAAAGGGCAAGAACATATGTCTCATTGTGCAACAGGCATAAAATTAAACAGAATTCTCTGAGTGAATGTAACAAGGAAAACTTTCATCCTAAGGACAGTTAACCAGTGAAAAAGACTGCCCAGAAAGGCTGTTCAATTGCTCCATCCTTAGCAAACTTCAGGACAGGGCTGAAAAAGGGTTGGGCCATCAGATTTGATCTCATAGTTGCTCCTGCTTTGGCTTTTAGCAGGTTTAACTAGGTACATGCTGAACATCCTTCCAAGTTGAATTATCTTATGATCCTATATTCTAAAAGGAAATAAAATAATAATAATAAAGTAATCCCAAAATAGTCAAGGAATTACATGCAAAAAACTAAAGTTTATCTTCCCAATAAGTCTATGTAAACTGAACAGCTGAATTCTCAGAAACTGCCCTTTCTAAAGGTATAGTTTGTTCATCTGTTTCTGGAATATATGCAGCACAGTAACTCCCTCTGTGTTCATTTCCATCACACATCCCTCTTTCTCACAGAAACTCAGGCTTGAATATCCAAATAATTCTCATATAAGAAGCACAGTTAAATTAGGCTACACATCGAAATCCAGTTTCTGGAAGATCAACAGCCATTGAATTAAATACCCTGTTAGGGCTAATATAAACACTCCAGTTTCACAGGGTATTTTTCGTTTGTTTCATTTTCTTTCATTATAACATTGCTTTCTCACATAAAATAACATTTTCTTAACCTTGGCCTCCTAAATCTCACCTTATGTATTGTTTTCCATGAACTCTTCCCACCTACCTGCTTAAGCCTAATGGCTGCTTGTAGCTTTTCCATAACTCTCTCCTGAGGTTGATTCCAGATGGTGGCTGTGTTGTTGTTTGTAATGTAAGATTTACATGATGTGATCATCTGATTGGTCACCTAAAAGAAGTTTTAACCTGGTGAAAAAAATGTATTTCAAGAGAAGCAGATCTTGCCCTTCTTTCAATCTCATCCCATACCTCTGATTCCACCAGCCTAAAGACTGCAAAATAGCAATACCAGATACCAGCCACATAGGCAGTCTTTTTCTTGCAATGTCCAGCCTCAACACTATATAAACCACCAAAATGTTCTTGATGAACTATGCACATCCTAAACCTAAACATCTTTTACCAAATTTAAAAATGACATTGAGGACTGCAAAGTCATAAAACTTAGGAACCTGCAAAAGCAAAGGTAAAAATCAAGGGCCCCTGAGAATATGTTCATTAAAAACAGTTCTTCCTTCCAACTCCATTTCCTTATTTATGCAAAGGTAGAGAGGTTTAAGGGCTATATAAATTCAGCATAATTGGATCTAGAAAAACAGTTCACCACAGGTAAAACTCATTGTAACAAAAAAGTTCCTTGATCAATTCACATCAGGGTTGAGATTATCCCTGATCTCCAAATAGCCTGAAAACAAATCTTGCAACTCCAATTAACATACAGTAAAACAAGTTCTAACTGTGACAGTTTCCAATTCTCTATATACTCAAAAAGAGGCATTAAATTGACCAAAAAGCATTGTCTTCAATCACTTGGTCTCTTTGTGTTTTCAGCCTCTCACTCAAGTAACACACAGAGATCTGTGAACATTTCCCTTCAGGCTGTAGCACCAACCTTGACAAACAGCGAGGATATCTTTTCAGATGTGTTATAATACTGAGAGATATTCTGAATCATTTTAATTGCATTTATGAGTCCTGGAATAGCATCCACCATGGACACCTGGAAAGAAATACACAGTCTGAATTTTGCTCAGTACTTCTATTACCACGCATTATATTGACACCTAATTAGAGAATGCAGGAACATTATGGACAGAGTCTTCCTAAAATTTCTGCCTCTGTTTCCCTGAGCATCTCCTGCAGGGCTGCTTGTCTTACTTCATCTTCCAAGCTCTACAACTCAATTTTGGGGCAAAATTCTCAATACAGCCTTGACTAGAATAACTTTGGTCATTGAGGGACATTTGATAGAGATAAAAGCATCTTGAAAAAAAATATTTATTTGTTCACTCTTCTGCCAAACCTGATGTAAGGTCACACATCAAGAGAGCGCAAAAATTGCTTTCAGTCTTATGGCACTCATTTGAATACTGGCATTCAGATAATTTTAAAAATAAAATAAAAATAAAAAATTATATACAGCAGATAAAGTGCTTGGAAGGGGTTAATCTCAGGGCCTGTTCTCTGGTGTGCAGGTGTGGGGCCAGGGCTGCCCCCGCCGGATTCATCAGGTTCCAGGCGGCTCCAAGGGCCCCAGCGCGGGGCCGATCTGAGCCCCTCAGCCACGGGCGGGTGCCTCGGGGAAAGCCTGGGTCAGAAAGGGCAAAACGTTGCCCGGCAGCCAGGGCTGAGGGAAACAGGGGGAGAAACAGCCCTGCGAGCCCCGAGGCTCCGGAGAGCAGGAGGAGGGCAGGAGGGGCTCCGGGGGCCCCAGCAGAGATGCCCCTGAGGCCCCGGGAGAGACCCCGGTGGGGCGAGGGGTTCCCTGCAGCCCCTGGGAAGGCCCCGGGATGGAGCAGGGAAAAGTCTGAGGAGGACAAGCATCAGACATGAGCTGTTACAGACTAACACCTCAGCCCCCATTTCCATCCCCTTACACCACTTGGTGGAAGGAGGAAGAGAAGCTGGGAAAGAATGGATGAAGTTGAGCCTGAGGAAGAGAAGGGTGTTGAGGAGATGTGATTTTAATTTTTGTCTTTGTTTCTCATTACCCAAATTTATTTTCTCTGACAATATATTCAGCTCCTTTTCTACATGTCAAGTCTCTTTTGCCTGTGATGATAATAGGTAAGTGATGTCCCTGTCTTTGAAAAATCCACAATCCTTTTCATCCTGTATTCTCCTACCATTCTGTTGAGGCATGGGAGTGAGAGGGCTTCACCCATAGCCAAAGGTAACCACCATACACACTATAGTTCTCCATATTATATTTGATTTTCAATCGGTCTTGAGTACAACAGAAATGCCTTCTGGTAAATACTTAAAAGAGAATTACAATTTCAAAAAATTAACAGTCCTGTCTTAAGCACATGAACAGGCCATTCGAAGATTTTTTTTCAGACAGTTCCTCCTCATGTCTGAATCTCCAAAGCAATGACTGTCTAACACTACATATTGGTTCCCAACATTTTACAGGCAAATGTTTGTAATGGAAAGGTTCACACTCCATGCCTCTGAGGTTTCCATCCTAAGTGCTACAGTCTCTCTAAACTGAACTGATCTCTGAAGCTGGCACCATTTCCTCCTTGGTAAAAGCCAGTATGAGGGCACAAAGCAGATCTACTTCACCTGACCCTGCATGGTGCAAACAGCAGGCATATTCACTTTATCTCTGTTTTGTATGAGTATCATAGAAGTATTTCATCACAGAGACTCAAATATCAGACTGGGAAACTGAGAGAACACCATGTTCTAACACTGTCCAGTAAATTGGAACAGAGACATATCATGGCTACACAGCTGCAGTTTGGAAACAGTTTCACTTGGAAAGAGATGTAGATAGGATAGTCAAAGTTTTGAGTCCTCATGTCTCCTAATCACTAATCAACATCTACTAATCAAGACACCTACAGTCAGTTGCAAAAAGCAGTTTTAATAAAAGCAACCATTTGTAGTGAAATGAGGCAACCAGGTGCCACTAATTACCAGGCAGTGGGCATGAGCTTGTGTTAAGCCCACCTGTGCCTGATTAGGGCGGGCCCCACCTGTGCATGAGCAGGATTAGAGGGCAAATAAAAGGTGAGGATCAAAATCACAAGCCCAGCTCATTCCTGAGCAAGCCAGCAGAGAGGCTAGCCGATTCCAGAGCAATAGCACTGAGCCAGGCTAGTCAACTCTGAGGGCAATAAACTCAGAGCACTATTCGTGAGTTTCTGCTGGAACACCTGTTTGGACCTTGCAGTGCTGTAGCCTAAGAGAGGTTCATCTTGCAACATCTCGTGGAGAATGCGGGCATAGACCTCGATCTAGCCCCTGCCCAGATGAATCAGAAGAAAGGGAGCCAGCTCGGCGCAAAATAACATTAGCAGAAACCCAAGGAGTCGGGTAAGAAGATCCACTACCTTCCTTCCCTACCACTGATTGACCAAGAAAAAGGAAAAGATGGGATTGTCAGCAAGCACCCCTGTTAATGAGAAGCTGGTGACATGGGTGAAGGAGCAAGAACTCTCCTCCTCCCCGTTCCCTGTGGCTGCATGGGAACTTTGGCAGGAGGTCAGTGACCTGTTGGGAAGCCTCACCTTTTATTGGCCCCCTGATCCTGCTCATGCGCAGTTGGGGCCCGCCCTTATCAGGCACAGGTGGGCTTAACACAAGCTCATTCCCACTCCCTGGTAATTGGTGGCACCTGGTTGCCTCATTTCACTACAACCATTTGCCACATAGATTAGCAGATAATGGGGCAGTGAAATTCTTCCTCCTCTTCTGCACCTTAGGGTGGCTGGTTTTGTTTACTACTTGTTATGCTTGCATCACCCTGTTACTATGGTAGGAGAAGGCAACTTACATGCACACCTTAATATTTACATAACCGTATCTATGTTTTCCTACACCAGGAAGGTGAAAATTGCCTTATAGATGTTACACTAAACCTGACCTGGCCACCAACACAACGACCAAAGCCCAGCCTTTGTCTGTAGAACAGCACAGATTCACTTCCACTTTTCTTTTTAAATCGCAAAGACTTCACTTCTTCCCATAGCACAGAATCCAGTTCCATCAGAACAAATTTTTTCATAGGTAGCATAGCACAAAAATAACCACAACTTTTGTAGACAAAAATTACCATTAGGCTACTTATAGCATAACTGACCAAAGTCTCAGTCTGTAGATGCATGCCTAAAACGCTACTTGTGTAATTTCCAAACTGATCCTACAAAATACATTAATTTTATTTGCCTCAAGAGATTTATGTAAAGAATTTTAAAGTTCTGCTTACAGGATCACTATTGTATAATGGGTCACAAAATTTTTCCAGACAATATAGATACTTCACGTTGTCTTTAGCTTCATTTGCTGCACCTGTGATGCGAACATCCAGCACTCTCCAGTTCTAAGAACAGAAAGTTGGAAAGAAAAAAGAATAAAGCTATGTATTTCAGAAAAACTGCTTTGTCTAACCCATTTTGAGATATTTTTGCCATTACTCTTTAAACACCTTTCAAAGCATGGATCTGCTAGTTCAGAGTTACATTTGTTTACCCAGACGAGGAACAGGTCCTTGTTTTACATTAGTAACTTGGCTGTGAGCATAAACTGTGTTTAGACCACTCAGCTCAACAAGTTATGTCAGTAGTAGTGTCAAATCAAACTGATGTAAATCATGTAGACATATTCTGTTAACTATTTTTGTTTTATGGACTCATGAATATACAAGCATGGTTTTGTTTCACGTATCATTTTGTTAAGTTAAACTTTTCATTTTACTGATTTATTTTGCTGTTGAGGATGAGTTCTTAACCTTATTTTGTCAATATGAGAAGTTTTTCTCATACAAGCGGTTTAGAAAAACTCTTTAACAACATGAGAGAGATGCTATAAGTGAGGGGCTAAGCAGTTCATTTATTCAATTTTCTGATTTAATAATCAACTTTTCAAATACTTCAAAGTATTTCTGTTGAGCTACATGAATTCAGTACACTACCAGCCTTTAGACAAAGAGGACTTTCAGTCTTTTCCAATGAACAAAACTAGCTTTAGACTTTACCTTCTCAAGGAGAGGAACAGGGAAGGGCAAAGAAAACACAAGTCAAAGATGCTTCAATATTTTTTCTACCAGCAGTGTTACATACGTCACCAAAATGAACTAGCGTACAGAGAGCATTTCAAGTTTTACATCTGTCAAAATTCAAAACAGAAACCTTGAGCAGCTTGGATTTAGCAGCAGTGAGTACTCCAAGCACTGCCTTCACATCTGGGCTCTTCAGCTGGTCTGTAAGGTAGCTGAATTTAGACATTCTCTTTCTCCAGTAATCAAGCTCTGCTCGTGGTCCAAGGTCATCAGTTTCCTTTCTCAACTGGTCATTTTCTGCAAGAACCTTTTATCATACATCAGTATTAGTGACTGATGCTAATATATGAATCTGCATGGTTTAATTCATCATTTAATTCCCAGTATTGACCTCCTGTGATAAGTTTCCTGCTATAAGTTAATTGCATTTTTCACACTGGTTTTATCTCATACATTTATAAAGTAAAGAGGCTTGAACATATTTTCTTTCTTCCTTTTAGGAGGTGCAGGTTTTAATAAATAAGAGTATTTGATTTCTTTTGCAAACAAACATATTTCTTCAATAAAGTCTTAGATACAACTTCTACAGTCAGGAAAGAGAATAGGTTAGCATGAAAATTTAATTTTTCAGAGTTTAAACTTATTCATGTTGTCATCATCCTTAATATTTGCCTGTACAAACATAATGGAACTTGTTTCCTGGAGGCTTCTGTGTTTTATCTTGGACTGCTTTTCCTCTGCATTGATGACAAGGACCTGGTATTAATTACATTAATTAATTCAATGGTTAGTTTGATTTCTCTCTGAAAAGAACCTTAAGATCTACACTATAAAGTCTAGAAAGGTTCTGCTTCTGAGATTCTAAAAAATGCAATTACAAATCTCATCTGCATTTTTTAATTTTACCTGCACTTAAAACCAACTTTATCACACTTCCAAGCACATGAGTAGGTTCCATCAGCCCAATGTTTTCTCTTTATGATGAGGTGTTTATTAGAACCAGAAAACTAAGAATACATATACACTCCATTTACTAGTAGATGGAACAAGCTCCTTAATATTCCCATTGGAAAGTAAAGGCACACAAAACATGCCAACACTACTTTAAAATACAGGGATTGATCACATCTAGCTTTATAGAAAGGTAGTTGTATGCCAGCTGGGTTAAACCCATCTGCCAATATGCAGATGTTGTCATATTTCACATTTGTCTGATGCATTACCTGTTCAATTTGTTTGGTCCATCCTTTCATGCAGACTTCTATTCGTTCAAGAGCATCTATGCTTTTAGCAGCCATCAGGTAATCTGAAGGCCCTCTTAAAGTTTTCAGATCGTACGTTTCACATTTGTTCAGACTGACCTACAATAAAAGTTTAAAAAAAAAAAACAAATATTTGTGATAAATAATACAGAAACTCTTAAAAGTAGTTGTTTCTTCCATTAGGGGCATCTCAATTCATACTTCCACTTTAGTTTAAATTAAACTGGTTTGCCAGAGCTGGATTCCAGAATCTGGAGAATTCACCAGCCTGGCAGCTGTGTTCTCAGCTTTTGTGAAAGAAAGGACACAAACAGAAATAAGCAATTAAAGCAACTGTTTATAGTACATTCATCATTCTTGGTTTCAGTAAGGCCACAGCCATTGAGCAGTCAAGAAGTTAATAACTCAAAAGAGCTGGCACCAGAAGAAACAACAGCAGAAATAGCTGCAGAATTGTTAAAGCCACAACCATTCAGAGACACCAAAGCCACAGATAAGCTTACAAGTTATAGAGGACAACAGAAGTACGGGTTTTTTTTTACTCTCCATCTCAACAAAAGCTTTCTAGCTGACATGTGAACATTACCTTCTCCATCAGACTTTGCTGTGTTCCTGATAGCACACTAACAAACTTTTCAAGAGAACCAAGGAAGTCACATTTAATACTAGAAGGCTGTTGAGGATCAGGGAGCTCAGCCCAGCCACGGTCCATAGTCTGTAAGGCTGGAATGAAGATTTCTGCTATCAGTTGCTCAACACTCTTCAGTAAGCCATCTCGACCTACATTCATCATACTGAAATTTACTTCCTGTAAAAGAAACACAAGTTAAAATAAAAATCAAAATTTACCATAAAATGGAAAACAAAACCATTAGATGTATTGCAGTCCTATTGCCTTGAACATCCCAAAAATAACCAGTGTGCACAAGTGCCCTTCAAGCAATAACTGCACAATACTTGCTAGCAGGGGCTGCAAGATTTACACAGGATCACAGTTTGCCACACAAAACCCAGGAAACTGAGATCTGAAAACAACTGCAAAATACAATGACAGCTTAAGTGTCATCTATTTATAAAGCTCATTTCATATGGGTGAGTAAAAGGATTCCAGCCTACCACTTCTAAATTTATCCATTATATTTAAAATACATTAAGTAAAAAATACATATAGCCAGAGATCAATGCATTTAAAAGGCTTAGATACAAAACGAATTAACAAGTTGGCGTTGCCCAAAGATTTTGGTCTAAGAAAAAATACCTCTATCCAGTTTGAGAGAAAATAATTGATGAAACAATTTTTTTAGACATTCTGAAATGTCTAAACATTTTTGTAGACATTTCTGAAACAGACAGTGAAGACTTCTAATATAAATTGCATTAATCTGCCAGACATTTCTTGCGTCATTAGAAAGTAACACAAGATCTTTTTTCATCAATGTAATTTAACACCAAGCAACTTTTATTCAAGTGTCACACATTAAATGCATCTTCAGACATAGTATTTTAATCTTTCTACTTGTCTTTCTTACTTTCTTCTCTACTATCAGCAAATGTTATAACATTACTGATGAAGAACTCTGCTTTACACATATTTCAGCTGCAATTACCAGCTTGCAAACATTATTATAAAAAAAATATCTTCAAATGTTAAATAGTATGCAATTCATCCGGGGGAAAAAATTAAAATTAAGAGGTTAAGCATAAAATGTTAAAATATGTATCTTTAGAAGTCAAATAATAATAAATAATCAAATAATCTGGTAATGACAGCAGTTTGCCCACCCTTCACCCTTGCTCTTCTACTTCTTATCTGGGCAAAGATTTTCCTAGAAGATATAGGGACAGTTAAAACTTGCTGGTTTAGAATTTGTAGTTTGAACCCGTTTTGAAGAGCATAGAAAGTTTTCTATAACACTAAATTCTCATTTAATCCATCATTATTTTTTTTTCCTTTGGTTAGTTTGCCTAAAACTATAAGACACCGCACATTTTACAGCATGGTCCTCATATTGAGAATCACATTGATCCAGTTCACTTCATACTGTTACAGATTTAAGGAGTCTTTCAGAGTAAAGACTTATTTATATATAATTTGCACATACACTCTGAAAAATAAAAGCTTTTTTTATTTTAAGTGGATTTGCTAGCATTTACTGAAATTTAACAGCTTATTATTTTGTTATTGACTAATTACTCTGTCATTCTGATTTGTAATGGATTTTTTTTCCTTAGCACCATTTCTTCATAGCAATCAGAAATTTCCAAGCTGCTGTCACTAGAAAATGTCAGTTGTTCCATTCCCCTCCTTTTCTGTCTCATATTTCATTTAGTTAAATTCTGTCCTCTTGCTCATTCCTCCACGTCTGTCAAATGCCGAGACCAAATGAAAATGGATTTTAAACAAGGTCATGTACAGTGGTTAGCAGTTACTGACTCTTACCTGATGGATATTCTCAGCTGTGATATGTTTCAAAAGACTGGATCTAATGAAGAAAATGCATATACCAGTTAAAGCAACTTCTTTTCCCTCTGTCACAAATACTTTAGGTTTTTTCTTCTTTGTCAAATGAGAGTTGACTTCTTTTCCTGGAAGGTCAAAGCGCTCTACAGATTTTAAAAAGGAAAAAATCCTGATTATTTATTCAAAGAAAAGTTTTCTAAACAAACAGTTCAGTTATCATCTGTGTGTCTCTTACATGGGGACCCACCCCATGAGACTGTCCACAGACAGCAGGCAGTATCCAGAGATCTCACAGCACATTAAATACTATTTCATCAAGTTTTGCCATTCTCATATCAAAAGCCTTTCATTTTAATTCATTTATTTGGTTTGTATTCCTTCTACACAAAGGTTAAGGTTCAAAATCCTATTTCATGGTTCTCTATCAGGAAGTTGTAGATATCACTCTAGTGCTTAAAAAGTAAAAAAATTAAAAGTAGTTTATTTCAGAGGTATTATCAGCCACCACCACAAGTTAATTATTTTTTTTCTACTTTTTTTTTCTTCCAGGGTACATGGCCTTTTGCAGGCTTATGCTTATTCATTCAGTGCAGAAGTTGCTGTGAATTTGATTTTATTTTTTTATTTCTTCAGCTTTACATGTGCCTTCATCTAGCAACACATCTCAAAGACCAAAGGCCACCATAATCATACTGCAGGGTCATTTGATCAGTTTGGGGGTGAGTGTGTTTAAGTAGATTCCTAAGCTTTGCCCCTTGCCTTACAATCTCTCCAACATATTTCCACCGCTTCAACTCAGGCATGTTAAAACTTGCTCAGCATATTTCTAAGTTAGTGGCTGAGTTTGCATTTTTGTTTTTCTTTCTATGCACATTTAAATTTTAATGATTAAAGTTGCTTATATCATAATAAGCAGTCTTTTCATACCTTTTAGGAATATACATACATATATACTGAAAATACATAAAGTGTAAACACACATTTGTACACTCATATGGGTATGCTTACATATTTATAAACACATATTTTTACAGATAAATATAGCTGTATTTTTGAGGCCCTTCATGTAAACCCACAGTAAACAAGTGGGTTGAACTCCCACCAACCAGTGACAGGGACTCAGAGGTCACATTGAGCCTGGCTAGTCCCAAGGACAAGCAGCACTTGAGGCTCTGGAACAGAAGACATGAGCAAAGGGAGGATGTCCCTGCCACAGGGGGGTGCCTCCAAGGTAAGCAAGATGGAGGGTAAGCTTACCAGAAGTGTGGAAACATGGGAGAACTTGGTAAGGGAAGGAGATATGAACAGAAGACGCTTCTCGGATAACAGCCCTGCTGCCCATAACACAAATAATACCTCCTGGTGCCAATTGTCATGGAACAAGACCACCAGGATGCATTTGCCATGAGGTATGTAGGGCTTCTCGGGCAGACTGTTGGGGTGATTGGAGGGGAGGGCACAGAGAACCTGTCTCTGCTCACCTTGTGTGAAAGTCAGCTTTCCACTATCAAAACCATTTCCCAACACCCCCACACCGTCCAGGCAAGAGTTGCTACTTCATACTAGCACAATGCAAAAGTGCACTTATGAGTTTCAGTAATTTCACCAATCCCCATTTCATGAGGATCAATGTCCCAGTATGACCAAACTTTACTTGCCTTAAGCCCCAGTTTATCAGAACTTCGCTATTTGCTTCTTCCTTGCACACCTGTTCAACACAACTATAACATGTTGCAGCAAAATCTAAGTTTCTTTGTAGTGAAATGAGGCAACCAGATGCCACTAATTACCAGGCAGTGGGCATGAGCTTGTGTTAAGCCCACCTGTGCCTGATTAGGGCGGGCCCCAACTGCACATGAGCAGAATTAGGGGGCCAATAAAAGGTGAGGCTTGAAGCACAGGCTCAGCTCAGTCCTGAGCAAGCCAGCAGAGAGGTCAGTCGAATCCAGAGCAGTAGCACCGAGCCAGGCTAACCAGTCCTGAGGGCAGCAGACTCAGAGCACTATTTGTGCACTTCTGCTGGAAAACCTGTTTGGACCTCAGAGCGCCGTCCCCTAAGAGAGGTTCATCTTGCAACATTTCTTTACCTGTATCTGTTGCCTCCACATTTTGATAGTAGAACATCAGATGATTAAGACCTCCAGGGGCCAGGAATTTGTCAATCCGCTCTATCTGTTTGAGTTCATGTTGAGATCATTAGGCATTGCATATCCATTATGAAAAGGTTACATTGCTCAGATCTTTAACATAAAGGGTTGACAAATACTCACCACATTATCATTGTTAAATAATAAAGTTATACCAGGCCCCATTGCTACCACCTAAAAAATGACTGAGTTACTTTGTCCTTTAGCATCCCACACCTACTTAATTGAATTATTTAAATTTTTCCATGCTGAACACAACAGAATATAGACAAGCCATGTTTCAGCTCACTGAAACCACTTACTGTACAAGCCATGTATTTTTCTCTCAAACTGAGAACACAGAACATTTCTTCATTTACTGAATTGCAGCAGCACCTCACTGAAGACCCTCACCCATGTTATTCTTACTGCCATTCAACTAACTGAATGCCTAAACACAAAGCTGTAATTATTCCATATCCCAGCAACAGAGGAAGCCTATATTTATATTTTAAGCATTTCACAATTCTCAGTCAATTTAAGACTCCCATCGAGCATTTTTTACCCATGTATTGGTAATACCTGGGTATTGTATTGGTCAAGGAAACTCATGCATAGCCCACACAGGGTTAGGAAGAAAGTTAATTGCTATATGCTGGCGTGCTGATCAGTGTTTCAGCATGTCTAAGTCTAGCCTAATCCATTATTTTTTCTAGATCTAAGAGTCACTGTTTCATATAGTTCCTAACTGCATAGCAATCTTCCAGTGAAAAAGCTTCCACTTGCATAAGTTCCTCTTTAGAAACATTTGCTAGGTCCATATGTGCTTCCTAGTGCAGAAAGAAGGATATGAGATCACTAGAGCAGGAAGAAAGCTACATTTTTCCCCCTTCCCTTAATAATGGGTCTCAGTTACACCAGACCACATAACTGCTATTCCAGAAAGCCTTGTCTGAGCCCTCCAAGATGAGGTCAAAAACTTTTTCTGAATGTAACAGTCACCAGTATTTTCTTCAGCTGATAATTATTCTCAGGCAATATAATGTGCCAGAAAACCCATTTAGAGATAGAATGCACAAAGGCTAAAACAAATTCTAATTTCCAACTTGCGTGACACTGTTCACATCTTATTTTCCTGTATCACATGGAATCACAGAAATGTTAGAAGGTACTTCTTGGAGATCTCTAAGTTATCCTCCTCTGTCACCAACAGACCACAAGTCATCTAGAGCTTTGCCTAGGTTGCTTCAAAAACCTCAAGGACAAAAATTCCACAACTCACTTGAGCAACCTTTTCCCATAATGCCTTATCCTCCTGATAAGAGGAGTGTCTTATTGTCCAGTTTTTCAGTTGTGGCTGTTGCCATTGTCCTGTCATCTGCAACTGCTGAGTTCAGCTCTCATCTTTCTAACTACTCTTCAAGCAACTGCACGTTACTATGTGACTGACCCTTTATCTCCTTTTCTACTTCTCACACTTTACATGCCTTATATTCCTCACTGTCTTGATAGTGGACTTTCTTCAGTTTCTTAACCATAGTAGGACTGAAATGACAATACATAAATTGAAAGTACATAGACGGAAAAAGAATACCAGAGGGACAAAAAGGCAACCCCCAACCATGTTTACTTTAGTGTCAGGGAATAAAAAAAGATGTAATTACTTTCTGCCTAGATTTTTTAAAATTACTTATTTTCAAATCACAAATCTCCTGTGCATATAACACCAACAACTCTGATGCTCTGTTTTTCAATATACATATTTCTAACTGCTTAACCCTTACATTAACACTCACATAAGTCAGTCAGACCACTTAGCCAATTTCATCAAGCAGTATCACCTGATTTAATTCCCTAAACTATATCACAATGTAGTCTCAGAAATGCTGGTGGCAGCCTAGTAGAAACATCAATACCACGTAGCCTGCTGAGGGCAGGACTCATGAATTTAGATGTACTATATGTTCAAGGATTTAGAGACTTCATGCTATGGATCCAGTATGAAATACAATCACAGGTCTTACTGTACTATCTATAAACACTGGAAAGCAGAAATTCTAATCAATTTAAAAATCAATATTGTTACAACAGGTCCTGAAACTAAGGACACTTTTATTCAACTTAATTACAAAATGCTGAGAAATATTTATTCTGTAGTAATCTCAGACACAAAATGTGACAACTATCTCACCAAGTATTTTTGGTAATATCAGTTCTAAAGTACAATATGAGCTATTAGTTCTAAAGTACAATATGAGCTTCACTATTAAATTAATCAGATTACCTGGTTACCATCAAGAATAGCATCTTCTACTTCTGCTTTGTCCAGACTGACACAAGAGGCAATGGTATCCAGTAAGTAATCATGCCTGCCATCCAGACGAGCACGTTTAGCCTCTCTCTCTTCCTTGAGGTTTTGCTGTTATAAAACAATGTGAACAGTGAACAATTCACAATCTATTTTGAAAACAAAAATCAAGAAATTTTTTTAATTTATTCTGAAAGAAAAGAAAGCGATCACATTCTTCCATCTTTATGATTTATGTTCTTAAGGCAATTCTTAGAAGTGACCCCTATTATGATTTTTCAGTTGACTTGCCATGTTCTAATTTCAGACTTAGCACAAAATGACTATCAGACTGTTGTACAATATTATTTATTTGTGGAAAGACTCTGTAGAAAACAAACAAACAAACAAAAAAACAAACAAACAAACAAAAACCACAACAAGCTATTTTATATGTACATTCTCCATCATTCTGCAAGTTATCTTCAACTCTCTAAGTCGTTAGTCCTAGCTTTTCATTTCAGTCTCATATGACCATCAAGTCAAGACAGGATTCTGACCCATCTTTGTTATTCATGGAAGGTATTTTAAGGGTTCCCTAATAAAGACAGATGCTGTTGGAGGGAGCTTAGGGTTTTGTACATTACTTCTCCAATATAATGAGAAGTTAAAACAAGCCACAAAGCCTCAAGGTACACAAGTGTTTACAAATGTGCTTAACTATAGCTATTATACCATTCTTCGAGCAGCATGCCTGCTCATCTAATTAAATTCAATTCCCATATGTAATACACCTCATTACATTATAGACAAAGTGGCCTTCTGGAATAGTTACGGGCATTATTGTGCTTGCAGATTACAAGATCTAATATCATTTCATTTTCAAAAGAAATTTAGAATTGTGTTTCATTGATGGTAAATTCAATCTTTATTTCCCCAGTGATTATGAAAAATCTAGTAACCCCATAAAGTGTGCACAAGTGATTTATCCACAAGCTTCTGCAGAGCCAATAGGACTTGCATAATATACTTTATACCCTTATGTAAATATCTTTCCTACTCCCCGAAGGAATTTTCTGATATTTGGTAAAGTTGTAATTACTAACATACCTTCATAAATGCTGAGTGCACAGAAATTGTTTTTCCATGTAAAAGACGAATGTACAATTCCTGTTCTTTACACAGCTACTCCTGAAGAATGCAGTAGCAGATAATTTGTACATGTACTTTATGCAATTTTACTCCTGCCATGCCCTAACATGATCTCCTCTTTCCCAAAAGTGGGATGTCATCACGAGACTGGCCTTTACTACATGTTCTCACATTAGGATAGAACTTTTCCCTGTAGTTAGACACCCAAAAAACAACCAATTTGGGCTGAATCAACTTCACCAGATGATAACACTAGAATCCTAAAGCCTGTTGCTTCAGTAATTCGACCACACCTGATAAAAGCATCTTTAACATAGAAAAATAAAACTCTGCCAATTAGATTTTATCTAATCCAACAAAAAGCTCTTTTTGTTTTACTTAAACTACAGAGAAAATATTTTTCTATTCTGCTGTGTTTCCAGCATAGAACTCCAGAACACACACAAAGTATTCATCTTTTATTGGTAACAGTTGCCTACAGATGGTCCTTTTTATGGTAATAGCCTCCATTTCTTCTACAAGTTACAGTTTATATAAACTGAAATCATGAGCACTTTCTTATCAAACTGGGCAGTCACATCCTAATGTCTGTTTCAATTCCTGTAATGCTTTCCAGTTCTTTAATTGCAGTCTCTCAAGCCCTATAACAAACATGGTAGCTATTGTGTATGTGTTCACACAGCTTTAAGCAACTTTTGATGTCTAAACCCACTAACAAGAGCATTCATTACCATGTCACAAAACTTTAAAAGTCTAGTTAACTTACAATTTTAATGAACTGTACCTAGAGAAAACAGGGAATTAACTAGATGGTAATGCTACAGTTTTATAATGATTTTCACTTGCTCTTTTCACATGTCACTTCTGGAAGGCATTTTGCAGTGCTCTGCTGGATATCTCTCTAACTAATCCAAGCTGCATACATGTTTTTCCTGAGATTCAGTACAATGCAATCCAAGAACACAACCTGCCTGTCATGCTTCCATACTTTGATGAACTACCATATAAGAACTAATTCTCTCCAGATTAAGTGTTCTCCAATCAAAAACTCTCTCTTTTCAGTTGCTGCAGTCATTAGAAGACACTTTTGCCTCACTTTTAGGGTTAGGTTGTCCCAAAAAATGTAGAAGCAGCCCAACTTCAGTACTTTCAATAACAAATCATTAATCTAAATATCTAAAAACACTCAGATGCTAGACTGGGAACTGATCAAAAATCAGTTTCCAAGTTTCCATCTGCATACTACTCAAAGGATAAATTTTTAGGATATTCTTTACTTAGGAATCTCAAAGAATGAATTGCAATAAATTGTTGAGCCTTCTAGGTTTCATTCTTCCTTCTCTCTCCTCCCCCACTGCACCCTTCCTTTCCCCCTATCCCGATCTTTAAGGGCCAGACATAAACCAGACACAGTCAGATGGGGTGCAGCAGTGTGCTCCCTGCCCCCTTTAAGCCATAACCACCAGTCAGGTTTGTGATGGCTGCATCCAGCTTACACTGGACTTGGTGGGGTAGATTTCACCGTGGTAGCCAACAGCTTTCTGGAACAGTAATCCAGATGCCCTGCTGAAATGCAAATATGACCATAAGTCAATTTTCTGATTCTATAAAGAGCTGACAACTCAGGTCCCTTCTTCAGGCTCTCCTGAGATGATAGCAGGCTGCATTCCAGGATCTCCCTTGGAGTAGGGATGCCTTTCAAGGTCACTCCTCAAGGCTGAGAGAATCCCTATCGTGTCAGACACTTGGTAATTGAATTGGGAATACTGAAACTTGGAAATCTTAGCCAAGTGCTATAAATGACTGACTGCACGTATACAATCCTTTAGACATAAACCACTGACCAAGCCTGGGACTAGGACTGGACCCATCAGCACCTAGACTCGTCTCTAAGAGGGAGTTTAGAAAGCAAGGGGGTTCTTCCTGAATGCCATGACTCAATGGGAGGGTGTCCCTGACAATTTTGTCTAACCCTGTCCTCTATACAGCAAATAATCAAATTTATCTTGCCATTGAAACTCAAACCACTGTCCAAATTACTATTGAATTTTGTTAACTAACTGCCTTATATCAATTGCCTTATATCAATGAAGTACATTGCTGCTTCTCTTTTGCAAGTGAAGTGCATCTCTGACTCCATCCACAACATGGAGGAACAAGCAGATTTCTACACCAGATTTGTTTCCTTCCCAATTTTTGCATCTGAGTGTATTTCAGGAGCTTAATCCTTTTGTATCAACCAGACCTCCAGTGAAGGAATTCAGCAACCTGTTACAAAATTCTGTCTTTGGACATCAAAATACTGACTTAAACTACCCTCACAGCTTGTTTCGAACCAGCAATGTGGTCAGGGCCTACAAGTTTTGATATATTTTACATCCTGAAGGATTCACTACAGAAACAGATATGCCTAAACAGCATCTATACAAAAAATATCAGAACCCAGGCAAGTTTATATAATTCAAATAAACATCCTTTGTTAGAACACTGAAAGAGTAAGATCTGAAGATGGAAGGATTGCTAGCACATTACATATTATTTATGGCATTAAGACAGGAATTGCTGGTCCATGGAGTAACATTTGCGTGCAAACCCTGTATCAGCAAATATCAGCAGTAATTCTGGTCAGAGTCATATATCAAAGCCTCTCCATAATTTCCCATGATGCAGGAGGATCCAGATGGAAGGGTATTTACAAGAGATAAATGCTTTCTCACTCAGATTTCTGGAAAGATTGTCTAAGCTTTCATATGGTACAGTTCTTTAAGGAACAGCAGCACAGCCACATTAGGTTTTGGTTTCTTTTTCCACTTTTAGTAACAAGGTAACTAAGGTAAGAAAAACCATATCATACAGCACACAATTGTTTCTCAACATGGTTTATCCAGAAAATGATTCATCTGGTTGTCAGAATCCTGTGCATTACTGAATTTAGACACAGGGATCAAAGTCTTTTAGATGAGCAGTATACTTGAACTTTACGGGGAAGTTCAATGATAAAAGACTCCAAAATTAAGGCTCTATTGATAATTTGCTGGCATCCAAAGCATAGTTAAACAAAATGGCATTCCTCTGTTTCTTCTTTAATTTGCTAAGATGTTTTATACTGTATAAGAATCACTCATGATTTTCCTTTAAAATTAAACTGCAAACCATTTTACACTTTCCAAGCACTCTGAGTTTCCAACAGACACATACCTTTTGATTCACTCCTCTAAAAAAACACGTACCCTACAGAATCAGAGCAGCCCTCTTAACTGGCTCTTAAATCTCAAACATAAATCAGAGCTTTCACACATTTGGTAAATAATCAGCTTTTAAAACTAGTGTAAGGGTCTTAATGACTTCTGTTTTATTATTGTTTCTTAATGTTACGTAGCATCTTCCTAATTCTATTTCCATTTTACAAGTATGGGAAGAGTGAAGTTAAACTTCAGTTTTCCTTGGTGCAGAGCTCACTCCTGTTTTATTGCCAGATCTAGCACCATACTCTTAATGGTATAAGATTCATGAAATTACACCATTGCCAGACCACTGCAACAATCTGAGCAAGATACAAGTACCGGTAATCAAATGCATAAATATCTCCCTGTGCAAATTTACTTTTTAAAACAAATCATGAACCTAAGCCTTGGTTGATACCCTGACAATTAACTTATATGACGGGGTACACAAACTACCTCACGACAATTATGTCTTCCAAATGCAATGCTTTGCTTTAAAAGGCAAAGTTTATTTATTTTTATATAATTAGGATGTTTTAGAAAATTAGGATCATCTGCTCACTATACATTAAAACACACACTTTTCTACACCCTCCCCAAAATTCACAGTTTTATTCAAATTAGTTACTAGTCTCAACCTAATCCAAAGTTGGTTTTCTTACCTTTATAACTCTGCCAATGCTCTGCTTCCAAAGTTGCTTTCTTCCAGCTCTAAACATTGCACTGATATAAGCATCAAACACTGTTTTTTAGAAATAAGCCTTAAACCACACAGCAAGCTTCTTGAATCATCATTTTTGTACTCTTTCCCCAGTCTTTTGTTCCTATTTGTTTCATTACTTATCTGTAGGAACACCAAAAAAAAAACAAACCTAGAGAAAATACAGTAAGGGCCCAAATATCTGGCAACTATAAACCTTAGCTCTGTATTTAAAATTCAGTTAATAGGCATTTAAATTTCTTGGAAACTGAATTGGACTACTTGAGAAACTAGAGGTCTCTAACCAGCACAATTTACTGCCTACAGGAGTTGAAAACTAATGCTACCAACCACAGTGTTGTTAAGGTGATACTGTTTATATGCAAACACCACTCCATACAATTCATCATGCTGAAGGGCAACTTAACCATTTGCAAAAGTCAATTTTATAACTGCTTATTTGATTTGTGTTTAGCCTTCTTAAGTAATCCTTATGTCAACAGACATCTTTGTTTCCCTGTCACAGTTGACTGTTTAAATATATAGCAACGATAGTCAAGCAGCTTTCAAATAACTTTTACACACAAACTACTAAATTACTAAGTTTTCTATTCATATTTTTATACAAGCACATTCAGTCTCAGGCTTTTTTAGTTGTACAATCGTTGCTTAATACAGCAATTTTTCTTCAGCAAGGAACATTAAGGTTTTTTCCTCTTAAAATAGCCTTACTTTTCCCCAGTTCAATGACAGAATCTAATCTGATGTGCTATTGAAATTGCTGATTAAAACAACTCCTGATCCAATATTAGCAACAAGAAAAACAAGAAATTTATACAGCTGATTCAGGCTGTATATACCCCTATATATTTCTGCTCCCTCTCATAACTATGTGAATCATATCTAAAAAAAAAATCACTTGACAACCTCAGTGTTGATAAAAATCACAAGTAAAAACCATTTTCCCTACATTATCTTATTTTTCCATACAATTTCCCACTTACTATAGTCAAATGTGATTGTGTATACCTGTTTGAGAAAGGCTGAAAACCAGTTGTATTTGCTGCAAAAATAAACATCTTTCTCTGAATCCTGTACAGCCTTCTCTTTTAAAATTAAACATACTATTAAATGTTACATATTGAATTAATTCCTGGATTTATGCAGAACATTGAAAAATTATTTTTCTCTTTGCAGTATGTATGTGATTTCACATATAAAAACTCAGCCCAACAAGCTTAACTTAACCATGCATCAATAAAAGCTCTTTAACAAAGGAAAAAAAAAAAAAAGCAATGAAAAAAGTAAGCTTAAATAAATATCTCAAAGAACACCTTGAGAATCATGGGACTTGTTCATAAAAGGAGTTTAGGCCACAGCAACTATCTCACAAAACAAAACTGTGTAGTCCAGCCTTCTGCGCAAAGCAAGTCCCATTAGGAGATGTTGCTCAGTGGTGTTTGCAGTTCTGTTCTGAATATCCCAAAGAATTGAGATGCCACAAGCTCTTAGACACTATAACAGTGTTTGACCACCCAACATGGAGTTCATTCCCCTCTAATAACCAGAATGTCCTACATTTGAGTTGTGTATGTTGGCTCTTATTACCACATCTTCATTCAAATGTAATATATCCTCAGTCAGGTCTCACTCATAACCTTTAAACAGACTGCTTTTGCAGTTCTAGATAATATGATGATCTTGATTAAAGTCATGGAAAGATTTTCTTTACATTTATGGAAAGTAAAGTCCTGTGATCTTCTATCTCATTATGTGTTAAAAAGGGAAGCTGGAAGCAATGAAGTGGTCCAGAGAGTACTGCCATTGTCAGGACAGGATTGTCAAGAGCCAGACTTCCAGCAGAGGCCATTTAGCACACAACTGATACAACCAACAGCCCAGAAGGGTAAGGGGCGAGTTGGTCAGCAACCATATGCAAGACTTTTATCACCTATACCACTTCTTTGCATTACAAGCCACATAAATAAATAATGCTCAGCCTTAAGTTTGGATAGCTGATTACTGCTGAAACTGATACAAAAATTCTGCTTTAGGGGTTTGCTTGAAACCCACTTTGAATAGTGTGTCATGGTCACTCTTTATTGCTGAACCACAACCAGATCTGTGATTTGAAGAGTACATTTCCTCCCTAGATGCTTCAGGAGTGTAAGACCCATGGTGAAGTTGTATTCATTTTAATAATGAAACATACACATTACAAAGTATATGCAATTTCATATTATCACTCAGTATTCCCAGAGTAGTTTTAGTCTGTCATGTATCTCTGGATAGCCTTGACTCTGTTTTGTGGGGTGCTGAACATTAAGTCAGAGTAAATCACCACCATGCAGGGCAGTGAAACCATGAAGCACACAACCTACTGCACTAGAGAAAAGCTTTGTATATGAAAATATTACTTGTCACTTTGCTTTAGGAATTATGAAAGTTCATTTCACAATGTCTGAATATTTTTATTTCTAGTATTATACTGCACAGCTCTGGACACGAGGCTTATTTTGCTATGGGTAATTACAGATAGTAGTTAGCTACCATCTAGTGGTTAAAAGCTGAAAGTGTACAGTACTTCTGTGCTGTTTTTCACAAGACAGCTGAATACAGCCTACAGAAAATTCGGCAGTTGAAATTGGAGATGATCACTCTCAAATCACAGATTAAAATCTACACTGAATAAAAGTGGAGGAACTTAAAAAGAAGCATACTTCACTCTTTTGCAGTCTCCTCATGCAACTGCAATAATAACCAGTTCTAAGGTGGGACTTTCTCACACTGAGCTGCTTTCAACGTCAAATAACACTGAAGCTTTACTACCTTCAATTAAGGTAAGGATTTTTAACTACTCTGTTGAGAAAAACTAAAAAGCCAACATATTTAATGATTTCCTGCAATAGCAGGCATTTGAGTTGCTTGCTATTCCAAAATAGGCTTTTTGTCTTGAACAGCTAGTGAGTGTACAATTTGTTAGCCACTTAATGTCTGACTTCAGCTCAAACAATTAAACAAGTGAAAAAAAAAAGGCTATCATAGCTGAAAAAAAAATCTCTTCATCTTACTGGCTTGATAAGGTAGCAGATTTTAAACTATAAAAATGTAATCTTGCTGCCCAACAAACCTTTTATGGCAAAGAAAAATAATGCTTAAAAATTACCACACTGGAAGTTCTAGTGTAATTCCATGTTCTGCTTAAGGCAAGACATTTGTTCTCCAGACTCTGCTTGCCTATTTGATCCTCCATCAAAATAAAATTTGAAGATAAAGCACTGAATAAATTCAGTAGGGATACACGATCAGCCTTCTGTTTACCAAGACAGATAGAATGTGTGGATCTCACCAAATGAAGAGAAACTGTTATGAGAACACACAATTTCAGTTCAATTAACTATGCAAGTAACAAATTTTCCATTTTAAGAACTTGAGAATCTGACACCTCAGCCCTTTACCAGTACCAAATATGTGTACATGTGCCCATCAGCTTCAGCTGGAATAAGGATTAAAAGCAAAAAACACTGCCTCAGGTTCTTCAAGCATCCCCAGTGCTGTTCAAATGTTCTCAATACCCACAACAATGCTAAAGAGTGGGATGAATTATCAACATTTAGTTGAAAACCAGAAGGAAAACTGTCACTGGGATCTGGGGACACTCCTGAAGTGAAGACAATGGTTTTGGAAGAAACAAGTTAGGGAAACTTTTACTCTTCAAAAATACCAATATGGTGTTTTTAAACTTAGACTGAAGAAAAGCTATCAGGCCCTAAAGATCCTGTCATCTCAATACATATCCATTTGTATGAAGTACAGGGAGCCCTAACACGTGGTAGAGCAGAGACTGCCACCCACCTGCCACACTGCAAACTTTTGCAAAAGGCTGGAACAGGTACCATCCCTCTGAACAGGATGGAAGGAGATAAAAAAACCCAACTGAAGTTCACACCTGTTTCTAAGCATGAAAGTCCTAGAAACCAAGTTGGAGAAATTGGGATGCTATCTTAGAACAAAAATATTGCTACAAAAAAAGAAGCTCAGTGTAAGGAAGATGTCATTGGTACACTGCACCTTACATCAAGTTAGTTACTGTACAGGAAACATACCTCTGAAAAAGAGCTTGGTGTTCAAGCGTCTTAGCAAGCCAACCAAAGCCCAATGGAATGAAATTTCAGTTCTAAACAAGCTAAAGCATAATATTACTGACTGTCTGATAAGGATGGAAACACTGACTGTGACATGTGACAGGGATGAGAGACTGTGGCAGGAACAGTGTCAGCAATAAATTCTAGCTGTCTCCATGTACACTGCAGAAACACCATCTCAGATTGTGATGCTGGTAAATTTTTTTGACATCATTAATAATCATAGAAGATTTATCACAACAAGAAAAAACATTCAAGAGGGCAAGTGACCCCTACCTCCATCCCAAAAAGAGCACAGTATGAGGTTCAAAACATTAGTGAGAATAAAATACAAAATACAACACTAACAAAACACTAACAAAACTAAAAAATACAGCACTAACAAAAGTTTGAAAACAATAGAAGTGCCACACAGTCAAATGCTACTTAAAAATGAGGAACCACTAAAAATAAGAAGGTAAAAGGAAGTAAAGAATTGAATCTCTGCAGACAGCATGCAAACTAAGAGCATCTTACTCGAAATGCACTGTAACTGCACAGCTTCTATCAAGAAAGGCTTGAAAAAGAGCATAAGCCAGCCAGCAGTGCTGTACAGTACAGTAACAGCAAGAAGGCCTCTTCCAAAAAGCTGGAACTAGTGATATGACAAAAATCTAGGTGAATTAATCCCCGACAGTTTAGTCAAAGATGCAATAAGGCAAGGTAAAGCAATACAAATAACAGCTAAAAAGAGATACAAAATGCTGATAATCAGGTCCCTTTCACAGTGCATCACAGAAGCAGGGAATTTCTCAACATATCTTTTAAAAAAAACATAATATTGCAAGAATGCAATGGAAGGTTTCTAAATTTCTATAGACTTTTTGCTGCAGAAGCATTCAATATTTTCTTCAGAGGAACCTCCCACTTAAAGAACAACACGTTAAGGCTCAAAAGATAAGTTTATAAGCTGACACAAAAAAAATTACTTTTTTTTTTAAAGCAGTGATAAGTAACGGATCAGATGAGGAGTCATTAAAAATTCTAAAATTACTCAAAGACAAAAGAGCAAAACTGATTAATGTGACGTGTTCTCTGCATCAGTGTCAGAGGACTGGTCACTAGCTTACAAAAAGTTTTCAGGGTGAGCTGTTTCTGGGTAGCCTAGTGTTAATAACAAAATACCTGTTTGGAGAACTTGTTTTCCATGGAACTGCTAACAAAAAGCTCTGTCAATTAAAAATTCACTTTTTTGTCTGTCTGTCAATAGCAACCAGATAAGGCCATTTGATTCAGGCCCTCCAAGTTGCCTGATGGCCCAAATCTCCCTTGGGCACAGCTGCCAGCAGTAGAAACATAGTGGAATGCACACAGAAGTAATTAAAACAGTTCAGTGATGGAACTGTATGTCCCTTTTAATAAGCAGTATTATCATTCTGAAGTTTTTGATTACTTGAGCTGAATTCAAGCTTTTTCACTCCACATGTTAGCAGTACGTTTGCACTGCAATCAACAACTATTACGGTTGTTTAGACACAGCTGAACTAAATTGTTCTAAAGCTTTTTATAAACTCTACTCACAGCTGCACTGTGCTCACAGAAGTATCTCATCTGACCCATGGGTCACAAGAAAATCATACCTCATGCTGCAGATACAGATGCTAATTATGCAGCTGAGACAATGCTGTACTTATATTGGGTAAATTGGACCATAGAGCAACCAAGACACAATCACCTGTCACATCTATACCTTTAGAGATTTGAAGAAAAAGGTCTTTGCATTGTACTCTATCACTCCATTATAAGCAACACATGCATCAGAACAGTCCAGAAGCTACACAGAGCTTGGTGGTTTTTTTCCAGTCACTTTGAAAGTCACTTAAACTTCCAGCTGCCCTGTGGACTGTTCCCATTAATCTGAGTTAGAGATGGACCTACCAGTCAATCTTTGAAGACAGCTATATGCACTGGTGAAAAACAAACAAACAAAAAAAAACCCCAAACATGAACTTACAAAGAGCTATGTGTTCAACTACTCATATAAGAAGTCTTTAGTTTGAAAACATTCCAAGTAAAATGTCTTCCTTGTTTTCTCTCCTTCACCATAATTTACTAAAACATGTAAATCAAAGAAAATTAATTATACATACATTAATTAATAATGTTATACATACAATAATTAATAATACATACATTTCAAAATGTAGACAGTTATGGGGAAACTGTTTTGGTTTGGTTTTAATTTAATTAATGTTATGACCTTATTAATTAAGGTTTACTTTTAAGGAGACTTTATTAAAGTCTTACTAACTTTTCAGTCTGGATTTGGAATTACTTAGCACCAAACAAGGTTCCATTTAACTTTATTTATTCATTTCCTTACAGTTCAAGTTTGGTAAAAACTCAGTTAAACAGAACTGCAGCAACTAAATATATATAATCTAAGCTATCCGGTTCTGCAGCTAATAAGAAAAAAAACACCTTCTTGGCAAGTTTTAGAAGTAGCAGCTTTGGTGTGAAAAACAAAGCTTAACAACCAAGATATTAGTCTCTGCTTCTATACCCTGGACAAATAAAAGGTAGTCAGGAGCAATAAATTCATATTTATTTTCTACACTGTAATTCATTTTTCCCCTTCTCTGCTTGGTAAAATTTTTGGGTTTGGTTCTTTCTGAACCAGAAGTTCTTTCTGAAACTTCTTCATCTTTGAAGAATCCTCTTCTTGCTCTAAGTCTTCAGAGGTTTATTTAGTTATTGATTAACCCAAGATTTAAATTACTACTTCCCTAACATCCCATTGTATCAAGATTCCTCTTTTACTTAGTGCTTTCAGTGCCTTTTTCTGAGTAAGACTGCTATGCACCAATTCAGGGCTGGGGTGGGGGGAATTTACATTAAACCCCCATCATTCATATTTTCCTCAAATTTCAAAAGGACTCTCTTAACTGAATACTTCTGTAACAGTGCCCCTGACAAAACAAGATAAGACTCAAAAAGCTTTTCCCTGAAGTTACTGCATTGTCTGCAGACAGCTAAATCAACAACTCATGAAACCTCAGCTGCTTAGCTTTTAGCAGGAATTTGCCCTCCACCACAATTAAATAATTGCCCAGAGGCAAGTGGGTATCATCTGAGAAAGACACACAATAACCCTGCCATGTCTAAAAATGAAACTCACCTTTTTCTTGACGCTGCAACAATCCCTTGATGTATTTCAGAAGGTTTAAACTTCAGCTTTTAAATTCCCAGAAATCTTAAAACATCTTGCTGCAGGGTACCTCCAGGTGCATTCACCCTGCCAATGCTAAATGCCTGCTGCTAGCACCCCTGTGACCTCCCACCAAAGCTGCTGGGAAGGTGTTTTCCAGATCCTCTGTGGCAGGTTTTTCTTTTTTTCCTTTGCTGTTCCATAGCTGCTTTTCCTGGGCTGGTATTCCCCTGGCCTGCACCTGAAAACCCCAGCAGTGCTATTATGGTGCTTCTCGTGGGAAGCCACTCCTGCTGGCATAAGGATCATCTCTTTCTTGTTTTGCCTGTTGTCTTTGAAGATTTTAATTTAAATAAAAAAATAGTCAACGAGATGCTTGATAAACATTACTGGAGAGTGTATATACACAGAGATTTAACAACCACTGTGCAACATTTGCATTTGATTAGCATACTCCAATCAATTCTAACAACAAACTGGGATTTCAAACAGGTCTCAAGGAAAGGACAGGGCAGAAAATCATCATCAGCCTCCCTGTGTTTATCACTGCCACATGCTATATTGGAAGCAGAGAAAGTCAAGCCCAAGAAGGTGCTCAGCTGTGACACATCCCAGCTTTGCTTATATGACCACTCTGGGAAGAGCTCCCTCTCCTCCTTTCTCCCCATCCCTCTGTCATTGTTTACTTCCCCCTCAAGAAAGTATCTTTCACCATCACAATTAATGTATGCCATCAGCTACAAATCAGCTAATAAATCCTTACACATCCTTTGTGCAACACTCTGAAACTTTGTAGAAAATTAAAATAGGAATAAATGTAATTTTTTCATACAGTAGAGTTCTGTGCTTCTCAACATAATTCATATTAATAAACAATTCACCACATATAAGAGCCTTGAATGGGTCACTTTGAAAACATAAACCAAATCAGAGCAGGAAGAAGGGGACTTGGTTTTGGTTTTTCTTTTTAAGCTAGTGATCTTCAGAAATATATCAGAAATCTTGATTTCCACATTTTCTATTATACTGTCCTAAATGTGCCAAATATTGTTATTTACATTGTAAGTTTAAAATGGCTTTAATATAGTAAATTTTAGGTTTCAAAAGGTGATTAAACAGAAACTACATTCTACTGCCTCCAAATTCTGCAACTTAATCACACATCCAGTTACGCTCTCATTATCCCTTAACAGCTGTAGCTTGCATACTCCACCTACTATTATCTACTAAATAAAACTTAGTTTCTATACTAAAAATAGGACGGTTCTTTACTTTTGCTGTGTTATGGGCACAAAATGGAATATAGGAAGTTCCTTACTATGAGCATAACAAAGCACTGGAACAGGCTGGCCAGGAAGGTTGTGGACAGCATGCTTTTTGACTGTGTCAGAGAGGAATTTACTCCTTGGCAATAACTAAGACCTTTTTGGAAACAACATCACTGCTACCACCTGCATGCACACAGTGGAAAACTGGAACTGCTGCTGGGCAGCCGGAGCCATTAAATTTCTTCCTCCTTAGATCACCAGCTCATCCAGGAGGCTGGACAAGATGCAGGATGCTTTGTAGCTGTCACCTTTATTAAACCTCTTTTTAGCTATGTGGTACATGATTGCTGTTTATCATGAAGTCTATCATTCTAGATGTGCCAACTGTCCAATGTAGATTAAGCATTAGAAGTCATCCCTATCAGTAAATCTTCTGAAAATTAATTGTAATGATGATGCAGCCCTTGATTAGCAGTCACAGTTCTTAGGAAATATGTCCTGTGTCTATTAAGTATTTTCAAATACATTCTTTTTCTACTGAAAACTGATATCTTTGACACTCTTTTAAAAGTCTCAGCCTGACTGTTGCTAAGAAAAATCCTTCTTTCTCATCTAAACATTTGATGTCATGCTTTAGCCAAATATATTAAGCAAATACAATCCGTATTGATACATTGCTCAACTGTCACAATATTTCAACAAGACAGAATTTTTCCCTTTTTTGTTTAAAAATGCCTGTTAGAAAATTAAAGAAATCTACCTACAGTTCTCGTGCTATTCCACTGGTTCCTCTTCCTGCATATTCTTTGAATTTCTTGTAGTATCCTTTCTATCATCCTGTGATGTAAACAAAATGCATCTTTTCCCCTCTTTCAGCAGGTTGGCTATCATTATCCATTGTTAAGATTACTTCAGCCATCTCATACTACATCAACAACTGTCTCACACCATTTGCTGCATACTCATTAACTGTGTTACTGACAGGAACAGGACTGTTTCTAGAAAGTGTATACTTTTTAATCTGGTCCAAGATATTCAATCATTGCTTAAACAAATGCAAACACAAGAGTCGGAAAAATTCTCTCTCTTTGTTATTCATTAAAGCAGCAGTTCTATCTTTTCATCCACTTCTTACCAGCTCCCACACATGCAACCATCTCTCCTTGCATCTTTGAATGCTTCCTCAAAAAGAAACATATTATGCAGCTTTCTACTCCTGTTCATTTTGATGTACATTGCTGAATGTATGATTTTTCTTAGCAATGACGTGCTGGGTTGTAACTGTTGTAGCACGTGTACATTAGTTCAGGGACTTACAGCAATCTACCTCTGGCAAAAGCTAACTCCATGGCCTTTTTCTGTATTTTGCTTGTTTCAGAACAAAAATACTAAAAAGATGTAAGGATCATTTCCTATCAGGACAACACTAAAATTATGGAATACAAACTTGGGGTGAAATTTTATCTTTTACTAGAGAGGAGAGCATTTTATTTCTTTCAATTAAGTTATTGTCAGAGTTGCCATGGTCTTCCCTTACTTTCACTAACACATCAAATGCTTTTCTCTGTTTACACTCGTCTATTGAGCAATTCTTACTGTCCAAAGTTTGTTTTCCTGGGAAAGTGCCAACACCAGAGAGCCATTCTCCCATTATTATTTTACAAATACATTATACATCCACTACGGAAATGTTGAAAATTGAATCTCTCTTTCCACATGGGCTATTGTGTCCTAATATACCAAAATTTAAGGTAGAAGTGAAAAGGTTTACTATTATTATGTTGGCCAGTTTAACAAAATCTCCTGTAGAGACAGGTCACCCTGCACAAGAGTATGATGGCTGCTTTCTTGTCCTCAGTGGTTAAGCTCGAGTGTGGAAAAAAATTCTCCTTCATCTCAATCTCCCCCCACACGATTACCTGCAAAATAGGGGCAGGTAAACCATAGGAGGATATTTTTGGTCATTGCAAAGTTAAATAATCAAGTCCCGTTCTTGAAAAGAGACAAAATAACACACATATTTAATAATATGTACTTAATTCCCTAGCTGCACAAGTGCAAAAGTTTCCAGCCCATGATGGTGTTAAATGATAAATATAATCAAACTACACAGTTAAAAAAAAACAAAAAAACCCCAAACAAAAGTAAACAAACTAAAAAACAAACAAAAAAAAAAGTCGAATTCTCAACTGAATAATGCTATGATCAAAACTTAAATGAATGTTAATAAATACTGGCTTCGTTTTATCCTTAGCTCCACATACCAACAAATTAATTAATAATTTGGCTTACAAAAACTTTAATTAAGAAAATATAATGTCTTTTTATTCTATGTTCCTACATTCTAGATGTTACCACAGCATTGAGTCAATTCTCTTGAACTGGCAGTTTTAGATTTTAGTTGTACAGGCCTGCTGATGAAGAAGCTACTCTTAAAGGAAACAGGCACAGTAACTCCATGTATATCATTTGTATTTGTACAGAAATAACAGCCTGAATAGATTTGGAATGCGTCCTGGAAACTACTGCAAAAATTAAGAGGTGCACCATTAACATTATGGTCCAACCATCCCTGGGATTTATTAACTACACAATGCTTCCAGAAAATCAAGTTACCTTCCATTAACAGTGAAAGACCATACTGCAAACCTTGCTTTTATATAGACTGAGGACTCAGACAAAACAAAGGGAAAACAAATAGTCTACAAAAAGGAAGTTTCATTCTACATCAACTCTTGAAAAAGTTTTATAATTAATTGTGTTTCTACTCAGCAAAATTCTTAATAAAATTATCAGAAGAGCTGAAAGCAATAGATTTCCACTGCGAGGCAGAGAAGAGGATTTGTCAGTGAACATGATATTGTTCCTCCTCTTTTACAGTAGGTCTCTAGAGCATCCTCTGATACTGTTACTGTGAGAACTACTGAAAGAGGACTCCGAAGTGTTTTCCTACGTGAAGTCCTGTCAAACGACAAGTAGCTAACAATGGAAAGAGCAGCCTTCTTAAAAATACAACAGGTGTTTTGCTTATAAACAAAAGTTTGTCAATTTCATCACAAATAAAATACCTTGTCAAAAGAGGCAACAGAGGAAATGACCCTCGGTTATCTTCTTTTATCAAAGCACAAAAAAAAAAAAAAAAAAAAAAAAAAAAAAAAAAAAAGCGCCACTCTCAAAAGCTTCTATGTTTATTTCCATCCGTGCTACCTCTCCTAAACACGGATGCCGCCCCCCGGGTCTCCGTCACTGCCTCTCCCAGGCTCTCGGCCGGGCGAGCCGGGGGAAGGGAAGGGCAGTACAGACTCCGGGTGCGCCCCGTCCCGGGACCCTCGACCGCCTTCCATTCCTCTCTCGATTTTTTTTTTTTTTTTTAATTTTTTTAATTTTTTTTTTTTTGGGTGCGTTTGTTTGTTTCTTTGCTGTGGCCACAGCGCGACCTTCCCCCTCTACCCCCGCCGCACCTGCTCGTCCTCGCCGCTCTGCGGAGGGCCCAGGAGTGGCTGACCCGGTCCGTCATGCCGGCGACGGTCCGACTGGGCGGGGGGCTGCTCCCTGGCGGGGATTTGGACCGCGGGGCAAGCAGGAGCGGCCGGGCCCTGCAGCTGCCCCGCCGCTGCCTCCATCGCCGGGTGGCGTTGCCATGGCGAGGGACTCCCCCCGCCACCGGGGGGTTGGTTTTAGGTTTTTTTTTTCACTTCCCTTTCCAGCCCGAGGTCAGTCCCGGCTGCCAACGAAAGCGGCTGCCCATGGGGTCTGGCAAACGGGCGGCAAAACAATCCCCCCGCCCCGCGGCTGGGCAGAGCCTTGGGGACATCCCGCACTGCCGCAGCTTTAAGTAAGGAGAAATGCCCCAGCGGGGGCAGCAGCGGGGAGGACGGTCTCTGAGTGATGTGAGAGTTTTGCCGGTACCGAGGACTGGAAGTCCCAGTGCTGGCTGATGCTGTAGGGAGGACAGCTTCTGGTGCTTTTTCTCTAGATTCCCGCAGCGGCCAATCTACGTTTTTTAGGGAGAGAAAGCTGGAAAATGTTATTGTACTATAACCTGGACACCCGTGTCCGGTGCAACCTTAGTATGCAGGACACAGCAAAAGAAACTGGCATTTCAGCAGCTCCCAAACCCCTGTATTTATGCAGCCCTCACACTTAACAGATGAAGCAGGAGAGCTAAAAGTTTTAAACTGCTCTTATAACTGCATGAGAGAAGATCGATGACATTTAATACATCTGGAGGCTACAGGTGCATGTAACAGGGCTTGCTTGTAATTAGATAACAGTGAGGGCTTCTCTTTTAAATGACCAGACAATTGCTTTGATATCAGGTTTCCAGCAGCCCTTACTCTCAGAACAGGATAGTGAAAATACAAAGATCTTGCTGACACTCTGTTAGATGTTCTGATCATTTATGTATAAATCCAATTTCATATATATTCATAAACAAAGCTGTCCCCAAGGAATACTCTTTAACTTCTGATAGAAGAAAGAAATTAGGACAGTAATAGGAATATAGGAGGTGGTTACAAGGCCCACACAAAGGTACTGAAAGCTATCCAAGATTAAATATATATAAAGAACAAACTAAATATGTGCGACCTGGCACTGGGACATCAGCAGCTTTTTTTCCATCCAGAATCTACATCAATGTTTCCATGGGAATGTGAAAGCTAAGTACTAGGTCTAAAGCACATATAACTCAGGAGCAGAAAATCTAAAATTCTTTCAGAAGTTTGTAAGAAACCAAATGACCAGGCTTGAGGCTGGTATTTCACCTTGGAATGCGTTCAGTTCCTGCTCCTTTTGATGTAATTTGACCTCTGGACCAGGGAACCTCCTGCTAGTCTTTTATGGAAACGTGTATTCACAGGACCACAAATAAGCTGCAGAAACCCCATGTCTCAGCCTAACAGTTCCTAAACTTTCCCTGACAGGATTTTTCTACCTACTCTTAAAAATCTCTAGAGGACACACAGTACAAACATTTCCAAGGAGCATGGTCCAGTTCTCATTTACGCATTTCTTCAGTTTTTTACTAATATCAATTATCACTGCAAAGTGCACTTTTTGTCATCTATCCTTCAGTGAAAAAATTCTCTTTATAATCACAATTTAAATGTGCTTGTTTTGGGTTAAACCCAGTAAGCAGCTGAGCCCATTACCAACAATTGATCACTTCTTTCACCCAGGGAAAAGTTTTATCCCTCAGTATTTTCTCTAAGAAAAAAGCTAATTGTTTCCACTAAAAGCTAGCTATTTCATCATTTCCTTGGAATTCATAGGTTCTGTTCTTTATAATTTTCCAATTTATTGGCACTCTTGCCAAAATGTGGCATGCAAAACTCAACATAAAACCCTCCCAGGGGCATTAAAAGCCACAGAGCTCTGTAAGGAAAGCTTTCTACTGATGGTTTGAATATAAGCTTTTTAAATGCTACCAGACAACATTTATCCTTTTTACTTTGCTTTGTTTCAGTATTCATTTTGACATCCAGAGGATCTCACATACCATTTTCTGATACACTTTTGGTTATTGGTATTTATTCTCTTTTATACTTGTTCATTAGATTTTGCTTGTTTCAAATACTTCACTGAATTTCTGAGCTTCTCTTTCATGCTCTGCTTCTTTAATGAAAACTAGTTTCAGTTTTACTCCCCATCTTCTGATCCACATCTGGATCAGCTCTTTCAACCTGATACTGTATGAATAAAAATTCTCACTTCTCTTATGAACAGTGACCTGGGAAGTCAGGCTGCTTTACAGAGCTTCACAGAGTTTTTCTGAAAATAATTTACACCTTGCCTTGAGCCCACTCATTTAAATCATTTCTGACTTCCATCACAGTAATTTACACTGGAGCATATCTGTCTTCTTTCTAAAAAAATCATAAATGGAAAAAAATAGTAATTACAAGAGTTGTGTCAGAAACTTTTCTAACAGTTAAGGGTGTGCTGGAGGTATTAGTTCCCACTAAACTATTAAAGAAGGTAATTGGATTGATGAGACCTAAATTACTCTTTTGAAAATCCATGTATTACATTTTCTTTTCAATCCTTGTCCCCTGAACTATTAGAAAACTACAGCAGAATTTGTTCTCATAATCTAATGAATTATTCTTCTCTCATTTTTAAAGAAAGGTGATGTGTTTGATATTCTTTAACACTCTAAGACTCTGTCCATCATTAAGTAGTTTTCAAAAAAAACTAGTCTTGTTTCAGAGATTGTGCTCAGTATTCAAGGGTATATTTAATTTTCTCGTGTCCTGAATAGCTCTAAGTAATGTAAATATTTCACACTATTTCTTTAATCTGATGATTTACTGTTATTTTTAATTTTTGTTCTAGTACTATCATAAGTAGCATTTTACTAAAAAAAAAAAAAAAAAAAAAAAAAGGAACTAAACATTCTAGGATTTCCTAGGCTTCCCATTGTTTGCTTACTCCATCTTTTGCTCACTTCTGCATGGCTCTTCCTGACTTTATCCCTCCACAGGTTGTTTATTATAAATATCCCAATACTTTGTGTTCATCATTAGCATTAATACTTTCCATATGATTATTTTCTAACTTTCAAGACAAAGAATCTCCTCCCTGAGATATTAATTGGAAATTTAATATCAGGATACTGAAGGTGCCACTCTAACAGAGAAGCATTTTTTTGCTATGGTTGAGTGGAATTATGTGCTTCAGATTGTTCCCATTGCCTCTGTTCCCATTGTCCTGTACACCACTGAAAAAAATCCTGTCTCCTTCTTCTTTACACGTTTCCTTCAGGGGACTGATAGGATCCCTCTGAGCCTTCTCTTATTCAGGCCAAACAGTCCCAGCTCTCTCAGCCTCTGCTTGCAGGACAGATGCTCCAATTCCTTCATCATCTTTGTGGCCCCTGCTGTACTTGCTCCACTATGTCCATGTGTCTCTTAAATTTAAACAGACACAGCACTTGAGAAAGGGACTCACAGGGGTGAGGGGGAGGATCAGCTCCATCAACTTGTTGGTAATGCTCTTCCTAATGCATCTTGGAATACAGTTGGTTTTCTCCTGGGGGGTTACCCCACATGCATAGTCCAGGTGCAGAACCTGATAACTACTTCTCTTGAATTTCAGGTTATTCTTGTTGGACTGTATCTCCAGCCTGTCAAGGTCCCTCTGACTGATGAAGCTGCCACCTGGCATATCACCCCTCCCAGTTTTGTTTCATCTGCCCATTCACTGAGGGTGCACTACATCCCATCACCCACCATTAAAGAGGAGGTTAAACAGTATTTGACCAGTGCTATACCCTGGTGTACACTACTTGTATCTGGCCTCCACCCTGGCTGCTTACCACAATCCTTCTAAGTCCTGCAGTTCTACCAGTTTTCCACCCATCTCACTTTCTGTTTATCTCACCACATTTTATCACTTTGTCTGTGAGGAACTTAATGGGAGGCAGTTTTATAAGTTAAACTATAAGTAACATCTGCAGTAACCTCAAGATAAACAATGTCCACTGCTCTTCCCTCATCCACCAAGCTGGTTGTCCCACTGTAGTAAGCTGTCATGATGGTTAAACACAATTTACCCTTTGTAAATCCATGCTGAAACATGGCAAAGGCACAAAAATTTCAGACTGGTAGCTATGCCATTAAGTAACCCTTTTTCATCAATGTAGTAAGTACTTACATTTGGTATAAAGGGGCTGCATAGGTGCGTATGTCCAAGAATATCTCAGAAAGCCTCATTCTCCATCACACCTGAGTTCCTACAGTTACTTCAGTCCTTCAATTCACTTCTGTCACTTTTGACTGCAGTCACATCAGTTATTTACTTGACACTATTTACCCAAGCCTGCCTGTTGCTTGGTCAGCAACTTTCAGCTCCTTTTGGCAGTCACTTCACTCATACTGACTCTCAGTTTAGTTATATCCTTCAGTCCTCCAGGGCCTGCCAGGCAGTCACTTACTGCCACCATCATCTCCTTCAGCTCTAATAACAACAAAGAGCAATGTCCAACTCATGTCCAAAGAGATTTGTACAAAAATTTCTTTTGAATTTCAGACTGTTAAAAAGAACACTGGTACTTAGAAAAAACAGAAAGCCATTTCACTAAACAGACACCAATACAATGCGTGTCTAAATAAATTCAAGAGATAATTTTTGAGACTAACTCCAGGGCTTGATATTCTGTTCCCAAAAGCGGTCACAAAACACCTTGGAAGAGAGAAGAAAAGAGCAAAGTTAAGTGATACTTATGCAAAATACTATCCCACACTCTGACCATCTTCAGCTTAAGCAATTTTCTAGCCTCTTGTCACGGAACCACCAGGACACCTTCCTGAAGGTGGGCACCAGGGGCTTCCCAGGTGGGTGATGGCAGGGACTGGAAGGCCACTGCACACCCAGGCAGGAACAGAGCATTCAGGGGAACTGGGGCAGTTGCTTTGGGCATTGAGCACCTCCCTGGGACAAGGACAGGACAAGGCCAGGTTTTGTCTGTTTAGGAAATGGCAATGGAGCTGTCTTCCAAGTACTTCTCCCCCAACCCCATGCAAATTTTCTGTATTTGCAGCATTTTTCAGCAAAGGGATCCACAGGTTTTTCTACCTGCTGTTTAAAGAATAATTTTCAATTGTTTGTTTTGAACCTGGCTCCCACAAGCTTCATCTGATGGCCCCAATCCATCTATTTGGAAAACATGGTGACCATTCTATCCCTATCCATTTTCTTCCTGCCACTCATAATTTTCTAGACTTCAGTTATATCTTGCTCTGCAGAAACACCTCTTCTCCAGCCAGCTCAATTATTTCTCTTATAGAAACCAGATCTTTTATCACCCTGATGTCCTTCTCTTCCCTCTCCTAGTTTTCATCTATCTTTTTGAGATGAAAGAACCAAAATGGCACATGACAGTCAAGGCAGCCAATTTGTACAGCAGTCAAATTACATTTTCCACTTTGCTCTCTATTCCCATCCTGACAATTTCTAGCATGTAATTTGCTTTTCTTACTGCTATTGATCACTGAGTGAAGGTTTTTGTGTAATTATTTATTAAAATTGCAGGGTCTTGCTGATCCAAATGCTTTTAAGGGCTGATCATAGACAGGGAATAAGACTTCATATATGATAAAACAAAAATCAGATGTTAATGGATACTACCTCACTTGGTAACATCACAATCCATTTACCTTCCTCTAGCAATCCCTCCAGCACTTATAGTTGGTGATCCAGCACAGATAAAATCCATAACACCTACCATGGCTTTGTACAGCATTGAAGATTAATTTTGAGCAATATCAAATTTGAAAAGCGTAAAAACACAGTGGGACTACAGAAATACATAATTGTACACTTCCCAAAAATTCATAGTTTTGTGAATTTGGCAGTGATCTCCAAATCACTGCCAAGCTTTGAAGAAAATCAATACTCTTTAATCTTATTCTGGTTTACCTTTTACTTGGATCCAACATAGTAAAAATGAGCAGCCCACTTTGGTTGCTTCTACCTGAGCCTCTGGAAAAAAATGAGAGTAAATCTGGATAATCCCGGTTTTTGTATTTTTTCATAAACCAGCCACTAGAGGGGGAGATAATCCCAAACACTCGAATACATCTAATCCTAGCTAGCAGAGGTTCAACATTTCAATCTATTTTCTATCATCACGACTAATCTGAAAACTAGTTTAATTTTTTAAAACAGGCTGATTCCAGTATTCATTTACAATGTATTAAATTGAATTATTTGCTACTAAGTTGCCTGGCAGATGTATCCAGAGGGGGTTTTTTGCCAGAAAAAAGGCCTATCCCAAGTGGGTAGAAATAAATTTTCCTAATGTTTCTAATATATTCACTAATATACTAATATGTTCAGTAATCAAAAAATCATTTTTAAATTGTCATGTCTGTAAAGGTGATTCTGTTTTGAGACTTTACTTAAAGGAATATTTCTGAAGCTCAATCTTAAATTCTTTGGAACTTCAGCAATCTTAGATGAACTAATTATAATGGGTTATAAACCAATGACATTTTGCACTCATACAGTACCCTTATTGCAACAATAAAAAAGTATATTATAAATTCAAGAGGTCAGATTTTGACACTTAAAGCAAATGTCAATTTGTTAGGCAAAAAGAAAATCAAACTTGACACTCATGACTGTGATAATGAATAAAATTCAGCTATTTGTAATGATGATAGTGATACTAACCACTTCACCACCTCTACTTGTGTCACTAAGGTCAGAGCATATCTGTTGCTCTCCCACAGTAGTTAAACTAAGCCTTATATTGCCTTGTACCACAAAATAAGCAAGATCTCCACAGAAGAAGAACATAGCAATTATCCATATCTATGATGCTAATAAACTTTGTCAAACACAATGTAATTATGATAAGAATCTTCATCTTCGGCAGTGTTAGTCACACTTGATTGTGAGAGGAATGACTTTATATTTGATTGTTACTTGTTAGGCAGATTTGTGAGGCTGACATGAGACAGCATGTTATTACAGTTCCCAAAAGACAATCTCTCAAGTAAAACTAAGGAAGATGTACCCCAATGCAGACCTGTACATCCTTGTACCAGCTCCAGGAGTTTGCCAGTCTCACTTGCTTCCCCATCAATCAGGAAGGGGAAATGGCAGGCCTGCAGAGATTGATTATCCACCACAATAGTGATTATAACAAAGGTGAAAAAAATTAGAGAGCACTTTGTGTCTGTTAGCATCACATCTGAGTGTCCAGGAAGTACAAACTGTACTGTTATTATTTTGTGATTTTTTTGCCTGGGTAAGCTTTGGAAGTGTTCTATTTTCTACGTGGATTTAAACCAGTTATATACAGATGGACGAGTATTATTAAACAATATGTATGTATAGATATTAATATACATTATAAAAATATATTCCCTTCTGCGTGACTGTCAGGTAGCAAGAGTTAACATGCATTTATTTCTCAGAGGAGGAAAATAAATATTGAGGAAAATTACAACTGCATCAAGATAGACAGTCTAAGCAGTAAATTTAAAAATACACTATAATTATGACAGAGATCAAAAGGGCAAGAAGTGGTGACTGGAAATAGAAGGTGTTATGGTCAACCTCAGAAATAGGAAGGGGTGCTTTTTTGCTTTTTTTATGAAAAAAGTTTGGGTTTACAGGAAGATAAATAACTCATGAGACATTTTAAAGAAGAGAAAGGTAACCAACCTGTTGCCAGAGTTCTAAATCTGATCTCTTTTTTAAAAAGGAACAAATGAAAAAAAATATTACAGTCTTCAAGACAGGAGATCAGGTGACAGATTTTCCCACGCCCTTTGCTTGAGGTGGGGGCTCTGATGAGTAAATTTGACATGGTAACACTATGGAGCATTCCTAATAATTTAGAGAAGCAGAAGTGCTGTGGGATTACAGTGTCTTGTCTCTCCTCACTGGTTCCCTGAAAAGGAGGAACCAATAGGTGGAGGAAGAAGATGGAGTACAGCAATGGGAGCAGCAGGGAAGAGCCTGGAGGACTGGTAGAAAAGTGTTCATGTGAGAAAGATGAGAGAAAACCTTGAAATCAAACAGTGCTGTAGATGAAGTGTGGAGGTCCTTTTAATGAGGAAAACTGGTAGCTGGAATAGCTGTTGTACAGAATATAAGAGTCTGCATGTGATTGCTTTGCTGCTGCTAAAGCAAGCCTTAAAAAAAGCCGTATGTGTAAAGTTTTAATAGAAGAAAGAAATATTTACATGTTTTCATAGCTGTGACCATGAAAACAAATCCCATCACTACAACCTGAGTCTGTCATTGCCAAGAAAGGCCATACCAGAACACAAAGAAGAGGGAAAAGTACCAGCTACTGTGAAACTCAACAAATCTCCAGAAAGTTAGAAATTAACTAGAAATAACTTACATAAATTTTCATACGGGGGTTCATCTTTGACAAACCAGACCGTGTTCAAAAAGCAAAACAAGTAAGCGTGCTGCATTTAGAGTACTTTTGCCTTACATTCTTTTTCACAAAGGAGATAACTGAATAATTATAATTTAAAGGTCAGTTCATTGCACAGATATAGGGCTAGCTTGGATAGCTAAGGCAGAGAGCAATACTGTAAAAAAAGAGATTGACCTAGAGAAATATGAAGAGCTGTGTGCCACAGAGACCAGTAATGACTGGGAGGGACCTCATTCCTCTCATGCATGTCTCTGGCCAGGGTGAGGGAATCTGGATGTAAGGGAGTGGAGTCTGCTCATGACACATAGCTGGGCAGCGATTCAGCTCAGTGGAAAAGTAATAAACATCAGAAAGTCTTGGGCAGAGCAGGAGCAACAGGATATGAGTTACTTATGGGCTTTAATTGGGAGGAGTGGTGTATTGAAGAATAGACAAGTGAAAATGTTGTAGCAGTGCCCCTACTTTGGGCTTCTTAAAGGCTTTTTACTGACCAAGTGCAGTGAGGAAGAGGGGCTGCTGGTGCTAAGGTAGGAAATTCTCAAGTGTTTAGCATGAGACACAACTCAGGCCAGATACAGTCACCGATGCTTTCAAAACTTTCTTGAACTTTTTCTATGAACCTACATAAGCCTGACTCTTTTCCTCAGTAACATAGGCCAGGCCAAAAGAGAACGTTAATCAGAAGTCCAAGCAAGTTCTCATTGGGTAGCTTGGAATGGTATTTATTTTCAGTGTGTCTGATATCACTTTTTTAAGCAGGTGAGGATATACCAAAACTGAGCAAGATGTTAAACTAATAAACGAATACTGAGGATAATATCTTCAGGCTGAAGAGTCTGTAGCTTCCATTGTTTAAAAACACCTTTATCTAGCAATTTGACTTTGCTACTTAACAACAGTGCACAGGGCATGTGCTGCTGACCTTTTAAGGTTCATTGTTGTGCCATAGAGTCCTCATTGTATTTTTAGATCTTCCAAATATTTGTTTACCCATTTCCTGTGGAGAACATACCTTCTGTAACCCTGCTTCTGCATCGGCCCACTCCCGATTTATTTTAGCATCTCCCAGCTGATGGGGCACAGATGGGTGAGGGCTGGGAGCAGAGGAATGCTGCCCTGCCTCTGACAGAAGTGAAAGCTATGCAGCTTGCCTCCCCCAGCTCTGAAACGCCTTTTGAGAAAGGGGCCAACATGACTCTTGGCCACAAAAAAGTTTAGTGACCTACAAAAAGCTCAAGGTGAATCAGTTTCAGTCTTGGAGGGCAGTGCACAGGTCACTGAGAAGCTGTTGCTAAAGGTTCCCGTCCCAGAGAGGCTGTTAAAGATTGAAAGAATGGGCAAATTTTAGTACAATTATGCAACACTAATTTGAAAATTAGTATGCAGTTTGGGCTGTTCATAAATTTTCCTCAAATTTCCATCTTCAGTTTGTCTGGCTATAGAATTTAAATTCAATTGTTGTCATAGCAGACAGAGAATTATAGTTTGGATTAACACATTTTGGATTAACACCTTGTAAAGTTAATATCTGGGATATTTTGAGTGTGCAGCACAAACCAGTTTGCATTATGATCCCTTCTCTTTTCTGACCATGATGCTATAAAGCCCCTCTGAGCTGAGATATGCTCTTTTTTGTCTGCTGATCCAAAAGCTGCATCGTCCCAAGTGTTGCAGGAGGTTGGAGCAGCCTCTGGTGAGCTCCTGCCATGGAGCTGTCCTGAATATGTCTTGCAGATGCTGTAGTCAGGGCAGCAAGCAGAGGAGAGACCTCTGAAAACTTTACTGAGTGCAGGACATTTAGATCATAGAATCATATAATGGTTTCTGTTGGAGGGGACCTTAAAGATCATTGAGTTCCAATTCAGGGCCCTGTCATGGGCAGGGACACCTCCCACCAGACCAGGTTGCTCAAGGCCCCATCCAACCTGGCCTTGAACACTTCCAGGGAGGGGGCAGCCACAACTTCCTTGGGCAGCCTGTGCCAGTGTCTCACCACCCTCACAGGAAGAATTTTTTCCTTATATCTAACCTAAATCTCCCTCTTCAAGTTTTAAACCATTGTCCCTTGTCCTTTCACCACACACCCATATAAAATAGGCCCCCTTCAGGTATCAGAAAGCTGCTATCAGGTCACCTCAGAGCCTCCTCTTCTTCAGGCTGAACAACCCAAACTTCCTCAGTCTGTCTTCATAGGGGAGATGCTCCAGCCCTCCAATCATTTTTGTGGCTCTTGTCTGGACACACTCAAGGAGCTCTATGCCCTTATTTTGGGGACACCAGAACTGGGCACAGTACTCCAGGTGGGGTCTCAAAAGAGCAGAGTAGAGGGGGAGAATCACCTCCCTCAACTGTCTTTCTGTGCTTCTTTTGATGCAACCCAGGACCTCTCTGGGCTTCAAGTGCACATTAATGGCTTGTGTTGAGCTTCTGGTCCACCACCACCCCCAAGTCTTCCTCCTCAAGGCTGTTGTCCTAAATCCTTTCTCCTCCCAACCTGTATTCATGCATGGGATTGCCTACACCCAGGTGCAGAACCTTGCACTTGGCCTTGTTGAACTTCATGCAATTTGCATGACCCCACTTCTCAAACCTGCAAAGGGCCCTCTGGATCAAATCCCTTCCCTTCCCTCTAGAACGTTGACTTCACCACACAGTTTGGAAATTTGCTAGGGGTGCACTTGTTTCCACTGTCCGTGTCACAGACAAAGATGTCAAACAGCACCAGTCCCAGTACCAAACCTTGAAGAACACCTCTCATGATGTGTGGACACTGAGCCATTGATCACAACTCTTTGGTTGCAACCAGTCAGGCAGTTCCTTATGAGTGGTCCATACATTGAATCTGTATTGCTTCAGTTTAGAGACCAAAATTTAATGCTGACCACTCAGGGATTGCAAACTAGTTAGCATGCCAGGGTCTCATTCATTATCAGAATTAACCAGAAAAATCACTCCACCTCCCATGGAATCAAGACAGCTCTCCATCTGTCAATCATGTCCATGTCTGGGCTGGCTGAGGTTCCCCCTGTTGGGCTACTGAATTGCCTGAGTGTAACAGAAGTCAGCACAAAGGATAAGACTCTTACAGCTTTCTTTGGGAAATGTGGATGATGTCAAAGATAAATGCTGTGGAAAGCTGTGAGTTTAGAAAACCATAAGTTTTAATGCAGAAATTCTTCTAAAGGACTGTTTGCAAGCTCAAGTTATTATGCTTACCAGTTACCTGCAATGAGCATGACATCTTTCTAGACAGGAGGGTGAGATGATCTCTTGGGAATAAATCCTAATATGAATGCAGGTAGCTGTTAGTTCCTTATGTGGGGACGTGCACCTCACGCCTGCCTCTGTTGCAGATCAACAGTATGATGGTTATCAGTATAAACCCAGGCTGCAGTTAGGGCAGGTCTCCTAATCTGGAGTTTTCAGACCCTTCAATAAATCTGTTTAAGACTCAGACAAGCTCCGGTTTGGCCTCTACCCTGTTTCTCCCCTGTCCTCTGGAAATCCAGCCAAAGGCAGCTGTTTCCCCTGCTGTGGTGGCTTTGTCCCTCAACAAATGACTCAAGCTTCCTGCTGTCTTCTCCCTTTGTGTACAGGACTTCAAGGCTCAAACAAAGTCCTGCTGTCTGGCTGTGCAGTCCCACACATCCTTTGGCTCCTCCAGGGCTGTGCAGGGAGTGAAAAATTCCCCTACTTCAACTCACAGCTTTTTCTTTCAGCAAGCACTTGGGGATGGCTGTGAAAGGACCCAGAGAGAGGAGACTGCAAGGTCCATCAGAAAGGAAAATGATGGACTAATGATGGCAGATCTGCCACCTGTCTGGCAGGAAAGGAAATGTTACCCAGAATGTTTTGTGGGAAAGAGGAAGAAGTCTTTAGAGAAGGAAATAAAAGATTCACTCACAATCAGGATAAAGGAAAAAAAAATTTGAGAAGGAAAGATTTTCTCCCGCACATCTTTCATTGTTCCTATTGAGAAGAAAATATCTTAGACGTTCCCTACCACCAAACTGTATACACCATGGAAATTGAGCATTTGCTAATATGTAGTTCCCACCCTCACAGAACCTCTTTCTATATCAAGAAAATTAAAAAACTACCTCTAAAGGTAAAATCATGCACAAGCCTCTTAACCATTTGTATCTCTCAGATTTTTTTTCAGAAACCTGTGTAAGTGTGAAACGCTACTGCTAATATGAAGATTTCACGAGACTCTCATATTCAGAGTTGCTGATACAAAATACATAACCATAACAAAACAAAGCTCACAGGAATAATAATTGGCAAATCCTTCCTTTATTTTATCTTTTTATTTATTTGTTCCTTCAATTTGCCTTATAGTTGTTTCTATTAACCTCATTTTTATTTTCTACCTGAGTAATTTGTTATTCCCTAGACTAAGACTTCTTTGAAAATAAAAATTGAGCCTTGGTAAGCATAATAGTAATTCCTTATTATTAACCAATAAAGATATTTATTTATATGAAATACAAATGCATATTAATAATGCCAGTATACCTTTAAGAAATTACTGTTATCACAATAAAATATTCTGCTAAATATAACAGTATGTTTTATGTTCACAGAATAGAACTTGGGGATAAAGTATGGATGTTTGATTATATTAATATTTTATATAACATGTTTAGAGGTGATAATTTGCTGCCTAAATATTCTTGAATATTAATGAAACACTGAAGTCTGCAGAACTGATGAGAAGTTCACATGAAACACTAATGCATAACTGAAATCCCTGGGCACTTACTTTTCAAAATTCTCTTTGGTTTTCCAGGACCAGACCTGCTCTCTCAGCTCATATGCAAAACTATTTACTGGGCAGCAATATCTCAAACTGAGGCTTTGAATACCAAACCACTTAGGGTTTATGAATACTTTTATATCAAAATAACAATATAAAGTATATTTATAAAGCTGACAATACATCTATTAACCAAACAGTTAAAAATCTGATTCCAGTGTTTGTGACTGACAGAAAGATACTTTAAAACAGAATTATTTGGAAGCCTAGGATCTGTCATATGGCTGTGTGCCAGTCTGACCAGAAGAACAGTTCTAGAAATCCCTCACTAAATAAAGTCCCACCCAGTGATCTGATGTATTCTGAGAATCTGTAATGTGCAACATTAAGAGAGTAGGTCAGTAAGTAATAAAGTTATTTTGAATGAGTTAATATAAATTATATTAAATCATACTAGGTTGTTTCTGGTTTTCAGCAACTTAAGGATAAAGCAGTTCAAAATTTGCCATCCTTAAGCTTTCCTTATTATTCTTTGGCTAGGACAGGAAACAAAAGCTAGTAAGCTATCAACTCAAATTGCGCAAGTAATTGCATGCTTTGAAAAAACATTATCTGCGTGAAATCTTTCATGGCAGGAAATCACAAACAGCAAGAAATTCCTTCACAATGAGAGAAAAGCCCATATTATTTTCAATATTTGATTTAAAGTAAAAAAAGTGTGGGGAAAAATTGATTCAGTGGTCACTGTGTTCCCAGATACCTATTCTGACAGTGGACTGGTTCCTTTAGAGAGAGTATAAAGGTATTAAGTAAGGAAAAAGAGAATTGTCCAAAATTCTAATAGTTAAATTCTCTATGAGTCAATCTGTAATTTCTCACTACTCGTAACTGAAGAGAACACAGAGGAAACAGCACAGGTGATCATAGATGGATTTCTATTTCTAGTTCAGACTTTAAAATAGTGTTGTGAAGGAGCAAGAAAAATTGCCTGATCATTCATATCAGCATTTATTAAAATTTTGTACACATTTTCCTAGAAAGAATATTGGGATAGAAAGTTTGGCTCACAGTGACATAGAATGCAAGTGATGTTTTCAGTGGATATCACACTGACTCGCTGCAAATGATGTTATGAGGCAAAATAGAAAACATAATGCCCTAGATTCTAGAAGTTCTTTTTTTTTGTTTTTAAAGCTATAAACTTAAAATTATTCATCTATACACTAAGGATCCATGGTGAGAGACTAATCTTTGTGAAAAAGAGAGAAATGCACTAGCTGTCATTATATTAGTTTGATAAGAGGTGGACCAGAAACACTGAAGAGAAACTATACAGGAAAGAAATCTCTGACTGCTTAAATGCTGTTTGCTGTTAACTGAGCCAGACCATATTTCCTTGCACTAATTTGTAGGATGGTAAATATTCTTTTTTTTTTTTCCTTTTTACCTTTCTTTGCAAAATTCACATTTCATTACACCAATTTAGTAACTGCTGAAATCCATCAGTAACTCCTCATTTTATAAAAGGATTCCATGTTAGATATTTATAATGTATTTAGCTCAAGGAATTCACTGAAAGGCAAAAACCATACCCAAAAAATCTATCAAAGCAATTGTCCATAAGGATCGCTAGAGATGATCTCTCCCTCCCCAAAAGATGTAATCCTTACCTTCATTCAAAATAGACAAATAGACGAAACTGAAGCAAGAGGATCAGCGAGGAGTTCAGGCTGCTGCAGACATCTGGAGGCTGTATTCAGTAGTTGACATCCTGGAGGCTGAGTGGCATATACCGAGAAATTCCACATTTCTGTAGAAAAGGAACTTCACCATCTTTAGAGCTGGATAATATCCTCATCTGCTATACTGAATCACAGAATCATTGAGTCTGGAAAGGACCTCTGAGATCAAGTCCAGCCCATGACGTAACACTACCACATCAGCTAGACCATGTCACTAGAAGTGCCACATCCAGCCTTTCCTTAAACACCTCCAGGGATGGTGACTCCACCACTTCTCTGGGCAGCCCATTCCAATGCCTGATCACTCTCTCCATGAGGAAGTGCTTCCTGATATCCAACCTAAACTTCCCCTGGAGCAGCTTCAGGCCATGCCCTCTCCTCATTGCCCAGGAGAAGAGCCCGACTCCCACCTGACTACACCCTCCCTTTAGGGAGTTGTAGAGAGTGACAGGGTCCCTCCTGAATCTCCTCTTCTCCTGCCTAAACCACCCCAGCTCCCTCAGCCTCTCCTTATAAGACTTTCCCCCTAGACCCTTCACAGCCTCATTGCTCTCCTCTGGACCCACTCCAGCACCTCCATCCCCTTCTTGAAGTGAGGACCCCAGAACTGGACACAGTACTTGAGGTGTGGCCTCACCAGGGCTGAGTACAGGGGCAGAATCACTTCCCTGGACCTGCTGGCGACGCTGTTCCTGATACAGGCCAGGATGCCATTGGCCTTCTGGGCCACCTGGGCACACTGCTGGCTCATGTTCAACTGGTTGTCAATCAGTACTCCAAGGTCCCTCTCTGCCTGGCTGCTCTCCAACAACCGCAAAGGCAGTTGCAGATACTTACACAATTTTTTTTTTTTTTAAATAATGGCAACAAACCACTGGAAAGCCACCCATAGAAAATATCAACTTCATAACATTTTTGTTTTATTTTCCAAGTTGAAACATTGCTGTATCAAAGCAATGATATTCACATTTTAGCTCTTTTCTCTAAACTCATTTTCTAAGGATGATTAAGTAAGGAAGCCACCTTTGTTTGCATTTTTTCTTGGTGTGCTGCATGTATGTATGACCACTGGACAGCCTCACCTCCTTTCCTGGCTGCAATCATCTTGAGGCTGCTCTGTCTGACCCTGTCTGCCAATATGTTGCTATTACTTTTTTCGAAAGTGCTGCAGATTTCTAACATAGTTTTTACATTTAATCATTACTTCTTTAGTTCATTTATACCAATGGTGTGATCTAGATCACCCTTTTTACCACCACAAGGGTTATCTCTGTATCCAAAGGAATAGGTATTTAATTGGGTTTGTTCCTTACCCAGTTACCAAGCTAGGATAAAAATTATAACATTATGATTTTCTGTGCCACCTTTAGCTTTTTCTGCTGCCTTTCATCATCCTTCATGCCTGCTATACTCTCTTGCAATTCTTCTTAATAATTTATTCTGTTAAAATTCAAAGTGTGTCAACAAGTTGCATTCAAGGTAACTCAGCTAATTAGGAATGAATGCACAGCATCTGCTTTGTCATACTCTGATGACAAGAAATGGGTCTTTCAAACCTGTATTAGCCATAATTCAGACATATGTGTTCTGCCCTCATATATCAGGAGAGGTAGAACCTTCCATGGGTGTAATTAACTCAGTCTTGCCTGTGGCAAAGGGTTAAGTAGGTATGGCAACCTATGAGAGACTGAGCTGGGTAATCCTTGGCTCTTCACAGTGCTTCCTGGACTTGGAAGTGTGCACTCAGAAAATATTGTCCTCAGGTGTAGCGGGAGGAGCCATTCTTGCTCCTGAAGCTTGACGAGCTGCTGGCCTCTCCGTGCCTCGCACCAGAGTGAGCTTAGGTTCCTTCTGTGGGTGTGTGTCCCACCTTTATTGGCCCCCTGGTCTTGCTCATGCCCAATAGGGGCCTGTCCTAATCAGGCACAGGTGGACTCACACCCACTCTTTGGCAACTCAAGGCACCTGGTTGACAATGTTTCTCTACACTCAGGTTCTCTTTCTGGGTTTTGTTGGAGACGGTGACCTCTGACTTGACACCAAGGCCAAAAAAAAAGATTATTTCAGGTCAGACAACAGCATGTAAATGCTAGGAACAGTACTGAATGCGTATGTTATCAGTTGTATAGTTTTTTGGTTTTGGTTTTTTTGTTGGGTTTTTTTTGCCTCATGCATGTTTTCAGAAGAGTACTGGATTAGAACTTTCTTCTCATTTTATGCTTGGAACCTAGTTTTGCATGAGCACAAAATTACCACAATATTTGGGAGATAAAGCAGTAAATTAAGCCCTAAAGTTCCCATCATGAGGTACTTGATGCACAAGTATTTATGCTGTGAAGTATGCTCTGTTATGACAGATCAAAAATCATCATAGAGTAAGTAATGGTTGAAAAAGATAAATATATTGAGATGGCAGGTGTCTTCTGCAACTAGAGTCCACAGTCTATGCCTCTACTGTTCTCTCATGTGGTCCTCTTGAGGACCACAGGAATTCAGAGTTGAAAATGTGAAGCATGAAGAAGTTCATTAATCCCTGCAGTGCAGTGAGTGGCTCCATAGACAGCTGGTGCAGCCCAGGGAACAAAATGGGAATGAAAAGTCAATGGGTACAGGGTGGACCCTGGCACCATCACTGAGGCAAAAATTTCCTGGCACAAATGCTCTTATTACATAGGCTTAAACAAAATGTCACATTCAGTGAAGGAGCAAAAATATCTGGTTGTGATGAATGTCCACTCAGTTGTTATGAAAACACTTGAAATAAAGGTTTTACTAAAAGAAAGAAAGAAAAAAATATTTCAGTAACTAAAGCCTTGTAATTTGTGCAGGGGCTCAAAAATGCAGGAGGTATTTCTGATAACAGAGAACTGGAGTGGTTTTCAGAATGGGATAACTCACTTCTCCAGCTCTGCTGACTTCTGGGCTGAAGAGAAACGCAGCTTTTCTTTTTTTTCTTTTTTTTTTTTTTTTTAATAGCAATAATATTGTGCTGAGATGCTGGCACATTAGTGGGGACACACAGGTACATAGGCACTTTTAGTCCCACTTTCTTTGTACATTAAGCAAGAGTAAAGCAGTTATTTAATTTGAATATTTAGGAAGTGATTGTGTCCTTACTCAACAACAAATATTATGTTTATGATCAAAAAGTCCTTTATTTTAAATTCCAGAGAAAGATTCCTGTGGGAGAGTAATTACACAGACTGTGCAATATTGTTAGCATGGTTAAGCAGAGCTAAGAAAGCGTGCTTATTTCTTTAAGCTGCTGAATCAAATAGGCATACATCACATAATACACATCATGTATTATAATTTGAAGAAAAAGGGAAAACTGGGCAAGGGGCTGTACATTCAGAGTACATTTTTATTTCAGAAAGGCTTCCTAGGCTGAAGGAAAACGCAGAAATAAGGTAAAAATTTAAGTACAGTAGCACTTATTTATATAAACAGACATCACATTTTGTAACTATACTTCAGTTCATGATTACTACCTTAATACATCTTACCTATCATTCAGAGATTCGTTTACCAAATATTGTGACCACATACTTCCATGTCTATCACTCAATTACTCTGCTTGCAAAAAATGGAACAAAAAATACTGAACTATGAGATAGTTAAATGGATGCATAGATGGATACATAGATAGACAGACAGATAGACACACACACACAGATGGTTACCTAAATGCACAGCTACATAGATAGAATCATAGAATCATAGAATTGGCTGGACTGGAAGGGACCTCAGAGATCATCAAGTCCAACCCTTGGTCCACTACCGCTGCAGTTAATAGACTATGGCACTGAGTGCCACATCCAGTCTCTCTTTAAATATCTCCAGGGGTGGAGAATCCACTACTTCCCGGGGCAGCCCATTCCAATGTCTGATCACCCTCTCTGTAAAGAAATTCTTTCTCATGTCCAACCTAAACCTCCCCCAGCACAACTTGAGACCGTGCCCTCTTGTCTTGCTGAGAGTTGCCTGGGAAAAGAGACCAACTACTGCCTGGCTAGTACTTGAGATCTCTCAGACACCAGATAGTCTAAAAAAGCCACTCACTTAACTTCCTTTGGTAAGATATCATTGTTTTGCTGACCAGTTCTGATGGTTTAGCCATAGACTTATGCAAAGAAATGTAGAGCTGGATCAATTTGCAGTCTTTTTTCTGAGGCCAGGAGATCCACTTGATCACCCACTAAGGTGAAACTTGGTTTGTTCCTAACCCATGTGAGGTACAGGCGTGGTCTGGAAGGTCCTGCATGGTCAGTGGGGGCAAGGTGAGGATGTGAAGGCATCAACACAGCTGAGGATGAGCAATTGTGCCCCAGAGCTGTTGCAAGCAGGCTGCCATACAGCAAAATTATGGCTTAGGGCCAGGCTGAAGTTAAGAAATTTCATACAGCAGCTGCAGCACCTTGAGCCTTGCAAAGGGAGGCAAAACCCCATGTGTCTCCTAGGCCTCTTGGGGATCTTTGAGTGGAGGGAGGTGTAGATGGTATCCCAAAGGTATGAACAGTTATCTGGAGTTTAGCTGGGTTTTGGCTATGTGTTGAATTTGTGGACAAAGCTTTGCCCTGCCACAGCAATGCCATAGGAAGTATTTCTGTCACTCCTGGCAGAGCCAGTATTACTGAGTGTGGTGACTACTGAAGTTTTATGCTGAATGTTTGTTCTTCCTTTTTTTTATATACTTCTGTGTTTGCTTCTTTGGATTGCTAGCCCACTCATGGCATGAATCAGCAGGGTATTTAATCACCAGCCCTAACTGAATTAGCAGAGATTTAGTACCTGCTTCATGTTGGACCCTTCAGCACAGTTCAGTCTGACAGCAAAGCTCTGAGAAGCCTCAGTAGCTGTCAAAGAGAAGTCAATGCCTCTTGTGCTGGGAATCACAGAATTTTGTGTTTCCATTTTCTGCCACACTCAGGCCCACAAAGAAATTAATTCAGCAGAGCTCTCATGATAGACTTAATTGTCTGTCTTTTACTAGAACCAGAACTTATATGCATGGATACAGAACAAAATGTGTATTTTCAAATGTAATTAGTTCAAAGAGAATGTTCATGAATTAAAAAAATCTTCTGGCTGTTTGCTGCTGCATTCCAGTACAGAGTGTAAGCAAATAGAGAAATTAAAGTGAATTGGAGCTTTCAGTCCCCTCTCCTGTGCATCTATCCCTGGTGAATTTAACTGAATAAATGAATGAGCCTCTTCTTTTAAATGAATATTGAAACAGAAAATTTTGAAAGTAGTACCAGTGACCAACGATCGTCCTCTTCTATTCAGAAGTCATCTGTAATGAACTCTGAGGCTATAAATGGACCTCTATGTCTTTCTAAAAGGACTCTATAAAGCAATAGAAAATTCACACACAGTTTTAAGAGGTCTAACCATAAATACAGAGAAAGATACAGGATTGTTTTCTATTTAGTTTGCTGCTTTTTTACACCCTTACAACACTTAATAATGCTTGGGATACTTTGTCCATTTTATGTGGCAGTGTTTAGAGCCTTCTACTTAGCCAGCCTGTTACAAAGGGAATTGAGTCCAATAATGAATAATAATAATAATAAAGAACCACATGACAGAGGCACACTGTCTCTCAGGGTTGTAGGTGTTGTAGCAGATCTTCAGTTATTACACCCAGATAATTGCTGATGACAAATTGTGTATTCTGAAGCTGCTACACTCCCACAAAGGGACCTTTGTTTTGGCCCTGTGGATGCAAGCAAGACCTCCTGCTGCTCTGCTGCCAGCACACTGCCATCACTGAGCCTGCATTTCCAGAGAGTGCAAACCAACCCTCATACAAAGCCAGAAGTCAGAAGACCTCACACCAAGAGTGCAGAGAGAGCAGCTGTACACAAAAGAGAAAGTTTGCTGGAGACCCAATCCATTATTTTGAAGAGATAACAGGAATATGCCTGCATGCTTGTGAAGGGATGCTCTAGGGGCAATGCTGCCAAAGAGTGGTGAGTAAATGCAGTGCTCCCCATACACGGATGGTGCATTGCCTGAATCTGCCTGGGAGACTAAGCCTGATTCTTCTTCTCAGGTTCACTTCCGGATGGCATTGTCTTATGCAGAGTGGTGTCACAAATAACCAAGGTTTACCAAAACAGGAGGCTTAAGGAGAACTTATTGCTAAGGAACACCACACTGGATGATGCTTAAATCCATATTTTCAAGTGGTTTGACTTTCAAAAGGTTTGAGTGTATGCTGGTTTCTATTAGGTGACTGCAGTGTATTCTGGTCTTTGAAAAACAGGACACATACACATATATGCGTGTGTGTGTGTGTATACATTCTCACATACATACACACTTGGAAATCTAATTTCATGCTTCCAGGTGCAAATATTTTGACTCGTGTCTCTCGTATCCACATATCCTATGACATGTATCTACATAACACATACGCACTAAATAAACATATGGTGCTGCTAATAGCCCAAGGTGTTATTTCCTGTATAATAGACACTATTTGCCACGCTGTATAGAATGCCTGCCCTAAACCCCATGGTTGCTTTGTATCTGCGTCGCAGCAAATCCATCTCACAAGGCTGTGGATGGGCACCACGCCATCCTAACAGATGGATCTGACAGCCAGGAGACCATGTATGTGCATCCAGTGTGGGTGAGATCGATGGGATTCTTTGCCAGGGAGATCTAAACAGCTGTCTGTTTTGGCTGTACCTACTCCAAGGAGAATGGTGTAAGCTCACATTGCATGATGTCTATGCAAGCATAGAGATTGGAGGGGAAGCATCACATGTGTCAAGAATAATCCATTCAAATAGCTACAAAGCAAAGACATCCACTCAGAAAAAAAAATTGAAGCAGCATTACAGCACTCCACACCCCGCTGCCTCCTCTCAGGAAGCCCAAACAGAACTCGTCATGACAAGTTAAATTGTCTGAACACGCCAGCAAGGGTGCACAAACCTGTTGCACAGGCTTTCTTCCTGTCCCAGAGGCACATAATATTTGGTAAAACAAAGGCCTAGCTTTCAAATAGTGTGCAGACACTGCTCTGCTATATGGTGTAAAAATCTGCTCAATAAAGGAACAACCCCTTTCCATACAAAGAATGTAAATTTGGCTTGAGACTTAAAAAATATAATTTAAAAAGTCCTGCGAACAATTAGCTATTTGCATGACTAGAAGTTAAGACATGGTTAAAAATATTACCCCATTACAGAATTGGCATCCTCAGGTCAGGCCTGTATTGAAAAGAAACACCATACAAGTCGTATTTATTCAGTGTTCTGCAAGATTCAAGCACAATCAGTGTCACTTACTTTACTGGCATGCATTTCATTTATATCCACACCCAGAAAAATCTCTATAAAAACAAAGGATGCCATCTAAAAATAATTAAGCAATACTTCAGCTATTTTCTTCAACTATTTTTAATTAAAATTTAGACAGTGTTCAGTGCTTTAGCACAGAGTGACCAGTGTGATTAGGTCATGAAAAACATGTTTCAACATACACATTTTTTAAAACAAACCAGCTGCACAGTACAAAGTAAAAAATGCATATTGGAAAAAAAAAAACCAAACCAAACCAAAACCTAAACAAAACAAAAATAAACAAACAAAATAAACAAAAAGCCAAAGTAAAACAAAGAGGGAGAGCACATCAATACAAAGATGAATAATACATATGAAGAAAATTATAAAAGTCCTTCCCATACACAAGCCTGAATTCCAAGTAGAGCAAGGGAGCCAAGAAGCGTGAAAAAAGTTGGTGCTAGCAGTTTTTAAAATACCTGTCAGGTTTTCTTGTGAACCAGGTTGTTTCGGATGAGTGTTTTACTCCACCTCCAAAGTTCTCATCCAAGATGGATAATAATACCAAATCTTCCCACTGTGAGTGCACCAGCAAGGAAAGCCTTCTTCACACTTCTCTTTTTACAAAAGGCTCATGCTTTTAGGACTGAGGTATAAACTCTTAACTATATTTAGAAAAGAATATAAGAGGAGAGGAGAGGAGAGGAGAGGAGAGGAGAGGAGAGGAGAGGAGAGGAGAGGAGAGGAGAGGAGAGGAGAGGAGAGGAGAGGAGAGGAGAGGAGAGGAGAGGAGAGGAGAGGAGAGGAGAGGAGAGGAGAGGAGAGGAGAGGAGAGGAGAGGAGAGGAGAGGAGAGGAGAGGAGAGGAGAGGAGAGGAGAGGAGAGGAGAGGAGAGGAGAGGAGAGGAGAGGAGAGGAGAGGAGAGGAGAGGAGAGGAGAGGAGAGGAGAGGAGAGGAGGGAGAGGAGAGGAGGGAGAGGACGTAAGCGGGAGAGGAGAGGAGGGGAGAGGAGGGGAGAGGAGAGGAGAGGAGAGGAGAGGAGAGGAGTCGAGTCATTGGTTTTTTGCATCATTGCCTCCTGCCTCGAGGTGTGGAGCTGTCATGGGAGTCCTATAGGCCCACTTAGTCCTAGTAGAGGAAATTTTCTCAGGTAGAGTCAACCTTTATAGATCCATTCTGCAGCATCATCAGGGCAATGCAGTCACAAGTATATGAGTGCATATATGACTGATTTTTAAGGACACTATTTAAACAATATAATGTACTTCATAACTTTTTGTTACCTGAAAAACATTTTAGTTTCCAAAGTTTCTGAAAACCTCTAAGTTCAGGAACATACTTTCTTATTAACCAGATGATATCAATACATTAATATCCTGTCTTCTGCAATCTCAGAAAATTTTATGTGGTCTTTGGAGCCATTTTATTATAAGATTAATTCATCAAATAAATAGTGATCCATTCCATGTACCCTTCAAAATTGCTAGTGTTTTTTATGAAGAAGGAAAAGCACAATCTAAAGACATTGCATTTTAAAATATATTACAGTATTATATACAGTGCTGTATTTATGATTACAGAACCTGCTATTACAGGCCTTGTAGATCTGTAAAAATAATTTGAAACTTTAATGTTTAAGCACATACAGTCACTCAAACTGCAACTTAATGGTTATACTTGGAGAAGCCTATGAGGAGATATTTCCAATCAAAATAAATCACATATGATAACTGATTGTACCATTTAGAGATTCAGATAAATTGCTCTTCTCTTGTACTTTGACATTTTCTACAGAAATTTCAAGCAAACATGTTAAGAACAAGCTAGCAATGAAAATCTTTGATGCTTGATTTAACTCTGTATACCCAGTTCCAAGAATATCTTGCATTATTCAGTAAGCTCTACTTTAAGAGACTGCTCTTTAAAATAAAAACAAACAAAACAAAACACCAAACAAAACACCAAAACAAACCAAAAGCCAAAAAAAACACAACCGACCACAAACCCCACACAAACATTAACAAGCAAAAACCAAGAAAAAACCAAACCAAACAAAAAAACCCACCTGTATTTAAAAATTACAGAGAGAGTCCGTTGCAGTAAATTATTTCAAGCAAGAGCCTCATAAGTAGTGCACACTCTTGGAATTCCACAGGCATCAACAAATCTTCACTTTAGATATGAGCAATTTGTCAGACTGTAAAAGAAAAAGTTACAAAGTTTGCCTGGGAGAAAAACAGTTCTTTGCAACCTAGAGAGTGGCCAATTACATTGTCTTTGATAAAATACCAGAACAGAAAAAGAGTAGGAAACTGTAAAGTGATGTCATGTGGTATTCTCAATAAAAACATTACATGTTTTACTGATAATTTAATGAAAACAAGAACAGTAAATGTGAATTTAATGTTTAACAGAGTTTCAACAATCTTAATCTATTTTCCGGTGAAAAATTGGTCTTTATTTGCAAGGAATCTGTGAAAGCAGATCTTCATACTTCTGCTCAACAGTAAGAAAAATATTTTTCCAGAAAAGACACTGCTATGAAAAAGAAAGAGAGGAAGGAAGCTGTAGTTAGAATAAAATTGAACACTGTAACTTGGAAGAGAATTTGTAAAAACACAAACAAATTTATTTTCACTTTTTTGTTTTGAAAATATCACATATTCCGGTGTTAACAAAAAGCAAAACAACCAATTTGACTCATTCATAAATTTTATCTTGCTACTCAATTAATCACCTCTAGCTGCCATTCCCCTACAAGACGTTGTACATAAATTAACAGTAGTTTCTGAGGGAGTGGAGTAATTTCTAACAGAAGCAAAATATTCAAGACCATGGTAAGCATATCAAAACTCATGTTACCCAGATGTTGATCAGTAGGCTGCCTGTGTAGTAAAACGGTATCTCATTATAAAATCAGAAGGTATATAAATAATCCCAAAACAGTAAAAATTTAATAAAGGTAGATCATCAACAGACTGATAGGAGTGGGAGTAATGTTATGGAAATTAAGCTCACAATTCTTCTACATCAAAGGAACTAGCAAAGCCAAATCAGAGAGGAAGGAACCACTACCATCTGCAATTCAGATCATCACTTGTTGTCCCATCATCAAATTTAAGAAACATTGAAGCATCCCACTATTAATTTTGAACAAGAAGTGAAGCAGCATCCCTAACCATGTTACATATTTTGGCTGACATGCCAAACATTAAGAGCAGTGGACACAAAAATCTTCTCAAAATTGGGGTGTAACTTTTGAAATAGCAAGATTCCCTCCTATCCCCCTGCCTGGTAGTACTGTTACACAACAGAGCCCTCCTGCCAGCCTTGAATTTGTAGATAACAGGGGATTAGCCCATATTATTAGCCCCTGACCTGCCTGACAAGAGGAAAATCTAATGCAGAGGTAAAGTATCCTATGCCCTGAAAAGCACCTGAAATAGATCAACAGCAGAAAGATGTGGGGGAGAACTAATAGTTGGTCAAGTCTGCGCAGCTGAGTTGGTTGTAGGGCTTGGTATTAGCTTCTGAGTTTTCTTCCTTTGCATTTTAATTCTGGATGTGCATTACTGTGGTCACAGGGGCTGTAAAAAGAAGCCAGGTATTTGATCTGGAAGAGTCATTACCATGTAATGTCAGTTGGCTTAAGTAGTTGTTGTCAGAAAGCACTTCTTTGCTATGAGAGGAAAGAGGAAATGTTTGCCAGAGTGTTTCATTTCATACTGAGTGGCTGAGCTCTTCCCCATGGCCACCACCCGTTTAATGAGGTTGCACCCACATGGGACTAATGCAAAACATCCTTTATTCTGTATTCTTGAGCCTCTCTTTTGGCCATAAGAGAGAGTACTGATTTATGTGTTACAGGGCAAGGACTTAACGATATCAATAAAAAGTATCCAGAAGTGCAAGATCCATCTCTGGGATCTTTTACTAACTGGTAGAAATTGCCTGTGCCTGGAACTTATATGGATCCACTTGATCTATATCTTACCTGATGTCATCTAGCCCTATCATTAACTAAAAGCTCACCAAGGAGCAGGTTCTGATGGCTGCTAACTCAGCAATGAAAAACCTGTTCAAATATTAATAGTAATCAGTGAGCAAATCAACTCTTTTATATGGTGACCTTGTGATCTAAAGAAGAGGCAGTAAAGGGAGGATATCTTTAAATATATATTGGTACTTCAGGATAGATTATTTCTGGGCATCATGAGACATCTTTTTTTCATCCTGCTTTCATGTGGTGGCTCACTAGAGGAAGACGAAGGTGTCCATGAAGCCACTGTTGTGGCTCTCGACTCCACTGTCATCTCAGTGCACAAAGAGTGGACAATTTACAGAGCCTTCCTCATCCTTATTTCTCTACTGATGATAAGAGTCCTTGCAGATTAGTGGCTCTCAAATTTTAACAAGAAGATCACAGGCACCAGAAGACAGTCTGAAAAAGAAAAAAAGTAAAATAATAAACAAAAACTATGCACAGATTCCCAAGCACGCAGGCAATAAAATGGGACAAAAAGTATTTAAATGACATGGTTTAAATTACTTTAATTTGTTTTTAAGTGAGGACCAGCATAGTGTCTTCCTAAGTATGTCCACTAATTTTTTTTAAAAAAAAAAAAAAAAAAAGGTGATCCTTCACTTCAGAATGATTGAAGAACTATGGGCTGGTGGACATATATACACAGCTCATACAGATGGATTTTTGGCTCACACAGATGGAGGTGTGCAGCCAGCTTAGAAGGTTCTTTGCCTCATAGGGCTTAGGCAGAAGCCTGTTAGCACACGTGCAATTGGTGGAGAACAACCTCTCCTGAATTACTCCACAGCTGGGACAGAAAAATCAACAGCACAGCTCCATGTGAAACAGATCTAGCAGAACATTAAAATTAGAAATGCACTTTGAAAGCACCCTAAATGTACAATATCCAGTTTTACCCATAGCCAAAGCTTGATGTTTCAAAGCTTCATTTTTAAGCTCTTGTAAGGGTCTCATTCATTTGTATAAGGAATCTAGAGTAATTTTTTTTTTTTTTTTTTTTTTTTTTTTTTGCTTGGTTGGTTTGGTTTTGTTGGTTTGGTTTGGTTTGGCCTTTCTTTGTAACAGAGGAATGCACCCACAACGGTCTACTGAAACATCTACTGATTTTAAAGTAGTGAAAACATACAGTAATACATTTCTCAGGTACAACTAGCTTTCTAAAGCTATCTGATCCAAATAATCATATAACAGAGAAAGGTTCTGTCTATGTTGGAATACTTGACTGTTTCTATAGGAACAGTTATATCACTGTACATTTCATACTGATACTTCTAAGTCATTATACAGCCATTAAAATGGCATCAATCTTTGCATGGCTCTGATTGTTCTAGATTAAAACAAGCCTTTTAACTGTACTTAAAACCCTTCAAAGCAGCATAGTATAAGATGAAGAAAATATTCTGTTTTTACAAAAGGGATCATGCTGATATAAAAATTACTGTATAAATTGACATGCTAGCACATACAGTATTATTTTCTATATAAAAAAATAAAAAAAAAAACTTTAAAGCAAATAACAAAGTAAAGGGCAATTAGAAAAACATAAACTGAGGAAGAGGAGAGAGGAAAGGAGAGAAGATTGGAGAGGAGAGGAAAAGGGAAGAATAACTGTTAAGTGTCTGTTGTGCTGGAACTGATTTGAATGAGGAAAGGCACAACGCTAAGATCACTTAATTTATGAGCAATTTCAAAGAGACCAGTAAAATGTAAACATTCATAAATTACTTAGATTAATGCATGTGCAGGGAGGTATAAACATTTTAATGATCCATTTCATTCTATTAATTTCCAAGTCTGAAAGGTGACTTATTTTCCAAGTCTGAAAGATACCTCAATCATCCAATTTAGAACACTGTCCCAAAGCAGAGAGAATCTGTGTCACTGCTTATACTTATTTTTTCGAACTTTTCCCAAATTTTTATGTTTATGGAAGAACAGATATATGCCCACACTCCTAATGAAATAGTTCTATTTTTATCCTTTTTAAAAAAGAAGCTTTCTTCCTTTGTTGGCATTATAATACCAGAACTAAAAATATTAAATAAAAAAAAAAAAAAAAAAGAAAGAAAATGTATGTCTTATTTCTCCACCAAGTTTAAGGTAACACAGTTCCATTTTTGTGCAAGTGTAAGATAGGGTTATTATAAAGGTATGACAAATGTATTTATGTGACATGAATATTTAGATGGATTGACACAACTCACATGCTAGATGAAAGATTAAATCACCAATTTCTATAACACTAATACTTATAATACATAGGCATAAATATATAGGAAACCCTCATTTTGAATTAAACTATGAAATATGCTCATCTTTTAGTACGCTGTCTGATAACAAAAGATAAAGGAGCAACAGAGTCCTGAAAAAAATGAACAAAAATTATTTAGAAACATAAAATCAAACACATAGGAATGCATGTAAAAATTAAACCTTTTAATATACAGAGAATGATTACTGTAAATGTGGACAAAGATTACCTTGGTAAATGGAATAGAGAGAGGGGCCTGTACCTCTACTGCTCTCTCTCAAATGAAAAAGGAAAAGGAAAAAAGAACACCTATTTAATTAAAAAGCAGTATATCAAAAACCAATCAAGAGAAACAATTTATGGGCCTCATAACATTTTAAAATTATTTTTGTAGCCATGATATTCTAATAATGTAAGAGTAACTCAATTTATAGTGAGAAGAAAGCTTTTTAAAATCAGCTAATGTTGATAGCAAAAAGATACTAAGGCATACAAGACTACTTCAGCTGGTTTTGAAGAATGTGTGTGTCTTAAAGTGCATCTGGCTTTTCCAGTCGTACCAGCTCATCTGATCAAAGATTCCACCTTTTCCTGCTTAGTTTTCCAATTAACTTTTATCACCTACAGTTCATAATGCATATATAAGTTAAAGGAGAGTGATACTAGTGGCTTAGGATTGATGATAGCAGTATGAGGCCAAAAAGAAATCTCCAGTATTAGTGAAACTGTTGTTTTATTTCTCTGTAACATTTGGTTATCTGCTGCTCCTAAGACTACATTCTCACTCTTTATGTCACGTGGCTGGTGTTTAATGAAAAGAGAAGAAAGCTTCAACTGTGCTCATACTGCACACAATTTCATATGACAGTCACCAGTCACTGAAAAAAACAAAGAATTCTCTCATCTATAACTATTAATTTGACAGAGAATATGAATATCAATTAGTTGCATGTTTATGCCAGCACAGCAAACTACCCTTTCTCCCCACCTCCTTTCCCATACTATTACTCAAGTATTCAGAGAGTGTGAAACAGAACTCTGCTGACAGCCTTCTGAAGCAGTTCTGCATCTCCTCTGCTGATCTTCAGCTTCCATTAACTGGTAACACTTTTCGAAGTAGTTTTGTTTTGTCTGTTTATGGTGTTCTGAGTGGTCTTATTCAAAAACCTCGATATTAATAAAAGCAAAATTTCATTACTTGGGTAGTTTGTAATACTAAGTTTTTCACTGAAAAGTTTATTTTTTACATTTAAATAATCTAAATGTTTTATGATATGTGAGAATATTAATACTCTTAATATGTGAGAATAATTAATACTCTTAATACTCACATTGTTTCTTACATATGTGAAAATCTGAATCCATATTTAGAGAAAGCCTCTAAAAAATCACAGCAGATGTTTTGAAAAGTCAGTCTATATATTTGCATCTTGAAATGTCATATGTAACAGATTTAAAACAATGGTTTTGTTAAACAGTAGTTACATTTGTTACATACAGCACAATACAATAACAGTGAAGAATTAAACTCACAGAAATGCAGAGATTTTGAGACCTTGTGAGTAATTATAATCCTTGTAGCAGATGCTAGTATGGAAAGAAATTATTGTACATACAACTGCTTTTCACCTCAAAAGGATAAAACTACATGCTTACTCTCTTGCATGCTATAAAATATGACAAAAGCTAAGCCAGTGAATTAAAAAAAAAAAAAAAAGAAATTTAATGAATAAGATAATTGAAGTACTCTGTACTGCAATTTTATCATAGAGGTTGGTCTGGGCTCTAGTTAGTCACAGAGTGACACTTTGGGTGAAAATAGCATCACATTAGATCTTCTTAGTTCTTGCAGTCCTAGCATCTTAGTGACTAACATTGTCTTCATTTCTAAGAAAGAAAATACTTTTTATGGTATGATGGATTTGTCAGACCTGAGCAATATCTTTTGATATCTACCATACAAAAAGGGGGAAGTGGTTAAAACAGAAATTATTTTAAATTCAAACTTAAAAAAAAAAAGGTACCACCCCCAAGATGGCTGACTGGATTTGCTCCTCTTTCATAGAATAGCAAAAATGTAGCTGCTGCATTGTGGCTGGACATGACTTTTAATTACTACAGAAGCTTAGAAGTTAGCCACTGTAGTCAACAGCAGAAATAGACAGTAATTCATAGTAACCAATTCCACTCAACAGAAATGAACAGAATTCCAGTAAAGTGATAAAATGCAGTATATATTGCAGAAAATTAAAAAAGAATGGCTTTTTTTCTGACAAAATGTATGTTGGGTTGTAATAGCAGCAGCATTGATTCATGGCTCAACCCTGCAACAAAAGTCTATGAAGAATGTCTTAAATGAGCAGAGCTTGAAGCAACATGTTAGATGAAATACCCTATTGTGGAAAAGTTGCTTTTATAATTAAATGGTTGTTTGTCACGCAGTCTCCTCAGTGTGATGAAGATGCTAAAAGTCCCTACTTGGCCAGAGGACCCAGTTCCATCCTTATCTTCAGTGCATGCCACAAAGAAAGGTCATCACATAAGCTACTGTAGTTCCTACAGAAGGCACCTTTGTAAAGTCCTTCCAGACATGACAAACCAAAAACTCCTTAAAAGTTGTGCAAATTTTGAAACCTACTGGACAAGTGTCTAAGCCTAGGAACAACCTGGACTGATACATTTTGTAGGTGTCATGCAGGAAATTCTTCTGTTAGGTAAAAGGTATTAACTGTGAAAGCAGTAAATAGGAAAGAAATTTAGGCACATAATTTGAATAGCAAAATTTCAAGTAATTACTTCTGGAGACTCAGTATGAAATCTTTCACTAAAAAATACTGATAAATTTTAGGACTTAGTGAGACATTTGTTTAGTAAATGAGTGGAAATGGATATCACCAGCATCCCATTTGCTCCTGATCTGTCTGCTGTATTGCTAGAGATTTACTGTCAAAAATTAATTTCCCACCTCTTATCAATATGAAAGAGAGAAATCATGAAACTTCAAGGCTGTGCTCTAAAAACAATGACAACTGGAATGACAGGATGTAGCCTTTTACCTATAAAGGATTATTTTTGGGTTATTAATCTGCACCGGAGGGAAGAATCATTTTAGCAAAATGCAAAAATAGCTTATGTCCTACAATTATGCTAAAGCCCAGAAGTTTACAGGCATTTCCCGGGAGTGCTGCCAACTGAGTACAGCTCCTGTCCCACATTATCTGCTCCTCCTCTGCAAGAGCTGAGAAGCAGGGATACAGCCTAAGCCATGCTGAGCACATGATCTATAAACTTGCTTCTTGTACAAACTGAACACTTCATGTTGTCCTTCATGAACACTTGCACCAAAAATGTCTTTGGTCTTTTGCACAAGTATTGGCAAAGGAGCTTAGAATTAGAAAGCTGAAGCTCTCCAGCATTTCTGTCTTTAAAAACAGCAGCTGATACCCTGGAGGGAATGTGGAACACCAAATGACTCTGTAGGTCCTGAATGGTCTCCCAGTTTCTGAATGTCTTAGGAAGCAACCGGCTCTAACTGGAGTTAACACATTAATAGCAGGATGCACTAGATACCTTTTGGGGTCAGCATCAAAAACTTAATCTTGTTGTGATCAAGGGCTCCACTACAAGTATCCTGTTCAATTAGAAACTGGAAACTGAGACTACCCATGAAATTATCTGCTAAATAAAAAACAGAAGAGAGCAAAGCACATGAGGAGCAAAATGCTGGCAATGGTTGCCTTCTGCTCAATTAACTTAGTGTGGTACAATGGGGAGAAGGGGATATACCAAGCAGAATGAAGGGAAATAATAGAGGACTTGTTTTCTAATTGAAAAATTGGAGAGGACAGAAAAAAATAAAAACAGTTTATATAGTGTCCTCTGTCCACAAAGCATTGCTGCAGCTGCTGCTTTTTTTGCTGCTGACAGCCAAGTGGCTTCCCAGGTGTGCCAAAGAATGTGACCTTCTTATTATGAGCAAAGGAAACACTAGGAAACTTTGTTAATGCTGGTCAGTTCTTTCCCATTGCAGCAATTCCTGGAAGAAGGCAAGGCTGGCAGTTCATGACTGTGCACCCACACAAAATTCATTACGACTAAGGAATGTCAGGAATAACATCTGTTGCTACTGTCTAGATAATAACATCATCAACTAGGATGACAATGTTGGCCAACTGGTACTAAGGAATGATAAATTCTCGCCTAGAAGTTGACCTCCCTAAATAAAACCATTAATTTACCAATCTGAAGAAATTACATAATATAGATAGGGACCAAAGGCAATAGTGAAATACCTGCAGAAAGCAAAGCATATGTAAAAAGACCAATCCGGAGACAAAACCTTGATAAAACCAAGGGAAAGGAGAAACCGGTATATGAATAAATGAAGTTATTAGATTGCAAAATGTGGCTTTGATACCAGCAATCACCTCATGCAGCAGCAGCTGGTGGTAGGGAACCATGCCAAGCATCTCAAGAAGTCTCCTCAGGAATCCATAAAGCCCTTTTTCTGTGCAAATTCATGCTCTCCCAATAAAACAGTTCTGGGGGATGTGTTTGGGCACTCATGCAGTCTATAGCAACTGCAGCAGAACAGCACTTACCAGTAGCCTACATGCCTTGGAAGTGTCTCCCACTTAAGCTCCCAGATGAACCCAGAAAACCTGAAGGTCTATTTGTAAATATCACTTGGCTGAAAAACCTATACTCCTTTTTCAAAGCAGTAAAGTCAGCAGGGAATGAACGCACTTGTGGGAAACCATCAAGTTCAGTCATGTAAAACCAGCAAATTTATGAGTTACATAGGTTGCTATCAAAATGAACTCTCTAGCAGCAGATGCAAAAGTATTGTAAATATTTTTTTTTTAATTGGCAGTTTTAAAATAACTCAAACTGCAATTCAGTTCTGTGTATAGAGAAGGACTTACATGGTTTTTGATTTGTTTGTTGCATAAGCAATTACTCAAATGTCTTCAATCCCTGTTACAAGATACTGATTGACAGAAGTGATACAGACACAAGCATCCAAGATGCTTTCCAATCTGGGCTTCTCTAAACCAGCATGCTGATAAAGTTACATGCATACAAGTACACCAGCAGTAGAACTTATTCAAATGCCCTCTTCTAGGAGATCACTCTTGAAACCATTTGTTTTACACCTCTCTTTTGATTGACTTTTTACATTGTCTCTGCTCACAAATTAAAATTCTATTTTACAAATGGCTCTTCTATGGTGCTCTGTGACAGTTCTTGCATGCTATTTTGACAACTGATTGTAGGTGAGCCAGTACAATTAACAGACTATTACTGCTAAAGCAGGCTTGTCAACTGGACTTAACACGGCTTTGATACTAAATGAACAGTTTTCCCGAAAATGTAATACAAGGTGTGTGAGAATGCTTGGCACAAATAAGTGACATAATGTAAGGCTGATCTATTGCCAATCATTAGTGTAATATCTTAGCTTAATTGGTGACCTATTTTTCTGATATTCCATCTTGATGATACAAAGCAGTGGTCTGTGTTTAAAGATCCATACGGTATATTTTTTTCTGTGGACATACTTCTGCATTTTAGACATGAAGGGCAGAACTTGTTCTGACATAAGTTGTCTTTATAGCCATGATCAAATCAGATATCACTGATGCCTTCAATGTACAAAATGTCATGATGTTGGAATACTTACTTGTCCAGTAGTAATCATACACACAGGCTGTTGATAGCATTGGTAACATGTTTGATAGGGGTCCACATTGCTGTTGGAAACCTTTTATTAAAAAACATGCCCTGAAGAGAAGCAAGAAATGGGCAGATCTACACGGGATATCAGGCTTGGTGTCGTGCATCGTCTTTCCCTTAGGGCTTAGCACAGTTTGTATATTGAAGTTTTTGGCAGTATGGTACATTCAGAACAATGGGAATGAGCCACTGAGTAGCACCATTCTGTTGCTTAAAGAGTCAAAACTAGGAAGGCATGAGCCTGGAAGCCTAAGAAGGAAATATGTACAGTATTAAGCCCTTTACGTTTTCTGAAGCACAAGTGACAACTGTTACAGCTTTTGCTTTGAAGCCAGCTATGCTAACTCTTCATAGCTGCAATTGATCTAAGTTGCAGGAGCCTGGTTTCTTAACTTAAACTTACAAAGACTTGCAACCGGGCAGTTTCCTTGTAAAGATTAACATGTGAGACAGTAGAAGGTGGAATACAAGAAGAAAAGAAAAATTCTGAATTTGTCTCGAGCTTTTTTTCATAAAATATGCTTAAAGCTAAAGAAAGCAGGAGACATGTAACTCCTCATCAGTTATGATGGACACATCGGTGCTGCCAGTCTCCTGACCCAAGAAAAAAAATCATGTTCCTCTTCTTTAGTTACCTGGAAGCATACCCTAATCAACACTCAGTCTTCAAGAATTCAGGAATTAAACCAGTGGTGTACAAATGTGAAATGATCAAGAATATGCAATTTGATCTGTTGTGAAGTGAGTAGTCCACTACAGAATGTCTAAAGGAAAGGTTTTTTGCAAGCAGCATAAGAGGTCATGCCACCTTGAGATTAATTGATTTTAAAAAGGAGAGTAAATCACCTATAGAGGCTTTAGCCTGCATTGTCCTGCTGCTAGGATTTCTGGATATGATCCAGTTAGGCAGTGATGTTATAATGAATGTACACCTTGTTTTCTACCAGGGACAGTAAGTTCAATCCTTTCAGAAAGTCTCTAAAGCACCACACATATTTCTATCTAGGAAATCTTGGAAAAATACTCTTTGAAAGCCCAGTATGGCTTCAGTATTAATGCTAGAAAATCTGAAATTAGGGTCTGCATGTGTCTGTCCATTTATGTATATGCACATTTCTTTATGAGGGAAAAATGTTCCTGAAAACTTGGATAGCAAAGGCAATAGGATAACTTGTCAGAGATGCAGCTGAGTGGTTCCATCAGCAATAATTGTACAGTAATGTAAAATTACAAGTGCCTAAGTGTAAAAGAAAAACCAGCACTTCATTAGGCTGAGGTTAGTCAACAGATGGTGTATAGACCACCAATAGTCTATAAAACATCAGATGGCTGGTGTAATTTCTACACATAACAGAAGCGTCCTTGACATTGACAAGTCGGTGCATGCCATGTAGCAGAAATGTGAGCTGGATTTTTATAGAGATATCACATCGTTCAAATGGTGAGAATTAAAAAAAAAAAAAAGTTCTTTGGTTATAAATAAAATCAGGATGGTTAACATTTTGGTAAGTGATATGCAAAAAACCTCAAGCTGATCTGTAGGTTGCTAAAAACCTGTTTGATTCTTTGCTTATTATTTCACAGTCATTACCACATAAGCAGGAAAACTTCAGTGGTAGTGAGCATCACACACTGGCCGTACTCAGTTTTTGACTTAAGCGTACTAAACTTCTCCTTGCGGGTGCTAAAAAGGAGTATCTGTGAAACATTATGTTTTGGTGGGTGCTGACAGTGCTGCTCTAAGCTTATAAAGGAAATTTAAGAGTGTGGAAAGTCTTACCAGTGGAAGCATGGAGAAAAATATGTTCAAATAGACTGGCAATATATTATATATGAGATAGGTAGTGCTTCTGTTATCAGATGCTAAAAAAATTAACTTTCTTTCTGAGAAGCAGAAAAACTGATGAAGTGGCAAAAGTTCCAAAAGCTGCCAGAACTCATACCATGAAGCAAGAACTTGATTTTATAGTATAAGAAAGTGGATTACATAGGCACAGTATTGTTCAAGACAACTTTTCAGAAAGACACAAGTACTTCTGCAGAAAAGAGGGAGATGATAATTATAGTGGTTGGAAAATACCTCAGTGCTAGTCTACAGATAAGAAATGCATCTTTTGCTTGGAGAGCAATTTGAAATTGACAAATGTGGGTATAACACAAGTGCCATTTTGATCAGAAAGCAGATAGGAACTCAGAGGTGGTACACATTAATAACTTCAATTGCTTCCTTGAACTGTTACAAACTTAAAAGAAGCCTTGTCATCTTAAATACACAAGAGCAACCGGTATAGCCTTCTCTACTACTTAGCACAGGTTCTTTTGCCTTGTATTATACTTTCATTTGGAAACCCCCAAAAGCCTGCTGCAGTAAAATAATGTAAGAAATTCTTAGCTAGGCAAAGGAGAATTCCACATGCAATTTTCCTTCAAGTATTTTCCATGTGGAAGTCTTGTCCTCAGATTATCTTTTATGTTCTGTGCTTTGGTCTGTAAAATGAATAGTGAAGTTTGTGAACAGCTATGAGAAGAGAACTCCACTGCAAAAACCTCTATTGTTATTTCAGGGGTTTTGAGGCTGTGGGTTTGTTGGTTTGTTTGTTTATTTTTTAATAACTGAATAAAGTTTTGCATCTCAGCAAGGAGACAACTAAGACTGACGACCCAATACCAGAGACGATACGTCCTCTCTGGTAGCTTGTCGAAACTAATGAGTTTCTAGTTTGCTTTGCCTGAAAGCTTGTAAATACCAGAGATTTTAAATCAAGCTAATGCCCTGCTTTCTTCAATGTCTTCTAGAAACGAGGTTAACTTTTTTTTTTTTGTTTGTTTATTAACTGGACAGCAAAGACTGCAGGAAAAGAATTCAAGCAGTACCCAGTTTGCATATTGCTTTAGGGATGAAACATGAGGTGACATATGACACTCCTCAGCCTGGATACTGAAGGCTAAGCACTGAGCAAGCTTCTCTCCTCACATGACACCTCTTTGACAGAAATAAACATCTTTGTGCATTGATAAACTGATTTTAGAGTGACCATTCAACAAGAATAAGACACAAGCCAAGGAAAAAATAATGCACATTCAAATATGACAACACTTCCCTTAGGGCATTTGTTTTACTGGAGTGTAAATTCTTCTGAATAATCCATACCTTGTTTGTTTGTTGGTGGGTTTTGAGGTTTTTGTTTTGGTTTTTTTGTTTTTGTTTGTTTGTTTGTTTAAAGCCTTAAAATTATCAGGAAGAACCAGACTAAGAAACTTCATTTCCTAATGGCAAAATATTAAATCTGGTATTTGATATCTAACACGTATAACTGTGAACTAGATTCTGCTTTTATAACAGTGTGTTAAGTAACTTTGTCAAAATGTCATTTTCCTACCTTTGTCTCTTTCATTTAACTTACTCTTCACTAAACATTGCAACCTGAACATTAGCATGAACTGTATTCCTACAGTTCCTTTTGAATGCTGCAAATGATATGAGCACATTTGGATGTTGAAGGTTTCTCTCTAAGGGCCACCTCTGCTGCACATGAAGATCTCAAATTGCAGCTGGTTGGTCTCAGTGAGTTTCCCAGTGATGAGGGTCTTGCAGTGGGGTATGTGGCTCAGGGCATCCCCGTGTTAGAGAAAAAAACAGCATTTCCAGCAACTCAGTAGATGGAAGGGACACGGGAAGAGGCAAACTGCAGTCATACAGGCTTCAAAACTCTTGAAATGAACCTTGGCTTTTTAGCACCCACTGACAAATTGTACAGTATTGTGGATGAGCAACTAAGTGGAAAGAGACAGCCAGTATTTTATTCTCTGTAGCTGATGAACATGTTTTCCAAAGCTTTTCCCAATGTTGCACAGCGTATCAAACTCTTAAAGCCAATCAAGAAAACAAATAATCTTGAACACTTCTTGCTGTCTTAGCCACTGAAAGCTCAAATTATAGAGCTCCCAGGAGACCTGTTTTTCTCTACACATTAAGGTTTTTCATTAAGTTATACCATTTTATCCTATCATTACGCATTTTGTCTGTACTAATGTACAATATGCTATGCTTACTCCCAGGTCAACTCAGTGTTTGCTAGAGAATGACAGCATTTGTCCCAGCCATGTTTTTTGCTAGGTTGATACTGCTAGGCCAGCTAGAAAGGAATTCAAGCTGCAACCACTTCTGCCAGTGGGGTGCTAATTTGGAACTCTTTCCTGTGGCTGCTCTCTGAAAGAAAAACATTAAAAAAAAATAAAATCTTTCCAGTCAAACTAATCTCTTCTCTGTAAGAGGAATTAGGGCAGGGGTAGTTGTACAAAAGCTTTTTCATCAAGCTATACAACTTCAGACAAATACAAACCAGGGGAACCTAGGACTTCCACATCATCTGACTGTGATAAACTAACAAAACCACAATTCTCTTGAAGTTACCTTGGCTTTTAACACTCATCAAAGGTTCAAGAGTTTAATTCCTGAAGCTGTACTTCTGCGCTCCAAGTGTGCTAATAAGCAATATCTCTGACCACTTACCACAAGCATTTCAGACGTGTTACTCAGCTTTATCAATTTGTGCAGGTGCTAAAATGGACTATTTTGAACTTTACATGCACACATTCTGGCAATTCAACATGAAGAGCGGGACTGTGATGGGATGCCCCTTAACCAAGCACCGGATTGCACTTAACAACATGACCTCTTTTCTTATTTTATGCTAACTGGGCTGGCCCACGACACCAGTGTCCCTGTGACCATTGAGGAAAAACCAGCAACAATACAGGAAGCAATGTAATGGATTGGTTCAACACTTTTTAACGGCATCACTACGAAAAATTTATGTGTTCCCTGGGCTCCTTTTCCTCGTTTTCTTCCTTCGAGCGGCAAGTGCCTCTTCTTTGACACCGCGGACAGGGGGGGTTCTTACGGGGCGCGACCCTTGGAAGAGGCGACAGGGTCGGTGTGGCTCCGTCCCGAGGCTCTGGGGAAGAAGCAGGCAGGAGCAGGGGCAAGCGCCACTTGTCACCTTCCGCAGCCTTGAACGCGGCCCCCACCCGGAATGGACAGACGGACGGACTGATTTTTTTTTTTTAGTTTAGTTTGTTTTTTTTTTTAATGTTTTTTTTTGTTTGTTTGTTTGTTTTTTGTTTTTTTAGGACTGGCATCTCGACGTTCGAACAGCGTCGAGCCAGCAGCTGGACTGCCCCGCAGCAGCTGCGTGCGAGGGCTAAAAGTCAGTCGGGAGAAGATAATTAAGAGATTTAAAAAACAAAAAACAAAAAACAAACAAACAAAAAAAACCCCAACAACAAAAACCAACCAACTAACCAAACAATAAAAAAGCAACAACGTATCCACCACCCGCAGTCCGCGCCTCCGGTCGCCGCCGCGGAACAGCCGCAGGAACCCCGCTCCTTTCCCTCCCCTCCCCGCCTGCCCGGGGGGCTCTCCCGGTAGCCGCCCCCCAGCCAATGGGGAGCGGGCTGAGCGGCAGCGCTGACGTCCCGTCCCGCCCCATCCCGACCGGAGCCGGACGCAGCCGGAGACTCCCGAGCTTCCCCCTCCCCGCCGCCCTTGTTCCTCGGGCGGGGACTCGCTTCCTTTCCCGACTCCCCTTTCCCACCCTCCTCCTCCCAGTCAAGATGGAGGACGGTGGTTGCTGCGGCCACCGGCAGCACGGCGGCTAGCGCAGCTGCTGCTCCTCCGGCTCGCTTCTCACTCCTCGAGGAAAAAAAAACCTAAACCCAAAAAATCCCAAAAAAACCGAAACAAAAAAAGCTGGAAGCTTCCTTCTTTCTCCGCCAACCGGCTGCTGCCTGCGCGGACTGCTGGCCCTCCCCATGCCGTCGTCGTCGTCGCCCTCCTCCTCCTCCTCCCGCGATTGTCTGCGCTCCGGCTGCCGCCCGCCCGCCCGCCCTGACTCCTTGCATGCACACGCCGCCTCTTAGGTGGCTGCGGGGGGTGGGCGCTCCCGGAGCTGCCATTCCGCACATACCTTCATGTCCCTGCGCTCGCTGTGGCCGTCCGCCGCCGCCCCGCATCGTTCGCCCGCTCCGGCTGCCGCCCTAACAGCCGCTCCCGCCCGGAGGTGAAGCCGGGATCCGCGGAGGGGGCGGTGGGGTTGGCGGTGGGTCTCGCCCGGAGCAGCCGCCACCGCACGCAGCAGCCATGAGCAGCGCCGCTACCGCCACCTCCGCCGCCGCCGCCGCCACCACGGCCGGCAGCGGTGCGGGAGAAGCGGCCGAGGAGGCGGCCAAGGACTCGGCGGACATCGCGGCGTTCTTCCGATCCGGTGAGTGCAGCCGCGTCCCGTGGAGTTAGGGAGGAATGAAGGGGCAGCGGCGAGGCCGCGGCTGGAGGTAGCGGGGAAAGGTGGAGGGAAGCGACGTCTTCCTCCTGGAGCTCCCAGCGGGGAGAGGGAGCGAGGGCAGCCGGCTTTGTCAGGTGGCACCAGGGAAGGCTCGCCCTCCTCTCACCGGCCGGGCCGCCTCGGCAGTGCCCGTTCTTTCGGGGTTTCCCCGGGGAGGCGGCTGTGCGGGTCCCAGTCCGCTCAGGGGCGGTCTGGCCGGGCGGGCAGGGGGGAAGAAAGCCGAGCCCCTTCGTCCCGTGCCGGCGGGCAGTGCGGCTGCATCTGGGGCCCAGCAACTTGCGGGCGCTGCTTCGGGCAGGAGGCCACCCTTGTGCCGGCAGAAACGAGGCGTGAAAACGGGTGCGGCGAGCGGCCCGGCCGGGGCGGGTGTGGGGCTGGGTACTGCCCCGAGGCCGTGTCGCCAGTGACAGGTGCGACTCTGGCTCTGAAGGCGGCCCCGATAACGGGTGTGTTACCCAGCCCAGGCGGCACCACCGGGCACTTTGAGGACGGGGTTCCCCCCGAAAAATGTCTTGCTGGGGGCTGCGCGGCGGGACGCGGCCGGAGGAGCCGCCGCGGCTCCGGGCAGCCCTCGGTGTCGGAGGGGCAGGGAAGGGGAGCGGTGCTCCGCAGGGCTGCGGGGAGCGGGCTGCGCCGGCCGGGGCCCCCCGGTGAGGCGGGCAGAGATGACACCGCTATAAAAGGCAACGCGACTCCGGTCGTGTTCCGCCGGTGCCGTGCTGCTGGGCGGCGGCCGAGGGACAGGGGTGGAAGAGGGCAGCGTTCTCATGGGGTGTTCAGAGTGGGAAGGGAAAGAAAAAGACAAAAAGTGAAGCACGCGTTAAGGGGTGTCCGTGCGTGGGCTGAGGCGGGGCAGCAGCGGGGGCCGGGCGGCAGCGGCTGTCGGGCGCTGCCGTGCTGGAAAGCCAGGCTGAGTGCGGAGGGGAAGGGGGGGAGCCTGTTGACAGGCTGCCGGGATAAAAAAAATGGAGGACGCCTTCTCCCTTGGTGTTTACTCTCGGCACTCAACCGGGCGGGGAGGGCGGCTGCCCCCGCCACCGAGACATTGTCCTCCGGGGAATGGCGGCGGAGAGGGCAGGGCTGCCTGGGCCGCTCGAACCGCCGCCGGCGGGGATGAAGCCCCGACGGCAACCTGGGCGGCGGCGGCGGCTGAGCCTCCCTCCGGTGCCGGCTGTCCTCCCCTGAGCAGCGCCGGTTCCTCCGCCCCTCCTTCCGATCCGCTTTGCCAGCGGCTCCGCTCCCCCTCCCGCCCCCCTTCCCCTGGGCACTCCCGACCACCGTTCCCGGGCGGGGCGGCAGGGCAGGGCCGGGCACTCGCTCTGTTTGGATGCCTAAAAAGGAGCTGCGAGCGATCAAAATGCAGACTCACCGCTGGAAGGATGGGGGGGATCGGCGATTTCTTGTGTGGGGGAAAAAAAATGGCAGTAGTAGTAGTAATAATACTAATAAAAGCCGTGTTAATTGGGTTTTAAAGGAAAGTCCATAGGGAAGTGAGAGATGGTGTAATCAGTGCCGCTTGCGGTCAGGGCTTACTGTTGAATGTGCTTGGTTTCGTGGAAGGGTGAAGGAGGAGGTGTGATTTGCAGCAAGCATCCCCTCTGAAGCAGGTTCAGAGTTGTGTTTGCTTGGACAGACTTAACAGAGGACTGTGAAAGACCTGATGCTCCCTCAGAGACCAGTTTCAGCTGGCATCTGAGTGCAGAACTCTTCGTCAAGTCAAGATGTTGGCCTTGCTGGATTTTGTCAGGGAAGAAGGACTGAATGTTGTCGTTCTCAGAAAAAAATCCCTTTGAAAGCATAATGACAGATTACAACAGCAGACTTACAGTCTCTGTCTAGTGTAGTTACAAATGGGTACATGTGTAGTAATCTTACAGTTTTGGAAGATCCTGCAAGCTGTATTAATAGTCAGCTTCCACACTTGTGAGTGGGCAGAGGGATGACACAGACTTCATAAGCTTTTAAGTGGTGCAGTGATGACTTCTGATACTGATAACTTCTGATAACAGGGAAGTTGCAATGTGTTTAGTCTTGCAGCAACCTAAAATCTTAAAGCAGTAGAAGGACATCAGATGCTTATTGGAAAAACTCTTTGAGCGTATTAAACAACTGGCATTCTCATTTACATCTTTACCTGTTGAGGTTATCTGGTTCAGCCAACCTGTGTCATGCACTGGAAAACGTTCTGGCATTGCTTGTGGATGCTCAGTGTTTGGAAGAGCTTTCTAAACTCCGCTTCTGTACCTGATCTACTCTTTTATAAGGAAAGGGTCTATTAAGAGATCTCTGGTGCTTCCTTTTGTTTGAACAGGAGGCACAGATTTTTTTTCAGTAAAACACAATGGACTCAGCAATCAATGAACAAGTAAAAACCTTCATTTAAGTGTAAGTGGGAGCAGACAAAATATTTTTCTCATTGCACTATTTACAATGACAAATGTTTCCTTTTTCCTGTCACTTGCAAAGAATGTCAGCAAAGCTGTAGCTGTTACTTAAAAGAGAAAATTAGTAACAATGTTAGTGTTTTCCAGGAGGGGAAAAAAAGCCCAACAACAAAATACCCACCTGATCAATCGGTTCTAATCTTCGCTTAGTTAAATGGATCACCTGAGCTTCCAGTGGGGTTATTGGCTTTCATGCTGTCCTTTTGTAAAACTAATCCTGAAGTAGAGTTAGATAGCCTAAATAATGGAGTTTCATGTTTTGGAAGGTGTTTTGTTAGGATGTTGAACAGCAGCTAGGTTCACATCACTTTCCAGTTTTCAGTTTGTCCGTGTAAATGTAAACTCACTCTGAGTTGTGGAAATAAGTTGCAACTGAAATGTAAAGAAAGGAACCGAACTGGAAGTGAGGTAATAATATGAAAACATAAAGACTGTATGTCTTCAATTTAAATGAGAAATCCCTTTTATTGAAATTGGAAGAAGTTGAGGCAGCTTGCTTTCCATTATCTATTTGGTATCCAAATCTCATTACTTAAAGTTGAAAAGCCGAACACCTTGTTAGATATGTCACCTTCTTTGTGGCAGGATTAAGAGTAAAACTGCTAAGAGGCAGAGCTGAGTGCCAAGCAAAGTGATTACACTTTGATGGTGAAAACACAGTGGTGGTAGAAGTCAGATGACTCTAAACTGACAGAAGGGATCTGTTTTAAGCTGGAACTGTATGAACAATCACCCCCTATTTCCTTACTGAAAGGTGCACTGCTGTGGTTGGAAGTTTCTAATAAAATCTCACAGAATAATGGAAGAGCAGACTATCACTGTATGAATACCCAGTGGCGCAGAGTGTAAGTAGCTGGGCAGAGGGGTGTTAAGTATACAAGATCTGTTCTGTGTGAAAAGATAAAATGATTCAAAATGTATTGTAAGTTTCCACTTAAGAATTCTGAAGGGCTGAGAACAGCTAACATGAGCAAAATTGAATTTGAACGACTGCCATCAAGTCATAGCTTACAGGGTAGCAAGTTCATACAGAACTTTTGTTTGGTTGTTGTTCTTCTGTTGATTAAATCTTCATTCTTGCAGTTTTGAGTCCTCAGTACTTCAAGGACTGTCAACTGATGGCTTTGGGATGCAAAAATGAGAGCTGTCTGTTATTACAGCAGTGCCCTCCAAACTGAAGAATTTTTGGTAGTTGAAGTTAATTCATTTTGGTTTTGAGCATGAAACTAAAACTTTTTGCACCTAAGTAAAGGAGGTACCGATTGTATGTTTTGAAATTAGACTTTCCTCTCTGGGATGATGGAGAGATCTGCCAATAGCAAAGGATGCAGAGCAAAAGGCTTGTTAAGGACTTGAGTGAACTTCTGGATAGGCAGTACAGTGAATGCCTTTATGAAAGTCTCAGCAGAAAAAACCTCACTAGCTTTTCAACTGGTAACTCTTCAAAGTTTTGTGATGAAAGTGGATGTAGCTATTTCCTGTAAAATATGTTTAGTGTGAGGAACTTCTGCTTAACTGTTCAATAGCTTAATTCATGTATGGACAAACACACAGTTTTCAAAACCATTAAGGAGATTAGGGTTGTCACGTCCTGTCTGTTGGAACACTTGCCATATTTCCAGAAGGAGAAAAATTTACGTGGGGTAGGGATCTTTCAAAGAAGCAGAAATAGTAAAACAAGAGACCCTGGAAATCTTTTCAGTAGTATGAGTAACTACCCAACCCATGCCAGGGTAAATCCAAATATACCTTAATTATACTTCATCACTTGATCTGGGAAAACAAAAAATATGAAGGATTTTCAGTCTAGAAATAAATATATGCAGGTCACAGTAGTCCTCTCTCAGGGCAGGAGTTAAGTCGGTAAGATGAAAAATGGATCTGGCAGAGGGGTGTCCTGAGGAGAGAGTTCAGTGTGCCACTTCTGAGGTGAAGTCAAAGAACAGGCTGGTAGCCAGAATAGCTTTGAGTAGCACCCAGTTCTAATATTGTATACCTAGTCTTTCCTGCTTCTGTATGTGCTTCTTAATGTAAACCTAGTGATAAGAGAAATTAAAACTTTGCCTTGAGCTATACATAGGAACAAAATTATCCTTGAGTATTCTAGGAAAATGGGATGCTGAAGTCTATTGCAACTATAGATAGTGACTTGAGATGTGGATCAATTTGGGTTCAACCAAGTCTGCCCATAGCAGCCTATGCTGAGAAGTACTTGAGTACTGAGACCATACAGGGAGAATTAGTAAGTGTTACGAAAGTATGATGGTTACTGGTTTTTGCTTAAAGAGTGATTTAATAATATGGTTGCTTTTCATGAATATCACTGAACAGATAATACTGTAAAGATAAAACCCAAAAGATTTACTTAGAAATTTGATATTTCAAGTTTACAGGGAGAACTTATCTTTTGCTTCTTCCTGATCAGATTGTTTTATATACTGTTGCCTTGCTTGCTATACATGAGGGTCCTGTGTGATAGTGTCTGTGAAAGCAGACTGTCTTGTAGTAGACAGCATTGAAAAAGCTACTGTAGCAGAGAAAGTCTCCTAGGAAATGGGGAAGAAAAGAGGGGAAAGATTATGTGGGAAAGATAAAGCAAGCCTACTATTAAAAGGCAGCAAACCTTTTCATGAATACTATTAATAGTTAAAAAAAAATGCTAGCTCTGAGATCATAGGTGAAATAGCTTTCATACTGGGCACCAAGTGTGAAAAACAAGCCCAATTTTCAACTAAAATTAATGGATCAGAACACACAATGTATTATGCTAAGATAGTGCCCTTGCAGGAAGGTTGACCCATCTCCTGCTGATGTGTGGTATCTGACAGAGCAGGTAGTCAGAGCTGTGGTTGTGTGGCAGCTGGAGTAGCTGCAGAGTTGTGACAAATGTCTAACAGAAATAATCTAACAGTGAAGCCCAGAGGGAAACATTGGCAGGCAGCACTGCTGGTACCCAACATGGTATCTCCCTGCTGTCCTCTGCACATATTGATCCTTGTCCCTGTTGCTGTCAGGGGCTGAGGTGTGTTTTTTGGGGCTTGTAAGTGAATGTGCTGTGAATGTGAAATATGAAACAAGTTGGTCATTCTTTTATGCAGTTTAGAATCACAACAGCATTTTTATAAAAAACAAAACTCCACAACAAAAACCTGAAGATGCTGTGTCTGCTTTTCAAGAATCCATTACTTTATCCTGAGTTGCTTTAGTCAGTGAGAAGGTTGCAGCAGTGTTGCTGTCATTATTACTGGTTAGTTCTGACTCAAAAAAGAAATGAGTCCTCTTGTGGATTTTAGAATCCAGTTCCAGCAGCATCCATTTTAGTAAGGTGGTTAAAAGTGGGAATGATGTTTTGGAAAATACATACAGATACGTCACAATTTGGTAGTTGCTGATGTGCAGTATCCAGAACACAAAAAACCCTGGAGAAATGAAGTTAAAATGGAGAAGTTGCTCTGGAAATAGTGTTGTTGGATTGATGTTTCCTGGAATAATGAAGATGAGGACTGAGTGCTTCAGTGTGAAATGCAGCAGCTGTTGTGCAGCTTGTCTTAGTGTGGAACAGCCAAACATATTTGGGGATAATAGTGAAGGATAGAGAAGGTTGGAAGGTAGGGTGTGTTTGAAAGAGTTGGAGGTAGAAGTCATGAATATTTCCAAGAGGGAATAGATAATTACTTTTAATGTATGTGATAGCTGATGATAAACTTGGTGCACATTTGGAGTGGAAGGTACATGGAAGTTAGAGAAAAGCCAGGCCCATTCTTGAGAGGAATATATTTGAGCTGCTGTGAAGTGCTGGTGTGCTCAGAAAGGAGCTGACAGAAGGAAAAGACTTGGTGCAGCTGAGGCTTTCAGTAATTGCAGACCTTAGTGTCTGTGTAGATGAGATGGGTAGTGAATATTTCTTAAAGAAGTGGTTTCTCTCCTGTTAAATGTCCTGTAGCAATGTAGCAGAAGCAGGTATGAAATGTCAACCTGAAATTTCATGTGGCTTCCAAAAGATTTTCAATAAAAAATGATCGTCTGAGTAAATGAAATCAGAACAAACACTACAAGGATTTTCCCTATCCGAATAAAAAGAAAATATTAATGTTGCTCTGCTTTGTCAATTACAAAATTTAGAAGTGTCAACAAATGATCCTGTTTAGATGCAGATTATTAGATAAGTTTATTAATAGGGTGAAAATACACTGTGATTTTTGGTCTGCAGCTTGAAGAAGGTGAGATCACTCAAATAGCCATGATCAGCAAAATTGTTAAAATTGGAGACAGGTTTAAACTCTGTAAGTGCACTGGTGGTTGAGGCATGTTCTTTTGAAAGTGGGTAAGGATTTCAGTGAGAACAAAGGAAACTGATTTTTCTGCTTTATGACAGTGAGAAACAAGCCAATTAAAAAAAAAGGCTACTGGATAAAAAATAAAATTTAATGGCATAGCAGGCTATTTTATATCTAATGACTAATATGGTTACATCTACTTGGTTGTACTCATGAAGAAATTTGCTTGATTCGGAGAAGGATCTTTGTTTAGCTTAACATTTTTCTTGGTGCAGCAAAATGAAAAAGTAGACTACTGGTGAAGTAATACTCATGATCTGCAAAGCTGAGTCATATTCCTTCAGGAAGGATACTGCTGTTTTGAGAAAACAGATCACTTACCCAGTAGTGAGGAGGAGGAATTGAAATGACAAGGAGCAACTCCAGTGCTTTTAGCAGTAGACACTACAGTGCCTTAAAGCATCCGATTTTCAGCCTCTAGAATAGGTTGTTACATTGTTACTCAAAGACAAGGCTCATATATGAGTTGTGTCCATAACATTTCACCAGTGTGAGTGACAAGAGCCAGTAGACTCTATAGACACAAAGCCTTTTCCAGTGGCTTCTCTGCCAAATAGGTCCTCCAACTGATCTGGAGCTGGAGCTATTAATCCTAGCCTTTTGCTGTCCACAGCAGATGAGGAGATAGCTTGATTGTCTTGGTGCACTTATTTAAAAAATAGTTGTTTTCCAAGGTTGTTGGATAGAGTCTTCTCAATTTTCTTTTTTTTATCTCTTGTATAACTGTAAGTGGCAGTAGCACTGGTTAATTAAAAACTCTGCAAATATCTGTTGTTTTCCTACTGAGCAGTGCTCAACTGGACATCTTGTTGCTACTTTGAATGTGCCGTTTTGTAACCTGGACCTTACTCAAGAACTGAAATTGGTGTAATTGTTCTGTTGTTTTTGGGGTTTGTTTTTGGTTGGTGGATGGCTTGGGTTTTTTGTTTTGGTTTTAAGAGGAAAAAAAAAAAGCTTTTCAGGGAGATAGAAATTCCTTTAGAAGTTTTTTGTCTCTCAGAGCCCAAGATGGTAAGGAAGCAAGACATAAATAATAGGAAGAAGAGTGTAGGCTTCCAGATCCCAAATTATACCAGTGGTATGCTTTGTCAGGTTTTATATCATAGTATTTTGACAGGGTTCTTATTTGATTCCTACAGATCTCTGTAAGAGTAAGGTTAGTGTTACTAGAGTCAGACCTTGAGACTGAGATTCAGGAAGCTTTGTTTTACCAGTGTGCATGGATATATAAGTGTGCATGTTTACATGGTCAGACTGTTCTGTTTAGCTCAGAAAACTGAGTTTGCATGATTAATCATTTTAAAAAAAAGTCGGAGAAAGTATTCATTCAGAGGGACCTAGACAGACTGGAGAGTTGGGCAGGGAGAAATTTGATGGATTACAACAAGAGCAAATGAAGTCTTGCATCTGGGAAAGAACAATCCCAGGTACCAGTATCCAGTATAGGTTGGGAACTGAGCTGTTGGAGAGTAGCATAGGGGAAGGGACTTGGGGGTGCTGGTGGATGGAAGGATGCCCATGAGCCAGCAATGTGCTCTTGTGGCCAAGAAGGCCAATGGCATCCTGGGGTGCATTAGAAGGGGGGTGGCTAGTGGGCCAAGAGAAGTTCTCCTCCCCCTCTACTCTGCCCTGGTGAGGCCACATCTGGAATATTGTGTCCAATATTCTGGGCCCCTCAGTTCCAGAAGGACAGGGAACTGCTTGAAAGAGTCCAATGCAGAGCCACAAAGATGATGAAGGAAGTGGAACGTCTCCCTTATGAGGAAAGGCTGAGGGAGCTGGGGCTCTTCAGCTTGGAGGAGATGAGCATGAAGGGTGACCTCATCAATGTTTATAAATATGTAAGGGGAGAGTGCCAGGAGGATGGAGTCAAGCTTTTCTCAGGAGTGACTAACAACAGGCAAGAGGCAATGGTTATAAACTGGAGCATAGAGTGTTCCATATAAGTATTAGGAAGAATCTTTTCACTGTAAGGGTGACAGAGCGCTGGCACAGACTGCCCAGGGAGGGAGGTTGTGGAGTCTCCTTCTCTGGAGACATTCAAAGCCCACCTGGACTCATTCCTATGTGACCTCCTGTAGGTGACCCTGCTCTGGCAGGGGGGGTTGGACTCAATGATCTTTTGAGGTCCCCTCCAACCCCTAAGTTTCTATGATTCTATGTGGTAAGTGCTGATCTTGTGTCTGGGCTATTGTGAGTAATCCTTACGTGTTCTAGTCATCTGTGAAACTACCCAGAGCTTAATTACTCACATTTCCTTGTAGTCTTAATGCATGTATGAGCAGTAATAGTTATTTTTTGAGATGTCTGCAGACTGTGTGAACAACCAGTAGTGATTTTTGCACTTAGCTTAAACATAACTTTTCAGCAATAAGAGGCTTGAGGGTCTGGGGTTATAGCCAAGTGAGATTTTATAAGGGTTAAAAATGAGCCATGAGCCGGTGAACCATGAACTATAGCCAGTATGGTTCACAAGGACATGTTAAATTCCTGTATATTTTTAGGTAGTTTGTACTTTCATAAAACAGTGAAATAAAATTTGAAACATTTATATTTTTATTAAATTTGATTTTATTAATTGGAATTATGATTAATTTTTTTTTACTGAATGTCTGTATTTTTCTGCATCAGTGAAACCTGAAGCCTTGGGAGATACTTTGTCAAGGCATTTGGTCACCAGCTTTTCACTAAGCTTTGGTCATGTAGCTGGTTAATAACTTTGAAGGCATCAGACAATGAGAAATGTGATTGCTGAGATCTCTTGAAAAAAGTCTTGAATGCTGAAGTCTTGTGGACTGCTTGTTTTCAGAATCTAAGCAGATATATGTTGGAATGAAACTAGGTGACATTTTATAACACTTGGCCCAGATAATGACAAGAGGATACATCCAGAACATCACAAGAAGCGAGTTAGAATAAATTGAGTGTTTAAATACTAAATGTTAATTGGCTAACCTACTACGCAATGGACTTTGCTGTACCTGTTGTGTAGACTTGATTATACACTATTGGATATAGTTTTCTACCAGCACAAAAGTAGTAAGTCCTTCATTTTCCAAATGTTTCTCATTCCACTAACTTTTGGACATGTTGAGTTGTGCAACATTGAGTGGAAAGATGGTATCATTTTCTGAGATCATAAAAAATGTTCTACCCTTCTCTAAAAAACCTGAGGCAAAGGTTGAAATGTCTTGGCCTTTCATAATTCTGCAATTAGAGGAACAGATATCTGCAGCTGAACGCACAGAAAAAAAGGTACAGAGTTGTCAGCAAATCAAGATGAAATGAAATATAAGTTGACTTATTCTATGCTAAAGCTGATAGTCTGGTGAAGATCCTTAAGATGATAAAATCCATCTTCAGAGGCCTTCTTCTATTGCTGTTGGGAAAGAAAATTGAATATGATTTCTCTGATAAAGAAGCCAAACAACCATAATTTTGTGTATGTGTGTTGTTTTGGTGTTTAGGTCTTTTATTTGTTTATTTAAATAAAGTTTTGCTCTCTGAGCTTTTATTCCTGTTTTCATTTATTTATTTGGTTTATTGATGGTCAGCATGTCCATTTTGGCTGCATATTTCACATCAGGTTGATCCTAAAAAAGTGGAAACAGGACAGTTAGAGCAGTAGTTTATGCTCTTGCTTCGTACCCCTTAAAGTCACATTTTGTGTGCCTTAAGTAGTTTTTTTCCACAACTTGCCATGGCTTGCAAAGTTCAAAGAAGAAATAGTGCTGTGCATTGCTTAACTGACAGGGGATTATGTTAACCAGACTTCTGTAGGGGCAACAAAGGGAAGCCAAGCTGAAATTTATAGGACAGTGGCACCTTTTTAGATGGAAAGCTGAGGTTAGCCATAATGGCGTATCTAGTAATATGCAGAGTGGCTTATTAGTGCTGTATATGAAATAAATAAAAATTAAGACACCAGCTTCCCCAAAAGTTACAGAAGGCTGTTTTTGAGAGGAAAACAAGGGCTCTCACTTGCCTCAGCAGCTGAGCAGAAAGTTACAAACCTGAATTTAATTTCTTTTCCCATTATGGAAAAAAATCCACCGTTTGTCTATTGAATTATCAAGGCAGCAAAGCCAACTCAAGCCTGCTTATAAGGAAGTGATAAAATATGGATTGGCTAGTGATGATCCTCCCAGAGGATAGCAGTGATCTCTCAGTGCAGAAAGAGCAGTATCTCTTGTAGTATAATGTGAAGAGTGGAGTCAAATTTGCCTATCCTTAATTCAAAACAAGGGTGCAACACAGCCAACACTAACCACTTGGCATGTGTTTTAAGGTTTTTTTTTAAGCCTGGAATCAGATGCATCCTTCCCTAGCCAAAGGAAAACATTTGAGAAGCTGTGACGCATTTACACAGATGAAGGAAGGAAATGTCCAAAAGAGTCAAGAGCTAAAAATAGATCAGTTTACTGAGTTGAACTCTGGGTGGGAATTGAAGAACTAAATATAATTTAAATTTTGAACCTCTATGACTTACTTAACTGAGTAGTGTAACCCTTTCTGTTTGGTGTGGTGTTTTGTTTTTTGGTTTTTTTTTGGGGGGGAGAGTTTGTTTTGAGTTAGGTTTTTTTGTGGTTTTGTTTTTTGTTGTTGTTCACTGTTTTTTTTTGTTGATGTTTTTGTTTATTTGAACTTTGTTTATTTGTTTTGTTTTTTTGAACTTCATAGAGGGCAGCTTTCGGTGAAAACTTGTTTCAAGTCTTGCGAGGTGGCTTTTCAGTGCCTTACAGACAGCACAGAGGAGTCTGACCATCTCTTGAGGATTACTGTTAGAGCACAGCTTAACTCCCTGGAAAACTGGGTTGCAAGTTGTTTTTTGGTTTGTTTGTTTTGAAGAGCTTCTCTGTGGGAATGGTATGTTCAAACTCTTACTGAAGAAGTTTTAAGCCAGTAGCTAATAGAACCAGTATCTGTGAGGTTAAAAAAGGAAGAGTTGTTGTTTTTTTTTTCTCTCCCACCTTCTTCAAGAAGTAGTAAATTTCCCTCTAATCTGTATGTAGAAAACTGTAATAACCTGAACATGAAAGAATTGATGTTTGGTTGTCCAAAAAGCCTGCCACAAACCCCAGTTTGGAAGCTCTCAGGTCTCCTTTTGTGGTAAAGAAAAAATAAGGTTGTCAGAGTGTTTCAAATTTGTGCAATGGAAGAGAATATTGGAAAAAACCTTCATATGCTAGAATGTTCTTGGTTATTGTTCTTAGATGATGACACTAGTGCCATGGAAATGAAGATAAGCAAATTTTATTTCTCTAGCTCTGGAGCAACACTGAGGGTTTTTTTAGGGTGACTGGAGGCAACTGACACAGTACTGGTAACTAAAAGCTGCCCTTTTCCAATCTGAGGAAGTGGGGCCAGTGTAAGTGAATCCCAGTGTTTTAGTGTTTGCTGGCTGCTAATGAAGAGCAGAGAAAGAATCATCTTTCATGTTTCTATACCTTTTTGTAAGATTTCTATTGGAGAGGCAAAATACATGTATTTTATACCTCGACTTTGCAGGGAAAACAAATGTTACTATTAAAATGGTTGTATTTACAAATATAGTAATGTAATAGGAAATTAAGGTAAAAACGATAGCATTGATTAGATTAACTTGAAACAGTAACTGTCTTCCTCCACCCACCAAGATGGGAGGGTTAATTTTGATGTTGAATACCTTCCCTTTTTGTACTATATTGTCTGCTGTAGAATGTTTGCTTGGCAGAAGTATAAATAGTTGTGCTCTTGTTTGCTTTTTGGTTTTGTTTGTTTTTCCAGAGGAGCTTGAGAATGTTTTTGCAAGGTTGTTTTGAACAACTCTGGTGTCTTTGATTACTAAAATAGCATTTGTTCCAAGCAGCAGTTTATCTGTTAAAGCGATGAACAGTTTGTAGCAAAATAACCTGACTACCTACAGCCATAGGTATATAGCAGTATGCCAAGTTAAACTTTGGATTTATGGAATATATTATTATATAGGAAAGCATGAGAACTACTGTTTTTAAAATCTTGTTTTCTTCTATTGCATGCTTTTAAGGTGGATTGGTCCATGTTGCTGTCCTCATTGTATTAACCCACTGTTAGGAACCTGTAAAAACCTTTTGAAAGAATAATTGGTTTGCTGGGTGATTACTTAATCTATGATGTTTTTGCTTGTAGGCAAGTTCATGACATAGAATCTGAGCAAGATGTGACTTGCAGTTCATGCCCACTAAGGCAACAAATGTGGGTTAGAAAAGCAAGGTGGTGCTGCTCTCCATAATGTTGTAAATGGCTTCTAGGCAGTGAAAAAGAAATAGAGCCCTGTATTTGAGTGTGGGAATGTAAGGATGGATAGATCTTAATACTCAGGTGGGAGCACTTAATGGGAAGCCTTTTAAGTTGTCTGGGCTGCCTTAGCTTGGGTCGCATCTGTGCATATGTGCAGCTTTTGTATGTGTTGATAGAGTAGATAATAAATGAGAGGGTTTTTTTTGTCATCTTGAGCAGCTAACATAGCACCTTAACCTGTGTTTGTGTGTGTGTGTGTGTGTGTTTGTGTGTGTGTGTGTTTCTGTGGTGTGTGTAGTGTTTTCATTACTTGGGGTTGCAATCTCTCTCCCACTTCCTTTGCTGATACTTTGTGTTCTGGCTTCTATTCTAGCTACAAAGCTTTAGAGATGAGGGTACAGAACTGCTGGTGTGTAATGTCCTAGTTTAATGGCACTTACCTAACTGCAGGAGAGACTAGGGTAAGAGGAGGGATAGCTACCTTTTCCCAGAGTTTTTTCCAGAGCCTTTTTCCAGGCTTTTTTTTTTCTGTCTTAATTGTCCTCACTTATGTGATTGCTGCTTTTATTCCTTTTCCTGAACAAATATGACAGAGGTCCAACAGACAATAAGCTCAATCACTAAGCATCAGTGTTGGTCTCTGCAGGAGGTCCATTATGTGTACAGAGACAAGTAGGGGGTCCTATGGAAAAGCACTCTATAGTTTGAGTGTTATAGCACGTGCACTCCTCTGACAAATAAAGCTCACCCAGCCAGACTTGATGCTGCATTATCTAGTTTTTGAGTGGTTTTTTGTGGTAGCTTCAATCAAGCATGGTCCTAGTTCAGTTAAGTCACGTTTTAGTGTTTATATAAAGTTTTAATTAAATACCTTAGAGGATAACAGGAGATGACATCAGTTTTACCAGACTGTGCTGGATTACTATGTTACATCAGAGATATTTTGGGAATAGGAATGCATTAATTCACTGTATAATATTAAGCAAGGTGAATGTGTAATCTGCTTTATTACATAGACACATTGAGGAAAGCATCTCCTCAAATGCAAATTAAGTACTTGAAGACTTTTTTTTTTTTACAGACAACCCTAGTACACTCCACTGTTAAATTTCTTAGGGTTTGATTTGTGTCACTTGGGTGACATGTTAGTTCTGCCATGCTAGTAAAAACCTAAATGAAGGGAGATGTAAAAGTTGTCAAATGTCAAGGAGGAAAAAGGAAAACAAATGCTAAATAGTCTTTTCATAGACTTTTATTTAACTAAGATCTAAAAGACAGAACTAACCACATGTATGCTGGCAGATTAATAGATGCAAGGGAGCCTGAATTTTCACAGGCCATCTGACAGCAAATGTACAATTTCCCTGAAGCAACTACTGATTTTGAGGCCAAAAGGAAGGTTTTTGTTGTTTTAAAGCAAAGCAGAAGGACAAGCCTAGGCAGAAGAATGGGAAGGAGATAATGGGTATCTGATGCAGAAAACTTGGGACTGCAAGTGCAGTGAGGTCACAAAGAGAACTGACCCTTGAAGGGAAGTGGGAGATGAGTTGCCTTTATATATACCGTGCTGCTCAGATGTTTGCTTTACAGGGATAATGTGCTCAAATCAGATAGGCAAGTGTTAATATGCCCTGCCCTAGATAGGTCTAATATTTCTTTTTTTCCCTGTAGAGCAAGAAACAAGAAAGGAGCTGTGTAGAATTCCTTAATTTTGTACTGTCAAGTACAGTCTTGGTGATACAACTTAAGAAAAAGTTACTGTTAACCTGGTTTTACTGTAAAAATAACTTTTTCCATACCAACCTTCTTCAGATTCCTGCTACTCACAGTAGAAATGTATTATTTGAGTTTCTGTGGAAGGAGGAGCTCAGTTGTTTCAGGAAGTCACTGACACAGTCTTAGCTCCACAAGGACCCCATCAGGTTTGTGCTTCTTAGTCCCTTCGCACTAGCCTCTGCTTTGACAGCAGTACAGCAAAGGATGTGTATAAGAGGCTTTGTTGAACCTTATCTCTGGGTAATCACATTGTTGTGTTCAGATGAGGTTACTAATCACATCTTTTAATTAGAGAAATTTCATACCTATAGAAAAATAAAGCTGTTTGGAAGTGTTGGTACTTATTTTATTGGCATCTTCCTCTGCTTAAGGATGCTGATCAAAACCTCCTGCAGTGACAAATGTATTATGACTAAAAAGGAACTATTTTGTGACTATTTTCAGGTTGACTTCTTCCAAGGGGCTTCCTCATCTTTGTGGTCAAAAGTTGTTCTTGGTGAAACAGTGAGAAATACAATGCATAAGTAGCCTTGCATTGAATCCATGATGAGGCAGCTAAATCACCTTCGTTTTGATAGTTGCCTTCTATTAAAGTATATTGAGGGAAAAGGTGACATTATTAATGTAAAGATAGTTTTCAAAAAAGGGCAGTTCATACAGCTGAAGAACTGAAGTAAAATTAGGAAGAAAGAGCCAACTTGAATTTACTCCCTAGGCTAACAGTAATTTCAAAGTTAACATATTCTGAGATGTTGCTTTGACAGCAATCTTGGATCTAATCCTGCAGTATGCAATTAGAATTGCTATTCCCTGTGGTATTTAAAATGCTTGTAACTGGCTTCAGTTTAGCACAGAAAATGAGTGTGGTTGAACTATTTTTTCAAATAACATCTGCTTTAGTAGTTACTATCGGTTCAGTTTATCTAGTGCTAACAGCATTCAGGTGTCTAAAATTAGGAATATATTGCTGTAAGAAAGAAGGAAACCACAACCCATAGGCTTTGCTTGCTGCCTATAATTTAAGCATGGTGTTCTTTATTGGGTGTCCTGCTTTTGTGGCTTATTTGATGGAGTTCTGTGTCGGCTGAAAGCACTGTGGTGTGTGTCTTAAAAGAAGAATAAAAATCAGTACTGTGACATTTCAAGCTGGTGGATGAAATTTTCAGTTAGCCAGATGTATGAAATTACTAATTGGCTGATAGCTTGAAAAGGGATTATAATGAAAAGTGTAAGCTTTGTAAAGGTAGCTGTGTCGTAATGAGGTAATTGTAGATTTTCCTTTTAAAATATTCCTCGCCAAAGAGGGGCTTGTCATGGCATTCTGTAGAGGTAGGAGTGGGAAGAATGGTGAGTAGAATGGAAGGACAGGGAGAAAGGCTTGTGTGCATATACAGTTGAAAAAACCAGACTTTTGCTGTAAGAGATGAGACATACTGATAAGAAGAAACAGAAGTGTGAGGGTAGTAATTTACAGTGAATGTAGTGCACTGTTCTAAACAGGATCACAGAAGTCCTTGAGAGCCTAGTTTAGGTATAAAATGTGAAAATAAATACTGTCCACCCCTTGTGCTTCCGTCATTCTCCCTGTTAGTGTATTGTAGGTATTTCTAAGGCTAGGAATCATAGAATGGTTTGGGTTGAAAGGGACTTTAGAGGTCATCTAGTTCTAAGACCCCTACCGCGGGCAGGGACACCTCCCAGTAGGTCAGGTTGCTCAAGGCCCCATCCAACCTGGCCTTGAACATTTTTAGGGAGGGGGCAGCCATGACTTCTCTTGGTAACCTGTTCCAGCATCTCACCACCAGCACAGGAAAGATTTTTTTTTTCCCAATGTCTAACCTAAATCTCCCCTCTTCAAGTTTTAAACCATTGCCCTTTGTCCTCAGGCTACACACCTGTGCAAGAATTGTAAGTCAAGTTTTGCTGAGGCTTGCTGTCCAGTAACACTCCGCTTGTTCTGGCTCTTTCTATATCTGTGGTTGTTTGCCTGTTGTCTTACTTCTTAGAACTGGTGTGGGAGTCTTTCCTGAAGCAGCAGCAGCTGTACGCTTGACTTTGCTGTGCTTAGTACAGGGAACCTGTTGTCTGTCCGGCTGCTGCGTGTCAAAGAGAGTGAGTTGAAGGTAGGTTATGTAACTTGAATTCCTGAGGAGAAAGAGGTCGCACGTGTTTTCTTTAAAATGTTTTCAGTTACTACATCTCTGCCTTTCCCTTAAGCTTTTAGAAATGTATCTGAATATAGCCTCAATTAAATTCTTGTCCTTTAATGAAGGAAGTCCTTTGCTTAATGTGTAGCTGATGTACTTGGAATGTAAGGGCATCAGTCAGGATCCAAAATTAATTGCCACTTGGGGCTGATTGTACCACATGCGCATTTGAAAGAACATCGTCTCTTTCAAAAGCCTTCTGAAATGGTCAGCTTCGAAAAGGAGGCACATTCTTGTTACATTAAAGAAAGCATTGTGAGTATTGAATCTTGCTTCTTATTTTCACTTTGTAACAACAAAAGCAAATAGATACTTTGTCTGTTGAAGATGGTACAAGTTCAAAGAAGAGAGCTATAACTTCCTTACTCCTTCCTCTGCTCCAGCAGCTCCCAAATGTAGGAGTAAAAAGCCCAAAGCTGGCACAAAGGGTAGAGGGCATCTTGTTCCAAACCCAGTGACTAATGCGTCAGTCTGTGGCAGAACAATATTGTTTTAATGTGGCTATGGCCCTGTTCTTTCCTTTGTATCCAATTCCTTCCTGTTTAAGAACATTGTCTTTAAAATACCCTTAATATGAGCTTGAATGGTAGGAACTTTGTGCTTACTGCTGTAGTAGCTGTTAATTGGTTAGTGCAGCTGTTTCAAGTAGCAAAACTTAAGGGAGTTCAGCAAACATTGGCTATGGGATAGCAAATCTATTTGTTAGTAGAGCTGTTAACCATACTAGATGCATGTGGTGTTCAAAGAAGGCAGAACAGGGGAGGAGCTGAAGCTCAACAGGGGAGGCAGATCCAGAAGTCGGGTAAAAATATGCAAGATGATGTGGTTCCTAATGTACAGCTGTTAGTTTGGTAGCCCAGATGAATTTCAAGTAAGAAACCAGTGTGTGTTAAGGAGCTTGGTAGCAGCTTTTGTGGGCACCTTGATTGAATCAGCTAATATGGAATATTAGGCTCCATTTGCTCAATTAAAGGAAACGCCTGACTTTCAGTAATGCTTGAGCTAATATCCAGGCATTTCTGTGACTTAAACTTCAAAAGTAAAATTGGAGGTAGCTACAGTACTTGTGCTCTGACTAATTTCTATGACTCGTATTGGACTGCTTGTGGGCAAGCAGGGAAAGGAGAGTACTTCATTTTTTCAAAAATTGTATAATTAAATTCATTGATGGTAGGCCAAGAATACTGATCACAAGGGTTGGTGCTGAATCAGAAGGAATACTTTAAATGGTGCTCTGTGGAACAGAGACATAATTGCCCTCTCTTTCCCTTCCTTGGCTTATTGGATGGCTGAATTGCTCATTTCATACGTGACTTTGAGTGTGACTGAAGCTGTGAATCAGTGTTTGTTGGAGTTTTTGCATCTGGCTTCTGTTCTGACTTCCCTTTTATGAGCTGGAGAGGCTGTCTGTTATTACTATCTATCTAGTGAAAATCCTCTTAAACTCTCCTTGCTATGAGTGGGTGAAAATGTTTGGCAAACACATGAATCAATAATTGCTTATTTGCCTCACTGCTGCTTTTCAAAAGCTTCACTGTCTTTTTCTGTGTTTGCACAGATAATCAATATCTATCCCCAAATGATAATTAACAGGGATAGATAACTTTGGGGCCTTCCTTTACAAAGTCATCCTGCAACTGCTCTTCTCTGAAAATGCTCTTGCTCATTCCATTTCTGACCTTTTGTCAGTAGCAGCAGGGCTGCATCAGAATTGCAGTCGCTTATATGCAGTTAGAAAAACCCAGTTATTATTTTAAAGATATCCACAGGTTTACCATGCTGCTGAAATGCCCAGGATTCTGTTCATGACAAAAGAATAAGTAAACTGAATGAAAGCTAGTAAAAGGGAAATATACACTTGTCTCAGTATGAGGCAAAACACTGCATGTAATTCGATCTGCTAAGTTCTCATAAAGAAGAGGCTGGCTTTTTAGTGGCCTTGTCTAACATGTCCATTTTGTTCTGCTGTTGCTGGCTAAAATGGGAAAATAAAATGAGGGAAAAATACCTTCATGATGACAGTTTTCCCTTGGGAACTGTTTCAGCTGTGGCTTTCTCATAAGAGAGATTGTGGCTTCCTTTCTATTTCTGTGGTATGAAAATTGAGATTTGTGTAGCCTGTTTCTAAAGTTAAGAACTTTCTAGATGCCAGTCTTGGAAGATACAAACAACTTCCAGGTGTCTGCAATTTGAAGAAGTTCCTAGCTGAATCAGATTGCCATCTGGATGTGACCTTTGCAAAAAAATAGCTGCAGCAGTACATGCGCAAACTATCTATGCAGTATAGTAAGAAGAAGGCGAAGCAATCTATTTTAATTCACAGGATTTGTTTGCCTTTTTAGATTCACGTTTCTGTAGTGGGAAGGCAAGCTTTAAAAACCGTCTGGTCTACTTTGCTGTTGAGGTCAGTGGCATCTTATTCCACCAGAGAACTGCAAGATAGACTTGAGCTGTTCATACTGTTCCACATCACTGAGGCTGTCACTGGGTGACTTGTTTTGTTCCAGCACTTTGTTTTGTAATCCACAGAAAGACTACTTTTGGTGCCGTAATTTATGCCAGTGAAAACCTAATTTTTGGTACTGTAATTTACAGTATCTGGATGTTAACACTGTTAAAAGCTTCAAAATGTTTTGTTCCATGGATAGGATGAACCATAGAACCTGTGCCTGCCCAAACCTTAAAGTATGTGCATATTGTTTGGATCTTAGTGGTATGGTTTAATGGCAATAAAGTTTCTTCAGTGTACAGAAAGTAGGGAAAAAAAGATTACTCTGTATTCTGTAGATCTGGAACTATGTATCATCTGTTTGGGTGTCTAGAGATGGCTGTTTCCATTAGCAATTTAGTTCAGATCAAAATGTGCTTTTGAAGGCCATCTCTTGATTGTACCAATTTACAGTTCTTTGCCCTCCATTGTGGAGCATCACAGGATTCCTTTCAGATGAAGTTGAATTGGAAGACATGCTCTAGCTACAATTCAATAATAAGTGCACAGAACCCGATGACATCTAGTTGAAAGTAAAACTTTCCCTAAAGCTTTCTCCAAGACATATAATTTGACCATTGAGGCCTCTGCACCAAGGTTATGTTTTATTGACCCTTTTCTGTTGTGCAGTGTAAAAAGCTAACTTAGACTAAACCAGAGAGGGCCAGCAGTTAAGTCCTGAAACTCAGCAGATGCTCTAATGAAGGAACAAAGGCCCTGTAGTGACAGAGTTAATCTACTGTGTGAATAGAATGATTGCTCTAAATAAGTGGATCATGCTTCAGAGCAAGGGCAGTTAACCTTTGTTGGTGTCAAAATAATCCTGGGACTGAAATGACTGGGAGAGCTCAAGCAAGGGAAGAGGGGTTTGGTGCTGCACGTAGCCTTTGCAGTTGTGCTTTATTCTGTGGCAAGGCACTTAGGGTACCTGTTGGCACCACCCTAATGCAGGTTCCAGTTTTGAAAAAGAAAAAGCCTCTGAGATCACAGAGTCCAACCATCAACCCAGAAAAAAACACCATGGGCACTAGAGCATGTTCTGAAATATCATGTCTACAAGTTTTTTAATACCTCCAGAGAGGGTGACTCCACCACTTTCATGGGCAGCTCTTTCCAGTGCCTAACTACTCTCTCAGCAGAGAAATTCTTCCTAATACTTAGTCTAAACCTCCCCTGGCCATTTCTTCTATTCCTGTCATTATTTACTTGGGAGGAGAGCCCAACACCCACCTCCCTACAACCTCCTTTCAGGTAGTTGTAGAGAGCAATAAGGTCTCCCCTCAGCCTCATTTTCTCCAAACTAAACAATCCCAGTTCCCATAGCCTCTTCTTACAGAACTTGTTCTCTAGATGCTTTACCAGCTTGATTGCCCTGCTCTGGATATCCTTCCTCCAGCACTTCTGTGTTCTTCTTATAGTGAGAGGCCCAAAACTGAACATGGTAGTCAAGGTGCAGCCTCACCAGTGCCAAGCACAGGGGGACAATCACTTCCCTTCTTCTGCTGGCCACACTATTTCTGATGCAGGCCAAGATGCTGTTCGTCTTCTTGGTCACCTGGGCACACTGCCTGTAGCATTGCATGGGGATGTTGTGATTGAAATGCAGGACCTGGCACTTGACCTTTTTGAAACTTGTGCATTTGGCCTTGACCCATTGATTGAACCTTTGCAGGTCCCTCTGCAGAGCCCTCCTACCCTCAAGCAGAGCAAGACTTTCACCCAACTTGGTGTTGTCTGCAAACTTCCTGAGGAAGCATGTAATTCTCTCATCCAGTTAATTGCTGAAAATACTGGACAAGGCCAGCCATAAAACTGAGTGCTGGGGGACACCACTGGTGACATGCACTCAACTGGATTTAACTCCAGTTATTTTTTTATTTTTTTTAAGTTTAGTAACTAAATTGTCTTCAATAATTGAGCACTAGTCATAGCTTTTTTAAAATTTGAAATGTAATTTAAAATTCATCATTAGTTGAAGTATTTTTGCAACACAATAGAAAAGTCTCACTGTCCAGTGTAAAACAATATCCTTTTACTGAGGGGAATAAATTGTTAGCTCCTCATCCTTAGATAAATACTGGAGTTGAATGCAACTTATTGGCCTAGCATCGATGTAAGCCTTAGAGCTCAAGTAGCCTTCCTTATCCTACCTGCCAGAATTCTCATCTATGTAGCAGAGTTATCTGAAAAGTGTATTTTGTTAAATCTCAGCTGCATCACTGCAGTATTGTTGTAGCTCAGTCCAAATGTTACTGGCTTATAGGTTTGAAAGGTTGCCCTTTGGTGGAGGTGCCAGCACTCCCATTTGTCCTCTCAGTGGGTGTCTCCTGGAGCAGGAGCATGTCAGGACAGCTCCAGAAGAAGTAATGTTAGATGCTCTAGGCATCATTGATCAATTCTGATTAAATTCTGATGTGGAGCCCTTGTACTTAATGAAGATGTGCTGAAGGGCTTAGTGAAGGTCACTGCTGGCAGTAGGAGTTGTTGAGATTCTGTCTCTTTAAAGGCTGCTACCAACTTAAAAAAAGTCCAAGACCTGGATTCCTTTGGCTTCTTAATGTGTTTGTATAGCCCAGGAGGTGGTGACAGAAGACTAAGGTGAAAATTTTAATTTCCCAAGGCCTACTGTGAGTTTATTTGCTTTTGCAGACTTGTTGGGAGAGATGGTTAGCCCTGGCAGATGATTGAGACACTTTATTTTTTAATCTATTATGCGTCATAAGTTAACATTATCACATGAAATTAGAAAAACCTTTTACAGAAGTTAAATTAATCTTGAGGCCTTGAATTGCTGACTCTTAAGTAAGTCCTCCAGTCCCTCAAAGCTATACATTTGTTTCATGTTAGTTCTCATATAAGAAGACTTAGCATTGAATTTGAAATAATTGTCAAAGGTTTCGGCACTGTTCATAATATTGCCTGCCTAGTCAGAATTACATATGTTCTTGGTGATACATTGGCATCTTTTAAATTTGTGTGTAGTATGTGTCTTCCTACCTTGTGTTTAGTGTCTTAATATTGACAATTTTTTTGCTGGACAATGATGCAAATCTTGGTCCTCTATATTTTTTTGTGGATCCGTCAACAACCATCTGCTTCCTACTGGACATTAACCCTAAGCAGATCTGGTTGTACAGCTTCCTGCTATGAGTGGAAGGCTAAAGTAATGGTGTGACTTGGTGGGAATTTAATCAATACTTGCATTAATAGACTTAGTTTGAATTTTGGATAAGTATTAATAACCTTTGTGAAAAGAATGTTTATCATGCTTAAGATTACCAATGATTTTGTGGAATAAAAATGGCATTTTTTTCCCCTGTCCCAGAATCAGAGGTGTGAAAGAAGGTGTATGAGGGGAGGAAATCTTTTAGGAGCAATTCACTTTAATTCTGCTTTCCTTGATTGCATTTACAGTTTGAGTTGGTTTCATAAACCTGTTGGTATAACTCAGCTTGGACTTTGTGTGTGTTGTCTAACAGCATGTTAACAATTGGAGGTGAGGAGGAACTTCAGGTATGTCCTTGCCTCTTCCCTGCTTGGGGAAAGTAAAAGGTTGCAACTGAGTCAGTCTGTGATCTCTCAGGGAAGGTGACTTGTATGGATGAATGTGCCTGGATCACCTTGAGAAGGAAACAGGCTCTCACTCAGTCTGTTACTGCACCTCTCTGTGTATAGGAAGTGAAACAGTATTTCTGAAGTTTAGCTACCAAAGAAGTCTGTGGTCTGAAAAGGGTACCTCATCCTGCAGCATGTTCTGACTTCCTTGTATCCCAAACTTAGGTGCATTTTTTTTCCTATGATGGATACCTGTAAGGAGCTTTAGCCATTTTCATGACTCTGTTTATAGACCATTTGTAAAATCAAAATTCTCAGGCATGATTGAAAACACTCCCTGAAGAGTCAGAATTGCTATATTTGGAGCTGGGTCTAGAATGAAAAGGGGAGAAGTAGTATTTGTGGGTAATTTTCTTCTCTCTCTCTCTCTCTTTAATTTTCTTCTCTCTTTTTTTTTTTTTTTCCTTCTTCCTCTCTTTTCCCATGCTAACTCTGTTTTGCTTTTAGTGCTTTGAGGGCAGAAGACCTATGGTGGGAGAGATACTGAATTCTGTAGAGATAAATCTGTAGCAAGCAAGAGTTGTCAGAAATTTTACTGGAGTATTCTCCTGTGGGAATGTTGGCTCAGGCTAAATTCTGCCTCTCCTGTGCTCTAAATTATGTTACGGATTGCCAAGAATTTAGTCTTGTCCATTTCAGAAGTATCTCTTATCCTCTGTTCTTTAATTGAATAATAAGTTTATATGGATAAAAGGCCACAGGTTGCTTTCATAATCATTATGAACACTCGAGAAGAACAGTTGAACTTGAATGCTATAGCACAAACATGTTTTCCAGGCAATAGTAAAATGACTAAAGAGACTTTTGGTCACCTGTCATTTTAGATTATAAATTCTGGATGTGAATTATCACAGAATACTACATATTTCATGTTACAGCACTTGGCTGGTGTCCCAACAGGTGCTGTTAAATATGAAACTTTTTATTAGCAGCTGAAATTCCTGTATGTATTTTTTTTAATGTCTTAAGCTATAGAAATATAAAAATCTATTGTTTTGACAGGTCAAACCAAATACACATCTGTCCCATTATCCTGCTTCTACTGATGACCAAACCAGATCCCCAGGAAGGGCCGCACAGGGATGAAATAATATTCTGTGGTGCTTCTCCACTGTACTTTGTCCCAGCATGCAACTGGATCTTCCAAAGCCAAATGATATTTGTGTATTTACAGTGACTTGGAGTTTTGCTTTTATATTAACTTGTTTAGTGTCCCTTTGGGCTTTTGTACTTTTTTATACCTTGGAATTCCAGTGGTAGACACTTCCATAACTTTAACTAGACATAGTATGAAAAACCACCTCTTCCTGTTGTTTCAAATCTGCTGCTTTCTAGTTTTGTTTACCAGCTTCATCTCTTGTGTTGATAGAGTTTGCAAACAATTAATTTGTTCTGTCCAAGCTGTTAATGATTTTATAAACCTTGCTTCTGTTCCACAACTTTTCCATGCTGGTGAGTCCTGGTCTGGTTAGATACTTTTTGTGCAGAGGGATTCACTTTATTGTTGCTCTTTGACCTTTCTGCAGTTTTTCTGTCTTATTTGAGAAGGTTGAACTAGATTGTGTTGAAAATGTGAGGACAAAGCAGCTTTATGCAGTTGTATGATATTTTCAGTGTCATTCTTTTTTTTTTGCCACTAATTCTGAGCATTTAATCTGCTTTTTTAATAGTTTTCCTGTGTGTGTGTGCGTTATTATTTTTTTTTTTTATCTGCATCTAGCATATCCTTGAAGATACAGTGACCAAAATACTTAGTTAACTTGTAAATTAAACTGAAGCCATACCACATAGAGCCAGTACAGTTTGGGAATTAGATGCTGAGTCAAACATCGTTCCCATGTGAGAAAAGCTTAGTATTTATAAGCCACTTGTCATTAAACTAAGTGAAAGTGTTTGTGACCTTGGTTTGCCTGATAATGGGAAGCAAGCCTCAGGTCAAAGACAGTCTTAAAATTAGTTTTTCATCTCTGAAAACTAAGGTGATTTATTTCTAGTCTCTTCAGATCCTGTCTCTCTTAGTTAGTAACTCTAGTTTGAAGTCAGTGACCTTGGGAAACTCTTGAGACTTGAGTGTGAGTTTTTATTTGCAAAGGAATGATGTGGCTTCTCATGCCTTTTGCATAATAGCTGTAACATAGAATGCTTTGTTTGATGTGTCATTTAAGGGCATGCAAGCTGTTGTGGCTGTTGTTAGAGTTTATGAACAAGATAATGCTGTTAGTGAATATAGAAACAAAGGACTCTAAGGTGTGTTTTCATTCTAAAATAAACTTGTTTGTTCATTGTAAAGAAAAAGAAAGATAAAGCCTTACACACAAAGACAGCTGTTGTTACCTAACTTAGCTTGGACCAATACTATCATAATTTCCTCTTTGTGTTTGGACTAAGGGTGATATGAAACCCTTGTGCCTATGTTATATGCATATGGCAGTGCCATTAATAATGACATTCAAATGCTTCTTGGAATGGTCTTGGTATTTATGCTCTCTTACAAGTACTCAATTCTGAAATTGTTGTGAATGGCTTCAGTTTCCAGAAAAGATGTACTGTGAAATCTTACTCTGTGTACTCATGGTATTGAAGGAGGTAACTTGACTGCTGAGACTGAATCGAGCTTTTTATTAGTGCTTGTACTTATGTATGTAAATATATGCAAATATGTGGTCATATTTGAGGAATTATTATGGAAGAGAGCAGATGAAGTAGTTGGTCCAATGAAGGATGCCCTTTCAACTTAAAGGGCTTTTCCGTTTTATTTTACTTTTCTCCTATTGAGATGACTCCTTGGAGTTTCAATGGTAAGCCTGTAATAGGAAAACACTTTGTCTTTTGGTGAAACACATTAAACCAGTGGCAGTGAATTGTTAAGACTGTGCTTCATGCATATGGGATTGTGCAGAAGAAAGCAGTGAGAGGATTGGAAAGGAATTGTCATATGGCCATCTGTCCATTCTCTGATAGCTAGAGCCACTTGTAAAAGAGTTTATGATATGATTTATTGAAAGAACAAGGAGCTGATGTTGCCCACAAATTCTACTTGCTTACAGTGCTTTAAACGGCACAGATGTGAGAACACATTTCTTTCCAAGAGTTAATATATAAAAACAACCCTGTAATGATATTAGGGCTAAAAATATGTGTATTATTTACCTTAGCCAGGTAATACTTATTCTGCATCAATTGAATTAACTGATTATTATTTGAGGAACTTGGTATTTAGAACAATAAATGATAAGTATGGGTTATTATTATTTCATAATTGTCACGGTTTAACACTGGCCTGGCAATTAAACCGAGTAACAGACGCTCTCTATTAATCTCTCTCTCCTTGATAGAGAAAGGAGAGAGAATAAGGGAGAGAGACTTATGGGTTGGAAACTAAACTACACAACTTTAATGAAACAGTAATGATAAATAGGTAAAATTACTAAATATATACAAATATACAGGAAAATGGAAACCACATTCCTCCCCCCTTTCCCCCAATAACTCTCACGTCACCACCGAGGCTGTAGGGCAGCACTGGGAAAGTCCAGGCTGGACTCCTGGAGTCGGCAGCAGTCGGGAACTGGAGGCAGGAACACACAGATATGGGCTGGCACGGATCAGGACCACAGGCAGACGAACGGACAGGATCCTTCCAGGATGCCGGGTGAAGGAAGGGAAACAGGAAATCAGGAAAAGATCCGGCTCGGCCCTCATGATGCCTCAAATTTATAGTGAGTGTGACGTATATGGGATGGAATACTCTGTTTAGTCAATTCTGGCATCTATCTTGTCTGTTCCTCCCCAAAGGAGGGCTCAGGCGGGACCTCTGTATCCTCCTGGACGGTAAAATGTTTTCCTCAGAGCTGAGCAGTGTCCTTGGCTCTGCATACCAGTCTCTAGCAGTAACTATAAACATCAAGTGTTATCAATCCTAGAAGCACACACTGTCTGAGAAACTTGCTGTTAATTTCAGCAAGTGCAAGTAAAAGTACAAAACAGAAAATCACCTTTATCCTGGCCCAAACCAGGACAATAATTTTATAATTATTATAATAGTTTATAATGCAATTTGTAATTATAGCAATAAATGTAGTTTAGGATGGATTTCAGTTTTAAGTGGATGGATTTAAGTTTTAAATACAGGAAATAATAGAGAAGCAAAGGCCCCTATACTCTAGACTTCTCAAAATCACTGTATCCTCTAGGCAGTATAACCTATATTCAGTTTAGTCCTGAAAAAGTAGTGAAGCCTAAGGATGAACTAAAATACCAATGAATTGAGTTTTTGTGATGTTTAGTTTATTTTTCTTATATAGAGAGAAGCCAAGATATCTCTCTCAGGTTTTCCTCAGAATCATTTTTTTTTTAATCTACACCTGTATTTGGTGATAAAATGGCAGAGCTTCATTACCTGCAGTTACTAAATTTCAAAACAAAGTTTTCCATCTTTATTGGCCAAGTATGTTACTAGCTTTAGAATATGCTGTGTCTTTAATGGAACAGTGGAAAACAAATAATAAGAAAAAAGCTTGTAAACGAGTAGTAATTTGTATTTAAAATTTGTTCTTTTTATGAGGGGTTGGGGAGGGGAAGGAGTGATGCATTTCACAGGAAATTAAGTGTCGAGGATATATAGAATTCCAGAATCATAATGTTGTAAAAGAATTGGGAATGTGTTCATAGAAGTAGTACATTGGTTCATACTTACTTTTCTCTTGGATGTAGGGCAACATGGCTTGATGCTTTGTGAGAAAGATGCAAATAACTAGCTGCTTCTACTTCTAAATACTAGTTCACAAAGAACATTATTATCCTTAATCATACTGTGGTACTCATAAAATAAATTTTAATACCAAAACTACTGTTCAGGTTGCAGAGGAGTATTTCTGGATTAAGCTTCTCATAATTAGCCAAAAGAAAACATAATCTCTTTGGTTCTGGGGAGATCAGGAAAGCTACTGGTCATGTAGATGAGAATTTTTTAAGGCGTAGTCTAGATTAGCTCCTACTAGGCTTGTGGCTTAATTCTCTTGAGGCTGCCTTTCTTGGAAAATACTTGGTGCTAATACTGGTTGGTCTTCCATGGATCTCCTAGTAGTAGCATTCTAGAATAAACTGTCTGTGTCCCTGTGGAACTGTGTATGTATCCAAACAGTTGAACGACCTTTGCTATGAAACACTTGCATCCAAAATTTAAGTCATTAGTTGGCACGGTTATTAAGTTGTCTTTTTTTATTCATTTTTTTTTCTGAAATACTTCCTTCAAACTCATAGGAATATCTGTAGCTGGTTTGGAATCAGCAAGGCCAAGCTCAGTGTTATTTTAGTTCACATCCGCTTTGAAAATTTTATAAGGAAGGTTTTAGCTGAATAGCACAAAATAGTGCAGGCAGGGAAATGTCCAGTTAGAATAAATGGTACCAAACATTCTTATTAAATGTTTTCAAAGTGAGAGAGTTGTTCCCAGGTCTTCCAGAATGAAAGTAATTTTTAAGCAGGACAGCAATTTCTTATATGAGTCATGTACATGTTACCTGGTTTGATTTTGTTTTGTTTTCAGGGGAGTTTCCCCCTTGCCAATTTGCAATATTGCTGTGTTTGTCTATGATAATTTTTTTTCTTAATTACAATAAAGCAGAGAGATGAGGATACTTCTTAAAGGATGGGTGTTACAAACAACTTTAGCATAATGATGAATAAAAACTTGGTATATGTGTTATTTCAGTAACAAATTTCTACTTATTAGGTCTTTATCTTCACAGCACACTGACATCATCTCAGTCACGCTGTAGCTGTTAGTTGGACTTCTTAGTTGCCCCAAACTGTACTTCATTAAAATGTAAGCAGCTTTCTTTAATTTAAATACTAAGTTTTAAATACCAAATTAAGTTAGTAATTTGTTGACATGGTTGGCTACTCTCCAGAGGCAATAGTAATTTAACGCTATATTGGCTAGTTTTAGTTGTTGAAATCAAGTGGAGTAACTAAAAGGTTGTTATTGATCAAGTGCAATGTATGTTGGACAGTTTAAAAGCTGTTTAACTAGAATAATGTCTTTACTGTCTTTGAAACATTGCCTATTAAAAGGAAGTATCTTAAATGTGTGTCTGCCATGGCAGACACTTTCCATGGGTGGGAGGAAAGACCCTTTTGCATTGGCTAGGTCTGGGAAAGTTAAGAATGCAGCAGAGGTCAGAATAAGTCCAGGGGTTGAAGGTTTTAGTGAACTAAATGCTCCATTTTTAAATTTAGTCAGTCTTAGGACTGAAATATAAAAGGAACAAATGCATATTTAAGTAGTAGTGGTTTCCCAAAGGGGAGGGGAGCAAAACCCACTGGCATAAAGACACAGAGCGGTGGAGTTTAATATGTCCTGCTCAGTTATGTAAAAGGTTTTAATTTGGGAATTGCTTGGGAATTGCACACCAGAAACCTGCAAAAGTTAAGACTGGTTAAGGACTTCTGTTAGTTTTTGCTAAGTAATAGCCTAGAGATTCTTTGAATCAAGTAGTGTTATTTTTTCAATTTATTACTGAGTATTCTGTGTTATAGTGGAAGAACCTTAAATTTGTTATGTAGATTTAATTTTGCTTTACTGTGATTTATAAAGCCAGCTACTTTTTTTTTTTTTTTTTTACATGCTTGTGTTAGTTTACATATTCTGTCACAAGTTCATGGTGAGTTGTGCATTCTGGAATTATGAACTTGCCTTTTTTTTTTTTTTCCATGTTCCCAGATGTAAAAAACTAGGACATCCTTAGTACTTTCCTTGATCTGCTGCTTAGGATGTTAGCAGGGAATGCAGTAGTTGCTTATATTAATTGCACAGTGGCTTAGTGCAGCCTGTCTGGCAATAGCACTGCTGTAGCCAGCACTCAAATAACACTGCTGAGTGGATAAGTTCTCATTTAATGTTAGTGACTTAATCCCCTCTCCCAGGGCTCTAGGGCTTGGTTTTGTAGCAAAAATGCTGGTTTCTTACAGCTTTTGTATTTGTAACAAATATGGTGCACTTACTAAAAACTCAAACTAAAAAATTAAATGTGTTTTGGTATGAAGTTTAAAAAGTATCTGATAAGTTTGATGTTCTAAGCTTTACAAATGATTCATTACTAGTAAAATATTTTAGTTTTATATATAATAAAACTATTTTTCAAAGAGTGAGGATTCAAAATACAGAAGTGAATTTGAAGCACACACGAGATACTGTTTTCTAGTCCAAAATAGAAATCTTCTCATTATTTCTTCTTGTTCAAGAATATGTATGTTGGCTTCACTAATATGTGTATTCTACTAAGCAGCTTATGTATGCTTAACATAAATAAAAGCAAACTGTGCATAACTAAGAACTTGAGTAAACAGGATATAAATGTGTTTGAATTACTTTTCCAAAAATGCCATATTAAGACAGACTGCATGAAAAAATGAAAATGAAAATTATTTAAAACCACGTACCTAGATGTTATGGATTACAGACTAGATTAGTCCTCAGTGATTTCATACGTAATGCTGGGTTTTGGTGTCTGCACTAAGTGGTGCATAGCTGCTGTATGGTATGGCTGCCAGGCAGAGTAAGATTGAGTTTTCAGTACCAGTTTTCAGTACTGCAGTGTTTGAAATACATCTGAGTTTAAGGCACTAAAGCAAAATATACCACAGGGTAAGCACAAGTTAAGATCATATGAGCTTTGGCTAAGGGAGTACTAAAGCCATGTGAAATAGCAGTATTGTCAAGGTGAAGGGAAAAAAATGAACACAGGCAACAACAGAGAGACATACAAGTAATCCACATTGTTTTAAGGCACTTGAAAGTTGGGGGAAAACCGGGATACACTTAAGAAAAGCTGCTCCTACTTTCCTCTTGAAACAGTAAGTAATTTTGCAACCAAAGGAAAGGTAAATACTGCACCAGGAGTAGCAATTTGTGGTGTTCTTCAGAAAATGACATAGTTACAAGCTTATAAATTTTAGTTAAGCCTCAAAGTACATACTGAAAATAGGTAATTCACTTGAAACACAGAATGGCGGCATACTGACATCGCTGAGAAATACACAGATTTTGAGTAACCTTTATTATCTGTTGGCAGACTTAATGTTTACAGTTGTCATGTATCTTTGCGAGGACTTGAATCTAATGGTTCTGGAAAAATAACAAGTGTATAAGCTTTTACAAAAAAGTTAATCCATATTTTAATTTTACTTCTAAAGGAGGTAAATAAAAATGTAAGATTCTGAAAGTGACCTTAGTAGCCGTGTAGCAAATGTTTTTATTTACTTATTTATTTTCCAGATACTAGAGTGGTAAGCTCTAATAAGACATTTTTACTTAACTTAGGTTTACTTGTTTGAAGTTGATTTAATTTTATTCCCTTTCTCCTCTTCAACCTGTGTACTTGCTCCCCAAATATAGTATTAGCTGCTGACATAGAATACCAAACATTCAGCTGCTAAATAATTAACAGTTTTAAAGCTGCTCATGAAATGGATGATGTTATTCTTTAAGGTGAACCATAATAACTATGCATTGCTTTTTTTTTTGGGGGGGGGGGGGGGTGGGGGTGTAAGTGTTGTTTTTTTCCAGGTGGGGCTGAGGTGCTCAGAAATTTTATTTCAGATAGATTCCTTTCAAAGGCTGATGTTAAAGGACAAAATAAATTCGGTGGGTGAGGAGAACAACTCAATGAGAGGCAAGATATCTGTGCAGTGATGGAGCAGGCTACTTAGTAGAGGGGAGTGGTGTCGTCCAGAAAATAGATTGTGAGGAAAGTGGTAAGCCTTGAAACCTGACTCGTTTGAATACTTAAATGATGAAAAGCATATAGAAAACAGTTAATTTGTGAAGCCTTCCACAAGTGAATGAGGTGCAAAAGTCACATTTTATGTGTTTAAGCCATGCTTAATTTAAAGGGAAGGACAAGCCTGAAAACAGACAAACAAAAAAAATACACTAATGTGCTTAGAAATATCTGGATCATCTAAGATAAAAGAAAATTATTTATATAGAATGTTAAGCAGCAGAAATTAAACTTGGGGTGTATTTTATTTTCTTTAATCTGAGAAATGTGACGGCTGATGAATTATGAGTTTGAGAAGTTGGAGATGCTTGCAGGCATCATGACGAACTTTATATTTGCAATTTCATTTTCCTCTAAGTAGTTCCTAGCTGAACTTGCTTGGGAAATAGCCTTTATTCAGGTTTAACTAGTTGCTAGAATGCATGTGTCAACAAATGTCAACATTCCTAAATAAAAGACTAAGAGGAGATCATAATCCAAAGTGGTTCACACAAATCAGCTCTGTAGGAGGTTAGAGAGTAAACTAAGTGTGTGAAGAGCTAAGTAAACAGAGATGCTCTGGAAAAAGCAAGTAAAAAGGTTTGTGTTGCTCTGGGACATGGTTCAAAGCAGGATAGCTACTTAACTGCATTGAAGAAATAAGTCTGTTGAAAGCACAGTAGAATAAATATGATTAGATAATGTCAGTATGATTGTATTTCCATGTAAATTCTTTTATTCATGCAATATTCGTATTGATAAATATGCAACCAAAATAACTGGATTTGTGTTCTAATGGCCAAATTTTGAATTTTACATCAATCTGTAATATATATTTTTCTGTCCTGCCACAGGGAAGCACTATTTAAAAGACTAGAACTGTAGAACAACTGATTATAGTGCATTTCTTGTTTTGTGGTGTGGTTTGGGTTTGTTTGTTTGGGCCTTCTTAATTGTTGTTTTCTTCTTTTCTTTGCTTTTGTCTCTCTTTTTTAAAGTCAATATGGATATGCAGATGGGAACTAGGGTCAGTGCAGTCAGTATATTGAAGTAACATGAAACTGAAAACAAGGCTGCTGATTACTGCTTAAGAATTTTTGTATGTTAAGTCTTGGTTTGATTAGCTCCAGAAAGCTTTGACATTGAGCAAGAGGAAGTAAAGTTGTGTGGGGGAGCTTTAGACAGTCAGTGAGCAAAGAATAAGACACATCAGAAGGATTTTTGTTGCTGTTAGGAATAAGTACATGAGATTTTTACAGGGAAAATGGAGGCATTTTGAGTACTTAAAGTCATGAGCATTCTCAAACTGAACCACTTGGGCTTCATGATGCTGTGCTTGCCAAACATTTGTAGCTTTTTGGGCTGCTGTTGGAAGATGAAGGAAGTAAGTAGAAATATGTAGTAGTTGTTGATAGTTCATAACCAGAGAATAAGAAGCTTAAGACTAAGTGTTTCTTAAAAAACATAAATTGATGTTACTGGCATTCATGAATAATTTCTCTGAATTTCTCAGTATGGCCTCTGATGAGAGTGCTGGTTATGTCAGAGTTTTATCAGGCTTCTTAAGTTCAGCAGGGACAGTCATCAGGCATTTTATGGGCTGCAGAAATCAGATGATGAGATGCTTTAAAGTTATTAGTGCTTACAGGGATATTTTGATAGCTGTTACTTGTCTTTGGTAAATCTGTGGCTAAGAGAAAATGAAATCTTGAAAGCAGAACATCCCCAATAACATGCTGTTTCCAAGCCACTCAAGTCCTCTTTATTCTATCAAATGCCACTTGCAGGGAGCACCACTCTATAGCCAGGCATTCTCTTGGTGCTGCTTTTCATCTTGCAGTGTTACCAGCATGGGATAGATGCTTGGTGATGATTTTTTCCACTCTGGAGTCTTGTAATTTCTAGGAAATGTAGAAGCTGTTTGGTGTTACAGAAAGGTATGGTCAGATGTTACCATGCTAGCAGGAAGATGGAGAGGGGAAATATGGGATAACCTTTCTCATAGAATGGTTTGGGTTGGAAGGGACCTTGAAGATCATCTAGGGCAGGGACACCTCCCTCTAGATCATGTTGCTCAAGGCCCCATCAAACCTGGCCTTGAACACTTCTGGGGAGCGGGCATCCACAGCCTTCCTGGGCAACCTGATCCAGCATCTTGCCACCCTCAAAGGAAATAATTTTTTCCTTATGTCTAACCTAAATCTACCCTCTTACAGTTTAAAGCCATTGCCCCATGTCCTCCCTTGGAATATTGGCAAGCCCCTATAAGGTTACCTCAGAGCTTCCTCTTCTTAAGCTCAACAAACCCAATTTCTTCAGAGGGGATGTGCTTCAGCCCTCTTTTGAAAGAGAAATTTGGACATGCATGTGAATACATTTCTTGCCACTTATAAGCTGTTCATGTTTTATGTACAGCACTTAAATTGCCTGGATTTTCAAACTGTATCTAAACATGCTGTTTTGTGGAAGACTGAACAGGAAGACATTGATGAAGTTCAGATCACCTATCTTGTTTCCTCAGGATTTTAAATCTAATTTTGAAATTATGCTAAAGCAGACTAATACTTAGATTGTGTACCAGGCCTGCTGGTTGTTCAAACACTTGTAGAACTACTTCATGTTAATGTTACTATTCAGAAATACTCTTCAGATGCACACATGACCAGCACTGTGGAGGAGGGAGGTGTTTTGGACAAGTATGGAACAGTGGACAGACAGCTCCACATTCCCAAGAGTTTAAGAAGACTTGCAGGCTTTTAAGTGTTTCTGATAATTTGATTAAAATTTTAACTTACTTAAATTAATGATGAGTTCTTACTGTATAACGAGCTCTTCCTTGTCTCGTTCGGTAAATATAAAGTAAGGTAGGGGTATTTAAGCATAAATAATTGCCTGTTTGGCAAATGGAGGAATGAAAATATAGACCTGACAAGAGGATGTTAGAACAATTTGTTAAACAATTTGTCTCAAACCAAAAGCAAAGGCCATAATTTAGCTTGGTGGGTATAAGGTGGTTTAAGCAATGTGCTTTCTTCCTTGCTTTATTCAGAAATGCATAACATTTAATACAAGAGACTGCATGATTTTGCTTCGTATAGAAGATGTGACTATTGCTAAGGATGTGTTTTTTGGAGCCATATTGCATATTGATAACAAAGACTGGTTAGTTTCCTGAATAAAACAAACTCATTCAGGTTGGACTTGGTAATGGCTTTTGGAATTGTTTCTAAGAGCTCCCACTGATGCAACGGAAGCTGCATTGATTTCAGGCTTGTGAATTGAAGACAAGTAGTACAAGTTGTCATTGGAGGAATTAATTTTACTGTCAGTATCTCTAGGTGTTAAAGTGAACCCTGCAAAGTAGGTAGGGTTTTTTATGTCCAGGAAAAATGATTGTTGGTGAGGAGCTTTGTTATTTTTCTTTGTAACCAAATAGCTAATATTTTGGTTTAAAAGGTATAGATTCCCCATCCCTTGTCATGAGACCGTCTTTTGGCCACCCTTCAATTCTTTTGGTTTTGATTGTGTCAACAGAAGATTGGCTGGTAGCTGCTGGAGCTCTCTAGTAAGCCTGCTAATGTTTCAATTGTTGGTATTTGTGTTAAGTTGCATTCAGGAGCAGTTCAGGAGTGCTCTCCAAGGAGATTTTTTAATCACTGAAAGGGTTATTGTGGATTGTTGTTAAGTGTGTGCTACTTGCAGTCCTATACAGACAGGCTGTTGGGAGTACTGATGATGCACCCAAGTCCTTTCTGATAGAAAAGACACTGGAGTCAATGCTGAATAGTGGATAATTTTCACGGGAAGACTGGAGGAATATGTGGTTTGTGTAATGAAATACATGATTAACTCAAGTACCTTCAGTTGTTTTATTACCTCAGTCAAATGCTTGCGCAATCAAATGGTATGAAGTAGAGAGTTTTGATTAATGATATTCAGTACCTTTTATCATTCATTCTTTCAAATGTAATCTAGTCTTGAGACAAAAGTGTATGCCACAGTGTCCCTCTGGAAAAGCTTGGCAAGGTATGGAGTAACACCCATAAAACAGGATTTTAGTATGAGTAGCATGATGCTTAGACAACACAGAGGCTATTTTGCATCCAGAAGAATTTTATTTGCTTTATAAAATTTCTCAGAAACCACAGGCTTAGGAGGTATTGGGAGTCTTTGAAACTGGTTGAGATGCAACATGGTTGACGTTGAGTCTGTACCTAACAATGTGGTTTGTTTCTGCATGGGTGGTGTCTTCACGTAAGGTGCTTTTACTCTGAGAGCACAGGGTTCACGCCAAAGTTTAGCATTGAATGGAATCTGCTGTGGTTTTTAAATCTTCATCAGATAGATAGAAGTTTCATAACTTAATGCTGGTATTTCTGGATGTAAGCTGACCTGTGAAATAACCGAGCACCATCTGCTTGATGATGCATATGTTTCATCCATGCTGGACCAGAGCTTGATCATGCTGGCTCTCTTATCTGTGACATAGTTCATCTGTAATCCCCAGTAACTCCTATACAGTTATATGAATTACTATTATTTTGAAACTACTGGTTGGCAACAGAACTAAATAAGAAAGCTGTCTTCCTTTGCCTATAAGGTGGTTTGCTGTTATGAAAGCCTATGGAGATCTAGAGAGAACCATAGTGTGCTCTGACCAAGTGGCAAATGGGGAAGCATTCTGTAGGTAGAAATTCCATGCACTTTTGGAGGCAAAAGCTGGAAGATACTCGGTGGTTTAGTTTGCGGAAAGGAATTTAAATCCTGAGTCTTGTATCTTAAAATGACTTTGATTTGGAATGTGAAGAGCTAGTGCACATCAGAAGTTACTTGGAAAAAATACTAAATTCTGCTGGCTGAGAGGAGGTGAGGCATGTGGCATGTCATGGAAGTGTTGTCCCATCGAGCCCTGGATTGCCCACTGCATGAAGGTACTCAGCGATATATGGGCTCTGAGTTGCTGGCAAACAGCACATTAGAACTGCATGAAATGCTTCCCTAAATCCAAAGAAAAGGCAGTGTTCAGCAGCAACAGGTCTGCTGAATTTTAATAGCCAATGGGAATGTAACTTAGTCATTGTGGGGAGGGGGAGGTAATTGTTTCTTAGCTACAGTAGTTTTCCATCTGAGATCCTTATGTCAGTGATAAGCTCAGTCCAGGAACAGCTGTTATCGTTCTGGCTGCAGATGGCATCTCCTGTCTCTTAATCCATTGTATAGTTAAACCTGGAAACCAACTGAGCACTTTAATAGCTGGGAAACGCAGTATTACAAGTAAAAATACGCCTGAACTGGTAGTTAGAAACTGTAGTGCAATGCTAGTGTGTGCAGTGGCTCAGTGACAATTAAATGAATCAACTTTTTAAATGTTGTGATTAAAACCCTAACAGGGCAGAAAAGCTGCTACCAAATGGGTAAAAAGGTTTGATTTTAGAATTCGTTCTGTAGAAGAGTAGTGGATCTTAGAAGGCAGGTAAAGGCTTTCTACATGCCTTTAAAGCAAAGAAATCAAGTGTGTGGTCTTCCTGATGAGGTGCTTTAGATTGACTAGTAGGCTTCCTCATTTGACTGGGACTAAAGATTTGTCAGTGCAGTCAGGAAGAAACTTGATTTACTTTTGGACTTTACAACCCCCTAAATGACTTGAGTTATCAGCATAAATACCAAAGTTACAGTGATCTGTAGGAACAAGTAGCCAATGGATGCTTTATTCATTATTAGGATAAGGTAACTATCACACTTTTAGCAACTGAGTGATTTGCTTAGTTTATTTGCATATTACACTTTAAAAAGCCTCTTCTTCAAGGCAGGCTTACTTGAATGAATTGCTGCAAACTCTTCACCTGAGTGCTTTGTTGTTCATGTTACTATACTAATAAGGAATTTTTCAGGTTTTTTGCTTAAGATGTTTGATGTAGGGGGAGGGGCGCCTTATTCCCTGCTATTTGTATTTGTTTTAAACTTTTGTCCTGTAGTTGAGTCAGAATAGTGATTTTAATTGGACCAAATTAGCCTTTTGTTGCATTGTACAGGCCAGGATACTAGACTTCTTAAAAAGAGAGATTTTGTTTAAGTAGATACACTTGCAGACTTCCTTAGTCTCAGTGTAGGGTTGTGTTGTTCCCTTGAAACAACAAAAGAAATCAGTACAAGCTAAGTTTTATATTTGTTAAAAAGACCCAAAACTATCCAAAATAAATACCAACCAAACAAAACCCAAAACAAACAAAATGAAAACAAACAAAACCCAAAACAAACCAAAAACCCCCAAAACAACAAAGCCCATCATCACTCAGAATTCTGGCGTTATATTACATTCCTAGAATGCACAATTGAAATGGAAATTTGTGAATAAATCTACGACCAGAACTACAATTTATTGTAATGAAGGGGAATTGAGAATACATTACGCAAAGGGTATTTTTAGAATCAGTGGATACTAAATAGCTAACAGCTTTTTCTACCTCATTATTATTTTAGTCTGAAAAAGGAAATAATGTTTTCTATTAGTAGATTAAGCCTGGTGTGTAACAAGTTATTGTGCTTAGGGAACACTTTCTTCTGTTGCACTAAAATTTCTCCTTTCCCCCAGTAGAGAGTTGTTCTCACTGACTTAATATAAATCAGTTTCTGTGTGAGGAAGTTTAGGTTTGATAGAAATAAGAAGGTATTATGAAATGTCTCTACTCAGCCCTTCTGAAAAAAAATCTTTCTGGCAAAGTAGGAGATACAAAGAATATGTATGGAGAAATGTAGAGACCGTACCTCTTTGGTCAACTATTAGCTTGCATGGTAAACTTGGAAATACAGAAAAAATTTAGAAATACAGTAGTGCATGTCTACTAGTGAAAAGCACTGGTTTGTGAGCCTAAGACTAGCTAAAAATGTTGCAGAAACAAGCCAAAAGCAGAGACACCCCAAACCAGCCACAACTTCACAATTTAACTCATTCTGCCGTCACTCAATGCATTGCCAAGCTGCCAGAGTGGTGCGAAGGCTTGACTCAACATTTGCCATCTGCTCTCACTGGAACACCTTCCTTCAGTTTCAATGTCTCTCCTTCATGCTTGACCTCTTCTGCCTCCCTCCTCCCTGTACCTCCTTTCCCCTGCCCCATTCCTTCACTCTTTCTATAGCATGTATCTTCCCTTGCCCAGAGGGAGTCACATCTGCAGTCTTTGCCTTCAGTTCTGCTGATTATTCTCCTAGTGATGAAGAGGAGGTGGCTGCAGTGGTTGCAGAGTTGAGCCACCATCCAGCACTGCGTTCATCTCCCATCTTTTACTCCTGTCTCTCTTGCCCTGCCTGAGGAGGACAACTTCCACTGTGGCTTTCCTTTCAGCTTGACAAGTGGTTCAGCAGTTGGGGGCTGACTGCAGCATAGGGGATGCATGTGTATGTAAAAGGACTGTAAGGATCTGCTAATGGCATGCTGGGCTGAGGGCTGTGAGGCAATGCAAGTGAACTGTGATGTGCTGGCTTGATTTAATTCTCTAAAGTAATAAAGCAGTAAAGAAAAAATGTGGCCCAAGATTTTCCTGTTCTTCCAATAGGTCTCAATAGAATCTTACTTAAGCTTCATTGTTCTAAGCTTCTTACAAGGTGTTGAAAAATTTCCCTCAAATCTTCCCAAGAGTTCTTAGTTCTAATTGTGCTCCTCTACAGTTTTATGCTGCTTGGCTCTGGTGCACTGCATGTGGATAATGTTGCTGTGATCAGTTTTCTCCAGCCTCTGGTCCTGTATTCTTGTCTTTCATAGCACTATTTTTTTTGTGCTTTCAGGAGTAAAGAGAGTTTTTACAATTTTTCTTTGCTAGTGGAAGAATAAATGTGTTAAATACAGATAACTAAAAATTCTACTTACTAGTAATAATTGCAGCTTTGTACTGGTAATTTCCAGAAATTAAGCTATAAACACTGCAAGCTGAATACTGGCAGTCATTTGCCAGGGAGAGCTGCAAATTTATTTTAAGCATTGTTTTTGGGTTATTGTTAAGTATTTATCCTAGCTGAAGTCACCTGCAGGCAACAGCATTCCAAAAGCCTCCTTTTGTGTCACCAGCAGGAAAGCTGTTGGCAGGATTTGGTTAGTGCTGTTAGTGCAGGATTTTGGTTAGAGACAAGAGTGGGGCCTCAGCTAAACCAGCTCTCATCATTTAGGGTGGCAAGAAGTCTTAAAGCTGATTTGGCACTCAGCAGAAAGAGCCTGCTGAGAAAGAAGATGAAAAGGATCTTTACCTTAGGCTGTAATTGAGTTTGCAATTCAGAAACAGTGCCAGATTGAGCTTCCTGGCTGCTCACGCTGGTTCCTATGCACACTAAATGTGAACAAAACTGAGTCCTGTAAGACCTTCCTTCCTCTGAGTCTTTTCAGCAGACTACTCTTTGGCTGGATCACTTCCCTGCTGCTTTTCATCACACAGCTGCACAAATACTTCTGTTGGCACAACAGTGGGAACAGCATAGGGGCAAGAATGAGCAGCTGGGGACACAGGCTCTTTAGATCAGCTTAGGGATCCACCAGCTACAGTCTGTAGTCCCATGATGGGGTTTGTCAGAAAGCCTGGCTCCCAGCTCTAGTAGGCTGCATGAGTAGTCTAGGTTTTTCATTTGCACAGACTTCTAAAATATCAATATATTTCAGCTGAATCCCATTTTATCTGGACATCTGAGAATGCCATACTGTGTCGGTGACTTTATTGTGCCTTAATAACAGGCATTGAGATGCCCTCTGTAAGCATTGCTGCAGCACTCAAATGAAACTATCTGTGGCATGCAGAAGGTATTTCTAATTCAGTCTTGATCATCTGCTACAAGATGTCCACAAATGCTCTTAGTTCCTCTGTAGGTAGACGTGAACATAAGCTTCATTTGGCTGCTTTCTTTTTACTTATCTAAATGAAAGCTGAATTGCTTAATTGTGTGGACAGCTTAACTTGCCTGAGTGGTGATGGGCAGTAGAGCCTGTTTGGGATTGGAGCTCTGTTGAGTGGAGAAGACAGATATCTAATTTATTCTTACAAGGACTTTAAAAGTCCTTGTAAGCCACTCTAATGAGGATGAGGTCCTTCTGCCTGAGTTGAGCTTAACAAGCTATCCATTACTTTATCAAATTATTAATTCAGTTAAGATTTCCTCATAATTGATGTCACCAGTAACTTTAGCAGAGACAACCGGCATTAATCTATGTCAGCACTGTTGATGTCCAAATGCTGTGTTGACATTTTGTCTCTAACACTGGCAGGGCATTGGGTTTTTTACAGTTTTTCTGCTAGTGTACTCCTGCTTTTTACAATAACTATTAAGAGGGGTTGCATAAAGGTATGAAGCTAAAGTCAGGTTGTTTTGTCAGTGGGCTAGTTATGGAGAAAGTAGCATGAAAGGACAACACCAAGATCTGGAAAGTGATATCAGGGCAAGTGACAGCTTAGTGTCACCAGGTCTAGTGGTGGAAATAGTGCATAAGGTGTAGTTGATGGGTATGTGGCTAGATGGGTACCCAGTGAAAAGATGTCTTGCAAAAAAAGAACTGTTTCCCAAAAGTTGCTTGAGACCCTCAAAATATTAATGGCTTGTTTAATTGCCTGTTGATGGCTGAACTGTTTTCTTGCTTTAGCTGGTGCTCAGGAACTCCTTCAGAGCCAGTAGCTGAAATACTTCTACTTGCTCTGCTCTCAAAAGGCATTAAGTTTCTGGAAATAGGTTTTAGAAAGAATGTTCCATGTACATTTTAAGTGGACTGGTGAATGGTATCCCTATGGTGATGCAATGTGTATTTTGAGAGACTGACTCACTTTTGAAATACTGCCAGCATTCTACAGAAAGGAAGACCTGAGTAAGATCAGTTAGAAAATATGTCTACAGGGACAGTTAATAGTGAAGCAATTTCAATAGCAAAGAAATTTTTTCCTTATAAGATATATCTTTAGTAAGTAGGGTGCTGTCTGAGGATGAAGCTCTCCCTACCAATATATGTAGCATTGTTAAAGACAATGAGTAGATTTTTCTAGGATGGCTGGTGGTTTTAAAGATATTTGATTTTTTTTAAATGTGGTTTGAAAGTAAGTTCTTATTGAAAAAGTATGTTAAAGGTACTTGAGAAATCCCACCTGTAAATACAGTCCAAGCAGACTGAAGAATTAAAAATGAGGACTAGTGTGAAAGCTGTTCCAGCAGGAGCAAAAAGCTACTGGGGAAGACAGGTTCTAATTACAACACAAGATACATAAAGGAAGACTGGACTCTCATGCTGGTGGGAAGCTACTCAAGTGAGTACATGAAACAGAAAGAAAAGATACATCAATTAAGCTAAACACTGAAATTTAGTTCTAATTTTGTATTTCTGCCAGCCTGAAATGGGAATAAAGAACGTATATTGTTTGTGTTCTGGTTTAAAGCAGGAAGTGTAACTAATGCTATTACCCCTACGTGTCATTTTAGATGTGCATATCGTCTGTATACTGGCCTTTTGCATTTACTTGGGCTCAGGGGTAGTTTTTATCTCTCACATCTCTGTGTTCTTGAGTACTGTGAGAAAAAAATACACATATTTGTCTTTGTGTCCTATTCAGTGAATGGTTCATGGACAGTTGTTTCTACTGTGAAGCCTCATTTTCAGTTCAGGGTGGAAAAGGGAGGTGATTGTGGTGCTGTACTTAGTGACCCAGAACTGTACCCTACTTGTTACTAATAAAAAGGAGAGCCATGACAGCCTTATTCCCTCTGATCAGATATTTTCATGTCTTCTTCATTTAACTTTGTGCTAAAATCAGCTTAAAAATCATTCCAAATGAGGAAGCTTTCTTAGGCTGTAGATCAAAGAAAATTAGATAGTAGCTATTTATAATAATCAGGCTAGTTAGAAGATGATGCCTGCTGATGGTTAGATATGTATTGGTCAAGACAATGAAAACTGGGCAGTGGCAGGAGAGACAAAGGGATGTTTCTTCTTATTTTCCCTTCCTGTTTATCATAGCTGCAGTGTATGGCCTCTGCATGTTCCTTGAAATGAGAACAGTCTTCATGGAATTGTTGACATTTTGGCATTGAACTTTTTAAACTCCTATACAGTGGCGTGGAAAACTGAAAAGGCAGGAGTCTGTGTGTCAAGATTTTCTTCTTGTACACAGTTGTGTACAAAGGGATGCATTGAAAGACTGAAATAATGTGTGGACTGTGGTGTTAAGTTTCTATACAAAGATGCTGGCTTGCATGTTCTTTATGAGTTTACCTCTGTATCATCCACCTACATACAATTCTTCATAATTTTGTTGTATTTGGAAGTGTATGACAACGCTAGATTTGAGCCTCTTCTTGTGAAGGGAGCTCTGATTCTGTAAAAAGGGATATGTAGTGTTCTTCAGTAGGTTAAGTGATCAGTGAGTGCAGTTACAACTTGAGAGAAGTCACAGGAACAAATACTGTGAATTCTTGAATGACCCAGTAATTTTGGAAATTCGTCTCTTCAGTTGGGCAGCTTACAGTAATAAGGAAAACTTATAAGGAAAAATAGATCCCAGTTTAATTGCTTGAGTATTTCTTTGGTCACTTCAGTGTCAGTATGTAGTTTGGTAAGATAAGCGCTTGTTTTACTTGCAGCATTTCAGCTTAGCTCGAGTAGATGAAAGCTGAATCTATACACACAGCTCTACAATCAGTGTGCAAGCTCTTGATCGCCCTATATCATGAGAGAAACAATAAACACAGTTAACATCTTGTAAGACTATAAAAAGAAATCCTTTAAAGTTGAAATAGGATAAACTAAACAACCATGGCTACTGCTGCCTGGAGAACTTTTTACTCTTGAGGTAAAACTTTGAGATGTAAGCTAAAGCCATAGCACAGTACAGGATGTGTTGCAGTGTGAAAGTGACTTAAAACTATAGTAGGAGGCAAGGACTCAGGTCTCATTAGTTGGTCTTCACTGTATACTCGTTGAATATTCTGTTTGCATTGTAAAGTTTAAGGTTACTGCTGGTCCTGCAGTCTAACAGGCACATGTGTGACAAAGCTGGTGTTGAATCAAGCTGAAGGTGCCTTGAAGTGTTGGAAATGTCTGTAACAGTCAGTACTAACACTGTCAAATAAATAAGAGGCCCATTCAGGAAAAACAAGAAAGGGTCATGGTCTCCTGTATACAGTTTGTGGTCTGGCTTAGAGACAGTGTTTTGAATGAAGAAGTATGTGCAAAAGCCAACTGTGCTCCTGGCAGAAATCTTAAGTAAATACTTTTTATTTTATTTTTTATTTTTATGTTGGGCTTCTGGATTTTAACTTCCTACTGTGCCTCTGGACTTATGTGTCTGCGTAATGGCAAGTGGAGAAAGTGTGATCTCTCTTCCCCTCTACACCATATATATGTATATACAAACGTACATACATAATGTTACAGATCATCAGAGTTAAGGGACTTAGATAGTATAGCTCAGAATGCAGTTTATAAATTAATGCTGTTTATCAACTGAGTGTAAGAAAGTATAAGGAGGAAAAGCCTGAAGTTGGTATATGTGCTTTCTACCTGTTCATAACCAGTAAATTGAGTCTTAACGAGTTTTAATGTACAACCAGGTTTTAATGTGTCCTATGTGTAGCTTGTAGCCAGGGGCTTTTTCGTCTTTGCGTATGTCAGAGAATTTTAAATGAGAACTGTTGGCTTAAAAAGAATTGTTGGCTATTTCAATTGGGAGTTTATATGAATTGTCTAATGATTGCCTTTGGGAAGCATAGAAGGAAAGGTGCATGCTGGCTATAGGTGGATAAAATGCAGGTTAACTATTGTAGAACTCTGTTGTGTTACTAGCTTTCTCCAGTCTTTATAAAGGAAAATTATTGGATTTCTAGTGTTGTGAAATTTCAAAATTTTCGACATTTAAAACCCAAGGAAAAAAACCTGCCAATAACTCAGATGGAAACTGTTGGAGGGGAAATATATTTGGGTGTTTGTTTATTTGGGTGTTTGTAGGCAGGTGTTTGTTGTTCTTTTTGTGTAATTCGTCTCACAGGAACTCTTAGAAATTGAGTTTGTTTTAACTCTGATATGTTTGAGAATTTACCATGTTTAAACACCTTAGTGAATTGTTTTGAGCAGGTCTGATCCTCTCAGCTGTCTGGTGAAAGCTGGAATGTGGAGTTAATCTCTGTGTTGCGGAGCTCCAACAGCTCTTTTTGGTTTTGGGTTTTTTTTTCAGATTCAGTTTGCCTTAAGCAGTCTTGGATTCCTGAAAATCTGGGTATGGGCTAAGCCAAAGCCATTGTATTAGTTGGTATGAAAATATTAAGAAAAAATCAATCAGTCCAACTATTAACAATTATTAAGGAGAAATTTAGTGAGATTTTTTGGCCGTGTAATCTTTTCTCTGTGTGTGGGCACACGAGGGAGATGCTATAAACTGTCAGAAAAAAATGGAAGCATTTTTCAGCTCGTCAGTGTGATTGCATGGCTCTTAGCCTGTCCAAAAAGATTTGCTCTCTGTAGGTTTGCTTACAGTACATGCATTATTTCATTAATGGATGCAGCTGGCACAATTGCCGAAGGCACAATGTTAGGCCAGTAGCCAAGGTGGACATAAAGGCTAAACTAACCTCTTGCCTAGTGATGGACCTGATACCTCCTGAATTGTACTTATGTTATGTTACAGATTGTACTATGTGTGTAATTTGTGGAAAGAATTTGCATAATTGTCAAGTTAACGCCTTTCTAGACTTAAAAAGTTCTTTAGGTTGATAGTTCAGAGAAGAGTCTGTGCTTCTAAAAAAAAAAGCCTTTGTAAAGGTTAGGAAATCGCAAGACTGTATGAAAGTTCACTACTTGACTGCCATGAAAACACAGAAAAATTCTGTAGACTCAAGCTGTGAACACCCCTGTTTAAAAAGTAAACCACAGCAACTAACCAACCAACCAAAACCAACAATAAAACCCAAAACAAAACCAGAAGATCTTTGCACTGTGAACATGGCGTTTTATTGAATGAGAGCTAGGATTTGATAAAGTAGAGGATACCAAAGGCATTTTAGCTTAGAAGGCTTTTTAAATTTAGCTAAAGAATTGATTAAATACAACAGAAAAATTGTGGGTGTGTTTGCAGAGGATTTTTGTGTGCTTGAAAGGCTTTCCTTGAAAAACTAAGAACTATGTAATGCTTTTTAAGTGTACACAGAATTGTTAAGTATTAGTAATACACCCTGATCTGACATGAATGTTAGACATCATGTATGCTGTGGTTGGCATTTTAAACTCCAAATTTACACACTAGTCTCTGTGTCATTTTAAATGTTCTGCATGCTGTGTGTTTCAAGACAACAAAGACATTTCTTGATTTTCTTGGGATAGCAATTTGACAATTTATTTTTACTTTCATCTGTTACGAAGTGAAGATTTTGCTGAATTTGGGGTGTGGGGGAGAAAGGGGGCAATTGGTTTTGAATTACACCTTATGCCCTTGCCATACTTCAGACATTCCTGTTAGCTAGTTAGTTATCTCTTCATCTGTTCCAAACAAACCTTGCTGATTTTTCTGAAGCACCTCCAGAAACAATCTCTTATTGCAACTTGAACTGAAATTTCCAGTAAAAAGTTAAAATGTAAAAGAAGATGCTTTCAAGGCAGAGACACTGACAAATTTAACTGTAGTACTACAAAAAGCACTGCCATTGTGGCTTTGATTCTGAAGTATTACTGTAGCAGATGGTCCAATAGCTGTTAATTTCAAGATTAAATGTATCTCAGTGGGACAGACATGAAATGCCCATCTCAGCCCCATTAAAATATTTTGTGACTGTTAAATCTGTATATATATAGAATCATAAAATATATAAATGTAATTGAATGAATCATCAGGATGCTAAAAACACTAAATACAAGAAACAAAGCTTTCATAACATTCTTACAGTTAATGAACAATTTTAGAGGAGTTATCAACCTACTTTTGAATGAGGTCCAAGACTGAAGTTTAGAAATGTTTTAGATGGACCAAATTCACATTTTCAGTTACATATCTTTTGCAAAAGAGAAATGCATTTCAGTGGCAAGTCAAATAGATTTAAAATTATTTAAAAATAAAAATTATTATTATAATAAATGAATTGAATAAATGGGATTGATTTGATGGGGTGAATATAGATGCTTTGTGCTTTTAATGGAAAGGAAGAGTGAAATGAGATTAGTATCCAAGTGGATGCAAAGGACAGCTAGATGGTGAAAATATTTCTGACAAAATAGAAGATTCCAAGTATCCAGAAGATGGACGTGCCTAACCTGAAAAGGTTTTTGAGAAGTTCTTAATTTTAAAAGAAAATACTGTATATTGCAAGCAGGATAGATGTGCAGGGCTGATCGAGTAGTTCAGTTCTCAAGGAATGCAACTGAACTAGGTGTTGACTCTCTCATCTGATGTGCATTATAGATAGGGATGTGGTGATTTACTGGTTTATCACATTTACACTTCTGTGGACTTGAAATGGTTCAGTTAGTCTAATCTTACAACTAGAATGCAGATACCAGCAGTTTTGCCTGGCTATCTGTTAAGCTGGCAGAATGCAGTACAGAAGCTCCTGCAACAGAGCCATGGGGGTAAGTGAGGTGAGCTCCCTTTCTTTGCTTTTGGCCAGGGTCTACAGTTGCTGCACTGTAGGGCTTGCTACATGATGGAAAATGCTTTCTTTGAAAGATGAAACTGAGAAATTTTACATTCAGATGATCTCTTGAGAGCATGGAAGAGGTTGAGTAATGAAAGCTGTGTTATATTTACAGCTGTAATATTATTGCTTTGCTGACTTACAAAAATTCAGATAAAGACAGTCAATTTTCATGGGTGAGTTGTTGGAGAGGTTTCCAACCTGAAGCCTCATACACCATGTGTATCTGTGATAATCAAACTTGCCAGATATAAATTATTCAGGTATTTGCTCGCCTACAATGAGTTCCCAACACCGACTTGACGGATTTCGAAGACTCCTCCCTGTCTAACTTAGCAAGAGGAACATGAAGGTACTGAGATTAATGCAGCTTAACCTACCATAATTGTATTAGATTAAAGTGCTGTATTAAGTAGAAGCATCAGTAGAATTATGCTTTCTGTTACACTTGCACTGATGAATAGCAATGTAATTAGGAATGGCGGTATCAGAATTGATCCAACTTGGGCTACTACTGGGCACTTCACTTCACTTGTCTTTAAAGAAGAAATAAGTTTCACCTCTTTGTCAAAATCCCTCTTAGAAGCTGTTTTTTTCTTCCAGTCAAGGAAAGTAGATGTGCTTCTAGAAAGATTATTTCTTGTGGTGTGGTTTGCAAGCATAGCATTTTAGGTCTAGCCATCCATTAGATTTATTGTATTTCTCAGCCTCTCAAGAAGAATTCCTTATTTGTCTAAAAATTCACTACAGTTTCCCAAACAGTCTGAGACTGGGTCTGCTGGATTTTTGGCTTGTTAAAACTTCCAATATGCAAAAAGGGAAGAAACAACATTTCACACGCATTCCCCCTGGGATTTGCTGTTTTTCTTGGTCAGAATGTCTAAAATTAGAGAGCTGCTGTTCTCTCTATTAACCTTTGGCAGAAGATTACTAAAGGGAGGTGAATGCAAATGGATAAATTGCTGGGTTTGCTTTGACAGGAGTGAATAATCTTATGGTAATTTATGGTGTTTTATTGCAACCTTATAGATGACAGATTGACCACCCATGTTTTTGAACTTGATGACTCTGGTTAGCTCAAGATTTAATTGTTAAAAATGTTATGATTTAATGTTCAATAAAAAAATGTTTAGATTGTCTTTGTATATTTACAGTACTGGTGTTTCTCTATCACTTTTTCTTCAAATTACAGGCCTATGATATTATTGGCATCCTTTCCTGTTTAACAGTTTGCTTGCAGCAGTCATCTGGATTTGTTAAAGAAAGGTTAATATGGGATTAATAGATTGAGTTTTTTGAGATGATTCACTTGAAGAGGAAAATAATTCGCATATGCTAATATGCAGTCCTAGCAGTGCTTTTTTAGTAAGTTCATTTAATTGTGTTTACATTAAGTAGCTCAAAGTTTGATTGTGGATAGTTCAGTTGGAGAGGCTACTCCAGCAGAATTAGAATTGAGTTATTCCATTATACTGAAAATAGTGGCATTACGTATCCTATAATTTTCTGTAATTGTTCCCTGTTTTAAGGATAAGCTACATTCTGGGTGTTTCCCAGTGAGCAAATAAGAATATAAGAATGAGAAGTACTTTCTAGTAAATTCAGTATTTCTGGATGCTTAGTCGTAAGTACACGAAGTTGATCTGTAGACTGGAACTTTTGGAACATGTGAAAACTAAATGGTAACAAGGAATGTTAGTGCACAACGAAATGGTCATGTTGTAGCTTCTTTGCCAGGTCCAACAATAAATTAGACTTTAGCATCAATCATTTCAAGAGGAAGGCTTGTGAGACAGTGAATTAGGTGAAGTCCAAGTAGGTTCATGGTATCAGTGTATCTGCAGGAAAAACGCCAAGTAGTAATGCAAAGGAAAGCAAAAGTTCAGCCAGAGTTGAAATCAGAGAAGGACATCAAGGGCCACAAGAAGTGCTGCTGCTACCTTGAAAGCAGAAGAATAAAGAAGGAAAAAGTGTGTCTGCTATGAACTTAGGTAGGTGATTTAGCTTTCATCGGTGCATATGAGGCTGAGCTCCTCAATGCCTTCTTTTCCATCAAGATCTACAAGGTGTTTGTATGTACTGATAGGATTTGCAGAGAAGAAAAACAAGTAGTGAAAAAGGCTCAAATCAGGGAGCTCTTGAACTATACCTTACCAAAGCAGGTGTGATGCATCTGAGGGTGCTGAGAGATCTGCTTGTATTAGAATGGCCATACTTTGTCATTTTTGGAAGGTCATGGAGACTGGAGAAGTTACTCAATGACTGGAGAATAGCAAATGCCTCACGTGTCTTCAAGAAGGGGAAGAAGCATTATTCAGGGAAATACAGGCTGGTCAACTTCACTTTGGTCCATAGAAAAATCATGAACTGAATTCACTTGGAAGTCAGCTGAAGGCATGTGAAGGTGCTGTTGATGACTGGGAATAGCCATCATGGGTTTACCAAAGGTAAATCATGTCTGACCAACCCAGTCACCCTCTGGGATGAAATGACTGGATCTGCGAATAACACAGAGACCATTGGATATCAAAGAAGCCAAACCAAAGAATGGTTTGGGTTGGAAGAGATCTTGATCATCTGATTCCAACACCCCTGCATGGGCAGGTACAGCTCCCACCAGACCAGGTTGCTCAAAGCCCCATCCAGCCTGGCCTTGAACACTTCTGTGGAGGGGGCAGCCACAACTTCCTTGGGCAACCTGTGCCAGTTCCTCACCACTGTGTCACAAGCAAGAAATTCTTCCTTATGTCTAGCCTTAATCTACCCTCTTACAGTTTAAAGTCATTATGCCTTGTCCTGTCGCTACATGTGGTTGTAAGAAGACCCTCTGAACTTTTCCTATAGGCCCCCTTCAAGCTGCTATAAAGTCTCCCCAGACCCCTTTCTTCTCCAGGCTACACAACTCCCACTCTCTCATCCTGTCTCTGTAGGAGACGTGTTCCAGCCCACTGGTAATCTTTGTGCCCCTCTTACAGACTCACTCCAAGAGCTGATCTACTTTGTTTTCAGCAAGGCTTTTGGTGTGATCTCCCCAGAGCAACAACCTTATATTGAGGTGTGGACACTGCTATTTAGATAGGTGCACAGCTTGGTGAGTGAGAAACTGCCCGAATCTTCAGGCCTAGAGGGTAATAATTAATAGTTCATTCTGGACCCGTAACAAGTGGAGTTCCTCTTTTCTGGGCCCTGTGTTGTCTCTCATCTTCATCAGTGACCTGGAAGAGTGTATCCTCATTAAGTCTGTGCCACCAGACTGAGCAGTGTAGTACTTGAGAGCAGGCTGCCATCCATAGGGACCTAGACATGGTGAAGTTGAGCTGACTTCATGGAATCCAACAAGGACAAATACAAAGTTCTGCATGTAGAATGAATTAACTCACTGCACTGATACAGTCTGGGGGCTGAGTGATTGATAAAAGCTCTTCGTAAAAGGCTGTGGCTGTCTTGGTAGACAGTAGGCTAAATAAACATAAGCCAGCAATGTGTTCTAGCAGTGAGGAAGAGTAATGACATCCTGGCTGTGTTTCCAGGAATATAGCTAGTAGATATAGAGGATGAATTTTCACCTGAAACTCAGTATCTGAAATATTGTCTTGAGTTTTTCACCAGTTCAAGACAAATGTTGGTAAATATGAGCAGGCCAAGCTGGTGAGCAACCAACAGTGAAAATCCAAATTTTTCTCAGCTACTCCTGTAAACTTAAGGATGTAAAAATTTGATTGGGAAAAACAGAGTTTTAACTTCTAAAAAACATAAATTTAATCCTGCAATGATGCTTGAAAAAAATAGAAAATGACCGTGTGGGTGAGATTGTATGAAAAGATACAGAAGACAAGTATAGTGGTCAGTTTATAATTTATTTATTTTTTTTTTACTGTTCCATGTGTGTTTTCACTTTCTTTAGGTCTGTAAGCTGTTAATACACTGTGTGGTTTTGAGCCTTTGCAGGGTGTCTGTGTGTGCTGAGGAGCTGCGTGACCTCCTGGTGGGAGTGATGGGTTCTGAGGGTTGCAGGCAGGAGCAGCTGAGCTCCCTCCTCCCTGTCCCCAGGCTGGGAGCACCAGGGCTGCACCAGGCAGTTGCTGGGAGAAGTCAGAGAAGCCAACAGTTGCAGGCTTGGCCCAAATGTGCCAGCAGTTGGGAATGAAAGAGTTCCCTATGTAGCCCGTGTTTAGCTTGGAGTTAGGTCGTGTGTGTATAGACTGTAATTCTCCCCCCTCCCCCTGCCCCAATTCTTTGGGGGATAATTGTTTCTTTGATAGGTTTGCCCATACGATGCTGGCCAAGGCTAGCATGTAGTGCTAGCTACATGGGTACTTACTGGCCTGTCACAGTGAGCTGCATTCATATTCAGCAGTAAAACCTGGCATCCTGTTATGACTTGAATTGCTTACATAGTTGGCATAGTCTTACTGAAGCATTTGCTGATGTATGGAGCAGTGTTTCATGGTAAAACACTCTTTCAAGTGCCTGAGTCATGTTGGAGGCATGTTGTCTGGAAAGGGCTAAAAAAGATTCCTTGTTGGTTTCTTTTGTACTCTCATTTCCTGAAGAAGAACAGGGAGGTTTAGTCATTTTCTTTTCCTGTAGCATACCAACATGGAATCACTGTGGCCTTCAACTAGGACAGCCCTTGTCCTAGGTCTGTCGGGAAAGGTCTCAGTGCTGTGTGGATTGATGTGCTTGCAGTGACACAGATGAAATGTTTTCCTGTTGTATAGCTCGCTGCTAGTGACACACTTTCTGATACACACACATCAGGCAGGCATTTTGTTACATAGTCAGCACAGGCAAAATACTGGAAGAGGATCCAGTCTTTCTTGATTTGTTTAAAAAAAAGGTGTTTTTCTTTTAGTTACATCCCTTTTAAAAATCTGCTGTTAGCTGCTTTAACAAAATCATGCTGCTTTATTTGGAAGCCCTGGAAACAAAAGGCAAGGTTCATGAAGTTTGGCAAACGTATGCAGAAATCTGGAAATTATCTGCTTTGCTCCTAGTTTTGCTGTACAAGTTGTTAAACAAGTCTGTGGAAGGCTGGTGCTGACAGGGCAGCTGTAATCTTTATCTGCCCAAATGCTTCTACTGTACAGAACAGCAGTGAGTAATATTCCAGATTATGATAAAGAGATGTCTTAATTTGGGGTCATCATTTTAAGTGTCTGAATTCTTAAAGCACCAAAGTGGCAATGTGTAACTTAAAGCAAATAATCATGTTCCTTTTTCCGTGGTGTAAATTGGGTAACTTAGTTAGTACAGAGACTGCATTTGAATTCAGATTTCCCTGAAGCATTAAGACAACAGCCTGTGAATAGTCTGATAAGATGTGGCACTTCACCAGAGCTGTCATAGTGTAAGTTTGCTAGAAGTGCTCCAGTTATGGCCTGGATTTCTTGTGCTAGCACGGGTATGCCCAGCATCACTGTGACACACGCAGTCAGTTTTGGAAAATAGCAATTAAGCTGATTTTTTTTTTTTGGTGTTTTTAGTATCTTGTCTTTTTGAACTCAACCCAGATGAGCCAGTTACTTTTAATCGAGTGCAGTAATCTCTCATATTCATAGCTGGCATTAAGAAATTTAAATCCAGTAGCCTTTCTGAGTAGAGATGATAAAATAATGGAGCCTTAGATAGCTTAAAGGTGAAATCAAGCATAATATTTGGTTCTTCTCCACTGTAATTTATCCTGTGTTTTATCATCTGATGCTCTAGGCAGTAGTTGTTACTCACTCTACTAATGCTTAGTTAGTTCTTATTTAAATTGTTGATGTAGAGAATTGTCTGAATCTTAGGTATGTGTTACATTGAAATGATAAATTTATTGGACAGTTAACAGTTCAGGTAATTTGTATATATCTGTAGAGCAGTAACTAAACAGACTATTGAGGTGTTGATAGGGGTTTTTTTGGTTTTATTTTGGAAAGGATTTTCTAGCATTTCAGAGATTGAGATTAGTTTTCAATATATCACTTCAGTTTTAATTTTCTAAGGCAGTGTATATGTCAACTTTAATTTAGATTATGATCATACCCTCTTCAGGAGGATAAGCATTTCAGAAACTGGCATGTGGGTGTTCAGGGATAATTATATGTAAATATAAACAGAGATTAATTAATTAAGGAAATAATTCTAGGTTTTATATACCTATGTGGGATCTCCTTGCTAGCAAATTTTCATGTATGCTGAAGCTTTTTATGAAACAAAATTGGAGAGCCTTGAAGCTGGCAGCTCTAGTGGTGGCAATAATTGAGCATTGCTAGTATTGAATGTTTAGGTAGCGTTCAACTTCTGCAGTTGAAACAGCAGGATTGTGTCAGATGAGTGGGCAGAGAGAAAGTTTACTGTTGCATTTGAATTACTTTGCATATTTTGTGTTTTGCTGTCTGTGGTGTACTGTATGAAGGATGGCTTAAATCTAGACACTCAGGTAGTGAGCTCTGATGCTCAGTTTTATTGGAATGCCATTGCCTCAAGTACAAATGTTAGAAAGGTCAAATTACTAAACTGAAATATTAAATACCAAATTAGAAGTCTTATTTCTAATTATTTGCTCCTTGTATATAAATATATAAAATAGTAATAGCTTTTATTTGCAATAGTGGTTCGTTCTTTGTTGATTTTTTTGTTTTTTTCCATCTAACAAGGTTTCTAGTGCATGATTCCAGACTTACATGTAGCGAGGGAGGAGACTGTTTTTAAACTGTCCTCCGATCTGGGAACAGTTGCATCTGGGTATTACATAGGATTAAATAGCAATCATTGTTAAAGCCTATTTGGTACTAAATCCAGGCAGAGCAACTGTTAAGCAAACTGACAGCCAAGCAAGCTGTACAGCCAGAAGATGTGCAGTGACAAAGATGGATTGCATTTTGATCATGTATTGTAGCTTTTTTTTTTTTTTTTAATGTGACTACTCAAACACAACGAGCTGAAAAATGTCTTGGAAACAATGCTTCTTGGAGAAGATAACCTAGCAGTTATGGAAACTATATCTATTTCACTGTGGTCTTGAATTCAAACCTGAGTTTTTGAAACCAGAATCCGTTTTTTCTGATAAAGGGATAAGGATTCAATTTGCTGTTGTTCCCGAGCATAGTTTAGTTTATCCATTCTGCTGGCCACAGACATACTACTAGGCTTTTGGAATATGAACAATGTATTCTTCTAAATTATATGCAAAACAGAAAACCTGGTGCACTGATACTTCTGAAGGGTAAGTCAATTGAATATTTCTCGAATTCTGTTTTGTGATGACATGTTACTGTATAATACTAAAAATTAAATTAGAAGTGTAGTTTTTTAATATGGTAGAATCCTCTCTACTTGTATGTTAGCTAATGACCTTGTAAGATGAAGAAACTGAAAACATGACTGGTGGGTGAAGCTTGACAGTGCTTCCTGACAATGTGTCAAAGCAATTCTGTATTCTTTTACTCTCCAAATAGATGTGGGTAACACTTCGTGTTTTAACATGATGTAAGTGATAATGGCAGCAATGGTATTAGGCATCAATCAAAATAGTGTGCTTATAATATTAGTCATCTGGTGAAGGGAGCATAAATGCACTGAGTTCATTATGAGGAAGGAATGCCTGTGGTGTGTACAGAGTGAATGGCACTTCAAGTAAATGAAGAAGATTCTGATGATAAGGATGTACACTGATAAGCTAATGGCCACCTGTGTCAAAATAGCATTGCTCACCTGACAGCCATGCATTCTGAGAGATCTTTGAGCCAGTAACTCAGTTATTTTGTTGCTCTGAAACTAATACTCTGGAGGGTGAAAATGCAAAGGATGGCATTATAGCTGACCAGTGTAAAGCAGTAATTTTGACTTTTTGGAATATGAGCTGCAATCTTTCAACCAGTGCTCCTGTCTGCTTGAGTTTCATTTTATTGTGATGCAGAGTTTCTATGATACTTTCCTTAAAAAATTCAGGATCTCTTTTTGGAAGCAAGACAAACCACTGAAGATACTTCCCAGTTGAAGCCTCTAGTTGGCGTATGGCATGCAGTTCACTTTGGTTGGGCTTGCTGCCATGTGTTAAAATTCAGACTCAGAGATGAGCTTCTAATGTGTGGTACCCTTGCATAGAAATGAACGGGTGTGGTTGGCTTAGTTTAGTTTATCTCGTGTTTGTTTGTTGGGCTTGAGTTTCAGAATTGGATTAGCTCCGTGAACAGCCAACCTTTAGCTTTCAGTACTATGCTTCTGTCGTCCTGTACTTTTTAAGTGTGCAGATACCAGGCATGTATTGAATGAGTAAATCACATTTTATCTTGTTTTTTGACTGGAAGCTTAAGCATAAGGAGTTTTGTTTTGTTTTTATTTTTAAGTCTACACTAAACATTTCTTTTGCCATGTCATCTTCTTAGAAGTTCAGTAAGTTAAATGTTTTTTGGTTTTTTGGGTTTTTTTGACTCAGTACAGGCTTTTCTTTTGAGACTATTACACAGCTGAAATAATTTGACTGATATATATGTGCCCTTACAAGTTGGCTAAATTAACTTGGGTTTGGGAAAACATCATTTCATTCAGAGGTAGAATACTGATAATTCCCTAAACAAGATCCAGCTGCTTGTTAAAATACTAAATTGTATTAGTTTCATTTAAACATAGATCTGATTTAAGGTAGCTTCTTCAATTGTGGAATGCTTTGTCAGCCTTAGCTGTTTTTTTCTAAATTCACTTGTATTTCTCACAAATTCATTGTGGATCTGGAAGCTTTTCATGGCCGTCACTGTAAAAGTATTTTATTTTTGCAAAATAGCTTTCAGTGTTTTTAAGTTCATACTCTTTTGCTCTCAATGGAGAGAGCACTGTTCAGTGGGGGAGGTCTCTACTTGTTTGACTTTATTTTAACCAGTTAGTCAGTGGACATCTATACTTGATAAAAAGATTTAATGCATGGTAGCCTCTGTTCAGACTGCTGACATACATGGTGGTGGTTAATCAAGCTAAGAATCCCCAGCCTGCTTTTGATAATTACCGTAAAACTGGCTTAAGCTGGCACTGTCTCCAAAAGGGAACATTCACTGAATTTACTCCCTTGATAGTATGGTTGCATGGAGCCTGACAGAACCCATTCCTTGGCTTTTGCTGAGTGCTAGTACATGCGTGCACATGTGAATACCACCCACAACCTTTTCATGAGTTATCACTGACTGTGTGCACACTTGACTGTACCAGAAAATTAAAATATCTTAGTTTTGTAGCGGACTTGTGAGTTCGCACTTGAAGGCTTAGTGCTTCATATTGGTGTATCTGCTTTTTGGAAAACCTTCAGTAACTTTTCTCTAGGTGTTTATGGTTAGTCTACTGGCAGCCAGTAGTAGCAGTTTCCTCCTTACCCTCACTGTATCATGTTGCATTAATATGTTTGATACAATGGCTTACTATGCTTTGTATAATTAAGCCTGTAATTCAGTTGTAATAAGGTGGTAGTTGCTGATAGACTAACAATTAACAGCACTGGGCTGAGCTGGGAACAGGGAAACAGGCTGCATAGTTTCACTTCCGATCTAGAGACTCCAGCAATTCTGTCTTGCTGTAATTGTTATCCAAGAGTGATTAAGCTTTTTGAGTACTGCAAAGCAAATATTCAGTGGATGTAAGGGGCTGTTGATCAGAATCATCGTGTAATTCAAACCTTAGTTCAACAACAAAAAAAGAAAGAAAAAAAAAAAGAAAAAAGAAATTGCAATAAACTTGACTGATGCATTTCACTGGAAGTCTCTGTGAGAAATTAAATCAGTACCTGTAATGTATGCTCTGAACTGGAAGGGTCAAAAAAAAATATCTTACAACATCAGGGAACTCGGATCCACAGAAAATCATTGAGCCAGGAGCTTGAAGAATATCAGTTCAAAAAATCTGGACGCCAGAATAGTCATTTGAAAACTGATTTCAATGGTAATCAATTACTCAAAGAGGTCAAAGGCAGGCCTTGTGTAAAGATAGGATTATCTCACATCTGCCAGGGACAGGCTGCTTTGGTAGGCAATTTAAGCTTCTGATGTTGGCCTTATCATCATGTGTATCATTATTTCAAGCAAAAATGACACAATAAGTCCTGCTAGATCAAAATTTTAGCTTTGAATCTCAAGTGCTTCATGTTTGTTTTCCCCAGATGTTCACGTGGTAGTACATTTTTTTGTTAGATGTCTTTGAAATCAGGGTGGTTTTGTTGTTGATAACAGTATTTGTTTTGACTGAAATCATCTCGCTACCTGTCTGCAGTTTCTATTTGAAGAGTTACAAGCCATGGAGCTCGTGTCTGGTGCTCAGTTACTAAACTCAGAAGTAAGTTGGCATTGGAGAATGTACTGATTTGAGCTAACTGGATAAATTTGTATGCTAATTGACTGTGTATGGTAATCGGTCTAAGTCTTGCTTCTGGTCCTTATGAAAACAGAAGTATATTGAGTCAAACGTGTTGAGAAAGGATCTCCAGAAATCTCTAGCTGAGTAATAATAATTCCAAGTACTGTTAAGTAACTTTTGAAGAGGACTAGTCCTCTTGATACATGTAGTGAAGAGTAAGTGGGTAGTAGATAAAATGGTCAATCTACTGTAATGAACTCTTGTACTTTAGTAGTGCCATGCCATATGAGTATGAGCAATGTTGATGCAGTGGGTTGTGGGGATAAGCAAAACAGGGAAACTGTATACCTAAAGCTAAGTAAGAATGTGGCACATGTCAAATGTACTAGGGGATACTGGTCATACACACATTTGTTTTAGATAAGGAGGCATGAAAGAAAGGCTGTTGTGATGTACTGGCTGCATGCTAAAAATGACTGGAGTAAGACTCTGGAAATTGCTTCATTTCTCAGGTTGTTTGTTTTGGTTAGGGTTGGGGTTTTTTTTGCCTTGTTTGTTTTCAAAATCAATAGTAGATATGAGAGTTTTTTTCATTCAAAGGGGATATCAGTATATTGCCTCTTCAAGCAAAGAAGAAATGCCTGTGGGGGATGTCTAACAACAAAAGTGGCTCCATAAAAAACAGTTCAGTAGAGAATGCTTCCTCATTTAATAAGGGTAAAACCAAAAAGCATTTTGCAAACATAACTTGAAGTTTCGTACAACTGTTGCTGTGCGTACTACTGCCATAAACCTTGTGTTTAACTGATGAGATGGTTTGTATAGAATGAGGGGGGTAAATGATTGGAATACAGATGGAAAAACAGGTAGATAAATCAAATTTCATTTGTAACCATTCTATTCCCACAGAAGTAGTCATTGTAACTAAGCTTGCTAGTCACTTAGAATAACATGTATGGACTCCTATTTGGTTTTATAGTTAAAATTTTCAGATACAGCGTCGTTTTTTTTTTATTTATGTCAAGGGAAGAAGACTTGAAGGAAGAAGCATGTTTAAATCTTACCTAGTGCCTGTAAGATATGTTTAGACTTTTGAAGTAATGCATTTATGTACATGCCAAACTACATGCTGCTTTTTTTGCAATTAAAATGTAGCTCCTATTGTTGTCACGAAGGGTTTTACAGGAAATCTATACATTTAGAATTTTTGTAGAATGAGTCAAGTTGTAGAATCCAACAAACCATTGTAATGGGTTAATTAACCTTAAATTAGGCCAGTTTTTGTGAAGTAATTAAAATGTTATAATTACAGTCCCTTGAATCATGTCATTATCCTGGTTGTTGATAGTGTCACATGGTACCTTGCATTTACTGCCAGAACACTTGATAAGTCTGAGCATGTAGGGCATGGATCCAGTGGTGCTGTAACATGCCCATGTGATGAATCCCTCTATTGAAATAAATAATAATGGAAGACATTGCTAGTGGTGGTGTCTGCCGGTAGTGTGCAGAAATGGATGACTGGCCTAGTTTGGGTATATAATGCTTTGTAACCCGGCCATGCTGTAGAAGGTGAAGAATATAAGCTGATGAGTGGATCCTGCTGACTGATAACAGAAAAGTAACCATCTGCACTTTATTATTTTGAAAAAGTGCAGCCATGTTGGGGTCTGTAGATATGATGATGAAGCTTTGAGCATAAAATAGTGGGAGCTCACAAGTATTTGTTAGATTGGATGTTGTGCTTGCACTTAATAGGAAGTGGTAACTTGCAGTCAAGTTTTAACAGCTTTTGTCTTACGTTTGGTCTGTAAAATGAGCAAGGTTGTATGATTTTTTTTTTTCTTTTAATTGAAATAGAACTTTATTAGCATGCTTATGACTATAATGCAGTGTCTCTACTTCAAGTACCTTGTTCCAACAGATATTTGGTAGAATATATGTCAATTGCTTCAATATGGACACAAGTATTAAAGCTATAGAAACACACGTGTGGTATCTTCAGAGGTCGTTATAGTCTTCTGTACTAATAGCATTAGGAGCTGCTGTTTATTATCTTGTTGTCTCAGTATTGCATATGCTACATATATTTATAAAGATGAGTTTGAAGCTAATTTAGTTATGACTTGGAGAACAAGTAAGATGATAAATTTTTCCCTGGGTTTGAGTGCTGATCCTTCTGACCAGAGTTGTGCAAGTGTACGTGCTGCATTTGTAGTAATCTGTACATTTACAGAAATAGATAAAAGTGAAGGCAAGATGCTCGTCTTGGCTCTCATGACGGTAGTGTCGAAGGAGCTGAGTAAGTGGAGTTCAGGGAGAACAACACCCAGCTTGATTTAGGTTAAATTTGTGTACTTCAGTAGCTGCGTTAAATGTAGCTCTAATGAGATTCAGGCTGCTTGCCTTTGTCATCTGAAGGAAATAATCTGCTAGAACAAATTCGATAAATGAAGGGTGAGACCTCCCTTTCTTAGTCACGAGAGTCTACAAAATCCATTCTGTCGATTCTCCGGTCGAAATGTGTTCACAAAGCAAAACGTGGTAAGGGGCTTTTGTTTGCCTCCAATGCCATGTGCCGGGGGGATCAGCCGGGGAGGATTTTTGGCAGGGCGCGGGGAGGGGCAGGAAGGGTTCGCGTAACTCCGGGCCTCTCGTATTTCTGCCTCCGTGAAGGTTGGTTGTTTTTTGTTTTTTTTTGGGGGGGACGGACGGACGGACGGACGGACGAAGCCGTGTCTGCAGCGTGGGGCAGGTCTCGCAGCGCGGCACAAAGCGGGTGATGTAATGCGTGGGGCTGGAGCGCCGCGGTCACGTGGGAGCCGATGCTGTCATCCGCCTGCAGGCAGCTCCAGCCGCCTCTCCGCGCCTCTCCGCGCCTCTCCTCCGCGCAGCCACCGCCGCTCCCCATCCCTTGCCTCCTATTGTCTCCAGCCCGCATTCTCAGCGGAGGCGGCCGCGCGTCTTGGGCAGGGGGACGCACCTGCCCGGAGTTGTGCGGGGCTGTGGTTTCTGATGTAATCCCTGAGCCAACGAGGCGGGGATTGGAACATCTCTTCTGGCATTTCATGCTGATCTTGCTCTCCCCTTTAAAGGTAGGGAGGAAGGGAGGGAGGGAGACAGGTTGCTGCTAGCAACCACTCACATATTAAACGTGAAATACCCCAGCTTAAATTCCCCCGTGGACTCCTGATCACTAGGCTTTTTTTTTTTCCTCTCTCTTTCTCTCTCTCTTTTTTTTTTTTTTTTTTTTTTTAAGAATTGGTTCATCCTAACCAACAGGCTGCATTATTCGGTATTTTAAATAAAATAAATTCAGTGTAAAAGAGGAGAGCAGGGAGAAGCTCTGATGTAAAGCTTTGCCCTCCCCCAAATGCATCTAACAGACATACATCTGAAGCCAAAGGCTGTGTAAAACAAGCTGTAGATGATTCTTTTTCACTGGTGTTCGCATCAGCATGAACTTAACTTGGTTTTAGCAGCATGAGTGCCTCCTCTTTTCTCCTCACACTGCTTTTTTTTTTTTTTTTTTTTTTTTTTCTCCTTAATGTGAACTGTAATGTAGCAGAGAAGCTTGGATTCATCCTCTATTTCCTGTGTCTTGGGTGCTCTTAGAGCTTGAGTTTCTCACAGCTGCGAAGCAGTTAAAAGGAAATTTGAAGAAATGAGAGCCATGCACAAACCACGTTATTTGACATACACAGTGTTGCAAACTGCCGTTTTCTTTGCCACAGAATGAATCAAATGTAAAAATAAAAATAAAAAATGAAGGGGGGTGGATCAGGAAGGAGTATTCAACAGAAAATGGTTGTTTAAATACTAATAAACAATTAAGTACTAATTTCTCCAATTGAGGACATACCTGGTCTCGTTTTGTTTATGAATCCTCCATAATGTGATGAAAGTGTTGTCAAAATGTGTGCATATTAAAAAAAGTGTAGAAAAATGAAAAATATTAAATAATAAAACCAGTAAATGACTAATCTTGGAATCTATGAATGATAGGAAGCCCAAAAGCAGTAGCTGGTGCTATAAAAAGGCATTTCTTCTGAAGAATATAAAGGTTTTTTCGTTTGTTTGTTTGTTTTGGTTTTTTTGTATTGTTGATTGATTTCAGGGCTGATAGAAATAGTTCTTCCTATTGTTGCTACGGATAAAACAATGCAGGACAATTTTCAATCTGTTATAGCTTGCTTATTTTTACTGCCTCTGCTGTAGTCTTCATCAATTTCAGTGTGGAAAGAGATTTCTCCAGATGGTGGCTTGGAACAAGAGCCAAAGGACATGATCTAAAATGTTATGTTCCAGCTGTTGCTGCTCAGAATTTAAAAGCTACTGCCTTTCACTTTGTTTTGAACAGAAAAAAAGTAAAACTGTTTACAGACCTTGTTAAAACAACTGCATGTTAAACTGGTCTTCAATAGGAGACTGGGTACCCTTCTGATAGCCCTGACAGTGAAGAACCCTTAAGCCATGAGTGTCTGTAGCAGCAGTCAACAGGGAAGGTCTCTGACTGCAGTGAGAGAGCAGTGTGTTACTGCTGTATTTGAACACCACTACAAAAAGCTTTGCCACCTCAGCAGGGCAGTGAACTGGGGTATTACAGCACTTACAGATGGATGAGCAGTTCCCACCAAAACAAATGAGCTCCCAACAATGTTGGTAGGACAGCAGGAAGAGACTGAAATACCTGAATGGATGGATAAATTTAAGAACAATTCCCCTCACTCCAAAGAGAGGAAACTGGTCAGAATTTGATCGTGTCATCATATTTTTATATTGAAAAATGGTCCTTTGTGGTTCTGGCTTGCACATTTCATAGGATCACAGAGCAGTATAGGTTGAAAATGATCTCACTACAAAATACAGTAACTGCTAGGTTCCTGATACCCAATTAAAAGGAAATTGCAGATTTTTGACAGAGTGATTTAGGATTTGGTGATTTTGTCAACCTGTGTTCTTAAGGCAGGTCTTAAAGTTTTGCAGTACCCACCAGAGGTAGCTACTTACTCTGGTAATCACTCTTTCCTAACTGAGGAATAGGAAGTATGTATTACATTGTTCTCCCCTCATAGCTTAGGGTCAGGAGAGGTGTGTCCTGGTGTCAGGACAAACCACAGAGCTGTTAGGAAAAAGTAAGAGAGAGCCTTTTAACACTCAGCAATTAAAACTTTAAAGTGGCTTTAAGAGCTCGTACCCTTCTAGTGAATCTCATTTTCTTACTTAAAGGCAATTTCTAAGCTGTCCACTCCTGTGAGGTCCTGGTTGCCATGTGGTAGCACTGCACCAACTTGGTACTGAGGTGGTGCAACTCCCTGCAGCAGATATGGGAAGTGCATAGGATGCAAAACAACAAAACAGAAAGAGGAGGGATGTTTCTGTGTGCTGCTGTGATTAAAGTGAGTGTTTGAAGGTTTAATGTTTTCTGATGAGCGGGTCTTGATCCTGATCAGAAGTGAAAGGGGGTCACAAGTAAACTCATGTCATACTCCTGGAACTGCTTTAAACTCAAGACTGGGTCTCTGAATTAATAACTTATTAGTTACAGCAAATACTTTGCTTAAGCTCATAACCATGCCTCCTGGAACAGCCCTGAAAACAGCCTGGTCTGGTTATATGCCTCTAAACTGTATCCTTGTTGGAGTAACCTGGAGGCTTTAGAATCTGGACGAAGAAAAAGACAATGAATAAATGATGAATTCTAAGGTTACTAATGCTGTCCAGTAATCAGCATGTGATTTTAAAAAATTGCTGATGGTTTTTTATGTGCTCATAGAAAGAAAAATGTATAGCCTTGAAGATGCCATCACAGGCATACGTAAAATTTAGCATTACTGAGATGAATTGCCATTTGTACCCTATCAAACTGGTTATCTGCAAGTTCAGAAAGCTTCAGACAAGAGAAAAGAATGGCAATCTTTGCCGTAATTTCCCGGAGTTCTCTTGCTTTGTTGCAATGTGAGGATGGTGTTATATATATAGAATATAGGCAATGTCTATAACAGGAAGTGATAACAGTGCAGTTGGTGAATTGGCAGCACTAATTGCTGTAGGAATCCTCTACCTGCATACAAAAGTGTGAATTCATAGTTAAGCCTACCTTAAAATTGAAATGGGCACTTAAAATACTTGAGTTGAAATAAAAAAAAGCTATTAACAATCCTGTACATGCAGTAACTTTAGTAACCTTTTGTTTCTCTCTGCCAACACTTTGGGTTTTCTCAATTAGAATTGGGTTTTTTTTGCTATTTTCTGCTCTATAAAAGTTCAGTTTTCTTTCTCACCTTTACGTCAGTAGTCTGCCTTCATTTGTAAACCCAAGAACCTGAGGGTTTCAGCTATCATTTTTCTTGCCAAATCTTGTTGAAGGAAAGAATCAAAATGTTCTACTGACTTAATCTGTACTGGTTTCTATGTTGTAACCAGGGTAAGGATGTAAAAGGCTTCAGAATGGCTGCTTGTGAATCTCCTCATAACATGTTTAATTTTTTATTTTAATTTATTGGGTTGGTTTTGTTTTGTTTTGGTGGAATAATGCCATCTTTAGAAAATTGCCCACTGTCCTAATGTAAAAACCTCTCCATGGCAAACTGGGAGAATAGGAACCTGCTTTGTGCTCTCTCTCTGGACACTTGAAAAACATGAGAGGTAGTGTATAAAATAACTCATAGCTGAGCTTTGTCATATACAACTATTAACTGATCAGAAAAAAATTAATAAACTTGTGGATTTCCAGGATTTACAATCCATGTCATTGTCTTGTGATATGGGGAAGGAAAAAGGTGAATAATGAATCCTTGATCAATTTAATAATGCACCCATTTTATTATCTTTGATCTTCTTTATTCGTTCTTTTGATTTTCCTTTTTCTTTTAAATAGCAAGAAGGCAATTTCTCTTGAAATTGAACTAGAATGGTGTTACAATTAAAAGGAGGAAAATCTCGGGTAGCAGAGTCCTGTTGTTGATACAGTTTGTGCTGTGAGAAAGAGAAAATGCTAAACACAGCATCATCTTGGATACTTTTTGCTTAAACTTTCACTAACTACACTTCGAGAGTTTGTGTTCCAACTTGAACCTAAGGCATCAGTTGCTGCTACCTCCCCTAGACTCAGGAAGTTGCTGATTGGCAGTAAATGCCAACTTCTCTTCCTGCATTGAAGTTGTGTTGTCTCTTCTAGCAAATATTTTTCTTTCCACTTACGAAACCTAAATCCAAAGTCCTGGATAATTAATGTAGCAGTTCTGAGTGCAGCTCTCAGTTCCTCTACAGATTTCTCCCTTCCTAGAGAGCTTAGCATAGCATCTGGATTTTTGAGCAGAAGCCTATCATCAGAGCAGGTCCTTTGAAATGAAGACAGTACTCTATTGGAAAATAACTCCCTGAAAGAGTTTCTCTGGTTCAGGATGGGTTTTCTGTCAAAGAAGAAGTGAGGATTGGAATGCTAGTGCTGGAGGGAGCAGGCTGGCAGGTAGGACACTTGCTTACTGGCGATGACATGACACATGGAGTAAGTCTGTTGAAGTCCAAAGCCTTAAGCATGGACATGGGTTGAGTGTGTTTAAGGCAATTTTATCTGCTCCCTTTAATTGTGTGGCTGAATGGCTACTGATCATTGCTGTGCAAGATAATTAAGAATTACCTTGTTTCGAGTGTCTGAAGGATGCCTCAGCATGCAGACTAGTACAGCATTTGTCTTGGGTTTGTGACCTACCACACAGTACCCACTTTCTTTTACTCCTCTAAAGGTCATTTACTCACTGTATTTCAGTGCCTGGGGGAAGTTCCAGCAAGTTGGGTACCCCGGGGAGCAGCAGAATTACAGGAACATTGTGGTTTCCAGACGGAAGTTGCTACCTTTCCCTTGGGTTACTCTCCTGTTTCCAGAGCAGGCAACCATGCAGTTCTGCAGCCAGGTCTTCACTATGGGATTTGGGAACACCTCCCATCCAAGTGTGAGGGGGATGTCCTGGCCATTTGGGTAAAGGCCTCTTGGAAAGCTTCCTAGGTGTGATGGCTCTGCCTAAGAACGCTCTCTTTTCATGTGTATCTCAGCTTGGTTAAACCAATATATTGCAGCAACAATATCTTACCTTCATACAGTGTGAGAAAAAGGATCAGTACAGACAATTTAGTTTTCTTAAATTTGGCTGGCTTTGAATTTGTGGTGGCAAAGAGGGAGGAGGTGTGTTTATTGAGAAGACCTCTGAATTTTCCAGTTTTCCAATTTTCCACCTATAGAAAAACATTTAGGTGACTTTATTTTGCTTCTTGTTTGCATGTTTTAAAGATCTTTATGGTTGGGATGCAATACATCAGCAACTGTTCTGTGGAAAGAGACTGGTTTATTAGAAGGCTGTATCACTGTAATTTAGGGGATTGTGTAAATCTGAAAGCTTGGGGGGAGGAGGAATCTCTGAAACACACTACTTAGTGGTGTGTTACTTAAATTGCTGAAGTTGACTATAATTGGCATAATTTAAGCTCCTTCTTGACTGGTAGTTACAGAAAAGTGTCTGTGTGATGTATGAGACAATAGAAATTTTACATATTAAAACCCTGAAACAGTAAAATGAGTGTTCCTCGAAGTATTGAAACATAAAGGGTGTTTTTTCTGTCTTAAGACCAAAGTATCTTCAGAAGATAGCAGCGTAGGATTCATTACTGAAAAACACATTTTTAAGACAAAAATGCCCTATTAGGTTTAACCAGAGAGAAAAAGAAGGAACAGCGTAAACGTGTGCCCCGAACGCATTATACCCTGAACCGCTTATACACCGCGGTTGCAAGAGAGAAGCGTGTGCCGCGGGCGGGTTCCGGAGCCCGGTTCCGTTCCGTTCCGTTCCGGCCACGCTGGGCGGCGCGGGCTTTGGCTGCTCCTGCTGCTCCTCGGGGCTGGCCCGGCGGGAGTGGCTCTCGATCGCCAGCATCCCCGGGGATTCGGGGGGACGTGTGTGTGGTATGTGTGTGTGTGTGGGGGGTGTCCGTGTGTGTCCGTGTGCGTGTGATGGGGCTGCGGGCACTGCGGCGGGACCGCGGCGGCTCCGGGATGAGATCACCGTCAGGAACATGTGATGCAGCCGCCTGGCGCGGGGGCTGCCGAGCTGTGCGGGAGAGATGGGCGCAGATATTTATGGCATTACGTTTGAGTGCGGTAAACGCCTCGCTTTATATCTGTGTATTCCGTATTTTAAATGAAATCCTCGTAATCGCAAGTGATTTCGGGTGCGGAGGCTTTGAAAAGGGGTGGGGACACTCCTCTCCCCCTCCCCCCCCCCCCCCCAAACCTTTAAAACCTGCTTATTGCTGCATTTTTTTTTTTTTTAATTTATTGTCGTCCTGTTGGAGACAAAAACATGGTACCTTCTTGCCACGTTCATTCTCTCTGCTCCCCAGCACCGTTTCATCAGTCGTAATATCCACAGTCTTTTCAGTTAAGCTTCAGCGTTGCAGAGCAGGAATAAAAATACTGTGTTTAGAGCTGCAGGAATATGGTAATCCCAGGCAGCCTTAAAGGTATGCGGATCCAGAAAACGAGCCAAGCACTAACGTATTTGCTAGGGTGTTTACCTTGAGCAGCCCCTTAATAGCCAAAGAAATGTTAGCTAAATGTTTCTTGCTTCTTACATGCCACAGGCAAAGTAAAATGTGCAGCTACTGCACATCATCCGAGGTGAAGTAGTTTAAGGGCTTAGAAGTCTGAACAAGCAAAGCTGCGGTAACAGCAGTGTCTTGGGTAATTTTGAGCTAAGACAGACAGCAAAGTACAGCACTAGTTCCTGCATGCTTTTTAAGTGAGGAGAAAGTGCTTTCTACCTCTAAATTTACTGTAAAGAAAAGGCATTGCCATGGTTGATACAAAAGCTGAGCATGCTAAATTGGCATTAAGCTTACGGTGACTAGCTCAAAACACATTAAAAAAATTTAACTCTGAAGGCATGTCTGTATGCCTTAATAGTCCAAATATTTTGAGGTAGAAAAAGGTGTTTGTTGTCTTTTTAGGTGAGTTATTTAAGCCCAAGGTTTTCCTAAAGTCTTGGTTTAAGCTTTAGTTCCTACTAAATGAAAACTTAGTAGAGGAACAAAACTGTTGGCAGTTTTAGTAGCCAGTACTCTGGAGGAAGATATAATTGAAGAGGTTTCTTTGGAGCTTTAGACCCCTGAGAGTCTAAATTCAAACATGAAAGAAGTAGCTGTGACCCTCTCCTGCTTTGTTGCTCTGAAGTTGCTGTTTAATTGCAAAATACTGTGCATTGCATAGAAACCCTCCATGCAGCATGGTTACCCAAGGAACCAGTTTTCCTAGTTGAGCCTTTCTGAGAACACAGGTCAAATTTTGGGTTTGTTTTTGGTTTATGATGTTCATGGGAAAACAAGGAACTAGCCAATGGCTGGAAGAGGATCCGTTTAGTTTTCTTTAGTTTGTAATCTGTGAGTGCTGAGACAATGTCCTGGCTGAACACCGCAGTTATAGTGAAATGAGGGGACCCTGCCTTATCCTACATAGGTGTCATCACAGACAGACATTTGTCTCAATGCATTTTTCAAAAATCCCCAGAGGTGGACAGTCCATAGTCTTCCACAGGCACTCCTCTGTGCTGCTTCACATTTTTTTCCTTTACAAAACTTTCTACCATCCAAAGTAAGCTTCTGGCTGTAATTCCGACATCTTACTTTTGCTACCACTAGACTGCATGTGTTTTGAGGACTGCTACCCTGCCCCCTTCACTTCTGCAGACTAAGGAGTGTCATTTGGTTTGGTACTTCCAGGCCATTTTTGTCCCTCAGGTGTTCTGTCTGGTGTGTTCTGGGTCTGTTTTGAAGTGTAGCACCCATAACTTGATAGTGAAGTGGCACAATATTGCTGATTAGAATAGAAAACTTTAATGAAATTTACAAATATGATGCCCTTATTTCTGAACCTTATGTCACTTCACATAAGGACGATACCTTCAGGTTTCAGCTCTGAAGTGCACAGTTCTTTCATTAAAACTCGGAGCCTGATAAAAAAGGGTTTGAAATATTTTAATATTTTTAAGGAGGAAGATAATTATGGTCTCCGTCCCTTGGCATCACTGTGTCTGCTGCCACCTCTTGAGGTATTGTGTCCCATTTGTGCAGATGAACAGCTACACTACAGAAAATTCCACCACATACATACCAGAGATTGCTCCAATTAAGCAGCTCATTCTACCTCCTCAGTAACTCAAACTGTTGCTTCTGAGGAACACAACAACTGTGTTGTATCAGGCTGTATGCACTGTTCTTACTTAAATGTACTTCTAGGTTTTAACTGTGGTAAGGTACTAAGTGCTTACTATTTACTCCAGTAAGGGGTACTTTCTCCAAAAATGAGTTGTTTGTGTGGGTTTTTTGTTGGGTTTTTTTTGTTTGTTTTTAGCACATGAATCCATCAAGACTGGGACATATCATACAGGCAGTATGTATTTTTGCGGGTACAAAAGCCACTCAGTTTTTGTAAGATGAACAAGACTAGACTGGAAGGGGCCAGTATTGTCCAAGTCAGCATGGAATATAAGGTCATAAATACTTCCTAAATCTCCCTTATTAAAGGAGGGAGAAGTTTAGAATCTGGTCACAAAGCTGTAATGAGAGTAGAGAGAAGGGACAATCTGGTGATGTGCTGCTTTGCTACATTGACTGTAATCACTCACCCCAGGGACCATTTTTAACTCTGTATGCTTAGAGTGAACACCACAAAATGTGTTCTCTACTGCAAAATGCTGCTTCTGTCAGATAGGGGTAAAAACACTGGTGATAGCTTTGTCTCACTTCCACTTACACAAGTGATATAAGGGAAGTGGTGTTTAAAAGGGATTCTTTGGTGGGGTTTTTGTGTGGTGACTTAGGGATTTTTTTGGAGGAGGGAGTTTTGGGTTTTGGTTTTTGTTTGTTTTTGGTTTTGCTTTGTTTTGATTTTTACTGGTGATTGCTGTAAAGGCTACCTATTCTTTTTAGCTTGTTGTTACTCCTCTTTGATTGAACCACAATTGAAAGCAGGATTTGGAATGCCTAAAAGCAACAAGATGCAACTGATAGTTTTTATTTACCAATAAAAAAGGCTAATTACAGCATCTTTTCTTCTGAGGCTTGCTAACACACCATGCTATTTGTGTTAAGCTAGTCTAAGCAATAAATTGTTCATCAATATATTATAGAAATGTAGTTGTATTTTGTTCTTTTGCTTCCTTTTAGTATAAGGTTATTTTATTTCCAAAGCTAAACATTATAGAGTGCATTCATTGAATGTAGAAGCTGACTTTGTTTGATTTTCTGACTAATTACCTTGTCTTTTCCTTTTCTTTTTAGGGTTTCGCAAAAATGATGAAATGAAGGCTATGGAAGTATTACCAATTTTAAAGGAAAAAGTTGCATACCTTTCAGGTATAGTTAATTTTTTTCTGTTGTGGAATGCATAACTGTGTTTTTTGTCACATATAAAATGGTGTTTTTATACTTTAAGTATTGTTACAAAAGTAATGGAAAGCTAGAGTAGTTATAGATAGCAAATGTTTCAGTTGGGTATCCAAAACATAACACAAGCATTTTGAAAAGATAAAAGATCTGTAATAAGGAGGGTATTATATATATTATTGAATGTGGACAACATATACTGCTTGCTGTTGTTGTAGTTGTGTCCCGTCACCTCCTGCATACCCAACAGCGTTATTTAGAACAATTTGCTGACCCATAGTCATGTTTCTTCTCTTATTTCTGGTTCTTCAACTGGTGAGTTTTACAGAGATGGCTTTGTTACTGTCCCATCTGAAGCACTGGAGAAGTATCTGTTTTGCAGAAGTAAAATTTCAGTGCACATATTTTGAAGTACACTTAATGCCTTCATAGTGAAATGAGTTAGCAGCTAATTTTAGCTGTCTGCAGCATTAACTTGAAGTTGCTTGGTTGCTTTACAAGGTATAGTAGATAATTTAAAAGTGAGGCTTAGATGAATGAATATTGTACCTTACTTTATAAAGTGGTAAGTAACTTCTCTTGATGTAATGGTGGCTGAGGTGCTTATTTTTGTGAAGTGCATTTTTGGGTGTGACTTTCTGATGTAAGTACTTTCGAATCTGTTGGGAATCAACAGCATCATTCTCTTTGCCTTAATCCTAGTGTCAGTTTTAGAGTACAGTCTCATATTTGAAAGGTTTTTTTTCAATCTAAATAATTTATTAAGAATTCAAAAACTAAAGCTCTTACCTGTAAATATTACAACATTAAAAATTATTCCTGAAATTGCACTCTTTAGAAGTTTGCTGTGAATGTATGCTGATGCTTGCAAGTAGAAGTGTGTAGTTCACAGTACTTCATCCTGTCTACTCTGCCTGAGTCAAGTAGTGGTGTAAAGCAGAAGAGATATTGTGGGTTTTTTTTCTTTCTTTTCTTTTCCAAAAGGTCCTGGCAACTCTAGTGAATGATACAGCACACTGCCCAGGACCAATTTCTCTGGCAGTGTAGGAACTCTTAGTTCTTCTGCTGATGAATTGTAGTGGTGGTGAAGTCTTGCTTTAAACTGTATTTTCAGAGGGAAAGAAGAGAAGAGGAAGCTAAGCATGATATTTCCACCTCTCATTACTCCTTTTAGGACCTTGCTTTATGTCACTTAACAAAAATGTGGTCTGTTGCCAAGATTTGTGAATTTCCAGGTTGTCCAAAGTTTAGTTTAAACCCCTTAGAAGGGATCTGAAAGATGATAGATGTTATGAGATAACTTGTAAGCATGTGGCATTCTCAAAAGGCATTAAATCAGTGAAAGCAGACCAAGTGAAAGCTAAAGATAAATTTAGGGGAAGATTATAGATTATGAACCAGAGTAGAAGAGGTCCAGGGAAGAAGTGGTTGCCGTTGTGCCTTTGTGAAAGTAGTGACTTCTGACATAAGAACAGAGCAAACAGCTGTGGGCAGCAAGACTGGATGAAACTGTCAGTATCCATGCTTTCAAGTTTCCATTGCAAGTGAAGCTCAAATGAAATTAGAATATCATAGTAGTGCAATTGATAAAACAAAAAATTCCCAACAAGGCTAGCACCACCACTAGGACTTAACCATTGCAAACTAGAACTGTCAGGCTTTCTACCTGGAAACAAAAAGCTAAGGAAGACTGTTGGATTACTGACTTACAGAGTATTTCATAGAATGGTTTGAATTGGAAGTGACCTTAAAGATCATTTAGTTCCAGTGCCCTTGCATGGGCAGGGACACCTCCCACCAGTCAGGCTGCTCAAAGCCCCATCCAACCTGGCCTTGAACACCTCTGGGGAGAGGGCAACCTGTGGCAGTGTCTCACCACTCTCACACTAAAGAATTTCTTCCTAACATCTAACCTAAATTTCCCCTCTTCCAGTTTGAAACTGTTTCACCCTTGTCCCATCACTACACCCCCTTGTGAAAAGTCCTAAGTCCCTCCCTAGTTTTCTTTTAGGCCCCCTTTTCAGGTACTGTAAGGGTGCTGTATGGTCTTCCTGGAGCCTTCTCTTCTCCAGGCTGAACAGCCTCAACTCTCTCAGCCTGTCTTCATGTGCTTCAGCCCCCTGAGGAAGGGCTTTCAATGTACTTCTTCTTCTCTCTTTTTTTTTTTTTTTTTTTTTTTTTTTTTTTTTTTTTTTTTTTTTTTTTTTTTTTTTTTTTTTTTTTTTTTTTTTTTTTTTTTTTTTTTTTTTTTTTTTTTTTTTTTTTTTTTTTTTTTTTTTTTTTTTTTTTTTTTTTTTTTTTTTTTTTTTTTTTTTTTTTTTCTTTTTCCTTCCCCTCTTCCTTTAAATGTACAACTGTTACTTAGTTTTAATACTTGTATTTTCTCCATGGAGAAGAGAATGCTCAGGTGGTACCACTTCACAGTATTCAAAGGGAAAAAACCCTATTTCTGTAGTTGCTTTTCCTCTGACAGATATTACAGTAGACCTGATGTGATTTACTCTTGATTTTTCCTCAGTCATCACAAGCCAGTTTAGCCCCATTTTTTGAGGTATTAATGATAAGGTTTTTGTACATGAAAAAAAATGACTGGATTTTTCATAATTTAGTACCTCTGAAGATGTACTTGGATGGAAGATAATTCTTTCTCCTTATTTGTGTTATATGTAGCTCAGTCAGGGTTGTGGCTGTTTTGTTTTGAAAGTGAATTTAGAAGTAAATTTTGTACAACAAACGGTGTACAAATGAGGACCATGATGCTAATAAGTTATCTGAATTTGTTAAAATCTGTGTGTTCCTTGCATATCTTAATTATGTTAGTGTAGCTGTGATGCTCAAACTGTTAAAGAAAGGTCAAGTTAATGATTGAGATAACGGTTGGAGTGAGGAAGAGAGTTCTTAGAGAGTAATCTCTGAGAATTCAATTCAGAAATAGATCTTGAAGTAGGTATTTTTTCCCAGGGCAGGAGGCAAGGTAGTACAGAAGAATAATACTTCTGTGAAGTACACCCTTGGCTTTATGTAGCTGATAACTGCAGAGTCCCAAAGCTCATGAGCCAGCCCTGACTTTTAAGTTATTTGTACATACAGATTCTGGAATAATTCTGCATTAGAAATATTAGTTCTTCTTGAAATCGGTCTGACAGGCTGGACTGTTTTATCTCATATTGGTCAAAGTAACAAAATAACTTGTTCTGTAGAATGCAAATGCCTTGGGTGCAAGCTTCCCTGGGAAACCTGAAATAGAAAAGCTTCTTAGGGATGTAACTGTGACGTTATGAACTTGGAGTGTTGGATGCAGGTTTTTGGCTCAATTTAAATCTGAAATCTGCTGAAGGACAGCTTATGCTTACATCTTTTTAAGTATACTTACACAGGAGAGTAATTTCTTACAGGGTGCAGCTGTCTTGGTTTCATGTGAAGGAAATAGCGCTTGGTAATTGTTTCCATTTTCAAATGCACACATAAACCCCCTGTTTAGCTTTCTTTACCTGGGTACATTGAGACTAGGTAAAAAAGGCATTTCTGAGAAAAATGCTACTACTCAGCCTGTTGTATTTTAGTGTCATTTGGAGACCATTGACAGGACTGCTCTTAGTGGTGTGCACTAGGCAGAAGTGATTCATGTTGGGTGACTCATGTGAGTTCATCAGCTACTCATATGACACAACTTGGCATAAACAAAGACAGAATATTTCAGTCTGGTTGGGGCTTTAGATAAAAGGAAAGAGGTAAAAATGGAATTCATGCAATTATGATAGTACTTAATATGTTTTTTGTTAAACCAAGACAAATAGGGGTTGAGTTGAATAGACTCTTGTGAGACAGGAATCCCCACCTGATGCTCGTTCGGTCTTCTTTTAACATTCCTGTTGTGTATGACACAGGAGCATCTGGAAAAAAGGAAATGACTTATTTATTAGAGAAGGCCTAGGAAAGCTTTCAGTGTAGCTGACAGAAAAAAAAAAGTCTTTGGGACTTTTTTTGCATGATATTTATAATTTTTGGTATCTTTTTTAAAGACTGCATAGTGAAATATTTTTCACCAAAATTAAGGCTCTGTTATTTCTCAATACTTATCTATACCTGCTATTTGCATGGCAAGTTTTGTCTCCAGCATACAAAAATCTCAGGATATGGTTTTCAGAAAATGTAACATCATACTTTATGAATAGGTTTTCTCTGTGGAGTATGTGGAGCTGGGAACAACTGAGTAGCATCGAAAAATGACATAAAGAATATGGGTTTCTTTCTTCTGCCATGTTGGAAAATGGCATGATACGGAAGTTGCCTGTGTGGGAAAGGCCGGGGAGGACTGATTTGAGGTGACTGAATGAACAAGGCATTTAGTTTAAAAACACTTGGCGAGTGATAAAGATGATTCAGAATATGTTCTTCCCTGCTACCTGCTGATTTTGAAGAAGAAGTATCCACTCTGAACAACAAAGCACTTTTTCTGGGGATTGGAATCAGTTGCATTTGCCAGTTCAAATGTAAACTTTAAGATCCGTAGTTCCAGGTGGTGCACTGAGAAGAGCATTAGGGCTTGCAGTAGACTGCCAGCTGAGTTTTGGTTACTCTTTGGAATCCCCTGATTACTTTGGAGCTGAGCTGAGGCCTGGGCTGCTGGAATCAGCCTTGTCATTTATCCTTCCTCTTTCTTGTGGCTTCTGCCTGATTTTTATCTTGTCACTTTGCAATGTAGAAATCCTCAAAGCTTTTCTGCTTGGCAAGTGAGTTGGGATGGTCAAGACTGGAGTTGCCTCTCCACATCTAAGAGCAACACAACTCAGTTGTTTTAGTCTCGGTGTGCCACTAAGAGGTCATGGAAGGTAGGATGTGAATTTCCTTTTAAGATAGGTTTCCTGGCGTTTGCTGCTTGACGAGATTCAAAGCTGGTTTTGGCTTCTTCTGAGTTTGATTTGGTGCCTCACAGGGAACAATGTCCGGCAGTTGCCAAACCAACTCGCCTCGACATGCTAGACTTGGTGTCTCTAGCTAAGCACATCACACAAGGCTTCTGTTGGGAGGCTAGGTGATGATATAATTTTACTGACTGGTTCCTATTCATTCGCTTTGTTGGCTTCCCTTTCTAAGAAAACATTTTTTAAAACCTTTGGTGGTTAAATAATGTGGGATATACAAGGGGAAGCTGATTTACAGTGAGAAATCATTCAGGGACAGAGCGTAATGTTTTCCCTTGTTTCTATGAGACGGGAGAAAACAGTCCACACATCTGTGGTTGAAAACATGCATGTGAATTTAGCTTTGTAGAATGTGTCTGTGCTATTGTACAAGTGTTGAGAACACAGTTTATTGACCTGAATTTAGGATTAGGAATAGTAATATTTTGTTTGTCAACTAGCAAGGACATAAAATTGCATTTTAGTGTTCAGCTATATTCAGTCTGTGCAATTTAATGAGTAAGATGAATACGTGCCAAATCAAGATTATTTTTTCCCTTACATTAATTGAGTGGATTCTGTATTTCCTTTGTTTTACATTGCTAACAAAATTAAGAACTGTACATTGACAATTCATCATCTGCACATCAGAAGAGGATAAAATATAAATTAAATGCTTTAGTAGTAATCTACCCTACTCATCTAGAATATGCACTAGGTGTAAATACTGTACACCTAAACTCTGTGCTAGCAATAGTGTTAACCCTGAGTATTATCTAACTAGCTGCTTACAAAATAGCATAACTCTATATAATAGCATAACTATATTTAAATTTAATCTGTACAATTGCTAATTCCAAAACTTAAATGCAAAGTACATCTTGGTGCAGATGTTCATACTACCAGTCAAACTTGAAATGTGACTGTAATGTGCAAGTGTAATGCCATGGGTGGGGATTTTTTGGTTTTTTTTGGGGGGGTGTGGTTTTTGGTTTTTTGTTTGTATTTTGTTTTTGTTTTTTGGCCTTTTGTTTTGTTTTTTCCTACCAATATATACTATTGTAGGAATTGTGACAATATGCTGATTGATACCTTCTAAATTAAATATCAAGATGGTCTCTAAATCAAAATGTTGGCATCTCACTTTGAAATAACTTTTTTTTTAAAGTGGACATTTATGAAACTGTGTAGTCTCTAGGTTTTCTGGAAGTATTCTGAAGATTAGTGTTGCATACAACGATGGTGTTGTGCTTTGGGGGTCTTTAAACATGTTTAATTTTTCAGGTGGCAGAGATAAGCGTGGAGGTCCCATTCTAACTTTTCCAGCTCGTAGTAATCATGATAGAATACGGCAAGAAGACCTTAGAAGACTGATTTCATACCTAGCGTGTATTCCCAGGTGAGTGATGGATACTTGATAGGCTCTGAAATTATAAACCAAAGTAGATGGATTATGGTGCAGTACTGAACAGGTTAAGAAAACGACCAGATTCATACCAAGTTCTGTCAGTTCCCATTTTCAAACTGCTTTATGGAAGAACCAGAATGGCTGATCTGCTTTAGCTGGCCATAGTTTGTCTTAGAAATGGCACTGTCATGCTGTATTACTGTCACTGTGTTGAAGATCGTGAATACAACTCGGTGACTTTCAGTACATGAATAATTAGAAACATTTCTTTATCATTCACAGTATATCTTGTGTGTTCTGAAGTTGGCACAACACTCCTGTTATTTATATTAGATAAGTTAATAGTGTCCTGATATAGCACAAGAATAACCAGAAGAGAGACACATGAACTTGCTTATAAAGGTCTTAGATAAAACTGTGGAGAGATCTGTGAAAGTACACATAGCGTTATATTATCAACAGTTGATATGCTACTTGGTCAGCTATGAATTACAATATGCTATTTGAATATACTGGCAGAAGTCAAATCTAGTGCTTCTGTCTGTGTATACACACCCACATTATATGTATAACTTTATATATATTTATTTTAAAAGTTAAATATACGTAAACTAGTTTACATAGAACTTTGTTTCTAGAAGTAACTGAACTGGGGACAAACATGATTATAGACTTCAGGTCTATCTCAGAATCTGCCAGCATTATGTCCAGACTGGAGCAATGCTGGCTGTGCTTGAATATTTTTGCTATAACTTCAAGAAGTAGTTTTTCTTACAGTTGAAAAAACCCAACTCTTGGACAACATTCCTGAGTGCAATATCTTCCATATTTCTATAATGTGTTAATTTGTAGGCAATGTTACTTGCACCTGATGTAGTCAGGTTTCAGATGGACAAAAATGCCTTCCTAAAAATAACTTCAAGACATCTAGTCAAGAGTGCATATGGCTAATTCAGCCAGCATTTATCTTGATAAACTTTTCAGAAATGGTGGGTTTGCGGGGTTTTTTCCTTCTTTGTTTTGTTTGGGTTTTGTCTTTTTTTTTTTAAAGCCGGCTTTTAAGACAACTCCTCAAAAACTTGTATTGTCTTCTACTCTGCTCTATCAATAACTCATCTTTCTACACTGTGACCACTGTGACTGTGTAAAGTGTGCCAGTGAAGCTTTCCTACTTCTTGGACACTGAAAACCTCACCACATGAATTCCAGAATTGCATTTACATTAGTCACAGTCCTGGAGGTGATTCATGTGTTCTAACAATGGAAATTAGATCCCTTTTAATAGTCCATTGCCTATGATGCATTGGTTTTCAAATATTTTCCCTTTTTATGTTAACAGGATTATGTAGAAAATTCTACTAGAAAAAAAATAAATCAAAATTTCTGGTGTTGGTGGTGGTTGCTGCACTTGATTAGTGGCAGGCACTAAGTAACCAAAGATACTGATAAACAGAAATCTTCCATTCTCAAAAGAGTTGCCTGAGAATTTGGGTGTAAGGTCTGTTGACTCTTGGACAGCAAAAGCGAGGTCAGATTTTGTAGAAGCAGGTTCATATAGTTTTCTTCACAACCATAAAATGCTTTCTTATCCATTAACTATCCACAGATTGATCTCATTACAGAAGGAATTGCCAAGAAAGGTGGGGTTTTCTTTCACTCTGCAGACTAATAATCTTAACTCATAATTTGGGACTAGATCTACTTAAAAATGTTGCAGAAGTGGTAGGTAAGAACAGTATGCCACTTTTTTATTTTTCCCCTCTCTTTTTCTTTCTTTTTTTTTTTTTCCTCCTCTCTTTTTCTTTCTTTTTTTTTTTTTTTTTGAGGATCCCCTCAGGCATTAGAAAGGCATACACACTGTAGTAAAGTGTGTGTTCTGAAGAGTCAAGTGTAAATGAATTACATAGCATTTCTTCAGTAAACTGTGTGCTTAATTTGTGTCTAGGGTGAAGGAGAAACAAGAATGGAAGATGAATCATTGTCAGTATAAACTAGGAAAATGAAAGAGGAGATAAAGGGAGATTATTAAATCAGCAACAGGTGTAAAGCTGTTACCCGCACAGAGTCTGCAGCGGGGTGAGAGAAAAGCTTCTCGAGAGGTTCATGAGGTCCGTATGAGACAGCAGTGAGACCCTAAGGTGTGAGGGTTGGCTTAGGAGCCCACGCTTGTTTAGGCAATGTGGTGCACTTGAGGATTGTGTTTGAAGTTGTTACCTTTGCTTGATAACCTTTTCTTCTTTCTTCTACAGTGAGGAGGTGTGTAAACGAGGATTCACCGTCATTGTAGATATGCGTGGCTCAAAATGGGACTCCATAAAGCCTCTGCTGAAGATTTTACAGGAATCCTTTCCATGTTGTATTCATGTTGCACTGATAATCAAGCCAGACAATTTCTGGCAGAAACAGAGGACTAACTTTGGCAGCTCTAAGTTTGAATTTGAGGTAATTTTCCCTATGGTATACAAACATATATTTCTTTGTGGTTTTACATGTGCCTCGCTATTGATCAGCATCTTGAAATCTCACAGATAAATTATGTTCTAGAGGAGAGAGGAGGGGTTAAATGGGCCAGTGGTGCTGGAGGGAATATGGTTTTCTTCATGTATTTAATCTGGTGCATGCATGTTGTCATTTATGTTCTTATTCTGAGGATGAGAAAGATGAAATTTGGGTTTTCCCTCTAATGGTAAAAAGTTGTCTCATCTGTTTGTTGTGTTGGTCTGCATTGTGGTAATCCTGATACCACCAGCATCCAAAGGAAAGCAGCTATCTGAATCTCACTGTATCCTCCTGCTGCTTTACAGTACTCAAAGTTAAAATTTAATCAAAACAGTAGTTGAAAGTGTGGTTGCTGTTTTCTTCTTAAGTGTAGTGAGCTGAGAAAAAACCTGTTTCTTCTATTCGGGGAAATACATGCGAGACAGGAGACGGAGAATTGGTGTTTGAAAAGAAGTGTATGAGAAAATTTAAGGCACGTGATTCTAACGAGCAAAGTAAGACAAACAGGAACTTGAAAGAAATTTCAAATTCATTTCAGTAACAGCATTTTTTTAAATGTTTATTTTTTAGACAAATATGGTGTCTCTGGAAGGCCTTACCAAAGTAGTTGATCCGTCTCAGCTAACCCCAGAATTTGATGGCTGCTTGGAGTACAACCATGAAGAGTGGATAGAAATCAGAGTTGCCTTTGAGGACTACATTAGCAATGCAACCCATATGCTGTCCCGACTGGAGGAACTGCAAGATATATTGTCAAAAAAGGAAATGCCTCAGGACCTAGAAGGTGCTCGCAATATGATAGAAGAGCATTCCCAATTAAAAAAGAAAGTCATTAAGGCCCCTATTGAGGACCTTGATGTGGAAGGACAAAAGCTGCTCCAACGGATACAGAGCAGTGACAGCTTCCCCAAAAAGAACTCTGGGTCAGGAAATGCGGACTTACAAAACCTTTTACCCAAAGTATCCACCATGCTGGACAGGCTGCACTCAACGCGGCAGCATCTGCATCAGATGTGGCATGTGCGGAAATTGAAATTGGACCAATGTTTTCAGCTCAGGCTGTTTGAGCAGGATGCTGAAAAGGTAAGGGATTGGGGGAATGGAGGATAAATGGGTGCTGCTTGATGGAAAGAAGTGCCAAGGATAATAATAATAATTTTTGGAAATAATTTGGAAATAATAATTTTTCTCTTTAGAGTAAATCACTCACCTTTTAATGAGAAATAAAGTATTTCTTTATTGAGATTGACTCTTGAGTCCTTTGGAGTAAAGGAGATGGAGTAGTAATTCTAAGCTGTGAAAAAAACTCAGGTAGCTCTAACCGAATAAAATTTTAAGTCTTAGTGGCTTTAAAGCTTTTGCTTTGGTAACTTTTAGTTCCAGATAGATGCTTTTGCATGTGTCAAGCAGAGATGAATGCTGTATGCTTTATAAATACAGATAACTAAGGACTACACTGGTCTCCTTTTGAAGGGACCGTCGGGATTTGAGTGACAAGCAGTCAATAAAGTCTGAAGAGGCTGACACAGGGAACTGCTTCACTGATGCAGGATTTGAAAGTCCCAGGCTAAAAACTGATTTATTTCATTTGACAGTACATATGTCATTAACAGGGCACTGAGTGATCTTAAAATGTTTCAGGCTGACCAGTCTTCAAATGAGAGAGCGCTGGATTGTCATGGAATTTGAAGAGGAAATATGGCAGACAGTGGGGTTCTAGATGAGCTCAAATAAGATCTGTTTTCACATAGAAGGATTTGCAGTCACTTATTATTAACTTGTTACCATGGAACAAATAGCTTTAAGGAAGGCTGGGGAGTTTTTTTCTGGGCATAGAAGTAACCTAAGCTGTGCAGTCAAATTCAAAGTATGATCTTTGCCAGGTTTCTTAACATTTTTTGTAAGAATGCTTGAACAGGGTGAGGTCAGTTAAGCCAGTGTCCTGCTCTCTAGCAGTGGTCATAAGCAGATGCATGGGGAATACTAAAACCAGAATAATCATATATAGTACTGCTCTTTCCTCCTCCTTCCTCTGTTTTCTTTCCCTGTGCTTTCCCTTACTCTCATAATTTCAGTGCAGTAATTTCTTTACATTACTATTGATGTTTTCTGCTGTGTTTAAAAAACTAAATTTTTTGAAAGTAGCACTTAAAGTAAGTGTTTACAGAATAGGTAGAGGAGCCTATTATTTTACTTTAGTGTCAGATTAGATTTCATAGCTCAGAGCTTCTTTATCGGAGTATGTCTATAGTTTAGGTGTGGGAATGTGCTGGATCTTTGAAAAAATGAAGTACAGTGGATGGAGAGCAATAAACAGTTGTTTTAGAAGACTTGCACAACTCTTTCACTTAAGGAATCTGGGCTGGTTCAGGAGAAAAATAGGCAAAATCTAATTGGAATTGCCCTGTAGGTTATTTGGTGGTAGCAAAGTCAGACTACCTAGGTCACAAGCTGAACCAGTGTCTGTTTTGAAAGAGTGTTCTAGGTCTTCACTGTAGTCTAGATAAGAATCTGAAAATTTAAACGTATGTGATCAGCTGTCTCAGTTGTCTAAGTGCTTAAAACTATATGGTGTTTGTTTTGTTTTGGATTGCTTTGGATTTGTTTTGTTTTGTTTACAGTCCTTACAACATTGTGGTCTACTCATAATTTGATTTGTCAGTTACCTAGGTGAAATAATTGAGAATATTGCTCTGTTAGCCATCATATTTTAAAAGATCTTTAAATGATTGATTACTGCTTATTCCTACCATTTTTTTCCTGAACAATCTTTTTTGTCTTATTTAGAGAATAGGTGGGTCTTTTGAGCTGAGATACAGCAAAGATTTCAAGACTATTGTAAGAGGGATGGAAATGAAACATTAGCATTTTGCTGTGTTGCTTCATTGTTGAAAACTTTATCTTGCAGTGCTGCTGTTAACATACCTATCTACCTTCAGTGATGGTCATTGTCAGATAAGATCTTTCCTAAAATTTGTTTGAATATTAAAGTACTTTTTTAAAAAACAACACAAAAATAAACAAGCAAACAAAAAACCAAGCACAAACTCAAACACATGTAAACATTAAACTTATCTGGAAGGAGGTAATTTGTAACTCCTCTTAAGTATAGTTTTTCAAGTTGTTTGGCAAAATAGAAGTTGTTTTCAAATCTGCTGTAAAGTTATGAAATAAGAATATTAATATAAACTTGCTGCTGAAGTACTTTATCAGCAAGAATGAATTTATAGTTAATTTCCATGAGTTGTCATTTTCATTCTAAATTACTAAGGTGCTGACATCTTGGATTTGCTGACACTAGAGAATGTATAAACTTGGTAACTCAGGGCTGTGCTCTAGCCTGATTGTTTACTTTGACTTCTTTTTAGTAATGAAGTGTATTATTTTATGATTCTGAATATGCTGTAGCTTGTTGAGATAAACACCTATAGTAAATATTTTACAACCTCAGCCGCTTAGTCCAAAACCTCACGTTTTGGCACTGGTTTTGTTAAACTATGAGGTAACTTAAAATGCAGAGAGCATTGCAGTTTTAATTTTCATGTCCCTAGACTTTTTTTCTACTGTGTTCACAGATTTCTCACATTACTTGCTTATGCTTTCTGTCCAGACAAATCAGTGATTTCTTTTTCCTTAATATTTTCTTTTAGATGTTTGACTGGATCACACACAACAAAGGTCTGTTTCTGAACAGCTACACAGAGATCGGAACCAGTCATCCCCATGCCATGGAGCTTCAGACACAGCACAGTCACTTTGCCATGAACTGTATGGTAAGAACAGGCCTCACTTCACAGCACTGACAGCATCTGTTTGCTCCCTGTCAAGGAAGAACTTGTAAATCATACTTAAGTCATTTGTTCTGTTACAAGTAGCACAAATTTGTGTTTGAGCAGTAAAACTATAAAGCACAAAGGAGGAACTCGAACCACATATAGGTACTGTGATCAACTAACAATTATTTTGTTGACCAATGGCAATATTCAGCACAACCTCAGCTCTTCTGAAGTATAATCATCCAAACTTCTAGAACTTAGTGTGTGTGTTTGAGTAATGTGTGGGTTCTTGTGGGAAATTCACAGAATCTTGTGCAATACAGAATTTAGCACTCTATACAAAAACCAGTAGCTCTCAGCATCTTCTGAATAGGTTACAACTCAGACAAAAAATTCTAAGTAGTAATGATGAACAGCTGAGCCTGGTATAATAATTTTCCATATCTTCAGGAAGACATACTTGTAATTTCTGGCACTCTAGAAAGCAGAGAAAACTTTTTTTTTAGAGCAGAAAAACTTTTCCCCCCACCCTCCCCAAATATGATGTTAGGATTAGCTATCAGTAGACTGCAACTAAAAGTTTGAATTTTAAGTAGCAGTGGTGAGCTTCTTATTTTCAGTTTCATGAATTCCTTTTTGGATACTGAGACTAAATTGTCAAGTACACTTTGGGTTGCTTTCATGATGTGGATTGGAGTTGTTTAATTAACTTTGGGAATCTGGGCCTAAATCTAGTCCCTGTCTGTCAGCTCAATGAAGGAAGAACACTACTGGTCTTGTTAGAAATTAACATCTTTAGCAGTCCAAGGATGAGAATTGGATTAAAGTATGGTCAAAATAATCAGCTCTTGCAAGAGGGTGGTTTTGTAGGGCAAGACTAGTCATTGTGGAAATAGAGAGTGGAAAAGTAAACTTAGCTAGGTTATGCATCTTGTTAAAATAATGGGAGGACTAGTTAGGCAGATACTGTGTATGGTATAGCTGGAGTTAAGGCAGTGGAAGGCAGGAGTAGGAAAGGTATATTTTCTTCTTTTCCAACTCAGCTGTGTTTGCAAAAGTTAAAAAAAATTCAATACAAAATTTTTGGAAAGAATAAAGCAAATGCTGAGGAACATAGTAATTAAGTTATGTACCTCACTGTTGCTCATTGTTCTGCATATTGTTTCTGCATATAGAGCAGAAATAGCTCACAGAAGGACTGTAGAGATCATTGACATGAGATGACTTTTTGTACTTTGTATTTTGGATGGCCTTCTAGCCAGTTCTTGGTCTGGTACTTTAAAGGTTAAATTCTTGTACTGTCAGCTTGTCCTGGTATTAGTCACTGTTGTCCCCTTTTCTTCAAGTTGGATGACTTCCCACAAACACGCTTCCATACTGTTCATATGCTATCAACAGTAGGAAGCACTTGAGTGATGTAGCATAATCCCCCCTGCTGTTTTTGTTGTTAGTCTTTTGCTGTTAATCTCCATTCTGCCTGTAGAAGTCAAACGCATTTATTACAGAGGACTTTGACCAAGCCTGTACAATGATTTCTTGAAGCACATAAGCAGCAGCTTAAATATGGGGGAAATTAAGCAGTCCAAATATTTGAGAGGGGAAAAGCACACTGCAGTTTTTCTTTGTGTTGCTGTAGCAGATATCCCCCCCGAAAGTGGTTATTTGGCACAGAATAGAAAAATACAAACTCAAAATTATAGATTCCTCATTTTGATTTGAGCACTGTTCAGATTTGCTGGGATTTATTTGGTTAAATGGCAAAAGCCTTGTATGTAGATTTGGGGAAAAAAATAAACCAAATATGACATATGACTGATTTAAGCTGATTGAATTTTGGCAGGTCCTATTTTTCATTAGCTTTTAACAGGAAAAACGTTGGGCACTCTGACTCCTGCAAGCATGTTCAGCTTCTCCCTGATCACTCTTCACATACAATCTCTTCTTGACAAGCTACTGTTTGTTCGCTGTGCTTGTCAGTGTAGCTCTTCAGTAATCAGAATTGATTTAAGATCTCTTACATGAATGCTCTAATGTTCAAGTTAGAATTTGACTTCTAACCCATGTACAAATTTATTCAGTTTTATGGGGTGGAGGAAGGAAGAAAGAATGACTTATTATATTTAGGTTTATTATATGCAGGAGACTTCAAAGGCTTTTCAGTGTGGCCCTAATTGGACCCTAACTCATCTCACTTTCCAAATTGTATCCTTTGGCTCATTTTTGGTGGGGAAGGGCTGTTTCAAGGGTAAATGCTGCCCAAGCAGCTAAAGGCAACCTCTTGCACTTGCTCACAGCTTAAGCCAGATAATTGATGTTGCAGCTGCTTTTCCCAACACATTATGGTTGCCACAGGGCATCTGTTCCCTTCACAGCAGGTGCTACCCTCTGTCAGTAGCTGTCTCTCCCATCTCCCCTTCCCAAGTAGCAGCTCTGCTTACCACGAGTTGCAGGACAACTTCTGCAGCTGCTTATGCCAAACTTGGGTGAGAAAGAGTGATGGCCTTTGGGTGAGACACCAAAAAACTTATTCTTGTCTTCCAGTCTGAAATGAGCCACCTGGATGTAAACCATTGTGAAAGCTACGTAGTTCCTGTCATGAACAGGAGTTGGTTGCATCAAGGACAAAGAGGATTTGCTGAATATTGCCTTTTTTCCTTTTAATGGCTTTCTGCTGTTTTTAGAATCTGGTTTTCAGTATTACCGCACAAAGTATTTGGAAGTATAAACCAAATGTTGCAAAACAGAGATGAATAGTACATTGGGGGAGGAGATTTAGCTGTACTTTTAGCAGTTTTGTTCGCAAGTGATATGTCTAGGAATCTTGTGTTCTCAGTGTGTGATAGGCTTATGTGGTTGCACTTGAAAGTAAACAGGAGTAAGTCTGTGAAAGTGTGAAGCTTAATACATAGGCTGGTTCTCATTGCAATGAAGCAGTTCCAGAGAAGAGCTGGATAGGTGTACTGATGCACATTGAAGATGGACATAATTTTGTTTACCAGTGCTTATCACAGGTTCATGTGGCTATCATGTGGCTAAAAAGGCTGCTGCCTGAAAAGCAGTTCACATATGCAGCTGCAGGTATGTGACCCGCTGTTAACTGAGCTGAACACATTGCACTGTTAAATGTCAGGTCTGTGTCACATAGATTCTGCGTTCCCTCAATATGGGAAAAATAAACTTAAAATAATTGTCCTCTCTAAAGATGAGGATGGATTTTCAGTACCATTTATAAAGCCTGCTTTCAGCAACAGTAAATTGCTGTTGTCAAGTAATGAGTTAAGTACAGGTTAAGTTCAAGTTAAGCACTGCTCAGTTTCAGCTTGAAGTTCCTCTTTGCGTGACTAAACCAATGTTTAATTTCTCAGAAAGTTTTAGTACCTATGAAGGGAGAAACTTTCAACTAAGGCATGATAGGAGTTGCAAATACAAAAATTGCCTGATGAGCTTTTTAACTTTTTATGTGTGCTTGCTGGAAAAGAAGGGAACAAAAGGAGTCGCGTGAAAGATGGGTAGAGGATGTTATCAACTTAAGTATTTTCTTCTTGCTGGACCAAATGTCTTTGCTTTCATTACAGCTTCACTGTGCCCCTCATTACACCAGTGAGGGTCAAAAGGATTGGATAGTGATGTAGACAAAAGGAAACTTTCTTTGGAGAAAGCTGACATTGGCTACTATTAAAGAGCATGCTGTGACTGCTTGTTGTCTGAGAGAGGATAGGACCATAAAAAAAAAGTTATGTTTATTAACCATAATCCAAAAAGCCTTGTTTCAATTGTTAGCATATTGCTAACTTGATTAATGTTCTCAGAACAGTCTGTTTGCATATACACAAATCACTTTATTAGGGCAGTAATCAGATAGTTAGTTCTCATCTAAAAAAAGAATTCCAGAGATGTGGAGCAGTGAGAGTTTTGGGAGCTTAAAAAAAAAGTATGAACACAACGCTTAAATCTTACTTTGTTTTCAGAGTTAAAAGTTACAAACATGACTTACATGGCTTGGTTTGCTCAAATCCAACCACAGGGCTGGTACAAATGAGAAGGTTAGGGAGGTCAGGTTAGGTATAATCATCTTAGCTGACAGCTAGTGTGACTTTCTCTCTTCCTTTGTACTACTGCTTTGTTTCACTCTTGATTTTCTTTTTATTTCAATATATATTTCTATAACCATACAGAGATCTCACTTGAGATAGACTTAAGCACTGTGGGAATTACAGAACTGCCCTGGGTCCTCTTGAGACTTCAGCAAATGAGAGTAAGACCAAAAGACTGTGAACAGTGCATTCTCAGATTGCCTTGGAGTGCAGACTTTCACAGAAGCCTTGGTGTGCAGAATGATGAACAGCAGTGAACTAGTTCTGTTGTCTTGGGGAGGACATGTCTGTTCTGTAGGTTTTTTGTTGTTGTTTTGCTCAAAACTACTAGATCACTTAAGCAGGGCTTTCAATAAAAATAAGTAATAGTTATTTGATAAATTTCATCCATTTCCCAACCAATCTAACATCTCTAATAGACAAAGTAAAGACACTAAGTGGAGATGGGGCAGTAGAGCAGGTAAAACGTATTCTGTCAAATTTTAGCTAGTTCTGCATAACTTCAGTTTCAGCAAACCATGGATTTGTGATTTTCCTGAAGTTCAGGGGTGAATGCACAGCTGTGGATCCTGGTCAGACTGGGAGGATGTTCCTGAGTACCTATCTGTAAGGGAATCTTTCTCATACCAGAGAAGTTAATGCTTAGACACAATGTCTGGATGCCACCAACCTCAGAAGAGATTGAAAGGGCAAAACAAGTTCAGGCTGTTTGCAGCTGCTGAGGAGCCCTCTGACGTCAACAGGATGAAATATAGGCTACAAGGAAGGAGCAAATAAACAGCTTTTAAAAAGCAATCAGCTGGTGACATGTTAATGTCAATGGATCGTGAGCTAAAGGAATAGACAGGCATGCATCTTCAAAGAGGCAGATCTTATTTTATTCTTGATACTTCTTGGGGGTGCTGAACTTAAGATTTCTAAATAAATTGCTCTGACTCAGTTGGTCCTACTAGAGAACCAGGTGCAGTTTAGAGCCCCATACTTAATATTGTAATAGGAAACACCCAGATGAAAATGATGTGGCTTTAAGGAGAGATTGAAGGCATGGACATTCACTATGAGAAAGTGAAGGTGAGAAGTAAGAGAGGGAAGAAGTTGATGGTGTTGTTGGAATATATATTCTTGCAGTAACATTCCTTAGGCTCACCATGAAAACTGTAGGAAACAGATGATAAAGACATTTACAAAAAATAATTTTTCACTTGTTCCAGTCATGATAGCCATGATTAAATAGTTACTTGAGAATATTTTGAAGATCCTTGTACCAGTTGAAGAACAGGCTAAACACTTTCTCACGTACAGTCTTAATGTTGCTGAGGTTTAGGGTTTTTTTATGGGAAGAGATCAGGTGATATCTTTAATTGTTCTGCAGTTCTCATCTTTGAAGTCTGGATTGCCAAACTGAGAGTTCTGCTGTTGCTGCAAGAATGGGAATAGAAGAGTTGTTAGAAAAAAGATAAAGTCATTTAGGCAAGTGTTATTTCATACATTAATGCTTCACCTTGTCTTGGTGGCCATTTATGTGTGAAGTGGCAGATGGTTTGAAAATTCCATTGCTAAAATATTTTCATCACAGATTAATAGTTCAAACTTGCTACAGTTGATATAGAGCTGCCAGTTAGGATGCTTATGGACCATGTCGCTGAGGTGGTTGTTTTTAACACTGAATGCTTAATAGTCTGTGTCAGAAAACTGCTATTTGAAATTTTAAAGCTAAACAAACATTTTCCAAATGTGTGTGGAAAAATCAGAAAATACAATGGAACCTTCAGGGCATATGCCAGCTTTATTTTGTATTGAGTGTGATAAAGTTCAGTTGAGCTGGCAGGTTGTCACCTGTATTTTTCCGTTGTGTGTTTGCCTTTCAGGCACACACTGAAGAATGATGCAGTGCACTACAGCTTGTGTTGGGCTACTCATCTGCATTGCCTTGCTAAACAGTACTTTTTTATATTTATGATCCCTTTAGGGTATAACTCTGCCATTAGGAGCTTTCCAGAGATCGTAAGGTGTCTTCAGCGTCCGTCTAAAAGGCATTGTGAGAGAATAATTGTTCTAAGTACATTTGTATACTTACTATACATACAGTAATTCAGTAACTTGAACTGTTCCCATTTTAGTTTTGTTACAATAGTTATGTGTAATACAATGCAAGAAATGAAGTATCACTTCTGCCTTTCATCTTTTAGACTGCTGATGCACATTTACAAGCTGCAGATGTTTCATGCAGATTCACATGGTGTAAATGAGATGGCTGAACAAGTCTTTAACAGTTATTACCAGATAGCTGATGCTTCTTAACTGAAACCAGGATGTAAATCTATGCAATGAATAAGACATCCATCCATGTGAATGAGAATCACCTTGCTTGGTACTCAAAAAAATGTGCATTTTCATATAGTAATGACACTGGACCTGTCATTTTAGAAAATGGAACAAAATCCATTAACTTTCAAGAGTCAGTTAAAAAGAGTCCAGTCGTAGTGGTTTACAATTTGAGTTTATTTTCTTTCTCAACTAAATCTATCTCCTTTGCGTTATAAAATGCTGAAACTTAAACCTCTAATAGGCATATAAGTTAGTGAGGGATATGATGAGGGGCGGAGGTTGAGATTATTTCAGGATATTATTTTTATTTTTAATGGAAAGGAATATATGGAATGTGTTCAACTGTCAGCATATTAATTTATATTCATACTGCTACAGGGGCTTTTCCTCCACACTTGTGGAGTCAAATTGCCATGGGAAAAGGAATGCATTTTAACCACAGCTCACTTGTGATTTAACTTCACATTTATGTTGCCCTGTCATTTATATCTAACTGACTCTCCAGAACTGCTAAAATTCTCTTATTATGATACACAAAAAGTTCAAATGTCAGGCTAATACAGCCTTTATTCTTTTTTCTTTTTGACTCATGCTTTTTATATACCAGCATAAAGACTTGACTTTCCAGATTCATTCAGCAGTCTTGTATTTATGCTGCATACACTTTAATAGGTATAAATGCTCTGTAGTCTTTTAAAATTTGTTGGAAGTAGCAGTTTTGTACTCATCTAGTTCTTCAGCTGCACTTAAAAGGAGTGAACAGATGTTTGTGATAACTTAAAATTTAAAAGGCAGTATTGTGAAGGCAGGAAAAGCACTCATGACGCTCAGTTTATTATGTGGATCAACTGGGATGCAGGCTGTCAAATATACATGCACACAGTTACAATTAATAGAGACCTTTGCCAGTTACCACACAAGTGAGTCCACACAGTGAATCGTGGAGGAACTGCAACACTTCCTCCCAGCCAGCCAGTGTCAGGCTCTGGGCAGTGATTCCACCTCGGATGCTTAGTGTCTGTGTGGCATTGGGTGTCCACATGCCAGCCTTCTCCCCTGACCTCCCTTGGTAATAGGGGTATAGTCAGATTTTGGCACAGGCTGCCCATCAAATCTCTCAGTAGTAATATAGCCTTGCAGTTTAACAGCAATTTCAGGATTTGGTCTTCTGTCACTGGTTGATTTCTGACCTTTACTGAGCCTTGGTGCAGTCAGTTCTGTCCCCCCTGGCTCATTGAACTCAGTTTCTTAACCCTTGATCAGGGTAGGTTGCAATGCTGTTGCTGACAGGTAGCTGACTGCTCCTTGGCATTTCCTGCATCCTTGAATTCCAGACTGCACTACATGGACAAGAGGGAAAAATAATTCAGTCTAGAGTGTTGAGATTTTAATGTTTCTTGTTGTTTTCTTCCCAAGCATTCTATGTGGTAGTGTCTGGCAGTTTGAGCCCACACATAAATTTTTAGGATATAGGCAAGAACAAGTGTAGCTAACACAAATAGCCAATGGAAATGGCATTTTGTGCTGTAGTTAATGCAGAAGGAGCCAGCAACTCTGCTCAGAACATCATCCGTGTGGTGATGCATCTCACAGCATGGTCCCCAGCTACTGTGGGACTGGCTATCCCTGTAACATCAGTGGCCTCAAGCCAGAGGGAGTTCCAGAGGGAGGATGCATCTCTGCATGCCTGGGACTGCAGGGAAGGCCTGTGGCCTCTTGCCAGGACTGGCACAGCAGGAGATGGTTTTCCTGCCCACAGGAGGTGTGCAGTTATTAAGGATCTGCGTCACCAAGTAATAGAGCTGCAGGAATTCAGCAATCTGCACAGCATCAGAGATAATGAGAGATTGACCAGATCTTTTCCAACACTGCAGCTTCAACAGTCCAAACTACCAGTTTGGATGGTAGGGATGAGGGACAGAAAGAGTCCGTGGCTGTAGGCTGTAGGAAGTAGAGACTCCTGTTATGATGAAGGTTGGAAGATAATGGCTTCAGGCACTAGGAGGAAAGTTTTGGCTTCACCTGTAGATTTGTAGCTACAGAATAGGTTCACTAACCTCATGCTGATAGGGAGACAGGAGCTGTCAAATAAAGCATCTATGCCACCTGAGCCACACAGAATACCAAAAGGAAGAGACAAGTGATAATAAAGGGAGACTTCTTTCTGCAGGGAGCAGATAACCCCCCATCTGCCAACTTGCCAACCTTACCTGTTCTTTATGGAAGTTTTTCACTTGCTGGGAGCTTGGATTTTGGACATTGCGGAAAGAGTGCCTAAGTTTGTCCAGCCCTCAGACTATTGTTTGCTGCTGCTCTTCCATGTGAGCACCAGTGTTACAGCCAGTGGTGACCTGGAAAGGTTGAAGCATGACTCTATGGCCCCAGAAACAATGGTCAAGGGCATGGGAGCCCAGGTGTTTTTCTTCTCAGTCCTTCTCTTGAGAGGGTAGATGGATCCTGCAGGTCAACAACTGTTCACACAGATGATGTTGGCAACAGGGTTTTGGTTTTTACAACCACAGAACCCTCTCTCTGATGATCAAGGATTGTTATTCAATTAAGTGGGACAAAAGTATCTTTTCCAGCAGGCTAAATAACCTGTTATGAAGAACTGTAGGGTAAGAATTCTAGGAGAGGGAGAAGAGGGCCAACAATGAGGTGAGAATGTGGTGGACTGGGTTGGTAAGCAAAGTGCCTGCTGTAGTGTGAATAAAAGGGACCCTGTAATCAACAAAAGGCTGAACTGAGGGTTTCTTCAAGTGTATATGCACAAATTAGGATGTTCCTACAGAGGACAACATTATGTTGAAAGTTCTCACTCCATTTCTGGGAAGCCACCACGACCAAGTTCTTCTCTGAAGTATATGTATGAAATGACCAGGAGCGACTGAGGGAGCTGGAACAGGTTGCCCAGAGACACTGCAGTCTTCCCATCCTTGAAGGTTTTCAAAACCTCATTGGACTTCACTCTGAACCTGCACTGAGCAGAGGTGTAGACTTAGATGGTCTCCAACCTCAACAATCTTGTGATTCTAAGAACTTAATTCTAGATGTGTAAGAGTCATCCCAGTATAAAGAAGCGTCAGCTCAGCATTATATACATGTAGCTCTGGAAGAATTTCTCAGAAATCTTTTGAGGGTGAAGTTTTTCTTGTTTCTGGCTTTGCAGGAATTAGAAACACTTGGTTGCATCCTTTGATAAAATATTGTCAGCTCATGTAGAATCGGAACAGGACCAGATTTTAGGCCTTTAGGCCAAAAATGTTTAAGTGAGCTAAAATGAAACAAAATGGGTGATTTAAGAGCCATCATTAAGTAAAGACAGTATGCTGGAGAATTGTTCTGATCTTGGACTTTATTTGCCTAGTTTTTAGTGCCAGCTCTGAGGCAGTATAGTGGTGGGAAAATAACAAATAAAAATGTTTAACTACTTCGGACTCTTGTTCTGTATTTTGTTACTTTAAAAGTAGAAATACTTTCAGAAGTTGATGTAAAGATTTGTAGAGTGATGTTCTACACTTGCATACCATAGATCAAGTGATTAGTAAGTATACTTTGATTTTCCTATATTGTGTGTATCTGAATGTCATGTTGATTTGAAAATCTGTAATCATTCTTATTGAGGCTGTTGGTTAGCTTTCCTTCTATATTGTAATAATGGGTCTTCTTATGTTGTTAAAGTTTACTGTTAACGTTATGGTAAGACTGGTTATTTCACATTGTCCTTTTCCCTTGTCAGTAATACAGTTAGACTGTCAAATTATACACTTAGATTCCAAAGTCAGGAATGCACAGACTTGGCAAATAAATCCAGTCTATGAAGCAGTACTGTAACAAAGAAGAATTTTATGGAAGTATTCCTCTGTATCTACGTGGTTTGCTAACATCAACTATTTCTTGCCCCATCTTCTTCACAGAATGTGTATGTCAACATAAACCGCATCATGTCAGTAGCAAATCGCCTGGTTGAGTCTGGTCATTATGCTTCACAGCAAATAAAACAGATTGCTAGTCAGCTGGAGCAAGAATGGAAGGCTTTTGCTGCAGCCTTGGATGAACGTAGCACATTACTGGATATGTCCTCCATCTTCCATCAGAAAGCTGAACAGGTTAGTGAGTGAGGAGGGGACCAACAAAAGTTTCCATGCTGGAATGGTAAGTTGTGTTGCTTGCTTTTGGTTTAGATGGAAGACGGTGAGTGAAAAGGTTGGCAAGAAAGCCAAAGCATTCCTTTCTTTTGATTTTCAAACAATCTTTTTCTCCTCAGGATAATCCACTGCTCTTATATTCTCCACCAAGTGCCTTGCCCATGTCAATGCAATATAAAACTTTGCCAGTTTAGAAGTGTGACTCAAAATGGCCATGAATGCTTAATTATAGCCTTTAAGCTAAAAGAAGGAAGGGAAAAAAACAGTATATAAAATAAATGTGTAAATATTTAAAAATTATCAATATAACAACTTTCCTACTTCCAGAAATCATAAAATTGTTCTCTCTCTATTGTCACCATTCTGCCCCAGTCAGTCCTTGAGTGTCAAGATTTACTAATAATAGTTGCTTATAGAAAAGTAAGCTGAAAGTTGGACTGGAAGTTGAGAAGTTAATTAACTGTCTTTTTAATCTGAAACTGTGGTGGGAGATGTTTACTGAGTATCCCATAAGAGATTCCTCTTATATTAAACAAAAATTTTAGCTTTAGGCCTATACCAATTATTTTAATTAAGCCATTAATCGTGTGTAGCTGCCAGAGAAGAGGTATATGTAGGGGAAATGGGGATATTTATTTTAAAGTTAATAATCTTAATGGTGAAAGAATGGTTTGCCCTCAAGGGAATTCAGTTCTGAAGGAGCTGCTCTGTGTGTGCTGTTGAGTCACCCATTGATACTACGGACTTTACATCTCTGGTGAGCTTGGAGAGCAAAGGTTTTTGAATTGTTATGGCTGACTGAAGCTGTGGTGTGCTGTATGGCTGATGTAGAAACTTATTTCCATTTGCTATGCTAAATTGGAGCCAAGAAAAGGTCTTGTGTCTGATATAACTTTAATTTGGAATAAATGAAGAAACCACTTGGGGCTTGATAACAGCAAAAATGGAGGGAAGCAGCACACTTCATTTTAAGAAATTTTTTATCTATTTTCTTCTACACAGATATTCAGCTTCATAAATGTCTACAAATGAGAAATATGAATGTATTAAGATGCAAATACACATTAGTGATGACATGGGTTTTATTGTCCTTAGGCAAATTAAGATAAAGTATATAAGATGATGCCACTGCAATAAGTATTTTTAACACAGAAAAAACACACTGAAAGAAGAGGAAGGAATTGTTTTCTGGTGTAAAAGTTACCAGTCAGCTTGAAGCATTTAATAGTGTGGTACCTTATCAGTATTAATGCTTTTCTAATTGCTTGGGCTGTCTAGGTTTATGGTTAAATGCCTTACATGTAGGAGAGAGATGGTGAAATCTGAACAGATAGGCATGCCTTGAATAATGTGCTCTCCTTTTTCATAACAAAATGATGTACATCAAAAGTCAGGGTAGTAAATTTTGTGTATGTGTGCTGGACATCTGTGGTAAGGATAGGTGTTACCTTCTGCAGCATTAAATATATCTGTAAACAGGAGGAAAGAAAAAAATGAGACAAAATAGTGGAGCATCTTCTGGGATTAATTTACTTTCTTTAATTGTTCCTTCTGCAATTTTAATTTGATGATTAACTGTGATGGATCATCATAGTTGGTTTGTAAAATACCTGGCTGTGATATATTAGCTCTTTCAGTAACAGAGGAAAGTGAGTTCAAGGGAACAGCTCTTGGAATAAGAGGCGTGACCCCTTTAGAAACTGGTGAAGTTCAACATATGTAAGATTAAAAAACAAGCAGCCAATGAAATAAAACACCCTTCTTGAATCTAAGTTTTCCCCTGTAAGTGACGGGTGAGTGCCAATGCCTACTGTCAGACACAGTGAAGACTGCACCCAGCTACCACTGCCTGCTGACTGTTGCAAGAAGTAAAGCTCTGTGGTCCCACATGGAGTTTCTTTCAGTGTTCAGTGCTTAGTGTTAGAAATTTTAAAAACTGTTCCTTGATAAATGAGAATTAAATATCTTAGAATTAAGCACTCTATCACCCTTTCTCCCAGCTTTCAAATAATAATGGAGTACTAGAAATGATCTGTTTGTTACTCGTTTTCCTCAAAAGACTACATGTGCTCCAGAAATTAAGACACTTATGATGAGAGAAATGGCTTGGTCTCTTAAAACTTTTGAGACTTGGACTTCACATAATGACAGCAAATTTAGTGTACAGATACCATGTGCTTAGCTGTCATAGGTTTAATAGCTATGAAAACTCCTAGGAAAAACCTTTTTTGTTGTTTGTTTGGTTTTTTTTGTTTTGTTTTTTTGTTTGTTTGTTTGGGTTTTTTGTGGGTTTTTTTGTTTGGTTGGTTTTTTTGTGGGTTTTTTTGTTTGTTTGTTTGTTTGTTTTTGTTTGGGTTTTTTGTTTGTTTGTTTGGTTGGTTTTTTTCCTCTCCACTCTGCTTTCCTTGCATAGCAAGGGTATAAAATTCATGCCCCCTAGCTGTCAGATATAAGTTAACAGAACTTGTGCTGTGCATGCAGCTCTGATGGCAGTTTCTTGTCTGTCAAGACAGCTTAAGTTCAGGGACAAATTAAATTGTCTGCAAAAGAGATTCTGTTACAGGATCCTCAGTTTCTTCTAAAAGGCTTGACTTGGAAGCTGTGCCAATATAGCTGTGTGCTCTATGTTCAATGGTAGTCCTAGGAGACACCACTCCTCCGCCTCCCCCTGCTTAATATGTAAATCCTTTACATGCTTGCTGCTATAGTAGCTTGCCAAATGGATTTAGTGCTTCCCTGTGTATAGAATCACAGAATGTTAGGGGTTGGAAGGGACCTTTAGAGATCATTGAAGTTAGTGCTTTGGGGACTGAAGTGTGAGTTTGCTGTGTTTTAACTCTGCTTTGCTTCCTTGATGATCTCTTTTCAGCAAAAGACAACTATGGCATGTTTCAGTGAACAGTTCACCATTAAATCTTTGTGTGTGTCTGTACACTTAAAAAGTAACTTGGTTTTCTGTATAAGGATGTTAAAAAGGTGAGGTGATTCTTTATGGTACCACGAACATCTGTACAATTAAATGCTGAGGGTCTGGACTTGAAAGGTGTTGCATGTTTGGGATCTTTTTCTAGACAAGACCTTAACTGGCTTTTATCATAGAATCCTAGAATCGGCTGGGTTGGAAGGGACCTCTGAGGTCATCACTTGATCCACTACCGCTGCGGTTACCAGAGCATGGCACTAAGTGCCACATCAGTCTCTTTTGAAACATCTCCAGGGACGGAGAATCCACTGCTTCCCTGGGCAATCTGTTCCAGTGTTTGATCACCCTCTCCGTAAAGAAATTCTTTCTAATATCCAACCTAAAATGCATCTGAATTGGTAGGTGCAGGATGAAGTGAACATTTTCTTAGCTGCAAAGTCTAGGAAAGGAGCAAGAGTAAACCTGAAGCATGAGTATTTCCAACAGTTCAAATAGTTCTGAAGGCTGCTGATGTACAGCTAAGCCCTGCCTGTCTGTGAATGGCTGGAAGAATTCCATATAACTAAAAGCACAACCATAGTCAAACTTGTTTATTTTTTTCTGTTCTAATAGAAGCTTTGTTTTGGTCAATTCAGAGAGAAATACATGAAACATTTTTCCCCTTAATGAAAGTCATTGTAGTGGCTATCATGCAGGTATCAGTCATTTTCTGTGTTATCAACATGTGTGCACTTATTGACAGAACCCACAATTAAGCAAAATGCTTTTTCTCTCTTCCAGTACATGAGCAATGTAGACTCATGGTGTAAAGCCTGTGGAGAGGTGGAACTTCCCTCTGAACTGCAAGATTTAGAAGATGCTATCCATCATCATCAAGGGATATATGAGCATATTACCTTGGCTTACTCTGAGGTAAGTGTCTTGTTTGATTCCTTAGGTTGCTGACCTGATAACATGGTGAAGTTTTATGAACTGACATTGTTTATTGCATACTGCCTTTGTTGGAAACTCAAGTGCCAGGCTGCTTTTTTGATTTGGTTTGCTGGACTTTGCTACTACTCTTCAAAAGTTAAGTAAGTCTTTCTCTTAATCTGAAGGAAATTTAAGAGGTAGGTTGTTTGTAATGTGTAGTACAAACAGCCCAGGCAGAGTACTAAGTATGTTTTAATTTACATTTCTGTTTTATCACCTTGTATTAGCAGTATGATGCCGTTGTTTCAACACTTCCTTGGAGGGAAGCTAGCAAGGCATTCTGTTGGTATGAGTTGCTTTAAGCGTGTTTTGAAAATACACCTCTGAAATTGCCTTACAAAAAAGCCTTAACCATCAAAGGACATCACTTGACAATTCTGGAGTTTTATACTTTGTTCTGCCAACCTCAAAGACACTTTAATGAGACAGTGTGCCTATTTAGTCACAATGTGTAAGATTAAATTATTCTATACTGCTTCTGTAATCTTGGATTCTGCACAAATGAACTTTAATAGTTCATAGTATTTCTAATAGATGTTTTTACTACTTAAGATAAAATGTTTATTCTGAAGATGGGCGTAGAAAGCAATGACAAAAGTATCTATTGTTTTTCTTCAAATATTGAGTTCTTATGTGCTCTAGTAATCTGAAGTAAGAAATCAAGTGGGAATCACTTCATAATTAGGTGAAAGGTATTTTATGTGTTTCTCATTGAGCTTTTCTTGCTTTGTTTTTCCAGGGTTGTTCTCATCACAGGGTAAAACTATTTTTGCTCTTAAGCTGGACTGATGTTATTCTGGATTAAATACAGTAGTTTCTCTTCCCACTAAAATTGCATTTAAGTATGCATTTGATTAAATCATGGTGAAAAATGATTGGTGGATACAGTATAGCTTAGGCCACAGCTTGCACTTTCTTTTAAAAGGAGGTCATGTAGTACTGAAATACTGGTTGTGATTTATACATTACATTAAAGATAAAACTACTTTATGATGAGCCAGCTCTATTTATGGACAACTGAGCCATAAGTCTCATCACATTTCATTTAGCAGTAATGGAGTGTAAGAGCAGTGCTGATGATCAGTCCTCCTGTTGGTCTGTCAAAACTGGATTTTTTTTTTAATACCTTCTGTCTTAGTGCCTCTCCATGAGTGAGATGTCCAGAGTTCACATGAGTTGTTCTTTTGTGTAAAATACACATGATGCTCACTCCTGATAAATGCCACTTTGCTGTGGTGGTTTATCTAATGACATACTGAATCACATCTGATTATAAAATTTGGGATCTTACTACACACACCTGTTCTAACTCATTCTTGAGAGAATGTTTTGTGGGGATGTTTCTTCACTATAACCTCTTTTAACTGGATAGATCCCTTTGTAACACGAGGGACAGAGATGTAGCAGGTTTGTAGTAGATACATGTGAAGAGAGGTGATTGGGGGTGAATGCTTCAGGAGAGTTCAGCAAGGAGTAAGAAGGTTAGGGCTGTCTGGAATAATGAGAAATCACTGCAGGTAAAACAGTGTTTTTGTTTTGGAGTTTTTTGGTTGGTTTTGGGTTTTTTTTGGGGGGGGAGTTTCTGGTGGTTCTCATCAGGGATGTGACTGCATTACAGTCTGCTGTAAAGTGTAATTAAATACTGGGGATTGCTATGTCAAATGCTGTTTGCTTTCTGGTGATGCATAATGAAAATAAATTAGGTGGGTATATTATAGGATTGCTCTGGCATATAGCTTGAAAAATTATTTAGGATTTCAAAACTCTAGCTTTTAGCTTTGGGATAGCTAGAGATGTTAAAAAAATCTTTAGCAGTACTGTTAAAAAAAAAAAAAATTAAAAATTAGGTGCTTTTCTTGTAATTTTAGGTCATTACTTTTCCCTAACTGGTACAGCAATAGCTTTGTCTTTAGCAGCCAGAGTTGGTGCAGAACTAACAGTTGTATGTGTATGTACAAGTTGTTCCTCTTCTGTGCAGAAGGTTTTATTTTTAAACATATTTAAACACATTCCTTCTTGAAGATTGATGAAGTTGTCTTTTTCTGTAAAGATATTACAGAATTATTGCTTACCATTATTAGATGTGGCTTCATTTCTGTTACAGCATGCAGCTCCTTTCGTTTTGATGAATGAACAGTGCAGGGAGAGAGAGGAACGCTGGAAATTACAACACTTTGTCATTCATTTTAGCTCACAATGTCTTGACAGCATGACTTGGTTGCAGAGTAGAAGATAGTAATTTTGAGAGAGTTAATGCTTTTAAGACTAGACAGTCCGATTTTACTGAGGATAATTATTGTATATTATCAGAAAAGTTACTTACTCCCTTACAAGCTTAGGTAACTGGTGTACTTGCAAATCCAATACTTGCAGCTTAAATAAAATTATATATATAAAAATGAAGTTACGTATTTCACTGAAATCTTAAGGTAGACATTCACTGGAAAGAAAGAAAACTTTGCTGTGTTAACTCAAAGAAGTGTGTATGACCATTTGTTTGTAAAGTTAATAAACTAATCCAATCTAGGGACTGTCACAATTAATTATTTTCTTGCCCCCTAAATTTAAGGAACTGTGGATAGGTAATTGAAGTCCACTATCTTGAAAAATTAGACTTTTACTAGGTAATTGCTTTGGATATAGAAAAGAAAAAATCATAACTGTTGTAATGACTGTGGCCTATACTCTTTTTCTGCCTGACTTAACTTCATAGGAACTATATTTCCAAGTGGGATTTGTACCCTGTGTTGACATTTGTTATTAAAAAGCTAAAATTGGAACTGAGAAATAAGCTCACTCGTAAAGTAATTACTATAAAGGAATTTTTATTCATATCTGTATGACTACTGAATAGCAAATTTTATATGGTAGTTTTAGTCAAAATTGTTGAAAATAGCCACTGGGGGAAGGTCTTGACAAACTTTCTGTTTCTGACATGGTGTTGATTTGTTGGATTCAGACTATTGTTAACACTCCAGTCTTGTGGGTTGGGATAAATTGTTCCTGTCTTTTAAATGCACTATTAGAAAAGTTCCTTACAGATAGCTGGATGGTACTGAATTGCAACAGTTTTCTGAGCTTCATGCTTAAAGTGATAGAACAGTCAAATGGCAATGAAAAGTGCTTTCAACAGCCTTGGCAAGTACTAAACATTAATAGCGACCAAATAAGATAGGATTATTGCTTTATAATTAGCATGCAAGTTGAATCTGAATATTTTGCTGTTGTATGAATCGGAGAAGACAACAAGTAGAAGGGATTTGGAAAAGAGAAGCTGGTTTTGCTGCATGGGAAGTTTTAAAGTGTTTTTATCAGTTTTAAGTTTACCATAACAGCAGTTTGCCTTTGACTTACCAGTAACAACAATAAAGTTTAAGTTGTAAATTGTGCTGGATCAAAGCATGCCCAAAGTTCATATATGTTGGTCTCAACGTATTCATCAAACTAATGATAGCCTAGAGAAAGTAACCTCCCTGTTCACCTTCACAGCATATGAGGAGACAGATGGTCCTAGCAGAGAATTCTGGGCAAGTGCATAATCTTAAGTGCATTGTTGACTAAAGAAAGAGCTGGAGTATATCTATTCTAAGTTAGATTTGACTGGTCAAAAAACCCCAAACAAAACAGTTTAAATGAAAAGCATTCAAGGTAATAAAACTAGAAAGACAGGCTGTTATTTAGAATCATTGTATGATTCTATAATTTTATGATTTAGAAGAATGCAACTTCTTAAAATTGTCTTACATGGAGGGAGAATATACATTTATTTTTTCCATAATAGCTGCATATAATCATGCCTGGAATAAAAAAATATGGGAATAAATCAAATACTTAGAAATGAAAAACGGGGAGAGGAGGTGGGAAATGAAATTATAGTCTAACAGGCTTTTGGTAAGACAAGTAATTGTTCATCCTTTCTGATGGCTAGGTGAGCCAAGATGGAAAGTCACTGCTTGACAAACTCCAGAGACCTCTAACTCCTGGGAGTTCTGATTCCCTCACTGCTTCTGCCAACTACTCAAAAGCAGTCCATCATGTTCTGGATGTCATCCACGAAGTTTTGCACCACCAGCGGCAGCTGGAAAATATTTGGCAGCATCGAAAGGTCCGCTTGCACCAACGGCTTCAGCTCTGTGTTTTTCAACAGGATGTTCAACAGGTAGGTTTTAGTTCACCTTGTCTAAATGCCTTTCTACTCTGTCAGCCTATGGTTTGATGCTGGTTGCATCCAAGTTCTGTGTAGTGGCAGAGGATATTGGCTGTTACAGGTATAATTGTAATTGTAAGTTAGCTCTACTTCAGCTTTATCTTTTTGTACATTACCTTCTTTATTTACTTTAAATCAGATAGGATGAAACATCAATATTCTAGGCAGCTATTCTGAGCTTGTGCTGGAAGTTGACATTTACATTATAGTTAAAACATCAAATCCTCAGTAATACTTAATTGACTTAATTGGGTTTCTTGAAAACCTGAGAGTTTTGTATTAAAGAGGTATAGAAATCACAGGTAACATTCTCAACAATTGAATAATGGTTATTAGCTGCCATATTTTTATTATTATGGTGACATCTGTAAAATTTATTGCTAAGTGCTTCTAATATATCTGACATGATCTTAGCTTAATAGTTTCCCTTTGAAGGCTGTAGTGACTTCCTGTGGTTAGATATTTTTCATAAACAGAAAGTGTTTGCCTAATACTGCACCTGACAGAGACATTAGTAATTTATCCCTTACTAGCTCATCTTCATAAAAAAAATTGAAGATGGTCAGTATTTTCTGATCATGTTGTTTCATTTTAGTGTCAAAGTGTTCATAAATCAGGAACTCCCAGTCATTAGTTCTGGTTAAACTTATCTTCTTTCTTCCAAGTCAGCTGGACTTCAGGCCAAATTTCTTGTACTCACCTGTTTCAAGAAGATGCTGAATGTGAGCAGTTCATAGTGAAACAACCAAGTTTCCATCCTTTACAGTCGTTGGCAAAAACACTTAATTCAGGCAGATAATGAGGAGATAGACAATCTTGTTAGCTCAGCCTTCTTCTATATGGAGCGCCTGTCTCTTCCTCTAAGTTTAACAAAAGAGCTTAAGAAATACTTAAGCACTAAATTAAGAGTAAAATTATTAAAACTTTGTTACTTAGTTTTTCTGTGTAAAAAGAGGCATATATTGAAAGGCAGGCAGTTACCCAACTTCTTAATGGTCAGATGTGACGAAGGATGCAGAAAGGCATGGAAAACGTTAGCTGACAAAAAAGTTAAAAGAAAACAGTGTCAATATTATGAATGGTAAGGAAGGGCCAAACTGAAGAGAACCAAACCGAAACTACTCTTATGCCATTGTATAAATCCTAGAAGGTCATCACCAAGATACTACAATAATAGTATCTAGTTAGGAGAATCCAGTGCTGGTACTTACAGAAGTAGTCACTGAAGGGCACTTGTCAAAGCTCATGAGGCACAGTGCACAGATGAATCACCTCTTAAACTTAAAAAGCATCAACAGGAATGTTCAGAAACAGAAGTTTACACAGTTGTTTGCTTCTCATAAGGAAAAAATGAGGTCCTCCATTTGTTGTCTAATACCAGCAAATGTGGATTGGATCCTCAAACTTTCTCCTCGGGTTGGATGTCAATGCAAGTAGGACCTACTTAGGCAACCTAGGCCAAGGGATCTCCTGAGGTTATTTACTACATGCATAATTCAGGTTTCACACCTGTAGGCCAGGCTGCAGGCAGTTTCTTTCCTGGGGGAAGGTGTTAATGAAATGTTGTACGGAGTCTTACTGTGCTGTTCCTACTCTTTACTTTTATTATCTCGGGAGTCATAAAATATTTGTAGGAAATTCTGATTTTCTCCTTCTTCCTAAGTCATGGCTCTTGGAGTGAAGGAGTTAGCTCTGAGACTACTTTGTTCTTTGGAGTTGGCAAATAACCCATTAGACTCAAGTTATTGTGGAGTTGCCACCAGGTTCTTCAGCAAGAAGCTGGATGTTCCTGCTCTGTCTGCCCCTGGAGCTAGTGCTTATAGCATGAAGTAGTCACAGATTTGAAAAGCATGAAGTAGCCAGCTTTATTATATTATAACTTCAGTATCGAGAATGTATTACCCAAATTAGACTTGTGAATTGTGAGGATACCAGAAATTTTCAGTATGAACCAATTGGTTCAGGAGGGTTAATACACCTAGGTTAATACATTGTTCAGCACATGCCTTACCTACTGGTTGGAGAAATTCCTTCTTGTTTATGCTTCTGGTTTCTCTATATGCTTTTCAAGACAAATCTTCCATTAAGTTATCCTCTTAACAATTTAAAACTGTGGTTTTTGTTGCTAATGTATATCTCTATCAACCACTTCAGATTTCAAACTAGATCTTATGTACAGAAATGGAGCCCCCTGTATGTGATATTCCTAAGACTTTCCTTTAATATCCTGGTAGTTATCAGAGACTTTGGTTTATCCCTGTAATGGCCATTAATATCCATGTTGGAGGCTTCTGAAATGTTGCATGTGGAAGCAGAGCTCTTTGTTACATGGCTTTACCTTAACTTTCAGATACTGGTGTATTTTGAGCTCTGCCTTGTGAATCACAATGTGAGCTGTGGTTAATATTCCTGACTGTAATGCAGCTTTTTCATACTTTCATTTCCGTGCAGATCATTCTGTAAGACAATGATAATTCAGCATCCATACCAGACAAATTTATCTAATAGTAGCCAGCAGCAGATGCCTTAAAGATAACAGTAAGCACATAATGGTTTTCCTCTGCACTAGCCGCCTTTTGGCAGATTGTAGTGCTCTCAGCTTTGAAAATCTGTTGGGGGAAAAAGTGATCTTGAATAATGATTCTTTTTTTTTTTCTTGTAAAACATCCTTATCAGTTAATCTAATTTATCTGAGAAATGTTAGATCTTCAAATGAATAATCAGTGTCACCATTCAGTGCACAAAATTACTGGGTTTTGAGATATTGATTGAGTTTATATCCAAGACAATTCTGAGTTGATTTATGTAGAGCTCCAAAGCAGCTTTCTGAAATATTTTGGTTTTCATTTGCACATTCTCCCAGGCTTGTTAGTCTTTGTTCAAACATTAAAAATGTCAATTAAGATTTTATCTAGCATGCTTTAGAAACCAACACAAAAACCATTTTTAACTATTATCAGTGAAGTTAATACAGTCAAAATAAACTACGTGTGGCTTTCTTCCACTGTTTGTAGTTAAGTGCGTTGTACCTGTCCTTCAGCATGAATCTGTGATTTGCTCCTCTTCCCTCTGCTAGCATAGTTTTCTGCTAGCTTAATGAAATAAATCGGTTTACGGAATTGTGAAGTGAGTGACAGCTGAAGGAAGGAATTGGCTGTGCTGAGTTGGTACTTAATTTTGTGTTACTTCCAACTTAGAAAAGTAGTTGTTTGTTTGTTTTGTTTGTGCTTCTTTTTCTTCTGACTTGTATGTATTGGGAAAGTGTTTCTAGTGGAGCTTTCCAAATGAACAGAATCACTGTGGTGCTAGGTATGTAAACCAAGAACCATCTGCTAATTTCTTGGAGTAAGTAGTAAGGAAAGTAGCACATGAAATATTAAAAATAGTAGATAAAATGTGAATTACAGCAAATCTGAAATGTGAAAATGCATGTCAGTCTTAAACTGAACAGAATTCTCAGCTTCCCCTTAGTGGAAACATGCCAGCAGATTTAGTTTCTTATCAGTTTGTATATTAAAGCCAAAAAAGTATGTTTTTTATTTATTTTTTTTTCTATTTCACAATTCAGATCATTGGCTGTTGCACTCAGTTGTTGAAAAAGATCCCTCTGGTGTAAAACATGCTAATTAAAGTATAATTTTATGCTTAAGAGTTAATGAGCTTACAAGAAAGCTTTCACCTAACAAAAGGAAAGAAGATGCCTCTGATGGTTCTCATAAAAGGCGATAAAGCAGAGTTGTAATAGCAGCATGGGGGGTTGTTCTACTGAGCAATGAAAGGTCAAAACAGTACATAAAGATGTTTCTGGTAGGGTGATGATACTCCTGACACTGACAGTTGAAATTTTTGGTCCTGAAAAGCACTCCTGATGACTTGCAAGACCGAGATTGGTAAAACATGCTTGCAGTAGGTGGGGTTTTTTTGGGGTTTGTTTTGGTCTGTGTTGTGCTGGGTTTTTTTTCCAAAGCATATATTTACTAGGTCCTTCTCTGCCTTAAATATGCTGCTTGTCTTTCCTTGATCTGCCTGTCTCAAAGGCTGGGGAGAGTTTTTGTTTTAAGAGTCACATGTTTCAGGCTTAACTAATGAGGGGCGGTTCGAGAATGCTTGCTACTTGCTCAGCATCGAATTAATACTGATTTCACTGCCTGATCCCCCTGTGGTTTTTGGAGGTGGTTCCAGTGTGAAATGATTCTTTTAGAGAGTGTTTCCACACTTGAACTATCCGAAGGTTACTAAGAGAGAGAATTCCGTCTTCCCCTTCTGAATGTTATGTCAGCACCAAGTAAGTGAGTGTGCAAAGCAGCTAAGAGTTGGGGGGTTAAGAACTGGATAATGATGTGGGGAAGAGTGGTGGAAATAAGCATGCTGAGTTTGCCAAAAGATCAGATTATTTATTTCTGCAAACATCATATGCAAACCATGTATTTTACGGCCTCGAGTAATGCCTTTGTCAAGATGAAGCCATCTTTCCATAGAAGTGTCTTCTATCATATAGTCTGTATTGGTGCTTTAAGAATAAGCATTTTTTCTAGATTCTCTATTGGGCATAAGGATGGTCCTGCTGACACTGCAGTTAGAGCTTAATTGCATCACTGAAGCATCTTGCTGCAATGTATTATCAATACTGAAAAGTATTGAGCCTCTTAAATTCCTGTGTATTCCTGATCTATTGGAGCGAATTCCGTATGCTTTCAGTATCAGTAGACAAGTCCTTAGTGGGTTGGTACAATGGTTTCTGTAACTCTTGCCTTTCCAGGGAGAGGGAGAAAATGCATAATTTCGGATTGTTAAATGGCTAATAGCAATGGCTAATACCAGTGCCAGCTAAAGGTGTTGTCATTTGGTTGAAGACTCTTCTTTACTTTCTGTGAAATTCCCAATTAAAGATTTCTTCCTCAGTTTTGTAAGAGTCGAAGAAAGCAAGCTGAGCACTATTAAGACTGGTATTTATACTGATTCCACTTAGAGGCAGCAATATTTCATTAGTTAACTGGTTTATGTCATGATCTGTGTACTGAATTTCTATGACAATTTTTTCTCTTGGGAAGTTGCTGAGCATTATTTAGAGCAATAATCATTCTCCCTGGGCTGCTTTCTGTGCTTCATCCCATGCTTTCTGGGACAGATTGTGCTGTTGATTTCATTTGTTAGCTTTTAACTGTTCGGAGTCTCCAGAGTCCAGTCTAAATCTCTCATCCAAAAATGTCCCTTTTTAGCTTTTTTTTTTATAATGAGGAAAGCAGAGTCGCCTCCTGAAACTAGTAAAAAACATTGGTAAGATAAAGTGGATGGTTTACTGAGGTCTGTGGGACTCCTCACTCTCTCTCCCCTTCTCTGATCAATACTTTCCCTTGAAAGAAGCAAACAAAAACATACGTTGACCTAAACCACAATAATATTCTTTCTGGCAATGCTTACTAGGAAAATCAAGCGTTGCATAAGTGCTGGTGATCTGAAATGGCTGTGTTAAGTGACATTATAGGGTTGTTTCTTGTTTTGAAGTTGTCCAGTAGGAGACAATTTGCAAGATTGTAACAATTCTTACAGTCAAAATAAATGAGACAATGACACCAGATGGGTTCATTTTTCTCCTAAAGAAATCATGGATGTTTGATATGGGAATAGTTTGTGAGATTACATGTGTATTGAATGTAACCAAGAGTGATATTACAGGAGTGGTTCTGAAGCTTGCTTGGAAACAAACAAAACCAAAAGTTGTTTTTGGTTTGGTTTTGGGTTTTTTCCTCCAATTCTTTTTTCACTTATTTTTTTAACATTTGTTTGGTTTTGGGGTTTTTTGTTTGTTTGTTTTTCTTTGTTTGGGTTTTTGTGATTTATTTTATTTTATTTTATTTTATTGCTACAAGTGTAAAATGTTTTCAGTACAGGAAAAGGGGAAAAAAACCTTACCTAACTTCAGGAATCAAGGACTCTAGTAAACAAGGAGAAATAAGATACAGATTTCTGACACATAAAATTCAAAATGAAAAAAACCCACCTCAGGTTTTAAAGAAAAAAGAACACTAGAGCTAAACGTTAAAGTATTCCACACCGCTACAAAAGTACTATATAAAAATGGCAGGTATTTTTAATTCTGAACAGCATTCTTGGACCTCTGAGGAACATAGAAATAATTAAATACTGTATGCATGCTAGCTAATGAGTGAATGAAGATACAGTTACAATGTGTTAGTTTGGAGAGAGACCAGATGTTTTTGTTTGTTCACTCATCAGAAACTTGGTAAGTGTGCAGTAATCCTTTGTGTTAATTGCCAGGAACTAATTACATGTACAGTTTTTGCTATTTAATAAGCTGTCAGCCCCGTCATGTGGTAGAAGCTTTAATTTGCTTAAAATGTGTTTCATACCTTACTTTTTCTGGTATAAAATGTACAATATACAGTTATGTCAATCAGGTATTTTGAGGAGATATTTCTTCAGAATTGGGAATAAATGCTTCATATGCTCTGAATGCAGACATTATCATCCATCTCATAGTGCTTTCGACTCAATTTTATTGTGTTAAAAATACTACCAGTGAATCTGTCTTCTTTACTTGATAATACGTAGGAGGAGGAGCAAGTCCTCATCTGAAAAAAAACTTGACTATGTTATTTACCAGCATTGTTGGAGAATGTGCAAACTCCATTAGTCTTATATTACAGAAAAACATCAGCTGAAGGCATAAACCGATTAGAGAGAGACCCTCACAAGGGATCTACCTTCTTGGATCAGATTACTGTCAAATTGATGAATGTGTAGAAATGAGGTTGTTCTTGGAAGGCTACAAAATGAACATATAATCTTAAATCATACAGTTTAGCTTAGTTTGAGCTAGTTCTTGCCTTGAGAAAAGTTAGTGAAATTTAATTAATGTCCTTCAGTTGTAATACTGTGTTTTAATCTAACAGTATAGTTCCTTATAAGCATTCCCGTTACAGCTTCTTAGTTTCTTGAAGAATTGTTTTGCTTCAACATTCAGTGCATCCACTTTAGGTTTTTTGTGTCTCTTCTGTACCACAGGTGTTGGATTGGATTGAAAACCATGGAGAAGCTTTTCTTAGTAAACATACTGGAGTGGGAAAATCTCTGCATCGGGCTAGAGCTTTGCAAAAACGTCATGAAGACTTTGAAGAAGTTGCACAGGTAAAACAATCACATGAAGGACTGTCCATTTGTCATGGAAATACATGAAAAAATCCTGTTCTGGCACTGAAAGGCTGGGGAGAAGGAGTTCCACAAAAAAACCCCAAAATACCTGAATTCTAAGAGAAGGCTATTTTATTTCTGTTGCAAGCTATTATTTCATTTCTCCTTTGTTCTCTAGCTTCAGTAAGAAAAAGACAGACTTCTACAGTCTTACAGAGAGTGGCCCAACAAAGCTGCTCCTTCTATTATTATTGTTATTTTCAAAAGTATGTTGAGTTGCAGAACAATGAAAGCTCTCCTTTTAAAGTAACTTAATTCCACGGAATTCTAGGTTTTAAGCTTTTGTGCAGCCTGTAATAGAGGATGAAGATGAACTTAAAAGCCTTACTTCTTTACTTTAAGCTTGGGGTAGTTCCAAAAAGGCCACAAGAGTCTGATGGGGTGGATGAGGGATTCCTAAGAAACCAGGTGAGCCAGCAAACTGGCCAAACCTGGCTTTGTTCTTTTCTCTTCGAGTTTGCATATGAACTCCAGTTTCAAATCACTGATACCAGTGCTTTTTCCATGGAAGACTCTAGATTTAGCCTTAATGGAACTCATGATAGAACTTAAAAACACACTTTACTGTGAAGAAGAGTCAAGCTGAAAGAAGTAGAGATACTAAGGAATACAGGGAGCATAACAAAAGGAAGTTGGTTTGAGATGCAGCCTTGAAAAGGGGTCGTGAGATGAAAAAAACCTATAAAAGGTTGAAGGTTGGAATCCTCCTCATTAGTGTAGCATGCACCTGTCCAGTCTTAATAATTATTGAGTAAACATCTCTAAGATTTATCAAGAAAAATTTCACTAAGGTGGAGTTGATGCAGTAGCACTTCAGTCAAAATAGAGGATACATTATTAGAAGATGCTGAAGTGACATGCAGGTGTTTAGCAGTGACACCTGACATGTGGGATACATCAGGGATGTGTTTACAGATTATCTGTTTAATGGATGATCAAGCTGTTAATAAAATTTTATTCCAGTGACTGAGGACTAAGCATCAGAAAGCTTCCTCAATACTGATTCCCTATAAATATTTCCAAAATAAGCCAACTTAGCTTTGTATATATGCATGTTGGATTTTCCCTATCCATATTTAATACTTCACGTTAGTAAAATCTATAATGTCTTCCATGTGGAAATACTTATTTTTCTGGGTCAGACAAGAAGGAATCTATTTCTGTAAGACACATAACAAAGCCTGAATGATCTCATACTTAATACTGTGTTATTGGAGCAAATGAGGAAAACTGAGTAACCAAAGGAGATGAAGTAGAACTGTTAGTGGGATGTCAAGTGTTAAAAAAGCTTGTGTATTTGCATAGTACTTAAAGTAGAACGTTGTAAAGCAGATACTTAGAAAAACTTCCTAAAACTCAATGTAATTAAAATTTTAAAGTACCTCTTCAGGGGATGGGTGGAATTTCTATTTTTGGAGGTTCTGAAAACTTAGACTGGTTAAAAAAATTAAATATACTACAGGGGGCTATCTTCCACTGACAGAAGGATGGACAAAATGATCTAATAAGTTGAGTTTTTTCACTTCTAACTCTTGAATGTGTAGTGACTGCCAAGAGAGGCACACCCTCTGCAGTTGTTCTCTGCATTTGCTCTAAAACCAAATGTAAGCAGGCCCCAAAAGTTGTGCCTGTTGTTGGTGTTACAAGGATGATTATGTTCAAGCCTGAGGCAGCAATCTGCAGTCATTGTTAAAGCATTAGTAACTTTTGGCTCTGATGTATTCGCTACCTACATTTCTGGTTGGTCCAGGTCTTTGTGTTTGGGTTTTTGATGTTTTGCTTAGGATTTTTTTATACTTTCTGTATTTTTGTTTGTTTTAATAGAACCGTAGGCACAATTGGGAGATTTTCAGTCAGCTCTAATCAGAAGTTGAGAGGAAGCAGCTTCAAGTGAACCATCAGTGGCATGGCAAAGTTTTGTCAAATGTAGAGAGTCAACAGTAATGTTGAAGTGTTACTAACTGAAAGCTAAGTTGTGATTTAGAGAGTATTTTTTTTTCTTTTTCCCTTCTGCTTCCTCCATTTTTTTCTTAATGTGAATGAGGTGCCATTTCTTCATCAGCATTCAAAAAGAAGTTAAAATAAGCTTTGTGTTGAATAGAAAAGGCGTTCCAGAGTAAGTGGGCTGTAGGCTCACAATTTATTAATTTTAAAATTCACGTGAAATGAATGCATTTTTCTCCTTATTTGGAACTTCTTGTAACCACTGCAGAAACAGTAGATAGTCAAAACTCAGCCAACAATCCTCCCCACATTCTGATGCACTGACGTTTGTGCTACATGTATGTATTTGGACTTACACCCACCACTGTAAAATTGAGTATTGGTCTTTTCTGTAAAGCCTGTCCAGTTCAGGCTTTCCACTTATGTTTTTTTCCCCCTTTTTTCCCTTCTCCCTATGATGATCTTTATATCCGTGAGTCAATTTAGTAAAAATGTCAAGACTCCATATTTTTATGTAACTGATTCACTTGCAGGCACAGATTTTCAGTTTAGAAGCACTGGATGCAGATCATTAGTATGGGTTGTACTTCCCTATGCATTTTTGTATGGAATTCTAAGCCAGCTTCTCCTGTTTCAGCTACACTCAATGTCTGCTTTCTCACAGTAGTCTGTGTTCAAAAAACTTGACAGGTGTCTGGCAAGGCTTAATTAGTGCAATCTTCTTCCACAGATAAGGTTTTTCTCCATCTGCACACTGCATTTTAGTGAAGAACTCAAGTCTGCGTGGTGTGAGAGATGCATAAGAGACTCTTCCAAGCCTTGTTTCAATACACCTCTCATTTTCCTACCACTAGTTACCACCTCCTTTAAGGCTATAAGAACTGTTTCTGTATTTGAACTGGTTCTTCACTTTACAGTGCCTTTGAATGGCTGTAATGCATTAAATTACACATTATCTTATGACCATTGCCAGATGCACAAAGGGACTGTATATGTAAAACTTTGCCTTTAACCTCCCCGTTGTCAAGGCCTTTTTGATGTCTGTAACTGAAAGGTGTATCAGAACCAGTATATAATAGTCATCGATAGACTTTTCTTCCCTTAATTAGGCTAGTACTTTTTGAACCCCTTTATGCTGTTAGAATGTGTGCCAGATCCTGTTATGCAATTTAATTGCTCCTTAGATTAAACACACTTGTATTTTTTCATTTTAAGTGTGTTGTCTGATGCTTAAATGTGATAGCATCCACAGTATTTAATGAGTAATCTGTCTTCATTTTCGCTACCTTTAATGACTTGTATCACCTCTGTTAATCTCCCTGTATCCATGTGTGAGCCTCTTCCTCCTCCATAGTGTGATGAACTTGTTTGTATGGATTCAGTTCATACTTTCACTCACTTCTGTCACTGTAGTTGTTGTTAGTAGTACTCATTCCTTCACTACTCTCTTAAATTTAACCTTTGATGTCTGTGTGATGTGATACTCTAAAAAATATATTTATTTTTCTTCTGAGGAATATGTAGAGAAGGTTTCTCAATAGGAAGACTAGGAGAACAATGGGATATGTTGTTGGGGGAAGGTGGTGAACTCTCCTTCATGGAGACTCTGCATTTTGGAGAAGAATCCCTATTGAAGACTTGAAAATAGTTGATCACTCTTAAGAGCACAGAGGGTTGGACTAGATGACTTCTTAAGTCTCTTACTAGGCTGATTATTTTCCCCTGGGTTATAGGGTGGTGTAGTAGTGGAGAAATTCTGAGGAAGTGCTCTTGCTTTTCCTGACTGACCTTCTGTTTTCTAACTGGTGGCTGCCCTTTGGGACCAATGTTTTCAAAATCTTCACAGTACTGCTTTTTTTTTCCTCCAAGCATTCTTTGGAAGTAAGCAGAGGGCTGGGAAAGCCAGCAGTTAATACAGCACACTTATTTGTTGTGATTTCTATTCCAAAGGGCAGTTGTTATCTACAAAGATAAATATTAATGTTTCATCTCTACTTGCTAGAGAAATTTTAGTCACAAGGCATGTGTCTGCTGTTAAGGTTTGAGAATTGCAGGCACTTTTGAAGCAGCCTCTAGGGTTCAGTCATTTCGAAGCACAGGCAGTTTACCATCCAGTTTATAGAAGGGAGAAGTCTTGATGTGTCTGGACCTGTGGAATTCATACGCCTGGAATCCATAAACAATGCTTCACATGTGAGATAAAGTGTTCATTAAAATGGGAAACTTCTGTTTTAGCCATCTGCAGCTGGGTGTGGCTCTCTGGCTTGATGAAGTAGTTGTTTGAGGAGTGCCTTAAGGCTCTTCAGCCTTGCTCCTAGAACATGTGTGAGCTGCGACTGTGGAAGTCAAAAACACCAGAGCCCAGATCAGAGCGTGTTCTGGGCCAGCATGACTGAGCCACTGATCTCTGTAGGCTTATGTTGGCCTCTGCAGGCCTTCCCAGGGAAACCAAGGAGGAGTTCTCTGCCTTACCATGCAATTAAAAGCAAAAGGTTAAAAACACATAGTCAAAATCAAGGTTCAGCATGAATTCAATTCCTTACGTAAATTTATCATATTAAACGAAGGGCAGACTCCCACTAGATACATGAAAACTGCACTAGTAATTTAATCTGTCCTGGGTTTACCTAGTAATTTGCTTGAGATTCTGGAGGAGAGCTCTTATTTCCTGCCCCATAGTTGAGTTTTAGGGCTAGTCTTGGATTTAACTTTTCAGTAAATTATAATGGTAGAGGCGTGATACTGTATTTATGGTAAAGAAAAATACATTTATGTGCACTTAATTTACTTTGGCAAGCAGTGTTTTTACCTGATGTCATTGAGGTTGGAATAAGATGGAAGGGCAGAAGGAAAAAGAGAAAGGTCTCGTTCATATTGTCAGGGACTGGGTTTTTTTATCGTCTGTGATGCAAACTTGTTAGGACACCTAATGTGCTGAAATAAACAGAGCTTCTGTAGCATAGAATTGGCTTCAGTCTGTTTCTTTCAGAGATTAACAGCCTTCTAGGCTTTCTTGATGAATCTGTTTCAAGAACCATCTGAAGGCTTGAACACCCAAGACTGAGCTCAAAAAGAGTGCCCAAATCATAGCAAATGTTTGGAAACAGTGCTATTTTGAATAGATGAGAAAGAGATGCAGGTTGCATGTTCTAAGCTTTAAGAGCTGTTATTCATTGCCCTCTTCTCTGGATCATTGTGCTCTCACCACCTCAGGTACCACACTTCCCACATTATGTTTTGACCCAAGTCTCTTACAGGCTGCTGATCTACATTGGCAATGATGTGCTGGGACAATATTCTACTCAGATACTTGGCCACAGCTGGTTTCTAAACCTTACTCTGCTGCTGCTGTGTCACAAATGATGATCTACTTGATATGTGAATTTTGGGATACCTTAATTTTGTGAGGATGAAGAGAAATTTTCTCCTTCTGTGCCTGATTACTTTCCACCTTCATGCTGGATGACTGGGACTTTCTCACCTCTAATAGTACACATTTGAAAAGTCTTTTGTCCATTGCTATAGTTATTTTTCCAGTATTGAAATGGGCCAGTTTTCAAGTAATTAGACATTGAGGCTGATCTTTATTATAGTTGTGAATATAAAAATCGTAATGCCAAAGAAGAATAGGCACCCAATGCTCAATGAACGTGACTTTTGAATAGACATAAATAAGGAGCTAATGAATTAATTTATTCACAGTTAAATACAGAAGTATTTACAAATGGAACAACATGTTTAGTAAGATTATATTCTACTACCTTTAAAAAAAAGAAGGAAAAAAATAAAATCCAAGGGCCTTTTTGTCCTTTTGTTTTCGTTAGTGGAGTGGTTTTAAAATATATTGTCTGAATTTTTTCCATTTAATCCAGTGCAACTAACTTATTTCTTTACAGAACACGTACACCAATGCAGATAAGCTCCTAGAGGCAGCTGAACAGCTCGCTCAGACTGGAGAGTGTGACCCAGAGGAAATCTATCAAGCTGCCCATCAGCTGGAAGACCGGATACAGGATTTTGTAAGGCGTGTGGAGCAACGCAAGATCCTGCTGGACATGTCTGTGTCCTTTCATACTCATGTTAAAGAGGTAAAACGGCTATTAAGTTCTGGTCGTAACTTGAAGTCTTAAAACCATTACTCTCCAGCATGTTAGAATCTTTCCATAGGAAGTCATGAAACCCCTATTGTATAATGATTTTTGTGGGCTTTGTTATTTATTATTTTAAAAGTGTTTAACTTTCAGGAGCAGCTTCTACCTCCGTTGTGGAAGTACACGTGCTTGTTCAGTCATGGGGAAGCTGGGGGGAGGGTCAGATCAGGGAACTCAAAGCTAAAAGACAGCGTTGCAGGAGCTGAGGTGGTAGTGAAATACTGTGCACTTTTGGTTTTGGTAAGTTTTTTTTAAATCCAGTCAGCTCTCTGGAGTAATAAACTGAGTTGTCAGGCACGTGGTTAAACAGACACGGTTCAGGAGACTGAAATGCAGCACAGAAGCACAAGACTACTTACAGCAACCCTGCTACCCAGAGAGATTGTTTTCTTTTCTGTGTTTTACACATTGTATTTTGTTCTCTTGTATTGATAGCTCTTCACATCCTGAAGAGGTTGTCTCATAGTGACAATGGTTTGCCTTATGTTTTGCAACTTTTAATCTTCAAAGATTGAATTGATACACCAGGAAAAAAAAATTCTGCCAAACACACTTAGTTTTCAGCCACATAATTTTTCTGTTCTGATTCAGAACTCAGATTATAGGATTTTATAAGATCATGAAACATCGGTAAGCTAGAACAAGAATAAAAACATTAGTAAAAGGTTCTGATTGGCAAATTTCAACAAATGTGAATTACCTTTCTGTTTAGAGCTCATGTTAAATCTTATCACTGCTCAAGCTAGGTAAACACTAAAGCATGTCAGACCATGTGTCTTCTTTCCCTTCAGCCTACATCAAGAAATGGTCTGCTCAGTGGGGAAGGATAGTATTCAAAGTAGCTTCTTTAGCAAAACCTTGAGCATAATGCTGGGAGTTTTTTGTGTGTGAAGCATTTTTTTTGCACTTAAAACAAAAGCACAAGACCTAGTCTTTGAAGGAGGTCAGGATTGAATTACTTTTTAGTTCTGGACATGAGTATATAGCTCCCCCATCAGCTTTTTGTTAGGTGGTTCCTTGCCAATAATCTCCTAGGACTCTGCTTTTTTAAACAAAACATAAATTGTGTATAGTGAGCTTTTCTTAGAGGGCAACATCTTTTATTCATTTTTCTTAAGCACATAGTGCTGTTCCCTTACCTGTTATGAAGCACAGAAGAAGTCAGCTGCTGAAATATGTTCATTGTTTCTGTAGCTTTCCTCATTACCTGTTTATCTTAGCAACAAAAGCAGCAACTGGAATGGCATTTAAATGGATACAGTCAGCTGTAGTGATGAAAGACAGATACTGTAAAAGGATTTGCAATGAAAGGGCTTTAAAAAAGTCAAAAAACCACCAGAAGGCAGACTGATCTGAGTCACTGAGTAATTCTGGGAGGCTGATCCAGATGTGCTGGAATGTTGCCACTGCTCCCCTATACAATAATTTTTTCTTGAAAAATAACTCTGTGTATTGATTTATTTCGTACAGAAAATTGATACTGTTGTGACCCTGTAAGTGCATACAGCTGTAACTATAGCAGCCTCTTTGCAGCCTGGCAAAGTACTGTACATCAGTACTATGGCTGATGTATACATGTTGATTTTTTTTTTTCTTTTGTCATGTGGCTGACCTCTATACCTAATAATGCAGGGAAAATTAAAAAGAGCACTTACTTATTTTTATTTATTTGCATCCTACTTAAAAATGTAGATGGGAGAGTGAGGCAGGTGTGTGATATTTACTAGTCTAGTTCCTCTGCTTAAGGTGCAAAGAAATAGCAAGCTCAAAGCTGTCTTGTGCTGTCTGTATTCTGATCTGTTTTCAAGAGCGTGTTTGTTATCAAACACACGTGTGGAGTGTTGAGAAGGTATCACAAAGCAGATGGAAGATAAAAATGCCCTGAAAGTCATCCATGCCTTGTTGGCAGGAGAATTGCATTTCTCTTGCAGGATGTGGGAAGGTGCTGAATAAATTAGTGCATACCTGTAAGCATGTAACCTTCCTGCTGTATGGTGGAGTGATGAAATTAATGTGCATGCTTTGCTGGTGAAGAGATGATAGTAGTAGGATAATGTGTTAGTTGTTGAACTGGAAGGAGATGTTTTGGTTGTTAAAAAAAAACAACAAAAAAACAACCAAACAATCAAACCAAAGGGAAACATCACCAGTGCCTGTCAATTATTTAAGTATCTTTTCTGTGTTTTTCTGGCCTAAAAAATAGGCATAAAGAATAGAAACCCTGTTTGTTACAGTTTGGAAGGAGCCACAAAGCTGAGAAAAACTGGTAACCTTGGTTATCGGCTGTTTTGAGGCTTTGAAATCTGGCTTCTATATCCATCCAATCCCTGCTTGTCCTTTGTAGTTTTACTTAACCTTTATCCTTGACACAGAATTTGCTTGCAACTTCTCCCTACTTCCCTGGGAAGCAGCAACCCTGCAGTGTCTGCTCAGTATTGTTTCTCTTCATGCTTAGTAAATCAGCTTTGTGCTTTCAGAAGCAGTGGTGGTTCCCACAAAAGCAGTAGATAGGCTTGACACATCCTGGGAGTAACAGAATTTAGCTATACCTGTGCCCAGAGCAGCTGCTTAGTATGTGCAGCAGCCTGTTATGATGCACGTTGGACATGCTGGCCATCTTCAGCAAGTTCTGTAGCCAGGTGCTAGAGCTCCCTGTTGCTTACAAACAGTAGAAAACAACATGTAAGTTCTCAGACTCCTGATGGACCAAACACAATAAGCCTCATATCTCATTGGAGAGAAAAAAATAATTATGTATTCAGAGAAGCCAGGACTACAACATTATGTAATGATGTTGTCATTAGTCATTTTGCTTAATGGTGATCCAAGACAATCAGATGCTTACTATATATAAAAATTGTGATTCCATGCTGTTATGTTACTACTAGTTTTAAATTTTTAAAGTTGTGAACACTGATTTGTAGGTCCAATGCGAAATGATAAATTTCAATGTATGAGCCAAATTTTTCAGTAAGTGATGTACTGAAGATAAGCCATGTACTAGCAAGCTTTAAAAGTGTTTGGGACCATAAATATCCCTATCAGAATCTTTGCATTGGAAAGTACTGTAGTCTGGCAGGTTCCTAGCTTGAGGATGGATAAAAAGTAACAGAACATCTGAAATGTTTGACAGTTGTAAGACACTGAATCCCTCATGGCTTTTGTGCCTTTTGACATTTAGTATGGGGAGAGACAAAGTGAGAAAAATAATTGCACCTATAAAAAAAAAGTTTCTTAAATAAACAGTTATCATAAAAAGTTGCGTGCAAAACATAGGAGCAAGATTCACAGTAGTCTTTGTTAGGGAATCTGTCACCAAGTAGAGATGAACAGGAATTTGGTGCTGGGTTCATGTTCTTCCAAGCATATACATACGGACGTACATGCACACAGTCTCTCTGAAATGTCTCCCTCAGCACCTATGAGTGGGAAGCCTGGAATCCCGGCCAAGCCAGGTGTTTGTAGTAGTGCCAAAGTAGAGCAACAGATATTTTCCTAACTGGAGTCAAGTGTGGGAATACAGATCAGACTGCCTGTATGTGGAAGAGAATAATCTCTTAAGAGCCTGCTGGCTTTTTGGATATAACTTTTTGTGTGGATTCCAACAAGTTGATTAAAAAGTAGCTCAGAGTGTTTTTTTATGTATACACAATATGCTTAATGGTGTTGCTAGATGATGTCTCTTTTCATGTTGTTTTTATCTTACTCAAGCTAAACTTTGCACCAGAACAGACTGAGATTGAAACAAAGAAAAGGGAAGTGGAATTGGCTAAGAATTCAAATGCGAAACCTCACTGTTCCTAAACAAAAGTAATGAAACTGTAGTCTGTGCAGGCTCTTCAAGGAAGGTGGTATTGTTTTGAGGGTGTCAGTGTCAGACCATGAGAAGGCTGAGGAGGCCTTGCTCTGACCTAAATGCTACTGATTCATTCACATCTATCTATGAGGCATGTGCATTTGATTCAAAAAAGCTTGCAGATTAATGGTCTCACTTTTTCTCACAACTCCCAGCCAGAAATACTCACTCCTTTGCATTATCCCCTATAGAAGTGTGTCCATCCACGTAGCCGTTCATTTGTTTAGTGCCAGGGTGGATCCTGAGGTGAGAGACCTGCTCTTCTGTTTGTCACTCCTGAATACTTGAGTCTTCTGAGCTGGAGGTCTGCAGCCTAAGTATGGATGTCATAATAAGGACTCCTGCTTCTCTGTGTGCCCTTTCCAGGCAGCAGGGCAGCTTTTGGATGTCCTCAACAAAATGTGAAGACTGTTCCTTGGGTTTTTGTGCATCTCTGGTACTTTTATCGTGTCATTATAGCACAGCAATACTCAGTGTGAGGGGCCTGGACACATATATGAAGTGCAGTCTCTGGTCAGTGTTTGGATGTGCTGGTCATCTTGAACCTGAGAGTGGAAGAGGATGGCTTTTAAATCAGAAATAACAGAAGCATTCTGTGGCATCACGATCAAGTGTGTTGTGGTTTACTGGTTTTGTAGGACTGGGATCCAGTTACTCAATAGAGGTTTTCTCTCGTGTTTTTTTTTCTAGCTGCTTTTCTTGAAAAAAAGTACAGAGATTATTGAAATAGCACTGGAGTACTTGGGAGAAGTGAGGCAGGAATAGGCTTCCAAACTTTGTAAAGCTATAGTATAGAATTTTTTTATTTTTTAATTTAAAAAATAGGACAAATGCTAACAGGTACTGGTAGTTGATAGGAAGATGTGAGAGACAATGTTTCTTCAAGGATGATTTTATTCCATTTTAACTGTAGAATAGATAGGGATATTTGAGGCCTTTTAATATATTAAATCTAATTTTAAAAGAATATCCATTCATTTAGTGTCTTAAATATCACTGTAAGACACACTCCCAAGCGTTTATTATCTTACACTTTTTGTTTTTAAAAAGATGAAGTTTTTGTCTACTGTCCTGAAAGCCAAAGCTCACAGTCACATACACACACAGAAGAGCCCCTTTTTGTGCCCAGATTCAAGTGTTAGGGAATACTGTTGCAACATTTGGCCTTGTATAAATAAAATAGTTCCTTCAACAAGTGTGCCTGTGGCAAGAAATATACTACAGCACTGTAATGGGGGTCAGGGTCAAAAAAGAAGAATTGGCAGTTTTAAAATGCAGAAACTGTGTGCCTTACTTTGTCTTACCCTGCTGAAAAGGCTGCCTGAATATCTGAAAGATATGATTATAAAAATAGAAAAGAAAATAATTTGCAAAAGATTGACAGATATTTTATCCTAATAAAATAACTGTGTGCTTGGGAAGATATTTAATAAAAAATAATTTTCTCTGATTTATATTTGGCAAAATACTGTAAGGTCTTAGTTAATTGCATTCTTTCATGAGATTGCAAGGATGGGACTTAAATGGATAGAGAGAGGCCCATGATGGAAATACTGAAACTTCCAGGATGTTTCAGACAATTAAAATAATACCATCTCAGTGACTAATGGCATGCTCCCAAGAACTTAGGAAAGAGGTAGCACAGGATGCTGGCTCATTTAAGCAGATGTTTCTTAGTTTGTGCTATATTTAGATCAAGAAAAAAAAAATCTGCTGGATGAAATATTTGCCTGTCAGGGATTCAGAATGTGATTTCCTCTTCCAACTTTAATTCTGATAAGATGTCAAGAGCAGATGAAAAGAGCAGAGGAGCCTCCTTCTGTGACTGGATTATGTTGGAGCTCTCTTACCACTTGATAAAGTTCTTACTGAGGTCATAGGACTCCCTGGTTTGTTTAGAGGTCTTCATGCTGCTTGTTCTACAGAGAGCAGAAAAAAAGACGTGCCTGGAGATTGCTCAGAAGTTCACACTGAGAGAAAGTTAATAGTTTTTTGATGATGCTTTTGTTTGAGTTTTTTTTCCAACACTGGATTTTTGTTGCCAAAGTCTCTTTTATGGAATAATGTGTCACTTCAGAAAATCATTGCACCATAAAATCTCTAGTTCTGCACTGCTGAACGTGAGTGGGTAAGCTTCAGTCTTTGTTCATCCCCTGCTGTAAACAGTTCACTTTCTTTTGCTATGAAGCCTTTTACTGTTTTCACCCTTAGTTTTGTATCCAAAAACAAGGCAGAGGATGTAATTTCCAGTATACCCAGTGTTCATTCTCATTTTAGAGCTGGATAAAAGCCAGCTGGCTGATGCCACCCATTATGAAGTAAGTTCTTCTCAGTGACTGCATGGATTTCTATCAAGCTTTAATAACCTGACAGGTTTTTTTTCTTCTGTGTTAGCTTTATTCTAATTTTTGTGTATAAACATAAAGATTATTTTAAGGGGAAGCTGTTTTGTCAGAAATTTACTTAGCAGAAAAGTGTCAAAAGCTTATTTGGTAATATATTAGAGTAACTTTTGCTATGAAAGTGTCACTGTTTATTCACTTCAGAAATGGCTCAAATTGTTCCACTTTCAACAGCATATGAATCACAGCTAGGCAAGCAATGCATACTAATTACTATCCTTCTCTTTCTGCACATTTGCAAAATGTTTTTCCTTCCCAAGCAGTGGGTAATTCAGCTAATGAATGAGGCAAATGCAGAGACTTTGTGCTCTCTGTAGGCAGGTGATGTTGTTTTGAACTGGCCACTCAGGAGGAAAAGTATACTTGCTCTTTGCACTGATCTCTAGCATCCAGTGTAAGCTTTAAGGGAAATATTTACAAGCAGAGACCATAACCAATCCAACAGTTTTAAGGCTCCTGCCAGGACCTCTCCACCCAGTGGAGAAGTATATATTAAGAAGTGGCTGCAGTATGTATGAGCAGGAAGAAATACAGAAGTGAGGTGTCTCTTGTGCAGGTGTGACACAACCTAGCTGGAAAAGTCATGTTGGAAAAAAACTGAAGTGGTTCTCTAGACATTCCTTCAGCCATGGTGCAGGTGCTTGTAAGGGAGTCAAGGGGCAAACTTGTAACTCAAATTTGAGTCCAAGTGACTCAAAATGGTTTTAATTCCAGTTTGTCTGTAATAAATTTTTTTGTAAATTGGGCCTTTTGAGACATAGTCAGCAACAAAATGTTAGTATAGAATTAATGTATTTGAACAGTTGAAAGCTGCACTGGTTGTACACACTAGATCACTTGGAAGGTGTCTAGCAGTGTCCTATAAATTTTGTAAGCTAAGAGAGGAATAACAACATAGCTGCTTGGTACTGAAATTGGAGTAAAATTTTCAGGTTATATTGTCAGGTTTCTCTTTTTATAAGTTGCATTTGTCTCAGTGAAATTTGCATTCCTAGGTATGCATTTGTAGAAAAAAAAAAATGGTGCTGCATTGGGTTATTCTGGGATGATTGTTGATGGGTGCTTTTGACTCACTTTCTGAGTTCTGTTGATCTGTGGTGCTTTATACAAGACTGACTGTTTTGGCTTGTGCTTGTAGCTTTTATGGCTATGGAGATGCATTCAAATCTGTGACAGGCATTGTCTCTGAAGCATATGAGTAGTCAGAATAATGAAGTGTGTATGAATAGGCAGTTCTATTTTGGGGCAAGGAGCGTTGTAGTTTTGTAGAAAAGAATTTGGTTAAAAGTCATTAATTCTTCTGAATTTGTGAAAGCTTAACATTTAGCCTGGTTAACTCAAAACCTTCTTCAGGAGGTATGTAAGACTAAGTAATAAAAGCTGGTGTTTGTTTAAAAATAAAGCTTCAAAGGAACTAATTAATCAAAATCTAGAATCCTTCACTGAAGATTTTATTTTAATGTAGCTACATTTCCTTACAGAAACCTTTATGATTAGAGCATTATACAAGAATCAGCATGAAATGGGTATATCTGTATAAAATGTCAAGCAAAGCAAAAAGAAAAGTGTTTTTTTTCTCTTTTGAAATTAAGCCAGTTTTGATTGCTTACTGCCTGTATTAACTAGGGTAACCTTTTAATTTGGTTAAAAGTTAATAAAGCCTACTTGTATTTCTAAAATGCATAAATGCAAAGATTAAAATATAGACAACAGATTTTAGTAATTTTAATCAGAGCAGACTTTATACTTTCGGGATAAAAACAAAAGCCAACAAACTTTAATCCTCATTCTTGGAATCACAAGGTTTGTGATGTGGTGGCAAAACAGAGGAGGAACCCAGTGTGGATGCTTCCTGTGAGAGTAGCTGTTCCATTGTGCTGTTAGTGCTGCAGGAGTCAGCTGTGCTGCCCTTGCTTTTAGCATTGTTATTATCAGTTCCACAGTAGATGGCTGTGTTGATGAGTAATTTTCACACAGATCTTGGGATGCAGCAGCCTGCCTGATGAAATTGTGGAAAAGAACACAATAGGGTTCACGTGCCCAGGAGTGATACCTGGCTAGCATACTGTCATGGCTTAACACTGGCTTAAACCAGGACACATGCCAATAGATTTTTCCATAAGCCATAACACACAGGCAGTTCTAAACAGGAGTACATGCATGTGTTAAGTAGGGGGGAAACACAGAAATAAGTGGTAAAATTACTTGTAATGATTTTTGTTGTAATAGGTTGAAATCAAGATATCTAGCTGTAGATATCACGACAGAAAAATAGCTTGCCACGTCCGATTCCTGTCTGTATTTTGTTTTCTTGAAATGCCCTTTCCTTTTTCCTTTTTTTGAAGGCCACTGAAAAGCGTTACGTTATCTGCGTGCATGTGTCAGCCTGGCAGTGTAAATTTGATGGTGGCTACAATACATCTCCCTTCCTTCCTTCCTTCCTCCCTTCTCTCGGGGAGTGTTACCATAGCATTTCCCTCCCGGGGACTCTCTCGCAGAGCTGCAGATGGGATTCTCGCTATGAACTCTGTGCTGCTCAGTCGGATACACTCGGTGCTCTAGAAGGAAAATGGGAAAGAAAGGGTGACTTAGCAACACGGCAAAAGCTTTCCTGGTATTTCCAAGAAGCAAAAACCTTATTTGAAACAAAGGCTCATTTTTACTAAATTGAGGATGGCATTTTTCTGTGAAGAGAAACAAATCCTGTTTCTCCCTCCCACCTCAGTCTGGTTTTTATTATCCAGGGAGCTTGATTGGGAATAGTGATTGCCTGATCCTGGAGCTTAACATTTCTTTTTCTCCCCCCTCTCCTTTAGCTGTGGACATGGCTTGAAGAGCTACAGAAAGAACTGCTTGATGATGTCTATGCTGAGTCTGTGGAGGCTGTCCAAGACCTCATTAAACGTTTTGGTCAACAACAACAGACCACGCTGCAGGTTACAGTCAATGTCATAAAAGAAGGTGAAGATCTCATACAGCAGCTAAGGTAAAACAAACTTTTCTTTAAATCTCTTCTGGTGTACATCTGATGTTCTATGAAGCCCTTCTGTTTTGAGGGTGGACATGATGACTTGAAGATATGACCTATAAATAAAACTTGTAAATATTAGGACTGCAATGATGTTTCATGCTACACTGATGGTCTCTAACCCTCTGTTTACAGGAAGCTCAGCTTGTAAACACTACCTCCACAAGAAGGAGAATTGTTTACTTTAGCTACTTTTGTGATAAGAGTAATCGTATGGGTTTTTTGTAGCCTGACACGCAGGGCTCCACAGCTTTTTGTGTTCTGAGAAGCAGTCTTTATATACTTGAAATCGTTTTGCAGACTAACTTTATTGTAGTAAAAACTGTCAGTTTGCTGTCCATTTATTTGCGAAATAAATTTGGCCTGCAGCTGTGAGAGCTGATATCATATCTGAATTTGTGGGTTTCATACTAAAGCAAAGATAATTTTTTTATTATCTAATTTTGAATTTTTTTTTTCAGTTTCAGTAAATAGCTATCATATGCCACTTCCTTTTCACAATGTAAGGGTTTGATTATGGTTTTAAATGTTATTATTCCTGTTAAAGAATGTCCTTATATGTTGAATTAGTCAAAAAATGAAAGTAATCTAATTTCCTAATGCTTTTTCAAGTACTAAAGCATAATTTGGACTGTACATATTGACTTTCATGTTATATCAGTTTCACTGACCCATTGAAACAGTCTTAGATTTTTGTGCTCATGTATAGTATCCAAATTTTACAGGGTATTTTCAATAATGCTTTTTTTTTTTTATCTTCCCTTCTTTCTCCCTTCCTCTTTACCCCTCTCTCTGCCTTGAATAGGGATTCTGCCATTTCTAGTAATAAAACCCCCCATAACAGCTCAATCACCCACATAGAGACAGTCCTGCAGCAGCTGGATGAGGCACAGTCTCAGATGGAGGAACTTTTTCAAGAACGCAAGATCAAGCTGGAGCTGTTTCTGCAGCTCCGCATATTTGAAAGAGATGCAATAGATGTGAGTACCTACTGGAGTTGTACTGTACTAACTTCTCCTCTCCTGTAGGAATGTTTGTGCTGAGATGGTTGTGTAGTTGCATTGGCATGTAGCTCAAATGACTGGTTGACTTAGCTCTTACCTGAACTAAGGCTTTTGTCTTATATATGAGAGTGCCAGGACACTGCAAAGCTGAGGTTCATGATACCAACTCCAGCTCTCACTGGTCCCAGTGTGTCTTTATGCAAGTGTTTTGTGAAATTGTAATGTACCAGTTACTTCAACTGCCAAGCTTGGTTTGAATATCAAGCTACTGTGATATAACTGGGATGTTTACAGTTCATATGAATACAACTTGCAAGATGGTTTAGTACAAACCCCCTAAACTGATGCAATGTGTTAACACTCCTTTTCTCTTTCCTTACCAATTTAGCAGTCCTTTTTTCAGTTGACAGCTGCAAGTGGTGTTAGGACCTAGCTTTAATCTTCAGGATGTTGTATGGGCTGTCTTTTTTTAAGATTGTTTCCCACCTCTGAAAATAATGAAAAACACAGTAGTGCCACACCCCTGCAAAACAGTTTTTTCAAAGGAAGTTTTGAGACCACTCCAAATCTTGTTAGAGGGTTGCAGCTTATCAGTTAGAAAGTTTCTGTTCGTGTGCAGTGGCATGCTTAGAAACAAATGTGAAACTCTCCATGGAGCTTGGGTTAACAAAATTACATTATAAAGCTTCAGCCAAGTTGATCATATGACCTCTGTGAAACCACCAGCGCTGTACATAGTGACTGAAACTGAGTTGGTGCCTCAGAAGGTTCAGGGTTATCCATTGCTAAATGACACTGTTTTGAGTACACAAATGGCTTGTCTTGAGACTCTGGAAACCAGGAGTTACACTGGTAATTTCATCTCTTTGTTTGTACATAGTAAACGCTGCAGTTGTTGGTTAGGTATGAATGGTGTAAGGGCAAAGAGGCAGTCAGCAAAAGTGAGAGTTTCTCCCCCTTTCTCCCCTTTTTTTTTACTTCTTTCTCTCCTTCCCCTGTGCCCCTCCCCTTAAAACCAGGGTTGGATACAACTATCCAAGTCTGCTTTAGCTAAGCACATTGTTAGGAGCAATGCAGGAATAGGCAGACACAGTTTCCTGGTCCCTGTCCATAGAGGAAGTGAGAGTGTGTGCTGTACGGTAATAGTGACTGGGGTAAAGGAAGACTAAGAAGGTTCTCCATTTTGCAGTTCCCACTGAGGAGGTGAAACTAGCCTGCAGGGAGATTGCTGCTTTGGCTGTGTGACAATAGATGTCTTGAAAATGCAAGGAAAAGGCTTATCAGAAAGTGTGATTGCAAGAGTTAGTTGGATGACTGCTCTGTGTGGAGGAAGACGGAATGTATCCCCTCTGACAGGATTGTCAGGAATTTTACTGTCTCTGCAGAAATCATCTGCGTTGCTCAATGGGGTTTGTCTGATGTTCTCAAAACACCTTTACTGGGGAAATGGCAGCCATGGGGAGCAAAGCATATACCAAGAAAATTAATGGAAGAATTGGGTTAAAGGTTTGAGTGAAATTCATGATTAAGGTGATTGCTGTCTGCTGTAAGTTACCTGACCCAGTACTGCACAAGAGCAGAAAGCTGGCTGCTGGAGCCCTGCTCTGCAGCTTTGTTTTTATATTTTTTTGAGATGGCCATAGGATTTTTCAGTGGAAAACCACATATCTGAACTTGGCAGGTCTTGCTTTTTCAGAAACTGACGCTTGGCATGCTTTACATTTCAGAATATCAAACACAAAGCAAAGTACCAATTAGCTCGTCAAAAGAGTTGGTGTTCTTTGTTTATATGACTTGGAAACAAAAATTATACTTCTTTGAGACTGCCAAGTAGCCCTTCAGGGAACAAAATCACACTGACTGCAGAGTGTCTTCAGCAAAATGTTGATTTGCTGCCTCTGTGCCATGTCTTCTCTCTGCTTCCTCAGCAAAGCATTCTTCTCTTTTCCTTCTCCCTGAAGGCAGACATCTGTTTGGAAACTTCCGGGAAGAAAATGCAGGGACTAGTTCCAGGTCAGTTGTTTGAAAGCAGAAGCTCAGCTGAAGTAACATGATATTGAGGAGGAGCCAGATGCCAGCTAGGAGCTTGCAGACCTTGTTTTGACCTCCTCCTTTGTCCTGGATTTTGTGTGACTGGCCCAGTCAATTAAGACTTGGCTATAGGGGCAGTTCAGTCAGGGGAGCATCCTGTGAGGACAGTTTATCTGGAAGGCGAGTACCATTTCTAGCTTATCTTATTGCTTGCAAAATAACACAAGCTATAATGGGACAAAGAGTCCCCCTAGCAGGGGACTGCAGGATCATTACTGTGCAGCTGTGCTTCTAGGGGCAGTGGTAGAGATCTGCTTGCAGGGTTAGTCCTTTTCTCCTTGTCTTTGCTATTCCTATATTATTCTCTGACAAAATACTTGGTTTCTTTCAGTTGCTGTTTTGATACTGCACCTTTTCAGATTTTCCTGCTCTTCTGAAACTGCTGCAACTGCAGCACTGTTTCTTTTTTCCCCCTTGCTCTTGGCATATGAACCTGACCTTCTCTAGCCTCTGTAGGCTTTTAAGTGCCATTGTTTGTGAGTTATTTGAAAAGACTGTTTTTTGGACACCTTAATTAGCTAAAGGCAAGAAGGAGCAAAATGTACTCCAAGAGTCCCTTGATAGGCTGATCAATAGCACAAGGAAGATGTGTATGAACCTAGCCAGTGGGAAGGTAACACTGGTGGCAGTGTATACAGCCTGAAATGTCTGTATCTCATCTGTGCCTGTGCATTTTTAGTTGTGTGTAACTTAAATGCCTCTGTGCCTGTGGCTGGACTCCACACAGTGCATACCACACACTTTTCAACTTGCAGCTTTATCTCGACTCTATTTTTGGACCATACTTACAAGATGTCTGTTAAGTCATACAGCTGAAAAAGCAAGGATGCAAAGTGCTGGATTGCAGACATAACTCTTGTCCCTTTCCCATCTTCTTTTCTTTCTCCCAAACACATAACATTTTCCAGGTCCTGGGTAACTCTCAGTTGGTACAAGGAATGCTAGTTAGATCCTTCTGAGAAGAGACCAGTGGTTCATTCTTCCTTTCCCATTCAGTGTGGAAGAGCCTGCATCCCCTCTGCATTAAACTGTCTTGTGCCCTGTCAGTGTTACCTTTACATTTGTTAAAACCTAGGGATGTCAGGCAGCTCACACTCCACTGGGAGCTTCCTGAACACATGCTATGGTAAGTAGTTATAATGTGTTTGTTCTGGGTTGTCCATTTCCTGGGAGCAATGTTACTTTGTGATTCAGTCTCTTTAGATGTCTCTTAGTCATTCATTTCATCTTTGTTCTGTTTGTTTAGTGCTAATTGTCATGACCAAATTTTAAAAATAAAATAGGACCCTGCACATTCTAGACGTGTTGCTTGTAAAGCAGAACTTAAGGGAAAGCCTTGGAGAGTGTGGGCAGAAGGTGCTTAATGTGTGTTATTTTTGTTTTAACACTGCCCTGTGTGCTTTTCAGATTTGCACAGTGGGTGCAATGGCTGAAATAGATAATCTTGAGCCATCAAGTTACTGCCATAAAAATATAAGGATGTCTTTGTAATTGCTGCCTTTGTTAGGAACTCCAGCTGTGATGTGCACTGACTTACTGTCTTTTTAACTAGTTCAGGACCACGCTGGCATTGTTTATTTAAATCATGGGCTTCCTGGTGTTCTGAAGGGGACAGGGATTTACTCTTGTATACATTGCTTTAGACAGTGGATGGGACATGATCTTAACCCCCGGGTTTCATGAAGTAAAATGGAAAGAAGTATAATGCTTACTGTTGTTGTTTAGGGGCAGTATCACTGAAACATCTTGGCTAGAGGTGACACATGTTTGTCATCTCTTCAAACTACCTGTAGTTCATAGCAGGCACAGTGAATTGCAGGACAGTCTGAGAGGACATAGTGACTACAATCTGCTTAAACCATTTTGTTGTAAAAATGCTGACACTGAGCCACAGCAATCTGCCATTGTGAGCTTATAGTGTTTATTGCTTTATGTCTGCTCAGTTTTATAGTGAGAGAGGTAAGGTTTTGGAGTGTTTTAAAGAGAGATGAACTGGATTTGTTTTCATAACAACACCCACTTTTTAATGGTCTTTAGAAAGACAGTGAAAGATTATGATGGTGAATCTCTTTCAAAACTTCTTTAATGCACAGATTTTTCAGTTTGAACCACCTAACCCAATGAAAATAAAATGGTAGATCTGATTTGTGAGAACCTCCATAGTGCAGTGAGTGGTTTGAAGAAACATGCTAAATGTTTTGGTAATGAATGACCACAGTTTTGAGAAGGGGGTTAGCTGAAAGTAAGCAATTACTCAGGCTGAACTGTTAGGCAGGTTTGAAGTTCAAAATACTCCAGGTCAGTTAAAAGGAGCTGAAGAGCAGAGAGAGGTGATGAATCATGCTGGGCATGGACCAAGTAAAAAGGAAGTAAGAAATTTGGGGAAGGATTTTGTGAAAGAGGAAAACACTCATAATACATGAATAGACTGTGTGTGTAATGTTTAGATGGAGCAAAGAAGATTTAAGCATTGGATTAAAAAGTCCTCGTTCTGTGTGTCTTTCTGCATCACTTCTCCATCATCTTTTCTGTTTTCAGTATTCCCCTTGAAACATGGGAATACTGTTTTCACTCTGCCTGTTTTCACTCTGGTATAGAGTTACAAGATGAAGAGGTTAGGAATTGAAAATAGCTATGCTAAGTGTTTGGTATCTCCCATCAGGGCACAATGCAAAACTTGAATGCTTAGTAAATCAAACAGAATTTTTGCAGAACATCTTTAAAATAGGAAGTCACTGATGCCATAATTTTGAAAACAATTGCTTGATGTGTCTGTTTTGAATGGTGTGAGCAGAATGGGAAGGAACCATTAAGAGAAACTGATTATTTAACTTTGTCTCTCCCCAATTCTTATATTTTTCTACAAGGCTTGTTTTCCTGGAGTTTATCTTGTAGTTCTACTATCTCAATAATTTCATAGCTCTGATTAACCACTTCGAAAGTCTAGTGACATATTCCCTTTGCTGATACCAAATGAATTTGATTAAATATATATGAAGCCAGTCACTTTGCTAGTGCCCATTTAGTCTCTTTTAGAGACTCTTTTAGCTGTGTCTTGCTGGATAAATAGCTGTTTTCCTGTCATTTAGCACTGTTCACAAGGGATTGTTCTTCCTACTCCTGAATTGTAGAACTTTGGAGCTAGGTCATACTTGGTTCTTGGTGTCTGTAATTTTGTTTTCCCAATAAATTGCAGTAGTTTGTGGCAAACCCCTGACAAAAATTCTGGGGAAAAATTGGTTACAGGATTGAGGGGAAATTGCATCAGTCAGACTTCTTTGAAATAAAGTAACTGATATATCAAACCTTTGCCATAAGAACTGAACCCATTTGACCAATGAGGATTGCAAGCATCATCTGTAAATGGTTAAACAGTTTTAGATCCTAATTAAAGGGAGTATTTTACATTTCAGCCAAGTTCTGGAATAGAATAGGAAAAGCACACTTCTGTGGGTAGGACAATTTACTGTTGCAGTAATATCTTCTGGACATCTTATGTCTGAGAGTAAAATTCAGAATTGAAGTGAATACTGTAATGCTGATTAATTCAGCAAGTAAATTTAATTCTGACTTTACAGTAATACTGTAATAAAGCAATAGTTTTCTGTTTTGCACAATTCACTAAGTAACTCTGCCTGTCATGATAAGTGGTGCTGCTTACTTGTCTGGCAGAAGTCAAAGGTGCTGAAAGAGGGGTGTGGAGCTGGCTTTTTTGTAAAGGAGCTCAAGACTGGTAATTGAAAGCTGAGCTGGCACTTGATGTATGAATCATTACTTGATGCAGTCTAAAGAACTGAAAAGATGTTTTAGATCAACATTTGCTTTTTAATAAGAAGATAAAACCATGATAATTTCACCTGTTTCACAAGCAGCGTACTGGTTAAAGAACACCTGAAACAAGGCAGGGGTACCAATAGTGTTGTTAATACTCGTTGATGGAAAGCTGTTGTGGTTCTAAGAGAGATTCTTCTATAAAACCCATTTCCAAAAAGCCCATGGCTCAATCATCTTGAACCTGCCCAGTGAGGTCAATCAGCAATGAGCAGATAGAGTTCCTGACCTCCATCCTAAGCGCAGCATTGAAAATAAACATATGTTGTCTAGTGAGTAAGTGAACATTGTCTTCCTCTTTTTTCCCTTAGATAATTTCAGACCTCGAGTCTTGGAATGATGAGCTCTCTCAGCAGATGAATGACTTTGACACTGAAGATCTTACAATAGCAGAACAGAGGCTCCAGCATCATGCAGACAAAGCCCTGACCATGAATAACTTGACCTTTGATGTCATCCACCAAGGGCAGGATCTGTTGCAGTATGTCAATGAAGTGCAGGCATCTGGTATGATGGTTTCTTCGTGCTATTCCAGGCAGTAGCTTTGTAAGAATTACCTAATTGTCTCTTCATGGGATGTGGAAAAATGACAGAGATACTGGCTAACTGTAAAGTGGAGGTGTGGACAGATATTTTTTTTCCTTTATACCAAAATCACTTGTTAGTGTTAGAATATGGTCTTAATGGCATGAATTTTTTATTTAAGAGTTGGTAGCACCTGAAAATATTTCTGTTATTAAGAAGGGAATTCCAGTCAGGAAGTCAGTACAGTTTACAGTAAATAGCAGGGAGCTAATTTTATAGTTAATTGGAACAATTCACTCAAGCCAAAATTTTCAACTCTCAAGTAGTGAGTCTTCCATTTTGTTTCATATACCCTTTCACTTGATGTTTTTATCACCCATATATGCCTACAGAGTAATTCTCAGGCTTCTTAAAAAAAAAAAAAAGAAAAATTAACTTTGCATTTTTAAAGAGTGCAAAAACTATTCTTGTTTAACCAAATTCATGAAGTTTTAAGGTGATTTTTGATAAGGAACTGCAGAAGTAAGTGGAACAGAATGGGAACAAGGTATTTATCTTTAGGAGACCTCTAAGTATTTTATAAACACCTGGCCGATTACAGGTGTGGAGCTGCTTTGTGACAGAGACGTGGACATGGCAACCCGTGTGCAGGACCTCTTGGAATTTCTCCATGAGAAGCAGCAGGAGCTGGACCTGGCGGCTGAGCAGCATCGCAAGCACCTGGAGCAGTGTGTGCAGCTGCGGCACCTCCAGGCAGAGGTCAAGCAGGTAGGAGATGGCTCTGCCCAACCCCCTGGGCTTCCCCTCCCCAGTGTCTTCCATGTCTCCTGGAGAGCTTTCCTTCCCTACAGGGATGAGTAACACTGACTTCTACTGTAAGTAGTCTTACTTTTGGAGGGACTTCGAGCTGAGCACCTAAGAAACTCCATCCTCTGTTAATAATGTGGCTTAGACTTTGCACTCATAGTCTGTATTTCTACCTGGATACAAGTCTGGTGTTTGAGGTGTAGAACAAATTGAACTAAGAACTGGAAAAATAACAAGTGTCTTCTGGCCTAGTTTTTTAATCAAATACTTGGAAGGAATCTTTTCACTAACAGGTAGCAAAACTTAGGGCTTAGCACATTCTTATCAGATATACCCAGGTTTCTTGTGATCACAGAAACACATCCCTTGTTGCTTCTCCCTTAATTACTGTACCCATTCTGCTTTGTGGCACTGAAGTTCTGTAGATCAAGCCTCAGGACAAGAAAGAAGCAGAAGGGTCAAAAGACAAACAGAGGTTTAAAGAAAACCTGCAAAGAATTTCCTTGTCAACTTGATGTGTAATAGCTGCACAAAAGGCAAAACCAGATTAGAAAATTACAGGGTAGGAAAACCTCAGGAGATCTGGAGACGAGGAGGCTTACTGAAAGAAGGGACAACAGTATGTGGAAAAAAACCAACATGGAAATGAAAATGTAACCACTTTATCCAAGGCAGGGACATGTTGAGTAGTTAGAGGCAGAAAAAAAAGGTTAAAAGAATATTTGTGTCATCCAGAACTCCACTTGCATGATTGCCAGACAAACTTATTTTTATCACCTAAAATATACAGCTACTGGATTACTTATTGCTGCAATCACTCCCTGTGTGCTGTCTGCTGCTCTGATCATGTTTTTTGGTATATACCTATGTGTTCAGATCTGTGCAGATTACTTGTCCTAAGTACAAACTTGTACCCTCAAGACTACATTGAGCTCCTGTGTGTTCTCCCATGCAGGTCTTTTAGCTTGGTGCAAACACAGGCCAGTGCTTCAGCTCTTATTATCCCAAAATACTACTCAGGAAGAGTGTCCTGGCACTCCATATAGTGCCATATGGATATGAGAGCGTAGCTAGGACAGCAGGTTGAAACAGGTTTGTCTTGTGATCATGTTTAGTTAGAGCACAAAATCAGTCCAAAGAAGTCATCTTAAGCAGTTATCTGTAGAACTACATACTTGACAATTCCAAACATCCGAAATGCTGTTTCATTTCCACAGTTTTCTGGTGTTCTAATGGTGCTTCTCCAGCTTACTGAAAGCTGGGAGGGAAAAGACAGGGTGTGTGGCCCACCCAGACAGCAAGGGGATGAGAATATGCCAGCAAGCACTGAAGAGTAGCAGCTCTGGAAAAAGGGCAGAATTGCCATTTCCTAATGTCTGTTTTCCCTTTGAGTCAGAGAGCAGAAGGAAGAGGAAAGTGCTGCTGGCAGCTTTCCTCCTGTGAGTTCCACCAGCTTCTGCATTTGTACCCTGATATACAACAAGCAGGAGGGCAAATCAGTGTGTTCAGACTAGCAGATTCAGTGCTAGTTGTTTCTGCTGTGTATAATGGGATGCCAGGTCGAGAGGAGCTTTGAATTGGTGTTGTTTAAGCATCCTCCTTCATAATAAATTCAATGGAACAGGCTAAATGTATTTTAACCCAAGGTGTGTTTCATTGCACTGTACCTGGAAGAATTATTTAGGAAAGTAGAGAGGGAGCTTAGAACTGCCTTCATAAGACAAAAGAAAAATAACAGCATTTTAAAAAAATCATCTGCCTCCTGTGTTCTTACAAACAAATCCTTTCCTCCCAGTGTATTTTCTGTCTGGTCAGTTGGACCCATCTGGTTCCCTTTGAAGTTTCCCTTTTTTTATTTGCTACTGAGGCTTACCTGGGCTTTCTCTCTTGAGTTTTAATGCCCCCCACGTGTCTTATCTGAGGAACTCCCAGCTCCTTTCTTGTCTGTTTCACTTGCCCTGTACTGTGATCTGGAAGCATGTTCCTTGCAGCAAAAGAAGAGGTTGTTCCAAGGCCAGGACCATCTTCTCCCCTACAAAGCTCCAGTGGTTTTTCCCAAGAGGAACAGAGTGTGCACCCAGCTATACCTCTGCTGTTGTGTCCCACATCTACACTGCAGAGTTATTAGTTATAAGTTAGGGTTATTAGAGCTACTTAGTAAGTGTTAAAAACTAACTGTGATTTGGGAGTTAACATAATTATTAGCAGTGGTTAAAGGTCTAAAAACAATTTGTAGGAAAGGTTAGAGAAAGTATCCTTAATTTCATTATTTTAAAATCAAGTGTGCCTGAAGGAAGAATTCACCCTAGAGTGCCTAGGAAACTGCTTGAAATAATGTCATGGATATTATTTTATCTTCTCCAAATGTACAGAGATTAGGTGAGATTCTGGAGGCCTGGAACGCAACATTTGCTTCTCAAAAGTGGGAAAGAATTAGTTAAGGGAGGATTATAAATCAGATAGTTGAACATAATTTCCAGAAAAAATATTGAAACAAGTGGATTATAAAACCTGAACAGTGGTGAGGACAGGAGCAAAGGTTACCACAGATTAATTAAGTGTAGCTTCCACTTGATAAATCCTCTATCTTTCTGGCAACAGGTCTTCTGGGTAAAGGCGAAAAATTAGATCACACAGATCTATCTTCTATTAAAACTTTTAAAATAGCTTTGTTCAGTCTCTCTGGCCATGGCTTACAATGAGAGTATCAAATGAGACTACATTCTCATGAATGATAATTTGCTGGAAAGCCATCGTTAGTAACAAAAGTTAAGAGACTCGCTGGACTGGAAAACAGATTTCAAAGATTTTTTAAAAATCTGTGGAGGTCTGTGTTCAGATAACAGTTCATGTTTTCAGACAGAAAATCTATGTGTTATGAGTAGAAATTATGCTTTTAAATTTTAAGATAAAGGCAAAAGAAGCTGGAAAATGGATTTGAGTTCATCAGAAAGCATTGAATTACAGTTCAGTGTTAATCTTGATGTAGGATAGAATTGCATTGCATGAAGGATATGACTTTTATTAGTGATAAATACAGAGCATGATGTACTGTCAGGAGTAATCAGCTGAAAAAATACAGCACAGGGGTAATTACTGACTGGGAAGCAGTTCCATGAAAAGGTTGTACAGGTGACAGTGAACAACCTGCATTATGCTGAGCTTTACTTTGGTTTTGATCAAAATGATGGTTATCAACTGAAGAGAGCTTATAAAAGCATAGTGAGAAAAATAAGGTGGCTAACTTCATGTGGAAGAGTTTGAAGAAACTGGTGTCAACAAGAGGAGCCTAGAGCAGGGAATTGGGTAATGCTCTTCAGGGAGAGAGGAGAGTGAAAAATCAAGCTATGTGAGGAAAATGTATTTTTTGTTTTTCACAGGCAGGAAAACCAAAATTAATTGAAAGCAAGAGAGATACAAGTGTTAGACATTAGAAAGAAAGCCTAAGGTAATAAAAATGTCTATTTGGAGTGTGGGATGTCCATTATATTAGTCTTGAATAATGAACAAGGCACAAATCTGTTGGGAGGTGCCTTCAGGTGGCAAATTCCTTCTATTGATAGGCATATGCTAGGAGTCATCTCACTACCTGAGGTTTCTTCTGGTTTTGGTAGACATGTCAAAGAAGGCACAACAAAAAGGTCTCTAAGCAATAAGAAGTCACTCATTGGGCATGTTTTCTCAATGTTATTCATATCTATTTACTTACTTTTCACTAAGCTGTGTGTCCTCAGTTTACATTACTGATGCTGGCTCTTAGGCAGATATTGCTTGTAATTTGTTCCTGTTTTCCAGGTGGCAGAAACAGCATTCAGAAACAGTCTTGTTCAGAACATAAACTACAACCACAAGCGTGAAGTAGTTGTCTGAAAGATAGGAGTTGTCGCCTAAGTGAAATCATAATGAAAGTTATTGACTGTGCTTATCAAATATGTAATTTACTGTAAATATATAATTAGTAAATCATTCAATTAACAATTCCAGTACTGCATGTGACCCTAAATGTTTTTATCCTTAGCAATGATGCTTTATTTGCTACTTGGCAGTAGAATTGCATATTTCATGGTCTTCTCTTTTGCTACAGGTTTTGGGCTGGATCCGAAATGGGGAGTCCATGTTAAATGCTGGGCTTATCACTGCTAGCTCTTTGCAGGAGGCAGAGCAGTTACAGAGGGAACACGAGCAGTTTCAACATGCAATAGAGGTAAAAGCCCCATTTCAGTGACCATAACCAAGAAGCCTTGTGTTCATGAGTCCCTGTAAATATTACTGCAGTAGGGAGATGTGTCTCTTCTGCCTCTCTTTCACACTACAATATTTTAGCTTAGGAAATGCTGTTAAAATCATTTTATGGCAAAGAGGACTGAGAAAGTGGATTTTTCTTCATTTTGAGGCTGCAGTTCCAGATGAATACATCTTCTTAGTGCTTTTTTGCATCTTTGTAAAGTGATAGCTGTTTTTGAATTGAAGAGTAATAAAAACATTATAATGAACAGAACAAATTTGTTCACAGGATTTTTACTGCAAATCATGTTTACCTTTGTTAGAATTCAGCAATATAATGCTAATTCTTAAACTTTAGAAAAAATGGAACAGCAAGGATCAGTTCTGTATGTTCTTCTATGGTCCTTCATTTTTTGTTTGACAGTAGATTTCACTGAAATTTGTATGGAGGTCCATCCTTCTGCCAAGATTTCAAACTGACTTACTGGATTGTTCATATGTTTGAAAAAATAAGCAGACATCTTAAAATAGACTAGGATGCAGTATTACTAAATTGCATGTGTGACTGAGGGGCTTAAAGGTGCTATTGGATATATATTGCACACATCTTTTTAACAACTTTGCTGTTGTTGAAAGATTAGCTGAAGTTATGATTGTTTTGGGAAAAAAATTTCAGAAGTAGTTGTGCAGTAACTTCTTTCATGTGTGTCTGCTATTCAGTGAAGTCTTGTGTGTGTTTCTTCCTCTCACTAAAAATATTTTTTTGACAGTTTGAGCTATATATTTGCTCATTTTGAGAGCTTTGGTAACTCCTTAAGCATAAAAATAATTATATGCCTAGGTGTTTGTCAGTTTAAGGAAAGATGATTAGCAAGCTTAAATATTTTGTTTCCTGGGTCATTCAGTACTTAAATATATTTATTATAGCTAAAGGTTCCAGATTTTAGGCAAGTCTGTGCTTACACAGAGAACCATGGTTAACAATTTGATTACAATGAATAGAGTTATCTTTTGTATTGTCCTGCATGCCTTCACCTTCATTTGCTCACTGCCAATGTACAAAAGGCTGCTGTATGGCTGTGAGGACAGTAATAGCAATCAAAGCAAAATAAAATACAACCTTTCCAATTTTTTTTCCTTCGCCCTGAAGGGTGAGGAAACAAAGAAAATCAGCCTGAGAAACATAATTACAAAAGTGTACTGCAGCATGGATATGCTGCTTGTGACCTAATGCTGTGCAGTGGCTATAGCTTGCAAACTACTAGACATTATTGATTTGATGATAAAACTACAGGATTTATTTCCTTTGTATTTGCATAAGTGAAGTCATGCATTGACTATTATTAGACAGTTATTTTTAGCTAATGGATGCTTATGCATGTGTGTAGAAATGTCATTGAGAGAGTGGGAATGTGAGCCTTTGAGGTTTTCAGGAAAATGAACTGAATGAAGTGCTCCACTGTACTCCTGAATTTTATCCTCTTGTCAGAAAACCCATCAAAGTGCCCTGCAGGTTCAACAGAAGGCAGAGGCAATGCTGCAGGCTAATCACTATGACATGGATATGATCCGTGAGTGTGCAGAAAAGGTTGCTTCCCACTGGCAACAGCTGATGCTGAAGATGGAAGACCGTCTCAAGCTTGTGAATGCCTCTGTTGCCTTCTATAAAACTTCTGAACAGGTACAGAAATGCTATGTGATCTTTGTCTGCCTTGGTTAATTCTGTATGGCACAGGCAGCTGATGATGAGCCACTGGTTTGGCCAAGAAGGCCAACAGCATCCTAGCCTGTATCAGAAATAGTGGCCAGCAGGAGAGAGGAAGAGATTGTGCTCCTGTACTTGGCACTGGTGAGGCCACACCGCAAGTACTGTGTTCAGTTCTGGGCCCCCCACTACAAGAAGGACATTGAGGTGCTGGAGCGTGTCCAGAAAAGGGCAACAAAGATGGTGAAGGGTCTAAATCATGAGTCATATGATTGATCCAGTCAAGTCACCATCCCTAGAAGTATTTAAGAGACATGTAGATGTGGTGCTTAGGGATATAGTTTAGTGGTGGACTTGGTAGTGATAGCTTAACACTGGTAACATCTTAAAGGTCTTTTCCCACAAAAACAATTCTATGCTTCTATATTTCCATGAAACATCATTGCCTTAAGAAATTGGTTATACTTACTAATTTGATAACAACTGCAGTTATATTAAAAATGCAAAAAATAAACCCTCTTACTAGCTGCCTTAGAAAGGGGAACCATGTGTTGCAGTCATTCAGTGTATGTAGTGGTCTTATAAGGCAAAGGCTTTTTACCAAGGTCTGTAGTGACAGGACAAGGGGCAACATTTTTAAACTTGAAAGATGGTAGTTAAGATCACTAATAAGGAAGACATTTTTTATGATGAGAGTGGTGAGACTCTGCAGCAGGTTTCCCAAAGAAGTTGTGTTTGCCCCAGGATGTCCCTAGAAATACTCAAATCAGATTGGACAGGGCTTTGAGCGGCCTGTTCCAGTGAAAAATATTCTTGGTCGTGGCAGGGAGGTTGGATTATAGATGATGTTTAGAGGTCCCTTTCAACTGAAGCTGTGATAAATAGACAAGTTGTACTAGGAGACTACGAGATAATTGGTCTGTCTCCCTTTGTTTCAGTTGGCAAACTTCAAAAATGGGATACTACCAGAGTTTGGTGGTGGTTGGTGAAGACTCAAATCTTCATTGGCCTCTTCTGTCACTGTACCTTTTAATATTCCTCAGATTCTTACTTTTGAGAATTCTTGTAAAACATTTTCAAGACTGAAACACACAGTACCAGTGCAGAGTTGGATTTCTGCTTGTTTCAAGAAGTTTTGCTTAGACCATAAACAAATTGCATCAAGGTTTTAATGGAAATATTTTAGATGGTTAATTCTGGGGTTTTGTGTGGGAGTCAGGAGGAAATAAATCAGTTTCATCCTGCTTGTCCACAGAAGTGTTAGGGGGGAAGGTTGTCAGGGTTGCGTCCTCTGTGATCATATCTGAAGCCCATACTGAACTATGTAGTCACAGAGGCAGACAAGGGGGAGCAACATTAGGGGTAGCAACTGTAGGGGTAGCCTTCTGAGCAGTTTCACATAAGCAGGCCAGTGCTTGCAAACCTACAGCCAAAATTTGTTGCCTTCTCAAGTCACAGTCAAAAAATGTCAGAAGCTATGGTAAGGGATAGATTTGGTTTCCATTTATTTGGCTTTAATTTGGAATTTTTTGTCTTACTGAATTATATTTGAGTTGGATTCCTTCCTGGTAGGTGTGCAGTGTGCTGGAAAGCCTGGAACAAGAATATAAGCGAGAAGAAGACTGGTGTGGGGGAGCAGACAAACTGGGTCCTAACTCTGAAACAGATCACGTTACTCCCATGATAAGCAAACACTTGGAACAGAAGGAGGCATTCCTAAAGGTAAGGGATGCCATTTTTGTGGTCTTCTGTGTAAAGGAAAGCATGCAGTCAAGTGCTTACTCTTACAGTGCTGAAATGTACGTGGAGAGCGACAGTGCCCATTCAAAAGCTAGAGGTGTGTCCCAAACTGTAATGATTTGGGACAGGGCACATTAAATGCTTCTGGCAGTGGTTAGGAGAATACTGCCAAGTGCCAAAACTTGAGCCAGTTTTGTAAATATTTCCTGTTGAACTTCAATAGACGTCAGGTCTCCCACTGTGACTGAAAAGGATCTGGGAATCACTGCTTTGAGCAGCTGTCATTCTAAATAATGCAGCTTTGGGAGGGAAGTGAAAGTCACATAGAGTCATTGCTGCCTGAGCAACTCTCAGATGTACTTGGACTGCAGTAGAGTACAGAAGAAGGAAATAACTGGACAAACATCTGGGAGTAGTCAGATTTATGTAATAGTCTGCAGATGAATGAAAAGTTTAAGTTCCAACTGATGTCCAAGTGAAGAAGGATATTTATTATACCAAATATGTTTTAACAAATAAATATATTTGGCAGTAACTGATACTTGCAAAGCAAGGTAATTAACCCTGTAACCAAAGGCTTTGTCCAGCATCACCTTGAAAGATGCTAGAGTATAAAACTTTTTAATAAAAACCCTTTTGTTCACGTAAGAGAACATTCAAAACCATATTAGCACAGCTCTAAGTATACTGTCAAATAGATCTCTCTGGAGCTGGCATATGAGTTTTCAGTTCATGTGTTCAAAACTGAGAAATTACTTAGTGTCTCTGTTACTAAATCTAACCATGCTACCTTTAACCTTTTATAGTAGCATTTCATGTTCATATAGTAGCATTTTATATTAAAAATAAGGCAGCCTGCCCATAGGTAGTACCTGGTGTATGTAAATTGAAGGCTGCTGGGCTGAGTGTTGGCAGTACAGAAGTGGGGACTGAAAGTTCTCAATGCCTTCTCTTAATATTTTAAGGGCATCTCTTAATATTTTCTCACTTTGTTTCACTTGAGTGGAGCATTTGCTTTTCATTTAAAGCAGTGGTGGATGTTTTGGAATATCCACGTGATTACATTAGCATGTGCACTCTGTTTATGCTTCAAGTGGCCCAGGGCACATACACAAAACAAAGTTCATTGTGAGCTCTGAGTCATGTTGAAAGCTCTACAGCACATAATTTTTTTTCAGGTTCTTCAGATAAAAAGTAATTAGCATTTTGTTTGGGTTTTTTCCTATTGGAAAAAAACCAATTGCCTGGTTTTTGGCTTACTTGTAGAAGGATTTCACAGGCAACCCTTTTAAAAGTTTGAGAAGGTGGGATATGCACAAGAGGGAGATGAGGTCCTTCATCTCTTACTGCATGTATATGCATACATCTTCAAAGAAAATAATATTACTGACTCTCTAGGCTTGCACATTGGCTCGGAGGAATGCTGATGTTTTCCTGAAATACCTGCACAGGAACAGTGTAAACATGCCAGGGATGGTGACACATATCAAAGCACCTGAACAACAAGTCAAAAGTAAGAGATTTCTTGTTCCTTTTTTTTCTCCAAAAAACATGATTGTCATGTGTTGTGTTGTTGTGGTGTGTGTGTTGATGGGGGAGTGAAGTCTGCCCGAGTGGAAAAGGGTTCTGTTAGGCTTAATAGGAGGTAACTAAAATTGCTCACACACTCTGAAGGAACTGTCAGTCATCAAAACCTCTTCTGCCCAAATCAAGTTGCTTTGAATTTATCTCCTAGTAATACTTAATCTTGTTTCAATTTGAGAATGAAATGTGCTGCTTTTGTTCAGAGAATGAGATTGTAAACTTCCATGTGATCATGTTTGGTTTGGTGCCAAATGGGGGCTGATCACTGTAAGTTTATTCAGTGTCTTAGTGTGGTGCATTCTAGCAGTTCTTTAGGAGTGCCAGAGTGATACAAGATAATCCCTTGAATCGTGCCCTTGGGCCCTACATATAGTTGAACCAGTATTAAGGAACTTGGCTTTTGCTATGATTAATTCAGTGCAGTGCAGCTTTAAGGTATAACGTGATGTGGAGAATGGAGTAGAGAGAGGGAAATCTGTAGGGCTTTCAGAGACAAAAGGACAGAAGTTTATAGGGTGTGCATTAACTGATGGGTAAGGTGGTCAGAACAGTGATCAGTGTGACAATCAGCAATAATTACTGCTCATTTATTTGGCATTTGTAGTCTGCTTATTGCATTTTGAAGCTGTGACAGAACACTCAGGCCATGCTTCAGACTCAAAATCAGAGAAGTTGTAATTAATTGGTGCTTGGAGGAGGAGGGAGGGGGAGTCAGGCAGAGGATGGTGCCAAACTCAGAGGAATGTGGCAATAGGACCAAAGGAAGATGTTCTCAGTGGAAAGTTCTCAGTGGGCATAAGGAGAAAGTGTTGCAACAAGAGTGAGAAAAAACTGAGTAGAGTAGGTAGCCGAATCTCTGTCCTTGGAAATCTTTTAAACTCATTTGAACAAACCCATTAAGAACTTGGAAGTTAGTCCTGCTTTGAGAAGGAGATTGGAACAAATTGCCTCCAGAGGTCACGTCTATTCTACATTATTTGATGAAAAGGATGTGCTCACTGCTTTACTTTACTACAAGCAGAAAATAGTTCGCATTAAAACTACACGTGTCTGACAGTACTCAAATAGGAAACCTCCCAGTGTGGAATTTTTTGTGCTGGAGAGATAATAGCAAGTTGGTCACACTTTTCATTCTAAGGAAATATTACTGGATTGTGGCAGTCGAAGCTGTGAGCACAAAGAGGTCAGACAAGGGATTGTTTTTCCACTGTCCTCAAAGCATCAACACCTACAGAATTGTACAAGACAAAATCTGAACACAGATGCTGGCAGTATCAATAACTGGAGAAGTGTTGCTGACATTTGTCACTTAGCTGTTCTCTTAGTAGTAGGCAAAGAAAACAAAGGAGAAGCAAGCAGGAAATTGTACCCACCACACTTACTGAATATAAGAAAAAATGTTAGGGCTTTTAGACAAACTTTTTTAAAAAAAGTCATGTTTGAAAGCTATTTGTATAGTAAGTCACTCTGGGAAAGATAAATGTGTTCAGATAAGGAAAAAGTAGAAAAATCTCTGCTAATGCCTTTTAGGAATAATTATATGTCAGAACCGTAGTGCTGTGTATGTTCTGTGTGTATTTGAAGTCCTGAAGGAATGATACATGTTGAAATAGCAACAAAAAAAGCAACAAAAATCCCCAGGAAGAAAAGTTGTGATCAAATGCTTTTTCCCCATAAGCCATGTAATACATAATTCTAAAAATTAAACATGAGTGAAAATTAAACTAGTGAGAGCTGCCTCCTTCTACATCTTCATGGCATGATGGTAGCTGATTTTTTTCATGCTAATGCTCCTGTTCAAATATGCATGTAAGGAGAAAAATATCTTTTCTAAATCAAGGAAAAAAAAAAAGTTTGCTTACTTCATTTTGGTAAAATGGAGATTACAGGTGTTGGAAGGGAGCTTAAACATCATCTAGTTCCAAACCCCCTACTGTGAGCAAGAAGACCTCATGCTAAACTGGGTTGCTCAGAGCTCCATCCAATCTGGCCTTGAACACTTCCAGGGAGAGGGCAGCCACCTCTCAAGCCTGTCAGGATTCCTCTGAAAGGCATTTCTTCAGCACACTGACTACACCACACATCTTGGTGTTGTCAGCAAACTTGCTGAGGATGCACTTGATTCCACTGCCCATGTGGTCAACAAAGATGTTAAACAACTCTGAGTGCAACCATCCAGCCAATCCTTATCCATCAAGTCTATGTCTTTCCAATTTAGAGCCAAAGATGTCATGCAGAACAGTCAAATGCTTTGCACAATTCCAGACATATGATAGAATTTCTCTTATCCAGCAATTCTGTAGCCTCGTCATGAAGGCCACCAAATTTGTTAGGTAGTATTGCTCTTAGTGAAGCTGTGTTGGCTGTCACCAATCATTTCTTATTTTCCATGTGCTTAAACATAGTATCCAGGAGATTCTTCTCTATGCTTTTGCCAGACACAGAGGTGAGACTGAGTGGCCTGCAGTTCCCTAGGTCTTCTTTTTTCCCTTTTTTAAAAATGAGACTGATGTTTCCAGTCAGTGGGAACTTCACCATACTGCCAAGAATTCTGAAATATGATGATAGTGGCCTAGCAGCTTCATCCACCAGTTCCCTTAGATTTCACAGATGTCTCATCAGATCCCATGGACTTGTGTGCCTGCAGGTTACTTAGATGGTCTTGAGCCTACCCCTGCCATGGGCAGTTCTTGATTCTCATAGACCCTGCCTTTGCTTTCTGTGACTTGGATAATATGGGTTGAGCACTTGCTTGTGAACACTGAGGCAAAAAAGTCATTGAAGACCTCAGACTTCTCCATATCCTGGGTAACCAGGGCCTCCCATTTCCTTCTGGAGGGATCCCACATTTTCCCTAGTCTTCTTTTATCACCGACTTACCCACAGAAGCTTTTCTTTTTGCCTTTGACATCCCTGGCCAGATTAAATTCTATCTGGGCTTCTACTTTCCTAACCAGGTCCCTGGCTGCTCAGACAGTTTCTCTGTATTCCTCCCAGGCTACTTGTCCTTGCTTCCACCATCCGTAGGTTTCCTTTTCATGTGTTTGAGTGTGTCCAGGAGTTCATCCTTGTTTATCCACGCAGGCCTTCTGGTGGTTTTGCCTGGCTTCCTCTTTGCTGGGATGTATCACTCGTGAGTGTGGAGGAGGTAATTACTGAGTATTAACCAACTTTCTTGGGCTCCTCTTCCCTCCAGGGCTTTATCCCATGGTACTCTACCAAGCAGATCCCTGAAGAGCAAAGTCTGTTCTCCTGAAGTTGGAGGTAGTGAGTTTGCCTCCTCACTGCCCTAACTATTTTAAACTCCACTATTTCATGTTCACTGCAGCCAAGGCTTGCCTTGAGGTTCACATTCCCCCTGCCCCCACCTCCTTTTGGATGAAAACAAGGTCCAGCATAGCACTTGTCCTCACTGTCACTTGGAGAAGGAAGTTACCATCAAAAATCTAGCAACCTCTTGGATTGTTTATATATATATTAATACTGTATAGGATACTGTGTCAAGACTGATTTTTAGTGAACAGTTGTGGCCTGAAACTGCTGTGGCAGATGGATTCAGTTGGTGACAGTTGCAATCTCAGAAACAAAGCATCTTTATCTTTGCTTCTGCTGCTGATTTCATGTGCTGCTTTGTTTTGCTTTATCTGTGCTGTATAGGCTGCAACTGAACACACTGCAGGAACTTTAGTGGTGCCCATGGTTTTAGTTAGGTTGATACAGAGCACAGGGTGCACAGAGACAGCTGAAAGCTGTCAACCCAGGTTGACAGAGCTTGGACAATAAGCTGAAAGTTTAGGAACTGATTCTTGTATCCTAACAAATGTTGGAATCTGAGAAAATTAAAACAGGAACTATAGTTCAGAAAGCTTGAGACAGAGCTACTCATCCCAACCTAATATTGAATGTTGATGTTCTATAACTTCCTTTATTTTATATTTCTCTTCCTTATTAGTCAAAAAACTAATGGCAGTAACACTAATGTTACCCAGCCAAATGTCTCTCACTGGCATGCCATCTGTAATGTGTCTTGACAAAAAAAATTCTATTCCAGTGAGCTAAATTCACCTTGCTTGCTCTTTGTCAGAATTGCTTCACTTGCATCACTATCAAGATGTCTCTCTCTCTCTCTCTCTCTCTCTCTCTTTTTTTTTTTTTTTTTTTAATGACATCTCCAGTTGGGTGTGTTGCACTGTATAATGATAGTGTATGTCCTCCCTGAAATCTGGTGTATCTTCTGAGCAAGTGTTTTGGAGGTGGTGTAAGGAAGAAAAAAGAAAACAACTGAGAAAGCAGATGAGGCTCATAGCAGGTCATCTCATAGCTTGGCTAGTGGACAGATCAGTTGAGGCATATTTGAGGATAGCCTGCCCAGCAGGAAGAAAACCTTGGCCACAGTTAATAGATTCCAACCAAAAGCAAGTCCTGGGTGATCTCAGCACTTCGTGGCAAGCAGGAATATGTTGCTTCCAAGCATGAGGATATTGGCAGTAATGCAGGCAGGTTTCATAATCCTTGGGGAGGCTGTGACATGTGGCTGTAATTGGTCCCAGATCACTGATAGAGATGGTTTTCCCTTCAGGCTCCCTTTATTTGACTTCCCTATTAAGCAGTCTTTTTGGAGTTGTTGGCTTTTGGGATCTAAAGGCATGGTGGACCTGCACCATGGGGGAGGGAAATGCACAGGTATTAAGATATGTACACCTGAGAGCCTCCAGTCCTAGTTATGCAAATGGCCAGCTCTGGGTATAGGCAGAAAAGGATCTAAAGCATTATTATGAAGAATGAGCCCATTTTTGTGGTCTCTTCTGCTTCTGCTAGACCTCCCCTTGGGTTTTTTGCACTTCCATCTGAATCACTTGGCAGAGGCACAGGGTGTCCCCATTTCCTTGTATTTCAGCTTGGCATCTGGGTTTGCAGTAGCTACAAGGTCTGGTAGGGCAGTTGTTCTGAAAGAAGCAGTGGGGAAAGTGAATCTAACAAGAAATTGCTAGGATTTATTTTGGGGGGAAAAATAAAATTAAAGCAGAGTTCTGATTCAATCATCTGCATATTTTAAGCAGAATGTCTTTGCCATCCAGAAAGAATTTATAAGGTGGGTGTGGGGAATTGCAGTTTAATGTGGGAATTTGGATGCGATTTCTTGATGGCAGGTAGTTTCTGATACTCAGGGATGGAATAATGAATTGTGGACTTTACTGTTTGACTATCTGGAAATTCTCTCAAGGCTCAAAGAACACTCAGATTTGAACAAGTCAATTCACTCAGTCATAATGCTGTTGGTTTTGATTTTATTTTTTTGAAGGGGAATTACAATCTTAGTAATTTTATGCAGTTTTTTATTACTTGGGTTTCTGCTTATATTGCATTTTTTCTTGTAGTAACATATGTATTTGCCCAAATGAATTATTAAAGTATTTTATAGGAGAATAGTGTATTTGGAAAACTTTTTTTACTCTGATTAACATGAGATGTTAAACATGTGATTACTTGTACATGCTCATTCTTCCTCAAGAAGCCCCCTCAAGAGCCATCATTATGATGGTTAACAAAGTACAATAGGACGTACTTTATTCTTATTATTTTTATGTGGTATTTCAAAATTGCTTGACATAACCTCCGTTGAAACTGCTTTCCTTTCTTCAGATATCTTGAATGAACTCTTCCAGAGGGAGAATCGTGTGCTGCATTATTGGACCATGCGTAAAAGACGACTTGATCAATGCCAGCAGTATGTGGTGTTTGAAAGAAGTGCCAAACAGGTGAGGGGTTTATACTTTTTACATAAAAATTGACATACATTTACTTTTCCCACAATAACAAATTTGCCATTGACTTTAGTATTTCAAATGGCTGAAAGATAAATTACTAAAAGAGAAAGGAAGTGATCCAACTAAATCTGCTGAAGGCAGGGTGTCTTTACTGCTGCAATTTGAAGGCAATGTTTTGCTTCTGCCAGCTTGTTCTGGTACTGGTGAATCTCCTTTCTGCAAGCTGGTGTTGCACAAATAGTTACAATCGGTACTGTTTACACATATACCTAACTTGACAGGGAAAGTAACAGCAACGTTTTTCTCAGATGTAGGGGAAAAAACATCTAATTAAATTGATTGGCACTTCTGAAAACCTGAGAAGTTGGATAACTCATTAAACAATAATAACTGAATGACTTTGGAAAGTTTTTGCAATTCTGTGTGTATTTGGTTTCATTGTTTCTTGCATGATAGATACACCTCTCTGTATTTTGACTGAATTTATCAGTCTGGAAAGAAGTATTAAGGAACTACAATGCACACACACAAAAAATCACCATCACTATTCAAAACACAATCCATAAAAATAAGTAAGGTTTTGCAAAACGGAATTAGTAACAGGAATGACCGGCAATGTTTCTGTTCTACTACTTCTTTTTTTTCTTTTTCTTTTTTTTTTTTTTTTTAACTGGATATAAGACAAAGAAAGGAAGCTATCTGTTCCTGTTCTGCAGAAAAGGACACAATGCCTATAGTGTGAAATATAGTTAGACCTACTTTAAAAGACTCAATCCTAATTTTTTATTTCTTTCTGACATTGGCTTAAATACGAATGCTCTGTTTTGATCACTTGAAAGATTTCTCAAGTTTGTCTTTCATGCTTTCACAATGCACGTAATGCATTGTGGAAGTAATGCAAGATAAATCTTGGAGTGAACTTAATCATTAAAACATCTTTAAAACAGCGACATCCTTCCCTGCCACCCCTCACCCTGCCACTTTTGAATAACTTTAACTTCAGCCTCTGCTCAGCACATGACCGACTTGCTTTTGTATAGAGATTACGGACTAACAGTCAAACACTGGAGATAAAGATCTGTCAGCATTTTCATTGTAAACCCCATTTTTCAGCTATCACCAGTTCAGTCATTGCAAACCTGTTAGGACTCCACACTAATTAGCCAGAAAATAAAAATGTTGCTGTCTTCGTTTAGATTTTTCATTTGGAAGGCAGAAGAAGACATTCTTTTTGTTTTTAGAACCTGGTGGAAATGGTAGATTTTCTCAAACCCCAGAGTAAGGGCTCAACTGGTCATTAAATTGATTTCTCTAGTTTTTGTATGGTGATTTGTGTTTCCAACTTAAAATTCTGATCTTTGCATGAAATGAGAACTGTTCTAAATTGTAGGAATCAACATGGAAGATGAACTTTATGTTATAGATCTAGAGAGCTGCCAGAAAGTTAGGAAAAGGCACCACTTGGGCAGGGGTGTGGGAAGTTGTGGTTTTGTTTATAATTTTTTACAGTATTGTACAATAAACCCTCCCAAAAAAGGTGGCAGTTAAAAAGTGAGAAGTATCAAAATAAATGTTTTTGTTTTTTTCAGTAATAGCCATTGCTTGTCTCTAAGTCTTCATTTGCAAAGATTGGCATTAAAATGGCAAGGGGTATAGTACAGTTCATTGGTTGAATCATTCCATGTCATGACACTAATCCAAGAGCTGGTGGTTTGTTTCCATCAGCAGCACCTGAAATAAAAAGTACAGGCTTCACCCTCAAGTCCTTCTCCTCCAGGCTTCCCTCCATCCTCTCTCCTCACAACTTCTATTCGTGCGTGGGATTGCCTCAAACCAGGTGCGGAACCTTGCACTTGGCCTTGTGGAACTTCATGCGGTCTGCACAAGCCCTCTTCCTCAGCCTGTCAAGGCCCCTCTGGGTGGCATCTCTTCCCTCCAGCATGTTGACTTCACCACACAGTTTGGTGTTGTCAGCAAACGTGCTGAGGGTTCACTCGATTCTACTGTCCATGTTGCTCACAACTCATCTCAGTACCGAACCCTTGAGAGACACCAGTTGTCACGTCTCCATTTGGACTCTGAGACACCAATCACAACTCTTTCGTTGTGACCATCCAGCCAGTTCTTCATCCAATGACTGTTCCATCCATCAAGTTTTCATTGTTACAGTTAAGAGACCAGAATGTCTGCACGACATTGTCAAATGCTTTGCACAGGTCCAGGTAGATGACATCTGCTGCTTTGCCTTTGTCCACCAAGGGTGTGACCCAACTGTAAAAGGACACAATTTTAGTCAAGCAGGACTTGCCCTTAGTGAAGCCGTGTTGGCTGTCTCCAATCACCCCTTTTGTTATCTGCATGCCTTAGCAGAGCCTTCAGAAGGATCTGCTCCATATAATCTTGCCAGGCACAGAGCTGAGACTGACTGGCCTGTAGTTCCCTGGGTCTTCTTTTTTTCCATTTTTGAAAATGGGAGTTATGTTTCCCTTTCTCCAGTCAGAAGGAACTTCACCAAACTACCATGACTTTTCAAATATGATGGATAGTGGCTTTGCAACTTCATCTGCCAGTCCTTTCAGGAGCCATGGGTGAATCCAATCATGTCCCATGGACTTGTTCTCCTTCAGATTCTTTCATACATGATCTTCATCTACAGTGGGAGGATCTTCCTTTTCCCAGTTCCTGCCTTTGTCTTCCGTAATATGGAGATGTGACCAGAGCCCTTGCCAGAGAAGACTGAAGCAAAATAGTCATTTAGTTCCTTGGCCTTCCCAACATCTCAGTGACTGTTTCTTTCTGGAGTGGGACCACATTTTCCCTAGTCTTCCTCTTATCACTGATGTACCTATAGAAACTTCTCTTGTTTCCCTTAACCTCCTCTGCCAGATGTAATTCTATCTGTGCTTAGTTCTTCTCTTTTACTACCTATATGTACCTTAATTGGTTTAACTGATGTAACTGCTCCTTCTCTGCTGCAGGTGTTAATTTTTAGGAGTCCACGTAGCTACAGACCATACTTTGTGAGGTGGAAATACACATCAACTGAAACATGAAATAATAGTTAAATCTTATGTATTTGAAAGTTTAGATTACACATTTGACAGCCTATGTACATTTTTACAAGTTGGAAAATGCATATTTCTGAGTACAGCTATCATGTGTTGCACCAAAAAAGTTATTTGTGCTCAGTTCAGGAGTATCCTAACAAAATTGTAGACATGTAATCAGTCAGAACCTTTTAATTATGGGCTATTCTAGTCCTGTAGTAGTAGAATTCATGAAGTATTCAGATATGCCTGTCAGATGTTTTTCTTAATCCTTTAAGCATTGCTTCACAGAGTGAATTATTTTAGAGGTACAAACTGTTTATTATTGTAGAGACAATTGCTTTGAGTCACATTGAGTAAAATTTATTTGTGGCCAGTCTGTGTTTGTGGAATGCTGATTACCAAGGTGTTTTATCTTCTCTTACTTTGCCTTCATTGTCACTTTATTTAGGCTCTAGAATGGATTCATGACAACGGAGAGTTTTATTTATCCACACATACTTCCACTGGTTCCAGTATCCAGCACACCCAAGAGCTGTTAAAAGAACATGAAGAATTTCAGATCACAGCAAAGGTAAACTAAATACATAAAATTATGTAAGATTAAAAAAATAAATAAATAAAAAATGCAAACAACCCTAACTTACCTCTCACCCCCTTACTCCCTACCCCACACCAAAAAAAAATCCTGAGGGATGTGCCCATCACGATTTGTGTACTTGTAGTGGCCTTCTCTCTGTATTTGTACTGGGAACAGAATAAACCAAACAATAATAAGATAATCACTTTTGCTGGAGCTCTGACAGCCCTATGTGCTGCTGAGTGTTATTACATAACTGTAGGCAGATAACTTAAAAGTGTAAAACCTACAAAAACCTTGCAGGGCCCTGGTTTTCCATTTTTGTATTCTCATGTCTGTGAACTACTGCATGTTCATTTATGATATTGTCATAGTTTAGGCCCATTCGTACCAACCAGGCTTCTGCTTGCTCACCCCCCACCCCACTGTGGGACAGGGAGGAGAAAATCCACCCAAAGGGTCATAAACTGAGACAAGGATAGGGAGGTTTGCATTCCCCAATTACTGTAATAGGCAAAAAACCCAGACAGATTCAATTTGGGAAGAAAAAAATAACAAAACTAATTTAATCCACAAGGAGAAAGAGAAAACATGGCCAGATCTTAATGCATCTACCAACCCCATCATCCCTTCTTCCCACTCCTGGAATCCCTTCCCTGCTGCCTCCCCCTCAGGGCACAGGGAGGGGCAGGGGGGGTTTAGGGTCAGTTCCCCACACGGTGTTTCTGCCGGTCCTTCCTCCTCAGGGGGAGGACTCCTCACAGCCTTCCCCTGCTCCAACTCGGGGTCCCTCTCCCGGGAGAGTCCTTCAGGAACCCCTGGGACATGAGTCCCTCCCACAGGTGCAGTCCCTCAGGCACAGACTGCTCCCACCTGGGCTGCACACAGAGTCACGGCTGCTGCGGGAGCAGTCACCTCCTCTGACACGGGGTCCTACACGGCTGCAGAGCCACATCTGACCCTCTCTGTGATCCTGCACAGGCTGCCATTTCATGTCTGCCTACCTGTGACACTTTAGGGGCTATAAATCCATGTTTCCCCCACTGTGGGTCAGGGGCACAGCTGCCATCTCACCATGGGCTGCAGGGAAATCTCTGCTTGGGCACCTTTCCTCTTCCTTCTTCACTGAATTTTGTGTCTTTTTGCTGGCATTTGTCTCTCACCTCCTCTCCTCTGCTCTTCAGGTCTCTTCATATTTTTTTGTAGTTTTGCTTTCCCTTTCTTGAATATGTTACTCGCAGAGGCTCATCCAGCTTCCCATGTCTGCTCAGCCTTGGGCAGAGGCAGGACCAAGACTAGGACTGGAACCAGGGGAGCTTCCAGCAGCTTCTCACAGGGACCACCTCTGTGGCCCCTCCCCCTGCTTTCAAAATACCACTGCACTAACTCTAGACAGATATAAAATACAACAAGGCATATTATTATTCAGCTCACTTTTCTTAGGTTGCTTATTTTATTGAAGTATTCTGTGATTCTACTGTAACTTTTTGACCCACTGCAGAATTCACAGAATCACAGAATCATCTGGGTTGGAAAGGACCTCTGAGATCATCAAGTCCAACCCATAAACATATTATGTTATTCTGTATCTCTGTAGGCCTATGCAGTGTTGCAGATGTCCCTCATGAGGCTTGCCAGTTTCCGCTTGTTAAAGACAGACAACTTGTACATGTGTTCATCTAGCCTGAGCTTGTGTAGCCTTGTCTGTCTCTGTATTTGCTTGTCATTTATTCAAACTGTCACCTGTTTCCACTCCTTGGTTTTTAAATCTTTGTACAGAAATAATAGAGCCCAAGGAAGTAAGCCAGTGTTTATTTGTCTGAAGGACCACCTCAGAGGAGAAGAGACTTGGGGATGGAGTTGGTCACAAGACACATGGGAGAAAAGAGAACCCAGAAAGAACGGAGATAATTTTTGCTTTTTCAACCTGTGTTTTCTTCCTTCTTAGTTTTGCTCCAGCTGTTGTTCAGCTGGATGCCTTCCAGCATGCAGAGAACTGCTGCCCCCCATTTCCTCTGCCAGTCAGCAGATGACGTAGGAGCTCGTTTGGAAAGGATGTTGTTAGTGCCACTCCCTTAGCGGTTTGGTACCTGTTGTGAGGATGTATTAGCCCTTGCTAATTCCATAGTGTAAAAAAAATGATTGGATCAGGGTCCATTAGGAAGGAAAAAGTATTAAAAAGAAAAAAGAAAGGACCAACATTGTTGATTTTCCAACCAACATGAAAAAAGTCACGTTCTTATAGATTGTTTTGCTTAGTTCCCTGTTTCCAGGGCCCCTGACCGTACAGTTTACACAGTACCAGGGAGAGATAGAGGTATAAATTCATCTATTGTGGATGAGTTATGATTTACATGAAATCTTTCATGCATGCTCTTAGTCAGCTTGTTCATTCGGAAGAGCACTTTGTTACAGATTTGGTGTTGGCTATTTGTTCTCTTTCTTAAAAAAAGCTGTGTGATGATGAAGCATAATATAAAATAGATCTACGGAATCTAGTCTGAATCTGTCAGTAAGATTAACAAGTACAATAACAAGTCTTATCTCCACCTCAGAATTTCAGTGATATATAAAGGAGATAGTTTCCTGAGACTGTGGGCCAGGTCCAACACCGGTGCTTCAGTGGTAATGAACAAAATATCTGCTTTGGCATCAAAACTCCTTTTTATTGATGCAAGGGGAATATCCATGCTCTGAAAAGCTTGCCTAGCAGAATTTAATCTCGGGGTTAGATGCGGAGCACATTTTTAAAAAGAAGAATTAACATCCTGCTTCTAGTCGTGTAATAATAAAACCCAAGGAAACCTATATTCATCTTGTGCTATTTTTATTAATAACAAGGTATGTGTTTAAAGGAGTTCTGTGAAAAGAGAGAGAGTGGAGGAAGGTACCTCCTCTGATGACTTCTCCAACTGCACTTAGTAGCAGGTTAAGCAAAATGACTCCCTTCATTACAGGTAGAGCTAGTAACTGTTCGATATTTTCCTGTTTTCATAGCAAACCAAAGAGAGGGTGAAGTTGTTGATACAGCTGGCTGATGGCTTTTGTGAAAAAGGGCATGCTCATGCAACAGAGATTAAAAAATGTGTCACAGCAGTGGATAAGAGGTACAGAGACTTTTCCCTGCGTATGGAGAAATACAGGACCTCTTTAGAGAAAGCTCTGGGTATTTCCTCTGATTCCAATAAATCGGTAAGAGAAATTTGAGTGTGATGGCAGATGGACAAGCTTTACTTACATTTGATTTAGCTATAATTTTTTTCTGTCTCCTTCCCTAATTAATTCTTTGTTTCTTTAATAAAAGAGTAAAAGCTTGCAGCTGGATATAATCCCAGCCAGTGTTCCTGGGTCAGAGGTGAAACTGCGCGATGCTGCTCATGAGCTTAACGAAGAAAAACGAAAGTCTGCCCGCAGGAAAGAGTAAGAAATGTATTCATTTTTAATCAACGAGAATGCATAAATCAGTCCTGATACTGAAAAAAAATGCACCTTAGAAATTGGATTAATGGTAAAAATGAACTGATATTTCTCAATAGCTCCTATTGCTTTTTAGTCACGTGAGTGTTCTCACAGATAATTCTGGTATGTCAGAACCTTAAACTTTCAGAACTATGTTAGACTTCTTTTAGCATGCTTTTTTATTTTTAGCAATAGTGTGAAATAGATGTCTAAGGAGAAGAGGGAGGACAACAGTCAAATTACTGTAGCAAGTGAAAAGCATTTGAGAAAAAAAATCCATCTCCTTCCCCCTTTCTTTTTGCTCTGATTAGTAGTGGAGGGGATGTTACCTCTTACGTTTCCTTCATATGTTGTCTCTCTTCACATTTCAGTTCTCAGATTTTTCTTGCAGCAGTGGAAAAAGCAAAAACTGATGAGAAGAAAGATGTATTCTGATTATTATGCATTCATAATGATCTAACAGACTGAGATTTGACTGTTCTTTCTGTTGTCACCTAAGGTTCATTATGGCTGAGCTAATTCAGACAGAAAAGGCTTACGTAAGAGACCTCCGGGAATGCATGGATGTAAGTTTTCTTTTTTTTCCACTCATCTTTGAAGACGTGTTTCCATGTCCATTGTTTTCTCTTTCTTTCTAGCTTTAACAGCTGAGCATGAGTGTTTTTTAGTCATTGGAGCAAATTGTCTTTTCTACCACTAAGAAGAAATTTGGAGTCATATCTGATAACAACCACTTCAAAATTCATCCTCTGTGCTTTGCTTTTTTCAGTACTGAGCTTCAGCATTTGCTCTTTCTCCAATACATAAATGTGGGGGGTTTTTGTTTGTTTTAGAGAGTGGAGGGAATAAGGAGGGGTTTACTTTATTTGCTTTGCTAGCATAGGAAAGAGCTTGTGTTAATTCTCTTATTATGTGTATCACATGTTCTGCTACTAGCTGCCTTTTTGAATAGAAATTCAGAGAGATTCCATGGAAAAGTGCCCAGCAACTGTTATGCTGAAGCAAGTAATGTTCAGTGTTAGCTGTTGCACAAAGCATGAACTTCTAGTCTGCAGACGTGACCTTGATAAGGAATATCCTGAAGCATTAAGGCTTGTCAAGAACACTATGCATTTTATATTATGATGTCTCAGGGATTATGTCAGTTTTAGAACTTGGATTTTACTGTCAAAATCACAAGGTGTGTTTGACAAACAGGTACCGTCAGAACTGGCAGTGGTGATGATTTGTGATCTCTCCTTGATTTTTCTCCGTGAATGTATACTTACAGATAGATACCTGGCTGGTTCTGTTCAGAGTTTATCATGACTTTTTATTTATCTTTATTTTCTGGTCAGACATATCTATGGGAAATGACAAGCGGAGTTGAGGAGATCCCACCTGGTATTGTAAACAAAGAACACATTATCTTTGGAAACATGCAGGAAATCTATGAGTTCCACAATAAGTGAGTGACTTATCTTCTATTTCCATATTACTGCTGAATCCAAATGATGACCTGAGGGATTTCCTAATGCAAATATTGTGCATATGAATTATGGACACTTTTCCCTAAAAATGCTTTATATTTTTTTCATTGCTAAGTTGTTTCAGTTATTGCTTTCTGCAGCCATGTAGGAACATCATTAGAAACTAACTTTTTCTGTCTTAAACAGAAATTGTTTGGATACATTAAAATTTTGCATTAGGTTTTTCAGTTGTCCTAGAGAGATGGAAAACATTAAAATGACTAGAATACAAGTATAGTGCAAACATCAGTTCAGTACTTTGTCATTTCTTTGGGACCCTCATTCCTGATTTCAAAGTGTGACTGCTAGTGGGAAACCACATGGGCTCCCTCCTTTTTATCTTTGAAGCTTCTGTGGAGATGCCCCACTGTTGTAAAGTTTACCTGAGTACAGAACATGAAAGAAGTTTGTGCACTACATTTCTTCTGAGTGTAATGCATACTAAGCAGATCTGTGTACAGAAGTCTTGCTCTGAATGTTCTAGGTTTTTAAGTCAGTCGAATTTCTATTGGATTAGGATTCTTTTGAGTACTAGAATAGAGCAAGCTTATTTCCACACAATTTTACAGTCTTTTGTATACTTCTGTTGACTTGAGCATCCAAGGGAGAAGTCTTCTCCTTTTTCTCTTGAGACGAAAACTAAGCTTTTCTTGAAACTGAAACAGGAAGAAACACTTGTGGTGGACAACAGCAGCAGTTATTAAATTTTTTGTGTACTCTTCTTTGTTAATTGCATATCTGCTGGATCAATTTCTGATCTTTACTTCAGAATTTGTATTGAATTACATTTTATAATAGTTCTGTTATTACATATATTTATCCTTTCCTGTTACCTTAATTTCTTTGACTCACACCTTTGGTATGAATTACATCAAGTTCGTTAATCACCATTATTCACAGACAATATTTGGCTGTCCTAATGAAAATCTCTCATGTGCCTTATACTCTTTGGTTTTTTTCTACCCACAGTATATTCCTCAAGGAGCTGGAAAAATATGAACAGTTACCAGAAGATGTTGGACACTGCTTTGTTACTTGGGTAATGAAGCCAGACTTATGTTTATAAGTAACAAGGGGGATGGGAAGCATGGAGGGGATGGTCTCTTGCTCTCAGGTCCTTTTTCAGTTTTTAAAATTTGCAAAAGTACCTCTGCCTTCAAATGTGAGTAAAAATGTGTATATCTCTAACTGGGGAGAGGGAAGGAATTTAAAACACTGCTATCAAATGCATGTGTTTAACTGCTCTTGAAGGTTTTTCAAGTTGCCTGAGCCTGCATTCAAGTTTGGTTTGCTATCTGTGTCTTAGCAATGAATGATCTACTTTTGCACTACTGGTGTGATACATTTTATTACACTACCAGTTTTTATGAGAAAAAAATTCTATGTAGTTTTAATTTCTTGAGACAGAAGATATATTCTCTGATAACAGTGTAAAAACTTGAAACAAATTATGCTTTCTGATAACCTGTGGAAATTTGCACTTTGTTTTGCAGGCAGACAAATTCCAGATGTATGTTACATACTGTAAAAACAAGCCAGATTCTACCCAGCTGATCTTAGAACATGCAGGAGCATACTTTGATGTAAGTACTTTGTGTCCATATTTGAATCTTGTACTTGCAGTTGTGCTGAGTGCCTAATTTCTTAATAAAATGCAAGTATCCTGGCTCTAATACTGCAATTTAGCGTTGCCTTAGGAAAACCAGTCCTATAGCTCATGAACTTACATTGGTCTCACGAAGCTGTCAAATCAAATTTAAAAAGCTGTCACATATCAGAGCAGTTCAGAACTGAAAGTACATTCTGGCAGTAACAAGTGAGACATGAATCTTGAGCTCTCACAAGCACACTCGGAAAATCTTATCATTTTGATGTGCTTAGTTTACATTGTGTGTAATAAAGATGGGAATCTTTGTGAATTGTTTGGAGCAATTTAAATTGTAATCATAAGTAGTGGTAGTTCAGTTGACTGCCATTGTTCAGAGTTGCTAAACCAGCCACCTTGGTTGTTCAGTGCCAAGGTTGCTTGGTCTGTGTAGTATTCTGCTTAAGAAAGGGCCAAAATGTAGCTGCTGTTAGAGGTTTTAGGGGGAGATATTTTGGCCCCACTGAATGAGTTTAGGTTGAGCATGTATTTACAGATGATTTGGTTAGAGTGGCTTTTACTCCTTTTTGTTTCCTTCTCCATTGTGCTAGGCCACTAAATTTTTAATGATACCACAATTTTTAAAAAATTGTTTGTAGAAGTAGAGCATAATAAGAGCATAATAAAAAATAGACAGATGTCCCTGAAGTTCTTGGGGTTAATTTCAAAAGTCTACCACTGAGAAGATGGGGATTCTAAAAATTATAAAATACAGCATTTCTGTGAAGCACCTGTTTGTTTTCAGTGTTTGAACAAGAGCAGGGAAGTTGCAGGAAATCAGGCAGGTGTGACAAAAAAAAAAAAATTAGAAGAAAAATTTAGTAAATACTGCTTTAAAAAAATAACAGAGGGTTCTGATAATATCAGAAATCAATTCTTGCCCCCGCCTCCAAAGCAGCATTATTTCACAAGTGTGCTCAGAGGTCTCCATCCCCTAATCCACCTAAAGTGCATAAGAAGTATGAAGATCTAATTATGTGCACAGGTCAGTTCAAGACCTTCCATTGTCTATCACTGGACCGTGTGAAAATGTAATTTGAATTCCATCATGGGAATTTCTGATGCTGTAATCATGGTTACAAGCACGTAGCTGCAACGCATAACTAAGTGAAATTGTGTGTTTAAAATATATTTGATACCATGATAAACAGCAAAGACTGGCAATGAAATTCCACCATGATCATTACATGAAGTTTGTAGTCATAATTTAATTCTGTTGTAGGGGTTTTGTTGTTCTTTTTGGGTTTTGTGGTTTTATTTGTTGGTGGGTTTTTGGTTTTTTTGTTTGTTTGGTTGTGTTTGGTTTTTTCGTGTTTTTTTTTTTTTTTTTTGATTGGTGTCTGTTTTCTCTTGAAGTTTTCGGTAACCTTGTTCCTTTAGTTATAAAATGTTGTTCCGTGCTCCCCCTTGTGGAGGCAATAGGGATAGGTTCTGTGGCTATCGATATAAACTGGTAAAGGATGCTAAGAAACCTCCGCCTCGGCCTTCCTGTGATAGTCCTGGCTGTTCCCTTAAACATGAAGCTTTTTAAATGTTCTCTCCTTCGAGTAACAAAAGAAATACAGATTTTTAATTTTTTTTTTGAAGAAAGGTGTTGCCATATGTTCACTATCCCTAATCGTTGCTATTTGTATTTAGGTTTGCTTAACCTTGCTTCACAAATACCCTTAGAAGTAGTAATCTTTTGTTTGTATGAAGTGAGCAGGCAGATAACCATTTGCTGTGGCTGGAATACCTTGTCATCCTGGTTTGGTTTTTTTGTTTATACTTGCTAAAATAGAATTTATAGTTAATGTACATTATTGTATAGCACTCAAAGCAGTCTATATCTGAGCACTGGTACTCACATGCCTGAAATGTTTGCTTTTTTCATCTAGGAGATACAACAACGACATGGTCTGGCCAACTCTATCTCTTCTTACCTTATCAAACCTGTTCAAAGGATAACAAAATACCAGCTTCTTTTAAAGGTCAGTATTAATTCAGAGTTCTTCATCTGATTCTATTCTTCTTAAGAAGGCAAAACTCATGCTGAAATCACAAGGGCTTTTTTACTCTGTACTGTGAAACTTAAGCATCCTCGGCAGCCCTCAAATATTGCTGTGGTATTTTTTTAGGAGACCACTGAAAATTAAAGAAGGCAGAAATAAGCAACTTTTTATCCAGAGTCCTGTAAATAAAAAAAGATACCTCTCTTCTGATGTTTACTTAGAAAATACAATTTGCATTTCCAGAGTAAAAAGTAAATCACATTCATATAGGCAGGCACATTTTTGTAATGCTTTCTGCAACAAATTTTTGCAAGCCATTAGCTGTGTTTATGAAATTCTGTGTTGCACAATATATTTTTTATATTTATATAATATTATAAACATACGTAATATATTTGCATATGTTTTATATATATATGTGTGTGTGTATATATACACAAACCGAGTACCTGTAGAGCTCTTGCACAAACAGTTGTTACTTATGTGGCTTGGAAATGTCAAGCAGTAGCTGTTTAAATAAATAAAACTTTTGGGAACATGTTGTTAGAGTTTTCTCTTAATGGACAGATGTCTTGTTGACTGAGCCACAGTGTTCTTAAACTGTGGACTGTGTTAGCTCTCTGTGTTAGCTGGCATTGCTTGTGTTGTAATAGCTGCCCATAAAATGCACTGTAATTGATCTGTCTCCCCTTTCTACTTGAGAGCTGCCATGGATGATGTTTTTTAAAATTTCTGAAGAACACTGCAGGCTATATCAGGTCAAGTTGGATGGAAAGAAGCTTGCCATTTTTAACTGACACATATTGTCTGTTCTGAGCTTTAAGGTGCAACTTGATTAAGTTGTAACTTAGAGAAATACTCTAGTCTGTGCTATTCCACAAATTTTAGGGTATTGATTCTAACAGTTATTTAAAATAAATAATCTGGATTCACTTTAGCTACTAAGTTATTGCAATGATTGGAAAGATTGATTTTCACCAGTGTATGTATAGCTAGATGGCTTTGCTGTATAGCAAAGTGGATTTATTTGTGAGTTCTGGGTTTTCTGTTTCTTCCCCACCCCCCCTTCCCTAAGAAGAGCAACATAAAACATGGAAAGATGGAGAGCACAAAACTTGAACAATATCTGAAATATTTTACAGTTTTGGAAGTTCTGCTTATTTTTCCAAATGATTCTGAAGCTGTTCATTTTCTGTTCCTCCTGGAGGCTATTAAGTTACACTAGCTTTTTTTTGGAGTTGTCATGCAGAATTTAAGCTTGATGATGCAGTTTTGCTGTGATGGCGTTATTGAAAGAGAAAAACAGTGTAATGATAAGAGCAGGAAACACCTAGCTTTCTTTTTTACAAAGAAAAAGGGAATTTAACCTGAGGGAATAAATTAAGTGGACCTTTTGAATTTGGAACATAATGTACCCTTTAGTTTACATAAGCTCCATTTTGTCTTCCTACTGTTCAAATGCTCAAAAGACGTTAGGAAATCTGAATATCAGTTCAGGGGCTCTTATGTTTGTATCTGTGGGATGTTGAAAGGGCAGGGAACTGCATTGCTTTGGATTCCTCCAAAAGGTTTTAGCATATTCCATTCTCTAACTTGTGTCTGTTACTTAATGCTTGTTTTTATTAAAATTTTGTAGGGTGCTTTTAACTGAGTACAGAACAGAATAATCCACTGAATACTCAGAAGAATGCAATTCCTCTTATTGGCAGTAGCACTGAGTAGGTCCTTGGTGCAGTGGAGCAGAGACTGACATGGGCAGTTGTCCTTGTGTACTGTCCTGCTTTACACCATCTTAATGATTTGGTAGCTGTGGTATTCTGGGTCTTGATGTAGCACTGTATCTGGTAGTTGAGTCTGTGCTTCTTTAAAAGCTTTAAAAGTTACATTAACCAAGTGATCTTGTTTGAATTAGAGGTGGTTAACTGAAAACATGGGCACATGATAAAGTATACTGTTGTATCATTGGCAGAGTAAGAAGTTCAAAAAGATTTCATATGCCAACAATTATTCTTTGCTTGTCAAAAGTACTATTTGTTCATCTGTCATATTGGTGTAGAAGACCATAGAGTACTCACATCTGCTCATCTTTTGCAGGAGCTGCTCACATGCTGTGAAGAAGGTAAAGGTGAGATTAAAGATGGCCTAGAGGTGATGCTTAGTGTGCCAAAGCGAGCCAATGATGCCATGCACCTCAGCATGCTGGAAGGTAGGATTTGAACTGGCTTTCCAGTTCAGTTGTGTGCTGTTGACTGACTTAACTGGGGGGCTGGAGCATCTCTCTTACAAAGAAAGGTTGAGAGATCTGGGAGTGGTAAGCCTGGAGAGAAGAAATCTGAGAAGGAGGCCTTATTAATGTGTATCAGCTAAATGTAATATCTAAAGGCTGGGTGTAAGGAAAATGGAGCCGGAAGCTTTCAGTGGTGCCCAAGGGGCAGTGGGCAGACGCTGGAACATAGGAAGCTCCATCTAAACATGATAAAAAAACCTTCTTTACTCTGAGAGTGTCAGGGCACTGGAACAAGCTGCCCAGGGAGGTTGTGGAGTCTCCTCCTCTGGAGATACTCAAAACCCTCCTGGATGCAATCCTGTGTGATGTGCTCTGGGTAATTCTGCTTTACCAGGGAGTTTGGACTAGATGATCTCTAGAGGTCCCTTCCAGCTTCAGTGATTCTGTATGAATCTGTGACTTTGTTTAATAAGTTCCTATATTACTACATGTGATAGATGTATTCTGAGGGCTGGGAGAATGTGGACATTTTCTTATCTTTGGCTTTTATGTTATGTATCTTTTACTTGGGTATATGTACTTTGGAAACTATTGTCACAAACAACTGGTTTTGTTAATTTTTAAAATGTTCTTTCATCCTGATCTACAGCTCCACCAAATGCAGATTTGAAAAGTGTATAGGCTAACCTAGTTTTCCACTGTTCCACTGTTCACCTAAAAAGTTGTAGGTGAATGGTCAGACAATAGTTTGGGCTACATTTTCCAATCAGTATACTTTACTTCTTTTATATAAGAAGTGTAAGTGTATTAGACATGAGCTTGCTGATTTATGTATCAAGTAATTGTCTCCAAGAGTTTTGTTGTTTCCACATCTGTTTGCTGCCTATTCCATAACATACTTCTACTTGAAAAGTATCTTCTGGCTGTAAAATGTCAACATAAGCCAATTTAGTCTTGAGTCTTAGCCTGAACAGCACAGTCGTGCTCATGGCACACAGTGGAGGTTGGGTGTAATTGCTTCTATGTGTTGAGAATAACTTACTGCCAAAATCTCTTTTGTAATTGGCATGTTATCATGTTTGATGGTGCCATCATACATTTAGTAATAAAACTATTTCTGTTTGGCATTTAAAATTTTTGAGAATAAAGCAGAACAGCCTTACCTTGCACTTGCTGATTAAAGACTTTCAGGTGATTTTAGTAAGTACTCCTTTTCTTCCTCACTGCTGTCTAGTAGTAAAATATAGCTTGTCATGGAATTTCCAGTGTCATGGAAGTTACTGTGAAATTAATCGTCTCAGCATGTGATCCTCAATCATGCTGTACGCTCAAAATCACCTCTTTTCCCTGATTTCAAACAATAGGAATGTGGGTCATTTTGCAGGATCAGTTCCAAATACCTTGTAGAGGAGATGGGGTTAGTATAAATGCAGACTGGAATTGATAATAATCTTTTTACACTGGGAAATGTGACTCTGGAGAATATCCTAATCTTTTACATAAGTTGGTTTTATAACAAATTATGCATGTATTGTTAAGTCATCCCATGTTAGACAAAAATAGTGAGTGAGCACATTTCCTCTAAGTCTCCGGAGGATTTTGAATTAACATCCTGCTGCAACTTGCCTCTGATGCTCTCCATACTGTTGCCCTGTTTGGAACAGCAAGAACTGTTGTTTTCTTCAGAAGGACGGTGCTCTTCTGATACTGGCAAGCAGTATCTATTTAAAATGCAGTTTAATACCATTCAGAAAGCATGGTAGAATAATTTCTGGTATCCTGTCACTCTAAGGTGTGTATTATGCTGGAGGAACACTGTACCACTGCAATGGAAATAAATTGTGAATATTCTCAATTTTCATCTTTACATGATACATCAAGATAAGTAATCCAGCTGCTGTTCTTTTATTGTGGATCAATGTTGTAGTGACCTGGTGGCAGATTGATCACATGGCAACAGCTCCCAGGCTGCTCTTTATTCATACCCAGCTGGAATGTTTGTCTGCATTGCATGTATTGTGGGGAAAGGGTGCCATGAGAAAAGGGGGTGTTTGGGAGCTTGCCTATGTCAGAACAACTTGATATGCTGTGTCCTTTCAAGATGCTCACTTTCTACAGCGCCTCACTGGAGAGATAATTTTAATTGTGGAAGAGGTAACCAGAAGCTGACATAAAGAGATCTGGGATTTCTTGATGAAAAATTGCCGAAGCAGTTGATAAGCTTCTTAACAGTGGATGTAAATTTAGACATAGATGAGCTACAGTTACATTTAGTATACCACAATGTTGAAATCAAGTCTTGTTTTTAATATTGCTTCCTAGGATTCCCATTTGCAAGCTGTAATTAAAACAAAACAAAACAAAATCAACAACAGAAAAACACTAGATAACTTAAGAAGAAGCTGTGCTTTTTAATTTCATCTTATTGTCAACTTTTCATCACAAACTTTTCCTCTCCCTGGATTTTTAGGCTTTGATGAAAATATAGAATCTCAGGGAGAGCTCATTCTTCAAGAATCCTTCCAAGTTTGGGACCCCAAAACTCTAATTCGAAAGGGAAGAGAGAGGCACCTTTTCCTTTTTGAGATGTCCTTGGTTTTCAGTAAAGAAGTGAAGGACTCCAGTGGAAGGAGCAAGTACATTTACAAGAGTAAACTGTTTGTAAGTATGGAAGAACAAATGATCTTATTTAGAAGACTGTCTATGTTGGAATAGATTGTGACCAAGTTGAGAGTTTTTAATGTGCCAGAGGAACTTGAGCAACTGTTGCAGTGCACTGGGAGAGCAGCCTTGGAATGTGTAGAATGAACCTTGTAAGTTTGAAGCTTTTGAGGAGAAGGAGTAGGCTGAAAGCGTCTACTGTAGGCTACGTATGAATCTTGGTGAGTTAGGACAAAGGAAAATCAAGATTGGGCTGGACTGATTTTGTGTGTGATTGGTGGGTCCTTAAGGCTCAGTTGTATAAAGAAGAGGGATGGAAGGAGTTAAAAAACTTCCTTCATCTTGTCTGCTTGCTATTGCTGTTAAGGATTAATTTTTATGAATAGTCTACACACGCTGATCTGGAAAGGCAAGAATACCTTGTTAAGTTCATTCCAGAATGTCTGCTGAGACTAGTAGTCTTAAAATAGCATTTTATAAATAAAATACCTCTTATGGTCTACTGAAAGAATATAAAGGTGGAATTATTTTCCTCACAATTTAAAAAATTTAAAATCCATAGCCTGTATACTTGACAAAATGTGACCCTGTAATTCAAGTCCTTCCCTTCCAGTCTCAGTGGATGACTTATGTGAGAGCAGTGTTCACACTGCAAATTTAGATAGCCAAGTGAGAAGACAGTGCCCGATGGCTTCCTGTGCATCTGCCAGAGGCAAATAAGCTTTCCTATCAGACCACTCTAGGACAAGTTCATGAAATTACTTCTCAGAATCACACTCTTAAGACATACCCCATTTGGATCAATACAGGAATAATATGACTAGGTCTAGATGGTAGAAATAATTAACCTTTTTCCCCTGCTTCAGCCTCCTTTTCCTTTATGCCTTCCCACCTCTGTGTCCTAACTGGTAAAGCAGGTTGGTTCAAAAAACTCTTTTTCTCTACCTTTGCATATTCTGTTACTTTGTTTCCAACACTTGGTCTCCTTCCTGATACCAGGAAGGTAGGAGGTAACACAGGTGCAGCTGTTTGTTCGTCACACCTGTCTGGTGCTCCCAAGAACCTGATATACAAAAAACTTCTGGTGTACTGGAAGGTAACATCAGCTGCCAAGGGGAGACAGAGCTGAAAAATTGGTCCCATAAGCTGATCATGTCAGTTCCTCTGGCAGGAATTCAAATTCTAGTTGGCAAAATATCCTGTAATGCATCTTGCTAGTATAGCAGTTCTTATATTTTGATTTTTATTGGGCACAGGCCAACTTCCCTGTGTTGGGTTTTGAACATGACTCCCTCCCACTAGTTTCACCTACCCGTATTGAAAGGGATGGTGAGCAATGTATGTCAGCCCTGCCACTCCTTACTGTACAAACCTCTACTGCATTGTCTCTCAGTTGCCCTTTGTAAAGTTAATAATATTCACAAGTGTACAAAGGCTTCTAAATTTACTAGGCTTTAAAAAATAAACCATGTTAAAAATTGTACTGTCTTGCTCATTCAGGTTTTTATAGAGGGCAGTGCAGTAAAGTATATTTTCTTATAATTATGTAATTTAATGTTAGATTAAGTATTTTACAGGCTTTTTCACCCACACAGGAGCTGTTGCTGAGTCAAGTTTAAAAAGCATCATAGGCTTTTGAATATTTCAATACTTAGGTAGTTCAGTACTTTCAACACAAAGCTGAAAAGGCGGATGTGTTGGCTTGGGGTAATTTTACAAAAAAAAAACAACAGCACACAAACACAACGATAGAAGCCAACATCCAAGTGAGAGAATTAAAAAATTACCTTTACTCAGGTGATGTGTATCCAAAATCTCGTGTAATTAACTCTGTATGTGCTAGTAATGATGCATATGAGGGCAAAAATACAGCTTCTACTAGTGTAAGAAGGCTCAGCAGCTGTCTTCTGGAGTGAGAGTTCTTGTAGTTTGAGCTGTATTTCTGTGTAATTTTGGGGGGAGCAGAGCCTATATGAATTGTTTAACTGGAAGCCAATTCACATGATTGAGACTGATTGCTAATGTAGTTATATCTACAGAATTCTCCAGGGAAACTGCATTTCTGAATTATTTCATCTGTTTCAGAGGGAAGGAAACACATAAGAAAGGTTCCTTTGGCAGAAAAGAGATCCACTTTAGAAGATACCAAGAGAATTCTTAAGCATATCTTATCTGAGAGAAAACATAAAAATCAGTAAGAAATAGTGTTCCCAGATGGAAATGAAGGAGAGAAGCCAATATTTATATTTTAATAAGCATCTATTTTTTTTAGAGTCACAGCTTCTGTTGTCAAGTCAAAAAATGTAAAAAAATCAATTTATTTCAGATTATAAATACTATTTTTATTGTTATTTACAAGAAAAATTGTTTAGTTTACATTTGTTCCTTTTGAAGAGACCTCACTACTGTCATCAGAACAAAGGATTCTAACACAATAGCCTTAAGCTTCTAAAAGTGTCTTTAATAGCAGAGCTCAATTATTTAGAATATTAACATCCCTTTGTGGCTTTTGAGAAAAAATGCCATGTCCTCCTAACAGATTTTTGTTAATTCCAGACTTCTGAACTGGGTGTCACAGAACATGTAGAAGGAGATCCCTGCAAATTTGCTCTATGGGTTGGAAGGACACCAACATCAGACAACAAAATTGTTCTGAAGGTAATTATAGCATATGTGCTTGTACAGTCTATACTAAGTCTTGTAATTATTGTTCTTACTTGTTGGAAAGGCAACAAGTCATGACTTTTCCTGCTTTGAGAGGGACAGCTGCTGACAGGTAATTTTCCTTTGTTTGTAAAGGATGTGGTGTATATCATAACTTGCATGGCATGACAGCCCAGGGGAATCTCTGTGGCCTGCTGAAGGATTAAACAAACTTGCTTTCACAAATCAGAGTAAGAAAAGGTTTGGCTCCATGGACTTCTACAGCTTGATGTGCCACAAATAAAGGCATCAGTGTTGCGTTTCCTGTTCAAGTTGTTGCTGCTTGATGCTGTTTGTTAAAGATGCTGTTTTTCATGGCCTATATTTTTATGCAGAAATCAAAACACTTTTCAAGATTTTAAGTCTTTCTGTGGGCTACAAGTTTGTCTGAAGATGCTTGCCTTTGGATGACAGTGCACAAAATGCCTATGATTTTGTGTCTGGGGAAGTTACAGGTGGCAGTAGTGTTCTTTGCCTACCTAGGAGAATAACTAAATCCAGTTTTCCTGTGACTCTGGTATGTAACCTGGGACCTACTGTTTCAACTGAAGAACTTTTTTGTACTACCACAAGCAGCTAAAGGGTAATTTGATGTGTTCTGAGGACTGCATGAGTTTTAAACCTTTTCTTTCATCTCTTAGCTGTGCTGAGCTGAAAAAAAAACCTCATCTTCCCATTGCAGGTTCATTCAACTACAATTAAACTTTGATATGTTTTCACATATTTCTGGTGATTACTCAACAATGCCATTTAAAAATGGCCACACAGATTTACTTGCTGTCACTCAAATTTGGCATCCCAATGAACTGCAGGACAAGAAGAGCTCACCTAAGTGTTTTGACAGAAGTCAATGATTGCAGGGAAATAAATGTTGCATCACTGAATAATCCAATTTGTCCAGTCTTAATACTCTCGTAATTTAACATACAATGCTTTGCAGCCTGAAATGATCCTCCCAGGGTGGAGCAGAATTCAGGCTGTAAAAAACCACAGTGTTTGGCATCTTGTTCTTGTTTATAAAAGAAAACAAAGCTCTTTTTCCTAACTGTACATCTTTGTCTTCAGCTTTCTACATACTTTTAGAATTGCTGATTATTAGAGGTTTATGGTATATTAAATATTTATAATATAGTCAAAGAAATTTATTCTAGGAGACAGTGATTAAGAGAAGTAGGAAATGATATATAATTTATTTTTTTTAGATCTACAATAATGCTTATCGTAGAGTTATAGAAGGGGTTGGGTTGGAAGGGACGTTAGACTGTTCAGTTCCAACCCTTTGTGTGGGCAACTCCCTAGACAAGGTTGCTCATATTGCTTATATTTAATAGCATGATAGTCTTTTCTGGGGTGACTCAAAAATACAGATTATACGTTACAGGCAGTTATTAAAATACAATGCCTGAATTACCTCTATGCTTCTGGTTGTGTTTCAGAAGTGTGAAGAGCAATACATGAAAAGTGTTGTGGAAGCATATGTGTTGCAGAATAAGTTAATTTTAGTGCTTTTAGTGCTAATAGATTATTATATTAACTTAGAATGGATGTAAAATACAGCAAGAGTTTTAAAAACCAATGGTCAAGTTGTTATTATTGGAATTCTTTAAATCCAGCCAGTGGGTGCATACAGGGCTTTAGCTTTTGAGTTAGGAAAGAAAGATCTGAATCTAAAATAAGACGTTATTTTAAATGAACAATACTAACACAGTCAAGAAGTGTAAAGTAGTGTTGGCAAATCCAAATGAATGCAACAACCTTGAATTTCTTTTTCTCTATTCAAGTTTTCAAAAATTATTCACAAAGTAATCCTTTATGCCTTCTTTTTTGTATTTATTAGCTGACAGTATGTGTGTATCTTCTCAGCTATAATAGTCCATTGTGGGGGCTTTGTTTCTTTTGCATATCAAAGGCATCCAGTATAGAGAATAAACAGGACTGGATCAAACACATCCGGGAAGTGATACAAGAAAGGACCATTCATCTGAAAGGAGCACTGAAGGAGCCGATCCACATCCCCAAAACCGCACCAACAACAAAACAGAAAGGAAGAAGGTAAGTACTATGTAAAATAATCAGAGATCACTAAGTACACAACAGCACTCTTTCCTCTGTAGTGTTGAATTTCTACTGACTCTCAGTGGATTGGACAAAAGCGGGAGTAATTTTGGCCAGCTTTATCTTATAATTAATTTTGGTTTTCCTGCAATGCTGATCTTGAGATTTCTTCTCTGAACAGACCCTGACTTGTGTACATCCAGTGATTACAGAAGGGATTTGGAACTTTACTAAAGGATAGCAGTACTTGTTAGATTTTTACAATTCTGAATGTGTTATTCAGGTCCTTGGTTTCCTTTAGTGGACCTGAAAATGTGTGACTGAGTGTTCTGCTTGTGGCTTTGGTGAAATACAAATTTCTGTACAAATTTCTTGCCATAGTTTTGGCTGGTTGGTTTTGCCTTAAATTCTACATGATATAGACCTTGTAAACACAGAGCAAGGTATTAAGTACTTAATATTTGATTTTTAAATACTTAATTATTTGCAGAGATGGCGAGGACCTGGACAGTCAGGGAGATGGTAGCAGCCAGCCTGATACTATTTCAATTGCCTCACGAACCTCACAGAACACACTAGACAGTGATAAGGTAAGTTTCCCAGGTGCTGCTTTGCTCTGAGAGCAAGATTGATCCCTAAATGACCCCCCAGATTCGTCTCCAGTACCTTTCAGAGAGGATGCATGGAAAAATTAAAAATTGCTGTATACAATAGAGAAAATGCACTGATAACATGAGGAGCACAGTAATTGTTTAAATCTAATATGAAATGAAGGAAATACGTTTCTTGCAAACTGAAACCATTTTGGTGCCCTCTCTTCTGCAGATTGTTCAAAACTTTGACCCAGTTTAAAAAGAAAGCTTTATCTTCTATAAAATTTTATACTCACGCACAGAATTGTTTCTTGATGTCATTCTTGGACTTTCTGAAAGCATACCATCTGCTTTTTGTATTTGCTTGAAGTTGGTGCTTGCCATGCAGTTACTTTTGTGAAGGAAAAACACTATCCAGTGGTCAAGGGTTACAGACTAAGTGCATTCACCTTCTGCATGAGAGCTGATGGAAAAGATCATATCAAAGAGCAGTAACCTACAATGCTGTCATACGATACCAGAGCTATGATTTTATTTCCTCCATCTCTGCCTGTAGAGTATGGCTGGGTTATCCTGTAAGGATAAAACATCCAGGGTTTTCACATGGGTGGAAGAGAGAGGCATAAGAGGAGTAAATATTCTCGAATGAAACATGATTCTGTTACTTTGGAATTGGAAGATTTCTAGCATTTGAGAAATGTTAGGACCTTGGAAGGAGGTAGGCATAGGTAATAGAAATTTTTCAAACAGAAGAATGAATTAAAACCTAGAAGCTGCATAGCAGATTACTTCAAAACATGGCTAGGGATTCCCACATTGGGTGAAATTGTTCTGATGAGGAGTACTATGCAGGTAGTATATAGAGTAATATACTATCTACTGTTCTGTATTATACTATCTGTTATACTAATCTGTATATCACAGGGCAGCTAAGGGTAGGTTCTTGTAATAATATATTGATGATTCACATCCTAATCTTAAAAGATAGTTTTCTTTATTTTTGCATGTCACTTAGACTGTGATTTTAGTTTTTCTGTGTAAAGAAGAGAAAGAAAAAAGAAATGTATTAAAAGGTGCTTAGGGTTGCTTTTTTATTTGTCAAAAAATAGTCTTTATGTTTTGACCTTGTGCATTTTCACCAAAATTGGTCTCTAGTTTTGGTGGTGGTTTCTTCTAAGGATATCTGTGGGAAAAAATGGTTGGTTAAAGCAAAAAAGGACTCTTCTGATTACTCTTATTATGTGATTTTATTCTTTGTATTCTTACTAGTGATTTGCAAACAATCTGATCACACTTCTGAGCAAGACATGCTCTATCTGATTTCTCAGATCATTGCCTGAGATGCCAACCTGTATACCTGCATCCTGGATGGGTTGTGCTACAGGTCAAAAAGAGAGAGAATACAACTCATCCCTGCCATACACAATCATTGCCCCTATTCAGATGTTTGTGATGTACTGTTTAGTACAGAATAGGCTGGGTACAGAATAGCATGCGTTGTCCTCTGTTGCTTCTCCTGTGATATTTTGTGCATGATGTGAGAATTGCTAAGAAACCTAGCCAAGTGGAATGGCCTCAGGATTGTCTTCCAATCTGACATGAGGAGGAGTCTTACCAGCAACCTGTTAAACAGGAGTTATAAATTAAAAGAAGGACGAATAAAGGACCCTTTTAAATATTTTCCCAACAAATTAAGTTTTAAAGTTGGTTAGCATGCAGAGTGTTGTTTGTAAAGTAGTTCTGAGTTCTCACACTAGTGTATGCAATTTTTGTTAGGCTTCTTTTGACAAAAAAACCAAGCTGAAAACCAGTAGACTTCCAGGAAGTGACTTGTGCTATGTATTGTGTGTCCAGGGAAGAAATTTACTGTTTGGCCACTTTTTAGAAGTGTGTGAATTAACAGAGTAGCATTTTTTAATGTTTTTATTATATATTTTGACTTGTAAATACATTAAGAAGAGAAAAAATTTAATCTGTTTAAAACAAAAACTAAAAACTTACAGTACAGCAACAGGTAGAAGGTTGGTGAAATCTATAGGGTATCTTAACACTCTTGCTAAATCTGAGGTAATCTTTTACTTTGTATGTTGAAAAATCACTAGCTGCAGTCCTATTTGGGGTTTAAAAGTGCCTCCATTTTCTTAGCCTAGAAACATGAAGTATAAATGAATGTCTTACAGAGATGGAGTGAAACAATTTTAGGGATATTAGATGCTGTTGATGTGGTTAGCCAGATGGAGCAGTGGAACTCCATTGAATTTGAAGCATGTCTCAAACTAGAATTTCAACTTAAGAAACATTTAAAATATCAAGTAAATTAAAATAGTGTTTAAATAGTGGTAAAAAATATTTTTGAAAGTTTAAAACAAGTAGTTAAAATGTTTATCACAGCATCACTTTCTGTGCTGTTGTTTAATATATTTTTGTTCATATGTATGCACTTTTGTGATTAAGAAAAGACAACAAATGAGCAAACATCATACTCACCAACAGCCAAGTAAAACCTTTCCTTTGTTTTTTCATGCTATGTGTTCAGACAATTGATTCTTTTAAAATAAATGTTTCGTTTAGAAGACCTAAGCTGTTATACAGGGCAAATATTAAAAAAGAAAATAAATTCTTTATCCACAGCTCTTTCTGACATTCTCAGAGACACAGTTTGAAAGAGCTAAAAATCCTTAACTGTGGTTGAGCATTGTCCAGATGAGCTTTTTTCCTTGCATCTTGTTTTCTGACAGGGAGCAATGTCATGATTATTTTTTGTTCCTCCTCCACCCTGGCTTTTTGGGTGAGGATTGTAACTTTTGGTTGTTGGCCCCACTGCTGTGTGATGCTTTTGAGTATTGGCTGGGATTATGCAATAGACCATGTGTTTCTAAAGCTTACATCCTTCTCAGCTTTTTGTCACCTAAAAACTAGATTGGAAAGCAGAATTAGAAATAAGCATCATCTTGGCACATGGGACTAATCATAAGTTGTCAAAATGCAATGCATTTTAATAGGAACACATTTTAGCTAAATGGAAATAGGTGGAAATAGTGAAATAGTTAACTACTAATTAGGGGGAGGTTGAGGCAGTCCTATATTGGCTTCTAGAAACAAGATGCTGAGCTACAGAACAAAAAGTTCATATTCTTTGCTCAGCATTCTTAAGGCCTGTATTTGATACCACATCCGGTTTTGAGTACGGAGTAGCAAATAAGTGGGCTATTGGAAGAGTTCCAAGGGGGAAAAAAAAAAAAAAAAAAAAAAAAAAAAAAAAAAAAAAAAAAAAAAAAAAGAAGGAGAAAAAAAAACACCCCACTGATTAGACAGACATCTACTAAACACAACTTACAAGGCAAGAGATAAAGAGTCAGGATTAATGAGTCTAAAGAAAAAAGGGATGAGGAGGAACTTCAGGTCTTCAAGTGTGTAAAAAAGCTACTACACAGTCACAGGCTAGTCTTTTACCTGTATTTTTAGTAGATGGGATGAGATCAAAGGACTTATCTACTTATCTTTAATGCAGTATTGCAATAATATATTTTTATGGGTATAAAAATGTGAAGCCATAGAGCTGAGTGGCTGTGAAGGCTGTAGAATCTCCACACCTAGAAATCTTTGAGAACAGTTCAGATAAATGTTACTCATGGTTCACCAAGATGCACATGATCATGCTCTAGGGGAAGAGAAAGAAATGGAATAGGTACCTTAAGATCCCCTTCCAGCCTGTTTTTAATATCACGGGGTGTACTGTCATACTGAAAAACACACTAAATACATCCCTAGCACTGACCCATCATGAAGTACTGGAAGGCATAATGGAGTCCAGAGTGAAATACTAAATTTTTTGAGAGGGAGAGTTCTACTCCATCAAAGCATCTCAGTTTTCTGAGTGAGTGGTCTGATTGTACCCTTCTCAGGAAATATTTCATCCTTCACCTTTCAGTTTTCCTTCCATTCACCTTCTGTAGCAATGGAGGATTTTTGATGGCTAATGAATAAGAGATGACACTTGGTCCATTCATTCCTGCTTTCAACAGTTTCTTGCCTCAGTGCTTGATCTGATTTTAATGTCATCTTTTGAATTTGAGCCAATGCATAGGAAATGAAATGGGGAGGCTGAAAGAGGCAATGTAGGTCTGATAAGTCTTTTCATGCTTGCATGAAGGGAACTGGTAGAAACATGTAACAACCTAAACAACTGCGAAGATGAGAGACTTTACTAAGAAGGGCTGACATAGGGTGTTATCCTAAATAGCAGGAATCATGCTAGCTTCTCTGGGTGGTCAATGGAGCAGTATTTTATTTTTAACAAATTGTCTTTTGTGTCCAGCTGGTAACACTTTGTACTGCCCTCTATGTGAAGTTGTATTTCATTCCCATGCTTCTCTAAGCTTGTGTGTAGTACTTTGGAAAATACAAAAAGGACTGAAGCAGCAGGAGACAACCAAGTATGTCATTGTGCCTAGCTGAGACCACAGAGGAGGAAAGACTCCCACCAGCAGAAAAAATGCTAATAAAAAGCCAGACATGGCTCTGAGTATATTCCTCTTTTCAAAGCCAGAAACCAAGTCAGGGCAGCTACCTGGTCAAAGCAAAAGACTCTTTATTTGAGACAGAACTTTTGTGTGTCGTCTGTTTCTAGTTTTTAGTTCCCACAGTACATATGTTTCAACATTAAAAGGGTATTAAAGATCTTCATGCTTTAAATAATTGAGAAAACTTAATAGCAACTCTTTCCCTTCACCTCAATGTAAAATTACCATGGGATGGTAAATTTAATTTACAGTCCTGAAAGGAGTTTATATGGCCTGATGTAAAGGTCAGAACCCTTGAAAGTGGTGATCTTCCCCAATGCTGGCGGCAGATGATCTCTGGTTATGGTGTGGCTGACTTCAGCAAGCCTATACTGAGTGTATTCCGCCTGTGTGTGCACTGTGGTTTGGGGTTTTTTTGCTCTTTACAAGCAATAGTGCTAAAAAGGCCCCAGAGAGATGTACATAGATGCTTAACATTAATTTCAGCAACAGCAAGACACTGTGTCCCATGATAAGCTGTTTAATTAAACCTTGCGCCTCTTCTAATCTGCGGTTCTATTTCTGTCTGGCTTTTGTTTCTCATCTTTTCTCTGTCTCTCCGGTTTCCACGTTTCAGACATAGCCTCATTTATTTTTATCATGCATGATTAACTCAGTTTACATAAAGGGTTTCTTGAGAAGGATGGATAAAGTATATAAAGCCCTTGTTCTGCCTAAATTTGGATTTAGATGGTTTGTAACTCTTTTCTCTTCAGTGCAAGTCAGCCTCCAGGTTCTGCTGTGCCTCTTGTTCTTCCCTCCAGCTAGCCCAGAGAGCCTTGCCAAAGCTGTCCAACAACAGCTGTTGAGCAATGTGCTTAATCACAGACACTCCTTGCCGTCCAACTGCATTTAATCAGTGTGAAAGATGAAACTGCTTTCAGAAAGTGTGTTTGGAGCAAAAACAAGCAATGAAGCAAAGAGGAAAGCAGCATTTCCTGACCATAATTGTTACAGGGAGGGAGATAGGTTGTTATCCCGAAGGAGGGGAAAATAGGTAAATAATGGGAGTTTTTTTGTGAGTTCTCCATGACGACGTAGGTGCATGCTGGTTAGAGAGAACATCATTGTTTTCAGTGTGTCAGGCAGCAGTGGAGAAGTCCTGCACTACATTGCATCTAACAGAATGAATGCATATTTAAAGATGGTGTAAAACTAATGATTGCGTGCAGGAAGTGTCTTACACATTGTGCTGAAGTGTGATTGAATATTGAATTTCAGTGAAATACTGATCAGTTAGGATACCTGAATCCCACACAGTATTAAAGGCTGGGATTTTTTCTAAAATACTTTCTGACACAGGCACTTACAGCCTTTGTTTACTTTTCCGTTTAGTTTGAGACTATATAAATTTACTAAGTGAACATAAAATTTTTATTTTTTTTTTTTTTAATTTTAATTACGGGAAGAAGAAATAGCATCCATATAAAAGTCAAACATATGGCTGCTGCACTGGTCACAAGTATTTTAATCTCTGTGGGAAGCGAGGGGTGAGGAAAGCAAGCAGAGCACTAAAGCTATGTTTCCTGTAGGTATTTAGGAGAAAATAAAAAGACTAGATGCAGTTTCTGGAAAGTGTCAACTTGGTTCTTGCACTGACTGGGGACGGATATGGACTCTCCTGAGAAAAATGAGGTCTACATTGGACACCTTGTGAAGTCATACTTCATCAGCTTTTTTGTTAGTCCCCATCAGGCATACAGATGGTTTCAATTGTTTCTGAGTTTGTCTGAAGAAGGCTGTAACATAAATCAATACCAGAAAACAAGAGAAAGCTCTTTACTTTTTCCCCTTTGGCATAGTTTTGCATGGACTAAAAACTAATATAATATGGAGAAAGAGTGTTAGGGAACAGGAAACTTTTTAATGAAGGAGGAGGTAGCATGTTTTGAAGATGTGTCATTACCCCTTCCCCCATAATTTGGGTATTGGGGCTGTCTGGAGAGATGTCTGGGTGCAACCTGATCTATCTTCCTTAAAAACTAGTTGTATGAGGCTTTTCTGCCCTTCTTGGCCCCTGTATCCCCTCCAAGCTTTTTTTTTCGTTGTGTGCACACAAAAGCAGGGGTGGCTGGTGAGATTAGTGGGCAGAGACCATGGGAAAGCTCTGTAGTTACTGCAGAGCATCTGCTAGGAGTTAGGTCCTGACATTTGCTGCAGACTTGAGGAAGAGAGGGTTGGAAATGGCTTTTGAATCTTACTGAAGTTTTGCTGGTTTTGTCATTTGCTCTAAATTTCTTGTTTGATAACAGTGTTATCCTAGACAAGTTTCTATCTGTTGCTCAGTTCCAGGCTTGTAATGAAAACTAATAAATAAGTAGTAATGCAGTCTCTTATCTTGTTTTCCTGAAGCTCATGGGATGTAGCTGGCAGCCACATAAAAGCCTAAATATAATAACCAAAACCATGGAACCATGGCAGGAGCCATGTAGTATGCTGGTGTGTAGCACATGCTTCTATATTTTCTGGAACTGAAACTCCCACAGGGTATTTGTTCTCCTTTGTCAGCGAAGAGCTTTGCAGAATTACCTGGCTGAGTTGGAGGAGTTTACTGGCTGGCTCCAAAATTACTGAATTCATAGAAGCTGCCTACCAGCAGAGATCTGATATGAATGGCACACTGAAAGCAGCCTGAGCTGTAGAAATACTCACACACGGAAAGCTGAAGTAGCCTGGAATGCCACTGCCATATGGAAGGGGAAAGAATTCCCAGGCTGCTTAAGCTGGATGGGTGCTCTGGCACTGAGCAATCTTGGGAACTTCACAAAGTTCTGATAATAATTTTCATTTCACATCAAAGCCGATGAAAGAATCAAAGAGAGGAAACTTAAGCTTAGGCAAAGTAATTCTAATGAAGTGTTTTGAAGAGGGGGAGGAAAACACTGAGGTTGAATGCTTTCAATCCATGTTTGTCTGTTTTTACTTGGGGAACCAGCAAAAATATGAATGTTACATAACATAACAGTGAAGTATTTGGGAGACTTATATGCTGGTTTTTATCATTATTTGTAGCGTATCCTGGATGATTTTATGCCCTGTGTATATAGAGAATAAGCTGTGAGTGAGGTTGGAATATGTCAGGCGGTTCATTCAAATAAAGGCTCCCTCTTGAATTTGCAAGGTGGCAAAGCTCATAAGTGACTGTATTTTGTAATATCTGGGGCTTTGTTGCAAATGATGATCCATAAAGTATATTCTGAAGTGACTGCTATTGCAGCTTTCAAGGTAAGGAGCAGTCTAGCAAGAAAAACCACTTAAATCCTCCGCCCAGCACTGTCACAACCAGTGTGCTTTGAACCTAGGCAGAGGCAAGCAGAGCTAAAAATCTTTCCTAAAACTCCAGAACTGCCTGATTTTGAAACACTCTTCTAGATGTGGAAAGTCCCAGAAGCTTCCTATCTCATCCAAATTACAAATCCTGCCAGGAATCCTAAATAGGTAACGGTGCGTGACGGATGGTTTGATAACGAGCATTCTCCTTCTTGTTTTTTCCCTGCACAGTTGTCTGGTGGGTGTGAGCTGACTGTGGTAATCCATGACTTCACTGCCTGCAACAGTAATGAGCTGACAATCCGACGTGGGCAGACAGTGGAGGTCCTGGAGAGGCCCCATGACAAGCCCGACTGGTGTCTGGTTCGAACCACGGATCGGTCCCCGGCTGCAGAAGGGCTGGTCCCCTGCGGGTCCCTCTGCATCGCTCACTCTCGCAGTAGTATGGAGATGGAAGGCATTTTTAACCACAAAGGTAAGAAATGATGGAAATAAAGTCTCATCGTCAGCAGCGTGAATTTTGGGTAATGGGGAGTACTGTGCCAACAGGCGCTTCGGTTTTCTTGCACTGGTTTGGTTTCTAGTTTTTAAATTAGATAAAAAACACTACTTTAACAACCTGCAGCCACATTGTCTGTTCCAAAATAAAGCAGTCAAAAGTTGTCAGTGCTACAGGAAAATGTGGCTGAAGACGGGGAGGAACTTTAAGCGAATTATGTCTCGGTGAACAGAGTTGTATATCATGTTAGATCAAGCAGGAAAATCTATACATGTTGTGTGCGGAGGGGGGGGGAGGGAAGAAAATCTCCAGCATGCAGTATCAGTGGTTCCTGGGAAACCCCGCAGTAAGAAGTCACCACAACATCAGGCTCAGCAATGGAAAAGGTAAATACAAACATTCATTTGCCCTGGCACACAAATCAATTGTTTGGACTTATTTATTTTACCTAACTAAGTTCTCAGAGTAGCAGTGGCACATTCCTCCCTTTGTCCCAGAGCAGCTCTGAAATCTTTGTTTTTTCAGATGAATGAAAGAATGTGCCCCTCAAGAGTGCAACAAAAAAAAATGATAATTTTTTGAAAGCTTGAAAGTCCTTGATGTGCTTGTAGATCTTTAACTCCATAAACTCCCCAGAGGGAGTAGTTTGTTCTCAGAGAAAAAGACTGCTTCCTTTAAAACTACTTGAGCCTGTAGCCTGTGAACAGAAAACAATATGAATCAAAAAAAAAAAGCAAAAACAAAGCCCAAACAGGAGAACAGTTCACTAGGAGTAAATAAAAATGCATTTCAAAAAGTTTTTTATTGCAAGAAACAATATTAGCAGAAAAGTGTGTGTTGGGGAAAACTTGTTTTCTGAAACACAAAATTCCAAGTTTGAAGAGTTTTTCATAAATATAACCACAAATTTTTCAATTATTTCCAATTATTTCAAACACTTGAAAAATGTACTTGGCTTACAACACATTAAAAGAATATGTTTCTTACATTAGGAGCATGAACAGCAGGAACTTCCTGAATGTAGGGCAATTGGGAGGGGAAATCTCAAGGATTGAGCTGTGTAGTTGGAATGCTTGTTCATCCTTGTGTCCTATAACAATTTGGACAAGGGAAGGTTTCAGTTGTTTTGATTATAAAATTGGAAAACGCACTTAGGGTATCACTGAAACATTTCTCCCTTTTACTATCATGGATGAAATCATGGAAATGTCAACAGGTTTTGTTTTGCTTTTTTTTTTTTTTTTAACAACACTGACACAATTTAGAAATCCAATTTCCTTTGGAGCTAGAGAACTTCACCTTTGAGTGCAGAAAATTTTATTAGGAGAGGCAGGTTGTACTGGGTAATAAATTATATGAGTTCAACCTGTCAGGATCCTGGGGTGGGGGTGGAGAGAGAATTGAATTTTTCATGGGGAGGTTACTTTTATTACTCAAACCAGTGAACATAACCTGTACTGCTCTTATGTCCTTTAGTGTTTTGGGGGGAAAAATGAAGCAGAGCATTGTAAAGTTACTGTAGTTTCTGTTTGGCAAGTTGCTTTGAAATAAAGAGCATTAATTAACTATATTATTTATGAAGACAGAAGAAGAAAAGGCCATTGGTAGAATGAGCATGATTCCTGTTGGGATAGATACCATCTGAACCCCAGCTGATAAGAAGCAGCTGCTAATTGTTTATTCCCACATTACTGGGTGTCAGACTTGAGGAGCTGGATGTTTGCTTTGTGAAGTGCCCAATGCACGTGGCTGGGACTGACTGAAGTCAGTGTGAGCTGTCTTGAACATTCAAACCTAATGGTGTATAAATGTGAAGTAATCTGGGGAGGAAAACAAAAAAGGCAAGAAACCAACCAACTTCAGATCCTGTGCTTGAAACCACAGTATACATTTCACTTTGGTCTCTACCTCAGTTTTCTATTGCTTGAAAGAGGTTGGTAGCAATCATTTCACAGAGGGATTGCAAAAATTAAGCAAAATTAGCAGAGTACTTTGATTTTATCTTTCCCCCCAGTAAAAAAATACCTCAGACAGCATTGCAAAACAATTGCTCATTCTACAATGCTGCATTTGATTAAAGATGTTTAAATAAAGCGTCGGGAAATATGCTAATCAGAACAATGGAAAAGTAATTAAATTATATTCTTAAAATTTTTTATCATGGGCATTTATTGAGGTATGAATGACTAAGGGAAAGAGGGGGAAAAAAAAGAAAAATAAAGAAAAAACAAACAAAAAAACCCAGAAAACACAACCCTCATAACAAAGAAAAAGTGAGTTATTTGCATAATATAACTCAGTACACAGCTCACAGCTCAGTACACACAGTATACTTCAGTACACAGCTCTTACACGTTTCATTTCCTAGATTTCGAGTGCTTGATTTTGCAACTTCAGTCCTTTTAATGCCAAGGGGTTTTTTTCTTTTTTTTCTTTTTTAACCATAACTCAGTAAACTTGGAGGTTTTAATGAGTCTGTAATTAGGATATTGCCTCTGGAGTTTTTAGGTCTGAAAAGACGCATGCTAAGTCAAGCTCACGGTGTGAGCATCAGATCCAAGTAATTCTGTACAGTTCATGAGCAAAGCCACGTGCAGTAGACACGAGCCTGGAATTTGTGCATGTTTGGCATTGCAAGCTGCTGTCAGAGGCTCAGGGAGAATAAAGGTTTTATGTAATTGAGAAAGGAAAAAAGAGGTAATCCACCTTCAGAAGTGGTGGGGGTAGTTGCTTGGATGTTGAGTGCTTAGCTTGTACAGATGCCTCTTATTAAAGAGGTTTGCACTCCTTTCAGTATCTGTGGACTGTACCATTTTGATCTTTTCAGCAGTGTTTATCAATATCGTTTGCCAACTAAACATGTTAGAAAGCCACAGCATGTAAGGGGTGAAGTTAGCTTCAAAGTTTTGCAAAAGGGAACCTCTTCTAGTTTACAAGAGCTTCTTCAGTTGAATAAAACCACATTTTGGCACTGAGTTGTGAAATGTTAGGTGGTATTTCATGTCTTAAATAATCTGAAATGATTATACAAAGTAAGGTAGCATAAAAGATTGTTAAAGCGAAGGGTATGCTTAGTGAAGTGTCATTTTAACATCTGATTTTGGTCATTCTTCATCAGTCCACGTACTATCTGTCAACCATAAAAGTTAACATTTTGCTCTCATGCTACAAGACAGCTTCAAAAATGATCCTCATCACTTGCCTGTAAGTGTAGGTGTTACTTGTCCTCTAAGAATATGTATCAATTTAAACATCTAACCAGTATAAAAAAAATTAATGCATTTCAATCTTTTAAATTTTATAGTAATTAACAGGAGTATGAGGAAAGCATTAAATAGGAAAAAGATGTTCACTAGGTGGATAGTCATTTAGGGGTTCCAGATCTCTTGCTTGCTCTGATGGATATCAGATCTATCTTTATTAGTTATTTAGGTCATTTAATCAATTTGATATGCAGCTTACAGATAAGTACATTTTTAAAAATCTAAATCTCTTTTATAATGGGGAGAAAAAGACAAGTGGGTATTGAAAAGGTTGAATAACAGTTGGTGCACTCTACAAAAAATAAATTACTAGAACATGTTTTTCACAAGTAATACATAGGGCAACAAATTTATTTTGCAGTGATTCCTGACATCTTATTGGGTGTGGGGGGGAATGCGTGTTCCTTTTGTTTTATTTGGTGCTTCTCTCTTTTTTAAACAAGGATTTCTTTTCATTCCATGGTACATCTCTTTTTTTATATTTGCAGTTCTCTGTCCTTTGTTTGCTGAGCATTTACACAGCTACAGAGCTTTGGGTAAAGGGCAGGGGACAGGATGCAGTATATGAAATTGAACCTGTACAATCAGAAAAATTGGCAGGTATTTAAATTGTTTATAAATCTCTTGCCTTTGGAGTAGCTCTGAAGCCTGAAGAATCTGTTGTCGTCCATCACATCCCTTCTATAGATGCTGCTGTTTGGAGAGGTTCAAAGGCTGTAACAAGCCTTTGCTCACAAGGCTTGCATTTACATGTCTTCTTCATAAGTTACAGGGTTTTTTGGGACCACATCTAGCTGCCAATTCCTGTTACTACCTGTTTGGTTCAAAACTTGGCCACAATGATAATTTTGTTTACCTGGAGCATGCCTGTTTTACTTGTTCTTACAATCCAGGCATCTGTATATTTGGTTTGTTCAGATCTGAAAGGTTGGGGATGTCTTAGTAACATGGAGACATACCAGGCACCAGTGGAACACTGAAGAATGGCTTTTGATGTACTCTCAGGATACTGTCCTGACTGATGCCATAAACGGGAAAATGTTATTTCAGCGATTGGGTTTGTTTTTTTTTTGGTGGTGGTGGTTGTTTTTTTATTCCCCAATTTTAGTATCTCCAAAAGAATCTACCATAATAAGGAAGATGCTTTCCAAGACAGAGATTGACAAATGTGTTGAAAAAGCTGTTTAGTGTAAGGCCTAACATGCAAGATGGGAAGTAGTGATGTAAGGCAGATGTTGGAGGTGTCAGAGCTCTTCTTGAATTGGCATGGGGACCTTCTATTCAGGAATTAAGAAAAAGATAAGTTTCATGGTTAATACAGAGATATTCCCCAGAAAAGAGGTATTTTATAGTTGGTGCCAGAAATGCAATAAAATATTATTTAATTTGTTTGGTTAAGTGAGCTTACTCTTGCATAACTGTAGGTGTTCTGTTCATAATACTAATTTCAGATTAAAGGGAAAGTGGAGAGCGTAAAGGTAAAACATCTTGCATATAGAGAAGAGCTTTAAAAATTATGATTGAGGAATGGAGTGTTCCATGTCAAGTCCCTGTTACATAGGAAGAGGAAGCTCTGGATAGCAGCAGTAGAATTTGATCAACTAAAATGAGAATCCAGTTTGAATACTTGAAGAAGGACTCTGTGTCTGTAGTGGAAGAAAAGAAGGATGACTTGGGCAGCAATTGTTTGCTTGCAAGCAGAGGAGGGAGGCTGTGGAAGGGGAGGAATTGCTGTTTTGAGACTGCAAGCAAGCAAAGCCTGGGCCATATGTAAGGGAAAAGGATCCCCACCCATGGCTTGGAGCCAAAGTACTGCCTGTGAGACTGTCTGTGACAGCCTCTGCAGCTGCAGGAAATGAGTTACAGCCCAGGCCAGCAGGGAAAGTCACTCCTAACAATGAGGAGGTAGGTACCACTCTTGCTGAGCCTTGTTGCATTGGGGCCACACGGTAAAAGGTGGGGACTGTGGTTTCTAAGGCTTTGTACAGAAGGGATCTGCTACTGCTACACAGCAAGGCAGAATCTCATACAGAAAGTGGTGTCAAGGAATATGTTGTAGTAGTAAAAAGCACTGAGTGTTGTAGTAGTAAAAAGCACTGAGTGTTGATCTAAGAATTCTGTTTCTTGATGAATCAATTGCCTCTTAATAAGATCTGCAAATAACAGGCTGCCCATCCAGATAGCCAGCTGACAGAAAGCCTTATTGTGGAGCTCACAGGAGGCAAAGCTGGGCAGAGTTCACACTCTGCTGATCTAAATTAGCAAAAAATTGTGAAGTGTCAGTTCAGCTATATTTATCAGGCAAATTTGAGCTTGAACAGAGGTGCAAGCATTTTAATAGCCAACATTCAACTTCACAATTATCAGTTGTTTTGAAAATCTAGTAACTCATAAATTTCCATGTGATTGCAAGTATTTTGGCAAGGAGCAAGCCTAATAGCTGCAAAGATAGTTTGAATTTAGGTTGTGTTTGTGTGGTTTTTCAAGCTTTTTCTCATGCTATGGTTCAGGTAAATAAAATAGCTGCAGTATAAAGTAAAACAAGAATTCTCTATCATGGCTTTCCCACCTTGTGGTTTTAGTTGAGTTTGCAGTTAAATACATGTTTTGAGCATAAGTGAACTTCAGTAAAATGTCGGCAGCTGACTGTGGTCCATGAAAGATCATAACCTTTGCATTTAGCTTTATAGCCGAACTGTATCAGATGTTCAGAGTTAACAGCCAAATGCTAATTCAGCCTTGAATAAGCAATAAGGTCTATATAAATTGCTTCCTTGGCATTGTGCAGTCCAAAACTACATGTGGAGATTCAACAAATCTCACAATTTAAATTTTTAGCAGAGTTCTCTATAAATTTAAGTTTATATGTGCTCAAATGTCATTGGATATATTTCTATATAACCTGCATCTAACTCCTGCACTATTACTTTTACCACAACCCAGTCCAGGAAGACCTGTCACATATATCTGCTTTTCCCATGCTGACTCAATTTGCAAGCATAAGGATGTGATAAATGTATCCCTGGAATTTTTGACATTTAGCAGTGAAAGCTTTCTGCCCTGCTTGGGAGCTCAGTGTTACATCTAAGAGAAAAAAAAGATTTTTATAATACTGGCTTGACTATATTTTCAGTCCCATACAGCTGCCAAATGTATTTCTCTTATATATTGTAGTTGGAAAGGAAATCGGTGCGTAAAAAGTATCTGCTTCAGAACAGATGTATTTGTACAGCTGATCTTTGAGAGGTAGAAGGTGAATATAAACCAGCAAGTCTGATGGCTTTAGATTTCCCAAGAGAGTTGTTATTTTGCTTGCAATTAACATTTTTTCTGACAGCAGTTTCTTTTCCTAACCAAGGTTTTGAGGCAGAGTGCAAACTAAAATCATATCCTGTCTGTGTTGTTCATATCTTACAATTGAAGGAAAACATCCTGGAGTGGTGTTTATTTTCCTTAACTATCCCTCTTCAGGTGCAACATACTCTTGAGAAAGTTGCTTTAATGTTGTAAATTACTTCTTGAGGATTTGTTACCTGTATTTTGCTTCAGTTTAAGTAAAACTTCAAAGTTGGTGCTCTGAAGAGCAACCACAGAACATTTATCTTTCTTTTCTTCTAGTCAGAAGCTTGGCAGAGTGGTGAGGGACAGGGAGAACAGAGCTAGGGACATCTATTTTGACAGGAGAGTGTTTCGAGAGTCAGAGTTGTCATAGCTGCATGGTGACTATTCTGTTTATTACAGACACCAAGGAGCTATTGGTGTATTTCTTTCTGCAGCCAGTGTGGCTGTTAATTTCCATCTGGGTAATATTGCCTGTTGTGTTTTCCTTCTGTCACAGAAGTTTATAATATTGACAGTGTCCATAAAGTCCTATTTTCTTTTTCTGACTCCAGTTTTATGGCACTTTTGCTATTATGGATAGTATTCTTAAACTTGGGTTTGGAAGGATTTATTTATGTGTTTAGTCGAGAGAAGGAAATGGTTGAGGAGGAGTTCTTGTGCACCTTTCAGGATGTCATCACATTACATCACATCATTATCTGTCATCTTGATGCCTGCAGGTAGAAGTAGCAGGATTTAGCATCCCCCTGTCTGATACTGTTTTTGTGAGGAGACTGATGGCAGTCAGTCTTACACTGCTTTAATTTTATTTTTTCTGTATTCAAATACTGAAATACTAGCCTGTGTTATGTGTGCTAAGCCAGAAATGCTGCATCACTTCGAACACAACTCTGTCAGATACTTTTTAACAGATGTCTTTGGCCTCTCATAGATTATTTGGATTGGTTTCCAACAACCACTAAATTATAGAATCTCATGCTACTATTTTGAGTTCTTATTCATTGATACAGGTATAGTTCCTGTTTGGGACATGACTGGGGTTTTTTCCTGGCTTAGAAGTGAATACAGACAGCAAGACAGTTTTCCTTATGTGGAACAATTGTTGAACTTCATTTTTTTTCCAGCTTGGGAGTTAATACAGATTGGTGATGGAAATCTTTGAAGAAGCTCTAAAAAGAGGCTGTTGTGATAAGACAGTAGCACCCTAAAAACATTTCATGGTCACAGGAAAAACACTTAATGCTTTTCAGAAATTTGCAGTTTGCTTTTTCTAGCATGGATATATAATGGGTAACCTCTGTAGCAACAGAAAACATTTACATAAGCCAACACGCAAACCTAAAAGGGCATTTTGTGTAGAACTATTACCAAGTTGTCTCTATTGACCAGAATTCTGTGTCCAACCTCCTGTATGTTAATCATTTACAGTGTAGCAGACATAAAGTCCCTGTTAGAAGAAGTTGTTAAAAATATGTCAGTTTTTTAGGACCCGACTAGATAAATAATCAAATAATCTGGTCTACTCTCATAACTAACCCATCCTTTTGAGCAGAAGGTTGAACTGTGTGGAATTGTGAGGCCCCTTTCAACCTGAGTTATCCTGTGATCCTACACTAAAGGCTAGAATTGCCAGCATGGACTTGTTATGTTCTAAGTGTCTCCTGAAGTCTTAGAGTCCAGTGTCTGTGGGGAGATCAGAAATGCTTAATATTTTGTCCCAAAATATATTCATTATGTGTATGTAATGGAAAGAAATTTGTAAAAAGTATTTCTGCTCATGAAAATCTCTAGTTTTTCTTACTGCATCATGCTGAGTGTGATTATAGCCCTATTATATAAATGTTTATTTGTTAATGTAAGCTTTAAAATACCAGTGATATAGAGATGCCTTAAAAACAGAGTCTAAGGAAATCTTGTTGCATGTAAGAATCTGCAATATGCTTGAAGGAAGGAAACCTGCTAGTGGGGCCACATTCAGAGGGGAACTAGAAAAGCTGAATGATCATCTGTTGCTTTCTACAGAAAAGCTTCCAAGGAAGTAAATGAGGTCATAAAGGTTGAAGTTCAAGCTGTTTTTCTTCCCTTCATTTCTAACAGGAGAGGGTACTTAGGAATTTTAAACAGAAGGAATATGTAATCATGAAGAAGATTTTGAATGAGAAAGAAAGGGCTCACTAACAAAAAATAGATTCAAGTCAAAGGTTTTTTTAAAACACACAAAACCCACAAAAAACTGAAGAGTGAGTGGATTTGAGATCTGCTTTAGGAAAAGCTTGACTGGTGAAAAGCACAAAATAATTTACCACATATCTTATATTTTTATTATTAACTAATCTTTTTTAAGAATTTACTTATCATGGCCTGACTTTGTTGTTGGTCCATCCTAGTGTGTTTTGGGCTAACTTTTCTCATTGTCTCAGGAGTAATAAAATAAATGCACTCTTAATTGCTGGGTGAATTGTAGAACAGGCTTAGGTGTGTTGAACATTTCATCCTAAATATGTGGCAAGACTATATGCCACTATACCAGAAGAAGTTCAGAAACCACAGACTCATAGCTCTGGTTATAGGCCCGGGGTAGCATCTAAAGAAAAAGTGCTTGCAGCACATAGTACTCTGCAGGTACATGGTATATTCCCTTTGCATCCTGGTTGCTTGCTTGATTGAAAGACCAGACTATAGTATCCCGTGTTTGCTTACTCACTACATCTTCATAAGACTCTGAGGTGGTTACAGTCCTCAAAACTGGAGTATTATGAGTAGTAGGTGTATTTTATGATCACCTAGTTTGTGGGATAACAAGACTTTGCGCTGTTACTGAAGTTATAGAGGTGATGACAAGCATTTAGACTACTGTAGTGAATTTTGTTTGAGGATAAATGTTTAATCTATTTTGAAAGATTTGTATTTCACATAGAAGGATGGCTTTTTATAAAGGAAAATGCCATTCTAAATTGTAGAAGGAGACAGCACAGTGTTGACAGACTGAGCCTTTGAAAGACAGTATTGCCTTTTGGAAAGTTTAAGATTTTAAGAATACTAATATCCTATTTCTATAAGCAAGAGGCAGCTGCATTAGAATGTAGAGTCTCTTTAGGTCTTTGTGTGCTCCAGGAAGTTAACATTACTAGCAATCTAAAACCTTCACCGTGATGGCATGCTTTGTTCTGGAAGAACTAACTAGGAAAATGGAAGGTGTAGGAATTTCATGGCAATTTTAAAAAAAATTTTGTGCACCTAAATTTTAATTGCGGTTCTAAAGCAGCACCATAGTCTTGACTCAGTGTAGTTGCTTTCCGAACTATGTAAAGCATAGGATTACAGTGATTAGTTTGTAACAGCATGTTCACAATTCTAGTGAGTGGTGATGATGGAGAAAGTAAACCCTTGTCAATTTTGTGAACTGTGTGACTGTGTTTGTTGTTCAGTTCAGAGTTAACTTTCTTTCAAAGGGAAGTAAAACATGTACTGGTGTAACCCAAACAGAAGTGTCTTACCTTTCTCAGAACTGAATTATTCTGCATCTGAACTTTAGAATAGATATAAAAATTGTTAATTATGATGCAGAAGCACTCAAATTTACAGAATTGTTTGGCAGTGCACTACTTAAACAGTTTGCTTTAACAACTGATAGGCAATGTAGAATAATAAACCCCTCTCCTGTGGAGTTCTTGCTCACTTCTTTCTCTTCTCCTTACAGCAAAGCTAGTACAGTGCACTCCAAATACACTTAAATCTATTTTCTAATAAATCTGTGTTACAATTTACAGAAATTCAGCATGTGAAATCCAGTCTTAGATGGAGAAAATGCTTATTTCTGACTTTGCTCTCCTGATAGATGTAGTGCAGAGGAATTGTGGAAGTTGGTTCGTTTTGCTAAAGTAGCTTTTAAAATAATTAGGGAAGCTGTGAAAGTCTTAAGTTTGGGGTGTTAAATGCTAATGGTTTAAATCCAGATAGGTCCTGCTTTCAGTGCCCACGTGCCTTTTCTGCTTCCAGAAGCATTAGGGTGTTGGATCATGGCTGGGCTCCCTCCATCTGCCATATCTACCAGTACATTGCAATTTAACCCAGTGTATTAAGGGGTGTGATTTTTGGTAGGCAATACTGAGCAGAGGCAGAAGGAGGGAGAGGGCTTGATGAAATCCCCATGTAACTAACCAAAATTAACTTGTACAATTTAAACTTTCCTGAAGGGAAGTGTTTTGGTCATTCATATCAAGCAGCAGGTAGCCCACAGAGCTTGCAGAAACAATTCTTCCAGATGCATATGTATGGAACTTCATCAGTAAGTATTTCTTATAGGGAGTACATGTCCAATATTAAAAGCATCTTTTTTATTTTTAATTACCTAGTTTGGTTAGTAGAACTGTTTCTTCTCCTTTTAAGTGACTTAAAAGCAGTAAGTTTTAAGTCAAAGACATAATTCAACATTCTTAGCACTTCTGATGATTATACTTGTACCCTTTCCTTTTGTCTTTGCATGCATTTTCAGTTAAGATAATTAACTAAGAGATCTATGTTAAAAAGAATCTCAACTCCTGTATGGGCAGTTACAACTGGTTTGGAAAGTGGAACCTTGTTTTGACCAGATTTTTTTTTTTCATGCTGAAAGGCTCATTCCTTTTTTTTATTTGGAGTGGGAAGGGAAGAGTTGTTTTAAATACGCTAAATGGTGTTTTAAATATGACTGAGGAGACTACATGAGAAAATTCAAACAAAGAAAAATAACTTGGAGACTAAAATTAATGTAAAAAAATGAGTGTATCTTTAATGTCTCATTAGGACAGCAGGTATTTCTCACTTGAAACACTTTCTGTGTTTTCTCCAATGTAGAGATGAAGCACGGCATAGTTCTTCTCCCCTTCCATCCCTCACTAAGTAGTGAATGTACGTGGAACAACATTCCTTGCCCCCATCCAAAAGATTTTGTTTGAATTATCTGAAGCTGGTTTGTTGTGGTTTTTCTGACAGTGGCTGGGATCCTTCAAACTGATTTGGCATGCTGCAGTGGTGACTGTTGAGGAGTCAGAATTTTCCCAAAGCTTTTCCAGATAAACAGAAGACCAGGGACACTGAATGTCTCATAATTTCTTTGAAAGGCCTCTTCATTCTTGGGAGTGGTATTACAGGCTCTAAATCCTTGGCTACAAAACAAAATTAAAAACTCAAGGAAATAATAGCCAAGAGATTAAGATGGGAGAGACTTTACAATGTCATGTGCTTTTGAAATTCTTTCTTACTGTAGGCATGAGCAACAGCTAGGGTATGTTCTGCAAAGTTGGAGACAGGAAGGGCTTGTTTAGATCCTGGCCTTGGTGATTGAACAGTTGGATAAATGGTTCATTTCCCAGTGTTTTTAATTAAAGCCTGAGTGCTTCAGTGTCTTGGTATCAGTTGCTCTTGACAAATGCTTTGCTCAAGATGTAGAAGGCAAGGTTATTAATCACCCAGCTGAAGATACCTCTTTTACCCTTAATCAGAAAAGAGTTTTCCCAGGTTTGCAAGCTAATTATACAGCCTGCATGTTTTGTTAGAGGTGGATTTTATTTTCACGTGGGTATTTTTGGTTGAAACCCCCCAGTACATTAAAAGGAGTTTTTGGAAATCTCAAATTAAGGATGTTCACACAATTCATTGCAAAATACAATTTCTGACTGATTCAGTTTAAAAGTGTCTCTGGCAGCTGGCAGCACTGGTAGTAAAGAACAGGAAGCAACGCCCTGAATGTAAGTCCAAAGAGCCACTGTTGTGATGATTCCGCTCCTTGGAGGCCGTCAGTGTTATCTGTCAGCCTGAGGAGCAGAGAGGCTTTTTGGGGGAAACAGGATGATCTTTGTGAGGGGAGCTAAAGAAACCAGATCCTAGCGGTGCAGCTGTGTTCCAAGCAGTTGAACTGTGGACACATTGTACACTGAGGAAAAGGCAAAGTTAGGCTCCTTTCACAATTCTGATCCTAGTGTGGGAGCTCACCTTAGAAGACTGAACCTCAGACTTATTTATTGGTGCATTTTTGCTGTTCTACAGTTTCTTTGTTGTGTTCGAGTATTCTGATGTGAGGCAGAGAGTCTAGCTTGCCAAAGATAGGATTTGTATGCAAAGTCTGCCTTTTGTTTTTACTTATTTTAAAAAAAAATTGGGAAATGTATATTGTAAATAAAATTCCTATTGGTTTGTGCAATGTTAATTTAGGTCAAGAACTTTAATAGTTATGGATTAATATCTAACCATGGTTCCTAGGTCTAGGTGAACTTTGGCTCTGCACAGTTTTAGAAGAATCTTGTAACTCTCACATGCAGAAACATAACTCAAAATTGTATGAAATGTGCACTTCTAAATGATGAAAGCATTCATCTCAGGCCAGAAATGGTTTTGAAACAATGACATTTGGATGCTGGCAGAATGGAATAAAGAATTCACTTTTCTATTTTGTACACTCTTCTCCATTTTTAAGTTAAACATTTTTTAAATAGCTTTGTGATGATGTTTTCAATACATGAATCTTTTTTTTAAATGTAATGTCTGTAGTATGAAGGGGAAGACTCCAGAGAATCCAGGTTTAGATGCGCTTGACTAGAAGCATTGAATTTTGAAACTGGCTTTTTAATGCTAGAATCTTTGAAACTTTTTTGTCAGAAAAGGTAGATATTAAGAAAAAAAGGCTTGGATCTTTGGCTTCTTTTTAAGCTCTAAAAACAACACAAATAGGTGTTTAAAAATTAAATTTCTGTATTTATTTAAGTTCTCTTGTTCTACTTGTTTTCCCCAAGATGGTGCAAAATGTTATGGGGCTTTACAAAGATTAGTTTGGAATGCTGTTTATCCTTGTTTTGATATAAGCTAAGTTGTTATTTTTATTACCATGCAAATGTCTTTCAGTATGAGAAATGCAGTCAGTTTAACTCCAGTTTTCATCTTAAAGGAAAGAAAGGACAAATGCTTACATCTTACATGTAAAGATAATAATAGGCAGGGATAATGTAACACTTGCATAGGGAGGAGGTCGATGGATTGGCAAATAAATGGTGTTTGTAGACACTCCAGAAAGCACCTGGCACCTGGGAGAAGCTGGAGCTATAGCAAGCTGGTTTGTTCACTGTCAATAGCAGACCTGTACAGACATAAGCTGTTACTTTTTCACTGGGATGAGCCAGCAAAAGGTTAACACTTTAAAATGGTTTTGGCAGGTTTACTTGGTCCATAATTGAGCCCTGAGATTAATTACAGAAAGTTGATCCTTGTCCTTTACCACAGTAATAGATACAGGTGTGTGATGCTTCATTTGCATGGATCATGCTAAGTATGTGCTACCTTATCTACCAAGGATATATAATGCTCTTATAGTTGGGGTTTTTTTAGAGTATTTGCTTATTCACCAGGATCTAATCTTTCTGACAAAATGCTGTCTTAAAAGTTGAAGAAATTTTTTTGCCTGGAATTTTAAATCTTTCTGAAGCAGCCAGTTACAAAATTTTCACCTTTCTTTGTCACATGTTTAAATAACTGAGAAATGTCTTAAATTTTAGGGGTCTGAGAGGTCTTCCTTCAGTACTTTGCTTTCAGAAATGAGGCTGATAACTCTCTACTTTTTTTTAAGGAAATTATATAAAAGGTATAGCCAAGAAATCTGATTTCTGTTTTATGCAGGTAAAGTGAAAAAAAAAACAAACAAACAAACCACAACACAGTTAAATTTAATGCCATTTTACAGTATTTATTTTAAATATTGTAAAATGGCATAAGTCAGTGTATGAACATTTTTCTGTGCTGTTTTGATCAAAGTTGTTGTATTTAAGCTTTATTTAAGTTTCAATATTTAAACTGAGGATGGGGGGAGACAGCTCAGTGCTGCTGTACAATCCAGCCTTTTCTGCACTAAGCTTGTGCTTTGTCCACAGTGTTGGCTTTGCCTAAAGGTGTTCTCCACATAGACATATTCCTGCCTGCAAAGTTAATATTATCTGACTGGTTCATTATTATCAAAGAATAGTTGTGATATGAGGAGCCACTGGAAGAGTCGTCTAGCAGACAGGGAGAGCTAGCGCAGGATAAGGCTCTGTAACACAAAAAACCTCATGGAGCTGAAGGATGAAGAAAACTTTGTGGTAGAGCCTGAAGTAAAGCACAGAAAGGCAGGAACAGACTGCTAGTTTGGACTTAAAATTACATATATTGATACAGGTCACTGTGTCAGATGGAAATTGAGAACTGCCATACATCTTCGGGTATTTAATCTAAGAGCATAGTGGTACTGAATAAGGTTTCTTGCATGTTAAATTAAGAAATGTTGGGTTTGTGATCTGGAAGTGCTGGAGAGGGTGCAGAGAAAAGCAGCCAGGCTGATTGGGGGTCTGAAGAACAGGTCTTACGAGGAGAGGCTGAGGGGGCTGGGGCTGTTCAGTCTAGAGAAGAGGAGGTTGAGAAGAGACCTTTTTGCTCTTTATAGCTACCTGAAAGGAGGTTGTAGTGAGGTGGGTGTTGGCCTCTTCTCCCTAGTGATAGGACAAGAGGAAACAAGTTTAAGTTGTGCTAGGGTAGATTCAAATTGGATATTAGGAAAAATTTCTTCACCAAAAGCATGGTGAAGCATTGGAACAGGTTGCCCAGGGAGGTGGTGGAGTCTCAATCTGTGTATTCAAAAAAATGGGTAGATGTGGTGCTTTGGGATATAACTTAGTGGTTATGGTGGTGTAGAACTGAGAGTTGGACTTGATCTTGTAAGTTTTTTCCAACCTTGATGATTCTGTGATTCCAAGTCATCTCCCTTTTGTGTTTATACTTTGGTAGGAGAAGTTATGGATATGAGATTTCTTTCTTGGACCATAATGAAGTTGTAGATACTGTTTCAGTCCTAGGCATTGAGATGATTTTCAATCAGATTCTTTCCTAATACCCACAGTCACTCTGCAGCACATTCACATGGGCTCCACTCCAATGTTATTGTGGAGGAATTGCCTTTTACAGCAGTTGTAAAGACAGCTGCCATGATGTTTTCTTCTTAACCAAGCAATCTGAAATACACTTTATGTAGTGGTTCATGCAGTCATACTTTCTCCCTCACCACTTTGATTTACTTGTCAGATTTGTCTTCTGAGAAGAGAAGGGGCCAAAGTAAAAACTAAAAATACTGGTGTTCGATTTGAGTAGGAAAAGAAGAAGTTTTCACAATAGCAAACTGCAAATGTTGTAGTACCCAGATCATTTAGAATGTCTTCCTGTATCGTGTTAAAAGGTCAGTCTACATGAGTTATAAAGCAAAGCAAAAAGAACCCCAAAACAATTTTATTATAAATTTAACTGTGTTTTAGTCGGGAGCTTTCTTATGTGTGGAATTAAGTATTCCAAAGTTGTATTGATAACTTCACTTACTTTTTCTAAATATTAAAGATGTGAGAGTTATGTCTCGATATTCTTTAGTATGCTTGATGTGTGTGGGAACTTGAGGAATAGAGGAAAGGGTTTGTTTCAGTTATTATTTTTCTTACTCAACTAGAAACTAGAATCAATTTCAGATGTTTTACAGTTTCATGAAGAATAAACTAGCCTTAGTGGAAGTCTCACCATAGGTGGCAAAAATCACTTATCCTGAAGAAAGGAGGTTTTTTTCCTGCTGCTTCTCCTCCCCACCCTCCTCCCAGCCCTGAGGAATTCAGTGTCATTTAAAAGTCGTCTTGGGTCAGAGGAAAAATGTTAAGGAATCAGAATTAATGGTTTTGGTGCAGGAGGCCACAGAGGAGAAACTAATTCAGAATTTAGGGTGGCTTTCCTTAAAAATGTGAAGATAGCTAAACTCATAGGTGGTGGGTGAGGACAGCTCTTAAAAACTTTAAACAGGATAATTACTGTGTGCCAAATTTGAGTAAAGTGTTAATAGTAAGCTTTTTTTTGTCTTTGAGACCCTATGTGCTCTCAGCTCTGCATGAAATTCCTCATTTATCGTTGCACTACGTTCATTTGTTTGTGCTATTATCATTGGCAACTCCCTAGCTGCTTTATTTTCTTCTTTCCCACTACATGGTTGACTCTTTCACAGTATTGTTTGTTCAGTCTCATTTTAGGACCCTTTTTTATGACAATATGATGAAAGCATTTAATTTCTGATTTTACAGACCTCGCGTTGGCTTCATAGTTCTTTATCTATCTAGTGACTGTAGCTTTTTGCATGTCCTTTAAAATAAAACGAGATGTTCAAGGGAAGAAAGTAAACATCTTCTCTAGGTATGTAAGTCCTTAGCTTAACAAACACACACACATCCAATAAATTAATATTTATGGACAAATGCTTGCGTGGTGTGCTAGGTGAGGAATGCATAAATAAAATAAAATACATGCAGTTTTAGTTTACTGAACAGGGAGATGACATGATGAACTAGAAAATTATCTTGCAAAGTATGAGCTTTGAGGTGAATAGATCAGAAATACATTTTAAACCAGGGCAAGGTCTTGAATTTGTTCATCAATATGTGTGGATTTTCACATGTTTGGATTTATTTTTCACAATATCTCAAGAGAAGATGAAGGAAAGGGCAGAATCTCTTGTTTGGGACAGGTTTTGTCAAGACAAATGCAAGTTATAGGGCAAGTGCTGCACGATCTAGCTGACCAGAAAATGTCTGTCTTTATGGCTGTAGCTAAAGCATTTAAAACCTAAGTATGTGCTGTAAAATAAAAAGAGGTGTTAAATGCTGCTTTTCTGCGTGCCAGTTATTATAAAGCTTTGCAGAGGTATCCGGCTCAGTCTCTTCTGAAGGCTGAGAGGGAAAATATCTGGTTTGCTGTACTTTTTTAAGATCATGGTGAGCTGCAGTTAGGGTAGTTACGGTAGAGTGTAATCTGCTGCATCTGGCTATTCCCACATGTGAATTTAAAGACTGGAACTGTGCTCAGTGAGTCAGAGGAGAGCATCCCTAGAAGAGGAGCTGCTCTGGCGGCAGGGCAGGGAGCTCAAGCAGACTAAGAAGATAACAGCAACTCCCTCAATCCGATGGCATTGCTTGTAACGTTATCTGGGTGAACATCTATCTCCAGGAGAAGCTGTAACACATCCCTGGGGTGCGGGCGAGTGGGTTGTTTGTTAGCAGTGGGTATCGGAGCAGCTGACTCCTCACCATGCCAAACAGGATTAAAGAGATTGACACTCTGGGATCGCTTCACTCAGTAAATCCTACCTGCTGCAGCAACGGGCAGCCAAGTGGCTGTAAATACTGGATCCTGGATTTAGGTACAAATATATACAGTAGAATAATGGGCTGGGAGTAGGAAGGTCGGTTGGCTGGTTGGTTGGAGAATGTTTGAGTTTGGTAGGATGCTTTCGTTTCTCCTTGTCTTTTCTGCCTCTATGCTCCCCTCCCTCTGACCACAGTCAAAAAATAGAGTATAACAGAAAGGACCTGTTTGGGAAAGAGGGCAGTTATGGAATGAATCTGCTTTGTAAACTACTGGGATGCTGTGTACAGTAAGCTGTTTCAGAAAAAGCTTGTAAAATGCATGTACTACTTTTTTTTACCTTTTTTTTTTTTTTTTTCTGTTAATTGAACTGTGGAATGGTTAACTCTTGCTCTGCAGAATTTTATGAAGGGTAGTAATTTGTTTTATGAGCTTAGCAGAAATTTTCTTAGACTCTTTCTGCTAAACCAAAATGCCATAGCTGAACACCTATTCTTTACTTTTGTTAAATCACTGTTGAGAACTAATGGTTTGGGGCATAGAGCTTGAAAAGAAAGAGTGGTTGGGAAATAAATTTGTCTGTGTGAAATTTACTTAGACACATTGATTCTGAAATGTAATATGGAGGAAAGCGATGCTGTTTCAGGCTCGACTGGAGAGGCACAGAGCTTAGGATAGGGATGTACATGTTAAATTTGGTTGTTACAGGGTCTTCTCCTCCTCCTCTCTTGTGATTTTAAAAGGTAATGATAGATGTCCTTGGCATTTGGACTGTTGCTGCAGAATTCAGTTCTCGTACGTAACAGTCTGAAAGATCTGCAGGATGCAACAGAGGTAACTTCAGCGTCTGGAACTTTTGCAGTTGTTGGGATGCTTCCTTTTCAGATGCAAGTTGTTTGCAGCCAGGTTGAAATCTTCTGTACCTGCTTCAGTATGCTGTGTGCATATACTTTTAAAATAAGCAGCAAAAGGCAAGTTATAATCTTTTGTCATTTATTATTGTCTGAACGCTGTTATAGCTGGACTGAGAGGCATGTAGAAGGGTTGCAAAAATAAAATCAAGGATGTAATAGAAAGTAATCTTACAGGGGACATGTGGATATTGGGTTGCATGACATTGGGATGATACTAACTCTCAGTAGTTCTTGAAAGGTAAGGGAGCATCAGAGTGTCAGCCAGAGGGAGTTAATGTTCGCGGCTGTGTCTGTGATCCTAGCAGCAGAGCTCTGTTCCGGGAAAGCTGCTCCCTGGTTCTCAGAAAGCCCCCAGGGCTGCGCTTTCACTTTGAAAACAACAATTATTCCAGGTTTTGGAAGTAAACAAGTACATTGTATCTTGGAGTGAGGTGGAGGTGAAAGGAGTCAATTACAAATAATAATTGGTAGGCAGGAGGCTTTGCAGCAAAATGTTTTGCATCAAGCAAGTGCTCACCCAGAGCTGTGACCAGCTGGAGGTCTGGCAATGGCACAGCAGGAGCCTTTCCCTGTTTCTGCTGCTTTGCATTCTCCTGTCTTTGCTGGAGCTTATTTGCTTCATTTTTGAACTCTTCTTGGTGAAGTAGATAGTCAAATCTATCTGGTTTTTGCTTCCAAAAACCTTCTAGACAGCATGTTTTATAAAGTGCTGGGTGTAGTCAGCGCCGATCAGCAAAATGTTTTTTGTTATTACCATAAATTAAGATCATAGACATGTACAAAGTCTTGTTTGGCAAGCATACGTGATTTCACCAACCAACATTCTTGTTCTCTTTCTGTTTCTTAAAAACAGATGTATATATATATATATATAAATATATACGGACCATGTTCTAAGTAGGCTCAATAACCTTTCATAACAAGAAAAAAGACCTTACTTACATGCTCTGGTATAACTGTAGCGAAGTCATCTCTTGAACTGGAAAGAGTAAAAACTGTACCTGTAGTATTTCTGGCCACTGCAAACTTAAAACTGGCAAGTTAGGCTTAATATTGAGAATCTGAATATTGAGAATGTACTCCAGTATGTGGTTCTTTTCAGAGAAGATTTTAACTGAGGCTTTGACTTTTCCTCAGTCTTTAAAAAATAAAAAAGTCTGGTTTATTCTTCATTAAAATATGAGAGTACGTATATAATTTTTAATTTATGTATTCCTGTTTAATTAAAAGGTACGATGTTGTTTCTCACTTATTCACGAAGTCTGAAGGAGGAAAAATGCAGTGAGATTTTGGGAGAAAGAGGCCTTGAATAATGAATTGGCAAGAAATTATTGAAATTGTATTTTGTAATAAAAATTGTATTTTTGCCTTTATCTGACATCAGTTGGAGAAAGCAGCAGTGATGGCAGGAGGAAACCAATTCTCATGGTGATTCCACCCATTCCCCTAACATAAAAATGCTTTGCGTTTGAGACAAATGTGGGTAAATATCAAATCTGTTTATGGTTATCTGGCTGCAGAGAGTGTTGAGTAGTTTCAGTCTGGAACTGAATATTGGAAATAACATCTTTTTTCAGTTACCTTATGAGCTAAAAGAAACAATAGGATGTACGTGTTTGAGTCCCTAAGTACATCATGTGAGTCTGTATTTCACTTGGGAAATTTGAGAGGCAAATCTCTTGGATAAAATCCAGGGAATAAATCTACAATACCAAAATTTATCCTGAGGTTATTAACCATCTGAGAGCTGGGTTTTGGAGGTGGAAAGGTGACTGTAGGAGTCAGGAGAGTGCTTATTTGGCTTTAAAGAAATACATTCATGATATGAGCAATAGATTGCTTAAAACAATGTGTATGAATCGAAATGACTTTCTTTTTCCTCTTTCATAACATTTTATGGCGTATCAAACTTCAGAAATAATTCATCCACAAAACGGGATGCTTTTACTATAGAGTAATTGTTAGCAAATGGTGTCCAAGAGAGGATAAGAGGTCTCTGAGGAGCGGACTCAAAGGATGCAGTGGGAGAGTCCAGTATTACTAATGTGTTGGTGTAATTCTTGGCATAGATCCACCTCTACGCTTTGAAAATCTATTCTTTTAGAATACAGATGGAAGCTGTTAAGTATGTGCTGTGTGTGCTTTTCCATCTCCACAAAGAGCATGCAACAAAAATCCTCCTGAAATCGAGCTCATGTATCAGCTATACAGTTACATATGCAAAGGTACTACTTTCTGACCTCAGTGTCCTTCCTCACTGGTCTTGCATTCTGGGCTTTTTCAAATCCTTAGGCTGCAGGACTTACAAGAGCTTGCATCAGCTGAAGGTGCTGTTTTATGGTTAGTAAAAACAGAATTATGTGTCAGGTACTGCCATCTTATTTATCCTGTCCTTGCAAATGTGATCTGGCTGCTTCTCCTAGGTCAGCACTAGCAGTCACACAGGCAGTCAGACCAAGGAGTTGATCCAGCAGAAAATGCTATACCCCCTCCTACCCACAGCAAAAATAAGAGCTTTCAGGTGTAGGAGCTTATTCAGGAGAGATTCTGATGTCCTTCAATAACTTGCCATCCCTACTCGTAAACCTGGAGATTTGAAGCTCAGGATTTTTTTTCTCTTGAGTGAGCTGGTAAGATTCACAGATACCATATTCCCATCTGAACTACTCCTAATTTTTTCTTCTATAATTTGGATACATCTTTTCAGTCAGTTGAAAGTGCATTATATTTGTTTGTTTAGCTCTCAGACAGTTACCTGCTTAGTGATATCAGCCAATACTGAGCAGGAGTGCAGATCAGATGGGTCTGTGCAGTTTGCCCCAGGGAAGTCTGCTCCCTCCACTGCTCTGAACTTGTAAAGTACTGCCTGAAAAGAGAGTAATTTAAAATAGGTCTGTTAGCTCCAGCCACTTCTCAAACCAGCTACTCAGCTCCTAGTTATAAAGATTTTTTGAATGATGTAAAAGAACGTATGCTCTTCTGAAGGAAATGTAAGTAGGTTTATAATGCAAGATTCATGTAATAAGGACTTCTAACACTATTTCTGTAATAAGAATAGTGTTTTATGCATAAGCATATGTCTGGGTATTGCTGGTAAAGCATTTTCAAAATGCTAAGTATGAACTTCTAGATACAGTTCAAAAAAGATGATAGAAAAATGAGTGGTCAGTACCAAGAAGGCTTCCCAGAGAATAGAAACCAAGACACCACAAGGAGTATTGATAAAGCTTTGAAAAGAAGGGTGGAGTTTGATGTCATATAATGAAAAATGTGTCTGCCTCTTTACCTCCTTGTCACATAGAGAATACCTATAACTGAACATCTGATGCATACAGTTTTGTGTTATGATCAAAAGTCTATATTGCATGAATGGACTTAAATTGAGCAAAGCAGAACTCCTTCAACCAATATTTCAACCTAATTTCCCCTCTGGCTATCTTAGAGCTCTATTTTCAATGAATTACTTCAGTGAGGCAGCAGCACAAGAATGATCTATCACCTTTTGTAATGAAAGTTTCCTCAGGGTGCTCATTGTGAGTCCAGTAATGAACAGTTTGTTCATAATCTGCATTTGAACATTGCTAAAAGCAGCTGTAGCAATTAATTGAATTTGCTCATCTAGGCTTGTGCTGACTCCCTCCTTTAGTGGAGGTAATGAGAACAGAGTTCAGATGATATGATTATATTCCATCCTGCTCTGAAAAGATGACATTAGTAATGTTAAAAATCCTTCTCAGTAAAGGTTCATTTTCCACACAGAGAATAATAAAATATGTTTATTAAAACACTTTTTATTTGTTTGTTTCCTACATTTTAACACCTGCAGTTAATCTTAAGTGGTTAAAAAAAAACAAACAAAAAAGCATGACCCAACATAGAAACCACATGCCTAGAACTATAACCATACTTAAGAACAGAGTTTCAGTAAGATCAGCTATCTAAGTGCAAAAAGGAGTAGATGATACTTGCTTACTGTGTTTCCTCCAGATAACTTATTTTGCCCCTAAATTTAGGCTTACCTTTGAGTCTGTAACTTTAATAATTTTTTTTCCTCTTGTAATAAATAGTAGATACTGATACAGATTTTCCCCCTTTCCCTGTTTTGTGTCTAATTACAGCAAATATTAATTAATTAATAGTAATTCTAGTTTATTGCCATTCAAAAGAAGTTTGTTAGCTCTTTCTCCTTCCCTTTTTTCCTGTTGATCCCTATTGCCAAACCAGTTTTGAACAGCTCTCCCACTATCCTATTACATCATTTTCTTCTAGTCCCTTAGGTAATGTTGGATGGATGGGAGCTGGGGAATGATTTGAGGAATTAAGATTTAGATGAGTGGGTGGACAAGGCAGTTCATGACATCACCTTCCTCCTGAGCTTTTACTGGGAATAATTGAAGGAAACAAGAACATCAAAAAAGTTGCATAGCAAAATGTAGCTTTTGGTGTTGTGCATGATGTGGGATTGATCATGCCAAGTAACCAAGTTAACAAGCATGGCAGTGATGGACTCCGTTCAGTGTATTTTAACTGTGCCTTGAGATAAAGTGTCAAATTTTCCAAACAGTTTCGTAGTTTTCTTTGTTTAAAATGCATCTGTAGCAAGGAGTTATCTTTCCCCTTTTAACTCAATTTTGTTCAAGATTGATGAATTTGTCGAGGAGTATCTTCCTCTTTCCTAATCCCTTAAAAGATTTCATCCTGAAAAAGCATCAGTGCAGCAGTTTGGCATTATGACTTTCAATAGCTATCTGCTAGACAATCTTGACTGTGAGTCTGTTTAGAAAAAACCTAACATTTCCAGTGTGACTGACCTTTATTAAGATCACATGTGCTCTCATGGCATTGCTCAGGTTACATTTCCGTCTGAAGACAAAAAGTTTAAAACCAGTTTGGTTTCTAATCACTGTCATCTAAGTCTGCTCTTGATAATGTAGCTATTGAGGTGGGATTGAACTTGGAGGAAGTTGTCTGTCATCACCTACAGTCACCTAGTTATGTAGAGGCTGAATGCAGTGGCATGGCTGCAAGGGCCTGACTCTGCTCATCAGTGCTCCAGGTAGGTATATGCTAAAAAGGTCAACATTTTACAATGAAAAACGGTATTAATGCACTTAGATTCTATCACTGTCACTAATATAAATTAATTTGATAAGGAAGACACATCTTTTCTGGAGGACTTATTTTTGTCATTGTTTTAGCTATTCCATCTTCCCTCCCAGTTCCTTTAATTACTTTCTCAGTTTATTTTTTGAGGGCTAAACCAGTATAACATTTGGAAAGAGAAAATGACCAAAGATCTTGTAATAGCCTCAAAGCTAAATGATATGAATATATTATTATTAAGCTCATGGCAGAATTCCTAACTTGAGATTGATGTGTTTGTACAGCTGTTGCTAAAGCTGTGGCTCCAAACAATCGCTGGTTGTTCTAATGAGCTCTTCTGCTATGAATCAAGAGGATGGGAGAAAAGAAAAAGCAGCCTGTTAAAATTACTGTTGGATTAGTATGTGTATTTAGGCTAACATATAACTACAGTAGATGAGAAAAGTATTTTTTTTTAATATATCTGGCCTAATAACTTGGAGTTTTAAAAATTTTTAAAGTCATTATTTCTTTAGTATAATTTATTTCTGTAGCTCAATACTAGCAGTGTGTACTGTCTCTTTATTTTTCAAATTAATAATAAATTTATGCTTAGCAATTATTAGTGTCTACCCTTTGTGTTTCTAAGTATGGTTATTGACTAGTCATATGTTCTGAGATTTATTTAAGATTTTTTGGAGGTTTTTCTCATGTGTTGGAATTTTTATAGGAGTTTGGAAAAGAGAATGAAATCTACTTTCATCTTCTCAGGGAGGCCACTAATTTGTAAATGCATGGCAGAGATTATACTTAACTTTTTTCCAATTTCTGGACAAAGGAAAAAAAAAATTGGCTCCATGTTTTATGCTGACTTTATGTATGAGTGGTTTTTGTCTTCACAATTGAGAAGCTTGTTTTTATCACTTACATAAGGTGGTGAAAGCTAATTTCCTCCCTATCCATGCGCATATTCTCAATTTCAAAAGAGCGTCAGTAGAACTGTGTGTCCCCTGTTTTCTTCTGAGATCAGATGTGATGGAACGTGCTTCCTGTACCTTACTTAATATGCAGCCTTTTAATTGGAGTGGTAGAGAATGTTTTAAAATCTGCGTAGGATGAATTCCTTCCATTTGGATGCTCTGTGCTGCTGAGCTTTTGCACAGGGAAGCATGGCATGCGTTGCTTTAAATAACTTCTGAGATCACAATTCTTCTTAACGTAATATCTACAGACTTGCTTCTCTCCCTCCCTTCCCCCATGGCTTTCTGTGCTTTCAGCAGAACTGAGGCATTCCCCTTGGTTGGCCATTCTGTTCTCTATATTGATGTGGACATTTTTGTTTCATACCTTCCTCTTCTGGACTGATGCACACAACATTCTCATATAAGCTACTGCACTGCTCTGGAGCTGGATTTTTAGGGCTGGCATTTATTTTTATCCATTTCTGAGGGAAAAATTAATTTGCAGAAAAAAATTGAAGTAGCAGATGATAAAACCCTACAGCTCATTGACAGATGAGCAGAAATTAATTGTGCAGTTGCTCCAATTAAAATCTGAAACTGCTCATCAGAAATCGTGTCAGTAGTGGTTCCCATTTGTAGTATGTGACACATGGCTCTTCACCAAGGGCAGAGCCACGTCATTGCTGCTCAAATCACCCAGCATGGATCTTCAAAAATAGGTTGCATACAGCATGCATGAGACAAATAGCTTGTCAACAGTCAGCAAAACTCTGTCTAGTGTCTAGTGTCTAAAGTACCAACACTGCCTACGAGGCCCAGGCCCAAAGCTTCTGCCTTTGCTCTTTTCCTTCTTTGGCTCAGACTTTGCTTCTCACCACCAGATAGTTGCTTGGCTTTGTCAAAGACAGGGAGTACTGTAACTTGGAGCAGTCGGAAGGAAGCTAATGCTGCCAGCTCTCCCTGCTTCAGTAGATGTGTTGTGCCCTCAACCAGCTTCTTGTGCTTAGATCTTAAACTGAGGAGCAGCACTAGTCTCTGGAGGCAAGGGGTTATATGCAACTCTTCTACTACTCAGCCTAGCACAGGGGCAATGGCCCTGGGCTTGGAATACAGTCCTTCCTGATATTCACCATTCCTGTTGCATTCATTCTTCCAGATAAAGGATTGCATGGGCCATGCCTTCATCTGATCTTCTGCTTTGCTCATCCTCAGGTGGTTGGATGTTGATGATGTTAGGCATCTGGCAAAAATAGCATATAACTAAGACACATTAAAATATACATGACTCTAGTAAAGCTGCAGAACACCCATACTTTTAAAATGGGTGATGCAGCTAAGGTTGTGAAACATCTCAGAAGTTGATCTTAAAAGCTCTACTGTATTTCAAGGTAAATGGCAAAATTACATTGGTACTGTAGGGAAAGTTGTTTTCTAACATACAAAAGCAGTATTTCTCTTATTTTCTTACTCTGTTTTCACTGGAGAACTTTCACAATTATTTAATGAAAGAAGGATGTCACCTTAATATTCTTATTTACATGGTATGTGTCAACCCCTATGAGGAAGTTTACTGTATGTAACAAATCTCTCAGTGCAAATGTGGCCTATTGTAGCTCTGCAGAGCAAATACTGTTATGTGCTTGTGCATGGTGATGTAAAATGATGTCATGTATCAAGAGAGACAGGTGAAGTGCAAGAGATAAGTGACTAACCAGTTGGCCTAAAGAAACCCACTGAAGATTGTGTATGAAAAGGAGAAAACTTTGCCTGAAAATTAAAATGTGGGCTCTTGCACAAGGGCTTGCATGCTTCTATGTAATTAGTAATTATTTGAAATACACACCACCTTCAAGGGGACAAAAAAGTCATGTCAAAATGATCAGGACACTTGCTTTTCAGCTGTAGGAAAGGTAAGAAAGTATGGCTCTATGATCTTTTAAAGGTCCCTCCCAACCCTGAAAATTCTATGATTCTGTATACTGACACAGAGTGAGAACTTGACTGGGCAACAGTCCTAAATGACATGACTCTGTCCTTGGCATGTCCTGCCAGGCACATGGATGTAGCTGTCTTTAAATGTGAGCAAACAGGTGGTCAAAAGAGTGGAGCTGAGATCAAGATGTTGCCTGTGAAATTATCAGTTGCGTACAGGGAATCTGAGATTTAATCTATTACAAGCTTGTGGTTTTCACAAACTGTGAAACTAAACTTCAGCAATGTGAGTAGCTTTTAATACTTCCTACTTGTGACACAAAATGTATTTATCTCCAGAAACAGGAAAGACTAACTGTTTATTGCAAGGAATGAAATGCCCCACAAAGTCTGCTCTCCCCTCGCGCTTGTGGTAATATACAAGATTTAGGTTTGGGGTTTCCTATCCCTGTGGTCTAAATTCCAAGGAGCACAAACAGAACTACTTCTGTTAACCTGGGAAAGAGTTTTCTCTGGCACAATATCACGCTTTCTTCTTCTTCTCTTTTTTTTTTTTTTTTTTTTTTTTCTTCAGAAAGATTTTTCTAAGTTAAGATGACAGTGTCTGTCTTAGGGGGCAAGTTTGGGGTTGATTTTTTTGGGTCTTTTTGTTTTTAATTGCAGACATGCTTCTGGGCAGCTTAGTATCTCATTAAGAGAAGCTGGAGGGTTATCTAGCCTCAAGCTTTTGATTGCAGTCTATCTGATATTAGCACAATTAGCTTTTTATGACATGAAAGACTTAATTTTTGAATATATTTAAATCCGAGTGCTCTGTACCAGTGTCTGAATCGGTCAGAATTAATGCAAATAACTCGGAATATATACTAAGGAGCTGAATTCTTCACACAGAAAATCTTTCAATTATCATAAATTGTATTTCAACATAGTGCATAACTTGAAAAGTTGAACATGTTTGTTCCACTCCAAATACAAATGTGATTGAAGGATTTTCTTTGTAGTGAGTACAAGCTTTCTGCATTTTGTGATATTTTTAATGAAACAAATTTAATGACGGTTATCGCACTATCTCTGTATCAGAAGTGAGACTCATGCTTCTCAAAGGGCATGGTGGAAATTCCCCATTTGCATGCCTGATAAATCTGCATTGTCTTTAAATGATAACTGCTTTTATGGTGGCTTGTTAAAGCTGAAACGCATCTCCTGCCTTCTGATGTATACTCCTGTATTGGTTTGCAAAAAAAACACACAGTGAGTGTAGTGTAAAGAGGATACCCAGCAGGAGGGAAATCTTGACCTATACAAAAGTATCTGTATAGTCTTGTAGAGTGCAAATTGATAGCCCCTTACTTCAAAAGCTGTTCCCAGGCAGAAACTGTGTATCCACAAATAAACTTTGCACTCTCTTTCAAACTTTCACCATCTCGTAAGAAATGAGATAGGGAAATGTGTACACGGGTTTATGGGCATTTGTCATTAGGTGGTTGTAAACTATTTTTGCTTCGTCTGATGGTACATTTACTTGACTCAGGGTATTTGTGTTTGTAGGTAGGCTTAGGAGGTCACTGAACTCTAGCTCCAGTTTACTCTAGCTTCCAGTTTACATATTATACTTGCAAGCACATCAGTGTAGGTTGTGCTCTGTGATTTGAACCAACAAGCAGCTGTTTACCTGAAATATTTGTAATGTACTTGCATCAAATATAGCTGATCGACTGGTTAGTTGCCCCGTGTGATGGGGTTTGTGGGCTCTCTGGTCCTAAAGTCCGTGGCAGGTCTGCAGCGGCAGGCATGTGAGTTAGGGTTACTATCTTTGTTTTGCTCCATTTGTCACTCTTTACCCCATTCCTGTTTCATAGTCCAGACACAATGAGATGTTTTCATTTTTGCCCTTGCAGGATTTGTGGATTAGAGATGCAGGGCAGGCATAAAACAGGTTTTGGGTTGATTCTCTAGGTTAGGAAGTCAGGTTTTTGTAGCCCCCATGCTCTACTTGTAAATACTAAAACTCTAAAAACAGCAATATGGAAATAGTTAATATGAAGCAGAGTCTTTCAAGTCATCAACTAGCTTAACATGGCTGATTTATTTTTGAGGGAAAAAACCCAGTTTATTAATCACAGATGTGCATGCCTCTAGTGCTAAGAAGCCTGGGACTAGAATGAGAATTCCCATTTCCCTTCCAGTTTCAAAAACTTTCCTGTTTGTTGGAGGTAACTTTATCTTCTAGTTTTAGGGGGTCAGAGCCCATGCTGCCTGCCCTTTTTCTTTGGATTCAAAAATATATTTATGGACTCTCAGTGAACTCCCTGACCTCATCATCAGAGCAACATATGTGGTTTGTACTTAGAGAAAAATGGCAGTTACATGCCTTCTTCCTTATTGTGGCTATGAATTATAAAACAGAGCCTATCTATTAGGTTTTTTAAAATATCTTATGTAATTTACAAAGCTGTCTCACCTTGAGCAAATAGTGATTTTATTAAATTTTATGGTTTCTTACTGGGTTGGAGTTGCTGTGTGTGTTGTGTTTAATTTTTTTCTCTCCAAGTTAGCCATTTGTGGCACTTACCTTTTTCTGAGAGAGAATCTGACACTAGAAATTTTAGCAAATGTGAAACACAGGTGGGGCTATCATACCCCATAATATGTTCCATCTATTCTTGGTTTTTAAAGACTGTGTTGTTCTTGGTTTAATTTTGAATGTTTTAGTGCTATAATATTCTTGAGCAACCCTTGAAAAACAACTTGCTATGTTATCATAAAGGAAACAAAGCCAATTTAGTGTAAACATTCCCAAGCATGGTAATCAGTCAAACCAAGCCTGTATCCTTAATTATATAGATAGAGGTAGATATGGTGATGGGGCACACTGATATATGTTCTCATAATAATGAAGGTGAAAGGTCTTCCTGTGCCCTCAAAATTGGATATTAGTATTGGATAGTGATATTCTCTGATGTTTGGATCTGGTAATGCCTTCACTTAAATGTATGAACTTGAGCACCTAGGGGTTTTTATGACTGTGCTCTACTGTTGTGGCTGGTCTGAGGAAGTGGAAAAGGATTAAGAATTGGAGAATCTGGACTCCTGTCAGCCTGGACAGGATGGGAAAGTGGACATTGAAGTCTCTTACGGGGCAAATACTGGTGTGGAATATTTGTACTGAGTATTCACATTAACCTATGAGGCTGTATAGATGTTTCCTGCAAATTTAAGAAGGGTCAAAGAGTTGGGTCTGATCTCTGAAGAAACTAGTGTCTTGGTATTCTGTTCAGGTTAACACTGATAGTTTTTAAACCTCTGGGGGTTTTTACATCTTTATAGTGCCTTTTTAAGTAAAATTCGATACTTAAGAAGGGTGTATAGCAATGCAGTATTTTTATTCATTTTAAGTCTTTCCTTCTACTCCAGTCCTTTCATGCTTTAAAGAGCAAAGTGGAACAGTGCTATAATTTCGGTGTACTACTTTCACTTTGTCCACTTTCATGATTCCTTGAGGCCCTAATAATATTCCAGTAAGTACTTTATGTTAAAAAATGCAGATGAGAAGATGAGAAGCAGCTATGTGCTAATAAAAACTAATGCTGTGTGGGAGGATATGGCTGAAGTATGTGCTGTGAAACATGTCTGGCTAACATTGTTTTGTCTCTTAGGTCCCTTTCACTTGATCAGAGTGTACTTATTTCTTCCTGCTCTCTTCCCTCCTTCTGCCCACAAACTCTTGGCCAATTTGGGCTCAGAGTAGGAGTGTTACAGTAGAAGTTGAGTCAGACAGAAATACTGATCTCCCACAATTTACAGGGCTCTGTATTATACTATTCAATTTTACAAAAATTTGGTCGTTGATAAGTGTTGATTGTTAAAAGGATGGGTGAGAAGGTAAGAGGGGAAGCACGGGTTTTAGAAGAAAGTATATTAACTGCACATATATTAACATGCTTAGGGACAGGCACATGTAAGTAAAAGTAAATCTTACGTGATCAGTTACTGCACCACCATTCCTAGAAGAGGAATAATTCTAAGGCAAAGAAATGCAACAGATACAAAAATATAAAACAGTAGATGGTGAACTTCGGCAAAGGCTTAATTGCTTTTCTATTTATATAAACAAATGAATGTGCTCTATTTAATTTGTATAGAAGAAACTTGTATGAACCATTATTAGGACAAAAATATATACAAATGAAAGAAAAACTTGGCAGAGTGATTATAACATCTACAAGCTTGGGAGTCTTGAAAACAAAGCTTAGTTTGTGCTTTAAGAAACTTTTTTACAAGAATTCCAGTGCCGTTTTCTCCTCTTTTCTGGGTTAATTATTGAATACCCATCACCTGATTTTTGCTATGATTTCTGGAACAAGCTATGATAAAGATTGAAATATGCATGATAAAATAAAGGTAAAGTTAAGTTTGTGGAAAGAGAAGTCAAACTATCTTCTTACAGAGGTTTAATAGGAGGTTGTTTGGATTCCTGTGGAGAGTTTGCAGATGGTTGGAAGTTTTGTTTGGAATTTTTTAAATAAGAAGGCCACTTTGGTTGTTTTTAAATAAAGTAAAAAATATGTTGTGGTAGGGATGCTGCTGGCTAGCAGGCTTGCTTTTCTTATGTATTTTCTGAGGACCATAAGCAGTAATCCAGGGGCCTCGAGGGATACTCAGAGTGCAAGCTGAAGACCATTGTTATAAAGACAATTAATTTCTTATTTACATTTCCTGCTTCAACAACAAAATGAGGTAGTTCTGTAGCACTGCTATCCCAACATTTAGAGACAAATCTAACTAGTGTAACTTTGCCTCTGCTTTTTGTTAGTACGCGTTACCTAAAGTGTTGAAACCAGGGTCCTGGCATCATAAGAAGTCTCTTTACCTGTGTGCAGCTACAGCTGAGGCTAGAAGATAATCCAGTAGATGAATCCTGATTCTGGGTGACTTGCTTTAAAGTGCTAGCAACTAGCTTGTTGGGCTCAAAGTATGCTTTCTAAAATTTGTCTTCTCCTTTATGGAAACATGATTAAAGTGATGGTAAGTAGCCATTGGTATGTCATGTTTATCCAGTATAAGCTACAGGAGGTTTTAGTATCAGAGCTGATGTATCTAAATGGTCATATGCCACTTGGATTTTATTAGAATAGAAAAAAATCTTGACAAACATCCTGGTGGAGCACAATTTTGGATTCCAAGGAGAGGGTGCCCTTTTTGAAACAATGAAGGAAAACCAAAAAGGCCTTATTAATTATATCCATATTTTATGTCTCTCCTCCCATATCTGTTCAAAGCCATAATTTGCCCATATTTCTTTATGGAAACAGAGCAGGCTCACACACTTGTGTGTAGGTCCAAGGCATTTGGGTGTTTACAATGAAGTGCACTGATACATCAGTGTGACCATATTATTTATTCTACGAAATTCAAACTAACTTGGTCAGACTGGCAATATGCCTCTTACAGAAAAACTGCCAGGAAAGATGACCTGAATATCTGTGTCAAGCTTCAAGAATGAACACAAGCACTGCATTTAATTCCCAGCAATAGAAACATTCAACAAAACATTATTTATGTCATCCTTACATAAACTATCTACAAAAGTGCATGGGGGAGGCCCTATATTTAACAACCTAGGAGAGTCTTGTTATACCCTAGTTGTATATTATATTCATAGGAGTGGTCTTATGAGATCAGTCAAAATAAAACAAACCTTACATTTTTAGGAAAAGAGAATTGCTGGGGGTACAAAGCATTGTGCTGCATGGGAAAAAAAAAAAAAAAAAAAAAAGAGAGAGAGAGAAATATAGTCTCACAGTAACTAACCTAGTGAGCATTGATGGTAACCATATGGTCCAGTTTAAGTGACAGAAGCCTCGGTGGGCAAGTAGTACGTACCTCATGCACTGTCCTGGTTTCAGTTGGTTTAGAGTTAATTTTCTTTTTAGTAGCTAGAATAGCACTACATTTTGGATTTCGTATGGGATTTGGTGTGAGAATAATATTGATAATGTGCTGATGCTTTTAGTTGTTACTAAAAAATTAAGGCCTTTTCAATTCCCATGGTTTGCTAGTGTGGATGTGCATAAGAAGCTGGGAGGGATCTAAATTGGTCAGTAGAATACTGTGTATCATGCAAGGTCATGCTTGCTGTCTATGAGGCTTGGAAGCACTCCCACTCTTCGGGAACAGCAGTTTCAGAATCTCTCTCTTCTGGGATCCTTAGGGATGGGATGGGCATTGGTCAGTGGGTGGTGAGCAGTTTACCTGTGCATCATTTGTTTGTATATGTAATTAATATTAAGATTAATATTAATATTTTAAAATAGCTTTTTTCTCATTCCTCAAGTCTCCTTACCTTTCGGATTCTCTTCTCTGTTCCCTGGGGGGTGGGGGAGAGTCAGTGAGCAGCTGTGTGGTATTTAGCTGCCTGCCAGGTTAAAACCACAATGTTCACATATAACTATGGCTAGAGAAAAATGAATCCTTTGTTTTACTACAGAACTCCAGGCATTGTCACGCTGAGCAATACTGCTGATCCTGAGATTTGAGCAAATGAGTTTTTTAATATAGATATTCTCTGCCTTTTTAAACAATCAAAACATCACCCAAGACTCCAAGAAGATTTATGCAAAGGACAGACGTTTAGCTGTTCTCTGCATTCTTTTTCTTCCTTTCCCAAGGGTAGGGGAAATAAACAAACAATGAAAGTAACTGGAGCATTTGTAATAAAATTTGACATTTGAAAAATAATTTACTTCTCTCACTGAGGCAGTTACTTTTGTTCTTTATGCCCATGCTCAAATCAGTATGCATTAAAAGATAAAGCAAGCATATGATTCCATAAAGTTAGATGACATTTGGAAAGTATAATTCACTATCAAAAAAGTATCAGCAGTCTTAAGTATATGTTATAATTGAGGCAGGAGCAAGCTAATGAAGGTTGTGTGTTGCAGGAGTAAAAGCCATTCGTATGGGTGGGGTGGCAATGTGAAGCATGAATACTGATAGTTGTATTGTCATTAAAGGCCAGATTACCTCAAAATAATGTGGTAGATTTATCCACAAATCCAGTCTGATATCCATCATCAGATAGGTCATTTAGCTTGTTTCTCACCAGCATTTCAGCTTTAACATGCTCCCCTTGTTCATTTTGTTTCAGATTCCCTCTCGGTCTCCAGTAACGATGCCAGTCCTCCCGCTTCAGTAACATCTCTTCAGCCCCACATGATTGGGGCACAGAGTTCCCCGGGCCCCAAGCGCCCCGGCAACACTTTGAGGAAATGGCTTACGAGTCCTGTGAGGCGTCTCAGCAGTGGGAAAGCAGATGGGCATGTCAAAAAACTGGCCCACAAGCATAAGAAGAGTAGAGAGGTTCGGAAAAGTGCCGATGCGGGCTCTCAGAAGGACTCTGATGACAGTGCAGCAACCCCACAGGATGAAACTGTTGAAGAGGTAAGCATTTTTCAGCACAAGAAAGACATGGACCTGTGGATCAGGTCCAGAGGCGGGCAGTGAAGATAATCAGAAGGTTGCAGCACGTCTCCTATGAAGAAAGGATGAAAAATCTGGAGTTGTTTGGCCTGGAGGAGAGTCCAGAGAGACCTTATAGCAGGCTTCCAGTACCTAAAGGGGTCCTAGAGGAAAACTGGGGATGGAGTTTTCATAAGGGCATGTAGCAACAGGACAAGGGGGAATGGCTTTCAACTAGAAAAAGTAGATTTAGACTAGATATTAGAAAGAAATTTTTTATTATAAAGGTGATAAGACACCTGGGAACAGGTTGCCCAGAGAGATAGGCACTCCATCCCTGAAAACATTCAAGATCAGGTTGGATGGGGCTCTGAGCAACCTAATCCAGTTGAAGATAACCCTGTTCTCTGCAAGGGCTTGGACTAGATGACCTTTAAAGGTCTCTTCCAACCCAAACTATTCTATGATTCTCATACTCAGGGCAGCTTCCTGAGACCTTTCTTTGTTTTTCTGAGAACTAAATGTTGTCAGGTGAACACTATCCCCTCAGATTACTGTCCAGCCATTGAGCAAAGTCACATGTTCCATGTGCTTATTCTGGATGACTGCTGAACTCTACTCAATACTGTGCCTATCACAGGTTGTGCCCTTCTACATTAACCTCATTAGTAAAGCTCTGTGGAGCAGAACGTCTAGTTGAAGAAGAGTTGTGAAAGAGAGGAAGAAGTTGTTCTTGTCTTTGCTCTTTTATCTCACCCAGAAAAGCAATTTTATGAGTAAAGGTTCTGGGAATAATCATGTCATTTTCTTTCCTTTTCTTCTTGATGGGTCAGGGAAAAGACAGTGGGATCTGCTTAACTGCTTAAAGCTGTGTTTACACCTTGAGCAAAAGTTAGAGCACAGGAAAATTACTGCCGTTTCAAATCAAATAGGAGTTACCGTCAGTCGAATAATAAATGCAGCACTTTTCACTGGAGGGAGGGAGGGAAATTGTGAGCTATTGCAGATTTTGCCATCAAGGACATATGCTGAAGGTTTTTCTTCCTCCCACAAATATGTGCCCATCCTTCTAAACCTGGAAGTTGTGTATGAGTAAATCCTGCTGAACACAGACAGAGCCAAATCCTCTTCCATTACAGACCTATGGAACAGGCTGAAAGAAATAGCATCTTACTGCTTCTGAGGATGCAACCACTTGGCTGCTGTGCTGTTATTCCTTTTTACCAGGCTTGAATCTGACAAGTTTTGGTAGTTACAATACAGAAAAGTCATCTCAGATGCTCAATTAGTTGTTAGTATATATATATTTTTTTTGCTTGGTTCTGACACACTTTGCTGCAAGCTTGTAACATCACTGAAGTTAAATGTAGTGAAAGAAAAGCCTAGAGACTTGGCAGTATGGTGAATTAGGAGATGTGGTTTTGGAAGCAATATTGGCTTCTGTCCTTGAGTATCAGACTATAGAAAGAAACCCTCTGTGAGGCAGTTGTAGCATTGTTTTGGAAGTATTATGCAGCTGTTATTATGCAGTTCTATGAATCACAGAAAATCTAAAGTTGGTGCCTTAATGTCATGAAAAATCAATAACCATTTCTGCTGTCTTCCTTTAAAGATAGTTAAATAATCCTGCAAGAGCAGTTACATTAAACTTTGACTAATTGCAGTCATAGTTCCCTATATAATTGGGAAGGCCATCTTTCAACAGAACTGTAATAATTATGCAAGCAATCTGTTCTCACTGCTTTAAGGGGGAGGGGAGAGAAAGAATAACAAAATACTTGATGTTGTCATAGGGTTTTTTCATATCCTTTATAAGGCTTGCTATGAGAGTTGGTACTTCAGATAGAAATTTCTTTAGTTTCTGTTTTAGCAGAATGTGGCCCTTCACAGTACTGAACTTGGAAAGCAATCATGGCTTTGGTAATGCTTTCCTGTAGTAAATGTCAAGCTGAATATCTTGTTCTCAGTATATCAATCCATCTGCTTTTACCAAACACTGAAAACATTATCTTTGGCATCTGCTTTTTTTCCCCCCCTCTGTTGAGGAACTGCACTTTTTTTTTTTTTTAGGATCATCTTGATTGTTGGCAAAGAGTTGACTCTACAGAACAGGCTTGTTTAAGAGAAGCTTGCATTGAACAAGCTTCATGCTGCTGAGGAGATGACACATCTTGAATGTCTTGATTTTATTTACAGAGAGGTCGGAACGAGGGGCTGAGCAGTGGCACTCTGTCCAAGTCATCCTCTTCAGGCATGCAGAGCTGCGGGGAGGAGGAAGGTGAAGAGGGAGCGGATGCTGTACCCCTTCCTCCTCCAATGGCAATTCAGCAACACAGTCTGCTCCAGCCCGACTCCCAGGATGACAAGGTAGGAAGAGTAAGCTGGGAAGGCTTCTCACATTGACCTAGCCTCTGTTTGCACCAATCTTTCTTCTTTATCTAAGTCTCTGTAATGTGCGTAGGAGAGCTTTATGGTAGAGAGGAGCAATCTCTATACCACTTCAGAGAGCAGTAAAAGAGTTCCCCATGAAGAGTGTGATTTAAGTGCCTCTATATTTCTCTGCTAGCAGTTTAAATGGGGAAATGGGCAGCTTCGTATGTTTGCAGGCCAAATTTACTGATGAGGATTTAATTGTTTTCTAGTCATACCTGTGGGTATTTACATTAAAATACTATGTGCAAGTAAAGTTTATCACAGTAACAGTTGTACAATACCTTTGTAGATTTTAGACTGTTTGTCAAGCCCCATTCTTTTGGATAACCTCAGTTCAGGGGAATAAAAAATTCTCTATGTGTGCCTTAGGAGAAAGAACTGTTCACATAAGATCCAAGGTGTTTCTGTATAGCAGTGTAGCATTCTTTTCCTTTCCTTTTTTTTATCTTTTGTGCCTTTACAAGTATATTAGTAAATTAATATCAGAATAAGGGTATAGATCCACACTTTTTAGTTTACCAAAGGAACATTAAAATTGATGATAAACATTTTACATCAGTAGCTAAATTCTGGATGTAGATAGTAATTGCATGAAGGAGATCTTGCAGATTATCTGTTTTTCTCAAATGTTGTGATGTTCATACGTTGACAGGATTTATTTCACTTCTCAACCTGGATCCACATGGTTAGGGGGCAACTATTGAGCCTGTAAATAAAAGGTTTTGAAGTAGAGACAGTGTGAGCTTTGTCAGCAAATATTCACATTCCCTGTTTGCTTCCCGTTTTGCTGCATTTTTAGCCATTGTACTTTCTAGCATGAACATTGTTAGTGAGTTTTGTGGGTGGTTACTCACTGCTCTGAGTCATGCAGATGTTGTTGGTAATTTGGTTGATCTTGTTGAATTTTTTTTCTTCCTTTCATCCCACTGCCTTTCAGTGGGGAATCTCAATCATCCCTGAAGCTATCATTTGTAGGATCAAAATGGCTTGCTTTCATACTCTATGTGTATATAATTCCTATCTGTTTTCTAAATTGAAAAAGTGATATATATGAGTTGGAGTTAATATGGTGGGAAATATTCCTGAAATAAAATGGGAAAATTTGCATTTTATAATTTTGCCAGCCTCTAGACAAGAGAGAATATTTTTTTGCTAGAAAGTAATGATCACACATTGAAGTTTAGAAATAGAGCAAAAATAATGTTGGTGAAAACATCTTAATTATTTATTTATTTCTGTGTGCTGAGAAGCTGCCATATTTGCATGTCCCTTCAGTGATAATAAAAAACAATATGAAATCCTTATATAAAGTTCTTGAGATAAATATGGCTTTTGCTTCTATAGTTCTTTTTATGCAGCAAGAACATTTATCTGAAGGGATATGCTCGTCTCTTCCCTTTTGTGTTTCTGGTGCAAAGTCAGACCCATAACACAGTGGAGTAAGAGGCTCTGAGTAGCTTTAAGTCCCTGACAGGGACCCACTGCAGGAAAAACATGTTGCAACAGTTTTTAAAATAGCTTAAACTGCATTCTAGAGAAGACTTTTGAGAAGTTAAAATCTTTGCAGTTAATATTATATCCTAATTTTTTAAAACATGTAAATGATGATTCTTTGGAGCATTGTTTCTGTGCAGTGTCTGACTGCTGCATGGTGGAAAGTAAAATATCCCCTCATGCAGCTGCCTGGGAGGTTGTGTGAGCCTCTCTCTGAAGTCCACTCACTAAGACATATCATCCATCTCCAGTACCTAAAGCAAATGCTTTATTGGAATGCACAAGTGAGAAGAAGCCAGAGCAAAGTTTTACCCAGCAGAAGTCAGCTGACCCTGTTGGTGGAGTTGCTGATTAATAAAAGGCATGCAAACAAATTCCCAGTTGTCTGCCTTCTGGGTGGAGTCCTCCTTCACATTCCTGCCACGCTCAGTGGTTTCTTGGGTTGCTTGGCTCCTCAGGATCCTGAGGAATGTCTTCTCCTTTCTGTGACCTCAGAGGTTTGGCTTTTGATTATACCTCACTGCCAGCATTTCTTCCTCTCCAAGGCTCCTGGACAACACTCACTGCTGGAAACTCCCTGCTTGCTGGGTTTCTCCTTCCCTACCCAGCCTGCTGTGGATTCCAGCAGTATCTCAAAGCACTGTGTAATGCTCCCCCCACCTTTCCTTGTTTTCTGGGCAAGAGATGTATTCTGCTCCCAGAGTACCTCATCAGGAAGGTCAGCAGACAGACTGCTGCATATCTTTTCAGATATGTCAGAAAACCACAACAACTGGAAACCAAACAGTTTTGAAGTTTCACCAGCAATCACACCTCATATAGTCCCACAGAGAGCTTGACCAGAGCCTGCTTCCAACAGTGCCAGTGTTTTGAAAGGATAAGCTGAGCTCCATATCCAAAGTGAAACCCACATGCAAACACAGCTTTGGAAAAGCTGGTCGACAGTCAGGTTTTAGGAGCATACAATTGCCTAAAAGATATGGTAGCTGTGGGATTCCTCAGTTTTTGGTGTGCATGCAAACATCCTGTGCTAGGCCATGCTGATGTGTCTTATATCACTAAATAACATAACCATTTTCTCCCCTAAAAGCTCATCTGCACAGTATGCATTCTTCCATTCAGTAGAATCATTGCACACTTCATGGATTTGCATTTGATGGCAGTTTACAAGTTGTTTGCATTTGATTTTTGGATAAGCAGTATTAAAGTTTCAAGATAGTTGTGTTAATATGAAACTAATTATTTTTGCTTTCTGTTTTCTCTTTTTGTAAACTCTGATGCAGCATCATGTTGACTTGTGTTCTGTCTCTGCTTTGGCTCAGTTCCCGTATCTTTCCGTTTAAACTTGTCTGTATTTCCTTTGCTTACCCAGTCCCTGTTTTCCTTTCTGAATAAGACAAGTGCAAGGCAAACTACCTAAAATCTGTATATTCTTTTTTGTATTGACTTATGGGGAGCCTTGTTACACTCGTGCTTGATTTCAGCAGAACCTCTTGTGTTAAGTCATTATACGTGCCATTTCTTTGTCCAGTTTGTTGGAAACATTTACAGGACAGCTTACTCTGTGTGCCTACATGATGTTCACTGTGCTGTTCGTAATATGAAGCAAGGTTCATATTACACCTTGTTTCCACTTTCCAGTTATTTAATGATAAATGTAATATGCAAACAACTCTGTTTGCAAATTACTGAGGCTGAATTTAATGGTCCTCTCCCAGAATCCTTTATTGTGAACACCTTTTACCTTCAGTTGTATCTATAAACTGGCATTTTATAGCTTAAGAGGCCAGAGATCTTCTGTGCTCTACACATACCATTTGGGAAAATGGATGGCCCAAGGAATGGTGAGCTCAATTTCCCCTCTGAACCTGGGCAATATACCCCAGCTCCTTTAGAAAAGTAAATGCCCCTGAGTTACTGATATTTTCTTCTTAGTTTAAAACTGTTTACTACTTTGTTTCAAGTCTTCTTGGTTCTGGTTACTGTTCTGCAGTTGTCACTTTGTTTAACCAACAACAAAATATGTTAACAAATGGTTTGTTGTCCATTGGGTCAGCTAAGGTGATTTGTATAGCTATTTGTCAGGCATTATCATAATCAGCAAGATGAAGGATATTTCCTTGACTTCTGTTGCAATAAGAAACGGGACATTTTATCCCAGCATTTAATTTCTGTGGGGTTACTTAAAATTCCCAAATCCGCTTGTCCGAAGTGGAAGGGATGATCTTAGTGTTACACTGTACTGACAGCTATTGTCAGGTACCTTTGTCTGACAGAGAAGTGAAGGAAGTCTCCCCATCCTTGAGCAAAGTACCAGGCTAACTCTGGGATTCTCCTTCCTTTGTGTCATTGCACAGACGTCCTCTCGATTACTGGTGCGGCCAACCAGCTCTGAGACACCCAGTGCTGCAGAACTAGTCAGTGCAATTGAAGAGCTCGTCAAAAGTAAAATGGTGAGGCTGACTGGCAAATGTGTATGTTTAAAGAAATTGAGTCTTGAAAGTCCCGACTTGACATGCAAAGAAAAGCTACATGCGTTTGACTTGTAAAACTCGATGCCTATTTCAAAAGTCACTTTCTGGGTTGGTGTACGGGTTGTTTTGTACACTGTCTTTTGTAAAAACACTTTAAACGGCTTTGTAGAGAAGCAAAAAGCAGTAAATAAGAGGGAGAGGAAGCGGGACAGGAAAAAATATATGTCCTACTAATAAGAAGAAAATGTCCTGCTAGTAAAATGAATGCAAAGACCCAGGGTCTTGGTCTGATAAACCTTTATATGAATCCCCTGAAACCAAATTTGTAGCAAATTTTATAAGGATCAGCAGTAAAGTAGATGTCCCTCCCACAAAAATATTTATGCCGTCTAGCTGCTCTTTAGGCAACATGGTAATGAAGAAATAAGTAAAAGAGAAAAAGGATCATTTTGAATGCTAGTGCCTCCTTTCTTGCTTTTCAGTGTTTGCTAACAAATTAGTAGGAGGAATTTGTGTCAGCCTTTTTAGGTTTCTGTTTTAAAATTTCTGTGTTTCTGAAGGTGTTCACTGACAAAGAATGGGGTGTATAGATAATTCTAGAAAGACCTTTCTTCATATTTAAGAATGAGGTGTATCCAGTCCTGGAAAAACTGCTCTAGTTGACCCTGTTTGAGCTGGGAGCTTGGAAACAATATGGTCTCAAGAAGTCCCTCAGAAATTCTGTGATTCTGTCAAAGCCTTCAAGTCTGGCTTTTGTAACAGGCCCTGTTGGGCACAGTAGAGGTACCCCAGTGAAAACTACAGAGAACTGCAGCATGGCAGCCCCGTATTACTAAAGGTTGATATTTACTAGGCTTGTTATAAATTTATGCAGCTGGAACTTCAGAATGATAAATTTTAATTTATTTCCTCATTGAGAAGGACTTAATGCTTTGCTTACATTACTGCATGAAATAATTACTGCACTCTTTTAGAATATTAACTTTGCTTTTTACTACTCTTGCACCAAAACAGTGAATAAAAAGTATTCTATGGGAAAACTCAAAAGTCTTCTGTAAATGGAAAGATCAATAGTCCATGTGTCTTTCAGGCAGCCTAGCAGTAGATATAATATAGTGATCCACATAGGCTCCTCCTGGTGGAGATGTTCTCATTTCACAGTTTTAGCTAAGGGTCAAGCTTCCCCTAATTTTTTTGGTGAGTCATATCATAATTGGGTTTTCATTTCTTGTAGAGAAAGAAAAAGGATGACAATTGAACCCCACCCTGATGAAGTCAATGTGTCTTGCATTAAAGGCTGCATTGCATGCGAGCAAAATGTGATACATAACTGTAGCTTGATCCATGACAGTGGGCTTAAATTAAAGAAGTCAAATACTTTGTAGAAACTTGTTTGTATTATTTCTCCTATAGTTTCTTCAACTTTTATACAAACAGAAACCTGTGGAGTCCGTGCAAGGGGGACTGTATCTGGCAGAAGAGATAGGGACTCTTTCTGAGGATATGAACTGTTAGGAAACTCAAAAGCAACATTAACTAGAATCATTATTTTCTTCAATGAGTCAGTATATTGGCTAGTTAGTATGATAAATAAAATGTTTTACAAAGAATGCCACTTCTGTTGTAATGGAAAGTGTAACATACAAAGAATCTCCTTTTAAGATGCCTTATTTATTATTGAAAGTAACTTGCATATGCCAGAACTTCAGTATGACAAATACAGTTTAATCCCCAGCAATGAGCACACATCTGTGTAGCTTTAACCATAGAAGTACTTACATACTGAGGAGGATAGGCTGATTTTTATCTCTTGCTTCTTAAACCAGCTGAACTCCTTCCTTTTCCTGTGAAGGAAAGACTGACGTATCCCAAATGTGCTTCTGTAAGGTTAGGTTATCTGTCTTGGGAAGCTAAGTTGTTTACTGGTTTCCTGGAAGCTTAAAACTACCTTTGCTGAGATATATTGCAGTATTTGATCTCCCGTAGCTTCCCCTATGCAGCTTCAGGTAAATGGATCTTGTGAATAAAGGGGAAAAAATTAATTGTTGCCATCTTGTCTTCAACACCTTCTCAGGCCCTGGAGGACCGTCCAAGTTCCTTGCTGGTAGATCAAGGTGACAGCAGCAGTCCATCCTTCAACCCTTCAGATAACTCCCTTCTCTCCTCCTCATCACCCATAGATGAGATGGAAGAAAGGAAATCCAGCTCCCTAAAAAGACGACAGTAAGACCACATTTTTCACTCCTTTTTTGACAGTGTTTTTAAGAGATACAGGAAATATGTTTTAAATTGCCATTTTGAACTGGCAGCAGAAACATCAGGTGTAAAACATGCAGTCAACATGATGCAAAGAACAAACTTTTCTGAAACAGTTGTAATTCAAATGTCCTGTGATTTTTTTTAATTTCTGGCTTCTGTCACATGTCAATCTCAGCTATACAAGAAGGTCCTGATCTTTAAATGTTTAGAGGGTGATGAGATTGCAAAGAAGTGGTCACTCCCCTTGGTCTGTTCCACCATGCTCCTAATTTCTTTATGTAATAGTAAGATTTTACCATGGTAGAGCAAAAGCCTGCCTGGTTTCAAAATTATTTAAATCTGTAGGTAGAAGTAACAGTTCCTACATGTACGAGTCTCCAGACCAAAGACATAATAGCATTTTATTTTAAACAGTAGTTAAATGTTTAATTTTAATGACACATAAAAGAAAACATCTGACTTCGGATAAACAGAAGTAAGCCTGCTCAGGTACCAAAGTCAAAGCAGCATCTTGCTTAGAAAGAATGTGCACTAATTCTTCTGTTTCAGTTCTACTTACATAGCATATGTGACTGCAAATGTGTGAAAAGCTGTATGCCATTAATGCTCTTTAAAAGTCTGTTTCATTTTTTTAATGGCATGTGTGTTCACTATTTTCTTTCTATTGTAGCTATGTCTTACAGGAATTAGTGGAGACAGAGCGAGATTATGTACGAGATCTGGGCTATGTAGTTGAGGTATGATGGTTTTCACTCACTCCCTTGATTTTTTTTTATTTTCTTTCTTTCCCCCTCCCCCCCTCCAATGTGATACTGACCAGCTGTATAGCTTGTAAAAACAAAACATGGGAAGAAACTGAAAATGTGAATGTTTTTATATTCTGAGTTTTCCCGGGCTTTTAATGTATCAGAAATATTGCATCAGATCTCATTTCTTGTTTCCTTCCTGGTATTGCATGCATTTTACTGTTTTTCTGAGGATTGTGTGTTTTAAGATCACTGTCTCTGGTCTAAGAGTATCTTAAGACTAAATGTTTTTATTTAGCACAACTAAATTTGAAAAAGCGTAACTCAACAGGTAGAGGAGCTATCCTTCATTTGAAAGACTTGCTTCTTCTCCTACTGCTAGGCTTTCCTTAGACTTCCTAGTTCCCCCTCTGTAAAATAATAAGACACGTCTCCCTCCAGTCTTCATCTACCAACAAAATGTATTTGGAAGAATAGAGAGAATGAACATGACAGTGTCTTTCAGCCTAACAAGGTTCAGTTCTTAAACTCTTTTTTAAAGAAGGGAGAGAAGGAAAGAAAGAAGGAAAGAAAGAAGGAAAGAAGGAAAAAAGAAAGCAGGAAAGAAAGAAAGATTGGCATTGATTGGCATTGATTGGCATTCTGGTTTTACCATGTGTAAAGGGTACACTAGAAGGATATGAACAAACGAAATTTGTAACTAATAAAAGTATTCCTAGACACCCAGAAAATGCTAGGCATCAAAACATAAACTTTGCAAACCAAAAGCATCTCTGGCTGATTATGAGTAGAAGTATTAGGAAACAAAAACAGAAGGAATATAGTTGTATGAATACTACAAAATCTAAAACCACTCACAACTCTAACTATGTGATTGAAGTGCAGAGTGAGACAAGTATATAGATAGCCTAGAAAGGAGAAGATGAGACTATGAGGAAATGTAACAGGATTTTTATTGCTGCCAGTATGCCTCTAATAGAAGTTTTGATTGCTGATGTCTGATTTTTGTGGCATTTTGTTTGTTCATACCACAAGTAGTAGTCCGTGCAGTGTGTATGCACTGCAGCTGCTTTCTTCCTCAGCACACTTTGGTTAAGGTGTTCTGTGAATGACTGAAAGAAGAAACACTGAGCAAAGGAGTGCAGAAGCCAGTTCAGTGGCTTTGATTTGTTCTTGGTAAGAGCTCTACCTGGCAAAGCATTACAGCTGCTTCAGAGACTAAGGAGAAGGGCTTGTGGAAGTTTCCTCTGTGCTTTGAGGGTGTTCACAGAGGCTAAGTTAACTAGAGTGAATTTGTCTTTCCAGCACTGGGAGGAGTTGTATAGACAACTTCAAGCAAATTTGTGGTATTTTCTGGCTTTCTTTATGCTACAGAGCAGGTTTTTGGTTTGGTTTGGTTTTGTGTCCCAGGCAAGCTGTTGTCATGGTTGATTTGCAAAGCTTCTGAGAAAAGGGAGATTAAAAGACAGTTTCCTTTTTTTAAAGTTAAAATATTCACATTGAATTTCCTTGGACTGTCGTAGGGTTATATGGCACTTATGAAGGAAGATGGTGTACCGGATGACATGAAAGGCAAAGACAAGATTGTATTTGGAAACATTCACCAGATTTATGACTGGCACAGAGAGTATGTATTAACTTTAAAACCATCTGCTAAACAATTATACCTAAATAATACTATACTAAGAATTTTTTTTTTCCTCCAGTGTTCAGTTAAAAGGTAATACAATTGATCTTGTACTTGGGTTGTAGATACAGTGGGTTCATCTTAACAAATGTTTGTGTGAAGATTTTTGCTTTAAACAAGGATGCATATATATAGAAGATGTTTCAACTGGTAATCTATAGTATGTATAGTATTATGTACAGAGGTTTGTACATTGTCTGAGGCTTTGGTTTCAAAAGTATTTTCAGTGAGAACATAGTCAAAAGAATTTGCTAGGGGTTAGAATGGCAATATGAGCACCTCAGGCATTCAGACTAGGAAGGAGAAAAGTTTCAAACAATATATAAAATTAAAGAATTTTATTAATGAACACCAGCATTTTTTCATCTTGGCATGGATTCAGTGTGTCTTTAGAAATCTATATAGAACGTTACACTGTTAACATTGTCATTTTGGACATACATTCATATCCAAAGCTGCTGATATGAGACACAAAGTGGTCCTTGCAGTAAGACTGCTTTGCGGTCACCTGTTGCTATAGTGTCTACTGTCAGAAAAAAGTACTTATTCTGTTTATGTCCAGCTTCTTTTTAGGAGAGTTGGAAAAGTGCCTTGAAGATCCAGAAAAGCTGGGATCCCTGTTTGTTAAGCATGTAAGTGCAAATGTATTTCTTGTCAAAGCCCTATTGCTACTACTGACTGACATGTTTGATTATTAAGGATTTATCTATGGTACAATACAGTTAAGAAAGCACTGTAAAATATTCTTCCTGTAAGAGATGGAGTGATAGCTTAGAAGAGCTTATAAATTGACTTAAGTAAACACCCTCAGTTTTGTCCTCAATGTCTTTCTGTAGAGAGAAAATACAAATGAGAATGCCATTTCTCAATTCAGTTCTCTGCAAGGGAATTTTGATTTCATATGACACCTGCCTTCTAGTCCTAGGTATCCATGCAGTACCATAGAAGATAGAAAACAAAAATAGGAAAGAGTCTCATTCATCTTTCCAGTTTCAGTGCATTCTATTTTTGTATTCTTTCCCTTTCTGAGAATCGGAGTAATGGCTGAGATTGGTCCCTCTTCACTTGGGGAGGAAAGTTAGGGGTTCAGAAATTCATGATGGTTAATTTTAGTCCAACTTAGTACCCTTTATATCTTTGTACAAGTCCCTGTTTTTCCCCTTTTATGAAAAAGGATGACTGTCTGCTACGTGGGGGTATTTTAACACTTCGGAAGGAAATCAACTTAACTACTTACTTAGAAATTAGATAGCAAAATTTAGAGCATATCAGACAGCCATGAATTAGTCATCTTGGTGTCCTCTGTGTAGAAATACAATTTAATATCTGAGATAAGGTCTCAGGGTACTCCAGATCATGTGAGACAGCAGAAGGGAAACTTGCCTGCTAAATAGGAATGTTTGCACAAGAGTGCAGCAACTGAAGAGTGGATTAAAGCAGATTTAATGGGTTTCAGCTTTTTCCTCCCTGGTTTGAAGTCAATACCAGGGTAACAGAAGAGCAGAGAGCCCAACATTAATGAAACAGTAGCACTGGAAGCCATAAGTTATTCTTGGACTAATGATGAGGAATGAGCTGTTTCATTTCTGAGGGATTATTTATTTTAAAAAATGAATGGAGAGAGGGGAGAATTCTGGCATTGGTAAAATGAGGGACCTGGAGAAAGTGGCTCCCAGTTTCTAATTGCTGTTTTACTTTCCACTGGTATATTTGTAACTGAGTTGTCTTTGAAAGTCACCCTTACACCTCCAGATGGAAAGGAAAGCAGTGATGCTATTACAACATCCTCTAGCAAAAGCCTGCCAGCTAGAACAGGACAGTTCCAGTCTTGCTTTTAATCATAGAATAGAATCAGAGAGAGGCTAGGGTTAGAAGGGACCTTAAAGATCATCTAGTTCTAACCCCCCTGCATGGGCAGGAACACCTCACACCAGACCAGGTTGCTCAAAGCCCCATCCAGCCTGGCCTTGAACACTTCCAGGGAGGGGGCAGCCACAACTTCCTTGGGCAACCTGTGCCAGTGTCTCACCACCTTCACAGGAAAGAACTTCTTCCTAATGTCTAACCTAAATCTCTTCGAGTTTTAAACCATTTCCCCTTTTCCTGTCACTACACACTACTGTAAAAAGCCCTGCTCCAGCTTTCTTGTAGGCCCCCCCACAGGCTGAACAACCCCAATTTCCTCAGCCTGTCTCCATAGGGGAGGTGCTCCAGAGCTCTTTGTCCTTCTTGTGTTGGTGACTCCAGGTGAAGTCTCAGAAGAGCAGAGTGGAGGGGGAGAGTCTGTGTCATTTCTGTCCTTTTCAGTCTCCACCTTATTTCTTCTTTTTTTTTTTTTTTTTTTTTCTTTCTTTCTATTTCCTTTCACTGGTCAGTACTCCATAAGTCTCTGAGCAGCAAAGCTAACAGCAAACATCCTAGCGAAATAAGTAAGAATTTGAAGTAGGTAGTGAGGCACACGTGGTATGTCTGTTTCTTCTCCAGCAAGGTTGTAATCAAGAATGAATCTGAAAGGCTGAAGCTACCCTTTCTATCTCCTTCTTCGTTGCCTTGGTTTTAAAAACACATGCACAAAATACATCTCAGACAATGAGATTTGACATTATCACTACCATTTCTAGCCTACAGTCACCATTTCCAGGTTACATCACTGACTTCCCTACAGAAACTCCAGTAGGACAGCTAATACTAAATAGAAGATTTGAAAGGCTTCTAACTACTCTGTACAGCTGAACAAAAGGAGGTCACTAATATATTAGAATAATAAACATATTATTAATATCAGTTTTAAAAAAATATTACAAAAACTCTATCCATTGCTATTGCTAGAAGAAATAAAACCGTTTTCACACTTTATTTTATTGCAGGATCTGCTGAGCAATCATCTCTAAGCACCTGTTGTTCAGGAGTATTTGTAACTGTGGCATTTTTTTTTTACTTGTGTTGCCTTTCTAAAATCGTCATTATATTCTGTCATCAGATCTGTAATTTCTGCATATATAGCTGTTTATTTTCCTCAAAAGGACCTTTTTAAGTTTACACTTTTGAACAGCTGTGCTTCTTAAAATAATACTCCATTTCAATCTGGGATGTTTTTTTGTTGATGGTGATCTATCTATCTATCATTCTGTATCTTTGTTCTTCTAGGAGAGAAGGTTGCACATGTACATAGTTTACTGCCAAAACAAACCAAAGTCTGAGCACATTGTCTCGGAATACATTGATACATTTTTTGAGGTAAGTTTTTGAAGAAAGTTATATGGAAGATGAATGGTGTGTGCAGTGATGCCTTGTCAGATCTGTTGACCAAAACAGAGAAACAAACAAACAAAAAAAACAAAACAGCACAAATAATTGTTATTGTTGTAAAGTATTTCTTTCCATTTCTGTTCCAATTTCTCAAGTCTGATACAGGCTTCTAGAGATGTATTAATCTCTAGGGGATGAAAACTAAAGTCTACATTTAAGATACTAAGTAATCATTAGAGTCTCACACTTACTAGTACCTAGCCCATGAAGTTAATAGTGCATTTTATATATGAAGTGGCAGTTTTGGATGAGCAAAGATCACTGTCAAAAATAGACTATGTACAACTTGTGATGGAAAAATACATTTCATTATACAATCTTAAAAAAAAAAATACATGGAAGGTTCTTGGAGGGCAGGGGGTAAGCTGATATGGGTAAGAAACTCTAGCTGTTGCTAATTTAACGTTATTTTCTACACTTGACTTTTGCCAATTTCTGGTTTGATAGCCATTTATAGTAATTGGTCCTACTGTGTTTCTAACTCAATGAAACGAAGTAGTTTCTATTGGTTTATGACCCTTAGGATCTAAAGCAGCGCCTGGGCCACAGACTGCAGCTCACAGACTTGCTAATAAAACCTGTCCAGAGAATTATGAAATACCAGCTGTTACTAAAGGTAAAGTAATGTTGAGATGGATAATTTAATATAGGTGCTAACGGACACATTTTCTTTTGAAAACATTGCTGATGCTCTTGTGCCCTCCTCCCAAACAACTCAAATTTGTAAGCAATGTAATATTATTTCTGAGTATATTCAAGGAGTTATAAAAATTGCAGTAAATGGCTTAGGCAGAATTTTACTCTCTCTTTTTATAGTTAAAGATCAGAGGAACTCAAGTCAGTGACAGGGAAATGTTTAGAATTTTTACCAATGTTATAGGAAGGGAAGAGATATCTTCCAACCAGTTTCAGATGTGAATGTGGTATGTTGCTGGGACTGAACCCAACTTTTCCATCTACATCTGCAAACAATTTAATATCACATGTTTCCTAAAGAGCAATCCCATGTGTATCATAGTGGTCATTGCCTTAATACATGTTCTTGTATGATGTAAATCAAAATAGTGAATAAGTCTTAAAGAGGGGGAAGCACTGTAGCAAGAAGCTTTAAAAAGAGAATTTTTCTATGTATCTTCTGCAGTCTTTCTTTGGCAAAAGGATATCAAATTAAGGTTTTCTAAGGTTTGCCTTTGCTGACAAATGAGAACTCACAGTATTGTTTTTTTCCTTTTTTAGGACTTCCTCAAATATTCTAAAAAAGCTAACCTTGACACAACAGAACTAGAGGTACTTGAGACATTCTCTCTTAGTGATTTGAACATTCTTTACTCTGAACTTTGCTTGTTTTGACAGTCTCCTTCCTTCTGTCATCTTTTTCAGAATGCAATTATGATAAGTGTTTACTTTTCACATTTGTGTTCTAAAGCAATCATAGCAAATGAAACAAGGGTCTATTCTGCTGGCTCATTTGGAAAATAAAGCTTTGACTTTTTATTTTTCTTGAACAGAGAGCTGTAGAGGTCATGTGTATAGTACCAAAACGGTGTAATGACATGATGAATGTTGGCCGCCTGCAAGGATTTGATGTAAGTTGGCTGGGATTTTGCTTAGAGTTTTGGTCAGGTTCTCTACAAATTAACCATTAGTGCTGTGGGGAGAAATGGGGTAGGGTGCTCCCTCACTATCTAGTCAGCTGATGCAAAAAGCAGTGAATTAAAAAGTCAAGTCTTAGCCAAGGACTTTGTCCTGAGAAACTTTACCTGTTGTGTCAGTCATGCGAGGTGAGTCCCTCTGCAAAACCTAGGAAGCTGTGGTGTTATTACACTTCTTGTACTGACTAATGACTTGCAAAGTAGTGAAGTAATCAGTTATTAGCAGGTGAGCAGACCTGACTTGAGCAGTGGAGACAAAGGAGGAGTTGCTGAGGTCAGTAAAGTACCAGAGGCAACTGTAACCCTTCTTGTTTAGCGAAGTCTAGAAGAGATGGAAATTGGCTGGTAAAGCAGTATGCATCAGCCACATCATAGCCACACAGTCTGCTTGCAAAGCCCTTTCTGCTCTGTGATGCAGGTATGAATTTGAATTCTTCCCCTTTTCGACATCCTGGAAGGCACTGGAATAGTTTGAGTTACTGTGGGAGCAACTGAGAAAAGAGAGATGAAAAGCCTAAGTGTTACAAGCCTCAAACTGCAGTATGAATTGAGAAGGGTGGATTGACTTTTTTTTTTTAATTTGTTTTTTGAGAAAGGACACAAGAAAGTCTTGTGTGTAAAAGGATCAATTAATACCTAGTGGTCAGCAACTGTCAGAAATCAGCAAAGACACAAAACTATTTTGACATAAGCATCTGCTCAAAAAAGATGATTGGAGAAAGAAATTAAGAACTGCACTAAATGGATTTCTGCTTGCCTCTGTGTTTAGGGTAAAATTGTAGCCCAGGGTAAGCTCCTGCTCCAAGACACATTCTTGGTTACAGACCAGGACACAGGACTTCTGCCGCGCTGCAAGGAGAGACGGGTTTTCCTGTTTGAGCAGATTGTTATTTTCAGTGAGCTGCTAGATAAAAAGAAAGGTTTCTCCATGCCCGGATTCTTGTTTAAAAACAGCATCAAGGTAACTGTTGTGTGTGAGTCTTTGTGTGCCCTGCATAAACTCTGCTAAGGTAACAGTTTCTGTTTCAGCGTGGAGTCACTAGTGACATGTAGATGAGCAGTGGTACAGCCCAGTGGGGTGCCAGCCATTTCCTCAGATTGCTTCCTACCAAATTTGTGCTCACTCTGATGATAAATGGAAATCTTTAGATCTCAGTGCTCTCATTCTTCCCTCACAAAGCATGCCAAAATGGGTGTTCTTGTACAAAGCTGGACAAACATTCACAAAGAGTTTATTCTTCAGGCCTGTGCTGCATTTATACCACACTGCAAAGGTATTGTATATTAAGATCATGCCTTTGTGTCCCTTCTTTAGAGTTTCAGCTGAAACCAGTCCAAATGTGTAGGTAACATCTGTAAGTAGTGCTACCTTAGACATCTTAGCTCTTCTCCAGTCAGATTCCTCAAACAACAAAGCGTTTGCTTCCAATTCAAGCCTTCACTGAAACAAAACCTGTTGATATTAGTGCCCCCCAGCCCTTCTTGTGAAGCGTTTTGGGTGGACCCTGCTTCCCTTAATTCAACTCAGTGCTCTGCTTGCCATTTGAGCACCCTGTTCCAAAGCATTGCTGTGTCTGCAGCAGAGGTTTTCAGTGTGGGCCAGTGGTAGAGCTCCATAGCTCTGAACCATAGCAGGTTCAGCATTTTAATTAAGAAGAAGCAAGAGTGAGAGCCGATGGAGAACATCGGGCCGTACTGACCAGTGGGAGATTGTACAGGTACACTGGATAAGCTGTACACTAATTGTTAGTTTACCATAAACCTTCATTTCATAGTACTATTTTATGAAAAGAAAGGATGTTAATCATCTGAAGGTCACACTTTGATCTTCTAATAAAGATGGTTTAGAGGCATGTTTCTCATAAATTAGATGAAGTAAATTCTCCCTTTTTTTTCCATGAAGGTGAGTTGCCTTTCCCTGGAGGAAAATGTGGACAGCGATCCATGTAAATTTGCACTAACATCAAGGACGGGCGATGTCACGGAGACCTTTATTTTGCATTCTGCCAGTCCAGGAGTCCGCCAGTTGTGGATCCATGAAATTAACCAAATTTTGGAAAACCAGCGCAACTTTTTAAATGGTAAATTATTTCCTCTCACTGGGTGATCATAATAGAAAAATGTATTCCCTCTCATCTGTGTTTCCTTGGCTTTGAAAGGTTTTGCAAGTTGCCTTTTCCCTGAGCTAATATAGAACAGTTGGGGGATATGTGCTGCAGTTCTGCTTCAGAACAGATGCTAGCATTTATTATAAGAGTGGTAGTCTGAACTGACGTGGTGTTCTCGGTGAAATTTTCCAAATGTTTAGCAGGAGTGAATCAAGATTGGTACCATCAGTTGAGGTGGAGAGCTTGTGTACCCCTTTTAAGCAAATGCATGCCTTTAAAGACTAAACCCCAATGGAATTCTAAGGATTTATTTGGAATATGTTTTGCTTGTGTTACTCCTGTTGCTGGTGTTTTCACATCTTACTGTGGCAAAAACATTCAAGTTCTGCAGGAGAAAAGTAGAAGACGGTGATGTCTGCTGTGACACTAGAAGATTCTTGCTGTATTTTCATTTCCATTGGTTCCATCTAGGTTTGCTGGGGTTTTTCTGAAATGTTGTAAAGGATGGAAAAAGAAGTTGAGAATTCAGATTGACACCTGTTTTTTTCTGGTTTGGCTGCTAAATGACCATGTGATTCTAGAGGAAAACATTTCTCCTGGGTTTCAGATTTTTCAGTAGAGGTACATATAGCAGGTGGGATGTAGAAAAGTGATTTGAGGTCTATGGCATGACCAGCACTGCTAAGGCAATTTATCTTGTTTGAACAGTACTCCCCTTGTGCTAGTAAACATGTCTGTTTTAAACTGTTCCTGTTCCCTCCTTGCCCTCCTTTCCCTGATCACACCCCCTCCCACCCCCGTTACAGCCTTGACGTCCCCCATCGAGTACCAGAGGAACCACAGCAGTGGTGGAGGCGGCAGCGGGAGCAGCAGCGGTAACAGCAGCGGCCCCAGCAGCTGTAGTGGCATCCCCAGCTCCAGCCGTAGCCGGCCATCCCGGATCCCCCAGCCTGTCAGACACCATTCCCCAGTCCTGGTCTCCTCTGCAGCCTCGGCCCAAGCAGAGGCAGACAAGATGTCAGGTACGTCCATTCACAATCTCTCCCTGCCACACTACAACACCTCCTTAGAAAGTGGCCTGAGCCAGCCAGACAGGCACCCTCCCAATGCAGAACTGGATGGTTCTCAGAGAGAAGCTGAGCAGATTCCCAAGATGAAAGTTATTGAAAGTCCCAGGAAGACAGCTGGAAGCATTTCTGGCTCAACTGATGGAGCCCAGAAAGACTCACGTGGGAGCTCAGAGGACGGTCGCTCGAGGAACAGCATAGGATCTCTGACGCTTGGGAAGCCAAGGCCGGGAGCCATCTCACCATTGAACTCTCCTCTCTCCACGACTTTCCCTTCTCCTTTTGGCAAAGAAGCTTTTCCACCCAGCAGCCCCCTGCAGAAGGGCTCCTTTTGGAGCTCCATCCCAGCATCCCCCGCCAGCCGCCCTGGCTCCTTCACTTTCCCTGGGGACAATGACTCCCTCCAGCGGCAGGTCCACCGCCACTCTTCTCACAGCAAGGACACAGACCGCATGAGCACATGCTCCTCGACCAGCGAGCAGTCAGTTCACTCCACCCAGAGTAATGGGGTAAGAGCGGAGCACATCTGTCCTGCAAGCTCTTCTGTAACCTTCCCATGCTGCCTTTCTGCGTGTTACCATCATTCTCCGTACTAACTTCTGGCTCTCCGGTGCTGCACTGCTCTGAAATAATCAACTGTTCGAATATCTTCTGCACATTAAAAAAAAAAAACAAACCAGAATTATCTACTTCTCTGTGTATGTATACATACAAACATGGATATGTATACAGACACAAAAGCAACTCCTAACATTAGATGCGATTTCTGCCTCTGCTGAAAACATAGATCACTAGGCTATTATTACTAACTTGCTCTTCCTGCTTTTTTTTGTCTCTAATTTGAAGGCACATGATTAACATGCTGAAGTGTGGCAGCCAGAGCACCTTGGGGTATGCATTGCAGCCAGCACTTAAGTCTGACTTTGAGATTTTGGCAGATTGCCTTGGGGCTTTTTTCTCTTTCACGCACAAATCCGCCACCAGTATCCTGTTGAGTTTAAACTACGTGGAGACATCTACAGTGCGTTCCTAGGGCAGCTTGACTTTTATTTTGTATTACTTCATTTTTCCCCTTCTCCTTTCAACCCTAGCTGATGTATAACTTTCTCTTTTTAAATCCTGTGTCTGGTCAAGGAAGCTTCCTGCAGTCCACTCAAAATACTCCAACAAAACCTAGCTAAGATAATCCTCCTTCTACTCCAGCCAATACAAATAGCTGCTCCACTTGTCCTTTCTGCTTTATAAGAAGAACTTGTTTGGGGCATCTGGAGACTCGACCTTTTAGTATTCCCTTGGTTTGTTTGCGTGGAAAGCTGGGGTATCAACAGAATTCACATTCTCTGTGATAACATCCACCAGGAAATACAATACAGCAATCACAGGGGCACGTGCAAATATAAAGCAGACATTTCAAGGCACTTGCCATGGACGTGGTAGGCAGGCTATGGTGCCTTTCTTTTTGAACCCGGGTTTGATTTTTCTCTAAGTGTTGTGTTTATGAATGTCTGTTTTTCTGCTCTCTCACAAGTGTATGCAATACCAATTGCAAATCATCTAACTTGCCAGGCCTTTTTTAATGCATGCCTATCTTTATAAACAGTTTAACACACAGACCTTTCTTGACTTCTTAGTTGTTACACTTTTATAGTAGTTTCAGAAGAAAACATTATGCTTTGCATGTATCATATTTTTTATTCCAGTCTTCTTTCAGCTTTTCATTTGATTTAGCTCTGTCTTGTGTTTACCTTCAGTCTTGCAAAATGTAATGATCATATAATATCTGTGATGCCCAGAATATTTTGCCATTACTGCACAGCATATGAATCAAGATGGTGGTACTTTTTATAAGTAGCAAAGACTTGCATTGTTTTAATCAGTGTTCTCCCATTAAAGAGAGGGCGAGGCAGGATGGCACTCAGTTTTTAAAACACTTTAATTTGTTCCTATCTTGGAAAAGACACCATTGCTTATTCTTATCTTGCTATAAAACGTTAGTTATATTTAAAAGCATGCCTTCTGCTTCACAACTGTCTTTCAGTTTGGTAATTGAGATGGGTCATAACTCTTCATAACCTCATTTCTAAACCATACTTCAGCAGGATTTCACACCATGAGTCAACAGGCTAGAGAAAATGGAGTGTGAAGATTTATTTTGATTTAACTATTTATGTGTGTGTTTACATGCACATATGGTTATGGTTGGTTACTTTCAGAAAAGTTACTTTGTAGAAAAAGGGATTGGTTTTACTAGTCTTTCAGGAATACATGGGGAGAAATTTAGACTTTTTTTTGTAAATCCTTCTCTGATCCCATAATAGATCTCAATGATGACCAGCAGAACTTGCAGTAGGAAAACACGAACAGTGCAAGAATAATTGCTTGCTCTCAAGGCAAAAGAAAAGTGGTTTTCTGTGGTGAGAATAAATTCTCATAATAACCCATTCATGAGAATGTTTGTCACTTAGTGGTTACCAGACACTTGTTTATTTAACAGATTTATCTGCCCTTGTTGAAAATTAAGAACTACTTGCAGTTCAGTGTGATCCTTCAATTATTAAAAAGAAATGTGTTACTGAAAGGTCAGTTCTGCAGTTACACAAACTCTGCTGCATTCTAAGAAAGTATGTTCAGGAACAGTGTGTGGAGCAACCTTTGGGGCTTAGGTTGGTTTTGCAAGTTCAGCCTTCCCTTCCTCTCTCCCATTAAGCCTAAAAAAAGGGTTAACAAAAGCAGCTTTTTCTGAATAACGTTTTTTCATATAGCTAAAAGATTCTAGCGTGTTGTCATTCTACTTTAAACAATCACTGAAAATGAGATTGATTTTTTTTTTGTTCTACTATTCCCAGTTTGCTTGAGTCATGGAAGGGGCTTGCTAATACAAAAGAGCATGCAAACTGTCCTCTAAGATGGTTAAAATGAGTTCTCCCACTGGAAAAAGAACATCTGGAATTAAACATAAATATCCTTTAGCAAAGGGTACACAGGGTTAGAGCATTCTCTTAGGGGTAGCATTTGCTTCATCATCCTGGTAGGGGAAAAAAATACATGAATTAACTTGAATCACCCAGTTGAATAAAACAGTCCAGGTAGAATAAAATGTACAGAGTCACAGGAAACTCAAGAATCAGTGTGCTGAATCTCAGAGACACTGTCAAAAGCCTATTTTGTTGTCATGTATTGTGTTCAGAAGGCTGGTGTCAGAGATCTGACAAAGAATGCTTTAAAAGACTATATTTATTTCTCATTGTTGGACTTCCAGTGTTAATGAAGTAAAGTCTTGACTTATTATGATTTTGAAACCGCACCTATAAGACCATGATAAACAGTCGTACCTGCTGTACTGTAGTTTTCTTGACTGATGAAAGTGTGAGGTTCATTGTCTGAGCTGAAAGGAAGACGAGCTGAGATTTGTGTATAAACTGACTCGTAGTTAAAAGAAGTGATTTTGAGTAAAAGTAATGGCAAGAATTTTCTGCAGCAGCTGTATGTGAAGGTATTAGAAAAAAAAACTTATTTGCACAAGATAGATGCAGGCATCTTTACAAGAGAAATCATGGCTCTTCTCTTTGACTGCCATTTAACTTGTGTGGATTCTGCAGGTTATGCAGCAGGCCAAGAACAGCCTGTCTTCTTCATGAGCTTTAAACTTGATTCTTTTTTCCCCCCCCCTTTCTTCCCGATTCCAATTGACACTTTCAGAGTGAAAGTAGCAGCAGTAGCAATATCTCCACCATGCTGGTGACACACGATTACACGGCAGTGAAGGAGGATGAGATAAATGTCTACCAAGGAGAGGTCGTGCAGATTCTAGCCAGCAACCAACAGAACATGTTTTTGGTGTTCAGAGCCGCCACTGATCAGTGCCCTGCAGCCGAGGGCTGGATTCCCGGCTATGTCTTGGGGCATACCAGTGCAGTCATCATTGACAACCCTGATGGAACCATCAAGTGAGTACCTAGATGGGTATAGAAGGGTGAGGAGAACCTTTCAAACCAAAACTTGATATGATCTTTGGGAAGAAAAATGAACTTGAGGCAGAATAAGTATTTGAGAGGTCCCTTAGCAGATTTCAAAATAGATGGAGCCCGGAAGCACATATTCATTATTAAAAATCTGTAGTACTACAATCTTATGGGAAAAGATGATGAAAGAATGCATGATCTAAGAGCAGCAACAGTTAATGGTGTATTTAATGGAATCAGTTATCAGGCTTGGCACTTTTGTTTAGGGAAACAGCCATGGAATGTTTGTTCCAAGTGAAATGAGTTTTCAGAGTTCCTACATCTCTACTTTGAGTCACAAACCTACTGAAAAATTTGAGCTCTCTCTCAAATCTGCAATGGGAGAAATTACATCCAAGTTCTTAGCAGTCAAGCTCTATGTAAAACCTATATATGCTGTATTTGATCCAGATTTAATACTGATCATTGCACAGTTTGATTGACAGTTTATATTTTGATATAGAAAGTTTACCACTCAAGCAGTGACCTCAAGAAATACTGAACTACAGACTAATTTTATTAAGTTGTTTACAGTTTTAATCAAGGTTCTTTACAGTTGTAATCAGTCTGCTATGGAATACTTAAAGTATTTCATTTCAGGATTCTTTTTAATACAATGACAAAAGTGTTTTATATACTTTTTCAATATTGTATCAAACTAGAGAGTATAACACGTAACCTAAGATTAAAAAAATGGATCAAAATTTAATCTTGTGTTTTCAGGAAGTCAACGTCTTGGCACACAGCACTCCGTTTAAGGAAGAAATCTGAGAAAAAAGATAAAGACGGCAAAAGGGAAGGCAAGCTAGAAAATGGTTACCGCAAATCCCGAGAAGGACTTGCCAACAAGGTTTCTGTAAAGGTAAATGTTACAAACACATAGTAGTTTCTGAAGGGAGCTATGCTGAGATATTTTTATAAATAACCTCTGTCAGACCATGGAAGAATGGTCACATGGCCACAATGGTTTTAATGGACAGTGTTTGCCAAATCTCAAACCAGGAAGGCACAATATTTGAGCCTGTAAGTGTGATGTAGCATAAGGTTACTGCAGAAAGAGAAAACTGATGCACAAATTACAGTGTTCACAAACCATCTCTGTGCTGTTTTCTAGCATTTTGTAATTTCTTATAATTGTATAAGGGTGTTAATTCTTCAATTTCTTCCTTTCTAGCTTCTCAACCCCAATTACATTTATGATGGTAAGTTGCTTTAATATTTACAAGTCACAGTAAATATAATTTGATTAGAACATGGCTTATTTTGTTTAAATTTTCTTGGCATGAATTATGTCAGAAACAGTGTTTTCCATCAAAATATACATAGGCCCTCTTTTGGATAAAGCAGGCAGCTAATGCAGTATGTCATACATATTTTTGAAGATGCAAGGAGCACAATTTTGTTCTCAACTCCAAGGACCGTATGACGTTGTTCAGAAAGCTGATCATTCTGTACAGTGGTTGCATGGAGAATCTATGGAAGTTAGTCCTTGCTGAATTGGCAATATAACAAGGGCAAGAGTTGGAGACCTTCTGCTTGATTTTTAGTCTTGCACCCTAGAGAACATTCGGGGCCTCTCCAGTGCAAAAGCTGGTCAGGACAGTTTGTAGCCCTCTGTGGTGAGAGCCGAACTGGGTTTTATCTTAATACACAGAACCAAACTTTGCTTTGCCTGTCTTGAAAAAGGGAAACCACTGCAGTGCCTCAGCCAACGAGCAAGGTGTTTTGTATTCCCTTTTGCAAACTTCGCTGGATATAAAATAGCTTGGCTAAGCAATAGTTTTCCCTGTGTGATTCCCTCAGTTTGCCATAAATAGGGTGTTTGGTTCATGACAGAGCAGTGGTGATGTGTCCAGGTTCATGCAGAGGAAAATTCACTATCCCTGCAGAGCCCCAGCAGGTGGTCTCACCATGGATGTGTTCCAAGGGTAGAGAGATAGATGCACCCTGGAAATTTGAGTACTATACTAATAGAAGACAGAGTGCAAGGAATAGAAGAGCAAATGTATTAATTTCAGTTGACCTAATGCCATTAATATTCTTTTTCCAGTTCCCCCAGAGTTTATAATTCCATTGAGTGAGGTAACATGTGAGACAGGAGAGACCATCGTGCTTAAGTGTAAAGTCTGTGGTCGTCCCAAGGCTTCAGTTACTTGGAAGGGTCCTGATCATAACACACTGAGCAATGATGGTCATCACAGCATTTCATACAGGTACAGTAATTTGTGTAATGTTCAACAGGAACTGCTAAAACAATTTCTTTCCGATGTGCACCCTTGGTGCAGGATAGCTTTTTGACTGAGGCATAAACGTAGGGCTGTCCTCAGACAGGAATATTTCAGCTGGCATTTTCTGGGAATGTTGTCTAGCTTATGTGTATGACTGAGGTACTCAAATGTCATATTCAGTTAATTCTTTTAAAAAAAAGAAAAAGTCAGCTCGTACTTCTCATTAGCTATTGCAGAAGCTATTGTGGTTCTGTCACACTGACCAAGTACTTGAACCAGAAAAGTATGTTGTGACAAGCCATCTGCCAATCCCTTATTTCCATTTCATTCCAAAAATGACTGAAAGCAGTCATTTTTGAGGCAAATGACTGCTTTCAGATCACATTACAGTATTTTGTAAAGAAAAAAGCCTCTGGGTCCTACTGATACGGCAGTGTCCCTGTATTCATTGTTGAAGCATGTTGTCTATTTTCAAGGAGACGATGTTGTCTATTCTCAGCTTTGCAATGATACAACTTAACAGACTAACCAGTACCTAAAGCACTTGATTAATCAGAGAAATTGCTGTATTTTGCTGATGTGGATCTGCATGTTAGAAAAGTTCTATTTATTCTGAAAATGCATTCTTCTGTATATACAAAATGGTGCTTAATAAGTAACTTCAGTATGTCTTATTTATGAATTATGCTTTCAATTCTGAATGAGGTTTTTTTCTGTGAAAACTTTCCTCATTAATTGATAGAAGAGTGTGTCATCTTAGAGATTATGCACTATAGCCCAACTTACCTGCAAACCTGGTGGTATGTTATACTGTTCTTATTTACCTGCTGCTTTTTCCATTCCACTGGATATATTTTTTTATGTGAGACAGAGGCATTGTGGCAGCTCTACTACTGCATCCAAGACCATTGTGAGAAATGAGTAAGAGTTAGATTCAGTAGGTATAATTTGCTGTGATCCATTCCTGTTGCAGAATTGCATTCAGTAAATCATGTTGGCTGTGGCTAAGAAATTTTTAGAAATTATAATCGTGAAATGTTCTTTGAGCTGGGGGAGAGGCATCATCATCTTATGTTCTTAAAATTTACTTGAATTCCTAAAGTATTTTCCCTGAAATGAAGTTGTGTGGTGAAGACCATGACAACTGTTTTTTTGGTTCAATTAATGAAGTGACTTGGAGTAACTGGGATGAATCCAAAGGAAAGCAATAAGTGTGACAGCAAATCTTAAAAATATGCTCTATTGTGAAAGAGAAACACAATGTTAGGGTTGTTTTGAACTTAGAGGTGAAAAGTATAGAGAGGGTGGGCTTGCCAAATATTCACATTTGTAAAAGACTTATGTAAATAGAATTATCTGTTGTTCATGTCCATGGTAGAAGGTCAAAAAAGTGATAGGCATTAATTGCACTCAGGAAGAGTTAAGTAAACATTTAAACACAAACCATCAAACAAAAACAGTGGTTAAGCAGTGAGAAAGATTAAGGAAGAGTCTGTAGAACTGTTTTCCTGAGCGCTGACATAGCTTAGAGCTCACTCTGCCCTGAAGCAGAGGAAAACTAAATTTCCTTCTGTCTTCATTCTCCTAGATTCTGAGGTCTCCAAAGTTGTATTGAAGTGTGCCTTTTTGTACTGAAAGTGGAACCCACTCTTAGAGGGGATGAAAGCTCTGGAAGTACAAATGTTAGATCAGCTTCTATAGGCTGGTAATAAGGGATGGAAACTTTTCAGAAAGAACAATGGCAGATGGTTGACTTGATATAACTCGATATAACCTCAATTTGAAGGAAGCAGGAAGAAACAGGAGAAGCATTTGATTTCACAAACACGAGTTTGGGGCATGCTTGAGACAGAGTGTCAGTGAGGATGTGTTTCTAAAAGTCTCTAGGGCATTCCAATACACTTGACAGACACAGAGTGCTCAGATTCTGGTAGACACTTCTGAAACAGTAGAAACAAGGATAATGATGTTTGTCCAGAGAGAGAGATAAGGGTAAGAAATATTAACAGTATCAGTCTAGCTTTGTTTTATTTCCATAGCTTAAGGTCTATACAATGAATATAAAGTTAATGGATGCTGTTGTGTTTCCCAGTGACTTAGGAGAGGCTTCACTGAAGATCATTGGCGTCACTGCAGAAGACGATGGTATCTATACGTGTATAGCTGCAAACGACATGGGTTCCGTTTCATCTTCTGCCAGTCTTAGAGTTTTAGGTAGGCTCTTTACTTTACATTCAGAGTGTCTGGTACCCATGGCACAGGAAAAAGAAAACCCTGGCTCTTGGGCATCCCTCTGTTAGAGGAGCGTTATAACCTTTTCACCTCTTGACATTATTTGTTTTGGCAGAAATGGATGCACTTTTAGGATGTAACTAATTAGAGTTTCATACTGACAGGATGCCTGCACAGTACTGTCAATGTGCAATTACGTTGTCTGTCAGTCCTTTTTCAAACACACTATGATAAAATCGTATTTTATCATCTGCATTTTTAGTCTAGTCTCAATGAAACTTGCTGTGCTAACGTGTGTAATTTCCAAAGTGTACAGGTAAGAAAAGAGTAGCATTGCTCTGTATTTTAACATGCTGCTTTTCTTGATTTGTAAAGTCACTGTGTTCAGGAGAATGTGTACCTTATCTTATCTTTGCATCATGAATCTATGCTTAAATTATATTATTTCAATACCTGAAGTGAGGTAACCTGAATGTTTGTGAGAGAATAAAAGGAATCCTGCAAAGATAAAAAATGCCTGCATTTCAGAAGCAGATAGCAAAGGGAAAATACTGTTTTTTCCTTAATGGGTTGGTTTGATAGCATTGTGACAAGGTTCATCATGTGTTTGGCCATTTAGTTATTCTTAAGTGTTCAGGATCCTCTCATTTTAGAAATAAGTAAAACAGTGAGACAGTAGGATAGCAGGCTTTCTTAGATGCAGCATATAACAATTGATGCTATCTGGGTCCATCAGTCTCTTGAGAGACCCATATATTTAGCCATTGGTAAGAATTAATAGATTTTAGATGGAAGTCTCAAATTGACTCAGATAAAAGAAAATAAGTTAAGAAATACTGCATTCTGATTTTGTATGTCTGTGCCAGCTGCTATGGAGGCTTAAAGGCTTATCCCAAACCCTTCCAAAATACTTTCTTTCTTCCCTCTTTTTCAAAGAACTTTGCCTGCCATTTTCCTGGAAAGTTTAAACCAGACTGTGAAAGATGTGTCCCTAACAAAAACTCAGCTGAAATTTTGGGGTGTTTATAATCAGTGCTGCCATTTTTGAGCCCTACCTGTTGGCAACCACAATAAGTGCCTTAAGTGCCAACATACTGAGTTGGGGGTTATCCTCAACATTTCTTGCTCACTGAAACAGGACAGTCAGTTGTTAAGACCTAGGATGGATGTCTTTCAATATTTAAGAGAGGGAAAAAATTTTGGTCTTGACACTTTCCTGAAAAGTAGAGCTTTTTTTCAGATAGCTACTACACTGTCTGATCACTTGTTTTTTTTTTCCCCAGTGGCAGCTATTTTGTTGATAATGTAAAATATCTCTTCTTTTTCTGCTTCCTTCAACTTGCTAAAGTTACCAATTTCTGTACAGGCAGTTCACACTGTACATGAATTAGTTCCACTATGGAATTTGTTCTGCTGCATTGATCAGGCTGCTTTGGTGTGTAATCCAGTTTGCCTTGCCTGCCACTGTGTGTCATATGGGGATTAACAAAGCAGGGTGATTCCACCAATAGTGTGTCAGCCAAGGAAACTTTCTAGTTAGGGGAGTAAAAAGCTTTCAATGGGCAGGAAAGAGTCAGTGAGAAACTGTGTGCTTTAAGAAACCACGGTACTGAGCATCCTACCTACACTGGTGAAGAAGTCCTAAACTATGATTTATCCAGAATCAGAGAAGCCTTATTGACTAAACTACCAACTTTTAGCCACAGTCCTTGGTCTTACTGAGCTTGTCTAAAACGTAAGTGTTCCTTTTTTAATAAAAGCTAAACTAGAATTTGGTATGTCTTGGTTATTCTGCAACCAGACTCTAAAAGATGGGCAGCTGTATTTTCCTTACCTCTCTACTCAGTTTTATCAGTATTCTTACAAAGAAGTTCTGGCCTCGGTTTTTCTGATGTCATCCTACCCTTCATTTCCCCATTCAATAAGAGCAAAATGAAACCTTTGAGGCTGTACCACAGAGTAAGGGTTCAGCATCAATTTTTTAAAATATTTTTCAATCCTTTGGAGTTGTATTTAACCATTTGGTTGTAGTATGTTCTTGTGCAAAGACTGAACAATACTCTTTGCCTTCTCTTGCTATAATAGTTCTTTCAAACCATCAATAAAGTAGTTGATTACAGAAGTAAATAACTTTATGAGCTACAGGCTGGACAGTCTGAGGCCATGAGTTGCATTCAATATGCATACTTATCTTCAAAAAGAATATTATAGGAGCCAGTGTGACCAAGGCAAAATCTTCCTGAAATTTATTACCAAGCTGAATGTGAAGTCCAAATATATCTTCTTTTGCAATTATCTGAAACACTCTATTGGTTATAATAACAACTGAGTTCTGAAGAGGATATGAATATGTTAAATACTGGCCATATTGCCTTTTTTTTTTTTCTGTAGGTCCTGGAAATGATGGGATCATGGTAATCTGGAAAGACAACTTTGATTCCCTCTACAGTGAAGTGGCTGAGCTTGGCAGGTGTGTTCTCTATGCTGATCTCCCAAGTTGTATATGTCAAAAAATGAACTTCTTATGCAAAAAATAAATTCTCCTAGAAAAGCCAGAATTACATGGAATTAAATAGACATGAGGAACTGAAAAATATTACCAGCACTAGATGGCACTGCATAAACAGATTGTATTTAGATTTGAAGTAGCATCATAGATAAAGGGATGTGTTTTTCAAATACTTTGGAAAGCTACATAGTCTTTTTGGTTTTTTAAGCATTCCTTACCACTCATGCTGCTTGGTTTTAAATTTTATATTATTTTGTAGGAGATGCATGTATTTAAACTTCTTGTTTATATCCAGAATCCAGAGTGGCTTAAAATCACATTTCTCTGAAAATACCTTTCAAGGTAGAAGTATTTCCTTATTGCATCATCCAGTTAATTCTTTCTTTTCAATACTGTTTTCCAGGGGCAGATTTTCTGTCGTTAAGAAGTGTGACCAGAAGGGAACCAAGCGAGCAGTAGCCACTAAGTTTGTGAATAAGAAGTTGATGAAGCGAGACCAGGTTACCCATGAACTTGGAGTCATGCAGAATCTCCAGCATCCCCAGCTCATTGGCCTTCTTGATACCTTTGAGACCTCCACCAACTACATACTAGTGTTAGAAATGTATGTGGTCCATAATGTTATCCATAAAATATAACCTACACAGCTGACTTTCTGGGGTTTCTGTAGTGGTTTACAAATAAGAAACTGTATTCGTAACTTTATGTAAACTTTTATTCGTAACTTTACGTAACTTTTTTATTTGTAAACTTTATTTATTTACGAATAATAAAGGTTTCACTTGAAAGTGAACTTCAGGTTTGAAGTCACCTAAAGAAAAAATGGTAGTTGTCTAATGCTGCTATTAAAATGTTGAGTTAATGATGTACTCAGAAGGTAACAAGTTGATGTATTAAAGTTATATGTAAGTGGTTATCTTAGGGTGAAGGTCCAGAAATTATTTTATATTGAGGTATTGCACAAGAATTAGGATTGTTGTCATCTGTTAGCTTGATACTAAATCTCTTCTTCATACCCTAGTCCTCTGTCTTCCAGGTGCTGCAGGCCATGGTTTTTCCTATGGTCTCTGGTGAGACACATTTGGTCTTTCTGTCTGGCTGAATAACTCTCTGCCTTTCCTTCTCTGCCTTCACCCTCTGCTACTGCTTCAGCATTAATTCCCCGTGTTGTAGGTGCAGGTCAGCTGCAAGTGACATAGAACATTTTCACTTGAAGGCAGGAAAAACAAATGATTAAGGAAGGACAGCCAAACATCAGAAACTGTGGTGATTACTTGATGCAGTCGTAGTTTTTAGAGGACTCTTGCCTTGAACATTTTTGTATATAATTTTCAAAACAGTTTTTTCCTTCAGTTCTGATACATGGATTAATCCAAAATATAACCCTTATAATTCCAATAGGGCTGACCAGGGTCGCCTTCTAGACTATGTCGTGCGATGGGGAAACCTCACAGAAGGGAAGATCAGACTCTACCTGGGAGAGATTCTGGAAGCTGTGCAGTATCTTCACAACTGCAGAATAGCACATTTGGACCTAAAGGTGAGCAGTGAATGGGATTCCTGGCAGGGTGTGTAATTCCAGGCAGAAAAACCCTTCCTCTTCTAGTAAATAGGCAGCTGTGAACAGCTCAAAACTGTGAATTGGTTTGAGACTCTGTGAAGAGTATGTGATGGGACTTCGTCCCCAAATACTTTAGATCTCTCATAGCCAGCAAAGACAAAACTTCATATTCCCCTATGGTTTCTCCTTAAAGCTTGCTGGTCCTGAGTGGTCCTTCATACTGTATATAATTACTGACCAGACCAGTTTGTCTATTTATTTATTTATTTACTTGTTTATTTACATTCTGAGAAACGTGCAGCAGATACCCGTTTCTTTCTCAAGAAGTGTTGTTTGTTATGGAGACTGCTTTTTCTCTCTTAATGCAGACCTGTTTCTCATCCTTGCACTTTGAGGGCTGTGATACCCATGTGAATAGTACCTCATTGAACCTCTATTTTATGCTTTGAATTTCACTTCAGCCACAATGATTTGATGCATTCTAGTAATTTTTTCAAGTGCTATATGGAGTTTACCCATTCCTTTTCCAGTCTCAGGGTACATATAGATGAACTAAGTAAAACTATTTGTAGGTAAGTCACTCTTACTTTGCCAAAATCATAGCTACAGCATCAGTAGCTTCAGAAATAAAATCATAAAATTAGTACTACTTCCAGCTGATCCATAGTGGTCCAGTTCTGTTGAAGCTGCATGTATCCCACAGGATCTGCTGATGCAGTAGTCTCATAACAGTGCTTGACTTCCATCTGTACAGCTGCATTATGTTCAAGAATCACCAAGTAAAGCTGAGTTTTGTTGAAGGCATCATGAAAATTCTTAAAACGTCTTCCAGTCTTTAAAAACAAGAGTTTCTTGTCTATCATAAAGCAAACAGAGCAGCTTCTTTATTCATCCTCTGCTTGCAATTGATGTTCTTTAAGTTAAAGTTCTCAGACACAAGTTACTGTGAACTTTGTAGAGCTGCTCTTGTGAACATCTGCCATATAACCTGGCAGAACTGTATTTCCTGCAAGAACTGTAGTTCAGCATCTAAAACACATTCATCAGAGCTTGTAGCTGTTTGTTATGGTCTTGAACTGAGGGTGCTGACTGGGAAACAGTAATGTTAAACCATTAAATGTGTGTTAGACTGACTTGAAAAAAGACATTTAAACTTTTACTTCTGTGTTTTCTAGCCTGAAAATATTTTGGTGGACCAGAGTTCCACTAAGCCAACTATAAAACTGGCTGACTTTGGAGATGCAGTCCAGCTCAATACCACGTATTATATCCACCAGCTACTCGGAAACCCTGAGTTTGCAGCTCCTGAAATTATTCTTGGAAATCCTGTTTCCCTCACTTCAGATGTGTGGAGCATTGGAGTGCTCACATATGTCCTTCTTAGTGGCGTCTCTCCTTTCCTGGATGAAAGTGTAGAGGAAACTTGCCTGAATATTTGCCGCTTAGACTTTAGTTTCCCAGATGACTACTTCAAAGGAGTTAGCCAGAAGGCCAAAGATTTTGTATGCTTCCTACTTCAGGATGACCCAGCTAAGCGTCCCTCGGCTGCACTGGCTCTCCAGGAGCAGTGGCTGCAGCTGGGGAATGGCAAAAGTGCTGACAGCATTGACACATCCAGACTGACTTCGTTCATTGAGCGGCGAAAACACCAGAATGATGTTCGACCCATCCGTAGCATTAAAAACTTCCTACAGAGCAGGCTCTTGCCAAGAGTTTGACTTTGCTTGAAGTTCTCTCTCATTCTCTTTCACCTGCCAATCACTCAGACTGGAGATGGACTCCTCCTGCCAATCAATCAGTTAATCAATCAGACTGGAGACGGACTCCTCCTGCCAATCAATCAATCAATCAATCAGACTGGAGATAGACTCCTCCTGCCAATCAGCTGTTGACTTGAATTTTGGGGAAGGCAAACCCCGAGCCAAGCAGCTGCAAGCGAATGTTCGTGTGCAAACGCATTCCAGAGGGACCCCCACGGGGGACTGGCAATGCAGACTTCACTGGGGTGGAGGATGGTAGCACTGTACTCTGCAAAAAGCAGTCACGAGCGATACAGTTAACAGTATTTTATTCAGGTTTCTGCAAAAAAAAAAAAAAAAAAAAAAGAAAAGAAAAAAAAAGAAAATAGTTTTTTTAATAAACAAGAGTTGAATTTTGCAAGTGAACTTAACTACCGTTTTCAAGATTTATTCAAGGAGAAATGCCTATGTTCAAAGCACTGGTGTTAAGCAAAAATCAAATCTTGCCTGGAGAAGACTCACCAGAATGGCTGCTGATTGATACAGCCTCCATTTCTAACATCTGGTTTTCACTTGGTCCTAGAGCTTTCCAGTTGCCTCGTCTGTATGTATCTTACGTAGCAGTGCACTGAGACCAGACTCTGCTTTTAAGTGCATCCAACCTCAAAGTTTTTGCATACAAATAGAATGAATTGTTTTGCTCTGATAAAATGTAGGCCTTACTTGTATATAGACTGTATCTGCCTTCGGTCTGTAATTTTTTTTTTCCCCCCCTCCCCTTGCCCTTTTTTTCCCTTCCTTCCTAAATGGTGGTATACCACTGTGCGGGTCTTCAGTTTGGGTCAGAACTCACTGTCCCCATAGAAAAGAACTTTGGGTTGGCGCCCAGCCTGCCGACCTGATTATCAAGCAGTATACAGCAGGATGAAATACTGTAAGTGCACTCATTTGGGATTTTGTTTTCTTTCATATCATGTGCAATGTTGTGGCTTTAACATTTTATGCAACTATTTATGAGGACCTCTGTTGTAACTGTAATAAATATATAGAAAAAGCACATTCTTAGTACGGTGAGCTTTATGGTTTTGTTTGCGTGTTTTGGGGTTTCTTCTGGGTGGGCAGGGGTGGATGTGTTGTACCACACTGTCATTATTACTTTCAAATGAGGGTAAACATAGAATTTAGTCAAGACAGAGAGAGAGAGATTCGTATCCCAAATCTCAAACAGGTTAAGAAGTGGGGTGACACTTCTAAAAGTTTATTACTATAATCAAAATGCCAAAGTCTGACGTTCCCAAAATCAGTCTCAACACTACTTTTTAGAATTTTCAAATCTGTGTTTACTTCTTTCTGTGAAATAAATGAATTTTGTGCTTTTTGGTGAAGAATACATGCAGAGAGTAGTGGTCAGATGAGGAGAATCTGACATGTAATGTACTTGTCTTAGTATCTGTTTTGAAGGTTGAAGTAACAGTAACGTGAGCTATTTAAAGAGAGATGGTTTTCTGTGCATCACTGAGTTCATATGAGTGTGTTGTCATCTATGTGTGAAATGCCATGTTTAAAGAAACCAAGCCAACATCCCACAGTAGTTAGATATATGGGTCTTAAGCCATAACCTAGCTTGGGTTAGTTTTGAGCTTTGTGGCTTCCACTGTATTCTATTTATTCCTCTTTTTTTTGTTTTCTTTTTTGGTTTTTTGTGTAAAGCTGTACAGAAACTTTTTAAAAGAAAGCAACTGACTTCAAAACTGGATGTGTATTCTTACCAACCTCATATCATTATCTTTGTGTATTATTTTCCTTTATTGTTTTAGTTAAATTTTTGCTTTATTTTGCATGTATATTTCTTTGTACAGTGAGGTTACATGTTTACACAGTATGACGTGATGTAAATATTTTATTTTGCCATCAGTTATTTTGAAAGAAATTAAAACATATTTGACATATTTGTCTGATCTCTTGCTTTAAGGAGTTACACAGTTTAGGCTTGGTTATATTTTAATTGGGCTCTGTATTTAGAAAAAATGCAGTATTTTATTGCCATGAAATTAATTTTAAATTTTAAAATGCGGTGTTGTATCTTTCTTTCATGCCTTACAAAATAATATTTGCCTTTGCTCTAAGTGTTGAGTGTTTTCTATTGTCATGATTGCTTTTATATAAAGTATGCATAACTCTAACTGTGGAAATTCTTTATAGTCTTTATTAGCTAGTAAATTTTGATCAGCAGAGTTTTCTACCAGATGCTCCCAACTAAAAACCAAAGGATCGTTTTCAGATTTCTATTAAACTGGTGTACAGATCTCCCACATCTTTTAGGTGTACCTGTTTCATTATGGACAAAATTTGCTTTCAACCGTACAGACTTGGGTTTTGCAGCTAAACTCTGGCTGCACCCAATAAGGGATAAAGCAGAAAAATGTTTCATAGCGTACATTTAACTCTCTCCCTTTTCTGCTATCATTAACACATTTGCAATTCAAAATGAAGTGAAAGGTCAAGGAACAATACAGTGTACTCATGCTTGTCATTGCATTGTATACATGATGTTTTTCCACTCTTTTTTCTGTTATTGGCTGTCAAGTGAGGAAACAGTCCCTTTGCTCCTCACAAGTTACTGAGACACATTTTCCATTGAGGGAGACAGAATATTCAGAAAGGATGTACTGCCGAGGATTAGGCACTGAAGGCTTTTTTATGGCAGGGAAATAGATGGCAAAATGCTCCATGTTTTATATAGAATATATATATAATATATAATATATAATATATAATGCTCCAAAGTTTATATCCTTGAGCTCTCTAAAATACTTTTTCTTGACTGGTGAGACACTAAACTGGGGAAGAGGTACACTGCACTTGTAGGTGTTTTAACTAGCAGAGATCTGTTTTTCCACACATACTTGAAAAAGAATGCACTGTTTCTGGCCCTTTTTGTGAACCCCATTACTTGGCAAAGCTGGCACTCACAAAAACCTGCAGTTTGGTGCAAGAACTTCCAGATGTAGAGATGTAGAGAGCTTGAAGGATAAGCTTGTCAACATGGGTATCCATTTAAATGCTTTGAAGAGTTAATGTATGTGTAAGGCCCTTTTATTTTGCTAAATTGTGCAATTGGGGCAGCGAATACCATGTGGGCTCAGCTGGGCACAGTTCTTGTTGACTGCCCTGCACACAACAAAGCAACACCACAGGCTGAGAGAGAATAGAAACCAAAAGCATGGATGAGAGTAGCTACTGTGAGATTTCATTTGTTGTGGAAATTCTTTAAAGCATAGCGAATGGCACTCAGTATCTTAGCTGGAAGGGGAGAAAATAGCCAGGGAGAGAATGAGAAGAATTTCTAAAGAATGTCTAAATATTTCTTCTTGACCACACGCCCCAATCACTTCATATTGATAGTTTAGGAAGAGAAGAGGTTGCCAGACTTTAAATAGTCAGTGCATGTGTCAGTATTTTTCAGGTGGGGTTTTGGAGTGCAGTACTTCTCCATTGCACATTTGATGAACTTGCTTAACTTGAAAACCATTTTGCAACTGGCTAGGTAATATATGGTCAGGGAAACAACCTACATTTTCTTCTTAATTGGGCAGAGGCTTAACACATAAGTACCTGCCTGTGCTCATGAGCCAGCAGTGTGCCCAGGTGGCCAAGAAAGCCAATGGCATCCTGGCCTGTATCCGGAACAGCGTGGCCAGCAGGTCCAAGGAAGGGATTCTGTCCCTGTACTCAGCCCTGGTGAGGCCACACCTCGAGTACTGTGTCCAGTCCTGGGCCCCTCAGTTCAGGAAGGATATTGAGATCCTAGAGCAGGTCCAAAGGAGGGCAACCAGGCTGGTGAAGGGACTCGAGCACAGACCCTATGAGGAGAGGCTGAGAGAGCTGAGGCTGTTCAGCCTGGAGAAGAGGAGGCTCAGGGCTCATCGCTGTCTACAACTACCTGAAAGGAGGTTGTAACCGGGTGGACGTTGGTCTCTTTTGCCAGACGACTTTCAACAAGACAAGAGGGCATGGTCTTGAGTTGTGCCAGGGGAAATTTAGGTTAGATATTAGAAAGAATTTATTTACGGAGAGAGTGATCCGGCATTGGAATGGGCTGCCCAGGGAAGTAGTGGATTCTCCATGTCTGGAGATATTTAAAAAGAGACTGGATGTGGCACTCAGTGCCATAGTCTAGCAACTGCAACAGTGGTTCAAGGGTTGGACTCGATGATCTCTGAGGTCCCTTCCAACCCAGCCAATTCTATGATTCTATGATTCTATGACATAATAGGATGGGAAAGCCTTGTTTTCCTCTGAGTATAGAGGTCACATAACTATGGCATCCTCAGATGATACTATTGAGGAATGGATGAAAAAATAATTTATTATTTTGTTCTCCAAGTCCATGAGCATGTTCAGGCCAGGTGCAATATATTGTATCTTACTGGTTTAGAATAAAAATGTTATTGTTTTGGCATATATTGTTTTAGAATTATAATAAATAATTGAGATCCATAATTTTGTGTAGCAACAAGTTACACAGATCAACTCCATGTTATGTGAAGAACCCAGTGACGTTTTCCTTTGGTGCTTCTGAAGCTTTGTTTTGGAAAAGACAGTGACCAGTTAATTTCTCCAACTTTTGTGTTCTAACGTTGCCCTTATAGTCTTCTACATTACTTTTCATTTGGTCATCTGTTTAATAGACTAAAGACTAGTGGTCTATTTATTCCTCATGGGGAAGCTGTTTATCATCTTAAATGCCATTTGCTGAACCCCCATTCCAAGCTGTATCTTTTCTGTGGTAGGGTGACAAAGATCATATCATACCATACTCATCATATGAGTGCATCATGAGTTACCCAGTTGCAAAGTGACACTCTGTTCTCTATTCCTTTTCTAAAAATCCCCCCTGCTTTGACTTCTTTCAAGCTGATGCAATTATTAAATCATAAGGTTTTGTTCCCAAATTGAGCAGTAATGGTGAGTTTAGAGCCCATGATCAAACCTGTAAAGCTTTGGTCCCCCTTTCAGCACATTCCCTGTGAACATTAATTTTCTTGCTTGGAATTTTTTCAGCTGCTTTATTTTCCAGATGAAGCTGAGGTGTTACAATCACTTTAGGGAGAGATTGTTCTGATAGAACTGAGTGTGAAGATCTCTTATATTACAGCTGACTATGGCTGGCCTTTATTTTAACTCCTCAGACAGTCAGCTTAGCTCCCCTGACTTCTTCAAGAAGAAGTAGTTTTTCAAGAAGAAATTATTTTTCAGCAGTGTTCTTACTAGCTCCTGGAGCCATCAAGCTCATTTCCTCTCATGCCAAGTGAAAAAACTAACCTGCTTTGGACTTGATTATGCTGAAACTCTTCACTTCCGAATTAAATTTCAAACACTGATTTTAGTGAGGCTAGCACCCTCACTTCAACACAAGGATTTACTAGGGTCTCAAACAGGAGGCTTCTTTCTGCACTGAAATCACACATCAGGAGCATCTCTTAAGATTAAGATTACTTGCAGAAATTTCACATAAAGCTTCCTGAAGACTCACCTGGCTGTAGTCAACATCAGGAATTTGCTTAGCACACCCTGAACTCAGTCTCTGCAAGGGTTTGTCCTGTTGTGCCACTGGAAATCTGCCTGCTCACTTTTGGTCAAATAGCAATTTACATCACACATGTTGCCTGTTTTTACACATTTTGCCTTGTGTGTTGCTGAAGACCATGTGATCCCTTGAGATGGATGGTTCTTCAAGGTCTCAGACTTTCCCTTTGTTGATGCCAAGATCCACTGAGTATTTGCAGAATGATGTCATTTAATTTGTCATCTCTCAGGACTGGTGGTGAGAGTCCTTCCTTCTTTGGTGATGGAGGGCTCTCCTGGGACTTGGAGGTTTCTGGAGTCTGATTGCCCAGAAAATTCAGAGTTGGGAATCTGTGCTAGTCCCAGTTACAGGAGTTAATGCATCCATTGCTTTTTTTCTGGTTTTGTTGCTGTTGTTGAGAGTTTTAGATGGTAGTGGACAGTTCTGGATGGTCCATACTGATGTACAAAGAATGTTATCAAATAATTTGAAGTATTAAGGGGAGGCATTTAGAATGGGGTGTACTGAGTGTAACATGGTCACCACCAAAAAGGGCCTTAATATAAAAAGTCCTCACTGCTTTTGGAGTTTGATGAAAACTGAACTCATTTCTTCCTAGGACCTTTCACAAAGCAGGCAGGGCCTGAATCTGGTGATGATTTCTGCTTCTAACCTGCTTAATGGTTGTGGATGACAACTGGGGATATTATGTCACTTTTCAGACATACCTGCAAAGAACATAAAGCATATTGTTGAAGTCTGTGCCACAGCTTGGGTGTTGAATGTTCTCAAGTCTAAAGTGAGTCCTAGTTATTTATCTTTTTAAATTAATTAATTCATTTTTTAAAGTAGGCCAATTTTTTCACGTTAGTCATTAGTTTCCTTTTCAACAGCTCCACCTGTTTATTAACCTGTTACTTTTTAAAATGGAAAACTGATATTCTCTGAGTAAATATGGATAAAGTGTAAATACTTGATGTGTGATAAAGTCTAAGGTTGCACTAGAGATAGATCAGTGTCTCTACTGGGGAAGTCAACTGTTTGCTATAAAAGACTCCCTGTTTTCTGTTGTCCTGGTCCCTAGGGAATTTTTAGGTATGAAAGTCCTAGCTGAATTCCTGTTACAGTCCTAGCCATGATATAGATGAAGCAATCACCAGAGCTTGTAGCAGCTTCACCTTTTGACAAACTTATATTTTTTTCCAAGAACATGAGAGCAATTCAGGTCTAATAGCTGCTCGTTTCAATGTTTTTTTCCCAGGTAATTTATTTGGTCTCCTTAAGAACTTATGCTGGGCCAGAAGGTCTGTATTGTTTCTCTGCCAGGAGTCAAGAAGTCACTGTCATTGTTTTCTTTTCCATCTAGCACATTTCTGTGGTCAGGGGGTTACTTCATAATTCACACAAACCTTCAGCTTTTTCCTTTGTTTTGCAGAAAATCAAAACTTTCAGGGCAGTCTTCATATATGGTGGTTGCCAAAATGAAATGATCTAGTGGTGTGACCCAGGGAAGTCTCACTGGTAAGCCAGCAGTTTAATGACCTACAGCAAGACTGTCAAGGTAGATCTGCTACATTTGCTGAGAGCATTCTTAGCTGTAACTCAGGCGATAGCACTGAGAAGCACCCTTGCCTTACTGATTTCTGAAGTCATTGCTGGGGAGTCGCATTTGCATGAAGGCACTACTCTGCTCCTGGGTTTCTACATATGATGCTTCTGTTGCTGCTCAGTAAAACTCTTGAGATACACCTTCAGTTACTCTGTTAATGTGTGTGGTGTTGCCTGGATTTATCATACAGTGTGTGAAGCGTGTGTGTAAGCACTTGTAGGGGAAATGAAAGCTGGTCATTGATTTGCGGGCTTTAAAACATATTCTCTATGTTGCTGTTTCTCCGACTACCTTCTGAGGGGTCATCAGATGTGAGGAAATGAAAGATAAAATGTCTTTACTGCTAAATTACATTGGCATACACTGTTAATCTCCTGTAAGAAAGGGTGGCAGCTGCAGTGGAGTGCATGCATGCTGCAATACTGCAGAAAGATGTGTGTATGTTGAAAAGTGTACAGATTTCCTCAAGGTATGTTGGCTGCACGTACAATTCTTGGTGGTCTTTTTCTCTAAACTCGGGGGCTGCAAACTAATGAAATGCATAAAATTATATCTGCTCTTTCTTTCCTTTCTCTGTAAGTAGAAATACAGCAGCAGTGGAGGGAGACATGGGTGACTATATCCACAAAGAAAGGAAGCCTGATTTCTTAGGGCTTTGCCTCAGAGTTGAGTTATGTGGCAGCTCATGGGAAAGAAAATAAATATTTCCCAAATCTGAGTTACTCATGATACTCATGACATGATAACAGCATGAGCTTGTTCTGCCTGATATCTTGTTGCCTCAGTGAAGCCAAGAGTGCTACAGCCAACTCAAGACAGTCAGAATTTCAGAAAGTACTCAGGGAGACCAAGACACATGGAGATTGGAGCAAAATAAGACTACAGAGAGAAACAGGTGAAAGATGGCAGGCAGACACAGGAAGGAGATGCCTGCATGTCTTACTAGGATGCCAATGGTAAGTTAACTTGTAGGCATGGACAACCCTGGACTCAACTGCATCTGATCCCTGCTGGTGTCTCAGAGTCTGACCAAAGGCAGAAGATGCCACCTACAGAAACCACGGCATGGCTCCCATGCATGTTCTGCCTTTTGGTATGGAATGTTACATAAAGATGTATTTTACTTAATATCTTTTTTCCACAGTGATACAGTGCTATTTGCTACTTCTTTGTACTGGCTGTAAGATGTCTGTTGCTGAGTGATGACTGGCTTGAGAGAGCTCACTGCCAGCCAACAGTCCAGCCATAAGAAAGATGTTGGCAGCCAACTTTCAATATCTTTGGAGCAGGATGGGACAAATGCTGACGAGGATGGTAATCCCCAGAGAAGGGAAAGAGGAGGACTGGCTTGGAAGCATGTCCAAATACGTAAAATAGTAATCAAGATTTTTACTGTAAAAAGTATTTTCAGAAATTTTTTATAAGCTAATGGGTCTAGTGGAAGCAAGATAAGAGTATGCTGAGAATGTATGGCATCCCTTCAAAACAGATCACCATGGAAGTTAAAAGCATTCCCCTAGAAGTATCTGCCACTTATCCTGCAAGCTAATGTCCCAAAGAGACTGCAGAGATAAAGTCCAGAGAGAGGAAAATATCTTTATGTCATATTTATAAAGATACCGTAAGTATCTTTGAGTAAGAATGTTCTTCAATAGTCAGTACATGGCTGTTAGGACTACTATTCCTTTTCATCCTCCAAAGGATTTACATACAAGTAGGGAAGGTGTTTGTAAAAGCAAACATCTCTTTCTGCTTGCATGCTGTGACATCTCCAGTTGTGCCTAGTTAGGTAAGCAGTGCAAGTACTTGATTAAAGCGGAGTCTTCCTCTTGAGTCTAATATTTGTTTTCACAAATAACAGAAAAACTTATTTTTCTCTGTTTATCAGCTGCAAGAGTTGAGAACCTTCTACAAGGCCTGAACCTGAGAAATTTTTTTTAGCAATTTTGTTTTTCTACTTTATAATTTCTGTCATGCATGAGACCCTGTATGAGCAAGCAAGCATTATGATAACCTGTATTTGAAATGTTTTGGTTTTTTAGGAAAAAAGTATTGAAACCACATGTACCTGCTGTGGAATCTAATAGCTTAAAGGTTCACCTGAAGTAGTGGAGTTTTTTTAATTGTTTGGTGTTTGCTTTTTCAGAGCTTTGGTATCACTGTCCTATTTAATGCAAAGTTTTTATTTTCCATTATTAAGTTTGCCTGAAGTCAAACACAGACTTTTTTGCCCAAGTCAGGCAGGGAGGTATTAACTTTTACCATGTTACTTAAGCATTGCAGATATACTCTGTTGTATTTTCGAGGTGCAAGGGAAAAGCTCTCCAGTTGGATAAAGGGATATTAAATGAAGAATACATCTCTAGGTAAATTTTGGAGGTTTTCTATAACAACATAGTATAAGGGTAGGCTGTCCTAAGTATCATCAGCTCTTTTGTTTTTCTTTTATGCTGTGGTGCTGTCATGGGGCATCTGCCACCCTGCCTTATCGCAGTTATTTCTTGTCATCAGGGGTTTTTTTTGTTGTTGTTGTTGTGTTTTGGTTTTTAACATTTCAGAGTTTTTTCAGCCTCTGGAAGTAAAAATTATGTCATTTCATTGCTGAGAAGTGTTGCAGTGATAGGCATTACCTTTAGCTGGGATTGCTTCCTGCTGGAGGACACAATCCCCAGAGCTCTGGCTGTACCACTCTGGGGAGCTCTGCTGGAGCTGGTGTCCCAAGATATCTACTTAGATTTCTTCAGGTTCTTCTGTGCATACCTATGGCTTTCCTACACCATTCTGTGAGAGCTGATTATGGAACAGTTAAATATCTTTCCTAGCTGCTCTTTGCAGGGGGGCATGTAGAAGACACTTGTGTCAGGAAGAAAGAAGAGGCACAAATGGCAAATCACCAGAGGTCTGTGGGAATTTGTGATCTTCTGCTGACTGCCTGTCCTCCGTTATTGATGGACATCAGACAGGCAGGAGGGATGTACACACCACAAGGACACTGTGATGTACTCACTACATGGACAGAGATTCATGTCCAAAGTACCCTGTCCTAGAAGCAAAGTGCTCAGGTGTTGAGAGTGGATTTTCTGGGAAGAATCTATAAACATGCAGATCCTGCACTTAAACAAATTATCCATAAAAATTTGTATGTACTAATGTTGTCACCTTACAGTGGTTTCAAGCACACTGTCCTGGTCCTTTTGAGGATCCATCTGTCACTGCACAGGCACATCCAAGCATCCTGCTTCTGGCAAGACAGCTGACCCCACACCTTGGAGCTCCAATATAAAAAGTCAAAACTGCTACAACTGTTTGTGACAGTGGTGTTTGGGTTAGCAAGTCTATCCCAGTTGTTGGGCAATGGAGGCAGGACAGAAGCAGAGGTCTCTGCTTAGGTTGCACAGGTTCTGAGCTCTCACAATCTGATTTCTAATGAGGATGGGTGCTGGCTAGCCTGTATTTGCTGTTCCTGCAGCCACACTTAGCCTGGGTTTTTTACATTTTTTATAAAATCCATAAACAAGACAAATCCAATGTTACATTTTGGGGGGAGGAAGCTTCCCAAAACTATAGGTCCATGTATGGAGGAGATACATGGTGTTCAGTTTGAAAAACCTACTACCATCTGGAGCCTCAACGTTAGCATTTTAGGCCCCCTGTTTGACTATAGAAATGTCTCAGCTTCTGATGAGTTGCTCATTTGCACCTGACATATTGCCACATAAAGGTAGAGGATCATTTATGGATGAGGCCCCTATAACAGCTCTCTGTATTTGTTTATTGAGCAAAAATTATTTTCCTAGGGGGTGTAGCTCTTTATGAAGTCTGTCACCTGGAAATATTGCCAGTAGAAGAAAATATAACTACATGATATTTACTTTATCATGATGCTATTTGAGTCATTCAAGTACATTTCATATGAGAACACACTTGAAGGTCAGTGGAGGAGGGGCTGCTCCTGTGCTCACTATGAAAAAAAAAGCAAATGGAGCAAAGCATAAAATTTCTTGTGTGTGGAATTTTTTCACTTCTAATATGGAATTTATGGCCAAATAGCTTCACTAGTAGAGACTGGAGTTTAATATTTTAGTTAGACCTAACTGAAGCCTTTAAAAAAATAAATCTAGCAACATTATCCTTGTATGATCTGTATAAAAGCACCTTCTGTGCTTTTTACAGTAGGTGAAGAGACATAATACCTGCATTGAATTTGACTTTTTGAAAACATCCTGAAGGGTTTTTTTTGTGACATAAGAGATGTGGTAGCAGGGGAGACCCCAAGAGCAAGGCTCTTCCATGCCTCAGAGCTGAGCTATATTTACCAGCAGCAGTGGCTGTACATTCTGTTCCTCATTGGTTTCCTGCTGTGCCTCCAGGCTGTCAGATTCCTTCCCTCACAAAAATGGAAGTTTAGATGGTCTCCCTTTCATTTCTCCTCCCAGACAATTGTGCTCTCAGTGCTAAAATAAGTTTATTAGCATTTGCAGAAACCATTTAAGCTTTTCAAAGAAAAATTGTGACGTAAGGATCCAATTATGGGATTGTGTAGTTAATGATCCTTTCAAATGTAGAACTCCACAGAAAAATGAGGTGGAAGATTCGAGCATTTTCAAACTGCCATCATGAAAGCCACAGAAAATAGGATTATTCTTTTGTAATGTAAATCCAAATACTTCAGAGGATATGGTTAAATCTAGGCATAATTTTGAGAAAATAAAGGCAAAAGCCAAGACACACTCCTCCTTCTCCTGCACTTAGGAGGAAGACTTCTGCTTTCTTCTTCTATTGCTACACAAAACCTGTACCTTCTCCCTGTGAAACAACTGCAAGAAGCTGAAGTGAAGCAACAGCTCCTAGACTCCTGTAACTTGCAGCAAACACACTTGGAGTCCACAGGGCTGGGGATGGCTCAGACTTGCTGGGCTGTGCTGCAGAGGCTGCTTTGTGCACACCCAGGGGTGGCATCTGGGGTCCCTGGGTGTCTGACAGGCTGAGAGAGCAACAGTTCTTGCAGGGCTATGGGATCTCCAGAAATCCTCTGAACATCCAGAGTCACTGAGACAAGGTGGAAGGAAGGTGTGTCCAGGGAGATGTGTGTTTATGTGTGGTTTTGAGAAGCAGCTATATGCGAACAGCTAGAAAATGTCATCTTCACATCCTCAACATGGGCTATTTTTAAAACAAAATGCATGTCATTTACATGCCAGAGAAGCAGAAATCCTAATATTTGCAGTCTAAACAGTAGAATGTCAGAAGGGGTGAGATCCATAGAAAATTGAATTGGAAAAATAAATCACTGAATCCTTTGTGATGAAGGTGCTGACATCTCTTGCAAGTAGGAGAATTCTGTCTTTATTGTCACTAACTGCAAGTGGAGAGGAGAGTGCTGCTTGTCACTGCAGCAGGGGCTGTACATTCAGCTGAAGAGACTCCATCACCATGGTATTTGCAGCATTTTGATTTTAATCATCAAACTTTGCTTTACAGATGGAGAAAGATTCTTTTTTTTCCTTTCCCCTTTTTAAACAGGTGGTAAAAAGATTTGCTGAAGATGCCTAAGATTTTGGCAAGTGCAAAAATAGACTTTCATCCTCTGAATTCCTGTCTCATATCTTAATTAAAAGAAATTAACATCATCCTTCTGTGTTGTGAAATATATACAGAAGTATAGTATATATTAGCTTAGGAGTAGATTGTTTTGACCTGCAAAATGAAGAAGCACATATATTAATTTCAGCTGTCAGCATGAATGTCGATTCTCTTAGGAGCTAGGGGAAAGAAAACAACACATAGAACCAGGATGTTTATCTTTGCAGTCTACTATAAGCAAAACTATCAGCTGCACAAAGCATCTTTCAGAAAAAGAACATCTTCTGTTACTGTGTCTGTTAATTTAAAAGCCATTTATCTCAATAAGCTGTATTATGAAAGAGGGTACCTACATGCTCAAGCCCTTGTCTCTCCCTGACTTGTTCCATCAGCACTGTTGCTCCTTTGTGTACAGGCTACTGCTTGCTCTTTCTAGCCTTGGTTTCCACATATGTTTTCCTGATTGATGATAAGTCTCTCTATGAAGAAAGTTTCTTCTTTTTACTAATGGCATTTGATGCTTTGGGCTGGGGCAGCTCCTTCCTTCAAAAAGAATGAGCTCTTTTCTTCTCCATAGGGAACCTGTTTTGCTGTTCCAGTACAAAAGAAGCCAGCACTGATGGCTGCTGCTGTTCTTAGCAGAGGTGGCAGAAAGTGGCTCACACCCCTTCCAGAAGAGAAGCCTGAGGAAGGGGGATGCTCTGATGCTCTGATCTTTGGTGCTGTAGTCTCAATGAGTAACTCGCAGCAACCAGTTCTTAAAATGCTTATTTTGCTCTGCTGCTCCACACTTTTGACAGCGAAACATAAATATTTAGTCAGTGTTGCAAAGCCAGGCACTGACAGGGAGTAAAAAAAGAAAGGCAAGTGCCTACAAATAGGCTGCATTTTGTTTCTTCTGGCAGTAATGTCTTACAGCTTCAAGGAGAAACAGCTGCATTCTGAATCCTAGCACACTGATTCTGAAGAAAAAGAAGCTGTAATGTGGACTCTTATTCCAAGTATGAAGTACATGATTTACAAATATCTATCCAAAAGCAAGGGCCATCACAGGTTTTGGAACAGCAATTACTTTTCCCAAAGATGTTGATCTCCTGTACCCAACCTCAGGCACCAGAAGGTAACTATGCACTAAGAACTTGCTTGATGCTTCCAAAAGATAGATCTGTCCAGAAAGTGGATTGTATTGATGCTAGTCCCCTTATCAAAGGAAAGGAACAACCTGTTGACCCACTAAGTAACCCACTGTGCACCTGTATAGGGCAGCACCCCTTCTATCCCTAACCTCCCTGGCTGCAGCTGTAACATGCCAATGATAAGGATAACTATTCCTAAAAGGGTGATTTTCTTCCAGGTAACAAATGAAAGGGTAGGACAACTTGTTGCAGTCAAACAAAAGTGACAAGATGCAATCGGAAGTTGAGGACATTGGTCTCTGTCAGTCTGCTTGTGATAGAAAGGGAGAAAGCAGAAAGAAAGGAAGAAGTTGGCTCTGGAGCTCTGTAAGACATGGAACTGCCTGCAATTCTGAGACAAACTCATTTCAAGCATTTGTGCTTAAAGCTTTCAGATAGCTGGATGATGTTATGCCAGGTCATGTTCCTGTTTTCCCAGCTGCTGTTGAAGCCCAAGATCTCTCCTCCCATGGTGAGCAGGGTGACAAGCATGGTGAGCTGGGGTGAAGCCAAATGCAGAACTCATTTTCTACATCACACAGAACCTTTGCAAGGGAATGTCACGAGTAGGAGAGGCTGCCTGATAACACCCACCACAAAAGTGTGGGGGCAGACAAAGGAAATTTCCTCTTCAGCTTGTGAATGTGGTCAAGCATGCACACAGGCAGGCATGCAAACACCAGCTACTTAGTAAAACAAAGCTGTTCTTAACTTGGTTAATTTGTCTCTTTCCAAAACTCCTCCAAGTTCCTAGAGCCTTGCTACACAGAGTGTTTAGATGTTCCAGCCTTTTCAACCTTGCTGTAGGGGTACTCAGAAGGCTATGGAAGAGATGCAGACTTCAGGCATATATTCATGCCCCAGCACAGCAGGAAAGTGAGGCAATCCATGTTTTTCCTGCTTGGATAAAGCCTAAATTGTTATTAAAGAGTTATGTGGATAGACAAGCTATGCTTGTTTGGGAAATACAGTGTTAAGTGTTAAAGAATGGGAAAACTACAAGAAAAGAGCATGAGCAGGCAGTGCTAAACATCCAGAACCATTTCTGGCCAGAGCAAACTAACCTGCCAGACAAAAATAGACTAAGAAGTATAATAGAGCAATTTAAGACTATTAAAGGGAATTCAATGTAGTGAAGATAGCTAATTTTCACTGCATAATTTAAACAGCTTTCTTTTTTGCTTTATTACAAAAAAACCAAAACCACCAATGCTGAGTAAGTAAAGCAAAAGAGGGCATGTACAGTGTTTCTTTCTTCTCTCCTACTAATTTTCTTTCCAGATCTCCTCTTGGAGAGATGCACTGGTCCTGTAGCCAGCCCAGTTTTTCCCCTCTCAGAACCATCTTTTTCAGCCAATGGAAACTGAACACAGACAAATAAAACCCCAAACAAACTAAAAAAAACAGAAAATCATGCATATATACAAATAAATGTGAGCATGTGTATATATATATTTATATAAATGCACCCTACCTTGTCTTTAAGGGTTCACTTGCTGTCCTAGGATGCTCACTGACATATCATGAGAATAGCATGAACACGAATAGCATGAGAGCATTTAAAGGCAGTAAGTGAACCACTAAAACCAGAAAATTATTTATTTTCCTCTGGACACACTATTCCTAATACCATTAGGATACCATTGGCCCTCTTGGCCACAAGGCCACATTTCTGACCCATGAAGAATCAATCAAACCATGGTGAGCCACCCCTCCAACCCCATATTTTCAAATTTCCTTTATTTTTATTTTTTTTTTTAGCAAATGTTCCTGATCCACAGGTGGTAAGGAAGAAACAGCATTTGTATAACTAATTAAAAAAATACTGTAGTAAAAGATGCAGAAAGACAAATTGGCATAACCCTATGATTTCTAGTAATTTTTTTAAGATGCGGAGAAACAGTCAAGAGAAGAGAAATCAGGTAGAGCAAATTGTTGCTTCTGACTCTGAAACAATAACTTGTGATTATTTCAAAGAGGAAAAGTAAATTTGGTGAACTTTTCAGTTATGGTATTGAGCTCCATCTTCCTACAGTGTAACAATGAAGCAATTACTAGCCTTATACTATAAAAAAAAAACTGGTCTCATTTAGCATAAAAGATTAGTGAAGAGGGGGAAAGAAATAAACTCTTGAAGGGCTTTTTGCTTACTCTTATTAAAAATCCTGTATCAATGGACTTGTCTAATCTTGTCTGTGTAAACTTTGCTTTTATATAGCATCGTCTGTATCTGAATAGAAAAGAATGCTTGTGTGGACCACCTCTTTCCTTTCAAGGTCACAGTGTTTCTATGGAAACACATCAATTGCATGGTAAGTAATGTTAAATCTTAGCAATCAAACAGGACACTGGAATTGAAAAGAAGGGACCCCCTGAGGACTTCCACTAAGGTAGAGAACACTGATGGGAGATGCAACACAGTTTGAAAATCACCCTGCATCCCCCAGCACCCAAACAACTTGGAAGACACAGAGGGAGGTAGCAATGTGGCCTTTATAAATAGCTGAGTTACACTCCTTTTTTTTATGATTTTTTTTTTCTTGTGGCTTGGATATGGAGAAACACAGAGGGCCCGTGTGACTTAGAAAACTTCAGTGGAAATGAAACAGGAAGCCAGATCCTCTCACAGCTTGCTGATCTGTGAGCACCAGCTGAGTCTGTAGAGACTCGTTTTCTACCCTCAGGAAAAGAAGTCGGGGGAGAGGAATCCAGCTGGGGGGTATCTAGAGGGGAGATGCAGAGGCAACATTACAGAAAGGCAAATGATAACAGAGACCAGTTCACTGAGCAAGAAAAAGGGAGCAGAATTAACGACTCAAAGAGAAGTATTGGTAAGTTCATACAGCTGTGCTCTAAATGTTGGCATCTCACCAAGCTGACTATCAGCTATGGGATGCTCCTGTGCTGCAGATCATACTGCATGGGCAACTACCTTTACCTACATGTTGAAATATACCTGACCTTGGTACTAGTAATAAATGATGACAAATAGGAAAAAGGTTCCCAACTGTTAATAATAGATTAGGCAAATTGAAGAGAGAAGCTCTGCACCTAGGTTTCCTGCTTTCACTGGGTTGCTTGTTGTTGCCTTTGTCTCAGCAGACCTTTTTTGAACTCCTTTTGAGTCGTTCATGTTCTTTGGGCTATGGTTAAAATCCTGCTTCTCATCTGCAGATGGGAGTGAGAACGTGGCACTCGCTTCTGCTACTGACTTGTGGGTTTAAAGAGAGACAGTTCAAAAGTCTTCATGCTTAGTGCAGCTTTCAGTATAAGTCTTTGCTGTAATTGATATGCAGGCTATAAGCAGAGGTAGGAGCCTGCAGCTTGGAGATGCTGTGACCTGCAGAAAAACCTGGAGGTTAACACTACAGGCAAGTCCAAATGCTCCCCTAAAGGAAGAAAATATCATAAATATCCCCAAACAGTCAGAGTTTGCCATCAGCATATAACCTTGTGTAAGTATCACAAACATGTGCAAAATGCCACGGGCAAGAAGTCTGGAGGAAGAGAATCCAACTTAGGTTGCTCCCTGGAGCTCTCCCCTTGTCCCCACAGAGCTGTTGCTCACTCAGAAGTGAAGCACTGGAGGCACTACTGCAGTCTGCAGAGACACATTAAATGCATGCTTTAACTAAGCCCTTCTCTAGCTTTCCTAGATTGTTTTCCAAGATATTTCAGGGAAGTCCACAGTTTCTGAAGCTTTCTGAGCCCTTGTAGCAGCATGCTTCCCCTTTTGCAGAGTCCATGAGAGAAACCACCTTCCGGTTTGCTGCTGTTCCTCTTTTTGCTGCTGAACCTGGCTCAGACCTAGACCTTGTTTGCTCTCCTTGGGATTATCCTAATTTAAATTCAGCTGACAGGAATGGCATGCTCAGACCACTCACCAACAGAGTCTTAGTCTCCAGATCTGCCTGAGGAGGTGACTTTGCTGAGGAGGGATACCTGTCCCATCAGAGGTTTGCAAGGAGGAGCAACAATATTCTCCTCTCAAAGCCTACAAATGGGAGAAAATAATAGAGCTCTGCATAAGTGGCTCGGGGAAGAGGTCCAGGAAGAGCTTAAGGAGGAAAAAAAGGTGTATGAACAGTGTTAGTTAAAAAAATACCTCAGGAAGTTTTAAGTAAGTGATCTCTGTTATCCCAGGGCTTGTTCCCAGCCAGAACAGACAGAAGGGCACAGGCTGTAGTATAGATAGCACTCAATAAAGTGCTGAATAAATGCCCAGAGAAGAGAGCAGGGAAGTGGAAAGGAGTCACTGGTATGGAGGTTGAGCTGCAGTGTTTGTGCTGTGTTTCATCTCTCTTCCCTAATGAGTCAGCAACCAGATAAACATTAACTTTCAGGCCTGCCTGCACAAAGAAATCACCTATTAAATCCTCAGGTCTTAACACAGGTTAGGGAGGACAGAAAGAGACAAACAGATTTCACTGGAGAGCTAAACCATCAACCACCACCGGCTCTACCCTGGCCAAGGCAAAAAAGGAAGCTGGAAAGGGAAGCTGAAGCATACAATTGCTGCAGGCTCAGAAACAAATCCCAGGTACATTGGAGCTTTTGCAGGTAGATGCTGTGTGATCTGCATCCTGACAGCATCCCCCATTGGCTGCACATACAGCTACATGAAACCCAAAACTGCATGAGCAAACAGAAAGCAGCAGGTAGCCATGGAGCTGGTGCTGCACTTAGACATTTCATTTTACCAAAATGGATTTTTTTATGGAGCAATACACTGTGTGAGACAGCTGACAGCTTTAGGCTTCTTAAATCAGCTCTTTGCTCCTGCTATTCTTAGCTGGCTTTTATGCCTAAATTTTCTTTTACATGGAAAAGTGTGTTGGGTACTTCCTGAGAGTGCACTTGAGTGCTTTGCACACTGTTATTTAACAGGTTTTGTCTGGTTTGTTCCTCGCTCAAATTAACTGAGGTGGAGGGACAAACAATGTTATCCATGCCAGGCAGTGCAAATCTCTTCTCTGTTTCATGAAAAGTATTGGTTTTCTATCTTCAATCATTTTAATATCATATGTTAGTAAAAAAAAACAAAACAAAACTGAAAACAACACCAACAAGAACATACCAGTAACACAAAAAAACCAGCCAACCCTGTAAGTTTGCCCTAGCTCTGTGCTGGAGCAGACTGCTTATAACTCTTACAGAGTTACAAGATTTAAGTCTACGTCACTTGTTCAGACCATTACAATTCCCTTCTGTTTTTCCTGCAAAGTCCTTAGAGAGATGGAAAAAAATTCCTCTTTAATGTGTGATGAGGAAAGAAATTACACTGTTCTGTGCAAATTCTCTACATACAGCTGGGACAAACTGTACATAAAAGGCTGCTATAAGTGAAGGTACCTGACAAGAGTGAATTTTTTTCCAGATGCATGCACTTCATATTGTTGATTAGCGAATTAGAGAGGAAATGAACATTTAACCGTAGGAAGAAAACACAACACAACCACTTCGAAGCTCCTGAATTGTGTTTAAGTTTCACGGCTAGATTTAAGGGGGATGCTGATAGCGTTGGTCTCCATTAAGATAACTGCTGCTATAGAATTTTAACTAGCTTGAACACCAAAGCACAAATCGCACCAAACTGATGGAGAAGCTTCAGGGACTGCTGGGGAAATGGAGAGCTCCACTCGTTTCTTGGGGCTTGGGGGTGGGGGTAGCGGGGGGGCGGCCCCGCGGGATCCCCGCCCTGGGGCCGCCCCGGGCGGTGTCGGAGTCGGGGTCGCAGCCGGGGTTCCATCGCTGGGGAGAGAAGGGGGAGAGCGGCCGAGAGGGTGAGATGCCGGGGGTGGGGGGGGAAATACGGGGGACGCCGTCGCGACGAGGGTTGGGGTTTATTTGTTGCTTCTTTGGTTTTGAATTTTCTTTGCCGCTTGACTCTTTTTTGGGGCCGTTTTCCCGAAGTGGCAATACCCGGAAAGCTGCTCCACAGGAGCTCCGTGGCAGGACAGCCTGTTCTGTCCAATCTCCCCATCCCCCCCCATCTCAGCCCCTCTTCCTCTCCGCGGTGGATGCGCGGCCCGCAGCGCACCTGCCGGGGAGGGGGCTGCAGGGACCCGGTACCGGCCTGGGCTGGGTCTAGGAGGGGTGGAGGGGGGAGATGGTGTCTGGCCAGTCCTCTGGGAGGAGTTTTATCTATTTGAGATTATTTTGGGTTTTTCTTTGGGAACTTCGTTGTTTCGAGTGTTCCGCGCTGTTAGCTCTGTAGTGTACATGGAGATCGGCGTGACTTCCAAACACCAACGCGTGACATTTTCACAGCAGGTGTGTTTCTAGGGCTTTGCTATTTCTTCTGGGGTATTTGGTTGGTTGGTTGGTTTGGTTGGTTGGTTGTTGTTGCTTTTTTTGGTGTTTGTGGGTGGCTCAGACACACTGCAAATCAATGAGTCCAGAAAGGTTTGCTAAGGAAAAATTCCCAAAGGAAGAGGTTTGCTACAGCACATGGCACCTCTCCTGACACAGCAGTAAAGCTGCATCAATTTGGGGCTCCAGGGAAGCTGAAGTTCCAAACTACAAACTTGTTGAGGCCACCTTGGCCACCATTTGGAGATGGCTGTGTGTTGTCCAAGGGGGCAATCTCCAAAGAGAGATTTTATTTTTTTTTTAAAGAGGTTTTTTTAAATTGGCTTTTGTTTGTTTGTATATTCGGGGATTTTTTGTTTTGTTGTGTGGTTGGTTGGTTTGGGTTGGGTTTTTTTTACTGTGTGGTATCTGAGTTTTAATGTTGCAGACTGTCTTCTATTCCCATCTGGAAGGTGGAGGTTTAGGAAAAAGGATACCAGTAAAGAGAACATGATTCTTGGGAATACTTGGGAAGATAGACATGCACCTCTTCTGATCTGCTTGCCTGTTGCTCACAGCTCACAGTTAACCATCTCTTAAAGACACTGTCAAGTGGTCTTTTATCCTGAAGGTACCATGCCCTACCAGTTTGCTTTTCTGCTGTAGAAATCGAGAGAGGTTTCTGCTTTGGTGTTTACCGGTCCAGCTCTCATTTTGTGCTGCCTTTCATACTAAGCAACTGGTTCAGTTTTTGGAGGAGCTGTAGAAGTTGTATTCAGTTTATACTTTCATTTTCTGCAGTGAAGAAAGAGATTTCTGTGGTCTTTAAGAAGTGACTTCCAAACTAGTGTGGTGCTGGCTGCTAGGTTGCTAGCATGGGCAAGTGCAGTTGTTCCCACTTCCCATCGTTTGGCCCACTGCAGTTTCTGCAAGTGATGAAACAAAGAGGTAAAGTGTGAAACAGGAAGAAAGAAAAAAATATTTTTTTTTTCAAGGCTCAGATAGCTTCCTTGTAGTTACTGGAGTTTGCTCCGTTAAGTATTGTATTTCTTTACTGGTGGACAAATAATTTAACTGGTAATTGAAGGGGGCACCATAGAGTGGGAGGAAAAGCTGCAATTTCCCATATCTGTTCAAAATATTACTGGGGTTGTTTAAACTCTAAGTGAAGGGTGTTAGAAATGATTTTCAGGGATAAAGGCAGCTTAAAATACTGGTCAGCATTTTAAATATAAACATTGCTGTGGATAAGTATCTGAGTTTAGATATGAAATTCTGAAATTTTTTATTTTTTTTTTTTTAATTTTTTTTGGTACTGCAGGGTTTTGTTAACTGCAATAAAAGCTTTTTAATTTTCTTTAAGCCTTTGGACCAGGTTACCTGGCTAGATGGTGTAGATTTCTCATTCAACATCAGGACTTCTGTCTTCCTTAGATTTCTGTTTCTTAGATTCAGCTTCTAGGTTGAATCCTCACATCCTGTCTACCAAGAATATAACAACAAACTTTAAGGAATATTTTCAGTAATGTCTGCTGTCCGTCTTGACTGTAGTGTGTGAATATTGACTTGGCATGATTATCCAGGCAAATGAGTTTAAGATGTCAGAAATACCTCTATCCTGTACCTCCTGACCCCACACAGTTGAACCATGGGATTCATGGTGCCAAACTGTACCAGAGGAGATGGGTATGGTTTTAATTTAGTTGCTCTGGAAACATGAGGGAATAACGAGTGTTCAGGAGTCAAAAGGTTGTCTATTTGTACTGCTTTCATTACCCTTGCATAACTAAATTTGTGAGTTTTTAATTTTAATAGTATAAAGTTTATCATAAGGAGCATCTTCATTTCCTCTTGGTTTAGATTGTGAATTTTTTTTTATTTGTTTTTTTTTAATTACCATTGGGTTGCATTAATCCTGTTCTAGTAAGATATTTGTTCAGGTTTTCTGACTTCTGAAGGAGTTACAGTACTCTGTAAAGTCAAATAGTAATCTGAGTTGCTGTCTGACATCCAACCCTGAATCACTTCAGGATCTGTTTTCTGTTTTGAGGGAATTTGGGAAAGCATGGGGGACACATGGCATCCTTGCTGCGCTCCTGAGAAGGTGGTGTAGTGCTGGCACGTAGCAGTAGCAGGGAACTCAGTCCGTTTGGACACAACAAAACTGTGCATTCCTGGAAGGTTGAGAAATAGCTGTTTATTAACTAAAATTCAGTGGTTTGTGATAGAAGGGTCTCAGGATGTGTACTTCAGCTGCAGCAATATAAAAGTGGTCAATGATGGTGTCAAGAGTGGAGTTTGTAGCTGAGGATCTTGTTCTGAGGTGCTAAGAAGAGTTCAGTTTGTATATTGCAAAATTAGATATGATGGAAAGTTTTTGTGTTTGTTGTTTGGGATTTTAGAACTCATATATATATATGAGTTATATAACTCATGGTTGGGCTATCTGTTGGCTGATCATATAAAATCGTATCAAAGTTTTGCACCAGCATAAATTATGGGGAAAAAAGGAGATAGGGGGGTTTGCTGTCCCCTTCTTAAGCAGGCTCCAGTGAAGGCAAACATATAAAATACTCCAAATCTGCTGCAAGCATATTCATTAATTTTCTGATAATTTTTTTCATGTTGGCAGCATTTGTTCTCTTTGCAGCCTTAATTCTGTGTTTGTAATTTCTTCCCGTTTTTTCACTGCTAAGGAGCAACTTCATTCAGTTTTGGCATCCTCAGTATCTAGACCCTAGTGCTTGGGATTTCTCTGTATCCTGTGCTGAGGTGCTGGAAGCTCCCAACCAAGAGAGGAGGTGTAAGTCTTACTCCAGTCCCCAGGTCACCATCAGGGACAGATGCCACTTACACCAGGTACCCTTGCGGAGAGGTGTGACTAGCAAGGCAACTTGTCCTGCCCAAACATTTCCTTCAACAAAGTTTTCTGAGGAGAAGGCTATGGGCTGAGAAGAAGAGTTGTGTTGTCTTATATGAGTCACATCATTTTCAGGTGGAGGGCTAAAAATAAGGGATGGTGTGGCTGTGTATGCTCAGTCACTAGCTCTGTATGTTTTCTTGGGTAACACCCTGTCTCACATTCCTTGTCTGTAATATATTGCCAAGATTCTCCAGATTTTTTGAGTGTTTAGTATTTATATTTCCAGGGCAGGGTGGTCATGTTGTATGAATGGTGCTATGGACATGGGAAATGTGTACCTTACCATCATACTAGCACCCTGAATTGATGGGGTGGTGGGTGTGGGCCTTTGACTGTCACCAAGTGTCTGTGCAGTGATGGAACATCATGACAAGGTCCTTGACACCTGCCAGCAGGGAAAAGCTGGCAAGTTTTTAATTGCTGAGTTTGTGCAAAATCCGTCTTTCTGCAAACTTAAATGCTTGTTTCAGGACTGTCACGGCAAAGAGACACCCTGCCCATTTCCCCCAGAGCTCCATGCCATGCATGTGCCCACACATTTGTCTGGCAGCTCCCTGTTCGCTGTTTCCTCAGTTGTGGTTTTGTTTCCAGTCACTTCATGTGCACAGATTTCATCTGTGACATGCTTGCTGAAGGCAGAGGCCTTAAATTTAGGGAATTTCATATCATTGTTTATCTTTAAAAGTGATGCTGTCTTCCAAGATTAGAAACTGCCCAGTGTTTAATTTCCTTTAGCTTGCAAGTGAAATTAAGTGGTGCCTCTGCCAAGTGCCAGCCCCTTGAGAAGAGCTTGATATGGAGGGTCACACTTGACCAGATTTCACAGAGCTGCCCAATATATGTAGACTTTGCCACAAACTGTCCAGTTTTTAGGCCATTCATGCAAATACAGAGTGAGGGAACTGTGCTCTTTTGGTGAATGAGAACAATGTACAGAGCACTTCACTTGAAGGTTGACCTTATAGTGACTGTCCAGTATCTACAAGAAAGCTGGGGTAGGCCTTTTTGCATGGGTGAGTAGGAATAGGACCAGGGGAAATGTTTTCAAACTTGAGGGGATATTTAGGCTAGACATTAGGAAAACATTCTTTCCTGTGAAGGTGGTGAGACACTGGCATAGGTTGCCCAAGGAAGCTGTGGCTGCCCCCTCCCTGGCAGTGTTCAAGGGCAGGTTGGATGGGGCCTTGAGCAACCATTCTATGATTCTGTGATTCTCTTGGCATCCTACATACATTGTCTGTAACAATATCAAAATGTGCATCACATTTCTATGGAATTTTTATATTAATTATGACAATCATCACACTGAATGACAGCAACTGCAATTTCAGTTATCTCAATGCAGCCAGTTATACCTTTTGACCTGCCTTTTTTTTTTTTTTTTTTTTGAGATTTTAGGTAAGACGTATACAGCAATGCTCTCAAAAAATGGTAAAGTTCTGTGTGTGAGCTAAGAAGCAAACACCAGATTGAAACTTACCCTTTAAAAGATGAAGAGAGAGCAGGTTTTAAACACTCAAGCTGTTTCCATTCTAATAGCATGGAATAGCTTGGCAGAATAAAGCTGAAGTTTTGACTTCCATCAGGCTTGGTGTTTAGAGGCAGGGGAAGTGAGATCTAATTGGTTTCATTTGCATTCAGAATTATGGCTTCAGTATTTTGCTTTGGGTTGTATCGCCTTTCCTTTGTGTTTCTAATCTGTGTTGGAAAGAGAGGGAGAGAGACAAGTATAGTTCTCAAGAGAACAAATTATACATCCAGAATAACCTGTGCACGTGTCTGGCGTGAGAGCAGAGGCCTTGTGAAATGACATACTGACTGGACGTGATTATTAATCCTAAAAAATGTGATTCTTAATTATAAATTATTTGTGATTATTAATCTATGTGAAAAATACACAACCCTGCCTGGCACTTTGTTGTGCACAGAGTCTGGTACATTTTTGGAGAGGGCTGTGCTCTGAAGACAGATGTAAAATGTGTGTTGTGAGGGACCCTGTACAGAGATGGAAATGACAAGCTAGATAGAGGCAACATGATAAGAGGCGGCTGGTTTTCATAGCAGCCTTTAAAAGACCCTGATTACAGCTGTAAACATGGCCTGAAAGAATTAACAGCAAGGATTGATGCTGCTTAGACCATAAACAAGCTCAGATGAGTTGATGTTTGGTTTTTTTCTTATTGTCATGGGTTTTCCAGACTATCACTTGGGTAACTGTTTATTGACAGGTAGAAACTAAAACCAGCCTTGGACTGTCCTGCAGTGCATGCCTACCAATCAGCTGGCATTTCTTGCTGTTTTCTCCTCTGAGATACAGCACTTCATCTGAGGACACCACAAGACATCAAATCCATGTTCAGGAATGAGCCCACCAGTGACAACCAAGAGGCTGGGGACTAACTCAAGCCCATCCATAGGGTGTTTTGTGCCAGGAGTGCTGCTGGTGGAGTCCAATAAGCAGTTTGTGTTCCTCTGTGCTGCTTGCATCAAGATCTCAGCATGGGTTTCTGTTGATGTTCCCTATTGGTCCATCCAGGTATTATCCCCCCTGCTCGGGTGCATTTGGAGCTTCTCTGCTTTGCCACCTGCATCCCTTTCCCAGTGCTTGTGGCCACTGTTTTGAGTAGTGTTGGAGTCACAAAGCCCACCAGACCCTTCCTGTGGAGCAGTGGGCAGCAGGATCAAGAGGATCCTTTACTCCTCCTGGGTGGCAGAGCCTGTGAATTGCTTTTGTAAAGGTAACTCTTCTAGAATATATTTTAGATAAGCACACGATGGGTAAGAACACATCATACTTGTTGCTACAGAATAGGAATACATAAAGGTCAGAATTGGATGGGTACATTTACAATAGTAGTTCAGGTCATATTGATGATCAGGGAGACCAAAGGAGGCTGCCACCTTTCTACTCTATTTATCCTGAAAGAACTTTGCAGAAAGGTGATAAGGGCTGGGAGAGCACCTGTGAGCTCTGTGCAGGGCAGCTGTGCAAATAAAGCATTTCACCCAAGTGATGAGGCTCAGTGCTACCAAAACTGTTCTGTTTTCTAGACAATTTCATGATTCTGATTACAGTTTGGAGCTGGAATTCTGTTGTTTTTTTGGACTAGAAGTTGAAAACTGATCAGCAGACATGGTAGGACTTTTGATAAGTGGCTGATGATTACCATCTTTGCCTGTAAATAGTTCTCCTTTTCTTTCTTATAACAAGTAGAGATCTTCATGTCCTGTTGCTATGTTAGAAAAGCTGAAGAAGGTTTGCTTAATAAATTGAAAAGGCAGGGTTTCGTAATGAAATAGTTATTGAATTAAGCAGTGCTTCCCACGTACCGTGTTTGATTCTTGATCAGTTCTCAGTAGTTTTTCTTTTTTATTTGGCATGGTACTGATAAACTGGGAAATGGAAGACTCTGTAATCACTTGGTACTACCTGAAGCAGCACTTTTCACTCTTCTTAGCTGTTCTGGGGTGTAATCTGTTGCAGGTGCTGGATTTTTATAATTAGTATCTCTATATCTCTCCCTTGGCTCAGTCATCTGAGATGGATGTTCACATGTGTGCAGCTGTGCATGATGCTGATGCATGCTCTATAAGGAGAACTTTGATCTCCCTTAAAAGAGGGGCTTAGCCTACTTTATAACATGCCTAAGTAGTAGTGCTACATAGTCTGGAAAGATATGATGTGCAGCTGTAAAGACAGTTCTGTGAGGACACATAGGATGCAGGCAGAATTGGACCTCCATGACAAGCCTTGCATCTCCCACTTAAGGGTTCTCTCCTCCTAGCTTTGGGTCCAAGAGAGGAAGGAGAAAAAGGGGTATAGGTGGCCAGCAGGAAGGCTGAAAGCAGAGGGATCCCAAATTCTGTCTCCGTCTCTGAAGGAGGGGCATACCTGTTTTTCAGGAACTAGGAACTGAGTGTTGAGTGATGAGCGTATGAAACTCTGGTCACTTTACTATAAAAAGTACTGTATGTCTTGCTTTCATAGAATCAGCATGGTTAGAAAGGACAGTACCATAAGGACTATGAAGAGGAATGTCCTGAAAAGAAGCCACACGGTCAGCCTTAAGTTTTGGAAGATGTTTTATTTATATATATATATATATATATATATATATATATATATTTTATTTATTTATAGCCTTGTTAGAGGAAACAATGGGAAAAAAGAAATAAAAAAACATTAAAAAATATAGAAAAAAATTTAAAAATAGGAAAAAAAAAGGAAAAAAAAAGAAGAAAAAAAAAAGGTGAATATGCCATCACACACTTGGAATATTGGATCGTGCTTCAGTGCTTTGTATAGCACTGCCAGTTCCCAAGCTGAGCTTTTATATTTTGCACTTCATCAGTTATGCATTTTTAAGGTGGCAGCCTCCAAAAAAGTTGCAAGGAAGTCAAATGGTCAAATGTGGGGCAGATCATCTAGAGAATCATCTTGAGTTGCATGTGAAAGCAGTAGATACTGCTGATGTCTCTTATTTTTTTTTCCTTGGCCTTTTTTCTTGGGTTTGGTTTGAGGTTTGTTTTTTTTTTTCTCTTCCTCTGCCTGTCTCCCCTGCTGACTTTGTGGGGGAGTAAAAGCTTAAGGTTTGGCACTAGCAGGATTTTCATGATGTGGCATGAAAAGAAACTGCAGAGTATTACTTGCATTGTAAAATGAACACTGCTATCAGCTCCTACTTCAGTGCTGTTCAGCCTCAGTCACATTGAATTTCTGCTTGAAGCTGTGTTAGAAGTCTCAGGGTTGCAATCTTCTGTGTGGCTGAAGATTGATTCAGGTCTCCCTGTCCTGTACATGGTGATGCTTGTGGTCCCTCTGCAAAGAGTTGTGAGCCCTGCAGCTGGCTGCAGCACCCACAGGTTTGCTGTTAGCATCTCTTGAGGAACCAGATGAATTGTGTCCATACCACAGGGAAGAGATTGGGTTTAAAAATCTGTGGGTTTTTTTTTACTCCTCTGCCACTGTGTTATTAATTTAAATTGCTCTTCAGTTTCTGAAGAATATCGGAGGGGGCAGGGAGGGGGTGGAATGCTCTATTTTAAACTCTTCTAAAACTCATGTCTTGTTCATTATGTGTTTTCACAAGTGGCACTTCGTGATCTAACTGCCCCTTTCAAATGTCATTTACTTGAATAAAAATGTGCATTTCTAAGTGTGACATAAGCCCTGAATGTGTTTTAGCTATAAACTCGTTTGAGCAGCAGCTATCCCATGGCAGTTCGTAAGGTCTATGAAGTCCAGGGTGTGCTGTAATACCAGTGTAGCAAAAATACTACAAATCACTTGTTTACAGGTTTTCCCATGTCCTATTCAGCTTTTTTATTATGGAAACGACTACTTATAAATCCCCCTAAATTAAAAAAATGGATTAACTATATTAGAACTTCTCATGTTCTCTTCTATTAATTTGTGGCTTTGTTTGAAACCAGTGCTTCCCAGCGCTGCCTGAAGAATGGTTTCTCCTCCACCTGTTAATCATGTGCCTTGAAAAGGGGGGTTGTGGGATCCCAGGTTTTTGTAGGATCAGCAGGTTTTTCTAGGATTAATACCATTACAAGCTTTGTTAAAAGACTGATTGAGTCAACTTAAGAGCTCATGCTGTTGCAAAAATATCATCTTTTTGCCAGTAAAAAGGGTCAGGTAAGAAATTTTGCATTCACTTGTATTCCTGGTATTTAATAAAGTAAATAATGTCATGTGAGCAGATGGACCAGCTCTCACTTCTTAGAGTCCCAGTGTGTTTGGAATCAGAAGACAGATCATACAGTCATTTTAAGTAATGAAAGTCTGCTGCATCTTCCCTCCAGTGTTGTACGTTTAAACTGCAGTTGGCAAATTCTGTTTGTGCCATCATTGGTTTTCATACAAGACTGTGACAGTACAAATCCAGAATACCCATTGATTCATGGGCTGGACCACTTCAGGTTCTGTTCTGATTAACAGAAAGTTCAGTTACTTACAGTCTGCCAAGGCTTTTTCAATGCTGATGCCTTTATCCTAGAGCAGAGAAAAAAATTGCAGGGGTTTGATTCTGCCAGGACTATTGTCTGTTATTAATTTTCAGTTGTTCTCTAGGAAGCAAATCGGGTACCTACTAAAAATGTGCCTATTGGTATCTGTCAGCAGTAAAGGCGTGTGTGTGTTCTGTAAGTGGGACTGTCCCAGTGTTTCCATGAGCTATGCTATTTTCCAGCCCTACAGCTGACATTTTGCTGTTTGCTACTTGGTATCAGAACTAAATATTTCCTGCAGCTTAAGATTTTTTGTCTTTTTGGTTGCACGGGATGTTTTTTTCTACTCAGCATGTGCAGGTACAACCCCCAGTATGTCCATGTTAATTCATCATGAATAGAAGTTGACAGATGTCCTGCCCATCATTTTGTTTTCATACAATGAAAACATTGTTCACAGCAAGATGAGTTTTGTGTAAATAGAAACTAGCACCCCAAAAGCTTCTCCAGTTAATTCTTTAAAGTTTGTTAATACCTTTTCATTTGCAGCTCTGGATCTGCCTTGTGTTCACGTGAGAGACAAAGTCTGGGTCTTGCCTCTGAACAACTTGTATATGAAATATTCTAATAAAACTTGTTCAAACAACAGAACGTTGGAAAAGGCCAAATATCGGCACTGCTCTGTGTATATGCAACAGTGCTTGTAAAAATGTATGTGTAACTGTTTACCTTGTTGCCAAGGTTGGGATTCATAATACAACCCTACAACTGGTCCACAGTGTATGGGCTTAAGCTCCTTGGAAAACTTAAGCCCCTCATAAATTTCCTGTTAAAGCCAGGAGGGCAAAAGTTCAACTGACATAAAACTATACTGAATGAGTAATTTCCTTCGTAGACTCTCTGGAGAAAGATCTTTACAGCCTTCTCTGGGGATGCCTTTATAAGAAGTTGAGTTATCTTAAAGTTTTTTATGAAATCAATAATAATAGAGCAGCTCTTGATTATAAACTCTGGGAATTTCCTATAGTAAAATTTCAGTCAGAAGACAAGTTTCTCATTTAGGAAACAGACACTGCCTTTGCCCTCTCTCAATTCTAGGTTTGTTTTTTTTTTTAATCAACAAAACACAACCAAAACCTTCCCTAACCCTGCCTGTTGTGCAAAGAGAGCAACCTCAGTGTGTCCTGGTTTATGTCTGTGAAGAGCAGTATGAGCACACTCCTTTTGTGATAGAGTCCTTCTGAGCTTTCTGGCAAATCCCTGGGGAGAAGCTTTCTCCTGAGTTTTGAATTGAACCTAAACTTGCCCACGTTGAGGCAGGAACATTCTTTTAATTATCCTGGCAGCCATTTGATGCCTAGTCAGCTAATACTACTTTATACAGTCCATTTGCAGACTGCAGCTCCCAGGGACCTCTGGTCTTTACAACCTTGACTTAATAGCAAAGTAATGAGAGTACAGGTTCAGCATGTCCTGCAGGAAAAAAATTGTTTTTATTCAAGAGCTGTTTTGATATCAGTCTTGTGTAAAGAAGGCTATGTATCTAGCTTACACTGTGTGGAAGGAAGCTTGGGAATGTGAACCACATCCACACAAAGCCCCATGAAACAGATATGAAAAATTAGATACATAAAACATATAAATACATAAAGTTTATTTTAAAATGCCATGCTTTTTACATTTCATGGTTTTTATTTTATTTGGAGAGATACTGTACTTAGGTGATTTTTCTTTTTGTAATAAACCAAATAGAAACAATTATTGCAAGATAGTGACAAGATTTTTTTCTTCTCTCTTTTTGTCCCTGTCATAGGAAGGCATGAGGTACGGTCCTGGAAAACAGCTGCCAAGCAGTCCTTCTGTCTCATGTGTCAAAAAGTGAAAGAGCAGCTAACACTAAGCATGTCTTTCCTCCTTACTGTTTTTTGGTATTGCAAGAGGCTGTACAGCTTTTTAGCACAGCTACTGAAACGGTAGGTTTTTATTATGCAGGCTTTAAATAAATGTTTCAGTAAACATTGGTCTTTGTGAGCTTCGCTTTGACACCTGTTTTGTCATTTGGATTTCAGGTGGAGCAATTACCTTCAGAGAAAACTCTTAAGTAAACTTTTTGTTGTCATTCTGTATTCCTCACCCCACCCCCCACCCCTGCCCTTCAAGTGCAGAACAGCAGAATGTAATTCACCTGTGAACTAATCTCGATTTAGGGAATATCAGTGTGCTGACAGAAGTTGATCTACTGGATTATAGTGCAAGAGAATGGAAAGGAGAAACAAAGCAAGCCAAACACATGAGGGAGGTAAGAGTGAAATTTTAATCTCTGCATGAGAAGGGTGAGAAGAAATACCTAGGAAAGGGATAGCACTCCCTGGAGCCTGAAACACTGGCTGGCTAACAGAAGAGCAAGAGGGACAGCATGAAAATGGGTCTAAATAAAGACTGCAGCAGAGCAGATCAAAATGTAGATTGGATTTTAGTCACGCATCTTCTCTGTATCACTGCTTCCCTGTAGCACTGATAACCTGTGCAGTGGCTTTAAGAGGACAAATCATCTCCGGCGCTGCTGCCCAAATAAGTTGGTCTTAGGTGCTGTCTCTTGGTCAGCCTTTGATTCAAGGTCAAAACTGATTCTGGGGAGGAATGAAGCAACACACATTTATCTGCTGAGCTCTCTAGGTCCGTGTGACAGCAGCTCTCCCAGCAGCTGCCTCTGGCTGGCTCCATCAGCTGCAGCTGGGGACAGGAGCTCACCTCTGACCTCTGCCAGGTTTGTCTGGGGCCCAGCAGGCATGGAATGGACATGCTGGATGGTGGCCATGCTCTGCCTTCATACAGCACCCATCTGCTCCTGCTCTGTGCCCCAGGGATGCTCCCCCCAGCCCAGGCACTTCTGCACCAGCATTTTCCCCTGCCTGCGGGGCAGTGAGCAGGGCACACACAGTTCAACTGCACCCCACAGCTCCTGTGGCCTCATACCACCAGTGGCCAGGGCTAACAAGCTACTAGTCCCACACTTCATGTTACCAGTCAGCTGCAGACAGCCCTGGGATGCCTGTGGAGGTGTCAGCTTCTGCTGCTTGAAGGCACTAGCTAGTCCCTGGTACTGCTCTTTTCCAGGTTTTTTTCTTGTTTGTTTGGGTTTTTTTTGGTTTCGTTGGGTTTTTTGTTGGTGGTGGGTTATTTTGTTTGTTTTCCCTATGTTTTTATTTCATGCTGTTTTCTTTGTGGAGTTCTTTTATTTTATTCCTCTTGTATCTTTGAGATTCTAGCTGTGAGCATCTTAATTATTATACTTCTCCTAGGGTTTTTATTTTTCTTACCGTACATAATTTTAGCTGAAATAATTTCTCCCAGCTTAGTAAGCTTTCTTCGTAACTGTGGCTCAAGGTGACACTGTTGTGCTGCAGTGAACTTTGGATCATGAACAGCTGAACTTCTCAGCCAAGGACCTACTAAATTCATGGCTCACCTATGCTTTTGTCTTTGAGAAGCAGAAAAGGCCTTGACTATGTCAGCTTTGCTCAGGAATTACTGACATATCCCTGTATTACCAACACAGTTTCCAGTATAAATCCAAAACACAGCCCCATACTAGCTACCATGAAGAAAATTAGCTCCATCCCAGACAAAACCAGCACAGGGAGTTAGGAGGAAAAAGAAGGTTCAGAAAGTTCAGAAAGCTGGTGTCATATCCAAATGATGAGCAGAGAACACATTCGACTTTGCTAGGTGAAATGAAGGAGCACAGCAATGCCAGAAGTGCCCAGAACACTACACAACAAGGTCAGAAGTGATTTGGAGGAAGTAACAAATAACAAAAGACAGCAGAACTTTTGATAAATTTGCACACATACTGGGAAACAAGCATTTCAGAAAATCTATGAGCCTGCTTGGTGATCAGAGCTGAAAAGCAGACAAATCAGGGCAGTCTAGTGGATGGCTACTTGGAGTTTAAGTAGAGGTTATCACAGTGGAGAGTAGGTTTTTAAGAGACTGATGTGGCACTCAGTGCCATGGTCTGGTAATCACAGCGGAATTAGATCAAGGGTTGGACTTGATGATCTCAGAGGTCTTTTCCAACCTGGCTGATTTGGTGATTCTGTGATTTTAGAATGAAGTCTCAAGAGATCCCGCATCAGGCTAACATCTTGCTGTCCTCAAAAGAGGCAGTTCCTCACTTGTCTCTCCCTTTTGCTCACCTCATTCTAGCTAAAGCCAGAGGAAGAATCCTTCAGTGCTGGCTCACCAAGGTGGTGAGCTGATGGGTGCCTGAGCTTGCAGAAGCATCAGGAAGCTCCCCCAGCAGGAGGGATTGAACAGGCTTATGATTATCACAGCCAATGTAAAGGAAGAGTAGAGGAGACTGCAGCCAGGTGGTGTTGGGATGGGGTAAGGAAGCTGCTGAGGTGACAGAGGAGCAGGAATTGAGACCCCCTTTCTGCTCTCTTCAGGAAGCAAACTCATTGTAGAGTCCTCTTTCTAGGTTAATTCCCTGCCAGTTTATCAATCTGAACTGTCTTGCTCAGTTGAGACCCAGAGATAATGCAGATGAAGTACAAGTGGTGCGTAGCTGAAGAAAAGGCCATCTGCCTTCAGCACAGAGCTGCCAGGGCTGCTCAGCCAGAGGGCACCATTGCACGAGGGGTTCCAGTCAGTGTAAGGAGATGCTTCTGCCAAGAGGAGTTTTCCCCACAAGCCTGTTCCTTCCCTTTTGCTGCTACACCCCCTGTGTCAGCACAAGTTGTGAAGTGATTGGGATCAAAGCTATTACTGCAAAGACATCTTTGCAGACCTCTTCTGCTTTTTTTGACCATGTGAATGTTTACACTTGAGGCCTTGTGCAGCCTGGTCTAGTGGGAAGTGTCCCTGCCCATGCAGGGGAGTTTGATCTTGATTATCTCTAAGGTCCTTTCCAGCCCTCACCATTCTATGATTCTGTGATACACTAGCGACAGTGCAGAGAGTGGAGCAAGTCACTGGGTTTGGAGAGAGTGCAGAACCATTCTTAGGGGGAAGTGCCAGTTTAAGGTGTTTACAAAAACTATGGTGTTAGAACAACTTTGTGTATGTGAAAAAAAATATTCTTTCCCCCTAGCCCCCTCTTATGAGTAGTTTGGAACTGGACACCAACATGGTCTGAGATTTAAAACATTTATTGGTAAATATTTTTGGTTCTTTTCTAGGCATATGATGCATTGGCTTGGACCTATCATGTGAAATATCTGCGACAAGTCAAGAAGGACAACTATTGTGTTCTGAGAGCAGTGCTTTTTCAGATATTCAGCCAAGGCATTCCTTTTCCATCATGGATGAAGGAGAGAGATATATTAAAGGTAAAATTCGTTTCCTAAATTACTGTGATTTAGGTGACTTTGCATAACTTTGAATAACTGCTGCTTGTGGGGACTTGTGTGTGAAATAGAAAATGTCTATAGTCCTAAAGACCTAATGCTGGATGTATCCAGCTTTCCAGAGTGTTGGTTACGTGCTTTGCTGAGACCCTATTCTCTTCTTTTTTTTTTTTTTTTTTTTTTTTTTTTTTTTTTTTTTTTTGGCTGGCCCTATTTTGAAAGTTTCTTAAGGACTTGGCAGTCAAATGAATCTTCATTCTTGACAATTGAAGTTCTGAAGCCTGTTTATAATTTTTCTTTGAAATGTACAACCAGAAGATAGAATCATATCATAAATTAAAATGTGTGTAGACAAGTTTATATAACTTTACATTCTACTTCTTGTAATGGTTATGATCTCTACCTAATTAGTTTTTGGTTTTGGCTTTTTTTCCCCCAGCTCCCTGAAAAGCTCTTGTATGCTCAAGGCTGCAACTGGATTCAGCAATATAGTTTTGGGCCAGAAAGATACACAGGTCCCAATGTCTTTGGTAAACTGCGCAAATGTATGGAGACATTAAAGACCAATGTGAGTATTTAGGGGACGGTTGTGGGGTATAAAATCACCAAGAAGTGGGTTGAGACCAATTTAGAGAACTGCTTCTAAGGCAGTCAGCCTTCCTCCCACTTTCAGGGAGCTGAGCAACTGATCAGGCTACCACCTCTCCTGCAGGGGATTTCTGGTTTTGGGGTCCTCCTGAAGGTTTAGGAAGAGCTTCCAACAGCTCTTACTGTGTGGCTAGTTGCCCTGCTGCCAGGTGGCTCCTGCAGTACCTCATCGTTTTGATTAAAGATAACACCATGCTGGATGAGATCTTCCTGTGTTCTCTCTCCAAATGTGAGAGAACAAAAAAGCAGTGCATTTCCTAATCAAACAATTGTCTTTCCTTTGCTCCTCTCTCCATGAAACATTGTACTTAGCTAATTTTACTATAATTTCTCTCTGTAACCTGAAGCACCTGGTTACAAAGACATGTCAGCCTCACCCACCCCCTCTGCTCAGTATATCCTGATTGCATATATTCCCAATCAGGAGTGTATCTTTTATTTACATATTTAAAATTTGGGGAGCTGTAGTAGCCGTAGAGCCTTCTGAAACAGAGATAAAAAATCAGCTTGACAAGACTTTGCACCTTCCTTGCGTTCCTCTGGGCTTTCTGCGTGTTTGCAGAAGTGTGAGCTCGGGACTGTTCCTATTTGCTTTGTCACAGGTTGTCCCCAGCACACCACCACCCACTCCTCCCCATCTTCCTGTGGCCAGGAGTTTGTTTTGTGTGCTCTCCTGAGTCACAGTCACCAAGTAGATACTGGGTTTTGCTGGACTACAGGGTTTTGGCCAGCTGTAGGTTGAAACCTGTTTCTGAAGGCATCTATTATCCGCTATATCAGATCTTAAACTGTCATTTTTAATTCTGCAATACACTTTATGGTTCTGGGATGTCTCACCACAGTCACAACAGGTTATTGTGCTGGAATGCATTTAGGTTAGTTTTTTGTGGCCCTATATATGCAAGCCACAACTCTGTAGTTTTAAACCTTATTATCGGTGACAGTAATTGTTATTTAAAGGAAAACAAGAAACCACAAACAGACTTATTTAACTCTAGAAATGAAGCATTAGTAATAAAAAGAGTGCATTAAAATAGAGATCTGGTCCTTGTCCCTTGCCCACAACCTTGCTGTGCTACAGTGACAGCTGCCTGTGCTCTTGAGTTGTGCCTGGTAGTTCTTGCCTGCAGTTACCATTTTGTTCTGGTCACTCTTTGCATTTGCAAGTGTAGGGTTGTTAGGCTTTTATTTTTATCTTCTAATTTTTTTATAAGTTGATGTTAGTCTCTTAGTACAAAGCATTTAAACTGGGTGTTTGTACAGAGAAAAGTTTCGAGCCAGTGCGGTGAACAAATCCATACAATGAACAAGCTGTTGCAGAGCAGCTGTATGATGCCTTACAATATTCACAGAATCACAGAATGGTTTGGGTTGGAAGGGACCTTAAAGATCATTTAATTCTAACTCCCCCTGCATGGGCAGGGATACCACATGTGTCCCCAGGGTCTTACTAAACCAGGTTGCTCAAAGCCTCATCCAACCAGGCCTTGAACACTTGTAGGGATGTGGCATTCACATTCTCCCTGAGCAACCTCTTCCAGAATGTTACTGGGCATGAGGTGTAGCTCCCAACTTAGTCTTATTTTTATAAAGTTGCTGTTTGGCCAGTGAGATGGATTTTTGCCAGTTTTCACTAGCAGGTTTCTCTGCTGCCTTTGCCAGATTCATCATTTTTTTGGCTGCTGCCTGCAGATGCTGTTATGCCTGAGCTGTGTTGGTTAATAGGTACATTACACTTAGGACAGGCTTTTCACTTAAGTGGTAGAGGTCCTCTAGCAAAGGGACATTAGTGGTTCATAGTCTTGGTCGCATTTTCAGTCTGTAAGGAAACTCTTCATGAATGCATGGGGTGATGGGTAATCTGTGTCTTCATTTAGTATTCATGGCTAAATTAGATTTTATTTTTTTTGTCTGCAATTCACAGTTTATCGCCACTTCAACATACAAGTGATACAAGCACAGAATTAACTGAAATTCATTTGAATCCCAGTCATTGAGCATCATTGTACAGATTAGTAATTGTTCCTGTTTTGGAATATTTCATATTAAATAGAATTCCTAATAATGTGATTAATATTCTTCTGTGTGCTTTCCAGTGGATTGAACTAAGTGCTACTAAAAATCCTGAAGAAAGAGGAAACATATGTGATATGCTCTTTTCTGATGAGACCAAGGAACACAAACTGTATGAGGCCATAAAATTCATCATGCTCTATGAAGTTGTTGAAGCCTGTGAGCAAATAAAGAATAGGGAAGAACCCATACACAACCTTTTTAGCCTTCTTCTTGCTCGCGATTCGTCGTCTGACCCCTTGAGTTTCATGATGAATCATCTGAACTCTATAGGCGACTCTATGTACCTAGATCAGGTAATGATATCAACGAAAAATAAATCACAAAAATTATTCCATATCTGACATGACTAAGTGAATATATAGTATGTCATCTGAGATAGCTGATACATTTTTTTTACTTTGGGATGTGGGGAAGTGAACTGAGGACAGGCATTTATCTTCCAGGAAAAAAATCTGCAGTAAAGCTCTACTACAGAGTGCAGTTTGTTTGCTGGGCCAGAAATAAATGCTCAAGTTATCAGTGAGACCACGTTTAGAGCAAGAATACCTTTGATGTGTAAATTAATCCTAGATTATGCGGATTTAACTTGCTGTTTTGCTTTTCCTATCTCTTCCACAATGCCAAACCTTCTATCATCACTATTTCTCCCCTCACCTTGATTCCCATTAGATCTAGTGTCTGCTAAGAGCAGGTAATGAGAACTCCATTAATTGTTCATTGTTATATGTTAAAGATTTTTTTTTTCAATTTTATATTTAGCAAGGGATAAAATACTGACATGTAAGCTCTGTACTAACACTCTGCAAAGATTCTCACTTTCCAATGGGTGAATTTGTTTTTTTTTAATAATCAGTTTCAGTTTTCAAGTCAAGTGATGCTGCAGTCACCTTCAGGACAATTTTGATCTTAACTGAATACGTTCTGCTCTGTCTTTCTGTGCCCAAGGATATGAGCAAAGCATTTTTCCAGATTAAGCAACCCATTGCAGAAAGTGTCAATGCAGATGCCATCTCTTGAAGTTTCACATACATGAAGTACAAAGAAACTTTTTCCTTTTACTACTACATTTCTCTCATGTAGCAAGTGATCACAAGGTGGCAGGCTTTCCATTTTTCAAGCTGTATCAGTCTTTTAATAATAGCTAGTCCCTTCCTCCTCCCAACTAAGATGCGTTAGCTGGTTTTGGGAGCAGCTTCTATATTGCATCAGGTAAAAGAGAGATGTTTCCAAAGTTCCAGGTGCTAACCAGAATATCTTTTAAATGCAAAAAAACCCAAAACAGTGGAAGGACTATTGGAGCATTGAGAATACCCTTGATCATTTAGTTTTCTTACTTCACTTACAAAAGGGCACCTTTTATTCTTTTTCTACTGTTTTGAAGCCTTAGTTTGGGTTATGTTCAGGTCAGGTTTGTAAGTCTAGAAATGCATGTCTTACATATGTCTTTCATCTCTAGGTTGAACTGCTTCTTCTTGGATATGTACTTGAAGTAAAAATAAGAGTTTACAGACTGCATAGGTTTGATACTGAGGAATTCCAAGTAAGCTACCCAGATGGATACCGAAGGGAATGGAATGAAATTTCTCTCCTGACTGAGGATGACCACTACTATCACATCCCCATTTTCAGAACATGAAAGAACAATGACTTTTTTCCTTTGTATAATTCAGTGAGTTACCAGTTCCAGTGAATTAGGTTTCTAATTGGCAGCAGTAAGATTTTGAGAATGCTTGTTAATGATTACAGAATTATTTATGGGCTTATTGTGCCAATGTGTTGCTTTCCCATTACAGCTCAATTCACAGCCAGTCAGCCATTATAAAATACATGAAATATTCTGCTATACTGTCTGGGGGTTGTCAGACAAAAAAGATTGGAGTGCATGACAAAGCAGGCAAAGGCAATGCTGGGTTTTCCATTGTTAGTCTAAGGGTTAACTCTGACATCTCTGGATGTGTTAAACTCAAAGTTCCTAAAGCAACTACTGTGTTTCCCTCTTCTGTCTGTAGCTAGGGAGGATGAATCATAAAGCAAGCAACTCCCAGGATCCCACTATCCATACTCTAGGCTATTAAACTTGCATTGACTTTGAGGTATACCTAAGATGAGAGGATGTAAACTGAGGCCTCTGGGTAGCTGCCTCTCCTCACAGGCATCCATTGCTGGAACACCTCCCTCCAGGAACAGGCAGAGCAAGCAGCTGCAGGCTGTACTTAGACATGTGCTGGTGTCTGAAGGTAAAGAAATTGTTATACAGGGGGAAAAAAAAATAACACACACACACACAAGAATACTGTGCCAGATGAATGGAAGATCTACTTTATAGCAAAGGAAAGTACACAGGCTTTTCCAAACCTAAAAAGGGCAATATTGATTAGTAAGTAAAAAAGGATAGAGTTCAACCCAGTAGTTACCAATGTTTTTTGTCAAATTTTAAATCCTTTGAAGGCTGATTTCAACACTACCTGCCAAGAGGCATCAAGATTTGCTTTGCAGTTCATCTGAGAAAGCTGTGCACAGAATACATTCACAAACACTGCCTTTTCAGAAACCACCCATTTTCAATGCATTATGTGCATTTAGCAGTGTGTGTATCCTCTGTGTATGTATTAAAAACTTTCCATAAGATTGGTATCTTTAGTTTAGGCCTCAATGTTCAAAGAAGCCTGTCCAGGACAACTAAATGAGATTAACTTTATTAGATGGAACATTTTGCCCTGTTCTATTTTCTAAAAGAATGTTTTGATTCTTTCTAAATTGAAGGATGTTAATTTGAACAAATATTAACATGATACACCAGATTGTGGAAAATATTTGTAAAAAGCTTACAATCGCATAAGTTTGCAATTATATTGAAAAAAGCAGAGATTTATTGAGAAGCAAAGCCTTGCCTTTCTGTAGGCTAGAGCTATGAGGACTGGCTGGTTTGGTTTCAACTCCTGCAGGAGAAAAAATACAAGGTGGTAACAAAAATGTGAACAGGGCCTGGAAGATCTAAAGCAGATGCATGAGGTAACTAAATGGTAATGCTTGGACTGCAAAGAGACTGTTAAGTTCCTTTGTGTAAAGGAAAGCAATTTTATCCCTTACAGTCCTTTTATCTGTATGTTTTGTATATATATTTATAAACACAACCACCTGACTTCTGTATCATAGCAGTTGTGTTTCCTGAAAGTTTTTTGGGGTCAGTTTTGTTCAGTAATTTGTAGCTTTTAACTAAGAAGGCTTAATACCTATAATAATTTCATCTCATAAAAGCCTGCATATCAAATACTTTATTTATTAAAATAAACTTTTTTTCACTGAATGAAATAATAAGCCTACCTTAGCTTTGGTTCTGCTTTGCATGGGGAAATGTTATAATGCCTGAGAGTAGGCTATTGCTACCTATTTTACATCAGCAGTAACAGTTACAGTTATTAATAAATTTGTCTATATTTTATTCTTGTTTTGGTACAAGTATATTTGCCAAAAAAAGGATGTGTTTTTACAGTGGTATTTTAATGGTTTATATATTATTTATGAATAGAAACACAAAAGCATTACAGCTGAAACTGCTATGTTATCAAAATGTATTTTTTTTTAATCTTGAGTACATTAATAGAAGGGGGTGAATAAAGATCTAATGCAGACAATGGAATTTCTTTCAACAGTTCACATGTGTGCATCTGAATTAGGTTACCTTGGGCTCTCTGCCTTGTCTGTGGAGGGCATCACGAGCAGTCAGTCCCAGGAGTGATCTTTGGAATGGTCTGAATGTAGCAGCATCTGGCAGTGAGCAGCCGAAGTTTCTCTGCTCTAGAAGTCTGAAGTTAGGTGAGATTAATTTTGTCCCAAGAATACAGAAGTGGTGTGTTGAAACAGATCTACTGGCTTACCAGATGTTGGAGGTGTGTGCTGGAACAGAAATGGGATGTGAAGATGAACTTCAGGTGAGGATAACTGCAGGTCTTAGAGATAAATGCAAAGAGAGCTCTACACAAGATCTTAAGACAGACTGAGACAGGTTTGGGGCCGCACTGAGTATTTATTAGATTCTCTGATAAAGCAAAAATACATCTTTTTATGTATAATGAAATATATGTATATACACATATAGCTATGCAAGTGTGTCTATATGTATAAAAGAAAAACACATTAAAAAAAGAAGAAAATAATCCTGAATAAAGTGCATCTGGAACTAAGTGGTAATGTGGACGTGACAGGTGCTGCACCATCTTTTCCAGTCAGTGGCACAGACATGCTTGCTGTGCAAATCCAGAAGTGCAGTCAGTCATTACCGATTCTTTTTTTACTTGTAAAAAAGTAAACTTGTTGCCTACTTGTTGTAGGCAGCTAAAGTTTGAAGTCAAGATGTGTTTATTATTTATTGCTGCTAGTTTAGCCAGAAAAAGGAAACATACTGAAACCTCAGTTGCAGGTTTGAATTTTGCCCCAGACTTGAAAATGTGTGTTAAGAAGGCAACAGCGGAGATGAAGAAATTGCTATCTTTATTATTATGGGGATAAAAAGGTCCTTTTTTTTTGATGTCATCTTTTTATTAAAAACTTGCCTCTCAAAAAATGTCTGAAACACAATCCATTCTTCATTTTAATTTCAAAGCAAATCTTGATTCTTCTGGCAATCTTGATTCTTCTACCCCATTACTGAAATTGCTCCTTGACTAGACTGTGGCTGCTGAGATGAAACAAATTAAAAATGGCCCAACATAGTTGTTTCTTGTTGGGAAGTTTAGTCTCACTGTATGGAGTTTGATGTCTAGGAAATATTTTCTGAAAGCAGTTTGTATGTCACTTAAAGCACAGATCTAAGAAATTAGTATGATTTCAATGTATTTCTGGTGTCCAGAAAAATAAAGTTGTGTCCATTCTCTTCAAAGCACAGAAAATGCCTCTATAGCTTTTTTGCCCACAGGTCCCAGAGACAGGAGGTGACGTACCTGAAGACACCAGATAAAGGCAGAGAGCTCTCTGTGGGGCTTGACTGATAGGCACCTCTGTACAAAGCTGACTTCTTTGTGTCAGCTTTGCTTCAGCCAGGGCTAGTGGTTGAGGAGGATGGCTGGGAATTTGTTGGGACCTGCATCACAGGGTTGTGCATTGCTGGTCAACAAGGTTGGGGGTAAAAAGGTAAAACATGAAAGAAGTAAGTTGGGTGCTGGAGGCTTTAATTTTCAAGCATATTATAATATCTCAATTTTGCATAATCCAAAGGTTAACACCTTAGAAGGGCATTTAACCAAACATCTTTCTAGTAACACATTTGGCTATAGATCATCTCTTTATTGAAATGTGAAGGCAACTAATTTGAATGCACTTGTGCAAGTTTGTGTGCAGCAACTGCTGACATCCACAGCACATACAGCAGCTAATGATTCTCTGTGTCTTCTAAGCCAAGTTCTGATCTTTAGCTGAATGTTTTCCCCATGGTAGTAATTTTCAGGACTGCAATACACTGCATCTTAAAAGTGTTGGAAATGATCAGCCTTTGAGTTTCAGATTACAAGAATAGTGTTTCACAGAAAGTTATGGGTTGGAAGAGACCTCAAAAGATCATCAAGTCCAACCCCCCTGCCAGAGCAGGGTCACCTACAGGAGGTCACACAGGAACACATCCAGGTGGGCTCTGAATGTCTCCAGGGAAGGAGACTCCACAATCTCCCTGGGCAGCCTGTGCCAGTGCTCCATCACTCTCACAGTGAAACACATTTAGCTATGAAGGATTTTGCATTCTTTTCTAGCTATCCAGTAGATGGCTTCCAAGCATCAGAAAATGTGTTTCGATAAGCTGGTTATTCTTTGTCGCTCTTGCCCAGATGATAGTGATGTGTTGGCCCCAGCCAACAGCCAGGCACCCACACAGCTGCTGGTTCACTTGGTTCCACCCCAGCAGGAAGGAGGAGAAAATAGGAAGAACTGGAACAAGAGAGCTTTTTGACCAAGATAAAGACAGGGAAATCTCTTACCACATACTGTCATGGGCAAAACAGCCTCAGCTTGGGGAATTTTACTTAGTTTGTTGCCAATTAACATAAATATTTAATTACTGATTTGGGTAAAAAAGACAAATTTAGGAAAAAAACCCACCCCTCCTCCTTTCCCAGGCTCAGCTGTACTCCAGACTCTTCTCCTCCCCCTTGTTATCACCATAGATCACAGTTTATTCAGGGAGGCAAGGAGCAGTGCAGAGGGGTTCCATTCAGGATGCAGTGATTTCTCTCTGCCCCTCCTACTTTCTCATTCCTCTCCTGTGCTTCAGAATGAGTCCTTCAAATGCTGCAGTTGTCCCCTTTGAGGATGTACCAGCACCAGTGTAATTTTGGGACCAAGTTAAAAAAACTCTGGCAAGGTACATTTTGATTATTACTTTTTCAGAATTCTATTCAACTTTATAAAGCTTTTATCCATGGGGGTGGGGGGGAAGTAAGTCTTATGTTTTTGTTGGCTTTCTCTTCACTTCTTCAATGTCAGAATGAAAGAGACTAATTGAGATGGAAGGAATGTACAACAATCCTCTAGTCCAACTGCCTGACCCCTTCAGGGCCAACCAAAAGTTAAAGCATGCTGTTAAGGGCATTCTCTAAATGCCTCTTGAACACTGACAGGCTTGGGACATCAAACACCTCTCTAGGAAGCCTATTCCAGCTTGATGGTTATATATGCTCAAACATAATGATGAGTCCAGAATCTTGTCATTGCAAAAATCCACAAAAAGCACTGATGTTTGAGATACAAGTATGGAAGGCTTTGGCTTTAATAAGAATAACAAGGCCTGCAGAAAATGTCAGATTAGGAACAAGTGAGGTCCACTGCCCATCATAAATTGTGACTGTAAATACAGCCTTAGTTCAGCTACTATAGGGATTCACTGGAGCAGAACAAGATGCAGTAACTGCAATATACCTCATATAAAGGACGTGGAAGTATTTCTCAGGGTATCATCTCCTTTACTCGCCATCAGTTCTACTCCATTGCCACTTTGATGACAGAACTGGAGGAGAATTCCCTTTTTTAAGAAAATGCTAAGATTAATTTACCACCTTCTCCAGGACAGGATGAATAGCTTCATAAAAGGAAAAGATAAATCTTATGTCTTGTCTTCTACTGTGCTGAGTTTCCAGAAGACATAGTTATTAGACTCCCCCTACTAGAGGGAGAGAGAGAGAGAGGCTTTTAGGACCTTCCCCATCATAAAGGCTTCAAATTCAAGCAAGTCACTAAGCCTCAGACCAGCCACCAAGTGGATCAGAACTGAGTTAAGTGCACAGTGTTTCCAATACTGTCACTGCTCACTGCCACTAGCTCTTCCCTGAAAACTGGCTTACAAAGAAACCAAATTCTATGTGTTCACCCTGTATTACATACAAGAGTGGTGAGACCACTCCATTTTCTTTTCCAGGGGACTATACAACACAAATCCTTTCCTTCTAGAGCTCCTTACGAGTGAAAATGTCATGAAACTAGCTAGAGGCAAACTTCAGCTTTAGTGGTACCAGCTCCAAACATTCAGGAGAAGACATGGATAAGAAATAGTAAACTGATGGAAATTTACACCACTTCTAGAGTTTTTTAAATCCACTTCTGTTCCCTTTAGTGGTAGCTGTTAGTAGTGAAAGGAGTAAATAAAGCAGGGATATTTTTTCCTAAAGATCAAGAAACAAGGTTATAAAAAATTATCCTTGTTTTATTTACTCAGAATCATCACTTTCTGTGATATTTTTTCCTAAAGATGAAGATGATCACATATTAATCAGGAGGGTGAAGTTCAAGTTCTGAACTGTCTGGTTAAAATAACAAGATAAATTTGCAATCTTTTAGGTCCTTGGTATTCTTTCAATGTTTTTGTTTTTTCATTTTCCCCCCTCCATAATAACTGAATAATAAAAGAGAATTTTCAGCTTTTACTAAAACTTTGAGAACTTTCTATTTATATAGGTGCACTACATTATAGTTATACCACCAGTTTGGCCTCTAGTGGAAGGACATGTTTGTGTTCAGAGCAAACTTCTTGACCTGAGAAAAGGATTATAGTGCAATTTTAAAACCCAAAAACTTCCCTATTTTTTCCCTGTAGCAATTCAGACACCAAGTAGGAGTAGGTTGTATACTAAACAGTTAAGTGCAGGAAATTACTCTTAATTACAAAAGAGATACCTTTATATTAATTGGGAATGACCACACTGCCTTTTAGTGGTCATGAAGGAAATACAGTGAAATTCCAGCTAAAATCCTGTCTGAAAATCCTGGGCAATTCTGAAGGGGGGATGAGCTACAAGGATTAATGTCCTCTGCCAATAACATAGAAGAATGGGAGATAGAAATCTGCAAGGGGCTGCATAGAAAAGTTTTCTTTGCTGGTAGCAAATAAATGTCTAATACATGTCCTTTTCTATGGATGACTTGTATGCTAATGCCTTCAAAGTAAATATAATATGAGGCAGAAGATATAAGAAAAGATGGTTACACTGACTTTCACTTTTTCAGAAGAGAAACAGCAAGTTAGCTGAATGAAAAAAATGGAGACCTCTTGAAATAACCTTCTAAGTGGACGAAGTGTACTTTCTACCATCCTTCCCCCCTTTTTTTCTTTTTCTTTTTTTTCCCCTTTTTTTTCCTCATATAGTGACATGGGTTCTACAATTTACAGACAATCTACAGAACTTTGGAGGAACTATTGACTATAAAGAGACATACAAAAGGCATGTGAGGCAAACATCTTTCCTTGCTAAGTCTCTTGTCTCCTTCCACAATACTAACCATTAAACTGGTCTTATTTCACTTTCTTTCCTACACTGCTTGTAGAGATGGGTTTGGAAAAAAAATCATTAATAAGATATTCCTGTTCTGCCTGTGTGTTTTATTCTTCTGCTGTCACAGAAGTTGTTCTGGTTTATGTGCTTGGTTTGGTTGTGGATGCCATCATTGATAACTGTAAAACATGTGTTTTTTAATGTTTCTGATATGCCTCTTTCTGTAATATTCCTCAAATCTTTTATGTTGAAGTTCAGCCTTATATGCAGGAATTATTTTTTTTGTCACTGAAGATTTTCTGTATGTATTCAGAAGATTTAAGAATCTTCTTTAAGAATGGTACCAGAGTCAAGAGTTTATGCTGTGGTTGAGACTCATGGCCTAACTCCTGGTGTAAGCCAGTGTATATTTCCAGCTGTACCTTGAGAAGGAGGCTTGTACCATCCATGAAGCCAATTCTAGTACCACAGTTAGCAGAAGGGTAATGGACAAGGGCTTCAAGCCCTGATCTTCCACACAGAGGAAGGATGGTGTAAGGTTAAGCCACCAAAGGAGAGCTGTACCTTGTCAGAGAAAAAGAACCAAAGCAGAATACGGGAGCTGACATCAACAAGAAAGAATCTGAGGAGGTGATCAGCTGGGGAGTAGCTGCAGAATATGATTATATCCCTTGTTTCAAGCTGGCCTTTGCAAAGGCAGCCACATCTAAGCAACTTCAAATGCTTGTTCATTAGGTAGTTATGAACATCAGCTGAGAGGGATTTGTTTCAAATGAATGGATTTAGTTCATTCGATTAAGAAACTAAAAACATTCTTGAGGCTCATTTGTTATTCAGTTGAGTAAAGTGACACTTTTTTCCTTTTAAAAAAACAGTAAAAAGGATTAATGAATTTGAGTAATGTAATAAAAGCCACTTAGTTTTACTGACTTTTAGCACTAAAATACAAGTTTTACAGTGGAGCTTGCATCCTCTGAGAGTTCTTTGGGATGTTTTATTATTTCAGTAACCCAACTGAAGGCTGCTTCTCATGACATCTTGACCTTAATGACATGCTGCATCATAAAGTACATCTGCCTACAAAAGACACCCTCTTGTTACATTTGAAGCCAGGCTTGCATGTTTTCCATCTGTACAAGTGATGAGGGTGGTCTCTCTGTGCTCCTTTGGGGTTGCACGGGTGGGCTTTCATGACATAACCTAGCAAGTGTGATGGATACAGACATGCCAGACTGCTTAGGAGGAACATCATTACAACTCATTGCCTGACTTGATTTTGACCACTTGTCATGGCAATTCCATAGGGTGATCTTGCTTCTCACTGTTGGTCTTTCATCTACATTATGGCTCCCAGGTGGTCAGGCAGATGCAGGACTTCAAAGGAGAGGTTGGTGGCTCTGCCACCAACTGCAAGCTCCTAAACTGAAGCCTGTATTTAAGTAACACCACTAATAGAAATGTTTCCCTGAAACAAAGAACTGGTGTTGCAGGCCAGAAGTTGCCAAATGACTTAGAGCTCACATACTGCCCTTCATCATGTAATCCACATCATGTGTTTCACAGCTGGGTTCAGGTGAGAAGTCCACTGACAGCAATGAATTCATTAAACTTGACACTAACAGAAAGTGCATTTTAGCAGCCACAGTGATCATGCTTTTCTACAAACACAAAATGTAACTTTTTGTCTTGTTATGTTGCGAAAACATGTCTGTTTTCTTCTTTATAGCATAATAAAAGGCTTTGACATATTCAGTGCAAGATCTTGATCACTAACTACCCTTCTAAACATTCTCTGTAAGAAAGAAAACAATATTCAAGCAATCAATAAAGGAACTACGTATTTGGTATTACAGCTGGAAAAGACAGAGCAACCCCTATGTGTATGTTTCTTACATTTCTGTCTCATAAAGCAGTTGGGGTTTTGCATTCAGCATCATTCTTTTGTTTCTGCAAAACTTTATTTCCTTGCCCTTTTCAAAATGCGGAAATGGGAAAGGAAAAAAGCCATGAAACGTGCAAATTGTTCATGGAGGCTTAGCTAATTAATTGAGCCACTAAAAATGTTTTTGGTCTGGGCAACAGCCAGTTGGAAGTTGGTTTACTCTCACCTACTAATTGATGAAAACGTTGATTCACTGAGAGCACTCTGGAAAAAAAATTCTCTAAATTTTTCAACTAGGGGAGATGAGTTACAGCATACTGGAACTTCCTTTAAAAATATGCTTATCAAATACAGAGAAAATATTTTTATCCACATTAATCTTGATGTATTTTCAAATGTACAAACTAATCTTGTTCGTAAAAAATATGAAGTGGGTTTTTAAAGGTGCCTTCTTTTATTTTTATGATGACTTTTAATTTTAATTATTTCAACTGTTGCACCATGAATAATAGTGGCAGATTTTTAATGTGAATAAAACAGATATAATTTTTACCAGTGATGTACAAGTTATGCTGATACAATCCACACAAGCTCCATTTCTGTTTAGGGCACTGAAAAAAAACACCCAATGCACCAAAGCCACAATGTACATATTTTACTCAGTAATTTAAGAAAAGAACATGCTGAAACTGCCTTTTTTACTTCACAGACAGCAGCATGCCAATTTAGATCTCATTTAGTGAAATACAACATTGAAAACTGTTCCAGTGCAAAGCAGCAAGCATAAAAAGCTGTCTTTATGTTCAAGGTAGGAGATTCAGCTTTCTAAGAATGCACCTCCAAAAACTAACAAATTTAGGGCCACTGGAGGGGGAGAAAACCAACATACAAGTAATATGTAATTACAGAAATGTATAACAGATATTGTATTGCCCATTTGACTGTAACTGGTGGTTTTTTCCCATCTATTTTCTTCTCAATGGTATTTCCCCTACAGTCACAAGTAGAATTTCTAATCATAGTCCTGAAAACTCTGGAGCAATTTTCAAGTAGTGCAGTACATTTAGCAAAGAAGGTAACTACTGGAAAGCACCTAGATGCATTAAGCAAGGTAAAATCAGTAAAAATCATTTTTTTTATGGTGTTTGATGGGTTCTTTTTGTATAAAATCTCAGTTGCTAGTGTCCTTTACCAGGAAGTACCAAGTAAAGAAATATTTCATACAATCTCTTGTGTTACACTGAATGTCTTTGTTGTGTATTTTCATTAACATTTTAAAGGACAGTGAAGTTGTATCAGTTGCATTTTTAGCTAAAAATGAGTAAAAGAAATCCAAATGAAACCATATACAAGAAAAAGGCCTTAACTTGTAAACTTCCATTAAAAAGACTGAACATTCCAAGCAACCCTAAGTATTCCTCCTCTTCTCATAAACAGTAATAACAAAATAGAGCAAAACCTCTCAGAAGAGAATAATGTGTATGCCAACTGGGAATCACAGTCCTTTTCCCATACAAAGCTGTACGCAATGAACGCTGATGCATTTTATCATTCTGTATGCATCTAGCTCCTTCAGAGTCTTCCAGATAAAAAGGTTTCGCTTTGCAAAAGATCCTTAACTCTCCTAAGCTGAGGAAGTCAGAATCCCAAAATGTTATGTATATGTAATATGTATTATGTATTATGTATTATGTAATATTACTTTTGTAATCAATCCTAACACAGTTTCAACTGGGAGAAAAAAGAATTATAGGTATTTTGGGAAAAAGTATATGGAGCTGCAATATTTTCTTCAGCTTTGGTATCTACTAATTTTTTAATCTATTTAGGGATATATACTGTAATCACAAAGTTGAATAGTCATGCCCTACATTTAGAAAAGGATATGGGAGACTTATAAGTAGACCCTGCTGAACTCGTCCCAGGTTGAATCAGCGACTCAGAGATGTGTTCTTGCAAAACTATGTTATAGCAAAGAATTGCATTACACTAAAAGCAGTGCTTGCTAATCTCCTTCCTTCACGTCTACCTGGTTTCGGAGTTAGGCCTGATACCCTAGGGCTGAGAACTGAAATCTCAATTTTGTTTTCAGCTAGGAGGTTGAATCTTGCCTCTCTCATAGCTACATAGGCTATACAGCCTCCCCATTGAAATTAAGGCAACTGGGAATGATGTTTCCAAGTACCCTTATAGCCTGAACTATACATGTACAGGATAACAGGGATTGCTTGGGGATTTTACTGTAGACTTTAGCAAGGCTTAGTCACCTGCCTACTTTGCAGACAGAAGTTTTAGGTCTTTCAGAAGTAATACAAAAATCTTTGGTTTACATGTCTAAATGATGCTTAAACTCTTATTCTCAAAAAAATAAACCAAACACCATAAAGAGTAATGTGACTCTTTTGCTATCTTCAACAAAAGCAACTGGATGTTCATTTTTTTAATGCATAGATCCATCTATTTTGCTCAATCTTAGTGTTCAGAAACTAGTGTATCAGAACAATGTCTCAACATTGTTCTTACAGACCAACTTCAGAAATTCAATATAATCCCAAGGACTTTCTTCTTACCATCTGTAACTTCAGTATTTTTTGTAATTTGTTATTATTTTTATTATATTTATTATTTATTATATTATTTTTATTTAGTTATTATTTGTTATTATTTTTATTATTTGCCGATACCTAAAAGCAAGACACTACCTCTGCCCTGAAGACTCTGCAAAGGGCGGCTGTCCTGTGTTGACAAATACAGCATTGCAAATGGGTATGAGAGATCATGTGTGGCCCAAGCTCTAAATTAAATTATAACTAACATATTATTTTCAGATGTCAGTGCTAGACACTAGAAGCAGCTGTGTATGAAAAAAAAAAAAAGTAAACAGGGCATTGCTGTTTTATCTAATGCACTTAACAGTTTATGAAACTCTGTTGCTCAGGAATGTTACATATTTCAAGCAAACAAGACTTTTAAAATTACACATACCTATTAGAATATGGAACTGAATACAGAGATCACAAAGGCTTTTGTTTGTTTTGAGGGACTTCTGTTTAAAAACGTTTCATCTCAAAAACAACAGCTCTCTACTTCTGCAGGCTTTGGAGAGAAAACTGCAAAACTTTATGCTCAAGTCCTTTTGTGTGTTGAACTTGGTAATACCTGTTTAAAAAAAAATGCTTTGCTTTGTTTAAGCTATAATATTGTAAATATATTTTATATACATTCTTACTGCACTTTCATTATGCCTGTTGGGGTTTTTTTTCCCATTAATGTTAAATCATTTAGTGTTGTTGCATGCTTTTTGACAGCTGCTGTGTTCCATCCATAAGACACTGGTTTCTATTTGCAAGCTAAAACTATTTGAATTTCTGCAACCTGCGAGGCAATGACTAATATGCAACTCTTTTTGCCACACTTTATCTTTTGAAATGTGTCATAAAACAGTCATTTCTTTCCAGATATTATATACCAACACTAAATCCAAAATTAACCTTTGCTAAGAAAACGAATTTTGCATAACGTCCTCATTTTTAGAAGTATTTTCATAAAGTCTGACCTCATTAATATTCTCTGGCATTAGCTTTGTCAATTCAACTATGAAATATATATAATTTGAAAATTATAAACCATTTCCAGTTGTTCTTGTGTGGAAGCACTGTGGAGAGAGTGGACTTTTTGTTGAATTTACGTATTCAGCCAGTGACATTTGAAATACTTTTATTCAGTTAATGCAAACACAAAGTTTTATTAGGAACATTACTACCTTGGGTAGTTAGTTTTAGTTGTTTTGCGATTAAGAAAAAAAAATTTCATCATATGGCTGACATAAGCCCCACCTATAAGTAAAAAAACTCTAAATGGAAAAGATTTCACCTGTTTTTTCAAAGTTCACATGCATTACTGTAATGAAGCCTGACACATGGTGTCATAGCAAGGCTTTCACTTAATTACTTTAAAGAAAGGAAATATTCTGTTACAGTGAAACAGTTCCAAACAAACCAACCACAGAATTTGCAAATTTCACTTTGTAACTCAGGTAGTTAATATAGTTTTCAGTGCCATTTTGTAATACACTATTTTGCTCAACATAAAGAATTAGGTTTTGGTTGCAATTTTCCCTATGTTATAAAGCTCTGTGGACTTACTCTGCCTTGTAGGTCTTTGAAGAGCTGTGAAACAGTCAGCCACCACAGCTTTCCTATACAGCTGCTGAGTGACAAACGTGGCTAAGTAAGAAACTTAAAAATAAAAAAACCAAGGAACTAATATTTCAAGTGGACTCATTGTTGGGACAGGAATAATTCTGAAATGGCCAATGTAAAACAGGAATGTATTTTCAGACAAACCTGTCAGTCAGTTGTCCAAGCAAAGACATGTATTTTAAAGGAGATGTCGGTGTCAAGAGCAGTCCAACACAGATTTAATCCACAAGAAGAGCAGTGATTAAAAAAATTAAGGTAATGATTTTAATTCCCCTAAACATTTGTGATGCTTTCTAGTGTTTCAGAAAACACTTGTTTACAAAAATTTCTATCAGTTTCATGTGACTTAAAGGCTTCATGATGATACAAATATGATTGCCATATTAACCTTTTATAGTGTTTCCTATTCGAACTCCACTCTCAATACTATTTGCTATTCTAAATACATTTAAAAAAAATCATATTAATTAAATTCCCTTACAGCCAGCATCTTTGCAATTGTTTTCCCCCAGTCTTAGCATCACTCAGAGAAAGTGCATTCTTATGAGGTAAATTCCAGAAGACAAATAGTTTTCCATTTTCGGGCCAAATTTCAAGGTGAACATCATCCAAAATGCTCACACTTGAGTGGACTTTTTTCAATCACAATACTGTTTTCCTACTTATTACTATTCTATCATTTTTAATAGTACTGGTTATACTTGAGTAACATGCGATTTTGAAAGGTTTATCACCTACTCCCTGTGCAGGTTTCTATCCTCTCTGGAGGTTAAAAAATGTGCATCAGAACTTGGTGATGTGTTTTTTGCTCCTGGATGAGAGACTGCCAGCCTCCGACATGGTCCCTATGTCTCTCACATATACACGCGGCTTTACAGCACTGGGCTTCTTCTCCAAGTATTATCTTGGCCAGGGAAGTTGAGTTTGCTCCCTCCCTGGGAGTGTTCAAGGCCAGGCTGGATGGGGCTTTGAGCAGCCTGGCCTAGGGAGAGGTGTCCCTGCCCATGGCGGAGGGGCTAGAACTCGATGGATCTTTCCTTCCAACCCAAACTATTCTACGATTCTCTTATGCAGCACCTGGCAACTGAGAAGCAGCTGCCGCCTATATTTCAGAGAGCTTATCATTGCTTCCAAGCTTGGGGGATTTTCATTTAACTCAATATAAAGGACTTCAAGTCTTGAGTTTGCACTTTACGAGGACCTTTTTTACAGAAACAACACCCCAAACACTGTTACAAAAAACAAACGCCAGCCTTCGCTGCTCGGGAACCACGATTTCAGGAGAGTCCAGCCCTCCCACGTGACATTGCCTCAGGCACTCCAACACGAAGCCGGCCAGAGGGGATGAGGCTGGACCGGCCGTGCTGCTGCCACTCCCGGATGCCCACCGGTACCAGATCCATCTCGGCTCCCTGGACCGCTGGCCCCGGGCCCCAAGAGGGCAGTGGGGGGGAGCCCTCTTTGAGCTGAGGGGCACGGCAGCGTGCCTCTCCCTCCGTGACTTGCTCGGCACTCGTACCGCCCGCTCCAGCAGCCTCACGGGCAAGGACTGCAGGATCAGCATTTTTCGTCCCCTCCACCGCCAACGCGCATGCGCCGGAGCCCGGAGCCGGCTGCGTTTCGGCGCAGCGTCTCGGTGCCCCGACTCGGAGCTTTTTGCGCGGCGCTGTCCGGGGCACAAGGAAGGAAGCGCAGGCGCGTACCCCCGCCCGTTCCGGCGTGCTGACGCCCGGGCGGAGAATGCCGGGGTCCGGCGAAGCGGAAGCGGCTGCGGAGCGGCGTAGGGGCCGGGCGGGCGCTCCTTGTGCGGGACTGCGGCCGTTGCGGCGGTGATGGGAGCGCCGGGCGCGTCCCGGCGGCCGTTGTGAGGCGGCCCTGCCCGGCCCCACTGGGATGAGCGGACAGCGGCGGGCGGGGAGGGCCGCGCCGGGAGGCGGCGGTGGCCGTGGCGGCCTGCCTGCCCCAGAAGGACCCGGCGAGCGGGCGGCGGCCTCCCGCCCTCGGCGGGGTGGAGCTGCCGGTGCTGCGGCGAGCGGCGCCGGTCGGTGTCGGGCTGGTGGTCCCACTGTAGGACAGAGGACGCCGGAAAGGTGAGGCCTTGGCTGCCCCCAGCGCGGTGCGGCGGTAAGGGTAGGGCTGCACGGAGCCAGGGGGTCAGCGTTCCCCGGGCAGCGGGGTGGGAGTCGTCGGGAATAGGCGTGCGACGCTTGTCTTGAGCTTCCCGGGGTAGAGCAGGGCCGGAGTGCGAGAGGACGGGGACATAGGGGGAGGGAGGGAAGGAGGGAGGGAGGGCCGTCGCGGGTAGGAGGCTGTAACGTGAAGGTCAGAACGTGCTGTACCGTAGTCTGTGCCGTGGGTATCCACACTGCCGGCTCTGAGGTCGGCAGCCTGAGCAGCAACGGTGAGAATCGCCTGAACACCAGTGTAGCAAATGCACAGAAGCCCGTGCTTTTTTGGGAGGCTCATGGATCAATTTAAGATCCCTGAAAGTTAACCATGCAGGCAGATCCTAAGCTTTTGGTAAGCTTGCTAGAATACAGTTCTATTGTAATAACTTGGAAGTCATATTAGAAGACACAAAGATCACACTAGGCAATAATCCTGGTGCAGCGGGATGTTTCACAGAGCACAAGGTGAGTTTGTAAAACTTACCTTGTAGGAGGACTGAAACTTGTTTTGTTGGGATTTCTATTAATCCTCAGGATATTAGGTGATAATGCCCCTGAAGAAAAGCAGGCAGTCACTGTGGGTTGTGTTTGAGGGACTGGCACAGATTAACATCCTTAAGAAATGAAATTGTCTTGCCAAGAAGATGAGTTTGAGAAGAACTTGGGCGCTGTGTCATCTCATCAGACTATTCTGGATTTTCTTCTCACTTTTGAATTATTTTTAAGTACCCTCTGAAACCTTTGAATGTAAAATCAAAATATCGTAATTTTCTTGAAACATGTGTTTTCATTGTTCTGAGATATACTCTTCATATATTTCTCTATTCTTCAAAGCCAGGATAATTTTCAAGGGTGGATGACAGAACCAAGCAGCCTTCCTGCAGGTGCAGAACAGACACAGAAAAAAGAGAGTGCTGCAGTACAGTTGATGAAGCATGAAAAGGAAGCTGGTGTTCCTTCTAATGAACTTGCTTCAGTAAATGCAGCTGCTGACCATAAAGAGCAATTTACATCAGAAGTAAGAAGAGACTATATGTACAGAAGTACTGGCAGACCTGAAAAGACAGATACATTTAAATCACTTGTGACAGATCACGATGCATCTGGAAACTGTGAGCTATACCTGCCTGTGTCAACTAGTTATTCAACAATGGAGTCATCTGAGGACAGGTGAAGATTTATTTTTTTAATTTTTTTAAAAAAAATTTCTTTTGAAAAGGAGATCTACTTTCAATTTCTGATTGTGGACTTGGCAGAACTTCATATGTTAGCATCATGGTGAAATAACTCTAAATGTCAAATCTGAAACTTTGATGGCCACCTTCACCCTTTAGATAAATTGCTTATTTTAGTAGGTTTTTAGTGGTCTTATTTCTCTGTCTAAGGGAATAACTGACAAAACAATAAGCTCTTAAGGGCAGGATGCAGAGCATGGGAAAATAAAAACTGAATGCAGATACTCTGGTAGTTCTGTTTTATCCTTGTTAACACTTTGTTAGGTGCATAGAAGGCTTTTTTTGAAACCTAACACTTAAGCTTTTTGTTTGCTTTTTGTAAACCTTCTGCCATAGACTGAAATAAAAATTTAATTGTGTGATTCGGATGTGTCAGAAGAAGTCTTTAACAAAAATATTTGGTATCTGGCACAAGGAATAAGTACAAAGTTTTTTTTAAAAAAGGTGCTCCAAACATCTGAAAACAAATAAATGCACGTTAAGAATGGCTTTATATAATTGAAGAATACAATAATAAAGAGTAGAAAGTGATGCCTAGTTAATCCTCTTTCTATAGGTATCCAGTGAACTATTTTAGGCAACATCCAAAATCTACAATAACTGCTGACTTTGTGAGAAAATCACTAAAAATAAGTACATGTTTTTAAGGATGCTTTTATAATCTATTTCATGCTTGAATTACGCTATAGCTTAAACACCATCTAACATGCTAACATGAGGGTTTTTAATAGTAATACACGTGAACACACAGATTTGTGTATGTTCAGATTAAATGTATTTTGTTTGTTGATAAAAGTGTGGTACATAAGAATCTCTGTCCTAATTTTTTAAATTAGCTGCTATTCGATATACTAATTGTATCTGATCTGAGATGCCTTTACATGCACTAGTGATAGCAGTGAGTTTAATCTGACATAAAAAAAATCCATCCCTTTATGACAATGAGCAGAGAAGACCTTTAGTATTGTTTTTGGTTTCATATGGTATCTTCAATACTGGTAGTTCTGGTCCTGCAAATCTGTTAGTACGAAACTATATTTTTGCCCATAGGCCTTTCCTTTCTCTCCAGCTTAGTTTTGCTTGCTGTTGCCTTAACTTGTTGGGGTTTAGTAGGCTTTCATTTGGTGGTGTGGGGCTTTTGTTGTTTGTTTTTAAAATGCAAAGCCCAGGATACTTGTAAGTAAAATCTGCTGTCCTGTTTTTTTCCTGTGGTTCAGCAGAATCTAATTTACTAGTTCAAGAGTTTTCAAGTGTTTACACACAACACTGTGCACTATTTTGTTTCTTTACTGCATGCATATTTTTATTTAATTATTCTACCTTGTCTGTTATTTTCATTCTATTATCAAATATTAATGTGAAGGTGATTGGGGAAAGGCTTTGCTTTCCACATATTTAGTTAACAATTCCCATGCTAAAACAATGCGAAAGTGTACTTTAAACTCTGAAATAAGAGTGCCTGGGCAGAGGTATTGCAGTGCTTACTGCATTGATCTTGAAACAACTGGGGTAAATTGCAGTACTTTGTTTACTCTGGATGTTAATCTGTCACATTCTGAACCTATGAGTTCTGTTTTGTCATCTACCAGAAAGAGTATGGGGTAATCTCTGAGAAGGGAACATGACACTGCTTACTCTACGTCAAGCTTCTTTTTTTGAGGAACCTTGTTAGTTTATTATGTTGAACACTTTTTGTGCATTAAATCCTAAAAGTAGTCAAGGATGTATCCCAAAGTAATGCTTCTTCCCATCCCACCACCTCCCACGGTATTCCTTGTAGGTGCAGGTTTGTTCATGCTCACAGAGGGAAGTTGTTTCTTTATATTTTAAATATTTAGCTGATGGATAAGCAAGGCTAGAGATTTCTGCTGTCAGATTCTGAGTTGTATTAATTTTTTTCATAATATTTTCAAGATTATTAAATATTCTTGAAATTCTTCACAAACCTTAATGGACCTTAATCTCTGCTGAGAAATAAGATTAGATTTAGAAATTGCTGTTTCTGCAGTGCCACAGTGTAACAAAGAAAAGGACTTGGGTTAAGTATTTCTGTGGGTTTTCTTCTCAGCAAGCAGTACTTGTTTTATGGAGTACTGTGCTTATTACCTACTTCATCTGTTCTTTATCTTTTCATTAATAATCATGTAATATTACAAATTGGATTTCAAGCAGCTACTTGAGTACCCAGGAAACACAGTTTGAAAGCTGGTTTGAAACTTGAGGAAAAACTAACCTGTAGTTTCATATGATTGCACAGAATATGAGAGTTTCATGGTACTAGCCTATATTTGTCTTTATATTAAGCATTTTTTCTGCTCTCAAGGGAAACGTGCAAATAGGTTAGAAATGGTGTGCTTTTTAAGTAAGCTGGTTTGGATACAAAGAGAAGAAAGTACAGAGCCATAATTTACCAGTGTATATTTTTTAAGTTTAATGAGAGTAATTTAATTACCGTCTGGCTACGTGAAACCTTTTCTTGCAGGTTCCTTCCTGACTGCTTTTCTTCTCTTAGCTGTGTAGGGTGGAGCAGGGTCACTACTTTATTCTTCTAGTCTTTTGCAAGCATGCTGTGGTTTGGAGTTTTTTGCATATTAGATTGGAAGCTACTGATAATACTGTGCAATGAATAATAACCGTACACTTTTTTTCTGCACATGCACTTTCTTCAGAACGCAGACTTTAAATATAACCTTTTAGTGGTAAGCCTAAATCATTTACTAATATATGTGGTGATATGCATTTGGTTTGGGGTTTTTTTTAAGCATTATATCTGGGAAACTGATTTTAAAGTTCACTTGAGATATAATTACATGACAAATGCCATTCAGAATCACACTTAAAGGAATGAGCAATTTACAATTTTTGAACACTGCATGGATCTCCATTCTCAACAGAAATGTTAGCATCCTAGCTTTGAAGTCTCAGTAATAGTAGGCTATGCATAGAATACCCTTTTAGGCCATCATTTCCTCCCACATGGTCACTTGAGTTCAGAATGTCTTTTTAGAGGCTCATGGAGACATTTTACTCTTTAAATGGTATATACCTTGACAGAAAAGCTTATTTTGAGGAAGAAATGTTTGTCTGCATTTCAGTTAGCCTGTAGGCTGCTGTTTGGATCACACTTAGATTTTTTTTCCTCGAGCCCATAACATTCAAACCAACTGCAGTCAGCTGGCTACTTTTCATCATGTTATTTTGTCATATATTCTGCTCATTGCTAGGCAGATTGTTCAGCCCCAGTGGAGCATAGATACAAAGCTCTGCTGAGGAGTGCATTCTTAGATGCATGCTTAGCATTGCATATTCTTATATATATGCAATATATATAATTCTTACATTATTCGTATACTTATCAAATAATGTTTTTTGGCTTGCATCTTTTGCAAATTTATCCTGCAAAATTTACAAATACAAAGTCAACAGTAGTCTCCATATAATCAGCAATAGGGAAGTTAGATAATGATTCATTACCAGAGTAGGTGTCATTAAATGAGACAGGAAGAGTTGGTTTGGGTTTGGTTTTTTTAATTTTGAGAACATGTGTTGGTGCTATGAAAATATATAAGACTTGAAAAAATACTTCAAGAAAGTAAATGTTTAAGTACTTGTCTGTAAGTAATTTGTCTTACAAATTACTGTAAGATTTTTGCTCTCACACGAAATACATGTTATTTGTTAATTTTCATTGCAGTGAGGAGGACATGTATCGTGATGCAGAGGAAATAGAGAGAGAGAAAATGCTGCTTTGTGAGACAAGCTCTTCAGGTATATTCAAACTTTGTTTTAAATACATTGCTAAACTTCACTGTAGCACTAGTTTGGGATGATTTGGCACCCTTGTTTCTGCACAGGTGTCTCTGTAACAGAAGCTATACAAAGTTACTAAATAGTTTAATTTATGAAAAGATCAATTCTATGGAAAACTAGTTGATGGAAGTGTGTATTTCCCTGTGTTTCTATAGTTACTTTACAAGAGAATGTGAATCCTTTGTAAAACAGTCATATAGCCTGTGTTACAAATATCTGTAATGCTGGTATACCTTGATAACCTTATCAGTATCTGTTTTGGAATGAAGGTTGTTTGGATTCCAAAATAAAATTGTATTTCTTCTTTCTACCATTGTTTCTATCTTACTAAATAAGATATTAATAGATAACTACTAAATTACTACTACTTTAGTAGATTGTCTTTTTCACTATAGTCTAGCTGTTGAGAGGAGAAACTTGTTAAACATCTTTCTGATGGCTAAATAATGAGGAGTACTAGTTTCTGCTCTTTTTAGAAGAGAGGACAAGACTATTATATTTACATCATTTATTTATTTACATCATTATTTTTGCTCACTTGTAATTTTAAGACCAAGCTGAGGGGTTTTCCCCTCTAATATTAATAATTACCTGGGTAGGTATAAGTTGTTCTGCCAGTGACCTTTAGCACCAGTGTTAAAGTGATAGAGTGTATTTAGAAGTTCAGTACTTTTTCTGTTATTCTGTTTCACGATTCTCAGTATAATGTCTTGTTTTGACAGAAAATAAACTAAGTGTTGCACCTGAAATAGACATAATGGAGTATTGCAGAAAAGAATGGAGAGGAAATACACCAGTAGCAAAAAGAATGAGAAAGGTATCAGTTTTCTTTCTGTTGAATTTTGTTGGGCTTTTTGTTTTCATTGTTATGTTTAGCAGGTGATTTCCTATGGGCACAAGCTTTAAAAGGGAAATACAATGTTTTCCAGTGTCTGGTTGTAGAAGGGGCTATTGGCTGAAAGATGGTATTGTTTGTACTTTTAAAAATGCATTTTTTAGAAAGGCTATTTGTTGATAGTGTAGGATTTTGATGAATACTATTCTCATTACTATTTTCAATTCAAGTTTTAAATTTAGTTTATTACCATACAATGGTTATCTTATGGGTTGTTGAAATGGCAGCACAGCTAACCAAACTTTATGACAAAAGGCAAGTAATTGGAGCTGTTGAATTGCATGATTTTTAAGAAGCTTTAATGAATAGGCTCAGTTTTTTCTAAGAATTTTTCCTAAATAACTTTTTGTATGTTTTGGTCTCCTTTTCTTAGGTTACTCTTGAGATCAAATTGTAGAAAAGAAAGCATAAGGTTGGGTGGTTGTGGTGGTTTATTTATTTGGTTTTTTACGTACTTTGAAAATGTAGTGGTATGTATGAGTAAACCTAAAAATTCATTCTATAAATTAAAAAAATCATCCACGTGTCATCTTCACAAGATCAGTAAGACTAAGACTGACATGCAAGGTATTGGACCTTGCTAGGTTAGCTAAAGAGAAGTGCTGAGCTTTAGAAGCTGAGTTTCAACATTGCTGCTTCTGCTGGAAGTGCTTGTTTGGGAACAGCAGGGAGGGGACACGTGCTCAGGCATGTGTCAAGATAGTTCAGTGGAAATATAAATTTTCCCTGAGGCAATAACAAACTACATGTGACATGTATTGGGTAAGTGGTATAAAATGTTGCTGAAGCTTCTTGTAATCATCATCTGTTTTTAGAATAATGGACTTTTGTTTGTATGTCTGTATGTTTGGATTTATTTATTTTTTAATTTAAGTGGGTTAGCTACCCACATTTCAGTGATATTTCTGCTCTGTCATCAAATAAACACCACAACCAAATTATCTACTTAGATTTCTTTGGTTTCTTGTTTATTATTTGGCAGAAGTAGGGAAGTTTTTTTTCAAACCATAATTTGTGACATAAATGAGTAGTGGATTAAACCTTTTTATTAATCACATTAGCATTTGGATGGTAATAATTCCAGTGTATCTTATGCTACCATTGCATAATCTAACGTGTTTCAGTAATGCTTTCGTATTCTTTGTTTTTTGTGTTTTTGTAGGGATATGAAGCAGTTTCTCGGAAGTTTGCATCCATAAGGAGAGTACGAGGTGATAACTACTGTGCTCTCAGAGCAACTCTGTTTCAGGCACTAAGCCAAGCTACCCAGGTACCAAGCTGGCTCGAGAGTGAGGATTTTACTATGGTATGTATCCAACTAATCTTCTGGCAGGAGAGGAATCTTTGTTTTAACCTACTGGATAATTCTACAGTCCCATTTCTCTATTCTGCTCTATGCTCATTTCTCACTGTTCCTTATATTCAGCAGTGGTTTAGTTTTCTTGTCAGTTTATGGGGATTTTTTAACTTCAGAATTGAATCCAGGTCCCTTTAGTTCCCAGTATATAGTGTATAAATGTTGCTGCAATGTAACTTGCTTGTGTTAATTCCACCCCCTTGGTTTCTTTTTAGGGCTACTAGATGTTTCCCATAAGACATCTAGTAGTAAAACAAATCTAGAAAATTTTAGCAGATTTGAAAATAACAAAACCAAAGCAAACCCCAGTTTTCAAAATAAATTACTGTATTTTTGTGTGCCATGTATTTTTTTCTAGAAAGTGGATTAACATTTTGGATGCTGCAGGCTTTTCAGAATGTATGTATTACCTGTGTCTTAATGTTACTTAAAGTGTGTAAGAGCAACTCCAACTTTATATGAAGAATGGACAGTCCTTTTGGAGACAGACTCCATAAGGATACTCCATAAGGATAAGTAAAGTAAGGTGTCTTACTAAGAGTAGGAGAAAAATATTCCAGAATTATCTTATGTCAGCAAAATCTATTTGTTGATATCAATAAACTTGGCAGAAACATGTAAGAAGCTGCCTATACTGAAGGCAGCCCACTTCAGGAGAGTAAATTTCCAATTGTCCAGGTTGCTTCTGGGAACATAAATGACAAATGTCTGATGCAGATTCTGTGTTGTAGGCTGGCAGTCAAGGCAGAACCAGGCAGAACTGCTTGTATTGCTTTTCTGGATAACTTTAATGCCATCTTAAAAATTCTCATTGTGATCACTATCATTATTAAGTAAACTTCTACTGCTGTTTTTTTTTAATCACCAATAAACATATTTTTATGAAATATTTCTTACTGCATTAGTGCATCATAAAGAGATTTTTTTAATAAAAAACATTGTCCCAGCAACCACTGTCTTCACAATGTCAAACTATTATAGATAATTTCCCAGTGTTCCTTTCTTTAACAAATGTGCAAACATTAAAAAAATGGTGTACTGAGGTGAACATAATCTAATAATGGCTATTTTTTCCTACTATTCTGTAGAGAAAAATGTGTCATATGGTAATTAACACTCGTTAAGAGGGAGTACAACTTGGATAATGAACTAATTAAAATTATAAGCTGTTAATTAATTGAAGCATAGGGCATGTAAGAGAATGTTGACAGCAAGCAATACAATTTCAACAAAGTTTGTTTTTTTCTAAATAAATTGAAACCTATGCTTACATGCACATCTCTAGTTGAAGGAGTTTTTGATTTAAATGATCTTCTCTCAAATTCCAGCTTCCTGAAAGGCTACTGAGCAAATATGACTGGATCCAGCAGTGGCAGCTAAAACAGAAACTGAGCAGGAAGATGGGAGAAATAAGTGATGAAATTAAAGAATATTTAATGCTTCTAAGAAAAAAGGTTGGGAAAGTATTTGTTAGTTCTTGGTCATTTGCAAATAAAAAAGTTACAAAGATATTTGAATATGGTGGGTTTTGCACTAGAGTACTTTCACTAGTGAAAAAAGTCAGTTTTTTGTATGTATACCTGAATTAAAAAAAAAAAAGAAATCAAGGGAAGAATGTCTCTTCAGATCTGTGGGACTTTTCTTCCATTGCTTGCAGTAGCCTGGTGCTGGAATTAATTTTTAAGCAGCTCTGCATAAAACTATTAGACAGGTTTCAGTGAAGAGATGAATGAAATAGAGTAACATTTTGCCTCTGGTATTTCTTCTATTTATTTGAAGGAACAATTTATACTATGGATAAATGCTATTGCTACCTTCAACAGATCATGTGAAGAAAAAACCCAAAATAATAATGCTGAAATAATTTCAAAGTTGTTATTTGTTTCATGCTTATACATTTTTATTCCGGATTAACATAACAGGAAAATAGTTGTCCTTTTGGAGTTTGTAATATATTACCTGGCCCCATTTCTCTCCCCTTTGAAAATCTGGAATCTATTTAAAAACTCTTTAGTTTCTTGTCTTACTCTACATACTTTTTTTTTTTTTTTTTAAGGCTTCTAAGAATATTTTGAAGACTGCATTCAAGCAGTTTCTGAGGGTGGGAATAAAATACACGTTCAGAGGAACCTTGTAAATAATATGAAGGACATAGGATTTATGATACAGGGAACGAAAAGGTGATTGTCTTATTGCTTACTGTCCTATGACAAGACATCTCCTTTTATGTTGTTTAGGGACTAATTTAAGCAGAATCAGACTAACTCAACTTGACCTTGCTAGAACTACAGCTGTGGAAATATTCTCGAGTGTTTCTAAAAAGTCTCAGACCCCTTCATAAATTCAAATTGAGTGCCCATGCTGACAGTTCATCTGACAATTCACAAGTGACTTTTCTTGCACATTGATAACTATTGATACATGATGTGTGTGGTTTTTTTTCTTCTTGTAGTGGAAGTATATTAGTGAAATCAAAGATCCTATTGAGAAGCAAGCAGCTTGTGATAAATTGTTTAAAAATGAAGAGGAGGAGTACAGCCTCTACGAAGCGCTGAAGTTTTTGATGCTTAACACTGCCATTGAATTATACAATGATGATAAAAGTGGAAGAAGAGTTCCTGTCTTCTCATGGTTACTGTTTGCACGGGATACATCTAGCAACCCTTGCCAGTTAATGCATAATCATTTAAATCACATTGGTCACAGTGGAGGCCTTGAACAAGTAAGGAGAGATTGTTCTCAATAGTGTTATTTTTCTGTTCTGAAGATTTTCATTTCAAGTGGTTTAAGAAATCACACAGCTTTTGTTGGTCTGCTTAAATTTAATGGTGTAGTGTCTGATCTTCTATTGAGAAAAATACAGAATTCTACAGGCAAGCAGTTATACTTTAAAGGTCTGCCTTTGAAAGGCTGATTTTTCTTTTTATTTTTTCTTCGTCTTTTTATTTTTTATTGTAGTTGATGCTTCTGTCTGCTTCTTATTTGGCTAAAGTTCAGAGTACCCTCTTAGAAGGAAAGGATCAGTGCTGCAAACATCGTCTTGTCTGTTTTAGTGGTGGGCTGAATATTGATATGACAGTATGTCTTCCTTACCTATTTGGTGCAGTAGGGAAGTAGGATACGCTGTAAAGTACCTGTCTTTTAACATTGGTATCCTACTATGCTGTTGTTGGGTGTAAAGGGCTCCGTGTTAAAGGCATGATATTTCTGCAGCTAGTTAAGAATGGCTTGAATGATCTAGGTACTGAACTAGAGGTGGTTGTGTATATGTGTTCTTAACTTTAAATTTTTTCTTTGAAAAACTACAAGTAATAGTTTAATATTTTTATGAGAAATATCTTGCTAAAAATATGTATAATTTTACACATCCTATTTCTACTTTTTTCCAAATAGGTAGAAATGTTTCTCCTTGCTTACGCTCTGCAGTATAACATCCAAGTGTATCGACTGTACAAGCACAGTACTGATGAATTCATCACACTTTATCCCAATGACCCAGAGGAGGACTGGCCTGTGGTGATTCTCATAACTGAAGATGACAGACATTATAATATTCCAGTCGGAATGTGCCAAGAGACCGTGCTATAAACAAGTGATTTTTGGAATACAAACTTGGGCTGGTTACTGAGATTTCCAATGTTGTTTGGAAACAGAATGGTGATAAAATCTGCATTAATGAATCTACAAGTTGAAATCCATGAGAAGTTTACATCAAATACATACTAGCTTAAAGAATACAATTTTTTTCAAGTATGGCCTTCACCTCTTAAAAAAAAACAACAACTCGTGCAATTCTTTTTTTTTAAGATCTTATTCTGAATAGAAATTAAAAACTACAGGTTTTTTCCTATTATGAAGATAGGTGAGGCTGAGGTAAGACATAAGCTAACCTCCAGCTCCCTACAATGATGAGATAATGATGTATTGAAATTTCTGGAAAAGTAAGCTGGCAGTGTCCTGACTCGTATTTGCAATGCTGCCTGGAAGCAATTTGTACAAATTCTGGGACTCTGGAAGCAATATAATTCTTTTGTAGCTGGAGTTTAATGCCTGCTGTGGTTGTAATGCTATAAGAGATGTTACCTCAAGTTTTATAATGCTTTGGGGTTGGTTTGGTTTTGGTTTGGTTTTTTTTTCAACATGAGTATCTCTTATTTAGAAGCCATCTGTTACACTGAAAATACATTTAAACTGTTAGCCAACAGTCATCTGTTACACTGAAAATAAAAAGCTCTTCCCCTGCAAACCCCTTGAGAGGGTCATGGCAATGATATGGGTGTATAAAAGTTGGTTGTTGGTAGGTCACAAATTCAAAATCTACACAGAATTCCCTCTTCAGTTGTGACAGCTGATGTGAGAGAACCATACGCCCCGACTTCCATATCTGGTCATGTTACTATTCCTGTAATGTCAATCTTTGCTGGTAGCTGCCGTGGATTTTAATCTGTTTGGGGAGCATGTGAGGTGGAAGTAAACTTCTGCAGGAACTTCTTCATTCTTGGGAGGACTATGTGGGAGATGCTGTTTCTGTTTAGAATTTTTCATTGTGCTTTGCATTGAAGGAATACAGTATATATCAGATGCTGGAGGTGCTGACATACCTGTTAAATAATAGAAAGTTCACCTTCAGCTTAATGTATGCCCTAATGGTGACTCTCAGAATAAGAGAATGAAAGTTGACTTAAATGAAATGCTAATTGTGCACAGATCACTTGGCTTCCTTTAGAAGACCTTCTTAAACAGAAGGGAAAAGGTTATAAAAAGTACTTTTCAAATAATCTGGAGGAAATGGCATGAAAACTTCAAATTCTCCTGTATTGTTCCACTTAACAATTTTAACTTTCATTATGAAAGGTAGTTGAACAACAAGAATGTGTATTCGCTGTGTTCTAAAATGCATTTAGACACATCTTCATGAAGTCTGTTATGTTCTCTGTGTTAAATTTATGATGTCTGCTTTTTAAAACAACTAGTTTGGTCTGTTACTGAAAATTTGGGGGAGCAACAAGGGAACAAAAATAAACCAATTAATCTGGCAGTATCTTGTTTTATGCTCTGTTTTCTCTCGCATTTTATATTTTTGAGTTGTCAGTTGTGAAACCTTTGTTTCAGTTAGTTATTTCTTGAAAACTGCAAAATGTAAAAATGTATGTAAAACAAGTAATTATCTGTTTGCTGCTTGCCCATGGACAGCAAAAAAAAAAAATTTCCCTGATGTACTGTTACCCAAGTAACACTGAAGGGTAAAGAAAAATAGATTTGGAATTCACTGAACTTGGATAAAAAAGTTGTAGTTATGATTTCAGTAACTAAAATGAGTTAAGGTTTGATGCCTTCTAATATACTGTCATATATTCTTGAGATTCATTTTAATTGACTTTACACCTCTTTGAAAAGGGCATCTTTGTCATACATTTAGAATGTACCTGTGTATAACAGAAGCTTCTAAAGCACAGGCTATTTAAGGACTGAGTTTGCAGGCATTTGGTGTATAATTATATGTTCACATCTTAAATCACATCTCTGCAGAAGCTGAGAAACAGTAGAAAAACTCATGTTGCTTGTATTTTCCATACATATTTTAGACACCATGAATCAGTACTGTGGTATGCAGTAGATTGATTTAAATTTTAAATATAAAATAGCTGACAATTTTTCATCTAGACGTACACAGTGGTTAAGTACTGCTTTTATGTTGGGTCCCCTTCCTGAGTTCTGCTGAATAAACATAAAAAAAAATCAATAAATTAAATGAAATGGAAGCAAGAAATGGAAAAGGAGTAGAGGTCAAATCAATTTTGCCACCCTACTTGTTATAAATTTTTTCACGTGTTAGGTTTATTAACAGCTGCCCTACTTGAAGATCAAGGTACTAAAGGGAGCAGATGCTTTACTCAACAGCCTGTCTGCTTTGTTAGGCACAGTCAGGTTTTTAATACGTAATATGGGAGTTCCTTGGAGTTAGTACAGATGAAGAAACTACTCAGGTGTAGTTAGTGTGATGTATGTGCAAAAAGTACTGCGTCCGCTTTAGGCTCATTTATTCTTTAATCCCTACATTAACTTCAATGTTAAATTGAAGGGACGCCTCCCACTAGGCCATGTTGCTCAAAGCCCCACCTAACCTGGCCAAGGATGGGGCACCCTGGGCAACCTGTTCCAGTGTCTCATCACCCTCACACTACAGAATTTCTTCCTCATGGCTAACCTGAAGATCTACCCTCATTCTGTTGCTTCGTTTCCTTGTAAAAAGTCCCTCCTCAGCTTTTCTGTGAGCCCCTGTCAGGCACTGGAAGGCTGCTAGGAGGTCTCTCTGACACAAATATCATCTTTCTTGTCCCCCTCTGGACTCGCTTCAAAGGTCTGTTTGTCCATTCCTCCGTATCATTCTTGTGTTGGGGGCTCCAGGACTGGACACAGCACTCCAGTTGGGGTCACACAGGGGCAGAGCAGAGAGGCAGAACCACCTCCCTCGAGCTGCTGGTCATGCTGCTTTTGATGCAGTCTGGGAGAGTTAATGGATACTGATCCTGTATCTTCCTTTCTGCTGGTGGATCTGTACAGCAGAATTCTTTGTGTGAAGGAACACAAAGACTCAGGTGATCTTGCTGGAATGGGAGGAGGGGAATAAAAGTGCCTTTGTATCATGTGGGAATAGTTGCATGGGGGTAGAGAAATGTGCTGACACGGTGCTGCAAGCAGGCAGGGTAGCAATGCTCAGGCTGGGTACAGGTCTGAAAAGTTTGTACTGGAACCAGCCTGATGGTTTTCTCTGGAAGCTCACCCCTGAACCTGGCTACCCAAAGGAGGTGCAGGTATGTTTGGTTCAGGACTGTAATTTAATTCAGATAGTTGAGTCAGAGCTTGAACAAATCCTTGCTGAGTTTGGCTTTGTGTGACAGCAACAGCCCTGTATTAAAAAGTAGCGGAGGAGGGTGGGGAGAAAGGTAGGAACTTGTCTTTCACCGGAATGGCTGGCATGGTTACACATTCAGGCATTAAAGGAACTGAGGAGAGGGAGCCCTTGCAGTGTTTATCAAGTGCAGGGCTTGATTTGTGAACTTGCAGCCCTAATTTTTCATAGTGTTGGTTGTGCAGCCCCTGCGTCTTGTTTTGTAGACACACTTGGCACTTGCTCCCCTAGTACACTAGCTGGCAGGATAGGACTGAGAATGTTCAAAGATGACCAGACACACTTGATGAATACTCCCTTTTTTGGTAGCAGTGGAAGGCAACAAGTGGCACGTTCTGGCAGCTCGCTGCTAGATGAATAATTGTCCTGTGACATCGACTAATGTGCTTTAAACATGACAGATTCAAAGAATATTTCCATTTATATATTTCTTAAGGAAGACAACCTCCGCGTCTGAGAAATGGAAATAAAAAGTTATTAATTCCACAGTTACAAGTAAAATAGGGAAAGCTTAGCATGGTAGAGGCCTCTTAAGACAGGCAGCTCTCTTTTCCCCAGAGCATTAATTTGCTGCATGAGTGCTGATGAGTTGCTTTTATTTCTATTCATGACTTCTATTCATGAACAGTTGACAGGATGCTAAAAAACACCTTAAAATGTATTGAGCCATCAAAGAACTAATCATTACTGACTATAAATTGCTTTATCAGAGCTGTCAGATGAGTACTGTGGCTGAAGAAGGAGTGGCACAGCAAATATGGTTGCCAGCTGTCTTTTCCAGAGGATTTCCCAACTTGTCCTTTTCTGTTTATTTAAACACCTGCCCACCAGGTCTTTGATGTGACGTATTTCCTTTGAGCTATAGCATCAGACAGCTGACACAGGGGCTGTAGCAGGTAGCCTCTGCACATGCTGTTCAGCATCAAGCTTTCAGTCTGGCCATACAACTGAACCATTAAAACAAAAAGAACAAAAAAACCAAAGCATGCCTCATTTTATACAGGCAATGCTATTATATAGGCTGAATGTGGAGCCCCCTTGCATGGGCAGGGACACCTCCCACTAGACCAGGTTGCTTAAAGCCCCATCCAACCTGGTCTTGAATACTTTCAGGGACATTCACAGCCTCCCTGTGGATGGGGTGTAAGCCACCCTTACACTAAAGAATTTCTTCCTGATGTCTAACCTGAATCTACCATCTTTCATCTTAAAACCATTACCCCTTGTCCTGTCACTAAATGCACTTTTAAAAAGTCCCTCCCAAGCTTCCCTGTAGGCCTCTTCAAGTACTGGAAGGCCACTATTAAAGTCTTCCTGGAGCCCTCTCTCCAGGCTGAATAGAAGGGGTGCTCCATCCATCTCTCTGAATATCTCTGGTCTCGTGTTTCACAGGACATTCACTTCGTAGCTGACCCCGGTGTTGGCATGGCTTTGACCATGAGCCCCGGAGATGATGTTCACCCAGGTGTTTGCTGCCAAGTGCCACTGCAGGCTGGGGTACAACCCCCAGGGACTGCCCCCAGAGGCAGCCCTCAGGGACAGCCCGGGCTCAGCTGGTGGCCCCAGGAGACCTTCCTCCCCAAGTCACAGACAGGTCTGATGACTTGTCACTGCACCTTGGCACTTCAGCAAAGAGAAGGTGCACTTACACATAAATCTCTGTCATGCTAAGTAAACATAGCATGGCCAAAATACTTACCTTTCCAAGCTGGTGATCTCAAGAGGTCATGGTTTAGCAGCATCAACTTACCTTCATAGACTCCTGTGGAGGGATAGATGAGTTAAAAGTGATAGTGCATAGGTAGATGAAAGACATTTCGAAGATGTATGGAACACTATAAAATGAAATGGTAAGAAACTTGAGCTTTTTAAAATTCTTTAATTTTTGTTTTTATCTTTTTGAATTTCAAGTAGTTCACCTCTTTATGTATGGGGTAAGAATCTTCCTGCAGGGGTTGAAGTTTGTAGCAAGCCCTCTCTTTTGTTTCTCAAGTATCTTATTTTGTTTCTGTATCCATCCAAGCCTTTGGCTGTTGTATTGACAGATTTAGCTCCCCGTAACCAGAATAATTTCTGTAAGAAATGGAAGCTTAGCTGCGATGTGCTATGTGATTTTGAGCAGTGTTTCTAGGGTAGCATACTCTAGTTACACAGACATAAAACCAGAAAGTGTCAGGTTTATGCTGAGGTTGGATTCTCACGTTATCCATCAGCAATTCAAGTAACTTTAAAAAAAGTATAAATCTGCTAATTTCCAACCACATGTGCAGGAGTGCAGAGCATTTTTATTTTTACTGTCTTTATTATATAGGGAAAAAAAATTAGTTCTACCCATAGATGTTTTATAAAGACTTTAAAGTGCTTAGAAAAAGAGAATAAATGTGGTAAAAATTCTCTGTTCTGCCTATACTGTTGTTCCTGAATTACTGTAATGACTAACATTATTTCTAGCTGAGACAGGTGTATTCAGTGTAAAACACCACATCCATGGCATAAGGGACGTAACTGTAGCAGGCTGTGTGTTTAGAAGTAGAGCATTTGATGGACTGCTACTCTCTTAATGTTTCTCAATGTTTTCTGCATAGTTATTTATATTTTTTTCAGAATGAAAGGTTAAGATAAAGAAGAAATTATTATGAACAAAGAGGATGTACAGTCTGCCAAACAGGGGCCTTTTCACTCAAACTTGTTCTAGAGCTTCTTGCCTTGTGTGGATTTTTTTTCTTTTAAGTATTGTGCAACATTTTAGCCTTTGTTTTATAGCAGAAGACCTGGGTGTTTTGCTCAATGAGTGGTTCTACAGACGTGAAATTAAGTTCTTAAATGAGAACCTGCTTCTTGTCAATTCTAGGCAGCTTCACCTCTTGTTGTCAAAGTTTGTCAGGGTATAATGAACTGCACTGAGAGAGCACTTGCATTTTTGGAGGGCTGTGTTCCTTTCAGCAAGCCAGCAATCATGAATTAAAAGCAGATTTTGTTCCATCACCTGAGCTTGTATTTTGAATTTATATTGTTGAGAGGGGCAGAAGTACAAATGATAAAATTTCCTCTCTGGCGTTGTCACTGAGCTGTGTGGCTGATAGGGTTGAGAAGAAAGAGGGAAGAGGACTTTTACAATCAAAACAGTAAGAAAAAAAAATTCAGGTAGTTAACAACTTATTTCCTTTGCATGAAATTGTGTTATGCTCTGTGGCAGGCCCTGCTGTCTTCTCTTGGTCTCTGATTCTTGTCTTCCATTCAGTCCCCCTAAGAAAGTCCACAGAAAACACCCAGCTGGAGCTGGAGCATCACTGACCTCCTTAACCTCCTGCAGGTACCACCACAGGGGACTGGCACATGGTGCTTGAATGATTTTATTATATAATATTAATGTTACTTTTAGACTGTCAAGTTGTTCCATGGTGTTCATATACTGATGAGCCCTCTGCAGAGCTCTGCTCACACAGAAGAGTTGGGTTTGGTCTCATCAAACCATGCCACAAACTAAAAACCTCTTGTAATTAACCAAAATAACTGAGGGCCTTTTTAAAAGTAGTAGGTGATTGGAAATTAATAAAAAATATAAGTTGGAACAATGGTTAAGGTTGTTTAAAGCAAACCTGTGATGGCTTACACAATCACTCAGTTTGTAAGACAGCTGGATGAAAGGTCTGGGTGTTGCTACATCCCCCCATTTCTTTCCCAGAACTAAGATAAAAGTGTAAGAGCTGTGGTTGTGAAGGTTCCACTGTGGTGGCTACATTTCCATCAGTGGAGTTTGCCACCAAAACACCTGGTTCTTCAAAGAAATGCTGCACTGAATGGTGTGTGAATTAACTACCCACTCATGGCAGGTGGGCTCAACATGGAACAGTCCCTTTTGGCAGTAGGTTTGAGAGCACTGGCTCCAGCTGCTGGGAAAACACTCTTCTGCTCATGGAACAGAGGATGAGTCTGCACATTTTAGGTAACCCAGAGGGAAGAGGCTTGCTTTTTCACAGCTACAGGACAGCCTGTGTAGAGGGTTAATTAATGTTTGACTTGCTTCTGGGAAGTATCTCCGTCAGAAGTGACTCCTAAGCTTTGGCTTTCCTCCCTGCAAGTCTCTGCCAGGTTGCAGGGACCAGGGAAGCATTTGCTGTGGTCATCTGACACCTTGCTCAGAAGTGCTGTTTCAGACGAGCACAGTTGAAAGATGATTTTGCCCTCTGTGCTGTACCTCTGTTAGTTTCAGGCTTTATTTTATTTTTGCCTGTCTGTGCTAACAAGCCCTTTTCTGTTCCTTGGCACAGAGCAGACCTTCCTTCAGCAGTGTGTATGCTGTACACCTCTAACAGATCTGTGGTCTCTACACCTACACTCCACACCCCTACCTCTTATCATTAAATATTAGACACAAAAGCAAGTGCTGTGCAGTACTGTCTGTGAGCAGGAGGGGTTCTGTTTGTGGTTGAGGACTCTCTCTTATCTTATGCTCTTTGGCAAAACAAACTCTATTATATTTCACAGAAACATAGAATGGTTTGGGTTGGAAAAGACCTTAAAGTTCATCTAGTTTCAACCCCCTGTCAGGGGAAACACTTCCCACTAGACCAGATTGCTCAAAGTCCCTTCCAACCTGGCCTTGAACACCAGGGAAGGGGTCAGCCACAGCTTCCTGTTCCGTTGTCTCACCACCCTCACACTACAGAATTTCTTCCTAAAGTCTAACCCAAATCTACCCTTTTCCAACTTAAATCCATTTACATCTTGTCCCATCACTACACTTCCTCGTAAAAAGTATATATTAGGATACCTTATGAAGGGAAGAGTTAGTTGTCTTCATTAGTGATGGAGGAACAATTAGAGGAGGATGTGCTGATGAAGAGAAGGAGGGAGAGAGAGAAGACTTTCAAGACTGCAAACTAAGGTGAATTAACAATGCTCTTTACAACCATACTGCACACCTTTTTACCAGCTAAAAATATGGCCCTTTCTTGCTTGGGGCAAGAGAAATAAATCCTGCACAGTCCCTGAAAGATAATACCCAGTTTGAAAAAGTCAAACCCAAAACACGGGACTGCTTAAACTTTTTTTTTTGCCTTGCTTAATCTACTCAAAATGAGGCAGCATGGCAGTAATCCTTCTACCTGTACTCAAGCAGGTTCTACCCTTCCAAGCTGTGGGAATGTTGGCTCCCTTGGCCCAGCCCTAATGAGTGGGTCCCTGGCAGGCAGAAAGGCAGTAACCTTCTCTTCTGTTGTTATTGTTGTTTTGGGTATTTTTTGTTGTTGTGATTGTTTTTTCTTTTTGGTTTTGTTTTTTTTGTTTTTGTTTTTGTGGGGTTTTTTTTTTTGTTTGTTTTTTGGTTTTGGTTTTGTTGTTGTTTTGCTCTGTGCAGGGAGAGCTGGACAGGGTCAGACAGGGGAAGGCTGCGGTGGGTGCCAGCAGCTACCAAGTGTGTGTGCCTGTGAGCTGTCCCGGGAATCACCCTCTCTCTGCTGATCCAGAGGCATGAATTACATCCTCAGCTTTGCCTGGCACTGCTGGCCTCAGGCAGGAAGGTGACCCTGATATGAGCCCATCCTTTCTCCAGCTGGCAGCTGGAGAGCAGGGGGTGGGGAGGTGGACACGGCAGGAGCTGTGTTCAGGGGTTGCTAAAAGGCCGCCTGTGCTGCACCCGGGGACAGAAGAAACAATCCTGCAGTTCCCAGCCCTGTCACAGCGAAGATGGGACACTCCCTGGGGAGGTTAGGGGACTGCTGAGCCCTGCATTGTATGTAGGGTGGATGTGGGCAGAGTGGCTGGGGAGCCTCAGAGAGAGTAGATGAGACAAGGCAGGCAGGAATTGAAGCACTGACGAGGTCTAAGGGGCCCTAAGGCAGGCCAGGTTTTAGGGGTATGGGATGCTGGAGAACACAGGGTGCCTGAAATGGAAAACATTTTGTGAGACTGTCATTTTGTGGTCTGGAGAAGTTGGACTTGTTTCTGAGAGCATCGTCTGAATCTGCTGTGGGCTGGTGTCAGGAGAATGGGGGAAGCAGAGTCCCAGGGGTCATTTGTAGGTGTGAAAAAAGCCTGAGCATCATCTCTCCAACACCTTTTTAAAAACAGTGGCTGGGGAAGTGTCACACTAGGAGACACATCTAAGGCTGTGGTCCTATATTCAGCCTTCTGCTGTCTCTCAGTGGTTCAGATTCAGTCATTCAGGAATACCCAAGGGATAAGTTGTTCTAAAGCAAACACTATATTTTTTTTGTTCATGGAATTTGTCCGGTTTTCTAAGAACAGCTTTGGTGTCTTGCCAGGTGGATGGGTGAAGGATCTCCTCATGACGTTTGAGCTTGCCTGGCTTGATGAGAACGATGCTCTCCTTTTAAGTCCTGCCTCTTTAACAGGAATGGTAAAAGTTTTAGATTTGGTGTAGAAAAAGTGGTATTCTGACTGTGGTATTTCCATATTGACAACACTTGGTGGCTTTGTAGAAATAAAGAGCTTGTCTTGCATGGTTTTATAGAGACCTTTGTAATTCATTAACTTCAATTTAAGTCCTTCCAGTTGGCAGCATCATGCTCATAATTCAAAACCAATTTGCGTGTTGGATTAATTTCTCACCAGGAGGTATATTTTTCTTGTTCCAAATGAGAAGAGAGTGTTAGACCATGTCAGATTATCAGAAATAATAAAACAGAAGCAATCAGAATCATGAATCATATGCAAAATGTTAGAAGTTTACTTAAAGTAATTAGAATATGAAAGCTATTGGACAATATTGGAGTACAGATCCCCCCAAAGAAATCATAGATCATCTGTTTTAACAATGCAAAAACATACATCTCTGTTAAATACATAAACAGCATTCAATTTTAATGCAACACCTACTTTAATACTTTTGACCTTAGGAGTAATTTAAAAATATACAAAGTTTTAACCCTCATTGGCTTCTTTAGTGTTTAAAGAAAATCCAAATGTTTAAAGCAAAGCAAAATAGTAATTAAAAACCCAAACCGGTAGCTTTAGCACTTGTACAAATTACAGAAAGCAATGTTTATTTTGAGATAAATCAACTGGAATTCTGCAAGTAGGACAGAAAACAATGCATGAGGTAACATTTTGTTTAGAATCTAGGATCCCTGTACTGTAGTTCCAAATGGTGCCTCCGGCTTGACAACTACAGTCATTGCAAAATTAACTTGTTTAATTAGTCGCAGATGGCTATTAGGCATACTGCTTTGCATAAAGACAGCTTTATCCTGAAGGAAAACATCTGTATCTGGTAACTGAAAGGTATTCTGAAAGAAATGAAAAAGGAGTGATAACCTCTCAGGTGAAATATGCATTTGCCTAGTTCTCAGATTTACCTTCAAATTGCAGAAATTAGCAGAACAAGATTCTGTTTTGTTTTTCTTTTTTCTTCTTCTCTACAGACAAGTGTTTTGACTTTAATTCCAATGCAACTGCAGCATGCCCTGAAGTGTGGCCAGCTACTGCTCCTGGCTTTTTCAGTATTGTAAGCCTGATGAGACCAAAACAAGATATTGTCCCACAGAATATTCCATGGTCAGAGTGCCAGGCAGGAAAAAGATGAGCCCCCCAAGCATCATTTCCTCTTTCTCACCAGCAAGAGCCTTCAGACTAATGGCTGCTGTGTTTTGGAATGCTGCTCCCAGGCACTACTCCCTACTCAGAGTTTCAAAGCTATTTCCATAAAACTAATACCAAGTCAGTTTTAGAGAACAGAAAGGCACAATTAGAACATGCAAATATGAATTCAGTATTTATAAGCATTTCTGTGGTGCTGTTCCCTGTAGTATCCAAGCATCTTCCACCAGCACTAGTGAACTGTATCCTTACAGAACCTCTCTGAGACTGGAGAACCTGCAGTCCCTGTACTATTACTGTACAAATGGTGAAGTCTGACATAAACATGTTGTCAAAGCTATTTTGAACTCCTGTTCAGGAACTGCATCACCTTTGAGAGACTTTCTGGGGGTCACCTCTACACAGTTTGGGTCTCCTCCATGATGACTTCCAACTATGAAGACAAAAGAATCCTTGTCTTTTGCCCTTTAGGTTTACTCAGCCTTTGTAGTTTCATTCTAGAGTGACCCTGTGGCTGGCCCTGCTCAAGTGTGTGAAAATGGAGAGAGCAGGGTGTGTGAAGCTTGCTTCTTTCTCCATTGCAAAAGGTCTGGTGAAGTTTGCTGACTTCTGTGCTCCTAGCCCTATGAAGTTTGGCTTTATCTAATAACTAGTATCTGGTAATGCTGTCTGATAACCCTTAGAGGTGAGTGGACCTTTCACTGAATATGATAAAAGAAGGGATTACAGCTCTCTTTGCCCACCAGTATGGTCCTTGAAGGGCAATGCAGTGCAGGGTGCTTGCAAAAGGTGCTTCAGCTCATTCATTTGCAGACATTTCTCCTTCTCTTTTCACATACACACACTGACTCCTCTGCACTTTCTCACGTGTGCTCCTCCTTGAGCACTCTCAGAAGCTTCCTCTCCAATACAGATGAAGCAAGGCTGTCTCAAAGCTTGGGAAAGCTCTGCCCAAGCACCACTAAACACATTTCACTCATTCCACCATACAAAGCTGAGTCCTTGCACTCCAGTCTGGATTTCTGTGGCCCATGGGAGTAACATGCTCTGCCAGTTCTGCAGAACAAATAGCACAAGCAGCACAGGGGCCTCTGACACCACCTGCAATGCCAACTTCAAGTCCCCCAACATCAGGCAACATTTGCTTTTCTCTCCTCCTCTGAACAGCCAGCTCTGGGCAGGATCACTGCCACCAGGTCATGCCCAGTAGTGCAGTGACAAGCCATCAAACTGAATCTTTCTAAAGGAATTATGTGCTTGATGCCTCGACATCCTCTATCTCAGCAGATGAACTCTGGGGGTCCCCCAGCCTTGCCTGTGTCTCTTACCACAAGCCCTCCATAGGCTCCTGGCTTTAAGAAGCAAAGGCAGAGGCAGCAGACCAAAAAGCTGATCTAAAACAAGGGAGCAGGGAGAGCAATGTTCTGAAAGGTCAAAACCAGACATGATCTCAGCTTGCTTGCCTTTGTGATGGTGGGAGAGGTTTCTGCCCAGTTTAAAAACCACAGGTTGAATTCACATCTTGTGCGTTTGCTTTTTAAAAACACAGAAGATATTGCAGGTAGATTTTAATTAAACCTAAAGCAGCTGAAGGGCACTTTGAGCTAGGTTATTTAAAGACTAATCAGATTTATTTTCAAAAAGCTTGTTGATGGTAATAAATAAGGGCAGGTCATCTACAAAAATAATTATGTACCTTCAACTTTTTTGGTGATTTTGCTTTAGAAATTTTGTGGCGCTTGCAAACTGTGGGTAAAATCATTTGGTCTAAGTAAACAGTAAAATTATTGCCTGTAACCTTCCAGTTGTTTCATTATAGCTTTGGAAGGATTTTTGCTTACCATAATAGGACACAAAAGCAGAATTACATTAGCACTGCTTTATAGAGGAAACTACAATGTTGAGCAAAGCATGTTAGTTCTAGGCTCTGCTGTTTTCTGCATGCGTACATGCACTTTACTTTCCACCCAGGCAGTATTGTCACTAAAAGTTAATGCAATAATTTTTTTTTTCAATTCTGCTATGTTTTTTCTTTGCTCTTCTGTTGTGCTTTTTCTGATTTATGCATAAAGCTGGTGTTCCAATTTTAAAACTCATCCTTTCCTAAGAGGTGATTTATATTATATGCGCTTACTTGAAGACAGGGCAAGCCATTTATTATGTAAATCTAAGTATTTACTTTCCACTACCTGGATTACAAAGGGGAGTTACCAGAAAGGATACCTTTTTTTCAAAATGCTGAATGATGCACATGAAGATAGATGGGAGGAAGCAGGTAATAGATGCAATTGCTTGCCGGTTTCAGGCATTTTTGCTCAGGGGGTTAACTGTATTCAAGTGTTTCATCTGCAGATACAATAGTTTATTTTGCTTTGCCTTTCTTGTGGCCTCCCAGAGGGTGGGAGGGTACTTTACAGCTGGCTCTGCAGTATGAAAATTTTGTCATCAGCTAAAGAATCTGTGCAGCTCAGATTTTTGCTCAGATATCTACATTGCAGAGCCCTAGTAGGCACTGTATCTCCACCCAGAACTGAAAGCCTAAAAAAGGCAAAGAGTCTCAAGTTCCTTAAGATGAAGGGTCCTCTGTAGGTTCCTGATTGAATCCAAAACCAATTTAGGTCAGGAAGAGGCTGTGGGCAGCCCCTCACTCAAAGTAGGGCCACCTTAGACATTGGATCAGGCTCCTCAGGTCAAGCTGAATTTTAAACTTAATGGACTTTCTATTAATCAGGCTCTCAAACTCATTATGTTATAAATTTAGTTGTGAAACAGATGGAAGCCCTGTGTTTTCCAGTACTTCAAACTATACTGTGCTGCTCTGGGGATGCAGTGCTAACTTTGCTGGAACAGTGTGGGTGGTGGTCTTGGGGATCACTGCAAAGTCACAAAGTGTTTGGATTTAAGTAATTAATTTGATTTAATTATTTTAATTCTTGTTTTTAAATAAAGACATCCCTCAATTCCTTCTACTTCTTGACTCTCCTTTTCATCTTAGCAACTGAAAAGTAAAAACCAGTACATCAAAGAAGAGTTTTGTTGTAAGCTACTTTTTAATAATGGCATTACTTGACATTCAGTCAGCACTACAATTACATTTTCCTTCTCAAAATGCCAACAGACATAATAAGCCTAGCAGGAGCCTTCAGAAGAAAATAAGGAAACATCTGAAGATGCTGAACTAGGAATGACAAAAAATAATGATGAAGTAAAAGCTAATAAATTGACTTAAGCAGTGACAAGCCTTGGCAATACTAAGGAAAACCTTCCCCTCAGGGTTACAAAGACAAAGGAGCACCTAAAATCTTATCACAGTTCTTCTGTTTTGCTGAGATAGAGTGGGTATCTTGATTATGAAATGCTGAGACTGAAGCTCACTCTGGAACAGTACAATTAAATTGAACAAGCTGCAGCCAAAATGCCCTCTGTGTGAGTGCATGCTGCGAGCTGAGCCTAAAGCTCCGTCTCTGCCCCCGTATTTTGTCTTTGGCCTTTTTGTTCAGAAGGTGCCAATTACTGAGAAGTCTGGCAGGGGTTTTGCTGAGGAGTGCATCTATGCACTGACAACTGAACTCAGCTTTCCAAAGCAAATCCAGCCAAGCTGTCCAAACCCAAGCAGAGAGCCAGGCTCCCCTTGTGCCCTGTGCCCTCCCACTGCCCTGCACCGCTCCCGCAGGTCGGGACCACGCTTGGACTGAGTTTGCTGCTAGCTTCACAATTCTGCTTCATTTCGTGACACTGCCAGGCTGCAATTGAATACCAAGTGTTGCAGGGCACAGAATAAATTTGGAGCTCCTTTTCTCACCAGGACCCTGCCATGAGCTCCCACAGCCTGCACCCACTGCTCCTGCCCTCCCCAGGAGTTTGCTCCCTGCAAAAATATACTGTATTCTACACTTCAAGTCTAGTAAAAAAAAGCTAATATGAATATTTTATGGTTAAGCTGGTACTTGGAAAATGTCAAATTGATACCAAACTTATGATAATTTTGTCTTTTGTTTAAGTAACATTTATGTGACATTTCTGCAACAGAGTGAGTCCTGCCAGTTACTCAGAAACATCAAGCTATCCAGTGCCTCCTCTTCGCATATTACTGTGCCCACATATTGGCTTACTCCTGCTTGAATAATCTTCTAAGATGTTTCAAACTTCTGTCTCTGATGGCTCCTCCACTCAGAAAATAAAATACTTGGAAGTGGTATCTTACAGGTGCAATGCTCCTCACCCTTCAGTCCCTTTCTAGGGAAGCTCAAAGGGAAATGGCTGCATCCACAGTGCTGGTGTTTTCTGTGAACTGGTTTAACCATCTCCATGCCAAGCTGGTGTCTTTAGTATGGATATAGAATACTCATAAGCTTTTCAATATGTCCTTTCTCTCTCATTACAGATTCATGATCTAAATCATGCTTCAGCTTAGTGGTATAAGATCTACTGAAAGGGTGTTTTATTTACTCTTTCATCTAGCTTTAAGTTGCAATTTAAAAAAAATTAATTTTTAATTATTTTTATTAGTAGTAGTATTACTAATACTAATGGCTTAGTATTAGTCCCACTTTTAAGATCATGATTAGACTTGAATCCTTATTCCAATGAACTAAAGGCCAGAAAAAAAATGCCAACACTCTGATATACACCCTCATATCCATATGCATGTATGGCTTTCCAATCTACTAATGGATGCTGCAGCTGTGCTGAGCTAACACCCAAATGCACTCAAATCTGTAACCACAGCCACAACCTCAGTGAGAGACACAGCTGATACTGCTGCCTCACCATCCCTTGCACCGCCCTGCATTTCACCGAGGATACAGGCGGCCAGGCCAGGATGCTGGAGGTGTAGGACATCCCATCCCTGTTGCCACCTTGCAGCCTAACACACAACTATGCCCAGTGAGTCCCGAGTGCCCAGGCCTGAAAGCATCCTTTTTTCCCTTCTTTTTAAGCACGAGGCGCCATCCCACAAAAGAAGGCTCTCTTGCCTTCAAAGGGTTTCTGTTTGCACGTTGTGGCCTGCCCTAAATCAGCTGCATTCATCAGCTCGCCCTCTGTCTTGGGCTGCTCCCTCTCTGGCTGCAGATTCGGCAAAACACCGAGCAAGAGCCAGATATAAATCTCTCCCGCTCAAAGGAAATATTTAGCAGGAAAATGGGTGGAAAACAAAAGACTTCTCTGTTACTCAGCCGATCCTCTCCCTCTCAGAGTGGCTCTATCTAACAAGCAGGCAACCGAGCGCTCCTGCCTGGTGCCGGGGGATGGGCAGAGGGGCTGCCCCATGCCTGGGAACCCGCTGCTGCACCCAAATGGCCACAAGCACTGGCTGGGAAATGCAGAGCCTTTTCCATCCAGTTGGCTGCTTGGGAAGCATGAGGGCTGCTTAGGGCAGGGAGGGGAGAAAAAACCCCCAAGGTTTCCTGTTCAGCCTGCAAAAGGAAAACTCGACAAAAGTTAACGCAATTTTAGGTGCTTTTTAAAAGCTAAGGAACATTAATCCACAGCTTATTGGTGTGCTGCTCTTATTTCCCACTGTGTGAGCAGTTCTGAAATTTAAGATGTAGGATGCTGATTAACTTTATTCCTCTACAGTAACTTCAAGTGCATAATTCAGCAACTCTCAAGAGCAAGTCTTGAAAGGCCAAGACTTCACATGAATTCACCGAGATGACTGCGCCACGGCTCTCTGACACAGAAACTCGACAGGTTTCCATTGTAAAATACTTATCACAGAGACAGACAGCCATTTCATAAGCAGTAACACCAGAGAGGCAGCTAAGCCATTTTACTACAACTCAGGAAAATCTTTTTTTTTTGAGAAGGAAGAGATGCAGGGCAAGGCGTGCAGCAGCACCTGCCTGACAGAGATGCTGGAACCTGTAACTCTATCTAGGGCTTCAGCCAAGGAGGGTGGCTGTAACCCATCGACTGGTTGCCTGTAACCCATCGACTGGCTTCCTGTAACCCATCGACTGGCTGCCTGTAACCCATCGACTGGCTGCCTCACCAGCCCAGCTAAATTTGCCACCAACTGGGAGCTGGGGCAGTGAGGTTTCAGGTGGGGCTACTGAAGCTCCTTCCAGTGCTGCTCAGCAGCAGAACCAGAGGCTGTGGGGGGACAGGGTGTTCCCTGGACAGCCAGCAGCCCGGCCAGCACCAAGGGGTGGCGGGGACTTGCTCAGCACAGAAACATCAGCAGGTTCCATTAATCCATCTGAGCAATGAAAAGAAATACATGGCCTGCAGGAAGCAGGAAGAGATGTGATGCGTGTGTCCTTATGCCACTCCTGCAATTCTTGCCCAAATTCCACCACTCCTGCACTCATCCAGTATCTTGCAAAGTAAAGAACTATTAAATATTACCCACATGACTAAAAATTTTTTATTATTAGTTTAGCTCTATTAGTTTAGCTCTGTATGGCAACTAATTCAGTTTTTAATATTTGTTCATCTTCTATCTAAAGCAAAAGCTTCAGTGTTTTGTTTATGGTGGGTTTTTTTTTAAGTTTTTCCTTTTTTGGTGAAATTCTTACTTTGAGTCTCAAAATTCTTCAAAAATATTGCAGTTTGAATTTTAGTCATGTCCTGAAATACTACACAAAAATATTTTCTTGTTTTATCTCTACAGTTCTGAAAAAAACTGTCTTGTGGACTTGGATACAAATGTACTGGAGAAACCAAAACTACATGTACAGAGACCTCAAATGGCCAATGTGCTCCAACAGTCTCATATACTGTATGTATATAAGCATTATATATATATATATATATATGACTGTTTGAGAGCCTGTATTCTTGAACGTGTGCACTCTACACACTGCACAAAGTTAATCTGAATTTTTAATTTTTTTTTAATTTTTTTTTTTAACTTTCTGGTGGCACAGAAAATGTGTGGTTACTGGATTTAGTCTTACATCTCCTAGTGCCACTGCTCATTAACTGATATTTTACAAATCTGTCATTCAGAATAATAATTTCTACATTTTTTTCTTATTGCATTCGTGCATGTAACAAATTGGTACAAATTTTTACAAGAAAATGTAAAGTTCATTGATACAATGTCTTTCTTGACAGCCATAACTGGTTACTAGCCAACTCTTTAGTTTTTTAGAGACATTTTTTGAAAAATAGGAAATGTATTGTAGCTTAAAATTAATGTACATAATATACAATATATATATGTTTATATACATGTGTATGTCTACATACACATATATTGATATAACACTTAAAGCAATGCTTAGTTTTGATCAGTTCTCTGAGTGCTGGGACTGCCTGGCAAATAAATCTAAAATCGGAATTTGTCCACAATTAAATAATCATTTCCACAACTTAGAAAAATATACTTTTACTAAATAAGGCTTAAATTAAACTGATTTATGAATATAGCATGGGGGATAATGACTTCCAGACTCTGGCATGATTAAATCTGAAAGAACCCAAGCTACTACGAGCCGGTACCGCTGCCCCGCAGCCAAGCACAGAAATACAAGCTGCTGCTGCAGCCATTATTGGTGGCACCCAAACTCTCTCCGGTTTGGTCACCTCTTATAAAGGCTTCATTTCCCCCTGACACAAGAAGTCCAACCCAAACTTATTTAAGGCTCACTTGAACCCCAACCACACAGCACCCGCTGCCTTCCCCTAGCACAGCACTTGCCAGCCCATGTGAGCAATTCCCCACTTCCCCACAACTCTTGCCTTGAGAGCTAACACATGATCAAAGTCCCTGATTAACAACTTGGAGGACCATCAGTACTTGAGCTTTACCATACAGATTTTGATCTACTGCGTAGGTAAATATATTATAACCAAACATACACATATGTGTGTGTATTTACGTATAAATACATATACACACGTGTGTGAGTATGTGTACAACTCTATATAAAAGATTTCATGGAGCTATGTGTAGTAATGAGATATACCATGGTATCCTGCACACATTATCTGATTTTTTCTTTTTCAAATATATAGGCACCAGAAAAAAGTACATAGAGCAAATCAACCTTTAAAAATTGAAAGTTAAATCAGTGGACAAGAACTTTGGTAAAGCTTGTCAATATTTATTATTTTTAAATTCAAATACAGTCAAAGTCTTATCAGTTGCCATCACCCTCTTCACAAGAGGAAAGTGCATGTTCTTTTTTCTAAAGAAAATTATACTTAAAGTGGGACTTAGTAATTAAAAAAAAATCCAGGATTTTATGTTTTTCATAAGATTGGCATTTTTCTGATGGAATTAAAACTAAACAGAGTTCTTGTCCTGTGTGTATTTTATTTATTGTATGCATATATATATATAAATATATATATGTATGTCTCTGTTGATGTACTTGTGTGTGTATGTACACATCCACACACTTTAACATGAGAGAGGAACCTGTTTTTCTCCACTTTGTTGTGGAGACTCACACGTTCCACTCTGTCTTGTACCCTGTGCAGTATAAGCTCTAGTGATGAGGCCAAACAAAAATATATAGTTCGCCACAGTATATTAGTTTATGTAGCAAAATCATTTTCAAGCAAGTAAAATAAAGCTCTGTATTCCAAACTTTTCCTTTACATTTCTCATAAAGAAAAGGAAGGAAAAGGAAAGAGGGGAGGGAGTAGGATTATGGCAGTAGCATTGAGCCAGTGGCACGTGTGTGAGTGCGAGCGTGCAAGGCGGCTGTGCAGGCACGCACACACACAGGAGCAGAGAGCAGGGCTTTGGTTGACAAATGCAGATTGTCCAGAGAAGGTGGATGCATAAGTAAGGAAGACTCTACAGTGATGCAATTGTATCTTTCATGTTTGCATGGAGTGAGGAAACAAATTCAATTGAAAAAAAAAAGAAAACAACAGAAAAGCAAGCGAAGACCTCTTTTTAGGTCCCTCATCAGTGAGAGCATACTCAGTATGCTAGAGAATTTATCTGAAACCTTTTAAATCAAGGCCTCTTTATTACAAAAATAAAAACGAACAAACAAAAAAGTATGAGAGACGACAAGATGCTGAAGTGTCACTCCAATCGTCCCTGCAGAGAACAATTGCATCCCATTTATTAGTCATTCTCTTCTCTCATTTCTACGATGTCTGTCATTTCCTCTATGTGAGGCATGTCAGTCATTGCAGAGTCTTCACCTTCCGCAGCCGCTTCATTCTCATTCCGCTTCTTCTTCTGGATTGAAAGAAACATTCAGAAAGAAACACATCAGTATTTTGTGCGTGAACACAGTGCTACAAACTTTGGGCACTGGCTGAAGTAAGGTGCAAACAAAGATATTTTTTTTAGAGTAGGTCATAAAAGCCAGAATATTTGCATCACATTTGTCGCTTGTCACTAATAAGATGGCTTAACTCAGAAGGTTTCCATAACCTTCCTGGGCCTCAGCTTTCTCCTCTGCAACTTGGATGCAAAAGCAGAGTCATTTTTTATGCTAACCAACATCCAAAATAGGCTTCAGCATGCCTGGGGGGAAAAGAGCATCTGGATTCCTTTACATCACACAATTTTTCTTTAAACCCCCCCCCCCCAAAAAAAAAACCAACAAACAAAACATAAGAGAAGATAAGCTGCTCTATGTGGGGAAACAGATTTGGCAACCTAATTTCTCAAATGTCAAACTTCAGGAATTTCACAAGATGTGAGCATTCTGTCTTGGTATTACTGAACCACTGTGACCCCGTACGCCACCAAGGCCAACTAGTATTAGGGAATTTTTGGCGAGCAGGAGCAGGAGGGCATTCAAGAGTCTTATGATTCATCCAGGATGTCCTAGATTAGTAAAGCTGAGAAGCATCCAGCCCCACTACAAAACAAGTTGAAGCATCTGTTCCTTATTATCCATTTCTCAGCAGGCTGACTAGTTTTACAGAAAACACTTGTACAGCTGACAAAAAATACCCCACAGGTATTATTGATTCAGTCGAGTTGGGCACATTACAGTTTCAAAATCACAGAGGTGTCTACACCACACTTGATTTGCCTCTCTCAAACACCATCCACTTATTACCACAGTAGGTAAAAAACAAGTTGGTGTATACAGCTACCAATCAGCTCTGTCACTGTCATACTGGCTGTTGGAATGATGCTGTCAACTGCATACTAATTCTAGTAAGGGAATACATTTGGTTGCCACAGTTGTTATTATTACTACTTGCACTCAAGTTAAGCATAATGTCCCTGGCCAGAACCACTCTATGAGCTACTACTGTAACAAACAAGCTGTAGGGAGATTACTCCAAACAGATGTATGTTGTGAAACCACAGGCCAAGAACAGCCAGTTCAGTGTCCACAGGTTTTACCCTTTGGTTCTCAAAAAAAACCCTGGCAGACTAATCATGACAGAGATCAAGGTCTTCTGTTTACACATAAACCCTGCACACATTGCCATGGCCTACATAGTTAATATACTGATTTTAGGATGTTTCAACATAAGACTTTTAGACATTCTATCTTCTGTATTTGTTTGCTAAAATTAGGACATTTTTGCTTGGCGCTTAGTAAGAAGTCAAATTAAAAAAAAAAAAAAAAAGGTAAGAAAATGCATAGATGATATTTTCTGTTCCCTCCCATCCAGAGTCCTTCTGCACTATGGAACAATGTACACACCATGCCATTTCTGCTTGGAGTTGTACCTGGTGCCCAACACAGTGCCTTGAGCACGTAAGTGAAAGGACACAACATGCAGGTATTGCTGTTTACCCAGTCACCCAAGCAATATTTATTATTTGTCTTCATTTAGTGGAATAGTCTTTGAAATCCATGTATCTCTACTACTCCATATGTGTAGGATTGTACTGTTTGAAACATATAGAAGTACGCAGATGAGAAATCCTCCCCTTGTTTTGTAAGCTCTTCTCCTCTACTGCTACAGGAGTATACCTTGTTCTAAGCCACTTAGATGGCAAAAAAAACCCCAACAAACAACTGTATTTTGTGTTAATTTTCAGGAGAGCTGGTTTTATATAGAAGTAAAAGATTATGTATAGCTATATATATGCACACATACAGATACAGAAAGAGATACACATATACATACATAATAAGCTTGGATGAATAGTTCTTACATAAAGAAGCTGTGTTCCACTGTACAGCATGTTGCAGATCTACAGTGCAAGACAGGTGGTAACAAGGACATGATATCCATGATGCCCATGTTTTGAGGAGCAACAGGCTTACTTCAGACCAGTGTGTGCCATGGCCTGAATGCCCACTAGCACCTAAGGGTCCCTTTTGGTTTTAGTTCAACACACAAAACTCCCTGGTTGTACACTCTTGACACTGCACAGGGAAACAAACCAAATTCAGTAAGTAGGGATACTGGTGAGTTACATTTCAAAAGTGTACTCTCAATTTGATCTAAAGTCCACTATACTCATCCTGCAGAGCCTCTTACCTGTTTCCGATAGACATAACAGGCTGCTATTGCAACCATGGTGGATTCTCCTATAAAACCAGCTAGAAGTGATCCTACTCCAAGGGTGGCTCCATGAACTCTGTGGGTGGCATAAAAAAAAGTAGTCATGGTTGTGTGAATATGCTTGATTCATAGTTATATTTGCACTGGCATATAGAACCAATCTGTTTTTAGAAATATTTCCTTCAAAGACAAATTACTCTAGCAAAGAGAATAACTGATATTGTAAAGAACTTTTTTGTTCCTTAAAAGCTTTACTGTTTAGTAAAAAAGTCTCATTCTGAATTATGGACTGAGGCTTTAAAGTATTGTACAGAGTGCTGTAGAATAGACTATTTAACTTAAAACCATTAGTTTTCCATTAGTTTTCTGAACAGGGCATTTAATACCATGGAAATAAATTTCCCTTAGGACATATTTTTTCCTCTTCAAGGTTTGCATATTTTTCAAAAGGGACATCACTATCATGCCTGCCTAGAGGCAATTTGCAAATGTTTCTTTTCCAGACACTGACACTACTTAGGCTTTATATGGGGGAAAAACGTTCAAGAACTATGCAAATTTAGCTATCAAGTGGCAGGGAACAGGAATGAAGAGGAAAACAAAGCCATCAACTCTATGGAGAATGATGATTTACCCTAAGTAAGGCAGCACAATGAGACTAGCGATGAGGACGATGATCCGCAGCACTGAGCTGGGTGCCAACACAAATGTCTTCTTCAGAGTCATCAGCCAACCAGTCAAGTGTGCTCTGACAGTCACTGTTCATAAAGGGGGCATGGGGAGGAGGGAGAAAGGAAGGCAAAAGTAGTAAGACAAAGTCAGTTATCTCATATGAAGCTTTTTCATGCAGAGAGCACTGTTTAAAGTGTTTCTGGTAACTTTGACAACTGGGAAACCCTACCAGGAATAAACGAGATCCTACATAAAAATTGCTTTAATATACTGATTTTTAAAAAAAAAAAAAAAAAAAAAAAGCCAGTTATGGTCAGCAATCCTTCCTAAGAGCTGCTCTCTGACAACAAATGTATTAGCTGTCTCATTCTATTTCCTCATTAGAAAAAAACCTAACCCTTTCCCTAAAGAGAAATCATACCAAGGTAAATTTTACATCTAGGTCCTGTACAGTAAACAGTTTAACAGCTAGGCACAAAAGAGGATATCTACATGTACCTATTCTAATATTTGTAGTATACCCTTAGTACAAAACTGACTAGTCATATAAGCAGAAAACACTACATGATGAAGCATTTAATTATGGAAGTTAGAAATTTTTTTATTACTGCTGATTTGATTATTGGTTACATTTTGATTACTGCTGCCAAGCTCGTCTCTCTCTTCAATAGGGGAATTAGCTTTTCTTCTATATTGTTTATGCTCTGATAATATCTGAAAAAGCCAGTCTGGCAGCAGAAGGGGAGAGTAATGGAGGTGACTTTACTGTGGAAGTGATTGTAAATGCTATTCCAAATAGTTAATATCAGTCCTAGCAAAATTTTATCATTACTGTCATTCATGTGTGTGTTCTTGGTAAGCTACAAGTTCAGACTGTCAGAAATCTGTCTAATGACTGAGTGTCAATGTCCCTAACTGCAACATTCATATCTTGACTACCAATGTAAATAGTTTTCGTCTACACCAGCTTCAGTAAAAATAGTGTTACTTATGCTAGGCATGCATTTAGCCATCTTGTAGGTACAGCCATGCCAGACTGTATGACCACACCTCACAGGTGGGTTTTTTTTTGAGCTTACAGAATTTTTAGGTTTTTTTTTTTTTTTACCTGGAAGTGGAAAGAAAGAGAAGATGCGCAAAGGAACAACACACAGCTCTGCAAAAGCGAAGTCTACTCCAATTATGTCCACTAAAATCTTCTCTGACACATTTGGTGTCCAAAACATCACAAAACAGAGCTAGGGAGAACAAAATTAAGAAATGGTTATATTTCAGAAGGGAAGCACAACAAAAAATACAAAAAATGGACCCTCCTTGTCTAAAACATTTGTTTACGCTGCTGATGGGTAGTTGACTCTACTGATAACAAATATACATACTGTTTACTTAGCTTGCATTTAAATACACAGAGTATACAATCTACTCTTCATCTTCTTCACATACCAAGACTGATGCATATGGAAAAAAATTTTATAGTGCCTGCAAATGGTTGTACTTTCATGGTCTAATTGTTAGAAAACAGTAAGAAACTAGATTTTTACAGTACTTGCTTTAAAGAAATCATCATACGCTTAAGTAAGCTAAAGATCTGAAGTAGTCCAAGATTCAGAGATCTGACCTAAATCTAAGACTTGGTCCTGCTGGTACTAGTACTGTTGGAATATAATATGCCTGTGTTCAGCACAGTCCTGGAGTCCAAATCCACTGTCTTGTTATTTTTATTAAAGAGTGTGCTGTTTAGTCCATATCTGAAAGGAAAATTTCCATTAAAAACCCACAAGAAATGGCGTAGCAGTAGTATGTGCAGTTTAATTTTTTAGTCATTACTGAGGAAGGGCTTCAGTCCAAGCTGTGGGGGCCACTGGCAGCTGGCAGGTCCAGCTTTGGCTGAAGACACTCATGGAAGAACTGTGCTACCAGACTTTAAAGTACTGTTCTTCTAAGAAGTGGTACCTGACATCTTTGCAAGTACAACTCTTCTGTTATTTAACTTGCTTCTGTGATCAAAAAAGTTATTTCTTCCTCTTATTTTCACAGTAAAGTAGATGTTAAGGAAGTAAGTGGTAAAACTTGGGATCTTAAAATGCTCCTGCACTCCTCTTGTCTGGTTACAAATCAGTGTACCAGGTGAATTATGCACACTGGGAGTACTATCTGATGGCTCTATAAAAGTCTGTAATAACTCTTATAATGTAGCCTACAAGCTAGTACTATAGTATCTCTCTCCTCCTTTGATCCACTTGTCACACCCCTACATGCTCAGATGACTTTTAAAACTAGACTTTGAAGTCCTACCACATCCAAGACAGCTCCGATTTCACTCTCATTCTTTGGTTTTGTGCCAGAGATTGTCCTTTCTATTTAGCCTATTTAGCTATGAGTACCCAGACTGCAGAAGCCTCCCAAAGTCCATGACCAAATGGCCTGTGGGAGATGCTCTGACTGCCTGTGTGGTGAACAACACATTTCACCTTCTTGCAAAAAGGCTAATCTTCAGTTTTCTTCTCCACTTCTTAGGGTAGGAATCATTATTTTTCACAATTTAATTTTTTACTTGACTAGCTTGACGTTGTCTTGCAGTGTTTCTCCATTACCTATACAGAGAATAGTAAGTGGAGGAGGGTAAAAAAGAAGACAAACACACTGAGCATGGATTTTTTTTCTGCTTTCTTTCTGCTTTTTTCACTTCTCTCCCCTTGCCAAACTACTTGTACAGGGCACAACTGAAGCAGAGGGGGTCAATCCAGAGCAGAGAAGGCACTGTGGTTGAGAATTCATTTATTAAAAAGCAGCTTTATATTGACAGAGCAAATTCTTCCACTGTTGCAGACACCATTAAGCAGTGATTTTTACTCTTACAGCAAATGACCTTCAAAGCAGCCATAAAGGGCTTATTTTTCAAATCTTTCTTCAAATTCCAATTAAAAAAAAAAAAAAAAAAAAAAGATGCAAAGATGTCTACTCCTCAATTACAATTTGCTGTTTTCATGAAAGGAAAGGCCTTTTTGCTGCTTGCAGTGCACAATGCCATCAGCATCCTACTGAGCAGTATACTTACTGCTGCTTCAAGTTTCCACACAAGACAGGAGAACCTGCCAGCTGCTAGCAAAAGGCAAAGAGAGCAGTCTTTCCTTTTCCAGCTCAAATGAGGAGTATTCCAACACTGTCAGACAGGCAAGCAAGTGACCCAAAGCATTGCTCCCAATAATGTTATCAAAGTTTGTTTCTGGCCTTAATAAGAACAGATTCAATCTCCAGGAGTAATGACTTACACCCATGTGGTATACAGTCTTTCCTCCTCAGCTGTTGCAAACTAGCTTTCTCCACCCCCCAGATCAGCAGAGTCAGTGCTGATAAATGGCTTCAATAAAGTACTTCTTATACAGCAGCTGGTGGGTAAAGACAGCAGAGATTGCCAAGCTCAAGAACAAGCAGTTTGAGGAGGTCAGACATGGCAGCAGAAGGACCTTCTATTTCTGGCTTAGCATGTTTTCACCTTTTTAGTTGCAATATAGTTTAATTCTGCATAAAGATTCTTCTCTGTCACTTTATGAGCAGATGATACTCTCATTGCCAGGCAACAAGACCTCAAGAAAAAAAACAACTATTGCTTTACATCAGGCAATCTCTCTGCCATTTAACTTTTAGAGAGCTAACAACTTGTGAAGTTTCCATGTTATTTCAAAGACAAACTCAAAATATAGTGGAAAAAACCATGCTTGATTTCAGGAAAACAGTAACACTAAACATGTAAAGGACAGAAGATATTTCAGTTACTGATTTTATTGCAGATGTGGCTTATTGAAAACAGGACAAAGTCTTAGCTTTTTTATGATGCTGAATATAATGTTTGTGATTACTTTGTTAAGAAAGGAGAGAAGACGGCAACAGATTAAATGATCCAAGTAGCCCAGTGAAACTGGGAGCACGGCACACACCATTAGAAATGGGATCTACTGGAGTAAACTGTGCTAACTTCCTGGGGCTCAGATCAGGAAAGATTTTCGGAAATACAGTTTTCTATAGCATGTATCCTATCGCTGTTTTAGTTAAACACAGTTTTCCTCCTCCCCCTTACATCTTTCTGCATGTCTGCAAGGTTAAAAATAGATTAAATAGGCTTGGGTAAGGTTACAGTTATACCTTCCTTTAATCTAATCAAGAGGTGATGATAAAACACTAAAAGGTTGTGCACAGGACAGAGATGCAGATGTGTAATGGCACTGCAGCTCCACACTGCAATTGCAGTTGGCTGCAATGGCTTTATCCAGTAATGAATATTGTACTTGGGAACCCTGCTGAGACTGAAGCATTTTAATGCTTTGGGAGTATGGATTTTGCTTGTGGAATTCTAGCAACAGACTTGATACTGTTTTCTGTTACCTTACAGTATGAGTGCAGCATGGTATTAAAGGAGAGTTTTATTAAAGCCTTTGATCACTCAACCAAACTTCAACTGAACAATGGTGACTGCTTTAAAAATACAGGAATAAATAAAGAGCTAAACAGTGGGGTGGAACATACACAGAGAATATGCAGGCCTGAGTAAAGACAGTAGTATTTATTATGGTGGTATTATCTCTGTATAAACCACAGCAGCTTAAGCATTTCTGAAAGTGTTCTAATCACTTCAGTTCATCTGAAGGGTTGCTTCTTGAACTCATCTACAGTACTGAAATTTTAAGGACTTTACTAAGTATGTCTATAATTTACAGTACCATAAGCAATTTGGTGCAGCTGTACTAGTTCAGATGAAAGCTCCAGCTACACTAGTGCTATCTCCCTGCTACTGGGCACTGGGTGTTGCCTAAGGAAAGAAAGAAATGAAAATGGTATGAAAAATAGCACAGGTGCAGAGAAAGTCACTTCCCCAGCTGCATGGTTTTGAGCTACTGGCTGTTATGGCTTCAGGAGTTCACTAACTATGGTGCATCTTCACCCCATGCAGAGTTATGTTATGTATTTGACATATAAAATTTTAATGATTTTTTTTTCAATCCAGTTGTGTCCGTTTTAAAAAAACTACTAAAAAGAAGTCTAAAACTCTCTCACTTGTGGCTTAGACACTCTCCCTAAGTATGTGTGCTTCATGTGCAACCTTGCTATCCTCAGCTAGCAAATTCAGTTTCCAGGCAAATTAAAAGGTTGCACACCAAAAACTTCTACTGTTGACAAGTCTGAGAGAATCTTGCTTTCAGTAGGGAAAGTATCAATCTGCTAGCACTCAGTTCAACTTCTCTTTATCTCTCAAGTACACATCATGCATTTGACTTTCACCAATAACTGTGACTCAACACTTTTTGTGAGATTTTGTTTCAGAGGCTCTATGTATGTGTTTGAATGCTGGTAGTTCTTGGAAGCTAGCAGTCTTTTCATAGGCCCTGCTTCTCCTCAAAGCTATTTCCATCTATTCTGGCTGTTGACAGGGATTACTAAACCTCAGAGACCCACTACATAATCTGTTATAATGCATTATGCTAACAAGGGCTATTGTCACGTCTATACTAATCTGCTTTTTAGCATTTGTAGAAAGCTGCTTGTCTTTTGGGACATTCATTGATAAATATAAGGCACAAAAGAGTATTCCAGTGAGAACGAACAGGAGCACAGCATTTCTAGATTTAAGTGCAGTCTCCAGTTAGAGGAAATGGTGCCTGATGACAAAGACACTATATGGCTCTATGTCTCTTGAAAAGAAAGCAGGGAATTCAAAATGGATGTTTTTAAAAACAGGTTAGGTATATCAGCCTGGAATGAGACTGAAAGAAAGGATTTTACCACAGGGAAGGGTACCATTAACCTGTTAAAGGTTCTTCTGTGATGAAATGCAGTTTACACTTTTCTCCTGAAAAACAAATCTCAGCAGCTGTTTCCTACCATTTATTGTACTTACTACATCTGCAGAATTATGGTTGTCCAAGAGAGGTGTTTTACTGTAAAAATACTGTACTATGTATGTCTCAAGGATTCACTAATTTAACACCTGCATTTATCAGGTCCTCCCAATTTCTCTTTACAGTTTGTGGTGCACAGTGAGGGCAGAGGAAACCTATTTTACACCTTATTAGACATCTCAGTTTTTAATTGCACCTCAGATGTTTGGGATAGCATCAGCTATGTTTGTCACTTCTATTAATATGGAAGAGTATAAGCCATATAATTTTGCCTTTTGAAGAGTGCAATAAACAAATCAAAAGCAGTCTGAGTCTTATGTGGTCCGATCTGATTTGCCAAACATCTCCACAGGCTCCTTCTTATTCAAATAGAACTATGGAAGTCCTGTTTCCTTTCAGAGTTCATATGACCCAAGATGAGCTGAAATCACAGATATATGTTTATATGTTGAAAGGATATCTTGTTATAACTTGCATCACTGTGAAAAACTGCACTTTATTCCTGTGCAACATTGTATTTTGCAAGATGTTGGGGAAAAAAAAGTTGAATTTGTTATTAATTTCTTTCAGCCAACCTAAATACATACCTTCACTGACCTTGAAAATTTAGCTCTCCACATGACTGCCTAATACTGGGACTTGTCACTCAAAAACTTACTGTAGCATCTTAATGTTAAAGGAAAATGAACTTCTGCATTTTCATGAAGAATAAAAGTAACAACCATTTTGAACTGTTAACTGCTTGTACTGAAACTATAGAAATATTTATTAATTACACCCCTTTTCACACTACACTTGGGAGTGTGCTTCTGCATTGAATATAACTGCAACAGAATACCAATTCTTAACATCTCCTGAAGCACTCATTCCACTATACAGTCTATCAAGAGGTTGAACAACATGGAAAATGTTCAAATGAGTTCTTATAAAGGAAGGCAATCCAGCCACTCATCAGTAAAGAATTTTGTGCTTTACTGTGGACCAAGAAATAAAAAAGTCTAGGTTTTATCATAAAGAAAGTATTCCCTGATGACAGGAAATCACATGTGAGTTTAACAAAAAAATATTCAAGTAAAGAAATTTGTTGCCTGTAAAGACCAAGATTTGGGTTTTTTTCCTAGTTTTTTTAAAGTGCCCTGATATAAACAATCATCAAGCTGATGATTCATGTAGGAATTGCTGGGTGTGGTACGACACTAGAGTCCAGCACTGCTGGTTTGTTATAGAAAGAAGCTTGCTGCATACCACAACCTGGCCAGCACCAGAATGGACCTGCAGAATCCATTCTTGTAGCTTTGCTGTAAATCATGCCAGAGAGTGGTCATTGTACAGACACCCCAGTTGGAGGGGTTTGTGGTATACAGCTTTTAACACACAAAACAAAAAATAAATTTGATCAGCCCAAACGGAGACAGTGAAGGTTCCTGCAGATTTATGCTGTGGTGGGATAGAGCACGATGATCACAGAATCATCTGGGTTGGAAAGGACCTCTGAGATCATCAAGTCAAACCATTGACCCACTTCTGCCATGGTTACCAGACCATGGTACTGAGTGCCACATCAGTCTCTTCTTAAAAACCTCCAGGGATGGAGAATCCACCACCTCCCTGGGCAGCCCATCCCAATGCCTGATCACCCTCTCTGTAAAGAATTTTTTCCTAATATCCAACCTAAACCTCCCGAGGCAGAGCTTAAGTCCATGCCCTCTTGTCTTACTGATGGCTGCCTGGGAAAAGAGACCAACCACCCCCTGGCTTCCCCTTCCTTTCAGGGAGTTGTAGGGAGTGATGAGGTCTCCCCTGAGCCTTCTCCTCTCCAGACTGAACAGCTCCCTCAGCCCTTCACACAGGACTTGTGCTTGAACAAGTCAACACATGATATGCTCATGTGTCCTGTAATTCTGAAGCAGACTGAAAATGGGTCCTTTCTTGTGTGGGAAACGTAAGGTTTTCAAGACCAGACTGTCCGAAGCCCCAGGGAACCTGCCCTGATCCCACAGGTGACTCTGCTCTGAGCCAGAGACTGGACCTGATGAACTCCTGAGGCCCTTCCAACCTGAATAATTCCATGATACTGAAGCAAAAAGCCCTGGATCTGTGTGCAGTAAAAATGTCAGATTAGAGATGTATTTGAAAGTGGTTTCTTATAATGCTGATGGCTTGAATCACAAAGGCATTCTCTTATAGCAGTTATCCCTCAGGTGCATGCAAGCCAGTATAGATTTCTGTGTACTTTGTGTAAGGCAAATGGTGGTGGTGTAAAGCTGATAACAGCAGCCATAAAACTTGTCAAGCAGCAGGGACAGAAAAAGACACCAGAGCCTGCCTGCAGGAAAACTCCTTAACTTCACAGTTTCTCCTGAAATAACTGATTTCTACAGCACTGTCTGCCCCCTCCTCCCTCAGCTTTCCCAATAGTTCAGCGTGATGGAGCATAGCATTCTTCAGAAATAAAGCTGCACAATGCTCAGACTTTTTGATAACATTAATATGATGCCACATCTCCTTTGCCCCCAGTTGCTGAAAAAACTTAGTATTTGTCAGGCTGGGCTAGATCACCAAATTAAGGTAGATATTATATCTCCCTGTTGAGCTATACTGATTTGTTTTTTCAAAGAGAAGCTAGGTACAGCCTCACTTTAAAAAGTGTCAATAAACCAAAGCTGGCAGATTCCTAGGCTCTCTTCAAAAACTGTTCACAACTTCTGAGTTTTCTGCAGCCCTTGCTGCTTCCTATCGTGATTTCAGAGGGCAAGAGCAGCATGCTGCAATGACAATTTTTGTCTCTTCCTTTTCTGCTTGCTCCAGCCACTCATGCAGAATAGACCCTTTGTCTGAAACCTGAACAATCATGAAGGAGACATCAGTCTCCACCTCACTGAAGCAAACAGAAATCCCTTGTTCTGGGACAAAGGCTCAGGGCGGTACCATGAATGGGGCAAGGCGCTCATAGGGATTCTATAAAGTCAGCCTCTGGTGGTCCAGCACCTTCCTGAGCAGGCACGAATGCTTCCACTCATGCCTGAAATAATCTTTACTCGAGCAAGAACCAAACCTAAACTTGAAAAGGTTAAAAGCTTCTCAAGCGACTGTCTGCCAGTATGTCATTTACAAATTTTAATTTTTGTGCCAGCAGCCAGAAGATAAAAAAACAATTTGGGAGCAAAATCAAAGCAATGAAAACAAACTCATCCATTGGATGTGTGGTATTATTCTAAAAGCTGACCTTGGCATCTATATAGTGTATGACAGTAAAGTCAAAAGAATGTGGATTTAGTCTTAAAAGTCAACATTGTTTTTTTAAATGTGAATAATGTAGATATGAATTGTGAAACCTCCTTCACAGAAAGAGGCTGTAATGAAGCCACTGATGAAATAAGATTGTGGAATGGAAGGGAAATATTTTCCTCTTTTTAAAATTCCTTTCTTTGTACGCTCATGAGAGGTAATGACACTGAATTCAGTCATCCAAGGAATTGCAGATACTGGCATCGTGGGCACCTGGGGTTATGTCCTCTGAGAGGGACAAGTTTCTTGCCATGACATTTCTTCCTGTGGATTTTACTGTCTCTCAGTCTATTATCCCATGACTCTAATGAAGCCCAGTTATAACCTTTGATATTAAAACAATGTATAGAGGTAATGTAAAGACAACCAATAAAAGACTGGAAAAAATGAATGAAACATGAACACAAATCCAGTGGCCTCTGCAATGACTTAAATTTTTGGCTGCTTTTTGACATGTGACATTGAATGTCACAGGTCCATACAGTGGCAGCAAAAGAGGGTTTCCATGCACATTTCCTTTTAACCATTGCTAAACTTGGGAAGAGACTCTACATGGGAGACTAAATAATACTCTACAGTTCGTAAGTCTGTACTGTTTCTTAAAGCCAAGTGCCAGCTATGCCTAAGCTCTTCTTCATTATTAAAAGGTATTCTGAAAGCCAGACAGCAACTAATACCAAGAATGGAGGAATACATCACAGTGGTTACTCTGAGCCTGCTGAGTAAGCTCTTCAGCACTAGACAGGGGAAATTAATTATTCTCACAAGCAGAAAAGGAGATATTCAGGGAAAGTCTTCTGTTGAGGAGAGCTGTAAAGACAACCATGGACAAGGAGAAACCACTGCTTTAATGTCAATGAACTGGAGAGTGTACTATGAAGTAGAGTTGCTCTAAATTTAGTGGAAGTAGAATGAAGATAGACAGCATCAATTTATGATTTGCTATTGTGAGATGCATTGAAAATTTCCAATTACTAATCAGACTCTACAGTTCCTTAGTCACACTTCCTCAAAAAGAAAGAAAGAAAAAAAGAAACAAAAAACCACGCAAAAAATCATATAACCTTGGTCAGCTTCAGGAAAAAACAAATCCTTGCCCTAGTTAATGTAGAAACACAAACCACTTTATAAAGTTGTCTCTTGAGCAATCTGACATTTATAAATTCTAGTGCACTGGCTGGTAACTAGTATGCTGGAACTGCTCCAAAATACTAGCTCATGTCTTTGTACATGTTTGTTAAACACAAACATCAAAAACCCACAAAACTGGAAAGCATTATTTCCATCAAAATTCCTGTTACCTTTCTGATACAGAATTCAATGTTTTGATTTTTACAGATGACTCAGTATGTGCAATGCTATAGTTTGAGCACATGAGCACTGATTAACTCACAGATGTCACTGTTTACATGAAATTAATCCTCATGATTAATACTGTTTTCCATGTTTCTTCTAGTAAGGTAGAAATGCTACAGTAGCCAAATCCTCATGACAGAAGAGATTTATGAGGTTTATAACTGTATGTCATTCCTCTTTTTCAGGAAAGATGTAGACAAATTTTTTGAAGCTGAGATGTTCAAGTAGGAAGATTTCATCATTGCATGTAGGTCAGGCATAAAGCACAAAGAGGAACACCTAAATGAAGGACCCCAGAAATCACCACTCAAGCTTTCTTCAGCTTGTGAACCAAGAACCACCACTAGCAGTCTGGAATATCTATATATAGCTATCAAAGCTGGAAAAGTTGTAATGAGCAGGTGATTTGCTGCGATACCAACCCACTCTCAATACACAGAGATGAACTGTGGCAACAGTCACAAGGAAATAGAAACAGTATCCTTTGCTTTTTCTTGTTCCCCTTTCCAGCATCGGAATCATTTGAAGCTGTGGGGATGAGGCAACAGATAGTTAGATGAAGGTCTTTTAAGTGAGAGTGAAAATAATGGAATAAGAACTCTGATAGTCTCCTGCACTGTTTAGAATTTGGAAATCACTTTGCTCTACTCTAGGTTGATCTTTACCAAACTTAACCAAGTGTGTACATGGAAACCTTCACACTCTACTAAAATCATGAAGGTGAGGGCACAAGTTCTAGTATCCCTTTATTTCCTTAGAATTTGCAAGTCTAATATTGATTTCATACTAATAGTGATAACTGACCTTATTTTCTTTTGGAAAGGAGAAAAAAACAACTACATTTTTTGTGAAATTATGTTCACATATACACTGCTTGTGGCAAGTTCTATTTTAAAATACTTCTCTGTACACCCTGGGGCTAGTGAAGCTGCCTGAGGCATCTAAAAATAAAAGCTAATCTCCTGACAGGTACCAAATGTGATTTAGTGTTTCTCAGCCTTGAAATTAGACCCTTCAGGTGTTTGTTCTCCAAAGATGAAAACAAAGCAAAGTGCATGATACTTCTGTAGCTATTACAACTCACTAAATATGTTCACAGTGGCTAAATGTCAGCATGTGTGGGACTCCAGAAACCAACCAGCTGACAAAGCAAGATATGCTTACTATATGAAACTTCTCTGCAATTATGCTATGGACACTCCTTTTCTGCCTTCAAAAGATTTCATCAGTGAAACAGGAACATGTTTCCTCAGCATTTTTAAATATGCAATCCTCAGTCTTATTACCCTGAATGCAAGTTAAGGTTGCCTATTAGGACATCCTTAGGATGTAGTCAGTCTTGCTGCAAAGAAATTTTTAACTTCTGACCTTTACCAACAGTGGCTTTAAGTCTCATTGTTTACCAGAACAGCATAGCTGAAAACATCTAATACATCAATCATGTCTTATGTAGGCAAGAGCTTTACTCAGGATATTTTGTCACATGGAAAATGAACTTACTAGTTATTGCAGAAAGTGATATGAAATGGCATCTTCATTAAACTAGAGATGGAAAAATTGAGATCTTTGATGACCTTCATGGGAAAAATTAGACACAGGACTGATGGCGGAGAAATAACAAAATTTTCTGAGTTCAGTTGGAAATTAAACAACTACTGAGTAAAAAATGTTTGGTAGATGCATAGAATCAGAGTGGGAGTAAGTCAATAAACTAAATATTTCAATAATATAGTGAACTGGCACGAATATTCTGCCTTCACTCATGTGGGCTCCAATTTTATCTTCCAGTGCCAGTATTTCACTGGCTGGTTAAGTCTTGCTGATTAACAGGACAGGAGAGTCAGCAGATGGCATCCATTTGTCATTTGGCAGTTCCTAGTCTGGCATCACCAAACCCATAGCAGAGCACAAAAGCTTGGGCATCTGGATTTGTCTTTTAAACAGATATGGCTTCTCAGCATGAATGAAACACATCTGCTCTTCCACAGTGACTGGCTCTAGCTCTTACAGAATTAAGAAGTAAGTAAAAAGCAGCACCTACTGAGTCCTGTATTCTATACTTCTCTCATATAAGGATTTTTTCCTGCTACACTGGCTTTCTTCCTCCTGATCAGGGCTTTCTTCTTATCTCCTAGGTGCTTTATTATTAATTACAGAACATAAGCAAGCAGTTGATGACTGGTGATTAGGCAAATGATGGGATGGCTTGCTGTAAACTGTTGACAAAACGGGTGGAGACTTTTCTCCTCCCCTCTTCTAGACCAAAACTGAACTATCCTATCACAGGGAGCCAGCAAAAGGAACCCTGTGACTCTGGAGCCCTCTCTGCTGTTTTAGGACTGTTATGGGATCCCTCTATTGAATCTTACACGATCAGCAAAAGAGCCTACAGTCCCCAGCTGTCTGTCCCATTTTTCTGCCCACAGTTGGGGGAAATAGGAGATCAACAGGCAAACATGTTGAATGCTGCAGCTTAAAACTTCTGCTCAATATAATATAATATAATATAATATAATATAATATAATATAATATACTCCCCTGACATATTTAAATGCACTGTACTTATATTATATACTTATCAAATACATATTTATAATTACATATGCCATATGTTAATACATACAATAAATATAACTGCCAACTGATGGTAGCTTATGCTGAGATGTGCTACAAGATGTAAGCACTAGAGAGCTGACACAATGCCTGTGTGCTGCTCTGCCTAAGGGGCTGCAGATTCTAACTGATGAAAGAAACAGACAGTTGCCAATAGCAACTCCTTAAACTGCAGATGCTCATCAGCTGGGGCCCTTAGAAATCAATGTTTTTTTTAATTCCTATCAAATGAATAATTCCAGATATGAATCTAAATATTACAATCTATTTATAAAGATACATTAAAAATATAATATAAAAATTAAATACAAAAATTAGAAGGTAATATTTAAATTATTAGAAACATTTTAAAGCTTTAATTGGTCTGTAAAATCTGACTGCAAAGCAGGTGACACTGTGACATGTATTGACACACACATTCTCAACTCTCAGGCCCAAAACTAGGAGCCAGTAAACAGACCAGCTGTTTGCTCCTAATTATATGAAATGTAAATTAATTCATGTAAAGTACATGAAATTTAAATCTAATGCAGGTTAGATGGCATTTAAATTTGTTTGCCACAACACAACTGATGCATAGCAATTTGTTCAGCTTAAGCACCTGAACTTTCACTTCAGTTGAAACTTCATGGTATTTTTTTTTTTTACTAAAAAGGAATTTGCAGATTTTACTAGTGTACAAGTACATCTGAAATTTGTAAGATTTGATGAAACCATATATAAATGTTAAAGCTTTCCCATCACTCTATCTTTCAATGTCCTTTTCAAATAGAAAGGAATGAAAAATCATAGGGCAAACCTGAGCATCAAATTTGGTATAAGTGGTGATCACTAAAAGAAGATAGCCATTCTACACAGTTAGTTCGTCCCTTTAGTCTGTTTATTCATGAAAAATGCTACTATTTATCTCTAGCTGCATGTCCATTTAAGAAACAAGAAAAGCAGCACTAAAATTCCTTTTATAGTAGCTCTGGTGCTATTAAAGCTGGAAAGAGCTTTCAGCTGTTTCTAATAGAACACATGTTAAAACAACTGAGGAGTACTGTGCAGCTCTCTTACCGCGCATTAACCTGGTGACAGATGGATGACTGTGGTGTGGTGAGCACAGTATGTCACCCTTGGCATCCTCAGCTCATCCTATTGCTAAGAGAAAACCTGTAATATATGGAGCACTACATAATATGAAGATTCAACTGGGCTGGTGTCTTGCTAACACATTAGTCACCTATGCAGCTAGCAGGAGGTGGTGCTTGGAAGTGTATCCCTGCAGCACTGTGGTCTGTCCCAGCTGGGGCTACCTGATCAATGGTGCAGTTCACTGACTACTGCTGTAAGATCTGATTGTTCCTTCCCTGGTATAAAAAAAAAAGTAAGTACAGACTATTCCAGGACATTTTCAGTGATGGTAAGCTAGGGAGCTTTCACAGTGGTCTCTGAGAAACTGCTTTCTCTGATCAGCATGTTGTATTCTCTTCACGCAGTGATCTTGTTTCAGCCACGCAGAGCCAGCCCAATGGTACTGCAACTTTTACCCCACTGGTAGCAATTTAAAGGAGGGTGCTTGCAGCTCTTGTTAAGTAAGACATCATTTGCCTGCCAATTTTTATCTAAGACATGCACAGATGCCACCACTCCCAGTCCCCTCAGAGAGTTAAATGTCCCACTTTCCCTAGCACTGCTTGCAAAGTTGATGGCCTGCTTTCAACTCAAGGCATGCAACTTCACTGACGTGTGCTGGGTTTGCACACAGATGTGTGTGTGAGGGCATGGCCATGACCACCACATGGAGTGAGCAGCAGCAGAAGTCTGTGCCTTCCCAAAGGTGACCTCTGCTCATCACTTTCACTTAGCAAGCACTAACATGAAATCAGCCTGGAAAGCACTGCAGCTTGGAGGCAGTTCATTGAATCATAGAATGGCTAGGGCTGGAAGGGAGCTTAAAGATCCAGTTCTGACCCATCTGCACAGGCAGGGACACCTCCCACTGTACCAGGTTTCTCAAGGCCGCATCCAGCCTGGCTTTGAGCACTTCCAGGGAGGGGGCATCCACAATTTCCCTGGGCAACCTGCTCCCAAGCACTAATCATGTGGCTGCCAGCAGCTAACATTAGCCAAGGAAAAGGGTCTTAGCTGATGGCAACTTCTGTGTCACTGTGGATGACATGTGGGAAATGGGGACAGAATATTTAAAAAAAAACCAAAAACCAAAGGAAGAAAAAGAATGGTAGTTTCTGAGTACCTGCACCCTTCAGGGTGCCTTAGAAAACTTGTGAATTCTAAACGCTGCTGCCTGAGCTCAAAGACATGGCTGCTATTCTGAGAAAAACCCTTTCTGAAGAGCAGCCTATTTGCTATTACTCCTGCAGGGTAAGGCAAGGTTGCCTTGAACCACTGCTTGCACAGCCTGCCCCTCCATACACAGCTCAGGAATGCTCTCCCCTGACACAGCAAACCTTTGCTGCAATGAAGCAATGCAATAATTTAGCACCCAGGCATATTATTTGGGGGTTTCTGCACTCTACAGAAGCTAACAGATCCCACAACCAAATGGATGTGTACTACAAATGCAGCTGTTTTCTTTCCTGGGAGTCTGTTTCTTCACATAGTTTACACCCATGCAAAGATCACAGGCCTGACTTGTAGGGTCACTGGAACATGTCTGTCATTGAATCAGAATGCTCAGTTCTTCAACAGCCTCATCCAGCAATGGCAGCAAGAATGGTGTTTAAAACAGTATCTCTTGCTGTATATGCAGAAAGAGGTATTTTTGTCCAAAATGCCTAATGGCAATGAGGTAGCAAATAATACTAAGCACCATTAAGTAAGCGTGCATTATGCACGCTCTTTAAGCTGAGATTAAATTACCAAGCATGCCTTATTTTCTAAAACCAGAACAAGTCCCTTAATTCTATGGGTGAAATACTTCAGCTGAGTTCCCCCCCTCTGCTACATACATTCTATATTCAGTAGCATAGCCACAAAACGGGGCTGTTGGAAGGAGTTCTCACTTAGAGCCAAACTGACATCAATACAGATAATCACATCAGCCCTTTTACATATTGAGAGTCTAATGGCTCCTATTTACAGCCTTTAAATAAAACAGATTGTCTACATGTTTTTCACTAAGTAATGCCAACTAATTCCCATTTTTTGAAGAAGCAGTTTTGATACCCATCTGATGCTTCAAAGCTTCAAAGACAGTACTTATGATCACACTTGGCAGAACACATTTGCATGCTGCCCAGTGAGCCCAGGAAGGCTTGAAAGCAACTTTCCAGATCCTATGAAGATTTTAAAAAAACCCACCAAAGTTCTGTTTCTTAAGAGAACTACGTCTTTTTCTACTCTGATGCAAAACTACCACAGTCAACAATGGCAAATGAGTGCTTCTGCTGTTTTAGTAGGTTTACAACACTTCTTGTGCAGGCCTGACTGGTCTGTAGAACAAAGCAAGACATTTTTTTCCAGCTCTATGAAAAAACGTGTCCAGTGACTGGGAGGTCTCCCAGGGCCTTACACTAGGAGTGTACTACATGACTGCTGCTCATACTAGAAGTTTCACTGTTATTTTTTCAAGTGGTTAAGACTTCCTTTACCTTTCCATCTTCTGGAATCCTCCCATAGGCCATCCCCTGGAGAATGACTTTGCATGATATCTAAGCATATGACTTCTTTTGATCTCTTGACCAGACTAAAAGGTCATTTTCCACTTTTCCCTCTGATCTTGAAGAACAAGATGTTAACAACAGAGACACTACCAGTCTGACTGCCATTTGTTGCAGTAGAGCCCCTCCAGAAAAACACCACAATTTAGCTGAGCAATGGGAGCTCAGCTAGCATGACTACCTGACCTGGCTGCAACAGAGGCAAATTTGAATTCCAGCTGCTTAGAACCTGTGGCACATGATAACTTGAATCACACCAATGTCTACTGAGCTTGTGTGCTGATCCATTTGCAGGCTCAGGCCCTCGAACCAAACTGAGCTTTACAGCTCATGTGTCTATTTTTCTGCTCTGTCTGTTGACAAGCAATCCTAAGAATCTGTCACTAGTAGGCAAAAATAGAAACAGGAGAGGAAAAGCTATGGACTTCAAAAGTGTTTTTAGAATTTCAGTGAGGAAAATCTCTCATGATGAGCTTATAAAGGAACTGCCCTTGCAAGTAATCTAGAGAACTTTTGGAAAAAAATATTGTGAAGTTACACAACAAAAGCCTACTGCAGTAACTAAAAATTACAGAGTATGGTGATAGTAATGTAACAAGCTCATGATCTATCAGAACTTGAGGAAGCTGATAAATGCTCAGAAGTGTTAAGAAAATAGTCAGTTCAGAGAAAGATCTGAGATTGAAATAGTATTCCCACAACGATTTATAGCAGAAAGCTTTCCCTTTTATGCATCTCTAACAACATGGACAGACTTCAAGGGAGGCTCCAGCTGTAAAGCTGGCCTGGCACAGTACGCAAGAGAAAACCTCAAGGTGTGTGATGGCAGATAACATAAGAGCCATGGAAAGCCTCCAGACAATGGCCAGTTCAGTGGAGCCATAACTCTGTAACCCCATTACATGCTGTAAGAAACCCAAATTAGAGCCAGAGCTGTTGGTCTCCAAGCACAAGTAAAGAGAGTTGAAGGCTAAGTCTAGGAAATTAGTAGACAGGTGAGATGCCACATTGGCTCATGCAATTCTGTCTTTGAAGGTGGCCAGTTGTAGCAGGTTTTGGAAAAATTACATGAAATAAAGAGCAGAAAAAAACCTACAAATTCAGTTGTGGATTGATGGATTGAGTCCCTTCATTTTCAATGTGAAATAAGACATAGAGTACTGTATTCTTCTTTCCTAGGTTATGACAAGGGCGGAGGGTATAGGGGATGATGATGGTTGCAGATACTGCAGGCTTGTATACTGCAGGGTTTCCTTTGATATAAATTAGTTTCCCTTCATGCACAGATCATGTGCACCTTAGTCAAAAAGCACCCCATTAAAATAAAGGAGAGATGGAAATGATGTCAGCCTTCCATTACTCAACAGTAAATTTGTGGGGACAAGGGAGTCACGTAGCAGCCAGCTACCCCATTGCAATGTACACAGCACTGGGGCTAAAGAGAAAACTTGTCTGGGATATAAACAGATTAAATTTTAGGACTCTGAGCATTCCTAAACCAATTGCAGCATTTCCCATTTACTTTTCCAGTATGAAGAAGGATTTTTTTCTGGGAGAAACTTACTTTCTAGGTTGTCCTTAGCTTTTGTCCTGCTGATGCTGGTACTGAGGAGAGGAGCTGCCATGGTCCTGATGGCACTCCCAGCCCTGACCATCCGTCCCAGGGACTGTCCCCCCAAGACCTCCCCCACCCCGCCCACAGCCCAGGACCCCATTGCAGCCCCTCAGGGTCATCCCCAGTGATGCCACAGCAGGGTTGATCTCCAGCTCCTCACAGCCCTGCCCTGCCTGGCCATGGGCCCCACTGAGCCAGGGCCACCCCATCCCAGCCTGGCCTCTGCCTATCCCCTGGGAGGTGCCCAGTGCCTGGAGCCGGGGCTACCAGGCCCTGCCATGGCTGACCCTGGCAATCCTGGCACCTGGCACTGCCCTGACAGGAGCCGGCCCAAAGCTTCTTAGGATATGGTGCACAGCTCACAAATTTGCTCATGTCTGTCACAGCAGTACGGCTGCTTGTGCAAGTCCTCTTCCAGTGGGAAGAGGATGGCTTTACCAGCTCCCAACACTAATGTAAATCCATCCTGTGTAGGAACAGAAGCTGCATTTACCCTGGTCATCTGCTCCATTATTCGCTATAATCCTCACCACTCGCATGAGTTTTCCTCCACAAGTTCCTGTCTTTTGCTGGAAAGACTTGTACAGAAACAGTTTTCTTGGGGCAGATGCACTCTATGTATGTGTGCAAGCTGGTCATTTTGCAGGCTCATCAAATTTCCCCTTGAATGTGAGCCCTTTGCAATGCTTTCCAGTGCAGAGAAGGCCTTAGAGCCTTTTGTCAGTGTCAGCCTCATCCCTGAGGTTGCCTTTTTTAGTTAATTTTGAGAGTAAGCAAAACCACCATGCATGAAAGTACTGCCAGCATGGAAGACAAGTGCCATGTGAGGGGGAAGAAACAGCTATAGCAGTCCAGACACATTTGAGCCCTTCCCACAAATCACTGTAAATGAAGGATGCCCAGGGACAGGCTGCCATCCCACTGCATGTAAGACAAATGCAGTTTTTCATTTTCCTGACATGCTGGCTACCAAAAGCCAGTTCATTCAAAGAAAAAGAGAAAAAATGAAACCAGGTGCCTGATACCTCCTTAGACATGAAGAAAAGTAATGAGAATTAAACGTAATAACTCTAGCCCTTAAGTCTGAGTGAATAATAGCTCATTTTCTTAGTACTCCAGTACCAGAATCATACTCTCTCCTCAAGATAAAAGCAACAGTGCTTCATAAGAAAAGACAACTCACCTTTCTTGAACTGCAAGTGCTTTGAACATTAGGTAGAGGAGATAATTTTCTGGTTTAGATGAAAGTGAGAGAATTGAACAAAGGTTTCTTACCGTTAAGGACAACGCCATGCAAACAAAAGTGAACTTCTTGATATGTGTCGCTGTGACAGTGCTGTTGGTGTTCACCAATTTATTGCTGGGGTTATTCTAGGGTAAGAAAAAGAGATAACAAGCATTAGCTTGGCTCCAGACTACTGAGAAGCTGTCAGCACCAGGGTCATGTGCTGGACTGGACTGTTGGTTCTTGTGCATGTCTGTGTTTGCTTGTTTGCTTTTAACCTGGAGCTTTCTGAGTACTCTGTACCACCACAGAGTACTTTCCACTCAAACTGACAGCAACTGCTCTGTGATCTCTGAGGGCTGAGCAATCTCTCTCATTTTCTAAGGAATATATCCTATTTAACAAATTCAGCTTTGAAAAAGATGGTAATTCTTTTTACCTTGAAGTCTATAGCATGTTTTCACAGGAAAAACAGTATTCCATTCCTTCTTACCACAGAGCAGTACTGAATCCATATGCCAATGCAAGCACCACTACTGATCCAATTAGACAAGTAGGTAATATAAACAAAGCTCCTGGAACAGCTGGCTCTGTTAATGCAGTTTAATGAACAGAACATAATTAGGACTATTAAATGTTCCACCTTGAACATGGGCTCTGTACTCACATGGCAGGAAAGTTTTATTTAAAACAACAAAAGCTTTCTTCCAACTGTCTAATATAGCAAATGAAGCTGAAGATATAAAATTGCCCTTGGGGAAAACATAAACCAAAACTAAATGGTCTGTGAAAGGAGAGGATGGGATACCAAAAGCAGGGCACCATTAGGAGCCCTATAGCAACAGGCTGTTAGGTCACCTATTGCACTTAACCTGGGGTTGTTTGAGATGTGGGAGTATGTGCTCACACTGATAACACCTTTACCATGAGTTGTAGTACAACATTTATTTATCCTTGATGTAACTCAGGTAGAACAGCAGTATCTGTTCCAGTCAGCCTCCTTTACTGAAATCGCTTGTAAGAAAAATAGGATCTTATGCAAAGATGTATTTGGAGTGGAACAACCCAACATGAGCTCTGCGAAGGGTACACAATTTCACATACATTTGAGTAGTTGATGGGAGTTTGAACTTTATATCTTTTTGTGGTGATTAGTGCACTGCTGTAACATGGAGAGCCCCGTGCTCCTGCCTAAGTATCTACTTGGAAGTATGGATGCATGAAGATGCATGTAGGCAACCTAGACCCTCAAGTGGGAAGCTACTCCCATGTCTGCCCTTTCTGGAAACAGATGATGGAAACTCTTTGTAAATTCTGTTCTTATTTCCCATGTTTCTGAAGAAATACTATGTTACTGTTTGTATGTATGTGAGGACAGGCCTTGCTTACATCACCCAGAAGTGTTTAAACAAACTCTACTGTATGGTTCAACTTTCTAACAAGCCTAAAATAACAGAGGAAGGGAAGCACACTGAAATCCAGCCATCCACAAGGACTGCAAAGAAAAAAGGCTCTTGTTCATTCCTACCTCGCTGCTGCTGATTCTGCCTTTGCTCTACTCTGCCCTCTGCTCTAACTCTTGACCACATACTTTTTATTCCTATCTCCTGAACACTGTAAGGTTTTTGGATCAAAACACTGTGCAGATTATGGAGCAAAAAGAGTATCCATTCCCATCTATTCATCAGATAAACAGTGTTCACAAGTCCTCTCACAGTTGGTGCTGTTGCTCTGAATCAGACACCACAGTCCATTAAAAATAAAGGCATTATTGCCATATAAACCAGTAAAGAGATCAGAGAACTAGGATATGTCTGTTTTCTTTCAGCAGATCAGTAGTAACCCTTAACCTTAGTCTAGCTACTAGGCCATGTATGAGGTTGCTCTGGAGAGAGTGGCATAAAATACTGAAGCAGGACTCTGCATCTCTCTTGTAAATTTGAACAGTTACAACTTTTTTGCTATGAAGACAAGAATCTGACTTCTCTGGTAGAGCCACCACAGAGGAGAATACTTTCTGGATCCCAAATCCCATCAGCCAGTGAAGGCGATGTAGTTAGTGTGTTTCTGATGGCCACCAGCATTGGCAGCTTCCTGAAAATCACAATGGAGGTTTTACAGAGTCCAGAAATCAAAAGTGGTTGTCTGGCCTCTTCTGAGAAAGCCTTAGCTTAGGGAAACAAAGCTTTTGAAAGGCATGGTGACCACAGATGACACGTGACTAAGGGTAAAGCAATTCTCACAGCAGTCTAAAAAAAAAAAACAGTGTTAGTTTCTGGTTTGGTATTTACTGTCTGAAAGAAACAGAGGAGGCATTTGCACACATGGTTGCCAGGAAGGGATATACTTTATACTGCTGCTACCTCACTTAGCACATTTAATGCCAAACTGCTCTTAAAATATGCAACTAAAATCCCTACCATATACTTCTGCAGCAATTAGATAAATCATAATGATTTGTGCCTTACCCTAGTTTTTCTTCTTCACATTTGTTCCACAAGAGCTCTATAAGAAGCTTCTAAACTGAAATAACCAGACAAATAATGGTATAATCCTGCTATTACTAAAATTTGACAAAACTCTCACAAGTTAAATGAGACCTGGTTTTAGGAATCTTAATTGCTGTTCATTTTTCTTGGCAATAGTGCATTTGATTGTAGCTCATAAAAGATGAGGTTAGCAGAGCCCCTGTGTTTCCTGTCCCAAATCATTGCTATCTTGTAGTTTATTGGTTTTGCATCTGCAGTTTCTCTCCAGCAGCACGACCTCTGAAAAAGTCTGTGTGTTGTATTTTATCTGACAGGTCAGTTTAGCTGTACACAGGCAAGTTAGGAAGTTATGACTGTATTGCCTTTGTTCTGCCAAACTCTCCTCAGAAATAAGGTGGGTCATATCAAATGGGTCTTGCTTCAGTTAAATTCATTCCTGAGGAAGCAAGAAAAATTTTCATCTGTATTTGGAACCAGAAAGTTCAGTTACTAATTGGTAAATAAAGGCAAGGAAGGAGTCTGGTATTTGAGTTAGAAAGTCATAGGACACAACTATTCTTCGCACAACAGATGGGCTAGTGCATAGCAGTTCTAAAACAGAGCAAAAAACGAATCTAAACAAAATTGATTTTAGTAATACATATTTAGTCTGGGCTCAGTTCCAGGAGCAGCCCTTGAATTCATAGGTAATTACCTGTTTTGCCAACAAAAATCTTCATGGTCTTGGTCAGCTAACTCAGTACTACTAAAATAATGTATGTTACCTGTTTTACTGGCAGTCAATAAAATAACCTTTGTTAAATATTAACATAAACAAATGAACACAAAACCATCTGAGAGATACTGGAGAATCTGGAGAAGAGACGTGAGCTTACTCACTCACTGCTGGACACTCCAATAGCAAAGTAGCTACATCACAGTTAATAAGCAAGGATATGTTTTAATCCTTAAAAATATAACACATATCTATACAAAAGATAGCTTAATACTTTGCAACATAGACCTAAGATTAAAATCATAAATAAATAGATTGAAGCCACAAAAAGTCAATTAATTTTAACTAAGACTTTAAGAAAACCTTATCAGTAAGACAAGGAACAATAGGTATAAAAAGCAAAAGAAACAAAACAATAGATGGCCATTAATGCAGCCCTATTTAATCTTTGGTTGGTTTAGTTTTTAAGGAATCTTTTACACTGGATTGTGGAGCCACGTGCTAACTTTCCTCATATTTGGCAGAAATTCCTCTGACATTACTGAAGCCATCCATTAATTAAGATGTAACTTAGGGAAAGAGGAGGCCCATGGCTGTGAAACCACACGAGAGGTATTTACTACACCTCTAACGTAGGCACTAACCTTGTCAAAAGCAGGGTATACTGCTCTGATCTCTGTCAGCCAGCCATAGGGCATGTGTCCCACAGGATAAGTTGCTGTCAGAATTGCCACTGCCTATGAAAAGAGACAAGGAAACACAACTTCACATCTCAAAACAGGACAATCAAACTAACACAGGGTGCCATTTCCCATCAATACCACCACATGGATCTTGACACAGTGAGGTATCAGGCAAGCAACTGGAAGCTCTTTGTTTCAGGAGACCAGCAGAGGTGGCCATCATTCAGCCCAACATTTTAAGCTCAGGGAACCTTTTGTGCCATGAAGCTGTGTCATTGTTTCACCATCACTCTGATTCTTTGGGATGGTTGTTATCCTGAGCTGCTGCATCCCCCACAGGGAGCTGAATACCTTCCTCCAGCATTGCTCCCCAGTGATTTTACCTGCAGACACCCAAGCATCAGAACACCTTACATCTCACAGTAGCTTTTGGTCATACTTCATAATCTTATTCTATATACATTTTACTTGGGTATTAATAAGTGAAACAGTGGGCCCTAAAACAGTAGGCCTCAGAGACTGACTGATTTCAGACATCAAACTGACTGGGCTGGGGCAGGAGGCACTTGCGAGACAAATACTCTCCTCACTTTGGTGGTAATCAATGAAAATCAGACAAAAATAGTATCAGATGACCATTTCATATAATGAGAAATAATATACTGCTTGCAATTTAAAACTAGGCCCTTTTGTGCTTTCACAAGTACAGTCCAAGTGGCACATGAAAGACATAAAACCATCCACTATATAATCCTGTGTGCAAGACTGTACTGAAATTTTTGAAGAAAATGTCCAAATACATGTATTTCATGTCCCTTATGTTGGAAGGATGTTTAGGGAGCTCTTCTTGCATCGTCTGCAAAATTGACTGTCACCCAAGTTTCCTAGTCCTTAAACCAAAGTGTCTATCTATACTGACAACTGCCTGCCTCCAGAATTCCAGTAATTCCAGAAATCATAGTGTTTGAAAGCCTTTTGTTTGCAGGTTCAAATCTGTTAAAATTCACCTAAATTCAGGTTAATTTTATATCTAGCAATACAGATTTTGTAATAACAATTCTAGCAATATAGTATGTGGTAATAAAAATCTTTCTTAACCACTGCTGTATATTTTGCTCCCAAACTATTTCATTTGCTCTCTCGCCCCATTTTCCTGTTAGAAATGTAATTGCTGTCACTGCTTGGTTAAAGATCTATACAAACACAGAAGCATGTAATAAGCTTATTGTTTCTCTGTGCTGTTTAAAAAGATGGAGGGAAAGCAGTCATATCTGTAGAGATGAAGAGCAGGGAAAGATTCTTCCCTGATACTCTTGCAGATTTAATAATGATCAATGTAACTTGAAAAAGTAATTGCTTCAAAGAAAGCAAATCAGAATTTTAAGACAGTCACCATTAAATGATTGAAATTTTCAGCAGTGATTTTTCTTGTCCTGTTTTTCCCCAGTTGGTAGGATTGCAAAATACATGCATGAAAGCTTTGCTAAATGACTAGAACAGAAGTATGTGACAGGAGAAAAAATCCACCATCAAAGCCAAACCCAAAAAAGGTCACCATGCTGACAGTCCAAACAAAAGCAGTGGGAGTTCACCAATGCAAGCTAAGTTGCTGTCCTCATGGACGTGCTACACCTTAGGCCTTCACAGGGATATCCTGTCCACACTGAACATTGCTGATGTTATTTTTCAATAACACTACTGACCTATAAAACTCTCATGTATACTGGTGCTCCAGACACTGATGTTATCTGTGTTGCCAGCACCTCCTTTTTCAGAGGCAATTATTTCAGAAACCAGAGAATGTTGAAATGTGACAATCACTCTTAGTGTAAAAATGACAGAAAACTACCAGATATGATATGCATTTGGAATCATCCTAAGAGCAATAAAAGGTATTGGCTAGCCATGAAATGTGATGCATCTAAACTCAGAGGCACCAAGAAATGCAAAACTAATCTCTGCTCGAATACTCCTTTGCACCGAGACTGCTATTAATGCACAGACTGATCCCAGATTTACACATGTAAAAGTGTTAAATTTCCTAAATTCTGCCTCCACAGCTGTTTATTTGCAGCTACTGGAAACTACCAAGCAAGTGAAATACACAGTACTGCTTATGACAAGTAGTGCTGAGAGAATGTGTGTTGGGAATCAGCTGTTTGAATCTTCCTTTCCATTTAGTATCTCACAGCTTTGTTTCTCCTACAGCAAAAACATGAGATATTTGCTAATAACTACATATATATAGACAACCACCCAGTGAAACTGGCAGCAAAGGTCCCTCTGACCTCTTAAGAGAACAGGTCAGCTCATGGTGAGCATTGGTGAAGGCTCTGCATTACAATCAGAAATCCATCTCCTGTCATCTGTTTGAAAGTACTGGAGTAACCTGAAATTCCTCAGAAGAAACAGGGTATATTTCATATCCCAACCAGAGACAGATTTTTTAAATTTAATTCCTTACATCTCTACTGTATTCTGTGTGGTGCACTTACAGTTAACAGTAGTTTCACACTGGCCTGAGCAGACATAAATACATAGGAAAAAAGCAGAACATAGGACCCCTGACAGACTGTCCTATACCTCTGGGATCTGAATGCTTTAGGGCATATGGACCTATTTGTGGACCATGAAAACTTGGGATATAGGAACTCTTCAGTGAAAAAATTCTACTGGTCATGTTGAGAGTGAGGTTCTACTGGGCGTGGCAGAACAGCTTGTGGTAGGAGCTCATGCAATCTCTGAGGATAAAGATAGCACTTAACAGAAATGAGAAGAAAAAAACAGAGGCAACTGTATGAGTGGCCACTTGCAGTAAAGGGGAGCACTGACTTTCTTACCTCTGTGGCTGCAGAACTGCCACCTAGGTCGCGGGAGACAAAAAGGTTGACAATGGGCCTACTTATTCGCTGAGTTGCCAAAATTAATGCCAAAGGCCACCAGAAACTCAGCATCTTCCTTATTGTAGCCTCTCCCTGCAACATACAGGAAAACAATTTTTTATAAAGTGGTTTGGGAAAAAATATGCAGAACTGAACTAAAAGCACAGAGAAAGGATTTTTGCTTTTCCCACTGCCAGTTTGGTACATTCATTTCACTAGTTTTCTATATGAGGAACATAAAATATTTTTAGTCATGTTCACGGTATTAATTTAAAAGAATCTGTGTCATTGATCTAAATAAAAAATGTACAATATATCTATCTGCATAATTTGTTGTGGCTACCAGACAAAGATATGTGAAATGCATACAGCATGACATTAGAGGATAAAATTCAATTTTGAGACCTTCCTCACTGTGAAATAAGGTATCCACTTATTTCATGCTGTGCTGTCTTACAACTCCATACAGACTTCAGCACAGAAGTGCTTAGTAGGCAGCACATCCATATCACAGGAGGCATTGCCTCATATGCACCATTGCTAGAATAGTTTCTATGATGCCTTTTTAAATAAAAATAGGTTTTTTTTCCTGCAAGACAGAGACAGAAGGCCCTTCATGCACAGCAGTTTAATACAGTATTATAGCAGAAAAAGCAAGCTTAAAATAATTGACTCCAAAAAAGAGCCAAGTATTAAGACATACCCCCATTTCAGGCCCACTTCTGTCAGGAATGGCATCATGTATGTTCCTGTAGTATCCGAGGCATAATGTGGTACATCGGACAAGTGCTCCCATGTATAAGGACAAGATGGGGATGAGAAGAGGCTCCCTGCACTCCAAGTGACTGTGAAGCAAAATGGCTACAAAAACAACCTGAAGGCCAAACAAATAAATGATTAGTAATTTGTCTGTGTGTTTCTTTAGGGCAAATAGATCTCCTGTCTGACTCTGAGCTGGATCAATGACCACATGTGACTATAATATCTATCTGCCTATCAGCTTGTGTCATTTAAAATTTTAGTCAGGACACTTCCTGCATTCAGTCATACAAATAAAAGGAACAAGAGTTAACATCATACAGAAGCTCTATTAAACAGTACTTGACAGGCAGGTGTCATCTTAGGAGCCATAAATAGGAGAAGGAAAAGCTGGCAAGGTCTGGCAGCAAGCATGTGGCTGAGTATCACCCCCCCCAGGAGAATGTGCTATTCTGATACACACTGAGGCTGGAGACATGCTTCTAGGGTCAGCTTCTAAGCCCTACTTTTTTTTTTTTTTTTTTTTTTTTTTTTTGCGGGGGGGGGGAAGGACTGGGAAGGGCAGTGGCAATTAAAAAGCCAGATGTTTTGAAGTAGTCATGTCAGCATTTAGAAGCAGGAAGTCTTATGTTATCCTAATTTTCTGGTTTGGAGTGAAATTTCAGCATTTCATCATTCTCTCTCCAGCTATCCAAGTGCCACATCGATGTAACTGAAATGGAAACTTTTGGGCAAATGAACAGTTCATAATTCAGTTTTGTAAGATTAAATGCTCAATCCAGAAAACGCAAAGGAACTGATTAATATGACACTATTCTCTCTCTCAGCTTTCTACAGAGCTGATAGTGGCATTCCAAATGTCTCTGGATGAGGGGCACAATTGGAAAGCCAACTGTGTTTGGTGCTGTGAACAGCAAAATCAAGGACAACACCGCTGGTATACGCTGGCATTCAAGTGAACTACAGGAAATACAAAACACATCATTCAGGGATAGATTTTCTCCTTCATCATTAGAGTTCAAGAAATACTTAAGAAAAATCACACTGTGCAAATGTTTATTAGGCAGACTATCCTGTCCATGAAGGTTTGCAAAACGGCTCTTTTGAAATCTATAAAAGAATTGATTTTCATTAAATAGAAACGAAGTAAGTCACAAAAAGTGTGCACACAAAGCTACCCAAGGAGAACTGGGTATGCTACTGCTTGTACACCGATTGCTTGTGTAGGGAGCAGCTACAGGTGTGGAGAGTTCTATGGGACAGAGAGTCACAGCATTTTGGCTTTTGGATTTGCTATTGCTCTATGCAATATTTTAGTGAAAGAAGATGACAGGTGTCTTATTCCTCACACTCCACTGACACCCCAGTCACCATCCACTGTGGAAAGGGCATCTGTATCATGGCTGAAATAAGATTTTGTTTCTGTATTTAGCTGTGTATGACCTGACATGCATCTACAGTCAGCAAACTTTGTAGGTCGCATCAGAACAAGAGCAGATCCTGAGGGTTAAAGTCATTTACAGTAATTGGTATTATCCTCAGGGATTTAGTGTAGTACTGTAGAGGGGCAGAGCTGCCAAAAATAGAATAGCAGCTGACTGAATGGTTCAACCTGGTTTATGGTTTGGTCATATTTAGTGGGAGGAAAATGCTATGGAAAATTGAACTAAGTGCTGGTGATTTCATATTTCCTTTCATGTTGTACTGTTATTTTCCTCCTTCTTACCTATTCATTACACCATTCAGCTGGCACTGGAGCAGTGCATCATCTATTTTACAGGTGCTAGGACTATCCATTTCAAACTATTTTTATATATGGTTTGAAAAGAGGTCTGTATATTGATTCGCTAACACTACAACACTGCCCATCAGCAATGTGTACGGATGGTTTTTTTAACTTGTTTATAGTACAAAGCAAGAGGATACTTAACACTTCCCTCACAAATCAAAGTTCAAACAACATTTGGTCTCTGCATCACTCAGGGGCTATCACCACAGATCCCTTTTGCTGCAGTTCTGAGCCTTTCATCTTTCAGCCTAATAATAAGAACTGTGCCATAGTGGCACTCAGAAGATGGGTTACACTCCTGTATTTCACTGAACTGGACAGCATGCACAAAACTGACAGGTGATCTGGAGAATCAAGCCTCCACTTCTCCACTGAGAAGCCCCACTCAGGATTTCACAGCAACTGTGCAAAGAATGGGGGAGAATGCACAGGGCAGAGAAAGGTCTCTTTCAAAGCAGTCTGTCATTTGCAGGATTAATATCAGCCACCAGCCTCTTTGCCTGACTGTTCTTTTACCCAGATGTACATATGTATATATAGCTTCTTTCTCAACCATTATGAAGCAAGACTTTTGAGATGCTGGTAGACATGACCCTGGCCCAAATAATCTGGTTCCCTTTTCCTGATATTGTTTTGGGACTGACTCAATCCATGCAAGTGAGACCAGCCTAAACCTCAGCTGTCAGTAAACAGCCTCCCCATGATGAGGAAATAGCTGGAGAACAGCACACAGGACTTTTTATTCTAGTGTGCTGCTCATGGTAGAAAGTGAAGACAGTGTCTGTGCTTAGGAAAGCAGCTAGTCCATAACACAACGGAAACAGTGACTGCTAAGAGGAGTCATTACCTGAGCTATGACATCTGAGATGGAGGCACATCCCACTAGGAAACTGTACTTGTGTTTCAGCAGAATCCCAGCATGGGTCCAGGCCTGAAAAAAGGCATAGAAGAGTTTGGAAGGAAGTGATTATGATTTTTGTGAATTATTTCATAACCCAGAATGCTGTTGCCTGGTTGTTCCATTGAATACAAACAATTTATAGAGCTCTTTTCTACCAGTAGGACCTGGTGTGAACCTGTTAAGTCAGTAATGCAGGGAAATTATTCCTGCATGCAATTCTTTGCTGCCCAGACTGTATAGAAATCTCTGAGCAGATCTAATAAGAAGCTGCCCCTTCTTCATAAAACAAGATGATTGTCATAACAAAATAATCGGCGGAAAAAATGTTTCTTGTCATCCACCAGCTCGATGAACTTCTGAAGGGTAACATGCATCAGTTCACTGAGTTATAAGAGTCCTATCTGGAAAAGAAAACTTCATGATCTGAGTTCAATGGATCTGAGATTTTTATATTTGTCATGATCTCTGGATGTTCAAAGTCCACCCAGGTGCTTTTTTCCAGGTGCAGGAGATGATGTGTCCAGCTGTATCCAGAGCTAAGGACACACCTTCCTTCTGCACACCTCCAGTTTAACACCTCCAGATAATGGACTTTGCAAACTAAGGTAATAAAAGGAATTTATATTAAAATTGAGTTCTGAATTACGCTTACCATGGCATCCATAAAAGGGAAGGCAGCAAGATAAAGGAAGGCCCTCCGAGTTTTACTTCCCACTGATTCATCCACATGGTGCAGCTTATTAATAATATAATACCCCAAATCGCTATATGCTGTAGAGACACAAGAACAAGAAACAAGAAAATAAGTTTACATATGGACTCTGAGTTAGATATTAAGAAGTACCTGACAGACTAGGAGCTCAGACATGCATCCAGGTAGCAAACAGCTGCAGGGACTTTCCCAATATCACAGCCTCACCACCTGCTATTTATAACTAAGTTGTATCCTCATGGTTCTTTTCAAGTAACCTTTGGCAGAGGAGTGATAACAGATGGCTGGGCTGGGACATGGGTATGGTAAGTGCCACATCTGTTTGCTAAATGAACACACTGGTACTTCAGAAAATCTACTGCTCTTTCATGAACTCCAGGCTCTTTGTTAGAAAAGCTCTTTTCATTGGGTATTGTGTATTTTATGGGATGCAGTACCTTATAAATTCTGAAACCATCTGTTGCCACTGCCTTCTCATGACATTACCTTTAAACCTGCCCAAAGCTCTAAAAGGATACGAAGAATCACAAAGCATGAAACAATTCACACTCATTATGCCTCTCCCTTACATTAATGTTCACCTCTGCTGGGACTTCTCAGGGCACTGTATAGTTCACTGTGCAGTCTCTGAGCAGCCTTGACCAGCCTTAATTTCCTTCCTTATCTAGGCCTGGCATCTCAAGAGCTATGAGTCAGAAAAGGGCACCCCTGGAAATCAGGGATTGTCACTTCTGATCACCAGGATGTTATTTTGCTGTTCTGTTTCAAGACAACATTTTTCAGTCTAAGGCAACTTGCTTCTTGCCAGGTCCCTCTTCCCAAGGCATTCAGTTGAAGACAGCACAAACACAGGGATTCACCACATCTCTCTCTGAAGAACTGCTTACATTTTTGTTAGCATTCATGTTATCCAGCTGTTTTAATAATCCCAGAGTCCTTCCCATGACCAGGAATAATGAAGTACGAGCTATGATGGAGACTTTGAACTCTGGGGACTTACATACTATGCAAATAGTATAAGAATCCAAACAGTTTATAACCTTTCATGTTACAGACCTGCATATGATGTAGTTTCCTCTAAACTCTTGCAACAGCTGTTAAAAGAATGATAAGGTTGCAAAGTCAACCTCCCAACACAAGTAATGGCATAATTACTTATGCCTGGTTAATCTTATCTCAGTTCTCTTCTACTTGTGTCCTTCCTAAGATAACTATTTCAAATGTGAAAATCTTACTTTCCATTTATAACAACTCTATTATCACTGTACAGTTCTTCATATGGGGTACTTCAGGAATGTTAACCTTTTCATGCATGGTAAAAAATTAGGTGTTATGACAGCACTGGGAAAAGGCACAAGTCTTATTCTGGATAGCCTGATTGGCCAAAAGATGCTAAAATGTTAAAAGCTCCCTCTTTCCCCATGTTGGTCCCTGTCTCAATATCTTTCATCTGAACAATGACTTGTGGTGTCTAATATTAGTGTTCACTGACTAATACCAGAGTTTCCTAGCTATTCTCCTGAGGCACTCCAAGCTTTGTTTCCTTTTGAACAGGCTTAGGGAAAATCTTTAAAATAGGATTCCAATCTCATCTGAGTCCAGGGAGGCCAATTTAGTTCTTTAAGTATTCACATGCTTGTTGTAATCCAGTCACACATCAAGTACAACGTCTTTTTATTTTTGCATGAAAATCTATACATTAATTTATGCTCAGTATTTTGAAAACTCTCTGTTATGCATTGATTTTTGCATGGTGAGTCCTTGTGGAAAGCTGCTATTCCAGCAAGGAGGTATAGAAATATTTCTGAGTCGACTTATTTGAATGAGAAGGAGAAGTTTGGAAAGCACATGAGGCACTTTTAAGGTCTAGCTCAAGTTGCCTCACACTTCTCCTGAAATAAAACACTTGGAAATCAACCAGTCTTATTCCCCACATGGGGACTGACAAAACTGAAGTTCAGGTGCTGAGGGGCCTCCACCAGCAGAGCAATGCTGGGAAGACAGCCTGATGAAGAAGTCACCCTCCATGCTCTCCACATACTTCATGCACTGGGCTTCTCCAGGAGGAGACTTTTTAGTGTTTAGAAAATGAAATATAAGTAACTTCTTTGGCTCTAAAAAGCCATTGAGATGTTTGGTTTGTTTGTGTATTTGTTTATTTGTTTGTTTTAATTTTACCATTCCAGATAAAATACAGAATGAGAGTGGTCAGGTGATGAAAGACTGACTTTTAGGAACAGATAGTTCACCACAGGGCTGTAGATCTATTGGCAGGGCAGTCTCAGGAGACTTATACCACCACAGCACACAGAACCACATTTTAAGAATTTCTAAGGATATCAGTGTTGTGCATTGTAAGATGTAGGATTCTTTTTTCTCTCTCCTATGGAAAAAAAAGTCTAACTGCATTTTAAAAATGTGATTTTTATTTTAATGGTTAAACTTAAAAGCTAATTTTAAAACAATTAACTATTTTCTTCCCCATGTCAGTGAAAGCACATAATCACTTTTAAGATGAATGTCAATGAATGTTTCTATCCTCAGAAAATGGTCTCAGCAAGCTGAGGTTTACTGACAAGTATACAGGCATGTGTCTCTGAGCTACGAATAAAGCAACTGCTGATGTAATTAGAATTTAACCTTGGCCAACCTTACAAACTTATTATGAAGCACAGTACAAAAATTAACAACACAGACAACAGAGCTGAAAAATATTACACGAATCTAAAGCAGATGGCTGTTCCCATTCCTTGCATCATTTCAACCAAAACAGGGAAATCCAACCCAAAGACAAGCTGCCTGTTTACTGTCCTGTAATACCTCATTTATTTTGGTATGTCTATGGATTAGTCTTGCTACAGAACTTAAGCTGGAATTGCTTTTAGCATTTCTATTTGATTTTTAGGAACCAAAAGCTTAAGAAAGGACACTGAAACTGCATACCTAATTGGATCTCTTTTCTTCCCCACATGAATATTTCTCTATAGGCACAATTACTACCACATAAACTTCAGAGACTGTTAAAACAACTCAACACCCTCTAAATGATGCGAGCAGTCTCAAAACAATTAGCTGTACTGTAGTCATTTTGGGGCTGTCTACTACTCTGTATGTTATACTTGCATTATAAAGAAAACAAAACCAAAAAAAGCCCTCATAGGAAGTGCTTCATAGGAAGTGATACCATTTACTTCCAGAAAGAGCTACAGATGTCAGTATTAGCTTTACTGGGTGAAAAAAAAAAAACTGAAAATGTTTTTGGGTTAAGGTGTTTTTTGCTAGTCGTCAGAAAGATGGCTCACATGGCCAAAAAAAAGGAAAAAAACCAAGCCTGTCATATTCTGATTTGTGTTTCTGTTCTATCATCTTTTTCCATGGTAGAACATTTAGCATAAGCCAGAACAATGGACATGTAGAAGAAAGACTGGAAAAAATAGCTCAGGTTGTCATAAGCTACCCTGTAACTCCTAGTCTCTAGAAAATTCCACTAGTGTGACACTGGAAGTGGTGGGATTACATTTATGTCTTGCTTCTTAGGCAGATCTTTCATGTACATACAGTGACCACCCATGTGGGAAGTTCAAAAAAGTAAGTGGAATACTGAATTATTCTGAATACAGAATACTGGCAACTGCTAAAAATTTTCACCTGAGAAATCTGTGCAGGGGGTCGCCTATACTTGCCAGTTTATCAGTAATAAACATGCACAAACCAAACCATTTGCACATCTGGACCATCCAGCTTGTCACAGGTCTGCCTGGTTACTGAAATTCCACACTTTTTTTCCCCCTAGTAATGACAAATGATCTATCATGTAGTTTTTAATCAGGTGTAGTGGGCACAAGTTGAAGATGTCTACTTAAGCAAAGAGAATATTTCCCCAAAGTAAATTCTGCCATTTCATTTACAGAACCTCAGGGAGCTGTAGAAAGCAATACTAATATGCAAACTGAAATAAAATTTCTCCACACACCATTTCTCAGTAGTGAATGGCTGAGTGATGCTTCTTTATTGCCAAATAAAACGAGCAAGTCCTTCAGGACTATGGTGTTAAAAGGACCCACTTAGTATGGAGGGCTTACCAGCAACACCATGAAATGCATTATGTTAGAATAGTGCTATATAAGTAATTTCTCTCCTCTGTCAAGCTTACAATTTAGTAAGATGTCAAAAATATGCACAGGCAGGCTTAGCATCAAGAATCCCTCCTCTTACAGACCAGTATCCCCACCAAAAGCCAATCTCTGAAATAAAGATATCTTTCAGACCCTGGCTACAGAGCAAACTTCCAACTGGGAAACCTCAACTGGTGGCAGCAGCTACAGGCACAAGACAAGGAAGGCAGCATACTATCTTCCATTTCTAGATGGCAAATGAAACAGCAAATGCAGAAACAATGTACTGACCAATGCTTGCAGTAGCATTGTAAGTGGGAAGAGAATATGGTTTCAAATTCCTTTGGTGAAGTCAACTTGTTTCTTAGTTCATACTGTTACCTGCACAGGGAATTGTTAGGCAATGCTGGTGAGGACTTTGAAGCCATTCATGGGAATGTGGTGGGGTGATGATGACTTAGGGACACAGGCTTGCAACTGAGAGTTCAAGTGATTTGGTTCAGCCAGTCACTCCCACAGAGGACTGTGTTATCCCCTGTGGGGGAGCAGTAGTGTAGAGCTTGGTGCTGAAGCACTGCAGCATGAGTCAGGGGGGTGAAATGGTCTGTTTTGATATTTTAAGTAACTAGAGGCTGCTATTTGTGAGGAGCTGTGTGTGCAGACTGCAAATAGTCTCTATCACAGTTGGAAATGTGGTGATTCATTGTGGTCACAGTTTCTACCACCACTTGTTTTCTTCCTTCTGACTTTCGGTACTCCTCTTTATTTCATTGGGCTTTTTGTTCCCTGTTTCTTCTCAGGCTTCAATAGTCCATGTTCCTTAGCCCCATACACATGGCATTGAAAGGGATTCAGTCCTTTGAGTTCTATTTGTTTCTGTTTTTCATATGCTGAGCATCAGTAACCTGTATTTTTGTCTCCTGTAGATAGCCTGTGATAGGCTTGCAGCTGCTGAGGAGTAGTGGCAGGTGCTAGGAGGCTGCCTGTCTGTCACTGGAATCCTTCTCTTCCTCCTGCTAGGCAGGTTGTGTATCTGTGGGTCAGAGAAGAATAATCAGGATTTGAAACATGTTCAGAGGAAACTTGGAACACAAAACTTGGCAACAACACCCAGGCAATTGGTGCTAGAATCTGACTAACTCCATTCTCTTGGGCGCTCTGCCAGTCTCTGCTGTGGCCTTTGCATATTTTCAGGCATAGACAAATTCAAATACTATAAAATATTTTGCAATCTGCCACCACAAGCAGCTAAAAGATTGTGTGAAGCCCTTTAATTCAGGTCTTTAAAGTGTGGTAAATACTTCTTTTTTCTTTTTTCCCCCCTATTATCTGCAGAGGTCAATTCAGAGGTTCTGAACTCAGCAGGGATTTACTTCCAGGCAAATGCAAGAAACTTAGCTGCCAGCTTTTCCAACAGCTGCCCCAAACAACTCCTTTCAGTAAGAAGTCTCACATAGAAAATCCAGCTATGTCTTTCACCTGGAAATTTGATAGTTATACTTTAAATTTTCTTAAAATCTATCATAAGTTAAAATAGAATGTTATTATTAAGTATTTCTTTATCCAGCTGTCAAAGCCAAACACTTTGATCAGCACTGTCAGGAAAACAAGTGAACAATCAGAAGAGCAGCTCTGGCAGCTGAAGAAACATTCCAAGCATAGAAATTATTAGAGGCAAATGTACAAATGACCGCACATTTATAACACTGACTCAATAAAGTGGCCTCAACCGTAAACATATTGAAGAAGTGACCTATCAATACAGGTGAATTAACTTAACTTAACTTGAATGCATGGATTCTGCTTATGAAAAGAGCAACAGCTTATCCCTGGCATGAACTTGCCATGGCTAGTGAGCCATTACTGTATTTATCATAACCATAACATAGAGTAAATGTATATTGTATTTACCAGATGGCTCTTGTATGAACTTGGGCAGGAGCTGCATGCTGACCAGCAGTATTCTTGAAATACTAATAGCTTGATAATGAACAATACCCCACTTCCAGGCCACTCCATAATTTAACAGCAATTTTAGATATTACCATCACACTTGAGTTTCCATTCTGTCTCAGACAGAATGCTCTCCTACTGCTGATTGCCCTACTCAACCAACCAACACATACCTCCACAGGCTGCTGCATTACCTCCCACCTCCCATCCCTTAAAGCTACCAGCTTTTAGGACTGTACCTGTTGAATGCAATGCACTGTCTGCTTCTTCCTCCAGCATCTCCTGTTTCTTGTTGCTGAGGTCCAAAAGTTTCAGCTGAGTGGAATGAGGCAGAAGGTGCAGGGAATCTGGTTCTTGGAGGGGATGAGGCTTAAGTCTTCCAGATGCCATGCCTTTTTATTGTTGTAGTTACTGGCTGATGCTTTGGTCGATACCACATTTCTCCAGGCTCTCAGGAACTGGCAAATCCTGTGGCTGCCTCACTTTTATGTTCAGTTCATACCAGCTTGTGTATTCTTTGCTTCAGAGTACACCCATGGAGCTGGTCTCAGTTTGCTTTTAGTAATTACTGCTTCTCTTACAGATTAGTTATTCAAGAGAGGTGAATGATGACTGCTAGTAAAGTAATACCCAGTATTTTAATGACAATACTGGCACCTACTTGCTTAGAGTTTTGTACTGTGAGATAAGCAGCAAAGGAGTAAGTGCAGAGGGAGCAGACCAACCACTGAGTTCCGACAAACAGTCCTGCCAAGCACACCTTGAAGTCCTGCTGTTGAACATCCCTACCTCAGTAAGACTGAGCTACCAGCTTCATGCAACCTTGTCAAAGTTTTGCTCACACACCTGACTGAAAGAGATCAGAAGCGTGTTGACCAACTAGGCAGGCAAGCCCTGGAGGAAGAATCTGTTGCTTAACAACCTTCTTAAAAAGTAATAAAAATCGCATGAGGGGCACGATGCCAGCCCAAGAGATTCAATCTCTTCTGCATCTCCTGTTGCATGTACAAATGAAATCGTAAGCCTACAGATTCATCAGTTTGAAGAACAGGCAATGGAAACAAATGAAATGACATATTATTTAGTTGTGATGTGACCTTACCTATTAAGGTATGAAATATAGCAGCTACAGCGCCTGCCACAACCATGCACAAAACTGCTTTGGTCCTGTCTCGCTTGCTGTTCACAAACACCAGACCTACATTTTTGAAGTCACTCATCGGACCCGTGAAGAACTTCATCAGGGAGTATGCCAGCCCATAGCTGGCCAGCATTTCCACAGCATCTTCTTTGACAGCAGCAATGCCCCTGTTTAAGGCCTGTTGAAACACAAAAAGAGAGAATCATGTAGCATGATCACAGGTGGGAACATATCAGAAACAGTGGTCTGCATCCAGTTGCTACAGGAACAAGCAAGTTCAGTTCTCACTGTTTCCACTCTGAGATGGACCTTATTTCTCTGGGTTCAACAGCAGTAACTTGTGACACAGAAAACTGCATAATTTCATACAGATGGTAAGTTCAAGTGAAAATTGAAAAGTAAATACCTATTTCTGGAGTATGTAACAAAACTCTTGCTATACCTGAAGTCAATTTTATTCCTTTTAGAGTAGTTTTTTTAACCTGGTAGTAATCACAGATAAGACCATTTAAATGCCACTTCAGGGCCTTAGCCCTGAACTGAACAAAGCACAGTCCTTGTAGGCCACCAGCACAGGTAAAAACTCTGACACTATTATATGCTGAAATTTCAGGAGCTTGAACTTTTTTCAGGATTAATAGGCTTTTCACCACATCTCATGTAACTGTTGGGAATAGCTAATACTGTCTCATGATGTTTATTATGAAACTAGGCCAAACAGGCACATGACTATACATATCTCTTCTCCTTTCACATATTTCACATTTTTCTGATCCTATGTTCTTATAACTCCTTGTAGCATATTTTAAAAGAAATATAGCACATGCATTTCAAGACATTCCTACTAATCGATTCCAGGTCAGCATAGAGAAAATGTCTGCCAATGAAGCACTGAGAATTAGATGGATTATTTTTTTTAATAAAATGAACCATAGAAAAAAATGTGCAACATTGCTTCAGATTCCAGCTTGCACCAAAATGCTTCTAATATATTGAATAAAAATGACAGAATGACAAATTTTATCTGCAGTGTGACAGCATCAATCATCTGATACACTCAGCTTGTTAATGCAAGATTAGATTCAGAAAGCATGAAGGATGAAATATGACTTGTTTTCATAAGTATTTTGTTCCTGTGGGCTACAGCTGATGTGTCCTGACAAGGCCATGGCAATGAGGCCAACCAGTAACATCTCTCCAATGCACCCTCCAAATCTAAATCTATCCACTTTTTTATTACACAACAGTTCTAATACTGCTTTTTCTGAATGAACAAAACAGGCAGGGTATCATCAGGTAATCATGATGAAGTCTTTCCATTTCAAATGTAAACACAGTCTTTTTGTTGCAGTCTTTTGACCTTTTTTTCCCTATAAAGACTATACAAGAAAGCAAATTCCATTGACTTCAAAAGAAACCTCACCCATAGCAAAAATGAGCACTTTTTCTCACTGTTCTTTTCCACTTTTTCTATGAGATATGCTTAATTTTTGAAACTAAAGTTGCACCGTCAACCCAGTCAAGAGCTGTAGACGATACCAACTTCTGTGATATCTGCCAAATCTCTCTGACCTGAACACCTGAGGCTTCAAATGTTTTAATCTGTATTGCTCCCATTTGCCCATTCTGAAAAGACTGCGTGTTGGAGATGAAGTATTCTCAGGTGCTACATGTGACCTTTTCTGGGTTATAGATAACTCTATCTACCACACTGATAAAAGTTCAAAATATATTTAACTTCCAGATGTCGAAACCACTAGTGGGTGCACAAAACTGTACTAAAAAAATTGTGGAAAAGACTTCAGTATCTGAATAGTCAAGTTTAGCAGGTTTTTTTGGTGATGGTGCTCATGATGATGTAATTAATATCAGGATCTACCCAGATTTATAATATTTTCATTTAAAATTCCTAAAGCTGCTGAATCTCCCTGTTGATGTTGCCAGCAACAGGCAAATAGTCTTAGATTATGCCATACCAAGGGTTCCTTGATCATGGCTTTTTTGCCACTCTTAACAGTGGCAACTTCAATTTAGAAAGAAATGACTAACCAATTTGAGATAGTCTGGTTTAAATGTTTTAGTCACATGTGAAGAGCTGAATAATTTCCACAAGTGCTTCCTTCCTTGTTTGGACAACAACCAAATCCCATGGTCTGTGGAAGATGGTAATCCATTTCCGACAAGATCTCTGGGATAAATATGGATTTAAGAAATCAGATTCTGTCCAGAGCACTAAGATCCCTCTGCAGAGAGACAAATCTTTCCTGAGTACAGTCCTCAAGCCAGTAAAACTAGACTTTGGCCCCAGGATAAGTTTTCCATTTAAGTAGGACAGACAGACTTGAGCACTCCTCTTTCTCTCCCTCTCTGATTTAAAGGCTGCACTATGATCTTTTGTATGAACAAATGACAGCCAAATAGATACTTCTGAGTGATTTTCCCCAGCAACACATTGTGTACCAGGTGAGGTAAACTGACAAAATCCAAATGGGACTTCTGTAAGAGGTATGTTGCCATTAATTTATACTCCCGTGGAATGGTTGGCTGCCAGGGTGAAATACACTAGAGGCTAGCCCTGAGCAAGCAGTCCTCCTAAATGCTTCTTTGGAAAGTTCCTTAGGAAAGTAAGAACCAACAGGGCTGTGTACAGATGGTTTTGCTTCTGTGGCTTTCTTTTTCCTTTTTCACTTTCTTTTTCACTTTTTCCTTTCCTTTTTCACTTCAAGATGACAATGCAAAAGCTTTCAAGCTTTCAAGCACTATATGAGAACATGTGTAGCTTTTACACTCCATGTGCCTTACAATATTTTTGCTACTGAAGCTGCTGATGTCATATTTGATATCCTTAAATTCACAAGAAAACTCAGATACTTGATAAAGATGCTTTGGGTGCAATATGAAAAACAAAGACCCTTAATCTTTCATGGCACGCCAGCCATGCAGTTGGCCATCTTCCAGTATAATTTCCTGTTAGTTTTCCAATTAATTCTCTCATAAGGGAAGAAAAATATAAATCAGGGTAAGGTCTCGATTTTTTATCTGACTCTATTTTGTGTATTTCTTGTGTGAAAAAAAAAATCAATAAAACTTAATCAGTAGCATCTATGTTGAGTGTTTGTTTCACACACAGCAGAACATATTGCTACAAAGATTTGTGTAGCTTGTCAAGGAAATCACACAGAACTAGGTAATAATATTGACAATAAGAAAACTTAGCTTGATTATACATATTTCAGATGCCAGCCTACTTTCAGCTGGCTTATTCACATCAAACATGAATGGACAACTAGAAATACTGGTATTGGAAGAAAGACTATTTAATGTGGCACGTTCTTCTGAGTTTCTTCACCTCACAATGAACAGCTAACTTAATATGATAGTATGTGAAAGTGTCACAGTAAATCACCATTTAAACATGATTCAAACAAAGCCACTGCTATTGCTGACCCTTCTTTTAGAAGTAACATAGAAAAGCACACATCACTTCCAGGCTGAGCATGGTCTGATAGGTACATGAAGAGATTAGCTTAAGTAAGTCATATTCCTAAAACATTTCCCAAAAAAGACAGGCACCAAGATTTGCAGCTACTTATATGTAATGTCTTCTATAAAACATTATGTTATCATTAGAAAGATTAACCCTTTACTGGAGGACACAGTAACAACTATTAAGTTTGAGCTGTCTCTAATGTTCTCTGAAATGAAAGAAGGTTTACACTTTTAAATTCCCATTTGAAAGATTCAAGTCAGAGCAATACCAAGTGATACACTCAACGACATTTAAAGCCAGTAACCACATCTTTACAGCTGGGTACTGCAGCTGGCTTCAGCCTCGTGGAAGGAACATAGGAGACCTCTGTTAAATTGCTAAGCTGTGCATAACGGATGAATTCAATAAACTTTCGCATACAAAGGCAGTGATTTAAAAAACAACAATTCTGAAAAAAATGTGGAGAATCTAGCTTGTCCTATTTTGAATGAGCTTTCAGCACCAGTCAGTAACATTGGCAATAAAGGTTTAGTTCCACTCTACAGCTACACACTTCTATTGCCAAAAATTCAAAGTCTGTCTCTTGAGCTGGTATAAAGTTTGATAATTTCTCACATGATTCTCCTTGCCCAGAGACTGATGTTTTACTTTGTACTGGGTATGTAACAGAAAAGCAATAAAAAAAAAATCCACTGAGAAAACCCATACCTGTTGTATATATTTTCTTCTGGTTTTAAAAATGTTTTATTACCTACATACTGTACAGAATTTCAGTAGTCAGTAACTAACTAGAATGGCACATTTGCTACTTCACTTGAAACTAACCATCAACTATGCAGTCACTATCTGACTAGCGCATGTGTTTCAAAGAAAAGCGAGTAAAATCCAAGAAATATCATTCTTGTCAGTCCTCCTTTTGCTTAATCCTGAAAAAGAAGACTGTGACCTGCTGGAAGCTGGCACATTCTTATAGCTAGTTTGAACCTGGGATTCTTCCTGAGATGTTTTCAAGTCTGTTCTAACTAGTTATCTACTTGAAGGTGACATCAAAAACCTGTTCAATTTGACAGTAACATGGCCAAATGTGTATTTGGTTTGGTGAACATTTGTAACAAGTTCCCTCTCCCCCTACATCTTTCTGCCTATTTGCCCTCCCCTAAGAAAATGGTAGAGCCAAAATAACCAGTAAGCTGACACAAGCGACAGTCATCCTCATGAGTCAAATAATCTCTCTGCTGATGATTGTTGGCTGAGTTTTCATTTACTAAATCCTGTCACATTGAAATTTTCAGTATTAAATCTACCAGCCTGGTTCTGGCTGCTGTGCCTCCCCTCATCACTGCTGCAGGAACTGCACTGCCAGAAGGACTCTGCACACAGGTGATGCTCTGTATGCATGGCATCATCAGACCACCCTGCTGGTGTTGTCTGGGTGCTGTCCTATCTGCATCTCTGCTTCTGGATGGGTTTTTTTATAGAGGCATGAGCCACTGCTTAGGCAATTAGAAGGAAACAGTTACTGCTCTGATACAGGTCTGTGTAAGACTCCCATGGGCATAAATACAGAAGTGGGAGAAACCACTGTAAAAATAGCACATACATTTTTCTTTTCTCTGGCTCAAGAATGCCCAGATGTAGTGTATGAAGAGAGAGCCCCAAAGGGGTGCAGGGTGCCTGACCATGTAGCTTGAAGCTGATGACTGAGGAGTGATCATTGCTTTGGGCTTTTCTGTTTGTTTGGTTGGTTGGTTAGGGTTTGTTCTGTTTTGTTTTACAACGCTTTTGCCCTAATTCAGCATTTCTAATTTTGGGTCAGCATCTGCTGTAGGTCATGTGTCAGAAGACTGCAATGACATCTGAAGTCAGTTCCTATTAGCCCACTATTAAAACATTTGTCTTCCCCCCCCAGACTCCTTTACTCAAGCTGTCTGTGAGAGAGCAGATCATCACCCCAGGCCTTCCCTGGCCACAGTGCTGCAAGTGCTGAGGTGGCATTCAGCCCTGAACCATTTCCAGTCTCCAAGCAAGACAGCAGTCCTGAGTCTTGCCTCCTCTGAAGGAAGAAGTGATGCCTGCCCTGAGAGAGAGACACACCCATTGCATAGGGCCTGTCTCTGGGGAGGCCATTGCTGGAAGAGCATTAGGAGTTCCCTGACAATGAGACCTGAAGTTCTTCTGGCTCTTGCTGCTTTGTAATTCAAAAGAAATTGCAAATGCAGTTCTTTTGGTTTTATTTAAAAAAATAAAGAAGTCAGTGTACCAAAAGTTCAATCGCTTTTATTCTGCCTGCTTAAGTAATGAGAATATGGCCTGGAAAGAAGCCCATTTATCCAGTGGAATAAAAAATCAAGCCATGGCAATTAGAATGCAATCAGTTGCAATTTTTTTCTCCTTTCACCTTCCTGAGCACCAATGAAAAGCAAGAATGAACAAGGTTCCCGCTCTTACCCAAAGTGCCTGCTTCTCTGTGGCCGTGATCAGGACCTCTGTTTTACTTATTGACACTATCCATGCAGTTTCCAACATCAAGACTGTATTAAAGTGTGTCCTGGGATAAGTTTAAATAAAGAATTTAACACAGAAATAACATTTTAAGAGTATTCACAGCTTTCACTTGACCTTGGGTGTTGGAATAACTAGAACAGTAGTGGCAATAGTGAAGTCAGTGAAAATGGGAAATCCTTCTCATTGCAGATGAGGATGTGCTGAGGCAGCTGCAAGAGTAGCTATGGGATGCTGCCCTACTTCACTTACTGCCTTGCTTAAAACCAGGGTAAAAAGACAGAGAAAAATGCAAAAAACCACAGGGGGCTGCAGAAGATGACAGCACAGGAACAGGGCAAAGAAAACAGGCTCAGTGAAATCAAAACAGGCCTCATTTAAAACTCCTCTTGACAAAGCACCAAAATATTTCTGACGGTGAGCAATCCTGGAGGGACAAACCAGTTCCTGCAGATGGATGCCTCCCCACAGTGGTAGGGAACACTGATCCTGAGATCAAGAGAGCTATAAGCCATAACAGTGGGAAGCCTTTCAGGACACATTCCCTGTATACTGGTATACTGAATGGGGATGGCTGATAACTGTATGAAGGAGAACTAAAACCACTGCCATTCCCACTGACAGCTCTAGACAAAGCCATCCCCTGAGGTGGGGTCATAGCTGTTAACTTTTCCTGGCCTTTTTTAGTCAAGCTGTGCTCATACAGTGACAGGACAGAGGCAAAATCAACATCTCAGAGATATTCCACTGCAATACAACTTCCCCTGACTGATGCTAATCAATTTACCAAAATGTATTTTAAGGTAAAACTCAAAGGGATGTTTACTCTCAAAACAGTGTGCAAGCTTTTTGTTCAGTGTTTCCCGGGGAGCTCATCCACAAAGGTAAAAAGCATTTGTGATTATGTTACAGAAGTATGGCTAACTCCAGGATGAGTTTATTTATCTTCAGAGCTTCTTCATGTGGAGGCCAGAGACTCATTTCTCTCAAAAGCTATTTGTTTCTAAGCCTATGAGTACAGACAAATAAAATTGAGACATAAATTGAGACACAGAAAACTAGGAGGTCGGCTATCTGTCTCTTCAAAATGCCCTATGGAATAGCTATCATTTCTTCCCCAAATTCCATTTTGATTACTTTTAAGTGGCAGAAAGCACTGGGGAGGACCAAACATATACTATGTGTACCTATACACGAAGAATATTTGCCTTAATCACAAGTGATACAGTATCTGCAGCAGTGTTCCTTCCTTCCTTTTTCATTTCTCACAGATGCAAGGCTCTGTTCTCTTCCTCACATTACCCCCATATTAAAAAGCAAGATGATTTATTGTTGCATATTTCAGGATATTACTTCTTCTAATGTTTATAAATTAAATCTCATCGAGGACTGTTATAAGGCTTGATTGTATTCAGGCAGCAAATGTAATCTACACAGGTCCTGTACCTGTCAGTCTCTCACAACTCTGGCATATTGCCTTTTTATTAGCATTAACTCAGTCTCTAATGAAATACTTCTTGTTTCTCTCTCCTCCTGAAATTAAGGTTGCTGCTCTCTCCATGATGACACATTCTCACTAGACTCCCAAGTGCACAGATCTGTAAAATTCCCTTTTATTCCTTCATCTGGCTTATTCCTGTATACCTTCCACCTTTTAATAGTGATCAAGATCCCATGTCCTCCTGCTTGGAAGACAAATTATTGGCATTTACTCTCAATTTCCTTCCTACACGGAATTTAAGAGATGTAATAATTATAGCCAGCAAACTCTGCAGGAGTCAACAATCAAATTCCAGGCTCTCAATACTGCAGCAAAATATTTTAGTATCATTGCACATACTATCCTACCACTTCACGGATGCTCTAGAGATTACCCTACTGCTGCTATTGGTTAGAGTTACTTATTTTGCTACACACAGAACTGGTAGTCAGGGTTACTTTGTTGGAGTATGGCCATGGAAACAGGTATTTTTGGGTTTTGTGAAACAATGAAGTGGAAGCTTCCCAGAATGTATGTCCTGTGATGGGAACCTTCTGGCAAATCAGCAGCTGATCCCTTTGGGACATAAACTCATGAGACACTTAGCTCAGTGGTTAGAAGATGGTGAAGATGCAGAAGATGGTGAAGCTCAGCCTCAGTAATAATGTGCAGGATGGGACCAAAATGGTTTTGGACAGTGGGACTGTAAGGGAGGACACTAAAGTGTGCAAAAATAGTTTTTTTTCCTTAAACCACTTTCAGACTTAACTAAAGTGCAAGTTACTTACTCAAAAATTGAAAATGTCAGAATCAGGGGAGGTATCTTTTATTGTCTGCCACTTGTTCCCTCCCTACTTCCCAGTGCAGTTCAAATTCATCAGTAGCCAGCAGCAAACTAAAATAAGTGTAGCTTGCAAATCGCAACCCCTCTGTTGTTAGTGGAGTTTTCCTGGTCATTCAGAGCTCCCTGGAAGTGCCACCACGTGTCTGCTAGGCAAAATATGCAAAGCAACCAAGTCTCTGACATTTAATGAACATTAATTGTACGTGATGAAAGGCTAATAGCAAACTGAAGCAAGTGTCTTCTGGTTTTGTTCATTAAGCTTAGGTAAATGTTCTCTCTCACTGCAGAGAGGAGAGGTAAGGAGACTGCTGAGCAAACACACAGAATTCTTGACTTGTGATGTGGCTGGGCATAGGAAGAAGAAAGGCAAATAATTGCAGTTTCGTTTTTCATCTTCCCCAGTACTGCACTATGTCAAAAAAAGAACAAAAAAAAAGTAAAATAGAGAGCAATCTATAAAGTAAAGTGAAAGCTACGGTGATTACAAAAAATATGTATATTAATGAAATAAGGCCTCTGTGCTTGACTTGAGAACCATCCCTGCTTGCTCAACCATCCCTGAAAGTGCAGTACATCCCTACCTGCGTACTTAGTACACTATGCAATTATCTCCTGTCCATTAGCTTACTCTTAAAGCATTTACCTCCCCATGTGGCCCAGCAAAGACTTGTTAGTTATGTTCTAGGGCTTTGCCCAACTCCAGTGGAGCAGAAGATATCTGAGGTCTGTGATTTTCATCAGCTGCTGCATCAGGAGCAGGGAGCACGGCTGGCTGAGGTCTGTCATTAAGCAGCTGTTCCCTGCAGCAGGCTGCTGGCTGGGCAAGGCAAGGCACAGTTTGGGCTACACAAAGCAGAGTTTGTTAGGTGTGAGTGCCTGCGACTGCAAGTGTAGAGCTGCCAGATTAGCTCATGTCTTAATTGCTTAGAAGCAACAAATAGAGGGCACCCAGATCACCAGCCTAAATACTAACTTGAAGTTTCCGCTGCTGGAGACACCCATTGTAAACAAAGTCCCTAACACTGCAAGAAAACCTCTCATTTGTATCCATTTTTATTTCTCTTCCATTCTTATTCTTTGCACCAGTTTTATTAAGATGCAACTAAAGTTATTCTGTCGAATGGGGAAAAAGCTGCGGATAGAGACAGTAATTTCCTTTCTCTAGAGCTGGTGAATGCACTGCAAAGCACTGGAGACCTTGCAATTATTACAGCATTTTCCAGTACTTCAACACCTGCAGAAAGCAATGGTCTCACTAAACCAGTAATTCTGTGTCTAGAATTTGACCTACTAGTATCTGTTTAAAACAAATGGGAAATAATCACAAAGATGTGGGAGTAGAGGAAGACAGGACAACAGGCAGACATTCTCCACAGTACATCTTTTCTCTCAGAAAACCTGATCTTCTATGCCCACAGCCTAAGTTTTGAGAACCTTGAACTTCTCTCCCTGTTCTTGCAGGTGGTGTTGACAGAATTGGCTAACATTTCCTTTTAAAAATAGCTCGACTAGTTCTCTCGGTATCCAATGACATGAAGTCAATAAGTCAGCTCACGATGAAAGTATTACACATGGGTTTTTCCAGGTGGAACGTGCATGGAGTTTTTAACTATTCAACTATGAAGTTTCTCTTGAAATCATTAATTCTTTCTGAAACCCCCTATCTTTCACCAAGGGAAGCACAATATTATTTCTACACAAGCAAGACTAAAAATACCCTCTTTGACCTAAAAGAGCAGGAAGCCACAGAGGCCAACCCGATTCCTGCTGCTTATGTGATCCCAGGGCAGCTCGGAGTCCAATTGCTGCTGCTGCAATCAGTAGCTTTCCACAATACTGAAAATACTGGTAAAATACTAATTAACATGAAATTAAACCAGTCTAGACATGCTCTGTTCTTACTGGATTCAATAGTGAAAGAGAGAACTGGAAAATATAGCAGTGCTTGAAGCTTTTCCTCTGTATCCCTTGGGAACATGAGTTACAGAGACAAAAAAATTATTATTCCTGAATACACTGGGAGAAAAAAAACCCAAATAAGGGATTCACTGGAGTAACCCCTACATGCCTAGCAATAATTAATCCTGTTAGATCTTCACCAAAACTGTTAGCTAATGCTTCTATTCAGAATTTGTTAAGCAGTACCTAGATAGCCTTCTTCCTTAGGGAAGAAGAGACTTGGAAGCACTCACGGAGTTGGAGCAAGCCTTATATTTCTATGTGTTTGACAGGGGTGAGTCTTAACCAGAAGTGCAGTCACAAGTAACTTTGCAAGTGTTCTTGGTTATGCCAAATATGTGGTATAATTTGATGTTTAATCTAACTTAAGAACTTAACACCTGGGTTCACAAAATCCAAATTAAAAACACTATTAAATAATTATATATGTATTTGGTGATTAGACACGGATTAGATGGATTCCTCCACTAACTGAGGAACTGTAAATGGTGCTGCAGTAGTTCCGAAATGAGTTCTGCTAACAGCATCTCTACAGACACCTTCAGCAACAAAGCACCTACCATCATGAGACACTTGGTATCTAAGCTCAGTGCTGTCTCATCCTTTGAACAGCAGTGAACACTTTTCTACTAACCTACTCCCTCTAACTCCTTGACTTAAATTGCACAGTTAAAACTTACTAGCTCATTTTATTTTTTTTTATGCAAGCACTAGACCTTGACTTGTTAAGTTCAATTAAAAACCTGAGGGATTCCAAGAAGCTTGAGTGAAACTGATGCTGAAACATTGTGGTGCAAGGGGTAATTTTGCTTAGTAGGCTCTCTGTCTGAGTCACTGATTAAATAATGGATTTCCTTACTCCTGGATTACAAAAGTGATAAGCAATGCAATGAAAAGACTATCTGCTGTTCTTTCACAGAGGTACTCGACATTGTGCTGAGGTTTTACTGGGAGAACAGCCTCCTTTCACAGCTTCCCCACTCCCAAACCAGTCTTCTTTTGCTTAATCTCTTTTTAACCTCTCCATACCTCTTTTTTGTTTGTTTGTTTTTTCTCCTCTTGCTGATGAGCAGGGAAGTACGCAGGAAGTAAAACATTAATTCAGCATGGCTAAAATTTATCTCTGGGTTGCTTTAATATGAAAGACAAAATTGGCTTCAGATGGGCAACCTGCCAAGATTTTTCCCAAGGGGGACAGAGTTGCCATTGTGGGGAGTGAAAAATTGAGCTGGCTTGCTTTGATCGTGTAGTATGGCCTGTACTCTTACTCAGTTAATTCTTCACTACAATTCTCTATCTACAATTACAGTTTCTCCTTTGCTGAAATCTTCAGTGCCAGAGGGCAAAATACAAAGCAAGGTCCAAGGCTGAAAAGAAAACAGAAAAAAAAGAAAAGATTCTCTATTGCAGCCTATTGAATGCACAGGTAATAAAATGACCAACATGACTACAGACAAGCTGATGGTCTCTGCAAGTAGCAGTATTTTGCCTTCACAAAACTTGAAAACTTGCATTGGGGGACAGAATTTGAAACCCAGTGTTCTTCTATGCTAACATACCCAAACTGCCTGTGTTCTATCTGACTGTATTAACAACTGTGGTAGGGCCTAGCAATGATGAAGGAAACAAAGAACATATTTCAGCTCAGCTTTACTTTCTGAAACTGTGGGTGTAATATGTGTAAATAGCTTATGTTATATTTGGAGGTCCTCAGGGAAGCGCAGCATGGAAACCTCTAATGGCTTCATCCTTGGTGCTTAACAACAGGGCTTAAACCCTTTCTTGCACACATCCTCTATGCCCATTGATCTGTTTATTTAGAAGAGCTGTTTCTCTACCAAAAGTAATATTCACAGTGAATACTCCATTTTAAGGCATGATGAGATGGACTGATAGAAAGCAGTGGATGGTCTGCTCAGCATCACACTTCCACAGACTCCAGCTTCTGCACTGGTGAAACTCTGGCACTTAGAGGCTGCTGGGCTTTCTTTGTTCGGGCTTGCAGGGAAGCCAGGCAAAACCACTAAGTGCTCCCAAAAATGATTCTGATATGTGATGATGCTCAGGCCACCAGGTTGGACTGCAGTGGGAGTACCATCTTGGGGTAAATATAATGCTGAAACTCTGGTAGGGGTGGTGCACAATACTGGAATATAAACATTGGAGATGTATGAATGAAGCCAACAGCACAAAGTGATTCTGGCAGAACTCTGGTTTTCTACTTGCATGGTAGAAAAACTGAGATGAGGATATCCCCAGCCACTGTAGAACACTTCTGGGAAGTAAGTTCCAGGAAAGGACAAGGACTACCAAGTCTCCAGTTGCAGGTCAGGAATAAATTAGTCTGTGCTGGTCTTGACAAATCATTATTTTCAGGCAGAAAGGAACAGACCTTGTAGAGTGGTAGTGGGAGCAACATCTGAAATATTTTGAAGCAGGCCATACTAGTTGATGTCTTACAACAAAGGCTGGAAGGTATACTTGCAAAAAAAAAAAAAAAAAAAAGGAAAATTTATTTACAGTAATGCAGTATGGTGGTTTTAGTCATGACTCCTCCTGGTCATGTTCCTGATAATTTAATGTTTGTTCAGAGCAGGACAGAGTAAGTTCATACTAGTCATAGGTCACAAGGGAAAATTTGTAACTGGAGCTAAACCCAAGTTATATTCTGGTGGAATGTAAGTGCTCTAGCTTAGGAATTGCAGCCTAAGAGCCGTACGAATGTTGCAGGATGGTCCTCCGAAACACTGTCATTTGGACATGATGAGCCTAAAGAAACAGATGTTCAAAAGCAGCTTACTGGAACTTTAACTCCAGGTATTTAACGACTTCTGCATTGCTGCACAGTATGTACCTTTTTAAACTCTCTATTTGAATCTCTTTGTCCCAGACAGTCAAAAACATGAATGTGAGGAGACCAAAGTGAAAGCAGGTGCCATGAGCCCTCTATTGAACAGTCTGGCCTGAACATTAGGTGAACCAAAAAAAAAGTCTTTCCCTCGGGGCACCTTAAATTTTTTGCAGGCAGTGAACCTCCTGAAGATGGTTACTCTACAATGATAATAGCATAGGGCAGGATTCTTAACCCCTAGTGAGCTCTGGAGCCCTATCCACAGGAAAATACACTTCTTTGCCTATTTCTAGGGGGAAACATACAAATCACAACGGATTTCTTGATTGTGGGTTGATTTAACAGCAACAGATGCAGCCTTCTTTAGGTCATCCTGTATTAGACCACAGAGGAATAGGTGGTATATCAGAAAACAGCTTTTCACAACTGTCCACTCTCAGATGCTTCAAACCTTCATGCTTTCCTTCCCTCACCCTCTTCATCCTCAGCTGCATCCCCAGCAGCTCTCACTGCAGCATGGGTATAGGTACACACACGCTCCCTGCCTGATGGCTGAGCCAGACCTCAGTGCACTCCTGCTGTTCCCTTGACTCTGGTCTAAGAGAGGTAGCTGAACTAACTTCAAAAGCATCTCCTGTCCTGCCATGGGGTAAGACCAAACTGCCCAAGAAAAGAAGAAAAAGACTGTATTTTCAGAAACAGAAAAGTAGAGGCAAATCTCTTACTGTTTCTATGTTCCCTTTTTGGAAGACCTGAATTTACGTTTCAACTTCATTCCAGTGTTTGATACTGAAGCAAGTGGTTTGTTGCGGTTACAGTGAAGGAGAACTGTTCCTATCATTGCTACCAGTGTGACCTACTTGTCAACTCCAGGCAAGAGTGCAAGAATTTTATTTTATAGCTGTAGCTGAGCTGCAATAATTCTTTAACTCAGTTAGCAATCTGTTAAATAGATAGCATTAAAATATGGGTGAAGAATTCTAATTCTTTTTTTTAGCTATGTGACTTCACTCTGAACAAAAGGCAGGCCCACTCTACATATTCAAATACTACCAGTAAAAAAGAGTTGATCAAGAGACTTTGAGGAAAATAAGTTTTTTTTCGTTTTATTACCGATAAATGTAATGTCTTTACCCCAGAAGACTATCTTGATTCCTTTTAATATAGATGCCTTTGAGGAAGCAGATGCTTGTCACAGTGGTATCTACTGGATTAAGCCTTTTCTCTCTGAAAGTGGACGATTTATAACCAAAGAACCTTGAATCTTAGGCATTGTAAAATTAAAGGACAACTTTGAAGTTCTGTTGCATACTTATCTTGAAAGCCAAATAGCATAGAACAAAGAAGAAAAGTTTGAACATCTTGCAGTCATGGTATTTATCTGACCCCCAATTTGGGGATCAACTCCTGAGCCCCAGCTAGACTGGCACAACTGTGTTCCCCTGCTGCTCTCAGACTTTTGGAGAAAGATCTAGAACATTTATGCATCTACTGTTGATGACAGTAAAGCCCAAAGATTTCTACTTAACCCCAGAAGGTTGTGTTGGGATGAAAAGACACAGAACACGGGGCATGCTCTTGTAAACAAGGCTCACAATGCAAACACTAAACCCAGACCCCGTCCCAGCACTAGCCCTGCATCAAGCATGCCAGTGACAGAGCACCTTTCCTGAAAGTCTTCCTGAAAGACCTGGTGACAGCCTTTAACCCAAACTAGCTGTGAAGCTGAGTATGCAAAGAAGTACATCTGAGTCTCCTGACTAACATCAGTCAACATTTGTTTCTCAGGAATGGAAAGGTGGTGACTCTGAGGAACATCCATGTCTGGTGGGAAAGCAGCCGCCCTTGCAGACAGCATAAGGGCAGTGTTCTGGAGGAGCCAGTGGAGATGCATTAAATATCAGGCCATGTTGTCAGAAGCATTTCAGGGAAAGAAAAAGGGTTATGAAGTAGAAAACAAAGGGGAAAAAAATTAGAAAGCCTTTGAAACAGGCCGTTATATTTTTTGGTTATAGTTTTGTAATAGCCATCAGGACTTTTCAAGATGGGGCTCCAGCCAGTAGTATGGTAAGAATCTGAAACATAAGCTTCTTTTTTCAAACTCATGTTTCATGTATGTTAAGTAAATGTACTTAAAATTCTATTTTATGCAAATGGTAGGACCTGATCCATAGCCTCTGAACTCATTGCAACTCAAAAAGTGTTTTTTCCATTGAGGAAAAACTTTCCTTAAACGCTTCTCCTTCCTGGTGTCTTACCAGAAGACATCAAAAAAAGTAATGAGTTGTGACCTCCTTCGCTCATCTTGCCTAGCCTCAGAAACTTAAGCAGATGAAATTAAATATAAGAAGGAGCAGTACAGTTCTTCGTGAAGTCGGGATGCCAAGATTAGCTTTCTTGTGTTTAATATTGCTTTTAATATTCCCAAGGTAGTATATTTTAAAGGGTGCTGTTGACTCTCAACACAGCAAACTGCAGGTAAGTTTATATTCCAGAGGAATTTTATTTGGAATATTCCACAGTTTACTTTGTGCTATGATGAAAGAATTTTAAAAACATCATAAAAATACTGGTTCAGATTAGGATTACTGTTCCTCTCTGGACAGCAGAAGAACTAAAGCAACAGGAACTAAAAAAGGATTTTTACCATAACACTACCGTATGCAGTGTGAAGCAAGACAAGGTGCCATAGGAGGGGGCTGCACAGAGGGTGCTGAGCGAGCCACAATCCCTTTGACTCTGAAAACTAAGGAGCTTTCCAACTTTCTGATTCCAGGCTGACTTGTCTTCCTACAGCAAATTAATAAACTGCAAAGTAAGCCTATAGCAGATCTAGACAAAAAAAACCTTTAATCATATTTACTAGAGGGCATTTTAGTCATTTGCCATCAACCACAAGCCTTTTCTTCTTCCTGCTCCTAGAGAAAACTTGATGTTAACAGTATCACACATTTATTGGTCATTTCAGTGCCAGTAATATGTCATGCCATAGAATATTATGATGTCCCATCAAGACAAAGTAGTTTGGAATAGATTCTAAAAGAGGAAAGAGAAACACAGCTTCAGTGCAAGAATGGATTCTCAGTTTTTAAGCCTTGCATATACAGTCTAAGTCCTTATGCTTCACAACATCACAGTCCTTACTGGACCTCAAGGTTTACTGATCTGGTACCAAGACTGAATTCTTTGGGATGCTCAGCAGTGTGAACTCAGCACACATGGTGAGCTCATCCAGGGAGACTGTGATGGCAAAGCAACTTGTTGCTAGTAGGGAGGCAGGAAACCATCCATGCAGGCAGTTGTGCCTGCACTACTAGATGTGGAATAGAGGGAGAAGACAGGTTTGGAAGATGTCATGAGAAAAGTCTTTTTAGGCTTACTGAGGAGGAGACTTGAAGACTTCAGAACAAAAGATACTTGCAAGGAATAGCTTTGGCATAGCATCATTATCTTTCTCTTTTTCACTGTAGCAGACATCTCTACCTCTGCACTGACAGCAGTGATGACAGAGGAGAGAACGAAGTCAACTGGGAGAAACAAAGCTGCACGCCTGTTGCAAACACTGTTTTGACAAGCCTATATGGCTGTACACACACATTTTATTTTTGAGGCAACAGTGGGTTTCATGGTGGAATGCTACCAAGTCAGTGGGAAGCAGGACTGCTAGTTTCAGCTCACAAAAAATCCCAGTCTGCTGTGGATGCCTTTGCACAGGTCTGTGGGAGTTCTGCTGGCACTGGTACTCCAGTGCATTCTGACCCTGTTACATACTTTGCCCACATCACATAAACAACCAAGCTTGCATATCACAGCACTGAAAACAAACAAACAAAAATATCCAGTAGGAGATCTTCAAGTGGTGTTTACAAGGGAGAAAAACATATTGAACTGTTCAGAAAATGTCCAATGAAGTAGAACATTCTTCTCCTTTTATCATTACCTGAAATGGTTCAAATGATAATACTGCAAAACTAAATGAGTATCTCACCACTTAATTTTCAGCAATGACAGTGATGTTGAACACTGGCAAAGGTGAGGTCTGAAGCTATACTCAGTATGCTTAATGGCAGGTCCACACAACAACAGCTAGACAGTCCACACTGCATGAAAGAACCAGTGCATGAAATTGCAGGGGATTTAATTAATTTGTCATGCTGGTGTTTGTACAATCTGATTAGGTAACAGCATCTGATATGGTATCACAGAGGAGAGGATTCATCAGACTGAATAATTACATGGATTAGAAGAGGACCTCTGAAATGCTTATGGGGCTGGCTCAAAGAGAAATGAAATCAGCAAAGCTGAAAGGAGAAACACCAGCCTCAAAGGAATTTACTGGTGGGGCTCCTGAAGATCAAGCTGATATTCTGAAGTATTTTAGTTAATTTTCATTCAACATATCACAAAGTCTCTGACTATGCAGATTACATATGCTAAGGATGCAAATCTAGTAAGCACCACTGGTACAAATGACTTTGAGACTTATTTAATAAAAATGGGATGAAAAAAAGTAGAAAGTGCCAAGCCAAATACTGGGGACTAATAACAAGACTTTCTGCCAGGAGCCAGGAATTCATTGGTTAGACTGGGTGTACTAACACGTTGCCAAGTGACTGACCGAAAGTGTGATGCAGCCATGGAAAAAGGCAAATACAATCGAGAATGGGTCTGGTGAGGCATTTTTGGTAGAGACTGAGAAATATTTTCGCCATTTGAAGGCCTTGTTAAGACGACACCAGGAGTAACTCCACACCCAATCAAGGAGGCTTTCAGAGCATCCCCAGTTCAGTGGAAGGTTACTAAGCTGATCCAGGGGTACTGGGAAACCTGATCAAGTGAGAGGAAACCAGAAGAGCTTGTTTTCCACAGCAAAGGGAAGGCTGAGAGGCTGCTCTGTTTCAACATAACCATGATGGAAAAAACAGGGAAGAAGAGCCATTTAATTCAGAAGACCGTGCTGGCATTTGAACAAATGTTTATAAGGAGGACTTAGATATATTTTGGCTGTAGTTTAGAAGGCAGCTCTGTAACCACTGAAAGAGAAAACTGCTTTTCCTCCAGAGGTAACAAGGGCAAAAAGATATGTGGCATAATTCTTCTCAGTAGAATATAACTCGTATGCTTGCAAGTAGGGAAAACATGACCTGGAAAACCAAAAGGATGCCTGCATATTAGTTTTTAATTACTTCCACAGGTGCTAATGTCACTTAGGTCTCTTGTCCAATTTCACCCCTTCTTTCAGTACAAAACACAGCATGAAGATGAGGAAACACCCCAAAAAAACATCTCTTAACCAAGGAGGGCTTGCACCCCTTTGTGGAAGATGCTCCCTAGGACAAATGCAGCAGGGGGCTCTGGAGTATGTACTCCAAGTCCTGTCCCAGAGTTGTTTTCCCCTTCTTCTCCATCTGTTTTCTAGCACAAAAGGCAGCATGTTTCAGTGCTGCTGTGAGCACCGTATGCATGTGTAGTACCTCAGTTATGTAGGGGGAAGTTGTTGGGTTTTTTTTCATATTCCACCTTTTTCTTGCTGTCTCCACACACTATGGTTGCAGCTCCCTCTTTCTTTGCTTCCTCGTTTCCTCTGTCCTCAACAAGTAACAGGACAAATTCAGAAGTTTAAAAGGAGCAACAAGTCACAATCGCATCATCCCAACCTCTCTGTGCCCTAAAACCACTACATCAAACACCAGGTTCCTCTTTCTCTGTAAACTGTGTTCACATTGCACATTGCAGCTTTCCAGTACTGTTCAATATTGTTACACTTATTGGTATCACCTCCTTTTCTGTTTAATCATGCCAGCTTCAGCTTTTATTAGTCTTGCCCCCAGGTTATCTCCTTTAGCATCAGTTAAACCAGTATTTTATCAGTATCACTGTTCTTACTTGACTACATGTGCAAACAGAACAGATGGATATATATTAAAAGATAGGACAGAGATAACTGTATGTATGCTGCAAGCCAATTTAATGAGGAATTTGATTAAAGACTTCTTGTTGTATTTTTTAGAAGTAAAATATCATGAACAGTCTGCATTCAATATAGTGCTCAGACTTGGAAGGGTGCAGGCTCTGAACTTTCTTTCAGTAAGAATGTGGCAAAATCTGTGTCTTTCTTTTGCTTAAATCTCAGAAAGACTTTAAGTGGGTACATGGCAGAGAAAAGGCATGAAACCTCCTATAGTTCCTCAAAGTGGTTTGAGGCTTGCTCAACATCACTCCATAGGCTAGGAACTAAAAAGATCCAAGCTAGTTTGCTACTTCAGCACACAAAAAGAAATACTTATTTTCCTTATCACCATTCTTACCCCAGTTTTGCTTGACTTTCTGTTTTTTGTATGACTCTTGATCTCCATGGGCTCCAGAGCCTGCCCACCTTAAACCAATATATTTACCTGATCTGAAATATTACTTTTAGAAGGTGTATACAGTGGGACAAACTTGGCCAAATACTCAGTCATAAAAGTGGCTGCGTTTGTTTTCTGAAGCAGCTGCAGAAGTTTCAAAGGTGAATCCCAAGCATTTTCTCTGACTTCAGAAATCCCTTCCCACAGGCTTTTGCATCAGAAGGAAGCTTCAGGGAGGAGTCTTCACCACCTTCTATTTTCTGTAAGTATTTGCATCTGGATAAACTGAAAAGAAGGAAGGGCTCCTCCTGAGGTTGTAAGATGGAGGAGAACTGAAATGGAAAATGAAATAAATCTTTCTGTTTTGACTTGTGAGTAATAACTGCTGAAGCCAACCTTTCCACACAAAATGCTCCATTGGTTTATGTGGCCAGGATGTTTTGCCACCAAAAGCTAGGTGGAGTCAATTGAAATCTGTCCTGTGGGTTTTGTGGTATGTTAATAAGTTTTCTAAATTTAATACACTCTTGGGCAGAAGGCTTGGATTCCTGAAGATAGTAACTCTTCTATTATTTTCCTTCTCCTCTCTTGCCAAATAGACCCAGACGGAAAGGTTTCTTACAGTTTTCTTCTCTTCCTACCACAGGCCAGTCCATGAACCAGTTTACTCATTTTGTCCCTTTTGGACTGGTGTTCATCTGCATGTCTGAGGGAGCAAATGACAGATAAAGAGAGGATAAACATCCTGTAAAAGTCTGGAAGAAGAAAAAGCAAGCTTGCACATCTTTAAAGTAATTAAAGGCTGAGAGCATCACCTCCACTTTTTCAGTCCTTTAAAGGAATATGATGAGTGATGAGCAGTTCATTGGGGAATCATGAACTCTATTCCCCTGCATTCATTGCTGAAAAACTCATTAATGCCTGAATAGTTCAAAGAATGGTACTAAAAAGTGACAACAGGAAAGGCAGAACTATGATTTGATTTGTCTGGCAGTGTATTTCCTGATGACTAAGTATTCACAGCACACGAGTGGAAAAATCTGATACAACACTTGAAGGCCAGAGGCTGTAGTCCAAAAAAAAAAAAATCTGCTACAAGGAAAAGGTCGTCAAGACTAAGATTTCCTTTAAATTATGAAAGTGTCTTCAGTTTTTCATGGGCATGAGGGTAGGCATGACTTTAAATGCCAGACCTGATATGACCAATTTGGCAGAAGATGAATGAAAACTTAACATCCTGCCCCCTAGAAATGCAAAGCCTAAAAGCTTTCAAAGAGAAAGAGCATTGGAGAAGAGAGCATTTGCAGGTGATAAAATAATCTAAGCAGTCACATGGCTTCTACAGAAAGAAATTGCTTTCCTCTTTGGCGACAGAAACTCAGTGTTACATGTTTTCTGTTCAGAGGTGGCACGGTGAAGTACTAATAGCCAAGAGACAAAGGATGGCATTAATTTAAAAACAAGCAAACAAACAAAAAACAAACCAAGAACCAAGCAACACAAAACCAAGCACATTTAAGTAAAAACTCAAACCCAGAATTATATTATGTATTCTAGTAACACTTTCAAAGTCCTAATCTGGAAGCCAAACCAAGCTGTGGTGTTTAAACCACTACTTTGAAGTTTTGTTTAACTAGGGCTGAAGCTCAATTGAACAATTGGAGCAAATCTGAAATGGAAAATAAAGTGGTTTGTCTCCTTCCCTAGCAAACACTCAAACCTTCACAGACCTTTCTGTTAGAGTTTAACCTCTCAAACCCATCTTCCTTTATTTACCAAGGAAGGATGAGAGTACAAGCAATTCCCTAGAAAGCCAGTAACTTTTTCAGGATAGTGAACAGAAAATTAATGCACATACACCGTGCATCTCTTAAGAATCTGGAAGTCAAACAACACAATTTTTATAAATACTGCATTCTTCTAATCTCCTTGCTTCTCAATGAACCAGACTTTTTAGTACACTGTGTACCACCTCTGTATTTGAACACTGCTTAGCACCACTGCACATATTTATTTTTAATGAGGAAATAATGATAACTGAAACTATTGTTACCAGTCTTCTCTGGTGATGGAAGGAGGACAAAATAAACCTACGGGCTGAGATGCACTGACTAAAATTTGTATTTGAGACAGTGATAGTCCTGTAACCAGAGATGTATCTGAATAGTTCTGTGTGCATCAGAGGAAGTACTTTTCAACTGCTGTTTTTAAAGTATGTCTAAAACTTTCTCTTTTAATCTGCACATCAAATGAAGACAAAAGCATAGGCTCCCAAGCTATTATTAACTTTTTCAACTGCTCATAAGGTCTGGAAAGGCACTTTTCTTTTTTTGTAGGCTTCTTGTTCAGATGGCTTCTTACAGAGATTCTCAACCACCTGACTAATTTCAAAGGTATCTAATAGAGCTTTGGAAATCTGAGTTTTAAGCTGAGTCTTTTGATGTGTTTCTTAGTAATGTGCCCAGCTGGGATTTCCTAGTAAGAAAATAATTATTCTTTTTTTTTTTTTTTTTCCCCTGCTTGTTAGAGGCAGGTCATTAATAACTAACTGGCAGTATGATTACTTTCTGCTGCTGGTTCACTAGGTGATTCACCTACCTTACTAGAAGAAGAGAAACCAAAGGATATAGTGATCTGATATTCATTCCCTTCAGTAAGACAGGTAAAAAAGAGAGGTTGAAGGGAGGCAGCTTTGAGAAGGGGCAGCTACCCAAAGAGCTACTGCTTCTGCCTGTTTCAGATTTCTTTAGAACCTACTGCCTTGGCAGAAGGCAGAGCTCCGAGCAGTCCCTCCAAACCTATTGCATGCGCTTCATGAGGTACTGTGCAGCCCACGTCTCTATGGTGGATATAAATTTTCCTTTTGAAAGGAACAGATCTTTCACAAGTAAGGGAAAGAGGAGATATCTTTTCTAAATGAATGATTCATTGTTGCAGGGCGCTGTCCTGATTTGCTGAGTTGCTATGATACCAAAGCAGCAATGCCAACTTGTCATAGCCCTTAACATTCTCTGGAAGCTCATCAAGCTGAAAAGGCATTGCTGTGAGAAATTATTTATTTTTAAGCAGGACGTGTATATTTACCACAAAACTACTTTCAATCGTCCACTTTACTCCATAGGTTGGCTTGAAATTAGCTGTAGCCTTTTTTTCCTTCCCCATGGGTTCTGGGGGAGTGAAGGGCATAAACAGGAAGACAGTGTACACTGAGAAGGATGTCAGGATGTCCCAAAATGGTCATTTAAAAAACTCTCTTTCTGTGCCTGCCAAAACTTGGGCTTCGGTCTTTTTTGTTGCTGATAAAAAATAAAACATTGTCAACAACTTTCCATTGCACTGAAAGTGTATGTGGCTCAGTGGATCCATGTTTATCTAGAAAAAGGATGAAAACACACAGTGTATATCCTTTGTGAAAAAGCTCCGAAGGGCTATGTAAGCATAAAGTCAGAATTTCTTTGGGGAATTCTCACATTTAAAATTGTTACTGTTGGAACACCAAATCTGCCTTTCACCAGCATAAAAACTACATTTCATATGAGCCGACACAGCAATTAGGGCTACTGCAGCAAACTAGACTACAAAACAGGGCCTCAGCTAAACACTGAACATCTAACTAATAAAAATATCCAGTGGAGATGAGAGTGTGGTTGTAGGCAGAGAGAGAGAAATTAAGTACCACTGTGCTCATTTGTGATGCAGTGAACTGTAGGGAAAACATGGAAGGGAATTGCTGTTGTTGGTGAAGGAAACTTGGCACGTATTTGCAGAAGAGCCTATGACTGTCCTGGGAAGATAAAATCTCTGGAAGAGAGAAGAGATTCACATCCTCCTTCCCACTGGCTGAAGACTTCAAGAGAAAGTGAAACAGTAAAATAACATACAATTAATGCCAGCAAGCCCTGGATTAGACATTAGGATGAAATTCTTTAATTTGAAATATCGGAACAGGTTGCCCATGGAAGTTGTGGCTGCCTCAACCCTGGAAGTGTTCAAGGCCAGGCTGGATGGGGCTTTGAGCAACCTGGTCTGGAGGGAGGTGTCCCTGCCCATGCAGGGGGGTTGGGGCTGGATTATCTTTAAGGTCCCTTCCAACCCAAACCATTCTGTGATTATGATTACTTATGCACACACACAAAACCGACTTCATTTTCTGCAAAGAGCTGTAGTGCACACTGCTGCCTTCCTCATTCATCTTCAATTCAGAAAGTAGTACTACAGAAGTGGGAAGTCAGAGAGGACTGCTATTAAGAAGTCTCCTGCTTCTATACCTTCTCACTTCCAAGTCACCAAGTACAAATAAAGCAAGTGGGATGGAAACTGAAGTAGAAAAACTGCTTACAGAGAACAGAAGGGAATGGATTCCCAATCTCTAATTAAAGTGATTGTTAGTTTAGCATTTTTTTTTTAGTTAGCAAAACCAAAGTTTTTGCTTTAAATAAAAAACAAATTTCTTCCAGAATTCATTACTGAACTGGCAAAAAACCCATCTCTGGATGCTTTTCACCAAATGGAGTGCCTTCTTGCTTAGACAACTAGGAGCATCTCTCTTTCCTGCTGATGTTTGGTAAATGGTATCTGCTTTTAAAGAAATTGTGCTCCTTGACCAATAGCTCCATCACATTTAACCTTCAGTGGATGCTGAGAAATGACCCAGATTGATTTTATAGGAGGATAGAGTTCCATGTTAGTAATTTTTTTTCTCAAATAAAATATATATTAAAAAGTTGCCATTAAATCTCTCTTTGTATCACAATTAAAAAGTCTGACTCAGCTACAGCAGTAGACCCAGAAACCTGTGTTTTTTCACATAAATGACTTCTCAAAAAGTAATTCACAATGTCTGCTTCTGTCTGCTTGTTGTGTAAGACCACGCGTGATGACTTCCATTAAGAGATGTTCACTATACTGGCACACAAATACATATGAAATTACTACTATTACTGTCCACATAGGATTCTTGTCTTTAATTCTGTTGGTCATTATCTTATTGTATTTTGTTAAAAATAGGTAGTTTTCTCCTTTGTTGCTGTTTCTTACCAGAGTCTGACTGTAAAATTATCTAATGAATTCATACAAAATGACCCAACTATAACATACCACTGGCATTACACTGAACCTACATACTTTAAAAGATACATCTTAAATCTAAGTATATAGAAACGGCTGGTAACTTGGTTTGTCGTTCAGGAGTTTGCTTTTAAAGATGAATAGGCAGATATTTCATCCTTGGGCTGCAGGAGGATATTCTTTTCCAGTCTTTCCCCTTGGTATTGTGATTTCTGAAGAAACTACTGAGATTTCCTATTCCTTTGCTGTTTGATAGTAGCAGGAAAAAAGGGAGGTTAAAAGAGCAATAATACTTGAAAGGGACTTAAAAGGATACTTAGAAGGACTTGAAAGGAAGTACCAGCAGTGTCAGAAGGAAAGCACGCTCTCTGAATGAGCATACTGCTTCCCTACGGCATCTCCTGTCTTTGATTAGACTCAGCCCTGTGGAGACTCCTGGGAGGATCCTAATGGCTAATTAGAAAAAAAGATATGAAATTATGAGAGTCTTCCCAGCTGGTCTTCATCCTTTGATTTCTTTCTGAGAAAAAGAAAAAGCAAAGGAGGGAATAATGTACACACCAGTAACAGTAGAGATGAAGCTGTATTTACTATGGTAGTCTTTCTGTCAGGTGTGTGTTGCAGCTGCAGGGACTAAGCTGCATGAAATGAGGTCAAAGTATTAAAAAAGGATCATTCCTAGGAAGCCATCCCTTGCAGTGTGTGTGAAAGGCTATGGGAAGAAAGCAACTCTCAGGCAAGGCTGTGCTGTTGCTACACATTTTCCAACACATCCTGGGGGAAACGGCATGAATAATTTACCCAGGAGACTTGCTAGATAGATTGAAGTGGGAGAAGATGAGAATTTGCTTCCTTTGCTGCCAGTATTGACAAACTGTACCTTGCTTTAGTCTCCTTTGTGGTAATTCTTACTGCTCTCCTCTGACACTGGATTAATTATGAGTTTGGCATGATATCTGAAAAACAGAGAGCAGTGAGGTGACACAGCAAGAATAGAAAGAAAAAAAAGAAAATCGGGAATCAAAATTGATTCAGCAGCACCACCAGTTGAAATACAAAGTATAATGGAAAAAACAACAGCACCTTTCACATAAGCTGCTCAGAGTATGCACTTTATCCCTAAAGGTAGCTCTGCCTAGAAATAGCTGCCACTGTCATGTATTACTTTGCACCTAGATTAACAGAAACATCCCCCCAACAGCAGAGGTTAAGACTCTGTTTACCTTGGTAAACATTTATGTGTAGTCAGATAGTGGCTGCTGCCTAACTAAGCCTTGCTACAGGGAACATGATAAAGGCGGAGAGAAAATAAATGACAACTGTGACACAGCTATGCCGGAGGACAGAGCTACACCTTTCAGCCAAACACCTTAAATCACTTCTGCATCCACTGCAACAGCTTAGAAGCAGAATAGTATATGGAAGGCACAGAGTATCCTAGTGGAGGTTGCACAGCTAAAAGCTTTAGTGTGATGTGTCCCCAGGTTACTGATCCAAATCCTGAATATCACAAGGGGAACCATCATATAAACCAAATTAGGCTCCATATGCAAAAGAAGAACTCTGTATCTAAGTCCTGTTCTTCATCAGAAAGCGACATCTGATTCTCTTAGGTTTAGTTTAAATAGTTTTAAAAGGTAAAGGACTTTGTAGCTCTTTCACTGCTGAGAAAAACACAAATCTCAAATACAGGCCTGCAGATAATACTGGTGTAATAGACAGGGAGATGCATATGTGTAGGAATGCACATATACAGTCAGTAGTGGGAAAAAGCAGACACTGTAACAAAAAGAAAGATAAGCAAGTGACAAGATCTTGTAGAAGGAATAGCTGTTTGATGAAGAGAAAACATATCCTAGAGTTTTAAGGACACAGTCTGAAGTGCAGTAAGTTGGTCCCCTTTCTTGTCCAGTTATGGACACCTACAACCTTCCGTATAAGCAACATATGTTGGGAGTTAAACAACAGAGTGCAAAATGCACTGGTTGTATAGAAATAAAAAATACCCTATGCCGACCTTAACTGCATGGATCTGGATATCTGATTTCTGCATGTAAAAGCTTGGACTTTCAGAAAATGATAGGAGGCTTTGCACTCTGGCAGGAGGAGCAAAGCACCTCCATGAGGAAAGACAACCGAAAAAACAAGGTCTGTGCAAGCCTCTACAAAATAAAAGTTTAGTGAAACTGGAGCTCTGTAAATTCAGATGTGAATTCTAAAAATCATTCTTTTCAGTTTGACAGAATAAAAGAAGATATAAGCAGTATGAGAGCTTTGACAAAAATGTGATGATCCTTCTTGTCAATATGGGGCATGTGAGCCCGCCATCCACTGCTGTGGCAATACTGAAGACAGACAAAACCTCCCCAGTGCACCAAGTTATTCCACAAACACCCTTCAGCACCAGCTTCTAACAAACATGACACACTGCCAGAAGGAGCTGCTAGACTAGATGACAACTGAATGGACACTGATGGATAACCAGAGGAACACTGGCTGCTCTGGTGTTGATAACAAATTTATTCCTTAGTCACACCACTCCAGTAACCAACTTCAAGATGTATTTACCAATATTTGATGTGTGCCTTGAGGTAAGAGGTGTATGCACAAAACATGCACATATGTTTATAAGAAATAACCTGCCTTCTGAGCTCTGAAGGCCTTTAAAAGAAGAAAACATACCTATGGAACCCCAGTCTGCTTAAAAAGAATGGTGACCAAACAAATTATAAGACCAGATCAGTCTGCATTTGCAGGGTTAGTTTTTTTTGAAAAATGACATCAAGTCACACTCTTACATCTGTAACTCTTCAGATAATTTCTGAGGTGTCCAAGCAAATAATATCTGGAATATGCATACAGAAGTTAATAAATGGACATCAAATAAATCACTAACTGATCTGTTTTTTTAATGTTCGGTGTTTTTCCTCAGAGCTATTAAGAGGGAGGTTTTTGTTTTTTCAAAAATGCTCCAGAGAATGAGGCACCCAGCTGCTATAGGCTCTCAGCAGCAGGCAGTCTAAATCCCTCAGCTGATGCTGGGTCAAGATATTTATTACCTTCCCAACCTTATCCCTATCACCATACTGTTGAACCCAGGAGTGGTGAGTTGTTTTCCTCTGGCAAGCAGGAGCACCGGGGTCATTTTGGCTTATCCTAAAAAGCTGACTTCTCATTTCAGGAGCAATTTGCTATTCAACCATTCCACCAAGTTTGTCTACCATTACTTCTGTTCACCTCCCCCATCAGGTCCCAGTGTAAATTTTAAGTGACTTTCCATGGGAAGAGTAGATGAAAATACTGCATGAATAAGTAGACCAGAAAGCTCAGGACAAGGAACTACCTGACAGGAATAGGCTTAAAAATAAGACAGGTTTTGACAGAAGAAGGGACAACAGTGAGGTATTTACCTGTGGATTCTGTTTTGCTGGGTATGCTGTTTTGACAAGAAATCTCTGTGAAAAAAATGCCATGTCTGGCTCAAAAGATTTTTCTTTTTTTTTGGCAAATTGCAATACCGTATTTGAACAATCATTGGTCTTTTCTTTAAAATAAAGATCAAAAACCCCAGCTCTGGTTGCTGAGATGCTGGAAGCTGGCCACTAGCGGGCTGACCCCACCGGCCCTGGGGCCCCACCATGTCACCCCCCTCCTCTAACAGCCCAGCCTCCCCTGTGGGCATTTATTTCTCCACAGAAACATTTATTTGGCTTTGTCGATCAACGTTGGACTGGGTCCTCTTATCACAGAGCAAACCTGAGTGTTTTCTTCAGGTGAGGCCATTAGTGACTGCAATAAACCTAAATTCAAGTTGGAAAATACCAGGAAGCAGGCAGGGCCCTCACTCCCCCTCAGCTGCCCCCCACCTGGCACCCCTGGCAGGGAACTCGGGGGGAGACACCGACCCTCCCTAACCTTCAGCCGAGCACAACAAACCCAATCTTGCCCAGGACGGAAGGAAGCAGCCCAGGATGGAACCACCACCATCTGCTTCGCTCCAAACTGAGTCATGTGGGGGGGGGTAAAAGAGCAAGACTGGAAAAACACATCGCAGAGCCACGTTGTACAGTTTGTACTAAACCAATACGAATGTGCTCCATAAAAATTGTAACTCACGAGGGCTGAGTTTGGCTTGAGGAGCTTACATAAACACGTATCTTAATGAAGAAATGAAAAATGCTCTCGAAGGTGTTCCTGTAAGCTCTCTTCACTTTAAACTTGCTAATCTTTTCCTAAATTCAGTGGAGATGTAGTCAACCTATTAGCATGGCTGCATGCTCCTTCACTTAAACTTTCTGTATTTTTAAAATATTTTTTAAAGTATTTTCATTAATAGAAATGTCAGAGTGCTTCAGGTCCTCTGGGGGGAATTTATGACTTGTTATTATGCAGCTTTAATAATTTAAATGCCAATGCAACAATCCAGGAGTGGAAACAGTATGTTCCAGGACTGTTGCAGTGAATTAGTAATCATGATTGTAATTGCTGATTATCCCCACAAATTCTACCCAGACTACTAGAGTGAATGTTTTTTTACTGACAAAAAGAAGATTGGGAATACTATTAAGACTGGCTTGCCCTGTTTCCAACAAGGTTTTGACTCTCTCCATCAATCATATAAATAATTGCAGAGAATCAGTGTATGGAGCAGGAGAACCTACTCCTAGAGCAGGGCCAGGGCAAGAGCCATGTGCTGCTGTACAAGGAAATACAGGATACAGTTACCAGGCACTGCCATTGCAATGTCAATAAAAATAGTGTTGCTAGGGGAAGGGAAGCAGTCAAGGGGGGTACAGTCAGCTGGACAGAGAGCAAGGTAGAAGAGCCATGTATCCTGGGCAGTTTTTGCATATGCTAAAAAGTATTTGAATTATATACAGGTCATGCTGCAAAATACCATTTTTTCATTTGGATGTGTTTTTCCTACTGACTGTCCCACTTGGTCTCTTTTCTTCTTTAACAATATGTGTTTTGAGGAGAGAACTTTTGCTTTGAAGGTGGTAATAAATATAGAATCTGTGTAGATTTGAATGACCACATGCTAGATATCTTGAGTAGAAGGCTGAGAGGTCAGATGCACAGTAAATCTGAGATAATACCAGTAAAAAAGCTTTTGAAAACAGGTATGATTGCAAAGGCAAATGTTAAAAGAGGAATCCAAGATATGAGGTGTTTGCAATAAAACAGAAAATGAATAATCAACAGTTGGGAAGGAGACCAACAAGGGACAAAGAGTGCAGTAAAGGGCAGTAAAGTGCAATACAGAAAAAAGTAAAAGGAAAGTTGAAGCTTTAAAACGTTACCAGGGAGTAGTTGCTGTAGATGATGAAATTAATTTCATGGAAATGAAATGGATGCCCACAGTGAATTCAAGAAATTATTCATGAACTAAATACATTGGACATGCCAGCTCTTGAAAATGAGCAGTTCAGAGCACTGGCAGGCCAGCAGCTTGTCAAGCAGTTGAAAGGCATGGATCATCAGGAAATTGGACAGGCAGGTGAAGGGGCTGAGGGAAGCTGAATAGAAGCACAGATGAGCAGGAAGTACTGTGGGAAAGACTGCATGGAAAAAAGGAGAGGTGATTCTTATAGTAAAACTCACTCAGGATCATGTTGGACAAAATATGCATTTTGGCATCCCAGGCTGGGACACAAGAATGCATTCACCTGAGACTGGATCTGTAAACCACGCTCAGTGCCTTTTGCTATTCCACCTCTGAGCCACATTCACCCATACTTGATTGGTACTGAGTGCCTTCATGCCTGACCATGAAATAATCTCTTGAGGCATGCACAAAGCTGCTTTGAAGTCAGTGGAGCACTACAAGCATCTGCTTGCAGGCATCATGTGCCAGCATCAGGCTGACACTGACCAGGACAGTGTTACTTGCAGACTCAAGTACATGGTACATTTGGGCGATGTTTAAATTAATATATGGCAAATCTAAATAATTTCTAAGTTTACCATTATTTCATTTCAAGCAGAAAGCTGTGGACTTGATGGACTTGATTCTCCTTCGAGAAGTATTTATTTTCACCTCATGGCTTCTACTGAAATCAATAATGGCTTACTTATTAGGTGGGGTAAAAGAGAAAATTTGCTCCGTAGTTGCTTTTTAAATGACAACCAAAAATAAATATGAAGACTGTAGAGAAAGCTTATTGCTGTGCTGTGAAATTACAAACCTTGCTTTCCACTTTTCTTCTTTTCCTCCATGCTAAAAGCTGTAACACAGAGTGAAGCCCAATGCCCTTCTGAACTACTATGGAAGTGAAAAAGTTAACTGAAAAACATCCATATTTACGAACGAAGGAATTTGTATGTTTAACTCAACTTGTGCTGTCACTCACAAACAGTTTGGCAATCATAGAAGCAAAGGATCTTTGTCTTTCCCTTGTTCTGTTATGCAACTCAACATGTTTACCTAATCCACTGTTCATTCAAATCACTGAGGAGGTACAAAATATTTGGTAGGAGTGGGAAGCCACTTCTATCTCAGTGCATACTTGCAAGTGTGCAAGTCACATAACCATTTCTATGCATATTTCCCTTTAAAATACTAATACTGAGAACTTGGTGTCCTCTCAAAAGTGTAATAATGTCTGATCCCAGAACTTAAGTGAGGCGAGGACTTTATTCTTCTTTACCATTTCTTCCTTCTTCCTCAGATCTTTAGATGGGAACGTGGCATATGAGAACAAGGCCTAAAAATATAGCTACCATGAAGTAGGAAGTTAAGGGGTAGCATGGAAGACAGAGCTTTCTCCTGCTTGTAAATGGAAAATCCAAAAGTTCTTCTGAAAGGAGAGACTTAACTGTCAAGAAACAACTGAGGTCACAGGACACTGTCTAAGAGAAAAGCTGGGAAAAAACCTCCAGACGGAGACGTGGGGCAGGATGCACTTGATAGCTGGGAGTTAAAGGGAGAAATGACCTGTAATTTATTGAGTTAGACTTGCTTGACAATATTAGTATGTTCTAGCTGAATATTGTTATATTTCCACCATTGTAAGTGTTTTTCCACACATGAATGGAGATGCCCAGTGGCATCAAATCTGGTGGTGGCTTTGAGGCATAAATCAAAACACCTCATAAAAGAGAAAGCTTCCAGATTCTTGGAGCCGAAATTCTTAACGTTTATGCTGAACAACTTGGTTTTCAGAGCCCTAACACAATACTTAACATTGCAAAACCTTTCCTGGCAGAGCAGTTTAAAGAGACAAAGATAAACCAGGATGTTAGGAGAATCAGCTTACACTGAGATGGAATGGCAATTAAGGTATAATTGAAGAAATACTGTAAATAACACCTATATCTCCTGAAACAGCAGGGAGGAGAGATGATCCCTAAGTGCTGTTGACATTTCATAAGTCAGGCCATACTAATTGTTAACTGTCACCAATGACTTGCTATTTGAATATGTAGGTTTGTGTGTTGACAAATACTAACCCAAAATCTGATTCTGAAGTATCAGCCATCACTGATAACATCAGTGAAAGGGAAAATGAATGTATAAACAGGCTTTCAAATTTGGATCTGCTTGCTGTTCTGGGAGCTTCTGTGTGTCTAATGTATACCTAATCAATTTTTAATTAGCTAATGAGACAAACTTATAATTTTTCCAGAGTTGTATGCTTGCCATAAAACTGAGTTTGCATGTAGACCTGTGTATTTTTATTTCCCATTGTCCTGGCTTAGTGATAGGGGTGAACTTTTTCCTTCTCCCCAGTAGCTCTAAGACATAATTCTTTCACACAAATTCAGTCTGTTAACATATAAGAAAGTAGAACTTCTTGCTTCAAGTGTCCAGGCAGACATCCCTGTTCAAGCCCACATGCCTGCCTTTACATACACACACACAGGCACAACCATCGTCATTTTTTTAAATACTAGACTTTACATTTTTTATGCAACTTCTGGTTTCTAGTTTGTAAGTACAGAAGCAGATACAATGAAGGTACAGCACAGAGATTTTGACAGAACTAGAGAAAACAAGAAGAGCTGTCTGTATTTCCCAGCTTTTTTTGATCATTGTTTGTTAGGGAATTTGGGGAGCCTTAAAGTATTCAGGGACCTTCACTGGCATAGATGCCTTCTGTATCTCTTCTTCTCTTGAAAACAGCTGGCAAGAGAAGTTCTTACTGATAACTAAGGGCCATCGAGGTCTAGTGATATTCTATGGATACTCTTGCAACATCACTGATTGCAACTGAATCCCAATGTGGACTGTGGAGGTAATTAAGATAGCAAAAGGAGATTGGACTTACAAACAAAATGGAATTTGCTTTATGATAAAGGTGCTTACAGAGAGTTCATAATCTCTGAAACACAGCTCACAAGTTACACTGTTCTCCAAAAGCCACAAGTCAGAAATCCTTTCTCCACTCCGCAGTAGCCAGCACTCGTGTTTGTCATGAGGAAAGCAGAGCAAAAGCAATGGTGCAATACCACGTTCCTCTGCCACAGTCAAGCCTCTGAAATGCAAATGCCAATGTTTGGTTTGTTTGGTTTTTTTTTTTTTTTGAGTGGTGGGGAAAGGGGGAAGGGAGATATTTTAACCTCTTAAATTACTTCACAGGTTTTCTCTTTAGTCTCAATAAGAACCTCAGCAGTAACACCAGATGCTGGATGATGGCTTCAGAGCTACCTCATTATACCTCTGGTATACCAGACCTGTAGTAATCTCAGCAGCATTAGATGCACAGCTCCCTGGGTCCATGGGAGGCTCCTCAACCCTTGCTCACTACAGAACATTCATGACCAAGTGAACTTGAACTACTAAAGTGTTGCATCCATAGCAGATCTGTTCTCCAGGTGGCACATTCTCAATTCTCTTTGTTCCTTTGGCTCAAAAACATTAACCTGAATTTTGGCAAAGGGCAGTTCTCACTTTTTCAGTGAAGAGCAGAAGAATGGCCGTTATGAACTGTAAAGTGAAACTTGAGGGGAAGAAGGAGAAAGCAAGAATCATCTCTTCGGGCATAATACAAATATGTTATTTATAATTTGCCTTCTAAAGTCTGCTTCTGTTGTCAGATGCAGCCTCATTCTGCTATCAGCAGCTAGAAATACAAAATGGCCTAGAGTTCAAAGCAAGCAAAAAAAAAAAAAATCAATGCACAGATTTCATATTATCATACATACAAAACAATTGGCTGAACTTGCATCTTCCTAACAGCCTGCAGCAAAAGGAAAGTATTTACATACTAACTCAGATTTATTCTTAGATCAGGTAAGCATTCATTGAACAGGGAGGAAGAACTTGAGAAAAATATCACATGACTTGCATCACACAGCTCCACATAATAAGTAGAGCTGGTGAAATGGTGACAAGTCACTAAATGAAGAAAAATCTGAAAGCGGAGTTCTTAATTGTGACAAACATTCAGCAGTGAATTATATTTGCTTACAGTACTTCTGTCCCTAACTTTTGATTCCTCAGCTGATGACCTCACAATTAAACCAATTATGTAAGCAGAAATTAGTTTTAAAACTAACTGCAGGAGACTGTCACTAAGTTATCTTGTTTGTCACTGCTCCCCAGTTCACAGATGAGCTAAGTTGTGGCTTGGTTTGCTGCATGCTGATTATATTGAAGATGCCACAGAAAGCTTTGGGATCCTGGTGAGAACAAGTGGTGTCAGCAGCATAAGCATCCCTTAGTGGTGGATGGGGTAGGGGAGGAAAGACTGTTAGGTGCTGTTTGGGTAAGAAGTCCTGAGATCTAGGGGGGATGAAGTGGGTTTTCTTTCAGAAGAGGGAATTTCCTTAGGATTGTGAGGTTCTCTGAGACACGCATTTTATTAATTTTTTCATCCTAAATTATACCAACTAGAGGGCTATGAATTACCTCAGTGTTGACACTGAAGCTGAGACTGCAGCAGCAGCACTCAGATAAGTCATACCCCAGAAAAAGGAAGCAGTGAATAGGAGGCAGTTCAGTATAACATCAGATCAGCTTGATATTTAGAGAATGAATTACATATTTTTCTAGAAGAAGCATGACTCAGATACATGTGATCAAGAGCATCTGCATAGAAATTGGAGGCAGATGTTTGCGAGCAGGCAAAGCATGAACTTCAGAAGTGAAGAGCTCACATGGAAAAGGTGAGGCTTCAGGTTGCTGAAGCAATCTTTTTTGACTAATTCTGTAACTGCAAATACGAGGTTACAGTTGCAGTGTCACACAAACTAGGAAGAACATTAAAATAAAACATTTAGTACTTTCTAGTGTTCTTTTTAAAACAGAAGATCCCAGGCGTTCAGGTACTAAGAAACCACTGTCTAAGTGATCTAGAATGAAAGTTGGTGTTAAAACACAGAATGCTGTAACTGGGCTATAGCAAAGCTTACTTAAACACAGAAGCTGTCCTGTTTTCAGAGTCTAAATTCTCTGGACACAGATGCATTATGTGAGCCAAGATATCACAATGAGAAATCCCTCCTCTGCATAAGCACAATGAATTTGAACACTGAGCTTTGGTTTAGTATCTGTAAGCCTGCATTTTTCAATACTTAATAGATACTGAAATTCTACAGTAAAAGACAGACTTCCCAAATACAGATGAATTTCACTGTGGAGATTTTTTTTTTTTAATGGGACCTTACATTGCACAGGTTTGTATCATCTCATCATCTTCAAAATTTTTCTTTAACCTTTTTTTTGAAAGATAATATTGTAACTGATGCTGTCTGCTCTCCTCAGCTGTTTTACAGCCTTTCTGAGCTTGAGCTGTCTATGGTTTCTTCATTACCTGTCAGTGAATTTGGCTAGACTAATGCTGTCTTCTGTTCCAGCTATTAGTTTTATAAATATAATTGAGAAAATACAATATTGAAACATTGGTTCTTTACCCACTTTCCAAAAAGAAAAGTGAAATGTAGCAGCTGTAACCTTAGAGCAGTCTGTTTCATGGCCCTAACTAGCCTTCCTCCTTCGTTTTAACTATGTTAAGACTGGATATAGTCAGATACTTTTTGTTGCTCTTCTGTAAGTAATATAAATATTTATCTGTACAGAAAATTGTGGAAAATAGAATTACTCATGTAGAGAAGTTCTCGATTTAGAGTTTCAAACACAAACTATGTGCTTGTCAGGATTTCTGCCTTGAATTTAATTTTCATGGTATTAACATTACGAGGGATCAGCTTTATCTGAGCTTTATTCCTAGAAAATATCTCACCCTTTTGTATAGTGAGCATCAGCTTTTTGCTTGCTCAGGTCTTAGCTTGTCTTTCCCAGTAGCCACTACCCAGACCCCCAGTGGGCAAAAATGATCTCTTCTGAAGGAGGCACTGGGAACAACGCTCCTTGGGTACCTGGTGGAGGCAGATGCAGTGGTTTCCTTATTTCTTCTGGGAATCCTGCATCTTGCTAGAACAAAAATAATGATTTCTTCACAGAAGTTCCCTTCAGCTACGAATAAGACCAGGCTTTTAGAGCACTTGAAGAAAAGAATACCCTTTGCCTCATTTTGTTAGTGTGATTAAAATCTGTGAGGTTTGGCTACTGCTTTCTACATTTCACATCCTGCAGCCTCATTAGGATTATCTGGTAATAGCTCTTAAGTAAAGATGCTTTTTCACACACAGTTGCTGTCTCTTTTTCTGTCAATAAGTGCTGGCTAACTCCTTCATTGCTGAGTTCTTACTCTGTGGCAAACAAGTCCTAGCAGTACAATTAGTACAAAAAAAAGGTTATTTTTGAGGCAGTAATGCAGTAAAAAAATGATTCAATCAGTATTTTCTCTAGCCCTTCCTCTCTTCTGAAACACCACTAATCCACCACTCAGCTCTGGTTTCAGTAGAGAAAGCAATATCGTGCTATGTGAAGAAGCAGATACCACCCAAAGCAGATACAGCCTAAACTTCTGACAGAGACCATAGCATCACTAAAACTATGGCCTTTGATGTTACAAGGGCACCAGTGGTGTATTCCCTGTAGGTGAAAAACTGGTGGACCTGCATCTTAAAATGACTTTATGCGGACAGGTTAAGGAAGTGCTGTTAGAAGCCTTGCATTTGTTTCTCTCTCTTGATCTTTTATTGTCTGAGTAAAGGGATATTTGCTTATTGGCATACCCCAGGCTCTTGAGTTTTATTCTGCTTTTTACATAATAAGTTCTTTGTCCAGAAAGCAAAGAAATGTGATGACTATAGCTGTTGTTCCAAGGTCTGGGCTGAGTTTTGGGACATTAAGACTTTCCAATTGTAAGATCTCGCTCCCTCAGGCTTTTTATATAATGGGTGATAAAGGAGTTGGAAAGCAAATTTATTGCCTCTTTTTCTTAAAGGCCTTCTTTTTCATCCTTGACAGGGGTAATGGGTCCTTTACCACTGATACTATTGGGTTTCTACTGAGTGTCTTATTCTTCAGTGTCATTAACAAGATAAGTTATCCTTTCCTAAATCTCCTCCTCCTGTTCACTTTCAAGGGTCATGTTTTTTGCATGGCTTCAATGTTAGTGTGCAGAGAGTTCCCACCGAGTGCATGGAAACTTCACTGACCTCCTTGGATTAGGAGCACACTTATTTGTCATGGATCTTCACGTATCTTTTCTGTGGGTATCCGATAATACAGGCAGCCAAAACCAGCCAGTAAGCCAAAAAGAACTGGAGCTGCTATTATGTCATGTGATAGTCCCCTTCTTTCTTTTTCCCAGACTTCTGTCTCTCTATTTTCAGTTTGAAAACCCACAGTTGTGCCCAATATTCACATTCATAGTGAGGATCACTTCTGATGGCTCTCAAGTTTCATAATGACATTGAGGAACAACTGACATCTCTCTGCACAGGCTGCAGCAATTCAGATTTCCAGAAAGACTGTCTTTATTCTGCTTAGTTAACAATGATACAGCAAATTTCTAATTCACTATCAACACTGACTGAAAAAGATCATTCTTTTTAAAAGACTGAGGGGAAAAAAAAAGTTTTCCGCTTTCTACATTTCTACCTACCTACAAGGAGCATATTGACTGCTCAGGGATCAAACATACTCGGGTAAATGCCAAATCTGCACCCATTTCCCTGTGCATTACTCTAGCAATGAGACATCATTAGTAATGAAAAGTTACACTACTTTTTTACAGCTACACTGTAGAAAGATTTCAACCTTTCCAAGTCTAAGATGCAAGTACAAAGTAAACAGATCTGCTACTATTTGTGGAAAAATAAACCCTTCCCTGACAAAAAAACACAAAGGTCAACAGCTTGTCTCATGAGGACACAGTCTGAATGCAGCTAGATGCAGGTACTTCTGCCTGTGGGAAGAGTCTGCACAACCAAGTACACTACCAGAAATCCAGCTTGCACCTGAGACACCCAGGGATGGAGATGGCTGGAGAAGAAAACTACTTTGCAAAAATCTTTTAAGTTCCAGTAGTAAGTAATCCAAATGCATTCAATAAATCCTCTCACTGCTAGGCCCACACAGCCCCCTTGCACATGGGCCAGGGTCTGTGGCCAGTCCCATCATACAAATGTCCCCTTACAACAAAAGTACAGGATTGCAAAATAGTCCTTAAGAAGATGGGTGGTGGGAAGATTTACCTCTCTGCACATACAGCAGTGGGCAGAGTGAGACAAGCCTTTTGTCCCTCCCTCTGTCTGGCCATTCCCCCTTGGCACGGCTGAACAACGAGTAAGGCCAAGAGGATGACTGTAGGTCAAAGAGGGTACAACACACCTCATGGTCTGGCCATTTGCTTTCATCTGCTGTCAGCACTGTAATTAGACCGTGCTCAATCATCTCTCAGACACCAGCAGGTATGTGGTGTAGCTAAAAAGGCTACAGAAATCCCCAAGTCAAATACACCTCCTTTTCCCCTCATCCTCTACTCAGCCAGATGAAAATGCTTCATCTCTCAAACACAGAAGTAAGCCTCTCATGTGTCAGTGCTGGCTCTTCTTACAGGACGCATTTTTGTAGTCACATCATGGAAACATTTTAAGATTACATTTTTAATTAACTAGAGCAACACTAATATGGCTTCTTTGTTGCTGCATTTATTCAGAATCCAACAAACATAATGTCTGCACTTCTGAAACGCGTTTCTGAAAGTACCGTGTCTTATAAAACCTGTGAGAGATTTTTTCTAATATCACTGTAGTAATGGTTGCTTTGCTTTCAGGAGGACCAAAACAGCCAAATGGACAGAAATGTACAGATTGAGACTTTCTAAGTGGCCAACAGGAGTTTAGGATTTCTCTCCTGGTGCTCTCAGCACAGCCTGGGTGCCTCCCTCCCTGGACGCATACTTTTGGCACTCTTGCTTTTCCCTAAGAATATGCCAGAGAAGCAAAGTTTACAAGGATTTGCAAAACACGCCACCAGCCTGCCATTTGGAATGCTGGAAGAAGACTTAAGCAATGGGACAAAAGGAAGGTATTTCATGTTCTGAGATTGTCCTAAATTGAGGTCAATGGCAACAACAAAGCAAAAACTAACGCTCAGCTTTGATTTATCATCAGCATGCAAATCAGCAAAAATCAACAGATAAGCTGTCCTGTGGACAGCATTAAGAGGTGATTGCCAAAACCTTGCAAAATTTGTTTAGTGTGTTGTCACTGAAAGCACTTCTTTATGAACCTGAATATATGTTGGTTTACATTTTTCCACATTTGACTGAGCAACCTCCATCTCCAAGCTCATCACTCTTCTGCACCATCCCCAACCCCCAGCTTATTCTGCTGGATCAGGAAATGAACAGAGCTTTGTTTGTCTGCTGGTGCCAGAAGCAGCAGCAGCGTCAGCCCTGCAGAAGCAGCCACCCTGCCTCTGCGGCCCTGGCCAAGGGGACGCCTCATGTTCCAGGGAATCGTGCATCCCACTGAACTGTTGTTCCTTGCAGAAAACAGCAAGAAGGTTTGTGCGGGTCTCAGGTAAGCAATAATTTTAAAAAATGGAAAAAAAAAATGAAAAGACATTGAAAAACAGTACTTTACAACTACTACATATTCAGATAAATTAAAAAACTTACTATGAGAAGGGAAAAGTATTTGAAATTAAGGCCTGAACAGAACAGAAGTTTCTCTTAGGTGATGACTGGACAGAATAAGCTAAAGCCAGATCATCTGCTTTCTAGCAGTTCCACTCCATTGCTAAATAACTCAGTTCCATTCCTTTTTGTATATATATTGACCATCCACTGGGCATGTACACATTTGTATGTACACAAAACAATAGCTTGCCTGATCCTGGTTCTGCTTTCTATCTTCCCATCACATGGAATAAAAACAACTTCCAAGGGTGTAAGCTTTGGTACTTTGCTGTGCTCCAGGCACACAAGCAATAGGATGACCTTCATTACAGTCAATCTTAAAAGTTTAGCTTTTCTGCCTCTGCTTTTTCTAGAGTCTCATTCTTCTGACAGCATGAAGCCTTCTTTATTTCCAGCTTAAAGGTACTCACAGGTTCTTTTCAGTCAGCTATTGCTACCTAGTTACTTCTTGTTTACTGGTAGGCTAACATATCCTTCTCTATATACAGACAGCAAAACTATGCTCATCCCCTATTTAGCGGGATACAGACATAAAGGTCTTCTAGTCTTTCAAATAGGAGGAAAAATGGAGAAACTAATAGCTGGGGCTTCTCTTGCCCAATCTTTTGAACAAGCTTCAATTGACATGCTGTAAGTGTGAGTGGCCAGAAGTGAGCAAAGTATCCCCAGTGAAATCTCACTTGGGGCACATATTATCTCCAGTGGGAGTGAGGTCATCAGATAAATCCTCCAAGATTTCCAGTCTTCTCATGTTTATGTCATTCTCACATATTTCATAGTATTACTTTTTTCCCTAAAGAACAGAAGCCCTTTGTAGTAATACTTCAGGCAGCCTGCAGTGCCTAGGAAGGGAAACACCTATTTGTATGTTAGGAGACAACCCTGCTTTGCTAGACTTCGAGATTTACTACCTGAATGCTCCTGAAAGTGCTAGCCAAGCCAAAATCCACCTGCGACTGAAACTGTTGCTTCACTAACATTTTTATTCAGAATATTTTCTCTTAGTTTCATGCTTTGATTCTTTCTATTACATCAGTTGGCTTGTTGGCTTCCTTACTCTATTCCAATCTTCTGCTTTTTTTTCCCCCGTTCATTATGATCCTCTATAGAAATGCTACCAGCAATTTCTGTTAGGTAGGAAGATTTTCAAAAAGAGTCTTAAGATCAATGTTGGCTCAGCACAAGTTTAATTTAGAACGTGTGACAGGTCTGACTCACACAGTGCTATTCATGCCATCCATCCTCAATTTGGCAAGGGCCTCAGAGTTTAATTATGACCTGAAAATGTCTCAAGTCAAACTATATATAGCATTTTAAAAATATTTATGATGTTAAGAATGGTTACAAACAGCTCTGAAGTCCCTCAAGTGATGCACAGGTTCACAGTGGATACATTTCTGTCTGAAGCCTACACTGAGCACCTGATTCACAACACCCACACTGCCTGCACAATGCATCCATGCCCATGTAAAATGACTGAGCCTGAAATGCTTCTCCCAGGTTTCTGCAAAAGATTGCCTTTGAAAGGATACATGAAAGGGCTCTCTGATCCAAAAGAGGCTTTGCTAAGATTAGAGTCTCTCAGCATTCCAACATCTTTATCTCTGACCTTGCAGGTAAGAAAACATCACTGGTCAGCTACAGCAGCGAGACCTCTATGGCAGGATGAACAGCATGTGAGGAATGTAGGTAATGTTATTCTTGTCTGTGATCCAGAAATTGGTTTTAAGACTTAGTGAGCAAATAATCATGTTGACCTCAGTTTGCAGTTTCTTTAAAAAAACCACCAGTGAGGACAGCAAGCATTTATCACGTGCCATTTGAAACCAATAAACAGAAAGAAAAATTTCACTGCTTGCCCTACACAGCATCCTGCTGAGCAGGAGTTCAAACCAAGCCACTGGGGTGAGGACTGAACCAGACTGACCCGGAGCTGGCCCTGACATGGGGGCATGCAAAGGGAGGAGTACAAATAGCTTTGCAGTACATTCTATGGTACTATACTGGTACACATAGGTGTACATAGCATATATGTACATCTGGTATAGCAACTGCATGCCTGGAGGAATCTGAAGAGGTGAGCTTGGAACCTTGGCTAGATAGTTTTGCAGCTTTACAAAGCTCATGTTCTTCATTTGAAGCCTGGATGCCTCATATGAGATAAATACCTGAGCTTAACTCAGGACTACATTTAAAGCCCACAAACATCAAAAAGATTTGAGTTGAGCATTTCTCTTGCTGAACCAAGCCCCTCATTTGCAAGGGAGGAATCTGCTGCAGGCAGGCAATAGGAACCCTTCTGGATGATTACAGTGGGCTGCTTGCCTGCAAATGTCAACGGGAAGTGCTCCAGAGGCAGCCCCTGAGCAGGCACAGAAAAGGAAGAGTAGAGAGGCCAGCAGGGAAGCAGATATTAGAAGATTACAGTCTACTACAGAAGAACAAAAGGGTGTCAAATGGGTGTCAGGGTGAAGAGGAGGGTGCAGGCTGTAGAGTCAGTACAGTCAGGAGCTGTCCAGGGCCACAAGCCACAGGAGAGCATGGGAGACCCCAACCCAGGGCTGAAATAAAAAAAATAAAAACCAAATAAACAAAACAAAATAAACCAAATAAACAAAAAAACCCAGTTTAAAACAAACAAAGAGTCAAAAAAAGATGGTAAAAGCTGAGATTGATGATGCTCAATCCTTCTGGGTTCGGCTTGGCAGGCTGACGATGCCAGACTGTTGGTTAATGGGGCTGTGTCAGTGTGCTGACATGCAGGGGACCAATGGAAGGGAAAAAAGGATTGAACTGTACACAGATCCCTATTTTTTATCCTTTCCTCTCTTTCTCAATGGGATGCTTTCTTTCTTTCACAAAGGAATCACAAAACAGAGGGGTATGCACAGAAGTTTTGAGGCTATAGCATCTTATCTGGCCAAAACTGAAAGAAGAAAGTGCAGAGGTACTTGATGCTAAATGTCATGAGACTACAGAGACACTATTCCTTACGGATGATACTCATGAGATGCTCATGCTTGTAGTTGCCTTTGAAATCAACTCCCAGCAGCTTTGATAATAACCTATTGCAAAACAGCTACTAATCCTCTTTTGTAACCATTCCAAGCTGTCTGTGCATCCCTAACCCCTATGCTGTGCCAACACAAAAGTGAAACAGTGCTTAGGGTCCCTAATGCTATAAGCATGTTAAGAGTAAAAAATAAATAAATAAATCTTTCTTTCAGCTGTAGACATAATCATTTCCCTGCCTACCCAGTTTGTTTATTTCTTACCATAACACTCCATATGCAGAGTTCTCAGGATGCATGGCAAACTCATCTAGAAATCACTGTATTCCTATCTAATGGCTTCAGAAACCACTACTATTCTTACCTGCTCTTGAAAAAAGGTCAAGAATATTAGTGAGTCATGTCTTTTCCTCCCTTTTTTTCTGCAGTTCAGCATGGGTTATCCTTTACTGCCAGCTGGATGAGTATTGCTTTAACAATCTTCTCAGTGCTGGTCATAGAGAACCTGATTGCCTTCTTGTTAAGCTAAATTTACACTGGCATGCCTCCCCTGTCTACTTTATACACTTCCAGAGGGAGAAAAAAATATCTAGTTCATTATTCAGCAAGCTATCAGTGATAAAATTATGGCCATGCAGATGCTTCATCTGTAAGCATCTCATCATTTCTAATGTAGTGAAAAGCTTTCATGACCCAAGACAGGCATCTGCTGGGCACCAGGACTCCTAGGATGCACTGGTACTTCTGAAGTCAACATTGTCAGGCTCTCCTTCCTTGCAGGAAGCTTCCCCCTTAATCTAAACCTCCTCCTTTTTGAACCAGTGGGTGCACACAGAACACAACAGGCTCCAAACATCTGCAGATTGTTGCAAGCATGACCAAGCCCTTGGAGCTCAAGTCACAAATATGCAACTTAACATGAGGTTCCCTTGACAAAGTCCTGAGGCAATAACTGTGCCTTTGCTTGCTGTTTTCTCCGCAGTGACGCAACCACCCACAGTGTGGTAGGAATACAGAGTTGACAGAAAAAGCATACTGGGGTTTGGAAAAGCTAGCCTACAACTATCCAGGCCTTTTCCAGACAGCAGCACAAAGCTCACCAACAGGTCAAGCCTGCAATAAGAAAATGTCAAGCAGGCTACCTGCTGTGATTGTTCATAAATTTATTTAAGAGAGAAACATTGGCTTCTGCATAGTATTAGAAGACAAAACCCCACATTACTTGTATATTAGATCCAGAAGGCATTGCTGAAGAAAGCTCTTCCTAAGACTATTACAGTCCTGGAGCATGTTCTAATCAGTAGACCATTGACTCCATCTCAGAAAGCTCCTTTAAGAGCAAGACTGTGAATGCTGAAAGGTCGTCATGCTTTCATGCTTTGAAATAAAAAGCTCTGAAGTAAGATGACTGCCCGCAAGTACATAAAGAACAGTAGTGCACTAATCAGAGTACTTGCAAGGTTACATTTCAGAAAGATGAAATCCATGTGCAAAATCACTGATTCAAAAATGAAGCAGTATTTGCACACGCAGTCACCAGAGCAGCATCTAACCAGAGGCAGCTCAGACTACAAGGGACATGTGTATGTGTAGTCATGGTGCATGTGTAGTCACCTAAGCAGTCCCATGAACAGCGCTTGTCCTTATTTCCTTAACCATTTTGCCCTGTGTGTAGGCCAGTGAGTAATCAAGACAGTACTTTAGCACCACTCAGTGTATAATTCTCCTATAAAAGCAGTCTCCTGCTCACAGCACAGTATGTATGTGTGCATGTGCAGGTGTGCACCTTTTGTATTAAAGAAGCACTTGAAAATTGTATTTACCTGTGGCAAACAGAAAGCTTTTTGCGGATGACTACCTTTGGTGCATTAAAGATCTGAAAAAATGTTTTGTGGTTCTGACTTCCTTTCCCTTTTTAAACAAATGCTTAAGACTGTGAAATCATTAAGCCCCAACAAAAACACAGGGGAAGCTGACACTGCTATCCTACTAAATTTGGACTCCTGCATCACCAATTGTTTTGCATTACTGTAGTGCAGAAAAAAAATAAGCAGAGATGTCCCTGTGACTGCAAAACCAAGGACAAATGGGATCATTTTGGTGGGCTTCAAAAAACCATGAACAAAAGAGGGCAAAAAATAAAATTTAATAAAATTTCATGAAGAAGATGATCCAGATACTTAGAGTGGAAGATATATTCCCCACTGTCTGAGAGGCACACCACAGCATGTGCAAATGGGGAAAACCAGGTGCTCTTCCAAGTACCTCACCTGCTATGTTCACTCTTGCCAGGTAGAGCTGGTGACTGGTTTGAACTCATCTCCTTACGTGACTGCTTGGGCTCAGGGGATTGAAAATAATCCTAGTGTTCAAAGCCATCTCCAGAATGCCACACTGGGGTGAAAGTGGAATGGAGTAAGTTACAACAGGGTGTGGGTGAAATGGATGGGCTCCCTGGTAGCAGGGTCAGAAGCTGCACTTGCAGGCTTTAACCTGGTGACAGTGCCCTGTGGGTGCCTGTGCAACTAAACCACTCCAACACCCCATGAGACAACCAGACATAACAAAGGATCTACAAATAAGGATGCAGGGCTGGGCAAGCAATTTATGGCATCACAGGACCTGAAATGTCTCCTGTGCTTGCAGTCTCGTCTCATGGCAGCTATGGGCTTTACGCCCTTTAAAAAAAATTAGCAAGACTCCAGTTTAATAGAAGAGTTCAGATATTCCTTATTTCTGTGCTGGGAAGTCTCAGCACTTTACTTCTCTCATACTGGAAAAGTCCTTGCATTTTGGTAAGTGTGTATCATTTGGGATTTTCCTCTTCAGCAGAGCTGAGGAGACTCAGGTGCTAAGATTCCAAAATGAACAAGACAAGGGCTTTGGAATCAGTACTTCCTTAGCTAGGTAACTCTGGTTTCTTTCTCCAGTAAGTGACCTCTGTACATTGAATCTGGGAGGCACCATATAGAAAAGAGTAGAGTGGCTATGAGACAATTGTTTAATACTAGAACTCCTGCACCTCTGAGTTGCAGGTTTTGTGTATTTTACATTAGTATGTACAATTTAATAGGAAGAGGTCATGCTAACAGCTCATAAATACACTACCCTTCCAGAGTGCAGTCTTTGAGGACAACATAGTTCACAAGCTGCTTCCCTCCCTCACCAGAATATGTGGTTTGCAGGTTTGACCCACCATGTACAGCACTTTACACTGATCCCAACACCCTTTCCTTTTGGTGACTCACTGAATAGGAGCCTATGTAAAACACCACCACCACCTAACACCATTTAAAGCACAGCACTTTTCATGCCAACAGATTTTAGAAGAAAGCAGTGTGTGAGAGGGAACAACAATTCATGCTTTTTATCTGGAAAAATAATCTGAAAACCTTTTCAGTCTAAATTGGCTTTAGCTGCCCCAACCTCTCTTGCTGTCCCTGGCCACATTCTGCACAGCAGTAACCCCATTTTCTCTCCTTCATGACCACACTGCAGTTCATGTGACTGCAAACAGTTATCAAATTCTCTGTTTTGTCCAAGCTATAAATGCTTCATTTCTGTAGTTTTTGCTCTTATATAACTGACATTTTTTCCCCTATCACCAGAACTGAAAATGAGAAGTGTCTTCTTGGCCAGTAAGGCTGCTAACTACTTGTTTTCTTCTCAAATAGGCTAAATGCTTTTTAATTGGCAAGATGCTTACAGAGGAAATGGGAACGATGGACTTGTGCAAGAGTCTGGCTCTCATCTGCAGGGCAGCATATTTGACATCAAAGGCTGCCAAGTTCCTGGAGCATGGTTGGTATGCTGTGGCAAGGAAAAGTCTTTGCAAGGAGGAGGGAGCTGCTGGAAGCAGATCATGGCTATCTCACCTTAAGCCTGCCATGGCTGCAGGAGCTCATCATCAGATGCTGCTCACTAACAAAGGTTATGGGAATAAGTCACTGACACACAGCACAAAGAACCACAGCCTGAGTAGGAAGCAAACAGGGAAAAGACTAATACAATCTAAATATAAACGCCGCGTTTCCAGAGAAGTAAATGTCAAATACTGTAATTACAAAACAAAACAAACAAAACAAACGAAAAACCCCAACAAGAAACAGAAAGAACAGTGTGGTTGCACCCCTTATACCTACACACACTGACCTTGTAGCTCAATGAAGGAAAAACACTCCAGTCAACATTGTCTTCACCCAGAGAAGATCAAAGCCATACAGCCACAAAAATCTAAGGCCAGCACACAAAAGCTCAGGTTATGGCCTGCATCTGACTTCATTCACTAATTTAAGTATAAAACAAAGGTAAGAAGCCAAGAAGCCAGATTGACTCCCTGCCAAAAGCCTTTCAAATGTGTTTGTCAGCAAACACACTGGCATGTGCTTCCGTGAGGTGAGCTTTCTGCCCCACAGAACCCTGCACCTTAGGGAGTATTTATAAGGAGTTGGAAAAAGGTAACAACAGCAACAAAATGTTAACACAGATACGCTCCCCAGCTTGAATAACTGTGATTTTTTTCTGCATTTCCACTGGCAAATTTTCTGGGTTCAGAAAATCAAGACAAGCACCTTAACCTTAGCAATCCAATTGCATCTTGCAATTTATTCACTTCCCACATTGAAAGCTGAACTCTTGCTGAACCACTACAGCAGTAAAGAAACAAGAGCATGCTGAGCAACAGTGACCACCCTCTTTTCCCAACAGCGACATTCCTGCCACGGAAGAAATGGTGAACTTTTGGCATCATCTTGGGAAAACAAATTGGCACTTGAGATTTCATGCCATTGCAGCACTTACTTTTTTAACAAGCTGCTCTTAACTCTCCAGTATTTTTCCTTTGTCCTTTTCTATAATGGTCTTGGAAAGGGTATGAAAATCAGTTGTGGTTTTGCAAATAACAGTGTTGTACTTCAACCCACTTTGGAAGCAAGATATGTTTACACCTGGAATTATTCTTGGTTAATGTTTCATGCAGGCACTTTTATTCTGCATTACATCAGAAAGATTGTTAAAATCTAAAGTAATTATAGATTTTCCATAAGTTTATTTAAGAAACACATGCTCTGATATCCCATTTAAACTAAAATTGAGCCCAACAGTAATATATATGTTATTTAAAACCATCACAGATTTCTGAAAGCAGCTACAAAGCAAAATCTGTTTGGAATTGCTTGGTTTTATGCATGGAGGTTTCTGCGTGAACTGGAAGATATATTTAAATTTTCTAATTATGCAGCAACTTATATCCATATTTTACAAACATGAAGGAATAAATTTTGTAAGTTCCTTGCAAAACACATCATTATTTTAGAACTGACACAAAGAGAGAGAGGTAAATGTCTTGTCTAGAATCAAGATAGGAAGTCAATTAATAGATAGAATCTGCACTTTCAGAGCTTGTGCATGCCTTTGCATTTAAAAAATCACTTCTCTTCAAACAGCCATAAGGTCATGTCATATAAGCTTTTGTATACAACCAAGTTCTCCAGACAGCAAAATCAGCAAAGATCAACAAGAAATTAGTTCAGACAAAATCAAATGCAAAGATAAACCAATTTTCTTGGCTTCGTGAAAATGCAACCAAAAGAACCCCCCTGAAGCAAATCAGATGGTCAGTTCAATTAAAAACCAAATGTTCTACTTTGAGAACTTCTCTCCATGATGCAGAATATGGTGGTTAAACCTTTCAAAATTTTGGTTTTAAGCTCATGTTTTAAAATTAGTCTCCAGGTACTTTCAACTGTCCTTCCTGATGCTGTCTTCATCTGCTGGGGTAGGGAGGAAAACCCAATTTCACCACCTCTGCAATAAGCACTGGAAGTACCCAGTTTCTACACGACCCTTCTGCAATGAATATCCAGTGATGTGAGAACCAGATTATCTTCAGAGGGAGACCTTCAGCCTAGGCACTTGGCCTTGGGACTGCATGGCAAAATTGTAAATACACCTGGACTCCTACCACCTGAATTACTCTTCTGGTAGGGAGAATTGTTTCCACCCCACAGACCTTTAAGTTTTATTTTCAAACTACCTACTGGACAAGTACCACCTTAACCCACAGTTCTGAGATGAATTAAAATAGTCTTCATAAAAAGAATATAAATATTAGAATAAAATATTCTTATACTTCAGAATTAGTGGCTTGTTGGTGCAGAGTTGGGTTATTTCTTCCATCCCTTCCTGGAAATAGGCTATAATCTTTGAAATTACATATTTAATCAACTACTTTAGATATGCTGAACGGGTATCATCTGGTTCTAAGCCTGCCAATTCTTAACAGTGAAGCCTAGGAAAGTCTGGAGGAGTCCCTACAGCTGTGCTGACACAGCCACTGGAGGTGGGAGGATATGGGATCGGGACCCAGGGAACTGGAGAAGTTTGTGAAGGAAGGAGAGGGTCGGATGAAAACAAAGAGAAGGTGCTGACAAATGAGGCACAGCACAGATAATACATTTCACACCATGGAAACATGGAACACTGCAGGTGATGGATTCCTTATTTGTAGATTCATCCTCATAACTTCTAGTATCATCTGAAATATTCAGTGGTGACAGGCCTGCTGCTCTTCATAAACTGATTATTTTGCACCTTATGTGGTATAAAATGCAAATATATTTTAGCTTAGCCGCTGTATGTGACTTTGTTACTTTTAAGACAACAAGCAAATTGCTGAGATTTGGCTTTCATCTGCAAATGAGATGAGATTTTTTTTTAATGAGATCTATGACATCTTCCCAGATGTCAGTGGGTATTGCTCGCTGTGAAATTCCAGCAATACTGGGTGACTGGTGAATGCAATGCCTGGTATCCAACACCTGCTGCAACCAACGTAGACCTATAAGCCTAATTAATCACTTGTAGAGTCTCAAGAATTGTCTCTGTGGTCTACAGGCCACTTAACACAAGTTTTGAAACCCCCCCATTGCTTGGTGCACCACTGTTTAAGAGTAAAGGCTGCAGGGCTCAGGCTGGCATGCAAAGTGCAGTAGAGCCATGTTCTTTAGAAGAAAGTCCCTGCAGTCAGTATTGAGGCTCAAATCTTGAAAATTACCACTTTAGGTGCATTTCTGTTTCCAGTCCTTCACATTAGGTCTCACTTGGATTTTCTCCTTCCAAACAGGGAAGTTAGGTGCATTTCACTGGTGTTGCCTAGCTGCTTCCCTGACTACTTGGTTTGTGAATCCTGCAGGAGAAATTAATTCCTTCTAGATATTACCACTGAAATGTTAAAAAAAAAAAAAATTCTTGATAACGTACTTAGTAGATGCTTGCTTCTTTAACACAATTTCATTTAAATTTGAATGCTGTATAGTTCACATAAAATTAAAACAAAGAGGGCACTTCCATCAACATTCCATATTAACAATGGGGTTGTAGCCATAACATACAGTCATGGTCTATACTAATTATAAGGCCTTGTTAGCTTTCTTATTTATATGGTACTAAAGTCCTACATGATTTGAAAGAGTCCCTGACCTCTCACAACAGCAATAAGAAGAGTACTTTGCACTCATCCTTGCACCTTTCATCTTGGAGCAGCTCTGACACATGAATTTTCATTGCACCCCTGTGACACACAGGTAGGTGCCTAGGCACCCTTCAAAGGCAGGGGAACTGTGCCACGGGAAGGCTGCGCAACTTGGCCTAAATCCACAGGGAGCAGCTGGGAATGTGAACTCTCCCACTGCTTGTTCTGAATGTCCAGGCAATAATACTTACCCCAAAAATGAGCTTCATAAAGCATTAATCAAAATGTTTAACCCCCTACTAAGTTTGCAAGCAGCAGGGGCAAACGGTAAGCGGACTAATTCTTTTTGATACATTATTCATGACTTGTTCTCCTTTCCTGGCAAAACTTCTTAAGGAAAAAAAAACCAACAAAACAAACCATACAACAACAACAAAAACAGCAACAAAAGACCTAAAAAACCCAAAAAAACCCCAAAACCAGTTTGTTTTTCAAGGAGTCATTGGAAAATAATTTGGGATCCAAAACGTTTAGCACTTCCTTTATGGCAATTTGATCCCAACTACTATACCATGCGCAGCTCAGGGCAATGTCTCTGCAGGACTGGAGCACCCGAGTGACCTCGGGAGAAAGAAAGCATCAGCAGGACTCTGCTTGCTAGGTTTTAGTTTCCAAGGACCTGTAAGAGGCTGAGCAATATTATGCCTGCATACCTAACAGTTATGTCGGCAAATAACACTGTCCAACCAACAACCACTGACAGCAATTGAAACTAATGATTCAGGGCTGGCCATGTGACAGCTAGAAAGGAAAAAATATTCCTCTGCTGTTCCAGTTGATAATTAAGGGACTACTGAAGACATCCCCAGATTTCACAATACTGCTCTCTGCCTGGCCTTTGCCACTCTGTGAGCAGCAGTGAGAGCTGCCAGCCACATCTGCAAATAGTATTTAGCGCTATCTAGGGCTGACTCTGCACTTCTGAGTTAGTGAACTAACATGCACCTCGCTTTCCCCCTTTATAGTAATGCTAATGCAAATACAAACATACATTACAAATCGGCCCACCACAATACATGTGAGAAGCTCTGAACCTGCATTAAAAGCAAAACTAATGTGGGTGGTGATGGATTTTTGAGCTCACAGGGTAGCGGTGGTATTGTTTGCTGGGTGAGCTGTTTGAAGCTGTGCTGCACTCCATCACATGGGAGCATTTTTTTTATTTACAAGCAAGCACATCCAGCAAGAGTTTTCAAGGGAGCTGGGATTTTTAATGGAAACTCTGCTCTCCAACAGCTGAGCTCTACATAAAACACGAATTACTTGGGTAAGATATTGTGAGTCAAATTCTATCACAAGCAGAATGAAAGGGAGAATTTCTGGTCTGGTGGTAAGTGTTCAGCTCTTAACATGAAGATGCTCTGTTGTGTATTTCTATGTGTATGTGTATACCAGAGGAAAATATATACATCATGTGTGCAGAAGGAACTGATTAAGCCAAAATATACGAAGAAAGTTATACAGCGTTTAATTTCATAATACTATGTAGTGCTCTAAATAAATTGCAAGGTAAATGAGCTGCAGAAGGAAATAATGGAAATAAGTTAAAAGTGGTTCATTTCTCTAATCTGGTAACTTACCTAGTCATACATCACAAATACCTTTTTAGTGAGAAAAAAAAAATCAGTTACTTCTCTTAAGAAGGTTTTGTGAGGTGAACAGATAAGCTTAGCTCATTTGACTGAAGTAACTTGTCCTAAAGCATTATTGCATTAGTGCCCAAGGGTTAACAGAAGGCTCTTCTCTGGCTACAGCAGTTCTGGAAGTGACTGCACAAGATGACCTCGCTAGTTCTCATGAGCACCACTCCAGCATTTTTTACTTACCACAGACCAAACAGACTTGTCATATAAAACATCTCATATGAGTCAAGGCTGACAGTCATAAAATATGTTCTGCAAATACCTTGTAGCCTTACTGTAAATTTCCTTTTAAGTAGCAAGAAATCTAGAGACTGATGAATAGACAATTTCCTAGTGATGTTTGCTATTGAATAAAACTATTCAACACCCAGAAAGGCCTCTCAAATTAAAAAAAAAAAAAAAGGGTAATTTAAAAAAAAAAATAGATATTTCTCTTTGTTTCTCATTTTGCAATTTTAGGTAACTAGTAATACTGGGTTTTGTTAAAAAACTGTTTTGAACACTGCTTCCAAACACTCTCCCCACTTGAGAGAGAGCAATGTATGAATACAACACATATAAAGCATTTCTTAAATATGTATTCTTTCCTGGTGAGACAAGGTCCATTCCCTCGCTATTTTTTCACATTCCTTTCTTACTTTTGACCTGTAGTTCTCCTGTCTCTTTTACAGTATTGCCCAGAGAAGGTAACATGATTTTGTGCAAATTTTACTTGCATTATCATTCTTAGAAATCTATTTTATCTGCAGCATACATTCACAGGAGGTACAGCAGCCTTTTCAGAGCTATCTGTTGGCACATTCTTCTATGTTGTTTTCATTAAGCCCTTTTATTAAAATAATTACAATTTTGGAGATCAGAAACGGGGCTTACTGGCTCAGAAGCCAGCAATTTTCATCAAGATATGTCCAATAATAATGCCCTACAAGAATAAAAAAAACTTCCTTTATTATGTACAGGAAAATAAAATCCCTGTCTTTTTGTCTGTAAGAGCATCTCTTCAGACCTGCACAAACTTTGTTCCTGCCTCAGTTTCCTGATTTCAGTGTAGGCAAGTCTCCCACTATGCTGGTACAAGAAAACCATCTTTCCAGTTCCCACTCCTGAGCGAGGACTTCTGCGGGAGCCTGTCTGTTTAATAAGATTTCTCCCTCTTCATTTAAGCACCCCCTGAGGCTGCCATCTAAGAAAGGGAATAACCTCAGTTCTCCTGGAGGGCCAATCCTATGATTTTGCTATGAAATAAAACACATTTTCTAAGATAATTTGTTCCTCATGCTGTCAAAGTGGATTAGGAAAGCGCTTACATGTATTATCCACACGCTAGCATCTCTTGCATGTCACTGGTACCCAGCCAGACAGAAGTCCCCTCACTTATAAAATTGTTATTTCTTGCTTGCTAATTTTTGAAATCCTGGTCCAGAACAGACTGAAGTCAAGGGTATGTTATTTTACCAGCTGACATGTTTTTTTAATTGAGCTGACCTTGTAGGAAGCAAACTGTATACATGCACCTGTCATACTCAGTTCGCTATGTGAACTGCTTTCAATTTAATTTCTGCTGTATGCTACTAATGTGACACAGTTATTAGCATTTAAATCACCTTTTCCCTTGTCATTTCTATCTTTAGCTTCTCTCCCCGCCCCCCCCCCGAGTGATTTATAGGAGACTGACTTACTAGGAAAGTATGCAGTTGTTAGAGAAGGATGGAATTACATATTTTAGTATCACAGCTTATTTAAATTTAAAGGACTAGGAAGCAAAATGCAATTAACAGAGCCATGCCAAACAGATGATTAATGCTAGCTATTTTTTCCCACTGTAGTATTTTTCCTTTCACTTTCTTCTTTACAAAAGGGGGCAAGTATCCACTAATTTTCTGCTGTCTTTGCTCAAGAATCATGGGGCAAAGCACCTATTTTGCTTAGAAAGCAAGAGCTTCTCAGCAAAACTGAGCGACTTAGGAGAAGGGCAAAAGCTATTTGAGATGCAATACTTACTGTGGCTGCCCGTCTTAACTACTATGAGTAACTATTAGTGTCTACTGCCCCACTAAAAACATAATGACAGGCCGTCTATAGTGCAGCCTGACACAAGACCTGGTCCTTACCTGTCATAAATAGTGAAACCAGAGAGGAAGTTTTTCCCCAGACCACAGCGCTGTGGCAAACAAGCACCCTGCGTGGAAACCTCGGGCAAAGAAGGAGTGGGTACATGAAGCACAAAACATGTTTTTGGTGCAAACGCAGCAAGCAGGGATTAAGAGGATGAAGCAGGAGGGCTGTGACTGCGCGTCAAGGGACGCCGGGGCGCGTTCTGATTGCCCAGGACAGGGGACACAGCCTCGGGTCACCAGCACCGCTAGGGAAATGTCTTCGGGGCTGAAGCGCACACATCTTGTTCACGGCTGAAGTACGGTGGCAGCAGCTCTTCCCGCTGTACCCCCACCTTTCTAGCCTTCTGCCCTGCGGCCACCACCGCGAACTCCCGGCTCACGAAACACCGGAGGAAGATGGGGCGCTCATCTGCCCCCAGCCCCGCCGGCAAGCCGCTCCCTTCCCGGGATGCCGCGACTGGGGCTGCCGGAGGCAGGGATGCGGGGCGGGGGCCGCTGCGGCAGCGCGGCGGGGTGGGGGCTCCGGGCGGGGGAGCCGCGGCGCCCCTCGGCTGCGGCCCGCGGTAACCGGGCCTCCTCCCTATCCGCGCCACGCTTCGGCAAGCCGGCTCCTCGGGAAGAACCAGCCGCGGGCTGCGGGCTGCTTGGAGCAGCCCTGCACTGCTGCTGCACCTGAGCATCCTTGTCAGCGGGTGGGATAAACCACGACCAGCCCCAGGCAGATGCATTATGTAATTTCATATTATATAATACTAAAATACAAGGGGAATATATAAATAATAATAATAAAGAAGAAGGGAAAAGAAAAAAACACACACAAAAAAACCCCAACCCCAAAAAACAACCCTTAGCCCGCTGTCCTTCCCCGAGCATCCAGCGGGGCGCGGAGCTGCCCCCGCTCTCAGGCCGCCTCCGGGGCACGCACGGCAACACCGGCCGCTCGGCGACCCCAACGACGCCGCGATGCGCCGGGGGAGGACGGCGGGGCCCTGCCCAGCCCCGCAGGGCCCAGCCCGTTTCTGCTTCCCTTCCCCGCGGAAGCGCCGAGCCCCGCCGGCACGGCCCTGCGGTAGGGCGAGGGTCGCTCCCGGGACAGGCGCTGACTTACCTGCTCCCCGAAGTCGATGGCGATGTTGGTGATCCCGAGAGGGACTAGGAAACGGATCAGGGGCCAGTAGTTAGTGAGCGCTGGAAATTTCACCATAGTCCCAGCTGCGCGGTGACCCCCAGCGCATCTGCCGCGGCGGGAGACGGGCGCGGGAGGACGGCGGGGGGGGAAGGATGAAAGGGCAGAAGAGGAGGGTGCGTGCGTGTCCCTGTGCGTGTGTGCGAGCGGCGAAGGGTGGGGGGGTTGAGGGCGAAGGAGAGGAGCAGCAGAGCCCCCTAAAAATAAAGCAGCCGGGGTAGCGGGTGGGGTGCCAGTCCCTCCCTGCTCGCCGCGGCTCGGCCCTGGCGGGTGCTGGCTGGGCGGCGGGGCGCGCTGTGCTGCCGCCTTAGCAGGAGACCCGGGAGACCAAGTCCATCCCCACCGCCCTCCTCCCACACAACAATGATCCTCCGCCGCCGCTGCCGCCGCCGCTGCTGCTGCCGGAAAAAAAAAGAGGAGGGACACCGCCGCCAGCCACTCGTGCGGGCAGCGCTGCCATCCTCGGGGCGCGGGGGCCAGGGGAAGGGCCGGGCTCGGGCCTCCCCCCCCCCCCCCCCCCCCCCTCCCGCCTCCCTCCTGACGCTCGCCGGCGGCGGGGCGACGGCCGCGGCGCCGCGCAGGAAAACGTCGCCCTCTTCCTTCTCCTCTTCCCCGCCGCTGCCGCGGGCCCGGCGCAGGCCGCTGTGCGGGGCCGAGAGCCTTCGCCAGAGGTACCTGTGCGGGTGGGCGAGGTGTGGTGCGGGGCCGGCGGCGGTGCGGTGGGGCCCGGCTGCGGGGCGCCGCTCGCCGGCTCCGGCTGCCGGAGCACGTGGGTTTGACACACGCTGGCAGATGGTCGGGCTGGCGGCGGCGGGGGAAAGAGCGGCACCGAGCGGCTCCTCCTGACGCCAGAGCCGCCGCTCTGCGACCCCCGCCCGCCACGGGGCCGGGGGGCAGCGGACAGGCAGGGCAGGGACACCTGTCCGACACCCTCGCCCCCTTCTGGGTCCCGTTGGGTGCAGTGGGGATCCCCCTCAGACCCCCCGTCTGTGTGACCCTCGCCTTCCTCACGCAGCCGCCGAAGTTTTTTTCCTGTCAGTGGGCTTTAGGGCAGGGGCAGTCGTGGAGCTACGGAGAAGGTGGGGGGGCTTCACGAAGTGCTAACCAAGGTGTCTGACGCACGGCTTTTCTGGTCAAATACCCAAAGTAAATAAATGGTGAGAGTTTGCCAAGGCAACCACTTCGTTTGTCAAAGTCTCTGACTGAGTCGTGGATGAGGGAATGCGTTCGTGGCCCCGGGACGGCTGGCAGTAGGGTCCTCGCTGGCTGGGCGCACCCAGAGCTCTCTGACCGAGAGCCCTGACACTTGGAGAAGCTCTTGTCAGAGCAGAGGGTGAGGGGAGAAAGAGAAATCAAAGCCTTTCGGCACACGTAGAAATTTTTTAACGTTTTCAAGCTTGCAGTGGGATTTCAGTGTTTCATTGTGATTGGGTTTCTCTGGGGGGATGTAGCTTTGGGGTGTCACCTCAACCATGCCGCTTCCAAGGAGGGTTGGCAAGTTTTTAATGAAAGTCAAAGTCCTGTGGAGAATCAGATACCTGTGTCAGATCCTCAGAGGAGCAGTGTGCAGTGGAGGAGTGGTGGACAGCCTTCCTAACCCACACGCTCCTAAAATGTTCTGTGACTCCTAAAATGTACTAAAATGTTCTGTGACTGAATGTCATTCCAGCAATTTTAGAGTCAACAGGAGGTGAGCTCTGAAAAGTCTTAATAGGCAGATAACAGGCTGTGGGGTGGGGTTGGTGTGGGAGAGTTCCTGGCTGCTGAGGTGCCCTGGCAAAGTCAGCCCCAGCTGTCACCGGAGGTTTTTTCCCTCCTAGTTGGGAGTTTGTCTTGTGGGCACACAGAAGCAAACTTAAATGCTTATGAGAGTACAAACCTGCCTTCATCCTCTAGATCACTTAAAATGCCACAGGCATGCTGTCCTGGGGGTGATGGATAATACGCTGAGGAGAGAAGAGTTATTTGTCATTGCCTAAATGTGTCTTCAAATTAACAGCACCAAATCTTCATCGTCCTAAGGAAGATCTAATTATTGCTGGATGGACCAGTCCATTGGACAGCTTCAAGCTGACCACAATTGGGAATGTTCCATCTCCAACCAACCAGACTACAGTCAGGCTGAAGTAGAAGCTGTCATGCAGATGCAGAGGCCTTATGCCAGCAGCCTTTTCTTTAACTTGTTCTCTTGCACTGAGTTGGATTACCTGCCAATTCAGACATTGCCTGTGTGTATGCTTATGTGCCAATTTTAGAAGATCTGTCTAGTAGGTACCATTCTTTGATGCAAGTCTCCTGGCCTCTGAAGACAAGGCTGGATATATTTCAAAGCATTAGCACAATATTAAATTCTGCCGTCCTGAGAGTGTATTTTGTTTTAGATAACTGTATTGCCAGTAACCAATTTCTTCCTGGCAGGACTAGAGTGAGGCTGTTCCTCCCTGCCCTGCATCTGAGATGAATTTATAGCTGGAATTATGGAAGAATATTGTTTACAGCTCTGCTTTTTTAATAAATTTTCATGGTAAAGTGTCCCTGTTCTATTTCAGTTATATTTTCAGGAGGAAGAAGCCTATAATGCTGCCCCTGAGTCAGAGGATAGTAAAAGGGAAGCCCTTCTAAATACATGGTGTTAACTTGCTCAGGTGAGCTGACGCTTGAGGATTACTTCCTTTCATTCCTGGCAAAAGCAGGCCACCACAAAATTAAAGCTTCATAAATCAAAACATTTGAACACTGAGTGTGTGGCTCACAGTGCAAACTATGAAGCATACATAGCAATTAATTACTTTGTCACAAAATTATATCCAGCCTTGGAAATACTGAGACATCCAACTGGTTTAATGGAGTATAAGAAAGGCATATCCTTTTTTTTCTTTTTTTTCTTTTTTTTTTAATGTGTTCATAAGGTTGTTGATGCTTCTTAACTCTGGTAGATAATGTTAGGCCCCTAACATCTGTAATTAATTTCCATTTTATTGGTCACTTGAGAACCCTGATTAACTTTTTATCTTCCTGCTGCCCAAAGCAATAGTACAGTTTTATTTTAAGAGTAGTTTACATTTTACTTCCTTTCTGGTATGTCTAGGGAAAACGTTAACCTAGCTGATGCTCTCTTGAGTCCCGTATATAAAAATTATTAAACTTTTAAAATAAACTGTTAGGCTATGTTCTCAGGTTTTGTGTCTGCTTCTCATTCATGTCTTCTGCTCATGGAATGAATGTAGTTCTTGTGTGCTTCTCTTTCAGCCCAGGTCATATTTGCTCCTCAAATTCATTACAGAAATCAAACTGTGTTTGAAACAAAGGAGCAAGGATAGTTTCTCATATCTTGAAGTCAGTAGTTTGCTCAGTTTATGAGATGAGGAATAGGTCATTTTAGCTCTCTTGGACAAAAAGCAGTGATTAGTAATTATTTCCTTTCTAGCATATTTTCTGTTACACTACATATCTTACTCATATACCAAACACTGTCTGCTTGTTTAACGGAGTGAAAAAGAGAGAGGACAGCAGGAGAGAATTAGGCATAATCTCTCTGTGTTTGATAGAAAAATGACCTAGTCCTTGAGTATCTTGAACGGAGGCATGTCACTGGAGAAACCCATATGAATCAAGTACAGTGCTGTAAGGTGCTACAGAATAAATGATGAAACCAGAAAACTCCCTTCTGCCTGGCAGGGCAATGTGTCTCTAATTGCTGCTTATGCAACAGGGTCAGAGTCTGAAGGTGTCCCCAGTACCAGATCATATCAGAGCAATGCACATTAGCTTGGCTTGTGCAGCCAGAAATTCAACATGTTGATCAGCATGTGAGCTTCAACAGGTGTTAGAGTCCCAGTCCTTTCCTGAGCTTAAAGAGGTCCCTCACCACACAACTACTCAATGAGAATGTTAAGGAGCGCCCTGCTGTGGCATTGTTTTGCTTCAGAAAGATGCCTCTGTTTCCTTGTTGAGTCTACTGCTAATTACCTAATAAAGAAAACAGGTCTCTGGCTTGATTTCTTTTTTTTTTTTTTTTTTTTTTTTTTTTTTTTTTTTTTTTAAATCACTGTGCCTGGTCTTTCCATCCCCAGTTGGCTATTTAGCTGTCCCTCTGGCTTTTTCAAGCTACTGACTGCCTTCCAAATCTTCCGTATCTTCTACCTAGCATATTTTTTCTTACAGTTTAACAACTGGAAAGCACTCATTTTTGTAAGGAATCAAAATGAGTGGATAACAAAATTTTTTGAGTCAATCACTCCAGGAGAGGACAGCTGAACTGGGTTTCCCAGGCTACAGGGTGGTCAATGATTTTGGTCTCTGAATGGCCTCTGGCTGAGAGAGAGCAAATGACTGCTGTCTTTTCCTGACTGTTACCTGATAAAGCGTAAGGACATCTCCACAGTCATATTCTGCTTGTATTTTGAGTTAATCCTCCTTGTGCAACAGTTGTCTCTTCCAGGCACAACTTCTAAATTGAATCTGAGTCTGATGCATATTTCTGGTTCTTTGTACAACAATAATTAAAACAATAAGATTGGAATTTGAAAATGTCTTCAAACTAAGACTTAATGTGACTGCAGTAAGGCTCAGAATGTGGCCTTTTTGCATTTAGTGGAAAAATACTCATTCCTATTTAGTACTGAGTAATAAAAAGCAAAAATAATCTACCTACTGTCTTATTTCAGGGAAATGACCAGAAACAAAATTCAGTTCTAAGGAATCTTCAGAACCTATCTGAAGGTCCTCTTCCTCCTCTGAGATTCCAGTAGAAAGCTTTCTCCTAGGCAAAACGTATAATCATCTTCTTTTCATGCATGGCAAAGGAAAGCTGTATGTACAACATTTTCTTATGTGTAAACTAAGGCTGTGTTACTGCAATTATTGTGAGTTGTGCAGAAAACTTTCAACTCAATGGGTTGGTGGAGCTCTCCTTGTCTTATCTCCTCATGCATCAATCAGCCTTAGGATCCAGGGGCACTGTATTCCTGTACTGTGTTATTGGCTGTGAGTTCTAGGCTATTGCAGTCCATTAATGGAAAGACTATGGGAATGCTGCAGGAAAAGTCTGTGTATTTATATAATGTTTTATTCTATGAATGGGTAGAGATGAACTGAAAGATCAGAAACTAGCCAAAGGAATGGGGTTGTCAGTCAGACAGGTGTCTGGTGAGTCCAATTCCAATCTACCTACAGCTCTGCATGAAGAATAAGGATAATCTTTACAATCAACCAATGTCTTCTCCCTAAGGCCAGTCTTCTCCAGTTGCAGCTGGCTTGTCAAGTTAGATAACAAGGATAGTGACCCCGCAGGAAGTCCATGTCTCGTTTTTGGCTGGAGCATGTGCACTGACAGCTTCAGGCAAAACTGTTTCCCAGCTGAAGAAGCAGAAGCTTCCTCCTAATGCTTAACAGACCAAGATCAAAAGAATGTCAGATCCAGGTCACTCAGAAGTGCCTGACTAATTTTTCAGGTGAGAACCGAAGTGCTGTCTCTGGTCACCTGCAGCAGGACCAGTCCAGAACACGTCTTCTGCCACAGGGCATCCAACAGTGTTGGCTCTTTACCCCCTGTCTTCACAGCAGGGTCTGCTCCAATGCTCATGTACCAGGGTAATCCCAGCTTTATGCATGATTTATAGTCATGGAATTAATAGCCTGATTGGTCTTCTGGGATTGTGTTCTGAGTCCAGAACTGTATCTTCTCCTTCTGAGATGATGTGAGGCATACTGGTCTGCAGCAGCTCTGGAATCAGTGTGGGAGCAGCTGGTCGCACGCTGCAAGATGCTGGCGAGGATATGAAGTGATGCCCAACTGCAGCTCCACTTGCTGAGGGAATGCTGTGCCATTTCTTAGCAGATTAATCCCAACAGCTCCTTCTTTTAGTGTTGGAGCTGTGTAAATATGAATACTGCATTGAAGGAGCTTAGCTGGACCAGCCTCTGCCCGAGTTAAAAGATTTCTCTCTTTCAAGTGCCTTTAGAGTGCTATCTGCTGTCCTGAGGGACTTTGGTGCTTATGAACCCTGCATGCTAGAGCGGGGGTTACATTGTCCTCACATCAGGCCTGAGGCTCTAGCATTGTTTCATGATCAGAGGAAAAGAAGCTTTCGCATCATCAAAGACAATATGTACGAATGTTGTGTTTCCTCAGCATGAGAGAAATTAAAGTCTTTAAACATAGTGTGTTTTTATGTTGTGTGTAGGATTTTACACCCCCCTTAATTTCTAAATTACAGTTTATTTAGTGATTATACTTATACATTGATCTTAGAGGTCTTTTCCAACCAGTTATGTGAATCTGTCATTCCCTGCTTCAAGCTTCTTGAAAGAAAGAAAAGTAACAATTTAAAATATTTTCCAGAATTTATTTCTAGGTAACAAATTAAAATGTATTTACATGCTTAATATGCTTTGATTTGCCTGGAATTCAGAATCTATTTTTAATGTATGTTTGGCAACTTTGCTCCAAGCATTAAGACATAGTAGGACTTCCTGCAGGCTGTTTGGTTCTCACTAAAACATCTACATGGAATATCACTTTCTGTGCTATACATGAAATGTCACAAGCAAACAACATTACCAATAATGTGAAGTTGCAAAGGTCAGTCTTTATGGCTTTGTGTGTCATTAAAACAGTAATCAGTGTTACATTTCAGCTGTCTGAGGAGATTATTGGTGCAGTTGAGTGTAGTTGAATTTAACTAAAAGTTGTAGGAGGTGCTGGTGGTAATCTGACTTCCAGACTCCTGTATTCTATGTCTTTTTATTATGTTGAGCTCTGTAAATAGATTAACTGTTGAGAATGTTTAAATGTTTCAGAAATATTCACACCTGAGCTTGCAGTACTTTATCCTCTCCATGTTTGCTTCAGAAGGGAGCCACTCTATCCTAAATGTCTTGCCAAATATATGGCTCCTGTACTATTGAACCAGTTGTAAAAATAACCTCTGTACTGCACCTATAGTAATGAGAAATCTAACATATTTGTGAAAAGGTCATAATATGCTAATGCATAAGCATTACTTATTAGCTGTTGTGTGACTAATATGTTATAGTATATGCATGCCTAAAACCAGTATTCCAAGAGTACTTTAGAACTTAAAAGTAACATTATTTTTTATCTTTAAAGTGTTTAGTACTGCTCACTGATGTTATAAGACTCTGCTATTGTCTGCCAGTCTAACTACAATATTTGCTAAAAATTACTTATTTTAGAGAAATGTGATTTTGTTGATAACTTCTTGCTCACTGAGAGCTTTTAAGAAATATTTACTTTTTGGAACAAGCATTCCATACTTTTCTGATAAGGATGTTATTCAAGAGTATACAAGAAAATGTTATGATGCCAGGGCAGCCTATTTATGAAACTCTACAAACCCACCTTTCAACACTTTAATTGTCCTTGCTTCCTGCCAGACCCAAAGTGCTTTAGAAATCTGAGTTGCTCTTGTGATGCATACAGCAATACTGGGAGTACAAAGGGCAAGAAATAACAGTATTTTACAGATAGGCAAAGCAGAGGGAAATGAACAGCTTGTGGAGGTTAGCAGGACGTGTTCTGGACCTGTTACTGACCCTTTTGAATCTTTAATTTATTAAAGTTTTTCAGCTGAACCTAAATGAAGAAAAAAAGAAAAACAATTGGTTCACAAACAGGGAGCCTAATCCTCCTACTTAGTTTAGTTTAGATAACAAGCAGAACTTTAAAGTGGGGTATGTAAAATCTGTTATTTGTGTGTGGATAACCATCAAATTGTTTTGGTTGGAAAACACCTTTAGGTTTATCAAATCTGGCTGCTAACCGAGCACTGTCGATATCCCACTAAACCATGTCCCTAAGCACCATGGCAACACATCTTTTAAAAACTTCCAGGGGTAGTGGCTCCATCACTTCCCTGGACAGCCTGTTCCAGTGCCTGACAACCATTTCAGTGAAGAATTTTTTTCTAATATCCAATCTAAACTTCTCCTGGCACAACTTGAGGCCATTTCCTCTTGTTATATTTCTTGTTACTTGGAAGAAGATGTCTTGGTACAATCTCCTTTCAGGTACATGTAGACTGTGATAAGGCCTCCCCTCAGCCTTCTTTTCTCCAAATAAAACATCCCCAGTTCCCTCAAACGCTCCTTGTAAGACTTGTGCTCTAAACCCTCCACCGGTTTCACTGCCCCTCTTTGGACATCCTCCAGCATCCAAACGTCCTTGTAGTGAGGGACCCAGAACTAAATACAGTACTTAAGGTGCAGCCTCACCAGTACCCAGTACAGGGACACAATCATTTCTCTAGCTCTGGTGGCCACACTATAGTTGATACAAGCCAGGATGCTGTTTGCCTTTTTGGCCATGTGGGCACACTGCTGGCTAATATTCAACTGGATGTAGGCCAACACCCCCAAGTCCTTCTCCAATGGGCAGCTTTCCAGCCACTCATCCCCAGGCCTGTAGCATTACATGGGGTTGTTGTGACCCAAGTGCAGAACCTGGAACTTGACCTTCTTAATCTCATACAGTCTGCCTTGGCCCACTGCTCCAGCCTGTCCATTCACTGCAACTCTTTGGCCCCAGCCATGCAGACAAGTGTTTTACTCAGTGAAGTGTACACCTGGCCAAACCATGAGAAGACAGTTTCTGCAAGAGAATACTGGGCTAAATTGTTTCAAAGGCTTTACTGAAGTCCAGATAGACAACATGCACAGCCTTTCCCTATCCACTAAGTGGGTCACCTTGTTGTAGAAGAAGATCAGGTTGGTCAAGCAGGACCTGCTGACTGGACCTGATCATCTGGTTGTCCTGCATGGCACTCAAGATGATTTGCCCCATAGCTTTCCCCAGCACAGAGGTCAGGCTGACAGGTCTGTAGTTCCCCCAGGTCTCAAACATTTATTGCTCTTTTATAGATAAAGTTGTATCATTGTCTTACAAAGAACTAAAGGAAAGAAACAAAAAAAGAACCAGCTTCATGTGAAAGTTGAAAATATTTCCTTCAAGGCCTGGATATTTTGGATACTTAAAAACCAAACCAAACCAAACCAAACCAAAAAGCCCAGCCTGTTTAACTGATAGAAGAACATAAGCTGCTCTCACAACCTCTCGGGTGTCTTAGGTGACTTTTCAAAATGCTTACCCCTGAAAGCATTGGCCTTTGGTCATGTGCCTCTGTTCCAGCGAGGTGTTCATCTCTTTTAGAAAAGGAAGGACAGATACTAGATAATTTTCATTCTCTGATTCGAGAGACAAAGTATACTGGCCTATACAAATGTAGGCAGTTGTTAGACTGATAAAAAATAAATGGCAAAAATGGAAGAGTAATTCAACTCCAGCAATACAAAACCTTCTCTTTTCATAACTATTTATAACTACCAAAAAAGGCAGGCTTATCAGGTCCCTTGAAAAAGGAAGCAGTGATGGCAAGATGAAAGAATTCAATTTGTGTGAACCTTTAATATTGTAATTGCTTCATAGCCCATACATTTCTACAGAGGATCTATCAGTGATAAATTTCGTTATTTAGATCAAATGCCTTCCCACATATAAAGATGAGTTTGAGATTTTAAAAAATCTCAAGTACCTTCATGCACTTAAATTCAAATCCCATGTGAGGCAACAATAAACCTGTTTAAGGAGTGTAGAAATCTTTTATTTCACAGACGATGCTGAATAAACAGAACTACTGGCATTTTTCCATGTCTCAAATTTGTGTTGTCATTTTTTTCTCTAGTTACAAAACACTATTATGAACTGACAGAAGAGACTAGGCACAGAACTGGCTGTTATTTCATGTGGATGTGAAATATCTTGAGTGGGATTCTCTCAAATCTCCTTGCTTTCCCTTTCAGGGATTTCCGTAGCAGGATTCTTTCTAAGACATGACAAACTAAATGTTTTAAGATAGTTTTTACAACTTTTCAATCACCTGCTTATTTTTTGAGTGCAGTGCTGTCTGTTTGACAATCTCCTTAGGCTCTAGATTAATCCTTATTGTCTAAAACAGCTGTATTGGTATCTGGATATAGTCAAATAATTTTTTCTTGCATGCAGGTGGAATGAAACTCTGTAAGCTGAACTACATTGTGCTAAGACAAGCTCAGAAAAAAAGAATGCTATGGCAGTCTTTTCTGGCTATGGAAATTCAAATTGACAGTTTATTATTTTAAATTGCAAGAAAGATTCGTCATATATAATGGAATGAAACAGAATTAATATCTAAAGTTACTGTTGAAATAAAAGTGGTGTGCTGAATGGATTCCTTTCTAAAACTGTCTAATTAATGTGTTATCTCAGTTGGTGATGAACCACAAGAAACTTGGTGTATAAAAGCTCCAGACTCACCAATATATTCAGCAACTGATCACTGAGTTTTCTTTTCCTTTCTAGAAAAGAGACTTCCAACAATATGTAAATACTTTGAGAAGAACTGCATTATTGCTGGGTCAGCCTTGAACAAAGGCTGATTAGATTTATAAAATCTCTTAGTGGTAATCAATCTTTCTCACATCCAGACCACATCACAGTTGCCATTTAAAGTACATCAACTCTGAATCAGGGCTCCGTCAACCAGAATTAATAAATTTGAGCTGCCAAGACCTAGTCTTGAAGAGGGTGTTTCAAGTTGCCCTGGTCCTGCAGGTATGTGGAAAGAAGAACAGGTTGTCCTGTGCTGGTCATGCACTGCTCTTTCTGACGTTGCAGCATCCTTTAGGAGACTCTATAGGGCTGTCACCTGTGAGAGGGAAGCACAGATTTTTCTCCATCTTCCATCCAGCATCCATGCTATGAATTGGTGGGAAAAGCAGCTGAAAGGAGGTAATAGAGAAACCACATGTGTTGAACTGGACACGTGTTGGAGCACGACTTGTGTGGTCAGTGTCAGACATCAGTGGGCTAACATCATCTTCTGTCTATGCAGGTGGAGCTTGGTGGTGAAAGCAGCCTGTGCTGTGTTTCTTTACTTCTGCTTTAGGAAATATTGGCTCAATGGGCTGTGAATTTATGGCATGACACCAGGGTAAATCTTTGATCTTCCCCAGAGACTGTGTCCTCTACTGAATGTAATGCAGTTGCCTCTTAAGGGTCTGGGAGTTGAACCTGAGTAGGTGATCAGGCTTAAGGCCTGAAACCTGTCAGGACAAGGGAGCAGCAACACCTCACAGAGAAGTCATTGGTGGGGATCTATCCAAGAGCACATGAAAGCATCTGCAGTGGGTCAGACTTCCTTGGTGGTGAGTAATTTCTTAGGACTTTGCTGTTTCAGATCAGCCCTTCTGAGAAGAATAGATGTAAATTTGCTGAAAGAGGCTGTGGTGCTTGCTGTAGCCTGAGCTTTAAAGTGGCAGAGTTTTACTAGTCTTGGAAAGGCTTTTTTCCTTGGAAAAGACTCTATGACAAAGGTTACCTGTTTTGAAAAATACAGATTCTGAGGATGGTATCTGCCCTCAATCTGTTCATGAGAGCTGTACAGCACTGCAGGAGTTGCTCTAAGGAATAGCCAGCAGTGGCTGCAGCCAGCAAGGATGGATGCTGATCGGTATAGACAGCAGACATCCCAGACATTACTGTTCAGTGTCTGAATCACATGGAGGCTTTTCTTCCCAGATGGAGTAGATGGTGAAATCCTCAAACCCCAAAATCCATCAAAAGCAACAGATTTATCTCCTCTTCACCTGAGATCTGCTGAGTCAGACCTTCCTCAGCATGTCTTTCCGGAAGAGGGAATACCTTTCTAGCTACTCACTGTGGACAGAGGCAGACTAGGTCAAGATTTTTGCCAACGTAGTCTGAAGGATGCTAGTCTCATCTGCTGTTATTTTTTCAGGTTTTTCCAAGCTTGTTTTTTCACAATAAAATCTGGTTTTCTTGCAAGCAGGAAGCTATTAGTCATTCTCAAATGCCCAGACGTTAACATTTGGTTTATTAGAGGCCTAGCTGCTGATCCTTGGAGAACTTGGAAGATTTTCTGAGGCTTTTTCTCCTCTGGCAAAAATTAGTTGAAGGTGGTCAGATGGCTTAGAGAGTGTCAGACAAGGACACGAATGGATTGACCAACAAACAGTGAAGTGTGCAACTGTTTCATGCACTTAGGAAACACTTGTTCATGCTAAGTATGACCTTCAACAACTCTGCCTTGAGACTTAAAGTGTCATTTGTTCATAAAATGAAAAAAAATAGCTAAAGTGTTTTAATTTTGGGGGATATTTCATGTCTACCTACTTTGCTCAAGTAAAATGGAAAATTTAGAGTAGATTTTTCTAAAGCTGTAATGACTCTTTATGAACTATTCATGCAGGCATATTGCTAGGACTTATTAGTGCAGATAAAAGGCATGTAGGAACAACCTAGGTAATGAATCTTGTATTCCCTGGGAGTACAAAATCAAAATCAGTGCTATTTTCCTAAAATTATTCTCCCTATTAAGTTTAAGCATTGTTTTATTTGCTGAATGTCAGCTGCCCAAACACTTCCTTTAACACTGGGCTTTGGTGGTGGGAGACATTACAAGTAACATGAGTTGATTTCCCAGCTCCCAGTTCCTGCCATGTGATCTTCCAGCTCTCCTTAGAGCTCGTGGGGCTTGACATAACCTTTGGGCAAAGTGATGAGCTACTATTACATGCATTGAACTGAAACTGCATGAATAAGCATAGTCCTTAATGTTTTGGAGTGATGTACTTATGTATTTTGACAAATTTGCCTGAATCTTAAATATTTATATAGCTCCAGAATGTAAAGGAGATAATTTTTTCCCTAAAATATTGTTTAAATATGCTAAATTAAATTTTTTTATTTGGCTAAAATAATTGCTTTTGTAGCATGAGAGTGGCAGATAACTGTATTGCTAGTAAGTGACAAATTAAGAGCTGTCTGCCAACAAGGCAGCAATTGCTGTGTGCTTCCACTGGGGGCTATCTTATTTTTTTATGCTCACAAATTTTAGCATAGAAAAATCACTTTTTGCCTTATTATGCATTTTTCTAATGCATGAGTGAATAATTTGATTATTTACTTAATAGTTACCGTGCGAGTCACTTCCATGTGTGTGAATTATCAGGCATGGAGGAACGTAATGGAGTGCTATGGGATTCCTCTAACACAATGTGTTTATGTCCCACTGCTGATGGGTTCTGTGGCATCAGTGGGAGGCAGGCTGAGCAGAGTGAGTATTTCTTCTGGTGCTATTTGCACAGATTTTTTTAGGCTTTGAGCATTTCTCCTAGACAGCAAAGAAGGACTAATTTGGGCAAGGGGTTTTCTGCACTATGAAACAGCAGATCTTTGCTTTGTTTGATTAACCCTAGTGTGACAGAAAAATCCCTCTGTTAGCTTTGTGCTGAGCTTCTATGTTGATGAGAAGCAGTTATGTGCAATGTTAAATTTGGGGCTGATCACTTGCTCAGATGTCCAGAATCTGCTTTCAGATACTGACGGATGGTACTGTTCAGTGTGGACTAGTTTAGTTGTTGTTTGGTATTTATCTGTATTGCTGCTTGAACGCAGCATGTGTCTTTGGAGAATGGATCAAATACTGAACTTTTAAAATGATTGATCCTGGACAGTTTGTGTACATAACACATTATCACTGAGGTCAATGGAGATACAAGTGCTTTGAAGAGACAGAGTTAAGATGTATTTTCTGAGGTTTTTATTGTTACAAAACCCCTTACCACCCTAATTAAATAATTCTGCAAAATTGTCTTTAGGTGTTGTTAAAAAATAGTGTACTTAAGATTTTCTTTTCAAGAGCAAATCAGCTGAAGCTGATAAAGAGTTCTGCATTAACTGACTGTAAATTCTTGATTTTGAATAGAAAAAAGCGTACTTGAAGTTTACTAACTTGTACCAAATCTCTTCACCTGATTGGATTCCCACTTCTTCCAGAGGCAGAACTGGTTAGGTAACTCAGGGACACCAAATTTCGTTCAAGAGTCTTTATTAATGCTTCAAGTGAAGCTTGACCAAACTTTCTTGTATGTTTTTCAATAGGTCTGACAGTTCTAGTCCTATCACAATTAATTGAACAAATCTTGACATATTTTCCTAACATTTTATTATCCCTTATGCACATCTAGACACCTTTAGAATGCAGAAATAAACAAACAAAATCCAGAATATTTCTTTTTATTTTTATGTATGTATTGAATGTAATTCCTCCTGTTACTTCTGGTATCTTAACAGTAACATAATTAACCATGTTTTCTGTGCAATTGTTAAATGATAAAATACAGATGAAGATGTTTACATGTTTTCCCCTACGGGATGCTTTTGCTTTGTTAACATTAAAGTTTTATTTTGCTGTGATCAGCAGTTACCTTGATTGTCAGTGTTTTTACAGCATAACCAAGTATAAACTATTTTTAAATTAACTTATTTTTTCATTACTAAATTTGTATCACATCTAGGACAAACATCTTTTATTGAAGGATAAAAAGCTGAATAGGACTTTGAGCAACCTGGTCCAGTAGAAAGTACCCACACCCATGAAGGGAGATCAGAACTAGATGATCTTTAACACTCCTTCCAACCTAAACCATTCTGTGATTCTATGATTCTAAATACATTTGCATTTCCATTTGCTAATGTAACATATGGGAAATTCTGTGATAGCTCTTCTCCCATTTCACATGATAGTAATTTTCCAATTTTGGCTGCAATGCTGGCTGTGACTGGAGGCTAGACCTCTTGTGGCTGGCTATACCAAGGATGGCAATCTTTCCAGGATATGGATCAACACAAGAAGTGTGGTTCTTCCATTCCATGAAATTGTTCATTCAACCAGGAAAACACCATGGACTGTTAAAACTGCCACGAGGACATTTGACCTGGGGTTGTCCTTCACGAGCTGAAACAATTCCAAGTTTTTCTTCCATTTAGTTGGTGCTGGCAAAGTATCAGACAGGACTTAATTTTCTGTCCACTTTTGCAGTAAAGCAGGCAATAGGCTTTGTTTAAAGGTAGTGGAGTCCAGTGCATAGGATGTAGGGGTGCTCCTCCAAGGTGAGCTCCACTCTGCTTTCTGAGAATGGAGATCTTTCCTTACAGTCACAAAGTGGCCCCTAAAACTGCTGACATGGTTGAAACTTGGTCTGAATGAGGTCTGTAACCATTTTGTACTGTACAAAGAAAGTCTGTCAGTTCTGTTACATACTACCAGACAGGGCAAGCCTGTCGTGCTTCTAGGGCAAACAGGCATGGGAATTGGGAAATAATATGCAACACTTGTCTCAGGCTTAATGCAGATATGTGTAATACAACTTTAGATACATGATAAAGAGACTGAAGCAGCTAAATCCAGGTGGTAAGTGGATGAGTGCAGCTGCATAAATTCCCTGCTGGTTTTATTTCTGTCCAGGGTCCATCCTGCATGCAAAGAAGTTCAGCCAGGGAGACATAACATTTTTCTGCTGGCTGCAGTTTATGCAGCAGCATTTTAGGTTTCTTACTTGAGAGGACATTTGGCTTCCTGAGCATTTCTTCAGGGTGGCCACCCCTGGGCGTGCAGGTGGCCAGGCAGCCTTCCTCTGCTCTTGCACCATGCGCACGGGTACCTGGTCATAGTATGGCAGATCCCTTGTTATAACATGGCATTCACCGAGGGTCATTATGTTATTTCACATCCCAGAATAAGAGAGAATATTAATTTTTCAGGGTCCAGTGTGGAATGTAATGCATTCACTAGTGATGGACAGCCCACGGCTCTGCTGGACTTGAGTCTGGGGAGCAAACACTCTGGGATGACCTCTGATACAAGACTCTCCCCTTGACACTGCTTTATCAAAGGTAAATCTGAAATTCATTAGTTACTGGACAGGCTACATGTATTTCAACTGAACAGAGATTTAAATGAGATGCTAATTTTTCATTTTTTGCAGATCACTATTAAGCCATCCTGTTTACACTTCCACAGCTTAAGTAGGAACAAATCTTGTTAATCAATTGATTTGCTGTTTTACCTCGGAAGGAAGCAAAGATTTGCTGCATGTATGCTCTATGCATAGAGATAGCACCACAGGGATCCCATGAGCCTGCACTGAAAGGATGCTGGGAGCTAGAGGAGCCTTGCAATTAAGCAGATTAACAGTGATTTCTTTTCCTGAGTCTGGCAGCAGGTGTCTATAACTGACTCTGTGCTTTGCAAGATGATAGATACATCATAGAATTAATGCACTGTTACAGTTAATGAGTTAATTTTTACTTTTCAGTTCACATCCATAATGGCATTTTGCCAGTAGTGAAAAGTGCCCCAAAAAAGAGATGGTTTGCACTCTAGCTGGTGGATTTTATGAATACATGAGAATGAACTTCTGGGAAAAGAATATGAAGGTTTTATGTTTGATTTTGCATTATTGGTTGGTGCTAACAACATAAATGCTATTTAAAACTTTTGGAGATTTTTGAACAAGCTGGCAAGTTTCAGAAATCTCTCAGCAGTTTTCACTTAATAATGTCTCCTACTCTTGTAATGGATCCATCAACAAAGGGAAACCTCTGAACTATGATTGACCTGCGAGCATCACAAGAGTGGCCACAATTTCATCATTTCATGTATCACTTGTGATCATACAGAGGAAAACTGTTCTTCAGAACAAATCCAAAGAACTTATATCTTGTTCTGGGAAACTATATAAAAAATTTTGACTGAAGCAATGTCAGTGAGTGAAGTTAAGGTGCTCATCCCTCTGCCAGACACTGTTTCTAACAAGAACAGCACACTGAGCATTCATTTCATGACTGCCAAGTCTTCATATTCACAGTGTTTTGGGCAATCTGTCTAGAGACTGTCAGCTCTAGGTGTGGGATGGATAGGTAGGTAGGTAGATAGATAGTCTGTAGGAAAATTCTCACCAATTAAGGAAAGTTATTTTTTGCTTTCTGCCCCAGATAATGGCTAAAGACAGCATGCATTTAAATAGCAACAATACAACAGATTACAAAGCCATGAAAGTGATTATAAAAACAATTGTAGCATTACAAGGGTTATACTGTATGTAGCTATCTCTCAGAAAAAAAAAAAAAAAAAAAAGAAATGCCTTTTTTTTTAGGATATGGGAGGATATAGGACATGGGAGGATATTTCGGAGGATATAGGACAAATCTACTGGGACAGGATAATTGGTCAATTTTCTTTAAAAGCCTTAAAAGTAGCTTATAATTGTCATCAGCTGAATTGTTGCAGAATTGTGTTGTGCTTTCATCTGCAGCTAAAATCAGGTGGGCCATTATACAGTTGTGAAATATGGAGTTTATGTATTCTGCCAGCAAAGTAAAAAATAGCATTACACTCATGCAGGTGATGTCAAATGACAGCACATTTTAGGGTGTCTTCTATATTTTAGCTTCTTTCTTTTTATTCCAGTAACAGGAAACACCTAGACAAATAAATGCCTTGCTAACCGAATAAGAGGATTCACTGGAAGTTGAAGCCTTAGCTCTCTCAGTATACTTCAAACATTCTGGCACAAAACTTCAACGTTTTTAAGGTGGGTTTTTTGCGAAACAGCACTGTTCCAGGTGGCATCTGTGCCAAAATACCTCATGTATCCATGGCACGCACATTCAAAAGCAATTGGAAAGGGAATCTTGCCTGGGGCTGATTGTGGTGTGAAAGTTATAGGTCAGCTTCTGCCTCTTCACTGAAGGGCCTGTCTTCAGAAGAAAATTGTTGTACCCTTCTTCTTAGGTGAAGGAAAGAGACAGGCACTTCCAAGGTATGGCTGAGAGGCACTGAATCACCTTTTTGATCTTCATGCTTCACCTTGATGATTATCTAGAGATAAGGAAGCCTGGCCATCAAGAATGCAGTCACACCTTTCTGTTCGTAGTGGGGCATTACACCTACCCTCAAAATGTGGATTTTCTCTTTATTTATATTCTTAATCATTGAATACTCACTCAACCAGAGGAGTGAAAATATTTGGGAGAGGGTGAGGAAGGTGTTGCACACCTACCAGTTCCATGTGGGAGATAAACTGGGCTCTATGGTGAACCTCAGCAGCTTGTTGCTCCTTCTGGGAAGCATCCTCAGTCAAGTTGACAGCTTCCCACCACTTTGTTTTTTAATGGGGTGGCCACATCCTCCCCATTTACCCCCCACAGCCTTTGTGCCTTTGAAAAATGCTGTGACAGTGTAACCCACAATTACCAGAAGCAAAGACCCATCATTACATTTCCATCAGACTGTGCAAATACTAATTTTAAAACACAGGAAGTCCTTTCGTGATCGCCCAACTCCATTCTTTAGGAAGGAAACCAACAGGCAAGAGTTAAAATCTAGGTGACTGATGGCACCTTCTTTACAAGCTTGGTTTCTGTACCAGTAAATTTCAGAATGCAAAACAACTGTGCCCTTCTGTCTCTTCCCAGACAGTGAGGTAACTGTTATGAAGATCAACGTTTGGTAAGAAATGATAGGGCTATTCTGAAATAAGCTGCAATATTTTTTTTTTGGTACCTTCTGTATTAAAAAAAAAAAAAAGAAAATAGGACTTATAGATTCTAGAAAGGCAATACATTTGGTTATGATTGTTATCTACACATTAATGTTCAACACTGAAATACAGTCAACAGCTTGCAGTTTAAGTAAATGCTTTCTCAGTGAAGTTGAACATTTATTTCTCCAATGATTTTTTTTTTTTCCACAAAAATCTGCCTTTACAGATCTATCAGTTGTCAACATACAACTATAGTTAGCTGTTTATTTAGCCAGAATTGATGGGTGGTTTCAACCAAGCTTCAAGCATCCTCAGTCTTGTGACTGGGGACAGAATCTGGATTGATATGTGGCTATTACAACATGTATATAATTGTAGAAATCTTATTGCAGATTAACCAGGCAAGCACTAAACATATGTGCTTCACTTTTTGTCCCAGAGTGATGAAACCAGCAGCTTTCAAAGATACTGACCATCAAATACTGGAGTATTTATGCTGAAAATGCAAAGAATGTATTTTAAATTGATTGCTTTCTAACAAAGGAAGTAAATTTTTTTTCTCATTGATATATTTAAGAATTCAATTTAAAAGCTCAATTTTTCAAATTAAAAATAGTTAGAAATGTAGTCCATCCTTTCAAGTCTTTGAGAAAATCAGCTACTTGGTGGCTGTGGATGTGGGATCTGTACCTAAGAGCTCCATAACTTGCAATCATCACAAGGATAGTGATGTAAGATGCATAATCAGGGGACCAGGTGGGACAGAATAATCTTTTCTGAGCTTGGCATCTGAAGAGGTTTTTGTTTTTTCATTTTTAATTTTAGTCACGTATCTAAACTTACTATTGGCCTAAGCATATATGTTCTTTGAAAAACAGTGAAAGGGGTTTTTTTTAAATTATTTTTTCAGTGATGAATTTTCTCCAAGACTAAAACCAGCAAGGAAAGTAAACCAGGCCAGAACAATAGAGTGCCTGGAACATTTGGTAGAGCTCTGTGATCAGTAGGTAGAATAGTATTTTTCTTTGAGGTGTAGGCATGGAGGAAGGGTAAATTACTGTATTTTTCCATTGTGATAAATTTTCGGGAAGACCTGGGCTCCTGGAACTTCTTTTTTCAAAGTCACTTTTGATAGTTACAGTAAATTTAGCCATCAGGAAATGAAGTCATCCTTCCTGACTTATGACAAAGTGCGAATATCAGCTCTTTATTCTCCTGAAGGTCACATGATTTGAAAATTGCTATGAATGTTGACTTCTCACACCAAAAAGAATAAACACTGTGTTTCCAACTGAAAGGCCACTAGGTTCACAAGACACTTAATCTCAATTCAGAATAAGGACTTGAACTGTTGCAGTCATGTCTCTTTGGACAGCTGTATACCTCACATGGTCTCTTAATACTTTGAAGACAGATTTTATCAGCTCTTAAGTAGCATGGGAATGTATTTTTTTTTCTGAGTACAGACTTTGTAGCAATCTAGTGCTTTTAGTTATGTTCTACTCAATTTTTAATGTTCAAGCAAAGTTACTAGCTTGAAGAAAACGAAGGAAGCTTGATGTGAAGTTTTCATATCTGTAGAGGATATGAGAGAATCATGGTCAACACTGTCATAGCAGTATGAAACTGCCATCAGAAGTCTTCATTTATGACAGCACTTTTTATTTCCCGGTGTTTGGAAGAAGAAATAAGGGCATATTGTCTGATAAGATCTGTTAGATAAATTTTGAGTTCTTTATGGTTACTAACATCCAATCTACTTAAGCTTAAACCTGTGACCTCTTTGACATTGAACCCCCTTCTAGGAGGATCAAATATACAGCTCTCTTCAGTAGAGGCAGCAAAGTTCAGTGGTAACTTGATCACTATGTAAACATCTGGCATCTCCTTCTGTCCAGGGAAAATTGTATGGTTCCCATTTACTCTCAAGACAATCCATCAAGAGGCCTGAGTAAGCACGGAGTGTATATTCATGTCAAATAGTTCACCCATAATTCTTATTTTTCATCCTGAATCTTCCTTAAGAGTAGCACAAAGTGGATATATGTGGGTGGATAAAGGAAGGGAAGGCTTTCCTAGCTGAGACCCACATGTCTGGAATTCTCTCAGTATAGTCATCAACTGGCCAAGTAAATATCCTGTGTGGGATCCTTCACAGAAAAACTGAAGATCTCTTCCTTTTCTCTTTATCATGGTTTCTGTGAAAACATTGTTTTGTGTGGTTTTGATGTAAGTGAAAAAGAGGACAGAGTTTTGTGTTCAGAGTTTCTTTCAAGTGCCACTCCAAGGTCCCCTAACAGAATTAGTTTTATGTTACGCAGTTCAATTAATTTGTTGATGAGATTCTAGCCAGTAGTTACTGAGGAAACAGGAGGTTTCCAAGAAAGGATGATGTTAACTCTTCAAATGAAACTACAAGGGTCTGAAGCTACACTAATTTTTGAACTGCTATCTCAGAAATCTCTCTTGACATTTGCTGAGTGTCAGTCGGCCACATGACATCCTCCACTTCTCCTGACGTAAACCTAGAGTACAGTCACAGAAGTCAGTGCATGTTTGTGCAGTTTGTGCCTTTTGATTCTGTTTCTAAACCCTGTCCTCTGTATATACTTGCTTTGAAGAGGAATACAATAAAATGACCAACTTATTTTTCTAGCATTTTCCTATCTTTTTGGAGAATTATATTAAGATGTGGGCTTCAAGTACTGGCCTGATGCTGGCTAGGTTGTTTTTCCTCTTGTGATTAAGTGGCAAGGTGAGTTTGTATTGCCAGAAGCATAGCTGCAGCACAGGGAATGGACTGAGACAGAATAAGAATTTTGTTTTGCAGACAGGCCAGACTTATTTTTGGTGGCTTTGGCTTGGTCATGTTTCAGAAACCTCATTTCATAAGGGTTTTTCCTGCCTTCAAAACCTCAGTTGTTTTAACAGTAACAATAACAAATTATAAATGTCTCCATCTGTAAGAGAACTAAATTGATCAAATTGACAAGCCTGTGTTACCCTTGACACAGGGAACAGGCGTGCTTGGGTGCTCTGCAAACATTGTCCAGAAACAGTGCTCTCAGGCTCTGTGCATATTTCTGGACAGCAGAGAATTTCTTGGGTACAGAATGTCACAAAATAGCTGTCTTTACAGGTCTTTTAGAAGCAGGATTGGTTCTAGGCTGGTTTATGGGCTACTGTTGTTAGTTACCTTGCTGATGGATAGGAAGCTTAAATACATACTGCATACTTTACCTGGCACAGCTGAAGAATAAGTTATATCACCATTTATAATAAACTTCCAAAACTGGTTCTCAATTAATTCTGTAATTCTGTAGTTTCTTTCTTATGTATTGTTAGCTGGCTAGTCCCTATCAGAGCCTGAGTTATACAGCATAAGGTGACTTAAGCCCTCAGAAGCTTATTTTCTCTTTTTTTATGTTACCTGTAGTGAAACCATATTGGCTTACAGGGCAGGAAAAGGAGATGTTACAGATCCTCTACGGCTGATGTGAAGCTCATGACTAATATGCCTTAGTGAAAAAAAAACTTCCAGTGGCTTAAAAACAAAGGCCTTCAAGCTTAAAACTTGTGAGTCTCATATTCCTTTATAATGAAAAAAATTGAAATTCTTTGGTTTTACCTGTATTAATTATAGAAATTACTACAACAATCTAGCTGGTGTGGAAGGAAGAGTGAGGATGAATATTTCACATTAGAGTAATAATTTTAAAAATACCACAAAAGCTACTTAATTCTGGAGGTCTGTTTACATTGTGTTTTACTGTCTATTGAAAAAAAAGAAAAAAGCCCTTGTAATTTTTTTGAAAATATAAATTAAATTCAGATGCTTACATGCAGTAATGTTACTGGAGTCTACAAGGAGCATGTTATTCTGATAGAGTTATTCCCCTGAACACAACCAAACAGCTCATGCTGAGTAAGACCGGGGCTTCCGTTCAAACAGCAGTGGTAAGACTGTGGGACTGGAATCTCTTGTATGAAGGGAAAATTTTAAGGCTAATACACATAAAGTCTGTGGAAACATAATACACTGGGCTCTTTGTACTTTAAAAATGCACAACAATTTATCATTTTTTTTTTACTTTGAGAATTTTGTTGTGTTGCATTTTCATCTGTACTGAAGCATTTAACTCTATCTAAAAGTACACCAAAACATTGGCTAGAAAAAATTATTCACTGTCTGGGAAAAGTTTTTCCTTTTCATTCCAACCAAGATGGGGTGTGCATTTGGCTTTTAAGCCCATGATCAGATTGTATCAACCTTAGAGTCCTCAAACCTGGAGACATCTGTCAAAATGGAAAACTGATTCCCTACTTGAAGGAGAGACTCAGATGATTGATTCTGGAGCTTCACTACAGAAAGTTCCTCCCTGTTGTCTTTTCTGGGCCAGACTTTCATCCCTTGAGAAGACATTCACCCAGAGCACGTTCACAGTGATTTCTTTCTGTGGTGTACCCTGGCCATAGGCCTGATGCTGAGGAGTGGCTCTCTGGTTAGTCTTATGGTGTGCCAGTTCTGAAAAGGAAATATGACAGGCTGCTGCTTCTTTTCAACGGAGCAAGCACTAACAGGGAGAGTTATGGCAGTCTACCAGGAGTTTAAAACTTTTTTTAAAATGCATTGCTTTATATTAAATCAAACTTAATCAAGCTGAGCCCCATAGACTAAAGGAGGAATTTATCAGTAAGAGGAGTCTCACAGTACTGAATCTATGATGTGATGACAAAGTCAGCATCCAGAGTAATCTCTCAGTGATGCAAGGAGTTCTTCAATAGCCAGACAAATTATGGGATGGGACATGGCCCTGTAAGGTGTATGAGTGTATTGACAGACTTTGCAGTCTCCTCTCTCCATGGTCCCATGGGGTCTGAGCGAGGAGCTGCCACAGTGGGGTGATGGGAGCCAGCTGTATCTCCCAGTGGCCATTATCAGACAGGAGAGACTTGGGCATACAGAGCAAGATATTGAAGTGTGTCTGAGCAACTCAGGGCATATGGGAAGCTGTCACGTAGCTGCCTGAGGTTCACTTATTCCCATTCTCTTCATAAATCTAGACCTCATTTACAGCAGATTGTGCCACACCTGCTGGCAGGATCTTCATGACATTTCTGCTGTGTACTTTGAACACTATCTGTTCCTCAGACATTAATTCTCATAGATACTCAAGTGAGCTGTGCAAAGGGCATTGCCCTAGCTTTAAAGGTGATGATCAAAATACAGATAAATTAAGGTCAAAGCTCTTTGGTAACTTGTAGTGCCTGGCCTGAGATGCCTACAGCCTAAATGTTAAAAAGCTGATATCTACTATACAGTATGTTCAAAGCATGCCTCGCTTTCTACATTTTCATTTGTAGTCCTGTAGGCTGGGCATTTTTAAGATGAACTGAAGGGTGTGCTGTGGGTGCTTGGAATTAACTCGTATGAAATTCTGGTCTTGTTTGAATGTTCCATATCCCATGGGGACTGTGTCAGAGATGGGCATATCCTTTCCTTTTCCAGCACCAGTATTCAGTTGCCTGAAGCAAGAACACTCAACCTCAGCGTGATTTTCCGTGCAACTCTACATTCTGACTGCTCATCATTCTTGTTTCCAGGGAACAAGTAGAATCACTAGATGTGTCTGTGAAAAGTTCATTGTACACAGTATAGAGTCTCCTCTCTTTGAGGAGAGAGGAGTTGTACAGTTAAGTGGTCTACTCTGAATGCATAGATAGAGTCATAACTCGTAGAAAGGGGTGTATTTTCTCCAGATTTCACAATGATTGTGAAAAGTGCTTTCCTTTTATCCCATCCCAGCAGTCCTCAAATCTTGCTGGAAAGCATTAGTTATAATTTTGAAAAAGGAATATTTTTTTCTTCCAGATAAATTAGGAAGAAAGACTTTTCTCTCTTTTTATACATGACTGAATTGATTCAATCTGCACTACCTAAGTATGCAGGTTGAGGAAGAGCCCAATATGGAAGGTGTAGCTACAGTCTTTTGGCAACTCAGGAAAGTGTGTCAAAAGAGAGAATTGTTGGCTAATTTACTAGCTTCATATCATAGGTATTTGCCTTACAGTACCAGATAAAACTTGTCTCAGTTTAGAATCTAGAAAATGGTGGAATAAAGCCAAGAACAGTAGTACTAATATTAAAAAACAGAATTAAGTGATAGCAAAAGAGAAGAAGGCAGAAAGTTTACAGAGTATGAAATAGAATCTGAACAAGAGCTCTGATTTTATAGAAAGGATTAAGTTGGATTAAGAAGTGTGTACTGAAGATGTGCATTTTGCAGTTTAATTACTTTAAGTTCCTTTGGCAGTATGATGAACAAAGCATCAGTGTTCTGATGTTTAGGGACATATGGTTCTTTGTTTTCAGATATTTTTGTGCAAGAAGTCTCCTAAATTTACTCTAGGTCTAAAGGGTGATTTCACACTGATGAGTAGTGGTATTTTTTTCTTCTACTTCTGGTTCGTGCCCAAATCAAACATCTTACTTGACAGATTACACAAGAAAGAGAAGATGACTCCCTCCTTCATGCGTACACAGAAGCCTTGTTTCTTCCACTCAACATCCTCTTCTACTTCTGTTTTTCTTGCAGTATTTAAGTAATCAGTAATTATGTTGCCCCTGCCCCCCTTATGTCCCAAGATTCTTTCTTCTGTGGTCAGATCTTTCCTGCTTCCTTTTGGAAAACAGGACTGACTTCACCATATTGTGTAATAAAGTTTAAATTAGTGCAGGAAGGTATTGTACAAAATAACATTTTGTATTTCCTCATAACCTGAGGAGAAAAGAAACAGGGATCATTGATCTAAAAAGCAGTATATTGGAAAAACAATCATCATAACTTCTTTAAACAAATGAAGCATCTTTACCTTAAAATTAATCTGGTATGTAGATTGACTGAACATAGCTTTTTTTTTTTTTTTTTTTTTTTTTCTCCACATTCATGTGCATTATTTTGCAGTATATTTCAGAATATGTTTTGAACAGATATATATCTGCATACATTCATCTGGATTGAAGGTTTTACTTGTTTCTTGTTTTGCTTTCCTCTCAAAAGGAGGGCCTTTGTTTTAAAGGTGTAAAGAACAATAAGTTGTGCTTATGTCCAATTCTTGTGGAAGCATTAGAAAGCATTTTCTTAAGTTGTCTAACAAGGGCCACTATAAAATCCTTACACAGGCAGGCATTGCAGTCTTCTCTTAGGAAAAGATAAACCAACTCAAAAAGCTTGAGCTGCTTTCATGTGATTGCACCACATGTCAGTCCACTTCTTTAATGCAACCTAAAATTGTAATAATTTTCTTTTTCAGGAATCCATTGAAGCTCTACATTTATAAACAATTTTTCCGTAGTTTAGCATTCAGCTAGTTTTCAGCTTTACATCCCTTAGTAAAACTCCCATACTTCATTTTTGGTACAAGTCAAGGCCTTTTGACAATTGTGCTAGTAAGACAATGACTGATGATCTGACATATTATGAAAACTTACTTCTGTTTATAACAGATGATCCTTGAAGTGAAATAGAAGTAACTCTTCCTTCAGTGTTTTGGAAGAAATTTTTCACTAATTCTCCTTTAGAGTGAACAAATTATGATTTGTATATGAGTTCTGCTTATTTCCATTCTTGTGATGCTGTCCTCTTCACTCCTGAGGGAGATGTCTCTCCCAATTTTTGGTGCATTTTGACAACTGAAGTGAAAAGCAGCCACTAACCATGGCTTCAGTTGAAAACAGCTGTCTACCTAATACTTTTCTTCAGCTTGTCCAAATTAAGTTATATTCCGGGTAGTTCTAATCTGTTGACTTGCTTTTCCAGTGGAGTGGTTAGCAAAACGATTTATTTTAATCCTTGTGCAAGGCAGAAAAATCTGATCCCAGGACTGGGTCGGACAGTGATGTGCTAGGCAAACTGTGGCAAGTTACTTTTATTGCACTGTAAGAAATTGTTTTGAGTAAACTAGGGGTTGAGCAATGATTTCAGCATGAACAAGCATGACTTTCAGTGTCATGAGCTTCTCAAGTTTATTTTACTTGCATTTCAGATGGTTGCTCTCTTCATAAAACAAGCCAAGCATCTAATCTGCACAAAGTTTAGACATGGTGAACTAGAGGAATGCTAAACTTGATGATGTTCTCCCTAGGCATGGGAAGAAAACAGAAAAAACAATGGAAATGTGCAGGAATTCTGTACCCCTTTTCTGTACCCCTCTATTTCTCTTCTGAAAGAGAGCACTTTAGCAGGAAATAATCTTTTAATTTCCTTTCTAAAAGTAATCTCTGCAGCTGCTGGTCATCCCGCATTTTGCACTCATTTGACTGCATCAAGATCAGAGGTGTTTGCTAAGAGATGAGAGGCTGGAAGCCAAGGGTCATCGCTGGACTGGCAGCACAGGGCCCAGCACTGACCAGGGCCCATCTTCCAGTACCCACATCAGCTACGTAAGACAGATCTTGCCACAGTGACCAGGTCCTACCAAGAGTTTGGATCATGAGATGATATTATGGATATAAGGTAGAGTTAGGTCAAGTCAGAAAGTCAATCCATGGCTTGGGGTTAGGATTGGGTCCAGCAGGTCCATAGCAGTCAGACCAGGCTGAGTTCAGGTGAGGAAGGTGATCTGGGATTCAAGGCCTGTAAAAAGGCTCTCCAGATATGGCCTTTGAGACCAGGAATCCTCTAACATAGCCCAGGCAAAGAATGAAGGCCCAGGGATGAGCCCGAGTAGAGATCCTGGGAGCCTCAGGTGGGCCTGGTCACAGCTACCTAAGGTGTATTAGAAAATAGGTTCTTTGCTTGTGCTAAAGTCATATTTCAGGTCACTTTTGCTGCTGAGGTGCTTCTCAGAATAATTAGAGAGATAATGATATTGATCACCTTTGCCTTTTTTCCAGTAGGGTTGCAAACTCGTTGCAGAAAAAAAGGCCCCGGCAAACTGCCATTATTCTGTACTCTAGAAGATTTAAAGAAAATTGATTTGCATGATTCCTTTGTTATCCTGGATGTCTTTCCTGTCATAAAGGAGCCACTAATATATGAAAATAGCACAGATAAGACATTCCTGATCTTTTAATAAACTGAATTCTTAATAAAGCATCCCCCCTCACCAAATCCAAGTAGCTGCTTCATTTTGGAGATCTTTGTCATGCATTTTCATTAAAGTTTCCTTTCATATTCCTTAAACATCATGAGTAGAAAAACCAGATATAGATAAGGTGTTTCATTATGAATTGAAGATGACTTATGAAATCCAAATTCTACAGCCTGTGGAGAATCAGCAGACAAGATTAATTTTTTTTTTCAATTTTAAACAATTTTTTTTAGTTTGAATTCTTCTTATTCCTTAAGGGCTTCTTAAAATTCACAAGGGATATGTGTGTGCACAGGAAAAAGTGGAATCATCATCTTACAGTGAGCTGGTAGGGTAAAGAAGAGGAAGAATCTTGACTCCTATATCTGTAGATATCCTTGTAAGACTGAAGGGGAAAGTGTTTTATGTTATAAAGCTAAGACCTTAACTGTGGCCCAGCTGCTGATGAAATATGTCACAGAAGGAATGAGAGAAACTCCTGTTTCTGTTGATAAGAAGCATCAAGTTGATTCGTGAACAAGTGAAGTGGAAAAATCTGGGGTTATTGGTGGATGAATGCTCCCCATGAGCTAGGTCAAAGCCTTCTGCAAGCAGGTTTGCATTTCTGTAGATGCAAACCAAGCATTTTTATGGATTTTTGTTCTTGAAACTGAAGCTTTATGGAACCCCGTGTGACATTTTCTTATCTTTTGCTGGCTGCCCCACTTTTCCTCACCTGGTATAAGGCATATAAGAAGTTTAAAACAACATTGGTGTTTGACTGATACATCAATTTACACCCTACCTTCAGGATGCTATACAGTCATGAACCGAATAGAAGTCTGTAAGTAAGCACTTGGTGGAGAAATTCTATAAAAAGTGAGTATGGAGTTGGAAAAAAGGGGTTTGCAAGAGCCTCTGAGCAGCTAACTGGGGAAGAGGAACAAATCTTATCAACTTGTCAGGGGCTGGGTTTTTGATTCAATGAGATACCTCAGTGCAAATCTTGTATTGTAGTTTATGTTCTGGAGGTTAATGGGGAATCTACACAAATGTATGAATTCTTTAACCAAAAGAAATCCAAAATGGCCTCTTTTCTCTGCTGCTAAGTGTTAAAATGCAACTCTTTGTATTTTTATCCCTGAAGTTTTGCCTGCTTATTACTTTTAGCAAGCTGACTCTACAGGGTGATGAGTACCTGACTTGGCACTGAGCTGTGAAGCATATTGTGTTAATTTTTTCCCAACTTCTCAGATTTTCTCACTTACATTGTGAAATTCGCAAAAGCATAATTGTCAAAATCAGGGATTCATGCTGGGAACACAGATTACCAGTCATGAAACTCTCTGTAAATGTTATAGGATTGCTATTTATCTTCTGAACAGAAATTTACTTTGTTCCTTTGTTAAATGGGGTTTCTAAGGGCCCTGTGATATTTGTTGATCTTATATCTTCTATCAACTTGGGTACCTTAAAAATGAGGCCAGCTGTCTCATTATAGTGTTCTACAAGTGGCTGGAAAGTTGCCATGCAGAAATAGTGCTGTAATGAGCCTGTTTTCCTGCACTCTCATCAATGACTAACTGTCTGAAACTCCTTCCCTGGAAAATACTGTTCCATTGACTTCAAAATACCCATGCTATAAGGGCAGTACTCATGGTGATTTCTGTCCTCCTGACTTGACTCTAATATCATGTAGCACTCAACTCAGTGGACTCAACTTTGTGGATGCATGATGGAAAAAAATCTGCAGTGTAAAACACTTCATGTACAGGCCAACCTCCCTGATCCTCTGAATCCCATGTAATGCAATGAAGTGTGCAGTGGCACTGACAGTTTAGTGACAGCTTGTGTCTTACTGGATTTTACCTTGTGGTGAAATGACTGAGTGCTCCTTCTCTGGATCCAAGCCATCACCAAACAGGTGATGATGTCCTGTTTCTTATGCTACCCTCTTGCCCTGGTTTGTGTTTTAATTGGTACCATACTCCTTTTTCCTGTTGGCTCTGGGCATCTGGCCCTGCATGTCAGGTGGGTTTAGCAGAGAGATAAAGTATCTTCTTGTGTGTATTTCAGGGCAAATGGTTTAGGAGAGTGAGGTTGCAGTTTGGTGAGAGGTTCTTGTGAAGGAAAGAAGTTAAGAAGCTAATATTCTCAGATCTGTTCTGCTGAAAAGCAATTATACTTTTTGTTTGAAGTGTCACGTTAGTACTCTTGAAATTAGAGAAGTTATTTCTTTCTAAAAAACACTCAATAGCATGAGAAAAAAATAAATATCAGTGACCTTTACACTGGCCTACTTTTAATCTCTATTTCTTCTTTTAAAAATGCTGCCTAAAATTATTCTAATTGGGATTCTGAAAGCATAGCCACGTTTTCTAAGGCTTAAGTGTCCTTTTCTATCTAGAAGTCATCTGAATACTCAGTCCATGTGTAAAAGAAAATAGGTTCTTTGTGCTAAAGTCATATTTCAGGTCACTTTTGCAGGGATAATGATGTTGATCACTTTTGCCTTTTTTCCAGTAGGGTTGCAAACTCATTGCAGAAAAAAAAAGATATTTTTGTGGTAGTAGTGTGTGCACCAGGGCCCTATTTTTTTAATGTGATTTCCCTAATTTTTGTTTCTTGTAGTGATATATATTCTGTCATATTGTAGTCATGTTGGGAGACTGGTGTAACAATGAACATTTGAAAGATGGAAAAGGGAAAAATCAGTGTATCTGTCTAAAACTGAAAGCCTCTGATTTTGCATACTTCAACATGCATTCCACTTCTCTATACTTATTTCCAGCATAAAAATGAATAGCATGGGTTAATGAAATCCCTGCAAGTAGGCTTGCATGTGAGCTGAACCTGTAGGGACCCTCCATTTGCCTAGGAACACCAGCCAAGGCCTTAGCACTGACTTTAAGTGCACTTAGAGATGCAAAATATGGGTTTCATAGTGCAAGTGGTGTTATTTTCCTGCCATGTTAGCTGCACCAGCTGAGCTGAGAATTCCAAAGCAAGCTAAATATTGGATGTTTTCAAGAAGCACTCCTATGCAAAAGAAAAACAGAAAGGATTAAAATATTTAAAACAACAGGCTGAACCTGCATTTTTTTCAGAGTTTTTTTTCAGAGCTGGAATGAAACAGTAATATTTAATACAGTTTGCTGTATTGGTGCATTCCAGTTTGGAAGCTAGTAGGAAAAATAAGGAGTCACATGTAAATTGGAGTACAGTCCCTGAACTTAAGTATGCAGGAGATTAGTTTCCTTTCAGACAGGTAAGAACCAATCCACTGTCCTCAGGATTTCTAATTAGAGCAGCCAGTTACAGAATCAGTGCTAGATCTTCACTAAGATCCTCAGGTTGTGGTGTTGGTTAAGGCAGCAAAGGAACTTTGTCAGCTCACTGAGTGTGGGTAGGTGCCATTTAGAAAGGATTTTCTCACCTACCTTGCAGGTTTGACAATGTCTGCTGAGAAATGAGGTTGCTCGTGTTTAAGCTGTTTAGTGTTTAGTGACTTATATGCTGGCAAGTAATTCCACTTAGAATTATGACCCAGGCTCTCTTTGCTTTTCACTCTTTAAAACGCCAGTCATAAATTTAATATTCCTTGGACTAAGGGAGAAAAAAAAACCTGAAAAAACACCTTGAAAAACCCAATTAAAATAGCTCTGTGAATGCCATTTCTGAAGAGAGAAAGAGAGAAAACAGACAGATGCACTTTGTTGACCCTTCATTCTCTTCCCCCACGCTCTCCTCCCACAACAGCTTAGATCATTAAGCTCCTGTATAATTAAAACTTGGTCCAAGTCACACTAATTCTGTTTACTGGCCACAGTGAAGGATATAAATACCTAATCACTTCCTTACAGAGAGTCTGCTTCCTGCTGGTGGTTTGCAGTGGAGAAGGACTCGGTCCCTCAGTGAGCTCCCTGTACAGCTGCACACCCTGTGTTGAAGACTTGCTCCAAAGTGGTCCCTTGCCATGGTGCATTTCTTTCCACAGATTCCTCCTCCTGTTTTCTCAAAGGGAATGATGTCACTTTCTATAAACAGATGGTGTAGAAAGGCTATTGTCAATGCACATAATAACTGGAACTAAATTTTCGGAATGAAATTAAAAGGAGAAGAGAGGTTTCCCGAGAGACTGCTGTTCTAGTGGGGGGCTGAAGCCATAGCTCTGAAAGGCCTCACAGACAAATATGTTCTGAGCATAAAGTCACAGAAGTAATAAAAATGGTTAATTGACAGCAACGTAATTAACATGAAGTGTTCTCTGCTCAGTCTCTCCTCATCTTGGAGTGCAAAATGTTCACTGGTAATCTTTGGAGCATGTGGAAGTTCAAGTGTTGATTTCAGGAAGATTTAGTGACTGTGGTACGTCCATCCAACACCCTTCTCTACCTGTAGGAAGGAGTAACTGGGAGAAGGGCAGTGGAGAAGAGAGAGAACCTTCCTCATTCACATCATTATAGTCTTGTGAAGTTGTCATAAGTAGCAAGCTTGAAACAAGTCTTGAGCTCTAGTAAGGTTGACGTGGCTCTGACTCCTTGGAGAGGGGGAGGTGTAGTAATAGTACAGAAATTGGATCATTTCCTCAGGACACTGAGCACCCAGAGTTGCTGTTCTTGCCTGCCTTGGGCTCAGTGACTCCAAGAAGCTGCTGCTTCCTCTGCTTCTGCAGGCAAAAAGGGCAGAATTGCAAACCAAGTGAAACTTGGTGCTCTGCAGTCACAGCCCTTTGCCTTCACTGGCAGTTTCAGGAATACCCACTGTTTTACTTAATATTTAGAGGATATTATGTCTGTCTTTTCTCTTTCCTTATTTGTGAAAGCTGAGTGCTGCTATAAATAAATAATCCTCATCAAATATCCTCGTTACATGGGCAAGACCTTTAGAGTACTTTAATGAAAATTTCTAGGTGGGAGTGACTAAGCTATATGCAGATAGTGACACAAAATAAATCTGTCCTGTCAAGATGTACAGAGGCTTCCTGGGCTTTGGTGTTTGAAGTGAATCTGCTTTCATTTCACATGTTTTTCATACTTTTGTAAGCTATGTGGGGATGAATGCTAACAGTTAGAGTGTGGCATTTGATATGTACTGACGCTCCAGTTTAATTTTTTGTAGAAGTATTGGCCTTTTCTGGTTTTAGTTACATGGAATATTAATGACAAAAATAACTTCTAAGTAGTAACCATATCAATAATACCTTGATATTTATATGAATCTTCCTGTGAAACGAGCTAGAGGCATGTCTATTTGAAACAAACCTGTGTGAAATAGAAGAATTTATCAAATATGAATTTAAAAATTGTTTTGGCTTTAGTCAATCCCTGCAACAGGCTGATGGTGACTTAAAAGTCCTTCTGCACTTGATTTCTGGCTAATGTTACTTTGTTGTAGAATTAAAGATTGAAGTAGTTTTATTTGATCATTTATCAGTTCTCTAGCAAAGACAGAGCAAAGAATGGAAATGTCATATATTTATTTAATGGACTGAATCTGAGACTTTTGTCCCCTGCCAAGCCAGCACTTCTTCCTCCCTGGTCCCCTCATTCCTCCCCCCACAAGATACTGGCAAAGTCAGAAAGGAAGAGTCACCTATTCCAGCTGTCATTCAGAAGCTGCAAACAGTCTTTTAAAATACAGCTGCTGAGCTGTGTTGTGACTACTGTTTTATGTAACTCAGCTTCGATTTCAACCAGCATTCCCTCATCTTGTTATTGGTCTTCTCCAAATGCTGAATCATTGGGTGTAGTAGTAATGATGTGTCAACCAAGAGACATGTCATCTAGAGTACTGCTAGTAAGTAGGGGTTATCTGGTCAGTTTATCTGAGTGTTTAGCACTGGAAAATGTGAATTCCATTGGATGGATGGATACATTGGATGTGTAGTGAATCTAAAATAGAGATAATGGTTCTTTATCATGAAGAAGAGTTTAAACACTACTACTGCCTTACCATAGTATCCTGTTGCCTGTCTGATGGGAAAACAACTTCTTCTTAGCACATTAGGATGATGCAGAGTGGATAAGAAGACATGAAAATGTGCTTTGTTGTCTATCAACAATAGTTGGAGTTTTAGTTACCACTAAAATACTCTGAGAAAGATGGTGATACTTCCACACAGATTCCATGCTGTCTTTTCAATGTAAGCAAGACTTGCTTGAACCTTAAGTAAATATTACAATCTCAGAAACTTTATGTAAAAAAATCCACTTTTGAAGCCAAAAATTTGATTCAGCCTTAGGCACAGTGCCACAACTGTTATCTCCATAGTTAACAATTGCACAACAGTTGTCTGTGTAATGAGAGTAATTAGCCTTCACTGCTTTTCCTTCTTATTTCAGAACTTTCAGATTCTACATTTAGTTGTCTTAATGTGTCATTTAGTGGGAATAGGAGACAAAATGGTTCTTTATGAATAAAAAGATTTATCAAGCTGTGAAGATTGGGAAGGAAGAGGCATTATGCACAGCCTCTAAAAACAGAGACAAATGATGTTCCTGAGTCCTTTGCACCTTAACAGGTTCAGTAGAAAAATCAGAGATTCAAAGAGAAAGATTACCAGAGATGATGTGAAGTTTTTGTGGGCTTCAAATGAACCTAGGATCCCTCTCCCTCTTTTTCTATAGCTTCTGTGGTAATTTAGAGTACTCAGCATATGTAATACTGCTTGGAAATGAGGACATGCTTGCAGAGCTAGTTTTAATTAGTTTATTTTGTTCTGGTTATATTTCTAAGCAAAATAAGATATTTCTTTTCTTCTGAGGATGAAAGTGTGAACTCAAGCCAAATATGTTGCACAAGGAGCTGTCTGGCACGTTTAGTTAGGTGTTTGGTTTGTTGCTTGTGTGGTTATCTGGGATTTCTATGCTGCCCTGGATATAGAGGTCACTGTAGGTTATGAATCTGCAAACTGCACAGGTACTTCATCTGTCCTACTTATCCAGTTGTTCTGAGTGCCACTATCCACATGGATCAGGCTAGCCTGATTATGATATGATGCTATACCCATGACTGTCACTATATATACTTTACTCTATCCTCCTTGCCAATGATTATTTACTTTCCAGGTCAACCTATAGCTCTTGGCTGACTTCCAAACTCAGTATTATCTAATCTACTGATCACTGCAGCTCCAAGAATTCAAGTCAAAAAAACAAAAAATAAAAAAACAAAAACAAAAAAACCCCAAAAAAACCCCCAACCAACCAAAAACAAACAAACAAATAAAAAAACATTTAAATGAGTGAGGGGAAAAAAATGCCCAATTGAATCAATAATTGAAGATGGAGTTTGGTCTGGAGAGGGAAGCATTTGAATCTGGGGAAAAAGGAACAGAAGAAGAAATGGCAGCTGCATAAATAATAGATAAAGTTTCAGCAGCAGTCCTTTTGTTGCTGAGACTGAGGTAAATAAGGAAGCAGTGCTTTTATCCTCATCACTCCTTTGTATGGACTGCTGTGATTTATCCTTTAGGCAACAGTCTGCGTGCCTGGAACATGGGAGGAGTCTCTGAAGGTGACTGCAATGGGAAAGAGAGTGCTTGTCTTACCTGCCTTTTGATCTGGAGGACAAGTAGCACATACCAGTTCTATTGCAGAGATGAGAGTGCACATTTTCACCATATTTCATTAGGGAAGTTGATCTTTGACCTGCATACTCGAAGTAATGTACAGTGGAATCAGTTCCCACTTGGGAAGACAGAGATGATTTGTATTGACAAGGTCAACACTATACAGTAGTTACTGTCAATATTTCTGTTGCAGGTTTTTCACTAGGTTGGCCAAAATAATGATGCTGAGAAATTGCTTTAGTTAATATATCTGAGACTGAGAGTGCAGCTAGGATGTGAAAAACAGGGGTTTCTATGCTGTCACTTAAATCATGCAGTTATATGGTTAAAAGTGATTGCCTTCAATTCCGATTGTGGGTTATATCTGACAAAAAGAGTAACTTAGACTCCCTTCTGTCTGGCCTCTTCAAGAAGAGTTATAAAGAAGAGTTAATATTTTTTCCTGTTCTCCTTGGCTTTCCTACTTTATAGGATGTTAGATTTGCATTTGCAGAGGTCACATATATTCATTAGGATCTTCAACTAATAGTCTTTTATTACTGGTTGAAAATACATATTTAAAAATCTATGGCTTTCTAAGACAGACAGAACCAGGATTTACCAGCTGTAAAGTAATCTAATAACCATAAACCAGCAAGTTTACAAACTCGACTTGGAAAAGTTAATAAATTTTCAATCACCGTTTGTATGGCTCTATTCATAGCTCTGTAATCTGTTCAAGAGGGGGGGTTTGATGGGAAGAAAATTAGTCAGCATCTGAAGTACTGTCTACTTTTTTACTGAAAGAAAGTGGAATGAAACCCTTGAGTCAAAGCCTCTTTGTTGCTGTATTTATGTAGGAGCTGTCAATTGCAAACATGAACAGAAGTGGGCACAGCATTTCTTATCCTTTAATGTACTTAAAAACTTAGAAGTGGTCAGGAGACCAGAGCTGTTTAATTAGACATCTTTATATGTCTAGAGTTGAGAATACTTGACAGAAGTAGTTTGATATCCAGGCTATTTACTAGTACCAGTAATACAGAAAAGATACCCTTTTAGTTGTTTGCTGCTGACACGGTAGTGTTCAGAGTGTAATAACAGAAAAAGATGTAAAAAGTTGCAGAAGAACCTGTTGAAATTCTGTGTAGATAGCACTATTTGTCTTCCCATGTTTCTGAGAAATGGATGTTGTTATAGTTGCCTGTATTATTTTCAGCTCAATGCACAGAGTCCAGGACAGACAGCACTGGACCACTGCATATATCTATAGTACACTTATATCTGGCACATAGAGAGAGGAATGTTATAGCAGTGTTTCTTCCCCTGTACTGTTTTCTACTTAATCCTCCCTCAAGCCTGCCTCCAAAAGAGATAATAAAAGGAAAGGAGTAAAAGGAAGGAAAAAAAATGATCAGTGCTATAATAACCCTTCCAACTTGACATATTCTATGATTTTATGATTTGAACTTCTGGTTGAAGAACCAACAAGGAGAGGTGTGTTACTTGACCTTGTATTAACAAATAAAGAAGGTTAAGTCAAAGATGTTAAGGTTGGAGTCAGCCTTGGGCTGTAGTGACCATGATATGATACAGTTTAGTGTTCTTAGGGAAAGAAGCCTGGCAAAGAGCAAGATTACTACAGTGGTCTCTAGAAAGGCTAACTTTGCCCTCTTCAAAGATCTGCTTGGAGGTGTCCTGTGGGTTAGGGCTCTGGAACGTAGGGGGGCCCAAGAGAGTTGGTTAATACTCAAGCACTGCCTGTTCCAGGCCCAAGGCAAGTGCATACTTAATAAAAAAGGCTCTAGACAATTGAGAGGATTATAGAAACAAGGTTAATATTTGTAGAGATGCAAGAAGGAAGGCCAAGGCTCTCCTTGAACTAAACCTGGCTAAAGAAGTGAAAGAAAAAAAGAAGGGCTTCTTTAAATATATCAGTGGGGCTGAGTCAGGCTGGAGATTGGTGACCAGTGGTGTCCCCCAGGGGTTGGTGCTGGGTTCAGTCTTATTCAATAGATTGGTCAATGACCTGGACAAGAGGATAGAGTGTATCATCAGCAAGTTCACTGATGATACAGAACTGGGAGAGGTGGCTGACATGCCAGAGGGCTGGGCTGCTATCCAGCATGACCTGGACAGGGTGGAGAGCTGGGCAAGGAGAAACCAAGTTAAGTTCAATAAGGACAAGTGTAGGGTACTTCATCTGGGGAGGAACAACCCAATGCACCAGTACAGGTTAGGGGTTGACCTGCTGCAAAGAAGCTCTGGGGAAAAAGACCTGGTGGACAACAGGCTCACCATGAGCCAACAATGTGCCCTGGCAGCCAAGAGGGCCAATGCCATCCTGGGGTGCATTAAGAAGAGTGTGGCCAGGAGTGTGGTCGAGGGAAGTTATCCTCCCCCTCTACTTGCCTGTGCTGAGGCCTCACCTGGAATACTGTGTGCAGTTCTGGGCTCCCCAGTTCAAGAAGGACAAAGAACTACAGGAGAGAGTCCAGCACAGGGCCACTAAGGTGATAAGGGACTGGAGCATCTCTCCTGTGAAGAAGGGCTGAGAGAGCTTGGGTTGAAGGGCTGAGAGAACAGGAGGCTGAAGGGGGATCTTATCAGTGTTTATAAATATCTAAAGGGTGGGTGTTAGGAGGATGAGTCTGGACTCTTCTCCACGGTGTCCAGTGACAGAACAAGGGGTAATGAACACAAACTGGCACACAAGAGATTTCAGTTAAATACAAGAAAATACTTATTCACTCTGAGGGTAACACAGCACTGGAATAGATTGCCCAGGGAGGTTTGGAGTCTCCATCCCTGGAGAAAAAAAACCCATGTTGTAAAAACAAATGCTATTTCTTATGAGCTCTGAGTATGAAGAAAGTTTTACAATAAAAAACCCCAGGTTTTGCATTATTATTCAAAACAACATACATTCCAGAACATGTGAAAGAAAGTTGTAAGCCACTTTAAGTTCAGATTGCTTGTTGGACTGCCATTTTCAAACCCAGTAAGTAATGTTGTCAGGGCCTCATGCAATCAAGTGATTGAAATAATCAGTGTAGAGGTTGCATTTTTGTGCTAATGAGATGTCACACACAGTGCCACGACTTTGAAGGGCAAGTTTTCTTTTCTTTTGTCTCAGAGCAAAGAAAAGGTTAAAGACTCTCAGAGCTAATCACACTAGGGTGGTGGCACCACACTTCAAGGAGAGAGGTATATGGCATGCATTGACTTCTAGTCAAGATGCTGTAGGTTTCTCTCCCCCCCCCTTCCACAGTTCTTAGGCACCTGAAGTACAAATTCATTCATAAGTCATAATCATAAGTGATCTGGATGATGTAATCAAGTATACCCTGATGAATTTTGCTGATACCAAACTGTGTGGGGAAGTGGAAACTTCAGAAAGTAGAGCCACCTACCTGGACATTCTGGAAGACAGGGCTAAGAACCTTATGAAGTTCAACAAACAGAAGCGTAAATTTTTGCACTTGAGAAAACATAACCCAGGAGTGCAGCACAGGCTAGGATCTACCTGGCTGGTGACCAGCTCTCTGGAGGGGAACAGGGAGCCCTGGTGAACAGCAAACTCAATACGAATGCTGCAGCAGCAAAGAAAGCCATCAGGATGCTGAGTTGCATCAGCAAGGGTGTCACCAGCAGAGATAAAGAAGTCATTATCCCACTTAACTCTATGCTTGTCAGGCCACACATGGAATACTGTGGTCAATTTTGTTGTGGACAGGATGGAGGTGGTCCAGAGAAGTGCCACAAAGATCATTAAAGGACTGGGAAACCTGCCACATGGGGACAGGGTGAGCAAACTGGGGCTGTTTAGCCTTGAGAAAAGAAATGTTAAGGGGTACCTCATCACCATGTTCTAGTGATTGAAGGAGAGCTACAAAGAAGATGGAAACTCCCTTTTTCAAGGAGTCACATGGAAAAGTTGAGGGGTAAAGGAGTCAAGTTACTCCCAGGGAGTTCTGATGCAAAACAAGAGGGAAACTTCACAGTGAGAACAATCAGCCACTGGAATAACCTCCCCAGGGTAGTGCTGGATTCCTCAACACTGGACACTTTTAAGATTAAGTTGGACAGGGTGCTGGGCCACCTTGTCTAGACTATGCTTTTGCCAAGAAAGGCTGGACCATGTGATCCTTGAGTTGCTTTCCAACTTGGTATTCTTCAATTCTGTGATTCTCTGATTCACAACTTCCTATTTTTTGTTTTTCCTTTTTTTTTTTTTCTTTTCTCTGCTTCTATTTCCTTCATTTTCCCACTTCAATTGAACACTGGAACCACCATAACCCAACAGATCTCTCATTTCTAGTGCCTGTACCATTCCCCTCTAGTAGTTGGTAAAGAAAAAATTAAGCTTTTAGACTGTTTTCCTTTTTCCTTCTACCACATGGCTGCAACTTTTTATAGCCCTAGCCATCATGGCACCTGAGCCTTTCAGTGCACTGTCTTTAGGCTGGATCAGTCTTCTTTTACCCCTTCTTACAGAAGATGTGCCCCACCATTTTCTGCTTGAAGTTCCAGACTCTGTACTGTCCAGCTTCTGGCATAGTATAAACTCTAACCCTGTTAAGTTTAGGGAAAACAGTACATCTATTTCTATAGAGCATCATGGTTAACTTTCTGGTTGCTCCTCAGTCTCTGCGTTACAGGGTTTCTCACTGAGAAGAGAAACAAAATGCTTTTCTATGGATCTTTTTTTGCAGATGGTTCTTCCAGGCATCTGCATTCCTGAAATAGCCATGTGGTAATGAGTGCTGTGGCTGCTGCCTTCCCAGCTGGTCCATACAAAAGAGCCATGATGATTCCATTGTCCTTACAACTAATGTAGCATAATACTTAGAAGCTATGATTTCTGTCTAACTCTGGCATATCCTAAATTTCCAGCTTGAGAGCTGCATGAAGGAGGTTTTTCTTTGGAAAGAAAAGTATAGGCTTGTCAACATCTTGTAGCTGAAAAAAACTAGTGCTAAATATATATTTGATACACAAAAAAGAGAGTGAGTAATCTGGTTTAGTACCTTGATGAAAGAGAAGTACTAAATATGTTTAGACTGCTGAAATTGGGGTGAGGCTTCTGTAACCTCCCTGGTAAAGCCCAAAAACTCATCAGAAAGATGTTAATTCTCAGGAACAGAAAGATTGCTGATGAGTACTGCAAGCAAAGCAGAGGCTTGTTCTGTCTCTATGCCATCCAGTGAAAAGCAAGTAATCTGAAATGTATCCAGCCAGGGTCATATTTAATTACAAATGTATCCTTCTCCCGCAGAAATTTTCATGTAAGTTTATCATGATCTGCTTGGCCTTTTCTTTGAAATAAGGACACATGGAGAGGGAGAAGAAAAGACTCTTACTAAGTTTTTCCCAGGATCAAAAAAGGAAAATGGCATTTATGTCAGGTGGCTTTAACCTCTGAAAGAGGCCCCAAGGCTGGAGGGACTATGGTTCCCTTATTTGTAAGACTTGTTTTGCCTCATACAAACATCACAAACAGCTCTTATCAGGGCCCTGGGGGCACCCACAGGGTGCCCTAATGGCCTCGACCAGCCTCACATGGGGCCACCCTCTGGCAATGGCTCATGAGCTCCGTTTCACTCCAGCCCTGGGCCCTTAGTCCTGCCTGAGCTGTGCTACAGGAGCCTCAGACATTCCTGCCTGGGTAGGGATGCTGCTGTTCCTCCCCCATGCCTTGATGTCCCAGCCTGGTTTTGGCCAACCCCTAGGGAGATGCCTGCAGCTTAGAGCAGGGGATGCTCCCTGGCCCCAGGCAATCCACTGATTCCAGGGAATCCACTCTGCCCTGGTCCTGAGGCAGCAGCCAGGTCCTCAAAGTGCTCCAGAATCCAACTTTGTGGGTAGGCAACAAATACGTTTATTTGAGTCTATCAGCACTCTGGTAGGAGAGATGTTTGTTGCTAGCAAACCACAGCCCTCTTGCACAGCTGAAATTATTGCTTCATTTGGATTGATGTGAGCATGGTGAATAATGAGCAGTAAAATGAAAAAAAAAATTAAGTTAAATACATACTTCAGATTCACTGTGTTTGCTTATGTATGTGTATATGAAATACAAAAGACTGAAAGAAAGTTGTCAAGTTCCAAAGTGGTCATAGCTATTAGGACCTTAGGTTTCTTTACACTGTTGGTTTAATAGCGTGATCAGTAAAAATCATACACTCTGCAGATGGCAGGAAATGCTGAACTGAGGGTTATGCCTTCCTTTCTCTGGAAGTTCAGCATGGCAAGTCTGTCTGGGGTTTAAAGCAGCTGTACTCCCCATTGATGCTGAAGCCTACAGCTTTCTCCAGAAGGCAGGCCCTGGAAGCTAGGGATCTAAGAAATTTGATGTTTATTTTTCCTATATTCCAGATCAGATCTAGTAATGTATTGCCATTAACTGCTAACGTGTCACTGCGTGGGAACCTTCATTTTGAAGGAGCACCTATTCTTCCACTCTAATCCATCCTCCATTTAGAAGGCAGTCATCAGCTTTACAGACCCTGCACACAAGGCTGTATCATAAATCAAATAATAATTATCTAAAAGGGCACATGCCACTTGATGGCTGAAGGCAGAGTTTGAGGCTCGCTGCTGGCAGAATCCCTTTAAGATGTACGCTGGTACCCCGGAACAGCAGCTCTGTTTTCATAAACCCATGCAGCAAATCTTCATGCATTTGTAAGTCTATGGCTCTTGCACTTAGAACTGTTCCCTTACAGAAAATTAATGATTAGCAGAGATTAATGCCTGTTCTGGTTTATAAGCTAGTTTAGACTTGCTTGGTTGTCTTTAATTAACTTTTCTCTTAGTAGCACTTTGTTTTGGTATGAGTCCACTGTATGAATGCTAGAATTAATTAATTACTGGATACTTTAAGTATCTCAGCCAAGCATGACCTTTCCAAACAAAAATGAATTACAGTACTTTGGTGTTGCTGAGTTTCCTGCAAGGGAATGATCAGGGTTTGTCTGCTCACTAGAGATGCCTGTGGTACACAGTAGGAAGCCAGGCAGGGGCACAGCACCCTGGCAGGGGCAGAAACTCAGCTCCATGTTGTTCCTCCTCTCCTGCATGACCTCAGTCCTTGTTTACACTCATGTGAACCAGCACGTGAGTGTCCCTGAGGTCCAGGTTTTGTAAGACCTAGTCCTGTAATTCAGTCTTTGCCTGTAGGTAACAGTCCCAGGAAGGTGGGAGTGGACTCCTAGCTACAGCCAGGCTTGTGTAACCTTGGCCTGAGGGTACACATGGCTTTGCCTGGATGCAAGGCTTCCGAGGGGATGCTGACCAAGGAGTGTCCTATGTGAGACTCTTACTGCTCCAGATTAGCCAAGCTGGTGAGAAGAAGAGTTACACTTTGTGAAGATCACTGTTAGGGGGGAAAAACCCCTTTAATTGTGATTATTTTTTTTTCCCCCTAATATTGCACTAATTCTAAGAAAATTAGCTTGTTTATCTTTAGTGCCAGCCTCTTCCTTTAATCTTCTACATTTAGGTTCCAGCCCTTGGCAACCTTGTTGTAAATCACTTCTTTCAATTTGATGTTACTTCAGTAATTGTTATTTTATTCTGTATGCCTGATGCTGTTTTTTCTGTCAGTTGTTATCTCTGGCAGTCACTGAGATACCCGGAAGCTAAAATGTGTGATAGACTGCTATAGCAGTTAATATTATTGTAGTTTTAGTCTACAGACAGCTTTCTTCTTCCTGCAGTCTTGCTAGATATATTGCAAGATAATCAAGAGAAGCTGGTTTGTATTGTTTTAAAATTTTTTATCATTTCTCACTGCTAAGACTTAGGAAACAATGTACTTATCTCTACTATTTTCCAGCAGTATGGACATGGCCTAAAATAAGCAGTAGAAGTAAAACATCATGTTTGGCTGGGATGTTTCCCTGGATTTGTTTTCCTCTTCTTAAACACTGTTTTCCAATTTTTTTTTCCTCTCTGAGTAACTACTTCCAGAAAAAAATGATGACTTCTATTTTCTTGTCCTATTCCTCTCTCTCTCTCTCTTTTTTATGAACCTACATAAAGCACTAATTGAGTAAAAAACATTTTGGTTCACAAACAGCCCAGCTGACCAGTGCTACTCATTTCTTGTTTTTTTCCAAAATTTTATTTGGCAAGCAGAAAGGGTGTCTGTGGGAGGAAAGAAAGTGAATAAAATTTGGGGAAATACAGGCTGGAGCTTGAAAAGGCGTGTCCTCAAAGATGTGTGCACATGTGTCACACTTGCAAATTGGGTAATTGCATATTTAGTTTCCTGTCTGTATACATGTGTGGGAGCAAATGTACGGTTTGTATGCCATAAAAGAGATAGATGGACCAAAGACATCGTCATTTTCAGACTGTTTTGAACCTAATGCACTGGAAGAACTTACACCATAGTGACTCAGATATCTAGTTCTGATTTGACATCTGTCTAGAAAATCCTGGTAATAATTGTGATGTTAAATAACTTTTAGAACATGCTACCATCCATGAAGCAACAATATGCTGGAGTCTCTCAAAGCTTTGTTGTCATCAGGCCTTTTGAGAGCTTGGCTAACAGAAGCCTTATCCCACTCTGTGTTACAGCTACCAGTACATCCTTGGTACTGCTTGTGTCCTTCTTGTGGAAAAATACTCCTGCTGCTACATTCTTCCTTCCCAGTTGATACTGGGTACTCTTGGATAGCTTGGTTTGAAGCTTGGAGTGTAGGTGCTGAGTGGAAGCAGAAAGAGGGCACGCAGGGGTCAACTTTCAGCGACAGTGAGGAAAGACATAGAAAGACGATGAGGTTTTCTTGTAAACAGTTTGTATTGGTAGTTAACAGAAAGAATAAATTGACTGCTGGTTTTCATGTTTCTATTCTGCAACCTCAACCTCCCACCTGCTGATGCTCATCTTCCATTTGGAGTCCTGTTTATAACTATGAAAAATAAGCTATTTCTGATATGCCAATAAATATGCCTGTTTTCTAGTCCTAAAAAACAACTCCCTGCAATTATGACTGCGGTGACTGCACATAATGAATGATAGAGTTAGTGGCAAAAAGTTTTGCAGTCATAGCCAACCTTTTGAATGTAAAAATTTCAAAACAAGCACCAGACTTTCTTTGCAGCTTGCATTTCAGATACTTCAAAATGTGTTACATACAAGTTAAACTTATTTCTGCCATGACGATAAGATGACGTGTTTATTCAGTGGAATAATACTGGATTTTTTTGTTTGTTTGTTTTGTGTATTTATTGTGCTTGGAAGTCATGGAGGACTGCAGTGAGCATTTATTTCTCTGTGTCTGCAGGCTTTGAAATTAAATTAGAAGTCAGTATCTTTGAGCCCTAATGAAGGGTTATTATTTTGAGAAATGAACATATCGCTAAATGTGTGTTAACCTTCTTTTGCTTTTTTTTTTTTTTTACAGAGGTGAATTAGGATGTGCTATACACAGAACTTTCCAGCCACCCAGGCATGCACTGTCTTTTGTCTTTCCTTTCTGAAATGAAAATTTATAAAAGAGCACTTTATTCTAAGATAAAAGAATCCTTTCCTGTTAGTTATGTAATTAGCATAATTAAACTCCCCAGTAACACCCTGATACTCATCTGATTGCTGTGAAATCATTGGAAACTTAGAGAACATGCAAAACTGCAGTTGTGAAACGACTGACTTCTGGAGAGCTTTTGGCAAGCCAACAGTCTATTATTTTTAATAGAAACTCTTTAAGGATTGTTGTGGCATACTGGAAAGGTGTATAAATACTATAATTGTCACCAGCACAGGCATGTCATTTGTTGCCTGACATGCTTGCTGGGTTTGGTACCGACCTTAGGGAGGGTTTGGCTCTGGGCTAGGTCTCTGATCAGGTTCAGCATACCTGTCTATGACTGTGCAACTCAAGGGCTTAGGCTCTGCTCCTCAAGATTTAAACAAATACTTGTAAAGTTCCAGTCTTACTAACACATGTTTTCTTCCCCATAGAAAGTGATGGGCTTGGAAGAGGGGTGTTGATGGTGTCTTTTTTGTTTGGTTTGGGGTTTTGTTTTTTTTTTTTTTCTTTTCTATGTAACTTCAGTGTAAACTGTTTAGAAAGGAATAAGAAGTTACTGTGCCCAGAACCTGTCTCAGTCTTTCTGCTGTTATTCTAGGATATATTAGAGCCTCAGCTGTGCTTCTTCAGTCAATCAGAACAAGGATCCTTCTGCAGAAAAGCAAGAGTAACCTGTGCTTCCTGGTAAGGCAACCTGTAGCTCTTAGATCCTGCCAAAACTGAAGGAAAGTTACTACAAGAAGTGTCTGCTAGTCTGTTCTGGTTGTTCTTCACTAGTACCTTGCACTTCCCTTCAACTTCTGTGAAAATGCAGCTAGCAGCCTGGTGGCTAAATTCAACTGGTATGGTTCCATTAAGACTTAAAGTCATCCTATCAGCATGAACTGATCTCCTTCTTAACCAGTAGCTGCCTGTGTTAGTGTCTCTGATCTTTCTGAGACATAATGATACCCTTGTGGTAGATCATGAAGTTGCTGGGAGTGGGGGGAGTTATCTGAAATAATCAGTCTACATCAACTGTGCTCAAATTATTCCCTGGGCAGGTTTGAGTGTGTTGCTCCACAGTGATGCATTGTTTGAATTTCTGGGTGGGTACAGAGGAAATGGATCTTTCTGGGCTCAAGAAATTATCATCTGCCTAGGGTTTTTTCAGCTGAGCAAGAGAAAGGAGGTAAGAAGATAGATGAGGCAGGCCTCTGAACAGTGGCAGTCATTCTGTGAATGAAACCCAAGGGACAGATCTCTAGCAATAGTGCCAGTCCTAGGCACAACACCCAGAGTCAAACTACTTGCTATGACAACAACTTGAACCCCTTTAGGATTTGTCAGTTTCAAATATGGGAGATCTAAACTTCATCTAATCATGTTCTGTAGATTTTGAGAAGGACAGACCTCATGACTTCTGGAAAATGCAACTGTTCAGTCATATGTGATTCTTCTTGCTATGTATGATGCCATATCTTTTCCTGGCTGGTTCCCAGCAGCTAAAACCTGCTCTTCAAGTGGCTCAAAACTTTAATGTAGCCAGTGTTCTAGACTGGGTCTTAGCGGTCTCTGTTGCAAGGCCTCAGGCTTAAATTAAATCCTTCAGAGTCAATTTACACTTTAAGATGAGGCCACAGTTATATATTATATATACATACCTGACTGGAATATGTGTGTGTGTAAATATACTGTGCAAATATATGTCTTGAAGGTAAGTGTGTAACTTTTCTCCTCTTGTGCTCCGAAGGCCCTTACAACAGTCCTCACAGTTTTTATTCTGGATAGCATTGTTGGTATGAGAGGGCAAAGTGAGGAGAGGAGCCTGTCACTCATCTGCATGAGCTTAGCTCTGAGAAGCCTGAATTAAATCTGAGAGATGACATTTCATCAGCCAAGCAAGGTTTTTTTCCTCTCATCTTCCCCCTTCCTCCCTCCCTGTGGGCTGCATGAGATGCAGCAATCTCTGTGCTGATTGGTGCCTTCCATGATACACCAGTCTTCTGCTTTCTTTTTTTTCCCTTCAAGTCAAAACATAGTCTTACCTTGGCATGTGCCTCTTATTCAGCTACATTTATACCATGGCACTGGTCCTTTAAATTCCTTGATGAGAAGTGGGTTCCTTCAAGTAAGCAACTTGTTTTGCATTCTAGCTGGATGCTTTCCACATGTTTAGATTAGGGCATTCAATTTTGTCATCCCACTTCTTCCCAAGAGCATAGATTACAACTACTTTCTCTCTCTCCTAGAAAGGGCAGGACTTGCTCTGAATGCCCCATAGCTTCAGTTTTCCAGATGTGATCCATATGGGCTCTAAAACTTTGGCTGGGGAACTGGTAATAGGAGATTGGAGATTTGAAGGACCTCAGTTAAATTTAAGTATTTAGCATGTAAAATACACAGGCTGAGACCCCAGCCACTTGGCACTGTTGAGCAAGGATAGTTTCACAGTATATATGTATATATATATATTTTATTTTTTTTTTTTAAGGCCTTGGAGTGGTATTTAGGAGATCTAGCTCTGGCTAACATTGCTGGTATCTGTAATGAATCACATTTCTTAGCTAGAAAAAACAATATACCACTTTGTTCTCTTTAAAGGTAAGGTTTGTTTTGTTTTGGTTTTTTCTTTTTTTTTTTTTTCTTTTTTTTTTTTTCCTGTGACAGAATTTTCCATTCTCTTGCTTCTCTTTAAGCCTTTTAGTAGTTGTGGAAAGTCTACCCTAATCTGTTTCTTGATCCTGATGAAAGATAGGAGGAAATCTGAACAGTGGCTGAAAGAGACTGGAAAAAAAATATTTCTTACCAGAGAAGGCAACTGCTGAAGTTCAGTAAGTGACTACTGTCTGTATTTTTTAAGGGCAGAGTTTGCCTTGCTCAGTGATGGGCTCTGTGTTCAGGCCCAAAGGTTTTTTGAAAGAGAAACCATTGCACATTAACAGCTGACTGGTATGCATTATGTGGCTATATTGCACACATTCTCTCTGTATGGCCTTGGGTGGAAAATGCAATCAAATACCTTCATTTTGCTATTGGATTTCTGAGAAGCTTGGAAGTCCTTGAATTTGTCAGACCTTTGGGGCAGTATCTGACTTTTAGGGCAGTATGTGACTTGGAAAACTCTATGCTAGTTGCATCACTTGAAGAGGATTTGACAGCAGTAAAGCATGAGAAGGGCTGCCACCATGCAGTTTCTTCCATATTATGGGAAGGAAGCAAACTGGGTTTGAGGGTCCTTAATATCTTGTTGGTGAATCTTGGCACTTGCCATGATCACTATGTGCATTTTAGCAAGTAAAAATATATCAGTAGGGAATATTTTCCGCCCTCTCTTAAATATTAAGATGCTTCTCAGTCAGAAGTCACCTCTGTCCTTAGGATAGCTGGTCTGTTGTTTTGTACTGCTGTGATTATTGGTAAGGAACTGAGGATTTGTATTAGTTTCCTGGCATGCAGGTTGGAAATTTGTTTTCTGCTCTGATGTTGAAGAAATATTAATGCAGTGTGTGAAAGCTTGTCTGAAAACCTAACGAGACTTTATTCTGCTTTTGGTCAGACAGTTTTGAAGGCAGTCTTTAGTCTCTTGGCAAGGTACAGGAAAAGGTATGGTCCTTTACAGAGCCATAACATAATTGAGGGAAGCCCAGGCACAGTGCTCCTGTGAGTGGCAGGAATTGGTTAAGCAAGCAGTGGTTGGTGACCCTGCTGAGGGTAAAGTCAATGCTTTCAGTCAGCCTTCTTGATGAGGCTGCTGATAGTGGCCAGCCAGGTGGGGCAGGCCCTCTGGGAAGTGTAGGTGTTTCTCTAATAACTTACCTGCACTGATTGGTTTGCCTGAGATAAAACCAATCAAAACTTTTCTAGGCATAGTACATATGGTAGTAGTTCTGCTTCTTCCTCTCCTGTGCAACAAAATGCAGGGTTGTGTCTATTTTTGATGCTTCGTAGTTGAGACCAAAGCCTTTGAAGTAAACTGTCGGATTAGTTTCAAATCTGAAGTGTATCACTACGGAAGTTTCTGGTATCAATGGATTCATTTTTTTTTTTTAACAGATACCGATAACTGATGTTGTAGTTGTTTTCCAACAAGTCTCCCGAAATGTGAGAGCTACTGTGGGTGTTGGTACAGCTAAGAGGGCCTGGTGCAGCACAGCCATTGAAGAGGCTATTTTTAATCCAAGTCAGTGACTTAAAGAATGGGAGCACTTCTTGGAGGCAATGTCACGGCAGTTACGTTTACAGAGAGGATGGTTATAAAAACATCTAAAATATACAGAGAATTTTAGATATATTCTGCATACCAGGGTGGCTGGGTCCTGTACCCCAACAAAGGGGAGGATGCCAGAGCTCCAGAGCTCTGGTTCCAACCAGTGGTGAGGCTTGAGTGTCTGTGGCCCCAGTCAGCACGTGTGTGGGCATGTGCACACCCTGCATGCAACACAGGCATTCCTGGCTGACCACACTGACCTCATCCTCTTCTCCCCTCTGGCTGAACATGATGAAGGTGTTCAGTAGTGTGAAACATTAATACATTAATTATATTTGTCTTTCTCAATATAGATACACACACCCTCCATTAATTATATATTATCAATATGTCGATATATTAGTAATATAGTAATTATTGAATTACTGACAATAATTACAAATAATTAATATTTACTATAATTACATGGATAACTAAGTGTGTGTGCATACTTATTCTGTGTGGATCTCTCCAGCAGCTTAAACATGCAGGCTACCAGGTAGCTGCCCCTGGACCTTCAGTTTTTGGCACCTGGATGTATAAGCCCACAGGGCCCACAGCCCTCATCTGGTTGATGGTCCAGATCACTGCCCACACATAGTTTGCTAGAACCCCCTGGGTCCTTCTGATAGTGATCATTCCCCTGTACTCAGTACTGGGGAGGCTACACCTTGTATACCTTGTTCAGCTTGGGGCCCTCCACCACAAGAAAGATATTGATGTGCTGGAGCATGTCCAAAGCATGGCAGTGAAGCTGGTGATGGGTATGGAGCACAAGTCTTATGAGCAACATTTGCAGGAACTAAGGTTGATCTGTCTGGAGATAAGGAGGCTGAGGGGAGACCTTCTTGGTCTCTACAACTACCTGAAACGAGGTTGGAGTAAGGTGAGTGTTGGTCTCTTCTCCCAAGAGAACAAGAAGAATTGGCCTCAAGTTGCACCAGGGGAGAACTAGACTGGATATTGGGAGAAATTTCTTCACTAGAAGGGTTATCAAGCACTGAAACAGGCTGGCTAGGTGCTGAGGCTCTCCTGGGAGAGATGGGCCCTTTACAGACTGATGGCTCCTGGCGGATTCTTTGGAGTCCCTCACTGCCACTTTCTCTGTGTGGTCCTGTGAGCATGCAATTGAGAATTATTGGAAAACCTAAGGCTAGGTGTAGAACATGGAGCACTCTTGGTCTGCTGAGTCAGGACAGCAATGATTTTACATGGAAAGCTACGTTCTCTTTGCTTCTGTCAAGAGGCTTCTGGTGCGATCATGTTAACTAAGAATAACTTTGGCATTCAAGATCCACAAGGGTGAGAGGGCTTAGAGAAGCTGCAGGAGGAAAATAACATTACAAAATACCCTTTCAGACCTCTTTCCCAAGCCTGGGAGAAATAGAGGGGGAAAAAAAGAAAGAAAAAAAGGGTCTGGGTGAGGGGATGTGAGACTGTACCTCTAACTACCTGAATTACATTAACTTTTTTTGGAATTAGTACCGTAGGCTGGAAACAAGAGGTATAACATAAAGCACAGCAATCTGGGATGACCTCCTATCCTAGGAGACCTGTGCAAGGACCAAGACTGTCCACATCCCAGAGCTCTTATGATAGCTGGCTGCTCCATCACACTGCTGGCAGCCCTGCCTCTGTCTCCCCTCTTTGTGTAGGGACTGAATTCCAGCAAGAATAAGACTGTCATGGCTTCCGTACAAGCATATTACACCAAAATACAGAAATTTATCTTCTCTTAGGGCTTTTCCGGGACGGTATCAAGCCTGGGTGTGTCACAGAGCACACTTTGTTAGAATTATTCGGATCCTCACCAACACTTCGTCCATTCTTATGTTTATACAAATGTATAATACATACATTTGTATAATATTATACAAATATTACTTTAAAAACCCTTAATGAATTTGTAAGTTAAAATAGTAAGTTATTTCTGACAAACTAAATTTAAATTTTTTCTCATTGTCACAGGCTGTCTTTGCTGATAAGATCACAGTGCTGTTCCCCAGTCTCTTTAAAATGCTTGCCTCTATCCCTTCATTGAATGGGAAATATTAATTTAGTGAACAGCCACTTATATGTTTTATTTTATTGAAATGACCCATCTTCACAGCACAGTCTAGACCAAATTAATTTTTCCATGGCTTTTTAGGTTAGCAGATTGTTGTGTGTTTCATAAATAGTTTCTTTTTCTAGTACTTCTGAGATAATGTGGGTGGGAAATGGAGGTGGGGGGTGAGTCCAAGGAGATAAGCAAAATAGGTGCTCATGATTTAATTTTTTTCTTACAGAGGGAAAAAGACCAAACAGGTAGGATATGTCTGGGGTTGGTTTGTTCATTGTTTTGATGGTATGTTTTTTGTTGGGTTTTTTTGTTAGGTTTTTGGGAGGGGAAAAGTCTAGTTTTGTTTTGTTTGGTTTGTTTTTGTTTGATTGATTACTGTGTTGTTGCTTTGTTTGGTGCTTCATTTCTTTTCTTTTTGTTTGTTTGTTTTTTTAAGAGCACATGAAGTGCTATAAACACCCATCTTTAAAGACGATGTCATGTCTCATCACATTGTAGGCATTCAGCTTTTAATGACTCCAAGCCCAGTAACATCAAGGACTTGAGAAAATCTGATGTATTCAATCAGCAGTTGCCTTTGGAGTACTTGACTTGTTGTTCAGCCATGTTTAACCAGGAATTCAAGTAGCAGAAGCAGAGGGTTTGGTTTTGTTTCATTAAACTGAACCATTTTGACCAGCAGATTGCCTTTTCACCACCCTCCTCATTTTACTTCATCAGAAAAGGAAGGAGACCTGTAGAAAACAGGTGTCTTCAGTTACACAGCTCTGATTAACCTCAAGGATGAGTCTCCCTGTGCTTTGACAAAACCAGAAGGACTGTAGATGAGAAGGGGTAAGATACAAGGAAGATGGTAAAGGGTAACTAAAGATTGTGATTTTCCTTCCTCCCTTCTCTTTGCTGCTTGCATTTTCTGGCTTACAATAACATTCTTTGGAATCTGTAGAATCTATGGACAAAAATTCTGGTCTTAAAAGAAGAGCAAATGTTGTCATGTAGTAGTAGTCTGATATCCATGTGAGGCCGCTCACCAAATTGTGCTCTTTACCAAAAAAACCGCAACACTGCTACTTGAATGAATGAAGTTATTGACATGGTAACAGAGGTCTTCTGTGATATGATGTGTCACTTTTTCAGCAGATGTCTGGTGGTAAAATGTGGGCATGTTGAATTCCAATTGTAAGGTGTTAGGCAAGAGTCCTAAGGCTTGATTGTTAGAGCATCAGTCCAGTTTGACGCAAGCAGATGTCTTTTGTTTTAATGTCAGTAGTAGCTGCTGCTTTCTTTCCAAAAGTCATTTTACCCACATTTTTCTCAGAGTAGAGATGCTGCTCCTGCTAAGCCTGAAAGCATTCTACTTTGGGCCTATGCTTACCCTTTTGTAGGTTTTTAACATTTATTGTGTGCTTCAAATGGACTGTTTGTCCTGAAGATGGTGGTAGTTCGTTCTGCTTCAAACCTTCTTCCTTCATCTATAACTAGACTTTGTAATCCAGACAGTTCTTAAATTGTGCTACCACACTTCCCCATGATTAAGAACCCTCAAAGGTCCTTCTAGAAATCTTTCTGCCACATATGGGGACTCTTACACTTCTTAAGAACTGAGAGAACCTGCTAAAATTAAATCATCAGACACCCAAGGAATGGTCTTCTCAGCAGAATGTGATTTATCTGGTTCAACTTGTATGAAAATTTACAAGTGGCAAAACTATAGCCCCTAAAAACCTGGGACAAATTTAGGAAACAGTAAAAGAGAAGGCTTGCATGCAGCTTGTTTGTGCAGTTATTTTTCTACTTTGTCTAATTTCATATTGCAATTGAAAGATGAGTGAAATACTCAGGTGCTGTCTATTTACATCTGTTCTATGCAGAATTATTTGGAAGGAGTTAAAACAGTTAATGGGAGACTGTATCAGGGATGAGGGTGAATTTATCTATCCATAATAGTAATCCATAAGATTATTCACAGAATCCTGCAAGGAAAAACAGACCAACTTATTTCCTCTTCCCTACCCTATCCCCCCTCTGTTGTTGAAATGTTAAAACCAAGACAATCCTCTCTTCAATTGAAACAATTCTTTCCATTTATGGACAGGTACTTTACCTTTTACTATGGCAAAAGTGATAAAAAGTATTCCCTGTGGAAAGTATTAAATGTATGTCATTCACAGATGTCTTTAATGGGAAGGAGAGGGGTTGGAAGGGTTAATTGGCAGGAAAGAAGCTAACATTCAATGAGAGTACATATATACCCATGTAGCCTGGCTTCTATGGTACAGTGTGCATCCCCTTCCCACAAGGTATGAACTAGAGCTTCCAATCAAGGAAGGGTAATACTGCTGGCAAAAGAAAGAATGGAATTGTTCAGTTAATTTCAGGGCTCCCTCAAGCTTATTAAAGGGCATCTGTTGCCCTCTAGTGTTCTGCCCTGCATCTGCTGCCTCTGCAGAGTGCGGGGTGAATTTCTCTCAGAAGTACAGAGGGAAACCGACCCCGATGTGGCTGTAGCTGGGGCATTCACTGGCATCAGCTGTGGGAGGGACTGAGAAAATAACTTGTTTGTATTTGGGTTCCTATTAACACTACGTTATCGTGGATGTGGTGGTTTTAATGGAAACTGAGTGGAAAGACAAATACATAGTGTGCCGTGCTTGCTGTGAGAAGTTGCTCAAATGCTGTAATGGGCTTATGTAAATTTGTAGCAGCCAAGTAAATGCAAGCTGTAAAAGATCATCTTTCTTGCAGCAGCAGCTGAGTGTGTATTGAAACACATGGAAGAACTATGTGGGGAAGTTTACTTAATATGTGCCTGATTTAATTTGGCTTCTAGCTGGCATCAAAAGTCAAGGTGAACCAGGCAGCTGGCTTGATTTCAGGGAAAACTTTCACTGTGACTGGAAAGGGGGGGTGTTACAAAGCCTTTCGTTCTGAAGGACAGGTTCGGTTCAAGACATTTGAACCACAGTTTTTCGATATGCAGCTGAATGATCTCCTGCATTTGCCTTGGCTTCTGTGCTCTCGCTTCAAAAGGAGGACACGGTGTGCAAATGGATCTACAAAAACGTCTTGCAGGGCTGAAATACTGAGACATGAACTCTGAAGTGTCCTCCATGTGCAGAAATAGAAAGAGATCTGAGTTACTGAAGTGGAGGAGTTACTAGTCCCAGGTCATGGCTAAGAACAACAAAAAAAGAAATGGTTTTAGAGTTTTATTTCTAGCAGAAATCCCAACGGACTGTATATCGTGTTTTGCTCCCAGTCAGAGTCAAGTCTGCCTTTAAGAAATCTTCTCATTCCTAAACTTGAAAAAATCCATGTGGCTTTGTGTGTGTGATAACTACCACTTACGATGCTGTGCTGCACTTCATAGGTTGCCCGTTTCAGGCCAGAAGATTTGTGCCCTGTTTCTTCTCTACCCCATTCAGGCAACAGTATCCAAGATAGTTACAAGGGGACCTGTGGTGTGCACAAGGTGCCAAGGTGTCTATTTGGTGATACATATTTTGACTCTGAGCACTATGTTACCTGGATTCAGATCAAATCTTGGATGCTATGTGTTCAGAAAAAGAGTTTTTTGTCTTGTGGTTGAAGGCAGTGGCTGGGGATCATTAAGATATGTCCGAAGTGGACAAGCCGGATCATTAAAAGCTGACAAGTGCATAGAATTCAGATACTTATTGTATTAGGGTCAAACTTCACTTAGAAAAAGGAAACAAAATAAAGTTCCTAGCATGTCACTTCTCTCATGTGCTTTTAAATTACCATATTGATATATGCTGTTCTTCAGAGTGAATCTTTCTGTTGAAGGGGAGAGTTCAAAACAAACAAAAAAACCCCACAAAACCCCCCACAACAAAACCAACCAACCAACCAAAAAATACCTTAAGCCATAGTGCCAAGTCCTACCTGTAGGCTAGAATTAGTATTCCTAGTGTTTAAAAAAAGCCTTTTGACTTCTCTAAGTGGATGTTAAATGCGTTTCAAAGACTTTAAGGTGACAAAGATTCTTGTGCCTTAGAGAAAATGTGTTCATCAAAGAGATGTGATGGGAATCTGTGGCAGACAGTCTAGACAGTCCCTGAGCTATTGCTGTTTCAGTGACTGTGCTTGATGAGGAAGCAGCAGCAATCACAGCAATGGTATTCAGTAGTGACCTCAAGGACACTTAACAGTAGCTCCTGAGAATAGCGTAGATCTTGGGCAGGTAGGCAGAAAAAAAAAAAAAAAAGATGACTCTTGAAATAGTGGAGAGAATGGTAAGTGTGAGTATGGGCTGTCTTTCCTGACCATGAAGGTTATTCTGTGTCAGCTAGCCAGCTCAACAGAGCTTTACCCATGCTACTATAGCTTTAAAATTTGTTTTTTATTGAATATATAACAGATCCAAAGCAGTGCTACAGGGCTTTTATATGCTATCAGGTCTGGAGCTGAGGGTGCAAAGTTAGTTTATAATTTTAGGGCCATGTGAATGTAACCTTTTGGTGAACTGGGAGCTAGAGATGAAGTAAACCAGGCAATTTGCAGATGTCAATGTAAGGAAAACACTAACTCAAAGCTGAAATGGACCTTTCTTCAAACATAATGGTTGTTCCTTCCTGAACACTTTAGGTTGTGTTCAAAGACCTTTCCTTTTTAACTCTGAATTAGAAAAATAACTGAACCTGGACTGCATCCAGTGCTAGGTGTAGGCTAAGGCCACCACCCTACGAATTTGCTTCTGCTGTGGGCAATCAAGCTGCTAACACAGAAAAGTTTGGATGAAAGGCTGGAGAAGACATCAGCAGCATAGACATTTAATTATTATTTATTCTAAGTGTGTTTTGTGTGAAACACCATTGAAATAAATGAATTTGTTTTCTAGAGGCATTCTGGGATTTGTTTGTTTGTTTATTTGGGTTTTTTTGAGGGGGTGTGTTTTAGTTTTTTGGTTTGTTGGTTTTGGTTTTTTTTTTACACCTCTAATCTACATTAAGTTTTGCATTGTTTGCAGTCCTTACTTGTCATTTTCTAGTGATTAATGTATTCAATTTTTTAAAAAATACTGAGTAAATTCTAAGTAGTTGCCTTGCTATATCTGCAAGCACAGAAATAAGAGAGGCCATTGTGGCTTTTTTGTCTCTTAGAGTAGCAGAGTGAAAAGTTCCCTTTCTCTAAGGAAGCTTCAGAGTTGGAAGAAAATGATTATTCCATTGAAGAAGGTATTGGTAAGCAATTATGCTGATGCTTCCATCACAATATTTAAGGGAGCTGAAATTTTCTGGAGTTGTTGGCTTAACAGTTCACAAGACACTACTGAAATCTGACTGTTCATGGCGGTGGCCTTGGGAACAGTTTGAATACTTCTTTTTGGTTTTTAATGTATGTTGAGGAAAGTGTTTTTTCTTTGAGGAAGCAAGTATTATAACTAGTATTTTGGTGTGAATAATTGAAAAATGACAAAAGAAAAACCAAAGACTAGGATCAAAAGACCCCAGGTAGAAAAAGACTGTTTACAGAGTACAACATTGCCAAAATACTCAGTTTTAAAAAAATAATTGCTAGCTGCCTACCTATCTGGACAATGGTGAATCTCCCAACTGTACCTCTTTCAACAGTGAAAGAGAAAGAGGGATGGATGCATGTGATAAACATGCAGGGAATCAAAGAAATGGCAATTCCTTCCTCCAGGTATTCCTTAGTTATCAGTTTGCAGAAGGAGAATAACTTCAAGATGAGAGATTTTTGTCACATGGACTTCAATGCTTTTTTAAAATTAAAATTATTCTTAAATCTTTGAGTATAACTTCAAATACCTTGCTCTTCTATTGTTGTAGATAGTTTTTTGTCACAAATGGTATCTCTTTCTGCATAAACAGCAGAAAAGCACTTCAGGAATGTCTGTTTACCTAGTTCAGTACTGTAGCAGTCTTTCATACAATTATGTTAAATTGAATGATACATTTGAGTTGCAGCTTAAGTTCCAAGTCAGTCTCACTTTTCTGTCTTGGAATGACAGTCCATATTAATAAATCTTTACTGTGTTATCCCAAGACTTATTAAAGCACCAACTAATATATTAGAGAAAAAAAGAAAAAAAAAGGTATACATTCTACTTGGACCCTACTGGGATGGAATTTTCTTCTAGATTAAAAAAGACTAAAAGTAACAGCCAGCCCAAGTTGTTCCCAGGCCTGAATTTCTTGAGAGTTTTGTTTGGGTTTTTTTTCCTGATCTGCCATCTGTAGAATTTGAGTCAAACAACAAGAAAACTCTCTCAAGTAAAATGGAAAATTCTAGCTAGGCAAGTATAAATAGTTTCTTGATTAACAAATAGAGATATCAAATTCTTGGTCCATGCAATGAGTATTTGCAATAACTGGTTCATCACAGTTCAGTAGGGCTGCTGTCATTGATGAAGGTTATTCATGAACAAACACTGAAATACTACTTATACTTTTTCTTGTTCAAGTATGACATATGGTTCAGTTCTAATCCCAGCATTTCTGAAATTGTCTTCTTGAAGACAGCTGTGGGCACCAAAATGCTTTTGTCTTATCGGCAAACAGAAAAGGTTGCTGAGTCAATTGCAAGAGGAAGGATGGCAAACTGTGTGTGTGTGTGTGAACACTAACAGGCTTCATGTTAATGAAACATGTCTGATCACTGGTGAAGAAACTGGTAAAGGCCTTCAAAAAGAAATTTGCCTGCAATGGTACTGTGATTGAACACCCCGAATATGGAGAAGTGATTCAGTTGCAGGGTGACCAGTGCAAGAACATATGTCAGTTCCTCGTAGAGATTGGACTGGCTAAAGATGACCAGCTGAAAGTCCATGGGTTTTAAGTGCTTGTGGGTCACTGAAGCTTTATGCAAGAAGATTTCCTTACCATGAAATTCCTACTTGTCCCTTGTCATAAGTTTAAAACCAGCTGGTTTGTGTAATGTAATGGTCTTGGGTCCACTCTTCAGCCTGGACTAGTGTAATTCAGTGATGTAATAAACTGACACGAGCCCATGCTAAAAATAATTGTTTTATTTTTTGCCGAGGGGAATTAGCTCAAATGGTAGAGTGCTAGCTTAGCATGCGAGAGGTAGCGGGATCGATGCCCACATTTTCCATTTTACTGTGTCCAGTTCTGGGCCCCTCAGTTCAGGAAGGATATTGAGGTCCTGGAGCAGGTCCAAAGGAGGGCAACCAGGCTGGTGAAGGGACTCGAGCACAGATCCTATGAGGAGAGGCTGAGGGAGCTGGGGCTGTTCAGCCTGGAGAAGAGGAGGCTCAGGGGAGACCTCATCGCTCTCTACAACTCCCTGAAAGGAGGGTGTAGCACGGGGGGGGGGGGGGGTTGGTCTCTTTTGCCAGACGACTTTCAACAAGACAAGAGGGCATGGTCTTAAGTTGTGCCAGGGGAAGTTTAGGTTAGATATTAGAAAGAATTTCTTTAAGGAGAGAGTGATCAAGCATTGGAATGGGCTGCCTAGTGAAGTAGTAGATTCTCCATCCCTGGAGCTATTTAAAAAGAGACTGGATGTGGCACTCAGTGCCATAGTCTAGCAACTGCAACGGTGGTTCAAGGGTTGGACTCGATGATCTCTGAGGTCCCTTCCAACCCAGCCAATTCTATTCTATTCTATTCTATTCTATTCTATTCTATTCTATTCTATTCTATTCTATTCTAAACACTGCCTGTTAGATCAAGATGTCTTTTTGGGGAGGAAGGGATATTTTCAAGGCAGTTCATCTTCTCAAGAGGAACATGGTGATACAAGGGTTTGCTGACTGCATGCTTTCCTCTTTTAGGTGGCAATTTATTCTCAGCCTAGACACAGTGACTGAGCAAAATATTTCACAGGTGGAAATTACCTGTGTAGTAATGATTACAATGCATGTCTGTTTGCTTGGCTTTTCTAGCTTGGATGCTGCTCACCTTTGGCAGTCTGAAGACTTACATAGCGATGAACTTCTGCATGGATTGCATTTGAATTATTGTTCCTTTTCTCAAAGGCACTTTTTTAACAAAGGTTTGTAAAATTATTTCTATGATTTTCTATGATTCTAATGATCCTAAAATTATCTTAGACTTTCTGGAGGCATCCTGGCTGCTGGAGCTATAGCTGTTCATTTAGTCTGTTGTTCCTTACATGCACATAGAACAAGCTTTGCTTGAGTGGGAAGAGAGTGCTGATAACACTATATTCAGCCATTCGTATATTAAAGGACAAAAGTTATTTCTAGAGTATGTTTTACAGAAAAAGGCTGTCTAGATACAAACTCTACAAACTGAGCTTTATTATATTGACAGTTTTGTTTCTGGATATTTTTCTTTCAGAGATGGTTGAGCTGCAGTCTTAGGAGAATGATGCAAGTATTTCTCAAAAATAATTGGGGGTGTTTTGTGTGTGTGATTTTTTGGGGGGAGGGGTTGTGGTTGTATTTTTCAGGACTTGGCAACCTAAATCTTCTGTGGATGCATTTCCTTCATGCTGTAATGTCTTTTGATAAACTGAAAATATTTTTGGTTTAAACAGAAAAATGACAAACAATTGTGCCAGCTGGCATGCTGATTTACCTTAATTTTTTCTGTAATTTTGCCATTAGTTGCACTGGTGCTGCTTGTAAATTCCATAGAATTTATTTAGTGACAGGGTATAGGTAATTGAATGCTACTTAATGTAGTAATTTATTTTTCAGTAACTCATTGTATTGAAATAATGAGGCTTTTATGTTAGATAATAATGCTTTTGTGCCAGCCTCTCAGTATAATGTGAACCGTAAACTTAGTTAAGTGAATAAATAGTAGATGATGCCAAATAAATATAACTGAAGTAAATCCTTTGTTCTGATCTCATTATTTCACTTTTGCTTGGAAATGTGTGGATATAATTGCTTTACATTTTTTGTTAAAAAATATTTGATAGGTTTTGGGGGGCATTTTAACAAGCATAAAGCAAATAAAACCAGTGTGTGATTTTAAAAGGCAGTAATGGGCTCTTCAAGGCAGTACAGCTATAGCATCCTTTCTTAAAGAGCAAAGTGTGAAAGGGACCTCAGTAGGTACCTTCAGAGTATTAAGCTGTCACAAGCATTAAACAATGCTCATAGAAATGTAAGTTTTCTCAGCAGACACCTACACAAGTAGACAGAAGCTATGTGAAAGCACTTGAGAGGGAGTTGGGACAAGGCACAGGACAGAGGAGTTATAGGTAGGAGTTAAAAGCAATGTTTCCATGTAAGCAAGGCACAATGCCAGGCTCTTGTCAAGGTGCATCTTGTGGCTCACACAAATAAGAGCTATTACCCATGTGAATCAGCTAAAATGCCCTATTTCTTTCCCAGTCTTTAACAACAGTCTGACTCATGGTTTCAGTGGAGTAGTTTTACAGTTTCTCTGGAAAGCTTTATAGTCTGGATATAAATTCAGTGCTAGATGGGTCACTTTACAGGGGGAAATGGTGTCTAGTAGGATAGGTTTGAATTGATGAATGACAACATTAGACTGGCTACATAGCTATGCTGATGTCATGGAGCTGACTGCATTTAAATTTATGGTTGTGCCATTGAAGTGTATGTAATGGTAACATCAGAGACAACAGGAGGTGGCTAAAGGTTTTTCAGATAAAACTTATGAGAGAAGACAGATGTTTATTGCAGGGCTTGTGCCTTGTGCTTTCTAAGGAACACAACAATAATTTCCCTCCCTTCCATCTGATCTTGTCTCTGGTGGTATTTGTTGCTATTTTGCTAGCAAGAATTATGAATGTATGCCCTGTTTCACTATTTTTAGAAGCACTGAGGTACCTATGGTCTAGTTCCTGGCAGCTAGCCGAGTTATTTTGTTATGCAGAGCCTGACACATGGCAAAAAATGTAATGAGAGTTTAGCTGGAGTCCTTGATATATTGCCCAATTTTTGAAATTGAGCATCTTACACTAGGGATAATGAGAAACAAAAAATAATTCTAGACTGTTATGCACCCATCTGTGGGCTGGAGCAGTTGTTGAACCAAGGCTGAAGTGACGTGAGTGAGACCCACAAAGAGTTTTGTTCACAGGAACATGTACTTCATCAGAGCAAGTCTTGTTTTACACAGGCTGAGAATTCAGGAAGAATCAGGGTGTAGGTTATTACTTGGGATATAATGTATTGCAGAAATGTAGGAGGAGAGTTTCATGTACTAGGTGTCACCTGGATGTTAATAAAGTTGCTGCCTGCATTCCTCATATTCAGTGTTTCCTGTAGCAGCCCTGCCCAGGTTGGCTGGGTTCTGCTTCTTGGCTTGTCAGTGAAGGTACTGATGGAGGAAACCCATGAAACAAAGGGAAAAATAATTTGTTTAGTTTTTGTGAGAGAAGGATCTGTCCGGTGGGTCACTCTGCAGCTGGTCTTTTTACTGTAAGGATTTCTCTTCCTTTTTTCTTTGTAATGGTTAATTCTTCAGTGTTTGGAGCCATGTATTTGCTGTTTGACTGAATGCAGAAACATCAGTGTTGTTGGTAATTTTCTCCCCAAACTGAGTGTTCTTGACATACTAAACCAACTCCATCCTGCCTTTTCTCTCCAATATAAAATAGCCTGTCAATAACTTTAACCATGTCTGAAGCATGTTTTGGGAGGGCAGACAAAACCCCTCTCTTTTTGCTATGAGAGGGAAATATGGCTTGTGCTTAGTATGGAGTGGGACTGATCTGTGAGTTGTGTAGGTTTCACGAGTTACCCGTGTTGTCTTCAGCAAAGAAATTGCAGAGGAGCTCTGGAAATCTGATTGGAAAGAAAATGCTGACAACTTAGTCAGGAGCAAGGGTGAAACTGATTTCTATGGGAAAACCTGAAGAAACAAATAAAGGCTCAAACTGTCCCTCTCTGCCCCCTCATGATATCTTATCAAGCATAGTATAATCCAGGTTCCCTTAAGAAGTTACAGCTGTTGTAAATCCAGTACTATTATGGGACTGTGTATGACATCTTTATTTACCCCACAACTATTTTGAGACTTTCAGGGCTTTGCTTGAGTCACAGTGTTTGCTGGAGGAAACTTTTTGACATGATGAGGTGTTTGCTCCTACCTTCTGTGAGCTTCTGAGGGTTAAAAACCTTGAGAGTGGGTGATGTCCTCAGAGGCCTCATGCTGAGCAGAGCTGTCCCATGCAGAGGAGAAGCCTTCCCTCAGCACCTGAAGTGAAGAAAGCTGATTTATGGGAGCCATTTTATTTTATCTCCCTGAGACTCATTTAAGATGTAAATTGCAGCAACATTTGCAAAGGGAGGTGCAGGCTGCCTTTCTTTTCATGGCTAATATGTAGTAATGCTGCAGCTGGTCCTGGTAGGGATTGCAGTTCTGGACAGAACAGAATGGCCAGCCAGGCTATCTTTTCTGTACTGGTGGGTGTTTTAGAATCTCATGCACCCTCAATGCCATTTTAAAGAGCTCAGATGCTGCTGTATAAAGCAGCAGCCCAGCAAGGGAAAAGTTGACTGGCTGACTGACAGATCTGTGCTCTCATCCTGGCCAGTAGGATGGCTATGACCAAAAATCACCTAAATTAGGGACACAATAAATGCAAGCTTGGGAACACATGGCAAGGGTGCTGGGAAGCCTGGATGGTTTGAGAGAACAGCCTGCTGCGGGTATGGATTCTTGTCTGAACTTCATAACTGCTTCAAGATATAAAGATATGGTTCACAGTTAAGATACAGAGGTATGATGAAAAGAGGCTGAAGCAAGATATAACTTGCTAACTTTAAAACTAACTGTAGCGGAAGGCTTTAGCCCTCTTGAAGTGGTAGTACTTGCATTGCATGGACAAATGCTTGGCAGCAGTGAAATGTAGTGAAATGAGGCAACCAGGTGCCACTAGTTACCAGGCAGTGGGCATGAGCTTGTGTTAAGCCCACCTGTGCCTGATTAGGGCGGGCCCCAACTGCGCATGAGCAGGATTAGGGGGCCAATAAAAGGTGAGGCTTGAAGCACAGGCTCAGCTCAGTCCTGAGCAAGCCAGCAGAGAGGTCAGTTGGATCCGGAGCAGTAGCACTGAGCCAGGCTAACCAGTCCTGAGGGCAACAGACTCAGAGCACTGTTTGTGCACTTCTGCTGGAACTCCTGTTGGACCTCAGAGTGCTGTGCCCTAAGAGAGGTTCGCCTTGCAACAGTGCAACATTTTTCATGATGCTGAGCAATGTCCAACTCAGCCCTTGGCAGTCTGGAACTGGAGTTAAACTGCTGCTTCTGCGGAACAATGCAACAGATGGGCAGGCAAAACCACAACCAGTGATGAAACTTGCAGTCACTGGTTACACGGATTATGTCCTCAGTGTGTTGGTAACTTGTGGATTGCAAACTTTCACTCCCTGGGGAAATACTATGGATTGGAGCCTCTTAAGAAAAACCTTTCTGTCTTCAGGGAGGCAGCATCTCCTTGTCAGAAGGTGTAGGCTGTCTCTGGTCCATCCATGGTGAAACATATCTAAACTTCTGCCAGAGTATGGTGAACTTCTACACTTGGTCTCGTGGTGTATTTTTGGTTGCCTGTCATTCCAGGATGTGCTTTCACTGAATTTGTCAGTGTAGTCATGCCTTACTTTTGTTTGTCTCAAATCTGATTTGAGATTAGAAATTACAGTCTACCCATGAATTCAGCATAATCTGTGCAGTGATGATTCTGACTTTGGACAGAAGATGCTTCATACCTTTGGTAGCCAGTAACTTTGACTTTAGTCATGAGGTGACAGCATAGAGTTAAAAAAATATTTTTTTTCTGTTACCATGTTGAAGTACAATTGAATTTGTTAACCTGATAAATTATTCTGACTCATGTAAGTGTTCTTTTCCTAGTTTCCCATACTTAGAATATTTTCTACTGCTGTGGTTACTGGTCTGCTCTTCTGGATTTGCTCTTCAAAGTTACTGAAAAAAACCATAGTTTTGTCCATGTAATTGTTAGAAAACATTTGGAATATGATATTGTGTTATCACACACCCTGGACAAAGGCTCATTAATGATTTTATGAATTGGTTCTTGAAGTAATACAAAGCTTAACCAAAAGAAGTAGAAGAAAAAAAAAGAAAAAAACTTGCTGGATATTGTTTTCTGGACCATTTTTCTTGGCTTTGATTGACTTTTCCTGTACTTTTTAATAAGGAGAGGAAAAGGAGAAGATCAGTGATATGTTGAGTGAAGCAGTAGAAGTCACCTTCTTCTACAGTTTATAGCCCATGGAACAGATTAGAGACCAGAATTCTGACCCTATCTTCAATCCTATTGTTAATTTATAACTTTTTACTGGCTGCTTAACTTTCTTCCTTAATTTCCCTTTAGTATTTGTCCTAATCTACATCTTCCTTCCCACTGTGATTTACAAGAGTACAGAAAGGAGCTGACTGGCTGGGAGCTGGATTTCAGAAAAAAATACTTCTAAACAGGCAAGATTACATTTTTTACTTTCTAACTTTCTGAATGCAAGCCATGTGTACTTCTAGAGGAAGACAGGAAGTGTTTATCCAGCTGTGTCTTTGTAAGAATCGAAACATGTTTTCAATACATAAGGTACAAGAAAAAATTAAGGTCTGGAATTTTGTTTGCGGGATGCTTCAGTTTTTTCAGGTTGGGTTTTCCACAGATCCTACTATAAAATTCTAGATACATGAGATTTTCTGGGGACATGTTTGGGTTTTCTGACACCCACAGTGTTCTCAGTCTGCTTTGGACAAAAGAGGTTTTGTCCTTCATCTCATAAACTCTGGGGGAACCTTATGGTTTAGTAGGAAGGAAATGAGTGGTGATGAGTGATTAGTAAGGCAATGGTATTTTTTGCTGTGATTATTGACATGCATGTTGTCTATTAAAACTGGCAACAATGAAGTTACGAAGCACATCGTGTAGGAATATCTCTTGGCTAAGGTTTGCCAGAACAAATGTATTTCGACAAAATAAGGACAAAAGTTCATGATCTTGGCCTACATGGAGACCCATGTCTGAAACTTTCCATATGTGTAGATGTTTCATCTGCCAGGCACAAAGTAGATGTTTGAGAAAGAGAAGAGCACAAGAAGTTCCTGTGTATGATTAGTTGTTTAAGTTGATTTGGGCTAATTGGCTGTCTGGTCAGTCTTAGGGAGGTAGAGGTAAGAAGTTAATTGAAGCTGAATTAATGTCCTTCTGGTTTAAACTGATAATTTTTTGGACATGGCTATTTCCTTTAGGTTTAAGATTTAAAGATGTGATGAAAAATTATTCCATGTGTTCAGAAATAAACAGGATGATATATTTTTTCAATATTGAAAGGGAATTTTGTATAGACACTTGTGTGCCTGAAGCAGACAAAGTTACCCACAACATATTTTGAAATAAGAGAAACCTCTGGCATTTGCAGCTTTTCCTGGTGCATTACATTTTCTCATGAATGGTAACTTTAGTTTCTGGAATGTCCTTGTTCCTTGTTACATCATTAAAGGCTACAGTGCCCTATGTATAAGCAATCTAGACAAAAAATCTGCATTCTGAATGCAGTTACTGTCGGGAGCTGTGCATTCTGTTGTGGCACTTGTGGCAAAATGAGAAAAGTGCAACCAGAGCAGTAGGTGAAACCAAACCATGCCAGGCACATCCTTTACAAAAGTTTATTTTAAAGCTCTTTTAATACATAATTAGGCCTTCTCAGCAAGCCATGTACTTTCCTAATGAAATTCTGAAAAAGCTGCTGAGTTCAATTGACAGTGGTTGTCTAGACATTAAACTGGAATCTACTGAGTTGGAATTTTAATTAAATGGAGGGAGTTTCTATGGTTCTAGACAGAAGTTTTTGGTTTGAGTGTCTTCTCATTGAAGATGTGGTTTGGAGAACTTAGTTTCTATGGGGTTGGTATTTCTGGTTTAGAAATTAGATTCCTAAAGAGAATCTATTTGATTCTACTCTATAATTTAGAGAATCTATTAATTTTCTAAAGAGAATCTATTAGATTCCTAAAGAGAGCTTCAGAGTAATGTTTACAGTTCCCTGTTGCTGTACACAAGTATTTGGTTGTTTTTGCCTCAGCAGCATTCACAGTTTAAGTTTGTTTTTTTTTTTTTGGAGGGAATGGTGGGTTATAAACAAATCTTATGGTGCAGTTCAGAATTAATTACCCTCTGAGAGCTGCTGTTCTTTATCTGCTTACATCTCTGGGACCTCTTAGCAGTTAAGTTAGTACACACATCATCTTCTTTGTTTAGTTCCCCACTATTGGCTCGACATGCAGTTTTAAAAGGTCCTTGGAAGGAAGTGTATTGCTGGAGTTCTTACTCTGCTGGTGCAGTATCAAGCACAGATGCTACTGATTCCACTTGGGCACTCCAACTCATCCTATCAAGAGTAATTACTGAGATTATTTTTTTAAGGGAGAGTCCCCTTGACTAAAGGAGAACTCAATGCTGAATATTTTCTTGATTTGTATCTTAAGCACTGAAATGTTGCCTGCTTTTTTTTTTTTTTTTTGTAAACAGTGACATTGATTACTTCAAGTGTTAGCAGATGCTACAGGGGTGGACAGAATAGTGAAGGAAGCTCTTTTGTGGGCACATGGTGCCATTTGAAACTCTGAATACAGCTTTGTGTACACACCATCTTCTTGGCAACGTGGCTGATTTTGCTGATGAAGTTCTTAATGTCTTTGTGGAACACTGCAAACCAGAAATAGACTGCCTTACAAGAAGGAAAAATTTCTGATGTCTGTTATCCTTTTGAGAGAAAGAAGAAAACCTCTGGATATATAAATGATATATTTGCATTTGTTTTTTATTTGCAGTATGAAGAAACAGAATTATAGAATTATTTAGGTTGGAAAAGACAATACAAGTTTGTGGGGTTTTTTCTGTAAGTGATTACATATGTGTGTTGTTGAAGCATGTAAACAGTTTGCTTTATGTCAGTGGGATATCTTTTGTTAGTGTGATACTGAGTAAAGACTACAACTTTTTATGTTGATCATGTAGTTTAGTGGCTGAAGTCTGATTAATCTTAATCCTGTAGTCCTTCTGCCAAATTTTCTCATCTTTGTAAGCATTATATCCCTTTGGTTAGTGACACATATTTTGGAGGAAAAGATGTATTCAGTCACCAGGAAAATCTTAATTACAGAGCTGAATCCATTTCCAAATGGGTTTTTAATCACCTGAAATGGCTTTGAGCACCATATGCAGGTTCTGAAATATAGAATGGGATCAGGTCTAGGGCTATGATCAGAATACGGAGTTGGCATATCCAGATTTGGGTTTCAGTGCAGTGTAGATAAGGTCATAAATCCAGCTTCTGTTGCTATATGTTTTCAGAGTTCTCTATTTTCTTTTTTGTCTTGTGAGGAAGACACATTCCTCCTGTGTTTCAGGAGCAAGAAGGTGCTTTGTGATCCTAATCTTAGACACTCTGTGTATAGAAATAAAATTACATAAAGAAATATGTATCTTTGCAGTGATGAGGGTACATATCCTATGATGTCACTGGCAAAGGTGGCAACTCCAGAGAGTATAAAATTGCTCTCTCATGAATTCCAAAGTTTCAACAGAGATCTATGATATCTATTCCTAGTAAGTATATCAGGAAAGAACAAATACTGCAGCCTCCTGTAAGCTTCTGCACTTAGGAAAACAGTGAAAGCATGAGAATATCGCTCAATATGGAGAGGTAATCAGTCCATAGTAGAATACATAACTTATCACCTTGGTATTAAGGATATCCCAATACCCTATGGTATTTGAATTATAACCCATCCCCAGACAAAACCACTTCTGTTTTGTCTCCACATGTTTCCACTTGTGCTGTTGTATAAAAACCTGCATGTTCCTTTGGGGCTTCATCTTGACTCTTGCAACATTTTCTTTGCCATCCTGCTTGAAATACTTAAGTCTCTGTGCTCTCCTGTGTACTGCAGATGAGCTTGAATTCAGCCCAGAGCGTTTGTTTTTAAAAGTGAAACAGCTAAAACCTTTTCTGCTGCTTTGAACAGGAGTAGGAGCAGACCTGTATCAGCTCGTACAGCCCTTCTACACCACTAGAAAGGATATTTTGATATTCTTGGTGTTTCACTTAGGCAGTTTCTCTCCCATAGGATCATCATATTTATTCCTGAAGTCCCTCTCCTCTGACCAGGTAGGACTCAAGAGAGAGGATGCCAGTCTTCAGGACTGGGGCTGCTGGGAACCTCTCACTGGGACCTCTTACTTTTCATACAAGAAAGAAAGCAAAGATAGAAAACATACTTGAAAGAGAGAGACTGGAGGCTGGAAAGTTCTGGCTTTAGCAGCAGGAAAAATGGTTCTTTTTTCTCTTTAAGATGAATTAAGAACTGGGATATCACTGGAATAACCAGGAGACTGTGGAACAGATTACTTGACTGTATACAGGCTCTTTGATAAGGATGGTTGGGAAGAAAAGTGGCAGTCACTCTAAACAAAAGAGTTCTCCAAAGAACATGTATGAGATCTTGATGTGAAAGATGTGGCATTTTGGGACAGACTTGTATCTAACTGACATTGGGTACTGGGCCTTCAGAATGAAAAGAAAATTTTTGTCCTTTGCTAATAACTAAATGCTTTAACTGCCAAATGTAATAACAATAAGACTCAAACCATAGTGATAACATAGTTTCTTAAAAAAAAAATAGAACCTGATGTGCCCCAGGTGCCACATTCAGGTTCTTATCTCTGTTGTACTTTCCATCTGGATCTTGCTCATGTTGCTCTATAGAGCTCTCTGTCTCCAATGCCGTGAGGAGGACCCAGCCACAGGGTTGGCAGTAAAGTGCTGTTGGCAGCAACACCTCTTGCAGGTTATCTGTTCAGAATGCTTCTGTTTTTCACACTTTCTTGCTTATGCTTCTCTGTGAAGCACAAAGGTGTGAGTGCAGCAGAGTCCTCTGGCCAAGGCAATGTAGGGACTGAAATGAGATCAGTCATCTTTCTGTTACTTCTCCTCTTTTCATTCCTACAGGGTTAGTGTGGGTGAATCTGCTTTGTGAGTTGGTGCTGGTAAAGTACAGCTGGCTCTTCATGAATAGAGGTCATAGAGCCAAAAATCTGCTCTGCTTCACATTAGGTTTTTTCTCCCACACTTTTTATGGAAAATGGAGGAAATTTCCAAGCAAAAGGGATATTTGCAGAATGTTTTGTAGTTTATTCTATGCCTTCCTTTCCGGACTATAATAACAAATGTCTCTAGCAGGTGCAGATATTCAAGCAAAAGGTGAGAATATGAAGAAAACCTCTATCTAGTAAATACATATTCCAGTTTACTTAACACTTGCTCAGATCACTGACAGCTGCCTTATTAGGACAAGATAAAATTTTCACATCCATCTTGGAGCTGAGTTTTGTTGCAGAAATGGTGCTTAGCATTCAGTCTTACTTCAATATCACTTTCTTTAAAAGGACTGCAGTTTACTACTATAGGTAGGAAAAGAAAGCATTAGAATACATTTTTCTGGGGAAAACTATCAATAGAAGATTGTGACACAGGATGCTAAAGACTTTTCCAGGGAATTTTAGAAAAATGTGTTATAATCCCGCCACCAAAGCTGAGGTGGAAAGCTCTCTGAGGAAGTTCTTTTATTCGCACGATCAACAAGACTGGAAAATTAGGAAGTTTTATAAGCAGTAAAAGTGTGAGAAAGCCATCAACTTTTACTGTGCTACTTAGCTGCAATCTTTTCTTGACTGCTTTGTATACTAGTCTTGTCTTTGGAGTACTTGGTATTCCAAGAAAATCTTCCCTAAAAAAAGATTTGGTATTATGTGACACAAATTGGCTTCTAAAGCTATTGAGTGTGCCCAGGTGGCCAAGAAGGCCAACAGCATCCTGGCTTGTGTCAGGAATAGTGTAGCCAGCAGGAGCAGAGAAGTGATGGTGTCCCTGTAGTCAGAATTGATGAGGTGTTCAGTTCTGGGTCCCTCACTACAAGAAGGACGTGGAGGTGCTGTAGTGAGGTCAGAGAAGGGAAACCAAGCTGGTGAAGGGTCTGGAGAACAAGTCCTGTGAGGAAAGGCTCAGGGAATGAAAGAAGAGAAGCATGAGAGGAGACCTTACAACTCTCTACCTGAAAGGAGGTTGCATGTAGGTGGGTGTTGGCCTCTTCTCTCAAGTAAATAATGATAGGATAGGAGGAAATGGCCTGAAGTTATACCAAGTGAGGTCTAGATTAGATATTAGGAATTTCTCTTACTGAGATAGTAATTAGGCTCAGGTACAGGCTTCCCAGGGAGGTAGTGAAATCACCATCCCTAGAGGTATTTAAAAAACAGGTAAATGAGGCACTTCAGGACATGCTCTAGTGGGCATGGTTTTTAAGATTTGTAGCCAATCAAGTTTAAACTTTTGTAACAAAATATAGGTACTACCAATCAGCAATAGGTATACGTGGCATTAGCTCTTAGAATAGTGTATAAATATGGCCTTCTGATTCAATAAAAGTTAGACATTTGTTTGCATCAAACAAGTCTCCGTCTCGCATCTGTTTGCATCAAACTCTCACTGCGACAATATAGATAGTTGTTTTTTGGGTTTTTTTTTGGGGGTGGATAGTGACAGCTGGATGCAGTGATCTTGGAGGTCTTTTCCAAACATGGCAATTCTGTGATGAATATGGTGGTAAATGTGTATAGTTGATTTTGTATGTATAATTGTAAGCATGTGTATTGCTATATGTGAGTGTAGATGATAACCTAGACAACTTGGTAATGTGATCTACTGTTCAGTCTGTTTTCATGAATGCTTGTTTAGAGTTTAACTTGGAAAACCTTATTACCCAGACACTGAGGGGTTTAGGAATCCAAAATCCACAGTTTAATTTTGTCTTCTTGTAGTTATAGTAATTTGATAAAACCTACAGATTCTTCCTGGTGCTGGTGAAGAGTCAAGGCAGGGAAGGTGATTTATTTTTGTCCTAAGGATTGTGAAACGAAGCACCCTGAGAAGAGTGACCAGTGCACCAAATTGTTATCCCAGGAAGACTTAGGGGAAATTCAGGATCCTGCTTTTAAGGACAGAGAATTAAGGTGGGTAACAGCAATTAAGGTGGAGTCAGATTTTCAATAGCCTTCCTGGTCTTCTGTTTGGGGTGAAAAGAGAGAGAGAGACTTCATGAATGCAGAATTATGTAGGAATACTGAAGTTATATCTACAGAAGCCTACCTCAGTCAGTGTCTCCCTGAAGTAAAATGTTTGCTTGTTTGATTTGGTTTGGTTTGTTCTGACTGGAATGCTACCTCTGAAATTCAAGTGTGGAAAGCTGCCAAATTTTGTACTGTCTACCGACTACCACAAGATGGCAATATTATTTCTGTGCTTAATGAGACAGGAGTTGATTTTTAGCAAACCACCAGCCTTGTATTAAAGGAAAAGGTTAATAAAGATGACTTCCTTCTTGATATAGGCTGCTAAATGTTAAGATTGTATCTCTTAGTAGATCAATTACTTAGTAGATCAATTATCAATTATTTTAAATAACAGACATAGTTTCACCTGTTTTACAAGCAAATGTATGATGTCAGGTGATACCATTCTGAGTTCAGGTTAATTTGGTATCATTTCTATAGAAATAACATTGTAGCTTTGTAATAGCATACTATGAGGCATGTGCCAATAAATGAAAAACCAAACTACTCTGTGTGCCCAGTTCAGCCCATATTTCACGAATGTCTAGACTTTGTTTTGAACTAAAAAGTCCTTTATTCTGTCTTCAGTCTAAGTGTTTGTATGGTTATTTGGATTGACTCTCAGTGATGGGCTAAGATTTCTCAGACTTTCAATGCTGCAGGGCATAGGAGTCATAACATGTGAACAGTCTAATTTTTTTTTTTAATACTGCAATTTTGGATTGCATGTTTTGAGGTCACTTTGCCAAAGTCTAATGCAGAAGTTCCAAGAGCAAATAAAGGAAATAAAATATTACTGGCTATGCAGTTATCTTTGGACAGTCTCCAGGCTGAAGACATTTTTTCATTGTAACCTACTAGAGGTCTCAGTGTGAGACCATTTCTTTGGACCCACCACAGGGACCCCAGGAGTGCCAAACCCAGAAGGGGAGGAGAATTATTGTAAAATACTCAAGGAAACCCAGCGAGTGTGGTCTCATCACCACATAAATCCCCATTTAAGCCAGTTACGCTGCATGCTTACTTTGTCAGGGCTTCTCTTTAAAGCTCAAGTATAAAAAATTTGAAGTTGGAACAAAAATGTGTCCAAGATTGCCTTGGGCAAGTGAATTTTCAACTCTTCATGCAAGTGCAGTTCATTCTTGCTCAGATGGATGGCAACATTGTAACTAACTCTGTTCCTTTCTCATTTAAGAATCACTGGTTTATTCCAGGTTATCCAGAGTATGGGGTATCAGCGTGCATGCTGTTCATCAGTAGCTACTGGCACTTGGAGGTCTCGCATACAGAATGTCAGTGTTGCATCTGAAAGTAGAGGACCAAATAATTGATGAACTGTTGTATTTTGAGTGTGTTAAAGGGACTGGAAGAACCTCTGAAACTCTGCCTGTGTCTGCAGTGTAAATGCAGCATTCCTTCTCAGAAATTCTCTTAAAAAGGAGGACTTGATGTCTTCCAGGGCTCACCAGGTGCTTACTGTCTTGACCCTGAGAGCACCATGGTAGTACACCCTCTCCCTGTGGGACCAGAAGATCCATTCTTATGCTTAGACCCTTCTCTGAATTATGCTGTAGGTGTAACTAGAACAACCTTGTCTCCTGGATGGATCTCAGATATACACTGTAGTATTGTCTCAGACTCTGTCCCTTGCTACTCCTGAATGGACTGCCTTGATCCACCTTGTAGCTGGTTCCCCACCTCAGCACATATCTGTGACTTTCAGTGGGACCTGCTGTCACCCCATGGTCTGCTCCACCAGCTTAGGTGCTTCAGGAATGTGTCCTGACTGAGGAGGATGTTGCCCTGCCCTTGCTGTGCTCACTCACAGCTTGCTGGCCTCATGAAACAACCGTGTTCTAGCAGTGTCTGACCACTGTCTCCTGTCTTCTTTATTTCACTGCCATTTATTCAGTTGGATGAAATCTTGTTTTCAATCTTCTGTAACGAATATCTTTAAAATTGTTATTTCAGGCGAAAAATAACAAGGGAAGAGGAAGCAAATTTTCTACTTGGTTGCTATTTTGCTAATATGAACAACATCTGGGTCTGGCCATTGCTGTTTTTTTGCTCAGCCATTGCAGAAGAAAGGATGTTTGATGCCACAAATAACATGGCATTTTGAAATTGGCAAATGTAAATGAAATAATAGTTTTTCATTTTGAATCTGTATTGCCTTCAAAATGTTTGCAAGATGAAGTTTTGAAAGGGCAGGGCACTCCTTAAGCCTGTCAATGTTACGTGCTTCAAAAAGAGTTTCTTTCACAGAACTTCATCTGGATAGATGGTCAAAGAAATGTTTACAGACTTACCCTGTTGTCTGAATGCATGAATCTCAGTTGCTTCAAAGTCTGCTGCAGTTTAGCTGATTAATGACTTCAATTCCACATGTGATCTAATCCATGCAGATTCTACTTCTTATGACTCTTCTTAGATATATGAAATCCTTTTGCAATGATGCAAGTTCTTTAGTTGCTTTGTCACCTTTCTAGTGCCTTAGATGGTAATCATATGAGCAACCAGAATGTCATTAAAACAAAAATATAGGTTAATCATTAAACAGCATGTAGGAGATTCTATCAAGTGTGTGACTTTATTTGTTTCAGTTTGATTTTGGCAATTAAAATACACCCTTTTTTGTCCCTTCACTTAATTGTTAAATTGAAAAGAGGCAGCTTCAACACCAACCCCAATTTCAGTTTGGCTTTAAATATGAAATATCTTTGTTTCTTCTCTTAATATACTAGAGTTTGATAGAACAGTAGCATCTAATGCAAGTCAAAAAAAGTCAGTAGAAAAGATACTGTCAGGAATATAAAGATAGTTTGGTAATCTGATAAAACTTATTGATTTTAAAGTAGTGAGTTTCTCTAGCTTCTAGGTTTGGTTTAACACTTCCTTTCTCCTAAGTGAATGTAGATGACAGAAAACCAGCTGCATTTAAATCCACTGAGAGCCTTGCTTCTGACTTTTCTCAGTGGAGCTGATGTTTGGCCCTCTGATGTGTGATAATGTTGAGGTTATGGATTTTTCTTTTTTACTGTGATTCCTGGTCATTATATATCTCCCAGAGCAGAATACCAGCAGTGCTCAAATTCCCCACACTGCAAGACCTTCAGTGAGGGTTTTGGGTTTTTTTAGGTTTGGTTTTGTGGTGTTTTGAGGTTGGTTTTGGTTTTTGGGTTTTTTTTTAGGAGATGAGTGAATGTGTCTCATCAGCTGGTGAATGCTGAAGATCTGATAAAATCCCCTTAAAGTTTAAGAAGGGAACAAACAGCAGGGGACTGCATGACATTCTGGCTGGCATGTGTACAATGCCTGGTGGGATGCTACATCCTACTCTGCTGGGGGGTCTGTCTAAACATACATCACAATTCAAGAGAAGTCATGAGGAGCTCCAGCTGCTTTAGATTCCCCAGAGGAATTAAGGGTGAGCTACTAGCTAAAAAGTAAATGTATGTTTTTGATAAATGGATTTTCATAGTATAAAGGAAGCAGCAATTGGAAACTCAAGCCATACTACAACACAACAAAAAGATTTTAATAGTGGAAGAAATTAAGCTTTGAAAAAAGTGATGAAGGTAGTGGCGACTTCTGTACCAACAGACCTGTCTATTCAAGACTGGGTGCCTGTTTAAAAGACAGGATAATTTTTTAGGTTTTTCTAGAGTAGATCTTATGCCCCATACTCAAATATTTTATTGGACCAACCTTTTCTGGCCCTAATGTATGGAAATTAATGTCTCAAGAACAGTATCTGCTTAGTACATCAGCTTCCTTTCTGCTGTTGAGTCTGTTAATATTACTCATGGCCTCAGGCACAGTGCTGATGGACAAAATTGTCCTGCTGTTTCTGAAATGTATGGAAATGACTGAATTTTCAACAGATGTTTGAAGCTCCAAATGTGAAATTTGGAAAGATATGCTTTTTTATGTCAAGTAGATTCTATATTTGTTGGCTTCAAACATAGTTGGAGGCAACTTACTGAAGCCAATACTTCCTTGTCATGTTTTTGATGAGAACAAAGGTGACAATCACTGGGGCTCAGGAGTACAATGCTAAAAGTGGTCTAAAAAAAGTTTGAAAGAAATTTTCTAGCCATGCCAGTGACTTAAAACAAATTGTCTCTGGAAAAAATCTTCTAAGAGAGGTTAGCATTGGGTTTTTGCAGCTGACAGGACGGCTTCTTTGTTGGAGATCTTGCCCTCGTTTCCATTTCCCTCCCACTCTTCCAACTCACACACACCTTTTGTAAGTTTTGCTGGTATTTATCCAGCAGGCAGTTTGTATAATACTGCACACAAGCATTACTTGTAGAACGTAGCTGAAGCTATGGGTGGTGTCATGTGCAGTATTGAAAGTCCCCATTTTCAGCCTTTCTCTAGTCAAACAGACATACTTGTTGTGCTAATGATGGGTTGAAACAGTTGAGAAGATAAAAAAACCCAAAAAATAAAAAATGACCTTTTATTATGTACATCTGACAATAATTGTCTTCTGTACTCTCTGGTATTTTTCAAAAAGTGTGCAGTAGAAAAGTAGGAACAGTCATCTTGAAACCACTGAGTTTTGATACTCTTGGCTGAAAATCTAGAAGTGATTTAACCTTGAAAAATATTAAATCTGGAAGGCAGAACTGATGGAAAACAATATTAACCTTGCAGTTTGGATAACCTAAATTTGTAATACTAGTAAATTTTTCATTGATCAGTCTTAAACTAGGTGGAGTCCCTGCATTATCTGTGGGTGAGTGCCTTTCTTCTGAAACGTAAGTTGAGATGGGACTGAGCTGAAGTTGGCATGATTCCTTGTGCTCCTTATGGTATCAAAGAGCACCATATATTTCAACTTTTTAGTAGCTTCTGCCAATGAAAACAAAAGTTATAATTAATAGTCTCAGCAGTTTTGCTGCCAAGGATTCCTGGCCACAATTCTTAGTTTGTTTTATGCTGTAGATGCATACCTCTGGACCTTGTTAACAATTTTTTTTCCTTGCCAATGATTAAAGACTGCCCAAGGAATTAATCTTACTTTAAAAATAAGAGACAATAAAGCACAGCAGTTAAAGAGTTAATTTGCCCATGGTGAAATGTTTTTGAGACAAACTTTCTAAAGGAGCTAAGATACTTGTTGAGGCTAAAGCACCATCTCGATTATGAGTCAATTAATTGTTCTAAAATTATTTTGACTGTAGAGTTATATTGCAGATGGAGTATGTTACAATATTGAAAAATGACTCTACATAATAAATACATAGGTCAGCAGGTTGAGGTCTTATATCTTTCTATTAAGAGCATCATGTAATTAATCGCCAAAATAATCTCAGCCCTCTTAGAGTCGTAAAATCTCTTCAATGATAATATGATACTAATTAAATGCTTCTAAATATATGATGTGTTTCTTGACTATAGAGGTAGCTTGTGAAGTGCAGTTCCAACCTTTTAGGAGAAGTTAGTTTTTTCCTGCCACAGAAGTCCAGTCTCCTAGGAAGGGTTTTACTTGCATTCTCTACTTATGGAATTTAATCACACAGTCTGATTTTATAGTTTTGAAAACTGAAACTGGATGATGAACTTGCATCTTCTGAATCTGATGGTAGACAAGTGTTTTCCTACCGTATAGAAATGTTTAATTTTTATTTTTTTCCCCTGCTTTTCCTTCATAGTATTCTTGTTATAGTAACATAAGCTGGGTATTGGTATGACAAGAATCTAGTATCTTGTTCAGCTCTTTACTTTTCTTCCAAATAAGCATTATTTTGCTTGCTGGGTTTTTTGGTTTTTTTTGTTTTTGTGGGGTATTTTTTGTTTGGGTTTGGGTTTTTTTTGGGTGAGGGACAGGGGACAGTCTCCTGTGGAAGGGTCTGTGTAGGTGATTCAAACATTCTATCTGATCAGATGTTGTTTAGCTAGGGCATCTGATTAATAAGCATATGTCTGGGTGGGATTAATAGTGGAATTTTGTGTCTTGGATAGACACAGAACTGAGGAATGGATTTAGACTATCATTTTATTCTGCTTAGTGACTGACCTAAGTGAAAGTTCAAATGGAAACCCCAAAAATTAAACAATCTATCTGCAATTGGTTATGTCTCTTCCAGTGCTTTCATTTCTATACTTTGTCTACTTTTTCAGAGCTATAATTATTTGAAGATAGTTAAATATCCTAGTACTATTGCAGCATTCTGTGAGTACTTGAAATGTTCCAGCAGGCAGTGCCCTAAATGTGTCTGAAACTGATCTTTTTCTCCTTTTTAAACATGCCTCTCTTCCCTCCTGTGTGCCTTTCCTTGGCTGATAGTATAGTACTTTTCTAGTATCTAAATATCCTTGTACACATTTTGTATTTATTCTCCTCCTCTATCATATGTCAGATTTTCCAATAGGATCGTGTAACTCAGAAATCTCACTCTGCTTTGGTCTTTTAATAAATTCTGCTGTATTTCCAGCTCTTAGAAGGGTGATGTTTCCTATTTTTAGAAACTTTGTATTTGATAAGCTGTCATCTTAGCTATTTCTTAAAACATTGTGTTTAAAGGGACAAAATCTTCAGAGAAGTAACTTCCCAGATTAGGATTTGCTAAATGCTCTAAACTGAACTTCTACTGTCAGGACAAGTTTTTGCATCTTATTTGAATTTCAGAAGAAACTTTTACTATATCAAGGGTACTGTTTTGAGTGCTTGGCAAGATAGCCTTAGGGTCAATGGCTTGGTCTTGTCACTGCTGAATTAGAGAAGCAGGGGAAAGGTTGTTTCTTGTTTAGCAACCAAAGGCTGTGTACATTAATAAAAAGTTGGTAATTTTCTGACTTGCAGTATCAAGTGGACCACCCATCTTGCTGTAACAGTTCCAACAAGTAATTCCACCTGTTCTGAGAAGTAAAAAATGACTTATGGAAGAGTTGGCCAGCTGCAAGGAAAAATATGAAAAAAAAAAATTATCATTGTGCAGTATGATTTGTAAAGCTTGAGGATATTAGTTGCTTGCAACTTTGGACATGGTTTTTCCATTCTTGCTCACCCCACTGGAGTTCCATCCATAGGTATTCAAGAACTAATGGGATAGAGGGACTGAAGCTCTGCCAGTGCAATGATTGACATCGTACCTTAATATAGTTGTGCTGGATCAGTGCAATAACATTAAAACTGGTAATGTAAGAAAATGTAGGTAGACTGTGTTGAAACCCATTCTTACAGAAGCTTCAAAATTAGCATCTGAGCTTTCCATGTGAAAATCTTCAGTTTATTTCCAAATGGTGGAATGGGGGTGATCAATAGAGCTTTGCATGGTTCAGTTCTATTATTACTGTCTTTAAGATTTTTTTATTTTTTATAGGAATTAAAGTCAACATTGCTGCAAATGGAGTTGTGTTAGTGCTACAACATAAGTGTAATCTGTGGGAGGACAGTAAAATGTGGCTTTCCACCAAGGGCTAATTAGACTTAAAAACAGAAGAAATCTATATAGAATAATAGAGAGGTTTCTGCTTTTAATTATCCTGTAGAGGGTCCTACCTCTAGGGCTCATTAATTACTTCAGGAGAAACCTTTTGATATCTTGATAGCTTTTCATTGCTAGAACATGAATCTGATCAAATAATCACTAAGAAACATCTTAAACCTGTTTTGCTTAGGTTTTGGGTTGTTTTTTTTTTTTCCTTCCCCACTTTGGTAATAGCAAAATAGTAGCAAGAGGGAGCAAACTTAATAACTTGCATCATAAAACACTAAAACCACTTGGAAGTACAAGCTTTCTGTGTTCCCACAACTTCTAGTTAGAATTCCTTTCCAGTTTAGTGGTTTACCTACAAAAATGAAACCAGCAGGACTGTGCAGCTCTGTGGCAAGGAGACCTGGCAACTAGAATATTCTGTCCCAAACAATCCCTCTTGGTATTTGTGTGGAAGAACTGATGGAACATGCTTTGCTGTGAAAAGGGAAACTAGGAAACTAAAACCTTACTGTCTTTAAACAGATATACAATCTACTTTCTAAGAAAGCTCAGTAGTTTTCGTAAACACACAGTGGTTCTCTTTGCTTCTGTTCATTGCTGTCCAACAAGAGCCAGTGTAGTCCACACACTATCAATGAACTCGGTATCACTGCAACTATCTTCTAAACACTAGTGGAAGTAACCATATTAAAAATTTCACAAGTATCTTTAGCAAGATCCACTTGCTGCAGTGTATGTAGACCTAAGATGTGCTCCCAAAAGCTTCTCTACAGCAGATACTGTGCCAGAAGAGTTTAGAAGCAGGCGAAACTTTCTCATTGCCACATCATCATGGTGATGTGTGGTGAATATATTATTTTTTCTGTTATAAAATTTATAATAAAATTATAGGTTTGGCTTCTCTTTGCTTGACAGAATCACAAAATTATTTGCCTTTAAAGGATCTCTAGAAGTCACCTGGTCCAACCTCCTGCTGGTGAGCAGGGTGAACTTGGATCAGACTACCAGCACATAGTGTAGAATGAAAAGCTACTACTTAACATTTCCATGAGAGGAAGTCTGTAATCTTGTCTGCTGGACTCAGAAGTAAATGTTATGGGTGTTCTGAGTTACCAGCTGTGAGCTGCTTTAATGTCAGAGTGCTTAATTAGGCTCTATATGGGCAAGCAGCTGCCACTGCAGCTTTACCAAGTTGCAGCCATTGTTTAAAAACAAACAAGCAAACCAAAGCCTTCAAAAATAGCTTGAGTTTGGTTCTTTGGGCACATGCTCTCCGAGGTGACACAACATATGATGGATACAAGCAGTCAAGTAGTGCTGTGTACATACTGCAGTGTGAGGGAACACCCAACGGGCAGAGCCTTCTTGGGCAAAAACTATACCCCTATTGAATCTGATGAACTATTTGCAAGCTCCTTCTGAAGCCAGTATATGAAAAAAAAAAAAATAAAATGCAAGTCTTACACTGGAAAGCCTTTTTTCTCTTGTTGAGTGTGAGTTCTGAAAGGCATATATCAACTGCTGGCTCTGCTGGTCTGAAAGAGGGGAGACCCTGTCAGTCAAGGCAAAACTGCTTTTTACAACAGTGAAGTAGCTGGCAGGGCGTGGCAAATACAAATAAAAAAGGCTTAGGAAAGACTTTTATTAAAGTAAAGGCTCCGCTTACTTTATATTTGAGGTGTCACAGAGAGAGCCCAACACTGAATAAATTCTTCAAACTGCTGGAAGAGAATAAAATTTATTGCGGTCTCAGTCAGGAGTTGAGGTCATTTATTTAAAAGGAAACAGTGCTATGGTGCTTCATAATTTATATGACTGGGTATGCATTACATAGCTGGAATTGTAAGGTGATATTTACTTTTAAGCACAACATTATTATGCTCTTCAGAGGAAACCATTCTCTGAAGAGGTAAAATGAAAATTATTCTGTGGGAGGTGGTGGCAGTCTTCACTGAAAGCAAATAGTTTGATTTCTTTTGCTGCTGTGCATCCTGGTGGCATTTTGAAAGCTATTCAGCTCAGGAATATGGGTATAGCATACTAGTTTCTGTTTTGATCTAATAATGTGAAAGACAGAACAGAATGTGGTTTGCTAAAAGTGCTGTGACTTATGGAACAGTAAAGACAAAATTTTGAGCTGCTCTTGTTTTTGTGAAACACTGGGCAAATTCCTAATATAATGACAACAAATACAGAGCGAGCCTGCTCTTACCTGTTGCCTAATGATATTTGCCATTCTTTTATTTTTTTAGGTGTCTCAGTCTTGAGTGACATTGTGACATAGATGAAGCAACCAGCTATAGTTACACTGACTTTTGATAAAGTAAGCAGCTTGTCCAAGGACAACAATTCATTTTTGCTTGCATGTTCTGCAAAATTTATGGTTAGGCAGCACCACCAGTTTAAATGAATTGGTGCAAAATATTTGGCATATAACAAAAGTTGCTTTTTGGTGTACTGGTGTGACAAATCCTGACAGAAGGAACTACTTCAAACTTTCCAATTATGCTGGAAAGATGAACCTGTCAGGTTTGTAGGTTACCAGAACTGAACAGCAAATAGTAACTACAGACATTGTGACAATATAGTCTCATGCAGACAGGCTCTTTGAATTCTGTATCCATAGTGTTTCTTCATGGGTAGGTTTCTGGGTCAGAAAAGTGAGCAAATCCTTAAAGGCACAGTGATCTCTATAGCAATCGTATAGGGAAAAAACATTACCAGCCTTTTTGAAACAATTTTAACTTGCTAAAGTTGTCTTCTCAGAGAGCCATATCAGGTCTAGTGGGACTGCAGCTACCCAAATCAGTTGTATGGTTGCAGCTATAGAAATTAGTTATGAAGTGACCTTTGGAGATGGGCAGATGCTCACAGATAGCGCTGTTACCCAGCTGGGGAGTCTGTAGGCACCCAGCTGGGCTTTACTGGGCACCAGTTCCAACTGGGCACTTTACAGAGAGAATTATCACAGATTACCTCTGGTCATTGAACTTCTCTGTTTCCATGGTGTTCCCCTCAGGAAACAGCTGGGGCTTGAGTAACTTGTGGTTTCTAATTGAGTACTTAAACCATGCAGCTAAAACATTCTGTTTCTTCTTTCAGAGCATTATGATTGGTAATGAAAATTGAAGTGGTTTAGATGCCATGCGTGAATGCATCTTAATTTTACTGCAGTTAGAGGGGATAAAAAAAACAGTGAAAAATTACTGATAGTAATTGTAATTCTTGAAAGATTTACTGTTGCCTGGAGTGATAAAGGTAAAGGAGTAAAACCAAAAAAACCCCAAAACACAAACTAACCCCTTTGGTATTCAATAGATGAAATTTTCTCTTGTGATTGTAGAGCATGCACAAAATGTGTGGCTCAGTGTAATGATTTTGTTAAAAATGTATGATAGCCAGCTTTAATCACGAAAGAATGGAGTCAATAGTGAGTTATGAGAAACCGAATCATCCTACTGTATTTGATTTGATATTGTAGATGCATTTTTCATGTCATGAGTAAAGACAAGCCACCTCTGCAGCCACTAAGGATTTATTCAACTGGCCACTGGATGCCAGCATTGCTCTGCAGAAGCTGGAGGTGAAAAGCTTATTTTTATGACTAATATTGCAATAGCCACTCCAATATCAGAAGAATTTTATCACTTCTTTTTTTAAACTGAGATTAAAAGTGGGTAAAGTGCTAGATGAAACATACAATTTCATGTTACTTTCTTGAAGGGCTGAATATGTGGTCATTGAATACATGGCTGATTTATAGTTGACCCATACTAAAGTACATTAGATTTCAGCATCACCCATAGCCCCATACTTCGTAATGAAAATAACATCTTCTTTGCAGTTGGCCCTTTTCAAACAATCATTAGTCTGCTCTGCTACTTGCTTGTTCTACCTTGAAATAGTCTGTAGAAAGATACAGTCTTGGCTAGCTCAGGATTGAAAATCCAGATTGTGACAGAAGAAATCTGTAATATCTATGGCAATTTTAAAAAATCTGTGTGTGTGGGCTTTGGAATTTTGAAGACAGTGTCTTCTGTACAGAGGTGTAGGAGTTTATAGTGGTGAGATGAGTTTATTCACTGCCCTGAGAGTGTTAAGGTGTCTGTCAAGGAGATGTTTCTGACAACTATCAGAGACTGAAATGAGGGTTTGCATTGTTTAGGGGTTTCATAGAATCATAGAATTGGCTGGGTTGGAAGGGACCTCAGAGATCATCGAGTCCAACCCTTGAACCACCGTTGCGGTTGCTAGACCATGGCACTGAGTGCCACATCCAGTCTTTTTTTAAATATCTCCAGGGACGGAGAATCCACCACTTCAGTGGGCAGCCCATTCCAATGACGGATCACTCTTTCCGTAAAGAAATTCTTTCTAATATCTAACCTAAACTTCCCCTGGCACAACTTAAGTCCATGCCCTCTTGTCTTGTTGAAAGTCGTTTGGTAAAAGAGCCCAACCCCCACCTGGCTACACCCTCCTTTCAGGTAGTTGTAGAGAGCGATGAGGTCTCCCCTGAGCCGCCTCTTCTTTAGGCCGAACAACCCCAGTTCTCTCAGCCTCTCCTCGTAGGGTCTATGCTCGAGTCCCTTCACCAGCCTGGTTGCCCTCCTTTGGACCTGCTCCAGGACCTCGATATCCTTCCTAAACTGGGGGGCCCAGAACTGGACACAGTACTCAAGGTGTGGCCTCACGAGGGCTGAGTACAGGGGCAGGTTTGTTTGAGTACAGGTTTGTTTGTTTGTTTGTTCATTTTTGGCGTTTTGTTTGTTTTGTGGTGGGTTTTTTGATTGTTTTTTTAAGGACATGCCTTGTTCTGTTGAATGCTCAGAATGAATGAAGTTTGCCAACTAGGTCATTATGGTCACAAAGATTAGCATGCAGAATACTCAAAGAAGAATTCCACTGTTCACATCATGCTGTACATTCATTCAATATGGGCAAGCTGGATTTGGCAAATCTAAATACCATACTGAAACACTTGAGTGGAAAAGTATGCTCTCTCTGTTTCACATCAGTCCAACATGCCACTGTGTGTGCTGGAGCTAGGATGGAAAATCATAAGAGAAGCAGCCTCTGGGTAAGTAATCAAGGGACAAAATGGAAATGATGGCAACTTCATTATTCAGCCTTAGCCTTGCCATGCTTTTACTTTGCTCCTAGAAAAAGAAACAACATTTCCCTTACAGTGTGCCTTACAGATAATATTAACCTGGAAGTAACTGGCTTTGGTACTATGGGAGAGGAAAACAACTACTTCTAAATGTTATTAGCTATTACGGAGAAATGAACAAAAGAAGCTTCTGTAAGCCCCTGATGTTGTAAGGGAAGTGAGAGGCTGTTTAACAGCAGGGTTCAGTTGTTATATTTTAAAGGAAAGGTTATAAAAAGAAGTTTGTGAGACCCTAGGCTAACTTTAATTAGGATTACTGTGCTGCTTAGCTGCTTGTCTTTAGATCACAGAATGCTGGCAGGGATTTGGAGGCTGAACTGACTCAGCAACCAAAAACATCGTCCTGCTCATTAGCCAGGTAATCTGCCTTCTGATTCTAGTAGTCTTAAAGTGTTCTGCTTCTAACTCACTGAGAGGGGTTATAAGGGCCTTTCCCCCTCTGAGAGGTCTGTGGGCAGCTTAGAGGTGGTGTGGCTGAAGGCAGCCTCCTGGGGGTGATCCCACCGTGTTCTTAACTCTATCTCTGGCAGCTGGAGCTGTAAATTCCCACCAGCTGGGATGTGGGAAAGAGACTGAGACCAGAGTTGCTGGATGCCAGAAGTGGTACAGGCAGATTCCTGCTTGGGGCAAAGCAGCAGGAGGGCTCTGGGGACAGGGTTTGATTAGCAGCATGTTTTCCAAGTGCAGTGCATGGAGCCTGAGCAGCACATGGTGTAAAACGGGAGTGGTTCACAACTGTGACTTGCCCTCATGAGGGCCTGTGGTCCCCTGCTTCTGGCTGAGAAATAGCCACTGGAACATTTTGTGTGAACTTCAGTTCCTGTGTCAAGGAAGATACAAAGAACTAAGCAATGTAGGTAGGCAAGATTCTCCTCTATTTTGCAGGAAAATGAAAAATGAGGGTAAGAATTTAAATGCACAGAAAAAAAAAGCAGGAAGGATGGTTCTCTGCAATCCAGGCAAATGGGGATGGCAAACGCAGAAAAAGGGCTCTCTAGGTTTGGAGATGCTCTGATCCTCCTGGAGTTTGTGCAAAAGAAGTCCCTAGAAGTGGAAAAGTGAAAGCCTTGCAGAAATATCAGACTGGTTTTTATTGCTCTTGCAGTGTCCCTGATGTTCAGAAGCATAAGTTCTTTTGTACAAGCAATATAATATTTTCTGAAACCATTTAGAATTGGAATTGGTTCCTGACCTGCATGAATTTGGGGCAAGAATAATATTCTAGCCAATGTGTGCGTCCAAATTTTTTTGCATTTTTACCCATTTGCTTTAAGCATAAGTTTTATTTAAAAGCTTTAAAATTTCTCCATATTATATGTGCTTTATCTGTTTACTTTTAGAAATACTTTAGGAAGCAGAGCAATTAAAAATCTGTGAAGTTCACATAATGTGCTGGAGAATAAATGCATTCTTTAATTTTTTCTTATTGTCATTTCAGAAGTAAGTAAAACTAAAAAAAAAAAAACCCAGACAGAGATAAATATGATTTCAAACAAAATGCAGTTTTCTAGTCCTTGACACATTTTTTCTTTCTCAAACTCTTCCTGTTCAAATAATTCTGTTCCTGACTGGCAGTAGACAAAAAAATACTTTTCAGAAGGAGCAGTCAAGTGCTAATCCATCCACCTCTGCTAAAAGTCCCTAAAAAGCATAAACCCTATGCTCTAGATCCCCAGCTAGCTCACAGAAACTGAAGGCTCTTCTAGACTGTGTATATTATTTTTTTTTTCTTTGCAAAGATTTTCTCAGAAGCCTGAGGCTCTGAGTGGACATTTCTGTTCAGCATCAGGATTCTTCAGCAATCCTGAAAACCACTTTAGCGAAAAATGGCTTCTAGTATCTGTCAGATGCCAGAGAGTAACAAAAGAAATTATGACAATTTTGCTTGGATAATAAAGAGTCAGGTTGTTGTTTGGCTTTTTTTTTTTTTTTTAAACTGAGGATGTAAAGACTTCACATATGACCCTCTAAGCCTTGTAGAGATTGAGTTCTGCTATGCTGTGAAAGACATGAAGGCATTTTGTCCACCATTTCCAAGGATGGGAATTCACAGATATTGCTGTTAAGTTTTCTGATACAGAGCTCCTATGCACACACAGAGGAGCACAGAACAGACACTGGAATGGGGAACCCCTGCCCAAGCTACTCTCAGGCCCATCCTAGCAGCCACCAGCTTATCAAAAGCCTGTCTCTGTGGGCTTAGCATGGAGCCATGCAGGAAATAAAAATACACTTAAAAATATACACACACAAGGTACTAGATGGGCCCATGGTAAAAAAAGGAAAAGGAGGGCTGAGCCAGTGGCTTCTATTCCACCGAGGAGGAAATGAAAGCAAAATACTGCTCTTCTCTCTTTTGCCTCCTTCTCCTTGCCAGAGAATCCACAGGACCTGTCAGTGGGGGGAACCCCACTCTCATGAGCTCAGGGTCCTTGACTTGCAGAGGTTTGGCAAAAACTTCCATGAGCAGGCAGAAGATCAATGAAGTACACACAAAAAAGAAGTGCAGGGAGAAAAATCTGTGCATAGAAAACAGCTCAGTCTTGGATGCTGACTGACAAAGTTAAAAGGACAATTCTGGCTTTAAAATTGCTAGAAATATATATATATATATATCTCATAATGCTCAGGGAAGGCTGTTCAGTGGCCTCCACTGAACCAAAGAAAACATGAAGAAAGGAAACAGACTTGCTTCTTAAATGTCACTTTTCCATATTTCTGTAGCACTAATGTATGTAACTGTTCTTTTATTAGCTACCTGTAGTAATTAAAAGCTCAAGCAGCACAGCTTTTAATCCAATTGTTTATCTTGTCCTAGCACAGTTGATCTGGGTTTTGTTTAACCTGTACTGTAAAATAAAATGGGCTTCTCATAGAGTTAGTTTAGATTTTCACTGCAGACAGATGAAATGCTTGGTTTTCCTTTAGGGAGCTGAGTAACTCTTCATTCTCTTTCTTTAAAGCACTGCTCTTTTCAGAAATTATAGGTAACTTGTCTTTCACTTCACTAGAAATATTTAGCTTTGTTTACACTTAAATACTATATATTTTATTCTTTTAGGCTTAATGAAATAAGTGGGCTGTATATTTGAGTGAAAGCAGTTTTAAACTAACCATGTGAACAGGTATGCTGTTAAATTGTTTTATGATTAATTCACAGGTAATATGAACCTATTAAATGCATTCAAGCTCTCCATTGTATATGTTTATAGAATGGAGTACATTCCTCAGACCCTGATGTGTAAACAGCTTTGCAGTAGCAAGTGGCAACTGATGAAAATATTAATGGAAGGGAAAACAAAAATGTTTGTCCACCAAATACTTGTTTCTTATTTTATGGAATTTCTGTTCTGAATTTATGGAATGCTCTGAGTTTATGAAATTGTTGTTCTGTTTAGGTAACTACTGAAGATACAGATTTTTTTATTGTTTGTTTTTTTTTTTTAGTTTTAAATCTAAAATCAAATTTGCAGAAAGAGACTGTGTATATAAAGCATGTTTTTCCCTCTTCTCATCAGATCAGTTCCAAACTTTAGACCACTAATCTTTCCATATGATGCTATTAACACATGTAAATGAAAATTAGGTGCGGTAGCATTCATAGGGATTGGTTCCTTTGCAGAAGAATTTTCTTCTTTTAGTGAGAAATTTAACCTTAAGTAGAAAACCTTTTTTTTCTTCATGTTTTTAACATGAAGCACATAGGATTTAAGCGTTATCCAAAGCGCATGTCCTATGGCTAGTTATCTTATTTCTTGCAAGAAAAAATTTATACTTAAGCCCATGATGAGGCAGCCTAAGCTTTTACTTTGCACTCCTCCTCTCTTCAGGGTTTTGGTTGCTTGGGAACTTTTCGTGAAAGGCTACACAGGAAGCACAAACTTTATGTGGGGTGCTTTGGAGATAGACTCATCATGCTCAGGGACTAAAGAATATACTTGATTTTGTTGCTTTGAGTACACATGTGATGCCTGTCAAACATAATTTTTCTAATGATAGATGTTTGAGTGGCCTAAGTAAAGTATCAATTTTTGCATTACTCCTCCGAAGTATGCCTGTCATTCACAAGAGAGATGCCTGTGTTCAATTCTTGAACTTCAATAGCCTTGTCATCACAACATGCTACAAAATGTCAGGTATGAAAATTTAAAGCTTCATACATCTTCCCGAGAGGCAATAGTGGAAGATGCGTGCTGCATTTTGGGTCCCTACTTTTCTACTGTAAACCCTAGAGATGAGGAAATTGGTTTGTGTGTGAAGTGTTGGGGATTCTTTCTTAAGAATCCTATTTCTTTAATGCCTTGAGTCTGAGACAATTATGGAATATCTTTTCAATGTGTCTCATTAAACTGTTCAGATTCCATTAAGATCCAATGTTTCTTCTAATGTCTTAAATCTGTTGGGAAAATACTTGTAAAATACCAGTAAAAATATATGTATCTTTTGTTTAGTCCTTGCTAGGGAGTATATTTTCCTTTAACTCTAATTCTGGGAAAGATGCAATAAGAAATTATAAGCAAGTAGTGCACAGACTTAATTGATGAATCATTTTGTACTCCTAAGCTAGTTGGTGTACATAAGCATAGCTCTGACCTCAGTGGATCTATGGATCTTGAGTTACATTATCAGAAGTTCTCATGCCTAGGTTGTTGCTTCATAAATTACAAAAGGAGCCAGGAGAAAAATCTAGTTGGCTACTTCACATGACTAATTGTAGTCTTGTTTTGGTTTTGTCTTATCTGTTCTTAGAGCTCAAAACCATGTTAAAAGTTAAATAGAACTAACCAATTCATTTGCACACTGCTTGAAAGTAATGGTTAACCCTAAAGCAGGAAAACCTGTAACATCCTAAGGCTTTACAGCCCCTCAGAATTTCTTCCTTGGAAAAGCAGAACATTCAGTGCAAACCTATACTTGTTTTGTCTCCTGTTTAATAAAAACTGCATTCATTGGCTCCTATTTCTCAGATACATGAGCTGTTTTTTTTTTAGAACAATAGACAATGGGCTGTCTTTTTTCTTTCCCTACATCAATTTATTTACATATGTTTTCCAGACAGTACCACTGGTAATTCAGAAGGACACGTGTGCCTGTTGCAAAAGCTCTTGTAAAGAAGAACGATTGAGATTTCACATTTCTGCAGAAGGCAAACACAATAAAATCCCTGCAACTGGCCCATGCTGTTCTAAAACTATAAATGTTTTATGGAAACACTGGGATTTGCATGTATATTCGTCCTTTAAGTAGAAGAATGGGTCTTAATCCACTGGGGACTTGGCTTACTAGAGATGTGAATCCTCTAGCCTTTCCGCTCCTGCTGTGTATAGCTTTCTGAAATATGGGATGACACTAACCCTGAAAATTCACTGAGCTCTAAGGCAGATGGGCAGCTGATGCCTGATTGCTTTGTCACTAAGCAGACTTCTTAAAAATACCAAATAGTGATGTAGTTACTGCAGTATGTTTCTGATTAACAAAATGTCCATTTTGCATTCTTCATCCCAAAACCACATTTAGTAATGCCAAAAGAAGCAATGAAGTGATCTTCCTTACACAGCAAAAACATTAAAAACCCTACTAGTTTATAGAGGTTAGCTTCCAAACTTTGCTACATAACTACTATTAGCAGTCACTTCATTACTAAAAGATTGACCTAGCTTTGTATGTCAAAGTATCCACAGGCAAGATTAAAATCCACGCCATCATTTGAGTGGCCTTACCAGATTATGCCTTCTGGGTTTAAAATATTGCAGTAACTTGCTTTTGGGGGTTTTGGGAGTGTTTTTTCATTTTCCTTTTTTTTCAATCTTGAAACAATTATTAAATAAAAGCTAACAGCTGACATCCTTTTCTTCCATCAAAGCATGCAAGAATTTACCCATCTGCCTTTCTGTGCATTGTAACAGAAGGCGTGGAAAGCTATGCTAAGTATCTGAGGAATGATGAAGTAAGGCAAGCTGTGCACTCTGATTTTCTGTGTCAGCTGTATAACTCATCCATCACTATTAAAGTCTGCAGCTGGGGATATTGCAGGGCTCTCACATGAACTGTAGTGGAAGATGGAAACATTCTGGTCAATTGTCTGGCTAGTGTAGTTATGAGGACTCTGCTGTTACTTTATGTTTTAAAAGTTTCACTGTTGCTGTAAGAAAACTGCTATAGTCTTAAACAAAAATCTTGAGGGAATTCTGACTCTTGGAAAGCCTTTGACCAATGACCTACTGTTCCAGTTTTGGCTAGGTTTGTGTTTTAAAAGTTCTTGGGACTGGCATGTATATTGCAACATTCATAGCACTTTTTCTAACCGTGCTCTTCAGCCCGTACACGAAGGAGAACTTATAAGCAGAATCAGATTTTGAGAAGAAAGGGATGATGCATTATTGCCCTCTCCCGCTAAAATGGTAGTTCAAATATTTCAGCATTTTAATTTTTGCCTTACTCTTCATGCCTTGTTTGCTTTGATTGTTTTTCTTCCTGCTTCCTTCCTGAAATGTTCACATTTAACTTTCAGTTTGAACTCCAGACTCCATTGGTTTATGTGCTGGAGGCTCTCTCTACCACCAGCCTTCTGGATACTGACAGAAGAAGAGTCCAGGTGTTGTTAGCTCTGGGATCTGTGAAGTGGTGCAATCATAACAGAGGTAAGCGAGCCCCATCTTTCCTGGGTAGAATCTCTACTAGAAAAGTGGAATGACCAAGATTTGGCAACCTTCTTCCAAGCCACTTTGTTGCAGTGCAATAGCAGTGTTTAGAATATATGATGTATGGTTTTAGTAGAGAGAGATGGCTTAAACGAAGAGACTTCATGGAAATCTTTCAAGCTAAGTTTTGAATTTCAGAGTTTTAGAAAATTTAATAAAATCCTTCCCTAAAATTCAGAGATTTCACATTTTAGTTACAGTGTGTGTAGTATATACTATGTTTTCATAGAATCACAGAATCCTAGGGGTTGGAAGGGACCTCAAAAGATCATCTAGTCCAACCCCCCCTGCCAGAGCAGGGCCACCTAGAGCACTTCGCATAGGAACGTGTCCAGGCGGGTTTTGAATGTCTCCAGTGAAGGAGACTCCACGACCCCCCTGGGCAGCCTGTTCCAGGGCTCTGTCACCCTTACAGTAAAAAAATTTTTCCCGATATTCAACTTGAACCTCCTATGCTCCAATTTACACCCATTACCCCTTGTCCTATCACTGGTCACCACTGAGAAAAGCCTAACTCCATCTCCCTGACACTCACTCCTTACATATTTGAAAACATTGATGAGGTCACCCCTCAGTCTCCTTTTCTCCAAACTAAAGAGACCCAGCTCCCTCAGCCTTTCCTCATAAGGGAGATGTTTTGGTAGATACGCTTTACTGAGAAATTTGCTGCGCTGGTTTTCAGGGAACTTTTCCATCCATGTGCTACTGTAAATAATTGCTGTCTGTACTAGACTTTTCCACTGAGGTTTGTCATGACTTTCAAAGGATTCTGGGTAGGCTCAGATCTATATGATCTATAGGAGAAGTTGTTAGTGCTGTTTCCATTATAACAGGATCCTACTTTATTTTAGTAACATGCATTTTAACACTGCTTTTTTTTCTTTTTTCTTTTTTTTTGTCCCCTATTTTTTTTTTTCTTAACCTTTTGAATGCTAGAAAAAATGGTGGAAAAGGAGTTTTCTTTGTCTTGAACAGGAGATACTTGCTGTACTAAATAACCTGCACATGTACTGAGTGCTTTGCTATCTTTCAGCAAAGCCTCCAGTTCAGTCAAGCACTTGCCTAAGAGTATCCACTTTTCCTTTTCCCAAGCCTTGCAGCTTAACCACAGAACAGACCATTTTCCAAAGCTGTCAGCTCCTGAGTTTGTCACAGCTACTAGAGATACATTATTTTTCCCATAAAGACACAAAGTGAAGGTATTCAGCACAATTACTTGTGTCCCATGGTTAGTATTCTGGGAGTGGGCTAAGCTGAAGAAAGGACATGAGGACTTAGAAGCCTCACTGAAGGTCAGGTGGCAAACTTACCTATGAACCATGTTTTCTCTTTGCATGACACTACTTTCCCTTGACCAGGAAATCCTGTTTCATGTTAAACATTTTATTTTTCAATCTGTTCTGTTGGTTTAAGAACAATGTTCCTTTTTTTTGAAAGCTTGTTTGTTGGGGAATTTTTTGGCTAAGATTTGAGGTTAGGTTTACAAAAACAATAAGCTGCTCATTTTTTACAGTAGTTATAAATATAGAATTGACTATTCATAAATCTAAATAGGGCTGTAAAATACAACCTGACTGTAAAATAAAGAATGGAAGGGATTTTTTTAGTTTAAGCATATGGTCTTTTCTTCGTGTGTGCTTACATTCCCTAGTCCATAAAAAAGCTCAGCTGAGCCATTTTAAATGATTCAGGACAACTCCTCCCTTTTGCATTAGATACCCTCAGTGTGACACGATAAAAGCTACCTACTTGGCAATGAGTGAGGAGCAGTAGCTCCTCATGAGGAAGGCCACAGTTTTGACTTAGTGACTGTTGACAGAAAGATTTTTTAATACATTTTAAAGTTTGCTGAAAGTTCATGCCATCAGGGTAAGATGCCAGCATCCTGATGCGGTCACAGTATGGGAAGTTAGAATGCTCCTCATCACTCTGTGATGACACCTCTGTGTGACTCTGATAGAAGGGGCTGTGTTGCCAATACCACACATTTTTGTGTTCAGTCTTAAGGTTTTGAATATTAAATCTGGTACTGGTGAGAGATCTATACCCCCCTCTAGAGTATTGCAGATTACTGGAAATATGTTGCTGGTGATGAAGTCTAAAGCTAGGGTTTCATACTACTCCCATGGGCCTGAAATGAGCATTCTGTTGCCTTCTATTATAATCAAAATATTGTTTTCTCTGACAAAAATGGGATATAATGGACTACATTTTTTTTCAACAGAATTTGGCACATGACATCACATATATAGTGGCTTTTCACCTCTCAAGTGCAAGAGTCAATGTTTTGCAAAGTTTTAAAATTATTTTAGAGTATATCATATTATGTGAGGGTGACAGAGCTCTGGGACAGGCTGCCCAGGGAGGTTATGGAGTCTCCTTCTCTGGAGACATTCAGAACCCACCTGGACATGTTCCTGTATGACCATCTGTAGGTGACCCAGCTCTGACAGGGGGGGTTGGATTTGGTGAACTTTTGAGGTCCCTTCCAACCCATAATTTTCAGTGGTTCTGTGATTATGGAGACTGGTAGTCGTTCTAGACTTAAAGTTGCAATTTCCTTTTATTCATCATAAAGCTGCATTTCATTATTTTGTGTTCCTGCCTGGAAATATACTTTACTTTTAAAAACAGTCTTAACTTGATGAACTGCACCCTGATTATTCCAGTAGCTGTAAAGCAGCTTCACAGCCAGAGTACAAAGGGTCTTCCCAGTCTGCACTAGGTCTCACTAAATATAGCTACCTACAAAAAAACCCTTAGATTGTGAGCTGTGTACCTGGTTGTGTCTATGTTTTGAGAAGATATTACCCCAACAATGTGAAGATCAGATCAATCAAGTTTCAGTCTGTCTTCTTTTTACTGTTGTAATTTCATTCCTGTTGAAGCTCTTTTGTGATTCTGAGACCACCCATCCTTGGCCAAATGCCAGCATGGTGAGCCTGCGCTTCTTGCCAGATAAATTGTGTTGCGTTCTCAGCTTAACACAGAAGGATGTATACAACAAAAAGCAGTGACAGCTTTCATCTTCAAACTTTAAAAATATTTACATCCCAAAAGAAGATGGGCTGTGGACAGGATGCAATATCCTTTGGGTAAGCATGAGACAGCGGGGGATGTTCACTCTAGAGAGAGGCCTGAATGATGACTCCTGCCAGCTACGTCCTCAACCTGTAGCCAGCACTGAGATTTCTGATTCAGGCTCCCTCTTGATTGTAGTCACCCTGATTCTGAGTGTCTTGGATTTTCTAACGTATGATAGCGCAATGACAAGAGGATATATGAAGCATTATTTGTGAGCTGGTGGTCTAAGCCCTGTGTGAACATGGGTGTTGAGTTTCCTTATTTTGAGGGAACTGAGCTAAAGCCCTCCATCTGCTGGTGGGTGCCTTAGGCTCCACAGTGGTTTTTGTCACAGGTGTCTGCCTTTCAGGTCAGCACTGCAAAGGGAATTAAGCTGTTGCTGCAGGTCTTGGGCACAGAAGAGGTTTTGGTTGTGTCAGCAAATGTGAGCACATGAGATTTTGCATGTAAAGCAGCCCATTAAAAATGTGAAGCAGGCTGAGCCATCCCCTGACTTGCCTTGCTCTATGCTTTTCCCTGTGAATTACTTTCCAAGGCACGTGAGGCATGACTGTTTTTCTGCTCTGGGATTCAGTTGCTTCAAAGGCATGATGATACTCAGTATAGCTAATGCTAAGCCTCTCATCTTTCTCTATTTTATATCTTAGAACTGACAATACTGGCACACTTTCCTAATGCATACCTCTCCAGAAAATGTGTTTTTCATCAAAATATGTGTTATTCTTCTAGGAGATATTCTGCATATATTCCCAGTCATGCCATAATGGAGTGAAGCAGATATCACTCTGAAACTTGGTAAACTTTTTTTTTTTGTCTGGAAAGCACCTGCTCTTTTACATACATCCTATTAAAATGATTTCATCAACCATTATTTTACTGCTGCTGTAAAATGTTTAAACTTGCTCCCTTTTACATAGATGCACAGCACCAGCCCTTGCTAATAGGTAAACACTAGGTAATACTAATGGTAACTATAAATTATTTCCAAGCCTCAGAATTGATTCTTATACCTTTTCCTCCTCAAAGTTTGCTCTGTAGTCCCCACCACACATTCATGTATGCTTTTGTGAAGCTCAGCTGCAGGACCTGGGCTAATGTCTGTTTTATTTTATTTTATATGCATGTATACAGACAAAGAATAATGAATATCTTAGTGTGTAAATGCCTAACAGTGAAAATGTGGTTTAGATTATACAGCTTTCTGTTTTGTGTGAATATGTATGATCCCCCTCAGAATGGGCACAATATTCCATCTCCCTTATAGGCAGGTAAATTTGGAGTTTGTAGTTAATTAATTTAAACAGAGCTACTGTTGTTTGGTAATGAAAAAAGAAGCCACAAATTTTCAATTACCTAAAAAAGTTGTGGTGGTGCCGAACTCAAATGGCCTCAGATGAAGATGGAGAGTATCCCTGACCCATCCCATCTCTGGGATCTCATCAGTACTGCTGAAACAATTTGGCAGCAAACTCTGGCTTTCAGGTCACTTTCCAGCCTCCTGACAGCTGTGTGCTCTCCCCGTCCAAGCCCATGAGAAAGACCCATAACTCATTGGCAAGCTTGTTAAATTATTTACATGTGTTCCTCGGAGTGTTTGAAAGGTAATGTTATGGACACGCTATTAGGCTGGGTGATAACATAATCCATAACCCTCAGCATTTCCCAATGTAAAACTTTTTGTTCCGTTTTCTTTTATTTTTTGCTTTAACAGTTTGAAATTTTTTTTCATTTTGAATAACTGTCTCATGTGGACATGGAGCCCGGGAAATGAGCTAAAATTTCTTTGAAGACTAAACAATGTCAAGGAACAAAGGAGACAGTATCTTCTCCTATTTTGATGTGTAGCAGCCTTGTACTTGGAAGAAATGACTTTTTCTAATAGGAGGCTGCCTTCCGATTAAGTATTTTTCTGGTCATCTCAAGTGGGTAGAAAATCCCAGTTTGGTTAAGATATAAGACTTTCCAAAATACTAAGAAAATAGCAACTGAATCAAGAGCAGACACTTGTGAGAGTTAAGTGATAATGTTTCCTATATTGACAACATAGTTCACTAGACATTGAATTTCTGAACTGCATGAAATACAATGGGAATATGAGCTCTGAGAGGTAACTGATATTTAGTGTTGATGGTAGGATGTGTGTTTTCCTCTGGAAGCTGGGATAAGTCCACCTCAGGGTCTAGATACAAACTGATTTGCATGGGCCACTCATGTTTTAGTAATTAGATTGTAGAATATGTCCTTTATTAGGCAAAAAAAAAAAAAAAAAAAAAAAAAAAAAAAAAAAAAATCATACTGTACAGTAGATAGAGTTAAGGACAGTGCATTGAGGAGGAAGAAAAAGAAAAAATGTTGAGTTGCTGCTCTGTAAAAGAATACTGGTCACCTGTGGCTCATCTGGTGAGCATCCTGTGAAAAAAACAAAGAAAAAAAAGCAGATATACTGAATACAGTATTATATATATATATATATATATACACACACACATATATATGCACACACATAAATATGTGTGTCCTAAAGAACTAGGATGTACTTTATCCTAGTAAAATAGGATAAAGCAAACTAAAATCAATTTTGCAGTCACACTGCCAAATGAAAATATTTTTTTCATATGTGTATATATATGTATGCTACAGAAATATAGGGCAATATTGTAACAAAGAGGAAAACTCCAATCAGAAATTATTTTAAAACATGTTAATGCTGTTTAAATTTGTCACTAAACTTATTAACCATGTTAAACTTAGGCAAAAATTCAACTGCAAGCTTATTTTCTTACAGAAATAAAACACAAACAAATGGTATAGCTGCTGGTAAATCTCAGATTTCGATCAATTTCTAAGTGGGCCTAGGACAAGTACTTGCCACTTGCCACTATTAGGTGGCAAAATGAGGGCTCCATTAATTAAAACACAAAGTTGTGCCCTCAGTAGACAGTGTTCAAAATATTCCTACTTCTTTATGTTGTCAGGCCCACATGCTGATTTTTAATTTTCAGTCGCAATCTTTATTATTAGCAGGACTCTGCTTTGGCCATAAGAGATCTGAGGTGATATTTCTGAAATTTCTCTGCTGTTCAAGATTTATTTGAAGCCTAAATTTAACATTTCTCTTTTTTTTGTAAAAGTTTATTTTAGTGTAACAACCAAGTTGATAACAGTAACCAAGAATGTGTCTGATTTTAGAGCTGGAGTTTTGACAATGTTTGTACTGGAAGCAAGCTTCTGCTGCTCTGGTTTATGTATTAGCGACACTGATGTTTTTCTTCTGTGGCTGGAACATAAAACTCATGAACTGTTAAGGTTTGAAACACCTGAGTCTCTTCTGTTTTTGAGAAGGCAACGTTTTTCGATCCAAAAGGTTTTTTGATTTCCATTCGTAATAATTCATCTAGAAATTTTAGATTTAATTTCTAGTTTCAGTCTAATAAATATTAATGTTTCTTTGATCTTTTGTGAGTTATATTTAGCAAGTAAAATAAATTATAAAATATTTTTATCATTTCAGATGCAGCAGTGCATGTTGTTTTAATTAATACTTATTTTCTCTTGTATTTTGTGCACCTAGTAACATTGCTCAATGTTCAGCATTTCGGTGGTACAGTGTAACACCAGAAATAGCTGGAATAGGACTGATAAAAACTCTGATATAGTCATTTTATTGTTTACCTTCTTAAGCATGCATGCTAGATACAGGAGAAGTTTTATTTATATTTTAATACAAGCCTGAACATTGGAGTTATCAATAAGGGAGCCTGAGTTGTGGCAACACATGATAAAGCATGGAATGCACTGGTGGGGATCTAAGTCTAGGATGAGGACAAGCTGTGTGTTTCACTATATCAACTTTGCTGAAGTGGAACAACTGACAATTTTGGGTTCTAGTTGTGTCACCAGGTCTTAAAAAGATGACTCTTTAAAATGTTTTAATCCTTCTCCAGTTTCTAGACCAGGTTTTTCAACCAAAACCTAGACATCACATTAATTTTACCCAGTTCCAATGCATTCGTTTGGTTGGTTTGCTCTACAATACTCTTCAAATACCTGCTTTCTGTTTATCTTTACCTCCCTGTTCTCTCTCTTTCACTTGTTTCTCTCTTGCTTCATCCCTGGTTGTCATAGCCTCTTGCTAAACTCTTCATCATCTATCTTTCTCTAATGCAAGTGTGTACATAAAGTCTCTTCAATAAGAAACTGAGTGTTTACGTTGTGTGATCCATAGGATGTATTTGTTTCTTACTCAGTTACAGAGTTTCACATGTAAATCTACTAAACTAATACGAATAACTGCTGTTATGAAACTCTGTATCTTGCAGAGAGCACCAGTTTTCCAGCCATTTAAAACTCTCAGATGATTTTTTATATGCACAGTAAGATATTACTCTGGTGCTTGTCTTGGCCTTACTAAGCACAGTTGTATGAAGCACAAAGCAGTAATGCTTTTTGGAGACTGTGATGAGTGAGGAAGTGTGAATTTTGTTGCTTACTTAAATTTGGAACTATTCTCAGGAAGTCCTTGGTCTGCTTTGATTTGTATGATGAAATGGAAGGATACTCAGCGTGCTTCCTGGTTTATTGTTTAAACAGCCAGTACATTTCTGTAGAGACAGGGCAAAAATATCTTGTCTAATCCCAGAAATACACACCAAATGAATGCCACCTATGTCTGCTCTGCAGCCTCTGCTCAGAGTTATTTTTTGTGGGAATTTCCTTGTTCCTGAATTCAATTTTAGGTGGAGTTCTCAGTATTAAATGGATTTTTCTTCAAAGGTGCCAGGACATGGTGTGTCCAAAGCTAAAGAAGAACTGCCATTGACAGCAGCAGTGCAGATTTCTTGGGATATAGGTGTTACAGGTCAGTGTGAAATGTGGGGTGTTTTGAGGGTAACAGAACACTGCCAAGTAACTGGGTAAGAACAACATGAATCTTTACATAAGGTTAATGCTTTCTGGGACCTACAGGGTTTGGCTGGAAAAGGGAGACTTTGGGAAATGCATCTCTGAGATTCTGGTAAGTGCCACATAGAACTGGTTACCAGGAGCATGCAGAACCTTATCTTAGGTGGTCAAGATCAGTTAAAGCTCAAACTGTCAGTGAAAAGAATTTGTATTTAGCTGGTTGTATTCAGCTGGTAATAGGATGTGTGTAGCATAGAAACATTTTTTCTAAAGTAGGCACAAAAGGTAGGAAGTATTTTGAAATACACATTAAAAAAAGAGGCTTATCTTCCTCTTACCTTCACCAGTGCTCCCTCAAGACTATTCTTGGTGCTTTAACTCAAGACTTATTTTCAGCAGGTGAGATCAGATTTTTGAACAAATTGGTGTCTGATCTCCAGCATGGGTAGTGGAGGCTGACACCCTCGTTGTAGCATCTCTAATATTTTGCTTATATGTTTTTCTGCTATTTTATGCTATTAGACTGATGTCTCCCCCACAGTTTGTCCTGATGTACCTTATCTATGCTATTTTCTACTTTTCTGCTTCTGCCATTTCGGCAGTTTAGGCTAGTACTATAAAAGCTAACCTGTTGTATCCATATAGCCATGCACCCCGTAATCACAAAAGGAATGGGATTTTCTCTCCACAGCAGCTGGCTGGAATTGAGCTGTCTCCATTTCTTAGCTATTAGGATTTTTTTAAAACCTTTTTTTTTTCTCATCCATTCTAAGTTTATGACACTGTGCTATAACCCTGCAATGAAATTCTGCAAAGGAGTAATTTCTGGTTCAGGAAGTCTATAGACCTGAACTGACTGAAAGTTCGAAAGAGTAGTCGAATTATAAAACTGTACAACATAGATATGAGTCTGCATTAGACTTATAGTTTTGCCTAATCTCATCCATACCTTTTGCTTCTGATTTTTTTGAATCTAACAGTCTAGGGAAAATGACATCTTAAGAGTTCAAAGTTCAATAGGTTGTTAATGCCTTGCTTCCTGTTGCTCAGCTGGAGCTTTTTTGGAAAAGTTGTCCTTTTAATATGCTTTGACAGATCTCTTTCAAAACTTCTTACAAACCTTGTGAACAGTGATGAGACATGAACATTGTTCAGTGTTTTCTGGGAATGTGGTTGGTATCTGAATGAAAAAGGAAGGACTGAGACAGATTTCAAGTAGAAGACTACCTTTCTTAAGTACAGTCTTCTCCCACTTCTCTATAATACATAATTTGATACTAAAAAGTGAAATGCTGAATATAACATGCACTAAAAACAAAAAAAACCTGTTTATGGGATGAGGAGAGATTAAATGCTTGACTTTGGCAGTTTTCATGCTTCTGAAAAGCAGTTTTCATGCTTATGTTGAATATTGTATTATATATTTTTCCTGAGATCTGTTATGGTTGAATAAACTATATTTAGATTGTTAATTCCTTGTATATAGCAAAACACACAGTCAGTATGTGTGTAGCAACACATAATTGTCCCACACTGTCATAATGGATGAAGGAAAGAAGAACATGCGCTTCTGAAAGCAGGTATGGGTTAAGAACCTAATGAACTCTTCTTTAGGGAAAATAACCTCTGGCTTAGTATGATTCCTGTTGTTAAATATATATGGTGGCTTTTTGACTGACTTGAACATAGGTAATGGGAGTGAAAGAGTCTACCTTCTCTGCACGCTCTTTCTAGTCACTTGATCAGCATTTGCAGTAGGCTGATAGATGATTATAGAAACTTTTGGATGATAAACTCAGTTAAAATGATGTTATAAAAATAAAAAGTAACTTCTTGAACATAAATATTCATACTGATATTTTGAAAAATGAAGATTTGGGAAAGAAGAGATAGATCTAAAGAGTTTCATAGGTATCATATGCTTAATAATATTGGTATATAGATTATCTTAATTTTCCAACAGTATAAACATATTTTTATATGAGGAAAAAGACTCCTGGGGGTGTGGGCAGAGAGATGGTGCCCTGGTGAAAGCACACATAACATTCAGTTGCTGTTTGGAGAGAGTGAATTGGTGAAATATCTTCCTGCATACAATGCAATTAGATGTCTGAATTTCACATTTAAAAAATAAACAGACATATTTTTTTCCTAGAATCCATGTTCTGAAAAGCAATAAACCTAGTGGATGGATGGGTTTATTGATTGGTTGAGGCCAAGAGAAGGTTGATGATCACCTCAGATGAGCCCCTCCAGGATTCAGTCCAAGGCATTTGCAGCCTTCCAGCAGTAACTTCTGAGGAAGGAAATGCTTAACATATCCAAGGTGGGATTTTATTACATTTCTAGAGCACTCTTGAATGGCATTTCTTGCATTTCCTGAAACATCTGTAAAAAGTCCAATATAGCTGCAAAACTCCTGCATGAAAGGGCAGCTACTGTCTCCTGGCAGGGACTCACTGACTTTAGTTGTGCTCCACACAGCTTCCTCTCTGTTGGACTGACCAATTTATGGAAGAGGATTTCAAGTGCATGTTTCCCTCTTGTATGTCCTCTGAGAACTCATCAAAACAAGAAAGCTGTCCAGAGGAACTCAAATACTGGCAAAATCATTATAATTTTTTTTCTTTGTTCTGCAGTTCACCTCAAGCATCAAAGATGGGCACAGGAATCAGTGCAAGAGTTCAGAGGATTGTTAACAAATAAGTTTTGGTACTTGTCTTAAATTATGCTGATCTCAGTATATGAAAAAAGAAACCAACTCTGCTGCTCCCTTCCAATAAAAGGAAGAACGTAGAGGGCAGGCACATTCTGTGCAGTTCTTCTGCTAATTAGTGGTTTGAAGGACCAGTACATGAAAAGCTCCCCACTGAGCTTACTGAATTTTATGTAACAGCCTTATTATCTGCTATTAGTGTTAAATGTCCATTTTCCCTCATGCCCCCACACTGTTAGATTGAAAACTTGCTCTTTAGGCTTCTTATTTTGTTGGCTTGATTGTGTGCTAAGGGAAGAGAAAAATCCTCTTTAAATGAGCTGAGAGCAACTGCTCTGGGTTTGTGCTGAGGTGCTGGTGTGTGAGGAGGGCAGTGGGGGTGACTCCTGAGCAGAGTGCCTGTGGCTGCCCCACCCCAGACACCCTCAGTTCCAGCTGGATCCAGTGTCCCACCACAGGGCACAGCTCAGCCCCTCAGCCTGGCTCAGAAAGGGCAAAATGAGGCCTGAGAGACAGAGCTGAAGGAAGTAGGGTGAGAAACAGCCCTTAGAGCCCCAAGGAAGAGCAGGAGGTGGGGGTCCTGGTACCGCAGCAGAGATGTCTCTGCATCCCTGGGAAGAAATTTTGCTCCCCAACATGTTTTACTATCTCAATTTGGTACAATATAGTAACATGATTAACTTTTTTTTCTTTTCTTCTTTTTCTCTTTTTTTCTTATTTTCTTTCTTTCTTTTTCTCTTTTCTTTTTCTTTTTTTCTTTTCCTCCTTTCTTTTTTTTCTTCTTCTTTTTTCTTAATTTTCTTTTTTCTTTTTCTTTCTCTTTTTCTTTCTCTTTTTCTTTCTCTTTTTCTTTCTCTTTTTCTTTCTCTTTTTCTTTTTTCTTTCTCTTTTTCTTTCTTTTCTTTCTCTTTTTCTTTCTCTTTTTCTTTCTTTCTCTTTTCTTTCTTTCTCTTTTTCTTTCTTTCTCTTTTTCTTTCTTTCTCTTTTTCTTTCTCTCTTTTTCTTTCTCTCTTTTTCTTTCTTTCTCTTTTCTTTCTTTCTCTTTTTCTTTCTTTCTCTTTTTCTTTCTTTCTCTTTTCTTTCTTTCTCTTTTCTTTCTTTCTCTTTTTCTTTCTTTCTCTTTTTCTTTCTTTCTCTTTTTCTTTCTTTCTCTTTTTCTTTCTTTCTCTTTTTCTTTCTTTCTCTTTTTCTTTCTTTCTCTTTTTCTTTCTTTCTCTTTTTCTTTCTTTCTCTTTTTCTTTCTTTCTCTTTTTCTTCTTTCTCTTTTCTCTCTTTCTCTTTCTCTTTCTCTTTCTCTTTCTCTTTCTCTTTCTCTTTCTCTTTCTCTTTCTCTTTCTCTTTTTCTTTCTCTTTCTCTTTCTCTTTTCTTTCTCTTTTCTTTCTCTTCTCCTTCTCTTCTCCTTCTCTTCTTTTTTCTTTCTTTTTTCCTTTCTTTTTTCCTTTCTTTTTTCCTTTCTTTTTTCCTTTCTTTTTTCCTTTCTTTTTTCCTTTCTTTTTCCCTTTCTTTTTCCCTTTCTTTTTCCCTTTCTTTTTCCCTTTCTTTTCCCTTTCTTTTTCCCTTTCTTTTTCCCTTTCTTTTTTCCCTTTCTTTTTTCCCTTTCTTTTTTCCCTTTCTTTTTTCCCTTTCTTTTTCCCTTTCTTTTTTCCCTTTCTTTTTTCCCTTTCTTTTTTCCCTTTCTTTTTCCCTTTCTTTTTTCCCTTTCTTTTTTCCCTTTCTTTTTTCCCTTTCTTTTTTCCCTTTCTTTTTCCCTTTCTTTTTTCCCTTTCTTTTTTTCCTTTTTCCTCCATACAACAGCTAAGGATATGCCATTTGAATAGCTATGGATGGTAATTCCCAATCTTACTTTGTAACATTCATTCCTATGCAGAAGTACAGAAGTACCAGCTTCAGTGATTTTTGTCCTGCATGACGACTGATCAGGCCATTCACCTTTTTTCTCTCTGTCTTTTTAAATGATGGCTGTTTACAGTTGTATCATACTGTAGGATTTTCGTCTGAGAGATTAGCTGAAAACAATGATAACAGGTAACCCCTGCAGAGGAAAGGGCTTTCTGTTTAAAAACAGAGAATATTAATGTGAAATTTGACCTTAAGGTAAGTTTCTGGCAAAGTATGCTATCTCAAATGATTTGTTTTTCTTCAGCAGGAGTACTTAGACATCTTAAACCGATCCTTCATACTGTCAAAGAATACCTGGAAGAAGCCTAGTAAACATGGAAATACTTCAAACATTTTATTTTTTTTAATAATGTTAATTTTAGAAAACGTTTTGTGCTCACTCTGGAGCAGGCACTATTGTGAAGAAATCATCAGTATAATTGTGTTTTACAAGGGAAATGAGATATAAGCATGAGTAGTTGTTTTGTTTTGGTTTTTTTTTTAAATGTTCTATATCTGTGTCAGTCCTGTGTCACCTATAACTGTTGGAGGTTTAAGAAAAAAGGTCACTGATAACTGCTAAAGTTCTGTGAGGAAAATCCCCAGTTTCACAGGGCTGTGTTTCCATGAATAAAGCTGACATGTTGCACTCAAGTCTTTGTGACCACTTTGCTTTCCTTGCCACTCCCTTTTCTGTACTATGAACAACTGGCAACCCTGTGCAAGTTGACACCAGGCTGCCCAGATGTGAAGATGTGATGATGGTGCCTGTGATGTGGGAGCTGCTCCTTTCGTCCTGCTGGTTGTGGTGTGGAGCTTCAGTCAAGAGAAAAATGCCTTGGTGAGCTCCTGAGCAATGTGCCACCTTTTCTCTTGCTTTAAAGCCCACAGATGTAGTTGGCTGGTGGAGAGATCAGCTGCATCTAGTCTGTGTCTTTGGAGAGCCGAAGAAAATGTATGCACCATATTTTTTATTATTAAATATGTCATATAAAGAATCATTAACTGTATTACTACACTGTCAGGTATTGTGGCAAAATGCTTTTGTTAACCTTCTATGCATGCTTTCATATGTGCACATGTGCCATTTTCAGTTCCTTCTTCTAGGTCTAGATATTTGCCTACAGCACAAGGAATGCTATATGGCTTTTGTGTCAGGTGCTTGGGGTCTTGACATAGTCATCTCAGTCCTGACACAATATGAACCTATTTGAACAAATCCCTCCTATGGTTAGATATGGTTATATGGTTAGATAGACAAGAATTCTATCTAAAACACCATAAGACTCCTGCACCGTGACTTGGCACCACTTGCTCTCTGCCCACACAGACTTTGTGAACTTGGATCTACAGCTGGTAGGAAAAGCTTAATTTCAAGAAACAAATCTGCATCCAATACTGAATGCAAAAAACTTTTCAAAACTAGATGTATTTCTGACCTCTTTTGCTCAGGATGTGGTGGATGTGTGAAGCCCTTGACACAGGGTTGGTATTTTCATCCATCATGTCTTGCACAACCTGATAGCATCACTCATGCAGTACAGTAGGTATAATCTACTAGTGGAGGCTGTTTGCTCTGAGAAAACCTTTATCCCACTCATGAGCTAAAATGCATGTCCTTAGTTGTTTGTTGCTCAAGACAAGGAGCCTTTGCAGTCCTCCAGTTGGTTTGTGTCCAAGTCCAGTTCAGCTGCTACAGTCAAAAAAATACTGTATCTGAGTAAAGGAAAATGTGTTTCACAGTGAAAGCTGAAGGAGACTAAATGAGAAGTTCCTCATCACCATATTTTCTCCACAACTACCTGAAAGGTAGGGTGGTGGATACAGACCTCTTCCCTCAAGTAAATAATAATAGGACTAGAGGAGATGACCTGGATTTGCACCAGGAGAAGTTTAGACTGGATATGAGGAAGTGGTTAGGCATTGGAATGGACTGCCCAGGGGAGTGGTGGAATCACCATCCCTGGAAGCTTTTAAAAACTGTGTGGATGAGGCACTTCAGGACAGGCTCTTGTGGGCATAGTGTTGCAGATACTGTGATTATTTATTTTACTTGGAGAGAGAAGTTGACAGTTGGACATGGTGATCTTAGAGGTCTCTTCCAACCATGACAATTCTGTGATATTCTTTATTTTCCCCTAGGAAATCTCTTTGTATATTGCTTTTTTTCCTCCTCTGTTTTGTCATCTTTGTTGTGGAAGAGCTGCAATTTTTTGTTTGTCTCACAACCCAGAATTTTTGTGGACAGTTATGTTTATTCAAATGTAATTGTGTGATTGCAAACAGGATAATATCTTTTCAGCACCTGCTTATAATCTTGTGAAATCTTTGGACTTGCATGTGCAAGTGGCTCTGCATTTAATTCAAATGTCTCACTCCTGGTGCTGCAGGGGCAGGACAGTGATCCTGCTGCTCTAACAGTATTTTATATATCCTCTGTTCATATTCTATAATGACAGAACCTGACTTGTGGCTCTGCTGAATCCTTTGTATCAGGGAGGATGAAATTGAATGAACTTCTTGTTCTTTTTAGAAAAAAATAAAGGCATATTTCTTTTATTGTTAAAATAAGCAAAAAAAACCCCAGAAACCCTGCCTGCTCTCAGGTCAGACTACTACTTTCTGGTGCTATTTCCATTATTTCCATTGCTGATCCACCACGAAGATAGTGCTGGTTTTACTTTTTTCTTCTCCCTCCTTTTCCTGTGCAGGATGCCAAGCACACAGGAAGGAAAGAGAGAAAGTGTAATATTAGTTAATATTATTTAAACAGGATCCAAACGAATAAATTTCTGAGTAATTCTGGCATCTACCAGTGTGCTTGAGTGGGGCAAATGCTTTGCACAAGTGATTTAAAAAAATTCAAAGAGAGTTATATACACACAGACCTGGGTTAACAAAAGATCATGTGTTGACTTTAATCTGTAATAAGTTACACTGAAGTTACAGGAACTGTTCATATGCATAAAGTTTGGATAAAGTTCATTTGCTGAATTAGAGGTCCAAGTTCTCTTCCCTGTTGAATTATAGCTTTTGAAGTAAAACAATAGTCCTTCTAAATGATAAAACAAAAGAACCCAAGAAGGAAACTTAGTAGGAACAATAAGTACTTTATATCTCCCCCCTCCTTCTCTCTTCTCATATTTGGCAGCATCCTTCAGGAATGGCAAACATACCTTAACATCTATCAGCATACATGAAGTGATCTCTCAGAATGTATGCTGCTAGAGCTTAGAGCCAAACTTTGAAAGGGCTTTGAACTCATAGATGCATATGGTGTTCATAATCACTGTCCTGATGTTTGTGTTTTTAATGAGCCCACTGTCCAGTCAAGATGCTGCTAGGAAAAAAAGAAAAAAAAATGTAATTGTACCTATAAATTACTTGGAAAAGCATGCAACTAGAGTTTATTCTTTCTTATATGCCTTTGCTTATGTGAAACTGAAGAACTTCAAAAATGTGGCCTTGAAAGAATATTTTTAAAGTAGCTATTCATTCAACTTGGATCCAGTTGTGTGTGCATAATTATTTCACATACATAGCCTGATGGTTATCTGACACAGGTTTTATTGTCAAGGGACATGCTCAGTTATCCACAATGCACACTATGCCAAACTTTGGATTTTTGGTTCTGTAGTGCTTGAGAGTCCTTGTCACAGATAGTCTGTTGTGTTAGGCTGTGAACAAATGAAGAATAAGTAGATATCCCCTGCTCCAAAGAGTAGGTCTCTACAACCTATATGGGTGTCTCACAGAATTTGTTTTTTTTCCGCAGCTGTACCTCAGACTTAGGAGGTTTTTCCTCAAGCATCAGGTAAGTATTTTAGACCTATCACAACAGATTGTTTAAGAGGTTTTCTGTATTGTAAACCCTAACCTTAACTTTATTAACAAAATTCTTGCATGAAATTCTCACCTCAGTCATTAAGAAAACTTGCAGGAAAATTCCAAATATGTAAAATGAGTGCGTGTTGTTGCTGTTTTTTACTTCTCTTAGATGTGCAACAGTGTTGAATGAAGCAGGGAGTGAATTTCTTTCCTTTTTATGATTAGATTGTTAGAGGTTAAACTTGGTGTGATCCATCCACCTTAAAACTAACACAGCTGAGTATGTGGATGGCTAAAAGGTGTCAGTGCTTGTTTCTACTACACAATAGAAGAGTGAAGAGGCACTAATGACAATCTGTGGTGTACAGATTTGGTGTTCCCAGTTAAGGGAAGAGCAGAGGTGCTTACAACACTAACTTACTGCTCAAAAGCTGTGAGGCTATTGACTTCACTGTGGGAAAACTGTCTGCGGAGGCTTAAGGATTCCATGTGCACATCTATAGGATTGTATGAAATCATTTATTAACAACTTGCACTCACTTATATAGAGAAGTCTTGTTTACACCATCTTATCATGCAGGTGGCTTTGTATTCCAATTACACAAAAGATTCTCACGGAACCATCTTCTCATAATTATTTTCCTCTTCTGTTACCAATTAAGTTATCTCTTTCCCATTAGCTCATTCTCAGAAAGCCTCTAACTAGGCCTCAATAACCATTAACCCAATGTGGCCTAAGTCAGGATTGCTCACAACCTGTATATTTCTGAACTGTTTCCCCAACACTTCACAACCTCCCTGGGCAATGCTTTCCACTTCTTCACTGTTCTTGTGTGCTGTCTACAGTTTTCTTTTCTCAGTTTATGCTCATTACTTCCTACCCTCCCACTGTGAAGTGGCTGACTCCTTCCTGATAACCTCTTTGTATGTACTGGAAAACTGGTACTGAGTCTCTCTAACACCACCTGTTATCCAGGCTGAAAAAGCCCCCATACCCTAGCCCTTCTCACAAGACAAGTTCTGGTGCCCAGAACTGAACATGCTTTTGTTCATTGGTGTCCACCTGCATAAGGGCCCCGAGCTGACACTCCTTTCTAAAGTAAATCCCAAAAGTGCTGGGCAGGGGGAGACAATTCCTCCCATTCCTGTCCTGGCTGTGCCCCTGTGAATACCTCCAGAGCACTGCTGGCCATCCCCTCAGCCAGGGCAAACTTCTGGCTCAGGTTGATTGCTTGCTATCTGTCCTTGTCTTAGTAACCTAACAGATAAATCACAGTTGAATTCTCTCTCAGGGCAATTTGCATGCAAGTTCTGTATCATTAATCTCACAATCATAACCATATGTGTATTAAAATACTTTCTGTGAAACAAGGATTTTTACAGTGTTGTCCTAGCTGTGCTGTGCTACTTAATTAACATTCATCAATCCTTAAAATTCAGATCAAAGAGATAAAAAACTTAAATAGAAATCAGGAAAGTGATATAGTGAGGTGGGACTGAACATTGAAACGCAGAATCAGATTTGCAGCTGACTGTACCCAAGGTCCAGACAAATACATGTGGAAATGTAAAAGGAGGTGAGATGACATTCTTGGCACAGGTTCCCTTTTTGCTGATGCCTTTTCAGCTGCTTCATGACAGAGGATGTCTCTTGAACACCATGTATCTATAGACATCAATTTATTACTGTAGCCTAAGGTGTGTCAGCCCACAGAAAAGCAATGAGCAGGGATAGTAAATTTCCTTAGAGCCTGCTATAGACATTAATCTAGCTTTATCTCCTTCAAAACCTCCTCTAGGACTTTTTTTTTCTTTCCTTTTTTTTCTTTTTTTTTCTTTAATCAGTCTCCAGATTCTATTAAACAGGAGCAAAAAGAGGAAGAGGAAGTACATATCTGCTTTCTACAAAGCAGACTGTATTTATTTGTTTAAGTGAGACAGAATCTCAATGTCTTCAGTCTTTCTTAAAAGCAGATTTAAGCAAATCATTCAGGCAGTAAGCCAGGCAGAGTGTGCATTTTTAGGCACTGACTCAAAGACAGTGTCAAGACATATTAAGCTGGATGCCTAGAAGTAATATATATGAGTGGAAAAAAACCCCAACAGCCAACACTAAAATATCATCTTGCTACAGTTGTGGCTGATTATTTCATACAGGATGAAGAGAAATTGCACTGTAAGCCATAAAAGGGTGGTGAAAAATGCTTTGAAATACTAACCTAATGCAATATCTAGCTCTGAATGCCATCTGATTGCTACTTCTCAGACACTTCATTATCATGCATCACCTGAATGTAGTCTGCAAAGAAGCTGCTTCAAACCACCTCCTTCCCAGAAAAAGCTTAGTTTCTAAATTATCTACTTGTGTAGAAAACTCATTTAAATTATTGCATATCTCAGTAGGACATTGCTTTTTATTGCCAGGATAAAACAGCTACATTGGTTTTCCCCTTTGTTCTAATATGTGCATGCAGCAGTACAAATTAAGCATCTCACCCACAAGAGATCTTTTATATGATGAATAACTCATTATGTTCCTGACCTTGAGCTCTGAGGTAGGAGCAGTGTTTTCCTCAGCTTTGAGAAAAGCAGCCATCACAGATACAGTTTAACAGTTTTCATGGCAAGATGAAGTCTCCTTTTCCTTTTTACTCAGCATGCCATCACAAATAACACAGTACTTGTACCAGCTGAATATACCTTTCTTCCAGCACATTTTGGGTGGCAAGCTCGGATTCACAGAGGTTGGTCTCAGTAGATGGTGCTGTTGGGTCTCAAACTCCCTACCAGAGAGGAGGGAGATGCCAACACTACCCTAAGCAGCAGAGGCACAATGAAGGCTTTACCTCGGGGAAGACACCAGACAGCCTTAATGAAGGCTTTTCCTTAAAATAAGAATGGAATTAGGGATGATTTGGTGGGGGCTTCTGTGGTTTAAAAATCTTTACCAAAAGAAAAAAGCTATGAAGAAGGACATGCAGTTTAAGGGTGAAACAGATCCTGTGTGGGATGGATGAACTGCACTCCCAAGTCAGGAAAGAAAAGTCCAGATATCTAGTGAATTATTTGTTAATACTTATGGCCGTTAATCACCTCTGGAAAGTACACAACTTTGTCTTATCTGGTATTGCACTTTTCCTGAGTACATTTGAACATCAATTTTTGCACAGGTTAAATTTAAAAAGGGAGTTGCACAAAAGGGTTTCTGCTAGTAAGCTCATGAAAAGAAATCTGTACTGCACTGAAGTACTCCCTTGTTACTTCAGTACCTGATGTGCAGGAACCAAAACAGCAGATTTTCTTTCACCCCTAAAAAAAAAAAGAAGCCTGAAGGCATGTGTCTCTGCAAACATGAGACTTTTTTTTTTTTTTTTTTTCTCAGAAGATGCTTTTCTTAGAAACATTTTCCCACTTGGATCCCCATTTGGATCTCTGGATTTCAGTAGTGCTACAGTCTAGCAGTACTGTCTTGACAGCAGCTCTGGTCATTTTTGTTATGTTCCTCGAAGCCATTTTTGGCTTTTGCACAGCAGATAGCAATTCCTGGATTCCAGTTCTTCTGAGCCAACTGGGCTCTTACAGCTTGTTTACAGCTGGGAGCTGAGCTGCTGAGAGGCTGAGGACAATAAGAAATACAGGCTCTCACAGGATAGTGGGAGGTAAGAAAGTCCTAAGACACTGGTAAATTAGGGCAACATTTACTTACAGTCTAGGTCTGGGCCATTCTTAACCATGTAAGCAGCCTACATGATGGATAAACTGAAGGGATTTGATCTATTTAATGAATAGCATTGACTTATTTAAACAAATAGATATCATTAACATAGCATTGCTCCACAGCATGCTCCCAGATGGCAGCACAATCTTTGGGCCAGTGTTTCTTTACATTTTGTTGTGGGAAATCCCTGAAGCAAAAGAAGTCAAGTTACTGTGGTGACATTATGCATGACGGATGGAGATGACAAGTGCAAAAGCATCCCTTTTGCTGAGTCCCCTCTAGACACATCTTTTCTACCCTGAGAAGTGGAAAAAGTCTAGATGAGCTGAGCTGCCTTAAACACTTGGTTTATTCCTCAAGAGCATAAAATAGTTATTTTTATGACATCTGTCTATCACCCTTGTAACTAAATCCTCTTTGCTATGCATTTTTAAGCACAGTCAATCTCTAAATATTTTTTTAAGGCTAGAGAATATGCTTGTGATTCAGAGAACACTTCACTGAAACCCATAGCTGATACCCTCAAACTAAACAAAGTTTCATGTTTTGATGCATAACTATCTGGAGAAGTGGTGACATGAGATGATATTTTGTTCTTTTTATATATTTAACGCATCATCCACTCATATAAAGCCACAAACTAATGTATAGACTGTGGGAGGAGAAGTCTGTGCACTTGCAGACATGTTATTAACCTGGACACCTTATTTCCTAAGTAGCTTACTTTTTTTTTTCTTTGAGAAAATCAGCTTTACAACCCTTTTAGATGAAGATTAAATTGTTTATTGTTTAGCTTCATTCCCAGTACAGCAGTGCCCAAAATCTGTTTAGTCTGAGAGAAATGCAAGAGCATTGTAAGTTTTTTTAATTATTTGAATATTACTAATGATAAGGGACAGAAACTCTAGAAAATGAGTCCAGTCAACTGTTTACATAATACTTGAGTCACTTGGTTGCACTACCATGGTCTTATCTTTGTATGCACAAGATGATTCCAGCCATCTCCAAAGTGGTCTAAGGAGCCTGGATCCCAGCCTCTAAGCTCTATAAAAGCCTGAACATGCTTAATTAAGTGGCTGCTGAAATGAGACTAGCCACAAACATCATGGAATTTATAAATAGATGATTGAATCTCAAAGCCTTGAAGTAGACACTGGGCTGTATTAGATCCACAAGTTGTGAAGGAAGCCTGGTGACATAAAACACCGTTTGCAATTACACCCAGTTTGCTGACTCTTAGATCCAGTAAAGCTGGCAACCCTCATTTTTCTGGTTACTATATTGCCTTCTGTAAGACTCAGTACAGCTCCTAAGTATCTAAGACTTATCACCTCAGGTGGGGAACCAGATTGTCCCTCTTTTAAGCAATTATTCTCTGTGCCCAAGAGTGGCTTTCTAGAGGGATGTTTTGCTCCTTGAGTGCTTGCGTGCTTTTCTAGCTCATGCCTACGCTTGTAATTGCTCTCCACAGCCACAGAAGATGAGTAGGACAAATGAAGTCACTTGAGCTAAAGTAATAACATTTTTGTTTGCTAATTTCTTCCTCCATTTAAATCTGTGCAATTCTAGAGTATGTCTGCAGAACCCCAGATTTTTTGATAGAAACTGCTACATCTTGGACCAATCCCACTAAATGTCAGATGAAGACAATCCCATCCCCAGCCCTTACTCTGCCTGGAGGTTGTCACTTTCAAGAGGAAGTCTGGAAGAAGGTGTTTGCCTGCAGAAGGTTCTGCTGCTGTGAGGAGCCACTAACTCCTAGAATAGGTTTCTACTGACCTATATGTTTCTTGCTTCTTTAGGAGTTACCAGAAGTTACAGTTTGAGCCCCACACTGAGACTTCTCAGCCAGCTGAACTATCTCTGAGGAGTCCTAAGCATCCTATGATGGTTCTTATTTCCTACATAAGGAAAAACCCCAAAACAGGAATACTAGATGAATTTCTGCTAAGTCAATTGATAATCTAGGATGTATTTCCTTGGAATGTCATATTTATTGTCAGTCGTGTTCAGAATCTGTTGCACTGTGGTGACAATGCAAATGTCAGTGTTACTGTCATGACTCTCCCCTGTGATCCCTGCAGACTGGACCTGTGCTTTGAGCTACTGAGCAAGATTTGTGGTATGCATGATTACTTAGATGCCTAAGGAATTCTCATATGAAGCAAGCAGCAGGACTGAGGTATTTAACCTTGATTCACTTCTGGAAGATTTCACTGAATTTGACACACCGTCCTGTTTTTGCTTTGTTGCTCAGGAGTGTTATTGTGTATGTGTTTGGTGTCCCACAATAATGAATGAAACCATAAATGGTTTAAGGCAATCCTCATTTGTGCTTCTGCAATACATTTGTACAAAGATGAAGTGTCACACCATTCCATGAAAAGCCACAAATTTCTGTCTGTCTTTCCTGCTCAAAACATTATATACCTGTACTGGTGCTCCTCAGAGGTCCCAGGTCTGAAATTTGGCACTTGCAACTGCTCCTTTTTGCCTCTTTTTATGGGGAATAAGTGAGTAAAAGGAGGAAAAAGAGAGGAAAAAGTTTAGGTGTACCCAAGAGGTGACTGTAGTAGTGCAAAATGAGAATGTTCAAAAATGCCCGAGGCACGTATTCATACAGTACCCTCAGGAATCACTGATGTTTATAAGCCTAAATAACTGTTCACTTCCTCTTTATCTTGTTCGTTTTTTCAAGTCTAAGTTGCTGTGCTGTACATTTGTAAAGGGAGAAGCCTGGTCACTATGTTATTTTTATACCTAGTCTTCCTAAAGGAGTCTTTTTGAACTGTAAAACACCAGACCCTTTGAGGGGAAGGGAACAAAGCTAGGTGTCTCTCTTGAGCAAGTTTAATTTGATGGGGCAGTGGATAAAGTCATCATTTACCTTCTGTCTTCTTTTTGTGCTTAGGGCAGGGAAGCAGCTGTTGAGTCTGCTTGGCCCTGCCATCCCTGTGGTGTGGGCTGGCATGCTCAGGTGGGATGTCCTTAGTCCCCAGCAGGTGATTCATTCTGGTGGCTGATCCATGACAGGCTGCTGGGCAGGCGAGATGATTTAAATCCTGTGTTGAAGGGAAGGTATAATTCAGGCCATATGTCAGGGCTGTGTGTGTGCAGAAGCGGGTGGGTAAGGGACCACTGTAGAAGTGGAGAAATAAGCACTGAGTCATCAGCAGAGATGACTGAAATTTATCCAAAACATATTGCCTGAGATTTTGGTAGTGCCTCCAGTATTACTAATGAGAAGGCTGGGAGGGTTGGAATTCCACTGATTGGCAGCTGCACCCTTGGAAAAAGACACAGGGAAACTTTCTCATCTGTCAGGATCACATTATTTGCAGTGGAGTCTGACAGCTCTAAGGTTATGTGTGTATAAATCAGTCAGGCAGAAGAGGAAGCAGACAGTAATCATTTTGCAGTGGCACAGGGGGAGCGTTGGCATCCAGAGCCTGAGCAGCACAGCCACTGCTGCTGTCATCTGATGGGCAAGCATGGACCTTCCCAAGGGCCTTCTGTCCCTCCACTCCTGCTGCCAGTACTGAAGCCTTCCTCTTCAGACCTGCCCTCCTCCTCCTTTCTGGGTGAGGCCAAGGCAGCCAGCAGTGCTTACCTGTCCCCTTTTTGAGATGGAATAGAGATTGCATTAATTTCCTGCATTGTCATGTCATTGCTTCCTCTCCTCCCAGTCCCCAAAAAAACTATCAGGGGCAAATCATACTGGCCCCTACAGTGGGAAGCTCGATGCAAGAACAAGGTAACTTCAGGATATGCTCTAATGTATGATACAGATATTGATACATACATTTTATTTGAAGGGGGAGATGCTGACAGTTGGGTGCAGTGGTCTTAGAGGTCTTTTCCAACTGTGACAAACCTGTGATTCTGTGAGACTTTTAGGAACAAAATGTATCCCAGAAAACCAGCCCAGGCAGTACTGGGAGGTGGAGCTGGGATTACCAGGATGTCAAGAAAGGCTTTCCCGCCACCATCTTCACTTGTGTGTTAGCTGGAGCTGAAAGCAGACTTGATTTGAATTTATTTGATCAGACCTGGAAGAAATAATCCAGATACTTACCAACCTTTAAATGTTTATTCTCATTCTCAGCTTGCAAATGATATGGAGTCAGGTTTCTTGTTTGGATTCAGATACTGTAGTGAGTTCAACATGCCATAAACTTCATAGGCTTTCTGAGGTGACTGACGAAAGTTGAGGTATGAAAGCAGATGATATGGCATAAAGAAATGGTTTTGGTATCTACTGCTGCCAAGCTAGGAATAGCTTCCTCAAAGAGATAAACCTCCACTTGCTTAGAAAGTTCTTCAATGAAACATTGCAGAAGATGCTGGGGATAGAGAAACAGTCTGAATTTCTCAAATTTTCTGTAACACAGGCTTGTTGATTTCCCCTGCAGGCTGGCCTAAGGTGAGGCACAGAGCAGTGTATCAGTTCATTTGAAATTGTTGATCCACTTTGGAAGTTTCAGGTTGTGATCTGTAAACAGGCGTATGACTCTTCCATGTGGGTAAATAAATAAATAGCTATAAAATTAAGTGGTATCTCCAGCAATAATGCTGTATAACACATAACCTCTAGCACAGACTGGGGATAAGTCTCTCAAGAAGAAAAGTCTTCTGGATGCCCAACTTAAAAGCTCTAGACATGAAAAAATTATTTGATTTTGCGGAAGTTAACCCAGGAAGAGAGAGGTTGTTATGTACTCTCCCTCTCTCTCCCCTAATCTTACTACTTTTCCTTTCCTCCTCCTCTCTCCCTTCCCCTTCTTAGTGGCAGTTAATCAAGGTACATTACTCATTGAGATGGTTTTCTTCTTTTTCCTGCTTATAAACTCAAAGCACCTAACACTTGTCTTTGCCAGCCTCATAAAGTGCCAGAAAAAAATGAGTTTAGTAACTTCTCTCCTTTTTCTTTTTTAATGGACAAAGAATAAGAACTTTTGTATATGTGCACATTTGTGTAGCCCCATCCTATTGCTTCAGTTGACAGCTACTATCTCCTTGGGACATTTGGGACTTAGCAGATGGAGCTGAGACCAATAAATGTGGCATCACCTGACCCTCCCCCCCACACCTATTCCCTGACTTTTTTTCTGTTTGAAGTGCTTTTTCTTCCAAATGAGAAGCCATGAGTCCATTCAGTATCACTGTCTTTATTAGCTTTATGAGGCTGAGAAGTTTTAATTACAAGTAGGAGGAAGAGGCACTAAAAGAAGGAATGATTCAGAGGTTAAAGCAGTAGAAGCAGAGCAGGAATGGCAAGAGCTCAGGCCCTGTGTGTTGGGGTTGGTCTGGAGTTGGGATGGTGACTCTCCAGCTCCTGACACAGGCTGTTTTGGCTTGATCCCCTAAGCAGGTACCATCCTCTTTGATGCTCATGCAGAGGGCAGTCATGCAAGAAACAACTGAGTGCTCAGCTCTTGCCAGTCCTCAGTATAGCTTTGACTCTTTCCACAGCATTATCTGAATTTCTTCTATCATTCTTGCTACTGTGTTGTGGTGGGGCTCTCTCAGCACTTTTCTTGATTAGTTGTTACTTGCTTTTCCCAGCACCAGAAAATGTTCACATTCTGCTCTCACTGTTCTTCCTGCCCAGGATCCTGCTACCTCAAGTCATGCACGTTAGGTACCGCACCTTCCAACTTTCTCTCCTGTTTTCTCTTGGAGCTGTGTTCAAAGACCAAGATCTGTTCATACTGCTCTGTCTTCTCTGCTGTGAGGGCTTATTCCATCTCTTCTCATGTTCTTGGGCTGAAAAGTCAAGACCGCTGGTGTAGAGGACCTGGACTGTGGAAGAAAATGTCATTTACATCAGCTAATTCTCACCTGCAAGTTTTGAAATCCATTAGCTGGGGCCTGAAGTGAAAATTAACCTGTTGCATTGCACTTACCCGCTTTGCCCCAGTACCACAGGTCAAAGAACCTACAAAAGGAGCCTTTTGTCTCTATCTCAGGAAATGAGAGGGACAAAAGGGGGACCAGTGAGCAACCCATTGGTTATGGTTCCATGCATTTCTAAATTTGAGAGGAGTTGCTGCTGAAAAGGGGGAGAGAAAAGCAGGAGCAGTATGCAGATGTTTATGCCAATTAATCCTGTGTCTGAGCCTATCCCCTGGTGTGCAGGAGTTGCTTCCAGTGTTAGAGTTCAAAGTTTAAGGTGGAAAAAGAGAAGAGGAGAGGCACATGAGATGGATTTCTGTAAGGGTTTGGCAAGTTGTGGCATAGAAAAAGCCTCTTTTGAGTTTCCAGGTGATTAAGAAATGGAAGCAGCTGCTGAAGAATCACCTTAAAGAAAATTACTGATGGACCACATTTAGGTCTCCATGTTATCCATGCTTTGTAAGAAGCTGTTATCATGAACTCCGAGCAGAGCAGCAGGGAAATTATGACTACTGTTAGAAAGAGGGGTGGATTGATGCATGAGGGAGGAACAGTTCATGGCTGGTATCAGGACCCACTACAGTAAAATATCATGATTCTGAGTTGACACTGGACTTTGTTACTCATCCAAGATGGCAACTAGGTGGCTTTAGAAGTTCTCTCAGCAGTCATTAGTTATACTTCAGGCATTTCCTCCCCTCCCTAGAAGAGGGTCAAGCCAGTATTTTTTTAAAAGCTCCCTTAATTGTAAACCATATCCTTGTTGCTGCCAGTTGCATTCTGGCAGGAGGGTCATGCACAGACAACTTTGCAGTAGTGTCCAAGGATTTCACATGTCAAAACCTCTCGCTGCTCAAATGAAAGGGAGAGTCTTGTGCTGCACACTAAGTCCACGATAGGAGAGCTGTGGGTGCCAAGTGGAGGGTGCCTTTGAGGAAATTACAAAATATTTATTACGTATGTTTATGAAATATTACGGTCAGGACCAGTTACACACCAGTGATTCCTAACCACATTCAACCCTTTCCATAGCACTGCTTGCTGCTTTCTTCTGTCTCCTGTCTTGACAGCAAATCCCAGACTATTGTTGCTGACCCTGCCTTCCTCCACTGCTGTCAGTCTGAGGAAGTGCCAGTGGAAAGACTTAGATAACCAGCCAAGCAAAGCATATTAGTTTGGACTCTCCTCCCTAATGTTGGCATTCGAGACAGACAAATTATTTTAACTGGGGCACAATATTAGAGACTTTTTTTTTCCCCGGAAGTGATTCTGTTAAATCTTAAACAACTCTAAAATTGGTTAAATCTATTCTGGACCCAAACTTAGCTTTCTATCACTCAGCAGTGGCTTCCACGATAGAGAAGCAAAAAATTAAAGCAACCCAAGCATGGAGTACATCAGTCTCAGCTGCTCATTTTTAGGTTATTATAGGGGCCCAGTGTGTTTGGACAGTGAATGGAGAGAAACAGCCTGGTTTTCAAAATGCAAAGCTTCCCGGAGAATTCCTGATGCATTTAAGTTGTGAATGCTAAAGCTTCCTGAACAGCTGACCCATAGAGTACAGAGTACATCTATGTTACTTGTAGTATCAAATGAAAAAATCTTATTTTGTTTTTAATTCCTATATTCTAATAAAAAATCTTATTCTTTTATACTCTTTCTGGTTTTTGGTTTTGTTTTGTTGTTTTGTTTTTCCCCTATTACTTCATAATAGATGATTAAAACCTACTGACAGTATATCCTCTTCCCCTTTTTTTAATTAATTCATTATGAATTCTCTTTTCTGGCTGACATCAGTACCCTGTCATGGCTCAAAACTCTTCCTGTGCTTTGTTGGCTTGTTGCTTGCTTGCAGAAAAAGATCTTTACATCAGGATTTTTGGAAAGCTACAAAACGTGGTGTTACGGAGTGGAGGAAGTTATTCTGGCTTGTTTTTTCAGAACTTGAACTTTGAGATATTTATGTTGACTAATACATGTATCTTAGCAGGAAAACATAATAGACTTTGTTCTGGTCTGTTTTTTCTATGAATTCTTTTGTTATACTTTTGACATTGTAGTAATCTCAGTAGAACGTGGCAATCTGTGCACTCACTGGGGTCAGCTGTCTTGCAGACTTGCCAGAGGGTACAGTATCTTTTAGAAAGTTCTCAGATATTCCCTTGTTCCATTTCTGTTCCCCTGCTTGAATGTCATGTGCATCTCAGTTACCTGCTACTGCATGCAAGTCATTTCTGATTATTTGGTCTCACCTTAAGGATGACTCCTGTTAAGTTTTCTTTATGTGAAGTATGAAACTCTCACACATGTCAGAGTTTGATCCCATCAGCATTCTATGTAAGGAGTTAGCTCTCACCCCAGGGCAATAAGTTTGAGAATTCAAGCCTTCTGTCAAAACGCTTTCTACTGGAACAAGGATGACCTCTATTTTGTGAACACCATGAAAGCATTAAAAACCAGAGCCCAGTCTAAATCTCACCTTTCCCTCCAATCGCATGTGTTCTTTTAAGCACATCCAGTGTCAAGCTGGTAATGGTTTTGTATGCAGACCAAAGGACTACAATTATTGTCAGAGACAGGTGCAAAGTTATCAGATATGAAATTATGATTTTCTCCAACATACTCATCCCAGTGTCAAAGAGCAGTTTATTCTCTACTCACAAAATTAGGAACTTGATGATTGGCACTTACATCTATTAAATGATTTTCTCTCTGTAGTCACATAAAAAGTGACTGCATATATCATTAACTTACGCTAATCATGTGCAGTCTAAGAAAATTTTCAGAAAGCCAAAAGAACCTGTGGTTAAGATGATCCATGACTTACTACTCCAATTTTTATTTTGGTCTGTTTCATGTAGTGCCTAGCAAGAGATCACTTGGAGAAATGATATTCTGAATAACACTCTTAGTAAATCAGGGCCTTTTGCTTCATATGTCATAGCAGATAATGGGGATAATGGGGGAGTCCTGCCTAGTTTATAACAACATTCTGCTTTCTGAGTTTCTCAGAATTCTTGAGCATTCTAACTCCTTATGGATTTGATGTGTTTGGCACCTAACTAAAAGGAGCTTGTTCACTGCATAGCCAACTAAATTTAGAATGCTTTACCTACTGTCCTGTAATCTTCCATATGTTGGGATTGGTAGTTGGCTGTATTGACAGCCAGAAAATTTGGACTTCCAGGCCTTTGAAAATTCTTTTTCTGAGCTGTTCTTGTAAACCACTGGTGTCAATCTTTGTAATGAGGGCAAAATCTACTTCGCTGAATATCTATCTTCTTTTTCCTTTCTTTGCATAACAGAATGCTATCCCTGTTTTACTGTGTCCAGCTGGCACATCCTCTGCATGCTGATTTCATTTTAAAAATCCCTACCCATTGTAGGATCCAGATGTAGCTGCACAGCAGTGTTCTGCTCATCTCATCACTCTGCTGGCTGAACTCTTCCAAGGGCCATTCCTGCTAACAGTGCAGTCAGTCCTTCCAGAGGAGTGAGAGAAAACATGAAGTGTTGCATCTCTATGTGCCTGAGGGTGGGATTGGACTTTGACAGGGTGTCTGTCATCCCATGGCTCTAGGATTTGAGGTGGTTTTTCAAACATACTGTTACTGGGGTTCATTTAAGCTGTTGCAAGTTTGAAGCCGATAGCAGGCTGAACTCACTGCCCAGTTCCAAACCTCTACTTGGGGAGCAGATTTTCTTCCTCAAGGCTATCTACACCTTCTTTTCAAAATGTAAGGAGCAGCCATTAATATTGTGAAGATCTCCATAAATTTATTTTATACTTTCAAACTGCAGCACTACCAACTCGGACCTGAAAACAAAAATACAGTGAGTGGAATACCACTTGCATTACATACACTCTGCTATTTGGAAGCATTGTTTATGTTGTCCTAGGAAAAGGAAGATGGGAGGAATTATGGTTGTCACCAGATTACAGGAAACCTGACTGCTGTATTTTTCCATTTATTGCTTGCTTATGTCACCTTTCACAAGTAGGCTTTCTGGCTGTTCTTCATATGGCTGTTTTACTGGGAAAGAAATGAGGTTATATAGACAGCTGGATCCACATAAGGTAAATGACAGTAAGAATAGTTGGAAAGAAAACCACTGTTAACTACCAAGATAAAACAGTCTCAGGTAAGACTTCTACAGGAGAAACTTTGCCTTGTGTACAAAATAGTAGTCAGTCATTATCTTCCACTCAGAAAGAATCTGTTCCCTAAACAGAATAGAAGCAATAATGGCTAGAGGTGAGAGCATGGGACTGGTCATGAAAAGGACTGATTTTTGTCTTTGGCTTTTCTGAGCTGCTTTGGACAAGTCATCTCCTCACTGTTTGAATCTCTTCTTCATATTTAAATCACACATATGCATCCAAGATTGCTGTCTGTCTTTGCTGAACTTATCCTTTACATTCTGAAGATGGTCATGTCTCTTTCTTCCCTGTCTAAACAGTCTCATGCCTTTCATCTTTTCTCATAGGTCCTGTTTTCAAACTGTTCAATAATCCTCAGTGCTCTTTTCTGGATCCCTCCAAGTAATCCATAAAGATCTGGAACTGTAGTGGCTGTAACAGGGCATGTTACTCCAGCCCAGGCCTTCTCCCTCTGCAGATGGAAGAGCACTTGCTAACATGCTGAAGTGCAGCAGCTAGGAAAAAAAGAGATGCTGTGTGAGGGTACCCCAAGACCTCATTTTTTTCAATACCTTCTCTGAAAGTCTTGGTGACCAGATGCTAATGTGAAATCACCAAGTGTAAGCATTGTTAACATCTCATTTGAACCTTATTTTAGTAGTTAGAAGCACCTTTCATAAGCTTCTTTCTGCCTTGATATCATTTTAATGTGATGTTCTATACAAGACTTCATTATTTCTTTATTTTTATGTGCAAAAATGAAATTCATAAAACCCCTTTGGCTATGTTGTTATCTAATGAGATTATGTTACCTTATCTTGTACAGAAACAATCCAGAGATGGACTTTTTCATCTTGCAATGGCCTCCCAGGTGAAAGGAGGCTCCTGGAACTGTAAGGGAAGAAATACCAATAGAAATGCTTATCAGCTGCAGTTCCTTTAGCAGTGCTTGGACATTTAAGGTGCCCTATGCCTACTGTTTCCCTCAACACTAAGAGTACCACCATGTTTATTCTAACATTTATTGATGACTCTGTTTTACCAGATTACCCTCTCTCTTGTATCTGCTGTATTGTATTAAGCAGGTCAGACATTGCAGTCATTGGTATTTGCTAGAGTATCATCTTTGAGATGTTACACACAGTTTTGCCCCTGCCATAAAAAGAAAAAATTATCTGAAATTTTATATCTTTGTGCTTTGTGCAAGCAGCACCAAAAGGGAGGAGGTCTGACTCAGCAAGCAGATGGGAAGCCATATGTGTGGAAGGAGTCTGGTAGAAACATGGGTTACAGCTGCTCTGTGCAGCAGGACAGGACCTGGCAAAGAAGAGGATCCCTGAGGATGGAGAAGGAACTGAAGAATGTTTCATCAGCTGCAGCAGGGACAAAGCATTAGAAAGCAGAGCCCCACAGTGCTCTTTCCAGCTCTGCTCCCTCTTTTTCTCATTTTCTTGAATTCATCACCCCAAAACTCAATTCAGCATCAGATGGTATGAGGTCTGGGTAAGTGGCATCTCCCTCCTTCCTTAAAAAACTTGGGTGTGTGCCCTTAGCTAAGTCTGCAGTGCATTAAAGGACCAATCAAAGGTAAAAATGAAGCTTGCACTCAGTGAGAGCTTATTTAAAAACAACCACAAAACTTGGCTTGTCTTTAGCAGGTTTATTGCCCTTTGTAAGGTATTTGAGTGCAGAAGATAATACATCTGGTAGAAAAATATCTATTTTCATGCTGTAAGTACTTACTTTTTTCATTTGGGATATTTTTCACATCTTTCTTTCAAGTAAGCTACTCTAAGATTTCACTCCTTACGGAGAGAAAGTCCAGAATTTCACAGGGTAAATAGGCATCACTAACTTAAGGTTTGCATTTCAAGGTTTAGCTTTACCACAGAGTACTGTATATTCTTCTGGGAATCTACATTCTTGTTCATATATACAATATGCAGCCTCTGTTTCTTAAAAATACATTTTAACCAGTTGTGGTCATGAGATAATTCCTAGCATTCTGATCACCTGACTTTGAAAATGTCTGGTAGCACACTTTGTACTTCTGAATACATAGCTATGAAACTGGGCTATCTGGAAGAAGTTAAATGATAGCTCAGCTGAAAATGTGTTGATCTGACAGATTATCAATGTTGGGAGAATAATTACTAAGTGAAGGGAAAGAAAGGTGAGAAGGATCAAAACAAGTAATTTATGCTACTTTTCTTACTTTTTCTACCTTTTACAGAAGACCTAACATACTCATGTACCACTGAGATGGAGGAGCTTCCTTCATTAGTGACAGTCCAATATGCCCAAAGGTAGAGAAGGGCAATACTGGGGATGTCATTTATGTTGCTTCATGGGGCAGGGAATGTAACTTCAGAGAAAGCGGGGCAAGAGGACACCAGCATGTGCTTACCGCAGCTGAAATCTGATGTTTCTGAGCTCATTTGTAACTTTTAATATTGAGATGGACAAATACAGTGTGAAGTTAGCTGCTTTTGATGCAGCAGTCAAAGGGTCAAATTCTTTCCCCTGCTGCTCAAGTGTAGCTCTGTGGCAGTCTGCTGGGCTCCGCCAGTGAAACTGAAGAGGAGGATTTGGCTTGCAGCCTGGTTTTAATCTGCACGTATGGTACCAATTTTGGAAGCATTTTCTGGTTGTCCTCACAGTTATAAAAGAGTAGAAAAATATATTTATTCTCTTCCCTAGCTTAAAACTAGACTTTTGGTATATAATTTTTTGTTAATTCAGTACATAAAAAGAGCAACACTTATCTTTATCTTTAGTTTTGCTCTAGGAATGGCTTTTCTATGAATAGGCATCTCTGCTGTCTCTCCTAAGGGAAAGGCTGCTCTGGAGAAACCACCTTGCCCCAGTGCATCCCAGTTCTCTCCAGCATACGTATCTGTGCCCATCAGGACACTGAGCTACTGTTTCCCTTCTGACCATAGGCGCTGCAGACTCCTTCTTTCTTCCTCATCTTGCCTTTTCTTAACATGTCCATATAGTTGTTTGCTTGGAGATGAGGATCATGGAGCACGGGATGTTGGCAATAATGGTATGCACTTCCAACTGGCTTATGCAAAGGGAATATTTACTCCTGTTCATCAAAATCTTCAACTTTCGTGATGAGCACAGCAGCAATTGGCCATTGGTAACTATCTGGTCCTGTTAACCATCTCAGGCCCTGCCAAAGCTCCATCTCAAGCACTGTCATACCTTTCCTATTTACTGGTGCTTTATAAGGCTTTCATGAGGTGGTCCCAGGACACATTCCTTGCTTTCGGTCCATTCTGCAATGTTTTTTGTCACCCCTTTCTTTGGGCTAGACACCGCCTCCTGTTTCTGAGAAAAACCAGCAGCTCCTGGCTCTCCCAAGGGCACAGAATTGCAGAGAGGTTGCCTGTAGCAAAGATCTCAGCTTTCCTGCATAATTGCAGGCAGAATTCATGTTTTCTTCACAACTTAAGGAAACTTATGTATGAAACTAATGCCTTTTTTTGTTCCTTTCTAACCTAATTTCTAATTATTTTTTTTTACTCAAATTACTTCTTCCTTCATCTGTTTTTCTGCCCTTTTTTTACACTATTTTTTTGTCTCTTGATCCTTACTCAACACCCAAAATCAAAATTCCCAAGTGGCTGTGCAGATCTATTACTTCATGACTCTTTTTATAGGCCTTAAAGTTTCCTCTAGCATAAAATACTTTAATAAATAGCATCAGATAACCATTTAAGAAGCAATTGAACAACAGTGGCAGGATACATGTAAGAAACTTAGCTTTAGTTAGGCTACAAAGAAATAAAATTTCTGGAAAACATAGGAATTAAGAAAATTCTGAACTAGGGAGATGAGCCAAGTTTGTTTGGTGCAGTGTAATAAGGACAGCTCTATCATACACCAGCCAGCAGATAGTACTTGCCACCTTGAATTTCTGCTGATACATGTCAGGTTAACAAATCATTTGAAGTTAATTAATCATCATTATTTCATTATTTCATCATTATTTTCAGCAAACTGGCATTGCAATTGCTCCCAATGATTTCCTTAGACTCATTGCCTGTAATGGCAGTAGTTCATAATTATTAAAAAAGGAAACAAAGTGGGAAGCTGATGATGCTTTCTAGACCACAGTGCTACTCTGGTGGTTTATATGGAATATGTATCATCTATGTTGTGCTGTTTTAGATTTCTCTTTTATGAAAGGCAGCTCACTAATGCTGAACTAACTGAAATTACTTGCTAACATCCTTATCATGAAATCAAGCCTTAATGCCTGTAGAGCAGTGTGGCTGTGTCTGTATTTCAAGAAGTCAGTATTCCTGAAACAGATTACCTTTTAAAAAAACATTTTTTACTATCTGAATCATCAGGTGACTATGATCATCGTGGCCTAACCTTCATTTGGCTGTTTTGAAAGTTGAAGATGAGATATTCCCTATTTTGCTAATGCATTCCCACCATGCAAAGTGATAACAAAATTAGGTTCTTTACTTTTCACCTGCAACATCAGGTGGCTTTTTAATGACCAAGCCCATCAGGCCACTGATAGAATACAAGATTTTTAATCCTGTATTAATTTATGCTAACTATCTACTGCCAATCACTATGACAGATCCTCTTTGGCTTTTTGAAGTAGCCTGGTCATGACTGCAAGTACAGAGCTATCTCCATAGTTTCCGTGTTTAAATTCTGCAAGTGATATCAAGAGTGTGAAATCTTAGCTAATCTGGCTTTTGATCACAAACATGCCAGATGTTTTGTGTGTCTGGTTTTACCATGGCACCATGAGATAAGCTCTGAATATAGATCTGTATGACCTGATTGTCAATAAATTCTGAGTAGCACTGGGATAGGTTTATGATATGTCCAGAACTTCAGGCTACATTGTACTGCACAGGACACTGTCAGTTTTTAAACACTGATTTGCTAAATCTCTGCATAACTCTTTAACCCACTCTTAATCACTAGTGGGTTAAACAAAGCTATTAAGAAGTTTTCCTGAGGTGTAAGGATTTTCATGCAAAGGAAAATATGACAGCATATTAAAATTTTATCCTGCAAAAGACTGACAATCAAAAGTAAAGAAACACATATAAAATAAACTTAGGTAACGCCTTCACACATTCAGAACTAGATTAATCAGGCAGAAATTATTTGAATGGATTTGTCCAATGAAAATTACATTTCTGTACACAGTATGCTTTGACCTACTCTTCTCTTGCATCATTGAATACAAGAAAAAATCCCACTACTATGTTATACAAACATAGTTGTTTGGTTGTAGCAAGTTTTTGTTCCAGCAGTGGAATTCATTAAAACAACATTTTTTTGTATGTTGCCAGCGGGTGATCAGTGTCTGCTTGAGTCAGGTTCCTGCCCTGTATTTTCTCTCTCCAAGCCTGTTAGATTGTCTCATTTTGAGGACTGTTAAACATCTAGCATTAGAAATATAGCCAGCATTATTTTTCTTGTGGCTGAGAATACCTTCACTGAAGGGCTCATTGGTATTCTTCATAAATATAAACCCATATAAAAAAATTAAATATATGGATACTAAATATAAATATAAATAGAAATAGAAATACAGCAGTTGAATTACCTCAGACCCATAGTTCTGGGAACAAAGAAGGGTTTTCTTCCTGTTTCCAAATTGCAAATCCTTTACGATTTATATGAGGAGGCTGCAAGTCCCTCACCAACAGATAGGTCTTTTAGCTGTTCTTTTTCCTGTTCACAGGGAAAGGTCATCCTGTCAACATGGTAATGAGAAAGTCACAAACTTCACACAAAGGAATTTTGCACAAGAACAGTGAATATATATGAAGGCCCAATGGTGAAATTCTAAGATGTGTATCAGCACGCTAACTGCACTGTTATTACAGTAACCAGATTTTTATGGCATCTAGGCCCACAGCATTGTAAATACACACAAGATTCCCTTGAATGACAGTGTGGTATTGATTATGCTGTACTATGCTGCGCTGTTAGGTCTTTAACAGCATGCTGTTATTCCAACCAGCATGACAAAAACTTGCTAAAAGAATCTATTTTTTCTCAGTAATTAGAGGTGAAGCAAAAGTTAGATGGTCCCAAACAGCCTCTGATGAGAATTTCTTCTAATGCCTCTTTTGATCTCTAGAGTGTCTGTTCTGAAGTAAAGAATCTAGGTAAAATAAAATTCTAAGAATTGTTTCAGAGAAGAGTATTGAGATCAGGTTTCTTGGTAAAGCCTAGTGGCCTCTGGAACACTGGGTCAAAGTAAAAATCCAGGTTTGGGTTTTGAAAAATAAAGGTAAGGTACAACAGCAAAGATGAGGCTCCATTCTCTCCCACCTTGCCTATTTGAGTTGGCAATGAAAGGAATATCAAATCTGTCTGCACTGGGTGATGCAAAGATGAAGTTGAAGACCTTGGACTTTTTTCTGAATTAGGTATAAAGTTGTTACATGTCCCATCATCCTTTTCTTCAGGGGGACCTTTCTACCCAGCTCCTCTGTGCATCAAAAGACAGAGCTGTGTGTTGCCTCTTGAGATGATTTGCTTTACAATGCCAGCTCTATTTCAGGAGGTTATTTGACTATGGAGACTGTTGGTGGTGAAATGCATTTGGGAGTTTAATGTTGCATAAAGGGAATACAGGATGTTAAATAGCAACATGTGACTAAGAAAGAAGCTATACAACTTTAGAGGATCTGGCTTTTTCAGGCATTTGTTATAGCAGAGTGAATGCAGTCCATTGCAATAGGATTTCAAAAGCAAATAAGCAGGTAAGTGTTGTACAGCAGTCACTCAAAGAAACCGGGTTGAATTTTGAGATTCTTTACCTCAGTAGTGCTTCAAGAGTGTAGAATTCCACTTGATTTTTTAAATTTGTCTTGATAAGGATCTATGAAAGTGGCATTTCTTAAAGACAGGTTTTTTTTCTTCTCATGGAAGAGAAATACTTAAAATACAATCAAAAGACTTAGATCTATCCGTTACTGAGGTCATGCTATGTCCTCAGTACCTGTGATAGTATCATAGAAAAACAGAATGGCTTGGGTTGGAAAGGACCTTTTAAGTCATCTAGTCCAGTCCCCCTGCAATGAGTATGGACACCTACAACTAGGTTGCTCAGAACCCCATCCAGCCTGACCTTGAATGTTTCCAGGGTGGTACAAGTAGTGATGCAGATCTGCAGTACTTCTTTGCTCTCCTGTGCCTTCTGCTATGTGATGTGCTTTTATATGCCCATGAAAGGAGTCAGGCAGAATCTAAAACTTTCACACTTAAATTTCATAATGATTATGGTAAATTCACTTAGAAAGATTATGACTGATGCCTTCCCTCTTCCTTTTATTATTTTCCCCTTGCTCAGTACCACTTTCCTTTTCTTTTCATCAATCAGTCATTACATAAAACATTCTTCTTCTATCCCTGAGGACCCATCATATATACACTATTTCACACAGCCATATTGATTAAGTAGTATGCATGTCAGGAAGTGACAGACAGAACAACATTTGTTCAGTTACTTGGCTATATGAGATTACTGAGTTAATCTAGATGTGATAATTAGGTACTAGTTACCTCATTAAAGATAGTTGAATGAGAATCTGGTGTTTCAGTGTTAAAGACCTACATAAATACAGTTTTAATAAAAGCAATTGCAACTGCAAGTGATTTTCAAATTAAAAAAAAATAGATAAGAGGCATATATACGCAGAATTATTTGGTTAAGTTTCTTACTGGTTAGGTAGTCCATCCTGCAGGTCTTTGAATGAAATGAGAGGAATTACTTCATTAAAGTTTTAGGAGTGCAGTAACTACTTCAGAATGTTGAGCTCAAGATGTGTGTGGAGTTCCAGAAGAAAAAAAAACCCACAGTGACCCCTCAGAATGGCAAAGGTGAGACTTGTTGCCAACTGAGCTATGGAGAGTTTCATGCTCTGCTCTGCTGGCATTGGCACAGACCTCTTGTTTGGCATGTCTGTGATTGTGCTCTTTCTGTGCAGAGTGAAATCTGCCATGACAAAGACCCTATCAGTCTGCTAAAACTTGTGTTCCTCATATGTCTTGCTGATGACCCGTAAATATCCTCTGAGCTAGTTGTATGGTATAAGTATTATAGTTCTGGTGGTCAGGCTCCTGTTAAAAGTGCTGTGTATAAAAGAGCCGAGAAATGTGAAACAGATGAAAAAGTTATAAAACAAAGATGAGCTATAGTGGCTGATCTCATGATAGCTTCAGAAATTGTCAGTGCCATAATGTGATGTGTTAGATTATGGCTTTAGGAGAAAACACAAATGCAAAACAGCTTTTCTATTTTTCTCTACTCAACTAATGAGAATTTGACCAGGCTATAGGCTTTTCATTTTATACTGACCTGCTATTTTCACTTACTTTGGAGAACAATTGAGACTTCCTTATTTTCTGTGATGGCTTTTGTAACCTGACATGTACATTTAATTTATTAACCTGCCGGATTGCATCCCTCATGGTAATGCTGCTACACACAGAAGCAAGCCCCTGCTCTGCCTTGGCTTGATCTGAGTTTCCTTCACTGGCCAAATTTTGCTTCCTCTGCCCTTGGGTCAACATTTTCTGTGCAGAAATCCCCCCAGTGGACTGGATAACAGTGTAATTTTGTGTGGCAGCTCACCTGAGATCAGCCACTCTCTCCTTCCTCCTAAGCATAGGGACAGTGGCAGCTTTACCTAAGATAATGATAGAAACAGGGAGTGGATTCATCTTCTTTGTCTTCCTTCATGTAACCACAAAGCTGAAAGAAGACCCTAAATCTTTGAAATTTGAAAGGGCGAGCTGTAGGTCTCAAATAGTTTTTTGTGGATGCAAGAAGAGAACATATGAAACATGTGAAGGTAAACCATTCACCATGTTAATGCTATTTATTCCTAGCATTGTAATTTTCCCTTTATCATTTTACCTTCTTCCTGTCCCTCCTCCTGCCATCTGTGAACCACACAGGAAACCTACTTCAGAAGCTTGACTTTGTCATATTATTGAATGTGTGCCAGGACTGAAAATGCAGCTTCTCCCAAAATTGCCTCAGCTCCTGTGTCAAAGTCACTGGAGCCTCATTAGGTCAAATGATCCAGTCAAGGTATCTGGGTGCTATTTTCAGTTTTGGATGAGCCAAGACCAGCTATCACAAAATATGCTGCAACAGGAACTGCTGATTTGCTTAAAAGTGGCATATGACTATCCAAACCAATAAGAGGTATTGCCATGAGGGGCATCTTAAAATGGGTGGACCACTAATAAAAAGATAATTCAAATTATTAGAAAAATATGGTTTTGAAAGTGTATCACTTTCAGTAGTGCTTTCTTCCTAGCTGTCTCCTTTTACTGTAAGGCATAATAAGAAATAAATATCCTAAAACACAGGCCCATCTGCAGACTTGAAAAAAAACAACTAATGTGAAAGAACAGTAACCCCACTTCTGGATTTTTTTAAAGTGTTGTTTAAAACCCTACATAAATCAAGAGGAGGCCCACAAGGGGAAGACTGCTTGGTTTCAGGGACTGGTCTTGATTTTCTGCTTAGGATAATCAAGATCAGGAATCCATCTCTAATTAAAGGCAAACTGAAAATATGCAGGATTTTCACATACGTTCTTTTCATTCTCTTAGTTTAATGTGTTATATATACAGTATTCTTTTCCTTTAATTCAACTTTCCCAAATTATGTGCAGACAGTTTGAGCTGCAGGGAAAGGTGGGAGTAGTTAGTATATCTACCATTTAACTGTTTCCCTTCTACTACAAAAAGATGTGTTTCCTTATTGAAGGTATTCAGCAGAAATGTGGTTTCTATTTTCAACAGAAAACCTCAGTGATTCTGAATGATTCTGCTGTGTGGAGATTTTTTTGGGGGAGTGGTGGTGGTTCTTTTTGGGTTTTTGAAATGAGTAGACCCTAGTGAAGATGTTAGTCTGGCTTCTTTGAAGACAGACAGGCTTTGATTTTTAATAAACCCAGTCCTTTTTTCTTGTCTGCTTCTGAGGTAGTTCTGGTTCTTTTTGCAGATTTTCCATGGAAATGTCATTCAAGTATATGAAATTTAAGCAGGATGTGGGTTTTGTCACTTTGATGGTGATGTAGATTCCTAGATGTAAGTTTTTCATTAAGAAATTAATATTGGCAGATTGGGTATTACAGTAAACTGAACTATCTTGAATATGCTGTAGGACCTCATTATTTTGTATGGTGATGTTCAAGTTCTCCTCCCCACACATTGGAGTCTGGGGGTGATTTACATAAATTCTTAGATTTCTAACAGCTGCAGCTTACAAGTTGAACAATTCCTCATGCTTTTGCCTCCCTTTCTGAGACATATTGCTGAGGCTTCCATTTCTGAGTGAGTATAGCCCAATGAATCGATCTCTGAGGTCTAGTTTTTAATAGAGGGAAAGGTTTCTGATTATATATGTATTTATGTATGTATGACAATAATATGGATGAAAATCAAAGCTTGTCTGGGATAGTTCTAGCCTGAGATCCTCTTCACCTAATGCTTGGAGAATACTTACTCACACAAATTGATTCTGTCTATTAAATGTTCTTTCCAAAACTGAAGAAACTGTGTGTGTTGAACAGGATGCTGAAAGCCAGCACAACCTTCTTTTAGGCCAGTTGTCTGGAGTAGTTTTAACTGTAAGATCTTAGAAGAGACAATACTGAGGTGATTTCCACTCAAACAAAAAAATCAGCTTCTCCAGCAAAAGAGTTCTCTAAGGGGTTAAAAAGCAAGTGTTAAGAACCAATTTCCTAGAATAAATGAGTAAATGCCCCTCTTCCCTAATGTAATAATGGTAACAGCTTTGCAAGGAATACTGGAACTTGTTTTTTGGAATGACTATTTATTTCTGTGGGCTGTTAGTCCAGTAACCAGAGGTTTCCTGTAAATAATTTATATTAATGTGGGTGGTTTGGGGCTATGTATTTTTAATAAGCTTATTTAAAATAATAAAAGCAAACACGCACTGCTCATTTGGTTAATCATTCTTGGTTCTGCTTTTTTCCTTCTACTCTGTTCACATGAACTCCAGCATTTACTCCTCTGAAAAAACTGAGAACAGAGAACTGGCAGATAGATCTAAAATAATCCATAAGGACATCACTGCAAATAAATTGTCCATTCTTCCTGTGAGGCTATTGAGTTGCATCTCCTCCAGAAGACCAAAGTACCTTTTGCTTTCTGACTCTTCTCAGCCCTGCAGCTGTTGTGGCGTGCACCTATTCTCAGCCAGATTTGTGAGGTTACTGAGACTCACCCTGATTTGCTTTCTCTGCCACACTGACAGCTTCGGTCGGTGTCTTCCCTGTAGTCAGGACCACAGTACAACCCCTCTCAGTCTGCTGAACCATAATCTACTTTCTATTGGGCGTGATGGACTCCCTGGAGGGTTTGGTCAGAGCCACTGGCTCATGAACAAGGATGACTTAAGCTGAAATCTGACACTGGTCCCTCTCTGCTGTCTGCCTTATCCCAATGTGTGCATGCTTTACCTTTTTGTAAAACAGCTCCTGCATTGCCACAGATCACAGCAGGGTATTATTTTAGAGGAGTGAGAATGATCTCAGAAGTAACACCCTGCATGGGTGGTGGGTGTCAGCAATCCTGCTTGCAGGGGTAGCCTCAGGTGTGCTCACTTGCTGGCCAAAAACCTCACAGGTGTTCAGACTAATGGAGGTGACTAAATGAGACACTAGCTTCAGTTAGAATAAATTCTAATTTTATTTGGCTGTTTTAGAGGTCCATTTTATAGCTAGTGTTTTTTATTATAGAGCTCATAAATAAGAAATTAAATTGGCAAGTGGGTAGAATTGAGCCACGTAAGGGTTTTTTCACTTCTTGAAATGTACTCTAAGTTTCTGATTTACCAAACTTTAAAAAAGCCTTCTAACAATTAACATCTTAACTCTTTTTCTTATAAGAAATCCTATTAATATCTCACTTTTTTTACAGATTTGCCATAGTGAAAAAGTTTAATCCAAAAATATTTAAGAATTTTTTTTAGCTGTTACTTTAAAATTGGCAGTGAATAATCACTGTAATTTTAAAGCAGGTATTTTGTGTTTTGCTAAAGACTGCTGCAGTTTTTAAATTCCAGATGAAGAGTATTTTTACTCCATTTCCTGTTTTCAAAGACTGTACAAAGTCATCAGGAGTTCCTTTTTCTTTTTTATGTATTATAAAAAATACACCTTAATTACTCCTTGTATAATTTTAAAAACAGGCCTAATTTTTTTTTAATATAGCATTTTTCAGATATTCTTATTTGAATTATTTTCTCATTTTCTTTTCTTTGTTTTTTTAATTGTTTTTTTTATTCCAAGAGTGTTTTATGAGCATCTTAAAACATTTTAAAGTTTCCTAGAAATGTTGTAGTTCCAGTGACCTTGTTGTGCTCACTGCTGGATTTGGGAATCTAAACTTCAAGCATGCTGATCTAAAGTCAGGTAGTATGAGACAGACCAGTTTTTCTTTCAGTCTCATGTCTCCTTTTATTCCATGTTGCTTGATTCCTCTGATCTGCTTGCAGAACTGGGATCATTATTTGGTCTTGAGTAGCTGAACTCCTCTTGAAATCCAAGACTGCTGAGTATTTCTGAAGGAAGAGGTAGTTATATATTAACTTTATACTCTTGAGTGCATGCAAACTTTTTTTTTTTTAATATAAGCACATGTAGGGATAAATGTTGGCCTGTACAAAGGACTCCCACTGCCTGACCTGCACTTTTACTGAAGTCCAAGAAGGAAAGAAAAGTTTATGGAATTTACAAACCCTGTGGAGTTTCAGCCTGTTGACAAAGCAGAGAAGAAATAAAAGTGAACTGCATGCAATTTTGAGTCATCTGCAAACTGACCATAAATCTACAGCAGTCCATTTATCACTTCCACCAAGGCTGCAGCGATTCAAACAGGCAGGAGAGCACAGCTGCCTGCGCCTGTCCATGTTGCTATAGATGGGTCAAAAGCTGAACATAAATCAACAATATCAGGCTGCTGCATAAAAGACAAAGCCCACACTCTGAAGGAGAAATGGAGCAGTGGCTTTGTGTGAAGCACCTCCCCTGGCATCCCACAGAATGGTCTCGTTTGAGTAAGGTTTTAAATTGGATATTATGCCTCATTCTGGGCATGGTACTTAAAGATATTTACAGACTAAGGAGAGGAAATCCAGTTCAATTCATGAGAATTATCAAGGTTTATAACAATATTTGTCTCAAGGAAGAACATGAAGAAGTGTGGGGTTTTTATATATGAGAGATGTAAGTCTGCAGAGGTGGTATGATAACTGGGGTCACCTATGTGAGCACTTTATGTCCCTGCTGGGTGAGGCAAAATCTGCTGAGATGCAGCAAGGAAGATTCAAGGTTGATATTAGGAGAAATTTTCTCTGAACAAGCATATGGAAGAACTGGAGAAGTTGTCTTCACCACTGAAAGTCTTTGCAACTGGCTAAGATAAACATGGGCTGGGAATGGTTTAGGTAACACTTGTCTTTCCCAGGTGACCTTCTGAGACTTCTACCAGCCTTCAGATTTCTGGTGAAAGAAAGAAACTTGGATTTTTTCTCCTTTCCTGTACCTGAATAATATAGGAAGTTTTTTCCGCAAAACCTTGCAGTGACATACCAAAGTATTAAATGATGGTACGAGATTGCCAAAAAGCAATGGTGCCTAATTAATCACTCAATGATACATTAATTTGTTAACAGTTCTGGTTCTTTCTTTTTGTGATGCATCCTAAATTTTACAAGAATTGTCTGAATTTCTTATCTAAATATATATTACAAAAGTTTTAGCAACATCTTCAGAAAGACTTTAAGTGGGGGCAGGCATCCTTAATAAGAAGAAATGTGTCCCAAGTTGTTGGTATAAATTTTCAGGGCATACCAGTCCTGAAATAGCTTGTGAGGCCAGTCACTTTGCCTTCACCAACCCATCAAAAAAAAAAAAAAAAAAAAGTGCTTGCAGAAAACTCTTGACTATTAAGTCTGAGATTTTATATTCCCTTGTGTTTTTCCAATTGTTTGAATTCAGACTATCCTTTTATTTTTCAAGGCAAAAGAACACACATACTTCAAATTAATAATGATGCAATAATAAAGCTGAGTTACACTGCTCCAATAGACATGGGGTGCAAGCACAAGGGGCTAGGAGTCCTGGGGTACTTGGAGAGCACTTTTATACTAAACTGCAGGGGCCTCGTAGGCAGACAACTCAGGGTGCCAGGTCAGTGGTGAGATAACTTCTTTAAGTGTTAGCCAGAATTTGTTGGCAGGCAGTAGAGATGTGGATAGGGGACTCAAAGGTCAGATGTTGTTCCAAGTTTGTCACAAGTATTAGGGAACAGCAGTGTGGGGGTGGAGAGGGCTTGAGATGCTAAAGTTAAGCAGGAGACTGGTGCCCAACACCACCTTCATTGTAGGCAGAAGTGTGGATAAAAGGACAAAAAACTACAATGCTGTTTTTCCTCAGACTTCTGAAATACTGAAATAGCTGCAGGGCTGCCCATATTAAGTCAATGTTAATCCAGCTCTACATTATACAGTACAGAAAATATGATCACATATTTCAGGAGTTTTGAGGTGTGTTTGCTAAGTGTCGTGTAGATTCCCGATGGCACAGTTGCAAGCAGGACAGATTTTAAAAGCCTGCAAAGGTCACAAAGTCTCTAAATGCTCTACAGAACCAGTCCAGACATCTTGCCCAGTTGTTTCTCTTCACAACACAGAGAGCTATACTTAATATTTAGTGAGACTGTGCAAGCTCAGCCATTTCCTCTGGTCCATTCCCATGGCATTGCACCAGATCTACCACTGCTGGATTTGGGAGGGTACAGGGTGCATTCCCTCCTGTTTGCTTTCTGTTGATGGATCTGCTGTCCATAAATTTGTGTGACCTTTCTGAATTCACCAATGCTGTCTGCCAGCAAGTTCCACAAAACTGGCATGAGGTACAGTGTGTTATTTCATGACAGGGACTCTAGTGCCTACCTTTCTGATTTTCTTTTTAGAATGTTTCAGTTTCTGCACCTTGGTCACCTCAAAATAATTGTTTTGAAACATGTGGAGATGGAAGCAAAGATTTCCTTCTGCACCCCCATTTACACATATCCGTAGACTATCTACTGGCTACAAGTGGGATTCCATGGAGACAAGCATCCTTACAGTGACTTATTCACTTTCTTCCATGTGATAACAGAACTAGTTGAAGTATTGGAGCCAATCTTAATGCCAATCTTAATCTCTTTAGCTGTCTGGGATTTAGTATTTAAGCAACAAAGGTTATGTGTGCCTATAGCTAATTCAGGTCAGATTGTACCCTTCTGCGCAGAGATGGGTGGTATAGAAGTAGCTATGTAATCGGGAAGAAACTCTGAAGAGTACTCCTGGAAGATCTACATTCTTTGAAGTTTTTTGATCCAATGTTCATAATATTACAATTACCTTCATACAGGCATACATATGGTCTCTCTTCTGTGAGTGAAGTCAGTCCTATGAAAACCCTGCCTCTGTCACTGCCCTGAGTACCCTCAGTCTGGAGCTTTTTGTGTCTTTCTCGGGTCCTCCTTTCAGAACTATTTGAGTGCTGATAAAAGGCTGCTATAGCCTAAGGCTCCCAAGGTTTTCCAGGTAGGTCATCAGAGTTCAAAGGATGACTTTTCACATGAAGAAGGTTGAAGTACTCAGTGATTTTTTTGCCTCAGTATTTGCCATGAAGTTGCTAACCCACACTACCCAAGTCACAAAAGGCAAAGGCAGAGACTGGGATAATGAAGAACCACCCATGGTAGGGGTAGATTATGTTTGAAACCATCTAAGGAATCTGAAGATGCATAAGTCCATGGGACCTGGTAACATGTATCTGTGGCTCCTGATGGAACTGGTGGACGAAGTCACTAAGCCCCTGTTCATCATATATGAGAAATGGTGACTTTCAGTGAAGTTTCCACTCACTGGGAAAGGGGAAACAAAACTCCTATTTTTAAAAAGGGAAAAAAAGAAACCCATGGAACTACAGACCAGCCAGCCTCATCTCTGTACCTTGCAAGATCATAGAGCACATGCTACTGGAACATATGCTAAGGCATGTGGAAAAGAAGGAGATGGCTTCATTAATGGCTAATTGTGCCTGAAAAACTTGGTGACCTTCTATGACAGGGCTACAGCACTGGTGGATATGGGAAGAGCAACTGGCATCATCTACCTGGACTTGTGCAACACATTTGACACCATCCCACACAATATCCTGATCTCTAAGTTGGAGAGACATAGACTTGACAGATGGACCACTTGGTAGGTAAGGAATTGGCTGAATGGTTAAACTCATAGAGTTGTGGTTAACACTCAGTGTCCAAGTGGAGATCAGTGATGAGTGCTTTTCCTCAGGGGTTGGTATAGAGACCAGTGATGTTTAACATACTTGCCAATGACATGGACAGTGGGATCAAGTGGACTCTCAGCAAGTTTGTTGACAACGCCAAGCTGTGTGGTGTGGTTGACACGCTGGAGGGAGAGATGCCATCCAGAGGGACCTTGACAGGCTTGAATGGTGGGTCAGGGCGAACCATATGAAGTTCAGCAAGACCAAGTGGAAGGTCCTGCATTTGGGTTGAGACAACCCCAAGCACAAGTACAGGCTATGTGGAGAACTGAAGGAGAGTAGCACTGATTAGAAGGACTTGGGAGAATTTGTTGATGAGAATCTCAAGATGGGCTGGCAATGTGCTCTTGCAACCCAGAAAGCCAACCATATCCTGGGCTGCAGGAAAAGAAACATGGCTAGCAGGTCAAAGGAGGTGATTCTTCCCCTCTACTCTGTAGTGAAATGAGGCAACCAGGTGCCCCTAATTGCCAGGGAGTGGGCATGAGCTTGTGTTAAGCCCACCTGTGCCTGATTAGGGTGGGCCCCCACTGCACATGAGCAGGACCAGGGGGCCAATAAAAGGTGAGGCCTGAGTCACAGGCTCAGCTCAGTCCTGAGCAAGCCAGCAGAGAGGTCAGTTGCTTTTGGAGCAACAGCACCTAGCCAGGCTAGTCAACCCTGAGGGCCGTAGGCTCAGAGCACTACTTGTGAGTCTCTGCTGGAACACCTGGTTGGACCTTGGAGAGCTGTGTCCTAAAAGAGGTTCGTCTTGCTACGCTACTCCACACTCATGAGACTCCACCTGGAGTACTGCATCCAGTTCTGGAGCCTCCAGTGCAGGAAAAACACAGAGCTCTTGGAATGAGTCCAGAGGAGGGAAGGAGACAGAAATGATCAGAGTGCTGGAACACCTTTGCTATGAAGACAGGATGGGAGAGTGGGGGTTGGTCAGTCTGGAGAGGAGAAAGCTCTAGGGAGACCTTATAGCAGCCTTCCAAGTACCTGAAGGGAGCCTATGGGAAAGCTGGGGAGGGACTTCTTATAAGGGCCCTGTAGTGTAAGGACAAAGGTTAATGGCTTTAAATGGGAAGAGGATAGATTAAGATTGGACATTAGGAAGAAATTCTTTAGTGTAAGGGTGGTGACGCACTGAAAAGGTTGCCTAGGGAGGCTGTGACTGCCCCCTCCCTGGAAGTGTCCAAGGCCACATTGGATGGGGCTTTGAGCAACCTGGTCTGGTAGGAGGTGTCCCTGCCCATGCAGAGGGATTAGAACTAGATCATCTTTAAGGTCCCTTCCAACCCAAACCATTCTATGATTATATGACTTTATGTACAAAATATTAAGTCAATCTGTCTTCCCCTGTAGTGCCTGTTGACACAGAACTGCACTTTGCAGAACTTTGTTACGTAGGAGTGAAAGAAAAGGAAAGACTTTGATATTTAAGTTAATCAGATTTTCTGTTGCTGGCACTGTTACATCTTCTTTGTGTCATTTTTTTACTGTACCTTCCTAGCTCTAACCATACAGTTAGCTATTTTAGAGTGCTGTTGGTAGCTCACCAGGTATTACTGCAACCAGAAAAGAGGTTAAAACTAGACTGAAATAGAAAAAAGTCAAGATTTGTACATTTGTATATTTTATGCAGTAGCCTCTATCTGACTAATTTGAACAGTTTCTTCATACCCAGGGTCAGGGAGGCAGGCTATTTTCTTAATATATATTTTTTTTTCTAGTCATTGATAACTCTTTAGCAGCTTTCAAGAGCAGCTGACAAAAGAAAAAGAAAAAAGAATTTTGAAATGTAATTTAAAAAAAATAATAAAGTAAGTGTTCCTGATCTTTTGATACAGATTTATCCTTTTTCTCTCTTTCTGAGATGATACTCTTCTGTTTCTCAGAAGAGTAACAGGAGCTGAGATCTATCAAAAAAATTAATTCTCCCATGTGCAGTATCATATATTTGGGGAAATTTTTAAATGCATTTTTTAAAGTTTTGAAAGGGTTACACACAAATCCACATTTCATTTAACCCTCTTGTTGAGAACTGCCAGAGGCCAAAAGAGTAAAGTCTTGATTTGCTGTACCTTGGAAAGCAACCACCTCCTTACAGATGCCTTTGGCAGGGGAGAGAGCACAGTTAGTGAAACAGAGCACTGCTGAGTTGAAAATGCTGCCAGCACAGATGACAGCAGCACTTTGTCTCAGGGAAAATGCTTTGTAGCTTGAATCATTCATTGCCCCTTCAAACGTGCTCTGTGCAGCTCCCCCCATCCCCCAACTCCCTCTTGCAGCTCTCCTGGGATGCCTTTCCCTCATCAGGGAGGGATCCTGTGGTGAGGGTCAACACATGGCCCCACCTATTTCCCTTTTTGTTTTACCTGATTTCAGGTTTTCAATGTGGCTTCGGTGTAAGATACAACATACTACAGAAATGACAATTCATCCAAGACTTGGAGAAAAGTTAGGATATTCAGAAGCAAACAATGCTTTCTTTTGCCTACTGCACAAGTCCACGTAGGATACAGTACATTGTAGCTGTTTGCATTTTGAATTATTTTACTAAGATCCATTCAGTGGATTCCTTCTCTCCACTTCTCAAATTCTTCAAACTCATCAGGTTTGTCAGATAGAAAAAGGAAGTGTGTGATACCAGTTGCATTGCTTATTTATGGGCTCACTGGTTTTAATTTTTATTTTCATTTTTACTTGCTGTCTCCTAACTCCCTGCTGAAATAGCAGAAACATCTGTCTCCCTTCATTGAGGATAATCATTTATGAGTCCCAGATCTACCAACATATCAGTTACATCCACCAAACCTCACTCTTGGTCTTATTAATTACTTTGCAACTGCTCACAAAACGCTGAAAATCAACAATAATGGCTTCTTAAGTAACTAAGTTATTTATTAAGACAAGGCTTTTGCAGATAGAATTTTAATAAATACATGTTTGTTTGGTTGGGTTTTTTGTTTTTTGTTTGTTTGTTTGTTTTAGAAAGACTCATCTCTGAACTGGAACTATTGAAAAACCAAAAGACCAAAAGGCAGCAGTTCCAGAAGTTGTGAACAATATGGGAAGGGGCAGTGGTCTTCTTTATTTTATTTTATTTATTTTATTTTATTTATTTTATTTCAAAATGACTGGGGAGCTTAGCCTCTGTTTTGAATTTTTAAGCTGAAAGGAGTGACATTTGGATTCTATAGTCTTATGCTCAAACTCCTAGAAAAAGTTTTGGGGTTTTGCTCGTGTCTGGTTTTTTTGTTTTGCTTTTTGGTTTTTTTTGTTTAAACGAACATTTATATTCTTCTTTTCCCATGACTTTTCCCTCTTTTGGCTAAGTTGCTCCCTTGGTCTCCTACTGGGAAAGCAGCATTGAACTTGCAGTGCTGAAAAGATGATTAATGGTAGGCAAAACTGTATACAACATGCAGTTTATTTGGGGGGGAGGAGCACACAGTGAATTGCTGCATTGGAGGATTCTAGGCAAATGGTGTGTGAAATTGTTGACAAATTGCCCTCATTAAGCTCACTAAATGAATGCTTTCATGAGAGCACTGGCTTAATATCACCATATATACTGTAACTCCTACTTGAAACTGCGTGTGCTGCTATTCTTATCTTTTAAACCCTTTTAACAGCTTTAAAGTCCTGATGGAGCCAACCACTGTAGCTGTCTTCACTGTTCAGTACATGGGATGTGAGGGGAAATTGCTGAAGGTGACTTCGATGAGTGGTTCTGAATTATTCATTAATGTATTCATTGTAATGAACCATTCTGAGTCTGGTCACCAGAGCTCATAAATGCCAAGAAATGAATTTAGAAATGCCTTAAGGTACTCTAAGCCTTTAGCTTGATCCCTGTCAGTGCAAGGATCACTAAAGGGACAGCAGTCACAGAGGTCTCCGTTTTTAAAAATGCAACTTTGGAAACCGTTCAGGCTTGCTGATGAAAGAAAACCTTCAGAAAAAGTGTTTCTTAAAGGTGATGGTATTCGATGATCCAGCACATTCATTGGCATTGGAGTGAAGTCTGTGTGAACTGCAATGTTGCCCTGCCAAGCTGAATTCTGGCCAGCAGCCTAGATGTGCCCTGCTGGGCAAATAATGAAGTGTGAAGCCATCATAGGGAGAACAGAGGAGTCGGCAGAGACTTTCAAATATAAAGGTAAGGCCATGGCTTGTGCCACACACAGTGTGTATTTGTTATCAGATCTTATTGCAGTAAAAGGGGAAAGTACCCATGCAAAAAGCTGCCAGTGTGAACCTTTTACCTTTGATTAAGCAGTTCCTTTAGTTGCTGCAAAGGAGTAGGTCATGACAGTGAATTCATTTTAAGAGATGGTCCATATAATGAAAAGTTGAAAAATCCTTATCCTAAACCAAATGTATAGCATGCAGAAAATTACATGAGCGTAGACATGGGGCTGTCCTTCTTTTGAAGACTGCTGGTCATTTTGAACGGGAATCATAGGACAGGACTTAAAATGCTGCATGGATATATTGCCAACCATTGGCACACATGGAGGTAAAACCAGGTGTGTCTGATGCTTCATAGAGGTTTTAGTTCAAGGAGAGCCTGTCTGGAAAAAGCTGTCATACAGGAAGAAGAGGAAAAGCACACCATAAGCAAGAGGAGACTGTTTTTCCTTGATCTTTCTTCTCTGTCACACAGTGTGACTTCAGAAAGAGAAAAGAAGGCTCCAGTTCTGCTAGCAGCCTTCCAGTACCTGAAGGGTATCAGTGATCAGAAGGGTATCAGATGAAGCCATCAGTGAGGAGCACGTTGTGTGGTGAAGGACACTATCTCAAGAAACAGAAATAGCAAAAAAAAAGAAATTGAAAAAGTAGTGCTTCAGCTGTTGGCTCACTTTGTAACAAGATCTCTGTAATACTTCTCTTAACTATGAAGGACATGTGCTAGTGATTTAATATGCATGAGCAAAAATACTTAGAATAATAGATCTGAATGTTAAAAATGAAGCAATGACACTTTATTTCCCAGAAGCAATTGACTGATTTAATTAAGCCAGAAATGAGCTTGTTATATAATGCCTCATAAACTTTCTGGAAATATCAAGTGCATGCTAGTTGTGCTGGCTTTACATGTGGACACTATCCTTATGGCAGATTTCCAAATTAGTCATGGACATATGGGACAAGGAGGGATGTCTGTGGGGTGAAAGCCAGAGAAGGCAGGGCGCTGTTTCACTGCATCCCATGCAGTGTGTGCGAGAGCTGCCCTGCTGGAACATTTGCCATAGGTGGAGAAAAGTTGCTCTATTAGTATGTGAAAAAACTCAGCAGAGCAAACAAACAAGGCAAGTACGCATTTTCCTTCACACTGTTTACAAACCAAGTTCTGATTCTTGGTTGAAAGAGTGCAGGATTTGATGACAGAGTAGCAATAACAATATTGACCACAGAGACATCATTTGTTTGCTCTACTTTTGGGAGAAGGCACATAGGTTGCTTTCAGTGGGCTCAAGCTGCCCCAGAGGAAACCTTCAGATTGGTCTGTGAGTAGGGTAAACCTATGACTGGGCAAGATAAAATTATAACAGGAGGAGATGTGGCACTCAGTGCCATAGTCTAGCAACCGCAACGGTGGTAAAAGGGTTGGACTCGATGATCTCTGAGGTCCCTTCCAACCCAGCCAATTCTATGATTCTATGAGATCTAGGGGCATCAAAGTGACCTTTTTCCTCCCTGGTAATCCTCATGCAGAGCTACCATGAATTCTTCACTCAGAACTGGAGGAAGTCAAATCATTTAAGGGACCTGGTAGTCTGGATCGACAGGAAGCTGAACATGAGCCAGTAGTGTGCCCAGGTAGCCAAGAAAGCCAATGGCATCCTGGCCTGTATCAGGAACAGCATGGCCAGCAGGTCCAAGGAAGTGATTCTGCCCCTGTACTCAGCGCTGGTGAGGCCACACCTCGAGTCCTGTGTCCAGTTCTGGGCCCCTCAGTTTAGGAAGGATATCGAGGTCCTGGAGCAGGTCCAAAGGAGGGCAACCAGGCTGGTGAAGGGATTTGAGCACAGACCCTATGAGGAGAGGCTGAGAGAGCTGGGATTGTTCAGCCTGGAGAAGAGGAGGCTCAGGGGAGACCTCATCACTCTCTACAACTACCTGAAAGGAGGGGGTAGCCAGGTGGGGGTTGGGCTCTTTTGCCAGACGACTTTCAACAAGACAAGAGGGCATGGTCTTAAGTTGTGCCAGGGGAAGTTTAGGTTGGATATTAGAAAGAATTTCTTTACGGAGAGAGTGATCCGTCATTGGAATGGGCTGCCCAGGGAAGTAGTGGATTCTCCGTCCCTGGAGATATTTAAAAAGAGACTGGATGTGGCACTCAGTGCCATAGTCTAGCAACTGCAACGGTGGTTCAAGGGTTGGACTCGATGATCTCTGAGGTCCCTTCCAACCCAGCCAATCCTATGATTCTATGATTCTATGACCTGCAGGAAGTCCAGGCTGGCTGTGCAGGACACCACCCAGGAAAAATGAGGCATTTTGGCTGCAGGCTGGACAACTTAGATGTGATGTCATGGAAAGCTTTGAAATACAACAAAACTTTCTGATAGAAACGTGGTGCAACTCCCTTTTGTCTCGAAAAATTGCACTGCCTCTCCTTATGAAAGGAAGAAAGAACTAGTAGGGATCCCATCAGGGATGAACAACTCAAAACTTGTGAAATTTCTTACGATGTTTTGCATTAACATCAGTCCGGGAATGGAACTGCTACAGCAAAGGTGAGAGACCAGGAGAAGAAAGGTGCTTCAGGAAACACTGAAAAAGGCTGAATATAGAGGGAAGTTAGTGGAGGTTAGTGCCAAGGAGAAAAATTCTGTGGAAATGCAAGTGGGAAGAGAGTAGAGGAAAGAAGAAGGAAGGGAATACCAGAAAGGTAGAAGGGAGCTTTGTTGAGTAAGGTATCTGGGATAAATAGGGCCCCAGGGACTGAGACTGCAACTGGCCAGATGTGAAGAAAGGATGCTAGAATGAGGCATGTCTGAATGTGTGGTGTGACACACTGGTAGTGGACCAAGGTCAAAGCAGATGGAACAGTGCTTATAGAAATGTAATGGTCAGAAGTTCAGCCTATTGCAGCATCCTTTGCACAAAATCCTCTGATCCTGCAGTATCTGCTGCTTCTTCAGAGAAAATACACATCACTGAAAAAATGCTTTATCTTTCCCCAGTGTTGATTCCTGCAGGCTGTTTATAGACAGGGGTTTCCAGACTCTGTCCATATCCTTGTTCAGGGAGTGTCTATGGTATAAACTAAATTCTCACAAACTCAAATCTCACGCACAAATCTCACGCTGCTCAGTTTTTTTAAGGAGAGGAAACATGGCCTCACCAGCTGCACAATGTGCATAGACACAGCCATGGTGTCTGGATCATCTTCCATTGCTATCAGGGCTTCTCTTATCCCAACCAACAGCAGTCTGTTTAGCAGTCAGGTTTCCAGCCCTGCAAATGATCTCTATAAATGTCAATGAGATGAAGCAATGTATGTTCTTAAGCTCACTCTTAGCTTAGTCTTGGGTGAAAACACTGTCTAGCCCTGTATTTTAAATCAAACAAAACCCCCTTAACACTAAAATCACAAGGTCAGACATAAACTATGAAAGACCAGGATTAATTTTGCCTCTACAGCCCTGCTATGTCTCCATTGTACTTATGCATTTTAATGCCATAATTTACATAATTGCAAACTGCTTCTGTGAACTAAGTGGTTTTGCAGTGTTGGCTGTAGGCCCCAGCCTTGTTTCTTGTGGAAGGTCAATAATGGCCAAGGCAGGGGAATTCAGGACTGTGGTTCTAGAGTTGCAAATGGTCTTCATTCCTGTGTTTTCTATACTTGAGGCTTAGGAGCTTGACTTTGCAAGCTTGCTGTTCTTTTTGAAAAATTTTACATGCAATGGAAAACATGTTTCAGCAATATCTGAGCTTTATTGCTTTTGTTGTTGCAAGACAGGAAAAATCAGGTCTGAGTGAGCATTTTCTCCTGTAAAACTGAAAAAAAAAAAGAAAATCCAAAACACAAACCAGCAAAAATTTCTTACAATCTTAGGTTGGTTAAAATCTTTCTGCTTAAGGTCTGAATTAGCTGAAATTCTACAAGAAGTTTCAGTTGAAACTGGATTTGTATTTGATAGAACTTGCTATACATCATCTGTTCTGCAATCCCATCAACACCTATTGTAAGACACTTGTTGAAGGACAAAGTGTCCTAGAACTTGAGCAGCATCTTGATTTAATGCATTTTAACCAGACCTACTGGGGTCATTATGGGACCAGAGCCTTGCCTTGGCTGGAGCAGCCTGACCTCATGTGATGAGATGCTGAGGGTTCTTAGCTAGGGGAACAGATTCTGCTAAAAGCTACTCCTTAAAATACAGTCTGAGCTATCCTTAGATTCTGCAGCTTTTTAGCCATGTACATCAAGTCACTTATAACTATACTAAGGCTACTAACAATAAAATTGCATATACTTTCTCATACTTTATTTATAATGATGAAGAGAATCTACATTTTTTTTTCCTTTAGGGGGTATGTAGTACTAATGGATCATTTAGTAGTTAAAAAAACAATATGCTTTTGATAACTGCTTTAAGTTGCCAGCATCACATTAGTCAAATTTCTTTTGGATTCCTTTTCAGTTTTGAATGCCCAAAAGCATTCCACACAGATATTATAATGAAGAATTCACAAAATATATGCAGCCATATGAGCATGGTGATGTTAAATTAGAATTAATTAGAAAAATATTACTTGGTCTCTGCTGGCTTAAAAGAGATGCTACTTTTTTCATAATTTTATTAAAAAATGAAGTGTGAATACAAACTGTTTAAATATGAAAAAGCTTCCTACACCAAATAGGAAACTGGTCTTAGTTTTGCTGCCAGAATTTGAAAGCCTGCTATGGAAATGGCTTCTGCAATGAAGTTCAACATAAAGCTAGTTGGAAGTAGCTGTAAGTTTTTTAGTTTTGTTTAGTACTATTTCAAAGAGGAAAGGTTAGACTAAAACTGAAGGAAAAACAAACAAAAAAAGCCCAAACCAAAACAAAACCAAAAAACACAAAACAACACCAAAGACAACTATGGCAAAAATTCCAGAGCCAAAATATTCAGTCTTGGAATTAATGTGATGATGGTTTTGTGGAAATAGTTCAGCTACTTTCAATTTTTTTTCCCCCTTTATCCAGAACCCTTTCTTTGGTTACTCCTTACAAAATCACTGTGCTTTTATTAATGAAACAGAGAAAAAGGTACACCATGAGAAAAAATAGGCATATAGCTTGCTTGTTCTTGCAAAATCAGTAGTATATGGTACTTCATCTCCTCTCTCAAGTGGGCTCATAATGCTTATATATATATAATATATATGTATTTGGATCATTGAAAAGGCAGCACAACTGATGTGCTTTCAGATTCTTTGCAATATTTTGAAGGCTTGGGTATCTTAAGGAGTTGTTTTAAACAGTTTCACAGAGGAATTATATGATGTGGTCAAGGCAGCTTAACTCAGTTACAGTAGAGAGACTCCAGTCCTTTGTACCTATGTATAAACAACTATTTGTAGTTCAAGCTGAATAATCTCAAGATGTAAGGTACTGACTAAACAAGTTGAAAGTTTAAGGTACTGGAAAACAAGTTTAAAAAAAATTAAAAAAAAAAAAAAAAAGGCTGCTACATAAGTTTGCCAAGAATAAGAGAAACATCTCTGAAACTGTTAAAATTAAATATCTTTGTAAGTCTCATCCATAGGCACCATAAAGGTACTGTCCCAAACCATATAGCTATGCATAATAGGCTTCCCAGATTCCCACAGAGAATCCCACAATGAACCAAGTGTTTAGTAAATAGAGAATGCATAGAAGATGACTCAGTCCTCCCTGAGACTTGTAGGTCACCTTTGAACTAACATTTCCCAACTTCTCTCCATGTTGATGCTTTTGGGCTAATGAAGCCCCAAGACTGACTGTCCAAAATGCCTAGCAACAAAAGAGCTACCCATTGTCAGTGGTACTGTCTGTGAGAAGTACTTTTCTGTTAAAAGTTTTATGTCTTTGTAACAAAATGAGTTTGGTACTTTACTGCTTTTCCATGTGCCCATCTTCTGACTCTTCTCTAGAAAAGGTGTAATGGGATATGCAGTAGAAATATTCAGCAAAACACTGAGTTCAGATGTTCTAAACCAAGATGTACTTTCCTCTCTGGACTTTTTTCCTAGGGCATTTTTGTTTGTTTGTTTATTGTTTTTTGTTTTGTTTTTTTGTGGTTAGAGTTTGTGGGGTTTTTTGTTTGGTTGGTTTTTGTTTTTATCTTTCCCCACTTGTTGGGGGATGCTTTCCATTTTGGTGTTTGTTTGTTTTTTTGTTTGTTTGCTGGGGCAACAACAGTCCTTTCTTTTTAGTTTTGGCCACATTGAATATTCCTGGGATTTATGCCATAAACTTGACGGAGTAGTAACTTCTTTGTCTTATATCTTTGCTATTTACAGGACTCCCTCAACAGCTGAACTTCATGTCTCATAAAGCACCAGACTATGCTGTTCTTAAAAATTCTCCTTGGCAAAAGGGTTCATTTTATTTGTGGTGAATCAAATCTCGAATTTGTAGGGAAATTGCTATATTCCTTCCCACAGAGGCTCTGTCCTTTCTGAATCCTATCAAAATATTGACATACATGCATTGGGTCTAGGTGAGATTGTTTCCAATCAGTCCAAGAAATTTCTCACATATACACAGGATAGGCTGCTGCAACAAATGCAGACCCTACTAGGAGTTAGAGGTGGGATCTCTGGCCTTCCTGGCCCTATGACCCACAGGAAAGTTTTCAGATGCTTGACTGCCACAGCATGCAATGTCACACAAAGAGCTGTGAGCCTGCCTACGGAGTCATTTGTAGTGGCCACTCCTGGCTCTGTGTTTCAGGCCAAGATGCAGCACAGCTGGGCTGCATATGGAGCCTGAACACGTGTTGGTTTCAGCCTGTGTGTGCTCTCCCACAGCTGGGGACCAGCTCTGCAATATCTGCTGGGGGGAGGGTGGTATGTCTGGGCACAGCAGGCACAGCTGCCCACTGCAGGGTCAGAGGTGAGGGCTGTGTGACAGACGTGGGCTGCAGTGCTATAGAAAGCCCCATTTTTTTTCTTTAACAACCTAATCTCCATGGTGAGTACTTAGCAAGTGTTTGGGAATGGGTTTTCATATGGTTAGAAATTAATATTTTATTACAGAAAACTGTATTTTTAGACTAGTTGATATTTTGTTTCAAAAAAACCTAGCATAGTAATTTGATGAATCTGAGCCCAGAAGGCAATTTTCTTAGACTTTCAATGTCACCAGAGAGTCAGTGCCATCAGGGCAAGGCAGAGGTGAGATGGCAGTGGTGTGACTTTTTGCAGTGTCAAACCATGTTGGACTGCTGTCCTGTACTTGCTCCAAAGTCTCTCTCCACCTACCACAAACTACCATCCTTAATTTTTGCTTCTTTTCAATATGACTCTTTCCTAAAAATCTTTTGGGAGCCTCTGATTATCAATTAATATAGGAAATAGCTGTTTTGAGCAAACTTCATCATTGTTTTATTTGCTGTTTTAGTGTTAGCCTTTTGGAGTAACTACCCCCTGAGGACTGGCAGTTTTGGCTATTAACCTGTTTACACATACAAGTTACCCTCACCCCCCTGGGGCAGCATCTCTTGTTATCCAGCTCTCATGCCAGAACTACTGTAGAATCATATCATAGAATTGTGGAATCATTGAATGTCAGGTTGAAAGGGACCACAAGGATCAGCTGGTCCAACTCTTCTAATATTGTTTATGTGAGATGTCTCAGCACCCCATCAAGAAGAGACTTAGAACTTTCCAAAGTGGGGTAATCCACCACTTCCCCTGGGAGACCATTCCAATGTCTGACTGTCCTCAAGTGAAAAATTTTCCTCTTGTGTTCAGAAGGAATCTCCCTAGGAGCAACGTGTGCCCATTGCCCCTTGTCTTGTCTGTGTGACTCCTTGTAAATCGGGAGTCTCCATCTTCTTTGTAGATGCCCTTTAAGTACTGGAACATCATAATAAGGTCTCCCCTAAACCTTCTCTTCTCAAGACCCAGTTTTCTCAGCCTCTCCTTGTATGGCAGGTGCTCTCATCCTCTGATCATCCTCATGGCTCTTCTCTGGACCCTCTCCAGCCTATCTGTATCTTTGGTCCCTGTCTGGAGGGACCAAAACTGGATGCAATACTACAAGTGCAGTCTGATGAGCGCTGAGTAGAGCAGGATGACTTCTTTTTCTCTGCTGGTGATGCCCTTGTTGATGCAGCCCAGCATCCTGTTGGCTTTCTTTGCTGCTGCAGCACACTGTTCACTCAGTTTGAACCTCTTGTCCACCAAGACCCCCAGGTCCCTTTCCACGAGGCTGCTCTCTAGCCCAGTCTCAACTGCACTCCTGGGTTATGTGTTCCCAGGTGCAGGATCTTGCCCTTCTCTACACTGAACTTCATTAAGTTCCTGTTAGCCCACTTATCCAGTCTAAGTCATCCTGGAGGGTGGCTCTCCCTTCTGGGGTGTCAACCTTTCCACTCATCTTGGTGTCATCAGTGAACTTCATCGGTGTGCTGGTGATTCCAGCATACAGGTCGCTTATATGTGGTAATAAAAACCACAATTCCCAATTCTGTTGTCAGTCTGGGCTGTCCTTGGAAAAGGCCCTTGCCCTGTCAGTGCTGTCCCTTATGCTGTTTGAGCATACTCCACCTTTTCAGATATGTAATGTTCTGTTAGATGATGTTGCTATGGTAGGAGAATCTCTGCCAGAGTCTGTAATAACAGCCCGAACACTGGAGCTAAATGAGTATATATTGCTTCTGATTCCTGACAGTCCCTATGGTCTTGAAAGTTTAAGACTGTCTTTTGTGTGAAAGATTTTTTAGAAAAAGCTGAATTAAATAGAAACATCGCATCTCAAAGCACCAGCCCCCTTAGGATAGTTGAAAAACTAACTTGGAGATGTTAAATTGTTGGTGTTTTTCTGATTCACTGTGGTTGCAAAGGCCAGAAGTGATTCACCGAGGCAGAGTACTTGTGGGAAGGCTATTGGCAAAAGAAAAAAAAACAACAGCTTGAGCTCTGGAACAGCCGGGAAGGACAAGTACGCAGACCACTTCTGTGGCCTCCTTGTACACCCGGTGACTTTCTGACAACTTCTGTGAGTTGCTCAGCGGCTTGAGGGTACCACAAAGGTGCCTGACGGGCAGCCTGTACCTACCAGCAGGACACCCGGGAACACAGCTCCCACTCCCGCCTCCGATGGACCCAGCGGGCTGGGCCCCCCAGCCCCTCTGCATACCCGGCTGCCTGCAGGGTGGGCTTCGGGGCCCGTCCGAGCATCCAGCGGAGGGCCCGGCAAACCCTCCTGCAGGGAGCGAGCTGAAGGGAGCCGGAGAACGGCGGGTCCTGGGCAGACCCCCGCAAGGAGAATAGAAGGAGAGCCCGGTGGGGCGGGGAGAACGGAGAAGAGGCATGGGGGAAGCCCGCGGACAAATCGTTGGGGGAGGCGGTGGGGTGGGCGCTGTGTCTTTAAAGGCCGGAGCCTCATCTCAGCTCTGTCCCTCCTCCCTTTCCATCCCTCCCCCCGTTCGGCGGTGATGGGCGCCGGGAGGAGGCGCCTGCCGCTAACAAAACTCTGCGGCGGCGTCTCTTCCCTTCCTCCCTCCCCGGGCAACAAGTGGCTGGCGGGGGCTTCCCGGGGGAGGCAGCGCCGAAGGGGCTGTGAGGCGGAGGAGGAAGGGGGCGCGGCTCTGAAGCACCGGAGGAGCCCCAGCGCCGGCCGCGGGGTGCGCCCGGGGGCTGTCCTGTCAGTCCTGCTTGTGGATTACAACTGGAGCCGTCTACCCCGTCCGTCCTGTCACCTCGGCTGGAAACCGGCCCCGACACACCGATTTTTTTATTCTTTTTCTCCTTTTTTTTTTTTTTTTTTTTTTTTTCTTTTTTGGCGGGGGGTAGAGAGGTGGTCGGCCACCTGAGAAGTGGAGGGAGTTGCAGGGCTGTCTTGGACATGTCGCCGTGAAAACTCCTGAGGGTTCTCCAACCCACCTACCTCCTTCCCCTTTCTCCCCCACTTCCCCCCCAAACACCACACCCTGGCTCCACTCCACCGTCCGCGGTCGCTCGGCGCCCCGCGGTAGAGATGCTGCGCGGCTGCAGCGTGGCGAGGCGGTGGAGAGCATGAAGCCGGCAGGATGGGCGCGAACAATGGCAAGCAGTACGGCAGCGAGGGTGAGTCTGGGGAAAAGGAGGGGTGCTGGGGTGGCAGCAGGGTCGCTTCGGCCCGGGGAGGGGGGGAGATGTTCGGGCGAGAGGCGCCGCGGCGGGGCCCCCAGTCGCGGCGCCTCTCTCTCGGACCTCCTCCCTCGATTCGGGACACGACCCTCGGACTCCCTCTGCGCTGAGACCCTTAAAATACGCTTAATGATGTGGGGTTTTTTAAGAGGTAGGAGGTTACCACTGTCTTAGTTCCTGATGTAGGGGTAAGCGGTGCGGCTCGAAAAGTGAAGGCAGCTCAAAGGTTATGGCAGCATAACCTGGCTAAAAACTTTTTTCTTTGTAATCGTTTTCTAGTTGTCTCTCTCTCTCAGGATCCTTATGTTATGCAGTATGGTATATAACTGCTTCCTGTCTGAACAGAAGAAAAAAAAAAAAAAAAAAAAGGAAAAAAAATTAACCCCAGGAAAAGGGGGGAGAGTTAATGTTCTCCAGCTGTTATCCATAGATTGTACTCCTGCAATTTCGCTTCAGTGAAACTTGAGTGGGTTTGGTTTTAGATATACAGGGCCTGATTCATTCTTGTGGAAACCTATTAGTCTCGCTGGAGTTGCATCAGGGATGAATTTCAGCTGCTTTGCCGCTGGTGTGAGGGACTACTGGAGTAGTCAGCTGGTGTCGGGCAAACCAATGGCAAGTAGAGAAAGTTTGTCCTCCTGCCAGCTAGTTTTAAGAGTTCATTAACTTTTTAACTGTCTTACATATGTCTTGCCCTCATAGTATTTAGGCAACTATATAGGATATATGTCTTCCCCTCATAGTATTGGGCAACTATATCAGATCCCTTCATTCCTCTCGTCTCTCCTCCCCCACCCCCTTTTTTTTTTATTTTTTTTTCCATTTTTTGTTGTTGAGGGTTTGGGGGCGGAGCAAGGGAGATGGTCCTATGGTCTGCTTGATTCTTTGGGAGTCCAGAAGGAAACTGCCAAAGAATACACCTCTCTCGCATCCAAAATATGCATAAAGATTTTGAAAAGGAAAGGGGAAGCCCATCAATTCTCTACAGTTACTTTCATTTATTGCCAAATGAGTTCTGCATTCAGAAGAGTTGAAGTTGTAAGCTTTAAGCTAAAGATTCTGCATAAATGCAGTGAACCTGGAAGTTACAATCAAAGCCACTTTGGATTCTTCCTGAAAGGGGAAAATATTTGTTTGTCCCCATTGTTTATGACTTTTCTTGCTGAGGAGCGTTTAGTGTGATGATAGAAAGGCATGGTGAATCCATGAGCTCTTTGGGGTCCAGAGAAATGCTTGCTTCAACTGACATATAATTTTAGGGAGGAATGTGATGAACACTGAGCCTTTGGAAACCCTTAGTGAAGTGGAAAAGAGTTTTACTGTTTCAGAACTACCTGACAGAAACTGTGTGAGAAAGGAAGATTAGTGCATCTAGGATATGCTCAATTAATTCGCCTCTTCCCTTGATTTGAAGTGGAACCTGGATCCTGGGAATGCATACTACATGTAGCATATTAACCTTTGCAGTGCAGTAGAATACTTGCTTAAAAATAAAATAAAATAATATAAAAATAAATTTTAAAAAATCCCCAAACAAAACCTCAAAGAAAACAAAACCAAACAAACTCAATGGTCAAAACTTTCATCTTTCAATTTAGGTTACTTGTCCCATGCATCATTAGGGTGCTCATAGATCTGTGTTTTCCAGCAGCTTCCATACATTGTCAATTACTATCACACTTGGAGAAGCTTGTTTGCTGCTTTCTTTCTGGGAGATACAGAGGAGAATAAATCTAAATATGATAAAGCTTTTTTTCAAAAGCTTTTGGGCATTTTGGTGCCTTTGGCAACAGAACTACCTGGTTGACGTAAAAAATTGCTTTTAACCAGGATGTGATTGTGATCCCAGGCAGAGTGGTAGCACTTTGAGGGAGCACCCAGTTGCTGTGTGCTTTAGGAGCGGTCTGCATATCTGGGTTGAAGTTCATGGAGTGGCATCTGAGGTTAGGGATGTGGTGCATAGATTTTGGCATAGTGGTGTGTGTAGGGTAGTGTTGTACTACAGTATTATGTTTTAAGGATGGAGAAAAGTACCTTTGTTAGCTGAACTTGAATTCTGCTTTCTCATTTGCTGCTTGCAAAGATCTTAAGTAAGAGTTCAGAAGGACAACTAGAAATTATTTTAAAAATGGATGTTGTTTTTCATGCAGCCTTCCCATCTGCTGTGAAATGTTGGAAGATGAGCAATTTACCTGAATTGCTTCTCTTCTCAAAGATGAAGAGATACAGTAGGGCAAGGAAAACAAAAGATAACATTTCTAAAACACTAGATAACCCTGATTACTAGGAAATTGTATTTTGCAGATTGTTACATTGTTACACATAACAGAACTAGATTTTTTTTTTTTAACTCATCATTACACTGTGTATGTAAGAAGTCTTTGTGACTAGCTACTTAAATGACTCTGTAATATGGTTATTTACTTGTCTGGATCTTTATTGAATATAATTTTATTGAAAGCTACCACTGTCATGGTACGATGGACAGGAGAGCTGGATGTTTGAGGAGTCTAAATTAGTTCGTTTATGGTGTCTTGTGGAATAATTCCTGGCACCTTTGGTAAGAATATTTGTTTCCTACAAATTTAATTTTCTAAGACAGGCTAAAACTTGTTCTAAATAAAAGTTAAGCTGGTGCTCTGAAAAAATGTCATGCAGATGGGATACGAACATAACATAGCAAATTTTGTCTACAGGAGCTAACATCTTTTAAAATACAAATATATTTCCCTAGTTTGTATTTAGCTTTTAAATTTTTCATCTAAGGGAGATGATTTCTGAAGCTTTTTTACCTAGAAAAATATGGAACTGGAGATATGGAGATTTCAGGCTTATCATCATGTGCAGCTGATTCTGACTGAACTGTTAAAGCCTGACATTAGTCTTTATAATTTTGGAAACTGTTCTAATAGTTTTGGGTGAATAGTATGACCAAAGGTAGTAGATCACTGGAGCAAACAATCCATTTGATCATGGAGCAGTTCTTGTGAGGCTAGCACCTATGTTGTGGAAATGTATCATATTGTTATTGAATACTTAGTCTTCCTTTCCTTTTTTGCCTTAGGGACTAATAATTCCCTTTCTTTCATTGATTTAGTTCTTTGCTTGATTTTTAGATAAGAGGAGGCATGCCTACCTCATATCTGATAGCAGGAGGAACAGACTCTTGTTATAGAAACTATAAAAAATCAGGTTTTTTTCCCTGTTTCTTGTGTGGTTTTGTTATTTTTTGGTTTTTTGGTTTTTTTTTTCCCCCAGAGGGCTTTGTTAGAATGTATTTCTGAAAAGAACTGCAGCTGGCCAAGTAAGATGTGATGCATCAACACAGATGAGGACACTGAATTGAAGTATATGGCCCTTTCACTACTGCTGAGGAGATCAGGCACCGAGGCACTTGCTGTTTGTACTGTGCTGCACACCCTTTCTGTAACAGTTCTGCACAGAATAACCTTGGTTCCTGGGTGAGAGACTAAGCAATGGATGGCTATGAAGCATCTACCTACTGTCTTTGGGAAAAGGTGATTGAATGCTGTCCCTATTACCACCTAAAACACTTTTGCATCCACAAGCTGAGGAGAAGGATGTAAAAATCTCAGGTTTCTATTTGATGAGGAAATTGTCTTTGTGACATGAGCTAGAGGAGCAATCAATGTTCTGTATCCAAAAGTAGGGGCATTGAGATGGAATGGCCACTTTGCAAAGTAACCATGACTTTCAAACTTGTCTTCTTCCCAGGTGACTGCTTCATTGAATTGTGATACCCAAATTTGAGAGCAGCAGTCAAATTTGAGAGCAGCTAAATAATGGTAAAACATTTTGACAATACCTGTGTTCAGACCCTATGAAGGGGTGTCTTTTTAATGAATAATTTGTCTTGATTGCTGCAGCTCTTGATAAAACTTGATTTGAGTATCTCGTGTCCCTTCTCATGCCAGAAGCTAGTCTAGAGAAGGTTGGTGATAGCTTGCAGCAGAACAGTTTGATCTGCTAAAATATATCCTGAATGACTTTCTATGGCAGGAGCCTGGTGATGTGGAGAATAGAGGATAGCAAGGGAGAAACAGATGAAATGTCAAGTTAGACAAGCAAATCAGCGTCCTTCTTGATTCACAAGCCTTGCTGGCAAACTATTTGGGTTCTTTTCCCTTTCTTTTTGAATCTGAATATTTGATTTGGGAATATTTACTTTCAAACTGTTTGGGGATAACTTTAATTGCCATAGTCTAGCAACCGCAATGGTGGTTCAAGGGTTGAACTTGATGATCTCTGAGGTCCCTTCCAACTCAGCCAATTCTATGATTCTATGATTCTAATTCAGTTATGGGCTTGAAAATGTTTGTTCTCCAAACTTTATTTGTGGCATTCTGTGTTGACAAATCAATTGCAGGAAGAACTCCTGTTTAGATACCAGTGTTCTGCCAGATGCCAGAAACCTGCCTATGTCATTGGATACAGTTGCCACAAAGTGCAGGAAATGTGGTTCACAAAGGTGTCTTTAATGATGTATGAGCTGGTGTACTGCAGCTGAAGCTTTCTAGGAATTGTCAGCATAGAGAGCACTGTGGCAAAATAGGTCAGACTGTTTTCATTCTGCAGTAGGTTACTCTCTGAGGTCCTTCCCTTTGGCAGGAGGAAACAGTTCAGGTCTGCTATAATGACCTAAGATTTCACCCTTGTGTCCCTTTTCTTGAAGGTAGCATTGAACATAGTAACTCCATGCAAATGCCACCTTTGATTAGATCTCTGCTAACTCGGTGATGGCGAGTGCTTTGACGTGTCAGATGTTGTGTGTGGAAATCTTTTAAATCCAAAATTTCTCTTATCCAGGACCTATAGACTTCTGACAAAGTTGAAACTTGTTTCCCCACAAAGTGTTGGTGGGATTAACTTCACATGCAGTGTTTATTTTGGATCTGAAAAGTGGTATAAATATGGTGGTCTTGCACTAGGGAAATGGTATTAGTGATGGGTAAGCCATTTCTTTTAAAGAGTCAAATCAGAATAGTTTATCAGTGGTTTATACTGGTTGGTGGACTACATGGAGCATTACAAGGTATTTTAATGTGTGTAAAGGAATAGAAAAAATATATTTTATTGAATTATTTATCAAATTACAATATCCCCCTTCCTATCCCAAGTTATCTTCTCAGTGCACTATACCTTTAACAGCCAGGGGAGTTTGGGATTCTGGTATTCTATTTTTGTCCTGTCCCACAAAATTCCCAGAATAAAGTGAATAGTTCCATCAAGTAAACTGCTGAATGGCTCCTAGGCTGTGCAGTTTATTCCCACTTTGCTTGGTGTCTGTGCTGTCTTTATGTATTCCTATCCGGTACATTAAACATGAAGTCTGGCATCTAGCTTTTATCAGTGTCCTGCTTACTGTTCTGATCCTTTCCCAGGATCTGTTGAGATAATGGATCCTGCTGGTCTTGTAGAAGTCTTTTTGTCCTGGTTTGGCTTGTCTTCTCTCATACACCTCCCCAGTGCATAATTGCTGCAACTGAACCTTAACACCCTCGCTAAGACTACTGTAAATATGATGGTGCTGCTCAGTGGTGCTTTTTGTGTTGTGCTTAGTTATGTGACAGTGTTTTGCTCTCTGGTGCTCAGCCTAAGTCGGTTCTTGGGTTTTACCTGTAGCTGGGTTTCACTCTGCTGTCTTCAGGAAGCTGATTAGCCAGATTTGGACAAGAAGGACAGCAACATTCAAATGTCACTCCTTCATGTGACATTGATTTTTAAAGTAAAATTGCCCTCTAAAAATTCACCAACTGCTGCTAACCAAAAGTAACCTTTATAAATGCTACTTATGATACACTTTTTTTTTTATTTTTTTTTTTTAATAAATGCAACTTTTAACTGAGTGGTGCAAAAGGATTCTCTGTGTGTGTTTACTCAGTTTGTCTCCAACAAATAAATTTACCCTAAGCTCAGTGCTTGTGTTGGTGGTTGCTGTTCAAGTTACATGGCAGACACAAGAGGAGTCTCAGATACTGCACTTATCTGAGCTGCTGTGCTGCTTTTGAGTTCTCATAACACAATATTGTCTTTAAAAAAACAAACCAACCAAAAATAAAACACAACAACAACAAAAACCACAACCAAATCAACCAACCAAAAAAACCCAAACGAACAAAAAACCCCACAAAACCAAAGAAACCCGAAAAGGAACTGTCTCTGTGTATGTGCAGGCATGTTTGTTTATATACGCACAAAGTAACAGATTTGTGAAGGATTTAGGCTTGAAGTTGGTAATATTATTTTTAGCTTTCTAGAAGGTAACTCAGTGGTTGGCATGCATGTTGTTTTCTAAGATGTTGCTTGTTTTCTAAAATGTTGCTTGTTTTCTAAAATGTTTGGGGGGGGGGGTGTGGGTGGAGTATGGCCTCTGATTTTGTTAATAGGTATAAGCTAGCAAACAGTACTCTAGGGAGTTATTTTTAGCTTGGATGGTTGTTTCAGCCAAGGACAAAAGTACCTGGATATTCTTTCTTTTGTACCTTTAAATAAATAAAATAGGAACTGAATGCCAGTCAGAGGCCTGAAAAAACTTGGTGCTGGTGATGCATGACATGGAGTAGAGAGGCAGTAGAGGTCTAGGACCTGCACATCCCAGACTGTTGTTCCCTTCTCATGGACAGGGAAGGAAATGAGAAACTGAAACTGTATTTTGTCTTAATTTTTTCAAATGCAGTCCCTCTATCGAACTGGACTTGATAAAATCTAAGCTTAACTTGATGCTTGTGAAAAAACATCAGCATGTATAGAATTGGCTTACAAGGATTGACGTGTAAATTGCTTCCCCTTAAATCTCCTTAAGACAACTTCTTTCTCTGTCATTTTCAGTCCTTTGGCTACTTCTGGATTCCTCGCTTCTGTGAACAATTCCTAACTAGGAATTGGTTTGCTTCTTTGTGAGTATTGTCTGTGTTAGGAAAGTGAATGGCAGAAGGCAATGGATGACATTTGAAGGCTGAAATGCACAAGTGGTTTATTTCTGCTCTTTGTTTGTAGTCAGTTCTGCCTCTATTCTTTAATACAGGACATGCAACAGTGCTTTGCTAAATCAGGGTAACTGTATAATTAGGCTGTAAAAACCCTCAAAACTTGAATTGAGTGGTGGGCTCTTGGTAGAATCTATTTCTTGTTTATAAGGAAAAGAAATATATGGGGCTTGGAGCATCCTGGTCTAGTGGGAGGTGTCCCTGCCCATGTAGGAAGGTTGGGACTAGGTGATCTTGAAGGTCCCTTCCCACCCAAACCATTCTATGATTCTGTGTTCTGTGGATGTAGATGTACAGCTTGTTATGGGATAGAAATGCTGCAGGACTTCGTTACACAATACTTAGATTGATTAGTAGTAGTGGTGTTGTAGCTGGCCTTGTGGAAAAGCTGCTAGGTCTGTCTGATCATACCCCTCACTTCAGTTTCAAGTCTACCTGTGCTGCCTTCTAGAACAGAGATTCGAGAGCTCCTTGGAGGAACTGAAGCACAGAGGAGGTGCTGTCATCTTGATGCTGTTCTGTAGGTCTTTAAAGAAGTCCCCATTATTCTACATCACACCTCTTAGATGGTGTCCATATCTGTAGATATCTTTTCATACAGAAGGAGAAATCAGCAGGGACTGTGGCTGCTGTTCTCATGAAATTCCTGAGGTCTGTGCATTGACCAAACTAAGGGTCTTCAACAAGCTCTAAAGCAGAAACAAACAGGACTACATTGTGCTGATCAGAGAAATGCTCTCCTAAATTTTTCAATGTTAATATGTGAAGGAATGCAGTTGTGATAGTGTTACATAGACTGAACTGCAGCAAAACCTGGAATATGCAGTTTCAAGCAGTACCTTAAAGAAAAGGTTTAAGTTGGCTGTATATGAACAGATGTTTAAGGAAAAAGCTTCAGCTCTGTGCCAGTATCCAAACTCAACAGAAGTAATTTTTTGGCAATGTAGGTCTCTTCACTCTAAACACTTCTGTGATCCTTACCTTAAACAAGTAAATACTAAAAATATTGCTGGGTATTTTTCTTTATTTTTTCATGTTTTTTCCCCAATATGCATTTTCCCCACACAACCAAGTTGGAATTCATGTTGCAAAATCACCTGCCCATGCAAATGAATAGTTAACATATGTATCTGTATTTATTTAAACTGGGCAATTACTGTAGGGAGCTACATGGCATTGGGAATCTTTTCCTTCCTGTGCTCAACAGCACTACTTGCTAAAAATGCAACCCCAGGTTTCATTTATATGCGTGGATTTTCAGAAAGAGGAATCTATAGTGACATAGCAGTTATTACTCTGATTTTGGTGCAACTTTGCTCAATAAAAAGTGTTTGTTTTCCAACAGAACTGAAATATGAAAATAAATGCCTAACAGATACAGCCACCTTCAGAAATAGGTGGCACAAGGACTCCTGAGCTGAAGTTATGTGATTAGACTAACGTTGCCATCATATCTTCAGTTGTGTGTTTGGTAGGACAGTTCTTAACCTGGAGCTCCATGTTCCAGGCAGGCTGTGCTGGTAAACACTTCCAAAGACCCTTCTTAGAGTAAAGAGAGAAAAAGGAAGCTCTCTTTCATTCCTGTGTTTTGAATCAGGAAATTCCCACTACAATGCATAAATTTGTCGTATTAACATCTTAAATCATGTGACACTTTTCTTCCTTGAGACTATTGTACAAATGTGTATAATAGCTGCAGGAATATTATACTAAAGTCCTCAAACAGCATACTGACTTGGAGGAAGTTTTTTTAAAATACTTTCTTCAGTTAATCTATTTTTAAAAATTTCTTCAATTTCCTTCCTTTTTCCTGTAAAAACACTTAGGAAATTTGCAAATGATACTATAAACGGAGCAGTTATGAGGTCAGATGTGTTTGTTTGCTTCCTTGCTTGTTTGAATTTTTTTGTTGTTTGGTGTTTATGGGTTTTTTTGAGAAAGAAAAAAGTAGAAGCCAGAAACACTGGCATAATATGAATGACAGTTAACTGAGAAGAACTGTTTTTGGAGAGTCACAGAGGCTTTGTTTGATAGTGAAAGGAGAATTTAGGTCAAGTTTAATTGTCATATTACAAGTGTAATACTCTCAGTTTGTGAGGGGCCCAGATTTTTATCACTTGTATGGCTGCATATGTTGTGGAGAAGCAGGCCATCTATTTAAGGCTCTAATATTACTTTGTTGCCAGATGGCACACAGTTCTCTAAGTTTGACTCCATGGGACAGAGATACTTGGAGGAATTTTTTTTTTTCTTTAATTGTGTAGTAATTACTTAAAGAAGTAGTATCTCTCAAGGACAGAATTTAATGAAATACTAAAGCTGTTGTGGGAACTGATGAGTAGCAATTGCATGTATTTCAGAGTTTCCTATGTGCTCGTGGCTCTTATGGTGAAATATGTTGTTTTGCCACTTGTGCATTGATGGTAGTACTTGATCTAGCTCACCTCTGGAGTGCAAGACAAAAGGCAACAGCTGACCACCAACAAATACTGAACAGATAATATTTTCTATAGTATCTAGGAAGGCATACTTGTGTTTTGCATATTCCATTTATCTTTCCTCAGAGTTTGTAAGGAAGTTGCTTGTGGTGTCAACACAACTTTTTAAAACAAGAAGATAGGAAAAATAATTTGCTGAAATATGTGGTGAAAATTGTTGATATTATACTAATATGTCTCGTGCTTTTAGAATTCTTGGAACTTTAGAATACTAAAAGAGGTATAAAATAAAGCCCTGGAGCAAAAGAATTTCAACTCCAGTTAGCCGTGCTTAGCATTAAGTTGAAACTATCTTCTATGTCAAGAAAATCTACTATCTGACCTTCCACCTTAAGTTCCCCTTTGATTGTATTTTTGTGTAGCCAACTACCTTGAGGGTCCTCATCTGTTTTTAGTAGGTTCAGAGAACACAGGGCCTCTTACTGTAGAGCCTCTTGCTGTGGAATTGCTCTCTCGTTCTGGAAAACCAGACTGACAGTGGAATCAGGACAGATGTGTAAATTATGATGACATTTCCCAGTCAGCTCCTGGCTGTGTTTCGATGTCCACTTTAGAGCCTGAAGTATACAAACTGACAGATTTGAAGTGACATATCTGGAGGCACTAATCCAATGCACTGATCAAAACAGTTGGCTAGAGCAGGTTGCCCAGAACCATGTGCAATCAGTTTTTTGTGCACTTCCAAGGCATCCCTGGGCTGTGTGTTTCAGTGCTTAGTCACTTGTAGATTTTAAAAAAACCAAACGAACAAAAAAGAAAACAACAACCAAAAAAGCAAACAAAAAACAACCAACCAAAGAAATGACCCAAGATGCTTTATTAGGTTAAAACAGAAGCACTTGTGTTTCAGTTTGTGCTCATTTCCTCTTGTCTGTTCACTGGCTACCACTGAGCCTGGCTTTGTCTTGTTTACTCTTCTCTCTCCTCTCCAGGTATTTACAGACATTGGTAAGGTTCCCCCAGAGCCCTCTCTTCTCCAAAGTAAACTGTCCTAGTTCTCCTAAGTCTCTCCTTGTATGTCAGATGCTCTAAGTAATATTTTTGTGTCTTTGCTGGACTCTCTTCAGTGTGTCCATGTCTCCCCTGTACTGAGAAGCTCAGAACTGGACCCGGCACTCCAGCTGTAGCCTTACCAGTGCTGAGAAGAGGGGACCAACTCTCTCAAGGTGCTGGCAATGCTTCCTGCCAGTGATGCAGGCTGGGATATGGTTGGCCTTCTTTGTAGTGAGAACACATTGCCAACTCCTGTTCAACTTGATATCCACCAGACCACCCAGATCCTTTTTGCCAAGCTGCTTTCCAGCCAGTTGCACCTCCCCAGGTGCAGGACTCTGCATTTCCTTTTCCTGAACTATCTTCCCCAGGCTCCTGTTGCCCCATTTGTCATTCTATTGAGGTCCCCTTGAATGGCAACAACCCTTTGGTGTAAAAGCCGCTCCTCCCAGTTTTGTATCACCTGTGAACTTCTTGAGGGTGAACTCTGTTCCCTCTCTCATCCAGGTCACCACTAGTAGCAGGGCCCCTGCTGTACATGAGGCTGCTGATTAAAATAATTTCATCCCTGCAAGTTAGATCTCAGTTTGCCTCACTCACTATTTAGCAAGTCTGTGCTTCATCAGTTTGTCTGTGAAGGTGCTATGGGAATCAGAGTTGGAAAGTCTTACTGAAGCCAGGGTAAACTGCACCTGCTGAGTTCCCCTCATTCAGAGAGCCAGTGGCTTCATTAGGGCTGTCTGTCACATTGGTCAGGCATGAACCACTTAAATCTACATTAATGACTCCCGATTGCCTTCTTGGCTTGGAAGTGTTTTCCAGGAAGCTTTTTCACTTTTCATTGATTGAGGTGAGGCTGATCAGCCTCCGATTCCCTAGATTGTTCTCCCTTCCCTTCTTGAAGATTTTTTTTTTTTTTTTTTTTTTTTAATTCATTTGTTCCTTAAGGACCTCTCCTGCGTCTCCTTTTTGTTGAAATGTTTTAACTGGAATGTTCCTCCCGTACTTCTACTGGTTACTTATATTTACAGAGGCTACTATTAGGCTTTCAGAAGCAACAGAGTTCAACTGTAGCAAGTTCTGGCAAGTATTAAGGTGGTCTCACAGTAGCTGAGCATCTCTAAACAGTGCTCTGTAAACTTGTGTCTACAGCTGGTTTGGAAGTTTTTCAGCTAGAATTTATTTTTTACCTTATGTTATTAAGGTTAAAAAAAGTCTTTCCAGTGTGTAAAGAAACTTGGTCTTTCTCAGTCACTATGCTTTCTCTTGGCAGAGAACAGATAAAATAGAAGAATCCTCTTAAGAGTTGCGGTGGTAGAATCTGGCTCTATTTTTTTTTCATTGCTGTTTCTGGCAGCATAAATGGTTTGTGCTTTTATGAAAAGCTGTTTCAGTGGAGTTTTATTTGATTCAGAAGAAACAGCTAGCCCAGGATCACATTTTTTTCTCTTCTAGAAAATGAAGATTTTTAAAATTAATTAAGTTTTATTTGTATTAATAATGGTAGGAAAGAATTTTTGGAATTTTCAACTTGTAGCCATGACTGGTGAAAATAATTGTAATCCATATTCTGTGGGTGTAAAGATTTACTTCATTCCACATATTCTATAAAAGTGGATCAAAAAGGGTTTAAATCTCACATTTAAATTACAATGCAAGGAGTAGGTAAGTATTCAAGTTTAGAAGAAACAGCTAACTTTTCATCAGTGAAATAATGGAATATGATTGTCCTAAATTTTCTTCTGAAAGATAAAAAATCATTACAAAATGAGACGGCTAATTTTTAGTACCCTAAAGTGCTAGTGGATCCTCTTCAGTTTAGAATCATTTATTTAAAAACTAAGCCTTGTTCAACACAATATATTTTGTATACTGCTATATCTCATGTTACCTGGCAATGGAATTTACATTTTTGGTTTTAGTACTGAAAAGCTATCTTTAGGTGAATTCACCAGTTAGAATTATCTATTCCTTGAACATTTGTTTATTGTGGGAGAGTGGGTAAGGTTCTAGAAAGATGGAAGAGTAAATGCAATGTGACACAATCGGGTCTATAAAGAATATTTGGATCAGAACTATATCCACAATGCCTGAATTCAAATGTGCAAACATAAAATATTCTAGGGATGACTATTTAAAAACAGTTTTTCTTTCCATTTGTATGGATAGACTATACAGCATAATCCAGTATGAGGTTTTCTTTGGCACCTTTTAGGCATGAGCAGAATATTTGGTTTATGTCTTAATTTATCTTGGGAAATTATTATTCTTTATTTCCCTGTGGGTGTACCTTTTGTTACACTGCTTGGTTGCCTTTATGGAGAAACATGAATGCTTGTTTTGCGTATTTATTTCTCTTGCCAGGAGCTGCAGGAGTAAAGGTGAACATGAGACTTCCTCTCCTTCAAACAGTTAGTAATTTTGGTTTGAAGAGGCTCTGTGCAAGTTTTTCTCCTATCTGAGAGATTATCCAGCTGTGAATGGGTTTAAATTTTATCAAGAAGTAGCAAGGGAATTGTGAGCAAGGGGAGAGATCAGTTCTGCTTAATTGTTCAGGAATGTATTGATTAAATGATTGAGTTTTTAGGACTTTGGTAATGATGGTATTTGCCTCTCCCCATGTAAATACATCGTATGCCAAGCTGCATTTCTGCCTTTGAGAGCTGAACTGGAATCACTGCACCACATCTTAAAAATGGTCCATGTTTCTCTAATTGGAGGTCAGGTAATGAAGTGGAATTGAACCACCCTATAGCTTACCACTTGTGAGCACATAAGGGGGAATACTGGCAGCACAATTCAGACACAAGTGAATGTTTCAGACTTGTTAATTTCTGGGTATCCTGCTTTCATTTTACCCAGACATATTTTCTATAGAAGAAGTTCATGCCCTTCTGTGGATAAGATCTCTTTCTGCCCTTCCCCCTGCCATGTCCTTCACTGAAGTGTAGGGTTTCTTCATTAAGTCCCTACATGAGCAAAAACATTCCTAGAAAGTGAAGTTTGGCTTCCACAGGATTAGAATCTAAACCAGAACAAGTCTGGTTTAGACAGACAGAAGAGCCTTTCACACAGCAGAGTTGGTTGTTAGGGGTTGAGTGGTTTGTCTGTTTGTGTCTTTTAAGCACCGATTAATCCTACCCATGTTTATCTCAATTTTCTTCCTAATTGAGAAGCTCTTGGCTGAGAGGAATGTGGTAGGTAGGGCACAGAGCCCGGTCCTTTCATGAATTCAATTGTACTGATAACAGCCTTGTTTCTAACACCAGCCATCCACAGTTTGGAGGCAGTGTAAGATAAATTGTGAGGGATTCTGAAAATTTAGGAGTTTTTTTTCTCAGCCAAGGCTGGGTCTCTAACTATGCACTTGAGTGAAGTATCCTCTCATGATCTTGCTTTAACCCTGTATATGCTGGCTTATGTGTAGAAAGTAGAGTGTGGATGAAATCTCTGTGTAACAAATAGAACTTAATGTTTAAGTTTTTCTTGGTTAGTTTAACACATCTTGTAATTACCAAGAGCTGCGAGTGGTGGAATTTCACCACTGCAGGCTCATACCAAAAAGCAACTCTTTTGTTCAAGGGAACTCCTTTATCTCACATGGTAAAGTCCTCCAGTAGGTAGCATTCTTTAGAAATAAAGAACACAGTCTAGTACAAACACTCTCAGTAACGAACAGAATAGCCCATGCTAAACTAATCTGGCCCTGTAATCCTAGGTGGCTGATGAGGAAGCCTGTTTTATGTACCCAGTTAAGGAAGGGCAGGGTGGGGAAGAGGGTGGTGTCTCTGGAGTTCCTCAATGTGTCACACAAATCCTTAACTACTAGGCAGCATAACCATACTTAAAGTGCTGTGTTTTATTTTTGGTTGTACACAGAGAGTGTGCTTTTGGTCTTTGTGAAGTAACCTGTAGCAAGCAGTGTTGGAGGTGGAGGATGAGCAGGGTTTTCTAATCTGTTTTGATTTAGTGTGCTTTCCATATACTCCATGCTACTGGAGCAAAGCTGCTTTGCTATACCTTTGCACTCAACTTTTCCCAACTGTTCCTTAAGCCCTCTGTAATTCCTTCCTCAGGAAGGTCATTAAATCCTGGTTATCTTTTGAAATGTATCAGCTGAGTCCTGATAATTCTAGTTGCCAGGAAAACAGAAACCAACTAATTGCATTCTTCATAAAAAGTTTACCATAATGTTTTCATAGCTTTAGCAGGGAAGGAAAAGAAATGTCCTTTTTATTTTTTTTTTGAGACTGGGAAACAAAGAAGTGGTGGCAAAATCTGTGTTCTTTAACAAATGTGTGCATCTTAAACTCTGAGATTTATGTAGGTGTTGTTCTTTTCACCAGCAGCAGGTGCCTTTTTTTTTTTTTTTCCCTTAAGCAAGTTTCTATCAATACACAGAGCTTTAGTTCTATCTTCATTTAAAGCAGAATGGATTCAACTGAATGTATCTATATATGCAAACAATGCTAGCACTAATGCTTTGTGTCAGCGTATATATTAATGTAGTGCATTGAATTGACTCAGTGAGATGCAACAGCCCTATTCTATATTTGTAGGGCTATACCTTTTGGAAGGTTGGGGAATTAAAACACATTTATTGATGTAATGTCTTCTTAGTTTGCTGCTCTTCTGATGGAGATGAGACACTAGGTGCAATAAGCTACGTATTCCCTTTCGACTCTGGTGTTGTGTGATAGAGGGAGATTGGGATGCTGCATCTGAATAATGACAGAGTAACTCCTATAATGGGGAGCTGCGCAATCATAACTTTGGTGAACTTAACTTTGTTGCTGTCTTCCATTTATTAAAGGACTACTTTTATCTTTCTCTTTCCTAATAGGTAACAAGAACTAGAGTAGCTTAATATTATCTTTCCTGTTTGGTCGCAGTCTAAGATATCTGAAGAATCTGGCATATCAAGCAGTGTTCATAATTAATTTGGGAAGAGTATAATTTTTTTATTATTTATTTTTTTTTATGACTACTCTAGCAGACATAAAATCCTCTGATGAGACAGCATCTGTTCTGAGTGATAAATGCAGATTTCTTCCTATCTTATGTTTTGTAGTTGATTTGCTACTTACATGAAGATTCTGAAATGTAATTCATTTATCGTTTGATAACTTTGTACAGATAACACCATTTAGGTGAGTGACAAAGGCTTTCAAAAGCATTTTTAAAAAAAGCTTGTCAATTCAATTACTTCCTGCCCTATCTTGCAGTCTGAACTGCTACAAAGCTCTGCAACAATGTTGGAAAAGTTAGGATTAGTTTAGAAAGATATTCTCATTTTTCCACTGGGGGTCTCTGAATGGTTGAATGAAGCTGAAATCAGAACAGGTAAGGAATCCATCCAGAAGCTGCCAAAGGAACTTAAGTTTGTAGTTGTGGGTCAAATTTGGTGTTGCTCCTTGAAAGGCTGGCTCTGAAATAGTCTATGACAGCTGAAAGCAAACCTCAATCTAAGATTGATCAGGTTTCACCTTACTGTATTCTGATAGATGAACCTCACTGGTTGTCTCTGAGTCTCTGATCCTTGGCTTATCTGTTGATCCAATTGCCTGCTGCACTCTTGTCAAGTCTGACGAGTTCTTCATAGTTCTGTGGCTGTCTTCAAAGTAAATAAAACCTGGAGTATGGTCCTTTATGGAGATGGTTTGCTGGCTGCAGCTGTTGCTTGACTCTTTTTAGCTTGTTTTTTCTGTATGAGTGTAGTTCAGACTGTCCAGAAGTGTGTAATATCCTAAAGAATTTTTCCTTACTGCTCCTAATCTCTTTTGAGTAAATTGAGAAGTGACTAAGAAGCTGTTCTTGCCTTGGTTAGTGGTACAGTTGTCTCCTCAGAGGTGGGTTAAGTATTTTTCTTCTGCTGTGCAGTCTGAGGGGGAATGTGGGAGAGTGGGTACTGCAAGTCCTGGTGGTGTTTTGAAAATGCTTCTTGGGATTCAGACAAAAAGTAATGACTGGAATATTTCTGTTTATTGTCTGTGAGAGGCACAGGAAATAAGAGAGGCCAATGAAATTACAGCAACTAGCAGACTCCTCTGAAGCAAAGGAAAGTGACAGAACTGAGCCTTGCTGCCCAATGGGTCTCTTGCATGTTTTTCATAAATTTGGTGACAAAACTGGATCAAGGCTCCTCCATTCCATAGAAGCAAAAAGGGAAATGAAGTGAGAGGTTCAGAAGCCAGATCATCAAACAGAAAAGGGAGAAACCTCTGTTCTCTCCCAGAATCTTCTAATGCTGTAGGTCAGTTCTCAAGTAGGTACCAGAGCTGCAGGCAAGTGTGTAGTCAGGATTTTCTTCTCTCATTTGGCAGAAGAAATGGTCTTGATTTCCCCTTGCTAGTTAGAGTTGCAGCTGGCAGTGGAGGCTGAGAAATATTCTAAGTGTGAGGAAATGGATTCAAATTACTGAACTAATTTGTATTGCCTCAACTAATTGGGGATCTCCACACCTGGCAAAGTTTCACCTGTGTTGCTGCAAAGACAAATCACATTCCAGGCTTGCAAGTGCCCTCACCTCAGGGCAGAGTTGTTTGCATTTTCAGCCTTCTGGGTTCTTGCACCCAAACCTGTGCAATCTTCTGGTTAAAGAAATGCATTAATTAAAAAATTGTAAAATTTAAATCAAGGCATTTGAGCATAGTAATTAGACTGGAACTGCTGCTTCTTTGAATATTTGTTCACAATAAAATTTTTGCAAAGTAGTTTATGCCTCATTTGCAGCAAAGTACCATTTGTATCTTAAAATGTTGTTTGCATATGTGTGATGTAAAAATGCTATTTAGACTTGAACATTTTTTTTTTATACTAACCTCAGAGGTGATTGATGCCTTGGGACTTATTACCATGCTTTCTGCTAATCCAAAATGTATATGTGACCTGTAAGAGTGTGCTGCTGTGGGACTACTTGCCTTCCTGGGTTACATAGAGGTGTCATATGTACATAGCATTTATTATATGTACATTGCATTTACGTACATAGCATATGTTATGCACATACCATGTACATACATATGTACATGAGCATTTGTTCTTCAGAGCAGTACCTTTGTGTATAGATTTCCATTTGGGAGAGACTCTGTTGTGCTGTTATTTCTGTCATGGGGTTTAATACTAATCCTTTGCTCTACCCCAATAAATATTGTGTAGTGGCTATGCAGATGATGATTATCTCTGAAGGCTGAGCACTCAGGGTTTGTCTGTGTGTTCAACGGTTAATGATTTAAATTTAAGTCTTAATGGTATAATGGTAGCTATTAAGAGTGACTGAAGTGGGAACTGGAAAAAAAGGCTGTATAGGCAAGATTGCTCTCTCAGGATGCTCCTGGAAGTACCTTTTCACAGAGCCAACAATACAGGTCCTGTCTGAAAGAGATCCCTGTAGCCTGGTGTCCTGTCCTCCACAGCAATCCTTAGAGAATTTCAAAGGAAGAATAGTTTAATAGAATTGCATGAAGAACTATTTGACCTAACCTTTAAGCTACAGTTACTTTTTTAGGGTATACCATGGTATCTGAAGAAAAATGAGATAAATTGGTGCTAGGTTGTCACTGTACCTTATTTGGAGTACTACAGTCAGGAGAGAAGTGAAATATAGTAATTTTTTTTTTTTTTAATCCTGTAAATTGTGGTCATGTATCACCACAGTTATCTGAAAATGCTTGTTTCTGACACCTTGTTGCTGAGACCCTGGGCAGGAGAATTATGAAAAATTTCATTAGAGAGGGTGAGTCTTGTTTTTCCCTTGCTCTAGAAAGCTCCTCTTCTAGTTCTACTCCAGAAGCATTGCCTTGTTGTGTGACAATGTATTAACCTAGTTGTGTGAATTACTCTCAAGAAGAGAAAAGTAATTGAAGCTCCATACATTTGTGTTGAACTATGAAGGATCCTTCTAGGGTTCTGGAAATTCAATTCTGTCATATGTATAGAACATCTCCAACTATTGGATTTATGGACCATAAGAAATAAACCTGCCTTTTTCCAAGCTTTTTATTTTTGCTGCATAAGCATTTTTATTATTCATCTGTTTTCAATAGCTCTCAATAAGGGACGGGTTTTATAAAACATTTTTACTGTAAAACTTTGAAGCGTATCATTGCTTGTGTTCATCTTACCTTGAAATTGGGTTTTCTCAAATACTTTGCTCATATCACCTGGGACTGCTGCAGCTCCAAGCCCTGGCTTGGACTTTTTGGGTCCAACTGGGACAGCCTTCACCTAGGGTGGCTGTCAGCAAGCCTGAGCCTCTGTTTGCATGCAGAAGGTATTCTTGTTTTTCTGGAAGTCTACATCAGAACAAGTGAGAATAACTTTAAAACTGAGGATGAACATCTAGTGATATCAGCCAGCTAGGTGTAGCTATAAAGCCTCTTATTGTTTGTTAGGCTGGGAAAAGGATGTTTTCAAATGTAATTTTGTGGCACCACAGATCTGTCTAACCGCCCTCACATCAAAGAGTTTCTTCCTAATATCCAATCTAAATCTTCCATCTTTCAGTTTGAAATAATTCCCCCTCAACCTATCAGTACTTTAAGTATTTTAGGTACTTTATTAAAAGCTGAATATTGTCAGCATTTGCTTTATCTTCTCCAAGGAATACTCTTGTTACTGGCCCATTAATTCATGTTTTATGTCTATTGGCAGTAACAGTTCCTGGTTAGCTCGATGTCAGATACCCCTAGGCATGTCAGCATGGCTCTGCTTCCCAAGTTTGGGAAATCTGTGTTAATGCCGTGGATTAAACACTGACCTGCATGCCATGGACCACCCCATCTTAAATCAGCAAACAGTTGTAATAGGTAAGTCAATTTGGGGGAATCCTTCAGGGAAACTTGTTCTGCAGAAGCTTAAACAGAGAGGACACTTTGGCCTGAGGAGCTTTCTGATCTGTATTTGCTGAATTTTAGATACTCTGTCAATCATGAAATTCTGGAATTTCAGAAGCAAACCAATTAATACATTTAGGTAAATTTCAGGTCTTTATAATAAGCCAAACTATTTGCATGTTTCATTGACTAATTTAAATAAGAAGAAAGTTATAATAAAAAACCCTATGCAAATTGTCGAGGTAACTACCAAAAATGTAGTAGGTAGTAGTAGTTGTAGTGGTTCTCACTTCATACACAAAAACATATGGAAAACGACAGCCTAAGTAGAAATAAGTGTGTTCCTAGTGTGGCTAGGTCTTCAGACTTTTTTCTAAGCAGGCATTCAGATTTCCTGCCACAAGAAAAAGTAAATATTTTGCTTGTTTTTAACAGCAAATCATATAAATTCCTTTTGTTTTGTTATGCCTTCTGTTAGAGGATCCATGTGTTAAGGGTTGCTTTTATCAAGAGTTTTCTATTTCTGTTCATGTTCTTGTCCAAATCATTTGCAGCAGGCACAGGACCCAGAGCCTTAAGCAGCTGGTCTGGACGTTTAAGGCTTCTACTCTTTGAGCTAAGAGCAGTCTGTGGTAAGCCCTGGTAATAAATTGTTATTCCTGGGGATTTGCTTATTTGTTTGCATAATTGACCAACACATCAAATATTGACCAGTAATCACAGTTGCCTCTCTAATTTTCATCTGGTTTTGCCTTGAGATCAGGATGTTGATAAGGGTAACTACATGGACCACAGTATTTACAGATATGATGGAGAGATCTAGTTTGTTAGGACACTTTTCTGAAGCAGGTCTGCTAGGCAGTCCGAATAGTTACAGGGAACTCTTGCCATAGTTTTTACTTCTACACAGGTGTCCTTGGATAGCTTTTAATGTGAGTGGTATTGCAGAGCTCCTAGAGGATATGTAGATTGTGGAGTGTTTGTAATACTAATTCTTGCAATAAATGCAATAGTTTATTGTTTAGAAAGTTCTGCTTATAAATTGCTATCCTTTAATTAAAATATTGGAAACTTTGACATGATAGAAAAGTAAACATATAGATTGTTTATAAAATAGAATTTGATAATGGAATGCAAAGAGCCATTGTGACTGGACTTCTGTGGAGAATTTTAGCCTCCAATTTTAAAAAATATGTATCTCTTCAGAGTTAAAATGACTTTGCCTGCAAGAACCTAAAACCTAGTATGTCATATGGGATTAAATTTGAAATTTAGTGTTTATTACTGTGTCCTATAGAAATCCAATCTTGGCATTAGAACAACTTTTAATACCACATTCCAGCTATTGTATACAGCAGCGAAAATTTTACAAGGTTCCCAATTCCCATAAACTTCTGTTTGATCATGCTAAGTTCTTTTAACTACAGCCCCACTTCACATCTTTCCTGTAAGTTACTTTGCCTGACAACGTGAGCTCTGGTGGCCAAGCAGAGCTTTTCTTAAGTTTGGAGCACTCCAGGGTTTGTATAAGATCAAATATTCTTGAAAACATGGATTGGATCAAGCAGTTTGACTTCCATAACTTTTCAATTATCTTACCTGCAGGCATTACAACTGTTATTGTTTTGTGGGTTTATTGGTTTTGTTTGGTTGGTTGGTTGGTTTTGTGTATGCTTAGCATTCAACTTTTGCATGTGCAAAATCTTAGTTGACTAATTTAGAAGTTCATTTTTATGGGGTGTGACCATAAATCAGCCCTTGTGTTTTTGGTGAGAAATGTTACTTTTTTTTAGATTGAAATCAAAGTAGCTCAGTAAAGGGAGAGGAGACCTTTGAATGGTATCTTACTCTTCCTTTTCTCTGCAAATGCCATAAAAGGTTAATGGGTGTCCCAGATAGGTCCCAGATAGGAAGCTGTAAGGTTTTTTAAATGCTCGCTATGTTGAACATGATGCTGCTGGGTTATATTTTCAATTTCTTCTTTTTTGTCAAGATAACTTTTAGTTTAAAATTCTATCAAAACCAAACCTATATATTTTTAGTTCTTTAATGAAAGGAAGTTCTTCCTTAGCTTATGTATGTTTAATGCTTCAGAAAGGAAGTGTCTCTTCTGAAAGACAGTGTCTTTTCTACTGGCTAGTACTTACACCGTCACTACAGCTCTTTGCTGCCTCATCTCTTTCACTCCTACCACCAGTGGTCCAGGTGAATCTGGTTTTGGGGATGAGGCATTAGTGTGTGAGCATGGAAATGCTAGTAGTCTGAATTCCCTTCCATAGTGAGGGTGGCCTGCGTAGCTCCTGCCTGTCACAGGGACCTAAGGAAACAGAATTCCCACACAGAGTTTGCCTGTGTAACCCTTTAGTTCTCTTTTAGAATCCCCTTTCTGATTGGGTTGGTAATCTTCTGTTGTAGGGGCCCAGAGATCTCTTCAGAGTAACAACAGGTATAGAAAACACCATAATAGCAGCAATTTCCTCCCAGGGTGGGGAGCCCAGTGGTGGTGATTTGAGTGCAGAAGGGAGAAATTAAGTTCTGAATGAGGAATAACTGAATCAGGTAGTTGGCCTGATTTTCATCTTCTCTAATTTGGTGCATTTTGAAAAGCTGGAAGATTGAACACAAGAGTTAAATGTGAACTCAGACAAGAACTGCTATCTTGGCAAAGGTAGATTGTTCCCAGTTGTAATTGTAAGACAATTGATTACATCTACTGCCTTAGCCTTGCCTATGTAGATTTAATTAAAAGCTCTGATGCAGTTTCCTGCTGGAGGTAAAAAAAAATAAAAAAAAAAAAAAATGAGGCTTGTCTCTAAGTGAACAAAAACTTAGCCAATACAGAGAGTTTAAGAAGTTGTTTTCAAGGAGTTAGTGAAATAGAGATGTTATTAGTGTTGTTCCCTCATGGGCCTGTCTTGACTAACATTTTCATTGTTGACTTGGAACCAGATGAGCTCCAGCAATCTGTGAATTACAATGGGCAACACCCCTACTGCAAAAAGCCTATACTGTACTGTAGTACAGCAAGAGAACTTTGTGAGGTGGAAAAGAAGATGTGGCATGAACTCAGTGGTACAAAATGCTGAGTAGCGCAGGGAGGGGAGACCATTACATTAAAATTTTTAGTGGCCTTCTCACTTATTGGAGGCAGCTAAAAGGAGAGACCAAGAGTGTTTTGCTGGAGTCTAAACTGCCCATGGATTGTCAGCGTGGCATAGTCTATAGCTGGAGGTAGGAGAAAGGGTACTATACACCAGGAAAAGTATTTTCAATTAAAAAGAAAGCTTAAACCTGTGTAAAAGATGTTATTTAGAGAGTCAGAATAGCAATGGTGATTTAAACCAGATCTGTAGGAAATTGCTTATAGAGTAGTTGGAGAAAGTGGGAACTCTACCTTCCATGTAGACTTCCTTTAAGACTTTTATGTTCAGGACTGTGAAACTAGAAACGGGTCTTGTTTCCCAGAGGTAGAACAGATGTTCTGGATGGATGTACTTACTCTGTGTGTGCTGATTCTGGAGAGTCATCCTTGGTCCTGCTACAAAATTTGGGAGGGATATCAGTCATGGGGATAAAAAAGCTAAAACTAGAAGGTTTAATGCTTGATCATGGATATGAAGTTTTAAAGTTATCTTCCAGACTTGGCAGCAGCGGTGGGGACGCTAAAGAAAGAGGTCTTTAAATTGTTAAAATGGACTGGCCTTTCTCTGTAACCTGGGGGAAAAAATTTCTAGGTAAAAATGCCTAAAAAATTACAAGGTCATGCTTGCTATTTGGCACTGTTGGGCCTCACATTCCTAAGTGTCTAGAGAACTGTGGTGAGAAAGCTACTCTGTAGACCTTCTCTCACAGCTGAAGGCAATTTGGAAGGACTCAGACCATCTTTTCCTAATACTGACTGTGCAGCTTTCATTTGCCTCAAGTCAGAGTCAACTATGGTTTTCACTGTTCTTGGAAAATGTGAGTGGCTTTTGAATTCCTGGACGCAGACCACGCCCTTCAGCCTGGTTGTAGGCACCCAGTGATCTGAAATGTTACATTCCTGGAAGAAAGGACTGCTCACCAAGTCAGCAATGAGCCATAGAGAGAGCTGGTTTGAGTCTCATTATCAGGCCTCTCTGTCTCTTGGTCTGTCTTACTGTGGGCTTTAGTTAAAAAAAAAATGGCTGTTTGGCAACAGTCCTGGCATTTAATTAAATTGCAGCGTGATGTAACTAAAACATTCTCTGCAGGCTAACTCTGACTGAGCAGTCAGTGTTGATGAGAAACCTGATACACCCTGGGGATTGTGCTCCCTGGAGGGTGTTCTTCCAGTTTTGAGCAGAGATTGAAAGGGGATGAACAGATGGGCAGAAAACTGCAGATGAGCTTGTTTACTCAAGTTTTCACTGAACTGAATCTTTTCCTCCTGCTTGTGCATGATATGTAATAAGTAGACATTTGCAAGCACACAGCTCAGTCATCCATCAGTACCCAGAGTTCTGTGGATTTTGAAAATGCTGTCATGAAAGTCAATCTAGTTAAGTGCAGATGTACTAGATGAAGAGAGTGACATGACCACCTACGTTATCCCCAGATTTTTACAACTTTTAAAAGGAATAAGTCATTGTGGAAGATAGTGTGTATCACGACCCTGCATTCCTTTGTTGGGATCCTGTTATGTATCACTTGGCAGTTTGTTTTACCCGCTGTGGTGGGTACTTGATCAACTTGCAGAGAGGTTTTTATTCTCTGCTGCTCTTCCCACTGAAAATTGGAAGATTAACTGCTTTCCCTTGTCAGCAAAAGGAGAGGGAGGTTTCTCAGGGCTCTTCCAGAATCAAAGCATAGCTTGGTTTTGCTGCAGTCCAGCAGCAGGAGCCAACAGTAGAATAAAATCCCGGTCCTCCAGAGCTTGTTGTCTTTTGTGTTGACTGAGTCAAGTGGATGTAGAAAGATTTAAGCAAGAAACAGTATTTAATACTATTTGGCTTGATAGATAGTTGCTTGCCTACTGGCAGACTGCTTAGATCATGGACAACTTCAACTGAGAGACTCAGAAGGGGACAGTAGCCTTGCAGAGGTTTCATGAGCTCGAAGGCACCTTAGAAAGTGCCTATGAATATCACTAGGGGGTAGCTGGATTTGAAGGTTGTGAGGAATGAGACTTTTCGGTGGTTTGTTCCAGTGCACCAACAGTCAGGATGGGTACAGTTAACCAACTCTGAATCAACCAGTCATACCTCCCTTGTGTGAGGTAGTGCCTGGGGATAATTTTCATTGTGTTGCTTTTTAAAATGAACAGTTAAACAATGTGAGTTCTTGCTCTACAGTATTTTCACACAGAATCTCACAGAATCATCCAGGTCGGAAAGGACCTCTGAGATCATCAAGTCTAACCCTTGATCTGCTGCTGCTGTTGTTACCAGACCATGGCACTGAATGCCACTTTCAGTCTCTTCTTAAAAACCTCCAGGGATGGAGAATCCACCACCTCCCTGGGCAGCCCATCCCAATGCCAAAGAATTTCTTCCTAATATCTAACCTAAACCTCCCCAGGCAGAGCTTAAGTCCGTGCCCTCTTGTCTTACTGATGGCTGCCTGGGAGAAGAGACCAACACCCCCCCTCCGGCTACACCCTCCTTTCAGGGAGTTGTAGAGGGTGATGAGGTCTCCCCTGAGCCTCCTCTTCTCCAGGCTGAACAGCCCCAGCTCCCTCAGCCTTCCCCACAGGACTTGTGCTGGAGTCGCTTCACAGCCTCGTTGCCCTTCTCTGGTCCTGCTTTTTTATCAGTAGTACCTATTTGGGAAAGGCAGACGGCTAAAAAGTTTGTCTGCACTATTGTAAGCCAGTGGAGTCAAGTAATGAAATCTGAGGCTGAGATTTAGTCTTCTGAAATAGGGATAGTTTTACACAGTGAAAGGTCACCCTGTTGGCAGATTGAGCTTTACGTGATGTATTCCTCAAAAAAGGTTCCTTTTCAAACATGTATTTACTGAGACCCATTACATGGTTTAAGGTAAGAGAAAATGACAGGGGCAAGATAGTAGTCCTTTCTGACATAGGTGTGCTTTTCTTCAGAGTCAGATATGATAACTGTGCCAGAAAGGCGTCTGCTGTCTGGTGTTGTCAGCCAGAGCTTGGAGACAGATCAACCTTTCTGTCTGACCCAGTCCCATGGACATGTGCTCAGTATCCAGCTCTTCCTTTGTGTGCCAAAACCACTTTGGCAAAGGATCTTCAGTAGTTGTATATAGTTTACAAATTAGCATGAAATGTATTTGGTCAGTTGTGAGTGGATTTATTTACCAAACATATTTTTCATTTAATAAATGCCTGTCTCTACCACTTCAGGCTTTATGGTGAGGCATTCTGAAGCTGGATTTTACTACTGTGGCTCAAACTAGACTGCTTTTCACTTCAAAAAAAAGTGTGTAGTATTGCGAAGGAAAAGGTCACATTTGAAAAAAAAAAGCATCACATTTTGAAGAGGTAACTATGAGAAAGCTTGCTGTGAGGTGCTTGCTGATACCTGCAACAGAAACCATGAACTTCATAAAAGTTATCTTGCTGCAGTTGTTTCATTGTACAACTTCCATTTCTGAAGGAATCTTAAAAATGGAAATGGTATTAAATTGCTTCTTGATTGTATGCATTGGCATGTGTGCATTTATATGCAGAAATAATCACTCACTGACTTTTCAAGTCAGTGTGCATGTTCAATGACTTGATGTGCCATGCTGGTATCTTGTACACTATACCTAGTAAAGGAAAACTTCCTAAAAAAGAAACAGTGGTGGTGGTACTGTCTGAAACACTTCCGAGTTATTTTCCTACAATGACTTTGCTTTGGTAGATTTTGATTTATTTTAAGCATGTAGTGTGATCATTCCATTAATTAAAACATCTGTTCTGCACTCTTGGAAGCAGTTTTGTTCTGTTGTTTTTTTGTGGTGGGTTTTTTTGTTTGTTTGTTTTTGCTTTTAGTTTTGTTTTTTTCCCCTCACTTGGGAATATTTTGTTAATATTGCCTCATCTCTGCTACCCAACATTTTACACATATTCCTACTTGTTTTCTGACATAGGCACAGGATAAATTTTTCCTGTACTCTTAACTTCCCCTTCCTTCCCCTACAAACACTGCTTGTGTTTTTTCAGCAAGTAACATCTAATAAAGCTTGTCATCACCTTTGTCAAAAGAAACAGCATACAATATAAAAACAGGTGTGGATAATCTTAGTATTGTTACCTCCTTTCATTCTCTCTGGTAGCACATTTAAGATGGACATGCAGTTATGGGCTCAAGTGAAATCATCAGCCTGTTTTGTTTAAAAATGCTGCTGGAGCTGGCTTTATTTTTGCAGATTTTTGCACTGAGGCACATACTGTGCAAGAATGTGATCTGCTCAATTGATGTTTGCAAGTATTGCTTACCAGTGATGCAGGTGAGCTGAAGGAAGGGAAATACTAACTTGGATTGCTGCTGTGCTGAGACCTGATCTGAGTACTCAGTGGGCTTCCTGTACAGAGTTAATGGGCTTGATAGTTCTAGGCTGGTGTAGGACTCTGATGGTCAGCTTGCTGCTGTAGGGCTTCTACCTATGTTTAGAAAAATGTTGGCCTTAGATTCGCTTAATGAATTTAAGAGAAAGCGCTTGGATATTGTTTAAGTAGAGAAACTGCAGCTTCAGTGTGTTGTATAGTTTTTAAGAATTTAGCTTTAGTAAGTGGTTGCTTGTATTTCAGTATTAATACATATCCCATACATATTCTTCCCTGAGACACAGGATTATTTTTACATTTCAATTCAATTATATTTTGCACCATATAGTAATGAACTGGTGGAAGAGTGTCTTGAAACTTTCTGAATACCCTTTCTGGTTTAGAGCTGTGGTTCAGCTCAGATTTTCACTGAATAGCATAGTGGAAAATGAGATAAATCAGCAAAACTTCAGGCTGGGTTGGACAAACAGTATTGCTCCTTGTTGTCACAGTACAGATGGTTTCTGAAGACTAAATCTAAAGAGGAGTAAGTCAGGTTCTTGGCATGGCATGCAGCATTCTTCAAATAGTAATTTTATAGTGGCATTTAGTTAAAACATATGTTACCAAAAAAAACCCCCCAAAAACCCAAGAAAATTGAAAGAGCAGTTAGCAGCTCTCCTAAGTGTCGTTAGCAAAGGATAAGCTGTCCTTTTAAAAGGATATTGTGGAAATGAATACTGGAGCAAGCTTCCTGCACCTGTACTTCTTCCGACATAAACTATGTTTTGATCTGATATGCAGCCATGGCCATACTAAGCCTGGAGAGCTGCAGGTGTTTCCCTCTGGCTCATGTAAACTCTATGCTTCCCTGGAAATTCAATGCAGCTTTCTATTGCCTACAACTACAAAATTAGATGCTTACTAGTTAAGGAAGTTCTTAGGCACAAAAGTTGCCAAATGGCACTAGGCAAGGTTTTTCAAAAAGGAAGGAGTGGGAGGGAACACACAACTGTTACCAGTGTCCCAGACACAATTTCTCTGCTCCACATTCTGCTTTTGCATAGTAAATTTCAGACTTACTCTGTGTGCTAGGAAAAGCTTTCTAAAGTGACTGTAGATTTGATTAAATTTAGTTGCCAGAAATTGTCACACAAGTTGGAGTAAATGCAGGAAAATGCAGAATACATCCCAAATGGCTAAATTGTCAGACGTGTCTACTCCAGACTTGAAAGTCACATTGAGAATGTTTCCTGTCAGATAGCTTGTGGCCAAGGTATTTCCCACAAAAGTGAGTTAGCAACAATAGCTGGTTTCAGCAAAATGAAACTAACCAGAGAGACAAAAAGAACTGGAAAAAGCTGAGCTGGAGGTTGTTTGATGACAAAAGTACTTAAATTTGGGTACTCTTGCCCAACAGGTCTGCCATATAGGCTGCTCTTCTCAAATGTGTTATGTTTCATTTCATTAAATGGCTAACATCTTTCAAAATCACAAGGAATAATGTGCCAGCCCCTTGAATAGAGCCAATTAGGCCAGCTCCCTTCGTTGTGCTACACAGGTAGTGTAGTCAGTTTCAAAATGATGCAAAAGCCATTAAAGTGAATAATTGAGTGGAATTTTTTACAAGGAGAGAACCAGAAGGAACTTGCAGATAGCGTGCTTGGACTTTAGCCTGTTGACCACAGAGTCAGGTCTGTGTTTCCCATTTCTAGTTTCACTCCCATGTTACAAAGCGTTTGATCCTTGACAGGATTGCTTTGAGATAATGAACATTTTCTTTGGTACTCATTGCTGTGACATTGCTGTAAGCAATACTACCACTTTAAATGCCCTCTCTGAACTTTTTACAACACCTTCAGCTATAGCAAGGCTTAATGTTTTTGTTGGATCATTTTTGAGAATTTTTTTTTTCATTATTCTTTGATGTGGCTTTTGTTAATTTTTACCCGTAATGCTTAATTAAAGCATTTGTGTTTAAGTGGGATCAAGAAGCAGATATGATTTACTGAGGTTCTGCTGAGTGTTTCAGGGTGCTTACATGGCATAGCAGTCGGTGTGGTGATGATCTGTTGTCAAATGACAGGATATCAGTGCAAGCATCATGTCTTCCTCTGTCCTCCCAGATGATGAGTTGGGTCAGATGAAGAAACAGCATTAATATACAAATGCTGCAAGAATCAGTGTTGAACAGAGCAGAGCAGCAGGAGACCAGCCTGCTGTGGTGTCACTGGGGCAGGCACTGTTGGCCCTGAAAGGTTGATATGTGGTCCTGGTCTGTGGGCAGATTCTGGGGGTGGAGGGCAAGGGTGGACCAGACAGGGCTAAGTGTCTTGCAGGTCCTAACTTTCTCCTGATACACTTTTTGGTTCCCAGAAATCACTGGGACAAAACCACCCTGAGCTAGAGACTGTTTGGACTGCTAAATGTCGTGGTCACACCCACTGTACATAAACGTGGTTAACACCTTTGGCTTCCAGTACCCTGGCAGTTCTTCACCTTTGCCAAAGGCTGCTGTGATTTTTATAGACCTAAACGACTTCTTTTTTTTTTTTTTTTTTTTTTTTTTCCTTATTTTGTCTTAAATGTGAGAAGTACTGGCTGGTTAAAGTTGAGGTTGTGTGAGGTACTCTGGCTGTGCTAAACTAAGGTTAAGCATTTGCTGTCCTTATACTACTTCCACCTGCTTCTCTTGGCTCTGGCTATTAGTGGCTGTTGTGTTGTTTCTGCTCACTTTACTTCTGCTACAGATGTACCCTAGTTTCAGTATTTTTTTTCCTTTGAGGTGCTAATACTGAATATGATGAGTATGATGATGGATAAAAAACTTTGGGAAGCAGTGACATTCTGAAATTCTGGTGGAATTACTCAATTCAGTCTGAGCTACTCAGATACACGTCACGGGGGATTTTTTTTTTTTTAATGAATCCTCAGACTATAATCAAACTATGCCAGTGGTACACATACTGCTAAATAGTGAGAATGGAAGAAATTTCAATGGACAAAATTACTGACTCAACTGGCTTGATATTAGCTACCTTCATTTTTTCCTTTATGCGTGCTTTATGCGTGCTTATGCGTGTCAGTGTGGTGTATAAATAACGGTGCCCTAGTGAAGGTACTAGGGCAGTTTAAGAATTGTCCTCTGTCTTTTTATTGCTAGACTGTTGGGATACCTTGGAGTATGCTATGCTTAAAATAGATAAGGAAATTCTGATGTCTTCTGGCTGATGCATTTATATTTAACTCCTCTGAGAGTTTCCATGCCATGTTTCCATGTTCTGTGAGAGGAAGTTTTATGTGGAAGGCAGCTGAAATATAAATGAAGAAACAAAAATGCTGAAGTGGCACTGAAAGCCACATTATTTCTATGGAGAATTCTATCCTGCTTATATTTCTGGAGGTAGATGAGCCTCTGTGTGCTGGATAAGCATCTATTCCCAGTGTTCAGGCAGTGACTGAAGCTGCAAATTGTAGTGTGGGTGGCCTCTGTACAGAGTTAAAACCAGAAGGTGATAGTTATACAATTTAAACTACAGAGAGCTTTTGATAACAAAATATGTTAAAACTGTGTTTAAAAAATATGTATTAAAAATATTCAGGCAGGTACTTCGTGTTTTATTTTGCATGCTAACATTGCCAGACATTCTGTGAGTTAGTGTGGCATTAGACCTTTAGATTTCTTCCTCCTTTTTCTCTGAATTCTGTAAAATTTGAGGTTGATTGTCAATGAGGCCTTGGAATGAGGCCTTAGTTTGATTCTATTGTGTTTTGTAAGCACAACTTCTTTCACACTCCTATTGTTTTTAATTTGGTAATGTGTGCTGGTGAGTTTGGTTCCTGAACCTGTTAGTACATGGCTTGTAACTTTGCCAAACATGGTGGTCAATAGAAAAAATATAGGCATATTCCTTTAGTGTGCTGATTACCTCCTTTTTATTTGCCTTTAAGATACCCCTTTGTACCACTGTATGCCTTTGACACAAATCTGTTGTTTAGTTTTTGTAATCCCACAATTTTTCAATCGTGCTTTACTTGCATCCTTGAGCCAGCCACTTCCTCTTCCCCTTCTCCCCCTCCCTGTATCTCTCAGGGAAGAAAAGCTGGAAGTGACTGTGCTTATCTAAAGGAGTAAAGTGATCCTTGTCTGGTTTTCCTTAGCTGCCAGATTCCTTTGTTGGTCTTCACTTACTAAAGTCATCTTAGGCTTCCAGACCTATGTTGTCACATGAAAGATTTTCACATTGCTTTTTCACAGTGTACATTGATATCAGAATACTTAATTTCTGTGCTGTCTTGATAAAAGTAATTTACTTCCTCACCTCTTTCCTGTTGACTCTGGCTTAACTAGCTGACCGCGTTCAAACTGACAGGTTTGGGGGAGCTATTGGAAGGTTGTTCATGAAGGTGTTAACTATATACAGTGCCAAAAAAGCTGTTCCCCTAGCACTGCTGAAGCAGCCACCTTCAGCTCTGGGTACTTTCTGCTTCCACTGTACCTGTTTTAGCAATCATACAGGAAGAATCTCTTTAGCTTGTTGATCCAGCTCAGGACTAAGGTACAGAAAAAAGGAAATGCGTTTTAAAATTGGCAGTCTACGCTGTACCTTGTTGTGCCAATGTAGTATTGGGCCAGGAAAGTAAAATACCTTCAGTAGAAACTTCCTTGTGTGTATTTTTAGTGGTGCCCAAATGTTGTTAGATTTCAGATGATGGCATCAGAAGTAGGCTGTGGAACTGGTACCGTGGGAGAGGTTTTAGAGACCTATTACCTAACTTAAACACATTCAAAAGCTTCTATTTGAATAGAACTATTTCAGTTTAATTAGGAAAGAAAAAAGGCTTCAATCAAGCTTCACAGATGTTGTATAAATTGCCTTCATGCTCTGTGCTGCTGCTGTGCTCATATTGTTAAGTGGGAGATTTTTGCCCTCACTTGCCAATCTTTCCCAAGTGGTGTCATGCTAAGTACCAGGTTTATTAGGAGGTTAAGAGCAGGGACTGGTGAAAGCTCAGCCTGTCAGGAAAATGTCTGGTGAAGTTAACAAACAGTAGTGTGTGGTAGGATTTCAGTAGATGAAACAGAAGTCAGCTATTGACAAAGGCTTGAGAGTTGGGAAGCTGGTTGAGACCATGACTTGATTTGGGTCTTCCTCATGGATGAGCAACTGGAGTTGCACAGGCTGACTGGGTAGCTTTGCTTTTAGGCTTTCTCTTGGATAGAGATGAGGCATGACTGGGGAATAACCACTGTGTTCAAGAAAAGATTTTGCATGCCCTTAAGATACAGCTTTAAGTGCTGAGTAAAACTCTGAGATTGGTTGTGGTTTATAAGCTGTAATGAGGCTAGCTGGGCCTTCATATGAGAACATTCATAATTATTTTTGGCTACGAACAGAAGATGTTGGTTCATACAGCAGTAAAAGGCACTTTGTGTTTTAGTGCATATTGAATGTGGTTCTAAGAAATGGATGAAAAATATAATTGAAAATATTGTAGCTTTTGTGCTTTAAGTGAAAGGAGCAGTAAAATTGATAGTGCAAGTTTAATATTTACCTTTCATGTTCAAATGCTGGGACTACCTGTTCAGGGAAAAACTAAATACAGATTTTAAGTGTTAATGGCACTATTGTGGAAGACAACCATACATTTGATAGTTTTGGTTTCCCTTCTGAATGGTATGTTATTATCTAATTACATTTAAACTTGTACTAAATGCTTGATGTATTCCAGTGCAATGTTAGACTCTGCAGCCACTTCAAAATCTATACTGAAGTTTATTCTCTCAGGCTGCCTCCACTCACTGCCATTTCTCATGTGGTAACATGCAAATTAATATCTACTGATTTGTGTTTGATATTGAATTTAAGAGCCCTTGCCCTTTCTGAATATAAAGTATTATAATTTTGTTTAAATTTCAGTGGAGTTGGGGAAAAACAAATTTGAAACAGCCATTAGTAGAGAACATGGCAATGAAGTGGCATTCTCAGAAACAGTATAAAGTGTGTGTCGTCGTCCCCCCCCAAAAAAAAAAAATTCTGGCTCAATTTCTTGTGTTGGTTTAATAATTATTTTCAACTATTGGATTATAATAGCAAGGTTAGGTAGTACATACTAAGGAAACATTGTTTCTATCTAAACTTTAGAGCAGCATATTATGAGTAAATACCCCTCTTAAAACATATTGATGGTTGGAAGAATATTTGTAAAGTAAAGCCCAATATTAAATAAATGCTACAATTTCTAGGATAATTCTGTGACTGGGGGAAGAACAAAGTTTTATTTCCCTGTTTCTGTGGCTAAGTAGAAGGCAAAGAAGAGTGGGAGACACTTTTGGAGTACAGTGAAAGGCAGTAATGAGATGCTAGTCCTGTTAGGTAAAAAAATGATGTTACAGAATTCTCATCTTGGTTTCTCACCTTGAGTTCAAATAGAAAACATATCTGCATTCTTTCCTTCTCAGGCAGCATCACTTAAATGTTATTTGCCTCCTAGACTAAATTGTTACGGGGTTTTATTGGTGTTTGAAATGCAGAGCACTTGGAATGGGTGCAAAGTTTGGCTGAAAATTAGCATTGCCTTCTGGCATGCAGATTGCTTAGTAGTCTTCAAAGAGACTACCAGAGAGTTTATGACAAATTATTATATCTTTATAAACTCAGCAGTGGTATGCTCTGTATATTGTGAAATGCTTTTATAAGCAGAGATGTATCATCTTCAAAAATTACTTCAAAAGTATCCATTTAGTGGTTCATGGTTAACAGCCCTTGCCAGGGAGTGTTGAAGTTCTCTGGAAAAGGGATTGGTATCATCAGCTCTTACATGGGGGAGGAAAAGGCAGAGGGGTGAGGCAGATTACTTGAGCAAACTGGAATATGTGCCCTGCCCCTTTTTAGCCATTAGATTAGATGAGTCCACTTGAAGACCTCTCTAAATTCATAGTGAGTTATTTGGCTCCAAGATGTGAGTTAGGGATGGCACAACTGCAACCCCAGTTAATCAGATCTGCTCCCAGCATGGCATCCCACTAGAATCTGTGCCTATATGAACAGTCTTACTTAAGCTTTACATGCTATGTGCTCTTCTAGCATTTCCAGGAGATTTTGTAGCATGCTGTGATACTCTAAAAGGTGATCAAGGCAGTGACTGGAAGGACAACATCAAAGGATTAATTGGCCTACATAGCTTGAGTTGAAACCTAGCTTAAGACTTAGAGAGATGCTGCAGAATTAAGCATACTCTTTCATGCAGTGTACTGTTGCACCAAATTTCACAGGCAAATTAACTGATCCTGAAAGTTGGAGTTATGGTTTAAAAACATAAAAATGCTTGAATAGATTGCACACTTGAGATTTTTTAAGAAATACTGTCCTAATGTGCCAGTGCTACCTTGTATCTGCAGACTCCTCAATCTTCAGTATGCTTCCTGTGAAACACTCAGCTTACTTCCTTTTCTTGGTGTTGGAGAGTTTGGGCAGATTAATGTTTGGTTTATCGCTTCCTGCCAAATGCTAGGTGGAATGAAGTTTGTAGCCCACACGTGTATTATGTTGGCATGTTTTAATTTGATCATCAATCACTTGAGAATCCTTCTAAAATTCTAGGTAGAAGATGTGGATTTGTAGATTAACATATACCCCATCCTGAAAGTAGTTCAGTGAGGGACAACTGAACTGAGTTGAGTAACTTCATTGTTAAATCAGTGGTAGTTTGATCAGCAGTTAAGACTTAATAAGTGGAAACCAGTTTTATGACTTATAATTTTTATTGGTAGAAATGTAAAGTCCAAGGGAATGATTTTCAGGGTGTGTAGTCCAACTTTGCTTTTACTTTGGCTGAACTGATATAATGCATCTTTAAATGATGCCATACATCCTCAAAGCCTAAGTATCACAGTGGGCAGCTGATTTCATGGGGATACTTAGAAACATACGAGGAGTCTGTGGTCTCTGGAGCTGTAGCTTGTAAAGAGTTACATTTGAGGTTTTGGAGACTTGGACCAGTTTTATATGTGTCGCGGAAACATGAGGAGAAGGAAAAGAAATTTTTCTTTCCTCTTTCATGATCTCTGATGCTTTGAGGCTTGGAATGGTTTTGGGTTTGTTTTTTTTTTTCTGGATTTCTTCTTGATGTAGTTGGCATTTACTTGATCTAAAAGTCTTGTCTGAAGGTATAAAAGAGGAAGTAATGATCATCTGATAGAAAAGCCACATGCATACATCCTTTCATGTTGAATTTGACTTATGTCATGTGTAAGAATTGATGGCTTAAATAAACATTTTTCAGAGTTATTTTCAAATTCATTCCAATATAATGCTTTTGGGCAATTAAAAAGATTAATGACTTATAATTATGGACTTTTTGCTCTTTTTTTCTTCTGAATTACTGTTTCATTTTTCTGTTCTAGCGTTTTGTCTAATATTTCACTTTGGCTGGGCAAACAGTGGATTTGGCCCTACTGTCCATTTAACTTCTGAGGTAACTGTCACTGCCTACTGAAGGACTAAAACTTGATATCAAGAGTAAAACCACCATTATTTTCCAGGGTAGCATATAATAAGTCAGCCTGTTTTTATGACACTGTAGAAGGATGTGTAAAATACAGTACAAAAATGCCCATACAATAGAACTCAAGAGCAAATGTGCTGAAAAAAAAACAACCCTAGCACATCTTTTCCAGCTCGGAGTAGAAGCATCTCACTGCCAGATGCACCTTCAACTATCATATAGGTCAATGAGCTTCATGAATCATATGATTTGTATCACATAATTCACTCAGCCTCTGTTTATGCTGGCTGGATGTACAGTAAAATAAAAATAACAGAAAAGGTGAGAGTCTACATCCAGAAACACTCTCTGTAATTGAACAGGCTTTGTATGTATGCATCTAAAAATTGTTTCTCAGTTTTGGATGGTCGTAGACTCTACTTTCCTGGGTAAGTTTAAATTGCATTAATTCTGTCCTGACTGACTGGTGATGTCTTTGGCACTTTTCAGCAGTGAGTATGAGAGCTGTTTGCTTTCCATTGTTTTTCAAAAGCTTCCATTTGGCTAAGATGCCTTGTGGGTGTTTGGTCTTACTTCTGTCCTGCAAGTTTCTAACAGCCTAAAATACATGAATAGAGGCATAAAAAAAAAGGATTATAACTAGCTAGACTAGTGCTTGGGTTTTTTTTGTTTGTTTGGGGTTTGTTTTTGTGGGGTTTTTTCCCAGCAATACTGAAATCTGGTGTTAGACGACCAAGTTGCATGCACAACCTTTTTAATAGTGATTAGTGTCTCATTATATAGTCCATAGGTGTACATTCTGGTGGCTAAACTTAAGATGGAAACAAACAAACTAATGCTTTAGTGTAGCCATCTGTGATAAAAAGAAAATGGAAGACATTATTTTAATAGTCAAGACTTAAAAGGAGACCAGGCAGATTTAGTAGGGCTGTAGGGCTATTGAGTACTAAAACATCCAGAGCTAAAAGACCTCCTTGGGCTACAAGTGCTGGGAGCTGTGAAAATGTTCAGGGGAATTATCTGTTATATACTTATGTTATTCTAATTTTCTTTCCAACGGGATAAAAAAATGTGTAGGAAATTGCATACTAGGTTAGATGGCTGAAATCTTGTTCCTTTGACTACTGTAAGACTTTGGCACTAGTAGGTGGAAAAATATCCACTCTTTCTTCTTCAGGAGCAGATCAGAGACATGAATTGAACTGTAATTGTGTAGCTGTGTGATTCTTAGGAGACCTGGTGAAGCCACTGCTACCTTCAGCCTTGGTGTGAATTATGTTGTATTGTAAGGAAATTGCTTTCTTCTACATTACCTATTACCATAGTGCAGTTTGCTCTCTTTTGGTTGGCAACTTCTGGCTTTGAAATGAAAAAAAGAATATTGCATGTCATGATAACGGAGTATTTGGCAGGCTTTAAACTGGTTTAAGCAGAGGATCAAATAAATTCATTACTTCTGTAGTTTTTGCAATGTTGCCCCCTGGTACTTTTAGCTGTCATTGCATTAGAACCCTGGTCGTGTTATATTTACTTGCTATGGTTTTTTCTCAGTGCACTTTTTAAACTGAGGATGTGAATTTTCGTCTGAAGACCAGTATTATGCTACACCTTCATTTTTTCTATGGCATTAGTGAAACAAGCAGTCTGAATTTATGTGGCAGATAAGGCCCTGAAAAAAGCAGTGCAGAACCCTGCCTCAGAGGAGCTCAGGTGAGTGTGAGGCCTGATTTATGCTATGGGCTGAATGTTTGGCAGCACCAGTCTCATAATTTGCCTCTTCCATTTGCTTTGCAATTCACTTCCTGAAAGGAAAATGTGGGCATCAAATAGAGCGTGGCAGAAAGCTTCTCTATTGAGTCCGGGGTTTTCTGACTTGAGGGCTAAATGCGTCTCCTCTAAGGCAGAAGTTCTGTTTAAAGCATTTGTATTGAAAAGTTTCCTCTTGATACAGACCCTTCTTGATTTGCTTTTCAGAGAATGAACCCTGGATGTGATAGGTCATCCTCCTTTCACGTCCCTTTACTTTTGGGTGTTCATGTCTGTTAAGAATACTAAAGGGTGGCTACTACATTTGCTGTTATTCATTACTAGCACAGCTTCCTGGTGAGAATCTTTATTAAAGAACTTGGTTAAGATAAGTTATCTAAGGAAAAAAAAGTCTGTACCTTTGTGAACTATATTTGCAGCTATTTTGTTTATGTAGTTCTTGGATTTATGTTTGTAATGAGCTGCATTGTAAGATCTAGTACTTTACAATTAAGCTGCTATTACTAAAGGTAAAAAATGAAGGTATTGTAAAAGCTGGTGTAGTCAGTTGGAAAGGCATTCATATAATGAATTTTTTATAGAAGCTCTGAAATCACAAGGTGATTAATACAACTTCCTGGTCTACAAAATGCTGTTCTCAGAGAGGCACCTGGATTATAAAAATACCTAATTGCTGAAGTGGGAAGGGACCTCAGGATCATCTGGTTCAACCTCAGTGCTCAAAGCATGGTCAGGTAACACGGGCTGCTCGTGGCCAATGTCCATTAAGTTTTGAGTATCTCCAAGGAATGGAGAGTTCACAGCCTTCCTGTGCAACCTGTTCCAGTGTTTGACCATCATTGCTGTAAAATAAGTAAAATTGTATGCTTAGCAGTAGTTTCTTAGATTTTGTTTTGTGCCCACTGCCTCTTGTCCTGTCACTGGGCTGCACTGAAAAGAGCTGGGATCCCACTTCCTCCCACCCTCCCTTCAGGTATTTATATACATTAGAAAGATCCCCCTGATCCTTCTCCAGGCTGAACAGTCCCAGCTCTCTCAGCCTTTCCTCATAGGAGAGATGCTTCAGTCCCTTCATCTTAATGGTCCTTCTCTGGAATCTCTTCAATATGGCCCTACCTCTCCTGTACTAGAGAGTCCAGAATTAGGCCCAGCACTCCAGATGCACTCCAGAAAAGAAGGCAGGAAGGTTCACTTTCCTCAGCCTGCTGGCTACATTTTTTCTAATGCAGCCTGCAGTGCTGTCAGGCTTCTTTGCTCCAAGGACCCATTGCTAGCTTTTGTTGGGATCCATATGAATTACCAATTTTTTTCTCTGTCAAGACGCTTCTTGGTTGGTCAGTCCTCAGCACGCACTGCTGTGTGGGGTTACTCCTTCCCAGATGCAGGACGTGGCATTTCCTTCTGTTGAACTAGCTTCCTGAAGTTCCTGTCAGACTATTTTTCTCAGCCTGATGAGGTCCCTCTGAATGGCAGCAGCCTCTTCATATACCTATGATTTCTTTGTTTTTTCTCATCTTGGAACTTTCGGAGCGTGCACTCTTTACTGTTACCAAACCCCAAGTTGTTTGTAGAAAACTCAGATACTCTTACGTGCTAGCTAGATGCATACATGAGTCTGTAGTTGCCAAATCAAGAGTATTAGAAGTGAATGGCTTTGTTTTGTACTAAAAGAATGGATGTAGTGTCTGCACTGAATATTTACTAGGCAGTATCTCCTGCTTGACATCCACCTGAATGGAGCCTCAGAGCAGGCAGGGAGGAAGGTGACTTGTTTCAGAGCTGTATACAGTGAGAACACTAACAGTATCATAAAATATTAAAAGTATTGCAGGAGGAACTGGTATCCAACCAAAATTTCTCTCAAGAAGTTAAAATGTCTTAAAAGTTCGGGCAGATTCAAATGGTAAATATCTAGACATATCTGGCGTTTCACAGTTATCTGAAGAAGTGCTCACTTGTAAATAATCTCTATTGGATCTACTACTGGCAATCAGAACCTTACAGTGAGTGAACTGTTTCTGTTGTGCTCTTGAATGCTTGCTTGGATGTAGTGTAAATTGAAATATTATTGATGCTGATGGCAAGTTATGTAGCCACAGGAAGGATTTGCTTTGTGAAAACAACCTATGCCACAGACAACCAACTAGGAACTAATGTTGTTTGGTATCACTGATTTCCTTTCCCCCCCTAAAAGATATATGTATTTTTTTAGAGGAAATCCTGTTTATTTGCTTTGAGGAAATAATTGTTTTCCAGTAATTCATTTTTTTTGTTGTTAGCTTTTTTTTAACTTTCTATTGATCTGTTAAGGAGTGCTGATACTCCTTGACGTTTGTTTTCTGACTCTGCAGTTGCAGTGCTTGGTAATTGAGGAGCTGCTGGTAGTGGCAATACTATCTAAATACCCTTCTTGTCATTTAATGATTATTATCAGCTATTGCAGGTGTTTGAAGTTCTCTGTCTCTGTCTGGGAAAGAGCATTTACATTTACCCTTTTTGTTCCCTCTGCCTTTTTTCTACAGCAACCCATGCAACCTTACTTGTAGAGCTTTTAGGGGGGTGGGGGCAGTTATTTCTATTAAGACCACAATCCTTTTCTCCAACTCGTGGCACAGCTTGAGAGCAATTGAGATGATATTCTAGAAGCTCTGCTTCTTGGTTTTGCTTAACTCCATAAAGGAATGTGAAAAGCATTTAGTCAATCATTGAAAGCATACTTTTTTTTTTTTCTTTTCACCACACACAACTATTAGCCTCAGCCATCTTTATTTATTTATTTATTTTTTACTTCAGAGAGTGATTTGGATTGGAATGGACCTTAAATAAAGATCATCTACTTCCTTCTGGCCTTCTTAATATCCTTTCACTCCACAATCATCTCTCAAATCTGAGCACGTTAACTTCAGCAACTTTGCGTGGGGAATGATTCTCTAGGGCTGGCTGATGGATTGAGTGGCAGTACCTTGGTTGTGAAGTAACTTACGTTTGCACATTCTCCAGTCGTTTCCCATTAAAACTTAAATCCGTGTTCTGCTGGGGCACCTTTAAAAAGCAGACCTCCTCCTTACATATAAATGTTATGAAAACCAGGCATACTGTAACCGGAACCCTGAGGAATCCTTGATTGGAATAACAGATCAGAAAAATCTCTTGCTAGCATTCCTATGATTATATGTTTAGTCAAGTGACAGAAACACGGTGTCACCTAGCTTTTGGCATGCAGCCTAGTTTTGGTCTAAGAACTAACACAGATCCTCACTGATGCAGTGTCTTTGGGAACAGATAACTTCTGAAAATGTAACAGTATTCCTTACCTTTCCTCTCTCTAGTATTATCTAACGTAATGCTGGTTGGATGGTTGGTGTGGTTCCTACTTTATAGTGGAATATATTCCTTAGTAGTTGCTGCAATTGAGTAGAGGGAGTGAAGAGAAACAGAAGTGAATCATCGTAAACAAAAAGACAACTTTGGTTTAGCCCCCGCTGTCCCTCTATGGTATCTATCTCAGCTATGTGTTTTTCTTTCTATTTGGATGTTTTCTCTTGGTAACTTTAGCCTGATTTGACATCCCATATATAGGTCTGAGTGTGTTGCTGTAGGAAATGCAGGAAAAGGTTTAAGAAAAAAGATGAGACATGAGCTGGTTTTGATTTACATAAGAAATTAAAGGTGAAGAGCAGCAACTGTGGAAGTGTAATTTGAAAATTATGTATTGCATCAAGCAGTAGGAGGAACAGGAGATACCTTGCTTTCATTTTCATGTGACTAAGTGACTTGAATACATGATGTGAACACAGAGAAGAAAACTAAATTTAACCCTTCATGCTGATGAAGGGTTAACCTGATCTGTGTTAAAGGTATTTGAATGAGAAAGCTGATCATGAAAGTTCCCCTAATGTTAATTACACACTTTTATTTACAATGGGGCTTAGCAAATACATAATGAGAGCCCAGTGATACAGGAGGCTGCAGCCTTAGTACACATAAGGACGCACATGTTGTAAGTTATTGCAATTAACTTCTACCCCAGTGTGTACAAAATTAATATCAGCTGCTTTAACTTAGTTTAAAGTCTTCTGGAATTATTCCAGGTTCTGATATAGAAGCACACTTTGCTGTTGATACTCATGTTTTTTCTCTCTCCCTCTCCACCTCTTTCTCCCTTTGCAGGCAAAGGCAGCTCAAGCATCTCATCCGACGTGAGTTCAAGTACAGATCACACACCCACCAAAGCCCAGAAGAATGCAGCTACCAGTGAAGGTAGGCAGCTGATACTCATTACACAGCTCAGGCCTCCAGCATAATTGTAGCAATGTTCAGAAAAGGAACCTTCCCTCCTCATTCCTTGTGTGTACAGCACCATAGGCATACTACAAATTAAAAATTGTTCTTCCTATATAGAGTTATCATTCCTACCTGCTGTATTCATGGCAAAGGATCTAAAATACTTATTCAAGACAAAAATATAGGAATTTTTTAGCAATTTTACATGTTACTTTTTCTGCTTTTATACTTAAGTTTGATGAGATCCTATTTTGAATTTTTTTTGAAAAATGTACTTAACAGAAGCTTTAAGTATACATTCAAGGTTAAATATCAGCCTCTTACTTTCATACTATGAACACCATAAAAATGTGAGCTCCTTTGAGGGAAGTTTTCAAAAGTGTAGCTATGGACATGAACTGCTGATAAGGATTTAACTACACCTTATCTACAGTTACTGAAGTAATCATCCAGGACTTGATTTTTAATGTGTAGGGGAAGGAGTTATCTTCTGTGTCAGTATTAATACAATGTTGCACCGTCAACAACAATGTTGGTCTATCAACAGAGAAACACTCATCCTTTCCTGCTACCTTCTTATATGTGAGTAGGTGTTCTCTGTGAAGTGAAAATGTATTTGCCTTAGGCTTTACAAGAGTATATTCAAAGGCTGAGGAGAAATCACTACATCTATATGTAGTTTTATGATGTAAGCTTTTTTTTTTATGGTAAATTTGTGTGCCTTAACTAGCATTTCTGTTCAAAGCTGTCATAATAAGTTGGCTGTACTTGGTAGTTATCAATAATTCTAATTTCCTACCCTTCTGTCATTACAAATTAAGTTACAAGCTCTGATAGCTCTCATACTTCTTTTATTTCTTAAGATTAAAGAAATCATAGACTTTAAATAGTTCTAGTTTGGCAAGTTTTGACTATGACTGTAGAATTTGTACATTAAAAGCAGTCCATGAAAGTAACAAATGACCATATAAATAATGAATATATGCATGCATAATCCTATATAAAGAATGAAGATCTGACACCTGTGAATCATGAGAAATACTGATTTAAAATCTGTGCTTTTTAGTCTGAGCAATAAGTTTAACGATGAATAAATACATTTTTAGCAAAGTTAAAGTGAATATTAGAATTCATGTTTCTCTAAGCTTTAGATTAAAAAGTTTTGAAGTACCTGAAGGAGGTGTATCACAAGACATAAGATAAATTTAGGAGATGTATAAAAACATTTTAACTTTTTTGTATGATATCCAGGGGTTAAAAAGAAAGTCACAAAGGAATAGTGGAAACTCTGAAGTCAGTATATAACAAGTGCTTTAGATTTCTGTTTTATTTTAGTCAGTAAACAGTGTTGGATTTATTCTCCGTATTTTTAAATCAGGTAATGCAAGAGAATAATTTACTAATCTCTAAATTTTATGTTCTTAATCTAGCCCATTGTAAATACCAGTGCTGACCATGAAATCTTCACCACTGATTGTCAGCTGATTAATTCATTAGTGAGAGAGACTTAAATGCAGGTCAGCAGATGCTGTTGTAAAGATAAGTTTTATGAGGTTTTGTGCAGATTCAGGAAGGGTTCAGAGCAATTGAGTTCTGTGTTCTGTACTTGGAGGCAAGTTCAGATTTTCATTACAAAATAGTGATTTGACAAACAATTACTCTGCAAACAGCAGAATTTGTCTCTCTCTCAGCCTGTTCTACTAATACTTTTCTACCAATTTCTTCTGCTGAGGTATTACTAATGTGGTTCAGTTTAATATGGCTTGTCTTAATGTGGATTGCTGTATAATCTGGTTGATATTTTGAATGTCATGACCAGGGAGCATAAGAGTTCCATGAAGGTAAGTGAGAATGGAGAAAAGGAAGTGGTGGGGTAGAACACTGTTGAAACTAGTGCTGTTACTGGAAGGCACATTGATCAACCAATGTGTGTCTGGACTTTTTACTAATGCTGCCTCTCTTTTCCCATGTCAAGTAGACTTAGGCCATAGGAGGATTCAATCAAACAGACTCACACCTTCTGCAAGATGAGTATTGTTCTGAGCCTGTAAGACTGAATGCTTTTATAGTGTTTAGTTGGAGAGTAATGTCTAGGGACCAACTATGAACAGGAGCCTGATTGTGCTAGATGCTGTACAAGCAGTGGCAGTTATATCTTTTCACTGGGGTGTTTACATAACATTTTATGTGTTAGTTAAATTTACTTTTATAGAACCCCATGCTCTAGTATTTGTTTGCCGTGGTACAGTAGTAGCTGCCCACCCCAGAGATGGGTAAATGTATCTTAGTCGTCCTGGGGATACTGGTTTATTACAGGGACAGAAAGCTCCAATTCTGCCCTTTTCTTTAGCCCCATGTGTGCTGTCCTGTGAATGAGCCATGTGTTGTGTGTGGTGAGATGTATGCATCCTTGGCATGGTGTGGGAAAGACCATGAAACATTGCAGGTGAACTCTTCTTCACCTTCATTAGCATGTGAAATCATCCTAAATGAACAACTTGCAGGCAGCCTCTTTGCATCCATCAAATTCCTGTTGGCAACTGAATTTCCTGAGTGCCCAACTCTGAAAAGTGAGGAATTTGTGTTTGAGTCTGAGTCCATTTGAGTCCTTTCATGGCTCCTGCTTTCCAGCTTTGCAAACAGATCTAATCCTATCCAGTCTGATGCATTATGTCTTATATTGTCTCTGTAAGACAGTTGAACCACTTGTTGAAGCTGAATCAATGAAATGCCTTGAAACAACTAGTCAGGAAATTTATGGCACTGATGCAGGCAAGTTCTGTGGTACTCTACAGAAGAGAGCAGTCATGTAAGGTACTGCTTAGGCAGGTATGGATCCCCAAGGACTGCAAAACAGTGTCAGGCAGGATTGTTGCTTTGAAGAGCAAACCATTTTAGAAAATATGTGACAGATGGTGTTATCTTGCCATCAGTTGGAACAACCAAATGAACCACTCTTTTCATTTGTCTGCTGCAACAATTGTATCTGCTTCAAGGGCATGATTTTTCTCTATAGGATGGGTACAGGATATGGGTAAGAAGCTGCTTGAAGTGGTTTATGTGGTGTGCCACTTCTAGATAGGCTGTTAAGATTATCTTCTGGTGGGAATGGGAGATGTTGTAGCCAAAAATATGGTACGCTCCCTCACATCTATAGAATTGAGGTTTATGTTTAAAAGAGACAAAGTGCTTGTCATGCTTTTAAATGTGCCAGGTGAACTACACATCCCCTACCAGTGAAAAGCAAAGAGTATGTATCTGTATCTTTGCTTCAGCCAGTGATGCAATGGAGGTCTAGCTGCTAACTTCTTTCTGTTGTGTGGGGGAATGCAGAGAGTAGCTGGCAGACCATGAAACTTACTAAATTCAAACTTTAGATACCAGAGATGCACTTGAGAGGGATGCAAAGGTGAGACTGTACTGGTGCTGAAACTGAAGTTCAGATGCTCTCATTGTGACTTTTTGTACTTCATTGAAGTGCAGGTGGCAAAAGCAGATGTCTGGTCCTCTATGTAAATTAGAGTTTGCTGTAGGGATGTTGGCTACATCCTGGCTCAGAAGAACACATGGTAGTCTGTGGGTGTGCATGCACACTGATGCTTCCATGCTAACTACTCTTCTGAGGGTGAAGTTTTCTTTAGCTTTGAATATACACTGCCTTGTACTTCATTTCTAGGCTCAGACATTGCCTACAATTCTTTACCCCATCAATCAATTGCAGTTAGAAACTTGAGAATGCATGAATTTTTCCTACCCCCCATTGCTCTGCTGGCAAGTGAAAGACTAAATGGATTTTTGTGGGCCATTTAAATGCAATTTGCTAGACACAGTTGCAGCTGGAATATTATTGTTTAAAACTTGGTTTAGAAGATTACAATAAATGTTTTTGTATGGATTTACCTTGATCCAGGGAGCTTTCTTCTGACACCTGCAGAGCATCGAATGCTTCATATTAACCTGTCTGTTTTCCAAATAAAAAAATCAATACTGTTTTCACTTCATGTTTATTGCTGTTAAGCACTAATACAGATGAAGCTTTAAGTTGAGAGCATGTGTGTGAACTCCATGTATAAATTCTAATTTATTTCTCAGTTTCTGTAAAATCAAATTGAAGTATCAGTCCTGAGGCAAAACAGTGATTTGACAGAGGGGCTCAGTACTGAAGTACCTCTGAATGTATCCTGTTAAATGTTTGGTTTGAATTTTGTGGAAATGCAGTGGGATTAGCTGCTGTATTCTGCATAAGTTAAATTTTAATCTGCTGCTAGTGTGGAGATCAAATGCATTTGTTTTGGCTGAACCTGTTTGTATGCATTTCAACAGAAGAGGAATTTTTTTCCTAAGTTTAGATTTGTACTATGGAAATCCCCCAAATTAATTACATTCATTAGGAACCATTCCCTCCATTAAATAATTTTTGGGGGACCATTACATGAAGATGTAGCATTTTGCAAATATGAAATGCTTTAATTACAGACGTATTACTTTATAGTCATTACAAGAGGATTTCTGCTTAAGTTTGATCACACTGGATTGCTGTGGTCCTCAGCATTCTTTTATGGGGGGTGCCTGCCATTGAAGTTTTTTGGAATGGATGGTGTATTAATGAGTGCTGGTCTATGCTGTGAAATTTCTGCCATTATCTTCCCCTGGCATGTGAAAAGTTCCAAAGAGGGTTTTGAATGAGGAACTAGACTTCTTTCAGTACTGTTTTTCATTGTGGTGAAGTCTTTTTAAAAAACCAACCAAAGACCATTCAGAACCAAGACAACAACAAAAAATCAAAACCCCAAGGACAAAACACCAAACAAAAACCAACTAAAACCAATCTAAGAAATCCACCAAAAAAGACAAAAGTCAACCAACATACTAACCCCTAAAACCAGCCCCCTCCAAACCAACCAACCAACAGAAAAAATTGAGGAAACACTTACAGCTCATGGCAGGTTTTATGAATTTAGGGGCTCTCCAGTAGGACTTCTACTATTCTGAATGTAGAATTACAGGCATTCACTCAAGTCTTCTTTAATCATAGAAATACTGGCTACAGGAGTAACTGAAACTGGTTTTATATCCAATATAACACAAAAGCTTGGATAAGCTTTATTAAATAAGTTAGACTTCATTTAATAACAGCTAAAATTCTTAATGTATTTGCTGTACTCTTCTAATAATTTCTTAAGAAAATAACCTTTAAGTAACTTTCAAAACCACTGGAATTTGATTACTAGTATTGGATTGCTTTATTCTACAAGTTTTAAGTTAGTTAAATGTGTAATTAATATGTAATTGAGGAAAGTGGGAATAGAGTGTTCAGCCATATCATTCTTTCTTTGACATTTAAGATGTTAAAGCAATAATAGAAGACTGCAGTGAATAATGGAACAAACAGCTACTTTGAAACATTTTCACTGAACTGTAAAGGAAGATAGCTTCAGCTTTATCAATATCTGCAACCTCTCAAAGTAGTCATTTTGCACTCTTAATTTTCTATGTCTAAGCATGAGAGAGACATTTTTCCCTGGCTTTCATACTTGGAGGCATAGAAAAGCCTTACTATGTTGGGCCTCTCTTGGTAAATGTTTTGGTTTTTATATAAAGTTAGAGCTGTATATCAAAGGATGTTTATTACAGCTCTACATGGGAATACATTGACATTTCTCAAAACACTTTGTGAAAAGGAAACCCTTCTGTGTATTATGGCTCACATAGTGAGGTAGGTAGCTATGTTTAATATATTCAAGTGCTGTTGAAGCTTTTAAATGATTTGTGTATCTTCTCAGGACACTGAGACAATTAAGTTTTGTGGCAAAAGACTGTAGCTACAAAGTGGTGCTGCTTTCCAGCCAGTTTTTCCTTGTGGCATAAAGTGCTCCCTTGGTCTTTTCCTACACCTGGTACTTGTTAAGAAAGCTCCAGTTTCTTGTTTTTCTTTTCTATTTCTCTTTAACATTCAGAAGTTTACTTACTCCTTATCAGAAATGAAAAACCTGTATATGCTCTTTCTGGTTGCATTCAGGCATATGTGTAATCCCTAATCCTTTTGATGGCTGTTCTTTTCCTATGTATCCGTGTCCTTTGCAGCATCTCATACTGGGAGACTGAGCTTTTGGTTCTACTGTCTGTTGAAGGACTGTCTAAGCAGACTTCCAGTGCATCAAACCCTGTCTGAACCTGATATGAATGCCTGAGTTTCCCCCTGCTTACTTGGAAGTGGGCTGAGATTTGGTTGGCTTTGAGTGAACTGTGGCTGTTTTGAGTTGGTAGGGAAACTAGAAACCAGGTAAGTTTCCTAGGGTTTTGTGTTACTTTTCCAGAAAACTCCACTGCTAGAGTAGTAAAATGTTGAACTACTGAATGTGCCAGAGAAGAATCATTTGAAGCCAAAAAATTAGAGAGGAATAAGGCAGGGAGGGGGAAGGTGGGGTGGTGGTGGTGGTGGTGGGAGGCATAACAGTTAATAAATCCAAAACTATAAACACTTTGGCAGAATAAATAACTAACTATGTAAATTCCTTTAACCGGCATATCTGAATGCATACATAAATGCATTCACCTCAAGCAGTATGTGGAGTTACAAAGTAGTATAAAGGCTGTTCTTAGGCACTCTTTGTGTTTAACCACATCTTGTTAAGCTTTTGCTGTCTAATAGACAGTGTTCCTGCAATGCTGTTCTGCTAATTATAACAATATCGTTATAATCAGCATTAAAATCAGAGTTCAAATACAAGGCAAAAGTAGTTGGGACATTGGCAAGGTTAAAGCTGCAAATTGAAACCTTATGTTATTCTGGCTAATTTGTACTGAAATGCTATAGCCAAATGTTTAAAACTTGCCCAAACAATGCTAAGAACAAATTGGAAATGTACATAAAACTGCAGTCTTACTTGATCTGCTGCCTGAAATGTGAGACCTACCAGAGCAAATGCACTTACAGTACAGTGAAGGAGAAGTGATCCTGATTTGAAAACCTGGCATTAGTTTTACCAAAGTAAGATCTGATGCTTGGTAGGAGTGATTACAGTTGATTCAATTACCTGTAAATCTGATTTTAAGGAATCCAAGATCCCAAATGTAATTCTCTCTTTAGAATGCTGTACCAAACTACTTAAATAATGTTATCACGGGGGAGTTTTGGCACTAAACTCTTCTTTGTCTGTTATTGCTTATGCTAGCTATTTGCAGTAGTTTTGTGCTCTCAAAAGTGAAGAGTCATCTTGAAGTGTCTGATGATTGCCCACCATTTGCTAGTTTAAAAGCCACCTTTCTTGAATGCTAGGCTGTTTCCTAAAATTGCTTGAAGAATATATACAACCTGATAATGCATATTTAAATGACAGACTTATCCAGTTTCCAGAATTTATGAATTGACAGTAGCAAGTTCCTCCAGATTAATTCTGTACTTGATCTAAATACTGAAATTGGAAAAATAAATTTTTGCCTTCAACTTGACAATCCCTGTTAAGATGCTATAGTTTAAATTTATTGTTCCAAATATCTTGCTTTGTTTTCCTGTATCTTATCATTTTATGTCAGCTTGTCAAATTACTATAATTTTAAGATTGATACTGCCCATAGTGCCACAGGTACTACATGTTTGAAAAATGTCTGCTTAAGAGTTACTGAGTCATTTTGTTCTTTTCTGGCTGTTGTATCACAGTGCCTGCTACTGTGCTTTTTCTCAAGTTACTGTGCTTTCCTCAAGTCTGGCATCTCCTTGTTTCTGTCAGTATTCCTCAGCTTTCCCTTGAGAAAAATAAGCCCGTCAGCCTGACCTCAGTGCCTGGCAGGGTTATGGAGCAGATCATCCTCAGTGCAATCACACAGCACCTGCAGGATGGGCAAGGGATCAGACCCAGCCAGCACGGGTTTAGGAAGGGCAGGTCCTGCCTGACCAACCTGATCTCCTTTATGATCAGGTTACCCGTCTGGTGGATGAGGGGAAGGCGGTGGATGTGGTCTACCTGGATTTCAGCAAAGCCTTTGACACCGTCCCCCATAGCATTCTCCTGAAAAAGCTGTCAGCCCACAGCTTGGACAGGAGCACCCTGTGCTGGGTTAGGAACTGGCTGGAGGGCCGGGCCCAGAGAGTGGTGGTGAACGGGGCTGCATCCAGTTGGTGGCCGGTCACTAGTGGTGTCCCCCAGGGATCAGTGTTGGGCCCAGTTCTGTTTAATATCTTTATCGACGACTTAGACGAAGGGATTGAGTCCATCATTAGCAAATTCGCAGATGACACCAAGCTGGGAGGAAGTGTGGACCAACTCGAAGGCAGGAGGGCTCTGCAGAGGGACCTGGACAGACTGGAGAGTTGGGCTGATTCCAACGGGATGAGGTTCAACAAGGCCAAGTGCCGGGTCCTGCACTTTGGCCACAACAACCCCATGCAGCGCTACAGGCTGGGGACAGAGTGGCTGGAGAGCAGCCAGGCAGAAAGGGACCTGGGAGTCTGCATTGACAAGAAACTGAACATGAGCCAGCAGTGTGCCCAGGTGGCCAAGAAGGCCAATGGCATCCTGGCCTGTATCAAAAACAGCGTCACCAGCAGGTCCAGGGAGGTGATTCTTCCCCTGTACTCAGCGCTGGTGAGGCCACACCTCGAGTACTGTGTCCAGTTCTGGGCCCCTCAGTTTAAGAAGGATGTAGAGGTCCTGGAGCAGGTCCAAAGGAGGGCAACCAGGCTGGTGAAGGGACTCGAGCACAGGCCCTATGAGGAGAGGCTGAGAGAGCTGGGACTGTTCAGCCTGAAGAAGAGGAGGCTCAGGGGAGACCTCATTGCTGTCTACAACTACCTGAAAGGAGGCTGTAGTGAGGTGGGAACTGGACTCTTTTCCCAGACGACCTTCAACAAGACAAGAGGGCATGGTCTTAAGTTGTGCCAGGGGAGGTTTAGGTTAGATATTAGAAAGAATTTCTTCACGGAGAGGGTGATTAGGCTATGGAATGGACTGCCTGGTGAGGTGGTAGATTCTCCGTCCCTGGAGACATTTAAAAAAAGACTGGATGTGGCACTCAGTGCCATGGTCTAGCAACTGCTCCGGTGGGTCAAGGGTTGGACTAGATGATCTCTGAGGTCCCTTCCAACCCGGCTAATTCTGTGATTCTGTGATTCTGTGATTCATGAATCTTGGAAATAAGGTGAGCACAGAAGGATAATATGTTGTGAACTTGTAGCTATTTAACGTTTGTGGTTTCTAAATCAGAGCAACCCATTTTAGATATGTAGTATTTTGCACTAATTAGGTGTGAAACTAACTGAACAGTAGCTAAATTGTTGGCCTTAAAAAGTGTGTGTGTGTGTAACTAATGAAGCTTGGAACTGCGAACCGTAAAACTAGGTGAAAGAAACTGAAAAACAGATCATATCGGTGTCAAAGTCACACACACACAAAAGTGTGGTAAAAATATGAGTGAACAAACCTTTGTCCTTCTGTTGGTTTCGGAATATGATATATTATAAACTTAGCAGGCTCAGATATTGCTGAAAGGATAGTGTGTCTCCTTTGGGCCCTGTTATAGAAATTACATCATTACATCTTTTTTATCTGAGTGTTTACTCTTTGGTATTGATACTGGTCTCTATGTTCCGTTTCTCTGTATCAAGAAAAAAGTGGTCTGTTTTTTGGTTGGTTGGGGGCTTTTTTTTTTTTTTTTTTTCGTTTGTGTTTTGGATTTTGGTTTTTGTTTTGGTTTTTCCCTGTTTTTTGTTGTTTTGGTTTCTTTTTTCCTTTTAATTTATTAGGGTTGGTATTAATTTGCTTGTGTCCAGGAAACTAAATTCCAGATTGGATGAACTTCAGCTCTTCCCATCTGTGTACTATTGGAATTTTCAAGTAACTTGGCATAGAAGGATGCTCAATTGAAAACATGTCTCCAGCCCTCACCTCTTCCACACTGTATTGCAGTAATTTCTGGTGTGTGTTTACTCATTAGAAAAGCTAGAAAAGTTTTGTTCAAATACCAACTGAAAGAATTTGTTTATTCTTGAATGGCAATCTTCAATTCTGACCCAGTTTTGTGGGCACACTTCTTGTGGTCTGTGAATGACTTGCACAGCTCAGAATTAGATTTACCAGGCATGGAATCTTTTAGCCTCCCACATTGTTTTTATTGACATAGTAACTTAACACAGACACAATGTACAAATGAGTAAATTAATCTGATCCAAATTAAGGACACTCCTGCCTTCAGTTTGTTGGAGCATCCTACGCAGAACTCAGTGAGACATGATGCCTTTGCTTACTGACTCAGATGTGTTTAGGATTATTTTTCTTAATGTGGATGTACAGGCTAGCTGAAGCTTTCTAAGCTTCAGGTATCTTGATCGGAACCATTGCCTTTTAACATCTGGAAGTAGTAGAAAAATCAGCATTTTCTCTTTTTCCTTGAGGAAGGAATTATAAGATGACAAAACGGAGCCAGGGAAAACCAGGCATTTGTTGACTGTGTTGTATCATCTTGTAAATGCTGCTGTCTTGCACATCCAGATACTTATTTAAACCACAGATACACTCTATGGTAAATATTTAAATGAAAAAAAAATATTCAAGGTGTTGAAATACATGGTTTTACTCTCAGTGTTTGAACATTTTGTGTTGTGTCGTGGGTCTGGGTGAAATGCTGTGTAGGAAACTTAAGGACTATTACAGATCAGTGTTTATTTCCTCCCCACTGCCTTGTTTTGTTTGTTTGGATAGTTTTTTGGTGTGGGTTTTTTTTTATTTTTTTATTTATGACTGTGGAGTTAAGTCTTATAAGTGCCATTCTTTTCTGTCTAATTTTGGAACTTGACTCAACCAGTCATAATTAGTTTGGGTATTGAGACTAGAATTTTTTTGCCATTTCTGCCACAAAATTCCATATCATGAAGTACCAAACTGAATTTTACTTCAGGGGAAAGGGACTACTCAAACTAAAGGCATTGAGTTTAGACTGGGAAAAGGTAGCAGTGATGGCAAAAGATAGCAAAGGTAAGTTGGAAAGAAAGTTTCTGTATGGTTTCACATTTCATATATAACACAGGGCTAACGTAGTGCTAAGATATTAAGGCAGATGTAGGCCATTGCATTCCAGTGCTTGTGTCCCTTTAAAGAATGCTTCTGGTGAAAGCACCAATACAATCTTGATAAACTGGTACAGAGGTCTGATCTATGGAACCTTGGCAATTCTAGGTGGATGGAAACCTGGAAATTCTAGAAGACTAGTACACTGTTGAACCGGTAATAATTTGTGATGTTGGATAATTGAGTTTGTACTGAGGAGTCCTTATGTGCTCAGCAGTCATTGAAACAAGGTCTGTGTCAGGATGGTTGGATTGTTTTACTCCAGGCAATAATGCCTTTCTTCATGCACTGGTTGGACCTTATGACTGTAGGTATGTACCACTGAACTCAGATGAGGTAATGCATTTCAGCTATGAACAATGTCATGAATTAACTAAAAAAAAATGTTTATTTGGAATGCAACAGAAGCTGTTTTTCCATGTGCATGGAACATTACTGCTTCAGAATTATAATCATAGAACCATTAGAAAACTTGGATAATGGAAAGGTCATGAGTTTTAAATGCCTGCTGTCTCCTTCTCTGTCATGATCAAAGGTTGTTTTGCTGGGCAGTGTGTTCCCTCAGTCACACGAATTATGTTGGACCCCATCCCTCTCAAGGTCAGCTCCTGGAAATGTCTTGCCATTCCTTATTACTACACCAGTCTTCCACTTTCTGAAGGTGAGATGAAGCTGCCCTTGCTGTCAGTCTGTTGTCTTTCTGAATATTGGAGCCAGGCTGAAATGATAGACATTATATTACAGGCTAATTGCTGCCAAATTTTAGTCATATATATTTTGCTCAAGTTACAGACCTCCAAAGCAAACAGAGAGAGGAAATCAAAATTAAATTAATCCTCTCCAAGGATGAATAAAACATGGCTGCTCAGAGGTTTACAAGTTGAGGGTATGAGGTGTGTGAGTCAGAAGCCACTGGTATGCATAACCCCTTTCTATTGCATTTCTTGTCTGGGCTGGAGTTGCTTAGCATAAAGACCTTAAGGTTTTTTTAATGATGGCTAGACAAGTGACTTTGGAAAAACATGGTTAACTATAGAACCACAGGGCATTCTTGGCAGTTTGCAGTCACATGGTTAAAGGCAAATGAGTTGCTAGTTTCTCTGGAGCCCTCAGAGCTGTGCATTTTCTCCATGTAAGGTAGTCAAAGTATCTTAGCTGAGACTGAACAAAGCTCTGAATTCTTCATTTTTGGACATGGTGTGAAGGTTAGGTTGTAGTTCTACTGTGTGTTCTTGATTGAGAGGATGACAGACTTAGGGACAGTACTTAATTCTGCTTTACTGCTGCTTTCTTTCCTGATGCTCTTAGCATCTCCTGATGCTCCCCCCCATATAAGGGGGGGATGTGTGAAGTAGTAACTGATGGCTTTTTTGAAACACCTAATAACTACACCTAGTCCATTTTCATGTGGAAAGTAGGTATGAAAAGAGCAAGCAGTGCCTGCCTGCAGGCAATTAAAATTAAATGGAATAACATGCCAAAACTTTGTGCAATTGCAAAGTAGGCTTGAATGCTGTTTCATCCAGAATTTTTTTCCTCCTTTTCCTTCTCATTTCTAAGTTATAAGCTTTAGATTTTTGTTATAATCTATTATATAAATGAGTTCTGGAGTCGAAAATGTACCTTGTGTATTCTGCTAATGCAAGGGAAAGCATTCACTTGTAGTCTTGCAATATTATTTGTTACTGAGACTTTGCTGCTACTCCTCATTAATTAACATGAGACTTAAAGAGAGTAGCAAAGCTTTTCTAGAAGAGCTCCTGTGGTGAGAAGTTACTGGTGTGTTGTCCTCCAAATTATCTATTCTGTCTTTTGTAAGATTAATCTTTGTACAGATCCTGCACGGTTGATTTCTACTGATAAGAGGAACAATTTTCCATGGCTTCTCTGGTAACTGTGTTGATTTAGGTTACGGATGAAGCTTGGGTCTCCTTAATCAAGCATACCTAGAAGGGAAAGTAAGAATTATTGTCTCTACTTCTTGATGAGTGTGCAAGGGCTGACCACTTGCCAAAATAGTCAATAGAGCTGAAGTCCTGTGAACATCAACTTGTTGATCTGTGGACCTCAAATTTTTCCACGGAGTACAGAGTTCAGTTGTGAAATTCAGCTTGCAGACAGTAGCAATAGCCTTGCTTTTTTTCTTTTTCTCTAATATCATTTATAGTAAAAGTCTGCTAGAAACTTCTGGTGTAATGCAATTGTTGCTTCAAAGAAGCTGTTCTGGGAAGAATCAACGAAATTGCATGCCTTAGAGCCTGTACCTTAGAGCTGTCATTTATTTCATTTAATTTTGTTTCCTCGCCTACAAATGAAGCAGGCCAGCTACCTGCTACTGAAGGTGAGGTGTTTTGGCATTTTGTTTAATGGTGAATGTTAAGCGAAAATCTTATTACATATAGGACAAAACAAAGTATAGTTAACTATGGTGTTAACTTTATAACTTGTTTCGAATTTGAATAAAATTCAAATGGAATAAGCCATTAAATATCCATCAGTTTGATACTTTATTGCTGACTAGGAAGACTGACTTGGAGCATGTTCTCTACTTGATAGATGGGTAGCAAAGCAGAAAATACACTAGGAAGGGCAGCCGGTGTCTTGCAGTAATACTTTAAAATGCTCGTCAGATTGGTAAAGTTGCTTTGGTCATAAGAGTACAGTTTCTTCAAAAATCTTTAAGCTGCACCATCAAAAATATTGTAAGATATGCTAAGTCTTGGAGACAGTTCAGGTTAAAGTGTCATGTCAGTGGGCAATGCTTTCTCATTGCTTTTGTATCCTTGCCTTTGCCATGTTGTACATGTGAGTGTCTGCTAAACTAGGCTAATTTGTAGAAGTCAAATTCAGGCCTTAGTAAAAAGAAATACTGTAATTTTAGGTAGTTTCTTTTCCATAACCATTAACTTAAATGATCATAACTTGGTTGTGTTTTAATGAATGTCTGAGAATAAAATGGAAGTTCACTTTCATCAAAGTTAAATTCTAAAACAGACTAAATTTCACTTTGATTATTCAGGTGCAATGAATGACAGTGGATAGCAAATAAATATTTAATTTTTTTTTTCTAAGCAGCTATAAAAATTCTTCTGCAACTGGAAAGTTCTTCCTATATGAATAGATACCCGTGTGCATGTTTGATAATTGTTTCTTGATAGAATCTAAATGTAGCACTGATATTTTAAAAAAGAAGTGTCACTTGAAAGATGATATGAAGAGTAATTTTATGTTCTCATTAGTAGATGTATGCTGGATATATTGCATGTATTTATTCATAGGTATTTATTAATATGTAAATAAATGTATGAGATTGGAAGATCATCAGTATTCTACATAGTTGCAATAAAACTTAAACTATGGAAAACAAGCATATTTTTCTTTTCTGGCTTAATTGAAAGTTACTCAGAGGTACTATATTTGTGTGTACTATTTTCACAAAAATATTTTTTCATGCTTAGACAACATTATCTTATGTCAAGAAGCATGGCTTGAAAAGTAGTTTTTTGGATCTTCAAGATTTAAAATGATATTTTCCCCCTGTCTATCTTCCACCTTTGTCCTGCATACATAAAACTATAGTGAGAAAATTGTTAACAGTATTCAATTGCATTACATTTTCCATTTTTTCTCCCTGTCTCACTTTAGAAGCCAAGTTAATGCTCCATCTAGGTAGACTTGATAAATGGAATTGTTCCAAGTCTTGTGTGTGAAAACAAGGCAAGGATAGACTAGAGGGTTGAAAATCTGCCAAAACAAACTTGAGTGAAATAGCTTAGTTCGTCCGGTGCTGCACTTTCTAACACCATGGGGCTTTTTAAAGGAATTTCCGTTCTCAGATATATGTGGTCCATTCTCCTTTGGAGTCATTTCTGTGTGCATTTAACTAGACTGTGGTAAGTTCTGGTGTCTCTGCTGAGATGTGAAGGAGAGAGAGATTGGCCTAGATATTTGTAGGACTTCTATTTCACAGCAGTGTCAGCTGTTAGTGTAAGAACTAGAGATTAAAAGGGCTTCTTGGCGACCTTTTGCAGACTCTACCTGCTGTCACATTGGACTTTGTTCACTAATTAGTATTTTCTTTATGATAGTGCTGGCTTTTACCTATAAATTGGAAGTGGATTGTCACTTAAGAGTTTATTGACACTGTGGACAGGCTTCTGCCTTGGTGGAAGATAGCATCCTTCCAGCTTTACACCAAATTCTGGATTTCCCCTTTGGAGAATACTAATCAAAAGAAAACGGATTTGAATTGCCTCACAGACTGGGAAAGCATCACTGACAATGTCACTGTCAAAGTAGTTTTCTTGGAGATGGCTGAGATGTTCTGTAGAACTACTGAAGACTTTCTGCAGACTTTTAAGACTTTGAAACTATAGTAAAATTTAGCAGAAGGGCACATGGGGAAAAAGTATTTGGTATCTCATAGAAACATGTGAGAGAAAGCAGAACTTAGTCTCGTGTGTGTGGGAAGCAGTGAAGTATACAAAAACATATTTAAGGAGTTCACTGAAATTGATATATAGTAAATTAATAAATTATATTGCTAGTCTGAATATTTGTAAATAAAAAGGTTCACAAATTGTTATGAAGGCAAAAGTCAGGAGGTAGCCTGCTGTAGTCTCCACTTTAGGTACTAAAAAGTGCTTAGTTGCTACATCAAAGCTTGTAGGCTTTGACTAAAATGCAGTATATCTCTGCACATTAATCTCACTGAAGTTTGATAGAGTAAGAATTTACTTCCAAATTCTAGATGCTGAATGTTGATTTCTTTCTCTGTTATTTTAGTCCTTCCCTAAACCTTTGGATGAGAGGACAATGGTATGTGATGTAAGTTCAAACAGTATTCATGGTGTTGAATTCAAGCACTCTATAATTAGGAAATTCTGTTAAACTTTAACTTACCTTTGTCATGGTTATGGATTCCAAAAATCTGCATTTCAGAGCTTTTCTGCCTCAATTGATAATAAGACCAGAGGGTGCTCTTTCAAGGACCTATCATTTATTTTTTGTTGCCACTCTAGCTGTGGTACCGGTATTTCAGGTATAGTCCTCAGAGCATATTTTAAATAATACTTTATATATATATATATATGTATACACACTACTATATGTACTACTATATATACTACTACTATATATATATATATATACTGTATCTTTTAAATAGTACTAATTTCCTGTTTTTCTGATGTATCAGGCAAGCTTCAGGGACAATTGCGTGCAAGCACTCTTCAGTTGCAAAAAGGTTCTTGGGGTGCAGTGATGACCTCGCAATGCCAAAATTTCTTAGCTGTTAAGTATCCTACATTTTATCTTGACGTTTTTCTCTGCATGTAAGAATATATGAAAGTGTGTTTTATATATGCAAAATCATTCAAAACAGGTCTAGGGGCTTTGTTTGGGAATATCTAGACTCATGGTATTGGAAGACTGAGCATCACAACAGCAAACTTCTATAGTGGGTTTTCTTGTGAATAAACCAGCCCATTAATAATCTCATCACACAGTTTGTTTTGGGCACTGTGCCTTGTGTATATCACACATAGATTTCTTTCTTGAATGAAGAGAGAAAAAAAACAGTATTTTGTCTTGTAAATGACTACTGCATAGTATAGTCCCACACAGCAGAAAAAGAGAGAAACTAATAGGGCACTGACGTTTATTTACCTGCTCTGCAGTGCTTGGCTTTACAACCTTACTAGTATTTTTAAATGCAAAACATAAAAAGTGTATGATTCCAGTATTGTTCAATCCAGTTGCCCTGGCAGCTGAGTGGAAGAGTTCAACCCAGACTTCTGATATGTGGATTCAGCTTCCAGCTTTGCTGCAATCTAACTAATGTTGCCTGATTTCTGTGGTTATAGGCTTATATTTTTGAATTAACTTTTCATGTACTTTTAAAAAATAAATACACTCTGGTTTTCTTAAATGCTACATCTAATTTTTGGCTACCTGAATGTCTATGTCTACTTGTACAAGTTCCTGTGACCATCAGATGCTAGTGTGTGTGAATTCATTCTTACTGCTGCTGTGAAGGAACAAGAAGCTCTATCTGTAAGTTTCACAGCCATCTTAGTTCCAGTGATTTCTGTTAACCTGGGATCACATTTGCTGTGACCTCTCTAGGTAAGAGAAAGGGAATGGGTTTGTAGTTTGCCTTGCTACTGAACTCAGGCCAAATGGTGACTAATGAACATAGCAGATGTTTCTACTTCTGAAGGCTTTCTTTTTGGAAAGAACTTTATTAACCAATTTATCCTTCCTCCCAGGAGATAGCAGGGCAGCAGTGTAACTGAGATCTGAAAATTCGTTACATAAGAGAAGAAAATATTAATGTTGATGTTTGCTATGTTGACAGTAGGATTTGAATCTAACTATCCACTCTTTTTTACTCAGAAAAACACATCCAAGTAGGCTTTTCTTCAGATCTTTCAGCTACTGTGTTATTTTTTTACATCAGCTGCATTTTTAGCAATTTGGAATATAATGAGATAGAGTTTGTGTGCAAATCCAAGGTTAGCTCCATTGACTTAAGAGTGCTACTCCAGATATTTATTCCTTTTACTATTAGACAATAATTTGACCTGGTTTTGGATGAACAAGTAACCCACATTTGATTTGGTTTGCCATTGAGGGTAGGAGGGCTGTTCTTCTCCCCCCATGTTAATGAGCTCTCAAAACCATTCATCTGTAGCTAATTATGTTAAGCATGAGAGAAGGATGGCTGTGTTGAAGTTTCTACCAGAAAGTGCAAGCTTTCTGCAGGCAGCCTAATTTCTAAATGTGGTTTTTAGTTTTTTTGGTTGTTTGTTGTTTTTTTTTTTCCAGTGGATGTTCTCCTACCTTCCCTTTCTGTCACAGTTAACAACAGCTGTGAGGGCTTCTGTGTCAGAGAGCCAGTGAGCAGGACATGGCTGTTGGTGCTTTAGTGAATTTTAGTAGTAGTGCAAGTAATACAAGACGATCAAGAAGAAGAGAATACAAGCATGGAGATATCATCATACTTTTCATTCTTCACAGCTCTTCCCTGACACTTTCTGGATGAAAATCTACTCCTTGGTACCTTTATCCTGCTGGGCCCAGGGGAGAGAGTGGCAGCTTCCACAGACAGAGGAAGATTTTGTATGGCTCATTTCCCTCTTTTTCTCTCATGTGCAACCAGTCTCCTAATTGCTAGCACCCAGCTCTTACTCCAAAACCCTTCAGTTCCCTCATCCTGCACCCAAGAGTTCAGGTTGCAAAGGTATTTTGTGTATCTCATGCAGGTGGTCTGTGTGTCAAGAACCTTATGACCATGAAAATTTGTTTCTTTTGATCTCCCTCTGTTCCATTGTTCAGAAAATATGCTTAGTTACAAGGAATGAGGTCAAGAATGATGTAATCATGGAGCCATTAATCAGTATGGTCACTGTGCTTTTCCAGGTGGAAAATAGTAACAACAGTTAGTTGTGCTTACATCTGCATAGAGTATGTATAATAAATTACACATAAAATCAAACCTCTTCTAAGTGAACAGCTTTATTTAGGGCATGATTCCAGAAGTCAGAAAAACCAAGCCCACTTGATAAGCAGGTAGCTGCATCATTTCTATTGATTGCTTGCAGATTTCTACTGATGCAGAAGATGGAGCAGCATGAGTTCACAGCTGTCTTGAGTCACCTAGTTAATGCGAGAACAGTCTTCTCAGAAAGGCTTTCTACCTTGTTCATTTTAACTATAAGATTCAGGAGATGTTGAGCTTAAAGGTCAGTAACCTTTCAGTGCAGATTTCTCAGTTTCAGCAAATCCCATCACAGAACTGTCACAGCTGGAAAAGACCTCTAAAATCACCTTGTCCAGCTATCAACATAACCTTCTTTCCCTCCTCCCCAAACAATAGAATAACTAAAATGTATTTATCAGTATCTGTATCACCATGGTCACTAGAGCATGTTCTGAAGTGCCTTATCTATACTATTTTTAAGTACTTCCAGGGATGGTGATTCCATCACCTCCCTAGACAGTCTGTTCTAACTACTCTCTCCATGAAGAAATTCTTCCTCAGATCTTGTCTAAACTTCCCCTGGTACACCTACAGCCCATTTCATCTAGTCCTATCATTATTTACGTGAGAGAAGAGGCCTGTACCCTCCTCCCTACATCTTTTCAGGTAGTTGTAGAGAGCAATGAGGTTTCCTTTCAGCCTTGTCCAAACTAAACATTCCCAGTTCCGTCAGCCTTTCCTCATAGTACTAAAAGGCTGTTCTTGATATATGGATAAACCAGATTTAGTCGATACAATCATCGATGAAGTCAGTCAAGTTGTCAAGATGTCAAGTTCATTTATAAAAACACTAGAAAATTGTGTTATGTGCCATGTGTGGGCTTCTGGAAGGGCAGAGATTGTCCTTTCAGTCTCCTGTTTCTGTGGCAGGATGCTCTGCGTCTGAGCTGCAGAGGGGAAGAACAGAACCAGACATGGCGAAAACTGAATCTGGTGTTTCAGTCTGTGGTCATTGTAAAGAGACACTCTTTGTTTCATAACCTATGTTACAGAAGGATTCATGCAATTGGACAGCATATCTAACAGCGGGATTTCCCCCCCACCCCCGCCAGTCCCCCACTCCACTCTTTTTTAAGCTTGCTATGTTCCAGAACATGGTAGCTGCTTATAGGTGGTCTAATAGTAAGTTTCAATGGTGTTGCTTCTTTGTTCTTCCTCATACATTGGAATAAATATTTATATCAGTGTTAAACTGTGATTCCAAGCACCTCCAGTCTGATGTGGGCCTTATTTTATGAGTTAGTATATGTATACACCATGCAGTGATAACTTAAAGAGCTTTTAAGCTGCTGCTGTTTTTGTCTTCTTTTGGTTTGTTTCATGTGTCTTAAGGTGGGAAAAAGGCTCTTGACCTAAATACTGCATTAGTATTTCATTTGTCTTCTTGTTAATGTTTTCATGAGGTTGTAACTGGAAGACAAGAAGAAACTTAAAGATTAGTTCTGAAGTTGTTTAACTGAACTTGGAATATCTTACTTGGAGCAGGACAGAGAGGGAATGAATAGTGGAAAAAAGGCTGCAACTGAAGGGGGGGAAAAAAGCTGGATGGGTTTTACAACCATAAATGGTAAAAGTAACCTTGTTCTGCTGCCAGGGAGCAGAATGATGGAATAAGGTTTTGATTTACAGAAACAGCTCAACAAGGGCCTTGTAGAATGCTTCGTGCCTGCTATAAAAATGTGATTAGCTATGAAATGGGAGAGATTTAACAAGAGAATTTAAGGATCGGCAGCAGCGCTGTTTCATGCAGAATGTGGATGCCTGCTTTTAGAGTTCTGGGAACACAAGCTAGCTTGGAAAACATGAAGGTTTCCAGAAGAGAATGTGAATTACTTTGATTTATTACCTGGAGTTATTACTTAAAATTTAGGTTCCTTGCACATTTATCACGAGGTCTCTAAAATTAAGCAACATTTATCCTTGTAATTATTTCTTCAGATAACTGTCTCCTATGAGCTAGGCTTACAGTAAGCTGCCTAAGGACGTATAGGTAGGTGTGAGAGAGTGTCCCTTAAATCAGTATTCTGTTTTGATGTTACATAAACTGTATAGTCTTTCCTCATATGTATATTACAGCTTTACTCAAGAAAAGTAAAATTGTCACCTTTAAGCTCATATTATCAGTTGACCAGTAAACTTCACAGTTGTGGACAGCAAAAACCTTTTCCCATTTTGCTATTCCCCAGCCTCAAGCCCTGGAATGGTGGAAGCTCAGTGCTTTATCTTAAACAGAAAGCTTGTGAGCAAATGAGTCATCACCAAAAGTACCAAATAATGTTTGGGTAGTGGAGGAGGGGGAACAGTAGGATTTTTGGATGCCCAGTGTAATTGCTTGTGAGAAAAAGGCTGAGAAGAGACTTTATTGCCCTCTACAACTACCTGAAAGGAGGCTGTAAGAACGTGAGTGTTGGCCTCTTCTCTCAAGTAAATATCAATAGGACTAGAGAAATGGCCTGATGTTACACTAGGTGTGGTTTAGACTGGGTATTATAAAGAATTTCTTTACTGTGAATAGTAAGGCATTGAAATGAGCTGCCTAGGGAGGTGGTGGAGTCACCATCCCTGAGGGTATTTAAAAATCATGTAGATGAGGCACTTCAGGACATGCTCTAGTAGTCTTGGTGTTTTTGGGGGGAGGGGAGTTTGGGAGCAGAGGGAGGGGAAATTGATGGATGCATATGTGACCTTAGAGGTCTTTTCCAACCATGACAAATCTGTGGTTCTGTGACTTAACAGGAAGGGAGGGGAGGAGAAGAAATGGGAATTTCTTTCTGAAAAGTGAAGCATCAAGTTGACTGTGAAGAATTAGCTGTCCCTGTTAAAGTCTGAGGCAAAATGTTTCCTTTAAAGGACTTGATCTTAGTCAAAGAATGAGACGGGAGAACTCAGTTGCATAGAAATACGTGACTTAATCTGAAACTGAATGCTGATATTATGTATCACTTTAATAAACCCATGTTAAGCCTTCTTCATTTGTTTTAATTGCGTCTCTATATTACTGCTATTTCATATAGCTTAGAAAGAACTGGTTTGAGAATAAGCACATCTGAAAACATGCAAGAAGCAGGATTAAATTAAGACCAATTATTTTCTTTACATTCAATTGGGAATCAACTCAAAGATATGGGACACTAGGGTAATAGAATGTATAGTTGCCTGTAAGCTTGTGGGTATTTTAATATTTTTTTTTTATTTATTTTTTTTATTTTAAATCTAATGGAAGCTTTCTTAAACTCTAAAATAAAACAAGAGGATTTTATTATTATGGGTTGTTGTTTTGGATTGGTTTTTATGGCTTGCCCAAAGATTGTGAATGAGAATATAATTTTGATCGGAATGCAAAAGATTATTTGAAGTCTCTTTCGTGTTTGGAGGTATGAAAATTACACCAGTGAAAAATTTTACTTAATCTGTCAAGCATAAATTCAGAATAGCAATATGCTTTAAGTGTGTATAACTGAAATCTAATAAAGACTCTAATTTATACTTACACATAGAGTTTGTGCAAGTGTTGATATGGTCCTGACAATATTTCAGTTCTATACTCTTCATAATCTTCTATAGTCTTCATTTTAAAACTCTGCGCAGTGGTAAAACTGTTCCAAGATGTTTGGAGGACCTTATCCTCAAAAGGTCATGGATTAGAGCCTAATTAAGATGGGTTTTTTGGTTTGTTTGCTTGTTTATAGTTTTTTGTTTGCTTTGTTGTGGGTGGGTTTTTTTTTGTTGTTGTGTTTTTGGTTTTGTTTTTTTTAAGTTTTCCATCATGCACAAAAAGAAATGCAGAGGTCTTGAGTGTTATCATAGAATCATTCAGGTTGGAAAGGATCTTTGAGATTGTTGAGGACAACTGTTAACCCAGCACACTGCCACCACGAAACCATATCCCTCAGCACCACATCTACATGTCTTTGAAATAATTCCAGGGATGGTGACATTACCACTTCCCTGGCCAGCCTGTTCCAGTGCCTGACAACCCTTTCAGTAAAGGAATTTTTCTTAACATCTGGTCTAAACCTCCCCTGGTGCAATTCAAGGCCAGTTCCTCTTGTTCTATCACTGATTACTTGGGAGAAGAGACCCATCTCACACCCATCTCACTACAACCTCCTTTCAGGTGGTTGTAGAGAACAATAGTCACCCCTCAGCCTTCTCTTCTCCAGGGTAAACATCCCTCAGACACTCCTCATAAGACTTGTGCTCTTGACCCTTCACCAGCTTGGGTGACCTTCTTTGGACATATTCCAGTACTTGAATGTCATTTTTGTAGTGAGGAGCCCAAAACTGAACACAGAATTTGGTTCACCAGTGCAGAGTGCAGGTGGGACAATCCCTTCCTTAGTTCCACAAGCCACACTATTTCTGGTAGAGGTATTACACCTTCTGCTGATTTGACTTGAAGGATATTTGCTGAGTAAAATTAAATGGTTTAAAACTCCCTTTTCAATATATTTTCACTAGAGGATCAGTAAGCAATTCTTTTTCAAGCCAGTAAATAATAACTCTTCATGATTGTAAAGGCAGAGAGGATCCATACAGTGAAAGTACTGATTTTCCTGTATTGTAATTAAAGTACTATCACTTTGGGTAAAAAGGATTTCTGAAATATCTCAAAGAAAAAAAAGAAAAAAAAGCTTGGTTTTTGGTTTTTGGATTGGTTTTTTTTTTACTGCATTTACTGTGTTATTCATTAGTATCATGATATACTGAAACTATTGCACTGTAACAATTTTATGGCTCTCTAAGTGTGCTTACATCAGGGTCAGGGTTATGATACAGATGCGGAATGCAGAGTTGAATTTGGAATGCCTTTTCTTTGGCAAAAAAAGTAAGTCAAGCTTTCTTCTCTGTATATATTCTTTAAATACTGAAGGTTTGAGAAGTTAAAATTAAGACCAAAGGTGCAGAATTGGTTGCTGAGTAATTATTTCATATGGAAAAGCTCTTTTGCACAGACTCTGAATACAGTTCTTTTAACCAACAAAAAAAGTTGTGATTGAAAGCGGTTCGTTAACCCTCAAAGAGGGATTGTATTAAATCCATTCAATTTTCAGTATCAGCAATGTTTCTTGGAAGTTCAGAAGCAGTAACAGGTTAAAATTGGGGTAGTTCTGCTCATTCTGAAGATTATTAATGAAGATTATCACTCTGATTATTGATGACTGAGGTGAATGATTGGCTTTTTCAAATAATCAGCCAGTTACCCATTGGGGAAAGAATTCCTGGAAACTGAAAAAGAAAGCAAAATTGCATCATTACATCCAAACTTGAAGGTACAAGTCAAATAGAGAAGAGATCCCATGGCTGTATGTGAGGAGAGATTAAACCTGTCAGCATCTGTATATGCATGACTGCTGTATGTTAACTGATAGGTGTGATGCCTCATACCTTGTATGGGGACTTCAAGTCTTAAATGAGGATGCATTCACTTCAAGCAACATACTGGCTTAGTCACATATCTGGGGAGAGGAATGCACAGCTGTGTCTTTGGGTTTTTCCCCCTAACTGATCATTAAGTTGTGGTGGGAAAACTGTAGTTTTAATATTGCCTTTAAATGGAGAAGTACCTTGAAAAGAATAGTCATTTTTGTCTCTTACACTAAGTGACGTTTTGCTATTCTGTTGGTGTCTTGTATGCAGCCATAAGTTAGAATTGGCATGTTCTTATTCTGATCTCTCACTTTCCCAGCTGGAACATGAAAACTTCCTCACCAGGTTTAGGAAGCACAGCTAGCTTCTTAGCACTGGTCTTTTCTTTCCTCTCTGAAGTGTCGTTAGGTTAGACTTCAGAGTAGGGAGATGCTAAAAAGCCTTGGTCTCATACAAATTCAGAAGTGCAAAAATGCAATTCCTGATCTGTGATGAAATCTCCTTGTGTGGTTTTTTTGGTTATTCTTTTGTTTTTGTGGCTTTTTATTGTCATTGTTGTCGGGTTCTTTGTTTGTTTTGTTGTTGTTTTTTTTTTTTTTCTCTAAGAAATGAAAAGCTGCTAAGTAATTCAAAGCTTGACATCTGTACTCCAGATTTACCAGTGCTCTAAGTTAGTTTTGTATGTATTGGTCTGCAGGGCTGGCTGGGAAACATACAGTCATGCTATGGTAAAAGCTGTTTTTTTCTCTGGTGTTCATTGTGTAGGGTATGAAGATGTCTTTGTAGAGTAAAACGATTTTTCATCTTCTGATTTCTATCTGTGCCTCTAAGTAAACGGTGTTCCCCTGATCTTCACTTATGTGAAATGGAAATGCAGTGATTAATATTAGAACTGAATATTGCACTGGGGAAAATTAGTTCAGATTGTAAGCTATGTCAGCACTTTCTTGACACCGGTGCAGTGTTTTATTTCAGTATATGTATGGCTGAATCTCAGTCTTTCTATGCAGAGAAGACACGTTGCAAAAGTTATAATTACGTGTCTCTGTTTAGTGGTCAGGGCAAACCAAAACCTAGAGAGCAGAGTTGCTCTCTGTTCCTCCCTCCACCCTCCCAGGGGAAAACAAAAGAGGAAGAAGGAAGAGAGACTTTAAGGTTGGAAGTTAAAACTAGAACAAATCTACCAGAACAGGAAAGGGATAGTAACACTATTAATAGCATCACGCAGTAAGAGCGCTTCATGCTTCTTTTGCTCCCTTTCCCTCCTACCTGACAGGCAACTCCTCATCAGTGGAACCTTGAATAATTGCACAGTGTTATTTGAACAGTAAAGCTATTAACCAAGACAGGGTTTTATTGTTCTTTAGTTTAATAAAACCTTACCAGAGATGCTTAGCTGAGTTGCTTCAATTTATTTTTTTTTTCCTGTGTTGGCTGTGTACTATTTTGGGTCATGACTTTGGAGTTCCTGTGTATTCATATTTTTATGCCATTAGTATCTGAAGAAACCATCTGAACATTTTTTGTTTGAGACAGAGCAAGGTGTGTATATATGTGTGTGTGTGTAAATATATACATGTATGTGGTCTTTTTAAAGAATTTGTTTTCTAAGTATTTTCCAGTCTGAAGTAGGTCCCATTGGTAATAATGGCTAATATTACTTATTGGTAATAAGTAGCAAATAGTAGTGGGTCGGTGCCTCATATAGAGCTAGAGGACTTTTTACTTCTTGAAAAGATGTTCTTTACTTTCCTATTTGGGCTTATTAGAAAGTGGAAAAGGTATTGATGCCAACTTATTTGCAGGTCTAGGACTCCTGACTCAGTATAAAGCACCTAGTTGCTGTCATAGGTTTGATCAAACTTGGTTAGTGATACAAGCATCACCTGTTGTGTAGGAATATCCCATTCTATGGCTACACCTCAGCGTAGGGAGTAGTACATCAGCACTCTTTTTTTTTCTGAAAGGTGTTTTCTTGTTAGGTGTGTAAATGTACCACTGTAATTGTGCTGCAACATGTATGGTTAGGTACCTGCTGGCAAACTTGCTCATTTAGTATGGCAGGAATGAAAAGGAGTGGTGATCACCTTCAGGACTCAAGAATATGGAGCCGGAGAAGATGAACTTCATCTTCTGAGCTCCAACAGCTTACAGAGAATCTGTTACAGGACAGAATAGGTGATACTTGCTTGTTATTCTCAAAGTTCAGCTTTTATCCTAGCTCAGTTTAGGATGTCTTCTGGCTAGTAACCTGCTTGTAAATACGTTGGAATTAATTCTGCTGGAACATGCTCAGAGTACTTAGGGTGGGGAAGACAGTTACTAACTGTGTAAAAACTACTGAGTGGTTCCACATGTTGAATTTCCTTCCCCTCGTCGTTCACATCACCACCAAACATTCTCTCTGGCAAGCACACTCCTGCTTTCGGGTATTTAGTCTTGGCTTTGAGAAAGAGATTATAACATTCTTTTCTCTGTCTTCATGTCCTTGCCTGTATTTTTCCCTCCCTTAAATATTATGTGCTCACTGTACTTAGTTGTGCCCTTTTGGATCCTTAAAACTCCAAACTTTATTTATTCTTGTCTGCATTCCTTTGTATACCCATAGAAATTAATTTAATTTCCTGTGCATACCTACCTCCCCCCAAAATCTGCAAATTTGTGCTGTTTCTCATTATCCTTTGCTGTGAGACTTCAAGAAAGTTCACCAAGTCTCCATAACTATTACTCTCCATCACCCAACCCCTTCTATCCCCAGAAAACAATTCCTCTTTAACAGACACATAAACAGTTAATTGTGATCTGACATTCAAGGAAAAATATTGCTTCTTAACTGTGACTTTAAAAGTTTAGTTACTGCTGCTGCTTGAGCAGAGGGATCTTTTCCTCTGTGGTGTTTCTGCACCTTGCCTCTCTTTCTTGATTTTTCTTCTTGTGCAGGAATTTGTGGAGCTATGTAGAGCTAGATTTCTTGGCAAAAGAACAAGTATAGTGTTACCTCATCACCATGGCTGTACTTCATTTCTGTTGGCAGTTCTGTGGGATTGGATGGGATACTTTTGGGTAAAGCTGTTTTCTCAGTAGTTCAGGCTCTACATTGTAACTTGATTTTTGGTTTCTTCTTTCAATTTTCCTGGTAGCATTAAGGTTCCTTCATGTAAATGCATATCACTTTCATGGCCACAGTGAAAAATTGAATGGCTGTAACTGTTCTGCCTCCAGCAATGACTTACCCTTGTGCCAACTGTGGTCCAAGTTCACATCCAGTATGAATATATTCTTTTGGGAAAACTTGTCATGAATATGATTTTGCAATGGCTTTACTTGAGAGTGGAGGATCACCAGGATCTTCTTAGTTTTATAATTAGGAATGTAGCGAGAAGTGGTGGTCGTTAAGCTTTTGAAATACTCTCATTTGTTAGTAGAATCAAACCCATGAACCTAGTTAATATGTCCTGGTGTAATAGGTGTGTACTGGTGTTATAAGAATCCACTTTGAAATTTCATTCTTTGTGGATTATTTTGGGCAAAGCCAAGAAATAAGGCTTTCCTAGGAAGAGCAAATCCTGAGTTATTGTCAGTTCTGGTGACGCATGATGGTCTACTGACAGCTGTTTCTTTGAAGGCTGCTTTTGTAGGAAGGTAATTCTGATCTGATGTATGTTGTAGCCATTAGTCCAGAGATGCCACTCTTCCTACTGTTAACCAATTGTGGATAAAAAACCTAAAGTATTTTATCCAGGTGCAACTTGCAATTGGTAGTATGACCCTGCAATTGAACTGACAGGGAAACAGTGAGCTGCATTTTCTATTAGTGCATTTTTCTTGTGGTCAGTTCTGCTACTTCAGAGGAGATTATTACATCTAAGACTTAGACACAAGAACTTAGTCCACCAACTGCTGTGATGCTTCTGGTGGGATAGAATACTTTAACTCCCTCAGTTGCTCCTAGAAAGGAAAAAGTAACAGCCCACCCTGGTTTGCTAGCTGAATGCTCCTTAAAAAATGTACTTGGAACATATTGTGAAAATGAGATTGTGTTCTTCCCATCTAATGGAAAAAAAACACTTTTTGATCGTATAGGCTGTGACCTGAATTCAGTTTGCTATCATTCTTTTCAATTTAGGAAAACCTAATTTAAGCCCTACTAGCAGTTGAAAAAGTAGTTATTGCATTGTGGTGAAATGCAAAGCAGAAGGAGCTGTAGTTAATACAGAATCATAGAATTTCCAGGGTTGGAAGGGACCTTTAAGATCATCTAGTTCCAACCCCCCTGCCATGGGCAGGGACACTTCCCACTAGGATCAGGTTGCTCAGAGCCCTGTCCAACTTGGCCTTAGAAACTTCCAGGGATGGGGCTTCCACCACCTCTCTGGGCAACCTGTGCCAGTGTCTCACCACCCTCATGGTGAAGAACATCTTTTTAACGTCTAATCTAAATCTGCCCTTCTCTAGTTTGAATCCATTCCCCCTAGTCCTATCACTACCTGACATCCTAAAAAGTCCTTCTCCAAACTGAATAATCCAAACTCTCTTAGTCTGTCTTCATAGCAGAGGTGCTCCAGCCCTCTGATCATCCTCTTGGCCCTTCTCTGGACACGCTCCAGCACATCCATGTCCCTCCTGTAATGGGCACCAGAACTGGACACAGTACTCCAGATGGGATTTCATGAGAGCAGAGTAGAGGGGGAGAATCCTCCACTTAGACATGGACCCACTGACCCAATCTTTGATTGTGGCCATCAAGCCAGTTCTTCATCCACTGACTGGTCCATGCATCAAACCCATGTTTTACCAGCTAGAGACCAGGATGTTGTGTGGGACAGTGCAGAAGGCTTTGCTCAGGTTCAGGTAAATGGTGTCAGTTGCTCTTCCCTTGTCTATTGATGTTGTGACCTTTTCATAGAAGGCCACAAGGTCTGTTGGGTAATCTTTACCCTTGGTAAAGCCGTGTTGATTGTACCAAATGACCTCATCATTATTTTAGCAGTGTCTCCAGGAAGATCACGATCTTACCAGGCACAGAGGTGAGGCCTATAGATCCTTGGATCTTCCTCCTTTCCCTTTTTGAAAACGGGGGTTATGTTTCCCCTTTCCCAGTCAGTGGGGGCTTCACTGGACTGCCATGACTTTTGGAATATAATCAACAGCAGTTTAGCAACCACATCTGTCAGTTCCCTCAGTACCCATGGGTGTATCCCATTGAGTCCCATGGACTTGTACACATTCAGGTTCTTCAGGTGGTCACGAACATGATATTCATTTACAATGAGCAGTTCTTCCTTCTAACCCTTGTTATTGTCTTCTGTGACTTCAGAAGTGTGGCTGGAGCCCTTGCCAGTGAAGTCTGAGGTAAAGAAATATAAATATAGCCTCCTGATTATTTTCTACAAAACTCAGTGTATTGTACTTTTTCTATTATATCAATGGGTCTATATTTTATGGCCTCCTGTGCTCAACCAAACATGTTTCCATCCTTCAAGGCTTTCCCTCTGATACCTTTGAGCTTTTCAGTATTAGACTAGTTGCAGAAATACTTTGCAATTGCTCTGATATGAATGGGATTCAGAAAATTTACACCTATGTAGGTGCAAGACTTGGGAACAGAGAATTGGCTTATTGGAGGTGATCTTTGTCTGTATCATTACTGCTTGGTGGTTGTTTTTGCAGCCAGCAGAGAGGAGCCTATAAAAAACCAGCACTATTCTTTTCAGGTATTAGAATTCAGCCCTTAAGAACATCTAGGGGAAAAACTATTCTTACAGAAACTAGTTTGATTTTGTGACCGATTTAAGAATGGTATGAGTGTCACTATTACTCAATAGATAAGACTTTGAAAGATGGTAATGTTCCTCTTCCAAGTGCTAGAAGATGTGTGGTTTTCCTGGCCTAGGCACAGAGGAGCATGGTTATGGTATCAAATGTGAACTGTATTACTGGTGCTTTTAGGAGCAACCAGAAATGCTTTGAAGAACCACTTTCCTGTAAATGTGTGTCCTTACACGTATTTAGATTTCAGCCTCTGCAGATGGTTGTTTGTGAGGGAGGGAAACAAAAAGCAAGGAAAAGAACAATTGAGCATTTTGGTCATAATCTGAAGTTTCTCATTCGGAAATTATTTCCTATTTATTTATTGCTTTCAGCTGTGAAAATAACATGCTTTTCTTGCAATGAAAAAGAAGAGGGAGCAAAGGAGGATACATTTAAGTACTTAAAATAAATACCAATTCTGTTTTGCAAATATGGAAAAATAGTGACTCTTGTTTGAAGATTCCATAGGGATTCCATAAATATTGCTTGCATTTGTGGATGAGTTATTTCATTAGGTCAGGTCAGAGAAGCCCTGCTAGAAAATGGAGCTCTTAATACTGATGCTGATGCCCTTTTTGAGCAACCCCTTCAAAAAGAAAATACCTGGGGCTGTGTGTAAACAGAAGCTTCAAATAAAGTTCTTCTATTGGTTGCACTGACATAATCTAGCAGCAATAATTATTTCAGGGCTGGATAACTGCAGAATACTGAGAGAGATTGGCTGCGTTTGAGTGAGAAAAATCGGTCTGTCAGAAGATAGGATTTTTCAGAATGCTTCTTAAAGAGCACCCTAATAATATTTTCCTAAAAACCAGCCTGATGATTATCCATGATACCTTCTCCCTGAGAAAAGAGCAATTCCTGTTCAGGTTTTTTTCCAAGTATAGTCAAATATTTTAGAGAAACATGTTGTGACTTGGTAATTGGAGTGGAAGACTCCTGTGGGTGTGGAGTATCAGATGGACAGTAAAACTTCTTGCTGGCATGTTGCTTTTTCTGAAGGAGAGAAACAAAGCTTTGTGTAAAGGGGCTACATGTGCCACCCAGTGAGAGTTTTGGGCCTCTGTGCTTTTCTATATTTTCTTTAAGAGCAAAGGTCAGAGTACCATTTGCCTGTTTTTTTCAAAGTCCCTCACCCCCCCCCCAAATGGATCAAATTCAGTCTGAGACCTCCACTGAGTGCCCTGCTCCAAGAGCAGTCTTACCTGATGGTCCCTCCCACTGTGGCATGGAAATCTGCTGTCCCATGGGGGAGAATGGGCTTTGAGTGAGAAGGTCCAGTTTTATGTTGGTTTTGTGATAATTTCAAGCAGAAATGATGGAAAAGTTCTGATGTAGGGGCTATTTTGAACAGGCAGGCGTTATGCAATGTCTGTTGCTGTATGGTGTTAGTAGTGGCTTTGCTTTAAGGGAACACAACTGCGTTTTTCAGAAATAACTTGTCTCATGCCAAAGCATGTCTTAATGAAAGTATTGTGTGAAAGATGTTTTATTCAGGCATGTGCTACCATTTTAAAAAAAAATTAATTATACTAGTCAAAGGAAGACTTTATGGCAGAAGTGTATTTAATAGGTAGCCAATGACCATGGCTTTCAAAGGAGTTCCAGTAGTACTACTTGGAGAACAATGTTAGATTACTCATCTTTTCCTGAAGGTGATGTACAATGAAAACCAAATTAAGTTTTGTGGTCAGAAAGGCTTAGTTTGCAGAGTTGACTGTTTGAAAAGCTTAAACCTGTGTGTATGATTAAGAGAATGGAGAATTACTCAGCATGGTTTCTCTTTTCAGAAACTTGAATAAAATGAAAAATGAGAATGGTTCTGTAAACAGCCACATTGCTAAATATATTACTGCAAGTACATTCTGGGAGGAGAGAGAAATGAGCAAAGATGCATGTGCATTGTGGTCCTGCACATTAAAGCATAGAGTCCAGATTTAATTTTTGGGAATTGCATTCTTTGTTTAATGTGAATTGTAGAAATAGGAAAAAACTGCCTTTTCTTTTAGCTCTTTCTTTAAAACATGGGTTCAGACTTAGCTCAGACTGCTACTGGCCAAAAATGTTGAGTAGCTGTAGTGTCTTCTCTGTGAAGCACCTAGCACAAAAGAATTGTATTCCCGTTTGGCCTGGGCTCAGCCTTGGCAGGCAGTGGTGTTTGGATGGTTTTTCTCTTTCAGGATGCCACCAAAGATACTTCTCCTGATGTCTTCTGCTGTGGTCAAAGGCCTGCAGAAAACTGGTAGTAATAATTAGCATACTTAGATTGAGTAGAAATAAACTTTCTATTTGCACTATTATTTTAAAGGGTATATATCTATGGCTGCTAAAGCTTTATCAAAAAAAGATTGCCACAGAGGAAGATGGTGAGTCAGGATAAAGACATGAAAAACTACGAAATACTCATCTTTTAGCTTTAGACAAATTCTATAGCACTGCCTGATAGTACATGAAAAATGTCTTTCAATCATTATCCTGTTTGGTTTATTCCACTGTTTTCCATGCTTTGGCTTATGACACACAGTGACTTTCTGTTTTCATCTGAATTCTTTTGGACTAGTTTGTTTTGGAAGGTGAAAATGCTGCAATAATTAAGCAATTACATTGTCAGCTTGAGTTGCACTTCCTGTTCAGATGAGATTCAGATCCATTAGTCGTAGCTAAGGAGGAAACATATATGCCAGGAAAAGTAAAAAAAATTGAGCAGTGCTGACATGGAACAATAAGCTATTCTGCTCTTTGTGTTCCTAGAGGAGCCCAAGAGATTTGACAGAACAGTAGGTTCTTGGGAGTCAAGTGCTTTGTGGTCTGGAAGACATCATTTCTCTTTTAAAATGCTCTCCAGATCATATTCTCAATGAAAATGATGAGACTTCCTTGTGGTGGATTATCAACTAAAAACTACAGTTTGCATCTTGGCTTTTAGCTCTGTTTGGAGTCTGAAATTTAAAACTTATTTTAATTCTTTGAAGAATCTTTTTTATTCATTAGTGGGAGGTTCTAATGGGGTTTCTAATGGAGATTGCTCGTGCAAAGTTGTGACAATTTCTTTCTGATCGAAGAGTCTTGTTTTCAGGTATCTTTGAAATAATGGAGAAACATTGCGTCATAATTTGTGTACAGGTTTAAATGAGGATTTATATATGACAGCTGTACTTCTTGAACCACTGGAAGCTGGCATGTTTCACTAGAAATTGACAAAAATGGGAATGCTCAAATGCATCACATAGAACACGTCTGTCAATGAGTATAGGGTGAAAACCCCAAAATTCCAATGATACAAAATTACTTTGCAAAATATCTTTAAAAAATTGTTTGTGAGCACTCATCTACATGCTAGTTTTCAAAACAGGCATCATACCTAAAGACTTCCAACTCATACTCGGGGCTTTACAGACAAGTTTTGAAGTTTTATCTTAGTTGTACAACTTGAAAATTGTTTTGGTTTAAATGGAGAATACAGTTTTAATAGATTGAATGCTATATGCAACATGTTTGGTGTATGGCTTAGCTTGGAAAATATCTTTCAAGGTGTGAATTTTAGTGCGATGTGTTTTCTAAAAGCATACAAGCAACTTTTAAATGTAGAAAAAATGATATTTGGATTATTGTACGTACTTCTCTCATGGTGCACAGCACAACTGTTGTGGGTTTTTTTTGTTTTTCTTTAGGTTTTTTTGTTGTTGTTTCGGGGGTTTTTTTTGTTTTGTTTTGTTTTGTTTCTGTGTTGTTTTGTGTTTTGGTTTTGTTTCTGAATAGGATAGCAGATACCAGTGCAGTATTGGACTGAAAAGAAAATGAAAGCTGCATGAGTGTTAAGCAAAAGAAATAGTTTAAAGTCTTGTTTAATGCTTAAAAAAGATCTTATTTTGAGACTGAGATTAAAACAATTTAAATGCAATATTATCTTTCAGTAAATTTTCTACCAAACATGACACATTACAATGTCCAAAAAATGTTGCTTTTCTAATATCCAGCTATACAAGTTTTGTTTTGTTTTTTTCTGGAAGTGTTCAAAATACTGGTCCAAGGATTTGAGGGAAGGTCTAGTGGCATGTTTGCTGGAAAAGGGAGCATTTGATGTTATCCTTCACTGTAAATATGGAAGTCTAGGAAAGAAACATTCTGAAATTACTTAGTTTATTTTGGCTGGTTTAGATGTTGTGGAAAAATGGAAGAAAAATTTAGTGACTATGGCTGGTTTTTTTTCTCTGAGATCATCTAGAAGTTGTGAATTCATTTCTGCCCCCCAAATCCCCACCACTTGCAGAGAATTGTTTCAAGTTTTATAAAAAATGACTGTACCAAGACTAACTTCATGAAGACCTGTCAGGTAGTGTTCAATCCTATTTGGAATGAAGTGTGCCTGTAAATTCATTGGCATCATTCAGTATCATTTCTAACAAAAATTCTTTGTCTTAATGTGGAGACCTATGTTGCTGAATGTGCATCAACTAGATAATGCTCTCTGACCATGTGTAGTCTGCCTGAGTAAAGAAAGGTACATTACTGAAAGTGATATAGAAACTATCTAAACATAATTCTCTAGCTTCAAGAATCTTGATTCTTCATGTTGAGTTTGCATATCTCCTCAAAAATTGGCAGATAACTTTCTTGCAGTAGCACAGCAGGCAGCCTATTGGCTGACCATCAACGTATGAAGTTATTTGGTTCAGTCTTCTTCATATAATCTTAGTTTAACTCTGGGTTTTCAAGGCATTGTGTTGATGTTAGAGCAAAAATTGACCCTCTTCTCAGTATGATGGCTTCTACTCTTCATGTGTTAAGATGTATCTAGTGTATGAGATAAACATTAGATGGGAACCATGAGTGATAAATACAGTAGTGTAGACGAAAAGCACTGTTAGGCAAAGACATTTCTTCTTTCTAGTACAGGACATTTCTGTTTCTCATGAAACCAAATTATATGGCTCAGTAATGAGCTGATATTTATTTAACAGTGATACATGGTTTATTCCCAAACTCATTACAATCAATGGGTGATCCCAAGAGGGGAGAAGTCTATGTGGTACTTCAGGTAATTAACTGTGGGTGTTAATTCAGGTATTTCCCAGTGCAATGTTGATTTATTGGTCTTTTACAGCCATCTGATACCTAAAAGAATATTTTGATTTTGGACACTGGTAAGCATTAGCCTTTTTTAATGTACTAGATCCGATATTCCAAGGCAAGCCCTGCTTTCTAGGTAAAGTGAAATGTCTGTGTTCATCAGCCTATGCAACTTCTGTTTTGCTGTGTTTTGAAGTGGCTGAACACTGCTAGCATGTTTTTGTGTATGTAAGCTATCTAGTGACTGATGGGCCTGGTTTCACTCACACTCACCCATTTTATCTAATGGAGTTATCTGCATTTATACAAAGTGGATGTAATGTAATGGTATAGGATACTCTATTTTAGTCACTTTGAGGAGGTGCCAGAATAATAGAGGGGAAAAAAGTATATAATGTGGGCTTTTAAGGGTTGAGCTGTGGATTTTTTTTAAGACTTGAATATTGACTGATCTTTAAGTACTTTAAACTTAGGATTGTTTTTATGGTTAACTTTCTAGGAGCTACTAAGAGACTTAAAAGAGAATCAAACTCACTCAGCACTGAGGAGTAAAGCCCATATGTCTGTTTAATAATGTAAATGGCATGAATATTATGGGAATTGCTGGGAAAAAAGGTATAATTCACATTTAAGTGTTGTGCTGCATTGCTGTATGATCAGACAAGCAATGCATATGTGAGAAGCTGAAGCTGATCCATTCAAAGGCTAACCACAAGTTTTACATAGAAAGTGAAAATCACGGGGATTCAAGCAAGGTTTCAAGCAAATTGAATGGATATGTTAACACTGTAGCTTTCTCAATATCTAGGAGTGCTAAAATGGCACTAGTCTCCACTTTTGTATTTCCAGGTGCTATGCTACATTGTGTGGTCATTCCAATTATGTAAAATTTTCAGAGGTATCATTAACCCTTTAGGAATACTCATGGATCAGTGGATTTTAATCATAACAAACCAATACATAAAATCTTCAAGTGATAAAGTGTATGTGCAAGCCTGCATATTACCTTTATTAATAGCATGCATCTTCATTTTATCTTATACTAAATGTAACTGAAACTTAAGTGTAAGAAAGCAGGCAATAGAAATTATAGCAATTTTGAAAAGTTAATGTGAAATAAAATGTTGCAGATACAGCTGTCTTTAACAAACTAAGAGGTAGTGACACTGCTGCAAATTAACACTTGAAATTAAAACAATAAAACAATAGTTAATTACAACAATAAATCAAAACAATAGTTAAATATTCTGAATGCATTTGTGAATATTTCTAGGCAGAAGTATAAAAAGTTCAGAGGAAAAAAGAATTGATTCTAGGAGGTTTGGGGTTTTTTTCTATGTCTCCCTATAGAACCTTCAATATACACTTGATAATTTAAGTGATCCTTTCTCAGATTGGTCAATTGTGCCAGCCATTTAATACAACAGTACCATGGAATACCCTGCTAGTATTCTTTATGAAGGTGGTTATATTTTGGTTGTGTTTATTGAGAAATGTGGCTGAGAGCTGTCTTTCTAGCTCATAGAGACTCCTTGCAGCCTTGGAGAGCAGTGTTTGGGCTTCTCAAGTGCTTCTGTTGATTCCTTACCTCTGGATATAGTTTGTGTATTCTATATTAGACTCTTACAGGTTGTCTGATTTGTTTCTTGAAGCTAGGCTGCGTTAAGGCAAGACATTTTTTACACCAGTCAAGGAAATGTGAGGGAAGATAACAGTATAACCACTTCTGGTATTGTTCAGTTGGGGTGGAATTTCAAGCAGGACTAACCATGACTGAAGGATGGCATCTCCAAATCTTAAAGTGATTCCTGAGAGCATGCTGTAAAGCCAGATGCCCAGTTGGTGACAGCATGCAAGCAGGCAAGTTGCCTTATACAAATGTAGAACTCAGTTTTGGGGTGAAAGAATTACTGGCCAAAACTCATTCGCCATTTGAAAATGTGTCAGTGATGGGAATGCTGAGTAGGCACTGTAAGATCACAATAGTAATGAAATATCCAATGGATGATCTGGAAGTACTTGAAATTAAGAAGTTCAAGAATTCTAGAAACTGAGCCTTAAAAGAGAAAAAAAACCAAACGACCTGTAAATCACCTGACAACAAAAGTATTCAAAATGGGCATTAATAATGTAGATCATAATTCTCAAATATGTTCATTGCATACACAGTATTATAACCCAGTACTTTAGTCTTGATTTAGAATGGACTTGTTGCAGTATAATCAGAAATTTCACCCAACAAATATTAGGATCAATGTTTCCTGGCACTAAAATATTTCTCTGCAGTATTGGCCACTCAACCAGAAGTGCAGGTGAATGAATTTCAAAGTTCAGACCCATTCTTCAGTGCTGGTAAAAGGAGCCAAAAACCATAACTGAACTCTTGCAGTGTATGTTCCATTTGAATACATTTAGATGGTTCAGCTGTTAGTCTTGACAATGATAATTTAGTTCACTTATCTTTGCCAAAAGTTAAGTCCTTGACATATGTTTGTAAACTCAAGCATCGAAGCATCATCTAAATTTTTTTGCCCCTGTTAGTTAAATGTTATAAAAATGTCTTTATAAGCATAAAGCATGCAATCAGTGTGCTTGAAGATTTGATGATGACAGTAATTCATCTGAGGGCTTGTTTTATGATAGAATGTGGCTATTTAATGTCTAGATTGCTTTGAAAATTCTAATCTAACTGTTCTGCTCCTATGTGAAATTACCTTGGGTTTTAAAAAGCACTTACTGTTCTCTCTATGTGAGATATGGTTTGTTCCAACCCCTAGTACACCTGTTTTTATCTATCTTAGAAAAAATATTCTGGGAGTTTTTATCCATCAAAAGGTAACCCTATCTGGTGCATCTAGGCAGAGAATCCTAGAAACATGGAGGGTGAAATGGAAGGAAGTATTCCCACTTGGATATTTGACCCCCATAGTGTTTGATTTCTGTATGAGGTGCTTCAGTTCTGTTCTGATGAATGTAATTCTAAATCTAGTTAAGGTGAGGCTGCTCACTTCTGCAGCTGGTAAACACTGCCCTTCTACTGTAGTTGTAGCAAAAGTTTCACAAGTTCCACATGACTACTGCTATAGTGCAGTACATATTGCATCACAGTGTCATGTAGATACCCCTATATGATTCAGGATGAAGCTGTGGCACAGGATAGATTAAATCAGAATAAATTCCACATCTCTGTCTCACCCAAAGGGTATGATAGGTAACTTTTTGGTCTCTGATAGACCTAGGCTTTTTTACTTCCCTTATGCTTCAGGCGGTTTCAGGAAGGCTTTAGGTATATTGCTGCTAGTTAAAATTCAGTGCTGTGTTCCTTGTGGCAGAGCTGTTGAATGTAGTGAGAGAAAGGGGGAGGAAGAAAGGGCTGAATTTGTGTAATTGGCAATGGTTTTTTCTGGCATGCTAGCATGCTCTTGATGATCCTATTTATGGATGCCCATTGCCAGAAATAACATTCATGTCAAATTACACTTCATGGTTGACAAAAAAATTATCACTCCATCATGCTACCATATTTGAGCCATTTGTTCACCCTTCACAATTATTTGTTGTTTTAAGCCCCTTTGGTGAATCTTTTCAAATCTTTCGTTAATTCTGTATTTTCTTTCACTCTTTAGAAAAAAAAAAATGTAGATCTATAATTCAGTATTGGAAAGTTGGTTCTGGCAAACGTGAAATAAGTCTTGTAGTAATTTTGCAGCTGTTTGTTATATTTAAGCTGCTTTCTCTTTCCCAGACATCAATAACTCTAAAGCTCCCACTAGTCAGCTACTGTTCCTTTTCTATACATGAACGGTTTTTCTGACTAGTAGCATACATTTTTAATGGAAAGAAGAGAGTTCTTTGTCCAAAACAAATGTAGATTTCAAGTCTGTATATCTGAATTTGTATCTGATTTGTAAATGAATCCCCAAATTTCTTGTCTGGTGGCAGTGTTCAGCTGGCATGCATGTCAAGGAGCATGTTCTTGTGTCCTGTCTGAGAGGCCAATATCTACTCTGAAGATTCTATGAATCACATGTAATTACTAGTATTTCACCAAATTTTTTAGTTGCATTTTGATGGAGACTCTATTTTTTTATAAATGAGCACCTATTACAGATAAGATGAATTCCAATGGATTTTTTTTAAGGGAGGTATGATGCCTATGTGCCTTTCCAGATGTCTTCTTGGGGATATCTACTGCCAGCAGCTGTCTTTTTTCCCTGCATCTACAGCTACCCTTCCTGGATAAGCAGATGATTTTGTATTCTCACCTGTTCATGTATTTAAAAGTTCTGGCTGCCATATGAACTCTAGTCCTCTTTTTTCCTCAGGGTTTGGCCATGTGTGGTCATCAAATTATAATGGTCAGCTGCTGAGGCCAATTAAGTAATTTAGATGTTTAAGTCTGAAATAAATTAAGCAGCCTGAAGTGAGGGTAATCTCCCATACACTCTTGTCACACTTGCATCTCTTTCCAGAAGACAGACGTGTTATTTGCTTACATAGTACATCAAATGGCAAATATGCTTGTGTTTTTGTGCTTGCCTTGGAACAGCTTCAGTCTTGGAAAGGCTGGAAGAACAGTGGGAGCCAAATGAATTACCCAGAACTCCAGGGGACTCATTTTTGCAATTCATCTAGGAATTGGAAATCAGATCTGCAAGTCAAGAGAAATTTCCATTGCAAGACAAAACTCTTAAGGAACAATCCTATGCTGTGTCAATAAAGCTACTCATATTATTTGTTACTTAAAATATGAATTTGTTTCCTTGTAGTTTAGTTTTGATTTGTGGTTTGTTGGTTTCTTTGTGTGGTGTCCTTTTTTGCTGTATCTAGTTCATTAGTTTTGTCTCTTGGGTTTTGAGGGTTTTTTTATAGTAATGTGAGGCATAATCTTTGTTCATTAGAATATACAGATACAGGTACTCTGTGGCAGATTACCCCTACCTAGCCAAAAACATATTACTAAGAAAGACTTTATATATTCTGAGGCAGACATAGCCTGTTTGTTTGAAACAGAACAGCTGTTTGGAAATGTGCAGGTCATTGAAATCTGAAGTGAGGGAAAGGTTCTTTTTGCTTCACTGTGTGCCAGAACTCTTGTTTTTTGGTTTTTTGGTTTTTTTTGGTTTGGGTTTTTTGTTTTTTTTTTTGTTTTTTTTTTGGTTTTTTTTGGGGGGGGGGGGGTGTTTGTTTTTTGCTTGATTTTGGTTGGAGGTTTTTTTTCCATAGGTAAAATGGGGAACTGCTTCTAAACTTTTACAGTTTTGTTTATTCAGTTTGTATGGGATTTTACTAAGGACAATTTTTGTGTCATATTTTCCAGAAGCATATATGCCAATGTCTATACTACAGTGCTGCCATGTTATCCTTGGACCTTTCTACAGGGAGGAAATCTAGCACATTAATAAAATGAAACACCATCAATCATTCCATACTATTGTGAACTGAAGGGTAGGTCAGATGATCCAAAGAGATACCTTGCATGTCAGAGGAAATTTGATCAAGAATGTACCAAGCTGTGCATGTTTTTTCCCAATTGCTTCTGTGTTAGGAAAAAACCTGAAGATGCAGAATTTAAGTAATACTAAGTAATTAGGGTAGCTAACATCCCACTAAGACATATTTATCCATCATGATGATGTAACTCACAGAAATAAAATAACAAAATAGTATGGTTGGAGATATGATGCAGTTGAAATACATGAATGTATTTAACTGCCTTTCAAATCTGCTGTTAGTACTTCCTATTGCCTTCCCATCTGTGGCAGCAATATTTTAAATATGCAGCATGCTGTTACTGATACCCAGACCTTCTTGGTGGCAATTGCTTAAAGATTAGCATCATTTACTGTTCAACTTCATTTAACATCTGAGTGGAACAACAGCAGCTCCACAAATCCTGATGATAAAATATTATAGGAAAGCAGACTGGATTGTAATTGAATAAATGAAGGACTCAAATTTGCTAAACAGTTTGCAGATGCTAGCAGCACAAGGGATTAAAATGGGAACAGCAAACCTAAGACTAACAAGTATGCACACTGTGGGCCAAGTTTGCAGAGGCCTCTACTTGGCATCTTACATGCTATTTGGTTATTTCCACCCACAATTGACTTGTTGAAGCAAAATTGGAGCCACAAAAAACACAATGTGAAGTCCCCCTACCATAATGTGCAGAGGCAAACTGTGCCTGTGCCCGTAAATCAGGTGTTTTAACTATCTGCAGTAAATTGAATCTGCAAATGATTGAAAGCTTCCTACTCCCTCCTGTGTGATGGAAGTAATGCTTTTTGAATGTTTTAATGCATAGAGTAGGCATCTCTGAAACAAAGGCATCTTGTCACCTTACAGAATAGCTAAATGTTATGTGAGAGCTGCAGCTATAGACTACTAAGCTTGAATGCAATAGTGGCAAAAGAAAAATTGGTTTTGCCATTCACACCTACACTGAGAAGTGCAATTCAAGTCCTTTTGCAGAATGAAAAATTGAGAAACTGGCATTGAGAACCGTAATGCCAAAAGTACTGCTGGCATTGGTTTTAGGCACCACCAGTGGGGGTGTGCTTGCTGTACTGCTGAGCAGTGTCAGCTGTTTGAATTTCTGTGAATTCATATTGTCAGGTATGGTAAGTAGAAGCCTTCTCAAAAATTGAGATATACTGATTCCCTGAGCCAAGGGACAAAGTGCATTTATATTAGCAGTATCTTGAGACTTGCAATAAAACTGAATTACTAATGTGAGGTTTTCTGGCTGTGGATAGCAGACTTTTGCTAAGTGTTTTCGTTTGTTCAGACATATTTCTGGGAGATCAGTGACAGCCGGAATATTCCAAAAGTGAGTCATTTATCTAGATAGCTTCCAAACAAGTTTTTGGTCAAAGACTGCAAATCAAGGAGATGGAAAATCTGTGGATTCAGGAATCTTTCAGAAGTCCTTGATCTGGATCTTCTTCCCTTCCCCCTTTCCCAGTAAAAGAAAAACATTGTTCTGTCCACCACAGCCAACACTTCTATTGTGAGAGTACAGTATGTTTTTTCTAGCTTTATTTTCTGGTTTGGGATAGCACAGTATAAAAATCAAACATAGCAGCATAGATCTATTGCTGAAGGCTGTAAGAACCAAAGCAGCATATAGCACAGTCAGATTATACCTGGAAATATGCTGCAGCTTGTTTCAGTCCCTTCCAGCCTCGTTTGGTGTCAACTTATGTGTTCCTACTAAATTCCCGACTGTAGACCTGTCCTTAGTGATTTCATGCTTAATCATTCATTCTGTAAATCCCTTTAATTCATGGGTGTTGTAACACCTGTAGTATGAGCTTTGTTACAGAGAGTATCTTGTGGGACCAAGCCCTCAGTATTCAGTAGCTGGCAGAACAAGGTACTGAGACCAGTGGTCCATGTGTGGGGTAGTAATTGTTTGGCTGTCACTGTTTAGGCCCAGCTGGCAACTAAACACCACAGGGCCACTTGCCACTCCTCCAGCCTGGTGAGATGGGCAGGTGAAAATACTAAGGGTCCAGACAAGGGCAACTTCTCCAGGCTGAAATCCAACTTGCTTAGCCATACAGGGTGAGTGCTCAGATACCCCTGACCATCTTGGGGGTCTTCTGCTGGAATTGCTTAAGTTTTTCAGTGTCTGTCTGTTATCAGGGAGTCCAAAACTTGAGGTATAGGATATACAATCTCATGAATACTAAGAAAAGAGTTCGTAACAGGGCGGTCTGCAATCTGTGCTATTGTGTGGTGTCAATCCTACTCAGTGCAAAACTTTGCGTTTGTCCTTAATGAATGTTGTAAGGTTCCTTTTGTCCCACTCCTCAGGTCTGTCAAGGTCTGTCAAGGATGACAACCCTACCCTCAAGTGTATTGATACATCTCCTCAGTTTGGTGTAACTGCAAACTTGGTGAGCCTGGACTCTGTCATTTCTTCCAGATTATTGATAAAGATGTTAAACAGGAGAGATCTTGAGATTAATCCTTCTGGTGTTGGTTACTGAGTACAACCAACCAGTCACTACCCTCTGGGAACAAATATCCACCCTGTTTTCTGCTGCTCTTGTTTGCCAGCCATCCAGACCTTGTTGTACCAGTCTGGCTTCAAGAATATTGAAAAGTATAACATTAAAAGTTTTTAAAAAGCCATGGTCACTGAATCACTGAAGGCAGTCAGGCAAGTCAGACATGATTCCTCTTGGTAAAGCTGTGCTTACTATTCTGAATCACTTTCTTACTTGTGCTAAGAAATGGGTTCCAAGAGGGGACCCGCTTGAACTCTGAAATTTTTGGATCAGTTCTCAGATAGGAGAAGTAACTAGAGTAGGATTTGGTTGGGCCCAGATCAAGAAATTGTTAATTACAGGACTGTTACTCTGCTGTGATTCTCATACTAAAGATTTTGCCATATAAAGATTTTCATACACATCGACAAGCTGAAAACTCCACAATTTTTTCTGCTTTCTGTAGCTAATACAGATTATAAGAGCACAGCAGGATTGAATACTGAGCAGGCAAACTGTTTTGACACAAAGCATCACTCCATACCCGACCCTAGGACTGACTGTAGTGTCACATTAGAAGGTGCTTTGTGTGGCGCAAGAAATGATCTTTTGATCAACTTTCAAAACTACTGTTCAATTTCCTGGTGGTTTCCTAACTGCTAAGTACGTGTTAAATAAGTGGCAGAGATGTTCCTACTGCCTTTCAGGAAACAGGAAGAATTTCCTCAGCAGTCACTCCATTGCTGTTACTTACAGTCAGCGCTTGGCTGTGTCAGCTTTGTTCACCACTTTTAGCTGCAGCCCCACCACTTGCATGGGGGCTGTGTTCCTCCAAAGGCATCCAACCTGGCTGCAGCTTCTGCCAAGACCTCTCTCAGTGCTCCCCCATATGGCTTTGCTCCAGCAGCACTAGAAAGGGGCAGTATTCACCCTCCTCTTCTGTTTTTTAAATCCAGCTCAATGCCCCGGGAAACAAGTGGTTTTGGCTACTCAGAAGTTCCTTCCTCCCAGCCCCTTTCCCAGGTTGCCCATGCATCCATTGCCTGCCCTCATGGGGGTGACATCTCCATTCAGCAATGGCACCTGGCCACCCTCCAAGCAATCGTTCCTCAAAAAGCCAGTGCCCCCAGAGCCCATACCAACTTTTTACTTCTTCCCCATCTGCTCTCTCCATCGGGACTCCAAGGCTTCTGCCAGGTTTCACTGTGGTGCTTGTGTGCCCAAAGAGGTATTTAATATTTCGAGCAGAGATGAGTGATTTTCTTAATTTCATTCCTCCACAGGCTCTGTTAAGTCTGTTGCTTTGTCTTGCTTTTGTTTTTTAAATATGGGAGCAAGAGAAGGCCCTCCCTTCCCCGCCTTTTTTCTTTTTTTTTTTTTTTTTTTTTAATGCTTTTGATTGCTCTTGGCTGGATATGTGCAACTGCCTAGACACCGCAGTTTTAACAATTTTTGCTGTGGTTTATACAGATTGACGTATCCCACTAAGGAATGTAAGCCACAGAAAGCTGGAGATGAAACAAGTGGGGACTATTAAACCGGTAGCAGTGAACAACTGAGTTGCAGTTTAGAATATTTAGTTTAGGGATGATTCAGTTCCATTGTTCCCTTTTCCACTTGACACCCTAGCAGATGATAACAACCTCTTTACATATATGCTGCAAATCCCTAGACCAAGCTCTTCCTGATGCTAAATTTGCATTGTAACTACATATACCTTGTAGCGTTTTTGCTGCAATAGAAAAAAAAATGGCACATTCCTGAGGACTTACTTAGTTTCAGCTGTTCTTCTATATTCTGTATTCAGTTGACTAATTCAAGCCTGTATTTAATTGACTTGAGAGAATCAAGTTTCTTTGCTGTGGGGCGAGGCGTCTTCTCTCTGTTCAGTTTATATATTCATTTTACTACATCTAGCAAATTTTTATAAAAGCAAACTTCTGCCTGAACTTTTACAAAGAGATGAGGGATAGTAAAAGTTTAGAAATGTGGGGGTTTATATTGCCTGGAAATATAGATGATAGAATGAGATAGAGGAAAAAAGTTGCTATAAAGATAATTTATAACATCAGCCTACTCCAACGAGGAAGTATTTTTCATTTCATTGTCAGAATTTTCAGTTGTTTCCTGTCGGTTGAAACTTCATTTCCATGTTGACTTTTAATAGTATTTTCCTAATACATGATGAAAGTATTCATTTCGCACTGGGAAAAAAAATAATTAAAAAGTGGTATTAATTTCTCAAAAATCTTAAACTATTTCACTGACTTTTTCCTGAAATTGGGCAAATTATTGTGCATTATACCAGTCCTCTTGAAAGCCATCAATTTCAACAGAAACGCATCTTGCCAAAGTACTTCCACTGAAGCTTTTCCAGCCTTTTTTTTTTTTCTTTTTTTTTTTTTTTTTTTTTTTTTGTAAAACTGGGTTAACATTGATACACGTTAATAAATTGCATCCTGAGCAAGTCTCAGAATTGGTACAAATGTCCTTTGGGTATGAAGGAAATGCTTTTTGGTGTCTCTTAGAGTAATCTGGGATTCTATCAGCCTTAATTTACCTCCATACAAATAATTTTTGGAGATTAATTAAGTGTACATGGAGGAGAAAAGGCTATGCAGAACAACGCTTCAGAGCTTTGATTATTTAGCCCTAACACTTGTTTCTTCTGCTGATTTTTAAATTTTTTCTCACATAGTGATGAAATAACATAAGGTTAAAAAAGGTTTACAGTGTGTGAATGCCATATCAACTACTGTAACAAAGGTGGGGAAGGATTTTGCTGGCTTTTTCTGGAGGAGAACAAAGAATTTGAAGGGATGTCTTGGGACACTGGGACCAATTGCTCTGCTGTTGGAGCAACCACCTCATGCAATCGCTTTCATTAACTTGTCGAGCCCTTCCTGAAAGCACTTTGTTCCTTCCACTTTATTTCTGTAGGAGATTATTTCAAAACTTTATTTCTCTGGGGATCCAGAATATTTCTTTCATTCAAAGCCTGAAATTGTTCACAGCCAAAGTGTCCATTTTTACTTAAGTAACATGCTTCAGTCAGACAACTCCTTCTCTTGAATCTTAACTAGTGAACTGCTCCTAAGTGATCTTAATCTGTGGTTTTTTTCTGGGCAGCATCTTTAATACTTTCTTTTTTTTTTAATACAGCTGAAAATGAAAAATTTCCTACTCAGTGTTTTAATCTTTCAAGGTTTAATTAAACTTGATTTTGGCAGTTCCTGCCTTATTCCTGTGCTTCTTGGGTGTAACCAGTGCTTCCTCTGGTGTTTTGCTGTTCCCTAATAGCACCTTCCGGTATTTTAAGCAGATGCTTAGATGTCATCTTTCAAGGAAATCAGTGGTCCCTTCTTACAGACTTCCTTCCCTCCAGAGCACTCCCCATGTGCTATAACTTCCTGAGTTCAAGCATTTCTGAACCTCAGTTGCCCTCCTCCTGCTCCATCATCTGTCTTTAGTTGTTCTCTGCCTGTGTCACTGGTTGTGCCTTTGCAGTCTGAGCGCTCTCCTTCCGTGTCACTCGCAGCCTGTCACTGTCTTGGGTGGCTGTAGAAGCTTGTTGGCTCTAGTGTAGGTGGCCTGTCACTTTCCCAGGGACCTCATCAGTCAGAGAGCTGTGCTGTTTCACTAGAATTTTCAGCAGTCCTACCATAGACTGGGCGTAAATTTGAGGACATTCGATGCTTTGAAAAACACACTTTTGCTTATTCCCAATGACATAGTGAGCTTTTTAGGAAAAATATTGACTAATTGGAGCTATGAAGTTCATGCTAGAAATATCCTGTTTCCAGCTGGAAGTTCTGAATGTTCAGCATTGGAATTCAAGCCTAGTCTTGCCTTTTCAGACATTTAAAGAATCTTTTGACTGACAGAATTGTGTATCATAAACATATAGATACAGCAGCTTTTAACTACTTTGGGCTCACCTGGGTATGTTACCTGTCTTTGAATATCAACCTTCAATATTCATTAGATTTCATCTCAAAAGGCCTTTGTTTCCAGTTTTGTATTTCAGTATTTATATATAGGCTGCCAAGCTGAGACTATTTTTTTATCATAGTTTTTGTGGGTAGTGTGCTATCAGCTTTACCATTTTACCACTCTTAACCATTATGGTACTGCCAGTGTCATTAGGTTAATCCTATTAAAGATACCTTTGCAAAGCCAACTATTGAGCTTCAGGACTAGGTGATCCCCAGAGATCCCATCCAGTGTCAGTCATACTGCCACTCTGTGATCAGAGTGCAAGTAAATAATTTTATTTTTCTACCTTTGTCTGTTGATTGTTAGAACAAGTACTCAAATGCATTGCTTCTACTCAATAATTCAGATGTCAAAGTGACATCCCTTGCATTTCTTTACAAATTATTCCTATTATCTGAATTAGTTATTCTCTTCTACTTTTAAGGTGCAGTGTATGATTTTCTGGTATATTGTTTGTGGATTTGCAACTTTCCAGTCTTATCTTTTCTTTAAAAGCTCTGAAATGAAAATCCAAGTGTTCTCTGAAATGAAATCCAAGGAAAAGGGGCAAGTTTCAGAGAACAAGGTTGTTCAAACTGCTGAAGACAGCTAACAATTTTTTGTTGTTGTTCTTATTTTGTTTTTTTGTTTTTTCTTGGGAGGGGAAATAAATGGACAAATATATTTGCCCTTTTTTGACAAAAGGCACCATTTTAGCGAAAATCAAGCAATAGCTTAATTTGCAAGTGAGTGCAGATCAAACAGGTTAAAATTTCACAGCCAGTTTAGTGTCTGATCACACCCTCATGGTGAAAACAACAAATATTTCTTCTTCTATTTGTAATTGCATATTTTGACATTTCTATTCATAGCATCTCTCCCTTCACTGTGCACCTTTGAAGCGAGTGCACCCGTAGAAGCTGCCTCTTTTAAGTCCTGTGCTCCATCCACCTGTTCATCTGGAAGTTCCTCCTGTGTGCTTATTGCAGCTTGGCTATGTCCTTGTTGTGGGGAGACCCAAAGTGGCCCTTGCCCTCTCAGTGGGCTGAAGGCAGATGTGGTTTTCCCTACTGTGACAACTCTTATTGTGGTTCAAAGAGCATGATCTGTGGGGTCAACCCCTTTGGTGCAAGGGGTTACACCTCTGACTGGTGTTGAGCTGGTTATGGGCTATCCAGGTCTTCTGCAAAGCTGCTGCCTTGGCCACGTGTGAAGCCATCACTGGGGCAGGACTTGGTGTTTGCATTTGTCAGGATTTATGTTGGCCCTTTTTTTTTTTTTTTAACCCAAAAGTCTTCTGCATACCATTCTTGCCCCCAGCATGTAGGATGCTTACCCCCAACTGGTATTGTCCAGAGACTTGCTGAAAGTCCCTTATCTTTCAAGTCCTTAGTGAAGATGTTCAACAGTATTAATCTCAGTATTGCCCCTTGAGAGTTTTAGTCTTAAATTATTTAGCTGATTTAAGAGGAGGACTCAGTACACTCAATGTAAGTACAGATGAAGCATAAAATGAAATAATTTTAGTGATTAAACTGCATGATGCAGTCAGAGCCAGCTGGTTGCCAAAATATTATCACATTTTTGGTGATTATGCAGCAATAAGTGTTTATAAGGAGTTTATAAGGAACAAAAGATACTTCCTGCCTACGCAATGCTTAGAGGAAACACCTAATCTGTGACAGGTACTGGTTTATATTTGCTGTTCCATCAGATGAGCTGTGACATTTCTTTTTAGCTTACTAGGCAAGTATGAAACTGTATTTGATTGGGCACTGTGTGCTTGAGGATGTTCCGAGCTCTTTGCTGCCTACTGGAGAAATGAAGGAAACTATTCATCCCCACCCTGCCTAGCCAATTTCTTTCTCTTGGAAAGAACACAGGCAAAACCATACAGTTCTTTAAAATGTTAGGAACTTGTTGCCTAACATGCCAGGCCAAGTTGTTCGAAGTTGCTCAGAGGGTTGAAATGCCACTGTTCTGCAAGCTTCTAAAATGCAATTGTTTTATAGCGAGTAAGCTACTCTTGTTTTCTATAAAATTCTCTAACTGAAAAACCTCTCCACCCGTTTCCATGAATTATTTATACAAGCTTCAAGCCTGATATTTAGCTTTGCACAGAAAAGGAGCTAAGGCTGTTCTCACAGCTGTAGGAATGCTGCTGGTTTAGTCCCTTCCAGGCTTAGACCTCAGTGCCAGTTATACCTATATGAATTTCTCCTGTATAAATCATAGTGAAACACAGGCAATTTTTGTTGTGATTTCAGGTAAACTACATGGCTTCAGTGATCATTTGTGGCCTAAGGCTATGGTGTGTTGTCTCCAAGTGTTTTCCTTTGTTTTTCCTTTTTAAGCAAATTAATATTGGATGTCCCCAGACAGCTCCATGCTTAGTACATTTTGTGGTACCACCAGTATCCCCTGTGATGCCTTCAGGAGCCCAAGAGGGGATAAACACCCAACCATTTTACTACCGACAAGGTAGATGCATCTGAAACTGAAAGTTTTAAATGAGTTTTCTTCAGCCTGCTACTGTGAGGTTTTTTTTGTTCTGTTTTCCCCACTGTGGTGAACAAATACTCATTTTTATCTTTAGCTTAGTAGAAGACCTAGGATAAGTGCATGAGGTGCTTAAACTGTCATAGGTGGGCCAGAAAAGAATGAATCAAGGTAACAGCAAAGCAAGGAAAAAATGGGAAGCAAAGAAGTTATCAGAGGCCCAGGTGGAGATACCAGTCATGTTTATTTTTTCTCGTCCAATACCTTGGATTTTTAGTATTCTGCTTTGAGGCTGTCAAGCTGTGAAAGCAGATCTTTATAGAGTTATAGAGGGCAAAGGTTTTTTTTTATCCAGAAGGAAATGCTAAATGCTGAGTAGAACTGTGGGTAGATTTTTCTTGCATCTATTTGAGGTTCTTTTGGTGGGTGATTCAATACAGAAATCTGAGGAGTGTAAGATGTGTAGTAGGTAGTAGCTGTATCTCACTAGGGTTATGCCTGCACCCATAGTGACAGAAACAGTTCTGTGCAAGCTGCTTGCAGTCTGGTTTGATATTTCCACAGTAGTTCCATGGGGCACTTGCAATGAGATTTGTTTATGCCCATATCACCTGAGCCACAGATTCGTGTGACAAAAAAAGGCTCATGTAAAGCCTCGATAGGTCAATTGTTACATCAGTTGGTGTAAGAGAAATTGCAGTGGTAGGTTTCTGAAACAAAATTTGAGTCAGTATTCATGGTATTTAGTTCCCTTCACATGCATTGTGTCAGCAATGGCTGTTGGTTATTAGAAAGCTTTAACTGTCCTGATTTTTGTCAAGCTGGATTACATGACTGCTCTGAGTGACAATTGTATAGGGTTTGGAATATGTGCAGTATGTCAGCAATGCATTTTAGACAGAAATAAACCCTTATAGTAAACTTTAAAATTGTTGCATAAATGTAATACATCCCAATGCGGTAGGGTTGGAAGCAAATGACTTCTAGCACTCAGAAAGAGGTAGGCTGTCAAACTTCATGGTGGTTTAAAAGCAATACTCATGATATGGTAGGCCTGATGAATCAGAAACAGTCTTACAAAAACTGTAAACCCGAATGTTTAAAATCTGTACGTGTTGATCTAACTTCCCTCTTGACTTGTTTATAACACATTTTCTAAAAATATTTCATTTACCTATGTCAAGATATTTAGAATATTTACTATGCATTAAACATTAGACCAGAATTAATGGCTTGTCTGGGAAGTTTGTGAAGATGAGCCAAGTCATCTCAATTTCTACTCCAGAGCTAGTATTGTCCAAATTACTGCTTATTGCTGACTCAGTAAGCAGCTACCTGGATAGACTGACTATTTTCCTTTCTCTTGCTTACTCCCTGTTCATTTTTTCAAGTAGGGAAATCTGCAGAGGTGACATGAGAAAATCTAAAGTGCCCAACTGCAGAACATTCAAACAGGGAAATGGGGTCAATTGTATGCAATTACATATCTGTCCTCCAAAATGCTGGAACTGAAAACTGTCCCACTTTACTCAATGTTTTGGGCAGGTACAGCAAAAGGCACACATGGAGGGAGTTAGACATCATGAGAGGCAGCATATTGTGTTAATGTTGAAAGGAACGTGATTCTTCAATTTCCTCTCCTTTGTTCCAGTGCACTGCTGAGCAATATGCAGCATTAATTTTTTAAGTAGGCAATTTCCCTTTCTCTCCTTTTTAAAGTAATTGTAGAAAAGTGTGCACCAAAAATATTTCTGCTTTCTGTCTAGGGTTGAGATGGAAAATGACAATGACGCACCCCAGCTCTCCAGTAGAGTGGGAGCAAGAATTATTCCTGTTGTGTGTAAATGGGACTTGGGTTATATGGGAAATGTTTTCTACATCATAAATAGCTCAAATTGTCTGGAATGTTCATGCAAACATTCATTTTCCTAGATGTAAAAGCAGTGAATGTGGTTGACTTAGCAGTAAATCAGTAGCCTACTCCCAAGTTGCATCTAGGTATGACTCTGGCCCTCTGAATGAGAAGCCTGAACACCTGAATTTGTATGCAGAGAGCAGGACAAGCTCTTGTTATTTTCCTCATTGGTGTGAGGAAGTTTTATGAAAGAAATCACATTGACTCACACTGATGTGAGCTTACAGGCTGTAAAAATAAGTTCAAGTAAGGAATCGGTCTATTCTTCTGCATGTGTAATGCATTTTTCATGTAAGTTTAAAGGAAATGGTTATTTTCCTTAATTCTATTGAAGTTCCAGGTGTTTTTCCTCACACTGATGAGAAGTAGGAAACTTGTCTCTGTAACTTTTTTTCCTAGTGATTTTCCTGAATATGGTGGGAGAATATTCTCAGACTTAAAGGAATATTATTATAGGTTTTAAAACTTAATAATTAGGTGTCTTATTTGAGGTAAAGGATTTGCTACCAAGGTAGTGTAAGCATTTCTCATCTATTTTTTTGTGTGAATTATCTGCTAGTTAGATGCACATAGAAGACACTGCTTTCTGGTGCCAAGGCTATTGTTGTCTTTTATACCTCTTAGATAGGAATAACTCTTGCTTCAGGGTGAAAAACCAGTGTTCATCTGAGTAGGAGGTTCACAGAAAAACTGTCAAATACCTGTGTTGCTATCTTTCTGAATGTTATCGAGGAGCTTTGTTGTGGTGAGAGGAAGTATCAGATGTAATTTAGAGGAAAACTTGTCCCCGCAGCACTTTAATTCTGGGATCAGAGTATCGGCTCTGACCATGTGTCAAATTTTGCTGTCCTCTTTAAGAGAAAGATTTGGGAAAGGTGGAGTAGGATGAGGGTGAAGAATAAGTTCCTGATGCCAATGCAACAGTTGGCTGCTGTCCACCTTATTTAATGTTTTATTTCCTTTATGACCTATTGTTGTTTGCCTTGACCTTGGTTTTAGCTTTTAGGCCCTGGCAACAGTGAGATCAGATTAAGTTAACTAATATATTGTTTAAAAATCACTAGACTGATTAGTACAGCAGTCACTTTCAACCATGACCCAACTTGACAGATGGTCTTTAAGCAAGAAAACTTGATTGTTTCACTCCTCACTGTTACAAAAGCATAAAACCTTCAGTGGATTTCAGATTTATACTTCAAGGTTAAAAATCCCTGATTAAGCACCACTTGTTTATGTCAAAGGTTTAATAAATTCTGTCTTTATCACATTGATTGCTGGAAATAATATATTCTTTCTATAAAGAGGTATGGTTGTAGATATAATTCATCTTACAATAAATCACTAGCATGTGTGTCATATAAGTGTAATTGTTTCTCATTAACTCTCCAAAAATATATATTCTACTTTGTTACTCCAGTGCAGTTACAGGGTTCCATGACCTCAACATAGCTAGAGAATCTGAGTAGCAGCAGTTGCTGGCAGTTCCCTGGATTTCCAGCAGCACTTCTTTTTGTGGTACATTTTGGAAAAGCAAGTCAAGAATCCAAAGAGAAGAAGTCAGTAAACTTAGATATGAGAGACAAGTGTGTGTTAATGAGAACTGCATTTTGGAGTTTGTGAGAAACTTTTGCTGAGTGTTAGTGTCTTCAATATCACTAAAAGCAGAGGAGAATGTTTGAAGAGTAATTTAAAAACCAAACAAACAAACAAACAAAAAAGAGAACTGTTATCAGATCCTGAAAAAGCTAAAAGTTTGGTTTTGGAGGCCTGATGCTGTTTTTACAACTCCAGTCTCACAGTAAGTCTGGGCTGGCTGACTGTTGAGCTTTCCCAGTCTCAGTCTAAACCTTACAGCAAAATATAGACATCTTTAATAATGAAGCATTGGCACTTTTGCTCCTACACTTTGAATGCTGTACCGTGCCAGGAAATCTCCCTCCTGAGATGATTTTAAATGCACTGGTGTCAAGTTAAATGTTTGCAGAGGGCAAAGTTGCAAGAGAATCTTATCTTGTATTACAGAGAAAATGATCAAACACAGATTATATCAGGTCACTGGCACAAGTATTTGGGGCCTGCAGAGTTTTTATGGGAAAAACAGCATCATGCTTTCTGTTACAGTCAAAGGCCATCCCTACAGAATCACAGCTGGTTATGTGGTAACTTGGCATTTTCATTTCAGTCCTGGTTTGCCCTGTGGTGTTAAATTGTTAAAGGCAGTACAGTTTCTTAGTGCTATTAAGAACTTTTCCCGTTGCATTGTTATTCTTCATTCTTTCTGTTTTTTCATGGTGCACCTCTTTTTTTTATAGTTCTTTAATGGAGAGGTACTGTGTCTTGTAGTCTGTTTCCATAGAAACACCCAATTAGAAGAGTAATTTGAAGAGATTGAGAGACACAGCTGCCAAAACTCCTTAAGAAAGAGGAGGGGGGCAGGGAAAAGGGGATATTTGGGCTGGCAAAATGCAAACAACATTGCCTGTCTTCTGCCAGCTATTTCCTAACACTCATCTGTGAACTCGTATCTGACTGTACATCTTGCATACATTTGGCTTGAGCTACATCTGTAATGCATATAAAACTATAATTGAGTCTAGTACTCAGCATATGTGATGTTAATGCTTGGAATGTGAGAATTTTTTGTTGTTGCATTGCTTCTTTCATATGTTTTGTATCAGGCAGTGGCCAAGGCATTAAGAGCAAAAGAGGGGGGGAAAAAGAACTGAGACATCTTCCTTTTGCCAGTGCCTCACACACTGAAAAAGTCATTGGTTTTTGGTCCTTGCTTTGACACAGAACAGGGTAACACAGGTACCTGTGTTTCAGTGAATCTCAAACCATTTCTAAAAGCACATAAATCCCAAGCATGTTCTACGGGTAGTCAATTTTAGGTGATCTGCCTGTCTTCTTTTGGCCAGCTGGAGGCAGTCAGGAATTGAATCCTGCTAGAAAAGGAGAATGGAAAGCAGAATTAATTAATAAGAGGTGGATTTTTTTTTTTTTTGTAGGTACAAAATCTGTTGTTTCCATATAGGAAAGCAAGCCGTACCTCAAGAATTTTCTTACTATTTAAAAGTGCAACTTTGCCACTGCCTTTCACATAGGAAAGAGAATGAAAACTTAAATCTGTCAAGGGATGTTAGGCTTTGTTCATACACACAGAAATCTATACTGTGATTACAGCTTGCAAGCACTACTGTGATTTTTGTTTTCTCACACAGTGATGGGGCTCTTTTAGTATTTTCTTTAGTAAGTATCATCTAGACTGACCAAACACTCCTTGCTTTTCTTCCTGACTGCAGGCCAGTCTTCCAAGACTAGCAACAAAAACCAACAAAAGTAACTAAAGAAACGCAAACAAACAAAGAAAACAACCAGAAAATGCCACAAAAAGCCCACATTCCAAATCCTGCTTTTATCAGAGATACTCTGGCACAGAACATGTTAGATATCCAGCCTTCTTTAGGGAAGGCAATTGCAGAATCTAATATTCATGATTGTTTCCTACTCAGATCTTCAGCAAGATAACCAGGACAGGCACTCCAAGCTTCTTGGCTGGCAGATTTCCAGCCTGCTCTGGAGGCAGCAGCAGCTTCAGGTATATTCTCATTTGGTCTGCCTCTGGTGCCCTTGGTGCAGCTAAGGGATTAGGTCAGCGCTGTCTTGTAGCTTTCCTTCCTCTTCTGGTCATGTCAAACAAGCTGTGTGCAGCTTGTTTGTCAGAAGTTTATCCAGTTATTGATAAATCACTGTTTCCATGGAATGGATTTGGGAGTGCCTGACATGAAAATCCCAGCCAAATAGCCAGTGTAGATACCACAAATTGATTCCCCAAGTCTTGCTGGAAACCTTTAATGAAGGATTGTGTAGTCAGGTTAAAAAGTTGTGGTTTGCATTCCTTTTGTGCTGTCTGGGTAGCTGGTCAGTGGGGTTGTACTTGAAGCCTGCAGGTTGGAAGTCAATGAGAATACTCTCAGATGCAGGAGAGCATCTGGAGTTTCATGACCTGTATGTTGGAGTGTCTCAACCAAGCTGTGTGTTCTTAGAGGCTTCCCTCATCCTACCTCTTAACCTTCTGGAAAATGAAGTGAGGTGATTTGGACATAACTCAAAATGTATAAAAAAGTTTTTCTGCTTAGGGAATTCTGATTCTCATGAGAGAGAAAGGCCTTGTTGAAGGTGGCAGTGGTTTTATGTTGTTTAGTTAGTACATGTTAAAGATTTGTCTTCAGATGGTGGAGAATCAGAATGGTTCCTGGGTTAAAACAGAGCAAGGAGAAGAATGTAGAAACCTCAGTGGAAAAGTGACTTTGCTGTGCGTTTGTTGTTTTTATTTTTGTTCTCACAGCAAAGTGAGCACTAGGTTGCCTAAGAGTATCACCTTCCCATGTGAGACATACTTAACCCCTTAGGACTTAGCAGAGCAACTGCTTCAGTGCCTTCTCAGACATTCCAGCTCTCACTTTGCAACACTGTCAAACTGCAGTGTTAGTTGGTTTTTTAGATCTGACTAAATTTCAAGTATCTTGAAATTGTAAAAACTGCAGTGCTTTGGGCCTACAGTAAATGCTCAGTGGGTTGCTAAAACCTTCCAGCCATGTTCATTATGGGGAGTAAAGGTGATATAGTTCAACATTTGAAATTCAGGTAATTGAAATGAAAATCTTATGGGAATCTCTATTGACTACCTTTTGCCAGCCAGCCACATGATGTATTAAACCTCAAGGAAAGCAAGGATGCTCTATGAGCTTTTGCAATGTAGCATAGCAAGAAAGCAAACCTTTTGTGTTGCTGAATGGAGATTAGATTACAAAACCATCATGCAGGGTGAGTAACAGGCAGTTTTTGATTATTGTGTTGTGGCATTTTTGCTGTAAAAAAGGTAGGAAATAGGTATTTTTCTGTTTAGGTTGTCATGCAAATATTCCAGAAAACTGAGTTCCTCAACATCATCTTGGTGGAATGAACAGTCTGAAAAAATGAAGCAAACAACCCATCCCCCCAAAAACCCAGAAATTATTTTAAAAAGTCACTTGAAAACATCTGCAAGAAACATGGAGTGAACTGAAAAACTTAAAATCTTCTTTTAAAGGAGATTGACAGTATCATGTTTAACACCACATGTTTATATAAATGTGCATATACAAATAGGCCCCTACTAGCCAGCAGCTCTGATTAATGTTGAGCTCCTGAGTGGTGTTGACTAGTGTGTGTAGTTAATTAGATGTAAGTATCTAATGGACCTCTGTCAACAGTTGCTTCCTATTAAATGGTTATCTCTATTACAGAAGTATATTGCTGTGTTTTTCGTTCAGTGGTAGAGTTAGAATGTATGTATTAAATTCCTATTTGTTGAGTAAATTTTAGGTGCACTTTTCTAGATCCCACCTGTTTTGAGAGAAGGTGATGGAATGAGGTTTGGTTGAGCTATTTCCAATAATAAATGTAGCTAATGCCACTAGTGTTTTTGGCAAATGGTCCTGAGTTTCCTAATGCATCAATGTCTAGACTGAATTCGGAGAGACTGAAGTGCTACCAGACTGAGCAAGTACCTTTGCCTTTCAGGAAGTTTCTTTTTAGTATCCCTACATTTAGTATGGACAATCTGTGTTGCTTGGCATTAGAAAAGCTTTTTAAAGGAATTACTTTGTTATACTCAGCTTTTTTTGTGGTCCTTCTTAAGAAAGTCTAAGCTTACAAGAGAAATACTGTTTTCATTCAGTCTTGATGCTGCATTTGTAGTGGAGCAGGAAATGTGAAATAGTTTCTTGTAGTTCAACCAGCCAAAATTTGCAAAAAACACACATCTTCCACAGAAACAACCATTAAATCAGAAAAAGCAAAGTACCTGTTACAACCAAATGGTTCTATAAATGCTACTGTTCTGTTTGTGTGATGTATCTTCTTGATAGCAAGTACTTATTTTTCTGCTTGTAGATCTTTGTCTTTGCAAATTTATGGTTCAAGTCATATCACATGAGCTGCCTGCTTCCTGCTCCTTCCTTTTTATCGACAAGGATTGTGCCAGTGTCAGTCTTCCAAGTTTGCTTTTTCCCTTCCTGGTATTCTGATTATAGCTCTGCTCATTTTTCTTACAACTTTTATTACTGATGTTTTCATAATGGAAAGTTTATGGTTTAAAATTAATTGTTAGATGATTTTATTTGGTAGCAATGATTTTCTGCTAACTTCCCATGCAATTTTGGGAAGCCAGAAAAAAACTTTATTGTTCTGTATTCATTATATCTTTTTCTGCAGCTTTATTTTATGGGTTCTTTGTTAGAAAATAATGAAGTGTTCTTTGTTATGAAATTAGTTTGTTTGGTTGAGGGTTTTTTTTGGTTTTGTTTTATTTGTGGGGTTTTTTTATAACATTCAATTTAAACAAAAAGCCTGCTTTATGTAATACCCTGTAGTAATGATTTGTTTTAGTCCTCACTTCTAAGGACAAGTGAGGAAAGCAGCAGGAGCCAGACTCTGAGCTCTAACTTTGAACTTGCTTGTAGCATCTGGTTTTAGGTTTTGATGTCACTGAAATTTCATGATGACCTGCTTCCAAGCCTGCCTTTCAAACACACCTTGTGCTGGTTTTCCTCTCTTTTCCTTGACATGACTTAAGCCTTTTCTGAATCTTGAGTGGTATGAGGAAATAAATTATGAGCATGACTTGGAGAACAGGGGTCTTAAGTTTGTTGCAGCCTTTCTTACACCATGAAAACTCACAATTTGTCTGCAGAATGATCTTATCTAGCACATGTATCCTGTTTGTTTGCTGTAGAAAAATGAAGAAATAGCAAAATGTGTTGTAAATAATTGGTAGGTACAGTCCTGCACACCAACAGTAAACCAGGACTATAATAGTGAAAGGCATGAAGTTTAAAGCAACCTAGAATGGTTTTCCAAGGAAAGTTATTAGACTGACGGTTCTCAAAGTCTATTCTTTGTCCTCAAATCTTTTTTCATAGGTGCTGGAAAAGACATCGAGTTTGTCCAGTGAGTGACGTTTGTTATTTAAAAAAGTCACGTGTTAGAAAAGCAGGCGCCACTAAACAAGAAGAGTTGACAGTTCCATCTGTAATGTTTTTGCTGGCAAAGCAAATCAAATATCATTCCAAGGTCTGTACAACGCATGCTGCAAAACTCTAACGCTGGAAAGAACCTGAGAGTTTAATGTGTTCTGGCTTCACGTTACACAAACAGGGGTCCCCACGGTCCTATATTCGTTGGGCTTGTGTTCCACCACTGCTTTTGTGGGTATATGCTAGCCCATAAAATCACATTTTTGTTTTTGCCTGCCAACTCGTTTCTATTGCTTTGTCTACTAGGCTGCAGCAGTAAGTGCTGTTGCAGCTGATGTGCTAAGAGAGCCAATGCAGAATACTGAAACCACTAAATTTTGAACCTCGGAGAAACCCTTGCAACTTGATAATACAATTAAATATATGTCAGGAATTGTCAAAATTACTGTATGCTATTTGGGGGATTACTGCATATCCCCTGGTAACAGCAAAGGATAACATCACAAGCACTATGAATATTCCACAGAGTATCTCTAGCAGCCATAGCCCAATAACTACTGTTAGTAACCCAACAGCAGACAGATGGGGGGGAGACACCAAAGTGATGAAAGATCACAAGATCACATCTGTTCCCTTTGTTAGCCTTCAACTTTTTTTTTGTGTCTAGACTTGATTAAAATACTGAGTCAACATAAGGATGTCTGACACACATGGTGTTACACACACATGGTGAAGGACTCTGCAAATTGGTATCCTTAGATGGAGGATTCAGTTCATGTGGCTTTCTGCTTCTTCTTGTCATGTACATCTCTACATCTAAATCTACTTCTACATCTCTCTGATGGGGACAGACTTCTTAGCAGGACATGTAGCAGTAGGAGAAGGGGTAATGGTTTTAAGCTAAAACAAGATAGATTTAGACTAGAAATGAAGAAGGGATTTTTTTTTTTTTTTACAGTGAGTGATGGAACATGGGAACAGGTTGCCTAGAAAAGGTGGTAGGTAACCCATGCCTGGAAACATTCCAGGTGAGGTTGGACAGAGCTCTGAGCATTCTGATCTAGTTGAAGACATCCCTGCGTGGACTCTGTGACCTTTAGAAGTCGATTCCAACCCCAACTATTCTATGATCTCTAGAAGAGCACTGTAAATTTTGCTTAGTTATGCACACTGGCATGCATAGTTAGGTTTTCTTTTATTTCCCTTTTGAATGCTTCAGATCTTCCTGTGGTGTGCTGTGCCTTTGCAGTATTTTCCATTAGTTTGTGCCCATCTGCATAGGCAATTTGTTGGTGAGGATCAGACTACATTTGCATAGTAGGGTTTAAATTTTGTAGAGAGTGACAGTGAGGAAAAAGAGCATTTTAAAATTAAACTTCCATGACTGTCACCAGTGTCTGTGTCCCCCTGAACAAGGTACTGCTAACTCTAGTTTATTTCCAAGGAATGAATGACAATGAGCTTATTTTTCGTATGTAATTAAGTAGTTTTCTTGCCTTCAGCTGTTCTTGATATATAAGTTGTTATGGCTAGCATGCTTATTTCTGAGTAGATTTCTCTGTGTCAGACTCACTAGGACTTGATCCCAAAATAATCCATTCTCTGCCCTTCTCTTTATGAATAGAAAAAATGTACCGGTCAGCAGATATGATTTTTCCCTGTTTGCAGCTTCCGTCCTTCTGATCCCTTCCCTTTTGTCTGTTTTCAGAATTTTCCCATGTGCTGTGCCACGTGGAGGTAATGACTACTTGGACAAAATTCACCACACCGTTCTGCCACAAGTTAAGCAAAGATTCTCCAGGGCTGTTTGTGTGGAAGTTATGAACAGTGCAACTTAGCACTGTGTAGTGTGCTATTCCATAAAGCCAAATCTTTATTAAATGCCTGTTGCCTTTTAAGGAGATTGGATATAAGGAAGGGATTTTTTTTTACAGTGAGAGTGCCCCAACACTGGAACAGGTTGCCTAGAGAAGGTTTTAAAATGTCCTAACAGAGGTTTTATTGGTTTCACAGTGTAGTCAGTGCAACCGTACTGTAGTGGGATGATGCCTGTACAAAACGAAGAAAATGGTTATCTGCACAAGGTAGATTATTTGTGCACTCTGGACTTCTATTAGGATAAGCCTTCAAGACAGTGTCTTTTATTCAGTGACTGTTAGTTTTATGACAGCAGCTAGTTGAGAGTCCAAGAATCGGCACACATTTGACTGTACATTCTTTATATTTATTGCTTTTGTTTTGCATATATCTTTCAGGTGTCCCTGCTTAAAACTTAAAAGTTCATAAAATTAAAGTCTGTGTAAATTTTCTTTGCAATATTAATTCACTCAGTGAGCTGAGAGAGGAAGTTAGGTAGACGCTTTCTTGGTCATCTATCACATCTAGTATTTTTAAAGATGCTGTTTGCTCTCTAGTTACTTTTTGTGCCAAGGATTGCATTACAGAAGTCATTACTCTAAGGAAGAAGACACTTTAGTAGTATTTGAGAATAAGGAACTCAGTATACTGGAACATCATTTTTCTGGTGCGATAGAGATGATCACTGTAATGATTGCTATAGTTAATAAATAACCTTGTGTGTCGCTGGAGGGAACTTGCTATGTATGGAGCAACTAATCATTGCCAGGTTATCTTTTAACTGGCCAAGGCAACACTTTCTATCACTTATTTCTCACTGTGGCACTGATTGTCACAGGATCCAAAAATGGCAAACGTACTGGGGTCCCTGTTGTGGTAAGTGCTTTGCAATACAAGAGTTTTTTTATTTGAGTGTAGAAGGGCAACATTTATCATTTTATCATGATATGAAGCAAATTGAGGGGCTCCTCCTGAATACAAACTGTTTATTTTTACTTCTGTGCTTGGGCAGAGATTTTTGTCTTAGGAACAGCAGAGTGTTAAGGCTATTTTAAATATGTTTCTGGTACATGGTTTGTGTATCAGGTCAGTAGCACATTTTATATGACATATGATTCAATAGCTGAACCAGTGCCTTGTAAGGCAGTAGTACTGTGGAGGAAAGAAGTGAGATGTGAAGAAAATATTAGCCTGTTCCTCTTCCTTTTTAAGTTTTTTTTAAAAAAGGAGGGGAGACACATCACTCCACCCTCATGCACACACACCCCCCCAGGTAGAATGAATACAGTGTGGATTTCAAGAAAAGACAGTGAGATTGGTGTTGAGTGTTATCTTCCTTAGAACTGTACTGAACTCAGAATTAATCCTCCCCAGCATGCGAGACTGCTCTGGAGAACCAAGCACCTGATTTTTGTCTCATTAGGGCAGTGTGTGTTGAAGCAAACCTCCTATTTTCACAATATATTTGGGTTTCTTGATGGCAATTTAATCTGTATGGCTTTTCTGAACAGAAAATAAAGAGCATTTAGCATGATTGGTTACCATATGCAAAACAGACCATGCCGAAAAACATCTAAAAGTACCAGATGCACTTTACAGCAAAGGCTTACAGTTGTGGTAAAGAGTTTCACCACTAAGCTTAGCGTGTAATTTACTTTTGCAAAGTGAAAGAGTAGGGCATCTAAGCAGCATTTTGCAGCCCTGCTGCTCCATTTGGTCAATTAATTGCAGCATAATAGCAGGAGGAAAAAGATGTCTAAGGTGAAGATCATCAAGTTCTCTATTTTTTTTCAAAGTAGGACAATTTGCTCTTATGAATGAAAAACAAAACAAAACAAAAATTTCTACTTACTTTTGGAACTTTGACCTCCTGAAGACACAAAACAGAAGCAAATTGTATTATCACTATATGTGCTAGTATAGCTGAGTGAAGCAGCTAACAAATCCTTTGATGCTACTGGGAACAGGCACAGCTGTAAACCTGCTGAAGATTTGCACAGGGACTACTGCTACCACACATCCAGAAGGCTCTAGTTATATAACAACCAGCTAGAAACACTTCTAGAAAAGTCTCAATTTGTGGAAAGATACTTCCTCCCTAACCTGTTTAGTAGTTTTGTTATGTGGGTAACATGATCTGGAGATTGGCCCCTGTAGGCTGGACCTACATCTGAGGTGCTGCGCAGGGCAGGATCTGGGTTCTGGAGCTTAGGGAGTAAACTGTTCAGTTTCTCAAACCCTACTTAGTGCTCAAGGACATAAAGTTATGACGGTCATTACAAATAGATGTTCCAGCTCTAGGTCAGTGTTCTCATTTCTCTAAAGAATATTTATGGTTAGAATAATTAATCATGTAAGCAGTCAAAGGTGACAGCAGTTATTTGATGGAGGAAATCACACAAGGAAAGAAAAACTGGCAAGAGATTGTGGGAATACTTAAGTGGCCTTCCGCATTGCTAGAAATGACAATTTTGTTCATTGTTTCCCTTGGACTGTCCTTTATCTTCTCACTGCTCAGCTGGATAGCTTTGTGCCTGCTGTGTTTTGGAAAGGTTGGGACACAGGGTTGTGAGATGATCACACAATTGTGCGTGGAGCTTCGGCTCCCGTATTCTTGCCATAGAACAAAAAGGCTATTGTTTCCAGCTTAATAATAAAGCAGGAAAAAAATCACAAAGGTCTTTCCTCTAGATAGACTGCTGGGTTAACAACAGGCAGGAGAGAGCTAGCAAGCAGTTTATCTGCTGAAAATGGCTTCTTCTGTTTGCATTTATGTTTCGTCTGGTTTTATTGATGGCTGGAGAAGATGCTTAATAGAACAACTGCAAAATCAGGTAGGATGGATTTCTGACTGTGAGCTGGTGGTATGAGTAGTCTAGCATGGAAACTGAGGGGGTTTCAGGTTGTGCCACAGTTCAGTTTTTACAATCATTAGATCCTAGTGGAGGATCAACCATGCCTTTGTGTATGTGCATTCCCCTGTCAGATTGAGGAAGCTTTAGACACTTGTTAGGAGTAGCATAAATGAATAAGAAAATACCTAAGGACTTGCCAAAGTAAAATAAATTGTACACATTAGTCTTTTCTAGGAGGCAGTTTCTACTGAAATAAACTGGGGTATGAAGCCTCTTCTAAGCAAATCCACTCCTGAAAGGTATTGATGGAGCAAAATAACTCAAATGTCAAATCAAATGTTTTTCTGGGTCAGCACAATGCTGAAAAGAGTGTTTAGACCCCATTTTTAAATTTTAATGTGATGACAGCGTACTCTTCCCCACAGACATCTTGATTCAAAGGGGCTATGTAGCAGGCTTGAGTAGTGCTACAAGTGGAAAGATGTAATTTTGTGGTATGGTAGAATCTTTGGTTAACTCCAGGCACCAGGATTGCAACTTAACTATTGATCCACGTGTTGGAAGAATCAGATTGGAATGGTGTCCCAGAGGAAGTGGTGGATTCCTCCACTTTGGACAGTTTTAAATTTCAGCTCAACAGGATGCTGAGACATATCAAATAAACTACAGTACTATCCAGAAGTGTTGGACCAGATAATCCGTGAGGTCCCTTCCTACCTGATGTTCTATGATGCTAGGAGTCAGACACAAAACCAAACTTCCTACATCTGGCCTCCTGCCATTGCCACTTTGGACTCTTAATAGGTCATTCTACTGCAGCACTGTCTGGTGCTGACCCAGTGCTTGATTAGCAAACTTTAAACCTATGTCACTGTTAATGTATATGTTGATAAATAGATACACACATATATATAAAATATTATATAAACAATGAAATAATTATTCTATATTTTCTTATACAAACACTTGTGTGTTTGCATGTTGACACTTCCCTTTCTAGATAAGGTCACTTGTGGCTTTAATTAACTGCCCAACAGGTAATATGATTTTCAGAAGTGCCTGTGTTTAAAAGCTGTTAAAAGTCTGTTTTCTGGCACAAAGTAAGTTTTATTGAATGGCTTGCACTAACACAGTAAAAGGTGACTTATTCCTGGAGATGTCCATTATTGAAAGCATAGGAAAAATAGTACTTTGGGGGAGTAATAACAACTTTATGGGGAGTCTGCAGTCATCAGGTATTCTTCAGTGAAACTGAACTTCACTATTTCTAGAGCGAGAAAAATTAAGGATCTTTCATTATCGGATAGAAAATACAGCTTCATGGATTTAGGAAATAAGCATTAACTTCATTTTTCTTTAAATGCTATCACACATCCTGAATATGGCAAATGATCTTGCATTGCCAAGTAATCTAGGAACATGTTAGTTTTTTTCCCTTGCTGAATTCTTTATCAGAAAATTAGAAAATACTCATTTTGATGCTTTAAGCAATAAATTCACAAGGCTCAAAAATGCTGCTTAAATAAAGTCAGTTATAATGACATAATAATGAAGTTTTAATTTTTAGAGGAAAACCTGGAAAATACAGCTGCCCCATTATACGTTACGATGGTGATGATAATCTTTCATTAGAAGCACTTTATTTAAGACAATCAATAGGTTGGCCTATTGTATATAACTAAGTTTTATTAATGCCCTGTGATCAAGTATCAGAAACTGTTCCTGCTAGTGCAAAGGGAGAAAGTCCTTTGATTTTTAAACAGTATCTACAGATAGCCTTTTGGCAGCACCTTTTTATAGGAACTGCAGCCTGTCAATCCTGATAGGCTGAAATACCCACTGCACTAAAAAATTGTTAGCTTCTTAAATGTGATATCTTCCAGAACAATTTTTCCAGTGCTCCAGTCCCCCAAGCTTCCTTTTTCCCTGCCCTTTACTCATGTCAGTTTAGGTAATGAAGCTCTTCCAAGGTTTTGGAGAAGAGGAGCGGTTTTGGATTCCCTAATCTCTACATGTTGCCTTGCCTGAATATCCCTTCCAAGTACAGGAGAGCTGGAATTTTTTTGGATAACTGGTGGCAAGGTCCAGAAGAAAGAAACAAAGTAGTCAAGACACGGAGAAAATTTGTGATGAATTTTACATTCAAACACTAAACTTGTAAATAGAAAAGTTTGATCCATTCTAGAAAATAATTTGAAAATCATTCAGAAATTTTAAGGTTCAATCGGTGATCCTCTACCTCAGTTAGTGTCATGAGGAAAGGAAAGGTCTTCTGAAACAGAAAGTGTATCAGAAGGAAGAGCAGTCTTTTTCTTTTGGAAAGGATCAAGGTTACTTCTCATCTTACTGAGAGGCCATGTCCAGTTCAGCTGGAGAGAGTAACAAGCACTCTACAAACAAATAGAAGGTGCTGTGGGTGGCTTACTGCAATGTCAGAGTCCTAGTCTGTCCCCCTTGGGATGTGGTAAGCCAAGTGATGATGGATACCTATTGGTACTGTTTTTCAGGAAGTAGAAGTCATAAGTTTAGCAGACGTTAGCTCACCTGCTGAAACACAGATGTGACAGTCAGTTCCATTCTTGTTTGGGGAAAGGAAAAAGTCGTTATAACACAAGCAAAGATATTCTAATAAATCTGAAAGGGTATCTCTTCCTGAGTTTCATGGGAGGGCCTTTATTGCTGGGGCTTTTTTTTTTTTTTTTTTTTTTTGACAGCTGACTAGTCTGAGCAGGGTAGCTGGAAAGAAGAGTTGCTTGGATTATCTTTTGTTATTCTACAGCAAAGATTTTACTTCCAACTCTGTTAGAACCGACAAAGGCAAGATGCTAATATTTTTTCCTGCCTGGTTCTTTCAGATTGGGTGTGGACCAATGAACCTTGTCTCTAGTGGTGCTGAACTGGCATCTAGTTTCCTTTGATAGTGGGTTTTTCAGGAAACTGTTTACAGATTGTTACTGAGCAGTTGAGCAGTTTACAGGCAGATAGTGATTGATCTTCTGCCCCTAAAAGGCAGTTCACCTGTTTTGTGCTCTGATGCCAGTAGGATTTTTAACATGGTTTAGCTGACTAGAGAAGGCATCTATCTTCCTAGTTTTTGTGTTTTAATGGAAAACTTCATCTGCTTTCACTTAATCTTATGTTACAGTCATGTACAGGTGCAGGGTGGTATTTAGTTCTCCTTAAGATGATTCCTTAAGTAATTTATACCTTCCATCATGTTTGGAAACTTTTAACTGATCCTGTACAGGTTGACCACACAGAAACAAAAAGACCACACCTAAACTAAGAGTTCATAGCTTGTAAAACATTTATCAAAGCAAGCCAATGAAATTGAAGAGCTGCTAGATTTGGAACTTCCCTTTTAACATGCTTGAGGTATTGCTGTGAAAATATCCTGTCCAGTTTTGGGTTGGTTAGTAGATGCTGTGATAAAGCATGGCATTTCCTTTTTAATGTTCACACAGTAACTGTTTTGATAAATGATTGTGTGATTAAAGGCTGCAGGGTTGAATACTAATGATTGGAAACTTATGGTTTCTCTTTATGCATGTAACAAACATATTTATCAGTATTTAGTTTTTAATAGCTAGGCAGGCAGTTGTTCCATGGTGAGAAAATAAGGCAAGCAGTTGAACAAAACCCATGCTATCATTTGGCAATGCTGTTTTGAGCAAAACCTGTAGTTATGTTAGAGACCACTAATGATTGGTACGTTGTTGGCAAACGGCTCATTTTACTTTTGATGACATATTCCTAAATATGTCTCTATGTTACAGCACACAGTAGTAGCACACAGCCAGAATTCACATACCAGGATTTCTGTCTTAAAGAATGTTCTCACTTCTCATAGAGGGACAGTTTAGGATAGGATCTCTTTAGTTTATGCTTCATTTTGTCCCATAGTATTCCCTTCATAGTTTGGTTTATAACTCCTTGGCCTTTGGTGTGAGGATAAAAGACATTGGAATCTCTGCCTTGTTTTAGTCTTAATCAAATCTTTTTATTTTGGGGCCAGACATGTTATGTTTTCCCCGCATCTCTGCTTTTTTGGAAGGTTTTAAGAGCCATTAGTGACCTGTGATAGCAGCGGTTCTGTAAAATGCTGACCACAATTTTATTTTTATTTTTATTTCTAAGGTTGTTTGAGTCCTGATAGTCACACAACAGGAATGAAAGCTTACAAATCTTGAAACTGAAATTCCATCATTATCTTTGTCCTTAGATGGTAAAAACTCATCTAGGTGGGGGGGAAAAAAATAAATTGTTAAAAAATTTGTAGCTTTGTTTTGTAAGGCCAAAATTCTGCTAAATTCACTTCATATAAAAACTTACTTAAATTTACTAAACTAAATTGGGCAGTTTTGCCTCACCTTGCCCTTGAAAGGAATCACACAAGGAGGAATGAATACAAATGCCAATCTGGTCTTCAATCCTTACAGGAAACTTGGCTCGGGAACAGAAAATTCCCATTTCCCCAAAATTATTTAACAACATCTGGGCTTCAGTCAAGCTCTAGAAATTAGGTGACTACTTCAGTTTCCACCTAAACCATGCAAGCTTGTGAGTTTCCTAGTAAAAAAGAAACCAGGAATTTCTGGCTGCTTCTTTCGTGTTGTAATGCAGGTCAGAGAGCAACAAAATTATGAGAGGGGCAACCCTGTGAAGATAAGAGCTGCCAAGTTCCTCACAGCCTTGATTTGAGCTGCATATGTACACTGGTGATTGAGTTACATACAAGCTGTTCTGGGATGCTTGACGGAGAGGAGGGAGTTGCTGCTTTGAGCGTGTAACACTTTGTAGTTGAGAGATTCTTTTTTCTTGACTATTTTGTATTAAAGGTTCTGCTGTGAAAGGGAAGACAAATGTAACCAGGAATCTGTGTTATAGGAAGGGGGCAAAACTGATTTTCAATAACCATATGTTGGAGATCATGGAAAACAATTGCACATAAAAATTTTTCCTTAGGCACTGCTCTGAAGTTGTATTTAATCCATTTTCTTGACAGTTCATGGAAACTTATGATGTAGCTTTGCATGGTACTGATTTAGTTGCATAGCTTTGCTCAAGCTAGGATTTTGCCTTTGGTTTGATCCATACAGTCAAGTCATCCTAATTCAGCTAAGTAATGTAATCCTCATCTGTGGCATAACTAAATTGTTTATGTTCATTTTTGCAATCTAGATTATCACAATATGTCATGTAAAGCAGCAACATTCTACAAGTTCTTTGCTAATTCTTGGCTAAAATAAGAGGAAAAATTTTCTGAGCCAGAGCCTGTGTTTGTCTTCTGCTCTAAGAAAAGGTGTAATAAAATAACATAAATATCTGAATCAAGATTAGATATGGATGGATGGATGGATGGATGGTTGGTTTACAGGACAAAGGAGACTTCTAGTAAAGGAATGGTTTTACTTGCTGTCACGCCCCACAAGGTGGGTGCAGCACTGTCACATCTCACACAGTGAGCACAGCTCCCCAGGGTGGGGGCCAAACAAAATATCACATCCCACATAGTGGCCACATCTCTACGTCCCACAGAGTGGACACAAGTAGGGTTTCCCCAGAGTGGGGGTCAACCCAGGGAGATTTGGACTGGACCCCCTTGCTTTCTAAACCCCTTCAGATTGGGTCAGAGGTGCGGCTGGGCCCAATCCTCCTCCTCCTGTATTTAATCTCTTTTAGCAACCCATTCGGTGAGATTAAGTTTGGGAATTCTCTGTGGGGTACTCAGGAGTAAGGCTGTTACCCAGGAGGTTTGTATAAAAACACAACTTAAAAGTGATTAAGAATAAAGCATGTCAGATTACAATTAGCAGAATTAGAAATGATGGTACTTTGAAAGCAATGGATTACAATTTAGCAAAACTTAAGAAGTTCTCAAAAGAACAGGTTACAGCTAACATAACTTAACAAAGCAACAAGGAGGAAAACTTAACTGTTAGAAATTATGTTACCCTCATGTGCTGAGATAAAGTTAGAAACAAAGACACAGAGGCAGAGAGAGAGAGATAAAGGAAAGACAGAAGAGATATCACCACCCTTGGATCCAGCAATGATCACGGTAGGAAGCTCAGGTCCTTGGATGGCGGGTGTGTATCCTGCATTTCAAATGTGCCTCTTTTATGTTGCCTGACCCCACCTTTTCGGGTGGGGGTTGGCATATCTTGTGGAGCCAGGTGTTCATTTGGGCCTCTCCAGATGGGATGACACAGCAATAACCCTTATTTCTGTGCATTTGCCCTCTCCAGTGGCTTTACCCAGGGCACACACAAGATGTCACTCTGCCTCTGCGGGGCACAGCTTGCCTGCCCCTGTCCCTTATAGAATAAGGACAGTGTCCTGCCTGCCAGAGTGGCATCAAACAGAGCTCCCCTTGCAGGGACAGTGTTCAGCTGATCGGGATGGCCACTAAAGGAGGGACTGTTTGGGAGGCTGAAACTGCTGCAGGTAATAATTTGTGGCTTTAGAAAGTTTGTCCTCTGAAAGGATTTGAAAATTGCTCTGCTGAACTTAGAGCACATTGAGGACTCCCACAGGCTTGCTGGTGCTGGAGAGGAAGACTGATGAATGTGCAGACTTCCAACAGACAAGACTGTACAAAATATTTTTAACTTGGGTAGGGAAAACTAGTGCTCAAGTAGATTACCAATGCTTTACATAGGCTTATCATTCATCAGTCCAGGAAAGACTTGTTGCAGTATTAACTAATTCTTTTAGGTCACTGTTTCATTATTTAACACAAGCTTGGCAAAGCATTAGACAAAACAGTTCCCTGTTTTCCTTGAGCTATTGTTCTTTCCTTATAATCTTTCCCAAAGTCTATTACAGGATCCCACTGCTGCAACTTCTGTCAATCGTCTCTCTCAAAAAACCACCACTCCAACAACCCAAATCAAAATAAAAACAAAACACCCCAGTCCCAAGCCTACTGCATCTCATAATTGTGTGGATGTGGTGCTCTGTTCTAGAGCTGCATTCTACTTTGTTTAATGACTATTTGATCTTAGATAGCAATACAAGTTTGTATTTTATGTATCTAAAATTTGCACTAATATGCACAGTTATGTAGAGAGGCTGTGTGTAGTTTGTCACTGCAGCATCTTTCTGCCGGTGATGCAGGATGCATTCCTAAACCTTTCACAGGATGTTTTTCCCACCTCTCATGTCTGAAGATACCTTGTCTTCCTCACCATTCAGTGCCACTGCAGCTACTTACCACATTTTGTGGTAAGTATATAATGTATAGAAGTATATAATGAATAGAAGTAAGTATATAATGAATAGAAATGGATGGGAGATGACCCTTAGAGGCAAGAAAACATTAATTAACAGCACTGAGAAGTTTTCAGCTGAGGAATAATTTAGTTTGCTCCATGGAAACAGCATTCCTCACCAATTCCATTATATATGCAAACTTGTTAATCTCTTTGAAAGGCTCAAGCTTGTGAGGTGCCTGATGCTGTGAATTGCAATGGAAGTCATGGGGGGGAGGTTATAGCAGGTGTTGCTTGCTTGCTGGAAGTAGTAAGGACACTGGTGTACTTCTTAAGTCAGATAATGTTCATTTGGCTGTTGACTGGTGAATGCATATTTTAAGCAAAGCAGGAGATGGATTAATCTCTCCTTAGCTGGAAATCTAGTATGAGAGGGAGGAAGGAAAAAGGGTTCTTCAGTAGACTAATTGAGTATGCTGTCAGCATAACTTACTATAGAAGTCTGGTAGTTAAATCTCCCAGATGATGAAAGTGAGAGTTGAGGCCACAGTAGCAGCTGGGAGACTTAGTACAGATCTTATATTTTCCTGTGAGTGCATAGGGTAGGGTCATATCTCTTTCCAAGTTGCACAAAGAGCCTACTAACTTCTGTTTGCTGTAAATGATATATCAACTTAGTATAGTTTAAGTGGCAGCTGCCAATAGGTAAGATAGAAGTAAACAAAGAAATAAAATGTATTTCTGATGAAGGATATTACTTCATGTAGTATTAGGTGAGTGTGGAAACATTTGATTTTTAGATAGCTATTCGTGAGAAGAGAAAGGGCTAGGTCTGATCCTTTCATCCTTAGTTCCTTTCCCAGCATTTTGGGCACAGCCAGTGTGGTCTACAGGGACTGCTCAGCCTTCTATCAGGCTTCACAATGTGCATAATGCATCTTCTACTAAGACTGCAGGTGTCCAGTGTGCTTTAACATTGAATTCTCTGGCCAGTTTGAGCTGGTGCTAGTATATTACTGCAAAGATGATTTTCCTATTCTTAACTTTATTTATTTATTTATTTTCCTTAAGTTCTGAGCAAGAAAACTTCACTGTCAGTCAGTACATTCATGGAAGTCAGGTGATTGTCAAAGATCTGTTTATAGCAGGCAGTGAGCTAAGCTGCTTGCAAATGGTGTTTCCATTGCCTTCTCCACATCTGCCATGGCACAGAGCTGATGAATCCAAAGGCTTCTGTATAATCCAGGTCACACTGCTAATATCTATGCCTTTTAAAAATATTATGTATTTTAATTTCTCCTCTTACTATTTTGCTAGGGATTTTAAGTGTGTATTCAAGTGTGTATACTAAAAATAAAAACTACATACACACATGTTGTATATGTTTAATTGCCACTGGTATCAAAATTATTAAGACTTGTCAGTAATATACTGTGGAACTGGAGATGGGAAGGAGAGCATTTTCACACTGAAATGCTCTTGCCTTATGAATGGGCTTAACAATTCAAAATTTGGATGCAAAGTTCTCGTATTTGATCCTAAGGCTTAACTCAAAGGCATGGCTGTGGATAAAGCAAAGCATCTTATTTTAGAGAGAGCATGCCTATGTTGCTGGACCAGGCTCTCAGCAAGTCTGTGGACAATACCAAACTAAGCAGAGTGGTTGATACACAGTAAAGGTAACCTCAGCTAGCTAAAAAAGTGGCCTGAGCAGGAGCTCACAATGTTTAACAAAGAAAAAAGCTGAGTCCTGCACCTGGGAAGAAATAATCCCATCCAGCAGCATAGGCTGGAAGTCAGCTGACTAAAAGCAGCTTTGAAAAGAAACAGAAGGGATGTGGTAGGGACCAAGTTAAACAGGAGGCAGCAGTGTGCCTCACACTAAAGAAACCCAAAGCATCTTGAGCTGCACCGAGTTTGGCCAACAAGCTGAGGGAGGCAGCTCTTTCTCCTCCTTTGGCACCTGTGAAGCCACATGTGCTCTGCTTTGAGCTCCCCAGTCCAGGAATGACACTGGTCTAATGGACTTAATCAAGTGAAGCACCATCAAAGACAGTCAAGGGCTCAAGCACTTACCTGTAAGCAAAAGCTGAGGGAACAGGGCTTGGTTTTGCTTGCAACAATCAGTCTTGGGGACAAGTTATGCCTGCATGAAACTAAATGGAAGAGTAAAGAAAAGACAGAACCAGACTCTTGGCTGGACATGCAGAGTAAGGTGGGTGAACCTCAATCGATGCTGTCACATTGGCTGGCACAGGAGTATGCTTGGCTCTGTTGTTGTTTCCTTAGCAGCCGAAGTTAAATACTACTTCCCAAATTTCCATCACTGTTTCCAATACTTGTGCAGTACTGTGTACCGCAGAAGTTGCTGTAGCAAGAGATATATTCGGTGACATACTGATCAAAATAGCAGCTATGTGACATTTTCTGATGTTATCACGCTATTCAAATGTTTTGACTATTCAGTTGGTGGTCTAGATGGTTCCTAGGAAGCTTTTAACTTTTTGAACTTCAGTGAAAAAAATCCATTACACTTATATGTTTGTGGCACAAAAGGATAGTTTTAATGTAAAATCTTAACTAGTTCTGGAGGATTTTTGTTTTTAGGTAAATAAATTATAATTGATCAGTTCTTCGAGTTAGCTTAGATTTAATGGCTAGAGGAAAGTAATTAGGCTATTTGCATACAGCTTGCATTCTTGTAGCTAAGCATGCTGAAGCCAGCAGATTTGCTAAGACACCACATGTTACCGTTTTGTTAATGAAGAGGGAGTAGAAGGCTTTATCCAGCAATATGCTGAGTGTACAGAGACTGTTCAGGAAATATCCAATATCCTTCATTACTTCTGAGAAAGTTTTTTGTTTATGTGTGTGTAGGTTTGTCTGATTTGAACTTGGGGTGGCTGGGTTGGGGTTTTTTTTGTTTGTTTTGTTTTGTTGTATTCCAGAGCTTTCATTTTAGCTCCTGTCCTAGGCTACTATTGTATGGTTATACAAGGAAAGAAGAGAATGAAGGAGGTTTGAGGGAAGAGACAATAAATATTTGGAAGACCTTCAAGTGAGACAGCTTTTACTCAACCCTTGGTAAAACTGCAGAATTGTAGAGAAGAATCAAATGGGTAAAGGAGCAGCAGGAATAGGGTTGGATACAATATTCAGAGCAGACTCATCGTTCAGTTCCCAAGAAGGGGAATTTTGCTATCTAAGGCTCTCCAAGAAACACACAACCACCAACCTCTTTTTCAGTCACAGTGATACCACTGAGTGTTATTAAACCCACCAAGTAAATTGACTGCATGACTCAGTTAAACAGTAATTGCTTTGTGTAGGATCAAAACTCAGAGCAGGAAATTTAGAGTCAGGTCTGGACTTCCTCTTCTGGAGGAGGGAGATGAGTGTGAACAATTGTGTGGGTAGGGTCATTTCTAATATATTGGAAATGGTTTAATTTTAAACCTGTTTACATTTGACCTATTAGGCTGAAGACATTCTTTCTTCATTAGTCTTGGCCTGAGAAGATAAGCTACTCTGCTTAGAGATTAAATGGGCTGGAACAAATGAGATCAAATTGCTTTTTCCAAATGTTTATAGACTGCAAAATAGTGCATGCTGTCATCTAGAGAACATCACCTGCACTTCTCTTGAGTTGGAGTTTGCTTTCTCTTAGGGGTTTATAATTATCTTGAAAGGAATAGATTTGTTCTTGTTCTGGATGTTTTCTTTTAAGTGCCAAGACTCTAAGCAATGTTTTTCCACAGCATTCTGCTTCCAATAGTCCTATAGTTCCATTTGCGATTTTAATCTTTTTTTCTTCATCCTCACAAGTTTATTCCCATGTCCTAAAAGCCTTGTGACTGGTCTGGCAATATTTAAGTTGTTGGTTTGGGGTTTTATTAATTGATTATTCTGTCTTTACCTTTTTCGTGTCTGTTGTGATATCCACCCACTCTGTAGCATTCTGTTGTCTAGGGAAGCTGTGGCTGGAATTGTTCAAGGCCAGGTTGGATAGAGCTTTGAGCAACGTGATCTAGTGGGAGATGTCCCTGCCCATGGCAAGGGGTTTGGAAGTAGAACTACAACCTGAAGGTCTCTTCCTACCCAAACCATTGTACGATTCACAACTCTTGTTGCAACCAGAGGGTGATGACTAGTGTAACATCTGTTGCCTACCATATTTGTTGGCTATGCTCTCTCCTGCCTGATTTCTGGCAGAAAGATGGCCAGTGTGTGGAGGAAGATTTAGGAATATTTTGCTTGCTTAGCAAATTGGCACAAAAACTCCGAGAACAGAGATATAATATTTATTGGATGACTCAACAATGAACTTATGGCAGAAATACCACTGAGGAATTTCAAGTTAAACTGTTGTAAGCTGTCCTCTGATTCCTTGCTGATTCAGATTACCTGAGGTCATGGTAGCTATAAAGAGGCTTCTTGACTGATTTTTTCTTAAAAGTTTTTGAGTAATTTTGAATATATACAGATTAGAAACTGGACCTAGGACAACTCTCCTGTATTTTCCACTTCAGTAAGAAATCCTGTCTCTCTGCTAATTAAAAGCCTATTTGCCCTTTCATTCACCTTTGTCCATAGCATCCTCCTCTGGGTGATGTAAGACTGGAATGAGCATACAACTAGAATAGGTAACCAAGAACTAAAATATAGTGCTTGAATGTGATTTGTTTGAAGCTAATTAACATGACTTAATTAGCTGCTTCTTGTAATGCTAATTCTTTCTAAGCTTGCTTACTTAAGTGCTGAATATCGCTCAATGACTGGACACCTTGAATTCCCATTTAGGGTATAACACTTGTAAAGTTAATCCCTTCCCCTGGGTATATGTCTTCTAGATAACTTCAGCCTTCACATGTTGCATCATGCAACACGTCAGTCACATTTTGGATGGGAGCTGTTTTCATCCAAGATACCTACAATTGGTACATTTTGCTGAATTTTATTAATTCCTCTTGCTGATTGTCATCAAAATGATACACATCATTGGCCTGCAGAGGGCCACAACACAAATTAGGAGGATGTGACCCAGCTACCAAACTGTACCAGCAGCATGTCCGAATAGAAAGAGCTTTTGGTTGAGTAACGTCTACTGATGTGGGGAAAACATAGTTTGCTGCTGGCAGTCTCTTTGGTTTTCAGATTATTGTAAAAGTCTTGCCAAGGTTGTTTTTGCTTGTTCTTTTCCAGACCAACATTGTGTGACTGGTGTTCTCTTGCCTCCATTATCTAAGTTCAGTAATTGTAGTAGAGGAACATTAGCCACAGAATTATAAAGCCAGTTGCAAACACTCCAAAGTTCAGGCTTCTTGACTGGGCTTTTGGTTCAGGTCCACTAATTTGTAAAGGTCTACTTTTGTTTTCGGAAAAAGATTCCCAGGATGTATGAAAACACATTATGCTAGGGACTAATGGCAGGAATAAGACTTTTCCACTCAGAAATGAGCATGTTGGCTACTCCTGTCATACACATGGGTTTGAATACAAAACAGTTTTAAGTTGCACTAATTCTCTATATATGAAGTATAATGAAACTTAAGTGAAAACAAAACCCTGCTGCTGTTTGTTTTGTTTGGATATTGGCAAAGTTAGAAGCATGCTTTTTCTTCCTCCTTTCATAACTATTTCAATAAAGTGCAGACAAAATTAACTAAGAATTACTCTGTCCCCATTTGTAAGTGAAAACAGGCATCTCTGAATGCTCTGTCTACTGTTAAGGTATGCATAGTATTACCATAGAGTAGAATATTTTGTTCCTGCTGTGGAACTGCTTTTGCAAACCTCATTTTTGGGGATTTGACTATGGAAGAGTGATTTTAGGTTTCTCTTTAGGAGAAAAATTTTGCTTTAGAAAGAAAAAATGTACAAAGGCTTTGCAGATAGCATATCCATGGTCTGATGTCTGAAAAACTCCAAAGATTCCTTTATGGGACATCATCCACCCTTTTTTTTTTTTTTTCATCCCTTTGTCCTACTGCATCCTTACCTGAAATCACTGTTCTGACCAAAGGGCATTTTTCCCCCTGATTTTTTTCTACCTGCTCTATATACTGACAGACCTTGAGAGCTGGTCAAGGAAAACAGGTAAAACTTCAGGTGTTGAAAACACTTGCTTCATTATTTAGCCTGTAGCATGATGTCTTCACAATAGTTTTTATTTACCGTCATGCTCTCAATGTTTAGTTATTCTGACCCAGGCCCTTTCTGCTTCAACGCCATGTTAAAAGTGCTGCTTTGCATTACCAGTACCTCAGATAAGTTTCTCCCAACTTCTTCCAGAGCTATGGAGTGGCAGGTGAGGTATGTTGTTGCTTAAACTTTTTGAGGATGATGCTCTCAGTGAAATGAGAAACCATTACCTTAATGGGTGTCTGCTTGTGTGTCTCCAGGCAGTGAGTCCTCCCACAAGCTTGAAGATACTGTCTTTTTCACTGTAGTCTCTTGATTCACTACTTGTGATATCTTTTGAACTTCTGGCATTATCTTTGCCTGAATAAGTATTATTATCTTTGCCCTTAGTATTATATTTCTTTACTGCCACTGTTATGTCTATCACTTTATATTTTTGGTTCTTTTGAAACTGCAAGTACCTTTTTCCACAAATGTTTTATTTTCATTATTGTAATGGGCAAGAGGGTATAAAACCAAGGTATATTCACTGCAACTGTTGGAGCCTAGTCTTAAAACAGATGCTGTGCTGGAATGGTGTAGTGGAGAATCAGGCCCAAAATAATGATTGATTTTAATTTATTGTAAACATGGGAATTTTTTTCCAAGCAGCAATTTTTCTTGGATGAAAAGTACCCAGAATGTCTGAATTGACTCGAACATTACAGCCATCGAAAACATTCATAATATAATCCAAACCAGCTCAAACGTACTTGGGTTTTGGTGTTTCATTATAAACCCTTAACTCAGCCAAGGTTAGCAACCCCCTGAAAACCTGGCCAGAACCGTGAGGGAATCTAAGAATGAGAGAATCTAGGTCAGTTTATTCTTTGTGGATGGAAACATGTGAAACTTGGTGGGTTTATGTGGTTTCAGCTTTTTAGACAGACAAACATTTAAAGCTGCATTAAGCTCCAAGTGAGCAGTGCAATTAAAATGAGTGGCCTGCTTCCTACATTGTGTTTACATGGTCCTCCACCCTTGCTTGAACCGGTTTGAGTTCCAGGGCCTTGCATTGTGTCTTCTTCAGAAGAGGACAATGTTCATCGCTAATTATCTGTGTGACACAAAAGACATCTGTAATTCTACTCATTATTGGCCTTTTTGGGCCAATCCAGCGCAATCTGGAGAGAGAACTGAGCGCAGATTTTCCAGGAGAGGACAATGGATCAATCCTCCCACTGGCAGTGCTGTCTGTGGCAGTCTGTGTCCTCCAGTATCACAGGGCATGGCAGGAGAATGCTTCTTGGAGCCTTAACTCTGACTATATAAGCAGAGTGCTCTAGTGAGGCACATGAGAAGGAATTTCTGTCTCCAGCACAGACTGCTCATTTATCTGAGGAAGAGGGAAGAATGTGCCAGTATGTATGCTTAGCTGTGTTCTGGGGAAAAGGCTGTTCCTAGCTGAGGTAATGGAGCAGTTGAAGTCATCAAGCTTAAGATTTGGTAGTCTTTCTTGTAGTCTTCATCTTTAAGTGTTAGGAATGTATTAATGGGTAGGTAAGTTAATTCTGAGAACTAAACTCCTGTGATACAGGGCCCTTTAGTTCTGAGAGCCTGTTGCTGGTTTGAAGGCTGAAAACAAGCTGAAACAAGCCTGATGTAGAAAATACAGGAGGAAAGTATCCACATCTTGGATATGGAGGCTCTCCACATCTTGCCTCTCATCTTTTTTGGTCCTTTCCTGTGTGAACAGATCACAGGCTTTCTAAATGCAATAGGTGCTACTATGCAGGTACCCAATGGTTCTCTTTCCTGAACTCCAATACTTGTGTCATGTGGAAGATACTTTATGGCAACTTTTAAAATAACAATTGATACATCTTTGCTTTTCAATAGCTTTGCAGCTACAATGTGGCTGGGGGAAACTAGGAAGTTTCACAACAAAAATCATGATTATGAAAGCAGTCTTTCAGTGGGATCTGGACTTAAAAACATCCCATGTCATAAATCACCAGGCTGGTAGACAATTCAAATTACCAATTATATTCAGAATTATTTTGGGTGCTGTGACATTATTAGTGCTAAAATTACTCTTGCTCCAGCCAGCAGAAACCCCTAGACAGGGTTTTTTGTTTGGTTGGTTGGTTGGTTGGTTGGTGTGTGTGTGAGGGGGTGTTTGGTTTGTTGTTTGAGGTTTTTTTAATATATTGGAAACAAACTCATCTTCAGTGCTTATGTCAGTTGTTTGCAGACTTGTAAGACAAAATGAACATCTGGGTAGAAATGGAGAATGTGAAAATGAAGTGTGATTACAAGACATTCTAGGAAAGTAGCTTGCTTTATTAGATGAATATTCTTCATAATGAGAAAAATAGCCTAAGCGGTTGCTATTTTATAGAGGTGGATGCCAGATCTATGGCTTGTAACAAGCTTCCAGGATGCTTGGCCTGTCAAAGTGGGGGCAAAGGATGGACTGTAAAGTCTTCTGAAGCTTCCCAGCCTGTCTCTTATAGAGGCACCTTGCTCTTCATGTAACAAAAAAAGGCTGAATTTCCTCTTGTCCAAGAAGCCTGGCAAGGGTGCCTGCTGATCCCCTGTTTTGGGCCTGCCTGCTTGGTCGTGGCCCTGTGAGGCACACAAAGATTTTACATCTCAGGGGACTCGGGTGCTCCTGTGCCAGGTACACAGCGACAGGGCAGGACAGGGCACTGACTGCTGTGTGCACAAATCTTCAGAGCTACTGGAAGAGGCTTTGTGGGCTGAGAGCTGGGTAATTCAGCTTGAACACCAAAGTGGTGGTAGCTCTGCTGAAGGCTGTGAGTGTGGGACAGTGCCTTGGAACGAATGAAACTTTGCTTCAAGTGCTTTCTGTCGTTATGTTATGCATTATAAACATGCTTCTGCCCTTTAAGTTCACATATGAAGAAGTGTATATGAATTCACGTGTGATGAACCTGAAGCTTTCCACCTGTGCTTTAGCAATGATCCTAATTTCCCTGAAAGTCCATATTAAAAGAATCAGCTAGGGAGTTTGAAAATTATTTGTTTAAACTGCTGTTTTTCTCTCCATGACTTGTGTTTAATGGGGAGAGGGGGTGTTGGGTGCTGTTGCCTCCCTCTTGTGGTTAACTTTAAAAAATATCTAAAAATACATGTGTTACAGTAGTTGGGTAATATTCATTGTGCAGAATTCAGTGCCTGTTAGAGACAGTGATTCTTCTGTATCTAAAACCTTCCTAAATGCTTTTCCTTGATGTCCTCTAAGTATTTAACATGAGGAGGAGAGGCAGATTATAATAAAGAGCTGCAAGTGGTAACAGTGTGTTTCAGGTACAAGTGGTCATTTTTGTTTAGGTGAGTTTCAGTGCAGAGAACTCATCTCCTGGGTAATGCTGGCTATTTGCAATCAAACAGTCCTTCCCCCTACTCTATCATCTAAATATTGCTGCATTTCAGAGCTTTCACATTTATCATATATAAATTCATAAATGTGTATGTAGAGAGTTGCATGTACTTGCTCTTTTGTTATTGATCATGTCTTTAGTACATCATCAAAATTTTCACTTCCATTATTACTCAACAGCTTCAGCTGCAATCAGAAGTATAGTAGCATGATCAGCAATTAGATTTCCTTCTGATTTTTCTGTTGAAACAGCACCTTTATTTGTGGATCAATGGCCAATATCTATGTACTTTGAATTCTTGGTCACTTTGTTTAGCATTTGAAGTGTTATATAAAAAAGAGCTGCTGAATAGAGCCCATAGAGTACCACCTGGTACCACTTGAATATGAGCAAGTAACATTTTTTTCCTATATCCTCCAGTTTCATTCACTTCAGTTAAGACTGAAATTGGAGGGAAAGGTCTCTGAGATTACTATACATTTATCAAGTCTCATTGCCAAGTCTTTTTTTTTTCTTCTCTCTAGCAACTTATCACAAATATTCTTATTGCTGATGTAGATTCTGTAATTTAGGATATTCTGCCATCTGATTTCTTGTTAATGGCTTAATTTTTTGCAAGTGCCTCTTAGTGGCCTGGCATGTTTTTTATTCCATCTTGGCAACATGGGAATCTTTGATTTTGCTAGCACATGTTCCCTAGGTTGTTCCAAGACATTTTTTTCATATGTCATTAAACAGCATCATCAGACATTTAATGAATAGATTACACTTCCTTTGTTCTCGAAAATAAAGGATTAAACCCCACTTTGTTCATCTGGTTTTATAAACAGTTGTCCCCATGACTGGAGAACTGGTATTCTTAAATAAAGTTAAATGAAAAGTTACATTGTTACAGGACTTTTAACATTTTGCTGTATGCTAGATAAGATGTATTCAATGTTAAGTATGAAAAGAACAGTTCTTTCCTGGACTCTTCAGGACTTGTTTAAAATACAGCAGATGTAAAACATTTTGTAGAACTCCTACCTAGAGTCACTGCATTTAGCATATTTTAACTGCCACCTTGATCATGGAAATGTTGAATTGAAAACATTAAGTTCTTGGTCATCATTCACAGAAATCACAGAGTGTTAGGGGTTGGAAGGGGCCTCGAGAGATCATCAAGTCCAACCCCCTGCCAGAGCAGGGTCATCTTGTATAGGTCACACAGGAAAGCATCCAGGTGGGCTTTGAATGTCTCCAGGGAAGGAGACTCCACAACCTCCCTGGGCAGCCTGTGCCAGAGCTCTGTCACCCTCACAGTGAAAAAGCTGTTTGTTATGTTTGCACAGAACCTTCTATGTTCCAGCTTGCATCCATTACCCCTTGTTCTACTGTTGATCATCACTGAGAAAAGCCTGGCTCCATCCTCCTGCCACTTGCCCTTTACATATCTGTAAACACTGGTGAGCTCACCCCTCAGTCTCCTCTTCTCCAAGCTATAGAGACCCAGCTCCCTCAGCCTTTCCTTGTAAACTCCCTTTGTCATTTTGATGGTTCTGTTCTGGACTCTCTCGATCAGTTCCTGGTCCTTCTTGAACTGAGTGGCCCAGAACTGGACACAATATTCCAGATGTGGCCTCACCAGGGCAGAATAGAGGGGGAGGAGAACCTTTCTTAACCGACTAGCCACCCCCCTTCTAATGCACCCCAAGATGCCATTGGCCTTCTTGGCCACAAGGGCACATTGCTGGCTCATGGGCATCCTTCTGTCCACTGGAACTCTCAGGTCCCTTTCCTCTGGCTCTCTAACAGCTCAGTCCCCAACCTATACTGGTACCTGGGGTTGTTCTTTCTCCGATGTAAGACTTTACACTTGCCCTTGTTGCAATTCATTAGATTTCTCCCTGCCCAACTCTCCAACCTGTCCAGGTCCCTCTGAATGGCAGCACAGCCTTCTGGGGTGTCAGCCACTCCTCCCAGCTTTGTGTCATCAGCAAAGACTCATCTAAGATCACTGGATCAGCAGACATAGTGATCTTTCTTAGGCCACCCATTATTTTATCTTTCATCTGGACCCCACCTGCTGAAGTTTCTTTGGCTTGTTCCATCGGAGCACCTCTTCCCTTAAGGCACTGCATGCAGGTTGCTGGTTGCATTTGACCCAGTTGGTGACTGCTTCTAATCTGCCTGGTTCTGAAATATGTTTGAAATGCCTGGTCTCCTTAAAGACATCCAAAGCTGGCAGGAGCTACAGGGGAGAGGGAAGCTGGAAGCAGACATTTACTCTTCTCACATATTTAGATATACCACTGTTCTGTATCAAATGCACCATACTACTGCATGGTTTGCAGTGGGATCATCCCCTGGGATGTGTCTGTACATACCAATATCAAAAAACTGTACAGATTAGGCACCCAAATCTGCTTTATAAGCTTTTACTTTGATGATTTTTTTTTTCACCATTCATTGGTAGCACCAAAGAAAGAACATAACCTTAGTTGCATTGACTCTTTGGGTTTTGCCTCTCTGTCAGCTGAGTTAAGGATCCAGATGAAAATCTCCCATCTCATTCCAGTAGGTCAGTGTCTGCCTGAAGCAGAACCACACGTCTGTCAATTGACTGATTTTGGAAACTATTGATTCTCCAGGGGTATTAGGAGAGAACAGCTTAATAATTTTAAAGAATTTTGGATGTGCCTTTATTTGCAAAAAGTCCAGTTGTTTAACCTCTAGAACTTCTGGCTGGACACATTCCAGCTCCTGATAATGCACTGACATATGGTGTGTGAGTAGCAGTACTTAGGGATGCTGCTTAATGAGCATCAAGGCCAGACAGGGAGCCAGCCCCCTGTTCCATTAAAGTGCTGCCCCAACTCACAGGCTCAGCTGCTGCTGGAGAATGCTGCTCCCTGTGAAATAAAGGTACAGCATAAGAGGCAGATGCTCCTCCACCTCTCACTTTGATTTGGGAAGCAAATGAAAATAGGTTTCTACCAACACTGGGAAATGTACTTTCAACCATATTTGCCACACAGTGTTCTTGCGTTGAATTATCTGCATAGCTTTTGCTGTTCTGTAGTCTAATACATCATCAAAAATGGAATTAAAGCTTTGAAATAATCTTCAGATACCTTTCTTTAGAGAATATTTTTACTTTTTGTTAAACATGGAATGAAGTTAAAGTCTGAGCTCTTGAACACCACGATTTTCAGAGACATGGAGTTTCTGCATTTTTCAGATTTCTAGAAGTCACTAAGATTAAATTATTAGCACCATTGTAGCTTCAAAGAAGAAGTGTTTATGCCTCACTTCTTAGGAAAATCTAGATATTTATAGATTGTAAGTAAATTCTGACTCATCACCCAGGTTTGGATAGTGTAATGCTAGACATGCCATTTCAATGATGAGCAAAGATACAAAGTGGGATGTGTCAGATCTGGGATTAGAATGAATGTCTCTGGCTTTTTGCTTGGGGTGATTATACTATCAAAGCAAATTCTGAAGTCTTTGACATTGGTTAATAATTTTCTTATGTCAGTAACTTCTTAATGTAGTAGTCTGCTGGCAATAATAGAGAAACATCTACTATGCTTTCTGAATTTCTATTTTGCATGGAACAATGTCTTTTTTCTTGCATGGCTCAACGATGTCGCACACTGTCTCACTCTTGGGCATGTGTAAGTGCTGTGGTAAAGGTTCCTTCCAAAATATAAAAATCTGTATTTTTATATTACAAGCTGCAATGCATGTGTCTTAATTTCATTAATCAGGTTGTGTTGGTTTTTTCTTTTTTCTTGCTCCTTTGTAAAACTCTTACCTCATTCTAAAAGTGGTTAATTAAAGAACTGCTCTCCTTTTGTGTTATGGGAGTTGGCCTCCTTTGTGTACTAGCTCTTGCGTTAGGCAGTTGAATAATAAAGTTTATTGTCTAGTTTTTTTCTTCTCCATCATTCCTCTTTAATTTTTTGTAATTACTTGGGGATATTGCTTAAGTGATTGCAAAGATGAAGGCAGAATAATTTTTCTTAGAGCTGAAACTGAATTTCAGCTTAATGGTAATTATTTCCAGACCTAACTGGTGGTGATTCTAAAAGAAGAATAGTCTCTTTGAAGATGTTGCAAAAGATCTTTCAAATTTTTATGAATTTAGTAATTTCTCACACCAGAAGGGACTGTTATTAGAATGTTTCACTTCCTCCATGGACTGACTCCACAGATTTTCCGTCCTTATATGACAGTATGTTATTTTTACAACTCTAAAAAAGAAAAGACTGGAGGAAATCTATCTCATGAGTTTTTCCAGAAATTCATTGGACTAGGTGTTTTAATAACAATAATAATAATAATACATCTTGCTTCCAATAAGAATACCTACTGAAATTTCCAAATGTTAATTAAATATTTTATTTCCAAAGTTAAGTGGTCCTCTATCAAATCTGCCTTTTTGCTACTGGTGCTTACAAATGGTTATCCTGGACCTTCTCTGTAAGAAAATATCTTGAGCTGCTTGAATTTCCTAGGCTTATGAAATATATTTCAGTCATTCTTGTGGCTCCTCTTAATCTCTCTCCAATTTTTCCATATTTTTTGAGTTGCTGACAGCATAACAGTGTGGTAGACTAGCAGAGGTTACGTGAGTTCCAGTAGAGATGGAGTTATCTTCCTGATTGATACTTCCTTATTCACATATGGAAGCACAAATCTGGTGTGATTACTCATGGCAGATTATGTTACTTGATTGTATACTTTTTTCCACAGAACAGGGTTATAAAAATCAGGTACCTTTGCAATTTCCTTCTGTCTGAACAGCAGATCTCCTGATCTGGAGTCTGTAAAATACGTTTGTCTTGTATGTAGCGTATAGGGATATTTATAGGGCCTCCTTAACAAGTTGTGTCCCATGGGTATCCCTAGAAGGGGACTAGGATATACGAGATGCAGTGCAGCTTGAATCCTTATGAGGACCACTTCCAACAGCTACTACCTTGTTTAATGACAGACAGTGGGGACTTTCAGAAATCAGTCGGTGTATTTTCTGCTCTGAAGGACGGTCTGTAAGATGAGCTGTGGAATTTCTTTCTGGAGATGGTGGGTGGGGAAATGCAGAGGATTTTTTTTAAAAAAGAAACCAAACACACCCTCCTCCCCCTCCTCAAAAACCCACAAAAAACAACATTTATTCCACCCTTTTTTGTGTGTCAGAGAGCATGCTCATATGCATGATGCTTCTATTTCCCATCCGATCATCAGAAGGCAACTGCAGGCAGTACTTAATTTCCCCTATGCCTTTTAGAATTGTTTTTTGTTTTGATTGACTGGAAGAGACAGTGTCTTGGTACTTAATTGTATCTGTAGTGCACAGACTCCAGAACAGAACAGAACAGAGGAAAACCTAACAGCAGAGCAAAGGCATTGGAACAGTGGTGCCCCTCAGCAATAGGTCACCTGGGCTCAGGAAGACCTGCAGCACCTAAGAAATGGGTTATATTAGCTTTGCCAGGTGGGAACTGCCTCTCTTGCTGTCACAGTAGAATCCACTCTCTTCTCGGGGTGTCTATGTATTATCTCAATGCTTAGGCATCTAACCATGTCTGAGCTTAATTGTTAACAAGTGAAATAGACACTTGGAGCACAATAAAACAAGGAAGTAGATGAATGAGGAAGAGATAATTGGCAGAGGATGTCGATTATTCTTCTTTAAACCACCAGATTGTTTGTTTTAAAGGTTAAATGAAACCAACCATATTTTTTTTTTTTAAATAATAATTTTAAATATTGCATTTTGGGGATAAGCCGTGTCTCCCTAAGGGAGTTAGGGTCTTTCTTGCCAGAGTCATACTTGTCAGTTCAGACACAGTTTGGCCACTGTCTGATCAGTATGGTTAGCCAAGGGCATCACCAGTCTGGAGGACATTATTGATATTTGATGCTTTAATAAATAGTCTGAGGGCTGTGAAAGAAAATAAAAACAAGAAAGAAGCTCATAGTATAAATACAAGCACAGAAAGTAACCCGCATTCTTTGAAGACCTTGTGGAGGATGAATCATTAGCAAGTAAATCACTTGGAGCTGAGGAGGGCCTGCCTGGCATAAAACAATTAGAAATTACTCACAGGAGATAAAGTTAAGAGATGCTACTGGCTTGGAGGGCAACACTGAATTGCATCTTCCTGATGCAGCTTTGGCAGCACCCCACTTTGCCATGGGCAGTGTGTTTCAAGTTTTACAGGCAGGATTTGTGAGGAGAGGTAATTTACTTTTTGAACCTAATAATATAATATTAATTGGGCAGGGGGGAGCATGCAAGTTTTTGGATGCACAAGCTGTTCTGCAGTTCTAAATAGCTGCAGCAGTCTTCACAGCTCATTAATAGTTTAACAACTGTTTGGAATGGAGATAGACTGCATTGGTCCAGCCACCTGAGAGCCTAACTGACGGTTGACTACTAAGCAGCAGGAAAAGTGGACAAATGCTGGGCTCTTATGGAAAACAGCATGACCTGAAACTTATTATACTTCCTATGGGTTGTGGAGAGGCTGTCTGGGAGAAGAGAGAGGAGATGGAAATATCTTATGACCAGTATTCCCCTTGAGTCTGTAATTTTGTTTATTTTATGTTTTGGTGTTCAGTAGAACCTGTATCAATTTTTGTTTCCAGATTCTCTTCTGAGCGGATCTTATACATTTCTTTAAAGGATCCAGACTGAGCAAACAAGGGGTTGGGATTATTTTTGGCTTTTATCAACTATGAGTTCATTCAGCTGTCTACTGGCTGTGGTTTCTTACCCACACATTTTCCCTGAAGGCATTTTGTCCTCTAGATTGCAAGTATTGCTTATTGGTGAGGCACGAGCCTCTATTCTTCTCATGCTGCTGATTGTGTTGCATGGGGGATTTACTGCTGTGGTTGTGGAAATGTTGGAAAAACAAGTTAGTCCAAGCACGGTTTAGTTCCTTTGGCAAATATTATTTAAAAGCAATACTAGCTCTCTGATATTGTATGACTTTAGCAAATTGAAGGCTTGCTTAGAAGTGTAATCAGAGAAGGGGATGCTTTCCAGGCAAACATTTCTTTGAGGCCTGTATGGGTTGTGGTTGCAGTGCAACTGAGCTGAAGCTAACTGGTGGTGTGTCATTGCTTTACCAGTCAGGGGTGAAATGTTCAATCTGCTTCTTCTCTGACATCACCTCCTTTCAGTTATCCATCAGACTGTGCAGGGATTGTACCTATAATGTGGCAAGCAAAATGTTCACAGTCTATCTTTATTCTCTTATGTTGATGTGAATATGACTAGAAACTTTCCCCTGTCTTTTTTGTTATTTTTTATAGGGTGAGCTCTAAACATTAGTCTTACAAAGTCTTTCAGCTCTCCATGTTTGTTAAATCTTCATTTTCTTGAGATGTAAATGGGTATCTTGTGAACGAACTTGACAGATAGTGTTACCACACTATGGAGTTGAAAAGCAAAGCCAGCAATCCTACTCCTACTACAGGCAAAACGTTACAGAGTGTATTATTAAATTCTTTTACTTACCAAATCATGTTTTCTCTTGTATTCTATTAATTTCTCTGTAGCTAATCTATGGAGGGTGTTCATCCAGCCACTGCCAACTGAGGCAGTGATATGATAGCTTTTACTCATCTAACATTTGATTTCCATACCGTCCAGTGACTACAGAAGCATGAATGTAAAATGCAGAAAGAGCAGAAGTCAGTGGTGTGAGAGTCTTGTGGCATCTCTGTGTAATGCTATGCAAATGGCTGCACTCTGACATCCCAAGGGAAAAGCAGTAATGATTACCTGAGCATTATCTGTTGCCACAAAACTACTGCAGGGGGTAGCTCTTCGGGTATTTCTCTTTAGGAGGAAATAAATATGCATAAGCTTATTTTAAAGGCTTTTTGGTTTTAAGTGTTTGGGAAGGTGATACATGAAATCAGTGTTGCTGAATCAGGCATTACCACCTTTCTTTAACTGGTATGAGTGTGGCACAGACCAAAGCCCCCAAACTAGGCCACGTAGTCCATTAAAAATAAATAGTAATAATAAAAAAGCAAGGGTCCCTTTTCTTCCTTCTAGGTAGCAGGAAGGGAAATCTTCAGTATTTATGGTAAATATAGGCAAGCTAGGACTATTGTTTTATGAAGTACCATTTTGGATACCCCTAAACAGTAATCAAGCACATGACTGACCTCTTAGAAAGAGTAGGAGCTAATATGGCCCAGGTGGGTTGTGTCCTGCACTCTGCTCCAGGCAGAAGAGAGAGAGCAGATGGATGGCAGGGCTGTAGCCCCTGGATTTGCATAGTGGTAGTTCATGTGTTGAATGGAATTGAGGGCAGAACAACCACTGTTTGCCTCCTTGTTCTTCACCTGATGATGCTGTACGTCAAGACAGTTTGTTGTACTTACCAAAGGGAATGTTGCAAGGAGTACAGGTGTAACAGAGCCTTCTTCACGGTATTGAACAAGAGGTGCTGCTTTATTCTGCATCCTCTTTAGGAAAGGCTGGTGGGGTCCTCAATCAGCAGTAGGATAAAATGGGGTTTGAAGTTAGAAGTTAGAAGAATTTGTGATAAGATATAGTGTGTATATCCTGTATCTTGGGGGCTGGGAGCCTTCAGGCCTGGTTTCCTCAGACTCCCAATGTTTTGCCCTGCTTTCTCATACATCGACCAAGGTGTTTGGCAATCCTGGTTTTGGGATAAGTTTTTTGTATGCCTGGTTTTAGGTACAGCATTGAATAAATGTGTCTGTGCTATTTGCTTGTGTGTCCAATCCAAAAAGTTCTTACAATGGCAGTAAAGATTATTTAGAAATAATGTAAAGCTTCATTCTGGAACCCATCCAGCAGAGTAGAACATGGTCTTTCTAAATAAGACTAAGCATTTGTGCTTTGCTTTTTATGCATATTTTGTCTTTAAATTATACTGAAGCAACTAGAATTTTATATTCATGTTTCAATAAACAGAATTTTAAAATTATTATTATAATTTGAATTCTGTTGCAATTTTCTTTGCAATCACACTCTATTTTCCAGGAGAGGAGAAAACTTTAGAAAGATTTAAAAAAAAGGTAGCAGATATGATCACTTCTCACCGTCATCTAAACTCACTAAGCAATTGAATTCATCTGTGAATAGCAAGGAGAGTGCTTGAAGTAGTTATATGGCAACAGTATGAGTATTTCTCCCTGTGGATAGTTTGCAATGGTTCTATACTATTTATTTAAAAGACATTTGCTTGGGAACATAAGTATATTATTTCACATGTTGTACAAGCCTACAGAGCCTGAGAGTGGTTCAAAACCTATACCTTCATCTTTTTCCCAATGTCTGGATATTGTGTTTTTAGAGGCGAAGGTTAAGCACTAGAAATTCTTTGCCAGATGTCTGTAAGTACCTTCATTTTACAGTTTCATTGTCATGAAATTAGCTTTCCATAGGTCTCTTCAATTGGTTGACTTGTGGGTCTGGTCTTGCATCCTTTTTCATTTTTGCTGCGTATATGCTGACTGCAACATGCCTCACTAGCCATGAAGACACAGTGGCTGTTGTATCTTGCTTGGGCTCATGACAGCAGAGTTACAGGTCATGTCTCTCTGCAGCAAACCTCAGGTTTCTTTGTGACACCTGGCAGAAAACTGCACACTATGTGAGATGAAATGGAGCATTACATCTACTGACACTTCAAAGGGCTGCTTTTGGCATCTTAAAACTGGCCTCATTTTGGCAGCAGCACAACACATCCCACCTGGGGTTCACTGATCCATTTCTTTGGCATGTGAGAGAAAAGGCTGTGGTGCTACCTTCCCAAAACATGAGCAAGAGCCAAATTTCTGAGCAGCAGGACTCAGTTGTGTGAGTCATACAGTGCTGTGACACAATAGGATGCTCTTACAACCAGAGCATTTCCATAATCCAGGGAATGATGCAGCTACATCTGGGGTCACATCAACCCAGTTGAGAGGGTGGAACCTCTTCTAACACTGTCCTGTGACGTGACAATTCTGCAGTATCCAACAAAGCAGAAGCAAGCTGTTAATCAAGGCCCCAAGCTGTTAATCTTGGCCCCTGAGCTGAGAAAGTGTTACGAAAATAGTGAGAAACCCCCTTCACCGTCTGTCCTTCAGAGTTTGCATTAAATCCTGCAGTTGTGTTCTGAAAAAATAATTGCTTTCTGTTCATTAAGGCTTCTTATTTTTTGAGCTTTTCTGTCCCCACGTGTGCCAAAGTACTGCTGCTGTAGTTCCTTCAGCTTGGCATGTAGTTTCTCTAGCCTGAGTAATCTTAAGAGAATGTGGAAAGCTGTGAGCCTGTTAAATTATTGGAAGCACTGGAAACATACATTCAAGTCATCCAGAATCTTGGGTAATGGAGTGGAGGAATTTCTCAAGAGCTTGTCATGTTTTTCTTTCCAAAGAGCATGAAAGGGTTGATTTGTGCCCACAGATGATGTAGTATACTTCAGAGATAAACCCATCAATACATTACTTTGTGCAAAAGTTTTGCCTGCTTTTAGAACCACAGTAACTTATAGAGAAGAAGGATGCGGGGTTGGGTTTTGGTTTTGGGTTTTTTTGCTTTGCTTTAGAGGCACAATATTCATTATGAGTAATTAAAAAAGTTTAAATAGCTGCTATTGATGGCTGAAATGTACATGAAAGAAGAATTTTGTTACATTATAAAAATGTGCATATTTTATAGCCAACATACATCTTTGCAAATATATTAAATGAGAAAATCCACTGAATTTAGGGCAGGCTGTTGTTTGAAGGTCCACCAATGTCAGTCTGTAGGTCTCTTTTTGAACATTATCAGAACTGGTGGCGAGACAAATGTGGAGAAGACTCTGTAGTAACAAAGTTATGTTCCCAGGAAGTTTCTTGCTCTTCATGTTTTCATGACAATCCATAGGACTGCAAAGATTTTGCTTGCATATGGCAGCTTTTATTTCCCTTCAAATATTTCTGCTTTTTGGAAAAATCTTAACCATGCAATCTTAACCCGACTAACACTTCTCTTGTGCAGTGTATGTAGTGCTCATGTTCCTATCCCTGGTCTTTGCAGGGATAAGGGTGTTCTTTTTGCTTGTACAGCAAAATTGACTCCAAAATGTGCATGTGGACTACAAATTGCTGTTTTTTTCTTGACACTTCTCAGCCATGCAACGTTGCAATTGAAAGTCAAGATTATTTTTTTCATGGTCTGGTGAAAATGTTACAATAGTAGAGAAGATTATGCTTGCATCTTGTTCTTCCCTGTGCCCCATTGCAAAAGCCCAAGCCTCCAATGCCTATCAAATCACTAAAACTGAGCATTCAGAGCTGGTGGCTCCCCAAAAGCCTGAGTGTTTTCACTAAACATGGGAAGCATGGATCCATTCAGAATTTCCAAACGGGCAAAAGCTCTTCCATGTGTTCTTGGGAAAGAGATGTAAATTATATCCCTGAAAAAAATTAATGATGCGTTAACCCAGCATATATAATGCTACTTGCCTTTAAATATGCTAAAGACATTATGGCTTGAGAAAAAAATTACTGTCTGGCAAATTATATGTTTGCATGTAAAGAACAGTAATGTCTTAAAACAGAAAGTAGACTTATGGGAAAATCCAGTCTGTGCATGTTTGTGTGCTAGAAATGCTGTACTGAGGGGAGAGTGAAAATATCCGAGAGCATTTCTGGAAACTTGAGGTGGGAAAGTTAGGAATAAGTGCAGAGGATGATTGTGTGTGTACATTGTGGAGCATTATGGAGACTTGACCCAAACAAATATAGAGCCCTATGGCAGCTTGTATACCAATTATTTTCTTGTTATTAGACAAAATTTGGCCCAAATTATCATTTGACCAAAATGGCTTTTAGGACAAATTCTAGTCTTTCATCTCTTACACTGGTATCTCTGCTTCTCAGATATGGAATCTTGCAGTAACCAAAGAGGAATGCTTTTCTTGCTCAAGAAGAATTTTCCCGGAACTAAGGAGAGTGAAGGCATCTGTCCAGCTTCCAGCAGAATCTGACACTTTAATTGGCATTTTTTAATCTTTTTTTAAAGCATAAAATATTCCAAAAAGCAAATGGACAAAATGACTTAAAATTGAAAATGAAACACCTGATCTTGCTGCTAGGATCTGAATAAGAGTTATTGGTCATATAATAAAGGTTACTATTTGAGAAATGCTATTAAAAGTAAAATTGGATTTTCACAATAAAGTTTATATGATCATGTTTATTGATGTTGCTTTCCCCAGAGTCACTTAGGTTTTGTTTAAGTAAAATATATAAAAAATTAAATCTGGCTGGTTAAGATTGTTATATGTTGGGGTCCTTTCCTTTTCCTCATTACATTTTTATGAAGATCTGAAATTTTTGGATTGGATTGGGGTGGAGGAGAGTTTAGGAAAGCTTTTGTCTCATCAAATCAAAGTGAAAATGGGATAGTTCTGCCACTCTTCAATACGAGTAATGCTTTCAGAACACTGTGCAGTGTGAAAGTCAACTTCAGAAATTTGGAAGAAGTTGCAAGTATACATAGAATCATAGAATCAGCTGGGTTGGAAGGGACCTCAGAGATCATCAAGTCCAACCCTTGATCCACTACCGCTGCAGACCATGGCACTGAGTGCCACATCCAGTCTCTTTTTAAATAGCTCCAGGGACGGAGAATCCACTACTTCCCAGGGCAGCCCATTCCAATGTCTGATCACCCTCTCCATAAAGAAATTCTTTCTAATATCTAACCTAAACCTCCCCTGGCACAACTTGTCCCCTCTTGTCTTGCTGAGAGTTGCCTGGGAGAAGAGCCCAACCCCCCCCCTGGCTCCAACCTCTTTTCAGGGAGTTGTAGAGAGTAAACATATTGAGGTTCAGATTAAAACACTGGCATTTTTTACACTGGCATTCAGTGGGTCTTATGCAAATTTATAAAGGTAAAAAAACCCACTTATCCAATATGTCTAAGTATTTATAGCCTATCGCATAAAGATTGAATATGGATTACTGGAAAATAATTCACATAAATCAACAAATAATGCCTACATTTTGAGCTGCTGATAAGCCTGTTAGTTTCTCCTTTTAAGTCCATAATTTTTGTATTTAAAAAGAAAGGAACGAGTCCTATTTTAAATTATTTGCTCTCTTCAGCCTTAACATCTTGATTCTTTTATATTTACATTTCTTTAATATAATGTGGTTTTTTCAATAAAGCATTTTTTTCCTCTAGACAGGATCAAATACACTTTTTTTGACAATGTATTGCACTTTCCCCTCCAACTACACTGAAGAGACTTATGGGCAATTAATGCTTAACTTCAGTAGGCAAAGTCAAAATTTTGATGCTGAAAACTAAAACTCTAAGTATATCTCTTAAAAAACATATTTTAATAAAAAGTGTGCTGACTAAAACTGCTGTATAACACCATCTCCTCTTGCTATGAGGAACACAGGAGACCTGAACTCTAAGCACTTGCATAGGATTGTGTGGAGTATTTTGGTAAGATGCAGGTATTTGAATCCAGCACTTTAGACTAGGCACTTTTTGTCTTTGTTTTCTTTCTCTTTGTTTCTGACAAGGAAAAAGCTGTTAACAGTGTTTACTGCATAAGCTGAAATAATATCTGCTTTTTTCTTTACTAATTTTATTTCTCCAGTCACTTTTGTACCATTTCCTTCCTGAATGTGCAAAGATGATGGAGGATACAGAGAGCCTATCTGAGTGTAAACAAGTAGGAATATAAAACAGCAATGCAGATCTCCTTTGGAGCTTTGTTACCTCAGGGGTTTCTAAAATGGAGAGTAAAAAGTTTCCCTTAAGCTGGATATTGTTTAGTCTATGTGAATCAGACCTGCATTTAGAGAACAATTAAAATTGTAAATGCTGAAAAGGACAGGATTTTGCATGAACTAGAAGAAACTAGCATGGGAGTGCTTGTTCCTTTTCATGTAGCCTAAAGGGAACTCAGGTCTTACCTCATTTATTTACTTATGTGGCTCTTCATTATGTGGTTCTTCATGTGACAGACCATTTCAGAAGCAGCAATAATACTGAAAAAATGCATAAAATATATGAAAACTGAACTCCAGTGAACCCTGCGTTGCACTTTTAATTTTGCTGCTTTTTCGTGAAGTTGCTTCCTTACCTTCTTCCTGTTACCCAACCCTTTGAGAACACCTTGGTGGAGTTTCCTTGTTTTATCAATTACAGACCCACTGTGTTGTCAGTGCTACTGTTAAAATAATGCTTTTGATAGAGTTGCTTGTTATTGCAAAAGTGAGCTTTCTGTCCTGTTAAAAAATTAGGGCAGTCTCAATTGCCAGCATGAACAATTAACTGAAGAAACTTCACTTCAAGTTTAATTCTGCCTTCCTGGGATTAAACCTCCATTGTGGCACACCCTTGGGACATACCTCTGTCTCAACACTGCTTTGCCAGGAGTCCATCTCTGCTCTAAAGCAGCAGCTTGCTGCTGCACTTGGGCACTGCTTAGAGCTGCTCAGTGTTTAAAATACATGCAATTAGGAAGACACTGTAACATACATGCACCCCCAGAAGATGAATCATACTTCTGATCAGTATTTGGGGTGTGCAATACAGATAGCTCTAAACCACAAGCGCTGCCTGGGAGCCTTTCTGTAGTATTTTGGGCACTGGCAGGGGGTGTCTCTGATTACTGCAGAAACTCAGAGGTGTGCATGATTGAAGAGATGCTGAAGGGAGGAAAAAAACATTCAGGTTTTTTTTTTTAGTTATTATAGGGGTTTTTTGTAGATTATGCAGCAACACCACAACTGTGGCTTAGGTTGCCTGATAACACTGTCTGCAGTCCTGGAGCAGATGCAGGAACTTAACTAGAGGATTTTCCTTTTTTCCTTTTTCCTTTTTCCGTTTGCCGTTTTCCTTTTTCCTTTTTCCTTTTTCCTTTTTCCTTTTTCCTTTTTCCTTTTTCCTTTTTCCTTTTTCCTTTTTCCTTTTTTTTTTTCCTTTTTCCTTTTCCTTCCCTCTTCCCTCTTCCTTTCCCCCATTCCTTTCCACACCCATGCCCTTTCTTCAGGTGACAACAGCAGCTTTTGCTTCTTCATTCAGTAGAAACATTGCTTTTTCCACATCAGACAATTCCAGGTTGGAGCTTCTGTATTTGAGCTGCTTGTATGAGCCTGTTCCTCAGCTTCTGTTGCCTCATGCCCTGAAGAGGCAAGATGTTTATGCTGTATTGTCTTTTTTTTTTTTTTTTTCCAGATCTTGAGATTTGGGTAGCTGGGAAAATACTTTCCTGTCTTCCTGGGCTAGATTTTAATAAAAAGTAGTGTCAAATACCAACCATTTACTGCATGGTTTTTGTCTTGCAGGACCTTCTGGGGAAATAGAAGTTCCTGTGTTTCCACTAGAGTCCTTGTATAACACTGCAGCTGGTCAGATATGGATCACAATTCTCCTCTATGGCTTTTACAGAAATATTTTAAAATCTGATGAGAAAACTGTCAATTTTGCAGTATTCAAAATTCATATGAAGTAATGCTGGCCTGGGCCATCAGTCAGTGTACAGGTACTAGAAAGGTTGTTTCCAAAGATTAGTCTAAAAGTGATTCTGCTGGTTTCTCTGAACTTCAAGGATGCCTTAGTGCAGCTATGGTATACAAACAGAGGAGCTTTCTTATGCACTGCACACACCAATCTTCTGAATTCATGTGTGCTGCCTTGGTCGTCCTTAATTTTGTGCTGTTGTCAGAAAATGCCCATCTCCTGCTGTGGTTTTTCTTTCCCTCACCTTCAGACATGCTTGTTGGGAAGCCTAATATTTACCCACTCGACTGCACATTAATATTTTTTGTTCCAAATGACAGATTGCCTGTTTACAACTTAACCTTTTCTTGACCCAGTTCACAGCTTACTTTCTGGAGTTACGGTGCTCAACAATTTTTCACCACCATTTGGTTCCAGCTGTTCTTATAAAAAGAGATATTTAATTACACCTTCCAGTCAGCCTTAGGCCTTGAGAACACTCATCCATTTTGATCTTGTTTGTAATACTTTATAGAAGAGACAGCAGCTCTTAACACTGCCATACAATGTGTTTTCAGCTCTGTATTCTTACTGGATTTAAAAAAACACGTGAGAGGAAGGAGTGAGATTTTAAACAGTGGTGGAGCTGACCAAGAACTCTAAGCACTATGAACAGGATAGGAGGAGAGGTATTAGGCCTTACTCTGCAAATACTGCCATCCTGTTGCCATCTTGAGTACATTTGTTTTCAGCCTGTCAATGGATAATTTGATTTATGTCTTATGTTTTCTAGTGCAAGAGAATAAGTGGAGTGTAGCTTTTTTGTGCCACTTGTGGCTGTACAGGTCTTCATCAGATTCTTTTTCAGTTGTCTCTTTTTCTGACTGAAGAATGTTGAGTTATTTTTCATGCAGAAGCTGGTTTTACTTGTCTTCAGTTTCTTCCTTTGGACCACTCCTACTTATAATAAAGTGTTTTGAGAGGAGGGGAGCAGGACTGCATTTTTATGACTGACTTATTTTTGCTCTGTTATGATGATTGCTTTTTTCCTGTTCTTTATTCCTGTGTGAGAGTCTTGAGGGGTCTTTTTGTTTTATTTAGGGTTTTTTTGAGAGGATATTTACTTGGAACTACAGCATGCAACTGTCTATTGCAGTCCCAGGATTTTACTATTTTAGTCCTTCATAGTAATGTAATGGTCAACTCGGAGTGAAAATTAAAAAAAAAAAAATCCAAAACACACCACAAGAACAACAGAAAAAATCCAAAAACCCCTCCTTGGAAAAAAAAAACTGGAAAATTGTATTTTTGTGTGTACATTTAAAATTTATCCAAAGGAGTTTCATTCATAGCTACATTAATGTCCAATAACACCGTAATTAAGACTTTTCTGCAGTTCTTATTTGTGAGCCCTTATCTTTATCTTCTTGAACATTTTAACATATCAACAACCACTTTTATTATTTTCCTGTTGCCCCCAATTTCTAGATTACTTATGAACATATTGAGCTCTCCAGACAATTCCTTTAATGGCAAGAAGCAACTGATAACTCTTGCTTTGTTTCCTGTTCTTTGAGATCTTACATCTTTTGACTGCCCAGTTTCTCTCAGGATTTTCCAGGTGGATACTAATTGAGCATCTTCTGGAAAATCAAGTGGACTGTATCAACCAGATCTTTCTCTGTCCCTCTAGTACTATTTTTTGGTTGAGGCTGCTGCCTGGGAAGGTTTTGTTTGTCAGCTTACAAGTAACCCTAGTTTTCTGTACTTTGGCCCTCTGTATTCAGAATTCTCTAAGCCTTCGATGCTGAGCTGTGTGATAATTCTGTAACAGCAGTTTCACTTCTTCTCCCATGAACTTGGGTAAATTCCCCTGAATTTAGCCTGAATAGCCTAAAACCTGCAGAAGGAGATGCTGGTGGCCACTTCCTTCAGTCCAGTGGGATTTTTAAAAGCAGGATCAGTGGGAACAGTTCCAGGTTAGCCTCTGCAGCACAAAAGACCTACTGTGAGCCAGATCTGTGTCCAAGATGTATTCGCATTATGCAAGTATTTCCTGTTCAAGATGACTATTAATCAAACCAGAGAAGTCCTTTACAGCAAAAGCTTTCTATAAAATTCATATTTAGGACATGGAGTAAGGTTACTCCCTAAAAACAGTTGTTGATAGTTTGGAAAAAAAAAAAATAAAAAGAGGATCAGGAAATAAAAAGACTGCTTCTGGAAAGTAGAATGGCATGATCTCATCTTAACACTTTTCTTAACTAATATTTCTTGTTTCTACCATATGATGACTGAATTCATTTCACCTTGAAAGCAGGTTCTACAAGAAGGGAAAGTTATGATTTTATTTCAGAAATGCCTTGTCGAGGGTGTACTGCATCCTGCATCAGGAGAGAGAACTCCTCTTTATAACTTGATAAGTCTCATGAAGTTGCATTACATGATTTCTGTTAATCATATTTGGACATAGAAACGATATTAGAGACTGTCAGTGACTTTGGGTCATAAAAAGCAAAATGTACTTTCAGTCTGCAGGTGAAGGGTGATTTCCTCAATCTGCACTGAATTTCAGTGAGTAAGTCACCTAGGTGATGGGTCACTCCTACTTGGAGAGCAAAACAACCACCAAACTTCTCCCAAATGTTTGAGTTTTTCTGTCATATAATAAAGAACATCTTAATTTAGAAAATGCATTTAACTTCGGAATATCTTTTCCTCGGACTTTGCTGAACAAAACAACTGCCTCTTTCCTGGAAGGCTTTTTTGTGCTGCATTTCTGTTCTGTGCTTCAGCAGCTGTTTGTCGTGCAATGACTGCCCCCTGAGCTGCTTTCCTTCCACCTGCCACCCTTGTGTTTCCTTCTGTTGACATTTTTTTTTCCAAGGTGAAACTCCACTACCCTGGATCTATCCCATCCTCCTCTCTCAGAAGGACTCCTATATAGTTTTACACTTGAAAGTATGATGGAGGTTTCTCCCATCCTGGGCATCTCATATTAAAGTACACTAACAGTCATTACTGACAGTGAGGGGGAAGGCTACATCACCTTTCTGTTTCATTTCATTACTGCTGCTGTAGCTTTTCAGGCAACTGAGCTTTCTTTTTCATTGAGTAGGTTTTTTCAAAGGCTCTGGGTGTTGCCTTGTGTGTCAGAAGGCTCGTGATGCAGATTCTGGAGAGGAAGGAAGAACAGCAGTCCACAGGGTAAAGAGCCAATTGGCTGCAGGCCACAGGGCTGTTCAGGTCTTAAAGTCTTGTTGAAGTTACAGGAATGACAGAGCTGATATGCAGGATCATTTTTCTGAAACTGTTAAAGGAAATTCATCTATGCTCAGTACTTGACAACTTCCTGGGAAGCTCAAACAGCCAAGTGTGCTTGCTTGCAGACCTCAAATGTGTTTTATGTTGGCAGTATTAATTCTGAATAGAGCAGTGTCAAAAAGATATATTCTATGCTTTTGGAAGTTCTAGTTTAATTCATTCTCTAGGGATGGTGTGGTCTTTTTAAGCCCCTGGCAGTGAGTTTTCACTTTCCATCTCATTTGAACAGACTGCAGAAGGGCCTGTCAAATGTTCAAACACTACCCTGCCCTGGTCCACACTGACAGTGAGGTACTTATTAACTATGTACTATGATTTAAAAAAAGATTTTAAAGCAAAACCAGCCCAAGTTTATAATTACTTTTATAGAGGTATAAAAGCAAAAGCTTTATCCTCCAAACAACTCCCTTGCCCAGCTTTCATTTGAACTACAGCGAGTCTTGGTCTGTTCCTCCCTCTCCGTACCCCATCCAATAGCTATAGCAGAGATTTCCTCTCATTAAGTGAACTTCAGATGGAGCCCACCCTCAAATAAAAAATCCAAACATTTTGCTTTGTTTTGGGCAAAGGAGGCAGAGAGGCATTTAAAAGACAGGAGAAAGACAAATAGCTTTTCTAAACAAACAAAGGATAATTGCTCTCATAAATGTGGGTCCTCATAATTTAAGAGCAATAGTTTATATACTTGGTAAGCCTTATAAACAGAGAGGGGAGACGAGGGCCAGAGTTGTGTTCAATAAAAGGTCCAACTCAACAAGGCCCTTGATTGTTGTGTATTTTGTGAGCCTCTGCCAAGTTTACTTGCTAGCTGTGCTCTGTGTGCTGATAGCAGCAAAAAGGAGGAAAGCTCTGGGAGTTTCTCTGCAGGCAGGCTCAGGAGTTGAAAGGTGCTGTGACTGAGAAAAGTGAGAGGCACAAACAAATCTGTTATGCTGTGCAATGTGATAGTTTAGGGTTTGCAGGTAGAAGGCTCAGACTTAAGCTTAAATATCATTCGTTTATAGTACAGTATATTTAAAACTAAAATGTGTCATGTATTGGCCAGATGCTAGAAAACAGTGGTAAAAGCTTTATCTTCACTCTCACCACAAGCCTCTGACAGTAGGTAACTAAAATATTTTAAGGGAGGTTCTTTAATTTACCCATTTTTGTTTCTTTTCCTTTCTTTTTGTTTGGTTGTGGGTTTTTTTGTTTGTTTTGGTTTGGTTTTAGTGACATCAAGTTTTTCTTCACAAGATTTCAGGGCAGTTAATGAATTAATACATGTCTTTTTCTTGAATAGACTTTCTTGTGATTATTGTTTTACTAGCAGAATCCTTATAGCACATTTCAGCTTGGATATGTTCTTGATGATGTTTAAGGTGGCTTCCAATTCAAACTGTGATATTTTTACCTAGAAAGATTGGACTAGATGATCCTAGAGGTCCCTTTTCACCTGGGATTCTGATTCTATGATTTAGGTAAACAAAACCTGAACTGAAATCTGGAACTACTCCACATAATGAACCTTGTCAGATTTCTCATAGTTACATGCAACAATGATTCCAAACTGTATAACGATTGGTGATTCCAAACTATCTAGTACAGCAGTGTGTCCAGAGGACTGTATTTCAAGTCTGCTAGCATCTCTAACCTGAGGTGCACAAGAACTTTGTGTTGTATTATGCATTAGCTCCTTCCCCAAGCTCCTTCCCCTATCAATCTGCTTTCTTTTTCTTTTGTTCTTGAAACTGGAATAGTTTCAGATAGATAGAAATAGATTGAATAGAAACAGATACCTTTTATCTGCATATTCAGACTGGGTCTGCTGCAACTACTGCCTGGGATGGTGGACAGGTTATTTGTGACACTGGCTGCATGGATGCAGTGCTGGGAAATACCAGATTTCATTTCAGCAGCTGTATGGTCACAGTAGTAGAGGAACCTCAGGACAGAGAAAGATGCATGGCAAGGTGAGCACAAACTATTACATGATTGCTCACTGTGGTTACCAGTATGTCATATTCTGTGTTACTTTCACAAGATGGCTAACACAGTCAGGTTGGAGGCATCATAAGGTTATGTAGGCTATAGTATTCCTGTGCGGAAAGAAGTTTTTCTGCAGCTCTGTGAACCTCACTTGCCTTTGATGCTCCAGTGCTGGAATTTGCAATTACAAGGTGACAGACCTCTTCTGGGACCAGGCTGTGTTCACCATCTAAAAGCTGCTTCTCAGGCTGCTAAATGATAATTTGTGACTAATTAGATGTGATAGAAGTAAGCTTCCAGTGCTGTGGTGGGGAATGCAGAGGGCAGCTAATACTAGGGCATGCTGACAGCTGATGGAAGTAATACAGGTGCTTGACAGCTATTTTGGGAGCACAGGTAGGTCTCAAAGTGCCTTTGAGCTCCTTCATTCCTTCCATGTTACCAGGAACACATCACTCAGTTCTGCTGTGTGCCAAGGCTGGCTGCATGCTGAAGCTGGAGAATGCTGATGTGAGTGTACTGATGGGGAGCATGAAGCTAAGGATCTCAGAATTCCTGCTTAGCTATCAAAAGAAGACAGGAAACTTACTTTCTCAAAATAATGACTCTGTCAGATGCACCAGCATCAGGTCTGTTGCTTAAGCTTCTCAACCAGCCTGATTCATAATATAGCCTGGATGTCAAAGCACATGCTGGGGAAAGTCTTAACAATACATATGATGCAGTGTTTCTTTTTTAGACAGCCTTTTGAAACAATCTGAATATGAATTTATATCAGTGTTGCCAAGACATCTAACAGCAATTGAATTCCTTGTAGGTTAGTGCAATAGTTACAATGGCTTATTTTAAAATATACAGATAAGTATAAACTGAATTTCCTAATCCAGTTTATATTGGTTAAAGCATAATAAACGTCTGGCTTCATCCTCTGGCTCCAGTAGTCATTATCTGTATGACACTTTTGCCATCATATTGTGCTGTAGAGTTGTGGGTTTTAAGAGAGGGAATGCAAAAGGGAAATGACTGAAGTGGCAACACTTTTACACTCTTACTGAAGCCAGCTCAGTGGATGTGGTATCTTCTGAAACCACTGTGCTTCCCATAATTTGGGTGTGTGTCCATTTCTACAGCACAGCTCCACAGCTGCAGCTGCCCCTGGCTCTGGGCCATGTGCCACATTTTCTGTGGTTGAGTTCTGGTCCTGCATTAGTGCATTCCCAAGGCTGCATCACCCCACTGCCTGCACTGGAGCTCAGCTGAGGACCATATAAAACCCAAAATCATTCTTAGGATTTATCATGTCTGTGTTTGTGCTACTCTGCTGAAAGGAGACATGGATAATATGGGAGAATTCAGTTAAAACATGAGGAGGAGCCTGGAAAAGACTGTAGTGTAGTCATGCCTCTTATAGGTTAGTACAGCTCTGAGTAGCATTACTCCCAGGAAACAGAGAAGGGCTGTTGTCTGGATGAGTTACAAGGATGAACTGGACACACACTGGAAGCTGTTTTCCTTGTGGTGTTAATTTACAATATTTTGTTAATTTACAATAATTTACAATATTTTGGTAGCTTGGAATCTCTTAAAATTTCACATCTCACAAACACACACACACACATATATATATATATGTATTTTCTGAGTAGCGCTATCACAAAGTGCCTCAGTTTCAAACATAGCAGATGAAACCTGTGTAAGTGCCCCTTATTAATACTTACCAGAAAAAATGTTCTGTGGCTTAACTAGTGAATTTTTTAGTAATTTTAGCATAATAATCTCAATTTAACTGATCTTAGAAAGTAGTCATTACCAGTGTGTCTCTGGTTCTTTTTTTTTCTTCTTTTTACACATACAGTTCTGTGAAGAAACTCAAGCTATTCTGTCATGCCAGTTCCATGTCTTAAATATATTAAGAAAAAAATAAGAAAAGAAAGTAAGTTAATAGGGCAAATTCTTTCTGTTTTAGTTGTGTGATTGGTAGAATAGCCTCATAAGGAATTTGACACCTTTCCATAGAAAAATATTTTACATAATTTACCTAATAGTCTTTAATTTGGTTTCCTAATGGCACACACTTCTATAAACAAAAGGTAAGCTTTTCATTTAGTCATAGCACTTTTGTGGTTTCCAGTACTTTCCATATTTAGCAAGAAAATTCAGGGCAGCTGTTTCATTTCTGGCCATCTGTTATTACAGAAATCTGACTATAGATTTAGCCAAATATAGCTATATATGGAAATAACGTGCATATATGTATGTAGAGATAATTAGATTATCCCAAGGTTCTGATTCCCTGCTGGAGCACCAGAGTCTGAATCAGCTGCAGTGCTTGCCAAGGCAGAACATGACCACTCAATGCAGGTGCTCAGCATCTCTCTGTTGCTCCCCTATGCAGTGCTACTGATGCTCCACATATCCACAGTGAGGTCTTGGTTGTTTTTGGAGTTTGTCCACACCTTTTCTAAACAAAGTTGGTCGCAGATGGTTAAGAAACACTCTTTAATCCCTAGCTTTACTTGAATCTCTTGTAAACCTCTGATATTCATCAGTTTTCTGATTAACTGCACAATTGGGGTCAGATGTCACAGATTAATCACAACACAGCATGGAATAAATGGTAATCACCACCTACTGATAACAGCTTCAATCCCCAGAAGTTCTACCCTCTTCCACAGGCTCACACATGCATTCTACCTACACCTGTGGGATACAGTTCCCCATTCCCCACCTCGGGGGGGCACCCATCTCCTCTTGGGGCCCCATGCTGTTCCTTCCAGCTGGTGAGCAGCACCCATGAGCTCACATGTGCCCCGTGTCTTTGCCTGCTACAGGCAGCTCTGACTTGGAGGCTGCTCTACCTGGCTGGTGATTCTCTTCCTCTTCCTTCTTCCTGGTGATGATTGTCTTCCTCTGTAACATGATTAGCTTTGGGAAGCACCTTCTGGTTTTATGCATTCTTGAAAGATGGTGTTACCCAGACTGTTTGCCAAGATTGGGCCACACAGTGATCATATGTTCCTAGATTTCATTTTGCCATCAGTAATCTCATGCTGCATAGGCAGGGTGTAGAAGCACACCCTCCATCCATACTTTTGTGTACAGCAAGGCTGCTAAATGCAGTTCAAGTGAGATGAAATTGCTTCATGTTCTTGACATTTTGGAGTTTTTCTCAGAATTCTCAGTTCTCTTCAAGGATCAGATAGCTGTTCACAGAAAGGCTGGTGAGCTTGTTGCAGTGTACTGCAGGAAAATGAGGCTTTGCTGCATTACAAGGGCTTAAGCAATTTGCCAAAAGAGCAGGCTGTGCTGGCTGTAGTGTCAGCTAAAATAACAATCTGCCTGAACTGTTCCCCAGGTCTGGCTGCACTTACATGAAACTCATTATACTCAGTAAAGAAGACTTAGTAGCATCATTGCAGAGTACTTTAGTTAAAAAAAGTAATTAAGAGAAATGACCGATCAGCTGTGCTGTGCAGGAACTTTGGCTTAGTCCCCTCCATTAAAGAGAAAGGAAAAGCTGATGTCCATGCCTAATGATCAAACCTTGTGGGTGGAGACACTGTGTGCATCTTTGAAGGCTTTTCTTATTATGTGGTTTTCAAGTGGCTTCTGGCTGGTTTATAACAAAGCAGATCAGTTGGGAATATAGGCTTCTTTCCTTCCAGAATTTATGAAATAGAGATTTCTAAATCCGCAGAGGCTATTCAACAAAAAAGCCTGGTGAGTCAAATACCACTTCAGCAAAGTATGTGTTTGCTACCTCATTTCAGTAAACTTAGAGCCTTATAAGGTGTTTACCTGTAAGAAGGCAGGGTTGTCAGGACCAGTTTTTGCTCAATAAGGGGTAACACTCGTGAACTGTACAGTCTGTCAACCCTGAGTTCTGCAAAGGAACCAGATACCTTTCCATAAGTTGTAAGCTACTTCCAAACTGGGGTTTTATGCAGTTAAATCACAGCCTGATGCTGTAGTGGCAGAATTCAAATCCTGCAAAAGCCTTGGGCAAAGAAGCTTTGTGGAGAGACAGATCATTGATAGCTGATTTTCCATCTCCAGGTATCATCCCACATCTGTAGGTATTTCTATCATCCCACTTATACTCTCTTAGGGAGAATTTAACTCTTGAGATTCAAATGGATGGACTTCAGTGCTCTAGTACTAGAGAGACTTCTGTATGAATGACACAAGATGTCATGTGCTCTCCTGACATCAAAAATGTCCTACTTCAGAAGGGGCAATGCATTTGTCTCCCCCATGTGATTTCATGTCCCATCTCAAAACAGTCAAAACTGAACAAGAGGCATGCTTTTTGATGCAGACACACATATTTGCACAAGCTAAGGGGTGATCAGGAATTGCCAACAGATTTCACTATCTTCCAAACTGGTAAGATATTAAATAATGAAATCTTCAACATCTTATGCTAGTTCTTGAATCACCCTCAGGGCTGCAAAGATCTAGTCTTCAATTGTGTATAATACTGGTTTATCATTGCCTTTCATGTGGCTCATGTGTTCTGTAAATGGAATTAAAATGGAGCAACAAGTAAATGTCACTATAATGCATTACAGTAGGTTAGTGGCCCAATGTTTGCAATCTCATCTCAATTTCTCACCCTGAAACTTTTGCAGTGTCAGGGTTTTATGCATGGTGCATGCTTTAAATAGTCCTGAATCCAGCATGAGCAGAATGTAGCTCTGTATAACAGAATGAGGGGAATGCTTTCCAGGCAAATACTGAGGTTAGAAAGGTCTCTTTGCCACAAATAGAACAGAGAGAGAGAACCAACCTGGCAGTGTTTCAGACTTAGCGTGTGAGGAGTTGTGATCCTGTGTGATGCTGACTGCTTTGAATCTACAGCAGCCACAGGTACTCCACACATCCCAGAAAATACTCAGAATTCAGATACTGCAGCATCATCCTCTTCACTTGTAAATCCAGTGAACTGGAAAATGTGAAGTCACTGCAGATCTCTAAGAAATTTCCTAATATAAATTCTTTTACCTCCTCGTTAGAAGTTTTAAAATGTGACTTTGTGATGTCTCTTCATTGTCTGTGCTCCATGTTTCCAAATTATACTGAAAAATGCTAGAAGCCCTTTTTTATAAACTATTTTTTTTTCCTCTCTTAGCCTTTCCTTGAAGTCTCATTCAAATAAGGAGAAGATGAAGTCATTACTGTAATCTATACACCTGGAACTTCAGCATAGAGCATGGCACTGTAGCATAGTGCTATATAAATGGCTACAGTGCCTTTTCTAGAACCCAAGACTCATTAACATGAACCTTAATTGTCACCACTCATCCTGTAAATGCAACCTTATCATCACTTTGCTGCTTAAATATCATAGTAGTATAGCACAGCTTTGTTCTCCCTGCAGCTTAAAGGAGCATAACTTTCACTTGTGCTTTGTGGCAATCAATCTAACTTCTGAAGCTGGTCTTATAAGGAAAAGTGTTAGTTTAACTGAAGTAGTCTGAGTGTGAATTCACTTGGACTTCAGTGACAGTTCAGTAGCTCAGGTAGTCTGTGCTCACAAGCTTAACATCGTGCATCCCACCAAGAAACTTGTAGCCTCAACACTGTAGAGAAGGAATTGCACTTTTGTTGTACTGAGGAGGAAGAGTAGCAGTACAGTATGCTGCTCAGGAGTTCCAGAACTGAGGCTGGCAAATGCTGTGTTTAAAACTCAATTTATAACTTACAAAGAACTTCGGTATATTCAATGCATTATAGGGGAAAAAAAAAGATAGCATCTTCACGTTGCAGTGAACTTCATCCTCTCTTCTCCCAAAATGGAGAATAGTCTGCATATTAAGAATCAAGAGTACAAAATCTGTAGAGCATGTACTGAAAGAAACTTGAAAAAGTTGTTGCAAGGACATTGCTTCTCAACACAAAGTGTGCCAGCCTGATGGAGCAAAGTGGCACGATTTTGCTGATGAAAATAAACATTGATGAATAACTCACTGTTATTCTGTCCTTCATTTTTCATGTGCTCTGACAAATTCTTTCAAAAGGAGTTTTATTTCTCTGTTTTAAAAGGCAAGAATTGCTGACAAATCAGGGCTGGCTGATGATGGAGGGTGTGAAAGTTCTTCAGTCATCTTGTATAAACAGCAGCTTAAAGCAGAATTTTCTTCATAGATTAATTCCTCTAGTGTTGCGGTTTGGATTTTTTTTTTTTTTTTTTGTCTCACTGCTTCCTAGGAAGTTCTGGTTGTCAGTCCCAACTGACTGTCTCAGCATCCTATGCCTTGACCTAATTGTTTACTGTATGATAATTCTTAGCCCTCAACTACAATGTTTTCTCTTAGTCTCGAACTTTGCTACTGCTCCTTCTTATGTACCTTCTCAAGTACAGCAACTTTTCCATCACCTCTGTGTTTTATCTATGATAAGATCATAGTATCTATGATACTAGCATATCATTTTTAATTTTCATCTGCAGAGGTCAAAATTGCTTAACCTTTGCACTCAAAATATGCAAACTAACACGTTTATTGTGATGTTTTCAGGAGGGTTGGCTTGCTTTAAGTATGCATAGTTTGTTTCCCCATGTGAGGCCTCAAAGAGAAGAGTTGATGAGTTTGGCTGAACTGGTAATTGCAGAATAATTGAGGTTAGAAGGGACTTCTGGAAACTGTCCAGTCCAACCCTTGCTCAGAGGTGGTTTGAATACAATGGACAGGACATTGTCCATTCCAGTTTTGAATATCTCCAAAAATGAACACTCAGGGCCTCTCTGAGCAACCTGATCCCATGCTAAACCATTCTCACGATGAAAAAATTCATTTTAATTTTTACCTACTCTCTCTTGTCCCTCCCCTGAGTACCACTGAGAAGAGCCTGGGTCCATTTTCTTTGCACCCTCCTTTCAGGACTTTTTTATAAGATTCTCCTGGGTCTTCTCCATGGCAACCAGTCCCAGCTCTCTCTGCCTCTCTCTGTATGTCAAACTCTCCAATTCCTTGAATGTTTCTGTGGCATTTCACTGAGCTCCTTCCAATGTGTGTCTCTTGTACTGGAGAGCCCAGAACAGGTATTTACATACATTGGTGAGACCATCTTGCCAGGTTAATTTTTCTTCTTGGGCTCTGTCAAGAAAAGGGCCTTTGCCTTTTGTCAAGATGCCAAGTATTTCTTGATTCTGAATGCTGCTACTTCTGCTCTGTCTTTAAGTCTACTCTGAGGTATCTCCATAATCTGTTGATCCTAAATTTGAGGACAAATGTGAAATTGCATACAGAGCTGGAAACCAGTGAGGGTGTTTGGTATAATTAGGTTAGATCAATATAAAAAGGAGGCTAAAGGATTTAGATAATGCCAGAGTTCGTGCTTTGAATACTAACTTTTTCAGTGGTTGTCTAGACCTAAACATTGTATTCTCTATTTCTGCATATTGATTTTGATTTAATGAAATCAAACCAACATAAAACTAACTCACTACAATTCTGTATATATTGGCTCAGGAAATTGAAATCACAATGAATTGAAAAGGAATTATTACAGTCAGTTAATATTTTATGCAAAATGGCAAAATTATTTATCACAGCTTTTAGTAGACTGGGAAGTTATTGAAGTTGGCATAAATATTGGGTGATGAATTCTTGATTTACTTGCATTTATGTATTCCCGATTCTCCTCAAATGTCAGAATACCATGTGCTACTGCCTAGAAATAGCAATCTACAATTCATACATCTCAAGTCACAGACACAGCAAGTGGGGCCCCAGATGACAGGGCTGGGTTTTAGAGGATGCTGATACACAGCTTTTTAAGTTGTAAGTAAGTACCATCTGTTTTGACACAGTCTGGGTCTGCTTCACACTGGTGGTCAGGAATCCACATAACTTAGTGCACTTGGGCTTGAGCCAGTTCCATTTGCTAGTAGGTAAAAGCAACCAGTGACCATGTCTCTTTCCTGATTTAACTCCTGAATTTCCCCTAAAGAAAATTTTAATCCTTGTAGTTCTGAGTCAGCATTGTGTGCTTGCTCAGTGCATTGCTGTATGAATATTGTGTAACAGAAGAGGGGACTGCTCACTGTCACTCCAGGGCTCTTACAACATGAAGTGTTTATTACGAAAAATCCTTCATTTATGTATCCCTGTTAGAGAGGTGTTGGATAAATTAGATTCTGCCATTGTCCTGGGTTTCTCCTTTGGAGGCTTATGTTTCTTTTCTTGTATACCTCATGGAGTGTTCCTCTCACTGGGGTCCCAGAGATGATTCTTTGGGGGACTGGCTTTGACCAACTCTTTGCTGAATGTATTCCTTTGCATGTAAGCATCATGGGAGTGTTGTGGATTTGTAAGAAATGTAAAACTGCAGATTAATTGAAGTTTTCTGTCATTCCTTCAAAAAGCCCTGGAGATGAGCTTTGCTTTCTCAGTTTGGACATGTGTCAAAAGAGAGGAGGGATGCAACACTAGAAAAGAGGTATTTTCTCACAAAAAAAGTGAGGGCTTGCCAGAATGCTAGCAGGACCCTTGGAAGGACTCTTATTCCTGGGAAAGGAAATAAACATTGGACACTGAATTGTAAATGGATCTGCACTGATCAGGAGCAGGTGTTGAAGGCTGAACGTCAGTTATGATTTGCACAGTTCTGCTTATTTTCTGTAATCCATGGCCATCCTACAGAATCCAGTTCTTGATGGAGTTGCTTTCAGTCTGAAAAAGCTTTAGTCTGGGAGTAAACACTTCTGCTGATTTGTAAAAGCCTGGAAAACTTACCATCTCCATGTAATTCTCCTACAGGATTGAAAAGAGCTCACCTAGCTCACCCTAAAGTGAGCAAAGATATAGTAACCAAGCAGTTTTTATAGAAGAGGGTCATGTTCCTTTTTCTGTTGGCATTTTTATTGTTGTTTTATCACTCCTGATAATTTAGCTGGTAGAGGGGTATGATATGTATATATGGAGTGGAAGAGAGGAGATGACTGTTCATTCCATTGCACCAGAAGCCTGAGGCTTCATCTGCTTTGGTGTGACTCCTCAGCTGGGACACTTGGTGGGCACTGGCAGGTATCTCACAGGACGATGCAGAAGAAGCTGGGCTAAGCCAAGCTGAGTTGGGATTGACTTTACCTTTTCCACTTGTTTACAGAAGGCGTTTTTTTTTTTATTAGCTGCCTGTCTAGGCCTCTATATTTTAACCTAGGCCTATATACTTTAGGGAGGATATTTGAACTATTCTAAATTACATTGATTTAATAATGGAATTATAGAGCAGTTTTTATTGGAAGGGATCTTTCAGGTCATCTAGGTCCACCCCCCCTGCATGAGCAGGGACATCTTCTACCAGACCATGTCACTCAGAGCCCCACACAACTTAGCCTTGAACATTTCCAGGAATGAGGCATCCAGAGCTTCTCCGGGCAACCTTTTCCAGTATCTCACCACTCTCATTAAAGAATTTTCCCTAATGTCTAACCTAAATGTACCCTCCTCCAGTTTCAAGCCTTTACCCCTTGTCCTATCACTACATACCCCTCTCCCTCCCCAGCTTTCCTCTAGGCCCCCTTCAAGTACTGGAAGGCTGCTAGGAGGTGTCCCCAGAGCCTTCTCTTCTCCAGCTGAACAACCCTGACTCTCTCAGCCTGTCCACATAGGAGAGGTGCTCCAGCACTCTGATCATCTTCATGGCCCCACTCTGGACTCACTTCCACAGCTGTCTTTCCTGTGTTGTGTGTGGAGGAGTTTATAGAGTAAAGAAAACTAGAGCTTGACATCATAGGGATGTTACACTAGTATAATCCAAGGTGTAAAATGTCACACAGAAACTACTATAAAATGGCTTCAGATTTAAGTTAACATATCCCTCTTCCACATGGTCTTGTAACAATTCCTCTAGTCTTGTACAATAGGTACAGTTTCTTATTATATTCTAAAGAAAGGTTTTTTTAAAGTATAAAAGGTTATTTAAAGTTCTGTGGAACTTCCTTCCAGGAGCATGTGGTTGTGATTACTTCATGAGCTCCAAGGCTGCTCATTCTTATACTGAAAGATTAAGTTTTGTTGCAGGTCTTTGTTCTCAAAAAGAGACTTGTATGACATCACAGGATAAGAAGTCAGTTTTCATCATTGTCAAAGTTTTTTGTTCCTTTGACCTTACTTTTCAATGTAATTTTCTGTGTTGATAAGAATAAATTGTCTGGTGAGAGGGAAACGGTAGCTGTAGCCTATCTCAGGTTTATTTAGACTTTTGTTTATGTAGACAGTGAAATGCAGACTAAGTTAAATCATCATAAGGTGACCACCCAAAGAAAACAGTATACTGCATAGTTAATACTTTGTCAACTGTGATGATGTTGCAAGAAGGACCCTTTAGGGATTTGCCCTGCTATGCCTTACAGTATTTGTTAATATGTTGCTAGACTTTCCATCCCAATCCTGAAGCCACTTATTTGAACTTCCTTGAGAGAAAATTACCAATATACAGAGGAATGGGTTGATATTTATGACACTGGACCAGCAGTTTATTTTAAAAATTGAAAATGAGCACAATTTAAGGTTTCTTAGTACTCAAAACGCTCATGAAAAAGTAGAAAATTATGGAGAGTAGAAACATACAACTCTCTAAGGAGACAGGTGTGGGGTAGGTGAATAGATTATATAAACATGAATGAAGAAAAGAAATGGCCAGGCAGCTGTATGACACATGGAAATACAAGCAGGATGTTGAATCACATACTGAATGCATCATCCTTCAGAGACTTTTGAAATCTGGAAGGTCAATAACATGGTTTCTGTAAAATATAGGTGGGAAGGACTCCTCTTTAGATGCTGATGGTGAGGTGCAATGGTGTGTGTTGGATTTTAAGAGAAATGCACACAGATTGGAGAAAATTTAAAGGAAAACTAGGAGAAACTGAGAATATTAGTGACATGATTAGGAAGGAAGGGCTGAAGTTTTTTCAAATGCGTATGAGAAGTCCTTGCAGGAAGAGTGGACACCTCTCATTCTTCGCAGCCACTAAGAGAGGGACAAGAAGCAGCTTCTTGCATGAGCTGGACAAGAGGAGAAACACAGAAACTTGAAATGGTGACAACACTGGAACAGGAACCTCAGCGAGCTGTCCCTGGAAATTAAGAACAGGGCAGACAGGCACATAGGGGATGGCTTAAGTGTTCTTCGTGTACTTGGAGAGAGACAAGAGAGCTCATCCAACTCCGTTTCTCATTCCATATGTTCTTGATTGTAAAAGGTTGCAAAATCACATAGGTATCTCCATCAAGCAATCTTTTTCCTTTGGCATACTTGACCACTGTATCCCTGCAGTGTTTTGTTCCAGCTGCCTCTTCACTACCACAGGCTCCCTGGCTTCTCCCAGCCTCCTGGAGCTGGGAGAAACTTTGGTCAGTAGGGTAGCTTAGCCTGAGAGAAATGCCTGAGGATGTTTGCAATGTGGAAGAAACTCTTTTGTAGGAATGTTTTTCTGGGACTTCATCTGTGCCCGGGGCTTCAGAAAGCAACAACCCTGTTATAGCCTGCTATCCTAGCTAACTCCTTTTCCTGTTCTCCTCTATGAGCACACAGCCATATTTTATATCTGTCAAGTTCACCAGTCTCTCCTTGAATCAGCCCACAGTTTTCCCCCATAGAAGCCTGTTAGCTGCTTCTGTTCCCCTTGGCACTGTAGACTGTAGCTGCTACAACCATTAAGCTCCCACATTCTGCAGTTTCTAAAAGGAATACTTCCTTGGCATGCACCAAGTTGATGATATCGTGCTAAATATGTGAAGCCTGTTCCCATATTGCACTTATTAAAGTATGTAAAATATACAGAACACTGTTATTGAAGAGATGCTAAGTGATGTTCCTATACTATCTGTAAATGCTTTTTGTACACATTATTTTGTATCTAACATTTCAACCAAAATGCCTATTGCTTTTTTCTCAGCTGTACTAACTTTTCAGAGCCTGAACATAGTTAAATTTAAATCTTGCTTTAGTTTTGCTAAAAACTTTAGTGATTACAGCAGATGAAGACAAAGGATCCTTTGAAACTGAAGTTTGATTCATATTTACTAAACTTTTCATTTTGATTGTATTAACTTGAGGAGCTTGGTATAGGATTCACTTTTAAAAAGGCACACCCGTAATACCATAGTGAAAGGTGTGGTTGAATGGAGTCGTGCTTTAAGCATGGAAAATGCTTCAGTCTTAAAAAGTCCATGTTTGGGTCTGGGCATGGAGTGTCTCATGTTAGTGTGCATTCCTGGACTAATGAAAATAGAACATTTTTTTCTCTATATGTTTCCGAAATCAGAGACTGCGTATTGTTGTCAATGCCAGAAGGAACAGGGAGTAGATCTTGGTTTAAATCACAGAATCACCAAATCACATGGTCTGGAAAGGACCTCTGAGACCATCAAGTCCAACCCTGGATCCACTGCCACTGTGGTTACCAGACCATGGCACTGAGTGCCACATTCAGTCTCTTCTTAAAAACCTCCAGGGGTGGAGAATCCACCAGCTCCCTGGGCAGCCCATTCCAGTGTCTGATCACCCTCTCTGTAAAGAATTTCTTCCTAATATCCAACCTAACCCTCCCCTGGCAGAGCTTAAGTCTATGCCCTCTTGTCTTACTGATGGCTGCCTGGGAGAAGAGACTGACACCCCCCCCCCGACTGCACCCCTCTTTCAGGAATTGTAGAGAGTGATGAGAATTTAAAGGGCTCTTTTCCCCCATATGTATGTATTAATTGAGAAACAAACTTGTGGGAAAAAATCCTTTGAAATAAGTCAGATTCCTAATAAAATAAGAAAACTCCCTCCAGTGCATTTTCTCCCTCTATGTCAGCTTTTATAGTTCTGTTTCTGGCAGGCATCATTTGAGATTTCTTTAAAGATTGTTAAGAAATTTTCTCTTACATCAACAAACAATTTTCAGAGCCCAAGTAAAGCTTTAATAAAAAGCTTCTTGCACCAAAAAAAAATGGCATTCAGGGAGGGAAAGGGGTAAAAGAGGTAGTGAGGGAAGCACAGGACTGCTTTCTGATTTGTTTTTAACTTTCTAAGATGACTAAAATTTAAACAATTGGGGGTTCTTTTTCAGGATAAGAAATGCTTGCACATGACATGTATGCATAAAGGTGATTTTCATTCAGAATGAAAATCAGTTACTTCATTTCCACTTGCAGGACTGTGCTTATTAATGTCACACTGTCATTAAGTTGCCCTGTCTCAGACTGACTCAGCCTGTTAGCTTGCATTCAGTAAAAGGTGACAAACAAAATTCGAAGGAACCCTTAGGGATTCAGATAGTGCTATAGGAAGCCCCTCCTAACAATACTTTGAAAAACCTGGAAAATGTACAGTAGACCAAGTTTTGAATGCTAGCAGAAAGCTTTCCAAGTTTATACTGGCAGAAAGCTCTTGGACTCACCTGCTAATTTTTTCTTTTCCCTCTAGGGGTATACAATGAACAGTAAGCAGGAATACCTCTGTACAGAGTTTAGCTGAGCTACCAGCAAAATTCCTGTCTGAGAGCATATTGCATTACAGGCTCAGCAGCACAGTAATGCTGTCTTGACTCTCTTGTTTAAACATACTGACAACACTACAGTCTTTTACCAAAATACTTTGGGGTGTGGAGGTGGGATGTGTGTGTGGATACGTGTGTAGGTGTCTGTCTGGAAGCCCATGCCCAAAGGTGAAGGGAGCAAATTTCACATGACACACCTTGAGGACTTATAGTAAAGGAAATACACAAAGGATGCACATCTGGAACGGCTATACAAAGGAGAGAATTAATAGAGCATGAAGCAAGCACGAAGCATACCCATGAAGCAGAAGGTCAAACCCTTTTTAGCTCTAGGTTTAAGTTAAAAAACACATTTTGGTAATTCATTATGCATTCAGACTGCCTAAGGTATTGGTTATTTGCAGAGTGCCCAGGAGTGATGAAGGAATGCCATGTTTTATCCAAAAGGAGTGGATATTAGCTGTATTAGCTTGGTGCTTTGATCACCAGAGGAGGGGAAGAGAATCGTGGATTATGAAATGCTTTTTTATACTTTAGTAGGAATGGAGAGTAGGGAAGGATGTAACCCTGCACCAATTTTTAGGTGTTTTCAACAGTTTTCAAAATACTCTGGAAGATTCACTTATAGGAGGTAACCATGCCCATATTGCTAAGAATTGTTTATAGCAGATGTTAAAAAATGAAACCTTTTGCTTTTGATTTTAGGCCATCTTTTTAGCAGAGTAGAAAGAAGTATTTGTTCTGTAGGTTTTATCTGTATCATTTTGTTTAGCCTTTTTGTGCTTGTTTGTGTAAAAAACAAATGAAAAAGTAAAAAGAAAGGAGAGGAATCCATGGTGTCAGATATATGTATTAATTGAAGATATATGCAGCACTTGAAAAACATGTATCCTTTTATATTAGAAGCATCCTTGTCATAAAACCTCAAAAAAAGAGCAAAAAGTAGAAGCTCCAAGTCTGCCCCATCTCCTGCACAGCTTCAGGCAGGAGGTTTTGATGATAATATGAAGGTGGTAATCCATATGGTAAGTCCTTGCAAAAATTAATTTAGAGGGCTGTTGCCTAAGTGGTCTGTGGAGCAGGTGCTTGCTGCTGGTGTTTTTGTTTTGTTGTTTTTCTCTCCAGCTGTGAATCTCATTTTTAAAGTACCAACATATCCCAGATGCTTTCCAAATAACACTCCTCTATTTAATTATTTGGAATAGCCGCCGAAGGGGTATTAGGAGGTCTCAAAGGGGACAAGAGTGTCTGCAAAGCCCACTCTGCATTAAGATACAGTTCTTGCTCAAAAATACACAAATTCCTGGATTATGTCCACATAGCCATAGCATAGACTTGGAAGACGTATAGAAAATGTTTTTCCTGTCACTTGCTGAAATACTGACTTTCTGTCAAAGTAAAACAAGATACTGAAAGAGAAAGAGAGAAGTAGGTGGGTAGTGTAGGTTTTTCCTTCACAGGGTGAGATGACTTTCATCTCTCTGCTACTGAACTAGGTGATCTTGGGCAAATTGCTGGATTTGGGGTTCTTCAGCTAAATAAATAGTTATGCCTCTCCCTCTTGCAGGCATGCTGTCAAAATGCAGGTCTGTTGTTTGCTGCTGTTGTAGCTAGTGAGATCAGAGCATGCCTGTGCCAGGCTAAGTTAAAAGCTTGATGGAGAAATTCCTGTGGAATTCACTGATCAAATTAGTTCAGAATTTATTTAGTTTGGTGATCATATTAATCTAAAATGTATCTACTTTTAAGCTATGCCTAAACCCAGATTTGGGCAGGTTTGTTAAATGTATTTCTGGTTCTACCCTGCTTAGCTCCTACCTATGCTGTCCCAGTCACCAAGCTGTAGAATTGGTGTTACTTAAGGAGATGGCTTTGCATGCTTCCTTGAAATGTCTGAACGTGGAAGTGATAGTAGAAGATGTGACATGGAGGAAGGCCTGATGGTTTAAAACTACTTTTCTTACTCAGTTCATGGTACTTGTTATTCTACTGGGCACTGAACTGTGGTTCCTGTATTAATCTCTGGTTTTTGCTTTCTTTCATAAATAATTTCTGTTGAGATCAGTACTGAGAGGTCAGAGATGGAAGGAGTGTGCTCAGCAGCAGCATTCCTCTCTCATACACTGGTTGCACCGTGTGTAGCATACTGCTGATGTACCTTAGGGTCTCTAAATGTACTGCTCATGGCATTCCCTTGACTATCAAAATTATATCCTAGTTCTCCTCCAGTCTTTTGCTTGCTTTGTTTGGAGAAGTGAGAGCAGGAGTGGAGATGACTTGTAGGCCAGAACGTCAGCACAGAGGGAAAATAACTGAAATGCTTGGAAATGCAACCTTTCTAAGTAGCAGAGGCCCTCTATATTTGTGCCTCTTTTTTTGCCAGTGAGGTGAAATAAAGTAGGTAAATAAGTAGTAAATTGTTTGGGGGGAACTTTTGGAGAGGTTGAATGCTTGCATTGTTACAATTAACCTCAGCAAAAGAGGTGTAAAAGTTGTGCAACAGCTCTGTAACAAGTTTCCAGGCATGCCGTTTCCTCACCACTTACTTTCCTGGGCTTGTTTTTTTAAAATCCAACTGAAGTTCACTCTAGTCCATCAGCTAGGAGTACTCTCTACATGCACATGAAGAGGTACAGCCAACCCCCTTTCAAGAGCTAGTCATTGGGCTCTTGGCTGAACTGCTGAGTCTCATTTTTCATGAATGAAAAATGCACCTATTTAATGACACAATGAAAATAACTGTTCAGGGTTGTACTTTTCATACCTGCCCAGGCCTGGTGAAGAAAGTAGCAGCTGCTTTGTGATCTCTTCTTTGGCCTCCCACTGAATGTCTGAAGGAGCTGAGAGGTGAAGGGCCACAGCATTCCCACCCTAACAGCTCACTGCTGCCTAGGTAGTGCCAAGGATATGGAAAGTTACTCTCTGTTGAAAAAGGCTGCGATTCCAATGTACTTGTTTCTCGCAGTGTTTAGTTGACAGTATAAAGAATTAAAATTCCTGGACTTCCACTGCCACTTCTTCTTCCTTATGGGCCTCTGACCTTGCAGCCCCTGTTTTGCTAGCATGACTGACAGCACAGCTAAGGGGTGCATCTCTGTCAGGTACCCAACACTGAAGCAAAGAGTGTTTCTAGGCTACGTTTTCTGATAGTTTTAAAAATACATTTCCTCACTCTCACTGGTAAAATTGACTGTTTAACACCCCACAAACCCTGAAGCCTCTCATGTGCTATGAACAAATGTGCTAGCAGGGTGCTTTGCTGCCCAGAGCCCTTTGTCTGCTCACCGCTTTACTGCAATCGTGTGTTTTGTCTTCCAGACTCCGACCTGAGCATGCGGACGCTCAGTACACCCAGCCCAGCATTAATATTCCCACCGAATTCCCCCGGTTTCCAGAATGGCAGAGGTTCGTCGACATCCTCATCCTCAGTCACTGGGGAAACTGTTGCCATGGTCCACTCGCCTCCTCCGACCCGACTCACTCATCCCCTCATCCGGCTGGCCTCCAAGCACCAGAAGGAGCAGGCTAACATAGACCGGCTGCCCGACCACTCCATCATCCAGATCTTCTCCTTCCTCCCCACCAACCAGCTGTGCCGCTGCGCCCGGGTGTGCCGCCGCTGGTACAACATCGCCTGGGACCCCCGGCTCTGGAGGACGATTCGCCTGACTGGCGAGACCATCAACGTCGACAGGGCTCTGAAAGTGCTGACCCGGAGGCTTTGTCAGGATACCCCCAACGTATGTCTCATGTTGGAGACGGTAATTGTTAGTGGCTGCAGGCGGCTCACGGACAGAGGACTCTACACCATTGCCCAGTGCTGTCCAGAACTGAGGAGGCTGGAGGTGTCTGGCTGTTACAATATCTCCAATGAGGCTGTCTTCGATGTCGTGTCACTGTGCCCAAACCTGGAACACCTGGACGTCTCAGGTAACAGGAAATATTTCAATTCAGATGCCTCTGAGTCTAGAAGCCTGGCAGACCCCTGACACCATCACTGCACACTTACCCATTCTCTGGTGTCTTTTGAAGCAGGAATGCCAGGCTCCTAACATGGTACTGGGGAGACCAGCACCACCAGAATCCCAGTGCCACAAATGCCAGCAGCACTTCTTGAGTGGCCAAGCATCCTCTGATGGAGAGGAGCTAGCAGAGGTGGCTCATTCAAATAGCATGAGTACTTTTCATAGATTTTTGCACCAAGAATCCTTACAAGGGCCCATGTTGCAGTTAGTGGTACATCATACAGTAAAGTGTAACTGTTAGTGCAGAAATTGTTTTATATATGTAATTATAATTATATATTTACATATAATTATATATTTTTATATAGTATTTATATATAATTATATATCTATATATGTAATTTCTATGTAGATTTATATATTTAATGTGTAATCTAATGAGTGGCTTGAGCAAAAGCTCAGAAGCAGTGCTAGACTGGGTATGAAACAAAATTGTCATCCCTAGTTAAATTTTAAGGTCCCCTTGTTTCCTTGCTACTTTAAGCAGACTTTGGCTAGCTAGATTACTTTTTTTAAGTTGTTTTAGTTTGTTGGATTTTTTTGTTTGCTTTTTCTTTGTTGTTTTTTTTTTAACAGTTACACTGTATCATTGCAGCTGTTATGGTCAGCACAGATACTTTGGACAATTGCCCTCAGATATGCTCTGGGGATACAAGATATTTTTTCCCAAGGTCAGTCACACAGAAGTTCCTCTCTGCAAATAGGTTGGCACCTAGTTGAAAGGATGCAGCCAAGTGGAGCACTGACGTAAATTTGATGTTTAATACTTATTTTGTGATCTCACTTTTTATCAGTCTGATGTTGTTATTAATCTGCCAGACCAGATTTCCCATTGCAGAGGTACTAATGGCAATAAGCAGGACAAAGTGGAGACAGGAAGCAATACTGAGTCACTCGTACTCAAAACCCTGATTTTTCCAAGGTTGCCTATCTGGTGTGCACTGGTTTTTTTGGGGGGGTTTTTTTTGTTGTTTTTGTTTTCATAGAATCATAGAATCATAGAATTGGCTGGGTTGGAAGGGACCTCAGAGATCATCGAGTCCAACCCTTGAACCACCGTTGCGGTTGCTAGACCATGGCACTGAGTGCCACATCCAGTCTCTTTTTAAATATCTCCAGGGACGGAGAATCCACTACTTCCCTGGGTAGCCCATTCCAATGACGGATCACTCTCTCCGTAAAGAAATTCTTTCTAATATCTAACCTAAACCTCCCCTGGCACAACTTAAGACTGTGTCCTCTTGTCTTGTTGAAAGTCGTTTGGTAAAAGAGCCCAACCCCCACCTGGCTACAACCTCCTTTCAGGTAGTTGTAGAGAGCGATGAGGTCTCCCCTGAGCCGCCTCTTCTTTTTGTTTTGTTTTGTTTTGTGTTGTGTTGTTTTTTTTATTTCTTATGGGTTTTTTAACTGATTTATCCAAATCTTTCACCTAGTGTTTCTAGGATGGCAGTATGTCATGGAAGGCATCAAAGCAAATAGCGGCGGATCAGAATTATCCACTTTTTGTGATTTCTCTCTGAAAATGGCAGGTGATAAGGAGTCTCTGTGGGACTCCATGGGAGCCTCTGTTCACAGTGACCTTGCAGATAAATTACTTCAGTACATCCTGACATTACCTTCAGACTGCTAACCAGTCATTCAGGTTGAAGCATCCCCAACACCAGGAAAAAACTGTCTGTGCCTGCGTGATCTAGACTGAGAGTTACATATTACTTTCAAGGCTGGCTGTAGCCCAGGCATGTTTATGCTTTTATTACTACATCCTCTCAGGTGGTATGGAGATTTGAATGGCTGGATTATGCTGGGCCTAGAGAGACAGGAGAAGTAGAATTGCTGAGTTTAGGGTGAGTTGCCTTGCCACACCAGTCTGTGAGCTGACACACCGAGTGTACCTGGGGATACCCATGCAGGTGGCTGAAAATGCTCTGCTCCACAGCTTCTGCTGATGGCTATAATACAGATCTAACAGGGGATTTTCAAAAGCAGGGAAAATAAAAAGATTATACCAAATCTTGAAATATGATCTTTTGGGGTCAGTCTGCATTTGTGATTTCCCTTTCAGACCTAGAAGCTGGTATCTGTCTCTAAAAGCTCCTCAGTTTGATCCAAAATGTGTAGGGGGCTTCTCTTTCTTGAATTTTGTCTCATCTGTGGGACAGGGCAGTAATTTTAATCACCCATTTTTATAAGTTGTCCTTCCTCTTGGGAGCAGACACAGGAAAAATCCTGGTTTTGAAAATTTTCAGAAGTTAGGGTGTGTGAGTACAGACACAGCTTTTGCTGCATATCCCTACATATGCAAATTGAGGATATTTGATCTCTGGGGTCTTCTTTTGAGCCTGCTTTTTTCATTCTGACATGGGCAATTATGGAGGATGTTTTAGAAGCTGGATTCTATTTTACCCTTCTTCTATCTGGCTGAGATAAAATATATAAAGGTGTTTTCTACTTCTTTTTTTTTTGTTGGTCCCTGATTTTTTGAAGCGTTGCTGCACAGTGTGTCAGGGTATGTAATGATCATCCCTGAGAAAGTTCATTGTTCACGTGTTTTACATGCAATGTTGAACTTGGTGGCATGTGCAGAAGGATGGGACGTGATTACACCTAAGTAAATAGAATGCTCTCTGCTAGGGCTAGCAGTGACCTCAGTAGTAGCAAAGGCCACAAGGCAGAATACACCACAGCAAACTTGCCAAGTTAAGAGTGAGTCTTCATACTATGTGTAACGTGCATATCTTCATATTGTGTGTGACAATGATGGACTCTTTTTTTTTTTTCTTTCTTTTTTCTTTTTTTTTAATAAAACCAAACAACAAACAAACTAGGAAAGGAAAACAAAAATCAACCCTCTGTTATCCACAAGAACTATTTTAATCCTACCAGTTATGTCCCATTCGTTTTTTCTTTGCTGAAGGGTGAAAGACACCTCCTCAGAGTATCTCTTCTTGGAGTCTTATCAAAGTGTCATCTTTGCTCAGTAACAAATTGCAGAATTGTCAGGAGAGGGACATCTTCCAGCACCAGCAAAAGGCAGTTCCAGGAAGTACTCCATGAAGTGAGAAAATTGATATAGGGGAAAAGAAAGTATGATTGCTTTGGTGGGCAACACATAAGGAAATGGAGCAAGAGAAAGCTGTGGTTGAACAAATAATGAAACAGTTGGGCAGATTCAAACTGTTTCTTAAAATATCACCTTGTTCATCTCTGTGGATGTTTCCTATAGAAGTGACTTTTATTTCTCTCAGTCTTTCTCCTCCCCATTTTCTCAAACAGTAGCGGTGATTTCTGGGCTTACCAACTAAAAAGTGAAAGCAGTCCACATATCTGTAGCTGTAAGTCTTCCTCTTCCCAGGGCAGAGTCACAGATTTTCACCAGTCGCATTGTGGGATGAAGGAAAGTGCTGAAAACACTTGCTGAGCCCCATCTCAGACTGTGCCACAAGTACTTATGCAGATCTCTCTCTTGCTGCCCTTTGGGTACTAAGTGTTTAAACAGAAGGTAAGACAAGAAAAAAAAAAAAAAGTCATTTATTTTCATAGATGAATGTCTTAAAAGAAGAATTACAGGAATAAGATTTCAAGCCACAATTTTGGTTGCTGTACAGACTTCTCCTGGAGTTGTCCGAAATGAAGCTGAACTCTAGGTCCTTGGGCAAAGTCTGGGCTAAACTGAGAAGGCTAACCATGGGCTAAACATGAGAAGATCAGTTCTGTAATCAAATCCAAGGAGCAGTTAGTAGGACATGCACCTACGTTTTCTAGTGGTTTGCAGGACTGAAGTGGTTCACTGATTTGTTTTTATACTGAGCTAGAAAAGTTGGGTACACGTGCTGGTGGATAAGACTATACTTGTAGCTAGTTAATTAAAACTCAGTTCGCACTTGTACATTTAGTTGAATCTCTCTCCCTCTTGGATGGTTACCTGGCAGCAGTAACATACCAAAACCTTTAATGTCAAAAACAGATGTTCATATTAATTTTCAGAGTTTTCCACAATGTAAGGTTTATCACTCTCAACATCCACTTTGTGGACAGATCTAGAGATATCTCTAGAAGTTTGTTGAGCTTGACTGCAAGTTATTATCTAACACACTAGCCAATTTTCTTTTTTTTTCATCTGTTTGGAAGTTTCCCCTCACTGTTAAAAATCAGTTATACTTTATGGAAAATCCTGCTGCAAGAGCTTTGTTTTTACCTTTTTTATTATTTAGGACAGAAAAATTGTTACAGACCCAGGAACCTGTCATTCTGCCTAAAAATCAAGCAGTTCTGTATCAACATGGACTCTTTTTTTTTTTCTTTTTTTTTTTCTGCTGAGACCTTTTGAATCCCCTTCCCATGAAATATTCTACAGTGTAACCAAAGTAAGTAGACAAGACAATGCTTAGGTTGTCAAAACAGCGATTACTGATGTACAGTGACTCCAACCCTGCTGTGAGATTTCTGGCCCATTCACTTTCTAATTGCAGTCATTAAAGCATTTTCCCTTCTTGGATCCTCAGCAGACAGAACCTTTTCCATGGCCTCATCAACCCTTTATTCTCCCCTGGCCAGATTTTAAAATTGAATTCTGGTCAGCATATAAAACATCAAGACTGATTCCTTAATCCTGGAACCCCCTCAGGCAAGTGCAATAGCCACAGCTATGTCAGATCCAGCAGAACTCTGCCTAGGTCTCAGCTTCCTCTGTGGAAATGCAGCTCAAGGATGGGGACTTCTCTGGTGCATTTTGTATCACGTATTCAAGGGGAAATTTTTAAACCATTAGTATTGCGCTGGTTCCCTTTAGAAAAATCACTTTTCATTAATGAGTATGTATGCAGTACTTATTTGAAGGCAAATATATTCTCAAAGTTTGCACCATAACATACCTGGATCTTCAACACAGTCTTGAAGAGAAAATTGCAAGCATTCAGTTTTAAGAAAAAGTTGTCTATTGAATTTTTTAATTCAAAAAATTATTTTTTAATTCAAAAAATTATTTGCTTCAGTGTCCCAGAACATGTGAAATCTAAATTAAAAATCCAACTACAAATTCAACTGATGAATGTGGAAACCTAATTGCAGGTGACAAACTGCTTTGAGTCCATATCCCATGCTTATACCATTTGTGTGAGCCCACTGGATTATCTCAAGGGGTTTTTTTCCTTTCTGTGCTTAAGAACTGAAGCATATTCAGAGCTTCCTCTAAGTCTCCAAATGAGAACCTGTTCTATCAAGAAGTATGGGTTTGGGTCATTCAAGTTTTTAAGGTGGTCTCCATACATTTTCATGCTCTTTACTGCAGTATTTGTGTAGCATATAGGAGCTCTAAGAAATGAGCTCACAGAGCTCTAAGGTCATCACCCTAACTTTTCTGGCTTTTCATGGGTCACTTAATTCCTGTTGGCCAGTCTTTCAGCAATACAGAAAGGCCTTGATCACCAACAGATAGACCCTCCCTTCTTCCTTGCATCTGTTTCTGGCTGTGCTAATGCAAAATGCCCAGCTGAACTTGGAACAGAGAAGAATCTGTCTTCAGGAGCTGGAGACTGACAGATTGCACTGCAACAGAAATAGCACTTTCCAAAAAAAGATTTCATTCACCACCATGCACAGCGTGGATCTTAAAAAGGGGGAGAAGTGTGTGAGTGTGTTTTTCCCTTCAATCTGAATCTTTCCTTGCAAAGTCTGGTGTTTCTGCTCTCATCCAGTTGCCTCCATTCGTAGTCAGAGTTTCTCACTTGAAACAGGCTTTTTATGCATCAGTTCACATCCTCTCATGCCCTTAGCAGTCCTCTGGCCCCTGCTGAGTCTCCCCATTCTCCTTAGGTTGCCTGAATCTCCACCCCTCAGCAAGCACATGTTCTTGCCACAGTTTTGCATCTTTCCCACAATGCAGACTTGGGGGTGGATTCACATCTGTTCCCCAAATGCTTTTTGGAGAGTGGGTGGGGTTTGTCTTTTTTATAATGGGGTTGAATGGTGCAAGAGGCTCTGATGTTGGTTTACAAACACAGCCAAGTCAGCAACAAGACTGCCTCTGATGACAAATTTGCACTAGCTGTCATGTTGTACTATTTTTTCAAATTGTTAGCGGGTTTATACTGCAGTAACACCTCATGGACTGTCCCTGGATAAACCTAGGACTGTCTTTTTAGATTTGGGATATGGACAAAATCGGTCTGTTTCTTTGCTGGTGCTCAAAATCCCAAAGTATCCTCACTGTCTTTGGTGGAGTGTATTCTTTCCTGTGGCATAGGGAAGTTCATCATCACAGCAAGTTCAGGCTATTTAGTCAGGACGATTCTGCTCTTGCAGCATGCAGATACCTTCACCACATCCAGCAGGCAGTTTCTGCTCTTGCCGCACGAGTGTTTTTTTGGGTCCTGGCTTAAACTCACTGTGTTTTTCCACTTAGGCTGCTCCAAAGTCACATGCATCAGTCTGACCCGGGAAGCCTCCATCAAGCTGTCTCCCTTACACGGGAAGCAGATCTCCATTCGCTACCTGGACATGACGGACTGCTTCGTCCTGGAGGACGAGGGACTGCACACCATTGCCGCTCACTGCACTCAGCTCACCCACCTCTACCTGCGCCGCTGCGTCCGCATCACCGACGAGGGTCTCCGCTACCTGATGATTTACTGCACCTCCATCAAGGAACTCAGCGTCAGCGACTGCCGCTTCGTCAGTGACTTTGGCATGCGGGAGGTGGCCAAGCTGGAGTCGCGCCTCCGGTACCTCAGCATCGCTCACTGCGGCCGCATCACGGACGTGGGCATCCGCTACATCGCCAAGTACTGCAGCAAGCTGCGCTACCTCAACGCGCGGGGCTGCGAGGGCATCACGGACCATGGCGTGGAGTACCTCGCCAAAAATTGCACAAAACTCAAATCCCTAGATATCGGCAAGTGCCCCCTGGTCTCAGACACCGGCCTGGAGTTTCTAGCCCTCAACTGTTTCAACCTGAAGCGACTGAGCCTGAAATCATGCGAGAGCATCACGGGTCAGGGCCTGCAGATTGTAGCTGCCAACTGTTTCGACCTGCAGATGTTGAATGTGCAGGACTGTGATGTCTCTGTGGATGCTCTGCGATTCGTGAAGCGACACTGCAAGCGCTGTATTATAGAGCACACCAACCCTGCCTTCTTCTGAAAGGACCCCCCCACCTGTTGTTACAATGCAGTATTAAAAACACTGATGTATAAACACGTGCTCCCATATTCAGTAATGCTGTCTTTTCTATAGCTCACGGGAGTCAGCTTTTCTTGTATGCTGTGGGTGAGAGGGGTGGGGGACATGTCTAGAGGACTATTTTGTTTGCTTTTTGTATGATCACTTTTTTAAGGTGCAGTGGGGCTCCGTGGAGAGGCTGCCTTAATGCAAAAGCAATGAGTGTTCACAGTAGCTACCTCCAAAGGAAATAGCACATAATCCCTCCTTTGGAAATGCTACTAAGCTGTGCTGAATACATCTGAATTCCAGCTGTGCTCATGAAACTGACTATGCAATAAGTGTCTTCCAATATGACTGATAAAACATCTCCTTGTCTCCAGGTAATTTCTCTTTGGTAGTCATCCATGGTAATTCCTCAGGAAATACTGGGTAATGTTCTTAAACTTTTTTGATTAAGGCAAAATAAGACCTTCTGGTCATTACTGAGCACTCTGCTGAATGAATCTGGAGATTGTGCCCATAACCAATTGTGTAGGAAAGGTCACCTCCAGGCCACTCATGCATCATCCACTCCTACAGCCTTCAGTTCTGAATGGGCCCCCTCCTGCATGTGTAGAACCACCCTCTGGTAGCAGATAGGGACTTCTGGGTCTGATAAACAGTGACATATGAAAATGAGTGAAGGACAACAGATGAAATATTGGTGGCCTGGCAAAGGGAAAAGCCAGCAAATCAGCCTGAAAAGCTGCTGTAATTCTGTGACAAGCTGAGACAACACTGTAGTACACTGGGGACTTTAAGTTGGAGTTGTGGAGTGGCTCGCATGGGGCAGTCCCAAATCGCTGTGCAGCTGTCACCAGAAAGTCTTGTTTTGTTTCTTACTCTGTCTCTTCAGCAGCTGTAGCACTACTGCAGTTGACACCTCCTGAGCAAACCAGGCACGTGCATTGAGGTAAACTCGGTATGAGCCTTAATACACATAGAAACCCAACACTTTTCTGTGGCCTTCCAGTTCAAAGGACAGGTGGAGACTTCAAAAATAGCCTGATTTTAGATAACATCCCACAGTGACAGAGGGGCTTGGAGTGCTATTCACATTAGATTTAGATTTTGTGAGACCTTGTCTGTGCCTGTTCCATCAGGCTGGAGAAACAGCTGCTGTTCAACAAGGAATCAAAACACCAGCATTGCCCTGAGACACGGGGAGCCCCTTGCACTCTCATGGTCTGGAGGTCCCTCCATCTCATTGCCTCCTTCTCCAGAGCGTGTGTTCGTTTCATGGTTACTTTCTGCACAGTTTTCTGGCAGCTGTTTCTCTGCATTTTCACATGTAATGCTCAGATCTGAAAGCCAGACACGTTAAGGGTGATGATATTTTCAGGCAGGCCCCCTGCGCCTGACTGACAGGTGGATTCATACATTCAGCTCAAACGCTATAAATGTCTCAGTAGAGAACACAAAAAGGGAAGCACCGTGTCTGGTTTTCATAAGCAGTAGTTCCATCATCTCCAGACAACTCTAATAAAATCATTGATATGAAGTGAAAATCCATATGCTCAAGAAAAAATACATAACTGCTGAGGAAATACTTGTAGCAATGCTTTCTCACGTTACAAAAAAGCAATGGTTTGGACATGTCCCTGCAGAGGGAACTTGTCCTGCTGCTGCTTAAATTCCTGTAACTTATGTATGTTCCTCCAATTTTGAGTTTCTTAACATACAGGATGTCATCAGCTCTGAATTATAAATCAGATTGTGCTAAAGCAAAGAGGCCCATGGAAAATGAATTTGTCATTGCTACTACTACTGGTCAGTGAGTAATACGGGATGATGCTACCTTTTGGCCAGTTAGTATCTCTTTGGTTTTCCTTTCTGTATTTTTTAAATTAGAGATACTTCTTCAGCAAGTAGTACGGTATGTTTTATACAAGCCAGCTATACTCTCTGTTGTTTATCCTTTATTTCAAAATGGCCCCAAAGATAGTTTAAAAAATTAAGTCCATTCCTGAGGATAGTTGGATTTTGAACCATTTGCACTCTTAAAATATAAGGCCTAATTAGTAACATTTTATTGTTTATTAAAAAAAAAAAAAAAAAAAAAGTGCTACTTTTCTGGCTATGCTAAATTGAGTGAATAGTGCTACATGGTTTTTAAGGTTTCTAATGTTTAAATTGGCCTGTACTGTACAAATCTCACTATAAAGCCTTAATTTGCTACCAAGAAATAAAGCAGTATATTGGTAACTGATGAGCGTGCATTGTCATTTGCACTGATTTATTAACTTATGGTGAAAAAGAAAAGATTAAATACTTGTAAAACTTTCCTTGAAAGGTAGGTAGATACGTGAGCATATCAGAACACCAGGTGGGTGAATTAAAAAGGAAAAAAAAATTTTGTATAAATTATGACCTTCCATATCTGTCTATTTAAAATTTGACTTTCCTCATGTGGTATTTCCTAACCCTGAAACATAATCGGTAACTGGAAGTCTAAGTGAAAGAAAAAACAGTATATAAAAATCACTTGTATAAAAATTTCAGGAGGGCCTCTATTTTGGTTTAAAAGCAAGTTAACATCTTTGATGTAAAAAGTAAAATGTAATGACTGAAAGGGTAGAGCACTTACTAGTGCAGTGTTGCCTTTTGAATACCCTAAGAAGCTTACTTTGGGGAGCACTGGTGGAAAATGAATTAAGGTAATTTTTTTCTAAGCCAAACATTTTTGAGTGTATAGTTTTACACAGCTTGAGCTGGCACTCTGAGACTGCTACTTATTTCAAGAAAATTTGAATTTAGCTTATTGATACAGCTTTCCTGTTGTGAGTTTTAATATTTTTCCTATATCTACTTGCAAAATTACAGGACCAGAAAAGAAGCTGAAAAATAGTGCATGTGGACCTGAGTTTGCTGGGAAGGTTGCAACATGTGAGTGATGTGTCTTTGTTTCAGTCTGGGGCTAGCAAAGGCTATAAATTTCCTGAGCAGAAACTTTGTTGATGCTTGAACCATAAAACTGGGGCTCAGGCACTGAGGCTGCTTCTGCTCTGCAGTAGCATGTGGTGATCTCATCAAAGAAAGCAGCAATAAATGGCATCAGTCAGGTTGGCATGTTGTTTATGTCTTTGGAATAATTTGTGTCCTGGAGAGAGAGGTCTCTTAGAAAAGCCACATCTTAACTACCACGCGCTGTGACTATAGCCAAAGCTTTATATCTTGGTATTCATCCTTCTCAGTTCCTTGGCTTTTGTAAAAAGAGGAACTGTGTTTTCCCCGATTTTAGCATGAGATTGATATGAAGTGCAAGACTTTTGTCTTTTTGTGCTGTGTTCATCTGGCTTCCTATAAAATGCAAACCAGCTTCTGTTGGACATCTTGGACTCAGAACTGTGGCCCAGACTGTAACCTTCACTAGCGGCTTACATGGTTTCTGAAAACTTCGAGCCTTTGAACTGGAAAATTAAAAAGCTAGTGAAAGACCTAATTTTAGCATTAGGCTTGAAACAGGTCCAGACTCTTGTTAAAAAGAAATACAGTGACCGTTTGGAGTGCAGACTGGCTGCCCTGCAGCTGCCAGTGTAAGTTTAAAGGGGAAAAGTTCTCTGACAGAGTTGGCACATGGTTCCTCTTCCCCCAGTGTTCTCCAGGAAAGCAACCTGCCCTCAGCTTTTTATAATTTTGTCAATTTATCTATTCATGCTGAAACTTCTCATGCTGGGCTTTGGAAATGTTAGTTGAAATGGTTCATCTGGTTCTGTAAATAAAGCTGGGAGGAAATGTCATTTTGCTCATGTTAAACTTGTGGTGACCTTTCCTTTGAAAATGGTTCATTGCTCTTCATCTCCTCTAAGGCCTTGGGAGTGAAAGTGTGAGCCTTGCCGGGAGGTCAGCTTTGGGGCAAGGATGTGTCTCACTGATATCCCAGTTAAAATTTACCCAAATTCAGCTACGTTGTGTGTCTTTTAACATCTCCAGCTCCCTGATCAGGGAGAAAAGGGGCATACTCAGATCTTTTGGAGGTTGTAGTTTGGCAAGGTTGAGATTTGGCAAACCAAAGAGGCGTTTATCACCCTGGCAGTGTGAAGGGGGGAAACGACCTGAAATAGATGGATGCTGCCTGGAAAGTCAGGATAGGGTTGAAAGATGGGTTTTTAAGAACTGAGACAAGGATAATGGAAATTTCTCCCCCGTCCCTGGAAGGGGGACTGGAAATGAAATAAGAAGAGATTAATTTCATCAAGGAGACTGGAACTAGGGAGAAGAAAGGCAGGTTTGCATGAGTTGTTGAGCAGGGACTGTTGGACCAGAGAAAGTGTAAGTGTAAGTGCGGCAAGAGCAGAAATATGAAGAAAATTAACTGAATATTTTTTAAACACAGTACACTCCCATGACAAAATCTCTGAGAAAAGCTAAGAAACTGTGTCAATGAAGATGCATCAAACCTTTCAAAAATGAAATAGTAATTTTGCATTTAATGCATCCAATATCAACCTTTATATATATATATTTATAAATAGTGAATCCAGAAAATCTTTATAGGTAGAACTGATTTTACTCACAAATGTACATGGAAGCCTGAGGCATTGTCAACCTCATTGTCTTGTTCCTGCCTTTACACTTTAGCACAAGGTAGTCTGTCAGCAAGAACAAGGCAAGGCAGATTTGTGACATCCATTCTTCCTTTTGCATTGGATTTCAGCAACACCTGCTGTTCTGCATTGCTAAGGTGCTGCCATTGGTGTGGAGCCAAATTTGTGCCATTTTGATGACTGTTAAAAGGCATCATAATAACAGGTTCAAGTTACTGCCAGGCAGAAGACATCAGAATGCAATCTTTGCTTAACAAAAATACATTTAACTGAACAGCATTACTGCATACTATTAAACAGATTAAAGGAGTTTTCTCCATAAAATAGGTGAAGGATGTTTATTTTTATGAACCCCTGCTCTGTATGCTTCAGAGCTGGTTTTTCCTCTAATTTTATATTCCATGAAAACTGGACATAAATGTCAGGTCATTTTTCCCTTGTTCTCTGGATGATCATAGAGGCATGTCTGAGATATAAACTAGTTAATGGAAATCTTTTCAAAGTATGCTCTGCTAATACAAATTCTAAAAAAATATTATGAGTTCAACAATCCAGCTGGCCATAGATATGTCAAATTAAGCCATTATAAATATAAAAGTTACTAAACAGGCACCAGAGAGAACCAGAGGGACCAGAAGGAGGAATCTTTTAAAAAAGAACCAAACCCAAAACACAAGCTTTAATATATGACCCTGATACTTTCAATGCAGAACAGAAATCTTAACCATTCCTTCTAGCACTAAAGATAATGTGTTCTTTGGGTTGGAATAGATTAGTTTTCCTTTGTTTTTTAAAGAAACATTGCATGCTCGAGCCTCAAGATCACATAAATGGTAGAAATGGAAAAAAACATCTTAAGAGAGAGAGAATGCAAAGAGATCTGTGCCAGAAGGAATGAAAATTTTTACTAGTTTCATGTTGCATTTTCTTTGATGGCTCCTAAAATACTTTTTTAAAGTAAAGTAGATGGCCTTTTCTTGGGAAGTGTCCATTACTTCTTGAATACATTCAACACAATTGCCTCAGCAGATAGGCACTGGAGCTTTAGAAAAACTTAATTTCAAGCTATCAAAACATAAGTATAACTAATTTATCATTGAGAATTTTCCTTACCAAGTTTTTTCTCATCCTTATTACTTATATACAAAGGATACATCCTAAACCTTTATCAGGACAACTGAAAAAATATTTCTTTATTAATAACAAGTTATACTTTTCTGACACCCGAATTTTGCTGTAGTCATGCGGTCCTGATCTATTTTATGTTGTGAAAATACTGTGAAGAATAGAGCTTATTTCTGGACTTGAAGTAAACCATGTTTGATTGTTCTGTGGTTATGTATCTCATGTGGTATTGCAGTTTTTGATGTAACTTCTGTGACATGACACTGCAGAGTGGCCACCTCCATTTCAGCATGGAACGAGGATTGCCTAACACATGATGTATGTGATTCATAGACCTCATGTGGCCGGCTGCTGAGGGCCTGAAAATTCCCATTTGCAGTGGTGTCGGGACTTTAGCAGAGATTCATTCCTTAAACTGTATGAAAATTCTGCCATTTTATTTGGCACAAATGATAGGAAAAAGCCATAACTTCAGCACCTGCTTTGGTGGAGGCAGTAAGCTGTGACCTTTTCTCCATATTGGCCTTTCCTTTTGTCTTTAGCCCTCAGACAGTGATCAAAGTGTTGTGAGAGTCTGAGGTACTCTGCCTGCATCCTCACATATAATATAAATAATGAATGGCTTGATATTAATAGGAGAAGCAAGGTCATTCATTTGCCAGGCACTCCAGGTGAGGTGACTGCTGCAAGTCAGTGACCATCTGCAGCCAAGTCTTGCTCCTGTTTCTCAGTGGGAGGACCATGCATGAAGATCAGTAAATTTGATGTTTTCCAATTCTTGTTCTTACAGTGACATGAAGAACTACGTTTCAGCTGTGTGTATGCATGTGTGTACACATCATCAAATCATTAAATCATCCTTGTTAAAGTAGTGTAACAGAAAATCAGATATACATCTATCATGAGCCACAATGAATCTAACTGATTACCAGTGTAAGGCCAAGATGCTGGTGAGTTTCCATAACATGGCAGAGACCCTGCTGGGGCAGCACCAACTTTGTATCCTTTCTGGTGTTGCATTTCAGTACCTGCACCACCATGGTGGGATGCACTGAGTTTTCCTGGGTCCAGAAGGAAGGGAAAGCTGAAGCAAGTGAGGAAGTGCCTGGCATAAGACTGTAGCAGATAAGCTGCGCAGTGGAGGAAGGGAAGGAACGAAGAGGCACTTCATGTCTCAGGACAGAGAGGAATATCCTGGTAATGCAGCTGCCTGAAACAGCCTGGAAGGCAATGGAAAACCTGGGAAGGGCTTTACAACAGTATGTTCTTGCCCCTCTGGCATCACAGTGTCTGCATGACTCTGTGTGCAGGGGGATTTGAAGACTTGAAACAAGGAGCTCACTGTAAACATCTCATCAGCAAAAAGGGAGAAGAAATGCTGTCCTTCCTGGTGGAGCCAGGTCTGAGAGGGAGGGAAGTTCTGGTTAGTTGGGAGGGGCTCTGGGTATGCTGGAGCTTGGAAGCTGTGGTCCGATTTGCTAGGTAATGGAGTTGTGAATGAGTGAAAACTCTGCTTGGTATGGTGTGGCCAGCCCCAATACCATAGGGCTGTTGGAGCCCTATCATAAGCCAAAGAGGGAGAAGAGGGGAGAAAAGGGGCCAGGGATTCCTCTTTAAAATGTATGTTTTCCACAGGGCCTTTCCTGGCATCCAAATAGGTATGATTTTTCCTTAAGGGTTTACCATGTGCAGGAACTGCTCAGGAGCAGCAAAATGAGCTGTGAGAAGGCAGAGGTGACCATGTCCTGATGACCTGAGGAGATATTAAGATGCCACATAAGCACATGCTAAGAGACTACAGGCTCTCCCGCTAATTTGTGTAGAGAGAAAGGATGGTGAGTTGTGGTTTTTTTGTTGGTTTGGGTTTTTTTTAAAGTAAGCATCTTTTAAAGTGGCTTGGTATTTACCCATCTGTAGGGGAAGCTTATTCAAGAACACTGTGAGACTGGCTCATCTTCAGATTGAAGGGATGTCTGATTTCTGAACACTGGTTTACTTTTCTTTAAGACAAATTGATAAAGGCACAAGAGAACCTTGTCGCCTGAACTTCAGAAGTTGTAAAACTCCAGCCAGTTCAATTAGAGAGCATGATAAAGCAGCCGCCCTTTCCCCCTGCCAGAAAATAAGAAAAAGCAAGGAAAAAATGCAACAAAACTTCCAATAAAAAGACTAAAGGAATTCAGGGCTGAAAGCTGAACTGCAACTGTAATGTGTAATCTCTTGCTTAAGAGATACTTTCTCCCTCAGGACTCAACTGTAGTCCTTTGAAGCTGGAGAATAAACTGGAAGCTATCATGAAGATTACATGTAGTGGGCACATGGATAAGCATGCCAGTCCAGAAGAAGCAACACAGCTTCTCTACAAGAAATCCTTCTGTGTAATCAGCAAATACACAGGAGCTCCTGTCAGGCCAGATTGCTGGGAGCACCAGGAAAGGTTTGAGGATGGTAGGATGGTTGCTGTGTATGCTAGGATGCTCTGTCTGGAAAAGAGATAACTAAGGTGGGATATGATAGGTATGCCAGAGGTCACTGAGTCATGCACAGCTTAAGGGATGAAGGCACTAAAAGCTTACCATGATTAGTTAAAAAAAAAAAAAAAAAAAAAAAAAAAAAAAAAAAAGGCAACAAGTGAAGCCAGCAAGTAATGGATCCATGGCAAATTAAAGTAGTTCTTTGTCTGCCACGAGTCGAAGCTTTGGACTCTTGCCACGGGGTGATGCAGATCTGAAATGTTCACATGGGTTAAAAAGAGACTGGATAAGTTTGTGGAGGAGAACTCTGTGTTCAGCTATTAAATGCAACAGACAACTGCTGGGTTGGGAAATGCCTGAGGCACAAAGTGTTGGAGACTGGCAGGCTGTGCTGGGAAAATATACTTGCTCTATTCTTATGCTTCTCTCTAGGCATCTGCTTTTTGGCTACTGTCAGACAGACTGTTCAGCTACATGGCTCTTTTGTCAGCAGCTGTTTTCTTATTTTTATATTTGCCTCAGCCAATCCCTGACACAGAGCACACCCTTTCTGCTTGCTCACAATGCTGTCAGAGCTGCTCAAGGTCCTGCAAATTAAATCTTTTTGGAACCTTCTTTTCTAAATTCCTTATGCTCCAGAGTGCAAAACCCAAACTTGTCATGACCTGACATCCTCTTCTATTGACTCTCATGGGAGTAGGCACTTGAAATTTTGCTAGGGGCTTGGTACCCTGAGTATTCAGGCCCTACTGCTGCAGGCCTACAACAAAAGCATCTCTGTATTTGGAGGAGAGACCAGAGGAAGGAAAGTATTTTTTGCTTCCTTTCACTAGTGCAAGTCAGGAAGCTGATCACAGAAGGCATTCTGCTGTTTCAGGTATCTCTCAATTCTCTCAACTACAGAGAGACTTTGGGAAATCAATAAACCTCTTGATTTCTTTTAGGTAGCTGTGCTGCATCTTTGTAATCAACACCAGAACTTGCCTGTAGCCTCTGCAGCTTATGCATCTCTGCTTCCCTCTATTGATTTTTAAATTAGTATTTATGTCAGTTGTTGTGATGATTTCAGATGTAAGAGTCTGTATAAAGGCTGGTGACTGCTCAGTTAGGTATCCATCCATCTTTAAACAACTGGCTCGGATGCTTGACATAAAAAATAATCTCTTTTAGCTGACTGGAAGTCAGATCATGATCAGTGAACACACATACAAAGTGTACAGTCAGGAAGCAGCAGTGGATGGGAGTGTGATTCCCAGACTGGTCTGCAGGAGGCAGAAATTCCATCAGATCAGCAATGCAAAGTCCCTTTTCCGCTTCTTCAAATCCTTTCCCCACTACTGGCCCCAGTCCCACACAAATATCCAAACACAGCAAGGAATATAAACTTGCAAGGGTCTCAGCTTTCATAATATGACTAAGTTGTTTTGATTTAAGACTTCTTGTCTTGCCAAGATTGGAAAAAATGAGTCCATTCTCTTCACGGCTGGATGTCAAAGTACACCCAGGTTTTCAGAAAAATGCCCTTCAATGAATGCCTGTACCAAGATTTGAGTGTTGCAGAACTTTAACTCTTTCTTTAATATTGCTTCTAATGGAACCAGGAGAGAAAGAGGAAAAGCAAAACCATTATCAACCCAAGTTCAAAATAGAGTTAAGAAGATGAGGAATCATGTCTTTATTTCTTATCACTCTATTCTGAGGCCAGCAGACGCATTTGGTTGAGCTGCTCTGCTGTAAGGTACAGAGCACTGACCTGGAAGCAAAGCAGGCACTGCAAGAGGGACAACTCCTTGCTGTGTGAATCTCTTGAATTCAGTTGCATTAAACAACAAAAAAAGGGTGCACACAGAATTACTCTGCTGATAGCAGAACACTGAAATGCTATTTGAAGCACTCCTGAACTTATTGTCTCCACAAAACTTGCCTACACTGCTGCAATATTCCATGTGCTTCAGAGCTTTGCTCAGTTTGCCCCTTAATGTGCAGCGTGTGGTTAACAGGTACAAAAATCACTGCTGATGTTTAGACATATTCCAGGTCTTCTCTGAGATCACAACTAACTACTGTTTGTGGCATAATATCAGCCTGTGTTTATCTTTTTTTTTTTTCTTTTTCCTGTAATACATTTACACATGAATGTAAAATGTAGATGGATTGGGGAAAGTCATAGTGTGGAGAAGCAGTTTGCAGGGAGACCTGTCGCTGCAAAGGAATCCACACATTTGTGAATTCCTGGCACATTTGCAGTCCTAAATTTCTTCCTCATTAGAGCCAGAGTTTCAGGAATAGTGTGAGACCAAAGGTCCAATTTAGCTGTTGAAACACCTGTATTGGATGCCATTAGAGATGCACACAGGTCTCTGAAACATCTGCAGGAGGCTGGCAAGGATGAGGCAATCCCAGAGGAAGGCTTGTGCCCTTTTGCATTACCAGAGGCAGGCCTGGCAGATGCCCTCAGGCATCTCAAATGCCTTTAGCAGCTTTTACTTAGGCAAACAGGCTTCTGAAAGTTACAGGGAAGATGTTTGTGATTAAGGTTAGACTTTGCTGGGCCACAAACACACAAAAAATAAACCACAAATGATTGACTATACAGGCAAGTAAAGAAATGACTGTCATGTGAGGGTTTGATCATTTTGTAATGCTGGCTTCCATAATTTTTATGCAAATATTTATGCTTGGAGAAAGGACAGTTCAGGCTTCCTTTTCAAAACCAAAATTCTTCTGGTGTTTTGTTTTGTTTTTTTAAAAAGAAAAAAAAGACATATTAGCTTTTACTGCTCTGGCTTTCCTGAAGGTCTCTAGGCCCCTCTCTGGGGTTTGAATTCAGGCAGAAATCATCTCAAATGGCTGAAGAACAGGTGTTCTTGAGTCACAGTCTAGGAATCTCTGAGAAGATCCTAACACCTAAAATAGCTTTGAGGATACAGCCCTGCTCTGCTTTCAGTTTTGCCATTTAGTTTGCTGCAGAATCAGAACCTCACCGTGGGCATGGGGGTCCTGGGCAGAGGTGTGGAGCCAGCTGCAGTTTGTAGTCACATTCAAGCTCCTCTGCAGCCTTGTGTGGGGAGTGATGCAGAGCTCCATGTGCCTTGCTGAGGGTACTGTGAGGGATGGGGTGTTGAGCAAGGCCTACAGGGCTTGTCTGACTTCTGGGCTTGAGCCCCAGAGCCTCATGTGAAAAGAGTCCTGATCCATCCCCAAACCAGGGACCTCCACCTGGTGAACTCCAGAAGGACTCAGTCACTCCTTCTTCAACCCCTTCCTACTCTTCATGTGCCAGGTGTGAGGGGTGAGCAGAGAGGGAGGGATGAAGACCTGAAGCACAGCTGAATTTTTGTGGCACAGGCTGAGGTGCTGATGGGCTTTTGCTGCCAGCGGCTGCACAGCATCTGCTTGTGACATACCTCAAGGCTTTAAGGTGTTGCAAGTAATGATAATGTGTACTGCTACCCATTTTTCAGTGGTAAGTAATTTACTAATAAATAGTCGTACTGCTACTCATTTTGAAGTGGTAAGTAATTTACTAATAAATAGCCTCTTTCCTGTCTGTTCCCTAGGTATTTTTCTTTCCATCACTCATCCCTCCTTCTGCAGTGGCTTTCACACCCTAACTGCTTCTTTTTTTTATTTAAAATCAGCATATTCTCTCTCCACTTAGCAGGTGCCCTAAAGGTTTCTCAGAAATACTTCTTTTTTTTTTTCTTTTACTGTCCCTTAGAAGGTCAAACTAGGAAGATTTTACCATAAACCATTAACTGCATATATAAAAGAGGCACTAGAACCTTAATTTAAAATAATTCAGACTATTAAATGCTAAAATCTATCTCTCAAATGTTTTGAGTTTTTATTCTAGTAGCTACAACAGTTGATAGATCCTTTGAAAATAAAGGATCGTTTGTGTGAGAAAAGCTGATGGCTTATGACAGCATAAAATTAATTTACTTTTGTTTTGCCTGGGAGTATTTTCCTCTAAAATGGTCATCCTAGATCATTACCCAAGGTGAACAGTTCAAGTGAAAATGATAAATGTTAGTGCAGAATTGTGATGTTTGTGATAATCATTAAAGGCAATATCAATTCTTGTTGCTAAGCAACACTTTCTATTGAAATCCAAAGTAGAGATGCCTTTTCTATCCTCATAACTTGCAGAAAGATTACCCTGGTTTATTTTGTAAGAAGAAAATACTAATAAGTTTATTCTGCAAATAAAATTTCCCTTCTCTCCTTCTTCATCCTTTCTAATGAAACTAAATTCTCTTAATGACCAAGGTGATCAAATTTCTATTTCACTTAAATAGTAAAAACTACCCTCAATAAAGACAAGAATTGTCACAGCAGTGTTAGACTAAAAGCTATGGCTGCTCTGACAATCCATTTTCTTATTGGGCAGTTCAAATATTTAGGAAAAATCATGCCAACCATGACAATATACCTTATACTTAAAATACCAGATTATGCAAGTGCCAAATAACAAATAGAACAAATGTAAAAAGTATTCTGATCCCATGAGTCCTCAGTGTTCATGTTAGTTTTGAAAAGTTAATTGTATTTTTCACACTTCTTTCAGCGTACACTTCTTTCCCTCTTTGAAGGACAGTGGTCCTTGAGCAGATCCTTGCAGTCTGAGCAGTCTTTCCGCTGCTGAAGCTTTGTTGACGTGCAGTGATTAATTTGAATCCTTATTTTCTTGAAAAGAGGAGTATGCAGGTTTTGTGGGATTCTCTCATGATGAGGCTCAGGTGTGAAGCTGAGAAATTTAGTTCCAAATTGACAAAGAGTTCAAGGTTCTGTATCATAAAAAACTACTTAGTTATGTACTATTACACGAAGTCTCATAATTGTGGGGGCTCTTACTTCATTGTTCACCCAGTGTGAAAGCAGTATGTTCAGTACATGTATTTAATATGTTTAATTTAGTATGTTTCATTTCCAAGCAGTGACATTAGTTAATGTCACAGCTCTTGATTTTTCTGGATTGCTGTTGTGTTTCCTCACAGCACAACCAGATTCAAAATACAAAGGAATCTCTCGTGCTGAGATATGTAGTTATTTCTTGGCCTGCTATTATTGATAACATCTGTCTCAGTATTATAATCTAGTTCTCTGCTGCACTGGCAGTCAAGAAATGTGGTGCTTCAGGATCAAAAATATTGCTGGATTTCCTCTTGAAAAATAATAATTTTTAGACGAAAATAAATTCTCCTTAAAAAAAATAAATTCTCCTTAAATTGCGAGATGAGATCAGTTTCACTGACACAGAACAAAAATATTTTCAAAACAATTTTTTAATGATGATCTTTTAATTTTTGCATTGGTTAAAACCTGTATTACATTCCCATCCTTCCCAGTCTGACCTGCCTCCTGACCAGTCTGACCAGCCCCCTTCCAAAAATGCCTCCGTTCACTGTTCGAATAAACACACTTAAAAACAATTCAGTGAAATGATAGCGGCTTCCAAATACAACATTTGGAGTTCATCAACATATATCATTTTACTGGGCTTAGCATGATTCATTTGGAGGTATAGCTCTACTCTGCAAACACTTTAAAAATGGTTTTCTCCTAGGTCAGGATAAAACAAAATTTGAAACCTGCAGCATTTCAGAGGAAAATGACATTTGCAGATTTGTGTTGGCTCTTGCCAGGAGACATGGCTTGCTGTGCTCAACCACTAACCATTCCTCTTGCATGGATGGCAAATTACAACACCCAGCTCACTGCTGCAAGCACAGAGTGATTCATTAATGTGTCTTATGGAAAGGACAACCTCTCACTGGCCTGGATACTCAGAAGCAAAGATAGGAAATAGGATCAAAATGCTGTCAGATTTTACAGTTTCCTGTGGAATGGGATCTTTTTCTGGAGAAAAACAAAACCAAAACCAACACACACTCCCAAAAAAACAACCATAGTTGCCTGACAAATCTGCTTACATACTTTTAATATCTTTTCAAGTTCCCCTGTGATCTGGATATCCCCTGTTGCACTAGCAGCAAGCTGCCAGTCCTGCACTACACTTCCCCCCAGTCCTGGCTTCTCCTGGAATTTGCTAATAAACCCAGCTCATTTTATGTAAGTCTCTTGGAGTGAAAGAAAAAAGAAAAAAGATAAAGAAAATAAAAGAAAAAGAAGAGAAAAAGAAAAAAAAGGAAAAAAGGAAAAAAAAAAAAAGGACACAATCTGATAAGACCAAGAAAAGGAGCAGCTGAAAGCAGACTGCAGCGGGCTGCATTTCCCTCAGCAGTGTGGGGTTCAGCCAACAAGCAGAGCAGCTGCTCTGCTGCTTGCTTGAACACGGGCTCCATCTGCAGGAAAAGTTCCAGCATCCTCACTGAGAAGATGTTAAAATTTTTTAAGAAGATGAGGGGAAAACCCCCAGGTTTTCTCCTTCTCCAAGTGCACTGTGAATTATTGTTTTGCTAAAATGTATCACCTGCAAAACTAACTAATAATTAACCTCTGAATCCCTGTTTCAGTAGCGAGCAAAGCAAGCCATGTGCTTGCTTTGTTGATGCTGATGGGTAAGGATTTGCTTTTTCTGATGTTAAGTTACTACAGCTTTAGGGCTTGCTTGGAACAAGTATCAGTACAGGTTGCCTGAGCTTTTCATGCGTGAGACCAAACTGGGAATGGCCCTGTCAGTGGCTCTGTGTGTTCTTGTGGTCTGTTTGTGCATGCACGCTGCCCCCTCTCCATCCACATTCCCACTCTTTTGGGTTTTTTTAAGTTTTCTGTTGCCCTACATTAAAAACATGGGCATTTGGTGGTGTACCACCACATCTTCTGTATGTGTCCCCTTCCTGTGGCTGAGTCTGTTCAATGTCACCCAGCAGCAGCAGCTGCCATTCCTAGGTAGTTTTGCAGTGGGAGAGCAGCTAAATGTCGATGCTTAAGGAAATGCCTAGCAGGGTGAATCATTTTCTCACATCTCTTGTTCATGACAATCCTATTACTTTTTTTTTTTTTTATAAACTTCATGTAATTTGTCTGCAAACTGTCATCTAAGTTTACTTGTGGCTAAGTGCAATTCCTCTGTTCAGCAAGGGAGAAACGTGGCTCACTGCTAACTGGGGGCTCTTCAGCCATTATGAAAATGATGATGCTTTATTTCTGCAAGCAGAGACTGCCACTCCATAGCTGTCATTTATTCTGTCATCAGCTAGTGAAGGGTCCCTTGCCTTACACTGCTGGCTTGTCTTAATGGGACTTTTTTTCTTTAGCAGGTCCAAGCTCAGGTACTTGTTAATAAGAGAGAGAGGAAGTTTTGTTCAAGGTGCATTTTGTGATCTGGACTTTGCGGGACACCCGCCTGGCTTGTGAAAATTATTCCTTTGGGCCTTAGAGGCTATGAATCAATGAGCTCTTCACATAAAAACCTGTCTGTAGTTTAGCAAATGGCTTAGCATGGACCCAAGGTCCAGTGACTCCAAATGAAATATGAAACACTGCTGTAAAACAGTTCTGTCTAAGTTTGTGCACTTTTTGTGCAGAAAAACAATAAGCTTATCAAGCAAGTAAATGTCCTTATGCATGGGACAGAAAACAAAATCTAGATCTAGCACAACTGAATACAGGCAGGTTGTTCAGTTTTTGAAGCACATCATATCCTACCTAGGGCCGTGCCTACTGAGTAGAGCTGTCTGTAAACAGACACCGTCTCTCACAGCATCCTTGTAGATAAGTTGACCAAGTATGGGTTTGGTGATCAGGTAGTGAGGTGGATCAGGAACTGGTTGAAAGGAAGGAGTCAGAGAGTTGTAGTCAATGGGGCAGAATCTGGTTGGAGGTGTGTGACCAGTGGAGTCCCTCAGGGGTCGGTACTGGGACCGGTGTTGTTCAATATCTTCATCAATGACTTGGATGAGGGTATAGAGTGTACCCTCAGCAAGTTTGCTGATGACACTAAGCTGGGAGGAGTGGCTGACACACCAGAGGGCTGTGCTGCCATTCAGAGAGACTTAGACAGGCTGGAGAGTTGGGCAGAGAGAAACATGATGAAATTCAACAAGGGGAAGTGTAGAGTTTTGCATTTGGGGAAGAACAACACAATGTCCCAGTATAGGTTGGGGGCTGACCTGCTGGAGAGCAGTGTAGGTGAAAGAGACCTGGGGGTCCCAGAGACCTGGGATGACCATGAGCCAGCAATGTGCCCTTGTGGCCAAGAAGGCCAATGGCATCCTGGGGTGCATTAGAAAGGGTGTGGTTAGTAGGTCAAGAGAGGTTCTCCTCCCCCTCTATTCTGCATTGGTGAGGCCGCACCTGGAGTATTGTGTCCAGTTCTGGGCCCCTCAGTTCAAGAAGGACAGGGAAGTGCTTGAAAGAGTCCAGCGCAGAGCTACTAAGATGATTAAGGGAGTGGAACATCTCCCTTATGAGGAAAGGCTGAGGGAGCTGGGTCTCTTTAGTTTGGAGAAAAGGAGACTGAGGGGTGACCTCATCAATGTTTTCAAATATGTAAGGGGTGAGTGTCAGGGAGATGGAGTTAGGCTTTTCTCAGTGGTGACCAGTGATAGGACAAGGGGTAATGGGTGTAAATTGGAGCACAGGAGGTTCAAGTTGAATATTCGAAAAAATTTTTTTACTGTAAGGGTGACAGAGCCCTGGAACAGGCTGCCCAGGGGGGTCGTGGAGTCTCCTTCACTGGAGACATTCAAAACCCGCTTGGACACGTTCCTGCACGATGTACTCTAGGTGGCCCTGCTCTGGCAGGGGGGGTTGGACTAGATGATCTTTCGAGGTCCCTTCTAACCCCTATGATTCTATGATTCTATGATTCTATGATTCTATAAAAAGACCAGGCAGACACCCTGCCCCTGCCCCTTTTCAAGAGGAGCTGTGCTGCTCCTCTTCCCCATTCAGCTCTTCACTGACTGACTGGAATCATAGAATAGTTTTTGTTGGAAAAGATCTTTAAGATCTTCAAGTCCAACTGTTAACCCAGCACTGCCAACACCACCACTAAACCCTATCCCTAACCAGCACACCTACATGGATGGAGAGGGGTGGAGGGCATCCTACTCCAGTGCCTGACTACCCTTTTGGTAAATAAATTTTTCCTAGTATCCAGTGTAAACCTCCAATGGTCCATGTGGCCTCATGCCCACATGTACATGGAGGGGCTGACACAGTGTTCAGCTTTAGGGTGTGCACAAAGTGTGCATCATGTGTTGCATTCCCACCTCTGTATTTCTGACTGTGTATTGAGTTGACTTGCCCAGGAGCTGGCTATTGAACCAAGGCTTCTCAGGTCTTTGTTTCAAGCAGATTTTTCTTCTTTCAAGTAAACAGTGTGTTTCTACCCAGAAATAGAAACAAACATCTGGTAAATGGCCATAGTTAAAGAGTAAAAATGGTAGCATTTTACCTGAAGTATTACCTGGAAGGTCTTGTGCTTCCCTCTAACTCCATGGATTATTACAACTGACCAAAAGCTGTCTCCTAACTATTAGTCATAAGCAAATCCCTCTGACTTGAATACAAAGAAGTCTTTCCTTGCTGTAGTAGGTAAGTTTCTGAATTATACTATGTATTCTTTTCTGGTCTAAGTTCTGTTATGAGACTCATCATAGAAGAGCTAGGAAATACTTTTAGTGATGTCTTTCTGTATAGATAACTGCTTGTTTATGCTGTGAAATATCAAGGCCACAACCATTAGCAGCATCACTGCATCATTTCCCTCCTAGCATTACCCAAGTAAACATTTCCGTAAAAGGTATCACAAAAGCTCCCGAGGGAAGACAAGTATGTATTGTCATGGGGGGAAGGTTTCCTTTGCTTTCTTTCAGCACTGTTAACACCATGTCCTTGCTGTACTCTGATTAATTGTGCTGCTTTTATCATGATTAGCACATTTACCAGTAGGCTGGCCAGCTGTCAAGCTGAATTCAATCGCAGCAGACAAGTGTAAATGGCCTTAGTGGGTTTACTGCTGATCATCCTGAGAGGACACAAAGCCTAAGCCTCCCAGCCCTGCTTGTTCTGGGCAGAAAACAAATCCTTCCCACACAACTACTGTTACTGGCTTAATTAACCTAAATTAAGTAGGGCATTACACAACAGTAGAACTGAATACATTTTATTTTTCTAAAGAAAAAATTGTATGCAATTTGGATAGTGACACTCCTTATGCACCCAATATTCAATTAGATCTGGTTCTAGAGGAGAAAATACTTATCAGACAAATTGGTTACCACTTTTCCTACTTCTCAAACGTGCACACTGATACCGATGAGCAATGGCAAGTAGGGATGCATTGAGAGAGAGGGAGGAGCTGTTTTTCTCACAGGTCTTTGTATCACTGCTTATCCCTGCATCCCTGCAGTCTTACAAGGGAGAGAACAGACACAGATCTCATCCAGAAGTGTCATTTGAAAAATGAACAAATACTCAAAAAATCTCTTTTTTTTTTTCTTTTTTTTTTTCTTTTTTTTTTTTTTTCTTTTTGTGGTACTGAAGGAATTCTGTCTTAAGTGAGACAATCCTGCTGTGATTTGAGGAAGTCTAAATCTATAACATTGGGTTCCAGGACCTGTATTATGCAGCAGCTTAGTCCACATGTGTACCAATTTTTCAGGTGTTGCTTCACTGTGTTTTTCCTATGACTTTTCTCACTCTCAGAAGTGACTTAATTCTTCTTTTCAGGCAAAATGACTGCAAAATGTGTAGGATATTGTGGTCTACAGCAGTAAGATTTTTTTTTTTTTCAGATTTCAGAGATAAACAGATTCATGCTTGTACACTAGGAGCCCAGTCCAGATTTCATGAGGAACTCCTTGGTCATCATATAACATGATCTGCTGACAGACTGCATATCTTGAATTCTCATTTAGATATAATACCAATTAAGGGATCTCCTTTGTGAAAAACTACCCATGCACTTCTCATCTGTGTCAAGCTCATACCTAAACTACCTAGCTTTCAAATGTTTATTTAAAACAGCTGATTTATGGGGGCAGAGGAGGAAGGCTGCAGCACATCTACTGCTATGGCATTGCTGTTTCTTGCTGACTACTAGTTTCTTTTTTCCTCTACTAAAACTCAGGCTCTGTAGGACAAAACTGTCTCTGACCACTGGGTATGAAAGAATAGAACTACAGTGCCAGACATTGTGAGTTTAGGTCCAATAATTTTGACTTACAGAGAATTAATGTAAGCAGGTTGAAATAGCCTAAAAATTATAGTATTTCACTGTCTCAAAGTAGCTGCTACACAGGTGGTTGGATTTTCTACAATTGGTTCTTGCTAAAAGTTGTTTGGAACTGATCTTATAGCCACAGGGACAATTTCTGCTCTGACTGATGGCTGACGTGATTTTTACCAGGTAAGCCATAAAGGAGCATTTTCTGAGTTATATAAGCCAAAGTTATGCCCTGATTGTCCCTACTGAAAGTAACTTTTTACCTTTTTGGTACCATTATGATCTTTTAGACTCAGGTATTTTAGTCCTTTGACTCCCTCCAAAAAGAATTAACCAACAGTTACTGATGGAATTGCAGTGTGCACATGGAAACTTGGATGAGATGCTTCTGTTCTTTTCTCATTGTCAGAGCCTGGCTCTAAGCTCAGGTTCCCACAAGTGGATTGCTGTATTACACAGTCCTCTTTAAATAAAACTTGCATTTAAATATACTGTGGTTGCATAATGGCTCTCCAGAAAAAATCTAATCACTCCTTTATAAAATATCTCTTTTTTTTGCTCTAAATTGTCCTTTAAACAGCAACATGCAAATCACAGGCAAATCACTGTGGAGTTTACACTGCAGACAAAGGCAGAAGTGCCTTCTCCTCTTTTCCAGATACCATCAAGGTTAATTTATCTAACCTGCAGATGAGCCAAAAAAGGGTAGATTGTAAACGAGGTGCTCTCCTTAGTACAAGTGGGAAAAAATATTCAATCTTGGCACAGTTCTGTTCTGTGGGTTGTAGCCTTCTCTGGGTTAAAACAGCATTATTGCTTGCTTTTGTACAACAGCAGCATCACTGGCTTTAGTTTTGGAGAAGAAACTTTCACATCACTGTTGATGCTATGTTAGTACATAGAGGATAAGTCTGAAACTAATAACCCAGAGCAAGCATGACTCCAAGGAAACAACATGCTAAAGTAGAGGAGGAAAGACTACACAGAGGAGCCAAAGTACTAATGTTTCTATGATTAATAATCACCTGTTGCCTGTTCCCCTTTACCAAATGCTTCTGAAAATATTAACATACCTTCAGCATAATTGATTTTTCCCAGCTCTTCTGAAAATGTCTTTATCTGGGTATTTTGGCGGTACTCCACTCAGCTGATTAGAACTGGTTTGTCATTGTGAAACCACCTGGGAATTTGAGTTGAACAGGATGAAAGAAAAAAGATAAATCTGAAAGAGCAAATGGAAGGGTTTTCATGTAAGCAGAGAGGTCCAGGCTGGCAAAAGCAGAAATGTTACAGGGTTGTAAGTTTCTCTGTACAATCTGGATGATATATTTTCAGAAGTATACATTTTCTTTTATAAAGGAAGGCACTATAAAAAGATCGGGGTGTTCTCCTTACCAAATCTGGCCTCCAAATCTTAATCAATGGCTTTATATTTTCTTTTTAAAACTCTGTATACAGTTACATTCACAGTTTATACAGCAGGGAAATGCAGTCAAAACTAAAACCATACTAAGATTAATTGTTTCAGGTTGACTCAAGCCACCTGGAAATTCATGATTCCAGCCAAAGGTCCATCCGCAGCTCATCCTACTCCACTCAAGCACCAGGCTTGTATGGTTTCCCACTGCCATTTGTCTGCCTTTACTTCTGTTAGATGCAAGAGAGTTCATGCACTTTCACACAGGTCTGAGCTCTCATGCTGTGCCTAGCCAAGGTCTGGTGGGCACTGGGTTCTCCCTGGTGGTGGGCTGCCTGGCTGTCAGCTTTGATAGATGCACATATACCCCTACAAATTTCCCCCTCCATCAAAGTTATGGTGTTTGGATGCATGCAGTAGAACCAGAGTTTCAATACTCCTGTGTGTTTCTGTGACTGTTTTCCTGGAAACGGTAAGTTTGTGTGACTGAATCTGCATATTTTTTCCTACACTGTGTCTTTACTTATTGAATTAACTGAATTTAAGCCAATATTAAATATTGGATTCATATATAGTACAAATTTAATATTATCCTGGAGATTTCGATTGAGGATGCTATTATGTTGCATTTTCTTATATTTAAGGTGGCTTTAAAAGGCTGTCACTCACAATTGCAGTTAGTACATGTCTCTCAGTTGCAAACGAAATGCAGGTAAAGAGATTTTTCTCTTTTTTAATGTAGTTTTGTCTCAGTGAAAATCAGTTTTAATTTGATTTTAACTGTATCAGCTGAGAGTTTTTTTCATTCTAAGTGGTCTTCACTGTTAGTGAAGAACTATGTCAAAGCTGAGACATAAGAATCTGGCTGGTAGTGGCAGAATGTCGTATGTCTTTGCAAATATTACCACTGGGGATGAGGAAGGCTTGTGGAAGCTTTTCCTCAGTTTAGGGAAGAGTTACCTTAAGGGTCAGGAGAATTAATTTGTTGCATTGTGATGCCAGAAGAGGAGGATGGAAACATCACAAACCCATGTGCTTCAAGGGTGGCATCATGGAACACCTTAGGAGAGCCTCTCCAGTCTCACTGTGTGTAGGGGGAGAGCTGAGACAAAGATTAGGAGGTTGGGTGTCAAGCAGAGCTGACTGCTAGGTTCATCAGGGTCCACCTTATTCAGACCTTTCCTGACAACCAAGAGGCCTCAAAGAATGGTAGAATTCATTTTCTCCCAGAGCTCACTGTAAGAGGCTTATTCCTCTCTTCTTACACATTTTCCTTTCAATAAAGAAGTGGTAGATAAATAAAATTTTCCATTTTGGACAACTGGAGGATGTCTGTTAAAGGAATTTGATAACATCACCCTGCTCACAGCAATGACATTTACTCTTGCTCGGATTATCTCCACAGGATAAAATTTCCCTTAAACTTAAGAAGAAAAATATACAGTGAACAGCAAAAGATTCTGGTGGACAGCCATAGTGAATACTCACAGGCATCTCAAACTGATAACTGACAGCTCCATAAGTTTCAGCATTTTTGAGCCTTTAAAGCTAACATACCAATGAGACATTGGGAGGGCTTAGCAAGGACAGTGCTGGGGACAGACACTGCCAGCAGTGAGCTATAGCTTAGACATGATGCCAGGTTTATATTCCCACATTGCGCATAGTATAATGGATGTCCTATAGCAAACACTTGCTGTCACTTTCCCCATTCCAGAGGTGAAGGAAATGGCAGGCAGCACCCAAACCCCATGAAAGCAGGTGCTAGGGAGATGGTTGTGACATTTTGCAAACAGATTCAAGGAGAATAGCTGCTCAAAGTAATTTTGCTGCCTGTTTCTCATAAGGGCTAACCTCAATCTGTTGCAACCTTGTCTGAAGTGACAATTTTAAAATTATTCCATGTCTCTCCAGCTGTCTTACTACCTCTGCCTGCCCAATCATGGTCTCTCCTCTGAACATATACTTACTTCCAGGTAGGAGTTTGGCAAGGGCCACCTGCATTTTCTGGAAAGCTCCAATAGAAGAAGAGGTGAAGCTCTTTCCCTTCCCATTGGAGAAAGAAAGCTGAAGAGGCAGGTTCTGCCTCTTGTTGTGCCCCTAAGCAGGGCAGTGAGGTGTGAGGGGATTCCAGGCACCAGGGGGAAGGCCAGAAGTGGATGAGATGGACCATGTGTGGAGGGAGTATGGGAAGGTTTAGGCATCATCAGGCATGGAGTAGCTGACAAGGTAAGTAAGCAGTCTGTCCACTGCCAGAGAGTTGGTTGTCCTCCCTGGCAGAGCATACCTGGCTCTGGTGAATGGTGGTGGTGCAATCAGATCCAGCAATGTCCCAAGTGTTGGACTTTACATGTAGGTCCCTCTCCTGAGCAGCACCATCCTCACAGATTGTTATTTGAGCTCAGAGTGCAGTAGTAAAAGGATGCAGCACTGCAGCATCACAGCTCTTTCTGACTGCTCCTAAAGGGGTAGTATGCAATGCAGGGCCTGGGCAGGGGTGGCAGCAAGAAACCTGGTTATAAGTAATTATCCTTTTCCCTTCTGGTGGGGCTACTACGTTTTGCCAACCCTGGGGCAAGAGGAACGAGGCTTATTGATGAGAAGGGAATGGCAGAACAAGGTGATTAGTGAAAGAACACAGGCCTGTTCAGCTGAATCATGCAATGGGTGGCCATGCTAACCGTGTGCACAGCAGGGCTGCTGCTGGTTTCTGGTGGTGTTTGTAGGTGTCCCGGGTTAGTGCAGTAGTGTTTTGGGAGTGGGGGCATGGGTGGCTCCTGTGAGAAGCTTCTGGAAGCTCCCTTGGTTCCAATCCCTGCCCCTCTTCTGCCCAAGACTGAGCAGATATGGGAAGCTGGATGCACCTTTGCGTGTCACGTATTCAAGAAAGGGAAAAAGGAAGCTGCAAACACAGATATTAAAGAAAAAGACCGTCAGAGCAGAGGGGAGGAGGAGGTGAGAGCAAGCAATGCTAGAGAAAAGACACCAAGGTCAGTGAGGAAGGAAAGGGTCTCCCCTTTCTCCCTGCAGATTCCCCTGCAGCCCTTGGTGAGATGGCAGCTGTGCCCCTGCAGCCCATGGAGGAGCGCGGTGGAGCAGCCCCTGAAGGATCACAGTGGGCAGACATGGAGCTGCTGCCAGGCAGTGTCACAGGTGGGCAGATGTGAAGCTGCAGTCTGTGCAGGATCACAGAGAGGGTCAGATGTGGCTCTGCAGCCGTGTAGGACCCCGTGTCAGAGGAGGTGACTGCTCCCGCAGCAGCCGTGACTCTGTGTGCAGCCCAGGCGGGAGCAGTCTGTGCCTGAGACCTGCACCTGTGGGAGGGACTCATGTGCCAGGGGTTCCTGAAGGACTCTCCCGGGAGAGGGACCCCGCGTTGGATCAGGGGAAGGCTGTGAGGAGTCCTCCCCCTGAGGAGGAAGGACCGGCAGAAACACCGTGTGGGGAACTGACCCTAAACCCCCCCTTTCCCTCCCCTGTGCCCTGAGGGGGAGGCAGCAGGGAAGGGATTCAGACCCAGGAAGAAGGGAGGGGTGGGAGGAGAAGTTACTGAGATGTGGCCATGTTTTCTCTTTCTCCTTGTAGATTAAATTAATTTTATTCTTCTCAAGTTGAACCTTTTTGGTTGTTGCCTGTTACCATAACTGAGGAATGGAAACCTCCCTATCCTTGTCTCAGTTAATGAGCCTTTGGGTGGATTTCCTCCTCCCTGTCTCATGGTAGGGATGGTACCGGATGGTCCTAAACCGTGACAGTCGGGCACAATGTCTCAGCTCATGAGGCTGCTGTGGCACAGAGTCCATGTCATCACATTTGTCCCTTCCCTTTTTACCACTTTCAGGGAAACGTTGCCAACAATGGAGGTGATTCTTTCTTGCTTTCAAGCTGATATGAATGCATGGGCTGTTACAAGTAGAATTGGTACTATTCCTTCTGTGTCCCAACAGGGAAACTCCAAAGCCATTGTTACACTGTCTGTAGTCCAATGTTTTGCTGCAGTGGGGAGTAATGAAAGAAAAATGGAAAAAAAACGTGTTTCCAGAGATGGTGGTGCAAATAGTTAATTTTAGCTACACCTTGTTTCTCTCCCACAGGACAGTGATTGGTGACTGAAACAGAGGTTTTACATGTAGTCTGATTTCCAACGCTGTTACTTTGTCTGGACCTTTAGGTAAGACCTCACCTCCCATTGTAATCTGTTTCTGTGGTTGGGTCACCAGTGATTTTTTGTGTCCATTAAATACATGGGTTTTACATAACTTGATTAATTCCAGATAAGTTTAATTGTTCAGAGGGGATGTTACATTTTTCAGAAGAGGATATGTATGCATATTAATTACTTTCATAAATTTATCAAACTCCCTCTGAAACAGGTCAGATATTTTATTGTTGCTAATTTTATTGGAAGACTTTTCTAGTACCTCAAGAATTCTGGTTGGATACTCAGATTCAGCAGGTGGTACTTAATGAGACCTATACTACCTGTAGACCAGTAACAAGTGGAGTAATGCAGGGGTCCATGCTGGCCCCTGTCCCATTCATCAGTGACCTGGAGGAGGTGACAGACAGACAGTTCAATTCTTAAGATTGCTGACAGTGCCAGATTGGAGGGACACAGTAGAGTCAGGGCTGCCATCCAGGCAGGCTGGAGGAATAGACCCTCAGAAACCTCATTAAGTTCATAAAGGACACATGCCCAGGGCTGTCCTTAGGCAGGAGACACCAGTGCAAGGACACAAGGTGGTCCATGCCTGGCTGAATCATAGAATTGGCTGGGTTGGAAGGGACCTCAGAGATCATCGAGTCCAACCCTTTTACCACCATTGTGGTTGCTAGACTATGGCACTGAGTGCCACATCCAGTCTCTTTTTAAATAGCTCCAGGGATGGAGAATCCACTGCTTCCCTGGGCAGCCCATTCCAATGCCGGATCACTCTTCGTAAAGAAATTCTTTCTAACATCTAACCTAAATTTCCCCTGGCACAACTTAAGACCATGCCCTCTTGTCTTGTTGAAAGTCGTCTGGCAAAAGAGACCAACGTCCACCCGGCTACAACCTCCTTTCAGGGAGTTGTAGAGAGTGATGAGGTCTCCCCTAAGCCTCCTCTTCTCCAGGCTGAACAGCCCCAGCTCTCTCAGCCTCTCCTCATAGGGTCTGTGCTCAAGTCCCTTCACCAGCCTGGTTGCCCTCCTTTGGATCTGCTCCAGGACCTCGATATCCTTCCTGGACTGGGGGGCCCAGAACTGGACACAGTACTCGAGGTGTGGCCTCACCAGCGCTGAGTACAGGGGCAGAATCACTTCCTTGGACCTGCTGGCCACGCTGTTCCTGATACAGGCCAGGATGCCATTGGCTTTCTTGGCCACCTGGGCACACTGCTGGCTCATGTTCAGCTTCCTGTCAATCCAGACTCCCAGGTCCCTTTCTGCCTGGCTGCTCTACAGCCACTCTGTCCCCAGCCTGTAGCACTGCATGGGGTTGTTGTGGCCAAAGTGCAGGACCCGGCACTTGGCCTTGTTGAACCTCATCCCATTGGAATCAGCCCAACTCTCCAGTCTGTCCAGGTCCCTCTGCAGAGCCCTCCTGCCTTCCAGCTGATCGACACTTCCCCCCAGCTTAGTGTCGTCTGCGAATTTGCTGATGATGGACTCAATCCCCTCATCTAGATCATCAATGAAGATATTGAACAGAACCGGGCCCAACACTGATCCCTGGGGGACACCACTAGTGAGAGCAGCTCTGTGGCAAGGAACCTGGGCATCTTTGTAGATGCAAGCTGAGCACCAGCCAGCAGTGTGCCCTGGGTGCAGGGCTGCCCAGCAGTGCCCTGGGACCCAGCACAGAAAAGGCATGGGGTAACTAGAGCAAGTTCATCACAAGCCTCTCAAGCTGGCTGGGGACAAGAGCACTCACCCTGAGTGGGGAGGATGGGGGATCAAGCCTTGCTCAGCTTGGAAATTCAGGGAAGGCTAACCTGCCAGGACCTGCGTGGGGTTATCAGGAAGACAAAGCCACCCACTTCACAGTGGGGTGTTATGGGAGGATGAGAGACAACAGGCATAAGTTGGAGCAAGGGAAAAGGCAGGATAGAAGGAATTACTTTTTTACTCTGGGGACAGTCAAGAACTGGAGCTGGTTGCCCAGGGAAGTTATACTATTTCCATCCTTGAAGGATTTTAAGACCTGACTGCTTAAAGCCCTGAGCAATCTGGTTTAAGTTCAGACCTGACCCTGAAGCTTGGACTAGATGTCCTTCCATGAGCACTACCAAGTTGAATTTTTGTCTGTGATTCTTTATATGAATATTTTAAAACTATCTTGAACTTCCAGCTAGATTTATTTGTGATCTATTTTTGCCGAGTTCTTTAGCTTCTTAGGCTTGTCCTTTGCCTAAAATAAATCTTATTCTGCAATGTATTAACTGAGAACAATAATGTTCACTCTCAAATTCTGTTAGACAGAACAGCCACGCTTTTCTGATTTCTTCATATGAAATATATCCCCTCTCTGCACCTGTTCTGATTTGAATTCATCAGTCTTGCATGTAGGTGATCACAGCACTGCAGTACTGCACAAATACCAATACAAGGTCAATGTAGAAATATGCATATTCTGCACTAGGCACTGTTGCTACTGAAAACATTCCCCATCATCACACAGCCACAGATTTTTTTTTTTTTTTTTTTTTTTTTTTTTTTTGGTTTTGCAACTGTGTCCTGCCCCTACCAATCCTTTCACTGTATAACAGTTCTTGCTTTATGTATAATATACATATATGCAAAATCATTGTGCCAAATGTGCCAAAATGATTAATGATGACAAATCCTATAACTAAAAAGGTTTTCTGGTATTTGCCCTTATCAATTCTTTCACTACTAATATTCATTACTCTTAATTGGAACACTGTTTTTTCCTTCAGAAGCTGTACAAATGTTCTAGACCCAGCTGTCTTTCACGTATTTGTACACAGAAATCTTTTCCTGATCTTCTCTGGTAAGTATTTTTTTTTCCAGCACCCTGATTATTTTGAATGAAAAAGATTTCTTTACAACAAAATGTTTTCAAATGGTTCTCACATTTTTAGAATCCTGTTAAAAAGCCACTGAAATATGCTTTAATTCTCACAGATCACAAGTACCTAAAAGGACATGAACTTTTAAGTACATTGATCACAAAATGCTTTACTCCACTTGTCTTAAAAGTGCTTTTGAGATACTAACTCTGATTCGAATTTGTTCATGTGGAATTGCAGTCCTTCTGGGAAGGTGTGTTTTATTTAAGCAGTATTAAGAAATTCCCAGTGATAGAGCAGGCTTTCCCAGTCATAGTTTCTCTCATCTTCTGTATCTCCACAAATTTCTTCCTGTGGGTAATTATTTAATCTGGAAGTGATTGCTTATGGTTTCTCAATGAGATTGCCAATCCTATGTTGGTAATTTGCCATGTAAGAAAGTTTTTTTTGTTTGTTTTTTGGTTGTTTTTGAGGTAGCATTTTGTTGTTCGTGGCTTATGTACTGATTTTCAAATTACTTGTTTAAAGAGCAGTAAGTCATCTGCAGATTTAGGAAGTATAAGTTTGAGCTTTTGAGACTACCACAGAATGCTGGACTTGTGTATATTTCATTGGGTGTTTGTGAGGAGCTTTTCACTCCAATACTTAAATTATTTCTGTCTCATAGCCTCCTGTGTCTGGTCTTGGCACACAGGCTTCTTATAAAGGAAAGGCATCCACAGATTCCAGCACAATGCTGCCTTTTCCTTAAAGGGAATTTTCCAGCCACAGCACTGCAGTTACTTCACAAAATAATCAGGACTTTTCAGTTATTGCTAACAACTTATTTGGAAACAGAAAAATGCTTAACTGTGTTGTACTGGATGAGGGTGTCCAGGTGGGGGAGGTGGGGTGGCAGCTGTAGGGGTGGGCTGGGACTCCCCCATACCAGACACAGCTTGTCTGAAGCAGAGATTTCCCTGGAGAGATTCTGGTGGAGCAGGCATTTCCTTGTAGCCCCTGGAGAGACCACAGTGGAGAAGGCACCTTCTGCAGCCCATGGAGAGGGCCACACTAGAGCATGTATCTAAAATGCAGCCCCTGGAGGACCCTGCACCAGACATGCCCTGAAGAAGGAACTCTGGCCCATGGGCATCCCATGCTGGAGCAGGTTTATCCTAAAGGACTGCAGACTCTGGGAAGGCCCCAGGATGGAGCTAGGAAAAGTGTGAGGAGGAAAGAGTAGCAGAGAGGAGCTGTTGTGGACTGGCCATAGCCCCCCACTCCCCATCCTCCTACACTGTTTGCAAGGGAAGGCAGATGATTTCAGAGTGAAGGGGTGAAGCTGAGCCTGGGAAGAAAGGGATGGGAGGGGTGGAAGGAAGGTGGTTTAGGTTTTGTCTTTTTCTCACCATCCAAATCTAGCTTAGTTGGCAACAAATTAAATAAATTTTCCCTGTGTTGTCTCTTTTTTGATCATAATGGTAATTCATAAGTGATACCCTTGCCTTTGTCTTGACCACAAGGTTTTTTGTTTCCCTTGAGGAAGGGGAGGTGGGTATCAGCCAGCCAGCCAAGGTCAACCCACAACAGTTTTAATCAAGCTGAAGATCTCAGAATCATTTCAGCCCCACTTTTTGATCTTAATCTTCAACTATTAACTTGGAAATTATTTCCATTTCCATTGAATAAATGATATTTGAATTTTTGTCATGAGACAAAAATAGAGAAGCACACTTCACAGAATTTATTAGCTGTCATGACAAAGATTAATATTGGCTCAATTCTAATATGATGATTCAGTACCTGGCAAAATCAAGGCTTTGCATTTCTATTTCAGTTTGCACTGGGATTTATTGCTATTCCAGAAGTTGTAATATACACTTCTTTAAAAAAAATAAAATTATGGGATGACAATGCCCTATAGTTAGAATGGTACTAGAAATTCATAGGCTGCTAAATTCAGCACCACTGCTTGGAAGGCAATGCTGTTTCTGTGCAGAGGCACAGCACGAGCCCTCTGGCCACTTAGAGACCCAAGGAAGAGCACAACTCTCCCCTGTCTGTGTTATGCCTCTGCCTGACATCTTGCACATCCATGTGGGAGAGCTAAGGGAGAAGCTGACATCTTCCCACATACTTAGTGGAACACAAAGGCAAGGGACAACACAGCCATTACTTGCTTTCATATACCTGAACTGAGCTACAACTGACAACAAAATAAAGACAGAAAAGGAGTAATAGTTGACTTGTATCAACATCCTTTTTCCTTTTGGAAGAAGTTTGTTCAGTTTAATCCTCATGAAAGTGGAAAAAATAACGGTAGTGGACTAAAGCTAGAGCTTAAGAAAATATATTTAAATATTTTTTTTTACTTAAGAATTAATCTCCTCATAATTCAAAGACCTAAGAGTTAAACTGTATTGTATACACCTCAGGTACAAATGGACAAAAGATCTGATAAACCAGACTATATAAAAAGCAAGAGACTTTTTTTTTCCCAGAAAAATGTATTTGTGTTTTAGCTGATCATATAAAAGCATTAAATTTTTTAAAAAGTGTGTGTATTTTTTCAAGTGTTAATGGTTTTGCCATCCATTGTAACTGCAATCCTTGTGTCCTGTAACATCAAGGGCACATAATGCTTATCTGTGAAGCACAGTGAGCACCATCTTTACACTGAGGTCACTCTCATCACTACTTCCCCAGAGCCGTTATCTTCTGATGAATCCTCCTGAGGTCTCATGCGGTTGAACAGATGTATCAATACATAGCCACACTGAAATCTTGGTGAGGTTAACTGTGTTGGATGAACTAAGCTTCTGTTTCTAAATGCAGTCAGTGGCAACCACAATGTCCTTCCTGCTGAGGGTTCTCCTCGATTGCTCTCTTCTATGTCTGTGGCTTTATCATAATTTAACACATCCCAGTGTAAATTCACAGCCCTCCAGCGCTTAAACACTCGATAAACAGACGCACCTTCGTGTACTATCAGTCCTAAAATGGTGAAAAAAAATAATTAGTTTGTACAAAATGTCATTGGATACCATTTTGAAAGCAAATACAGATGTAACCTTGTATGAATCTGGCAATTGCCAGAGCCTATTAAATTACTTGTAACTCTATTAATTCAAGTAAGCTGTATAGATGCAACGTAACCATGTGTTTAAGAATGGGAGGTGGGAACATGTAGAGGAAATAAAATTGTTCTAAATAAAAGCTCAACCTAACCAATACTGGAATAATCTGAGATTGCCTAAGGAAGTAAAGTATTTAGTTTAGCTAAAACAGAATAAAGGAACCTTAATGGCAGATTTGTAAATTGTTTATGTTAGTGTTATCCTTGTTAATGGTAAGTACCATCCACTGAGATCTTTAAATAAGTTAGACCTTTTGTAACAAACAAGATGGGTTTGGCAGAATTCACTACAGATCCAAACAAATTTAACTCTTTTCATATTTTAATTAAACTTCACAGCACTGAAGATTGAGGAAACCCTGAAACAGCTGTGCATATAATGACTTTCATGTCTTGCTTCAGTAGAGCAAAAAGAAATTAATTATTAAGTATGATGGGCATGACAACAATGATAGACTTTCGCTTTCTCTTGAAAATTCAGTAGACAAAACTTGAGAAACATCTTTTTTCTTAAGACCTAAGGAATCTTTTAAAGGTCCTTCAAGAAAAACACAGAGTATCAGGAGTCCTCAACAGACCAATCTGCTTATGAGCTTCCATGTAGCTAATATTTATGGTTATTGTATAAATGCAAGTGCTTATTTACTTACGTGAAACTTCAAATTTTTGTATGTATGTATATATATTTATCCACACTTTATGTTCAAGTATTTAAAATATGGATTTACTAGATAGACACATGGGGCTTCAGCCTTCTAATTAGGTTTTTTCTCTGTTCCTCAACCAGCCTGGTAACTTATATGGTTCTGAGCAATATCACGTTTCCTCCGACTCCTTTTGTGAGAGAAATATGCCTAGGTAAGCACATTTATAAATCTTTTGTTCAGTGTGTTTCTTGCCTAAAATTGTCCTATATATGCCCTCATTGATAATATGACTGGTGGTATCACAGGCTATAGTACTTTATCCCAAGAGACTGTACATCACTTGTTCCTAGACAACCAAATTGTGACTTAAGTGTTTGAGGTCTCTTAGTGTAGTTAACTGATACCTGAAAAGAGACACTCAAAAAATGATGACACAAGTAGAAAGGATGATGAAAACATTTATATGAACAGTAAACCTCAGATTTCCAGGTAGCAATGCCTACTCTAATGCATTTTTAAAGATCATTACACTGAAAGATGAAGAAACATAAAGATTGCTTTCAGAAGGACAGGAGAGCAAATGTAACATCTCTGTAAGGCTTTCAGGTTGCCTAGAATGCATTAAAGCAAAATGCATACAGCAAAATTAACACAATATAAACTGAATTAAATGTTAACAATTCTAAATGTATTTTGTATCAGCATAGAATTTTAATGGAAAATATTCTTGGTTGCAAGATATCTATCTTCATCTTCCTGGATATATGTAAATCAATCTGTCCTAAAATTTTAGCAGCACCTTCAAACTGGCTATATTGTCTTAAAGGACAATACTTAGGTTTACTATGTACAAAATCTACAAACCAAATAAACCATGGTTTTATTGATGTGACAAAGACTCCCCCTTGACCTTTTTTTTTTCTCTCCTGTTAGCTTTCCTACAGAATGATAAGGAAAGGAGCATAACTTTCCCTTTACTTGTCACTGGATCATAGTATTCCTTGTCCCAGTTTCCCTGAAGACTGTGATAAACCAAAACTGAGATAATGCATTTACCCCACGCTAAAGATTTTTGATACCTGCCTGCATGCCAACCTGAACAACATATTTCAGAACAGGTAAGGAACCAGCTGAGAAAGGATCATGGAGATGCGTGAAGTACATTTAAACAGTCAAAAGTATCCTCTCAGAATTCTGACAGAAAAAGTCAGAAAAGGACTTCTTTTCAGGAGCTCTTTTTCACTGTTTTTGAGGTCTCAAATTTTACTGGAATTATGTTTTCAAAAGTTTTTAAACAATGGCAAAGTAGAGAATTTTTCTTTAAAATGGAAGCTGCTAAGCACATAGGCTCTAAAAGAGCTACTGAACTACGATCAAATATTGCAAGGCTTGAAATAAAGTTGTCAGATTTGGGTAAAAGGAGCACTTTAATAATTCATCCAATAAAAATCTTTATTTCCAATCTGATAAAACTACAGATTGAAAAAAGACCTATGTAGAAGAGGCAAAAGAATTCAAATAGATCCTTTGTCTCTTTGAGAGAGATTTTCCAGGAAACTGGGGTGGGGGAAACCTCTCAGTACCAACAGTTCCAAGGCCAAAAACAAGAGGAAATGTGAGAAAGGTCTAAATGCAGGAACTGACCATTTCTGGACAAATTTTGATGCTCAAAGTATAAGAAGCCAGTCACTAAAATGAAGTGTTAAGAAAATGGCAAAAAAAATCTTCTTTTTCTGAAGGGTTCCACAGCAATGTATGAGGATATGAGAGAAAACAAGAATAAATCCACAAGCAATACTGACTTGTTCCAAATACTATGATTTCATCAGCACAGAGGATATAGTTGCACAGTCCTAGGGGAAAAAATATTACTTGTTTATCCAGAGGATCCAAATAGGAAGTGTTAGAATTCACTGCTGTTCTGACATTCTGTTCAATTAATATCTATGAGGATGTTTTAGGATGATGGATCTAGTAAAATGTCCTTGGGCTCTAAAAAGACTTTACCTTCAGGATTTATTTATAAGATGTAGAAATTGTGGTGGCATCCAGGATTATAGAGAGATTGTAATTTTCTTTTTTTTTATTGCCAAGTACTATGGGATTCTTTTGCTCAATCCAAAGGATTTCTTACCCTATGTCAGAAGACTACTTGAAATTCTTCATACTGAATGTCTTTACAAGCAGGTGACTCATCATAGTTCATTCAGATTTGGTGGTATTGAGGTTCCTAGTGGGCTCATTTATCACACTAATCTTACTTTTAATCATTAAGGAGTGGTTGTCCCAGAAACATCCCAAGTTTTTACCATGGAATAGAAGACCGGTTTCAGAAACAAACTACCGCTGAACAAAATGTCATCTTTTAATACTATTCTAGGGCCTACAGATAGAAAAAAATGCCATATATTGCTCAAAGCATTAAAGTGAAACACATCCACTCTAAAAATGGCAATAAAACTCTTTCTAAAATATTTAGAATTAGATCTAATGTGGAAAAAAGACTTTCTGGGTAGAAAAGTATTAAGTGCAGCTAGATGTGTATATTATAAATATTCAGCCTGTACATTTTTTAAACTAAGGAGTTACACAAATGTTGCTAAGTGTTGAGTGTCTTGGCTGGAAAGAAAATGGCTTTCAGAGGGCTATTCACACCTCACGTTGGCTCCCAGCTTTTATTCCCCTACCATGGTACTGCTGGCATCAGTCATGTTTCTAAGTGCAATGTTATGATTGCTTTTCACACTCTAAAAGAGCTTCACTGTTGTTCTGTGACTGCAAGAGAGCTGTTATAATTTGTGAGAGATTTATTCATGTTAGAACCATTATGACAAGTAATTATGATTATATTCTGGTGAAAATATATAAAATTATATAACTTCACTGTTGTGAGAAATAATTGAAAGGTCTACAAAGTAGAATGGCAAAGGCTTAGTGTACGGTCCATCAGAGGCTAAAAAAGGGTTTTTTTATTAATAATTCCTTTCATATTAGCTCATTACCTTGCTCCCTTTAGTAACCCCTATGTGGATGGTCTGCACTGCCAACTGCAATAGCTCTGGATTTCAAAGGCAGTAGTTCTTGATTAAAATGTTGAAGGTTTGCCTCAGGAAAACTTCTAGCAGAACTGAGATTCAAAGAAAGCAGCTTTAGGCCCAGCTTAGATACACAAATGTATAAACTAGTGACTGTAGGGTTGAAACTAACAATGATAAGTAAAGAAAAATCCTAATTTTGGAAAAATTTAGAGTAGGATTAGGAGAACAATTGCTACCGATAGAATATATACCTCATATACATATTATACTGGTGATCTGTAGTCTTTGGAATATTTTTTTGGGTGAAAAGTAAAACAAGACCAAGAATGAAAATACGAATTACATATAATTTAATTGAGAAGAAAATAGTTATTATATAAATCAATAATTAGAGAAACAAATTATTACGTGCAAGTTTTAAAAGATGTCATATAAATATGTCATCACCTTTAGGCAAATTGCTAAAATGACAGGAAAACATTTCAAAAAGTATGGGTATTTACACTTCACGAATTGCCAAAAATGTTTATATTGTTTATCCAAAGCTTTAGAGAGGCATAACTGAAGTCAGTTGGAAGAAATCTTGGTAACTTAAGCAGCTGTCTTGAAATATGTGCTATACAGGAAAACCCGTTGGTCTGCATAGATTTTTCATGGAAATAAAGGTTCCAGTAAGACTATAAGTATTCACTCACTGTAAATCCTGTTGAAAACTAGGAGAAGTCATGGGTGACTAAAGACAAATGAGTGGAGATACTGGGAACTGTGGGTGGCTATAAGCATTACAAGCTTTATGGTACAACCAGATTACATATATCATGCAATGGCAATGCAGCTGCATGCCTACTTTGCTCCTGCATGTTGCCAGTTAGGCTAGGAGCTGCGTAGCCATGTGAGGTACAGGTTAGCTCAGTAGTGTCCAGTCCAGAGATGGCTTGAGCCTGGCTGGCTAGAAGGACAGCTACATAACTGTATAGATCAATCTACCAAAGGCTTGCTTCACAATAGTTTACTTCTACAGATAAATAAATGAATATTTCAGATCACCCACAGATGTTCACCACTGATTCTGAGATCAATTTGGGGAAGATGTTCGTACAGTCACATGGAAATAACTGGTTATTCCAATTAGTTGATAGATATCAAAGTAAACTTTTTACAGTTGTAATCTTTGTGAAAACAAAAAACAAAACTAAAAAAAACAGCAGCCTGAAGCACATTTTATCTTCACTTAGTGTTTTTCTGAACAAAAGCAAAAACTTCAATATTCAGTGTTAAGCAAGAGGAAGTGGTATTCAGGAATTAGAATGTCAGATGACATGTAGCTGAGCCCTTTATTCATTTAAAAGCTGACCACTTGTCTGGTGTACTAGAGACTAAGTTTCTATTCATTTCTCTGTTTGAAATTTGGGTTCATAGAAGAGGCCTGTGTTGTAAAATACTCCAGAGTGGGCTTCTCTTAGAAAAATTACTAGATAAACAGAACTGCTGATCCAGATGAAATATAAATACTCTTTCAGTAATGGGATGGTTTTAATAAAAGATGGTATGGCTTTATGACTGGAGAAAAAGCATTGATATAAGGAATCACTTTGTATCTCATTGAATTTCTTTTCACCTTACTGAGCAGAGTTCAGCACTGTCCTTCTGAATTCCCACATATGAGATTAGAGTAACATCAACATTTATCACTCAGTAATCCCAAAGCAAACACCAGATAGCATTTGACTTCTGGGTTTTCTTGGAATTGCAATTCTACGAATGTGGTTTAATGTTTACTGCAACTGTTATTTTTTTCAGCCAATACTCATAGCTAGTCTAACAATCCAAATAAAGATGTTTTATCACATGCTAAAGGGATTTCCATATAGTGTTTCTGTGTACAATGTATTTTCAGATTTCAAAACTGGTCAGAATAGCTTTGCAGCAAAATCACGTTTTCTTTTATAAGATTTCAGCTAGATTTAAATGACTTGAGACTTTTTAACAGCATTGTAAGTTATTACAGTTAGCACTAGCAGACTGTTTCATGACAGTTTATGATGTACAAAGCACTCATGCCTGTCCTCTCTGTTCTTTTCTATTACTGGCACAGTGACCTATATAAGTCTGTACAACTTAATTTTGGATACGTAGTTTGGTAACATCCTCAAGGGTTTCTTCTGTGATGGTACAACCTAATGCAAAGTGGCATCAGTGTAAGATCTGACAGCATGGCCTTTCAGTAATTATTTTAATAATATCTTTGTCATTTTCATCTATTTAACCTCCTGAACTTTGTTAGCTCTTTTTCCAATAAATCAAAACTGATCCTGTTCTTACCACAAGATTGTGGGGAGACAATTTGATAAGAGTTTGAGAGTAGTTTCCTTGGTTTTTTTCTCTCTGAAGTATTTGTAACATTGTGAAAAGCACTATTTGCCAAAGGTACCAGTTGAGAATAAATCTGCAAACAACTGGAGTGATCGATTAGAGTGACCAGCTAGAAATATAGATATAGTCACAGTCTTAAACCACAGTCTGTGCTGTTTAAAGATTTTGAGCTTACCTATGCACACTAGATCCATAAAACCATACATTCCATAGCAGATTTGAAAAAGGATGTCCTTTCTTTGCCATACTGCATAGGGGCTGAAGGCTGACCATAGAAGCCAAGTCACACTTGCTACTAAGAACAGAGATCCTAGGATTACAGCAACCATCTGCACTTTCTCAACCAGTGTTATAGTAATGCTTTGCCACTAAAAGAGAAACAAAGTTGTATAAGATAAAAATGTTATTTTCTGTGATTGTACATTCAAGTCCACTTTTTTTAATGAAATCAGAAATTATTTTAGTATTTATACATATCTTCATAGTTCTTTACTAATATCCTCAGTACTGACATTTAATAATATTTTTTTACCTAATTTATTTTTAGTTACAGTGAAACTAATAGTTGCTTCCCCATCCCCACAAACATCACTATCATCACCATCTAGTTGTGAACTTCAGAACAGTTAATAGTTTTATTTCTGCTTTGAATACATAGGTAAAAAAAGATTTAGTCTTACAAATGGAATTGAGCCTCTATGTTTACAGGCTAATTGAAGAGACTGAAAAAAAAAAAGCCAGGGAAACAATCAAGTATGTTTTATGTTCCTGCAACAAGTTGAAAACAACAACTTTCCTTTCCATCCCACCCTCCTCAAGGCTGAAGACATTTTCCTGCTGCTCATCATAGAAATTCCTGACTATCTCTAGACATATCAAGGGAGTTGGGTTAACCAGTGTTAACTTTACAAGGAGACACCTGCAGCCTAGTATGGAAGCAACCTGAAGAATCAGGAGACCTGAGGATAGGTAGAATGAACATTTCTTATCAGTGTGCCTCCTTTACATCTGCCTTTCCAGGGAAAGCTGTATCATCTGTATGTAAGGTGACTCAGATTAATAGTGTTTATGGTGAGGTTTGAAGATAAAAAAGTAAAGCAAAGCACAGCATAAAGAAAAAAGCATTCTAATTTATTCTTGACGTGTGTGGTCTTTCTTGGCCATAACAAATACCATCCCTTTATAATGAAGGGATTAATCATCTATTAATCTCCTACTAGGTATTTCGTTGACCTTCAGGGTTTGGGATGGGGCAATTCATATTAAATCATACTTTTTCATGGTAAATCAACTATAGATACTCATTTCCTTTGTTAGTTTTTCTTTTTTGTAAGGTCAAGGAAAGTCATTAACAAGTGATGCATGACAGAACAGAGTGATCTTCTTGTGACTCAGATATTCTTTCTATACAGGACTTAAATGTCAGGGATGAAATTCATAGAACTGTCTTTAGATTCTATAGGGAAATGTTCAGCAAAATTATTTTTCACTTCTCTGCCACATAGTGTGACTTGGCAGAAAACTGTCAAAAATGCTATTGGTTATACATCTCTTTCTATCTTCTTTCATTATCAGTGTGAGACAGACCTGTAATAAATTTGTTCAAATCCATGTACATTTACATGCAGTAAAGCTTTAACTGTCACAAAATATTAAACTGTCAATTCAAGGAAGAAGATGGCAATAAACTGAAAAAAAAATATCACTGAAATAATCAGCGGCTCTTTCACTGTGCAATTTTAGCAATTTTTTTTTAACTTAGATTACTTATTATTATTATTCTGCAAAGATAGAACATAACAGAAAGAAAAGTAGTCCAAAGATTTGAGATAAGCAATGTAGCATGCAGTTTATATATATATATAGCCAATCCCTTATTCTGGGGTTGTCTGACAACTTATTTCGATTTCCCACTCCCAAGAAGAATAACCCCTCCCACCACTGTTTTGCATCTCATGATGACTTCTGTTGGATCTGTCATCCTTGAGATAACTCAGTATTAACTTGGCTTTTTTTGTAATGGTGCCTTGTAAAAGCCCATTGTTTATTATAAAACACATGAGAGAAAAGTGATCCAAAAAGTACTGACTGAGACTGCTTACACTTAGAACACGTTACATGAAAAAAGTCTGCAATGAAACTGTTTTCTTACATCCTTAATAAATGATGTATGAAATTTCTATATGGCTCCCCAAATGTGTACTTTCTTCAACTGTCCCACTTCACAATCCAACAAATTTCTTTAAACCAAAGAGCTGTTGGGGCTTACCCCACCCTGTCCTCTCAGACACACAGATTATGGATGATACTGACTGAAGCATCATGATGCTACTCCCTCTAGTCATTCTGCAATGCATATTTTATATAAAAATAACTAAAAATAGCTGTCAGCTGTTATAAGGTAATGTAACATATCGCAATGTAACATGAATAACCTGAAGATGTATCAATTATTTGACTTCAAAAAAATTTTGTTAGGTTATTCTAATTGCTCTGATTGCCAGAATAGGACAGTGCTGATAAGAAAAAGTTTGTTCCTCTTGTTATTTACTGTGAATTTTCAATTTGTGTATGTATGAATAAAAATCTTAAAGAAGCAAAATAAAACTATTATTTAGGTCCAACAAAGCATCTGTTTCTAATATTATCTTGTTAGTAGTTTAGTTGGTTAGATGATTAAATTTTCTAGTATGCTTTGCAGCTAGCACACATTGACTACCTAATTTAATATGCAGTGATATTGTTAATTTATTGACCAGCTGGGATAGAAAATGAGCACTTTTGAGTACACACACACACATAAGCCTTTGAAATGCCATTTTATCTATAGGCTTCTATTTTTATGTTGTTTGTGTTTTTTTAAAAAGATTACCTCTGCCACAGAAATTGCAGCTCACCATTACTGCTTACCTGTTTCGATAAATTATTAACACATAGAGTGCCTATAGTCATAACACCAAATATCTTCTCATGTATCAGAGAGTTCATGAATATAGAAAGTTTGTATAAGGAAAGCTTGTATGTAACTTGCCAGTCTGCTTGGAAAGATGAACCAATATTTTATTTGGGATATTACAAAAGAGTAACATTTACTGAGAACATACTGTCCACCCATGCACTACATAAGCACTTCAGGTGACAGTTCCCAGAAGTGTTGAATTACTGAATGCATATTTACACCTACAGTGGATGCATCTTGGATTTCTGAGAGCCTGGAAGCCTGGACATGGTGAGCAAAATAAAAAATCTTCACATTCTATTAGATTCACCTCTCAAAATCTTACTATTTATTAAGCAGAATAGTCTAACATTTGATTTTATGATTTTTTTTAATGATGTTAGAATTAAATTTTGAGACCTAAAGCAGAGCTGTAAATAAAACTATTAAAAATTACATTATTTTTTTTCTCTGAGAAACCGTTAGGGTTTATCTTTTGCTTCTGGCCAAAAAAGAAAAAGAATGAGCCAGTACTTCAGAATTGTGTGAACATTTTCAGTCTCTTAGAGACAGAAAGTGGGTATTTAGTTTTAACACTACCTGGAGTTGAATTCCCTCTCTGCTTAAGAGGCATTTAATGTTTTTGGAACTATAAGCTCCTGTTGATTAGAAAAAAATATAAGTCCTGTGTGGTAATACTCCTGTCTACTGGAATACAGATTGTTGCTTTACTTAGTCTAAAAAGAAAGTCTGGCCCCTTAATAATGAGCATATTTGAACCAGGAATCACTCCCCAGAAACTAATGTAGTATTCTCAACACCTATAAACATATGAAACAAAAATATGAAACCTACTAAATGTCCTAACTGTGTATATTTGTTGAAAGCCAGTGAATAAAAACTACCACTCTACATGAATAAATGCTATTCCTACTGTAAAGCTGGAACTGTTAAATTTCTGTTGCAGCTTTATTGGAAATACTGGGTTTCATTGCAACCTAGCTGTACTCCTAATAGCGTTATTTGAAAATTAAATATGAATGAAGGAAATGAAATCCCACCATGGTTGTTGTAGTCTCTGCAACTTAGGGATGATTTGCAAAATTAAACTGAAAAATTAGTCAAGCATAGACTATGTTACAGATAGGTCTGTGCTCCTGGAAGAATACTGAGAGAAACTATATATTCTAATTTCTCAGAGGAAGTAAGTCACAACAAGATTATAAACCAGCTCTGTGAATATAAACAATTTTCTTGATGCCTACTCACTCCTTAGGAGGGCTAACCACGTTTTGGCTACACAACTCTGTACTTCTCTTTGGACATAGACAGTATCAAAAAGGGTTCTGGAGTTGCCTCTCTCCTGGAACTGTTTGGAAATTTTGGCTAAATCTGCTGAATACTTTTAACTGAAAAAAGATGCTGAGCATGAGGCAGTTTATTATGATAAATGCTCTCACCAAAGATATGTAAAAAATTGCTCAGCATGGAGGGACAGAACATATTTATTCCACAAAAATGCCCAGGCCAACAGTCAGTATATAGAGGCATCATCCATTCATTGTTTCTGTTGATGCTTTCTGATCTATACTATTGAATGTATTCAAGTATTAATTCCAGTTCATTTACTGAAACTCACTTTTCATCTTCTATCTGGACTTCCCAAAAGTGCTGGCTACTCTTTCTCTTTTTGCATCTATGAACAATTAAAAAATATTTACAGCCCATAAAAGAGAAAACAGAGAGAGTTTATCTGACAGTACCCTACACCCTAATGGTTGGTGCCTTCCCTTGTGAGAGACCTTGACACAGACTCATTGTCCACCTGAATTAAAGCAAGGTTTTAAACTCCCCCCACTAAATACAGTCCTTCAATAACTGTGATTTACATGGTGTTCAGGATATTCAATAGCAGAACTTCTCCCAAGTAATTTATTGGAACACTTCCCGTTCACATGTGATACATAGATGTTCACTGAATCAAAAGAAAAGAAATGAAATTGATTTCTCTGTTCACATCACCTCCATGGTGATGAGTAGGGAGATGATTTTGGCACGGTACAAAGCATGAGGCACTATTTCTGACATTGGCCTATTTCAGTAGGTCCTGGATACTGAAAATGAGGCCATGGAAAGGCTTTTCCTGGAAAAAAAGTATATAAATCACGTACAGGTGGAAGAAATGCCAAATAATTGGTGTTTGAAAGTTCAGAGTTCTCAGTTTACTGAAAGAAGTCTGAAAAAGGACTCTCCTAATGCATTTAAATACTATACAGGGATAGAAAATGCTAACAATGTGTTTTATAATCCAGGCATAAAACAAAATGATGGTTAGATGAGGGAGCCAAACAATGTGGATGCACAAACAAATTCCACTGAATTTTAAGCACAGTTAAGACATTGTAAAGCATCGATAATCAATATTTTGTTTAATGTACACAGTACTGACTGCTTTCCACTATTTGCTTCCAGGCAGTCTATGAATCCAAAGACATGAACTCATGTAGTGTATCACTTTCTTTTGTCACTGGATTCACGCCTGGCACTCTGCAGCAACATTACCCACCTGCCTGAGAATCAGACACTGCACAGCAGCTCTTGCACAAAACATATTCACACTCTTGGGCAGGTACAAGATCTGAAGAAATGCCTTCAGTGTTCTCTCTTCTTCCTATTGCTATATGGCAATGATGTGTTTCAGCAGTGAAGGGGACAACCTCACCAGAAAACAACTGAGTTACAATTAATGGCCTCTGGCCTCCTGGGTTATGAACAAAGAACCAATTCACAGAATGGGTTCAGAATTTGCATGTGAAAATCTTTAATATAGCAAACATAAGGGAACAGCTAATCCTGATTTCACATGCTCCTTTTTAAGATATGAACCAAAGGAAACTACAAATTTTTAGGGGGGAAAAAAAAGACTAAAAAAAGATTTCCTGAGTTCAGGGGTAAAGTTGTTGCCTTGTCTAATCCCTAAAACAGATTATATGTATCTAGGGTGAAGTTTAAAATGATTGATGATACAAATAACAAGGTATTATCTATCTATCTATCCATCTCTCTCTCATGTAATCATGAACAAGATAAACCTGGATTCTGGCTTGCACAAAAACCTGACAGAGACTGCTATAAAAGTCAATTAGAATGCAATTTATTAGTTTAGCAAATCAATTAGATTGATTCTGTAATGAATTAAATCTTCACTTGAAGAATATTTAGTCATTATTATGTTAGACTGTGCAAATTAATATAGTAAATAATATACTGCTTGAAAATTTGGCCTAATGAAAGAATGTATTTATAATAGTTTTATATATTACATATTATGTATAATAACTGGAAAACTTGCTGCAAAAAAGTAGAATATATATGAAAATATAATATATGTGTACTAAAATATTGTTAATTATTATGTTATTAAAAAAAATCTAATAAACAGCAAATTTTAAAAAGCCAGTTGCCTTTGTTTTTGTAAGTACTGCTACATAATCACAACTACAAACTAGTAGGTAGTGCTGTTTAAATCAGTAACTGAAGGTTTTCTAACTGTTTGGGTGGTTTGATCCATGGCCATGGTTTGATCACCTACTTACATATAATATACATTAGTTAATTCCTTAGAGTGGTAATTTAGATACTAACTATCATCAAATATGATAGCTCTACCTATAAAAAAAAAATTTCTTTTACAGCATGCACCACAAAACTCTGTATTTCGAACCATATTATGAATATGTCTGAAAGCCCCTGGGAGTAATTACTGTAAATTGCACAATATAACTGATGCTTTCAAACACTGAAAATAGCTTTCTGACTTGTTATATTGTGCATCAGTATTCATAGTACTGCAAGAAGCACGGATTGTATAAAAAACTGTATTAACCATTCATGTAATTGTGTTTGAAAATCCCTAAACTATAAATTTTTCTTGGCCTAATGGTTCTTATCTGATTTATATGTAATGCAGGTACCATCTCTTGCAATACAAATACAGACATAAAACCACCTTCAGTTTCTCTCAAATAAAAGAAGCATCTAAGAGAGTGAAAGGTAAGTACATGCTGTCAATATGGAAAACATGTTTATCAAAGAACCACTTTCCTGAAATATTGTCGCTTTTCAAGTTTCAAGTGGAAATATGCTTATCACAGAAATTACAATTTAATCCAATTTAATATTGCCATGGAGGGAAGAAACTGCCTGAAAAATATACGAACATATAGGCAGGATGGGGTGGGGGAAGAAGGGGAAAGGAAACAGCATTTATCTAGAACAGGAATGCTAATTTTCCATTGACTTCACTGAAATGTAAACAAAAGTACAAAAGTACCAGGAAAAAGAAATGCAGAAATAAAGAAAAAAGGAAAAAACATATACATTAAAACAAAACCCAAAGAACCCTATGGAAAGAGTCAGGAAAATTCACAATGTGAAGAGAGTGCTCTGACTCAGACAAGAATTTGAAAAGAACTTAGGTCAAATTGTTTTTCATTGTTGCACTGCTGGCTTGAAAGGAGGCAGGGGCTGTCCTCTGCACATTTCTGAAGCAATAGGAAATAGTCTTCAGCCTGAATACCAAGGGCTCAATTTGAATCTACATATGGGACAAAATAAATCAATAAATAAATAAATAGTAGGTGCAATAGGTTGAAAAGCTGTCTCCCCAAGTGAATAATATCAGAAAGTAGTTAGCATGACTGCCAGCCATGTGGATGAAGCACTGAAGACTTCAGTGCAAACTGATCAACATTCAAAAAAAGAAGCATTAAAAAAAACTTTTGAAATTAAGTCAAGCCAACTACTTTGACATATTTCAGTTGGGAAAAATAACTACAGTGATACTTCACAGTTGACACAGACTGACTGGTAGAGAAGCCAAGAGATTATGACTGTATTTGGTGCCCAGAGTGTGTTATTTACATTGGCAAACAAGAACGAGTTAAAGAACCATAGACAAGAGGTATAAAAAGCAGTACACTATAATTTACTAATAAGTTTTCACAACAAGAAACAGAAGAAGCCCGCTCAAACAAATAGTACTTCATTGCAATGTTTTTCACTAATCTCTATTGATAGGAATGAAAGACCTGCATAATCGGGATTTTTGGAAATAAGACAAAATGACCAAAATTTGCATTTGAAAAACTCACAAATCTTTCATCACCAAATAAATTTCATCAAAATAAATAAACAAACCCAAAAAATAGTAGCTCAAATGTTCCTAAATGCAGTTCCCAAACCATGTCTTATACCAGCATTGCTTACTTAGACACCCTAAGCATTTAAAATAGCAGTAACTATGTAGCTTCCTGATGGCTTCACCTCCTGTGTTGACTGCTCTGACCTTTTAGATGAATATCATTTCTCCTCACTGGACTTCAAAATACTGTTCAGTGTTTGCAGTCAACAAAATGGCCACTCATTCCTTTGATTAGCTTTTTATGTAGGCCTGTGCCTAGTCTCTTACTAATTACTACACAGTGTTCTTTACTAACACAACACTGTGACCACACTGTTATAGAGTCAATTCATTTGTTCACATACTACCCTTCATTATCTCATGACTTCAGATCATTGGTATTGATGATTCTTCTACCCTCTGTTGCCTCTTCTCTGTCATTAATTACCAATTTTATCCACCCTTCTCAAGCTTCTACAGTTTTGCTCCTCCTTTCCACTGAAATACTCACCTTGCACTCCTTCAGCTCTGTAAGCTAACAGCCATGTATTTGGCTCCTAGGACGCTGGTAGTGCACCAGTGACCTGTTCATTTGCTCCATGACAGGTTTATTCTCACATCTGAATGGCTACCCAAACGTATTTCTCAAGTTTAACTGGTTTTTGTCTCCACAACTTTTTGCTGCCCTTATTTTCCAACTCTCTAGTCCTTCTATCTCTGAATATCTCTCTGCATTAATTACAAGAAAACAAAGAAAAGGTAACACACTATAAAGTTCATTGTCCCCCTAGTGTTTTCTCTCTGCCTTGTACTTTAGCATTGTATTCTGTCCTTTCTCTCAGTGGTGAAATTTTTATTGTCCTCTCTTCTGCTGTGATCTTTCTACTTTAGATTAGTAACATGAGGTTTTCCATCTTCCCAATCCACTTGCTTACCCCAATTCTCTTTTTCAGTCTCTCATTCATCTTCAGAGCTTCCCCAGAAAGTACACAGGAAGTGTATTTTGCCTTTCCCACCACAGAAAAACCACGTAACTTTTACACCACTGGACTCTCCAATAACTCTTCCATGGTTCTGCTTCTAAACTCATTACTTAGAGCTGGTTGTAATTATCAGCTTCAGCACAGTGCACATCACTGAAATGACCCAGAGTGTATTAAATCAAAAGATCTACCTAGCCTAGGAACTTCTCCCTAGAGGTGTCCAAAAGCAGGTACTTAGGAAAAGAGTGTGGGAATACAACTACTGTATCTATACTGATGACTGGCAGATCTACTTTTGTTTCAGAATTCTGTCTCCTGTCAAAACTAAAGCATTCATCTCTTTATACCACCTTCCTTATTGATCTTACCATATACTTAAGTTCATTAAAATCTCTGGGTTCAGGTTCCAGCCTTCCTCAAGCAGTATCAATTAATTCTCCCATCCATGAATCTGTTCTGCAACTCAGGAACTGCCTTATATTTAAGTATATATTTGGATCTTCCTGTGCACAAGAATTCTATAACTTGCATGTGTTTCTATGTAGCATATCTAAGCCTATTCATATATAAACATTTAATCTCTCACCAGTTTCATCTTACGTCTCAATTACTGTAACACAACCTTTAAGCTCATGACAAAAGACATTTTATCAGAGACTACAAGACTACTTTGAATACAATTTTTTCAGTCCACTACTTTGACCATGTTACTGCCCTTCTTTCTCCACTATGCTGGTTCCTCTCTTCTCCATCACAGCATATAAAAAAGACTTGACTTAATTTTTAAAGTCCTTCCGGGCTTCTACTGATACATTAATTACATTATAATGATTACTCAGACATTGAGTCTCATCTCTCTTCTGTTCATGATACCTGGCTCAGCCAAGTATTTTAATTTCTAACAGCCTTTCCATACAGCATTCACCCTCAGGGTGGCTGCCAAGCTTCATTATTTTCTTTCCAAGAGGCATCTTAGAACTCATCCCATTTGAGATGCCAAAAACTCGATGATAGTTAAAAATAGTAAGAGTAGAGACCACTGGTTTTATAAATCCCCATAGACTTTGTCACTTGTCTCATGTTCAGATTTCTTTGCACATTGACCAGGACTGGGATCATCCTTTCTGTTCATTGTATTGACACAGCAGGCAGCACAATGTATCCTCCTGGGTCTAAATCACAGGCAGTGACACAGTAGCAGCATTAGTAGACTGCTGTTCCTACGTAGTGTAGTTTAAAAAGCATGACTGGAGAGTGCTTTATTCCCTCTTAGTTCATGCTATAAATAGCGAATGTTTTCATCCAGCTAAGCATAGTTATTAACTATAACTTTTGCTAAACACTTTTGTACATTTTTTCTGGACGTTGGCCTCCTTACTGATGTATCTGAAGAACTTGACTTTAGCTCTTTTGATATAACATGCATATTCATACATGCAGTCTGCTATTAAGTGTTGCTCATGCTTATCTAATTGATACCAGTGAGATTACTCAAATGATTGAGGACCACTCTCATAAACAAGACTTGAGAAATTGAACCTGTAATTCACAAAAACTGTTGAACATAATTTTCACAGAGCCACAGGATTACCTTGGTTGGAAAAGACCTTCAAGATCAGTGAGTCCAACCATTAACCTAACACTAACAAGACCTTAACTAAGCCATATCCCTAAGTACTATACTATAGTACTATACTATACTATAGTTCTATACTAGACTAAGTACTACTATATGACCCTTAAATAACTCCAGAGATGGTAATTCTACCACTGCCCTAGGCAGCCTATTCCAATGTCTGATAACTCTCTCAGTGAAGAAATCCTTCCCAACATCCAATCTAAACCTCCCGTGGTGCAACTTGAGGCCATTACATCTCATCCTATCACATGTAACTTCACTGAACGGACCGATTCCCACCTTGCTACAACCTCCCTTAAAGTAGTTGTAGATGGTGATACAGTCTCCCCACAGCCTCCTCTTCTCCAAGCTATGCAACCCCAGCTCCCTCAGCCATTCCTTGTAAGATTGGTGCTCCAGACACTCCATCAGCTTTGCTGCCCTTCTTCGGACATGTGACAGTAGCTCTATGTTCTTTCTGTAGTGAAGGCCCCAAAACTGCACACAGTACTTGAGGTGTGGCCTCACCAGTGCCAAGTACAGGGGTAAGGTCACCTCCCTGGTCCTGATGGCCACAGGATTCATTATATAACCCAGGATGCCAGTGGCCTTCTTGGACACCTGGGCACATTGCTGGCTCATGTTCAGCCAACTGAATTTTTATGCTGAATATCTAAAATTCTAACAATTATTATTTGGACCACTGAAAAAACATTGAGCTCATGAGCCTCATTGCACCTCCAGTAGCTATATACTTGCTTTAATAATATTAAGTACAACCATATTTTTTTTGCCTATATTAGAAAATCAGAAGCAACAATTAAGAATTTACTTTTTAAAATAATTGTTTGCTTTGTGGTTTTCCTCATGTCAGGAGAGCTGTTAAATTGCCATGCAATTAGCTTTTAAATTAACACACCAACCTATTGTAGCAGTTTTGGAACAGGCCCAGCTCACTTAAAAGTACCAGAACATAACACTTAAATGGGCAGAAGCACAGGGTATGTTAAGCATCTAACATAATACAATTTTAAAACACACTACAATAACAGTCTAGAAAAGGCTATTCTCTAAATATATTTATTGCTCATTTTAATAGAAATTATGGGGTTAAGCACAAACATATTTTCTCAGCCTTTGCATGACAATATTCCAGTTCTAGGCATTATTTCTGAATCTTACAAGAGAAATAGCTATCTTAAATAAACATTAATGTTTAACTGCATGTCTAGCTAACAGCTTAATAATTAAGTAGCAACAATAAAAAATCAAGTAATGTTTATATTTCCTTTAGGAATTAAATCTGTACAAATTATAATTCTTAACAAACCAATATAATAAGATTTCTGCTTGTTCTTTCTTTCTCTTTGTTAATCTAAAATGTTATTCCAAGTGGGTTAAATTTCCAAGTCAGACACTTAAAATTTCTCTCTCCTCCCCAAGTAGTTTCAAAAAACTAACAAAACTCCCTTCCCAAGCCAACATTTGTTCCATCTCTCCTCACTATAGTTCAATTATTTTTTAATTATTAGAATAATCTAGCTTATTATTGGATCAAATTCCACCCCACAGCAGGAAGGAAGTGCAGTAATGTGAACACATGCTTTCACTAATGGAGTAGTGCATGTTACATGTCTTTCTTGTATCATTCTGAAAAGGATACTGAAAAAAATCTGTATTTCCATTTCTCTGTGAAACACCATATTAAGCTTCATCAATTTGTTTGTGTGCTCATATTTCACTGTTAGCCCATATTTGATTTATTTTATGATTTAAGATCAGCTTATATTAAAAGTCTATGTGCCTCCAGAATTGGGTTCTTGAAGGTGTATTAAGTGGTAGCTGCTGAAATGTACAAAGTGACACTAGAAAACCTTCCACTGGAATAGTCACTCAGCAGAAAATTTTGTTCCTTGAATGTACTGCCTCCAAAAGGCCCCACACTTGGGATTGCTTTCCCTGCTATGAAGCAACAGAAACCACAGAAAATATTAGATATTAAATGGAATATTCAAATATACTCCAATTTTCTGGAAGAAAACATAGATCTCCTACTTCTTAATGCCCTAGCCATTGTTACATTCCATAAATAACTAAGAGAAAAGTAAACCTGAGGAGCTGGTGTAAGCCTGCATAGACAATTCACTTGAGGAAAAAGTTATTTTTAGTAAACAGCATTATTTTTCTCTCTTATGACATTGCCTACATAGAACTAATAAGTATGAGACTGGTAGAGATAATTCTAAGAACATGGACTGAGGCAGACTACTAGTTGTAAAGAGAATGAACTAGTAGTGTGATGATAGAATCACAGAATGGCTAGGGTTGGAAGGGACCTTGAGATCACTGAATTCCAACACCCAGCATGGCAGAGACACCTCCCACTAAATCAGGTTGTGCCCCATCCAACCTGGCCTTGAACACTTCCAGGGAGGGGGCAGCCACAACTTCCTTGGGCAACTTGTTACAGTGTCTCACACCCCTCACAGGAAAAGTTTTCTTAATGTCTAACCTAAATATTGTCTATCCTAAAATATGTCTAAATATTGTATCTAATGTAATGCAAGAAGTCTTGATTGCTTGGGAACTTATAAGTACCTTAACTACCCCAATAAGATGCTGTAAACTACTTCCATATTGAAACAGTCTGACCCTTAGCTTTTTAGTAAACCTGACTGGTTACCTTAAAAAAAGATTTTTTTGTAGCCAAGTAAATGGTTCAGAACCTGTGCAAAAGTTTAAACCAAGACAGCTGTAAAAAATGGTCAATATTATTATTATCTCCCAAGAATATGGGAGAGGGAATTTTGAGACTCAGCAATCTTATAAAAATACACAAATGACTGCAGTATTGAGTTCCCTTTAGAGTCTGTCACTACAAGAGGAATATTCAGTGCAGGAGAATGAGAAAGGTACCATTGAGCACCAGGAGATGCATGACCTTTTAGGTGTCAAGAGTTTGACCCTAGGGATGTGTAACTAACTTATTATTTGAATATGCAACTCCATGAAAACTTTTTGCATGCTATTTTTTGTCAAGAATAAAACCAGATTTTAAAAAATTACATTTAAAATGAAGTAATTTTTAAGCTATCAAAGGAGAAACATTATTCTATTTACATCCCTCCTTCTCCCCAAAAGGTGCCATAACTCATGAAAAGAATAGCCTTTAACTTCTGACTCTTCACTTTCTACTTCACTTGTAACTTGGCCAAACATTGTTGTCTACTGCTTCACTTGCTGACACTTCCCTTCTTCTTTGCTTCTGTTTTCTAAAGAATTACACAACTGAATAGTTGTTCTTCAAACTGAGGCTTGATTCTGACATCCACAGACATTTCAGATGCCCTTTATTATACTGTTTGGCCTTCAGCTGCTGTTCCACAGTCTTTAGTAAATTGTGTCAGACCTACTATCCTGTGTAAATATTTTGGCTACCTTGAGACATCTCAAATACTACTTGATGTCTCTTGGCAGGCTGTTAAATGACTATTTTAAGAGACTATCACTGCAATCTATTGATAATGACACAACCTTTGCTAGGAAAAGGATGATATTTTGAAATAAAGATTTTTTTAAAGGTTAGAAAAAAATCCAAAAGGATCAAACAGAATCCCATGCCAAACCACCATAATAGTCTAGGTAGAAACAGAATCTGAACTTCATTTTCTGAAGCATTTTACAAAGCCATTACTTCTTTCACATCATAAATGTCCTACCCAGGAAAATTTATCAAAAAGTTTCCTTTGTGGATTCAAAAACAAAAAAAAAAAAAAAGGAAGTTACAACTGGCTATGAAAGCACTTGCACCTAATCTGAACAGCTGTAAGCAAATACCCTATAAATCCCACATCCAAGGAATGCCTATCACGCTCACACAACTGCCATTAGTACCCGGGCATGTCTTTTCTATAAAACTCCAGTCAAATGTAGGCACAGAAAAATGAGCTGCATATCCTGGCCTTTGAGAGCTCCATCATCTCCAAGCTCATAGGATCAAAAATTTTTAAAATATACAATTTATCTTTATCTTCATAAATGTGTTCCTCGGATGTACATACAATGTCTGAGATGCAATTTTAAGCCTCTAAAGAATTCTGATATGCAAAGTGGTATTATGGCTTGCCTAACAGATGTGCTAAAGCTTTGAGTTTCCCCTCCCCTCTCTCTGAACATGCTACCACTATAATATTCTAACTTCCATTTATACGTTGTGATGCTGTTAAAAGGGCACTGTGAAACAGTGAAAAAGTAACTGCACATTTCAGTTTCTGAAACAGCTATTGGTGAATAAAACTTTAAAAAATATTCTGCTACTCTGGATTGTGCCAAGACTGAAAAGTTGTTTGTTTTTTTTTTTACAGTAGATGAATACACAGGCAAAATGATTTTTCTCTGTCCTTTTTCTCTGGACCCCAAGCTTTAAGAATTAATGACATCAACCTTTGACTGAGCCTTTAAGATTCTATAAAGACATATTTGAAGTTCAGAAAGTGAACAGGGATCTCCAAGTTCTGTCATGTCTCAGTATGACTTGTCTAATTACAGAATTTAACAATCTCTGAAGACCATTTCTATGTCAAGCCAAAAGCTAGAGGAATATAACAGAATCAAATGCCTGCATATTTTAATATGTAACTGGTCTTAAAAACTAACTTCAAGCGCATGTAAGTGCTAACTGGCAAAGCATACAGGCTCTTCCATAGTATTTTCAAAAAAGCTTGAAATTAGCAAAAGTGCCATTCTGTTTTTTAAAGTTACTGGAAAGATATTAGTTTTTAAACAGAAAATAATTTACCTGGCAAGGCTTCTTCATTTTAATTGCTATAACATGGTATCTGTAACAGCAGAGTTCACAAGTCCATGACCCTCTTTCACTTATCCACTTTAACAGGCAAAGCTGATGTGTGTATCGTACTGACCCATCGCAGCGGCAAGGGTTTAACAATTCACCCTGAAAAAGCAACACAGAAACATTAATTTAAAAGGAATTTTTAATGTACATGTATACTTAAAATATGTACACGTCTGTAACAAAGAACTGGCCTCAAATGCAGTAAGTGAAAGAGCATTTATTTTTGGCTACTAAAATACTTATAAATTAAACTGTCTTAAAAAATAGCTAGAGGTTCCTAATGAGACAAAGCCAAACAACTGCCTATACATGTGTAGGTACATATGTGAAAGACTACCATGCATCAAACAACAGTAGCATTAGCCCTTTCAAACACCTCAGATTGTACTAGAAGAGGTTAGATGTATTTCTCCAGCTGTTACTGAGCTGTTCAGCTAGCCAGCTGTCAGGCAGGACCTCAAACAATGTAACTCAAAACTTACCCAGTAGTTCACTCATTTCTGTATTATTTCTCTTCTTTCTTTCAAAGGGCTTTTTTGTTTGTTTCCTTGGTTGTTGTGGGTTGTTTTTTTTTAGCTAAACTTCAAGACAAGCTATAAAATGCCAGTTACAGATCCACTGCTGACACTGTGCCCTGTAAAGTGGTGACAGAGAAGATCCTTGGAGGTCTTCTCAGCGTTACCTGTAAGCTAACACTCTCACTTTAAAGTCCAACAGAAACCTGAGAAATTCGAATTGTTTAAACTCCCTGAGGTTGACAGCAAGAAGATGTGCAGCCTGCAAGCCAGCCATAGCAAACCTCTGATTTCTCCGAAAGATCTGCGCCGACTCAGAATTGGCCCAAGGGTCTGTCACGACCACCTTTGTACAGCAGCTGAAGCTCTCGCTACACCCATTTCGCTCCCGACACTTGAGGAGGGCAGGACCTGTCAGGGGACTCCGGGCCTCCACCCCCGCTACCGGCTGCCGGGGCGGTGGGGGCCGGGCTGGCGGCTCCGAGCCCTGTCCCTGGTGCTGACGGTTCCCCTCCTCGAGCCCAGCCGGGCCCCGCCGCCTCCCCGGTCCGGTGTGGGGGGATGTGTGCGAAAGGGGTCGTTCGGTCCCCGGTGAGGGGAGAGGGAGCCGTCCGACAGCCCGCTCGCCCGCCCACCCCGCTCTCCTCACCTGCTCGGGGCCCTGGAAGCAGATCTTGCAGATGGGGCCGGCCCCGCCGGGGTGGCTGCCGCTGCCGCTCTCGCTGCTGCACACCGAGCGGGTCTCGGGTTTGTCGCCGGCAGCGGCCCCTGCCTCAGCGTGGCCGCTCTCCGAGACGCCCCTCCGGCCATCGCCGGTTCTGCCGCTCTCTCCTTCCTCCGGAGTGTTCGCGCTGGCCTCCCCCGCTCCGGCCGGCAGCTCCAGCGGGGCGGCAGGGTCTCTCTGCAGCTCCACGGGAGGGCGGACGACGCTCCCCGCGGCACAGCTCATGCCCGCGGCAGCCCGGGGCACCGGCTCAGGCGGGGCGGGGACCACCCAAAGGGACCGATGGAGGCGGAGGCGCGGGGTGGAGAGTGCGGCGAGGTCGCTCCGCTCGCTGACAGCGGTCGAGAAGGTGACCCGGCGGGGACCCCCCCTCCCTCCGCCCCCGGGTCCGGAGCCGCTCCGGCGGCGTCTGCGTGCGAGCGACCGGGAGCGGGTGCGGCGAGCGCCTCCGGGGCCGCCGCCGCGTGTGCGCCGCTCCGGGGGCGGCGGGGGCAGGCGGTAGCGAAGGGGGAGTTGGGGGGGGGGGGAAGGGTAGGGGGTGGTGCAGGTCCGGGACGCCCCGGGTCGGGTCCGGCCCGGGAGAGCGCGAGGGAGGGACCGTTATGCGGCGTGAGCCACCGCAACTGCCGCCCGCAACCGCCTCGGCGCCTTCCCCGCCTCCCCCCGCACCGACGCGGGCAGACCCCGCTCCCGCAAGGAGCCGACACCTTCGCCGGCAGCCCAGCGCCTCCTGACCCGGCAGGAAAACCTTTCCGCTGGTCCGGACGGCGGAGTGGCACCTGCCCTCTCGCCTTCACCTCACCACCTGCCCCTCCTCCCACACACACCCACACCCACCCCAGCGGCTGCTTTCCGCCACCACCACCGAGGAACCCCCCGCCTCCCCCGGGAACGGCGCAGCGCTGCGCACTGCCCTTCCTTCCTTTCACAGCAGCGTGGCCACCTTCCTGTACCCCTTCGGCCTTGGGTCTGGACCCAGCCGTGACCTGCCGCAGGTTATTTCCTTCTCCTGCCCCGCACACGGCCCCTGATCCCGCTGTCGGTCGGTGCACCCACAGGGCTCGTCAGCATTGGAGCACCAGGGGAGGAAACGACCCTTTGAGGGACGTTTGCGGGTCTTTTTACTTTACTGGGTTTTTCGCCGCAAGACACTGCACTTGCAAAAGCTCAACAGAACCAGTATTCAACAGTTGTTCTTGGAGTGTGAAGCAGTAGTCCTTTTGTGGCTGGCTTCCCCCTCCCCACCCCCCAAAATTCATTACATCACCTCATTTTCAAATTTAAACCTGCTAAAAGCATCATGATCAAATATCTTCTTGGAGAAAAAGAAACTCACAACCCACAGTGGTGAGAAATCCTTTAAAAATTGGCTGGGGCTGCTAAAGGAAAGTATGTGTGAATTTCAGCAGCAAGTATAACAGCAGTGCACATTTCATCTCGTGAAAATGACAGCAACTGTCTACACAGAGAAAGAGAAAGAAAAGAAACCTCTAAAAGAAACTATGAAGCCATATGGTCTTCCACAGCCACATTTAGATTCAAAGTGTGATGAAATCATCACTCATCTCCATTGACTGCATCTCAAGGTGAGTCTGTACCTGGATGAGCTCAGCCACTGCCTTCACCAGCTGTGTTTTGATAGGAGTGGCTTTCCTGGTGTGGACATTTTGTTGGAAGACCGGAGGACCATAGAGAACCAAACCAGCACTCCTCAGCTCTTGACCCCATGGCTGTCAAGCTCACTGGAGAGGCTTTCTGAGGGGAACACCAAGCACCTTGTCTAGCTTTTTGGCCTGAGTGGAGACCAGCTCAGGTAATATGCTATGTGCTGAAAAGCAGCAGCCCCATATTGCAGGACAGTGGCATTCAAACTGACTGGGGCAAAGAGCAGTTAACATCCCTTTTGGTCCTCCTACAGTTTGCATCAATGATGCAAATGATGTGATAGATGCATTAAGGACAAAGAACAACACTGCTGTTTACAGCATTGCTCTAAAAAAGTACACATTCAGAGGCTGTCCTCCTGTAGTGGAATAAAAGGTAGCATTATACCCTTTCTCATCACCTACTAGTGCCTGTTCTTGTGAAAATCTTTGTTCAGACTGTCTGAATTAGCTAAGCCAGTGCTAGTCATTTAACTTGGCATTAGGACAAGATGTTCCAACCCTAAAATCCCTTTTGTTCACAAGGAGCTTGTTAAGTAGGTAAGTAACATGGATTCATCTAGATTTGACCATGTAAAACAAAAAATTCAAAATGACAGTGACATTTTATGAACTAGAGATGTTGTTAAGAAATACTTGTAGCATAGCAAAGGAATACTTGAAGGGGTTGTGAGAGAGACTAAACACTATTGGATTCAGAATTAATCAAATAGACCAAGGAAAGAAGGGGTAATTTCAACCAATGACAAAACAGGAAATGTCAGAACAAACAGATGAATCCAAAGTACTTGGTAGAAGAGAACTAAAACAGAACCAGAAGGAAAACAGTTGAACTAAAGCAGTGAAGTGAGAAAAGAATGCTAGAAAGTTACTCATCTGCCTCATAGGGATACAGCATGCCCTTGCCATTTGCTGTATGTGGGGGTTTATGCCAATTTTTCCTGATTCTTTTATTTGTCAGCAAAAATTCAATAAATATTGTGGCTTTTTGTAAAGGATGTAAAGAGAAGATAAAAATGTCAACACAGAAATGAAATGACTTCTTAATGTCAGGACAAGAAAGGCATGCATCCATAGAGAATAATAGAAGATAGAACTAAGAAGGTCAATCTTTTCTGCTTAATCTTGCCCAAAATAAATGTATAACAAGACTCTTAAAAGAGAACACATCTAATAGAAGAATGTTTCTTTCACACATATGTAATTAATTTCAAGAGCTGATTGTGAGTGGGTATTTCACAGACGTGGGTCTTTTAAATACATCACCTATTTGCACATCTACTAACAGCTATGTGCACACTAGCCAAAATAAGATGGCAAAAGCCATCAGTGCCATTTTGGAATGCATTTGAATTGTTTGGTGTGCCAGAGCTGGGGAGGAGATGCCAGTGCAGGAGCAGGAGGGGTGGAGAACATTATGTAAGACAGCCTCCAGCCTCAGCGTCATTCAATCTTCTGCCAAACAGGAGAAGGAAATGGGAGCCAAAACCAAAGATTGAAACAGAAAGAAGGGAATTTTTAAGCAGAAAAGGATATTCTGCATTACAGCAGCAGTAGTGTAGGTGGCTGGGAGAAAGGAAAAAAGAGAAACTGAAAAACAGAAAAAATAACTTGTGATTAAGACAGTGAACCAGAGCTCATGGGATTTATGGTCAAGCACAGCTTCTCTACGCAGTCCTTGAACAACCTTGAGCAGGTGACCTCAAGTGGGCTGAATACTGGCATATAGACTCCCAGATGCAGGCACGTCTCCCTTTGTCTTTCTCTGTCTTGCTCTCTACACAAAACTGAAACAATAATATTTGCTTTCTCTGTTCTTATTCGTGCTTCATCCATTAGAATTTGCAATATTTTACTGGCAGATTCAGGCCATATTTGTACAGTCTTGATCTTGGCTGTGGTATCTAGGCATTATAACAAGACAAATAATGAGGAACAGCGAAACAGATAAAAATAACACCATGGTAATAAGACTGTGGGGCAGTGAAACGAATTACATTTTCAGCAAGCATGGAAAAAGCAGGAGAAGTACAACCCGGGGGAATGGAAGTTGTTTCTCCTCTGTTTTCCTCTCAGTTCATGCCAGGTACATTCTTTTTCTCACTATGACAACTCAGCACTCTGCAATTTATTTCTCCAAATAGTGATAAGTTCCCACAAAAGAGTGGAAACTCTATCACTTCTTTTTTTTTTTTTTTAATGGAGGATGATCATCTCTAGGTAGAATATCCTGAAAGAAAACACTGGGGAAGGTGTTTGGATAGAGGGGAAATGGACAGGATATGGACAGAACAGGTTTTCTTTAAAATTATCATCTATCAAGATAAACACTCCAAGTATAAAGTTTTATGTACAGAGGAGGTTGCACAGGAATAGTGTTTGCAAGTAACAAACTACTCAGGGGCTATTATAAGGACAGAAGCACTCTGTTACTGCACATTTAGAAACCAACCCCTGCTCTTTTCTCAGAAAGTTTCCATAGTGCTTTGGCCTGTACCATAAATACAGCAGTAGTACAGATCAGCGATGGGCTTGTTCCATTTTGATGCTTCCTGTATCAGGAAAACAGTATAATATTAAAATATTAATAAAGGAGTAAAGAGAGTAATTGTCAGTGTGTTGCACTCAGAACAAAAAACTAATGAGGTGGTTGAAAGTGAAATCTATTTCAATAATAATACAGACACATTATTATTATATTTACTGAATGGCATGTATATGTGCCTTCCAGAATAAAACTGAGGCTGGTGGAAATCACCAGTAAACAAAATATGGCATTTTGGCTGTAAACAAATACTTCAGTTTAATTTGAAATGTGCTTTACAGGTTTAATGCAACATAAAATGCGCTTCTGAGTAATATTGCCATCTGTTAAATTTCCTTGTTCAACTTTATGATACTAAAAGGTCTGTGCAGATGGTTAATAGCCATGCTAGTGACTGTGTATTATTTGCTGGATCACTGAATTTGCCTGATTTTTCTTATGAACACACACTCATCCTGAAACAAAAACTTTCATAGTTGTGTCAACCAATTAAAATGCATACCTAGGCTCCTTCCCTTCCCTTCCTTTCCCTTCCCTTCCCTTCCCTTCCCTTCCCTTCCCTTCCCTTCCCTTCCCTTCCCTTCCCTTCCCTTCCCTTCCCTTCCCTTCCCTTCCCTTCCCTTCCTTCCCTTCCCTTCCCTTCCCTTCCCTTCCCTTCCCTTCCCTTCCCTTCCCTTCCCTTCCCTTCCCTTCCCTTCCCTTCCCTTCCCTTCCCTTCCCTTCCCTTCCTCCCTTTCTTCCTCTTGGCCTCCTCCTGAGCTACAGCTTCCCACCATGTTGTAGGCCATGCCTGGCTATGGCTGCACCACCCTGGACCCACATCCCATCCTGGCCTCATTCCCATCCCCAGGGATGTGCCCCATGTCCAAATTTGGAGCTGCTCTGATGCCCCCAACTGTTCTGCTTCTGACTGTGGAGATGAGACAGTCCCTGGATGCCAGACCCTGCCATCAACCACCCAGGGAGCTCCTGGCAAAGGGGTCCGAGGTGCCCTGACAGTTTTCTGTAGCACCTTTTCTTCCTTATGGTCCAAGAAACTGTGATTTGCATTTTCTTATAGGACACATATGAAAACGTGCATCCACTTATTATTTTAATGTGCTTTCAGATGCTTCTATGGATGATATAAATTTTTTTAATTTTTATTTTAGTGTAATTTCTCTTCTCAGATTATTATCATACCGTTCATAATCACTGTGCCTCACTTGCTGAATTACTGTCTTATTTGCCACTATGCTGGTTTTCTTCAGAGCTGCTGATTTATTTTTAAAACATTTGAAACTACCTATGATTATTTTTTCTGCACCTTGAAATATAACTTCCAGTGAAATACAGTCTACCTTTTGATCTTTAAATGTCTAGAAGTAATTTAACATTTTTCCTTGCACCAGTTGTTGAAGGGGAAAAAAAAGCTTAGCATGGCTTCCAGAATGAGGTAATCTTTGTTTGCAAATAAATTTAGTTCCTTGGTTTATTTTTGAAATAGATCAACTGTCACAGATTCTAGAGGGTGGCATCACTGAGTTCAGTTTATTGAAACAGAAATGACAGAATGTCAATTAGGTTTTCCATTACATGTTATATGAACAAAAGCTACTGTGCAAGGCCAAACTGAATTTATTTTAGCATCAGCTATATATATCCTTTTTTAACTGTTCACAAAGAAAAGAAACCTTGTTTTTAAATAAGCATTTTCCTTGGTTTTTCTTGTCTATAGGTGTTAAAATGACTGTAATATGTAGTGTAGGCAACCCCAAACCTTGAAAAAGAGTGAGGAGACATCAACAGTAATGTTAACAGCTTCCCTAGTGGCTTTGAGTCCATTCTGTAAACCTGCATGTATCTGGGATCTTAAAAAGCTACAAATTGTGCAACATTTGTAGCAAGGCAGTGAAATGTGGCTTCATCTACCGCAACACATTTTTGGGGATGCCACCATGATCCAAACCCAGGTGTGGTCAGCATTTCGGTACACATGAGGCAGGAGACAACTTCCCCCGAGTAGTTGCAGGCAAGAGGGGAACAGTTATTACTCTTAAATAAGAAGAGGTGTTTTTCTTTATAAACCAAACCACAAAGGGCAACAAAATATGTATTTTTTCAAAATATTTTACTGCTCTTTATGTGGTAAAAGGACAAGGACATACCTCCAGATTTAAAATGTTCATTCCCAGCTGAGAGAGCACTGGTCAGGTTGTTTTTCACACCATAGGAAGTTCTTAACTGTTTTGCCTTCAAGGACTCAGTCTTATTCTGTAAGTAAAAATATGAATCTCTTTTAATTGAACTAAAGACCAGATCTTAGAATCATAGAATCATAGAATCATAGAATCATAGAATTGGCTGGGTTGGAAGGGACCTCAGAGATCATCAAGTCCAACCCTTGAACCCTGCCTCAGTGCAGGATAGCAGGAAACCTACACCCTGTACAATAGAGAAGCAGGGCAGCTGTGAGCTGTTTTACTTGGAAGAGCACCCATGCCATCAGAATGTTGAGCCTTGCACACCACCTGATTCAAATTGCCTACAAGCTGCTCATTTATGACCTGTTAGAGCAGGGTCTCTGTTCCCAGTCATACAGGACTGGGTGCACACTCTGAACAGAGGGTGATTAAAGATTGGTGAAAAGTTCCTGATTCTGATGGGCTGCTTGTACCCACCCTTGATGCAGCAACAGCAGTTGTAAACCTCTTTGTGTGGTCTAAGCCATGGCAGGTGTCACAGCTATGCTGAATCAGTGTAATTTACATAATCTGGTAAGTGCTTCCTGAGAAACTGTAGCAAAAACTTGAACTTGCCAGATTTGCCTCTGGTTGGTCTGAGTTTTACAGCTCTACCAAAAGTGACCTTTGGAAGTTATCAGTTATCTGTTATGTAACTGCTAAAAAAGAGATCAGCGCCTGCAGACATGAAACTCTGCCTCCTAAGGGGTTCCCAAAACATTAATGTAAGTTGATAGAAGAGCTGGAGATAGAATTTATAATTTCAAGGTTATGGCTTGGATGCACTTTTCCATGAAATTACCTCTTTTTTATCTTACTATCCACCAGCCCTCCCAGAAAACAAACAAACAAACAAAAAAAACCCACCAAAAGGAACCAACAAAACCCCAAAGAAACAAAACACCCCAAATCTATCTCATGAGGTTACCCAATTAAATTTGTAAGAAAATTTATAATAGTCACTATAGGCTGTGCTGGATTAGGTTAGGAAAGTGTTACATGATTGAGGAAGGTCTTTGAGTTCTCAAAAATCCACTGTATTCATCAGTTAAATAATCTTGTCTAAGAAATACAGTTACGTAAACCAGAAAAAGTGATATCTTTTATGCTTGTTAAAGGGGGAACAGTAAATACTCCATTCTCACTGATCCCCCAGTCCTGATAGATGGCTTCCTTTTGAACTGAGATGTTAGCTATATGTTATTTTAGCTTTTTTATTTTCTTTTTTGCTCTGGATAGACTTGGAAAAAATGTGAGGTAATGCAGGAGTATATCATCTAATGTGGGAAAGGAAAAGGAAAGGGTTGGTTTTGGTGGGAGCTCATGAGGGTTTAATCAAGGTCTGTGGCCTGGAATCTAGAGTAAAGGTAATGTAGGATTTCCTGTGCATTGGTGGTAAGTGTTGAGTAGAGGTTTATGCAGACAACTGAAGGATTTTTGAGGAAGGATTCCTTAATCATGGCACTGTGATACTTTCCAAGCAAGGTAGGATAGGGTAAGGACAGAAAGGGGAACTGTGGACACACCTATGGTGCAAAAGCACCTGTAGCTGTCAGTTGGCAAGATTTACTGTCTTTCACTGAACTGCTTTCATCAATGACCTCCCAACACACCAAATAAACAAAGGGCAGAGCACAAATCCCTTGGATAACTGCTTCCTTCACTGCACACTTTTTGTTTTTGCTACAGGAAGGCACGCTAGGGACAAGATACAGCTTCATACTCTGAATCTGCAAGGTTATTGAGGTTACTGCAAAAAGAAATATGTCAAAATACGCTAAAGAGCTGCAGAACCAGTGGCTCATTAACAGCCCCTCCCTGGTGAATTGTCCAACCTGAACACTGAATTAAATATAATCTCCTGCAGAGATGGAAGTATGTGTTAACTACATATGTGAACCTTTTTGAAGTACAGCTGCAGGAAAAGGATGAGCTGCATGGTAGTCCTGCAACCAGTATGAACATCCCCTGACTGCTAAAACTGCAAAATGAAACATGCCTGAGTAATTCTGGTCTCTGTGGAAGCACTGGGGCAGGCTTGGCTTCCGTTCCAGTGGCAGACACTTCAGCAGAAACTTTAAGGCTGCTCACCTGAAACCTATGTCCTTCTGACACAAGATGTCATTGCATTCATCTGAGACACACACAGAGCTTGCAAATATGTCATAGAACCTGTAAGAAACCTGTGCCCTTCTGGGGCAGCATCTGAAGGTCTGGAAATCAAGCAGGATGCCTTAAGAGCACTGAAAATCACAACAAAAACCTCTGTGTATGCAGAGAATTAAAACCTGAATCCATCCCTTCTAGAGAAGTAGGAGTGGGGTAAAGTCAGACTGCACTTAGTGCATCTCCACTTCTCACTATTTCTCTAGACTTCTTCAGAACTAAAGCATTACCTCTCCCACTTCTGTTTTGGCACAGTTCCTTTTCTCTCTGTCATTTTGGGTGGTGATGGTAGAGGAAGGGATACGTGGGCAATGCTAAACTGGATGAACAGATTTGAGATACAACTTTAAAATGTTCCTCGATTAAGCCTTTTGCTAGTCATGAATCTACAATTAGTGAACCTGACCTTTTTCTTCTGGTAACAAACACTTCTTTCTGGAACAATTGCTTGAAACAGCAAGCAATTACCTTCTTCTGCACATTTGATTACTGATTTCTTACCAGAACAATAAAAACCATCACTTCTCTTCCAGTCCTCATATTAAAATTTTGGTTCTGCTGCCAAAGTGTGCCTGGCTTCTGCTTTGTATATTTGATGTGCAGCTGTGGTAGGAGGCCACAAATAGCAGCACAGCATCTTTTAAGAACTGTTCTGCCAAGGGTAAAAGGACCCTGCAGGGCATCTATTCTGAGGATGCCATCCTAACTGTTTGAAAAGCAGCAAATCATGTTGTGATGAGAAAGGTGCAGAATTAACTACAAAAATGTTCACTTTCCAACTTTTCCCATTGCGGGAAAGTAAGTGGCTTTTGGCCAACATACACAGAAGAAATTGGTACCCTTCCTTGCTGGTTTGAAAGGCAGCCATAGGCTGCTCTAGCTGCGTTATATATTTGTGGAGACATGACGCAGTACGGAAGTATTATACCCTATATTGCCATTTATTTTTTTACTCACTGTGATGGATGAAGGATATTTACAAAACAATCAATCTGTAAGATGCCTTAGGATTAACTAAAAGGATTTTTTTAAAATAGTTTACAATAAGGATGGACATGTGGCATTTCTTTAATTGAAGAACCTTATATACACAGAGGAAGAGAAGCATCCTTAAGCTATTTATATTAGAAACTAACTCCTACACCTTATTGAATTAGAATGCATTAATATGCATGGACAGCCATGTCTGTCTTCAGGTTAAATAGGGCAGCCTTCATAAAACTTACATGACTGGCTGTGAGCTTTTCAAATTCTGTATGTCCCAGAGCCTCTTTTCTCTTTTTAGACAAGAGCTTGAAGCACAGCACTACTTGAAAGATAAGCCTGGGTGTTTAATTAAACTGTGAAGAAAGATGTTTGAATATGTTACCTTAAATTCATCCCTGTATCTATTTTCTTCTCATAGATGTTTCTCCTGACAGCACTGGCTCTTTTGCAATTTGTTTGTCCTTGTTTATTATATCAAGTATTCCCCACTCTCTCTTGATAATACTGCAAAGAATCATTCAGAGAGTCCCGTGAGTTGGGTAATTTGGTCCAGAGTAAATTGTAATACCCAATGCATTTTATCTTTTTTGTCTGACTCATGTTCACCTGAACCACAGAGAAAAGGAGTTTTATCAACTTTAATTAAAAAATGTTCCCTTGGGATGTATACCCCACTTGAAATGATTGTCCTTGTCTTGGGTTAGTACAGTGGCACTTTGGGAGCAGGGAGCTCCACAGGGATGGCTTCTGTGAGAAGCTGCTGGAACCTCCCCGGGTTCCATTCCCTGCACCACCTCTGCCCAAGGCTGAGCAAATATGGGATGTGCCTCTGGGAGTACCATATTCAAGAAAGGGAAAATGAAACTGCAAAAAGGACCCGCAGAGCAGAGTATGAAGCGAGAGAGAAATGTGAGGGAAAAGACACCAAGGTCAGTGAAGAAGGAAGGAGAAAGGTGCTTGAACAGAGGTATGCCCAAAGGCCGTGGTGAGATGAAGCTGTGCCCCTGCAGCCCATGGAGGAGCACGGTGGAGCAGTACCTGAGAAAGCATGGTGGAGCTGTGCCTGAAGGACCACGGTGGGGTAAATGTGGATTTGTAGCCCCTGAAGTGTCTCAGGTGGGGCAGATGTGAAACAGCCACCTGTGCAGGATCACGGAGAGGGTCAGATGTGGCTCTGCAGCCGTGTAGGACCCCGTGCCAGAGGAGGTGACTGCTCCCGCAGCAGCCGTGACTCTGTGTGCAGCCCAGGTGGGAGCAGTCTGTGCCTGAGGGACTGCACCTGTGGGAGGGACTCGTGTCCCAGGGGTTCCTGAAGGACTCTCCCGGGAGAGGGACCCTGGATTGGAGCAGGGGAAGGCTGTGAGGAGTCCTCCCCCTGAGGAGGAAGGAGCGGCAGAAACACCGTGTGGGGAACTGACCCTAAACCCCCCCTGCCCCTCCCTGTGCCCTGAGGGGGAGGCAGCAGGGAAGGGATTCAGACCCAGGAAGAAGAGAGGGGTGGGAGGAGAAGTTACTGAGATGTGGCCATGTTTTCTCTTTCTCTTTGTAGATTAAATTAATTTTTTTCTTCTCAAGTTGAACCTTTTTGGTTGTTGCCTGTTACCATAACTGAGGAATGGAAACCTCCCTATCCTTGTCTCAGTTAATGAGCCTTTGGGTGGATTTCCTCCTCCCTGCCCCAGGGAGGCAGCAAGCGGAGGCCTGGTGGGTACTGGCCGGGCCTAAACCCTGACACTCATTTACAACAGCTGATACAGATAGGAGAAGTTACCAGCTTACCTTAATTAGCACTTTAAAGCAGTAGATCCTGGGAACAACGTCCAGTAGTGCAATTAACTGATCTTTCTACATATTTATGTGCTTCATCTTCTCATGCCCGTATCCATTCAATAGTATCTTTGATATCAAACAAAACCTTCATGTATACATTTTTATCCAGTTGCATGCCTTTATTGATTTTTAGTATAATTTGATATTGCATTCTGAATAAACACGAAACTGCAGCATAAAAATCACTAAGGGATTCCAAGGCAAGTATATGAACAGAAGCCTGTGGTAACTTCAAATATTAATGAGAATGTAGGTTTCAACAAGCCAGAAAAGATCAAGATTGTAAGCGCTGAAATGTCCTGCCTCTGGCAATGGTCTTTAATTATATTTCAAAGAAAGTTTACATGGTTTATTTCCTCTCCTGGTCAAGCCTATCTGCAGAAAAATACATGTTCAAACATGAGTCACATGGGTGAACCACTTGTGCTCTAAAGCACTACATTTGCTTTCCAAAGTCATTCTACTGTGAGTTTGTGCTTCTTGCTCTCAACTGCACTCCTTTAATCTCACCATCAGTACTTAGGAGAAGAGTCAATCCAAAAAATTGGATTCCTTTAGCTATGTGTTTCCATATGATTTCCTTCTATTTATTTATTTATTTTTCATTAATACACTGGCTTCATTATAAAACATGAAAGATTCTAGCAACATAGAATTTAACTGCTGTGTTTTTCTCAAGGGATGTTCACTGCAATCTCTATCACTACTACTTAATTAATAACTTAATTAATAACCTTAATTAATAACTAAAAGAGATCATGTTCTTGGTTAACAGCCTGCAGCTGAAATGTAGAGAAACCTGCATCAGTAAACACTGCTGCCTAAATAAACTAGATACAGACAATGGTGCTATCCAATGACGGTGAGTATTGTACACAGAGGTTGATGTTGATGTTAAGTGCTTCTTCATTTCACTCTACTTGATTGTATGGTGTTTGCACCTACATTGAAAAAATTATGTCTGGAAACAGTGTGTTGGCCAAATCATCCTTTCAAGCCGAGGAATTTCTGAAGGTGTTCAGCTAGAGAGAAAGGTGTCAAGACCAGTGCATTACAGGTGGTCTCATCCACCTTAACAGTCTTCACATCAGATACTTTTACAATTACTGTCAAAATAGACAATGTGAAGGCATTTTTGTCTGTCTCTCTGAGGGCAAATAAATTACAAATCCCATTTGACTTCAATAATACTTTCAAATTCTTAACCAGGACACTGACAGTATCCAAAATTATGCTATACTCTGAGACTGTAGAGTAGAGCATAGTCAGGCTGTATTTCCTTTCCTGTCAAACCTAAAGTCAAATATGTATATATACCTTCTTAGCTATCAGTAGGGGGCTTATAGTGAGAAAATCATTAAATGAATTTCATGAAAGAATTATTCTCCTATATCTAGCATGCCCATCTTGCTCAGTCACTGTAGAGTCATGGAATGGTGTCACACCCCACAAGGTGGGTGCAGCACTGTCACATCTCAGAAAGTGAGCACAGCTCCCCAGATGTGGGCCCCCCCAAAAATATCACATCCCAGAGTGGGTACGGTGTCACAGCCCACAAAGTGGGCACAGGTAGAGTTCCCCAGAGTGGGGGTCAACCCAGGGAGATTCAGACTGGACCCCCTTGCTTTCTGAACCCCTTCAGAGAGGGGCTGAGGTGCAGCTGGGCCCAATCCTCCTCTTTTAACAGCCCATTTGGTTCTCACTCCACAGGAGAAACCAGTATGAAAAACTAAATGGACACTGTGTCACTGAATCAGCCAGCTGCCTTGTCTTTTCCCGTCTGCCTTGTTCTTTTCCCTTTCTTCCAGAAATTTTTCAAGGCATACAAAACTATTATTACATTCCACGAACAATTATACCAAAATTTACCTCCAAATAATTAATTTGTGTTACCGTCTTTGGTTAATGTTGGGAAAGAGCAAATACACGAGCTGGTTTTCTGGCACACTATGTAATCAAGCAAGCATGGAGACTAAAATAATGTATGAGATTTTATTCAAGTAGACATTAGCATTCTCACTGTTCAAAAATGCAGGAGAGAGAATAAGATACCAAGAGGATAATTTTCCTGCACGAAGCACATACAATTGGAGTGGATTATTCATTTAAATCATTGTACCTGACACAGGAGTGAATGAAAAGGGCAGGGCAAAGTTCCTTTTCCTCTCAGATCCTGCTGCAATTTTACTTATATGAGTACTTTCTGGCTGTACAAATTAACCTGTCAATTTTCAGAACTTTTGCCATATGGAAAGAATCACTTATAACTTTACGGGTGTTGCACAGAGCACAGATGGCCACGTGCACCACACACAAAAATGGTGTTTATAAAATTCACACCCTAGGTACTCTGGAAACACCACTGTCTTGCCTTTAACCTTTAAAATGCACATTTTGCAACTGCAGTGCAGCTACTGAGATTATAATTGAATTTTCCATGTGTCTACAGTGCTCCAATAAGGTTTTTACATCAGTGATAGCAGAAATAGCAACACGACACATTTGATTTCATAGCTTTTATCCTACAAAACAGTCATTACACTCTACATCGTGTTGCAACAAGTGAGACGGAAAACATCACAGTTTACCCTAAGTATTTATGTGACTCATCTCTTCATTGCTTTGGTGGCATCATCTTTAACAGTTAATCTTCTATGTCAGTTGCTGAACCTGAGCCTTTAAGGTATCAGCAGTATATTTTTCATCCCATGCAAGGTCTCAAACAAAGAGTGTGAACATTCTGTCTGGTTCCCAGCAGTCTGAAAATCTTGTTCTCTCAATGACAGCTGTTATCAGCATATTTGATGTGCTCCAGTCAGTGAGTAAATAGACCTCATTATAGCTCCATGGACTTCCAGCATCATTAGACAGCTCATTGACTTACTACTGCTAATTAGCTTTGTTAACTGAGTGGTCGTTGTCAAGGCAAGCGTAGCACCTTTGTCTCCTAGGACACATACTGAACCCTACTGACAAAATTTCAGCACTCTTAAAAACTAACTTTTTACATTTTCTGGAGAATGGGTGACATTTCAGACAATGGGAAGAATAAACATGTTTTGATCTTTAAGAAGAGAGGAAGAAAAGTGGCCAGTCAGCAAAGCTTCTGTTTCTGAAAACAGAAGTACTGGTACAATAACTAGACAGACTTCTTGGAGGATAACAAGGAGAGAATAAAAAACAATGTCACTTTTTCATGAGAGCAGATTGTATCAGAATAATCCACTTTCCTTCTATGATGGGTAACAGACACAACAGACAAAGGATAAGGTATCATATTTCTTCAGAAATTCTTTTGATACTGTTGCTCATAATGTTCTCCTTAGCAAATTAGGAAACATGATGTAGATGAACACAGAGGAGAACAGACATGACCCATATTGGAAAAGCCATTCTCAAAGACAGAGAGGCTGCTGAGGGGCCCAATCATCATGGAAGTTTGTGCTCAATGGGTTACATGAGGATCCAGTGATATCCAAGTGACATTATGAAAAATGAGAAAAGAAGGCTGAGAGGGAATCTTATTAATGTCTACAAATATCAGAGGGGTGGGAGTCAAGAGGAAGAGGCCAATCTCTTTTCTGTCATGCCCAGTAGTAAGACAGGGAATAACGGGTTTACGCTAGAACACAGGAAGTTTCACCTTAATGTGAGAAGAAACTTCTTTACTGTGAGGGTGACGGAACACGGGCAGAAGCTGCCCGGAGAGTTGTGGGGTCTCCTTCTCTGGAGGCTTTCAAAACCCACCTGGATGCATTCCTGTGTGGCCTGCCCTAGGTGATCCTGTTCTGGCATGGGTGTTGAACTAGATGATCACTAGAAGTCCCTTCTAACCCAAAACCTTCTATGATTCTATGATTACGCAGCATGATACTGCACGCTAGTTCCTTGGGAAATCTTTCCTTCTAGGGGTAAGGATAAAGATACTAAATGCCTCTCAATACTGTGGCATTCTCCTTAAAAGAGGTTTTAAATAATAAGCTTGAAAAAAAAAATGTTGAAAAAAACCACAGGTAAGAAACTGAGTATCATAACCTCTCATCATCCATTTTAACTGGTTGTTTTGGTACTCAGGGCCATGTGCAGATAAATCTCAAACCCTCTTAAAGGTTCTCTTGGCTTAATGCTCTGACTCTAATTTCATCAGAGCTGCACAATGGACTTGTGACACAATGCCAAGCCTTAACACAGTGTTTTGCTCCTTTGCCAATGTATGTGAAGCAGACATTCACATCAGTAATGCTCTGTCAGAGACTAATATCAATCAATGAACTATACACAGCAGATACAGGACTGGTCTCATTTATATTTACCATAGTTTTTAGCTAAAGTACTAACAAATCACCATCATAATATCAAACTTTTATCATAGAATCATAGAATTGGCTGGGTTGGAAGGGACCTCAGAGATCATCAAGTCCAACCCTTGATCTACTACCACTGAAGTTACCAGACCATGGCACTGAGTGCCACATCCAGTCTCTTTTTAAATAGCTCCAGGGACGGAGAATCCACTACTTCCTGGGGCAGCCCATTCCAATGCTTGATCACCCTCTCCGTAAAGAAATTCTTTCTAATATCCAACCTAAACCTCCCCTGGCACAACTTGAGACCATGCCCTCTTGTCTTGTTGAAAGTCATCTGGGAAAAGAGACCAACCCCCACCTGGCTACACACTCCTTTCAGGGAGTTGTAGAGAGCGATGAGGTCTCTACCCTGAGCCACCTCTTCTCCAGGCTCAACAGCCCCAGGTCCCTCAGCCTCTCCTCACAGGGTCTGTGCTCGAGTCCCTTCACCAGCCTGGTTGCCCTCCTTTGGACCTGCTCCAGGACCTCGATATCCTTCCTGAACTGAGGGGCCCAGAACTGGACACAGGACTCGAGGTGTGGCCTCACCAGGGCTGAGTACAGGGGCAGAATCACTTCCTTGGACCTGCTGGCCACACTGTTCCTGATACAGGCCAGGATGCCATTGGCCTTCTTGGCCACCTGGGCACACTGCTGGCTCATGTTCAGCTTCCTGTCAATCCAGACTCCCAGGTCCCTTTCTGCCCGGCTGCTCTCAGCCACTCTGTCCCCAGCCTGTAGCGCTGCATGGGGTTGTTGTGGCCAAAGTGCAGGACCCGGCACTTGGCCTTGTTAAACCTCATCCCGTTGGAATCAGCCCAACTCTCCAGTCTGTCCAGGTCCCTCTGCAGAGCCCTCCTGCCTTCCAGCTGATCCACACTCCCCCCCAGCTTAGTGTAGTCTGCGAATTTGCTGATGATGGACTCAATCCCCTCATCTAGATCATCAGTGAAGATATTAAACAGAACTGGGCCCAACACTGATACCTGGGGGACACCACTAGTGACCGGCCGCCAACTGGATGCAGCCCCGTTCAGCACCACTCTCTGGGCCCGGCCCTCCAGCCAGTTCCTAACCCAGCACAGGGTGCTCCTGTCCAAGCTGCGGGCTGAGAGCTTTTTCAGGAGGATGCTGTGGGAGACGGTGTCAAAGGCCTTGCTGAAGTCCAGGTAGACCACATCCACAGCCTTCCCCTCATCCACCAGGCGGGGCACCTGATCATAAAAGGAGATCAGGTTGGTCAGGCATGACCTGCTCTTCCTAAACCTGTGCTGGCTGGGTCTAATCCCTTGCCCATCCTGCAGGTGCTGTGTGATTGCACTGAGGATGATCTGTTCCACAACCCTGCCAGGCACTGAGGTCAGGCTGACGGGCCTGTAGTTTTTTGGGCTCTCCTTCCGGCCCTTTTTGTGGCACCAATTTCCAATCATCTGGGATGTCCCCAGTGAGACAGAACTGTTGGTAGATGATAGAGAGAGGCTTGGCAAGCTCTTTTGCCAGCTCCCTCATCACTCTTACTTGTGGGGATCCAAGCAGTTCAATAGATCACTGACTGTTTCCTTTCGGATTCCAGAAATTCTTTCCTGCTTGTTCTTACAGTGTTGTAATAACCATAAGAACATTCAATAGTGCATAAATAATCTTTACTTCTTTTTGAAAAGCTAAATTTTGCTATTGTTTCAATGAATAGATCCTTCCCTGAGAATGGTCTTCTTTGGTTTCATTTTCATGAATCTGTTTGATAATACTGACAGAAAAAAAACCCAAACCATGACTTAACAGGAATAGGAATTTCAGAACCTAGACTTCTATAACTGGTAAAAAAACCTAAGTTCATTGAGAAAGACATAACTCAGGATCTGGTATTAAGAATTTCTCTAAAGCTGATATACACTGAAAATTGTGAGTGACCTGAAAGAAAAATGCAGCCTTCATTGTTCCTGCATGCTGAGACACTCTAGTTTTGTGGAAGGGTCCCTTACAGGTAGAAGTACTTTTCTTGCCCACATGTAACATGGCTTTGTTGCCAGGTGGACACTTAACTGTAGCAAGACGAATCTCTTTTAGGGAATGGCGCTTCAAGGTCCAACCAGGTGTTCCAGCAGAGACTCACAAGCAATGCTCCAAGCCTAGGGCTCTCAGAGTTGACTAGCCCAGATCAGTGCTGCTACTCCAAGAGCAACCAGCCTCTCTGCCAGCTAGCCCAGGACTGAGCTGAGCTTGTGTCTCAGGCCTCACCTTTTATTGGCCCCCTGATCCTGCTCATGCGCAGTGGGGGGCCCCCCCTAATTAGGTACAGGTGGGCTTAACACAAGCTCATGCCCACTCCCTGGCAATTAGGGGCACCTGGTTGCCTTGTTACACTACACTTAACTCCTGTGCATCACACCACTGAGTACAACATCATGTATTTCAGCCTAGAGGCTTGAAATAATTAAAAAGACATTATATCACTTAATTGTTTTGGATCATCTCTTCTTGTTAATCTGACTAAACCAGGACTACCCATGTAAGAGTTTGCAGAATCTGCTTTACACAGCTCCTGCAGTACCAACCCTTTGAAAACTGCTGCTGTTGTCAAATGCTGCTCCCAAACATGAGGGAATCATTCAGTGAGAAATGATGGATGATTGCCAGATGACACAAAGTATCAATGATTTTTATCTTCCAGTCTTTGAAACGTGTTAATTGCAAAAAGATGTGTAAGTGGTGAAAATGTAAAAAAATGCAGTCTGCTGGATTATTTTGTACACTGATAAAATCTATATAGAAATGAGACATGAGTCTTCAGTTAATCTCTTAGTTGCCAAAGGCAGCTCATAGGCTCTCCTCAGTTCCCTTCACTTGTCTCCAAAAATTCATGGGCTGCAAAATCTGCCATGTTTTCTGTTCTGCCAGCTGGAGAGAGACTTGCAGAACCTTCATGTTGCGATTGCCCGTATCATCTCATGTTAAACCCAAGGTAAAACATTTATTAATGATAGAAGAATTTCGTACTGTTGAATTACACCTTGAAATACAAGTCTTGGTACGTCAAAGTTCAAGGATGAGTTCTTCCCACCTGGCACCTCTATATCAAGAGGACTGGATATTAAAGCTGCTGTTCTGACCTGACTGTTTTATACAGGCATCAAGTACTAAAGTAAGCTTGGTGTGCACTCTGTACTCATAAATCTTTATCAGTGAAGTTCTTTTCCAATTGTAGCAACACTGGAAAACGGTATGGAAATGAAAATCAGATGCTTTTACCAGACATCTAAGCCTAACCTGAGAAGAATAAGGTGCAAGTCAGTGAAAGCAGGCAGCAAAATTACTTTTTATAGTCATGGCAAAATTAAAAAAAAACTTATTTTTCTCCTCTCATTTTATTCCTCTTAGTCATATCACTGGAACAAGTCTTCTTAATGCGTTTGCAGAACTTTTCTTATGAAACCTCTGTACCACTGACCCTATTCATAGCTCTTTTTTAGATTCTCTCCAGTATATTTATGTGCTGAGGAGCCCAGATTTGGACACACTACTCCAGGTGTCACCTCATTAGTGTGGAGCAGAGGGTAAGGATCACCTCCCTCATCCTGTTGGCAGTGTTTTGGTTGATGCAGCACAGGGTACCATTGGCCACTTCTGTGTCAAGGGCACATTTCTGGCTCATGTTCAACCTGGTGCCTTCCAGCATCCCCCAGGTCCTTTTCTGCAAAATTCTTTCAAGCTAGGTGGATGTATTGGTGCATGGAGTTGCTGCTTTCCAGGTGCAGGACTTCACACTTCTCCTTGTTGAGCTTCACAAGGCTGCTGTGAGCCCATTTCTCCAGCCTCTCCAGGTCCCTCTGGATGGCAGTAGGACCTTGTGGTGAGTCAGTCACTCCTCCCAGTTTGTGTCATCAGCAGACTTGCTGAGAGCACACTCTGAGAGTAAGCTCTCTTGGGTACTCCTCTGGTAATCCAAAGAAGATGAAAGAAATCAGAGTCCTTGAAACTGTGATCCCTTTCTTACATAGAATTTTGCAGCTATTTTAAGCAGGAGTCATCCTTCCCCATTCTACAGCTCAATAGACCCTGACCATGTTCCCTCAAATGGAAGAAGAAATTGCATCTTTTTTTATTATACTCTTTTTTCATTGATTTTCTTTAAAAATACATTTAGATACAAAAATAAGGACAGGAACACATATATATATATATATATATATATGCAACTATACAAATGTGCTCTATGAGAAAGGCAAACGTAGTTTCTAAAAGCTAAAAAGATATTATTAGGGCCTCTGCTAAATCTCTGCAATTTCAGTTATGTGCAAGGTTACAAGAATTACTGTAATGATGGCAAAAATTAGTAAACCATCTAATTATTGCTCTGTATTTGCTATACGTCACCATGCTTCATTCAGTCTAAGGGTAACACCAATGCTTCTGCTGAGCCCAGCCATAGGGACAGATAACCAATAGTTTTCTCAGAACGATGCTTTGAAGTGAGTCTGTGCGTTCCAGAAATGAAAATCAATATTATTAGTTTAATCTCTGTAACTCTCTCTGATACCTGGCTTTAAATTGCCACAATTTACTGAGGAAATAAAAGCATATGTGGCCTTCTCAGCTTTTTTCCAACTTCTCCTCATCCAAAGGGAGAAACACAGTCATCACAAGCAGTTCACCCACATCCCCAAATGTGGCATCATCCTGACAGGAAACAAAAAACTTCACATGAATTATAACCAATCCCACAGTTCAGATAATAAAATCTCAAGTACTTTGAGGCAACTGCTCCAATAGCAATAGGATGAAGGAAGAAATGTGAGGAATAACTCTATCTGATGGAGCAGTTCAGTCAGTCATCCTGAAAGGTAGGTTTTTTTCTTGTTAGCAATGGGAACACATAAAATAAGGGGAAACACCACCATAGAGAAACTACTTGCTTTAAGGGAAATGAGGCTAAATTAACCTAGTTGGTAATTTATTCATTAAAAATCATTTTCTCAGCTCAAATAATGTTTTTTATTAGTGACTCGTGTTAAATCTGTTAGAATATTGAGATGATGAGTGCAGCACAGAGAGGAAGCAATATGTCTGGTTTTGTTTGTAACAGAAATGCTTTCCGAAGCTCTGTATGTGAAGCCTGGAAAAGAATGGGTTTGATTTTTCCCTTGAGAAATGGGCTGAAGCATTTTTGTTAATCGGCATTCTTTGCAGATAGAAACCTAATTCAGTCTGGTCCCGCTGAATGGATTCAGAGCCATGCACACTGGCAGCAAGAATGCTGTCAGATTTACCCTCATATTAAATTCACACTTGAGGAGCTGTAGATGGTAAATGTCAGATTTCTCTAACCCTTCATGCTGTTTTCAGATACTAAGTAAACTGAAGCAAAAGCTGCTTGCCAAAGGGAGCTGATAAAGAGTCTGTCATATAAGTCTGTTGGTGTCTAAGGCTCGGGGTCATATAGTAAAACATTTTTTTAAAAACTATATATATAGGCATTGTGTCAATTTATCTATAGGTAGTATAATGGCCTTTGTTTAGGCCAGCTTAAATTAGTTATTTTAACCTTCTCTCTGTCCTTCCTTTTACACATTTCTAAGTACTAAAACATATATTTATAGTTCAGAAATCCTCAAAGTTAAATAAACCAAGGAGGGATCTGCTTGTCCAAGTCCAGGAGAGCTGACATAGAAGTAAACTTCAGTTTTAAGCCTAAACTTTAGAAAAACAGTATCATTCTACAGTCTGGTATGCATGGATCTCAGTGGGGTGGTGGGAGGGAGGCAGTTTCTGTGCCTTAAACATTTATACAATATCTTGAACATTTAAACAAGGAGATGTGCCTATTCAAGATGCAGCCATGCTTGCCTTACACAGTGTCCTTGAGCTCTGTGTGAGAGAGCTCTTACATCCTCTTATGAAGAGAACATCAGAATGAAAGCCGAATGGTCCAAGTAGGAACTGTCATGGCAAGCACAGCATTCAGCTCAGGTGAGGAGTAAGGGGCAATTCTGGCAAGGAGGGCCCAAGCACAGTTCAGAAACAGAGATTTTTCCAAAGAAGAATTTGTATCCTGTTTGATTTTGTGTGTGTGTGTGTATATGTACATGGCACTCCTAGCCTGTAGCTTTCCTAGCTCAGCTGCTATAATTACTCTCTCTTGAGCATAACTACGTTATGAAAACAGAGGTAAGGTTTGGGGGGTTTCCATTCACCAAGGAAAAGAGAAAGAAAAGACACACTGAGAACATGCAGTTACTGTCAGGTTCTGCTCAGCACTGTGTTTTCTTTCTCTTCTCAAAACAAGCTACAAATCCTCCTGAACCTTTAAAACATCTGTGCAGCTGATCTGTCCACGAGAGACTGCTTTAGAACTGAACACTGCAATTTATTATTTGTGCATGAACTTTCCAGCCTCCCCTCAGCATAGGATGTAGCTGGATCTCAAGAGGGTTCTACCAAGAGGTTTTACTTTCCTCCTTGGGCTTCTTTCTCTCTGTAGAGCCACACTCTGTTCCTGATTTGCTGGACCCAACATTTAGGCAGAGTACACCTTAAAGTCATTACAATGAGTGGTAAAAAAATGTTGGTAAGTTTTAGATTGCTGATTAAGTCTAAATTAAATAACCTTGCAATAGTCACTATTTAATATGGCTTGTTCAAGAGAAGAGTCAAATAAATATGACAACACCATTGAAGCAGCATCATGGAGAGAATATGATTTGTTTCAGTTTGGAGGAAATTAAACTCAGTGGGAGAAGGAAAAAGTTCCCCAGCCATAAGAACCAGCTGCAGCACTAAAACAGACAGTAAAATTTATTCCCTATTACGAAAAATGGTATGTATGTGGGGAGATGTTTCTTTGTAGTTTAGGGAGGGAGGGTTGTAGATCTCTGAAGTCTGGTCTTTATTTACACATCAGAAAGTCCTCTGAAACTATCCCCTCAGAACCTGAAAAAAGTTAACTACAGCTTCTGGGCATCAATCTTTATATCTCCCCTGTTAGAGTACTCAGTCCAAGTTGTGATGCTGCCTGAGAAATCCAGCCACCACAGACACAAACCCTATGTGTTTCTACTCATTTGAGCCCTACTGCCATAACAATTGGCTCCTCGTGAGGGTTTCAGAAATACCTGGAAGTACTGTTGGAGGATACAATGTTTAGTTGTATTACACATGAAAATTAAAATCTTTGGAGTTCACTCAGTGGAAAGTAGAAAGTACATACAGATTCAGGTAACCCCAAACCATCCTCAAGCACTAAAAAAAAGCTGAAGCATACTCAATTACCTAGACCTACATCCTAAATATATCCTATATTTGTATATACTGCAGACATGAATATGCTGTGAAGAGAGTAACTGTTTCCTATTGTACTGCAGGCAATGGGTGAGGGAAGCTCAAAACCAGGCACATGTTTAAATGCTGCACTTGCCAACCCAATAGAATTCTTTCCTACATCCAATAAGGAAAACGTTGCCAGGGAAGAGAAATCACACACACACACACAAAAAGCAAACGGAAAAGTTTCCTGTTCACTGAGATGGACCCAAGCAGCACCAAATGAAGGTAACCTTCAGATTAAGTTCAATTTTGGGTGCTCAGGCTTGTCACAGGTCTTTGTGACACTTGGTCATGAAAAAACAAACAAATAAACAAACAAACAAACAAACAAACAAAAAAAAACCCCAAAACAAAAAAAAAAAAACCAAAGAACAAAAAACCAAAACACAACCCCCCCAAATAAAAGGATTTCCTGTCTAATTTCTAATTCATAGATGTTAGATGAACTCCTAAGAATCACTGGTGTTTAGGTCTCCTGGGCTAAACCAGTAAAGTGCTGCTGCACAGCAATAATCAGCACAAAGCTGCTGCACTGTAGTTCCTGCTTGGCATTTTACAACCCCATTGTTTGTTCAGTCCCCTCGGTCTGACTAGAGGCAGAAATGGACATACATCAGGACAATGCTAACTCAACAGTTGGCTCTCATTTGTGGTTTTCTCCCTCTCCACATTTTAGCTGTATGTGGCTGTTTCTATTATTTCCTGGTCTGAGTCCTCTCTGTGTGTAGAGATGTTGCTAATGGCTAAACGTACTCATGAAATTCTAGCAGGGGATGCATTTCAGCATGAACTACACTGTGTATCCTGCTTTTATTCTTAATCAGGAAGCTCAGCTACTAAGGAAGTGTGCTGATACATCTCCTTTATTTTTATGGCTGGCACCTTAAAAAAAAAAAAAAAAAAAAAAAAAAGGAAAAGATTGGCAAGACCTCAGTCCTTCCTAGACTGAGATTTTAACTCCTTCAGAGCCTTCTGATAAGGAAAGATGAATCAGTATGAATAAGAAAGTCAGCCTCATCCTTCATGCTATACATACAGAGAAATCTGGTAAGCCTTCTGAGGGAGGAATTTCAGATCAATGTTATTCCTGCTCCCCAGAGAAAGCAGGAATGTGAAAATGCAGATATCACCAACTTACTAAAAAATGAAAGGCTGTATCTTAAGACTTCTTAATCTGCCAGCTAGATTCCCTGATCAGGAGAACTTCAGCTGCAACACCAAATTTGATCCACAGCTCTACATCTCCTGCAGTTTCTGCATCTCTGGAAAGACGTGCAAAAGCTGAGGAAATTCATTTAGCTCCCTTTTTAAGTCAAGTCTTGAATCTTTTAAAAGATACCAAAACCCTCCAAAAGTCAAAAAGCCACTGAATATTAGCAATTTCATTAGAGCTATGTCATCATATACCAGCTTGGATGGAAATGATAAGAGAAGCATTTTTTTTTGGACCTTCTCTGGTAAGCCATACAGTTATTGAGAGATTAGAAATGCATTTTTCTTAATAACTAAGATATCAGGATAACTCAAAGAATATGGACCTAACATAGATTCTTTTGAAGTTATGGGGAAATACGCTAATTATTTCTCTGAAGAAAGGAAAGAATAAGAAAGTAAGAATAAGGAAAGGAAAATAGTTTAGGGAACAGAACTTTCTGCAAAATTATGCAGGCAGCTCAGGAAATGTCCTTATTAGGACTGTAGTTCAAACTGTAACTCAGGTCTGTAGTGTATATGTGAATATAAATGCCAGTTTATATGTATATGTTACACCCTTCAGTGCTGATCCAGAAACACACACTGACTGGAAAGCATCCAGGGACTGTGAAAGGGGGAGCTGGAACACACGGTGTTAGACTGGTGGCAAGTGGGCCACTCTCTCAGCTGAGAAATTGAAGGAAGGGAATAAAGGCACAGGTTGCAAAAAAACCCCCACGATTTACCCTGAGGTCTTTCAATGTTTGGAAAAAATAGTGGGAGAGGTAGGACTTGCCTTCCACTTGCTTAGGGCAGCAGCAGATCTGAGCCTTTGCCTCTTGATTAACAGTGGTGCTTCCACTGGATGATTTTCCCTGCTTCAGTAATGCAGCCACCTCAAACATCCATGATGCTGGATTGTCAGGAATTCTTCCTAAGGCACGGATTGGGGGTGATAGGGAGCACATAGGCAAGGCTTGCCTGTGGTGTAGAAAATTATTTTCATAGCTGCTCCTAAACCAAACCCAGAGCTCTAGTTAATCTATGCCTTGGCTGGTAATTCTTGTTAGCATTTATGGGAATTGCTGCGTAAAGTTAGACAGGGTGTTCCTTGCCAAAGGATCAATTTCATGCTCTGCCCTTAAGGTGCATCAGTTGTCTGAACAGTTTCCTCTTTATAGACTTGGGCAATATGAAACTACATTTTCAGATATTCCTGGCTGAGATCCAGTCCAAGATTTGCAGATACATTGATTCAGAGAAGGAAATGAAGGAGATGGGAAGGAACAGTACAGACCCGATAGCCTGTGTCAGACAGATTGAATCAGTCTTCTACTACCTGCACCGGAGGGACTGTATTAATAAAAGATACGTTCTGTCTCTGAATCACTGAGCTCTGTTTCTAAGTAACCAGGAAGCTTACGTTACTGTGATGTTTATCAACCTTTTAAAATTCTTCCTTGGAAATACATTTATGGTTGTGTCTACTACTCACCGGGTTGGTACCTGTCAAAATGAACTTAGCTTGGGTGTTGAAGCAAGATCCCATCCCATCATCTTCAAGCACCAGTTTCATTTCCTAGTATTTCAGATTGCTTAAGATACTCGGTGACTCTTCCTCAGTGCCATTTTTTTAATAATTTATCTACCTGAAGTGAAGTCACTTTCAGGGATGGTGTCCAGGTTGCATGTCCCCCCTGAAGCCAGTTTACCATCTTCACTTTTCCCCTGAAATCCTTTATCTTGGCTAAGGCTGGGGAAGACCTGATATTTAGTTTTATTTCCCTCATTTGCACAGTGCCCACAGAGCTAAGATAAGAACAAAAAAAGTTATTTAAGAATTAGTAAGGGAAGGACATATCCTAGACCACAAACCAGTCCTGCTAGGTCTGCTCAGAAACAGGTAAGTTTTCATCAGGTTTGCCAAATCTTTAAGACAGAAACAATTTGTGTAAATTACATGATTTATCTGGAATTTGTCAGGAATTCTGACAGAATCTTGTCTGCTTTCTCACTGTTTTTTCACCAGCTCCAGGGTTACCCTCCTTGTTGATGGGCATGGGGAGAATCGAAATGCTTGATTCTCAGCATCCTGAGGCTCAGAGTGATATTTGTGTCCATTGCTCTCAGGTTTTTTTTCCTCTTGTAAAAGGAGAAGCACAACATTATAAAGAGATATTGTTAATATTGTTCTCTGCACAGGAGCACTCTGGATTTCACCATAACCCAGCTCCCCATAAGACGAAGAAATTAATTCTCTAAGCTCAGTTATCCACTGTGTTTCACTTCTAGCTCTTCAAAATGGGGGGAAGAAAAGCAGAATTTGGTGCTTATGTGCTTAGAAAGATGTGAGTGGACAGACAACCCACTCAAGAACTTTCTACTAGTAAGGGAAAAAAAAAAACAAAGCAAAAAAACCTCAAACATGCCAGCTGTTGTTGAATGGTATGTGGAAAAAATCAAGCCTTTAAGGTTTGTTTGTGAGGTAGAACTGAGCTATGTGTAATATATGCAACATGCTGCCTGACATGGTGCCAAAGTTCTAAAGAATCCTCTGAAAATTTCAGATGACTCTTCTTTCTCTTCCTTATGTTTCATAGTGAATTAGGTAAAAAGGATTTTTGACCATCTTAATGTATGTCAGTGGTAATAAGGTAATAATCTGTTGTTCAAATATCTGATGTATTTGATAGATACTTGTGAGGGTAAATTTTGTGCTAGATATTTTCTTTCTCCATAGTTTCTTGGTCTCACATCTATGTTGATGTTGCCTAACTAAACAAGAAAACCAAAAACAAACAAACAAAAAGAAGATATCTTGCAGATGAACACGTGTGTATTTCTCCTCTAATTGTTTCCACTAGAATTGCATATCTACCCTCTTCTGGAAACAGAATTGTTTCCACCTCCTGGAAACTGAGCTATCATTGAGCTTTTTTTTTTTTTTAGATTTAACCTTGAGGCACTTTATCCACACTGTGCCTCCTTGATAGAATGAAAATGCTGTAGGATGGAAAGGGCAGGCCAATGATAAATAAAAATATTCAGAAGCTCAAGGTCCATCTTCAGTCATATGGGCTCAAAGAAGAAAATAATTGTTCTTCTTTTAGAAAATACATGAAAGAATCCTCTCTTTGGTCATGAAATGTCATGAGCACTGTTGTTATATGTATCTGCAGTCAACTGGAATTAGTGGGATAAGAAGAACTACTTAAATTCTGTGTACTAATGGATGGCACAGCACCCCAGAGCCCACTGGGAAAGCTGGCATGCAGGGAAAGAAAACAACAATGTGCGATTGAGACGGGTGGTAAAGGAGAAAGAGAGATAGAAAAATTAATTTAGAGTACAAAGTTTCTGCCTGTTGCTGGTGGTTACATTTCTGACCTGTTGTACGATTGTAAATGTGTACTTTCAGGTGTTGCTGAAAGGGTCTGTCCTGTCTGTCAGTGTGAAGCATCTTGCTCTCTTGGCCATGACGGATGGAGAGCAGCCTCTCAAGGGGACTGCAAACATTCCTGTGCTAATTCCTCCATTAAGTAACAACACACTGAAAACTCTCTGAAATTGGCAAATATTTAGTTCTTTGCCAAGTGGCCACGATATCAATGACAGGTCTGTCCTTTAAGCCATCTGAGAATTTTCTGAGAGCGAGCAAACACTTTCAGGTGTTGAAGCAGCAGCACTACTTGTGTGCAGAAATGCTTTCTGGGCTGTTTTTCTGCTCCCAGACATCTGTTACAATGGCAACCAGGCAGCTCAGAAATCCTTAAGTTTGTTGCATTGATGTGTATGTGCCAATGTGATGATGATGATGATAATAATAGTAATCATCACACTAATCACAATAATAATAACAACAACAATAATAATAATAGTGGTAATAATAATAGGCTGACAAGGGCAGGCTATCATAATCCTGCAAGGATCACATCTCCTGTTGGAAGTCTCAAAGAAAAGACTGCCAACCACCTGCCTTATTTCCCTGTAAGGAGCTTTGGTAACATGGTGACTAACGCACAGAGGGGACCAAGAATTACTCTGATATTAGATGAGAAATCAGAATCCTTTCAAGCAGGAAAAAAAGAAGGTCTATTCCATTAAACACTTAAAAAATGCAGGAACATAATTTCATTGCACAGGCTGATTGTGAAGCCCATTTACTATTACTTCTTGGTTTATTTTTCAGGATAACTTCCATAAAATTTATAGCTGCATTTACAAAAAGAAAAAAAAAAAAAAGTAATTCTTGGAAAGACTGCTCTGCAATGGCAATATCAAGAACAATGGTCACAGGAAGAGCATTTAATGAAGACTCTGTCAATTGGCACTTTGAATGTGCTGTGTCAGTGAAATGCAGCCACTTCTGGGGCAGATGACACGTGCTGATGAGCAGTGCACATGAGGAGTACCATTATGTATCCATCTGAACAGAAAAGCCTGTACAGAAGCTGTTATTTGTGAAGAGTCAACTCCATTGTCCATGGGTGGTTTATATTAGTTCTTTATTAATTGTAGCATGGATACAGATGCTCCCTCACAGGTCCCCTGTGCAGCTTTGGTTTGGCTGGGCTTTTTTTAGCACTTTCTCCAGGAATACAGGCATTCTGCTGGAAGGAAAGATCTACTGTCTTTGCTGGGATTTGCCTTCTGGCTCCTATTAATGTCCTCTGGTTCTTAATGAATCCATTGGGACAGGGTACCTTCAAGGACAAGAAGAAGAAGGTGGTGGTAGTGGGTTTATTACTGGAAGCAAACAGCTGGGTTTATGGCAGCTGAGAGGGCAGCATGGCAACTTGCTTGCTAAGCACCAAGACAGTGAAGCTTGGTGCCTAGGGAGGGTACCTAAGAATTAGCTTGAAGGTGTGTAGGTGCACCAGTACCAAATGATAGGGAAAGGTAGGAAAGTCAGCTGTAGGATAAGATCTGGCTGTTAAGAGTAAGACTGAATCTAAGACCTCTATCCTGACTTTTTTCTGAATACTTCTAGTTTCCTGGGAGAGAGCCTAGAGTCAGGCAGAGATCCTGAATGAAAGTGTATGCATGAGTCTTGGGCTAGAAAAGAGGGATTTCTGACTATTAAGACCATGAGACAGGAGCAACCTGTACAGGATGTATCAGCTATACAGTAACAGCAACAAATCCAGATTTCTGGTTCAGGAAAATAGGGCTGAGGGAGCTTATGGGAATGGAAAATTATCTTTTTAGAGCTGGCAAACTCCTCAGAAGGGATGTGGCTAATGCTCATTTGGCCTCTGAAAGGACCAGAAGGAAAATAAATATCACAATTACAATAAACAGGAAAAAATCAAACTTCCTACAATGCCAATACTAAGTGACAGAGCAAGGGCAGTACTTGCAAGTGGATTGATACTGGCACTACAAGTCTAAAAATGGCATGAGGGAATGTTGTGGTTTGAGTCTGGCTGATAACAAAGGACCATGAGGCTGCTCACTGCCCTTCCCCCATTATGGGATGGCAAGGAGGAAACCCACCCTGAACTGTGTGGGTCAAGGCAAGGACTGTGAGGTTTTCACGCACCAACTGTGCCCACGGCCAAAACTCAACTTGGGGAAAAATCAGTTTATCATTAATCAAAACAGGGCAAAGAGAGAACACAAACCAGAGCATAAATACTTTTCCCCACCCCTCCCTTCTTCCTGAGAAGTTCTCGGTATCTCCACCTTCTTCCCCCCAGCAGCACAGGGGAACAGGGAGTGTGGTGTTCAGTCCGGACATCACAGGTTGTTTTCTGCTGCTCTTCCTCTTCAGGGAGAAGGACTCCTCACAGTCTTTCCCTATTCCAACGTGGGGTCCCTCCCGCGGGAGAAAGTCTTTCATGAACCATGAGTCCCCATAATGCAAGGCACAGCCCCTCAGGAGCAAACTGCTCCAGCACAGGCAGCCCACAGAGCCAGGGACTGCTTGGGGAACAGTCCCTTCCATGGCTGCAGGTCCACAGCATCTGCTCAGCCGTGATTCTTCAGGGTCTGCTCCACCCTCATTGTCTGTGGTACAAGGGACAGGCTGCTGTCACACCATGGGATGTGGAGAGAAATCTCTTCACACACTTTCTGCCTCTCCTTCCTCACCAGCCTTGGTTCCTCTGCTCCGGCATCGCTCTCCTCTGGTGGTGTTCTCTCTTCCAGCATTATTCTCTCTCTCCACATGTTGATTTATCTCACCTCCCCCTTCTCCTCTGTCCTGCTCTTGACTACCCTGTTTCCCCTTCTTTAATATGTTAATTGCAGAGGTGCAATTTTTTTATTCACTGATGGGCTAAGGCGAGCCAGGTATTTTGGTGTGGGGAGACTTCATCAGAGCTACGTACATGAGCCACCCTCCTGGGGATCCCTTCCCTGCTACCAAAATCAGCACTGCATCAACCCAGAACAGGGAACCAGAATACTTGGCATCAAAAGTAAATCCTGATCAAACCAGCACCTTGGGGGTGCTGTGAGAGGAACATTATCAGTGGTAGCTCTGCCACATTATCCATTTTACAGGAGTGACAGAGCAGAACATACAGATGGAGAAATGATGCTCTACATGAAGGATTCTATGGCCTGTAATAGAAGAAATACATCATAAGAAAGAGAATCATTGCAGAATGCTTGTGGGTTGCAAGACTGTGATGGTGTTTACACCAAGACCAGGCTAATGATGTTTAGGAAATGCTATCTCAGAGCAGAAAACCTGAGAATTTATGACTGGTGGCTGTAGAATTCTTAAGCTACCTCTACACAGAGCGAATAAAAGTATTGTCAGGATGAGATACAGAATAAATAGTTTCAGGAAGCACTTTTAAGAACTTTTTCTTTGGCTCTCCAAGGGGTGTGGCATCCAGTTAATGACATACTAAAGGGCTGCTCTGTAATAGTACCCATAATGCTACTAGGTTTAACACTGAAGTGAAAAAGAACAAGTCAAATAGAGTCAAACTGTAGCTATTCAGTTGAGAGAGCTACTCAATGAGAGAGATATGTAAAAGTGAGAGGATTGATCAAACAGATAAAGACCAATTCAAATGCCTTCCAGAAGCCTGGGGACTGTTCAAAGATACTACATCAGAAAGTCATGTAAATGGTATAGCACAAGAGAAAAAGAGAACAATAAAAAGCTTGTACAGAAGTAGAGAGTAAAGGAAAATAGGAAATATAAAACACTCAATAGAAAAGTCAGATACATTACTATTGAAGGGGAGGAAGTCAATACTTGAAAATGGAAAGGATCAAATGAGAACAAGAACTGCCCTAACGCAGTTAAAGTCAAATACAAACAGGAAATTAAGAAAGCTAAAAAGAGAGGAGCACCTTGGAATGGATGATTTTGCTGACAGCAAAAAGGTCATGTAAATACTCAAAGGTAGGCAGCACTAGAAATTGTGAGATGTTTGGAGGACCAAAAGGTAAGTAAGAAGGATATTCAGGAATAAAAAAGCCATTGCAGAGATCAGTTAATTCTTTACTTTTCTCTTTGCTGATGAAGATGGTGGGCAGGCTCCTGCTCTCAGCCCACTCTGTGTAGCAGATAGCTTGATACAAGGTAAATCAAGATGAAATGAGTAAGTTAATGCTGATGGTCACCTGGGAGTCTGGTGGAAATGTGGCTGTGCAGCACAGCCCATACCTTGGCCAGCAATGCTCCAACATTGCAGCAGCATGCACAAGGTCTGTCAGGGGAAGTCCCATCTACAAATACAGGACAGAAGTTCTGAGAACCACAGACTCGTGAGCCTCCTTCCCATCCCTGGGAAATACAAAATAAGATCTCAGAGCATGAGATGAACACAGCCATCTGGGAAAGAGCCAGCATGGTTTCTAAAATGGGAAACCTCTGGTCCAGGTTGCTGGATCAATGTGGAGTTGTCAGTAAGCAAGAGGATAAAGGAGATCCAGTCAGGATCCTACAATTGGGCTTTCAAAAGTTTTTTACAATGTTCCCCATCAAAGAGGTTTAAAGATGCTGAGCTGCCTTGAAGAAATGCTCCTTCTGTGAATTTGAAGGAGAGAAAGAAAAGGATTAGCTTGATGGTGACTTCTTAGGATAGACTGCTGAAGAGCTCACCTAAAAATGAGTGCTGAGATCAGTTTTATTCAATGTCTTCATCAGTTCCCTGGAAGAAGAACATTACCTCCAAAATAGTGAAGGTAATGAGAATCTTTCCAGTCGCAAAATGCCAGCCTCATGGTGAGGACCTTTTAAAACCGTGTGTCTGTGTGATGGAAGGGGGAACAGATGAGCTTCAGGGCAGATAAATCTGTTATGCATCTAAGGGCAAAATAATCTAACCCACATGTATATGATGCTGAACTTGGAACTTGCAGTTATAACTCAAGAGGAAGTCATCACTGACAGTTCTCTCAAGCTGTCTTCCACCGGTTGCTGCACATTTAGCCAGTAAAATGTGGGGAATCATTATGAGGAAACAAACTTCTGGCTCTAATGAACACCTTGCACAACCACAACCAACTTAAGTACTATGTACAGTCCTGTTCACTGCATCTCAAGAAGGGGCATAGCAAAGTTTAGAAGGTTTAGCAAAAATCAAGAGTAAGCACCTACCTTTGTAAAAGGGGAAGAAAGGATTCTGGGACAAGGGTCAGCAGTGCTCGTTCAAAGAGCTTTAAACTAGATTTGAAGTGGGATGGGGATAAAACCAGGCTTACTAGAGAGAAGTCTGGGAGCGGTACAGCAGTGCTGGTGGGTAAAGGTGTTAGCAAGGTTTGTTGTCTCAAGTGGAGGTGGGGGATGGTGATTCATGTGGCAGCAAAGACATGAGGGTTAGTCATAGGCTGGTAACTATGGCAGTGTCTGAGTGCAGTCAGCTGAGAATTAGGGCTTCTCCCCCCAAAAAAGTGGCAGGACCATTAGCCCAGTACATCCACACCAATGCACCCAGGATGGGCAAGAATCAGGAGAAGCTGGAGGACACTGTCCACCAAGAAAACTGTGATATAATTGCAGTCACAGAAATATGGTGGAACAAGCTCTGCATTAAGGTTGTGGAGTCTCCTTCTCTGGACCCCTCTGGGTGCATTTCTGAGTGACCTGCCCTAGTTCGGGTTCTGCTCTGGCAGGGGGGTTGGACTTGATGATCTTCAGAGGTCCCTTCCAACCCCTGACCTTCTGTGATTCTGTGACTTGCACAACTGGAATCCTGCAGTTGATGGCAACTAACTTTTCAGAAGGGATAAGGAAAGAAGGAGAGTGGTATGGCCCTCTGTGTTTGGGATAGATATGAGTGCCTAGAACTGAATGATGATAAGGACAGTGCTTAGTGTTTATGGGTAAGAATCAAGGGAAAGGCAAATAAGGCAAACATTATAGTGGGAATTTGTTACCGACCACCAAACCAGGATGAAGAGCCTGATGAAATATTCCATAAGTAGCTGGGAGAGGTCTTGCAATCGCCAGTCCTTGTCCTTGTGGGGGGCTTCAGCTTCCCATATGTCTGCTGAAATACAGCACAGGAGAGAAGGAGCAGTCCTAGAGGTTCCTGGAACATATGGAAGATAACTTCCTGACAGAGTTGGTGTGGGAGCCAACCAGGGAAAGTGCCCTTCCGGACCTGCTGCTTGTTAACAGAACCACAGAATCACAGAATCAGCTGGGTTGGAAAGGACCTCTGAGATCATCAAGTCCAAGTCAGAGAGGTCGTGGAGTCTCCTTCTCTGAAGACATTCAAAGCCTGCCTGGATGCAATTATGTGTAATGTGCTCTGGGCAATTCTGCTTTAGCAGCGGAGTTGGACTGGATGATCTCTAGAGGTCCCTTCCAACTCCACTGATTCTGTGATTGCGAAGTCTCCACTAAGCCTTATTTTCTCAAGGCTGAAAAAACCAAGTTTTCCCTACCTTTCCCCATATGGCAATCTTCCTGGCCCCTTTCTGGACCTTCTTCAGCTTGTCCAAATCTTTTTGTATAGTGGAACTGCCCACAGTATTCCAGGTGTGGCCTGATAAGTGCTGAATAGAGTGGAATAATGATTTCATCTTTGCTGGTGGTGCCCCTGATTTTTCCACTGTTCACTAAGCACGTTGCCCAACATGACCCCCGTGTCCCTTTCCACAGAGCTGTTTTCCATCTGAGTAGATCCCAGGCAGTGCTTCAGGCCTGGGTTATGTCTTCTCAGGTGCAAGAGCTTACACTTGTTCCTGCCAAACTTTGTACAGTTCTTGTTAGTCCACTCTTCCAGTCTATCCAGGTCTTCCTGCAGGGTGGCTCTACCTTCCAAAGTATCCATTTCGCCACTCAGTTTGGTATCATCCACACACTTCACCAGAGTATACTTGTTCCCATAATCTAGATCACTCATGAAGCTGATATTAAAAGCATTAGGTCCAATGTTGATTCCTGGGGAACCCCACTTGTTACAGGTTGCCAGTTTGAGAAAGAGCTGTTCCCATCACCATCTGCCTGCAGCTGTCAGCCAGTTCCCCATCCATTGCCACAAACCACTTGTCTGGACCATAACACCATTTTCTCTGGGAAGAGGCTGTGGGGAACCCTATTAATAGCCTTGGAGAAATCCAGGTAGACAGCATTCACTGCTTGCCCTACATCAACCAAGTAGGTTACTTGGATAACCTGGAAATCTGGTGCTGCAGTTACGTTTTTAAAGAATGTTAAGTTCAACAGGACGGGTTAGTCCATTAAGAGATCATGGAGTTTTTCCCATTAAACAGGAAAAGAATCAAATCCTGAAGTTTGGATTCATCATTCCACCTGCAGTACCAATGCACTTTCAAGTAGACTGTAGTGAGAAAATTAATTGCCTTGCCCCCTTGCCTTGGCACTTCTCCAATTGCATATTAAGCCTGTGGGCTTGTGAAGAAGAGACCTTCCACAGAAATACACGTGTAATTTAGTATCTGAGGCTGATTCTTCTGATTAACATAATAATTTTTGCTCCATTGATCTATGATCATGTATCTTGCTGTTCTGAATTCTCTCTCACTCTCCCAGAGATGTTTTCTTGCCAAAAGCATCCATCAGTAAGCAAAGTGCTGCTAAAATACTGCAAAATGCCCTGGGCTTTTGTTCTTGACTTCAGCCCAGATTTCAGAGAAGGAAACTTTCTAGTGGGGTTGAGGTGATCTCCTATAGATCCTAAGGATAACCAGGCCCTTAGGCTGGGTAGAGCCAATTCTCCAGTACTTGTTGGTTTCTCCTTCCCAAAACAGTATGGAGCACCCATACTGTCTTACACCTCTAGAAACAAGGGAGTGGAAAAATTGAGGTCATGGACAAAGCTCTCCTACTGAGTTTGGAGTCTGCTTATCTGCACAGATAACAGAAGATGCAGTCAAGCATTGCAAGTGCAGTATGCATGAAATGGCACTGGCAAAAGGGAACTCCTAACCACACATCGTGCCTACTGTGGTGAGGTATTTAGCACAATTCCCATTCACAAATAATTCATGCTGATCAGCTGGGTCAGCAGCACTCTTGCTGTTTTTCTGCATGTTACACTTCCTCCATTCAGTCATTAATGGCTTTAAGCTTGTTTTACCACACTAATAATACGCAAAAAACCCAGAGGATTGATTTACAGGGCTATCTTCTCAAAACTAACATTTTAAAGTTCATTATCACTTACAGACTGTGGCTCTAAGTGAGAGAAAACCTTCAGCTCATGGGTACTGTTAACAAAGCTCTGTGTGCCAACAAGGTGGGCTCCTGTATTTAGAAGCCAAATAAAAAGCAAATCTCAGTGACTCGGCACATGCTATACTACTGAGCTACCTGGATCACACACAGTGGCTCTATTGACTCCTATTTAGTCACGCAGACAGTACTGAAAGGAGATAAAAAGGGAAAAAAAGGGCATTTGTGAGGGAACAATCAATCTAAAAGCTGTCACGGTTCAGCTGGGAGGCTGGGGAAGGTGTGTTACAGAGAGGCTGTCATTTCCTTTAAGATCACGCAGGGTTTATGACTATGGATTTGGGCCATCAGGTCCAGTTTGTTATTTCTCTGACCTTGCACACAACTCTACCTGGAATGCAAAGGCTGACCCTTCCTGAAAAGCCTGGGGGCTTGACATTCAGCTAGAGCATAACTGAAGTCGAGGACAGGCTGTAGGAGGACTGAGGGCAGATGTAGATGCGATGCGTGGAGCTGAGGAGAGTGGGGGGGAGGCAGCAGCAGAGAGTGCAGGTGCAGAACCAAGAAGGGTCCCATGGAGAGGGTGCCAGAGGGAACATGTGAGCCCCCTACAGCACAGGTCCCTGGCTCCCTGCAGGAAGCCTCTCCACTTCCCACCCATATGGTGCCTGAGCTAACATTAGAACCATCCATCTCCTGTGAAGTCCCCGCTCGGGGACGTGTAACGCGGCTGCTCGCAGCCAGCACGGAACTCTTCACCCACTTGCCCCCGCGTGCCATCTGCCCTGCTCATCACCCGTCAGAGAACAAGCTGGAAGCAGCTCCAGAGCAAACAGCCTGGTGAGTGAAGGGAGAGCAAGGGGAGACTGTCCTCAAGAATCCTGCTAGCATTGCTTGCCACACTGGCATCACGACTGGTGGCCACGTTTTCTGGAGCACGCATCTTGACGCTCTGTTTCTTGTCACGGTGCAAATAGTTTGGTCTGTCACTCGAGCACTCCTGTGTCCAGAGTAACACTGATGTGTCAGCTGAAACAGGCAGTGTGACTGGCCTCAACTCCTGGCTGTCTCTGCAAGGAAGAAGTGCAATCACTTTGGATGGATCAAGGTGAAATGCTCCTTAATGCTGTGTATAGACTTGTTTTTCCCAGCCATGTGTCCTTCCTTCTGTATTTTGCCCCATTCCTTTTTTTACCTACTTACCTCAGGGCTCTCGGTAAACTCGTCTCTTTCCAAAATGTTTGCTCGTGGCTCCATGTTGTTTTCAAGCACAGGTACAGGAAAGTCAAATAATTTGCTTTCTGCTTTTAACACACAGAACCAAGACCCAATAGACCCAGCATTATGCAGCAGCTTCCACTGGATGCTCCCACTGGGTGTGCAGTGCATGGGCCCGCGTTGGGAGCAGGCATAGGATTTTCTATGTATGCAAGCTCCACAGGGTATATCAGGTTTTCCTCAGGGCTGCAGGAGAGACAGCTGACACTCTCATGCAGACACTCTGCTGCCAAACAGGCTGTGGTGGAAGTTAGAATTCAGTGAAAGCTGTCAAGATACAGCACAGAAACTCTTACACTCTGGATAAGTTGGTCTGAGCTGCTTCCAGGCAGCTGGCTGTGGTTCCCTTTGTTCAGGGTGACTTCTGGAGACAACTTATCCCTGCAACAGAAACAGCCTTTTAATAGCTGTACTACAGACCACTGTATCACAAAAAGTCTGCCCTGTCCTCTTGTTGCTACACGGGATGTGGGCAGAAGCTGGCATTTTCTTTGAGGCTGGTGCGCTATCAATAAAGTTTTACACTTCTAGTAAAAGCTGTAAAAAGTTTTTGGATGTAAGAAAACAAGTTCTGTCTCCAACCAAGGCCCTGAACTCAGCTATAGAAAAAGCAATAAATGGTTTGTCCCCTTCGAAGCCATTCTGAATGTACTGGGTCCTTGCAAAGGTATATTCTGTAGCTGGATGGATAGAAGACATTGTTGGAAGTAAGCTTAAAGACTGCTGCCTGAGGGATGAACCCAATGACTGACTCAGCAGTTTTTCTGTATATTGGTGTCCAAATACAGGACTTAAGCAGACAACAGATAGCAGGAAGAGAAAAGAAATCAGGTGAAAGCATGTCCCAGGTTATCCAAACCACATTAACTAAAACCCTGTTCACAAATAATATGTTACAACATACCCAAAACTCAGCTGGAGTTGGAGCCCTTCCAAAAACATAAGCTTTTGATGAGTACCTCCTCAGTGTTGTGTGGACCTCCCAGAAGTAGAAGAGGTCTTGGTCCCTACTGCAAGATTTATTTTTCCTTCTGTCTAGTTACATTTACCAATTTCTTGCTGTAACCTTGATCTGTAGCTGTATTCCAGCTAGGGCATGTCAGATAGGAAGATGAACAGACATGCCAGAGTGTGGAGGCTTTCTGCAGTATCATCACCTTGGCTAAGAAGGAAAGACTTGATGTGTTTGTATTAATGAAGGAATTCCAGTTTAGTCTTCAAAGAGTCCACAAAATAGTTAATCATAGTACTGTACTGAGAAAAAATTGCAAGAGCCCCATATACATGATGACTAAGAAACAGGAGAAGTAAAGAAGCTAAAAAGGAGCTAAATAAAATAAATTACACGTACTTAAGAACCAATTCCATAGCTGGAAAATGCTGAAGCAGCTACACTTCATATTTTTTCTGAAGTATTTGGTAGTTTCTAGGATTAGCTCACTTGCTTCTTCAATAGACTTTCAGAAGATCAGGCATCTATCTACTCTGTAAACATCATTGTTACGTAAAGATCTATTGGGACTCTTCTCTTGTAAGCGGCAAATCTTTACCTATTCAGTATGTACGGGTCTTAAACTACACAAAATCTCCTCCCCTTATCGTACTACTTGTTTTCTTTTCCTCCAAACCCTTTAAGCTGTGCTGATCTCAAAAGCATCCCAGATATAACTGGTACACACAAAAAAATCCTTCCAAGCCAAAGTTTATTAAAAGTGCATTAAAGAATGGAATGCTAATGAGGGAGCAAAGCCCAAAACCTGCTCTGTAATGTTGCTCTTAAACAGAAAAACAGCGAGATCTTATCAAGTGTAACAAACCAACTGCTGCCTTTTAATCTGCTTATGATTTTTTTTTTGGTGAAAGTTTGGAAGATGTATGGGAAAACTGTTCATAAGAGCTACTGACCATGTGGGCAGGCAGGGTGCATTTAAGCATGAGGCTCCTGACACACAGTGCATTTGTATGACCTTCAATCCTAGGCATGGTGATTTCTTCCACTTGCCAATGGACATCAAACAACTTAGCCAGTGAAAATGGAATTATTTACTCACAATCAGCAAGCCAGTAAAATATTACACAGAGGATTTATTTATTCTCTCTGCTTGAATGATTTGCTGACAGCTTCAGCTGTCACAGACAGGCATGTAAATGGGCTTGGAGGCTCAAGAACCTGCATGCTGGAATGTCTCACATAAGTGAGCACGCAAGAATGTGAGCTGTGATCTGCTCCTATTGACACAAACTGTGGGAAGAAAAACATGTAAAAAGTTATTTTGCTATGAGATTTTCTTTGGTTGTCTGCTCAAGTTATCAAGGGGCTTCTTCTACTTGGAGTTCGATCTCCTAACATGGTTGGTGTCAAGGAACAAAGCATAGATTTGGGGCTATCCTAGTGAGATCTGGGAGCTACCAGTCAGCTTGAGATGCCCCAGAAACAAGGTGATAATGAGCAACAGCAAAACAGGTGCATCGTGCAAGGATATCTAACCAACGGTAAGAACAGGTGGGTTTCCAAAGTAGTGACCTTTTCAGTCTGAGTGACCTTGCTGCTGAGACATGATCAATGTTTCAGGTGGGCTGACTGCAGCTGCTGGCAGTGTTTCCAGTACACATGACCCCGAGTGACTTGGGCATGCACATACAGCTTTGGCTGCAATCCTGCCCAAAGTACTGCAGCTATTCTTAATGGCTGCATGGAGACTGCTTGTTGGAGCTATGCCACGGTACAAAAAAAAAAGGATGATTCATGGGGCCAAAAGACCGAGTCATTTAAAATAAAACTTCAAAGGCATCTGGCTGATTTCTATATTTAACTGCCTAGTAACAAAGAATTTGAACAGCCGGCCTATTAATTAAGAAGTAGGCACCCTCCTGCAAGCACTGAAACATTCAAATCAGTTCTGGTCAGTTATCTAAAAAGCACCTGCTCTTAGGAGAGGAGAGACTGCTTCAGATTGCAGCTACAGATAGGTGTTCAGACCCTGGGGAAAGGCGATATGCTGCATTAGATCCTGTTGATCAGTTCTTGATAGCTCCTTGCTAGAGAACTGTGCAGCTACAGTCTGTAAATGGCTATGGGACTAATCCATGATCACACTGGTTATGCCCTCTCCTATAAAATGCTGTTTTTCTGTCAGGAACTGTGTTGCAGGAAGAACCACAGCCACCCAGGTGTTGGACTATTAAGTGTCACATGCTGTCTCTCGTGCAGCTATGGCCAAGCTAAGCAGACAAGTAAGTAAACAGAAACAGAGTGTACAATGAACCAAAGGGCTTCTACAGACACCAGCCAACCAATCTCTAAAGCATTTGAGGATGACAGACAGAACTCTGCACCTTACAGGTCACCCTTCCTTTCCCTGTGGGACAATGGACCTTCTACTTGCAGGAAAGCAGATGCAGCTGGCAAGTGTCCTATATTACAGATTAAGAGAGATGGCATCATTTACTAGGCACTTGGATGTGGGATCAACTTAACACACATCATTTGAATGTAATTAACAGCCTGGGTTTATCCTTGGTCTACAGCCAGAGTAAGGTAATTTCAGTTGGTATTGCTTAACGCTTAAGTGGAAAAACACCTTGAAACAATTCCTCATCTGCTGTATTTTGAAAGCGTGCCCTCCACTGGTATAGTTAAATACAGCAACTTGGATGGCAGGATTTCAATACCATGATTGCAAGTAATAAGTAAACTAGGCATGACTGCACCTAAGATGTCCAAAGAAATCTGGATTTTGGAACACTCTGGTGAATGTTTCATGGGGATTCTTAGTGCATACACACAGGCACACACATAGCTGCCCAACCTGCTAAGGTATTAGTGTAGTGGTACTGTGTGAGAACAAAGGCAGATCTTGCCCAGGAAAGGCAGATTGTTTTTGTGCCTATCAAGAGCAAAAATTTAAGGGTGGAAAGCTACCCAAGCCAGAAAAAAGTCATCATATTTATAGATGGTTGTATAAACCTAGCCAAATTATTAGCAGGCACTGGCAGAGAGAGAAATGTGAAGTTGTTTTTGTGCAGTGGGATTTGGTTGAAGTAGTGATGTAAGGCAAATCATCCTTGAGGTTTACAAGCAAGCCCTCTTTTCTAGCTCAAAAAGAACCACAAGTAACAGAGGAAACCAAGGCAGTGACACCACACTTGAGACACAGCTCATATTTGGGGCTGCACCTGTGTGTGTTGCAGAGCCTGTCATTAGTGTGCTGCAGAGGCTGAAATTCCCTCTGGAGTGCTGTAACCCATGTGCCCCAGTGTGTATTATCCTTAGGAAGGCTTTTTTCTCCTCAGTTTGCTGGAAAATGTTCCCAAAGCTGTGCTAGCCTATCCTCTTCTTGCACATCTGAGGTGTTTGATCTGCTCATTTGCTGTAGAAATGCAACTTCTGTTAGTCTGTGACTTTTTCCTGAGCCACATCCTTTGTAAACTTCTAGCTAGATCTTCCAGGCATGCTTTAATTATTGAACTGAGCTTGCAGAATAAAGAAAGTGTTTGAAGGAGGAACGTATCTTGCTACAAATTTCATTCTGTAAACCAGTAAGTTTCTCTTTGTGGCCTCTAGAGCTCGTAAGAAATATAGGTATTTTCTTTTTTCCCCTGTTTAACCAATAGCATTTGCTGCTGCTAATTCTGTTATTGAGGTTATTGAATGTCAGTAATTCCTACCCAAACCTGTTTTCCGAAGTTCCTTCAAGAAAAGAATGTTAAGATATGACGTCATTTCATGATGTGAATGTGCACTTCTTCTGAGTCTCAGTATACATTCATTTTTGTCTAGTAACACATGACACAGGAGGAGTGAACCTCTTACTTGGCAGTAAATTCTCAGTCAAGAGATAAAAAATAATCCATTATAGTGGGAAGCAAGTAAGACATCAAGACAAGTGTAATCAGGAATAAAAAAATGTCTCGTCAGACATTCCTTTTTCTTGCATAAGAGAACTGTACAAGGATGCAGAATCATAGAATCATTAAGGTTGGAAAAGACCTTCAAGATCAGAGTCCAACTGCTACCACAACCTCTAAACCCTATCCTGAAGCACCACATCCAAATGCTTCTAGAACACCTCCAGGGATGGCAGGTCCACCACCTCCCTGGGCAGCCCATTCCAATGCCTCACCACTCTTTCAGTAAAATTTTTCCTAATATCTCATCTAAACCTCCCCTGGCACAACTTAAACCCACTTCCTCTCATCCTACCACTACTTACCTGGGAGAAGAGACCAAACCCAGCCTCTCTCACACTTCCCTTCAGGTAGCTGTAGAGAGCAGTAAGATCTACCCTGAGCCTTCTCTTCTTCAAGTATTTCTAAGTACTTAAAAATATATGTTTGTTTGATAATGTTACTGAAAAACCTGTTAATAATGCATTTTTACTTTTGGGAAGAGCCATGTAACTACACACTGGGAACTGCTGACGACTTTTATAGGAAAGGGATTCTAATTCCCTTCCTGGTTCAGCTAATATTTGTTACTATGCTTTTAGCCAGGTACCCTAGATGTGCAGAGATCCTAGCTACAGGTCTCCTGTTACTGTTTCTCTGCCTCCTGCAGTGCCTGGCTGCTGTACCTTACTTAGATGGGGTAGGTTGGGACACAGAGGGACAAATTTCTTCCTGAAAAAAGATGGTTTGGCTTTCTCTGACACATGAAGTGCTATCAGTTGTCCATCTTAAATATCCAGGCACTGTCAGAAGCTGAGGATTCAGGATCTGATGACAGTCTGGTGACTGCTATTCTCCAGCTGCAGTATGGCAGTCACTTGGACTCAAGCAATTAACCACTATGATTCAAAGCTTTAAAGATATATTTTTAGTTTTCTGTCAGAAGTCCCCTAAAACTTCTCAAACCCTTCACCTATTACAGGTCATAACAGTATAAACCCACTCGGGTCTCTGAACTACCAATTTCAATCAGCAGCTCTATGGAGATTAAGTGGAAGAAGATGACCAAACCCATGAGCAGATAAAGTCCATTAGCACAGGATGCCTCACTCATTTACTTTTCAGACCTCCTACCTTGAGGAAACAGATAAGAGAACAATAATGCACTTACAGGGAGTGCTCACTTTAAATAGAAAATTATTTTTGACTTGCAGCTTCAGCATAATAAGCTGTTAGGATGTTTTATGTATCTGACTGTCTTATATCTCCACCACTCCACATCCCATATACTTCTCTCTCTTTCCAGCCCCTCCCTCCCAGATAATGGGCTGATGTTTTTCCCTCTAGTACTACTTGGGTTGCTTTTAAGTAACTTGAAGAGTAGAAAACAGAAGAGCTACTTCTAAAAGGAGACCACAGATGCACTCTACCAGCTTTGCCAGTTCTTTCATTCTGCAATGCCTGGCACAGCTAATGGACAGGCAGACAGAACCTCAACCTTGTCCAAAACAGGAAACCTTTCCTATGCTTCTTCCCAGCTTTTGCTACTATGGATGCACCAGCTTGAAAAGGGATCATCTCCACCTCTGGGAACAGCCCACTGAATTAAGCCACTGAATTACCATCACACCAGGAAATTCTTACCCCACAGTAACCACTCTATCCAGAGACTGGCTCAAACACACTTGGTTGCCTTTAGACTTCACTTTGTTCTTATCCTGATGATTAAGAGCCAGAAAACACAAGATCCAAGTAGGGGAGCACAAGCACAAGGCCAGGTTACAGACTGAAATGCAGCTCCTTCATGGGAACCATAATCATCTGGAATTCCTTTAGGAAACAAAGAACTGTCCTCAGCTATCCTTCATACAATCTTTAGGATTTAACCTAGAGAAAAAAAAAGACTGAACTGTAACAGTGAAGTATGCTTATTAAAAACACCCTCAGATACTCAGGTAGCTGGAGTTACCTTTAATAAGCTGTGCAGACAGCAGCATTGTTGCTGAATACTGCAGACAATCCGCATACTTGTTCTAGCCATCCTTTGCTAGCAATGCTCTCCCTGGACCTACATAAAGATATTAATAGCAATTAATTTCACAGGAGTATAGTGCTAATCTTAACTCATGGAAGTGGTGAGCCCTGCCTTCTCACCCTAATGGTATCCTGTATGAATGTACTCTTAGTAGACTATTTTCATGGCAATCACAATTCTGGAAAAAGCTTGCTGTGCCCTCTGCTGGTTTTCTAGGGCACCCATTTTCAGCTTAAGAGTTAAAACATGACCTTTAAAATACTGTAAGGGTTTCCACACCTCTCCTCCCTTCTATTCTGACTGAACTGCAGAAAGAAATATAGGTGCATACTATACAAGTTGCCTCCTTCAGCTTCCCTGTGACTTGCCAAATTACTTTCCTAAGAGTCCCATAAACGTACCCCTCTCTCAAAAGTGCTGATATGACAACAGCACTACTTTTTTTTTAACTTATGAAGGAGACCTCAGTGGATAATTTTAAGAGGTCATAATACAGTGTTAGTTGACAAAATCTCCCCCTACCACTCCCACTGATATTATGCATACATCATTCACAGGAGAGGAAGAAAAATTAAAATCATGCTCGTGAAAGCCTAGGGAATCCAGAGTAATATTAAAATGCAAAGTGCAACTTGACTGTGACCAGCTGCAGCTTCCTTCACAATGAATAGACAGGCAATTCTCCTGTGGTGATCACTTAGTGTCCAACCCACTACAGCTCAGGGTTTCATGAGCTATCCTACACCTTTGTGTGGAAGTGCCCACCTCCTTACGTGAAGGTCAGAGGAACTGGTAAGCTCAAGGAAGCTTTTAACATCACCAACACTACCACCAATACCAGCACTGCTGTCTCAGCTCTTTATCAAGCAGGTTTTCTCTCCACCTTCCTGGAACAGTTCACCTGCTGAAGTGGGAAAGTGCACCTCCATTCCAGCCAACATGTGTCTTGGGTCGCCTTCCTTCAGCAAAATCACACGGAAAACCAGTACCCAATGGGAACAGCAAAAGGTGCCATCAATAGGAACTTCAGAGTTTTAATCAGGAAATCCCTAACGATCATCGGCAACTTTGACTCACATTCACTTATACCTTAAGCTAATTTTAAGAAGTTTTTAGGTAATGAAAACTCATTACATTCAACATAAAACAACTGCACCGTAAATGCAAGCCCTGAGCTGGAACACTAAGCAAGCACAGTAAGCTTCTGAGGACAGTATTAGTCCTGAAGTTATATTTTCCATTTCTTCAAACAATTCTCATTTAGCCTTCGCAGAATCTCTGCTCTCAAGTTTTCAGCTCAGAAGTGCCAGCTGGAAGTCCAAAACACCCAATTAACTCATGTCTAGCAGCACAAGTGAAAAACTTCAATGTGCTTAATTTCAGGCTCTTAGATGTAGGATCTTCTCTTGGCCTCAACCATTTTGCAGAACTGGAAACTAAAAATATTCAGATAAATGACCGTGTCAACTGCCCCACAGAGATGGACTGCACAAAGATTGGCAGCAAGACTGTGAATTTATCTTTTTGCCGCACATTTCATTTAAATATTTTATTTTTTTAATTTAGGCCAACGATGAGACAATCTCCCTGCTCTTCTTCTCACAGAAAAGAAGGCACACCAACATACACATCACCATTGGATAGGTACCGAGTCAATTTTAATAACACAATCCTCAACCCAGAAACCATTAAATTCACCTTCCCAAAACCAGTTGAAAGCAGCTCTCTTGGGAACTCAGAATCTGACTTGTGCCCGGAAATGCATCTGCTTTGTAGCATTGTTACTCATTCCTGTCTTGAGCATCCACTTCGACTTCATCCTCTGCAGATACTGCAGATCACGCTTCTGAGCAAAGACTGCCCCTTCAGAGAGAAAGGAGGAAGCGAAACAGGAATAAATATCTAAGGTTACTTACTACTTATATGTAAACCAGATGATTTTTACATCAGCAGTTAGCTATTTCCAATGCTGTCACACTTTTTTTCACTTTTCTCTTGGGCAAGGCCAGATGTCCCTATGAATCCCCATAACCATCATTAAGGGAAGAGGTTGTTTTGCCTTCTAACATGCAGTTTCAAAAGTGGATTTAGATCACACCACTGCTTCCCAACTGGAAGAGTACTATGTCAGAGAATGGTTTCTGTTACTTTGTTAAACAGCAAGAGGAATGGTTTTGACAGGCAGAAACCAGCAAGTCCTACCAAGTCACCCTATCACAAACACACATGCTAGGGAACAAGAAGGGCTTGCACAGAACCTCTGATGGATTTTAAACACAACTTCCTATAACTTACTCTGCTTGGATGTCAGAACAAAACAGAACTGAGCAGAAGACAAACTACCGCATAAAACCCCAAAAACACGAAACAAACTCGACCGACTTAATTGTAGAGCCACGTTTAGAGCCAATTGTTAATTGTGACCTATTTAATTCTAGAACTTTCTCTGCAAAAACCTCTCATTGTCACTTACCTGTCTCACTTGTCCAGCCCAAAGCTCTGTACTTCCTCAACACCCGACCCACTGCTTTGGTATTTTTCGCAGGAACAACCGCTCTGGACGGACCGAACCGCTGCCTGTAGTACCTCATCAGAGAGCGGTGACCCAGACGTGTACCTGTTCAGGGCAGGGTACATCTTACTATGCATAATGAAGCAGCTTCTGAAATGCAGTATTCAGGCATACTGTGAAAACAGTGGAAAATCCCTATGCTGAGAAATGCTTTAAAGTGGGCCCAGAACCTTAAAAACTTTAGGACTATTAGCAATTCAATGTAATTAGTGTAAGAGCTGCTGTCCTGCACTCTACCTTGAAGAAAAAAAAAAACCACAAAACATACCGAGTGCTGTTGTTCAAAAGAGCCTTAGCCGAGATAAAAGGCAGTTCTCAGAAAATCTGAACTAGGGGAATGAGCAGAGAGGTGATGCTGTTTCAAATAACGAGGGAAGCAGCTTACTGACATTCAGGAGATCACCTGTAACTAGCAGCACTCTACAAAATGAAAAGGATGAGGTCCCCTATTATGAAAAAACAAAAAACACACACACAAAAAAACCCCAAGCAAAAGCCAAATGTTTTGTTTAAAAAAATTAATTTTACTCAATATTAAACTAGTTATCAGCTGCCTGTCTGCAAAAAAGCTACAATAGATAGCCTAAGCTATAGACACTCCAAGTTGCATTTAAACATGATAAGAGTATACCATGGCGTATACACCCATGAGAATCACATGTTAGTGAAGAGTTAAAAGTGGGCAAAGGAACCCCCTGCCTCATTCCATGTATATAATAATGCTGAAAAAATTGAACTACTTAGCAGTGAAAATAATGACAGGTCAAGACAAAACCCCAAAGACATTTAGATGCAAATTACTTTCTCCCATAAGTGATTTCACTTGCAGCAGTGACCTATGCTGCAGGTATGAGACATGCAGACAAAGTATGTTGTAACACAAATCCTGTGCCCACCTGAAGGAAGGATCAGCTCCATGGTGTCATCATCATAATCCAACTCCCTGTGTGCTGGTCGCTCTCCATGCAGCTCCACGTCTTCCCCATCCTGGTGATCAGGGTAGCTGCTCCTGTGGAAGAGCAGCAGTGCAGTTTCTACATAGGGAGCAGCTATTCAGAGCCACTCCACAGAAAGAATTGCCATGCTCAGCTACAGCAAGCCACAAACATTGTCCAGCCTTTCTCTACCCAGTTCTGTAACTCAGCACGGTTCTGTCACTGCATCCTTAACAGCAACTCATGGTGAAAAGTCACCACTTTGCAGTGTGGGCCCCTGGATCTGCACAGCTACTGAACAAGCGCTCTGAGAAGCTCTGATAAATCCACCTATCACCATAGTAGGAGGTTATTTCTGACCAAAGTGAATGCATCTTAGGATAAGTTACAGGAAGTTCAACAAGAGGCCTCAAATCACAGCAGTCCTGTTTAACTCTAGTTACTTAAAAAAACAACCAAAGAAAAAAAAATGAAAAAAAAATCCACAGGAGGTATCAAGCCTACAATCTGACTAAAAGGTAACATAAGAGAGAGCTATGCTCCTTTAAGATCTTTTCTGGTGCACTGAAACCTGAGCTCAGAAACAGCAAACATACAAAACAGAATTTAAAATATATTTCCATGTAGGACTGATATTAGTGTTCACAGGAGAGTCAATCATACTGTTATGCTTACCTAGAAAAGTGGTGAACCAGCAATGGAAAATACACATCAGAATAAAAACCAAGACTAAATTCTAAGAATTAATAATAGTTTCTGATGAAATATTGAACTGCACATTTTGTCTGTACCTGCCCGTGCTCCATTCAAAGAAATGCATCCTCACCTAAAATCATAGAAGTCTGCAAATTCCAGGGCAGCATCTCCATCTGTGAAGAGTTTGCAGTGGCTTTTATCTCTCATATGAGCCTGTACTGCTTCTGTAGAGTAGAAGGATTTCCCTTTTTCATTGCACCAGATGCAGATTTTCCCAACGCCAACCTTCTCTCCTGCAGAAAATATTGAAATTTCTATTGGTCTTAATAGAGTGTCCCTAGTCAATAATTAACATTTCTGTGCCATAGGTTTCCCAGCTTGCATGCAGAGAGCCTGAGGGAGAGCCTTGAGCCCTTTATTCCAGAAAAGCTGTTCCTATGCCTTCACCATACAGCTCCATCAGGGACAAGTCGGTGTATGATGAGGATCATGTATTATGCATGAGGTAGTTATGTGTACTCAATAACAAATTTCATACTTTCAATACATTTTTTTCTAAACAGTGCTCCAAAATTATTTTATTCTCATCCTTATTTGTAGCCTTCAAGGAAGATACATTTTTTTAGCTTTAGCTCTCTCACAAGCATTGTAAACAGATGAGGCAAATATAAGACTAAGTACAGATCCATAAAATCACTTATGCTGGAAAAGACCTCTAAGTTCATCAAGTCCAACCATTAATCCCACACATAGAATTGTAAGGATAATACAGTTAATATGCACACTTCAGAAACAGAGTTTTGCCCTAAATTTCATGTTAGCTGGACAACGTCATCAACATCAGAAAATTTTGTGAGACCTACAGGGCACGTGAGCACGTTTGCTCAGTGGGGTGTCCTACTATTGTACAGAAAGCCTGTTGTTCTGTCTGTGATGAAAATAACAAACTAGGTAGCACTCAGGTTTTACACAAAAAAAATATCCCCAAACCATATGAAGTCATACCCAAGTGAAAATAAGCAATAACACTATATAACTACCCTGATTAAAAAAATTAGAGAACATTTACAGGCCTACCCAGGTACTTGATTAGTCCTCCGAGATCCACAAGATACTCTATGTCTGGAATGAAGAAACTGTGAGCTCTTGACATATGGGCCACATTTTTGGTAAGAGATCTTGAATGGTGAGTACAGAACAAGCAGTCTGTGATTGGTATGGCCCCAACAGCAAGAAGGCTTTCAGCTTCTGCCTGTGCCTCTCCTTTTTCTGCACTTTCCATCTCTTCTTCAGAGCTGATGGTCTCATCAGAACCCATATCTTCCCAATCTTTTGAAGGAAAAAAATATTTATTCATATGATTACCTCTCCCAAGCAAAACAAGTCTCAATTAAGTTAGGAAGAATTATTATAGCAAATAGCTGTAAGAATAGAAGATGCAGTAAATGTCCCACAGTCATTTCCAGGTGTGAGGATGTGCCATTGTAAGTAAAATACATTTCTTTGTAAGAGGCACAGCAAAGTTCAAGTCTGCTCATTAAAAAGTTGGCAAATACAGTATTTTTCCCCTCCATTTTCCCAACTATTAAGACTTTATTATTATTTTAAAGCCTTAGATTTAATTCTATAAAGCACAAGAACACAAGCATGGCATATTAAAAACAGTAATACAGCTCTTGCAGAATCATGAAAATACACATTTCCAGCAGGGAGAAAAAAGCCACACTACTGTTTACGTGTACACCTTTGACAGAGAAGCACAAAGCCAGCTGTCATGGATATACTGTGCTACATTATGTTATACTTGCAGTTTTACACATTTGCAAGGTGACTGCAGAGCTCATAAATGGAGAGAATAACAGAATTACTGAGGCTGAAAAGGACCTCTGAGATCCTCCTGTGACCTAACACTACCACATCAGCTAGACCATGTCACTAGAAGTGCCACATCCAGCCTTTCCTTAAACACCTCCAGGGATGGTGACTCCACCACTTCCCTGGGCAGCCCATTCCAATGCCTGACCCCCCTCTCCATGAGGAAATGCTTCCTGATATCCAACCCAAACCTCCCCTGGAGCAGCTTCAGGCCATGCCCTCTCATCCTGTCACTTGTTGCCTGGGAGAAGAGCCTGACCCCTACTACAACCTCCCTTCAGGTAGCTGTAGAGAGTAGAAAAACCACCAGCAATCTGATTATACTGCTAGACAAGTTGAGAAAACTTTTTCTAAGGAGTTCAGATCTGAAGCAGTGAGTATTTCCCAGTACTCAGTATCCCTACTGGTCCCCTTCACCACATGCACAAGACTGAGAACAGGGAAGGAACACGGCATTCCCCAGTGCTGTAGGCTGCTAATTAGCAATCTTTGCTACAGGATGTAGCTCAGAAATTTTAAAAGCTTGACATTGAATTAACAGGATTTGTCAGAAACATTCCTGGACAAACACCTAGAAGGAAAACTAATGTTCAGACACCTACTGAAATTTTAGCACTACAAATTATGACTAACACTTTAACACAAAACAGGGGCAAGTTGGCTCCTTCTTTGATGTTAAGAGGAATGGTCAGAGGTGTATATTCCCTGAACTGCAAATGAAATTTCACCAGCACAAAACAGTTGTAACAGATGTAACAACGTGACACAATGGTTTCAGTGATAAAACTAGCACAGTACAGTCCCACTTCCTTCACCCATGTCCCCTTGCTGCACCTTATCACCCCATTCAGCTGCTCCATTAGATGCATTTGGAGCTGCACTATAAAGTACAGCACTGAAAGTGTCCTGGCTAAAAAAAACCCTTTTCTAGGAATTCTGACACTCTGTGGTCTTTTCAGTTGTCCACTTTTCAGGCCAGCCTCCAACAAAGAGCTGTATCTGCACAAGTGGTGTGTGTGAAGCAGCAGGAGCTTGGGGTGGCAACTCTGAAATACATTTTAATATAGATGCCAACGTGCTGAGAGGCCATGCCACAGTGTCTGGCTAAGGAACAAACTTCTCCTCTGATCTTGATGGGCAGAGAAAAACAAAACCACCCCAACTCCCACCTTCCTTCAACAGATCAGCAAAGTGATCAATGGGACAACAGCAAATGATCATGACTGGATTTTTCTTAAGATGTTTTTCAGAAGTAGTTTCAGGGTAAATTTTTATGCTAGCCTTCCTTAAAGGAAGCTTCCCCTGGAATTCTGCATGGGAAATAGCACTCCTCTTAGTAAGTGTTTATATTCAACCTTCACGTGTACTTTTCATAGTTGGCAGTTCAGACACCAACAGAGTCCTTGACTCCTAATATGGGCCAGCCATAAGTCCTTTGTTAAGCTGAAAATTTAGTCAGCAGAAGACAGTGATGGAAAAATGCTGTGCTACTTAAAGAGAAGGAGGCTTTTACAAAAAACAAACAACTACGTAGCTTACCCCAAACTATCTCTTGTCAGTATGTTTATTGCCTCACCTTCTTCCATATCCTCCTCCTCCTCCTCCTCTGCCTGTTTGGCCAGCTTCTTTGCTTGCTGTTCAAACCACTGTAGCCGTGGAGGCTTTGCCAATTGTTGTCTTCTCTGCAATACACTGGTACTTCCCATAGAAACTGGAGAGCTGCTTGCATTACTAGGAGGTAAAAGCGTCTTCTTTGGAGAGGAAGAGGGCTGAGCTCTGATGGCTTGCTGAATAGCTGCATTCATTTCATCTTTGTTTACACTCTCTGGGGCCAGCCCCTTTTCCAGGTTCTTCTCATTTAGTATTTCCACCTTCTTGTTGACAGCTTGAACAGCTTTCTTCTCCAACTCCAAGTGCTTCTTGGACTTCAAGTGATTCTCGTAGGCATTGAAGGTGGAGAATCTCTTGCTGCAAACTGTGCAGTAAGTAGCAGTGATTTTGTTCTGCTCCTCTGCTACTGCTCTCTGGGCTAGGACTCTCTCTTCGAAGTTCTCAGCAGTGACAGGAGGCATTTCAGCAACCTTACGCTTCAGGTTGTACCTGTGCCAGTCAGTTTTGTAATGGGCACGCTGAATGTCAGCATCCTTGAAAGCCACGCGGCACGTGATGCAGGTGTAGGTTGCCATTACTAGAAAGCAGGGGAAAAAACAATCATCACGCCAACAAAGGTAAGTAACAACCACAAAAAAACCTAAACACAACATCCTGACAGCACTCCTGTAAGGTTAAGTCATATAGCTCTTGTACAGAATTAGATTTATTAGATATCCGCATTAGCAAACAGCATCTTAAGTACTAGAAGGAGAAAAAGAAAAAAAAAAATATGATTTTACATAGTTATCAAAGATAACCTGTACATCACAGCAGCACTGGAGCCTCCCAGCTTTGGACCCACTGTGATTATGAGGAAATCCACGCACAGAATGAAAAGGGGTCTCTGCCCTAGCAGCCCTGCTTTGAAAGCTCTGCACTTGGTACAAAGTATCAGAAGCTGAAGGTTCTTAGCAAGCTCATGTTCTACCAGCTACAGGCTTTTGAGGAGACTGGTTTGCTCCAAAATGAGGGTAAAAAGGGAATACCTGCTTTTATGTCTGTTTTCCATATTTTACAGCCTTACCAAACAGGAAAAAAGTTACATTTAAAAGCTTCTCAGCTATTTACAAGCAGTGCATGCACTGTGAACACCACTTTACCCCCCAGAACCATTATTCTAGAGATGCAGTTAGTCATGCCTGGATCTAGCACTTGAACCCACTGCTATTCCTGGCCTTCCTCCACTTCCTACCATCCAGCTGAGCTGTGTTACTGGCTCTGCCACAGGACAACTGGATGGCAGTGACCCATAACTGATACTGTCCTTTCCAAAGCCTCACATTTCCTTGCTTCTCAGTGCTTTATGAAACTTTTTTTTTTTAATACAAATTGAAGGAATGTCTTGGAACACTCTAAAAGCAAAGAGGAAACCAGCATGTTCTACCTGGAGTCCAGTAAAGCCACCCCCCTCTCTTAACCAATTTATAAAAATTATGGTTTAATCTGTGGGGAAATAACAAAAAAGAGTGAATACATCACTAGGAGGAAGTCTGAAAGCAGGTAAACAGCAGTGCCTCCCAGGAGCTACCAACAGGGAGAAGCAGTGGTGAAAGACACAATTACACAGACAATTGAAAGACATTTCAGGAAACACTCACTGTCTGGAAGAATTGGTCTCAAATTTACTGCCTGCACTACCTGTAATCCTACAATGAAAAAAAATAGATTAATAAAAAATAAAAGCCCTACTATTTTATTGCAAAAACTGTAAGCATCCATTCAGTGTAACAGATGCTTTTTGTTTCAGAGAATGTATATTCTCTGTCCACTGAGGGATCCCAATTGCTCTCTGAAGCATTCCCCTCCCACCTCCACTGCTTCCCATCCCTTTCCTAGCCCAAACAGGCATTTTAAAGCCATAAAACAGCCTAGACAGAATTCCATTTGCTGTTAATCACAGACTCCTGGGAGGAACCTGAGGGCTAGAACAGCCTGAACTGCTTTATTACAGGCAGCTGTCTGCCTGGAGCTACACACCAGATTACCCTGGGATTGATCAAAAAAAAACCCAAAACAACCCAAGGTCAGAAGAAAAGGTATGTAACCGAGAGGATTCAAACCCAGAAACCTTCATGTCCAACTACTAAATGGAGAAATAATGTTTACAGTTCAGGCTGCATGAAGCAGAAAAAGCACCTGCAGGATCTCATGTAGTCCCATTACTCACCTACCATCTTAACCCACAGAACTAAAGCACAGACTCTTCCCCTGCGTGGGAGTCAAAAAAACAAAACCTGAGGCACTCACAAGCCTTCAGCCCAAGGGACAGCCAAGCCCTTTGAGGCAAATGAGGTTCTCTCTCCAAGAGCTCTATTACCGCTGATTTTAGCTGCATTCATTTGAATTTCAATTGAACCAGTGTCCCCAAGACTGACACCGACACAGGAAAGTGTGACTGATAAGGAGGTGTTTACTATACGACCACCATAAGTGACAGCACAACTTAAATCCCTAAGACAACAACAACAGAAAAAGGAGGAAAGGTTAAATAAAACGGAAGACAAGAAAGATCGCAGATGGAAGCCCGGAGCCTCTGTGAGGCCGCCAGACGTGACTCAGAAACGACTCACGGGGAGAGCGTTCGGCTTCCCCAGGCCATGCGGCCCAACCCGGGCCTCGCCCTCACCACTACCCCCGGGTAGCTGGGCTGCGTTAGGCCGCCCCGGCCTGGCCTGACCCTGCCCGACCACAACCACCCTTCACACCGCGCTGAAGCCTCTCCTCCCTCTCCCCGGGACGCGCACCTGCCCCCGGTGAGGCGAGGGGCTGCTCTCCGCCTCCCTGAAGTCGCGGCCGCCGGAGCTGGAAGCGCAGAAAAAAATCGGAGCCGGTCCCGGCCGGAATGGCGGCCCGCCCCTTCCGGCAAGAACAACCCGCCCCGGCGTCTCCACCGCAGCGCCCCCTGCCGGCGTGGAGGTCCGGCAGCGCTGCCGGCCGTGAGGCAGCCGGAGGGAAGCGGAGCCTCTGCCAGCCGGACCGACGCGAATCGAGCTGAGGGGATGGGGGGGGGGATGCGGGGGTGTTGGAAAGTAACTCTGAAATTGTGATTAAAAAATAATTTTGTGCGAGATGTTCTCTGTTTACGTACAAGTTAAAATCCCAGCGACGAGGTTTTAAGGCTGTCTCGTGTAAATCACCAACTTGGCAATGAGGGCTCGAGGTCTATGCGGTCTCATTGGACCTAAAGGATTCGGGAAGGAATAAAGGAGAACCAAAATCCAGATGATCGACTGCTGAACCCGGTCTCGGGGCTGTTGGAGCTATAGAAGTTGTGATGCTGTGTCCTTTAGGTGAAACTTGCCTCACTGTAATGTCGTTATAATACTAAAAAATTACACCCCCAGGTCAAATAGACTGCTGTCCAGGTGAAGACCCATGTTTGATAGTAATAGCGAGGTAACCATATTATAAATATATGTAAATTGCTAAGCAATCATTGTAAAGAGGATGGATTTGGAAGCTTACTAACTCCACAGTTTAAGTACATCTATGAGGGACCGGATGGAGGAACCCCTCCATTGGACCCTCTTAGGCTGCTCTGCAAGGAGCTGGTGCCAAGTCACCTTTGCAAACCTCCCCTATCCAAATCCTCATTGGCATTTCCAAAGGGATTGCTGGAGAGTAAGGAGACAGACGGGGTCTGCATGTGGCCCAGGGTCTGGTAGAGATAAGGATTGGAGAGCGAAGTGGGAGGAGTTGCTTCAAGCCATAACAATTTTGTTGAATATCTCATTCAGCATTCTTGATTTGTAGGAAGGCATCAAGTGGCCAGCTTTGTGCAAACCTGCAATAGATAACAATGTCTCCTTCCTAAACACAGTCTTTTTTGTCTGTGTTTTGGGAGCTAACCTAAAATGGTAACAGCTGAGCAACAGAGTAATCTCCTCAGGGAGGTGTTGGCATCTTCCACAGTGAATCACAGAATAGTCATGGTTGGAAAGGACCTCTGAGTCCAACCATATACATATGAAAAAAACACCAAACCTCCCCCCTCCAGATGTAACACAAGCACCACACACACTCCCCCAAATAACACTCATTACTAAAACAAACAAACAAACAAACATACAAAAACCAAGTCCCCAAACAAACCCTACAACGTTGGCCACTAGAGCATGCCCTGAAGTGTCACATCTGTATTTCTTAAATAACTCCAGAGATTTAATCACTCAACCACCTCCCTGGGCAGGCTGTTCCAGTGCCTGACCACTCTTTCAGTAAATAAATTCTTCTAATCTAAACCTCCCCTGCCACAACTTCAGACCATTTCTCAGGGCACAGCCATCCAGCCAGCTTTTTACCCGGTGAAGAGTACACTTGTCTATGCCACCATTCAACAGCTTCTGCAGGAGAATGCTGAGGGAAATGGTGTCGGAGGCCTCACCAAAGTCCAGGTAGACAACACCCACAGCTTTCTCCTCACCCAGAAGGTGGGCCAAGTGGTCATAGAAAGAGATCAGGTTGGTTAAGCGAGACCTCCCTTTCATAAACCCATGCTGGCTGGCCCTGATCCCTTGGCTGCTCTGTCCTTGCCATGAGAGCTCACTCAAGATGATCCTCTCCATGACCTTTCCCAGTACCAAGGTCAGGCTGATGGGCCTGTGGTTCCCTGGATCCTCCTTCTGGTGCTTCTTGTAGATGGGCATCACATTAGCTCCCTCCAGCCATCCAGGAGCTCCCCTGTTGACCAGGATTGTTGGTAAATGATGGAGAGAGGCTTACTGAGCTCCCCTGACAGCTTCCCCAGTGCTCCTGGGTGAATCCCACCCGGCCCCATAGACTTACGTGTGTCGAGATGCAGAAGCAGAACATTAACTCCTTCCTCCTGGACTATGCTCTTCATCCTTATCTCTCACCTCAGGAAGCTGGACACTTGTAAGATAGCTTGACAAGGAGCTGGGCCATCTCACCTGAACTGTGTTCCTACCTAGGAAGGTTGGACTAGATGATCCTTGAGGTCCCTTCCAACCTGGCATTCTATGATTCTTTAAGGAAGGCAGCAGCAGAACTGTGGCTGGAGGGGTTGGGTTTTGGTGATTTTCTCCCCCTATCCCTATTTTGGGAACAAATACACCACTAGAGATGATGAAAGATAAAAACTAACACATATTTATTAAATGGTTTTACGAACAATCAATATAATAATTCCATGTTTACAAAATAGTAATCAGGCTAGGTAAAGTGCTGCAAAATATTTTAAATAAAGACATTTTGTAATTTTCCAGTTTCTGGTTACCCGGATAGGTGGTGGTTACAGACTGTTATGCTGCTGCTCATGTGCTGAGAACAGACGGCGAGACACAGGGAGTTTGTTCAGACAGCTTACACAGTCTGAAAAAAAGTGCAAAACGAACAAAAAACAAAGTAAAACCTAGTATTTCTTTAGATCCTATTACTTTGGGTTAAAATTATTTCCCCTTCTCTGCATAGAATATTTATTTTTTTCCACAAACAAACTGAAGAATGGTAGCTAGGCATGTAGTGCAGACACATGAAAAGTCCTGTGTGCTGGAGATGGGTACTTTTATTCTGGGTTTGACACGCTGAAGGCCACTGATCCCATGACAGCCACTCTGTTGGTCACTCAGGAGTTCCTCGTGCAAAGGAGGAAACAGAGGAGGAGTTACAAAGGAGGAGTTCCTTGTGCAAATTTTCCAAGCACAGAGGACTGCACTGCATCCCACAGTCCTGACACGAGCTGTTCCCTTCCAGCAGGGATGGATGAAGAAGCCAGTGCAAGGTGAGGGAGGGTGTGCGCTTTCACCGTACTACTGCAAAAATACATGGTATCCTCAACTTACTGCCAGGTAAGAACACATCAGGTAAGGCAGGCAGAACTCATCCCACAGCAAGATCACACACTGCATTACTCCAAAGGTGCTTGCTTAAAAATCCACACTCTGACCTTGCCCTCTTTTTCGCCTGTGCTGTCTTTTGACTGGAAATGGCATGAAAGCAGGCTTTCCACGGAACAAATTCATGTTTCAAAGCTATGTGCTACCTCACACTTGCTTGCCTTTCTTCCTCTCTGTGTCTTCAGTGTTGGAAGATGGGAAGATGACGACCAGTGCTTGAGTAGGAAAGATGCTGTGGACCACTGTGGTGGGAATATTTAAGTAACTGCTATTTTGCTGCTGCTGCTAGAATATGTAAAAATAAAGGTTTCTCGAAGGGCAACAACTCCAACTGAAGGAAGTGTGGAAGGGATCTGACAAAGCAGAGAAACGTTTTCTTTGTGTTCTGCTGTCAAACTGCTGGCAGTGGAATGTATTGTGTCCAATCAAAGTGTTTCTTATGTGTGGTTGTTCGGGAGGGAAAACGTAGTTTCAAAACTAAACAGCTTTACACCACCTGAGGAGGAATATTAAATGGTGCAAATTACCTCCTTCCCATTACACAGAATTCAGGGGCTTAAATATAACTACCATGAGAACAGAAAAATAAAATTATAAAGACACTCAAATAAGAAATTATGCCCCTAAACCTTAATTATTTGCTTGTTCAAGTTTTGCTTTGTTTTACTTTCTGGAAAAAAATAAATAGAGAATTGTACTGCAGAAAATTCATTCTATTTTTCTATCTTGAAACCAGAAAATGGATCATTGACAAAAAGTCCAAGAAACTCCAACTGCTTTTCCTTCTTGATCTAATCTATTGTTTTAGAAGAGTGCCTCCACATTACATACGTCTAGAACCACAAAGATTCTTCATAAAACAACAATAAAGTGCACACTGTTATAATGCCACCACTGACAGTCAGTGAGTCTCTCCCACCAATCCTGACTGCTCCCTCCCTCTCTTCCTCCTGCCTCTGCCTATCCCACAGCCTGTTTCCCTCCTAGCACCAGCACTCCTGTACAAGGAAGCACACAGTTGTCTGGCTGTCGTACAACGTTTCATCAACAACTTGGAAGTTGTACTCTTCTAGCTGTAAAGATTGTCCTAAACATGCAGCAAGGAAACCAGGCTTTTAACTCATTTGAGAAATTGAAATGGCATTTAAAGGGACTGATTTCCCGGCAACAGCTTCTTTTATTTTTCAGATAAGAAGGACAGGCTGGGGGAAGCAAAAAAGGAAACTTAACAACCAGTGCTAAAGGAGTAATGTGGCCATGTTTGTAAATAATTTCCAGAAACTTGCTTTTAATGCTAAGATGTTGTAATTTCAAAACCTGCATCTTGTGGGATCTAGATCCAGCATCCACTTAATTTGTAATGGATTTGATAATGAAGGCACAGGCTTGCTTTTTTACTGGTAAAGGACAGCAAACACCCTCAATACGCGTTACTGACACAAAAGCATGAGCAACGACAAAGCCAGTGTCAAAAATTATCAGCATTTCTGTTTTGGCCACAGTCTTTATGGCCATCTGCCTAGTTTTTTCACCCCAGAAAGAAAAATGAATTCAAACTGAGTTCACTTTAAACACAGGTTTACCTACACATATATGTTAGTGGAAGATTTTTAATCTGTTGCTGTACTTTCTGAGGGTCCTAGATGACAATATTCACCTCTTCAAATGCCAGCACATGGAAAATCACTTGAGTAGTAGTAGCAGCTGACATGGTCCCTCAATTTTGCTAGCAGTTTACATCACATTAAAAAAACTAGCTTTAATTCTTCCTATTTATTTGACTACAGCCCATTTTGTCACAAGTGAACAAAAAAGCCCTAGAAAAAGTCAAATAAGTTACCTGTTTAAGATCTGATGCCACTCACTGAGTGTGTGTAGAGTTTAAACTGGCAAATAATTTTAAAAAGATCTTTTTTGTTTGCTTTAAATTACATGCCAAGAAGATTCCCAGTGTCTTCTATCACAAATGACCTCACTGAATACTTTTAAGTATCTTAAAAGATTCAGCTTGCAACACACCTTTTGTTGCAATGATGGCAGCTGTCCTGGGGAAAACAAAACAAAAAACCAAACCAAAACAAAAAACCAACCAAATCCCACAGAATTTTGAGTTAAGAAAGTTGAACCTAAAAATGCCTTTTATTTTGTTTTTTAAACTCTAGCCTCTATTCCAAACAATAATTACCCTCACCTGCTCCCAAGAAGGTTGTTTGGCCTACATGATATTAACTCCTAAATATAAGGATGTGTTGGCTGACTTTATGTGGGCAATACTGCCAAGGACCAGACTCTATCAAGGAACACAGTAGGTGATCAGTCAAACAGCATGCCACTTTACAACTCTACAAGCTTAAAACAGCAAAAACTTGGAAATGCATCACCATATCCAAAACAATTCAAATCAAGTTCTTTGATAGTGCTGCACACATATTTAAATAGAATTGTGCTGGTTAATGTGTTTGGTGTATTATAGATGCACTACATGTAATGCTAACTGCAGGGATTCATACTTTTCAGTCTGATTGAAGGAGGTGATATTTAGTTAATCTCTTGCAATCCTTTGATAATTTACACTGACTGTGTGAATCACCAATTGTATTACATGGTTGGCAACCAAGAGTAAACAAACTGCCAGTGTTGAAAATTTGGCTCAGGACCCCAAAATACACGATTGGCAAAAAGATAAAAAGACTCCTCACCCCAAGTCTTTTAAACAACTGACCGCTCCAACACTCATCACCGACCAAACAGTGGACAGATAATTCATTTCCATGCTATTACACTGAGGTATAACTACCAAAAACATTAAACTATCAGTATCAGCTGATATTTATCCAGTTAATTCACTCTGCATAAGGGAAAATATTATAACACATCTAAGGGACAGTTAAAGCTTACAGCTCAGAATTTCCTCTTTGCTTTTTTGCATTTGATTTTTTTAATGTGTTTTGCATTTAATTTCTTCTATGTTACCAGCTGCTATTTTCAGGTTAATGACTTCCAAGCAGATTTGAAAGGAAGCCTGAAGATTTCTTCTTATCTTGGGATTCTGCTTCTTGGCCTTGTGAAAGTCCCAATTCTTTCTCAATCTGCTCAAGCTCAGACTGGTCAAGCAGTTCAAAATCATCACCTTCCTCTGTGTCTGTCTCCTCACTCAAACTGGGCACTGCATGTGAGGGATCTTGCTGTGTGGACTGCAACTGGTCTTTGATGGCAGCAGACACCGCAGCTGCGATGACATCCCCAGCAATTCCACTCATTAAATTAAAGGTTTGGTCACTGGTCAAAGGCAAGGAGAGTCCTGCAGTGGACGGTCTCTCTTTCCTCTGTCTGGAAGCATGATCCACCTTGAAATAAGTTTGTTCTTTTTTTAGTTTCTGCTGGATGGGCATACTGATGCTTGAGTCATCATCATCATTTGTTCCAGCGCCATTTTCTAAAGAAGGAAATTCTGTAAGATCTCTAGCAAAAGCTTCTTCATGATCGCTAGGTCGGTCGAAATCTATTATGGGGTTAACAGAAGGAAACAATGTTAGCAAACATGAAAGGCTTCCCCAAAAAGGTGCCAAATGGAAAAAATGCATTTAGTGAGTGTTCCTTTGAATACATTTACTAATCCATAGCCCGGTGGTCTTCTGTAGTTGCAATGCAGGGGAGCTTTGAGTGACATCTAAAATAAAATGGTTTTAAATAGTAAATCTAGTACAACAAATCACCTGGTATCAACCTAATTCAGAAGGTTATTTGAGGAAAATAACTTTTTAAAATGGTATCTAGCTAAATCTTTAGCACAGCCAGTTCTATATATACCAACCATGTACAGTCCTAAAATGGACAATATGACAGCAGCCTCTAAACTTCTTTCCTCACCATAAGTATAAATTACAAATATATGTAAAAACATAAAATGTAAAATGTATTCCAAGTTTTCAATACACATGTTTAAATAGAAATATGAAACCAAAGTAAAGCCTTAATTTAGAACTTCTTCCTTCCTTGGCCAATGCTTATACTGAATGGGAAACAGAAAATAGAAACTCTACAGATGACCAGGATTGTTCAGTTTTTTCAAAAGGATAAAAAGTAGAATGTAAGCTAATAAAATCTTGTACTTTAATGGCTGCATTAATGGTCTGATAATTGTTATTAGAGATGTGTAAAACATACTGAACAGTACATGGTCTGTGGAAGAAGCTTGAATGAGTGTAAGGGAACACTTTTGATTTACTATTTGAGAAGGTAAAAAATAAACAGTTTGAACTTACTTTCTATGACAACAAGCAATAGAGGCACTCATTGGGGCTAAGGAAATGAATCCTAAACATGTTTCATACGTTATTTTCTCCATTTACTTTAGGAAAATCAGGTTGGGAAGGTGAGGAGGAAGGGCTGTGCTGTACGCAGAATAGTGGCTCTAATACATAGGTGATGAGCTTTGACAGGTGATGAGCCAGTCCTCAGATGCATCTCATCTGGTCTTGCACCTGTGTATGTCCCAGTTGCTGAAATGCTCCACAGGGGAGAGGAGTGGATGCTGTTTATTTTTCACTTTTCAAGGTCTTAAACAGAGTTTCCCTCACAGACAAAAATTGGTGAGCAAACCGGGCAAGTGAACTGTGAGGTAGGTGGAAACTTGGCTGGATGTCAGGTGCAAAGGGCTGCGGTCAGTGCTACAAGGTACAGCTGCAGGCCAGTTATAAGTGGTGTCTGTCAAAGGTACTGAAGCCAAAGTTTTTATTTATGTTGTAGGTGACAGGAGAGAGCACATGCTCAGCAAGTTCATGGGCAGAAATTAGCTTCTCTGAGGGAGGTGTGTTTGCTACTTTTGTATTGCAGGGCCTTCAGAGGGACCCTCGACAGTCTGGAGAAAGGAGCAGGCTGAAAAAGAACATCATGAAATTCAAGAAAAGAAAATGTAAAGTCCTGGATCTGGAATGGAATAACCTGTGCAGCAGTACAGATTGGAGGCAAGAAGGCAAAAAGCAGCTTTCAAGAAAAAGACCTGTGGACAGCAAGTCAGGGGTATCCTCTTGCAGAAAGGAATGCCAACCACATACTGAGCTATAGAAATCCTAAAGTCAATAGAAGGCATTTCCCCCTTCCATACAGCACCTGAGAGCACACATTTGGAGTACTTTGTCCAGTTTTGACTGCTCCAGAAGAAAACACACAACATAAGACTGGAGTCAGTCCCCTGAAGGGGCCAGAATGATTTTTAGGGGGTTAGAGAAGAGGGCATCCAAGGAGATGATGAGAGAAGGAGCTTTGGCTTTAAGAGAAGGCACCAAAGTGGGGATCACCAAGTTGTCTTTAACTAAGTAATAGGAAAGTACAGAGAAGATGGAGCCTGACTCTTCTTAGAGGTGCAGAGTGTAAGGTTAGAGTAAACTGACATAATCTTGCATATGGGAAATTTTGACTCGCTGTAAGGATAAACTTTTTTATCATGGGGTTAATAAAATATTGTAATAGGGTGTCCAGGGAGGTTTCTGAATCTCTTATCACTGGAGATTCTCAAAATTCAACTGGTTACAGCCCTGGCCAACTTGACTAATTTGAACCTGCTTTGAAGAGGAGGTTAGATGAGATAAATGACAAAAGCTCATTTCAGCATACAATAGTGATTGTACAACTATGTCTATTTGCAACTTGAAATATTAACAAAATAATTAAAATTATTCATCTGGCCTTTATCATGATGATAAGTAATATCACCCCACTTGTAATTTTCACTGGACATTTTCCTAAAAGAGAAAAAAAGCAAGACCAGCAGAGCAACAAATCCACTGACAAGACCACACCAAAATATTCTTGCCCTTTCAGACAATTATTAACTGAGAGCTTTGTCTGTAAAAGAATAAGAAGTGCAAGATCTGGACAAAACCAAGACAAAAAACTTTTCCTAGTGTTAGTCTTAATGTCTCACTTAGGCTCCTTGCTGGTTGTCTTAATCAGCATTCTAGTAATGAAACCTAATAATACTGTCTTTATTTGGCTGTTTAGCAGTTAGAAGTATTTACCTTTTCCTCTTCAGCTTTTATTCATAGAATTTACCCACATAAAAACTGAGACAAACTTAAAGGTTTACTAGCTTTAGAAGGTTTGTGTGAGGGACTGGATGGAGGAACCCCTCTTAGCTGCTCTGCAGGGAGCTGGTGCCAAGTCATCTTTGCAAACCTCCCCCCTATCCAAATCCTTTTTGACATTTCCAAAGGGATTGCTGGAGAGGAAGGAGACAGACAGGGTCTGCATTTGGCCCATGGTCTGGTAGAGATAAGGACTGGAGAGCAAAGTGGGTGGAGGTCTGCTCCAGTTGTTCAGTCTGATGGGTCTCAACCACACTTAGTAAATGAGGGGCTAGATGAGGGGCTGTATCGGTGGGCTTGGGGAATCTCATCAACATTAACCCTCCCCTGCTGGCTGGATAAAAGGTTGAATTCAGGACTGGTGATTTTTGCTCTCTCTCTTTCTCTTGCCCCCTTTCCTGTTCTGTCTCTGAATCCAACGGGACATCACACGTGCAGCCTCCTGCTGATAAAAGGCAACTGACTGACTGATGCTGATGGCAGATGTCCTCCCAGGGAGGAAAGATGGAAAAATAAGTTTCCTCTCTCCTTGGGCCAACAAAGGAGCAGTAAATAATTTGCCTGGACAAGTGGAAATGTGGGGGTATATAAGTAACACACAGGTTCCCGTGTTGTAGTTGTCCTTCACCAACCCACCATCCTGCATTGGGCCCTGTCCAGGCTTGGAATGCCATCTTGAATAAGAAACCTTTGCTGGACACACTCTGAACCCATGGTGGTGTCTTTCTCAAATTCCCTCATTCTTTTCTTTCTTTGTTTCTTGCTTTCTTACTGTTTTTTCTGCCATCTCTCTCTCTCTTTTCCTTGTATTTTTTCCTTTTCTTTCTCTATCTCTTTTTTGCCTTGCAACATATTTGCCATACCTTCACAGGGTTATATCACTTTGCTTGTGTAAATTGTCAAATAAAACTTTATGCTTGCACCTGACCCTTGGTGGTTGGACTTTGTTCTCTTGGATCCAAAAATTTTAAGTTCTAGTCGTAACATTTGGTGCAGTCAGCAGGATAAGAACCTGCGGACCATAACAGTTTGGCAGAAGGGAGAGCTAAATCCAGCATATTTTAAATGCATCAGTTTTACTTGCCACTACTTATTTTCTAATGGAGTGGGTGTTTTGTTTTGTTTTGTTTTGTTTTATTTTTAAGATGAGGACAGCTCTTGCACAAGATTTATCCACAATTATATAAAGACTAGAATGAACTTAAGATTCATTGTAGAACAACTAAACAAGAATTATGTCCAAAAATTCTCTAATCATTTTCAGGTAACTTACATGACTGCAGTTCACTGCAGTGAAATAGATGTGAAATAGATGAAGCCATTACATACCATCAGATGTGTCTGTTTGTGGAGAATACCCCTCAGATAAATTAAAGGTCCCATTATCGGTCCACGATACTTCTGATACATCGGTGTCAGACACTGAAAGCTCTTTAGCAACAACTGCAGGACTAACCTAAACATATAAAAGTGACATACATGGTATTCTTATACTCAAAATATCACAGTACAGGCAGCCAATGACTAGATAGTGAAGGAGAAACCTCTTGCAAGTCATAGCAATATAAACAGGCTCCTATTAAAGTTATAATTGTGGAAGCATGAGAATAATAGGAGTATACCATACTTAGAATTGAAGTATCCCTCTTTGTAATAGCTAAGGCTGTATTATGCTAAAGAAGCATAGAAAATTCCACTTATTCATTCTTGAAGTAATATCCTACTGTAATGAAAGTAGAATAAGCCTGTAAATACAAAATACATAGAAATGTAAAGAAATGCATAAACTTGGATCAAACACCTCCATTATCTATAAGGCAGTAAAAGAAAACAAAAGTGAAAGAAAAAATTATCCTTTAGGAATTTATCCAACAATATTCACTGCTGTCAGTTACAAATTTATATCACAGGATATGTTTATTTTTTTTTCACAGTACAAAACACCTTCCAAGTGATCACTGTTAAACTCAAGCTTTATACACTACTGATCAAATACTACATAAGAATTCCTGAAAAACTGATTTTCTTTTCTTTTAATATCAAACAGTGTTCTGATTATAGTGGAAAATCCTTTGCCATACAGTTGTTCAGAATATTGAGAGAAAAGAGATTTTAAAGAGTGGTCTAATATGTATATAGGAAGATATTTTTATATGACATCCTGATTTACACTATCATTAAAAATGATTATGCAAGTATCTGACAAATGAAAAAGGTTTTCTATGGCACTTTAATTTGATAAAACTTAAATGAATTTTCACTGTTGCAAATAAAAATAGCTGCCTTTCCTATTAAATTCTAGATTAATCCTTTCACAGTTAATAAACACATTCCTAATTTAGAAGGCCAAGAAAAAATTACCTTGAATTCAGAAGTTGCAAATGCAGTAATTTAATTAGTATAAGCCTGAAGATGGAGACTATGACTCACTTTTAAAGCATCCTGCTTAGTTCAGGAACACAGCCTCCTGGGCAGGTTCAAGTCTTTTACAGAAAACAGAGACAGTAGTCTAGATACTCTCCATTATCTATATAGATTTTAAAAGCAAGATAGGGCCGACTGAAAAAAAAGTCACCTTAGGACATAGGGCTGATATGTCTAATTCACTGTCATCCTCTGTGGGTTTTGTTTTTGCTGTTTCTGAAAGAAAAAAAAATATTTTTTATCCTACTCATGACATCAGACTTTGAGGTTCAGTTCATGTTCCAGGTCACAGAGCTTGCATGGTACTGTAAACTTTCACCTGTTGACAAAGTGCATAATTCATGTAATATACAGCTAAGGTGAGGGAAAAAAGGCTGATTGAGAGACTAGATATTTATCACAATAAACTGTGCAGCAGCAAAAGTGGGAGAAAAATTATTGCTCTGAAACACATTCCAACACATTTATTTACTTAGTTTCAGAAGTCTCTGTTGCTCACCATAATACGATGTTCCCTGGCAATAAATACCTATCTTTTAAATATTGTACTTTTGGTACAATGCACAGTTTTAACATACTATTAAAACAGGCAGTGTACTTCTCCCAGCACATTACTTTTACATGGGAACAAATATTCTGGATAACTTTATGTAATCTTCATTCACAAAAACCTTACATATATTATCACTCCCTATAAAGCTAAGAACAGGTCAAAGCAACACTTTTGCACTTGACTTCACAGGAAAAAACAAACTGTCTGCAAAGTGAATAAAGTTTTACAGAAATACATTACATGGGACTACACTTAGTTACTCACCAGATCTCTCTTTTTTCATCTGATTGATATATTCCACTACTCCAAAATCTAGTTTCATCACAACTGTCTTTACTTTGCTGCATACTTTCTGTCCCAATTCATTGCACTTAAGGAAAGGACATAAAAAGGCACACAGTACTGTGATAAAAATAAAAACAGAAAGAGAAATACTGCTTTATAAGAAGTTAGTCAATGAAGATTAAACAATGATTTTGTGTAAGACAGATACTAATTTTACATAATACAAATAGTTTTAAATAAAAAAGCACTGTGAAATGCCCGTGTAGACCATGTTCCTGTCAAATACAGCTTCAAGGAGCCATTCCTACCCATCACAGAAAATACCATTGTATTCATACTAACTGAAGCCTTCTTTACTCCCAGTAAGATGCAATTTATGATCACTGTAACATTTATCATTATCTTGATTTAGTCTGATTTTCATATCTCTACCTGAGAAACATGACAATGTAACATTGTGCAAGAATCAACACACTGAAAAAAGTTTGTAAACTGACTTTCATGGGACCAAATGTAATTGTCAGAACTTACTCATATTTGTATGTGTATATATATGCATGTGTAAGTATATACATACATATATATATATGTGTAAAAATATTAGTCCATATAGAGAGACCAAATAATGAACAAACCACATACATAAAGTATGACTGTAAAAGAGACTATACTTACGCAGGACATAGGAGAGGACAACTCCAGGAATGTAACTCCCCAACACAGTGAAAAATGTACATACACTGCAGACTAGTAGGCAAAACTGTTAAAAACATTAAATTTGGCTATTAACACTTCCACTGTTTAATTATTTAGATCTTCCAACAGAAAAATCTTGCATATTAAATGAAATCTAGAATGCAGTGGAAAATTCAAGTTGCTTGTGCAAATGAGCATCAAACAGGTCATGTTGCCTAATGAGGATGTAACCCCTCTTCTGTTATAAAAATATACTACCAAGCTCATAGTTATAGCTAAAATTACTAGAATTTACTTTACCTTCATTACATGAAAAAGGTTAAACAGTTGATACGCCAGGAAAAAAACAAACCTGCTTATTAGTATTATAACTTTATTACTCCGAAAACATAATTTCTTTTTGTATAATTTATACACCTTTGGAATTTATTGCTCCTGTTGCTCATATGTATTTTCAGTTTAAACTCTTAATATTTGAGTGTGGTGCTACAGACTTCCAATTTGCTAATTCTGAAGGGCCTTTTTCCATGAAAGGTTTTGTGGCAAAGTCAACTGAGATCAAAGAAGCCTAAAGCTTCCAGCAGCTTTAAGGGGAGAGCCTGTAATGCTGTAACTTTACTGTGAGCAGCTTTGCTCATTGATGACCCAGCTGTGTTCTGCACAGGAAGAACTTAGCAGAAACCCAAGACTGAATGTATCATAGTGTGTATTTTATTTTTCAGGTACCTGGTTTTTTTTAAATCTCTGTCACCAAACTGTTAAACTTACTTGGGAATGCTTACCTTGCCAGGGTTTTGTTCCTTGAAGTGGGACATTTCTTGAAGAAATACAAAAAGATTCATCAGTGCTTCTGAAATGCACTGATTTATTCTGGGTCTGTAGTCTTGCCTGGAATCAATGACTTTCCAGCTGAGTAAAACAAACAAAAATACTCATCAGCTTTGGTTACAGCTCGTATGAAAGTCGAAACTGGTAGAAAACATTTGAAGTCTTCATGAGCAAGCCAATCAGTTTGTAACGCTGTCATCTCCAGTGATCAAGGAGCTGCTGCTGTGCTACAGACTGTGCTGCTCTGCTTGCTTTCACATATTTTATATTGGGCTATTTGCATCTTTCTTAATAAAATAAATTTCATTCAGTAGTAGTAATTCTTAGTCAATCCAAGAAATTATGAAAGATATCACTGCTTATTTGTTTTGGCTATAAGAAAAAACTGAGTTCTGAGTTCAAGGCGCAATTATAATTTTTTTTTTTTTTTTTTTTGGCAAAAATGTATCACGGCACTTTTCATTGTCATAGGATGGCAACACATACTAATAAATTTAATTTCATGCATATAATCCTCATGCTTTTTCTTTTTTATTTTTCATTTTGTTCTGCAAAACTGTAATGATCATTAAGATACCTCCACCTCATTATTAAAAAAAATTATTTAAAAAAAAAATTACTCTTAAAGTCTTGATGTTTACATTAATCTCACAGAAACGCATAATGTCTTTGGTTAGAAGAGATCTTCAAGAGCATCAAGTCTGACCTTTGACCAACACTGCAAAGAAATTAATTTCCTTGATGAATTTTAGTTTTTCTACCATATTGAAAGGACTGATTCTAAAGCTTAGCTTACTTCTAATAATTCCTTTTAGTAAAAGAAAAAGAAACTGTATTGAAGAATTTGCTGAAAAACCTGAAGCAGACAAAGCATCTACAACAGTGATATCTTATGAAAATAAAAAAGAAGGGAAAAAAAAATGATAGGCCAGTCTGCCAAACAAACTGGGACAAGGTATGGATGTATCACTATGCAAATATTCAGAATCTGAAGTAAATTCTGCACCAGTTTTACAAAGTTGTATTTTGAATAATTCACTGTTCAGTGCATAGACTTTTGATCATAGTGAATGCAAGTAAGCCATAAACAATCCCATAATTCATTAGATGTCCAGTGCATCACTGCATTAATAGCAAAGCTTTGTCACAGGTGAATCCAACTACAGGATAAATCAGAAACTACATTATGAAAAAGTGGATGTATAAGCATTGGTATACAGCAATAAGGACATCAATGGACTATCAGATGAAACTGCCAAATCATATTTCCACATAATTACTCTGCTATTTAGCTACTAAAACACCACCAGGCCTGCTACTCATAATGGAAATGCCCTTGACAGTCCCCCGAGACCACTTACATTTTCACAAGCATCAGTAAGTGACTGATGAGATTTTTGCTATTTAAACTTCACTCTGTATGCATTTGGTTCTCAAAAGTAACTTCTAAATATTTTCTTTAATATTAGAAATTTTAAGATTTTTTTTGTTAGTGAACATTATACTAACAAAAGAAAATTATCTATAATCACTTTCAAAATATCCACAATTATTAAGAAGTTTCATGTTGATATTATTCTTGTTAACAAGAGAATGCTTAATCATTTTTATTGACACATATTGTAAAAGTTAAAAGCCATCATGAACCTTTGGACTTTTCTCAGATGAAAGCTGCTTAATAGGTTGCTTTTGACTACCTCTTCTACTAAGGTCACTAATGTCTACTAATGTCATAACCTGCCTTAGCTCTATAGTATTATACTAGCTATGATTTAATGCTCATTCTTATTTAAAAAGCACCATTAAGTTTTAGGATATGAATGTGCTAATGTCTGTCATTTCCTGATATAAGGAAACCCATGAAGATTTTAAAGTTTTGACCATATGTTTATATATTTGTGAGCTACTGGCGCTATTGATGCACATGTAGAGCAGCCCTGATGTCTGTAGGTTATTGAGACTCCTGATTCTTTGGAGTTCTGTTTCCATAAGTGACAGACATAGAAGGGCATATACTTAAAACTAGAGGACAGGCTTTTAATTTGATTAAAACCTATTATTTTTTTCAAACAAATGTAGATCCCTATGCAGCAAACATATCCCTACCAAAACATTTCTTTTCAGCTATACAGCAAAGTGTACAGTGATGGTTTTATATGGGCATGAGTTCACACACCACTTCCACCAAGAACTGCACCACAGATCTTTTTAGCAAGAGCAACTGGTTTACTTAAGACAGCCCTTAAGGAGATACTGGTTGAAGGAAAACGGGTAGGAGTTCTGTAAATTATCTACTTGAAAGTTACATCTGTAATTGCACTGGACTACAAGAGTTACATTGATTTTTTCCTAAAAGATAAGCTTATGACTTGGTTCTCTTGGCAGGGCTGGGGCTATACGCTGATCCTGCCCTGAAAGGAAGTGATCTCTTACAGCAGCACACAAGATGTGCTAACACTGCCCTGAAAGGATGGGCACTGAAGAGTCAAGTGGCCTGAATTAGGCAGAAGCTTTGATCAGTAAATTACGATAACAAGAAATATGATGCAGCACACAGTGTTTATTACATTATAACATCAAACAAGAAGTTTGGGATTACATTATTACCTTGGATTTCTGGTAAAAAATTAGTAAGAAATTAAACAGATTATAGATAACTATATTCATAAATGTCTGTTTTCTTTTCTTTTCTAATTCATTAAATTTTTCAGTTATATAACTCCAAAATCATATCCTTTTTATTTTACAAGCTATGATAAAAGGAGAAAGTGAACGCCAAATTTCAAATCCAATGTTTCAGCAAAGGAGCACCACACTTAAGCCCTCTTTGACATCCTGAATTTATATTTCAGCCCAAACCCAAACAACATGTGTGACATCCAATTTAGCAAGGTCTAAAGCCACTTTTTCTTAAAATTATAAATTCTTGCTCTCATTTCTCCTAAAGCACTGAGGATATAAGAATTTTGGGTTTATGTTTAAATAAATTTGTGAATTTTTTCATACTAATTTCTAAACCAGGAATCTCCTCCCATATACATGATACTCATTTGTATTCTACATGGGAATGCTAAACACCTTTTCTGACACTGATTACTTGGAAGCGGTTTTCCTAACATAATGCAGATTAACAACCTCCTCTTATTTTTAGATACCTGGTGTGAGCAGTTTCATTTTTGTAGAACAGTTAGGAATAATTGCAGTCCAAAAAGTCTATTTACACACATGGGGAAACGTGACCTTTTCCCATGCCTTTATTTAACTACTGAACAGCAACTTAGCCACAAGGTGGTGACACAGCAACACTGGTACTAGAGCAACATTTGGGATCATTTCATAGAGAACATATATAGCATGCATGCAGGACTCCTATTCAAAATATCATATGCACAATGGAGCACACTGTCACTTAAAAGAAAAACTAGTATTTCAAACATGGTGTAAAACTCTTTACGAAAATCAAAATTCAAACTGTTTCCCTAATCCTGATTTTATTGTATTATTTATTATAGTATTTATAGGATTGCTGTAGTGTGATTTCCTATTACATTACAAAATATTGATGAGGTAGTTTTCCCCATAAAAAAAAAAAACAAAACCAAAACAAACCATAAACAATTTAAAATATTGTACCTGAAATTCATAGGATAAGAGAGTCTCACGTCATGGATGGGGTGATTTTTTTTAAGACAGAGAAAGTACCATGGATTTTGCAGCCATGCATGGCACTGCATGCAGGTATTTGTCTCTGACACAGGATGTAAATAAAACCATCAAATAACTCTCAAAGAACACGGCATACACCCAGCAGGAGGGATTAGCAATGTCACACAGAACATTTTGTCTGCCTCCCATCCACAATTTCAATCCTCTCTGATAAATAACGGCTTGAGAAAAGTAGTACACAGGGGTTTTGTCTTATGAGAACTGCAATTTTTATGGATAAGGTCCACCTCTTAAAAAATATCACTTCCAGTGTTCTGCAGCATTAATAAATGTATTTTAAGGGTTACCCATTTATTCTGGTGTTTAACACTACTATGATGACAATGTTCTGAGTTACAAAATCCATTTACAGACATTACAAAATCCTTTCACAGACTTTACTACTATCCTTTACTTAAAATTGTTGACAAAGTGAAACTTTGTGGAAAAAAAGAGAGAAAATGGATAGGCTTGATGCCTGCTATCAAGCCAGAACAATTGCAGATAGCTGGCTCACTAACTTCAAGTCAATTGCAAAAATAGGGTGGGGGGAAAAATGAAATGATAACCTACAAACTATTTTCATATATACGCTAACTACCAATACAACAACAATATAAATTAAAGAGGAGGATATACAACAAGGCACATGGTGATAACTACTACCAATTCAAAATTAACATGCCAATTATGCAGAAAAATGGCACATTTGCAGAGAATGTTCTCTGGAGTTGCTTCTCTTTTGCCAAATTTAAAAGATGTTGAGAGTATGAGCTGCAGTGCAGATAAAAGGTATTGCTAGATGCTTTGATTCCATGGTCCACGTGTAATACATGGACAGAGAAGCAGCCAAGGTTTGCTTCAAAGCATTAGAAACCCACTATGAAGCTTGCTCTGCAGAAAAATACTTGGCAGTTTCTTGTAGGCCACAAGAAATAATGAGATTGTCAGTTCTGCTACAACACTTTTCTATTTTACAGGGAGCATGGGGGACTCCTTTGAAGTCTTATTTTGACCTGAGGCTCTTGGGCAACTAGGGGTGTAAGGAAGTCAGCTTGCTGATCTTTTATGCAGCAATCAGATGCACACACTGCCTCTGCTTGTTCACACACCTCCCAGAGCTGCCCCTGGTAACATCCGTCCCTCCTGTCCCTCTTCCCCAGAGCCCACTCCAGCCACCCTGTTACTCAGGGCTGGAACCAGGGGGCAGCAACAGAGACCCTAGTGAAGGGGGGTGGCAGAGTGTGAGAAAGAAAGGAGGTACAACCCACAGTTATATCTATGTAAAGATAGAGAGTTTCGTGCCTTTCTCTAAGGATAAATAGTATCATGCCTTTGTAGAAACATAAAGAAGCATTAAGCTTGTATTAAATTAAAAGCTGACAGATGTAACAATGTATATTCAGGACAAATTTGTTTTTCAATGTCTTATTTACAGACAAAAAGGAAACAGCGCTACAGGCTGGGCACAGAGTGGCTGAGAGCAGCCAGGCAGAAAGGGACCTGGGAGTCTGGATTGACAGGAAGCTGAACATGAGCCAGCAGTGTGCCCAGGTAGCCAAGAAGGCCAATGGCATCCTGGCCTGTATCAGGAACAGTGTGGCCAGCAGGTCCAAGGAAGTGATTCTGCCCCTGTACTCAGCGCTGGTGAGGCCACACCTCGAGTCCTGTGTCCAGTTCTGGGCCCCTCAGTTCAGGAAGGATATCGAGGTCCTGGAGCAGGTCCAAAGGAGGGCAACCAGGCTGGTGAAGGGACTCGAGCACAGACCCTGTGAGGAGAGGCTGAGGGACCTGGGGCTGTTGAGCCTGGAGAAGAGGTGGCTCAGGGTAGAGACCTCATCGCTCTCTACAACTCCCTGAAAGGAGTGTGTAGCCAGGTGGGGGTTGGTCTCTTTTCCCAGATGACTTTCAACAAGACAAGAGGGCATGGCCTTAAGTTGTGCCAGGGGAAGTTTAGGTTAGATATTAGAAAGAATTTCTTTACAGAGAGAGTGATCAGGCATTGGAATGGGCTGCCCAGGGAAGTAGTGGATTCTCCATCGCTGGAGATATTTAAAAAGAGACTGGATGTGGCACTCAGTGCCATGGTCTAGCAACCGCAACGGTGGTTCAAGGGTTGGACTTGATGATCTCTGAGGTCCCTTCCAACCCAGCAAATTCTATGATTCTATGATTCTATGAAAAAGATGCAGGAAGTGATGCACATGATGAATGTGGAGTGCATGACATCAGTCAACCAAGAACAAAAAACTACTTTAGTACAGTATTTAGTGGAGTTACTGACAGTACTTTAATAAATGACTTAGTCATTTATTAATTAGTGTGAACTCTCTGCTGCCAATATAAGCAGACAATTCTCTCAAACACCTCCAGAAGCTTTTGTGCACAATTTAGAAAGAATAAAATTTTATGCTCCCATCATTTATCCTGATTTTGTTATATAGTTCTATACTTCTAAAACTACTGGCAATAAGATTGAAGGTGTTTAGAAAGAAAATGAGTTATTCATATCCTTCTGAATACCTACTGTGTAATTTCTAAAACTGAGTAAATACAAAAGCTGCTACCCACTAGCTGCAAAAAAAAAAAAACAAAACAAACAAAAAAAAACAAACCAACCCACAAAACACCCTCCTACCCCAGATGCTTCAAGCCATCACAGTCACTAACTCCAGCCAGAAGAGTCAGTGGTATTACATTCTCTAAAAATGACTGATGGTGTCATGCTCTCATTTTGTATCTAGACATCTGCTCAAGCAAAGCCCCATCACATTTATCTCAGAAAGGTCAGTAGCTCTCATGTTACTGGTCTAAATATCTCTTCGTGATGTGCTGGATTTTTTTTTAATTATGTGTACACAGTTTTATATGTATCTTCGCATGGATACACTACTCAGCACCGCAGCAGTGACAACGTACACCATGGTATGGTGGAGCTGAAGAATTGCAGCTACATAAACAAAGAGTTAGTAATTACAGAGCTTTTAAACCTTCCTCATTTCCCAACTGTAACCACACACGCTTGAAACCTGTGCAGACTCTGTAATTTTAAGGGTAACTTAGAATGTATTAGTCAAGGTGGAAGAGCTGAAAGTTACACTACTAAAGATATGCAAATTAAAAAATAGGCAGTGTGGCTACATTGTAGACTTTAAAACAGCATCTAGAGCTTCTAAAATGATGCAGCTATAAGGGATGTAAGTATCTACGGACATCCAGGAATTAAGTATGAAACTTGACCAAAGGAAATCAAGTGAACCAAGTATGTAAACTGTTAGCAAAACACAATCAAGCAAGTTTACCTTTTAGAGCTTTCACAGCTCTCTCCTGTGAGAAAAGGAATCACCACAGTGAAGAAGCCAGTGATTATAGAGATGCATTTACCATTCTTTGAAACAAACATTTTTTGAGGACCTTTGCCAAAAAATTACTTAAAAATTTGTCTTCTAAATTATTCAGGTACAAAGATAATGGATATAAAATAGCATTTACGTTTTAAAAGTTTATAAAAATAGTTTAAATGTTTTAAAATTTAAATTTAAACTCAAGGTGAACCCTCTATTAAAAATTCAAATAACCACCCCTCCCTCTCCAAAATATAAAGTAATGTAAAAAGCACATTTTACAGTTAAGTGTATATACGTACCAATGGCAAAGCCTCTAAAATCTGCTATTGAATGATCTGGTAGAAAACAATGCAATATTGATTAGCCTGCTGTAATGCAATGTAACAAATCTGTGAATGTTATGTGCAATATGTGGAAAGACATATAATAGCAAGTACCACTGAACTCACAGCATAGCATCTTAATCACCTATGTGGCTTTATCCAGTGCCACTTTTGGATCCTATGCAATTGTTAATCATGGAAAAATAATTATATTTGTGTCATGTGGCTATGACCAAGTCAGCAAGACTTAACAATTTAAATGAGTCACTGGGGCACCATGTAAAACCCTGCTTGCTTCAAAGAGTTCCACAAAAGGATGCAGTACCACTGAAAGAACGAGGAACACAGGAAGCATCCACTAGTCCACTCTATTCTTAAACTTTTGAGGAGAATCTTTACAACCTTTTGCTACAAACTCTACAAAGCTTTTCTAATAGATATCTCTCCAGCATTTAGATATCCATGTGAACTTTATTTCCCATTGCTGATCTATAGATGCTGCACACATGTAGGCTTTCCTGAACATTTAATACTGTGGCCATCCTTTAAGTGATCATGTTTGACATCCCATCAACTTTAACACTTTGGCACACTTGGGATCTCAAAGCTTTACAAAATTAGACTCGTTTTGTTTTTACATTGAATCTAGAGAACTTAGTTATCAGCTTGAAAGAGTAACTAGTGATACTTCCCAATACAAAAATATTTAACTATAATTATTCTCATAGTTTACTACATAATTTCTAAGAACTAGATGAACTGCTAATACAGTACAACCTTGCTTCTCAAGCCTTAGTCTTTTCTTCCTGATCTAGCTTCATCTGACTCTATGAGTTTGTGCTTTTTATTAACAGTGAGTCTGCCCAAACTGCAGTTACTGGTTTTTTTCAGGGGGAGCTTTGTAATTAAAAAAAGCTGTAAAAACATCCTATGCCAGAGCTTTCAGTAACATGTATGCCTATTTCATTTCTTGACCAGGAATGTTTTTGGTAATACTCCTGCACAAGGAAGATGTTTAAATCATCAGCATTTGATAAGGCTGGATGTGTTTTTCTCAATGGATTGCAAAGCAGACTGGTTAGGACAAGTGACTTTCAAAAAAACATAATCAACCTTTAATCCCTGACACTGCTTCTTGCACAGTGTGTTAAAATTGAAGTAAAAATGTTTTTTTTTTTCTCTTCAAGTGAATTGGGAACATTTTAATGCTAGTGTGCTGCCTAAACAGTATTAGTCTCGTGAATTAAGGTTTGTTTTTTTTTCTTTTATTACTAGTCAAGTACAATTTGTTTCTGAAAATGAAACTAATACTGTTATTACAAAAAAACAGTCAAGTGCTCTGCAAAAGGATAGGGGAATTCATCTTGTCCTACATATTACTTAGGAAAAAAAAAAGACCCATTACTATCATGATTTTATTTTGGAGAGGATGTGTTAATTTATTCTACTTAAGTATAACATCAGTCACCTAATAAATTCTTATTATGGAGCTGTATTGTCTTGCTTTAGTTGATCAGATACAAACTGGTTAACTCCAACCTTTTTGAAGGTGATTCCAGTACACAAGTTCCTCAACACAGCAGAGTGCCCTAAATGTTGGAAAATTTTCCTGAAAGTCCTACTAAAAAAACCCAAACAAAACATACTCCAACTGAATCTGGGGCATTTAATCGTGCAGCTCTGCTAGACAGAGTCTTCTAAGCAAACTGATAGGTCAGCTCTCATGGGAAACCCTTTGACCTATGCTACTCTTTTCCACCTTCCAGTTCAAACATCAGCTCTCCCAGTTTGAGGTCATTCAAAATGTGAAATGTGGTCTGATAGTCAAGTGCTATTAGTCCAAAGCCATGACTTAGTAAGTATAGATTTTTTTTAGTATCTCTTTGCATGAAAATTGAGTGTTCCAGTGCCACCATAAACAGCATTATAGACTTGCTTTCTGTTTATCAAAGACTATTATGTTACTACTATGTACTGTTGTCTTTTTATAAAGATACAAGTGCTAGGACTTTCCAGGTCAGTTCCCCACTTGTTACAGAAACTGGTGATGCAAAAGAAACTTATTGCTTGTGCTACTTTTGTTCAGAAAAGTCTTCTTTCCATCACCAGGAGCATGAAGTTCTGTTTGGAGAATTTAAAAGAGCTCTTTCCAGCTGCTGGAAGCAATTCTTCCTCATTTGTTTTGCTCCCTCAAAGACACATTGAACACTTTTTCACAAACTCAATTAATTTTCTTCCTTCAGCCTCCACGGTCTTCAGCTGGGATACTCCTAGTTCAAAGCCTCTCAAAGTCATCAGCTAGGAAAGATGAGCAGAGTATTACTTGAATTGCAAAGCAGCTGTGCAAGAAAGGAAAAATGGATTTTCACATGCCAAAAAATCCTTTTAATCTGCAAAAAATATGAAAACAACTTTTTCGTGTAATATTGCAATTTGGCTTTAACAATTTTCTTGTGGAAATCAATTCTGACATTCTCAATGTTTTTTTATGCATTTTATATGAGTAGGTGATCATTTACTTTCATGCATTACAGCATTAGTGGGAGTTCCTGTCATGAGCTAACCACTTCTTGCCTACTTTTGTACTTTCCACTCTAACACTAGCAAAATAAACAAATATTGTTATAAAATTACAAATCAACATTTTGAATAATCAAATGTCACAGATTTTACTTTAAACCCAATCTCCATTTTTCTAAGTTCAAGCACATACTGAGAAAGGTCACACAGTACAAGACTAGTTTGAAATCAATGGGTTCAAAATAATGTAGCTTTCTTTCCCAATTTTACTCAAGTCATAAAAGGTTCCTGACTAGCAGGTTATAGCATCATTCTGTGCAATAACAGGCAGATGACAGAGGCTGAAACAACAACTTGATCAGACAGAGGAAGTTTCATGTTGCTTTTCCTTTGAAGCACCTACAGTCAAGTGCTTCCACCACTTCAGGACCAATCATCCACAGCATCTTTTGTACAGTCTTGACCGTCATCAGATTGCTTGTGACTTCTAAAAATTATATTATAGCATCTTACACCAAAACTTTAGGGAACCCGATGAAAAAGAATTACTGCAGAAAAATACTTTCCTTATGCTAAACTGTTTACTATCCTTGACCTTTACCCACCTATTTCCTCACTGCCCAGGATCATGTGACAAAACAAAGCAGACAGTCTGAGTGAGTACCTAATCTTTACAACTCTTAGCTTTTTTACCAGCCTTACAAAGAATATTTGTGCAAATGTTCCTCTGCTTACTATGCATGTATATTCACAGTATGACTAACAGACTATTGCCACATCTTTAACTATGACGATATAATGTTCATGAAATATATTTGTGATGCAATATGAAGATATTTTCTGAAGTAGGACATAAGCTCAAGAAGGGAGAGGATATAACAAGTATTTGCATTTGAGAAGGAGCTACAAGAAGTGCAATGCACTGAAACTGCTCAGTGAACAAAAATTATTCTACAGCCTTCTATAGAAATACGACTGCCATTCCTTCTTAAATAAATAAAGCAGTGGTTTTGATTCAGCATGCCCTCAAAATAACCCCATTACCTGTGCATTTACGTTTCTATCCCTTTTGTTGTAATTCCAGAATTAATCTCTCAGGCATAGTTCCCATATTGCTCCAATATAGCTCTCATGGCTCCTCCTTCTATTCCCTCATTTAAGTTGGACCAGAATGTTCTGACCTCCACCAAATCTCATGAGCACTTCTGTGGGAATGCTGTCCAATTACATCCTGTGTGTTACCACTAAGACATAAAATGTAAATTCCAGAGAAAACTGGAAACTTTGATTAAACTATTTTCTCTGACTTTTTTGCTCAACAGCAAAGACACAAAAGGATGACGGATGAGGATCAGGGTCAAATAATTTCGTAGTTGTTTCAGGGAGAAGCAGGCCCTGTTATAATGCTTTTTCAAGTTACTGCTTTAGAAACATTCATCCTTCGTGTTTTTTTTTAAAAACCCACATCAAAACAAACAACTTTGATTCATAAATAAAGACGCCTTAGAGCTTTAGGCCTAATTACTTCTATTTAACTTCCAAAGCTTGCAACAAGCCTTTCCAGAGAAAGAATTGTGAATGAAGGAATTCAGATATTACAAAGCTTGTATGGCTTGCATACTAGTTGCATCCTTTTATACATTGGTAAACACTGCTGCTTTCTATTTTGAAATAATTTTTTTTCAAAGATATTTTTCTTCCCAGCTAGTAAGATCTTCTCCCATCTTGATTTAAAAAAACAACAAAACCAAAAACCACAGCATGTTTTTAAGGAGGGACATAATGCATATCCTTCATAAAACTGATTCAAATGGAAAAAACCCTAGTATGATAAGATTTTTTTTTAACGTTTCAAGCATATTGCTCTTTTCCTGTATTAAAAATATACAATATAACAATTTGGAGATCAGGTTTAACGTTTTTTAAATAAATACCAATTAACACTTGCATGACTATCAGTAACAAGTCAACATTTACTTTAAAAAAAAATGCTACCTACTTCTAAAATTACTTTCAATCTATGTCAAATATAGGGCACAACTCGGATCCCTGCAAGCGGAAATGAGTAGGTGACCCCACCCTTGAAGAGACCCAATTATGCCACTTGATATCCATTCATCCAGACTAATCCAGTTAAGTGACCATGTCTGAATATACTGATCTACAACAGACAAAAATGTCTTCTGTATTTCATCTACTTTATAACAACACGATGGCATACGTATTGGAGAAATATCCACATACATTTTCAAAATGATATCTAACTGGAAGAAATCAGAATCAAAGCCATAATGAAATCCTCATTTCTGTTTCTTCTGATTTCTTAAATTTGCCTCTGTATTTCGGCAACTGATATAAAAAGCCTGTTTCCACATACAAGTATTTCTTCAGTTTGCAATATCAAAATTTTCCTTAAGATCATCTTAGAACCAACATTTTCATTAACATAAAGACAGTAAAAATTAAAACTCTAGAAAGACCATGTGAACTGCAAGAAACCCAGAGTATAAATTCTGTCATAGCCCAATATCAATAACATCTGCTTTTAAAGTATCTAATTTTAATCCTGCCTCTTTCCCTCAATTCAGTTAGTGCATTTATTTCATAGAAATGTGATGGATCATGTTTGGGAAAGTAAGACATTAAAATGTTATTAAGTTTTATATCTAACTTTTTTCTTCTTATCCTGACTATTGGCTTTATAAGCTAATACAGATAAAAAATAAATTTCAGAAAGACAGGCATACCTCAAAGGGACACAGTGCCCTATCTCTTGGTAATGAGTTATGGTTCTGTCAGTAACGTGTCTCCAACTAAACTATTTGTGTCTCTGACATTTTGAGGCTTGTAAAATTGTCCCAGGGTTGGGAAAAGTAACCGGAATGAAACCACCCGGTACTTTCTTCCCTTCAGCTTTACTTTAAGAAATACGCAAGAGTTGTGCAATTTAAGCTCTTAGCAGACAGTTCGATCCAGTCCTTCCCTCCTAAGAAGCCTTAGGTTAGCATTAGAGGCAAAACCCCTCAAGACTTGGGTGATCTGTTCCAGCAGCACCGAGAGAGCAGATCCCAGGCTGAGAGGCGGAGAACGCGCAGGGGTTAAGCTAAACAAAGCCCGGTTGTGTGCTACGCCGCACGAGAAGGCCATTGGAATCAGCAATGTACAGTACCTTTCATCTTGTCCCAGATCCTCACTGTCTGACATTTCAGATGTCAAAAGGAATAACCTCTCCCTCTCTACCAATCTAGACAATCCAGGCCACGATCTTCTGGTCTGTTTTGTGTTTTAGAAGCGACAACTCCGGGCACCTGTCCGCTTTGCTGCTGGGAAGAGAGCTCCTTGCTCAGCCAGCAAATGTTTACAAGACATCCTAAGTGCCTGCTGGTCTTGAATGAAGTTCAGAGCTTTTGGCTTTGATTGGCCCAGGCTATAAATAAACAAGTCGTGACTCACCTCACACACTATGACAGGGTGTTTAGCAGCAGGCACAGCCAAAAGCAAAACAGGTTTGGTTTTTGGTTTTTTTTTTCCTTCTGGTCACGTGAAGGAGAATCACCACAGTCAGTACATTTAGTTTTTCTGCTTCCTCTGGAAATAGTCTGCAACGTCTTCTATTTTAGCATCCAAAATAATAGGAAGCAAAATGACACAAACTTCAAAGTTACATGCTAAAAAATACAAGACTAAAGAACTTACTCTAACTGTAAAAATATCCTTTTTTTTCCTCCCACAAAGTATCAATCACAAGCTGTCAGGTGAAGCAAAATTATTCTCCACTGACTAAAGTCACAGATGAAGAAGGTACACCTTAGCAATTCTTTTAAAATAAAGAACAGGAAGATGAGTTTTCCAATAAAGACTGGTTTTAAGTTCTGATTCCAACCTTGTCTGCCACAAGCAGCCTTAGCTATCATATGCCAGCAAATTGTACCGGAAGAGTCCTCAAAATGAAAGTTTGCCAAAAGGACAAGGTTTTTTTGCCAAAAATACTTAAAATGCCCCTGTGAATAACTTTAGATAAACTGACAAATCAATTTTCTCCCAGTGGCTTTTTGCTGCAGGCATGACAGGGGTTCTGTCACTCCAGCTACACCTCTATTAATTTTCAACACCCCCACAATCTTATCTGTGCTGACAAAGCTTTGTCGCGTAGCCCAAGCCGCCAAGGATCACATATGTATGGTTTTCAGAACATTGCTCAGCACCGCTCCTCCACATGAGTTCCTTCTTCCATGAAACAGCTTGGCCTACTGTTCTTAATATATTTTCAAATATATACTACACACTACATTCAAAGATCTTCACAAAAAAATTTTTTTTTTTTAGGAAGGAACCTAGCAAGATTTAGACCTGCCCCTCTCCTGCATGAGATAGTAGGAATTTTCCTGGGGATGTCACAGCTTGAAAATAAATTTAAAAAAATAGGCAAGGTTGGAATAAAAGGTATTTAAAAAAAAGGTAAAAAGGTTAAAAAACAAGCACCTCATATTTCTGATTTGGCAAAATGTATTTGATGCATTGTGGGCAATGAATAACTTGCTGGAAAGCTGTTTCACTTTCAAAATTACAAATTATTATTTCCTGTCTTCTTATTGTAATATGAAATAGTTCAAAATTACTGATAAGATCTACATAAAAATTACAAAAAATCCCCAAACCATATAGTCATGGATCTGTTACTATACATGGCATGATTTATATTAACTACATAAGTATCTTAATTAATAAAATTATCTCCAAAAATGGTGTGAAAACAAAATGAAACAGGAAGGCTGCCTGTCTGTGAATGACAACATCCTCAACTAAAATTCCAAACCTTCAAATTAGTTCCTTTTTCCTCCTCTTAATCTCATCCAGTCTTCCATATTCAATTCCTTTCCCCAGTCTTTCCCAAGACACATTCTTCCTGAAGCAGTTTGATCACTAGTGGACTTTGAGAAGAAAGGAGTTAGAAGAAACAAACCCCAATAAATCCTGTGTCTAAATTTTGCAGGGCAATATAAAAATATGTATTATCAAATGTCTTGCCCTGCTTAACATTCAATGACATTCAATGGTCACCTATATCTGCATATTCCACTACCATCCTTCCTTCTTTTTTCTTTTTCTACTTCTGACAGTTATAGCTGAACAAATTAAAGCTGCATTTCCTTAAAGCTTACCCTGAAAAAAACAGAGTTAATTAAAAAAATGGTTTTGTATGGCAGCTTTATTAAAATTCCAAAGTCCTCCAGCTAGGAAAAGAATAAACATAAATAACTGACATCTGCAAACAAACAAAGGCACCTTCAAAAATGTAAATACAGCATCAAAAATGAAAGCAAGCAAAACTAAATGAACTGTGCAACCTGAGATGGTTTTGTTTGGTTATATGCACTGCAACACAGCCATACCCACTTACTTAATAAAATCTCTTTTAACAAAATACCCCTTTTTAATAGATCAGATGATCACTCCCACGAGCTGAAAAGCTTTCAGTAGAATTTCTATCTCTGTGTTTCAGTCTTGGAATTTGATGTACTCCAAACTCTTCAAACACGACTTCAGAGAGCTCATTGTCCTACTCTGTACACAGTGCTCACCGCTACAGCTGAAAGATAGCTTGCTGTTTACTTTTACAGTTCCTGAGAACTCTTCCCCAGCCCTCACTGAGGTAAAGAGGATGATATCACCTTATTTATTTACTGATAAGCAAGTCTTGGAAAGATTAGGTTCCAAAGTGTCTACTAAATGAGTATTTAACTGAAATGTCAAGGGCCTGTTAATTTGGAAGTAGAGCATTAATAAAATACTTCAATACTGAAAAAAATTCCACTGATAGCTTCCTCTGATAGCACTGCTTATAATTTTTGCATATCAGACCTCAGAACAGTATGAGCACATAATTAGCCAAACTGGAATCATGCTTAAATATTTTGCTTAGTCACAAAGAAGACTATCTAGAAAATTCATCTTAATTTTTTGATCATTCTGAATTCTCATTCAATCAAAGGAATTAAGAGTTTGTATTGGCCCAGAAGATCAGACTCCAGGCTGCTTCACAGCTGCACGAATGACCTCTCCAAGTACATTTGAGTGGAGCAGTAGCAGTGAGCAAAAGTACTGTACTGATTCAGGCCAAAGGGCTTCTGGCATCTCCTCCTGTGTCCAAAAGCACTGCCCTCCACCTTGGGCTTCCTGAACCAGCAGCAATGTCTGTATTTTTAGCTATGAGTGGATTTCCATCCCGTGATAGTCTCTAAAAACTTATGGCAGGGTCTTATGAAGCTTAACTACAGACTGCTTGAAAACAACAAAACTAACCAAACCCCATCCAATTTTGTTTGTTCTGATCTAGCTATTTCAACTGATTTCTAAAAAGTCTTATACTGGAACAGGCAGATGACAGTTTCTCTCTTTAGTCTTTCAAAGATATTTATATTTTTTGTAGATCATGATCATATTATTTTTGATGAGACTGCAGAATTGGAAGGTAGAGCTGCCTAGAAGACTGCTTGCCTGCTACTAGAATTGCTAAAAATCAGTTTCAGACTTTTCCAGCATGGAAAACTCAATGACAGAACCAAGAAAGGAAAAGCTCTTTCCTAACTTGTTCTCATTCAAGAAGGTTCTTAATTCCTTGCCTAGCTGCAGCTAATGCTACAACTTCCTGAACTGCAGGGATTTTGGTCAGTCCTCTCAGTCTTTTCCAAGTTCCTTCATGGCACCTCTCAGGCTTCAGCTTACATGACTAATCCCTGCTCCTCTCTGCAACCTCTTTGCTTGAGCTGCTGTCTCCCAGCCTTGCTGTGTTCACTTCCCACACCCAGCCTTTTCTGAAATTTCCCCTCCCCTTGGCTCCATTGGTTCCTTACAGAAAGAGCAACCCTTTTCACCTCATAGTGAGTACTTCCCCTAAGCCTTCTCTGAAGGGAACATGAAAGCGCTTGACTCTCATGATCAGAAGGAAGAAGATACTGTTGATAATTTTCTGCTCTTGGTCAGTTCATTTACCTTTAAAAGCCCTATTTTGCTTACTTGTTTCATGCATGTAAGCAGTTGCATGCCTTCAGACATCCTCGTTGTTCTTTTCCAAACTCGTCCCATGCTTATTATAACTAATTTAAGGTGGGAGAGACCAGAGATGTATGCCATCATTCTCAGTGAGGGAGTACTGTTGATTTAAACATTTTGATCCTTTTTGTGAGTTGCTCCTCTTGCTTTGTTGGCCCTCATAGCCACATTTTTTACACAGAGCTTTCCAGAGTACATGGTTTTTTATTTTATTTCAATAACTTTAAGAATTAATCCTTCTTACTTCTGTTCATCTCTATTAACTTGTTCTTCAACTCAGTGGACCTCTTCTACATCTTTCTCAAAACTTCCTTGATAGCTGGTAAAGTAATGGCTGTTTCTATGATCAGTTATTAAGATAACCCTAAAGATGTGCTGACATGCAGATCAGATGACAGCCTGACATACTGCTTGATCAGTTTTGCTAAATACAGTTTTGGACTGAACATGTAACACACCTATCAAGTAAATGGCCTTTCTGCAAGGAATAATACACATACGCCTGTAGTGAAATGAGTATGTTCCAGCAGACTCACGAGCAATGCTCTAAGCCTATGGCTCTCAGAGTTGACTAGCCCAGATCAGTGCTGTTGCTCCAAGAGCGACTGACCTCTTGTCTGGCTAACTCAGGAACTGAGCTCCGCCTGTGTTTTAGGCCTCACCTTTTATTGCCCCCCTGGTCCTGCTCATGCGCAGTGGGGGCCCACCCTAATTGGGCACAGGTGGGCTTGACACAAGCTCATGCCCACTCCCTGGCAATTAGTGGCACCTGGTTGCCTCATTTCACTCCACGTCTACGTGAAATTTTCCTTTTACAGGCACGTACAAAGACTTAAACAGAAGTAACTGGCAAAAGAAGGAGAAGAAAAACTATCTGCTTGCCAGAGACAAGGAAGCAGCCTTACTGAGTAGCTGAGAAGATAGGAAATAGTGTCACATACACTGTTTTACATATAGAGATATTGAAAACGCTCCAGGGCTTTAGCAGGTGGATGAAAGGCAACGCTCTGTCCATGTGGAGTGCAGGGGGGATGACCCAGCATTGCGTGGTAAGTCGTGTACCCCACCCAGTCTGCAGGCTTTCAAAGTTTGTCATTAGTCAGCCTGTGGTAGGCTTTAGATGGTCAGCCAGCTCCAGAACTCGTCACAATCACTGCTGCCTTCTATATGTTTCTCTTCATTTAAAAGAGTAAGACAATGCTTTCAACTATAATGCTTTCAATGCTGTAAGCCTGTTCTAATTATTCAGCTAGGAACAAGTCTCACATCTAATAATGAGTATGAAAAATAATGAACATCACATTGTACGCTTAAAGAAATCCTAAAAAAACCCTGAGCTGACTCAGAGCAAAAGAATCACTCAAAAAATCATCTAGTTTAGTTCATAATTCAAGGACTAAAAAGATTAACATTTTACATTTTGTAGACAGTTTATACTGACATTTTCAGCAAGAGTGTATTTAAAAATTGCTATCATTGTCAGAGTAATGATTAAAGGTAAGTTGAAATGCATATTTTTGTTACTGATAAAAGTCATATTAATAATATACATTAAGTCCCACAAAGTACAGTATTTTCCCCCCCTTTTCAATATAGAAAACTGAATATACATTTGTGTGTGTGTGTGTGTGCACAGGTATACATACAATTATGCATTTATAAGCCCACACACATGGAAGTAAACATTTCACTACATTTCATCAATTTGAAGTGTATATGGATTTTCCCATATTTTCAACACCCAAATTTGCCAAATTATTCCTTTTTTTAATTCTTCCTGACTATATAAAGCCAACTTCAGATTGGAAATTATTATGGTATTAACTTAACTTTGAGTTTCACTTTAAGATTTACACAGGAGGCTTGTCTTAGAAAATGGGAAGACTTTCATACAAGTGTAAATGAAAAAAAGCATTGAGAGAGACCTGTTGAGCATGCTCAGTTCTTTGCTGGAGTATTAAAAAGGTACAACCTCCACTCATTAAGCAGAAGCGCTAAAAGAATTTAGACACCAACTACACACAAAACATAGTTTTGCATTTATTTGTACCTATGACTAAGAATGCCAACCCCCCCCCCCAAACAACTTTCAACAGTCATAGACCAATAAAATAAGCACTTGTGAATTTTCCCCCTTTGTGGAATCCTACATATTATGCAGGTCTCTTTTTTGTACCTGGATAAATAACTAATTGTTAAAACAAGATAAAAAATAGTTAAGAATGCATAGAGACTTCACAGTATTATTCAGACCTGTAGATAAAACGAATTAAAGCCCAAATGTTTGTTGTGTTTTCTGACAAGAGTGTTAAACACAGCACAAAACAACAGAAGAAAACAGACTGCCAACAATTTGTCAAGAAAATAATATTTAGAAGACAATTCTATACATATTTCAATTAAGAACTTAAGAATCACTCAGCTATGTAGAATCTCCAAGATAATTAGGACCCTCAAAGCCACACACTGGCAATGCCCAAGTCTAAAAGATTTTGCTGGTACTCTCACAGCTCACTAAGACAATCTCCTGTTGCTTTGATACTGCCAGCATCCTATGAAGAAGAGGATACGAGCCAGATTTCCACCTAGTCATATCATTTATTCTTCAGTGCGAAGTAAGATCTCACCAGAGAGTGGTTAGTGCAATTGCAAGACATAACTAGATTGAAGTCCAGGTCACATATTCTGAATTAGACCTTACAAGCTGAAGGATGGATAACTGCAAGTTACATTAAAGTATCTAAGTTAATGTACTTCGAGTACATTAAAATGGAAGCACATCACAGGGTTCTAATGTGCTTTGACATCAACTCTATTCTCATATCTCAGCTCAAAGAGCCCAAGTCCTTGATTAATATTCAGAGTTGCTAGCCTAGTATTTTCATACCTAATAGGATTTATCTTCATTCCTTTATGGCCACAGCCGTTTTCAGTGCTTATATAATGGAAATGAGACAGATTACTACATTATACTGCTAACTTATCAGTTTATTAACATAAAGGTATATTTTATTTTTTTTCATTTACTGTGTGACAATAGATTAGTATTTAATATGCCTGACAATACAATCACAATCGTATTCTCTCCCTGTAAAAAGACCTTTTTTATTAGAATTGTCTTTATTCAGTCTCACTTTATTCAGTTTATAAAGTCGTGCAACTGGGACATTTTAAATCGCCGCTAATGTAACTCAAGGCCATATTTTTATCTGACGGAGCAATATGTATGCTATCTATCAGTACTTTCCAACACCAAGACATGTAACAGTGCATTAGGAACTATGATATATTATAATGAAAACAATGGAATTTAAATTCATATCAGCAAAATGTAAAATATTTACGAAGTAAAATAAGTCAGGGAAAAAAGTACCAAAGCATGTGCCATTTTAGAAGGCTCATATTTGTCTATGCTGATCAATCAGCTTGTTTTAAAAAAATATATAAAAAATACAGGAACCCCTCACTACAGTTCATGTTACAGTTTAATCTCATATTATAGCATTGCCAGCCAGAAAGAGAAAACAGACATATAACCTTGTTAAATGCTAACAACAAAACTTAAAAGAAAACAGTCCTACAAAATATCACAGGCAGCAATGTAGGGGAGTAAGATAGGTAAAAATGAAAACCAACAGCAAGAAATCAATTATACAAAGCAATGGTCTGCTTTGCACAATGACAATTCATGCACTTACACAACTGTAGCCCAGACAGGATGGTTAATTCTGAGATGCAGTGATGAAAACTTTAACCTGTAGTGACTGGTGTGCCCAGTTTCTTACTAGAGTTTCTTCAAAGTCAATACTTATCAAACCACAACCATTCTGTTCTTGTAAAATCCAATGTTAAGCTCTAGAGGCCAATGAAACACCACACAGGTCTGCAGAAAAGGCAAGGATGCAGCCAAGACTGCAAAAGAGAACTCAACACACTCCCCCAGTGACACCAATCCTGTTAAAAACATACTGAGTCAAATGGCTCGTGGGCCAATACAAGTCCAGAAAGGCTCACACCAGGAATGATGATCAATGAAGATCTGCAGGTTAACCAGATTTTCATCAAGGGCACAGGCAGGTCTGTGACTGAGAGGAATTCCCTGGACTGGTAGGGTGAGAGCTGCCAGAACACTCAGCCAGAAGTGCTGAGTGCCCCTGCTAACCTTCGCCCTGCCTCGAGAAGATGATAATATGCATGAGATATTGCTGAGAGGCTGACAGCTCTACGGGGATGCCAGATTAACTTCACTTTCTAGACTTTTGTATCAAAGTATAAAAGGCAGAAATTTCCCTTTCCTGAGTCCTTTGCTAATTTTTATTTACACTCAATCCATCCTATAAGATGGTTTAGAACGCACATACACAGAACACCTTGTTTTGCACTGCACAATAGCAGCTCCTATCACTGTTACAACTTTCTAAAGACATTTTTTTAAGCACAGAAATACATTTCAAAATGAAAAAAAAAAGAAAAAAAGAAAGGAAAAAACCCCCAATGACTTTATCTGGGAAATATCCAGAGCATTTTAAATACATAATTTCTCATTTTTCAACTACTTTTCAGGTATCCTGCATTTCTCTCCACCTCATTTTTAGAGACTGACAAAGAAAGCCCTAGGAGACTGATTTCCATATGCTAAAGTTATTCTTTACCAAAAATGGCCTCTTTGTTTGGTTTGGGGTTTTTTTCAGTTATTGGTTGAAGGAACAAATACATTCCAAGGTGTATCTGGAAAAGTTTTAAATGAAGTATTCAAAGCTTTAAAAACCCCCTCTATTCATGTCCTTTTCAGAAATTTCTTCACATTTTTATTTATCATCAGACTAGGGAGTTTTCAGTTGAATTTCTGCGTTTAGGCTTTGATTCTGACACAAAATATCTAATTTAGCTAACAAGCTAGGACAAAAGTTGCCAAACTATGCATCCTAGAAAAATTGTCTGCTTATGGTGCACTCAGAAGAGAAGCACTTTTGTTCCTGTACGGCCCTGACACAAGAACTTCATAAAATAACTATTCAGACACATTTGAAGTCTTTGCTATCAATATACAAGGCAACAGAGTTACATGCTTTTGTCTCAGTTTGTGTTCAAAGAAAATTTACATACGCATTTGGCTTCAGGTTCTTAAAAATGTTTAGAAGAATATTTTTCTTTTTTAAACCTCAGGTATTACTACTGTGATTGATTTTATTACTCTGATCTCAAGCCTAAATGCGTAAAAGCAAGTTCTTCAGGTACACACTGACCTCACAACTTTCATGAACTGTGGTGTTAGCAACAGACAATCTAAAAATGGGCAACAGCTATCTCACTATCCCACATGCCTTTCTGGGAGTTCTCAGACTTAAACATTTGTATTCAATTTATTAAAAACATAAATAAATGCAGAAATAAGTAGATGTGTTTATTTCAGTCTTACCATGTCACTTAACTGAATAAAAAGTCAATGCTTGTAATGTTTTTTACAAGAACAGCTATACTGGCTCAGCCAAACATCCATCTAGCCTCATCCCCTGTCTTCAGAAGCTGCCAAAATTGAATTGGGGGTAACCAAGTAACAGAATAAAAACTTAAGAAAATATGTAATACCTACATAAGATACCACACAGCCTTCAACAATCTGCAACTTGTGGACATTCAGAGACAGAGGTGGTGATTTTTTAATAGCCTTTGATTAATTTTTTTCAAAGAACTATTCTGTAATTTCTATTTTTCATCCACATATGGTTCTAATGTTCACAACAATCCTGTGTCAAGGATTTCTAAAGCTTAATTAAATCTTTTTTATTTTTCTTCAGCCAACTGCCTGCTATTTTGATGCCTCTTCATTCCAATAGCATGAGAGAGAAGGCATGTTCCTTGTGGTATCTTTGAGACCTCTATTATATTTGTTCTTAATTATTCCTTTCTCTTTTCAAAAGTCCTATCTTGTTTACTTGTTCCTTATGTGAAAATATTTCCATATACTTATTCTATTCTGTTATTCTACTCTGCAATTTTTCTCCTGCATCTGTTTTTCTGGGAGGTAGCAGATCAGAACCACACACAGTGTTCAGGATGTGGACATACAGAAATTTATGAGTGGCGTATTGCTGTACATATCTGTGTATCATTTTTACTGATTCTTAACAGCAGCTTTAGTTTGCAGATCAATGCTGGTTTTGTGAGACCACACCTCATTCATGAGTGGTTCACAGTCACCTTTGGATACGTAGGACTGGTATTTCTCCATAACCTTTCAGTTAACTACACTGAATTTCATATTCTATTTTAGTCTGAAGGAAACCCTTAAGAATCTTCCGAAATTCTCCATGGTCAGTCTTCATGTTAATTTCCTTGAATAATTTTATACCTTCATGCAGGTGTGACCATCCCACTATTCATTGACCTGTCAGTATCACTTAGATATACATTTATCAGAATGGTTCCAGCACACGCAGCTAGAGGACTCATTCCTATTCCACTAACATCAAGCCTAGCTATTCAGTCTCAATGTTTTTCCCTATATTCCATCAGGTATTTTTATCCACTGGATATCTTTTATCATATTCCAAAGTTATTTACTTGCTCTTAGCTAATGCCTTTTGAAAATTCAGTGGGACTACATCAGTCTTTACTCAGCATTCTGTCAGTCTTCTTGTCTGAAATTTTTAATACAGATTTTTAAAGAATGTTAGTATTTTACCTATAAAGTATTAAAAACACATTTCTACTATTTTCATATTGGATATTTTGGATATTTTTATATCCAAGTAGATATATATTTGATAATTTTATATTCACCACAAAATTCTCTTAAGCATTGACTCACATTATGAACTGACCTACAGTAACATCAACAGCCACAGCTGTGTCAGTGGTCTATGAATTGTACTACCAGTTCAAGCACTTGGTAAAAAAAAAAAAGTTGAACCTTTCAAAGAGTATCATTCTCCTTATATAAAATCTAATACGAGAAAAATGAAGTGTGTGTCATACGGTGCTGTAACCACAGCATTCAGCTGGACCTCAAAGAACTTCCAAGGGTTTGTACTATAGTTAATATTTGCCTCTGAAAATATTTACTGTACTGGTCTCCTGAGTATGTCTGATTATTTGTATTCAAGGAGTAGGGAAACTTCCAGAGCATGAAAAACATAATGTGTATATGCTATCCTCTATTTTCCTCAGTGTAAAAATACAGGATGTGTGGTTTTGTACTTTCCATTTCCACAGCTATTTAGACTCTAAAACATCTTAGAATATTCACAAAAAACAAAAATTAAAAACCCCACAAAAAACAATAGGTAAACATGCAACATCTCTTCCACCAGTAATAAAAAGTAAAACAAAATAAAAAGGAGACCCAGGGAAAGAATATTATAATTTTTGTTTCAAAACAGCTGAGCTGTTTTTCTCAACTGTATGTTGAAACACCTAAAAAAATATATGTTATTCTGCTGATAGGCTCACATGCTTCCACAAAACTGTGTGCCAGTACATTCCTTACTAAATCAGTGACTAATCAGATGTTGTGCTGGGAAACACACACTCACGTGTTACAACAACCCAGGAGTCTGCAATATAAACAAACAAACAAAAAAAAAACCACCAAAAAAAAAAGGGCTACAACTATGAGTTCTCATGCCCCCTGTAAATGATTTCCATCATGTGTTTTGTAATCTAATGCTTGTCTTTGGCAAACCAGATGCAGTTAAAGGTCAAAACCCAACTACAACATAAACTCAATTCTACTTACTCTGGTCTTTCTTCTGACTGTCATTATTCTAAAGATTCCAACCAGTGATGTCCTCTTCCTTCCATGGCAGTAACTAATATGTATTTCTAAACACCCTGTTTCATTAATCATAAATGTTGCTTCTTTCAGCATGGTCTCAAATTACTAGAAATTTTCTATTTCTTTTTCCTTTTTATTACCCCCAAAATTCCAGTATGCTTTATAAACCATTCAAAATCTGACAACTTGCCATTAATTAGCTAAATAGACTGTGAGAAGATCTGAACATATTTTCTCCTTGTGAAAACCAGCATTTTTACAAAATTGAAAACTTAATTTCTACATTCTTGCTGCACATAGGGGGCATATTGTATACAGAAAAATATGTAACACTACAGAATTTAAAGTATTGTTGTTTAGATGTAAGACCATGCAAACTATTCTTTTAGTAATTCAGCTTCTCAAACCACATGTTATAGTACAGAAAAGCAAGCTTACTAAGCAAAGAAAACAGACAGTGATTTGGTGACTTGGGTTTCAGGTTCTAGAAGACTTTTCATTGTCTACAGAATGACCCAAAAGCTGGTCTCATGACAGTGAAATCAATGCTTAGGGCCAACTGGCCCCAGCACCATTTCTGCACATACACATTCTCATAATCAGATTGATGCTCGTTTGTGTGACAAGAAAAAAAACCAGTCTATGACTGGCAAAAACTGTGACAAGTGATTACTGAAACTGGGAGACAAATGCCTCTAATAAACCTATCTATGGCAGGTCTGGGTATTTGGTTCGGTAACATTTTCATGCAGAACAAACCCTATTTTTCTCCTTAAAATAATAAAATATCAAAAGCAGTATTTCTGCCTACAGGAAAAAGATAATATAGACCAATATTAAAGGGGGAGAAAAAAATTTCCACTTGCAGTAGAAAAATCTTTTTCACATTTTTGTGGTATGACATAAGCCATACATTTACTTTTCATGCATTCTGTAGTGATAATATGAAAATACAAAATACGGTTAAGCTTGATTTATTAGATATTATTTTATTAAGAAAAACAATTCTAAAATGAATCAGTCCACTTTTCTTCTTAATCCTAAAAGCAGTCTCTCTATTTAAAGTAACACTGGGGGCTCCCTGAATGCTATAGTTTATAAATACCCTTTAAGATGACAAGTCAAATGACTTCAGGATTGTAAGTTATCTCTCACAGTTGTTCAACTGTTAAAATGGAAAGTGGTAAGAATAGAATAAAAGTACTCATGGTGAAAATGTTACATGTGCAATGGAATAAACATAGGGAATAGGACACATGAGCATTTTAACATTAATCTTCCTACTTAAATTTACTCTCTACCCTTTAAAATGACTGTTTTTGTGAGCTTCTCTTCTGACAGGCTATTTGAGGCCTGTTATTCTGCTCAAAGCTGATCGGAAATGAAGTCTTCCTCCACTTGTAATCTGTCTGGTACTTATTGTAACAGTATTCCACTGGTTTAGGCATGAAGAGTAATTTGATGCAAAGGGTGAAAAATATGAACATTACAAGCAAGCAGAAGTATCTGAGTCAAGCAAACATACTCAGCAGTTCAGTGGCAAAGAAACAAGCTGTTCCTGGACTAGGCAGTAGTTATATTTATTGTATGGTATAATGCTACAAAGAGTTATTAAAACTCTGTTTTGACTGTGTGTCAACTTTCTGTTCTTTTTAACAGGGCTTGGTGCCTTGCGACTCTAAAAAAGTACTATTGCTTGTTCACCAACAAGTACAACAGTATTCAGCTAAGGTCTACCCATCTAGATGTTTTACTAAGTCTGCCTCCTTGTTATTTTTTCACTAGAAAATTCAGAATGAGAGCTGACAGAGGCAGGAGTGACTGACTCTTCCCTCCAGCAGCATGTGACTGCATGCAAGTCTTCTCCTTTCTCTGTCCACCAGCCAGGTAGGAAGACTTTTGCTGCCCTTCAGGAGGCAGCTCATAACCTGAGCCTCAGTTCAACACGTGAGCTGAAGTACACCTGCCTAAGAGCGAGCATTACTTTTTGGCTGACATTTATACCAGTATGTCCAAACTTTTTTGGATCACTTCAACTGGAAGGATCTCTACCTAGGATGAGAGGTGTTTATCACTTTCCCCCACATAGATTTCATTCCAAGTTTCACTTTGTTATGGAGGAAACCTGTCAATCACATCCTTGGACAGATTTTCTTATAATGTTATTTAGGCCAGCAGCCAAATTAAGAGTATACTCTTCCAGAGCCTGCCTCTGGAGCATGTTATTTATTATAAACATTTGTAAATATAGACAAGTAAAAAAAGAAAAACAAAGCAAAGCTTTATACGGAAAGTGCAGTAATCCTCAGCATTAACAGCAAAATATAAAGTGTATCTGCTAGTTGATGAGAATTTCCAAGCAGCTTTGAAAACAGGAAAATAGGAAAAAAAGAACAGGTGCCTTGGTAAGCATGAGAAAGCTTACCTGCTCAAAAATCATAAGAGAAAAACAGTTTTTTAAGAGACAGGAAGTAGCCAAATATTGTCCAATTTCTTTAGTTCATTTGATACTCCTTGTGGAAAGTCTTGCATCCCACAACAAGCAAAGCTTAATTGATTGCTTCAAGAAGGGGCACTGAAGACAGACGGGAAAAGTGAACTGAGATGGATGGGACCAGCACAATTCCTCTGCAGTTTTTCAGATATTGTCTTTCTATAGAGATGTTCACAGGCTTAACAAATCAACCCACAAAGATGGAATAGATTAATTATTTAGGAGAAGCTTGTAGCTTTCATTTTATGTCCAAAGTGTGACACACACCACAGAAGACATTACGTTTAGGGTTTTTTCCCTGTTATTAGACTTCTAAAACTTTAACTCTGCTAAAGAAAAATTCTAGTGACAATACTGTTACATTGGTAAGAAACATGATAATATTGAAAAGTTAAGAACACTGCCAAACTTCCTTGCTGAAAGCTGGGAAAACTTGGCAAACAGCATGCAGCTGCATTGTACAGATGAGTAAATTAAATTGCAGAACCTGCCATACTTGCTCTTATCTAGGAATAGTAGAACTAAGCACGTGTTACTGAGACAGTGCAAAGTTGAGAAAGGAACACGTGGGAAGTGAGAGCTCCAGAGTAACACTAATAATTCTGGTGATTTTTCTCTTTCTGAATCTCTGGTTCATTTCTCCACTCACCTCCTCGATGGAATTTTCTGTATTCACTTTATCACTTTGCTTTCAGCACCCATCAGCTTCCAGGAGTTGTTTACTCAGCACTGGAAAGAAGCTGAACTAAAACAACCAAAATACCTGCAATTCTACATACTTGTACTTAGTGCTTAGTTAATACTGTGAAAAAATGATGTGACCCTAACAACAAACATAGCAATAAAAAAAAGATCTGAACAGCCTAGATGATGGCAGGCAGAAGTGGGAAGGTTGCATTTTCTCTCCAGTGATGATAATAAGGGTATCCCATGGCATGCCAGCAAGCATCACACAGAGCTATCAGAACTGGGTCAGCTCAGAATTAGCAGTTCTTATTTTGTTGACAACACACAAATCCACCTGGCTGCACTCACAGACACCTTTAACAGAACTGCATTTTTGGTGGATGCAGAAGCAAACTCTCATGAATAACTGAATGGTGACTGCAGCTCTTTACTTCAAAAAAATTACATGGAAGAGAGCTGGCTTTATTAGATGTAGAAAATTGCTGAAGAAAATTGCCTTATATTTAAATTAAAAAATTACACACAACTACTGTATTTCCCATCATCAGGAAGCTAGCATTTTTCTGCTGAGTGTAACAATTCATTTTTACCTATGAGTAACAAAGGAAATTAATTACTGAGTCACTTCTGCACAGGATGCAGCATACCCTGCAGTTTGCAAAGACTGCATTTATGTCAGGTATTTATTTCACACATTTAATCATGGATGCAGTGACTTCACTTGAATAAAAGTATTTCAGACCTAGTTTATTTAAATACAGCAAAAATACACATCTCATTGTGCTGGTGCCCAGATAACCTATTTTCCAGCAGGGAGGTTAACAGGCAAAATGCCAGGCATATGGATTTTTTATTAGACTCCACATGAAATCTCTTAATGTTGTTCCATGAAATCCCTCCTTTTGACTTTTTCATGGAATATTTGCTTGTATCAGAGAAAATATAAATGGAACACCAAAAATAAAAAAAAAACACAAATAACCATCTTTCAAACAATATGCTCTCTCCTGTGAGAGATTAGCATGACTAAGAAACAACTCTCAAGTCAGACTGTGTAAGGTAGTCTTCTGTATCTTGGAATTTTACTTAAAAATTTGTGTAAAACCACTTTTATAGTCAGAAGAACAGGAGGGAAAAATCAGACGTTAAGAACGTCAATCTCCTCTTATCTCAGTGCTGCAAAAGCAAAATATACAGAAACACAATGTTCTTTCAGAGCATTCTAAACAGAATAAAAGTTCAAAATTATCAGTAATTGTGACTACAAATCAATGGGTTAGAAAATATTAACAGAGGAAGGGACAGGATTGCATGACAAATTAAAAGAGTAACACATTTCTCAAGGAACTAGGGATTATGAAGCTGAAACTAGAAAAAAAATAAGGCAATCCAAGCAACTTGAAATCAAACACTCTCTTAGGATCTCACTTGGGATACCTGGGAAAGATGCTGACCAAGTTAGTAACAGCTGAGAAACTGTTAAAGCAGTCAATGAAGATTACTCAGCATCTTAATTCAAAAATACCCTCATTCAAAAAAGAAGGCATATTTATTTTAAAATAATATAGCCTGTTCTAAAGAAAAGATGGAAGCATACATCTAAACTGTTAAAACGCTTTTGAAAATTTCCTATATGACACTTAAAAGCATTAAACACATAGCTTATCTGCTACCCACATAAAATAACTTATTGTTTAATTGAAAAGCCTTACCAAAGTGCAGGTATTAAAAGTGTCTTGTTATATGAGATTGATATGTCCTTATCATTCTCATTTGGCATCTATACTAATCCTCCAGATGATTGAGTGGCAAAACCCTGGGAGGAGTGGCAGGCATTGCAGAGGGCAGAATTGGGGTTCAAAGAAAAATGGCACGAAACAATCAACCAGCCAAGCTGATCAGGCATAAGCTGGTTTTGACTGTATTTGACAAGCCAAATGCACGACCACAAAATTGGAAACAACCTCTTAAACAAGCAGTGCAGTGAAAAAGAATGTTCTCAGCAGAATAAAAGATTCTTGAGTTACTAGTCTTAGGGAAAAAAAAAAAAAAAAAAAATATTTATATATATATATATATATACATACCTGGGATGGATTTACAAGCCATTTATGATATATACAGCCCAACTCATCTCTTTTACTTGATACTGATAAGTCCCTGGTTTGGGAATCATGCTACAAGCAATACAGATACTTAAACAAAGAGGCTGGACAACTCCAAGAACTTCTCATTTTTTGCATGCACAGATGGTGCACAGAAGGATGAGCTGAGCTCCTGGAGACAAGGAAAAGAGTAAATGTCATGATGGCTAAGGCAGAATCTTCTTATAGCCAAATTACTAGAGGACTACAGGAAGTGGGCCTGACTTCTGAAGTTTATATATAGTTTTTATATGCAAGAAGAAATTGGTTATATGCAATACGTATTTTTTTCCCGTAAACATAAGGAAAAAAACCCAAACCAAACTAAACCAACATGAGACATAGAATATCTACAAAGGCTGTGCAATCTCCTTCATTTTGCCTTCTCTTAAATAAAAAAACCCCAAACAAATCACCAATCAACCATCAGGGACAGGTGTATAGGAAAATGCTTAAAAGGGTCTTCAGACTAAACATTATTCTTCTGCCAGTTCCAGCCTTTTTATTTAAGCATTACTATTTTTTTCTTTTTGTAAGAAAATGAACACACAAAATTCTACCAGAATGCTGATTTTATAATTTATCAAATATAAAAATAAACTCCGAAGAACGCAATACCTGAGAAGTGAACTAACAGTTTGGAAATAGCTAACTAGAAAGGATCAATAAAGTCACACAGTACAAACAAAAATAAACACAAATGTCAAGAAGTTTTTTCCATGAAGACTAATCCCACAATCTGTAAGAGGCTTGAACATTTATATTTAATGTACCTTTGTGATTTGGAAAAGAAACATCATCCATATTGCTAGTTATCTGAGCTGTGACAATGCATTATATAAAACCAAGTAAAACTGTGGTTTGATATTTCAACAGTACAGTGGCTACTAAATAAATAAATCACAGGTTTAAACTGCCAATAAAAATCAATTTTGCATTTGCTAAGACTATAGTTCCACAAGCATGCATCCACTTTCTGCAGTACAACAAACACTTCCTATATGAGGAGCATTTTGGAGTATCATGATTTCAAGCAGAAATATTTTCAGTATGTTGTCTTGCTTTTATTAAGCCATATATAAATTTCAGCACAAACTTATATGAATAGATAAGCTGAAATGAACAGAACAGCAAGCATTACAAAATACCAGGAATAGAACTCTCTGAATACAATGCATGACTTCAGATTATACTGAAACTGAAAAAGGAAATATTTGCACTCTGAAACCTGTTTTTATCTGTTTATCTACCAGATTATATTCTGCTCTCTGACCTCCTTGTAGGTCCACAGACAGTTTTTTCTAGGCTACCAGATTTCACACAGTCATGGATAGCTGCATGAAGTACAGATCTCATCTGGATGACCAACCCAAGACTCAGGGATTGCACAACAGAAACTGATACCAATAGCCCCACGTTTCAGTACTGACTGACCCACATGACTGGCCTTGACGTACATCAGCTTTGTTGTTACCTACAGCATCAAGGAAATGGATTAACAAGCACAAAACAGGAACACTTCTATTGCAACCTTGATTCTGTTTAGATTTCCTAATGGAAAAAGACCTCATACTTCCTAATCTGCTCATCTGTGAAGAAATCTTTGCAATACCCTGAAGCACAGAACATTTTTTTTTTTTTTTTTGAGATCCAATAAAGCAGCATACCTTCAAGGTCTCAAGAGTGATCTGAATACACAATCATACAGTTACAGAGATTAATTTCAGAGAAACTGCTTGTATACACAGAGACAGAGGCAAATCTAGTCCCCATGCTTGTTTGGGAGCCCTTCAGTTGTTACTGCTGTGGAATGCTATCCCAGTATGTTGCTGAAAGAGTCAGCTTCTTATTGTAAACAATGAGCACCAGCCAATGGCATCCTTGAAAAAGACAGGCACTAAGACCAACAGGGAATAATGACAGAAGGGTGGTAAATGCTCTTACTCATCTTACCACCTGGGCTTACATTATATTTTCAAGAGAAACTAAAGGTGACCCTTAAAGTACAATGGACCTGATCAGCCTTACAGATACTTCATTTAGGACAACTGGAATCATGCTATGTATCTCACAAAGTCCTTCAACTCTCCCCATTGATCACAAAATAAGGCTATGCAGACTATATCAGAAATCTTCAGGCAAACGTCCTGCAGACTGTCTTAAACCAACCCAGCAGGCAAAGCATGTAAATCAGATGTAAATCAGAGCCTCAGAAAAAAACAAATGAAGCACGGTAATTAGAAGAAAGGGGGAATTGTCTCACCTTTAGTGATAACACAGGGTATTTTCCATGGCATTGACATATTAAAAATTTTGTGTAAGTGTATTATGGGATTATGATTAGACTCAAGGATTTTTTTTCTAGGAAAAAAATAATAAGCAAATGCGTTAAGTCTGTCGAACTCTGAGTGGTGCTAGCACAGAATATTGTTCTTCAGAATCCACAGACCACTGCAATACATACAAACATCTGAGTTGGGCTGATGCAAATGTGAGTTTGTGTAGGTCGAAAGATAAATTCGGGTCTTGGAAAGTTACAACCTGAATTTGAAGCTGATCTGTTGCAGAGGAATTCAGCACCTGCAGACCCAATAGCTCCCAAGAACTAATACTGTTCCCCCTGGAAGCAAACAGTAACTTTGACAGTTTTGGGGGCCCACACATTTTGCTGCAGTAAACTTTCAAAAATGGAATCTCTGAAGGAGGGACTGGAGGAGAGGAGTGGCAAGAGAGTCCTGGACTTGGACTGTGTGTGTTTGCAACCTTCTACCAGTGAAGGCTGCTATCTTAGAAATATCCCAGCTGACTACTGAGCACCTAGAGAGCTTCAATATTAGCTCATGGTTTCAACATGAGTCCTAAATGGCTTCAATAAAGACAGCTGCCAGTTAAAAGTTTCAACCAAGAAGTGTTCTTTTCTTTAAGTGTTCCCATTTCTTCTTACAGGGGTCTAAGTTTTGATCAGACTAATAATTTGGGCAGCAGTGTTTAAGACTGCTAGGATATTCCCTCTTCTCTTGGGACCAGAAGAGAGAGTGAAAATCAGGCTTGGGATGAAAGCCTTGCACTTCCTTCCTTTTCCTTCCTCTCTTCCTCTCTTCCTCTCCCTATCTCTCTCTTCTCCAAACTATATCTAAGGACAGGAGAACTCTCCCAGGATTTATTTTCATGGCCTAAAGAAGTATAACCAAGACATTCAATGTATAATAATGTAGTAAGTACTATACACCTACTGCAGTCTATGCATCTGATGCAGCCATTAGTGCAGTAGGGAACCTGACACCATCTTTGGTCAGCCAAGTCTCTTCCTAGACGTCTGCAGCTTTTATTTGTTTGAGAACATGATAAAGCATTGAGAGGCCTGAAAATTGGCTATGTATAGCTGCCAGTTTTCACAGCATTAACTCCATTCTTTCCAACTGATTTTATCCAGTCACTGGAGTCTATTTTAAAAGACTGTTGCTTAGCCTTTTCTCAGGCTGCAACTGCTTGCATTTTTTCAGCTTGCTATTTATTTAAAAATTATCCTTTTGTATTCATTTTACCTCCTTAAGTCTGACCGCTCAAGAAACAAAAGTCTGCCACAATTCCTGTGCATATTCCAATACATCTGCTAGTGCTGACAGAGAAACATTAAGTTTCAAAGAGGTCTTGTTAGGATAGGAAGAAATAAAGCAGCTTTATAAAGTAAAGGAAAGTAATTTAACAAGTGACCTTCTCCACTGCTCCTTTAAAAGTTACCACTTTTTTTTAAAAAGGCAAGATACTGGTAGATAAGTACCTCAGGATCAAAAACGTGGTGTAAGAACCTGCTTCACCTGGTTCAGGATGAGACCTCATCTTGCTTAAATTTTAAATGTTTTTAAACTTAAAATAGTACTAAATGACTCCATTAGAAATAAAAGCACAGTTCATCTTACACAGGCACATTTTAAATGGGAGACAACAAGTATTCTTAGTTTGGGTTATTGCAATAAAAAAATCAGGCTACACTTGCTTTAACTGGTCATCAGTGCTCAACAAAAATGAAGGAGAACCAAAAGCAAATGCATGATATTAACTGTATCTTTATTGATGGACTCTGACCACTGATACTTGGAGGCAGCAGAAGGGATGCAAAATGCATGCAAATATTGAAAAAAAAATGCAAATTTCCAAACAGCGACAATTGGTCATTCACTCTCCAACTACCACAGACTTCATTTGAAAAATTAATAGTACAAAGCATACCATTTCACTATTAAAAAGCTGTGCCACCATTTGTGAAAAAACAGAATGTGACAGCAACTAATTGGCATTAATTTCCAAAATAATTATATTACACAAAGGTAAGGCAGGAAACCAATGTTTTAAGATAATTTTCGTACTTTTTTTGTACTTTCTGACTGAGTCTATTTTGATAAACAGTGCATGCCAAGGTTGTCAGGAGCTAAAATAGCTCTTGGCACAGTTTTGGCATATGCCATCTAGCACTGTCCCAAAAAAAACAAGGTAGTTTCAAAGTTGGCACAGACCAGAAACACTTTCCAGCCTGCACAGGGCCATTATGTACGGCCCGTGAGGCAGCTCAGTGCTATGGACAAAGCCGGTTTGCACCTGTGTGCCTTGATGCCAGAGAATGGTCACAAACACATTTGATTTATTAGAACAAGCACTGCCTCTCACCAAAAATACCAGAGATCTACTAAATATTTTTCTCTGCACAGTAAGCATGTGATTCTCTGCTGGGTACTGCTTTTTCTAAGCACTGAGCATGGGGATACATTTGTCACAGGTTGTTTATAGAAGATAACATGAAAACAGTTTTTCATACCTGTTTTTGAGTAACATGAAAGGCAACTATGCACCCAGTCTCAACATTTTACAGCTGTTCTTCAAATTTTGACCCAATCACCAGGCACATTTATGTTAGTATTTGAAAAAAGAAAATAACAACAACAAACATCCACCCACTATGCAAACAAACATAAAGTCTATATGTGAACTTAGAAAAGCTCTAAATCAAAGCTAGGGTGCAACAGGTGAAATTTCATTTATGTTAAATAATCACTCTTAAAGCCACCTTAACACCAGAGGCTTGTGAAGTGTCTAAAGCAAAATCTATTTTTAGAGAAGGTATGCAAGAGCCAGAGTACTGCAAACCAGTAAAGATGTATCTCTGTTCTGTGCAAACGGTCAGGAAATCAGTCCTATGGTAAAGGCCACCACATCACAAACCTGTGCTTTCAGAGTCAGCAGACTTCCAGATGAATTCTGATATCCATAAAAACTCACCTGAATTTCTGAGAAGGCTTTCAGCAAAGTCTTGCATCAAATGCTATTATGGAGACTAAGAGGTCATGGGATATGAGAAGAACTATTGTGATAGAGATGGAGACCAATTGCAAGGAATTGCAAAGCTTTAATCAGGTATCAAGCGATTTGCTTGCCAAATGTCTTGTGAATGTCAAGACATTCGCATAAAAGAAAAATCTTGAGGTCACATGCTTTAAACAGACCTTTGGTACTCAGGAACATAATCCTGAGATAATTAAAAATCCATGAAGACTTTAATTTAGAGTTCAGTAGAAGTTATAAAGCGAGCACTGGGATTTATTTTGAAAAGATGAGATGATATTTTTCTGACTATGTGTAGTCATATGTCAATGTATAGTCCAGGGGCCTCCCTGAATGCTGAAGGCTATTTCTATGCCAACAAAAAGGACAAGAAAAATAGCAGGTAAGTGCAGAGAAGCACACTGAAGATAACAAAGCTAGAGAGAACTTCTATTTTAGGAACAGTTAATTAGTGATGGACTGAACAGGACATGATAAAAGTCAAAAATTGTTGAAGAATATCAAGAGAATGACTGTTCAGTATTTCTTCCAACACAAAAAAAGGCATAAAGTATAAGAAAATATTATATAGCAGTAAAAAACCACACGGCTGTGGCCCTAAACACACAGTCTGAGTTGTGGATATCTGTGCTACAGGGCATTGTGAATAACAGAAGTTTTTAAGAACAGAAGCAAAGACACAAATTCATGGAAGGTCCACCTAGAAGAGCTTGGGGAAGAAGAATTTAAAAAAAAAAAAAAAAAAAAAAGGTTGCTCAGAGAAAGCCCATCCAATCTGGCCTTGAACACTTCCAGGGAGGGGGCATCCGCAAGTTCCCTGAGTAACCTGTGCCAGTGTCTCACCATGCTCATAGCAAAGAATTTCTTACTCATGTCTAGCTTAAATATGTCCTCTTTCATTTTAAGACCATTACACCTTGTCCTGTTGCTACACACACTTGTGAGAAGCTCCTCCCCAGCTTTCTGTAAATCCTTTCAGGTACTGGAAGGTTGCTATAAGGTCTCTCCAAAGCTTTCTCTTCTCCAGGCTGAACAACCCCAACTCTCTCAGCCTGTCCTCGTAGGAGAGCTGCTCCAGCCCACTGATCATCTTTATGGCACTCCTCTGGACCTGCTCCAGCATGTCCATGCACTTCTTGTGCTGGGAGCTCCAAACTGGACACAGTACTCCAGGTGGGGTCTCATGAGAACAGAATAGAAGGGAAGATTCACTTCCCTTTACCTGCTGGCCATGATTCTTTTGATACAACCTAAGATATGGTTGGCTTTCTGGGCTGCAAGCACACACTGCCGGCTCATGTTGAGCTTCTCATCAACCAACATCCCCAAGTCCTTCTCCTCAAAGCTGTTCTGGATCCAATCTCCACCTAACCTGTAATTTTGTTTGGGATTACCCTGACCCAGATGCAGGACCTCATACTTGGTCTCATTGAACTTCATGAGGTTGGCATGGGCCTACCTCAAACCTGTAAAGGTCCCTCTGGAAGGCCTCCTTTCCCTCCAGTGTGCCCACCACATCACACAGTTCGGTGTCATCACCTTATCTGTGTGCCACAGCAATGGCTCCTCAGTTACAATGTCTGAAGCCCTGCTGGTCTACAAAGACACACTGAGTAGCACTATAAACATTTTATACTGCTCAGTTCCTCATCTAGACTGTCCTCAGTTCTGCACAGTTCCTCCTCCATAGTACCTCCACTGCAGGTTTATAAGAAAGTCAGAAGATAGTTCAAACCTTTACAAGTTTAGGAACAATTGCATATCTGAAATGAAGTCTGTAACCACCATGGTATTGCTAACTATCTATGGCAGAAAAAACCTCACATCTTTTTTCCAACTTTGCATTAGTCTCTCTCCAGTGTTAGGGTGTAATAAAACAGTGTACTACAGGATGTTTGCAATGCAGCAGTTGTTTTCAAATTACGTCAGATATGCAAGTATTCTTGGTGGTCTGTTTAGAAGAATAATGCTTTAAATCTACAAACTTGTATTCTGAAAATTAATCGTAAACTATTTAAAGACACTGTTTATATTGCAAACAAATCAGTTATATACTGTACTTACAACATTATACAAACATTTGACTGTGGACTGAGTCAGCCCAATGGCAAGTAACAGACTTCACAATTTTTTATTAATTTAATTTCCTATGGATATCAAATAATATTTATTTGAAATTATGATGATAAATTGTGTTGACTACTACAGAGATAAAAGGACGCCTCAGGAAGCTTATCTAACCACTCATCTTATGATAGTATAATGTTTTAGAAGTAAATTACTTCCTTAACCAACACAGTATTTTTCTCTAATAACAAACTTCAAACCAGAAAGCACAAGACATGATAATTCCAATGCAATAAAAAGCATTTCAAAAAGTATTTTGATATGTTACTGTAGACTCAAATCAGAATACACTAATCATTAAAAATTAAAACTGATGAAAAAGTGATAATAGCTTAGAAAAGATGCTATGATTAAAATAATTCAGATCTTTTAATTAAAAGGAAAATAAACTATTTTTAAAATTCCACACAACCTTAAAAATATATATTACATAACCAATATATTAAAAATAATATGCTTACTTGCCAGTGATGGTCCTCCAGAGCCGTGCACCTGCAATTGTGGGAATGTAAGATGAAACCAAATGCACTAGACCAGAAACGTTATTATTATTATTTTTCTTTATTCATAAGGAAAGTTCAAATTTGGGACAAAGTTGCTAAGAAATTCTCTGTAACAGTCAAAACAGGAATGGGACATGAATGTAGAGCAATAGTGCCTGAATTAGTTTACACAAATTTAACCTACCAGTTAAATTTATAAATGGAAAAAAAATCAGTTCTTACATAGCTACACTTTCACATGGAAAGAGAAGGTAACCAACATAACTTATGCTTTACACAGACACTTTCAACATTCCTTTTGAAGCTGTAATAGTCTTGCCATCTAGTGGCTGGCTGGAAGTGTAAAGTAGCTACCCAGAAGTGTTACGCTAGGTAGAATTTTTTTTCTGCTTTTTGGAGCGGCACTGCCACAAGATTTCTACAGTATTACTTGAAAAACCCAATTGTTCTTGAACTCTGTGTACAATGCCATTGACAACAATAGTAAAAGAAAGTTAACTATAGTATAAAATCCCTTCTGTAAGGTGGGCAACAGAAGTCTTCCTAGCACCATCTCTATGATGAATGGATAAACAATCACATAAAAATGGGAGTGAAACACAAATGAAGCTGGGATGGTATTATTGCTCTCTTAATTTGGGCAATATTGGCAAATCTAGGATTCAGTCATTACAAAAATATTAGTAATTACAGCTAAGAGAGAACTTCTTAGTATCAAATTCTGCTAAGCTTTTAAAGTTGGCCTCTGAGCTTGAATTACTCAAGCAGGAAAAAGAATGGTAATGAATACTCTGGACAGGATAATGACAATAAACTAGGCTTTAAAAAAAGGCTGTGAATAACTGCCATAACTTAGCAGGGAACAGAAGGCTTTGGCAGTCAAAACTGAAGCGGTAGTACATGAAAAAGGAATACCATGATTCCCTCTGACACCTATTTCCTGCTTTTTCACTATGCAGAGGTGATTTTTCAAACATTTGCATGGAGATTCAACATCTAAAAAAAAGGCAAAATAAGACTTAAAAAAATATAAATTTTCCTGACAACGAAAATTGCAGACTGATGACGAGCATTTTGTGAAACAATTTTCTACATGGTAATGAAGTACAGGACAGAAATTAAAAACCAAAAACAAACAAAAAAAACCTGAAACTAGCCCAGGCAACACATTCAAAAACCTTTTCAGACTTGGTTGTATTCATGTAAGACTTTATACACAATGCAAACTAGGCTACATAAAATAGAAAAAGAATACTGCTCACTTCTTATTTTCACTGTCCTAAAATAGGTCCTTTCTCAATCTATTTACAAATTTAGACAATTTATATTTGGTTTCCAAAAGTGATGTCATTAGAGTCTTGTCAGAAGAAGTAGGAATATTTAGGAAAACTTTGTATTTTGGACAATAATGCATTTTCAGACCTAGCAGTTAAGAAACAAGAATGATTGCTTACTGATACCAATTACACTTGCAATATAAGAAATTTACGAATGCCTTTTCTTAAAATTATAACAAAATTTCACTGAACATGTTAATAGATCATAGTAGATATATTATTTCACTTTGAAATTAGATAATATTTCACAATAATCATAACATCCCATTTAGTAATTTAGTGATTTAGTAATGAACTAGCGTGACCTGAATTGCAGGTGTTTAAGCAGGGAACTCTATCAGTTTACTGTCTTACCTTTTATTCTTGAAAATACCAAATCCTTTATTATCTGAAGAACTAGCACTCCAAGTATTATGAGAGAAGTCAGATGATACACTCTCCAAGAGGTTAGTGCAACAAACCTAGAATGTCAAGAAATAAACATTGAATGCTTTTATAGTTAGTGAAGGATACATAACCTTACAGTTGATATTAGTACTGAAAACAAAGAGAAAAAAATTAGATTAATACTAAGTTAACTGAATTTAGTTTACCCCCATAACCTTCTATGGGAAGCAAACACTGAAAACTCCAAGCACAGCAGTCTCATTTACAGATGCAGTCACTAAACATACATTGAGTTTGTGGTAGATTCTTTCTAAGCACAGAGGAGTCACAGAAACCAAAGTATTTCAATTATTGCAGAGGACACATAAATTTAAAAAATTAGTTATGGTTTTATTAACTTAAACTATCCTGGCACAAGACAATTTTGTTACTCACATACAAGAAAGGTTAAGAGATTTCCTTGTATTTCCTATAGAATCTACAGCCACACAAGATTTTAATACAGTTTTTTTCTTTCAAATTTAAAGATGAGGTAAAACAGTATCACTCATGGTATATTACTCAAACTTGTCCTCAGAATAAGCTTTTGTGAATTTTTAATTACATGAACATTTTAGAACATGCCTAGTCAAGTCAAACAGTCCTAGACTCAGAACGTATGATTTCTAATCTCATACACTGCTGACTTAGCTATTCAGGTGTGTTTGGAGATTAGCATTTCTATCTGTTTTACAAAAAAATTTCTTAACTCATAAAAAAGGATGCAAAGCATGTAAGATTTATAATTCCATTAAAAAAAAAAAAAAAAAAGGAAAAAAAAAAAAAGAGCTAAAGTACTTCAGTAGATAGTCTCAAGCACATTAAGCCAGAGATGTAAATACAGATAATGAGCATGTTAGTATCTTTCTCAAGGTAAAAGCAAAAACAATTAACTTTTTATTTTTTTAAAGTTGAGGATAGCCAAAACCAGTAAGAAGCCTGTCTGAGGCAGTGGATCAAATGAGAATACCAATGGAAACAAAATCATACAAAGCTGGGAGGCTTCCAGGAAACCTCTTTGACTGAAAAACAGGGCAACTGGCCACCCAATTAGCTGCTGCTGCTGCCCATTTTCTGCAAGGAGGAGGAAGGGAAAAGGAACAGCAAGCATGGCCTCTTGAGGAAGCAAACACTGATTTTTAAGAAGAAAATTGTCTTCTAGATGTTTCTAACAAGCTCGAGACACACTGAAGGTTTGGAAAGCTGCTCCACCATTCCTTGCAATTCTCAAGAAAAACAGACTACATAAAATGAAACATCTATGGCACTGATTTTCACATTTAATACAAACTCTTAATTCCCAAACACCCTGAGCTAGGATATGATTTCCAATACAGATAAGCTCATTTTGAAAGTTTTCTGACTATTAAAGGTTTCTACATCTATGCAGTCTGAGCTATAATACTCTATAAAGAATCAAAACAAGTAATGAAAACAGAACTTCTGTATATTTTCAGCCAGCTCAAGAAAAGCTGAAAACATCAAGAGATGTTAAGAGAAAAATGATTCCAAGGCAAGTTCTTTCAAAGCTGCTGAAGCATAGCTTATTATATCAAAAGTCCTAAAAACTTTGCATCACGTTGCCCCACTACTTTTCTTGGTGATAATCATCATCATTAAACATCCTCAATTCTGTTTAATCATATAATCATAGAAAGTTTTGGGTTGGAAGTGACCTCAAAAGATCATCGAGTCCAACCCCCCTGCCAGAGCAGGATCACCTACAGGTGGTCACACAGGAACACATCCAGGTGGGCTTTGAATGTCTCCAGGGAAGGAGACTCCACAGCCTCCCTGGGCAGCCTGTGCCAGAGCTCTGTCACCCTTACAGTGAAAAAATTCTTCCTAATATTTATATGGAACTGCCTGCGCTCCAGTTTATAACCATTGCCCCTTGCCCTGTTTTTAGTCACTCCTGAGAAAAGCTTGACTCCATCCTCCTGGCACTCAAACTTATAAACATTATAAACATTAAACTTATAAACATAAAAATTATAAACATAATTATAATAACATAATTATAAACATAAATATAAAATTATAAACATAAACTTATAAACATTTATGAGGTCACCCCTCATTCTCATCTCCAAGCTGAAAGGATGGAGTCTAACTGCACTGAAGACTTTGCTTAGCCTATCAATTTATTGATAACGGAGGAGAACATGTGACAATGTATAGAAAAATCAAACAAAAAATTTTTATGGAAGTTCAAGGCATCAGAAGTTTGTCACAAATCGAGACCTGTAAGTTATGTGGGCTTGATAATATGCTTATTCTATAGATTATTTTTTGGAGCCTGTGCATTAATATTTTATAGAAACAAACTGTGTTACAACTTAGTGACTGCCATTGGCCTTTCCTCAATAGTGTAAAGAAATACATCGATTCTGAAATTTATGTTTGTGTGTGGGAATACATGTGCACACATACAGGCATTTTACCAGTTGTGAAAGGTACGATCAGACGTTTACTGAGAAGGTTTAGCCTGTCTTTCAAAGAATATACAGAACATGTTTGACCTACTTTATGCTCACAACTAAACCATACGTAGTTTCACTGCAATCACAGCTGTCACCTGCTGTTAAAAACAATTGCACTAATGCGGTCATGGATTAGCATACAAGGATTAGCAAGGTAGCATCCTCTCTGAAAGATGCTTCCAAGTCATGTCATTCTACCTTCTCTATACTGCAGTATTTCTGCTCCATAGCTTTTGGGGAAGAAGAAAAAAAAAGTAAAAGTAGTCTAGGGTGAGCAGCTAAGGCAGCAGCCAAACAAGGGCTTTTCACTTATTTGAAGAGCTTTGAATTGTTCTGACTGTACTTCCTGTGCCTTAACATTATTAGCTGTCAAAATCCTTCCTCCCCTGCTACTGTTTATTTCTACTACGCTGTTTGCAGGCAAGATCAATGATGATTAATTCATTCAAAGCCAACGCATGTCACACCACAGGTGCTCTAACAATACAGATTAGCAAACCTGTTAGTAAGCCATGTCAGATCTATATCCTTAAAGCCCTTATTGGTTAAAAGCCGGTAAGATCCCCCTGTGTGATTTCTTTATACGTCTACCATAAACTTAGCAAAAAAGTGCTGGGATCTGAAAACCACTTACTATGCTAACAGTGTCAGGATTCTAAATCCTTATAGGAATTATCAACATGATGCATAGCAACCAGACTAATATGAAGCTTCAGTGCTACTGTTGCTTATTATTAAGAGTTAGGGCTTTCCCCTCCCCTTTTTAAAAACCAAACCAAACCAAAATGGTTTATTTAAGTATTTCTAATACATGTGCATATTTGACAAAACTGAAAGGCTCCAGCATGACATTGTAATACACTGCACAAATTTACAACCTCTATGTGAACTGCTCTTAGATGTAAATAATTTTCATAATAAGGTTCCATAAATATCAAAATGCAGTATCTACAAATATTCAAATCCATCTGCTTATGTATTCAACACATTTGAAAGCCATAATAAAAAATAAGCCTTTTATTAAAATATTTCAACCAGAGCAGAATGAAGAACTGGAAAGCAATTGTGATTCATGATTTATGTGCACAGGTTGCAGGGTAAAAGATGAAGACTGATGGACAATTCTAACTTAAGTCAGTAACATATAGGATAGGAATTCAAACTCTGTATTCTCTACCCAAGCTACAACAAATGACATTTTAAACTTATTTGTAAGTCTAAACATAAATAGTACAATTATCTAAGAAAAATATTAAAAAAATCTTTATAAAACTTGGCATTTAATCACCAAAGATAAATTTGCTTACAAGCAAAATTGGTAAACTTGTCAGTGTACTGATAATCTGGGGAATAGGATCAAGTCAAAAATAAAATGTTGCATTTCAAAATTATCTCACACTGTTTGCAAGGAAACCTCTTGGAGAATGCAGTAGTAAGAATCACATTTCAACATCTGCATCGTGTGAATCAGACTTATTGTAACCTACAGCATTCCACTAGGCATACAAAATTAAAAAGTTGAACTAAACAACATACCTTCTGAATCTACCATGGCATGAACTGCTAATGCTGTACCACTGACAACAGAGGATCACATTTCCACGGAAGTTAAAATTATTCTGAATTAAACACGTAACATCAATAACCTGGCTTCCTTTGCTTTTGCAGAAATACACCCAGATGACCTTAATTAACCTGTACTCTGTCAAAGTACATAAGAAATCTTAGTCCCATTTTCTCATATAGTAAGCAGCAGTTTGACATTAAGCAATCCACTTCTATCATGCTGCCCTAAAACTCCTTTTCTTTTCCTTTTTTTTTTCAGTCCTGTAACATCTACCACAGTGTATAGCATGTCCTCCTAAAACTTTCACTGTTCTCAAAATTGTAGTTACCATTTGAAAAATGTAATTGTTTTGAGTTAATATATGAAGAAACTATCAGTTTCTCTCTTAAGAGGCACAGAATGTTTAAGATTTAGCAAGAGGGAACAAACCAAATGCATGCTATTGTCTATTCTCTTTTGTTCAGGATTTCTATATTCCGCAAAGTCCTTATCCTGGATTTGGTCCGAAAATCCATCTATTCTCCATTGTTTGGGATTTCCATCTTCCACAAAGTCCTCAGCCTGGATTTGGGCCTAAATTGTTTGGTAATGCTCACTTTCCCTCAGTTCCTCAATTATCCCACTTGATTTCTTTCCTGATTGATCCTGTTCTCAACTTACTGGTTGAAAAATGCTGTAAACTGTCCAGGTTTTTATGTAACACTGTCTGGCTCTCAAACAATGTCAATTTTCATTCCCATAAACCAATCTCTCAGCTAAAACTATGTGAACTGTCACTAAAAAGCTGTTCAGATAATGGCTTTATATTTTTTTGCTAACTAAATTAAATTAATTTAACTTTGTTCCACTTTTCTACCTCCAAAGCCTTCATAAGTTTTACTAATTCACATTGGGAAAGTGAACATAAGCTTAAAACTGCCTGAATGAAAACAAGTAGAGCCTACAATTACAGCACAACTTGTGCTGCCATCAGAATTTTAGCCTTACTTGAGAAAGTGTATTTTGAAACATCACCTTCTAGGGAAACAAAAACCCAACCCCCCAGTATTTTTTTTTAGGCTTTCAGAACAAACAGCACTGTACTGTACTGTAGCATGGTATAATAAAATAAAAACAATACCAGTAAGTTACAAAAGGTTGGCAAAAGGCAGCAAATTAAGTAAATTAAGACTATCAGATTTAAAGAAACAAATTTGGACCCACGTTAGAAACCCATTCATGTGAATGAGCAGTGAATTTCAAAACTGCCTGTGCCAGAATTTTTTCTTCTCTTTCCTGGTTATGAATGCATTATAATTACAAAAGAAATCTATCAATACATAACCTACTTTCCTACCTTTATTTAAAGGTTAAGAGATTGAAACTCTTATTAGAGTTTCAGGCAAGAATACAATCTATAGCATTTTAACTTATGTGTTATCCTGATACTTTGATTTTGGGAATGCAATCCCAAACCTACTAATAGCTTTCAGACTAGAGCTCTAGACTAAGCTCTAAGATCACCTGCATAACAAAGGCAGCTGAAGACAGAAATTTCCCAAATTCAAACCCACATTTCTTTAGCATATGGTTGCTGTAAGACATTTTGTCATAAAAACACATAGGTGTGATTGCCTGACTTACAGATATTACAAGTTTAGGATAGTGATCTGAAGGCTAACATACTACATACTGACCTCAAAACATCAATACCTCTTTTTACTCCATCTCTTTAATTTTCATGCTTTTTTCTTTATCTTTCGATGTCATAGATTTCTTTTATTCCAATTCTTACTTTAATTTTGTAATTTCCTTCCTGTACATGGCCACTGGTGAATTTCCCACATATATTCTAAAAAGAAGCAAGTAATTTGAAACAAGTATTTTTTCCTAAGGATATAGATTTGGGCAAAATTAATTCTTTCTGTAATATTTTTGCTTGGTATGGTGTCAGATTCGAATGTGGTTTTGGGAAGATGAAGTCTGAGAGAGGACAGAAGAAAAAGAATACTAATCAGCTGGATTACTGTGTAAGCTAAATTGAAACAATAGAGAATAAAATATTTATATATGTCAATTTGCAATTTCAGTAACTGCACTCATCAAAAATCAGAAGCTTTTACAGTAAAAATAAAAGTTGAATTTATACAGCCAATGTGAACTATACAAAGTCCCTGAGAATTTCTTACTAATGACACAGGGTAGCATGCTGATAATGAGGAGTGGTTTGAATAGATGAAAGCCACAGGACCCTTGCATAACGACTGTGTCATCCTTACAGAAGGGACCACACAACCTGCTGGGGGAAACAATCACCAGCCTTTCAACCTCGCAGGCAATATTGCTACACTGACTGAAGGAACACCGGCAATCACCACACCAGCCTTCTGGGAGTAACAGCACCAGCATAAGAAGATCACCTCATTCAGACAAGACCAGGAAGAAAATAACATTTTGTAAGCATCAGGCTTCCCGAGGTTGAGGATGCCAGGTTCACTCAGATGTCCTGTATGATCTGTTCCTGAGGATATAACCAGTGGTACCCATGGTCAATGCTGACAGCAGGCAGATATTTAGTCCCCTTTGTCAAACACTTGAAATGGAACATAAAGACATAGCCATACCAAAGATGTATATAACTATGAACAGCTATAAAAATGTGACAGCTGCATGTCTAATGGGTCAGTTTCTTTTTCTTAACAATGAATAAAATTCCAGATGCAGGCATACACTCCATATATATCCTGGTCTAAAAGTGCAGAAACCTTGCTTTATGGGCAAGCTACCCATAAAGATGCAGTAGTGACACCACGTACAGTTCAAATGTAAACACCTGAAAAAAATGCTTAGCCTGGTATTATTTTCTTACACCAGAAGACTAAATTAATGAATGAAGAGTACTTTGAGATCTCTCCATGGTAAGCATTATAATTGCCAAGCAGAAATTTCAAGCAAGAAACACTTCTATAAAAAATCTTCAGTGAACTGGATACTTCAAATCAAAACAAACACTTGGGTAACAAATCTTAAAGCACGTTGGATACTTACAAGATGCCAAAGGTCTCAAGTCTGAAATGTGGTTTTGCTACTAACTTTTCAATGGCAATTAGATTTTGTATCTGGAATAACCTTACTAGTCCAGTCTTAATAATGCACAGCACATGGCCAGTTCAGATATATTAAATATTATTTCCTCTCTTGATTAATTCTCCCATAAAACCAAAACCAAACCAAACAAAAAAAACCCACACCAACCATTGGGTCTGAGACCAAACCAAACAAAAGCTGAGTACGGATAGTGAGAAAGACAGTATTTTTAATGGTAAATTTGGCCATCATACTTAAGTAAACTGGGAATGATACTTGTCTTTTAATTTGTTCATCCAGTACAGTAACATCACAAAAAATTGTTAACAACAGAACTGCAGTGGCATACAAAGTTGTCAATAAGAACGCATATAAAACTCCTGGAAAAAAAAATTGGATTTGAGCTGGAATAAGAACAACAAACAGGGTAACACCATAAATTCCTTCCACAAGCAGACAGAAAGAGGAAAAAAAATCTATTCTTTTTTTTAGTCTTTCTACTATCTCTGCTCCCAAGAAAGCCTATGGAAATAAGTAATTTGGGGAACTAGTGAATAGATGTCAACTGCTGCATCTAATGATGACCTTGCAGGCCCTGATGCATTAGGTTGAAACAAATACCTGCAAGTATAAAACATCTGTTTGAAACATGTATCTGAAAACTGCAACAGACATGTAGGAATACAGAATTACTAAAAATGCATACCCCCAATACCTCACGGAAATATTTAAGATGAAAGACTGGGAGAACAAAAGTTAAAAGCTGCTACTATCCTCTCTACTCCATACACAAACACAAAGTAACAATCAGGCTAGAATACTACCTTAAAATCTAGGACTGACTGGTAATGTTTGTTCAAGATTAAACCCAACACTGAAAGTTACCAGCCTGCAGCCTAACCCTTAGAATACCTGGACTAAACACTAAACTTCTGGCACCAGAATTTCTCTGCTCTTGGACAAATGCTCATTTTTTTCAGTTCTATGCATGTTAAAAAAAAAAAAAAAAGGGGGGGGGGGGGAGAACCCAAACCAAATCAATTTACTTTCTCATTCGGGGTTTTTACTTCAGTTTGTAAACTATATACAGAAAAAAAGTAGAATCCCTATCACATTTCAGATTATTAACTGCTAAGTAATAAGCATTTCAACCCTAGTTAATCTTAAAGGTGCTCAATTGGGGTCATTTTGGGCAAGGGGCTTAAAGCTATTCACAATGAAGAAATATGGGAATTGATAAGTGACGGATGCTTTTTCAAGATTTCTTTTTACTTCAACTGCCAGTCTAATTTCATTCATTACTAAGAAAATTTTATTAAATGTTATTTCACTAAATATATCAGTATATATAAAAATCTACATTGCATTATAATTAATATTTTATACATTTATTAAAAATAAAAAGGAAAGCATATTAAGTCAGCTTCTACAGGGCCTGAACTTCAATGCAGCCTGAATATTATAAACCCAAGGCAAGAGAAAAATGGGATAGTACTGCCGAGTTTAAGAAGGTCTTGAACACAAGATTAAGAACTAATTGCTTTAAACCTTGTTAAAGAGCCCATGATGGTTTGTTAGGACTATTAAAAAACTGAAGGAAAACAGAGTGAAATTAAATTAATAAATTTCTCATACCTACAAGACAATTATTTCAGTAGTAAGTGTCAAAAAGGCATTTATACACAGTAACACAGTTAAATGATTTTTAAGGGGAAATTGCAATCAAAAATATATGCATAGTAAAAAAAAATATTTTGTGAGAGGACATCAGAGAAACAGTTGACACAGAACATCTCCTGGTGCAACAGTTTACACATGAAGTGTTTTGAATGGTATTACTACAAGAACTATACTAACTGTAAGGGAAAACACAGTCCCCCTGAAATTAAAGGGCTGGTAGAACTAAACTACTATCCACTACTCTTCCAACATCTGGAAAACTGTAAAACTAAACTTCCCTTTCCCTTCCTTCCTATTCCACCAACACTACTGCTGATATAATGACAGAAGTATCCCACTCAGCAATACAGACTTCTCGATTTTGAGGAACACTGAGATTAGAGACCCTAAACACTGAGTATAGAACTACCTCTGCAAGGGACAGGAATACCTCCGGCACAGGAAGAAGACAGATGAGGCACATAAAGCAGTAACTGGGCAATGTTTCTTCAACCTAGGCTCTGGCCAGTGCAACACGCAGTTAGGAGAGACTTCACAGGCAGCAGGAGCAAACTCTCCATCCCCAGTACTAAAGCAGCTGGGACGGGCTGAGTCATTACAAACCAGGCTGACCAGATGGATTTCAAACAGGAAAATGGAAGAAAATGAGAAGCAGCAAACACTGTGCTGCAAACATCCACAATGATGACACCAAAGCAGGGAAATATGAAACTAGATTTAAACAGCTGTTTCATCCTCAAAAGATTCAATTTCACAGGTTCACTGACAACATCTTTCTGATGTTCTTCAGTCTCAAATCACCCAAGTTTACTGGCCATCATATCCACTCCTATATATTTCCTAGCGTTGTCTCCACCTCTCAAATCTCCCTGGCACTAGGATAGAAAGCTTCCTGATGAGGTACAACAAAACACCAAATTAAAAGCAATCCTTGCCCTGAGTTTTGCCATTTTGACCCACCTTGACAGTTAGAGAGTACAGTGAACTGTAAACTTTGATAAAATAACCTCAAATACCAGTCTCAAAACAAGTGGCCAGTAAGACTACCAAAGGATATTTTCTAGAGGCATTACATAATGCATGCATTACGTACCTTGCCTGTGATAAATGACAGACAAAAGAATAGCAAGGAGATTGCCTGGCAGCTACTACTACTCCTTGAGACACAAAAATGTATTGTTAGATAACGTCCCTGATAATTTTATCAGAGCCATGTTGCAAAGAAACATTAAGCACTATGACTCTTCCAAATTGCTGGCAGAATGGATGATCTTTATGCAGAAAATGAGAGTGAAATCATGTCATTTTCTCAATGGAAGGATTTACCATGGATACTTCAGAGCAAGATGGATAATAAAAATCAACCTGAACTAGACATCACACACATTGCTCCCGGATTACAGTAAGTAAAATTTATGTTTTTAAGACACCTGCACAGATATTTTCCTCTGTGATTCAAAGCTTCATAAAGTTCTCTTTTCATGACTTAAATTTCATATTTAAACATCACAGTGTTGGGGTTACAGAAAAGTAACTGGAGTTTGCAATTAATCCACCTCTTTACTCCTTTGCCTTTGAATGGCTTAAGAGGAAAGGAGATAGTTCTAATCACAGAAGGGGAAACACAATTCAGTATTAGAGTCTCAACAGTATTATTAGCCGGGGCCCTAATACATTAATCACTCTACATGAGCAAGGAGGCATACAGCAACACTTTAGGAGAGCAGAAAATGAAAAACGTAGACATTGCCAAAACATAGTGACAGGGGAAATTCCTGATAAAGTTTCACATAGAAAAGTTTCTTCCTACAGAAATAAACAGATGTCACAAACAACAATGAACACATCCTTATGTTAATTTCTGGGGTTTATTCAACAGATCTGTATGTGACTAGAAAAAGCTTAGTCAATAAAGAGAACTGGTGCACTGCAGTAACATTCCTGCTATCCCCACACCACAAAGCCTCCACTAACTAGGCCACCGATTTGGGAAAGCACGCACAACCCAAAGTGAACTCTGAAGTACTGGAGCAAGGCAGCAGCGCAGTGCTCACTCACTACGGGCTCGAGGGTTCCAAACTCAGCACAGAACCGCAGGCCCACGGCTCGGCTCAGCTCAGCTGCAAGAAACCCAGCTGCCCAGCGGGCTGTGCCGCGGCCGCCCGGGTTAGCTCTGATCTGAAGCTCCTTCCACCTACGTGAGAGATGAGAAGGGCGAGGAGAAGCACGACACAGAAAGAACCCGCCAAGCAGATGCGCACAACTACAGGACCATACCCCGCCCGGAGCGGCTGCCGGGGACAGGGGAAGAGATGGCGCAGGTGAACAGAGAAACCCGACCTTCCCCGTGGAGGAGCAGCGGAAGAAGGGGGGGCAAATCCCACCGGAGACCGACTTGGGCTCGAGGAAGAGGGACGCAAACCAAGCGCCCTCCCGTGAGACAAGAAACTCGAGGGGGGCAGGCGCTCGTCGCCGGGCGGGGCGGCGGCGGGCCGGGCAGGGGCTTTCCTCTCCCGGGGAGGGCGGTCCCGACCCCGGCCCCCACCCCGCCCGGCTCGCTCACCAAAAGAGCAGGTTGGCGCAGACGAAGGCGCCCAGGCTGCGGAGGGGCCGCTCCCAGCTCAGCGCCGCCGCGATGCAGCAGCCCAGCGCCAGCCCCGTCTCCCCCAGCAGCGCCGCAGCGGCGGCCGCCCCGGCCCCGCCTGACACCTCCATCGCCTTCGCATCCCCGGCCGCCGCGCCCTGCTCCTCGACGACCTCCGTCCGCTCCCGCCCGCCGCCGCGCTCCCCACCCGCCTCCGCCTCACAAGGCTGCGCGGGAGCCGCGCTCGCCATGGCTCGGTGGCGGCCGCCGAGCTGGCTGCCGCTGGGGCGGGCTGAGCAGGGCTGGGCCGGGCCGGGCCGGCTTGGTTGGAGGCGGGGTAGGGGCGCGGCCCGGGCCGGGCAGCACCAGGGGCGGGGCCCGCGGCACTGCCGCTAACACCACCCCCCCCCCTCCGCCCAGCGGTGGCTGTGACGTCACCGCGAGCCGCGCACCAGACACGGCGTGGGGGGAGAGGGAGGGGGAGAGGGTGGGGGGAGGGACCCCCGGGCAGGTGTCACGAGGGGCTGCGCGTGCGCGTGGCAGGTGCTGGGGGCGGGGCCTCCCCGGCGAGGGCGGTTGGTGGCGAACGCGGCTTGGACCGTTAGGGCTCTCCCAACCCCCCTCACCCCTCCTTACCTCTCGCCTTACGGGTCCCAGCAATGTGAGGCGGCTGGGAGTAAGGGCTTGGGGGTGCCCCTTGCCTGCTGGCGAGTGCAGGGCTTCTAAGTGTTCATCCAGGCTGAAGAAGTGACCTGGTAACTTTCTGGTTCCCGGTTGGGGAAAGGTGGAGAGCCGGTTGCCTTATCGGCTTAGGAAATGTGAGATGAAACCTAAGAAAGGTGTTAACACTGAGGCGCCTTCTTGAGTGTGTCCCACAGCCAAGCAAAAGTCTCCAAAAAAAAAAAAAAAAAAAAAAAAAAAAAAAAAAAGTTCTTGTGATCACATTGCTTTGAATTGCTTTGATCTTCTGAGACCATGAAAAGGAGGCTGTAGGATTTGAAATTCTATACTTTGTCAATTATAGCTGTCATTTGTACCTGGCCAGCCGGAGGCTCAGGATGGAAGCTTGATGCTATCTTTAAAGTGGTGATGTGCGTAACAGCTAATGTGATTACTGGGGAGCTGAATGCTGGAGAGCATGGCTGCTGAGAAACATCACTTGAGCATCTGTTGTTGGACAGGAGCAGACAAGAATTGGAACGCAAGAACATGTCTCACAGTGCAGCGGCAAAGTAAGAAAAATAGGAGAATTCCAGACTGGGAGTTAACACTTGTTTCTAGCTCAATTGAGTACCCCTTGTTAGCTTGTTTTTTTGATGAGAAAAGGAGCCATACTTCAAGGTTATGCCTTTTTTCTCTGAGGTGAAAAAAGAAAAAATATCCAAAATTTAGTTGCAGTGTTAACTACGTTACACATCTGCTGTGTATTTTGGCTAGATGACCTTGGGAAGAAGTTGTTACTTCTCTGATTCCATGTACTCTATGGAGTATATGAATATACCTGAGAGGAAATGCACAAAACTTACTGTGCTCACACTTCTAAGAAGCTGGGGCCAGTCAGACCTGCCTTAATAATTAGCCCAGCTGAAAAGTGATTGATTAGGTGTTGTCATGAAGGTCTGAGAGAGCAAAAGGAAATAGGCTTCCCTGGAAACCCAAAACACCTGGATGGAAAAGAAGAGCTCTGGAAAAGTAGTTGCAGCAAAGCTGGAAAAACACTTTGCTGTTCTGCTTCAGTTTTATGCTGATGGATAAAATTTGACTGAAAAAGTCTTGATCAAAACAGGGTATTGTTTCCATGCTGGAGAACAGGCAGCTGTCTCCTATTTGGCTGTTACAGCCACTGGGCTCTGCGCCTAGTGTCACTCAGCAGCAAGCTCCTCTCTCAGGTGTGTGCCATGGTTGCCTATGGATGCATAGCCCTTGTTTTTGGGAGTGGGAACAGAGGGAATCCTATCCATCCATGGTAGTAAAATAGGGTCTTCTCACAAGGAAAAAAGAGGTAGGAAGAGGAGCACAAATAGTGGAGTTTCTCCTGTAGTTATGCTGCCTTTTTTGGTGACATGGTAGGATGCTGTGTTACCTCTGCCAAACAACTGTTCTGATGAGGACTGTAACTTGCCAATATTGTCCCTAGCTTAGCCAGAGGCAGTCTGCTCTCCCCTGCTAGTATGCAATTTTTTCAGTAATGTTGGCTGTCCTAGCCAGCGTGTAAGTCCAACTCCAAACAGTTACTAGACAAAGCTGGAAAGAAGTCAGGTGTTCCGTATGTACTTCTAAAGTGGCCATGGGGTAGTTAGCCCTAGAAAGCACGTTTGAGTTCAAATGTTTACATTTGCTGTTAAGCAATCTTAGATCCTGATTTGTATTGAGCTTGTGAAACGTGGATAATGACAGTATAATCCTATGACCCTAAAGATTAAACTTATTTCTGGTGATGTGCCTTTACCAGTATTTCATGTTTTTTAAAAACATTTGAGTATGATTGTATGCCTACCTCCTCAATTTATAATTTGTACTGTACTCACTCACAGATACAGTAGTTCAAGAATCTCCCTTCTCCTCAGAAAATGGGGGATGGAATCTCTGAGGGGAGGATGAGGTAGGATTTCCTTGGGCAGAAAACTCTTTCATATTTTTATTAGACTTGCATCCATTCTAGATTACTGGCCTCTTCTTTCCTGACATGCACAATGAAGGATATGAATAGAAATTAGTGAAAAGTTCTTCCAGTTTTGTAATTTAGCTAATGGAAAATAAAATGCTTTATGTATTGACAGGCACCAGCTTTTCTTTTTCACTTTTGACAGTTATTGGACTGGATTTGTACAAATGAGCTCACCAAAAGCACTCTGGTAAAAGTATCAGTGTGAGAGGAGAGAGATCATTCATTGCCAGCCATTGAAACTTTAGATGTCTTTTTGAGAAAAAATTAGGAGTGAATATGCTCCCTGACTTTGATTTTTTTGTGTTTTGATATTTTGCCTGCCAGAGTTTAAAAGGTTTGTGTTCAGTTTGTGAATTTGTGCCTGGAAAAGCTAGCTCTAACAGTCAGCATATAGGGCATGTGTGAGCTGTAAGGCATGGAATTAGGTATGGAACTGCAATGTAATTGATGGATGAAAGCCGAGGAGAAGGCTTTCTAAATGGTTGTATCAAAGGGGCTTACAAATACCAACACATTCTAATTCTGAAACGTGAAAATCATGATGTCAACATGGAGTAATATTGTTGAATTCATTTGTGGGGTCCAACTCAAAATGGTATGATTAAAAAAAAAAAAACCAAACCAAAAAACAACAACACAACAACTTGTTTTCTGTTTGCTTCAGTCATAACAGGATCACAGAACAGGTTATTTTGAAAGGAACATCTGACAGGCATTTTCTCCCTATATAAACAGTCATTCAAAGCACCTTGGTAGTTGGTTATGACAGGTTGTTTCTGCACAGTTTAGTTTTCAACATCTCTGAGGACTGGAGATTCTACAGCATGCTAGGGACAACCTTACAACATCTGGCCACATTAATTTTGAAGAATATTTTCTTATTATCTATTAAAAATGTCATGCTCTGAAAATTTTGCCCATTTCCTCTAATTTGTATGGTCTGTACCTCATAGGGGAAGACTCTACAATTGTCTGTTCTGTTACCATGTACAAAGTACTTAGCTGATCCCCATTAACCATCCATTTCTCCAGGGTGAGAGAACCAACCCAGCTCTCTCAGCCTCTCCTGTATCACATGCTGTATGCCACTGACCTTCTAGAGACTCTCTGGACTCCTTCCAGTATGTCAGCCTGTGTCTTGTGTTGGGTTGCTCAAAGCTAGACAAAGTATTACATGTGTGGTCTCATATGTGGTAGGAGAGGAAGAATCACTTCCCTTGTCCAACTAATGACCCATAGTTAGTGCATGATTGAGTCTGTATCCAATTGTCCCCATTGGCACTTCCTAATGTCTCTTCTTTGAGGCTGAAGAATTGCATCTTAGTCATTCTTCATATAGTAGCATTTCTGTGACTTAAATCATCCTTGTCTCCTTTCCTTCAATCTTTTCTAGTTCTAAGATAACCTTCTTATTCGGTTCTAATCACTATGTTCAAAATGGGGGAAGGTGTAGCGGGAGGAGCCCTTCTTGCTCCTAGGGCTGCTCCTGAGGCCTCGGGGTTTAGCCCATTCCCGGACGATGTCCTAGGGCTCTTCCTGAGGCCTCGGGATCTACCCCTTCTTGCCTGCTCCTGGGGCTCCTCGAGCTGTGGGCTTCTCCATCCTCACTGAAGAGTGAGAGGCCTCTCCGTGGGTGTCAGCTGCTCTCTTATTGGCCCCGTGCTCCTGCACATGCTCAGGAGGGAGGCCAGACACAGGTGAACCCATACCCACTCATCAATGACTCAGGGCACCTGGTCCTGTCTCACTACATTTCCCTCCCCCCCCCTTTTTTTTTTTTTTTTTTTTTTTACACAGACATTTACATAGACATTTACATTTACATCTTTACATCATACAATTTACATATATTTTTAGGGAGAATTCTCAACCCTTACACATATTTTGGGGAGAATTCTCAACCTTCTTTCTTTCAACCTTCTTTCTTTAAAGGGGAATTAAGCATACCCATATATTCGCTCAATGTCAGCCCCTTTCTGGCAAAGTCTCTGCAAGTTGTCTGAGCACTCTTCACAAAGTCTCTGCAAATTGTCCCAGGCACTTGCCCTCTGTTCCGGGGTTTCTTTCCTCATGGGCCTCGGGATTTAACCCTTCCTCATTGGATTTCCCTCTACTCAAGGGCTTAGCCTAGGCATATTTCACAAAGTCTCTGCAAGTTGCACCAGGCACTTTTCACAGAGTCTCTGCAAGTTGTTCTTCTAGTTATTATTCTTCCTCCTGTATCTGCTCTTCTGGCTTGGTTTCCCTCTGTTCCGGGGTTTCTTTCCTCATGGGCCTCGGGATTTAACCCTTCCTCATGGGATTTTCCTCTCTGCTCTGGGGTTTCCTGTCCAGAGAGCTTGTTGATCATACCTTACAGGGAGAATGTTCTTGCAGTTTCTGTGCCAGCTAGGTTTTCTGCAGGCTGCCCGCATTCTCCACCAGATGTAGCGGAAGGAGCCCTTCTTGCTCCTAGGGCTGCTCCTGAGGCCTCGGGGTTTAGCCCATTCCTGGACAATGTCCTAGGGCTGTTCCTGAGGCCTCGGGATCTACCCCTTCTTGCCTGCTCCTGGGGCTCCTCTGAAGAGTGAGAGGCCTCTCCGTGGCTGTCAGCTGCTCTCTTATTGGCCCCCTGCTCCTGCACATGCTCACAGGTGAACCCACACCCACTCATCAATAACTCAGGGCACCTGGTCCTGTCTCACTACAGGAAGGTAAGGGAAGGATTGCAAGACAATGAGCTGGTATTTTCCTGAAAACGTTAAAACTGTACAATTTTGTCCCTTAGTCATAATGATGAGTTCAGAGTTTGTAGTATCACTGAATCTGGATTTGGGCTTCTACCCTCCCTCCTACCTCACCTGCCTCATTTTATCTACTTGGAATTTATTCTACCATTTCATTAGTCAACTATACAGTTTCCTAAAGTCATACAATTCTCTAGTCTGCCCTGGTTCTCACTTTCCCGAATAATTTGTAATCACTAAACTTTGAGCTTGCTGTTCATCATTTTTCCAGTTCACTATTGAATAGGCTGAAAGGAACAGAGGCCCTGTGGAACAAACTTCAGGATGATCTCCTTCCTTTGTTAAGAATGGTCCATTTGTTCTTATTGTATGTATCTTCTCTGCTATCCAATTATTTCTCTACATCAGGACTTCCCTTCATATGTGGCTATGTAGCTTCCTTAAAAGTCTTAGGTTATGAATTTTGCCAAAAGCCTTTTGGAAATCCAGATAAATGAGATTGCCCTCATTTACAGGTCGGTCAAGAAACTTCAGCAAATTTCTAGGGCAAAGTTTTATTTTATAGAACCTGGGCTGCATCTCCCCAGTAGATCATATTTCTCTAGGTGTCCTCGAATTATGTTATTATAATATTTAACAGTTAACATTAAAAGCCTTTAGCTGCCTAGATCCCTCAAACTCTTAAAGACTTGTGTCCTATGTGACATATATATCATATACCTTTCTGTCTGAAAAGTCATACATACCTTCATGGATTTTTCCATGGGTCTCTTTAAATAAAGTCCAATATCTTTTATAGTTACCATTTAAGTTTAGAGTAGATTTCCTGTTGATAACTGGCAAACAATTTTCTACTTTGATGCATACCCTTTTAGCCTTTCAGCATCTAAAAGGTCTTGTCTCTAATGTGGAGTGTTTTTGAAACTACATCCCAAATCGCTTATTCTTTTGTTTAACTGTCATGTATATCATAATCGGAAGCTATAGACCAGAAATGTGTTAAGTATTGTGCTATGTTATACAAATGCAATTAGGATAAGCCTTTTTAAGTATTTTACATTTAAGTTTGTATATCAGTTAAAATGGCAGGCTCTAACAGTCCTATTTTATTCTCATCCCCTGCCACATGCTTCAAAAGCACACCTTTAGTTTAATATTCTAGGTTTTGGGGTTCAGTGTGGGCACGTGGGTTGTTGTAACTAGCTAAGTAATTATATTTAAAGGGAAGACAGGGAAATTCAGAGGCCTAGTTTGAGAACATTGTTAGTCTCAGAACATTTTCCTTCCTTTTGGAGGCTGCCCTCTGCTGTTTCTCTCAGCCAGCAGCCTTTATTGATTTGTTTTGTTTGGGTGGGGTTTTTTTAGTCTGTTTTTGTTCTTGTTTTTATTTTTAAGCTTCTTGAAGTAATCAAGCCCAGGATAACAGAATGTATGTGGGTTTAAGTTTTGGCTGCGTCAAATGCAGCCAAGTATGTCTTTTTTCAAATTATATTTTACAAAAAGAGATTTAGTAACTAAGGTCTTGTGAGATTGTGTGTTGTTTTTCCTTATTATTTCCTCATTTTTACTTACATGCTCATAAGTTTGTGTTTTTCTTCACCTAAAAAGAAAGGACAGTTTATGGGAGAACTTAATTGAAAAAAACACCTTGTCATTAGCAGAATTATACTGTTTAGAGTGCTTGTGCTGCCTCAGCTGGCCTTTTGGAGTTACAGGAGTCTGGAAAACAAGCGTATTGGCTAATAGTGATGAGATTTGCACTCTGCTTCAGTGCTCCTGCTGCCCTGATGTGTGAGAGGAAAGATCGCTTGTATCTTCCTCATACACTTAATACTCCTTGTATCTTCCTGACCTGCTCTTTGTCTGCTTTATTTGATGGGAGTCTTTACTGGTTGATGACCTTGTGTATTTGAGCAGTGCCAAGCCTAAGCAGAGTACAATCTCAGATTTCCCAGGTACTTTCCCAATATAAATAACAAAAAAACCCACTGAGAACTGATAATTTGCAAATCAAAACTGTGGTTGATTTGTAAAATAAATCTTAAGAAATGTTTGTGCTTGCAAAAGCATGTAAGTGACCTTAAAATGAAATACTTCATTGCCTGAGGTTCTGAGACTGCTTAGCATGGTTCTGAGACTGCTTAGCATATACATAATGATTCTGGACTGTAGTAGAAAATATTAGTTGGCAGGACAAAATTGGTGCTTTTAACACTGCATCTGCAAAGACATGTATTTAGGGAAAAAATAAACTAATAAACCTAGCATGCTAGGCAAAATTAAAGTTTCCCAATTCAGACTTTTAAGAACACTCATATGTACATTAGTTTTTTGGTTTATTTGTAGGCAGAGTGATCTAAGCAAAAATGTTATCATTGTGGTAAAACTATACAAGACTTTATATACTGTGGAGAGCAAAGATGCATTTGGTTATTACATTAACTTCATGAACTTACTTTTTAGGCACAGGCAGTGTGGGTGATCTTTCCAGATCTTTGTTTAAAAACTGTACTTCATGACATTGAGATTCTCAGAGCTGGAAGAAGCATGGGGCACACAAAATTGGGAGCAGTTGAGAATGGAGAGAGGGTGTTTGCTGTGCAAGTAGCCAGAACTGCACCCCCAGATGTTTCTAGGGAAAGTGCTATGAATTGTCATCTCCATAGCTAAGGCTGCATGAGGGTGGTGGATGTGTCTGTGTGTTCTGGCAAGGGACAGTAGCAAACAGGTAACTTCACTTGAGGGTATGCCATGGAACAAAACCACTCATTCCAGAGAGATGGACTGCAAGTCACAACAATTTATTCCACAAACAGGTGTCTGTACAGCTTATAGATTCATATGCCACAGGACTTGGCCCCCTTTTCTATCTACAGGATAGAGGAGTACTAAGTGGAAGCAACACTGCTGCAAGGGTCATCTAAAAGCTATCAGGGTTTTTGGAGGGAAGAGTATCCTATATTGCATGTTGACTTACCTACCCATTGAGGTTACTCAAACTTGAGGAGTTTCCACAGTAGGTATTCCTACCACAGAAAAGACTTCATGTCACAAACCCACTGCTTCAAGAAGGACTCAAAATAGCCTCTGGTAAGGCTCCATTCATATACCCAGGTCAGATGGGGACTCGTGGTCAGCTATAATTGCTTAAGGGCCTGAACTTCAGCTCTCAAGATGCCTAAGTTCCACCAGCAGTATGCACTGTAAAGGTGGGAATTAGGGGCATGGTGAGGACTTAGCCATTCTAGTGCACCCCAGTCTTTTGTCAGGGCCAGGGGCACCTGCCACAGGGTAAAAAGTGAATTCCTAGTGGAAATTTGTGGAGAGGACAGTTGGGTGTGATGTTTGGTTTAGTGAACAAGCTCCTGGTGAGGAAGGAGGTAGCGTAATGCCCAGGTAGAGACAACTGAATTGTGGTAGCATGGGTGAGAAAATACTCTCAGAAGGGGGTATGTAAGAAAAATGTCAGGGAAATGTCCTTCAGAATGTAAAAGAAGATAAGAGTTCCCTTTGTACGGAATTTCCCATTGTGCACACAAGATCCTTCCTTAGAACTGAGAAAACAGATCTTGAAGATGGGGTTTCATCAGCATCTACCATTTAATTGTTAAAGGGACTTTACTGCTATAAATAACTGAAGTTTATAATTGTGTTACCAGGGATGGTTTGGGCATCCTTTAAAATGTATTCATTAGCGACAGGATTCTAAGAAAAGTATTTTTGAAGTGTATGCAAAATGAAGTAGGATAGTCATAAAGAAAGGGATGGATGCTCTTATGGATGGGAGAAAGAGAAATTACATGTACCAACATGAAAACTTCATGTGCTTTGGGACTGATTTAAAGAACTAGTGGAAAACTTGTCAGTTGATTACTTTTGGCACTTTGTCTCCACTTTTAATCTTCATTAGTCTAGAATTCTCATGCAGAATGAAAGGGATGAATGAATGAACAGAATGAGAAAGATTATGAGATACAGATAAATTACTTTCAGTTGATAAGAATTTTAGACCATTGTTATAAAGCAGCAGCAATCTGTTTAGAACAATACCATTCCCACTTCCTTTGTTTTTAAATAACTGAAACTGTAATAGATGTTTAAAAATGCTATAATGCTGATTAGGGAGAATGGAGAACTTGTTTTTGAGGATTTTTTTTAAAAACGGTGTTAACTTGAGTAGTCCCTGCACAATGAAGGCTGGAAGATTATGCAACTACTACTACTAAAATGTACTGGGAGGGAGGAGTTGGTAAAAAAAATTATACATGGAGCAAAAATTAATAAAATCAAAAGATTGTGCCAGAGCAGGAATACATAAGCTAGTCATGTATCAACTTCAGGCAAGAAATTTTGGAAAAATGTCTACAAAGAAGTTCAGGAACAGCTTTTTGAACAGGGTAATGCATCTATAACAAAAGTGTCTGTTCATTTGGAATGTCTGAGTAGCTGTTGCTTGTCCTAATAGCACATCTAGTGGACAGCAAGAATGACAACAGGACTCCCACCTCCTTTTTCTACTCCAGCCTGTCATCTTTTCATAAAGACCAGGTAAAATCATACCACAGATGAAACTACTCTCTGTATAGCTCACGTTTTTGGATTACTGCTGCCCTCTTCTGCTTGCTTTCTGTGACTGTTGTAGCATGTGTCAAAGGCCTTATTTATGTCCATTGTGACGTGTTGTGGGAGAGATTCTCAGTGGATTCTTTCACAATTAAAAGTTATTAGATATTCACTTGTGATATGAGGTAAACCGACATTATTAACTCAGTAGTTTGAGAAATAGGAGTAGCTTGAAAGTTCCATCAACCTACTGCAAATGCCTGTCTCCAGTCTCACCCACCTTGCAGCTCTGCATGTATGTCTGCAAGTACAGTTGTACCACAGACCAGCTGGTAGCTGTACTCCTGTATCCGATGGAGTAAAATGCAGTGGGTTTCTAGGGCTGGGAACCATGCAGAATTATTTATAGTCAGGACAGTACTGTCGTATTTGGTTGGCACATTCCTGTGCTTCGTTCACAGAGCAGTAGATTATCTGGAGTGCATGTGCTGTAAGCAATAGTCTGTCAGCACTGAAAAAGCTGCTAGTGTTTTATCCAAGTTGCTATAAAATGGATTTTTGCCAGTGTGACTTGCAGCACTGCAGTGTGTCTGTGTTAGGTCTTTGTACTGGTGCAGACCTGTGTGTACCTGTTATAGCTGCATGCCTCAGAAATGTGGGACTTGAAACCTCAGTTTCTGATGCAACACTTTTTAGGTGAAGCAATTTCCTCTGCATAACTTGTGTAATTAAGTTTATTAAGAATTCTGGCACCCTGACAAATGTGTACTACAAGGCACAGGGAAAGTGCTAGGCTGATGCCTGAGGAAATGGGTGGAACTGAAGCATGGCCAGCTTTATAATGTGCTAAGAAGGTGATATACAATTTCATTTCCACTGCAACTGCCATTTAGTCATAGGTTAGACAGCATAGCTTCTGCCCTGCCTTATGCTGGCATCATGCCCACCAAGTGGGCTCCCAGGGCTTTTCCCACTTTGGCTGTATTTCTCTAGGCCTGGCAAGCTACTGTTCCCCACCAAGGGTTTTTGTCAGGGTGGATGTAGCTGCCTGGAGAGGTGGGGCTCCTGAAGCAACCAGCATGGAGTCAGTGGCAGTGCTGTTATCAGGGCCAGTCCTGAGGGCAGGGACCAGTGGCTCCATCACAGCCTGAAGGTGGGAGCTAGGCAATGGGGCAGGAATGGCTGCTTTTCATTCTTTCAGAAAATACACAATAGGTTCAGTTCTGGAAGACCACAATATATGGAGCAGAATTGTCCTTCTCTCTCTTGGAATCAAACAAGATGTGGTGGTCCTCCTAGAACCCGTAACACCTTTAAATGATAACAATTATCTCTTGGTGATGTCTGATGCACTCAACCCACAGACTGTAGCAGTTGCAATATATTGGCTTGTACAGATTTACTCTTTATTGTATAAGTAGTGGTAAGTTTCTACAGTGTTCTTTTGAAAATAGAAACCTCTATTTCAGAACATGAATGAAAGTTAAAATGTATTCTGATTTGTGATTAGAATTCCTCTCTTCAGATACACTCAAATGTCACTGTAACAGACCAGACCATAGGCAGGAGAGAATTTCTGGGTCTAGCAAGAAATTTCATGTATTCTTAGAATAATCTTTTACTGAAGCAAAATAATTTTCAAGGACAGGCAATATCAGTATCAATTTTTAAATATTTTATAAATTAAGAAACACTGTTCTTACTTGTAAACCCAGGTAAATCTACTATGCAGTATTTATTGTGATAAACTGAGCATTCTTTCTTGTAAGTATCAATAACTATGAAGTTTTTATTTGCCTCAACAGAATTAATATTTGCATGGCAGGCTGGCAGAATTGGCATGAATGAAGAGAAGCTCATAGAGGTAGTGACAGACACTTCTGTGCATGGACCAAGGACAAACATCCTTTCTAATGGCTGATAGCCAGAGGTCAGTCAGTAGGTAAATGAATTGGGACTGGAAGAACAGTATCAGCTTCTCAAGATTGTGACCCCAAACAAGACTGCATATTAATATTTTTTTTTTTTTTTTTACCAACCAGTGATGATGACATGTAAATAGCTTCTTTGAACATTTACAAACTGCACACAGACAAAACTGAACCTTATGTAAGTTCACCTTTGATGGGAGGGTGGGGGCATGAAATAAGTACTGTTATTTAGCAAGTGTTTATGCTCAGGGACTGAAGGGTGGTGTCACGGATGGAGTGACTGAAAGTATCTCTCCATTGGAGCAGCGTGGAGGATTTCTCACGGTGAGCCTTGTAGTCTCCAAAGGCTATGTATACTTAGGAGTGTGGTGCATGCTGCACTGCTTTTCAGTGCTAGTAAAAGTAAGTCATCTTACATCAGTGCTACACAAATAGCAAAAGCTTTACTTGCACAATACTTGTGGAGTTGCTCTTCACTCTTTCCCCTCTATACTGATGGTGTAACTGACACCAAATACATGATCAAGGAGGTAGTTATGATCACAGAGGGAAACCTGCCCCATTAGCAATATGAAGCACATGCACCTTTCCAAGCAAAAGCATAACATATAGCACCTGCACTTTGTTCTTGGCTTGGCTCCCAAGAAGACACATGAAATGAGCGCTTCGCTGCAAATGCAGCTCAGTATGAAGCGGAAACAGAGCACATCACATATATTTTCTTTATTGCTGGACTATTTTTTTTAATAAGTAGGCATGATTCCTTAAAGGTTGAGGTTTTTAGTAACAGTAAGGTTTTTCAGGTTTCTTTTTTTTTTTACTGTGGACAAAAAGATACCTTTGATCAAGCTTTTGCCTTATATTACAGTATTTCTGTACAAAAATAGAAGTCCAAAATCAGCTTGTTATTAGCTGATATTCCCCAATTTATTTACAGGGTATTGTCAAGAACCTTCATCAGGCAACCAGGTAAAATAAAGAACTCTGTACTAAAACAGTTGCATTGTATAACTTTTGCTTTCTTTAGTCAACTCTAAGGGGCTCTGACCTTTGGCAGTCAGTCTGGGTTGGAGAGTCCAGCCAGAATCATAAAAGAATGATGTCTTTAAAAGAAAAAAAAAAAATTAAAAACTTAAGATGGCATTATAGAATATTGAATTGATAACTGTTTTCCATATTAGGGTAGTCTATAAATATTCTCAGCTACATCCTTATAATACAGCAGATACAAAATGCAAACTTCTGCTACTTATATGGCAATACATATTTGCAATAGTAAAATCAGTGTATGAAAAATTTGGAATTTACTTGTTAATAAAACTGCTTATAAAGTAGCCATACAGTTGTAACAACTATAACTCTGAACTATTAAAATGTACAGAAAGACTGTTTACACCATTGCACACTTATTCCCTTTGCTTCAGAAGATTTGTGATTTACAGAATAAAATTAATCTAATTTTACTGTGACTCAAATATGCATGCACAATGTGCACATCCATGGAAGCAAGGGGAAACAAAAAGTTGGCGTCCACCAAGAAAGCTGCCAGCAGCTCTTCAAAAAAAATATACCTTGCTCTTCTTCCCTCCCCATTCCAACACATATACAGGCCATTAGAGTAGTGCAGAATGGATGAATATAACTTTGTTTTCAGTGTTCTGGAAGGACAAAAAATATCCTATTGACCTTATTTGCAATTTTAGGTCAATACAAGTTGGATTGAATGTTGTAAGGCACTTATTACTGCTTGCATTGCAGTGGATCAAGTCTTAAGGCATTTGTTACTTCAACTGAAAATAATGCTTTGGAAAGTTTTGAATGAGCCAGCAGTTCTAGTATGTGACTATTTTTCCCTCCCCACCCTGTGGTCTTTCTAAAACAATATTTGAAATTATTTTCCATGGAAACTCTTGTTCTTGGTTTGCTTGTCAACAGATGTGATCGGTATCATCAGGTCGTTTTGAGGCCAAGCAGTGACACGTTCTATTTGGAGCACAGTGGAACTGGTTTTGTTTTCACCTGGAGCTGCCCTGACTTCCATGACTACTCACTGATCGAGAGGTGCTGTAGCGTTTCTTCACGATCATACTGATATAAGCTTTCATCAGCTTTGCAATGTCAACCACCTGCCAAAAGAGTATAGAGAGCAAAGTTCTTAATAAGGTGACAGTGTGTGAATGAATGTCTTTCTATGCTAACAATATAAAATTGATGAGCTTTCAGCAAAACACTTCTGTGGTTAAGCAAATAAATATACTTAGCACTTCTGTTCATCTCACTACTTCCCTTCAACTTTATGGGGGTCTTGAATAAATCTGTAGCATTTGTAGCAATTACTTAAATGACTAAGTAGCCTGGCTAACAGAACAGGAACACAACAGTAACAAAATTCCTTCTTGCTCTTACCTTGCTAGTTTCAAAAAGCAGTTCTCTCTCGTCCACCACAATCTTGTAGGTATTGGCAAGTGGTGCACCAAATGACAAGATATGTTCATACTGAAACACCTCCAGAGGCTTTCCTTCCCCACGCTTGTAGACAGAAACTGCATCAGCACTGACTCCAAGCCACAACTCCTGTGGGAATCCCCCTTCTTTACACTAGAGGAAAAAATGTAAATTAAAGCAAAGGGAACAGAGAGAGCTACACAACACTTACTGTTACGGTTCTTGTCTGTAACAGTTTTTTATAATGTATGTATTGCTTGTAGTGCATATTGCTGTGTTCTTTTTAATGTAGCCTTTTATAGTCTCCAACTTGTTTGCAGTTCATTTGGCTTGCATTCTGTCCCTCTGTACAGTGCATTTAGCTGCAGTGCTTGCTAACAGGGGTATACATCTAATATCTAATTTTATTACATCACCTGTCTGAGCACTGTGGTACTGTATTTATGGTTTCACTACTCTTTAATGAAATCAGCCTCTATACAGTATAAAGTGTAGTTTCTATGTTCAGAGGGTCTTACCTCCACGTCGAAGAGTGTTGAGCCATAGCCGGGCCATTCCTTAATCAAAGCCATATACTTTGCCATAGCCTGCTCCTGGTTCATCCTCTGGAGTTTTTTCCATTTGTCAAGAATACTAGTCCTGCAAGCTGAGATTTCTTCTTTGACCCACATGTCTAACATCTGGTCCTCCTCAACCTTCTGTTTGCTGACAGAGCCACTGCGAAAACTCCTCCGCAATGTCCCTTCGAGGAAGCTGGCTCGTTTCTTCTCAGCCTTCTCTGCTGCACTAAATGTTTTGGTGGACTGTGTGATCCGAGACTTCAGCTTTTGCAAGGGATAGACTTCCTCCATTTCTGGTACAGTGGTATGCAGAGTGTAATCTCCCTGAAGGTACTGAAGACGCAATGCTGCAAGGACCTGGAGGGTTTCTTCAGGAGCAGGATAGTGTCCTCTGATCACTGCTTCATGAGCCTATTGAGGGGAAAAAGGTAGCTTTTAATGTACAAACCAGTCATTGAAAAGACTAAGAGAGAATTGGGAAGTAGATTTACTGCCAGGCAAATGCAGGATTTGAAATAAATAATCGATTAAATACATCAGATATGGCAAATAGCTTGGCAGATGTTAAACTGAGTAATATGGGGTTTACCAGAACTGTAAGGCAATTGAGGAACTTGATAAACAGGAATTACTGTTACTATTGCAGCTTTTACTGAATTTGCCTATTTAAGAGCAACTGAATTACTAAAAAGGAAAATAAAATGCAAAGGGGAGAAACTCAGGATCTAAAAATATGACTGGGAGGAAGCCATCTATGTTCAAGTGAATTAGGAAGAAATGGGCAACTATATTTGCTTACTGCTAGCAAGAGTCTGGCTGTGAAAAATGATGATTCCATCTATAGAAGCAAAGCTCTAAGACAGCTTTGTAATAAACCTCACTGAGGGGAAACAGTAAATCTTCAATGGGTCCCAGATAAAGTTAGTAAATATTAATGTATTATAGTGGTCTGTGGCATCAGGGATGAGATTCAGAACCAAGAAGACTTAAAATTTTAGCTTTTTGCACACCTAGTCAAACCTTTGGAATGTGCAGCAGGTAGAATTTTTTTTTTCCCATATGACACTAGCACAGGGAAAAAAATTGCATAACTGGGTCTAAGGTGGATAAAAGAAGACAATACTTGTGTTTTTAAACCTATACGTAAAGTAATTCATAAGTAATGCAGAAGTAAGAACATTTGTAAGAATAGGTAAATCGTGTGTGCCTCACTTATGTCAGGATAAGCCTATTTTGACCACTGATCGGCTTTCTTTGCACTTGATGCTCAAGTGGTAGTGCATTCAGAAGGAGAATCAAAACTTTTCCCATGCTGACTAGATCTTGTATTTTTTTCCTCCTGTTTAAATTGTTCCTAAATAAAATCTTATTCTTTACCTGCTCAAACATAAAGGCAAATTCCACGCTATCTTTTGGGACGTTTTCTGTGTCCAGAAAGCAGTAGAGCTTGAAGTAGAACTTCCAGTGCATCTCCCCAGCTTCAGCAGTGGCAGCAAGCCTGCACAGGTGTGTGAGAGGGAGAGAAATCAGATCTGTGAAATCAAACTCCTTTCTAAACTGACATCTGAGGAATCCAAAGGAGGCATCAGCTAAATTTGTTAGACCTGCTATTAATAAGGTATTTTTGACAGGTGCTAATTGTTTTCAGCAGTATATCTGACTGATGTACTATATGCAAGGACTTAAAAATGTTGACTTATTTCTCAGTCAACTGTTTCTAACACTGTCTCTTAATAAACTTCTTTGTTGCTCAGTCAGGTGTTAATAAAAGCAACAGTATTAACTCCTATTATAAAATGTAACTGTACAACACTTCAGACATTCCTCCCTCCCCACCCCCCATAATTAAAGGGGGCTGATAGCCATGCATATAACATAAGGATGACCAACAGGTATTTAGGCTTGCATTACATTTTATCACTACTGCTATGGGTGGTTACAATTTTACTGGTATGAAGAATGTTGTGAGCTGCACTGCGATGACTTCCACAGGACATTAGGCAATAAGTAGTACAAATGGCAATGACTGCCTGGAGTTCAGTTCTCCTAGTTCTGGGGCAGCTACAATGCTAGTAATGGTGGAAAAAATACTTTAGTAATGGAAAGGAAAATGTGGAAGTATCAGTAAGAAATATTATCCTATTCATGTCAAAACGGAGGAAAACCAAACACAAGTGAATAGGTTGCTCACTAATTCCTTTAAAGAAAAACAATGTGCTTTTGTTCCAAAAAATTGACCATGTATGTAATTTACATGCATCATCACAAGCAAGAGAAAGAAAATTCAGCATTACTGACATTGGAAATTTAATTGCTACTTATTAGTGAGAGAGAAGGAGAGGTGCACTCACTTTTCAAACTTTGCCAACACATCAGCCACAATAGTTCTGCTTTCAATCGCTTTATCGGTAGTTCCATTGTATTCAAACAAAGCAAACATATTTCTGCTATCCTCCATGGCCAATCCACGAATTAACTTTTCAACCACCTAATAAAAAATGGCATATGAAAAAAACATAGTGTAGAAAAGCTGCACGACAGAGTAAGAAAAATAATGGGAATAAAATTTAAAGCTAGGCTTTACATATAGGCTAAAAATATTGCTAAGATATTCTCATCAGAAGCATTAATTGTTGTCTAATTCCACTTTAATTTTTAGACTAAATACATGTATGTGCCATCACTTGGCCAGATATAACCACTTTACTTTACCAGCTCAGCAAGAGTTTTTCAGCTTTAAGAAGCAACTTGGCTGTCATACACATCAATATCTACTGAAATTACTTCAGTAATGCCTCTACTGAGTTGCTTAGTCTTTCCTGTAATTATTCCCGTAAAAGGGAAATACAGTTCTGAAATCCTCTGCAGAATAAAGACAGCTTTTACAGCAGGGACTTCTTCAGAACAGGGTGGGGGGCAGTTCTGTAAGACTTTCCTCCCCCTCAAAGGAGAAACTGATATATAATCCCCCATCACTTCTGTCCTGGTTTGGGCCAGAATAAAGGTAATTTTCTGTCTTGTAATTTTGCTTTCAGCTAAGTTTCTTCACTACTGCTGGCTGGAACTAGCACATGAGGGGACACACTGATTTTGTGCTAAAGCTGTTCTGTCACCATTTCTCACCTCTCCTGCTGTGGTGTGCGAGTTGATTGTAATCTTACAGGAGCCCCCACCATGGCAATAAACTGTGGATGTCATTTCCTGCCTGCTGATCAGAGCTTCTATTTCATCCCGGGATGGCACAAACTCTCTGCATTTGGTTTTCTTCAGAGATTCGTAAGTAAAAAGTGCGTATTTCTCCATTTCAGTTCCAGGAAACTGGTCACGAACCCTGTGAGACAAATATTGCTACTTTAAGCTGCCAGTCTGTGAAACAGGAAGTTTAGTTATTTGAGAATGGATTTCTTCTCTGAAAATAATTATATATACAGTCAGCTGGTCAATTGACATATCCAAAATTTATTTTCACTGTCCAGGGAAATGTTCTAACTTGTGATTTATTGTGGGGCAGCTTAGATAATTTTTTTCTACAAACCCAATGGAAAGCTAAAGCTGAACTGTCTTTGTAGCATTAACTACCAGAAACTTGTAATGACTCAGAATTGAGAGCAAGATAATTTTAAAAATCTTCTTCTAATCACCTCCCCTTCTTGTCAATGACGGTTGTTGAATGTTAACAAATGATGCATTCTGTTTAGTGGGATTTTACTTGATTCTTCAAATGAGAATAATTCCATCTAGATCAAACATTTTTCTTACTTATATAGATTAATTGTTTGGCATAACCAGTTCACTTAGAATGCATCTTCAAGATGTTCAAACACTGGTACAAGTTGTAGGGAGGAAAACACTGAGTGAAGGAATGCTTTTCCTTGGTGTAGTAGTTCAAAGTTTCTCACCTTTTGAGATGGAACTTGAGATATTTGAGGATGCTGCGACTGGGCAGAAATGTGCAGCTCATGCAGGTGAGTATCTGCCAACTATACAGGTTGCCCACACTCCCAGGGTTAGGCACTTTATTGGTCTGCTTGATGAGCTGACAGTAGAGCTCATCTCGAAGAGGTCGTAAATCATGTCCTGTTTGGAGGATACCTTGGATTATAGGGATGGGATCAGACATAGACTCCAGCTGCTGTAAAGAATTAAATATCTTGATGGCTTCATCCTGCAGAGTTGTGTAGCCTTTGTCTTTCAGCACTACGCAAGAAAAATGGGAAAAAGCTGCTTAGACTGAGATATGAAAGAAAAAGCATTCAGGTTTAAAACAGGAATTGCTTCATGTTATTCAGTGATCCTTATTATGTGAGATATTAGAATTGATCTTTTCCATTTCAAATGTATGATGCAAAACACTTTTATGAGTTATTTTGCTATTGAGATTTGATCTGAATTTAATGAAATCCCATCACAATTGATGAAACTTGTGGCTGCTGCAGCTGTCCTTATGAGGTAGGAAGAAGCAAAAATTTTAGAAGGAAAATATGATTCAAGAAGGCTAAATGAATTTGGTTTAGTCGCTTATTTCAGTGCAAGGTTTTTCAAACTCAGTGGTCTTAAGTGTGTTGGTGAGGGCAACAAACTGTTATTACATCAGAAATAGCAACCTTGTTTTCTGTAACACCTGTGCAGGAGCACCACAAGACCATGGCTCTATACTAGACTGCTGTCTTCTACCTCCCAAAAGATAATAGGGGAAACACTTCTTTTTGTATTAAATATATATCTATTTTGCCTACCATTATTTCACTAACAACTTTCATCCTCTGGTTTAGTCTTTCATAAGAAAAAGTGCTTCTTTGACTGAAAAACTTACAGTTTAGGTTGATGTCCCCATATGGCAGTGGCAGTAATGGCGAGTGCAATGGATGATGCGTGTAACGAAGAATGGGATTTCTCTTATAGATCTGTTCAACCACATCAGCATTCAGGCAGTTTTCCTATTGGGGTGAGAAAAAGGCAGGATTTGGGATCCAGCATTAACAATAATGCAACGTTTTGTGCCTGTAGGTTGGCTGTGAAGAAATTAGGTAACCAGTGTGACCAACACTATTTGGTGCTAAATCCAGTTGTGGGTACTGTGGCTGCCATGGCATTCTGCAGGCTATGAATGCTCAGTATCTTCTAACCTCAGGCCTTGCATAAGGTTACTTTATCTGTGAAGTAAAAAACAAGCCACAGCAGAGCTGTAGGAGACAAAAATGAAGTCTTATGATCTTTTGAAGTATTTTCATTTTAGAATAATTTCTACTCCCAGTATTGCATAACTGGAATTTAGGAAACCTGTTTCAACTTTATACTTCTTCAGCACAACAAATTGGCCTTTCCAGTTAGAACCTACAGGAGCTACAGTAACAAAATACTCCAGAAAAACTATTGCTGTAAACCTGATGCACCTACTCTGACATCTAAATACTGTTTTGACAGTTTGACAGATGTGTGACCACTATTTTCCACCAGTCCTGAACATCCACATATTTCTGCTGTTTTGAAGAACAGCCTTCACAATTTTGGAATTTAGACTTGATTTTTTTGTTTGTTTTTTTTTGTTTGTTTTTTTTTTTTTGTGTGTGTGTGGTTTTTTTTGTTGTTGTTTTTTGTTTTTTGTTTTTTGTTTTTTTTGTCTGTGTGTCTGTGTGTCTGTGTGTCTGAGAATCACTATCTTCTCTCCTGAAAGCAGATTAGCAAAATCTCCAGAAAGGATGTTCCCTGGCTATGCATGCAGTGTCTCCAACTGAACCACAAGGCAGTAAGAATTAATGGAATTTTCATCATGTAGACATGAGACATTGAAACTGTGCTATATAAAAATAAATAAAAAATAATAATAAAAAAAAAAATCACATAGTCCACATCCTGGTGTGCTGCTCAGTACGGACATAGCCAAGCAAGTCTGCTGCTAACTCATAAACCCACACACTGTGCTGCACTGGTATAGCAACATCTGTCAAGTTACACAAACCAGTAAAACATGTAACTGTTTTAATGGATAAAAGTTATCCCTTTTGCCCTCCAAGTCATACTGCATACTCTGCTCTTTCACTGTTTTGATACAAATTCCTTTATCAGGTCAGTGAATACATTCAGGTTCCACAATTTCAGTCCATGTCACCGTGTGATTAAAACTCAGTTTTCTGCTGTATTACCGAAATCACGTATGTTGGCAAAACCAACACAAAAAAGATTAAAGCAACCATTCTTTTTGCAACCTTATGTCCCCTGTTTTTGTGCTTACCTTAATATCCTGAATGAGCTGCTGAGTTGGAGTATCAATTGGTGCTTTAGTGTCAATCACATTCTGGATGGCACTTGACCAGCGGGTCGCCTCATTGAGCAATTTTGTATAGAGACGGTAACAATGTTTGCGTCCATACACAGTTACATTCCAATAACCTAGCACAACAGTAAAAAAATCATTAATCATAGAAGCTCTATCTATAAAAATATCACAGCTTCTCTCTGAAAACAGCTGCAGTCCCACCAGACCTTAAGTGCAGGATTCTGGATCATGCTGGCAATTTTTCATGAGCTACACCATTTTATGGCTAATGAAGTATCATAATGCAGATACTACCACATTACAGGAGATTATCACCTTTAAAAAAGCCTAGGAGTAATCTCAGAATACAGCAACTATCATGCAGTCTCCCTTTTTTATCCAGTAATCTTTGTAAATGTGATCATAAAACAACATTATGGAAAACTGTCAGCTACTTGTGGATTATGGACCCTATTTCTCCAGTTCTGTCTGTAACAGGAAAATCTGAGACAGTCTTACTTTCTATGCAAGTTTTGCGTTGTCTGTGGCACATGTGCTAACAAGTATAAAGCACAAACTACCTCTTCTGTAAAATAACATTACTTTCACACGAATTAAGTGGCAACTATAATGGGAAGAGCATTTCTGTTCAAATTCTCTCTCTGCATCACTGTATAGGCTTTTTATGAAGCAAATTCAATTAAAATCTTTTTTCATCTTGCATGAGCAAAAGCCTCCTTGAAGTGTCAGGGACCCCAATAAGATTTAACAGGGTTGTCAACAGTTGTTTCACATTTGCAAAAAGCCACTTCCCACTTGAAAACCAGTTTTGAAAATGCACAGGGGAGCTGGCTCTGATGTAGTATGTAGGGCAGCAAAAAGTGGACTCTAGATCTCCCTATACTTGTTCTGCCAATGTTAATCCTCATAGTTCCTCAGCACATAAAATAATGCATGAGGAGACTGCTACCCATATGTCTTTTCACAGGTCTTTGATGTGTGTGCATATTTACACTACTTTATCAGCAGTGTCAGTCTATGATAAATTCAATGTTGGTGAGAAGAAATTTTACTCCTATACACATCATTACCTCTGTTTTTCACCCAACAATTCCCTTTAAAATGTCACAGTGTTGAAGGAACCTGACTTGTTCATCAAACTGCAGCCGTTTTCACAAGGCCATGTAGTGACAGGACAAGGGGGAATGGTTTTAAACTGGAAGAGGGGAGATTTAGATCAGATGTTAGGAAGAATTCTTTAGTTTAGGGGTGGTGAGACACTGGAACAGGCTGCCCAGAGGAGCTGTGGGTGCCCCCTGCCTGGAAGTGTTCAAGGCCAGGTTGGATGGGGCTTTAAGAAAACTCGTGGTCTCGTGGGAGGTGTCCCTGCCCATGTCAGGGGAGTTGGACCTAGATGATCTTTAAGGCCCCTTCCAACACAAACTATTATAAGATTCTGTAATTATTTAAAATATTCTGATGCACTATTTCTTGCATAACTAGGTATTACAACTGAAAGCAACTGAAAACATAGCTGAACGAAAGCAAATTATTACCTGTCTCTTTGAAGATTTTTTCATCAGGTGGGACCACTGAACAGAGGCTGTTCAGGACCAGTGTACCCAATTTCAATGCATTTTTCTCCGAACTCTTGTAGTAGTCCAAAGAATTGTGTGTCAAAACAAACCAACGCTTCTTTAGTTTCAGTGAAGACATCTTTGGGTTGTTCTTTACTTCCTTGTGTAGCCATCCTATTAAAGACATGACTCGAATCACACTTTTCTTTTTCAAATAGAGTTGGATAAAATTACATAGTTAAAAGTTAGTTGTGTACTTTCAACAACAAAAATACAATGATGAATTGTTTAGCTCACATACTAACTTCTAGTAAAATTCTCACACAATGAAATTATGAAGATTTTGTAAAATTAATACAAAAACTTTTCAACTTTGGTGTTCAGGTTGAAAAATTCTTTTGTCAATTTACAAAAATGCTTGTCATCATTCCAGTGTTGTCTTACCTGGCACAGTAGGAGTATAATTTCAGCTGTATTAATTTTTGAGTAAACTCCACTGTACAAAAATGAGGCTCCAACTCTTACCCAGATTGTTCTGTGAGAACAATCTTCTCGAAGCTTAGTGGATGTTATTTATTTCATTGCTGCCCCACTCAGTTCTTACCCCTCACAATGAATTCTTGTCCCTCCACTCTGGTGTCCCCCTTTGACCTCTGCAGCAGGGTTATCCAGTGATGCATCTCTTCAGGAGTGTCAGCATTACAGTGAAGAACACGGTTAGCAGTGATGATCACAAATGAATTGGGTCTATGAAAATAAATGAAGATTGAAAAAGCCTTTACAGTCAACATATATATTGTTTACCTCACTCACCATAGCCATAAACACTACCCATTGTTTACATTTTCAGTTCAAATACTGTCCATCTCTAAAGCATTTAATTCAACACCACTAAACCTAAAAAAAAAAAATAAAATAAAAATTAAGCATTTGAGAAGACTCAATTATGCTGGATTCACACAAATATGCTAGGGCTCTGAATGGTGGGAAAGTTTACATTAAATTACAACTAGTCCTAGTTCATTAATTCTACAGTGAGAAAACCTCCAATCTTTAATCAGCTTTGGATGTGAATAAGAAGTCTATTTCAGGGTCAGGTCTGTTTAGAGTGTCTGCTTCAGTAGTTACATTAGCTAAAACCAACTACAATTTACAAAGGTCTACCGTGAAGCAGCATGTGAACACAGATTCTTTTATTTTTAATACAGTGCAACCCAATTTGTAGAGAGTACAATCTATTTTTAATGAGAATCTGGCTTCTACCCAATCCTACACCAGGATCCACTGAAGCATGAAGAACTAGCCCAAGTACTGATGGCCCTCTGGATTAGAAAAGCAGGTTTTTCAGTTTACAAACAATTGCTTTAACCTGTACCATTAGGTTTTTTTCACCCTGGCACACACAGTGCTTTAAGAACTGTATCAGATGTAGAAAATAGAAATGATGCAGTCTGGCCCATCCATAAGAAGCCCACAGGCCATCCTTTTGCATTTCTTGTAAGTGGGTAACTGGGTAGAACCAATTAAAAAAATGGGGATTGAGAGGTTCACTCAAATAATACCATTCTTCAAGAACAGTGTGTGCCACGTAAAAGCTAGATGGATGACAGGATAAAGGAAAAAAGTAAATAAAACAATTAAGAGGAAAAAATAGAAAACTGTGTGAAGGGAGCTTAAAGGAAATCAAATAGCATGAGAATTGTGTAAGTTATCTTAAAAGTTATCTAAGAGCTACCAAAACCCAGTGTTTTCACCAGTGCCACAGAACGGGGCCACGGAGTGATCAGAATCCAACATTTAGGTTCCATTCAGTGTGGTGCTGAAGTGCTACACTGCTCAGGGACAGTGGTGAATGAGGAAACAAGTGGGTGTGTGAACTGAGCAGAAGAATTTTGTTAACCGTGCTTCGAAACGTGTGAAGAGACGGCAGCTTTAGGCTGAGCTACATGAAGCACACTCAAGGGAGCTGGATGATATAATATACAGGACAGGAGCTAAAGATGAGCTGTGGGAAGAGAACTGAAAAGGAGAGCACTAATGCATAAACTAGGTAGGGTAGGTCAAGCTATCAACCAGGAGGCTAGCATCAACAGTAGCCAACCCTCCAGGCTCCACTCTCCTTCTTCCAAGTGTAGGAAAAAAAAGGAACTGGGGTTCTGTCTATATACAGATTTAAAGGGCTCTCTGCTCAGTTTCTATCTTTTGAGTTTGGAATAGTGGGTTTGTATATGTCAAGATAAAAATAATCTATTGTTGCATTATTAGTCTATTAATCAAATTCAAAATTTTCCATCATGGATTTAGACTCAGAGAACTAAAAAAAAAAAATCTATGTCTTTTTAAATTAAAATTTTGAAAGCTTTGGAAATTTGTGTTGTATTGTTTAAGAAACCTGGTCTTATAATCACTGTTACTTGTGCTGCCAGCTGTTTCACACACGTGCAAGAAGAAATTCCCACACTACAAGTAACACCTCACAGCCAGTAAACTTATAACCAGAGTCATAGCTGAACCTAAATTATGTATTATCTCCCAAAACACTTGTTCAAGAACCAGGAATATCCCGACAGTTAGTTTTTATGTTGCATTGTCTTCAATGTTACGAGACATTTTTATTCTGGGAAATACTTCTCATTCTTGTAGAATACAACAATCTTGAATGAGAAGCTGAACATAAAACTGCTAAGATTAATTTTTCTGCCTACTATATTGCTAAATGACTCAAAAACAGGCTGCTTTTTCCAGGAAAATTAATTGTATAAATGAAAAAAAATTTTAATCTACTTTTGGCCCACTTTAATAGCTAACAATTAATACATGAGGCAGTGTTAAGCTGAAGCTGTGTCAGGGAAGTTAGTGAAGCTCCCACAAATCCCACAGCCATTCCTATTCCATGTTTTAACATGTGGTGATTAGTACTATTAAAAGGGAGGCAATAATGAATCACTCTAATGCATGGTTGGGCAGTAGAGTTTAGAGACTAAAGTATAAAGCATCTGATTTTGGCTAGAGAAAGGAGAAAAAGAAAGAAAGGCACCAGACATGTCTCTGACTTACCTATCTGGATTGTCAGCAGCACAGACAGAATCAATTAGTCCCACATCGAGTGTACCCTATAAACAAATATCCAACCAGAAAAGGAAAACACATTTATTATAACATTACTTTCAGAACTCATCTCAGACACAGGTGTAAGGAGCAGCAACTTTGATTAAGCCAAACAAACTGCAGATTTGGGCATCAGTTTCTCTCAATGGTTAAGACTGCTGAGGGGAAAAATTGGAGACTCACATAAACTGATGCAGTAAAAGATTAGTTAAGCTGGAGGAACCTCAGAAAGTGCCTTTATAATTCTACACTTCCAAACCTACTTGAATTTTTCACTTAAAAGTGTCATCTCAATATAAATGGTATCCTCTTAGAACAACCTCTGAAGACATTAAGTAGTTTTTATTTTACCTTTGCTTGATATCAGGTTCCAATTTTATCCTATTTATTGCTAGCATATGTTGTACAGAATGCTAAATGAAGAATTAAGGCATCTCAAATTTTTTACTTTTGGCTTTTTAATTTACTCACTGAGTGTATATTTGCAAAACTTCAAGCTCAAGTATATACTGTGATGTGATATGGAACTGGACCAGAAAAAAAAACACCCCAACACTTGTTTTTCATAAAGGTGAAAGATGGGAGAGGAATCAGAAGTCAGACTGTCATCTTTTTTAGCTAAGGACACAGGGTTAAGGACACGGAGCCTCCAGCCAGTGTCAAGAGTTACCACCACATTTAAGGAAACCTAGGATGTGATTCTCAGCTCTGGCCACCACTGTGCTCCTTCTTTTCTAAAAAATATTTGCTTTGAAAAGTTCTTCAGATTTTGACTTACCACAGCATTCTGTGGATTTGCCTGCTCATCATGCATCTCTCGGATCTCTTGCTCTGTGGACGCATGGACTTGACTCAGTACGCTAAACCACTGGCTGTGGAGAGAAAGGCAGCAGTGTAAGTAAAATGTTGCTTCTGTACAAGCCTTCTGTCACCTTTGCTCTGCAGAGATCTAGCAGGTTCTGCAGGTTTTTGAAATTGCCTAAGATTCCTTTTGTCAACATGCATAAAAGCAGCGAGGCTTTGTCAGTTCAACTAATAATGAGTTGCCCCTCCAAATCTCCCATCCAACTTCATGTCATACCCTTTTCTTAAAGACAAATAAATATCTTGTACAAAAAGTTGCATCTCTGAAAAAAAACAGCAGTAAGCACATTGAAACATCTGAGTGCTTAGAAACTGTTTATAACACATTTCACATGTTGGAAAAAACAGATGATGTAGACAAAGCCTTTAATGGGAAACCCAACCTTCAGATAAAAATTCTGCTGTGCTGATTGCATGACTGGCAGTAGTTTCTTAGAATTTCTGCAAAGACCACACAACACCATCAAGTCCTCTGTAGAAACACAACCAAGAGGGGAAGAAGAATAAAAACTCCTAAGCAAATGCCTCTACATTCTTTGTTCTCTATGAAACACTGGAAAATCAAGCCACTGGAAGGACTGGTGAAGCTTCATCAGAGCCAGTTTTTGCCACTCCAGTCGACTTGCCTACATCTGTGAGAGGAAAACTGGCAGAAAGGCTCCCAGTACCTCCCAGTACCTCAGCTCCCAGTGCTGTGCAGCAGTTGCAGAAGCATTTCATTCCAACCACACCTTCTGCTTCTGGGAAATCTCAATGTTCCTGGCACTTGTATATGACAAAGCTCAACTGCTCTAAGCAAACCCATTGAAATCTGAAGGAAAAGCTCGGCCTGTTCAGCAGGTTCCCGGATGCCATTCTTTGAGATATAAATTTGCCATTCTAATGAAAAACACCTGGGGCCAAGTTTTCAAAGGGCTCAAAAGCTCAGCCTTTAAAACTGACTCCTCACTCTTCTGCAGAGGTTTCTCCACCACCAGGTTGAAGAAACAAACACAAAACTACTCACTTCAAATATAAAGCTTACTTTTCTGCAATTGCTTATCGTCACAGAATTTATGCATATGGCACTGAAATGCTGCTTCCTTAGCTCCAGCATTTAGAAACTAACTATTCCTCATAACATGGAAAATCTGGGAACTGAACTGTCAAACTAGCCTGGGAAAACCTGTGAATTATGACAAATAGTAACATTGCTGCCATATTATTAATCATTTCTAAGACCCTATGCATTCATTAGAAAAAATGCATGGCACAAAGAAAAATAAAAAATTAGAGTGCTTGACAATAAAGAAGATGAGAACATCTAGAATCATAGAATGCCAGGGTTGGAAGGGACCTCAAGGATCACCTGGTCTAACCCTCCTAACACTATGGTTTATATGAGATGTCTCAGCATCTGTCAAAGCTGAGGCTTACAACTTTCCAAAGTGGGGGAATCTACCACTTCCTCTGGGAAACCATTCCAATGTTTGACTGACCTCATGGTGAAAAATTTACTTCTTACAATTTCATTCTGATTCTTTTGTTAAGACTCAGTGAGTCTTAACACAGTTAAGCACAGAGGTTGTGCTTAACTCTAACTTTGCTTTGAAACCCCCTCAAAATGAGGGAAGGGTAATCAAGCAAGAAGAAACCATCAGATGAAGAAAAGTAAACCTCATCCACCAAAAGATTCCCACAAATTAAACTCAGCTCAGGGCTGAGGGATTTTGGGCTCAGGGATTGCAGATGTATTCCAATAAAAATCTTCTATTTAAAAACAAAAAAATTACTTCATAGCACTCTCTGCACATTCTGTTCATGATTTATTATTGGAGTTTTCAGAATTTCGTGTAATCTTTGAGTAAACATAGAAAAAGAAATTAATCATGGCACTGAGCAAAAGACAAAGGCAGATTTTACTCTCCATTTGCTTTCTTCCCTCTCAGGACCTCCTTTGTTTTTTCAGCAGAGTATTAGAATGCAGGAACAGTGAAAAAGACAGACAGGGATTTTGATGCACCATGTGCATCAAGCTCAGCATCAACAGGCAGTCAAGGGAGGTGATTGCCCAACTCTACTCTGCACTGGTACAGCCTCACCTCGAGTACTGTGTGCAGTTTTGGGCACTGCAGTATAGGAAAGACATCAAGCTACTGGAGAGCATCCAAGGGAGAGCAATAAGGATTGTGAAGGGTCTGGAAGTGATGAGTTATGTGGAGCAGCTGAGATTACTTGGATTGTTCAGTTTGGAGAAAAGGAGGCTGGGGGGTGACCTCATTGCAATCTGTGGCTTCCTCATGAGGGGAAGAGATGGCACAGGCACTAATTTTTTCACTTCTGTGTCTGAAGACAGGACTCGGGGAAAGGGTCCAAGCTGAATCAGGGGAGGTTTAGGTTAGATATTAGGAAAAGGTTTTTCACCCAGAAGGCAGCTGAAAAGTGGAACAACCTGCCTAGGGAAGTGGACACAGCACCAACCCTGCCTGAGGTCAAGAAGGATTTGGATGATGCTCTCAGGCACATGGTGTGATCCTGGGGGTATCCTGCACAGGGACAGGAGTTGGACTTGATGATGCTGATGGGTCCCTTCCAACTCAGCATATTCTATGATTCTATTCTTGCTTTTTCCTGTCGATTGAACTAAGAGCAACTGCCGATCAGTCATGCAGTACAAAATATACAAAATATTTTTTCCAATACCAGATCCAGAAACAACAGGGTCCAATAATCTTGTATTTCACTTTTAACAATGTCAGACACTAAGAAAACTTTGACTTAAGCCCCATCTGCAAATTGTTACATGTTAAATTTTTGTGGGATGATAGAGAAAAAAGAAACATAAAATACAGTGGTAAGAAGTATTTAATATGGATTATGTGTTATATGTACTATACACAACAAAATATAGTGTCTCCTCCTCCATGTTTAAGAAAAAAATGAAAGACATGCAATTCAACAGACAAGTCTTTGTGCTGATAATTTCTTATGGATCCCTCGGGCATATGCACAAGCCTAATAGAAGAGACTTCAGCTAAGCCTTCATTTTAAAATACACTCACATCACACAAGAATCTTAACAATGAGCACTGGAAAGCTCACAATTATTGCAAGGGTAATTTTAAGGATGCCTAAAAAAACCATCATGTATGATTCTGCACTGTAAGCACTGCAAATCTATGCCAAGGGTCCTTGTGATCTTACAAAGGTATTGTACCTTTAAAAACAATAGTTTTTAAAGCTTCAAGGCTTCAGAGCAACAGTAGCTCAAGTGATGTTGACATAGGCATCCTGTATTCTGGCCTTGGGGCAGCAAAGCAGTGGGTAATAAGCTTTGATTACTAAGTTCACTTTATGTAAATGCTTCATTTTTATAGGCAAGCATATTATTATCTCACATGAACTGCAGTGTGGGGCTTTATTTTTTTTTTTAAAGATGTATTACAACTGATCTGACAAGTAAAGCTTGCTCCTCATCTACCAGCCTCTCCCTGCTTTTGATAGGGATCCTTTAGCAACAAAAGCAAGACCCCTTTTACATCAGCAGAAAAGGAAACACTCTGTTGCATACTCTTCTTATTAATGAACATGCTTTCATCCTAAAATCCAGTGACGACATTACAACTTTTATCTGAAAAAAATTTAGGCTCTGCTTAGGCAAACAGATCCCAACCCTAAAAACCAGGATTTTATTTCAGACAGATTATAGGGTCTTGAATATTGATTTAAATCTGTGTAGCTACCACAGCATGGTAATGTACAGGACAAGCATCAATGGCTGATGACTGCCTCTCTATAGACAAACTGTGTTTCAGAAAGTTTCTAGTAATAAATGGGTAACAGCCAAGTTCTAGGCAAATTTTCCTTGGCAGTCTGACTCTTCCCAGGAGATTTCTGCCATAAGATTTTCTTCTCAGCAGGCCTATTGAGAAGATGTTAAGTGCAGCGTGTTTAACACAGCCTGAATATTTTGTGACAGTGGGCAACCAAATTAGTGACAAGCAAAAGTCAGAATGGCATAAAGACTAAAACAGACAAAGAAGAAAAAAGACAAAGGGCCTGATGATTTTCCTACCTTGCATCCTCAGGAGATTCAGCAATCAAGTGGTAGGTCCTATCACCCATTATTAGATCAATACCATTTTCTTTGCCAGTATTATCAACAATCTCTCTGAAACAAAGAAAACGCCAACATTAAGTTTTAGAGATTGTCAACATTTTGAAACTTCTGTTTTTCTGAGAGGCTCACAAGCTACTGATACACATAATAACTGCAGTCAGACTTAGTCAGGTTCATTTGCACAGCTCACAATGTGACTTACCAGACAGTGTTAATCCACCAAACTATAGTTGCTGTGTTTTCTGTCTATACAACACAAATATTCAAACTGCTATGAATGTAACTGTTCTAAGTTGACTATTCTGTACCTGTTTTAACAAGAACATAATAACCAACCTCAAGAGAGGCAAGGACAACTGAGTTGAGAAAGGGATATATTTATGAACTGACTTGATATCCACAAAATTTTTGGAGTGGTTAAAAGAAAGTTCTTGAATACTGAAAAGAAAAAGCAAGCAAAACGTGGATATGTGACTCTGTGTGGCTGTGAGTCTGTATAAATACTATCCCAAACATGACTTCCAGAAAAAGCTGAGCACTCATTTGCTGAAAAATTACATCTTTCTAATTTGTAGTTAGGCCATCTAAGTATTGATATACTAAAAAATTGTAAACCTGAAAGCACAGGATTTTTAAGGAGTAATTTAACAATTACATCAGGTTTTTGTGAAGTTTAGGAAATCAAGTTGACTTCCTTTTTGATGTCTTACTATATTTGTCTGAAGCTTATTATTTTTTTAGCTAGCTAGACTTCCTTATCAAATACACTACTCTCATAAATCCCTCTCTATAAACAATACATGTGAGCTCTGCATGTCAGATTCATGAGGAAAATCTATCTGCTATTACAACAGAAAGCTGTAGTTCTGTAATCTTTGCTTTGACTTCCTTCCTTCCCAATAACAGTGTCCAACAGAATACCTCCCTGTTCTGTGCTTTAAGAGAAACAGCCTAAGATTTATTTCATTTGAATGGGGTTCATAATATGCAGTGGTGAAGCATGTGAGTTACATATGTTAAGGAATGCACTCAGTGAATATTAAAGTTACTATTAAAAGCTATTCCTTATTTCTCATGACACACACCTCCTTAAATACAAATACACTTTCTTTTAGCTATTTTATACACAAACAGTAATCAATTGAGCCTACAGTTCAGGTTAGGTTCAACAACCTTTACCTGGCAATTTTAAATTTACGATCAGCAGAAAACTTTGATTGGGCACAGTCAATGAAACAATGTGGTAATGACAAAAAAAAAAAAGAAGGTTTTAAATATATTAGAAAAATATACTACAGAAATGCTACGGTACATGAGACAAAGTCAAATTCATTTCAAGAAATAAATGTCAATCTCTATTAAAAAATTTACTTGACAAGCCAGCAGCCCATTGTTTTTACTAGAGCCACTGGTTCTACATGTTGGGAAGCTCAGTGAAATAATTTACTTTGTCCTGCTTGAAATTAGGTTCAAGACAGGACTTCCACAGAAAAGATTAATCTAAACTTTCAATTCAGCTTAATTACTCTGTTAAATTAAAAAAATAAAATGGACAGTTGCAGATTACAAGGAGAGAGTAGAATCAAGTGTTACAGACATTTCTGGTTTTCTCTAGCTATGAAGAAAGCTTAGGTACACTTTTATACAGAAATTAGACTACCAACATTAACACACTTTAATATTAAATTTAGTTATATAATCCATAAGATCATAAAGCATACTGACTCTTTAGAAGGAAAAATACCATTCCTTAGAAAACTTGTGAAAGAATTTTAAGGCATGAGGGGCTTTAGTTAGGAAGACTTAAGTTATTAAGTTAGGTTTAGTAATTTTTTTAAATGAATATACACATTTTAAAAACTTTTCTACCACTACCACAATTATTTCAAACATGAAACAAATTGTAAATGCATGCAGAAGATCCAGCTTTGACCCATGCTAACTTAAATATATTCAGGGCCTATTAAGTCCACCCTCTCCATTCTAGGTTTGCCTGCAGCTATGGACTTGGCAACATGCCCCAAATTGCCTTGGGAATCATTACAGACTAAGTAGGGCCTCTAGTCTGGGAGAAAGCATAGATGGGTTCATTAGAGAAGCAGTTTTCTAAGCATTTGGCACTGGCTGAGCTCTGGAGCACTTTGCAGGCTTGAAAGAGCCAAGTAAGGACAACACTTGCTTTCAATAACTTCATCATGCACACTCTCATGCTTGCATTCACAATTTGAAGGCAGAGCACTCAACATCTTCCCAGATTAAGCCCCATAAAGTACTTCAGGGAAACCATGGCTAATATATAAACCTACTTGGCTGTTCGGATATCAATGGCACCCTTTAGCTTTTCTTCACTGTCGTTTTCAAAGTACATCAGCCTGGACTGCCTGAGAACAAACCATCGTTTCTTCCAGTTCCTTCTGGAAAGCGTAGATGATCCACCTCCCTTTTTGTGAAGCCAACCCTGCTTAAGTGCTTCCTGCTTGGAACGAAACCACAGGAAGGTCTCATCTTTCAGGACACACCAGCGTCGCTTCCATGTGTTTATTAAGCCACCTGGCAAGAGAGACAGATGTGGATTTATATGTAATTAAGATAAACAACTATATTATAAAACAGAAGCTGTGACCAAACCAACACTGGAAGATGAAGATCAACAATGCTGCACTTAAAACTGAGCCTCTGCTTCAAGCCATTAAACCAAAGATGTCACTTCTGCGTATCCTTAAAGTCACCAACGTTGTTAACTCATATGTAATAAATAGCAAATAATTAAAAACTTTTGTTGCCTATAAGAATCAGATCTTTAACACTATTTTCAATGTATCTCAATGATAATCTAAGAAAATATAGTGTTAAACTCCTCTCTTCAGGTTATTAGGTGGTAACAATGTTCAGCTGAAACCCACAAAATTTGAAAAGCTGTACTTAAAGTAGGAAATACACCAGTGTGAGCTCAGTCATACCAAAGTGTGGCTATACTATCTAAACTTCTTGTGAAGTTTTTAAGATAGACAATTCACCTTGCACTGTAGTTTCACCACAGCCATAAAAACCTTAGCCAAACCGATATGTTTAATTCCAGAAAAAATGTATTGCTAACTGTGTCAGAAAGTGAAAGCCATTCTAGTGACACAAACATAGCTGTGTGCACATTCATCACTGATCCTATTCCAGGAAAGTAAGTTATGCTGCAGTGATGGTTATCATACAAGGATTCATTCAGATTATAATCCACTATCTATCTCAGAAGATAAAATCAAGAATCTTAACCAAAAACTCCTGTGTACATTCTTTCAGAGTCTCTCAGGCCCCTCTACTCCACATATCCTTTGTGTATTCTTTTGGATCCAAAGTGAAAGTCCACTGAGGTCAGTGAAACTGCAGCATGTCATCTATGTTAAAAGTTTTGGGGAGCAGGAATTTGGTAGAATTTGACTTTTTGGCAGCAAAAATGCTGATGTTCTTTCGCAGACACGAAAACCACTGCTAGATGTAAGCCAGTATGTAAGTTGAGAGCAGCTCTCTCCAGACTTTTCTATTAGCCCTTTGAAGAATTAGAACATAACTACAGGAAGTGGAGTGCAAGGTATAAAAAAGGTTTTTCCTAGTTTTGTACAGTTAGTAAATTCTCATTCACCCAGTACCTTTCATGTACAGAAAGCTGTGAAAGTAGGGCAGGCTGACACAACTATAGACTGAGTCCCTCCGGTAGGAAAGTTCATCATCTGTATCAAACCTGGAGTCAAAATCTTCTTCGCTATCTTCAAACTACAGAAGAAAGGAAATCAAGGTGAAATGATGTCTCAGAAAAGAGTTTAGATAAAAACCAATTTAGAAGTCTTCAGCTAAAACGTTTTTTGATATACTGAAAGAACATGATTCCTTGCTGTTTTTTGTCCATTTAACATTTAACTACTACATGGTAGTAAGTTGAAGCTTGAATGTTTGATTACACATTAGCCCTGGTGCCATGTAACAAATCTGTGAAACAGCCATTTGTTACTGCTCAGGAAAGTTGCACTTTTAAAAGAACATGACCAGGTAGCTCCATCCAGCATCATTGAAGTGCTGCAGGTGACAGCTTAGAGAAGTCTAGAAAAAGAAACATATTCCACAAGTTGTGGTAATGGCTTTCTTTCACTCTCATCCCAAATAATTACAGTATCTGTTCCGAATTTGATGCACACTCAGAGTCCTGCAACAGGAAGCAGTCCTCAGCAGAAACACCTGAAACTGTTTTCCTCTTTGGCAAGAATTGTCAACTTGACCCCCAGTGACCATGAGATCTCTATGACCAGCTGTCATAACTTTAACGCTAATAGCTACTTTAGTGTTAACATTTTCTTTCTAAATAAGCCAGCATTGCTGAAATACTTTTTCAGTTTTCCAGACACACAGCCTCACATAAGTTTTCTGTGAATGGTAGAGGGAATCATATTCTTCCAAAAATACTTACAGAAGTAAAGCCCACAGCACACTCAGTAACAGCACTGAAAAACAGCTCCCCAATGAACATCTGCCCCAATGATGTTAGCCATCATGTGAAATTTAGTCTCCAGGTTGTCTCAAAACACACCTGGCATTTCAGGAACTTCTGCAGGCAGCTTATTCCACACTATTGCAACTTGCATGCATACCTGAATCTGTTTTCTGCAAAATCAATTCCCCACCATGTTGTCTGGTACTCCCCTCGAAACACACACACACACACACACAGAAGAATTTTGCTTATGAATGGCATCCAAGGCCATGCACTGAAAGTCTCAGCAAATAATGTGCAGTTCTGCATTAGAACAGACCAGACCAAACCACACCTTTGCATAAGCCTAGGGCTGCAAGCAGCATCTGAGCTGCCCCTAACTCTAATGTACTCACTCCAGTGGCATCTAGATGGCAACAGCCAACTATGCCCATACCCAATCTAAGCAATCACACTATACAACACAACTGTAACTACAGCTACACCGACTCTACAGCATCAGAGTGAAAAGAAAAAAAAAGAAACAGAAAGCACATATCAATTATTAGATAATAAAAAATTACTTACAGAAGACTGAGCTCCTTCAGAACTAAATCTGTACGCTCCAGAACTATTGTATGTCCCCACTGAGCATCGGTAGTCCGGTGACCACTGGCTACTGTGTGAATTGGAGAAGGTCACACTGCTGCCAGAAGTAATAGCACCATCTTCATAATCATCTTGGTCATAATCGTAGTCTCCATCGGGAGAAATAAGTTCCACAGAATTTGGGGGTCTACACGATACATTCTCAGGCATGCAGTATGTGGATTCACCACTTGAAGAGTTATGGAGGCTGACTGTGTCATGGGTAGCTGGTATAAGCATGGTGTTGCTAGCAGCTGAAATTGTTGGCACCACAGTATCATTCATATAGGGATCTTCTTCTGAAGAATCATCACTTGTTCTGATGCCACTGGTCCTTTGATCAGAATGGCCGTGCTCACTTGGGTTGGGTGAATCTTTAAATGCATCATCATCAGCTTCAAAGCCTTCATCTACCTCCTCCTCAGGATATGGCTGGCTGAAGTTAAAATTGGGCTTTTCACTGCAGGCATTTCCAGTCTGTTCAGTCAGCTCGGCAGGATACCCATTGGCCACAGAGAGAGACTTCTCAATGTTTCGGACACATTCATCAATCTCGTCAAAGTTCAGAGATTCCAGGAACTCCTGGGCTGCTCGACACGCTTCATCCTCAAGCCGCCGTAGCTCCTCATCTCGCAGCTGCTGCAGCCTCTGCAATGAAGCCTCTGTCAAGGATAGCTCCTGCTGCTTCTTCACACGCTGCAGGTCCTCGATTTCTTTCTCCAGGCGCAGGATTTCTTCCACCTGTCTGCTTTCTTTCTGCTTCTCCACCTCTTGCTTCAGCTCTGCCTCCTTCTGGGCTTTCTGAATGGCAGCCAGTTCCTGCTTCTTTCTCTCTTCTTCAGCCTGCATTCAAAAGAAAATATATTAAAAAAATTAAAATAAAATAAAGTTCCTGGACCCAAGGTTCCTTTAAACATTTTTTTCTTTCTAAGCCACTATGGTCCCACGATGCTTTTCATTTAGAAGCTTCTTAGTGTCTACATCAGAAAGAAAAGAAGAGAAAAGGAAAGGAAAAGAAAAATGAAAGCATGATTACATTTCTTCACAGATACAGGAAAGCTCAAGTATGTGTAGAAAGTGCAGTCTTTGCCAGAAATTAAATGAAGCATGAGGTGAAAAAAATTTCCCTGCAAACAACTGTATCAAGTTTCCTTCGGCTTTATCTGCCAACTCCTGTAATAAGTTTAGCTTAAATGACACAAAAGCCTTTTATTTTTTTAAATGACTGGGTTGAGATACTCAAATAAACAGGACACCTGAAACATTAAGAATATCATTTACCTGCTGGGCGAGACGCTCTGCTTCTTGCCTTTGTCTTTCCCTAAAAGTGAGCGAAGAAAAGAAGTTGGTAAATCAAGCTCCACATAAGCTCATCACACACCTTTACTAGGGTAATAGCTCATCTTACACAGATCATCTGTCACATGGAAAAAACAGTAAAAAATAAGGTCACCATGGATATGTTTGTGAATATAATGGTAGCTACATGCATCTTTTAGCAAAAGAAGGAAAGATTTCCAGAATCATTTGACCAAGAATAGCCGATAAAGGCTATTCAGACAAAACCCTAATCTGGAGACAGGAGAATGATGTAAGACAGCACACTGCACCTTTCCTCCTCTTCTTTTCTTCTTTCCTCCTCTTGCCTCTGCTTCTCCTCCAGTCGCTCCCTGTAAACACGCCGCGCAAGCTGACCTCGCCGCTGCTTCTGAAGGATTATGGCTGCTTTTTTCAGGCAGAGGAACTTTTTCCTTCCACTGAATGCTCTGTAGTTCTTTTGTATCACAACCACATAGTAGAGAACCTTTCTATACCGTTTTCTGGGAGAAAGAAAAAATAACAAGCCCATGGTAGTAAAACAATGTATTATTTTCAGCTCAATGATGGTTTCCTCGTTCTTGTTCACATTTGCCTTCCTAAGATAGGAAAGAGATTCTCTCATTTCTATGACAGGACTGACTGTGCCTTCATTAAGGAAGTAACACATCACTTTTCTTCCATATTCTTATGCCCCCGACAAGGAGATTCTAAAATGAGAGCTGTGTGTGTGCACACATGGAGAGATAGCCATCCCACATCTCTGAAAAGAAAGACCATGAACAGCAGGATAGCCCTGTCATTAAAAAAGGAATATAGTTTTTAAGTAAAATAGTGGTCAGAATATAAGGACAGGCCTAGTGCACACATGAAGAGAAATAACCTCATTAGGCAAATGAGTTTCCTTATACTGTCCTGAACTGATTTGTAGAAAAAGAGATATAAACAAATGAGATGAGTAACTCAACCAAATACATAATGGATGAAGCCAGGTAAGCAAGTGAAACATTTCTCAGTTGCCTAATGTCATGGTTCTTGAAGAATCAAACTGATTAGTTTTATTTGCCTTCTCTTTTCACACTACAACAAAGCAAATATAAACCTGGATCTCCGCTGGTAACTTGGGGCAGTCTCACCAAGCACCAAGCAGCCAGAAGTCCTACCATGGATCCCAGCTGACCTCCAAACTCCAACAATTAAAACTCCATTTTGTTTAATTCAAGGGTCTGGTATTTTCAAAAGCCTCTTACAGGAAAAGTTCAGAATTTTACCAGAAGGATTTAACTCCAAGACACCCCACCCATTTACTCCAAACCTTGATTATTAATATTCTTATCTAGTCACTTACCGGGCTGCATAACCTAGGATGTGTGCTTGAATAATCATTGCTGCCTTGGTGACTTCTACCTCTCGCTGTTTCTCCAACTTGTGTTCCAAGGACTCCCGGAGAAACACCTAAGCAAGAAAACTTCTGACTTAACAACTTGCAGAGAGCATGATATACAAAGGAGAGCCAGGGTGCTGCTGATGTCAGTCTGAGCAGCAAGCCTCAGCTTTGAATTCAGAGACAAACAGCATTATCTCAACAGAAAAGAAAAAACCCCAAAACTTATTCTTCTTAAAAGAAAATACTAACAGATGATCATCTAACTCTGGTTTTCTGTGAGAAAAGCCCAGTTACACTAATGGAAATCTTAATTAGGACAAGGGTTTTTCCAAAAGCAACATTATTACTGGATTCATTAAACAGCCTTACCCACCAAAAAGTTAAAGAGGCCAAAGAAGTTGTAGGACTTAGCATGAGCTTCCTAATGGTGTTCTACCATAACATCAAGTTGCACAACCCCTTACAAGCCTCATTGCTTCAAATAACATTGCTACAAGCCTGCAGAAGTCTGCAGATATGAGGGTCCTATATTCATGCTGACTTGGTGGTCTTTTCCTGTTGTTACATGGGGAGACTGCTTCTGGGGCCAGACACCCCACTGCAGCTGCCAGCCCTCCTGCAGACAGCCCTCTCCCCAGGCTCTGGATCCACCAGCCTGGATCAGTTTCTGGGACTGCCTAGTGCCTCTTAGAGGCAGTTCTGGCAGATGGCACTATATTGATCTAACCCAGCTTATTTTGCTCTAAAGGAATAAAGCTGTTTCTCCAGCCAAGCAGAGGCAAAAGGGTGGGGGGGGAGAATGCAGATTCTCCCTTCCACCTGCCTTGTCGCCTGCTTTTTGCTGCATGCTCACAAAGCCCTGAGCTCTCTGCTGCCAGAGCTTTTTCCAGGTCTTCTCAACTCCTACGTTTTGAAGCTATGGGTGACAACAGCCTGCCATGCTGCTGGCTGAGACATGGGCAGCTGGAAGTAACCAGTTCAGTGTCCCTGTGATCATCTGCGGTGAGAGACAGCCCACACACCACAGCATGGCAATGAGGAAAGGGCATGGATAGCGTAGGGTCTGCTAAGGAAGGAGGGCTGCAAAGACATCTAAAAGCAGGAATGCTTCCTTAAAGTGTTTTTGGGTTCTTTCTTGCTATGAAAAAAGCCTTTTGGGGAGCTCAAGTAGAAAAAAAGATAGTTTTTTCCTTCTCTGTTTCAGGGAGAAAAAAGCTCATCATCAAAGCAAAAATAGCAGCATTCCTGAGGAAAGAGACTGTTCTGAGTTTTGATTGTAGCTACAAAGGGGCTACATTGTACTACAAATCATCCAGCATCAAGGAACATCAAATTTCTCACAGAAAGTCCCAGGCTTCCAGTATCCATGTTGTTCCGGGTTGCTCTGTCTATATCGTTTTTATGCATAGAAAAGGCCTTTTCTTTCATTCAATGGGCAATCTTTCTTTGCTTTAAAAACACACAAAAAATGATGCTTCAAAAAGGAATTCAGCTATTTTGTAAATAAAAGTGGATGTTAAGCACACATTAAGCCCTGGCTTTTTCCAGAGCAGGTGCATATCAGCTTGAGATAAAAAAAGACAAGAAAAATTCACATTGAAGCTAAATCATCACAATGTTGTCATTACCCCTTTTAAGTAGCAGGGGAAGGATAGTGCTCCATCCCATGTTCAGTCTGAAACCAATGCCCTCTTGTTCTCTCCTACAATAAGCTGTTTATCAAGACTCATAAAAATATGCAGGCAGCTCTTGGGGGTGGGTGGAGGGTGAGCCCAGGCCCCCTCAAGGGAAGTTACAACAGAGCTCTGGGTCTTGTCTGGGTCCTCATGAGCAGTTGGTTAAAAATAGTTGGGTTCTTGCAAATATATGTTCCTCAGGTCCCAAAGCACCTTCAAAGGTTTGTCCATAAATATTGTTAATACCACATCTGAAAGTAGAATGGGAAGCACAGCCCAGTTCTGCAGACAAACACTGTCACTGTATTTTCTGTAAGCCATTGCCTACAAAAATGGGATGAAAGATGACTTTAATTGCCATCAGAATATTTTAAATTCTATCTCTTATACTAAGTGTAAAACAATTACATCAACTTTCCCATTAGCACCTCTGAGAATCTTTAAGCCTGCAGAGGAATGGAGGAAACCCTTCAAAACTATAGGGAGAGGAGGATTAGGAGGAAGGGTGTTCCTGAAACAAACCTATCAGATTTCACAAAGTATTTTTGCTACCTTATGGTAACGAGAAAGTTTTTTCACAATTCTAAAAATTCACAGGAGAACTGCAAATATGAAAAGTAATTCAGAAAACTTAATACTGGATCTGTTTCTTTCTCTCTCTGCACTACCCAAGCCCTGGTGAGCACCAAGAGGAGTTACCCAGAAAAAAAGGAGAAAACCATCTGCAGAGGCCTGGGGGATGATCCTTGGTAGTGATGGCTAGACCTTTGCACCAGGTATTTTTAATATTTAGGAAATTTCAAATCCTGCAGTGGAGAACCTTCTCCCAAGTACACAACACTTTCACATCACATGCTAAGTCCAAGAGTCCAAATTTGGACTTGCTAATTCCCAGAGCACAAATTTGCAAGAGAAGCTCTGCACCCAGCTGTTGTCCAAAATCAAATCTGCAAAACAAGCCTCCAAACCCACCTCAATTGTTTTATTTTTCAAATTATAATTCCATTTATTTAATTAAAATAATTTGATTTTTTGGGGAAGAAAAAAATAGTTGTGGGTAAAACTCATATGGTCTGGTATGACACATATTGAGGTGTAGTGTACCACTGAAAAATGCTCTCAAGAGTAGGGTGGCAAACACACTTAGAGCTCAGCTCTGCAACGTAAACATTGGCTAAAATTCCTCCTCCTGATTTCAGCCACTGAACAGGTATCACACAGGTGGGTTTACTTATACGTGTGAACTTCCTTGCAGAACAGAATTGTCACCTCACATGCTCAGTGCTTCTAAAAATAATGAAATCCAGCTACCACCTTTAAATTTCTGATCCTCACCAGCACTATCACTGGTGAGCAGTGGCAGACAATTCAAGTGAACTCTTATTCCAGGACTAAAATCACCAGACACTGTCTAAGTGCCTTAGACAGCAAATTCCTTAGCACAACCATTAATTGTTGCAATGAGAGTTGCAGGAGCACCAATAGCCATGTGTGGCTTCTTTTAAGTCCAGAAGTAATTACCATTACAACTACCTCTCTGCTGCTCCACAGTCTAAATGCTGTCCCCTCAGCTTTCTATGAACAGTAGTCCCACAATATGCAGAGTCAGACTATTTTACCTTATTTTTTCCAAGTTGCCATTCCGTGCTTGTGTTGTCATACAGACGAAGTAGGACAGCACATTTCTCATTCAAATCTTCAGGCAGGGTTAAGTTTCTCATCAGGACTTTATACCTGGCAACCAACAAGGATTTATTACCTCATTTGAAAGAGATGTTCTATTTTTGGTGTCTGAATTTTTTTGTCATTAGTTTTTCACTTTACTCCTCAACATGGAAATGTTGATTTGGTCCCCGTGGCTTGCATCTGAAGCAGACGAGTCAGCATGATTTACCTTTTGTAAAAGTCCTGGAAGGGCCTGCGGACAGGGAAGCCGGCCCTCCGAATCCTGACTGTCTCCAGCATCCCAGAATAGCGCAGCTGGTTCAGCACCACTGTCTGATCAAACTGGTCTGGCATCTAAAAGAGCAGGTTCAAAACAAGGGGTTTATTAACACGGGTTAGAGATGTCAGAGGAAATTATATGAATTATTATATTATTATAATTATTATTATAAATATTATTATAATTATTATTATATGAATCTGCTGTGCACAAAGGCTGAGAACTGGCTACACAATGTCTTAAAGGACATTAGTTGTTCAGAACATGTAAAAATATATCTACAGGATGGAAATAAAGGGGTCATTACACAATATAATATCCATAAATGCAACATTTAATCCAGCCATCTCTCTCTTTCCATGTCTCATTTATTTGCAGGCAATTGCTGTGCAGGAAGAAATGACAGAAAGAATTAGAGGCAGCCTACAGGTACAAGCTGGACTTCTTTTTCTTTAGCAACTGAATTAACAGTCTCCTGTAGATAATTCCAAATGTTGAAGATACACAAATACAGTGGTGTGACATAGTTTAAAAAAAAAAAAAAAGCACAACACAAAACTGAAACAAAATAAAACATTAAAAAAAACCCAAGCCCCACAAACAAACCAGAAGAGCAGAAAAGATTTTCGTGTAGTAGAAAATTCATCTACTATGGAAAGGAATAGAAGTTCATCAATACAACTTCAAATCTTAAATAAGCTGTCCTTCAATGAATTTATCTTTGTTACTATTCTGAACTGCAAAAATATTTTCATCTGTACACACAAAACATTCTGCTTATCTGAAATAGGTTTCTTTTAGTTTGTATGCAGTTTTTTTGGCAATTTTGGCATTTTTTTTTTCATTTAGAAATCAGGTACACAGTCATGGAAAGCTGTGAATACTGATCAGTACGTTCCTGCCTCTTGGCTGACCTCAGAAACCCGCAATTCACCCTTGTGTTCACTATCTTAACCTCAAAAGGTGAACCAGCCACAGCCACACAAAGCTACTCCACAGTGGACAGACAACTTGGAGATACCCCATCCTTGGAAACAGTTAAGATGGTGCTAATCACTACCTCGCAAAACCCCAGCAACCCTGATAGCAAAACATAAATACCGTAAATGTAAATACACAATGTAAATACACCATTGAATTCATCAGCTCAAAAATCCACTCAAACCACCAGTAGAGTGTCCTGCATAGTCATTTGCAGGGCTGGAGTACAGCACTCAGTGTTTTGCAAGAGGAAGTTGAGAAGGAGAGTTCTCATAGACAGAATCAATGGTTTATATAGGACCTGAAATTCTGAGACAAACGGCAGCAAGATCAGGCCCAGAATAATTGTAAATCAGACAACTCTCTTGGTATTTATTAACCACTTTAATCATGCCTCTTGTTTAACTTAGCAAATAAAGTGCTCCCCCAAATTTTAACTTCTCAAGAGTAATTTCAAGAAAGCACAGACTCGAAAGTTAATTGAAAATATCTAGTCTAAACTTTTATATTAGAGCTTCTACATAGAAAACAAAACACTGCATGTGCAAGTGATAAACCAGCTTTGTTTAGCTTCAAGAATATTGATACATTAGCTTCTACCTCCCTCCTTTAAAACACAAAATGTCTAAAACTAAAGTGTTGCTATTCTTCCTTTCATTAATTTCTGGACAAGAGAAGGGAGACTCCTCTGCAGAGGCAGCAGCCCTTCTGTGCCCAGCTGCTGCAGAGCCACACAGGCAAGCATTTCCCTGGGTCCTCTGACCACAAAACACCTTCCAACCCCTTCTTTTGGTCCAGTGACTAAAATTCATATACAAAACCACCACAGCCTGGCCTTTCCACCACAGTCACTAGCACACAGCAAAAATGAAAACAATTCGTGTTTTAAAAAGTGGCTGGTCACCACGATGAGACTTGTCCTGCCTTGGCAAATGATGCAAGCAAACTCTTCATTCCAAACAAGGTGTTTCATTTGGATTTTGCCATCACCAGTAAAACACACCACAAGCAAAATGTTTGTGTGGGATTGAAAAGCTTAAATGCTTACAATAAAGGTATCAATAGTAATGACTGGTTTTCCATCCATACCCACCCTATGGCAGACTTACAAAGCTGCCCTTCGAATGTCCCTGCACACTGGCCTGCCTGTTTCTGGGCAGGTAGCTGCTGATGCCAACAGGAAAGCCATCTGAACACAGATGGATGCACAAACCATGAAAAAAATACTAACTTTTTTGGCACGCAATCCAAGCGTGATTCATGCCACAAATGGATACATGTCAATATATAATTTTTTTTCTGAGCACTATACATGCTCGTAGTCCTTTTATATACATCATCCTTTTTTACCACTCATGGTCATTGGCTCAAAAGTTGAAGTTTTTTACAAGACTTGAAAACAAACCAGCATTTTCAGGGCAGTGAGGCAGATGCATAGATGGGAGTGGGGATACACCAATACCAGGCTACATTTTGGTGCCACTGTAATTGTCTCCCTCACAAGTTTGCAAGGGAACACCTCCTGCTTTGAGAGCCAGGTGGCTGCTGCACCACCTAATCCTTTTATTGCCAGCCCCAGGCATTTAAAATGTTGAAAGTCAGACACAATGCTGGCCTGAAAGCTTATGTTACTTTTAAAAGAATCTCCTATTTTCATCCCCTGATTTGAGTTGAAGAGAAAAATCAACATTTCCATGACCTTTTTCCAGCAGCTGTAGAAGTTAGAAACAGCCCTGCTCTATCACCAGAAGTTGTGATTGTCACACAGTCAGCTAACTTCAGAAGCCTGCATTATCAAGAAAAGCTTGAAGCACTGTGAGAGATAATACCATGGTATCACAGCAGGGCAACGTGAAGATCATCACCATTTAAATTACCCAAGTATACTCCTTTGCTATACATTACTAGTTATTTTTAATTACTCACAGACACATGAGACTACTAAGTTGAAGGGTCAAATCCTGCCCTGGCATATCACTGCAATTACATCTCTAACAAGCCTGTCTGCTTTGTGTGAATGGGGGTGGAGGTAAAAGATGTGTTAGACTCCAATTTTACACTTTGAACATGAAATACCAGAAAATACTCCCCACCACCTCAAGGTTTTTGACTAAACCACCACAGCAACTCTCCAGTCCTCAACAATGAGGAGAGCTGCATTTATTGAACCAGAGTAAAAATATATGCCCTACTCTAAGAGACTTCTAAGACAGAAAATGATGGCCATTTCCACTTGAACGATGCTCAGGACAGCATGAAAGAGTTAAAATTGCAATAGTATACAAACTCTGAACAAAGAGTTACCTATGCAGTTGATGCTCAGTTTTATGTCTTTACTGGTGATCCTGGGGTCTGCTAAATTTTTACCAGTTGTAAAAACTGGATTTATTTCACAAAAAAAATGCTTGGGAGGAAATTGTAATCTGTAGCATAATTTCAGATAAACAACAGAACAATAACTGATTTTAAAACAGTATGTCTTCCAAAGTAAAAATATTAATTGCCAGAAGTAAGCCTTCTGAGAGGTAAAACTAAATTTATAAAAGAGAAGGCAACAGAAAAGAAAGTGCCCTGGTTTGAGACAGGGTAGAACCAATTTTCTTTCAGTAATTTTACTTTTCTGTTAAGTTTCTTCTAAGTAACTGTACTTGCTGTGACAGGAAGTCAATGATGACTTCCAAAATCTGTCTGAGTGATAAAATAAACTTTAAATAAACTCAATTTTCAATAGATATTTCACTTTTAGCAGGAAGTGGCAGCACTAAGCCACTCTGACATGCAGAATCGCCAGACGATGGCCAAACTCATGTGGGTCAGAGCCATGTCAGGGCACTGAGAAACATCAACATGAAATTAATAGCTACAAGTCAGGTCTGTTCTACTTGATAAAGGTGTTTATTGTGATGCATTCTTTTGTAGCACAACTTGTAATTTATCATTTCCAACAAGGCTCCACTAAATTTGCACCAGACAGCACTGAAGCCAAGGCTTTAATGTGACCCGGAGTCTCTGATGGAGAGACTCTGGCTCCTTAAACTGCTAAATGCTTCCTCTGATCTGTTGCAGAGCTTCCTAAAGGGCCTGAAGCTGCCTGAAATCCCAATTAGAAGTAGCCATTAGGAGAGACATCTAACACCTAGACAGAACTTTCATGATAAAGTAGATCCTTAGATTACAGTCTGACTGGGGCTGGAAAAACACCATCCCTTTTCCCTGGGCAGCATTTGTAGTGGAGACCTCAAGCATCTGAGTAAAACACATGGAGAAGACAACATTTTTTTTCTTCTGTGCATCACTTGCTCTGTTCAAACACAGAAGATACTTGATGTCCTCCTACAGAAATCCTTCCTCCTCAAACTACTGGCTGCCACTGAAGGGTACGGGCACAATAATGACAGATTACAGCAGAATTTGGATTTTATGTAGGCAGGAGGAACTTCACAGAGAGACTGGGGGAGGAGAGAGGGGAGAAAGGGAAAAAAGCCAAACAATCCCTTGTTTCTAGATTTGTCCATGACAACTTGAGTAGGATTATGTCAGCTTTGCTACTGTTTTTTAAAAGTGCTGATTTTCCTGGCTGAGGGAAGTGTCTTTTGGAAGACAGATACAGAGGAAAAAAAAAAAAAAAAGATGAAAAGCAGATAAGAGGACATGGAAAAGGGATTTTTTTGTTTAAAAGCCATTAATTTTTCTCAATATCCTAGTTTTTCCAACCTGCTCTTTTAATCCTAAAATGTAGTCCCAGGCAAATTTACTTTGTAGAAAAGCAGCAAAAATTTTAAATGCTAAACTTTCCTCCCAGACAAATTTTAAAATTGTGAACTAATACATAAGTTTCTGCATGTGAATTGTTTTCCTTTTCTAAGCCACGTTATGCTCAGCAATTTTTATCCATACATACTGCTCAGCAGCCTGTACCTGTCCTGAAGATTCAAGCCAGTAACCTGAAAGTAGTGAAAGGGAAGCACCTCCACCAGCAATAGGAAAAGGCACTGTTCAGGCAGTAAAGGAAGGGCTTAGGGCAACCTGCCTGTCCAATCCAGAGACTTTAATTCCAGTGTCATGTTGGTCACTCTCCCACCTCTAACAAAACATTTCATCCCCTGCTCTTCTATTCATCATTTCTTCAGTCTCTTGTGCCGTAAACTGAGATGGCACTGGTTTACTCAACAGTGTTTCAGCCACAGAAATGCTGCACTTACAGCACAACCAGCATTAAAACCTATGCCCATCCTGACCAAGGACCTGGAGCATCAGGTCCTACTGACCTAGTAGCACATGTATTTCAAGGAAAGAAACCTTCCGTGGTCTTCTCCAGCATGAAGCCAGCTGTAACTGGAACAGGTTCAGGTCAAAATATAGACATGTTAGATGCCTGCTTTGTTTCTGAAGACATTCCCTTACTGTCCCAGAGTCTTTGTGTCTACAAACAAAAAGGAAAATAAAATAAAGAACTTGCCACAGCTGAAAAGTTTACCCGACATTTCTACTGTATGGAACCAGCAAGTCAAAAGAATATTTGGATAAATCTGAAGGAACAGCAAGCATTTGGCATGTCCAAAGTTCTCCTGGCCTTCATTTATACACCTATCCTCAAAACACATAAAAAGCCTTTAGAAATTACTAACAATTGGTAACTAGAAATTACTAGAAATTGGTAACTTCCTAGAAAAAGAACACTGGTATATTCCAACATCATTTGTCCCTCAAAAAATTCTGCTGCAAACTCCAAGCCATATTTCACTGCAAGCTTAGCAGTTAAATGCTGACTCTTTCATACAATTTCTACAGGTCTGAATGTGAAAGTGCTGAATTTACCAACAGTGTTTACATAATGAGCTGATCTTCTCTTCAACTCCAACTACTGCATCTGACCTGTGTGACTCATCTTCCAGCCTTGAATATTTTAGATAAGCGACAGACTTCCAAATTAGCCACTCTCATGCCACAGGTTAGAGTTGCCTGTATAGAAAGAACACTGTAATTTGTGATGCAACCTTTCTACAGGCAAATAGGATTTCTTCTAAAGGAAGACAGAAGTTGTCTACCTCTCTCACTAGTGGTGATACATAAAGCTCAGAGAAAGTAATTTCTTAACATATTGGTTAAAACTTCACGGAACAGGAATGAATTGTTAAAAGCACAGACTTGAACATTTCTAAGTATATGTTTAGAACTATCTGTGTGTATGCCCAAGTTTTCAGCTGAAGCCAGCCCTTGCTGCTTGAATATGTTATTCAAGGAGTCCATTGAAATGCACAGCAAGTCTCATGGGCTGTCTGTCTCACAGCAACAACTGCAGGAGCATCCATGTGAGACAGACAATTAAGAGCATTTGAGGAAAGAGAGATTTAAAGTTTGAAGCTGCTCTGGCAGAGTCTCAGGGCACTGACAGAAGGTGCAACTCGGAGCAGAACCCAGCTGGGACTCCTCACAGATCCTCCTTCTCCACCTGTGAGTAATCTATTGCTGCTCCATCTGAGGTCATCCTCACTAAAACCTCCAGTCCCTGCAGACTAAACCCCAGCCTGGCCTCATCCTCCTCACATTGTGACCAATCAGTCAGTGGGCTTTTCCTGAAGAAAAATCAATCAGGCTGCCTGATGGCCACAGACACACCATGACGAAACATGCTGAGAGGTACTAATTGCAAGGACAGCTGTCCTTCCTTCCTGACTCCATGTCAAGACAGCCAGCATCACTGCTGCTCACTACAATGGGCAAGACAACAGGCACACACACTGCTCTGTGTCTGCTGAGGCTGCACATGAAAAAATTTCACATGGTGGAACCCTGGCCCTCCACATCCATGGTGACTCCAAATAATTTACATGGACTGAGACCCCAGCTTATTTTTTTTTAATAAATTTTTCTACCTTATTTTCACTCTTCCATGCCAGACCACTGCAGTTTCAAACATCCACACTTTACAAGTTATTTTATTGCTTGAATGTTAATTGGAAGTTCTATATTGAAAAGCAGTAAATCATGATTTAGAATGGCTCCTCCAACATGGTTTCTTCCCATAATGGTGCTTGGTATCAAATGTTTATTCCTGAAAGATACAAATTTTTATTAGGGAATAGAAAACTGGGAGAAAACACTTTAGAGAATCAGTTACTAAGATGACTTTTAGCTTGCATGGCCAAAGTCTGGCTGGAATAGCTGTAAAACCTTTTCTGGTAACAATCCATGTAAGAAAGTAACTCTGTGGACCTATACACCTAGTATAGTGTTACTACAAGCAATCTCACATTTGAGTACGTGAAACCTTCCATGTAAGTAGTTCTCATTGAAATGTTAAACACAATATCACTTCAGCAGTTTGTCCTGAAATAGTATTGCAGATAACTTTAATCCACTTTATCACAACTCCCTTGCTTTTCCTTGGTCACGTGAAACTGAGCAACATTTTTTTTTCCCCAGACTGCCTGCAGCTCTACATAGGAAGAGAAGATACAGACACATTGCCTCCTTTCCTCTATAGCAGGTAAGTAGAAAGAAAGGAGGATGAACCTAATTTCCACCCAGAAAAGTTTTCAATGCACAGGTGAGAGGAGCTAACATTGCACTCCACAAAGAGACAAAACACCTTAACTCACAGAGCACAAGGAGAACACAAGAATCTAAATCCAAATTCACTTGGTTCTCTTTTTCAGTCTGGAGCACCCACCCACCACTTCTCTTGATCTGTTTGCACCCAGTTTGTTTGGACCACAAGCTATAATGCCTCTTAGGTTTTAAGACTCTACTTTGGGACATTGCTTTGAAGAGAATACTAGCAATTCTCTGTTGTTACAGAAGTCAGTTTAAACCACTAAAAAGCATGAAAATCAAGGCCAAGACATATTTGAACCAGAAGGCACACCTTTTTCTCACTGAGTATATTCATTGGAAGAGCTTACCTGTGGTGGTGGGACCATTTAAAGCCACCAGACACTTCAAAGACACCAGGGGATGCCCTCATCCTTCCAGCAGGTGTTAATGGTTTCCTTACAGCTTGCCATGCAGCAGGCTAGACTCAAAGATCTAAACAACCCCCCTTCAGCACTCCAGTTGTAGAAAAAATACTATTTATTATTTATTTGAAGAAGCTTAGTGCTGGCTTCTGTAGCCTTTTATATTGGGTGCCCCAAAGAATGGCTCTGTACCAGAGGGAGGAACAAGACACACAGCTACTGCAGCCCACAGCCATGCAAGCTTTGCCTGGGCAGGAAGCAAGTCCATTTCTTATTTAAGCATTTGGCAGCCCAGCAATAGATGTTTGGCTGAGATATTACTGTGGCTAACTTGCTACAAAGACACAGGCCACAGCACTGTGGTCTAGCTTTGATTAAGTCATTACAAAGCCTTCACACATTCACTACGAAATAATAAAACCACACTTCACACTATCAGCTTCAACTGTTAAAAACAGGAAAGACCTTTCAACAATCATGAATTACACCTCTGGAAACTGCAGGGTTTAAAAACAACAAAGAAGTTTTGAGTGTCTTTAACTGATGAGCGTACATGCTTGTTGTATGGCCACAAGGGCCACCAACTTGCTACCTAGAAATCAAACCCACATTCAAGCAACATTAAAAAGTTAGCACTTGGTTGCAATTTTTTTTCAATATTGAGGCCACAGGCAGTTTTTCTCTGTCTGCAATATATTTCACCCCTGTACATGATTCATTCCCTCAGTGACCTGTAACAGACACCTACAAAGCACCAGGCTGACGTAACGTGCCACATTGCTGCTCAGTGCTTTCTCAAGCAAGGAAGCATTCCAGTGCAATTCCTGTGCCCCCCTCCCCCAAAATAAAAATAAATTAAAAAAATATATGGTTTTATAAAATTAACTCCCAAGGAGCCATTTTCTCCTCTCCTTCCTGTACTGAGCCTTTTGTTTGAAAGCTGTAATAGGAAATCAGCCAGGCTTAAATCACAGCCAGTATCTGCTATGTGTAAATGAAGAATGCTATAAAATATTCAGCTGAACAGCTTTGGGTTGCTAGGACACCAGAGGTCGGGCAGCACTGAAAGGGCAGATTATTCCCACCCCAGCACAGGCACAGGGCTCCATTCATGGCAGGGTCCTGCCTCTGGGCTGCTGCCCACACAGGCACTGTCACCCAGTCCTCCCAGAGCATCCCTGCCACCCAGATCCTCAGGGACCCTGCATCAAGCCCTGTCAGAGCAGCCAGCACCAAAGACACCCAGTTGAGCTGTACAGGTTCCTTTCTGCTTTTCAACTTTACCAAGGGGCTCATCTCAACCTGGAGGAGCCCCGGACAGTAGTGAGGGCTGCGTGAGAGCTGTAGTGCAGCAGACTTGCAGTAGCTGGTCTAGGGATCTGCTTTAAGTTTTAAAAGTATGAGGTAACAGGTAACACAGCAGTTAAGAGACTTCTAAAGTCTGGAGAGGGGAAATTCAAGTTTACAGAAAATGATGGGAGCCCTGTGATCGGTGCAGACATCTTACCCAGATGACAGCAAGAGTTGTGTGGTGGCCCAAAAAAATGAACCAGATCAATTCCATGCAATAAGTGTGTTAATTACCCTACAGCCTGTATCTCAGAACACCTCAGCATCAGTCTAACCTTGGCATTTTTCTTAGAACTTGGTCCTTGGAGCTGCTGCTCATGTACCCCTCTAAATTTTTACTTAATATGTTCAGAACTTGCCTTTCAGATCTGCAAGTGACTAGACAAGGAGGTATCAAGACAGCTGAAAGATGAGCATGTGTGTTTGTGGGGAAGGGATAGAAATTAAGATAATAGTTTGGTCTTGTGTACATCCATTTCACAGAAGAAGCAACAAGTACGTTCTCCTTGGACTGCTTTGTTAGAACAGTTCCATCCTGTCATAGTTCCTCGCACAACAGTAGTTGGAAAGTCTCCTACTTGAATTCTATGATGTTTCTGATAATGACATCAAAATCAAATAATGTAATTTCTGATAATTCTGAAATACATGAAGCACACAGTTAACTCTAATTTTAAGACAATCCTGTGAAGAAAAGTTCTGCCCTAACTTAGGGTTTTACAGTCTGCTGTGTCACATTTAAATAAAGCTCTTCATGCCCTAGGAGTGGATATTTTCCGCCCAGATTTTCTCATTATGGTGAAAACCCACCACTGAGACTCCTTGCTTGATTAGATGTATTTTCATTGCTGCCATACCAGCTCTATGTTCTCCTGGGACAGGCCAGCAGTGTGGACTTCACACCACTGGAGCAACAGATGTAACAAACCTTCCCTCCTCCTCCGCATGGTTGAGTCCCAACTTGAGGCTGGATATACAACTGTAAGGGAGCTGCACACACACCTCACTCATCTTTTGAAAGCTGTGCAATGTGAGGGATTGGGACTCCAGGTATTCTGTGATGTGCTGCCTAGCACATCTACAGCAGCCTAAAACCAGTAATAAATTAAGCCATGCATTTAGATCTGTGCTTAGAAGTCATTAAGGCAAATGAGGTGAACATGCCCTTTAACAATCTGGCTGTTGTGAGACACCCTAGTTTGTGCACACCAGTGGTCACAGGGAAATGGCAATTTTGGATTCCTGTTCATCCACTTCTTCCCTGAGAAATTCCTAAGATGGCTTAAATATACAATAAAACAAAACCCTTAACATTTGAGTTAGAAAGAGATACCAAAGATAGAATCAGCTTTCTTAAACTCAACTTTGTTTGCTACATGAATTGTTTCCTCATATCAGAAACTTCTGTGAAGCTAATTTTAAGTGCTAAACCACTTTTAATAAAAATAAGATTTTCTTCCTTTGGAAGACTACTTAATAAACGAGGCTGGACTCTGTCTCTTTTTGGTGAAATATGCATATATGGTGTGTCTGGCAATCTGCAGATACTTGTCCTTTTCATGCTGAATCTGGGGCAGCAACTCCTTTGAGACAGCCAGTATCGCAGAGGATTTGGCATTTATCTGGCCTTGTGAAAGTGAATGTCTTCCCTCTACCTACTTTATCTCTACTTTATCTTCACTATTAATAGTTTTGAGACCCCCAAAAGCCCCTACCTACCACATACTTAATGTCTAGTGTACTGTATCTACAGAGATTAAGCTTCAAATATACCATAATACACTTAACTGTGCACACAGGCAAATGGTAGAAATAAAACGCATCACTATGAGTTTGGTGACAAACTTGCTTTTTCTACACCAAATATTGCACAACACTCACAGGTGCATCTGGCAACCCAAGGAGGTCAGCCAAAACTGAAAGCATCCCAGTGCCCCAAATGATGTACACAGTGCAGTGGGCTTCTTGGCTCATCAGCAACTTCAGAGCCCTGAGCAGTGCACACGCTGCTCATCTCCTGCAACATGAGCTTCACAGCTCCCACGTTCCACTTCAGACAACTAAACACACAACTTCAATTCTGCAACTCTAACACTGAGGTAGCAACAGTGATAGGAAAGGACCTGCCTTGATTCTTAGGCTCCTAAATTGTCTAAATCCAACAGAAACAGAGCATAAATTAGACAACAAGGATAAGACACTTTGATGCGATTTCAGCAAGCGCTTCATGTTTAAAGTTTCATCTTACAAGGTGACAGCAGATGTCCTGAAGTGTACTTTATCTTTGCTTCTTTGCTGCATCCTGTGACTAAATTAAGAAAAGCCACAAGTATATATACACACATGAACAGATAGATACAGTCAAAGAGAAAAAGAAACTGACCCAAGTCTACTCTTAAATATAACCTTCTGATCCTGACACAGAATTTGAGTTCTGAAAGTAGGTCTGACAAAGATCTGTTAACAGTTGGAACAGTACTATAGCTTTCAGGTAATTCCTATCAGTAATTGATAAAAATTATTGATAAAAATAATTGTTGTTATGCTTCCACTTAGGTTGCAGGTTGTAAATAGTGGTTTTTTAATAAAACAAGTGATAAAGAAAACAAATCTTTTCTTTTTCTAAAACTAAGACATTTTATCAAAAGAAATGTGAATACATGTAACTGATGTGTACGCAACAAAAAATACCTACATTTTTGACCTACCACCACTGTTAGCACTTGGGGTTTAAAAGGACTCAACATTAGTGAGAGAAGAACAACTACAGGTTATGAGAACCCCCTTTTCCCAGTCCCATATGCACTTTATCAGATTGTATCTCCTCCATCTAGATTTGCAAGGCAAATCTAGGGTTGCTCTTCCTGACACCAGAATAAAACTCCCATAGACTTCAATGATGCAGGATCAAACCCATCCCCTTCATAACAGGTTCTCTCAAGAAATTTTATCCTAATTTTCTCCCCTGTGGCTGAATCCTAATGTTTGCAGAGGCAAGCTCTTTAAGTGGGAAAGCAAGGAGCAAAACGCAGATGCCAGAAGCAAATGCAATCAGTAATGAAGAACAGAGCTATTTTTTCTGCAGGGCTGGGGATATATTGAGAGGGTTATTTCATCATTTACTGGGGGATAGAAGGAAGGAGTTGACAAAGTAAAGTCAAAATATACTGCTGCTACAGTATCTTTTCCATTACTACTGCAATTATTTTATTTTTTTTCCCCAACAGAATTTCTTGTATTTCTATGGTGAAAAATCTACTGTCTCAAATGTGCCCCATCAAGTTTCTCCAGCAGAACTACAAAATTAATTTAGACTTCTGGGTGATGCAGGTATCTCACTGGACTCCCCCAACACACATCCCCAGTATTGCTTCCTTACCACATAATCAAAGCAAATCTGCAGCCATACCTTATGCCGTAATAAATTACAGAAATACTATAGTCATAAACTTAATAGAGTTACTCTACACCATGAATTGCTGAATAACAGAAAAAGATCTTTCTCCAGAAAGCAGCTCATCACTACAACACAGTTCTTCCCCCCTCTGCACACACAGCTCTACTTTCGCTGACTTCTTTCCTGCTCTGTGAACAATCACCCCTTTAACTTTCAAACAGTGTGTGATTTATTAAATCAGTCTGCTTGGCAGCAAAGCTCTCCTGGCTTTCAAAAAAAAAAAAAAAAAAAAAAAGATTAGACCGTTTTGGTTGTTTTTTTTCTTCAAAACTTAATTCTGCATGCATTTACCTTCTTGAAAAGAAAATCCAAGCCCAGAAACATTTCCAGTACAGCTTGCTCAGCCAAACTCCAGACACTTATCTTTCTCTAAGTCCACTGCACCTCCCACTATGCAAGATCAAAATTACTATAAAGCCTCTATGAATTAAACCCCTTACCTTTTAAGGCTTTTTCACCCTTCAGCGTTCGCCCATTGTGAAAAACTGAATCTTTAGCAGTTGCAGCTACACACAGACACACAGAGAACAGGGCTTTCTTCAGCTCACTGGTATTTCAAGTCTTTCATGTGATATCTTTGGCTGTACTTGCTTAATTCATTCCTGCTGCTACTCAAAGGAAGTCAAGCCTAGTGAGGGCTGGCTCTACAGCAATCGCTGTAGATATTCCTGACTAACAGGACAGGAAGGCTAATCTCACCTTATAAGCATCAAGAATGTAAATATATTTCACAGCCAACAAATTCCTAAACCGTAAGAGATAAAATCCACAAAATGCCCTAAAACACACTTTGGCAAAGGAATTACAAACATTAAGGATTTTGCTAGAGAACAATACTTTGTACTCCAGTGATGCTCTGGGAGCTTTAAGGATGGCTATTTATCATGGACTGTGCATATCTTTTGCAGTAGTTACCATGAGAACACAGCAAACAGGATTTGAATGTAAATTGCCATCTAGAGATGTGGGGGGATTTTGTTTTGTTGCCCTTAAAAAAGAAATCTTCCAAAGCTTGATGAAGTGCACACTTCTTCCGCGCATACATTTGCATGACAATGCTTGCAATTCAAATAGATGGTGGAGTGGGAAAGAAAATCCTAGTTCTTTGCTCCATATTTATACAAAGCAAATACTTCAGACTTGGGATCAGTAACTGCTGTTCCAAAAACGCCTGTCCATGGCACACAATCACATGCGAAAGAATTCATAAAACACAGAAAAATCCATTAGGTGGCACAAAATGCAGAATTACCGTAGTGCCTGAAGTCAGCTGAAGGAGTTAAGATCCTCTGCTGATGAAATCAAAATCCAGTCAAAATCCTTCTCCCTTCCAAATGTTACACTGAACTACACAGCAAGCGTAACACTTTAAAAACACCCCACGCTACTAGGCTTTTTGGTTTTCCTTGTTCTGGTACTTTGCTGGTCAGGCTACCTTCTCCAAAGTCCCTCCTGAAGCAACATTTGCTCCCCATGCATCCCCTCACCCCACTGACGAGAGCACACTACCACGGTTACTGCCTGAGATCCAAAACCAACTCCTACCACTTGTGGACAGGCTCCTACCAAACACTCTTCCCAGGAAACTTTGCAACCATGCACTTACGTGCTGCAAAACATGCAAAAATCTCTTTTCCTGCACCGCCTGGAGTTTGATGCAATCTTTACAGCACAGCGCCTGCTCCCTCCCTGGCAGCACCCTCTCAGCTCTCTTTTCCCAGCCTTAAAGTCCTGAATTTTAAACTCCTTACACCACGGTTACTGAGAGACAAATCCTAATACACTTCAGCAAAGGGATGCCAAGTCAGCCCTGCTTAGTAAACAACAAACCTTGATGAAGAAGAAGGACATGCCTGTCTGGGTGTCTGCCTGGAGAGAGGAATGACCTACTTCGGTCCAGCAAGAAGTGACGCCCTGCGATGGGGACAAAGGGACAACTCTGTGGCTCCCAGGCAGCATAACTGGCATTCTGCACTGCAGGGGTGATGGGAATGATCATGAGGAAACCACATATAAGACAGGCACTGCCTGTGAAGCACAAAACTCCTTGCAGGAATCATCTTGTACTTTCAGTCAGGGAATTCAGATCCTCATGCAATATCACTGCCAGTACTTCATGAGTAGGGAGATTGCTTTCCTCACACCCACTCTCTCCTTATCACTTTTACCTAAGGAGTCCTCTAGTGCCTGACCTAATTACTCAAGTGATGTGCCAGTAAATGATGGAGCTGGGACATACTCCACAAGTCTTAATTTGAAGCTGTGTAATTCTGTAAATCCCTAGGCGACAAGATCCAGGTAAATGAATTAGGCAGCAGCAGCCAGGCACGATGCCACACCTTCTGACTCCACCTTCCTGATTATCAACAACAAAGCCTTCCTTATAAGCTGGTTATAGAGCTAAAGATAAATATTTTGTATTTGGCCCCGTGCACTTGTTGGCCTGTAAAATCAGGCCAGTGTGCCATGTTTTTGCTCTTCTTCCAAAGGATAAGCCTGAACAGCAGCTCCCTGAGCCTGACCCAGGCTGCCCCAGCAAGCCTGATCTGTACTCAGAGCCTGTGGCTCCCTCCAGAAGTAATGACAGCTGTAATTGGTAGCCAGAAAACCTTCTTGAAACAAGTATTTACTGAGAACAACTGAGATTAAAGAGATTTTTTTTTTAAATAGCAGTAATCTCTAATATTGAGCTGCTTGTACAGCTGTAAATTAATACTACTAGACATTAACTTTCTACAGATAGTACCACACTCGCCCAATGGCTGTATACGGCCTATATAATCTACTCCCTTTACTTACAAAGTGTGACAGAGTAGCTATTAACCTGATGATCAGGCATTCTATTCCTTTTTACTTAGAGATAGCCAGTCAAATTTACCCTGTGATCTGCTAGGTTCTAGTACCAGAGAATAGTGCAACATCACTACAGAAGGGCTACCCCGGGGTCCTGCAACTAAACGAGAAAACCATAAAAACATCTCCATTTAGAGCCTAACACTTTTAACTGCTGGGCTCAGCATGTTTAAAAACCCACAAAGGCATTTACTCCTGAGAAAGGAGACCCAGAATCATCTGACTGACCGAGATTCAAGTACAAAGCAAAGCATAAAGTAAAAGGTGTGGGTTCTACTGCAGTAGGATGTGCATATAAGCCTGAAGCTGGGCCACTTTAGTAATGATAATTTTAAATTATTTTTTTTAATAAAAAGATTTTTAAAATTAACGTTTTATCCAGATGCTTAGTAATCTTATGTTGAAGGCATAGCAGAATATCCTTGAAGCTCAGAGTCTCCCTCTCTGCATCTTTCGAGATTTTGTCCATTCTGTTCCCAATACAGCAGTGTTAAGCAGTGTTAAGACTCACACTGTCCTTATCCATATTTTTGCAAATAATCTCTCTACTAGGCAAAGTTGGTGATTCATATAGTTAAGGCTCAATAGGGCAATATTGCAATTTCTGGCTGACAACCAGTTCACATACTGCATTTACTGAACTTGTACCTGTTCCACACCCTGCACACAATCATTCTTGCCGATGGGGCCAAGCTGTGCTCTCATTGTTTCTTTGTACTGCATCCCTTCTAGGTGGTGTTTAGGTGGTACCATGCTATGCTTAGCTTTGCAGTGATTCAGAGCTATTGTAAGAGAACAAGTTTAATTCAGACGCCAAGCAAAACAGGTTTGCATCTTATTTTCTATTGGGGACATGCTATTTCAGGGTGTCTCATGGCCATTAAACTACATCGCTGGTGCCAATAGCCATACCTTGATACCTTTAAATGGGTCTGTCCCCAGTAGCCTGGTGAGCAATCTTGTTGCCCTGATAGTAAATTTTGTCAGAATGAATATGCAGCATGATAGGACTTCTAAGCAGCAGTAAGCCTCAAAGGATTTATTAGACCTTTTTCTACAAGTCTTCCTTTGGAATTGCAAAGTTATTACTAGTTTCACTTTTTCTGTTGCTCCTTCTAAACCCTATTCTGGAGTAGGTTTACAATACAGGTTTAATTTTGTCTCATTTCTTTACCTCACCTAATTACATTTTAAGATTAAAAAACATTAATATAAAAAACCTGCTGAGAAAGAGAGTTGCCTCATCAGAGCTCAGAAGCTTCAGAGAAGGGGACTACTATCTTGCCAGTGGCAAGACCATCATTGCAAGCTGTAATAATCAAGATTTCAAGAATCCAGCACAGATGAGGCCATACAGATGGCTGGAGGTGGAGCCACTGACAGTGATTATGCTAATACTATGCCACTTGCAATTAATATATTTTCTGAAGAAAAATCCTAAATGAAGAAGGGAAAGTGAGACAGCACTACATACCCAAGGCTGGCTCCTGGCCAACAGGAAAATTTCTGCCTCTGAAAAACTTGCAGCGGTAGTGGTTCAAGGGTTGGACTTGATGATCTCTGAGGCCCCTTCCAACCCAGCCAATTCTATGATTCCATGATTCTATGAACTTTGCTTAGGAAGTTCAGATCTTAAATTTACTCTGAACTATCTCCTAAGCACCAGGAAGCCTTAGCAACTGTATTAATAGCTGCAACCTAGAAGAAACATTCATGTAATGGCTGTGGTAGTAGCTTGTTTTAAAAAGACTTTCTTGTTTGGGGTTTCTGTTGGGTTGTTTTGGTTTTTTTTTTTTTTTGGTGTGGGGGGTTTTTTGTTTGATTTTTTTGCTTGTTTGGGTTTTTTGTTTTGTTTTGTTTGGTGGTTGTGTTTGTTTCGTTTTAATTTAGGGAGCATAGAAAGGATAGATGGAGACCAGAAAAGACAAAGTTGCAGGAAGGAATCATTATTGAACAGAACAGGGGCAGCAAAAGAAACATGAGACCAAGAAACAGAGAAAGATGTATCAAAGTTCAAAAGGATGAAAAGATATGTAGTTCTGAAAGCTGCATTGGAGATTAGAGGAGCTGAGGAGAAAGACCCTTCATTAGCAGAAATACCAATTAAGCATACCAAGTGGAAAAATTTCCACATTATGGCCAGTTCAGAGCAGATTGGAAACTGTGAAAACAGATACAGCAATTGTTCAGGGGTCTTCCAAAGATTAATGGGCCCTCTGTTCTTCTGTCTGAGGCCTGCTCACTGAAATGTCTTGTGACGAAAGGTCATGTCCTCTGTGCCCTCCCTTTTGGAAATTTCTCTAATGAGAGCAGATTATACTTTGATATGGAAATGTTCAGTGGTGTACTGCATATGCTGAGTTGGTTTTGCTTGCCACTGTAACATCTTTAAAAATTAAACTTTCTGTCAATTCAAAAAAATCAAATAATTACGGTAAATGATCACATCTGTTACCCAACACAAATACACTTTAAGGTGTAGAAGAGCAGAGAAGCAGTGTCTGCTGCATGTTCTGCTTCTCAAAGGTTTGGATTTGTCTTCCATCTGCTCAACCTCATTCACCTACAGAATTCAAACATATTCCCAAGCAAAACTGCTCTCAAGCACCACCATTTCCTCCCCTCCAGAGCTACAGAGGATGCTCTCCAGTAGGTGTGTCACCTACTTGTACCCAACCCAGAGTCATGAGTAGCTTGAGAGGTTTTGCTCCTAATAACACAACTTCTGCTCTCTCCTTGCCAAGTCTCTCTGTTGCAGCTCTACTTAAATGCTGCATATTTAAAAACAACAACAAAAAACAACAACAAATAATTAAATCACCTCTTTCACATTGTTATTCAGCAAGCACTATTAAGTACTATTTGAAGAGTGAGGTTTTATCATTCCATATCACCATCACTGCAGAATTAAAACTGTGGATATGCTCAGAGAAGATTTTTACCTTCTTTAAATCCCAGTTACTCTGTTTCAGCAGCTCTTCTGATTGTTTCAAGCAGCTATGCTTCTAACCAGCCCTGCACAGTGAGTCAGGTATGTAGTAACCTCTGGTAGCCCATGCACAGATAACATATCTCTGAGCTGTGCTGGATCAGAGCTATGCAAACTGACTCACCTGATTTTCCTTTGTCTAACTGAAAAGAAGCAACAAGTTGAACAACAGGATAAATATGAAATGCTTAAGGTGATGTGCATCCACAGAATCCAGCTCAGCTACAGGGGAGCCAAATGCTGTTCATGTGCCTGCTTCAGTACCTGCATCACTGCAGAAGGAGACACACCAACATCAGAAGATTGGCACTAAAAATCTCTGTGTCAGTGAGACACAGGGTGGGGCAAACATAAGAGCAGTGCACAGTAGAAAAAAACTTAAAGCAGTGAAACACAGAATGGCTTAGGTTGGAAGGGACCTTAAAGATCATTTACTCCAACCTCCCTGCCATGGGCAGGGATGCCTCTCAACTAGACAAGGTTGCTCAAAATTTCATCCAAATTCATTTTGAGAACACTTTCCTGAGTGACTAAAGTCAATGACAAGTAATCTTTATGGCTTTTCTTCTCATTTTCCATCAAATCTTCCACTGATTCAGCTAAAACAGGCAAACTCAGTGACCCTTTTTTCTACTCTTGGTCTTCAAATATTATTTCTTATTTGGTAAAGCCAATCAAGTTAAAATTGCATTCAAATTTAAGCAAACAGAAAACAAGGGCAAATGTTTTTGTATAAGATTTAAGTGAGATTCTACACATACTCTGGAAGGGATTGTCTGCAGGAATTTCGCAATCTGTTCCTCTATGCACTTCCTGCAACTACTCCTGTAGTTTAAGCTCCTTCTGCTCGCACAGCTCCTAATGCTGTGAGAACTTTGTTTTAATGATAGTAAAATATATGTGCAGATACAGTAGCATATGCTGAATTTGTCAGGGCTGAAGCATTCATTCTAGTGGGAAAAGACCAGTAGAGCAACAAGGAACATAGAGTGGGAACTCAGCTTTCCTTCCTACGGATATGCAACAAGCAGCTGGTTCTTGTGTCAGCCATGGCAAATCCTTGAGACTTTGGCACTGTGGAGATGAGCCTTACTTGGATGCGAAATAAGGAAAATGTCTGAGTTATCGAAATTCTTATGTTCCAGTGGCAGCAGGTGGGTTTTGAAAGAGTTTTTGAAAGAGTTCCACGCAGAAACAGGAGAAGGAAAGAAAACAAGCTTTCCAAAACTGCCCTCCCTCAGTGGCCAGGGTCTTTGCCACAGATGCAGGTTCACAGACCCAGCTTTGGGCCATGGCACTGCTTGCCATATGGGTTTGGCTACATGCTGGCTGCATACCTAAGAGCACCCAACACTTTGGACACAGAAATCAGATCTTACTCATTTCCGGGTTGTTCTCCCTTGCTAAGGGGCCCACAATCTGCATGCTACTTGAGACACCATGACTAACACTGCAAAAACAGAGTTAATAGTTAGAAATTGAAATAATGTAAAGTTAAGGATGGACAATTGAGACAATACAAAAAACTTTGACGAAATAGGCCAGGTTTGATGTGTTAGTATTCTGATTAACCATACGTTCCAGAAAAATCTAATATGTAAAACTGGATTTATAGAAGTTACCTGTTTCTAAGTTGCCATGTAAAACCATAAACCAGATTTGTTAGCACCTCTGTCTGCTGCATTTTTCACATAAGCAAGCAATACCTAAATAACAGTTTCTCAAGTCAAACCCTATCATATTAGGATGAGGCTGACAATATTTAACTTCAGTGATTACTATACTATGACCACTTCATTTCTAGAGAGCACTCTCAACATATCTAAATAAGTCTTGAAGTTGCCTTTCATTATCTGTGACTCAAAAGACAAGCTGATACAGTAAGCCTTAGTTTCCAACTCTATTTTTAAACCATAGTTCAACAACAGAACAAAGCAGCCAGCATGAACGTACCTAGAACTGTACATAAAATGAAAGACCAGACAGATTTGGTCATTCACACCAGTTTTGTTATTTGCACCACCATTCACTGCTGCTAGTGATTTAAAACAAACTTCACAGCTTTTACTTTTTCTTCTTAAAAAGGCTCTCACAGAACTGTCAAACATTCAGAACAATCTTCTGCCTTTCTTTATAACCATCTTTAGAGTAAACCTGAGACGTATAGAAGAGATGGGTGCAACATTAAATCTTACCTTCTGCACGTTGGGTTTGATGCACCGGACAAAGAAAGGATTTGAAGAACTCAGTGTCGCCATTAAAGAATGAAGTGATTCCTAAAACATAGGTAGAAAGAAGACAGCTCTTCACAAGATGACTTTTTGTACAAACAACATTCCCCAGCAAAGGCTCTTGCAGCTTAGCACTGCAGACAGCATCTAACTACAACACCTAGTGGTGTACCCCAGAAATTGCTGTACCATGTCAGCTCTTGCTTTTCAGTATACAGAACCAATACAGGCATGTTTGTTTCTTCCACTGGCCCTTCTGATCAAAACTGTCACCATTGTTTCACAGTGATAACAAACTTGTTCATGAGGAAACACCAAATTGGCAAGTTGCTGTTTCGGGGATTTTTTGAGTGACTGCTTAAGACTTAGGACACATTCCAAAACTTAGGACATATTCCCAAGTTGTTAAAATGAGCAAGTCAAAAAAAAGGATAAAGGGTCTGAGGTAAAACTGGGATACCCACTGAGATTTCCTCATTTCACTCCAAACACCTCACACCCACTCATTTTCCATTTTCCCTGCCATCAGCTGCATTTGGTGCATAGGGAGTTCTCTCTCCTATGCAGCCTCAACCTTTCTTGCTAAAAGGACACTCTCATAATAAATGTAAGACAACCAAAGGGTAGCAAAAACTTTAAAAATTCCTAAAAAAAAAATAGTTACTTAGAATATAGTAGAAACTGTTTTATCAATATTATGTTTTAAAATGCCCCCCTCCTGAAAATAACAAAAATTGTGTAAAGCATAAAGTGGAAAAGAAACTATATCTTATTGAAAGACAATGCTAACAGCATTAAGCAGAAAGATTCAGTTACTTCATATGATAACTGATTGCATTTAACAAAAAAAAGAGAAATTATAAAGTTCAGCTAAAAAAAAAAAAAAAAAGAAAAGAGGAAAACATGTTTTTCCCCCTAGTTTCAGAACTCTGAGTGACCCAATAACAGTAGACGCAGTTATCTGAACCTCAGCCTGGAGATAAAAATCACAAAAATCCCTCAGTCCTTTTATGATTACTGTTTTAATTACACATCCGCCCCTTTCCAGCCTGAGCAGTCATTCCATATCTTATTCCAACTTGCCTCATTCTGAATCATTAAGTATGATAAACCATTTTAAACTGAAGCCTTGCATTTACTTTGCAGAGATAGAAAGGACTGTTATAGGAAAGGAGCCAGGGCTCTGAAGAGCCCAGAAAGCTGGCATTGAGAGTATGTCACTCCTCAAGGGTGGCACTGCATGCCAGACATGAGAGACAATACAGATCAGGCAGTCAAATTCACTTTTTGAAGAAGAAACACAGCATGCCCTACTATATATTTTGGAATGAAACTGCCAATGGCAGTCTGTTACAACAATTTTTTTCTCTAATCTGCAAACCAAAGGCCTTCTTGATGACAAAGCATGAAGTGAGAAAGGCAACAGGCAGAGCTGTGGTTGTGCACAGAGCTGGTACAAAGCAAAAGGAGCAAATGGTGAAGTGACTGTGAACATAAACGGTGGTTGTTGCTTTGTTTGCCTTTGCCAGTCTAGGGACCAGGAGTCAGGGGCAGCAAACATTAAACAGCCAGAAGATACAAAGACAAATACTTTTGTGTAAAGACAAGTATTTACAGCTTCAAAAAGTAAAGGCTTCATCTGTATGAAACCTGTGTGAACATTGCAACATCTATGGACAGCTAAGGCAATGCTCTCAACACAGGCTACTTTCTACAGAGATTGGAAAAATTTGCCTGTCTGAACATAATCTATTTAACCTGTTTTCACATTCATCTGTGGCACAGACAGCCAGATCCTGCACAGGGTTGCATGCCTCTAGGTTGCTGTCAGGTGACAAGCTAATCTGAAGTTTATCCTGCTTTGAGCAATAGGCTGAAACAGATGATATCTAACCTCAGCTATTCTCTGTGCACCCCCAGGTCTGCATTAGGCAAGCTGTCAAATAGAAAGAAGAGTTAACCAACCTATCATGAGAATAAAATTGTACAGGCAAAGTTATCTTCAGTTGCAATGAGATGGGCTAACCCCTGGAAGGCTTTAAAACACGGAAAAGAAACATCTAACATAATACTTTGAGGATAGCATGATGTGAAGCTCAACCTCTTATAAAGCAGCCCAGCTGGCTAATGGTCAGTCACTGTAGCTTTAGATAAGAGGCAACAACATTTTAATTTCATGTTTTATAAAGTTTTATGACATCCAGGGGTCCTGACGGAGAAGAGATGGAACTCTACTTTACATTCTACCTCACAAAGTGTGCACAAAAATATGGTCAATTTTTATACAGTAACATCCTACAGGTCTACATTGCACAGGTACATACAACGAAGTGGAAACTGTACCTTTTGCTATCCCAGAGAGCTAGCAAATGATACCACTTCACTAGAAGTCTGTGACAAGCAATGGTAGCACAAAACAAGCTTTCCAGGGAATCTAACAGTAGTGTTTTTTAATAAAAGACACTGTATATGCCCCGGCGTACACTCCTTGCTGTTCTGTCCAACATTCAGCAGTAGTTTATTAGGATAAAATCTGCCCTCAAGGGAGTTAGAGTCTGCTTCCTTTTTTTTAAAAAAAAAAAAGTGAATGAACAGGGTAAATGTATATTAATTCAAACAAAATAAAAGACAACTAATCCAGACTTGTACTCATGTAATTTAGAAAAAGTTTTGTGCCAATCTTTCTCCTTTAAATAATTTTCTGATAGTCTTTATGCTAGATTTCAGTTTGTTGCCATTTTTGATGGGAGGGCTACAAAGCCTCATTAAAAGGTGTTTAATAAAAATGCCTTCCAAACTTTAAGTTAAAAAGCAAGGCAACACCTTAATGAGGTATGTATTCAGCACCTATTCTCCTTAGCATAAAGCCACTGCTGTAAGGCTTTGTATGATTTTCTGGCTGGTTTTAGACTATAATGGGAAAACAGAGTGAAAGATCAGCTTCATGGATGATTTTTAAAAAACGGACAAATAAGCAAGTGGAAAGAAATAGGAGTCCTGTGTGGATGGTGGGACATGAAGGTTAGTGTTTGCTTGAAGGTAGCTAGAATGGCAAATAGGTTGATTTGTAAGTGTGGTTTCACAGAAGAGAGCAATGTTTTGATGGTGAAGCTTTGCCTATTTTAATCTGCAACCATTCCTTATACTGAACAGGGTTTATCTATCACTGATTATCTACAGAGCAGAGAAGACACATTAACTAACCTTGAACTGGAGACTGACAGTGGGTTTTCGGTGCTTGCTTCCACATTTAAGAGTGTCTTGATTGTTGCGACTTGAAACGTGTTCAAATAGATCATAGATGAAATCAAGGCTGAAACAGGAAAGAAAAATATCACTAAAGTAAATCTTAACAGGTTATGAGATTTCCAGTATAGAATGCAAAGAAAGCACTGTCTCACAGAAAGCAGTTTCTTCATCCAAAAAGTGCTTATTGATTTTCTCTATGATCTTTGATCAGAATTAGATTTTGCCTCTGCAGAAGTTATGCAGGGAAGGAAAAAAAAAAAAAATCCAAGGAAACAACCAACAAACAAACAAATCCCCAAAACCAAGGCAAAACGAATCAAGAAGGTTCTTTCCTCTCACTCCCAGTACATCATTAGAGCAACAAAGTGTGAAGTCCTAGAGTCCTGACTGCATTTCACTCCACCGACTCAACCAAGATTCCAGCAGACTGTAATGGGAACAGTACCTGAACAAAGAATGAAAAACAAGACTTCCAGCTTGTTTGGGAACATAGCACAAAATAACCCCCCCACATGAGCCTCACTTCCAGATATCAGCTGTGTTTGCTGTTGTCCACCCTATCAGCTCTGTGTCCTCTTCACACCACTTACAGAAACACAGACCTTTTAAACAGAACCCAGAAAGATGTTGGTGCAAAAGCAAAACCAGACCCGGCAGCTTCACCTCATTTATTACTTTCACCTACATACTTCAGTGAACAGATGTTATCTCAAATATGTTGTGAAACCAGAACAAACAATACTGAGAGGGAAACGCTTAGGACGGTTTCCCCTGAGCAGAAGGATTTAAAGGATTTATGAACAAGCAACTCCCACAGCAAGGCAGCAGGGCTGGAGGACTGGACAGAATGGGTGAGGGCAGCAGCTGAGACAGCAACACCTGGGGCTCTGCTTCCTCCTCTTCTGTCACCCCTCTGTGTGTCCTGGAGTGTCAACCATACACCTACAAAGAGGGAGGTGGTACTGCTCCAGCTCACAGGGTACCACTGTAAGGGATCCTAAGATCTTATAGCAGAATGACAGGAGAACCACAGGTAGTGAGGACATGCAAGCTCAGGCTTTCAGTAACAGAAATTTTGACAGAAATTCTCCCTCTGAAGTAATTACTATATAGTAATAGGTCCTTCACACTAAGCTTTTAACCAAATCAGGACATGACAGAAATAGAAGCAAAAAACCCCACAAGCACACTGCCTATGAAGCACCCCAAAACAGTTAAAAACTGTCACAAGCTTTCAGCATCCTTAATCATCACTGAGTAGAAAGTGAGCACTCTAGCAACCTCCTGATCTGAACAGGGATGAGATACTGTACAATGTGGGTAAACCTGGCTTTGCGAGAACCAGTTACAGTCAGATCTGCTTACAAGCACCTCTGATATTTCTTCTGAGCTCATTTCAATGTCTGATGCTATGGAACACATTCAGACCTTGGTAGAATAAAGTAATACAACACTCCTTAACATCGTATCCTACAGAAAAATCACAGAGACTTACCTGCTTTCACGTAACAAGTTCAGGAGATCATCTCTGAAAGTGTCTCTGTTCTTCTCCAAGATACCCCTGACATCATACTGGACCTACCAGGAAACAGAACTGGTTCAAACAACAAGTCAACTAACAAGCACCTCTCACAAGAGCGGCACTGTAAAAAGTGCTGAGGGAACAGGGTGCTTTAGTTAATTTTGAGCAGCCTCAGGGTAAAATTAAGCTAATGAACATTCAGTTTGGAATAATTTCAGCAAATAAGTAGAGAAAATTACCTCCCCAGCGTAGTGCTTCACTCCAAAGTTGTGAACTGCAACTCTTGGTTTTACATAAAAGGGATTGTTCTAATTGGAGGGGAAAGAAAAGAGAAAAATATTTGGGGAGGGGGGTCAAGGAGTGGAATGACATAAAGGGTTGCATTACCCTCTCAACAGAGACCAAAGCAAACCACTGTCTTGCAGTGAACTCCCTGGAAGATTAGTGTTCCAAAAGCAAACAACCAACTTATAATGATAATAGGATTTGTTAGTCTGGGCTGCTTCAAATGCAGTAATAACAGATTTATAGTATCTGAAAAGGCACTATACTAAACCTCAACCCATCTGGAAGAACCACTTATTATAGGCACTTTGAAAGAAAAGACTGTGTCTTAACCTGACAGTTAGGAAGACTGGTGGACATGCTTGTAACCCAGAAACTCTCAAAAATAATTCTAGAATCACAAATAAAGGTAACACTAATCTCAACAGAGGAAACAGTAACCTTTCAATAAATGACATAAAAGTGAATACTTCATTAGATCAAGGGAAACTGAAGACCTAAGTGATCTGTGTTACTGCAGGTTGTCAGAGCTCTAAGAACAGAATTCGGCTTATTCACCACGACAGAACCTATAACTGAACAGTAATGAGGATATATTCTTCCAGGTAACAAACTCAGCCTCTACAACTATGCACCCATATAAATGAACTGTGATTTTTCCAGAGAAGCAGAGACCCTCCATAATTTGCACAGAAATCATGAGCAAAACATCACATACAGCATGCTGGGTATTCAACTTCTCCAGCAAGGTAGAGTCAGTAGCTTGAGGAAAATGGCTCTCTTCATTGATAAGTGCCAGCAGCCCCAGTTTCTAGAACAGTAAGAAGAGACAGAAGATGAATTAGTGCACAGATAAACACAGACATTGTGCCCAGCTTGGTAAAATCTTTGGAAATTGTTGTGTGCAGAGAGGCTCAAAAGAGCCTGTACATGACTAAAATGCCACTCTCGTGGATGACTGCAATCCTATTTTTCTGGCAGCACTCTTTTTGAAGCATACAGCACATGCTGCATTGGCCAAATCAAGAAGAAGAAGCTACTGGAAGAAGAAACAGTTCTCCTGATATGGGCAGCTTTTAGACTCATACAATGACATTGTCCCAGAATGTATTCCCAGCCTCTAAGATCTCAAGTGTTTGCTTAAATCTTAAGAGTTTGCTTAAATGGCTTTTCAAAAATTTTTCTTCCATAAAATTGTCCACTTAATTATTGAATCTACTGAAAATTTTAGCACCCACGGTGCCCAGGGGCACAGCAAAAGATTCACTTTAACTACATTTAAGTATGCACTGTGTGAAGTATAATTTCCCTTTGCTTTGCATACACCTCTGTGTAATTTCCCTTCATGTTCCCTACTCCAGATACCAGAAAAGGTACTAAACAAAGCAAGGTAGCCTGCAGTTAATTCACATGTCCAGCGAGCTGCAGGTTGCTGAGCCCTGAGAAAAACATGGTTCTCCAGGTGCACATTTTAATAAGCCACTTCCCATCAACCCAGAGCAGCTCCTGATAAACCACCCCACCCTGACTGCAGTCCCTTCCTGGCAGTAGGATATTCCGGCAGCCACCATCAGAGTCATCTAAAGTCATGCATCCATGACTCTTTCCACCCCACTGTGGACATAAACACAGCCCACTTGTACTGCGGGCAGAAGTGAACATGGATGAAACAACAAAAAACTTTGGCTTTGTCAGTTATAATTTCTGTGCAGTGAAGTTGGACCTCACCTGCCCCTCACAGCTGATGTTTGTACCAATAACTTTGCAGTAACTCCATGCTCTTAAATGTTCCTTTTGTACAAATCAGAACACTAACAAAATTATGGATGAAGCCAAAATTGGCAGGGAACAAATGAAGATGGCCTGTACCCTAAGGAAAACCATCATGGGGGTAAGACACCATCATTCTTTCTACCCCCTCTTTCAATACTTTTAAATCCTCTCCAAATATTGATTTTGTACATAATCATGCACTGTTAAAAGTTACTACGAGGAAAGATACATATATTGAGCTTACTATATACTGTACAATAGATCCATGTATGAAAATGATCTAAATGATCCGATTGGAAGTTCACTATTTTTAAAAAAGGAAGATCCACCATTCTCTTCACTTGTTCTTTGTGCTGGAAATATTTTTAAAAGACATATTACCTCAGAACAAAAACTAGAAGTAGGTACTTGCATAAAGTTCTTCTTACCTTTTCAATAAGGTCCAAGCACTCTCCATTGTCTGTCCAGTCAATATCCTCCCAAATTAATCCTTCCCTAAGGAAAATAAGTAGGACCTTTTTATTGACAACTAAGATTAAATTATTTTAAATAGAGAAACAGCAGAAGCTGATGTATTTATCTTGAAAATTATAAAAAAATCATCTTGGTTTTAGAAAACTAGGCAGCTCCAGATGGAGACTTTGAAAGGAAACTAGGGTAGTTGGGAACTGAGATTTCAAGTGAACACTGAAATTTTCAATTTTTTTTCCAACTTCTAACCTGCTGTATTCCAGTTGCTCCAAGGAAAATATGTGCTTGTTGAAATACTCCTGAAGCTTTTCATTTGCATAGTTAATATTGAACTGCTCAAAACGGTTTACCTAGAGAGACAAGAAATTTTCAAAAAAGCATCCACATTTTAGTTTGCAAACAAGGAATGGGTTTAAGTCATAGCATGTTTTAATAACCGAGTTTCAGTGAATATGACAAATATATGTAGAACAATGAAGCATAAGGTATCCAAGAATCCTTTCGCACAAACTTTTGAAACCTACCTCAAAATTTTCAAATCCAAATATATCCAAAATTCCAATGGACTTGAAGTCTTCCTTGCTCCTGATTCTGCTGTTTATTTTCTTAATGACCCAAGCAAAACACTGAGAATAAAGTGCCATAGCCATAGAATCTCTGCTGTCTATTGCCTGCATTAAAGAAGGAACATAGAACACATCAGGTCCCTCTGCAAATTGAGAATTCACAAGACTTAGCTAGCAAACATATCCTTTGCACAGCATAAAGTTATGTACAATGCAAGCAGGTTTGGTTTTGTATGTATCTTACCAGCAATTGTATTAAGAGTTACAGAGCATCATGATTTACACTTTAATAGCATGTGTTGTAACAGCTGTACACCCATGTGGTTTTAAAAATAAATTTCAAGGCTATAAAGCAATGAAAAATTAGGAAATAAAAAACTGAAGGCATGGAGGAAGAGAAGGGGAGGAAATAACACCTTAATTTACCCCTTCCTAGAGGTAAGCCTAATGTCATATAATCTGTATTTCTAATTCCCTTCTTTATAAACTAAATAATTTCTGTCAGAAGTTTTCAACAGTGACCACCTGACACAAATGTCCATAATTAAAAATATCAAACTACATGATTAGAATTCGAAAAAAAAATGTGAGTAATCAGTCTTAATAAGAATAACAAGAGCCAATCTACAAGCCCTGGACAGAATGACAAAATGGGGTCTATAAGGCCAATTATACCCTTCCCAAAAATCCTTATGTTATATATCTGATAGCAACACTGATGCATGAGCTAAGGTTCTGATTCTGAGTGACCAATGATTTCCCCAGAGGTGACACCAAGCCACATATTTAACACACCCTAAACCAGCTCAAAACTGAGATGCCTTTACCTGTTGAATACTAAGAGGTGTTAGGATTTCTTCTCCCCTGAGTATCATTGACCTCTGTGTCAATGCTTCAGTTAGCTGTGTGGAGTCCAACCCCAAGAGTTCAGCAGATCTACCCAAAGCTGGCAAAAGAAGGAGACAAATACAAACATGTCCTTTAATGTACAAGGTTATAATGTTGTATTATTATTACTCCTACCACCACCATTTAGAATGTTTCTAGAACAATAGGTATTAGAAATAAAACACAACTAGAAAATCTAGAATATATTTTTGCTGCTCAGGAAAAGGCACAGTATCACAAATATGCACAATTGAAGGAATTTAGCAGTAGATATTTATCACAAGTAAGTCACATATACTTATTTTTCTCTTAATATTACACATCAAGGATTTAAACAATCTACTGCTTACACTAACATCTCGTTCCAGACAGAAACAGTAATTCATTCTTTGTCCACAAGAATGTGTTTCAGCTTCCCTTGGGGTGATAGGGATAAAGAAGATCAATGAAATTTTTTTCTACATGCATACTTTAATTTGCAATTTTGCTACAATGGGTTATAAGAGGCAATACGTAATACTATTCTTTATTGCCATATTTGAATAAATGTTTAAGATGTTTGCCAGCTCAATCTTTAGATATACCACCACACACTTTCAGATTTGTAATTGAGGTACCAAAAGATCTGTTGAACAAAAGAAGCCTTCAGTGGAGACCTCAGTTAATGAATGTACTCGAGCACTTCAGTTTTACCAACTTGAGAAGATTTCAAAGAAGGAATAAGTTAAAAATGGAATTTCACTACTATTAATGGAATAAAAATGTACCCAAGGTCTTCCCTAATTAAGACCTAGCATCTAGAAGCATACTAGTTTGCTTTTTTTGGTCAGAAAACCAAAAGTAGCATTTTAATCAACATTTACAGATGCTAAGAAGCAGTAAGACCCTCTCACTGTTTGTCCATGCTGTAGTCAGAATGATAAAGGTTTTACAGTCTCAAGAAACATTTGGATGAGCAGCCTTCTCACCTGTTTTAAAAGACACCTGTGCCCCACCAGCAGTGATGAACTCAACGTTTCCTAGATGCAAAATGCCAGCCAACAGCCTCAAAACTTCTCGCACCTCCTCCTTGCTGAACTGCATCACTTCCATTGCAGTCTGGAATGACATGTGAGTTTCATCAGTAACATGGACACTGCCTCAAAAATGGGGACAAGGAGAAACCCACCAACTGTGTTGTCAGGCCTTAAAAAAGCAAGTCGTGACTGACAAGAGGGCTGGCAAGAGGCAATTCCTTTGCTTTCATCCCAAATTGAATACACTGTAAGACATGAGGAGGACATCTTGGAATGTCTAAGTATCACTCTAGTTTTAAGAAATCTTTTTGATGCTGTAAGGATGTTGTAATTTGCTTTCCAATTCTTCATTAAAATTGTATAAATATTGGATTGCCCTACTGAGTCATACATCAGCTGTAATTTAGCTCATTTGCATTAGTAATTTCCTCTGTGTCTTTACTGTATTTTGCCAATTAGCCCTGAAGGTACCAAGGCATGGGGGAGGACACGCAGCAACATTTAAGATTCGCTCATCTGTTTTCTCAGCAAAGAAGAATTCAGAGGAGCTTTTCTGCAGCATATTCTGGGCAAGCCATGAAGCCCAAACACATATCCTACCATTGTGGGCTGACATCTTAGAGTAAAACAGAGCAAGGAAGAGACATCTATATAAAATGTGTTGAATTGCAGAATAACCACTAAGGCAATGAACAAGCCTCAACTATGTAAACGAGGGTAACAGGCACATGTTTATCTAAAGTAATATTAAACCAAGATGAGGAACATGAGATTTTCTCTGACATGAAAGGGGTAATTGTATGCCTCTCAAAATTAACAGCATTTCCCAAATTTGGGTCTAACCTGAGCCAGTCTGCGGCCAGATCACCATTTTATCCTCACAGTTAGGCTCATCACATTATGGTCACTGCCGGTGTCTAGCAGATGACACTTGACACAATTTACCATTCATAAATCATCAGTTACAAACAGAAAAGCCTTAGATTAATTCCTCAGTCAAAAGCAGAGAATAGATAAAGGTTGAAGGCTTATTTTGTACAGAAGACCAACAACAGAGCTCTAAGAAAGGCAGAAGCACTAGGAGTTCATCTCCACTCTCACCGTGCCATTCTTCTCTGTCTCTTACAAAAAAGTTTTATCAAAGTAGTATTTCTGGGACTCAAACAACAATAAAAATGGGGTGATTATAATAGGAAAAGACAAGAAAGGGTAAACTGTGTGGTTTCTGTCTGCATCCTGCTCTGGGAAGGCAGCCTGGCAGCCTCAGACCCTGCTCCAAGCCTGCCTGCATGGCATTCAGCACCCAAGCGTCACCTGCCCAGCTGATTTCATGCTCTGCCTACCCTGGGATGGTTAGCATAAATTAAATGTCATGCTACTCAGCTTAAGGCATGTGACTATAATATAGATAAGTCATGAACTTTTCCAACCCTCCCCTTCCACCCTCACCATAATGATGCTTTACACTAAAAATAATTGCTGCATCTGCTACACATTCATTTGTCAGTTTGGCAAAGAGATTAACATAGCTGAACAAAAATAGTTTCATGAAGGGCATAAAACCCATTATTTTTACTTATTTTTTAAAATCCAGCACCTATCACCCTGGTGACACAGTAAGCAATTAGCAACTAACCTAACAGTCAGTATGGACTAATTGCTGTAGCTAATTGGTGTGGGTATGAGACAGAGACATTCAGAGAAAGACTTCATCAGGACCCGATCCTAACTTGGTGTTTATATTTTCTTCAACTCTATTGTGTAAGTTACTCCATACAACTGGATTTTCCAGCTGCAACTTAAAGAGCCACAAAAGCCCAGTACTTCATTCTCCATTCAACCCTATAGATGCTACACGATCTGGACAAAGCTTTAGCATCAAAATAGAGTGGAAGCAGACATATCTGTAATATAAAACAATGTAGGGAAGGGTAAAGGCATGTAGATGCCTTGTTATTTTCCCAACTGATATGCTTTTCATTACAAAATGTAATAATTTTGCTAAATCATAGCACACTTTAAAATGATAGAGTAAAAGTCAAATATTGGAGGGAAGGTAAAGACATGCTCGAAATGACAGGGAAGTATTATGAGAAAATAAATGTCCCTGTAAGATTAATGTCTTGATGAGAGAGAAGCACATGCTGGTGAGCACAAGAAGGTCCTGTCCCTTGCTCTGTCACTGGGCCCCAGGCACCTGCACCTCCAGCATTTTTAAAGCATCAAGAACTAGGGAAACAACTCACAATGACTTCTTTGAAAGAATCTTTGTCACTGATTGTCTTATCCGCTATACATCCAGACTGATTCAGGTAGTGGTAGTTCTCTGGTACAGATAAGTAAAATGCATCTAATGAGGAGAAAAAAAGAGGATGAGTGAAAAAAGTCAGTCTCCAAACAAAAGCACCCCACAAATTATTATGTCAGAGAGAAATACTTCACAATCAATTTGCTCAGAAATGATGCTGATGCACAAAACAAAGTTTTATATTAAAATCAGATGCGGGGTTTTATTTTGCTGTTGTTTGCTTTTTTTAGCTGCTCAACAGGGTTAATCCTACTTTTTAGCATGCAAAGACAGCAGGCCCAAAGGAGATGCCAAGACAGCTTTAGGCAATTTTGACATACACAAATGTCACTTATTTTGTTCAGTGGATTTATTTATTACAAGTGAGCATTGCAGGAACCAGAATTATTTCTCTTTGTCGCAGTGGAATTAATACCAGCAAAAATACTTGTTTTTTTTTTAACAGAATGAAGCATTTTTGTCCCCAGCTAATTTTCCCAGGGCCACACTAGAAGCTGAAAGAAAAATTACCAGTAGTTCAGTGACATTCTTCAGCTAAGCAGGTTGCTTTATCAAGTTGAGCTCAAATTCACACTCGCTGAATAAAAAACCTATTTCTCTGCTTGAGTTAACAGGTTTCTGCAGTAAAATTCCACACTGCTGTGACACTGGCTGACTGCTAGCAGAGAGCCACTACAATTATGTGACTTGCACACAGCCACTCACCTTTCTCTCTCTCTTCTACCCCTGCCAGCAGAGCATAGAATATATGATAATTTCTTTCCCCGGGGTTTTGCCTTACTACACGATTCTGTCAAAGCAAAAAAGCAGTTTCAATTCAAGCAATCAGTTTTAATGAGAATTTTTTTTAATTCACAGTTTCAGAGAAAATATGAAATTAAACAAAAGTAATTGAGTAAAATTAAACATTAACTTACTTTTTCCAATAAATCTATAGCCAGGAAGAAAAACTTCAGTCAAGGAATAAAGTAAAAAGCAATTAAAGCACAAGCTATTTATAAGTTTCTTTCATCTGAGACAACAGGAAGAGCATTGTGGTCTTTTCTTACGAAATGCTTTCTGCCATAACAAGATGAATAAAGTAGCAAAGATAATCCTGCAGCAGTTTTAATACCATTGTGTTCCCACACCTCGTTCTCCATCTTATTGAAACCAGACTTGTCATGTTCTAGATTTTTAATTACATCTGCTTTCCTTCACCTTTCCTTCTCCCTAATGCTTGGAAACAGCTTTAAGGATGAAATTTGTCCCACTGCAAAAGCAGATTATATCCCAAACACTTGGCAGAATTTTATATCCAAAGTATCCTAGGATCCCCTCCATATACTCCTCATCCCCACACTTCTGGTGCTCTGGTGGAGATGGATTATAGTCCAATTTTGCCAAATGCTGGACAAATCCAAGGATTTGACCCACTCATGCTCACACTGCAGAAATCCAGCTCTTCTGCCCTTTCAAGTATTTTTCTAGAAAACTAAGAAGCTTATCTGGGTATGTAATAAATGCTAAAACCAGTTGAAAACTGAAGCTATTTAGCTCACTAAGTAGGAACACATATATAAGCCACACTGATAGGACAAGCAGGGTGAGCAACTTTTCTCTCAGCCTTCCATGGAGAAGGGACGTGGAGGCTGCCTACAAACACGAGGGGGAAAAAAAAATCACCAAAAGAGGATACAATCTATAATTCTTCCTCCCTGAATGTTTCCTTTCTGACAGATGTTCAGCTGAATAAACTTCCCAAAGCGACTTGAGTTGTTGTTGTAAACAGTCTTTGCATTGCCAAAAGCTTCCATAATGGGGCTGTGAAAATGGAGAAGAAAGACAAGAGTGTTAACGTGTGACCAGCATGACAACAGCTTCACATGGGACTGGTGAAAGGAACAGCACTCCAAAAAATTCACTTCTGACAGACACCCTCCTCAGCCTCAGCCTACCTCCTTAGTATTATCCTCAGTTTATTAACAGTGGGCATCATAATTTTCCATCAAAAGGTGTAAGTATTCAAGAAGCACTACTAAATTACTCTGCAGCTTAATCCATAACTGCTCAAAAGATGCACACAATTCTCACTGCAGTATTCAAATTATAGAAATAAGAAATTTCAGCACATGCAAATTGCCAGACTGATGTAGGGAAAATAGTCCTTGTCCTAAGGCAATTTAAAAAAATAATTAGAACAAGATACAGCAGGTAAAACAGAGATGAAGCATGATAAACAAAAGTAATAGCATCTCAAATTGTCTTTGGTTTTTTATTTCATTTGAAGAGCGAGATGCTTTTTTGCTTACGTAGTGCGTCCAATTTATCTGATGCATTTGCTCATCTGCTTTATCAGTTCTCTTTAACCTCCCTTTCCTCAGCATGCTTTTACCACTTGCACACTTTATCCTCACCATGCTGTATCTTGTTTTACCTTATCCTCAGGCTATACAAACCAAACCAATGCTATCTCCCTCCCATCACTCCTTTTCCTCACTCCAATTATATGAATTCAGCTCTGAACAAAAATGAAAGCTACCATGAAAGCATCATCCATTTCAAATCTATGTAACTTTTTCTTTCATTAAGATTGCCCACTGTGCTCAAAACTCTCTAGAGTTGGTATGTTTGTTTAGTGGAAAATTTTCCCCTTTCCACCAATCTTTTTTTTCTTTTTTTGTCCAGTAAATGCACTTCCAACTGTCATTACATTGCAATCTCTTTTATGCCGATGACAAGGCTTCTGTGTTCTGGAAAAAAATACCTATGTATTAAGAGATCTAGTACCTGCTCTCAAGAATAGCTTGCTCCACACAGGAGGTCTTCTCTCTGCAGGACAACTCCAGCGAATGTTGGCTCATTGCAGACAAGAACTTGAGTATCAGCTTAGTGCTTTCTGTCTTACCAGCACCACTTTCACCACTGAAAGAAGAGGAGAATGAAAAGTGTTTTCACAATTTCAGCTGCCAGGTGAGAAGCCCTCTGTCTGGCCAGATCTCCAAACTCTGAACTACTAGAGTGGGGCAATTTAAAGCAATACTCTAACAGCAGCAGAATGCACCTTTAAACTCATTGAATATGAGACAAAATGCAAGTTATTTTTAGACTTTAGACCACTCTTCAGAACATATTTGCGTGAAGGTGTACACAACAACCATGAGGCAACAAACAGCTCTCTGAAGACAAGCTGCCCAACAGTCCTCATCAGCGTGGAAAAACAAAGTTAGCAGGAAGGTGTGGCAATGGGTGGAAGGAAAGTTTAGAATATTAATTCAATTGGGAAAGCTAGGGATTACATCGCAGCAATCTAGCTAAAAAGGGACTCCTGCTGTGAGAAGGAGGAGGTTAGAGATACTAATGAATACTATAACACATAAAGGCCAATAGTATAATTAATATTGATGTTCTTAGTGAGTTACATATTCTTTAAAAAAAAAAAAAAAGAAAAAGAAGGGTCAGGTAAGTTCAAAACCCACAATTTTCACCTCTCATCACCATCAGAGATTTAAAACCTCTCATCTTCACACATGGCAAAATAAAGCTATTTGGTAATGCTAAACTGGCATTTGAAAAATAAACTGTTAATAAGCAATACCACTGATACAAACAGAAAGTAATACACTTGCTTTCTTTCCAACACAAAAGAGCTAAAAATAGGAGGTATATATTTGGCTCCTTTCCCTAGTATAATTTCACTTCAATTATGTAGTTTTATAATTAAAAACACATAGTGAGCCATGAAGAAACATAGCTTATGGTTAAAAGTTTGTCTAGTTTCCTTACTTCTCCTCTGAAGTCATAGCATTATATCCTAAGTGGCAGCCTTATTGTTAGTTTTCCCAGTTCCTTATTAATTTGTGCCTAACTTCAGTTTGCTTCCAATGAAAGGATGTGCATTTTGGTCTTACTCTACACTTTTCATTGTAGAAAGGAAGAGTTTCATCACGGACTTTGATGGAGCACAACTGGGCACACAGAGCAAACTTGGTTCACTTGACAGTCGTTTGTTGTGACATTGCTGAGTGGTGACCCTGGTGATTTTAGGTTATGACAAAGGATAATGACACTTCCTATTAAAAAGTAAAGAAGAATGGAACAGCCTGAGGAAGCAGCATGACATTATTCTGCAAACAATTAAAATAATGAGAGAGAAAGCATTCAGAACACACAATGAGACACAGTTTCATAGCTTCACAAACACTTCCATTATCCTTGTCTGGTGTAAAAAATCATGATACCTGCCTGAATTCTTACCCTCTGAGCAGTCCATAGAACAATGGCAGGGATCTGGGTGCCAAGAAGGACATCAGCTCTTTCACTGATATCATTCTTCCTCCACCTCTAACCTCTGTCCTATGTCCTGGAGCATTTGTAGTTCTATGGAAGCTGAGAATTACCCTGTTGCAGCTGACAGCAATTTTACATGTGAGAGATTCACAGCTGACAGAAAATTATTTTCTGTGCTTATCTCTGGTATAGCTGGTATTATATACAATTATACAATCTTGATTTGTTTCTTAGAACAGGAGAAGGTTAGAACTGGGTCAGGCTGAGTATCTACCTGCCCACTGTCCTCTCTCTGACGTCACCAAACAGAGATGCACAGAGAACACATGCAACATATCCCTTCTGTGTTCTTCCAGTTTCCAGTTGTTCAGAGGGTTCCTGATATAGACCTCTAGACCTGATTTCTACATGTCTTGTAACCCTCAATGGTTTTATATTCCACAAGTTTCTAGCCATGTCCCCTGAAAAACATACAAATGTACCTTGTTTTGGATATGTCTCCTATTAGCTCTGTTTGATGTCCTCTAGCTCTTGTATCAGATGAAGCAGACAACTCATCCCAGTGCTCCCTGAGCATTTCGTGACTTCATGGATAGCCCCTGAACTGGAGCTGCCCATCTCTCTCAGCCATTCCCACACAGAGCCATGCTGTACTTCCGATTGCCCCTTTTTGTCCTCTTCTGAACCCCTTCCAGTTCCACAAAGTCCTCTTGGATACGAAGCAAGATGGAAAAAGGCTTGTGCAAAATACTCAGGATGTGAGCAAAGGATGGATTTACAGAATGCTTTATAATTTACTAGTAACTGCTCTATTCTACTTTGTTTTACAACCAATGCTGAGCACTGAGTGGAGGGTTACTAGAGCCCTCTTGGAATAACAGTACAACCCCATCCCCACATGGTGCTGCTCAGCTTGGACCTGTAATTTTAGGTGCATCAATTTGGATCTGCATTTTTTCCTTTAAAAAATGGCTTTATAAAACACAGTTATTATTAATGAGATGAAAATCAAGAACAAGCATGCTAAACTCTCAAGTTGTTTATTCAAATGCACAGTACATACACTGACAATAGGTGAAAATGGGATCTATCTTTCAGACTCCTTAAGAAAGCCTATGCCTTCAAAAAGTTGCCAAGGTCAGTAAAAGGACCAATTTTTTAGTGCAGAGTCAACCTTTCCAGCAACCTTTCTACCCCATGAATTTAAGTGCCCAGCTCTTTCCACATCACTACATTCAGCATGCTGAATATATTAGGTCTGACAGCAACCCAGGAGGCCCCCACTTAAGAGAACTTTAAACTTTACTCTATGACATGTTCTATGCAAGGCATCTTGCTAAAGGCACAGCAGCCTGGAGTCCAGGCTGCTGCAAGTAGAAAAAGGGGTCACTGAGACAGACTCCTCATTCTGAAGGACTTAACATGAGGGAGGTGATATCAACATTAGTCTAAATCACTTCTCAGTTCTGTCTGCTGGCTTTAAACTCCTAAAGACAGATACACACAGGCAAAATAGGCCCCTTCAGCAAATACAGTTTGTCAAATGTACATGTGAATTTTGGTGTGTCAGACTCATAAGAACATCTTCCCATCACAAGTCTGGGTCTCATCCAAACAGTACTTTCGTTCACTTTGATTTTCAAGCTGAACAACAAAAATGTCAGGGCATCAGATGATAACAGAGATAACAAACTGGTGTCAGACTGAGACTTCCCACTTACAACACTGACTTGAATGTAATTCAGAGTGACTTGCTGCTCCTTCGACTGCTCTACACTTCTTTTTGAATGCTTTAAAGTGGATCAGCTCCTATTGCATCTGAGAGATGAGCATGTGTTTGCCTGCACATAGACTAGACTACCTTAAACAGCAGCAACATAAAAGCTGCCTAAAGATATTTTCATACTCTTACAATAAAGCAGAGGAGCTTGAACATGGTCCCAACTTCTGAGCATCAGCTAATTATGAAGAAACTCAGTCCCTTCCCCACATGAGGACAATCAGCTTGGTTATTCCTTGAAAAAGGTGCATTTCCTTCATGCTCCAGGCAAGGCACACAGATGAAAAAATCAGATGTTACATTTTATTATTTTTTTAACATGTTTGTTGTAAGCATCATATGTAACAGTGCTGGTTTGTGCATTTGTCTTTTTTTTCTCTTCAAGTGAAATGGGACTCTGCATTAAGGTTCAGATCAATACGAAACTGGGATGAAACTGGGTATTTCTTGATGTAGGTGTTTCTGTACACATGGAAATTCTAGTGCACTAGCCAGGTAAGCCTTTTTTTTTTTTTTTTTTAGCATAGAAGAGTGAAAAAACACCATTTCACAACTGTGTGAGTATTGTAATGCAGTGGCTGTGTACAGAGTCCTTAGCATGCCATTTTGTTGACATTTCAGGCTGCTATGTCATTTTATGCAGCACTAGAATGAATTAAAATTATCTTATGTAACAGAGACCAATAAATAAACATCTTTGGATAACTCCATTTAATATCATCTCTTCTGCATTTCCTTTTCACTTGTTGTCTGGGCAGTTACACTGTAAAAAAATGCCTTGCACTTACACATTTTGAGCCACTACTGATGACAGCTTCATAACCATTTCATTATAGTCCACCCAAACAAATACACTAATTTCAAAACAGCAGAAGCTTTTTCATGAGTAAAGACCGTGCTTTAAAGAAAGCAGCTGCGAAACAAGGCTGACTTCGCCCTGGTGCCAGCAGAGGGCACTCGAAGCCCACAGGATGACAAGAAAGCCCTCGAACTCAAGTCAGGGGATGCTAAAACTCGCTACTGAGTTTTTAGTTAGGAGCAGCTGAAGGACGCGTGTAAGAACGTCAAGCCTACACGCACAATTCACTAATTTTAAATGAATGTACCTGTTTATGGTGTTTTCGTGATGGAGCAATTTTTTCCTTCTTATCATATCTGACATTAAATACAAGACCAGAGTAGTTGCCTGAATTCAGACACTGAAGAGTTTCACTTGACCATTCTTTTTTTCAGATGCAAGTAGTAACTAAGAAGGCCTGACAGTGACTTGCTCCATCATCTAATTCTAATCCAGTAAAAGATGCTGGAATGACCAGGATGCTGAAGATGACAAGCACACCATTATACCTCCATTTCTAATGTTCCAAAACAAGAGTATTATCACAGGGACTTTTCTAAACCTTATTAGAACAAGTGAAAACCTCAAGTAACTAAAAAACCCCCAAAACAACAAAAAACCCTTGCTCTGACTCCTTCACAGATAAAAAAGGCAAGAGTGTTTTAGAAAAGTAGACTGAACTTTATTTCTTATGTTATGAGCTGCATGTTCCTGCCCATTCTGTAGCAACAAGACACCCTTATAAGGTTGCATTACAGCACTTGTCTGAAGTACTGAACTTACACAAATTAGTTTTTTTATCCATGACCATAGTAAGGAATTTTAAAAGGGACTGCTAATGCAAAACTTCTCCTTATTATGGCTTATCTGTACGAAGGCACATGGTTTACAAAGCAGGGACTGTTGGAGACTCCTCTGGAACTCCAGAGACTTCGGTTTATGTCCTTTTTAGGACACAACCTGGTTTTCTCTTTTGGAGTTTATGGGGAACTGGAAGAAAAGGTAAAATAATCTGGCCAGTATAAAGTGGAGCGAAAGAAAATATCAACAGCTACCTGGTAGGCACCAAAAATTATTTTAGTCACAAAATTCAGGTACATGGGCTGTGCAAAAGTCATTATCTGACATTACTCCACAAAATTATGACTCCAGGCTGTTTTCACACGTAAAGATCTTTGTGCATATAATCTTTTATTGGAGTATCATCTGGACTCAGCTTCATATATACAGCAGTATGTGTTAAATTATGTATTTAAAAAAAAAAAAAGGAAAAATACCGTTAAAGAAAGCTGAAAACCACACAAAGCTCTTCCTGCCTGTGTACTACTGTCAGGCAGAACCTGCCTAGAGGTGAGAGCAGGTGTGGACTGCAACCTGAGAGCTTGCAGAAAGTTGGAACCAGACCCAGCTGTGCTGCATGTGATCCACATTTCTAAAAATCTCAGGCACTGAACTACATGTGCTAGATCCTCCTCTTATCCAGGCGAGTGAGGAGAGGGAGATGAAGCACAACCTCTCACCCCCAAGCCCCGAGCATCACCCTGGCTTGGAGTCTGATGGGCAGTGCCACGCTGCCAGTGCCACCGAGCTGCTCCTCCGGATCTGGCAGGCAAGGTTCTGGTTTTCCCTGCCTGCCTCTGGGCCAACACAGCTGAGCTGGCAGGCAGGGAAAAGGGAAAAGAGCTGGCTGCATTCCCCACTCTTCTGGAGCTGAAACCTGCAACTGGAACACCAGCTGCTCTCCACGTACTTTCAGCAGCAGCGAGATCTTGAATACCAGTGACACAAGGGCTAAAATCATGAAGCTATTAAATCACCATTAAATTAAAGCACAACAAGATTAAGCAAGGATGATTAATCAGGCAGAATTAAGTGGCTGGAATGTGGAGGGTTTTCCCTTTTGCTGTTCTTATTTACAGCATTTCTCAAGACCGGTGGGTTATTTTTTATTTTCCTCTTGAAACAGGATTCAGGTGTCAAGCTACTGAGCTGTACAAGGATATTTAAAATGGTGAGAAAGTGCTTCAAGTGAACTCAGATGGGTGAGTAGCAAAAAATGCACAAAAACACAACAGATTTTTTCACTAAATGAAATCATAAGGTAACAGTTTGTTAGAGGTCCACAGAACAATACAAGGCAACTTCAGAACCCTCTCCTGAAACTCTGATAGTGTCATTTTGGAAGCCTCCTCTCCAGGTATCCCAAATCCACATTGCTACATCAGCTCAGAGGGCTCAGAGGCAGGGATAATCAACACAGCAGCAGCCACCTACCTGATGAGAATACACTGGTTGTCATGGCGCTTCCAAAGGCATCGGTAGCACTCGTTTGCCACAGCAAAGATGTGAGGTGCCATCTCTCCCATGTGGTGTTTGCTGTATCTCTCCATGGCACTGCGGTCGTACAGTCCCGGGATGCTCTTGTAAGGGTTCACAGAGGCAACTATGGAACCGATGTAAGTCTGCAAGCACACAGCCCAAAAAGAGTTGTCATTACACACAGGGGGGAACAGATTAACGTTCTTGCCAAATGAAAGCCAACAACTACACATCTGCCAAAGCCTAGCAGTCCTTTGGATAAAGGTGTTTTCTTCCTTTCAACAAAAACCAACAGAAAGGCAAGAGTTGTTTCCACCTCTGTCACGTTCTCACGCTTATCCCACCTACAGCAGAGCTTCTCAGCTGCTTGAATATCTGCCCCAGTGCTGCTTGCAGCTGTACAGTAATGTCTATGAGCTGCTTCTCACACATTTTAAGGGACTTGCTGAACTTCCTAAAAACCTGACTGTCTCAAGTACCAGTGCAAAAGTCACAGAATCATAGAATCACAGAATGGTTTGGGTCGGAAGGGACTTTAAAGATCATCTAGTTCCAAATCCTCTGCATAGGCAGGGATACCTTCCACTAGATCAGGTTGTGCCCCATCCAACCTGGCCTTGAACACTTCCAGGGAGGGGGCAGCCTCCCTGGGCAACCTGTGCCAGTGTCTCACCACCCTCACAGGGAAATATTTTTTCCTAATGTCTAACCTAAATCTCCCCTCTTCAAGTTTTAACCCATTGCCCCCTTGTCCTCTTGCTTCACACTCATGCAAAAAGCCCTATCTCAGCTTTCTTATAGGCCCCCTTCAGATACTGGAAAGCCACTACAAGGTCACTTCAGAGCCTCCTCTTCTCTAGGCTGAACAACCCGATCTTCCGCAGCCTCTCTTCACAGGGGAGGTGCTCCAGTCCTCTGATCATTTTTGAGGATCTCCTCTGGAAACACTCAAGGAGCTCTTTGTCCTTCTTGAATGCCTGTATTTCCATGTAGAGTATCCAAGTCCTCTGCTACTCATTTTTAAAACAGAAGTATCTCATGTTATGGTAGGCACTACCATCATTTTACAGTAGCAGACTAAAAAAAACATGTAGACTGGCAGATATTCCCCAAACACTGGGTTGCTGCAACTTATTACTAGTTTGATGGTTGACAGCAGCTCATAAGGCATTCATTTCTATCCTACTGCAATTAGAAAGCATATCAGTTTAAATCACCCAAGCAGCAGCTCATGCCCATTCCTATTGCCTTAATTCATTAGCCCATGGTAATGTGATCATTTGCAAGTCAGTTCACAATGCTGCTCATTTTCTCAGTTACCTTCTATCCACTTCAATACATTTTTCAAATAAAATCAAATTAGGTGGGGTAGGAGATAACATTAAGCATGTTATCTCCAGAATTTCCCGTACATCTCTGAGGCATGTGAAACTAATTGATATATCATTTGGTGTGAGTGGTGTTGCCACTGATACTAGTTTAATTTTTTTAAGTATCCTTTCTGCAGTTACAGGCAGGAAGGTGACACTGAGCTTCAAGAGCCCTCCTGAGGACTTGGAAAGAGTCAGCCTGTGAAGCCTCTGGGGCTGTAACACAGTCCCCCTGTACAGACAGATGCTTCACCAGTAGATGACTCTCTCATCCCTGGCAGGAACCAGCTGTGAAGCTGACAACAGGACTGGGGCTCTCCTCACCTCCACAGCCCCTTCCTTGCCCAGAAAGGGCTGGGGATGGGGTGAGCAGCATCTTGTACACTACAGAAACACAGCCCCATGTGCTCCTCCTGCAGCTGCCCTCTCCCCTCCAGAAAGCCACCCCTGGGGGCACACATGGAGACCCAGCAGCCATCAGATCCCCCTCATTTTCCTTGCCTCTCTGTCAGCTTCTTCCACATCACTTACATTCCTCATATCTACCTGCCTCCCTCCTCCTTAGCTGGTACATAATTATCTTTGTTAGTTCTCCTTTCTCATTGTTACCCTGTTGTTATATCCCCCATCATCCACCTGTTCATCCCCCATCATGCCCAAGCAGCATCTTTGAGCTTTTTCTACAGGACTAGAGCAGCATCCTTGAAATGATGACAATTTTATTAGGTTCAAGGGGAATGCCCCTCCTCACTGTAACTTAATTACATTTTACAGCTCTAACCTTTCAATCTGTGTGTTTTATAAAACCCCCCATGCTGTGTGATAGCTCTAAAGGTTTCACTGATACCATTTTAGCACAAGATTGTATTTCAGGGCAATTAGAGCACAGAGGAAACAGCTTAATTTCCAGGGATCATACCCTCTTGGGTTCTTAAATAACTAATGAGGAAGTCTTCGAAAAAAAACTTCCTCACTTTGATTTATATTTCAGCACAGATTGCATAGGTTGTTTTTTTTAAGTTACATGAAAATAGTGCAAGCATGACCAATAAAACAGAAAGCTATTCCTCTTTACCTTATTGAAGTCTGACCAAAGTCTTAGTAAAATTTAAGAAGAGTAACTAGAGGTAGATCACCACATACTTTTCTTGTTTTTCCAATTTCAAATGGTGAATATCATAAAAGGTGACAGCAGCCCACTTCTGCACTAACTCACTCAACATGATGCAGTCTTTCACATGATTTAAGCATAGCTTTTAAAAAATTAAGTAAACAGGTCCAGAATATTAGTCATTACTGCAACTATGAAAACATCTTATATCAAAGTCAGGTTGTTTTGCTGTCTCATAATACATGTAAGGTGTCATGCAGTGTAAAAGGAGTGCAAGATGGCAATAACAAAAACTTAGTGAACAGATGGAGTAACTCTTAGGACATGTCACTATCTTAAAATTCCTTCTCTCTCTCTCTCTCTTTTTTTTTTTTTTCTTTTTTTTCTTTTCTTTCAGCAAAGACAGGAAGAATCACCACTTCAACTGAAATAGCTCAGATTTTGTGGTTCCAGTCTTCTGATGCTTTGAGTATGTATTATCACTTTGCAGAACAAGTTAAATGCATGCATGCATTGCTACCAAATCATTTCGATACAAGATAGAACATAATCAGGCTGCCAAAAAAAAAAACCAAAAACCCACAACCCAACTTCCTCATCCCAACGCGAGATTACAAAAAAGATGTATGTTCTTCACAGACACAGCAAAACAGATTTATCAACTACCAAGTAGCATAATGCAACACAGGAGCAGCCACAACTAGATAGCTGCATGGAATAAACAGGACTTAGCTGGCCCAAGTGAAAGTTTCACCCAAGATTAGGGTTCAGCAAGTCAAGTGAGATGAAGCAAAACTATTCCCATTATTAAAAGATTTCCCAGGAAAAGACAAAGCTTCCCAAAATCTTTGCAAACTTCCCCTGGGATACTCAGCAAGGTCTACTGGAAGAACAATTTCCTACAACACTTGCAAATTTACAACATTTTCCTTCCATTAACTATTATGTACTTCTACTAGTAGCAATATTTTATAAACAGTAGATCCTACTCCTTCTAGCCTCTACCCTAGCACCCCTGAGAGTCACAAAGACAGGAACTGAAGGCACAGCAGGCCCAGCACCCCACCAGAGTGCAGCACTACCTCACCACCACCCTGCTTTGCAGGGCTCTGCTTTCCCTCCCCCTGGGGACTCTGAGCAGCTTCCCCACTCAACCCCATTCTTGGAGGGGTGACTTTCCAGTTTTACAAGTGCAAGCACCTTAGCAGGAAGTTCAACTGGTGTAAAGACAGACAAAAAAATGCAGGGCTGCTCAGTGGTTTGGCATTATCTCCTAAACACTGCACCAGGCATCATCATATGGCAGAGGCAGCTACCAGTCAGAAGGAAGATCTCTGAATTGCTTTATTATGATAACATAATGAGGTAGACGTCTAGATGAACTTTCAGAAAAGGTATTTTCCCATAAGAATGTCACTTCCACTTTGCTTACAAGTGAGTGAATAAAATTTTCTCTTTGTTCTTTGCAGTTTCTAATCTGATTCTCACAGTCAATTATTACTTATTTTAATGAAAGCTCTCCAAAGCAGTTATGAATAGGAAAAATGCTCATACATCTGCCAGAGCACTAGCAAGCAATCAGGATTTCTGAAGATTTCCAGTTAAAATACTTTGAGGGGTATTTCAGAGAAATACTGTGTAGAGCTTCTGTCACAAGTTGGACTTTTTAAATCTGTGGCAATGAACAGGACAGTTCACTTTTCTGTTATTTGGCCAACTCAACACTTCAGACAGAACCACATACAAATTCTTAAATTATGTTGTTACAGCCTAAACCAGCAACAACTTGTTATCAGATCACCACTAATACATTTATTTAACATTAAGAATAAACGGGAGTTATTCAGCCTGAATCCCAATGCAGTGCTTTGATTACTATATTAGAATGTTGGGCTCCTTTTCCACTCACAAATTTTTAATGAAATTCTACATTGATAATGACTTTTCCAAAACACTTTCAGTCACAAACCACAGACAGTACTGCTCTCTCTTTTAGCATGTAAAAGGAAATAAGATTGCTTGCTGATCCTTTAGGAGGACATTCAAAACTTGAACTACAAAGCCTGTATTCTCCGCTGGACATTCAGTAAGGTCATGGCCATGCAAAAGTCAAAATGAAAGATGCACTTGAGAAAGGAAGAGATTTGTCACCAGTTCTCTAAATACTTCGTTTTGCTTTTTGTGTTCTAGTAACAATCAGCTTTGAACCTCATGTCTTGAAATCACCCCAGACTTCTTAAAACATTCAAAACCAATTAGGTCTTTAACAAGGTTCAAGAGCCCACAGAGATTTCGGATATCCACAGAAATACTATAGAAAGACTTCCTATGGTCAGCGTAGCCCTGCCTAGTATAACAGTTTTTCTGGTGTTTTTGTTGTTGTTGTTTTGGGATTTTTTAAGGGAAACACAATCACTTTAGTTTGATGTGAAACACCATAGTTTACTTTAGTTTGATGTGAAACAAATGTAAATTATGTAAAAAACTTTATTGGTTAAAATTACAAGAAACAAGTTTGCAATAGATGAACCAAATACAGTTTGAGATGTCTTTCTTCCATTCTAGAAAAGGCTTTCGGACTAGAACAGGATAAAAGGAGAAGTACAGTATGAAATTTCCCCTTCAGTGTTTTTTTCAGGTTCTCTATACAGAAGCAGCAACAAGGAAGGAAATGGCCATAGTGAAAGATCACATCATTAATCCTCTAAACCAAACCTACTAAATGTATCAGGACCACTTGCTCTCCATCCCTTCACAGACTTAGGCATATCCTTTCAGGTTTGCTCCATAACCAGCAACCATTCACCTGCCACTTTTCCCCTTCTATACCAAGACTTCTGCATCTCCACAATAGCATTTCTATTTCTGAGGATCCTTTCTGATGTCTGTGTTTTATCCAAAATGTGCTGTATCCAGGTAAGGTCATCAGTTTTATCCCATGCTGGTTCTCATTACCTCCTTTCACTCTCAATATCAAGATATTCTTCTATACATCCCAGACTTCTAGCATCTGAGGCATCCCATTCCCTCTTCTTATTTAACTAACTAAATAAATGGAGGGGAAAAGAAAAAAAAAAAAGTCAGGCTCATTGTCCTGGCTTGAGCCAGGAAAGAACCAATTTTTTTTTAGCAGTTTTACTAAAATTACCTTTTATTAATTTCAGTTTCTTCTCAGTAGCTGCACTTGCCAAAATTAACAGCATGGTTTTCAGTCAGTGGCTGCTTCTAGGACTGATAATGCACAATGTTTATAGTTACTGCTGGAGAATGGTCTGCAGAAAGGCTCTCCGTATACTGGGAGACAGCACTTTGGACTTTGTTTTCAAAGAGCACTTTCGAGACTTCCTCTTGAGGCACACGAAAAATCTATTCTCAATATAGAAGCAACATGTTAACAAATGCCTCAAAATTATCTTTCTGGGTTGTTTTTGAGCAACACCTGACAGGTGGAGTCACTCAAGGAACTGATTTGGTATTTGAAAAGTAAGGGTTGTTTTGTTTTTTTTTTAATAAGGCTTAATTTACTCCGCAAGTACAGTATTCCAGGATCACCCTTAATATATAGGAAGCTTTAAATAAACTGATGTGTATCTGGCTCACTAGGAAGTGACTATATAAGCCAATATGGGTGAAAAGATCTCTATCATTGTTCCACAAAAGATGGGCATGTCTCACACCTTTAAATCATCAAGGCTCCAGTCCTGTTACTGAACTGCAACATTGGTGCTTTGACAGCCTTATAGAGACAGATGATGTTTGAAAGAAACAAAATAGCTGTCCAACTTCTTTATCTTTACAACCCCAACCTTCAAGGTGTCCAGATGCAAAACCAGAGAAGAGCTTACCCCCCACTGCAGGTACAGCCTTCTCTCAATTCTCCCAGGTAAAGGGATTGATGGTAATCATGCCTGAGATTATTCTGAGGCAAAGATGTCTTGGTCAACCACCATATATATATGTCAGCATAAAAAGAAGATGGCTGGACCATATTTTGGCATGTTTTTTAAGGGAGGGAACAGAAGGGGTATGGGTATACCATAAACAGAATGATAATAAGGGCCCTTGTTCTTGGTAGGACCTTGATTTATCCTTTTTGTGGTAAGTATGCCTCATCTTTCAACTGGTCTCTCACACTAATTTCAGTGGGATGGAATCCAGTTGTCTCCCTAAATTATACGCTAAGATGTCTGAAGCCAAGCTCTTTTCTTAAAAGCCATAATCGAACTGAAGTTTTAAACTACAAGTTTAGATGCTTTCCACTAATCAACCCATTTCTAAGATGGAAATGTCATGCTCTATAATCATCCCTACATGTTTGGGCTTCTTCAGCCTCAACCAGTTTGGTGAGCCATGGTGGATTTCTAACAGCCTCGACGGAAATCAGCTTTGCTTTCCTTTATCACTGCATTCCCTACCAGTGCACACACCATTATGACCTCTAGATTGTCCTTTTTCTTCTCAGGGCTGTTTTAGAATTGACTGCAAAATGACATGCTTATAAACACACAGATTATACTACAAATACCCAGAGCTAGCATCCATAGGAGATGACCTTTTGAAGGGAACCAGAACAACACAAAGAACAGCACTAAGACAATGAAGTGCCAATAGATTGCCACTGACATCCAAGCCCACCTGTTAAATGTTCTCCCTGTCATTGCTTTCTACAAGCATCTTCTGAGGCACATTCACACTGCTTGGCTGCACTTTAACATGTCATCAGTCTACGGTGTAAGCTGCTGCTGCAGCCTCTCCTACCACTTCTCTCCTCGACAGCCTTTTCCCTTCGTATTCTGAGCGCAGAACATATCCAAGGAGTACCAGAACTAATTTCAGAGCCAGGCTTTATGCTGGTTTTCACTGACACAACTCATTGGAAGATTTTTTAAGAATCTGTATTTTCTCTACATGATTTCAGATGAAAATCAGCAACTCTCAGGTAACAGCATCTCCTGTTAGTTGCATCCTTTTCTGTTTTCATCCCTCAATCAAACCAAAGTGACCTGGAGCTTCCCTTGTTATAGAGCATTAAGCAACACCATGGTACTTTGGGGTTCAGCTACCTTAACTTCTAAACTAAGCAAATCCTTCCACTCCCCAGAGCCTCAGCCTTACATATCCATACTGTAGTTGTTCTAGGCAGCTAAGCTACAAAAATCTATTTCTTCTGGGTTAAAAATTGACTTTGGATTGTCTTAGCTGCCAATGGAAATATGGAAACAGTACACCGAGGCAGTCACATCTCTCAGCTTAATTCCGGAGAAAGCTCAGAGGTGGTGAAGAACCTGCACAAAATTAAGAGCTCACCACAGGCTGAGATACTCTCATAGCTTAATCCCATTATGTTTTCCCATTAATTTTCTCCTACTGAATATGCTGTTCCATGTGGATGGTGACACTTGGTCTCCAACTGTCATCCAGAATCTGAACCAAAAAGTTCAGCTAGGAAATATGAAACCAAGATAAAGAAGAGATGAGAGAAGAATGATGTTACAACCAAATGTAAAGATCAAACCAACAGACTGTAAGAGTCGTATCAGATAGACATTTTTCCTTGTTTAAGAACTCCACAGCTTTCTGGCACTTTTCTCCTGTAAAAAATTGACCAAGTCCTCTTGTTTTTATTGTGGTTTTTTTGCTGACTAATACGAGACAACCTCTACCATGTAGCAGTACTATGTGGTGGATGTCAGGATAATGGTCTTTTGTGATCTACTGCATGGAATATTTACATTAATAGTTATGGAACAGTACATCTCTTCACTGTTGTCAAATGGAAAGAGGAGGTGACCTGAACAAAAATCTGCAATTGATCAGAATGAGACATTGATTTTTGTCATTTTCATGGTCTGCAATGCAGCATGTGACTATACATTTGCACATCAGACGGCAGCAATCTGTGCACAAGTGCACAAATTATTTCTAATGGGGCAATCTCTAGCTCAAATCAGAGAAGAGAGACCTCATGGCTCATCCCTTCCTTTCAAATGGCCTGTGGCCACACACTGGTCCTTTTCCCTGCTTTGTTATTGTACTATGCTCAAATGATTCTTTCAAGGCCTAATTGAAGGCCTAATTCACCCTCCAGCAAGGAAAAAAAAATGTTGTTCTTCTTTCCTATAGATTCATCTTGGGAAGATGAAGGGGATTTTCAGAGAAAATGCATTCAAACAAAATAAAAAAAATCTGGTAGATGATATCCCAAAAGGCCTTGTCTCCAGAACACAGGAGAAACATTTTTAATACAAACCTTTGGAGATCTGTTCCAGTCTGCCTGCAAGTATTTTACATACTGATACCCCAATTTTCATAATTTCCATGCTCTTTTTAATGTTTTAATACCTCTTCTATAGAAAGGGCTTTTTTAGGAGGACAGCAAGAAAAGCTGGAATTACACTTTAACAGAGCATGAAAACAGAAATCAAGAGCCAGAATAACTGAAATCCAAGCCTATGCCAGGTAGTTTGCTAGATGGCACTGAGCTGCTGCCAAATAGCTGCAGGAATAGAAATCTGCACTAAGATGGTAAACAGTATTAGCAGTCAAAAATCTGTAAATGGAACTTTTGGACTCCATTCCCCTTCAAAAGGAAAGAGTGATAGACACCAGAAGCAGATAGCTGAAACTACTTGTGAGAATAGGACTACATCTTCTGAAATAAAAGTAGCAGCCAGACTACTTTTAATAATCAATAGTTCGTTTAAACAGGAAGACAATAGCCATAAAAGTAATTTAATTAATTCTCAATGTTAATGGGTTGTCTGTGGCCTTTCTAGTATTAAACTGCTCCAATATGTGAACAAGGTAGCTGGACTGTGTAGCACAAGCTTTAAGTTTTGTGCAGCTTGTCTTACAGTCAAAGCCTGACTCACGTAAATAAAACATGTGCTGGTGACAGACAAGCAGCTTAAGTTTCAGAGTCTAAATTCCTCCTTTGAATGCCTTTGTAGGACTGGGAACAACAGACCTTATAGAAAGGAGCCAAAGCCTACCAACAAGTGAGACAAGGGTAGATGCAGGAGAATGAACCATCATTTGCAAAAGCTCTGACTGAACAGCACTAAGCTGCTGTTGTTGGCACTGACACAAATAACTAAAAAATTTTGGTTCTGATTCTGCACACGTGTCTTTTTGTTCTCTACTCAAGTTAACCAGTGACATTCAATGAAGGTGTGGAGAAACCAACAACAACAAAAAGCCTTTGAATCTGAGAAGACATTAGCAATGGATGCCTTCCCCAATGACAAAATGTGTACAAGATGATAGATTTCTGCTTTATAGTTACCATTAAGTAGGGTTTATGTAACATTCAAAACTCCTGGAAGCCAACAGGAATTGATCCTGTTGACCTTACACGTATTATTTATTCTATCAACCAGCCAAAACAGAAGAAAAATGCTGGTACAAAGCTGAGAGAAAGCAAATTTTTCTGATGTTTTAATAGACCTTTGACCTTCTCTTCACCTCCCTCACTGAAATAGCCCACTAGTGAGAGAGGGTAAGATCTCTCCTGAAGCATATACATACAGCAGGTTACCAACAAGTAATGTGCTGTAGACCTCAATATGAATTTATGTGATTGTGTAACCACTGCAAACATGTAGCCATTTTGTACTGTATTTGTATTGTATACACTGCAAAGTGATTTTGTAGCCATTGCATACACTACAGTGTACTTAATTATAACCACCTTCCTGAGGACCTCCCTTTTTAATGGCATCGTGTAGATGACAGCATCTTTTGCCAAAATATTTATTAAGATCTAAACACATGCACCTTAAAAATCCCCAGTATTTTCAGTTGTGAGGACAAAGCCCAGAGAAACATTCTTTATTATTATTTATAATTATTAGCAGTCCCACAAATTCTGCAGCAAGGAGGAATTCAGAAGCAAAGCTGGTTAACCAACCCATAGCACATGTTCACCTCTCATACTGTTACAGCTGTTATTTGACTAACATACTAAAAAAGGAAAAACAAGTTTGATGGTAACTGGCCTTGGGCAGACAATTGTTGATCTATACAACTGACCAACCTTTAGAAATCACAATCACCAGAAATAAATTCCACTAGATTTCCAATTAAAACCCTGCTGTGTTTATATAGATCTTTGTCTGCTGCTCTCTAGTAACAGATGTGAAATGGAAGCTGTAATTAATGCTTGGAGACAGGAACTCATTTTGAGCTACATTTTGAAAACATTATCTGATGTGTGTAAGCATAACATGCTAATTATGGAGGTAAGTAGCTATGTGTAGACATTTATCATGCAATCCTAGCAACAGCACTCTGCTCTCTGCACCTCCCCTGAAGGAGCTGGTGAAGAGAATCTCCTCTGTAGCACAAGAAAGCATGAAAAACATTGTGATTCAGCAGTGCACCTGTTAAATATCATTACTGCAGAAGTATAGCAATTAAATAGACAGCAATTTTCTCAATGGCCATACAGCAGAACCTGCAGACCTGTTACTTGGGACTGCTCTAGAGCACTGGATGCCTGTGGAGAGGGACTGTGGAACCACTGCTGGGTTGCAGGCAAGACCTAAATGTAGTTCTAGTCTAATAACTAAGGACTTGGTCCAAATGTGCACGTGCAACAGTTCTATATGATGATATTAATTCATGACACAATGTGTGCTTACCATTATATTGTTTTTTAAAGTCAATGGCCCACACTTATTTATAACACAAAGCATGACAGGTCAAAGACCAAGGTCCATCAACTCTCTAGGATGGTGTATGGGTCTTTGATACATATTCTGTTAAGGTTCAGTTTCAGGATGATGTGCAGGAAGCACATCCAAGATGTTCTGTGTAAGAAATTGGTCATGGCAGCTTTTGTCTTTATAAGTACACATTTTGGGTCTCTTGTCTTCTGCTGATCTTACTTTGCCTCTCTGCCTCCACATAAGACTTGTGACTGTGGTAGAGGACATCTGAAAAGTGCTTTCATAGTGCATTAATTATGTCTGACTTACTTCGTTTAACTGACCAAGACTTTGGTGTGCCTTGCTATTTTCTCACTACTGCATGTAGCAACATCCACTCCCTGCTGACCATCATTGCATGGTACAGAGCAGCTGCAATGTGTCTGAAATGAGTTTTACTGTACATAAGGGAGGAAAAAAAAAAAAAAAGCAAAAAAGCAAATGCAAAAACCTACACAATCAAGTCACAGAGAACAACTGACCTAATACTAACGTGTCTATGTCTGCAAAGAGAATTTGAAAACACCCTGATGGCAATTATTGATTAATATTGTACAAGCATCAACTAGTTGCCTCAGGGAACCTTCATGATTTCTAGGGAAATAAATTATCTAATTACAACCGACCAAGCTGCTTAAGTAAATAAACACGAATAGATTTAACATTTATGTATAACTAATGGACTATCCCTTTAAAGCACAGAAAACTGAGCATTCAGTGTAATGAAGAGACTAGGAACTTTGAGAGCAACCTTGTCACAGAAGGGACAACTTTTCCAGTTTAAAAAAAATCAGAGAAACACAGCTTTCTCTTCCAAGTTAATCCATGTTTGTTGCTTCAACTGACGAGAGAAAGGAAGCCAGCCACAAATGCTGAGCTCCTAATTACCATCATCCTCCCTCTAATGGTAGATGTGGTTGGTACAGCACTACATGTCTACGTGGCTGGTACAGAAGTTTTTAGACAGACACACACAACCCTAACAGATGGTTGTAATTAACGGCAGGCAAGCTGCAGCCCTAATTTGAAAGTGAGCAAAAATAGCTTATGTTCCCTCTCACCCTTCATGGCCACCACACCCAGCTGATGGAAAACCTGGAGGCCACTCAGGGGAGGGCAGCCAAGGGACCTCTCTACCCCACCCCACCCCACCCAGCACGCCTCCCTGGGTGCACAGACACTTTTTCCATCTAAACAAAATGGGCACACGTCAAATCATCATCACTTCAAAGGGGCACATGCCTACCTGGCACTTCAGAGCTTAATTCAAAAGGAAAAAACTAATCAGACATGCTTTGAAAACTTGCCTATTACTTGAACTCAGGCAAAAGAGGGTGGATCTGACACTGAAAAACCCCATACTGCTCTGCACGGGGCATATTGCAGTTATTCCCAACCCATCCCTCACCTCAGCAAAAGCTTCTCTCTAATCCTCTGCTCTGTTCTTCTGGGATTTGCACACCTACATCAGTAACTAACCACTGGCCACAGAGACAAGATAATCACAGCTCATCCTGCAGCCAGCTCCAACACTGCAATTTGTGTGTCTTGCAGCACAATCTTCACAGAATGGTTTACAGTGTCCTCGCCAAGGCTAAGCCTGTCTCCTCCACAGTGTGTTTACTAAAAGTATACCAGAATCAACAGCTTTGGGAACAAGTCACCTTTGAACAGTGACAAGAACGGCTGCCGCAGCGCTTCCCCTCTCCACAACTCGTGCCCCGTGCTGGCCTTGCTTCTGTGGAGATGGAATCCCTCATTTGCCTCCACAAAAAGCTCCATTTTCAAAAGTGGGCACCTTCTGCTTTTAACACTGATGTTTATTTTTCCATGTTTTGCCACATACCAGCCTAATCTGAGCAAGCTAATCTGAGCAAAGACAGGCATTAAATCTTCTATGCCGACGTCTGGAAGCTGGACCTCCCACATCAGGTTGTTCCAAATGGGATACAATGTGTGAAAAAGCAGCAATGGAAACCCCTGCAAGATATGGTCACTGCCATCCTAACTCTGTTCCTTTGCTGGACTACAAAAAGAGTGATAGCCCAAAAGCCAGCTCTTAGCTAGAAACAGTATTAATCAAGGAACCTACAAAAATACCTGCCAGGAGCCTCCTTTAAGTAATTAAGAAAAGGCATGTACATCCCATGCTTCTTGCAAACCAACAAGGAAAAGCACATGTGCTTTTCTTTCATGGAAATTCAAACAAAAAGTATCATGAGCAGATGTCAACAGACTTGGCAGTGATACAAAAAGATGGTTGCACACATACACATACAACTTCTGTCATTCAGCTTTCCCATAACAGTACTGCGTCAGCTAAAAAACCTCAATTCATTAAGTACAGATCCAGGCACAGTTGTCATTATGAACATAGTCTGTATGATAAATCTCTATTTCCCACTCCTCAAAAACCATAAAGAAATATAGAAAATCCTCTGATGACTCTTTATAGTTGAAGTTGTTGGCAGCAGCAAAGAAAGTCACTGACTTGTGTGACAAAACTCAACATCCATAGCAAATATCTTTATAGCAGTAATTATGAAGTAGTGACGAGTTTAGGAACACTTCTATGATTATGTGAGACAAAAATCTTATTAAATAAAGGAAGAATAAACAGATCTCAAAGATCAGGATATTTTTTAACTGTTCATTTGCTGAAGAAACATTTCCTCCAACATAGACAAACATACATACTAACAATGGAAAATTTGCATATATTATTTTCTTCCTGAGAGAGTAACTGTTTCCTTTGTATTTTTTAAATTCTAGATACTTTTCATTATAATTTATGCACTTTGTAAAATTTGAGTGTGTGAAGAAGCAAACCCCAAAGCTTATGTTATGTTAGAACTTACATTCTAATTCAGTTCACTCTTCATTAAGATATAGAGGTGCTTTCCAGTTTCATTGCCACTTGCAAGAAGTTTTTAGTGAGATGACCAGCCCTTGTGCTCAGTGCTTCCCAATTATCCCTAATGCCCAAGGGACAGATACAGCCCAGATGCTGAGGGGGACACGAGACAGGATGTGCACTACTCTGATGAAGCAACTACTGTCCACGGGAGAGGACTTTTTGAAGAAGGTAAATGTACAGTTTGGAAAGTTTTGATTGCTCCTGGCATGAGCTCCAATGGTTTCTTTTGTCCTTTACAATAGCTAGTCTGGTCCCATAACACATTTACCAGGAACCTAATATGTTCTGCTGCAAGTATGCCCTTAACAAAAGAAAACTTTAAAAACAAAAAAAAAAGGCCTGAAAGGCTAGGTGCAGCAGTAACATCAATCATTAAAGTATTGTTGAACCGTTCAACACAGTTAAGAGATACCAAGAGAAACCATATCCAAAAGATATGGTTTATTTAGCAGTGATAATACCTCCTACTATAAAACATGCTCAAATACTTATCAAGCTTTCATAGAATTACTCAAACTATTTGATAGACTTCTCTCAGTGTTTCTGTTCCTGAAGTGCTGTCCTGTTAAAATTCAGTGGGGTAACAATGAGGTGAGAGAAAAGATGTTTCTTACATTGGGTCCTGCTTACACATATAGGACACCAGAGAGGCCTTCCTATGCATTTCAAAACACATCTTTTTTTTCCAATCTTCTCAGGTGAGCTTGACCCAAAAGGGTAAGCAGTAAGGTTAGCAAAACTGAGGAGACAATGAGTGTCAGATGAGCGTCAATGAGTTCAGCAGCAACTGCAGATCTGTCATCAGCAACAGCACACAAACCTGTTTGTCTAGAAACATGCACCACACTGAGAACCAAGGATCAGAATGCCCTAAACTTGCCCTGACAAGCTAAGAAATAAGCTAGGACATGTCTCTTTAGAATAATGCAATTCTTCACCTCATAAAAAAAATAATCATCCCCTTTTACAGTGTTTCAAATGGGGAAAGGCTGGGTGTCCCATATCCAAGTAAACATAATTACTCAGAATGTGTTTAATTTTGATTCACATGGAATACTCTATTCTAGTCTACTAACACTGGTGGAAAACTGAACTGTTACCAAGTAAATTTGCACCCCACATACGTGAAAGATTGTTCATATATGCTACTCAACTTTTGTTTACTGATTTTTCTGAAAGGAAAATAGTTCATTCATTTTGAGAAAAGACATGCATAAAGACTTTTGTAGAGAAAATTACTTCAACGTTTAGAATTACCTGTACTAACGCTTTTAAAGGTACAAAGGCACAAAATTTCCTTGTCCCCATTTTTGGTTTTTATCACATAAAAACTTTCTAAGTACAGATAAAGTTTATTTGTATGTTAAGACATTTTCACATTTAAAAATGAAGAAGCCAAGCTTAATAGATGATGCTTAGAAAATAAAGCATGTATAAGGCCAAATCAAGGATGGAGACAGCTGAAGCAAAATTATTAATACTCTATAATTATTAATTTTAAAAAACAAAACAAAACACCAGCCACTGAACCACTGCAATGTGACATTTCAGAATCTGTAATGGCCGCTACTATTCCCTGTATCTCTCTCACATTTAGCGTAGTTCCAGATTTAGGAAAGATTTCTATCTAATCACTTCAAGATAAATGAAAATATTTTGAATGCAAGTAAACTTATTCACAGAAACCTTCATTACAGAGCTGAGGAAAAGAATTCTCTGTAGATATAGACTAAATTTTAGTTTTTGAAAGTGCTAAAAAGCTGCCTGTTCTCGTACATCTAAACTCCATCTAGCTCTATTTCATGGCACAGTTCCTCTGCTTGACAACTGCAACTACAATAAAAAAGGGGATGTTGACCAGATTTGGAGCTTAGCCTGATGCGATCTCAGATCAGTCACAGGTTAAATCCCACCAAATCCTCCTTGGTGACACACAGACACACACACACACACACAGAATGTACAGCTGGGGCAAAAGATCTCACGGAGAAGAGAAAAAACAGAGCCCTGTACACAACCCTGTCACTGGAAGTGTGAAAGCATATGGAACACTATAGTTTCCCAGTTTTTCCAAGGGATCACCTGGCCAACCCTGTGCTACCTTCTCTTTCTGTCATTGTTGGCAAGAAGTCACTAGATGAGGGTTTCTTCACCTCTATGTAGATACACAAAGAACCAGAGAACCTTAAGAAGGGAGATAACACGGAACAGCAAAACACACACAGCCCTTACGCATTCAGAAACATTCCCTGTGGGTATTTTTCTTAATTTTATAAGAAACTTACATAGATTTTATCTTGCTGATATCGCTGGAATAAGTTGTGCATAATGGAGCCTTCATGGAGATCTATGAGTGCTGCCATGTCTTCCACGCTCTCTGTGCTTGTTTGATGCATAGGTGTTACTTTTTGATGTGTGATTGTGCTCTGTTTATACGTGAATACCTGAAAGAGAGGGGGAAAAAAAAAATCAAACTATGATCAGTGCACACAATCAAAAACTCCTATTTGAGAACAGAGTTTTCATATCTATTCATATTCTCTATCCAGTTTACCAGTGAAAAGACTTGTAAAACATATTAGTCTGCTAGACATACTATCTTCTAAAGCCTCTTCGACAAATAATTGAAGCCCCAAATAGATAGATACAGGTACATGGGCATAATATGAAACTAGAACATATTGATAATGCACTGAGGACTTGAGGCGTTTTCCTTTTTAAAGGAAATTGTATTTCACACTGGACTACTGTTAAGACTCCATCAGAAGAAAAATAAACCAAGCAATAATCATTCCCCCAAAATCCAAAACCAGACAACCAACAAAAAAACCCTATAGTAAATCCCACTTATGCTCAAATTTCTCTAGAAGGAAATGTTTTACAGTGTAAAACAGCAAATGAAAATTATTGCTCTGACAGGCTCCCAGTTATATGTTTGATCTGAAATACAGTAAAATGTTTCCATTCAAATCTCTTTTCAGGATTAGGTCACTCAGTCTTCCTAATACAAGTAGCATGTGAAGTTCAATGTGCTTAAGATGTTTTAAAATTAATAGCACAATCAATTTCTAATTTATGTACTTTTGAGACTAATTTCTGTAGCCTGTTCCAAACAGACAATAAAAGCCCTAAAAATCCACACTTTAAATAGTCAGAAAACACTTGTAATAGTTTCTGCAAAACTATTACAAATGTGCTCAGAAGATATACACATTCCCAAACTAGTTAAATAAACTCTTACGAATGACATTGCTAAAGACTATAAAGCAATAGCTTTGGAATTTAGCTTCCCATTTCCATTTATACTTTACATCTTGGCAATTCATCTTTACAGACATACGTCTGCATCCCATAGCCAACACTATTCAAGCAATACCAGTCCCTGTTAACAACACTGCTTCATTGTAAGGAAGTGAAGTACGGGGTTAATGTAAATGCTCTAATGATGTGGAATATTGAAAAAATATGCCATTCCAAAATCCACTTGAAATAATATTTACAAAGCCTAGGGAAGAGGAGGCTCTGAGAAGACCTTAATAGTAGCCTCTCAGTACCTGAAGAGGACCTACAGGAAAGCTGAGGAGGGACATTTTATAACGGCATACAGCAATAGCATGAGGGGTAACAGTTTCAAGCTGAAAAGGGTATATTTAGGTTAAACATTAGGAAGAAATTCTTCAATGTCAGGGTGAAACACTGGAAACAGATTGCCCAGAGAAGGTGTGGCTTTCTCATCCATGGAAGTGTTCAAGGTCTGGTTGGATGGGGCTTTGGGCAACTTGGTCTAGTGGGAGGTGTCCCTGCCCATGCAGGGGGGTTGGAATCTTTAAGATCCCTTCCAACCCAAAGCACCTGAGAAGAGAGACCTTCTCAAAGGATTTCATCATAAAAGACTATGTATGCTCCTGGCAACAAAAGACTGAACAATGATAGTTGTGTCATCACAGGAGGCTATTGAGGAAAATAGGGATTTTACCACTCTTGTTGAGAGAAGTGAGAAAAAGAAGCTGAAGTAACAAGTGGATGAAAGCAGATGGCACTTTGCATCGAAGCTCTCTGTACTCAGATACTCTACCAGCTGACAGGAGGAAAATACTCTGCTGAAATTCATTCATTAAAATCCCATTCCGAGTGTACTACATGCTGGATCCACTACTGCTGTCACTCACACAGTGTACTGAGGGAAAGCTGGGAGAGAAAGGAGGTCCAAGAAACACATTCATAACAGATGCCAGAAGACAGCATAGGCATCAACAGGATACTCAAGCAAACCATCACAAAGTTACTACAGATTCAGAGCATCCAAAGCAGAGTCCCTAACTGTGGGAAAAAGACAGACACTGAGAGATGTATTTTGTGGTAAACCACTGTCAAGAGGACAGGACAAGCATTTGTACAGGGTAGATAGATGTTGTCCAGGATGGAGAAAGCAGCCACTTGCACATGATCCAGGGGCACACAGTGCACATTTGCAAAAGAAAGAATGAATTTGAACATCATCAGTTGACAGCAAAACTTTTGGGCTGAAAAAACTGTTAGCAGTTCCAAGACAGAGTGCAAGCAGAATTAGAAGTAATTGCTTTTCCAGAGTAATAAACTGCAGTCCCTAGTAGGAAGAATATGAAAAAAAAACAAAGATCATATTGTAGAATAAAGAATGTCAGACACTGGAAGACTTGGAAATTAAAGGGATTTAAGCAGAGCAAATCCTACAAAAGTAAGCAACTTAGCAGCCATGTACCAGCCTGGAATTAAAACCAGCTAATAGACTCAAAAGGAGAATTAGGAAACCAAAAGAAGGTGGCACATATCCAGTGAGTGCAACTCATGTGAACATGGAAAGGAAACTATCATACTTTCTAGGAGGAGAATCTTTGCATTTGTGATTTCTGCTCTTTGATAAGTGATGCACAGGTTAGTAGGGTAGGCAGAACACTACCTACATGACGACACTTTTTTATTAACATAAGGAATTAACAAAAATCCACCAAGCAGAACAATGTGACAACTGACTTGTGAGTGGTGGGACTATCAACAGTGGTCTTTGCAGATTCATCTTTTTCCACTCAAACACTTGTCTTTTCTTGCAGCTCTTCCACACATTCTCCTTTTTTGGCTGAAGAAATGGCTCTATGACCTGATTCAGCCATATGCCCATATGTTGACCAACTAGAAAACACACCCATCAGTCACAATGGCTGCCACCCAGATGAGAGCATCTTCCCCAACACCGGGGACTTACTGTTTATTTTTACCAGAGCCACACATCCTTCCGATTTCCTGAACACACCATAAAACTTAGCCAAGATCGCCTAACAAGATCAAAGTCAGCAGACAAGGCAGCAAGATCATATGCCCACCCAGACCTTGTTTCCTTAAAATGGACTTCTAGTAGTCCTGCTGCTCAAGCCCTAAAAACCCCTGCTTTGTTTTACTTCATCTCGACTCACGCCTTCACTAAGACAAGGACATGAAAAAACTTTCTTGAACTTTATCATTACTAATTAGAAGGTCATGGTATGAAATATGACCATGGAAGAAATGCTCACAAAATAGCAACCAAGACCCATTCTGTGGGGTCAGTATGCAGAAAAAGAAGATGAACAAGTTAGGTCCTGAGCTTCAAGAGGAGCCCCTCAGCAGAGAGCAAAGGCTGTCCACCCTCAAGGATTTTCTTGCCAACATTTCTGGAAGGTCAATCAAAGCATTCAGGAAACATTTAAGACAAGCCCAAATGAGAATTCAGCAAAAACATCTTTCCTCTTGAGATATAAATGGTCCAAGATAACAAACATGCTGAATACATGGAAAACTATAAATTAAACCTTAAAGAGAGAACACACAAAATAAGAGAGCTAGAAGTTATAACAGAAGTGAAAATTAAAGGTTAAGATAGGAAGGAATGATGCAAAGAACAACAACAAGAGTAATCTCAAGAAATACAAGACTAAACAGAGAATCCAGTTTAACAACACCGAGTATTTCAGTGAGAAAGCAGAACATCACTTCAAAACTGCTCCACTGTCCCTATCATAGCTTACTACTGCCATGATGAACACAACTAAAATTAAATGAGAAAGAAACCTGAAAAACCAGGGAACCAATGCTGCCAAGTTCCCTGGGTAACATGGGAAAAAGATGTAACAGGCACTCTGGGGTTTGATAATAACACATAAGGAAGTTACTATTGGACACCCAAACATCAACAGCTTGTTGAGAGCAGAATCCACACCTGAGAGCTTGAGAAGCAATGTTTACTGTCATTCTTGAAGAAGAAAGCAAATATGACTGCAGGGGAAAAAAAAGAAATGAATGACATGCTGCTGAGACAGATTTCTTTCTCTAGTAAGAAAAGAAAGATTGAAGAGATGGGTAAATGAAGTAGAGAATATGTGAATGAAAATTAAAAATGGGTTGGCACATGGGAAGTGTGAAAACAAACCATTCTGGTGTGCTTTTGACTGCCTGTTCCAAAACTTCGATGATACGTCCCTATGTCCTGAATCATACCTGTTCAGAAATCTACAAGATAATCAACCCCATTGTATTCTGCCCAGAACTGGGCAAAACTACTCAGCCTGGCTGAAATGGGAACATACCAGCAGTACCAAGGTCCATCTGCTCAACCACAGTGCTACCTATGGCACTTGCCACACCTGCTTTAGGACACAATGTGAGGCCCTAGATACCGAGAGTAAAAGCTGCACTCAGACTTTGCCAAAATATTACCCAAAAGAGAAAGAAGGACAAGTAGAGAAAATTAATTCATCATCTCGCAAGCCTTAGACCAAAGAAAAAAAGTTAGAGGGGAGGGACAGGGGTCATAGAGTCCAGGACAGGGGCATGACTGCAGTGTATCGATTGCACAGACTCTCATGCTGCTGTCTGAAGTGTCACCCAGATCCCCAAACACTGCTGCAGGTAGTGCCTTTTTATGCAGGAGATGCCAGTCAGACACTCTCCAATGCACTGTAGGAAGCTGGAGAACAAACTGAGACCATGCAGATGAACTCTATGTAAAAAGGTTTTCAATGGTTGACATGGGTTTGTTCCAAAATGGTGGAGCATCATAAACCCAAATCAATCACTTCATATGGGGCTCTATTTGGAAAGGCAACAACCCCTAAACCTCAAACTAAGCCTAAGACGATATATAATTTTACCTATTTTACTATTTTACCTAATTTTAGGGGCACTCTGTGCTGGATTGGGAACTGGCTGGAAGGCTGGGCCCAGAGAGTGGTGCTGAACGGTGCTGATTCAATTGGCAGCCGCTCACCTGTGGTGTTCCCCAGGGATCAGTGTTGGGTCCAGTTCTGTTTAATATCTTTATTGATGATTTAGACGAGGGGATTGAGTCCATCATCAGCAAATTTGCAGATGACACTAAGCTGGTGGGAAGTGTTGATCAGCTGGAAGGCAGGAGGGCTCTGCAGAGGGACCTGGACAGGCTGGAGAGTTGGGCTGATTCCAATGGGATGAGGTTTAACACAGCCGGGTCCTGCACTTTGGCCACAACAACCCCATGGGGAGCTCCAGGCTGGGGACAGAGTGGCTGAGAGCAGCCAGACAGAGAGGGACCTTGGAGTTTGGATTGACAGGAAGCTGAACATGAGCCAGCAGTGTGCCCAGGTGGCCAAGAAGGCCAATGGCATCCTGGCCTGTATCAGGAACAGCATGGCCAGCAGGTCCAAGGACGTGATTCTGCCCCTGTACTCAGCACTGGTGAGGCCACACCTTGAGTACTGTGTCCAGTTCTGGGCCCCCCAGTTTAGGAAGGAGACTGAGGTCCTGGAGCAGGTCTTTATGAAAAGGGTGATCAGACATTGGAATGGACTGCCCAGGGAAGTAGTGGATTCTCCGTCCCTGGAGATAGTTCAAAAGAGACTGATGTGGCACTCAGTGCCATGGTCTGGTAACCGCAGCGGTAGTGGATCAAGTGATGATCTCAGAGGTCCCTTCCAACCCAGCCGATTCTAGGATTCTATTTGTAAATGTAATACCTATTCCTAAAAACAGCAGAATGAGAAATGCAATATTGTACTCCATACTGTACAAGCACTTATTAGGCAGGTCTGTTATTTACGTTTATTTCAAAAAAGCTTTTTTTTTAATGTCATGTAATTTGGAATAACTAGTATTTTACACAACTATGTGCTCTTAAATTGACTAGTGAGCATGTAAAGAAAAAAATCCACCAACAAATCAGGAGTCTGAGACATATGACAGCAATTATATTCATTTCCCTGGTGCTTTTAAAAGAACATGAAAATTATAAGGATAAAGACCTTAATATTCCCCACTTTTTCATGCTGAAAATGACATTTTTATCCTGTGCAATTTATCTGGCACAAGAGGAAAAAAAAAAAAAATCTTTCAAGCATTTCATTTAAGGGGAGTATCACAAACCAAAATCTAATTAAATTTCTGAACTGGCAAATTACCCCTAAGCTCAATATCTAATGGAAATTATATTTTGACAAAAATATTTAATTTGTAATACAATTTATTAACACCAGAAAACAAAGTCAGAGTGGGGTCTCAATGACGGCGGCACACATACTTTTTCTCTCCCATTGTATCACTTTGTGACATGATGCCAAGTGACAAAAATTCCTTCTTGAATAAGGTTGTCAAATGGTATCAAGTGATATCACAACCGTTTAAGTCAAGTGAGTTTAGAAAAAATGCTGAATTAAGTGCTTAGGTAAAGCACATCAAGAAAACCACAATCCCCATTTCTTGCATAAACTGCAAGTCATGCTCAGACTCTCCAGTCTGCATGGAACCACCACACAACTAAATCTCTCAGGGTGCTTTTCACAAGCTGCTGGGTTTTTGTCTGATGCTAATGACCATCAGCATTGGATGGGAAGAAGGCAGAAATTCTTCTAGCACTTTACTAATCAACAGTTCTCTATTTGACTGATGGCTGGATCTTCATCACTTTAGCGATATTTCCTTGTGATTTTTATTCAGAGTCAGAAATAGGTTTGTCTGCATTTTGAAAGCCCTGACCCAATCTTGATTGTTACTGAATTTGCTCTCTGAAAACACACAAGATGTGTACTGAAAAATATTCATACTGCAAGATTTTTAAAACAGCCCCTTCTATATAGTGACCTGGATTCTTCATTACTCCCAAACATAACTCCTAGTGCAGGCTCAGGTGTTTTTCTTCAATCTGAAAATTGAGATTGAGATTAGAACAGAGAGTAGAGGCACTGTCTCCTCACTGCTGCTGCCCCTGGGTGGAAATGAGAGGTCTACCCATGGCCTCAAGACAGGCCATCCCTCACAGCTATTGCTCATCACATTGGCACAGCTGGCCACACACCATCAGCTTCACCATGGGTAGAACATGTCAGATGTGGCAGTGTCTGAGCCCATGCCATGTCCTGCATCGCACATCTTAGCATGTCCCTGTTGCTGGTGGTGCAATAAATCAAGAGGGGTTTTTGCTAGGGGTAACATAAAAGGGGTAACATAAAAGGAGTAACCAAACTCCCCTCACAGAATTGTGATGGGACTTCTAAGATAACCGAGTCCAAACATTAGTCCAGAAAAAAATACCATGCCCACTAGAACACATTCTGAAGTACCACACCGACATGGTTTTATAATTTGTACAGGAAAAACCAGAAATATCAAAGTCTTGGCATGCACCAAATTTAATTTAAGTTGCTCAAATCCATATAACCAGAGGGATAATGTAAAATACAGCAGTTTAAACATAAAATTCAGTAAGATAGGAAGGGGAAAGCAAAGTGGTATTCTACAAATGTCACCTGGGAGGCAGCTTTAAAAAAAAAAAAACCAAAACAAAACAGCAGAAGATTCAAACTAAACAACCAAACCTTTTCAGTTATACCTGAATTAGCGAGCCAACTACTCGAGCACCTGGCCAACCAGCAAATATTGGGAAACAAAGCTAACCATGACCCAAAACCTGAAGCCATCAGTCTTCTTGTCATTGCCCTGAGGGCTGCTCTGCGCACGTTTTTCCACAGGGTTAATCCCAACTGCTGTGGTGATGCCCATGAGAATTGACACAAGTCAACAGAAACTCCAGAAGACTTGGCTCAGACTGAAGACATCTGCACCCTCAGTTTTCTAAGGCATCTATTTTGCTTATGGTCACCGACCCCTCAGCAGAGAGATGAGCATATCCCAGCAAAATACATAGGACTATACTCAGAAACATCCACTTAGAAATATCTTTTTTTTTTTTTCATTCTCTGCTGTTGGTCTCAACTGAGGATCATCATTTGTGTTTCCCTCATGTTTAGAAGTTAAAAGAATGCAGTAAATCTTACAAAATGCCTTTATACATAAGTTCAAGCAGAAAAAAAGAGGCCTTGGGCTCACATTACAAGCTGTGGAATGCAGCATTCTAGGGAGAAAAAATAAATCACGACAAGCTGAAGGACCCAGGGATTAAAAACAAAAACAAAAATGTAGTAATTCACTCTTTTTTCCTCGAGAGATCAACTGTCTAAGTAGGTACTTAAAAATACAGGACAAGGAGACTCTCTTATAAATCAAAAGCAATTTAAGACCAAATGTTAAACTACTGACATTTTAAATTCCACGGTTAATTGTGACAAGAGTGTGACTCAAGTAATGTTTTGGTCTGATAATTTACTAGTTACAACTGTTACAGTTGGCCTTAGACATCCATTCCTTTGTCCCCAAACAATCACTCAGACAACAAGATGTACCAGGGCCCAAGGCTTGCTTTGATGCAATATAATTTAATCTTTTTGAAAGCAACAGCAAAAACCACAATGAAGCTTTGTATCTATTAAAATGCGGAAGAAACTGAAATAATTTCATGTAGGAGACGTATTGATGTCAAGAAAAAAAATAGTACCAACTAAACTGATACCGTTACTGCTGCGACTTACACTGGCTTTTTCTTGAAGCAAATATCCCATAAACACATCAATGGACTTTCAGCTTATTTCCCACCCACTTTGTAAAACTTCTCCCCATTTACTCTGGGAATCACTCCCATCAGCCTTCCTTCCCAGTTAGATGTTAATCTTTACCTTTAATACAAGATGTTTAAATGTCCACTTCACACATTACTGGGCTTACCAAAGCAATTGAGTAACCCACAACCCGCAAGACCCTGTTTTGTCCCCTCCTCACTTCAGTTCCAGACGTTTTAAGTCTTTGTCCCTTCTCCTATCAATCAAGCCTCTTCCAAACCCTCCCTCACAGTCCTCTTTTCATAAGACCTCTCAGACTTGCCAGGGTCTGAGACAGATGGCTCAGGAGCTGCTCCCAGGTCCAAGTTGGCACCAACCGGTCCTAAGGCACCCAGACACCCTCCCCTACCCTCTCCCCAGCCTCCAGTGGGGACAGCAGCAGTGATGGCTTGCAGAACCTCCTTAGAAAAGCTTTCCTACTACAGCCTTCAGATTATTGCACCCACACAGAATATCCCTCTAAGCTCCACTATGTGGGGAAGCATGCTGCCAGAATGGCAATCCCAGTCATCACTGCAGCAAAGCTCAGCAAACCCACTAAATCATTCCTCTTTGTTGTTACCCTATGTGCTGACCACTGTCAATAAGCTTGTCTGATCAAGACTTCAAACCTAATGCCTATTTCAAGGCAGTTTATCCCATACACCAACCTCTTTGCATTTGTAGACAAGCTCTATCATCAAGTACAAACAAGCTTCCAATTACAGGTTCAGTGCTTATGACCCTTCAATTGGGCTTGACTACACAGACAATAAAGAAATTTAATTCAAATTAAACGCACCACTTTTACTTATTTTACACTATAGTAGGCCTCTAGGCATTTCATGCTAATTCTCACAAAAAAAAAAAAGTGGATCTTTAATTTAGCTTTCTTTGCAAGCAACCTTGTATAACATGTGGTTATGAAACAAATAAATACAATGCAAGGCTCAGTTTTTAAGAAGTCCATCCACCTACAAATACCATGACACTGGCACGGCAGAAACGACGATACACTTCTGGCATGTCACCACCACTTGCTTTTCCATGGAAAAGTCCTCCTTTCTCTCCAAAACCAGTAAGTGGAGGGATTCATCGAAACATAGAATGGTTTGGGTTGGAAGGGATGTTAAAGACTCCAACCCAACCCCCCGGCATGGGCAGGGACACCTCCTACTAGGCCAGGTTGCTCAAAGTCCCATCCATCCTGGCCTTGAACACTTCCAGGGAGGGGAGTTCAGCTGCACAGTCCAAGGGCAGGACACTGGAGACATTCCACAGTCTTCATCTCCCTGCAAGGCAGGAGGATCTCAACTGGAAGCCAGCTTTGACTGCACAGCAAGCCAGGGAAGAGGCCCCAGATTTGCACAGCACTCGGAAATGATGTGGAGAGAAGATCCCAGCACGCAGCCAATGAACAGAAAAACATCTGGGCCCATGATCTCCAGGGGTTCAATCCTCTGTCTTGATTGGGACACTCCACTAAAGACACCCCCAGGTCAATGATACTGTAAACAGCACTTAGTAAGCAGATATAATAGCAATACTCCTTTTGCTTTTAATGTGAACAGCCTTAATAAGCCCCAAAGACAAAGGGGTCAAAACTGATGGTTTCCTGTTCACAGAATAAAGACCAAAACACTAAGCAACCCTACCCTCAAAAAATCAAAAAAACCCCCAAAAACAAAACAAAACAAAAAAAAAAAACCAAAACAAAACAAACCACAACACAACCAACCAAACAAAGACCCCCACAAAAAACTAAACCCTCCAAACCCTCACTATCCATCATTTCCTGCACAAAAGAAAGTGCACCTATGGATGATGCCAGGCACTGAAAGCATTAGCTTGATTGTTAACATCAGTTAGACCTCAAGTGAAACTCTCAATTTGAAACTCATATTTATTCAATGATTCATATGAGATAAACAATGACTATTTGCAACTGAATGAAGAAGTCTGAATTTGAATAAAATGCCCCACTATTGAGAAATGGAACAACTCTGTTCAATAAGCAGCCAACAAATTATACCAGCTTTTTTTAAGGCAAAAGCAATTAATCTCAATAGGTCTTTTTTTTTTTTTCCTAATAAAGAAGGAAAAAAAAAAAAAAGAAAAAAGCCCTGTAGGCAGCTGACTGAACTGCCTCCAAGTCTCAAATAGGAGCAGACCATGTGCAGCACCACACTAATGAAATCCCAGGCAGTGCTGGTACTCTGATGGGCCATCCCTGCAAAGCAAGTCCTGTTCCAAACAAAGGCACACAGGAAAAGGCAATACTCTGAACAAGGACTCCTGGTATGCTAAAAAAAAGCCCTGCAGAGACCTGCTCCCTTTGGTCTCTCCAGAGAAGGAGGACCACAGCTGTTGGACTAGGGTGCTCCCTCAGCAAGGCTGCTGCAGAGGGTTGGGAGGAAAGATAAAGAAAATAGCCAGGATGGTTCTTATTACACCAAAACGGTCTTTCTGTCAAATTTCAACACTATGAGACAGCACAGGGTTTGGGTTTCCTTCTTTCTTCCTGCCAGCCCCTTGACTTTTGTTGCCCACAGCCAGAGGATGCAGGTTTACACCTTGCTCACAGTGAGAAGAGGACACTGGCAGGTGTTATTCTTGAACTCAGTGCTCAAGGCAAAAATTCCCAATGCATTTCTAAAGCTGTTTGATAGTTAGAGACATGACAACATGCACAAAAAAAGTTTATATACACATAATCTCAGCTTTCAGATTTCTTGACAACATTTAACTGTAGAACTGTCATAAATTAAGTGTTTCCGTTTTCTTTTCATTTCTCTAAGCCTTGGCGTGGTTTCTCAGTGCAAATACTGCACACCTCATAACAACAATACTCAATTGTACTCAAATCACTTTTTAATGAAACAGCTTTTTGTTCATAACAGCAATGTGTCTGCTTCAGTAGGATGTTCCTGCCTTAACGCATACCTTTTAGATCTTTATGTATTGACAGATTTCTGGAGAAACAGAATAAGCAAAAGCTTCAGAACAGACAGAAGGTTAACGTAAGAGTGAACTCATAGCGCTCTGAAATTATCTTTAAGAGACTAATTTTCAAGATAATTTTGATGCAACACTGGTGAAATCCATATAGGAGTCTCTGCTTGCTTAAGAAATACAAAATAAACAGTTTTATGTTATTTTTTTTTATGTTACAAAAATCTGAGTATTAAGAGTTCCCAAAAGTGCAAATCAGAACTGAAGCATGAACTACACATTTTATCAGACAACAAAAGCCAGAGTCCCTTTATACTCTTTTTAAACTAACTTTTAATATTTTTCCTGCTATAATATCACAAAATAGCATTTCTACAGTTTTACTAATTGTCTTGTAAAAACAGGCCAAAACCCCTCCCTTTACTGGCAACCTGCACACCATGCTCCCACCCACAGCCCTGTCACTACTTACCAATGTTCTGACCCAGAAACCAGGAACTGGGTTACAAGTGATCCTGATGCTGTGCAAAAACCCTAGTTTGAACATCACTGCCATGCTTATGCCTTTTTTTTTTTTTTTAAAGGGATCACAGGGACTTTTTATTAAGCCAGCATTTACATGTGTACTATCATATATTTTTTTTTTTTTTTTTTGCAGGGTGCCTGTGGTATGAGGCTTTGACATAGCCATAGTGCTACCAAACCAGCCAAAGAAGTATTTTATTCACAGCTCAAAGCTTCTTCAACAAAGCAGCCCTTTAATAAGGTAAACAGTCTATTGAACTACCCTTCCCCCAAAACTGTAGGTGTATTATGGTAACTTACAGAGGAGATGGAGGGTAGAAAGGGAAAGAACTCAAGCCTTGAATACAGCAAGCTCCTACAGACAACTATCAATGAAAACAAATATGTATATAATGACACATAAGACACACAACAATGTTCAAAGTACAGTCACGGATAGGTGAACACAGAATAGAAGGGATTCTCCCTGAACTTCAACATACAGTACAGTTTCTATGTCAAGTTGTTCACAAGGCTCTGCTCTTTAAAAGTTTACTTCTATTATGCATGCCGATCCTAAAACAATTCATCAGCCTTTCAGCATTGCAGCTCTGATTGAAGATAAGTGGAAAATGCCCTTACTCAACAGAGGGAAGGGGTGACCCCTTCCTTACCTACATGCTTGGTTCTGACATACAGAGGTGACTGTAGGGCAGGCAGCAACAGATCAGACCCTAGAAGGTGTCCAAGGCCTTTCAACCTACCCAAGTTAGGGCTGGATCACACATCAACATTGTTTCCCCACCCAAGCATGCACTCCAAATATCAGAATTTTTTTTTGCTAACACAGAAATACTGCTGAACAAAAAAAAAATAGGCACAGTTCTTTTATTCACACTCAGAACTGGCCAGTGCCATGTATGTGGCACATGAAACCTGTATAAGCATTGTCAACAGGAGTACAGTCTTGGTGACAGTAGATGTTTAAACTATTTCATAGTTTAGGCTGGCTCCATATAGGGCAAGTAGTTTTTTCTGAGCAAAGCACATGAACCAGGACCCGCATACATGCGGTCCAGAGACAGAGGAGAGCCTGTCTGTAGAACCAGTCTGTGTGTAGGGGAGGACTGAATTGCTGATCACTGATGATCTCCCTGGACCCAGAAGTAAAGCTCATTTCAGCACCAGGCAGTGCCAAAATGGGACAAGGAGGCCCTCTGGCTTCATGCCGCACCCTGGAAGGGTGCACTGGCTTTGTCACTGTGCCAGAGAGATGAAGAGCAGCAGCACAGCTTCAGCTCTGCCCTGCAGTGAGCCCATCTTCTTGGAGACTGGGATACTGAACTGCAACACCTTGGTCCATAGTGTTTAGGCTCTGTGGTCAGGAAGTGATACACTGCTCTACACAGCATGTTCTGTGGGAACCTGAGGTGCCTCACACTCCTGTTTCCCCCAGAAGATGGGGTGCTGACAGTAAATCAGATTTTTCATCTGTGTTCTAGAAAGGAACCTTACAGAGTATGATTTACTGCATGGACAGCTGTCCAAGTCTGCAAATCCTCAGAAATAATAATTCTGGAATAATTCCTCCCAAAGAGCACCAGTCTCACATGCGCTGACTGTGACAAAGGGCTCTGTGTCTGCAAAGGGAATGAGCAAGGGACCCTGACAGGAGACAACCATGGGACACTGAATGGTGTGGTCCCAGGAGAGACAAGAGTCCCTCTGCTGTTACTGTCTCTCAGACTACTTGGCAGAAATAGTAGATGACGGGTAAAAGGTGGGGAAAGGGAGAGAGAAGCTGGAATAATTCTGAATTTCTGTACAGTGAGAAAAAAAAAATAGAGGCTTTTAAATATATATTTTGAGGAGGTTTCACTAAAAAAGAAAAAAAAAATCAGCATAAACCCCACTGCTTTCAAAAAGCACAAGGCTGCCTTAATTTAAGGTCTTACAGAGTGTACTTTGCCCTTAGATTCTTGCTTTCCTCCAAGAAGTAGTGTGGTTAGGCCACAGCAGCAGGCTCCAGCAGACAACCATCAGCAGCAACAGGAAAAGTGCTGCTGGTCAGTATTGCTACGCACATCAGTCTGCATCAGCCAGGTCTTGTTTCACTCTCTTTTGACCCCACAGTCCTCCTAAAAAGCCAATGAAGCTTTGCTTTTTTTGCCTTTTGTTTTTTGTTTGTTTGTTTGTTTTCCTAGCTGTGGCATAAACCAGAAGTTAATAAAGTTTCCAGACACTTGGGGCTCTCACATTTTCACGACATTCTCAACAAGGCACTCACCAACAAGGCTGAACTACCACGGAGTCACAACTGTCGTCAGCAAGGCAATCTGAAACTTATTAAATTGGTGTAATTTGGACTGACTATACCCCCAGCAATGTTAACTGCAAGAGGGGGAGAGCTTGATACAAGAATGAACAAAACAGGTTTGGACAAGCATGGAATGGAGCTGCACGCATCACCAGATAGCAGCCAAGGCGGGTGAGGGTTTTTCATGACAATCCTCAAACCCAAATCCCCACCCTAAGACCCCAACACCTCCTGTCAGCAAAGATCCCCTGGCCCTGCAGCCCCATGCCAGCTTGCACTGGGTCAGAGGAGACCCTGATAGTTCATTTATGATACCTTCAGGTTTTCCTGTTGTAGCTACGTTTTTTGTTCTCTGTTTACTTCTATGAGGGTCACATCACACAGTTGAAGTCTTCCAGACCCTCCCGCCCAAGAACTACACCGGTTCAAGGTTAACAAAATTAAATGGATATCCCACAATGTTTCCAGCATCATGAAACCATGGTGAAGAGAAAAGAAAGTGTAACAAGAGAAAAAAAAAAAAGAAAAAAAAAAGAAAAAAAGAAAAAAGAAAAAGAAAAAAGAAAAGAAAAAAAAAAAAAAAAAAAAAAAAAGAAAAAAGAAGAAAAGAAAAAAAGAAAAAAAAAATAAAAGAAGACAGCTCTAATAAATTAAAATAATAAACCTCTATTTTATTGTATTTGTCTGGACTGCAAGCCCACATGCAACTGTAATTTGTAAGAAAATACAGCAGTGGGCCTGTATGCATACTTATCCCAAGTCTGAAATTTTTAAGTTTATATTGGGAAATAGGGGTACTATTTAGTTACAAGCAGCATACCACCCTTGTCTTTTAATTTGCACTCAACAAGACCATTAGTCAGACTGATTACAGGCACTAATTACTTAGGTTTCTCAAACATACACTAGGAAATTTTATTATTACTCAAATAAAGTATTCATTGTTAGGTATACCAAAGTGGGCTCCTTCTTTGAAAGCTTTTTCAGAAAACAGCTACCTCTTTGCTATAAAATTTTACAGTGTCTGGCACAAAAATGGAAAGACCTCTTAGAGATACTGAAGTACAAATATAAAAACACTACTGCTTTTTAATATGTCTGGTTTGAGGAAAACCAATATTGTATTCTTTTGCTTGGTTCTGTTATAAGGACCAAGAATATAACAGCCTCAAGAACCATAAGAGATTCACAGATTGGCTTAAAAGCTTTTCTTCTACCTGTCTCAGACCTACCACAAGTTCCCCTTTTCAAATGCTTAGAGATAATACTCTATGTATTAGTGTTTGTTTTCTGTTAATGTGCGGGTAAGAATCTGTTTTCATTGCACTTGTGAATGTAGTGAATGCACTTTACCTGTAGATGTAAAGTATGAAATCTTGAAGCTGCCATTTTTTTTAATATATCTATAAAAAAATGCACACTATATGAATATGCCCAGTCTGGGTCATACTCCTGTACTAGACCTTTAAGAAAAATAAAACTAAGTGGTGCTACTAAAATTTGCTCAGAAAACAAGACCCATCAGTCTCTGCAGGGCATGAATCAACAGGTATGGGCAGATGGAGTGGTCAAGAGATGAAACACCTTCCAAAGTCATGTCGTAAGTCCTAAGTCTTTGGCACCAACATCACTTTTACACGTGCAAGAAAGGGCATTATATGTCACTAACATAACTGAGTTGGTTTTGTCTGCAAAAGTTTGACAGACTGTTCTGCAAGTCACTCCCATAAAATCAGCATATAAACTGTCTGGTTTGCAATTGAGTGAGCAACCTACTGCCTTGCAAGAAGTGAAAGAGCAGATTTAACACCTAAGAAGGTAGCCCGCTTATTAAAACTTGTGTGTGCAATTTAATTTTCCACAGCTAGCCTGTGCTTACGTTTGAAAACCACACTTACCAGATAGCATGTGCAAGTATGTTGGAGAAGCCCAAATGCAACTAGCTCCCATGATACTAGCAAGGAAAAATTCACAGCATCTTTTTTCCCCAGCACTGCTTCCCCCTGCCCAACATTCTTCTGTCTTTTTAAGAATACCCTTGTTTCTTTTTGAGATTGCATTGGCAAACCTCAAGCACATGAAGCTGTAAAAGCCCTAGCCTACATTTTTTAATATGAAGGTTAGACAGAAGTTCAACAGGATATACAGAGAGATTACCTGACATTTTACTAAACAAAAATTAGAAGAAGCAGATTAAAATTGGACCACCTTTTCTAACTGCTTGCATGAGAGGAAAGGTTAGAGAGAGATACATGGACATGACCGTCTTGTGTATTAGGAAATAGCATTGCCCTCTAGTTACCTCCCCAGGATACCCTCAACAATCCAAACAGGTTTTTTCTACTGTCTTTTCTGATAAATACCATGACTTAAAACTCAGCTTTAGAGATTAGCGCGAAATGCCTTCCTGCAAATGACAAAAGGCTGTCTTTTCCCGTATCAAAACCAAGTTCTCTTCCCCTACGGATGTGACCCCTCTCACCACCCAAAACACGCTCAGCTTATTACATGAACAATCTTTTCAAGGGTGCAGTCCTCCTGTTAGCATACCAGCTAGTTGTTCTTATCATTGCAGGCACTTAAAGCACATAGGCCTTAATGGGAAGCAACATCAGAGAGCAAGGAATAAACCAGCATGTCACCTGGGACAGAACTGAATGGATGGGAAATAAACCCACAATACTTTGAGTCCTGATGCCCCACACAGCTGAACACTGGAGAGTGTTCAGATTGCCTCACTTCACACCCCAGCCCCTATCCCCCTATTCAATAGAATTCACTGTAAATTTCAAGTAGTCTGTAAAGGTCAGTATGCTGTTCATTAAGATTTCTGGTGGAATGTAAGGTGAGCAAGGACTTCTGTTTAATTCTTCCTCATTTCAAAGTGAGAGCAGCAATTTCTGCTGCAAGGGATGAAAAAAAATTGAGTGATTCTACCCACATACCTTACAAGCTAATGAGTGTATTTTTCTTGTCCAAATCAAGTGACTTAGTTCTATGCATAAACTCTCTCCTGCTCTAAGGATGGAACGTTTTTTGTTACATGTATCTTCAGCCTGGCAGATTAAATAAAAAATTTCTAGAAACAAGGGCACGTTTCAATCTTACAGGCAAGGACTGTTAGAGAAACCACTACCATCTTTTAATCTGAGCAGCTGTTTAACACAGAAGAGACATATCTGGATTGAAATTCTATTTAACAAAGTCTCAGCCCTGAAATACTATAAATCTCTTTCCTTCCCCCTATAAAATCTTGAATTTACTTCCATCTGTTGGGATATTGTCTCTTGTTATGCACAATATTAATTTAAACTAACAATAGAAACTTTTCCACAGGCATGCACATTTCTTATACAAGACTGATGGCTCTTGACTCTTGTTCCACTGAGTTTTAGAAGCCTGGGTTTAGCACTGTTTCATGTGGTACCCAGTCTCATTGGTCTTCATCCCAAAGCCATTAAGCCAGTGGTACCCATAACACACCACGTGCAGGGAAAGCCAATACCAGTGGTCTGGAAAGCAACCCAGGATGGGCATAGCTGCACAGGCATACACAGCTGGCGGTATAGAGGTACAGTCTCATGCCCAAGATTGAGGGTGGCCACAGGACTGCAGTTCTGCTTAATATCAAAGCAACCACAGAATCCCATCCTTGCCAGTAAAGAAAGATGACTGAAGAAGCTGCCAATGAGCAAAGTGCACCTGTGGACATAGTAGTGCACGCCTGGCTCTCATTATACCAACATGTGCAGCACATGTGGATTCTAAGACATAATCTCCTCTTAAAACTCAAATCCTCTGGATTTGACTTGTGCCTCCAAATAAATGGTTATGCATGCCACAGCTAGGACAAAAAGGTGAAAGTAAGTCAACAAAATGCACAAAAAATGTGCATCACATTAGTGTGTCCTCTGTGCACAAGCATCTTCAATTGGTATTTCACTTGGAGTAATTTATTGCCCTAAAGACCACCTGAAGGCATGGAACCAAGGCAAAGCAAGCCAGTCCAGCAGAGGATCATACTTCCCATTAGCAAGAAAGCAACAGTGCTCATTGACTTCAGAGCTGCAGTCCCATCACCTCAACAAACTGTAAAAAAAGTAGTAAGATGACATGACCAAGCAGTCATGCAGTAGTGAGCTGACTCACCACTAGGTGACTCATAACTAACGACTGACTCTGAGGCAACTGCAAAATATGAAAAATGCTGTGATCCTACAAGAAAAAGCCTTAACATTAGCATCGCAAGCTCTTTCATCATCAAAACACGCATCAGCACTAAAAGCAAGTTTCTTACACTGTAAAACAAACGTGTATAAAGTATTTAACGTGTAAAAGAGAAAGAGAAGGCAGTCTCAAACTCAGGTGCTGAAAGTCACGCACAAATTCTTACAATGAAATACTACACACAGATAGGAAGAAACTTAGTGAGCCATGCAGGTTCCCATCATCATCTAAATTAGTGCCTTATTTCTCTTACTATTATTAATAGATTTTTATTTAACTGATCTGCCCAAGACTAAAATAGGTACCTTTAGCAGACACTGCACAGAAATTGAGTATTCCCACTCCACCATAAGACTGTGTCCATCAGCATCACATCACATTCCCAGGTATGGAAACACAGTGCATGCATCCCAAGGATCCCTGTTGGTGAGGGGAAGGTTTACCACCAGACTACCAGGATGCACTTCTGGAGAGGACAAGTCAAAGCAAGAACACACCAAGCACACAACCTTGTCAATTAGATTAAGGCAGATAACCAAGTTGAAAAGCACTCATTTTGATTCTCTGCCTGCTGCAACTCAGAGCAAGGTAACTCCAGCAGTCAGATATTATTGGGTTGCTGACAGAGCACAAGTGAGTGCCGATCTCTAAAGAAATACTCTTTGGGACATGAGAGGCTTTTCCCATTAAGACACATCTGCACTAGATCCTGCTGATGAAGCCCTGTGAATCATGAAGACAAGAGGTTTTCCTAGCAGAGGCCCTAGACCTCAGCAGGATTACACCAACTGTACTTCTGGGTGAATTTTCTTTACTAACAGTGCTACTGGGGGTAACCTGTTTTAGCTTTAGCAGGCTGGCCCCTCAGCCGGGAAATCCTACAATGTCTGCCAAAATCTTTTTCCAGGCCCCCTGAGGCACTGTTCAACGCAATAAAAATACTCACAAAGGTAATAAAACTGAAAAACAATTCCCTTGGTGCTCTGGGCTCCAGCTGCCCAAAGGTCTTACAGTCTACTACAGCACCAGAAACTGAAGTCACACCCTTCCCAACAAAGTTGCTTTGGTTGTCACTGGCATCACTTGGCCCTTTTCCACATCTGAAACACAAATGTGTTGAAGGCAGGCTGGGGTCCTGGGACCTAAACAGGATTTTTCTGCTCAGTTTCAAGGGAACTGAGAATGGCTTTGCCCCCACAAAATTCAGCATTTAACTACAAGCATGTCTTTCTACTGATACAACTACACCACTGCAGTTTAACCACTCTGCTGCATCAGCTGAAATTGCAGGGCTAGCAGTGCCCACATGGGTATTTTTATTTTGACTTTGCACAAACCACTTCCCAGAAAGTGAAAGACAAAACTCCTAGGAAGAAAAGGGGCATGGGGGGACAGTTGTATCAAAATAGAACAATAGTGTCAGAACCATTGTAGCTAAAACTTACACAGACACAGTTTGGCTTACAGATTTCTTCAGGCATGCATCCAGTGTTCAGCAGTTTTTCTGTAAAACATCCCTCCACAGGAGGTACTTGCATTCGGCAATGGCTGTCATTTCATCAGAGAATCAAAGAACAGATCTCTTTCCCTCAAACATGAAGATCCTCTGCAAAGGACCAATAACAAGGGCAGGCAGTTACCTATCTGATCTGGTGAGAAAGACAAGCTCTCTAAACAGTGGTGCCAAAATATGACCTAAGATGCAAAGTCTCATCAGCATGCAAAGCCTCATCAACCTGGTGATCTGAAAGATACTTTGAACCATCAGAGGGGTCATCCCCCTGAAGCATACAGCACTACAAGGCAGATGCTTCGAGAGGGATGCTGTCTTCAGGGGAGGGAGATTTCAAGGTCTAAGCTATCAAGGCATGCACACAGCAATCTACCACGGAGGAAAGGCATGGGACAGGCTCCCAAAAATGCAACGGAGCTTTAAATGTCAGTAAGCTGTTGCCATCTCTGGTTCAAGATTTCAAAAGATAACACTGCTGAGACAAGTTCAAGCAAATGCTCCCCACAACCACTGTCCTATCACACCATGAAGAAGGACATTGAGATCAGCAAGTGTTTATTTCCAGTGGGTAGAGGCTGTCAGGAGTGCAGATTTTGGCTACTCCAGCATCCACACATCAGATACCCAACTTTCACCTCAGCTGGATGCTCAACCCCACTAACCCCAGCCTCAATCCAATATTCAGGGGTGGTAGAAGGAGTCTGGCTAAACCCATCACATACACATGGCAACACAGCACAAGTACTGCACCAGGTATTGCTGCACATATGGATGCTAAAAGTACCAGGAGCTCAAAAGTTTCTCTCAATTTGTACTGGGGGGCATTTGTTAGTATTTTCTATTAAGATAGATGCTTATACTCCTATCATTTAGTCCTGAATCTGCTAATTTACAATAAGAAAAGTTGCAGTATTTCTCAAGCAGAACATAAAAGCAAAGACCGCAGTCTAGGACTGGTTCAGATAGTTTTTTCTTTTTGACCTGCAGACCGCTTTTAAAACACAAAGCAAGAAGTGAAAGACAGACCTTTTATTATTACATTTTTAGTGCCAGAAACAAAGTTTTCCATGAGCTCAGAGACCAAAACTCAGACACTTAGCACTACTGTGTAGTTCAAAATACCTGTAACAGATTCAAATCTTTTAAAAGAAAGTTCATGTATACTCCAACAGTAAGAGCTGGCTTTTTGTCCCAGCCTCTTCACAAAGTTCAATAATGAGCTTTCAGAACTATGTCTAATAGTAAAATTCATTGCTCACTTCATACTCATCTCATTATCCTGGCCTCTTGCTGTGCTTGCTTCTTTTAACGGATGGAGCAAGTATTAGCTTGATTTCCTACCACACATCAAGTTTTCAGCTGAGCTTAGCAATATACATCTCTAACAACTGATAAGATCTCTATTAATTTACTATTAAATGCATAAAGCTAGTAATTTTATTTTGACTTGCATCTGATAGATAGTGAGAGCATACCTTGCTCTCCTGACATGCTGTAACTTCTGCTTGCAGACACAACTGACAAGAGTAATTCAAACGATGGCCAGAAGTCAGTTATTTTAAAATAAGTGAAACTGATACATTCATTTGCATCCATATGTAGAGGGAAAAAAAATTTTTGGAAAGAAGCACCCCAGGAATCAGGAATACTGCAGTCAATGCATAACAAAAGGAAGTTAGAAATAGATGTGAATAGATGAGAAAATTAAATTAAAGCACATGCTTGCTCAAATTAATGGCTTGCTGAGAAAGAAGAAAAAAAATACCAGCTAAAAATAATTTCATTGCTAAATCTTACAGATTATATTCCTGAAATCTTGCACATACAGACAGGGACATCCAGTTCTGAAGTCAGGCAAAGCAGCAGAAATGAGAATGTGGAAGGAAGCTGGAAGCAGTGCTGACAAATCATGGAAGTCACACCACTTCGAGGAACTCCAAACTCAGTAGACACGCCAGAACAATGTTGCTGGATATTCTGCTGCTGGCAAGCCTATGCTCACTAAATGTTTTTCAACGGGTAAACTGTTAGTTTTGTTCTGTAACAAAAATGCAGATCACTTCAGTTTCACAACTGGAAATTAGCAGATAGTGCAAACTAATTTCTGTCTCAGCCACCAAGTATCCTGCAGTGTGTCCTCAGCTGAAGGGAACAGCCAGAACCTGCCATCCACCAGAACACTGGAAAAGGTTAAAATATGGAGTACAAATACCCTGATATTCTCTCTCAAGTTAAGGAACCTGCTTCCTGCAAGACCACAGGAGCAAGAGCCAGCCCCTCTGACAACACATATGCCATAAGGCATGTTCCCTTGAAGGAAAATGCCAAGGAGGAACTCTCTCCTCACAAGCAGAGCTGATGCCAGGGCTGGCTGAAGGAGCCCCAGGTGCTGCTATACCTCACCCTGACCGACTGCAACACAGTCAGACACCAGCCCAAACCTGCGGTGAGTTTTCCAAATGATTAAGTGCTTCGAGCTCCTCACTTTTGCCATTTGCTTTTATGCACTACTCAGCTTAACAAATGCACAAGGATTTGCACATGTTACAGCTCCACAGGACACAAAGCAGCAGTACCTGATGCACACATTTACTCGTATGAAGTATGGACTTTTAAGCACTTAGACCTTTTTGAAGAGTGAAAAAGGATCACCGCAATAATTTTCAGAATTCCTCCCGACTTTGAGGGCAAGTCTGAGCCTATCAATACCAATCAACCCCTTTTTGAATAAGCATGACAGCTCCCACAAAATTAGTTTATTGAAATTAAGTGTGGGGCTGAGGATAAGCTTTGTTTATGTGCTGCAGTAATTTGCAAAGACAAAGCCACACACTGGAATTATTACACAAAGTGCTGGAGTCAGCAGGACCCGAGGTTCTACTTGACCACAGATTCACTGCCTGACCTTGAAGAAGTCCATCACCTCACAATAAATCTGTCAGCCCAGCTGTGAAACTGGATGAAAGCAGGATTTCCCTGCAAAATTCATGTTGTGTCTAGTTTGGCCTTTTGTTAAATAAGCATAACACCCCCTCAAAAAAAAAAAAACCCACCAAAAACCCAATCAAAAAAACAAGAGCTAAACAATGTGTTTTATTGCTATATACAAAGCAGTTAGTACTGTACAAAAACGGAGTTCTTTACCAAGTGGGAGGGAAACAGATGTAAATATTTACACATGTACTGCAAAGAGCTGTTACTCACCCTAGGGATGTGTATGCTGGTAGCTGTATAATTCAAGAACAACATCAGCCTTTGCTAGACAGAAATAACAGGCTAGTCTCCAGACAGCATGCTTTGCGCTAAGAAGGGTAAAGAAAAAGCCTGACATAAAGGGGACAGTTCCAGCCAGACTGGAAACTATATTAGCTTCAGACAAAACAGAGCTTCAGCATAGCTACAAGTGCTCTAAGCTTAATTATAGGAGTAGATGAAACTACTAGGTTAGGATCCAGATTTCTTTTCTGCTTTTCCATTGTCTCACAAACTCTTCCAAAAGGCAAGTGTACTTTGGATTGGCAAGTAAGCCTGGAAGCACAATGAGGAGCTATTTTTCCTCATGCAACTTACACTTGATTCCCCCCTTAAGCCTTCAAAGATGAAGAGCTCATGTAAAGATCAGGATGAGAAGGGCCACCTCAGCCAGACACTCAGCTGCTTCAGTAAGGCCCTCGTGCAAAAGCAGGACCTGATACTTGCATCCCTCTGTACCTAAGCTCCTACAAAAGTTAACAGGACAGTGTTCAGACTGACACTTCTACTCTGGTACTTAACTAAGTGGTATGTAAATCCAAATCAAAAATGAATTTTAAATCCATGCTATGTAATGAGGTTGACTGGATTCCCTTTCCCACGGCAATGTCTGGCTCCATTAACTCAAGGGTACTAGCAGCTCAAGAGTGCAACTTGACAGTGACTAAAGTCAGGAACCAGTTCCAGAAACCTTCCTATAAGTAAATTTCACCATCCACTATAAAAACATTCTGTCCATTCAGAAACTCCTAAAAAAAAGAGAAATGGCTACTTTGTCACTGCTATCACTTCAAAGGTGATCTTGTTTTACAGGCACACGTGTCCCTAGTTTGCTAATCTGTTGCCCATTTCTAATCAGCCATTTCTTCCCATTTTCATACACAAACAGAGGAAGCATTGGATGTAACTGCAACCTGTAACTGCATCTGATAAAGTGCTTAGTTTACACAATGTCTACACTGAAAATGGCAAGTACATCATGTTGTGCACAGTTTAAAAGTCATGCAAAAAATGTTTGACTTACAGAGCAGCTTCTGGAGCTCTGAGTCTTTGTGGTATATCAATCTCTGTCTGTTTCAAGCTTCCTAATCTGACCTAAGGACATCAGGTACAGTAAACAGTTTGTTCAGCTTGTGGAGGGTCACACAAGGATTTCACATTCAAACAGCCCTGACTCAGGTAGAGATGTTGAAGGACTTTTCAAAATGCAACTGCGGACCTTATCAATACCACAAGGTGAATACTACTCAAAGTAACTGTGTTTTCTTTAGCCAAGGCCCGGGGTTTTGTTTTAATGTAGTGTGACACTACAACTGAAAAAAATCAAGCTTTCATTTAGACAAATTGTGTAGGCTAGTGCTGTCCAGGATTTCTTCTACAGAAATGGACATAAAATGTGTCTGCTCTGTACCACATAAATCCAGTGCTTTTAGGAAGCATTACATCTATCCATATGTGTGAGGACCTACACAATCATTTCCACACAGCATATATACATGACTTAATACTTTCCAGAAGAGACATAGCACTCTACTAGAGACATTAAGATACTGCATCGCAACAGTTCTGCTCCCTTCTAAAAGAATTTGAAAAAATGCATTTGATATGTACATTGGGGGCATTCTTGGGGTTAACAGGTATCAGCCAATTGATTTGGAATAATTGAATACACCCAGCAGTGTCTGTTCTTATCTGTTAACAACATCATACATCCAGAATGCAAAGCAAGCATAAAAAAAAATGACCAGGGAAACAAGCAGAAAAGGGTGACACTTAAGACATGGACCCCTAGCAGCCTTCTATTCTTGGCCTTCCCTTTGCTTTCTACACAGCATTTACTGTGTGGAGCTCCTGTCCAGGTCAAGGGTTTTGTTCACAAACTCAGTGCAGCACACAAATGCTGCTCACACTTACATGCTGGACTCACAAAGCCTATGTCATGCTTCTGTTGCTCTCCTGATCATGCAGAAATACTGCTCCCCCTCCCACCAAGGACATGTGAAAAACATTAATATATCTCAAATGCCTAGCAGACCTTGAAGTATCTTTGATAGAACTTTATATTTCCTGGACAAATCTTGTGGTGACAGAAACCTTGTGTAATGGCATTTAAGCCAACTGTGATGCACAGATAACGCCAATGAAGTTTGGCCATCAGATGTCAATTTACATTAAAAGCCTACCTGGAAGCAGCATTAATAATGGAACAGATTTTATTATTCAGTTCTAGTTAGGATCCCTTGGTGATGCTAGTGAAAAAAAGGGCACTTTCAAAAGAGAAATAATCAGCAGTAGAAGACATATTACTATTTTCATTACAGGTTTGTGACACTTCCAGCTATTCAGAATGCCATCTTACAAAATCCGTTTTCAATAGTTTATCATTCTGTTGAACATGGAAAGCTTCACATGAAGTATTCAAACAGCAGGTAAATATCTTAATAACAATATCTTTTCAAACTAGCTTGTTTTATCACCACAGGCAAAACAGTATTATTGTCACATTTAAGCCTACAATAATTCTGATGATTCAATAAGTGAACACTCTGCCAGACCTTTCTTTGGAAAAGATAAGTTCAATTTAAAAAGCAGAATTGTTTCCAAGAGGCAAGATTTTATCTTTCCTGTAAAAGTCATGAGTTTGATACAGTTATAAATCACTGGAGAAAAATCCTGCAGAGAGCAGTGAATAGAGAAAGCCTCAGTCAGACATTTAGCAGCTGAACACCTGGGGACATCCCAGGCTCATGCTGCTGTGGAGCAAGACGCACCCCATGCTCCCTCCCCTGCAGCTCTGAGGTGCCCGGTGAGCACCTGTGTCTGTGCTGACGTGGATTGAAACATGTGAAAGGAGGATGAGAGGATGATCTGACCCTTGAACTCCTCATAAGTTGAAGGCCTGATGAGGTCTTGTGCTTTGTTGAGGTTTGCTGGGTTTGCAAAATGTGTCCCTATGCCTGGGGCTGCTCCATGCCCCCTGGCTGCCCTGCTCCTGTATAAGGGGTGTGTGTGATGGGCTCTGGACCTGCCATCACCCACCCAGTCAACCCCCATGGTCCCACTGCAGGAGCCACAAACCCCCTTTCTGCCCTGAGAGGGTGTGACTATTAGGATTTACTTTCACCATCATATGTACTCATCCTTGTAACCCTACAATATCCAAAGTTGCTCAGCACCAACTGATGCTTCTTGCCCTGGTATAGATGCCTCTCCTCTACAGCATGTGCCACAACCACCCCACTGCAGAGGGGCAGTTTGATGCTTTTCTTTCAGCATATGAAGAGCCTCTGCAGCATTTCCTAACTCTCTAGGATCTGACTTCACAACACAGTGAGGTTTTTTTCCACATGCATTTTATGGCTGTCCTTAGTTAAGTCAGCTTGGATAGATAAATCTCCTTAAATCGTCTCGCAGCTCCATCATGTGTACGCTAAACAAGACCTGGCTTGTTTCACAAAATAAAGCGTGCTGGATGAGGAGAGGCACATGACCTACACTAACATTTTCTTCCCCTGGTTTGGCAAACATAAAAGCACTACTGTGAAAGAGTACTTAAAGTTCCTTTTGCAACTAATATTGAAAGAGTTTATTATCACATTGCAGAAATGCTTCAGGGGAAATCTCGCTCCGATACTGTTCTCATGAGAAAGCTTGAGGCTTTCAAACAACAAGTTGCTTTGAAATGCTCAAGAATACAAATACTATGCAGCTCCTGAAGGTGCTATGACACATTTGATCCTGCTGGAAAGGCTTCTGTGTTCCCTGCTAAAAGAACCTAAAGTTCTGCAAGAAATATTACATCTTTTATATGGAGAGCATTTCCGAGATCATCTTCAAAGAAATCTGGCATTGAAGCTCCAATCTGACTGCACAGATGTGGTTTGTTTGAAGTTAATGTGTGCAGTGAAGGGTACCTGGAAAAGCAGATGATTCCCCTTCACTCCTGTGTTTCTCAGGTACAGAGAGGTAAAGTACACCTCAAGAGCTACCCCAGTGACCACAGGAGAAAGATTAAGCAAGGTTTTCATCTACAGAACTGGCACCACACAGTCAAAGCCCCAGACAAGCTGCCACTGAAGACTCTCTACTTCCCTACACACTAATTTCCACCACCTCTTGATGACACCAGTGAGCCAGGATGTGGGCTGGGACTACTAGCACACTTAACACTGTACCCTATACACCTGTCAGATGGTTACATTTTTTTAAACAACTCACTTGATATGAACTTGTAGCCTAAAAGGATTTCCACTGAGCCCAGCCCTCTGCTTCCAAGGAAGCCATGGGATGGGAGTGGGACATGGTCCTGCTGAACAGCAGTAATCATGGAGAACGAGGGTAACTTCTTCTCAAGAGTCTCAGTGCTATTTGAATTGGTTGCTCACACACATGCTAGAATATTCTTACAGGCGCTCACTGTGTAAAATCCTGTCCCGAATGATCCAATAATTTGACTTATTTTAAAATTAATCAATAATAATAATCAATATTTATTTTTAAAAAGTAGGGCACTCCATATTACTTGTTTTTTGCTCAGCTCTTAAATGTTAATGCTCACATATAAGCTGGTGGAAGTCTTCTTCAAGTAAAGATCTCAGTGTCCATCCACCAGCTATCTGCACTGCAAGGTACAAAACACCACCAGAGGAAAACTGAGCAGTGCCCTGTTGCAGAGCAAAGTATCCCATAATATTAGTTGTGCTTAACCTAAGCCACGTGTCTCTAAAAATACTAACACTGAACAATGAGACCAGCCCCACATCCAAGGGAATTTAAGATTAAGAGAGCAACCAAAGTGACAAGTTTGCTTGTCACAATGCTACACATTAGTCATTGTAGTTTTTTGGCTCAATGAAGTCTGAATTCCTTCCCATGTTTTGTGAACAGCTGAACTGTCTTCCCTTACAAAAGAAATTAATATGGCAGCCTGCTTTAATCTTAAAACAAAAGCAGTTTTGCTATCTTTAGTAGAAGCATAACAAAAGCACCAAAAAAGCACAGATGGTTTAGATTTTCTTTGCAGACAGCAAGAGAGAAGACTGACATCTCTACTGTTTATGTAGCCACAACCCATTAGGCGACCAGAGCAAACCAAGGCGGGACACAGTCAGCACCTCTTCATCACCATCTCTGACAGGGATTGCTTCCAGTCAGGTCTTATAAAAAGCATAAAGCAAATCTCTGCTCAGAGATAAATGCTTTTGTTCATAGAGATTTAAATTATATTGTTATTAAAGCACTTAACAGCGGCCATGCTAATGCCAAACAAATTAATTTCAGTAACGCTAAAGCAAACACTACCATTATGTTTAGACAACACAGAACAAAACCCTTGAAAACTCAACATTAAAGAAGTTATTTATGGTCATTGCTCAGCCCTCCTGCCTCCATCACTGTGCATTACAAATCTCTGCACTGCTCACTTGCAAGCTGCCTGACTTCTGACAAAAACTTTCTATGCACTGGTAGCCAGAAAGTTCATTTTGCAGGAATAATACAGTCAGCTGGGTCTGGCTGTCAGGGTCAAGATTTTTTTGGTTTCTTGCCTTTTGTTTTGAATGTTGGTGGTTTTTTTGTTGAGTGGTTGTTTTTTCTTTGTTTGTTTGTTTTTCTTAAATATCACACTCCATGATGAAAACTTTAAAAATTTCTCCTTCCTGGAATTAATCATACTGATAGTGATTTTGGCAGAAAGGACAGTAACAGGAAAAAAGTAAGGACAGCATGCGTGCAGCATATCCAAGTAGTACTTCATAACCCGTTCTGTACACGTTATGTACACAGTAGTTCAGGGAAAAACACACAAAGAAAGTCTTACCCTATTATCCTTTAACAAACATTTAGAGAATGGCAGTCATGTAAAAATACCATTCTTGGTATAAAGCAGATCAAAAGGCAAGCTAAATTAGCTCCTAGATCATGGGGAAAAAATAATTTCTGCTATAGGTATTGCTTCCTTTAGCATTGTGAACTGTCTTTTTAATATTTCTATGTTATAGACAAATATCTGAGAATTACGACTCAAATTAATGATTTTTCCAGTTAGCAAGTACTTAAGTAAAAAAAGATCATCAGAAAAAACAAAACTGCTTAATTTATGAGCACTTCCACTTCACCCAGTGATGAAACATCATAATTATAAGTAATGTTCAGGGGGTTGAAGCAGCATTTCCATTAGGGAAAATGTTTGCTGTAAGGTTCTACAGATGCATTAAGTGCTTACGAGGCACGAAGAGCCTTTTGTGCATTGCAATTACACTCCATTAAATGCTCCAGTTGAGGGACAGGACAATGCAGCTTAGTGGGCTTGCAGGACACGTGGTTCCTGTAAATCTCTTCCTGAAGAGCATGGGATGGAGAAAGCGTGGGTGCAGAGCTATCTCTCCTGAAATCCCCTCCCAGGTGACATCCCACAGGCTGGGGTACCAAATGCCACCTCCCCAAACTGGGCTGCCTTGACAATGGGGTGGGGAGGCCAGGCTCCTGGAGCCAGCTCGCATCTGTCATCAGCTCTGTTTACAGGGAAGTCAACAGATGCTTGCAGTGAGAGTTGCTGAACTTTGACATCCCACATAGAGATGTAAACATTTCTCCGCAGAAAATAAATCCCAAGTACTAAAAGGCACTCACTCCAACTGACTTCTGGCTGTCCACAACCCTACCCATCCCCCAAACCCAAAATTCCCATGCACATCGCTTAAAAACAATCGCAATAAAAAGATGATTATAAAATGTTTGCCAGTATGCAAATAGCTGCAGCATCAAGCTTTCTAAAGTATACTAGAAATAATCGGTAGAATTATTACAAGTAAGCCAAATATAACTAACTGCAGAATAAAATGAACTTTACAGTGTTTAGACAGATAGAATTCAATTTCCTGGTGTAAAGCTGCTGAATTTGGCACTGACCTGAAGCTCCAAAGGCAGGGGATCTGCTGCCCAAAACAGTCGAGCTACCCAACAGCCAGTGTTGGTAGTCACTACTCTTCATAAGCACCACTACATTAAAAAGCACGGAAGTCTTCATAAATAAAGTTTGCAGAACGAGATGGATCCATTTCGGTCTAAGCCAAAACATAGACCAAAGCCCACTGCATATATCTGTGTATTTTCTTAACAGACTGTATATACAAGGGAGCTCACAAAGGGCTTCTTTAAAACGTTCCCTTGTAAGGGTGTATTTCAAGGACAACAGATACTGAATTTGGGGCAATGTAAAAAAAAAATTCTACTGTTTGGAAATATTTTCAAGTCTTCACGTGGAAGATCTAGAAGCAAACACAATGCTTTTCAATGATAGTGTAAGAAAATCCTTGCCCAGGAGGATTTACTTCTCCAGTGCCTGATGCTATGAACTGATGTAGCCAAACACAGCATTTCCTGATAAACAGTCTGACAGACTTCAGTCACTTAAGCCAAATAACTTCAGTGGTGTTATTCATGCCCTGTGAATATGAACGGAAGAGTCTTGTTTAAAAGGGCTCCTTACAGCAGTGAAGGCTAGCACAAGAAAGTCCCAAGAAAGGGTGAGAAAGGATACAAGGCAAAGAAAAGAGTCCTTATGAGGAGTGCTTAACCATTGCTTGCAGTTTTGGTTTTTTTCCTTTAATCCAAAAATGAGGAAAAACATGAACTCTCCTGGTATAACCAGGTGGTAATCTCAATATAATTCTATTGCTAACTCAGAAAAACAAAAAAATGGAATCCTCCAAACCAAGAGAAAGAGAAAAAACAAACCTTAAGCCTTAAACAAAGCCCAGGTCTAAATTTTCTGAATGAGGACACAATGAGAAACCAGAAGAGGAAAAAAAAAAGTTAAAATCTTCATGGAAACCATACTTGAGCTGTGTTTAACAAGGAACATCTGTAGCCTTCCCATTCTTGAGATGCAGAAATGCCCCAGAAGAGCCACATTAAGTTAAACATACAGGAAAAAATACTTTTGTTGCTGACCAAACCATTTACAGGTGCTTCTGATTTGAAGCTAAGGATACTGAGCTGCACTCTGTTTGCTGACACAACACCACGCTGTGAAGGGCTTCTTTGTAAAGAAAGTTCACAGAAAGCTGGTTTAACTGACAAAGACTTTACTGGTGAAATGTGACATCTGTTTTTAAGGACTTCATGTTTTAGGGATATTATTGCTCAGCTGCTTCTATTTATAATATATTTGATTTAAAAGTTCCTTTTGGTCAACTAAGCAGGCATGCAATGAAGTAGCCTGAAATTTCAGTGTCAGACTCGGGACAGTTTGCAGCAATTGATTCAAATTTCACTTCTGAAATTCTTCAGAGCAGATTTCTCCTATGCATGTACACATTATGTCTTAAATGTATAGAGAATGTATTGAAAGAAATGTATGTGCTCTAGAGTGCTGTTCAGGAAGTCCCCTATGCTCACAAGCTAAAACACAGTACCACTTATAAAACCCACCATAACTATATTAAAAAAAAAAAAAAAAAAAAGTGTGGGGGGGAGAGGACACGTACTGACTATACATTTAATGGAATTACTTTTATATGTGTGGATGTACAAATAGAAGAAATTATAATCATTATTAGGAGACAAGAAAAATATTCTTGAAGTTATTGCCACATAACTCAAGTCAGTTCTTCTATAAGATTTTATTCCCCCCCCCCAAAGCTTTTTCTATTTGCTATCTATGCTTTCACCAAGGACAGTTTCAAGTGCTGCTGTAGGAGTCAAGAGCACAATGCAGTTCTCTTTCATGCAAGGGGAAAAGTTAGTATTTTATCTGAAATAAAGTTCACATTATTCAGAAGAGACAAGGAGACAAGCTGGAAAATGGTTTTTTCTCTACAAAACCACTGATTACTGAACATAAGCAAGTACGCAATTTCAAACAAATCATAGAACAACAAGAGGGCTTTTAGCATTTTACTTAAACATTCACTTGAGAACTTCATAAGCACACACAACTTCATTAAAAATTTATGGATTATGACGATGAGGCAATGTCTGCTTTACTGTAAATAAAAATTTTAAGGAAGAAACCAGTTTAACCCTAAACACAGCTACAAAAATAGGTTCAAACATGAAAAGAATATGCAGTAACTATAATGTCATCATATATATATATATATGTCTATACACATAAGGAAAGATAAGGATTTATATTTTAAGTCCAAGTATTCATAGACTGCACTGACACACTTCATATGTATATTCATAGACACAGCGTTTCCAAAACACTGAGGACAAAGCCAGTCACCAGCTCTGTGCACACTAATAAAAAAACAAACCTACAGACTAAGAAAACCAAACTAATCCACCCGCCAAGCCACCAAATGAATAGAGCATCTTCTCTTCTTCATCTGGGAGGTGCTTACAAAGAGAAAAACATTTCCAGTATGAATGGTCTGCTCATAGCAGCTTTGAGTCATTGCAGACCAGTCTTTTTGAAGTCCAGTCTTCAGAAGTCTCATAAGAGGCACTCCAGAGCCAGCTGCAGCCCAGTACCATGAATGTGTGCTGGGAGGGACATTACACCATTCATATCCCATTCCTTTATCATGAGCTGGAGTGGTGAAACATGGCCCTGATGCACTCTTCCCCTCCCCACACCTTATGAGGCTTTCATGTGCCCCTGTACAGTGCCATGCTTTTCATCTTCTCATGAAGAGTTAAAACAGCTTTGCAGCTATTTGCTCAGGGAAACCCAAACTTACAACCTGAAATTCCCTTTTTTAAGTATGCTGCATTACATACACAAGATATTCCATGAAGTCTGTGAACTCAGCTAGTTTTACAACCATCTTATGGAGGGTGCCAACATCAGAAAACAGTACCACAATTGTGTTTAACAATAATTAACTAATGGACTGCATAACTGAAACATTCAGGCAACACAGGAATACTTGAGGAGCCATTATATCACGATGTGATTAACAGGAAGGGATTCAATATCTGACATGCAACTTGTTAAAATATTGAAATGTTACAGAACATTTTTACATGAGTATTGGCATTGGCAGGATTCCTTACAGTCAACACCCCTTCAGCATACCACCATATGCTGCCACAGGGGTTTGTGGCAAATTTATTTCTACCTCTCAGAACAGAAGTGTACTACTATAATATTTCCATTCTTCTGCAAACTATCTTTGGCAAAGACTTGAAATCCAAACTCATAACAGTTAAAACCTGAGCACAACTTCCAAAGCCCACTGCCCTGCCAGTCACATCTTGAGCAGTCATGCAAAATGCTCAGTGGAAAGGCGAGAAGTGAAAAATCTAACAGAAGCCACAGAATCAGAGAAGATGAGTAACAATGCTGAGCTTTGATAAGGTCCCAACACTTTCATCAGTTTGTCATTAGAGCTGAACATGAGCTGCAGCTGTCAAAAGGGTCTGGGAATTAATATTCCAGCCCTGCTTCAAAAATCGGCATCACCTCATATTTCTGCAACCTCACCCTTTGCCTCCCCTGCCTTGTTCTTCAAAGTGTTACACAGCATTGCAGGGACTGCCCAGCTGTCAGAGGTAATCACTGGGCATTATTTCAGTTTCATGTTACCTGCTTACAACCTTCTGCAGCCTGAAGGTAACTAAAAAGCAAGGGCAGGATGGTCTAAGTACATCAGGAAAAGCAACAGAGAAAAAAATTAATTGGCCAATGTTAGCTGGCACAGTCCTTTTACCTCAAAGTGCACTCATGAAAACATAAGCCTCAAAAAGGTTTTAAGTTATTAAACACAGTGAATTGCTAGTATGCCTTTGGCTGGGCAGCAGCCAGCTCAGACCTGCTGAGGAGTGGAATGCCACATCAGGGGTCTGAAAGCTGTTCCACATGCCCTTCCCTGTTTCACACTACCTGCCTTTAACACAAGCAGGCCAAACCAAAGGGGTGGGATTTTTTTCCCCAGTGACATTTATAGCATCAAGGTTGTCTAAGGAAATTCAGTCAGTCAGATGGTATCACAGTTATGACTTGAGGCTTTTTCCATATTCCCTGAAGTTTCTGCTTGCACTACGTACACCCTGCAGCAGCAGGCAGCAATATCACAAAACACATACAGGTAAGACCATTAGCAAGTAGCTTTCCTGCTTGTGGATGCCAACATTAACTCTGTCAACCTCTCCTGGGGTACCAAGCAAGGTGTCGATTTTACAACAATATCAAAGTTTGCCTAAGTTTCACTATTTTGAAGCCCGAAACACTTCTAAAAGTCAGGCTCTTTACAGCTACATGCCCAATTCCAAAATCCTGTGAAAACTTACAGGTAGCCCCTGCTATAAGCATGTGGGTCACTCCTACTAGGAGCTGGAGAGGCCTGATGTTTAAATGAAAGCCCCAACGCTGGACATTGCTTGGAGCACGTTAGTTTAACACACACACAGAAGCTTTCCTACACTGCAACCCAGATGATGCTGATGGATCCTTTTTTTTTTTTAATCTTCAATGAGCCAAGAGAGGAGACAGACTCAGTCTCTTCACTTCAGACCTGAAATTTCAGTAGGACAGGTCAAAATACACAACCTCTTAAATCTGAAGAGCTCTAAATGCACAATTTAAGATGCAGCCCACGGGAAACACACCAGCATATAGGTGGCCTTCTTGTTTCTCTGTGAGGAGGCTTTGCACATAGTGGTAGATGCTGTCAGTCTAGTTTTGTGGATGTGTTCACTCATAACAATCCAATATAACTGGATCACCAATCTAATTGGTAACTTGGAACAGGTGCAAAGGATCATAGAATGGTTAGAGTTGGAAAGGACCTTCCAAGGTCATCTAATTCACTTCCCCACCACAGGGGAAATGCCTTTAGCCTTACCCTAATGGAGGGTAGAATAAATAGATAAAAACAAGTGCATGAGAAGCACAGCACTTCCAAGCTGTCAGCAACAAGAAGGGCTAGTTCTGCCTTCTTCTCAGGGTTTAAAAGGTAAATAAATAAATAAACAAACAGGGAGGAAGAAGCTTCTCACCAGCTTCCTTCACCAGCTGGCAGACAGACACATAGGCATGCACTGACCAAGATGACCAAGGTAACCTGAGGAGATGCAGAGATCCATGTCCACCCCTGCAGCCAGGCAAGAGCCAAGAGTGCTTGACAGCCAGGGTGCAGTTAAAATTAAAAAAAAAAAAACAAAAACAACAAAAGCAAAAAAAAAAAAAAAAAAAAAAAAAAAAAAAAAAAAAAAAAGCAACAGAAGAGGATTTATGCTCTCCTTCCTTCACAAACTCATTTCAACAGGAGCTGGTGGAGCTGCCCCAGCTGTGGAGATGTCTCAGTACCCTGTGCCAGCCTCTCCTTTCTCTTATTGTGAGCGAATACAACTACAGAGAAGCCACCTACCTCCTATAAACTACATAACCACTGGCCTACATGAAAAGAGGCTCTCATACCTGGCAGCAGGCTTCATATGGGCAAGATGATAGGAACTGACCAGACAAGCAATGGAAAGAGCTATTAAAATCAAAGTTGCACATTCCTGACATACAAAAATGGAGTATTTTGGTCACAAACCTTAGGCTTTTATAGTCTCCCCTGTGCGCTCCTCACAAGGAAAACAGCTTCTTTTCCACAGAGCTGCAAAAGGAGAAAACATGGAAGAGCAATGCCCATACCTGACCATAGTCTGTCCTGAATACGATGACTCCTTCTGCACAGGAATGAACAGTACTGGGATAATGCTGATTATTTTCTCGCAGCCAGACCCGAGACCCCTACAATAAAGAAAACAGAGTTATATATGGCATAACTGGAGAACCGAAAAAAGAACTCCACTCAGTATTTTCCTCTGGAAATACTATCAAGTAAAAGGAGAGAAAGCAGGAGAAAAATCCAAATAAGCAAGTGAAAGAAAGATAATAAAATCATCCCTCAGAAAGTATTTGTGGCTTTCTGCCGAAACAGTAAACATAGGAGAATTACACTGAAGTGACTTTTTTTTTCTTGAGCAGAAATTCCTAAATGCCGGCAAGAGCAGCTGGAGCCAGTTCTCTGAGTCATGTGCCTCATGTTAGCACACGCAAGATTACAAGGCAATGTTTGAATTTACACACAGTTTGAAATATCTTCCTCAAAGCTGGCTGGCTCCCTACCTGTTTATTTTCAACCTGTTAGGCGCTCACAGCACTTCCCTCCCCCACCATCTTTTACCTTTTTTCTGAACCACTCTGCCCTTTACATGGTCCTTCTCTCCTGCCTGCACAACCCAGAGGATTTGAAAAAATTAATAAAATAATAAAAAAGATCAAACAACTACATGCAAGCAAGGTTACAAAGATAAGACAGTAGGCACAAGCTGGTTTAATTTTTACCTGGCTGGTATATCTAACATCAAGAAAACCAGAAATCTTGATATCTAGCATCAAGAAATACCCAGCATTGTGAACGAGAGAGGAAAATGTGGGAGGAGGAACCACAGCTGATTCTGCAGCTGCAGTATAAGCCATCCCAGTAACGATCCCCACTCAAGTTGCTCCAATGTAGGAGAAGGCTTCAGCTGGCATATAAACCCTAAACAGCAGCACCCCATGGTCTGACCTCCGAACTAAAGTATAGTCTCATTCTCTACAACTGGACAGCAGGGTCCATATCAGAAAGACAGTATTTTAGTGGTTTTAGAGAACAGAGATCTTTTTCACCAGAAAAGTAAAATTCTCACCTAAAGAAAAAGGAGAGGTAGTAGAAAAAGGCTGAGATATACCCTGATAATCATAAGCTTGTGAGTTTGTGTATGATCACTGGAAAAAAAATTCAAATAATTAATGAATTTATACTCATAGAAACTAGATTTACAACCTTGCTAAAGCTGGTGGGGTGCAGGATCTTAATCAACAATCACAACAAATCCAGATTTTTATTTAAGGTGAGTAGCCCATTAGCCTATCACAGACTTCAGGTAGTTATGAGTTGCATAAGCTGAATTAATATTATTAAGGCTGAATTAATATTATTCTTGTTCCTATGATGGGAGAAGAGCAGCACTGAGACAAACAACTATGCTCCTGGAGAATATAAAGACTATTGCTACTTGGTTTCTCTTAACGGTAAGGACTCAGCTACACATATAAGACCATGTAAGAGCATCCCTCATTTTTATTTTTTTTTCTCCTCTGTCTTCTGACAAACTGTATTCCATTTTAAATGCTCCAGATGCCCATATTTTTTTGCCATTTTATCACAGAAACCTCAAAACCAGTTGGCTTCCAGGTTTACAGCAAGTCAGAGGCAGTTCAGACACAAAGGCAAGGGCAGAGGGGAGCAGGAAGGAAAGCACCAGCACCATCAGAAAACCCAAGTCACTGCCATGTTTTTCATCTTCCCAGGCAGCATAAACACCCTGATGCTGACAGTCTGAGGGCACAAACAACCTGTGCTTTCCAGGCTGGCTTGAGGACATTGGTCTTGGACTGACCACCTCACCAGAGCCAGCAAACAGAAATATCCTATGACCCTGAAGTACAGGCGCAGGAGCAATGACAACTTTGAAGGTGACATCCTCTGCCCTCTTTGAAGGAGAGGAGGAAACAAGAGGCTCTTTTCACATTAACACAGCTGCTACCATCAGCCCACCATCCCCAAGAGGGCCCCAGAGTGAAAACTCCAGACTTGCAGCTGCTGCCTGTCCAACTCAGTCCCCTGCACCATGGGTTGAGAGCCTCTAAGACACAAGGGCAAGGAACTGTGTGAGAGATCACGCCCTCACGCTACACCATGCAACACACTCAGAGCAGGGTGAGTCTTTTTCCTCAGGTTTTTGTAGGTTCTCGGCCTCAAAGAAAGCTGAGGCTGGCAGGTATTTCTGTTGAGCACCTAGTCCAATCCTCCTGCTCAAGCAGGGCCACTTGTTGGCCACCTGAGATGGTTGTATATCCTTGATCCAGATGGCTGTTGCGTATCATTGAGGTTGAGAGACTCAACAACCTCTCTGGTCATCCTATGCTAGTACTCAGTCACCTTTACAGTAAAAAAGTGTTTCCTGGTTTTCAGAGGGAACCTCCTGTGTTTCAGTTTGTGCCCATTCTCTCTAGTCCTGGCACATGGCACCACTGAAAAGAGCCTGGCTCCATCCTCTTTGCACTTTCTCTCCAGGTATTTATATATATTAATGAGACTCTTTCTGAGCCTTCTCTGAGCTGAACAGTTCCAGCTCTCTCACCCTTTCCTCACAGGACTGATGCTCCAGTCCCTTCATCACCCTCATGGCCCTTTGCTCGACTCTCCAGTATGCCCATGTCACCCTGTACTGGGGAGCCCAGAACTGAATACAGCACTCCAAGTGTGGCCTCACCAAAGATGAGTAAAGAAGGATCACCTCCCTCGACTTGATGGTAACACTCCTCCTAATAGTGTCCCACCAAAACACCAACAGAAACCCTATGAGATGCAACACTCCTGAGTTAACACAGGACACCAGAAGGAAGAATTGTCAGCCCATGAACCACCTCATTCAGTCTGACAATCACTGTTTGGTGTTTGAGTATTTTTTTGTAATTAGTGAAATCATTTTGGCCTAAAACAGAAGGACTACAAAGTTATCCAGCTTATAGCAAATTTTTACTTCACTGGGCTTTTCTGCCTCAGCCTAATAACTTCATAAGCACAAGGCATAGCAAAGCTTCCCCCCTCCCAGCATACGGCCATGGTTTTGTTCAGACTGTAACTGGTTTGATGAAGGTGGCTACTAACAGCACCAAGCTCTGGAGACCAGACAGCCCAAGAGTTGAAGGTACATGCTACATTTCACCAAGCAGCATTGGAAATTGGGCCCGACTTCCCACTCCCAGGGAAATGCTTTCTCTAGCCTGCTGCTGGGCATGAAGTATCTGTACCCATCAGCCTCCACCTCCTCCTCCTAGATGAACTCAATGTATCTAAATGCACACATTGATAACAAAAAAAACCCCAAACCTGTCAAAACGCAGCCAAGTTCTTCAATTGCTTAAGGACAACCAAACCTCTGTTGTTCTAGTGGTTTATTATTTGCCAAAATCTCTGAGCTTGAGTAACATGAAGTTTATGCTTTCAAGGGCAATGAAAAGCTTATAAACATTAAGCTGCAACAAAGTTTGCCATAAACTCAGCTTTCAAAATAGGCTCTCAGAAGTAGGAGAACGTTTTCCATCTCGAAATCAAGTAATTAATCCTTTTTTCTGGCTATGAAGGGGAAAGAAAGGGGGCCTGAACAGAAGAGTTCACTTGGTTGGGCTAGTCCTAAAATTAGCTTTGTAAAGTAAGTAGGAAAGGATTTGATTTAAACAAACGTACATTGTTAGGGGTCAATAGCTGCCATTCAGGGGAGGCTGGAACAATGCAGTTTCAGATGCCTGAGGCATCTGAAATGCAAATACAACGTGTTCCCTGGCAAGGTACCTCCACAATACAGTGTCTGTCCATAGGCTTGGTGCACTGCAAGGCCTTCCTGTCCGGGAAGGGGAAAAAAAAAAACAAAAAAACTTTGGCAAAAGATCCCTTAGGAGCTGGGCAGGTTACAGCTGCCTCCTGTGCCCAGCCACCTTTGCAGCTGGACTGCAATCCCTCTGCAATGCATCAGTGATGCACAAGTGACAGTTCTGAGAACAAAACCTTCACTGGAAGTTAATTTATAGACAAGACCTGTCATACAGGACCCACCTAAGAAAGGACTCCCCTCAACACACGTGGAGACATGCTATATAGATCTGGGCCTGTCTGGGGGAAAACCTGGTAACCTGGTTACTCCAGAGGTACCTTTCAAGGCATTTAACATGCTGCTCTTATGTGATAACAGAGAAAACAAAGCCACAGAGCACTTACTAGAGACCAGTGCTTTTTATTTCTATGAAGTGAGGTTGTAAAAATACTTCAAACAGCATTTGCAGAAAAAGGGCCATATGCCATAATTTACACAGCAAATAAATTTCTCCTGATTGCAAAAGAGAGAGGAAAGAAGTTTGCACATCTCACAGCTGCAAGACCACCTGGAGAAGTCCCTATTCCTTCTGCCTCACAGATTTTACAGCTGAAAATGCAGTTTTTCGAAATGGTAATGGCCCACTTTTTTTCTACTTTCTTTTGGACATATACACTGGAAATAAAAATATTAACTAAGAACTTTATCTCAACTAAGTAAAACGGTGGAGCAGTCATTGCAAAACTGTAATTAACAGGCTAGATTTTGTATGCATACTGGTTGTCTGCTGATTTAAATGACTGTACATTAAAATTCATGTGCATTGCGTGTATATATATATATAAAAGCAGATACTATATAATAACTGTGTTCTCATCCAATGTTAGTCATGCACATTATAATGTAAAATCCAGTCAACTCATCAATACAGTTGATTCACAGCAGTTAAAACTTTAAATGAAGAGCAATGAATGTAGGTTACACTGCATCTGCATTCAAAAGCATTTCACTGCTAGGGCTTGGCAAAGCAAAAGGAAAAATAGCCAATATATATTTATAGAGCCACTTGTTCATGCGCTACAGTAGCTTGGCTCCAAATATGAAGCTTGAAAGACAGGAAGGTATATTATTAACTACACCAAGCTGGACATAGCTTTTTAATGGAAGAGATGATCAAAACCACATTTATCTTCATTCCTCCTCTTTAATATCTCATGTGCAGATCACAAGGAAGGCCATAACAAGAAGGAAGCTATTCAGACAAAAGACAACTTCTCCAACTTTATATTAAGGAATTAAGAAACAGTTTTCAGAAAGAAAATCCCTCATTGTTAGTTTAGGACTACTGAAACCACTCCAGTTTAGGTATCCTAAAACCTTAATGTGCCAAATGCATGCCTGGCCAGACTACTCAGGACCAAACTCATGAAAATTCACCGAAAGTGGGATACCCCTCATTGACTTCAACCCAAAAATGAAGCATTCAGATTCCTAAGCAGAAAACAGGACCTGTTCTTCCATACTGAAGTCCAGAGAAACAAATAAGTAGTAATGGCCAGTTGTTTGCTGCATTACTCTCTAACTCAGAGCACTGGTGTAGATCCCCCTCTTTGTACTGCCTGGCTTCCCCAGCACAGCTTTTCTGTGCCTGAAATACAAAAATTACTATGAAGGTCTGAACATGTTATGACCACACAACCTGTGAAAGGGAAATAAATTAATACTCCAGAAACCACTCAAAGACTATAATAATAATGAACTAACACCTTTCTCTCAACAAATTTAGCTCTGCCTCCTGAAAAATACTGCTTTGCTTTACTGTTTTAAAGCACAACAAAGCCATGAAGATGTTTTCATGGGGTATAAGGTCAGTCGAAGGGGATAAGTTTCCTGCAGAACAAAATCTCCTTGAAAATGTTCCTGCTGTCTGTCCAACCCCCACACCAGATCAAAGCACTCCCGCTCCTGAGGGCTGTGCAACAGCTGCTGATTAACCTTGAACAGGCTCCATCTCCTTCTGTTTCAGTAATTGGAGATAGCACAGCACCTACAATGGGGTGCTACTTTAAAAATAAGGAAATGGATTAAAACATATATCATCACTAGTTCTGACTTCAGAGGGAACCAGACCAGAATAAATTTGCACCTTTCTCAGCCCTTTGAGAATACTACTACTACTTACTAGACCAGCTTGTCATATAACATGGTCTGTTCTGTCAATTAAAAAAAAAAACCAAACAAAATATTTTATCTTCCAGTTATCCACAACACAAACAGAACACAGGGATTACTCTCCAGATACACAAGTGGACAAGCATGCTGAGTGTGAAGACACACACTGCTAAAAGACCTTGCTCAAAAGCCAAAAAGCCATTGCACTTCTCTGCAGAGCTCTGAAGATGTGGCTGTCAGCTGCAGAGGTTTCCACAACAGCAAAAAGCAAGCCTAGCAATGAGATGCCATCAAGACTTTTCAAGAGAGTTAACTGGTATTGCAACAGTCTCATTTATGACTTTCATGAGCAAGACACAAGCATCACCTTTATATCATGGTGAGTTTTGTCACATGTCATTTTGGGGTTTTAAGACTGTCCAGCCTACACTATGGCAATACAGGACTTTGGAAAGCTTGTTACCAGCTGCAGTCAAGTTTGATGCACTGCTATGGGACAACAGCTCTCTCATGCCTGCAAGTTTAAGTGAAGAAGTAAGTTTCTGGGCATTCAAGTCAATGGCATTTCTCAATTATTCCAGAATTCAAAATCGGCACTCGACAACTGATTGTGAATAGAGACACAAAAAATGAGAAATCAGAGGAGTGGAAGAAGTGAATAGAAGCTTTCCTCTATTTACCAGATATGCAGTTTTAGGTCCCACTGTACACCATCACCAGCAGGTATCACAGACTCACATAAACACTGCCTCCACCACTCTGCCCTCCACATCTTTTAAGGAGGATTGGAATTTTAATCTGTTAAAAGTCTGTAAGGAAGATAAGTAATTCAGAAAGACAACATGTGGGTGAGAAAAAGGAAGAGGGGGCAGTGGCTAATGACAGCAGGGAGAGGAAAAAAACACAGGGGAAAAAAAGAGCTTGGGGCTACCGTAACCTTTCTATCACAGAATTCTATATTGGGGTGAAGGATAGCAGCAGCCAGGCAAATGACAGACCTCTTGGCACATTCATGGGCATCTTTGAGGTAGCATATAATTCTCTCCCCCTATCTGAGTTCCTGAAGAGGAATATACAATACCATCACAAAAACCTTAAAGCTTCTCCTAAGAACCAAATAAGCCCCAATTCTGTCAACAGATTTCAAAAGAACCTGCAGTTCTAGCTTTGATGACAGCACAGTTTTTCTAAGCACTCCTATTTTTCAAAAAAACAAAACAAAACAAAATAACCCACAAATACAAAACCCCACAATTTTTAATTAGTCATGACTAAAACATTAATAAACAAACTTAATGTTTCCTTCCAACCAACTGATTTCTAAGTAATCGGCATACATGCTCATATGTGAGTCGAGGGGTTCTAGCCTTATCAAGTCTTTTAACAAGGACAGAACTGAGGAAGGACTGTGCACATGCAAGCAGTAGGTGAAGAGCAACTCTACCCTAAAAACCACTCTGCAGAAAGCTTACGGCAATGTAGCAAGAGTATTTATCCCAGCAGGACTGCCCAAACAAGCCAATTTAAACTATAGAAGTTGTTACACTTCCATGCAGCTCCAGCACCGACTCAGAGATGACAACCTGCCAAAATGCCCATAGCTCATCCACCACGCTTGGTTGTGCTTGGCAGTCCTCAATCCAAAAGATACCAGCTTGGCAACTTTTTGCTCATGACAAGCTTATAAACTCAAATCAAGGTGGAGAAGGACTTCCAAACCCTGACGTGTCAAGTCATGCTAGCACTCTCTTCTCACTCCCTCCTTTAGATACCCTCTTGGGACTGGTGTCCCAAACACCAAATGAGGCAAAGCCATGGCAGATATACCTTCCCATCATCTTCACTACATTCCTTATTGGGGCTCACCAACAGAACTTTGCCCTTCTTAAGAAATTTCACCCTTAAAACATCCCTGCTATGAAATCTGTCATCTGCCAAAGGTTCCTAAGGGACGCAAATCCATTTTCAGAAATGCTGTAAAACACCCAGGTGTTTTCTTCCACTTTTCTCTTGTCTGTCTTGCCTAAACAGGATGCAAAACAAAGGCCAGGGGAGCCAACTCATGAGCACCAGCCACATGGTATGGGAGAGACCAACCATCCCAAAACAAGGCTTAGTTTGTGGCTGAACTTGAAAGATGTTTCTCATTCACTGCTTGCAAAGCCCATACAAAGTCTAGGTTACAAAATGAGAACTTGAGCTTGCAAAGATAGATGTTTACTCTAATTTCAAAATGTTTTATTTAGAAGGAACATCTTGAATTTTAGTACTGTAAAGCTGATTAAGTGTAAAAACCAACCAACCAAACCAAAAAAAACATACCAAACCAAAAAAACCCAAACCAAAACAAAAACCAAGAAAAACATTCCTTCAACATGTGGCCAGGCAGATGAAATTTCTGATCAAGATACATTTTCTCCCATTGACTGGTATTTGCCAGCCATCTGATCTTAGTCTGGTAGAATTTATCAAAGCCTTTGGACATCAAGAAGCATCATGGATAAAAATGCCAGTGTTGCACCTGAGAGCACACTGGAGGAAGTCAAGTTAGCAAGGCAACTATTCCTGGTTTCTAGGAAGCACAGTAGAGTTGCCTTTTTTTAAATCTCTCTCTCTCTCCCTCTTTTTTTTTAATTATTATTTTAATTTTCCTCTCATGCTAAACAAGCAGGCAATTCCAGGAAAACTTACCCTTAGGCAAACTGGAGTCTTCTGTGAAAAACATAATTCATATTAAGCAGCACACTATGCAAGGTTACGAGCATACCTAAAAAATTGCTCCCAAGAATGTTACCTCAGTTTTCACTTTGCAAGTTACTGGCATTTAAATACAAAAGGTTCCACTTCAGCTCTTACTTCCATATTGGTTTTCGGGTTTGGTTGTTGCTTTTTGTTGTTTTGTTTTGGGTTGTTTTTTGTTGTTTGTTTTTTTTTTTACAGTTCCCTGCAACTCAAGAGTATCAGTTTACACATGAATCATTTTCCCAGGTTGGAGAGTTGGGATGGGCAAGAAGGGAAAATATTTCCAGCCTTAACTGTTGCAGAATACTATATAAGATCAGAGCCTTAAGATAAAAACAAACCAACCCACCCGGCCCACATTCTTTGTGTTTTTCTCCCTCCCCATCCCTTCCAAGCTCTACATTTTTAAAATTAAAACTCAGGATATTTGAGACACAGTTCACACTTTGGAGCTACAGGATTTATCAAAACTTTATTCCAAGGCTAAGAAAGGAAATGTGAAAAGGAGGGATAAAAGAGTAACAGACCATTCAGCCCACAGTCCTTTCATCTATTTATCCTACTGATAGAAGCTTTGATTATTGAAACCAGAATAATTTTAAATATCAGAAGTTCTTTTCCTAAGTTTCATTGACTCCCTCACATCAAAACTGCAATAGACAATTCAGCAGGCATTACTTCTCTTTGCAGCTTTGCTTTCACAATACGATCACTCCACATCTCTATTTCCCCACAGGAACACAAGTATTTAAATTCTGCAACTGCACTGCATTACTTCCTCGCACTGATAGTCCACACCTCAAGATTTATTTTTTTTTTTTTAATCAATCTTATTTAGCAAGCTACATGTGGTTTGCCCTACAGATACCACAAACCCTTCCTAACTTTGCACAAGTACCAAGTTCTACAGGTGTCAACCCTATAGATGTCAACAAGAATCTTGCATATGGGTAAACACATGCAAGGAGAAAGGTTTGCTATGGTTAATATGTAATAGAATACAGAAACCAGGAGGAACAGATGAAAAACACTGGACAGATGGTGTATTAGGACGTGCTGTTGGACTCATTTAGTAGCCTTTCCAACAACCACTTTCTGAAGGCCCACCCAGCTGGTCTGGCTCCATGCTGAGGCACAGGTACCAGGTACACTCTAGCCAAAAGCAGTTGGCAGGTTGGGGCTGCACAAAACTCAGCAGATGGAGCTCAGGTCCTCCATCCCCACCAGCAACAGAGATTCACCCAGCAGTTATCACCACCACCACTCACTCCACCCTCTTCAGATGTCCTGTTATAACTCAGGGGCAACAGCCTGAACCCAGGACCCATGCTGCTTCCCCACACCAGCTCCAACAGCTGAGATGGCTCTGCAGCCCAGCAGTCTGCCCCTTCCAGACATGATCCAGATCCACAGTGGGCATCACAGCCCCCACCCATGCTCTCCCTCCCACGCTTGGGGTGACTGCATAAAAAGCAGATCCTGCCACTGGAGTCCTTAATTGCGAGGCCAGTGTTAGCAAGTTCCCACACTAATTTGTATACTGCAAACCACAATAATCACTGAGCAACTCCAAATTGCCTGTCCAGAGATCACCTGATGAACATACTACCAGTTAAGCAAAAAGTAATGGCACACTTGATCATTAAAGGGCAGACCTCTGGTTTATTCCCATGCACCTGCTGCAGAAAGGCTGTCAGGCTGCATCTGTGGCCTGTCACACCACTTCAACACCTACAGAAGGTGCAACTTCATCGAAAAGAGAGTTTGGAATCTATACTGAAGGCAGATTTAGCAACGACGCATATATTTCAAGGAAGGCTAGAAGGCCACGAAGCTCAGATAAAAGGCAGTCTTTCCTGCATCACTTTGAGCAGTTCTGCACTTCATTAGCTTTTCTCTCAGGGATAAGGTGATGCTTTGCTAGGGTTTCCACTGCAGAGCCCCATCACTGCTGGTGAATACCAATGGTAGGCACAGTTGCAAGGTAAAGAGGCAGCCCAAAACACTGCATTCATTATATTCAGCCCCTCAAGGTCATAACCCCCTGAAAAGCAATCTCCTGCTTTTCCTTAGTCTACTTCTTCTCCCTGACTATATAAATTTCCTTGGAGTAATGCTACTCTTACTAGCATAAGTGTTTCAATTTTTCTGCAAGTGTGCAACTGTACAATGAAGCACCTACAGGGTGAGTCAATCTGACTCACTATGACAAGTCATTTAGTCTTGTAGTAGGGTTTTTTCTGTTATATTACATGTAATAGACATTACAAAAATTTACTCATTTTAAAGTAGCTCACCAAACTGCTGGAAGATATTTTTAGCAGAAACCCCAGAAACGGGGCACGTATTTATATCAGCAACTTTTCATCTCTCCCATCATGGATACTTTCATGCCATATGTTGTACTAAACCCTGTAATTTCATACTGGTTGCCATCTTGCACCTATACACAAATCCCCCAAGCAGGTCATACAGAGCAGTTCACAGGTCCTTTGGATGACCAAAGACAAACCTTTCTCCTTATGGTTTGCAGCACCTTTCCAAAGCACCTTAAAATCTGCACTCCACCTTTCAACAAAAAGGTGCGGCACGTTCCCACCTGCAGGCACACCTAGAGATTTGACGCATCCTCGTTCTGTGTCCTTGTTTTCATGACAGGGATGAACATTTCATTTCCTGCCTCATTCTGGCACTGCTTTACCTTTTTGTTCTTCTTCAATGTATGTCTACAGAAGCTGGTAATTGTTAAAAGGAAAAATGACTACCTCAGCTTAGTACTTGTGGCAAGAGCAGAAAAAGCAGAAACACAAAGCAGTCAGTTGCTTCTATAATTTTTCTTGCATGCATGCTTGTTTTACTGTATTGCAGGCTGATACAGGATTTAATCTGAAACTAAAACAAAAAGCAATTTCAAGACCTTAACCAAACAAAAGTCATTTAAAGCATTAATACCTGACAAAATGGGCATTTATCCCAGAGATAAACTAGTAGTACAAGGAAGTGCATCTGGACAGAGACTCTCTTCTAGTTTACTACATCCAGTGTGCAAAAGCATAAGAAAAACAGGTTTGAACAGCTGTGTGCCTCTTAGCAGGCAAAGGACCTTCTCAGCCAAATGATTTTGACTATACATTGTAATTTCCCAGAGATTCACCATCAGTACATCAAGGTGGCAATGCCTTGCTCCCAAGCTCTTCCCATTTGCCCAGGGCATTTGCTCTATCAAGAACTGGAACATTACTGCAGCAGAGAGGGAGATTTTGGCCAAGACACTAAACTCAACATTTTTGGCCTAAATGCAGGGAGGAGATACTGCTTCCTTCACAGAGAGACCTTCCAGCTGTGACCAGCAGCTGCCATCAACCCCAGCTTGGAAGGGTCTGCAAGCCTTGGCTATAGACAACATCCCCAGATTAGAAAAACTGATACGGGACCAGAGAAAGATATGGCAAGAACACGGCTGCTTTGGCACAGAGATACTCAGAAGTGAAACCCAGCAGGCTCTAAGGCTGACAGAAGCAATGAAAAGATGGTGGAGACCCAGGGGGTGTGAAATGTATTTGTGTGTGAAGCATAAGTAGCTTTCCAGAGAGCACAGATGGTACAAGCAGGCAGGGGATGATGCTGCTACTAAGAACACACTGAGGAGCAGGCAACTCTTTTCACTCTGGCCATCTCGTCCTCAAGAAGTCCCGTTTCAAAACACACTATGCAATACCTTAGGCTACCCAAAGACTAACATACACCTCTATCTGACAGCAGCAGACAACATACAAAGACCGTGCAGCAACTTTAAGTCCAACTAAAGCATCCTTTTCAATAAGGAAACTGCTGCAGTCAGTTTACACGTCCTTGCTCAGCAATTCCCAGCTCCCTCTCTCTTCCTCCCCCCCAAAGTATTGTAACCACAAGTCAACAAAATGTACAGCAAAAGCAACTCCTGCTGAATTTCTGAAGTCCAGGGAACCACGATTTTTCTCGTAGCTACCTCTGAAAGTATGTCTACGCAGGAGCATGAACCTTCATAAGGCAATTTATTTTACTTGGCAATGAACTAAGTCAACCAACTCTTTCATAAATGTCAGCCCAGACAATTCCATAAACAAGTACTTCCCACACTGTGGTGAAGTTCCCCACTCTGGGAAACCTAGGAGGACTTCATAGGCTTTTCATCATCCAGATGTTGCTTTAAATTATTTATAAAGAAAGTGACTGCACAGTAAGTTTAAGTCAGATTAGCAAGGTACCTAAATTAAAATGCAAACATACCACTCAAAAGGCAGTACTACAGATTCTTGCATGCTCACAGAGGTGCCTTTTGTTAAACAATTAAAAACCCCCTAAAAACAGAAAAGGAAACAAAACCTGAAGTATATGGACTTCATCGGGTCCAAATGCCTGAATAAACTCAGACTGGGAATTTTCCATGACTGCTTTACATAGTGCTATTAAAACGTATTTAATCTTACTCATAATCAGATTTTTATGGCACTTAAGAATGCAAGGCTAAAACAAACATAATAGTTTTCCTCTGCCTAAAATCAGCCAGTATCTTTTATTACTTTCCATACTAGTAATAAAGTAACTCCTCATATTACTACACTGACTAAACAAAACAGGTATTTGCTGGGTCCGGGTGGTGTTTTTTCAATAACTCCTAGGTAAAATGAAATTTTCTAAACACTGTTGAAAAACAACTTTTCCACAACGCTGAAGCATGGAACCGTGCAAACAGAAGCCTTATACAGGCAAATTACTGTAAACCAGAAGAGGACTCAAGAAAGCTTTTTTAAACATAAAAGAGCACATGCTCAACTTCAGCTGATATGAACGTGATGCACAAGCAAGAATGAATGAAGCCTTCTTCAGCTCAGATCTCCTTTGGGAAAACGCTCAAACCTGGAAGGGAAAACGCTTACCTGGAAGGGAATCTGTCCCTACTGAATTACTCTCAGAAACACCACTTTTTTAAAGTGAATGTTTTTAAGAATGTTACTACGTTAGCCAAAATACTGTTTTCGTTTTACTCCTCAAAACTCAAAAGAACAGCCTGTTAGAGCAACAGAACATCTGAGAAGCATCTTGCTTATGATTACCAGAAAATCCAACGCCATGTGGCAGTTATACTGATGATAGCCCTGTGGCACTCCTTAACACCAGGACTGTAGGAATCATTAAAAAAACCCTTATCCTTTACTGCAAAAAGGTGTTACAGTTCCATAGTGTTCCTCCACTCTCAGCTCTGTGTTAGCTTCCTCCAAGCTTTGACTTGGCTGGTCAAAACCACTTTTACCTTAAATACAACCAGCTTTCTTTTGAAAGAAGTCATAAATAATCTCAAAATGGAACAATAACTTTCTGCTTACTGCACATACTACCTTTAACTCTGTTTAAAGCATACAATGTATTTCATTCTGTGGGGAGAAACAGAGATTTCCTCACCTGTAATGAAGTAAATTTTGAGTCCTTGGAGCTCCACACTACTTTCACATGTGAAGCAGAAAATACCACAAACCCCCAGGACTACCTGCCCTCTCCTTCAGCAAGGAAGTTAACCAGAACTTGGCCCCCTGCTTAGCATGGATGGTAGATCTGGTTTTATCTGCCTCTGCAGAAGGGCCTATGAAGGCAAAGAGCTTTCTACCACTCTACCTGGGAAAAAGAACAAAAAAGGTTGGAAAAAGTTGTAGTATTTTGCAACTAGAGAAGCAAGGCAAAAGCAGATTTTATTACTTGTTGAGGGCTGCAAATCTTTGGCAGTGATGCAGTTGAAATCATCCAAATCCCATGAACGTCTTCATATGACATCACCTTCCCTCTTGCTCATGGGCTGAGCTTCCTACAAGTTGCCTGTTGCTTCAAGTATCAACTTGTTGTGTTTTGAAAAAGTGACTTTACTTTCATCATAAATCTATCTGCTCATGGATATGATGAGCACAGGCAAACTCCAGCAATGCATTTATAACCAAACTGAGATATTATGGAGAACCTATACAACATTGTTTTGGACAAGTCTTCCATTGCCTCTCATCTTTGGACAGCCAAGAGCACATCTGTTTATGCACACATATGACTGTCAAAACTTCTGCACATATTTTCGGATACATATACTTTCAGGATAGTTACTTCTCCTAGGAGTTAAATCACCACCTCATATTTGCATAAGTGAGATCCCATTTGTACAGGAGAACTATAAATTCTAAGCATAGATAGAAGTCGGCAGATACATATTTTTCACTTCAATCGCTCAAAATCATGTCAAGACCAATCTCAAACATACACAGCTTTCAGAAGTAACATACAGCTTTGGCAAACTTGCAAGGAATTTGTTAGAGTGGGGTTTTTTACCCCATCTGCTATACAAGTCTCTCCATTGGGTAAAATTGTATACTTTTTTTTTTTTTTTTAATAATTTATGGTCATATTTACAGAAATAAAATACATTATTACATTCAATTGTCCTTCTGTTGTGAAAGTTAGTTTCCAGCAGAAATTTCTCCCCACATGTCGATTCTTGAATATTCAAGAGCAAGTAGGGGTTGGTGGTGAATCACCCTGTGTAAGCATATATCCACACCCACCATTCCCCAAGGTGGATGTGCAAGTAACACAGACAGGGCTATACCACAGGTGTTGAACATAACTTGCCCTGTAAAATTCAGTTACTGCTTTACATAATAATACATGTCACACACAGCTCATTCCTTCTCATTTTCAGTAGAGATCCTTGTCCAATTCTTCCTAGAGTCTATATTATACACAATGCTGTCAACTTAAAAACCTTTTTTTATTCTTAACAGCAACTCTCAGGATACCACTTGGTGCCTGAAGGTCACAGATGACATGTAATTACTTCTATTCAGTCCTAGCACAATTCAGTTTCTTCAACAGTTAGGAATCACAAGACACTCTCCTCTAGCCCTGACTTTGTAAACTGCTCTCTGCTTTCTTTCCACTAAATTAAAGGAAGCATCACTTAAACTCAGCCTTCTGTGGGCTAATATGGTAGCAATGTGTGCACTCTTCCAAACCGGATCATCTCTTAAGGACAACTTCCTAAAGAGCAAAAAAATCCTCTACAGAATTTCACAGTCAGTTCTGAATATCTCCACAAAAAAAGTCATTGGTGGTAAATGCTCTTCCCTCAACAGATGCCACGCATTGCACCAGTAAGGAGATGGCTCGATGGCTTCATTAAAAAAATTATAATTAATTAGAAATTAAAAAACCTCTAATTTCCAGGAACACTTCTGCAGTAACAGCAGCTCTACAGTCAACATACCAATAAATGTAACAATGATCCTGAGATGGATTAAAAAACAGTAGCAAGTTAGACAAGTCATTTGTTAACAAAGCTGCATCTGTGCAGAGAGCACAGAGATCCAATTGTGTCAGAGACCTCCTGCCCTTGTCCCCGAGGTGCGGACATGGCTGAAGAGGCCACAGCAGCAGCCAGGGGCAAGAAGGGGCTGAGGCAACAGCACACTTTGCATGGGGATATTTTCCCACTATGACCCACAGCAGCGATGCAGAAGGGCTCTTCTGGGGGCACTTGAGTGAGAGCAGCTCTGCAGAAGCTACTGCTTGAACCACAATCACTACTGGTTAATTTCTACCAAGATCAGCATTAGTTACCTACTGGATTTCAGGCATTGTGACTGGTTAGTATTAAGTGCAGTTTTGAGGGTTTCCTGAGTGCCAACAAGGATAGTGTTCACAGGGTCAGAATGGTTTGGATTGCAAAGTTGTAAAGATCATTTCGTCTAACCTTCTCCGTCATGGTCAGGAACATATTCTCTGTACATCCATTAATGCTCCCAGGGCAAGCTGGGACTATGATGTGTTGGAAGCCAGGTCACTTCTAACCAGCTAGAAGCCAAAACAACAAGGTATTTCACAACACAATTAAATACATAAAGACTCTTCTTTAATTCAGGTGAATGTATGTCCCACATTCATCCTAAGATAAATGAATTTGTTGAATCAAGGTTGTTAAGCAGAGCACCATCAAGAGTTAAATACTCATGGAAAATGTTACACATCCTGATATGCAAGTGAAGCCACCAAACTTTAGAAACCCAAGCTTCAGTACTTTCACCCATTGCTTACTTTGGGTTCATCAGCTTCATGATGGAATAGCATAACTACAGGCCACCAAAACTTTCAGTAAAACTCTCCTGCACCTTTAAACCTAGCCACCTGCACACCTTTCCTTTGCCAACAACCTCCCCCTCCTGCCCAGCCAGAAGTTGCTATCACAGCCACTTGTTTGAAAACTGCCAACATCTGCTGATAAGAGAAGCAAAGCTCACAGACAGAGAATGATCTGCTCACCTCACCCCCAGTTCAAGAGAGACCTTTGTAACAGCCCTCTGGGCCACCAGAGAGCTGCTGTTCAAAATGCACACAGGAAGCATGCAAGTAGTACACTCAACACCAAACTTCTGACTCAGGATAAGCCCAAGAACACTGAATCTTTAAAATTACCTTCCAAAGGAGCCTAAGAAGTGTAATGTGTCCACAGAAACACTTGGCATTGAAGGGGAAAGGGGACACAAGTGTCAATACTTGGTCGGTCAAAATCAAGGCAGAAAAAATCTATATCTGAAGACAAACGTCCCAGTTCTGCACCAGTAAAATCAAAGACAGGTTAATTATTATTCATGCAAGCCTCCAAGCTCCTCACTTAATTAGGCTGAAATACACAGCTGAGTGTAAAAGGTAGCTGCTGCTTTAAACAAAGACTTTGAAATAAAATGTAATTCGTGGGCTCAATGCCATATGCAGTTCAAGAAACCCAACAACAGAGACTGCTCAGGGTGCCTCTCTGGAAAAGGTTAACCCCAGCACCTGGAAACTAGGAAAACCTGCCTCCCCTCCAAAGCCACTCCTAAACTCCACAGAGGGCCCAGGGTCATCAGGGTTCTCCCAGGGTCCCTGAGGCAGTCTCAGCACACTGGCATCCTCCTCACCACCACCTCACACACCTCCATCCCTGAGGAATCCAGTCAGCCTGCTCCTTTACAACGCTGCAAACCAGGTTTTATTTTCCAAAAGACAAGACCTACTGAAGCACTAGGTACACATTAGCTACTCCTCTATACAGTTTCCATATTGCTCACACAATTACAAGTGTTGGTTTAGAAGAAAAATCAGTGTTTTATAAAAAATTTAAATGTACTGACAGATTGGAGACACTGCTCTGCAAGGAATGCAACTTAATAAAAGCAGACTGATTCATAAATTGATGTATTTATTTCAGACTGGGAACAGTTTTTGCCACTTAATGCAAATATACTCGAAGACCTTTCTTTGAGCAGAAATCAGCACAAGTGCAGCTATTTTTAAAGCTATATGAAAAAAACTGCAGGGCTTGACATACCTTACTTTCTACCACATGGATGAAAAACTGGAACAATCTCTCCTTTATCCATCTGAGAGCCTAAATGAGTAACTCTCTATTTATAGCCACTAATGGTTACCACTTCTGAAGTTTGTTTTTTTTTTTTCTCCTCAACAAACCACCTTTCCAGCCTGGAATTTTTTCTTTCAGCTATTCAGATGTTTTTCTTAGTTTTGCTCAGGTTGGCTTTTGAGCTGTCAATAAACTTCCCAGGTCACTGAAATAGAATTTTTTTCAACTGTTTTAGTTTATTCCATTTATAAAACCCAGAAAGAGTGAGCAGATACACAAACCAATTGCTTTTTTTTTTTTTTTTTTTTTTTTTTTTTTTTTTTTTTTTTTTGCTTTTATATAATCCTGAAGCAATTCCTTGTCATATGTTTCCTCCTATGCAGACATTACTTCAGTTGCAACCAATAATTTACTGAAATTCAAGAAACAGAAAAAATCCATGTGCAATATACAGGAGCACCAGGTAACATCAACATTAACAAAGAACAGGCTAATACAAAAAGAAGGCACAAATATTATATTTAGATGGGCACCAGCAAAAGGTAGAAGGTATTATTCTCTCACCCCTCATCCTCTTCATTGGGTAATACGGAAAGGAAGCAACATCACACAGCACTGCAGCTGGAGTACAATAAAATATCAGCAAGCTAAATAAACATACACACACATAAAAGAAGTGGCAGCTTATACAACCATAGCTTTGAGTTTATGGATGCAGCATTTTCTTTTTGAAATCACATGCAAGGAGCATCCAAGCTTTCAATTGGTCTCAGACCATACCATGTGTGAAGATGTAAAAAGCAGACTTCTCAGTGGTTGCAAGCACCAGCTGCCTCTGGCAGTTTTGGGTAAAGCTCTCAACATGTGACACAGATCTCTTGACATTTCCCCAAAGATCTCATAAAAATCCAGCTGCTTCCTGAAGAGCAAGTGGTAGCACCACTACTGCTCTTCTGGAGAGACAGGACCGCCCACAGATTGCCAGTTACTTTGGTACAGCATCTAGAACAAAACTAGGGGAAAAGATGATCACACTACAACAAAAGTAAAGTAGGAATCTCCATGTCAATACAACTAAGAAGGTAAAATTTTACTACAATCTTATTGCCACCAATGGAGCTGTACTAACAGATGTCAAAGTCCTATTTTTCAGGACATTACTGTAGCTTTCTTGAGAATAACCCCAGATTTCTCCCATAAGCCTATGTGAAACTATCTAGAAGCACAACATTGGTCCACACCACCAAAAAAAGAAAAAGATTTAAAAAGACAATCCTAAAAAGCAAAGCTTTCCAAGGTGTTGGCATTTATAATACCCATGACCCAACCAGAAAATATACACTCAAAAACTCTATCTAGAAAAAAATCCATCTCGCCTCAGGACAGGAACAGAAGATTATTAGCAGACTTTGGCAGGAATTGCAAAACAACAAAACCCCCTTAATTTGTACATTTTAAAGCAGTAGCTATTAGACATCATTATCCTGTCCAGCATTGTTATCTGGCCCTTCTTGCCCCTTCGATTTAGCCACTGATTACCCTGCACCCTCTCTCCTCTCCCAATGAGAGATGACTCACAGCTACATACAGAGCAGGAGACGGAGCCCTCCGCTCTGCAACAGCCACAGTTCTTGTTGCCTACCAAAAACTCTGTTTTCCAGCAGACAAAAAGAAAAAAAAACAAAAGGAAAAAACATCCCAGGAAAACAGCAAAGCTTTTGTGCCTTCTCTAACTGCATAAAGGGACTCTGCATTTTTCAGATCAAATATCTGCAAGCAATATAAAGGAGCATCTTTGTGAGTAGCACACAATTCACAAAATCAAAATTCAGGATTGAATTTTGTATTTGCCTGACTCAAGAAACACCTGAAACACAGTAAATGCTGAATAACTACCCAAAGAAAAAGGATCCAATGTCTTAACATTTTCCTTTTGAATTCAAGCACCCCAGTAACTATTGCCAAGGAGCAAGCCACTGACAAAGCACCTGTATGCTCACAAGAAAATGCAAAGATATGGGTACCACCTTCTATCCTCCACAAGTACTGATGGTTATCTACTCCTTAACCGCGTGGTACAAAGGTGAAGTGTAAGGGTATACAGTAAAAGTTTTATTCAATAATTTCATTACATTACAATTAAGTTTATTCATGGGCTTCTCTACAAAAAAACTCAGGGAGATTACTAATGCACCAGGACTAGAGTCATTTAAGGTACTGAATTACCAGAGCAAAATGATGGCAGAAATGGTGCAATAGCAACACAGACGTTTGGAGCAGAGATTCTTAAAAGCAACACAAAACAGAGAATCACCCTTTCGCTGCAAGCACTGTGCAACTTTATGCCAAAATCCCATCTGCCATCTGTCAAAACTTCCCATATTCTGTGCGCAGAATATTAAAAATGTAACTGCAGGAGGAGGTGTGCATGTGCATGCTGTTGTGAAAGTTATAATTTCCAGTTCAGATTTGCTACATGTGTTTATTCCTTGAAATAGCTTATCAAGTATCACGCAGCAGATTCTGACTCTGGGAGTTTCAACAACAAAGGGCTCGCTTCATCCAACACTCCTCCTGGTACACAGCCTGAAAAGCAGCAGGAAATGCCACCCTTCAAAGCCCTGCTGTAAGCACCGCTCTCATTTTCTTCCAGGGAATACGCTAACTGATTGCACACACCAAACAAACCTACCCACTGTTCCCATCACCAGAAAGCTGTAATGAGGAGATAAACCCTCATCACAAAACCACAGTCTATACTTAATATGGGGAAGAGATCCAAGATGATGGCCAACAAAGCAAGAAGTCTGACCTACAGAATTGGTGTCTGCTCCTTGTCCCAACATGAACTCTCGTGTCCCGCCAACTTGGCTCCTTTCTGAAGCAAATAAAGTACACCCTGACCAAGATACACAGTTGGGTTTTGATCCACTAAAATGGTCAAATAGAAATTATTTCCACTGCTTCTGTAAACCAGATGGGTACACTAAACAAAGAGATTTGACTTCGCCTCAGGATAAACAACTTGATAAGAAAAACAATCCTATTCTCTTAACAAATATATTTAACTTCATCTGAGTAAACATTTTAGGGGAACACTAAACAGAAACAACTAAAATAGAACCAATAATCCATTTCCGTTAATGCTGTAAACAGCAATACTTCTTCAAAACAAGGAATAAACTTTTCTTATCTTCTGTCCCCAAAACTAGGGCTGAATGCAAAGGAGAGGCGTGAGAATCTGTAAATCCTGCATTTCTGTTGGCAAGGTCAGGAAGAAGGGTAATAGACACATGCAGTGCACAACATCAAAGTCAGTCTAGGCTTGCCAGTTGCACCACCTTCACAATCCAGCATCGTTTCAAGAACTACAGAAATGTTTTCTCCATATGCTGAAAAGCTCATTGAAATGAATTTTTGTAAGTCTTTTGAAACTCTCTAAGACAAAAAGGGAGAAAGAGGGCCAAGGGGCTTGGGGCGTTAACTTCAATAACATCTTTCACAAACACTTAGCTTCATTATTCCCACTGGAGTTAAGGGCAGCTAGCACTCCTCAACCAAGTAAGACTCAGGTCCTTACCCAAGGTTGTGCTACAGGCACCAAAGTCAATCCTGAGAACTCTCAGTACTTTTAACAGCTACCCCAGTATAGAGACAGATCCTATGATGAAAAGCCCTTGGGAAAACTTGGTCAGGGTGGGAATACAGTTTTGTCCCCAGGGGAAAAAGCAACAATCAAACATTTTCCTCTGCTAAGGTATCCTTATGGCATTTCCCAGAAGGGCATTCTCCAAAACAAAATAGAGACTTGATACTAACACACTCTTGGACCACTGACGTGTAATAAAGGATTATAAATAGTTTCCCAAGGATATATAGGAAGAGGTAACATGAACAAAATGCATTTAGCTTTTTATTTCCAGAGTGCCCCAGCACAGCCATTCACCTCATGCATGCCATCATCCAGGGCCACAAGCAAAGGCACAGCTTGATTCCTGAAGTCTGCCTGCTGGGCTCCCCTTTTGTCTTTCCCCTTTGCTCACTGGGAACCAAACCAAACCAAACGGCAGATAATTTCACCCAAGGATTTAACCCATCAAAAAGATTTCTTCAATATTCACCTTTGCTTAATATTTATTCAAAAATCCATAGTGAAGCTCTCCACAAGATACGAAATATCTACATTGAAAGAAAAGGAAGTCTGATACCATAAACTAGGCAAAACATCCCACTGCAGCCCATTTAAGTATGCACTAAAAAGTATTTGCTGAATTATATTTACATAAAAGTACAGGAACCCTGTTCAACTCTGAAACCTGGCAGGCCACTGAATGGTATAGGACATGGAGAAAGTCTGTCCTCCAGGATGTTTTCCTTCAGCATGCCATTAATCCTGAAAGGAGTAAAAAGCATCACACTGACACTCACATCTAGGCTCTGCTCCAAAGTGCTTAAATTTACCCACCAGAGGCCGCGCCACTGAGACACAAAAGAAATCCACCCTAAGACACATTAGATCTGAATTTTCACTGCAAGTCCAGAAAACCATAGAAGTGACCACAACCTTTCACTTTTGAAGACTTCCTTCAATGCAAAAGAGTGAACTGCAAATCTTTTCTCAAGCTTTTAAAATGCTTGGAGTGCTCTTCAGTTTTCTGAAATTTCTGATTATGACTGCTCCTTCTTAGCAAAAAATAACTAAGTACAGAATTGCTCACTAGGAAAAATTACAAGATCTCACCCATAAATTGTGTTAAACTTATCTGTACAAGAGTTTACACAAAATGGAAATGTTAACTGCTCGGTAAAGCCAAACACACCAGTTTCTGCCATGCTTCAAAACCTGAACAAAAATCGGGTCTGTTCCTAGTAGGATATTCAACAGGGAAAAACACGTATCAAATTCCTCCAACATCACTCATGCTTGAGGTTTCAATCAAACAAACAAAAAAATTTTCAAGTTTTCTGCCAAATAAAGAAGGCTAGACTGAAAAGCAGTCACATGGCTGCAAAGGAAAACAGCACCTAGCTCTGGGCCACCTTCTCTTCTCCAGGCTGAAAAAACCCAACTCACAGTTCACCTTCACAGGAGAGGTTCTCAAGCCCCCTGACAGTGGTGGCCCTCCTCTGGACTCACTGCAACAGCTCCATGTCCTTCCTTGAGGGCTCCAGAACTGGACATAGAACTACAGGTGGGGTCTCAGTAGAGCAGAGTAAAGGAGGAGAATCATTTCCCTTGACCTGCTGGCCACATTTCTTTTGATGCATCCCAGGATAAAGTTGGCTTCCTGGGATGCAAGCTGGATACTGGTGGCTCTCAATGATGAGATGCTGCTCCCAACCCTCACAGGACACTGTGGTTCCTTTCACTGGGGCTGTATCCACTCCAAAGACCAAAAAGACATTTGCTAGATATTAGGTCTGGCTTTGTTCTGAGCAAATACAGTGACACTACACAAATACACACACACATTCAAACACAGAATCACCACTTGGACCTACCAGTTTTTCTCAAGCCATCTTCTACAAGGCAAAAAAAAAAAAGCTCCATGAGAGGTTTCTGGTGTTACCAAGCTGAGACCCAAGATTCAGATAAAATCCCCACAGTGAAAGTGCAACATGATACAACTGAGCCAAGTCGAAGCATAATTGTTGGTAAAGGGCCCCAAACATTTCCTCCCATCTTTTCCTGCATGCTGGGGCAACAAGAGCATTGAAAGGTTGCAGAGTTTCTCAGGTTACCCACAAGGACCAGTGCATTAAACTCTCCAAACAACACAGAAAGCTCAAGCTCCCTTTCCTTTCTGCTTCCCTCTCTCCTCCAAAGTGGTCCTCTCCTGTCTCTGAAGAATCATGGAAAAAAACATGGAGCATTTCTAATAAAAGCCTGTGCCTCTCAGCTTCAAAAATAAGTTGGGACTGGTCATGCTTTCAAACACAATTCCCTTGTACCAGGCAGGCTGTCCAACAGCTCAAAAAACAAACAAACAAACAAAACACAAAAAATAAAACCAAACCCAAAACACACACACACAAAAAAACCAACAACAAAAAACCCAACAAAAATCTCAAATAATAAAAAACAGCAAAGAGCTTTGCAACCTGCACACCCATTCACACGGTTCACCAAATACAAACACACAAAGAAAAAAATCAGGTTAGAACAAAATAGCTGGCACACAAAGTGCTGACACAAACATACAATTAGGAAAAAGAGCAGAAAGAAAAAAAGTAATAATTTCAGTGAGGTGAGACCAGAAAATGGAAAAAAAAGCCTGTAACTGTTGGGGGGGGGTGTGGTGTGGTGTGTGTCATAGCTCTCCTTTGGTTGGAGTCTGACAGAACATACCTAAAAAACCTCGAGCTGACCCTGCACAATGTAGAGCCTTTGTTGCCAATTGCAATCATTATGTATTTTGCAGATTTAAGAGAATTCTTGTGTCATTTTACAGTGTTAGTGGTGTCAGCAGGGCTGCTAGGCTTCAACCTGGTGACAGTGACTGTGTCTCAGTTGCACAGATCCCCGTTACAAAAGGCACATGTTCAGTACATGTAAGTACATGTAGTAGGCAATAACAATGATGTGATAATGATGAGCCCAGATGGGATTTTGCAACTTACAGAAATAAATCTACAGAAAGTTTCTTTGCTTTCTGACTTCGTAAAGTAGTCCCAAGTCCCTCGAATCTTCTGCTCAAACCATAATGCTCTCTAATTAACCTAAAAATAACTGTTGACAAAACAACCACCACCTTTTAAAAAAAAACCCAACCAAACAGAAGTGAATGTGAGAAGGAGCCACAACCCAGAAACTTCAGAAAATGCAGCCAATGTCAACAGCCAAAAGAGGCACCGATCCCACTTGGCATGGCTTCGGTGCTCAGAAGTCCTCCAGAAATGTAACCTTTATGCCATTACTTAAGGGTCTGACACACCACTTTGCTGCTGTAGGCTACATCAATATCACAAGCTGGAACATAAAAACCCACACTTGTGCTATCAGTGAAACACTTTTAACATAAGCTAGGAGACCTCCAAGATTGTTCTAAAGCTGTAGACTACACCGCACAGCCCAAACCCTCATGTATAAAGGCTGAAATTTGTAAGTATCACCAGATTTTCACTTGGAGGGCAGTAGCTTGGCAGTGCCATGTCTTGCAGTTGTAGGGGGCAATGGGCTTTTCCAAGCTCTCCATGAAGCACTCTGCACTGGCAGGCAGCGATCTTCCAAACTCTGTGGCTCAGGAGTCTGAAGGAAAAATTTGCCACGAGCTGGATATCCAAAATAAGAGCTTATAGGCTCGGCAGCTATCACTGCTGACAGCTCCCCTGAAGCTAAGTTCAAAGCCTCAGAATTGATTTTTGCCCCATATCCTTCCCCCAGAGGGAAGTTCAACACTAGCTCCTTCAGGACACACGCTGGGAGCTCTGCCCTTCAAACAGTATACACAAGCAAATATGTTCAACAGTGGAAAGCAGAAATGAAGGAAATAATTTTGAACTCAAGATACCAGCAGTGTTGTTAAAAAAAAACCCCATTCAAGACACAGTAACTGCAGTGCCTCACAAGAGGCTACCCCACAGTTCCCAGCAAATGTGTGTAACTTTAGAAAAACATCTTCTGGACTTCTAATGATGACGCTGGTGCTTTTGTAATGCTCTTGAACACCATCTACCCAGACATGCTAGAGAGAAGACAGGAAATTGAGTTGTTTTTCCATCTCCGAGTTGTGGAAATTAAGGAGGGAAGGGTGGAATATAATCCTTTGTACAGGCTGGCAGTGCTGCCCAGTCCCCAGAGCTGAGCACCATGACCACCAGATTAGAGGGCAGGTTTGGACAAGATGACTTCCTGAAGTCCCCACTAACCTCAACCACACTCAGACCTTAGCTGGGCTAGCACCCACAACACTCCTTCTGTGACAAGGAATAAAACCATGGTTCAGTGCCACACGCCATGCACACAGAGCAACATCAGAAGATGAACTTGACCTCTACATCCACTTCCCCAGCTGCTCTGGTATGCACTGCTTGGGAACTTAAGATGCTGAAGAGGCAGTGCAAGCTTCCCTCTCCTGCCCTTTTTGTGCGAGACATCCTTGTGTTCCTTCTCACTGTGAGATGGCTCTTCTCTCTCCCTCATGACATACATCCCCTTTTAGCATGGATGCCCTCTCACTGGAACAGAGAAGTCCGACCTCAGCTACCACAAGGAGAATGCTCCCTTAAAGAACCAAAACTGCTGGTAAAACATATGGGAACATTTTTTTTCAGGCTATTTTGAGCAATGCAGTCAAATGGCTTTATTACACACATCCATACTTATATTTCCAAGTACGGATCTCCAGGATGTCTATCAGTTTTAACATTTTCATACGTGAAAGTATGACTGTAAATACACTGAAAAAGTTACAATTCCATCACCAACCTTCTTTCAAACAACAAAAGATAGCACAGATAACTGACAGCCCAAATAGTTTTTTTTTAAAAGCTCAGAACTTCTTTGTATTTAGAATGAGACTTTATAATTACTTTAGTCTCTTGCAGCAATGAAAGCATTGTGGGGAGCAAGTTCCAGGGCTGACTCTTAATTGTTCTGTTTTTGTTTTTTTTTAATTGGCTGAGTTAGAAACTGGGGTAGGAATGGAGATCAAGGCTCTTCTGGAGACAGATACAACCACTTGTCATCCTAGAAAAATAAAAGCCATATAAGCAATAGCAAAGGAAGGAAATTGCAAAGGAAGATTGAGAAGTCAAAAAGCTGTTAAGTCTCAGGTGATGGCAACATCAGCTGATCAACAGGAGCTTGGCATTATCTCACATCATATGTAAGATGACAAGTCCCACCAGAATTGCTTCTTCTGCAACAGGCACATTCTGCACCCCAGCAGAACCATACCCAATTCCCTAACTTCATTCCAGTGAGCACTATTCTATACTGACAGCAGGTTATAATCAGCACTAAGCTATGAAAAAATACGGCAAAAATAGTAGGAGAGATTTTTTTTTTTCCTATAAGACCTTTTAGTTGTACAGTGTTTTTCTATAACAGCCAGACCTGAAGACACCCCTGCCTCTAGCACAGCAGAGGCTTCTTGGTAACACTGAGGAATGACCCCTATGAAGTGCCTGCATAATCTAATCACCTAACAGCATTTCTCCCAAAACGTATCAGTGCACTCATGTCATTGCCAAACAGGAGCAGAGCCTGTTACCTGTGCCTTTTATCCAGCTTCCTCCTTCTTCTGCACACTACAACTTACTTGAGGGAGAACAATAATTCTCTCGAATAAGTCAGCAAATATTTTTGTAAAGAGCAGCTGCAGGATGTCTGCCTCTCACAAATTAAATTATCCCAGCTAGGGGCTCAATCCAGTGCCTTCAACAGATGTTTTTCTGTGGTGGCTGGGTCTGGCCCAGTTGAAATTTCTGCTATTGTGCCTATGCTCCCCACACGAGACTTACGTACGCTCCAGTGTAAGGAAAGGAAAATGTTTTCTACCTATGGGTGGGACTCTGGATGTGGATTAAAGTCAAGGTGCTCTATTTACTGATCTTTTAAAGTAATATCAACATGTTGAAAGGGAGTAAGAGTTCTTAAGAAAGATCAAAGTCTGCATGCAGCAGCCACAAATTAACATAAATACATGCTGAAATGCTAACACAGACTGGCAAAATTTACTTGCTTTTTTCTCCAGGGCAAGTACTTTTGGCTAATATAGGAGTCAAAACCATTAACTCTCTTCTTCACCTTTATGTAGGGCACGCTACTGTACTCTGTGTCAGAGCGAATGACTCTTCAGATTAATTCTGCAAGGCTAGGCTAATGCTACCATACTGCTCATGGCTTGCAAGCTTTTGAAAGGTGAGGGCTACATCCTCCACAGGAAAAAAAAATATTAATACTTTACTCCAGGTTTTTGAAAGTTAATCCTGTATTTCTTCCTTCTTGTTGCACTTGACAGAACTTTTGTTGCCTGACAAATGAACAACTAACAAGCAGTAAGGTGTGTGACCTTCTTTTATTTGACTAATTACCATTCCGGTAAACAGATCACCCATTTTTTTTGTGGGAGCAGCAACAGAAACGAGAACACGAGGGAAGTTATTTGAGGAGGGCAAAGAACAGTTTTGCAGCTTAATCACAGCCTCGTAAAACACCTGGCCTGTACTTACAACCCTGACCGTGCAACTGCTTCAGCAAGGGGTACGATTACAGCAGTCACATAGTCGGTCACCAGAAGTCACAACCCAGATGCAGGCTTTGCCAGCAATCTGCAAGCACAACACAGGCACAGAAGTTGCTGCATTAATACAGGACACCTTATGTTCCCAAGGCTGCGGCAGCACTAGGTAGGCTGAACAGATTTGTAAAATACTGTTGTACAAATTTCAGTTACTTTAGACCAAAAGAGGATCCAAGTTTTGATTTCTGCATATACCTTAGGTAAGTGAGTTGTTTTCCTCACCTAACGCGATGAAATTGTCAAGATTCAAGAGATAATGATAAAGCTCATTATCATTATCATTGAAAGTGCACTTTCAAGACTTGAGCCTCATTACTTTGCATTCCGTATCGGAAGATTTTATCTATACTTGATAACGTGTACTTTAATAAAGAGACCTTAAAAGAAAGCTGCCTAACAGCAGCCCTGCTTCTGAAACCTCCATCCTTTGAAGCCCCATATGCCTATGCAAGGCGGAAAAGTTCACTCCCGGGTTTCACGTAGGGAGCGCCTTGCTCTCCCCTAAGATACGGTTTCGGAGGCTGCCACGCCACCGGCAAAAGGGGCGGGAGGGTCGGCAGGGACCCGCAGCAGCCCCGCCGGAGCCCGGGGCAGCTGGAGACGCTTCCCGCAGGGACCTCACCGCTGCGGGTTGGCGGGGGCTCGGGCGGCCCGGCGGGCAAAACCGCTGTACCGGCGCCTCCAGCCCCGGCCCCTTCTAATGAGCTCCAATTAGCGCCGAGCGCTTGCCCGGCAAAAAGCCGGCGGCAGCCTCCACTCCAGCCCGGCGGCCTCGGTTCCACCCTCGCTAAAAGCCCGAAAAGGGGGTGTGAGGGGCACAAAGCCGCTCTCCTCCCTGCTCAGGAAGCCCCGAAGGTCTGCTCCTGCATGCTGCAGGCGCTGGGGAGACACACGACACTTTTCGGCAGCTCCTTGCACTCTTGCTGCCCAGTCCTTCCCCACAAAGCGATCCCACATCGCAGGAAGGGGGGAAAAAAGACCCGCCGACCCGCACTCACCTCTGCCAAGAAGTTGTCCATGGTAGCCCCTCGGCCCGCCCGCGGGTGCACACCATGTGCCGCCACCCGGCCCGGCCAGGTTCGGCTCCACCAAGCAGCCTCAGCCGCCGCGCCGCTCCATCGCGCCCCAGCGCCGGCACCAGCCCTCAGCCTTTGTCCGCCCGCCCCCTCAGAGCCGCTCTCCCGGGCGGTCCCGGCAGCGCATAGCCGCCTCTGGCAGCCAGGGGAGGGAGTAAGAAAAAGGAGAAGGAGGAGGAAGAGGGAGGGGGGAGGAGGAAAGAGGCTCTCGCCGCCCGCTCCTGCCAGGGGCCGCCCCGTCCCGTCCCGTCCCGGCAGGGCAGAGGCGGAGCCGGGGCCGCGCCGCTCCCTGCGCCTCGCTGAGCCGCGCCCCCGCCCCGCCCCAGCCGGAGCGCGAGCAGCGACCCCCGGGGCGGCCCCCGGGTTCCGTCCCGACCCGACCTGTGCCGCCGAACCGAGGGGCGTCCCGGGGGTCGCGTTGCGGGGCGCGGAAAGTCGCCTCCAGCTGCAGAGTGAAAGGATCGGCGGCCCGGGGCGGGGTTGGGGGAGGCAGAGGCTCGCTGGACGTCTGCGGGTTTGCTCTGCTCCCTCGTTTTGCGACACAAAGCCATGCAAAGAGCCGCCCTGCAGCAAAAGTTACTGGGGAAGTTATATGGCGTTTAAAGAATATATATACCTGCAGGCTTACCGCTGCCTACAGGTTCGAGGCAAATTTATGCACGGGCTCTTGACAGCCGTACCTTTACTAAATCCATCCTGCAACAGCCACCACTTCGTACTGAGAACCGTGCATATGATGAAAATACCTTTTGGGCCAGCTCCTAGGGATGCACTGGGCTTCATCCAGCAGCTCGCTCCGTTGCTTTTTTAGTCTGTTACATTTCTGCAGAGCAGGTATATATCCTTAATTTTTTGAAAGCATTTCTTCTTAGTAATTTTGTACGCCTTCTTTATGGTGAGCACAAGGAACACGAGAAAGGAGAACCAAATCTTGCAGATGTGGGCCTATTTCATTCACTTCACAGAAAGAACTGCACAAAAAAAAAAAAAAAAAAAAAAAAAGTTAATCCGTAAAAATCCGTAAAGAAAATTAACACAGTATTCAGTCTTTTGTATGCAGGTTGCATTCTAATATTGCTCTGGAAGCTTGGTCATATGAGCAGTGAGACAGGAGACAAGCCCTGGATATGAGAAATAATCATCAGTGTGTGACTTTTTTTTTTTTATTGAGGTGTCACAGGAGCTAATATGTAGAGTACAACAAGCATCACTAAATAAAACCCCTCAAGTTTAAGAATACATATGTTACATTAGGAAAAAAGCATTCTTATTCTTCTTTCACCGTCACGTAATAAATAAATAAATAAATAAATAAATAAATCTGTATAAAGAGGAGAGAAGGTAAAAAAGGTTTGACTTGGGATACATGATGTCCAAAGTGGGGTTCTGCTGGTCTTGCAGGCTTACAGGGTGACATCCAGGCAAACTGCTCTGCCGTGGAAGTTAAAGCTGGGACAAAGCAGCACAAGAGAGACTTTCTGTTGAATGGGTACCTGTTAGAGCCTGTGTGGGGACTGTGGCTGCCTGCCTTGTCAGACAGGAACAAAGTAGAGGAAAATCTGCAGGAAGATGGCAGCTGCCTTGGACATGGCCATCTACAGATGAGCAGCTGCCCTCAGCTTGCCTTGCCATGGCCAGCTAGGGCTGCTCCCAGCTGCAAAAGCAGAAACAACTTCTTCCTTGATTAGAGCTCAACACCCCTGTTGCAGCTTGTCAAGCCCAGCTGGGAGACAGCCCATAGGTCATGGCCTAGGGGATTTTTGGGGGACATGGTGTGTCACTTCTCTTGCCAGACCCCTAGTTTCTACACCTAGGTATACAGGTCATACCTTCCTATGCTTGCTTCAAAACTCAAGGTTTGCTGAGGATCTCCCCTGAATTCGACTGTCTACACAGTATTGAACTAGCAGTACAGTTAGTCTAAATAGTTATTCCACTGTAGATTATGCAGTATAAATCCCAAATAGCTCTGTAACTGTGCCAAACTACTGCACTTCCAAAGTTACACCAGGGGAATGTTTTGTTTTGATTTGTTTGGTTGGATTTTTTTCCACAATCTCTGTTCCAGAAAGCTTTCCTACTAAGAAAAACTCTAATTTGAGGAGGGCTGAGTCAGATCAGGGTATTTATTACAGGGGGGTTTTTGTGGTTTTTTTTACATCTGATTATTTTGACACCAAGCTATTGGAATGTAACATGGATGTCTGGCTACTGCATTGCATGTACTAAGGTCTATGAAGCACAGCAACAGAATTAATGAATGCTTCGAATGTAATCCAGTAAGAGCAGCCTGTGCTTGTTGTTGGTTTTTTGGTTGGTTTTTTTTTGTTTGGTTTGGGGGTTTTTGTGTGTTTGTTTTTTGTTTTGTTTTGTTTTTTTTAATGAGTTTTCAGTAACTTAGAAGAAAACAGATTTATGCAGCCTAAAACTATATCACAGAAAGAATGAGTATTCTCTTGTGGTGTGGATGTATTGCAAAAACTGTAAATCTCTTAAGACTTTGATTAAGATTTAGAAGCAAAACAAAGCAAAGAAGCACAAGCAGGAGGGGTCTGCTAGGAAGAGGGACTTAGGGAGCAGAGGGAAAGAGAAGAGCAGTCTGTATGGTCACCCCAATAAGCTTCTAACTCTCCTCCTTTGTCTTCTTGTGTCAGTCCCACTCACAGTTTGTAAGTGCTAGCATCTGTGTTTCACAGGAAAGGAGTTTTAAAACATCATGTTTCATTTTCCCACTCTGAAAATTGTCCCAAACTAGTTTCTTGCTAATTTTATTCAATTGTTTTGGAATTTGGAAAACCCCACAGAAAACTATACAAAGCTCCATACATCTATGAACATCTGGGGATTTGGCCAATTCTACACTCCAATTTTCTTTTAATGGGTAGAAATTCCTTCACTGATTGTGTGCCTAAGGTAAATTACTTCCTTTTGAAGCTGCACACGTGCAAGCCAGCTCAGTTTTCAGCTCGGGTGAGGACCAGGAGTGGACTGAAGGCTCAGCTCCACCTCTCTGATGAGAAAACTCCTCTCTGGATGTAAAAGTCTTCCCATCTGGTGTGGGTGGTCCATCATGGGATGGAAGGCCAGTGGTCCCCTTTCCCCCAGCCCCTCTCTTGCTCTGTGCAGTACAGCCTCAGCATTTGCTAGATTTGCTTTACTCTCAACCAGTCTGTTAGACTGTTACAAGCATTCCCCACTTGAATTTGTTGCATTACATGGGTCAGGTCACACCTTCACCCAGATTTTCTAGTCTTTCTTACCATTACCAGTAGTTGCTAAAGTCCTTATGTGACCAAAATGTCCAGTGAAAGGCAGACACCTCTTCCTTCCTTAGCTCTGAAGTAATCTTAGAAGCTTCAACTTCCATAAGATCCTGGACATTTAAAACAGATTTTAACCACTGTTAACCGCTGTCTCTCAATGACTGGAATTCTCCCACAGCATGCAGCTCTCTCCATGCCTGCTCTGAAGGCATAACCAACTTACTGACTGAAGGCTGGTTATGTAAAAATCATATGTCTCTCACCTGAGATGTGTTTCTTCACAAGGAATTTCCACAGACCAAATTTGTAGAACCTTTTCTTAAAGATTTAGTGCACTTGTGTTAATTACAATGTTCAGAGATGGTTGCATGCCAATTAACTGTTAACAAACTTGGTACCTCAAGAAGACTTGTTCAAATTCTAGATGGTAATTTTTAAAAGTAACATTTCCCCTCATTCTCAAATTTCCCCTCATTCTCCTCTCTACCAAAACTGCAGGGCACCACAGAGGCTGGTGGCACCCCATGGCTGGAAGCAGCAGGGGCTCACCAGGGTGGGTGATGGCAGAGCCCAGCAGCCAGGGGCTGTCCCAACACACCAGCCAGGAGCACGGCATCCAGGGGAATTGGGCCATTGGAAAGGGGGGGAGAACCATGGGGCAGATGGCAGGGGTGGTCAGGGCTGGTGGTCCTCTCGGGCCCATGAGAGTAACTGTGTTTCAAACAAAGCAGGTTGTTCTGTTGCAAGTCCCATGTTGTTACCAGGTCTTATTGTGGATCTGGCTTCTCTGCATTTCACAAATGCTGCTGCCTGATCAATAAGCAAACACTCAAGGTGTGAGTGTACCTGAGGTGCACTAACCTTAATACAAAATCCATGGGGTTTTTCTTCATGCTAAAAAGATTTATACTGTATGATAATTTTTAAAAGTTGATGAGTTTTCATTAGGTGCATGTGGTGCTTTGTTCTTGCCTGGCTTACCTTATTTTTTAGTTTTCTGTTTTCCACAGGATTATCATTAAACTAAGTGATTTCAGCTTTTGCATGCTTGACAGATTTATTACACAATATCTTCCCCTTTGCATCACCCTGTGGAGGAGCTTACCTTTCCCCACTGACTGCACTGAATTAGGTTACCTGCCTTACCTTGGCAGGGTTCAGTTAACTAACTCTTGGTAGACAAGGTATTTGGCATTGACATTGCCCAACAAAATCTCAGAGTTCAATAGCAAGGCATTACTGGACAAGCAAATATTTCTGTAGTGCTCAACAGCGTACAGCAAAATTTGCAACCTTCTATGCTTTGAAGGACATGGTGAAAGAAGAGGTTGATCCAGCCAAAATTGTCACCATCTATGCAGAAGAAAAAAACCCCAGATTCCTCACGTTCTTGTCTATCACAACTCCTTCCCAAGCACGTACTCGGGTTTCAAAGCCAGTTCCGGGTTTTGGTCCTCGATTTCAAAATAATTAATGAGTTCACTTCAAATGTATACTCAGCAACAGGGCTGGACAGCTTTCTTCTTTTTCTGAATCCATTCTGTAGTAAGCCATCTCTTCCTACCCACTGTACCAGGAGCTCAGTGTCTAACTAGGAGCTGCGAACCCCATGAGATGTGAGGTGCTTCAGCATCAGTTCCTGTTACACTGAACTGCATCTTCACAGCATGAGCCTAGACCTTAAGCATGACAAGCACTGGATCAAATGAATTATTCATGCTCACAGATGAACTTTAGTTATTAACCTCTAGGAGTAATAAATAAACACAAAGTGAAGAGCTGGCAGTTTTTTGTAACAGCTTCATTTATATCTACTGTAACATAAAGTTATGTCAACATTTTCTTTTTACTTTAACATTTTCCCACTAGGAATATGGGGGGAAAAAGGCTGAGAGACATTTTCTTGGCTTCTTCAGTTTCCCTCTCTTCAGCTTCCCTCTCTCTTCTGGATCCCAACAACTTCTTTCACCACTTCGGCCTCCTTACACCCTAAATCCTTTGATTTTAGTTTCAGTGCAAGTACTTTTATGGATGAGAAAAAAATAACAGTGTAGGAGTTGCACAGAATAATCACAGACACCACAGATGTAATACCTTCTGTGCTGCTGGACTGACCATACATCCAAAACAGTGCATTGATTCCTTGTTTGTGAGGTACAAATCCAAAACTATTATAATGAAGCTGGATTACTTTATGACTGTGCATTTAATTGCCAACTTGGAGTCTGGTGAAGGGCACTAAATGCATGTTGTTATACTCAGTTTCTGACCAGAACCTATACCTTAGGGATTCTAAGTTTTACTTTCCACATAAGAAAATGGTTTCTATGACAAGATTGCAAAATATGACTTCACAGACTTCAGCCTTCTATCCGAATTTCACAGAGCCACCTCTTGATTTAACAGCTAGAAGCATACATATGGATCATAGCACGGTTTAGGTTGGAAGGAACCTTAAAGATCATCCAGTTCCAACCCCCTCTGCATGGGCAGGGACACCTCCCCCTAGACCAGGTTGCTCAAGGCCCCATCCAGCCTGGCCTTTAACACTTCCAGGGAGGAGGCAGCCACAGCTTCCCTGGGCAGCCTGTGCCAGTGTCTCACCACCTTCACACTGAAGAATTTCTTCCTAACATCTAACCTAAGTCTCACTTGTTCCAGTTTAAAACCATTATGTCTTGTCCTATCACTACATGCCTTGTAAAAAGTCCCTCTTTGTGTTTCCTGTAGGCCCCCTCAGATACTGGAAGGCCACTATAAGGTCTTCCTGGATCCTTCTCTTCTTCAGGCTGACCTATCAACTCTTTCATCCTGTCTTCATAGCAGAGGTGCTCCAGCTCCATCATCTTCATGGACCTCCTCTGGACTCACTCCAACAGCTCCATGTTATTCTTGCACTGGGGGCTCCAGAAGCTCCCCATATTTTTACCTATTTACTGAATTCTACTGATACCTTAAATATTGTATTTGCCTCCCTAATTTAAGCTTCTTAGGCTGCCTCTCTCTTCTGTCCACCATGTCATGAAGCACCCAGCTTCCTTCTGGGCCCTTCAATCAGCATCACTGCCCATGGTGGCAGGTTATTGCCTATGTGCAGCCCTTGGCTGTATGAGCTTCACTAATGCTTCATCTCTTTTAAGATCACTGCTGCATTTCTTCATCACCAGTATCTCTTCTTTTGTAATCTTACTTGCATCCTATTAATTTTAATTCTGTGTATCAGCCTGGAATATAGATTTTAGAGAAAACAGTGTAAAAAGAAATGAAAGTTTTTCTTGTCTTCTTCTGAATCCGACTGTGAATATATTTTCCTTGTCTTCACCCAGGAAGCCTGTTTAAAGACATGTTTAAAGGCCACTTATAGTTGTAAACCCTGCAGTCACACCTTATTCATGTGTTCAGGTAGTTAGACCTGTGCAAAACATTCTTACCCCTCTCTGAAGGCCACCACCCCAGAACAGATCCCAGTGGAGTTACCCATGAGGTCACCTTTTGCTGCCTCATGTAAGCCAGGTTAGCTCAAAACCCTTCCCCTAGCAATTTAAATTAGGTCATCCGCAGTTCTACAGAGACAAACAAGGAACACTCACACTTTCCTTGCCACTGGCAGTGCTCTGGAAGGAAAAATCTTCAGTATAAGGGCAACAAACCCCAGTGAGGGCCAGTCATATCTTAAGCAACTGCAGCTGTTGCATATATCAGTCAGCAAATATAAATCAAAGGCTGCCTTCTCACTTATGTGAGGCCACTTCAAACAATGTCTGTGCTCTCTCCCCACCATTTATCACTCCCTCAGCTGTTGTATGTGCAAAAGGTAAGCATACCTTAGCAGTGTAGCTTGGAAACTTAGAAATTAGTTTCCAGGTCTCTTCTACTTCTTGCACTTCAGTTTACATTGAGGAGCAGTTCCCAGAGCATGAGAAATGCTCTGGGGAAGTGCTTCTGTAGGAAATTAAGCTAAAAGGTATTCTCCAAAATGCTCTAGACCAGATAAAGGGTATTCAGGACATTGGGTCAGATTAGAGCTAGTCTGAAATACAGCCACCTGAAATGAACCAGCAATGGGTCCCCAGCATGATGTTTCACCCTATCCATAAGCTCCTGTTTCCTTGCACTATTTGCTTTTGTAGCACAGCTGTGATGTCTCCACGGGTCAGTGCAACCAATGGGATGGGAAAACTCATCCAAGCTTCTTTTAGTTTGGGTTCTGGGTTCTTGTTTTCTAAAAAAACAAAACAGAAAAAACCAACAACAACAAAAAATTGACAGAAAAAAGTTCTGACTAATTCCCTGAGAAGATTCAGATAAATTCCTTGCAAACAAACACAGTTGCAGCAGAGAGGTACAAGGATGAGGGTGCTCTGCATTGCACCTAGCATTTATTCCTCGTACCAGTTCACAAGTTCAAAGAGCTGGGAAGAAAAGCCTCTACAATCTCTTGTGTTTTAGATATTTAGACTTTATCAGCCAACAGTGTAATTAATTATGTCTGTCAGTGCTCTGATGTTAGAAGCTTTTTTCCATACCTCTGCAATGGCAAGAAGTATTCTTCCCCTTCGTTCCTAGATTCCTTCCTGCATCTGAAATAAAGAAGTCCCATCATAGCACAGGAGAGCAAAGTATTCTTTTCAAAGTAGACAGAATTTTCCAGCAACTCTGGGAGGCCTTTAATGACAATGACACAGTCACAGCAAGACACTCAGAATGCTGTGAACATTCTACACCTTCTAGAGGAGGATGTTCTTAAGAAGTGTGTTGAAAACTGTATTTAATAATGCAAAAACGAAACTTGGTCATTGTATTTGTTCATAATCACCTTTACAACTTAACAAATCTTGCCTGAAATCCCCTCAAAAGCTTCTCTGGTGTTGCCTTAATTTACTAAATTCAATTCTATTAGCTTCATTTTTTCCCCCAAATACACTTGTTTTGCTTTAATATATTATTCATGCATATTTTTAGAATCTGTTTAAGTCTTCAGCTTTATAGGTTTGCTTATTTACTGAATGCATTCAGGTGAATAAACATGACATTTATTTGGTACAAACAAAAGCAAAGTTCCTGGCTTACATCAGCTTGTTGTCCCAGAATAGAATCAAAGGCTGCTGAGGTAATTTATGTCCCTATTTAGAAATAGGAAAACCTTTGTTTTGTGTGCACAGAGTCTAAGCACTTGTGCATGAGATGTCAGAGGAAGCTGGGGAACTTATCAAGCCCAGTGCTAGCTACCCTCTTGGCATGCAGTCTGCCTGTACCAGCATTTGGTGTTTATGTTTACTTGCAACATATAACAATCAGTAGACTGGAAAGACATGGTAGTGATGTTTAGTTCTAGGCTCATTAAAGGATATATGAGACCTTGTCTTCTATTTCCCTTGCTTCTTATCCAAACTGCTGCACTGTATAAGATTCCCCTAACACCCATAAAAACTCAGCAATGCTCATTCTTTTCTCATTCAATGAATTACAGGATTTACTCTGTAAACAGAAAATAAAGTGGAGAACATTTTCCGTAAATGGTCGTTAAGATTTGAGTTAAAAAACCATAAGCATAAAAGGTTTTTTTTTTTCAAAAACATGACAGGAGTGAGCCCTCTACTTTCAAAGGGAATCTGGGAAATAACCTACATTTGGATCTTTGCAAATTATTTCTCAAGACAGTTAACACCTGTGGGGATACACAAATCAGTACACTAGTAAAAACTCCTGCCTTTTCTGTCCAGCTGCAACATATAGGTAGAATTCCATATACAGTGTAGCAAAGTGACTACTAGCACCTATTTTATCTTCCAGGCATGCTCGCCTCCCAGGCTACTTCAAACAAAAAGATTTCTTTGTGCTTGTGGGCACAAGTTTAAAAACAACAGCTTGGTATATGCATGGGGTTTGTCTTCAATTATTTCGTCTGCAATTTTTTTCCATTAGAAAAATTTACTGGTCACTTTAATCAGAAGCACTCTGAAGCCTTCTAGAAACCCCACAACACAGCAGATCCTTTTTTCTGCATTTAGCACAATTCTCCACTAAGTTTTAAGACTTCAAAAGGAAGTGGAAACCTCTTTAGAGAGGAAGCTGAGGCCAACATATTCATGTTAAAATCCCCAGCAGAATCAAGTTAGGTGGAGGAAAGTCATCTCAAGTGAAACGTGGCAGAATGGCCAGCTGACATCTGGAAGGTGAGCAGAACAGCAGTATTCCTCCTTGTCACTGTCATCAGAGTAAAAGCTGCAGGCAATCAAGCTCTGTGCACAGGTAAAGCATTGCAGCCATTCTGCCAATTCTTCATCTGCTGAAGAGTAATCTGGCAGCATGGTTTTTCCTTGGCTGGGAGAGGCAGTCTCTAAAGCCTGATGTAGACTAAATTTTTTGGTGACAACAACTCTGGAGGATATTTTGTCCTGACTAAAAATAAAAATGCGTGGTTGAATTCAGAACAGCCTTTGCTGCTGACTGACCTAGATAAACTTTACTACTTGAAAGGGACAAGCAGCTCAGCTTTGTAGGTTCGTATCTGGTGAATTGACTTGTGTCTAGCAGTGATGGGAGAAGTTTTCCTCTTATCTTCAGAAAAAAATAGGTGAATCCTTTCTCAGGAAAAAGCTAAAAAATTAACATCAAAAGATGAATCTGAGTGTTGTCAAGCACAAAATGTGTGCTAAATTAGGATTGTGTGTTTTGCCTTTCCTGTTATTAATGGCATCCTCAGAGGATACTGACTCACTTGGCAACTGAAGTGCTTGTGGTTTGAGAGATGGGTCTCCCAGCCAATAACACTGGAACCAGGGAAGCTCTTCCATTTTCTTTATGCTTCCAGAGCCAGTCACCATTTGTTGCAATACCAAGAAACATGGGCAGTGAAGGGCCTAATTTAGAACTCTCTAAAAGGGACCAGGCTATCGTCTCATCCAGCTACCAGCAAGGTTTTCTAACAGGGAACATTCAGGGTTTTGGCAGCCTGTGAGTACTTTTCCTTTCACACCCAGACCAAGGATGTGGTTTGCAAGTCATCACTTCACCCTGTCCGTATAAACCAGGATTTGTCAGCCTTGGGCACAGACAGATCTCACCTGTGGTCTGAGGTCCAGAGCTGAGGAGCCAGCTGAGATGAGGCAGGGATCCAGACCACCTTCAGGTTCTCTCTCTGACATCATTTCTATTTGTACTACTCTTAAACACTCATAGTCGTTTTTCTTTTGTTCCCAGGAAGTGACAGATTAAAGGGCTGCATATCTCAGGCTCAGTGCTGTGTTTATACTTGGGTTTTTTAGCTTGATTAGAAATTCAACTCTTCCTGTTACTCAGGTGGCTGGATTACTGCTGTGGAAAGCACCTGCCTTTAGGGAAAGAAGATAAATAATTCAAACCTTGTACTGAAAGTCACTTTCTTCTAGAACAGTGCTTGGTCTTCATGGGGACCTTTTAGCAGTCAGAATCATTACATCATCTCCAGACTGGCACTGCTGATATGAGGTAGCAAATTTCTAAGGCCATTTCTGCCTTTGTGCTGCTCTAAATATGTGGCATGGAGGAAATGGAGCTTGCCAACTGGAAGATGTTGAAGGGTTGTCAGAGTACTTCAGTTAGAACTGTCATTTTATGTTGTCACATAAAACTTGGCCTGACCTCAGCAAGGTAGCCATCCAACATTAAAAGCATAATTTATCCTACAGAAAAAGTTTGTATTTTTAATTTTATTTACACTTCTGTAGCAACATAAACATTCTTAACAGTCTAAGTGATTTTAACAGGACTCTAGCCGAAGAAACCTGAAAAACTGAAAGGTTTCCATATTTAGATTTAAGATGTTAATGCAGTTTGAAAACTCTGAGTAGGGTTCTGTTGAGCAAAGTAATTTTGCATGCAGTGAAAAGATGCCCTCAAGATGCTCACACACAAGGAACCTTGTAAAACACTCCTGGGGTTTTCTTCTCAACTCTCACATATTCACCTCTATTTGTTTGTTGCTCTTGCTAATAGGTACCTTTGATTTCCAAATTATTGCCATGTGAGTGGGCTTTTGGAACAGCCTGGAGCCTTTGCTAAGACAGAGAGGCCTGTGTGTTTGTGGCAGGAGGCAGCCCAGGCAGTGGTTCACGGATTCACTCATCACACTCCATATCTGGTTTGGTGTGATGCCTCATCTGGGTGAAGATGAGCTTGTGCTTAAGTCTTCACTGAACTGGGTTGAGTGAAGTATTCTTGCCTGAGGTGTCCCTTAGAACATGTAACTACTGATTAGCAATAAATCTCAAGGCACTGATATGAGAGCAATTTCAAATTTTAATTATCATAGACTCATAGAATAGTTTAGGTTGGAAGGGACCTTTAAAGGTCAACTAGTCTAACCCCCTCAGCAATGAGCAGGGACATCTTCAGCCAGACCAGGTTGCTCAGAACCCCCTTCAGCCTCACCTTGAGTGTTTCCAGGGATGCAGCACCTACCACCTCTCTGAGCTGTTCCACCACTCTTATTGTAAAAACATTTCTTCTTTGTATCTAGTCCTCTTTCAGCTTAAACCATTACCCTTTGTCTATTGATACCGGCCTTGAAAAAATGTTTGCCCTCATCTTTCCTATAAGCCTTCTGTAAGTATTGAAAGGCTTAAATGGGGTCTCCCTCAAGCCTTCTCCAGGATGAACATCCCCATGTCTTTCAACCTGTCTTCATAGAAGTTGTCCACCCCTCTGATCATCTTCTTAACTCACTCCAAGAGCTCCATGTTATTTTGGAGACCCCATAATTGGACACAGTACCATGAGTGAGTTCTCACAAGAGCAGAGTAGATGGGGAGTATCACCTCCCCTGACATGTTGGCCACATTTTTTTTTATGTGTTTCAGTTTACTTTCTGGGCTGCAAGAGCACACTGATGGCTCACATCCAGCTTTTATCCACTAATAACCCCAAGGCCTTCTTGTCAGGGCTGCTTTCAATCTCTTCATCCTTTAATTTTCAAATCCTTCCTGTTTTAAACATTTACACTAGATAACAGTGTCTGTGAAATACACCCTGCTATTTTTATCTAATTGGAAGTTACTTCTGCAGTCTTATTAGAGAAGTGCTGGGATTTATGGCTGGGTAACTGAGAGACAAATTAAGTTCAAGCAGTGGGACTGCACATTGAACAGTGATGCAGTGGGAAAGTAGCTCCAATTTCAGCCAAAAAACTGCTGCTCAAGTCTGCAATCTGCAAGTGCTTATTAGTACACTCTACTTCATGGAGCAGGCAAATAAATCCTTTCACTTCTGTCTAAGCCATGCCTATCCCTATCCTCTGTGCTGCAACTTGTAGAGTCCCTGAAGAAGAAGTTTTCATGCTACCCTGGAGTTCTGTGGCTATTCTGATGTTGTTCTGCACCTATCTGAGCTCTGAGAGGTGTTCCCTAACCTGCCTGATGTGACAGTGCTGTGCCAATGCAAAGTGCAATTCGGTGCTGGCACAGCTGGGGTGTGGGTTGGTCTGGAAGAGCATAAATTCCATGCAAGAGTTTCTAGTTCATACATATCAGAGTGTTTTGTAAGTAAAAGTCACTATTGCTTTCAAACTGTAAGTCAAAAATGTGTTTTGTTTTGGTTCTTTTTTTGGCTTGTGGGGAACAGGAGATTTTGTTTTCTGAGTGACCTTAAATTACCCAGACTATACAATGGATGGTATGATCAGGACACTCACAGTGACCACTTCTTCCTCTTTAGTCCTCCCCCAGAATCTTTTGTCCAAACTACATCAGATCCATTCATGAGGTTTTCTTCTTCCAGTCTGACAGTATTCCTAAAAAATTTACAAAGACAGAATTGATATTCCAAAAAATAATGCCAGCAGGAAGCAGAATGGAGACTGAAACATTCTCATCTCAAGAAACAGGCCAACAAAGAGAATATTGTCTTCATTTTGTAGAAGTTTATTGTCAAATTACTTTGACCTCAGCTTTAGACTTATCTATATGTTGCTCAGTAGCAAAATCTGAAATGCTGACAGAACGGCCTCAGTGCTCACAAAACAGTAACCTCATGGCATCTTTTGCAGTTGGTCTTTAGGCTCACCATGGTAAAATATCAGCCCAAAGGGGCACATTATGTCTAATCACCCTGACTGAAACTTGGACACTGTGCAGTGGAGAAATACAAACCAGCAAAAGTTTTCTTGACTGAACTGCTAGCAGCATACAGCTTTTGAGATCTTTTAAAATAAAGTATCTGTGAAGCTTTTTCACCTAACAAGGTACAATCCAGCTTGTAAATATAATCCAGTTTTTGGTTGGGTGCCTGCAACGATGGGGTCAATATGGAATATTCCTGATAACACCAAACAAGTACATATGTAGCTTATAAAGCAGCTGGTATTTCTTTAGGCAGCTGTGCTTTGTCAGGAAGATCACAGTACAGGGATGGTAATGATAGTGAGACACAAGTAAGTCATCCAAGTAGTGACAGTCAAATGATATAGGATTTTTGAAATTATTAAATAAAAACTTGGTATAATATCAGCAAATGGTCTCTGTTTCCACTAAACTAAGGAAAAAAAACCCACTGCCAATAAGGAAATTCTGAAAGAGCCCTTAAACATTCACATATGTCAAAACTGACACTACCATACTACTATCTAACAATTTTGAGTCTAAGAATTCTGAAGGTAAACATTTCAAAAGCTCTCTCTGGAACATATGCAGTGACAATGGGGGGACAGGTCTCTAAACGCAATTTCAAGATCATCTAATTTTATTTAAACAGAAAAGTGATATTCAGACATTGCTTTTTTTCACTTAAACTTTTTTCCCCTGCTGATAAGTCCATTTGATTAAGGAAGTCATAAAAATAAAAGACAGAGGCAAATATGATTCAATTTGTTAAATATCAAAACTGAGGCTGGGACAAATACCACTGTATAGAAAAGCTGTGTGATGGACCTCATATAAAATTCTACAGCACCTTGTAATCTTGCAGCATATCTAAAAGCAACGTCCTGAGGAGCAGGGTAGAAGGAGCATAGCTCTTTACATAGGACAGCATGACAGATAAGCTATCAGATTTTCATTACAGTGCAGAGGTTTTTTTTTCTTTTATACTGGATTTATTATTGTAGTTACTCAGGTCAATAAAGCACACCATTGACTCAAGGGAAGATGACAAGAGATACAGAAAACAAGCTGTTATTGATTTGGCTCAAGGACAATGAAATACCCATTGACCCATTTCCAGTTCAGTTATTTACTACTTTTGCTTATTGGTAGGCAACAACTATCACAAGAGATGTCCTTTGTGTTTATTATGTATATGTATACATATTTTATGTATATGTTATGTATTCTAGTTTGCTGGAATTAAGATGCTTCAGAATCTCATGGTACAGATGAGATGCAATGATCTGTGCAAAAAGATGTACAGATACATGTTTGCAGAAAATATTGGAGAGTCTAGAATCATCTTATGATGATGATACTAACCATCCAGCAGATATAATAGGCATATATGCTTACATGTGTGTCTAACATCTACATACAAGTTTTTTTCCATGTATTATGAAAATTAATAGATGCCAGTACTTTCTTCAGTTATAAAGAGTGTCAAGATTTTTGTTTTAAATTTGACCAGTTCTTTACAGTTTATGGTATCAAGCCTTTGACAGATTTATATTATGCAAAATTACTGGGTTGCAATTCGATCAAAGGTTCAGGTAATCTCATAAACCATAGAAGAGAAGCCTGATTCACAAAAATCTCCGTGGAATTACAGACCTGTAACTTGCATTTTACTTTCAATTTTACATACCATCTCTGTATGAGAAAATATCAATATATTTACACATTCTTGCCCTTAGCTCATCCTGCTTCATCACTCCTTTCTTTTCATGAATCTTCACATCACTTCATAGCGGAAAGTATTGCTTTGAGTCGTGACTGTAGTCACTGACTCACCTGCAGTTTTAAGGCTCTTGAGTCCTAATCTCTGACTGTGTTACATTAGCACTGCTTGAACTGCCCTCTGTAGAAAAGCAAACATGGAACAATACATTGTATACACAATTGTACAAGCCAGTGAACCTGTCAGTGAAAGTGTTGGTGCTTACCTCCTGGGTGGACCCATGGTATGTCTGGGCTATGCTGTGACCCCTGTCCTGATATTTATACTAATCCAAGTGCTCTGGAGGTGCAGGCAGTCTGTCCTACCTTGATCACCACATCTCTGGGAGAAAGGATTTCCTCTTTCTTTAAAGGAGGAGGCAAGCCAGATCACTTATAAAGTTAGCCCTATTGACGATCCATTTTGCATTTTCCTACCTCATCCCTCCAGTCCACAGCAACCTGTGTCTGACAGCTACTGCAGAAATGTGGTTCCTTCAATTTCCAACATGGCAAGAAAAGATATTTAATATACTATGCTCTCCTGTGAGGTGGTGGGATGTGAAAGCCAAGAGGAAGGACCAGTGATATGTCACCAGCCAGTACTCCAGCAGGTGCAGCCCAGTGGCAGTGAATCATCTCTGCTGAGCAGTGAAATGGTATGAAAGTACAAAGCCCTCTGCATGTCTCATCAGTGTGACTCAGTCCTGTGACTTGAGGGCCACCCAAACTTCAAAAAAATATCAACAAATAAAATGATACAGTCTACTTAGTTTATGCCTGGATGAGCTACACCTCAGCTTGCCTTCCCCAGTGCTCAGAGTTGAAGAATTCTGTGGCTTTCTGAAAGTGTTTCGGATCATACCGCTTTGAAAAAGTTAAGTAAATCTAATAGCTAACAATGGTTAAATAAATCTAATAACTAGCAATGAAACCCCAGAACTTAGAGGTGCAAAAAGCCAGGACTTGCAGAGTTTGACACTTGAAAACAGATTGTACAGGTGCAGACAAATGAGTGCTGTGTGCAGTCATAACCAAGGAGCAAATTAAAATTGCTTTTGAAATTCCCTTGCAATTAGTGCAGGGACACTGCACATCATCAAAGTCTCTGCTCACAGGTCCAGAGTTTCACAAAGTGAAATGAATTCTCATGACACTAGCTATGTTTTGGTGTGATTAGCAGTAATTAAACACTGGGGAAGGTCTCTGAGGATCAAATCTAAGATCCCATTTTGAAGTCAGATGTGGAAAAGCATTTCAAAGAACCTGTAAGCCACCACATCTGCCTGATTTACAATTTCAGCTTTTCATAGAAAGCACCTCTTGAGACTGGAAAACTCTGTAGAACAAACAGCTTGTTTGAACATATCACCTGAGTCCAGGTGGATTACCAAAGCTTAGATAATGTCCCACACACTGACAGTATACTTTTTTTCCCATCAACTTATTTGCAGCTGATTTTTTAGGAGAAGGAACACAAATTGGCATATAAGAATAACCTAATTTCAGTAAATTATGCTATCTGCAGTGTAATTAGTCAGAGGACAACAAATCAATGCAAAAAATTCCTCTTATTTTTAAATCTTTTATATTATCATAGCAAACATACATTCAGTATTGAGCACATGAGCAGTCTCATTTCAGTCTATGGAAAGTTTAATAAAAATTAATCTGAAAAGTGGGTTGTTTTTTTTTTAAGATTAAGATTTGAGAATTTCTGAAGATTCCTCTTTTTTTTTTTTTTTTTTTTTTTTTTTTTTTTTTTTTCTTTTTTTTTTTTCTTTTTTTTTTTTTTATGACAGCCTTGATATATATATACAAAACTGAGACTAACTTATTTTTAAAATAGCCAGCTGAAGTCACATCAGAAAATGCTTCTACTGAGATGGTTTTGTCCTATATTGACTTTATATTTTCTTTAATATAATGCTAATTCTGTTTCTCTGAAACAAGAGAAGAAATTGCATAGAAAGGTGAAAACTGTATCTATCAAAAAGCACTGTATGCTGGCACAGACAAGGCAAAATCAGTCTGAGTGGCCACTGAATCAGGACAGCCTGTTCAATACAAGTTGTGGCAACGTTTTAAAATCTGCATGTTGGAAAAAAAATCCTACTGCCTTTGCAAAGGCAGTTATGAATCTTTTTGCAAAGGTTAAGAATCACAAACATAATCTTCAGGTTATAAAAAAATCTGAAGTGAAAGATAATTAAATACTTTTTTTTTTTAATTTGCAGTTCATAATCTTAAGTTTCCTGTGACACTGCAGAGATTCATGCCCATGCTTAATGTCTGTCATTGTTCATAATACCATCTACATGTCTAGTTGAACGTAATGTGTGCATTTTTATCAAGAACCAAGACCTCCTGTGCTTTTTGAACTGCCTCACCCTAGCAGTGCATCCGCATCACCAAAATGAAGTATGCCTGTGTGATGTGGGGTGGAGAGACCTGAGTTCTGCATGTGAGTTTGCCCATGATTTTCCTCTTGACCTTGGGCAACTCACTAAGAAGGTCTCCTGGCACACTGCCAGGCGTACTTGACTCCCACGGGACTTAGGAAGATGTGTGGGAGGATTAGACCTGCAATGAAGTGTCCCTGCATCCATTTACAGAGCTGGATCCTCAAAGGAAAGATTCCCTTACTTGCAAAGGTGTCCCTGACATAAATTTAAGACCCGAAATTTTATCTGACACTCTTTCCTTTGCCTCACCCTAAGCAAAGACAGACATTAAAAACAACTTCCTTCACTGACAGGACTTAATCCTTTCCTGAATCTTCTTGCTAGACCAAGGCTCCCAAAGCAGCTGCTTTCTGCAGCACCACCTCCTCATCGATGGTGAGAGCAGCTGGGAAAATGCTGCGTGAAAAGAAAGAGGGGAGAGAGTTATCCTTGGGACCTGTGGCAAGACCTTTTACTTAGGACATAGTTCTGTTTGCAATTGTAAAGTCCTGAAGCTTACGTACAGACAGATGCCATATCAAAATGAACAAACAAGAAGTCTCCAGAGCAATGCACGGAGCTTACAGGAAATGCCTCAAGGTAACCCTGGCAACCTTAATTTTCTCCATTTGTGTAGCCTTTAATTTTGGCATCACACAGTAACCACTCTCCTCCAGCAGACTTGCCTGCCAGATGTTTGTAGCAATACCAGCAACCACCAGGTTTAAGGTATCTAGCCAATCTGTCCTGGTAAAATAACAAAAAAAAACAGTGGTAAAGCCCACATGGAAATTTACTGACCTTTAAGCTCTCACAAGAGCCCTGTAGTTCCTCTGAATTCAATTTTTTCTTGTAAGATCAGGGAAAAAGTGAGGGAAAGGGAGCACAAAAACCCTATGAGCAGTCCTATCTTATGTAGAAGTGATACTTTTAGCATGTTGATATGAGTTTATCCAACTTGCCAACACAGCTAATAGCAGCCGTGTTTGTTTCTGGAAGTCGAATTCACCAGTACCAAGCTCTGCCTTTCAAGGTTTCCTAGCCATCAAGTTTATTTTTCAAACATGATCTGGCTTGGTTTACTGAAAATATATATTGAAATTACATTAAAATTTCATTTTCAATATACAACAAAATGAATATAAAGTATTCAAACACAAATAAAAATTTTTTATGGAGTCCCTTTTGGGACAAATTATTCTCCTGGAACTCTCGCAAGTGTGTAGGCAACATCAGAACAGTAACTCTTACACTGTTCATATAGTCATTGTTTATAGCAAAAACAGCCAATGATTTTCTGATTTTATAGAGAGACTGCAACTAGAAATGCAGTGAGGTTATCCTGCTCACCCCCACTGGATTATCTATGCTAGGATTTTGTGTTGAGGAGACTAGCAACTGGAGTTTTCTCTAGGACTAAAACCATAAATAATAATCCCCTCCTCTTCTTTCTAGCCAGCGTAACAAGTAATCAGGATAAGAAGAGCTTCTAGAGCAATTGAATACCTGCTTTAGTGTTTATGAAATATTAAGTACTAAAGAGCCAACTGGCTACTGATTTATGCAAGATAAATAATTTGCAGGAAATGACAGAAGCAAAGGTGGCACAGTGGAAAAATAAGTTTGGTCATGCTACCTAAACCATAGTGTTTACTGTCTGAGTAATTCATTATTTATTTGTGAATCCAAGGGTTCTACAAGTGTCAAATTCACTATTTTTCTGTTACAGCTAGACCAAAGTTGTAAGGCAGAAATCTGTGTTTAACTCAAAAGGCAGTAGGAGGCTGTGATCTCTTACTGTTGAAGTAAGCAAAAGGATTGCCTTTGAAAAATGAGGTTGGGGTATCTGCTGTAGAAAGAAAATACAAAAGCACCCAAGCAAAAGTAATAAGAAAAATAGAAAGAATGAAGTTATAATAAATCAAGTATAGAAGTCATCTAAGAACGTTGCAAACTGATGCTCAAGTACTGCAACATCTGGAAAATTCCTCTGAATTTCAGTCTCTGGACTTGAAGGCTCTGATGAATGAGGAAAGTAGATCATGGGAATCCGTTAATAATCCCTCATGTCTCTTTGGGGTCAGTTGTCCCTTGCAACAGATCTCATGTTAAAGTTTAACATGTTGACCTCAAAACTAAAATCAGGTTATTAATCAAAGAGTTTCAAAAGTCCTTATGACAATGTCTTTTCTCTGCTTTATCTCCCATTACAACAGGATCCAAAGGATTTAATCCCCAAGGGCAAAAACAGTCTTGCTGCTTTGAAATAAGAATTTTAGTGTGGGGTTTAAAGTCAACTTAAAGCATCAGACCAGTCTAAAGCTATTTAATTAATTCGATTAAATCAATAGGATAGGGGTTATGTGTCACACATAACTGAAAATTTCCTTTCTTTGTTTGCATGTTCGCAATGTTTGTTTCTACCTTTTCCAGTAAGAAAGGGAGGACAAAGGTCTCACTCCACTCTTAACTCTACTTTTTCTCCTTTAAAATTATTATACAAGCTACTGTGAGGTGTTCATAGATAGGAAGGGGGTGGCAAAAAGCATCTTGTCTTGTCAAGTTTCCCCAGGCTGGGTCTACCACCCACTTGCCCCATGATGCCAGAAGCAGCATTGGTGTAGGTGTCCACTGCCCAGTGATGCTGCTCAGTCCTGGCCCCTCTTCCGGACCTGGGCTGAAAGGAGCCAGGGGGGAGGCTGACAAGAAGAGAGACCAATGGGAAGCCAGAAATGTTGGGATTTGAGAGTGAACATCAACAAGGCCTGGGAGCCCATGGCAGAGACCCTGATGGAGGGACCTCTGCTGAGGGCTGTGGTGGTGCAGATGTGGAGCCAACAGAGCCTGGAGAAGAAGGTGGCCTGTGGAGACTGCTAGGCAGCTCCTAGCTGTTTGCCTTGCCAAAAAGCCCTCCCACCAAGCACAAGATGTGGCCCTGTCTGCAGCTGGGCACTGGAACAGGCAAAGGCTGGCATGTGGCTGTGACTGTCTTGTCCCTCACCAGGCAAGGAGCAAGGCTGCCATGCAGACCTGGATACAGAGAGCAAACTGCATGCCTCCTCCTGGAATAGATAGGAGGGTAGACCTAAGGACCTGATCTAGAATGTGCATCATCATATTCTTAGTAGACATCTAAGGGATAATTATCTTTGGAGTATGAATCTCTTATGAGGATTCCTCTTGAACCCAGATGCCACCTTCATTGACAGGCACTACTTCTGCAACAAAACAGAGTCCTCTACCAGGGTGCAAGAGTCTTGGCATTAAAATCAAACAAACAAACAAGGAAACGAACAGATTTTGCCCAAAGCCACCCAGAAGTGTAGCTATAGATCTGGTCAGAAGATGCAGAATGATGGATCCAGCTGACTCAATCCATGTCTAGGAGCAAAGTGAGATCTGGGGAGGTTGTGTTTCTTCAACTTCCATCCCTTCGCCGCCCTGGCCCCAGCAGTTCTCCCAAGCACTGTCAAGAAGCAGGGGACCTCCTATGGAGATGTGAAAAACACCATCCTTTAGGGACAGAGTTAAATCCCAGTCATGTTATAACCAAAAAGGTTTAAAAAAGAATCACTTCAGTAGTTCTATTCACAAGATTTGAAGCTTTTAAGAAGCTTAAAAATTTTTTCTTTAGGCAAAGTACTTTTTCTAAAGGATACACTAAAGAAAAAAGTGCAATGTATTTAATTATATTTCCAGGCTGAAATAAAGTGTCAGTGGAAATGAGAAAGACATGTGCCAAAAGAACCAACAGTTTGGTGGTTAAAGCAACTCATCTGCTGTGAGGGATAATAAAGTCCAGATCCCACTTTAAATTAGGGAATGTGATTTTCTTTCTCTTGATTTAATTGTTTTCTGATTCATGCCAGAAGCAAATTTGAATTTACTTTTGGGAGGTAAAAATTGACTTAATATTCTTAAAAATGTGCTAAACTATTTATGGTAAATAATGTTGGTAAAAAGATTAGTAGAAAGAAGTTTTTTAGAGGGATATAGTCTACATTTGTATTAGCTAAGCAACTTTAGATTTGATCTGTTTGGCAACAAACCAATTTAGAAACAATAAGAAATTATTTACTGACAATTACTATTTCTGCTCACATTTTTCCAGGGCTACAAGTGGTTGAAAAATATTCACCAGATACAAAACAGCAAAAAAGAACATGGGAAAGTGAATTACCTTCACCATCAAATTTACATCCATATGCATAACCAGCACTTGGGTTTCTGCATTCTTCTTATTTCCCCATGAGAATGCAGGAAACCTAATTTTCCCATTCAGGTGAATACTTTTTTTTCTTTCTTTATTGTGAAAATAGCAACAGGATTTGGCCCATGGGGAAAAAAATAGTAGCAATACTTTAGATATCTTTTACATTGTATCATTAATGTATTTTAATAAATAGTTTTTATAGTGGAGGTCCTGTTCCTTCAGGTTCTTGATCTGAGTTAGTTCTACAGGTCAGAAATTCAACCCATCCACCTTGCAGTCTTCATTAACCTGGTGCTCTATTCACTTGGTGTTCTCATACCTCTTGTATTTCTTAAGGAGTTCTCCAAAGTTAAATAAGGGCTTAATGATACTTAAATCAGTTTACAGCTGATGTAATGGAGTTCTGCTTGTAAGAATAAGGTGATTTGCAGTGGTGTGACATACAAGCCAAGCTGACACATCCCCAGCTAGCATAGGCTAGACAGCATATCTCAGCATTTTACAAAACAGCTTCATTACAAATTCTCCCTAACACCAGCTAGGATTTTAAATGAAGTGTAACTTGATAGTTTGAAGGCAGGTGCTGAAAGACCCAGTGCCCATCCCCATTCTTCCAGGCCCTACTGGAAGCACCAGGCTAAAGCCCCAGCATCGAGCCAGCGTGGACACCTGTGTGAGCAGCTCAAGGAATTCTGGCACGTGTGCTCTGTGCTGCTGCAAGAACATCCTCAGAGCTGTGGGAAAGAGTAAAACCACATCCCTGGGGCTCTCCATCTGGGCTGATTTACATGAGCTTGCCAGTGTCTAGCACCAGTTCACTTATCTCTACATCTCTCGCCATAACTCTGCATGAAACCTCTTTTCTTTCAAAACACTTTTAATTCAAAACCAAGAAAAAAAATTTTAATTCAAAACCAAGTTCATCATAAGCTTGGCTTGAGATGATGATGTATTCAAGATTTAGTGCTGGTTTTTATTTTCAGTTTATAAAGCATACCAAAATGCATTCAAACACACAGGTACCTGGAACTCTGTGGCAGTTTTGGAAACAAATCAGTCATGGATCAGAGGCTATGAGGTCAAATGTTTAGTATTTTCTACAGCACTTTTAATGCAACGGTTCTCTCTGCACGTTTTCCTAATACTAAATATGCTTAAACACTACATGTGTTATTCCCATCTTAAGGAAGAAGTTACACACAAAGAGGTTGAGTAATCTGGCAAAAAGGGACTCATAACCCAGACATGCTGGACTCATGCCTTGGTCAGAGAACAATTCCACTGGGACTAGGTGTTCAGCTTGTCCTGCTAAAATTAGCTAATTAATAGGATTATGAAGAGAGAGATGTAATATTCCAGTAATACTTGTAATATAGCTGTAGTTTCTAATACTTGAAAGAGTGTCTGGATTGTGATATCATATGAGGAAGAGTACATTCACCATTCACCAAATACATTACCATTCACCAAATAAATAAATAAACAAATAATAAAAAGAGAGAGTGATTTGGTTTGGAAAATAATGAACACGATAAATATAAAGGAAAATCCTAAGTGTTAATCACCAGGGAACCAGAAGAATTCAAGGAATCCAGCTCCCCAAATGTAAGCTTCTATAGCAACATACATTTTTTTCAAAGGCAAGTTAAATTTTCAAATGTGCATATGTTGTGTAAACAAACAATATTACAAAATGGTATCCCATATAAGATTTATAATATTATTTACTGTGGCAACTATAGTGATCAAGTGAACAGGAAATATTCCAACTTAAAACCTAGACTGTTATTTGAAAAACCAACTGGTAGCTAACCCATTCTATAAATAAGGAAAGATTTGCTTCTGTCAATGCAGAGACAAATTATCAAAGAAGAATTTAAGATAATTGCATGGCAAAATACAGCTTAATGATGTCTAGGGAGGTATGTCTTCTTTGATTGTGTTATTAACTATGTAAAATTATCCTAACCTAAAGAAAATAGTATTATGATAAAATAAATAAACTATTTACTTATTATATCAATTATACTGTCTTGCATAAAGTAATTAATTAATAGATTATCAACCAAACTGGCTCTGACCTCTCTCTGGAAAACATCTCTCTCTATTTCCTATATTTCCTTGTGCTAGGTACAGTGAAGCATAAAGGACTGAATAGTAAACAACAGGCTCTACTTGAAAGTCGAAAGTGACAGTGTTTCAAGTTGTCCTGGATCCAGCAAAATTAAAGAATGAGGATACATTTGCAGCTCTTGAAATGCTCTGATTGTCAGACAGTGTATGTTCAACACAGGTGACCACACAGCCAAAGCTGAATATTGTCTGTGACAAGGTTTAAATGTCTTCCCAGGGACTTCAAGGCTGTTTTCTTTTGTTGAGTTTTGCCTGGAATGAGTCTGCTGGGCTAGCAGTGTCACTGATTCCCTTAGGTCTCCACCAGGCAAAGAATAATATTTGTGTTTCCTGTGCCCTGGACAAACCTTTGTAAAAATTAGGAGGTAAAATTAGGAGGAACCTGTTGATCTCAGGTTTGTATTTTGTGGAAATTTAAGCAGCTGTTAATTCTAAGTGTCCTTTTACATAATCAAAACAGAATAGAAAGGCAATGAGAGGTGGTGGGCAATTTCAGGCCTGCTAGGGAATACCTTGCCACATAATGATGCTGTAAAAAGGCCAGAAAATGATGGATACAAAGACACCAGTGCAGTCCTCTGCTAGTTCTCCCTGTCAGCAGGCCCATGACTTGCACATCTTTTCTCCAGCTCTCATTCATCTCAGCTGATCCTGAGAGTCTTTGGCTATATTTATAATGCACCATAATTAACACCCAATACAGATGACTGGGAATTCTCCAACCAAACTGACAGAAGATACCAAGGAATAACAACAGGTTGTGGGAATGTGTTAATATTGATGGAAATTTCATTTGGGAGGACTTCTGATCCAAATTATATACCTTACAATGGCCAGTGATCTAGGATGAGTTTTAAATGCCTCCTTGATCTGACTCAACTCTGCAACCTAACTGCTGGGATGTAGGTGAAAGCCCAACAGATTTCTCAGTCTTTGATGTTGATTTCCATGATATTCTGTGGAACAACGACCTGACCCTTAGTTCCCACCATCCCCAGTTACAATCCTCACAGCTGGTCTTGCCAAAATATTTAATGATTAACACAGAAAAAATTCAAAGGGAGAAACTGAAACATCCTGCCCATTTCTAGTTTTTCTAAGAAGAGTCAGCCTGGGGTGGAGAGGGGTAACATATTCCTGTGTAAATGAAGACACAAGAAAAAAAACTTAACCTAAGTGGCCTAGAGAATCACCCATGCACATTAGTTATTCTGGGACATCTCCCCTCACCATCTTGGAGGGTAGGGAGTAGTTTTTATCACCCGAATTGGTGTTTTACCAGAAAAAAAACATTCCCAGCCAGTTCTAGCCTTGTGGTTATATGGAGTCAGTTGAAAAGCTCATCTGGCTCCCAGGCCTCTGAATCCAGGCAAACCAAAGTTATCTTAAAATTGTTTCCTGCACTGGGATAACCATAAATTGGTTCTGGCCCTTCGTAAATTCTCTTTGTATCTGTGGAGGAAACAGCTCAGGGAAGATTCAAAGTATATATTTAACTTAATCCTAGCTTGGTTTGCCCACCCCTGCCTGATCCTCAAGTACAGACTTTCAAATGACGCTCTCACTATGCCTGTGGGGACAAGATTAAGATTAATATGACAGTAATGCCCAGTAGTGCTCATCTCAGGGATGGTCCTGTTGTCCTAGCCCATGGTACTGTGCACACGAGGTCCCACTCTCAAGAACACTCTCTCTCACTGGCATCCTCCAATACTTTTTGTATCATCCAAGAGGCCGGGTTTTGTTTGCTTGTTTGTTTGTTTTTCTGTTTTTAAATTAGATGAGCTAAGAGACTGAGGATGAATGGTCAGTGGTCAAAAGCACAGCCTCTTTGGAAGTTTGGAGGACTTCTGTGGGGAAGTCTGGGCAGGAAGAGATGTATTTAGGAACTGTAAGAGCTCTGCAGGTTTCCTATTCAGCTGTTACCCAGGTGGGCCCTGAAGGAATTTCCTTTTTAGAAATGAAATAAAAACACGTGGTAGTATCTACATGAACTATTGAAGATCTTGAATATAAACACTGCATCCTGAATTGTTTTTTATTTACAACAGATGGCACTTAAAAAAAGAAAGCAAAGGAAGTACTTAAGCTGAGACGTGGCAAGAAACAGGTGAGCCAGAAAAAAGTTTCCAGTCTTATTTTGCAAATTAAATCTCTTGCTGGAAAAACAAGGCTATTCACACTCTCAACAGATCAGTAGCAAAAATAAAATTAAAGGCCTCATTCCAGTCCTTTGTGCACGTGTCAGACATTGACACAGGTTTCATTCAGGAAACATGAAAGACAGGACTTGAAATGATGATGTAAATTGTGACTGAAGTGTGCTGGCAAATTGCTGCAGAGGGAGAAGGAAATATGCATAATGTCCCTGGAGTCTGTGTCTATTCCATACTGTTAGACACCCAATGCTGAAAGAATTGCTGCTGTAATCTATGAAAGAGGGGGGGATGGTAGCCTTCTGCAGCTCTGGCTGGGGATGGGAGGATGGTTAAGTCTATCTTTCTCATTCTCTGTCACATCACAATTTCATTGCTACCCTAGGCTGTTGCAACAAGTCACTGATCAGTTCTTTTAGATCATCAGCCTCTCTAATATCATCAGCTTCCTGGATGTCAAAGCACTCTCCTACTTTTTTTTTTTTTTTTTTTTTTTAAAGAAACCCAGAAGGGATTACTGTATTTACTGAGCAGAACTGGGAGTCCAGTGCTCTGTCTTCTAGTCCTTGTAATACTGCTAAATTATTACCTGACCATGGCTTGGGATGTGGTGCCATGAGTCAGTTTTGTTTTATTTAAATGGAACCTTGATTCCCACATGGCTCGTCAGTTCTATTTAATTATAATGAAAGAAATTATTGTTTCTGTTGCAATTCACACAAATATTTTATACTTTGTTATGTTAAAGTCAGACTAAAACATGACATGTTGCCCGACAGGGAATCAGAAAACCTTTCTGTAGAATAATTCTTTACAGTGCTTTAGCAAAGAAACTTCTGCTTTGTAATATTCCTTTTGCAGAAAAGGTCAAAACATCTAATGAAAGCTTGTCCCTGATATAATCCAGCTTTGTATCAGGCAATTCAAACTGTTAATCAAAATATTTATTTGATCCTCAAAATCCAGGTGATGACCTTATCTTCCAAGACCTGCATAATAATTTATCACTACTTTTTCTTTTAGCCGCCTACTCTTCAGATCTTTTCTAATGTTTTCAAGTACTTTCTGTAGCTACAAAGACATGCAGTATTTAATTTGGAAATGTATTCTTTCATTTGCAGTATTTTCTTAAAAAAAACACCTATCACTTGTCCCATTCCTGGTAATATCAAAAGATTAACATAACATTAGCACTAAAACCTGCATGACCTTAAGAATTAAGGTCATTTTCAGTGAGGAAAGAGAGATGTGATAAAAACATATGTGCCATACACAAGCACTTAAATGTTCAGGCACATTGTCCTTCTAGAGTACTTCTTAATGTATAACATATATTATTGAGATTCAGTGAGTTAAGATTTATTTTTATAAGCCAGAATAAACAAGCAATTTGTAAATTTCCACGAGTACTGCTGTGAAATCAACAGCCCTGTTCAGCAAAGAGTTCTCATTTCCTCTTTTGGCCTTTTACTGCTAATGCAGGGGCTGAAGCTCTTTGGATTGCCCTTGATGTCTCTTCCAGTCCAAGACAAGCTTTGGCTTTCCTATTTTTTCCCTCCATGTCTGGGTGATGTTCTTAAAACTCTCATTTGAAGCCTGGCTCTGCTTCCACCTCCTGTATTTGGCCATTTTGTGGAGGAGCTATGCCATGAATCATGGGATTATTTAGGTTGGAAAGGATCTTTAGGATCATTAAGTCCAACCATTAACCTAGCATACTGCCAAGTTCACTGCTAAACCATATCCCTAAGTGCCACATCTACACATCTTTTAAGGGCTTTCAAGCATTTCCCTGGACAGCTTGTTCTAGTGCTTGACAGCCCTTTCAGTAAAGAGATTTTTCCTCATATCTAATCTAAGCCTCCCCTGGAGGAGGGAAACTGGGGGCCATTTCATCTTGTCCTATTGCTTGTTATTTGGGAGAATATGCCAGCTCCCACCTCCCTGCAGCCTCCTTTCAGATAGTTGCTGAGTGTGACAAATCTCTCTTCAGCCTCCTTTTCTCCAAACTAAACAGCCTCAGTTGCCTCAGACACTCCTTGTACGACTTGTGTGAAAGACCCTTCACCAACTGCTTTGCTCTTCTTTGGACGTACTCCAGAACCTCGATGTCCATCTTGTAGTGAGAAGCTCAAAGCTGAAGTTGGGTAACTTGTGAGACTCACTATGGGCCATTTGGATTTAGGGAAAAGCCGGAACATTAACATATGCCCAATCTTTAAGAAGTCCCTCAGGTAGAAGGTCACATGGTGCAAGACACAGTCAGACCTCAAAGGATCTTAGGTCTTTTAGTTAGTTAATTTGTTTGTTTATTCATCATTTGTTCCTTCCTTTCTTCCTTTCTTTCCTTCCTTTGAGGGCTTCAGGGACAGCACAGTAACAGCCTGTATCTGGTGCTGAGCTATTGGCAGGGCAGTCAGATGAGCAAGGAGGAAAGCAAATAGTACCAGAGAGACACAGCTGTTCATAAACTGGACAGCAGCTTCAACAGGTCATCCTCTCTGAAAAAGAATTCTACACTACTGGAAGGCTGGAAAACCCTTCAATGAGTGAATGCTAAGACTACTTATGACCATTGGGGAAGTGTGGAAAAAAGTGGATTTGATGAAGTTTTGCAGAAGGCAGATGAGGAGTTAATTTCATCCCTGATTCTCTTTATTTGACAAGGATCTGCAGGAAATTACTATTTGTGATTTTCATGCCTTTAAGCTGATGCAAGGCAAGGACTGAGGGAACTGGAATTATGTATAAAAGCTTTCCCAGGGCATGCAAGTGTTAAATGGAAAAGGACCTGCTTGTCCTAGAGGCAGCCCCCAGAAAAGGTAACAGTACTTACAAGCTGCAGTTTCTGTGCTTGAGGTCCAAGAGACTTCATGTCAAAGAAGGAGGTTTGCTTTGCTTCCTGTCAGTGCAACTCCAAAGGGATTGCAGTGCTCCCAGAGCTGCTTTATTGGATTGCTTGGATACATCAGTCTGCAAGTTCAGGGCTTCTTGCACCATATATGACTTCATGATGAAGGCATCAGCCCTGTGGCCAATACACAGTGATCTTCTACTTCACACAAAGCAGATGTAGACTTTGGATTGCTCAACTTAAAAATCAAAGAGGAGATCTTCACTGTGAATACAGGAGCTCCCTACTAAGCTAGCCTGTTCCAAAGGCAGAGTGGTATATTGCAAGATTTGACCTGGGTTGGAAAGCTCATTGAAAAACTATTTAAGTAATGGGGAAATTAATGTGTTTTATTCCTGGTGCAGTTTCAAGTGTCTGTGGTACTTCATAGGCCATGCTAAATACGTTCTAGCTGGTTCAGTCAGACCTACATCATTATACTGTCTTCACAGAAGTGACTGCAACACACAAGACCTATTACAAAGGAGCTTTCAAAGGGCACTAATGTTTTGTGCTTTTCCTTCTATCATTCAATATTTGAATGGGATCACACGGATAGGAGTGAAAGAACAAAACACACTCATAAACTTTTACAGACCTAGATGAGAAATGCTCAGCATCTGGAGCTATGGTCTTCACAATAATTCTCCAGTATTAGTGACATTTGAGTAAACTTTCCAATCAAAAAGAGAACTCACCTCTGCAATCAGCAGTTGGTAAATGATTTATAGGATCTGTACTCAATAACTAGGTTAGGAAAAAACTGGAATATATTCTGCTGTTAACACTGTTACAAGCACTATCTTATCTAAAAAAGATCTTGTCAGTTTTACTAAAATCAGTCCTCTCATGAATAATTTGAACCTTAACTTCTTAATGCAAGCACAAATTACAGTTTAAAGGAATGTCACAGCACTTCACCATTATACAAAATATGTGGTTAAGAACACACTTCCCTCACCCTCAGGTAAGTATGCATTTTAACCTCTATAAGGCTTCACTGTAAAGACTCAATAATTTGCCAGGATTAGTATTTCAAATATACAACCTGACCAAAGGAGAGTTACCGGCGCTGGAAAGGATCAAGTCATACAGAGACATAATTATAGGAAAGTGTTTTATCATTCTTCAAAGTTGTTGTGTAAATAAATTTACTCTGTTGACTTCAGATTTGGAGGTAAAGTTCATATACATATTTAATCTATCATTGAGAAAGTTCATAGAAGAAACATGTACTTCTGTATTTAAAACCAGGTGACACCATTGAGGAAAAAAAGTGAAAAAAAAAGCCCAAGCTGATGAGATAATCTTGGAAAAAACACTCAACATTATGCTAATAAATGCTAACAGAATGCTGACATCAAAATTAGTGTTGGTTTATGCAATATGGTGTATTTTACAAGTGAAAACTTGACAATAGCTAACAGTGTAAATACATAGCAAGTAAAAAGAGTTCCTGATCAGAATTTATAATATAAATTAGACCAATAGCATAAAAGTCACAAGCACTGGAAGAAGCTGCTAAGGGTGAAAAAACAAGGGTCTGACAAACAAGTAGAGAGTCCAGTAGAAATTAAGATGAGTTCTGTCTTTGCTTCTGTTTGTTCTATTTGCAGCAGGGTTAAGAGGGATCTTGATCCTAGTCAGAAATTAGGGATGGAGAGAAGATTTGGTAGAGAGGTTGTTGTCAAAGAAACTTTGAAACTTTTTCAAAAAACCTTTGAAAATTCATAGTGCCTCATTTACGATTCCTCTTATAAAATGCCCAGAACACATATCTGAGAACTTTAGGGGTTATGAAGAGGTTCTGTCTAAAATAAGTTTGCCATAAAATAAAGACTGGTTTCTAAAGGAGTTCCGTGTTCCCTTTACCTTATGGAAATCAATATCCCTGGTTTTCTGGTCAGAGGTCCCCACAGGACACTTGATGGGATATGCTGTGGCCAGTCTGGAGCTACAAGCCTGCTCTCCTGCTTGCAGCCAGCTGGCTGGCAGGAGGGAGCTCAGATTCATCTTCTCCCTCTGGGGATCCTCTTTCCACTCAGCTGCACAGTTTGGGGAAAGGAAACATTAATAGAAACCTTCTAGCTGATTTTATATTTTTAACTCAATTAAAAGTATGTTTTCCACTTAAAACTCACCTAGATTTAAAAAAAAAAATAAAAAAATCTCAGTAAAAATATATATCTTAGCTGTATTTTGCCACATATGAGTGAATCCCATCACTCAGTGTCCACTGTGGACCTCTGACTAGAAAACCAGGGATATGGTTTTATGGCAAACTTGTTTTAAACACGTGTCTGAAATGCAGCATTCCATAACTATGTTTTGTTCATCAGCAAGTACATTCCAATACATAATAGTAACAAATGAGACTGTCTCACTGTCCTATGTAACTTTTCTGTAAAGCAAGCATTTCATCCAGTGGTGTGCCATAAAGCACTAGCAGAAGTGGAAGAAAAGTAGGAGTCCAAATTCTCTCTTCCCCGACTAATCATGAAACTACACTTCCTTTAGTTTTAATTTATGATCTAAAGCCTGTCACACTGCAGAGATTACATTTATCTACCTGGACTGATGAAAGAGCCCTGCCTTTACTGTGCTTGCTATCAGAACTTCATCACAGCACAGCACATCTTATTCCTCAGCTACTTAAATGCTGACTGACACAGCAGGCAGCTTTAATAAAAAGCCTTCAGTTTTACAGTTTCAAAATGCCCATGATCCTGGGATTTAAGGCTTGGATGAAGATACAGATGAACAAAACTCTACAGCTCTAAAAAAGGAAGCTAAACAATGTGACCACATCATGAATCACCTAAATTCCTTTCTGCCCACACACTTTGGAGTTATTTATGACAAAATCATCAAGTTCAAAGATGGGGAGAAGGAACAACCAGATGGTGTGATGTTTCAGCTTTGGCTACTGTCAAACTGGGCTGTAAACCAAGGTAGACCTGTTCCATTCTTCCTTACAGATCATCACTGCTCTGAGGGTGTGCAGCACCTACAAGTGCAATTGCTGTTGTGTATACTTGCAAGTTATACCTTTGTAATGCAGAAGAATTAAAATGACACTGCTAGACCCCTTTTAATTACTCTCCTTTAAAATGGATATTTTGTACTGCTCAAAAAATCCATCACAGCTAATGAAGTCCTTTAAGTTTTATGGGTGGAAAAAGTACAGTAGTTGCCTGTTGTTTATGTGCAAATTTGAGAAATGGATTAATCAGAAAAGTCATTTTAGTAGCATTGAGTTCCCTCAAACAAGATTTTTGCCAATTTAAAAATTAATTGTGGAAGGAAGAAAGATACCAAAACAAAGCCACGGCAATCATGCACTATGTGTCCAGAATAGGTTGAGAAAATGCCTTATAGACTGCCAACTATTATGGATATCCCTTTCTTCTCCTGTAATATGTTCACAGTTCACTTTTTGGACTAGATTCTGCCAGCTTGATCTGGCTGTAAAAAAGAATCCTTTTTTTTTTTTTTTTTTTTTTTTTTTTTCAGATTTGTTTTCAATTGGTTTCACATCCTAGAACTGATTTATCAAGAAATCACCTGACTGGTTCTGCAGTATGAGGAGAGTGTAGCAGTGCTGGTTTAGATAAATTTGGGCTGCCTCAAAGCCACACTGTGCAGACAACAATATCTAAGCTGTATGCAATCTTAGCTGCCAATCTCCTTTTGATTCTATATTTGGTTTTGCTATGCATTGGTATTTATTTACCTCTGATGGTATCAAAAGCCACTCACCATGGAGGAGAATAACAAACATGTTATATACAGTTTTCCTCTCAGAGTTCACTATGATGCACAAAGCCATGTTATCATGCAAGGAGAAACACAGGACCAATCAGCAACCAGTTCATTTCAATTGTATTGATATCCTGAAGGGCTCTACCCAACAATGCTGTTAAAAGAAGTATTTAACTTTTGTGGGAAATGTCACAGACTTCCATTGAAGCTTTTCCTTCCTAAATACTGCAGTCACAAGCCTAATAACTTCAAGCAATATAGTTCAAGTTCCCACGGAGAAAGTATTTCAGAGAATTTGGTGGGCTGCTGTAGGAAAGCATAGCAAATGGTATTGTTGTACAGTACTTGTATACTTATTGTTCCACAGCATAATGTTCAAAAAGGAAATACCTCTAACAGAGTGCACTATGAAGGCATTAGATTAACAGCTGAGTCAGGGCTGAACTGAATAAAGCAGGTCTCTGAACATATATTCTCTCTTAAGAGACATCCTTCACTGCAGGTCACTATGAAGAGACAGAACACACGAAGGATTAAAAAAAATTGTTTTATAAAGCTTTTTTTTTTTTCCACATAAATTTAGGGGTTTGAAAGGACCTTCAGAGATCAGTGAGTCCAACCTGTCTGCCAGAGCAGGGTCACTTACAGGAGGCCACACAGGAACACATCCAGATGGGTTTTGAATGTCTCCAGGGAAGGAGACTTCACAACCTCCCTGGGCAGCCTGTGCCAGTGTTCTATCACCCTCGCAGTAAAATTTTTTTTCCTCCTGTTTATACGGAACCTCCTATGCTCAAGCTTATATCCCTTGCCTGTTGTCCTATCATTGGGCACAATTGAGGAGAGCCTGGCACCATCCTTCTGTCTCTCTTCCTTTATGTATTTATAAACATTAATGAGGTCACCCCTCTTCTCCAAGCTGAAGAGCCCCAGCTCCCTCAGCCTTTCCTCATAAGGGAGATGTTCTACTCCCTTCATCATCTTGGAGGCTTTGCCCTGGGCTCTTTCAAGCAGTTCCCTGTCCTTCTTGAACCAAGGACCCCAGAACTGGACAGCATATTCCAGATGTGGCCTCACCAGGGCAGAGCAGAGGGAAAGAAGAACCTCTCTTGACATACTAACCACCTAATGCATTCTAATGCACCCCAGGATGCCATTGGCTGCCTTGGCCACAAGGGCACATTGTTGGCTTATAGTCATCCTTCCATCCATCAGCACCCCCAGGTCCCTTTCCCTTTCACTGATCTCCAAGTTGTTGAGGCTGAAAAGGAGAAAAGTCTGACTGAAAGATGTTAAGAGGTTTTGTGGTGATAAAATAGCAGATGGAATTCAAACAAATGTAGAGCAATCCTGACCTTATGTACCTGCTGGTATAGGACTTGAACGTAAAGTTTCTCCTAAGTAGCAAGTTCTAGGGGTTATAATTTCTTGAAAACCTTGGCTCAGTTGTAAACACAAAACCAACACATTATTAGGAAATTCTAAGTAAGGAATGGAGAACAAGGGAGAAGATACTGTGTCACTATAAGCCCATACATTTTAAATGCTGCTACTAAATGTTCCCCTATATTTTAAATACTTTATATAACACTCTCTTACCATCACAAAGCATATGCAGGAGAACTGGAAAAATATCTAGAGAAGGGAGAGCATGTGGAGCAGTTTCCACATGGGAAGTGATTAAAAGGGCTAGAACTGTTCAGCTCAAAAAGATGACGGAAGAGTGATGACACAGTAGATGGTATGCTCAAAACCAAAGATACAGTCCTCCTACAACACACAGTTAAGCTGTGAAATTATTCACAGCTTTGCTGTTGACATTAGGATTGTAAACTGATTCAAGATGTCCCGGATAAATTTAGAGACACCATTCTGGCTGAGGACAGACCTGAATACTTGAGGAAGTTATCCCATAAACCTTGGGCATCCACTGTTGTCCTCTGTCATAGGCAAGACATTAAATGGACTTATAATATGAATCAGTGTTTGTTCTTATGTTCTTAATCAGGTCCTGAGTCAGATAAAGCTGTCTGATGCCATATTGTTGATCCAATTTCACCTGTGATTGAAGAATGGTGATTTTTTTTACAACAATAAGCATTGTTCAAGGATTAAATAGTGAACATCATTTCTATTTTGAAATAATAGACACACCTAGTTGTTTCAAACTCCAGGCAGTATGGACCACAATAAAGCATACTGGCCAAATGATTCTCATTCTAAAAATATCCTTCATAAACCACAGATTAAATTTGTTTCAGTGCAGCTAATTCATTCAAGTCTCCATACAAGTGAGGCTGATCACAATTACATACTTTATCCTCCTAGAATAATCACATTGGAAAGCATGCAGTGAAGAATGCTCATTGAAAATCTGGTTCAGACCAATTGTCCTCCTTCATAACCTCTCTTCAACAATGGCAGTAAGTAGGTGCCAGTGAAGAATAAGTTAGTCCAGTACTCATATACCACAAGAGTTTTGAACTGAGAGGTTACACATTGCCACTAGCAATTCAGGTATTTCATCCTTGCCTTCTCTTAAAGCACTTGGGTGGGCACTGTCCATCACAGGCTAGCATTGGCATTGCCAACATCTCCACAATATTTTTAGCCACTTCTGTGTCAGACATACTTTCTAAGGAGCATCTTCTCTCTCCAAAGAGATCCCAAATAGATCTAAAATTTAGTTTGCAGTGAAATCTTATGTAAAAAATTAATTTGGCTTCTCAGAAGTCGTCTTGCCTTCTCAGTGTTCCTTTAATGCCATGGGTAACATTTGGCCCTACAGCCTCTCTGGTATGCTTCCTGCTCTTGGTATGTCTGAAGGAATATTTAGTATTCATTTGATCCTTTTTGCTCATTGTTCCTTGACCTCTACTTTGATATGCACTATTGCATTTATACAATTAATCTGCCAGAGCTTACAATCCTTTGTCTTTTCCTCATTTTGATACAATCCCAGATTTTTGAAAGATGCCTTCTTATTCTAATGACCTAGTTATTGTGCTGATTAGACATGCTTGCTTCCTTTTTACCCTTATTCAAGCCATTCTTAACAGGTGGTACATATTACTGCTGGGCTTCCAGTGTGTTGTCCTTCATTAACCTCCTTTTAGCCTGTAAAGATTTACTGCCTTTAACTTCAGTTTAACAACAACTATTTTTCACATACTTCTGATTTTGATATTGTGTAACACTGAGTGTGAGTGATGGCACAAGGTATCCTCTGTAAGGATGATGATTTTGAATCTAGGAACAGTTTACACTCCCATTTAAATCAATACTGGTTGTGTCTAAAGAGGAATGGGTTAATAGACAGAGGTCAGGGCTTACTGGGTTTTAAAGGAGTAATTTCTACTGGCTTCTCAAAGCTACTTAAAAATTTCTAACATGATGAAGACCTATTGAAGGATTTTGGCCTAATGAAAGTCAGAGTTATGAAAAACATAGTAGGAATGAATTCAACAACAGGCTCCATTAGCAACATTAGCAGCCTTCAGGCTAAAGAACAATTTATATAACTAAAAGCAGTGCCCTTTCTCTATTTATTTAGTAGTGCCATTTATAATCTATAATCAACAATCCTTTCTTTATTAAATTTAGTATGTTATCTCTGTTATTTGAAGTATCTCAGCCATAGCTTTAATTACTTAAATGATGGGAACCCACTAAAAATACACAGTAATCATGAAAAAGATGAGACATTAAGCACTCTTTTGCTTATTTTTAAGCTAGTACTTTACTAAATCCCTACAAGCTCTTTAGGTCTCCTGATATGCCTGGAGAACATGGCAGCTCAAAAACATCAAATTAATTTTTGTAAGAGACATTTTATGAGATACACTTATTTCTTTATGGATGACCTCCCATTTTTTAAAGATGAATCCTGGTAAACAAAGCAATTCTAATTTATTTCACATAGATAACATCTTGTTGTGGTTCAATTAAAGATATTATTCAGTAAAGAAATTTGTTTCAAATTTGGCTCAATTTGCATGATGATATAAGAAAATCAATCCTCTAAAAATACTTACAATGCCTCCAAAAGGTTTTAGTAATTCATTTCAGTACATTAAAAATGCCAGAAAGACAGTAAAGGTGACACAGTTAATGCAAAACCTATGAAGCCACTGAGGGGGAAAGGAGTAACACTATGTTCTGCTTAGAAACCATGCTAATGGATGTTACAGATGATCAGCTTAAAACAGTGCAGGTAACAATATTTATGTCATGGTTGAAGAGAGTTTGATTTTGCAGACTTAATATTCTTCACGTGCAGTATTTTTAGTGCCATTTTCCAGATCTTATAAAAGACAATCTTAGCAGTGCCTATCAGCAGAGCTGGAATTTTGGTATCGTGGCACAGACCTTTGTCATCTGAGCCACAGCAGACTGTTCTTATTTGCTCAGAGGGATCACTGGAGGAGACATATGTGGCTTTTGCTGGACCTCTTCAGACAGCAGAGTCCAATCTCTAGTTCCTCACAGTTCCTACTGACTACTTTCTTTTATCCTGCTTTTGTAGAGCTTTTCTCTTTCTCTCTGCCCATACCCACATCACTCCTTCTCCCTTTCTCTACTGTCCTCCCTTCCTTCTGATACCTCTTGCTAACCCATCCTATCCTCTATTCATCTAGTCCATCTGTTTATTCTTTTGTCATTAATCTTCTGCAATATGCTTTATTTCTGTTGACAAAGCTTTGTCTTTTTCTCATACAAACAACTGCAATATTTAAGCTGATACTCAAAAACCTTTTCTTCTTAGACAAAGGGCCAAAGGAAGTTCAATTTCAATTGTATTTGGCAAATATAGCCAAATTGTATTGGCAAATAAGACCTTGTATAAAACTCTAGCTACCAAGCTGTCTTTAACAGTTAGTAACCCTTTGTCAGTGTCAGAAAAGCCTGTAATCAAGAAGGACTTCTAAATTTAGCTTAGAATCCAAACACCAAAAATGAAAACTAGGAGCTAACCTTCCCCCTCATTGTCACTTCTGCAACCCTGCACTGCCTTCACCCAGTAACGTCTGTGTAATGCAATAGCTTCTGTGAAGAACTGGCAATTTGGTATTTTTTCTGAAAATTTCAAAAGGCAAGGACAAGCTGTGGCACCCTGCAGGCTTACATTCTCTTGTATATGCTTCTATTTTAATATATAAAAAAAAAATCTCCCAAAACCAAAACTAATGAATAGTAATTAGATACATGGGAAAGAAAACCCACGATTATTGCTCTGAACTGAGCACTGCATGACACTGAATGTTGCAAAGTCAAAATAATCATGGACACCTTGCACTCTGGGCAGCATGAATAACCCAAACGAATGCTGCCTTGGGAAAAAATACTTTGAGAACAAACATGTGACCAATCACATTATCACCCTTTATTAATTTCTTTCACAACCTCTGGCAACCTGAACATTTCAAATTCTTCCCTAGTGACATCTGTATTCATGCGTTTAACTTAGATTACACCCCAGAGAAACAACACTCCCTGTGTGTAAGTCAACATCACCATCAGCCCTGTGCCTGTACTCATCGAAACCCACTGCCCTTTGGACCCCTGCTGTCAGCTCTCTACTATTGATCCACTTTGTGTGACCAGATCCAGAGACTATCTCCCAGCCACCTGTAAACCCCACACCTTCTAGTTTCCAACTGGGAACAGTCCTGCTCACTCCTTATTTTTCTCTTCTCTTTCCTGACTGACTCCTAACAACTATCAAACGCTGCATATCTGTTATTTGGGAGATGGCTTAAAACTGGAGGACAAGCAATGAATCCAACCAAACAGATGGGAAAGGTTTACTCAGAATTAAGAGCACTCCCTCTGCTCTCTGCCCAGGCAGGACAGCACAGTCTGCTTGGAAGCATTTGACACAACAGGGCAGGGAAAGCAAACATCAGCATCTCAGTTGTACCAAATTTGTTTACAGCATTCTTAGCAACAAGTGAATACATTTTCTGAGCTAGTAAGCTGTTGCTGCAAAGTTAAGAACTCTTTCATATTGCACTGACCAACATGCTTAATTTATTTGGTTCAGATTTGTAAGCTGTCAAGTTTTGGGGATATTTTTTTAGTTGAAATGTATGCTTTGGATTCTCTTCAATTAATATTTAAGTAGTCTTTTTACCAGCACTTAACCGGAATCTCAGCTCCAAACTAAGACAACTTGTCAGGAGCAGAAGTGCAGACTGTGCAAACAAATTCACAAATTTCACCAATTTTTGCAAGTGTGAAAAAACAGAAGACCATTGGAATTGTTCCAAGAAAAAAGGGGTATTTATTCTGGTTTAAATTCACACTTAACTTCAGAGACTGAACTTCCCTGGCTAGACTTTGCATTCTGAAAGTACTGCAGATAAGAACATCAAAGCTAGCAAACCTGAACAGGAAAAGAGGGTTCACAGACTGGTTTGATGTACTGGGCAGCAAACCTGATTTAACATAATATTCAGCTGTGCCCCAGATAGAAGCACTTGAAGTATGATATAGCTCCATTCTCCAACTCCTATGGACATGCCTACATGCCACCTTCATCAGTCATACATCAGACACTACAGCTCTTTTGTCTTATATGTGGCAGTTCTCAGAAGATGCCAAAGGTCATAAAAGTAACAAGGTTATGCAAAAAAGAATGGAAATATGTTTTTTTTTCTCTAGGGAAAGCCAGATCTCTAGTTCTGAGAGAAGTGACTGGTGTGAAAAAAAAAAAAAAAAAAGAATTGTAGGAGCAGTACTTATTACAATACAGTCAGCTTAGTAGATTTAGCAGCTTTTCCAGTTCTTTGCAGTAGTGTGGCCTCATGGGATCCTAAGAAAATTTTTCAAAATGTAGCTATTACGAATTATAGATTTTTACTCTGAGTTCAAAGCTCTCCATGACAGATCTGTAGCCTGATTAATTTTATTCAGAGTACTGATTATTTTGTATAACACACAAAAGCTTTCTCCATGTGAAATAATACAAAAGAAGACTTTCTCAAGTGCTTAAACCTACTACTGTCACCACTTAAGGATTCACACAAGTGAATGTCCAAACCCTGACATTCTGCCATCCTGTGATTCTGTATTAATGGGACTTTTTTGAAAATACCCCCTCTTAACTCTCTCTGGAATAGAACTTCCCCTCAACATCAACATGAAGGTGCTCTATCAGGAAATATCCTGACTTAATTTACTCAGGGCAGATCACTCTCATACCTTTAAACACTTAAATGCAAATCTTTTGTATGTCTCCCTATTGCTCTGTGCATTCAAAGGAGGTTATTCAAACAACCTGGCAAGCCACAGACTCAAAACATAAGGTATGTTCTTCTGCCTCAGCTGCTGGCTACTTTTTGTTGCTATCCCTGAGCCTACTTCCTGTCTGTCTTCCTCTGCTCCTTTCATAAAGCTCATTTCCGTTTGGATTCTTCAGACCTACCCAACACCTCCATTAGGATTCCCTGCCCTTGGGCTACGGCAGCACTGGAAAGGTCAGAATCTCTTCTACAGTTGGGAGGTATAGATGTGCCTCTGCTTTTTAGTTTGTCCTATGTTACTTCCCTGCCCTGAGCTAGTAAGATAGGAATTTATGCTCTTTACATGAAATCCACTTTTGGACAGTGGTCCTAATTTCCTGACAAATCTAGAACTGTAAAACTTTCTTAAGTATGGCAAACTTTAAAGAAAACAACTATCTACTAGCAAACTTCAGTTAGGCATTTTTTACTATAAAAATGAGTATATTTCACTTTTTAGAAGGAGATTACTTGCAGAAATGTCATCATCACCTAAATAAAAAATGTATCTATCAAAGCAGAACATACACTACTGAAGCTGCTTTATTAGCTACTGTTAAAGAGGGGCAGCTTTTGCATTCATGAAGGTGACTATCAGAAAGGGTGCTGGTCTTTTATTATTTAGTCTAACAACTGAAGGAAGCAAAAGATCAAGCTTTTTTAAAATTATTTTTTAAAGCAACCCTTACACAGATTGTGATGAGTGTATTTAGTGAAATACTTAGTCGAATGTCTTAGTTGAAACCGGGTCTGGTCAGGGAAGGAAGCTTTTGCTTCCTTTTGCAGCTGATTAAGAGTCTGGGGTTTAAAGAGTAATTTCAGACAAGGAAGGAGATCTTTATCACTGCCCTTGGAACACTTCCCACTGTTGTGCTCTTCCCCCTCCCTGCTTGTTCCCCCCTCCTTGCTCTTTTAATCACAATTTACAGCTGAAAAACATATCTCAGAGAACAGAGTACCAGCATACCAGCTGCTCCATGAAGATGCTAGATCATTCAGCATTGTTAAGTTTTCAATACTTATAAAAGTTTCTAATAATATTACATGGCTTCAATCAGTAAACAATGCTTAAGAACTACCACAGCTGTTTTCTGAGTAGCTAAAGTAGATCAGCTTGTAAGAAAGCAGCACAGGGAAGTCCTCTAAAAAATACAGTGTGGGCTGAAACCATCTGTTGAGTATTACAGGTCACCTTCTCCTCTCAACAATAATCACCTGGAGCCCAGTCCATACAGGAGAGATATTTTACAACTCAAGCCAGGAGGAGAGCTCAAGATCAATCCTCAGCATTCAGAGATAACACATCCCTTTAATCAACCAGTGAAGTCATGTGGATGTGGGTGCCTCTAAATTAGGGGCATGACATGACAAACTGCGCAACATAATTTCACCATGACCTGAGAAACTCAGGGATGTGGGCAACAGAAAACTAATGAGATTCATTAGGAAGAAGTGCACTTGGGGCAGAATAACCTCAGGCATCACTCTGGGCTGGGGAGTGGCTGGCAGAGCAGCAACCTCCATAAAAGTGACCCAGGAATTACAGTGGATGCCAAGTTGAACATGTGCCAGCTGTATGGTCCCATCATGAACAAAGTAAACCACAAAGGAGAAACATGGCCAGCAGATCAATGGAGGTTACTCTTTGCTTAATCTACTGCTGGGGGAGTGGGGCAGAGCTGCTCTATTGTGTTCACTTCTGGGAACCCACATACACAAGAGAGGTGTTAAAACATGGAGAGGGTCTACAAAATGTCTATCAAGGTGGCCAGGGTCACAGAGCACATGAGCTATGAGGAAAGTCCAAGGGAGTTGTGTCTGGCAAAGGAGTTGCTGAAGGGGAATCGAGTAGAAGGCTATGAGTACATCAGAGCTAACACAGTCAGACTTCTCTTGGCAGTAGCAGAGAACAAATCAAGGGGCAAAGGATATGTCTAGTGACTTGGGCTATTCAGATGGTTCATTAGGAGGAATTTCTTCACCAGTAGGATAGTGCAGCACTGAAAGCAGCTGGGTAGTGAGTGCACTTTCCTGCTTTTCAATATTCACCTAGGCAAAGCCATTGCTCTCATGTTAGTGATAGTCAGTAGTTGATGATGTAATCATCTAGCAATGGCAATAGTTCTTATTTTAACCAGAAGGATGGACTGAATGACATCCAGATTCTCATTCCAACCAATACTTCTATGACTGTGAGAATTTCTGCAACAAGAACTGGCAAAAGTTGTAGCTGAGGCTCCCTGAGCTCAGATCTGCTTTCTTACTTCTTTTACTTGTTGAAGGACAAAACAAGTGGTTGAGCTGTCTTCGTTTATGGAGAAGTTTACATAGGCAGGTTAACTCAGGGGTGACAGTGTAATGACTTATATCCCAGCCTAATTCCAACTCAGTCCTTAGAAAATAAACAGCTGCATGTCTTCCATAGCTTCTTTTTAAGTCTTCTCACATCCAGCTTAGTAAAAATTTTAGTTAATACTTTTTAAGTTGCCTATACTATACTGTAAAGCTTAGAAGAAAGGTTTTCTATTCACTAATTTTTTCTGACTTACACAGTTTGAGAATGACTGCCAGGACTGCCGTACCAGGACCCAGAAATTTGTTGTTCCTATTTTGATGGGGTTTTTTGAGGTTTTTTTGTTGTTGTTTGTTTGTTGGTTTTTGTTTGGGTTTTTTGGGGTTTTTTTGGTTGGTTGTTTCTTTTTTTTTTTTTTTTTTTTTTTTTTTTTTTTTTTGTTTTTGTTTTTGTTTACAGAGATTGCCATGCTGCCCAAGGCTTGCAGTGTGACACATGATGTCTCACTGGTTTTCCCCAAATACTGCTGAGGTACATGTCTCAGTGTGGATGATTCTGGCCATAAATATTTTTGTTGCTCCATCATACCATAGTTTATGCCAACCATAGTTTATGCCAAAACCCATGTATGTCTGTACAGGACCTGTTATCCCCTGAGAAATTTACAAAGTCAGAGGAGCACATGAACAAAGCATTCCTGGGTGGACAAACCTATCTCAGAGTGCAAGGAAGAAACAACACAGGAACAAGGGAATCTCATGCTCAGCCTGATGCCTGTACTAATGAGGTTGAAACACATTACTTGTAGTTTGGAGCACAGTGTAAAATTATCAAAGCCAAGTGAAAAATGTGTTATCCTTACATTTTGTGTCCTTCACCTTATTCAGATCTACCTGTATTTGCCATCAGTTCACAGTTTTGCCTCATACCTCTCTACTAAGCTCACACACCATATCAAAACAGAAGAGCTCTCTGCATCATGGTTTTGGCAGCATGCAACAAAGCATTGGAAATTAAGACCTTGCCACAATGGGATCATATTTCATTGTGAACAAAAATACAAAAGAATGTCAATAGCTGCAAAATTAAAACTCATCTAGACTCTGACACTTGGAAGCTGGCTTTCCACAATAATGAACTTACATGAACTCCTCAGACTGCAGCATGCTTGACTGCACAGTGCATATAAATGTTTGCCCAAGGTTAAAATCTAGCCATCTTTTGCAGAAATGTTCTGAGTATGATAGCACATCAGTGAAAATTAAGCCTGCCTAAGACTGGGCTATTGCAGTTGCTTTTCTTTATTCTCCAAAGCTACTGACAATTATTTCAACTGCAGGATTGTGACTTGTGTTTGTACAGGACTGTTATTCAGTGTTTTGGGGGAAGCACAGATCTTGTCTCTGCTGTGATTATCAGGTTGGCAAAACTGCCTATATTAGGACAGTCTAAAAAGCTTCTCTCAGGTATCTCCAGATCTAGATGCCAACATCTTGATGAGTCTTCTTCATCATTCCCTGTTGCTTATTGGGGAAAAAACAGCAGAATTTTTTTTGCACTTGTTGTCTGCAAGCTTCATATTTTAACTAGGAATCACTGTCAGCAGGACTGACTAGCTGGGAATGATGTGGCAATTAAAAGTACCAAGACCTATCCTTACTGTTTCATCAGGGGAAATGTTAATTGTTAAATTAGTGAAAGGTGACAGATTCCAGAATTTAAATATACCTTATGGCAACCTGCCCATCAAGTGTTGTAACGAGAGATGGGTAGCAGCTAGCTGTCACAGCCACTAGTTCAACTGTTGTTCTGGAGGTGTTTTTCTCCCCTTAAACCACTCCATGTTGTTTAGATTTTTCAAATCATGTCTGTCCACTCTCCCAGCACTAACACCAAACGTGATATGAAATATTTTTTATAAGCTACCAGACATGTGGTCTAAAAGGTGATTCCATTCCTTAATGTAATGCCCATGACAAAGTACATACTAAAAGACAGTCCTTCCAGCTTCCAACTCGTTTCCAGATTTGGTATCACCATTTTTACATGTGATGACTTCTACCTGTTTTTGTGTTAAAATATAATTTCCCTCCAAGGAGAGTAACAACTCCAACATCTTCATCCAAATCCTCTAACACAGCTTTTGAAATACTAATATTTAGTGTTTACTTTTCTTTACAGAGACAGAATAATAGACAAACTATTAAACATGCCTAGTATTATTTTTGGTCTTCAGCATAAGACATGATGTATTTGGCTGTTTTTCAGCTTTTTCTCAATGGTATGAGTTCAGCACTTCATTTTACTAGGTGCTAATTTTATGTCTTCCTAAAGCATTTGTACAAAATGAATGCTAAATTACGGAGAACTTAGTTCACAAGTTCCCTTCTGAATCATACAGAAGTTAATTTGATTTAAAGGGTTATGAAACTTACTTCAGATTCTCTCATGGATATTTATCCCACTTTTCCTTTATTAACTGCTGCTAAGGCCACAACACTGCAAAAATGCATCAGAAAAAAGAAAGAGATAGAAAAAAAAAAGAAAATCATACTATTCAAAAGGTAACATATACAAACTGATATAAAGCAGTCTAATGATCTGTGACCTTGATCTCTAGCCAATTTTAGCTTAATTCCTTAGAATGGGATTATTATCTAAGATTTTGGTTTAGTTCAGAACCGAAATCTGGACATGGATTTCTACTCAGTTCAAGTATGCTTGAATCCACATTTAGTCTGGGACTATAATATCAGAGAAGGTTATGTTAATTTAAGACAGAAGACTGTAGAAAAATCTAGAATACTCTGGGTAAAATTTGCATAGGTCTGGGAGAAGACATAGGTGTGCTTGCTTAACTAATGCTTAGAGTAGCAATCACACTTTACAATTGGAATAATATAACTTTGAGAGCTGAAGGTATAATTATAAGATTCAAGAAAGTAAATGACAAATTCACAGAGTCTTTACAACATTGTTAAAGAAAAAAAAATGGTTTGTCTAGAGGGGATATCAAGTGGCTGATGGAAGTCTGGAAGGTGTTTTCTAGGTCTGTATTTGTTGGACTGTATGGTGATGAAAGCTCTTTGTTAGGATTGTGTCAAAACCAATATGGGAGGTCATCATGCTAAACCTGAATTAGAAATATTGCATAGTTTGGGGAAAAAAATAATAACAAAAATTTTTAAGCCAGAGACCCCTGCCTGGGGAATTCTGCTGCTATATAACTTAATGCGTCAAATAACCTCTCACAAAATGAAGGAAAATAGTTTTGGTGAGAAGAAAAGCATCTTAACCTCTCAAAGAGTGTACATTTCACCTCTTTGCTTACTTTATTTTGGAATGAATGGTAAATTTCTGAAAATCCAGATCTCTTTACACCTTACACTCAAAGTGGTAGGTTTTTGCTTTCTCCAGTCTCTCAACCAAATAAACTCTAGCTAAAAGACTGAAACTCCATGCACAGTTATTTCTATTGACCTAGTTAACCATTCCACACTACTGATCTGTGGTAAAGTCTGTTAAGGAATAATTTTTTCCCCATCACTTACCAAAAAGCAGCAGACGTAATATCCAAGAATAACATTGTAAAAGGTAGTCCATCTGAGGCCTTCTTACCAGATCAAGGAAACTTCACTGTGACGTGACACATGAAGATCCTCACCCTACACAGAAATATGGTTACCTTCAAAAGGTAGCATTGCAAGCATAGACACAGAGCCATGGTATTTTTCTGGCAAAGTAGTGCAGCTTAGCTCAAAGAAAGCCTGTTAATGACTAAGGATATGGCTGTGCTCACAAGTAAGTGAACAGACACTCATGATAGCTGTACAGAAAGTAAGTATGTGGAGGAAGTGAGGAGGTATCCATGTTAAGAAAAGGCAGAAACTGAATGTATTTGTCCTCAAAATCTTAAATTACTTATAAAGAACAACTGTACTGGAACTATACAAATGCTTAAAGATACAGTTCAAAGCCCAACAAGGACAAGAGGAACATTGTCATCACCTTAAAAGGGAAGCAAACTTGTTTAGAAAATATAGGAACCAGTTTAAATTTTCCCTGAGGCTTAAATCCCATCATTTTTCTGCCTAAAAATATTTAAAGTTTTTCATCTTTTCCAATTCCCTTACAGCAAACACCTCATCATATTCTATGCTGATGGCTCCAAGCAGAATTTACTACTTAAATGCCCACAAAAATACTGTTCTCGTGGTATTTCCTCTCAAGCCAAAAATTACGTATTACTGGAAATCTTGCAAGGAACCCAGATCTTGAAAGATTTCTAGCCTAATTCTATCTGGATAAATAAACAGAGCAACATATTATGGTCTTGACTCCCACAGTTTGTCATTTCAGGTGTACCTACTGCTATACCAACCCTACAGTTTTGATTTACTTTCTTCACTGCCTCTGCTATACAGACAAGCTGTCTGGTGGGTTTTTTTGTTTATTTGGGGGGTTTTGTGTGCTTTTTGTTTGTTTTTTTGGTGTTTTTTGTTTGTTTGTTTTGTTTGTGGTTTTTTGTTTGCTTATTTGATTGTTATCCAAAACTCATGGCTATGGGCAGAGTTTAAGTGCATGCTCAAGTGCAGTGTTGCAGTTATGCCACTTTAAACACAATTTGCCCATGCTCAGATTGCAGGAAGCTACACTTACGAAAAAGTTAGCTCCAGATTGCAGTAAATCATGCAATGTTTTTTAAACTAATTTTCAGTCTCTCCATAGAAGAATAAATTTTTACCTGTCTTGCTGTCTTCTAAGGTAGAAATAGACATGCTTGTGGGACATACAGCAGAAAAAATATATGCTGGTTCTTCTTCTTTTTCCAAGCAAATGCTCCCATTCTACCAGAAAAGTCCATCCACCTTTCCTTAGAGCTACTCTGGAAATATATGGGAAATTTATTCTTGTAGTATGGACTGATACAGTGCAGAAGTCCTTGATAAACACAACTAAAAGTCAGTTTGTGTCTGCTCCTCTCCCTGAGCAGTTCAGAGAAGGATTTCCCTTGACTGCATGATTAGTGGACAGAGCTGTACCAATCATCTCCGGGAGAGCCAGGAAAATTGAATCAAACTTTTAAATTATGCATTAACTGTTAGGTTTTTATTGCTCACTTACTGCAAAGTATAGTCATAACACCCAAATATGAAACCTTTCATTGGCAGTAACTACAAGCATTTGACCTTTTAGAAAATATCAGGCAAGACACCTGGCTTCTGAAACTGAAAACAGCAGAAAACTTTGAATTATCAATCTCTCTTCCTTGCCTATGCCTAGAGACTTGATTAAAATAATTTCTTCTCTTAAGAAGTCATTCCTGAGAATATTAATGCTGAGTTTCAAAAGACAGGAAAAAAATGGGAGGGAGCATCCAACCTGCACATGCCAAACATCCCAGCTACTTGGTTGGTCCATCAATAGTAGAAAGTTTCAAATATGGGTTAATATGATATCAAATATGATATCGTATCAAATATGATAAGAGCCAGCTTGACCCAGTGTGATTTTGTTTGTGTCAGGGTGACATACACAACTTCTAGGATATTATTATTGCATGGGCATAAAGTTACTGGGAAAATCCCATATTCAGAAATAAATAACTAAGAATGAAAACCTTATGGAAAATTCTTTGAAAGAGGAATTTGTTTATGAAAGAACACAACACTGTCCTTTTAAAACATAGATCATTTCCTGTTAAGCAAAATTGATCTTAGCGCTGTGAGACACAGTTTCGTGTTTTACTTTCAGTTTACATTGCTGAGGGGCCCTTTTATACCATCCCTGAGATGTTTAACCTCAAGACCTGACTCAAGAATGTCAGTGGGGCTGCTCCAAGGGAGAAGAAGCTGGATTACTCCTTGATGCCCTTTCCAACAGGTGCTGTCCCTCAGGGTCTGAGCACATGAGGCTGGAATCAGAGTCCATCAACAGCCCCAGGCACAGCAAGTGATGAACCAGCATCAGGGTTTATTCAAACGGTCCAGCCTGGAGCAAAAAGGGATGGAGACAGGGCAGAAGACAAGGCTGAAGTGCGAGTCTGAGCTCCACCTATGGGCAGGGCTGAAGACCAGAACTTCTCTGGCATAGCTCAAATAATTTCTGGTCACCCAGACTGGGCTGAACCGGGGGCCTGGGCTATTGGCAGGGTAGGGGTAGGGTAGGGGGTTGCCACAGGGGAGGCTGGGCAGGGACAGTCAGGATGAGGAGTCCCCCTGGGGTCATGCCACTAAGCTGATTCTGCCTAGGGATAACTTTCATAAGTTGGAGGATTTGAGACCCAGCAACCAACAAGTAAAATATTTTCATCTGTTTCATTAAAGGCTTTGGAAGTTGTTCATGTTTTTATGCATTAATGTTTATCAACAAAGATATACTAGAAGCCTGGCTTTCCCAGTGTAACCTTAAACCATTAATTTCTGGTCTGTATCTGTCCAAACTTTTCTCTATGTTTACCATTGCAAATTTCATGCTAAGGATCATTTTGGGGGTGTTGGCTACTCCTTGCCCAACCCAATTATCCTAGGGAAGTGAAGGAGAAAACTAAGGAATCCACTTAGTTTTACTCAACACAAAAGGATCCTGAAAAACAGGTCACTTTTTTTCCCTTGCCAGAACTACACTAGGTATTCAAAACCTATTATTAAATTTATTGAATTAATGACCTTAATTAATAATTAATAATTATTTATTAAATTTATGACCTCCTTGAACTCCCTAGTTTCCATGTGCAACAAAGTTAAGTTCTGCCTCAAAACCAGATTATTTTTATGGTGTAGTAACTGGAGAAATACTGCTTGTCTGAACTTCTCCTATGACTCTCTTACCACGTCTTCTTTCTGACCAGTAGGTGTGGGCTGAAAAATAGAATTCTAGTGCTGCCTATTACTCCCTGAACTTCATGTCCAGCACCTGTGTCACACTGATTGTGAGGACCAGCACAATATTTGACTGCCTTGTTTTTGTATTTGTAATAGCAGAATGTTTTGAACTTTATTATTATTATTATTATTATTATTATTATTATTATTATTTTCATTTTGAACTTTTGAAAAGGTAAGAGGTCCATCAGCATTTAGCTTTGAGCACAACACTCCAGTATGTAACAGTGCATCTGTCAGGGCCATAGGAAGGGAGGCAGCCCTGCCTCTTCTGAGACTCAGTAAGGACTCCCCTTGTTAACCAGAAGCTGCTATACTTTCCTGCCTTTGACCTAAAGTTTTTTGGCAACTTTTCTCATAACAATTATTTCCTCAGAGACCTTGGAAATCCCCAGCTCATGCATTTTCTCAGACTAAACAGTTATTGATTCTTTCATCTCCATAATTGCATTTATTGCCAATAGCACTCTTCATGGTCTATATTAATGCAAATGAAGCCCCAGCTCAGTCCCATGTACTTATGTGGCAGTGAAGCCTGGTCATTTCCCTTAAAGACAGTCTTGGTCATCATGAAAAATGTGCTGTGGAAGAGGAATGAAGTAGCACAAAGGAACTAAAATTAATGGCCTTGGCAAGGTAAGGGTTGTTTGGAGAACCTATGCTGTAGGAGATGTTTTGAGCCTTCTGCTCCTTTCCCTGTTTCCTCACATGCCCTGGAGCAGCATACAGGAGGGACAGGTTACAGGACAATCCTGTGGGCTTCCCTGCAGCAGCTGACTTAGTTGGGAAAGGACTGGAGATCTCTCCTGACTTGGAAGCAGCAAAGGGGCTTGATCCTGAAGAGAAGATGCATTTCTTCATCTCACTTTATTAACTTACGTGCATCCAAAATCTGTTTTGTTAGTCTTAATGTCATGCAGAGTCCTAACTCCTGGAAGAACAGAAACATCTGTAATGATGATGTTATTATGATGTGACAAGTGATGCAGTGCTCCAGGGACTTGCTCTGCTTTGTTACTTAATTTCATTCTCTAAGAAAATGTTCACCTCCTCTCTGTGTGGATGAGCATTGATGAAAATGACTGCTATTCACTCAGCTTCCATTAGAGTGGCTAACCACCAGATGTTCATTTCCATTTTTTGCTGTTCATAAAATGGGCCTGGTGCTTGCTAATTTAGACAAAAAGCCCAAGAATTACAACTCTAAATTTCCTTAACTATATTTTTGTTACCTCATGCAGCTACTGAGATAGTGAGTTTAGTGCCTCTATCAACTTCATGAGTTAAAAAGACACTGTACGTGGTATTAATTTTATTATTAAAGGAAGGTAAATATGAGGAGCTGGTTACAGCAGTTCACTGACGTGCAGCAACTGTGGCTCCTTCAGAAATATAAAGGAAGCTGTGCTCAGGAAGGATAATGATGCAGTATCCTGTTGACTGTAAACTAATATACAAAGGGATAGAGATTGAAATCAAAGAGGAACAGATGGATAACCTGGCATCACTATAAGCATTCTGGACAAAGGTTTGCCTTTTTGTTTTAACTACATATTTTTTAAATATATCAGAATAGTATAAAGAAGAAGACACATCTTATGAGGGACAAGGACAGGTCTCCTGCAAGCCAAAGTGGTTTTAACTTCTGAGTACCATTATTTAAGATTCCTAACGAGGGGCAAAGATAACAAGAAAAGAAAATATAAACATTAATGTCCCACAAGTCTTTAAACTTCACTCACATGTTAAGCTCTTCATAAAGGGTAAACAGTTTATGTTATCATTTCTTCAGTGCCTTTTAATATTGACAGCTTGCTCTCCTTCTCTGTTCATTCAGTTTTAATAAAATAATCCAGAGGGAAAAATTAAATACCTATCAGCAATCCAAAATATCAAGGAGTCCCAGACCTTCTAGACCACAGAGAAAGTCAGAAGAATGGCATACTTGGCCTTGGCTGAAGAGTGCATAACTGGATGGATAGATGAGGGTAGGGCAGTGGCTGTTATCTACCTTGACTTCAGCAAGGCTTTTGACCTGCTCTGCCATGGCATCCTTACAGCCAAACTTTAGATGTGTACACTGGACAGTGAGATAGATGGGGGATTGGCTGAAGGACAGAGCTCAGGGAGTTGTGGTAAGTGGGGCAGAATTTAGTTCAAGGCCCATACCTAGTGATGTTCCTCAGGGTTCAGTACTCAGCCAGCCCTATTCAATACATCTATCAGTGACCTGGATGAAAGGGCAGTGTCCCCTCAGCAAGCTTCATAATGTCATAGAACTGGGAGGAGTGGTTGACATGCCAGAAGGCTGTGCTGCCATTCAGTGAGACCTGGACAGACTAGAGAATTATGCAGGGAAATTCATTAAGGTCAAGTGTAGGGTCCTGTATTTGAGGAAGAACAAACCCATGCATCAGTACAGGTTGGGATCTGACCTGTTTGGAGAGCAGCTCTGAGGAAAAGGGCCTGGGAGTCCTGGTGCACAGAAGGATGACCATGAGCCAACAATGTGCACACGTGGCCAAGAAGGCTAATGTCATCCTGGAGTGCATTAAAAAGAGTATGGCCACTCAGAGTTCACAGAGGCTCCAGATCTGGGTGCAATTATTAGGCTGCCATATGGAAGTAAGCAGTGAAGTGCAACTGCACTTGGAGCTGAGGAATGGGAAAAAACCTTGGGTTTTGCATTAGGAGATTGTACCTATTCTCAAATGTAATGACTTCCCTGCCTTCAATTTCTGAAATGAAAAATAACTGACAGTCTCTCCATCACCACAAAATCAGTTTCCAAAGCCTCTGTCAAGAAATTTCTATTAACATTTGGTTAGCTTAAAAAAACACCAGCAGCTTCTGCCTTAAAATATGAATCTGTGATTTTGGACTGCGCAGTTTTGCGAGACATACATGTGGCAGTTCATATCAAACAAATGTTTTTGCATTTAGGAATGATTAGTATCAGTCCCTATTCCCAGTTACATTCGTGTGGTTCTGTAATATGTCTACTTTTAACAGAAGATGCTACTTGCTATCTCACAGGTGTGTCATTGGGAAGAGAAGTGCTGCCTACTCCTCAGTATAGAACAACACCTCATCTCTCTCCACATAAAGCTGGCGGTGCTCTCCCCTGTCTGCACAGGAAACTTGTGACATCCAATGCAGAAATTCTTCAAGGCCTGAGAATTATAAATATTTTTTTATCTGCCCCAAGGTTTAGTGCAAAGTGGACACTCTGCAGTATACTGTAACCCTTGGAAAGCAGAGGCTGCACTGCTTAAAAAATTGATTAAGAGCTCTGTTTGCACAGAGCAAAGAATGAATACTATTTGTTAAGGGCTGCTGTCTCTCAGCAATGACAGTGTGTGTCAAATGCCAGTCAGAAAAAGACATCTTAATACACTACTCTTAGTGATGAGAAGTTCCAGGAGACAATATCTAGGTGTGAAGCTGGGGCAACACAACAGAAAGAGGAGAGTGTTTGAAGTGGTAGAACCCAGGGTAGGAGGGTTATCTGGTCTTGGGGCACCATGTTTTTTCCAGTTGCTTTTTTTCTGCTGATTAAGTCCTTACAGAGCAGACAGGTAGATTTAGGTTCCCTTCCATGATCTGAAAAAAAAAACTGATTAGTCTTCCTGATCTGCAATAGTAAGTGTTTGTGGAATGCAGGATGGTTGAAGCTACACAAGCATATTTGGGACTGACTTCTCCTCCTGCCAAATTTCTGTAAATCCACTATACCATGGGAACAGCCTGCATACAGTCTTTGATTCTGCAGTACAAACAAAGCAGTCTTTATTCATGAAGAGAAGTAGAGTGAGCTCATAGGAGCTGCTGTCTGAGAACGATCATATGGTCCAATGCCTCTTGCAGCTCCCATCTCACACATCTGCTTCTTTCTCTGCACCCTGGGCAGGGACCACAGGGGTCAGGCTTCCCAGTGAGAGACACACCACAGCTGTGGTAACATGTACAGAACTCAGATTTGAAGTCAGAGGGAAAGAGTGATATGTCTTGATTGAGGAAGAGGAGAAATACAAGAGGCTATCTCCAAATTGATGCAGTCCTCAGATGCATACGTTTAGCCCAGTTCATATATTCAGGGTCAAAACTGACAGCTGATGCCACATTTGGATTCTGAACTCTCAACACTTGCAAAGTTGAGTTTGAATCTGCTACTCAGACTCAAATTTCATTTGAATTTTTATCTTATGTCATTTCCTGGGAATGGTAGCTTTAGTAATGTTGGGGAGGGAACGTTATTTTAGCTATTCTTTTCAGTCCACCAAGAAGGTTATGTTAAATGAAAATAGAGTAACCTCAATTAAGATCGAACTTTAATCAACCAGCTCAAAGTATTTCTCACCAATATGCTAAAGAAACTTTTTTGCACCTAAGGACAGAGTTAAAATCTCATCCAAATATGTCAGCATTCCCAAGACACAACCTATTCTTTCCAAAAGTGTTACCATGCAAATGCAAGTGCATACTCACCAAAACCAAGATGAATTCACAAGATGACCTTGTCAAAATTAAGATTAAATAGACAAAGCTAAACCAAAGACAGCTTTATTTCTAAAAATGATGGTAGCATTTCCACTTTCAAACAAGAAAGGGAAAGTATAATAAAAGGTATTTTGATCTCTTGGTGTTATAGACATGTTAAATAGCAAGGAATTGGGATAAAACAGTACTTACTTTGCCAATTTTTTTACTGTCAAGAAATCCAGATGTGCTCTACAAATATTAATGGAATGATCTTCTCAATACCTGAGAGACACAAGAGTATCATTACAGGGAGAATTTAAAATAAATAGTTTTAACTAGGTGCCCAACCACAGAAAAATTAAGATAGCTTTACAGTTAACATAAATATCCCATATGTCACAATTTATATACCAGGAATGCATCCATTACATATTTTAATTCATTGTAACCAAGTGCTTTCAGAACAGCTTCCTTCTGTGACCGGAAAAAGCACTACATATTACAAAACATTATGTCAGACATTTTTTCCAAAATCATTAAGAAAAAATTTCCCATTATTGGATTTGTGATGCTAGAATATGACATAAATTTGATTCATGTTTTTATTATAGATCAGAGAGCTGTAATATATTATGCAAACAAAAATGTCCCATTTTTCTCTGAAAAATCAATTAAAAATAATTCCTTGCCCAGTTTTTTTTTTTTTAAATTTGTTTTTTTTAATTTGGTAGTATCATATCATACCATACACACATCTCTAGATGAATATAAGAGAACTGGAGGTTGTGGGAAAAATTGTGTTTGCCCAAAACCTGGAGCTAAGGAACACCATCCTGGGTTCAAAAAGTGCAATACACTGCAGTGGTAGCCTCTGGAGTGTACCTTTCTGAAGCAGAAATTCTGCGTAAGAATATCTTTATTTGAGAATTAGCTTAATTTTTGGGAATTAGCTTAATTTTTGAGAACTAGCACTCAGGCAGTGATTTCTGTGGCTATACTAGGGGAAGAATTAGCTAGTAAATGTAAGAACAGCCATCCTGGTTGAAATCAAAGCCCTGCTTGAAAGGGATCAAAGTTGAAAACTCAACCACAGAGTGACAGGCATGGCTGTGCTGTCCTATTCATGGCATTGTAGTGTCAAAAGGAAAATCTCACTCTACATTGTATTGAGTGCCTCAGGCCACAGTCCCACTTGGTGTTTTTCTACCCTCTTTTTGTATTCTTGGGGACTGGTTCCTATGCTTAAGGGAAAACCAGGAGCCCACAAAAAACATAGGAGGAATACAAGACTGGACCAGTATGTACTGACACATCTTCTAAGTGCTCTCCTGGCCTTCAGCATTTTGTGGCTCAGAGACTCAGTGAGTGGGAAGACATGTCTTTTTATTTAATAGAATTTGACAGATTTATTTTTGTCTTTCTCATCCAAAGAGATTCTTTATCAGCATGAGTCAAACTGTGGCCACACACAAAGTGAGAGAAGTTCTTGCATAGATCAATGTGAACCCTGAGTGTGTAGCATCTCATCCTTTTTGGAAATAACTTCATAGCTACTCTCAGATCCTTCAGGAAGATTTGAAACCATGCTTTAGAAAATAACCACTATTAAAGTAATATTTTTCTTACTTCTGACATTCTTCACTGTAGTTTAGAAGATGAATATGCACAAGCTTGTTTCAGAGACAGGAGCTTAAGTCAACAGTGGACAACAGTAATGGTTAAATCTCCAGCTGATGAGGTGATAGATTTGGACTGCCTGGAAATCTTTTCACATTTGGCACTCTGTCCCTGACCATATTAATTCCCAGAACAAAAACAGCAGATATTCCTTGTTTCAGTATATCAGAGCAGTACAACAAAGACCTTGCTGAGATTAAATTATCCATTCCCCACCGTAAATTCAACTGAAAGGTGAGTTAGTTATTATGTATTAGTTACACACTACAGTTTATGTAAGTCATGGCCCACTGAGCAACTGCCCCTGCAGCACTGTAGTCACTTGACATACATTCTTTGCATCAGTATTCCAACGTATGCAAACTTCAAAACTTACAGCTTTTTTTTCAAACTATAATCATACTTTTTTGTGTTTGCACTGAGGAGTCTAAGATAACATAAAATGCCATTTTTTTTCTTCAGTATTTCCAGTTTGTCAGTGTAAATAACTAATATTATAATTGAAATATTTAAGTAATAAGAAGGATCTCCAAGTGACAATGCTTTAAAAGGGTGTAGACACATAGTAATCCTCTTTTCAGAACAAGGTGCCCAGAAAAGCTCTTGGAGTGTTTTGTCAGCATTTCTGAACATATGTTCACAAAGTCAAATTCATAGAGTACAGAAGCATCTGAAATTGCACCTGATGGTGGGCCCTTGTGACCTCTGATAATCTGTCCTCATTGCTTTGTTTTCTAGTGTTATATTTGTAATACAAGATGGAACATATCTGCTTTATCAGTCAATTACTGTTTTGTGGTGCCTTGCATTCCTTCTTGGCTCAGGGGCATCACAGGATCCCCATGTGCTCAATCATTTTTTTTTCTCACACTGAGAAAGTGAGATAATATAGGAGTTATCATCCCCAGTTATATAGCTGTTCAGAAAATACTGATTCTGGTTGAATGTATGTGTCTAATGTGACTGTAATCATTGCTATAGATAAAGACAAACTTCCTTGAATCGTGTATTGGCCTTTGAGAGACTTTTATCTCTCTTCCTTCAGCTTTTTCTTCATTCCCCCCTTCTGCTTATAGTACCACCATGAATTAATGAAGAAGAATGCACAAGACACTACATGCTAGTTTATTGTTTTCCTGAATACAGTTGTGAAAGATTTCAGAAAGAAATCTATAAATATCTCGATTTGTTTTGGCTAGCTTGCAGATTTTTCCTAGCACACTAAAATCATCTGGATAAACTTTCTTGATGATTCTGATGAAAAGGATTCCAGGGGATATTCAGGAAACTTATATGTAAAACCAATAGAAGAATTTGTGCAGCTATAGTTGTATGATATACTTCAGAGGATAAACACAGTCTTTTTGTAGAGGAACATATAAAATGCTTGAAAGTTTTTCGAAGTATAGTTGAGTATGTGGCTGATTAAGTCTTCCTCAATCTCCAGAAACCTGTTAAGGAAATGAGGCAACCTTTGCATAAAACAAAAGATCATTTCACAGATAATAAAATAATTAATATATGAAGATAGCAGAAAATTGATAATTATAGCTTTGGACGGAGGATATCAGCAGCAGGTTATTGTGAAATGTGATAAGGCTGATGCGATTAGATCTTCTGTTCAGCACAGTCACCAAAAATTAAAAGGGCACAAGCAGCAAGGTGAGAAAGTCTGCCAATTATATGAGTTTATACAGAAGAATCAGAGAATCATAGAATGCTTTGGGTTGGAAGGGACCTTAAAGATCATCTATTTCCAAGCCCCCATCATGGGCAGGGACACCTCCCATCAGACCAGGTTGCTCAAGGCCCCATCCATCCAACCTGGCCTTGAACACTTCCAGGGAGGGGCAGCCACAAATTCCTGGGCAACCTGTGCCAATATCACATCACCCTCAAATTAAAGAATTTCTTCCTAATGTGTAACCTAAATCTCTCCTCCTCAAGTTTGAAATCATCTCCCCTTGTCTTCTCACTACATAGAGTGAAATGCTTGTAGTCCTTACTGGACTTAGTGACTGGAATTTAAAATGATGGGTGAAATTCAGTTGTAGATCAATATTAAGCACTGTTCATTAAAATATGCACTCTCAATTTTAATATTAGTTGCTGCCACTGACAAACTGAAAATACTGCAACATAAAATGACATTTTATGTTATCTTAGAATTAGTGCAAACCCAGGGATGCAGTGGATATTGGTAATGCTTAGGCATTTACCTGGTATACTGATAGTGAACATGCATACAAAGCAACCAAACATTCATAGAAAAGGATTTTTCAAGGGTTATCAAACATAAAGCTTGTGACATCTGCCTCTGGAAGCCAACAAACTGAAAACTGGTGAAGGATGGGAAAGTATTCTCAGAATGTGTCATAATGTGAGTTCTGCTCTGCCACGCTTTTTCCTAAGTATTTGCTATCAGGTTGGTTGTACCTCTGGTATAACCTTTCAGAACTATTACACCACTCTGTCCTAGCAGCTATGAGGATGGCCCCTTTCAGATGTTTCTCTAAGGGTATCACAAAGTTTTTCCTCTCAGTCCTATGTTTTAGTTTTATATCACAATGCAGAGTAGTACACAAGCCAAACAGCAAACTGCTGGGTTTTTCCCTAGCACAAAGTAGGTATTTTCAAAATTGTTAACCTTTGCTTTCCTCAGTATATGTGGAACATGGAAAGCTCTGTTGCTCTGCCAATGCAGGGGCACCCATTAGCCACACATTGGCTTTCTCCACTGTGCAGTGCTGCACAGTTTATGTATGCAGCATACAAACAATGCACAGCAGGTGTCCTGTTAAGCTCTTTTCTAATCTGTTTGGATGAGCTGCTTCTAATGAGTTGTCCTTACAGAGTAAGAAAATGTGTTAAATATGGTCATGCAAGCTGCCTACCTAGTAGCCCAATTAAGTCATTGTTCTGTGGGGTCTGGCTGGAAGTTGCTGCCCTGTGTGAAGTAGAAATAGGCTATGCATGCTTTTTTAAGGGCATTCCATCATGGCTTATGCAAAGAAGTATAATGATAGTTCAGGCATTGATATGCAGACTGCTGTGTATTCTGTGTCTGCAGTTGATCTTGACTTGTTGCATGAAATATTTGCTATCACTTACTGAGCTGCAGCTGGGTTTATTGAAGAGTAGTCTAAAGACTACCCTAAAAATGTAGATCTGTGCCTTTCAAGCATCAACACCTCATCTGAAAGTTTCAGCCAATATGCTTTGGATCAATCTGAGAGGTCAACAGTGAACACAACTGATGAATACTGATTATCTACATGAAATATCTTAATCTATGTGGAATTTATTGTCCTTATCAAGTGTCTTGTAACGCAATTCTCATACACACCAGGCTGTTTCTCTAGAGACCTGATTTGGCAAGCCCTACCTCATGACTAAGCTGACTCAGCATTATTAGTGTTAAAAAATCAAGCCAGTAGTCTCATTTAAATAAGATGGCAGCCTATTTAAAGCTCTTCAGTTCATAACTGAAGTAAATGCAGATAAAGAGAGAACTAATAGCTGATGTTCAGCTAATGCTGGCCTCGATGTTCCATGTTAGTTAGTGGCAACCTGTTGAAGTGTTGAATTCACAGCTGCTTGAAACCATGCTAAGCTCCACTGGTGCCACAGAGAGCTTCAGTGTGTAACCTTGGGGGTTTGCACTGATGCAGTTGTGCCAGATGGTGGCTGTGTATAGCATGGAGAAAGCTGACGTGGCATCTGGTTCAAGTTACTAAAACCTTAAATATGCTTCACTTTAAAATAAACATCTGATATGAATAACATCTAAACTGAGGGTCTTATCCAAATGCAGTATCAGATGATGGCCTAATCCTATGGCTATTCTCAATTACTGAAAATTCAGAGTACATCTTTTTCTGGGATGCTATATTGGAAAGTCTAGGATTCCTTTTGTAACCCCTGAGCCGAGATAGCTCCAGGCAAAGGAGCTTTAAAATAGCAACTCTGAAATTGCCAAAAGCATACTATTGCTAGCTAGCTTTACTTAAGTCTATAAAATCAGTGATGACCTAGCCTGTGGTTTGGCATGATTTTACAGAACATGGCAGACAATACAGAAATTCTGCCAACACTAATATCACATTTCTAAGAATTGTCAAAGAAATATTAGTTCAAATTAATTCTATGGGATAAATGAAAGTTTACTGAATAAGTGCCATTTTTTCATGAAAACAACAGAGAATTAAAAATGGACTAGTAGAATATATGTCGAATTTTAAAAAGTTAATGCTGCTAAATTCTGTCCCTCCATTCAACGGAAGCTGATGAGATCTCCCCAGAGTGAAACAAAATAGATGTGACTTGGTGGAGAGAGAGCAAGTCTTATGCGTGCAAAACTTTCACTTCAGACTAAATGGGTACATTTAGTACACAAGTGGGTACATTTACTATTTTCTTATTCAAGCTATCCTAAATGTCATCCAGAAGTGCCTGCATGGAAACATTTATTGTTAAAAAAGAGATGCTAATATGCCCTATGTGTGGACTTCCTCACATGCTACTTCTCCTCACCTGCACTCAAATGCCAGGCTTTGGGCTGTGGTGCAGGCTGCAAGGCTTAGATTTATTTGCTTTTTAATTTTAAAGTGCTTGTGGAAAAGTATCTTGGTGTAGCATATTCTGTTTCAGAGACTTAGTCATTGCACTTTGTGATACAGTGTCTAAAGGTTGTGATTACTCCTAAACAATTAGACAAAATTGTAGAAGTACCTTTGTGCTCCAGAATGCAAAGCAAAATTGCTACTAAATGGGGAAATGACAAGTATAAGGCAGTTCACACACAATGCAAATGCCATTAAAAAGTAAGGATTTAAGTTTATGTTGTTCTGAGAAGTATGAAAATGTGAAACTCTGAGGAACTGAATTGTTCTCTAAAGACTCTTTTTTTTTCTCCTTTTTTTTTCTTTTTTTCTTTTTTTCCTTTTCTTTTTTCTTTTTTCTTTTTTTTTTTTTTTTGGGCTTAGTGTAATGCACAGACTTTTCATCATAAATGTGAGAAGACAAATTTTGCTTCCTTGTCTGCAGCTAATGGCTTCCTGCCAGGGCTCATGGTATTTCTAACATATTTAAAATGCCAATTATCTGAAGTAATGGTGACCCTCTGCCCTTCTAAAACTTTTAGCTTTGCACATTGGGAGTGAAGTTAAAAAGCAGATGGTGAAAATGGGAAACTGAATGCTGCTACTTACCTGACTATAGTGTTGTCTAACTCTACTTGCAGTGCTTTGAGCTGAATTTTGTGGGAGGTTTTTTGACTTTTTTTTTTTCTCCTTCCATGAAATTCATCTGGAAGATGCACTTGTGCTTAAAGGACAGAGAGAGCTGTAAATCAACATAGTCCATGTATTCTTAAAACATAAAAAGTATAGAATGTCGTCCAGTTCCTGCTTGAAGTCTCTTGAACTAACAAGGCATTTGAGTTGTTCATTGTAATAGCTTAAGGCAGTGCATAACCTGCACAGTCCTTCCATTTTCTAGTGTAGCCATTCGTCTTTAAAAATGAGTTTTTGGCACCTTGCACACTTCTAGACAAGTAAACCTCTTTTATAGGAAAACACTTATTTAGTGCTAAATTATCCTTTCATTGGATGGCCTACAAATGATGTAACTATGTACTGATTACTTGCCATCAAGTTTGCAGTATTTTTGTGTTTACCTAATTGAAACACCCAAAGTAAATCAACACCTAATGAAGGATGTAGATATGCACTCCTTTATACTTGCAATGGCTTTAGCTACATTGTCCTGACACCACTTACCTGGCTGAGTGTTCCTGTGCTTCTATCTCTGGATCTGGAAACAAATTGGCATGAAGTAAGAGGACAGGAGGAGCACAGGAGTCAGATGATCTCAATCAACTTGCCAATGCATTTGTTGCATTGTAGGTCTCAAACTGAGGGATCACTTCACTGAAGAACCTGCACGCAACCAAGAACTGTCACCAAAACCTCAAACCCTGATCAGTAATCACTCATGTGCAGACTATACTTAAGACCACCCTGAATACTTCTCAGTCAGACCTGTGTGCCATTTTTTCTTCCTGAGGAACAAAATAGTGATTGTTTCAGCCTTCTGTAGTAGGGAGGAAACTAAATGTGCCGTGTAGGAAAAAGTAGGGAGAGCAAAAAGACACGGGCAATTTAATGAGAGGTACTTAAGCTTACAGGGAATGCTATCTCCAGATGAGGCAAACTGTCATCCTTCCCCTATCACATTTATACAGGAGTACCTACTTATGGACTGGGTATATCAATACCCACTGTGCAAGAAGGCACAGAAAACCCTTCTCAAAAACTAAATGGAGTGCTGTGGATTCCAATAATGTCGACAAGGGCTTTCCTTCTTTTTCAAAATACCTTTTTTCTTTCAGGAATCTAAGCTTAGTTCCAGTTTTTCTTAGCAGTAAGTGTCTTTAGGCCTTATGCCTGGAGATAACATTTTAGCTTTAATAACACTTTCCAACATGAGTGATAAGTAAATTTTTTAAAGCATGCTAATCATTAATGGACAGGAACTCTGCAGCATTCATTTCCTCCTTATTCCCTCTTGGGGTACCTGAAGTTCAACATATTGACAAGTTCAGTAACTATTTTTTGATGATTTCAGATGAAACTGATTTTCTCTTGAGATTTTTCCCATCTCATTCTCATTCCAGTGCTATAAATCTGAAGAAAACATAACAAAAGGAACACCACCAGAAAATACTCTGTATGAGTCATGACACTAAACAAAATATATCCAATTATTCTTACTGAAGTTTTGTTTGCAAATCCTTTTATATTGGAGTTCATTCACATGTGACAGACAGTGATTCAGGTCTATAGACTTCAATTCACCAAACAAGCTGAATGTACACTTCCTAGCCTTTCCATGGCTTTCAAACTTTAAATCACACATGTAGGTCTCACTTTCTAAGTCAAAATTCTATTTTCAAAAGTACTGAAGCAGGTTTGGCAAGAGCACACTGCAAGGTGATATAATCTTATTTGTTAGAGTTTGCTCTCTCAATCCCAGTACAGTGTTCCTTACTAATACTGGAATACCCTGACACTACTGATATTGAGGAGGACCTATTTGTCAAAGTAAGTTCATTTAAGAGTAAGCCTTCTTTATTATTGTCAATTGCAAACATAACTCAAAGAGAAGACTTAAGAGAAAATAAATTATCCAAACTACAGAGATTTTTCTCACTCTATTAATTGTTCTGTGTTGTTCTTGGGTTAAGGAAAAGTTGGTAAGATTAACACCATCTAACCATTATATCACATAACACCATTGTGACTCGATGTTTTGGACTGTAGGAGGGAAGTAAAATTTAATGCACACCTGCGGATGGCTTTGTGTGAAGTGTGTTGCATCAAAAGTTTTCTTAACTCAATTTGCACATGTATTTCTTACTGAAATAGAATTTTTATAAACATCATTTTGAAGATGAGGCCATTGATGCTATGCTGTTTGTAAGTACTTAAGTGCTTCTTCTTCCTTGTTAGCCATCTACATCTTTACTTAAACTTCAGTTTTGTACTCCAGTTATTGAGAAAGATCTTGTCCTACTATCTTGATATTATAGCTTTTTCATCTGCCATTGCTGTTTCCAGCCATTTGTCCCCATTAGCTTCCAACATCAACTGTCTGACTTGTTCTGAGATCACATTCACTCACTTGCCCAGCAGCTTGGGTTTCCTTTCACTCTCTCACAACACTTCATTATTACAATTTTTTATTATCCAGTCTACTTCATAGGCCTGGGAACTAATCTTCTTTACAGTCATGTCTGCTGCTTCTCTAATACAAGCTGATCTATTGTCATGACTGAAATATGACTCAAACCTACCAGTCTTACTTCCACGACGGCACATTAAATCTGATTCAGTGCCAGCTGGCAGTGAATGGGAAAACCCAATTACTTGACTGAGCTTCTGAATAAGTCTGGAAAATGGTGATTTGTTCACATATTAAAACTCCATGTATTCAAGTAAGAATAGCAGTAGCCCTCGTGTTCTAGGATACTTAGTGGTTTATACCCTAGAAATCCCAAATTATTTCTTAGACTAATTTAGCTGCTGCTGAATGGAAGAAAAATAGACAGTTTTTTAGCACTGAATTTGACTGAACCTCTTTTGGGCCAAAACAGGCTGTCATCTGATCTTGAGGGGAAGACGTCTTAGAAATAATAGCAGATCTGTCTTAAATTCCCCTTCACATAACAAATATCAACACTCCTTTTCCCATGTTCAGAGTAGCTGGATATTATCCTGACACTGACAGAACTCACCATGGCTTGTCACTGGATTATGAAATAATTTTCTTTAATGCTTTTGATACATAAGCTAGGAAAATATTCCAAATCATGCATGTGATACTATCTTGTGTTAGTGCAGTGATGTTTTGGAAGTAGGGGGGCTAGAGAGGTGGCTCCTGTGAGAAGCTGCCAGAAGCTCCTCTGGTTCCAATCCTGGCCCTGCCTCTGCTCAAGGCTGAGCAGATATGGAGCTGAATGCTCCTCTGCAAGTAGCACATTATAGAAAGGGAAAACGAAACTGAAGAACCAAAACCAAAACAAACAAACAAATAAACAAAAAACAAAACAAAACAAAACAAAAAACCAACCAGACCCAAAAAGACCTGCAGAGCAGAGGAGAGGAGGAGGTGAGAGCAATGCCAGAGAAAAGACACAAAGATCAGTAAAGAAGGAGGGGAACAAGATGCCTGAGCAGACATTTCCCCACAGCCCCTGGTGATTTGGCAGCCATGCTCCTACAGCCTGTGAGGGAGGACGGTGGAGCAGTGCCTGAAGGATCACGATGGAGCAGCCCTTAAAGGACCAAGGTGAGGTAAATGTGTATTTGTAGCTTCTGAAGTGTCACAGGTGGGCAGATGTGGAGCTGCAGCCTGTGCAGGATCACAGAGAGGGTCAGACGTGGCTCTGCAGCCATGTAGGACCCCGTGTCAGAGGAGGTGACTGCTCCCGCAGCAGCCGTGACTCTGTGTGCAGCCCAGGCGGGAGCAGCCTGTGCCTGAGGGACTGCACCTGTGGGAGGGACTCATGTCCCAGGGGTTCCGGAAGGACTCTCGTCCATGGGAGGGACCCCGCGTTGGAGCAGGGGAAGAACGTGAGGAGTCCTCCCCCTGAGGAGGAAGGACCGGCAGAAACACCGTGTGGGGAACTGACCCTAAACCCCCCCTGCCCCTACCCTGTGCTCTGAGAGGGAGGCAGTAGGGAAGGGATTTTGTCCTGGAAATAAGGGACCGAATAGGGAGGGGGAGAAGGTATTAGGATCTCACCATGTTTCTCTTTCTCCTTGTAGATTAAATTAGGTTTTTTTCTTCTGAAGTTGAACTTGTCTGATTTTGCTTGTTACCATAACTGAAAAATGCAAACCTCCCTGTCCTTGTCTCAGTTAATGAGCCTTTTGGTGGATTTTCTCCTCTCTGTCCCACAGAGTGGGTGGGGTGAGGGTGAGTGAGCAGAGGCCCGGATGGTACCATCGGGGCCTGAACCGTGACAGCGACTGTAGCAGGGACTAAAGGGAAAGGTGAGCAGGTGGGTGGGGAAAGTGTCACCCTGCAGATAGCGAGCTCTCATGGTTCCTTCTTCTGTCTGCTGACACCACATTGGCCACAGTACTGGTACCGTCAGTCTACAATACTGATTTGCACCAGCAGAGCTGAGAGGACAGGATGTGTCTACTCTTGAATGCAACACAGATCATAGGACAATTCAGGATGGTCTCAATTCCAGGGGAGGGCTTTATTCAGTCTGGTCTTGAAACTGTCCAAGGATGGAGAGATACCATACAGCCTCTCTGGGCAGCCTGTCCCAATGCTTGACTGTCCTCAGAGTTTAAAAAAAAGTATTTTTTTCCTTATTCCAGTCCTTTTTCCTTCTTCCAACCTGAACCTCTCTTGGTTCAGCTTATACCAATTATCTCGTGTCCTCCCTTCCCACATAGCTCTGCTGTGAGGAGCCTGGCTCAAGTAGATTGTTGTCCTCCTTGCAGGCTACCATTAGGCCTTCCCAAAACCATCTCTTCTCCAGGCTGAACAAGTCTCAGCTTTCCCCAAGCATCCTCCACAAGGCATGAGCTCCATGCCTGAAGCAGCTTGAGATTCTCCTCTGAACTTGCTCCAGTTTGACAGGGAGTAATTTTTATATTGGGAAACCAAAAATGGGTGTTGTATTTGTGATGTGGAGGAAGGCATGCTGAGTAAAGACGGACAAAGTCTTCCCTTGATGCCCTGGCTGTGCCCCTGTGAATACTTTCAGGGCACTGCTGGCCATCACCACAGGCTGTGCTCATGCTCAGCTTCTGTCTAGCAAGGCTCCAGGTCCCCTCCTGCAAAGCTGCTCCCAACCATCCAGGGCATCCCAGCCTCTGCCCTTGCACCAGGGCTGCCTGCCCACAGGCAGCACGTTTTGTTTGTCCTTTGTGAATTTCAACTGTTTTTTGCTGGCCCGTACCTCCAACGTTCCCCGGTTCCAATGGACAGCAGTCCTGCACTTGAAAATATCAAAAATTTTCCCCCGGTTTGGTGTGATTTACAAACTGGATGAAAGTGCAGTCAGGCTATTGATAAAGGTGGTAAGCAGGAAAGATTACAGGAAAAGCCCCACAGTACTCCTCTTCTTACTGGCTTACAGATAAAGCATAACCCATTAACCCCTACCCTTATGTGTCTAATTGATGACTTTGTAGATGTATCCTTGTTCATCCATTCAAACTGTAACATTCTAACTTTGATACAAGAATACTGTGTAAAATTGTGTTGAAAGCCTTGTGATGTCATAATAAATGACATGCAGTGCTCTGCCTTTGTTCAGAAACTGAGATCTTGACCACAGGAAGGTCAGGCATAGTGTACCCTTGGTAAATCCATCTGTAATTGTCACTCCAGGGACCATCAAAGTGAAATCAGTTAGCATGTAGTTCTTCAGGATGATCTTTTGGTGTTTTTTTTTAAGATGAATATGACTTTTGCCTGTCTTTAGTCATCCTTTGGGTATCTCCAGGGGTACAGCTCTAGATAGGCCTTAGTAGGGAGGTCTTGCCAGGTAGCGTCCTTGCTCTGACTTCCTTTCAGATATTTTGTTTGGGTGAACAAAGTTTACTTGGAACAGAAAACAGAAAGTTGCTTTGGGTTTTCCTTTTTAACACCCTGGTAAACTTCCAATCAGCAGAGAGGAAACTTCAATTCTGCTGCTCTCAGCACAGGCAGCACAGACTGAACCATGCCCTTTACATCTGTGCCCACAAGCACTTATAGGTAACATTTCAGGGAAAAAAAAGGGATGTGAAGCTGGGTTAAAGGGCTGCTACTTTACACTGGGTACCAGAATTTTCCATTCTAAACTTCTGCATAAACTTGATTAACTTTATTCTGTGATGTCTATGGAAAAAAAGGAGAGGAGAGGAGAGGAGAGGAGAGGAGAGGAGAGGAGAGGAGAGGAGAGGAGAGGAGAGGAGAGGAGAGGAGAGGAGAGGAGAGGAGAGGAGAGGAGAGGAAAGGCCTATATTTTCTCTATATTTGGTCAGAGCATATGGCAGTGTTTCTTCACACTTGATTCATTAAAAAATGGCTCAACAGATTTTACTCAGGCATCCAACACAGTCACTCTTGGGCTGAGGTCTAGGGTGGAAAATTAAAGCCAAAAGGAATTTGAGTTATGAGCAATAGGAAAAGGGACAGGGAGGGAGGGGAGCAGCTGGATTTCTAACTACGCAATTCTAACTACGTCACAAAGAGCCTCACAGCTTCAACTGCTTTCCTATTCTAATTCCAGATGAATGAACACCATACATTTGTATAGGTAACATGGGAAAAAAGCTTTCAAAGCCTGCAAGGGGAAGTTGCCTGCAAACATGAAAACATCAAACCACCTTTTCTTGTGTGTAACCAGTCACTCAGGGCAAGGGAAGGGGAAAATTAAGTCTTTTGAGGAGGTTGACTTAACAAGCAGATGCAGAAAGTTTATATGATGCATGAGCTGGAGCAAATGCTCTGCTGAGAAAGGAGGTCTGGGAGATGTTGCATGGTCTGGGTTAGCTCAATGACAGTCCCTGGAGTGGTGACACAGCTGATGCTGTGCTAAAGTGAAAATTTACAGTACAAAATACTGTTTTTTTGAGAAGAAATAACTAAGGAGGGAGGGGTGCATCCACCTTATCTATAAGTGTTTCAATGTAGGCTACAGTGTGCTGCCTCTGGATTTCCTATGTGAATAAAAAAGATGACACAAACACTAGTAAATATGCATAGCTACAACAAGGCAAGTACTAATGTGTCTTTATAAAAGATTCTGCCCCCTTTGTCTACGGTGATCAGTTTCTCTATACCTAGCAGGGAATACCTGGTTATATGGAAACTATCTCTGGTAACTAAAACCAGCTGCCTTTCCCTTCTGTTTCAGTAAGTCTCAGACTAGCTGTTGCTTAAAAAAGGCTTTTGGCAGCTGTCTGTATGAACCTGAAGGACAGCTTGGAAAACTGAACTTGAGCATTTTCTGAAATAGGACTGGCAGGCAGCCTGAGACAGCAGCTTGGCTAAGTGTGATGTGCTCAGTTTTGTGTTGGGGTCCTTGGATTTTCCCACTGAACAATATGAGAGTCTTACCATTTCCATGAGAGCCTTTGGGAAGTTCATACTTTCTACTAGTACAAAGAAAAGCCCTCAGCACTTTTTATATACTGACAGAAATAAAAATCAGGTTAGAAAGGAAAACACAAGAGCCTACTGACATGATACAGGGAGACTGCTGTAAAAATGTACCATGTGCCAGCATTCAGCTTAATCCAGAGAGCTGCTTTTAGCAAGGGGGAGGGAGGAACTTCAGTTTACCCAAGCACTGCCTCTGAGGAAAATGGTGATGGCAATAGCAACACCCAGGTCGGGGAAAAAAGGGATAAAAACTTATGTTATTTCTGTCTAAACTCAGTGAGGTATGACCAAGTGCAGTAGTTCACTCTTCAAGGGTACTCATTCAAAAATTAGATAGCTAATTTAGAATGGGGTCCAGGGGAAATTCAAGTTTCCTGTAGGCTAGACATTTAAATATATTTCTGCAACTTTGCAGTGACTTTCAATTACTGAAATTTTATACAAGCTTTTCTATACAAATACACATTAATAAAATGCATACTTACATATATGTAGCATGGCTCAAAGAATGTGCCCTCTTGCAACAAAATACTGCTTTTAGGATCAACTGAAACAGAAATATTTATTTCCATTTTGAAAGTATTTTTATTAAAAACAAAACCACCAAAGAACAAAAAAACCCAAAAAAAACCCAAAAAACAAACCCCCCCCCCAAACCAAAAGAAGAAAGTAACACTATTCAATGTTTTTCAGATAAAATATTTTAATATTTTTCCAAACATGACAACAGGAATCAGTATATATAAATGTCAAAACTTGTTTCTATTTCTGTGTGCTTTAGGCATTTCTAAGAAATCAACATGCTATATACAGAGAAACAATATTATTTGTCATGTTGAGATAAGGATGTTCCTGAAAAATTGTTTATTTCCTTTTAACAGTGTCATTTTCAACATCAGTTACACCTACATCATCTGAGGACACATTAGCAATAGGGAAGTCAGAGGAAATGGTTAGGCTTACTTGATCTGTTCTGGTCCAAGGCAGCTTCATGCTCAAGTACCTCTCAGTCTGCTATTGCCATGGCCAGAAGCTTGAATGTAAAAATACCCCTGGTCTATATGCACTATGAGGTCCTCTACTCTATTGTTTCATGAACTGAGGAGATTTTCAGTTTATCAGTGATAGCATTTGTGCTGCATTTTGTGTGTATTCTGCTTCCTCTAGGCTGTTTTCTACTACACTACTCTGAAATTAAATAATATAAGACTTGTAAATGAATGCAGTTAAGGCCATTGTATTTTCTTGAGAAAATAAATCTACCCTGTGCTTGACGAGAAGTCCACATGCACAGTTGTTTTGGTTACAGAGACAAGCAAATATACATTTCTTGTACACCACAACTAAATTTCTTTCCGTCCTAGACTAGGAAGGAAAATACAGAAAAGGAGCCAAAGTTTAGAAGACCACCAATGTTTAGAAGAATGTAAATACTATAATTTAGCTTCTTACATGTAGAAGGCAAGTTAGAAGTGGCTTGATTCAAGACCCATCAGATTTTCTGTCACCAGGCTTGTGAAGGTTTTGAGGTAATTATGTCAATCTCCCTGCAAGGAGCATGGCTTACTACATTTCTGGCCCTTTCAGATTAAAATTTCATGAATGCCAGGCTCCTTAGATCTTGCTTTTTCCACTGGAAGGAATTCATGGCTCTAAAGTGTCACCACTCCTCTACAGATAGACCATACCGAACCCACAGTAACTTGTTCAATTTTCATTTTTATTTTCATGTTTTCGTATGAAAACGTAATGTCTAAAGTTAAATTTACTGCTCACTTGCTGTGAAGGGCTGTCCTTGAACACGCTTTATACACAAAAATCCAACACCATGTTTCCAAGAACAAATGCTTCCAAAGCAGCGTGGAATTTTCCCAGAATTACTGGTGACTCACCAGGTCTGCAGCTTGGACTGATGTAAATTAGTACAGTAGTAGTAAATGAAGTTATGCCACCTACATCAGCTGAAGATGTACCTTGCTGCACAGCACAGAGATGTTTGAGGAAGACATATTCATTTTATGATCTCACTAATAGATCATTTAGTCTACTACTGGTCTTCCTTTGTTACTCTTTGCAAGTTTACTTGAAAACTAGTAGCATCGGTGGGCCATGATCAGCTGAAGCTTGTTCTCTGTTAGCTGTTTTGTAGACGACTATGAGCCAGACCAGAGCACTTTTCAAGAAATGTGCCTTAAAATCATAAGGATTCCCAGTCTGAAAACAATGACATGTTCTGGACCAAGTGTCTTTCCAGAAATAAAACAGTAAGTTAAAAAGTATGTTGGCCCTCAAGAATTTTGGTATGACAAAAGTTCAAGATTTTTGTGGTGAAAGCATAACCTTTGAAACTGTTATTTCACAAACAAATGGCAAGCTCTGTCCTTCTTCACACAAACACAGAATTTGATTGCATCTGTAAAAACTGCCCCCAAAGCATTTCCTTTGGCTGATGTGGAATGCTGACTATTCATTAAATCAGACACAGAAAGACATTTTCTTTGGCCCTTATGAACTTCTGAAGCTTTTAGGGGCTAGCAGCTGCTTATCTTGTGAACAGAATTTCCTGTTAGTATCCTTCCAGTCTATTTATTCACTAGAAGCACAACAAACGTCAACAAAAACCCCCACTATGTTCCAATTTTTCAAGACAATTGAGAAATCTCAGTTGTTTTACACTTCCTAAATAGACTCATGTTCTATTAATGAATGCACTATTAGGGCCTTGCTCAGATCTTGCTTAGTTCTGGTGGCTGTTAATAGAATTGAAATTAAAAAGATATTGAGGGACTGACTATAAACATCATGTCCTTGTAACATACAATGCACTTCCAATAGCACTCCTAACAATCATAATAATTTCAGGAAAGGTTTTATACTTTTGATTGTAAATAAAATGGCTTTTTTCTTGCTTTGACAGTCATATTCTGAGCAAATCTGCTGTTCTGATTCCCTTCAGGTTAGCTAAAAAGCAGTAATTTTAGCAGACAAAATAAGATGTCTCCTCTCTTATTGTCCTGTGAGACAATGAGATGTCTCACTCTCTATGCTATGAAAAGCCACACTGCCTCCAGAGCTATCTCCCTCAGCTAATTCCAGCTATAGTATTAGTGGAGGATCTGCAGACTAACCAATTCTTGGGAGAAAAGATAGCAAGTGTGACCAACTATGGCCAACAACCCTGATCCTACAAACTGTGCACTGCAGCTTTCATTTGGCCATGAGATAGAGGGGAGGAGCATTTTTTTTGCATCCTGGGTGTGGGACATTTTGTGGGCAGGGGAAAGATTTTCCAGGAGTTCTTCTCTGAGATAAGGCAGGGTAAGCCTGGGCATAGCGAGGCTCTGGGACAACATCCATCAATGTACCTTCTCTAGCATTTCCAAAACTGGGAATTAGGTTTAGCTGTCAGATGCTGCTTTAGGAGCACAGGACTACTGCTCATCCCAGCAGGCATCCTGGGATGTGTGAACTACTTGAAAGCTGGTTTTGGCCCTGCTTTCATGAGATTAAAATAGAAAAAAAAAGGTATCTGATTCAAACAGAAGAGAATTTGGGATTAGTAACTGATGTTTTTGTAGAATCTAACAGTAAATATGCTACTCAATTAAAAGTTTGCTCAGATGGCAAATAGCTGAAATGAGTAATTTTTCTCTTGTAAAAAATGTCCCTAATGGAACTTGATAATGCTTGATTTTTATTTTGGTAAGTAAGCAGAAGCATAAAGTTTTCTGATAATGCCATTTCTAGCAATGCCTACTGCATAAAACTGTGCTGATCCACTCTCTCCATGAGAACTTGTCACCAAGATTAAATCATCTGGGTGGCTCAACATTTTCCATCAAAGCTGGACACACAAGTGCAGCAAACAGTGCTGCTCTGCTTATTCCAAGGGAGGCAACTTGAAAGCTATGCCTTCTTTCTCAAAGGGGAACGCAAGCACATGACAAATCATTTATTTTGCTTAAGACACTACTGGAGAGAGTTCACATGCTGCAGAAACCCTAGGGTCTAAGAAGACCACCCACCACATAGGACACAGGCTACATTGCCTTGACCTCCTTTGATAGCATTGGGTGATTTTTATAGCACGCAAATTTGTGGTGCTTTGTGATCCCACCCAAAAGGCTGAAGCCAACTGGGAACTATGAGAACTGTGCACCACAGAGCTTCACAGAGTTTGAAGGAAGTGATCCTCCTGCTAGCCTTGCAGGATTAAAAGTATCAAAAGAAACAGTTTTCTGCAAGAAAACAAGGAGCTCTCTGAGCAATTGAAGTTACTGTAACAAGTAGAAGCTTGTTTTCCAGATCCCTGTAGTTGATGCTCAATATCTACTACACTCTTTACACTGCATGTGCGTACAGCAACTGCAAAACACGTGTGTAGTCAAGTCAGACCATTTAACAGCTGTGCAGCACATCTGGGCTCACTTATGGGCCAGATATATATTATGAGATGTTGACTTGCTGTGTGCACATGCAGCAAAAGAGGCATTCTTAACATGACCTTGATAACTTCTTGCCTCTTGACTCCACTCTCGACCTGAAGATATGTTCAAAGTTTTTCATAAAGCCAGGGCAGTTGGGATGCTCCTAAGAGCACTGCTTGCTGTCCCTGAGGTGCAAGCTTACATTGCAATCTTTCCCTGAAGTGAAGCAAAGATGGGGTCCCTCTAGAAAATCAGGTGATTACAGAACACATGCAATCTTTTCATGTGAAATCTGTGACACTGATAAAGCTGCCCAACAGGTTCAAAGTTGTGGACGTGGTGGGGAAAAGAAGTTTAGGCTGTGTGTTAATACTTTCAAAGACTGTATTTTCCACAGAAACCTTGCTACATAGAGAGCATCAACTGTAGCACTGGCAACATTGTCCTGTACCCTGGAGTGCAAAAAGCTATTTTGCTTGTCACAGCATGAATTCTTGGGCTTGTCAGCAAATAGCAAATGCATTTTCCAAAGCTTTCATTTGCCCTAAAATTGAGACAATAAATCCAAAGTATTCCATAATGCATTTTCATTGACATTAGTGATTTGTAACACATGTATTTGCACCTTCTTGATAAGGATGCTGTATTCCCATTGGGGTGGTAAGGAAACCAGACACTGTTCAGGATTATGGCATCACAAATTCAAGAGGGACCCACAAGCCACATACAGTCTGATTTACAATTTGTTACATGGAATAGAGATATAATTTTCCCTGCTTATAGCTGAAACATACTTTAAATAAGCTACCTTATTACTAATCAAGCATAAAACAAAATCCACAGGAATACTAACTTTAAGGTTGCTCTAGGTTCCCACTCACAAGCTCTACAGTCCAAAACAAATATATTTCCCATGAGAAGGGGGATAGTCATCTTTTCCTAAGGATGCTTTCCCCTTATTGAGTGCCTAGCAGTATTCTTGGGTTATGAGGAATTGATTCGTCATGTTGATTAACATTTCAAAAGCATTTAGCTTGGCTGGAGCTCTGTAAAAGATTGCTGCAAACTGTATTGCTGTATGTATATAAACACTACTGAATGCAATAGGAAATAAGATATATTTAAATTTTTATGAGAGTTTCCTGAGTTAAAGGAATGTGCTTACTACTTTGCAGTTGAGAGCAAGTTCTCTTTCTGCTCTTCCTCAGCCTGAACTGTCCTGTGTGCAGCACAGCTGTAGTACCACACTGCAGCTGAAGTTATTGCTGTCCTAACCATTCCTGAGCTTTACCTAGGTGCAAATGCAGGTGTGGGTAGAAAATTGGATTTGAGTGCTGGGGCTTGCCGGGTGGCTCATCTTGGCTTTTTTCACACCTCGTACATCTGTGTTATCCCCTTTCAAACCACAACTCCATCTGGCCCTGTTTGCAGAAGGGTAAAGAGGACAGGTCCTAGGTTTCTTTTCCTTCCAAAATATGAACTAATTAGCATTTTTTTTACACATTTGCCTATCTTTTGTAAGTGAACAGTAAGCTAGCTATAAAAAGACATCAAGATTGGACAACTTGAATGTTAATCCTGTACTCCCCTCTTGCATAACTCAAGGTGAACAGAGGCTGAAACCCATGATGAGGCACTAGTAAAGGCTATTCAGGAAAGACAAGCAGAGAAGAAGAGGAGGGAGCTCATGAAGAGTCTGACTGCCCAGTGCTCCATAAAAAGCTGGAGGACATGCTTACTGAGCATATCTCTGGGTCAGGGACACGTGAGGAAACTCAACAGAGGGTGAGTTTCTAAGAACTACCTGACCAAGAGGACATAGCAGATGAAGCTTTCTAGAATTAGTAGTGAAGAATTACTCCTTCTTATGGGCCCTCATCCTCATTTGGTTTCCAGCCCTCTTGGTATTGACAAAACAGCATTATGTAAGCATTACATGAAAATCCTAGACTGTGTTGGTGCTAATTTCCTAACAGAGAAATTTTAGAGACTCAACTGTAAGTAATGCTCTTATGAGACCTACTGCTCAGAAACTACGAAGAGATAGTGGAAAGTAAGGTCACAGCTGGCAACTTGGGCTGCAGTAAACACAGCATGATTGAGCTCAGGATCTGAAGGAAGGATGGAAAGGAAACAGCGGGGTTAGGACTTCAGAACAGCAGACTTAGGCTTATTTTTAGGAAATTGCTAGGCAGAGTTCCCTGGGAAGCAGCCATGAAGGGGAAAGGTGCCCAGAAAAGCAGAGCAATTTTTAAAAGAAAACTTGAGACCTCTGTGTGTAGCAGCACCTGTTGGGAAGGAGGTGGGCGCAGGGGAGCAGAACAGTTTAGGGACTACTTAGAGAAACTGGAAGTAGTCTTGGGAAGAGATGGGTGTTGACAGAAATGTCTGATAGGATTGTGATGTCCCAGTCCATGTAAAATAATGACAACCAGGAGAGGCACATGAGGAGCACGTTCTCTGAGTGTTTCCAAACCTTCAAAGGACAAGAAAGTAATGAAGACCAATCAAGACATATTTCCAAGCAGCAAATCATCCTTGAATAGCCACATTGCCTTCTCTGACAAGGCAATTGTCTACATAGGAGGAAACTGATGGATATAATACACCTGATTTTTGCAAAACACTTGACGCTGCCTCCTGTATCCTTTCACTCAGAAGACTGAGGAAGTTTGGGCTTCACTAGGGCTAAAACAGTAGAAAACAATGGCTTGAGAGCTGGCTGGCAATTAGTGGCATCCCTCAGAGGGCAACTGTGCCATCCATATGGCAGTGTTTCATCCACAGTCTTTATGATGAGAAAGTCACAGACAAATTTGTAGATGATGCTAAATAAGGGGCAATGACTGACCAGCAAGTGGCAGAACTTCAGTTCACAATAACTTGAGAAACTCATGTTGTGGGGCAACAGAAAACTCATGGGACTCATTAAGGAAAAGTACATTTAGGGCAGAATAATCCTAAACATCTGTACTGTCTGGGAACTGGCAGGTAGAGCAACAGCTTTACTGGAAAGGACCTAGGATTACAGGTGCTACCTGGGGTGACAGTGAATGCCAAGTTGAATGTGTGCCAGCTGTATGCTCTGATGATTAATGAAGCAAACAGCAAAGGATTGCCTTTGGAGGAGCATGGCCAGCAGATTGAGGAAGATTATTCCTTGCTTTAATCTGGTGCTGGGGAGGTCATAGTTGCAGTACTGTATCTTGTTCTGGGACCCCTGACACACTGCAGGAGAGACGTGAAAACTTGGAAATGGTCCTTTAGAGGGCTGTCAACATGGTCAGAAATACAGAGAACATGGGCTTTGAGGAAAAATTGAGGGAGCAGAGCTTTTTTAACCAATCAGTATCTGAAGTGAAGATACAAAGATGATGATGCCAGTTTTCACTTCACAGTAGCAAATACAAAGCAGACAAGGGTAAGAGACATCTGATATGATTTGGCAGGTTCAAATGAAATATTGGGAAAATATTCTTCTCCAAGGTGGTGGTGCAGCACTGGAAGGATCTATGAGAGATCCTGTAGAGTCTCCACCCTTGGAGGTTTTCAAGACTCAGACAGATGAAGATGTGATGGGCCTAATTCAGTATGCAGAAAACCTATCTGTATGCTTGCCAAGTTTCCCTCAAAACAACTCTTGTGATTTGCTATGAAATGTCTCTAGTCCAAACTGAAACTCTGCATGTCAGGAGGATTACTTTGCTTGTTTGGTGTGTATGAGTGAAGGATTTACAACTCAGATCATCAAGGGAAATTTCTGGCTAAGAAATTTATTTCAGTTTAGGCTCTATCTATCTCAAAGCAGGTATTTTAGAGTTGGAGAGAGAAGGTAAATATTATAATCAGGCACTATGTTCTGAAAGGTCTGGGTAACCACTAAAAGTGAATTACACATATATCCAGAAACTGATAATGAAGCAACTGAATAGAGAGTGATGTCAAGTCAAACTGCTGGTGTTTATTTTTGGTTTACAATATTAACTCTTACATAGCCTGGTAAAAATCGTCTGGTTCAGACTTTCTATCACAATGTGGCAGGAGCTTGCAGTACGTACTTCCTGGGGTTCCTTTTAGCAGAACTGCCTTCCGGTGGACTCAGCATTTCTGTTATTTACTGAGTAACAGAGATAAATCTTCAGCATCTGTCATTCATTGCATGGTACTAAGAGCGATCCATTATCAGGTTAAAGTATCTTTGCAGTTTATGCTACAGACAAATGTGGATGGTTACAGGGAACAGAAGACAGTCTTCCTTCAAGATTTGAGCTTCATTATCTAGTTGGGGCATCTAGTGGCTCTTGTGACTGAACTGCAAAATAAATTGCTGGCTACAGGTTAGTTTCTCCATGAGGAAGATCTATACTGTAAGTGGCAATTTTGGCAACAGTTTTTAATATGTTAAAAAGATTAGCAAGTGGTTGCTTCTCTGGATTGAAGAAAGTGTTTGAGAAGGCAACATGGGAGAGTTTATGATTTTGTCCTCTAGTATTGCATTTTTTCTGTGCTCAGAGGCTTAATTATTCTTATCAGAGTATACTGCAACTTCTGTTTAAAACTGTCTTTTAAAGAAAAGAGCATGTAAAGAAAGAAGGTAACAGGATTTGCTTCAAGTTTTGTTACTAATTTCCACAAACAAAAGAAATATACATTGAGTAGAAGTGGCAAAGCAAGAAAACCAGAGGTAGATGGTAGTCTGAGCAAGACTGGAGCTTCAGACCACGCGCAAGATTATGTTTTATTCATTACATACAAATTCACCATAAAATCCCCAAAACTAAGTCTATTGCATCGAGTAGGGAAAAGCAGAGTATTTTCTCAGAATATGGCTGCCTCAAATGTGCTCTGGTCAGTTTTCCTTTCTAAATGCAACAATAAGGATTTTTATTAGTACTGATGGTTTCTGTACCAAAAACTGTGTGTAGGCAAGCTTCTTCCTGAACTGATCTGATCTGATAGCTCCTTCAGCATCCTTCTCTTTCTCCAAGGAGGAAATCATCTGCTCTAGGTGCAGTTCTGGCATCAATAACCCTGATGCAGAATTTTGGTCATGCTGACTGTGTTGCGACAAGCAGCAGGAGGTGCCTAAGAAAACTGCACCACCATTAGCTACTCATACAATAGAGGGCAACAGCCCTCACAAAATCCAGCCTTTCCACCTCCTAGGCTCTTTTACTCCCACTATAGGTGCATCACTCATCCTTTTTAGGATTTTTAGAATTTTTATGTTGTCTAGCCAATATCATGTTCTTACTAATCTATATAACTTGGCAAGGCCCCACAACACAAGGGTGTATATAAGCAGGAAAAACTTTTGCCCTTGTCATGAAGACCTAACACTGCAACAGACTCTGCAAGTGAAATTACATGAAAGACTGAAAAACAGGGTGACTGTAGTTATTTTGAGTTTTCATTATGATTTGATTTTACTTATGTTAGGAATTCCTGCAGATTCCTTACTGTCCTTTTGCATTGGTGAGTACTACAGCCTCTCTGTCAAGAAGCCAAAGTGGTGGTTTGTGAGGGAAGGAAGGGGACAGGGTGAGCAGGGAGAGTACAAAGAAGAGCTGAAGTATCTCTTAAACGCTAAACAATTCATCAGCCAGATAACTGACAACTATTTTGCACTATGCCATTACCCAGTTTACCTTCTCAACCTTCTCAGTTTCAAGAAGTATTTGCTTGAAAGCCCTTCTGCTAACAATGTAGCTACCATATGTGGAACAAAATCTTTTTACTGATTTAGCTTGTAATCTTTGTTTATTAATAGCACAGCCTCAGGCTTAAGGAGCTCATGGAATTCAGGATGCACTTAGTAACTCATGACTTACATCCAGGTGCAGTCTTAGTCTTGTTTTCCTGAATTATGAGTTAAAACACAAGTGTGCTTGAGGCTACAGAGCAGAAAGAGCCAGTACAAGATGGTGTCTGTGAACTTCATTGATCAGAAGTAAAACCACACGCCTCTTCACAGAAGTCCTATCAGACAACACATTCAGGAAGACCAGGCTGCAGGGCCACACTGTGGTGCACTGGTCAACTCCTCTTGAAGTTGTCAGAGACTTTGACTATCTTGGAAACTCTGATGTTCCAGAAACTCTTGGAAAGTACTCCTTGGGGAAAGTCACAACTTCCCATTCAAACAGGTTGCTTATCCTGTCAGCTTTGTGTCAGACCTACCAGCAGTGGGGCCTCCTTCAGTGATTTTGATGAGAAAAGATGGTGCCCTGCTTATCCTGTTGGAAAGTTCTTTCTAAGCTTGTAAACTCCTAAATGCAAACTGCAGGTGCTCTTTGCATGGTCAGGTGTTGTTGCTGCAATTACCTGATATTCAGAGATGGACAGGCTGGTGGTGTGGTGACAATAGCAGCCTGTGCCTGCCACCAAGGCTGTCACCTGTCTCTAAATAAATAGTAGGTGCTGGGCAAGCAAAACCAGCACCTGCCTCCATTACATTAAGTCATTCAGTTAGACTGCTTAATGAACTGTGGCTGATAAAGCAGGAGATGATACTTCTGTGCTGGAGCACAGTTATCAGCTTCTGGATCTCCACTGATCCCACTGGCCTTTATCTTTCTCTTTCTGAAGCTTTTCAGTAAGTCTTGAACCATTTTGTGTGGTTTTGATTTGTGGTCTGTGATAACCTTGATCCTACCATACATCAGGACTCCCCATATATCCTTTCATTTGCAATAGCCACAAAATTCACCCAAGGCAAAAGGTATAGCCTGGCTAAAGATCCTCTGTCATTCAGACTCAAACAGCTGTTGGGGCACATTACAAGGCTTATTTAAAGCTCAAGTACTTTCACCCACCCTGTCTGATAACTAAACGTGACATGTAAAAATATGAAAATAAAAATATCAAAGCAGTGTATGGTTTCAAAGAAGCATTCAGGAAGCAGACAGTATGTCTTGCTGCAACATGGAGAATCTTGTGGCTGAATGTGTGATGCATGCTTTGAGAATGACCCTTCTTCAGTATGGAAAGGATAGGTCATCTAGGTGTGGTCACATAGCTTACTGTGTTTCTGCTCAGGCTTGCATTTGATACCCTGAAACACTGGGTCCTTTCTGTGAAGACCTACTGCTAACATTTCAGTTTCAGAGAAATCTCTGCCACTGATTTTTATTTAGAAGCAGAGAATTGCTTTCATACACGGGAGTGATCTCAACAATTTGTGCTACTGCCATGTCTGGTGTTTAGCTGAGGAATAATGCTTTTGAGGCACGAATATTACCTGGTTCTCATTTTCTGGGAGAGCCACTTCCATCTCAACATTTACAGATATTTTCAGCTTTAGCCACCTCAGATATTGTTCTTTAATTAGACTCTCAACAAGCCATTTGCAGCTTGTGCTTAGCACAAATAGCACAGCAAAGTAGAAGAGCCACAAGGCTCTAGATGTAGTGCCTCCAAGTTGAAGGAATAAAGGGGACTAAGAAAGAGTGCTGTATAAGACTAGAGCCACTGTAATTTTATGCAAGTTTGAGGGGTTTTTTCCATGGTCACTTTAATCACCAGAAATCCTCAAAACACTTATTTTCAGACAGTTCTTGACCTAGAAATACACTTCGTTTGAACAGAAGATTTTTTACTATGAAGACAGTCAAACATTGGAATGGTCTCCCAGGGGAAGTGGTAGATTTCTCCCCCCCCCACCTTTGGAAAATTTTAAGTCTTAGGTCAACGTGGTGCTGAGACATCTCATATAAACAATAATATTAGAAGGGTTTGACCAGATGACCCTTAGAGGTCCTTTCCAACCTGACATTCTGTGATTCACGGGGAAGATGTGGAAAAGGAGGGGCAAAATATCTAAGTGAGTGTTGCAACCTAGAGCAGTGAGAAGGCAACTCAGATGATCCTATGAACTTTTTCCCTGTCATGAACCCCCAGGCTTTCAGCAGCCAGCTTCCAGGACAGGAGTTGGAGCAGCAACAGATGTCTCCCAGGAATATTTGCCCCTGTAAGACAAATTAGAAGTGGGTGTCCATCTTGTCCTTTCTCTGCTATGACTCTGTAGTGACACTTGGGACTATCAGGAGAGTTTGTAGGTGCTCCTGAAGTGGCCTCATGTGACACAGTTTGGATCTGAAAGCAGTGCAGTGGTACCGATGTCACTGAGTGCTTTCACCAAGGAACAACATGTCAGGTACAACTACCTGATGGCTTAAGCTGGGGCCATCTCAAGGAACTGCATTTTGTGCTATCTTTACATGACTAACTGGGCTGCCAGGAGGCACCTTTCACAAACTGGATACTGGGGAGCAGCAAGTGCAGCGTTGCTCTGCAAGAAAGGAAGATTTGGGAACCAAAAGGGGCAAGATGAGAAGATAAACCAGATCTAGGGATGGGAACAGGCAAGACTGCGACATCATGGTAGCAAAGACTAATGGCCCAGTCTGAGCTGAAATGGAATTCTGCATTGTGAGCAAGGGTGGGAGATAGTCCCAGGGAAAGCTTGAAAGGGACAGTAAGGGCTAACAGGCCCTCAGGTCTATGACCCTGAGTTCATAACCAGAAGTTCTCTCTCAAGGTAAGAATCCAGCTTGTGTTCCAAACAGGCAATGTTTTACTCCAGTGAATAAGGTACATAAGCAGCCTTCAGTGCACAGCTCAGATCATCAAGTACTGGAGCAGACAATCACGTTTCTTCTTTTTTCTCTCAGGGTACTTGAAACTCTTTTCTGTGCACCTCACTTCTTCTACCTTGTAGGAGGTACATCATAGCTGTCCCATTATTTTGATCACCCAATCAGTCATGCATTTGATCTTACATTACTGAAATTTTTGTAGCTGAATGAGAACAGAAGAAAATACTACTTGAGAAGCCAATTCTGATAAGTATCAAGACATTGATATAGTCACCCCAGCTGTTAACTGAAAGACATTTTTGTGGCCATAGAAGTCAAACAGTGAATACCTTATTCAGCTGTTGCTTCAGTGAAACTCGCAAGTGGAAACTGAGCAAAAATTCCAAGATCTAACCTATAGACAATTGTGGAGAAGCCTGGTATGGTAAATAAGCCACAAGGGAAGCTTATAGGAGTTGAGCACATTTGCTTCTTTTTACATGAGCGACTCTCACTCTTTAGGGTAATTAGAGTAGGAGACAGAAATAACCAAGATAATTATACTGTCAGAACAGCAACTATATCCATCTTTGGGAAAACTTGCATACAGACTTCTATGGAGCAGGGAAGGATTTTTAAAGCCAATGGCTAAAGAAGGACCTCCTGAGAGGCACATGTGCTTTACATTATAGATTGAGCTGAAGCCAAAAACTTTGGGGTAAAGCAGGGTTCACAATCCACATAACTCTACCTGGACATAGGCATGAAGATCCACTTTTTATGGCATAAACAGAAACACCCAGTATAGCAGAACTAGATTTAACTATACCTACCACCAAACAGCTTTATGTCTTTGAGATTAAAATTGTTATCTGAGGCTTGCATCTGTCCTCATGTCAGGACTCAAATCTGGATTGAGATGTTTCAGTAGTAGTTTATCAAAGCTATCATTTTAGGATTCAATCAAAGCTATTCATGTTCCTAGCCTGAAAATCTGTGAAAAAATACCTTGTGTCTGCTTATGCTATTGCAGTCAGTTCTTGAGCTTTGTGTAGCTGGTATTTACATTTATGAGGAGAATGATATCCACTGCAAATAAAAACTTCTATATGCCTTACACTGACATCTTTTATTTTTCCCAGAATAATTTACCCTCTAACCAGGTGACTCAACAGGGAATTGGACTCCAAATACATTTTTAACAATATCTATAAAACTTATTATGCGTGAATTATACTTTTGTAAAACGTTTAAAAATTGCATTGCATGGTAAAAGCCGAAATGTTATTACGAAAAATGCTTATTGAATTAACGGGTTTAGAAAAACCTCTACATAAGGGAAACTGGATTCAGCCTCTCCACCTCTATAAAAGGAAAACAGGGTTTTGCGAATAAACTGAACAAAATGCTCCCTCTTGTGGTGTGAGCTTGGAAATAGAGCAGCAGATGGCGGCTGGGGAGGGACAGGTTGCTGGGGCAGGACAGGTTTCTGGGGCAAGATGCAGCTGGAGATGGCACGTTTTGAAAGCCATGAGCTTTTGAGATCCTGGGTTTGCTTTTGCTTTGTTGACTTGATAAGTGCAAGTAAGGAGGAGTTTCTCTTTCTAGGCTGATTCCAAAAGAGGTGGTAAGTGGGATTTTTAACTTGGAATTTTTTTGAGTAGGTGCTCCTTAATGACACCAGCTTTTCTGGGGGAAACAGACCAATCAGGAACAAAAACAGAGGTGCTGGTGGTAAGGATGGTTGGCAGCACAAGAGAGGAAGTGAGTATTTTGGATTTATGCTGTGGTAAAGCTGGGCTAAGAGCCACAGCTCCTGGCTCTGTTCATAGAATCATCAAATGTTTTGAGCTGGAAGGGACCTTAAAGATCATATAGTACCAACCACACTGCATGGGCAGGGAGATCTCCCACTAGACCAGGTTGTTCAAAGCCCCATGCAACTTGGCCTTGAATAATTTTAAGGATGGGGCATCCACAGCCTCCCTGGGCAACCTTTTCCACTGTCTCACCATCCTAGTGGTAAAGAATTTCTTCCTAATGTCTAACCTAAATCTGCCCTCTTCCAGCTTAAAGCCATTATCCCTTGTTCTATCACATGCCCTTGAGAAAAGTCCCTCCCCAGCTTTCCTGTAGGCCCCTTTCAGATACTGGAAGGCTGCTATAAAGTCTCCTTGGTGCCTTCTCTCCTCCAAGTTGAACAATTCCAACTGTCTCAGCTTGTCCTTATAGGAGAGGTCATCCAATGCCCAGATCATCTTCATGCCCTCCTCTGGAATTGCTCCAAGAGTTCCACATCCTTTCTGTCTTGTCAGACAGACTTAATATAATCACAGAGCAAAGAGCTGACTATTAATCAGAGGACCAAGTTGAATATAAATTAAATATTAAAAAATGGTATTTAGGACTAGATTTATTCCCCAATAGGGAAGAGGGAAACATGACTGCATGTGAGACCTGGAAGACAGACAGGGCTGAACAAAGTTGAGGCTGAAAGGTTGAATCTGGAGGGAAAGGCACTGAGACAGGGCAACTGGCAAGAGCTAAGGAGAGGAGCTGGCTAAGAAGAGTGAGGTAGCTTGGGTGTTTGCACCCCTGAGTAACAATGTGGATTTCAGAAAAGCAGTGAACCCTTACCTTGCACAGAAGGGCCTAGATGTACATTGTTTCCAGAACAGACCTGGTTCTCCAACTATTTGGAGGTGTCTCTTGGCAGTGTTTTTCTTCTTGATGCAAACATTTTACTTAAACTCTTTGAATATAATGAGGAAAACGTGGGGATACCTTGTACACCTTTAGTTATAACAAAGATGTTCAAAGGCTACTTAGAATCTCCATTTGGATAGGTATCAGTTATCAAATAAGACATATGATGTGTATAGTATCTTGGTGCAGCAAAGTAACTAAAGAGAGAATCTGATGAATTCTGAATTTTCAGGGTTCTTCAGAGATACCTAATTTAGCATGTAGCTATAAAAAAATACTAGCTCGTAAACCATGGTTATCTTCTCAGTTCTTTAGCTGGTGAAAACAGCAAAAAGATTAAAACCACTCTCTCTCAAACTGGTGGCTACAATGACTATTTCTGTGCCACTTTTGCTTGTACAGGCTTTTCCAAGCAAATGGGCTTTTTTCTTTCCCTCTATTATATTATTTCACACTGGTTCTGTGGTGGCTGAGAAATTTTATAGGACAATCTCAACAGCCTAAAAGTCATGGCACTGTCAGCCCTGACTGTCCCTGCCCAGTCTAACCTGGAGCTTCCATTGAGCATCACCCATGCTCCAGGACACCATTTCAGCCCAGCCCAGGTCCCCAGTCCATAACTGAGCTATTCTTTGGATGTGCTGTGCTCTGCCTGTCCCTGGCTATATTTTGGACCCATTTTACCTGTCACTTCTCTCCACTTTTCCTCACAAATAGGTGTGGCTTAGAAATAAAACCGGGGAGGAGGATTTTCTCCCTTGACCTTGCAGCAGGCCACCGACAGGAAGACGCCGACATTTCTGCTCCCTCTACAGGGGTGCTCCCGGGAGCGGATGGATCCCTGCTCCCCCGAGCTGCTCGGAGGCGGCCAGACACCACGGTCTCCGGGGCTCTCGTCCCGCCGCTCCCCGCGGAGAGCAGCGGAGACAGCGCGGGGGCGGGACGCGCCTCGGCTCCCCGGGGCGTAGCTCCCTCTCCCGACAGCTGAGACATGTCAGGGCGCTCCCCACCCCCTCTCACCCGTTTCTTTTTTTCATCGATTACCCAGATTAACAGTAAATGCTGCTTGCCTTCCCCCTGTGGTGTAGCAGTCCCCCCTGCAGCGCGTTGCCGTGAGCGGGAAGATGTCACGGGTGGGGGGTGTGGTGGGGTGCCGCTTGCCCTCCCTCCTCCCCCCAGCTGCGGCAGGGCGCAGCCAGCCCCGTATCGCGCCTGAGGAGGGGTGGGATGCTGCATTTGTGCAGGTGTGGCATGGAGAGCTGTTGCGCCCTGCAGCTGAAGAGAGAGGGTTAAACTACCAGGAAAAAAAACCCAACCCAAAACGTGATGCGGAGGAGAATTAAAAGGGAGAAGGAAGAAAAAAGGGGGAAAAAGGAGAGAGGTGAAAAAAAAAAAAAAAAAAAAAAAGAAAGAAAAAAAGGCGAAACTAATCGTTTCCTGTGAAGGTGTGCACGAAAATCTGGAGGAATTGTCTTTACAAGGCACCCGGGGAACCTGCCGTGCCTGTGCTCTTTCGCTCGCTCCCTCCACTCCCCGGACAGCGGCGGGCGGGGCGGGAGGGGGAAAACGGGGACTCCTGTCCCGCCGCCTGCCCGTCCCTGAGCCCCCGTCGCCTCCCCGCCCCGGCAGCGGCTGTAAACTCGGTGCGGCCACAGGCTGTGGATGCGGTGCGTGAAACGTATAAACCCCAAACTCATTTCGTTGCCCGGTGATTTTCCTAAGTGAGGATGTACGGGAAGAGAGACTGCACCCCACACCGCGTCCCTGTAGCAAAACATCTCTCCTGGCGCCTCTGCCGAGCCCGCAGTCCGCCGTTCCTGCCCTCTCCACATGCCTCGCTCCCTTTTCGCTCCATCTCCATCAAAAGTGCAAACCGGAATGATCCTTATCACGTACTTCTCACTCGGTGCTCGTTGCCGAATGAATGGGGCATAGCTTTCATTGTTCCCGCTGAAAGACGGTGCTGCTGGCTCTGAAGCCGTGGCGCAGCTGCATCCTTTCCCTCCCTGCTCCTCAACCGGAGCGCCCATGAGCAGACGCCACTACCGCGGATCGCTCCCAGTGGGACTGTCTCAGCAGCCTTCCCGGCAGTGGGGACACGGGGGGCGGTTACCCTCCCGGGATCCCTCTCCCTGTCCCACCCGGCAGAGCGGCCGCTGCCAGACTGCAGCTCGGGGAGCAGAGGGCGCCCCAGCCCCGCGCATGAGCCGCCGATGCCGGGATCCCGTAGGGGGGAGCGGGAGCGGAGAGGCGGACAGGGTACCTCGGCTTAGCTTCAGCAGAGGTTTAATAGGAGGAAGGTGGGAAGGAGCGGGTAGTGTCCTTAGTTGTGGCGGAGGGTGCAGAGGTGCTGTAGCAGCCTCAGGGACGGTTTTGGACAGGCAAACACCAGACCTTAAGCCCCAGCGATGTTCAGGCCAGCTCTTCAGCTGCAGGAGTGCCCGGAACAGATCCATTCTCTTGAGAAACGGGTTGCCTTCCTCTGTTGATGGTTTTTTTTTTTTTTGCTTTTCTTTTTTCCTTTTTGTTTTTAATGGACAAACCCTCTCCATAAGCGTCCCAAAAGCATAAACGCCTGAGATTTTTCAATCTCTTCCGCCCGTGCCGCCCCTCTCCAGAGGGCTCCTGCGCTCCCCGAAAGGCCCCGCAAGTGTCAGCAAGCAGCCCCTCTGGCCCACTCCCTCTACTGCGCACCTCCCAGAGCGGGACGGACCCGCCACCGCCCCACGGGGCACAGCCGGCGCACAGGATGCGGGAGGCGGCGGAGCAGCCCCGCGGGCTCGGCGGGTGGCCCCGCGCCGCGGCAGTTTTCCTTGGGGAACGAAGCCAGGCTTCTACCTTCCCGCTCCCCGTTCCCTCCTCGACGGGATGATCCCCGAGATGCCGGGTTTTTTTGGTTTATTTGCTTTTTTTTTATGGGGGGTGGGAAGGGAGGGGGTGTTAGGTTGCAAGGTGTGTTTGCTGACCTCCGAGAGAGTCCCCGCGCAGCTCTCAGGGCTAATATTTAAAACCTTGGGTGCGTGCGCCCTCTAAGCGTGAGCCTCGAGCAGCGCATCTCCTGGAAAATAAATAAATAAGTGCGTGTGGCTTTTGAACTGCCCACAGACTGTCACAGAGAAGGGGGGAGGGAGGGAAAGAGGGAGGGGGAGAGAGTGAGAAATGCAGAGGCAGCAGCCGCGGTAGCGGCGGCATTGCTCCAGCAGGCAGTAGTCACTCCGGTCCCAGCGAGCGAGCGGGGGAGAGCCACAGCACTCAGAGCAAGCCGAGCGGGCTCGGGGGCTACCTGGGACTCTCTTTGTGACACCCCAGCACACAAATTCACAGAGAGGGAGAGAGGAAAAGCGTAAAAAGGTAAGAAACGGTATATCTCGCTTATGCCATTTACATAGCAGACCCCGAGAGCTTTGTATCTTTTTACCGTCGTCGTCCCCCCCCCCCCCCCCTCCGCCCCCCCCTTCGTGGTGTCTCAGGTGTGGGGAAAAGAGATGTACGTTTGAATGGGAAAAAAGGGGGGGAGAGAGAAGCAGACTGGGAGCCGCCTCCCCAGGCACATTTTAGGAGCATCGCTGGGACAAGCTCGATTCCTCGAGAGGAGGATTCCTAGGAGAGGATTCGAGGCACAAAATGGACTGAAGCCTGTTCCGTGAAATTTAAATACCCGATAACGCTTTCTTGGGGAAGAAGGGAGGGCAGCGATGGGTGTGGTGGGAAAAAACAGCGGTTTATGCCCCATTTCTTTTCGATGCCTTCAGTCTGCTTCCAAAGGGAGGCTGCATTAAAAAACAAAAAAACACCAAAAAACCCACCCGAAACCTGAAAGAACATAAAAAAAATAATAATCCCCAAATGTCTCCACGAAATGAATCGCTGGGAGAAGAAAACGCACCACGCCAGGAAGATGGCAGGGCGGCTGGGCGGGGGGTGGTGGTGTGGGGCGAGGGGGGGGGAGGCTTCGGGGAGCTTGAGGTTGAGATGGGGGGGGGGGGTTCGCCTCCCGGTGCCGTGAGGGGGTGTGGGGGTGGCGGGCGGGGCCGGTGGCGCGGAGGAGCGCAGCCCGCGCTGGCAGCGAGGCGCGGGGCGGCGCGTGCCCATTGTGGCGCGCAACAATGCGATTGTTCTGCGAGGCGATGCCTTCGCCGTCGTGCGTGCGCGTGGGCACGACGGCGACTTCTACCCCTTGCTCTCGGCGGGTGGGCGTCGTGGCCAAGGTGTGTGTGTGTGTGGGGGGCGAGCTCCCCCGCCCCAGTCCCACCTGGGGACTACGCACCGCCCCTCAAAATTAGCAGGGACCGCCGCTGCTTCCCCCGGTGCTGCTCTCCTCACAGTGCTCGGCGCCCCGACGTGCTGATTTTATGAATATTCATCGAATGCGACCCCCACCCCTCTTTCCGCAGATCCCCCTTTTTTCATCCCCTTTTCCGTTTTAATTATTTATTTTTTTAACCTCACGAAATCAAGCTATATCTCCCTACTGCCCTTTTTCCTTTTTCTCCCGCCCCTCCTGGCAGTGTCACCAATCCCCACGCTTGTCCCTTGGTAGTGTCGCCTCTCCCCACGCACACGCGTGTCTCCCAAACGCGGCTCACCGCAAGGAACCTTCCCCCCCTGCCTCAGCTGGGCGTGGCAGTGGCTCACGCAAAGGAAGGGGGGGACGGACACAGTCACACCGAACCCATCCACCCACCCTCCCGCCTGGCCGGACGCACCCCGGGGCCGTGGCCCAGCGCTGAGGAGGAGGGGGCTTCGCTCATCGGTACCCCCCGAGCGGCACCGCCGCCCCTGCCCGAGCCTTTGTCTCTGCCCGGCGCATGCGCGGAGACGGAGACGGGGGTGGGGATGGAGCCGCCGGAGGAACAAAGGCGCCGCGCTGCGCTACGACCCCCGGGTTGCCTTTCCCCCTCCTTATCCCCCACTCCCAGGCCTTGCCGGGGCTTCACCCGAGGAGGTGAAGGGCGGCATGCCGGCATCCTTCGCTCTCGCACTGCGCCCGGCTTAGCTTTGGTATCTGGTACCGTGCGCGACAACGGAGCGGAACCCCCTGCCCTCCCCCTTTTGCTCCCTCTATTCTCACCGAGACTAAATCTGGCATTTTTGAAGTGGAAAATGAAGGCGGTGTTGCCCATCCCCGCCAGCAGAAGGCGAGGGCTTGCGGAGTCCCCGCAGATCTCCCTCCACCTCAGGCTCCAACCTTCCACCCCCCCAAAAAGTGCCTTGGGGGAGGACACACAGAAAAAGGGGAGGAGGAGGATTCTCTACTGCAACGCGGATGCCGCAGGTCCATTGTGGGGTCCCAGTAGTAAAAGAGGGGGAAGTGGGTGCAGTTTGCGTGCCGCAGCTGGATGGATGTGGAGCAGTCACGCCGTAGGGACTTGCCTGCTGCCGGGCTTTGTTTCGGGGATACACTCGTGTCTCTCTCCTCCCCGGGGGAGCAATCTTTCAAGAGGAAGGATCTGTGTGTGTGTGTGAGTGTGTGTGCGCGACATCTTGAAATCTCTTTTGTTCGAATTGTTGCATCTCCTGGCATTAGTACGCTCGTTCCTCTTCCGCCCCTTTTTCTTCCCAGCATATGCTCTTACCCCAAATTACGATAGATGTTTCTCTTTAGGATGAGCATGCTTAAACTTGTTGTAAATGGGTAATTTACAAAACTAATGACTTAGGTTCTGACCACAGAGAACTGGTGTGTTTGGCAAGCTGGAGTTAAAGGTAACAGAAGAATATTGCACACGGGCTTCAAAGGAGAATGTGGGGGTGGGTTTTATTGCTTCCCCTCTAGGGTGATGGACATAAGCTGGAAAGGATACACCCCAAGGTCTCCCAAATTACTTGGTATTTCCAGTGTTTTCAATTAAGGTCCCTTCTGAAGAAGCACTGTCATCAGCCCTAAAATCTGTCTTAATGGCCCCTCTCTGCTTGCCTGATGCTTGCCAGGCACCACCTAGACGGGTGGTCAGTGTTCAGACACTGGGTTTTTTTCCCCAGTGTAGCTGTTCCTCATCAAGCATGGGAGCAGTCAGATCATGAGGTGGGAGTGCTGTATTAGGGAAGATGCAGCAGATGCTGCTACGGTTGTTTCCAGTGGAGATAATCTTGACCCAAACAATCGTTTTGTTTTCAGGGTGTTTCTGAGAATTTTGGGCAGACCCTTAAAGCTCTAGTGGGGGACCTGGAAGAAGTATGGGCATGACCATATGATTCTATGACCAAAAGTTTTTTTTGCTTGCTGTCTCTACTCATTGTGTCACAGAACTTCATATGAGGGAGAAGCTTTGCTTTGTGATCTTCATACCTGCTGGGTTGTGTGCAGTGAATATTTTCTTTTTGTCTGGCAGTTTTAGTTTCACTGGAGAGCACCCACTCTAGTCTATGGACAGAATAAACCCAAAACACTGGGAAATTCATGGTGGCTCTGCCTGTTCTTGTGTGCTTCATATATGAAATAACTGATTGTGTAATTTGGGGAAATTGTATGTAGCAGCCAAAAAGCAATCATGCAGCAGTTTTCCTCTGTTGATATCAACCTTTGAGCATATTGTACCCAGGTCAAATAAATTCAGCATTAAAAGGTAAAACTGTTAAAATTACTGTTCCAGTTTTTGCATGGATGAATGATCTGGCTTTTTTTTTTTTTTTTTTTTCTCCTTTTTTCTTTCTTTTTTTTCCCCAGACTCTCCTTCCATGCTTCTTTGTGTTTGAAATGCAACATGCACTGAAGCAACATGGTCATAAAAAATTGATTTATTTCAGAAAGTAGCATACCTTTTGAGCATACCCTTTCCCTGAGCTTATAGACTGTGCACATTTTGGAATTTCACAACTGTCTCTAGAACTATCTGTAGTCCTTAAGTGTCTGTGTTTTGGTCTTTCAACATGAAGTCTGAAATAAATTGTATTTTCCAAGTGAAGCTTCTTGTGTTTGTGCTGTGTTCCACTGGTAGCTTTCCCCCATGCAGTGAACCATGAAGTCCTTCAGCAGAGCCTCCTGTGTACAAAACAGCTTCCATCTGAACAATGCTGAATTCTTCCCTTGTGCAGGCATCTACCCAGGCCTGGATGGGATAGACTAAGGGACAGAAGCTGGTTGCAGGGCAGGAAGAGGCCTTCCCATGAAATCTTGAAAAAGTTCTGTGCAGCTACATATTCAGGCGTTCAGCTACCATTGAGTTAATAATTATATGGAAACTGACATTTTGTACTAATCTTGAAAAGAAGAATTTCAGAGAATTTATTTTTTAATTTTTTTTTCTCCATCTGCAAGAAGCGGATTACATTTGTATGTGCACATTTGTGTGCTAACTCATCTTGATTTAAGTCTGTAGGTGTAAGTGTAGTGTCCTCAGGTGTGCTATAAATGCAGTGTTTAAAATCTGAGTTTTTCATGTAAGAAAACTAGATGCTATTCAAATATAATGAAGAGTTGCCTACCAGTATTCAAGGCCCTACCCTGTTTTCTACAAGATTAGTAAAGAGGCCATTTTGAAGTACCGTGCAGATTTATAGAGACAGCTTCATAATTAAGGAAAGAGAATTTAGGAGGGGCTTGTGTTGCTTCTTCCTTATCAATCAGGAATGACAAGAATGAGGTAACAACTAGAGAAATCAAAGAAATTCCTGAAAGCATTAGAGACTTGAAAAGAGAAACCATATGCAGCACAATAGATGTATCATGCCTTAGTAGGAAATGCTTTCAAGATTGGAAAAAAAAAAAAATGGGGGGGAGAAGGGGAAGCACCTTCTGCAGAATAGAAAGGCCTTTAATGTGTTCTCCACACTATCCTGTATCTCCCAGCTGTCTATCTTAGAAGTGTGATGCCAGCTAAGCTTCTTACTTCAAGATGTAGAAATGTGGTTGGTATAAAATGTAGCTATTGGTTATTTGATATGAAAATTTGTAAGTTTAAAATAGAAATTCATTGATAGCATTGTGTTTCCTCAAACATGAAAGATTCCTGACTTGCCACATTCTGAAAATAAAATCCTTTGCTTTCTTCAGCCCACCAATAAATGTAAAAGTATACTGATTTGTAACACATGTGGAATGGTCAGGTTTTGCCTGGGAGCAAGATGTGTAGTAATTCCCTCTTAAGTATGGTTAATGGAATTTAACTCCGAGGAAACAGTTTTATTAATAAAAACCTTCTGTCTTAGGATCTGAATCAGGGGCCTATCTCTTTTGATGTGTTTGGTATTTGTTATGCAGAGCAGAAATTAAGTAGGCTATACAGTTCATCTGACTTGTGGGGTATAGACTGCCAAGTACCTTGCCAGTGCTGCAGCATTGGGAAAGCCACATGTTTTTTAGTCACATGTTGCATAGTTTAGATTGTAGCCAGATAAGTAGTGCCACATATGATTGGGATCTGCTGATCCAGGGATTTTAGATTTTTTCCCCCTCTAGGAATTTCAGTGTCTGTTCAAAATAATTCATTTTATGTACATTGCCCTAACAGTTTTTCAGAGCAGCCTATACTCAATGCCTAATATAAACTATAGAGCTGATGGTAGGAGCTTCATTTTGTTTAGAGACTTGCTGCCCATACGAAGGGTACAACAATGAATGTGTCATAAGATTGTCACCCAGCTGTCTTTTGTACTTATAAAGGTATGTTGATGGATACTTGCTAATGATGTAGTGATGGTGGTTGCTGTATCTGTGCATAGCATGAAAAGGATGTGATGCCATGTTGAAGCATTCCCTTTTACTCCAGGCAAAAGCGTAATAACTATAATGGTGAAGCTTCACATACTATTAATTTTGGTAGTAAAATCAGGGAGCTGCTGGCAATTTCCTGTTTTAATAGCCCTGAACTACTCAATGGGATGTAGAACCTAGCCCCTGAGAAAGGACAGAGCCTGTGTTTAGTTTGTCAATTTATTTTCTGCTGTTACTGTTTTCCTGATGTGACTGGCTGGTGAAGGAATGGCTCATCTTCAATATTATAGCTTGATGTTAGTAATTGCTTTAGGATGAAGTAGAAGATGGTCATACAGCAGGATGCTGTAGTTGTGCATCTGCCAGACAAAATAAAATTATTGCTGAACTATGGTGAAGAAATGAAGCAAAGCTAGAAAAAACAAAGAATGGATCAACATTAATATAACTGATACACGTCTCTTTCGCTGGTACACATCTCTGTCACTGCCTACCACCTTAGAAAAGCACACACAAGCCAAACTCAAATGAGGATGTAGAAAACAGTGAAAACTTGGTTGCAAACATGGGATCAACATGGGAGAATAAAACCATGAGAAACTCTTTAGTACATCTGTTTGTCCAAGATAAACTAGTGCCTGAGAACTGTTGCACCAGCTTCCTGAAATCATCCTGCCTCAAAGCAGTGGAGCATGTCATTCAGGGAGAAAGAAAACCAAAACCAAAACAAGCTTGAGGTTATAAGAAAGCAGGAACCTGAAAAAAGATAGGGTGAAACCTGTCACCCCTAGATGTGGTGTTCAGATGGTTTTGGCATTCCTCATTCATACACAAAGTTTTCTGTTTCTTGTATTTTGCCAGTACTGGTAAGTGCACGACTGACTTCTGCTACTAATTGTGTTGAGCTGTTGGAAGGAAGCAAATTCAGTGAGCTATGAGGTGGTGAAATCAGCTCTTCTGTTTTTTTTTCCATCACCACAACAACTGAGGCAAATGGGCAAGGTGTGCTAGCCAACAGGTTTTTGAACTAGAATGGGCTGAGAGAGTGGGGCTTATTCAACTTTGGCATCATTGCTCAGTCCTATGTGCAAACTCTGAATGTTGAATGTACAGCTTGTACTGGGAATACCTGTTGACTCTTGCTTTCCTTTATGAGCCCCGTGAAGCAAAGGAGACAACAGCTCCACAAAATGTAAAAATGAAAACCTGGACAGGTTTTCAAGGGTTTTTCACCCCGTACTTTGCTTGAGATGGAGTAGAGTGTATTGTTGGTTTGTGACTTCATTTCAGTAGATTGCACTTGGAGCATGTGGAGACCTCTGTAGTGTTCCTGAGTGCTCAGGGTAGCCCCATAGTCTATAATTCAATGCCTAAGTTAGCAAATGGGAAAACGTGGAAACTCCCTGTTTGTAGTCCACACAGTCTCTGCCTAACTCCAGCATTCATAGTGAAGGGCATCATAATGCCTCAAGAAAGCTGCATGTAGATTGTGAGAGTTCAAAGAGAGTGACAAGTTGCCCATGCATGAAGTTTTTTCTTATGGCTCTGGTATCACTCACAGGAAAAGTTTTTGGTGAGAAGGATTTATCTATTCTCTTTCCCAGTAGGATGTTTCCTTTTCTCATTTCTTACCCCTAAAGACCTTCACCTTGAAGAAAACTACCCCACAGTGCTGAAGTACCAGCAGAACCCCTTAAAACTGCTTGAAGCCATCTGACTTTCCAACAGTATTGTAGTTTTTAATGATTTCCTCAGTGGTAGTTTCCCTCTGTGATATTTGGAGGAACATTCAGCATTTTGCAGTGTCCCATGCTTTACATCCATTTGTCTTGAACTGATGACATTGCCTTAATGAATAATACTTCCAAGCTAAGTTAGAGTTGCCATGTGCACTGAAACATGATAGCTCACCCAAGTGTACTCTTTTCCCATGCATGTAATATTAAATAAAAGCTTAAACAGCCCTCAAGAAAAGTAATATTACAGTAGTTTTTTATAAGCACTAGAATAATTATTAGGTCTCTGAAAATTCAGCTGTCAGTCTCTCCTGTGGAGAGTTAGTGACTGAGAGGTTCATTACTGAATTGCTGATGGTGATGGCAAGCGCACTGTGGCACTCTTCACAGTGTCATAACTGTGACCAAAAAATACACTGTGTGGAACATCCATCAAGGCACAATGTCTTGAAAGTAGCCTTCAGTGCTGAGATACCATCTGTTTCCAAGGGTTCAAACCGTACTGCAAATCACCTGCGAGTATTTTTGTAAACATCTCTTGAAACAATGCTGTCACAAAGGTGTTACGGAGCAAACCAAACATAGCAGTCAACAAATGGCAAATATAATGGATCCTCCTTTTTGAAGCAGGATAAATATTGAATCTTTAAATACTTGCCATCTCTGTTCTAACTTGGAAGCTGATACATAAAGGATGGTATTGAAGGAAACGAGCTGGCTTTGAATGCACTGCCACAGCTATTGACTTTGTGAGGCAAGAGACTGAATGCTTAAGTGTTTCACCATCTAAAACACCAAGGTGATAGGGAATGAATAAGTTCTGCACTAACAAATTTGTGGTTCAGAAAAAAAGTCTGTCCAAAAGTTTGCTGTGAAACAATGATAGTAATTTTGGTCTGACAATTAAAATATTTTTCTCCTCAGCTTTTTTCTTTCTATTTTAGAAATGAAGTTCTTTGGCACATTTGCTCCTGATTGAAGAAGCCATACATTTTTTGATAGAAACTTTGGATTCTGACATGGCGGGACATACCTTGTTATTTTCCTGCATATTTGTATACATGTCACAGTAATAAAAGCTCCTGTGTCATCAAGGTAGTTCTTCTTAGTAACATTCCATCTACCTTTGGCTCTGCATCCTTCCTTCTCATGTCCCTGAAGATCAATTTTCTTTATTTCAGTTAAACTGTCTCACTGGTTATGCTGCCATTTCCATTGATTATTCTCTCTAGAAGTCCATGTTTTCAGCTGTGAAGTGACACATTTCGGAGAACATATTAACCACACAGTAACATGTAACCTGCATGAGAAGATGTGCAGGACACAGTAAGATCTCTGTCACAAGCTTAAGTGTGTGCTGTCATTCCTGTGTGGTAAGCAAGGGAACCAAGCCACTTATTGCAAAACTTGAATTCCAAACTCTAAAACTCATGCTATGAGACCCCAACTGTTTGCATAGATATGGCTCCCAAATCATCATTTTCACTAGAGTGAGATCATATCAACATGAGGACTTGATCTTGGAGAAAGTTCTATGCAAATCCTGGAACAATACAGAAGTCCTGGAGCTCTGCCAACCAAAAGCATTCAACACTTCTACCTTCTTATCACTTGAAGAAATAACAATGTGATTTCTGCTGCTGCTGACTGAAAGGGTATATATTTTTTTTCCTTTTTACATGATGTTTTCATTTTAAGCAAAACTGGCTCTTGTATAAATGAAAAAAACAAAACAAAACAAAACAAAAAACGCCTGAAAACTCATATGTGATATTGTCAGTTTTATTTTCAGGAAGAACTAGATTTGTTTTATTCCCATAGGACATTAAACAAATTGTTGCAAGATCATAATTAAACTACATTACTGTGTGACAAAACCTTTCAAAAGACATTTTTAGGGAAAACATTTGCTATTATAATAGACAAAGCTTGTCTATCAAGCTGTGGCTTTGCTGGGCTGCATATTGCATAAAGGCCAGTAGCAGTCAGAGTCATACTGGACTGAGTTGCTTTCATAGAGAATCACTTCTTCAGATCCACTTCTAATTACTTGAGATTTTCATTATGCCAAAATAAAGCATAACATCTATGGAGGCAAAAACATGATTGCTGCACATACTCATTATGAATGCTCTCAAGGTGAGTGAGATATTCAGGCCAAATGAGCTCGTGATGGCAAATATATGTACCTTTTTTTTTTCTGAAGGACAAGTCTGTGGCTACAGAGTGAAGGCACAAAATTGCCTTGGGCTGCTGTGAAGGGTCCCCATGTAGAGGGCAGAGAAATGAAGTGGTTTGGTCTAGACCATGTGCTATACACTAAGCTCCCAAAGGAGACCTAAAAACTCAAGTATTTTCATTAGGATTACAATGAGTCAACTCAGTTAACTAACTCCTTCAATAGAGAAAACCTACAGCAATGAGAGAACAAAAATAACAGATAACAGGTTTATTTACAGCCTTATCTCTGCCCATGAGCCTTTGCAACTTTTGAATATTAATGTTGGTTTCAAGAACAGAGTGGTTTTCTGTGTTGCAGCAGATTTCCACAGTACTCCCTGGTTCTGAACTTCATTTTTAAGACTTTTGGGGGCTGACTGTGGGTTTGCTATACGCTTCTTGCAGAATTTTATGAGTTTTGTTGCTGAGCTGATGGTCCCTGGCTTGCATTTCTTGCCTCTTATCTTGCTGCCTGCAAATCTTGTCTGAGCAGACTCAGGGACAGTGTTAGCAACCTGGCCTAGTGGGAGGAGTGCCTGCCCATGGCAATGGAGTTGGAACTAGATGATCTTTAAGGTCCCTTCCAACCCAGACCATCCTGTGATTCTGTGACTCCTATGGTCACTTGGTGTCTTCTTAAATAAACATAAAAAAGAAATTATACTATCCATGGATACCATCTGTGCTGTCTTGCAAACAGTGGCTTTGTGGGTTTGCATCCATGATGGGCATACACAGTCTGAAGTGGCTGGTGCAGCCATGATGTTCAGTGACTCCCTGACTGGAAAAGGGAGCAAATAGGTAACTTAATTATTACAAATGCCCTATTTCTTCTTAATTAATACACCCATATGATTCTGGTTCCCTGATCTAATTAGCTAAGGAGATAGTTAAATATAACTTCATGTATCTGGGTGCATTTAGCTAGTTGTGGTTAAATCTGCTCACAGTTCCTAAGAGACTGTATTTCAAAGTTATGGAGCCACAGACAGGAATACCTCCAAGCTGCCCTTTGTCAGAAAGAAAAAGTACAGAGAGTTCACCTTAATTAACATGGTGGAATATTTTTTAATGTTAAAAAAACACCTCAGAAGTTACAGTCACACTAAAGCCTTTCACAGAAACAAGGAAACATCTTTGTCTGTTCTGTCACTAAGGACTTGCTAGTAACTGTGCTGTACACAAGAAATGGGTTTTCCACTGTCCCAGGTAGATAAACAAACCTTTAGACTGAATATGTAAAATATTTCCTGTTTGCTTTGTAAGAGATGGAAGATGGTGAAAAACCTGTGTTAAAATAATTTGAATAATTTTAAATTAATAAATCACAGTAAAAATTACTGGTCTGTGTAATAGTTTCTAATGAAGAAAGTATGCGGTAACCATAATGAATACGTGACCAGAATTACCATAAAGATTTTGTTGACCAGAATAATACACGTCCACTCCCTAGTTGTGCTAAGCATTTTTTACAAAAATAGCATAAATTGCTTTTTACCTGTCCTAAAATGGACATCTAAGAATTTCCTTTCATGTATGCCTTGGACATTTAAATATATTACTTGCATGGGTCATACACCACATAAAAGAGAAATACTGTTCAAGTGGATGCACAAGTAAACAGTAAGAGTTATCAAACAACCTTTGAAAGGGCAAAATGAACACATTGGTTTTGGTCAGTGTAAAGAGGACAATGAGTATTTTAATGAGAGGCAAAAATATACTCAGCAAGAGATAACTTAAAAATAACTCAGATTTGGGGCAAGAAGAGGGACTATCTAGAGTTTCTTGAGGTTCCTTCCAGCCCTATGATTTGTGGGATCAGGCACATGGGAAACCTTTGGAGAAAGCTTGTTCTTAAGTGCTAAGAAATTAGTTTGGCTGGAACAAAATAATTCTGAAGCACACTAATTTATTGGCAGTATGTTTGAGTTCTGTTAAAATCCTCCACCAAGATGCTTTATAGACATTGTATATGCTGGAAAGAAATATAAAAAAAAGACTTCTAGAGTCAGTGCTAGAAGATTCAACTTATTTATGTTGAACAGCACAACTTATTAAACAGAGATTTGGAGAGCAAGAAGGGGAGTAAAGCTTACAAAAATTATTGAGGATCTTCAGTTCCTAAATTTTATTTCAAGACAGTGATAGGTAGTCATGTGGGAATGTTTAAAAATTTTACTCTGCAAGCCCAGGATGAAATTTTGTGACTGTATCTGAGGACAGCTGTGTACTTCAGCTTGATATGACACTAGGATGTCTTTTGTTACTTAATCTATAGGCTGCAAAGATATTTACTGGCTCGTTCCACAGATGAGTGGAGAATCTAACTATGCAATAAAGGCTGTACACACGTTTTCCACACATGGTTGCTCACACTTAATGGCATAACAATGGCTTTGAAGGTTAAGTCTGATATAAATTAGGCTAATTTCTAAATCCTTGGTGTGTATTCATAAATGGTTTTGAATAGACTTAACTTTCAGCTGAACAAATATCTTTGTGCAGTCTGTCCTTTGTGTGCAGGTGGGCAGCTGCATTTGAAGTTCCTGGTTCAATACCAGGGGCTATCCATGCCATGGATGCTTTGGTCTATATGTTTGAAGTCAACCTTTTTGTATCTCGAGGGCAACCTGAGATTTATTTAGTTTCTATGTGTGCTTACTGGAACTAGTGTTGTGCTCTTAAGAAGCACTTGCAGGATTTGTACGTATGTTTCTGCTTAATGATCTGGATTCTTGGCTAGTTGCCCATATCTTGATGTTATTAGAGATGAGGAAATGCTCACCTTTGTTTAGCTGCTAAGTGTTAGATTATTTTGCTCTGTATGGATTTTGAGCCATGTGTTGGCATTTTCTAAAGTGAACTTGTTAATGAGGGTGGGTTGAGTGAGAGCAGAACTAGAGCTGTGGGCTTGATTTGGTTTTTATTTATGTTGTGGATCAGTGAGTATTTGCTTTGAATCTAGTTGAGCTGTACTAATAAAGACAGAGCTGTGAGCTGCTAGAATTCCGTTTGGATGCTTGGATGGGCAGCACTGATTGGGTCTGATGCTCTTATGTAATATAACAGTGCTTGTGTTTGCCATGGTTATACCTAAGCATTTGCCAAAACATTAAATCCTAATGTTCTGTCATCTGTTTACTTTTCTTCTTCTCTTCTCCTTGGTTCCTTTGAGCAACCAATGATAGGTTAAGATGGATAGTATTAATGTTGAAGGTGAGTTTCCTACTGCCTGAAGAGGAAGAAGGATTTATCTTTTTAATCTGTAGAAGGTGAGTGTGTGTGCAGCTCTGCAGTTTTCATGTTCAGTAGATGTGACAGAAAAAATATGCCTTGGGTTAGGATTATTTTGGTCAGAGACAAGATTACTGGCACTAGGTCTTATTAATATTAATAGGCTCATATAAATTGGCACAAAGGGCTGCAGAATAGTCTGTAGAGCAGATAATTTTCTTTCAGTGCATGGACCTGTACATAAGAAACAGCAGCCCTCATAGCTACAGCAGTGAGGGAAGGGACCATGCCCTAGATATACTAGGCCATGCAAATGAGTACTACTATATAACAGTATATAGTAGGGTAGGTAGGGAGCATATACCAGTGTGTACATGGGCAGTGCTCTCTTCTTTCCCTTCAGATTTGTGTGGGAGCTATTGAATAAGCGTTTTGGGTTAGTATGGTTGTGGGGCTTTCACTGATGGTACTGGGTTTGAGTCCTCATCTTGCATCAGACCTGGCTTCAGCTGCATTTTGCTGGTAAATGTGTTTTCAATCAAGATTGTTCACAAGTGTTTCAACCAAACTGGTTTCATCGTCTGCCTTATGGATCTCTGCAGTATGAGCAATGGGTAAACAAGATGAAGTGCTAAAAAATGACCTTGCTGGAACTTTATTCATGGGTTGATATACCCTAGAAAATAATTTTTATCTTCAGGTATTATGTGTGGGCCAATGTTTAAACTCCACAGCTGGCCTGATTTGTCACAGAGAAATACCTGATTTGTATGAATGAGATATGGCTGGCATAGTTAGTCTGCTGCTACAAACACCTTTTCTACAGGCCAATGAAAATAAACATGAACTTTAAAATCAACCCTCAGGTTTATATTTCAGGACTAGAGTATGCTTTCAAGACTGCTATCTGCAACAGTAGTATAGTAAAAACATTGCCACTTTTCTACCATAAGGTAGAAAACTTAATAAAGATGGCAGTTCATAGAATTTTGATATTTAAGACCTAAGGCATCCAATAGCATACAAAGCCTGTGGACAAAAGAATGGTAAGTAAAGAAAGGCTTACATCACATGCCTATTGGTAAAGCACCCTGAGCATGTGAAGCAATAGGGAAACTTGTGCAAAAACTGATGTGAATTATTTCCAAGTTGAATACATTTAAATGGCTTCTGTAGCTTCCTGTGTAGTACCACATTCTTTGCCTTTTTTTTTTTTTTTTTTTTTCCCCCACAGAATGGGAAGTGTAATACTGCTAGGAAGAGTTTAAATATATGCTACAGCAGTTTCTGGTTCAGTTTTGGTTGGGTCATTTCCATACTCTGCTGGTGTAGCTGGCTCCATCATGTCTATCCCTGCTGGATAGACTACCAATTGGCAAGACTAATGTCGCTGGTCAAAGCACTCACCAAGGTATTGAAAACTGAGGCTCAGATCTGAACTGGTCAGAGAAGAGTTGAAACATTCTCCTTTACAGATGAAGTGACTCTCTTTAACAAAGGGTTTAAACCTGTACCTAATTTTTTGCGTGTCTGACTGCAAAAGTTCATATAAGAATGCCACAAATGCCAGTCTTCTGGGGCACAGGCCATCTTATACCATGAAGGTCCAATATAAAGCTATCTTTGTTTGGATTAATAAATAAAATATCTACCCCTTCAGTCGTTTTGCAGTATTTTATTTGTAGGAGTTTCCAGGAAGATGTTCAAGTTCTCAGCTGCCAATTAAGTGCCTGGCATGATTCTTAACCATGCAGCTGGTCTCACTACGTTATATTAGAGGCAAATTACATAGCGTGAAAATTTTTTAAATTTAGTTTATGATGGATAGGACTTTTTCCTTATTTGAGACCTAATCTCAACCAAATCTTAGGTGCTTCCACCTCATGGCTGCAGGTAGCACAGCTGAACTGAATCAGCAGCTGGTGAGGGGGGGCTGGCTTCATGCTCTCTCCTCTTTGCTCTGCTTTTTCTGCTTGGGCTCCTTTTCTCCCAGCTCAGTGAGCTGAACCATCTCACCCTGGGCTCAGCCAAGAGCCAGACTAGCTGCAAGGGAAGGGAAGCAGGCAGTGGGTCCATCCCACTTGAAACGCAATTTGGCTTAGCTGTATCACCCAACTGCATCTTCATTTCAAGACTTTAGTGATTTTGAATGCTGTTCCTCTAAGCATGTTTTTCATCTAAACCCATATTTAAGACTTTCCATCTTATGACTACAACATGGAAATATCACATTATGGAATTTGAAATAATATTATGCAAACTTTTGCAGATTAAAATACATTATGAAATCTTCCAATTAAGCGATTTTTGGTTTTAAATCTAGTAAGTGAACTTCTGTGCCAAAGGGCTAAATCTGCCCAATCATCACTATATGTTAGAACTGACAGGGACTTCCAGTGTAGAAAATCAGAAGTTTGCTAACTTGTACTGTGACCTCTAATGACCACCTACATCTATCATCTCTGACATCTGTGTCTGTTTTGTGTAAATGAAAACTGACTCAAATCTTAAGCTTAATTTTTATTTTTTTTTAATTTGAAATCATTCCAATTCCCATAAGAACAAGCAGTAGCCCAATAAACCTTATAGTTTAGGCTGCAGTCCCTTTGTTTACACCTGAATGGAGACTGATGTGTAAAACTCAGGTGTGAGTAAACTCATCCTAAGAATAAAGGGATGCCTTGGAGCATCCACAACTTCTGTGCCTTGGGCAGCAGCCAGACCTCTCAAGGCATATTGTAATCCTGGCACTGCAAGAGACCTGCAGGAAGGCTCACCAAATTTTTACTTTAATGTTCTCTTTTGAATCAAATAACAAAAATAGTGAGTAGGTTGTTATGATAAAGCTGTTATGTTAGACTGAAAACTTGGGTTCACGCTTTCAAGTGTTTTTTAATGTTCGTTTAATGTAGACTGGGGGGAGTTGGGGGAATTTCCATCAGTTTTACTCAAGGAAACTACATTTTAGTTCCTAATATATTTTTATGATATCTTCAAAGTAGTTTTATTTTCTGTTTTGTTGGGGGGTTTTTGTTTGTTGGATTTTTTGGTTTGTTTTTTTTCTGGGGAGGGGAGAGGGGGCGTAAGTTGCTGTTATTGGAGCCACTCATAGTTTGCTTCAAAAGCTGAAAATTTGAACTCAAGGATTTAATCTCTAATTACTCTTGATTCCCAATATAAAACACCGTGAGGAGAGTACAGGTTGTACTTGTTGATAGAATTAGATTAATACAGCAGAAAGCAAAAAGTGTTGTGCATAACAAATTGCTATACTGGTGCTTGCTTAAGAAATCATTTATATTGTAAACAAGAACTTAACACTTTTTCTGAAATGTCTTATCCTTTAGATAGCTGTTCAGCATAACTTATTAATATTTGTAGTTTTCTCACAGTGTGCTTACAAGATGGCTATAAAACTGAGCGTCATTTTGTACAGGTTTTTTCTTATTTATGTCTACTCTGCTAGCCTTTTGGCTGCAGGAAAGCAGCATCACTTGCTCGTGGGAGGGGTAGTTAGGACTGTTAGCCAGATCTGAGACAGCTTGTCAGGACAGCGAGGTAAGTGTGCTATTCTTGTGTAAAGCTATATTTTCTGAGGTGAGCCCAGCTGTCATTTTATCTTTTCATACAGTAGCTCATCGGGTTCTTTCCGCCAACTGAAACTCCTTGAGAACTCTCCTCAGGCAATATAGTAAAAAGAAAGGACTATTGATGGGATTTTTGAGAAACCAACTGCAAGTAAATGTATTATTCTGATTTTAGCTGGAAGTGGAGGAGACTTGGACCAGTCTTAATCCATCAGGTTTACAGCTATGGATCCACAATTTTCTGCTCATTTATGTTGCAGCCATAAAAGTGGGAATATGTCCCAAGTGCCTTTGGTAGTTGTAGAACTGTGAAGTTAGCATTCTTCCAAGCAGCACCATAGTTGGATTCGTGACAAAGCTCTGTGGGAACTAATTTTATCCTTCTGAAAATGTTTAACCACCTCTTGTAGGATTTCTCATGTATTTTACCCTATTGCTTCCACTAATCTGGGCACCAGTATGTTATCTTGCTCTGGGCCTCACAGTTCTGCATTCCAACTGGATATTTCAGTCCTAGCTTCAGTGTTGCATTGCCTGGAGCAGTAAGTATCCTCATTCCACTCTTCAGTTGAATTAAATTGAGTAAAAATAGCATTAAAAAGCATCAGTGTTAAATATACCAGTTTTACCTTTCATTGTAATGCTTTTTTGTGCACATAACTCTTCAGAAATCCTTGTAAAATCTAACAATCCCTCTTAACTTCAATCTTAAATAACTGAAGAATAACAAAATGGCAGCATGAGAGATGACAATAATGATGAAGATTCCACTACCTTATATTTGCATACTTCTACAAATAAATGGCACCAGGGAGACTGAATCCATCATATAAATGTTAGTGGGTCTTTATGACAGCACAGATAGCATAAATGCCTTTTGTAGTAAACCAGTATTACCTCCATTACAGCAAACATGCTACTGACCCTTGTTTTCCAGTGAGTTTGCTTCTGTAAAACAAACTCACATTTAACAAAGGAACTGAAGCTTGTAAAAAATGTGATTTAACTTATACTCAGATAACAAGCATATGACTAAGCATGTCACCACCCATACAAATGCTAAAAGCCATCAAGAAGAATAGGCTGCTTTGGAGTGAAGTTGTGATTTCATGAAATTTTCTGGCCCAACCATGTCCGGACAGAGCCATGGACCTTCTTGGTGGGAAAACTACAGCACAACATAAGGGGCATGAGGGGCTATGCCTCCAGGCTTATCCTCAGTCCCTGATGGGCAAGCTGCACAACTGTGCTGCTGGATTGAAAACTGTTTCCTTCCCCTTCTGCCTGTGAATTCTATGTCATGTCTACACTGCTGGAGCTGCTGTGGTGGTGTTGGGATGCACCACTGGTTTTGAGTTAGCTCAAGGCATGTTCTAGAGTTGCACGGCAGTGTTGGAGCTCAGCAATTTACAGAAATTGTGCAAATGGCAATGTGAATTCAAAAATAGCCTGCACTGAATTTTGCAGTAGCCCACATGACTTCCAGCACTTGCCCTAGCTGGTGTTGAAGGCAGGCAGTGTGCATCTGTGCTGAAGATGGTCTTCTACAAACATATTTCCAAGGAGGTGTTGGAGCACTCCAGTTTCTCACCTAATGCAGGTCTGATTGAAAATCTGTTTGATAAAAAGACTAGTGCTGTAAAGGCTGCTGCATCTGAGAGGAAGAAAGGTCACTCCTTGAGAAGAACTTTTTGAGACAAGGGAGAAACTACACCCCTTTTGAACTGAAATGCAAGTGCTAATGCTACCTAATCATTGCAGAAATCTAATCTAAATATTAACACCCCCTTCTGCTCTTCTGTAAGGACAAGCTTTTCTTTCTAAATCTCAACAAAGCAAGCTTCTAATGTGGGTCAAATGGAAATCCTGTTTATTAAAATACTGCTAAAGACAACTAGGTTTTTAATTTCAATGGAAGAGGCTTCTCTGTGACCCTTGAAGGCATGCCAGTGGACTCTTCCAGCACATGCCTCAGTAAACAACAAATGAATCACTGAGGTGCTTTAACAAGGATTGATGTGTCCACCCAATTAGAGGCATATAAAGAACGCTGCCTTGAAATTCTGGGTTCATTTGGGTTGCTCTGCTATATCTGCGATCTAGAGGTGAAGCATTGCTTCAAGGGTATTGTTGGCCTCAGCAACTGGCTTGTGTGTGTTGTCGTAGCTAACAAGTACACATTTTGTACAATTATTTCTTCCATGAAGTTGTCAAAAAAATGAAGCAAAAAACCCCCAGCTTTGAGTATCCAAGTCAAATCAGTCACTAGTGTCTGCTCAACCTATGAGCAAGATCTCCAAACTTAACACTGCTGAAAAAGTGATAAGAATCTTTAAAGACCTGTTTTCAGGGGCTTACTATTTCTCAATTTTACATGGGTAAGAGGATGTAATGCATCTTGTACAGTGTAATTAGTACAGCTGATCAGATGGAGCAATGCATGGAAAATTCATTAAGTATTTTGAGACTGTTTCCTCTTGCTTTTGGAACAATGTTTCCATTTTCCATTTTAACTGTATGTGTAACTTGCACTGCTTCGAAAATAATTTCCTCACGTCATCTTAAAAGAAAGTTAAAAATTAGACCATTTTCTCAAGGAGTAAAGAATATTTCTATTCCCAGACAAATAGTTCAATTGTTTGCAAAGAACAAAAGATAAAGTAGCCAAAGGAGGGACATAATGCAGGTCATCAATAAAGAAATGCTCAGAGTATATTTTGGTTTTTAACCAGCTGCTGCCTTAACAATTGTGGAGCACTTCAGAGGGTGTCTTCCAGGTACTATTTAAGGATTCACTCCTACAAAGTTTGGTAGCAATTTGAAATTTCCTGACCATGCTTCCAGAAAAGCATATTATGTTATTATGTCTCAAGATAGTTAGATACTGGCACCTGAAATTTTGTTTCCCATACCACAAATGAAACCTCAACTTTTTTTAGCAAATTACCTAGGCCAAGCAATCCCTCTTTACAAGGCAGCTGGTTAAGATACTCAGCTAACTACTATAGAGGATGCTTTAAATCTTCCCATTGTGTTGCTTCTTTTTATCCGTTCAGTGTGACCTGGGTTTAGCACAGGATTGTAACTTAACTGTGGTTAGCAGCTACTTGAACTCAGCTACAGCTATATGCCAGGGTTATATGGTGTTTTAAAGCCTTTGTTCATCATGTGTGAAGGTTCTTTCACTGCAGGGCTAACAGTACTCTGAAACACATCATTATTATATCATTATTATATTCTCTGTTTTGTAGGGTTTTTATAAGAACTGAAAACCTATTGCTTCAGTTCTCACTGAGTAGCTTAAGAAGCAAAGTTAAATGTCTGATTTAATAGCCTTGACATCCACCATTGCTGGAGAAACCCAAGCTCCTCAGTGCTCTTAATTATCAACTGAAGACAATTAGCTGACCATACCTGGACATGGTTATCATACCTCAGATGCCACAGAGATGACAACAATCTCAGTGCGAGTTAGAAACAGGTTCTGTAAGGTACTGCCTTTCCTCTTTGTAAGGCCAGAATCCTAATACACCCTGGGTTCAGTGAAGCTGTGCATGGTTTTTCAAAGAGTTAGATCCTGAACATTGATTTAGGCCAAGTTTATTAGAGCCAGTAACTTCAAACTCTGGTCTGTGCTGCTTTTAAGCTAGGGAGTATTCTTAGCTTTTCTTTGGCCAATTCCTGATTTTTCATACCCAACATGACTTTATTTTATTAATAGACTCCCTGTGTTGGGAATGACTTGATCTTTTATTTCCACTGTTTATGTAATCAAGTCACTGACCCACTGTGGAAATTCAGTAGCAGGCAGCTGTGATACAGGGTGTATGAGCCTCGTGTCACTGACTGCCTTGTCCACAAACTTAAAAGCTACTGCCTGGCCATGACTCTGCTTGCCAAATCTGCCTGCTTGCCAAGTCCTTGAGGACATAAAATAATTGACATGTTTTCTTAAAATTGAGGCTTTTTTCTTTTTTCTTTTTTCTTTTTTTTTTTTTTTTTTTTTTTTTTAATTTCTGGTGAAGCCTTCCCATTAGAGTGGAAAAACAAAGTAAAAAAGCAACACAGTAAAAATATTCTGGAATTACTCCAAAAAATATCTCACTACAGCAGTGAGACCTCTGTATTTAAAATAACCTTAATAGAGTTAAATACTAGAGTAAATGGAAAAACAGATGAACCCTTCGCTTTTATTTAATCCTTTTCTCTCTGCCAACATGTGTGGTTTTTGCTGTATTGGAGACTGTTTCACCTCTGCTCCTCTTGGGCAACTGCTTCAGGGCTGAACCAACATAATAGACAATTCTTCATCAGCTCAGGATAATAGGAAAGGAAAAAACACAGGTGAGAAGGCTTAGTAGAGAGAAGTTTGATTGTACAAAACTTGATTTTAACTCCTCTTCAGTGGTAGAGCTACTGCAGCTCCTGAATCTTGACCCAACCTTTGTCAGCCCTTTGGGAGGCAGCAGGCAGGCACAGACACACTTCTTCAGAGATTGAAACAGAGACCAAAACCTGTTTGTATGAATTAAAGATTGCCTTACTGCCTTGAACAATATCTTTCCCCTTTTATCTTCCTACCCCCTGAGACTCTGCGTCCCCCAAACCAAAACCAGTTAACAAGTTTGTTTCCAGCAGGGGACTTTTGGCTCAGTACTCAATTCCTTCCTGTCCCCAGCAGGATGATTTTCCCCTGTCTGGCATTTGTCTTCCTGCTCTGGGGATGTTGCTTTTGCAGTGTGGCACCATTGTCCTATCCCTTATCACAGCAACAGTCTCCTTCAAAGATGTTGATTCAATGTGCAAAGCCTTCTCTAGTTAATTATTGGCACGGATAACTGCCATTAGGAATCCTTCTTGTGTGATTTCCTCATCCTTCACCCTGATCCTTCATGTCTTTAGATGTCAGGGATTTTCCTCTAGGCAGTTCCCATCTCAGTTCTACTTCTTGTGCTCTCAGATGCGAGGTGGTCCCTGACCCTTCCTGAGTATAGAGTCCTATTTGTGCTGCCTTCTTCTCCTTCGTCCCCTCTTCCAGTGTTGATTCCTGCCTGCCGAGGCTCAGCTTAGGTGAGAGCCTGCCTGGTGCTTCCAGGGCTCATGGGAAATATACTTCCAAGAGACAAAGCAAAGCTTGCCAAAACCTTGTGCCAGGGCACAGGAGAGTTTGTTCTGGCAGGCTATATGACCTATAGTTTGCCAGCTGGCACCAATACTTGTAGTATCTCCAAAAATACTGGTCCCTCCTTACTTGGGGTTTATTTTAAATTCCTCGCTTACATTACCTAAGTTTTATCTCATTGTTTTTTCCATTGAAGACTATAGGAATGAATGGAGCCTGGTAAGAGAGCACTAAGTTCCAGACAAGTGCAGCAAATACTTAAGAAAGGAGCTCCTTTTAAACATTGACCATTAGCCACTTCTTCACTTGCATTGAGTTGAAATTCTCTTGTGGGTTAAGAAATTCTCTGAGGTAGTTTGTTGTCTTCCTCCTCAAGATTTTGGTGTTTTGCAAATGAGTACCTCAGAGCAGTATTCTCACTCCCTGGATTACCTCCTTGAGAAGAGGTAAGAGAAGAAAATAATTAATTTTAACTGTCAAATGCTTTCATTGAAATACTCAGAAATTTTTCTATATGCTTTCTGTGTTGGAAATAGTGAAAAGTTGATGTATGTGAAATGGAGAGAACTTACATAGGAGTTTCACAGGCTTGTGGGGAGACCTGAATTTTCTAAATCCTGCTCTGCTTCATTAAACTTCTATGTTTTTACCTTGCAAATGCAGATGAAAACATAGAAAGTGTATCAGATCAGTCATCTCTTGGCAGCATCCAGATCTGTTACAAATTTTTCCCACTATCATTTCTTGGGAGATTTTTCACTCTTAAGTGAACATTTTCAGATATTGCTTTTGCATCTTCCCTTGTGAGATATCTTCTTAGAAATTTATTACTTTTCTCATATCAGGAACTCCTAATTCTTTTCCTTCCTATTCCTGAATCACCTAACTGCTGGCACTGACAGTGTTGAGTACCTGCAGTCACTTCAGACCACTCACTGTAAACAGTGTTTGCATCCATTTAACACTTCAAGGCCTTTCTATTCTAAACTGATGATGCACACAAACAAAAGAACTAAAAAATTAGAGCTGTCTGAATAAAGTTATTTTTCATCGTGATGGCATGGCTGATTCCACCACAAAATTACTGATTAAATATTCTTCCTATCAGTGTTGTATTTTTTTTTCTTCTTTATTGAAGATACAATAAAGTTGAATCAACATGTGAAGTAACCTGTGGAGTGACCAAAATTTTAAAAAAGATCCAGATTAGAAAAAAACCATAAATTCTTTACTGTGCATTTTCCTGTCTCTCACTGCATCATCATATGAACCTTTTCAGCTCTACTTTCTTCCACTTTTCAGCTAGCTTGTATCTATATTCAGCTCTCTATTTGGAAACTTTTGGGCTTACGGTAGTTTCACTTCCTGCCCAATTTCAGTCGTCCCAGGCTGGTGTGTGGTATGTGTGCCTGCTCAGCCGGCGCCGGGTTGTGAAACTTTCCTCTTTCAGAACCCGTACCCCGGGGAGTGGGAAAGCTATGTTGTAATGCCAGGAGGGAAAAAAAACCCCACAGCATCATCGTAACCTGGGTGGTTGTCATCTGCTCTGAAAAAGGTGAAACCTGGGCTGTGTTTCTAATTTTTTTTCACTTGATTGCTGATTAAAGATTATTGACTAATGATGGTTGCTGATGGAGTATCTTTGCGTATGTACTACCTATTCTTTACTTTTCCTGAACAGGGAAAAAAAAGTCCTGATATTAATCAAATGGCTCTGCAAGCCTTAGCAATTCTGCACTGACAGAAAGACAGTTCTGGAAAAACTCTGCAATATTTACTCGAGTCTTCCTTCTGTCCACACAAACCAAAATTAGCAATGTCAGTGAAGATGCTGGGTAGCTATGCCACACATGGATTTATGAGCTTGCATAAACATCTCGTTATTAGAACTTTAAATATTTACACTGAGATTCTGCTGCTTTTTGGACTCTTGTGAGATTACTTCTGAGCAGTGAGGCTGGGGCTTTAAAATTGAGAATATTCCAGGGTTGACTTTTTAACTTCAATCTTCATTGCTTTTCTAATCAATGGTTACAGATTAATTTGCACTATGTCAGGGCTTAAGAGTTGCTTAATATTTTTACAGTTCTAGCAAAGACTGATCATTTGAGTAAGATTATGTAGCTTTGAAAAAAAAAACAGTTTTGAAAAAAACACAACATTTAAAATAGAACTTTGAAAGAAAACCGAGTAGAGCACAGGGTGCTGACTTTTGCTGGTACCTCCATGTTTGGATTCTTCAATGATAAGGTGTCTTTTTGGGTAGGGCCCTTAGTAAATCAGGGCTTGTGCTGACTGTTCCTCTTAAGGACCCAGCATAAATCCCACTATGTGAGACTCCAGTTGTTTTTGGTGAAAATGGAACTGGGCCATGAAAGCAGAAATCACTATAGTAGGTTAAACTTTAAACTCTTTTCCGTTTAGCTGCATATGCATAAAACAAAACATGCCCTTGGTTTGCCAAATATTATCCAGTTGGCAAGCACATGGCAAATAACATGCTGAAGATAAAAAGACTCTGTGCTTTAAAGAACTCTTTCTGTATTATATGCAGTATTTCCCTTTTAATTATGTAGGGAACTAGCGCTGTTGAATGAAGACAAATAATTGCCATGTTTTCTGAGTAGAAGTATTTCTTCAAAATAACAGTGAGATAGAGATGGTGGGTGATGGGAGATAAGAAGCAAATGAGCACACCTGGTGGAAGGTCTTGCTTAAATGACTGAGGGCTGTACTTGAATATGGTGGGGCTTGGAGTAGCTGCAGATTGCCAAACATCACTCATTGAGTGAAACAGTGACATCTCTCTTTTTAGCAAAACAACAATGCCCCCAGTCAGTGTGGAGAGGAGGAAACATAATGTGAGGCATTTTGTGCCAGGGAAGCAAATTATTGTTCTAGTTGTCTGCAGTAGACCCTTTAATGATAATATTTTTAAAATAACCTTAATTCATTCAGATAACAAGCTAACCCTATTTTCTACTCTTTTAGAAGTTCAGAAGGAGGTAAAAGAAGGATGAAGTCATGACTTAGGAATTTTACAGTGAACATGGATGTTGGCTGTAGCTGTTGCTGTAGCTACATCATCCATCTCAACATACAGTAGCTATGGGAACAGTGCTATTGGACCTTGCAAAAGGAATGCAAACATTTCATTGCTGATTTGCCATTTGTCAGAGTCTTTTTCTCAGAAGTCTTAACATAATTTCCATTCTGCTGTTAGCTCATTCAAGCCTAAAAGCCTAACTGTGGCATCTCCGTCCTATAGACAGACTCAAGGCAAACAGGTCTCTTTTCTTCATAGTCTTTCAAGCCTTTCTGTCAAATTCTACTTTGTTGACATAGTTTTCTCAGGGTTTCTTCCTCCTTGACTGAGCAAGAACACTGAATAAAATATAACTGTAGACAAGAGAGGAAAACAAATGGGCTCTGAATAGCCTCTCTGGCATCACAAATAGGTTCACTGCTTAGGACACATCTGCAGTTGGGCAACTTAGTCACAGAATCCCATAGGTACTGTGAGCCCATATGCTCTGTTTATTCTGGATCTCAGGGAATAAGGTGATGGTGAGCAATTTTAAAATGCTTGATAGAATAGCTTAGTAAAATAGATAGAAATAATAAACTTACTTTTTTCCGGAAAAGTTAGCAACCATTCAAAAAGGAACAAGGGGCATGAAGCAGCTGTGGGAAGAAGCAGCTTTGTAAACAAGGAGTGCTCATAGTCAATAGAACCTAGGTATGTAAATATACACATACATACTTGTATGTATAAAAATTAGAACTGTAACTCTTTAGTGCTCTTTTTGACACAGTATGAATACTCTGCAAAATTCCTCTCCTTTCCTGGCTGAAGAATTGACTAAGTTAGGTATATGTGTAGTAAGCTACTTTACTTGAGCCCTGTTAAACATTGGTGGCCTTAGGGAGAAAGGGAAGTACCCGAAATATTGCTCTTTAAGAAAGTTACAGGAAAAGAAACAGGACAGTTGAAGTAAGATACTTATGTTGATGAAATTAATGTTAGCAGCATGACTTTGTCAAAACTTGGCTTAATATGTTGTAAGCAATTTATGAAAGAAAACTGGTATATGGAAGATAAAGACAGAAACGGTCCTGGTTTCTGAGGGCAGAATAAAGTTGAATTTGAATCTCAAGAACTTGATCCAGGCTTACAATTTTTGGCTTCAATTCAAACCAATAACATCCCACTTCCTAGGAGATGAACTAAAATAAATCACCCGTGAAGCCTGATTCTGTTTCTTGCTTCTATCTATTCTACTGCAAGTAAGATTTCTTATTAAAATCACCATGGATACATGATCCTTATAATCCTGTGAGTCTTTTTCTGATTGTCTGCTTAGCTGCAGAATGTTAACTAATGCTGTGCCTAAAATTGGAGAAATTGTTATGCAGGTGAAAATGAGATTAAGATTAGTATCTTCAGAGTTTCAGGTGAGAAAAGGAGAAAGCAAATTCTTCATGCTTGCTTATGAGATCTCAATTTCTCTGCCAGATTCTGGATAACAAGCTGGCACCAAGGTGACAGAAGATACTGGGATTGGTGCTATTGTTTTTTATGCTTACAGAGTTGGGGAGTTTCCTGGGAGTTATGATGTTACTGCAGAGTTTTTCCCATTTCCACCTGTTCCTGTTCCTCCTGTTCCTCCTCTCCGCAGAGAGGTGTGTGGAAGAGAAATGGCTGTACCACTTCATATGAAATTTAATTGCATCTCTTTACACTCATGCAGGGTCCTCTCCTGCTGTGGGAAGAGGGAAGGCTGTCTGGCACGTGTTGTACATGTGTGCTAAAGGGCAGATTAGGATGTGGCAGGTCCAAAGTTCAAACTATTTGTCCAGATGGAGCTCTTTTGTTCCCAGTCGTCCTGAATTATGTAGAGCAGGAACTTGACACTGAATCTCATGTGTGACAGCATATACTACCTTCTCAGACCCCTGTGTTGTGATTTGATGAATGAGCTGCTGCTTTTCTCCCAAAGTCCCAAATCAAAGCAGCTCACCTTGGAATCAACAGCAGGGATTTTGACCCAGTTCCATCATGGCAGATGCACTCGATACTGTTTTGTATCCACCCCAAGGGGACTTGGGGGTGTGCACTGGATGCTTCGCGGTTTTTTGCAGTAGCCGAGGAATGAAATGTGGTGCTTAAAGTTGCTTAGGGATCATCAAAAAAAGCAGAGTAGCAGTTCAGAACCAATTGCCCTGACATGGAGTTCTTTCACAGACCTGTGCATACTTCAGCAAAAAAAAAACAAACAAAAAACCCCCTTTATTTAACAATTATGATTTCTGTGAACCAGTTGGCTTTTACTGGTAAACTGGTAAAATCAGTGCTCTGATTTGTATCAGCATCTTCTTGTCATTCAAATAAGAATGTATAGTCTCTGATTCTCTGATTTTCTATCCTGTTGTTTATAGGCATGAATTTGAATTTCTTAAACTTAGTACATTGAGCTACTTAGTCGTTGTTGAGAGCATCTCCTGGGTTCTCCACAGCCCATCTCCTGGGTCTGTGGTGATCAGAAAAGAAGAGAAAGGATTGAGGATCCTGGTTTAAATAACTGTAGCAATATTTTGCATATCAACACACTACCATCATTACCTTCTATTGGTATGAGTTACACTGTCTTTTCCAGGTGCCTCCTTAGCAGCAGAGGTGTGGTGTCATTATGTGCTTCTCAGTGAAAGAGGTTGCATTAAAAATGGTTTCTGTTACTGTTTAATGTACTGCAGCAAATGTCATGTAGATCTGTAAATCAAGACATTTGTTCTTCATTTTTAGCAATGCCCTTTCCCTGAACTCCTTTAATAAGACTGAGTTGTAAGATGTTTGTATATTATCCAGCTGGACTGGGAGTATGATTCTTGAACTCTGGCTTTTACTACATTCTCATTTTAAAGTGTCCTATGTCAATAGCCAGTGACAGCTATACTCTTAAGGCAGCCTTACTCCACATAATACCACTCTAATGTTGTAAGCAGGGTAATAGGAAAATGCTTAAAGACTAGAAGAATCTGGGAATTTCTTTTTTCCTGAAGTCCTTGACAGCTGTGTTTCATAAAAGCGAAGGGCCACTGGAAGTGAAGCAGAAGGGTAGTTTATGAAAGGGAGTGTATAAACCAAAATAAGGCACACAACAAAAAGTGATGGTGAAAGCTGTGCAATTTATTATCCCCCTTTATCACAGAAAAAATGCCCAGAGATTAATTCCAGGATGTAAATGCAATTTATGTAATTATAGCAATATAAACAGTTGTAAGAGTAGGTTTAGAGTTGTAGATTATTACCTCTAATTCAGATACCTGTAAGAAAAATAATAATAATAAAAAATATGTGGCTGAATTACTGAACTATTCATATTTTCTATCTGCTCTACATTAACCTCTAGGATTTTTTTCAACCTGTTCAACCGTTTTTTTCCTGAATGTGGTTGCAAGTGTAGATTGCTCAGATTCCTGTGTCAGCTGTGCCTCTCAACCCAGCTACACTGAATAGTTGTTCACCAAAGACTGAGTTAAGTATGCTGCTTTTTTTCTGTACATTTTTCTGTTACATTTGATATGATGTCTTGCTGGGCCTAATCTTGTGCATTCAGACTATGCCATTGCCTTGGTGGCAGCAGGCACTTTGGGCAAACCAGGCTTGAGTCCAAACAAGCTCCAAGCTCCAGTGCTGGAATTGCTATTACTGATCTGAGGTGGTCTCTCATGGAAACGGAGAGCTAAGCAGAAATATAGAGCACACTAATCCTGCATATAAGTTGCTCTGATTTCTTGATTAGAACAAAGGACATCTTCCCTTCTCTGTGTGATGGTCCACACTATCCTGCATGATAGGATAATTTATCAGATATTCCTTCAGTGAGGAACGTGGTGAAAAACAGGGGAAAAACAGTGAAAGGGAGATGATCTGCCATGTTCCAGTATTCATTGTAGAAGCTGATAAAAGACATCCTTTCTTCAGAAATGTAAAGGTAAAGGGCTGCCCTTTTGTCCTTTCTCCTTCTCTTGCAAACTCTGTTGGATATAAAAGCAATGTCAATCTTCAACATTTACACAGATTTACTTCAGACATAATCAATGGCATCCTAAAATGACTGCTAATTCTGGGGACCACAAAGATGTCTACCATTTGTCAGATGGTGACAGACAATTGGAAGAGCATAAGAACCGATTAAGTAACCTTTTCCTGGCATTGCTTGTTACTCATTTGTTGCTAGACCATGCTCAGTATGGACAATGTCAGTGAGTAGTTTGATTTTCTGAATTAAAAGAATTTTTTTTAGTTCAGTAGCTAATGTTCTGGCTAGAAGTCTTAGTTTAAATCTGTTTTTTAACTTCCCTCTGATACATGCAACTCTGAGATTCTACATATGAGCTTTTCTTGGCAGCTATGTTTGTGATGTCCAGATTGGTCCCCTAATGCCTTAATAATTTTGAGATCTAAAACACTGCTGTAGAAAAAAATTAAAATATAGCCAAGAATGAAGGACTGTTAAGCAATCTTTATGCCTCTTTTCCACAGAATGTATTTGCAAGTATAGGTTGTTCTTTTGGCATTCAAAATAGACTTGAAGATTTACATCTTGGGAGGATTAAGGTGGAAAGAAATAATAAACTCCATGAATGCATTGTGCCAAATTTATGCTAGTGTCTGATCAGAGAGTCTTATTAGTACTATAGAAACCTCCCAGCATTATCATACTCCAAGAACAAAAGTACAACTTAGAGATGTTCATACTAAAATTGTAGAGAAGTGTCTTCATCTAGATATCAAGGCTTCAGGCTGTTCAGCCCAAAGTACCTATAAACCTGCATAGAACCCGAGTGCTGGTGGTCTCTCAAATCTCAGCAAGATCAGCAGTAGAGCACAGAGCCTTTCAGAGCTGCAGGTTTTCAGATCTTCCTATATGGGGTGTTAAAAGGAAATTAAACAGCTCTGTTATGCATTCCCATTTTCTGTGGACAACCATCTATTAAGTATGAGCACAGATTGACAGGTTTAATGAGTGTCCCCATATATGAATGAGGAATGAGGATGTAGATTGACATTAATTTTTTTAAATTTTTTTTCCCTTCTGCCTTTCCAGGATCTTATAAAAAGGGGAAAGAACACCCTATTTTCAGATCTTGTTACATCTTTACAGACTCCAGACTTTGTTTCCTGGAAAACTGAACTGTAGTCATGGTCTAATGTCTCTCTTTTTTAAAAAAAAAATGTGTACGTGCACAGAATCACTCTCCTGTTGCTCCCTTCTCCTGTCTGCTTGTTAACAGAACTGTCAACTGTGTGAAAATGTCACATGAGGAAGACAGGGCTTTATCCTAAAGTGCTAGAGAAAGTCATGCTTTGAATTTCATCCTGTTGTAGTCAAATATTTAGTTAACTGTTTCACATTTTTGAATCTGAGCATTGGGTTCATCGTGCTTTATCACGTGTGCTGAATCTCCATAAGCCCAGGTTGAGTTCTGCTCTGCAGTGTCAGTCAGAAGGCTGTAAATCTCAGAAATTTGCAGTTGGAAAATGGTACTGTACCTTGCAGGTGGAAAGAATATGTGTTCCTTAACTTTCTAAACACTTTTTTTAGAGTCATTAAAGCAGTCTGAGAAGGGTGACACTCAGTTGAGAAGAGAGTTAATAGCCCTTAATCTATATAGACAGGTGACCATATACAACTGTAATACTGCTTTTCTCTGGCTGTTGGCTTGCAGATACTGATAAACATCCAGGCTTGACATTGATGCTAATCTTTTCCAGCTGCTGCTTGCTACTATGAGTGTATTTCTGGTAACTGAGAAACGTAATCAAGTAACTGTAAAAGTCACACATTGTGCTGCATATAAAACATTGAATTTTTAAAAAACATGTTGAATGTGAGATTCAGCAAAACCAACTGGCTTCAGGGCCTCTGGTTCAGTATTCTTTGATCCGACTTCTAACTTTATTCATAGGGCTAGCAATCAGTGCTAGAGTCTTTCTGTCTCTGTTTTTTTTTATTGAAAGAGAATTGTACTGGCAAATGCTAGGGATGTCATCAAAGATCAGTTAAGTTTCACTCTCCTATTGCAGATTAACTTTTGTTTAGCATTTCTAAACATTACTTTCTAGTTCTTTGAGTGGAACTGCAAAATATTCTTAATTATAGTGACATTTTGTAAAGACATTTCTTTCTTTGCATTATCTAAAGCTGTCTTTGAGAGCAAGATCATAAGGAAATACTCTCGAGAGCACTTAACTGAATTTTGAAAATTTAATGCATGAAAATACAATTTGGAACTAAAAAAGAAGTGTGGAAACTCCCATTCTTCAGCAACATTGCAACTGCACATTGGTTTTTATCTGAATCATTTGGCATAGTAGGCATTATTAGTACATTACAAGTTTTAGAATTTCCTTTGTTTTAATCTAGTTTGGTAGCAAATAGTTATTTTCCCATTGTTAAAAATAGGAAGGAGATAGGAAAAAAGATGGACAAAAATAACTAGGCAAAACAGTTGAAATAGCCTACAGGCAGCCAATTTTAAATCCCAATGTTTTAATTTGTGGATTAATGCTATGCTATAAATAACATAAATATAATCAAATGATTGTTATAGTGCTCCAGCTGGAATACCACTCAAAGCACCAAAACTACCAGTTAAGTACAAATGAGCAAAGGAATTTGTGTCAAAACACTCCAGAAGCTCAGTAGATGACGAGCTAATAGCATCGACCATCTTGTTGCAGCTAGCTTGGAGACAACAACATTATTCTCAGCTTTTTTCATTTTAAAGTTAAAGTTTTTAGGATAATTTTGGGTTTTCCATGTAGGTTTGAAATGTAAAGAATGCTGGGAGTGCCTCCTTTCTCTGTACTGGTTTTGACAGACTCCCATCTCGGCACTCCTGATACACGTTACCATCCACAATTCTCTTCCCTGTGGACTTGTTGTATGGTCCTTTATCAGGTTTATTTCAGATGGTGCTCGATGTCTTCTGAACATGGAAGATTGACTTCTCAGAATAAAGCACGTTAAGGAGAAACACAAAAGTTTTAAAGTAAATGTAAAGTGTTTCTTGAATTTCTTGTGTTTCTCTTGTGTTTCTTGAATTTATGTGAATAGCAGGCTAACAGGTATGAATGGCTGAAATAAATTGGCATAAATGTTTTATATGAATGTTTCAGATACTTTTCTCTCCTTGCAAGCATTCAGTGTTCCCAGTTTTAAGCATTTAAAAGGAGTGATGTAAGAAACAAAGAGTCAAAAGCACCTTCTAGGTTTAGGACTCTTTTAAGATTTTCTTGTTAAAATGAGATTATAACTTAAAACTTAGATTTTTTTTAAATAGATGTTAGAGCTGATGCTATAAAAAAATTCCAAATATTCACAGTTACGATAAAATTATGAGTTGACAATTTAGAAATATAAGAGTTCATCGAAGCTGAGTTAATTCAGAAGAGGGTCTCTTATGATTATGTTCCTATATTATTTAGTTAAGTGAACCTCCCTTCTTTCTCAGGCCAGTATCTTTAAGATTTTTTGGCACACATAACATTTTTTCTGACTGGTGTCAGACAAATATGATAATGCAGGTAGCTTTGTTTTAGTTTAAATGAAAAAAACCCAAACACTCCCTCAGCCTTTTTTTTCTTCCTCTGTAAGTAGTTCTTTGAACTTTTATATGAAAATTATTCTTATTTTTTAAATGCATCCAAAATCTTTTCTGCTCCCAAGATAAATTTATTTTCCAACCAGGGATTACAAAACAGGTTGTCAACCTGCTCAATAGACACAGAGATGAGATTTTTTTCATAAACCTTCTGTTTATGTAATTGCCACTGTAAAACCTGTGTAGAAGCAGAGTTCAACTGATAGGTAATTCTTTGCTACAAGATATTTATGCCCCTCACTGGATCATATAAAATCCAAATTACATCAAACTGTACGTTTAAAAAATTGCATCAAAGTCAATAGGTACAAAATTAGAGGTTCACAAATGCAGTCTGTGACCTCGAGCCCACATTTGTGGCTCCTTGTAGTTGCTTGCCCCATGGTGCAGGTTCTAATAACTGAGACCTGCATGGGCATTCTTCCTACCCCTGGTATTATTTGCCTGGCCAAACTTGCACTGCTGATCTTAATTTACTTATCAGGACTTCTGAAATTCCAGAATACAAACCAGTTTGAGTGTATGATGTGAAAATGCTGTTGCTGAGGAGAATTTACCTTCAAATTTACCTTTAATTTAACTTCAAATCTCTAATTCCTTGCATATGATACATTTGCACCCTACTCTGTTGAGCATCATCTTTGGCGGTGTTGTGTTTCTATGTCTGGTTAATATTTAATCTCACATTAAGAGAAGACACTTCTAATTTTCATTACTTTCTGTAACTGTAATAATGTAGTTGCTACAGCTCAAATCTGCTGGTAGGAAAGGCAGCTTCTGCAGTATGTGAGAAATAGAATTTTCAGACTTGTGTAATCTTTAAAAAGGTCTTGGAATGTTAGTGAACCAGTTTAGAGCTTCCTCTTGCATCTGTTCAAACTTGAATCAGTACTCCTAAAAGAGATGTCCTTTCAACAAAGACATGGATCTAATTAACAAACAGAATTCAGTTCAGCACCTTCAGTTCAGCACCTAAAAACCTAGGGAAATCAGTTTAATGGGGTTTATTGTAGTTTTTCAAGCACTCACAATGTTCTCTTTAAGGGAAATTACTTTTTTTTCCCTTACAGCTGTCTTTAATAAAACACTAAGATGTCTGCCAAGCAGTAGCTTCATCTTTATCCAGCTGGATACACCTGAGCTTTCGAAGCTTGAGAAAAAGTATTTCTCATTAAGTGAACCAAAACTAAACTAAAGTGTGTATTTGGAACTATAAATCATAATGTCCATAGGCAGATGTTCTTAGCCTAGAGGCATAAATGTGAAGGGACTTGATTCCAGAAGGCACTTTCAGCAATACCTGAAAATCTTCAGAGATACTTTACAGCTCCATATTACAATGTTAGCAGAGTAAAATCCAGATGAGTGACTTCTTTTTTATGCTCTTCTAGTACGTGTGGTATAATGTCAAGCTTCAGAGGGACCAGTTCAGTACAGTGCCAATGTGCAGAAAACCTACCTTCTCTGACAGAGACTTGGGGTGAAGAAGTTATAGAGAATTAATTTGGTTTTTAAAACAAGGGAAAGTAGCTCTTACCCTTTATAGCACCTGTTGGCATCAGGAAGAGCTTTTCCGAGGATGAAATGTGATATTATCCTGTTTTGCAAATGGGGAAACTGGGCTGCAAATGAGGTGGTCTTCCACACAGCAGCAACTGGAAGAGACTGCTGTGGTCCCCTGAAAACAGGGAGAGAGATATTCTCATGATTTGGTACAATTTGGTTACAGTTTTATTACAGTTATATGTGTCTGCATTTAGGCTTTGGAAGGAGAAATCTCATCTGTCATTTTTACCACAGCTCTTTTTGTACTATGGCAGCTCCTAGAAATTTAAACCCAGGCATATTGTCTCACCGCTCCAGGATGCCAAATTCACCTTAAGAAGATGACTCCTGCTCCAAATGAGCATGCTGTGATTTTAGGAATATGAGGCTGGTTCTTTAGACTTGCAGAAAGATGCAGAGCTGGAACAGTTGTGTGTTATTTATCTTAATTATCCTGAATGAAGAAAATAATTCCATCTATGTTTGATTTTCACATTTGCATGATTTATGTCAAATGCTGTCAGGAGAATTATGTGGCATGAGAGAAGTTTGTGGTCACTGGCAACTAGCATAAAAGAACCCCTCTTTTTAGCACCCTATATTCATACCAAATAGACTTTAAAAAGAAACTTTTTTTTTTTTTTTGCAAAATCTTATAAATACTGAAATAGAAGGCTTTCCCTCTTACAGAGATGAATTGCTGAGCTGAAAGTGGGCAGTGAAATTGGCCATTTATGGAAAAAAGTTTTTTATTCTGCTTTATGTGTAAATCATGGAATAAGCTTAACTCTGGTATTTCTTACTAGTTACCTATGACTAAAAACGGAAGAAATATAAGAGAGTAAGATATTGTAGTAGATAAGAAGCTTAAATGAAGATTTGGGGTTTCAAATACTCTTAAAATAGTTATGTGTTTCTTAAGACATATTTCTTGTTTCTGGCTCACTTAGCATTTTCTGAAATAGCATGAGATCTTGAAAGTAATATTTCCAAATATGGATATGAGACTTTTATGCTCTTGAATCATATTCAGATTTGGACTCCTTGTTTGGGACGTGTGAATTTAGCATTCAACTTGTGCATGTGGGGGGAATTACCCAGAACACTGTAGTGAGAGGAACTCTGCATGTGATTTCTACAGAGCTGAGTCCCTCTTGGATTGTGACAGCCAATGTCTTAAAGTTTATGAAACACAGCTCCATCTCCCCGCCCAACAGGCAAAAGGATTGCCAAACCCTAGGGGCCAGAACCGAGGCATCCATTTGGTTCCCATTCCTTGATGAGATCTCATAGGGGAATGTAGGGGCCCTGTCACATGAACTCACCCACTAGAGCAGGAAGGAAAAAAAACCCTTGTAGTTCTGTTCAGTCTGACCATTGCTACCTAACAACCCAGGAGAACTGATTATAAAAATAAAACTCTGGAAAAAACACAGTTGTTGCTGGGAGTCTTGGCAGCTATGTTCTGTTAATAGCATTAAACATACTGAAATGTATTAGCGTTATAAGAGTTGACACAACCTTTTTAGTGCTATTTTTCTTTTTATTTATGACTCTCTCTTGAGAAATTAAACCCAAATTTCTATATTTCTCAGGTCTCCATTGGTTTAATAGACTTCTCCTATTGAAATCCTGAAATAGCTCAGTTATACTTTCTATTGATATTTGCCTACCTCCTATATTTTTTTCAACTAGCCATGGGCTTGAAAGCTCTTTAAGCTGAAGAAATGATTCTGAGAGTCCTCTATGAATAGCTTTCTGTTCAGCATGCGGGCCTTGGAAAGTAAGCTCTTTTGTGTTATATGGTCTGAGCTGACCAAAATTGCAAAGTGCCATACATCCATCCCTGATGGAGTGATAGTGTACATCAAGAGTAATATAATCTAAGGCAATTGATATGCATTCTGAACTGCAGAAATTGAATTGTGCCCATATTAAGTATTCATTACATTTGTTGACACAAAATGTAAGTCAGGTGAGGTGGTGGGGAGAAGGACTACATCCAGCTCCACAGAAATCCCTGCAAAGTTATTGCTCTTTTGCTTTCATGTTTTGTTTTCATGAGTTTAAATTCGATAGCTCCAAGATGGACAGGTTTGCTACTGACTCTTCAATGGAAAAGGAAAGCAACCTATTTTATTGAAAGGATGCACACACCTGATCACCTTCCCTGATTTCTAGTTTTCATTTCGTTCTTGCTACATTGTTTGTTCTTCTCCTTTCGGGGTAGTTGCTAGCTTGGAATAGTTCTGGATGAGTAATAACTAAATCAGATTTCTGCCTTGCCTGGCTTAAACATAAATTTCTTCATGTAATTCATAGATTGCACTATCTGCTCACTTTATATCTTTCCAAGTGGACTCTTTAGACTCCAGTCTTACATAACCTTTCCTGCAGCAGGTCTGTTCAGCCATCCGAATATAACACCAAGGAAAAGAAAAGATATAGTTAGTAAAGATGCTATCAAGGTGGATCTTCAAATCTTGAATCCAAGGTGACATATCTAACAGCTTAATGCATCACATGGTGCAGTTTATTTCCTGCTTTAGCTCTTAATTTGGGATTATTAGAAAAACTTTACATTTTCAAAGTGGATATGTCAAAGAAAACATTATTGTGTTGGGACACAAAACAAAACTGTCTAATAGAGATTGGCTTTGTTCTACAGTCCTCTCTGTCAGTTTGCACTACAGAAACTGAAAAACATGCTCTGCCTTTTTCTTCTCAACCATCTATGGCACAATATGAATCCATCTCAGTTTATTACCAAATGTGGCATTGCAGGAATGTAATAGGCTCCACATGGCAGCCCTCATTGATGCATGCGTATGGTTTTTCATCTGGGCCAAGATATACAGCTATCATTTCTCAAATTTTGGAGAATTCTTGCCAGTCTTACTGAAACTTTGCCTAAGATGTCTTGGTATTTTGAACAACTATTAGCAGAGTGTAAATGAGTAGTGGTGAGAAAAGTGGACAAATATTACTGTAAGATGCAAATAGAAATCAGATGCTTAGTGCTCTTTGGTTGCCAGTGATTGTTGTGTACCAGTTCCATGTTATTTTGCCTGCCTCTCTATATTTTTATATAGTCTCCCTCAGTGACTAAAGTGAAAATGGTAAGCTTGTAGTCTGAATGCAATTTTTTGTTTAAAACATAGAGGGAGGGGCAAAATGTAAAAATTTGGTATAAATATACAGATCAAAAAAAGAAATTCTGGAGCATCAGGACTTCTTTTGTGTTAAATGAATGCTGTTGAAAAAAACACATATTGTGCTGGTGTGAGAACCAGGAAGTGAGAATGACCAAAGTGACAAACTTAATAGAACAGACCAAGCTACAGTTTCTTAGAAAATGTGCATAACACAAATGAGTGTTCAGGGACATGAATGCAAACATTTTTTCACAGTCTCAAGTACTCAGGGTTGTAATTCTCTCATTTCTTTTGTGCATGTCTTTACTACAAGACACGATTACATCATAGCTGTGAGAAACCAGGAGTTGGTAAGGTGCTGACACTGGTACTGTGGTCACAAGGAGGAATTTTCTTGAAAAATACTTGTAATTCATTACAAAGTCCTGCAGGGTTTAATTACTGGTAGTTTTGATGTTATGCAAAACATGACTTGACTTGTATACATTGCCTTCAGTGTAGGATTTTTCATTTAGAATGAGACTTCATACACAAGTCTAAAATTCAAAAGTAGTTATTACAAGGTGAAATGCAGCAGCTCTTCAGGAAGTCTTTATGAAAGACCCTATAAGTGCTGCTAAGGTGGTAAGTAGGTTTCCTTCCATCATAAGCAGAATGATTATTTCTTACAGATGATATAAGGGCACACTCCTTTCTAATGCAATATTAAACTTGCAAGTATTTTCAGAATAACATTTCGATTACTAATTTAACTGTCACGAACAATAATGTTTCAACTGGAGGATGTAACTGATTTAATTCTGTAACTCTTGCATATACCTTTATTTCTGAAAAATGCCATTGCAGTGTAAAAGGCCTTGGTTCTCAGGAGAGTGGGCACATCACCAGGAACTAAAGCAGCTACAGTCATCTGGAGAATATATTTCCAAAGTAAAACTGGTGGTTCCAAGATTCCAGAGTTAATGTATCAATTTCTTACAGCATACTTTAATTTATATTGACTGTCTCAAGTTTTTATAAAACTGTTTTGACCAGTTAAACAGACATTTAAGTAATACAGATTTTTAAAAGTGTGGTATGTTAATCAGTTATAATGTAAATGTAGATCCCCATAAATAATTGTCTCCAGTGACAGTTCCCTAGTAAAATACCCTAACACCTTTTTCAAAGAGTGGATGTGGCTCCCAATGTCCTTGTTGGCAGGTAAGTTTGCTACATACACAAACATTAACAGAGAACCATTTCTATTGAAGAAAACCTGTAAATGATGATCATACAGTATTTTTTTTTAATGGAAAGCATGAATTTTTAATCTTCTCATGTGCCTTGTACTGTATGCTCTTTGTTGTATATGAGACTAGAGAAATACAAGCAAGAGGTGTTCACCTTGAAAAAAACCAACCCTTTCCCAGTGTGCTTGTCACTAGGATTGTAGTGTGGCAGAGGCAAATATTTTAATTGCTTACTAGCATCTGACTGATACATTGTTGGACTGATACATCTTTTGGAGGAACTGAAAACAGATAGGGGTGGGGGGTGGGGTGGGAGAGTGGGGGATTAATAGCCAAGCATCTTTGTGAAATTGAGAGGGATCAAATTTCAGCAAAAATGTGAATTCAAAGGATATCGTCTCATTATCTAGGCATTTACGACCTTGTGTGTTTTGGTAATTAGAAATGGTGGTTGTGTCTTAAGTATTTGACAGAAGTAAAAATGGCTGGCAGTAATTGGAATAATATGTATAGAATTTTGCCTCCCCCTCAACTATGCACGTTCCTGGGACCTGAACAGTTTGAAAGATGTGGGTAATAATCACCTTTGAAATTCACATCATTTCCTATGTAGGAACTTAATTCTGGGATACAGATGGAAAAGCTTTGACTAGTGTATTTATTCAACTGCTTCCTGAGGAGTCATGCACAAACCTCGAAGTAATGTGGCAACTTAGAAAAAGTAAGGAGGAGGCACGTGATAGCCTTTCAGGTTATTTTGAAGTCTGCAAACTGTTTCTACAAGAAGTATTCTTGTAAAAATATTCTCAGTCTCTGCAAAACAGGTGTTTACAGCAATTTCCCCTTCCAACTGTGTGCCTAACAATACCGTGATTAAGATCTCAATCTGGGGCAGGCTGACTTTTGGCTGCATGTGTGTACCTGCATCAGCATGTCTGCAAGCTGCTTTTATTATTAAACAAAAAGAACATATGCAGTTAATTTGATTATAGGAGGAATTCTTTGAATGTGAGCTGGGTCTCAAGTCTGTAGGAAGGCAGGTAGACTGAATGGGCCAGAGGAGCAAAAAAGAGACTAAGGGCAGCATTTTTAACGTAAGCAATCAGAGCACTGGGTGAACTGGATAGAAGGCTGAGCAACAACTGGAGAAGCAACCTACTTTATGCTTGTTCTGTGTTGTTCAGTTTTTATTATGGCTAGTATTTCTGTTACAAACAATGCAAAACAGCAAGGCAGCCTTTCAGGAGCTGCCAGAGATAAAACTGGAGGCACTGGCCGTTGTATCTGTGTTGCTGGGCAATGCAGTGTTGTGTTGGATCACTGAAAAAAAACCCCACACCACACAGCTGTGGCAAAACCAGTGTGGTTCTGACTGAACCTATTCCCTATTGAAAGCATCAATAGGAAAGTATCAAATAATGCTAACACTGAGATGGATCAGCTATAGACAGCTGTCTAAGAAGAAGAGAGGTGGTCATAGAATCATGGAATTGTTTGGATTGGAAGGGGCCTTAAAAATCATCTAGTTCCACCTCCCTGCCATGGGCAAGGACACCTCCCACTAGACCAGGCTGCTCAAAGCTCCATCCAACCTGGCTTTGAACACTTCCAGGAATGGGGCCTTAACTGTCCAGACAGGGTGCAGGTAAAATAAACATGTGAAGTTCATGTGATCTCAGGTTGATGCTAAATGAATCGATAATTTTGGCAAAACCTTTGCCTGTAATAAACTACTGGTCTTCATCCTGTTCTGTTCCTGAAAAAATAGATTCCTAATTGATTAATTATTATATACAACAGAGCTCAAGTATTTCATATGACTCTCAGTGATATCTCAGGTATAACTTATAAAAACTTGTTCTCAAATTAATTATGTGATAATTAACTTTACTGATAACTTTCTGTATTATTAGTAATGTTTCTCAGATGAAGCAGTTACTCAGGTACAAGTTCTTAAATAGCCAGGCACAATTTAATAACATCTTGCAGTGTGCTTAAATTATTATAAATCTCATAATTGGAGTCTATTATCACTCATCATAATTTATGTATGTTAATTAAAAATGCCCCATATTTTAAAAAGTATGGCATCTCTCCCTTTTTCGTGTGGTATATGCATCCCCAGGAATTTTAAAGCAATACGAATGTCCAAGTTTCTCTTTTTACTTTTATTTTTTTTTTAAAGAAGTTTGCATCAAATGTATTCTACTTCTCACCAGGAGGAAAACAGAAATGAAAGCTTTCTGAGAATTAAACCCTTAGACTTGGCAGTATTACTTAGAATTTCTTTACTGGCTAGAGTTTAAAATAAAACAGGGCAGTGCCAAAAGACAAATTGACTTCTTTCAAAGATCAAAGTTAGAAAATCAACTAAGCACATTTGCTGTGTTTTTAGCATTCACTGTTCATTTACTCTATACTACTTTACTAAACTGTGAGACTCATGCGGCTTTGGAGGAAGGAAAGGAGGCACAGTAGTTATGGGATTGCACATGGCTGAGGGAAAGAGAGAAAAATATCTCTGCTCTGTGAAAAAAGCAGCACGAGTGCTAAGCCCAGATGTTTCCAGGCTATTACTGTGTGTCTTTCAGCAATAAACACAACAAATTGGTCAATGTTAAGGACTCAGCTTGAGCAACTGAGGCATGTGGGGACCTCAGGCCATGTTTTGTTGTGTGGTTCCAATGAACTGGCATCCTGTTATCCTTGGCTGTACGTACCTACCACATGAAGGTGATGTGCTGCTCAGAGCACTGCAGGCATGGAATTGCATGAGGTGGCCAGCCCCCAGGGGCACCACTGAGTGGCACCCCTGGCTGTGCCTTTTGGGGGGAGAGGTGGCCACATGTCTATTTCCTCCTGCTTTCCTTGCATCAGCTGCACAACCTGCCTGGCTGCAGGAGAGCCAGCAGTACTCTTAAGCATCCCAAACAACAAGAGGGCTGGGTAGAGTATAGTAGGTTAGAAAAGCAGCAAGGAAAAAGAAAGAAGAGAAAAAAAAAGAGGAGAGGAGAGGAGAGGAGAGGAGAGGAGAGGAGAGGAGAGGAGAAGAGAGGAGAGGAGAGGAGAGGAGAGGAGAGGAGAGGAGAGGAGAGGAGAGGAGAGGAGAAGAGAAGAGAAGAGAAGAGAAGAGAAGAGAAGAGAAGAGAAGAGAAGAGAAGAGAAGAGAAGAGAAGAGAAGAGAAGAGAAGCATAAGGAAAGGTCACTACTAGTGAGGTGTGATGATAGTTGGAAGTGTGTAAGACCCAGCATTTCTGTTCTGTTAATTGCAGGTAACATCAGAGGAAATGAAAGATGTGAAAATAAGTAAGAACAGAAAAATATACCTTTGTTGCTAAAAGATGAGTCCAGCAAGTCTTAATTCATTGTGGTGTATGCTACAGGCATCTTCTAGCATTAACCTGGTAAACTGATTGACCTGGACTGGTGAGATAGAGGTGTCTCTGAGTGTGTCTTTGAGTGTATGTATGTAATGGGAAGCATAATGCTGTAGTGCATATTTTAAGAAACAGTAAGTTAGTTTGTTGGGTTGGTTTTTTTGGTTGGTTGGTTTGGGGTTTTTTTGGTTGGTTTTGGTTGGGTTTTTAAATTTTGTTTTCTTTGTTTGGGTGTTTTTAAATAATTTTTTCCAGAAAACCCATCAAATATTGTGTCTGGAAATTCTTTTCTCTCTTATGTTTGTCTATATGTCCCTTCATAAAAGCATGCATTTCTTTAAAAAAATCCAGTGGTGTAGGATGAATCAATGAAGTAGAGAGATGTAATGATTTCTTCAAGATCTTTTCCTTTATTTTGAGTAGCTGGTGGTTAGGGCAATTTCTGGGATGGTATTTCCTTTGTTTTGGTGTGTTGAAATCCTGCCTTGGGAATGATGTGCATTTTACAGCTCTTGTCTGGAGGCAATGTGAGATAACTCATGCCTGGGAACAGGCTTGTGCAAGGGCTACTTTGGCCTGACCTACTGCATGTGCTTACATTGCACTGAAGGCAGGGGGTTTCAGAAGATAGCCATCATCTTCCTGAACCGGTTTTTCTGGAATTGGACTGTGGTCCCCACACTTTGCATGAAATTGAGCAGGAACTTTGGAAGTTTAACTTTGAGAATCCGATAATGGTAATTTACAGGTAGTATCTGTGGGTTTTGTTCTTTCATGATGTACTGTTCTCTCTAGTGAGAATGAGTGTGTTAGCAAGTTTATTCCTATAATAGCCAGACCCTTTATTGGGATGTGAAAAGAGTATGGTGAGTGAAACAATTAGAAATTTATAAGCATGTAAGAAATCTAACTGAGCAGACAAATCTTTACTGACAATAGAGAGAGACAGTAAGTCTAGTCCTAGAGCCTTTTTTGGTATAGAAGCACAATTTGAAATACAAAAATCCAAAATGTTATTTCTTGTCCCAGACTGTACAAATGTATGTTGCCTGTGTTCCAGGGAGTCATCTTCATCAGATTAGCTCAGTTTTCAAGCCTAAAATCTGAAATGTTTTGTGGTTCTTCTGTCTGCTTCTTGACAGTCTAGTGGTCACCAATTCCCCCCCTTTTTTTTTTTTTGACACAGTTATACCAGGAAATTCTGATTATCGTGAATATTCAATTGTCAAAGTGCTTAAGAGGCCCTACTTAGACATGTAGACTTGGTATTTTGTAATACAAGTATAGTCATCTTATTTCTAATAAGCGATAAAAAAGGATACCCATGCAAGCTCTCTAGGAGCTTGCTTTCTGGAGGTGAATGGAAACTTCAAATGAGCACAATGACCAACACCTCTTAGACACTGAAGAAATACTTGGTACTGCTGTAGAAGTCCTCTGTAGTGTTCTCTGGATCTGTTTCTTCTTCTATGAGATAAGCAATACAGTTCGAGAATACAGAGCATACTAAGAATCAGATGAAGTCTCTTGTAACTTCCAAGTGTTGTGTTTAACCTTATTCTTCTGATTCACTGGCCTGCCAACTGGTACAATAAAGTTCCCTGAAAATAACTGTTAGATTGCAATTTCTGTATAACATCTGCTTCTAGACTGTCCCTCTTTAGACCCTTTTCCATCCAGTAGTGAAGAGGCATAGCTGTCAAATGCTATGCCATTTTACAGGAATGGTAGTCAACCAAAATATTTTCAAGGATCTTCCTTTTGGATTTGCTTTGCACTCGGACAGTAGCTGCCGGAGATAGTTCAAAACCACTGTGTGTCAACAGTAGTGAAAATAACTGAAGCATTCTGGATTTTAGTCTGGTATGGTAAATAGTTGGAGGCAATTTTTTGTCAGGGGCCTGTCATTCACAGGGTGGATGCAATGGTGATGGGCATTAGGGAGAGGCAGGGGAGTAGGGCAGGCTGACCAAGAAAGCCAGGGCCATCAGACTCTCTGGTACAGACAGGGCATCTCCTTTTTGTTAGCCCTTAGTCCACTGTGGGGGTGGGGATGGGGCAAAAAGGTCTGTACTCTTACATGTGTTAGTGTGTTGTTAGTAACACGGAGTGGATTTAACACCATGTGAATACATACCTCAATGACTTCATGCACTTTGCTGTCTGTTTCATTTGTGAGACATTTCATGGAGACTCACTTTCATGTGACACCAGGCAGGATTATCCCTGAAAGAATAGACAGTTCAGTCACAGAGATGGGGCTTGATCTACATTCTACATTTCTTTCAGGTATAGCTGCTTCTAATTTTAAAATATACTTTAAGGTCAGCTTTGTGTCGGCTCCACTCCGAGATGCATTGCACTGGAGTTGTGCTTTAGGCACAGCTAAGTTGGGGCAAGGGCTAGATCAACATCTGTTTGAGACAGGGAAGCACATGGGGGTTGTTTCTGAAGCATGTGACAGGGAAGCCCAAATATGTTATGAGGAGGCTGGGGAGAGAAAGAGGAGTATTTGTAATTCAGATGAAGGGGGAAAAGAACAGGGTAGCATACCCACAGGGCTGGGCGATGACCCCGATGAATGCTGTGCTTTGCATGATAGTCGAGCATAGCTACAATGATGATGATCTAGAAGGCTTTTAAATAGGGAAATGTAAGATTCAGTGTCACAAGGACTGAATCTATTCTGTATAAAGTTGTTGAAACTGTGCTAGAAGGTGGCAGTCCATTTGTAACCGTAAATGTTTACTAATAGAGCATAATGAGAGTCTCTCTGAACCTCTTCCTCATCCTCTGCTTCAGTATCTCAAGCCAGCTGGCTGGGATGCAAATTGAGACACAGTCATTTCACAGTACTCCTCTGAGCAGACAGTGCATGTTTCTTTTCATAGTTTGGGAGCACATTTCTCATATGCGTGTTCCTCTGATACTTAAAGGCCCATTTGTGTACACATTCTGTAGCCAGCAGTATCTGAGATTAAAAGATTTTGTGGAAGAAAATATAAATTATGTTGAGTTACTACTATCCATTAAATAGCAAAAGCTGGAAAAACACAAAAGATGCAACAAATGAAATTAGGCTGACACTATCTGGCCTTTGCTGGGAAGAAATTACAGGCTTAATTAGGGATTGCAAATTGGGATACACGCATGACTTCGGTAGAAATCTCTGATACTGATGACTTGCAAAAATTTTTTCAAAGTATTTGGTTTCAACCACATGTAAAAATAAGATGAAGCAATATTTATGGAGTATCAAGAAGCCTGTAAATTTGTCAGATAACAAACTAATGTCCATAGGCTGCCCTAAATACCTAAAAAGCTGGTATCTCTGCTATGAAGGTAGAGATTAGATTGCTTCACTGTGGCTCTGTGGAAGTTAATCCTTTTATTGCTGTTCTCCATAAAATTTCAGACAAAAAAATAGGATTTTAGTAACATTAGGTTGCCATTTTGCAGAGCTATGTGCTAACTCTTCAACAGCATTTGGAAATTGTTATTCTTTCTGAGAACTGACATCAGAACTCTCTGCTTACTGTAACATACCGTTTTTACCCAAGTCATGGAAAATCTGCTGTTGGGCTGTGCCTGTGCCTTGTATCTGTGGTAGCAGAAAATCTACTGAGAGACAGCTAGTTCTTAGTGATATTAAAAATTATTTATCATTTAACCTTCTAGGAGCACTTCTATGAATTTTGCTGGTTTGTATTCACAATTTCGGCAAGTTTATGAGAAATACAGGGCCTATGAGACTACTCACCTTTGCAGAACATCTCCCTTGGAAAAGTTCTTAAATTAAACATTTGTTTTTGAAAAAGTATTTTTTAAAATTACCTTCTCCACTGTTTTCAAATGGTATGAAACCAGGAAATATTTTTTTGTCTTAGCATCTCATTGAGTATGAATTATAAATTTAATTATCTGTGTCTCCTGTTTTAAGAGAAAAATTGTTCTGGGAAGTACTGCGGAAAAATTTGTGTATTTGTAGGTGAGACAGCCACACAAAGATATGTAACTAATGATATAATTACATAGATGCTCATCTCCTTTTAAACAACGTAACTGTGTATCTGATCACTTATGCTTGCAAACCATGAGCAAAGGCTACGGAGCATGAAGCCCTCTTTCCCCTGCCCCCTACTTTTTATTGTGTAGTGTCACATGCTACACATAAGCTGTGTTCAGTAGTGCCTGTATTTGCTTCTCTTGTCTTACTGGGTGGCTGGCTGTGTTTCAGGCTCAGTGTTGCCCATCCCACTGTGAGGGGCTGCTCTCTGTGGGAACGCAGGGCTCCTGGCAGGTGATCCCTTGTAAGGGCTGTGGGGTGGGAGAGGGCTGGGTGGGGGCTCCTTATGTGAGTACCTTGGGAGCTGCTTCTACTTCTGGGCATGCTGGACCATGGTGTCTGCATCTCTCTAGGTGAAGGAAGCCCTCGCTGCTGGGCTGTGGGCACCATCAACCCTGCAGGCAGGCTTGCACATGCAGTGGGAGATGGCTCTGTGGGCAGCTGGCACTTAGAGCAGATGAAGTCTTCTGTTTTAGGAAGAGCAGCAGCCTTCTCGCTGTCTCTAGGTTCACTTTAATCTTTCCAAACCTTCATGCAAAGCTTTCTCATAGCTTTTGCTAGAGTGATGGTGGACTTTGTGTTATCCAGGGGTGGATGGCAAGATTGACAGTTAAATTCAGTTTGTGCCCCTTCTGAATATAAATGAAGCATTTTTTCTCCTCCAGCCTTTATATGCCTTTCTTAGGACACAACAGATCATAACACTGTTACGTGTCAGGCCTCTATCATCTTGCTAATCCCTCCTCTCCCTCCCTCCTGAAAAGTAATGAACATTTAGAGGACTTCAGAGAAAAACTGTTTATCTAGGGATGTGGCAGAAGGGGTTTTGCTGGCTGAAATGCTGCAGGGCTGAGTGGGATGTGATCTCAGAGGTGCTCAGTAGCATCAGGGCATTCAGCTGATAACGTCTCACCAAACCTGTTGTAGTCTTGTTTTCAGGAGTCAGCAGCAGTTTTTCTCGTGAAGCTCAGATGGTCTGATTATGAGTCTCTCGGTGACAAATTCTGGGCTTTGGGTAACCACCTCTTCCTCTTTTCCATTGCAGAGCTCCAACATGGGAGGCAAATTGAGCAAGAAGAAGAAGGGGTACAGTGTCAATGATGAAAAAGCTAAGGACAAAGACAAGAAGGCTGAAGGAGCAGCGACTGAGGAAGAGGAGACTCCAAAGGAGGCTGAGGGTGCCCAGCAAACCACAGAGACCACAGAAGTGAAGGAGAACAACAAGGAGGAGAAGGGTGAAAAGGATACTCAGGTCGCTGCCAATAAGACAGAAGAAAAAGAAGGGGAGAAGGAGAAACCAGTGACCCAGGAAGAAACCCAGAAAGCAGAACCAGAGAAGTCAGAGTCTGTTGTCGATGGGAAAGTAGAGCCACAGAAGAACAAGGAACAGGCACCCAAGCAAGAGGAGCCAACTGCAGCCTCTGCTCCTGCTGCCAGTAGCGAAGCGCCCAAAGCTTCTGAGCCTAGCAACGACGCAAAAGCTTCCCAGCCTTCAGAAGCCACAGCTCCCAGTAAAGCAGATGACAAGAGCAAAGAGGAAGGGGAAGCCAAAAAGACTGAGGCTCCCGCAACGCCTGCAGCCCAAGAAACTAAAAGTGAAGTGGCCCCAGCTTCAGACTCAAAACCTAGCAGCAGCGAGGCTGCGCCTTCTTCCAAGGAGACCGCGGCACCAACAGCAGCCCCTAGTTCCACTGCTAAGGCCTCGGACCCTGCAGGCCCACCAGAGGAAGCCAAACCTTCTGAAGTTCCAGCGACTAATTCGGATCAAACCATAGCAGTGCAAGATTAAATTGGACAGCCTGTTGAAACAACCACTTAAAACAACCTGTGTCTTTTTTTTTGTTTTGTTTTTTCAGCTCTACTAACTCGTTTCGGATCTGAAATAACAAATATGTATTGCCCAGAAAGAAAAGGAGAAAAAAAAAAAAAAAAGAAAAAAAAAGAAAAAAAAAAAGAAAAAAAAAAAAAAAAAAAAAAAAAGAAAAAGGAAAAAATGAAAAGGATGTCCCATCAAGTTGGGAGGGAGGGGGGAGAATCCAAATAGTATTTTTGTGGGGAAATATCTAATATACTTTCTGCCAACTTGACACAAGTCTTGGATTAAAAATGAATAAAGAAATAAAATAAATGGATGTCTGAAAGTACAGCACATCTTTTGTATCTGAACTGCTGTAAATGCACTCCACCAATGTATCAAAATCTCTTTTTTGTTCTGTAATGGGGTTTGGGAGTGATGCGTTTGATTCTGCCCACTGGGTTTGTGCCAAGGCAATCAGATCTTTATGAAAGCAGTATTTTCTGTGGTTTTTTTATTTACAGCCTTTCTTATTTTGATATTTTTTTTATGCAGTGGATGAATGCCAACTTTCAGACAAAACCCACTTAGCTGTCCACATATTTCTCAATGCCAATCCTCCAATTCTTCCTCTCCAAATATTTTTTGGGAGTAAAAAGCATTCTCATCCTACTTAGCCTACCTAGATTTCTCATGACGAGTTAATGCATGTCCGTGGTTGGGTGCACCTGTAGTTCTGTTTATTGGTCAGTGGAAATGAAAAAGTCTGCGTTCATTGCAGTTCCAGTTTCTCTTCCATTCTGTGTCACAGACACCAACACACACTCATTGGAAACAAATGAAAAAAAAACAAAATGTACAATGGATGCATTGAAATTATATGTAATTGTATAAATGGTGCAACAGTAATAAAAGTTAAATAATTTAAAAAATATAAAAGTGTAAAGACTGATTAAATCCTCACGTTTGCCCTTTGGGGATTAGGTGAAGGAGATCCTTACACTCTGAGAGGGTGTTTGACACCTGGGGCTTCTTACTCTCCTCTATATAAAGAAGTAAAGGTAAAGAAGGAATCATCAGCCTCATCAGTTTCAATCATCCTAGAAACATGCTGCCATAAACTCATGCTTCAACAGCCACAAACATTCACAGATGAGGCTGGAAGAAATGGCAAATGAGCAACACATCTCACATATGGTTTATTCCTGGTAAAGCAGAAATTACTTTTGCCTGCCTTCATGTGAAAAAAGTGCTCTCTTCCCATTTTAAAGAGCCAGAGGCATACTGACTGGGTTTTAACCAGGAGTTAGGAAGCAGATTTGATAAACTGATCTTTTAAAATGTTACAATTAAATTTAATCCTAGTTCTATCAAAATATTCCTGGTGCTGATACACTTTGTTCTTTTTCCCATTGCTTTTGTGCAGCTGCCACAATAGGCCAATTCTTTCTATTTCAAATGTGGGTAACCTCGTGTAGATGAGCTGATTTTAGTCTGGGATAAACAACATTTTTCAATAGTTTAGTTTGTTTGCCCAATTTTTATTCAGTAGAAGTGCTGAATAATTGCAGTTTCTGCTGAGTAGTGAATCATACAGACAATGATTTCACTGTAGAGCCCAGGATTCACAAAACTGGTTAAAGAAGCATATTTGATCTGTCCATCAATAGTATCTTAGGATCAGCAGAGGTTCTGAGAGAAGTTAGCAATGATAAATAGAAACACAGCTTGTACACACAGCAAGGGGATGAGCAGACTTGTATTTAGGAAATAAGGGAAATGGTATTTTAAATTTATAAATTATTTTGCATAGTCTCCCTCCATGTCACGAGGATGATTCACTCTACTGATTTCCATAATTCTTACCCTTTATTTTATCCAGTAATTTGGGTTTCTTATACTGATGTGCAGTTGTGCAGCTGTGGAAAGCTTACTGGAACAGGAAGGAGTAGTTCTGCTGGGTTTAAATCAGGTCATTTGCTTACATGAATCGTGCACTTCCATCACTTTTGCATCCTTAATGCAAAGGAATCAATTTCGTGCATAACATGTCAAAATAAAGTGGATACTTTTCCACAGACAAAGGTCAGCTAAGTACACTGGTTTAAAAGGAAAGCAGGTTTTAAATTTTTTTTTTTAGATTAAATAGCTGAAGCATTGCAATGTGAGGCATGTAACACATTGACAGTAATTCACCAAACATTGTGTCATGATCTACTGCATCTTTGCATGGCCTTTCCTGCAAATCTGTAAGAGCCTTCTGCTATCATTTTCCAGCGTATATGTGGCCTAGAGAGAGGGAACTTCTGTCCACAACTCCTCCATGAATTTTCATTTGATGAGTCCAGAGAGGAGAAGTGCAGTGGTCCTGCAGTACTTTGCCATGAGGTACTGAATCGACCTGAAGCTGAAGGGACTATACCTGTGCTCTGCCTTTGGGCTGGAAGTGGTTGCCAATGGACAGTAAGTTTGTAACTTATTTACTAAGGCTATCACTCTTTAACTGATATCACATCCATTCACTTTCAATATCATGTACAAAATAGCACTTATTATCCACTACTAAAATTATTTAACAATGTCTTCCTTGTCTTCCCCTGAGCTTTCTGAAGTTGGCACACTGAGAGCTGGTGACATAATCTTGAATGCAGTCTTACTTTCATTTTTTGAGGCAATTAAAGTACCCTTGTGCTCCTCAGCTGTATCCAAACCCAGTAGCTCTGAACATGGACAAGAAAATCTGCACTTATTTTTTTGAAGATCAGCCCAGATGAAGCAGTGCAGCCAAAATCTTATGTACTTATATAGATGCTCCGTATTCTCAAAAACCAAGGCATTCAGGCTTAGGTCATTGCTTGACTGTGCTACTGGTTTATACCTACAGATAAAGGGGGAAAAATCATCTCTGTTCAAAGGTTTTCTGAAGTACGTATATATGGTTAATAGAAATGTGAAGAATGTTGCTTACTTGAAGTGGCATGAGAAGAGGTAAGAGCCTAGAGCTTTGCTTTTCTTCACCTCAGTCCAGTATCTCATCTCTGAGGTTCTCTTTTTCTGAGTTTTAATCACTCTTTAATAACAGTAAAAGTATGCTAAGGTTACAGAGCTAGGAGGCATATTAGAGCTTTGAGCAAAAGCACATTGCAGATAACCTCAAAGGACCCAGCCCTTTAGTGAAAATGTGCCAAAGAAACAGAGAAATTCAACCCTGGGAAAGAACTTTTGCTATTGTTTAGTACCCCTAAAGAGAGAGGTTTGCAAGGTGTCCCTTGTTTTGCCTTGGAGACTGTTAAGAATCTGTTGATCTCCCTTTGATATTAGAAGGTCAGTGCCATTGGCTTTGCTCTGACTTTGCTCTCACTTTCACATCAAGGAGAAAGGCAGATGTTGTGAAATGTACAGCAAATTAACCTTTCCTTCTATTCCTTCCCAAGCAATGGTTAGCACTTGCCCCGTAGCTGGTTTCTGTACAGTTGCTCTTGTGTCTGTACAGGGTATACACTGCAGTTTCTTCTATCATAAAACATTATAGGGTGCATTGGTGTCTTATGTGACACTTCTAGGCATGTGACTGTATGAATACACAATGGTCAGTGACTCCTGAATGTCTACTGGTGCTTCTTTAGTCCCAGCTGTCTCACCTTACAGTTGCCTTCTCCAGATCTGCTTGAACTCCAGCTTTGCTCAAACTGAGCTTGAAGCAGTGAGTGAATCAAGCCCTCAGTCTTGCTTCAGGAGCACTAGGCTGTATTTCTGTGTATTTGTCCTGATTTAGCCAAACTAGAGTATGTGTAAAAGAAATCCCTCAGATTTGTTGCCCACAGAAGGCACTTTCTCTCAGTACATCATTTCTTCAGAACATCTGCTGCTATACTTTCATTGCTGTCCCCTTGCATTGAATTCAGTCTTTAAATATTTTTAAAATGCTAATAACTTGGTTTGCTCTTTTTTTTTTTTTTCAGGGTTGCATTTTTTTTTTCTGAACCAAACTCTCCACACATATCCTAATCCAACCTGATTTGGTTGACTTTCTGACTTACTTTTTAAAAAATCCTGTTTTATATTTAAGCTCATCATCCCATTTCTTTCAATATGAATGCATATCAGCTGTTAAGCAATCAGATTTGGAAGCTATGGATGGCCTTCCAGTCATGGAAAAAGCACAACACAGGGAACAGCAGCATACATGTGGTTTTCCTCACTGCTGTGAAAAAGAATCTTCTCTGTGACTGACAGAGCTTTGCTTGCTGGATTTATTGCGGTGGGTTCAATATCTGACCATAGAGTCAGGTAAGAAGGAAGAGATTTGTTTTGTTTTGTTTGTTTCATTTTCTTGTCAGAAGAAGAGGGAAAGAGTTCCTGTTTCAAAATATGGCCACAGAGGCTAGGACACAGGGAGTATAACACAATCTTTTTGTTTCCTGGAGACAAAATTAATGTATGTTAACTGGCCACCATAGGGTTGCCAATTCTTTCCAACTTGTTAGGATACCTATATCTCTTTTAACATATTTGCTGGTTTAGGCAATAAATACTAATTTCAGCTCTCACTCTCATGGCTGTTCAAATATATCGCTTCTCTCTTTAGCTTGTCTTCACAATGTGAGTCTTACAATGATGAGAGGCTCCCATCACCTCAGGAGGCTGAGCTTGTTGATGGCTTGGCTTGAACAAGATGACTTTCTTTGAGATTTTTCAGTTCAGTGAGGTGCAGATTTGATTGAGTTACAACTTTGCTTGATGTAGTAAGCAAAATTCCAAAGGCTGTACATTACATTCCTGCTGAGGATAGGGTGAAATCTGCCCACAAGCCTTACCAGTCTGTTATTTGGAATGCCACCAGGTTGCTGCAAAACCAATATCTTTTTAAATATCGCTGCAGGTTCATCCGGCCAGTAATTTCAGATTAATACCTGGTAAAGTTCAGCATTCAGTCTCACTTAAGAATTAAAGAAATTGTACTGGGCTCAATACACACGGAATACAGCTGTTCACATTAGGAGGTGGAAACATAACAATATTCTTTTTTTCCCCTCCACTCAGTTCCACCTAGTTCAGAAAAATGGTGCTGGAACAGGAGCCTGTCCCTAGATGGTCTTTTTGCTTGGGGAATGGGGCAAAGTTCATAACAGCCAGACTGTAAGTCATGGAGAATGTCTTTAAAACTTAAAATTTGGTACTTTAAACCTTACATTTGGATAGTAGGTATTTTAATCAAAGGCTACACAATTCCCCTGAGAAACTGGTCTACTAGAGATACCCAGTGTGTCAGGAAGCCAGCTGTTGGGATTCTGTTTTATTTATGCCAGTGACCCTCATTTTTAGCACTCTTTTTCCCCAATCCCTGCTTTATTTGCTTTCTGCCAGTTTTAGATTTAATGTGCTAATGAGAACAGTGTACTTCAATGGCAGATCATGCTGATACTCTATTAATTGCATTTTTCTGGCTTTTAATATTTATTTATAGTTCTGGCATAATTTTCAGACTTCTGGACTGGGTATGTAAAAACCTGTATGTTTACCAAGCAGAACAGGAATTGATGTGCTGGAAAGGAGATGCTGAAAAAGGATAACTATATCACTGGAAATTAGTTCAAGCCCTTTATGCTGCAATAGTCCAGGGTTCTGCAATGGCTAACTGTAAGCTAAAAGACCCTACGGAGATTTCAAAAGACATCACATGTCTATATGATGTTAAGCTAACATTTTTATCTTCAGCTCTGCTGCTCTGTCCAATTATCTGAACTTTGTCATCTGCACTTCGTTTTTAAAGATTTTAAATAAAAGCATTCCCAAGCTAGCATTTTTGTTTCAAAAGATGAACAACAGTAACTCATAATGAGCACATTGCAAAGGAAATTTCAATCCCATTAAGACTTTAATAACTTTTGCCAATAGAAGAACCTCTAATACTACTTAGAAATGTTTTCCAGCAATCTATTTAAAAGGAAAGGTTTCTTTATGTCCTTATGACCAGTTTTTCATGGACATTTACAAAAGCATACTTTTATAGCATAGGTGTTTATGACAAGCTAAGTAGACAATATAATAGAGTCTGGCCACATATCACAGTTTAAGGAAAGAAGACCTGGAACATGCAAGACCATTCCATCAGCTAACAGAATTATTGATTCAGGTCCACTGGACTGTATGAGAATTGTTTTATTTGCAGTAACTCCATATAGATCTGAAAAAAAAGATTAGCAATAGAATTTCACATTATAGTAAGTAGCATTGAATGGTTAGATATGAGAACATTGTTGTTAACATTAGTGATAACCTAATAACAGACAGATTTGGATTTGAATTGAGGCATTTTATGAATACTATTTAGGAACATAATGTAAGTTCTGAAAGAGTAAAATTAAAGAATTTATTCAAGACTTTAGGTAGACTATTTCAATGAATGTTTCAATGTTTCTGTGAGACAAGAGGGTCAATGTAAGGATCAGCAGGTTTCTACATATGCACGTAAAAATCAGAGAAGAAAAATTAATGATATCAGGGAGAAGTGGTATATACTTGCTAATAAGTGTTCATTAAACATCTGGTGCATCATGCTGTACATAAATATCTTTTTTGCACCTTATTTTGGTGTTCTAACTTAGCTTATCATACACATATTGGGCCAGGCTGTCAGTGAGATTTGAACAACAACTCTTTTCACTGCACTGCCACCATTTTTGTAGCCACACCTGACCTATATTTAAACCATTTTTTCTAGTTTAATATGCCAGGACCAGCATGGCTGCATTAGTGGGGATCTGAATATGTGATGACCCAAACCCTCAGATGAACCTTTACACTCAGACCAAGCTTGAGATGATTAGAGGGGCATCCAGTATGGTAGAAAGATATGTCCACACTTGCAGTCATTTTAAGGGAAACTTTATTTGAAACCTATTTAAAGAGATTTATGTGATGCTTGCATTTCTGAGAATTTACATACATCACAAATACAAGAAAATACATGATACTATCAATCAGATCCAATTGAAAAAATTCTAGTTGTAATGCTTCAGCATGGAGATGACTTATTTTAAGGGGCAACTTTTATGTGAACAGCAGTTTGCATTTATTTTATAATCTCGCTGTGCAGCTTGAAAATACCACTATTAATTTGATAGCATTGAAAATAAGAACTATTATATCTGTTGCAAGTCATTGAAAGGGCAGGTGTAGAAAGACTCTACAAGGTCAGACATCACAGGGTCAGAGAAGCATTTGGGAAGGAGTCAGCAGTCTCAGGGGGAATCTCAGGAGAAGAAAACAGTTAGTGTGCAACATCAGGGTAATGATTTCAGAACACCACCTTGAAAAGGTATGGTGACAAGACACAAGCTGACCATCTGGACTAGAAAGAATGGATTGCAGTCTAGCAATGTTATGCAAAAAGAAAGTTCAGGGCTTTTCCCTGGATATGAAGGCACAGAGAAAGTCACACACTGTTATTTTTTTCCCTTTCACTCCAGCTCTCCCAGTATGATATTTACTTCCTCCTGCAGGTTTAACCTTTGTTTCAAGGATCTCTTTCTTGTCCCCTAGGTATGCTTTCATCAACACGCAAGATTTCCCTAAAGTGGTCAAAACACTCATGGAAAAGTAGTGTGACACATGCCATATGTCTTTCAAAGAGCTCTTGTGCTTCTGGAGAGGCTTCATGCACAGCCTAGTCCCTCAGAACACCTTGTATGTAACAAAGACTTAAAGGTCACCAGGTACATGAAACTATTGCATGCCTTAGCCTGCTTCAGCAGATTTTCTCCACTTTTTTATCACTATGGAGACGCAGTGCAGTGGCATTTTAGCACTTACCTAAAACAACAACAGTCCTGGTAACCCAGAGAGATCATTTTCTGAGCTACTTTGGCTGCCTTGTGTGCTGCCAGGCATGGACTGACTACATGGGCAAAGAAGAGCCACCCAGGGCTGCCTGCATTGACTGCAGGTGGGCTGCTTCCCCCTGCCCATCAGCTGGTATCTCCCTCTGCATGGGATGTATCTGTACCAGTCTCCTGAAGCAGAGAATTGGTTTGGAGGACAATAACTCCTGGGGAGGCTGTGGAACCACCTTGGGAGTACTTAAGGATGGGGGTAGAACTCTTTGTCTGATAGCCTTCTATAATGGCATGACTAGCTGGTTACATGAGGGGAAAGGAATAGATGTGTACCTCAACTTAAGAAAAGTTTTTGTTGCTTTGGTATGGAGACACTGTCTCCCATACCATCCTCACAGGTAAGTTTAGAATGTGTGAGTTAAATGAGTGGAGAGTGAGGTGGATTGAGTACTGGATGAACGGCAGAGTTCAGAGAGTCATGATCAGTGGTGGAGAGGCTAGTTGGAGGCCTATAGTTAATGGTGTTCCCCAGGGGTCACTACTGGGTCCAATCTTGTTCAACATATTTAGCAATGAAGGGACAGAGTGTACTCTCAGCAAGTTTTCTAATGGCACAGAAAACAAGGTGCAGCTGATACACCAGAAAGCTGCACTACCATTCAGCAAGACCTGGACAGGCTGGAGGGTTATGAGTAGAGGAATGGGATTCATCAAATGCAAGTGTAGGGTGTTGCACCTATGCATGTATAACCCCATGTAGCAGTACAGGCTGGGGGCTGACCTGCTGTAAAGCAGCTCCGTGGAGAAGAACTTGGGAGACCTGATGCAACCTTTCCTTGAATATATTTTTGTAGTATTAAGGTCATGTCTCAGCCTGATGAGGGCAAGAACTGTATTGCTATTTCAACTGAGCAAAATCATCAGATATTATAAAATGATTTGGGAATATGCAGATGTCCAGCAGCACTGAGATTTTTCTGATTTTTTTGTGCCTTAGTTAAAATTCAATTCACATTGGATCTCTGATGAAAAATGCTAGAAACACTGCAAACTCAGAGAGTGCTGCCTGTGCATAACTCTGTTTGGCTTTCTTTTAAGGAGTAATTCTGCTGATTTGGTAGAATTGGACCAGCAAATTGTAGTGATGGACTGGATAAAAATGACCTGGAAAATCCCTGCTTCATGTGCAGTGCTGACTGCTGAGCAATCATTGCTGTTCTGTGCTTTTTCCTTTGTGCTGGCCCATGCACAGATATACTAGTACTGAGTTAATTCAAAGCTGGGATAGGCAGAGAGGAAACCACAGAATTTTAAACTCCTTTTTTTTTATCCTGAAGACAGAATTATTTTCTAAGTCTTTCATTTTTGTTGTGGGGAAGGAAGAATGAGGTTAGAAACTGAAGCCAGGTCAGACTAAGTCCCTGTGCATTTCCATACAGCCACGCCTGGGCACTAGAAGCTGCTCACAAGTGACTCAGCCATATGCAAAAGAGTAATTACATTAATTTAAAGCTCAGTAACTAACAATTTCAAAGATTCTTTCAAAGTCTTTCTAGTTGAAAACTCCATGGATTCTTCTCCCTCTGAACTCTTTCTTGGCTTCTGGTATCTATTAATACCTAAGCCTCAGTGCACAATACCTACAAAAACTACTGTATTTTATATATAGTTTTAAAAACTACTGCAGCTTCCATGTTCCCTGATCTTAATTTGGCAAAATTAATCAAATTTCAGTAAACTTAAGGATGAGACTGTATGTACAGCTTCTCATGATTAGTCAGAATAATTATGCTGTTCAATAATCATGATAACTTTTAAAATGAAAGAAAGAAAATGAATGTTTGTTCAACTGGAGCAGCTGCATATAGGACAGATGCTCGAGCATCTTTTCCATAATAATAACTGAAACTTTTTATCAGCCATGGCCTTCCACAAAATCTGGACAGCTTATTCATGGGTGGTTCCCAAAGGATTCAGCTCATGTGGTATCTGAGAGCAACAGACATCTTACCCTGTTACCATGCAGAGTTTCTCCACTGTTTTATCACTATGCAGACACAAGCGGGTGTGTAGCACTTCAGTACTTGACTGTCTCTATTTATAATACTCCCGCAAAGTCCCTAATCTTTATTGAACAGCTTTATCTTTTTCAAATAAAACCCATGAGTTTCTTACAAAGTGTACAATTGTACCCGCCATAAGCAGTTACTGAATAACTAAGGGGAGCTGCATTCCTTGAGCCATTGCATCAAACCTGAACACAGTAATAAAAAAGAAGAGAGATCTTTTTGCTTCTCTTGGTGCAGTTAACAAAGATCTAAGAGAGATAAAATGGCAGTAATTTGGTTTTTGGTTTTGTTTTTTTCTTTCCTTTGGAAAGTTAAAGCATATTATTTTCTTGTAACTTTCTTTTGGGGAAATATTCCAAACTTCTCCTGTGTGTAAAGTATTTATCATTACAATTATTCTGACCCCTTATAATACTTATTATCTGAACTCTTTGTGAACAAGTGATACTATTTTAAATTATTAAATTAATAGAACTATATAATATGTACTTTGGCAATTTTTTCTTATGGACTGCAAGGTATATCAAGCAGCTGATTTTGCTATGGAAGATAAATAGCAGTATATATGTCTCCAATACATGTAGCTGATACAGTGGACCCAGTCATTTTGTTTAGTACATGCAGCTTGAATCCCGTGATGCCACATGGCAAGGCAGACCACTCTCACTGTGGCTGATAACCCAGACAGTCACAGCTGTCACTACTCTATCATGAGTTTATGTTAATGAAATATTTTGCACCTTGAGACAAAACCATTTCTTTAAAACTTGCTACCCTGGATTAGCTTGGTTTTAAAACAATTGCATAAGAGAATAATAAGAACGCCTCCCAAGAGATGCTGGAGGCTTGAGGCCAGAGAGTGGAAAAATCAGAAGAAAAAGTATTTTTATTATTTTCTTATTGTGCAACATTTGGAAGTTTCTTTACTACCTTACCTTATTTTTAGGAGATCACTTCTATTTTTGAATTTTTAGAGCCTGAAGTTTTCTGTAGATCATCGTAAAAGTATGATTTATTCTTAATGAAGGGAAAGATAACATACAAGGTTGAGCAAATGCCTTCAATCTAAATCAAAATTTCAGATTAGCCTGAAACAATGGCAGCTCGTTCAAGCTTTAAGTGTACAAGCAGTAATGTAGCAGGTTTTGTGCATTAGAGTATGTCAATCTAATTCACTTTGTGTTTGGAAGGTAAAACTGAAAACTACACAGCTTTTTCCAGGCAAGATACCTGTGATGGTCACAAGTAGCTGCTGTTCTGAAACCAGGCCTGTGCCAGCTGCTTATGCAACTCACTCTTTCCTCCACCTTCCCTGTCTGTGAGAGCCCCCAGGAGCTCTTCGTTTGTAGCCAAGCATCACAGTCAGGCCAGGCAGTGTTGTCTGAGGAAGAAAAGATGTGACGTGGTTGCTCTGGCATAACCATTAATATACCTGCTGATAAAACAGAGAGAGAAATAATTCTGGTGAGATGCAAAGCTTAAAAGCTTATGGGTTTGTGTATTTGTAATAATACCAACTCTACTAAATTATCTGAAAGTATAAGGATTTATTAAACCTCTGTGTGCAGTTCTGTTCCAGCTGAGTATTTTGGTAAGCTTCCTTTATGTAGATATCTGTACAACATAAGCTAATTCTCCATTAAGAAAGAAAATGTTTGGGATTATCTTGGAACAATGAAGAGGATGGTGTGAATTACAGCAGTATAAAACACTATATATTGGTTCAATTGGTCTATGAGAGCTGGGAAAGGGGGGAGAAGGGGAATGGGGATGTGCATGGGTAATGGCATGGACATGGGCATTGCCATGGGCATGGGCATGGAAAGGGGGGACTAAGCGGAGAAGCATCAAAGATGAGGGGAGCACGGAGGCTGGAGACTTTCTCTGCTTTCTTCTTTTCATTTTTTCTTTCCACTTGTTGGCTGAGCAATTTTTGGGACTTCTCCCTTAGTAATATTTCCATGATCTTCTGCTCAATAAATCCTCTGCTTTATTTTAAGTATAAAGTTTCTGCTGTGCATCTGTAGCTCTCCTGACTAGCAATTCATTTTAAGAATCTATCAAATAGATTCTTAAAAAAACTATTTTCACTTTTCTTTTTACCGACCTCACCTTACTTTTCTCCCTTCTGCAGATACTACAGTAGTGACTTCAGAGATGTCTCTGAGTTTTTCTTTCTCTCTGTTTCTCTCTACTTTTTCCTTTTTTTTTTTTTTTTTTTTTTCTTTCTTCAAAATGGAAAGAACATGACCTCTTTCCCTTTGGGGAACAAAGATTCCAATTAATTTGTTATTTTTCTCATGGAGTAAAAGAAGTCACTGAACTTACATGCTCCGATAACCTCTCTATTTTGTCTGTGTTTATCCTAGCATGGAACTAACAATTTTAAGGATTCTTTCAAAGTCCAGGATATAAAAATATCCTGTTCTGGACGAAATTGAAGGAATGTTTGCTCATAATGATTGTAGAACAAGGTCCTTGTAAAACAAGGATCAAATTGTGCACCATACCAAAGGAATTTATTAGATCACCACTGATTTTAGTGTGGCAGAGGACGAGTTCAATGTAGCATCAATAGGTGATTTTTCAAATCACCATTTCCTCTTACCTTCTCTTTGGCTTGGAAGAGCCCCTGCTGTGAACAGACAGGCAGGCAAAGAACAAGGAGAAGGAAAATGTGCTTGAAAGAGATGGCTGACAATGATTTTCGTTTTCCTTTTCACAGGACAAACACACTTTGGATCCTTGTTATGGTAAAAGATGAATCTGAAGGCAGTACAGTGATCACCCAGGCACAGAAATGGAGACTTCAATTCCCATGAAGAAAAATCAGTCTCCTAATCTTTCACATTGAGCTCACTGTGTAAATATTGCTTTCATTTTTATTGCTATCGTTCCCTCTTCATCACTTTCTTTTCTGTTTGCTTTCTGCCACTAGGCTTTATGCAATATTCCAGGTGTGGAAGACGTTTTGTACCTCAAATGTCACTCAAAATAAACACAGTCCTTCACATCTGCACTGTGGGGAAGGCTTCTCATAAAAAAAACTTATAAGAAGTATTTGAATCATTCCCTTGTGAGGGTGGTGAAGTAAGAACAGGGTGCATTCCGGAGAGCCAAGGTATTTTAAGGAAAGCAGTGTTTGGCTGCCAAGATCCATACCAGATAAGGACTGCCCTAGGAACCAACATTGGCCTCCATAAGCACAGATCCAGCAACATCAGTGATCTTGTCCTCAGGCACTTGGCCTTTTGGTGTATCCTTGGAACAGCAAGCATGTATAGCTAAAGCAGCTATGGTGGTTTAGTGTTGCCTTGCTACTCCCTCTGTTTCTGCAGGAGATGGGGGCAACTGACCTGTTAGTCCCTCTGGTCAATCTTTTCTTGGATTCGAAAGATATGACATGCCCTGTGTAATCTCGGTGATAAATTTCAATTTTAGTTAAATTTTGTTGTGATCCTTCTCCTTATCAAGCAGGTATATAAAATATATATATATATAATTATATACACATATATATATGTAAAACTATTTGAGAAGCTCAGACTTCTTCCTACACCTTATTGGGTGTCAGCTCCCCATCTCGACCATTTAAACATCAAGCTCTGTGCTAAAAGCTTAATTGAGAAGACAAGAAGAAAGTTAAGAGGCCTTTCAAAATTTCAAGGATGGAAAAAAATAGATTTAATGCATTATCTTAATAAAATAGAGGTTTCTTATTAAATTACTATTATTCACATTTACACTCAACTGAATACATCTTCATCAGCATTGAACCACTACAAATTAATAGATTTCAGACCTTTGGTGGTCTAAAATCTTCTTAGACCTTCTTAAGATTTGAGCTTTTATTTTTGTATGCAATGAAGCAGCCACAAAAATAACACAATGCCCAGAAACCAGAGTTCTTCTCTACAGAATTTAGCTTAGCTTGTCACATTGTATACAAAGTCCATTTATTTAACTGCAATATTGTTTAAAGAGGAATTTATCAGTGTTTCTTCAAACAGGAAAGGCAAGGTGAAAGTGCCATGTGTACTTGTCCTTAGTAACCAGCAGTATGGTCTAAATCTCCAAGTCTGAGCTAGACTATGATTAGCTGTGAGTTCCCATTTAAGATGACTACCTGATGCACTGTAACTTGGAAGATTTATTTATGGAAGTTGAGTATTATGTTCTGATACTAATTGTATATATAACATAGAAGTATTCATAATAAAGGAGAACATTGAAAAGTGGAGTCCATGTTTGTTAGTAAAAGGCTGGAGGAAAAAGTATAAGGACCTATACAATCTGAAGTATTCCAGAAGATGTCAACAGAAAAGTGGGAATCTTTTTTTCAGTGGAAAACAGAACATTTGGAAATTTGATTTTAATCTGAAGTGAAAATGTTTCTATTTTAAAATTTCCAACTGAACCCAAACTTATGAATGAAAAAGGAAACATTTTGTTAACTATTTAAACTACCAGAAGATAGTAAATGCATACAATAGTACGTTTGCCTTCTGCATTTATACATGTATATAGTACGCGTAGTGAAAGTCCTGAATATTTGTATAAAAATAGTAATATAGACTCAAAATTATGAAGTTGCATTCACATTTATAGCTCTGAAGTTATATAACAGACTTATAGAATTTTTGTTTTGTTTTGTTTGTTCCAAGGTGGAAATAAATGGTTTTGTAATGCTTCAGTGTTGACAAGAGTGCGTTGAAAGCAGTGGTGAAAAATTCTTCTGGCCTTTCAGAAGGCCTTAAAATTTTTAAATTTCTCTGCTGAGAGAAGGTAATATGAAAAGCCTAAAGAACACGTGTCAGAGCAAGAACTGAAGTTTGGCAGGAGAAGTGCTGAACTTCAGATACCTCCCAGGAATCGGCTGGAAGCCCACTGAAGTCAATGGGAATTTTTGACTGGCTTCAATGTGCATTGGATCAGACCCAAAATGGCTCTACTCAGCAAAATAGCTCTGTGGATTTTACTTCAGGCATGGGCTTAATGAGACTTTAGCATGAATTCAAAAGTCATGCACACTTGAATATTTTTCTGAATGCACATTTGAATTTTTAAAATGTATTAAGACCTCTATCATATGAATTATTGCAATGTAATAATAATAATAATAATAAAAAATTTCATGAAGCAATGGTCCTTAGCTGTCTAAATACATAAAGAAAGGAAAGTTCAAGAGGATGCTGGGCTACATTTTTCAAAGAAACCACAAAAAAGAAAACTATTTCATTAAAAAAAATAGTTTCAGCTGAATGGGAAGTGAGAAAAAGCAGATGTTATGACCAGGGGATTTTCCAAGTTTTAAATATGAGGCCAAATTTACACTGTTGTAGGACTGACAGATCAAAGCCAAAGGTAGCATATGTTGGCATGCCAATCACTCAGACTAAAGATTTGGTTCATAGTGTCCCTGCCCCAGGAGGGAAAATAAATGTGAAAGACCATTTCATAAAAAATTGTATTTCTGTATTCTAGTCAATCCTGTCAGTGCCTGCTTCACCTATAGTAGAGATATTTGCAAGTGAGAAATGGAAAATGATTTAAAAATTTATTATAAAATCGGAGTAGAAGAATGGCTTAAGTACCTGTATGAATTGAAATCTTAAAACGAAGCCCTGCAGTTTTCAACAGTGAGGAGCTATTAAAATAAGACTGAAATTTTCAAAAATAACATTTCTTTTTTTATATCACTGTGGAAATATTCTTGCATTATGGGGGGAAAAAGTAGATAAGAAGTTGGTAAAAAATTCAGACAGGTTAGAATCTAAATCCCAAATCTGGATCTAGATAGACTTCAAAATTCAAATCTCATTGTGCCAGCTGACATTGGAGATCTGAAGACACAGCACTTGGGGAAATTAAGGTTTGCATTTAGCACTAGAAGTGATATTCTGAAAAGATATTTTTCATAATTTTCTAGAAAGGGTGATTTTTTCAAATCTATTGGTATACTGGGATGCTTAAATTGGTATATTGTACTTCTGTTTTTATTTTAGATGCCTGACATTGATTCACTTAATGCGACCCAACTTGTGTTTGATACACAGTGAAAACATCAGTAATTCGCAGTGGGTTCTCATAATACCAGATTATAAAATACTCTAAGTGCAGTCACCCCATTAGCATACTGCTTATTTAAGTTATCAAAACATTTGTGCAGTTTTATCACAGCACTGAAAATGAATCACTGGCCAGCCCGGGGGGTTGCTTCTATCAGATGCATTGTCATTTTCTGGAATGACTGTCCAGCAGCATGGAATCTGAGAACCAATAAGCCCCTAACGAGAGAAATCATAAAGGTGAACCCTTTTGAGCCTGTGTTCTGAGGTCAGATGACTCATGTAAAAGCAATCCAGGCCGGTCATGAGACAAAATTTTTGTAGCCACATCAGCTTTCCAGCATTTACTGCAGTTCCCAAGTCTGGCTTGTGCTTATTGTGTTATTCATCAGGTATATGAATGCATTGTTCTCAGTTTTAAATTACAACCTTTAGTGGTCATGTCCATGCAGATCTCCCAGTGGCAGGGAGAAATCGTAGGAGGAGAAATTAACGTGTACTCTATGCTCTCTGCAAGATATTGCTCATTTAAAACAACTCTATTTTAATCTTAAAACCTTCTATGAAGGTAACTAGTTCCTCCCTTCCATCTTCTATTTCACAAACCCACAGAGCAGTTCTAGCATGTGTCTTTTACCCTCAGGAAACAACCTGCCAGAATGCTGGGGGGATTGTGAAATTCTTCCAGGCTGGGTTTCTGCCTTTCTTTCTTTTACCTCAAACCATTTCCTCAACTTGAATGTTCTTGTTGAAAGGTCTAGCTTTAAAGCATGAGCTGAGCTATTTACCTCAGAGATGCCAAATCAGGAATTTTAGTCATGTTGGTGTCATGGTTTAATGCTGGGCTGGCAATTAACCAAATGACTGATGCTCTCTATTAATCCCCCTCTCCTCCTTGATAAAGAAAGGAGAGAGAGTAAGAGAGAGAGAATAAGGAGACTTATGGGTTGGAAACTGAACTACACAGATTTAATGAAATGGTAATGATAAAGAAGGAAAAAAATGTATTGAATATATACAGAAAAAAAATACCCAATACCATGTTCCCCCCAGTAACTCTCACATCACCACCGAGGCTGCAGGGCAGCCCTGGGAAAGTCCAGGCTGGACTCCTGGAGTCAGCAGCAGTCAGGAGCTGGAGGCGGGAACACACAGATTCAGGCTGGCATGGATCAGGACCACAGGCAGAGGAATGGATGGAATCCTCCCAGGATGCTGAAGCAAATAGGAATAGGTGAAGAAGGGCTGAAGGGAAGAATGAAAGGTGAAAGTGAACATGAAGGGGCTTGACCCTCGTGATCCCTCAAATTTATACCAAGTATGACGTGTGTGGTATGGAATACTCTGGTCAGTTTTGGTCATTTATCTTGTCCGCTCATCCCTAAAGGAGGGTTGCAAGTGTGACCCCTTTACTCTCTTTCTCTTTCTGGAGCATAAGATGTTCCTCAGAACCAAGCATTTTGGCTATTGAATGGACTCTGAGGTCACTGTTAGGCCTGACTGCCTCTGCCCAGTGTGTTCCAGAGATTTCCCCAAGCTGCAGGTGGCTTGGGACCCCATTTCAGCTCAGCCTGAGGCTCTCAGCCCCTTTCTGAGCTATGTCACAGGTGATAAGTTTTAGTTGTTTGGATTTCATGGTGTGATCCCTGATCTGTCTTGATTCATCCGCCTGTCTTCACTAGATGGTCATTAAAACATCACTGGGACCTGTTTCTGTCACTAGCTCAGGTGCCAAGTGCTGGATCCTCCTTGGGAAAGACATGGCCAGTCCTGGGGTCACCTGTAGCTCCTGGTTTCTCTCTTTTCCCTGCTCCCAGGAGGTCTTATTTCTTACTGACCCAAAGCCAAATGGCTTCACAGAGTTTTCTGTGCACACTATCATATACTCTATCATAGTCTCCACAAAGCTGAGGGGGCCTCACAATAAGATTTTGGTAAGACCATCTTTATTGTTAGGAGTGGAAAGGCATAGGTTTGTTTAATCCTACTTGGCTCACTGAACTTTGTATCTTACTAGTTCAACAACAAAACAGAAACTACTGTTGAGTGTGATGTCAAAAGCTGAGTGGGAGTTCAGAATGTGTCGTTTCATATTAAACAGGAAATCTGTATCTACAAATGATGTTCAAGCATGTATTCAAAGCATAGGATTATCTTTCCTCATTATAGTAATTCTATAGTACCCTTTCAAAATCTGAACCCACTTCAAAATCTCTGTCTTAGGAGTTTTGCACACACTTGGTATGTGTCATTTAACTTGGAAAGGCACTTCCCTACTCTCAGCTATGCAACCAAGAAAAAGCCCGTATTCAAGAAGGTAGACCAAAGAATATTTTTACTTCAAAGGAAAGTAAAAAAAAAATTACCCTGCAATCACTCTATAGCAACACTTACATGAAAACTGAGAAACGACCTTTCAGATTTTTCTTTCAGCACACTTAACAATATGGCAAATAAGGGATTGCAAAAACTAAATTAAGAAGTCTTGATGGTACTTATTTCACAAGGAACAGCTTGAAATTCACAGCACCTGGAGGCTGTTTTTTTCCTGCTGTTTTTAAAATGACACTGTGAGAAAATGCTAAGGTATCTTCCAGAAATGGGGCTGTGGTAAGAAGCTATTTGGGATTAGTTTGAAAAAACATTATCAGAAATGGGGGGCTAGCTAATTAATTATTTTTGCAGAATTGTACAACCTGTAATATAATTTTGCTACAGTCACAAACCAAACTGCTGTTCAATAGTTGGATACCCTATCCAGTGCTAGAAATTTAGAGCTGGGATCAATATATGTCTGGAACTCAAATTCAATCTAGCTTTTGGTACTTTTTTGGCAGGTCATTTATGCAGCCCAGCGTTGCCATGGCCTGCTTATAGCTTGTCCCTAAACCTTGAATTTAAATGCTACTTCTCCATCACAACTATTCTGTGACTTCAGTCCTTACTGTCCTTGGCCCAAATTTGGCTCCCAAATGTGCAACTCTAGAACACATTAGTTGAAATCAATTAAGTCTCTCTCAGTTTATGGAAACTGAAAGCTGAATTTGACCAATACACTCTGCTGACCCTCTAAATGGCTGCATCTTTACTGGTCAAATGCAATGCTGCTGTGCCAGTTTGAGCTGGCAGAGAATTTAACTATGTATCAGAGAATCAATTAAGTGAAACCTTCAAATAATCTGAGCTAACCTTGCAGTTTGACAAACACATGGAAACATGTATCAATGCCATAATAATAACAATAATAAAAAAATATGAAAGTGGATTTGAAGCTATGTGTTTTCATATTCCTTTGGGAATAGAGAGGAATCTCTGTGTAAGACCACATTCTTCTAAACAAATGAATTTCACTTCAAGGACTGTCATACAAAAAAAAGATCTACCACATTATGATGCATATCTCTCAAGTGACAGCTTTGAGACTCTGGATTAATCAGAGACCCATTTGACTCCTTTTTGCCAAATGATTAATATACAACAGGGGAATATTTAGATGTCTGAGTATAGACACGTAGAATTTTCTAAACTTGGCTGAGAAGGAGGCATATGGGGAAAGTTAAGGAGTATATGAGTCTGCTCAGATTTAAATTGGGAGTAGCAGCAGAGAAGTGGAAAGTCATTAAGTGCAACTTCAGACCAAGAATCTCCAGTTACCCAACATGATCATTCAAAGGGTGATATCTTATTCAGTAAAGACAATTGCAATCCTTGTATTGCTTTCAGATATCAGCTTCCATCTTTAACTCACGTGCTGTTAGTCTTCTTATAATGAAGCTCACATATTTTCTTCTTACTGAGAGTAAAAGAGAAAGTGTTTTTACTTTGAAAAGCAAGTGACAATAATGTTTTGTTTGATTGACTGGTGTTTCAGGAAAGGATTGAGGAAGCTTTGAAAGGTTTTTGCTACAGTGCTTCCTGAGATTAGATTAACTGTATTCTTCTGATTGCAATGATATTATTACATAGATTTTTGTTATACAGAGAGACAGGCAAAACTGAAATTCAACTAAATAAAGTCTGCTAATCAGAACCTTGATCATAACATTTTTATTAGCTACCTGTTTGGAGTTCTGTTTCTCCAAATGGCTGTTTGGAACTAAGAAAACTCTTAGGGTCCAGAGAATAAGGATGGTGTAGGATAAAGATGGCCCACTTGAATGACTTAGAATCTGGGCAAAGGTCCTGTGGTGTAAGTTAGAGCTCCATGTCTAATTTCTGAGGCTGCAAACTGCACAAGTGATTTATTCTTTCCCTCTTAACAAGATGAAGTCTTAGCTGATGAACTGATAGTTATGATCCATAACTAGATCTTCATATTCACCTTTCTTCTAAGGCCTGTTTGTATCTTCTGATTAAGTCAAAAAGAAACTTTCCACTGAATTTGTTGTTGATGCAGAAAAAAAGCATTTTGTGGGTTTTTAAATTTCTTTTCTTTTTTTTTTAATATGCATAGCAGAAAGGTCATTCTTCAAATGTGCCAAGTTAGAGCAATGTTTTGTTTTGTTTTGGTTTTTTTTTTTTTCCTGCAGTGTTGTAACACAGCTGACAAGTCATGGAGAGATGTTTTCTTCCAGCATATCCAGTCATATCAGATTGTGCAGGATGTGAAACAGAAATGAGTAAACTGATAATGTGATTATAGCATATATTTCTCCAAGAAAAACAGCTGGTGATTTTCATACAGACTCTCCTCAATGCTGTAAAATAGCAAAACAACACATTCCAACAGTAAGATAAAGCTAAGGACTTTCAGGATGGAAGCCTGTTTAATGTGTTCAAAGGATCCTGCTGTCAAATCAAAAAATCCTGTGATCAAAATCTTGTTCTCTCTCTACTGTCCATAGCTTAACAGCTTCTAAGAACAAGTTCCACACTTACAGGATTTGTGAAAAAGACTGAGGAGACTATATAGCAAACCTGGAGACCATTAAACCTAGCCACTTTTAAATACTCTCCTATAAGCAGCTCCTCTGCTCAGAGCACAGCTCTCATGGCTCTCAGTTGGCATAAAGTCTTAAGCACTCCTGCAGAACTGCACCTTGAGGTGGAGAATCAATGGGTCTGCAAACTGATATTTAAAGGGTTCTTGGCACTGATCATCTGTTGTGGGAAAAAAAAAAAGTTTAGTACAGTGGCATACTGAGTGTCACAGAAAATTTCTAGGACAGAGAGAGAACCTTGCTTTTAACTCTTCACACTGCAGCTCCTTGCTACTCATTTACTTTCTTCTCACAGTGCCCCACACTTCCAGCATCCATATTGGTTTTGCATCTCATTTTCTGCTCTTGTGTCTTGCTCCTAAACAGTCTTCTGCTTTTTCCATCTCTAAATAGCTTAGGTGTTTTCAGAGCAGCCACTGAATCATTCTGCTGTCACTGCAACAGGTACTACTAGATCATGGTGTGTGCTATTCAAGGGAGAGTCCTGTTGATCCCCCAGGCTCTGTGGAGATCTGAGCAGAGAAGACAGAGTTTTCTAAGAGTTTTGCTGTCAAACCACTGAACAGATACAGACTGAAATCTTCAGAGGCCTATAAACTACTATGAATGAACATTCATCAGGAAAAATCCCATAATACTGGAATGATCCATCTCTTGTTTAGAAGCATGGAGTGCTCTAACATAGGGGTTCCTCTACTGTTTTGTTTCTAAGCGAATTGCTTATATACTTCTGAAAAATAAAATTGTAGAATGCCTCAGTCCAAACAAGTTTGGAAGACATATATAGAATGCTAGGATGGAAAATGCTTCAGTCCTTGCTTTGCTAAGAGGAAAATCTCCAGTGTCTTACATTTTCATATTTCCCTGAGTATTTCTGGTTTCTTTATTTTTTAACTTTACTATTGGTTTATTGAACTCATGCTGTTTGTATAAGAGTGAACAAAGCTGTGCAGATGTACACATATACGTATATCTATATCTATATATTCAAAGTTATTTTCATAGCAAGGTATAAGTGTTTGGGATAGTGATCTGCATTAAACGGCCTTACCAGATACTCCTTTGTATTAGTTGTGTCTACAAGGCAGGGGTCTTTTTAATTAAGTAAATGCATCTCTCACAACAGGTTCAAGATACTTAAGAGTCTCATTCTCTGCTAACAGTTAAGCATTCCAATGGGAAGCAATTTTCAAAACACCGGCTTATGCAATAGACTCCTTCTTTGAAGTTAGCAATGTTTCAGCACAAGACACGAGAGCATTAGGAATATATTGTGTTTTAAATGTTCTCCTCAGTATGTTCACTTTCTGTCAGGAAAATGGTTCTGGCAAAATTAGAATATCATATCAGCCTGAAAAACGCTTACTTCCTTGCTTTGGACAGCGAGAAAGGTACACCTGAACTATCCAGATAATTATATTATTTTTTCCATCTTTCTTCTTGAGTTCCTACAGTTCTGTTGTTGCTTTTGTTTTCTTCCAGGATATTAATAAAGAGAACAAGAAATTAAATTGTCTTTATAGTTAATCTATAGATGCTCTTCTGTAGAGAAACAAGATAAACCAGGTGCCTCGAGTTGCCAAAGAGTGGGTGTGAGTCCACCTGTGCCTGGTTAGGGCAGGCCCCCTATTATCAGGGGGCCAATAAAGGTGGGACACACACCCAGAGAAGGCACCTCAGCTCACTCTGGTGCAAGGCATGGAGAGGCCAGCAGCTCGTCGAGCCTCTGGAGCAAGAAAGGCTCTTCCCGCTACACTTCTACCCTGGAAGCGCTGTGTGGTGGCTGGAGTCATGGAAGAGACCAGCAGCTCGTCGAGCTTCAGGAGCAAGAATGGCTCCTACCGCTACACTCTTCCATAGAATTATATTTTCTAGGTTTTCTGTAATGAAGTATTATGGAACAGCAGCTCTCATTTCTGCCAGTTCATCAGGAATCCCATCAGAACTCCTGGCAGGTATTTCTGCCTTCTCTGATTAGCCCTCAGAAACCTCTGCAGGGAACAAGCAGGACTGTGTCACACTCACTTCCCTTCCCATCATGAAGCCTGGAAGAAAGTGCTTGCTGTCAAGTGATTGCTGGCTAGTGAGAGACAGGGAAGTCTTGGTGGCACAGGATCTGAGCAGAAGTAGTTTCTAAAAACCCATAAGCCCTTGTTGTGTTGTGTTTATGCTTAGACAAAACTAACCTTTTGAAGGAACATCAAAGTGAGATATGACAGAGTAGTCTACCAAGTTATTCAAGGTATTTTAATGATGTTCTGAAAAAGAGGAGAAAAGCAATTGACTCAGTTTGAAATGTAAATAATTGCTTCTCAATTTTTTCTGGGAAAGGGCGTGAGTAGAAAGTTAGCGTTTTTCATTCAGCCATCAACATAAGCAGTGTGATTCTAGAAACAATATGTATTTAGTGTTGTTCAAAGGAAAGCTTTCTTTTAGAGTGAAATTGTATCAGTGACATTATTGACTAAAAAAATCCCTCTGCCACTTGATTGAAAAAATCAAGATCCCTTGAAACTGAGTGGTAGAATAAAATCATGATTTCATTCCAAAATTTATTCCAGAATTTGTTTAGTTTTTCCAAGATACTCATCTTCTTTGTAAAATTACATCAGTTGAATTATTGTTTCCATCCTTCAGTTTTAATATGCAGAACTGCAATGCAAATTTTATCTTCCAAAGACCTTGGAGGCAATTCACTGTTATTAATAATTCCCTGGTGGAATACTGTTGTTGTTGTTGTTGTTTTTAAATTAACAGAAACATTTCTATTGGTTTTCAGTTATGCAGGAAGGCTGCCAAATTGCTCTTCCTGTATTCCATTAGATGAGCATTAATATTTTTTGTTTTTCTGTAAGTCATTATTTCTTTGATTTTTTTAACTAATAAATAACAAGTTGGCTTGTCTCTTTTTAATTCTCTCTCCTAATATTTTTGTGGATATGACATGTGAGCCAGTAGAAATGGAACATCATTTTTATATTGAAAATAAATGAAATTTGCAAATTCCATCTTTGTTGTGAAGTAATGCTCAAAAAAAAAATTCTAGACAGGTACATGGAAAATGTTTTGCCTTGACTTTGTGCTACATAATATAATTATTTTGAAAAAAACAGATTTTTTTTTTTTTATCCCTTTATATTCTCAAACATTATATCTTTAAAATTTTACTTGTCCACCTGATCCTTTACAAGCAACAAATTTCGGGTACTAATTTTTTGTTCTTATTCACTGCCTTTGTTTACAGGTGATACAGGTCATCTGAAAAGATGGAAGTAATTTCTCCAAGCAGAAGAATTTTTCTCTACTGATGGAAGTCATACACATTTGCTGTAGCACATGAAGAGCTGTTGAAAACAAATTCTTTAATCTATTGGTGGTATGAAATTATGAGAACAAAAAAAAGAGTTTCATATTTTGAGGGCATGATCTTGTACAATCAAAACAGAAAGGCAGCTGGTTGTTGAAAGGCAGATAATACTCTATGTTCTTCAAACCTCTTCAAACATCATAAGAGTTTGTGGGGGTACCTTAGAAAGAGTGGAGGGAAAAAAAAGAAAGATCTGTAGGAAATTAAGCTCTTATTACCTGTGAACAGTTTCCAAGCAGCTGAAATCTCAGGGGATCTTTTTTATTTTTTTAAATTTTTTTTTGAGGACTTCCTCTCAAAAGGCCATCTGACTATCATTAAACCTATTGAGGTCGAACAATTTAGTATGGGAAGATGCAATTGGATATATGTTATGGAAAGTCTGTAAATATTAGGATAATATGAAGATCCCAACACACATAGTTACAAAAGCTGCATCAAGACAGATATGTCATGAATGGTTTGGCCTAATATCTCATTTCAAAATGCAAATTTGCAATATGAAATCTCTTTAATCATAATAGCTGCCTGTTTTGGGTTGTTGGGGTTTTTTTTTGATTTTTGTTTTTTTTTTTGGTTTTTTTTGTTGTTGTTGTTTTTGTTTTTGGTTTTTTTTTTTGGCACAGCAATTACTGTTCCTTATAAATGTCATCTTGATTTTTTGGCTTTTAATAACTTTCTCACAGGGGGGGAAAATGTGCAATTAAAGATTATTCTTTGTATGGACATTGCATGGACTTTTTGATCCTGGGATGTCTTGGGTTAGTGCAGTGGTGTTTTGGCAGCAGAGGGGGTGGGCAGGTAAGGCAGAAAGATGGCTCCTGTGAGAAGCTGCTGGAAGCTTCCCCAGTTCCATTCCCTGCCCCAGCTCTCCCCAAGGCTGAGCAAATATGGGAAGCTGGATGTGCCTCTGTGAATAATATATTAAAAAAAGGAAACCAAAACTGCAAAAAATATGAAAAAGAGACCTGCAGAGCAGAGTAGAGGATGAAGGGAGAAATGCCAGAGAAAAGACACCAAGGTCAGTGAAAGAGGGGGGAAGGTGCCTGAGCAGATATTTCCCCACAGCCCCTGGTGAAGTGGCAGCCGTGCCCCTGCAGCCCGTGAGGGAGCACGGTGGAGCAGTGTCTGAAGAATCACGATGGAGCAGTCCTTGAAGGGCCAAGGTGGGGTAAACATGTATTTGTAGCTTTTGAAGTGTCACAGGTGTGCAAATGTGAAACAGCAGCCTGTGCAGGACCACGGAGAGGGTCAGGTGTGGCTCTGCAGCCGTGTAGGACCCCGTGTCAGAGGAGGTGACTGCTCCCGCAGCAGCCGTGACTCTGTGTGCAGCCCAGGCGGGAGCAGTCTGTGCCTGAGGGACTGCACCTGTGGGAGGGACTCATGTCCCAGGGGTTCCTGAAGGACTCTCCCGGGAGAGGGACCCTGGATTGCAGCAAAGTCCCTCAGTTCAGGAAGGATATTGAGGTCCTGGAGCGGGTCCAAAGGAGGGCAACTAGGCTGGTGAAGGGACTCCAGCACAAGTCCTATGAGGTGAGGCTGAAGAAACTGGGGCTGTTCAGCCTGGAGAAGAGGCGGCACAGGGGAGACCTCATCACTCTCTACAACTACCTGAAAGGAGGTTGTAGCCAGGTGGGGCTCGTTCTCTTTTCCCAGGCAGCCATCAGCAAGACAAGAGGGCATGGTCTCAAGTCGTGCCAGGGGAGGTTTAAGTTAGATATTAGAAAGAATTTCTTTATGGAGAGGGTGATCAGACATTGGAATGGGCTGCCCGGGGAAGTAGTGGATTCTCCATCCCTGGAGATAGTTAAAAAGAGACTGGATGTGGCACTCAGTGCCATGGCCTGGTAACTGCAGCAGTAGTGGATCAAGGGTTGGACCTGATGATCTCTGAGGTCCCTTCCAACCCAGCTGATTCTATGATTCTAGGGGAAGGCTGTGAGATGTCCTCCCCCTGAGGAGGAAGGAGCCGCAGAAACACCATGTGGGGAACTGACCCTGCGCCCCTCCCCTGTGCCCTGAGGGGGAGGCAGCAGGGAATCACAATCGTGCTCAGGAGGAAGGGAAGGGTGGTGGTGGGGAAAGTGTTAAGATCTGTCCGTGTTTTCTCTTTCTCCTTGTAGACTAAATTAGTTTGTTTTCTTCCCAAGCTGGACCTGTCTGTTTTCTGCCATGGAGGAATGCAAACCGCCCTGTCCTTGTCTTGATTACTGAGCCTTAAGTCGGATTTTCTCCTCTTTGTCCCATAGAGGGGGTGGGGGTTGAGCATGTGGAAGCCTGGTCGGTACTGGCTGGGCCCAAATTGTGACATCGACCTATTTTGCTGGATCTTACCCTCCTTAATGGACTCTACAATGCCTGCCTTTAACATAGTATAACAGCCACAGGAACATTTAAAAAAAATCTGGAGCATCAATAGAACACTAAACTTTTTTTAGAGAATCTGGTACAATGACTCCTGTCTGACTATTCACATAGCATATTTGTTGTTTTCCCCTTTTTCACGTGCATTAGTTTGATCAGAGTCTGGGAGGGTTTTTGTTGATGTTTGTAAATCTGTTTCAGAAATGACAAGGAAAGAAAAAAAATGTCATCAAACTATATTAAGTTTCTCAGAAAAAGAGTTTTTTTTTAATACATGTAATGTTGAAACATAAAACCACAGATTTTTAATTCTTGACTTGCTTATAAATTAAAATATCTATTAGTAAAAGAATATTTAACAGCAACCACAGGTATGGAGTACATGCAAAAAAAAAAAAAAGCAAAACAAATTAATCTTAAGACTACTTCTAAGAGTAATTTAAACCCCTGCAGTCATGACAAAAAGTAAAATCAATGTTGTTTGATTTAGAGAAGCCCTGCCTTCTTCTTCAGTTATTTGAGTTTTCTTTCTGAGTAAGATTTTTTTTTTTAACCTAGTAATTGGATAGAGAGAATCACTAATTTTGATAAAATAACAAAACTCAGATTTTTTTACCAATAATCTGTGCCGGAGTAAACATGAGGTTTTGATTTGTACTGTAGGAACAATAGTTAGACTCTTCTTAGTGATACCTGTAATGAGATATCTGTAATGAGCAGAGAAACATATGTCAAGTCAGGAAATTAATGGACTGTGATGTACACACATACAATCAAAATAAGTTTATTTCAAAATCAAGTGGTTATGTGTAATGAGCATATGGTTTTCTTTCCAGACAAGATGCACAAGTTAAGAGTTTTGTTTTGTCATGAAGTACAGCTTTCAGTTTTATCTCAGTTTGTTTGTTTATTTTTATTTTGTAATTGATCTTGCTTTTTGTTGACTTAAGTATGTGAAGCACACAATCTTGAGCATCTATTCATGAGTGGTCAGCTGTTCTGAGGTGGCACATTGGCTGCTTTGAGTCACGTTTGAGTCACTTTGAGTGGCTGCTTTGGTCACGCCTGTTTTTTTGGCGGACTCTTCAGTTAGGCTGAAGTGAGTGGGATACCTTATATATATATCCTGGTTCCAACAGCTGAAAAGGGAAGGTGCTATGATCCTTGAGGTACGCAGATGAAAGGCAAATTCTGCAAATGATAATGGCAGTTAGATTTCTTTTTCTTCTCTTTATACATGACTGCCATTTATTCTTCACTGATCCCTGCAGATGGCCACCAGGTTAGGACCACTGGATTTCTGATGCTGCACATCTCTTCAGCCCATCTAATCTGGAGAGAAAATATTTAGGTTCTTTGTTTTTTGCCAGAAATCATGACCTTGATTTTTTAATTTTCTTCTTCGTATCTACTATCAATGTTGATTGCTGTTGCAGAAGTAGACTAGGTTGTTGTAAACTTAAACAAGAATTTCACTAGGCTGTAGCTAATGATACAGTGCTGATATAAGTTAGTATCAATTCCTGTGAATTATGGCATGAAGGGAAGAACAGTGTAGAAAGTTGGGAAAACTCATTTATCCCATCTCTAATTAGAGGATGACAATAGGAGAAAAAGTGTAGGAAATGCATTAAAACCAGCTCCACAAGTTTGCAGGATTACCATGTCAGTACCATGAGTGTCCAGGTAGTGATCCAGAAGAATCCAGTTTTCTTTCACTGAGGTGATCATAGGGTTGTTGCTATGGTGTTGTTATTTGAATTTGCTCACTTGTGCTTCTCTGAAGCTGGGGAATTGGATTATCTCTGTTATTTGAACAAGTATCAGGCTGTCATGCTGCACTGAAAAGCAAAATGCTGTGACTGTACACATTTTAATTGACATTTTTGTCTGCAGTAAAGATTATTTTCTCATTAAACTAAGCTATGTCTTCAGTACCTCCACAGGTTACTTCCACTTTGATCACTGAACTTAGAACTACGTTGTCCCACAGATATCTTCTGCCCTACTGCGTACATACTTTATTTTATTTTCATTTTGCTTATGTATTTGGAAATATTTCAGGAAGTGTTGGACTAACAGGTACTGGTTCCTTGTATTAGAATTTTGTTTAAAATCTCTCTCTTCCAACTCATGGCTTGGCTTCATGAACGAAGATTTCAGAAGGTCTCTCCCCACACATGCAGTAAGCGCGCTGATGGCTGATGAGGCCCACGTGGGACAGGCAGTGGGGTTGCAAAAGGCCCAGCAGAAAGTCTCCTGTGAGGGGACAGCCAAGGCACAGCTCTTTCTGTGCTGTCTTTTCTCCTCCAGACTGATTCTACTGTGTTCTCAAAGGAGGCAGCAGCGTTATGGATGGATGGTGTCTCCATGTCTCCCAGCTGGAGGCCAGAGTGGAGCACTGCTGGCAGTCAGTATGGCCAAAGCTGAGGGATTGTTTCAGGGAGTCCCTATATCTCCTCTTTGGGGTTTCTCTGTTGCGGCAGCCCGTGGCAAGTTCACCATAGAGCACAATCTTAGGGAGGTGGTGATGTGCCTGGAGATGTGCCCTGCCCAGCAGAGCTGTGGCCTCAGTACTGGTGACCCCTGCCTGTTCACGGTCAATCCAGTGGATGTGCGGAGGCAGCACTGATGGAAGCGTTCGAGGAGCCACAGGTGGTGGTGGTAGATGACCCATGATTCAGACCCATATACAAGAGTAGACAGTACATTGGCTCTGTAGACAATAATTCTTGTACTTTTCTACAGGTGTTTATTGCTCCAGACTCTTTTATGACTCCAGACTCTTCCCTTCCAACTAGATTGAAATTAAACATCAACCTTATTCCACTCCGTTGAACACATGGTGTTCTTCTTGATCCTGGGAACAATTAGCCTGATTTTAGTTCGTTGTCATCAGAAACATCACACTTCTCTGGGTTTTATTGCCATTTAGACTGGAAAAAGGTACTAGATCTCTGTAGCAACAGGTGCCACAATTAGATGAACAATGTGCCAAAAGGCAGTGGATTAGCTTGCATCTCCCAGATCCCACTGTGCCTTTCCATATTCACATGTCATCATTGAAAAGGATGACTGGAACTCCTTAGATGCACCACTCTGACCTCTGCCATTTGGGTTACTGTAGCTTGTTATGGTGCCAGTAATGGGGTGAAGTTCTGGTAGCCTGTGCTGCAAAAAAGGAAAGTGCTCACTTCTAATGGGACTCCAAGTGTAAATGACAGGGATATGAAATGAAATTCACAATGCTCTGTAGTGAAATGAGGCAACCAGGTGCCACTAATTACCAGGCAGTGGGCATGAGCTTGTGTTAAGCCCACCTGTGCCTGATTAGGGCGGGCCTCAACTGCGCATGAGCAGGATCAGGGGGCCAATAAAAGGTGAGGCTTGAAGCACAGGCTCAGCTCAGTCCTGAGCAAGCCAGCAGAGAGGTCAGTGGGATCTGGAGCAGTAGCACTGAGCCAGGCTAACCAGTCTTGAGGGTGACAGACTCAGTGCTATTTGTGCACTTCTGCTGGAACACCTGTTGGACCTCAGAGTACCGTGCCCTAAGAGAGGTTCGTCTTGCTACAATGCTCAGACTTCCTCTGGGAGACTGGGCCATAGTGGCACAGGCTCTCCTGAAAGGTTTTTCCTGTCCATCTAATCTCCACCTGTTACAGATACTTCTAGCTTCTTTCTTAAACTTGCCTCCCTTCCTTGCTGTTCATATTCAGCTGAGGTAAAATGGCAGGGAAGAAAATGCTGATCCCAGGCTTTTTTTTTACTCTTTGTGTTACGGCAACTACCAAGTACTTCCTGTAAGTGTTTTTAAGTTCCTGAGCACTAACTTATAAATACATGTCAAACAGACCGGGACTTGGAGATTCCCCTTTCATGGGAGTTAATGAAATGAAATGTGAGTAACAGAACTTGTGCACAAACTGAATTCTCAGGTGCACTCCTTGAAAATCTGTTTCAAATAAATTAAGAACATCTCTACTGAGAATTTATTGTTTTGTTTGGGGAATATCTTCTACATTTTGGTACAGTGTCTTTTGCTTATTTAGCAAGATGATGGAAATACTTCAAGTCTTTCTTTTGCTAATTGCCTACTGCTTTGCACTCACTTCATCTTCTATAGGGATATGTCAAATTTGTTTTTTCATCTATTGCCTTTGGCCCTATATTCTGTTCATATAAGATTGGTGGAGTCTCAGAAGGGTGCTTATATTAGCGTAGAGTAGAATATAATCTTTTCATTTTGAAAGGACCTGCAATAATCATCTAGGCTAACTGCCTGGCCACTTCAGGGCTGACCAAAAGTTAAAGCATGTTCTTTTGAACCTTTTCCAAAAAAACCCCAAAAAGCAAATAAAAAAGAAGCCTTGGCTCCCGTAGTCCTCTTTTCCTGCATCTCTGATGTTGCAATCTCATTTGTCACTGTAAATACAAATCTAAGACTGGGTTGCTTGACAAGTATAACTTGTGAATATAAACTTGTTGCTTTTTCTGTTGGGATGGTCTAGCTTCACATGCCACAAAATTAGTTATTTTACAGAGCATGTATAGTAAATGTAATCTCTTTCCTTCCACTAAAAGTTCTCTTCAGGTTTAGGTGTTGTCTTGAACAAGGACATTTGTCCTTAAAAAAAAAAAACAAAAACAACACAACCTCTTCTTGCTTGTGTAAAATTTTTTTCATAATCAATCTTAAAAATTACTATGGCATGAAATCCTGGTGAGCTCTGTAACTTGCCTCCAGCATTTCTTAAATATTATCTGTAATACATTGGTGAAATAGGCAGTGAGGCAAAAAACTGATGCGTTGTCAAATACCAGCCCTTTTCCTCAATGCCATTATTTATTGTTGGGGGGTTATCACAAAACTGTTGGCCCATACTTTTTTTGTTAATATCTCTTGGAATTCAAAGATGATGCCATATGATGTTTTCATGTGAACATCAGAAATAGGTTTGTATTGTGAGGGGAACAGCACTGTCCCTGTTTGCTCAGGGTGATCATGTAGTCTTTATCCTTAGCAGTATTCCAAAGCAATCTGGACATGGTCCTGGGCAACCTGCTTGAGCAGGGGGCTGGACAAGATGACTTACAGAGTTCCCTTCCAGCCTCAACTATTCTGTGAGCCTGTCTTTGTTTTTACTTCATCACCTGCCTTTAGGTAATATGTAACCATTTTTAACAGTTTACTTGGGCTAGTTGTTTTTTGATGGCATTGGAAAAAATGGGGTGTTTTTTGTCTCTCTATTTTGAGTTGTGTAAACAGGTGTCCACTGGCTGAAGTGATATTTTTTGGTCATTAGGACTGCTAAAATATCTTGTTCTCTTTTTGAGAGGACTACTAGGGCAGTTCATTTAATTTCTAGTGACCTGTGATAATCAAGTAGTTGGCAGTGACAGTTTTACTTCCTTTTTTGCTTAAAGGAGTGAAGTTCATGTGTATATTCTTCTCACATTTTTCTTAATTCCTTTCCTGCATTATTCTACATATGTAATTTCCTGCTCTGCTTTGAAGTTACCTTCTGGATTTAGCTAGCAAAAAATGTAGGCCTGCACTCTTGAGATAGATTTAAGATTCCACCTGAAATCAATAGAAGAAATAAGCATTTCCAGGAAGGTTATCTCATCCAGAGACAGCCAGCTATCACCTCTCAGGGAGTGTGAGCAAATAGTTTAGAGGACATGTGTAACTTCTTTGCAATTAGGAGAGATGACTTCATCTATAAGCTTCTGTATGGTTCATCTCTGTGGACTTTTTTTCACAGTGGCTCTGTTTTCTTAGGAGATTTTCTGTTTTCACTAGCATGGATATTATGACATGAGAAAATAGGAGACAAAGTACTACACGTGTGGCCTGTTTGGCGTCCTGTTTTGAGAAACAGGTACAGTTGCTCTGTGAGCACCCAGCACAAGGGCATATGTGAACACATTCATCTTTGCTGTGGAACATTTGTTAATGGAGTTTTTCCACCCCCTTGCTTTGTGAAGAAGGCAGAGCAGTCCCTTAGCCTTCTGTTTTGTATTTCTTATAGGAAGATAGACAACCTTTTAGCTGGATATAGATCTCATGGTCTGAATTAATTGCTATGTATTTCATAGTGTGAGGTGTCTCTGCATAACTTGGCAGACACATACCTGTCTTGTGTAACATGCATCAAACACATAACATTGCAAGTTGAGTAACAAGCCACAGACCTTGAAAATGTTCTGTAGCAATGTATATTTAGTTTCTGCCTGAATAGTTCCCTTGAACACACAGCTTGAACTTTTCCCACCTGGTTGGTACTGAAAGGTATTTCTTTTCCATTGGGCTTTCATCAGTCGTGGTAAATAGAGTAGAGGGAACCTTCAAATGGTTAAACTACCCTGCTCCCTTCCCACTCTTGTGTGTTTCCCAGAAATGTAGCTGGGCTGTGTCAGGGAGACAGCACATTGCCACGAAGGTTCCTTGGCAGCTCATCAGTTGGGCTGTTGTGTGCCAGGGCTGAGGGCTGTGTCCTCACTCTGTTTAACTTGATAGTATAAAAAGCTGTTGTGTTTAGTAGGTAACTAGATGAAGGAGCTATGACTTCTTTCCTTTTGCCTGAATGGTGGCTCAAGCACATAACCAATGTCAAGGCACTGAGGATGATGGTGACTCCCTGGTGCCGGCCATTGGGAGTGCCACAGGTTCCCTGGGTGGAGGATGGCAGGACCTGGGAGCCAGGGCCTGTTCCACCTCCCCGTCAGGAGCAGGGCAGCTGGGGGCACTGGGGCAGCCCCTGGCATTGGACAAATTCTGGAGTAGATGTGAGTGGAACCATGCTCTCATCACCCAGCTGCTCCTGGGGTTACCACAGCACCCCTCACAGGTGCTGCTCGCTTTTCCACATGACCTTCCACTTCATATGTGAGTCCAAGGACTGCTGTCTTCATGTGTGATCACAACCGGTATTCATACAAGTTTAATTCTTTTGAACAGTTCCTCTGTCCATTTTCTGCACTACCTTTTTTCCTCCATGTATCCCCACCACCAGATTTGGAGGCTGTCTATTCCCAAACCACTTCTCATAGTGCCTCAGGCCCTTGATTCTCAGAGACTCCACTGCTGCAGCATTGTCTCTTTTATATTGTCTTAAGATTACGCACTTTGGCATTTTTTGTCTCTGAGCATCTCAGTTAATGTCTTGCCTTAAAAGCTCAGTCCTTCACTGCATGGGTGCAGTGATTCACTGCCCACACAGGGCATGGTTTTTATTTGTGTGTCTCATAAAAATAATCCATAATTTAGGTTTAATGTACTGGGGTTAATTGTTCTCTTCTGTTTGCTAACTGTCTCTCTAAAGTTTGTACTACCTGAACTTCTCTGTCAGCTTCTTAATTGATATTCTGATCTTAATTTATTTGTCCTTGTTGTACTGTGATTATATCATCAGGGAATTTAAAATATGGTTCTGCTTTTTTCTTTCTTCTTCATGTACAGTGCTGAAGAGGTCTTTGTGTCTTTCACACACATCGATGGTCACTGTTCATTTGCATTCCATTTCTCACTGTGTTCTGCTGCCTTGTCTTTTGCCTTGTCTTTGCATCTGGTGCTAATCTGATCTTCACAGTCCATTTATTTTTTTGCTGTTTTGCACTGCACCGGTGTCACATACGTGCAAAGATCTCTGAGTCCCTATTTACTTTCTCAATACAGGGACTTTTTATTTTTTGCCTGCAATCATTTGCATGATGTCTTGTCTGAGTTTTTGCATGTGACCCCATTTCATCATTATCTGTTGGTTTGGTTTTTGTTTTTTTTTTTTTTGTTTGTTTATAATAGACATAGATCTTTGGATTTTGCTCATCTCTTCTGCTTCATGTTTGTATGCTTTCCTTTGTCAAATTTTTAGTAAGTTTTCATACCTTCTAAAATAGCTTTGTGTCTGCTTTATTTATGTTCTGTACTCAGATGTGAGCTTGTTCACTGGCATGCACATATCTTGAGTTCTCTGTACAGTTAACGGGATCTCTATCAATTCTTGTTTGAGTGCCTGGATTTTTGGTCTGTCATTATTCTACTGCAAATTAATGCAGCCTGTAGAATTCGGTAATTGCATGAATCAGTCATCTTTGTGTACTTTGCCAAAGTTCTGACACAATGTTCTGCAGGTTCTTGGTTGGTAGAAAAAGAGTCTTTCATGTAACAGGATTTTGTAACGAGTTAGAATGTTCAGGAGCATTAACAGTTCTCCCAGCTTGCTATTGAGGTATTGGAATGTCACTGAAGTGTAAGACACACTGCCCATAACAGCTGTAACACTCTGCTGCTCTGATTTTCTTTCCTGGTTTCTAGAGCCATGCTGCAATCTGTTGTTTTCTTTCTGTGTCTGCGTAGTTCTATCTGTTGTCTCTTTAAATGCTCATCTGCTCAGGCAATGGACTATATTTTCCCTGAATTTATGACTTTTGTTGGCTGCAAGTTCACATTGAATTTTGATCCTGTAATTGCCCATAACCACCACCAAAGATAGTAAAAAACAGGGCCACATGAACATTTTATTCCTCCTTTCACATGTAAGATATTCACTACTCTCACAGTTGTGAGCATTTTGTATCTGGGAAGAGCTCTGCAACATTGTTCTGACAATGTTACTCTCACCTTTCTGTTCTGTCCATCTCTTCACTCTGTGTATGGCCTCTAGTCACTTGTTCCTTAGTCTCCTGGCTCTGTCCTGAATCTTTCACAGTTTTGTGTCCTGGTATCTTTGCACAGTCAGCCTCATACCCACATGCTGCATCAAATCTATCTCACCTATCCCTTAGGGCAGCTTTTCATTGTTTTGCTGGTTCACTGCTTTTTGTGGCCTTTTGAGTATATCTTCTGACACCTCTGCTTTCAACATCTACTTGCTTATCCTATCTTTTATTCTTTGTGTAGGAGTCAGGTAGATTCCTGTTCCTTACTTGTGATCTGGCGCATGTGGAGTGAAGCTGGTGTAGAAAAGGTGTTCTTGATCTCCAGAAGAGATTAGTGGAAAAGCCATTTCAGCTGTTGAACCCTGGTTAATCTCTACTATACATATGCAAAACTGGATGATTCTGACAGCATCAGAAGGCTTGTAGCACGATCCATTTTGAATGTATATTTGCAAGGCACATTTTCCTGATAGAACATTACCTTGCCCCTTTGTAGTTTCTGTTTCAAAACATGTAACTTTCCAATGAAAGGTCACTGGTTTTAGTATTGAAAAACTCCCTTGTTTTTCTTTTCCTGGTTTTTAAAAAGTGACTAATCTATTACAAATGCAAAAAACAAACAAACAAAACAAAAACCACACACACAAAACCCAACCAACCAAACAAAAAAACCTGGAAGCAAACCCCTAGACTGAGACAGTAGAAAAATAAAAAATTCTATCATCAAAACTTAGTGTGTCAAGGTCTCAAATAAAAGAGCAGACTCTTAAAGAGGAATGAACAAGGCTGTCATAATAACAATTGAAGATAAATTTAATAAAAAAATTTCAATCTGAGTTTAGTAAAAAGTTAAAGTGTAGGATTTATTACTTTAGCTGGTATTGAAATAAGTAAAATTCTTGTATAGAGGGAATAATTTAGTTTAAATCCACTGAATCAGTATGCAAGAAAAAAAAAAGTCATGTAAATAAGAGGAGTCATTACTTATGGAAACAGTTTTTCATCATTAATGAAGGAAAGTATGCAACCTGGTTGTATACATGGAAAAACAGTGTCAGCACCTCCCATGGCTAACTTTAAGGTGTTAAACCAATACAATGAATAAAAATGAAGAGCACTTCATCCTGTAGCTCTTCACTTAGAATAAATAAATTTGTTCCAAATGAGATCAATGTAATTTGTAGATTTAAGTTTTTCTTATAAGCTCAGTATGTGTTTGGGTGTAGTTGTGCTTCTGCAATTAGGGTCTGATTTGCCAAGGGCCAAGAATTCTCAAGAAGAAGAGGGCTTTTATGATACCCGACTGTACTTCTGGGTAAAACAGATTACTTCTAAATATAAAGTCACTTTGATAACTTTTATTTCCAATCTACGCACTAACGAGAACTACTAAATGAAAAGATCAGAGATTAACCTCTGGCATAAAAATGTCTTCAGTGCCTTTCTAGAACCATTTTTATTTACTCTGTCATATTATTTCTGTCTCAACCTGTCTCTGTCACTTGTGAGTCTGCTGTGTTGATCTGTGTGCCTTCATTATAATTTCAGACCAGATCCAGACACTGCTTCTCAAACATAATAAGCTGTTGTGTCCTAAGATAACTGTTTTGCAGTACAGAACAAACCTAAGAGAGGGTACAAATGGGGACCAGATTCACTGTGCATGCAATGGAATGAGAATATTTTCTGAGCATTGACTGTGAATGAGAAATCACAAGTAAAAAGGTGCTACCTAAACCAGATACAATCTTGAAACACTAGTGTGAAAGCCAAGTTCATTCCAAACTTACCTTAGGATAGTTTACTGTCCTTGATGTAGGACCCATTAGATATAATCAAACTCTTTTCCATGAGATGAACTTTATGGGGAATGTGTTGGGAACTGATGCTTTCAACATTTAAAAATACATTTTGAAGGCACGTGGCCTGAGCTGCTTGCTGATACTCAATGACAAATAAGAAATTTGTTTTGGACTTTATAGACTTTATAAGGATAAATGGCCTGAGTAGTTTTTTTTTTTTTTTAAACCCTATCTTACTTTCAATGAAATTACTTGACTAAGACAAGGCAAAATAAGCCATTTGAGAAAAGAGATTTGTTGCATCGGACAATGTTTTTCATGGGAAAAATGCAATCATTGTGAAGTATGTGACACATTGGCAAAACCCATTTGTGTATTTGGCTCTGGTTTCTTTTGACTTTTGGAACATGGTGTGTATGATAGGATGGTTACAGCAAACCTGTCATAAGAAGAAATAATGGAAATAACATTACTGTGTTTCACAGCTCATCTCCCCATTGTTTTTAAATTGAGCAGAATAAATTTCTATCCTTGTTCGGGGTTGTTTTTTTTTTTTTCCCCTCTTTGTGTTACAGTGCAGCTGGGCTTAGGTTGCTCTTCTGAAATAGGAGTAGAAGGATACTTCCGTGCTACTTACAGTGTTGAGACTCAGTCCCTGGCCCTTGATTGTGTGTAACTCTTTGACCTGTGGTTGCTAACAAGCTTTCGGCATGACTCGTGGGGGAACGTGTGCCAAGGTCTTTTCCTGGCAAAGCAGTATGGATGAGCCATCCAGCTGTGTGAGGGGAAGGAAAGCTTGGCCATTTGAGGGTTAGTCACACTGAGCCCCTTGCCAACTCAGGACCAGGGGCCAAGCTCTGTTCTGTTTGAATTACACATATAGTCACAGTCTGACTGGATCAGCTGACTGTACTGGGTAGGGGAGTGTTCCTCTTGTCACTCGGTTGCCTTTTGTGGAGAGATGAAGTTGGCTTCACTAGAAATTAAGCTGGGCTATTCTTTTCTTGAAGCTGTTACATAGCTGTGATCATTCTACTTTTCTGTTATTAAATGGTATGTGGTTTGATTGATCTTCAGAAACTATCAACAGAAAAGGTCTAAGAGCTGAGTGCACTTCATTCTTATACATCTCTTCAGGTTTCTTTCTTTTTTTTTAACCCCACTTAACTTTCTGGTTTTTACTGGATTGTCCTTACATGCATTTATGACTTTTACTTCTGCAAACACTTATCAGACCCTCCACAGCAGAGGGTCTGATAACCTCTACAAGGGAAGCTGCACTACAGGACAGGACTGGCAAAATTTGAAAAAGCTGAAAATTGACAAATGTATTTAAAGACAGATAAAATAAAATAAAAAATGCAAAAGTATTATTTTCTTGTAGCCCCCATCTCCCCATTTCCCCATGACCAGTTAGGTTTAAAAAGGGCTCTTGCAAGAATACCATAGCAGACTGACTGCTGTTGTATGGTTGGTAAGGTATCATTTGATTTGTTGTGAAAAGCTGGATTTTTGTGCTGCACAGTCTCAACCGATATAAAACAGTGGGTTTTGATTCCTGACTTGTTCCTAGGACTCTTCCCCTGCTCAGGCTGTCTGGAATGAAAAGGCAAAGAGCTTTAAAAATCTACCTTCTTGCAGTCAGCAAAAAAACCCCATTGTGTTTTTCATGCCAGCTCTAGACAGCCAGGTTTCCATGGCTAGGATGTCCATTGTCACTTCTGGTCTGTACCTGTGCTCAAAACTACTGAGCAGAAGCCTGTGGAATTTGCTGGAGAACACCTTGTCTTCTCATCCAGGCTCACTGCCTGATTTCTTTATTACCTGTGACACCAATCTTGCCTGTTCTGATTGTTCTATATGCTTCCTAAAGTCACTCTTTTAACTGTTTCTGGTCATCCTTTGCTTTCTCAGCTTGATACCTACCTACCTTTGTTCATAGGCTGTCTCAGACTTTCCTCTTCCAGGAACAGAGCTCATATGCAGGAGTCTCATAACCTTTGTCTCCTTTCTAAGCAAAGACTACCTTCATGTCTCTTTTCCTGTTTGAAAAACCTGCAGCTTTACAAAATGGAAAAACTGGGACAGCATTTATAAAAAGCACGAAGCATGGACCTGGGATGCCAATCCACTTCCACTTTGGTAGGAAGGAGAATGGAAGATGAAGAGCAAACAGCTTTCTGTTACCATATTCAAACAAGAATTGTCTTTTTCATCTCTTTCCACAAACTGGTGGAAATTAAAGACTGTAAAGTCAGCTGTCAAAATGTGAAAGAATACAGGACCTGTACTTACTAAAACTGGAAGGTGAGATGGAACAGAAGAGCAACACATAGTTCATACAGTTTAGCTGAGAAATTGTGCAAGTGGAAGAATGGAGGAAGAATAAAAGGGTGGAAATGGGAGAGTAAGATGCAGAAATATTATGAAGACTGATCTTTTACAATCAGCTATTGGACAAAAAACATCCCTCAGTGATTTGCTCAGACTGTTCTAAGGATCCCATATATTTGGGTGGAGTAGGACTTTTGGAGAAGCAATTTGAACAGGTTTCTTAAGTCCTTGCATGATGTTTTGAAAACTTTAAAAGAGAGCCTGAAACAACAGATCAGGTACTGCACACAGACTAGATTTCTAGCTTTCTGAGGTGTTTTTTGATTTTTTTTTTTTTGGTTTTGGTTTTTGTTCTTGTGGGCTTTTTGGTTTTTTTTTTTGTTTTTTTTTAAACTTCCAATATTTTAAATGTTTTGGATCAGGTTTACTACTGTGATTGAGCTCTATTCAAAATCTGGCCATAAACCATTGTGGAAGAATAGGTTGGGCAGTGGCAAAGGTCCAGACCTATATGAAATGTCAGCTGCCTGTTTTGATTTTCATGGAAAATCTGTCAGTTGAGAAGTTTCTGACTTCTTAGTTACCCCAGAATGTCTTGTGGCTGGTACTTGTAGAGTAGTGGAGAAGTCAGCAAACTTGCTATAATATGATATACACATGTATCTTCTGATCAAAGTCCTCTTTAGTATACTGTCTGTTATGTAGGACAAATGTTCCTTGTCCAAAAGGTAATTTTAAAACCAAAAGGAAAGTTGTTTACTTACAATCATTTGCAAAATCACAGGAAAGGCTTATTGTTTTTAGGAAGAGCCAACAGAAAATAAAGATGTCACAGATATAAAAATAAACCTATCCAAGACTGGATACAAAATAAATACCCAGAATATATTATTTTCTGGACAGACATAGTCAAATAATGTCATGCACATGAGTCTCCTCTTCCCCACTTGGAACAAAAACAAAAATTCAAGATGTCAAAGGAAGAGCATTAGTTTTTGTGGGCCTGATTCAAGGCTGAATGACAATAGACCTGGTTTTGTGCTTTCAGCCTAGATGCTTATGTGGTCTTATTTCTACCAGTACAATGATACTCCTTGGCACCAATTATAAAGCAAAGAGGGCTGTGTAGCTCCCATTAAAAAAAAAATCCCCAAATGTGTGGTTGGTCAGTAAGCAGAGTCATAATCTATAAATACAGCCATCTGTACAGATTGCATACATTTTCTGTTCCTGATTCACTGTGGGAAATCCCAGCAAACTCACTGGAGATCTGTGTAGGGCCCACTCTCATCAGGCCCTTTTTGAAGCCAGGGTTTGCTGATGGTGAGAGTGGGTAAGAATAGTTAGATGCAGAGATAAGGCAGTACTCAGAAGGCTTTCTCTGCCATTTGAAGTTGTTGCTCTTTAGTGAAAACATAGTTAAATCCCTTTATTTAGCTCTTCTGGCAGAATTCCGTTACATAGAGAAAATCTGGTTGGAAGGGGTCTAGAGTAGTGATTTTCCACCTTTTTTCAGTGAGCAGGAAAAAAAGCCTCCTATGGGGTAGACACTGCATTGAAAGATGATTAGCTTTTACTAATAATCTTTCTTACTCTACAGACCAGGGAATGACTGCAGATCATAGGTGGAAAAATGTCTGAAGGAGAGCCATTTCTTCTCTGGGCTTTTGTCACATGTTTAACTGGTCATCAATCCATCTGACTTTCTCATCTGATCACTCACTCAATAATAAGGATCCTGCCTTAAATAAAGGAGGGTGAATTTCCATCACAGCAACTCTTCCTTAAAAATAATCTTTCTCATGGAACGTACATGTCTTTTCTAGAGAAGGACACAGAGACATGTAAGTCAAGTAGGTCTTGTGCATCCTCACATAATTCCCTTCCACCACAATAACTTCTAGAAAAAAAAATCCCTATTGAAGTTGGTGAAAGTGTCATGTCATTCCTTTTGAATTATTAAGAACATGGGTGCAGCAGGAATAAAGCACAAGCAGGGCCTGAAAAATTAATTTCTCTGTCAATTTTTGCAGTTGGATGAAGGTATTTAGATAATGAGGGATGAGGTTTGAGTTCTGAGAGAAGTGTTTCTTATTTGGTCAAGACGAGGTATAAGAAAAGCCTGATGATAGTGATACGATTTCCTATGCTTTTCATTAAATTTAAATAATAAATTTATATATTTTATATGTATATATTTATAAATAAATAATTTAAATAAAAATAAAGAAGTGCAGAAGATATATTAGGCCTTAAAGTAAAACACAGCACTGTAGTTGTCAGCTTAATATTCTCTGTAGTTAGAACTCTGTCTTGTAGTTTGGCTGGGTAATACCTTTATCATCTGGGCAGTATTGTATTCTCTTGTAAAAGTGGTGTAATGTTTCAGTGAAAAGTAAATTTTGTAATATGTCTGGAGTTGCTCTGGCACCTCAGTGGTCATGATGTTCTTTGCTCACTCATCATAAACTGCATAGGCATTTTCTGCTTGTCATTTAATGTATTTAATATAGGGACAAGAGTGTGGAGGCACATGTTTGCTGAAGCAGCTGTACTCCAATGGTTATGTTGTGTGTGGCACAGTGTTCTCAGATACCCAAAACTGAAAATACTGAAAAATTATTTCCATGGGGGTTCTCTTGGTAATTTCCCATGTTCTTCAAATAGCAGAGCCAGAAAGTCACCAGAATTTTCTGCAAAATTTCCAGAGCTGAGAGTATGAACAGAAACTTTTTCATTATGCTATGCCTGAAAGAACTGAAAGAAAAAAAAACATTTAAATGAGACATCTTTTTTCTAAACCACCATTTCTAAGATTTTACATGTGCTTGATGGCAGACGAAAATGCAATGCAATGTCACATAAAGCTTGTGGGCTGCCATATTTTTGCTCTGTTTGTGCAGGGGGCAGACCTGCAATAAAGTCAGCAGGTTCAGGAAGCTTTGTGGTCTCACTGTCTGCTCTGGCACTGCCACAGCTGCTGGTGGGGAGAGGCAAGGAAGGGAAGGACTTGTGATGGATGGAGCTGGGTAAGGAGGAAGGAATGTGACAGCCTGGGAAAAGCAGGGGCAAGTGAGAAGGCAGTGACAGTAGCTGTAACAGGAGAAGGAAAGAAATGCAGGAGGACTGAGAGAGGAGTGTAATAATTTGTGTGGGGTGGCAGGAAATGAAGCAAGAACAGATGGGAGGATACAAATGAGAAGGAAAAGGCAGCAGCAACAGTCAGGCTCAGCTGCAGAGAGGGTGAAATTGCCACCTATGTCTAATATAATGATCTGTCTGACTGTTGCTTTTAGAACAGGGATATCTGGAATATGGGTTACGGAACCATTTGTGGTGTATCTTTCTATGTGGCAACTGACATTTCTTCTGTAGCAGTTGGCTCAGCCCCTCCAGTTCACAGACAGAATGAGCTACCCAAGTCAGTGAGAAGTGAAGGAGCTGCTCTTTCTTTCTGTCTGTCTCACACCTTCTCTCTGGATCAGCTAGCCAAAGAACTGACATTCTGAGGGGGGCTTCAGCATCTTGCCAAGAATACCTAGGAAGCAGAACAGCACTGGAACCATAAATCTAAAAGTCTTGTGAAACAAAATCTGTGGTGATATACAAAAAATAGATACTCCATACAGAGCTCTATAAATTCACCATTTTTATACCTGCTGGAGAAAGAACATATTGCTTAAAAAAATCTGATGAAAGGGTGTTATTAATAAATTAAATACCTTATGAACCCTATTGACTTATCTACCATCACATTCCAATGGATTTTTTCCAGGGGTAGCTTATATATATATTGGAGACACAGTAAACTGTGCTTATCTTCCATTTTTAGAGTGTTATACCTTGATTCTCCTCATTGGAAAACAGACCACTGAAGTGTACTTCGGTACAGTCAGAACTTGTTTAATGGGACAAGCACTGAGAACGTTGCTCTCCTCTACTAAAAAATTGTAATTCTTTGACACCAGTGCCAAAAGTTACATGAGCTCAGTGTCTTAAAATACACATCATGCCTGTTCCTCAAACTGGAACAACAGAAGTAATGTGCTTGCTCTAAGCAATTATACAAAAAGAGTCTTGCTCTGTTTTGAACTTTGAGTTGATGTACATAAGTATTTTGAAAGCAGTCACTGGCTTACAAATGTGACTGCAGCTCAGACTTTAAACATCAAAGAGACATGTTGATGGAGATCAGTAAGAATTTATAAAGCCATATGATTTGGAACATGTCAGCCAGAGATGAAAAGCACCTGAAGTCCTGTGATCCTTACTTTCTCATAGCAGGTTGCCTTTTTCTGGGAATTCCTAATTAAAGACAAAATAGTACCCTAAATGTTCATTTTCTGTTCTGTAATATCAAATCCTGCTTGGAGAGAGATGAGTCACTGACAGTAGTCTTTTTATTATGTAAGATTTAGGAAAGAGCAATTATCCTTTTTCAGCCATCAACAGCTGGAAATGGAATTTCCCAGGTACCATTGTTATTAGGCATTGGACAGACCCTTATTGGGACAGTAGGGTCTGGTAAAATAGAAGGAGACACCTGCAAGTAAATGAGCATATTTCATTAGAGGTGTTTGAAAAATACTAGTACATTCCTCTTCTTGTTGAGGAAGAGTAGGGGAAGGAAGGTAGAAGTTTCATAATGTAGCACTGGATGGTAGCAGTAGCAGCTATTGTAAGCCTTTTCTAGGCGTCTTAAAGACAGTGTCTGTCAGTACATTTTAACTTTTGTATTTGCTTGCAGAGGAGATTGGAGAAATTTTTTTTTTTTAAATTTTTTTTCTTTTTTTTTTTTTTTTTTAGAGTGGAATATAATAATTCCCTCCATCTCTACTCAGTGCTTCTTCTTCATTTTGTATAATTGTATGATACCTATTACTGGCAAAAAAAGGAAGAGTAGAAAGCCACCACATCACATTCTGGTACCATCTGTTGGTGCCTATATGGAAGGAAAAGCAGCAGAAAATTGAACTCCTTTTTTTCCATCACATACAGTTCATTCTGCCTGTAATTAAACTTGGCAGAGAGTGATTCTATAACTCACTTGTAGGCTTTTAAAGTTGATTACTCTCCACAGTAATTGACAATAGAACTTGTACTACATTTTTTTTTTTTTTTTTTTTTTTTCTGGGAAAGCATTGCATTCTTTTATCTTTTGCTTTAGAAAGCTGGACTTTTACTGGGGCACAGCTTATGTCTGCAGTGCAGCCACTCTAGTGGGGCCAGAGTCATCCTCCTCAAAACACAGAAGCACATAAAGCTAAGAAATCTGTGTAAGCAGCCAAGCTTGTGAACATGCCCACATGCCATCTGAGCTTCATGGTAGGATTTTCTGAGCAATTTCTTTTTAACTCCCTCTCATCATTTCAAAATCGAAGGTAATAATCTACACAGTCTTCTTCACAGGTATTTAATCTGAATGTTCAAAAACTGGCATAGAAGCAGTGTTTTTAAAAACCAAAGGGATTTTTAGGCTTATTATGATATGAATGTCTAAGTATTTTTTCAGTATGCTTCACTGTTAGATCAGGGCTGAAAGCTGAACACTGAATGAAGTCTAAAAGGCAGAATGGTTACAAGAAGTCTTCTTCCCCCATTTAAATTTTGTTTAATACCTAGTACTTCCCATTTAACTCTTTACCCCATTTAGATTTTAGTCCACTGCTCCAGCAGCTATGTACTGGATAAGGATCTAGAATCAGAATGATACATTGAGCATTGCACGCCCACACAAGCAGTCCAGAAGAATTGCTCTGGATGATGCTTATGTGCAACATGCACAGGCTGATCTTGAGGAAAGAACTGTTCCTAAGTGTATTGTGTATTACTGAGGGCATCACCAGAGTCATCGTGCTCAGGTGATAAATATTTACTTCGTAGTTAATGCTTTTTCTTTCTCTTGCCTTAAGGCTTCATTGTTATGATCATGTAGAGCAAAACAAGTTTCTTACAAGATTTTTGAGGCTAGGATTTTTCTGTGGTTGATTTGCTTGTTTGGTTTTTTATTTCTGGTAGCTGACAAAGTCTATATTCTGGACAAATAGTTGCTGGACTGGAGGAGTTACTCAGCAAAGCTTTAAAGTAGTGCTATGTAAGCACTGATAAAAAGGAAGCCAGGAAATTAATGTATCTGCTGTACCCTTTGACACCTGAGAAGCTTCACACAGTCTGTTTCCTTCTAATATTATTTTTTTCCTTTAAAAAGAATTCTACTTTTTGATTGGTGCCTTTGACTGCCACTTGAGTTCCTTCAGCCTTCATTACCTTAAAAGAAAAAAGACAAAAAGAATATTTGCTAGTGTCCATTCTGCTTCCTCTATTGTAGTGTTTTGGTCATGCAGTTTCATCATGCAGTTTCTGAAAGATGAAGATTACTAAATTTTAGTCTGAAGTGTTTTCTCCACCTGGTCAGTCTTTACTGATTTTTTTATTCTTCCTGTGCCTTGCCTATTATATTACACTCTTCTTCTTACATCTAATGTTTGCAGTTTGTCATTCATACCTATAAGCTCTGCTAGGATTTTGGGGTTTATTTTTACAGGTGGAAATGATATCTTTTAGGAGTATCACTCTTGTTCAATGTACTTGTCCTTTCCTTGATCTTTTTTGTCTTTCTCACATTATATTGTTTAATTGGAGAAGTGATTTTTAACACTACATGTGAGCTCTCCCTCTTTTTGTCCCCTACCTTGACATTTACACAGATCTGAAACTGCATCTTGGCCCTTACTCAACCTATTCCATGTCATTTCCTTCCTGTCTGTTTCTTGGTTTTGTTCTGTACAAGGAAACATTCTGTTCAAGTGTGTACAAACACCTCTCTTTCTGTAGTCTTGGCAAATACCTATTCCCATTTCTTTGTGCTCTCCAGTAGTATGTGCCTAAAAACTTCCACCTTGGTTTCATCCAGCACTTTTACTATTTTCTTACATTGCTGCAACCTTTTGTGTGGAAGTTTTAGAATAAAATCCCATTGCATTATTTTCTAGGCTGGGTTCTACTCAATTTTTGTCTCAGTTCTCCCTCTATAGCAGTGCATGAGAAGACCTCTTCTAAAGAAAATTTCTTTTGAGGTTATAGCTTTCTCCCAGCTTCAAATCTGAGTTCATGATGAATTCCAAAATTTTTGGTTTAAAGAAACAATCCTAGAATCATAGAATCATAGAATCATAGAATTGGCTGGGTTGGAAGGGACCTCAGAGATCATCGAGTCCAACCCTTGAACCACCGTTGCGGTTGCTAGACCATGGCACTGAGTGCCACATCCAGTCTTTTTTTAAATATCTCCAGGGACGGAGAATCCACCACTTCAGTGGGCAGCCCATTCCAATGACGGATCACTCTTTCCGTAAAGAAATTCTTTCTAATATCTAACCTAAACTTCCCCTGGCACAACTTAAGTCCATGCCCTCTTGTCTTGTTGAAAGTCGTTTGGTAAAAGAGCCCAACCCCCACCTGGCTACACCCTCCTTTCAGGTAGTTGTAGAGAGCGATGAGGTCTCCCCTGAGCCGCCTCTTCTTTAGGCTGAACAACCCCAGTTCTCTCAGCCTCTCCTCGTAGGGTCTATGCTCGAGTCCCTTCACCAGCCTGGTTGCCCTCCTTTGGACCTGCTCCAGGACCTCGATATCCTTCCTGAACTGGGGGGGCCCAGAACTGGACACAGTACTCGAGGTGTGGCCTCACAAGGGCTGAGTACAGGGGCAGAATCACTTCCTTGGACCTGCTGGCAATGCTGTTCCGGATACAGGCCAGGATGCCATTGGCCTTCTTGGCCACCTGGGCACACTGCTGGCTCATGTTCAGCTTCTTGTCGATCCAGACTCCCAGGTCCTTTTCTGCCTGGCTGCTCTCCAGCCACTCTGTCCCCAGCCTGTAGCGCTGCATGGGGTTGTTGTGGCCAAAGTGCAGGACCCGGCACTTGGCCGTGTTAAACCTCATCCCATTGGAATCAGCCCAACTCTCCAGTCTGTCCAGGTCCCTCTGCAGAGCCCTCCTGCCTTCTAGTTGATCAACACTCCCCCCCAGCTTAGTGTCGTCTGCGAATTTGCTGATGATGGACTCAATCCCCTCATCTAAATCATCAATGAAGATGTTGAACAGAACTGGGCCCAACACTGATCCCTGGGGGACACCACTAGTGACCGGCCGCCAACTGGATGCAGCCCCGTTCAGCACCACTCTCTGGGCCCGGCCCTCCAGCCAGTTCCTAACCCAGCACAGGGTGCTCCTGTCCAAGCTGTGGGCTGACAGCTTTTTCAGGAGGATGCTGTGGGAGACGGTGTCAAAGGCTTTGCTGAAGTCTAGGTAGACCACATCCACAGCCCTCCCCTCATCCACCAGTCGGGTCACCTGAACATAAAAGGAGATCAGGTTGGTCAGGCAGGACCTGCCCTTCCTAAACCCGTGCTGGCTGGGTCTGATCCCTTGCCCATCCTGCAGGTGCTGTGTGATTGCACTGAGGATGATCTGTTCCATGACCCTGCCAGGCACTGAGGTCAGGCTGACGGGCCTGTAGTTTCCTGGGTCCTCTTTCCGGCCCTTTTTGTGGATTGGCGTGACATTCGCCAATTTCCAATCATCTGGGATGTCCCCAGTGAGCCAGGACTGTTGGTAGATGATAGCGAGAGGCTTGGCGAGCTCTTCTGCCAGCTCCTTCATTACCCTTGGGTGGATCCCATCTGGTCCCATAGACTTGTGGGGATCCTACCTTACTTGTTCTTTCCTATGAATACTGAACCACCTAGCCATAGTGATTTGGATCCTCTCTAAAACATATACTTGCTGATTCCATTATTTTTTTCCTTTGAGTTTTCTCAAGTTACAGATGAATGCAATGCAAATGTCCAGTGTTTCATTTTATTGCTGTTGAAAAAAGGGAAAAGAGAACATAACTGTGTTCCTCTGAATTAGAATAATATCCTCCCCAGCTATCTCCAGAAGGAAATATTTTCCTAAGTTCATATTTCCAATCCCTTTGTTAATTTCTTCATTTGACTGTGCATTTTTCCATCTGTATAGTATTTTCCTTCCCATTCCCTAGTTCTTAACTTTAACAGATGGCTTTTTTTCTCCATTAGTATTTGTCCCCTTCCACCTCAGTGACCTGTATCAACTCTGCTTCCCTTAATTTTATATTCCCTCTATGGAAAATTAATGTATTTCAAGTTAAGACACTTCATCTTCTGGTCTGTCTCTGTCCCCAAGTTTAGCTAAGGAACCTGTATGTTGAGGGTGTCTGTATGATAAGGAGCCTGTGGGGAGAAGCTTCTACCTTTTTTTCCTCAGCACAATGGCACAATGAAGAGAGGTCGTGTCACATCCTGATTGAATTTTAATGGTGTTAAAAATTTAAACATATTATCTTAGGATGCATCTGAGGATCCAGCTAGTTAGCACTGACTGGTGAAATGGGGTTTTACATGAAATTTGATTTTTTCTGCTCAGGCCTTCATGCTGAAGACCGTTCAGGAGGGATCAGCAATTTTTGGATTTTTACATTTGACTGTTTAGTTGTGATATTCCTCTGTTCAGCATTTTTACTTAAACACAAAGAAAAGAAAAATGATGACTGCTCTATAAATACATGGGGAAGAGTTGAGAGAACTGTTAAGTTTTGTGTGTGAAGGAGAATGTTTTAGTGATATTTTTTAATTTTAAGAAATCTCAGATGTTTCATCAAGAAATGTTTTTAATAACAAAAAATGTTGAAGTGGCTCTATTGAGATTATTCTGACATGAATATAAAGACAAACAATTTTCAGAACTCTCCTTCCAACCATCAATCTCTTGTTCAGCCTTTTTCTTGGATCTCTGCATCCTGAGCATGTGACCTTTGTAGCTGAACATGAATGTGCAGCTACATTGTCTTTGAACCATTTATTTGACTTCAGGCTACAGTGCTCAAATGCCAGGAGCTGCTGAGAAAGGTTGCAACTAAAAGGGAAACAGCCTGTCCACCAGCCCCCATGTAGCTGGGAACTCTGATTTCATATTCAAAAGTCTTGTGTACACATAAACATTCACTAATTGAAGGAATAGAAAATGCACTGGTACAGCTAACTTTGTGCAAGTTGGTTCAGAAGTCTTTGCTGTGTTCTGCCCAGTCTGAGTAGGCACTTTTGGGCCAGCAGTGAATCTATTTGTACCAGAATAAAATGCCCTAACACTCAGTGGAAAGGATCAGGGCTCACTTATCTTACTAAAAATAAATCTGTATGTTCTTTTATGTTGCAGTAATTTGCTTGAATTTTAATAGCAATATAGTTTCTGGATTTTAAGAGAAATTATATGATCTGTGATATAAGACAGTTACATTTAAGATCTGTCTTCTCATACCAAGAATTTTCATGTGACTTTGTTTATGTTTTGCAGTACACTGTATGGACATAAACACAATGTTCCAACTTAATCTAAACAATCAGGACCTCCATTTATGAGAAATCGTGAGAAAGTTTGACAAGAGAAGTTCAAGGAAAAGTACATAAAACCAGTCTTGGAATCTCCCAGCATATCTAAACTTGTTGGTAATTACATTCAGAAACTGCTGGAATCCCTTAGAAGTTGAGTAGTTGGGGAATATTTAATTTTTCTCCCTTAGTGGATTGATTACTGTGTTATTTCTATTACGTGTGAAGGAATTAACCCCTATGTAAATCAGCCAAAATCCTCCAGGGCTTCTTTAGAAAGAAATCTTCAGTCTTGTTAATATGTGGTTTAACAGAGGGAGAGAGAGAGAGACTATTGGAAGGCATAATGTTTAGGCTTTGGCATTGTAAATGGGAAGTCAGGTATCTTGATTTCTTTTTGCAGGGAGATGACAAAGTAGGTGTAGTTGCTAAATACCTTATCCTAATGAGATATTGAGCCTATCTTTCTCATTTCAATTCAATAGGCAGGATGAGGGACAGAGCTAAATGTCATCCAGTAAAACAAGAAAGAAGGCTTACCATCCCCCAAAATTTACTCATAAAGGCTAACTCACATCTAAATGTATCTGGAAAAAAAGCTGTGTTCCTCATCTGGGCTGCCAGCAGCAGCTTTTCCTGAGCCCAGACATGTCTCAGTTCTGGTCTGAAATAATGCCTGAAGAAGAGCAAGGTCTACTAATACAAACCTCAGATTTTCCTTTTCTGTAATCTAGTATAATTGCATACATCTCTTTGTTTCAGAAAGATTAACCTGAAATCTCATCCTATTTTTTAAAGAATTAAAGTGAAATTAATTCTAATTCAAACTACCAGATATTAAAATGAAGTCTATCCTGAATTTTGCCTTTTTCTTCAGTTGTCTTCCTAATAGTCACTTTTCTTTCTTGAAAACAAATTACATTCTTGAGTGAAGTGGATGTTCATGTTCTGTTTTTAATTTTAGCTTCCAATTTTTAAAATATTTGTAGAGCTAGCTTCTCAGAATTAATACTTTAAATTGACAGTAAAGAAAAGGTTTACTTGAACTCTAAACTCGTTGACTCAATGTTAACATCATGTTTTACCACAGCAGAAAAAAACCTTAAATTTTTCAGATAGCAAAGTCACAAGCTCATCAGCAAAACTTGCATTAACTTCAGCAGAACAGCAGTAAGCCTGTTGCTTTAGATTCTTAGAAACACCAGCACATTCTGGGTACAGCAATATTCAATATGCATTGTATCAGACAAATAAGGAAATGAGCAAAATGGGTGTGTAAAGTAAGAAAGGCAAAGTGTCAGGAGTAAAGTATGTGCACACATAGCATGTCCTGGATAGAATCTGTTGCTTTTTGCTGTTTTGACTTATTTTCTGGGAATTCTAGTTTTAAAGGGATTGTGTCAGAAGATTTCTGCTCTTTCCATCATTGAGCTCTATTGATTCAGAACTGTAAAACTTCAAGAACTAAAAGGAATTGTCCTTGCAGTGGTAAATGTTGCCGGCTCTTCAAGCTTTATTGCTAATTTTTCAGTGCTTAATGTTCTACTTTTAAAACCTCAGTTCCTGGAATCAGTTTACTATATGAATTAAGATTCCTGCATTAAAACTGAGAAGGAAAATTCTAATCTTCACGACTATGGAAAGAAACAAATGAACTCCACAGGTATACAGACCAATACGAAGGCTCAAACATTTTGAAACCTGTATTATGTCACAATTTCAAGCGATATTATTTATCCACAGCTATGAACCAAGCAGTAAGGAAAATGTCAAATATTTTTTACCCCCCTTCCTCTCTTTTTTCCTGGCTTTAGATGTACTTTTACTCTTGAGATCAGATCCAGAGCTTTGCAATTTTGCTATCCTACTAGAGCAGACAGCTTGAGTTATTTCTCATGGTGCCTCTTGAAGAGACAGTAGAGGAGAACATTGTTCTAAAAGCACAGTGAAGAAAACAGACTGTATTTAGTCTTCTTTTCCATTTTTCCTGTTTACTAACTTTGGACAGAAGTCTTCTATGATAAAAGATTTATGTATTTTAGCTGCCAATTCTAAAAGGAAATGTTGTGTTATGGCACCACAGTAGAAATCTTTATACAACTTCAGCTCTTCTGAATTAAACCAGTGTGCTAGGAGTTGCTTTTTGTTTTAAAGACAAAAGATGCTGGTGTTGGTATCCTGCCTCTTCAGATTCCACAGATGTTTTATTGATGTGTTCTTACAGTCCAGGGTGGATGTTAGCAGCAGATACTGATCAAACCTCTGCATTGCAGTCTGTGTTGGAATGCACCATGGGATTTGGGCAGGGTGTGGTAGGTAGGTGCATGACTGCACTCAGCCAGAGTAAGTGCCCACAGCCTGGCAGGACTCTGCCATCCCTGTCTGGGTGCAGTGCCCACTGTGCTCTGACAAGCTAAGCAGAGCAGGGGCCAAGGACAAGGGACAGCTGGGGTGTCACTGAAGTCATGGTGACAAGAGAGATCCCAGAGTGTGCTGAGCAGGCAATCTGTGTGTGAGGGTCAGGATTCTGTGATCAGTGGGGTACTCACCCAGGTGTGGGCATGGCTCTAGCAGCACAGCTCAGGCAGACTCCATGGGCAACAGCCACAGCTAAAAGCAGTTCCCAAGGGAAGGGGGGACAGCATCTGCTGAGGCTTCGAGTTTTCTTCAGAGCAGCTTTCAAAGTCAGCAGCTGTGCTCTCTAAACTGGCCCTGAGCCCAGGCAGCCAAATCTCCAGGAGCAGGGAAATGCACATGAAACCCTGACACTGCCTGTTTGGATAATGCCAAAAATAAAAAGGTGACATCAAACAAAATAACAGTAGCAAGTCAGACCAAAGTTGTGTCTAGCTCAGTTTGCTATAGCCAGTAGTAGATGTCTACTGCAAAGAATGTAGGAATAGGACAAACATAATACTGATACTTCTTCAGGAATTTCTGATCTCCCCTTGCCCTCATAGAAAATTTTAGTATCCTCAGAATTCATTGATCTTCTCTATTTATTTTTTCATAAATCCAGATTTCTAACATCGTAGCCTCAGTCCTAGAGCATTATGTATGAAAGTATCTCAATTCTCCTGCTGCTCACTAAAGGCAGGTTTTTTTGGCTGGTGCTGGTCTCAGGAGAGACCTCTTTCTTTTTACTGCCAACTTCTATGTATGGCTGACAGAAGTGGGGTAAAGGGACTATTTCTCCTTGAATATCCTGGAAAAGACATGAGGTAGATGTGGGTTTTGGACAGACAGTAGTTCTTGAGGGATTTCCCTTGCGTGAACCTGACTAATGTTCTCTGCTTTGGGTCCAAAAATTTATTTGTCAAGGGATTCCACTAGGTAGCAACACTTAAGTAAAGCATTACCTCTGTTTTGAAGCCTGGTCCTTCAAGGCTTTTAAATGACATCTAGTTCATGTTAAAAGAGAAGAGGAATGGTTGATCTCTCTGTGCCTTCTCCCTGCTGCCTATCATTTTAATGACCCCTAATTTCCCAAGATAACCTCTCAGACAGATAAGAGTCTTACTCCACTTAATCATCACCTCTATGGAAGCTCTTTCACACTTTTTAATTGTCCTTTCAATGCCTTTATTCCTGCTCTGCTGTGTTCTTATTAAAACAGAGAGAGAACTGCACAGCCTAATACGTAGAGAATTACCTGACTACCTTATGGTGGCATGAAGATTTTTCTGTTTTCTCAGTTTCATTCCTAATAATCTTTAACACTTGAACTGTTGCAGCCCCATGGTCTTTCTCTTGAGTGCTAGTCATCAGCTTAGAGCCCAGAATTTTCTCTATGATCATTCTTCCATTTGTGTATTTACATTATCGTTTACTGAACTTCCTCTGCCATCCAACATTATATAGTGTGCAAAGTACCTCTGCAATTTTTCACTACCATTCTCTTCTGCTCCTACTCAGTATTAGGTCACACCATCAGCAGACTTTCCCAGCTTGCTGCTTGTCTTTTCCATGCTGATCATCACTGTATTGAGCAGCACATGGTCTCAGCACAGATTTTTCTTGATTATGGTGATCTTGTTCTGTTCTCTTTTCATCCTACTTTTTGTTTCCCTACTTTTAGCCAGGTGTTTTTTATGCCATGCCATAATTAATTAGTTTCCTGAAAAGGTACAGGTGGGGGACTTTAAGAAAACACAACACAAAACCTTTGGAAAGCCTGGTAGTTTGTATTAACTGGATGTACATCTTGACCATGTGAAGAGCTACCAGATTTACCAGGCAGGACCATAGCAAAACTCCTGCTATTATTTTTCAAATATATAATCTTTATCCACATGTCCACTAATTCTGGTCTTTATTATAGTTTCTATAAATTTTCCCAGCACAGATATGGCTGGCCCTAAAAGCCTGTATTTCCCTTGTGAAATTTCTTTAAAAACTGACATCCTGTTTGCAAACTCTCAGTCCTCAGATGAAAGGGCAAACAAAAGAGAGATTACATGCTATGGTTTTTTTCGTCTGTTTGCTTGGGTTTCTTTATAATTTTGGAGTGAATATAATCTTAATCCTGGTTATTTCTTACTGATTAGTTTGTTGGTTTGTTCCATTGTAGCTTCTTCTGTTGTGCCTTTTTAAAGACATCCTTTGAGTTGTTTACAAAAAGTGGTGGTCTCTCCATTTGTTTAGACAATCAGCCATTCCTTTGGTACTATTTTAGATTTATTTGTGTAGAAATCTTGTCAGATGGTGAAGACTGTTAAATTTTAATTTGATCAAGGAAAAAGTATTTGAAATTACTCATCCAGATTCTGGCTCAATACTAATTCATGCAGTTGTGAACATTGTAAGACAAGTTTCTGCTCAAAAGTCTGAATTTTTGTGTTTAACCTTTTTTGTGTTTTGCACAAAACATAAGGCTTGCTGTTGCCATTTACACAGTCAGGTAAAATGACAGCTGAATGATTCTACTTGCAGCAGCCATGCTGGAACACTATAAATTTAACTGAATAAGCTTGTCATTCCTGATGTCTAAATACATCACTAAAAGAGACTGTGATATTTTATAGTTATACCAATAATGATTGAATATATACAGGCTAGGATGTTGCAGAATTATTGTCCAGAAAGACATCATTCTGCCTCTAAAAAGCACTGGGTAAAACATGAACAGCTGATGGATATAATGGTAATTTCCTTACTGTCTTTTGCCGTAAATCATTGAGTGGCATTAATTTTCTGTCTGAAATATCAAAGAAATTATTATTTCCCCCCTTGAATACCTTAGGTCTTCCAGTGGCCACAAAAGATCTTTTAATACAATCCACATCAGAATGGAAGCTAAACTAGTTTGTGCTTAAGCATGCTGCTGAATCATCAGAATATGCTGCTCAGGCTCTGTAGTCCAGGGCTACCAAATATACCCAGGTTGTGAAGCATCACATAGCTGTTGGTGTCGTCTGTACAAGCAGCAGAGACAGTAATTTTTGGCTTCATTTGTGCACAGCAGGAGGAATTTCCAGTTTGCTGATTTCTTTGTTATGGTATAACACGCTACCTATGACAGATGTATACTGATCTGGGGACTCCCTATTGCAGGCATTTGTTTCCCGGTTTTTGTTCTCATTATTTTTACAGTTTGATCTATTTTTTAAAGGCCAAATATATTTAATCTTTTAATATTTTTCAGATATAATGAGAAAGTCCTCAAAATTGTTTTCTACCCGCTTCAATGGCCTGGAATTATTTTACAAAAATGCAAACCTTACCAAGAGGCGTGGAGAACAAAAGCTTAAAGGATAAAAATAGCAATCAGGCTGTTAGACGGGGTGATTTGGGGTCTGATTCTTCCCATCAGCTTAAGTTTATGAATAGCAAGTGCATTCTGTTAGCAGTTGCAAAAATGTCTTAGTTAGCTCTGGAGGGAGGGTGATGTAACTTTTAAAACAGATGTAACAGCAGCATGAGTACTTGGGTCCTCAACATTCCTTGTCATCATACCCATCTCCAACCTGGCAGGGCTGCTTAGCTACCATTCTCATTAGAGTTAGCACACAACTGGCAAAGAGGAATGGAAAATAATTGACTTCCTTGTTTCCTTGCTTGAATTGCATCCCCTTTATGCAGTGCTCTCGCCTAATTTCTCCCTCAGACGTTTCCTTGCTTTTTCTAATCTTCATTGAGTTCTTGTATCATACTTGAGATTATCAACTGATTGGTTGCACCCAGTCTTAAGTAAGTGAGCATAGGATTGCATGAAAATGGAATATGACTATCTGGCACTTGTAGGGATTTCATGCAAAGTGGTGTCTGCAAATTTTGCACTAAGAGTTGACAGCCTGGGTTGTGAAATGCATCATTATTCCTCTAATAATTTAATTTGTAAAATTTATTCTGTAAATATTATTTATATTGCATGTAAAATGATATTTGCAAAATAAAAATAACTTGAGAATAAAAAATTTTAAGAACAAAGTCTCTGTTCAGTCCAGACTTGATCCCTGGATATATACAATTGTAGTGAAATGAGGCAACCAGGTGCCACTAATTACCAGGCAGTGGGCATGAGCTTGTGTTAAGCCCACCTGTGCCTGATTAGGGAGGGCCCCAACTGCACATGAGCAGGATCAGGGGGCCAATAAAAGGTGAGGCTTGAAGCACAGGCTCAGCTCAGTCCTGAGCAAGCCAGCAGGGAGGTTTGTGGAATCTGGAGCAGTAGCACTGAGCCAGGCTAACCAGTCCTGAGGGCAACAGACTCAGAGTACTATTTGTGCACTTCTGCTGGGACACCTGTTGGACCTCAGAGTGTGGTGCCCTAAGAGAGGTTTGTCTTGCAACATACAATATAGCATAAGTTTGAACTAATAAGCACTTACTCTTTTCCCCTTCTGATTTCTGTCTTGATGAGGAAATAACAGTATTTTTTCTCCTTTATCATTAGCCTTCAGTGTTTGTCCTTTATTTGCTGTACATTCAAAGCCCAGCCCTTTCCACATAAATAATTATTAATTTCTGCGTGAGTTCTGCTGCTAATAATGACGTATCTGCGTACTTCACAAATATCATTTGTTACTATCACACGACCTTTGGGAGGGACTGCCATTTTACAGGTACAGTATTAAGCCACTGAATGGTTAAGATAACACGTGCATGTGTGTGTGTGTACACGTATTCAGGTAATCTGGGTGACTGCTTTGAATGCAATTACTCTGTCAGAAAGCTCCACGTGGGTTGCAGAGGCAGCTCACTGGTGGGTTGAGGGAACTGCAATGCTCCCTTAGTACCTTGCAGCCTGGGCTTTATGGAGCATGAAATAGGAAAAGGCTACCTAAAACCTCACCAGCATCCAGGCTGAGATGTAGAGAAGTAGTTGAGTATAATACCACCCTTAGTGTGGCATCCTGACTGTCTTCATGGCATAGCACTGGTCTTTCAGGACTTTGAACAGTGTGAACAAAGGCTGTTTGAGTAGTGGAATATGGAGTCAGAGAAAAGAACAGTAACAAACAAACAAAAAGGCAAGGAAAAAAAAAAAACCACAACAAAACACCCAGTGAAACAGATGGCCAGGCACAGCCGTGCACTTGGAGCAATCCCCTGAGAGAGGTTCCCTCAGTGGAGAGTTTGTTGGAGCTAGAAGGTTAGAGCTGTGAGCAGGGTGATGATCTTTAGCTCTTTTATTTTTTTCTGGTGTTGAAGAAAGCAGGATATTGAACATGCCTGTGCTGTATCTGGCTTACATCAAAGACACCTGACCCCCATCCACACACTTTCCTTTTGAAGGGGCAGTTTTATCTGGTTTGACAGAGATGCTTAGGTTTGAAAGACTAGCATTTTTGGCCATGCTTCCACAACCTCAGATGTGCACAGGGGACAGGATTGTATTTTGATTGTCTCAACCAGCACATAAAAGAGTTTTTAGGTGCTATTGCTCTGATCGTGCTTTCTACAGTTTTTTGTGGTTTTTTTCCAAAATTGACTCATAGGGAATTATACTTACCTGGCAAGGCTGGATTCTCTAGAGACAGCACAGATCTTTGTCTGTTCATGTTAACAGACACAGACTGTTCCCTATTGGTTTGAACAGTCACCAGAGATGGGAGAACTGAATTTCCAGTTATTGGGTTGCCTTGCAGAGCTCACCAGAAGTCTTTGTTCTGGTGGTGCTCAGCTTTGCCTCATTTCAGAGAGCTTACTCATTTCCCAACCCTTTCTCTCCTTCTGTGCTCTGTCTCTGCTTCTCATTCGTGAAGATGAGGGGTGAATCCATTTTAATGGTTTTTTTTGGATCAGGAGAGCACTTTTCAAGTCCCTCTCCCATGCATCTCTTATTATGTTTTGTTTATGTTGCAGATCTGTTTGGAGTATACAGGTTAGATTCCTTCTGGAGGACATGAAAGTGGTAGATATGCTCCAACAGGACCAGGCTAGAGATAATCTGCAGAATTATCTCGTTCCTGTCCAGCAGTCCTTCCTTTTCTTTTATACTACGCTACCTGCCAGCTCCTTGTCCTGTTCTCCCTGTTACAGCACATATTGTAATTCTGTCTTCTGATATTATCAGTTTCAGGCATTCCCTCAAAAACTGAAAGACCAAACTTTCAACTTTATGTTAATTTTGTTTAGGAAGCACAGTCCATTGATTCAGTATTAATATATCAGTGAGTGCACATCCTGTGAAATTAGTGACACCAAACAAAGTAGGACTAGGGTGTGTACTATTTTTAATTGCATATCCAGGTTGAATAAATAGAACTGTTGTATTCCCATAAAAAAAAAACCAAAACAAAAAAAAACAAAAACAAAAAAAACCCAACCAAAACTAAAACCAAACTTTTCTAGCAGCAAAACTGATAATCTGACTATTAAAAAATATATTGTTTTGAGTCTGTTAAGTTGAATATGCAATTTCTCGTTCAAGAATTCTTTGAATTGTGAAGGAAGCCTTTAGATGGATAGCTAGTTGGTCAGTGTGAAGAAAGAGGTGTATAAAACTTCTTGCTTATGCAATTAATTAAAAAAACCCACCCTACTCTTCTTTACCTTATTCTAATACATTTGAATTCCTTAAATTTCACTTCCTTTCTCTGTTTGCATTCTTTTGCCCATGAGGGTTGACTGTATTATTCCCCATTCCTTTCTTTCTCTCTGTCCCTGCAAAGCAGCCTTTTGTTGTGCTGTCCTTGGATACCTCTTATGTTCAGTTTTTATTTGATTATGGGATTCTTTTGAAGTTTAATTTGGAACAGAGCATGCATATTGCCCTTGAAGCTGTGTCAAGCAGGTAATCTGGCTCCTTATTCCCTGATGATTAGGCAGTTTTACCATTCAAAACCACACCAGCACTGGCAGTCTTATGATTCCCTTGTATAGCGGACAAAAACAAGTTCTGAAAGACACAACCAGACATGTTTTGGTTTTAAGTGTAGTCTATATAAGATGTGTGTACCCTCTAAAACATTTTGTAGTGAGTTATTTCTTAACAGAAAGCACTTTCAGTTTATTAATTGGTGATGTTTTAAAATTATAGTTGTTTCATTGCAGAAAATGTCGTTATAGTTATATCTGATTGAAAAACTGAGCCTCTTTCTCTGAAGAAGTAGTTTCCTTTTTTTTTTTTTTCTCTTCTTTCTGTTTTGCTTTAAGAGGAAAAATGCCACTTACCAGCTTCATAAGGAAGGAGAGAAAAGGAGAGGCCAAGGAGAGAAAGTGGGATTCCTATAGTCTTATATTTGAGTTTCTGGGTTCTTTGGGGTGTTAGGGCTTGATCTGTCCATAAAATAAACAATGAACATGTTTTATACTCTCAGTTGATCATATGGAAGCTTGCATCCCTGTGGTTAAAAGACTAAGTTTCTTATTTTTATTTAGACCATCAAGGAAAATTAAAAAGATAAAGAGATGTTAATTCAAAAATGTGACATACTAGTTAAGACCAGATTTCTACTTCATGGAATGTTGTATTCCATGCCAGCAAAATTTTTAGAAATATCTATATTCTGAACCAGGCTTCTTTCATCCAGTCTTGTGAAACCTAAGGGTTTCAGGTTGCTTTTGATCAAGACTCTAGACAAAATCTATTGGAGCATGCCTTTACAATGCCCTTTTTAACAAGAATGAAAATTCCACTCAGAGACCTCAAAAGAGATTCTTAAGACTGGAATTTAGAAGTATAATCTAATATACTACATTTATGTGGATTCTGTCCCACTCAGTAATGTTATGTACTCTCATGCAATTTAAATAGTCCCAACAAAATCAATAAAACTACCTGACATTATTATCACTTCCTGTATTCCATTCCCTGTGCTCAGATATATCTTATCTATATTTGATTAAATTTTTAGCACCATACAAGGCTGAAAAGAACTTTCTCCTGCTTAGATTAGGAAAGTGAAGAAGCAGAGTTTAATCAGAATTTAGATGACCTCCATTTTCCATACGTAGCTATGGTTATTCACTGGTTTGTAATCTGTGTAGTTTTGTGGTGAAAGAGAAAACTCGAGAAGAGAGACTAATGTTAATATTAATCTGATCCAGATTCGAATAGTTTAACTTAGTCATAATTTTTCTGTTTATTGATAGCAGTATTGTGAATAACAATAGCCCATAATTTTCTCATTTAATTTGCACAATTCTTTCAGTTCTCAGACTGTAATTATTTTTTCCAACTACTCACCCCTGTATTGAATAAAAAAAGGTGTCATAATCAGGATAAATTTTTTTAAATAATAGGCAGTAAACTGAGAAAAAGTTTTAAGCTGCAAAAGCATCTTCCTTGCTCATTAAAATTTGAAGTAGCACAGGTATTGATCTGTTTTCTGGGCAGAATTAATTTCAATGCAGCTTTAGGGAATGCAATATGGTTTTGAAAGAGATGTCCAGCTGCTCATACCATTTGGCAGAAGCTGTCTGAACTGTGAAAGCGGGGGAAATGCAGACATTTTGAGCTGTTGTAACCTCTTCTGCACTAGACATCTCCATCCATTATGAATCCCTTGGGCCAGATCCTCACTGAGGTAAATTGTCACATTCTCTTTAGGTTCATTGCTTCTGTGCTGGCTTATACCAGCTGGGCCTTAGATTATTTTCTCATTAAGTGGACAAATGTAACCAAAGCATGTCTGCAGGAGTCAGAATTGAAATGCACTTCTGTAAGCACTGCCTTGCTTTAGTAGCAGCAGTAATAAAATGGGGCCTCCCTGACACCCTCTGTAGACACACTCACAGGGGAGAGAGGGAATTTGGGTAAAGTATCCACAGCTGTCAACTCTTGTCCATTTGCATGAGACGGAATTAGCTGTGCCCAGTTACATAGAGAAACAATGGGACATACCAGCTGATCTTGGACCTACTGGCTTTCAGGATCGATACACTGCTCTGCTACACCCTCATTCCTTATAATACCTTTTTTTCCTCACAAGTGGATCTGTATCTTTCCCAAGATGGTTCCTCTTCCCACCTGCTCACTCCAGAAGCTGTAGGAAAGTGTCTGCAAGAGAGAAGGATGCTTTCCAAGGTGTTATACCTCATGTGGAGGAGTAGTGTGTCTCTGTCATCTTCTCCAAAACCTGCAGAAGCACTGAATAGAGACAGTACTGTACATATGGTCTGAGGAATTCTGCATCTATGACTTGGATAACATTCCCTCTGGAAAGAAGGGATATTTTTGATACTTGTTACACGTTATCTCAGCAGAGGTGGGAATAAGGCAAGGGAAACAAAGGGCTTTTTCATAAGGGATCTTAGATTTTTAGCCATTTCTAATGCAGTTTTTAATGCATGGATTGGTGTTTAATCCATTTTAAATACCAACACGTTCCTAAGATTCAATCTTAATACCACCAATGCAGGCTGTCAACAGGATGCAAACTATCTGAAAGAGTTAGAAAGGCTTCTCCTTCTGCAATATTTAAAATAAGATCATTGTCTTCACAAGCCTTACTCATTCTGTGTCCTGTACATGCTACATGCACAGAAGAATGTACAACCTGTATAATGTTAGAGTCTTGGCACCCACTTCAGCTGGGAAGTCTTCTTGTGTCTAAGTCTGTAAATCTGGCAAAAGAGTGGAATCAAAATGTATGAGGTTGTTAATGTATGCTGTATTGAGCTTGGTTAATGACTGTGTACTTGATGTGAACATATGTAAAATCCTATTTAACACTAGCCTTAAGTGAATGAATGTTCTCTTAAAAAAATGAAAAAGAATGTTCCACAAGTTGCACAAAGGTCTGGTAACTAGGAGTTTAGAAGAAAAGATATTCATTGCCAGGGGGAAAAAAAAAATTGCAAAGTGTTTAGAAATGCTGCTTGATTTTATTGGCTGATTGCTCAGAACACTGCCAGCGTGATACACTTTTTATTTGCTGAGTGGCCATTTTGAACTTGTCTCTGCTGACTGTATTGGGCTCAGTTTCAAATCTCTCCTGATCCTGCAATGAACCCTTAATAAAGCTGGATTGACTTGAAATCAGTAACTAGAAACATTAATTAAAATAAAACAGGAGGAACCAAAAGATCAAATGATCCGTTGTGGTGGTGGTGGTGTTTAAATCAAAGCTCTTCTCTCCACCCCTTCAAGAAAAAAACAAGTCTTTGAAGACTGAAGCTGTATGACTTCCAACATGTTTTTAAAGCTGGCTTTAGGTTTTAATTACTTTTACTGGTTTTGCTTGGCATTTTCTATATTTTGGAGGAGCTGTTTGGGACACTTCTTTTTATCCCTTTCAGAAAAGCAGATGATAAAACAGGCAAGATTGCCATGAATCCTGTGACAGGACACAGCAAGCCCACTCAGCCTAGTCTGTTCTGTGTTCCAAAGAGCACTGTCTCCTGCAAAGGCTGGAAATGGCCCTGGAAATTTCTCTGCTTCTTGAGCCAAGTTGTAATAGCTAGCATATCCAGTGCTACAGTTCTGGCATTTTCCCTTTTAAGCTTTTTTCTTTTTTTATTTCCAAGTGACCCTCCAGCAGTCTCTTTGTTGCCTTTTCTACTACCAGCTAGCAGCGTGCTTCTGGAGACAATACAGCCTATGTAGTCACATCACTGCACTCCATGTTGTGCTCTGCTGTGCCTGGAGCCTGCAGAAAAGCTCACTGGTAGTAGGAGGAAATGCAGCTTGAAGAGCAATGTTAGCCTCTCTGAGGGCTGATATTAATTACATGGTAAGGTTACAGTTCAGGAGCTAGTTCAGGGACATCCGATCCTTGCTGTCAAGGCCATTATTTCATAAGGGAATGATCTCATCAGTTGTTCTCAAAGCAACTGATCTTTATTCTTTGCACTGTTTATCGATTCCTCCACTCCCTTTAATATGTGTCAGATTTCTGCAGCCATTTTCTTGTACAGCTTTTTTAAAAAAATGCAATTAAATATGTGAGAAATCTATCAGCTCTGTGAGAGGGAAACCTAATATTCAGTAGCTGAAGCTTTGCCTCAAGTGTCTTTCATCTGCTGGAACTGGAGACTTGAAAATATTTGATAGTATTACTGAAAGAGAAGTTGAGGAAGAGGTTTTCCTCCAGCCTCAGCTAGGTAGGTAGCTGTAGAGCTGTCTTCCAAGACAGTCTTTCAGGCAGACAATGCAAAGGTGATATAAAATGTATGACTCCAGGCATAGGTAGGGGGGTTCTCTAAGCAAGAAAGTGAAAGATGTTTAACTTAGGGTTGCTGTGCTTGGGTTGCCTCTGAAGTGTGTAACCTGAAGCCCTGCATGGCTTCACTCAGCATCCATCTCCGTCCTCCCCAAGGACCAGAGGTTCAGCCATCAGGAAAACTCTAAGGACAAAGTGACAAAGGCCTCTAGTGATTTTTCAGGGTTACCACAATATCAGATCTTACTGTAACTAAAAGCAAGCACATTGAAATGAGTACTGCTGTAAACTGGGCATGGATGTGCCTGAGCTGGACCACTTAAAAAGTAACACTGCTTTTAGTTAATCTTACAGTTTTGAAGCAGCTGCTGAGGAGGAGCTGTCAAATAGACAGCTGGAATGGTCATTTTACACCTGGGAAAAACTGTGGATAGGGTGGGTAGGAGGTGAGAAATGCTTTCATATTAAGCCAGACACCACAGTCATTGGAGTGGATGGGAGTTCTGTTGTTCTTTTCTAGAAGAATGGGTATTCTGCTTTTGTTCTCAATCATATCTTGAATCTGGGCCTTCCTGGGGAGGAGGAAGGGGGAAAGAGCTAGACAGACAAGAAAATATACAAGTATTCATGTTTGTGATGTAAGTGCAATGCTTTTTCCACTGCATTGCTTTGCACTGTGCTGAGCAGGAGGGATGGAGCTGTCAAAAATAATTATGGAACAAAAGAAGCAGAAAACTAGAAAAAAAAATTGTTGAGAGCAGCTGCAAGCTTAAAAATGTGGGTTCAAGGTTAATTACTTCTTATATAGTAATAAGTTCTCTAGTGGGCAAACTGCTCTTCTTGATACAGTCACACAGCATTAGTCATGTATGCTCTTGCTAGGCACCAATCTCTTAGGTCTCTGGTTACAGCAGTTAATTCTTTTTGAGCTAAGGCATACAAATATAGCTCCTTGATTAATCTCTTGCTCTCTGCCCCCTCTAACACGTTTGAAGTGTCACCAGCATTACGAAAGCTTCCTGAAAATATTTCTTAATTTCTTGCAAGTCAAAAAGACATCATCAGAGGAGGGTAGAAGGAAAGGGGAAGAATGATGCAAAAAGGGATTAAACCCTCCCCATCACCACTCTCTTAGCAGAACAGTGTAAAAAAATGTCCTGAAAGGAATTTCATAGAATCATAGAATTGGCTGGGTTGGAAGGGACCTCAGAGATCACCAAGTCCAACCCTTGATCCACTACTGCTGCAGTTACCAGACCATGGCACTGAGTGCCACATCCAGTCTCTTCTTAAATATCTCCAGGGACGGAGAATCCACTACTTCCTGGGGCAGCCCATTCCAATGTCTGATCACCCTCTCCATAAAGAAATTCTTTCTAATATCCAACCTAAATCTCCCCTGGCACAACTTAAGACCGTGCCCTCTTGTCTTGCTGAGAGTTGCCTGGGAAAAGAGACCAACCCCCCCCTGGCTCCACCCTCCTTTCAGGGAGTTGTAGAGAGTGATGAGGTCTCCCCTGAGCCTCCTCTTCTCCAGGCTGAACACCCCCACTATGGAAGATGTGATTCATTACCTTATTTCATTTTGCTGTGTAGTATGATTTATAATTATTTAAAAGATGTTTTTTAACAGTTCCAGGGTCTGTGACAACAAAGTTATATGTAACTTGAGGAAGAAAAAAGAAAACAAACATAATAAAAATACATCATTTTAATTAAAAAAAAAAACAAACCCCCAAAAACCAATCCACCTCAAAACCCTCTAATTTGATTTTATTTTATATGTTTGATTTTAATACTCCATATGGGAAATAAATGATCACAGTGATTCCAGCAAATTAGACATAAATGCCCTCTTTATTATTGTTATTCTTATTGTTATTATTATAGGAAGGTAGGTGGTGAATGATGGGCAGAGAATGTGTGGGAACAGAAAGTTAATTCAAGAGCAAAACTAAAAAAAATAATTAAAGGGAAGAAGGAGTAAGAACTAGAATGGCCAACTAAGTAAAATCTATATATAGATGTGTACTTTTACATTTCTTGAGAACTTCTTGCTTTAATGCTGGAAGGACTGAAAGCAAAACTTGGTCAAACCCAATTAGCTCTGTTTTTTACTGGGCATACTCAAAAATTATCAGTTTGACATAGTACTTGAAGTCCTATTTTTATTAATTCTTACTTTAAACTTGGTATTTGTAAGTAAAATCCCAGCTGGAAATTGCAGTGACATTGCCCCTGCCAGTGCAAATACTCTTGAGTTACTCAGTGTATTGTTAAATGTGTATTTTCTTTCCTGAAAAATCTCACAGCCTAAGAATCTGCCAATCTGTAGTTATTGTGGTTAGCAGAAGCCTTTCCAAGATATCTTTAAAGCTAACTAAGTCAAGTACTGCTCTCAGAGTATTCATGATGCTCAGCACAGGTTCTGAATCCCACATGAGAATCTAAATAAACAGCTGAGCTACTTAGTGCAGTTTGAGATTTATGGTGCAGCTACTTGCAACTTCTGATCTAAACACTTTGAAGCTGTGTCTGACATGTTTTTTTCTTTTTTTTTTTTTTTTTTGGACAGCAGGGACTGGGGTGTAAGCGTTTTCTGAATGAGAACTCAGTCTCAGTTGCTCAAAAGTGCCTCTAGGCTCAACACCAGATGATTCAGCCACCCATGCTGGTTTACTCTTGTGTTTCTTTAATATGTGGGCAAGTTACACGATCTCAAGGAAGTGGCTGAATCTGGAGGAGTAACTCATTCTTTGTGACTTTGCCTGTTCCCAGCAGATCTATTCATTAGGAACAAATTGCATGAAATCGTTGCAGTTCATTGAAAATGGTTGTCTTTGTCTGACATGTGGAGCACCAATGTCAGTCACAGTGAAGATAGAAGAGATATAAGGAAGATGGTTTTTTTTTACTATGAGGATGGTGAAACAATGGAGCAGGTTGCCCAGAGAGGTGGTAGAAGCTGCATCCCTGGAAATATTCAAGATCAGGTTGTACAGGGCTCTGAGCAACTCAGTTTAGTTGGAGATGTCTCTGAGCATTGCAGGGGGGTTAGGCTAGACCTGTAAAGGTGCTTTCCAGCCCAAATTATTCTGTGATTCTGTGGATATCTATGTACTGCTGGAGCACTTTGTAATGGATTACAGTGGCATGGAAAATGGTAAAACTCTTGCTTCTGCATGCTGAGAAAAGGATTTCTTAACAACCAGACTGAATGACTCTTGGAAACTCAGAGCAACATCCCTTTCATTATCACCGGTCAACATGGTAAACATGGTCAAACAAGTGCAGAAAATGGTTTATTTTGATCTAAGCCTGAGCAGATGGGAAGCTGGAGGTTTGGACATCCACTGCTGGCTTTTATGTTCGTCTCCTGTTTATCCATGAAGAAGTTATTTTCTTAGAAGTCTGTATAATCTGCTTTCTAAAGAGGCCTCCTAGTTTGAATAATTTAGAATATGAAAGGAATATTCAGAGTTTTTAAGGATCTGAGTTCTAACATTTAAAAGGCACTCTGAAGAACAAAATGCACCTTATAAATACTGCACAGTAAATTCCTTCTAGATTTAAACACTGTCCATGTAACTAAACAGAGATTGTTATCTAAAGTGCTTTCAGTAGCATCATTGCATTAATCCAGTCTCTTATTTTCAATAAGAGTTGAAACAATCTGTCTCTCATCTATTTACACTGCTGTTAGTGTAATTTTTTACTATCAAGATATCCAATGCAGATTATTTATGGAAGACACTGTTATTTGATAAGCAAATAATTTTTCATGAACATTTAGCCCCTAGCTTTCCACAAAGCCCTGAAAAGGAAGCAGACAAAACCAAATGTGGCTTAGGCCCTCAGCATAGCTGGCTTGCTAGAAAGTGAAAGAACAGTTTTGCTTGCTTTCTCTTTTGTTCCAAGTGCTACATGAAAAATTAATGCTATTTTAGAAACCGGGTTAGTTTAATGTATTCTCTGAAGCAGTTTTGATGTAACACAGGCCATTTACCAGTGTCAGAATCTTCAGAACCTGACAAACTCTGTCATCAAGTTGAGCAGCTCAAGACCTTAGGAAGCTGAGCTGGCACTTTTTCCAATGCCTCTCTGCTCCCACACATCCACATCCATCCATAGTATGTTGGTTCAGTGAGAAGAAAGTATACCCAGATAAAGAAAATGAAAAGGTGAAAGCTGGCCTCATTTACTGGAACAGGTGTAACTTTTAGGTTAGCCCTTTAATAAAAATAAACAAATGTATCATGATGTTTCCCTCCCATGTGTTTCAAATCCTCTGTGACCAAAGTACCTGTTGCTGACCAACTCTTGAAGATGCAGATGTACTCTGTGGCTAAGTCTGAAACCAGAGAGCTGCTGGAGTACAAAAGGCAGGAAGGAGTGAAGAGCTGTGCCCAGAGAGATAGTACAAATATTGGTTTTACATCAAAAGCTATCTGTAAATTTCTTAAAACTGCCAAATCTGTGCAAGTTACAAAACTTACAAAGCAGGACTGAAAAAATAAAAATAAAAAAAAAAAAAAAAGAGAAAAGAAAAAAGAAAAGGAAAGAAAAAAAAGAAACACAAGGAAAAAAAGAGGTTTTGTGTTGGTTTGACTTACTACCTTGTATTGTTTTAGCTCAATTCTTCAGTATCTGAGCAGGGCCTGAGTCATAATCTCCTCAGTGAGATGTGAGAGTGATGCTATATTTGACTCTAAATTTGACTACAAGCCATCTCAAGTGAAACTCCCAAATGTTGTCTGGCCATATCTGCTAATCTGTGGCAGCTACATTCAACACAAAATGTAAAGATTAACAGTGTTCTTCATCTTTACTTGAGACTTTGTAGCAAGTCTGATCTGTTTGTTTTTGGTTTTTTTTCATTTCTACCTTACTCTGCCTCATGCTTGGCATGATGTTTCTACTGTCCCCAGGTTTCATACCTCTCCAAAATCAGGTTTATGTGAAACTGTCTGACAAAATGCCCTTGCCACCTTTCCCTATAACCTTCAAGAATGCTTGCATTGGCCTGAAAAACCCAAGGCAGCAACAAAAAGAGTGATTTTTCTTTGCTTTGTTTAGTTTGTTTGTTTGCTCTAGCAAAGATTTTTCAAATAAGTGGCACCAAATTAACATATTAGCTTTCAAACTGTAAAAATACAGCCTCAGAAACAGTTGATGGCACAGAGATCCAGCTGGCTTAAATAAACGTACAGTTTTGTACATCTTGAACCATTTAATGCAAGTGAATGAGCTGTCAAATATGCATTTGAAATATCTAGCTTTAGTTAAGATCTTAGCCTTCTAATCCTGGCCCTATTTATTTAACAAGAATCTCTTTCTCCCCAGCTGCTGTGAATGCTGCTATTTACCAGACTGTGATGCTCCAGACTGCGAGAAGCCATCAATTACTCAGCATTACTCAGACCCCAGGTGAGCACACTCTGGCTGTTGAAAGCAATCAGAGAAGAATTTGGGCCAGGGTACCTCCATTCATGGGCATTAATCTTTTTTTCACATGAAGCAAGCGAGGCTGGACTGTGAGTCTGTGCTGGGCTAGTGTATGCAGAAGGGGAAGGTTAGGCTTCTTCCTGTGCCTTTTTTTACATTTTGTGTGGGAAATCAAGACCCCTCTTGCTGCCTCTCATTTTTGAGGGTCTTTTCAGAACCTGGAAATATCTCTCTACTGTGATCCATGATCTATCACATTAATAAGTCCAAAGAAGCCAGGGTTTTGATTACTCAGAAAGCCTGTGGTTTTTTTTTTTTTAAACCTCTCAAATCCCCAAACTTGTGGATTTTTATTGTAATTTTTTTGCTTTTCTTAGAAAACGAGGATCCTAATAAACAGCTACATGAGATCACGTGTAGGCAAGGGACATGTGAACCAGTTAACCCAAGGCAAATAGAGCTGTCCTGATTTTTGAAAAGCAGCAAAACCATCACATGACCTGAATACAGCTTGGAGCTGTCCCAAAGCACCCTTGGATGAGTCAGGGTTATGTTTCTTGCATGATCAAATGTCTGTCTTTCAGCAGGCAGCTTGTTTCTGTCACAGGCTTTCAAATGCAGGGTCTACTCCTTTCTCAGGTGCTGCCATGGTACATTTTTTTTTGTCCAAATAGATACATGCCCCTGTATCAAAGCATAGCCCCTTTGATCATGTAGCCAAAAACCTCAGCTAAGGTTCTGTATAGCTGTCATGGAAGGGCTTCTGCAGTTTTCTACCAGTCAGACTGAAATCAATACATCAGCATCCAGAAAGAGCACAGCTGATGTATTTTCAGAGTCTTTTTGTTAGCAGTCTCTTGATCAACATAATATTGTTATATTTTCTCAAAGCAGTTGAAAGCTAAGGGGGTCTGCTTTTGACTCTTCCTACGCAATGCAGTGGGATGCAAGGTCCATCACTTCCTTTAAGAGGAAGAGGACTATCCCTTTTCACCGGTGGGAAAGTTGCAAAGAAAATAAAGATATTTAACCTAAGTCATGTTCATGAGAACCTGAACATTAGCCATGAGCTTGATCTTTTTCTGCATCCATGTGTATAATTATTTCTGAATAATCTTTGCATTTTATTGTGCTAAGTAGGAGCTTGGGAACTTTTCAGAAAACCTAGGTAATTTTAATGGCTATTGCAGGTAAGTGCCTAGAGTAGGTCTGGAATTGGTAGCAGATCTTATTTGGCACCATTTTGTACCAACAGCCCGATCCTCTGAATTTTAAAAAAATAATGAAGTTTTCATGGGTTTTGCTTGAAAAGAAAACCCCAGAAACTTGAATCACAAAGAAGAGAGCAGTCAGCTTGCAGCAGTAGTTCTGAGAGGTGTGAATGGTCCATTTATTTCAGCAAGATAACTAAGCTGGCTAGTAATGGTACTTTAAATGTCAGACTCATAGCAGCTTCATTCCTAATGAAAGACCAGGCTTTATGGATAGCTTTACTGGATAACTTTCCTGATAAAACCCTACTAATGGAATCATAGTTATACTAGCAAAAAAGTGCTAGGGCTAGCAGAGTTTACAGTGGTTCAATGTTTGAAATGAGCTCTACTGACAAAAGCACTTTTGGACAATATAACTGCTTCTATGGTACCCAGCAGATTTGTGGCAGTGGATTAAAACTGGACACAAGGGTTTATTGCTCACAGCTTTGATTTAGGTCTATTTCACTGCCTAGCAGCATCAGAGGGACACTTGGGTCACCTGATTGTGATTTGTTGTTACGGGTGTGTCAGAACACCAAACCAGGACTTCTGACAGCAAAAGAATGATTTTTATAAATCGGATGCTCACCTTTGGATTTAACCAGTACAACTAATTTCTTAACATATTTTTTATGTAAGAAAGCAACCATAAGCTTGTACAATGCATTGACATATGGTCATGTAAGTGGCATGTTTGCTTGATGTCAGAAGTGGTATTACTCTTTCCTGATAAATAAGGAGCTAAGTCAAGAAACCCAGTGGAGCTACTGAATACATTCAAGCTCCACTCATAGACTCTATCAACACAGCTGTAACCTGAGCATTTGTGTAGTACACAGACTATAGTATGTTAAGTAGGCAAACTACATGGCTTTTGCCTGTAATGTATAAAGAAGAATTTGCTTCTACACTGCCATTAAAATCCCACTCTAGTATTCTGATTATATACCTGACATTGGCTAGGTATGCCTAAAGCCTTCAGTTAAAATGCAGAGGGGAAACCTAGAAGCAAAACTGTCTATCAAAGTTGCTTGCATTTTCTGGTTTGGTGAAAGCAGCGTGAAACCTAGCATTTCTGATTTTGACTTTTCAGGGTGAATGTTTGGATTTGCACATCCATAAAGCTGAAATAAATCTACCTTGACATACTCTATACTTGAGTTTACCCTCCAAGCTGCTTTCCAAAGAAAGCAGATTTTACATGTGACTGTACTTCATGGTTGGATTTTACAGATTTTGTCTCCAGTTCCCAGTGTGCCTTTTTATATACTAGCCTGAGTCTGTTTTTCTTCCTCTATATCACAACAGTGATTGAAAATTTAAGTAACCTCTCCTTGCTTACTAGCTATTGCACTCTGCAAAGCTGAAACAGTACAGCTCTGCCTCTATCCAAGCTTCTTCCAGAGTGGGTCCAGGGGTACTGCTTAGAAATAAGTGTCAACACCCTCCAATAGTGAACAGCACTGTCACTGAGCTAATCACTCAGGCTGCATCACAAGGATAGGATCCATTTTCTCCACAGAGGTGTAAAAAATTAGTCCTGGGCATACAAGTAATTTCAGGCAGAGCTTCCACTCTCAGGGGAAGCACACACATACTACCCTTTGTTATTCACCTTCAGGGAGGTGTCTGTGACCCACGTTCTTTTATAGTAAAACAATAATTTTTGCTAAATTGGCTTCCAGTCTTACCTACGATCAAAACAGCATGGGAAGAAAAGGAAATGGTGTGGTTTATCCACTAAAATATAGGACTGGGATTTGAGAGAGATGTATTTCTATTCTGGTTTTGTCACAGGCTTGGTAGGTGAGATGGCAGCATAATAAACTTTTCGTGCTTGCTGTCAGAGAAAGGGAAATACTACAAATGGCTTTGTTTTCTGAAGCTTGTTTTGGATATTGATTAAACATGATGCAGAGTATTAGGCTGCTAGATTTTTTAAAAAATGATACTAGAAACCGATTTTTTTTTTCTCAAGCAGCTATTGAATTTAAATTTAATTTTGTTTACATAAAGCATGATTTTAAAGCCAACTACTGTATATTGTACTGATTTTACCAAACACTGACATTTAATATTCTTTTATAGAGCAGCAGTCATGCATGAATTACAAAATACCTGTCTGAAACTGAAAATACAAAGCTATAGTGTGCAAATGTTTGAAGTGCATGACTTTCATTAGCAATTTTGTTTAGTGGGGTGAAATCCTAACTGTGTTAAATCATCAAGGCTTTTGCCATTTGTTCCAGCAGGCTATTAAATTTTCAAGTGGGAATAGTTTACCAGATCGAGTGCAACCTTTCTAGCTTCTTTATGGTTTTAGAATTTTGTCCAGCAGACCTATAGTCAATGGAATAAAGCTCTTAACTATGAGTTTGAAAATGCTTTATTAATTTCTATAGCAGTTTCTGAGCATGAATAAGCATTATTCCCCTTTTAGGAAGAAGAAAATTGAATAAAAACCCACTCCAGTTGTCCAGTATTGCACAAGAAAGGGTCACAGATTAGACAAAAATCTGACCAGCCACAAACTCTAGCTATCACAGTTCTTGATGCAAGAACTGAAAGGATGAATTCATGCCTTTCAGTGCCAGAGAGGTTGGAATCTGAATCTTCCTGTAACTTGCAGAAGATGTGAATAGCACATTGAAACATGGTGTATGTATCTTTCTAGTGCTGATTTCTTAGTTCTCATTGTCCCTTTTCATTCCATCTTAGCTCTATATGTTGTTTCTTTTATGCTCATGCTCCTGATCTTAGAACTGTTTAGTGTATTTAAAGAGCACTGGAAAATCTACAGCAACTGTTTGTCAGTAGGCATAAGTGATAGATTTAGAGAGCAGAAAGGTTAGAGAACTATAATGGTTCATATATTTAAATAAGACCTACAAGCAATAGAGAGTTGTTTGCCCTTTGCCCTTGGAAGTGGGATGGAGGTGGCTGCAAATCAAAACAATAGAAATTAAAGGTTAAACAGTACAGAAAACACATTGTTTCAAATTCTCTTTTAGAAGAAAGAACAAAAAGCTGTTTGTTTTTCTTTTTCTTTAAGTTTTTTTGAAGTATTCATTTCCACTCAAACCTTCTAATGCATAATGTACAAGCCTCAAAAGGTCATAGCTGGGTGGAGAGACTGTATTTTCCTTTGGTACTTTAAGAATTTGTAGCTACTGCTATATCTGACTCTTGTAGGAAGAGCTGCTATTTAGAAAGCCTCTAGAACCAGAACTTTGAAGCTCAAATCCCTGCTGAAGGCTCACAATTTTCAGAATAAAATGATGTCTTGACAATTGCCATCCCCGGATTATTTTTTTTTTTTTTCCGTGAGTTATATGAGGCTGGCTGAAGCTTCTTTGTGAAAAGCAGAATCTTAAACAAAGCTTCTTCAGTTAGGATCTATTGTCTGCGAGGCTCATCAGTATTAAACCACTTTTTATTCATTGGCCAGTAACAAAATCTCCTGCTCGTGGTACTGGATGTGGCTTTTGGAAGTGGTGTCGAAACTGAATTCCTGTAAAGAAATATAGCTCAATCCCTCATTGTAGCATGGGAAGGCTTATCATTGAAATAGAGTTTACTTTTTTTTTCTTTTCCCTTACCAAATCTTAGGTTTCTGAGACAAAAAAAAAAAAAAAAAAAAAAGGGGGGTGGGGGGAGAAATACAAACCTACAACTCAAGGTACATTAAAGCAGATCTCTATGGTTAATCTGTCAGCTATTGCTTTCTCCTCCCATCTGGTAATAATCAATACCAGACATAGTGCGAATAACCCACATTATGTGCATTTTGTGTGTATGCATGTGTGCATGTGCACATGTGTGTGCCCTGTACTTCTGTTCCATTTTGAAACCACATCTGTACTTTATTAAGAAGTGACTTGGGCACAATTGTTACCAGCACTCTACATTCACAGCATTGCTGAGCTCCTCAGTGATAAATATTTAATGTGTTTGACTGTGTGTGCATGCAGAATAAAAGACTGTGCCAGAAATGCAGTCAAATCAGTCAGTCCCATAGAGGCCATCTCTTGCAGGGGAACACATGCCTGCCTACACACACACACAAACAGGATCACCCTCTGTCTCTCATTCAGTCATTGGATTTAATGTTTATTATCAGGGGGAACATTCTTATCCTATTTAATCCTGTCTAGATGGCTCTAGAATTTCAGACAAATACTCTGACTGAGAAATTGTAATCCAATAGGACTTTGTTTTAGGGAGCTGTTGAATGGGATGTAGCAGACCAATTCTGTTTTAGCTATTAACTTATTCCTGTACATCATGCTGATTTCCTTTTCCCTCTTTAACAGCTCTCCTTGTTTCCTTATATGCTCTTGCTGTGGTGACAGCAAAAATCATAAAGATTGTTTTGGACCTCAGAGCTTTCTGGTTTAGTTAGGCTATTAATTCAAATTATATTTTCTGGACATAGATGTGCAGCAAGAGGGATCATGTTGTATTTAACTTTAATTGCTTCATCAGCTTAAGAAAGGAGTGCTGGAAAACAGAGAGAAGGTGTAATACTCCTTTTAAGTGTCTGCCATGGAAGTGTGGCAGAAATTTGAGTTATGCTATGACTGCACCCATAAATAATACATTTTTAAAGGCAGCATACTAGGAACAGCTGAGCTGTGTGGTGATGAATTTATGGTGAGCTAAGCAGCTTGTCTGAGAGAGAACTTAGACTAAATCAAAATAACCTTTCCTTCTCTCCTCCCCTCCCACTGGTATGTCATACTCCAGGGGAAGAACCATTCTTTTGTTTGATAATAGTGCACACAGTATGTCAGGTATTAGCTTGACAGAGAATAAAGAAAAGTGTATTGCTGTAAATCAATTGAATATATGTTGCAAAACACAATAGATTTGAAGGTCAATGGATCCAGCATTCAGTCTAGCAAACGATCTATCCAGCTTGATTAGTCTGTCAATATTTAGATCTAGTCAATACTTGCTTTTGTAAAGGAACATTTATGCTTTAAAATGTTGTTTAACTAAATTAGTTTCACTTGGAGAACAAAAATTAATTGGCAAAAAGTCATATGTTCTGATGTGTGAAAATGTCAACTCACTTCATACCCTACTACAAATACTTAACAGTGGGCTAAGATGCACTGAATTTTATACTATTCCAATATAAAAGTCAGAAAAGAGTATTTTTTCTAGTTTTTTCCCTTAAGCTTCCTCCCCAGCAAGAACAACAAATAATTTGCTCTATTTTTCAGTAGAGAAAAAATGTCAAGAAACATCAAAAACCTAAAACTTCAGGACCTAATATTTCTACCTCAAGAACCTACTTTTATCATCCAAATCAAAGAAAAGTAGCAGTAATTACCAATTATTTGCAAGACTTTAGTTTATCTTTAAGCAATATCCAAGTGAAATGTATTGCACCTTATGATTTGGTTATAAATTGGTAAAAGGCAAGCCTTGAATGGTCTCATACTTCTAATCCAGATGTGAAAAAGTCTGCTCATGGGGATTACATTTGTCAAGTGGCCCTAATCCTATGGGGTTTTTTGCCATGCGTTTTAAACCAAGAGGAGAATGTATATTGAGTTGACCAAAAAAGAAAAAAACCCTCCAAAACCCAAACAACAAAAATCCAAACCCAAACCCATGCTATTCTATTTGGCTCCTTTTAGGCACTGTTTCTGTATAAAGGAAGCAAACTTGGGAAAGGTGATGACCAAAAGTCAATGCATGTTGTCTGATACTAGAAGTGTTGGTCAGGAATATGTGTGCTGGGTTTATGGTGAATGTTGCACACTGATTCCCCACAGTGAATCCTGGGGCATACATAGTAATGTACTCTGGTTAACAACTGTTTTTTTTCAATGCATAGAGGATGGCTAGGATAAAATAAAGCTGTAAGAGGAGACACAACCCATAATAGGTACAGAAAAAAAAAAAAAAAAAAGAAAAAAAAGGATAGTTGTTGATCAAGTCAGAGCATGTATGTTAGTTTACACAGATTAAATACAGTATTGAAATTCGTGATTTGTAATCTTAAATGGCAAAGGAATACATTTCCTATCTGCTCTTACTTTGCTGGTGTCACTGACTAGAGTGATAATGTATCTCAGCCTTTGTATAGAAGGCTCATTCTTTAAAAGAAACAAAGAAATGATGCCACTCTTCCCCTGCTTCTTGTAGCACACGGAATAAAAAATAGCAGTTTAAGCCTTTTGCTGTGCTAGTTCTTTTTCTGAAAGCATTTATCCTATTACTGGAAAAAAAATCTCAGTCAATAATTCATGGAAAATACACCCATAGTTCACATTCTGACCTTCCATTTTGGTAACAGATCTCCCTCCAACTCTCACAGGGCCTGAATGAAATGTTTTTTCCGGTGCAGAGGACAGAAGCCTTCTGCCACAGCAATAAGGAACTTCATTATGTGTTTTGGTCTTTTATTTGAGTTGTACATCAGAATTGTATGTAAGACTTTATATTAAACAAATAGTGTTGCGTGCTGTTTAGGGCTAACATGAGCAAATAGCTAATTTCTGTGATTTTTTTGTCTACTGAAATGTGTTTAAAGTCCTGCTTCTTTCAACACAGTAGGAAAAATTCTATTAGCCTTCTGTGCATGCTAGTATAGACCAAACAAGTAAGCCTCTGGCAAAGCTTTTTTAATGGGAATGAATGTAAATTTATATGCCTTATTGATCTTTCATAAACTGAGAAAGGAATCTCAGTTAACTACAGCTTTACACAATTGCTTCAGTTCATCCCAGGAAGTAAAACATTCTGGAACTGTAAATTTACTCATGGGCTGCAGAAGAACAAAAAGGTGTTTTTTTTATTATAACCTTTTAAATGATTTTTTTTTCTTCATTACTATGGTCATATTTGGAGGGTCTCAAACAGTGGAGTAGGGTGGTCTCGCTCCTGGTAAGAGGAACTGTGTGTCTCCCTGTTTGTTACAATATCCAGGGTTTAGAACTTTGGAAGGCTAAAGTACCACTTGTAGGCATTTTAGGGAACAGAAACATGAAATCAGTACTCCCTAAACATCAGCTGTAATCAAACCCTGAGAGGCAGGTGATGGTGCTTAGGTTCAGAAACATTCATTGCATTTAAAAGCCGGAAAACTTTTCTAAATGTTGGCTGCCATACACAATATGCCTAAAGAAGTTTATTGCTTGCTCTTGCAGGTTTTGTGTAAACATATGCTCTTATCTTGGGCATAAAATACACTAAAAACCTCAAAAAGCCAATCTGCCAGAGAATTCTTTTCCAAGCATTTTTTTTTTGTAACCTAATAACTACTTGTTAATTGGTATCTAAAATAATTCCAAAATATTCAGTCACTCCTGTTTATAAAAGAAACAAAGTGATTATGGAACCTAAGACCACTAGCATTAAGTGGGTCATTTCCTTTCTGATTTAAAAGGATACTGCTTTGTTGAGGTCAAAGGACTTCAGCAGTTTGTCTCAGCTCTCTAGCTATAAAATACGTACTTTGATGATGTAACATGATGAAGGGCTCTTAAAAGTTTATGCCTATGGTGCAGTAATTTTAAAATATGAGAGGATTATTCTGTGATCTGCTAATATTGCTGTTATTCAGCAACATGTAACTTTATCAGGATAATCATTGCAGGTTATTTTTTTCCCCCTGCAGTAATATGCTCCAGATGTGGGGTTACTTTAAATAAATGACAGGCCAAATAGACATTGTTAATTCCATTCTTACACACCTCTTCTGTTATACAATTATATGATTAAAATGCCCCCCCAAATGTCTGTATATATATTTAAAATCCAACCTTTAAAAAACCCACTGGGAATTAATAATTCAGATGGCAACACAACAGAGATATTTCATGCTACCTGCATGTTTATAGAGATCTGACTATGTAGAGAAACAAGATAAACCAGGTGCCTCGAGTTGCCAAAGAGTGGGTGTGAGTCCACCTGTGCCTGGTTAGGGCAGGCCCCCTATTATCAGGGGGCCAATAAAGGTGGGACACACACCCACAGAGTGAAGCTCACTCTTGTGCGAGGCATTGGAGAGGTCAGCAGCTCATCAAGCCTCAGGAGGAAGAAAGGCTCCTCCCGCTGCATGACTATTTATGTATAAATGTTTGTCCATAGTTGTTAATATGAGGTACTATTATTTTTCTTTAGGGTTAGTATAATGCAAAGGATGGGGTGCCTCCACAGGAAGGCAAGATGTCAGGGAACACCATACAGAAACTCTTTGAGCTGTTGCAGTTGTTGTCCCTAAGCCAGTTGACTTCTACTATATATGTGTGTGTTTTTGGCATAGTAACCCTACTATCTAATTTGTTCATTCATTTATCTTAGATATTTATAAACTCTCTTTTGAACAAAAAGAAATTTGAGATCCATGGAGATTAAATTTGCCTGTGAATTCTTGAGCTTCATTGATGTGTCACCTTGTATAACCTCAGTGCTATGGAGCTGAGTTTATGAAGTTGTTATATCACTGGTGATATTATTCATATTTTTAGTGTTAAGAATTATATCACTGTCATGCCAGTCAGGACTGAAAATGGACTCCCTGAGATGAGTTTGCTTTGTCATGCTGGAGTCACAGATCTCTTGGGCAGCTGTTGGCAAAAAAAAAAAAATTCTGGAAGAAGAAGAAACTTCTGAGTATGACTAGAAATCACACTTTATGCAGTGTCCTAATTCACTCACCTTTGTCCTTTCCTTTGCTACATAAAAATATTTAAGAACATTAATATTTCTGAAAATAAAATGGCAGAATAATTTACAAATCTCTTAAGGAAAGCAGCAGTCTGAGAAGTACATGCATTTAGATGATACTAATTTTGCCCTGAAGGCAAAGGGACCTCAGTCTGCTCAAATCTTTCATTCCTTAGCCTGTGAAGGCTCTACAGGAATCTTCTGTGAATTCTTAATCTCCATAGGAATGGTTACTACCCTGATATTACAAGCCAGTGTCACGATCTAAAATTCCAATTATAACTAATATCATCCTTACAAATCTGTTTGCTTATGCTTACTTTCTGACACATCCCTATCCATGTTATAACTTGAGATACAGTTTTAGTCAGCTTTGGAAATTAACTTTGAGCTTACTGGAACATTACTAACAAGAGACATTAGCACCTACTTGAACCCAGCTCAATGATAACAGTAATAAAGATTATTTTACACCTTTTCACTATTTTAGTAATTTGCCTGTCTAAAATGTTTCACACTGGGTGGCAACAAACTCATCTGTATAAGACACTATTCTTTATTTTGAGTGGTAGATTTATGTCCCCTAAATCCTAGGGAAGTCTATGATCTCTTTTGTGAGTTGGAAACCTGTAGAAATGCTAAGCCCTTTGAAAGGTTACCACCAGACAAACTTCTGATGACCATCTTTTATATTTTCAATATTTGCTACTTTTAAAAATATAAATACACAAAATCAGTTTAATGTATAATAGTAAGAATGTGCATTTACAAAGAAGAAAAAAACCTTCTCCGTTGTCTCGAATTTGTTAACTTATTCATTGCATTCTAGGGTTTATGGATCCATATCTTTCATTAGCCTCTAACATCATACTGACACTGGCTTGTGATTATCTCCTCCCATCAGTTCTCCAAGGAAGAGAAAAGGCAAAGGCAGATAATATCAAACACTGTGTGGGACAAAGCAGACTAAACTGTCTCTGCCTGATGACATCAAACCAGGAAAAGTTCAAGTCTTAAAAAAACAAAAAAACCCCACCAAGACTCCAAACCAAACCAACCAACCAAAAAAAAAAAAAGCACAAAACCCCCTTCCAAAACAGTTAATATACAACAGAGCTCTACTTTCAGTCAGTAAAGCTACTCTAGGAGTTGCAGGCCACTTCAATAAAACTTGTTAGTGTTGTGCATTCTACTGAAGAAAAGTGTAAGAGTATCCCAGGAAGCTTCAACCTAGATGTCTCGAGGATTACTCTCTGATTATCTGTGATAACCCAGAACAAAGGGTAAGCTTGGACAAACTATTGACTTCCTTTTCCAGTACAAAACCCAAGTGGCATTAAATGAACCTATGAGTACTACATGCCTTCCCTGTTTCTTCACTTTTCCAGGCATCCACATTTGGCACTCTTGGAATAAGTGGACTAAAATGATATACTGCAGGGTACTTTTGTGTAGTCTGAGCACAGGCTGGAAAAATCTGTCTTCTGTGATAATTGTAGGAAAAGAGGCAGGGATGAAAGACAACCTAGCAGTAGGGCTGAAATAAGCATTTATGACAATATCCTGGTCAGCAGAAGGGTGCTAGAGACAATAATGTGGGATGAAAAAGAAACCAGATTCATAGAGCACAATCTTGGGCTAGCAGTCTCCAAAAAAAAGGCCTGGACAAGGTCAGGGAGCTCAAAGTCTCACAACAAACTGATGGGAAAATTAGTCCTCAAGGCTACTGCAATAATATAGGACCTATAATGAAACGAAGTGGCTCTCTAGAATTTAACTAGCATTTTATATGAAAGTGAGACTAAATTGCTCATTTGAGACCTGGAACCTGTCACGTGACTGCTGAAATTTTAATGAGTGACATTTCAGAGGAGGACTGAGAATGATTTCCTGAAAAATACCTTCTTTTTAGAAAATCCTTTAGTTGAAGTTACATGAATATTATATACAGTATTACTCTTTAAGAACAGACAGCAAGTGGAATGATCAATGATTTACTGTGAAAGAGTCTTACTGCACCAATGTACTCAGTCCCTGAAGAGGTCAATGTTCTTACTACTGAGATGGTAATTTTTAGGCCAGACTGCTCTGCAGAAACAGTAGTGACTGCAGTCAGCACACGTACAATATTGGGAAGGGGTTTTTCCTCTGCTGCTCACAAAGGGCTCTGACTATGCACTTGGTCCAGTGGATAGAGCTTTGAGTTGTTACAGATTAAAAAGCTCAAGAGCTGTGATTGAAAACTGAGACCTTTGGTTAAAAGAGCCAAAAGGTCAGGGGCTCAGGATACTAGATAGTTTTATAAGCACGTATGGTCATTGAATTTGTTGATAGAGTTAGCTTTACTTTTCTTTGGTTCATTACTTTATCCAGGCAGAAGTGTGTCGAAGGTACATAGAAACCCTGTCCTTCATACAATATTTAAGATGTAATTAAAAGAAACTGCCGCAGCTCTTAGATCCTCAAATGCTCCTGAAGAGTAAATATTGCTATGAGACAGAAGCAGGAAATTACAGTGCAACTTGAACATTTTCTAAAACTTCATGATATGAGAATTTGGGGACGATCCACTATTGTATTTGTTTCAGTTCCAATTTCAGTGGATTTGTGACAGTATGTACCACCTGCTGATCTGGCCTGTCTTTCATGAGTTTCTTGTTGCCTTTCTACGTGCTCCTCTGACAACATCCCTATAGATCTCTCTGCTCTATGTGAACAGGCACAGGCATGACTTCCACACAGCTGTGGCAAGGCTGGGTGGGGGAATAAGGAAAGGGAGAGCCCTTTCTGAGGCCTTCCCACAAAACTTTTGCTTCACAAAGGCTCTTACCAGCAAACTGGAACTGCAATGGGAGCTACACTCCTAAGAGGGAGTTGGTGTGATTGGCTCCTGCATAGGAGAATTGTCTCTGTCACAAGTATAACTTACCTGTGCTGACTATAAGCCAGAGTTTCAAAGAAAGTGCTAAACATACATAGATGCTACCAAATCCATCAGAAACCGAGACTTTGCACAGAAATAGCTATAACAATGATAAGTACTCTAAAAAAAAAAAAAACAAAAACAACAAACAAAAACAAGGTACTAGTCATCTCTGGTAACACTCCTGTAAATGCTTTTCTTGCCAATCTCTAAATTAGGTAAAGCCCTTTTGCCTACCGCACTTCAGATCTCCCTTTTCATGGCAGTAGAGATGTGAAGTTAAATTCTATTTTTCTGAAGTATTTAGAAAACTCAAGTACACAACTCCACAAAAAAAAATCCATAATGAAACTAATAACTTTGTATTTAGAGCATGTGCATCTATTTTCTTCATATATTATAACAATGAGGACTGACTATTCCTTCTACAGCCCCTTGTATAGCCTGATAATTTGTTGCCAGCAGAGATCATATGACGGATCAGCCAAAGAACCTTCAGGTCTTTGTTAAAGCCCTGAAGAGAGCACCTGCTTCTGTCTTCTGACAAAACCAATTCACACATTTTGTTTTTCTTCAGTGGGCATAGCAGCATTAGTCTTTTTCCATTCTCTCAGTCCCATCTTTTGTGTCACATACTTGCCATTCAGAACATGTTTCTCCCTGACCCCAACTAATGAGCTGAAGCAGAGAACCAACTGAAGTCTTCAAAAGAAGGCTTCTGATAAGGTGTACATACATTACTGCCTGAATTCACATAAACAGATTTCATATGTCTTATATTTTTAGGATCAATACTCTTTGAACTCAAGCTTTGAAAGCAGAAGTTTGCTTTGACTTACTCTGACCTTGTCTGTGTTAGGCTGAAATGCCCTTGAGAATTGTTATCAAACTCTGTTCAAGATTCACCTTCATTTTTAGATTTTATGATGGCAACAAATATTGTGAGGAAATTAAGTCTGTTTTGAGCACAGAGAATTTAATAGTGACCTTATCTTCTTTAAGCCTTGCCTATAGCAAGGAAACTGAATTTTCATCTGCCTGAAATCATGCAGTACTCTGAATTTAACATACCAGCCTTTATTTTCCTTAAAATGTGTACAGCTGTCTCTGGACACATGTGATCATCATACAGGATTCTGTTGCTGTACAGGTTGGATCCTTTTAGGACAATTTTAGACCCTTAAATTTTTCTGAAAACAATTAATTTTTCTTGGTATGATTTTTTTTTATAAATTATCCCTTGATTAGATGCTGAGCCATAACTTGAAAAATATTCCGCTTTTTTCTCATTGTTGGCTGTCCAAAAGCAGGCTTTTGAAGTCAAGTTCAAATTAAAGTGTACTGTCGAAGGTGGACTGAATAAATCATAGCATGTTGCTTCTTTTTATTAGATGAAATTATAAGTGAGGTAACCTTGGGGTCAAATTTCAAAATTCAGTCCTCATACCAAAATCTTGATTATAAAGCCCAATTTAAAATTACCAAGAAACTTAGGAAACCTATATCAAAGTGCTTTAATGAAACAGCAACAGAATATACAGGAGAGGCTTGCACATTATCTGATTTTCATTCAGTGTTATTAATGAGATTCAAAAGAGCAAGTGAATGCAAAGTCATAACCCAAGCATTTCAATGCCTCTAAAATATTGTATCACTCTCTTCCTGCAGAAATTATGTTTGTGGCCTCTGAAACTAAGTTTGATAGTTTTGTGGACCTGTCCTGGACTTTTCTTAATTGATAAGTCACTCTTTTATCAGTGTTGGAGAACCATTGCCTTAAGTTCATTCCTTTCAAAGTGTCACAATCTCTAGTCCTTTATGGATGTTACTGTGGGATGGCAGTGGTTGGCTTCATATGCATGCATGAATATTGGTAATTTCAAAGTTCAGCTTCTGCTTTTTTGTTTACTTTGCTGTGTCTTGTTCCAGGAGGTCAAATCTCTTTATGCACAATATTGAAAAATTGGAATCCTTTGAAGATTGCTGTCAAACACAGTGCAAAAAGAAGTCTGTAGGACAAAGTATATACATGGGCAGCAAAAAAATAGCAATGTGTTATCCACAGGTTATGCAGGCAGTGTAGGCAGTACTTGGGAAATGTTCTAATTTATTGACAATAATCACTGTTTCATTCTTGACAAAGAGCTTCTGCTCACAGATTTTCAGTCTAGGCTTTATGAGACAAAGTAAAAGCTGTTAAAATGCTGACTGTCACTATGGCTTTGGATGGTATCATGATTTGCCCCTCTAATTCCCAGTTACTCTTTGTCACTCTTCGTATGAGTTAAGGGCTGTTTCAACCTGTTGCCTCATTAGAGGGGGCTGAGAACTGCTTTTGGTGGCCTATTCATTATAGGAGGTTTAGCTTTGAATTATTTCTTGTCTTGCCCATTTCTTCCTTGCTTATTGATCTTTACAGTATTAGCTTTCACCTAATATATATTTTTAACTACATGTTTAATACTTATGATTCTGATTTAAAAGAATTTTTTGTTTGTTTGTTTAGGGTTTTTTTCCTCTTTTGTATTTGCAAAGTAATCATGACCATAACTATGTTCTGCCTGTTAGGGACACTAGTGACACTGATAAGTTGGCAATAAAACTGAACTAATATAACACAAAAATCAAAGATATTAACTATTTATCTGATTAAACTTTCTTGACCACAATTTCCCTTATTCTGTCCTAATTAGGTGACACAGGCTGTCAAAATGACAAAGTATTACTGTTTAATTAAAATTAAAATCATTTAGTTACATACCTGTTAATTAAGTCTACTTTTAATTCTTCAGAAGTGTTTTCAAAGCTGGGGCCTTTGATATAGTAAGGCAGACAAAAAAATCCTGTGTCCAACGCCTCTGAATGTTTAAATAGCTGAAGCCCAGGTTTGGTATGAGGCTGATCCATATGGTTCAGTATTTTTTTGTTCTTGGAGTTGTATCAAATACACAAAACAGTTATATATTTGATTATCTATTTGTGCTGTGAAGAAGTGGTCTAGATGTCCATCAAACGAACAATGAAGGGAAGAGTGGGATTTAAATACTGCTTGAAGAACCCTGAATGTATTGAAGGGCACTGGGTTGAATTTGTTCATCTTCCAAACAGGAGCAATCAATGATCTGGAGAAATACACAAAACTTCTAAATGAAAAGAAATCCTGAGCATACATAGTTTTTCTTTCTTTGTTTCTTAGCCTTTTTATTTTTTTCTCACAATTTTCTTCTATGTTAATATAGCTCTCTACTGCTTTTTCTCCTTACCCCTCATCCATGTTGCATTTGAAAGTCTGGGAATCCTGAAAATCTCCTGGACTTGTCCTTATTAAGAGCATTGGCAGAGAGATAGGAACTTGACAGGAATGCAGACCTCACAGCAGAGCAGCAAGACTAACAGGGAGTAAATAAAGAAAATCCCCCCTGATGTAATGCAGTAATGTGTGCTGCACCATATGAACTTATGCTCCTGGAATTCATTGTTATGGTGTGTTATAGAGAAACATATAGTGCTGCTAGTCACTGTAAGACCAGAGGCATTTACAGCCTTTGGTACCATGGCTGTGGAGTGTCTTGAATCCTTTAGTTTTTCTGTGATCCAGGGTACAAATGTCCAGTTTTGCACACACACGTGGCCATAGAAGTCCCAGCCATGAACCCCCTAAGGACTGACGTTCTACTAATGATTGACTCTGCACCATACAACTGAAATAATGACTAAGTATTTTAAGTGCCCACCTGAACTGAATAGCCCAATTTGCTAAATTAGCAATTAGCTAAAATTTCCCAATGTGATCATAGTTGAATATTCCACTGAAGGCCATTTGAGCTAAACCCCTTATAGTTGCTTTTGATCCCATAACTCTAAGCTGGCCAGTTGCTTCCCTGATCTCTCTCTGACATCTCCAATGTCTTCTAAAGATGGACCTGGTTAAAATAGTTATTCCTTTACACTGCAGATATTTTCATGCTTTCAAACTACAGAGGGACAGTAAAATAAAGCCTAATAATTTGATGTTTCCCAGAGGTTCAATTCCACTTCCTTCTGTGTAACTGTATGGAAATATACATGTGAGGGATGTGTGCTTTGCTATCAGTGGCAAGAATCAAAAGGAATTCTCATGGATTTTTTTGTGTAGAAAATAACTCACTAAAATAGATCTTAGGTGAGAGGTCTGAGTCCCTGATGGAGAACTTAGCTTTTAGTCGAAGCTGAATACCAGATCTTTGCCCAAGGGCTTATCTCTAATAATGAATCTGGACGTGATAATAAATGTTAGGGGGAGTTTGTAGGTGGGAAGAACAACTCTGTAGGATATCATGTCAGTCCTGAAAAATTTGCCTGGATAGACAGTTTTATGTGGTGGGAACAGGAACTAGTGCAGTCTATGCCAAAGTATTAATTTAATTGGAATGTATAGATTAATTTTAAAAAAATTTGGGGTAAGTTTAGGAATATATAAATGTATTGATGGTTTAGTTGTAATAAAGACCTTTTAATGTAATTTAGTTCAAACCAGTGAAAGAAAATGATAGAATAGTCTGCTAAGCAAAATAACATCAGTGACTAACCAAGAAAAACTAATTTCCAAGATTGTTTTAAAAAGCTGTTTGCAACTATTATTTTGTTTTTTTTTGAGTTACAGGAAGATTGCATTAAAAAAGGGGCTTGCCATTATCTTCTGCAATGACACAACATAAGTATGGAGAGGGACTTTTTTCAAACCCTGCAGGGTAGCATACCTTACTATTCAGCAGGCAAGCACAAGCTGGTACTAGACTACTAGAAATAGCTAAATTCTTTTTCTGAGCTAGATTATGAAATTTCACCAGAAATAAAATACAGAAATGCATTCTGACTCTTCTGAGTCTGTGCTGTGCTCTTCTTTGGTATTCAAATGACTGATTGCATGTCATTATCAAATTCTACTAACACACTGCAGAAATAAAATACTTTCACTCTTCCCTTCAAGTAAGCACTGCACTCTCCTGTGGTGTCCCATGGTCACTTGATTAGAAAGCTCATTGCATTTGTTGTAAATGTATAAAAAACCCACAGGGGTGGAGGGGATGTTCTCAACTTTGTTTTGTAGAGATTTATTTATTTCTTTTAAAGAAATTTTTTTTCTTTTTTAAAGAAATTAAGTCCTGTCCATTTCCATTCATTAAGCTTTTCAAGATTAAAGAAAGATTTTCCAATGCGATAAGTAGGAAGTTGTTGCAAATGGAGGTTGAGGTACAGCAATGAGAACGCAATATTGCTTTAAATGAGTTGATTCTTAAAATTATGTTCTATATGTCACTATTTTGTGAGAAACTCATGGGAATAGAGATCAGCCATTCCAAGGCCTAGAGAGGAATTACAGCTCGGGGACAAAAATATGAAGGATTTTTGGTTTCATGGCTTAGTGGCCATATTTGAAAAATACTTGGAGACAGAAACATACACGTAGGCTCTTTCATTCTTCATTGAAATAAACTGAAATAGACTTCTAAGAATATCTGAAAACTCCTATGGGTGTTACAGCCTTGTCTGGAATGACTTAAATGGCTGAGTCCTTTTTTGGACTTAGACAGTTCTATCACTTGGCCCACTTTTTCCAAGATAAATAGCAGTGTGTCTTGGGGTAGAACTAAGCCACTTTGAAGGATTGTAATCTTTTATGTAAAACTTATGGGCTGTTCAGCAGAAAAGAGGATTGGTCATCTTCAGAAACGTGGGTTTTTGTACAAGAACAGGAACATGTTCATCAAGTTAGCTGCCAGGACAGGCTTAAATCTTCCCTCACAAATAAAAGAAACCTGGAAAACAGGGAATACTATTCCATCAGCTGTAAAATAATGAAACTCTCAGGTATGCCAGACTGACAGACCTAATATGCTTTTGGGTGAAAACTCGAAGAAGCAAAGGTAATAAAAATCTGTGCACTATGTAGACTAATGAAACCAGACTGCCAGCTGATAAAATTCTACACGATGCCTTATCAATTATTAGTGTTAAGGCATTATTTCACTCTATACATGAGCTGTCTGTGTGAAGAAAACTGAATTATTGAGAGAATTAGATAAGACAAATTAAATCCTACACAGTAGAAACTAGTTTATTTAGTCAAATAATTAAAAACCAAAGTATTGGCACTGGCTTGGTCCCCTTGGAGAACTGTGCTTCTATTTACAGAGTATGTAGTCTGACTACAATAGGTATTGTCTCCAAGCAGAAACCAAACTATAATGTGTACAGAAGGAGTTGCCAAATAATTGATAGCAGAAAAAGAACTGCACCAGGCTTGCCTGGCACATTTGTTACATTGAACCTTTGGATAGGAATTCCTGATCTAGCACTTTGGAGGTGGTTTGTTTGGACTGAAAGAGTGATTGCACAACTTCACAGTAACATGGCTGCTCATTTTAAGGGCAGCTAAGGGTTATTTGAACTTTTGTACATGCTTTTTCTGCTGAAATAGTTGGGTTAGGGAAACATTACATATCTTTCACTTGGAAGTCCTATACAAGCCCTTCTCATTCTGAGACCTTTCCACACAAGAGAAATATACTGGTAGCCAGAAAGTCAAAAATTTGGTGCTGGTGCATGGGAGGAATGCAGCCCTCTAATCCATAGCAAGGAAAGAAATAGCCAAGAAATTGATATTTTTTCCCTGGTTTTTATTTTAGATTTAATGACACTGAGTCCTCTGATCCTGGGATAGGGAACAACACTGTTACAATGTGGTAAGGCTATTTGTTGATTTTCAGCATGGTGGAGCTCAGCAGAGCACAACCAACACATGGATGAGATCAACAGTTGTGTCCTCTCATATACTCTAGGACAGGGAAAAATGGCCACAAAGGGCCACAAAGATATCTAGCAAGGAACCCTGTGGGAAGAAAGATGACAGGGAGGAGGAATAAAGGGTCATTCCTCAACAGTGACTGGAAGAATTCTCAGTATTTTTTGTTGTTGGAATTTTTCAGAATATAAGAAATTTTTCATTTCAGGTTTTGAGTAAAGGTTTGAAAAGTTATTCTGATGTTTTTCACATAGGTCACCAATTCATTGTATAAAGGGCACTTTAACTATTTTGCATACTGGGAGGAGACAAGCACATGTTTATTGAGGGCCTGTTAGAAACACAGATAAAATTTCAGGATAATTTAATCTTCCCTTTGCAATGTATGTAAAGGCAAAGGATCAGATTTTAGGTTGTTTAGAATTGTCAGAGATGTAGTAAAACTCTAAAGGTAAGAAACTGGTGTATAGTCAATGACCAGTCTGGAAATAGATCCAAGCCTGCCTCAAAGGGATGGTACATTTTATAACTATTTATGACTCTAGTGTATCAGAAGAGAAGGTGGCCAGCCAGAGGATTTGGCACATAAAATAAACTGATAAAGTAAATTAGTAGCATAAGACACTTTGGAGTCTGAATACAAAGCAATTTTAACTTTGATGCCAATTCTTTATTGGCAAGACCTTGAAAAATGATGTGTGGGAAAACTGTGCTTTTCTGCAATAGTAATTTCCATTCATTTTCTTTACCCATTGATTTAACCGTCAGATGGCAAATAAAGACTGTAACTGAAAAGTCAAAATAAACATATATCAAACTTTACATCAATTTTTATAAATTTCATGGAATAGGTCAATAACAGACACAACAGAATTTTAATAAAGAGCCATTAGAGATTCCTTGAAGTCCATGCATAATTGATAACAATGCATTGCTTATAACTAATTATAGACATACTATCAATGTCTGTGACATGCTTAGGACTGCTATTAGAATCTCTTAACTATTCATAAACCATTTGTAAATGGGATAATAAATAATACATGCCTGAACATTTTCTTTATTCACAATGACATCATCTTCATCATGATCAGTCAGTTACTCAGTATTGTGAGTGTTGCTTCTTTTGTGTAAATGGATTTTAGAGCTTTCCAGTGATATGTAATTTGGTTTTAGCTGGAATGCTGAAAGAAAGTGCATTGCACGTTTTCAACTATAGTCAGTTCCTTCTAGTCCTCAGATGGAGTATTTTTGTGAAGTAAATTTAAATCATATTTTCTTCTTTGTGAGGATGATATGTAACAGGAAGTAATGTTTTAATCACTGCAAATGGCTGCAGTAGAATTACTCTGAACACAGATATAAATTTTGTGCATCTCTGCAACAATGTATTTATCATTGTCACTCTCTGAAAATTATGACCTAATATCTTCAGCCTAGAGTAGTCAAATCATTGAATGTGCACAATTTATGCTGTTTTTTTGCTTATTTCTCACACTTTTTATAGCAGAACTTTCTTACTGACCTTGGCATCCTTCCCCCTACCAAATTTATTATGACCACCAACACCTCCTTCAAGTTCCTCTACAGATTTTATCTTCTGGTTCCTCTCTCTGGTTGGCAATTACGGTCTCCAGAAATTGAAGAAAGCAAGCTGTGATCACTCTTGCCACCCACCACACACCTGAGCCCCTTCACCACCCCCCCCAAAAAAAAAAAAAAACCAAAATTCAGAAGATCCTGTCTTGAAACAGGTATATTAATAAAATTTCTATGTGAAAATGAGAATAAAGATGGTTCATTCAGAAGTCCCTTTTTGAGTGTCAGAAGTGACATTTAATCCTCACCAAACTGGATTATTTTCCATCTGCTGGTGTGTTGGTAAAGGAGTCAACAAATTATTAGGAACATCCAATGGAAACATCCATTAAAGATCAACATTAGATAAATCCCTGGTGGGGTTTTTTTTTTGGTAGTTAGGGCAAAATACTATGGAGAAAGTATTAATGAAACTATAACCAGTCTGTTCAAAGTCACTTAATCTTATATTAAAAAAAATTGCTCCGTGCTGGGCAATACTGTTCCTAATGCATACTCACCAAGTAACAATCTACGTTTCCACTTTCCGTGTGCCAGTTTATAATTGCAATTTTAGAGCCTTCTCTATTGTTTTAAGTAAAGATTCAGGAGTGACTGGAACATAGGCACAACCGCTGTGCTTTTTTTCTGCTGTTTGCTTTTTTCCCTTGAGCAATGAGAGCTGGGAGCAGCAATGCTGGACTGCCATTAAATGCATGGCCTGTCCCTGAGCCAGTGTATGGGACATCCTCCCTGCTCCAGTTCTGTCTTAGAAGCTCCTTCTTTCTCAGAAAAATCAGAAGCCGTGCATTCTCCTTTTTAATTCCAACACCTTATCTTGAAAATCAGGGTTGTACAGCTTATTTGGAAGAAGGAGTAGAAAATTATGTTTGTGGAGAGTTTTTACTTGTTTGAGTTTCCTACGGGGACTAATCCTGAGACTTCATCTTTGAGAGTGTTGAGTTTTTGGTATTTCTGCTGAAAGCTGTGAACACTTCAAAAGGATGTGGTACACAGCCCATAAACTCCTATGTGTGGTAGGGGTGACAGGAATCATGTGAAAATTGTGAGAAACAGATTTACCTTGTAGTTCAATTCATTCTTGCCTGAAATGCTGCAAGACAAACTTGTGAATTAGCTGTTACATTGAAGAGCAACCAAATTCTATTTCCAGATATGTTTTTTAAATAGCACATTTTAAGTTAATTTTCTCTGGAAAAGAAGCATATGCATGTGACAAAGAGGGATAATGTATTAGTTTGTGAGGAAGGTGCTGAAGGGCAAAGGTGCTAACAGCAGCCACAAGAAGTGTTGCTGTCAGGACTCATGATTTCTGGCCTCGTGTCTGAGTCGGTTCCTGTGGATTCATCTCCACGTACACTGGAAGGGGACTCTGTGACACTGGAGCTTCCCTTAAAAAAACTGCAAAACATTTGCTGTCTCCACGTCTTCTTCCTCTCCTACTCTTTTTCTCTCACTCCTCTTGCTTTTAAGACTAATGTGAAAACTGTCAGAGCAGAAACTAAAATATTATTGTTCAATTTGTAAGAGTTAGCTAAGGTGACAGATCCAGTATTGCTGTTTTAGGCACTGCCTGAAGTTTGTTTACTATACACCTCAACCAAATGTGTGTACATGAATTGTGTACCGAGAACTGGCTAGGAAACATGTCAAAATGTAAAACTGGCTTTGAATAACTGGAAAAAAAAGCTTTGTTTATTGCTTTATCTATCCATTTAAAATTCTAATTTTTTGTGAATTATACTTTGATACCAGTCTTAAGCATATAGAAGAATTTTTAAATTATACACTTAGTTATCACATTTTATTTTAAAGTATTTGCATTTCTTACTCAAAATTTATTGCTTTTTTAATAGTTTCAGAAATTAATGTGCTGCTTAGATTGAATGATTCATCCAAATTCAATGTACTTTGCAACTGACATAATGAACAAATCTTTGTGAACTGATTGTATGAACAAATCTTTAAAAAAGTGAAAATTCCTTCTTTGTTGAAAAACTGTACCTAAAAGTATTTGAAATATAAAATCCACAAAGACTTGACTGTATGAAAGCAAACAAACAAAGAAAAAGTCCTTCAAAATGTCATTTGTCTGGCAGTATATTAAGTGGTAATGTTAGAATACTTAATATTAGTAGTATGTTCAAATAGCTGAAGGCTTGTTGTAGAAGCAGAACTAACCGATATGTTTTATTTAACTTGGAATAACTTCTTAGGACAACTGAATTTCAAAACAGTTTAAATTTTAGTTGTCATCTTTACTATTGCGATGTATTCTTCAGGATCCCATATTCTACCAACATATCAGTATTAGATATTTACATTTCCTGGAGTCACAAAGATGGCACAAGAGAAGTACCAGTGGGTCCAAAATTTCCTGAAAAACAAAGTGATAATTATATTTCAGTAAATTTAAGATTACAGTAGATGATATATATATATAGATAATACATATATGCTTTATATAGATAATAATGCAGTTAGACAGTAGCAAATCAGTAACAAGATAAGAATGTTCACTATTCTCAACTCTTTCCAGTTTTATCAGAGAATTAATATGAAATGTTGCTCTCCTGCTTTTCTTACACAGACTTGTATTCCATTCCTGTTTGTAAGGTACAAAGTATTTTACAGTTTCTGACACATGGCTGAGTGGTTGTTGTGACTGCTCTAGTGAAGCTGGTTAATAATAAAAATAAACTAAGAAAGGTGGATAAAGTTAATTTTTTTTTTTTTTTTGGTGGGGGAGGGGAGGGTTAGGCATCCTTTGTAATACTTATTTCAAGATGACCTAGAGAACATCAAAAGTAGATTCCATGGGCCTTTTCCTGAGACACAGCTGGCCTGAAATGGAGTGTTGCTCAACATCTTATGGGGCTCAGCTGCCTCCAGTAGCTAGCAGACTTGCTCAAAGACCTAATAAATCATTTTGTTGTGCTCTGCTGTATGACTTCAGGATCAGTACTTAAAGGGACGTTGCTTTTGTCTTAAGTCAGATTGTTCAGCAACAGTTCCACCTTTCATACTTCTGCACCAGGGAAATCTCAAGAAAGTCCTGGAGGAATCCCTGAATCACTCTGGAGGTAGGCTTGGAGATGGTTAGATTTTCTTGGTGTAAACCTTAACCATTTCTAATTCAGATAAGTCTAAACAACAAATAGTAAGAATAGATCACAATTTATCCTTCCTATTGGTTTCAGCCTCAGAAGGTGATTATATAGCCTTTTGTGGAGGCAAAAAAACTTTTTTAAACCTGAAAGCTGACACAGCATGAGTTTTACTTCTAGGTTTAGCATGAACTTAAGCATTTGTGATTTACTGACATAAAGTAGGTCAAGGATTAAAGCATAATTAATTGTATGCCTCTTCTGTAGTGAGTCCCCAAACCCTGTGGCTGAATGAATTCCATTAGGTATATAGACCCTTTTTCCAGCTTCAAACTTATTTTTTATCAACAGACAGTACTCAGAGTTCCTTAGATCTCTGGATTGATCTACCCTGTATTCCCCTGCTCTGTCTACTGAGATTCATTTTCTTTATCTGTCTTGTGGCAGATAAAATAATTCACATTAATATTTTATCCCTCAGAGCTGAAAACAAGTTTGTTACTAGAAGTTATTTGGCTTCCTAGCAACAGTTCTACCAGCACAGAAATACCTTTACTATAATAAAATGCAATAGCTACACAGTAATTTAAAGGTGAGATTGTTTCACTTAATCATTGTTCTAAAAGAAGGAAATGTTTCCCAGCAGCATGAATATACCCTCTTGCAGTATAAGGCATCACAATATTCTGCTTCTCAGAGTGATCACCGAAAATTTCAATGCAGTGGAGTTACCTAAAGGCTCCCTCTCTACCTTAAACACCACCAGCAAGTCCAGCTTTGCTGAACCTGGAGCTCAGGGAGGGATAAAGTAGGGCTGAGCTTCCCTAAATGACAGGGCAAGTGGTCAGCTTTCACCTTCTGCATGAAACCACAGCCACCCGTGTGCTCTATGGCTCTCAGGGCAGGCAAAAGTAAGTGTCAACTCATCCCTCCCCTTGCTCTCTAAATAGCACTTTTCTTCTGCTGATGACTCTTTCCCAAGGGCAGTGATCAGGGTGAGAGTCCTGTTGCTCAGCCTGGTCTCAAAGGAAGGAGAGGATAGAGGGGGATGGAGCCTCCTTATTTCCTCTGCTCACCACTCTCAGCTGTCTCTGCATCACACAGAGCAAAAGCATTGGTCTGTGTGCATACATCCCACTCTCTGTGTAATGCCAGAGTAAATATGTCTGTGCCCATATGTGATCTTCTGCTTATGCTTTGCAGTCTCCCCGTCCTTTATTGCAGACTGAGGAGTGCATTCCTACTTCTGCTGCCTGAGTCTGGTGCTTAGTGTGGCATGTTCAAAACATCAATCTCAGTGAATGTCTTCTGGGTCTTGATGGTTTTCAAAGAGTTAGATGAGTGCTATGGGGTTATCCTCAGAGTTCTGCCCCTTCTTCTCAGCAGAGATGTTCACAAAAATGTTCACAAAACAACTTTTTTCACTAATGTGTTGAATTTTTGGAATGTTTACACTGGCTCCACTACTGAAGTCCCATCTGTTGTAACTTCTCTTCCTGGACAGGAGAAAACCAAACGCTAGGCTTTGGACTGGGAGCTAGTGTTTTAATTTGTAAGTTTTCCAAGTGTTGGGTGTTGAAAGACAAAGAGATTTTGTAATAGTGCTGGACATCATATAGACTTTATGAAAAAGCTCACTTCTTAAAATTATTACTTCCAGAACTCATTCAGAGAATTAAAAGCTCTAGCTTTCTCTGTCTAAACAGAAACCTCACTGCTGGAGAAATGATCTTGTGAAAAAGCTCCAAGCTCTTAGTTCCTATTTTTACCACCAAATTTGCCTGCAGCTGCCAGTTTGAATTACTTCCATCTTTCCTCTACTTAGAACAACCAAGAGAGCAGAGGAAAGACAAAAAGAGAATTTTTATAGATTTTGATTCGTTAAGAAGCAATGAGAATTCGTGTATCTAAAAGCTTGATAGGCTCAGAGCCAGGATGGAGAGAACAATTGATTCTTTCCTACATTTGTTTGTGTTGCTTACTCCCTTTTCTTCATGTAATAAATTGGCTTATAACCATTGCAGTATAAACCTCTAAAATGAAAGTAAGTTACCAACAGTGATTTTATTTGACTCTTATGCATCATTGATTTATGTAGGGTTGAAGATTTGGGGATTTGGAAAAAAAATTACATGTCCTTATTTAAGAATCCAATCCGGTGTGTGGATTGATAAAACTAACAGTTATGCTTTTAAAGTTTTGAGTGATGAAGAAAAGTGTAACATGAAATAGTGTGGGGTGAACCCCTGTGGTTTTGATTTATAGAGTTTGATATATGTTGACCTCACTCTGTCTACAAAGCAAAGGAGTGTGGGGTTGTCTACTCTTATCACTTATATTACAGTGATCAGTCGACTGTAATTTTTGTTTCCTGAGATACTGGCAGTAGAGTGTTTCTCAGTTTTCACTCTTTTGTGATCTAAAAGATGGTGCTAAAATAATCAAGTGCCAATCTAAAATTTAATGGTTGCATTTAAAAGTAGATGCATTTCTTCCTATGGCATACTTTCTTATATATTATTTTCAATGTTGTTTTTAAAAAAGAAATGTAATAGAACTTTCCAAGTTTTATAGCAAGCCTTTCTCAAGCTTGGTCATGTCTTGCATTAAATTTAGTTCCCGAATTTTCTCAGCTGTGCCACAGAAGGGGGACTGATATGTGGTTCTGTGATAGTTTAATGCTGGGCCAGCAATTAACTGTATGACAGATGCTCTCTAGTAATCCCCCTCCCCTCCCTGATAAAGAAAGGAGAGAGAATAAGTGCGAGACACTTATGGGTTGGAAACTAAACTCCACAGCTTTAATGAAATGTAATGATAAAAAAGGAAAAAAATTATGGAATATATACAGAAAAAATGATACCACCTTCCTTCCCCCTTTCCCCAGTGACTCTCACATCACCACCAAGGCTGCAGGGCAGCCCTGGGAAAGTCCAGGCTGGACTCCTGGAGTCAGCAGTAGTCGGGAGCTGGAGGCAGGAACACATGGATTCAAGCTGGTATGGATTGGGACCACAGGCAAAGGAACGGATGGAATCCTCCTAGGATGCCAAAGCAAATAGGGACAGGAGAAGAAAGGCTGAAGGGAAGGGCCAAGTCCAAAGAGGAAGGGGCTTGACCCTCATCATCCCTCAAATTTATACCAAGTATGATGAGTATGAGATGGAATGCTTTGGTCAATTTTGGTCAAATTCAGGCTCACCTGTCTTGTCTGCTCCTTTCTAAAGGAAGGTCGCAGGTGGTTTTTTTTACTCCCTTTCTCTTTCTGGATCATAAGGTGTTCCTCAGAACTGCACAGTGTCCTTGGCTCTGCAGACCATTCTCTTGCCATAAGTATAAACATCAAGCGTTATCAGTCCAAGAAGCAGAGGCTGACTGAGAAACTTGCTGTCGATTTCAGCAAGTGCAGCTATTTACAAGAGACTTATCAGACAGCAAAATTACAAGACAGAAAATTCACTCTATCCTGGCCCAAACCAGGCCAGGTTCCCTCCCTTGATGCATTCACAGTAAGAATGTTCAATAACTGTTAGTTTTTTTTCTCCAAGTTCCAGTCATGTGACTGTTCTAGAAATAACTCTGCCTCTGAGTTCTGGCTTTGTGGATTTGCTATACTTGGTGCAAGGGCTTGGAGTCAAACATGATTGATTAGTAGTGGGTGTCTCATACTGGAACAGTGAAATTTCATGTAAAGAAGTAGATACTCATTCACAGAATTAATTTGAAAAAATGCTATTTTTCATCACATCTTCTAGATGTGGATGAATTGGGAAAAGTAGTATCTCTTTAGAATACTTTGAACTTCACTTCTGAGTCTTCTATTTCAATGGCGTATGCTTACGAGAAAGGTGGTGTTAGGAGGCTTTTTACATAATGCATTTACCTTCTTTCCCAGGAGAATGGAGTAAGGCTTATGGCAAAAAACCCTCCAGATTTTCCTTCACTAAGGTGAAAGATTGACCTATGGCAATAATACAATCATGATGAACTGTAAAGTCTTGGTGGGTTTTTTTGTTTGGTTTTGGTGTGGAGGAGGATGGAATTCTGGTAGTTTGATTAGGTAAGGTACTGTAGAACAAAAAGCTGTAAGCTAGACTTTTGAAATAAGCTGGAAGGAGGGCTATGATTATGTGTGTCTGGGAACTTTAATGCAAAGGGCACAAGACACAGCAGGCAGTATCCAAAAAGAGAAAATATCACCTGGTGGGATACAGATTTACAAACCAATAACCTACTGTTTTCAAATAGGAACCATTTTGTTTTGAGAAGTTCCTGCTGAATTGACCATCAGCCTGAGGCTTTGTATTCCCTCCCAGCTGAGTTTTTGCCATTAATTTAATGAAAGCCAAGACCAGGAAGAAGGATGTATCAGGGCTGATCAAGAAGATAATCTGCCACACAAAATGGTTTTTGGTCTGCTCCTATTGAAATCAATATAAGACTGTTGATCTGAGTTGAGCAGAATCTGTCTCCTCTTTTAGGCAGAAGATTTGATGCTTCAAGCAATTCTTTTTTCATAGGATACAGGTCTCTAGCAAATAAAACACAGTGTCTAAATTTAATTTATACTATAGTGTATGAGATTATGCATTATTGAGGAGCCTATTGTGTAAACCTTTTTCACTAAAGCTCTTACATGCGGCCAGTGTAGTATAAAGGGCTGTCACTGTGAATTGAAAGCATATATATGCATATTTATTTTACTTGGAATCTTTGCATATTCATACTGGTATCCCCTTCTGGGGGATAACACCATTTTTCAAATGAAACTCCAGTGAACATTTTCCCAGATAATACTTGTTAGTGACAGCTTTTTGCACACATCATCAGTGAATTTTGATGATTGTGACAAGTGAGGAAATGCATATATATACATATGTAACATGAAATACACTTGGTGTTGTGATTTCTCTATTATTAATACATGCAAGACCTTATCTATCTTCTTTCTTGCATTACCTCGTAACACAAGTCTCAGAGAAAGTAGCACAGCACTGGAAGTAAAGCAGCTTTATCTCTTGATGATCATTTATTTGCCTGGAAGCTCAACTGAATGAATTGGCTTCTTTTTCATTTTTTTTTTCTCTATTAAAGCATTTTTTCAACTCTGAGTTCTCCAGAGAGATAAGTGAATGACAAAGCAGTACTTTGACGTGAAGAGATGCCTGAGGTTCTGAGAAATTTATTTAGCTGTAGAGAGCAGGAATAGAAGCAAAATTTAAATGACTGGTGGTGACACTAGGAGAATATTCTGTTTACTGGTGAGTACTCTGACCAAACCCAGGCAATACCTTACAGTGCAAAAAGATATGCAGTAAAGTACTGAAGGGAACTTTTCCTGTCGCAAAACAAAATTTGCTTATCAATTTGCTACTAAGTATCCCTGTAACTCTGGTGTGTGTGTATAACTGGAGTCATGGGGAAGATAGCTCTGCTTAAAAGACCTTGACATATCAATGCTGGGTGTAGGGTCTTCAGATGCCTTGGTTAGGAAGTGCTTTTTTCACTAATTAGAAGCTGAACTGGACGTAGTGATAAGGGCACTAAGAAAAGGTAATTATGCAACCTTACTAAGGAGAGAAGAGAGAGAAAGCTGCACTGAGAACACCTTGCTTTTCTGTTACTCTTTATAATATCCTGGATCATATTATTTTTGAACAGAATTCTTAACATATTAGTCAGACTGAGTTTTCTGATCTGTTTTCTTTGGGTAACATTTCTCTCTTGCTGTACCTAATAAGTGGTTCAGAGCATGTCCTGTAATTTTATTATGTTGAAGCTCTGAAAATAATCTACAAAATCTTGAATGTTATCTTTGCAGAAAATACCATCACTGAAGTGACAGTCCTAGGAGAAAAGTGTAGGTGCTGGTTCATACTGGTCATTATGATTTTATGGAAGTATTCCTTTCAAGAGCCAAAGATGCAGGAGTAATGCAGTAATAAATCTTACATTTTATTTTAACAGCTTCCCAAAAGAGAAGATATATTAAATTTACAGATTATATTAAATTCCAAGGAAACACAAGACAGTGTGCAGAAGAACTGGGGAGCAACACTGAAAGACTATAATATATGTAATGTCTGACCTTTGGTGATATAGGAAAATGAATATATACAAGAGACTGTAGAACATCCAGATTTGCGGTGATAACATTTTGGAAGCTTATTTAAAATCATGATTCTGTCCCTAAGTCAAGGAAAGATTAGGAGCTCCTCATCATAGGAAGCAGTATCTCATTTGATTCTGTTGGGCTTTTTTTGCATATCTGCATATTATATACAGACTTTTGAAGGATCCTTTTTCTGTCCTCTGAAGGATCTGACCACTGTCAAGTCCCTGGACTAAGTGCACTCCCTGATCTTCTATGGCCATTCCTATGTTTCTGCTGTGTTTGGAACCACGCATTACCTAGAGAGTCATGTGTGCTGGGACAGAAAGTTAGTGATTTCAAGCTGAGCCATCATCCAGTCCTTGTCCATTCCAGCCTTTGTTCTCCATTCCATAGACATTTTTGATATTTGTCAGACAGCTCTGCTGTTACTCACATATTTTTTCTTCACAAAAGGGGACAAGGTAGATTTCCTTTCTCCCCAAATCATCCATAGGTCTTCCTTGAGACAACTGAAAGAAGGGAGTCAAAGAATGCTGGGAAGGTGCCTTCACTTGCTTCAGATCACTGAGGACACACTGTCCTGTATGAAAAAATATGAAGAGTTGAGCTGGGATGTTCTGTGTGCAGGGATGTGCAGGGATGTTTCTGCTCTGCCTCCTTTGCACTGTCATTAGCAATGTCTAGGGTGATAAGCATAGTCTAAGTGATGTGGCAGGAGAGGTGTCATGTCACTGGGCACTGTGTATCTGTGTTGCAGATATTGTTGCATCTGGCCCCAGAATTAACTTGAGGTGTTCTTGATGTTTTTCTATCAGTAGACAGCATGATCTAGGTCCAAAAAGTTGCACATCAGGAGGCATGTAACATCTGTGCAGATGGTTATGCACACTGGAAACCTTTGAGATCTGGGAGCTGCCTGCTTACTTCCTACTGTTTTCCTCTCTAGCCTTACCCTAAAACCAATGATGACTTATGCAGCCTTGAAGAAAATTTGTCTTATACTATCTACAGAAACAATTATACATCAAGAATCCTTATTTGACTCTGATTTGTAGGAATCATGTTATGTCTTACCATGGATAACTTTCTAAAAGAACCTCCAATCTGGCTTTTGTTGGCAATGTTAATTAATAAAAGGCCTCTGAAACTACAAAAAGAAGAGATAAGATACCATCCACCTGTTTACTTCCTATATGAGGATGTCATCCTGCAGCAAGGAAATGAAAAGACTTGATAGATTTTGAATGGATGGTGAAGTTCCTGTTGTCCGATCTCACTTTATGTGGTAGGTTGCAGAATTCAGTATATTGGAAAAAAGTGTGGCTGATGATAAAGATGAGGGGCAGAGAAGTGCAAGTGGAAATACATCAAAGCAGAGGTGAAGTGTTAAAAATGAATGAAAGAAACTGAAAGGAATTCATGAGAACAGAAATATGTCCTTGCCTGTCCTATACGGTCTTTAAAACAAAAGAGTGCCAAGAGACAGTTCAGAATGAAGGAACAGTAGAGAGTTTATAAATGAAGCTGTAAACAAGAAAAAAAATACAGTGCTGCAGCAGAACTAGAAATTGTCTTTTGATACAGAATTTTTTATTTACATGAGTCAGATGTTTAATAACTAAGATTTTCTTGAGAAACATTGAAGGTGTGCTAAAATCAGGGCTTTCATGAACCTTAGGAACCTGGTTGTGTACAACTGAGTCATGGGGAATGGGTAGGAGAGAAAACATGAAAAACTGTTTGTTCAACTCTGGCTCAAAATAATACTGGGACTGCTGAGGAAATGGGGCAGGCAGGGCACATAAAACCAGAAATTGTTAAATAAGATGGACTGATGCAGACAGAACAGAAGGTTCATGGAAGCCACCAGAGATTTTTAGCTGCAACAAGTTTTTTTAACAGTTAATTTAATCATATCACAGTCTTCAGATAGTTCTCTGTCCTTAAAATGCCATCAGAAAAAGAGCCTGTGGGAGCAGAAGGAAAGACCATAGTTTAGAAAGTCCAAGTCCACAGGAAACATTTAACAGAACCTGTTTACTGCATTTCCAACTGCAAAGGTAAAACTGGGACAAACCAAACAAAAATTGTTCCTTCTTAATAATTAATTATAATTAATAATTATTATATATGGTATGCAAGAAATGACACATGCCCTGAAGACTAATTGTGTGACTCTGAGACTGGCACTTGCTCTGTTTACCCACTGTGTGTGTGTATTGTGTTTCTTCTGACAGCCCTGCCTTGTCATTCCTAACAACAGTAGAGAGCAAACAATGTTGTGTTTTACAAGAGTGCTGCAGTTATGAAATTCAGAGCTGATTTTTTGTAAGCATAACACATTAATGTACTGGATGCAAACAAAATTAAAAAATCTTTCAGGTAAACATAACACTGTGTAAAACAAGAAATTTGTTTCGAAATTCTGGCTTTTCCCTACAGATTTTACTCAATATATTTTGAAAAAAAGATACACATTTCCTTCTCTAAACTGATAAATCATCCTGGCATAACTCCTTTTTCTGAGGGGAAATGTTAGGTTACATGAGAGACCTGGACCTTGAACTGTGAACCTGAGGCTGCAAAGACTTTTCTGAAATCTGTGTAGTCAGGGAAATTATGATGAGGTGAAGAAGGCACAGAAAAGTATTTTTGGGGCTGTAGATTTCTACCTTAAATTTAGGCTGGTGATAAAATATTGTTTGCAGACATTGCTTTATTTGTCTTGGTGTTTGCATCATGAATCTCAGAGTCTCCAACTCCTACGATTTTCTTTGCAAGACTCATTGATTTTTAGCTTCAGAAGGGGACAGTTTTGTAATAATGTTAATTTTTGTGCAACTCAACAATTTTGGGGGAAAACCCCTTCTAATTCTGATCTGCCTTACTTCCTCTTTCAGAGATCAGTCATGCCTACATCCTTGTAGATATTTAAAGACATAGCTCCTAGCTAAAGGCCTAACTCTCACTGAAATAAACCCCCCAGTTTTGTTATTTTTTGGACTCTGGATTTTGTTTGGTTTTATGTTGCTGATAATTTTGGTCTTCTTCTGCCGTGTCTATTTAAATGTCTGCTGGGCTGAAGATCATGATGTCTGACCCTTTCTGCAAGGCTCTATGAATATTTTATCTGCTTTGTTTTGGTAGAGAAAAAGAGCTCTTTATAAAAGGCAAACACACAGATCTTGACTCTTCATGATTTATCCCACTTCATAGTATTTAGAATGTGTAATGTTTTAGTTCATGGTGCACATAGTCCTGGCAAAAATTCCAGGTCATATGGAATTCAAAAATGCAGAACTTTGCCCATAACTCACAGAACCCACATTTAATCTAAAAACATGGGCAGGAAGAGTTAAAACAAAACTTCCAAACATGTCTCAGTGTTTCCTGGGCCTGAGTGCTCAATCTTTACTCTGCCATGAATTAGACTGGAGAATGGAACATAGAATACACTATGAAAAATTATTGTCAAGAACCAGCATCAGAATATTTAATTCTACTCTCTCAAATTGATCGAATTGATATATAAAGCCTGATAGTGATTGAAGAGTTATTGGATAAGTACTCAAGCTGGGTTCACTACCTTTTTTCTTCATAGTCCAGTTTACACATGACTTTACAATATAGGGACACTGGAGTGCAATGAAGTGATCTGAGCTAGTCATCTTTCTGCTTTGTATAGCAGAGCTGAGTCAAGAAGAATATTGGCCTAGCCTCACTCCTTCCTTCTCCTTTTCTTGCCTTCTGACATATAGGTCTAGGCATCTTTGTATCTCAGTACAGAAAACAAATCCCTCCACGCACTACACAATTCAGCTGTAGTACATAACTAGTACAAATGTGTCTAGCAGCTATTCAAGCACCTTCAGCTATCAGGCAAAACCTTGGCTGTTCCATCTACCAGTTGTACCACCTGAGAACCCCAGCATCCAGACATCTGAAAACAGACCAGTATTTTTCTACTTAGTTGGCTTTTCCAGTTCCCTATCACCTTTTTTATGAAGGTGTGTCTTTACCCATGCCTCATATCATGCTCCACTTCTTGTTCTGCTCCTTCCACACTGTTGGTTGTGGTAGGTCTACCTGAAGCTCCCAGTTACACAGGGAAAGCAGCTTGGTTTATTGCCCAAAAGATGGCAGAGGTATGCAAAAATGTCAGTCTAGAAAATATTCTGGTGTTTTCAGTAACCAATGATTTGAAGTTATTTCATTGTCCAGTAATCTGGAGCACATTTTTTTCTTTACGTTTAATTGCTGAGTCATTGCAAGGGTGGAGTGGAATCATAGGATGTCTTGGGCTGGAAGGGACCTTAAAGAACATCTTTTTCTACCCACTCTGCTTGGGAAGGTTGGTGGATAGGCAATAATTTGCCTTGCAGATTGCTTGAATTAGTTAATTTACTACCTTTCCTCATGATTTTGTGATTCTTGTATTTAAGTAAACCTAGCTCACATATGCTCACTATTATACTGTAGTAGTAAAAAAGAAATATTTAAAGATTATATTAGAGTACCCTTACACTTGTCAAATATGTCTTGATAAGTGTCATTAATTTCAGTGAATCTAAAGATGTCATTATTTAGTCTTCACTAATTTAGAACACTAAATTTTGTCTTCTGAAGAACACTGCCTGAGTAGTAATTTAACTGTTGTTCAAACATTGTGTTAGAAGATTCTAAAGACTAATCTGGCTATTAAGGCTCAGGCATCTGGCTGTGTATCTGAGTCAGGGAAGGACTCCCAAAGTACACTTGTGTTCAGAGTTTCTCAAGTAGATTTGAAATATGTGTTCTCTCTCATAAATGCTTGGAAAATAATTGTGATTTTTTTAAAAAGTGATTATGTCTGGTCTAGGTAAATGGTGTAAAAATTTGGCTGTAGCAATAACTTTTTTAAGAGAGCTATGCAGAGCACTTGACATTTTTTTACAGAGTTAAATAATAATAGGGTAGCAAAATCAGCAGAAGAGGTGATAAACGATGTCTTCCTCTGTTTGCAAGTCTATAGAAGACTTCCTCTTTTTTGTTTCATCAGTCGAGTGGTGCAGACAGCAATAAGGCAAAAATGAGGTTAATTCTGAGATAGACTGAAACTGTCAGTGTGCACTAAACTTTGGCAGGATTCCATAACATCCTGAAAGTTGGTGAACTGAGATGAAGCAGCACTTTCAGCACTATAAACTAGACTTGTCAGCATACTGATGCCTAGCACCCAGAAAAAAAACCCTGAGCTTTCAAGAGATACCACACCTGCTTCCTAGTAATAAATGACATGTTATTTCCTAACTATTCCCTTAAACTGAACTATGTTTATATTCTACCTGACTCCATGATAACTTTGAAGCATGGATTAAATGTCCTTTCTAAAAGTAATCCCCATTCATAGGGCAGAACTTAACAATAAATACAACCTGGCCACATAAACAGCAAATTTCATCACTAGTTTGCAATACTCATGTAATGGTTTTATCCAGCCATAGGAATGTCAATGTTTAAGTTCACAAATATGAAGCAGAACAAAAGCACACAAAGCAACTATACTGGAATGATCTCTTCTGTGAAGTAGACAGTTTGTTTTGTTAAAAAGATAATAGAATTGGTTTGTTGTTTGATGTTTGAAACAAATACCACTGTGTCTGTTACCTTACATTGGAACTTTCGATAGCATATCCTGGCAAATTGCAATGTTTCTGTTTTGGTATCCAAGGGGAAATACTGATAATAATGACATAACAAATAAACATGTTGTCAGCAGATCAGCAGGTATTCTAATTCATCAGCACTTTCAAGAATTTTTACTGAGCTTTGTTCAAGCCTGTTTTCACAGCCACAACATTTTGTAGTATCAAAAATCATGGCAAATAAAATGTAGACATTCAGGATATTGCAACTAATATTTCGTATCATAAGGCAGAGCTTGGAAAATTCATACAAACCATTACAAAGTCATGAAAGCAGGCAAATAGACATGGAATAAATTAGTAGGTTATTAATATAAGTCTAACAGCTCACTTCCTGTTTACTTTTCTGTTTTCTTCTCAAAAAAGTTTAGAAGGATTTTTAAGAATTTTTCTTGGTAGGAGCTTGGTCATCATTGAGAACTGGAATATTTTTTTTTCTTTTTTTTTTTTTTTTCAGTCTTCTTTTATTGCAGCTATCAGAGATGGTTCAGGAGTAGAGCTTATGTGTGCTATTGAAACAAGTAATGGAATCACAGTTAGTGGTGGCTCAGTCATCTCCGTTTTTTTCATAAAGTGAATATGCTTCATCTTCATGAATATGCTTCAGGTTCTTCTTCCTGATTGCCTTGTAATAATACAGAGGTTTTAGAAACATTTAGCTTCTCTTAGATAGATCTGAGTCCTTTTCAGGAGCTTCAGGGAGAAATACTTTTGGCAGTGTATCTGAATTAGCAGAGTACAACAAAATTCAAACCAGGTGTAGGAGGCTGCATTACCATTCACTTCCCTAGACTTGCTGCTGTCAACATCCGATCTTAATTTGATTCTTTAAGTCTGCAAAACTGGGCTGGAAATCCACAGTTTGATGCTTTATGAGCATCTCAGTATTTGTTTTTCCTTTCCAAAACCAGAGGCACAAAAATAAAGACAAAAAAATTAAGGTAATAACAAAAACTCTTATCTCCAGCCAGATTTAATTCTACAAAAAGGGTAAGGAGACAAAACTGAGGCTTTTAATATAATAATAAATATTCACATAACCTTTGTTCTTATTGCATTTTTCTGTTTCAATATGAAAATTCAGTAATAAAACAATATAAATATGATGTAAAAGAAAATTTTCAAAATAACCATAAACATGTCTTCAATCCTTGGTTCCACAAACAGCAGTTCTGTGCTCTTCACTAGTCAGGTAAATTGTTTGTAATGCACTAGATGCTGGTGTTGAGCTTATGAGAGCTCTGTTAACTCTTCTGTTTCAATTTGCTACTTGTAGATGCTATTAGGCATCATCTCCTAACACTAGAGTGACTATACCTTCACAGCTACGGCTGATAAAAATATCTGTAACTATTATAAACACAATTTTTGAGCCTTATGTTAGGTGACATAACTACAAGCATTCTACAGTAGTTATAAAATCATCGATAACTTCTTTTGGGGAATCAGCTTTATAAACCTCATGGATGGTTATAGTTCTGAAAAACATTCTGAATAGGCAATTTTTAATTGCAGTTTTTTCAAATAATTTATCAGCAAATTAAAGAGATTTTTAGACATCTCTCACCCACTCTTAATAAAATTCTGTAAGGGTCCTGTAAATCTGAATTTAGTAATGAAGGTGTTGTCAAGCAGACAAGTTCTTGCTCTGAAAAAAAAACCCCTCTGTGGTTTTTGTTACATGAAACTGCATTGCAGAACATCATCTGGAAGAAATGGTTTCCTGACATCAATTAAAAATGCCCTTGAATTTTAATTTCTGCAGATTTTGCTCAAACAGATTTTGGGAATGTTAATTTCAAGTTTATAGGTCTCCACAACTGCTTAATTGTGTTGTGGATTTGGGTAGGCATCTCTGGGTTTGGTTTTGGGTGTTAATTTTTTTTCGTTCCAGATACGAGAATGAATTTTATCTCTTTTCTTTAATTTCATGGGGAAGTAGAGTAATAGATAGTCCTATGCAGTGCCACATTTTGTGAATCTGTGAGAGGCTGAGGGAATATTAACATCTGTTTAGTGTTGCCTTCATCCTAATTGTGCCAGGCTTCTCTGCTTTCCAGGTGGGACATTAAACATAATGTTGCTGATGGCAGCACTTCACAATGTGTTTGTAAGAGATACATACATGTGAATACATTTCTGAGCCTTTATTTTCACTTTATCAACCTTAGTGAAATATACAAAGAGTTCTGTTAAGAGATAATCCTTTGGAAACTGAAATCACACGGCTGATCTAATGCCTAACTCTTGCTACTGCTTAGGACAAGCCACTAATCTTTGCCTCAGTCCACTCTAGGGGTGATATTTCCCATCACGCTTGTGTACATGGGGAAAGATTAAGTTTCTCATTCAGTTGCCATGAAATTTCTGCCCATGGTTTCCCTTCTAAAGTTTAGTAGGTTTAAGGAAATAAGAGCTTTATAATATCTCTGAAATGTTTCATTGGCAGGCTTTTGAAAAAGTGAGCTGAGTTCTGTTTGCTTACAACGTTTGGGCACTCTTTAATGTGCCTTGTAGTTCAATGTAGGTTGGAAACACTGGAAAAATTCACACTCTTCTTTCAGTCTAACCGGTAGAACTTATGTTCCTGCAAGGAAGAAGGGAAGCCTGTGTCTATTAATGGTGTGCAGCTGGGAAATACACAGATCTAGAGCTTGAAGTGTAGAGAAACAAGACAGCCAGGTGCCTCGAGTTGCCAAAGAGTGGGTGTGAGTCCACCTGTGCCTGGTTAGGACAGGCCCCTATTGGGCATGAGCAAGACCAGGGGGCCAATAAAGGTGGGACACACACCCACAGAGGGAGCTCGCTCTTGTGCGAGGCAAGGGAGAGATCAGCAGCTTGTCGAGCCTCGGGAGCTAGAAAGGCTCCTCCTGCTACATTTGGTGGAGAATGGGGGCAACTCAAGGTTGTCTTATTTCTCTACATTGAAGGGTTCCCATGTCCCATAACGTACATGTATTTCCCATGGGTCAGATGTTGAGCTCATCTCAGTGTTGTGCTGTGCTTCCAGTTGCTGAATCTCAGATGCACCAATTTCTTTTGATTTGAAGAAGTGACTAAGCAGTTTTCCTATGTTTTCCTCCTCCTTTAAATGAAAAACCTCTTCCTGAGGATTTTTTTTTTTTATAAAGCAGAGCCTTATAGTGGCATTATGCAAACTGCAGTACCACAGCCCTCCTGGACAAACCCTTTATTATGTTTGCTGTCTTCTGTCTAGAAAATCTTGACTCAGTTTTAGAGAAAAATCAAGATGGCTCCATCCTTTTTTTTTTTTTTCCTCAAAAACTTTTGGCTACACATTGTTTTCTGTTACCTGTCCCTGCATTTCTAGGTAGAAAGTTTCAGGGTGGGGCAATCACTTTCTCTTCTTTAACACCTTGACAGATGCAAAGTTAATATTTTTCCAGGGTACTACCTGTGCTTACATGGAATTGCATTGTAGTTTGTCTTTAATTACTCTACTCTCATTTCCTAGACAGTGTAAAAGTGTCAATCTTCAACTTAAAAATTAACTCCTACAGCCATTCTGATGATTGAAGTAGAAGTATAATATACCATTCAGAGAAAGAAGTTTAGAGAAGAATTCTAAAGCTAAATGGAAATCTGTTGCTTCAGATGTTGAAAGACAGACTGAGAACTAGAAAGCATTTTGGCTGACGGGGCTAGATGAGCAAATAATATTTTCCATCTCTGACTTGTGGAAACATAAGTATCTCCACATATGAGAGTAACCTAATACCATTACCCTGAGTATAAACTAATGAACTGCATGGCAGTGTTGAGATTTTGCATCTGGCTGGGGGCCTTGTAACACTACTTTGTGCTTTAAATCATACTTTACCCTAATATTTATACACAGCTTGTTGTTCAAAAAGACTTTCTTAAGAAAGAAAGAAAGAAAAAAAAGCACTGAGTAAAGGGAATTGAACTATACATTCAATAGTTAGCCATCTCATCAGCTGGTTTAAATCAGGGTAATTCCTTGGATTTGTAGCAGCTGGACATCTGGCACAGAGACTTGTCTAATCTGAGACCCAAGCCCTGATAGATAAGGAATTCCCATGAAAGCTTTTGAAACTCATGTTCTTGTCTTTTTTCTTTTTCTTTTTTCTTTTTTTTTTTTTCTTTCTATTTTATTTTCCCTCTTAATTAGGAAGCATCTGCAAAGTGAGATGGAGAAAGCTGAATGGTCTAGATCTCTTCCTAATTATAATCTATTTTCCTCTATTGCAGCTACTTATCAAAGCTCTTTTAGATCTATTTCTTATCTGATAGCTAGCATACACCTTTGTTTGCAAAGCAAAATAGTGAAATGTGTGTATTCTTCCACTGGATTCCTCAGAAAAGGGCATAGGGGTAATTAGGTTGCCATAACATCAGCCAAAGAATTTAGTTCATAGTCTTTCATTCTGCTAACCCTCTGTTTCAGATCCTTATTTAACTTTTTATCCAGTCCTTTTCCTTCTTCCTGTAGTCATGGTCTCTCGGAACCATGGAAAGAACAGATCTTGTACAGAATCCATTTTTTCTGCATTTTTGATCAAAAAGTGTGTGAACAGCTCTGAAATGACATTTTGAATCATCATGGTACTTACATTTCAAATATTGGACTTATGTGACAGTTAACTCAGAACATTTGCATGTTGTAATGCCCAAATATGCAGCCAGCCAAACAGCTGCATTTGTGTCTCTGCATATAGCAAAACACTCAAAATCAAAGACTAAAACTAAAAGCTTCAGACACTATTCTATTCTACTTTTTCCAGAGATGCTGAATTCCCTCAATGAGTGGGATGTTAAAATTGTTTGAAATTAAGATGACCTAATTGAAAGACAGTATTAATTTATTCACATCAGTTTTGCAATGACATGGGAAATTGTGGATTTCTTAGAGGCTAGAAATATAGAGACATTTTTAAACTGCTTTCAATCAATAATTTATTTGTGTTACCTTCCTGCACACAAAAAAAGTAACAGTATCTTAAGATTGTTACTTGTACATTTTTATATATATATATTAACAATTGACTGTTCCACACAGTCACAAAAAATTGTAATTTCTGAGCAAAACAACCAATGTCAAGGCTAAATACTGCATTCAGGGAATCTAGGATAATTCTTACTACTTTATCCTTTTGGCTTAGGCCTGCAGTTTACAGACATATGTTTTATAACACCGATAAAGAACAAGGGCAGCTGAAGAGTGGACACACATCTGTTCTGCCACCCTCACTACAGCTGGAAGTTATGATATTCTGAATGTGCTTCAACTCATCTTTTAAACCCTGACCCTGTAAGATTTTGAGCTTGTGCTTGATTTAATGTATGAAAGTAATAGAAAAGTCAATGAGATGGCTTACGGTATATGAAGGTATATGGGCATATAAGTCTTTTTAGTTATGGACTCCTTGTGAATAGGTATTCTTGCCTCATTTCATGGACCAGGTGATAGAATGAAGTCTGGTATGCTAATGTTCCCAGTCACTGTAATAAATGAAAAATTGCAATATATCTCTGACCACAATCAAATACTTAGGTAATACATGTGGAAATGGGCCATATTGCTTATAGGAAAAGGCAAAGAAGGAGGGAGTTGTCATAGGCAAATGGAGGGCTTGGTGAATGTATTTTAGGTGCTTGAGAAGTTCTGGATAGATGATGTTTAAATAATTTTTGAGAGATTTGCTATAGTATGTGTCATTTATCATGGAGCAATGTCAGAGAAGGATGTCTTAAAAGAAAATTCATCTGCAGTGATTAAAGAAACTGTTCAGCTAACATAAAAGCAGGTACCAGGAGACTTAGCACAGCACAGAAATATACAATGAAAAGGAAATCATAAGGCAGCAAGGAATTCTACTTGTAATCTGTTGCTAAAAAGACATCTGAAAAATGCTTATTTCGATACTTTCTGAGCTACAGAAATGATCAAACCTGATAGAAATATAGTTACCAATTGCTACTTTATGCTTTACAACGGTTGTTTGACTGAAGAAGAAAGTTGTACTTTCATGGGTACAAATTCTCTTTGAGAATAATTTTGCAAGCTCTTATGTGAAAAGAATTAAAGAATGAAAGCTCTTTTATTATTTTTTAAGGCATATTTTCTTCAACATCCATATTGCTGGTGGCACAAAGCTTTTGGTGAGAATGTTGGGAGTGAAATATTTGGTTGAAGCTTATCTTTGTCTCCACAGATCTTTTTCTTTTATGCTCACTATTGCTATAGAGAGCTCCCTAAAATCTTCTTTTCAGTTTCCTTGTCTCTGGTGAAATTCCAGGAAGCTGTTTGCCCTCCAACAACCTTCTCCCACTGAACAGAATAAGCTTCTCATTCCCTCATGCTTCCTATAAGGGAATAGACAGAAGAATGGACTCTTTTTTATGTGCTCTTTCATCTTTTCCTGTGACTGAATTTCATTAACTCCTACACTGTTAGCATTACAGGTTTGTACCCACTTCAATGTTAAAACTGTGCAATAAAATGTCTCTTTAATTATTATCTTTATTTTTAATTATTTTCCAATATTATAAAAGATAGTGTTGTAATCAGCTCTTCACTAGATTTGAAAGGTTGCTCTCAAGAGGGAATTCTCTTAAATATAAGAAGTAACACATTAAAACTAACATTATTTGAATTGTCATGAAAGCATCAGTCATTAAATCAGCTCTCAAACAGGACTGGGGTTTAGGCCATAAGTGAAAATTTAAACCATGGTGTGTGTAGCAGACTAAATTTAGTAAGGGTTAAGAGAGAGGAAATATTTGTATGTACTTAGAAAATAGCAGAAGTGCCTGATTTCCTGAGCAGTTTCCAACAACTTCCTTGTGGTGCCCAGGTCAAGTCAGTGTTGCATGATTTCTGCAGGTGCTGAAAGATCTTCCATAGTTTTCAGGTGGTCTTTGGCTGTTGATATCTTTTCAGTCTTACTTCTTCTCCAGTTGCATACCTTAAGTATTGTATAGACAAATCATGCAGACTCTCTCTTGTATAGATATGTCTTGTATAGGTTAGACAGCATAATGGGTACTCGTCCTGGGACAGTCTTTATTTGTTGACTGTGGAGTTCCATGTGGAAATGGAAAACAAAACCAAGAACAAGGCAAATGACAAGTCAAAGATTCAGTGCAAAGAAAAGCATAACAGGCTTTGCCATTTTTTTCAGATGGCCCTGATAATTCTTGAGTCCAACGCAATGGCAGCCGGTAGACACAGCACCCTGTACAGCAGTCTGCCTTGGGAGAAAACTAAGCAGTGCCCATAGGTTGAAATCTTGGCCTCTCAAAGCTTTATTTCAGTGGGAGTAGGAGCTGACCCGCATCAAATAACAGATATCTGCTTTTCCAGTGTGAATGAGAGATGGTGTGAGTTTGGAAACAGCAAAGAGATGGCCTTGAGGGCAATGAATCTTGGAGTTTAACCTGTCTGGGGTTCACATTATTGCAAAGCAGGTGTTGGCATGGCCCTTTTGAAGTCAGCTGGGCTGCATATAATTGATATGTATTTACTGGGAATGTGATTCTTTAAATTCCGTTGTAACAGCCAATTTAATGTTTTTTTTAATCTAAATTATAAATGTCTCGATGCAAACATGGAAACAAATTTGGTTAGAATCTTGATTCTAAAAGAGATTATTTTTCTTATTCTGCATGGTATTAAAAAGGCTCTTCTGTTGATATTTCCAGGTATTTAAACAAACTATTTTTTTTTAGATAATTATTTCCTGGGGTAGAGGAAAGGGTGCATTGTTCTATCTTTGGTTTTTTGGAGGGACACAAAGACAAAAGCTATTGAATTGCAACATTTTTTCCTAAAATTTAACTTATTTCCATGCAAACCCAACGATACTATAAAAAAAATATTCTGATTTTTTTTCTGAGATGTTTCAATAATGTCATTGTTCACTTCTAGGCAATCCTTCCTTCCTCCCTTTCTTCCTTCCTTCCTATTAATACTTGCTTGCATAAACTACTACATTTTCTCCACTCTAGGGTTGTCATTGTCCTTTTCCTAGAAAAGTCACAGATATTGCTAACTTGAAGATCTCCAGTTAAGGAATTCAGTAATGTCTAGTCTCTTAACATCACTTTTGGGTGGCTTGTTTGTGAAAAATGTGGAAGATAGATTAATTTTCTTGAGAAGAGATGTTCACAAGGACAACTTCTTCTTTGAAAAACTCAGATATGTGCCCCTAGACCAAAACTCACACAATGCAGAAACAGTCACATACTTTTTTTTCCCCCTGCCAAACATGACTCGAGCCATTTCACAGTTTTGATTTCTAATTTTGCTGAAAATTTTATCTGGAGTTCTTGAACATTAGCAGCTTATGATTTATGACATTAACAACTGTTGCTACAACAGTCAGTACAATGGGTTTAGCAGAGGAAATGTTGCTCTAGAAACGACATGAATGAAACAGAAATTCCATTAACCTCCAAGTAGATAGAAAGATCTACCACAAAGTGAAGGATCTGACTGTTGTCCCATTTTAACACAATTGTCATAATTTTAGGAGAATTGGTTATATTTTAGACTAGACGTGCCTTCAGAGGTACTACATTTCCCTGAATAACTTCACTCCCCAGTTTGTCTTATTTGTATTCATTAGGAATACCCGTCTAGATAATCAGTATCCTCTCTTTTGTAGGAAAACTCTGTTGTTCAGAAATAGTCAAAGACCATTTTTTTGAAGACAATACTGCCGGCCAGTTAAGCCAAAGTGAGAAAGTGATTCAATATGAAGAAAAACAAAACTTTGTTTCTTGTCTTAGAGAGTCAATAGATCTTAGCTCATTTTTGAACTACAATTACTGTTTTATTTGGTTTTCATTTTTTCTCCTCCTGTGTAATTATTATATGCAAGATATTCTTGACCTATAGAAGGTCTCTCCCACTGCAGTTCCTTATCTGAGTAAGACCTATAAGTTATTTGCCCCTTTCATGACCTGATGATCAAAGAGAATCATCAGAATAATTTACAATGTCAGTAGCACAGTCCTGAGAGAAAGGTGGACAGGCTGCAGGGAGGAAGCTGTAGCTGGATCTGTTCACTTGGACTGCACTGAAATTGTTATATAGGCACTAGTATGCATATAAATTAAGAATACATCTCTTTTTCTTGAAAATATTGTTGTTAAAAACCAGCAATCCTTTAGTATTTTTATCTGTTCACACAATCAAGAGTTGGAATGCCAAAAGGTGCTATAAACTTTTGGCCAAAAATGTGTTTTCAATCTATTAATAATCTCAAATCCTCACAACCCAAAGATGGGTACCTTCCATCCCTTATACTTTGCTCTGTTGTGTCAATAAAAATCTGTCACAGCCAACGAACTCTGAAGACTATGAGGAGAAGGAATAATCAGAGAAAATAATCAGACTAGGACATGTTTACTGTTTTTTGCTGACACAGAAGAAGTATGTCAGTAACACTTTAAATGCTTCTCTTAAAACTTCTGGCTCTGTGAGAGATTCTTTTGTTTATAAATCATCTATTGCCTAACAGATGCTATTGTCTTTTATTTTTCTGCCAAATTTATGGGCCTCCAATTGCAGACACACTCAAGTTCCAGCTCTAGATTCCCCTTTCTGCCTGTCCTTAGATCTAATCAGATGCCTTGATATGTATGAGCAAAAAATCTGTGCATTCATGGCAAGTCCAGAACATCCTTATAGCTTGATCTGTTTGCAGTTGTGCCTGTGAATATTTTACAAGTTTGCAGTGAGTCTATTAGGACAACATAAAAGCAAGAAGGTACTGATTTTGACATAGAAAAAAAAAAAAAAAAAGATTGTTCATTTCTTTGATACATTCTGAACAAGTTCTATTCTGGAGGGGACATAGCTGGCTAATGTACAGATTCTGCAAGTCAGAGATTTTTTGGCTTTTCTTCTTCATCTTTACACAGAAGTGGTCACTAGTGAATCATGCAAGAGATATCAAACAGACCTCTTGTAAAATAGCAAATGATGAGCTCAGACTAATTTTTTTTTTTTCAGCTATGTGGAATTCTTTCTCTTGTTTTCTGTGCCTTGATAGATAAAATGAATCTCAGATAATTTGTAGCTGTTAACTGAACAGGGACGAAGTGAATTTCTATTTTTCCAGGCAGCTTGTGCTCATTGCACTCTGATGAAAAAGCCATATTCCCTACCTGGATTCATCTAAGATACCCTCATTTGTTATTGTAGATTTCTGTAAGAGGTTTCTTGAACTTAGGTAAGAGTGGAGTATAATAGCAACTGAAGAGCTTCAGGAATATTTCAGGAGGTATTTTCTTCAAATGGATTTTTTCATTTTGAAAGAATTTTAAGTAGCTTTAGAGGATTCCCGTGGTTCCTTGTGTTACACTGCATATTCCAGCTATTTCCTTACCATGGTCTCTATGGTTTTATCTGGAAGGAGTTAAAGGGGTAAGTGTTCAACTTCAGTTTGAAGAATGTTACTTGCATTTGTTGTATTCAGCTGTACACATTTCTGTCTTAAACTGTTTGCTCAGCTGTACCCCAAAGTGGTTCAGTAAAACAATAGGTGAATTATATTTACATAATCTTGTGCTAAGTACAAGCAAGGGTAACTGGTTTATTTGAAAGAATCTCCTAAAGTAACAGGATGACAGCTGTGGTTTCAGTGGGAATTACTTTTAAACATAGCCTTAAAAAATTTTGTGTGTATTTCAGTCTTGTCTGTTTGACTGCAATGCCTCCCTAGCCAAGAAAAAAAGAGAATGCAGTCTACTTATTTTTAGATGGTATGAATTGTCCTCCATCTTCCAGTGATGAGAGAGAGACCTCAGAATTTTTGATGGAGAGGTTACATGATAACTTTAATGTTTAGGCAATTAACAGTTTGTGAAATGAACTCTCATTAAAAATCTCTGTCTGCTATGGGAAATTTGTTTTGGTAAGAAATGTTGATCAGATAGAGGTAGAGGCTGGTGCAAATCTTTACTTAACATGAATAGTAAATAAATATGTGAATTGTGAAGAAATTTATCCTACCAAAGCAGACAAACTGACCTAAAATGTGTGCACTTGCGTGTTCCAGAAACTGACCTATACCACAAAAAAAACCCAAAACCAAACCATTTTAACTCTCTCCAGTTTAAAAAAAGCAAAAAAACCCCATTACCTTTTAGTAGATGAAGTTATAATCATAGGGAAAAAAATCCTAATTTTCACTGCTCTTCATTTTAAAAAAATGAAAATAAGCATGTGATGAGAGCTGCTTGTGGGAGAGATAAGACAGCTGATTTTACTTCTGCTTCAGAGAAAGACTCTTAGGCATTCAGCTCCACTCTTTTTTCCCCCAAAGGGGTCCTGTAGACTTCATTTCTCTTCTCTTGCTTCATCTCCTTTGGAGAGAGAGAAAACACTTTTGGTAGCAACTTACAGTGAAGAAGAAATTAATCAGATATGAAAACTTTTGGGAAGTGATGTCAAGTTTTCTGATCTGGGTTGGAAATTTTTTTATAGGAAAGATTTTTAGGGATCTCTCACAAATATATGGATGAGAAAAAAAGGCAGCTAGAAGTCTTCTGGGATCTCAGTCTGATATCAGAAAATACTGGAGTATCACACAGTTCCTTTTTGTTATTATTTGGCTTGATGCAATTTTCTCTTCTTCCCTTTTTCAGAATCACATAACTCAAGAATATAAATGTAAAACTGTAGAGTTACATATTATATTTAAAGCAATGCAAATCTAGGTCTTTGCCTAAGAGCTTTTGGCAGGTACATGAAGTTCATGTAAGCTGAATTTGTCAGTGTAAAACCTCCTTGCCAAGGCTAGAGATTGGCTGCCAAAAATTGTGCAGTGAACAAAGCTGCTTCGGATAGAAAGGAAACATCTCTTTAAAATTTGGTTTCCATGGCTATTTGCCTGTTTTATGTTCATATATAGCTGTTGGAACGATGGGCCCCTCTCTGGGTACTGAAATCCAACAGGTACTGAAGGCTGCTGTAATTTCACTGAACTCAGAAGAAGGTAGAAAGAAGTGACTATGAAAACAGTGTCTGTGCTGGCATATACAGACAAAAATGAACAAGCTCTGCATGCCCTGCTCCTGCCAGCTGTGGTTTGAAAAGCATGTTAGGCCTTGCTGAGAAGGAAGAACAGCAAAAGCCATGAAGGTGTACTAACTCTCATACAGGTGCTGCATAGGCAGGCAAGCATGAATGTCTCTCTACATTCCTGCAGAGGCACCTTAAGAATAACTTTTAATATCTGTGCCTTAATATATGTATGAAAATCCTTTTGGTTTGATTTATATTTTCCACACATACTATGTTGTTATACTCACATGAAATTCTTAGTCTTGGAGAGCTTTTTCTTTAAGTATCATGATACAAGAGGGACCTACCATAAGTGAAACTTAATCAGTATCATAGATAATGATGCACAAGAGAGCCTAATAATTCATTTCTCCTGCCCTGTAGAACTTAGGTTGCTCTTTGGGCTCAGACAGCAGGTTTCTCTAAATTATAGATTTCTTAAGGTTCTAGTTACACAGAAAGATCCATATGCGTGTTTGCTTTGTTCTCTCTGTAAAATTAGTATTTCCCTGTGCCCTTCCAACACCTGCAACAATTACATGTAGCATCTAACACTGGATTAGAAATAATTTATAGATTTTTCTCACTTGGAGATACTTCCAAATATCTTGTCTCTTTCCTTTAGCTATCCCTCTAACTGCTATTGTTAAAACTGTATTTTCACTACAGTTTAATCTGTTTTTCAGTGCTTTCCAGTTTATTAAAAGTCATCTATCACAGCTTCCGAAACATACAGGATAGGGCTTTTGGCTGTGGCACGGAAAAGTTTTTTGCATCTTTGGAGAAACTATTAAGTTTGGAGGACAGGAGATATTTTCCTGTAGATAGCAAACAAATTAATACATTTTTAGACAGATTTGTGATGTCTTATTAAATGTCACAGAATCATAGAATTGTCACTGTTGGAAAAAAAAATTATTAGATCACCAAGTCCAACTGTCAGCCAAGAAAAAAAACTCACCAGGCCCATTAGAGCATGTCCTCAGGTACCACATATACATGTTTTTTCAATATCTCCAGAGACAGTGAGTCTACCACCTCCCTGTGCAGCCCGTTCTAGTGCCTTACTACTCTTTCAATAAAGAAATTCTTCCTAATATCTTGTCTAAGCCTCACCTGGCACAACTTCTGGCCTTTTCCTCTTGTCCTGTGACTACCTGGGAAAAGAGGCTAATCCCCCACTTCCCTACAACCTCCTTTCAGGCACTTGTAGAGATCAATAAGGTCTCCCCTCAGCCTTGTCTTCTCCAAACTAAATCCCAGTTCTCTCAGTTGTTCCTCATAGGATTTGTACTCTAAATCCTTCACCAGCTTGGTTGCTCTTCTCTGGATGCATTCTGGCACCTAAATGTCCTTCTTGTAGTAAGAGGATGAGAACTGGACACAGTACTCGAGATGTGGCCTCAGCAGTGCTGAGTACAGGGGCACAATCTCTTCCCTGTTCCTGATGGCCACACTATTTCTGATACAGGCTGGGATGCTGCTGGACTTCTTGGCCACCTGGGCACACTGCTGGCTCATATTCAGTTGGGTGGCAACCAGAATCCCTAGGTTCTTCTCTGCTGGGCAGTTTTCCAGCCACTCTTGCCCAAGCCTGTAGCATTGCTTGGGGTTGTTACCAAAGTGTTGGACCTGGCACCTGGCCTTGTTAAACCTCATACAATTGGCCTCAGCCCATGGATACAGCCTGTCCAGATCACTCTGTTTAGCCTTACTCTCCTTGAGCAGCTCAACACTCCCACTCCATTTGGTATCATCTGTAAACTTCCTTAAAAATCACTCAGTCCTCTGATCTGGATAACTGTTACAGATATTGAGCAAGATTCGTCCCAAAACTGAGCTCTGGGGGAAACCACTAGTGACTTGACAGCATCTGGATTTACCTCCATTTGCAACTATCTGGGCCCAGACATCCAGGCATTTTTTTACCTAGCAAAGAGTATACCTGTCTATGCCATCACCTCTCATCTTCTGTAGGAGAATGCTGTGGGAGACAGTGTCAAAAGCTTTACCAAGGTCCAGGTAGACAATGTCCAAAATCATTCCCTCACCCAGGAGGTGGATCACCTGGTCAGAGGAGAACAGGTTGTTCAAACAGGACCTGACTTTTCTGAGTCCATACTGGCTGGGCCTTACCCTCTGGTTGTCCTGCATATGCCATGTGAGAGCATTATATTTAATACTATCAAATATTTATAAAAGTGACATCTACTGAAGGGTCTTACACGATTCACTGAGTGTCAAAATTCTGCCTAAAATCACAAACTTAATGTTTTCTCTTGGCAAGCTCTAAGTATCTTCCCAACTGCTATAGTTAAACCCTTTGCATCTGTTTAAAGAGGTGTATTTTTCTCAGTTTTTGACAAGAAACAGACACAGAGATGAAAAACAAGCCAACTGAGAAACACAAATTTGCAATCTCATATTTGGAATAAATTAAGTACACCTAGATCTAGTACACCTGGATGAAATATGTTTCAAGAAACATTGGGTAACACAGCAGGTCTAAATTTTTTCCTCTAGTTTCATTTGTACTTTAACACCTTCCTGATTGGTACACATGAAAGAACAGGTAGCACATTTCAGAGAACAAAATGAAATAATTGCTTTAGAAATAATCTAAATTGTGAATCACAGAATCATAGAATGGTTTGGATTGAAAGGAACTTTTTTTTTTTTTCTCCCCCCCAGGGAATTTTTAGACATTGGTAGTTACTCAGTTAAACACATCCCCTGCTACTATGAGATTTCTGATTACTCTCCACATGAGGAAACTAGGACTGTAGAAAACACTTAGGAAGGGAGCCTGTTTTGGATACTAGAAATAATGGAGCTTCTGTTGGTTTTAAGTTGCAAGTATTTGAGCTGTGAGTATTTTTCTGAGATGAAACCTGAGATCTCTTGTGGCTGGTTCATCCCATGCTGTTTTTCTTATTCCACTTCTGAAACTCACAGTCTATCTTGGAAGGATTCATAGTTTATCTGCAAATCGAGACGATTCCCATGGAGAATGGCTGCTACTTAATAAAATTACCTTCTTCTATATTCACTGCATCATATTGGCCTATGAAACATAAATGGCAAATGAAGGTATGACAGATTTTACTGAATATTTGCAATCCTGCCAAGATCCATGCAGTTGAATCTTCGTTCATCAGTAGTCATGTGGCCTAATAATTTACATTTTGTTCTTTTAAGTGAAATATTTTTTCCAACCCATTTAATTAAACAAACATAAATATTTTTTTTTATCTTACAGCATTATATTTACACATCCACATAAAATGCACTATTCAAATGTGGCTTTGCACTAAGCAGAACAAATTAAAAACCTGAATTTTTAGGTTCATGGTGGACCATTTCTTTAGGAAATTTTATATGACTGACACCTATATTGAAACAATTTTTAATGCAAAATCAGAACCTCCTATTAAAATTGCTACAGATCTATTTCCTGCTGTTGGCAGCTGTATCACCATGAACAGCCCTATGCTTAAAGGTGATGGGAAAAAATATATTTCCTAAGCCTTACTTTGCAGTTGTAGCTGCTTACAAATGTTGAAATGCTTACTTTTAAACCTGACCTGTAATACTAGGAAGAAAGAAAAAAAAATGAGGCTCCTGTTCTGTAATGTGATAATTGAAAATATATTTTTCTTAGGTAATTTTAATGTGCAAATAATAAAATGGCTGAAATTCATATTACTGTAGTCAACTATTGCACTGAGGATATTCACAGTTTATATAATTTTCAGCATTTTTTCATCTATACTTGTATTTTTGTGCATAATTTCTAGTGCCTCTTTTTACTCTAACTGTGGATAAATATTCAGTAATCTACTCTGAATTTCTTCTCTGCCTAGAAAAATAGCCTTCTGCTTCCCTTGAAGTGAAGGGTTTTTTTCTGTGGCCTTCAAGTTTCAGGTATTGGAATTTTTAGTCAAATTAATTTCATATATGCAACATAGCTTTCTACTCATAATGAAATTATTATTTTTCCTTTCCTAAACTTCTGGACTTCTGGGGCCATTTCTGTTCAAATTATGTTACAGATGAGGAATCCGGTGGGGTACGAAGGTTCAGATTACATGTTTTTTGCCTTATAAGACTTTTCAAATTGTAGTGGTTCCCCTTTTAAAGAAATGTTATATATTTTTCATTTAGAGGAAAAATAATCAGAAAATAAAATAATTTTTACCACACACAGAGCCTTCTGCCTCCTTTGAAAGTCATCTGGTTGAAAATATTGTATTGTTGATATTCCCATTTTGGTATTTTCATGTCTTGGAGTTGGAGCTTTCAGACCCTAATATTAAAAAATTTCTGCTTTTATTTTTTCCCTGTTTCTGTTATCCTTCCATGACAAAATAATTCTGTTTTTCAAGTACACTTCTGTCAGCACTTCAGAAAAATCAGTCATTCAAAGTCGAGTTTGTGAGAATACACAAATATCACTCCATGAGCAGTTCAGTTCTCATATAGCCCATCTGGTGCTCTTCACCCCTCTCCTGGGTGATGCAGTGATGCTTTGGAAGTGGGGTGACCCACTGGGAGGCCTCTCGTGAGCAGATGCTGGAAGCTCCCACATCTCCTATTATGGGCCCTCCTCTGGAAAAGCCCAAGAAGGTATGGGAAGCCAGATGCACCTGTATGAATAAGATATTGAAGAAAGGGAAAAAGGAATTACAAGAAAAGACTTGTAGAGCAGAGGAGAGGTGGGGGTAAAAGCAGCCCTAGAGCAGAGATACCAAGGTCAACGAGAAAGGAGGGGAAGAAGGTGCCCAAAGAGTTTTCCCCTGAGCCCCTGGTGAGGTGGCAGGCTGTCCCCTGAAGCCCATGGAGGAGCACAATTTATCAGTCTGTGCAGGACCCCGGTGAGGCAGATGTGGATCTGCAGCCCATGAAGGATCCTGGTGGGCAGAAGTGAAGCTGTAGGATCACAGATGGGCATATATTCTCAACCTCAGAAGGGATACTGACTGAAAGAGAAGCTGTCATTTACTCTTTTACCTCAGAGTAAGTCCCCTAAAGATATGGTTGAGCCATATTGTTTGAACGATGGAGTTAAGGTTGAATTGTCTTTGCCATGGACAACTACAGAGGTCTCGTTTTTGTTCTGCTCGTCTGGTGCCTTTCATCAGCAATAAGCGTATTTAAAAGAATAAAGAGGAATAGAGGGCAACTGCAATCCTAGTTTGCTTCACAAATGAATGAATTTTAAAAATATTTGTATTCTTTTCTGCTTTTTTATGCCATTTGCTGATCCTGCATGTCAAGAAACAAATTTAAAAAGCAGGAATATCTCTTTGTGTATTAAAAAAAGGGAGATGCATCCCTATCTAGTTATTAATCAAAGAAATATTTTTTTCCTCTGAATAATGAGGCAAATTAGGAGTTATGATTTAAAACTCTAGCTAGTATAATGCATCAGCACTCTACTTAGGGGCTTTTTAACAAACAGTGCATTCCTTATATAATATTTCTCCTTAATAAATAGTAGTCTTATGACTGGTCTATAATTTCAAGTGACTGTAGTTGTTCATCATTAAGCTTAGTATCAGATTTTTAACTCATTTAATAATTAAAACATTAGCAAGAGAGGTAGCAAATCAAAGTGGAGGTTTGTAAGTATAAGGCTAATAAAGGATAATTTTTTCTTTATACATACTTCTGCTTGTGAGATAGAGAAATATTTTTGCTCTCTTTCAGAAAATGCAGGTGTGAACATAATAAAAAAGGTGACTTTTATGCCTTTGAAGGACTATGTTGGAATTCAAATAGTATTTGCAGTATGTGACAGTGTATCACTCTAAAACTTCTAAATAGCACCAGAGAGGGCAGTGCAGTGGTTTAAGGATGAGGAATTTTAGAAAGAAAGATTTTTGTTCCTTTTTTTCTTGCAGCTGAGAGCGCTTTCAGATACTTCACAAATGAAAACATTGTCAAATGCTTGACTAAAAAAAATCTCCAAAGTACTACCCAAAACAAACTAAATATGAAATGATAATACAAAAATGGAAATAAATGTGAAATTTCAGCATCTGACTCAAATTACATTCTGGGATGGAAAATATTTCAAGTGAAGAAAACACAGCAAAGAAAAAAAAGGAAAAATTAACCATAAACATTTACTCAAAATCAGCTTGTAGAAGCAGTAACATACTTACTACTTTGAAGCATTTACATAATTTTGCAGAATAGTCCCCAAAATATTCATACATGTCTCTAAAAAGTATTTGATCAAGATTCACAGTGGATCTATGAAGTTTTTGCATAGCACTTGCCAAGCATTTTTTATATCAGATTACTTGGCCAGGATGCTCTTTCTTGGCTACTGTTAGGTTGCAGTGTATATCAATAATTCTCATTCTGCTAGATTATAGAATGTTTGTTCTTGCAGAACAGATCTTCAGAAGTGGTCAATATTTTAGAAATTTTGTGCCAGGTTTTCAAGGAGGATCTTAGCAACTGCCTAGACCCTGAAGTGAGTGATTACAGCTTTACAAGAATCCTACAGTACTGTAAGATTTTTCAAATTGTGGCTCAAAATCTTACAGTGGGGATACTAAAGATTTCCTTAAAATCTGGCCTTGCTTAAAACAGTTGATCTGTTTTGAAAATCTGGTCCCATTGTTGCATGATGTGATTAATGATAAATATAGTCTTAACAACGGCATGCAGATAGAACCACAGCCAGACAAACATCTGTGCAGCTTGCTATATCTGAGTAGTTCTTTGGGATATGTCAAATTTGTGATTTCAAAGTATATGATTAATGATCTGAAGGATTAGACTTAGAGATGAACTGTGTAAAAATGGAACGTTCTGCTGCATTGCAAATATCCTGGATGAAGGAAGGAGTTCTGCTGCAAGACACTAGCTATAAGAGTACTTACCAGATTTTGACCTAAATGATTCTGAATATTTACAAAGTATGTTTTTAATGGTTTTTAAATGATTTTTTAAAAATTCCACCTTTATCTAAAAATATGGATTATAATCTGAGTTTAAGTTATTTACTGATTTTATTTTTTGTACTGACTTCACCTCCTATATCTATATATTTCCGTGCCTGATCAGTATGTGTGCAATTTGCTGTTGAGAGTAGGGATCAAAGCAGAAAATCTTGTCAAAAGAACTTTATTTGTCTACAGTGGGTTGAACTAACTTCTTTGTCTTTCTGTGATGTATAGAACATAATTTTTGATTGCTCTGCCAAATTTCTAGCCACAGTATGCAAGCTTAATGTATTTAGCACTAGTGCATCATCCTATTGAATATCTAGACATTTGCTTATTCCTTGGTGTGTAATCTTGTAAGAATATGACATCCATAAATCTGCAATCAGCTTGATTAGGATTTGCAAACATTGATTGAGAAAGAAAGGCTCGCATCTTAACTTGCTAAATATAGAGAGGCAAATGACTTTTCCTTGTGCACTGTGAGCAGTTAATGAAAGTTTGTATCCTTTCCATAATTTGTTAAAAGAAATCCTCTTGTAATAAAAAGTTAATCAGTTACTGGACAGCTTTTCAAAATCCTCAGAACTGCTTGGTCACTTTCAAGCCATTTGCAATGTTTAGGTACTGGATTGCATCCTTCTGTCAACAGTCACTATAATCCTGCTGCAATCAGTTAAATTCCAACACATGGTAAAGTGGAACATGGCTGTATCTTTTAGAGAAGTCTTTGCAAATTCAAAGCCCAAATTAAAAAAAACCAAACAAACAACACTCAAATAAGCAAAAAAGCTTAGGGCGTTTAAATGTGTAAGCACTGTCTGGACCTAAATCATGCAAATCCTCTTTTCTCCTGGTAATAGATACATCTAGAGTGGTCCTGGGTTACATGGAGCATGGGAGGTTCCATGTAAATATAAGAAAAAAGTGTTTCCTTGTGAAAGTGACAGAGCATTAGAACAGGCTGCCCAGTGAGGTTGTGGAGTCTCCTTCTCTGAAGACATTCAAAACCCACTTGTGACCATCACGAGGTGATCCTGCTCTAGCATGGAAGCTGGGCTTGATGAGCTCTTGAGGTGCCTTCCAAGCCCTAATATTCTGTGATTCTGTGATTGCTGTATTAGGCAACACAGTCTATTGTCCTGATGTTCACAGAGAGTGACCATGTTCCTGTTTCTTGAAGTCCAGTCTCCTGACTTCAGCAGACAAATAAAGGAAAAAGGTTTGAATATGTTGCTTTTATTTGGGAAAATGGCCCTCTAAAATCGGTAGGGAACAGTTAAATCCGTGGTCACTGCTTATCTGAGAGTCAGGTTGTAATTAGTATTTACAGAACACTTGGAAATAGGTGGATCAAAATGGTTTCAAAGCGTTGCCATTTGTGCTTAAGGTATGAACATGTTTGTACAAGTCTCTAGCCTGCTCAAGGTTAAAGTACAGCCATGGTGGGCTGGGTTTGCAGGCAAAAGAAAACTCCTTTTAGTAGAATCTATAGGGTAGTCTTGCCTTTGCATTTCATCTTCACTCAAGCTTCACCCATTATATCACTGATGAATATACTGACCATTTTCAAGTGGGCACACAGTTTCTCTGAGGTTTATTCTTAATGATAAGATGGACAATCAAGAAAAGAGAGAAGAAAAATCCTCACTGTTACCTTGGTTACTGCTGCAGCCACACTTGAATTGCTGGGGGAAAATAGAGAGGGTGCAGAAGTTCCCACTTGGAAGGAAAGTGTAATTTACAGCATGGCAGAGAAGAGCAAAGAAGCATTAAGCACATTGGAATACATGAAGACACAAAGACCCTTAGCTGTTGTTTCTTGACAGTAGAATTGCATTCAACTTGTCTGCATTTCCAGCACAATAATTCAATGTTTTCTGCCTAAAGAGATATTGTAAATCAGCCTGTTGCTGGATGGGGTAATACAAGTACTGTTATTTCACTTAATGTAGGAACTTGTTATTGAAATTGAAGATCATGATTTATATGACAGAGCCTCCCAAAAATCTTGGAAAATCACTTACTTCATAATTTCTTTTCAAGAATATGAATTGGTTTTGTTTTGCCATTGAAGAAAAAACAGACTGAATTATGGAAGAATCGTCATAAAATCATTAAATTTTGACAGTTATTTACCTCTGTTGTTTTTCAGGTAAACAGATACTGCTAAACCTGCTAAACCTGATGGCCTGAGGTAAATTATGAATTCACATGTTTTTTATAAGTATTCCAAATTATTTTATTTTTATTTTGTGTGAAATAATGCCCATCTATAACCCTAAATAAATAAGCAACACACCAGTCATGCCATGTGCTACAAGTAATAATCCTGTCAGAATACTGAATTTACTTCTTTTTGAACATCTGCAGTTTATATGTCTATGGGTTGCAGAAAATGGTGCTATATCTCCAGTTTAAGTCTTGGTTTTCTTCTTTTTCTTTTTTTTTTTTTTTTTTTTTTTTTGGGTTGTTTTTTTTGGGGGGTTTTGGTTTTTTTGTTTTTTTGTGGGTTTTTGTGGTTTTGTGTTTTTGTTGTTGTTGTTTTTTTGTTTTGTTTTGTTTTTTTTCAAGTGGTATACATTTCCTTATTCCCTGGTACTGATTTTCTTGGCATCATTTTGGCTAAAAGTCTTAGGAGACAGCTAACTGGTGGTAGTCTGGGTAAACTTCTTCCAGGTCTCCCTGGGGACAAGATGAGATTCCTGATTTTTATACCCAGCTACTGAAAACATTCCACTTTGTACTTCTGTGCCAAATGCTCTCAGTGTGTTAAATGTCATTATTCCATGTGTGGAGTTTGATGCTGCTTTTTGTATACCTTGGCCTTGCTTTCACTACAAATTACACTGAGCAATATCTAGGCTTTAAATTGAATCAGATAGTTAGTGGGGGAGGGGTACAGAGTCCCAGCTTCGTGGCTTCCTTTTGGTGAACTTCTTTTTAGCAAACAATTTTATGTAGTCTTTTTCTGCTTGGAGGTCTGTCTTGAAAGGTGAACTGATGGATCCTTTCCATCTGCATAGAAAACACTTAAACCTGTAGTCAGCATTCACTTTTTCTTGACTGAAGAGAGAAAACTAGATGGGAATGATTTTGTTTCTTATTGCACAAGAATCCAAGATCAAGACTGGCATCACTTGATCTAATGAATGTGTTTATACATTTCAAAACACTTCCTTTTTTTTTTTTTTTGCATAAGGCAAAAACACCTTCTCAATATAAATCACCTTTTTGGCAAGTGTTTTTCATGTCTTCTCCACAAAACCCCATGGCTGACTGAAAGAGATTGATCCTTATCTTACAATCAACTCTTTCTGATTGCTAAACCAGGAAATGAAGACTGCTACTATGGCATGGTCTTGTACAGGGTCCCCAGATGGAAAAGTTGAGACAAGAAGGTAAACTGTCACTACACTCAGTTTCTCATTTATGGACGTTTGTACAGCTCCACTCACAGTCAGGCTTTAACCTATCATATGTAGACTGTGATAGTGATAAGTGTATTTTATAGATACTTAATCCATGATAAATCTCATTTAAATCAATTTTAAGCACTAAAACCACAAGGAAACATATAAAAGACCTTAAAAATGATCAAGACCTTAGGCATCACTTTTCTGACTGTGTTCCAGTACTTTGGTTCTTGGACTGCATTTGCATTCATGTGGGGTGAAGGTACTTTAATTACCTACCTTTTTCATACTCAAAACCTATAAGGTCACTACTCAAATGATATACTTCCTAATTCTTGGGACCATCAGGTCAGCATTTTAATTCAGGAAAACAAGGGCAACAGACAAAAACTTCATTTACTCCTGTTTTACTTTTTGCTTTATAAAGCTGTGATTTTTCTGTCTTTAGCGTAGAAAGGTTTATTTTGGAGGAAGAGACAATCAGTTCTTCTATTACATCATAGGTAGGCATAATCATCACACTAATGGTTTTAAAGATTAGGACAGCTAATCTATAGCCCAGGAAAGAATAAAATTCAATATGTTGATGTACAACATCTGTTTCAGTTATCTTTATTCATTATACTTGTGGCACAGCACAACCACTTAAAACCCCTTACTATTCCCAGTAAATTAGAAGCATGCTGTAAACATTCTATAAGTGGAGATGAAGTAACAGTGTAGCAATAGGAACAACTTCACCAAATTCCTTACTAGTATGTTGTCATAGTTTAACACTGCACTTGCAATTAACCAAATGACAGATGCTATTTATTAATCCCCCTCCCTGATAAAGAAAGGAGAGAGAATAAGTGAGAGAAATTTGTGGGTTGGAAACTGAACTACACAGCTTTAAGAAACAGTAATGATAAAAAAGGAATAATTATTAAGTATAATCAAATATACAGAAAAAAAATTACCATGTTCCTCTCGCTCCCCTCAGTAACTCTCACGTCACCACCAAGGCTGCAGGGCACCCCTGGGAAAGTCCAGGCTGGACTCCTGGAGTCAGCAGCAGTCGGGAGCTGGAGGCAGGAACACACAGATATGGACTGGCACAGATCAGGAGCACAGGCAGAGGAATGGGCAGAATCCTGCCAGGATGCCAAAGCTAACAGGGACAGGTGATGAAGGGCCAAAAGGAAGGGCCAAGTGCAAAGAAGAAGGGGCTTGACCCTCAAATTTATACCGAGTATGATGCATATGGGATGGAATACTTTGGTCAATTTTGGTCCAAAGACAGGTGAGAAGACAGGTGACGAGTGAGAAGACACCCTCTTTTCACTTGTGCCATGTGGTAGAATGAGGGGCAATGGATTCAAAATAAAGCAGAGGAAATTCTGTCTCAATATGAGGAATAATTTCTTTCCTGTAAGGGTTGCAGAGAAGGCTCTGTAACCTTTCTCTCCTTTGCAGACTTTATCCATCTGAATGCATTTCTGAGTGACCTGCCCTAGTTTTGGTACTGCTCTGGCAGCGGGATTGGACTCAAGGATCTTCAGAGGTCCCTTCCAACCCCTGACATTCTGTGATTCTGTGATTCACTCTGTGAACTATGTAACTACACTAAATGAAGAATTTCTTTTCACCTGCTGTGTTGCATCAAATGAAGCAGATTCTGCAGCAATTGATATTTGGTTGTCAGAGATGCAGGGTCAGTAAATAAGATGAACAGTAACAAAAGAACTAATTTACACTACTTCAGGTTATAATTACACAATTACAGACAATATTGCAAGAATTTTCATTTGGGATGGTGCAAGAAGGGTTACGTCTTATATGTTACAAAATTTAGGCCCCACCAAGATGTCCAGAGTGACTATTAAACTTTGAATGAGTAGATCAGGATATTTCTATTACTGAAACATATTTTTATATCAAACAGCATAACAGTGAAGAGCATGTAATCTAGGATGAAGTATTCAATTTGAAGCCAAGAACTAAACTCTTTTTTGTATTCAATAGCAGACATTTGTCAAATTCATTTTTCCCTAATGCTAGAAAGGACAGAAACAAAAAAAATCTCCACAGAGCAGAAAAAAATCCATACTATGCTTACAGTCCCTGTGAGTCATAAATCCAGAAGGTGCCTAATAAATGACCTAAATCTTTCGCATGTTTTCTGATGCTTACCTCCATAATATCTTACATTTCTAGATATTTAAAGTGCAGCTGCTTATGGTTATAGCACCTGTTAAACTAGTAAATAGACATTTTTTCACTCATGTTTCACATCAAGTACAATCTGTTGAGAGTACATAAGTTTTGTCAAAAATAACTTGCACTTCCATATTCCTTCCTTCAGGGAATTTACCAATGGAATTTATCTAAGGTTTTGAAGGTAGAAGGGGATAAGACCCAGCAAACCTTCCAGCTACATGGCTGTTGAGTTTTTGCAGTTTTAATTTAATTTTAAATAGAATATTACTGGTGGAAATGCAATAGAAACAGAAGCTCACTCAATAGGACAAGTACATCAGTAGGGAGAATACATCAAAGTATGATTTTGCTGGTGTGTGTCTACAGTGACCTGTGGTATGGTCAACAGGTTTCTCTGGTTTCTTTACCAAGGCTAGCAACAATGGGAGCACTTAGGACTAATTGTAATGGTGAGTTCCACTGTCTGGTTGCCTGTACATTATAAAGGGAATGAGGTGCTTAAGGACCTTGGGTTGCTAGTGACCCTGTGTTTTCCATCACTGACGGCTCCAACTTTTATCTGCTTACCATTTTTGGATGAGATGAACCTATTGAAACCCTTTTGTTGTTCTCTGGCACAATCTATGCCAAAATGTTCAGCAAGTAATTCTCTGTCATGTATAATTTTTGCATGAGAATACATCATCTGCAAAGACATCCCACTTGGTTTTTCAAGAAAAAATCCCTTGTGTCCCTTAGGAAGGTTTTCATGTGATTAATAGAAGTATTATTTATTTTACTTTGATAGCCTTACAGGCACAGTAACCTGATGACCCGATTCAAGGGAAGTCTAAAATGGCAAGATCAAGCCAGAGGCTCTGGCTCAGACTGCAGCTCCAACATAATGATCTCCTACAGCCATACAAAAAGGCAAAGTCTGAATTTCAGAGATTTCAAAGCAAGAGATAATGATGCTCAAATCTTTTTTTCTGCTGTTTAACTTAAATGTGACTTTGCATGATGAAGGCTGGTGCAGAAGAAAGAACTGTGTCTTCATACAATTGTCCTGCCAGTCTCTGGGTGAGAAAAAACAAGCGGGTACTATTGTTCGTTTTCACCAAACTACTTCATTATTGTAAAACACAAACACTGTAACTTTCTTTCATAGAAGACAGAAATCAGAGTTTGGGCAACACAAGTGCTCTTTGGTTATAATAAAGTGGATGATGAGCTGGTTACTAGTGGCAGTTACTGTCCAAACCTAACTGATACAGCACGAAATCCTTGTAACAGGTTTAATACAAAAGGAGACGATGCCTAGTTCAAACAAGTTCTATTCAAAGCAGCCACTGAAATATGGTATAAAACAAATTACTACCCAGGCAGAGGGAAAAGGAACTAATGAATAAACACTTTTAATAAGAAGACCCAAAGACAGACAGATAAGTGATTTAGAATTAGCTGAGCCATCCCACTTTGGCTATATAAACATAGCATTCTTTCCCCTCTTCTGGAAATAACATTAAACAGACCAAAACATTTTCAACTGCATCATATCATAATTGTATTCATGTATCCATTATAATCCTTTTTTTTTTTTTTAAATATTCTATAATTGAGAATTGTATTACTTTATTGCACTTGTCAAAAATGTGACTCAAAGCAGTTTCTGCTCTGTGACTGAATGTACATACAAATATTTTTTGCAATCAAAAGGCTTGCACCTATTTCCTGCCATGAGCACTAAAAAATATGAGATACCATTAACTTTTTCTGGAAATAAAAGATAAAAAATATACCTTTCACAGGAAGAAATCAAAAGACCAATACAGCTACAGTAAACAGGACTTTAAATGCCTATTTTTTTTCATTTCTCAACCTACTTTAATTACACACTCTAGCCTTTGGAGAATCAATAGGCCTCTAGAACAAGATCAATATGTGTGTATATAAGTGCATTATTGAGGGAATATATTCACCTTTTAATATAAATAATGGGTTCAGTTCTCAAGGAGGTGTAGAAATGGTTTCCAGTTTTGCTGCCTTAAACTACTGGAGAGCTGCAGCTAAATAAAAAAGCACAGATTATAGTGGTGTACAAATGCAGACAGCATTCAGGCTTCTTTCCCACATGGTAACACTGAAGGTGGGGAGGGCAGTGAGCTCTGACTCCACATGAAGTCCAACTTCTCTGTCAAAAGCTTATTATCTCTGTGAGGCTCATTAGCTAAAGAATAACACTTGGATAAAAACAGGTAAAGCCCATTCTGATCTGATCTAGTACACCTGTGCCTTGGACTGAACTGCCTGGCAACTGTGGTTCCTGAGAGAACTCCCCTTTAAGAGTCTTCTTTCAAACCAGGTGTTCAGAAGCAAGTGGACCAAAAAACTGTTGGCAACTGATGAAACAGCAGGAAAAAACCCCAAACAACAGAGAAGGACTAGTGGGAGATATGGTGGTCAGAGGCCATCTTGGGCTCAGTGATCATGAACTGGTCAAATTTTCAATTCTTAGTGATGTAAGGATGAGGGTTAGGAAAACCTCTACCTTGGACTTCCATGAGGCAGACTTTGGCCTGTTTAGAACACGGGTTGAGAATGTCCCTTGCGAAATAGTTCAGAAGGGCTGAATCCTCTTCAAGAAGGACATCTTAAAGGCCCAGGAGCAGGCTGTCTCTATGTGTCACAAAATTAAAAAACAGGGAAAATGGCCGGCGTGGTTGAACAGGGAGCTTTAGGACTTAGGGAAAAAAAGAAGGTAAACCAATTTTGGAAGAAAGGACAGACAACTCAGGAGGAGTACAGAGATCTTGTCAGGTTATTCAGAGAGAAAATGAGGAGGGCGAAAGCCCGGCTGAAACTCAACTTGGTCACTGATATAAAGGATTTTAAAAAAAGTTTTTATAAATACATCAGCAATAAAAAGAGCATTGGGGAGAATCTCCATCCTTTACTGGATGCAGAGGGGGGAATCATTGCAGCCAAAGATGAAGTTTGCCTCTGTCATTAATAGTCAGACCAGCTACCCTCAGAATATTCAGCCTCCTGAGCTAGAAGATAAGGACAGAGAACAGAACAGTTCTCCCATAATCCAGGAGGAAGTAGTTAATGTTCTGCTTCTGCACCTGCACACGCATAGGTCTATGAGGCTGGATGGGATTCACACAAGAGTACTGAGAAAGCTGGTAGGGGAGTTTGCTAAGTGTATCTCTATCATTTACCAACAATCCTGGTCAACAGGCAAGGTCCTGGATGGCTGGAGGGAGCTAATGTGATGCCCATCTACAAGAAGCACCAGAAGGAGGATCCAGGGAACCACAGGCCCATCAGCCTGACCTTGGTACTGGGAAAGGTCATGGAGAGGATCATCTTGAGTGAGCTCTCATGGCAAGGACAGAGCAGCCAAGGGATCAGGGCCAGCCAGCATGGGTTTATGAAAGGGAGGTCTCGCTTAACCAACCTGATCTCTTTCTGTGACCACTTGGCCCACCTTCTGGGTGAGGGGAAAGCTGTGAATGTTGTCTACCTGGTCTTTGGTGAGGCCTCTGACACCATTTCCCTCAGCATTCTCCTGCAGAAGCTGGTGAATGGTGGCATAGGTAAGTGTAATCTTCACCTGGTAAAAAGCTGGCTGGATGGCTGAGAGTTGTGATTAATGGGGTCCAATCTAGTTGGTAGTTGGTCACCAGTGGTGTTCCTAAGGGGGTCAGTCTTGTTTAATATCTTTATCAATGATCTGGACAAAGGAATTGAGTACACCCTCAGTAAGTTTTCAGCAAACACCAAACTGGGTGGGAGTGCTGATCTGCTTGAGGGTAGGAAGGCACTACAGAGGGACCTGGACGGGCTGGATCAATGGGCCAAGGCCAATTGTATGAAGCTCAATAAGGCCAGGTGCTGTGACCTGCATTTTGGTCACAACAACCCCAGGCAATGCTACAGGTTTGGGCAAGAGTGGCTGGAAAGCTGCCCAGCAGAGAAAGACCTGGGAGGGTTGGTGGACAGCAGCAGGTGGATGAGGCAGCAGTGTGCCCAGGTGGCCAAGAAGGCCAACAGCATCCTGGACTGTATCAGAAATGGTGGGGCCAGCACTTGTAGGGAAGTAATTGTGCCTCTGTGCTCAGAATTGATGAGGTCACATCTTGAATACTGTGTTCAGTTCTGGGACCCTCACTTCAATAAAGACTTTGAGGTGCTGGAACAGGAGGTAGGAAGTTGTGGTCCTTGGATGACGGGCGTGTATCCTGCATTTCGAGTGTTTCCCTTTTATGCCGCCTGACCCCACCATTTCAGGAGGGGCTTTGGCATATCTTGTGCAACCAGGTGTTCACTTGGGCCCCTCCAGATGGGATGACACAGCAATATCCCTTATTTCTGTGCATTTGCCCTCTCCAGTGGCTTTACCTGGGGCACACACAAGATGTCACTCTGCCTCTGCAGGGCACAGCTTGCCTGCCCCTGTCCCTTATGGAATAAGGACAGTATCCTGCCTGCCAGGGTGGCATCAAACAGAGCTCCCCTTGCAAGGACAGTGTTCAGCTGATCGGGATGGCCACTGAAGGAGGGGCTGCTCTTGTGGGAATAGGGCCCTGTTTATCAGGGTGGTTACCCAAATGAGGATCTCTCCTTGAGAGAACAGAGTCCAGGTGGCTATCGAATGAGGCCTCCACCTGAATGCAGTGTCCATTTTCTCAGGGTGGCTGTTTTGATAAAAATATTCTTTTCAGGATTCTACACCATCCCTGAAGTTATTTAAGAAAAGTGTAGATGTGACACTTGAGGGCATCCTTTAGTGGCTGATATTGTAGGTGTTTTGGTTTTTTAATTGTTGCATGTATGAATGGTTGGACTTGGTGATCTCAGAGGTCCCTTCCAACCATGACAGTTCTGTAGTTCTGTGAAAAAATCTATTGCTTTTGGTACCTTACTTCAGACCTAATAATGCTTGGAGGTCACTGCAGGTATACGAAGTTGTTCAGAACTGGGACAGAATTTAGGCCCAGTTTTGTGATGATAAGGCAATGTGTTTTTATTATGTGAAATTTACATTTTTTATTTTTATTCCATCTAGTTTCTTTTTTTTAATGTATAATCTTATAAATTCTTCTAGTGATAAAATTCCCATTAGCTTGAGGAAGAGATTTTTCCTATCAAGATGCTATAAGCAGGCAATGCTTGTCCATCCAACAGGCTGCTGGTTGTTTTTAAATTCTGATCAATATGTACAGTGAGATACCTGGTTATTTTCAAGCAAGCCATCTCTGTATGCCTAGGCTGCTATGAAACCTTACAGAAAGTTAAACAGAAACTGGGCTCTGAGCCCAGGAAAACCAAACCACAGCTGCCAAAAAAACAATACACTGAAACATTATACATCTGACACAATACCAACTAGTTTCATTAGCTTTGTGTTTGCAAAAATCTTTTCCTAGCAATGCTGTTTTTTAAAGCCTCCTCAAACTGATTCTTCTGTAAGAAAGCATAGAAGAGAAGCCTCTAAGTTGTCCTGTGCTGTTCCAGTTCTCAGGCCTTGCTTATCTTTTGCTTATGAAATATACCTAAAATCATTTCTCTGCCCTTGAAAATGACTTAAATACCCACACTGCTCTCCCTCAGAAGAAAATGAACAGCAAGAACTACACATAGCTCAGCCACTTTTCCCAAAGGAAGGATCCAAAATGTGTGCTAACCTTTCCTGAGGTGGGAATGTTTTCTTGGTTCAAGAGAGGGCAAGGGCCATTACAGGCACTGCAGAATGTGCAGGAAAGATCATGCTATGGGTTTTGTTAAATAAATAATTATACTCCTTTTGCATGGCTTCTTTGAGGCCTTTGATCATAAAAGTGAAGCCTGTTCTCTCCATTAATTTGGTTTTTTTCCTCTCCTGTTTACAAATGCCTGACTCACCACTGTATGATCCTGAGGGTGCACAATTCAACAATGGGATGAATCAGCCAAAATAAAGTCATGTACTGCTTTAAAAGAGCAGACCATGCTTATCCAGAAACATTTCAGCGTCAAAAAAGCTAAATGCTTACATTGCTGAATTTTAAAGCCCCAGTGAAAGGACTTTGCCTTGTGATAAAAAACTGGTAGTACACACTTCAGTAAGGATTTTGATATTTGTATCCTGGGTTATCTGGAAGCTACTGAGAAGTCGTGCAGGAAACAGATATTTTCAGGTGCATTTGAATATATAGAAACCTCACATAGTCTGTCACACAGTGTGAAATCAGGTTAAATGGAAATTACAGTTACAGCAGTGGAGAATGCTGAACACAGAACAGTGTTATTTAAACAGTGTTGGTGGTAGACAGGTAGGTAGGGCATGTCTGACATGGTTTGATTTTACAGGAAGAAGACATAGTGCTGCTTGGGACTATATAATTTCATTCTTGTTTCATCTCATCTCAGCATTGTGCAGGGTTTTGAAATCTCTGCACAGCTAAAACACAATGAATGTGTAAACTTGAAATTTCTTGATCTGGTCACAGCAGAGCACTTCACACAGTTTTAGTCTTAAGATCTATTTTATTTGTCTGATTCTAACTCTTGCAAGAGTTTCAATTATAAATATCTTCAATGGCATAGGGTGGATAGGTCAACTGTGGATTAGCTGATCAGTAGTCTATTGGCATGACATGGTAACACTAGCTGGAGTAGGATACAAGTAACAGCATCAAACAGGATATCAAAACCTGATAAGAGAGAGAGAGAGGCACACCACCAAATGAATATAGCATAGCAGGGACCTTATAACAGCCTTTATTAACAACCTACAACAGCCTTTAGTGTGAGGGTGCTGAGACACTGGCACAGGCTGCCCATGGGGATTGTGGTTGCCTCATCCCTGGAAGTGTTCAAGGCCAGGTTGGATGGGGCTTTGAGCATCCTGGTCTAATGGGAGGTGTCCTTGCCTATGGCAAGGGGGTTGGAACTGGATGATCTTTTAGGTCTCTTCCAACCCAAACCATTCTATGAGTCTATGATTCTAACTTCCCTAGGGCCTTGCAGCTTGTCAATTAATGTTAAGTGAACAAAAACTACTGTGAAGTGCTGCTTATCAGAATATAAATATTTTACAGAAAAATTTAAAAAGCAGTAATAATAACAGCAAACCCAATTTAAAGAACTGGATTACTAGGCCCATCTTAATAAGTCTGGTTTTGGAATGCTTGCAGCTTCTGGAATTAATATTACACATAGGAAGATAAGCATCTATTTAGTAGGGAATGGCCATACAGGCTGAACAACAACAAAAAAAATCCTTTAAAGCAAGAAGAAGGAACTCTTTTGCTGCTTATGTATTCTACTTAAAAGTCTGTATTCATGCTGGTAGATGAGTACTTTTGTATAGAAGTTTTATGAAAAGACTGAAAGGATGACATCTGAAAATAAATCCCTGAATGTTTCTGGTATGGCTGTGTAAAGTTTAGTGACTTTAACTAATATTACTGTAATTCTTTTGAAAAAAACAAAAAAAACCCCAACCAAAACAACAGCAAAAGCCAAACAGCTTAAAATATTACCTCGAAGACTCTGGGTGAGCTATCTCCACTTAAATCCTCTGACCAATGAAATATTTATATCTTTACATTTCAGACACTTTGCTTACTTTATTTATTTTATTTTATTTTATTTTATTCTCCTTTTAGAAATAAAATAACGAAGGACTATAATTCAGAGATACTTATTTAGTAATTTCTGGACTTCTGTTTTCACTGGGCCTGACAGCCCTTGGAGACAGTCATTCACCTTCATCTACCCTTTCCTCATTAAATACCAAGGACTATTATTTTTAGATTTCAAATAATAGGACTATGAACAATTAATTCACTCAATATTTTAAAAAAAATTAAAGATCAATACAATTATTAACATTGGGTCTTGCTGTTAATATAGTAGATTTTTGATTTTTCGTGACCATCCAGGGAACTCAATTGAGCCGGATGGCATACAGAAGCAAAACTAGCCCCTGTTATGAGGACCTTACAAGTCACAGGCTAAAGCAGACAGATAGGGGAGACAAACAGGTGAAGAAAGGACTTGTGGAAGATGTGAAGTTATTTTGGCTAACACAAGTGCAGCACCAGTTACCTGGAAACAGTGAAACAACAGCAGCAGCTCTTATTATCAGGCTATTTCTATATAAATGTGTGAGCTGGGCTTTTCAGGAGCCCGTCCAATCTTTGGTTAAACTATCTGTAGAGTTCATATGCTGGTTCTTACTTGCTCACTGAAATTCTGCTTCTAGCAGCTGTCTTGTGTGGTCCTTCCCCTGTCCCAGGATCCCCCTGCCTCTGGACTGAGCTTCAGCCCTTAGCAAGTCCATCAGCCTTTGATCAAGCTAAATCAAGCCTGGATCCAGAAGACTCTTTTTGGCCCATGCTCACATGTTCTCCACTTCCTCCTGGGGAACATGAAGTACCCTGTTGCCTGCCCCCAAGTGCTTTTTGTAAGTCAGTTGCTCCAGCAAAACATTACTGCATTATCTAATTGCAATCAAGCAATCAGCTTTCCGTGTTTCCAGATCTGGTTTACATCTTGCCAAGCAGAGACAATGCTTTATGATGAGCTGCAAGGTCTTCTGTCGGGCTGGTAAAGGTTATCTGAGGACATCCAGGAGAACCTTTCACAGCTATTAACTATCACTGAATTAGTTTGTGAGGCCATATTTGCTTATTTGGGCCACAACAGCACCTTGAGCTACTGAGTAGTACAGTACAGCCAGACATAGTCACAGAGACACCAGGGGTCCCAGACTCTAATGACACCAGAACTGTTGCACTAAGAACCTCCACAAAATCTGTCTTATGGTTAATTTCTTGGGTTTTTCTTTATTGGCCAACTGCTTACAGATACGTGTGCAGTGGTGTCTTTCTTTTCGAATTGCTATTCACTATTTGAGACTAACTTCCTCCAAGAAGGGTTCACTAGAAATTTTGTTACATTGTGCTGGCTCAAGTCACAAGCAGTCTTCTTAAAAACCTGAATAATACCTTTTAAAAGTAGACACGTCAGTGTGTTTTTGTGAAGCAGTATTTTGCAGGGATTCTTTGTCAGCCGATGTAAAATACCTACTGTGAATTCTGCCTTCCAAGTCTGTATTTCTAGCTATTGGATTACATAGCATAGTCTAACAGATTTAATTTCCCAAATCCTTTAGGAATTTGTGTAGTTTTTCTTGCAGAGCAGGAATCCGGTTCTCTCTACCTTTATGTATTTAACATTTCTCCTGTCATTTTTTCAGCATTTTCTACAATAGTAGAAAAGTGTATGTGGATCACTGCAGCATTTTGTAGTCACATAAAAATAAAAAGTTGGGGTCTAGCATCATTGTTTTATTCCAATAGCAACAGACTTCAAAAGAAAAAGTAAGAGTAAGTTACAATTCTGAGTAGTCTAGCTCCATCTTTGGCTCAGTTTGTTGTTCCACCCATACCTCCTCCATCTTCTGCTTCATACAAGCAAATATTTCTTCATTGACATAAGTATACTCACAATCACCTCTTTTTTTCTTTTCCCTTTTTTTTTTTTCTCTTTTAAATAAAATATTTTTATATCTTTAACAAGCAACACGTATTCTGTGTGAACTGAAAAGATTCACAACCCCTTATTTTTTAAACAGTGCAGTTGGGGCCACCTTTCAGCTGAATCTTTCAAGCACTTCTGGCAGAAAACTAAGTTGCATAGTTTTAGTGCCTTTGGCCATTGCAGTGAATTCAATCCGTACATCTCCTTGGTGCTCTTGATAGGACTCTCTCTCAGAAGAGGCATAATTTAGCTACAGTTGAGTCAGCCTGCTTTGCAGTATTTGTCTACGTTGAATTAGCATCTCTGCTGGTGGTCTGTCTCAAGCTACACTACACTGAAATGGAAAGGGGCTGAAAGCAGCTCAGAACACTAATAATTTTTCAGGGGAGCCAGCCACACCAAAGGTACTCTCTAAATGTTAGAATTTCCTCAAAAATCCCTACATGTTTTTCTGCATCACAGCCTTTTAACCTACTACTTGACGAACTACTGGTATTAATCTCTGTGCATTAAAACTAGATCTTCTACCCAGTCTCTTCATAACTGATGAAGAACTGAATTTTCATCAAGATTAGGAAAAAATATTTAAACATCTCACTGCCCCATAATGTAGGGGGTTTTTGTGTTTCTTTGGTTGGTTGGTTTTGATTTTGGTTTTGTTTTTTTTTCCTGTAAGCCTGTACCAGTTTCACTAAGCTATTGGAAACACCTCTAAGGTGGCTCTAGGAATGGCCTCCTGCCACTTAGCAGAAGTAGAAAACAAAAAAAAAGTTATTTTACAGCCCTTTGAACTCGTAATTTGAATCAGTATAAAGTGAATTTAAGATTCATAATGTTATTTTGTAATTTAAAAGTTGTATTTTGGATGAAAAAATAAACTCCTTAAAAATTCTATGTGAATTGTGAAATCTTAAGCAGAAAGAGTATAATTTGACTTTTTTGAATAGAAGTGCAATTTATAGACTGAATTGGATGGGTCAACAAGTCTTCTTCTGGGCAGAATAGGGCCTATAATCCAGAATCTGAATGGTAGATCTCCAGTATTTTGTTTTTCTCTACATTTAATGTGTTACCTGTTGTAAATTTTGTTAAAGCACTGGAAAAGAAGTTATTAGATTCTTCATAAGTGTTACCTTAAACACTGAATTATCCAAAAGCCTCAGAAATATGAATTTATATAACAAACCCTTGCAATAGTTTGTATTCTTCATATATTTTACATATAACTTCCTAAAGTAGAGACAATATTAAGGGCTTGGTTCTGTTTCCTGAACACAGGCATTTAGAAGAATCAAAGGGTATACAAGATACCCACATTATGGTAAAAAAGCAAAATTTGCCTATCTGGGCTTGTGTTTCAGAAGTATTAAATTAACATGGACAAGTGAACCTCAGTCCCAAATTTTCCTTTAATTTGAGTTGCCAACCTGAAAAATACCTATAACCCAGTTTTGACAGAGTAGTTTGAATCATATTAGCACTTAATTAGTGTTCATCACTGGTTCTGTTGGTTCTGGTTGCAGGTATGAGTAGCAAGACCCAGATGCTCAAGGCTTTGAGGGGAGCATCCAGGATTGATCACCCATGAGCATGCTGGCTCTAAACTTGACTCCATCTGCTCTTTTGGCACCAGCAGACTGAAGGATGGGCTTCCCAAGACTCTGCTTAAGAGTTACCCAAACCCCAAAACAACTGAACATATCTGCACAAACTGCAGTAAAGATTGATGTACTACTCCTATTAGTGTAAAGCCTGTCCCAGGGAGGAAGGGCAAACAGGGTTCAGGGGCCACAGGAGGCAGTGCATGTTCCCATGCTGCATCCTCAGAGCAGAGGCTGCTTCAGATACTCCTAATGAAGAAAAGATGGAGCAAGGAGGGTGGAGGTCTATGGATATACAGCTTGCACATTTTGCTTGCCTGCATGCTTGATGCTTCTATAACTCACATGGCAAGGTTGTAATTAATCACTGGACTTCATTACAAATGTTCCCTTATTTCACAGTGTTACCATTTTGTAGAGGGAGATGTCAAATTTCACCCACAGGGTTCTCTCTCAGGACTGTAAACCTGTTTGATCAGTGATCATTTTGAGACTGTTAGCTCTGTGCTCCCTGGATGTCATTTCTATCTTCAAATTTTTATTTTTATTTTTTTTTCCTGCTCAAGCTCCCTATGGCATTGTCTTTCAAGTCTTTTTTCCAGCACCTTTTTTCATGTTTGTTACCTGCATATCTCAGGCTTCCAAAGCACCAATAGAGAGACTTAGCAGCTGAATGACAAATGACATTCAGGGCAGTGTGCATGTTTAGAGAAGTGAGGAGGTCTGATAATGCTTGATACAAAGGGATGTTTCATTTCACAGAGTGGTAGGACACAATGCACATATCATCCCTTGAGATTCATGAGCTTCAAAGAGTTATTTTAATGCTGGCAAAAAATTTTGTACAACTAAAACCTTACATTTGCTTTGCAATAGTAACAATTTTCTCTGAAATGCAAAACTGCTTTTGAGCATGCCAGTTTCTTTGTGCTGAAGCTCTTAAAGGACACACTGTAGCAGTGATTGCTTTCATTCTAATCATTGCTGCAAGGAAGGACTTAATTTTGTGATTCATAAATATCATTAAACTCTAATTTATAAACATGATCCTTTCAAGATATAAAGTAACCAATCAGGCCAAAGCAATTAGAATTCTACATTGTTGTGTTTTTAGTATAAATTCATTATGTCTGTCTGCACATTCTCAATCTTATGGGTACCATTAGATCGTATTAACGAGAACACGACACTGAGCCCATCTTAGCAACAGCAGCTGTACCAACAAAATGCCCTCCTGAGGAATATTGATTTCCCTTCTTGGATGTACTTAAACAGAAGGTGGTATTTCAGACATCTTAACCTGTGTGTGCTTTAGTCTTTTGAATATTATTACATCATTGCCTTTTATTCATGAGAGAGAATTATTCAGCATTTTGACAGAGGTGTGGTCTGAGATGCACAGCCGTAATAGTTTGCATGATTGTAGCTAATGCATGCAGTTAAGCAGAATTAGCCATTTTTCCAAAATATGTTTTTCTAAGCAGACTACTTCAACAGTTATGCTTTTGACATGAAAAAACAAAAACAAAAATGAACCACAAACTGAGCGTTGGTGGGAAAGAAAGGCGAGCACAGAACACAGAATATTACTTGTCTCCTGAGAGTGGAGCCTTGTCTTTTTCTCATTTAAAATGTGTGGTGTTTCTGTAAAAGCTTCAGAGAGGAAATGAAAATGTCTGTTTGGGATTCTCAGTGCTTGCTGCAGGAGATACTATCAATTATGCCTCTGTTTAAAGACTATTGGAGAGCTGGACAAAGACAGCAGAGTGAAAATTTGTAACTTCTTGGAAATGCAGCTCATGCATTTGTCTTCCTGGCATTTGTAACATTCCATCCTCTGAATACATTTTGGCCACGTACTATTTTATATGATAACAGCTTCATGAGATGGAAAAGCCTGATGTACTCCGCACAGGTATTGAAGGGCATGATCTGTAGGCAGTTCACTCAAGAAATGAAAAGCAGTTCTGGGGATGTTCTGAAGGGCAAGCATCATTGGAGTAGGGGCACTGAGATGTGCTCATTATTATAGCTGTTTATTCACACTTAAGAAAAATTTAGTGCTCCTTGCTGAACTACAGAGGACAGAAGTTCAAAGTCATAATTTTCAGCAAAGATCAGGTTAGAAATTGACTGCCAGCACAAATGGTTGTGGTGATCATGTTGGGCTATGTTTCGCAGTTGCAGTACGGACATTCTTGTTGTATTTCATGGACTGAATTGCTTTTGTCCTAAGAGGCCCATTTGAGCTCTCTGGCAGCAGGTTAAGTATATGGTTAGCAGGAACATCACTGCTAGAGGGAAGGCATGAAGAAAACTCTGGCATCTGCCAACTGCACTGGTGGACAGGAGGAAGGACAAAGTGCAGGACAAATGTCTTTGCAGCTGTCTAAAGTTACATGCTCAGGACTTCAGTACAGGTAGCACAGGTTCAAAGAGTCCATTCAAGTGATGGAATTTCATAAGTAGGTTCACTCTGGTTGCTGTATAAATTTTGCATCTTAGCTTTTTTATTTTGTTCTAGAAAGCTTGTTTCTAATGAGAGGCTGGTGGTTTCTTGCCCTGGTGACTGCCTGCTGAGTCTTGTAGAGCCTTCTGGAGGGAATGGGAGGTTCACCCTTCAATACAAGAATCTGTGCATGGCTGAGGGGCACCCTTGCTGAGGGTGAAGTGGAACAGGCAAACCATGTGAAAGACAACAAAGAAACAGGAGCCTGCAGCAGAGCAGACAGTGGAAGACAGCTCAGAAAGATAGGGAGCAGAAAAAGCCAAGCCCCAGGGGTCATGAGACTTTTCTCCTCCAAGAGGCCCAGAGGGGACTGTGCAAACTTCAGTACTGTGCAAATCTCAGTGTTGTCCAAAAAGCAACTGAGTTATTGAACTAAGAACAGGCCTAGAGCCAAAGAATCTCACTACAAGGACAGGGAGATACTCGCTTATAAAGAAATTTTGTTTATAATCTGTCTCATTCTGAGCTTTCTATGTTTGAAAAAGGTCTATTCTTGTTCATATTGTGATGCAGCCTGGCTCTAGAGTTTGCAAAGCACAGCATGGCTCTGGGAGCACTTGCTCTGAGAAATAGGTGCTGACAGACCCACCTCAGGGTACTGGCAAACTTGGGGTCCCTTCACAGCTATGCAATTCTTGATGACATCCTGGTAGACTTCAGTAGGAGCAGGGTATCAGGTGAGGAAGTAAAACAATAATTTGATAAAGGTTTCATGGGTGTATTACTGATTTTTAGTGATTCAGGCATGTGATTACTTAAATTTGATATGCAACTTCATAGCTTTTCATTTTTTATGTGTCTCTTTCCCCAGTTTGTTCAGCATAACTTTCTCATAGAAGTCTCCTAGAAGTACATGATAGCTGTACCTGTTTGAAACAGAGGTTCAGGTCTGGGTTTTAAATACTTGTCTTCAGGGGTTGAATTTAGTCTGTGCCTGTTTTTATTTTTATATAAATATCTGGGCCAAGATATATTGATACCATTGTGTTTTCATTTAGGACACAGAATTTTATTATTCTGCAATTTCAACAATGGAAGGCCGTATATGATAATTTCACAGATTTTTTTTTAGAGACAGTGGCTCTGACATTAGATATTGACTTTTCCAAGGTTAGATTATGTTGCAGTGGCCTTTTGAATTTTTTCCAGTAAAGTCCTTTTAATACTAAACATTGACTCCACAATTTTATTTTATAATCAGCTACACTACAAACATCTGGGATGTCCTGTGTTTTCCTGCCTGTTTAATTTTTCTGCCATTCTCCTAAGCTTTGTTCAGTTTTTTTGCTCCCTGAACCCCATGGCTGATTAGATGTAGTGTGTGTAATTTTCAGTTTCAAAGATGGTATATAAAGATAGGTCTATTAAGAAGATTAATGAGGTGAATACAGGTAGGAGTAAAAGTAGCTGCCGGCTCTGTTATACATCATCAGATGGAAGTAAAGCCCTATAAATTATAGAAATGAATTTGCAGTAGTTCCAAATAGGCACAATACTTTTTTGCCAGCTTATTTACCCAAATATCTGTGCAAAAAAGCCAAAAGCAAACAAAACTTCCAGATAATGCCAGCAGCCCTTAGATAATTCTTTCCACAGCAATAAATGAGATAGCATATAAAATGAGCAGTGGATGGGGTTAGTATTACAAAATGTCACATCCTAGGTAATGAAATTAATCCAATAGTTAATAGGTGTTTACTAGCTGTGCTTTTGTAGAAGCTCTGGGCTCCACCTCTGCTGGTTCAGTGAACCCAGAGGCAGGCACCATGGATGGCAGTGTCATCTGAAGTACCCTGAGTGCATCATGGTTTGTTGAAACCATATTTGTTCCTTGTTTATGCACACTTCTAGATTACAAGCCAGGCCCAACAGGGAAGGGCTAAAAACTCTGCACTGTGCCCTCTGAATCATTATTTTCATAAAGCTTAAAACCCCAAAACAATGACTAATTTTCCCTGTACTACAAACCTTTGATTCTTTCCATTTTCCCTGCTTATCAGTGAGATGAGCCCTCTGAAAACAAGAGCTACACCTGTGTAATCTGAAGTAGTTGCTATACCTTTTCAAGGACATCCCACATAACAGATTTGGAACATTACCTGAGATATGTTCTACTTTTCAGCCATGACAAAATTCCTGAGTAATTAATTTTTGTACCTATGATCTTTACTCTTTGAGAAATCAATATTCTTCATTAAAGAGGAGTCATTAATCCCTTTTATATAGAAGCCTTCTGAAATACATCATAGGTTTTTACTCGAAGAATATTAAAATGTGTCATTGTAGTGCTCTAGATCTCTGTGAATACAGTTCACTAGTCCCGTGATGGACTTTTTAGGCAATTCTGAGAGCTGACACTGTTAGCAATTTCCCTGGAGTAATTCTGTCTTTTCTCACATTTACATTCTCCAGCACTTAATTTATACAGTAAAATATTTACGAACATCATGCCGAAGAAAAGTATTGTGATGCTGTTATTTTCATTAGAGTACTTTGTGTTCTGGAATATATTTTTGATATTTCTATACACCAAAAGCAATTACTGTGTAGTAACTCTCATTTTATTTCACAAAAATGTGGATTCGGTCTTATGAAATGTTGAAAGGGTCGTCTGTTCTGGACACTATTTATACACATAATCAGCTCTCTGTATCACTCTATAGTCAGTTCATTTTTTGTCTCCTTTCATTTCCTGATCAATCCTTGTTCTTCATTCAAATATAGTAAATTCCTGTGAATAATCTCAGCTCTGTAGGCAGCTAAACCACTTGCTTCTTCTCTTCTTAAAACTGAATAAATCTATAAATACTTATTCCTATTTTGATGTGTAGGAGTTGCCATGCTGGACCAGATATGTGTGAATGTCCCATTTTAGACAACTACCAGCATTACATGTTTCAGAAGACAGGAATAATAGGAACACCTATGAATCTGAGTAGAGTAATAAGAACTAAAACCAAAGCTTAAAATACCTCCCACACATCCCATGGCCTCCCTTCTCCCAGGGCTCAACATTGCTCCCAATTTCTCTGCCTCCAGTGATGCAGGGGGATAGGGAATGGGGGTTGCTGTTATTTCATCACATGTTGTCTCTCTGCCCCTTCCTCTGCAGGGAGACGAGTCCTCACACTCTACTTCTGCTCCCAGGTGGGATCCTTCAGCAAGAGTCCATCCCATGGGCTTAAGTTCTTTATGAACTGATGAAGCATGGGTCCTCTCCATTAAGCACAGTCCTTCAGGAAGAGACTGCTTCATAGTGGGTCCCTCCCATGGGGTCACACTATCTTTTTTCTATGGGCCCACAAGTCCTACTAGGACCCCGCTCCAGCAAGGGCTTCCCATGGGGTCACAAACTCCTTTGGGGTTCTCTGGCATGGCATCCTTCGTGGGCTGCAGGTGTATTTCTACTCCCCCATGGACCTCCATGAGCTTCAGGAGAACAACCTACCTCACCATGGTCTTCACTGTGGGATGCACGTATGTTCTGGTTTGATTAAACCATGACAATGTAAATCTCTGCTCCAGTATCTGGAACACCTCCTCCCCTTCTTCACTGACCTTGGTGTCTGCAGAGTTGTTTCTCTGACACATTTTCGCTCCTCTCTCTGGTGCTGTTGCAGTGGAAGTGTTTTTTTCCCCCCTGCTTAAATATGTTCTCACAGAATTGCTACCATTGTTAGAGCTTTGGGCAGTGGTGGGTCCAACTTGGAGCCAGCATCATTGGCTCTGTCTAGGAGAAGCTTCTAGCAGCTTCTCACAGAAGAAGCCCATGTCATGCCCTGCTGCCAAAACCTTGCCACACAAACCCAATACGGTACCTCTTTATGACTGTTGCTTGAGAGAGACGGCCATGAACATTTAATGCTCCCTTCACCTGGCAATTGGCTATGGCATCACTGATGCCAAACTACCATATGTGAGAGAGATTCAAGCTCGTCGAGGAGTGTCAGCTGTTATTTTATCCATCACACTAGCCGCTTTCCAAAATTGTCTTTTCTTCTATTTTGTAGTTCCAAATTCTTGGGCTACCATGTTCCTTAGAGCTTGCTATGTACTGTCTTAGACTAATCCATGGTTTCTTTACTTTCATCTCTTAAGGGACAGAAAGAGGAGGTAAAATTGAGAACACTCCAATTCCATTAGCGTCTTTTTATTATTTTTTAAAGGACATGATATTGAGACTTGCTTAAGGGCTGGGAGTCATGTCTGTGGGCTACTATTTCTCTTTGGTATTCAACAAAGGAATCTGAGGCAGCTGTAGTGTTTGTGTATTTGCTTGCACTTGAAGAGATGGCTCAAATGCAGTCAGCCCTCAGACCTTTAACCCAGAAGCTGGACAGGACGTTTAAGCCACAGTTTTTAATGAAAACCTCATCATCTGTGGTTCAGCTTTGCATCATGCTTGGCATAGTCTACTTGTTTGGCAACCAGTAGGCAGTATTTTGTCCAGAGAATCTGAATTCAGATTGAAATTCCAGAGAAAACAGCATCTTTTCCAGAGTTTGAGCTAAATTTTCAAGTTCAGCTATTTGAGTAAAAACATCTATAGGCCATACTAGTAAAATAACTCACCAGCAACAGTGTCTATAACAGGTTCTTGAGGGAAATCTGCTTATCTAAACTGACTTAACTGTTTTTCATGGAGATGGAAAATTCAAGAATGAAAACAGATTTTCTGGTTTATACATAGCAAGTCCCTGCTTTTCAATTAAATTGAAGGTAGTGCTTATTTTACCTAAACTGAGTATTTTTTTCTGAAAATGAAACAACTAAAATTCCTTAGGATTCTGAGTAACTCCTTTGCCTACCAAGGTGGCTCAAAGCAGTGGAAAGGCTGATGGTCAAAGAAAAACTGAAAAATAATTAGAATCACCTCTTTACAGGTACGAAGGCAGCAGTATATACCCTGAACTGGTATCTTTTCCTTATCCTAGAAACAGCTAATGGTAAAGAATCTGTGATAGAAAGTACAGTTTCAATGACACCATATTCATAGTAGTTTTTGTTTGTTTCTTTGTTTTTGTTTTTTTTTTAATCAGGAATGAATTCCCATGACAAAATGTCGCATAAAAGTATTTCAAAACATAGTACTATGTAATAAAATCGAAATAAATTTTTGATCTTGTAGAAAGTATTTTATTTGGCTTAAAATAAAAATTTTGAATTTTGTTTTGTAGAATGAAAAAATATGTTTTTTTTTACATACTGGATTGAAACAACATTTTTATTTCCTCTTGATATTGTTATCCAAGGTTGCTCCCTCTATTTTTTTTTTTCAGAAGAAGCAAACAGAACTGTTTCCTAACTAGCCCTGGATAAATCTTTCAAAACCAACACTGTATTAAAGATTTCCTAATTGAAATTAAGAAGATGCAGTAACCCTCCCCTCAGACCTGTAGTGTCTCAGACAAAATCCAATGAACCCACTAAGGAACAAAACAAACTAAAAAATATAGTTGCTGGAAACAGTGAGAGTATTGGCTTTATAGCAATGAATTGGCTTGCTCTCTGTTCCTATTCTGTTTCCAAAAGATAGTCCATCTGAACCCTGAGGAAAAAAGGAAGCAAAGAAGAAGCAAGTCAAGGATTAAGTGACACAGCCGACATTCCCAGTGGAGAGAATAGCACCATGCTGATCTTCTCTCTGAACTCTTAAAAAAACCCAAACCAATGCCTTTTATTAAAGTAAAGGAATTATTTTATCTTACAAAATAAATGAAAGACAAATCTTTAATTTGGGTGATAGTGATTGAGAAGATAGCTGAAATCAAATATACAGCAATATTCATTGTGCTGAAATTTTAAACATCTCTTCCATAATCAGAAAGATTGCTGTTTGTCTGTAGACTGTTGCTAGTATTTGACATGTTTACTAGACAATAGAAAACAACTAGATATCCTACAAAACATCTAGAAAAAAAAATCACTTCTCCAAGTGGACTTGACAGTATTAAACAGTTGTGGCCTTTTTTTCTTCTGTAATAAATCTTCCAGGACCATTCTGCAGTTTATTTTAATAACATGATGCTTAGGTAGACCTCACTGAGTTTTATACAAACAGATTACAAATAAACATGGAGGGACTGCTGTTGCTAATGGCATGAGTCTTTTTGCAGTTTCTATCTACCTATTGAGTATATAATGTCTATGTTTATGAATGTTGGAAGGCTGACAGTTCCTGTTTTTCTTGTGTAGTCTGGAAAGATTTTTTTTCATTCTAGAAATATGAATATTATTCTGCATTTAATGCTAAAAATATTTTCTTTGCTAGGCACATTTCTTAATTGTCTTGGTTGAAACATTCACACAGAGAGGGAGCATATAATTCATCCTAATTCATGAATAAATGGTAGTTGAGGTAATATGTTGCAATACATCCAGATAGAGAATTTACTGGGGCATTTCTGAGTAAAGTGACATTATCTGTAGAAATGTGTTCCTGTGGTTGTCTTGATGCCCGTAATGCTTGCTGTAGACAAATGGTGCCGATACGCACTGGCCTGTAGCTGAAATTTTGTTAGTAACTGATTTCAGTTCTAAGAAAAGTACCTTTCTGTGTAGTTAGTTAAGAAGTGGAATCAAATGAAATAATGACTGCCTTTAGCCTCTTTTATCTATAAGGATAATTGGGTTTTGGGTTGCTGGTTTGTTTTTTTTCCCACTGATTTCCTGTAAACTTTTTTCTTGAAGCTTTTTGCTATTTTTTTTTTTTTTTTTTTTGCCACAGTTGCAGCTGATACTTGTTGAGAAAGTCTGGAGTTGAAAGAAGCCAATGTTAAGTGTTCAAAAGCAAGATGATATTGAATAACTTTGAATTCTTGACACACTCTAATACTACTTCCCTTCCTAAATTCACATTTTATGAAAGGATAGAATCGTTCACGTGTTTCTACAACTTCATTTTGACATGCCATGTGGGGAGCTAAGACCAAATCAAGATCTTTTGTTTGACAACACTGAAATCAGATTTATGATGTTGACCTCAGTGAAAGAGAGAGAAGTGGCCTTTCATAAACAACTCAAGGCTCTGCTGAGCTATAGTCACATTTGGACTAAAAAGATACCATATTGTTAAGTTCAAAAGACAAAACCTAATTTAGAGTAAAGGAGTTCAGACCAAAATAGGAACACAAAGATCTTTAGACCAGAATGGACAAACCCCAGAGGCAAATTAGAAGGCATGATTTCTAAAATTGTGGTATCCTTTAACTGAAAGGAATTTCCATTTATATTTATCTGAATGCCTCTGTTGTAATGTATGGTATTACAAGGCTATTCATGAAAGGCTACTGCTAAACTAAAAATTCTCAGTTAAATGACTAGGAAGCAACATTTCTGTGATGAAACACATACTATAATTATTGACAATAATGACAAGACTTATTATTTCCTGATGAAGATTAAGGCTGGGGTGAAAGCTGGTGTACGGAGTACACCATCGTTTTGGAGTACCTTGTTTTGATCCTTGAATTTAATATTCATTGAAGAAAATGAGAGACAAATGAAACCGTGAAAAATGTTTTCCAAATATCTGTTACTTACAAATAAAATTTCTCTTTTGTTGAAGAAGTTCTTGTTTCAGCAAAGCTGAAACAATGTTCAGTATATTAAATAATAGATACTTACAGGCTCAGGCCTTTAACAATGAACTTCAGTGCAAATCAGATTTCAGAATCTTCAGGTACTTTTTAAAGAAGGGTTACATATCTTAAGAGATATTTTAATGCTTACATTTTGCAAAAGTGCATGAATGAAATGTAATAAATAGTAACTCATTTATCCAAATAACAGTACTTTCTTTTATACTCAGATTTTTAAGCAGCCTTTTTGACATTTGTGTTTATCTTTTATGGTCCCGTCCAAATATAGGAAAGATAAAGGCCTGCGTCTATCAGGTGCATTTTGCAATCCATACCAATTAAGTGCCTTTTTTGAGTTACTTTGCTTCCTTCCCCTTTCTATTGATTTACAGGCTGAAGTGTTATATATCCTCAGAAAAAAACCTAAGCTACATGTTTTAGTAGCATTCCTGATGGAGTGCTCCCTTTTTCAATTCTTTGTAGTTATTTTTTCACTTCCTGCTCTAAGCCATTGTGGGCTGTTAACATTTGCTATGTTTAGTTTAGACATGGCTATAATTCAAATTAGGACAAGGTGTTTAATCTCTATGTCATCAGTGAAAGGTTGTAAAATACTTTTAGGTACACTTTTGTTTTGGAAACCATTAGGCAAATGTTCTACCAAATATTTAAGTACAGGTATTTTTAAATGTTTTTAAAGTCAGTCCTCATGAAAAATGTGAATTATGCACTTCAAAAAATCAAAATGTAACTCTAAGGATAAAATGAAAACTTCCCTATCTGAAGTTTAACCTTATTATTGCCTTTTAGGTAGAATTGCTAGGTAGTTGAAGGGAGAAGTTGAAGATGGTAGCCACATAAACTTATTTCATCTACATTTTCATAGGGAAAACTTAACAGTTTTGGCTCTCTTTAACAGTTTCCTTGGTAAGAAGTCCTAACTTGTTTTTCAACCTGTCCAGTATCCCAGGATCTCTGTCTATACTTTCCCCGGCTGCTGGTAGATCTCTGGTTTTCTGTCAGTACATGTATGAAGCCAAACTTCTTTGGCTGCTACTAACCTAGTTTAGCTAATTATTACCCACTGCTCTTCATCAAAGCATTCTCCAGACAATCGGTTTGATTCGTCCTTTTGGGAGGAATTTCAGACAAAGGGCCTTCAGAAAAAGTTTTGTACAGCAGAATGGGAGGCAATAACCCCAGAGCACATGGAGACGGATCGGAGCTGTGAGAAGCAGAGGCAAGAAGTTAATCCAGATCAGTTCATAGCTAAGGAGGACATAATATTTCTGGTTTTGTCAGCCTCTAGAATTCATCTCAATCAACTGCTGAACCAATGAAGGTTCTATTTTCTCTGGGTTAATTAGCATTTTTTCAGGCCTTTCCATGTGGTTCAGTGACTAAACAATGCATTCTTTTGTTCCAGCTCTCCCCTTTTCCAAAGAAGGCTTAATTATTTCTCCCAGTTAGCCAACATGTCTTTTTGTTTTGGAGAAGTTTGCAACTGCCCATGGATCAGGGATGGTCTTGCTGGCAGATACCAACTCCCTTCAAAACAAGAGTGCTTCATAGATTGGAATATATTACAGCTAAAACTGAGATTTGTGAAAATTGGTTAAATGGTATCCAGTCTCACATGCCTAATGAAGTGTTTAATAACTTGAAGAGTTAGGAGAACTGGGTTTAATTTTGTCTCTCTCTTAAAATATGACCTCAGGAAAAACTTGAGACAGGACTTCTTCTGAAGTTCTATGTGTGTTAATGAGGATTAAATGTGTTGTTGTTGTGCATCAAGAGTTAATTTCAGCTTCTGTTGTAGTCCAAACATATATTCTTAATAATAATAAAAAATAGCTGTTATTATTCTTGTTGTCATTATTATTTATGATCGCCAACTTTTAGCTGTGCATTGAAAGAATGCTATGTGTATAAAGGATTTTTCTTTTGGTTTTCAATCTTAAAAATTAAAAAGAAGCAACAGTCCTAGAATCAGAATTATAGGTATGTGTGTGCTGATAGAGTATGTCATCATTACTCTTCAAAACGGCTGGAGAAGACTCATGAACATTTACTGCCCCTTGGTTTTCTAAAGATGCTTTTATAGTTTGCCAGCGGTGAAAAAAAAAAAGGATCAGAGAACTGAAGTTCTGAAATAGAAGTAATATTTTATATCCTCTTGACTTTGCAAAAGGTCTTAGCATGACTGAGATAATTAGAACCATTTTGATCTTATGAGTAATCTGAATACAAGCATCATTTAGGGTTTTCAAGTTTTTTATTAAATTCATTTTTTTCCCCACAAGTATCAAAATAAGGAAGAATCAGATAACTGTATCTTTGAAAGTAATGTCTTTAATAACAACAAATTTTCTCCTTTAATAATATTGGACTAATGCACTTTTTTTTTTTTTTTATGCTATCTGAAAAATATACATCAGACCTGAAATGAAAAATGAAATCCTTATTCATAACTGGAATTCTCCTGGTTTACCAGCATTTGATGAGACAAAAACTAACAGATCTCAGCTGAAAATATTTTGGAATGACCATTAATTTGAAACGCCTACCTCAAACTCATGTTACAATACTACCAAGAAGCAAGAAGAGTGTGATAGCACTGTGTCTATTGTAAATTAGTAACCAGCTTGCAGCTGTGTAGCTCATTAAAAACTGTGTCATTTAGGGATATTTTGAAAACACAGAGGTCCATTAAAAAGACTGGCAGTATATGGTTGTCAAACAGACATGCAATTATTGTCATAATATTGCCATCAATTGGATAGGAGAAATTACATGATGAACTAAGAAGCTGTTTTAGATCCTTTTGAGATTTCCCAGCACAATTTTCCCTTTGTTCAAACCAGCCATCACCCATCTTTGAATCTTCGGATGTGAAGACTCAGAGGGTTTTCTGGAAATCTCCATGAGTGCTAATTATAACTTCTTTGCTCCAGTTTCTGAGGGAGACAGTATTTTCCTCCTGCTTTCATACTGCCTATCTACATCCATTTATTTTACCCTGTCCAGTCACAGCGGTTAACTTCTGGTTGGCATTTAAAAATCTGGCAATATCTCTCCTTGACTTCCACTCCCTTCCCCAGAGATGTTATTCTCTTGCCATGCTGGGGTTGCTGGGGGTAACTGAGGGTGAGAATCTTGCTTCTTCCCTCTATGAGACCAACGAAGCACCCACAGTATCTGAATCATATAGCACGGCCCTTGGATGACTACAGTGCAAGCTGCATTTTTACAGTGCAAGGTGTGATTTTTTCCAAGGGTGAGTAAAGCTGAAGAGTGAGTAAAGCTTGTTAGCTCTATTCAGGCACCAGACTACAGTTGCCTCAGCTCCTTCTCACCTCCTGCTGCCCACTTGGCAGTGTGGCTGGTGTTTGCATAAGTGACCCCAAGACAAACCCTTTCCAGGGGTCTGTCCAGGGTTCCCTTTGCTGACGAGGCCCTGCATCTACTCACTGGAAGCTGAGGTGTGCTTTATGCACCTTGGGCCCTCTCTATTATTTATTGTTATAAACTGTGTTACATGGTAAGCAAAACCTCCAGTGGCATCCAGCTGACTTCTGGCTCCTGCTTTGAGACCTCTAGAAGGTGGCTGGGATGGGTCACAGGGGGAGCTGGGCTGGGGACAAAATCATAGATTCATAGAATTGTTTTGTGTGGAAGGGACCTTAAAAGATCATCTAGTTCCATTAGGAAATTTTAGGTAAAGTGGCAACATCTCTTAAAACCTTAGGTCACCTGCCTTTTCTGTCCCCCAGGATCACCTTCACTTTTCTGCTCATTTTTGTACAGGACTTCTGCACTCAGCCCCCTCACCCTTTCCCCAGCAAGGACTCAGCCTTTCTCACCCCTCAACCACCACAATCACTGGAACCACCCTTCTTTTCCACTCCAGGGCAGCTGCTGTTTGCTATGATCTTTCATCAGCTGCTAGGAGTATGATGCTCTACCACTAAGGAGAAGATCTGCTAAGAGTAGTTGTTAAGAGCTATTAGAATACAGGGGATAAAGCCAACACTAGGATCTGCTGTATAAGACAAAAAATAAAAGGCTAAGATCTATGGGTTTGTTTTTTTTTTTTTTTTTTTATGTTTCAACTAGAAGGCGTAATTTGATTCTGCTAAAAAATATCTTTCCCTTCCTCTCATTCTGTGGCTGTTACCTCCTCCTCTCTCAATCGATTTGCATTCACTAGCAACATCAGGAAGGAGTTGAAAATGGGCTTAAATTCTAATAGAACTGTTCTTTCTTTGCTCAGCCAAAATAGGTATCTGCCTACTTTTCCCCTGTACCTTGGTGTGGCTGTGCTTCAGCAACTCTTCATGCAGAGGTGGAAGAGGAATCAGCATTTTCTGTCAGTGAATGGTGCATCATGTAAAAGAAGTTTTGCTAGAAGGAAGAAAAAACCATTTTTTCTGCTTTGTTTCACTGAAAATGAAATTGTTTTTCTTCAGGTAAGTTCCTTGAGTAAAGACTGTAAGCCACAGCAAGGACATATACAATTTGTGTTTGTTTTAGCTATTGACATGGCTTTTACCTGTAGCAGGTGAACCCAAAGATGGCTGCCAAACTGAACAAAAAAACCCATTTTGTTGCACAAAAAGTACTTCTTGGTATGTGACAGCATTACCTGGGTTCAGAAGTTAATGGATGGAAGTGCCAGTTATATTTCTAAGTATAGCTGCTGTGATGCAGATATTGCTTAAATATTTCTGCTAAGAAAACCTTGTTTTAACTTTGTGATTTTATGAGAATCACAAGTTTGATATTCAAATTCTCTTTGTGGACTTTGTAACTGCCTTAAAGAGCACCTATTTGTAATGTTGATGTTGCAGAAGATTTCCACAAAATGGCAAGAAAGGACTCCTTTTTTCTTTTTCTTTTTTGGCTAAAATAATTTGCTACTTCTATGTATATAAACCAACTAATCTCTCACTAGCGAAGTTACTAGCATGCATTTTCTGTCCTCATTCTTTGTCTGGGGTGTCTTGGGGACTAGGAGCTGAGAGTTGAACAAGTGATCCTTTTTATGAAGTGCTGCTCATTTCAGTAGATCACCCATTTCAGCTCTATACAATAAGTAGGATTTTTTTATTTTAATTTTTTTTTATTGCCATTTCCTTTCTAGGGAATCTGTTTTCTAAATGCAGTGAACATACTAAAATGTGCTGTCTTAACTTCCCAGTGTTGCCTCTGTAGTTTTGGTGAAGCAGAGATTCACAATTGAAAGATGTAGATACAACAAAATTATACCAAGTCATATACTGCAGTTTTGTCTTAAAATAGAAATAGATTGGATGGACACCTTAGGTTTTCTAAGATGAAGAAGCATTTTCAGTGTTCTGAGGGTCCTCTGAGATCTGAAGGCCTGTCCTGCTGGTGAACAGTTTACCTCAGAGAAGAAAATGAGTGTACTGGCCAACACTAAAAAGCTGCATTAGATGGGTACACATTTCAGGAGGTGAAACAAGCATGGGCAGGAAAGGAGAAGAAAATAATTGGACAGGATAAGGCCTGAAATTATTTCCATGGGAAGTAGGATGGCCACCTTATATCACATCTAATGTCTCTGGGGAGTTTTCAAGAGTCTCAGCTCTTTCCAGAAGTAGTGGTGGCAGAGCACAGCAGAGGTCCACAATGTGCCTGTTCTCCTAATATCACTTTTAAATTAAAGGTCTGAAATTTGCTGAGAATGTTGGGAAAAGGCATTAGCAGGATTTGTGTATGTAAATATTGTCAGTTCCTGTGTGATTCATGAACCATGTGAATGCAAAGTAGCAGGATGAAAATGTAAAATAAGAGGTTACAGAAGCTGCCTTCAGGGATTGCTTTGATGATTTGCTTGTGCATTTTCCATAGCACTCTTTTAAAAGTTTTAAAATTTGACCACAACTGATACAGCTCACTAGTCAAACTATCACTTCTATAAAATCCAGGGTATTACTTCCAATATATAAAATGCAAATGTAAAAGTGAAGCTGTGACACTGGTAATTCACTTTTAATCCTCATATGGCTCTAATGGGTCCTCCTATAAAAAAAGATTAATCTTCTCCTCTAAGCATCGCAAGTATTCATTAATTAGGCATGGTTGATTTCACTACTGTTATTATTTTTTTATTATTTTTGATACCTAACTCCAGTAAATCTCACTGCTATGGGGCTTGGGAAACAGATAAAATCTCTGCAGCTCCCATGCATGTACTCATCTGAAGATGTCACTTTTTTATTTTTATTTTTTTTTTCTCCTGTACAGAATAGCTTGAAATAATGTCCTTGCTATGTTTTACTAGAAATGGTTCTAGGTCATTCAGTCAATTTATTTATTTATTGAGACTCTGGGAAGATCTGATATAATGAGTAGAGGAATGCTATGATATGGTCTTCCTCATTCTGGAGAATAAACAGTTCAGATGAACACCCCACTTAAAGGTACAGTCTCACCTTCTATGTATTGATGAAGTATATGTTTCCAGCTCAGCTTTTTGGGAAGGAACAGTACCTAAATGACATTCATCTGTATGCTCAAGCCCAAAAGTGATAAGACTGAAGTTCAGAATCCAGGACTCTCTCCTACTTGCACTGTGCTTTCATAATGTTAGATGGTTTGGAGCCTGTGAAGTCTGGCAGTCCTCAGTGTGCCTAATTATTAGCATGTTTTTTGAAAACCCTCCAAAGGTGCAATAAGGTTCAATAGCAGGTAAATTTAAGTAGACGAGTTCTGTGGTTCTGAGCAGTAACCATGCCTTAGTTGAGAACATGAAGGTTAGACAAAAATGTACCCACCAACTTTCAAAATTATGACTTGTGACACATCTGTCATTTGTCAGGCTCATAGCATCAATCAAATCTTGCAGCCAGTGACTGGAGTAATTATCTTGTCCAGCGCTGTCCTCTCTAATTATTGTAAAAGACATTTTCAGGGCACAAAAGATGTAAAATGTTTTAAATCACAGTTATATGGAAACAAATGCTTTACTAGTACAATGTCTTCAAGATTTTGTGCTTTTTGTTTGCAATAGATTGAATTTCACCACCTATTTGCTTCGGAGTCACTGATTAGCAATGCAAGCATACTTGTCTCTGCCATTACCACTTTGGCCATAAATCTTTCCCTCTACCTGTTTTGTTTGTTTGTTTGTTTGCTTTGTTTTTTGTTTTGTTTTGTTTTCCTCTGGCAGTTGTATGTATTGTGCAAACACAGATTCTTCCCAGGAATAAGCCTTCTGCTTTGTATCTTCTCTACTCTACTCATTTTGCCATCCCTTAGTAGTTGTCGTACTATGGTATTTGGGTTTAATACATTGTATTTGAGCAGTACTACTGTGAAAGTGTTTGACAGCAAATAGGATTATACTGTCTACTTGATCAAAAGCTAATAGCACCTTTCAAAAAGCATAAAGTGAATTTGTCCTACACAGCAAGCAGAAATAGCAAGTCTTTTATATTAGTTTCTGTTCAGTATACATCAGAGTAACAACAGTTTGACCAAGTTGTGGAAAAAAAAGACAAAAAAGATAAATTGATTGTATCTGGATTTGTAGCTGGAACTGATTCCACCACGTGGAAAAGGGTTCTCAAGCAGGAAGGAGGCAGAAATCTGATTTCAGCATTTTGGGACTGGATCTGGTATTTACCAGAAAGAAGTGCTACTGTTTTCAGAGTTCAGAAGCTAATGATACTGTAGCAATTAGGAGGATCCCGGTCTCCCAATCCTCTTTTAAGCAAAGAGGAGGAAAGAATGTTGCAAGGCGTGTTTTATGGAGTCAGGTTGGGCCCTGTAGATGGAGATTAAACCTGGAAGGATTTGCTTAAAGAGGGGTGAGAGGGAGCCTGGTGTGTGAACAATAAAGTAAGTGTAAAAGTAAAATGAAGTGGAATTGATTTTTTTTTCCTACCCTGCTGGAATCTGTTACCATGTAAGCTCTTTAAAGTTACTGGACTACCACTTGAATTAGTATTGGCAGTTTGAAGTTAGCAGTTTATCTGAGTACTAAATACAGGAATTGCAGAATGACAGGATGTTTTATCTTGGAAGAGACCTCCAAGATCATCCAGTCCAAACTTTGACCAACACCCTAATGTAACTACTAAACCATGTTCCTAAGGACCAGGTCCAAATGCCTTTTAAACACCTCCAAGGATGGTGATCCCATCACTGTCCTGGGCAGGACATTCCAGTGCCTGACAGCCCTCTCACTGAAAAAATGTTTCCTAACATCCAGCCTAAACCTCCCCTGGAGCAGCTTACAATGCACAATAAGATTTTATATAGTTGGAAATAAGGTACCTAGTAGGGGCCAAACTTTGATGATGCCTGACTGAAAAACTAACTTTTCCAGAAAAAAAAGAAGAAGGAAAAAGTTAGCTGCAGCAGACTTCTGACTCTTCACACAGGAGTGCACTTATTTAAGGGTGTCAAGGGAGAAATTAAAAGTGCTGGGTTAGTGTGGGTGAATAAACAGTAGTGATGTAATCTCTTAGGCTGGGGTAGCTTTTCTATTGAATGAACTTTGACATTAATAAAGTGGGATTTAATAATTCAGTGATAGCTTGCACTTTAAGGATTTAAGATCATCCTCATTCCTTGCTCTTCTGTGTTTTGTACCACCTCTCTTTCATTCTCACCTTCCCAGAACAGGACAGGATAATTTGGACTGTACTCTCCACCTTATTTGCAGATTTTTCTCATTTTACTTGGCAAAAGGGAAAAATATTTTTTGGTTTCTATTATTATTTTAAAAGAGAAGTTTAACTACCTCTGGCTATTTAGGGTTAATTTCCAAGCTTAATAAAGAGTAAAAGCTCAGGAAGTATTATATACCTACCAGCACTAGTACTCTGGCACTACATTCATTTCTACCTACATTGAAAACATGTGCAGTGAAAAATTCATTTTATCATATCATTCTGATTTTTAAATTTCATTTGAGTACTTCACAGAGTGATTTATTTCATCACAGGATTAGAAAAGAAACTAGTTTATGAAACACAATTTTTAAACTATTTCCTGCTAACTAAACATATATTTTTGAAGAATTTCAGTGCCAGCACCACCTTAAGCTGAATATTTTACATAATTAAGTCAGAGACTAAGTAGTGTGCCTAAAATTTCATTTTCATAATTTTCATGTTTCCATCATTTGGAAACATCCATATAACATGGAAAATATTTTGCAGTCTTCATATATTGACTTGTATCAGCAGGAGTGCAACAAATGGTGTTTTTTTATTCCATTTGTATTCCATTGTCCACCCTTGCCAGATCAAGACTTTATAAAACCTCTTCAGAAGATTCAGTGACCAGAATCTAGCTACTTATTCATCTTGAATATTAGCTACAAATTTATTTTAAAAAATGATATCTCAGTTTTCACATCTTCAAACCAGCCCAGTCTTTGTCAACCTATGAGGAAAACACTCACAGCAAGAAAGCAAGCATGAATTTCTTTGAGCAGCATTAGAGTAGAGGACTCCTGCCGTGCTCACCAGTTACATGCTCTGCAAAGCTTCCTTCCCAGCCAGGGGCTCTGAACCAACACTGTGATAACAGGCAGAGATGACCATAATGGATTAGTTCAACGTGGCTATTTTCTTCACAGTGGCAAGAAGATATGTTCAGATAGCACTCTAGACTTCTATTTTCAGTTTGAGTAGTTCTTATTTTTCCCTATCACTACATAAATCCAGTCAACTGAATGTGTCTTGATTGTGTTAGGGGTGTGATCTTTGAATAGCTTTGCAGAAAACAATAAAAGCACAGAGCCATTCATCACAAAATTCATATGTTTTGGTTTTACTCAGAAGTCTTCTCTTTCCTTCACTTCTTGCATAGCACGAATTTAAAAATATTCTTGGTCAAATTCTGCTCGCATGCCAGATATAGGGCACAGGAGGGAAGAACCATGAAACTCATGTTAATCAGAAACTATTTGGGTAGGGTAAATCTCTTGTCACTCAAAATCTCCTTGCTAAGATCTTCTTCCCTGAGAGATCAAACAGGGACATAGGAGATGAAATTTGGTCTCAGCAGATATAAAGCATTTACACAGCTACTACTGTGTAAAGTAGTGACCTATATTCTCTACTTCTGAATCAATTACCTATACCCTTTACAGTCAATGCAGAGAAAAGAGTATTTTTAGGCACTATCTTTCATCTGAACTTTGGAAATCTACCTTCACATGCAATGATTTATGTCTAATAAGTTCTCCTTTTCTGACACTGACTACAATAAAAGGTAAGATGTAAAACGTCTAGATTAGGTGACACGAATCTTTCCTGACCTTCTGTTACTTGTGTATTCCTCCTTGCCAGAGAAATCTTTATTGCATAAGTAGGGGAAATTCTTCTCTTTGGATGATGTGATACAGGTGGCTGATTAATAGATATTCCTCTGGAAATAAAGTGGTTGCTCCCTCTGTAATGAAAAACACAGGTGGGGCACTACTGAATAAATCCCCAGCTTGCCCACCAAGTCTGTAGGCAAAATATTTCAGGTCAGACCAAGACATGCAAATATTTAAGGACCTGATAGCTTTGCGACAATGTCTTTAAGTGTAGGCTGATCCCATTGAGTTTGGTGGTGAAGATCCACTGGATGTGGTCACAGGTTTTGAGGGGCTGTGGAGAATGGGGTACCTTTTCCATTGTATCTTTTCTATTTTCTATAGTAGATAATAGAATTTCATTCAAGTATACCTCCTTTAAAACTAATTGACATTGAACTTTTATTTCTAGATGCACCATTTGTAGATATACATAAACATTATCTACCAGACTGTTTTCTGTCTTCCACTTATACTGATTATCTTATTACACAGATGGTGTTAAATTTTGAGGTACTCTGAAGATGGGATTTTTTATAAGTACATACCATTTTTTTGAAAAAGATATTATCAGATATGCACAACTTGGAAATCACTTACTGCATCATTATGGCCTCAGATTTTGTGTTATATAGATAAAAAAATACTTAGGTAACTGACCTTCTAAATAGAATTAAAATATAAGTAATATAATACCATATATATTACAACTAAAATATTTATATTGCATAGTAGTACATGTACAGTATATTTAATATAATTAAATATAGTTAATACTTTTTAAAAAAAAGTGGTGAGAAAAACTCCTGCTATCTATACTTAGGAAGAACATCCCCTCCCAATCAACCACTGTGATGTGTATTTTCCTAACTAATTAGCCAACTAATGCTCTCACCAGGAAAGTTCTCTGTGGTTCTGTCTTGTTAATAGTGAAAAGGGATGAAAAGTATAAACAATGTGCCCAGCAACAAGGGCATTAATCTGGGCCTCAGGAGATCTTTTTTAAATTCCTTGCTCCAATATGTGTTCCGGGTATGTTGTGCACTCAATACATTTGAGTTTGGTAAATCCTGAAAACAACAAGCAAAAATTAGTTCTAGTTTCACCTGGAGTTTTGGTTTCATCACAAGACTGTCACACAGCTCTCTTTTCTGATTTCTACCCAAACCTTAGGTAATATTCCACCCCTCGCTGAGATAGCTTCTTAGTACACAAGAAGCAGCTATTGTAATTCTTGTGGAAAAAAAATAAAAGGTATAGCAATAGTCTTGCAAGGCATATCCTCTTGATACCAAACATATTAAGAAAAAGAAAAACAAAGCCCAAGAAACTTTCAACCCTTCTGTGGCTTATTTGTCATTTTTTCTCCCCCTCAGGGCTCAAACTTACTATTTATTCTCAGACCTCAGTTTTCCTTACAGCCCTTTTGATCTTAATATTCAGAGTTCTTCACTTTTAGCCTGATGTAGGTGGATGAAAAGTGCCTTGCTGTGTAAAGGGGCTTTATAGCCTGGGTATAACATACTCTGCCATATGACAGCAACTTCATCTGCTCAAGAGGCAGGGAAAAAGGTGGAGAGAAGCCATGACTGTGCTGAGGTTATAAATCTGTGTTGGGATGCACATCCGCCTGGTGTCAGAGGGCAGTTCCCACAGCATTTCTAGATGAGGGGCTATGGTAGAGAAACAAAATACTAAATGCATCTCTGCTATCAGTCTTTGTCAGATGTCACTTTCAAATAGTTATAAAGTAATTGACCATTACTTTATAATGAAATTAAGAGTAATTCTGTGCTATAACAATATAGAGTGTTCCTAAAACACAGTCAGTTGCAGGACTCTTACATGCATGTGGCAGTTCCATGAGGCTGCAGATATCAAACACAGAGTGGGCTCTGAATTCCTGTTGTTTTTCAGGTTTGGCTAAAAGCAACCTGGAGATGCTGCAAAATGAACTATTTTGGGATTATAAGAACTGGTTTGGGTTTATAAGGACTAGAAGCTGGCATGTGATCTGCATCCAGACTACTTCAGACTCTTATGCTGGGGCTGAATTCTCACAGGAGGGACTGAGGAGAATATAAAATGTGTTCAGATTTTTTGTACTTACTAAGAAATTGTGGAGAAAAGGTGGAAGTTCACTCTAAACCAGAGTTGAGAGCATGGGGAGAAAGACTTGTGAAGTAGTTCAGAAAGGGCCAGGTGAGAGGACCAGCACCCTGTGAGGTCAGGAAAGTGGCAGAACAGATCACATCAGCAGGAGGCAGCTCATAAGCCCCTGTAAGGATGGGAGAGTGCATATCATACTCCTGTTTCAGCCTCTTCCAGCTGGGAGGAGACCTTCTCCTTCTCACTGGAGTGGCTGCAGATCTGGCAGGACTGTGGGGAAGGAATTTTGCTCCCTCCCACCCCTCTTTGCCTTCTTGACTGTTGCAGTATCTCCTCTGCTTTGAGGGTTTCAGAGGGCTGACCTACCCAGATGCTATTTATTTTGCAAAATGTTGAAGATAATTGCATTCATATATAAGTACACAGATAGATTTTGAGTGTGTATTAGTGCATGCATGTGTGTGTAATATTTTAAGCTGTCTGGCACATTAATTTAGCCACCTGTTCTAGCCTCTTTCTGCTGCACAAATTAGATTGTCTCAAGGGAGCCTATGCAGCTGATTGGGTCTGCCTTGTTACTAAGGCAACCCTTTTCCTCTCTGCTATATGCTTTATAACTCAGATTCACCAGGCAAAAAATGGAAGGCTAAAAAACCTAAAAATTGCTTCAGACCCTGGGGATACCAGTACTTAATAGATGCTCTTAGCAGAGTTATTTATTCAGACAAGAATACAGTTTCTAAATGTGGCAGATTGTTGAAGCAAGCAAAGTCAGATATAATGGTACTGTATGAAGGAGATGATAAAAAATGAATTAAAGACTTGTGCAAACACCATATGAATCTTAAATGAGATATACTGTGTGTAGCTGCTGTAAAGGTAACATGTCTGGATATATCCGTGGTTGTCCCTTTGAAGGTCATGCCTGATTAGGAACAACAACAAAAAATCTTTATGCCAAAAAAGCCACAAATGTAGGGAGGAGTTCTTATGTCAGACAGTTCTAGCCCAGACAATATTTTATGCTCATTTTTCAGGTTAAAATTATTAGTTTCTTCCTGCTTCCTGCTTTTAGGTGATTTGTATTGATTGAATACACCACAAATGTGGCATATGTTTTGTGCTGAAACAAAGCATAAATTTGTCTTTGAAGAAGGGCTTCTTGACCTCATTAGTTCTTAGACAACAATATAGCAAAATTCTAAGCAAATTAAAGGTGACTCAAGGATGCATAACTGATTAAGGGAATCCTGTATATGCATATTGGAAGAAGGGATGGACCTTTAAGCATTATGGTCCAATCTTTCCCTCAATGAGTCACATTCTAGGGTGTGCATTTGTATTTAGGTTGGCACAGGCAATGTTCACAATAGGTATAGTGTAGGATTTACATGTTTATCTCTTTGTCTTGTGGCCAGTTCATCAACTGAAGGTAATGGCCTCTAATTTTATGTTGAGGGGATCAAGTGGAGTGTTTGGACATTCAAAAATCTATGCATAGATAAAATTGTAGCAAGTAAGCAGGCCCCACTGGGTAACTGTGTGATCCTCAGGTAAATACTGAAAAATAGTGGGAAGAAGAATAGTTTAAACTCCATAGACAGTGTTGCTTGGAGAGATATCAAACCATGAAGTCCAGTTTTATCATCTACCTTTTACAAGAGGTATTAGATGACTCACAGATCACAGAGAGAGCTGCAGAAACAAATTTTACACATAGTGTCCAAAGAGCTCAGTTGGCTTAACTTAGTGTCATGATCATGTTGTGGTTTAGAGTTAGGTTAGAGTGCTTCAACTGGACATTCAGTACAGAAATAATCAGAAATCTGTTTCTAGAAAGTAAAAACAGTTACTAGAATGAGTATAAATAGGTAACAGCATGATTAATTTCCATTTGGAACACCTATTGTACATCTTAATTTTATCAAGACATGGTTTTGAAGAGAAGTTTGTGCTTTAGTCATATATATATTATTGGGTTCAGTGTTGTGGAAAGTGGTATGTGCTGATGTGCTGTACAGAAAAGAGCAAGCTAGACATATTGTTCCTTTCAGACCTCCCATTCAATGAATATAAATTCCCTTCCATAAAGGTAGGGAAAATCTTCATTTTCTGTGGTAATGAAGACTCAAATTATGCAAGTTCCATTTCCAGTGATCTTAAATTAAATCCAGTTTAGCATTAGCAAGTCTGTGATTTTTACCGGAGAAACAGAGTCACCTTGCAGAAATCACACTTTTTCAGCAGACTGTGCACCACAAGGAATAAAATGATGCCTTAAATATTGGAAGCCCTTTTCTCTCTGCACACTGTTTTTATGTAGCAGTTTCATGGAGTTCTATCTTACGTAAAATGTCTATTTTTATCAGAGGCATTTACTGTTTAGCAGCATAGATATGCAATGAGGCAGAAGCGGAGACCCTGGCTGAGGGTCCAGTTACTTGCTGCTATATCCTTCTCATAATGCAACCAAATACTACCTTGAAAAGGTTTTTGCCATGTTTCTTGTCCCTCCACCCCACTCTGGTCCTATAGGGAAACAGTTTTCCTTTTTTTTGTTCTGTTATCTAGAAACCATGTAATTGCTAGTGTTTGCAACCACTTCTTTTTGTGTCAACATAATCTTTTAACTTCTCCCTTACTTGTGCTTGCTAATTTGATGTGTCTATAGAGACCAGTCTTAAGCCTGGCCTATCAAATGGTTTATCCACTCTTGTAAATGCACTCTCTTCTCCCAAATAAACCAAATACATCTTCAGGTTCAAAGTCAATCAGAAGCTCACACAGCGCTGATGGATCTTAGAAACATCTTATGTTACATAAATATTCCTCTGTCTAATGGAAAATAACTTATCTAATTTGTGCTAAGGTGCTGAGATCAAAATTTGTTCTTCACTAGCCAAATTATATGTTATCTTTGCATTTATGTTCTACAGATGTTATTAGTTGGTGACCTCCAGTTGAAAAGTGCCCATAATGCACAATGTAGCATTTGGTATAATTTAGTGCATTTTATTTTCTGTCTCCTCTTGCTAAGGTAAGCTCCTTTCATTTTGTCACCTACTAATTTCAGTAGCAAAATCTTGCTTTAAAAATCTGGGTGGACAGTAAAATTATTAATTAAAACTTGGGTTGTGGCACTGTAAAAATGTGATCATATTGAGCTCATTTAACTGTATGCTGAAGCCATCCAGAGAGACATTGTCACTGTCTTTGCTATTTGCTACCACTTTGCAGCACCTTCCTCTTGGTAAAACTGAATGTAAAAAAAACCAAACCAAAACTCAGTTCTAGTAACTTTCTTTCAGAAGCAGCTTCTGTAGTTTTCCCTTTCATCAGGGTCCTTGACCACCTTATAAATCTTATCTGTCTGATAATCCATGGTTCATAGCTAATTGTTTCTGCTACACTGAAGCGTTAAAACCCTTCATGAAGTTCAAATGAAATCTTAATATACTTTATTTTACTTAGATAGTGGTTATTTTATCAGACATGCTTAAAGGCACTAGCATGCTTCATCACATTTTCCATGCCATAAAATTCTGGTTTTCAAAATTTGTTCTAAAGCTTATATGCTAGGGAGGCTACTTTAGTTGTCTTGCAGTTGCAAGTTTATTATGCTCAACACTTTTGGGAGGCTCTACCAAAATGTGAGAGGCTTTATGTAACCCAAATCCTATACTGATGCTTCCCCTTCTTAGTTTAATAGGTAATTAAAAATATTTTTTCCCTATTTGCAGGAATATGTACCAGAATATCCACTTAAAAATATTTTTATATCCATCTCTCTCATTTTTATCAGGAAAAACTTCTCAGCTTTGTTTCCACATCAGCTTTGATGATCCCCATGTTGAGGATTGCTTTATTTGTGCCTCAGGTTCAGAATTACTCTTACTTAAAAGCTGAAGTAAAATGTTCACTTCGCATTCATATACTGTCTTTAATTCATTCTCAGTGCATAATGGGCTATACTCCCTTTCAGTTTTTAATTCATAATAACTGTGGCCATTTCACTGATTTTTTTTTTAATATTCTTAGCATGATTTATTTCATGCTGACTTCTACTTATTCATAGTTTTCTACTCTACTTTTTGACCTCTGGAGTGTTATTTGCCATTTCTCTGTATTTTTGCCCTACTTTTTGTATGGCAGTTATTAATCCTGTATTTAGCTCCTCCTTGAATAATTTTTCATTTCAGAAAAATATTTGTACTTTTGGTTTGAAGAACATGAAGCCTGAAGTCCAAATCCTTGAACTCTTCAGTCTCCTTAATTTCTCAGTATGTTTTTCCCCAATAAAGTAAATTGAGTTATTGGCAGAGTGAATTAAGTGAATTAAGCACAGTATTTCATTGCACACTTTAAAGTGTGTTTCGAAGAAACATAAATGTATTACGGGAACGTGGTCTTGCTTTACCAAAACCATTACCTGGAGTTACATCAAATTAATTTTTTTTATCTTGTTATCAAAAGAAGCTGTTGAAAAATCCTGTGTACTGTAGCTTTAATATACCTGTGCTCTACCTAGCAGAGTCCAATTTGATGTTTCAGATGTAGTCAATATCTTTTCAAACAAACTAGGAAGCATCCCTCCCCTAGTATTCAGAGGCACAGGGACAATGTCAGTCAATGACCTGTTCATCAGGAGGATAAATAGTTTAATTTACTCCCTACAGAACTCTTGTTCATAGAAGACATGAATGAACTTAGACCTTGGATGAGAAATATATGACTGTCCTTGACCTGACTTTCCTTTCTCCAAATTTCTAAATTTTCTTTTTTGCTTATTTTTCAGACATATTTAAAAATTACTTTTTTTTTTTTTTTTTAACTTTTTCTTTGTTTGGTTTTTGGTGGTTTGGTCTGGTTTGTTTTATTTTTGTGGATCAGAGTGGTGTATGAGTGCTACTGTTGAATACAAACTCCAAGAGACACAAACCAGTGGACACAGACCATAATTTAGTATCAATACAGAGTGGTTTAATTAAATTCTAGAGGAAAGGGGCTTAAACTTTTTATTAACCAGAAATTTATGCACAATATGCAAAGACAAAGGCAGTTTGCATCAAACATGGATTTCTTTTAACTGAAGAGTCATGGAGTGATTGATTACATTTACTTAAGAGGAAGCAGAGCTGAAAATATCTTCATTCAAGTGGCTTCCATTTAATTGTTAAGTGTCTCCAGGAAAGGATGACTAGTTGGGCATAAATGAGAATTCTGCAACCCCTGAGCACTACAATAATTCTTCCTAAAAAACCTTTTTTTCTGCTTCTTCCCAAGAACTCATGTTTGTAATTGCAGTATGCTGAAGAATCATGTATTGCAAGCAAATTGAGCTTATTGGCTTGATGTCTAAATATCTCTATCAGGCAACAGACAAACAGAGATGTATAAGTCTATCCCCATCCATCGCTTCCTTTACCACAGGGGGAGAATATTTCAGCTGCAGGAGGTGGTTATCTTTTTCAGAAGCCCTGGATAAACTTACCTGTCAGGCACATTTTCTTCCTTTTCTTTCCACAGTTTTTAAGGCAAACACTCCTCCTGTGTGAGGGCATTGTAGGTGCCTCTTTTGGGGGCTTGAATCTGGGGTGGCAGCCACTCACAACTTGCAACTTGCAGCTTGAAGATTGTACTTCAGCTTAGTTAACCCTCGATGTAACCAGAGATACATATTCAGTAATGTGATTAGTTTCTGCACAATGGAAGCTGCTGAAGGACAAGTTCTTCAGCAAGAAAGCGACAAGAAAATCTCCCCCCTTCCCAGGAGTGGCTAGCAATGCAAATCACAAAGTAAGGGACACTGCAAAGAGACTGATGTAAATCCACTTGGAAAATTTCTGTTACTGCAGCTGTAGTAATGCAAAAAGTATAACGTATTACCATCATAGAAGGTATGGGGGAAGCAATTATAACAAAATCCTCATCCTTGTTGCAATTATACATCTGACATGAAATGAGCTGACATATTCAGGAATGTGATTATATCTGAGCTTGAACTATCTCTGGTTTCTTCATTCAAATCCTGTAACTGACCAAAAAGATCCACTATTTCAAAATGGAGCAACTTAAGATATCATTGCTGTTGCTGTACATATCTATTGATTTTAAATCCCTCTGTCCTCACATGAGGAGACATGAGAAGACACTCATGGTTCCAGTGAAATGTATCCTTTAAGAACTATTGAAATACTACTACTCTTAATGAAAACATGATAAATATTCAGTATAGAAAACTTCCATCTGTGAAAACCTGAAACAAATCACCCTCTAAAGGGTACTCAGCTAACAGAAGTATTTATGAATTAATGGATAGGTAGTTCAGAAAACAGCATAGTAAAACTCAGACTTCCATGGGTGAGAAGTATGTGGGCTACGGGCTAAAAATAGTATTTATACTGGTAGAGGAGAATGTTTGGCCTAGAGACAGGTTGTACCAATCTGAGACCATTTTTATGAGTCCCAGAGTTAGCTCCCTTTGCCTTATCATATGACCTGGGGACAAAGTCCACAAATGTTTTTTGTACTCCAGCTCTCCTACAATTATGGACTTCCTCATGCATTTCAGTGAAAATTCAATGCTCAGTAACTTTGTAAGCCTGGGATTTAGATTCTTCTCCCTTTTTCCTTACCTTACAAGGAGAAAAAAGAAGGAATTATGACTTGTAACTAATGTATATAGTTAATGACTCTTTTGGTAATGGTGGTTTTTTAGAATCCAAGATATTACTGATCTTCCTAATATCTGGTTGGCTAAAATACAAAATCTTCTAGATTCATTTGGCTTCATATTTCTGAAAGGCACAAGACAGAAAATAAGTGTACAATGTTGGGAAAACCTTTTCAGGATCAATGATTAAAATAGGTAAGCATCAACAGTACCAGAATTTACTGTAGTTATGAAATGGGAAGGAATACTTAGCTAATACTTTGCTCTTGAGCTAACCTGAGCCTTGTAAATTTTCACATTGGTGCTCAAGCAATAGTCAAAATGGGGCTTACTACTCAGCAACCCAAAGTTCTTAAAGGTCAGCATATGTACAGTCCCCTTGAGGAACCTGCAACATCTGCTTGTATGTATGAGTAAAAATAAATATGCATTAAATCCCTTTCTTCTACCTTCTCTTTAATTAGATGGTAACTCTTCAGGGAAGAGATTGCTTCTTTTGTCTGCTCATGCACTGACTAGCACAAGAGGTCACTGATCTCAGCTGTGACCTCTGCCTCCCCTAGTGCAAACTTCATGAAAATGAGTATTTCAGACTGACCTTTCAGCTTAAGTGGAAAAGAATTTTAATGAATATAAGAAGATCATATGTTTATATTCTCCTCCTTTTGGCATTTAAAAACTTCAGTATTTAACGTGCCAGCTATTTTTAAAACATAAGGCCTGCTTTTATAGAGCAGGATGTAGTGCAGGACAGTAGACTGCTGGAATAAAATATCTCTTTGGACTCTGAATTTCTCTGCCACTTTCCAAAGTAAAATCCAGCTGCTACAGTCTCATCTGATTCAAGAAAGAAGATAGCTGAATGAGCTGTACAGCCGGATGGTCACTGTTTACTTGGACCTTTCCTTCATTCCCCGTGGCTAGGTGATTTACAAACATAAATAATGCAATTTCATCTGAATTTTGCTATTCATAAGACTTGCATCCAGAACTTAGTATGTTCCCTTCACAGTGGAGACAAGTGATTATAATCCCTTCTAGCCTTTCCCTTTTGTATTTGCTCTCTTGCTTGTAGTGTGGATACATTCTATACAGATCACTTGAACCTAAATGTACAAGGGTGCATTTTAGAAGGGTACATTACCATAAAGGTGATATCTTTATGGGCACAAGGTGGATGAAGGGAAGGGTGGAGCAGTCACAGCAGATCCTCAGCTTTTAGAAACATATGAGTTGCTGCAGATACTGCTGATGTTGACAATATGTGTGCAGTGTAAACAAGCAGTTCTGTGAGCAGCTAATGAACTAATGAAGCCAGATTTCCTACAGATTTCTGTCTCCTGATTGACTTTTTAACTGTGACAGAGCTTCACATTATGCTTAAAATGTTCTAAATGTGGAGAATACCAAGACACAGTCGTGGTTTCTTTACTCATTTCCAACTGCACAATACCACCCCAGCAGATCTAACAATTATATGGCCTCAAGGTGAATTTGAAACCTAATTCATTTGTGTGTGTATGTAGTGTTATTCCAGGTGGATCAATGAGCTGGTTGTCTCTAAGATCAGTACTCCTGATAAGTTTGACATTTAGTCAATAATCTCTAAAGACTTTAGGTTGGGATGTGAATTTCTCTGCAGGTATATGCATGAGTTAGATGTTTAAGTGGTATGACTGTGTGCTGCAACCTAATTTTTATAGTTGACTGTAGAATTTATATAGTAATTGTGTCTTTGATATGTCTCTATAACCTACAATCTGTAACAATTCACACCAGAGAAGTACAACAGGAAGCATTTTGGGAAAGTAAAGCCATGGTTAACTATGGTATGATTTGGCATGATGATAAGCAACACTACAAACCTCTTTGGTGGGATCCATATCATTTTCAGGAAAGTAAGTAGTTTGTGTTCACTGCACTTTGATGAAATGAATATGTAAATGCCACTTGTGGGATATGTTATTTCACTCAATGCATATGTACAACAGGAGTTGTTGAAAAGGGTTTGTATTTATTGTGGTGTCCACACTAAAATCAGTACTATTTATGTTGACTAGTAATATGTAGTCAAAATGACTAGCCAAAATATATTCATAAAAATCATAGAGCAGGAATATTCAGCTTCTCTGAGGGTGATAAATGACCTTTGAATCATCTGTGATACTCACTAGGCAGAAAAGCAGACAAGTGTCTATACTCAGATGGATTTGGTTGAAGTATCTGCATGTGGATCAGTGAACTATCACACTGTTTTCAGCAGCTGCCCTCAGGTACGTTGCTGTGTATGTGATACCTAAGGTATTTTGGGAAACGTTGTTTTAAGTGCATTTTCATTGCATTTGGACATGAAACAGGAAGAATGTTGGGATATATGCAAATGTGCATATCGATGTGTTCACATCTGAGGCCTTACTAGCTCTTTCCTATTCCCTGGCCAGTGCTTATGATCTCACTGTGTTTGTTGCTTATCACTTGGTGATAAGCACTTGCTCTGGTAACTGTTAGGACATCGTGGTGGTGCACTGATTATCCCAGGCAGGTGTTCACCTGGAGAGTTGTTGCCTTAAATCTTTTTTTTGGCTCCTACCGTAGATGTTCATGGCTCAGCCACTGAACAGTGAAGCAAAAAATGATAGTGCTTTCCATGTCCTGTTCCACCACCCCTCACAGGCTGCACATCTCTGAGCTGATGTGTGCATCGCAGTCTGCTGCACAGCACAGGCTTTGAGGATCTGATTGCAAACCCATTCTCTGACAGTTTTGAGGCCTAAGATGTTAGTTTTTAGCTTGGAGCTAGGAGACAACTTGAGCTCTAGTGACTCCAGGACCTTGGTTCTGAGCTGACATGCTGAACATCTGGACTCTGATTGCCAGGAAAATATAACAACCAATGGCATGGATTTTAAAACAAAATGTATATTGGCTCCGTTTCTGTACCAAACATCCTTCTGAAGAAGATGGTTTGGAAGGTTACATATACCTAAGTCTAGAAAGATTTATCTTTTCACTGTTTGAAGGTTAAGTGCCAGTATGTTATGTGGAAGCCATTTTAGCAATGATTCTCTTCATTTTGTGCACTCCAGAAAACTGCAGGTGAAGTCAGTAACTGCATCTATACAATGAGATTTTTTTAGCATTTGAAATTCTATCTGTAAGTTCTTACCAACTATTACAAAGATGTTTGTAGTTTATTGCAATCATCCTGGATGTACCACTTACAGGAACCAAACAGCCCAAAATACTTATTTCATGAGATGGAAAGCTGGAGGATCATTAATGGAATTATCTTATCTCGAGACCAGAGGAAATTTGGCATCCATTGACTCAGACCACAAGCGATGTACCTAGAAGGCTTAAAATTTAAACCATGTATGGCTTATTTAGCATATGTGATCCCCATTTTTCCACTTCAGAGTAATAACAATCAAAAATCATTATTCAGAATCTTGCATTTCTCTCATTTCCAGTTTCACTGACCAAGTGTGTACAGCTTGTACATTCCAGGTGAATTTTGTTATCAAAGTTTTCAGACCTTTAACCACTGACAGAATTACAGTGGTGTACCAACTACTTGGTTCTTGAGGTGATGGCCTTACAGCCTCCATTATATCTGGTTTCCCTAAAATTGCCTTTTGTTTTAAAATTTCTCTAATTCCTTTATTATGATATCCTTTATTTTCCCAAGTGGAATATCTTGGAAAACTTCAAATAGATGTATCCACCCTTTTTGAGCCAATAATCATTTGAAATAAGAATTGTTCAACAGTTTTAATTTTTCAAATTCCTTTGTCTCTCTTTGTTTTCATGCAAGTAGAATGATTTAATTTACACCTTTGTCTCGAAAGAAGGCATCGGTGGGGGTAAAGAACATCTATTTTGCTACATCTGTGTGAATGATGAAATATGTGCATGATCTGCTTGATATTTTTGCTGTCTTAAGTAGTATGTGATACACTACAAAGCAGTCCCCATGTGACATTTCTGTATGTCATTTTACTTTTGACATGATTTAGGAATTGATTAAGTAAAACCTGCCAGGCCTTTAATTCAGTATTGGCACTTGAAAATAAAAAAAAAATCTTTCTTAGTTATCTAGTGCTTAACATTTATACAATTATCAGTTTAATGATCAAAGATAAACTCATATTAAGCAGGAAGGAACAGAAGTAATTAGGGTCTATATGTGCCAATAGTAAGAGAATCAAGATTAATTAATAAATTGCCATTTGCAGATACATATGTTCATAGTATTCCAACGTCCAAGTCACCCCACCAGAGTTAATTTCTGTATCTATGATAGTGCTCATCAAGTCCCTGTTTCATAGGATGGTGTATTTAATGACACTAGAGACCTATATATATTCAAGCCTGTTTAAAAAGGCCAGGAAAAAAGCATGCAGGGTAGCCATGTTCACAGGAAATAGTCTCTGACTGTGAGATATGTTACAGCTGTTACAGATTTTGGGAAGGATGCTGAAATGCCTTCAAAAATCTTTGGACTTGTACCCATTTTGGCTAGATTCAAACTGATTAAGAACTTAATCTGTATCTTGGCAACATGACTTATTCAGACTTATCAATGTTTTCTAGTTCCCATGGTTGCTTTTAATTAAGAGAAAAGCAACTTTCCTAATATTAGGTTTAGATAATTGTCTGAGAATCCTCCAAAGGCTCTTTTCTCGAATAAGAATTAGATTTCATTTCTCTGGTAAAACATATAAAGAGAAATTTTTACTAATGTTTCCATATGTGATGCTGTGAGGTTAGGCTTCTAAATATAAACTTGGGCATAGAAATTGAAAGAAACTTAACAAAGTTGCAAATGTTCAGGCACTGAAAAGCAGGTGATGGAGCCTCCTTGTTTATGCTTGGAAATACTCATGTTCTTGGAGTGAAAAATGATTGATATATATATATATATATTATGCATTTTTCCCACTTCAATGTTTGTGGTGAACAATCTGGACAATAATGATACAACTAGTGGAATCAAATTGGATATGTATTTCAGATATGTGATTATGATTATATGAAAAGATTTGAATTGCAGTATAAAATATGATAAAATATTCTGAATATAAAATTCATTTTTACTGAGCTTTTTGCAAACATATATTTACACAAGTAGTAATCAAGCAAGGTTTTGACAAGCCTAGTCATCTATTATTTTTTAATTTTCTGTGGCTAACATATGGATTATTAGTCCTTGGACAAAAGAATGGAATATGTAACGGGTAGTTGCTTGCCAATATTTCTCACCCCACCACGAGAAAAACACTTTAAATTGGTTAATAACTATAATGGATGTATTTTCTGTGCAAAAATCTAACTTATTTAAAGCCCAGTTCATTAATTCCTTTCAGTCCTGGGCAAGCTCTACCAAGAACTTTGAAGTACAGAATTAAAATGAGTGTTGAACATTATCTGTTTTATGTCTGGCTCTCTGAAAAAGTAATAATGAGGAGAGATTGCCACATATATTGCCAATAAAAATGCAATTAAAAATTGTTTAATCAGAACTTGATAAACCCAACAAAGGCCAAAGGAATAAATTACTAAAAATGCTAAAATACTTTGACATATGAAGATCCAGATCTGGAAGGGACCAAGTATTCTCAATTCTTTGCACCAATGGGAAAATGGGTCAGTTGACAGCCAAAAAATATTTTTAAAAGCCATTGGTTTAATCTCACATTATCTTTAAAATTTTCTACAGTTCCTTTAAATGGATTCAAATCATATGCTTTTTGGTTTTTGTTAAGGCTGGTGTTTTACACTCCTTTTTGAAGGCTAGCAAGAAAAGTAGTGATGTATATGAAGTATTACATACACAGTACCAGATCATGGTGATTTCAGAATCATTATATTTAGGAATGCAGTTTCCATGTGAGTGGCCTTGAAGAAGCCATGCTAGCATGAAAGAGATTGTGAAGAAAATTTGCAGGTCAAACAAAAGAAGAGTACTAAAAAAGGGAACCCAGGCAAATAGCCTATAGATTGATGCCACACAAAAAAGGAACAAGAATGTTTGTGGTGAAGTTGCAGTATTGTTCCTGAATGTATAAAATTAAGCAAATCCATCTTTAACTAGTCTCCACACTTAAAAATCCATGGTGCAGAAGTAGCTAAGGAAAGTTGTAGTGGAATAAATGTTTGTCTTCCATAGTGGTTACAGAAGATGATTACTGATGAGAGTATTTGTTGATGCTTATGTAATCATTAAGCAAGAATGAAATAGTTTTTAAAAAAATTAATATTCTAACCCAGTAGTTCTAGAGTTAAAATATATTTCAGTCTATCATAATACAATACGTTCTTCAGTGCAGTAAGTTGTGTTGGCTGAAATATTTATCCTTACATACCCAGCCTGTTTAGGACTAATTCTTGTGACCATGAAAATATGGATACAGTGAAGGCTAATGGTTACTTTGATATTCTTCTGTAATTCCCTTCTGAATATGTGTGAACAGCCCAGCTAAAAAGTTTGTGCTGAAGGAATTGAAATGTGCCCTTTGTCAGTGAAGAAAGCAGGGAGGCTGTCAAACACTGAATGCATCTGACAAACTGCCCTGAAGAAGGTATTGACTGGAATGCACAGGAGTAAATTAACTGCTGGTATCTCAGCCTGGGTAGGTGTGTGGCTATAGAAAATTCCATTTCCAGTCTGCCCAGACCAAACTCACTAGAGCTGACTTTAGTCTGCAATTTTCACTAGAGTAATGGAACAAGGATTTCAAATTAACAAGCTTTGTTTACAAGTATTTGCATATGCATACTATGCAAAAATGTGTCATTATGTAGAAACAAGTTTTTTTCTGAAATTATTCACTGATTTACTGCATAATTCTAGGAAATACTGACACAGTAATTTAATAACAACTAATTTAATGATGGGAATCTTTTCCCCCCTCTATTCATTTCAGAAGATCTAGAGCCACAATTACTCTTAGCTAGCTCTTTTTGAGTCATTGTCATCAAATTGACACCAAAGCATCATTTATTGATGCATCTTATGAACTGAGGAAAATATTATTGAAATAAAGATTATTCTTCTTTCTGGAAGAGTAAAGACCTATAAATGAGTCAAAAACAACAGTAGCAAATCTCTTAGTTTTAATATAGAAGATGGAAGCTTTTGCCATGGCTAAATTTAAATTTACTGATTTACTGCTATGAATGTCAGAGTAGAAATACTTATTTGAATTGCGGATTATTTTTTTCTTTTACATAGAAATACAATATTTTTATGTTAATATAAAAGATCAGAAAGTTCTAGTGACAGAACCAGGCAATCAAGCTACAGTCCAGGGAATTAAATTAGTAGGGTTTCCCCTGGTATGTTAGAGAAAATAAACTCTCCTGTAACCCCAGTCTCCAGCAGAAAGAGCTGAAGGTAAGGCAAACTGAAATGATGTGAAATTTATAACCAGTAACAGGAGTAAAACCACCTGGCTCTGAGTGACTCCTTTGCTTAAAAATACAGGATGGAGTTAAACGGGGATACAAATGTGTTCAAATGTGCACTTTTGGTTCTCCTTGACCCTAAACCTCCGTATGTGATGTTTTTAGCCAACAAAAAATCTTTTCCATGACTACATTGGGTAGTAAGCTAATTAGTACCCATACAGTCCAGTTGCCAAAGTTCTTCCTTTTCAGCAGAACTTATTTTACTTCATTCCACCTTTTAAACTGTTGCACTATCTGAAAAGGACAAACTTGTTTTAAAGCTGAGGTCTGTCTAAATTTGCCAAATGTTTTATGAACACTGACTAAAGATGCATTATTTGCAAACAGCTGGGCAGTGTCACAGCACCCACTTTACTGCAGTCTGAGGTGATACAGAACAGTCAAAAGGGGTCCTCTGTCTTATATCATCTGATCAGTCTCATTTTTATGGAACCAGTTCACTCTATTGAGCCAAGATGAGGAGGAGTATTTCATAAATGGGGAGAACAGAGTAATGATGATAATGGGGGGACTAGAGCATCTCTCCTGTAAGAAAAAGCTGAGAGAGCTTAGGGAAGTGAAGGCTCAGGGTGGACCTTACCAGTGGATATAAAATACCTGATGAGGGGAATCAAGAAGACCCTTTTCAGTGGTATCCACTGACAGGACAAAAGGACATGGGGACAAAGAGAAATACAGAAAATTTCACCTAAACAAGCAATTACTGTGAGGGTGGTAAATTGCTGGAGCGGATTTCTCAGGGAGACAGTGAAATTTTCATCCTTAGACTTATTCAAAACCTGACTGGGCACAGTTCTGGACAACCTGTTGGATTTGAACCTGCTTTGAGCAGGGCAGGGTTTGGGCCACATGGTCTCATGAGATCACTTCCAACCTCAACTATTCTATGATTTTGTAAGAGAAGCTTTAGAAGGTGGTGTTGAACATGGAAATAAAGAAGTGAACTTTATAGATCATATGTTGTTACTAAATTACTACAGCTGTTTGTTGGGCTTTTTATTCTCTTCCTCTGTTGACCAGCAAGTCTGATTACCTGAGCTTCTGTCTGTGTTCAGTGTTGATGCTCAACACTGTATTCCTCATTTCACCATATAACATATCACTTTTTTATCTAGCATATTCACAGTGTCTAAGAGGAAATTATTAACATCATAACTGCCTTTAAATATTCAAATAGAAGTATTTCAATTAATGCATAACATAAGCTGGCGTTACCTGCAGATATATACAACTTCATTATTAATAATGAGGTATCAGAAGCTGGTAAGTTATTTATATTTTCATCTTTGCTATATTGTTTATAATAAACATTTATATTGAGATCTCTTAATCTGAATCCGAGATAGAGGAATACTCTTTATCAGCAGGATTTTTATGAAAATAGCATTTTGATAAAAGTTGTACCAAACACAGCCAAACTCAACATGTTACATCAGTAGCACATATTACATCAACCATGATTCTGCCTTTCTGGTGCAAACATAAGTCAAAATGTTACTTTCTGGATCCTGTGCTTGCTGAGACAGAACACCAGGCATGCCACAAATAAATGTACAAAATGAGGTGCAACACAAAATATTGTGAAAACAGAACTGTACTTTTTTATTATTTAGCTACTTTTTTCTTTCTGCCAAATGCAAGCTCAGTCTAAACGTTTAGCTAATTAACAGTTTTGTCTACTGACAGGAATTACTGGACCTTATTTCTGTCCAGGAAATATTGTTCATAGACGTTAGAACCTGAGAACTTGAGTAAGTGTATATTGCTGTTAAAGACAGCACACAAAAATATATTTCCTCTTAGGTATCAGCCTAATAACAATGGTTACTATTTACTAACTCTTAGATATAGAGATATTTCATCTGCTGAAGACTGCCAAGGCTTAATGACATCAGAAATAGTTTATTCATAGAGGCTGGGAGCGCAAGCTGGTAGTCTCTATATAAAGAGCAAAACTTGTACAACATTCAGAGACTGATGCTGTTTCTAAAATAGTCAGAAGCTTGATTCCTACTGTCTTTTTTAGTATGACATTTGATATTTCTTATAAGGAGTTCCTCTATTTACTGACAAGAAGTCAGAAAAAGAATGTACTAGAATGTTAAAACATGAATGCTTTCATTCAGACAGAGCTGACAAAGCCATAATGAGACCTACACTCACTAAAGCTCTAGCAGTTAAACTCATCAGTTCCTCTAAAATCATGCCTGCAGTATTAATTTTGACACATGTATGAAAAATTCATATTGACAACAAAAACATAAAGATCTGCAAAGTGCTCTGTTTGGGTAAGAACAGGGGAAATGGATGCAGCCACGTTGTGGGTGAGAGGAGGAGAGACAAGAGCGTGACAGCATGGCTTCTATATGACCAGAGGTGTGTGCTATTGAAGTAATAGGAAAAATGAAGTTCCTTTCTCTTAATCTCCCTCTTCCTGTCCTCAAAAGACAGAAAAAGCTGTTGCTACTCTCTTTCCTCCATTTTCTGAAGGGTCTTTTCTAGGGAAGCTTGACTTTTTTATAGGCTGTCATCTTCTGCTTCTTTTTTTCCCTTTTTAATCTTGAGCATGTTAATATTTTTTTTATACCTGTTTATTTCTTTGTTGTATTTGCAAACAGTTACAGTGTGTTCTCAAGTATTTAATTGTTGTCAAGCTCAGATATAATTTGGTCATCCTGGCTAAATTTTAATTTTAAATATGACATATCTAGCATACTCTGCCTTATTAACACACAAATTTGGCTCAGTTTTGTTAGCAGTGTTTTGTGTTGTCCTGCAATTGAAATGGCAGACACAATATGTTGATTGTGGATCTTATGCTTCTCTCAGTAGGGAGGAAAATTAAAGCAAAAGAGATTTTTCTCTTTTTCCTCCTGCATGTATTTTTGACTGCATATATGTTGCTATTGGTGCATTGATATTTTTTAAAATATACCCTGACCAGCCTTTGTCCATAGTATCCAAATTAAATCAGTTTAGTGTCCAAGGTAAGATGAATATATATTTATATATTTCATACCGGACTACTATCCTTTCTGTTATGCTTTGGTTTTGCTCCCTTTTAAAATGTACAGATCACCTAAGGTTCAGGACTGCTTTCTTGCAGATCCTTGAACTATGCAGAAAAAACAAATTTTCATTACATTTGAAAATCAGACTGTACCTTATTGTGTATCACACAGCTCTATGAATTTAAGTGTAGACAATCAAGTTTTAGAGAAAAGTTTTTTGCTGTGGAAGTGACTGCATAGTTTTTCTCCTTCAGTCCTAATTGGATCATTTGATTCTGGAAGAGCTACAACAGAAACGGAATGATGTCCCTTTAAATATTTCAGCCTAATCACATAAAGAAGCCAGTGGGAATAACTGCCATAGGTAAAATTGTGCTGTATTAAATAAAGAATTGCATGTAATTCAGTAGGAATAATTATTTGATTGATCACAATTTGGGGATAAATATTTGGGGGCTGACACTTCATAATTGCATGTTGAATTCAAACTGAATAAATTCTTGACTGAATTGATTTCAAGCCCTCTCTATTGATCAGCTCCTGAATTTTCATAATTACACTATTTTGCAACACACTGGTGAGGGCCCATAGAGACTTGTGTTCCAGCTCCAGTAATGATAACTCAGATTTAGTCCTTCAATTGCCTTTGTATTTCTTTTCTGTGTCTGCCAGAAGGTGAATTCAGATTCCTCTAGGCACTTAACTTTCCAAATCAGAATGTTTGCTGTTGCACAAACATTGCAGAGGAAAATATTTTTATAACTGATTTTTGCTGCTTTTGTTACTGGCTGCTCAATAGTTCTCAGCTTAGTGAAAATATAGGAGATGTTCTTACATGCCCAAGTGAAAAAAAATTAATATTGCTGTTATTTTTAATTTTTTTTCATAATAATTATAGAGAAGGAAATGTGGCTAGTCTTGTAGCTATCCTAACATTACAGTGCTAGATGACAGAAACAAAAAATATATTCAGGATGTCTACTTAAAGCAGCTGACTAATGAGTAATCTCAAGCACCCACAGACAAATGGAGATCTGGAGGAGTTGGTATTTGAAACAACTAACAGATTAGGAAAGCAAAGACTGATTTCAGAGATCTAAGCCTTTGGACAGAGAGGAGTACTTGAATACTCAGCTGGCATCAGTAACATAACTTTAGTCATAGAAAGAAAAGGGATCTGACAGGGTGAGCAGGGAGAACTGCAGAGAGGGACTTTTTGACAGCTTCTGTTTCTCAGGATTTATGACAGATTTGGAAAACAGAGTGTTAAGCCAAGCAATACTAGAAAAAAAAATAAAACCAAGGTTTTAGTTTTCTCCTCAGCTGTGAGGGGAAAACTACTAAAGAAGAAAACTGATCTCTTTATCAAGACTGAGATCAGTGAGACTGGAACCCAAAGGAGCTGATCTTTAGGGAAAAGTGAGTAAACAGGCCTGAGGAAATGGGATAGATGGTAGCATCCCAGCGGGTGTGGTAGATTTATAAGGTCTAATACCTATTTTCTGTATCTGAGAGAGGGTTGAACAGATAGCCCAACTCTTGGAGAACTTAATCAGCAATGGTGTTCTGTGGGATAATGCTGTTTGCGCCTCACCCCCCCACAAATTGCCAAATTGCCCCACCCACCCTTGCCAATGCAATATAAGAGCTCCAACATGTCAGGAAACAGAGAAAAGCTTATAGATCAAATAGTGTATACTGGCTGCATTGCTCATATAGCTATACTCATCTAAAACTACTATAATTAGATAATTTTTTTTTTTTTTAGTGATAGAAATCTGTGTTTGTTCAGAGATCAAAATCTTGTCTAACACAGGAGCAATTCCACCTGGCTTTAGGACAGAGCTGAGACCTCTGCCATACTTCCAGTTCACTTCAAGAGAAGAGAATAATTTAAATTTGGTTAAAAAACCTAACTTCCCCACTGAACACAACATATAGAAATCTATGAACAACCTTTTTTAAACTATCTTGGGAGCTTATAAAGCAATCACCCAGAGCTAGAAGCTTGTTCCATTAGAACAACTCTAGATCACTTTGTCTTGTAGTATACATCTCTGATACCTACCCCTGAAGAATCGTTTACTCTAGACCTTTTATAGAGAGACTCTCTTTATTTTTTAAAAAACCTCCATGAACATTTAGCCACTGGATATCTGTACAGCTTTTTCTATCCTAAAGCCTGGAATCATTAAATTATGTAAAAAAAATGCCATATTTTGCAGTTATTCAGGTACTGAGGCTAATAATTTGAATTTAATATATTCTTTTCCTTAAAGTACTGAGTCTCTGAAGATGCTGTTTTTTCGCTAATGACTAATAAGTAATAGAAATAACAACAATGATAATACTGATGATAACCGTGATGAAACCACCTTTCATTTTTCTAATTGGTGTTTGACTTTAAAAGTCAGATTTTTGATTCTAATTATAACCGTATCTACAGGATTAAAGACTTTGTCACTTCCTAGAATATTGTTTTCTACAGCTGTTTAGACCAAGGTAACCAAATCATTCTCTGCACTTTGTTTTCTATATCAAATATCATACATCCAGAGAGGTGAAGTCAGACTTAAAGCTTTTTCAAAGCAAACATTGTTCTTTGATCCCAAACTAGAATCTTGATGCAATGCATATATAGTGTGCCAGATACTCAGTTTAAACTTTTGAATACCTTTATTATTCAAGAGAAAAAATTCCTAGCATGACATTCTACATAAGAAATTGATTTGAGAAAGGTCATTTATGGTTATGAAGCATTATAATTGCTTAGTCCAATTTCTAATCTCCCTGTTCAATTTCAGTCTCCCTGTTTACTTTTCCTATTGCACAAGGTAAAACATTCAAAAGAGAGACAGGTTTTGTCACCCCAGGCTTCTTTGTTCCCCAGTCTGTTATCTTACGATATTCACTAGAAAACTTTATGTGTTTGCACCCTAGATAATATGGTGCTTTGACTTCTTCCAGTTTATGCCATGTTGGCCATCAGCATTTGCCATGCTTGGAGGGCTGGAAACATTAGAAAAGATGCAGCCTAGGGGAACTGAAAATAGGAAAAAAGACTCAGAATTACAGACTTAAGTTAGACGAGAACATAAGTAACAGAGAAGAGTATTTGTAAAAAAAAAAACAACAAAAAACCCCAAACACAACAAATTACACATTGTTACTAGAATTATAAATTAATTAGCTTTTTTTTTAAAAGTTGAAGCACACAACAGAACTAACTGAGAAGGAGAAAAGGTTGTAGACTTACCTGTTTTCTCTTTATTGATACTCTTGCGTTAACTTTCTCCGAGGAGTACACAAAGACCGTAATGAGAATTAAAGTCAGAGGTTTTAGACTAGAATGGGACTTGCAGTTTCCTTGAAACATACTTTTTTTTTCAGCTAGACTATGTCCTCATTACCATTTTTTGTGAACTCTGTATGAATACTTTTGGTAGCCAGGGTGAAATATGAAACTGTAATTCCACTGTAATTCTTCCTCCACCACTGCTTTGTTGCCAAAATGAGGTAATGATGCCTCTGCTGCCTTTCTGATAACTTATTTCATAAGAATTCTGTATTTCTGTTTCCCCTGCAAATCCTTTTTATGAGCTGAGATGACATTATACTGGGTATTATATAAACACAGGAACAGAGATGCTGATTCATGTCAACTTCTAAAGTAAAAGAAGAAAGAACTGATGGAGAAGAAAAGACAAATTAAGTTTACAGTGGTGAAATAAGATAATGACATCTGGACTCAAGGAAAAACAGAGAGCAGGGGATAACTTTTTCCATTCCTCTGGGAGAAGACAGACATTGAAACATTTTGTAATGGGTATTTTGTCATACCCAGAAGATTCAGCTCTGTTTAGTTACCCTATCTGATCTCTAATTGGTGTAAGAGGAAGGACATACTAATAAGGGGAAGGGAAGGTTCATTTAGGCAGCTCCTTAGGTAGGTGAGGAAATTCTGGAGCATCAGATCATGGCCTACTAGAGGCATCATCTGGAAGAGAATGGAAATCAGGAGCTGGAAACAAACCACTTGAATTATAACTGTCTCCTTCCTGAAGAAGAGTTGAGATAAAGGATCTGGGAAACTACTGACAAGCAGCTCCTAATAAATTGATTTTCAAACAGTTGATTGTATACGTGTGGGGGAAAAAGAAAAGGTCTAAAAGGGTGAAAAATGATTCTACAAGAACAGAAAAGATGTACAAATGGTCCCTGGAATTAAAAAAAATCTGCCTCACAGGTGTCCCAGTGCTAACCGAGTAGTGGGTGATTTGGGATTCATCTCTTTATCTTCCAAGGAAGGTGATTATCAAAGACCAAGAGCCCTCTCGAGATGCAGAGATGCAAGAGTGGCCGAGACAAAGCCCTACAGATGGGTGAGGAGATGGCTATATCAATTTTGTTAAGGAAATAGACCAGGGTGGTGAATGTTTCCACATTCACCTCAAGCCTGAAGTAAGCTTGGCTTGGAAAAACTTTCAATCAGAGCTTGAAACAAGCCCCTTATAACATCTTCAGTATGAAAATTCACTTTAAAACATTTTCCATTACGTTTCTTTTAATTGATACACAAGGATTAGTCCTAAGAGAGGACTCCTTTGAAAGCAAGCGTGGAAAAAAATCAATATACTCAAGTTACCACATCATCTATTGGACCATTTTTGTTCAGTTTGGACATCTTTGTTACTTTTATCTTTTGATTTTTACTGTATTCTGCCTGTAGGTGCATCCAGGAAAAATAAATATATGCTGAATATTTTTCTGTAGCTTCACATAGGACTGGATTTGCTGAAAAAATTTTGCTTTCATTTTGATCACTTGATCTTGGCTGTCACAGCCATGATTTCTGTGGAAAAGAGGGGAAGCAGCGAGATAGGTCTTTTTCTTACACTTTCTCTGCAGTCCAAGCAAGTTCTTGGTGAAGAAGCAGAAAGAAGGACAATGGGGATGTACATTTTCTGGTTGCTTCTTGATGACTATGTTATTAACACAATGCTAAGCAATGCCAATTACATCTATCTTATTTAAACATATGGATCATGCTGTCTCTCTGGTAACATGTTTTCTCCTGGGATTAACATTACACATCTGGCTGCAATGGAGTTAATTTTCCTCATAGCAGCCCATACAGTCATGTGCTTTGCATCTGTAGTTAGAACCATGCTGATAAAATACCAAAAGTTTGCCTACTGCTGAGCAGTGATTGAACAGTATTGAGGTTTCTTTTCCAAACCTTTTCTACCCAAAGTCCAGTAGGCTGGAGGTGGGCAATAGAGTGGGAGGGAAGGAGCACTGCCAGTAAAGCTGAAACAAGCTGACCAAAGGGATATTCCATACTGTATTATCTTCTGAGCAATAAAGAAAGCTTAGATAAAGGAAGAGGACGAAGAGAGATTTTTGCTTGTATCATTTGTCTTCCTAAGCACATGTACAGTGTGTGCACACTGTGTGTACTGAGGACCTGTTTTCCTGGAAATGACTGGACATCTGATTGCCAGTGGGAAGTAGTGAATAAATTCCTCTTTTTACTTCGCTTCTGTGTGAGGCTTTTGCTTTTCTTATTAAGTTGTCTGTAGCTCAACTTGAAGTTTTCCATCTTATTTACTTCCCCAGTTCTGTTGAGGATAGGCAGCGAGTGTCTAGGTCTAGCAGACAAAGTCAGCCCTCTGCACAGTCTCTAGTACTATTTCTCAGATTAGTAATTAAGTAAAGATTGAGTTCTGCTACTGCCTTGTGAAAAACTTTTCTGCATTCGAATTATTTCTGTCATTTGAATAATACAGCCTTATAGTATTATTTTTATTTTATAGTATAACAAGGACAGTATTAGGTCCTATCAGCACACAATTAGTTCCAATTCTGATTATGTATGTGTATTTTTGTCATACCATGGTTCTTTAGGTCTGTTTTCTACCTTTTCTTGCAGTCTCAGTTAAATCAAGTTGTGAGTACTCTGTTAAACTTTGTATTGTTTTTTTACACTTTCCTGAGATTTTTTTTTTTTTAATGTCATAACGGATTTTTTTAAGCTTTCCAAACTAAGAAACACAATATACATATAAGTATAGCTATATACCTATACACTACCAGATGTGCTCCTCTGCTAAATATCTTTACTTATGCTATTAACACATCCCACTCTCTCTCTTATGATGAGGTTCTAGGTCACAAAAGTATGTGGATGTTTCTTGCTAATGAATCCTGTTTTCCATAATGCCTATAGTGGAATGTTTGTACCTTCAATATTGGTAAACAGTGACGGAGGAGCTGATGCCTTAATTCAAGTTCTGCAATAGAAAAAGGAAGCAAGAGTGAAAGAGCTGCATATATTTAATTCAAATACACAACTGCCAAATAAAAGAATGCTCACAGTAAAAGAAATAAAATGATACGGTCTTGAAGTCACTAGTGGGTGTGCTGTTCATTTTGCTCTGCTATGTTGCGATTATATCCTGCTGAGAATGGGAAGAGCTAGCCAACTCTCAGTCTCCCTAGAACAAAAATCAGCATGTTGCCATTTTTCTCCTCTACCAAGATGCCATCATCAGCCCAAATTCCTGCTTAGTTCTTGGATGTTTTCTGCCTCATGTAATTCCTTACCTCATGGAGAGACAAACTTGGGTCACTTTCTCTGTTATCTTTTGCACAGAATGGGAAAGTATCATCTGTGTTCTGACCTTTCATGGTGTTTCTAGGAAAAAAAGTAAATGAGGTTTTAGTATTTTTCTCTAACTATCCCCTTCAATACACAGACCTTTTGCAACTATACCAGCTTACAATAGAAACAGATAGAATGCATCAGGCTCAATGACTTGTCCACTGTGGCTGCTGGCTCTGTGAGTGACCAATGGCTTAAAACAGGAAAATTGCAAAATGTGGGAAAATTAGTATTACAAGTGTGTTAAAGAAAGTGTTACAGAAATGTTCGCATATTAAAAAAAAGCATTAAAAAAATAGTTTTGTTTGGTTTTTGGTTGCATTTTGGTATTTTTTCTTTTTTTTTTTTTTTTTTTAACATGTATTTTACACTAATCAGAACTTGAAGAACTTGATTTACAGTCTAAGTTCATCTTAGAATAGGATTTCAAAATGCCTTCACTGATCTTAACTAGTTTGCAACTGTGATAAAAGTGGCAAAGAAACACTAATCTTTTCCCCAACTGGAGTAGTAGTAGTACTAAGAAATGTCCATGTGAACTAAAATTATGTCTTCAAATGCATTACATCTCATATCAGTTGTTGCTGCTGCCTGAATAAGGAGAAGTATTTGACCTTGCAGTCACTGAAGAATGCACTAACTGTATGCTAAATGCTTGTTATTTATCTCCAACTGTGTAGTCACATCATTAAATTCTGCAGGTGCTTAAGTGTGTGCAGGATTGGCATTGATTTCCTTCCTTCCAATTCTTTTAAAAATAGACCTCTCCTTCCAGGTTTATTCAGTTTTGGAGGACTATTCTTATAAAAACTTATTCTTATGTCCTGTCTAATGTTGTTGGTAGGTACATGAATTAAAAATAAGACAAGTAAATATTAATAGTGTAAGAAGAATCATCCAGAATCCAGAATCTAGAATCACTGTGTGCACCACCACAGCTTAAATTCCCAAGTCACTAATCTTACCCTTTGAATGCTTTATGACAGAAGACATAAACAGCATATTTCTTATGACAAGGAATACCTGTCCTACCCCGCAGATTTTGCTTTTGTCCAGGGAAAGAGACGCTCTGCTCAATGAGATGGTTTTACTAGAGGACGTCACCAAAAGTTTGGGAGGCGTTATGAAAGGGAAAGCAGTGGAGCACTAACTACCTCTAACATTTTATGGTCTCCCCCTACCCCCCAAAAAAGGAGGCACTGGTAAAATGGAAAGAAACTTACTTCACTCTTCTCCTAAAAAATGCTGGTTTTATTCACATCACTAAAAGAAAGCATTCAAACTTTAGATTAGTTTAATTCTCTCTCTCTCCTGTTCAAAATGTGGCATATGCACTTGTACTGTGTGGACTAAGTAGGAGGTCAGTACAGTAATGGGGAATACAAAATAAAAACTTGAAAAAGTGCATATTTTCATATCTCATATTTTAGGTCTAGTTTTGGCTTATTTTGTATCAGAATCTTATTTTATTTTTTTGCAGAAAAGAAGAAAATAAAGGAAGTTTGAACAAAGCCCTGGGAAATTAAAGTCAGTTGACACAGAATAATAAAGTGAAACTGCTAAAAAAAAAAAAACCAAAACAACCAACCCTCCCCCAAAGAAAAACCCAGAAACAAACAAAATCTGAATAATTTGCTAAAGGGAGACCAGGAAAATAGCATATGAAAAGAATTAAACAGAGAAAAAAAGTTTTATATTTCATAAAGTTTTTAATTGTATTCTAATTCTGCTTCCTATTATCTCTTCCTTAAGAAAAGCTAATAACTGCCTGCTGCAAGTATGCTAATACTTTGCAGTTCTAGTGACTCAATAAAACTGTGTCATTTGGGTGAAGAAAATTTCAGCAGTGTCTGTGAGCCCTGGCATTTATTCTAGGCAATTCAGTTACGTATTTTACTACAATTTTTTTTATTTTATAGCTCTATTTTAGCCATTATTTTGCAACTCTAAAACAACTGCCAGCTTCAAAATTGGGGCAAATATTGTCTACTTGTTTACCATTCTGAAGCAGAAAACTCAGTAAGTAAAGCTTAAAGTGAAAGATATAATTTCTCTTTAATCGGATACTCTAGGTGACAGATAGTAGACAACAGGAAGCCTCAGGTGGTCAACTATCGATATTCAATACTGACCCCTGAGATATTCACTTGCTGAATTTAAAAAATTCAAGAGGTTTCTAAACGCTTTTAGTAAAGTAACATGAGAAGACTGACCCGTTTCCCAATGGACAACTTTGCCTGTGTGAGGGATCGAATTTCTTAGCCTGAAGAAGTTTAAGCTCTCGAATCTTGTTTCCAGAAAGCACCCCAAATGCCAGTTGTCTTTACTTCATTTTTCTTAGGATCTCTGTCACAAGTTCATGCTTTCTATCCACCTATTGATGCAGAGTTTGGAGTCCAGCTGAGCAGAGATCATTGTTATGGTTTCCACCATAATCCTACTTGAATGTCTGAGACAGTTGATAAAAAATGTGAGTGGCACAGACCATGCCAACTCAGAAGATACCTTAAGAAAAAAACCTACAACAAACCAACATTTATTTAACTTGTAAGAGTTCTAAAGGAAAAGGTCTTGATACTTTTATAATACTGCAAGTGGAAAAATGGTCTTTAAAAATGATCAAGTAATTTGTCTGTAATATCGAACTTAAATAAATCTAGTTCATACTCAGTTGAAAACCAATACATTTCATGTTGAACACTTTGATGTTTCATTTGAAAATCATCTGCTAGCACTACTAATGGGAACTTTTAAAAAAAATGCCTACAACAGTGTTCAAGAAGCTTCCCTCTCCTGGCTGAACTGGTACCCACTTCCATTGTTTCAAAAATGTATAACTATTTTAGGGCTTTTCTTTCTGGTAGCAGTTTCTATCTCCTTATTGGGATGCAGCAGCCGAATCTCAACTCTTGCTTTGCAGCCCAGTTGGTGTGCTGCTGGGCAAAATCTTTAAAATTAGCCCTGTCTGGGAAAAGCAAGGTTGCATAAGGTCAGCTCCAAAATTTCCCTTCAACTTCAAATGTTCTATGAATCCATGATTTACCATTATCTTTTCTTTCTGTTACCAGTGGAAGGAGTGATACTTACCCCTGTGTAGTATAAAGTATACTATGAATTTTCTTAATTTGTCTGCAAATGTTTGTATGGAGGAAGTTCCTTTCCTTTACTTGATTGCTCTGCTTTTGGGAGATTTTTAGAATGAGAGAGGAAAAAAATTATTCCCACATGTATATTTTTTGCCAAATGCTAAAAGGAAGTTCATTAAAAAAAATAAATGAACAGCTCTACTTATATTTTAATCTTTAATGAGAAGACCCTATGAGTTGTAGTTACAGACTCTCAACTCATTTATTAAAGGTTACATATGAAGGACTGAACTGCTATGGTAATTTAGCTTAGACTATTTTCTGTTTTTTTCCTTATATTCTAACACCAAGGCAGAGTCAAGTAAAGCCAGGTAAAAGAAATTCTGTTTTTTCATAGAAGAAATTATGAACTCATGTCTGTATTTATTAGGGTAAAGTTAAGATCACGGGTAAGATTTTCTACATTTAAAAAATGTTTGCACCTTGAGGTATTCTTTCCCCAGGACTATGTAAATATACTGCTTATAGTAGTAAATTAACTTGATTAAATTAGTTAAACACTTTGCTACATACAGTAAGCTGAACTTCTTAAAGTTCTTTTTGCAGTGTATCTGTTTCAGTTCTTAACTAGCTCACTATATTGTACAAAACATTCAAATGCAAAATAGGCCTGGGGAATTCATTGGTCATTTTGAATTGAAATAATGGTGCACGACTGATAAACATGATCTTCCTTGTCTAGTGTGTAAGCAAAATCTATTATTTTTTTCTTCTTATCCTGTCATAAGTTGTTCTTTAATTTGAACAGAAGAGATAAAAGATACTTCACACACAATTTCTTCCCTGGATAATAAATAACACATGGCCAGGAAGACAAAGGAACTCAAGCCTTTATCCAAAACCACAAAAATCTCTTCATTAGTGCTAAAATATGCTGTTTGGCTTTCAGCAGAGAGGTAATTTTTCAGCCAGCAGCTTATGAGGCACGAGCCAGTTCATCATGAAGAGGAGAGAGTGGAAGAATTCAGCCTAAGAAATATAACACTATGCCTCACTTGGGCAAAAGAGTGCATTCTACCTACCCCATTTTTCTGCTGAAATTCTACTTGTGTGTGGAGCATGCTCATGTCTGATGGTTGGCTCAGTGGTACTTTACGTCTCTCCACTGCTATTAAAATGATTGCTACTTTTATGACAGAGCTTGGCAAGACAAAAGATAGAAATGTTGATGCTCTCTGGCTTTTGTTGAAAGGCAATTGCTTACCAGATTTGGGAACCCTTATTGGTATTTGTGAGTTAAATCACTGAAGGAAGTAGTGGACACTGCTACTTTGCTGTGTGCTTATACACACAAATAGAGTTTTGGGCCTTGACTTTTCATTACTGCCTTTATTTCTGGGACATGAGTTGACAGAACCTGCAATCACTGATTTTTGGGACAATTAAAAACGTGGAGCTGTATTTAGCTCACTAGATAGTCCTGTTAAAATTAATGGAACTGTTTACAGAGGGAGATACTATCTAATCTCTTCTTTGTCAAGGAGTGATCCTTTGAAGATATAATATTCAAACTCCACAATCCATTAGAGGCATTGCCTTCTCAAGTGATTGTTTTTAACCACACATGTATTTCTTAGCTGCACCTCCTAGGACAGGAAAACTTTGCCCTAAAAGCTAGGAAATATTTAGATATGGTATATTAAGCCTTGTGCTTGATTTTGGAGAGGTAGTTGTATGGTTTATTTAAGAAGAAGCCTTAGAGGTGCTTAATTCCAACTCCTGCTCAAAGCAAGTTTAACAGTGAGATCTGACTAGGTTGCTCAGGATTTTATTGTCTGCTTTCAAAAACCTCCAAGAGTGAAGACTACGTAAGTTCACTACGTGAGTCTCACTTGTTAAAAGTTACCAATTATATTATCTGATCTCAAGCCTTCTCTACAATACATTCTTTTCATTTGGTATATATACCAGAGAAATAAATCACATTAAGTTTGAAAATCATTTTGAGGTTGAACTTCAGTTATTTTTCCACTTCAGTGAATAACTCAGAGGTTATCAAAAAAACTATCTAGAAGATGAGATTTCTCTTTGCTGTGAGCTTTTGTCTTATTTTGTATATCATGCTTTTTGCAACGTTCCTATTTTCCAGGTTTTTCAATGAGTTGCAGATGTCCTATGCAAGTATATACGTGCAGTATTGTAAGATGCCAGGAAGATTGGGAATTGGAGCCTTAGAAATGCTTAAATTTTGTGGGTAAATGGGTTCATGGGAAGCCACCCTAATCTGAGCTAAGAGAAATGCCACACAGTAAAGGAGCAAATTCCTTTCTATTTCCAGTTCCAAGGAATATAGTTCTGCGATATTAAAAAGTTATCAACTTTTTTTGCATCCGCTCAGTGCACCTTTTAAAAGTGACAGGATTTTTTTTTCATGTCTGGATAATGCCACTGGCCTCATCAACTTCAGGATGTGTATTTCTAATTAGCTAATCAGTAAACTAGGCATTAGTATTTTTTACAGATATTACATGAACATCTATTTTATTAAAAAAATCTATAATGTGCTAAGTCCCTCTTTCAGCACTTAAGAACATGCTTTTTTCCCCCTCAGGTCAGCTTTCCTTTCTCAACTGTGCTCCACAATTACTTTCAGAATTGATTAACTTCCAGTTTATAATGACACATCTAGCAGTTGTGAAATAACCAAAGTCAGCACTTCTTCCAGTGCTGCATCTCTGTGAAGCTGATTCAATCCATTTTATAGTTACTGAATTGGACATTTTCTCATTAAACAGGGGCTGGTGCCAACCAAAGACTGTTAAAGAACCACAGCCTCTAAATTAGCCTTTATTTCTGGGGGTTTTCCCTGTTTTTTTCCTGTTTTTTGTTGGTTTTTGTTGGTTTTTTTTAAATATATATATATTTTGTTATTGCTATTTTTACAGCTCTAGAAGTATTTACTTCTTGGGTTTTGTTGTTTTTTGGGTTTTTTTTTGTTAGTGTATTGGACTGGGTTGTGTTTTTTTGGGGGGGAGCTGTTTTTTTGGTTTTTTGGTTTTGTTTTATAATTATTATTATAATGATGGGGAGAGGTTGCATTTGTGACAGTGAAGTTAGAGTTAGACAGAAAGATGATGTTTTTCATTGCAGGAACCAAGTGTAAGAGTCCTCCACAATCTAAACACCTGCAGACAAGAAAGTAAAATATGATTGAAAAAGTGGAACAAGCCACACACACGACTTACCTCGATTCTGCACAGCTTTCTGTTAGCACTGTGGTGAGTATGTTTTTCTTATGATTAATTTTTGCACAGCAGTAGCTCACCATGCAAAGTTCTAAATTTATCAAAGCTCAAGAAAGGATGATCCCACTTCCATGAAGAGCAAAGAAATGTCATGGTAAAAACTATGTACACTTTAATCTCTTCTCAAACACATGATAGAGTTAATTTCTATGTTCTTTAACTTTTCTGTTATGGGCATGTCATCCTACCCCCTTGTGGAGTCTTCAGTGACTTAATCCATTGCTTAGAAGAACCAGTCAGCTGAAAGGATCAGCCTCTTGGTGAGACAATAGACTTGAAGATATTGTTACAAAAATGTCTGTGCAGAGAAACTTCACTTGAAGCAACAGAAACTGTTTGCTCATATTGAGTTACTTTGAAACTATGCAACTTTTATTAGGCTAAGAATGGCTCCTGGCCTTACATTCTTACTGTCCTCTAGGCTATAAAAATAATAAATATACAGAAAAAATAAAAAGCATTTTTAGCAGAATTTATTCAGGAGCTTTTGTGAAACTAGTCTGAAAAAAAACTATGTGATAATGTTTTCTATCCAAAACTAACAGATCATACTTTTTTATCTAAAAATTTGAATGGAATTGGGTGAAATTCAACACATTATTGACCAAAAAAGGAAAAAAGAAACCAACCAAAAAAACGAAACCAAACCATATACAACTAACTAAATTATTTGTAAAATGAGCGATTATATCTAATATTTCTTGTCTTCAAGTTTATTTTCGATTAAAATAATCATAAATGTTCTATGTTTGAAAAGTCAATTTTTTTTGTGTGTGTAACATAATTTTTTAAATATCTGTAGGATAAGGAAAATATTTCTCTCACTCCTTTTTCAGCTGTCACTTAAACTCTTTCACTTAAAAAAAGTAGCAATTTAAGGTTATAAGCAATAATAATCGTCTTCTTACTTGACTTACCATGCACAGTGGGACCTTCCGCAGGAGACACAAATTCTGCAGAAGATAAATGAGGAGGAAGGAACTTCAATACTGAACTCTGAACTGCTACTTAACTACTCACAACTCTTAATCAGGAAACTACTGTGTCATTTCTATTAAAGAAGTAGAACTGGGTAAAGAGTGTTATCTTTCGGTCAGATCTAAAAATAACCCAGGGAGAAATCACAGAATTGATTTTGACTAATTTTTGCCCCTATAAGGCAGAATTTTTTCCTGTTTTCTGCTTTTCAAATGATGATGAACATTGTGTTCTCTTCGCAACTGAGTTGATGAACAGAACCAAGTGTCAGGTTGTATTTTCTCAAATTTCCGTTTGAGAGGGATAGCACTTTGTGAGGTTATGCTTATGATCAAAGATTCCCAAAGGAATGCCCAGACTTGAATTAAAACATAATCCTTGCCCCTCTGTGTACATCCAGAGTTCAAATTCTCACATAATTCTATGGCAATTATCTTTATTAAGAAAGATCTTCTAATACACCTGCAAATTTATTTATTTATCATTTTAAAAATATAAGCCTCCTCCTGGAGAGTACTGTGAAAACAAAAAGTATCCAATGCAGCTCTAAGATATGCTAATGAATATATGTTCATGTATTAATCTGGATTTTTAATTTCTTTTTTTTTAAAGAAACCAACTGAAGATATTTTTCATCTTTGAGATTTCCAAATAATAATTTTATTTTATTTATCCAGGCTACCTCCTTCTGTTGTCTAAAGGGGGAGTGAAAGGCAATACATCTTGATGAGAAAATGTAATATAAACTCCTGCAGATAAGGTAGAAGGATGGGTTTACTGATTCTTGCTGAGTTAGTTTTGATTAAAAGTGACATTTCAGAATCAAGAGCTTAGAAATTCTGGTAGTTTAATATAATGTTGCAATGATAACTTGACAAGAAAATACACCAATTTACAAGTGTTGGCATCCCAGCTGATAATTTTTTTTACAATTGTTAATACGAGTTTTATCAGTTTCTTTAAAAATCTAGTTTAAAACATTCTACGTCAGCAAAACTAGAGCTAAGTCTTATATTTTGTATGAAATAACTCCTCCAGTAGTTACTGGTGACCCACAATTATTCTAGAAAATAACTTTCTGTGGACTTACCATTTGCCTGGAAGAAGAACAAGAGTAGAATTATATATGTACTATATTTTATCACATGAAACATATGTTGCTTTCGTGAGATATTTTGAATAAATGTTGAGGAAGATCTGATGCACAACAGGCAAGCCTTAAGACTTTAATAGAGTACCAGTAAAGAAGTAGATGGATAGACCTAATGTGTTCCTCTTCTCAGCATCATATATATATACACTGTATATATATATATGCAAATAAATATGCACAGGCACAGTTATGTGTATATGTGTAAGCATATGTGTATCTGGTTTCTTTGGGTTTTGTTGGGTTGTTTCATGTTCCAAGTAGCAGCTATAACCACACTTCTAAACAAAGCCAAGTTTTCTGAAAAATGATTTTAATGTTTTCTGCTCTTTTCACTCTGTCTTTGAAAAGACACAGGGCATGAAGGTCTTGAAAGAAGTCTGACAGGCAGCAGCAGTAAGTGTAGATTTTCCATTCTACATCAGCATTTTGACAAATGGCAACATGTACATAATCCCAGTTTCTCTGGGGAAACCAGAGAAACCACAGTGACAAATCTAAGTGTTTAAGTGCAGGAGAAGAAATAACATCTTAAATAATGAAAAATATCTTAAGATAAAATACACATGTTAGAAAGAACATATGATCTTGCATGAACACATACCACATGTCTGAGTGCTCTTCCCAGTGACATACAACTTGAACACATAAGTGAAAGCCAAGAGAGATTTCTAGATTATATTCTTATACTGTGTGGAGCCTTTCTAGTACAGATGCAAAGTTGTGAGTATTGAGGATGTCTATACATTCAAAATGACATTTTTCATGCAGTATCTGTTCTATGTTTCTGTGTTACAAATATACTTTATCAGTTGCTGATAATGATTAAGCCAGTATAAATTTGCAAGCAGAGAATGTATCTGGATTTTTAAACAACTAAGAAGATTGAAATTCATATGGTATCAGTTATGATGAAGACCAAGAGACATATTTTAGGCAGAAAGTTTCAGGTAGTAATAAAGCATTAACAGTCTGGATTTTGCTGATTCAGGTTGCTTATTTTATGAAGCTGTAAATATTGTTTCCTTTATATACAAATTCTCTATTCTGCTTTACTGATTATTTGAAAGTTTACTTTGAAATTTGAGATAAAATACAAATTAAAATTTTCTCGTGAAAAAAAATTTCTTGAGTTATCATGGTTTAAAGTATTTTTATTACAAAGGAACATTTTGCTATTAAATATCCATTTTTATAATGTTTAATTGAATGTCATAACAACTGGAAAATACTGCATTAATCTTAAAAGTATTGAATATCTGTCTCTTTAACAGAATTAAAAATCTTCCCAAAGAAAAATTCAGAACACTTTCCCACCAGATATTTTAGTAGTAGACAGAGCTGTGTCTTCCAACAGAAGTATTTTTCTAATTGAATTTCTTTTTTATTTCAGTGTGTTTTCAAATGTACTGGGGAAGTAACCATTCTTCTTCAGTTTGCTCATCTATCAACAGAGTTAAAAAATGTTGTCCAAATGTCTGTGTAGGTAACATGCAAAAGAATTTTGATGTATTGATGTTGGGAATAAAAGAATTTAGTAAATAAAGCCTACAGCTAAAAGGCTTCCAGCTAAATAACCATACTGAAACCATGATTACCACTTGATTCTCTTTGTGGCTTCAAGATGAAGAAATGTATTTATAACAAAGGTATTTTAAGTTGATTCTGATTTTTAAATTCTCCATTAGAATATATAGAAGAAATTTTAATCCTTCAAAAAGGTACTGATAACGAAAACAGCTGTAAAATGTTACTTGATGAAGCTAATCACTTTGAATTTAAACATTTATATCAAGACAAGGTTAAGCTAATTTGCAGCACATCCATAACTGTGGGTGATTCTAAGGAATCAAAGTCACAAAAATGAGATTTATGGATTGAAACCATTGTCCTCCAACCTCATCAATATCACTTCTTTACAGAAAAATCAGAGCTCATTCACTTTGCTCCTTTTATCGTGGATTAGTGTCAGCATGAAGAAGTAACAGCTGAAAAAGAGGTCCTTCTATTAACAGAAAACACATGAATTTCAAATGCAGCATATTGCACTAATAAAACATCACCATATTTTTATTATTTTAATATTAATATCAATATTTTTATGATTTTAATATGTTAGGGTTTTTAATGGTGTCAAACTGTTATTCCAACCTGTCAAATTCTGTTCAAAAATACCATATACATTTGGTGACATTAAAGTTCATGTAGGTCACCTTGGGCTTTCTTAAGCTAACCATGGTTTGTCATACATATGTTACACATAAGTGAGTAGAAAAAAAGGTCAGAAATCATCTGCCTGAACATAGCCTGAGAGAATACTACTTGAGATGGGGAAAAGCCATGGCAAGGGCTTTTTTATTACAAAAAATGTGTTTGTGTACTTAAAGACAATTAAAGATAAATTGTCTTATCTTACACAGAAATTACTATAAATGGTGTAACTGTCTCTGGCCTGTGTCATCCACAAAACCATACTTGGAAGTCTGAGATGTTAGTTGTCATGATCCTAAAATCATGCCAGAGACAGTGCTAAAAACCAAGCATAGCACAGTCATGTTATTCTTATGTGTATGTGTAAACAATTATGCCCCCTGGCCCCTGGCATTGCTTAGGTTACAAGAAGTTTGGCCATAAAGGCCAGTAAGATGTGCCAGATGAACTCTCCATGGTTTATTGTTGTGCTTTGTATGCAGCCCATCAATACAGCTTGCTGACAATATGGATACAGTTCCAAGGTGCATCAGGCACTTCTCTGCAGCATCTGTCTCTCGCTGCCCTTGTCACCACTCCTCCAGATCTATGCTGACTTGTTCTTTGATTTTGTTTGCCCTACCCTGTCTGTGCAGCACATGCAATTATAACAGAGGCAACCAAGAGGCAATTTCTGATTGCAAAGCTGAATTATCCCATTTAATTACATGCTGACTTAAGGTATGCTATAAAATGCAGGCATTATGCAGGTTGTGATGGGATTTTTTTGAATTTTTTTTTTTTAAAAGAGAATTGGAGGTTATAAGGATGAAGGTTTTATATAGATGTTTGATTTTTTTTTTTTTTTTTTTTTTTTTTTGTACAGGATGTTTCTTCAGAGCCTTCTGTTTCTTAGTCTTCACCATTTGTATTTATAAACAGCAACCAGAAGGCTACTTGTACCTACAAATGTGCACAGGTTCAGAGGCTGTAATGGCTCTAAAACCATTTGGAATCACCGCTTGGAAGTGTAACCAGTCTGAACTGGTCTTGACTTTCGTTTCTTGACAATTTTTGTGTTATTCCAAATCTGAAGCTCGAATAGAGAGTTTATAGACATAAAATGTAGATGAAGTGTTGTAAGCAAGAGCAATAGAAATGGTAATGTTTTATCAATACATTGCAGTTCCAAGAAATGAATGGCATTGTGTGTTTGAATAGTACTCCCTTGCTGTAGGCTGGTTTATATTCTGACAGGAGAACTGCCTCCTTGGATGTCGAATCTGTCATTTCTTTCTTTGAATATATAGGGGAAATTCCACCCTCATCTTTATGATAATCAGTTGATGTGATCCAAAATTGCACACAGAAAAACCCCTGGGTTTGTACAGTAAATGCCACTGGTGATGAAATTTTTCAGTTATTTTATAATTTTTACAAATCTCTTTTTTTTCATAGTTCTGTTTTCTGTTGTGAATTGACTAACTGTGCCATACCATGTGACAAATGGTGGAAGGAAAAGTAAGTGAGATCTATATGTTATTATATATCTAAACTGTAATCAATTTATTTAATGTCTTCTCTCAGGACCTGCTTTATATAGAACTGGCTTAGAGATCACTGCAGTTATCATTAGCCTTCATTGGACTCCTGATCAAGATCATTATCAAAATGTGATTCTGATACTGTTGAAACACTTATTTAATATTCTAGATTCTACATGGGACATCTCAGAACCTCAGCAGGCAGATATTATAGGCACAGCATATATATTACGTTAAATTTGAAGTAGAACTGTATTGCAAGATTTAGTTCCCTTAATTAAACTGCAGGGTTTGACAGGAATAAAATTAAGCCACATTTTCTCTATTCATATTTGATAAAGTGAAGTAATTTAAAGACCAGAAATTCTAAGTGTTACATCATCCCTCTAAAGTTATATAGTAGAATAGAAGAGAGTTGTAAAATAACTTTATCAATACTATTGTGCATTATACTACTTTGGACGTCACCAAGCTGAGAAAGGATAGTTTAATAATTTGACTGAAAGCCATTGCTTTCTGAGGTTTTAGGTTTTTTATTTCCTAATTCTTCTAATACTCTAGAAATCTACAGTACAGCTATATCTTAATTTATCAATAGCAGCTGATGGGAATATATTATTTTAAATCAAAGAGGGCATTGATCTACAAAGGTTGGATTGCGTCCAGTCCTAAATATCCCATTTTTCAGAAGTGTAGAGAAACTGGATGGAAGAAGTTGTTCTCTATCATCCTGCCTTGATTTCTTTCCTTTGGTAGTTTTCTGGGACAATACAAGCTCTCTCAGATAAAACAGTGAAAATCAAATAAATGCATATGGTCTACCAGCTTGCACTGAAAAAACACCAGAATTATAATTATTATAATGCTCAGCTAGAGCTAGACTGCAAGGAGTTATGCAAGAAGGAGTTTCTTTTTTTTTTTTTTTTTTTTTTCCCTCCACATGCTTCTGTTCCTTCTCCAGATATTATTCCCTCAAAAACATCTAAAATAATTAAAAATATGATTATATTTTTCAAAGACTATTTTTATTATGTACATGTTTGTCACAGACTAGGCAGGATATGACTGCAGCTACAAAATGGAGTATCTATTGAATACTGCATTACATATTAGAAATGCAAACATTATGACAATAGTGCAAGTAATGGCCCTCAGACTGGGAAGTAGCAATGGAGATACCATAGAGCTGAAGTGAGATAATCTGGTCCCTCAGCTTCCTAAAATTCTTACAATGAGCCTCTCCTGTGGAGAGATGCAACTGAAAGGAGGGCAACCAGTCTGGTGAAGGGACTCGAGCACAGACCCTATGAGTAGAGGCTGAGGGAGCTGGGGCTGTTCAGCCTGGAGAAGAGGAGGCTCAGAGGAGACCTCATCACTCTCTACAACTCCCTGAAAGGAGGGTGTAGCCAGGGGGGGGTTGGGCTCTTTTCCCAGGCAACTCTCAGCAAGACAAGGGGGCATGGTCTCAAGTTGTGCTGGGGGAGGTTTAGGTTGGACATTAGAAAGAATTTCTTTACCAAGAGGGTGATCCGGCATTGGAATGGGCTGCCCAGGGAAATAGTGGATTCTCCATCCCTGGAGATATTTAAGTGCCCTGGATGCGGCACTCAGTGCCATAGTCTAGTAACAGCAGCAGTAGTGGATCAAGGGTTGGACTTGATGATCTCTGAGGTCCCTTCCAACACAGCCAATTCTATGATTCTATGATTGTATGAAAAACAGTCATAATTCTGAAATAGCCAGAATTTGCTCCTTTTCTGTTACAGGGAATCTCATCACACTGGGAATGAAAATTCTCTCCTTTAATTGTACTGAGAAATGTTGTACCTGCACATATCTGGAAGAGAGAAGTGCTTTATTATTTAGCAGTACTATATTTTATTTCTCTTATATATATTTTCTTCTGATGCATCCTTTAAAAAAGTCCATAAACATTATCATTTGAAGGTAATATCACCACTGGCTATTGCACCATGACATATTGTTACATTGTCTTTCAGACCTGCTTTTTCAATTGAAATTATTGATAAAGGCAAATTACCTACCTAGAGATGCTTCTTTTGTATGTGGGAATAAATTCTTCCCTTTGAGATGAGATGTTATCCATTGCATCTGAATTTGACCTTTTGTTCATTTAAGCTTCAGTGGAAGAGCCTGAAGACTTGTCTTGAAAAGCTGGGTCCCACCCTTTGTACGAAGTAAGAAGATGTCTTTCCTAAAAGAACAAGGAATGAAAAGGGAAACTTTCTGGAGAACTAGGATAGCCAGATAGTCTATGGTTAGATAGCCAGACAGCAGAAGATGCTCTGGGAAAAAGGAATTTAAAGGTTTCTAAAATAGGTGAATAGGCGATGGAAGGGGGGGCAGAAGGGAAGCAGGGGAAAAGGGTAACATAAAGTGGATATAAGTCATTGCCAAATGCAATAGGAATAGTACAGATGCAAGGTAAAAATTACATGTAAAGCAAAAGTATAGAATAGTTAATGGTACTCAGGGTAAAGAATACATGAAGTCAGACCACTAAAAATGCATTTCTGATTGTCTGCTGTAGGATATTTGCACAACTGAAGTAAAATATTATATACAATTTTTCAGGTATGGACCACACAGAGAAAATATGTTACAATAGCCCATGACATGCATACAAATACCAAAATTTGGGCATTGAGTTGGTTACAGTTCACAGAGTAAATTCCAGCAGAATGTAAATAAGATGCAAAGAAGAGGTACTACACTGCTGATGTAAATGAGAATATGTGAAAGTTTGTGTGCAGTGAGGAGTAACACAATTAATATTTTTGCAAGATATCTTTTAAGATGTCTTTATCTTTTAAGATATCTTCGTTGACAACCACAAAATGTAGTTTTGAATTACTTAGATACCTACAGTATGTCAGATGCAGGGAAAATAAATAAATAAATAAACAACAAAACACAGGTTTGTTGATTAATGAAATAATATCCCTAATGCTCTAACAAAACATCTCATTATATTTCTACATTGTTTTCAATCCTAGAATATGTCAATAAATTACAGGGTGTCAGTGATTCTGCACCGAAGTGCTCAGTTTCCTTTGTGCTTTCACTTTGACAGAAATAAGGTTGTACAAGAGGACAGATTTTTAAAAAGAAAGCTTATTTATAGGTGCAGGTTAATGGATTTTGCTACAACAAGCACTCTAAGAGATCAGTTCAAGTGTTACTGCCAATGCATGTCAGAAATAGACTGCTAGAAAATGCAGCAGTACTGGACAGTTACCAAGGGAAGGGAAGGCAATACCTTTCTGGAAGAAAGTAGGAATTCAAATTAGATTCTAACATGCAAAAAACCCATACAGATAAGGACATGTTGCTTGGTGTTGTAGACTAACAGCTTTACATTAGAAAAGTGATCCATTGGTAGAGAGAAATAATGTATATACATGCACACGCACACATATCCTTGTATGTAATTATTTGTATGTATATATCCTTATACGTAATAATATAAATTAGACCAAGCTTTTTGGATGCACAACATTCAAGAAACAATTGAAAAATAGATTTCTATTCACTTGACATTACATGGAAGGAAAACAAATTCAGGCTTCAGATATCTTAGAAATAGACTATGCTTTTCAGAATGTGGCTGCAGATTCCACATGGTGACAAACTGTCTGGTTCTACATATATTTGTAAGGTTTGCATTTGAAACCAGGCCTTGGAATCCCTGAATTAACTAACACATGTCTTCCTGTGGACTGAAAATGGGAACAGAGTTACCATTAATTACTGTTATAGGTCTACATTAGTATAAAGAATTCCTTTCTTCATTTCCATAGAATTCCCATCTCAACACATCACCATCCAGAGTTGAATATCCACATGGAAAGAATATTTTTTTCTATATTCCTTCCACACTGCAATCTATAGCACAGAGACCACAGATGAATATAAATACAGATATTGTTATTGCCTTGTTGCAGAGGTAGTTTCTAAATTAGCTGTAAATTTCTGTAAACCTTCAGATTCCATCAGATTATTAAAAGAGTAAACTGCCAAAACACAAATATTTTGGTGTCTCAGGCAATCTGATTTTAAAGTATTAGGGATAGGCTGAGGACATAACAGCTCCAATTCATGAAAAGAGCCATGCAACAATATCATGTGTTGCTCACAACTGACTGATGTGGCAGATCTGGAGAGATGTGATGGGTCTAGGAGCTCCAAGCATTGAGATGGATCAGTCATGGTCTCCTGTATAGGATTCTCTTCACAGGACAGTTTCTGCCAGGAACCTGCTCCACTGGGGGCTTTCCATGGGCTGCAGCTTCCTTCAGGGTACAAAAACCTTCTCTGATTGCTGATGAGCTCAGCTTGGTTCAGCAGCACATCCATACTAGAACCAGCTGGAACTGGCTTTGTTTGACATGGGCATAGATTCTGCTGCCTTCTCACAGAAGTCATCACCGCAGTTTCCTCCACCCTATTCTGGCTACCAGAACCTTGCCACATAAACCCAATACAAGGCTCCTAACTACTAGCAATATTTCCTTGCATCTTGCAGCACATTGCTCCTAGAGCTTTTTACTGAAGTTGATCTCCAGAAGAAGGAACTTCCCCTTTTCTTTAATACGTTTCATCTCATGCAGTCTTCTTAGAGAAACAAAACATAATTATGAACAGATATAAAAATAAAGCAAAACAGAAATACGTTAAAGTTACAGGACATTAAAGTCTTGGCTTGTGATTCCTATAAATTTTGATTACTCCTCAAGGAAACCTAATCTGAACTATTAGAAACAAAGAGTCAAGAAAACTGGTAGAAACTGACAGGGACAAAGACTTCTAAATGAATATTTAGAACTTTCTAAATGAATATGTTTGAACCTTCTTTATAAGCTTTAAAATCCCAAAGAAACAAAAAGGTGTGTTTACACTTTAACACCATGTTGGCAAAGTAAAGATCCAGTTCATAGGCTGAGGAAATGCACTCTGCAGATGGCAAAGGCAAACCTTAGTCCCAGTTTGTACTCTAGCAGCTGGTATCCCAAGTTTTGTATCCCTCATTGGTCTCGCTTCCTTTCATTTAACAGCCAGGCTGTTATTTATTTTCCCTTTTAACTAATGGGGCTTTTGTTCATTTCCTTCCTTCAAGCAGCCCCTTCAGTAGACTTTGTTTGTTCCTGAACTTAGGACCAAGTTACTGAATCATCTTTGACATGAAACAAAGCGAGGGTAATGTATGCAAAGCAAAGACCACTGAGGAGAGCAGTGCTAATCACTAGCATTTGTTCCTGAGAGGAAAATGCAGCTTGCCACTGTCACAAGAGGCATCAGAGCCTCTGCACAATTGCACCAGGGGCTGCATCACAAATAAATGGGCACCATAAACTTACTGGCTGTGATCTTTATGGACACAATTAGAATTGGAGGACAGGTTTTCTCTTTCCAATATCACATGTTAACTCTTGGAAAAGGGAGCAGCTGCCATGTACACTGCAGAGCAGCCTGGTGACAGTGCAACAGAACAGATGGCAGAGCAAGTGTCTCTATCTTTGCATTTAGGCAGTCCCCTTCTCTCCTCCTGCTTCTCTCAAGCAGCTTCAGTGAGTTTTCTTCAAGGTATTAAGCCTTTTCTTTTCACTCCAGGGCACAATCGTTATTTGAGGAGTAAAACAAAGAGGGGAAAGTATAAAGGGCTGACTTTTTGTCAACCCCCCCACCTCCTGGGTGGGGTCAGACAACTGGTCAGTCAGCTGAAAAAAAGAGACGAGCTTTAAGATATATTTTTTCCTGATCCTGTGGGTTGATACATAGACAATTATAACAGCATTTGGTAGTTGCTTTGCTGTACAGAGAAGCAAAGCTATCATAAAATTCAAACTACTGAAAAACTGATATAGCCATTCTTCACATTCTGCACCAATGCCAGAGGTCTTTCCTTTTGTGTCAATAATCTGGAATGGTCTGCTTAGTTTATAGATACAAAAATGGATAATTTATGCAGATATAAGCAAAACTTCTTCACGGCATATATTATCTAGTGACTCTTGTGTGTTAAATATTACTAGATGAGGAAAAAATGTATGAATAAGAAGCAGCTTTCAAGTATTATTTTCACTGTGATTTAGATGCACAAGTCAAGCTATTGAAAATCGTGTAATGACTCGCACCTGCCAAGAATATAAATTAATTTGGAGGTCATATGAAGACTTTTAAATCCATTGTTAGGGCAAACTCCACTGGGACCAAATTAACATGGCTAGGTGCTCTGCTCTTTTGTAAGAGGAGTCCACTCAGCCGTTCAGAGTCTGCTGCTGACAGGAGCGCCTGGAGCCACTTCCCTGGGATGAGAGATGCTGGTGGTGGTCACCACGCCGAGACTGATTCATTCAGACTGTCTGCAGGCTCACTTAGTGCCACTGAGTTGGCTGCACTCTCTTTACCTTTGCAGTTGTGAAATCTAGAGATGCATGCATTTTTTAAAAGGCAGTTTCTGATTCTGACATAATTCCTAGACCTCTGGGACTGCAGACACTCTGTAGGCTCTGTAATGCCAAGGCTTTGATCCATACTTGCTGTCCAGACTCTATTCCTCTGAGTATAGCTGATCATATAACTTAGTGTCCCCCATTTAGAAAGATTCAAACAACAACCTAATGCAAAACTCAAACTTTAAATATTTACTGAAGCAAACCAGAGGATCTTTTATTTCTCTACCTGGTAAACATTGTGTTTCCTCAAAAGAAAATTTTAATTTCTATTCTTGATATGCCATGTGTTGATTGATTATAGATATTTTCCTTTCGTCTAAAAGATGAAAATAGTTGCAAGGAGAAGAGCTTGAACACATTTGTTGATTAAATATTCCTACAAGTAAAATCTAGGTCTATTTCAAGGTCTTAGAAATTGTTTGAGGTCATCTTCTCTTGTAATGAATCTCTGTATATTTCATTTATAGGTCTTTTGTATTGCTACAGATGAAACTGAAGAGACTGGACTCTGGGAGACACTCTTAGTTCTGTTCTAGTCTCTTCAGGGCTTTGTGGAATGTCACTTTGAAAATGCAACATGATGGAAATTGGTGAGCTGTGCTCTCTCATGCAATAGAGTTTACATAAACATTGAAACATTACTTCTGGTTGATATAGCCTGTAACTTCTACAAGCATTGTCCTCAAGGTACTATTCTTTAACTGAGGGAAAACACAAAATATTTTGCCTGGCTGTTCTGTGTTGTGAAATCACATAAAGTTATTAACTCAGTTGTACATTACTTGTCATTGAAGTGACAAAACCAAAACCACAGCAAGAAACCTCAGGCCACAAGGCCAAGATAGATAATATTCCAAGTACCAACAAAATATTATAGCTCTTTCACTGCTCAGGAAACATGCAGCTAAGTTTCAGTTTGTTTATTTGGCTTGGTTTGTTTGGCCATAGTATTGAGTTTACTGAACTCCTAGTCCAGACACATCTATCTAGTCCAAATAGATTTTTTTCTTGAAAAGTTATTAGATCTGTATTGTCCTATAACTTGTTCCTGAAAAGGTGAGTAATCCAACTGCTCCTGATGTAGGCTAAAGCTTTGTGAACATTTATGCTAGTTCACTGCTTTCTTGTACTCTGGATTATATTAAAGAACAGAAATAATTACACTGAGGGGCCTGTCCTGCATTCCTAACATAAGCAAAATGCTTACTGGATTTGCCAGAAAGGTCTGTCTTTTGTTTAGGAAAAGATTTGAATCCATTTGAACAAGGACCAAGTCAAAATCTTTAAGTGAGACCCAAATGGCATTCTGCATTAATAAGAAATACACTTCACATCCGTGGAATATAATTATTTACATTTGTACTCTGGATTCTTTGTAATCCATATTCCTTTGACATGTGGAGATTTCATAAATATGAACTGAATTTTGAAATGGCAAGAAAAACAACAACAGCACTTCATACACAGATGTTGCTTCATATAACAAAAAATGAGTGACAAGCTTGTTAGTGTGTAAATTCACCACTGTCCTCTACTGGTTGAATTTAGAACTGTTGAGTTCTGTGTTGAGTAATACTGAGTAATCGAAAAAATTTGCTGTGCCATTCATTCAGATTTGAAAACTAGTCCTGAGTCAACCATGCTCACAGCTGTTTTGCATTAATTTTCCTATAAGGTTAAAAATGAAGATATTTTTGTTTGTTTGTTTTGGGGTATTTCTTTTTTTTATTATTATTTTTTTATAATCATCTCAAGTTTCTGAGGGTGAGCTAGTATCTTCTCAGATAGCTGTTGTAGTTTTAAAAAATGGACTAGATTTCAGACAGAGAAGGCTACATTGTATCTGACAAGGACAGAAAAACATGCAAGTCAGGCAAATGTTAGAAACACATGAAGTGAGTTTAACCTAATTGCTAATCGATTGTCTTCCTCAGAGAAAAGAGAGCTGATACCTTCAGGGCTGTAGTGGCAGACACGTGAGGTCCCAGCTCCCTGTGAAACTGAGACTCTCTGGCTTCCAGATGCTCTCCAGAGCACTAAAGAAAAATTAAATGCTGAAATTAGGCCATTTAAACTCTGCTTTTTACAGCTGAGATTGATATGCAGTGCTTTTGAGGCAATTCACTTTGATTTAGTTTCAGTTGCTCGGTCCATTAGTTCTGTGTTAGCCAGTAGGAATACACACAACTATTTCCCTTTTAGCACTTTCCTTCAATGAATGAATGTTTGTCTGTTGCTGTATTATGCTTAATTACAGAAGATGATAAAGGCTTTTCATTCATTGCAAAGTATATCATGTAGTTCAGTGTCTTACCACAAGGATTTTTTTTACCAGAGATCAGACATGAAAATAAAAAAATACAACATTTTCCTTTTCACTCCTCCATTCTAAGCATTTCTGTACCAAAAGAAGCTGACTTTGTACCCATAGCAAAGAAATGAAATGGGAAACTGACCCTTTCCTTTATCATGGGAGCACAAAGTGTTTGCTCTATTTGTGGTCAGAAAGGCTGCATGTGTATGCAGCAGCATTTGGAAAAATGGCTGCTTGGAGACATAAATCTGCCCTGAGATCTCATTGTGGTAGTATAGCTCTGATTTCTTTCCTGAAAATACTGTGGGCTCCAATACTGCCTACATTCCAAGCAGCTCCCTGCTTTATTTTATTTTCTAGGTTGGAAGGCAGAAGAGGGGAAAAAATACTTTTTGAATGATTTTGTTTCAGAAATGTAACCCTTTTACACCATCAAATTCAGTGGCAAAGCTGGGGGTAGTTGAGTGGGTAGGGGTATCAGGGCCACCCAGCCTGGAACAGGGCATCCTGCAGCTGAGCTGCCTCAACATCACAAAATGGAGGAATGTCTTCATAGTGGTGTGCAGAAACCTCAGTGAAGAAGCAGTCTGGTTCTCATGGTAACCAGGATTTCCATATACTGCAGGGGTACACATAGTCAGTCTGACATCACTTTGCTGCAGGGAGGATTTGTGTGCATACTCAAGGACTAAATTAAGCCCTTAGTAAATGGACGATGCATGTCCATTTTCATGTCTGTCATTGTAAAAGGGAGAGAAAGGAGGATGCAAAATTTTATTTAAGTAGAAATGGGAATAACCCTGACACAATCAGCTTCTCATGTTTAGTTTGTATCCCATTTTAAAAAACAGTAATATCTTGCACAGCTGGGAGGCAAGAAGGGCGTTAGCAGCTTCTTTAGGTCTAAAAAAATTTTCTTTGCTCATCAAAATCAAGGGGAAATGCATTTACTGAATTTTAGGTGATGCTTTTTCCTGCAACATCATATATTCAGATTCTAGCAGGGAAAGACTGTGATGAAGATGTGATTTTCATCATGTATGATACAGTGACATCTGGTGTAAGACATGCTGTGTTGGGTGCTGCAGCTCCCAGCTAGGAAGATCATCTATGTGCTTTGGCGTTATCAGACTCCATTGTAGAGCCAAGTGAGAGTCTTTCTTGCCCCTTATTTAAGATGAGTTGTGCTTACTGAAATATCTTCCAAGGTCCCATGTTATTTGGTTCTGTGTATTTATTCTGTTCTGGGGAATTATAATAAAATAGAGCATGTCATAAAATCTCCATCATTTTGCTAAGGAAATTGGAGTTCCCTGGGTGTAAAAAACCTACAGTTGCTTGTAGATAATTTATAAAAGAGCTTAAAATTGGCTGAAGGTTGCAGGCATTTTGTCTACTACACAATCTTTTTCCTTTTCAGATTTTTTTTGCAAGTACCACCAACTCTGAACTGCGAACATTTCTCATACAGCTCTTTTGGCTTGTATTGATCTAAATGATTTTGAACCCTTCCACTTGCAAAGTATGGGTTTGTGTGAACTTTGATACATGGAGATCTTGCATGGCTAAAGCAGAGAACAGTTATTACAATGCAAAGCTGCAGTTCTTCCTTGTTCCTCACTACAAACTTTCATCTTTCTAAATGAAGTTTGGTGGAGTTCTGCATCGGCGTCTGTCTGCAGCATAGGCTCAGCCAGTAGCCAGGTCTTTTCTCACTCACCCCCATGTCCCCACAGTGGGGTAGGGAGGAGAAAATCCACCTAAGGGCTTATTAATTGAGACAGGAATAAAATGGTTTTCATTCTCCAATTATGGTAGCAGGCAAAAAAAAATAAAACAAAACAAAACAAAAAAACAACAAAAAACAAAAAACAAACAAACAAAACAGGGTAGAAGACAATAGTTTAATCCATCAGGAGAAAGAGAAAACATGACCAGATCTTAATATCTCTCACCCCAACCCCTCCCTTCTTCACAGGCCCTGGATTACACCTCTGCCGCCTCTGCCTCAGGGCATAGGGGAGGGGCAGGGGGGGGTTAGGATCAGTTCCCCACACAGTGTTTCTGCCGCTCCTTCCTCCTCAGGGGGAGGACACCTCACAGCTTTCCCCTCCTCCAATCCAGGGTCCCTCTCCCGGGAGAGTCCTTCAGGAACCCCTGGCACGAGTCCCTCCCACAGGTGCAGTCCCTCAGGCACAGACTGCTCCCGCCTGGGCTGCACACAGAGTCACGGCTGCTGCGGGAGCAGTCACCTCCTCTGACACGGGGTCCTACATGGCTGCAGAGCCACATCTGACCCTCACTGTGATCCTGCACAGGCTGCAGCTCCACATCTGCCCACCAGGATCTTACGTGGGCCACAAATCCATTTCTACCCCACCCTGATCCTTCAGGCACTGCTCCCTCACACTCCTCCATGGGCTGCAGGGGCACAGCTGCCACCTCACCACAGGCTGCAGACGACATTTCTGGTCGGGCATCACCTCCCTCTGCTTTCTCACTGACCTTGGTATCTCTGCTCCAGCATTTCTCTCACCTCCTCTCCTCTGCTCTGTAGGTCTTTTTTGCAGTTTCACCTTCTTGAATATGTTACTCTCAGAGGCTGATCCAGCTTCCTATGTCTGCTCAGCCTTGGGCAGAGGCAGGACCAGGATTGGAACTGGGGGAGCTTTCAGCAGCTTCTCACAGGATCCACCCCTGTGCCCCCCCACCCCGGCGTTCAAAACCTTCTCTTACTAAACCAAGACAGAGCTGTATCCACACCACCATCTGAACTACATAATAAAAGGGTCTTTGATTTGTTTGATTTTTGATCAGGAATTTACTTTGCAATGAATATGGTGTTGAGGATATTCCCAATGGTCAGAAATTAAGTGACAATGTTAAATAAACATCAGCATATTTTCTTGTGAATCTGATGTGCTGTTAAGTGACACAGATCTTCCAACAAGTTTCTGCTTTTGCATGTTTCATTCAACAGATTTCGCTCTTCTTCCAGATCATTTTTTTTTTGCCTTGGGTATGAATTACAATTTTATTACATTGCTGTCCTTAAAGTTAAACATAAGAGGTGCAATCACCAATCTAATGATAAATGTACTTGCCTGGTCACCTACATGTAGGGAGGTAAAAAAGAGGAGAGATAAAAGCCAGAGCTTGGTATTTTAACTGCTATATTCTCCAGTGAATCGTTTTCTTGCTGGCAACTCCTGGTAATGTGGAAAACAAGACTGGTGGTTATGTAATGCCTTGAGAGGAGAGAGAGAGAGAGCCTACTTTGAACTGACAACAGTCTTGACAGCTTGAATGTTGAAGCTAGAAATATCTTGTCAGAAATATCTCTAACACTGCAGAATTTTACCGGAGTTCCTCACTCTAGGAAGGAAAATCAGATACCACTTTCACATATAGTTGCACCGCAACAGTACAGGGCCATGGACCACAGTTAACAGTAAATAATACCTGAGATACTGCTTTGAGAGAAGTAAATAATGTGGTCTCACTGTCCTTCTGTGCCCCAGAGGGAGCTGATTTTTCTGGCCTTTGTGACGCAATATGATGTAAACACTGTGACAGTGAAATTAAAGAGTTGTTTAACAGCAGAAATCCTTTGCTTCCTTTTTTTCAGGTAGATCCAGAAGTGCACTGATAATTAATTATAATTTTTCTATTTGATTGTATAATAGAAGCTATTTATCACATAAATAGGAGGAGACTTACCTAGGCTGACTGTGATACAAATGAGCTAATTCATCTGTCTCCACCCTTCCCCATATAATTATTAATCAGTATATGTCATTTTAAGTACTATTTTAGTTTCTTTATATGTGATAGTGCACTACAAGAAAGTATGTTATTTATCCAACTGTAATCATAAATTAATTCATAGGCCATGCACTTAGAATTTGCAGGGATGTGCAGAGTCTGCAGGCATTGTCATTAACCTGTAGATGGCATTATCCTGGGACCATAGTGGACAGATGTGCACTCTAAAACTAGTGAGGTAGGGAGAGAGCTAGAGAGCACCAGTGGGAAAATAAAACCAAGGAGAAGGTCTCATTACTTCATTGGAAGGAAATATGAGAGAAAGAATCATCAAAGTGCTCCCTTCTGTTTTTAGGATCTCCTCTGTGTATAATAGCCCAGGCTGATACCACCAGCCTTGGCTGAGTGCACTGGCCGGTCCTGACATCCTCTCTGGGATGTTGCAGCACCCAGGTGATGTATCCATAATAGTTCTACAAAAGCAGCCTGAAGAGTCAGTGCCCCATGTGCTGCTCCATAAGCTCCAAAGAAGCTGGCATTGGGATTTCACACGTCAGCCATATCCTGATAACTTGTGTTCTTGCCTTCTTAGGCACCGTGCATGGCAAGTTCCCCCTTTCCACAGCTGAGAACCAGAACAGAGAAGATGTCTCCAGCTCTGGGAGGTTGAGAGATGTAAAAACATCCAACACATGCAGTGCGTGTGACAGTGGGCCTCTTGTCAGCACAGGCAGCACATCAGCCTGACAAGGACGTCTACAAACCAAGGTAATGTTGTTGGTTTGGCTATGAATACTGCCAAACAGCAGCTGAAGGGGCAGCCCATCAGATCCTTTCTTTATACTACCTGCTTTTCTGCTGCAGGTACAGTGGGCAATGTTGGGGGCGTGGCAGGATTCTACTAACAGTTGTGAAAATAACAAAGAAAATTATATAACTTAAGTATCTGTATGTCTTAATGTAAATAATAGCCTTTACTTAATGCAAATGTAATAAAAATGGTATTTACAATATCATACAAATATAGTGCTTGAACTATATATGACTGTATGTGTATGTATGTATATATATAAAGATATACATAGAATGTGCTTGCCAGTTATCAGAAGAGTTCAGTCTCTGGCAGGTTAGTTCCAACATTATTTCAGTCTCTAGGTCTTTCTTGCAATATTCAAGGAAACACTAGTTCCTATCCTCCATTAGTTTTTAGATTTTTATAATTTCCTGCTCTATTATAAATCAGGATGATTTATAATTTTTATGCATACCAAAAATCTCAGTGTCTCTTTAATTAATTTCAGAATAGTTAAGCTTCCTGGTTCAGTTTTCAATAATTTTTTAGTCTGGATTAAATTTTACAAGGTATTCTTCACAAGTCAAAAATGGGAATTTTCATACCACCAATATATTTTTCCCTAATAGACAGTCTCATAACTGAACTCTGGTTAAAGTCAACATCCTGGCTAGCTGTGGTAAGGTAGAGCAATCTGGCTAAAGCTTTGGGATCAACACCATCCCACTAAGTGTGTTGATAGTTGGGTGCCTTATATACACCCCACTTAAATACACTCTACTTAGACTACCTTGTGGTGTCACATTTCAGATTCCTCAGGAACTTTTTAGGTAACAAAAAAAGTTTTAGGGACTTTTTAGAGCAACCAGGCTGGTGAAGGGACTCGAGCACAGATCCTATGAGGAGAGGCTGAGAGAGCTGGGGCTGTTCAGCCTGGAGAAGAGGAGGCTCAGGGGAGACCTCATCACTCTCTACAACTCCCTGAAAGGAGGTTGTAACCGGGTGGACGTTGGTCTCTTTTGCCAGACGACTTTCAAAAAGACAAGAGGGCACGGTCTTAAGTTGTGCCAGGGGAGGTTTAGGTTGGACATTAGAAAGAATTTCTTTACGGAGAGCGTGATCAGGCATTGGAATGGGCTGCCCAGGGAAGTAGTGGATTCTCCGTCCCTGGAGATATTTAAAAAGAGACTGGATGTGGCACTCAGTGCCATAGTCTAGCAACCGCAACAGTGGTTCAAGGGTTGGACTCGATGATCTCTGAGGTCCCTTCCAACCCAGCCAATTCTATGATTCTATGAACGCCCACATTATAGACACAGCAGTGGTCCCACTGCCTCAGTATTTTTTCTCTCCTTGCAGTGCACGTGACTATTAATTGCCTAAATTTCCATATTTTTAATGTAAATTTTATCATATTATTTCATTTTCATGGAGAAGTCCTTTAAGTGGTGCTCTTTCGATGTACTTTTCTGATGAAGTGGGAAAAGTCATTAGGTGATTTTCCACACTCCGCCTTATAACTACTTGAGATGCTTAATTTAGAATTTGTTTACAGCCATGATCTTATTCTATTAAGACTAACAAGGGGTTTGTTCTACAGGGTTACTTGACTCTAGGGTGGGTTCTGCTTGTAGATGTGTTCAGCTATCTTCTATTCCCAGAGATTGTTTTATTTTGCAGCTGTAATTTTTATTTGCTTATAGACTGGTTGCAGTACTACATTGGAGAGTGTGTCCTGTTAAAATGGTCTTTCCTTCCCTTTGCTATTTTCTTATTTGGTCTTTGACTATTTTGATTATTTTTTTATTGTTTGCATGATGTTTGCCGTATCCTACAGTCCAAGGCACTACAGTGAGCATAGTACATCCAGTGCAAATTTTACGTAGCAAATTCATGAAAGAATAGGAAAAAAAAAACAAAAACCAACAAAACAACAGAACAATCAGTTTTGCCTCAGAAAGAAGTAACTTGTAACAAATATTCAGTAACAGTCAGAATTGTCTGAAATTGTCTTTTATATGGGATTTCCTGGGATGCTCAGCAAGATGACTAATGGATTGGAGGTTTTTCTAATTTCTTACAAGATACCAGCTCATTCATGCCTTCTAGAATCTAGAAATATCTGTACCTAAGTGCTGACGTCTCATAAACTGTAGCATACAATTAATCTATAGTGTTTCAGTGGTATTTTTTTGGCCATACACAATTTACCACAGTAGTTTTCAGATTCATTTTCCTGGAGAAGGAGTTGCATGCCATATCAGAAGAGAACTTGAAAGCAGCCTAATTTACACAAGTGATGAAGCTGATCAATGTCCAGTGCAACAGGTCCTGTTCTGTCATGGGCACTAACACTCAGTGATATTGAAATCCAGTGGACCTTGAAGCCCAGAAGATGAAGATGATGAAATCAGCAATCAGCACAGAACGAAGTATTACAGTGATTATTGCAGGAACAGATATCCAGTTTATATATTGTTATTTATTTTACATTACTCCAGGACAACAGAAAATCATAATGAAACTTTGAGAGTTTGTGAATTACACACACAGGAGATATCAGTATCCATTTTCCTCTCTTCTTTAATATATCAATAAAAATCTTATAAGTGTATTAATCTCAGTATTATTTGTTTAGAAAACTGGTTACAATGAATTTGGGGATACTTACAAATACTGTGTAAAATCTTATAACTAGAAAACCAAGAGAAGAGCCAATGTCTTTCTGATCAAGATTCAAAGACTGCAAGCACTTACAGTAACAGGATTGACTTAACTGTTTTAATTGATTTTCTTATCAATGAGGGAACAGTGTCTTAGTCTTAAAAGTCAGTTACCAGAACTGAGAAACTTAGTTCTCACAGTTACATTTGAGATGGCAGTTTGCTTAGTTTAATGTGAAGCCACAGCCCTCCTCAATATATTTTTCCTAAACTAAGTTTAGGAAATCTTAGAGGTCCTTTCCAATTGAGACAGTTCCATGATCCTGTGATATAATGTGTTAATCACAGTCGTCCATGAGAAGTTAAATTGCTTTTGAATGTAAGATTTTTATGTTTCATGAAAAGACTTTTAGATTTCAGCTGCTTGAAGAAATGTATACATAACATGTAGAAAGTAGGAAAGTTTCTGAATCGCAGACAGTCATATTAAATGATAGCTAGATATGTTATTCCTGTAAAGATAGATGAGGAGTTTGACATAGTAGATGAGGATTGGGTTAGGGATCAGCTGAGTAATCTGGACATCCATAAGTCGATGGGTCCAGATGGAATGCATCCAAGGGTGCTGATGGAGCTGGCGGAAGTCATTGCTAGGCCACTCTCCATCATCTTCAGTAAGTCATGGGTAACAGGAGAGGTGCCTGAGGACTGGAGAATAGCAAATGTCACTTCAGTCTACAAGAAGGGCAAGAAGGAGGACCCGGGTAACTATAGACCAGTCAGCCTCACCTCCATCCCTGGAAAGGTGATGGAACAACTTGTTCTTGTCACTATCTCCAGGCATATCAAGGACATGGGGGTCATCAAGAGCAGTCAGCATGGTTTTATCAAGGGTAAATCATGTTTGACTAACCTCATAGCCTTCTATGAGGAAATTACTAGGTGGATAGATGATGGAAGAGCGGTAGATGTGGTTTATCTTGATTTCAGTAAAGCATTTGACACCGTCTCTCACAGCATCCTTGTAGATAAGTTGATCAAGTATGGGTTTGGTGATCAGGTAGTGAGGTGGATCAGGAACTGGTTGAAAGGAAGGAGTCAGAGAGTTGTAGTCAATGGGGCAGAATCTGGTTGGAGGTGTGTGACTAGTGGAGTCCCTCAGGGGTCGGTACTGGGACCGGTGTTGTTCAATATCTTCATCAACGACTTGGATGAGGGTATAGAATGTACCCTCAGCAAGTTTGCTGATGACACTAAGCTGGGAGGAGTGGCTGACACACCAGAAGGCTGTGCTGCCATTCAGAGAGACTTAGACAGGCTGGAGAGTTGGGCAGAGAGAAACATGATGAAATTCAACAAGGGGAAGTGTAGAGTTTTGCACTTGGGGAAGAACAACACGATGTCCCAGTATAGGTTGGGGGCTGACCTGCTGGAGAGCAGTGTAGGTGAAAGAGACCTGGGGGTCCTGGTAGACAAGAGGATGACCATGAGCCAGCAATGTGCCCTTGTGGCCAAGAAGGCCAATGGCATCCTGGGGTGCATTAGAAAGGGTGTGGTTAGTAGGTCAAGAGAGGTTCTCCTCCCCCTCTATTCTGCATTGGTGAGGCCGCACCTGGAGTATTGTGTCCAGTTCTGGGCCCCTCAGTTCAAGAAGGACAGGGAAGTGCTTGAAAGAGTCCAGCGCAGAGCTACTAAGATGATTAAGGGAGTGGAACATCTCCCTTATGAGGAAAGGCTGAGGGAGCTGGGTCTCTTTAGTTTGGAGAAAAGGAGACTGAGGGGTGACCTCATCAATGTTTTCAAATATGTAAGGGGTGAGTGTCAGGGAGATGGAGTTAGGCTTTTCTCAGTGGTGACCAGTGATAGGACAAGGGGTAATGGGTGTAAATTGGAGCATAGGAGGTTCAAGTTGAATATTCGAAAAAATTTTTTTACTGTAAGGGTGACAGAGCCCTGGAACAGGCTGCCCAGGGGGGTCGTGGAGTCTCCTTCACTGGAGACATTCAAAACCTGTCTGGACACGTTCCTGCACGATGTACTCTAGGTGGCCCTGCTCTGGCAGGGGGGGTTGGACTAGATGATCTTTCGAGGTCCCTTCCAACCCCTAGGATTCTATGATTCTATAATAAAAAACAAAAAATTACAAGAAGTTGTTGGATACTGTGGTGAAATTATTATCAGTAGTATTGATGCTAAAAGATATAAAATTTTTGTTTAAATAAATTTTTTCTATCCTGAGTGAGATGTCTGTTAAGAGGCAAGGATGTTCACAAACCAAGGTTCAAAGCTTTATTTGAATGACATGGTTTACCTCAGTTCCTGGTAAAGTGAGAAAATCATTCTTGAAGCCATTTCCAAAATAGTAAGGACAAAATTACAGAGAATGGCCAGCATTGGTTTACTAGAGAAATCATGTCTGAACAAACTGATGGCCTTCTACAATGAAGTGACTGGCTAAGTGGATTAAGAGAGAGAGGTAGATATTTATCTTAGATTCAGGTAGGCTTTCAGGATTGTCTCCCAGGGTATCTGCACTGAGAAAGTGATTAAGTATGGGCTAGATCAATGGAGAGGGAAGTAGACTAAAACTGAGTAAGTTGTCAGATTTTTAGAGTTGTGATCAGTGGCACGAAGTCCATCTGGGAGTCAGTCACTGATGGTGTACCACACAGATAAAAACTCAAGTCAATACTGTTCAGTATAGTTGTTAATGACCTGGAATAGGGGACTGTGTACCCTCTTTGAGTTTGTATATGATCCAAAATGGGGAGGAGTGACTTACACAACAAAAGGTCACACTGCTGTTCAGAGGGACCTTGACAGGCTGGAGAAGTGGGGTGACAAGAACCTTGGGAAGTTCAATAGAGGAAAATACCAAGTGTTGCACCTGGGGCTGGATAATCCCATGCACCAATGCCTTCCAAGGGCTGCTTGAAAATGCTTGAAAACAGCTTTGCAAGCAAGGACCTGGGGGTGGACACGAAACTGATCATAAACCGGAAGTGTGTCCTTGTGACAAAACACACCTACAGCATCCTGAAACAAGTCTCTATTCTGTGGTGTCCAGTAACAAGAAAAGAGACTATGGGTACAAAGTGAAACAAAGGAGGTTCCGTCTGAACATCATCAGTAAATGCTGATGTTCTCCCGGAGAAGTTGTGGAATCTCAAACCTTGGAAATATTTAAAACCTCACTGGGCATCATCCTGAACAAACTTTTTTCCTTGGCCCTGCTTTGAAAAAGGAGCAAGATTAGATAATCTTCAAAGGTGTCTTTCAAACTCTGTGATTCTATGAAGATAATTTCAATCCTCCCAGCATATGCTGAGTAAGCTTTCCATCATCATTATTATTATTATTATTATTATTTTAATCGAATTAGTTTAATTTATCTTTGAAGAGGTATTGCAGGGTTTTAACAATGCTTTGATACCAGTCTGTACAAAAGTATTTGATTAAGTGCAACAACAAACTTCTCAGATCCACAGCTACTCAGAAGAAAATTTCTTTGGCACACAGAATAAGTTTAACTAGTATATCTGGAGGGTCTTGTCTCCCTCATACTGTGATGGATGCTTCTGCCACATTGCGTGTTTACAACAAAATTGCTGAGGGTGCATCCCAGGGAAGTTGGTGGCCTTGCCCCTCGAGAGCAAAAAAACAAACAAAAAACCCCCTGTTTTTCATGCTTTCCTTTGGATCTCTTCTAGAAAACACTTCATCTAGTGGGCAAAGAGGAATCCATAATCCTGGCTGCTCAAGTTTGCCTAAAAGGCTTTATTCTAGAATTAACTGCTAGAGATCATCATCAAACAGCTTAATTTAAGCTTGAGCCCTGAAAGTGACAGGACTGTGTGCGCATACCTTGCTCTGTGCCCTGCCTAGCCCTCCAGATAAACTTCAACAAATGTTTCTTCTTCAATCTCGACAGTGTATATTCTGTTTCTGTTTCAAAAGAGACATGACAGAAACTGAGTGAAATACTAGCAGTAATTTGGCAGTATTTATCTGCAAAAGTATATTCTAACACTTTCATTTTATGATTTCACTGCAAATAAATCTGAGCAGGGGAGGAGAATTTTTTTTTCTATTGGATTCAGAGGCTGAAGGTGCCCCTCAGCTCATTTACTATGAGTCTCTGTGTGCAAATACAGACCCAAAAACTTGTGTAAATTTTCATTTGACTTAGAATGATGACGAAAAAGATATTATTATATATTGAAGTAACAAAGAAGCAGCTTCTAAGATGATCAGTAGATCAGTAGATGAAAATGCTCCAAGAAAAAGGTGGTTACATTAGTATCAGAGGCTGGAAATATTGTTGATAATTCCCGTGTGTTCCCCCAGCTCATGCGGGACCCTTGTGGTCTGGTTGTGTATCCTCAGAATCATAGAATCATAGAATTGGCTGGGCTGGAAGGGACCTCAGAGATCATTGAGTCCAACCCTTGGTCCACTACTGCTGCAGTTACCAGACCATGGCACTGAGTGCCACATCCAGTCTCTTTTTAAATATCTCCAGGGATGGAGAATCCACTACTTCCCAGGACAGCCCATTCCAATGCCTGATCACCCTCTTGGTAAAGAAATTCTTTCTAATGTCCAACCTAAACTTCCTCCAGCACAACTTAAGACCATGCCCTCTTGTCTTGCTGATAGTTGCCTGGGAAAAGAGCCCAACCCCCCCCTTGCTACACCCTCCTTTCATGAAGCCAAACTAAGGGTAAACACTGGACACCAAAGCTAACGTGGAGCTTGGGCTGTGTGAATATGGGCTTGTATCCCAGGCCACTGCATTTAGAGATCAGACAAAACAGGGCTAAATGCTGGTGCCTCAGGATTTGCTTCATGGATAAGATTCACAGTCCTGTCTGCCCTCCTGTTTCAATTACAGAGGAAACATTCGTATTGATTGCAGAAGCTGTTGCTTAGATTTAGTTGATAAACAATGGGAAGCAAGGAGAGCTGGCTGTGAGCCTCATCTGGCCAGACACATTTCTTGAGAAAAAGTAGCACCTGCAGGCTTGTTGATAAGCCCCAAATCATCGTTCTTCAGGAAATAGTGAATTTGGATACTGGCTGCCTGACAAACAGATGTTGCAGGAAAAGAAAGAGCTCATTTGGCATTGTCCCCAGTCTAGTAAGGGCACCTGGAAATTAACCTTAAAAAGACAAAACCGGTGCTGGCCGTGAGCCAATGCCTGGGAAATGTTCTAGTCTTTCTTTCAATATGTCCTGCAGCAGATAGTGATTATGGCCAGTAAACAGAGGAGCAAAGATACAAAGCCAGCTTGTATAATTTTGCAGTCCAACCTAGGAGGGCTCAGGGCTATCCAGATTGTACCTGTGATTACATCTGGAATTTTGTGGAGGATCATCAGCCCTATAATGCATAATTTTATAAGTGAACAATTAGGATGATGTTTTTATTCCTTTTCTCCTTTCAAAATTATTTGCAGCTCCTCTTATTAAGTGCTACAAACTAATCCTACAGAAAATCTAACATCTCATTCATAGGCATAAATAACTGTGAAAGGAAAGAATGTCATGTTTGGCCTCTTGTTTTTTTTTCAGAAGGGAAGTAGGCTGCACTCATCTAGATGTCTCTTGAAAGGATAAAATTATTAGAGAAAATTTCCAGCCAAGTTTCTACTCTTAGTGAACAGGATGCATCTTTATTAATTTTTACAAATACAGAATAAATTGCTGCAGAAGTTATACACTTAGTATGTCATGACACTGTCTTAGATCATCAACATGCAGAACAATCCTCCTTAGTGCTGCCTGTATCTGTGGTAAGCTGTAGAAAGCTGGAAAATCTATGTGATTTAGTTGAGCATCATGTTACCAAAGCAACATAGAATGTGAAAAGCTTATTTGCAAACTGAGGGACTAACTCAGGCCCTGTCTTTTCACCAAGGTTAAGTGCCTTGTGTGCTCTGCTAGGGTTGAGCTTCTGTTCTGTGTGTTCATTTGGTACTAGCACAAGGTCTTGGCAGTATGCCTGTTGAGTGATGTAGAAAACTCCAAAGCATTTCCCAAAACAACAGGGGGCCTCTACCACCTGGGGAAGGAAAGCAATGAAAAAGAAGTGCAAAAATGATTGAATATGTTACTTCAGCCACAGAGTTGAAATACAATAATCCTGGGAGTGGTTGGGGGAAGGGGTGATAGGAGGGCTGCATGGTGGTGTGTGTTTGGGAAAGGAGCTAGAAACATTTGGAAAACATTGCTTTCAGTTGTCAGCACACAACTCACCATGATGGTGTGAGAAAGGTTTTGAGATTTTGCCTCCCCAGAGCTAAACTAATGCTATCTGTTTGGAAAGGTGAACTTAGCCCTCTACAGTTGTATTGAAAAAATGCTTCAGTGAAAGAGTTTGGAAGAACATTCCTTCCTTTGCAAAAAGCTGTCAAAAAGTAGGAAAAGCTGAGTGCTTCTGTGGTTACCTGACAGGCAGTAAATTGTTATCCAGCTCTATTTAGTTGCATCTGATTTGTTCTCCCTTACACTTACTATGTAGTTAATCTGCCCATAACAGGATTTGCCCTTAAATACTTCCAAGTATCCATGAAGCCCAACTTATCTGTGAGAATAAAAATTATTCACAAGGAACATTTTAGAAATGGAGAAAAGCCAGGATGATTTTTTGAAATATCATCTTGATACAGCATGCCAGCAAAACTCACTGAAGCCTGAAAATATATGGAGCTTGCTTATTGTAGAACAAGATAAATAATGACACATCTAATGTGTTACACTGATGTGATAAAGTATGAGTGGTTTACAATAAACAAACAAAAAAAAATTCAGTTCTGCTTTTTATCAAAATAATGATTCATAATAACATGCTAACAATGTTAATGATAGGCTCTTGCTCTTTTAGGGAAAAGAGAATTATTTTTCATTTATTTTATTTTCAATTAAGCATTTGTTCTGCTTGTTTCTCCTGGGATACATGTAGTAAAATTTGTAACTGTTCACAGCAATTTTTAATGATTTAATATTTTTATCTATCAACTGTATTAATGTTCTCCTTGTTTTCCCCGTGTCCCTCATTCCCAAGATTTAGTCACCATTGCTTAAATTTCTGGGGAAGATGTTTTGATGTGTGCTTTATAAATGGCTGTCCACTGCTAAGACAGTTGTTGAACATAACATGCATTTTAGGTACTGAATTATAGAAGAGACCAAAAAGATAATTCTGGGAGAATACCTGAGGAAGGTGTACAAATTCAGCAACTGGACCTGAGTTTGCTGCTACACTAGATGTCATCTCAACACATCTCAGCACTTTTCTGTCTCTGATGCTTAATACAACAAATCTTTGACTGTTCAGGGGTCATCAGCTAAATTCTCCTCCTTCCAGTTTGCTTTCCAGAAGCACTTCTGCCCTAATAGGGAATCACAATGTCAGGTTAGGGTTAGTCCCTCCTTCCTTTATATGTTTATCTGAAGGAGGATCAGCTGGGCTGAGCAGTCACAACTGTCTTCCTCTGGCAATGTCTGACTTTCAGCAAACTGTCCTGTGATGCTCTAAAAGAGATTTTTTTTTTTCTAATGGAATTGTTGAAAACTCAAAGTTTTGTATAGGTGTGTGTGATGCACTGAGGATTGTGCACTGAGTGATACTCATTAGGATTTTCTCTCCCTTTTCATGCAGAATGTGCTTTAAGTATTGTAACTGCTCTTTGTAATAGATGCCCTATGGCAGGTCCATAAAAAAATTTGTGTTGCTAAAGAATAACCTTTAATAAGCAGCTAATTAGGACTTCAGTCTTAGCAGATAGTGTTATGACACATTCAGGATGTATCACCCATTTGCCATGAGCTCCTATTACAGGTATAGTTATGGAGAAAAATTTACTATAAAATATTTTCAGGTTAAGTCTTTAATATTTGTAAGATTAACTTACAGTTCTTCACAATGCTTACAGCTACTATAAACCCAAGACTTCTCTGACCTCTGAAACATACAAGCTAGAATTGAAATACTAAAAACAATGGGTTTTTTTGCAACTTGTCTGAACAGCAGCATCCAGTTCCAGTTACTAGTTAGGATTGGAAGTCCTGGAAGCCTGCTTTTACCTAGTTAAAACTATGAAATACATTCTCTGATGCACTCCTGAGAGATAGATCAACCATTAATAATACAAACTCCTCATTTTTTATTGTTGATCTTACATGTCAAGGTGCTGAGCTTGTCAAATGGCAAATATATATTGTGAAAAACAGTTCTGGAGCACTCCTAAGTTTCCTTCCTAAACCACTATCTGCTCCCATTTGGTTTTGGCTATTTCCTTCTTCACCAATTTCCTTCCCAGTGTGGCACATCTGATTTTTTATTAGTGAGTCCATGCACTGTCTCCTCTCTGCTTGTGTAATTCTGCCTTTAGCGTGGAGGGATACAGGGAAAAGCTGTGCACAGTCATAGAATCATAGAATCATAGAATCATGGAATCATAGTATATGCTGGGTTTGAAGGGACCCATCAGGATCATCCAGTCCACCTCCTGGCCTTGTGTAGGGCATCCCTAGAATCACAACCTGTGTCTAAGAGCACCATCCAAATGCTTCTTGAATTTAGGTGCTGTGACCACTATGAACAATGTCTGTAACCAGTCTCACCTTCCACAGCAGCCAGGGGACCCTGGAAATCTCCCAGGAGTGATGCACAAAGCCCAAGGTAGGGAAAAGGCCCAGCAGTCTTTTCTCTCCTACTAGGTGTGCCTGGTGGCATCTCTGGAGGTCATCTGGTCCAAGTCCCCGTTCAAGCAGGGTCACCTAGACCTTGCTTACTCAGGATCATCTCCAGATGGCTTTAGAATATGTCCAAGGATGGACATGCCACAACTTCTCTAGGCACCTTATGCCAGTGCTTGCTCACCCTCACAGAGATATTCCCCCTGATAATTCCCCCTGATAATTCCCCCTGATATTCAGAGGGAAACTCCTGTGTTTCAGTTTCTGCACATTGCCTCTTGTCCTTCACTGAGCACTACTAAACAGAGACAAGCTCTGTCCTATTTGCACCCACCTTTTAAGTATTTATATATTAATGAGATTGCCCTTGAGTTTTACCCTGTACAGGCTGAAAAGTCCAGCTCTCTCAGGTTTCCCTCATATGTGAGAAACTCCAGTCCCTTCATCACCTTTGCACATCTTCTCTGGACTCTATCCAGAACTCTCACATCTCGTACTGCAGAGACCACAGCTGGACACATTACTCCAGGAGTGGCCTCAGCAGTGCTGAGGAGAAGTGAAAGATCACCACCCTTGACCTGCTGGCAATATTTTGCCTAATGCAGCCTTCTTTGTGGTAGGGGCACGTCAGTGGCTCATGTCCAACCTCTTGTCCATCAGTACCTGCAGCTCCTTTTCCACCAAGCTTCTTTCCACATGGGCATCCCCTAGCAAGTACTGGTTCCTGGGGCTATTCCTCCCAGTGCAGCCTCTGTTGAACTTTATTAAGTTCCTATCAGCCTGTTTCTTCAGCTCTTTTTGAGCTCTTTGGATGGCACCATGACCTTCTGGCGTGTCAACCACTCAGTTTATGTCATCAGCAAACTTGATGAGGATACACTCTGCTCCAGCATTTCATACATAGAACAGTTTTTGACTGAAGAAATTTCAGTTTATACCTTGAGAAGAATCCAAGCAACAATAGAAATAAATATGGGTGTTATTGGGTTAGTACACAATGGGAAACCTGCGGGTCAAAAGCAGTTACAACACATTAAGAGGTGATATAAATAAAATACCTGCATCTTGGATAAAAGGGCTAGCTAAGTTCTCTGTGGTTTTTTAGTGACTTGTCTTTGACTATTGTCTTCTTATACCTTTTTGTTTAGAGAAATGAAGTTGGGAATGAAAAAAAAATCACTTTTTTTCTTCTAAACAAAAATTGAGAAATTAAAGTGTTTACAAAACACGCAAGGCATAAAATCCAATACATCGACAAAACAAAGTTACACTTATGGTGCTGCTGCTCTTTCTGAAAAGTCAGTGTGTTTTGAGTTTGAGTTATAGGCCCTCTGTTTCTGAAGAACTGGCCCAGAGCTCATAATAACTTCCTTTTCCTACCTACCCATTCATATGCTTGGAATTCAAGCTTGTGCATGCAAATATCATCCCAAGCCAAAATGCTTATATATAAATCTAAATCAAGGGAATCTTGGATGTGCTTTTGAGAATACTTTGACTTTATTATTGGAAAGGTATTTAATAATAATATTACAGGATTCAAAAGAAGGTCCAAAGATTCTATCCTCATTTTCTGTAACAAGTGATGTGCAACAGCCCTTCCTCATTTCTTTAGTCAATTTAGGGAGGAGGATATTTTATAAAAGGCTAATAAATAACTGCAAGTCTTACTGAGCTAACACATTTTTAGTCTATAGCTATGCAAGCATTATAAGTAGAATTGTTCATGTGCTTAAGCATCTTGCAATAATAAGTCCATATCTAGAACATTAATGGAGAAGCCTCATCCCAATGACTAATCACCTCTACGATTTTCTTCTTGAAAACTGTGGTTCAAATACTGATAGCTGTAATGATGTCCAGAGCAAAAGAGATTCACAATGAAGTTATTTCAGAGGCTCTGGTACACAAAAAGGAAGAAAGGTCATTGTGTAGGAGGAATCTGCACAGGTGAAAGGAAATGGACTTTAAGGTTTGCACAAACCTCAGTATGTGAAGAAACTACCAGGTTTACCAGGCCAGGTTAAGATGTCTCTTTGATGGTCCATCAGTGGTTTACAAGATTTTCTGTGATATTTCCTTGCTTGATGTACTTCTTTATGGGTAATATCTTCATAGCGGCTCATGAAACAAGCAGCTGTTCTTGAAATCTGATGGACTCCACAAGGAAAAATGCATGAATTTCTGAAAAAATAACTCTTTTGATTTTGATGAAACTGCTACTCTGGGCCATGAGCTCTCCTTTGCTTTATTTTAAAATTTTATTAATTTGAACTTTATTTTAAAAAATTATGTAGAGAATTTTCTTCCGGTCAGTGGAAAAAAATGAGAATTATGTTAATCATGTTCAGAAAGAAAAGTGGTTGGGTCCATTTAAGAATTTGGACAGATTTTAAGGTGTACTTACTTAAACATACTTAAGGGGGGCTGTTTCCCCTTCCTAGCAGTGGCCTGTGGATCCAAGTTTGTTTTGTGGTCTTTTTAGTAATTCACTGTTGCTGGAGTAAAATTTTCCTACTCGATTTTCTTGCTTTGGATTTAATATTTTCTCTGAAAGCTTTTTTCTCAAATATTTCTAATTAGGTTATGAAAGTGCATGGTACATACAATTATATATACCAATTGCTTAAAACTTTATAAAAATGCTTTGTTTAATTCAGCAGGAGTTAGGAAATCAGTTGTCCCTACCGTAAGCAGATACTTGTCTGGAAACTTCCCAGGACTGAGTTACAGGCATCTCTCCATACATTTTCTTTTGGGAATAGGAGCCATCATTCTAACTCTGCTAAGGAGGGGAAGGCACAGGAAGCACACTGATTAAAAATCAGGCAATTACTTTATAACTCTGAGCTTTATTTTCTCCCAGTTGCTCTATGAATTAAATTAATAACTGAACCTGCCAGCTCCATATTTCATGCTTTCCTCTTAATCTTTACTATCTAAAACACAAGGAAATAACAGACTACATTTTTCTCTAGTGGATAGCTGAAATGCCCTTAGCAAGGAGTTCTGTGATGTAAATGAGGCCAAGATGGAATTGCTGTGTGGGCAAGCAGTGTCTAATACCTTAGGAAGTAGCTCAGAAGTCAGAAACTTTATAAAGAGTATCTGGCCCATGACAAACCTCTTGCTCTCACTGCATACGTGAGTAGAATTGTTACTTTTTCATTGAACAAATTCCACTGTAGTTCTCTGACAAAACACCCACTCCTACATCTTAATTTTTGTGTGTTTTCTGTCAGTCTCAATGCTTACTAACTACAATATAAATCTTGCGTGTAAATGAATGTGTATTGAGTCCCACTGGAAAAATACATTTTATATCTCTGAGGTGAACTATTGACAATTTGGAATTTATTTATATATCCTTTTATCAGAAATGTTGACTGGGGAGGAGATTCAGCACTGGTAACAATTTCCCCTCCCTGCTTGCTTCTCCTCTACTCACTCTACCCCACAAAAAATCCCAAAAAAACCCAAAACAACAAACCCTCCCCTACTAACACCCAAACATGGTTAGAGCCCTGATCTAGACTAAGGAGGAGAAAGTGATGGAAAAGGGGAGATTAAGGCTTGAAGTTTATGTGGGAGCAAACACACACTGTTCTGCATTCCTTTTTCCCTGTTGACATGATGAATACAGCCAAAAAGAACAATGAAAAACTGAAGCCAGATTTCTTTCAAGCATTCTTTAAGGAAAAGTATTTTTATTGCCAGTGTAGATAAAATGTTAAGTATATCTAGTAATGATTTCCTGGTTTAGCTAGTGCTTAGTGGTTAGAGGGCCAAGGTGTAATAATTAATTGGAAGAATGTAATTATCATGTCTGAGTCAAAAATTTTTCTAAGTAATTCACTTTATACCTAGAAACCCAAAGATGAATAAATCGGCAAAGCTGTGTTAATTAAGTTTTTTATAACTTTGTTGTGTTAAATATAGAGGCTTTGGAATGTGCCAAATCTCAGTGTTCCTGAATGTGGAAGGTTTCATTACTTTGGAAGTTGTCTAGCAAGTGGTATTTTAAAAATTAACATAGTGTACTGTATAATGAGGTATTTTTGGCTAGCTGCACTTAATGTGTCTCAAATCTTTAATGGTTTTGCTTGCTATTCAATGAACACTCTTTGTAATAAAAGAAGAACATGGGGAAGAACATGCACCTGAAAGAATAGAAGTATTTTTAATCTTTACTGTTACTGCAAACTCTAGACTAAGCTGGGACTGTTAAGAGGACATCTTGCATGGTATTTGTTCCAGTGAAAGTTTTGAAGATCTGATTATTTTATTATTTTTTTTCAGACAGAAGTCTGTGCGCAACCATTTTTCCTCTGGATCTGACTGTACAGGGTACCCCACTTAGCTGGAGTGAGGCATGTGAGTCAACTGATGGAACCAGAACTGCATAGCTCTTCAGTAGTGTTCCCTTCTCCTCCAGGTTCTGCTCCCCCTCCAGCAAATTATATCTCAGCGTTAAAAGGAGACAGTAAACTTGGTTTCTTTCTGCCTGGGGCAACTTAATTTCCCAGATGCCACTGGGTGCTTCAGCAAATCAGTTTTTCTTGATGAGTGCTTAGCAACTAAACTATGTTGCCACAGATTCTCTACAGATAAAGTGTAGATCCTATATTTTGACTTTTAACAAAATTGTGTAATACTATGTGGTAAAACACACTAGAAAAAAAATTCTACACAATTCCATTGAATTAAATTGCAGAATTTGTCTTTCCTGTTCCCCTTTGTTTTCCTTCTTTCATGCTACCATGCATATAATAATTTTTCTTCATTTTCAGAAATAAATTGCCATTTCTGAAGAAGCCTTCCTTTCCATTGTTATCAGCTGCTTACTGAAATGTTACTAATTTTGCTCCTCAATGTACTGGATTAAAGATGTTGTCTTCACAACATAATGTAGTTTAGAAGCTGTAAAATTTTTAGAAGCTGTAATATTTTCTACACATCTTGCTTTCTAAGCAGTCACTGTAATTTTAAAGCAATTGGAGCAGATATATGTGCATAGATTCTTACTTGGTCAAGCTAAAATCATATTCTCAATGTCCTAATGAAAATTGCATTAGATTTTTCATGTTAGCTGCTTGGCCATCAAAAAGCATCAAAAAGCTTAAAAGCAGTTTTAAATTTTGTTGAAACCATGATGGAGTAACTTCTAAAGTATTTTGTTTGACCAAAGCATTTTTGTTGGGCTCTATGAGAAATATCAAATGAGAAATATTAGGGAAGATAAATACTGGTTTTCAATTGGAAAGTAATATTCTATAATATTAGGCTAATATGCCTCATTTGAAAACAATTCAATTTTTTGACTGCTGTAGTTGCTTCAGTAAATTAGGATCAGAAGGCACCTTTTACACCACTGACTTTAGCTCTTTGCTGATGAAAGCAGCCTCATCACCAGAAAGGTGAAGAAACTCAGTCTTCATTGAAGAAGTTGTTCCACACAACTCTCACCAGAAGGGTGCTTGAGATTGGTATTCCTCTAATCATTAGAAACATCTCTGTGTCTGCCCTTTAGCCTAAATACCTGTTTCCTTTTACAGTCAATCTGCCCTCAGATGTCACCGCAGCAGCTGCCCAAAGCTGCGTGTAAAAAGAGGTCAACTGACCTGAAACCTGTCAGCAGCTGCTGGTGAAATTTTGGGGGATAAAAGAAGCAGCTCAGCAGAGACAAGGAGGTCTGCAAAGGCTGAGGGTGAGTGGGCTGTGGGAGGTGGGGCCTTGAGTAAGTTGTCAGCCCAGCCAATGGCCACCTCCCAGGATGTCTTGCCCCAGCTCCCATCCCCAGCAAATAAAATGTACTGGGCTGGTCTTTTCTTTTTTTTTTTTTTTTTTTTTTTTTTTTTTTTCTGTTTCATTATTTCTCTTTCTTTTCTTGCTTGAACCTGCAAATCAACTGTTATACATTGGCAAAGTTTCTTGCAGGGCATGTTTCATCTTCACCTTCTTACAGGGTCAGCAACCTGCAAGGTAATATCAATGTCTTTGGGCCTGAGTAGAGATGGAAGAGCATAATTTGTGCATTTATACATAAATGAGCAGATCATAAAATGAAATGGTTGCCTGTCTTTCTTTGCCCTCCAACTCTAGTTGGAAGATATGCAAATTCAGTCTAGGTGGGATACCATAAATGAACAAGCGTAAGACAGTGTTGATAAATCATGTGAGTGATAATGTGACAAAAAAATGACACAGAAAACAGTTTATCCTTATTATTTCATAGCAAAGGTATTTAAATACAGTCATATGGATGTTAATGTGTGATAGACTTTGGAAAGAAAACCCTACATACAAAAGAGGTGAAACACATAAAAGATGGCAACTGTAGAATTATAGAGTGAGTTAGAGGGCTTCCCTTTAACTTGCAAGGGAAAGCCTGGACAGTGTATAACCAAGTATTGCTCAACCCCTCCACAGTGTTTATTGTTTTAACATTATTTTATCCTTTTATTTGGTAACTTGTCTGTATACAAATTGAACGATCTGGAGTCTTATTGCCACTGCTACAGCAGCAGTAACATGTAGCTTTAATTTGGCTCTACTTGGTTTATAAACCAAGGTGTTTTTCCAGTTTCATGTCGATTTCTGTCATGGATCTGGTGTTCCTTGCTAAATGAAAATTCTTATTTGCAAGCCATGTCCAAGTTCTTCAATATTCTTCTAAAAGGGGGTTTCAGGCACACCTTTATTCATTTGGAGTGCAGATTCAAAGCAGGACACTGACCAAAACCTCTAGACTTGGTACAGCTCTGTATCCTGGGACTTGGGTGATCATTCCTTTTATTGTACATTTTAGACAGTAACAGTTGTAAAAGCAAAACAAAACAGATTTTAGTAAATGTCTTGTTTAAGGACATTTTGTTTCCAGATTGCTCCTGAAACATTGTGATCAGACCCAGCACCATACCAATCCTAACACATCTATTCTCAGTATAGAGGAGCCAGGCTCCTCACTCAAACATGAAATAACCTACATCATCTGGTGGGGTATGCCAAATGACTCTCAGGATTATACAATAGCTGTGGTACTCCCAGTAAGACATATCTGATCAGGAAAGACTGACTGGTCTGTTTACTGAAATAGATGGAGGTGGTTTGCAATGCTCCTCACATTCAAGTGAATCCTATTTTGTTTTACCTAATTCTTGGGCATAAAGAAATACACCTTTTAAATAAGTTTTTCCAGCTGGAAATGTACACAGGATAATTTCTATACTTGTCGTGGATAAATTTCTACGGAAATCCTCATTCTTTGTCCAAAGATCTTGATCCTCAGGGAGGCCTGATTTTATCTATCTCCTTTCTGATGTGCAAGTTTTTCAAGCCCGTGACTTCCTCAGTTACATGTCCCTGAGAACACAACTGTTATTACTGCTAAATACCTTTATGACATATGTGGGGGAGGTTTAAACTCTTAAATACAACTCCCCTTACAAAAGATTTTATAAAGACAAATTAAATATCTCTACTCTTAGGTAGAGGCTAAAGATAATGCCTCATTTTTGTGGTCTAACACAATCTCATGTTAGTTCATTAGTTTCTCATTTATTTTCCTCAAGCTTTTTGCTGTTCATATCAAATAACTCTCCATACTTCGAGGCCAGTGAGCTCTGCTTTGTATGAGGAGGATGACAGACTTCAAAGCATGATTTAGGGTTTTTTTTTTATTCTTAGTGAAGAATGTGGAAACACCAGGGGAGGGAAGAACCTGCAGCATGTACCAGAAAGCAGTGAAAATAAAGTTCCAAGAAAATGTGGTTAAAAATGAAAGAGAAGTCAAGACAGATTTCTGTGGCTGAAAGACAGGCAACTGGGGCTTATAGTTTTGATCGGCCTAAGGCAGATGCTTTGATAGCAAAGTTAGAGAAGTCTTGCAGTGTGTGTTTTGGGGTTTACTACTCTGTTCCTCATATAGTCAAATTTGAAGTTATACTCTGCTATTCGCAAAGAGCAAGAGACAACTGATTTCTATTTTTGTAGTGCAAGTAGGTTTCAAAACAAACCTGAGAGACTAATGAGGCCCTAAAACTGGAAAGAAGTAGACAGTTGTAGGCAGAAAATTATATTGAAAGATGATGAGAGATCAGAGACATATGTGACTCACACAGAGAAACCATGAAGTTTACAGAAAATAAGGACAATGAGTTATGTTATGGTCTCAATCCAGGTTTTCATGGCAGCATTTGTCCCATATTATGCCACAAATGGAACTTCTTTTGGGATTGAATTCTGTGAAATATATACCTCGTCTGCTTGCTTAGGTAAAACTCTAACACATTTTGTTTAGACGGCTGGGTTCAGACAGCCCTTTATAAATCTTAATAAACTAAATCAATTTAATTCTGGATTTCTAACCATTTCTCAACATGACCACATGAAATACAGAAAATACTGTAGACTCTCTGCACAGGAACATAGATCAGAATATGACTAGAAAATCTTCCACATCATGGAAAAAATGCATTTCCCCCCGCCCCAAATGTGGGAACATTTACTCTTGTATAATATATTTTTAATCTAATCAGAAGAAAGTCTAAAGTATTTTTTTTAAATTACCAAAATAGGCATTTTACAAATATTGTTGAAATACGAACTCCTTTGCTTCAGAGACCACATTCTAATGACATTACAAGATTTTGCAAAGCTTTTAAAGAATGAACCAGTATAAGGAAAAGAAGCTTTAAGGGAAAATCCTACAGCACATCTGGATGATAAGATTTTATTTTACGTGCTTTTTAGTTGCCAGTACACAACAATGCATAAAGTAGTTTCAGAGGGAGACATCTGATGCTATATTCTGCTTTTTGCCAAATTTCACGATTTTTGCTGATGTCCCACAAATGTTCTAGAGATGAAATTTAGAACAGTGTCTAATCTGATGATTTTTATTTTCCATCCAGCCCTGCAGTATTTTGAAATAACCATCTGGTTTAGAGAAGTTTTTAACTTTGACTTTTACAGAGCTGTGGGTAATCCCTATTTTAATTTATTTTTTTCAATTTCAGTTTCATGCACATGGAAAAAGTCTTTCTAAAGACATATTAATTTACATTTCAAACACAACAAATGGTATAGTATTTTCAATAATTTATTACCTGTAGATATACTACTAACCAGATGACAGTATTATAGGCTCTGTAAAATTTCTTAGTTACTAGCATTGCTGAATCTAATAATGATAAAAAACTGTCATGTAAATTTGAACCCAGTGCTGATATTCTTGCTCTTGAATGTCCTCAGAACCATGCAAGCTGGAAATAAGTAACTGAGTTAGTGTGAAATATGGAACAGATAATACAATATACTTCGAATTGATTATGCCTTGGAAAAAGCACTAGTAATAAGCAAGCAACCATATTAGCCAAGAATTGTGCTATTAAATTCACTAATTAAAATATTTATCAAATACACTCAAATTTGTGTGTGTATAAATGGGATTATTTTGCAAATTTCACTGGTTTTTTAGTTTCTTTGTTACTCTAACAGAAAAGAAAATATTGCTTGAATATCAAAAACATTTTCATACTATATTGAAAGTCATAGATGAAGGATATGAAATGATGGATGGAAATAAAAATAATCCATATATCTAAATTATTCTTCTTTTTCTTTTCTCTTTCATATAAATTTTAGCAGGCTGTAAATATTGGGATCACACCCTTTTAGTGTGCTGTGTGCTGGACACTGGACATGCTTATTTAGTATAAAGAAAAAAATTAAAATTAATAGCAGCCCTATGTAGCCATAATAAATCATCTCAGTACATTAATGGCTTATGTTAGGCTTCAGTAAAGGGCTTGTGTGCCCAAAATCTTGACCTTTTTCTTTTTCTGACTGTGCCATTAGGTCTAATGGAAGGTATTTTCTCTTTCTAGACATTGATTTTAAGAAGTGCTGGGCTTCCTCTCAGCAGTAGTACAGACTTAAGAAGAAGTGGCAGATTTTGCAATGATTTTTTTATAATGTAAGGTAACTTAAAATGGAAAGAGCATTAGTGCTCATTTCCATGGCCTTAGACTCTTCAGTTTAGACTCTTGTTCTCTATAGCTTCCTTTGCTCTCTTCAACTACCTTAAAGGAGGTTGTAAAGAGGTAGGAAATGGTCTGTTCAATGAAGTTACAAGTGACAGGACCAGAAGTGGTGGCCTAATGTTGTGCCAGAGGAGGTTTAGCTTGGATGTTAAGAGGAATTTCTTCACTGAAAGGGTTATCAGGCTGTCGCACTTTAACTGGCAATTAACCAAATGACAGATGCTCTCTATTAATCCCCCTCCCCACCTTGATAAAGAAAGGAGAGAGAATAAGGGAGAGAGACGTAAGGGTAGGAAACTAAACTACACAGCTTTAATGAAAAGTAATGATTTAAAAGGAAAAATTACTAAATATATACAAATATACAAGAAAATGATACCACATTCCTTCCCCTTTTCCCCCAGTGACTCTCACATCACCACTGAGGCTTCAGGGCAGCCCTGGGAAAGTCCAGGTTGGACTCCTGGAGTCAGAAGCAGTTGGGAGCTGGAGGCAGGAACACACAGATAAGGGCTGGCACAGATCAGGGCCACAGGCAGACCAAGAGATGGAATCCTCCCAGGATGCCGAAGCAAACAGGGACAGGTGAAGAAGAGTGAAGGTGAAGGGTGAAGAGGAAGGGTCTTGACCCTCATGATCCTTCAAATTTATACTGAGTATGGCACATATGGGATGGAATGCTCTGTTTGGTCAGTCTTGGTCATCTGTCCAGTCCACTCCTCCCTAAAGGAGGGTTGCAGGTGTGACCCCTTTATTCTTTTTCTCTTTCTGGACAATAAGATGTTCCTCATAACTAAACAGTGGCCTTGGTTCTGCAGATCATTTTCTAGCCATAACTATAAGCATCGAGCGTTACCAGTCCTAGAAGCAGACACGGACTGAGAGACTTTCTGTTAATTTCAGCAAGAGCAGCTACTTATGAGAATCTTCACTAAAAGCAAAATTGCAAGGCAGGAAATTAACTCTAACCTGGCCAAAACCAGGACAGAGGCATTGGAACAGGCTCCCTAGGGTAGTGGTGGAGTCACCATCCCTGGAGGCATGTAAGAGTCGTACAGACGTAGTACTTAGGGATTTGGCTTACTTAAGGAATTGTTGGTGTTAGGTTGAAGGTTGGGCTCAATGATCTTGAAGGTCTTTTCCATCCACCTGTGATCTGTGGAAATAGGAGAAGAAATGGTGTCCACCTAAAGTCAAAAATGGCCACTGATCCCTGTAAAAGCCTGGTCAAATTAGAAAGACTGTATTTATTTATTTATTTATTATCTAATGTCTGCTAATGACATAATGAATGATCACAGATATTCCTCCTTTTTCTAGACTAGTTCAATAGTCATGTAGGTAAAGTACCATTAGCCTGCATGGGGGAGATCAGCTAATGTGTAAAATCTTTCCTAAGATTCACTGGTTAGTTTTGCATTTTTCAGGTGTTAGATTTCCAAATCAATAATACTGTAAATGCACAGAAGCAGCTCTGGTGAAATAATCTGATATTCTGCTCCTTCAGTAAGACAAACCTCATTTTCAACAGATGATGTTGAACCTGGAGAAACTATGCCCTAGCAAATTCTCTTGCCCAGGACTAAATCATAGAATCATAGAATCATAGAATTGGCTGGGTTGGAAGGGACCTCAGAGATCATCGAGTCCAACCCTTGAACCACCGTTGCGGTTGCTAGACCATGGCACTGAGTGCCACATCCAGTCTTTTTTTTAAATATCTCCAGGGATGGAGAATCCACCACTTCAGTGGGCAGCCCATTCCAATGACGGATCACTCTTTCCGTAAAGAAATTCTTTCTAATATCTAACCTAAACTTCCCCTGGCACAACTTAAGTCCATGCCCTCTTGTCTTGTTGAAAGTCGTTTGGTAAAAGAGCCCAACCCCCACCTGGCTACACCCTCCTTTCAGGTAGTTGTAGAGAGCGATGAGGTCTCCCCTGAGCTGCCTCTTCTTTAGGCTGAACAACCCCAGTTCTCTCAGCCTCTCCTCGTAGGGTCTATGCTCGAGTCCCTTCACCAGCCTGGTTGCCCTCCTTTGGACCTGCTCCAGGACCTCGATATCCTTCCTGAACTGGGGGGCCCAGAACTGGACACAGTACTCAAGGTGTGGCCTCACGAGGGCTGAGTACAGGGGCAGAATCACTTCCTTGGACCTGCTGGCAATGCTGTTCCGGATACAGGCCAGGATGCCATTGGCCTTCTTGGCCACCTGGGCACACTGCTGGCTCATGTTCAGCTTCTTGTCGATCCAGACTCCCAGGTCCTTTTCTGCCTGGCTGCTCTCCAGCCACTCTGTCCCCAGCCTGTAGCGCTGCATGGGGTTGTTGTGGCCAAAGTGCAGGACCCGGCACTTGGCCGTGTTAAACCTCATCCCGTTGGAATCAGCCCAACTCTCCAGTCTGTCCAGGTCCCTCTGCAGAGCCCTCCTGCCTTCTAGTTGATCAACACTCCCCCCCAGCTTAGTGTCATCTGCAAATTTGCTGATGATGGACTCAATCCCCTCATCTAAATCATCAATGAAGATGTTGAACAGAACTGGGCCCAACACTGATCCCTGGGGGACACCACTAGTGACCGGCCGCCAACTGGATGCAGCCCCGTTCAGCACCACTCTCTGGGCCCGGCCCTCCAGCCAGTTCCTAACCCAGCACAGGGTGCTCCTGTCCAAGCTGCGGGCTGACAGTTTTTCCAGGAGGATGCTGTGGGAGACGGTGTCAAAGGCTTTGCTGAAGTCTAGGTAGACCACATCCACAGCCCTCCCCTCATCCACCAGTCGGGTCACCTGATCATAAAAGGAGATCAGGTTGGTCAGGCATGACCTGCCCTTCCTAAAACCGTGCTGGCTGGGTCTGATCCCTTGCCCATCCTGCAGGTGCTGTGTGATTGCACCGAGGATGATCTGTTCCATGACCCTGCCAGGCACTGAGGCCAGGCTGACGGGCCTGTAGTTTCCTGGGTCCTCTTTCAGGCCCTTTTCGTGGATTGGCGTGACGTTCGCCAATTTCCAATCATCTGGGATGTCCCCAGTGAGCCAGGACTGTTGGTAGATGATAGCGAGAGGCTTGGCGAGCTCTTCTGCCAGCTCCTTCATTACCCTTGGGTGGATCCCATAAATGATAAAACTGAATGTCCAGATCATTGTGACAGACAACAAACGCCTTGCAGAGAATGAAAGCACTACTGTATAGATTCCATTTTTTGATATTTTACTCAAGCTTATTTTAGTGAATTTGTGTGTGTGTGTGTGTGTGGTAGGTTTTGTTTTGGTTGGTTGGCTTTTGGTAGGTTTTTTTTTGGTTGTTTTTTTTGTTGTTGTTGTTGTTTTGGTTTTTTTTTTTTTTGTATATATGTGGATTTCCAGTCTTCATGGCAATACCGGTGGCTGAGGTGTGTCGCCGTGCTTTGCGCTGGCAGGATCAGGCTCCATGGAGGATGCTGCGGCGGCACCGGGATGTGCCGCTGGCTAGAGAGGGCGGGGCGGGAGTTGCTATGGCAACCGCCTCCGCTTCCCTGCAGCCAAGTGGCGCTCGGCGCTTGGAAGTCTCCTCCCTCTCCCCGTGATGCTGTGGCGAAAAAAAGGTGATGCCTGCAGTTGTATGTCAGTTAAAAAATTAAATTACATTTTTTTTGACTGCCTCTCGGCTCGTGATTGAGCCGAGATGGTTTGTAACAGCAATAATAGAAGTGAACGGTTTGCTTGGTGTTTTTCAAGTTTTTGTTGGTTTGTTTGAGTTTTTTTTTAGCAGAATAATATATGTCTGTCTGCATGCATTTCACACAATGTAACGTTACAGTCTTCACACAAAACATTGTGGGCATGGAACTTGAAGGGAAGGGCAGGGTACAATAGGATAGGAACTGAATATTAGGAATATGAACCATATGAATATGGGGAATATGGACCTTTTTATCTCAGAAATAGCAGACGGTGAACAAGATGAGAGGAAAGCATTTGAAAATAAACTTATTATCTAACAATTATCTAGCAATGTTATTGCTTTGAAACTACCCATGTTCTCATTGTATGTCCTAGAGTTTATTTTCCTTCTCCTCTAAGTATTTTCCACTCTACTACACAAAATGGCTGGTAAAGGTCTTTCATGTAAAAGTGTAAAGCATGAAAGCAAAATGGGCTTTAGGAATTTTTTAAATGATTGTACATGGAATCAGCCACTGGTTTAATGATGCCCAGTGGAGTTGCTGGGAATGTATTCTATTCAGGAATATAATCCCATTCAAAAACTAGACTGGTAATTGGAAATAATCAAGATATTGCAATTCGCTGGCTATTCTATTCTTTGTACTCTTGCTTGTGGGTATCTAATTTGAGTATCAATTTTACAGTGAATTTTTATGAATGTGTAGCATGCTGAATATTATTATTGGTTATGGGGTAATCTGATTTCTTGAAATCCATGAACTATTATTCTCAGCATCTTCAGTATAAGCATACAGGATCCTCTAACCCCACTGCCACCTCCTCTGAGAACGTTCACGCAGGTGACCAGTGAAAAATGTATCCATCTTAGCTTCTTTGCTCTTCTCCACTGAAGTGTAATCTGATGAAAATTTACATGAAAGAGAAGGAAAATTAAACAAATCACACTACTTCTTCATTGTTACTTCACTATCCAGGTATTTACAACACTGGAGAGATGTCTGGCTCTGGAAGTTCAGCACCTGTGTATGCATGCCCTTGTGTGCATTGTGTCTATGTGGGTGTGCAGATGTTTATTTAACCTCTAAAGCTTTTTCCTTCTGCATCTATATAGAAGAGGGGAAAAAGATGAGCAGTCACTAGCTTCCATTTAATTTAATTTTAAAATAATTTAAGATCTATTTAAAAAGTGTTATGAGGCTGTCCCAAGTGGAGGAAACCATATTTATCCAATCTGTCTGGAGGTCGTTCTGCTGTACAGCGCCATGTCAGCTGTACTCACGTCATATATTTGGAGGAGACTGATTAGCTTGCTCCAGACTGCTCTTTCTAAGAAGAGACTTAAGAAGAGAGACAGAGGGTTTATGTTGTAATCAGCAGACTGTGAATCAGCCTGTGAAGTGAGCCTGATTGATAAAGTAAGCACATCCAAACACAAATAAAATTAAATGATTGGGAGCAAATGATGTACTCAGCTCAAGTAGCATCATGGGATGATTCTTGTTAAAATTGTTTGTTCGGAACACCCTACTGAAACTGATGTTTCTATATATCCATATGATAACAGTGGAAACCAAGATCTATGTCTGTATATGAAACGCAGCCTTCCTCACTGGGCAAGGTCTGAGGTGTTACATGGCATGGTCAGTCTAAGTATTTTGAATCATGAACTGACACCTAATTACCATCTTAAGAATAGGGGCATTACTAATGCAGTTATGATGAATGGAAGATGTTTTGTCCCAAGATTATGGTTTCTTGTTAACATCTTTGGAAATGTATATGTTTTTGGATACAGATAGAATCCAAATTGAAAAGTCTCTATTTATCCTGAGAATAATTCTAGCCTGTTAACTGGCTACTAATATAAAGATTTATGTTTAACAATGAGTGTGTTTGTGTTTTCACATGAGAAAACCCAGATTAAAACAAAAATCTCCGGATGCAAAAAAAAATTGGGTAAAAAAGCATCTGATGCATTGAAAACAGACTCTTGTGTAATATCCAAGTCTTTGTTGGTAGTGAACAGATGCTACACCAGCAGTCCTGGGACTTTAATGGAACCACTATGAATATGTTCACAGCATGAGAATATGGGCAACACGCTGTTAAAATGCTGTTTCCCAAATCCCAGGACTGCTATAGTGTTGTTGTAGTGTCTTCCTTAATTCAAAGCATGATTAAAGACACCCATTGTGATGGAGGGCCCTGAAATTCTGTCAGTGATTTTATAGTTTAGACTGTTTAGGACTGAAGGGCTGGGAAGGAAAGTATCCAACATGCTATATGCTGGTGTAGATGAATCTGTCTTTAGGTTTGAAATTCTTGGTACAAATACCAATAAAGGACCTTTTCATAAATCATGGGGTAACTTAAAGTTAAGATTGAATTGGACAGTGTTTTACTAAAAAAAAAATTACTAAATATATGCAAATATACAGGAAAACGATACCAAGTTACTCCCCCCTCCCACAGCAACTCTCACATCACCACTGAGGCTGCAGGGCAGCCCTGGGAAAGTCCAGGCTGGACTCCTGGAGTCAGCAGCAGTCGGGAACTGGAGGCAGGAACACACAGATATGGGCTGGCACGGACTGGGACAACAGGCAGAGGAACGGGTGGAATCCTTCCAGGATGCTGAAGCAAACAGGGACAGGTGAAGAAGAGGAGGAAGGGAAGGGGCTTGACCCTCGTGATCCCTTAAATTTACGTTGAGAATGAGGTGTATGGGATGGAATACTCTGTTTGGTCAATTTTGGTCATTTATCTTGTCTGCACCTCCCTAAAGGAGGGCTGCAGGTGGGACCTCTTTACTCCTTTTCTCTTTCCAGAGTCCAAAACGCTCCTCAGACTCGAGGAGTGGCCTTGGTTCTGTGTACCAATCTCTGGCTGTAACTATAAACATCGAGTGCTATCAGTCCTAGAAGCAGATACTGAGAAACTTCTTTTAGATTTCAGCAAGTTCAGCTCCTTACAAGAGACTTTGCTGAAAACAAAATTACAAGACAAAAAATTATCTTTATCCTAGCCCAAACCAGGACATGTTTACAGAGTTCTCAAACTACACTACAATGCTAATTATTATTCCTGTAACAGAATTATATGACCTTGCTAGATAGCCAGTCTATACTTTGTGCATATGTTTAACAGTAGTGCAAAAAATTTTTGATAGAGAATCAAAGAAAACTTTAACCTTGGCTCCTCAAAAAAAATTGCTTCCTCTGGTTTCTATATGCAACAAATGATTCACAGAAAAATGGAAATATTACTACCAATGGCAGGACCTCTTAGTGCCAGAGGTCTCCCTCTCTTTTTTTTGCCCCCACTCTAAGTCTATCTGACAAACACACAGAAAGCATTTTAATTCATGGCAAGAATAACTGAAAGCTTTCCGCATAATTGATACTGCTTTATTAATTTACAGCATGGGCTGAAGTCAAGTGTTATATATATATGTATATACATACATGCACATATATATTTACATTCTTGTTGTGCTTACATTCCCTTATTTAGCAGAGCCATATTTCAGTGGCAGGGTATAAATTTGTATAGACATGCACACACAATATATGTGTATATATATTTGTCACTGGTAAACTGTCATAGGTTATTCCATGCAGTCTCTGAAGGAGAAAGGAAAATGAGATTGGATTGCAGCAGCAGTTTTGAAGAGGAACGGATCCCACTGCCTAAGGACAACTTCGAGGAAATGAAGCGCTGCTTTGCACCCCAAGTTGTGGTCTATCCTGAAGATTATTATGTATTTCACAGGACTGCAAATTCCCATAACCTTAACCAAACTTTTGAGATTTTGTCAGCGTTATTTTTCTGAAGTTTTGACTCTTATCATCACGTATGCATGGCTTCCTGTGGTTTTTTGTTTTTTGGATGGTTGGTTTTTGTTTCTTTGTTTGTTTGTTGTTTTATGTTATGCTTTGTTTTGTTTTGTTCTAAAACCCTGGTGCAGTTCAGCATTTGTATTCTGTCATTCAATGAAACTATTGTTGCTTACTAAGAAGACATTGCATTGTTATCACTGTCATCAATATTCTGGTACTCCTCTGGCTGGTTTGTTCTCTACCCAGCCTTTTTCCTTGCTTTTTCATTTTAGCACTGATGATGTTATCCATTGTCAGTCTGTTGAAATGAATTCAGGAAGATGAAAGTAAGGAAATGGAAAATATTTCACTTGACCAGAGTTATGTCCAATTATTAGGTGCTCCATAAGCAACAACTGGCAAATAAATAAATAAATAAATAAATAAATCAGGTATACTTGTTTTGTTAAGGTAGACATTTTATTCACTTTTCAGTTAGTGTAGTCCTCAATTCTGTTATATCTGGACTGTTGTCACATGATTTGTTGCCTTTGAAAGACAGAACACCTGTAGAAGAACAAGTTTCCATTTTTTAACCTGCTTTTGAAAGAGAAAAAAATTATGCTTCATTCAGTGCTGTTTACTTGTTGCTTTATATCTACAGAGGACTGGTTCTGATTTTCAAAGACAAGAAGACACGCATACTAAGGCTATGTATTTTCTAGACATCTTCTAGGAAAGGTCCAGATGTCTTAGAGAGTGCTTCAAATGAGCTTCTAATGATGATGAAAACTGACCTCATTTTTCTGTCATAAGAGGTGAAGCATTTTTGCAGAATAAATACCTGCACAATTAAAAAGGAATGAATGGCAAAAGCTGACGTACTACTCAAGTTCTGAAATTATTGCCTAGACAATACAAGAATGAGCAATGAGGGAGGCAATGCATGTGAAAATGCTGTCCCAAAACTGGGTGCAGAGGTGGTGGAAATTAACCTTAAGGGTTTCTCTTTATTAAAATCTATTATTTTGAAGTTATTAAAAGGGAAAGCAAAAGCAAAAAGATTTCATAATATAAGATGACCCAAAGCAACTGCCTTTACAGTAACAATCTCATTTCAGCATGGCTGATTGGATCTATGGATAGTTCTGAGGATTTCAGTCCGAACTTTAGGGATCGTTAAGCTTAAAATTTTTACTGTCTTTTTTGGACAGTCAGACTTTTACAGAAACTGTAAAAAAAAGTCTCAGAATACTTCAACAAGGTTTCTAATGAAAGAAAACTTTTTCTTGAATTACTTGATTTAGTGACAATAAACAAATAAGCATTTGGAGACAGAAGCACATCTTCCAATCTGCTACAGCAATACTTAGATGATTTGATGCTAAAACTACTGTATCTCTGCTAATGAGCTATATTTTTTCCCTCCTACAGTGCAAAGAGCATGAACTTAAGCTGAATGTGGCGCAAACAAAACACGGTTTTTAGTTTTTGAAGCCTGATACCTTGTTCTGATTCAGCAAGTGATTTCTGAAATTTCTTAGACTCAATGAAGAGCCTCAGTTTTACAGAAGATATCTTATTTTCTGCCAGTCTATTCTGTCACTTGCTATTTGTTTCCAACAGCTTTTAGTCTTTGTTTCTGGTTAAATGTTATTATCTTGTCTGACAAACAAGATTGTGCTGTCATCATCCTCCTGTTTCTTCCTAGAACAGCAACAAGGCTGCGTACTATGACATCAGTTTTTCATCTTCTACAAATAAGTATCTTTTCATAAACCAATGAATGTGCTAACTTGAAACCAAAAGTAGCACCAGCTTTTTGCTTTTACAAAATCTTCTTGCAGATGAATGAAACCACAACACTAATAGACATCCTGTGTTAAGTATCCAGTTTTTGTTCCCCACCAGAGTCTTCACTAGGGAAAAATGATTCTGCATCAGCATTTAACACTTGAGTTCAAAGTAGCTACTGCTAGTATTATTCTGTGTAGACAAATATATTTCTAGGCATATTTAGAATCTCTGGATGTCTTCTCACAGAAATTGGAAAATTACTGTTTCTTCTTCAGGTTTTCAAATAACTTTTTTTTTTTTTTAGATTGAAGACAATTATGTAGTGAAATGAGGCAACCAGGTGCCACTAATTACCAGGCAGTGGGCATGAGCTTGTGTTAAGCCCACCTGTGCCTGATTAGGGAGGGCCCCAACTGCGCATGAGCAGGATCAGGGGGCCAATAAAAGGTGAGGCTTGAAGCACAGGCTCAGCTCAGTCCTGAGCAAGCCAGCAGAGAGGTTTGTGGAATCTGGAGCAGTAGCACTGAGCCAGGCTAACCAGTCCTGAGGGTGACAGACTGAGAGCACTATTTATGCACTTCTGCGGGAGCGCTTTGCCCAAAGAGAGGTTTGTCTTGCAACAGGATTACAGTGAAAATAGTGTAAAATTACCAAATGGAAAGTGGTAAATTTTTTTAAACGTGTAAATACATTTTGGGTGATTAACAAATTTTGCTCAGTTCTTGATTAATTCTTCAGGCAAGGCATTAAAATGCACCAAAGGAAAAAAATCTGTAGATATTAAATGTTTTTTTCCTAGGATTTTGAATCACTAATGTGTTCCGGAAATAACTGGTGAGCTACTTGAACAGTGGTCCATAATGTTCTTTTGGGTAGGAAGTGAGCTGGTCAAAGTAGAAGTTGACCTGTTTCTCATGCATATGACAGAAGAGATGTTAATCGATCAAAACAGGAGAACAAGACAGCTTTACTACGAATGGTTTTATAAGTTTTGGAGTTATTGGATGTGAAAGCTTGAACTTCAGGGAGCTCTTTGAATGTCTCTGTGGATATTACAGGCTCCAATTGAAGTCTCACAGAAGTTATAAAGAAGGCAATTGTGTCCATAGATTTTTCATGTCTGAGAACAATAATAATAAAAAATGTTATGACTTCCCGAATAAACAGCATAAGTTAAACTTTAACCTATTTATTTTTTTTTTCTGAGTTGAAATATCTGGGTTGTGGTTGAAATTATATGAAAGAAGATTTGCTGTGAGGTATGAGATTATCCCTGCATGTGTATGAACTGGCAAGAAAAGCACAGATTCCCATATTCTTAATAAGATATATATTCAGAAATCAGTACATTCTCATAAATTCCCATATTCAGTAACGTGTGTTGTCCTTCAGGGGGTTCATAGTAGGACCAATACTGCTTAATATATCTATAAATGACAAAGAGGGTCTCAAGCAAGTTTGCAGATGACATCAAGCTGAGTGGTGCAGAGGAAAGAGATGCTATCCAGAGGGACTATCACATGCTTTAGAGGTGGGCCCATGTGAACAACATAAAGTTCGTCAAGGCAAAGTGCAAGATCCAGGATTTAGTAGGATCAATCATCAGTATCAGTACAAACTGGGCAATGAGTGGCTTGAGACCATCCCTGCTAACAATTATTTGGGAATATCGGTAGGTGAAAAACTGAATATGATCCAGCAATGTGTGCTTGAAACCCAGAAAGTGAATCACATCCTGGGCTGAATCAAAAGAAACATGACCAGCAGGTCAGGGGAAGTGATCCTCCCCTCTACTTAACACTTAAAGGGAAAAGAGAAAAACGACAGAGGGTGGCTTTTTTACCATTACTGGTAGTGACAGGAAAAGGGGCAACTTTTAAACTGAACAAGAGTAGATTTGGATTAGTTATTAAGAAGATATTCTTTCATGCGAGGGTGTTGAGACACTGGAAGAGGTAGCCTGGAGAAGTCAAGGATGCCCCCCCACGCACACACCAGAAATATTCAGCATCAAGTTAGATGGGGCTTTGAGCAACCTGATGGAGTGGAAGGTGTCCCTGCTTATGACAGATGCAGAGAAGACTGGGTGATCTTTAAAGATCCCTTCAAACCCAAACACATGAGTCAATAGGAACTGTGTGGTTATGCAAGCTATTCCAACTACATCAGGAATAAGTGTACCCCCTGGGCTGGAGACCGAGTTCAAAATCTTATTTTTTGTTTAATTTACAGTTAATCAGATGTCTTCTTCTCAATGTTAGGTTTAGAATTCATAGGGATTATTTTACTTTTTGGGAAGTTTCTGTCATTTGCTTTCCCATAGCTCAGATCAACCCTAAAGATAAAACCCTTTGGATAAAAGATTTATTTTGTCAAAGCTTCAGAAAATCTTCATCTGCCCTTTTTGAAAACAGAAGAATTATTTTCATTAGGCATGGATATTTAATTTGTGGCTTATTAAATACAAAGTTTTGAACTTTATTGTTTCTGGGTAGTTTTTTAATCCTGAAGCAGAAACTAAAGGTTTCTACTACATGTTTTTATGCAGAGTCATCTAATTCTCATAATGAAATATTTGTTTTTTTTCAAAATATGGCTAAGTTTTGTTTTTGTAGTTATGCTCTCTCATAGACTGTAAGTAAGGAATTTGCAACTAATATGGCTCGCAAGTATCTTTTGTAAGAGATGAGTGTATGCCAAAGAAGCTTAGAATAACATTTTGTTACACTAATTTCTGTGAATATAAGTTTAAGCTTTTCAAGTTTGCAACTTGCAGGCTTTGGTCTTTCTTCTAGTCCTGATGATGTTTTAAGTCCAGGGAAAGACACTTCACAAATTTATTAGATAGAAGTGTCGATTTAAGCTCCTACAAAAAGTTCATACCATCCTCCCTCTTCCCTTCAGAAGTTGCTGCTGACAATGTCATTTTTAGTATTCAAGCTTGCAGTTTTAGATTAGAACTCAGACATTTTGTGCTAGAAACTGAAAATATTAACTGTACTCCCATGTCATTCTCTATAACAACTCATAAATCTATGACTCTATCAATTTTGAGTCACTTGTGATCCTAAATATTCCTTTTCACTATCTGTACAGATCTTGCAAAATGTGCTAGGGGTGAGATATGTGAAGATCACAGAATTTCAGGATGACAGAATCACAGATCTAAAGATCTAAACTACTAAATTTGATATGTTGACATTTTTCGTACTTGGTAGATATAAGCCATAAACTACAGTGCTTCATGCCCACCATTTCTCCTAAGTTTTGAAGAATCTCTAGAATTACGTGTAATGTTAGTCTTCAAGCTTCCTTACCCCCATTTTAAAAGTTCTATGCTTTATATTGAGGATAAAAATCAGATTAAGTCTACTGTTCATCAGTCAAAGCCTGAGCCAGCAGCTGTCCTGAGGCCTAGGAGCACCCTGTTAATGGCTAATAACTTCAAAAACCTTTCCCCAGTTGAACGGCTGTAGGGAGCTGCCTTAAACTATGCTCACTTAGTAGTAGATTTGATTTCATCTGGTATTCCCACTGTGGGGCAGATGGCAGAAGTGGCTGATATCTGTGCTACTCAGGCGTGCTGTCTTCAGATCCCTGCGTCAGAACTGCATAATGTAGAGGGAAGAAATTTTTGGCTGCTCACTCAAGACAGCTCCCTTGAGTGATGAGGTGTATAAGCCTCCAGGCTCAACCACTGAACTGTTTTGTTTTCCTTGGTTTCACTCCTGTCCTCCTCTCTCCCCCCCTTCTTTTTTTTTGATGAATTAGTGTTAGCTTAATAATTCCATTCTAAAACACTACTGAGTGCAAATTAATATCAATGTGCTGATTTCATCTTGTTTCAGCAATTGGAACAAATTATAATATGAATCTCAATGTATTAAAGACAGCAAGTTCTGACAGAAAGCATACTGGTATTAAAAGGAAATGTATAGGCTGTATCTCCTTTTTGGCTTTCATGTGTAACCCTGTAACTCAAGCTGTAACTCTGATTCTAATGTAAAAAGAAATCCTTAATGGGAGATTTCTTTACTTCAAGTTGTTATTGTTCTGCTTAGTCTTTTTAGCTTGCTAGTGACTGTGTTATAACAAACACAATTGTTTTCTCTCATTTTCTCTAACACACATTCCCTTTTTTCGACATCAGGCCCCACGTAGGCCCCATCAAAAGTCTATTTAAACTGATGATTTTTACTGTGAAGTCCAAAACCTTAATGGTCCTGTATTGGTCTCTTGACTAATTTTTGTTGAATTTTGACTTCATATATTTTCTACTGAACTTCAGTTTTAAAAGCTAGTGTAAGATAGTAGCTTTATGAGAATATTGTAAAGCACTGAAGTTCATTCCATGTTGCTTAAAGGCCCACGGGTTCTAAAGTTAGACAGGTATGACTGTGTTGTCTTTAATATTTGCAGAGTCTTTAAAGACGGAAGTCTTTATTTCCTCAAGCAGGCATTTTAGATCCCTAGGACTTGGGAAGGTAACCCTTCTGTGATGGAGAAAGATGTGACATTGATACACTTCTTTCAGCTGAGTTGTTTTACCATTGATGGGCAATGAATAGAATTGCATAGAGCTAAACTACCAGGGAAGTAATTGTGTGTACTTTGGTGTGAAGGCTGTCACCCCATTCCAAAATGCTGAAACTCCTGTAAACTTTGTAAATTACCATGGCTTGACTTGTGTCACTGTAGGAAGTCCAGGGAAGGAAACTAAAGTCTGAATTTCACAGCAATTACTATATTTTTTGTGGAATCTGATGCCTATTATAGCCTCCAAAGAAAATGAAGAGGATGAGAGAACAACAATGGCACTAGAGAGTGCCTTCTTTGCACTGATTTTCAGTCAAATCTACAGAAATCAATGCATGGTTTAGGTTCCCCTTATGAATAAAGTCTCTGTCTTCATTCTCCATGATCTTCATGATGTACATGCAAAGGTTTACATGGTGTACATTCACACCTGTGGAACTACTGTCAATCAAAATACTGTCCAAAACTTGGTAACTTTCTGAAAATTAAGTACTTCAAGGATTCAGAAAAAATCAAAGGTCTTCATTGTAATAGGGATTATAATAACTCAGTTGCTGTCCTTTGGAGATCAGTCTTGAAGGAGAAAAGGAACAAAAGTAAAGGAGAGTTGAAATTACTAACAAGTCTTTATGGAGTTTGATTTAGCAACTTGATCTCAGATTTCCTGGTTTGCATTTCTGATCACTTTACAATGAAAGCCATAATCTTGTATCAGAAAGTCACATGTATACCAAGTAAACCTAAGAAGAACCAGTAAGATATAAAACTCTACATTGTGATAATATGAACAAGCACACATTAGCCAGTCTGTTAGTTAGCACTCTGGTTTTAAAAGCAGACAAATCTTTTAAATTATATATTCTTTAATGATTTTTGTTGTACTTATTTACTTTTCATTTGTACTAAACATTCAGAAGTCTGGCTTTACATTAAGCATATTCTTGGTCATAAAAACCTTTATTGAAGATTCCCAAAAGTTTTTTAGTATGATTCTAAGATGCAAATCTTGTGTGAACCATTTATCATTGGAAGCCCCAGGAAGCTTTGTGAACAGAAAGCAAAAGCAGAGTATGTATAAGTATCAAATAATATATCTTTCTAGACTCATGCCTAGGGTTTGCATACTCTGACAAATAGTTTCAACATTTTTCACAGGAACAAAAATTAAAGGTTAAAAGAGCATCTCACCCTCTCTTCTTTGCCAGCCCACAGCCCTATGAGAATGCTTGTGCTGTTTAGCACATTCACTTTTGTGTAAGAAATAGATAAACAATATTTTAACCTTCCTTTAGCTATTCTATTCCTATGACACAAAGCCAAAGATCTCAAAAATTCTCTTTCCTTTTCTTCTTATAAAACTCTAGAAGCTATGCAGGCTTGATTCTCTTTGTAGGTGTAACTTGGGGCTGACATTCTTCATCTTCAGCTTAAGTATTTTAGCTCTTTTAAAGTGTTATCACCCCTTTAATATCAAAGGATAACAGGCTGCCTGGTTCATTATAGCACCAGTGATGCTATAGTGGTGTTAGAGTTTCCCAAAACACTTTTTCCTTTTTTTTACTTAAGCAGACCTAGAAAAATAACTATATTTCACTATCCATAGTATTGGTGTAGGATATAAACTGTGTATTTTTGGTTTTATTTTTAGGCTTTTTGTTTGTTTTTATTTTTCAGTCCATGTTTTGCATTTCATTTGTAAATCTTGATATTTATAGAGAGTTTAGGTATCTTATAGCAAAATTTGCCACTATAGGGAAGTGCTGACATTTCAAGGAAAGATTTACAAACATCCTCACCTGAAAATGAATACAATAAAAACCGAAAAATAAATAATAAAAATATAAATAATATAAACAAAAATCTTTTCATGATGTTGTGAAGCATAATAAAAGGCTGTTTAATTTGTGTTGACTTTAAAATAGTATTAAAGTCTTAGTGGGTAATTATGACTGAAAAGAAAGTAGGAGTGAAAAGTAAAATGCTAATGCAAAGAAAGTAGAGATTAAATCTATAAGGCAGGAAAGGAAAAGACAGAAATTACCTAAATACATTACATGCATAAATAGGCAGATGACATTAACTATTCCGTTAGGACTTTATTCTCTCAGGCTTTATAGATATAGTGCTAAGAACTTGAAACTTGCTAAAATGTCATTTTTTTCAGTACCATAGCTAAAGAAATAATTTAATAATGCAGGTGAAATATAGAACATTTTATCAGAGCACTTGCATAAGCACAACATCCAACACTGTAGTGATTGTAAGGAATGAAACTTTTCCCAATTAAACAAAAATTAATATATTTATGATTTATTTAGTCTAAAATGTTGCTAGCTTTCATTTTTATCCACACTCTACTTTTAAGACTGAGGCCTTCATAGAATGGAGTGTGTACACATACACAAGCATGCACATATATGTTGTGCAGGTTTAACCACACAGCTAATGTTTGGATTCCACTAATCTTTGTTAAAATAGTATATTTTAAAAATGTATATGCTCTTAGCTAGGTCTTTATTTTCACTCACTTTAATTAGTTTTTTCTTTGAAAGTAAAGTTCAATATTAACACTATTTTTAATATTTATTTTTCTTTATCACCCTCACCACCATATCTGGAATATGGGAACAAAAGTATTTTCTTTTTTTTTTCCAATTTTTAAACTAAAATATGGTTTATTGTAATAAATGGCAGGGTTTAATAAATCTGCTGTCTAAATCAAAGACTGCTTGGGTTGTTTTTTTTTTAACCTGTTTTCTGCCTCAAGGAAGATATTAATTGTGTTATTAACCTCAGACTTCTAAGTTACCTCTTGGAGAGACCTGAAGATCTGTATCAGTGAAAAACTGGAATGACCTTAAACTGGCTGGCACCGAATGCTGGTACCCAGATCTTTGTGGCAAAGCACTCATAAGCAGCAAAATGATGAAAGAGAGGATAAGCCAGGTTTTCTCTGAGCTTTCAGAACTTAGTAGAGACATGGCATCTTCCCACAAAAGTGCCTAACATGAATAATCCTGTAAATGTGCTTTTCTGCTTTCAGATTCTCTTTTTTTCACACTATTGTCATGGTGTCCTGTAATTCAATATGGGGTGAGTTGAAGTCTCTATATGACTTTTTTTTTTTTTTAACAATCTAGCTATGTAATTTGTAGACAAGATTTTCTAACTTCTATCTCAGATTATATGGGAGGTGAGCTTTTATCAACTCTATAATTGTTGAAGATTAAGAACAGATTACTGTTTGTCATGGTTTAGCAGCTTGGGTTGACCAAAAATTAGAGAACAGAATTGCTCTCTATTTACCTCCTCCTCCACCCTCCCAAAGGAAGATAAAAGGGGAATAGGGATGAGGGACTTAAAAGTTGGAAATTAAAACTGGAACAGGCTCACCAGAATAGGGGGATGGCAGTGACACATGAGATAAGGAACAAAAATACAACTTTATGCAAACATACATATACAACCTGATGTCGATGCTGGCAGCAAGAGGCGTCTGAGGGTCCCTTGCAGCAGGGACAACTCAGAAGAGGGATCCACTGCTCTTCCCAGCACCCTATGGATGTGGATTCTGAAGAGCAGGTGGAGAGCTGGTGATGAAGGAGTGCAGGGGAAGAGCAGTGAAGGAAGGAGGGGGCAAAAGAGAGGAAGGGGCTCACCAGACTGCTTGACTTTTAAACTATGGGCAGGAAATGGGAGGGAATATTGACCCCTCTGTGTTCTGCCCCTCTCAGATATCTCAGGGTTTTAAGACCCTCCTTATTTAGTTCCTTGTTCTCAAACTTTAGTTCCTCCACTTAAACTATGATACTGTTTGTATTCTTTTTACTTAATTTGGCTTGCCAGGAAGCAGTTCTGACTGTGCTCTACCAAACTTTTCTCACTGGAGTCTGCAGCAGAGCTTTTACCTTTTTTTCCTGGGGAGCACGGTAAAAAATATGTTCCTTGGGAAAGTCAATGAAAAAAAATGCCTGTGAAACTTAGAAAGACTGGGCAAAAATTGTAAGTTATATGTCCTTAGAATAATTTGATGTGGATACACCTGGAAAGGCAGATCTGATATAATTTTAATATTTCAGATTTCCATATGGCATTTGGACCTCAGCCAGACTAAAAAAGTTTCTTGTTAGTTTGTGGTGGCTCAGTAATATAGAAGTTTTACATAAATCCCATTATCTTTATTGCTAAAATGCTTGAGACTTTTCCAATAATGCATTAAAAATGTGACTAATATCTTTAATGTATGTTTCCCAGGAGAGGAAATGAAGCAGTATGTGTGCAGTCGTGTTTTGGTTTGAAAAAGAGCTAACTCAATTTTTCTCTGAAAGCTAAAATAATGAAGAAATGTGAAAATATTGACAGAAGAAATTATATTTTCACTAAAACACTTATAAAAATGGGATTCCTTTTACAATATCTTTATTTAGCTGAAAATTCTAGATGAGATGTATTTTTTCTAATGTATGTTTACAATACAGAATATATATTAAAGAAAGCAAAACAATGCAATTCTGCAGATTTTGACTGCAAACATTTATAATCTCATTCTGATGTACAATGGTAATAAAACAATATTTTAGATGTTATTACCAAAAAAAAAAAAAAAAATCAGAACTCACAAGTCTTCAAATGTAATTTAAACAAGAAATAAGATGCATGTTTTGGTACTTATAAAAGTAGTATGGTAAGATACAGGCTGGGCCACTTGCTTCGATTGGATATTACGTAATGGAATCACTTAGCTTCTCAAAAAATATGGAACATCTTTATTGATGATTTGGATGAGAGGATAGAATGCACCCTCAGTGTTTGCATAGGACACTAAGCTGGGTGGAAGTGTTGATCTGCCTGAGGGTAGGGAGGCTCTGCAGAGGGATCTGGGCAGGTTTGATCAATGGGCCAGGACCACTGGTACGAGTTTCAACAAGGCCAAATGTCAGGTCCTACACTTCATCCACAACAACCCCCAGCAGGGCTTCAGGGGTGGGGAGGGGTGGCTGGAGAGCTGCCCAGCAGAGAGGGACCTGGGGGTGCTGATTGACATCCAGCTGAACATGAGCCAGCAGTGTGCCCACAGTGGCCAAGAAGGCAAACAGCATCCTGGCCTGTATCAGGAACGGTATGACCAGCAGGGCCAGTGAGGTGATCTTACCGTTGTACTCAGCCTTGGTGAGGCCACACCTCGAGTACTGTGTGCAGTTTTGGGCACTGCAGTGTAGAAAGGAAACTGAGATGCTGGAGCGGATGCAGAGAAGAGCATCCAGGCTGAGTAGGAGTCTGGAGAACAGGGTTCTGAGGAGAGGCTGAGGGAGCTGGGGCTGTTCAGCCTGGAGAACAGGAGGCTGAGAGGAAACCTCATTGCTCTCTACTGCTACCTGAAAGGAGGGTGTAGTGAGGCGGGTGTTGGCCTCTTCTCCCTAGTGACCAGCGATAGGACAGGAAGAAATGGGTTCAAGTTATGTCAAGGGAAGTTCAGACTGGATATTAGGAAACTTTCTTTACTGAAAGAGGGGTGAAGCATTGGAACAGGTTGCTCAGGAAGGTGGTGGGGTCGCCATCCCTGGGAGTATTCAGAAAACAGGAAAACATGGCTCTTCAGGAGATGATTTAATGGTTAAGTTGGTGTAGGACTGATGGCTGGACTTGATAATCTTGAAGGTCCTTTCCAAACATGATGATTCTGTGATTCTGTGAATTCTATGAATTCTTTAAAAAGTCTGACTTTTGGAGAATCAGAGGTGATTCAATATTTTTAAAAGACCAGATCTTGAAAAACTTTATCACTTGCTAACCAGTATCTTTGGTTTCTCCTGAAAAATTTTAATGATGTATATAAAGGCTATCCAGGAAGTAAACAATTTGTAGAAGTTTATATATTTTTCCAGAGTAAAAGGAAATGAGATGTTCAGATCAAATTAAAACTAGGATTGCTATTCTGTTCCTTCAACATTAGTCTCATGTTTTGTATTCTTTCTTACATAATAGTTTTCTGTGCATAAACTGATGTAACTTGAGTATGCGGTATTTCAGAACAGCAGCAAATACTTAGAGGGAACAAAACTATTTGTCTTCACGTATTGGCAATTTAATTTTTTCTTGATACCAAACCAACTTCTGTTTCCATGGATGTTAATTCAATACCGCTAAACACAAAAAGCAAGCATATGATAGCTGAAAAGACAGGTTGACTGTCAACGTTGTTACTATTCTGTTTATCCAAAAAAACAGGTTCTTGAGAGACATGTAACAGGCATGGTACTCTGTTATATGTGTGACTAACAAGGCAAGAGTTGAATGAGTTTGTTTGACATATACTGGCAAAGACTTCCATAATACAGTTCAACACTAAAACTCTACTGGCAGATAAAATATCACTTTCTCATCTCTTTTTTGAGAGTGTTTTGTGGCCTGCTGCTGAACAATATTTCTTAATAATGGGTTTTTCCTAAATATGGTTACTTCTTTTTTTTTTTTTTTTTTTTTTTTAATCTTCTTGAAAGCTTTCATAAAACACTAATGGCAAAAAAGAGATACTTGGGCATTCCTTATAGAAAATTAAATTTCACTTGCCACACTGTTTCAGTATCCCATAAAGTTAGTGCAATTAGGGAAAAAATTACATTAAAGAATACTTTATCAGTGCCTATTGTATCACCTGTTTCTCTGCCTTTTGAATCTGTCAAATGCTCATAGGCAACGCAGTGATGTATCGGGCTAGTGTTTTCTTTCCTATGAAATAATATCAGTCATTACTTCATTAGCACTTTCTTATTCAGCAAAGGTGGATATTCTGCTATTTTTAAGATCCTTAAAGCATGATTTAGAAGTAGAACCAGTACTAGAAGTAGTACGCTTTTCTCTTGTAGTGAAATATGGACTGTACACCTTACTCTAAAATTTCACCAAAGCAAAGTCTTTCTGTTTGTATCCTTTCTATTTGGATTTTAGCTGGATAGGTATTTTTCCAGGGTTCACAATTGAAGGAGTTCCTATCTTACGTTAGTGTAGGCTAGATGTTGTTAAAGAGAGATCATACACTCAAATTAGCTTGAATTGTTGTTGCAGTAATATTGGAAACATGCTTATCTATAAAAATATTTTATTGACCAAGGACTATAGGCATTACAAAAAGGTAAGATGTAATGTATATAATTTAAAAGCAATATGTATGTCACAAGTATAGGTCAGTAGTCATGGAAAACAAAAAACATATAATCCAGAATTAGGAATTTTTCCAAACTGCTGATATTTCGAAAATCACAAACTTAAGCATGTAAAACTTGATAACTGCATTGCTTATATACAGAACTTTGTACAATCTTTACTTGCTTATTTTCAAAAAGCATGTTTAAAATAGATCTATGGTGTGAAAACTATCCAGAGTGATTTAAAATCTTGTTTATGAAATAGTGCAGGAAAAAAATATTTTAAAATTATGATAAGATTATTTTTAATCTATAACAGATCTTGCCGTGCTTTCTATGTATTTCTTTGTTTAACTGGTAATATTTAAAAGAAGATAAAAGATGTTCAGTGTCCTTCAAACAAGAGGAAATTGGCATTTTGTACGAAATATTGTGGCAGTAGCACTTCTGTGCAAAAAAAACCCCAACCAAAACCCATACTTTCTTTTAACTTGCATGGTAATTCTTGTACTGTATGATACTAGATTGTGTATGGGTGAGGATATGAAGACTGGAGCCAGTTTACTCAGAAACTTGGGATGCATTTATGCTTTAAAGAACTTATTTTCAAAACCAGGGTTCAAGCTTCAGAAGCTCAAAAAAATTTAATTTAAATAACCAAGTATCAACTGTATTTAGCTAATTGTAATAAACTATACTTAGCTTATAAGATTGGATTTGTATGCGTAAAATAAATTTGAAGTGTATTAATAAAATTTGTTCTACAGAATAATAGAACTATTCATACATAGCTGCCAAAATATTTCAAAGTGATTAATTTTAAAGCAAGAAACACCTGCAAAATTAGAATTCTTTTTTTCTCTCTCTTCCTACTCATTTTTATTCTCCATTACTTCTTTTAGTGATGTTTTTAGATAGAAATGTCTTGACTTTCTGAGATGCTAAACATATCCAGCTCTCTAAAAATGAATTAAGTAGAGATGACTAAACTTTCTTCTGCTTCGTACTATAGTGGTATGACTAGAAATAACATATAAAACATGAAACTAGCAGGATCTTATACAGGTAATATCTCATAGGTAAGGTTACAGTTTGTCTAAATGAAACAATGACTCATATAATTCCCCAAATTATGTAGAACTTGTTTTCCTTGATTTAAATAATTAATTTATGTATTGTGATGAATCTTACTTCTATACTACTGCATATTCTGTTTTTACTGAGTTTTCTGTCATCATGCTTCCTAAAGAAAATCTTACTGTTTTCAGTGCAAGCACTCATTAAGATATTAATACATTTTATATATGTCATTCAGTATTTTACTGAGTGATCTTCTATGAATTTAGAAACATAAGATAATAAAGTAAAGTAGCATAAATAATTTAACTTCTTTTCTTGCTTTTTTACACTGTTCAGATTACATGGATGCTCAGTTAACTGCTTAGTTTTTTCACTCTTGATAATTTTTAGAAAGATGCTGTTCTCAGTCCTAGGCTGAGTGCAGGTATAATTAAAAGCAGGAAGAGATTCACTGTATATTGCTGGTCCAAAAAAAAAAAAAAAAAAAAAAAAAAAAAAAAAAAAAAAAAAAAAAAAAAAATATCCCACCACATACTGCATACGTACACTGAGAAAGGAATCTTCATGGATGACTCCTCCTAAAGGGAGCGCAAATTGTAGGGTGAGTATCCATTCTGTGTACGTGGAACAATCAGTGAGATAGTATCTAGTATTTAGTATTTTAAGCTTAAGTAGAAAAATAATGTTTTATATTAAAGAAAGGTAATATGATTTTGTTATCTGAAATGGTAAATATATACTGAAGAGTTCGGTGTTTGAATCTCTTTCCTGGTTTTATTTTTTACTGTGTAGGATAGAAATAATAAGCACTGAAAAGCAGGCATGAAAGAAAGGTCAGTAGTTTTACATCTGCAGTTCTATATTTGCACAGGTTGCTAGGCAATGTGAGAAAATCATAGCTCTTAACTGCAAGATGTGTTTTCAGACATCAGTTATTAAATAGAAATCAACAACTGTACTCAGTAGTACAATTTCTTTTTACTAGTGTTAGTAGTCCTTGAAAATTATAAGAGGTAATTAATATTTTATAATATAGGTAATAATCTGTATTTACTTCAAAATGGGTACACCCTTCCCTTCATGGAACACTTTTTTTTTTTTTCTAATACCATGATAAAAATACTTTCCCTCTTTGAACACAGGGAACGGATTACTTTCTTGTGATTTTGCTTGAACAGCCACTGACTGATATAATTCATGTCATGTGAGTTATTATATTTAAGGAACATGCCTTCTTCTAGTGGTACAGCTGTTATTGAAACAAATCATGGTTCTGGATGGAACTTGAAAGCTGTGAGCCATCTCATTTATTTCTGATAGGGACTGAGGAAAGCCTCATAAAAAATTTACAAACTGCTGTATCAAAATATTTGACCTGATTTTAGGGTGGGGCTGTGAAAAGAACAGAGAAAAAGAGACAACTGGAGTCAACGGAGGAAGATGCTGCCTGCCCTGGGGCACCGTCTGAGGCTCTGCCTACATAGATTTGGAAACACAGTGACTCAGCAGGGTGCCTGGGGATAAAATTGTGGTGGGGCAGAAGGTGAAATGAGTTTCTTTTCTGGCTTATAGTGTCACTTTGTATTATATGGAAAGGATTAACATGATGAAGCACAAGATCTAATGCTTCAGAGTCTGCTTCACTTCAGAATTTCTGATTCTGTTGCTGGCAATCAACATCAATGCCTTTGAAAGCTACAGAATTGTACCAGTGAGGGAAGAGGAAATAGGTTTATGAATTACATCCTAACTTGCTATTTCAATATTTTATATGAACAACTAGTTGTAAGAGGAGAAATTAAAGTGTTGGTTCAAGGTATTTATTTCTGTGACATTACACAGATTCTGAATGTTCTTTAATCCTTTTTTCCCTGTTCAATGTTTAATTCAATAACACATATGCAGATTATTTTCTGCTAGTAATCTAGATTCTGCTCATTATAATGAAATGCTACTCCAGACACACAATACCTTATGATTCCTCTCATTTGCAGCCTGGAGCTGTTCAGTTAACACTCTGAATGTGTATTCCTCTATGTATTGGGTTAAATCAATTTTAAGCAGAATATTTCTGAGTATGTGAAATGCTTGCGCAGATTCATAGGTCTAGAGTTTTCAAGCACTTTAGATCATGTTAGTATAACCCAGAAGAGAACAAGCCTTTTCCATTCTGACCTGATCCACAGTTCAGGAAATTTAAGTTCAGGAAATTTACAGCTAGGAAGCTTTAAATGTAAATCATGTAAATCTTCCAGGTATTTGCATAACATAGCTCAAGTGTGATTCTAGTTATTGAGGAAATAGAGATGAAGCAGAGGTGAAAATTATATTGTATTCTACAAAAGGATAGAATCTATTTTGGGGATGAAAATCTTAATGACATGATACAAATCAATGCCCAACAAAACCTCAAGTCCAATGCTAGATTTTCTTAAAGGTTTATTGGTGAACAAAAACCTGGCTGCTCTGTTTTCGGGCTCAGCAAAACACTAATGCCTTTCATTTATTCAGATATTCTCAGAATAAGAAACTGTAAAAATTACTGACAGTAAATGTTTGGTCCTCTTAAATAGCGATTAGATATTACAGTTGTGGTCAGCAGAGTTTTGTTAATCACAGTTTTGTTTTCCTTGTGAAGTCTACCTATTTTCTTATCAAAAAAGGTAGATTTGGCTTGCTAAAATAATCTCTACACTATTAGAGGAACATGTTTTAATTGTTTGATTTTACAAATCAAATTGTTGATTTTACAATTTAAAGACAAAGTAAGCCTGGTTTTTGTGTGCATACATCTGCGCATGGGTGCAGTGATTTGCTACTGTGATTTGTACTTACAGTATCTTTCTAAACAAGAGGAACACTTTATCAGTGACTGCAGAAGGCTTCACAGTTAACACTTGGGTAAACAAGACATGCTACAGTTGCTACTATATCAGTTGCATGATTACATTGACCATCCCACTATCTGCTCCAAATTGCTAGTCTTGTTGACTTATGACATTCAGTCCTATTGGCGTCTAATATAGAGGTAAAGACAGAAAATCATCCTAGAAAGTAATGTGTGATTTATTTATTTTCATTTATTTTAGCATCATTTCTATAGCTTCATTTCTTTTCTTCATGCCTTCTAACCTGCCACATCTAACTTTAGAGTTTAAGACAGACCATGCAAGTAGAAGTGGTCTGGGAATGTTTGGAAAAACTCTCAATGTGGGCCCAAATACCAGTGACTGGACATTTCAAGCACATCCTTTATGTAGAAGCATTCTGGTTTGCCATTATCCCAGTTAAGGAGGATAATGCCCAAATTCTTTCCCTTTCTTAACCCGCCCCCCTCCAGTGCAGATGTTTCAGCTGTTGAAGGGTATCTTGGATATTTTCTAGATGGAAGACCACCAATGTATTCTTGGTGTGTTGTCAGCTATGATTTGCCTTTGTGTCTTGGGTTAGTGAAGTGGTTTTTTGGAAGAAGAGGAGACATCTACAGGGGTGGCTCCTGTGAGAAACTGATGAAATGTCCCTTGGTTCCAGTTCTATCTACACCCCTGAGAAAGCCTGAGCAGATATGGGAAGCTGGATGCGCCTCTGAGAGCAACATCCTCAAGAAAGGGAAAACAAAATTGCAAAAAATATTAAATAAAGGACCCATACGGCAGAGGAGAGGAGGAGGTGAGAGCAAAGGTCAGTGAGGAAGGAGGGGGAGAAGGCACTCAGGCAGAGATTTCCCCACCCATGGTGAGATGGCAGACTGTACTCCTGAAACCCATGAAGGATCATGGTGGAGAAGTCCCTGAAAGGGACAACATGTGGTAAACTTATCCTAAACCCCCATTTTCCATCCCCCTGTGCCCCTGAGGGGAAGGCAGGAGAGAAACAATTCAGTCCTGGGATGAAGGGAGGTATAGCGATAAGGTATTAAGATCTGGTCATGTTTTCTTTTTTTCTGGCAGATTAAATAATTTTTTTTCTTACCAAGTTTACTCTGTCTGTTTCTGCCCATTACCATAGTTGGAGAGCGAGAACCTCCTTATCACTGTCTTGATTAACAAGTTTTTTGTGGATTTTCTCCTCCCAGGGTGAGGAAGTGGAGTAACTGGTTGTTACCGGCTGGGCCTAAAGTGTGACACTTCCCAGTTAAGTAAATTCACAGAGTAAATAAGGTAGAATTTTTTGTCTTTCACTGTTTAACTAATTTATTATTAAGCATAAAACTGTCGTGGCAGTTTTCACTAGATTGTGTGTTTGTAATTCAAATTGCCTTCAGAACCTCTTGAGAAATGACAGGGCTTTTTGTCAAAGAGAAACCCAGTTCTCATTTTAGGCAGATTTTTTTTTCTCTTTACTGAAGCTGGATTAAGGGAGAGTAATGATTTCTTGATTCAGATGTGGGAACATCCATTCTCTCGCTTGCTAGGAACTATTAATGAAATAATCAATAAGGGCTCAAACAAAAATGGAATGGAAATTAACAGGTCTTCAGTATGAAGTCTGAAGATCGAAGTGATTAAAAATGGGTAAATTAATCTGCTCTAACATTCAGGCAGGAAATTAAATGTGTATATAGATTTAGCCAACAACCATTTTTAGCTTGCTGTAAACTAAAAGCAGCAGTTCAAAATCAGAATTCACAGTATAATAATTTTTCACTATAAATGCTTTTCTATAAGGGCTATGGGACAATTGATCCTGACCTTGGTGCTATCTTACCACTCTGTATCTGTGAAGAATCATGTTTCAGATATAGAGAAACGTGTCACCCTACAAGGGTGTGAAAGGGGAAAGCATTACATTTACTAGACATCTAATTGCACATTTGCAAAAAGAAATGTTATTAAGATTTTTAGGAAAACTCACAGGTGCAATTATTGGACATGAGATTATTAAGTTAGTTTGTCCCAGGTAGCAGCTGAACTCCTGAGAGCAGTTATTTCTGGATACTGAATTTTGTTTTGCATTGTAACAACATATGCTAAAAAAAAATGGCTAGTGGAATTAATTTGAGATATCTATTTAATGTTAAGCATGTTAAATGGAAGTTGTTCTACCTAGAGATACTGCTGGAAATTTTCTCTACCTGAAGTGAAAACTCCTAAATATTGATGTGCAATTTGGTTACCTTGTAAAGCCAATGTTTGGGTTATCTCCCAAGAAAAAGCTGAAAACATGGAAAAGAAATCAAGCTACTGATGAACATTCTGGATACAAACTTGTACTTGCAGAAGTTTTATACTATTGTATAAAACATCTCCCCTCTGTTTACATTTGTTGTTTGCTGCTGCATCATACAATACTTACTTCATTGTAACTTTTTTAATCAACTTTGTTCTTTAGAAATATTATGAAATCCAATTTCCACCCTGTGGAAACATACCGGATACAAAGCACTGATAAATATTTATTTCCAGCAGCATAAGATAGATTCTGATATATATTTCTTACATATGCAAGTATTCCTTCAGCATCTTGTGGGACCAAGAAATACCTTGAATTCTAAAGATATTTCAAAGGTGCAACATATACATTTGGAGAGCAAGCTTCAAATATTTTTATAAGCCTTTTTTAGATCTTGTTGCTACTAATATGTCTGTCTTTCTGGGTGTTGATGAATAAGTAAATAAAGAAGAAAACAGTTGGAGGAGATTCCTACACAAATTATCATTTAATTCCCCAAAGTAGAGCATTCATTTAATTTTCTTTTTCTGTGATTTTCAGCTAGTTGTGTGCTAGTTGTAGTAGCAGGCACTGATTTCCTTCAACTGACATACCAAGTTGCATTATACTTGGTATGAATCTCCCTATTGAGTCAAAGCATACGGACTTATCTGTGTGAGCCTGAAGTTGGAATCACTGCTGCAAATATGAAGTTTCTGAAAAGAATATTTCATTTCTTATATTCTGGTCAAATATGATAATAATTCATCAGGGTGGGTTTGGTTTTTTTTTAAACCTTAATGCTACGTAAGTAGATACAGGGAAATGCACATGATTCTTAACAACTTAGTAATATTTGCAACAGCTTTTCTCTCCATGTACATATTAACATTGCAAATGGAAGACTTATGTGCTGGAGTTCAATGTTTATATATATATATATATATATACTGAAAAATAAAGTGTATAAACCTGCCAATCAGAATGAGAAAGCCACAAGCAGTTGATCTTCCAATCCCATCTTTCATTCTGATGGTTGTTAAATTTCACCAGAAAGACTTCAAATAGGAAAAGAATAGGAAAATAAAAAGCAAAATCACAAACCTGGACTTCAGGAGAGAAGAATTTAGCCTCCTAAAACTTCTCTTTAGAAGACTCCCATGGGATAAGGCCTGGGAGAAAGAGCGGCCTCAGAATGCTGGCTAATGTTTAAGGATCATCTCCTCCAAGTTCAAGCACAGTCCAACCCAACAGACTAGAAGATACTCAACAAACTCAAACACAATACGGATGTTGAGGATGCAAGGATAGATAGCCTGGGTAGAATACAGAGACCTTGTCTAAATATTGAGAGATGAGGTTAGGAAAGCTAAAGGCCAAATAGAATTAAATCTGGATAGAAATGACAAAGACAGTAAGAAAGACTTCTATAATATTTAGGTGACAAAAAGAAGATTATGGAAAATGTGGGCCCTCTGGTGAGAGAGGTGGGGGACCTGGTTATGCAGAAAGGTACACAATGTCTTCTTTTCCCTAGTCTTTACTAAAAATACTAGGCTTCAGAAATCCCAGGTCCCAGAGACCAGGGGAATAACCCAGAGCAAAGAAAATATACCCTCAGGAGCAGAGGAACGGTTCGAGGAGTAATTAAGCAAACTGTAAATGCATGGGAACTGATGGGATGGACTCAGGAGTGCTGGGGGAGCTAGCAGGTGTCATCACAAGGCCACTCAATAATCTTTGATCATTCATGGTTACTTGAAGAAGTGCCTGAAGAAAAGGAGAGCAAAGGTCATTCCTAGGGCAAGAAGGAGGACCAAGGGAACACAATCTGGTCGGGTTCACCTGGATCCTTGTAAAGGTTGAAGCAGCTAATCCTTGAAACCATTTCCATGCAAAAGAATGACAAGAAAATCAGCAGTAGTAATCAGCAGGGATTCATCAAAGGAACATCATGCTTGACCAACTTGATAAATTTCTATGAGGAAATGACTGGCCTGGTAGAGGAGAGCAGTGAGCATTGTCTACCTAGAATTCAGTAAGTCCTTTGACATTGCATCCTATAAGATCCTCTGAGACAAGCTCGTGGTGTATGGACTGGGTAAGCAGAAAGTGAGGTAGGTTAAAACTGGCTGAGTGGCACAAAATCTATTGGGATGGGTCCACACTGGGTCCAGTGCTGTTTAACATAGTAATTATTAACCGGGATGCTGGGGCAGAGTGTACCCGCAGCAAGTTTGCTGATGACATACACTAGGAGGAGTGCCTGACACACCAGAAGGTCATGCTGCCATCCAGAGGAACCTGGACAAACTTGGAGAAATGGGATAACAGGAACTTTACGGAATTCAACAAGGGCAAGGACAAAGGCCCTGTATCTGAGTAGAAACAACCCCATGCACTAGTACATGCTGATGGCTGACTGGCATAAAAGTAGCTTTGTAGGAAAGGATCTGGGGATCCTGAGAGAGTCCAGATTGAACTTAAAAAAAAAAGTTTCATTTATTTATTTTTATTTTTACTTTTATTTTTACTTTTATTTTTATTTTTTTATATTTACTTTTATTTTAATTATAATTTTTAATTTATTTTAGAAGTTTAGAATTTATTTTAGAATATTTTTTAAATCTTAAATTTTTAGAATTTATTTTAGACTGGAAAGGACCTTCAATATCATCAAGTCCAGCTGTCAGTCTTACACCACCTTTACTACTAAATCATCTCCCCAGATGTCACACCTGTTTTTTTAATACCTCCAGGGATGGCATCTCCACCATCTCCCTGGGCAGCCTGTTTCAATGATTCACCACTGTTTCAAAAATTATAACCTTTCAAATGAACCAGGAGAAACATAGATATACTGAAGGGGATCTAGAGAAGGGCCATGAAGATAGCATAACTGGAGCTTTGCACATGAGGAAAGACTGAGAAAACTGAGACTGTTCAGCCTGCAGAAGGCAAGCCTTAGGGGGGATCTCAATAGTGTATATAAATATCTGAAGAGAGGGTGCAAAGAAGACAGAGTCAGGTTCTTTTCAGTGTGGCCCATAGACAAGACAAGAGGAAATATGGCACAAACTGAAACACAGGAGGTTCCCTCTGAACATCAGGAAACACTGATGATTTCCCAGAGAAGCTGCAGAGTCTCCCTCGCTCCTTTGAGTTATTCAGGAACCATCTGCATATGGTCTTGGGTTCTAGGTAGACTTACTTGACCATTTAGAATTGGATGAGGTGACCTGAAGATGTCCCCGCCTCTACTATTTTGTGGTTTTGTGAATCTGTGAAATTATTCTACTCTGAAGGAGGTTGGACGTTGACTTGGAAGCACTAAGCACACTTTGATTTTACTGATAGCTGAGTTGATCCAACAGCTTTCAATTAACTGACTGCTTATACTGACACACAATAAATAACACAATTTGTATTTGGTTTAATAAATTATGGCATTGATGTATTTGAGAAGCAATACGCTTTGGCTGCTATTTTGTGAGAACACTTTAATGTGTTTTAGTGAATGCTGTGAGAATTCCTCACTGTGGTGTCTCTCAATACAGTCTTTACAGAACAGGATCCCAGAGGAATTTTGCAAAGATCAGAATAGTAAGAGTAGTATATGTAAAATCAGTAATAGAGGGAAATCAGCTGGATAGCTGAGAGTGCAGAGAAGCAATAAATACTTTTCTACAACTTGTTGTAGTGTAAATCACATTTCCAAGACTATTTTAACAAGCTTTTCTTCTTTGCATATAAAAACTAGTGTTGTCTGTTGTGGGCAGACATACAATGTTCATTATATGGAAAAGACAGTAAGGTCTCTACAGACTCAAATTTTGACATCACCGCTATGTTACAATATTTTAATGCTATATGAAGCTTGTGCATTTACTTCTTCATACAGCAAAAGATTAAGAGGTCTTTTGCATGCTTTGTTTGCTGTAGATATATAAAGCCACTGTGGATGAAAATCTGAAAAATTTAAAAAATCTTAAAAGTGCAGCAGTCATATTAAACATCCAGCTCTGGCTCCTTGGTGATCATTGAACTTGTGTGGCAGATGGTTTCTTCCAGTCCTGACTTTGTCCCCGAATCCTGCCATTCCTGACTGGAGTCTGTTGCACAGACCCCTGGACTGGCTGCCTTGTTAACTTTGCCCTGTCTAGAAATGCAGATACACCCTGTTACTGTGGTCTGGTGTGGGTGTTGTGGGATAGTGTCTGTCCTATCACTGAGAGCCCTGCCTGCAGAGGGTTACCCTTGGCTCCTGGTTCACTCTTCTTCTTCTAATGGTCCTGGTTTTATTGGTCTCTGACACTTGTTATAAAAATGCGGTGAATCTTTCCCCCCTTAGTCTTTTTACCATAAAGGCTGGAAATCTCCTGACATAAAACTATGTTAAAAAGAAGTCTAAGTTAAGCATTAAGGAATACTACAAATAAAAGTGTCTGTAAAATCCTAAATTTTTAAGTCTTTTGAGTTTTCTAGCTATGTCTGTTGCTATAACTACTGTTGCTATAACTTCCGTCTGACTTCTTGTCACATGGAAAAAGTTGCTCCTGGGGAGATTTCAGTCATACACAGGAGGAAAATTTTTTGCTATGAGGACAGTCAGACATTGGAATGGTCTCCTAAGGGAAGTGGTTAATTCCCCCACTCTGAAGGTTTTAAGTTTCAGCTCAGTGGGGTGCTGAGATTTATAAACAATATTATTAGAAGAGGTGGACCAGATGATCCTTGAGGTCCCTTCCAACCTGACATTGATTCTATGACTCTCCATTTTGTTTCATGTGCAGTAAAGCATATTCAGAATAATCAACAGTCATTTTTTTTTCTTTACTGTGTAGCTCAGGCCATTTTTCAATCACAGTATTTGAATGTAGAGATATATGAGGCTTAATTTTCATGTACTTTTCAGTGCTAATCACTTCTGTACTGCATAGGCACTGAAGTAATAATATAAGTTTTAGCTTGAATGTGATTTCTTTTTTTCTTGCACAGTAACTGTCCAAATGTGCTTATCAGACAGAGGTTAAGCTAATATTTTTTAGCAGAAACTAAGCTGCTTACGTTTGCTGCACAAAAAAAGCAGATTCATGAACACTTTAGGTAAAGATATTGACATGCTGGAAGTTGTTGCTTTTCCTCTTTATATGCACCTTCAGGATGCTTTCTGACCAAGAATTTGTGTATTTTTAGGGCACTTTGCATTTTTTTCTTACTTCTTGCTTTTTAAGTCTATCTTCCACTAACCTCAGTTATAGGGATGAATTTTTAGAATTTTAGCAAAGTGAAACTCAGGCTCTCAGCATCAGGGAACTAGAAACATGATATTTGCTGACCACTTGTGAAAAGTTTCATTTAGATGCATAACAGAAACCCAGTCACCAGGCCTCTCGGGCACTATTAAAAGCATTTTGCCCATGAACTTTCTTGTTTTGTGCTGCTATTTTCTTCCTTTATCCTATTCATATTTCAAGCACTTTTAAGAAAGGAGTCAATCCTCTTCTAGGAAGGCTTGTATTATGCAATATGTATTTATTAATTTCTGAGGTATTCATCTGGGTGTACATTCAGGAAAAAGACTCTTCAGAGAAAGTTGCCATGCATTTATGCCTCTGACTGAATGTTTTCTTTCAGCTCTTCCTTTTATGTACTGCAGAAATACAGGCTGGCCATGCATGCCTAAGAAGGTGTTACGTAGCTAGAAGAGGTTGTACAGAAACTTGACCTCTCTGTTTCTTTGGTAGGCTTATTTTCTAAACAAGCCAGTGCCTGTAAGTAAACATAGCAACTTCTTCTGGTAGTGAGTATTGGTCAAAGAAGTGATAAGTGGTGATCTGTTTGCTATAGGAGGAGCCAGGTGGAAAAAGAGAGGCTTAAGCATTGGCTGGTTGGCTGATATGTGGGTAGCAGCAGATGCAGGGCCAGATGGTCCAAGTAATGGGAGTTGTGTCAGCCCATGTGAGTTTGAGTGAGTATTGTTATCCCAGGAGAGGAGACAAAAAGGCATCTGAATTGCAAAATCACATCTGTAAGAGCCCACTGGGTGTAAATTCAGGGAGCAGCCCAGAGACTTTGGCTTGGACAACTTTCTTAAAGGGAAATCTGAGTGATCCTGAACTCTGCGATATTGTCTTCTGAAACTGAGCTCCTTCTGTACCAAAATGAGAAACTGCAGTGGCCCTCAGAATTTCCTGCAGTTTCAGTTTTCTCTATTGCTACAAAAGGTTGCCTCAGCACCCTGTAATGTGTAATTTTGTTGAGCTTGGCTTGCAAATATCTAAACCAAATGAGTAAGGGTTACAGCAGTGTGCTGTGCTGTGCTGTCCCTGGGAGCTGATCTGCTGGCTTACATATCTGCCTTTAGATCAGATGTACCCAGAGAGTGTAATCCCCTGTTAATGGCAAAACTGGTTTGTATCTCTTCCTTTTGCAAGTTTCTTGTAGATCTCTGAAAACAGAGAGCCCTTTTCCAGCTGTATGTACCAGATATGAAGGGTTACTATTCCTGTGAAGCTGGTTTCTTCAAATGCAAGTTCAGAACAGTGATAAAGGAGCCTGTGGAATACCTGAGTCTTTTATGTATCTGTTACCTTCACTTATTTTACATATTCCTGTATCATTTCTTTTTGAATGCATTTCACATGGATAGAAGTAATGACAAATATTTAATAAGGGAAGGTTATTGGAAAGTGTTGAAAACAATTTCCTATATACTTTTGTAGACATCTTATACCAAGAAGAAATAAAGAATCTATTTAAATTCTTTGCATTTTGGCTAATGTTACCTTATATTTACAGTAGCTTTATGATGGAGATCTTCCAAACCAAATACTTTTTAAAAAAGAGTGACAGATTTAGTTCTGTTAGGGCTTAGGGTGGATTGGTGGATAGATCTGGTAATATTTCAGCTAGTCTAATTTTGGGTTATTACATTAGTTCTTTTATTCCTTTCTTGGAGCAGAATATCTCAAATATTTAAACAGATTTTGAAAAGAGAAACTAACAAAATTAAACAAAAACTACTCAGATATTCTGGCTACATAAAACAAAAGGCAGGAAACATAGAACTCTGTGCCTCAGTCATTCTTTTTAAATGCCTACTTGTATACTTGTAAGTTTCTTTTCTGCAAATATTTGATTGTATGAGTCAAGGATTTTTACTTTTTTTTTTTGCTATTTTACATGCATTTCATGTATATATTAATTTTTAATGTGAATTCTTATATATGAGATTTATTCAGAGAGTTTGGCATGCATTTAGTATTTTTTGATTGCTTTTTCTGACATTTTGCACCTTCCTGTGATAACACTGCCAAGCTTTAAAATAACTGGATTATAAAGCCTGATATATTGAAGGTCTACTCTGTACAAAAATTGTCGTGTTGCAGTTCCTTTTTTCAACCATACATTCATATGTACTGAAATACCAAATTTGGTTGTAAGAATGCAAAACATAACCTTTCTTCCTCTTCTTTTAACAGAGTCACATCCTCAACTTTGTATATTTTAAGATGACATGTGGCTACCATGAAAGGAAGAGTGATATGGCACTTTTGACAGCTATGCTAGTGGACAGAAAAAAATATCTTTAACAAGGCTTTCTGCAATAATAACTTCCAGTGACTTGCACTCAGTGCTTTCATTATTAGAATTACTTATGCAGCAGTTCTTGTTGCTACATGAGCCTCAACTTACACCTACTTAGCAGGGGCATAAGGAGTTTACTGAGGAATGTTTGTGACAGCCTGACACTTTGACAAAAGATGCCTGACATTAATGACATGGACTGTTACTGCCAACATAAAGTTAAAGTTAATGATACGCTTCTGTGATGGCTTCTTTGAAGGAGTTATCAGTGTTATGAGCTTAGCTCATGCTATAGCCCTACCCCAATAAATACAAGAGGATGGGAAGAGGGAAACTCCTACATTTGCAAGATACACAGAAGATCAAAGAATCACCTTGGTTGGAAATCACCTTCAAGATCCAACCATTAATTTAACATTAATCTTAACTAAGCCACTATGTCTATACAACTCTTAAATACCTCCAGGAATGGTGACTCCACTGCTGCACTGGAGCCAATCAATGCCTGATAACCCTCCCAGTGAAGAAATTCTTTCTAACATCCAATCTACACCTCCTTTTGTAGAACATGAGGCCAGTACCTCTAGTCCTGTCACTTGTAACTTACAACCTCTAAGGTAGCTGTAGAGAGAGATAAGGTCTTCCCCAGTCTCCTTTTCTCTAGGCTAAACAACCCCAGCTCCCTCAGCCCCTCGTAAGGCATATGCTACAAACCCATATAAGACGATATATCCAAACTAGATGAAAAATTATCACCCACAGTGGGTTCTTCATGCCCTGTTTTGTGAAGTTTCTTAAGAGAATTGGCTAAGTCTGTGAGACTGCCTCAGTTTTCAGTCCCCTTGTAAAAATGGCAGCACAAAGCTGTGGTACACCACTAGTAAAGCATCTTTGAACTTGGTGTCTGGTACAGCTTAGGGAAGAAAAATCAAAGGCTTTGCTCCTTCTTGCCATTTTATACAGTACTGAAGGCTTTTCCAAAATGGAGGGAGCTCTTTCTTTCTCATCAGAAAGTACTTCCCACAAGAATTTTGCCTGGTTTCACTAATAGGAGGACTGAACTGGTAAGGTCAAGTATTTAAAAAGTCTAAATTTGTGTTTAATGCTGTAGAAATGTTCTGAGAAGAGCAATTTATAGAGGCAAGAGCTGCACACAAATTGCTCATGTAATTTATTTCAAAAAATCAGTGGCCCAGAGTGGGCTGGAAAGGAAGTTCATCTGATTGCTAATTTAGAATATCTGTCTTATATTTGAAATTTGGATGTTAGTACCATGCTACCAAAGCAACTTTCATTACCAGGACTCAAGCAAATACTGTTTTTATAATTTTGCTTATTTATGGCAAGGACTGTGGCAGGCTGGGGTGACTTTGGATGCGTGCACTTGCATGTCCACAGACTGTGAAGAGAACTGAGCAAGTAGATACAGTTGCTTAGGCTTTTGGCTAGTTTATATCCAAGTTTATAATTCCTTGGCAGTTTGCATTATGTATTGATGCTTATGTGATTTGGAAATGATCTGGAAAGGTATATGGATGTTTTTGTGTGGAATAATCAGTCTGAAGAAAAACAGCAATTGTCTATTTTTTGTTAGAAACTCTCTCACCTTCTTATTGAAATGTCTGGTATTCAAGTCCCATAGATAGCCTAAATGGCAAGAATGCAATCAGTTCAAACTCTGACCTCATTCTGGTAGGTTATGGTGACTGTCCAGAGGGGGAAGTAAATGTATAACAAAAAATATATAACTGCTCCCTATTTCATGTAGGTCAGGCTATAGAATATATTCATCATTAATAATTTATATCATTCTTCAGTTCTGTAAGGAATTAAATTAGTATCTCTACTATTCAAGTCTCTGCATACTAATACATTAAAGTTTCAGGAATTTAACAAAATGCTTGCCCAGTGTGAAAATGGTGAGAGAACAATTGTGAAGACTGCATGTCTGTGATCAAGAGAAGCAGCTGTTGTATCAAAAATTAACTTAAAAGATAATTTAAAAGTTTGAATTATTTATCTGTAATAGTTTTACATAATCACAGAATCGTTTTGGTTGAAAAAGACCTCTAAGATTACCTAGTTCAACTTGACTCTACTGAGTCCAGTTCTGAACAATGTCCCTAAACAGCACATCTCAGTGGCTTTTAAACATCTCTAAGGATAATGATTCAACCACCTCCTTGGGAAGTCTATTCCAGTGTTTAATAACCCTTTCAGTGAAGAATTTATCCAGCCTACATCTCTCCTGGTGCAACTTGAAACAATTTCCTCCAGTCCTGTTTCTTGTTAGCAGGGAGAAGAGACAGCCCCCCACCTCACTACAGCCTCCTTTCAGGTAGTTGTAAAGAGCAATAAGGTCTCACCTCAGCCTTCTTTACTCCAGATAAACAGACCTAGTTTTGTCAGATGCTCTCATACTCCTCATAAGGCTTATTCTCCAGACACTTTTATAAATGTTTATGGGTTTAGAGAAATAAATCCAGTGACCATCAATAAGGCTGTAATGCAGATAGTGAAAATCTAGTCCAGCTATCATCCACATAGCATTTTGAACAGGTTGTTTCAAGCTGCACTTTGGGTATTCTGAGGTGGCATGATTATGTTGCTCAACTGGAACAACCTGCTACTAGCAGTATATCTAACATTCCTGACCTGGATACAGGCATGTTCTTAATGAAAGTGAGAAAAGGTACCCAGTTAAAAAAAAAATAGTAGTAAAAACTAATCTTTCTCCACTGACAAAAAAGAGATCACTATACATACTTGCTAATGTGTCACTGAAAGAGCTTAGCATTCTGGTATCAGATAAAATACTGAAGAGGACAACTGGTATAGACTTCTTAGCTTTCTGGAAATTTCTTTTTAAAACTAAAGCCATATAGACTTTTCCTCTGAAAAGCCCTGGCATGTTGTCATTAAGAGGAGACTTTAAATATCATGGCCTCTGGTTGTCCCTCTGATGACTAAAAGTGCCTGAATTTCATTCTTGCTTGTTAGAGGACCCTTTGCCTTCTGCAGTTATAAGAGCAGAAACAGGTCGGGCAGAGGGTGCTTTGCCTGTGGTCACTTTAATGGTGACCTAAACGACTTAGAGTTCAAGTCTGTAAGATCCTGTCTTTTGAAATAAGAAATTTTGAAGTTTCTTGCAAATGCAATTATGATGGAATTAATTTAGCTAGAGGTTAATATAGAATGAAATAGGCTATCCAGGCAGTTATGAACAAACAACATGAACCTTGGGGAAAACTATGCATTTTTTCTGGATCTTAAAATGAATTTTCTTTACTCTGTGTACATCTTGTCTACCACACAGATTATTGATCATTAATCCTCATGTACATAATCAATGTTTGAACACTATTTCTTTCCAGAAAACCAATCTCATTCCTTTCAGCCTCTGATATTAAAATGCTTCTGTTCATTTGCATAGGAGGTTACTTGTTGCTTCCTAAAAAAAAAGCCAAAATAAATTGTTTATATTTATAACTGAATGGATGTCTTGAAATAATCTACATTTTCATATAAAACGTAAATAGTCAAACTGTTTAAAGAAATAAAAGAATTTGAAAACATTTAAATGTTGTTATATAAAGAGATTTTTGCTAAATAGGAATCAGACGCTGGGATGTGATGTAGCTGAACAGCCCAGGTAGTGACCCCTAAAGGCTAGGAAATACTCTCCAAACCTGTCTAGTCAGAAAAGATTTGGGAAATGTTGGATTTGAGAGAGAAACTGTCTTACTTAATAAGAATTAATATTTTGGCTGCACTAAATAAAGCTGAGTAGGACATTCATTTAGCATACAACTCTGGTCTAAATCTGCTGAAAGACCTTTATCTTTTTTTCTTTTTTTTTTTTTATTGCTTATGTCGGTGGTTAATATCATTATTATTGTTGTTGTGTTAGTTTGTTTTGGTTTTGTTTACTTGTTAGTTTGTTTGGTTTATTTTATTTATTTAGAAAGCTCCCTGGTGTCATAGTAACTTTATGATAAATTATGTTAGGCTCCATCACACAGTCCCATGAAACACTGAACATGCAGGTTAGTGATATCTGTCATCACTTGTAAAAACCCTTCTCTGGGTAGATTTATCTTTCTAGATGTCACAGTAACAAAACAAAAAAACAAAACACCCTATTATGTATCTTTCTGGCCTGAAGTTTGGAACAAGACTTTACAGTGAAGTAGCAACTGGCTTAAAAAGAGTGTATATAACAGTATTCTAAGACTATATAAGATATATAAGACTATAAAATAATATTATAAGACATAAATTATAAGACTGAATATAACAAGAATTGTGTCTGTCTAGAGACACAGAATGTATTAACACTAGAGATTAAGAACAGAATATGTGAAGATCAGGCAAATCAGTTTGTTGTCAGAAGCTATAATTCCTATTTTTGAACAGAGGAACATGAATCACTCAAAAATATCTCTAACTCTTTTTAAGTTGGTAAATGATTGAGTAAGAATCTTTAATACATGGCCATGCTATAATAATATGACTGAATGCTATTTGGAGTAGGAGACAAAAGTCTTGTAGTATTCTTTACAGCTCCTACTGTAACTAAAATATAGGGAGATGACTGAGATTTCATTGTTGACTCAGTAAAATAGTTTAATTTTTTCAGATTAATACAGGTCTGTTGATGTATTAACAAAGTGGTGTTTTCTCTGTGTGATTGTGGGAAATCAGGCAGAAATTAGCAACTGATTTCTAATGATCTCTGTTGTCTTTAGACCAGCCCTCAGAAAGAAATGTTATTTCTCTGCTACTGTTATTCTTGTGTAATTCATTTTTCGGACTGTATTTACATATTCCCATTTCAGGTCATTCAAGTAGATACACTGTTCAGCTTGCCTGCCTCAGTGATTAAAACATTTTATTTTTCTAAGAACAAACATCTATTTACCTCTGTTACTACTATGCTGCAGGAGGTAAAATTCTTGGCACAGGAAGGAAACGATATATTACACATCTGTAACTTGTGGTAAAGATTACACAGGATGAAAATATGAGGTTTTCAATATATAAAGAAATGTAGACCAACTTCTTTCTCTGGAATATTGTCCTTTGCTAACTAGCATGTATAAACTAATATGTTTTTTCCTTTGTAAAAACTGAAAAGCCTCCATACATTTAATGAAATAAGACCATAGAAGATTATTTCCAGGTCATGATCAAACAATAGAGATTTTAATTTTATTTTTTTTCACTTTAATTCTGTTTTGACATTTACCAAGGAAATTGGCATTGGAGCTGGCAAACTAAGGAATATTTCTTCTTCTCTAAGGAACTTACACATCAAAAATGAACAAGCCGTGGCAAGTACAGGGTCATAAAGGAAAATAAGAGGAGGAAAGGATGTTGAAAACATCATGTGGCAATTTAGCAAGGTGTGCCCATATCCAGCTTGGATTTTATTGTACTTATTTTTGTAGTTTGAGGCTTCTGAGGGCTTAGAGAGCATGAACTTTATATGAACTATGGTTTTCTTGGGTGCCTGATGGCTGAGCTGCAAGGCTCTCAATCTGCATGTAATTGAAAAGACAACGTATATTGGTGTGTCAGGAAACATTACTTACATCTTTTCATGCTGCATCACTTACATCTTTTTATGCTGCATTTACCTTAAAGAAACTTATCGAAAGACATTCCCTTGGGTCTAGAATAGCCATTATGAATAGGGTCCTATTAAAAAATTCAAATTTATGACTTTTTTTATTTTATTTCTTTTTAAATTACTTTCTGCTCTGGAAAATAAAATCATGCTTTAATTACCATAGCTGCAAGAACAAGAGGAAGAATGGCAACATGCTCATTTTTCCACATTTGTGGACTCTGACATCCTGTAAAACATATTCCTAAAAAATGCAAAGAATGTTTACTGCATTTAAGAAAGTCTTTATAAAACTGTAGATATATATGTCCAAAATGTAAAGAGGTATCTTCTGTTTCCTTGTTTTCTTATTACAGTAGACTTTTAGCTTTTTGAGGGGTTTAAAATTAAGCAGTGGTCCTTCAGTGGTTTTCAAGACTATCTCATGACTTTAGAGAGGTTAGAAAGAGGTTAGAGAGGTTAGAAAGTTGCAGGATTAACAGGCTATGATATCGAGTCTGTTTTCCCAGTGACAGTTCCTTAATAAAATACTTTAAAAAAAAACATAACAGCCAAACTTCTTCAGCAATAAAACAAAGGACTGAACACCACTTCTCTGTTTTTCTGGGAAGATACAGTTTAGTTTCTCACCAGCAAAAATTTGAATTTACCTGCATCTGATTTGCTGATTTTTCTGCAAATGTTTACTGATGATACCTGGAGTATCAGACAGGGTCTTAAGCATGCTAGGGTTACAATTTTATGCAGGAGGAATCGTGTAATTAAATGTTTTTTCCTTTTGTCTCATAAAATATTTTCCAGCAAACAGTATAACAGTAGCATATTGGTGGTTCCTTTTTTCTGGTCAGTCATTAAAAAATTCAGAATGATTCAGGAAAATAATTTGAATTACAGAGCTGATGAAACCTTATGGTATGAAAATGCTCTAACAATCAATTGGAGCTTAACTTCCTTCTGAGGCAGCACTAACTATCCTGATAACTTGATGGTATTTGTAATGAACCATCTGGAGCTGACTAACAGAAATAAGAAATATTGTGAAGACATAACACCAAAGAAATACCTGACACTAAGCAAGTTGTATGCACTGTATGATGCAATGAAAGCATTACCTTTCTGCCCTATCTCTCACTTTTGTTTCTGAGCCAAAACAACCAAAAAAAAGTAACTATAAAAAAATATATCTGATGGAAGTTTTAAGGATTACAGTAATAGTCTTACCTGAGAATTCTTTCTGAATGACATGGTTTTTTTAACTTTTTCAAATCCGGTTCATCCACATTCCCCAAAACTCTTGCACGTGCTTGTTTCACCATATGTATATATAAAAGCAAAAAAAAATAAATTCTGATGTATCGACAGGGATGTTACTTTAAAGTATGATTCATTCGATTTGAATTTTCTTAATTTTAAGTCTCAATGAGATTTAAAATATTGTGTACTAGGAGTATGTTATTAAACATATTAATAAAAAGAATTTACAGCCATTGTCACTTGATGTTCTTCACGTGTAAACAGATAGATGCTTAGTATGAAGTATTCTGCTGAAGCTATTAAAAAAAAATAATTGATTTCCAACACTAAGGCCCTAAACTTCATTTCTTTTATCTCTCCAGTTTCTGCATGTGCAGAAGTATTCAACTTGCTTCTGTGCTATTTTATTTTTTGTTTTGATAAATTCTGATATGCGCAATACAGAATTTGTTCAATCTTTCCAAGCTCTGACAAATCCCACAGTTGAATGGGGGGCTACTTTTTTTATCCTTGTGGAAAACAGTGTTTTTGAAATAACTTCATCAGGTGTACCCATTTTTATGCTCAACTGCAAGAGCTTGTTGTCAGCAGGAAATGAAAGGAGGTATTACTAGATCTTAGTTTCCTTATCTCATAAACACTGCAGCAAGCCAGATCGTGGGGTGTTACTGAGGTCTGTAGAAAAATGACAAAAAAAATTGGCACACCACAGTTACCATAAATAAAAAAGTACGAAGAAAAACAGAACTCTTTGTAGGTAGGCACTAGCTAACACTGCAAAGTTCTTTGGCTGTGTTAATAAACACCTGCCTTATAAGTAATATTCATACATTTTGGTATTAAATAGAAAATGAGCAATAAATTTCATGCATGACAGTTTGAGAAGGGTGGAAAGTAAAACATGTACTTTGTTTGCTGATGTGAATAACACTTCACATGATATTAGAAAGGATGGAAAAGAACAAATAAAAAAACTGTTATGTATGAAGTGGATTTACCCTGAGATAACCAAAGTTTTTCATGAAGAAGGAGCATGTAGGTGGGAATCTGCTGATAAAATTTAAAGGATCTATCCTGGGATTTACTTTATTTTCTTTGCAGATAAGAGCAGGTGTTTGGTTGTGGTATTTTTTAAGTGTATAATGTGTCTCAGGTGAACTACAGGACTGTAACAGAAGTTCAGTGGTGTTTAATGTTATGAAAGGTGAACGCATGAACATAACTCTTTCTTGAATTTCTGCTGTTTATTTGGAGTTTATTTCCTGAAATTAAATGAAGAGAGACCTATGACAGGTGAACCCAAAAGAAACCTTCAATACAGCCACAGGAAGTGTAAGAGGAATTCAAGGTTCAGGTGACATAGAGGTGGTGGTGTTGATACAACATAAAAGTCATGAAACCTTCTTTGTGGCATGGTGCTCAGAGCTGTAATAGCTGCAATTACATCTGCAAATGGCAGTAGCAAAAATGATGCATGCTACCCACATGTGTGGCATGGTCAGCTAAAGCCAGTGCTGAAAAGGGTCAAGACATTTTTTTTAAGAAAAGGAATCCTCAGAATGTTGGTGTAACTAGTAATAGGGGAGAAAGAAACCCTATTAATGCAATACTGGATGAGGCAAATTTGAACAATGTAGTGATAAATGACGTTAGACAAGAGAATTTTTCTAACTTATTTTAAGTACCCAGTACTGCAATTAGGTTGTGTGAATGTGCATTATGTAGGAAATTCCTGACAATATTTAAGATGGCGATTGATTGAAGTTATGAAGAAGATTATGTGATAGAGTGTCTGCTCGGTGGAGCTGTTGGTCATTGTCTGTGAAATTTTTTGTTGCCTTGTTCCTACGTTAGTTTGTCTTGTGGTATCATGCCAAACGTTTGCTTTGTAGGAAAACAGGGTATGCAAACCCATACTATCCCCCTTAAGGAGCTGGTTGTTTTCTTTAAGCAGAAAGGAAACCAGGTATGTTTACTTGTTCTTAAAATGCTTACGTTCTCTGAGGTTTCAAATAAAGGTGGGAAGTGCTATCGCACTGTAATTCGTACAAGAATCCAGCAAGACTTCTCGTTTTATGAATGCAGAATTCTAACTGAATCATCTTAATTTCCATGGATGTAGAAACTGATTGGATTTAAAATAAGTCTTAAACTGAAAGATCTCATAGCACCTTTCCAGTTTCTGATGCCTATTCTTCCATGTCTAATGCTTTAATGACACTTTGTCCAACATGTTTGAGCTTATTGTTTCCAAACACATTAAATTAACTTTTGGAGATTCTTTGATATGTATGTAAAACCTGCAGAAAATCTTTAATTAATTTATAGAAACTAATCCTTCAGAAATGGAATATAAACATAATGCTATTTTGTGTCTGAAAAATTATGTAAAATGACATTATGATACCTCATGTTAAACTGAGTTTAATACTATGCTAAACTCTTTTAAATATTATGAAGGAAAATGTTCTTACTTATTTGTCCCCTTATCTATCAAGATAGACTAGAGGAGAAAAATTTTAACAGTTTAAGGAAAAGAACATTTTAACACATGATGTACAGAAAAGAAACATAGCAGCTTTCTAAAATGTCTTTCCAATGCAGTTATTTACTTAATCAAGACATGAGACAGAGAAAGAAAATTAATGTCTTTCGTGTATCCCCCAGGATGCCCAGCAACGTTATCTTTTAGCAGTCTTTGAGAAATAGTCAAGGATACTTTCAAAGCTTTTCTGAATAAAATAGAAAATTTTGGCAATGAACAATTTCTCTGTTCTTTTAACCTAACTGAAATTGAAAATGTGAAATCTTATTAGCTGCCCAGGTAAATATTGCAGAACATGTAGCTCGGAGTCTAAGTCTTGAGTTAAAATTGTCAAGATAGGATTTCTTAGATGTCAGGAAATAAGTAATCTGTGCTTTAGGCTTTTTGGTGTTTTTTCTTTTTTTTTTTTTTTTTAATTTTATTATTTTAATTTATTATTTTTTTTTAATTTTATTAATTCTAATACTAGTGAATGCTTTGAGTGTTGGGTGGGAGAAGGCTTTTTGTTTTTTTGCTGTGAACATAAATAATGTTTTCTGACATTTACAGCAAATGCACACTGGAGAAAAGTCTGAAGGTGGAGGTAGAAACCTTATATGGTTGTCATTTCCAAAGTTCATGCTCAAGTTTACATGATGATATAGTCGCTGTCTCAGAGTCAGTCTGAGTTTCTTAGTAACATCTGAGTTTCAAATGCTTACTGTCTAGGTAATCCATGATGGCTACAGCAGCTGTCTTTGAAATATTCTTTAAGTTGTGCATAATGAAATATAGGCATCTGTATAAAGAATTTGCCTAATTTGGAGAAAGAAAGACGAGAAGAACAGAGAAACGAAACAATAATTAAAGGTAATCAAGAAGAATTTTAGTTTTCTATACTGTTTCTAATAATAATTTTTAAAATGTATAAAATAATGAATGCCACTTTGTAAACTGTTTTCAATTACTGGACAAATCTTGAAATATCTTTTTCTTTGATAATAAACTTGAGTGTTATGAAAGGTTTACAAACTTTTTTTCACAAGGGAGTCTTCATTCACAAAAATAGTAATAATTTTTAAAAATCCATCCCATCCACTTAAATTGAAAAAGACCATAGGTGATTGTGCTACTACTGCCTGAGGTATAAACTTTAAATGAAATCAGGAGCTGTGTTAGACATACCATCAATATGAAATAGAAGGTGTATTTATTCTCTTGGAAGTGATATAATATTTTACTCTTTCAAGTCTTCTCTAGAATATTTTTTAAAAATCTTTCTCTTAATAGAAGAAATTGAACCTCAACTAAAAGAATCTTAAATCTTAATTAAAAGTAATTTCTATTTCCAAAAGTGAATGATAACTCTGAAGTCAGATTCAGTTAAAGCTTTCTTTAAATATATTCATAATTAAACAAAAGTATACTGATATCCAAAGAGTTCATGGCTTGCCAGCAGCCACAAGAATAACATTTTCATTTGAAACAAACTCATGTTCAGTTGGAACAAAACACTCAATGGTAGCTCCCTTAGACAAATGTATTGTAAAATGTGTTTGTAGATGGTACAAATCCATTCTCTCATGCCCTTACTTAAGGGAAAGTGATATTTTACATTAAAGGAAAGTAGAAAAGACTTGCAGATTGCTAGGGTAGGTTAAAAAATGGCTTAGCTAGCTAGTTCTTAATCTCTCTAGATGAGATGACTTATTGCAATCTCAGTGGGGTGAGAAACTCAGAAAAACAGTTTCTGACTTCTAGACTCTCTTTTACCAGTGCAGTTCCTACTATCTGAGTGGCAAAATGGGTTTACATGGTTGCTGTAATTTAGAAAATGGATTTTAAGCTCTTCTCCTGAAAATTGCATCTGCATCAGTGTTAGCACTAGGTCATCTGTCCTTAAAATTGATTGGAAATGCAATCTGCCGCAATGTACAAACCATAATGTGTTCATTCACTTATTACCTGATAAGATTGCTGAAGGGCCCAGTAAGCCAAGATGTTACCAAAGGAATTATCTTCTGCTTGAGGAGGGCAAAAATTCTAGACGTTAAACCTGTGTGGCAATGACTAGAGTGCAACCTGTCTGTAAAAGTTTGTATGGTTGGAAGAGGAAAATGATAAGATTCAGGAACATCTGTCTGCCTTAGAGACTAGAACAGGTAGCTAGCCCTATCTAGTTCATATAATGCATTTTCCAAATGTTAATCTCAAAACCTTTTTAAAATTATCATTCTTTACTTTTGTAAAAGTATTGAAGTTGAGGGAAGATGGACTAATTTTTCTGACAGATAACAAAAATACAGTGCAGACTAAGAAGTGAAGTTTTTTTGGACACAGATATATTATTGTTCTTGAAGAAACTTCAGCATGTTTACTGTATGTATCTAAGCTGTATGGGGGAAAAACAAAGCCAGGAAATTCTACCTGTATGTGGACTCCATGTGAGATGAAATGGGAACATCAGACAATCCAATTAATATCTGTTCATTTAAAATGTGAAAAAGTAATGTTCAAGGTCTTGTCATTTTGATGGATGAAGAGGTTTTTCTGAAATAACCTGCAAATATATGAACTTCAAATAGGACCTAACCCTCTAAAAGTATATGGGCTACCAATTCAATCATCACAGTAAGAAATCTGTAGGCGGAAGATGCTACCATGGCCTTTATTTCTAAAGGACAACCTATAAATTATTTATTTGAGTATAACTTGGGGGCTTGGCTTCCTTGCCAAGAAGCTGCCTGAATAGGGTATTTGGAGTCCTAGTTATCCAAACATAACAAGATCCAGTGGACTATTTACTGAATATAATTACTATTTACTTTCTGCAAGAAGCTTTTATATTGGCATGAAGTTCATCATAAGAAAAATAAAATACTTTAAAAGAGGCAAGCTATGTCAACCACTTTTGAAGGCAGGTAAAAAAAACCAACTGGTATAGTCAAGGGTGTCCAGAAATATAAACAACAGGTTATTTAGAGAACTACCATATCAAAATGTTAGGGTGTTTTTGTGTGGTTGCATGGGGTTTCCAAGTGGTGGGGGTTTTAGGTTTTTTTGTTTGGTATTTTTTTTGTTTGGTTGGTTGGTTAGCTTTTTTTTCTCTTTAGTTTTCTTTATGCTTCAGAGAAAGCATCCAAGTAGCTATAGAATATTTTGGTCTGGGGGATGTTTTTGTGGTTCTGTTCTTTCTTTCTGTTTTATTTTTATTTGGTTTGTTTATTTTATTAATTTGGAGTTTTTTTGCTTTTCTTTGGGTTTTTTGTTTGTTTGCCACTTTTTTGTTTGCTGTTGTTGTTTTTTAAAATGAGTAAATAGTAGGACTTGAATGTTACTCTTGAATCCAGTCCTCACGTTGTGGCTGTATATTCTGTACCTCCACACTATTTTTTAACTCATTGTCATTTTCTGATGCTTCAATGCAGAAACACTTTCAAAACTTCTCCAACTTTGCTTTGAGCCACTGTGAACTACTTCTTTGTCTTCTGTACTGATTTTCCTCATCAATCTAAACAATATTCAAGACTGATTTTCATTTGAAAAGACACATGGTGACAAGAAATTTTATAATTCCTTATAATTTGTACTGATGCTTGAAATACTTAATCTTTGCCAAACTTAAAATCTTAATAATTACCTTTTTCCTCCACCATTTTATGTTCAACTTCATTCTGATCTATTGCTCCATAGGCAGCTGAGCTTCAATACTCAAGGAAAGAGAAGAACCTAGGAAGGGAGATAGGAAGAGGTAGGAAGAAGTAAAAGGGAAGAACATATGTTCTGTCATGCCTAAAAAGAGAAATTCTGTATCTTAGCAATACTAGAGTACAAAAGATGTTAAATAGTGTTACTAACTTCCTAATGACATGGAGATGGGCAGAATCCCCTATGGAATTACCATTCTTACGCCTAACGTGTACTGGATGCTAGCTTAAGTGAATGGAGAAAGGAAAAGGAAAAATTGTTTTATTCACAGAATATAGAATTGTCAGGGTCAGAAGGGACCTCTAGAGATCATCTAGTCCAACTCTCTCACTAAAGCAGGATCATCTAGACCACATTACACAGGACTGCATCCAGGCGGGTTTTGAATATTTCAAGAAAAGGGGACTCCACAACCTCTCTGGACTGCCTGTTCCAGTTTTTTGTGACCCTCATAGTCACCCTCCCTATCCCATATGGATATTAAGATACCTTAAGGTTCTGAAACCTTCTTGGAAGAACAAATATCTTTCAGATCCAGTAATCTCAGCTCAAATTGGCATAAAATTTTAGAAGATTATGCTATAAGTCATTCAATAAACATAGGAATGTAGGAAAAAAGACAGACATGACACATTTTCTGTCCAGATGTTCTTTCAGTAAAACTTTTTTTTTTCTTGTAGTAGAACAATCCTAAAATATTTTTCCTCAGATGTTCTTAATCAACAGAGAAGTTTCTGGATCTCAGGCAGCTAATCTTGCAAACTTCTTAACAGAGAACTGGTTAATCCACAGTCTTCTCTTCTGGGAGAAAATCTACTATTTGTTTGACGTAAATTAGGCTGATGAGATCAAGGAATTCAGTGGTCTGAGAAACATCAGACTTGCTGAGTAGTTTTCCTTTTCTTGAGTTTTAGCACAATGTAGCTGCTTAGAAACTTGCTATAGAAGCTTCAAGAAATACACATAACTGAAAGCAGATTGACTGCTGCATTAGATTTTAGATTTATTTGGAATGCAAGTTCATTGTTGAGTATTCTGAAGATAAAAATACTAAACTAGCTCTTCATTGTCCTCAATTCAGGGGAAAGATTTGACTCTCATTTTTCGAAAAATATTATTTCAATATTATAATTGACTTATTTATTGTAACTTTTCTTCTGTATTCCTCTGTATTCTACCTGCTTTTTCCAGTTAATTTTATATTTAAACTACATTGTTATGTAATTCATTTGTACTAAAGTCTTGCCACTTGGGAAACAGAGGTGGAGGAAACTACCTGCATTGACCTGTAGAAACACTCATGCTCCAAAAAAAGTAAAAGAAAAATCTATCCTGCAAAGAATAATTTTTAGAGACTTTGGAAAAAACAGTCTTTGCAAGGTTTAGAACCTATTTTACTTGTTGTTTAACCTTCAATGCCTTCTGAACAAGTATATCTTGCATGCCCTCCACATATCCTAGAAGCTTAAATGAAAGGCAACAGTGGATTCCATTTCTCCTGGTAATATTAACACCAGAATTTTAATATCATCTTATTTGTCTAGTGGTGAAGCATCTGTCTACTCTTTCCAGCTGAGGCGTGTGCAGGTGTAGCATGAAAGGCCATGAGCACAAGATCAATGTAAAAATCCAGGGATTTTATTTTCTTGTACAGAGACTGAATACAAAGAATGATTTTCAGAGGATTAATCTGAAATGTCTCTTCATCTCCATAAAGCAAAATAGACATGGATATAACCAGGTGTGAAGTTATCTTTGTATATATTTGTTTCTAGAGGTGACTTTTGATTTTCACTGTTGCTTTAGACAGTGGTGGATCACTAAGTAATTATTTTATTGAGTTGTTAATTGAATAGATTATTATTTTATTGAATTGCTAATTGTATAGATTTCAAGATACTTATTAGGGACTTTAACTATAATGTCATCTAGTTCTAATAATATTTTTTATCTATAAGATCATAATTAAAAATACAAGAATCATTATCACCTCAGAAAGTTCCCCTAGTAGCAGACCAACTATGCTAACAGTGTGAGCTTGAAAAGATGATAGTGTTTTATACATTGACTTTCATGGAATGGTATCAAGTAGAAAGAGAGTATTTTTGGTTTTCCTGGTAGCATACAGAGTTTCAGGAGCAATTAAAGTGTCTTTGGTCTTCTTGAAAAATACCTGTAATAAGCAAGCAGGGAGTCTTCTGAGGTGTTTTACTAGGTATTCTTGTCTAACATAACTTGTTCTCCTCTGGTTTCAATAACAATGATGATGTTAACTTTAGGTAATTCCACTTACAAGGAATTACTGGAGAATTGTCTTACTTTTTGGTAGCTTGTGTAAAGCATTTTCATTGAACTTGTAAAGGACATAGGAATTCTAAAAAACAAACAAACAAAAAAAAAGCCAAAAAAGGCAAAAAGTTAATGCAGTCCCTGTTCTAAATTCAGTATTTCTAAGAGTTGGTTTTCACTGTGGTTCAGCTGATAGCAGATAACTGTTGATATTCCTGCTGACATAGGCTTCCACTGAGAGAAAATATCTGTGCTGCATAAAAATTTCATGCTATAATAACTTCTGAAGGGCAAAGGGATAATACTTTTTAAATGGTTTTATTAACAAGACTCCCAACACAATTTAACCCAATGGAGAGGTATTAAACAATCCGCCATAACCATTCCCAAAACCCCATCCCCCACTGTTTTGGAATTATTTTAAACTTTCATGAGGACAAAATCTATCGGTGGAGAGAAGGATGGAATATTTTAAAGCAATGCTAGAGGCTTTTGTTTTGAAGTATTTAAGTGCTGCATCTGGAAAATATTTTTTGCATCTCTTCTTTCTTCTGCTGTTCTATTAATGAAGGTAGGAAAGTAGTTGCTACTCGTAATAATGTGATTAAATCTTTCTTGGGGATTATCTTCCCTTTTCACTTTATCAAAATATGATTAATGTAGTCAAATGTGAAAGGCTGGCAGTGATTCAATGTTGTATCTTTTACAATGGGTGCCAGAGACTTCTGAGAAACATTTTTAGTATTGGTAAAGAATATTACAAAAGACATATGTTTTGACTATATTTTTTTTTTCTGGAGAAAAACTTTGCATCAGTTATGATTTACCATGAACAGAAAAGCTTTATTTGATGCACTGCTTCAAGCAAATTTTTCAGGTTATTAGACTAACACATTTATTTCTTGTCTCCCAGTGTGGGTTTAATTGTGCTTTTTCTGCCTGTAGGATTGATTTTAGGGCTTGGGGTTTTCTTTGCTGTTGGAATGTGACTAAATTGATGATGAGTACAGCATATTCCATGGCAAACCTTGCAATGCTTTGAGACATTTTCACACTGACAATAAAGGCAGAGTTGTGTTGTTTACAACTATAATTGCTCTAGTGATGATCTCTGTAGTCATCACTAAGTTGATCTGCAAGTCCATTGTGAAATTATGAACTCTTTATTAGCTATATAACGGGAGAAACAATAATCTTTTTAGTCTCTTAAAAAAAATAAAATAAAAAAACATTGGAACTCATTCCAAACCCAAATAATGTATCTGTACTTTTCTTTAAAAAGTACAAATCTTAAAAAACTTTAAAAATCAAAGGCAGAAACAGAGTGTAGCAACATAAAGTGTGAAAATGCATGTGCCTTTTCCATAAAATTCCTGTTTATACCTGATCTGGTTGGAGAAGACTTGCTGCTTACAACACTGAAAATTCTGTCAGTCTCACTACATGGCTATATACAGACTATTTAGTTGTGAATTTTGACTTCTACCTCAAGAAGCTTTTACTAGGACTTAGGGAAAAAAGGAGAGTTTACCTCCTCTAGAAGAAGGGGCAGGAAACTCAGAATGAGTGCAGACATCTTGTTAGGTCTCTAGAGAGAGATCTTTCTTCTAGAGAAAAAATTAGGAAGGCAAAAGCCTCTAGGTGGAACGTGGTGTGGTTGCTGCTATAAAGGACAACAAAAGAAGTTTTTACAGCCATGTCAATAACAAAAAGAAAACCAGAGAGATTGGATACGGGGAAACATTACAACCAAGGATGAAGAAAAGGCTGAAAAACTTAATGCCTTCTTTGCCTCCATCTTCATTAGTCAGACCAGCTACCCCCATAGTACTCATCCCCCTGGTCTGGAAGATGAGAATGGAGAGCAGCACTTGTTCACCAGGACTCCAAGATCCCTCTCCATGGGGCTGCTGTCTATCAGATCACCTCATAACTTGCACTGGTGCATTTTGTTATTCCTTTCCAGATGCAGGACTCTGCACCTGTTCTTCTTGAACCTCATTACATTCCTCCTGGACAAGCTCTCCTGTTTGTCTAGATTTTGCTGAATTGTCACACAGCCTTCAGATGAATCATTCACTCCTCCCAGTTTTGCATAATCAGCAAACTTGCTGAGAAGACACTCTGTCCCATTATCAAGGTCATTGATAAAGATGTTGAACAGGACTGGACCCAGCACTGATACCTGGGTGACTCCACCAGTTACAGGTCTGCAGCTGGACTCTGAACTATTGCTCACCAATCTTTAGGCTTTGTTGTGTAGCCAGTTCTTAATCCATCTCACTGTCCATTCTTCTATCCCACATTACCTGAGCTTGCTCATAAGGATTTTATAGGAGACTGTGTCAAAAGCCTTGCTAAGGTCAAAGTAGAATACATCTATTCGTCTCCCTGCATCTACCCATTCAGTCACAAAATCACAGAAGGCTGTCAGATTAGACAAGCATGATTTCTCCTTGTTAAATCCATGCTGACTACTCCTGACAACGTTCTCTTCCTTATGCTTAGGGATGAACTTCAGAAAAAGCTGCTCCACCATTTTTCCAGGGATGGAGGCGAGGCCGACTGGTCTGTAGATGCCTGGATCTTCCTTGCAATACTGGAGTGCCACTGGCTTTTCTCTAGTCTTCAGGCACCTCTCCTGTTAGCCACGATCTTTCAAAAATGATGGAGAGTGGTAGGGTGATAACATCAACATCTCTCTCAACACTCCTGAGTGCATCTCATCAGGGCCCATACTCAATTTACATAACAGAAGTCTAACCCAGTCTTCATTGACCAGTGGTGAGTCTGCCCTCCTTCAGGCTTTCTATCATGGCCAAGATCTGGAGTTCACAAGGGCTGGTCACAAGAGTAAAGACTGAAGCAAAGAAGGTATTCAGCAGCTCTCCCTTCTTCTCTGCATCCTCTGTTATCAGGGCCCCTGCCCCATTCAGCATTTCCCTATTCTTCCTTTTACCACTGTTCAGAAGGGAAAAGAGAGGCTTGTTCAGAAATGAAGTAGAGAGGAAATCTTTTTTAGCTTGGCTGGACTGAAAACTCTCTTGTGGAGAATTATGTCCTGAGTGAGATTAGTAGAATCAAATTTTGAAAAATTGTTACTGAATAATACAAGAATTTGAAAGGCCTAAATCTGGGAACAACTGAAATGTTCCAAGGATGAGAATATGATTAAATCAAGGTATTGGTAAGAATGAAAGAAGTCAGTAGATGGCAATGGTACAGTTATCAAGTCATCTGGGGAAAAATTATATTGTAATTGATAAATCAATAAATAAAAATTAATGAAAGATAAAACAGTAATGCAGAGGAGCAATGTATAAAATGTTAAAGTAGAAAATTTTTAGAGAGGTAAATTAAGCTCAAACAGATAATGTAATAAATCAGTTAATTACAGGGAATTAAAAATACTCACAATTAATTATGGAATTAGATATGCAGGGAGCTGAAATATATCTCTTCCATTATCATACAATTTTTTTAAAATTACAAATATTAATTATTGATCAAATTAATCATAGAGGGAGGGATCAAATGTAACTGCTACCAGTGAAAAGTCTGACTGCTTTTATTTGCTTTTTTGTTTTGTTTTTACTTTTTTTTTTTCTCTTTATTGTATATTTCTTGCTTTATGGGATATAGGTACTATCAAGAATCTGAGACTTTCTGTAAAACCAAAACTAGATTCATCAGAGTTCTCATATAGTGACAATTTTCACTAAGAAAAAGTGTGTCTGTAATGCCTGGGCAGTACAGTTTTAACTGTTTCAGTCTCAGAGTGTGGCATGGCTCACAGAATTACCAACTGATACTGCTAGAACAATAGACAAGTTCTTATTCATATCTACTGATGTAATTGTTAACCATGAGAAATTTTTCCAAATCCATACATAAGCAGAAGTTGGCTTTTCCCATTTAATATCTGAAGGGCTGAGTTCCCCAAACTTTGTACATATTTTTCTAGTAATATTACTTCAGTTAGTGGAACTTTATTTTCCCTACATGTCTTACCTTATCTCTGGTAAAGAAAAATTGGATATGCTTCTGAATGCCAGAGTGTATCTATTGACCTTCTTACTAATAAAGTCTTCCTCCTCTGAATAAACTGGCAGTGAACTCTTATGAGTGTTTTCCAAGCTGATTAAAAGCTCTGTGTAGGCAGGTAGCTTCCAGACTATAAGGAAAATTGTTGTACTTGATAAAATGAGGCCTAAGGAGCTAAATTACTAGTAAAGCGATGTTTGAATAAGAAATTAATTATGCTTTTACATAAGTGCACCACTTCATAGTCTTTTTTATACAGCCCTACCTGGTTTGGATATGTTAAACTCTGCTAAAAGCAGTTTAGTTTATAGCAGTTTAATTTCTTAGGTTGCAGAGTATGTATGAATTGCAAACCATTTGCAGGTTTCATGACTGAATTAGAGAAGAAAAAGTAATTTCCAGTAGAGCATTTGTTGTGGAAATTGAAGTTGTGACTACAGATTAGACTATCACTGCCTGGAGCAGGTATTGAGTTGTCCAAAGGTGTTACTTTATTGAAGATCTTTGGTGTGGTAAAGCATGATAGAGAGTTAACGTGAGAGTTGACATGATTAAGCTTCTCCTTCCTTCCTGTCCTTCAGATGGATTTTAATTTCACATAGGTAGAAATAAATATATAAAAGAAAGGTGTACATGTTGTATTAATGACCAATTCCAAAACCTAGTAATTTTTATTTTCTTTCTGAAATTGTATCTGTGCAATCTGTTAAATATTTTTGTTTTCATGCTGCAATTTATATTACAAGCTTGTGGTTTTCTGGCTTTTGTTACTGTTTGGCAGGAAAGAAATAGAAGGGAAATAACACTAGTATGTTTGCTTTGGAATAGTGAAAGGCCTGCATAAAAAATAGGTCTGTTCTGTTGAACATAGGAGAGGAAAGAAAAGAAAATTTTAATATTAGATTGACTGATCACCACAGTGTAACCTTTCAAAAGCATCATGAATTTCTTCAACTTACACTACTACTGCAGAATAACTTTTCAACCCAAACACTTTGGAAATAGGTGGAATTGCTAAATAAGCCCCAAACCCAAACAGTGGGGAGATTGACACTAAGCCTGAAAACTCAATTCTTATGTATAAATTTCATCTGGTATCTATTTGAAAGAATCCAACAGGAACTAATCAACAGCTACCTGAGTTGAATACAAATACAGATGAAATTAAATTTTCTGTTACAAAGAATTGTCCCAGCTTGGTGGAAAGAACACAGCTTCTTGCTTTCATTTTTAGTGGTTGCATTTAAAGTGTTGAATTGTTTGGGGTTCTTTGTTGGGTTTTTTGTTTGTTTTGTTTTGTTTTGTTTTTGTTTTGTTTTGGGTTTTTTTTTTGCTTTTTTTGTTTCAAAGAGCTTGCTCCTACAAGAACTTCAGCATATGGATGGTTTTATGTTCTATATATTGTGTGGTCTCTATCCCATTTTGCATTTCTTTGCATCACCTTAATTCTCTGTATATGTGATCTTGTATTACTTTCTGACATGCCAATCTAGAAGGTATTTAAAACAATTTAATTGAGAAAACAAAACCTAGATTCTTTCTAACTTGACCTCAAAGACAACAATCTCACCTAACTGTACTTTTTAGACAAATAAATCTGCAAGGGGAGATAACAAGTCTCAAAGTGGTACACAGTATCCAGTTCCTGAAACTTGTGACAGTTACTTGATTATTTTTTAAGTTCACAATGATGATTAATTTTCTTCCATTGTCTATGACTGTTTGCACCCCACTTTCCAAGGTGTATCAGATATTCAGCATTTTGGTACTCACTGCAATACGTAAGAATAGGTTGCAAATCTGACATCTAGATTAGTCATATAGTTGTGGATGCACTAAAGTTGAGATTTTTTCTAGATGCAGTTACTTATAATGATATGGTGCTTCCAGCCACCATGGGTAGGAAGCTTATGGTTCAGCTTTCATTATTACTTTCTCCATGCTTACATTTATTAAATTTCGATAGGATGTTAATTTCCACTGTTGCACACTCTATTTTTCTGTAGTTCTCTTCTATTCTAAAATTACCTTGTAGAGAAATAAGATAAATCAGGTGCCTTGAATTGCCAGTGAGGGGTGTGAGTCCACCTGTGCCTGATTAGGACAGGCCCCTATTGGGCATGAGCAAGGCCAGGGGGCCAATAAAGGTGGAACACACACCCACAGAGAAAACCTCAGCTCACTCTGGTGTGAGGCATGGAGAGGCCAGCAGCTCATCGAGCCTCTGGAGCAAGAAAGGCTCTTCCCGCTACACTTCTACCCTGGAAGCGCTGTGTGGTGGCTGGAGTCCTGGAAGAGACCAGCAGCTCGTCGAGCATCAGGAGCAGGAATGGCTCCTCCCGCTACATTACCTCTATTAAAACAGGTGAAAAATGATCACCACATAGACTGAGTGTTTCAATTTGTTTGGAGAAATAAAACTTTGAGAGGATCAAGAGTTGGATCTGTCTCCCTCTCATCTTGGTTTAGGTAAACTTTGTTAAACTTTTAATGTGACTTGGGTGAATTACTTGAACTGATGCAGTTCCCTGGATGGCACAGTGTGAGCAGCTATGTCCCACATAAAGCAGTGTCAAAAAGGGTAGAAATCATTAAAGGGCAAAATACTGTGGTATTTCAATTGCTAGCTTATTTTGGTGTCAATATAGGCTTTGTATTAAATACTTCATCCTTTCTAATACTGCTACTACAGCAAGCTTATCTGTAGGCAGCCTTCTGAGTTTTCAATGGTGAATAGGTAAAATCTATTAACATATATGTATTGTAGATTCTCTGATCTCCTGCTCTGATTAGTTGACTGGTGGCGGCTGAGAATGTGTGGAAGATTTTAAATTCTATACACTGAAATATGCAAAGCACCACCACCTTGGCACTCAAGCCACTTTTAAGGGTTGCAGTAAAGGATAGGTTCATTTGCTACATGATGGAGACAGGGGCATAGAGCCCTGAATTTCAACTGGAGAGAGACCTAGAAGGGCAACAACGTTTCTTCAGTATCTGGTAGAGGATTAAACCTTCTGGCAAGACATGGTGTGGCTTACTACTGCAGCAGTATCAAAACAATCTGAAATTGTTTTCAGTATAGAAACAAAAAAGTGTGTTAAGGGATGTAGTCACTGATAGCCAGGTCTGTTCTTGTGTGGGCCATGACTGGGGCTGGTAGGAGCCTTGCCAGCATGGCACAAGGGAGCTAAAGCCAAGAAGAGCAAAACAGGTTTGAAAAGTGAAGGACTCTATTAAAAAGTTTCCCCTACTAATGATGACTCCACTGCATAACACTCTGGTTACTGAGCTCTTTCCAGTAAACTGAAGCATGGTGGGTATCTGTTACATTTTTTCATGTCTTTTCATGATGAGGTGGCAGATGAAGATTGAGTTACTGCTGCCTAGGTGCTCTGGAGTTATGATTTACTTATCAAAATCAGTGGACTGTAGAGTTTTCTAAGTATTTAACCATAGAGGTAGCTGCAGATTAAATTGTTTGGTTTTGCTTTCAAGCTTTTATGATGCTACTGGTCCTATGAATATTCATAGTAAGTATACCATCAAAGCAAATTACAGAGCATCTTTAAAAACTGTTGAAAAACTCATATGCAATCACCTTTTAATAAGTCTCTAAATCATCTTAACCATCCACAATGATTCAAGCACTTGTTAATGCAAGAAGCAGGCAAAAATGGCATTTTCTTATTGAAACTAATTCCATATTTAATAGAATAATAGAATAGCCCAGGCTGGAAGGATTGAATGATCATCTTATGCTGAGATAAAATCTCTTCAACTTGTTCTTGTATCCCTTTGTCTTCTCTCTCTTCCTGTCCCACCCTCCCCCTTCTCACCTTGGCTTTGTACTATCTATGTACTGTCATAAAGAGGAAAAAAAAAAGAGAATATGAAAAAATATTTTAAAATATTCAGTCTCAGTTTTCACAGGACATGACATTTTGCACCAATTTTTCAGGGAGATATTCAGTCCACAGAAATATGTTAATAGACTATACTTCAGATGTACTAGCATTCAATCAAAACCACAATATGCATAATTACTCCTGTTTATAACTAAAATCTGTTTTAAATAGATGAAACTGTGAGCAAAGTTTGCAATTCTTAAGTCAAAGCCAGATAGTATACAAAGCCTTCTGTTGTCTTGGATCACTCATTGATTGACCTGAAATCACTTCATACTTCAAACAGTTGGACAGATAAAAGTATATTCTTAAAAGAAATTTGAAAGCACAGTGAAAGCCTGATCTTGATTCTGTGATTCTTGCCTTAGAACAACTGAATGTACAGCAGCTGGGGCTCAAGGAAGGGAAGGAAGAGAAAAAAATATTTAAGAGCTCCAAAACAATATATTTGCCTTTATTTTTGATGAATGTGTTCCTCTCAGAATGGACTTGCTATATTATGCAGAACAGGGATTTTATACTCACATTCCTACCAAAGATAGTAAATTGTTGTGTTAGAAGAATTCTGGCTGATCTATAATAAATAGAAACTGCTTGAAATACTTTTCCATAAACATTTTCTAAAGCTATTATGTTATTTCATGTTCTTTGCATATTTAAATTGTTTCTTGGAATGGTTTAAAAATACAATTTTTTCTGGTGAAGGCTGCACTAGCCAAGTCTCTGGTCCTATTTCAGTTTCTGGGTCAATAAACTCTGAACAATTGAAAAAATGGGAGGATTTAGTTTATAATCTTCAGAAAAAATAATTTATCAATTACAACCTGGAAGGGTTTAGGAGGGAGAAGCATAACAAGCCTACTTTGATTATAAAATGCAGTCCCATTTGCCTTAGATCACTTTCTGTAAAACTTTCAAAACAGTCCAGATGCCTCATTAGAACCATTTTCATTTTTCAAAAGTCAGTTTTGATGACTTAAATTGAAGGACATTTTTATTTGTAAAATAGGTTGTAAGTAGGTCTCTTGCAATCTGCCATGACATCTATTCTTCTTGGTGGCCTGTGTTGAGCATATTTTTACAAGGATCTTTAAGATTATGGCAAATTAGGTAATTTTGGTAAAATCTAACCCTATTTAACTATAGATTATCAAGGAAAGAGAAGGAAAAAAAGTGTGTGCGTGTGGGCTCTTTTGATTGAAAACATTCATGAAATTTTTAGCTTTAGAAAATTTATTGCTTAAAATAATAAAGTAGTTGGTAAAGTACCTCTGCTGCACATAGCATGGAGGCAGAAGAAAGAAGAGAGTTTGGCTGTCATTTGCTATGAGTATAAGTAACAGGTATTGCATAATGCTATGTTCAAACACTAAATAAAATTAATGATATATTTCAGTGTAAGCCACTACAATACTTTCTTTATAGTTTGTGACTTGCCTTCAATATGACTTTAAAAATGAAATTTGATCTCAGTTATCAGTATCATCTTCCCCTCCCTTCTCTCCCCCTAAATTGTACCTTCAATTTCACTTCCACTTGATGTATTTTGAGTGTTGATAATTTTTAGAAAACAAGACCATCTATTTCAATTTAGGACTGAAAGTTACTAATGTATTTAGGCATTTCAGCTTTCCAAGAAGACTTTGGAATGAAAAATTGCTTTGTGTTCAATAGTGTTTTGCCAAAAGTTAAGGAATGTCATCTGTTGAAAACAAGCAAGAATTTTGGTATCTGAAATTTAATTTCTGAAAAATTATATTTACTAAAACCACAATTTTTCAACAACTTTCTGTCTGATGACATAATTAAAACAAAAAAATAACCTAGCCAAGAAACTATGGGTTGCTCAGACCTAGATTCTGATTTTGATATAACTAATTCCTTGTTCTGGTGGTTTATGAAAACCGATTTTATTTAGACTTCAGAATTAAGATTCTTGTTCAAACTGGAGAGCCTGGAGGAGATAGCAGTTTTATCTATTCCTTAGTCTGGGCTTATAATTATGTAGATCTCCTGAATTTACCAGGAAACTCAGTTTAAGATTTTAGAAACATCTGGAAAGAACTGAGAATTACAGAATATGATCCTTTTTTCCACTTCTGTAAAATATTTTTTAATGTTCACTACAACAGTCAGAACTGCTTTGTATAACAGAAAATCATTAAAAAAAAATATTAGAATAAAATTCCCACCATTGGATCAAACAAAAATTAAAGGTTTTTACAGTCTGTGTATTTTCATTTTTTATTTACCTCCTTAAAATAGAGAAAATCTTCACTGGAAGCTCTACCACTAGCCTTTAGAAAATTCCCTGTTTTAGAAGATGTTTTGCACTTAGTCCTTGATCAACTGCATTTTGACTGGACAGGCTTTTTATATATGTAGCAAAAACATTGAATGGAGACATAAATTTTTTGTAGAGATGCAGAATAATAGGGAACAATTAAACATTAAAAATGTGGTAAGCAAATTTTTAACTACTTACAGAAATACTGCAATTTAGAGGCTTTTTTTTTTTCCCCTACATAATATAGCTTTCTTGGCTTGTTCTGCATTATAACCTTCCAATGAAATGTCAAAGGTAGCTCTGACCTACATGAAAGGGCATACAGAGTTTCTTATGTTCCTGATGCCTAATGGGAGATAAAACATTTTGAAAGGAATGTGAAATAAGGGTTTATTGAAGCAGGCATGCTTGAGTCTGGGTAATTTTAACCAGTCATATTTTAAAATAAGTAATCACAGAAGACATGACAGTACAGCAGTAGTGCTGGGGTTGGTATATGCACTGACAAAGTTGTCTTTTCTTGCAAAAGAGCTGAAGTAGTAGAGGGCTGAATGGAAAGTGGCACATAAACCAGTTCAGATTACTGGACAGCAAGTACCAGAATGGAGTTGCCATCTGGTGCCTCACTATTACGGTATATAGAAAATAAATTAGACAACACATTTCTTAGCAACCCTTGTGTTGGTTTGGTGACATAACTGAGGCAAGTTAATTGCTGAAGTGAGAAATCTAAGAGAGTAGCAGCAACTTTACACTATAAGACCAGTCTTATTTTGCTTCATGTTTGTTTGCATGCATGACATGCAAATACTTTATAAAAAGCTAGTATTTCAGTGAAGATCATTTTTATAACTACTGGATTATCTCTCTTCACAAATGTAATATTGGGTGTAACTGTAAAAGTCTGTGAAGACCTGGTGACTTATTCCTCATTTATTTTGCTTAGAGACAGCTATAATGAAGATACATTTATGGGGCATACAAATGGGGCACACAGTAACATTTCAAAAGTACTTGTATGAGTAAAGTGAGCAGGATGATTTTGAACATAAATGTGTCATGTTTGACGTGTTTGAAAATAATTTCCAAAAGATGAAAGTTTTTGGCACTGAATGTAGCTTAGGCTAAGAAAAGCCCTTGGTCCTTCCTGACTTTAAACTTCACACCCAAAAGTTTAATTTCCTTAACCTATCAAGGTTTCATTTCTTTCCTTTTTTTAAAGGAATAAATTGTAAAGATTTCAAATAGAACATTTCAAGTGGGAGTGGTAACAAGATGAATTGCTTAATTTGAGATAACTGAACTCATTACAGAATGCTTATATGTTTCACAGTCTTGTCTGTTGCTACTGTTAAACATATGTTTCTGATAAATATACTTCAATGAAAACTGCTGAACTAGAGATAATACAGCATATTATTTACTTATTTAAAATTATTATTAATAAAAATAAAGAGCAACTAAACAGTAATATTATTTGTTTAAAAAACAAGGAAAAATAAATTCTCACTTAAATCTATGTCCTTTTTTTATTTCCTCTGGGTGTATGTGTAAAATTATTTAGATACATCATTCAGTAGCTAATAGTGATTATTTGCTTGCATATTTTCTTGTTTTGGAAGATTTGGCATGCCTTTCTGCATCCTAAATCACCAGTACTGCTTCAGTCATTACTAATAGTATGATAGCAGATTATCTTTGCAGTCTGTAATTATACATTTGTTGTCTTAACTTCAATTTTCCTCTCCTTTCCTTCCCCCCCCCCCCCTTTTTTTTTTTTACTCACAAAGTGCTTACAATTAACAGTAAAGATGATGCCCCATTTCCTCCTCCCTGGACAAGGATGATGTCTATGAGTTAAGCATAGGTAGTGCCCTTCAGCACATTATAAAATTGTGCTTTCAGACTTGAGATCTTTCAAAAGAGGTAAATGGGATCGAAGCATCTCTTTCTTCTTTTCCACTATGCACTGTAGCTTATTATAGGAAATATGCTATTGTACCAGAAATTCTGGGATCTCAACTAAAAATTAAAGTTGTTCTGTGACTTGTTACAGGTTGCTAATGAACACCGAGAGCATTCTCATTATACACTATTAGCCTCTGGCCTGTCTCCTAGCTTTTGGTACAGTAATGTTATACACCATAGTAATAAAAATCAGGTGTTTTTCAATTGATTAACATTCTTCTAAAGCTGGACTATCACTTTTGAAGCATATGGCTTTAGCAAACAAACAGTAAAATTTTAGCATTTTTTATGACAAGATAGTAAAGTGACATCTATAGTAAAATTTCCTTATAACCAGAAAATAGTCCATCAAACTGAAATGTTGCTACTGCTTGTTTGTTTCTCTTATGTTATATTTATTCTGGTTTGTTTTTTTTATTTCTTTTGTTTGTTTGTTTTGTGGGTTGTTTGTTTTGTGTCTCTTCTGTTTTGTCGGGTTTTTTTGTTTGTTTCTTTGGTTTTGTTTTTTGTTTGCTTTTTATTGAATGCATTTTCCAGAGCTGAGATGTTTATCCCAAATATACGTGCATTCCATTTTCATTTGGAAAAATCATTCTGTGTGAGGGAAAACAAGTTAAGATGATAATGTTTATAATTATTGCAAATGTTTTATATTAGTTGGTTTCATAAATGTAAGTACCTTAATACATGTTGAAAACATTAAATTTATCTTGTAGTCACATTTTAAACATTTGCATGTAAACCCAGTGAAGAGATAGGAATTTTATTAAAAGACAAATGGAGAACTTTTAATCAGTATTCACTCTATTTAAATCCTTGCTTAGCAGAAGATACAGTTTAATCCATGTTGTGAATAAAATATTTAGATGAGTAGTAATTTTAAAGTAATATTTGATGAAGGATATAATGATTTTTTTTCCTGATCTAATACTTGTATTTTGTGGAAAAAACCAGTGCAAATACTATCATAATATATACTTTCCTGAAATGCAACGATCTAGTTTTGGGAAGTTTTGGGAAATATCTTAGGGAAATATCATAGCTACATTGTTTTCAAGGTTCTTTCTGGATAAATTCCCAAGGCATGTGATGTGAATGACAGCCTGCCACAACTGGGTCATATTTTTCCAGATCTGAAGCAAAAAGTCTACTGAGGCCAAGGAGATCAACATACAGAAAATATATGGAAGAATTAATTACCACAGCATTAACATAGCTATGAGTGTTATTCTTTAGCACTCATCTTGGACATGGGAAAACAAATAGCACAAAAATTCAAAGAAGAAAAATGTGGGTTTTTTCCAGGAGCATCCTAACATATATGTAGACCAGTCAAAAAATAGTTAGCTAGTTATATGGCAGAAATTATCATACTTTTTTCTTTCCGATGTACTGTGAAGGATTAGCAGAGGAACTATGAACAGGAACAAAAAAATCCTGGACTCCTAAATTCCAGAGGACTGAAGTATGGTGAGTACTCTGGTGCAAAGACATAAAAGCATATATTTGATCATTTAATCAAAATCTGTGTTCAATTTATGCTTCGTAAGCTAAGGTCACATAAGTATGGGACCCTTTGAGACAGTCATGCTTCTGGCATGGCTTTGAAAAAGTAATCTAACTGAACAGTTAAAATTTTCCAGCCAGTGTTCAGAGGCATTTGAAGTGTTTCACCTAAGTGTGTTACAGCAGTGTTAACTTTCACATTGACACTAAAAAGGTAATTTTGCTTACTGAAAAGCCGTTGTTCTTAAATTGAAATTTTGCTTTGAAACTAACAAAAATATCATATAACAGCTATTTCATATATTTTACAATTTAAGAGGCCGAATCCAATTTATTACTTCCTGAACTTTCTGTTGGGAAAAAGACTGAATTTAATGATTTTTACCAATATATACAATCTCCATACAAGCTCCCTAATATAACATGACAGCATACCGGAAATATTCCTTGGAGAGAAATGCTACACAGTATTAGAGGATTAAAAAAACCAAATGATTGACTCAAGTTGACAGAGCAGTTATTTTTAAAACAGCTTTAGATAACTTTTAAAATGCAAGCAATGCCCTTGCTGCCAAAATCTGTCCAGTGCTAGCTATTTCAAGAATATGAGTAGCTTGGTTTCTCTTCTTTATCAAGACACTTAGTTCTTTTTCCCTTCTATTTAATAAAACTAAGATTTCAGAGAGGTATATTTCCAATCCTACGAGGATCAATATTTTTGAGGGGTAATCTGGACTGTTAAAAATCATGTAATTTTTGCCAGGGTTCAAGTTTACAGATACAGGTATCCCTACGGCTGATTTTACAGAATTTATCAACTTTTCCCTAATTTTAGATACATAATACATAATTTTGCATTTCTTACTTGAGAACATCTTTTGTAAATATACAAGAACAAAAAAAGAAGTTATTCTTACCAAGACACTATCTATATGTACAGTAAGCACAATTTCACTGAATACTGCAAGCCATGAGGAAATTAGGTTTATTATTATTATTATTATTGTTATTATAAACTCAGGAGAGTGAATTCACAGAAAAAAAATCTGCTTATAAGAAAGCTTATTAAAAAAAGCCACTGTTCCAGTTGTTGCAGATAATTTAATTTAATTTTTAAAATATGGCTAATTTGGTTGGACAATACGTGAAGAAATAAAAGAAAATTTGTTGGTCTTATTAGTTACAGCAAATCATTTGCCCATTTTTGGAAAAACTTTAATGCTGCTATTTAATCATTACTTAACCCTGCCTTAAAATAGGGAAGTAGGGAATTATGGGTCTCTAGAGTATTATCTTTTCTCTCTGTTGTTTAAAGTTTTCCTGCACTTGTAAATGGCTTAATGTACTCCATTGTAAGACTGTTCCTCTATTTTTGCATAGTATACTGTGTGATAAAGTCCTTGGTCACAATTTTTTGCATGTTTGTTTTTATTTTCTTGGGTTTGTTTTTTGGTTTTGGCTCATCTTACTGCAGATGGTAGGAAAAAGATGAGGCTGGTTCAGAGAGCCATCTTTCAAAAAAAGACAGATTAGTGCCTGGACACTAATGATTTTTTAATTGTCTTAAATGTGAATTTATTTCTGTTGTTCTATGTGAGCTTTTGCTGCAATATATCTGGCATGACTGTGAAAGAGAAATGTATCCAAGACGAGAAACTTAAGGGTGGTCCTTTTTTGATAAATCTGCTTTATGAATTCCCTATAACATCCTGGGCATTCTTTTTTTTTTTTTTTTTTTTTTTTTTTCCCTTTAACTTATGCTTTTCAGTATATCTTGATTCCAAACTATTTAGTGCCGTACTACATCTGTTTCAACACAGGTGAACTGAGTGGGAATGAGGTCTAGGAACCTCTTTTTAGCAAACTACATGTGGCATTTTGGTTGCCTGCAGCCATTAAAGAAACAAGGAATGACACTGATGGATTTAGCAGGCAGCAGGGTACAGCTGTCCTAGCTTTGCCCTTATCAAGGACTCTATAGGGCTGCTGCTATTCTGAAGAGGCTGTTGCTTCCATTGCTCCACTTCCTTTCTCTCAAAGTACCCTCACCAGCACTTTGTGTGCTGCTTCCTTCACCATTTCTAATTAAGAAGCTGCAGGGACAATGCTGCAGTCTCAAGGCTTCAGAGCTGGTTGGGCTATTCAGAAATTCTACTAGATGGTCACACAGCACCACTTAATAATTCTGGGATATCTAATGCAGATCTAAATAGAAGTCTAGTTTTCTGCCCCCATCTGTCATTTGGACTTCCAGTTTTCAGTCACTTGGAGTAGAAATCAGACCCACCATCCATTTATTGTCAAGTTTCAACTGTTTTTTGACAGTTTATTTGTGCCCTGGGTCTGCCCCATGCTAAAATACCTGCCTCTACTTAGGAATGGCTCTCTGATTAAATGTGAAGATCTAAACACAACCTCGAGAAGTTTTTCTTTGTTTTTCATTGTGCTTGGATTCTCACTGTATTCATGATAGCTTAAAGATGGAAGATACATCTCGGGGTTTTTGAATCCTCAACTGAATGATTGCCTGAGCAGAAATAGGCTTCATGTACTATACCAATGCAGCAAAGTGATGCTGTGCATAGCTATGTAAGGAAAGCACAGACCAGAGGTGGCCCTACAGTTGCAATGTTCCTTTTAGTTAACTTGTGGTTTGCAATACTACTTGCAGGACAGCAAACGTACACAGTCTTAATGCTTTAGATGTTTTTTACTCTGGGTGTTTCTAGAAGTTATATAAATAAAACCTCATCTCAGGATAAAAGAAAGGCTCATATCTTTGCTGCTGCAGATAACTGTAGTGGGAAGAGCCTTTCTTGCTCCTGAGGCTCAATGAGCTGCTGGCTTTTCCATTGCCTCACACCAGAGTGAGCCCTTTTTCTGTGGGTGTGTGTCCCACCTTTATTGGCCCCCTGGTAATAGGGGGCCTGCCCTAACCAGGCACAGGTGGACTCACACCCACTCTTTGGCAACTAGAGGCACCTGGTTTATCTTGTTTCTCTACAGATAACAAACAAGGTCAATATCTAATATTATTGCACTCTGCAAAAGTGCAGACTAAGTTTGTGTATGGTTTGGTTTGGGTTTGGCTTTGGTTTTGGTTTAGCTTTGATTTGTTTTGGTTTGGTTTGGTTTTTTTCCCCAAGAAGCTACAAAGTTCCTTGCTAGTATAAGGATGGTGAATATTCATACAGTCATTTTGTGACAGCAGTAGACAGTAAAGTACTGTCTTTAAGCAGCATAGTTTTTCAGAATGGTCTATTCTGGCTTAATTTTGGGCAACGGTTCAAAGAAATCTCAGAGGTCTGACTTCAATGTGTCTGCATTTGTATGTAGGAAAAAGCAGGGTCATTTCCCTCTTAATTACTGCCTAGGTAGTGAGTCCTAATTATTATATTCTGCATAAACAGTAGAAGAATAGAACTAATGACCCTCAGATCACTCTTGCCACTGACTTGCATTTCTTTTTGGGCAACATAGCCACCAAACTTGGTATATTAGGTCCTGTGTCAGATACTGCTTTTGCTTAACACTAATCTTGTCCCATGCCCAATTAGTTCCTAAGAAATGCTGGAATAACTGTGTGACATCTTTTTATAATGTAGCTCTATATCCTGTTCCATGCTGGAAGTCTTTCTTTAGAGGTGAAATATGTATGATTAAGTTTCTCTGTTACCTAATCCCCATAATACCTTACTTAAATCCTAATAAGCTCATTTTTACTGTATCTCTGTATTTTGTTGGTTTTTTTTTTTAATTTGACAGTCTTGAATTTTAAAATGAAGTTCTAAGTGGGAGGGAAAATGTTATTTGGAGTCCAATTGGAAAAATACATCTTTTATCAGCCATTTGGTTCCAATCAGCCATTAGTACCATTTGGCTGATAAAAAAGTGGGCATTTTCTAACTTCACTTGTTGAGGATGAAAACCATTGTGGAGATAAAAAAAAACCTCAACCTTTTTTTGAATACTCAAGGTTTTAATGAATCGCATCTATTCTATGTTTAGGGAATTTGTTTTATTACTCAAAACTCATTTTTTGGAAACTATTTTTGAAGCTCAGTCTACCATAGAACTTTTCACAGAACTCATGCACCTAAAAAACACTGAATCGACATACAGATCTATCATTTTGCTGAAAAATAAAGTGGCAGCTGAAGAACCCTTTGAAACTGCATTTTTTACCAAAGCATAGGCTTTGTTGTTGGTACTGTCTCACCTTTCCAGTAGTAATTTCTTCTTGTCATGAAGGGAACAACTATTACTAGTTATTTTACTTCCTAAGTGCTCTAATAGTGGATGGAATACAGCCATCTGCTTGACTGACCCATCTTCCTCTCCCAGTTTGAAAATGCTATATATAATTTGTGACTCATTGAATATACTGCATCTTGTGCTTTTAAAGCATGTTCATGGTTACTGCATCGTGCACATGTCTGGATACAAACATTTCACTGCTGAATGATAAGAGGCAATCTAATGAGAAATTATTTGAGATAACTTAATCAAAGGCTTCTAAGTACAAAATGTGTCCAACTTTAAATATTAAATAATAAACTATGGGAAAATGGTAAGGTAGAAAACTATAGTCATCACAATTTTTTGAAGCATTCCATCAATCCAGAAATATCAACACATTGAGAAGAGTAAAATGATGCAGCTTTTGGGTGTTTGACTTCGAAGCTGACTGTAGTGACTTATGCCATACTGTTTCACCAAATAGAAAGCTCTTGAAAAGCTCTACACATTTACACAACTCCCTCCAAAGTTGTGATTCCAAGTAAGTTGCTATTAGACTGTGGGTATAGCAGGCAGTCTGTGAAGTGCTACATCTGTGCCCACCTGCATGAAGCTCCAATAAAAAGAAATGAGCGTGCAGAAATATGAGTGACAAAGGATTATAAACATCAGAGACTTAATTAAACCACAAAAGATCCTGGAAGCTTCAGGCTGGTAAACATATATCTTCCTTTGCTGAAATATGATAGGAAAAATTATTCTGGTTGCCTAGCAACTACATTGCACAAGCTAACTCAGTGGAAAATCTTTAGGTTTGATGGCAAATTCAAAATGGACATTTTGTGTGGAAAGAGTAAAATTTCTCCAGAACCTTTAGTCAACTGACAAATTTATTGTGTATAATTGCAAATTCAAATGGAAATGGGTCTCGAGATATTTTGTGGGACATCACAGGTAATTGATATTGCCTAATATTTTAGCAAAATACAATGAAGTGGCTTCTAAGAACAGAGTATCAGGTGCATCCAAAGCACACAGTGGAGGAAAAGCAAAGACAGAATCCTAGGGAGAAACAGATAATTTTGGAAAATCATATTTACAGCTTCCAGTGTATAAGTGCATTTTCTACACCCATGATATGTTTATTTAGCAATTCTTTAGCCTTGAATAGAAAAGGAAGAGGAAAATGCTAGTGAATCTGTGTTTTCAAACATCAGCTTCAGAAAGCTGTATTGCAGCAGTGAAACTCTCCATTGCTGAGAACACACCCCCAGCAGAACTTGCTGATAGCCTGAGCTACAGAGCAGTTCCCTGTGTCCTTGAGTGAGAAGCATCACAAGCTGTCCTGAAGATGCAAGGTGCTGTTTATATCATGCTGGGTTAAAAAATGTTACATTAATATAATGCTCATAGCTGATGTTGCATCTACCACAGGTAGCTGTTTTATGGTTCTTTTTCCTTAGTAGCTAGAGTTTTCTTTCCATGCAAGCCCTTTTCCCATCCAGTGCAAACCAGGAACATTGCTTTGTTTCATTAACAAACTTTCATAATATCTGTCATTACACCATATAATCAAATTAATGGTCAGTTTGAATTTTTTTTTTATCTGTGGGCAGAATATATCAACAAAATTACTCTGGATCCCACCCAAATATGGGAAGATTAGTCAGGACACCTGCAACAGCTCATAGCAGGGTCTCTAGAGGACTGATGTATGAGGAACCTTGTATTTGTCTCCCTTCAGCCTCCAAATTTTATACAGATCATGGGGATAATCTGCAACACTGCTTCAAACTCCATCAAGTTGTACTGCAAGTCTTCTAGAACTTCCCTGGAGATTAATTTTTGAAGGGTTGCTGTACCATAACAGTATTTTACAGAAAAAACCAAACCAGAACAAACAACAACAAAAAATCCCAAAACAAAACAAAAACAAAAAACAAAGCAAAAAATCCCAAAACCCAACCAAACCAAAAAAACCCAAAGAAATCTGATGAGTTGCTGAGCTTGTTTGTCTTCATAAAAAATTTGACTTGTAGCTCATGAAAAGTTAGGGCTGAACTCAACTAGAGATGTGAGACAAAAGGTTGCTGTGTTGGTACTCTGGTACAGAACACAGAAACAACTCCCTTCATACAGCTGTAACCAAATAACAAGACAGCATAGGTAGCACAGTTCTCTGCATTACAGCGTGTTCTCTATGCTAAAGACTTCGGCTCCTACAGCCATTCCAGAAGTCACACTTACTTGTCAAGCACCTATTCATCTGACTGTAATTATGCTGTCACTTTGTATAGTCATGAAGAGATATGTGTACTTAGGAGAGTGATGGTGAAAATTAGGCATATATGTGCATGGTCATGATAGGATAAGGCATAACCCTTAGTCATGTGAAAATTTTGTTGATTTTGGGTTTTTTTCAGGAAGTTTGTTGCTGTCTTCCCTACCTGTATTTGTTTTGCAATTTAATATTCAGTTAAAAATTACAGAGTGTTAGAGTTGGATTTGAGAGATTATCTGAGATTTTATAACAGTCAACACAGAGCAGCTCAGCTAGCCTTCTTTCTGCTCAGTGTAAAGACTCATTACTGCAACCCTGCATCTGTATACCTTTTGACTTTAAGCTGAACAATATTCCTCATTCTTACTGGATATAATGCCTGGAGCAACTACAGTCTGCTCATAATGATGTTCATGTTTCACTTGGTGGATGTCAGTAATGCTAAGACTACGCTGAATCATGCAATTAAGACAGTTTATAAAATTCTTTGGAGCCCTTTGATACATGTACCTTAAGCACCATAATTTATCTTCCTTGCAGATTCTTAGTCAGAAAGAAAACACAAATATTTTTACTTTGCAACATTTATTTGCTCTTAAGGCATCAGAGAATGTTGCACTTTTATCTTAAACTAATTTAAATTTAAATAAGCAGATCAGTATTTTAAATAGATGTGCAGGTCACAAGCTAATAAAAAGCAGAACTGACTGTACCTGTGTTAAGTTACAAATAAACAAACTGAATGAGCTTTTCATAATTAGATGAGTCTGCTCTTATATGTCTTACCACCAGCTTTAAACAGTCAGGTTCATCACAGAATACATTTGGCTGGAAGGCACCTTTGGATGCCATGAAGTTCTGTCCACCAGGTGGGTCTTCTGTGCACCAAGGTGAGAAGAGGGGGAGGAGGAGGAGCCGGAACATGTATTTTCCTGCAGCTCCTGGAGAGCCCCTGGTGGGTCAGATGCTTCCCTGCAATTGGTGGTGAAGTCCCAGGCTGGAACAGGGGGAAGTACGTGGAGGAAGGAGAAGCAGAGAGAAGCTGTTGTGGACTGACTGCAACCTTCCCATTCCCACTGTGCTGCTTGCTGTTCTCACTTCAAAAGCTACAAATACACATTTACCCCACCTTGGTCCTTCAAGGGCTGCTCCATCGTGATTCTTCAGGGACTGCTCCACCATCCTTCCTCATGGGCTGCAGGGGCACAGCTGCCAAATCACCAGGGGCTGTGGGGAAATCTCTGCTTGGGCACCTTTTCCTCTCCTTCTTCACTGACACTGGTGTCTTTTCTCTGGCGTTGCTCTCTGACCTCCTCCTCTCCTCTGCTCTGCAGGTCCTCTTTTTTTTTTTTTAATTTTTTAGTTTTATTTTATTTTTGCAGTTTTATTTTTGCAGTTTTGTTTTTTCTTTCTTGAATATATTATTCACAGAGGCACATCCAGCTTCCCATATCTGCTCAGCCTTGGGCAGAGGTGGGGCAGAGAATGGAACTGGGGAAGCTTCCAGCAGCTTCTCCCAGGAGCCATCCCTGTGGCCACCCCTTGCTTCCAAAGCACCACTGCACTAACCCAAGACAGTCTATTTTACCCATGGTGGTAAGTGATATCCTTGACTTTATCTTGACACTGTATTACCTTTTTCTTATTATTTTCTGCCTGTCCTTCTGAGTAGGAGGCATGAAAAAGAAAAAAAAATGGAGGTCTAGCTGCCAGCCAAGATCAACCCACCATAGCATTACTACAAGGGTCAACTTCAAAGTCACATAAGGTTGCTCAGAGCCTCTGCCAGCTGATTGTTATTTTATTTTTTAAAAATCTCCATGTTACAGCATACTGGCTTCAGTATTTGTCTTTTCTCCTTGCAAAGAATACTTTTCTTCCAGCACACTTCCAGTTTTTTCTGCAACATAGCAGATTGAGAGGACCTAAGTAGGATTCAAGAAGAATATCCTTATTTTCTAACACTGTCCCATAGTGCAGGTGTCAGTAATTGCTTTAGATTACAAGTAACACAACTTGAAGCTTTTTGTTGCCTCTGTAACCATATTTAAAAATCTAAATTTTCCACTTTGAGTATAATATTATCTTTCTTCCTAAATTTGCTTTCTACCCTATACAAAATCAAAACATTCCACACTTCAGGCTTCCGTGTTCACTGTGTTTTCCCCTCCAGTAATTCCCACTCTGAATACAATACTCACAGGCTTGGTACTTTCTTTTGAGACTTAGAGTGGCAGCTAAACTGAGGAAATGGAACAGTTTCATTGGAAAACAAAAAAAAAGGCTAGCCTTGGACATAAATCCTGATCTTACATTTTCACTGTTTTGTTTTGATTTTTTTTTTACCATTTTATGGTTACACGTAGGTTTAAACAGTCTGTTCACCACATGCAGCAGCTTGTTTACACTCTGAGTAGGTGGACTGATCTTCAGTCCCTGTCTTCCTGACTGTGGTTGCATGGAATCTGCTGAACTACATGGGGGACAATCTAAATCTCCTTTGCAGGTTTCCCTGACAGTCAGACAGAGATGATGAAAACAGATCATAAATGTGAGAATGATCTTTTTAGGTTTTGTCAAACGTTGAAAATAAAGTAATTAATTTACTCATCTTGTAATTAAGTATCACCAGGACTTTTTCTCCTATCCAATTTAAAAGCATGGTGGAAGGATCAGGTTCAACTGCTGCCCTACACCTGTTACCTTGCAATGCAATTTACAGTATCTGCAGTTCATTAGCTCAGTAATACAGAAGTACAAATAATTTTGATTGTTTATATTGATTGTTATTTTATGAAGTGTTACATACGTTAATAAAATAATCTTATATATATTATATATACATCTATATAAAATTAATCAATGTAACTATTAAGTAGTGAAATGGTTGGAGAACATTAAAAGTGCAAGTAAATTACTGTGAATATAAACAGCTAAAGACTTCCAATAAAAGATCACCTATTCAGAAGGTCCCACTTGGAGAAGACTGTGATCCAGGTATTGACTTAGCAATCTAGTCTGAACATTACCCACAGTATTACTTTCCTAGGAATCTCAATACCTACAAGAAGTTCAGGCAAGTGTCTGTTGATAGGTTTTCATTCCGTGTTACCAGTTTTGTAGGTCAGAAAAGCTTTTAAGATTTTTTTTCAGTAGATACTACTTTTAACTACTTGAACTCACTATTACCTTAATCGCAAACACTTTTATGCTACTTAGCCTGATTTGAAAGACTAGGGCACTACCAGAATCATTTGCAATGATAGACTGGGTTCATCCAACTTAATACAAATACTGTTAAGATTGAAATGCTACACTAAACATGAATAAGAACACCTCAATAACCAGAAAAAAAAATAATTATAAGAACAGATTGTCTTACACTCAGTCGTGGAAAATCAATGCAATAATAGTGTGTTTTAATCTTTTTCATCCTACCCTCTATGATCTGCTTTGATGGCATCATAAAAGTAGTGAGTGAAAGAGAATATTAGTTAAGCACACTGACAGATTGAGATTAAACTAAAATCAGTTTTGTAGTAGGACATACACTCTTGTGATGGGAATCTGAAGATTTTTTTTGTTTTGATGAGCTCAAAGCTTAATCACATAGACTTTTTTTATAATGAAGCATTGCACGTGTGGTTCTGAGTGTGATAATGAAAACTAACCTCAAGCATCCATCATTTAGATAAGAACATCGGATTTTTTTCCATAATAGTCATTCGTCACCAGAAAGTGGGTAAGCATTCCCCAGCTAAATTTTGTCTGAATCACTTAAAACAATTTCAGTGTGTCTGATGAAATACCCTAGATAGAAATTAGTGTTGACATTGAAACCAGACAGTCATACTGAAGGTTCGGTGGACATCAGCTGTCTGATTATTTTGCCTTGAGCTGCATGCTCCCTTTTTATATGTGGGATTAAAATGTCATGTATTGTCAGCCCTTATTCAATTTTAGTCATGGTTTGCTGATTAGAAGTGGTTTATTTGGGTTTTTTCCTAACTTTACAAAGTAGCTGTAAATAGAAATTTTGAATGTTATAAAATTTAGCTTTTATCCTGTCCTATTCTGTGTTCCAGCAGGACTGAATTCAAACCTGCAACATACATGAACTGTTCATGAGTGCAGCAGCTAATACTATGCTGGTGCACAGCTAACACTTTCTGATACAGCAGAAGCATGAGAAAGCAGGGATTAGATAGATGGGCACTGGTTGGTTGTAAGTCAGTGGTGGTGGACAGAAACCAGAGGGGCACACCCAATGTTTGCTGCAATTTCAAAAAAACACTGAGTCTGACATCTACAGGACTTAAAGGAAGACCTGCCATAAGTACACAGTGTGAAAGGGGGAGAGATTCTTTATAAACATTTTCTGTTTGTGTTTTCTGTTTATCTATGGTAGTCAGGAATTTAACTTAATGTATCACCAGTTAGCATATATATAGTGAATTACTGATTTAGGTGCTGGGGAAAGAAACAAGCCCCCTGAACATTTAAAATACCAATATTTTCCTTCACTTTTTCCACGCTTTATGCTGCATAGCTCTTCTACCCCCTTAACATTTTCACAGGTCACTTCCTTGAGGCTAAGAGAAGCTCAGAGGCTATGGTCAGTATGTTGTTTTTTTCTGATGTTACTTCTATTTTGCTCTTTTCTTACTCTCCCTCATATCTGCTTCACAAGTCCCTTTAGGGATCAGCTCCTACTGTACTGTGCTTGGTGTTCCCTCTGCTGTTTCTAAATCTTATGTTGCCTCCTCCACTGCCTCTGTGATATTTTCTGCCCTTTCTGACCCAGGCTTTCTCTCAGGTGCCTGTCTGTTGCTGAGAGGCTCAGCTGTGCCCTGCACTGGAGCTGTTGGAGTCTGCTGGAATATAATTATTTTTTTACAGACAGTGAATTTGAAAACAGAGATGTAAATATCACTTTCTGATCATATCACAACACATTGAGGAATTAAGTTTGATTCTTTCAAAAAGTTGCATGGAAGGCAAATACTATGCATTAGAACTAAAGGCTGTTGCAACAGGACTAGAAATTCTTTGTTCCAGATTTGTGTAAATAAACCATTCTGAAAGAAAGAGCACCAGAAACCCCTTGCATTTGATGTTCTAGCTTTTAATTTCTATTGGGTCCTAATTATATAAGTCCATGAATAGTAGGCCATAGTTTCTCCTCTCAGTATAACATCACTGTATTTCTCTCCAATTACCCCAATTGCAGCCTAGTAGTAGATGTTTGACCCTTTGCCACATGAGGGAAGTTTGTTCCGAGAATATGAAAGAAGCACAAGCAGAGTATTTGGCATAACGACTATCAGTTTTTGGGGGCTTCACTTGACATTAAATTCATTTGCAAGTGACATGCGATGTAAATTTAAAAATCCAGTTAAATATGTCCTACTGGCTTCCTATTCTAGGTTCAACATGAGAGCTGACACTCTGTAAATTTGACCTGATTCAGAAAGACAAAAAACAGAAGCACATTCATTTTGCTCACCCTCTCAAAGACCATTTCCTGACATCATCAGGTCATGTTTTTAGTTTTCACTCAGCAAATTTATCAATGTAATAGTGGTTTCACTGTACAGCCTCCTCCAGAAGGAATCTCTATACATCTTTAACAATCGTTGAGCAAGCTGTTTTCAAAATTAATGATCCTACTTGTTTCTTACAACCTACTAAAACAGCACTCTCAATTCCAGCTCCATGGTATATCACAGCCTCAGTGCCCAACCACTTAAAAGAAGTGCTGTTCTCTGTAGTTTTTGGAGGGAGAAGTTAGCATTCAGCCAATTCTCCTAAAAAGGACCTTAGGTATTAAGTAACATTTCTTATTCCACTCTACTGTTAACTATCTACTAAAAGATATATAAATTTGCAGAACTCTAGTTTGTGTTTTGTCTATGTGATTGTATTCTTTCAAAATGTCATCCTATAGTTATGAGAGTGGTCACTCTCATCAGCAATATTTCTGTTTTGATAAAAATTGGAATACACCAGAGACTAATTTTCATGGTTCTAAATCTAACGGTCATTAGATTCAAAACTGTCATTAAAGGAATAGCTGACTTTAGTTCACAAAATAAGGAAGATTTTTTTTAAAAAGTACACAGTTTTAAATTTATTGTGCAATAGAGAAAATATGAGTATGAACAAAGCTATCTGTGAAGAGAGACTAATTTGTGTTACATTTCTTAAAACAACTTAGTTTTGTCAAAAATATTTTATCACTCTCTGCCTGACATTTCCTGCCTCCCCACTAAGTTATTAGGTTCTAAGTCACATAGTTAACACCAAAGCGAATATGTATTTCATTTGGTTTTATTCATTGTGCTTAATATTACTCTTTCAACAGCAAAATGAATGATTGTTACAGAAGTTTGTTTAGTCTCTTAAAGTTCCTGCAACTGTAATGGCTGTGGTGCTGGGTGCCTCTCTTATCCTAAAATTCAACAAGCTTCCACTTTTGTGCATTGAATTAGTATGTCTTCTTTTTGCTGTGTACCCAGAACAACATTTTAAAACAGCAGGTAAAATAAAGATATTATTAACAGAGACACTAATTTAATTACTCGCAGTTTGATATTAAAGATTTTATACGAGCTCAAAGTTGTACTTGTTTTCTGACAAAGAGTGAAATTAGTCACAGAATCAATTCTGATCTTTGAGATAGCACTAATTCTGATCTTTGATATATGAATGGATATCTTGCCAAAGAAGATCATAAAATTTTGGCATTGTACTATATTTTAGATATTATGATGTTTTGAAAGTCCTAACGGGGACAATCTTTTCCCATTGTGGAATACACCTTTGCTGTTTTGAACCATTTGTTCAATCTTTTTTATATCAAGGATAGCAGTGTTCTACTACTACTAGATTATTTTACTATGCTAATAGTATCTGTCTTTTTTTAGCAGAGATTAATATTAAATCCCAGAAATTGTGTTTGGTTAGAAACTTTCTCAATTTATATATTCATATGCATATATGTCCACATATTACCCCTGTGGATCATAAAAGCTAGAGTGCACCTGCACAGTAAGTTTGCACACTTTTCTACAAAATCTGGCAAATAGAATAACTGCAATGAATACTAGATTTCATTAGTACATCTCATACCATAATAAAATACAAAATGTATTTTTGCATGACTGGTCAGCAGTCAAAACACTTTTAAGAAGAAAGGATATCGTAGGTCTGATCCTGAGTTCTCCTATATTCTAAAAGTCTACAAAGTCTACAGAAAGGCATATTGAAAACATGCTTTGTATGATTTAAGTACTTTATTCAAAACTTTCCTGAGATTTGTTGGTAAACAGTAATTACCATTCCAATTGGAACTCCCTAAATCACATGGTATGGGGAACAGAGGGTAAGTGTTGTACTTTTACATCTCCTCAGACATGCAGGACTCATACAAATGAGAAGCATAGTCATCCCACCTTAATTACTTGAAGATGCCAATTTTTTATTTAAAATTGTCACAGAAGTAGAAAATATCTAGAAGTAAAGTGGCTTTTTATGAGGATCAGAGTAGTTAAGTATTGCTCTGGATTTACACACAAACTTTCAATGTAAGCACACGATGGAATTGCCTATCCTAAAATTACACTTATACAAGCATTGTATGGTTCACCTTAGGTGTTTATTCCTTCCTGTGATCAGTATGTCTGATGCAGGCAGATGTGGACTCATTCTGCCTGTACTATAAGCTACTTGTTAGAGTAGCTGTGTTAGCATAGCAGAGTCCAAGTTAATATATTCTGCCCACACAGCTTTCCATCCAGTTCAGAGTTGTGTCCCATGTAGTTAAATATGGGCAGAGGGAGCCTGCACCTTTCTCCAGAGTAAGGTTGATGTTTCCTGTGGTAAGCACTTAACAAACTCTAAGAAATGGTTCCCAAATTACACTGTGTGAACCATTAGCACAGTTTACTTCAAAGCACTCACTGCATATTTCCTGAGCAATAGAACCTCTCCTGCATAACACCTAGCCCAGAGCTAGAATAAATTGCTGCTGTTGCTGCTAGTATGAGAATACACCTGGGAGTGTGGGAATCTTCTCAGCAGTCATTTTGAGCTGCACATGCTATGTATCTTCTGATGATGCACCATGTATTGTAGTGAAGTGATGTTTATGAATATAAAAACTTAAGGTTTAGGAATAAACTTCTAAGGTTTTATTCTAATTCAGCTAGTAACAGATTTTATGTTTTGCTCTTCTTTTGAAGTGAATGCTCAGAAGAGGACAAATAAGATGGTATACAACTGATGAAAAAACCTGCATTAAGTTGGGCTCCCTTGCACAATTGCAATTAGAGCTGATAAATGCTTGATTAGGGACAGCTCAAAAAAGATTCTTTTGTCACATTTTTTTTAGTTACTATTATAAACAAGAAGAGCAAAGCTAAACTACAACTAAAATACGTTGCATACCATGAGCTAGTATGAATTTCAAAAGTAGTGTTAACTGTGGGTTCTGTAATTTAGCTTACACATAGCAAGATTGTTTTTTTATATAAATTAAACATGCTGCTGCTCTCTTTTCCAAATTAACATGACATTTTAAGTGAGGTGTTACGATGATCTGAATGCAGGGGGAAATACTGCGTAGGGAAGCTGCCTCTGAAAAACTAAGTTACTGAGAATTAGGTTTACAGAACTAATTGTGAGTGGCTTGGTAAGCCTGTCAACTTCACACTGTTAATTTATGTTCTGCGAGTTTGTTTATGTAGGACTAGCTGCCTTCTTTTTGGACCCTCTATGTAATTTATTCTTTTCCAATTATTAACTCAATAACTCAGCAGGTTTTGATTCTGCTACACAAACTGGTCACAAAACCCAAAATTCTTCCACTTATCACCACAGAACTAGGGAAGTGAGCATCCCTTTGCATTCAGTACTGATGAGTCTGCACCCCAAATTCTATGTTCAGGTTTTGGCCCCTCAATACAAGAAGGACAATGTGGTGCTGGAGCATGTCCAAAGAAGAGCAATGAAACTGGTGAAAGGCCTAGAGAGCAAACCTTATGAGGAGTGGCTGAGGGAGTTGGGATTGTTTCCTCTGGAGAAAAAGATGCTGAGGGAAGACCTTATCTCTCTCTACAATTACCTGAAAGGAGGCTGTAGCAAGGTGGGGGCTGATCTCCCAAGCAACTGGGTCATAGAACAAGAGGAAATGGCATCAGGTTGTGCCAGTGGAAATTTAGATTGAATATTAGGAAAAAAATTATTTACTGAAAGGGTTATCAAACATGGGAACAGGTTTCTCAGGGAAGTGGTTGAGTGGAGGCATTTAAAGATGTGTAGATGTAGCATTTTGGGACATGGCTTAGTGAGGGACTTGGCAGGGTTAGGTTTGCAGTGAGGCTCAATAATCTGAAAGGTCTTTTCAGGCCTAATTCTATAATTCTATGATGATAGCACTATTCTAACATATTTCTGCTCCTTTATTCCCACTGAAGGATCACCTGTAAAATAGCCAAAAAGCAAAAAAAGAAATGTTGTCAGCATATACAAAAGTTGATTCAGATATTATGCTACGTGTATCTGTTTGGTCTCAGATGAGTGCCATAATACTTTACAGTTGCTATGGTAACTAGAGAGGAGCTGAGGTTTCTTTTCTCTATATTTAGAAAAAAAAAATTAAAAACCATCTAAACCAGTTAATCTCAATACTGCTGAGAAAATTTTACCTAGAAAGGAGCTAACACTTACATCATAAATCCATCTAATTCATTGTTCTGAAGCATGTCTAGATAGGGGCAAATCCAAGGAAACCTGTTTTCCTGACTGACAGCTGGTGTAAGCTGCATAGCCCACGGCCATGACAGGTCATAGGAATTCAGGTGTAGCTCCAGGCTAACTTTGACTTCTAGATAACAGCCAGCATGGCAAGTTTGTCCAAGGCATAGGCCGATTATGCTTATTTCTGACTACTCCTGCCCTTACAAAATGCTTCAAAGTTTTATCTCAGCTTCTACATTGTGAAATAGTTTGTCTCCTAGGTTATTGAGGCATTGCAGATGTATCAAATCCAGCCTTCATTCAGCAGTATTTGCTACAGACAAGGTCACGGAGGGTACAGTGGAAGGGTTACAGGTCTCAGTCTCTATGGGCATGTGAGAAAACCCTCATAATGGTGAAAAAACATGGAAGGTAAGGTGTCAGAGACATTTTGACTTCTGGTTAATTCTAGCTGATCTGAAGCTTTGTAGGGAAAAGCTGCATGTTACATGGTTTTTACTCCCCTAATATAATATGCAAAAATATCTTAATAAAAATTTCAATTTTAAATCAAGCATGAAATGAAAATCAGTTTATGTGAGGCTGAAAGGGAGTGTCAGTTGAAAATCTCTTCTGTACTTTCTAAAAATCTCGTTGCTTACTTTTCCAAAGGTGAATGATTATAGTTTTAGGTACTTGAGGTATTTCACAGTCTTTTCTTTCAGTTCCTGAGGTACTGAAACACATACTAAGACTGAACACCGACTGTTCAACTTCTATTATCTATGTATAAACAGTTTTACTGAAGCTACATATCTTGTAGGAATTGTACCTTCAGAAGTTTTATGATGGAGCAGTTAAGTCAGACAAATTTGTGGATTCAGTTTAACTTACCAGTACACAAACACTGAGTTGTACAAAATCAGCTTTCTCCCCTCAATTTTACTGCAGGTCTCCAGCTGAAAGCCTGCACGGCAGGTTTTGCAGCTATAGCTGCATACTGGTTTCTGTGCTTATCACTTAGCAGTTTTGAAGAAAAGATCTATGTCCTCTAGTTAAAAGATGTTCTTTATATAATAATTTTCATTATTATATCCTACTTCTTTAAAAATTTTTCTTGTGAAGGTCAGGATGCCTGATTTTGTGATGTACTTAAGACATACTAGTATTGAATTATTTGCTTTCTATTTGACAATCTTTTTTACCAGTATGGGGAAAGGTTGAAAAGTAATTATAGAAAATAATAGAAATTATTCAGAATGAGTGCTTAAATTTTAATTACAGTTAACAGTGGAACCTTTAAGATTACTATGTAGAGATCTAAAATATAATTACTATCCTGGTCAGCCTGTCAGTCCACTTTGTTGGCCAAATCCAGTTTTGCATGCAGTGATTTGTTGAAATTCATGGATCTCATTCTCTGAAGGATAAGGATGCTTTCTTACTATATTTCAATCACATGTATTCTGTGTTAATTACAGAAAAGTAGAGTAGATCCATATGAATTTGGAACCAAAGATCACATAGTTCTGTTCATCTCTTGTTTTATAGCCTCTCTTCACTCAGAGCATTTTCAGAATCTGTGTCCTCATACTTTCAATACAGATTGATATTGAGCAGGGGGGAATTTCATTTTGAGGAAGGGGATGTGACTAAGTTTGCTTTACATAAAATTTCATGCAGGTTTTAAATGCAATTCTTATTCCATTACAGTGCAGGGTTTTTCACTAGAAGAGCAATAAAGAAATGTGTGAAGGGGTTTCCTCTGCCTCAGGATCTTTAATAAATTTGGTGGTGTGAGTTCCAACAATATTAATATTTGTCAGCTGGTGGCTCTTTTCTGAACAGCTTCCTTCAGTAAAGTCCATGACAGTGATTGTATGAGGCTAATAGCCCCTTGTATCAGTGTCCATTCTTATATTCAGAGTAAGTAGTCAACAAAAAATCTGTGTGCCAATAATAATAACTAGGAGAGGCCAGTGTATACATTCCTGAAAAAAAAATGTGCAATACTCTTGTATCTTACGAAGCCATTCCAAGCCATTGTGTGGAAGTAGCAGTGTCATATACAAGGGATTGTGTGCATAAGTTAAAAAATTATCTGAATTTACAAATCCTATCAAAGCTGATGTTTCTTAAGTTATTTTATAGATGGTGAACTTGAACCTCTCTACTAGTAGTCTCAGTTTCACAGAGTTACCTAGGAAACTAAGACTGCTATAGATTCATGATTATGAGGAAGCAATAGACTTGGAAAGTGCAGCTCCTTTCCCTCCATAGCTGCTGAACTTGTCTTTTCTCGCTTGTAGTTTTTAAGTGGAAGAATTTCTCCACCTGCTGGCTCTAATGACGATACTGCAGCCTTCCAAGCAGAGAACTGCGTATAGGCAATGTGTATTATGCAATGGATTACTTGTGTAATAAAAGCTTGTTTGGGATCGAAAACAGTTCTATTCTGACACTCAAAAAATACAGCATTTGTAGTAAGTAGTTTTGGAGCAGGATAGCCTATTTTTAACTCATTCTGTCTAGGGAATTGGGTATATTCCAACAGATAACACTTCTCTACATATTTCTGTTGTAAATCAGACAATTATTGTGAAGGCAGCCTATGTTCAATTGAAAACAAATTACTTAGGAACAATTCCTAGGCCTTTCCAGTAGCTCAGATACCTACTTGTATGGACATTCAATTGTACAATATGCAGAAATATTTATAGCCAGTAGGATAATATCCATCATCTGATAGGAAGGATCATAGTGAGTGACACTTTCATATGTATTCTAAAATGTGCAAAGCCTACAGTGGTAGACCAAAGTTGCGAAAATTAATTGTGGTTCTAGCAGTTACAAGCAGAACATGAGGAAAAAAAGGCAACTACTCTACAGCCTTCCTGTGCCTAGATTGCAGACTAGTTTTTGAAAATGTATTCATTCTTTAGGCAGAAGTTTGGGTTTCATGGAGAATACCTAAATGCAAGCATAATTCATTGAAATTTGGCATAATTATGTAGGAAAAAAAAAAGCGCCTTTTCTTATAGGATGATGCTCTTTATACAAGTTGATTTGCTTCCCTAATTTTCCCCTTCAGGAGAAAGATAACCTACAGAGATCCCTCCATATATGAAAATGTTTGAAACCTAAAATATTTTTTAGGTGTGACGTGAAGAGCCATTATGCTTGGCAGTAGTTGTTCCCAGGTGATTTTATTAACAAGCACAGTCAGTAGATTTTACTAAGAATATAAAAATCGTTTCTTCAAGAAATAGGAAAAAAGATATAGAAAATCTTTTGTTATCTGTCTTGGCTCTTTTGAGTTTCAAAGTTGCCTCTGTGCTCTTACTTAATTAGTTTCTGCAAGCCTGAGGTCAAACGAGGTGCAGAGCTGGCACATGAAAAGAAACACCGGAGGTCAATTAACATCATTAAGTCACTATCAGACTCATCTGGAAAAAAATGAAAGAATTTTTTTTCCTTTAGCAAAGACTTTTGGGAAATAACCATATGCTGAAGGGTGCACATTTTCTTAGACTAGCAAAGACATAGTTGCTTTGAGTAATGAGTGAGTTTTATGATGACACATATTATTAGTTAGTTAAAATTTAAATGTGAAGTCTTTTAGGTATTTTTTTCTCAGCTTAGGTTTTCCATTTTCATTTTTTTCATGTAACATTAAAATCTATCTGTACATAAAGAATAACAGAAGAAATACCCTTTTCCAGGAAATCAGTTATCCCTCTCTGATATTTTCTCTAAATATAGCTGTCTATCCGAACACAAGCTTACAATAATCTTAAAATATTTCTTGCTGCCACAGCCTTTTGAAATGTGTGTGCAGATACCAATAAGCCATCTTGGACAATATCTTGTCTCTTTCTGGGTGTCAGATAGAGAAAACACTATCTGTTCTGTGGTGACATCTCCAGTACATACCAGATATTCATGCTCACCACCTAATACATATTTTTGTGGCTTCAGATTGGCAAAATTGAGGATTGCCGGATTTATCTGCTGGAGGCAGACTTTGCTGCTTCCAGATTACTTTGTTCATTCCCTGAAAAAAAAATTGACAATTTATTTGAGCCAGATCTCCTTGTCTGTATATATATATATATATCTATATATCTTTGATAGTTTACCTGTATTTTCTGTAGGTGCACTTTATAAAATTGAGGACAATGTGAAATTCATAAACCAAACATTTTGTTCAGGAAAATAAGCTAGTTCATGTAATCTTTTGAACTGGGGCAACTTATGGTGAGTGTGTGTGTAAATGAATAAAGGTCCACAGGAAAAAAAAGTGCTATCTTTAAAATTCTTTTAAAACATTTTATTCAGAGAAACATAAAATACTTATTTTGGTTTCACTTATCAGGATGAATGAGGACAAACAGTAGATTACTATCAGAAGGAGTTTAGAATATCCTTGACAGTAGGTTTATATACAAAGAGTAAAAGGCTACTTCCTTATGAGGAGAACATTAATCTCAGATCTGAGGCCAGATATAAAATAAAAATTAAAGCAGAATTATGTGAAGTGCAGATGTGTTGAGAAAGAATAAATGCTTCTAGTATTTAAGGACTTTCAATAACATACAGTATTTTGGATGGAAAATGCTGAAATTTTTCAGTCTCATGAAAATGGTGAAGCTTCTGAAATTCTGCTCTTCTTGGTCAAAAAACAGCTCTGGCTTTTATATCATCAAAGCATAACCCACTGTTGAGAAGTCTGGTGAATTGCCTGAATTGATTGATACACAAAAAAAAGTAAAAAAAAATTTAAAGTTAATTTTGGGAAGAAGCGCCCTGTAAACTAATATATTCTGTATGTTTTTCTAGAAAACTTAAAACCACAAAGATATGTTGTCTTTAGTTAATTTGTAATGACCAGAGAAATCCCTAGACAGCCCTTATACTTAGCATCCATAAATAAAAGAAAGGTAATTATATGTAATTCAACCCTTGATAAGTCCTAGAGTACAAGTTTAAAAACTAAGTCCTTTACATCACTCTTTATACTGAATTACAAGAAATGTTAAAAAAATCATTGAAAATACAGCAAAAAGTATCTCTGGGGGTATTATTCTGAAGGTAGAATCGGTTGCTACTTGTTTTTATCTAACTGAACTTCGAGTGAATATATTACCAGTACCTGAAGGAAATTTACATGGGAAAGTTATGAAAACCCAAGTGCCAAAATAATGTTTCTTTTATTTCAGAGAATCTATCAGTTGTTTTGCTATGGACAAATATCAATGCCACCTTTTTAACTATCTTTTGGCATCATGTATTTTTGACAAATGAAAATCAAAACTTCACCAAACTTGTTTAGATAAATGTTCCTGTCATAATGTCAATGCTTTCTGGGCGTTGTTAATAATAGTAACCTTGCAAAATTGTTGGCTTTTCAAAAAGCTTTCCTTGCAATACTGTTTTCCTCCATTTTTAAAAATATATTAAAATTTCTCATAAAATTTAGTCTGTTTCTAGTTCACATAAATTTTTGCTTGCTTTATGGACATTTTGAAAATGAAAAAAAATGGACTTGGAATTATATTTACAGTACTTTAATGAGCAGTTCCTTTTAGTAGATACTTTATTCTCAATACTTGATGTCCTCTAACATCTCTTCTAGTGCTGAATTAAGTGTCTTTTTGTGTTACAGAAAGCACTTGAAGACAAATCTAGCCCCTTCTGTTGCATGATTATTTTGGAGTGCAACTTTGAATAGTGAAAACCTCTGATCTACCTCCTAATTTTCTAAAAGTAGTGAGAAGCAGGCTGAAGGATGTTACCTAAACTGCTCATGGCAGTTTAAAAGCTGAGAAGTTTTAAATGTTTTTGATGTGGTGAGTAAACTGTTTTGTGCATGTTCCTCAGGCTTGCAGCCCATGTAAGCATGTTTCTCACCTGAGACATATTTAATATTTCAGTCTGCTCCCCTCATCTAGAAAGGCAAACACTGCACTGTAGAATTTTAGTATAGCTTAAAGCCTAACCTACAGAAGAAATTGGGTGTCCCGGTAAAGAAAGGAAGATAAAAGAATACACATTTTACAAGGTATCATAATGAATCAATGTTAGGTTCCTTCTAATAGGTTTCACCACAGTAGTGGTTAGACCTGTTGTTGTGTTGGATCCCAACATTGGATGGATTTTTTGCCTGTATAAATAACACTGTAGGCAATGAGTGTTATATATAATAAGTGTTACATAATCAGTTTGCATTCTTATTATGATTGATGTAGTTTAGGGCCTAATTCTACAAAAATAACAAATTTCTGAGTTTACAGAGACGACACATGAAAAGATGTGTGACTGTTTCCCAAGCTGTGCCTTAACTTAGACCATTGGATGTGTGGCTATGGAAGAAATCGCAAAAAATAGTTACATTTGAATCATGGTGTGGGTTAAATAGAGTGTGTCCACTCTATTTTACACTAGGACACAATATTGGTATGTATGAAGTAAATCTTGTATCCTCTGCTGAGTAGGTAAAGCAGGTTATTAAACTCTCTGGGAATTAGTTCTTGGTAGAAAGCTTGTCAGAAAATGTAGTATTTTTTTATGATCCATTTACAAAGTTTGACTTTGAACCCTTTGAAGTTAAACATGTTAATTGTAAACTGATGGCAGGACAGAAGGGATGACTTAAAGATATTTAATATAAACTTTTGTATTTTGATTTAGTGTTATCTTAATATACAAGCAGGCATCTCATTAACTTCAATCAGAGGACAAAATAAAAACAAGATGTGTTTGACATTCTAGAAGAAAAAAGCAAAACGTTCTTACACCACAGTCATGTCAGATGAAAGCAATAACTAAATAGAATTCACTGCTGATTATTCAAATAACTGGGAATTATGTTCCACAGTTGTCCTGTATTCCTCATGGGATGGAGTTGAATAACTATGAATATGTAACTTGCTACTAAATAACTTGGGAAAGAAAGTCTTAGTGGGAGCAAAGTTATTCTAAAAGAATAACAATATCTTTGTGTTCATATGCATTGGGGATATATATTTGAAGAAAAGAAAACAGTGTATTTGACACTTGATAATCAGGTCAGAAAACCCTGAACTTCAAAATACATAAACATGTATGCAAGAATAAAAATTCCAGTGTGATTCTACTGTAGTCAACTTAAAATATTTTATGCTATGAAGAATGAATATATAGTTCTTGAAGTTGAAATGACAACAGCACTAGAAAATATTTGACCGTCTGTTTAGACCTCAGGCTCAAAAGGACTGGTATTTTCTCTGGAGAAAAGCTGATATTTAAATTTGCTGTTTGAGGTAAATATAATGTAACAATAGACAGCTGAAATTTGGAGACTTTTGACAGAAATACTTTTCTGTCCATAAAGAAAAGTAGAACCTCTCTTCTCATGATGTACATATTTATTGTTTTAATTTGTCAAATAAATTGCAAAGAGAGGCAGTAAAGTTTTATTTTTCTTCATAAAACTGCAGGCACCTGTTAATTCTATAGCTGGAGCAAGAGGTTTGTTGAGATCAGATTGGTTATGTTCACATAAGAAAAACCCCTCAATGTCTGCTCCTCAGTATTAACATGATCTTTTGGGATCATGAGCTTTAAGAAACATGTCTTAATATTTAACCACTCGTGCAAACAATGTCATGTATGAATGGAAAACTTGAATGTTATCTTTCATTTAAACAAACAAATATTGAGTTTATGAGGTAGAGTTTATTAATTAGGTCATTTCTGTCATTGGAAGATATTGGGCAAATACATTAGGAAGGTTCAGATGAATGGATAAATAGTGGTGCTGAATATCCCAAGTTGATAACTAAAGGACAGTGATTGTTTTATATTTAAGAACACAGAGACAAAAAATGTAACTTGAGACAATTTACCAGAGCATCAAAGTCACAGGACGAAGGACAAATGTTTTAAACTGAAAAAGATAGTTTTAGATTAAATTTTAGAAAGAAATTATGTACTCTGAGAGTGGTAATACATGGACATATGTTACCAAAAGGAGTTGTGACTGCCCCCTCCCTGAAGTGTTCAAGGCCAGGTTGGATGGGGCTTTGAGCAACCTGCTCTAGTGGGAGGTGTCCCTGCCCATGCAGGGGCGTTGGAACTGAATGATCTTCAAGGTTCCTTCCAGCCCAACCCATTCTATGATTCTATGATAATAGGGTCTCAGGTGGGTGCAAAAGAGATTAATCGTAACAGATTGAATATCTTTGTATTCAATCTTCTTGGTCTGGTGAGGTAGAATGTTTCCACAGGAAGAAAATGTTAAACAGGATTTATCTAAGTTATTTACTCTACTTTTTGACTTCTGTTGCTCATGGGCAGATCATTCTGTTAAAATCTTTTAAATTCCCAGCCTAAATAGGTAAGACAGGAAAGTATGAGAACAGAGCAGTTTATCCAACTCCTTTGACTTTCACTAAGAGGTAAACATCAACAGTGGTTGCTCTGTACATCTCTGTATTAAGCATTTGCTAGCAAGCAACATTTCTTGTGTTCTGAAAGCTTATCATTTTTGGAGTTCCTGATCCTGGAACAGGTTGCCCAGGGAAGCTCCATCCTGACAGTGTTTGAGGGTGGCTTGGCTGGGGCTCTAAGTGGTAGGTGTTCCTACCCATGGCAGGAGGGTTGCATCTCGATAATTTAAGGTCCCTTTCAACCTGTACTATTCCATGATTCCATCAGCATCAGTTTACAGACACAGAAGTAGTAGACATAAATTTCTCTTTGCAGTTGAATAATTTTGCTGAATAATCTTTGCTTCGGCAGGAGATGGGTAGCTGGATTAAAATGCATCCTCAAGCTTGGGAAATAAATCTGAAAGAATTCAGATGAACTTGCAGAATCAAGTTCAAGTAGCTCAGGCTTTCTCCAAACTGTCAGCTTTTGAAGAAAGACAGAGGCTTAAGCTGCATATGAAAATGTATAGGGAGCTGATAGTCCATATGGGTATAAACTGACATTACGTTAAATCAGGCAAGGAAATATCATAATCTTTAGCATATCTGACTTTGCTGCAGGCTACTTGTGTTTGCTTACTTCATCTAGGCAGTCCAAATGAGGAAAACCAAAACTCCTGTAATTTGCTTTATGTTTAAAAATAGGACTTCTAATGATGTCATGAAAGTCTTGTGGAAGACAAGAAAATTCAGAGTCTAAATGGTGCAGTGGATTTTTCCAGGGGTACTTCAACATGTGTTTTTCAAAAAGATGTTTAACATAATTTTTTTCCTTATTTAGTGCCAATATTACATATAGAATATATACATAGTTCCTCATACCTGGTAAAAAAAAAATATGCCTAATAGTGAAAGGGCATTTTTAAATTTGAGCTACAGTTGTTCAGCCTGGATTCTGTTTTGACATGAAAGTTTGAACATTTTTTTTAAAAGCTTAGTTTTCTGTTTTCAAAGATGCAAAGAAGTTTAGTTTTTTCTTTTTTTTTAATAATAGCTGGTGTCACCTCCCTCTTAAAATGGATTTTTTATGAGCTTCAATATTCTGTTTGTGAAAAAGTTAGAAGAATTCCTTGGCCCATGTTTTTTAGATGAAAATATGTCATATTGGATCCAACAGCATGACAGAGGTGAGGCTGCTGCAGCTCCCTATCTAACCAATAGCTAAGCTGAAGGTTTATTCCCAGTAGGCATGCATACCCAGAGCCTGGGTATTTTATCACATATATCCATGTCCAGCCCACAGATCAAGATATCAGGTTTAATAATCTGGCAAGTATGGAAATGCAAACAAATGTTTTCACACAACCCAGGTGAAATAGCACTCATAGGAGGATATAAGTGGTTTTGCTCATGTGTTAATAATCATACCCATAGTGGGCATATTTTCCAGCCGTAGTTTATTGCTCGTTGGCCATACAGTTTTTGGCTTGTATGTCACAACAGTTGCATATTGGCTGTGGTTACCTGACAAAATATGAAGCCTCAGCTGGGAGAAGTCTAAACCCACACTGATGACTGATGGACTGTGCTTCCAGCCACAGTGTTCCCGCTCATGTTGCACTGATTAGTAATCCTGAGATCTGAAGGATTTGGGTTTTAATCTTTTGTTTGAGGTTAGAGGCCACAGCTTTCCTCAAACACCAACAAGGAGTTTTCAAAAGTTTAGAGAGCCTGCATAATTGGGGCCACATCCTCAGGAAAACTGATATAGAATTCCATGTTTTCCATCAAAACAGAGATCAAATTCCTCAGATCTATTTTCTGTTCAGTGGTAGTATAGTACTATAAATGTGAAAAACTATTTCAAATATGCAGGGAATACAATATTCTTACAATTTTTCACTATATTTGAACTGTTCAGTGTGGTGCTGTATTAATCATACCACTATATTGCTTTGCTTTAATTAGACACAGATTAAAATATTCTAGGTTTTTACCTAGATGGGGGTTCCTAGATAGGAAAAAAAGGATCTAGTTTTCCCTGTAAGTGATATTATAGCTAGTCATTTGACCAAGATTTTGGTTTTTTTTTAATCCTCAGTTGCAAAGGTGTATCAGTTATCAGTTATCTATACCAAGATGTCTTCAAATGTTATACCACCAAGGCTTGTGAAGCTTTCCTACGTGAAGCTGGGGGTAATGTTTTAGACTGTTTTTAACCTAATTGCATTGTTTCTTTCATTTTACAATATTGAAAAGCACTGCAGGCTGTTTTCCCTTTTGGGGCTTTATCATGTAAACTGTGCATATATAATAAAAGCACAAAACTGTAATTTGCTGGCTTATGAAATTTGTTTGAGGAGGATTATAAGAACCTTACAACTGAGAATATGAGGTGTCAGCAGAGAAGAGAGAAAAGGACTGAAAAGGAGACTGTTGTCACTAGTGCACAAAATGTCTCAGTGAAAGAAGTGGAAACAAATAGATGAATGCAAATCTGCAGTCTTAAGGACCCAAAGGATGCTTAGGTAAACAATTTAAAATTTTACTTGGCCATTTAATAAATTATTAGTCAGTCAGATGATTTTCCTGGAGTAGAAACAATAGCTATTACACTCTAAGGTTTCTCTTTATCAAAGTGTATTTTCTTAAATAGTTTTCTGCAGACAGTTATGTGAAGGACTTTTTCCAGCCTAACAACAGTTGATGAGCTGTTTTACCATCAACTAAACTGTCTCCTAAAATGTTTATTTGCTCTGTTTTTATAATGAGGTGGGACAAACAACTTGTTCTCATGAATAATTCACAGATACTGTAAATTTCAAAAATTTCACATTTATGCCCCATTAATACCAGAGACAACTCAAGTAATTTTTCATCAGTTTTCAAACAGGATGAGCTGGAAGCCACCGTGCAGCAGGAAAGATATGATGTAGTCGCTATCACGGAAACGTGGTGGGATGACTCCCATGACTGGAGTGCTGCAATGGGTGGCTACAGGCTCTTCAGAAAGGACAGACAGGGTAGAAGAGGTGGAGGGGTAGCCCTGTATGTTAGAGAGTCTCTTGACTCCACAGAAATTGAAGTAGGTGATAATAAGGTGGAGTGCCTGTGGGTAAGAATCAGGGGGAAGGCCAACAAGACTGATACTGTGGTGGGAGTCTGTTACAGACCACCCAACCAGGAGGATGAGGGTGATGAACTCTTCTACAAGCAGCTGGCACATATTTCAAAATCGTCGTCCCTTATTCTCGTGGGTGACTTTAACCTGCCGGACATCTGCTGGGAATTCCACACAGCAGAGAGGAGGCAGTCTAGGAGATTCCTAGAGTGTATTGAGGATAATTTCCTGATGCAGCTGGTAAATGAGCCTACCAGGGATGGAGCCCCACTTGATCTACTCTTTACAAACAGAGAGGGGCTGGTGAGGGATGTGGTGGTCGGAGGGCGTCTGGGACTTAGTGATCACGAAATAATAGAGTTCTCAATAATCAGGGACACAAGGAGGGTTGTCAATAAAACCTCTACATTAGACTTCCGGAGGGCAGATTTTGGCCTTTTCAGAAGACTAGTCCGGAGCATATCCTGGGAAACAGCCCTTGAAAACAAAGGGGTCAAGGAGGGATGGACATTCTTCAAAGAGCAAGTTTTGAAAGCTCAGGAGCAGGCTATCCCGGTGTGCCGAAAGGCGAGCCGGCGGGGAAGACGACCACTCTGGCTCAACAGAGAGACTTTGAAGGAAATTAGGATTAAGAAGAGGGCCTACCGGTTATGGAAAAAAGGGTTATCTACTCAAGAGGAATTCAGGAATACAGTTAAGTTATGTAGGAAAAAAATTAGAGACACAAAGGCACAACTTGAACTAAATCTCGCCACCTCTGTGAAGGATAACAAGAAGTCCTTCTACAGATACATCAGTAGCAAAAGGAGGGGCAAGGAAAACATTCATTCTTTAATGGACATGGACGGGAATGTAATTGTCAAAGATGAAGAAAAGGCTGAGGTATTTAACACTTTCTTTGCCTCAGTTTTTAACACTAAAACGGGCTATCCTGATGACAGCTGGCTTCTGGAGCCTATAGGAGACAAGAATCTAAACACTCTCCCTGCAATCCAGAAGGAAACTGTCAGTGATCTACTGGGCTGCTTGGATCCCCACAAGTCTATGGGACCAGATGAACTCCATCCAAAGGTGATGAGAGAGTTGGCAGAAGAGCTCGCCAAACCTCTCTCTATCATCTACCAGAAGTCCTGGCTCACTGGGGACATCCCAGATGACTGGAAGTTGGCGAATGTCACGCCAATCCACAAGAAGGGCCGGAAGGAAGACCCGGGAAACTACAGGCCCGTCAGCCTGACCTCAGTGCCTGGCAGGGTTATGGAGCAGATCATCCTGGGGGCAATCACACAGCACCTGCAGGATGGACAGGGGATCAGACCCAGCCAGCATGGGTTTAGGAAGGGCAGGTCCTGTCTGACCAACCTGATCTCCTTTTATGATCAGGTGACCCGCCTGGTGGATGAGGGGAAGGCTGTGGATGTGGTCTATCTGGACTTCAGCAAGGCCTTCGACACCGTCTCCCACAGCATCCTCCTGAGAAAGCTGGCTGCCCACAGCTTGGACAAGCGTACTCTGCACTGGGTTAGGAACTGGCTGGAGGGCCGGGCCCAGAGAGTGGTGCTGAATGGGGCTGCTTCCAGTTGGCGGCCGGTCACCAGCGGTGTCCCCCAGGGATCAGTGCTGGGCCCAGTCCTGTTCAATATCTTCATTGATGACTTGGATGAGGGGATTGAGTCCATCATCAGCAAGTTTGCCGATGACACCAAGCTGGGGAGAAGTGTTGATCAGCTGGAAGGCAGGAGGGCTCTGCAGAGGGACCTGGACAGACTGGAGAGATGGGCTGACTCCAATGGGATGAGCTTCAACAAGGCCAAGTGCCGGGTCCTCCACTTTGGCCACAACAACCCTATGCAGCGCTACAAGCTGGGGACAGAGTGGTTGGAGAGCAGCCAGGCAGAAAGGGACCTGGGAGTCTGGATTGACAGGAAGCTGAACATGAGCCAGCAGTGTGCCCAGGTGGCCAAGAAGGCCAATGGCATCCTGGCATGTATCAGAAACAGCGTCACCAGCAGGTCCAAGGAGGTGATTCTGCCCCTATACTCAGCCCTGGTAAGGCCACACCTTGAGTACTGTGTTCAGTTTTGGGCCCCTCAGTTCAAGAAGGATATTGAGGTCCTTGAACAGGTCCAAAGGAGGGCAACCAAGCTGGTGAAGGGACTCGAACACAGATCCTATGAGGAGAGGCTGAGGGAGCTGGGGCTGTTCAGCCTGAGGAAGAGGAGGCTCAGGGGAGACCTCATTGCTCTCTACAACTACCTGAAAGGAGGATGGAGCCAGGCAGGGGTTGGTCTCTTTTCCCAGGCAACTCTCAATAAGACAAGAGGGCATGGTCTTAAATTGTGCCGGGGGAAGTTCAGATTGGATATTAGAAAGAATTTTTTCACGGAAAGGGTGATCAGACATTGGAACGGACTGCCTGGGGAGGTGGTGGACTCTTCGTCCCTGGAGACATTTAAAAAGCGACTCGATATGGCACTCAGTGCCATGGTCTAGTGACTGTGGCGGTAGCTGATCAAGGGTTGGACTCGATGATCTCTGAGGTCCCTTCCAACCCAGCCTATTCTATGATTCTATGATTCTATGATTTTCTGTTTGCCTCCTCAATGTGATCATCTGAGCTGCCTTAATTAATGAGCATGTTTAAAATAGAGGATTGTGGTGATTCTCTTTGAAGGCTTCTTAGTTTTCCTTTTCTGAAGCTGTAACACTTGAGGGTTACCTTCTTTCAGATTGCTGTATCAGTTTGGCTGGGAGAGTAAGGAATTTCTGAAGAAATCAATTTCTACTTGATATAGGTGGGAGAGGAAATGATCACTGAGACATGACATTTCTCTTGGATGATAGGCTTGGTTTAGAATGATTTTTTGTTTTCTCCTCCACTCTTTATCATAAATGACATTCTGAAAGCATATTTTGCATAAATATGGTAGAGGCTACTTGTTAAACTTATGACACATGGAGAGTTTCCAAGATTCAAGAAGGTAAAAATTTTCTTTGCTGCCTGTCCTTACCTGTTCTAGTTCTTCAGTCTGTTTGGTACATTATAAAGCAATAAAGATATTACTAAAATAATTATGAAGTGGATATGGCTTCTGTATGTTAGTATTTGAATATTAATTCATTTGAGCACTGAACAAATAACCAGATCCATCAAAGTAATACTATCAAAATTAAAAGTTATTCTTTTTTTTTTTTTTGAAAGAAAAATATTATTGTGATTATTCTTGGAGGTACACACTGAAAAGACAAGGGATAATGAATACCAGCTGCAACAAGAGAAACTCCTATCTCCTATTAGGTACCATGAAAGAAAATGTAAATGAGCAATCAAACACTGGAGCAGGCAGCTGGGAGAAGCTGAGGTATCTCCATCCATAGAAATGGTCAGAACTTAACATGGCCATAGACTCAGCTCTTCTCTACTTGGTAGATAACCATCGTGTCATTGGTCCATAAGGTTTTCCCATTCATCTGTTCACTGTGCTGCATAAGGATTATAAATTCTTTGAAGAGAGTCTAGTTTTCTTCACATCTCAAGACAAAACTCTAGTGGGATTTTTGTTTGTGGTTTTTTTTTTTTTTTTTTTTTTTTTTTTTGTTAGTTGGTTTAGGTTTGGTTTGGTTTTTTTTGTTTTGTCTTTTCCTGGGGAAGCAGGGTGAAGGATGTAGCAGCTGGCAGATGCAAGAAAGAAACAAGTTTTTAATAGACGATCTATAGCAGTCTCATAACCTTTAAAACAACATCCAGCTTCCCCTAATTATTTGTAGAATGGCTTTTTAAACTGAGTTACAAACATTCTGATGCAAAGCTAGTCTGAAAAGTTGATGCTTTGAACTGTTATAATGTCTTACTGTGTCTGTACTGTATTAACATATGAATTTCAGTGGCTTATGATTGGTTTGGCATGTAGCAGCTACTAAAACTCCTTCACTTACTAAGGACAGGAGGGCCACAAAAATGCTCAGAGGGCTGGAGCACCTCTCCTGTGAAGACAGGATGGGAGAGTTGGGAGATTGTTCAGCCTGGAGAAGAGAAGACTCTGGGTAAACTGCCCTTTAACTTTCGTTGTACATGAGTACTGTTTCAAAGAAATGGAATGGGACCTGAAAGTCCCTCATGCCAAAAAGGAATCAGTCAACCCCATTTTCAGAAAAAGCATTAGTACACTATTTCCAAGGCAAGGCTACCATCTTGTGGTCTTCATGTACAATTACTAGCTGAAGACAGATTCTGCGGAAAGTCACATGAAGAAATAACACTTCTGCTTATTTCTGTTTACTGCTAATGCTATAAATCTTCAGATTTTTACAAAGCTTATGTATATTTCAATAGATTTTTTTTTCAATCAAACAAAGACCTACTCGACTTTATGTATCTCTGGCATAACAGATCCAGAACAATATACTTAAGCATAGCACAAATGCTTTGGAGAAATCTGTGCTTCTTGAGATGTGTCCTTTTAAAAATGAAATACTGGAACAGGTTGCCCACAGAGGTGGTGGAAACCCCATCCCTGGAAGTTTTTAAGTAATAGTATATTTGGCTGCCCTGTAAAGGGTAAGTATAACCTTTTTTCTGTGTATTATCAAGGCAGTTTTTCCCTAGCTTTTATAAATTCACCCTTAATTTTGATCTCTTTTGTACTAAGATGACAGGTCTTCCAAGAACAGTACAGACGAAATACCACAAGCAGGTGTTCCACTTTAAAAGAAAACTATGTCCCAACACTGCAGCAGGTGCTCTTAAATGCAATTTAAATTAGTTGCTTTAGATACTCATGGCAATTCACCCTGAACAAATTTTGGCATTAGTGAGGACAATCAGTTGAATATCTGCCTTGAATCTTAATTTACCTAACAGTATTACTGCTAGAAAAAAAAAAAAAAAAATCAGGACCCAGTTACCTCATGGGTGTCCAACAGGGGCTGTAGCATAGTCTTAATAAAGAATTCTCCCACATTTGTGATTCATTGAATCATAGATTCATAGAATTTTCAGGGATGGAAGAAGGGACCTTTAAGATCATCCATTTCCAACCCCCCTGCCATGGCCTGGGACACCTCCTAACAGATCAGGTTGCTCAGACCCCTGTCCAGCCTGGCCATTTGTGTCAGTCTTCCCTCATATACTCTGCCTGCTCACCTGTGCCTCCTGGGTATTTGCTGTATTTTGCTAATGTCCTTGCTGGTGTGGTGAATACTAAAGAAGACTCATTCCTCCTGCTCTGGTCTGACAAGTGTCACAATGGACTTTCCCCATGCAGCTGGCTTGAGTCTGATTAAGAGTATGGAGAGTGGGGTGTGATGGAACCACCTGCCCGAGAACAAGGGAGTTTGAAAAAGGTGGGTGCAGGATTTAAGGACCTTTCAATAACAGTTCTTATTGAAGTTAAAGACTATGCAAAATGTCTTGCTAAAATCTAGATAATTAACATCATCTGCTTTTACCCCATTGATTGATTCATAGTAAAAAGTCATCTGAATGGCCAGGCAGAATATAAGTTCACAGTTCTGTAGCACTTACTTTAGAATACAAGAGACAACCAAAGTTGGTGTAAAAATTTTATCCTGGATCAAGAGTCTTGTAGGAACACAAATTATTTGACTTTCATTTGGTGTTTATACTTCTCATTCTTCTTGTACCAAGCCAAAGAAATGAGGGAGAACTTCCTGAAAAATACTGATCAAAAGTTTGCTGTGGTTTGCTATTTTCTCATGTCTTATTTATGAACAGAATTATAATCTTTAGTATGACTCCATTTCTTTATTTTTGCCCAAAGATTTTGTTGTTGCTTGGAACCTGATATGATTGATTCAAAAAACATTTATAGACAGCTCGGTCTCTCATTATGACTGAAAAAAGCAACAGAATGCACCTTACTAGCAAAAAAAGAAACCCTATTTTTCCTGGGGCTTGAAAAGCAACTTCATGCATAGCACAAGAACGGGCACTGTATTTTTATCTACATATGAAATATATATATTAATGAAATATGTAATTATAGTGCTAATGATCATTAGCTCTCCAAGGCAAATAATTATTTTCAGGAATGCATTGTCATATGAAAAATGAGCAGACTGGTTATAATTGCTACAAAACTGATAATGCTTTTTTTTTTTTTTTAATAAAGTAGATTATGACATTTCATAGTTACCTAACTACTATAGGAAAAAAATCCATGTGTTACTATAAGTAAAATACACTGTATATAATAAAATCTATTGTTAACATGATCCCATAGAGCACTAATGAGGTTTTGTATTTTTATTCTATTGGGAAGATATTCTTGATTGTCATGTGCATGAGTCTTGACTGTTTTAAAGATGGGCTAGAATTTTAAATTAGGTTTTTTTTTTCAATAGGTTAGCTACAAAACAAATAGACAAAACCAGCTAGAAAAATTTAAAGAAAAGCAATCAGAATATTTCTCTCTACACTTTCCATTACGTGTTTTCCTGTAGCTTTTAAATAGTAGCTTTTTTCCCTCCACTGAAATGTAGACCTAATCCCATATGTTCTAATGTTAAATTCAGCAGTATATATTCAAGTCAATTTCCTTTACAGAGACATAAAAAATGTCTTGAGTTATCACAAATGCATATCTCTGTGCTTTTTGTAGGAAGATGTAAGTTCGAAGCATTTAGCTATGTAGAGTGGATTTGAGCTTTTCTGAAGTACCTTATATACCCAGGGATTTTGTGTCTTAGAACAGTAGTACTGAACAATGCAGCAAAAACATCTTAGGTCTGTGCCAAACATGCATTCACAACTCTTCTGGAAGCATGAGCCCCAGCTGGGGGAAAAAAAATCACTTAAAAATAACATATTACATCTAGGTACCCCAAAAAACATCCAAAGGAACTTCTAAAAGTAGAATTGCTGAAATAAATACAATAATAAACTAGAGCTGTTTTTTCTGGACTGTACCCAGTAAGGTTTTGATCATCTCCAAGGATGGAGAGTCCACAACTTCTCTGGCCAGCCTGTTGTAGTGTTTTAGGACACTCACAGTTAAAAGGCTTTTTCTTAATTTAAATATAATTTTCTTTATTTTTGTTTGTATTCATTGCCTGTTGGCCACTCAGAGAAAACCACTGAGAGTAGTCTTTGCTCTTTTCACTACCTTTCTTACTGTTTTTCATTACGTGTTCAAAAAATTTGAAATTAGAAATCAAAAAGATGGAAATTCAGAAAATAATTAAATAGCAAAAAAGAACTCCAGTATGTTTTGACATTAGTAAGAATCAGTCCCCAGCTCCTGAACCTCAAATATATGTGGTGGATTTGAGAGAGGAAGTAATATTGAAGTCTTTTGTAGTATTCTGTTTGTGATGGTGGTAGTGATTAATACCTTGGTCTGCTCCATCCCCATTTCAAGAAGTGAAAAAGCCTTTCATATATTTTTTTTATTTGGTTTTAAAGATGACAATTTTTGCAGCCTATTTAATTTGTGTTATAGAACATGTTCATGAGAGAGCTCTGTATCTATTTGGAATGACAGGTCACATGCACATTCATTGGCCAGGTTGTTAAAATGAAATAGTTATCGTGTATTGGTTTTTTAATTTAACCTTCACTCAGACTGGTTTTATCTTTGGCTTGTGTTCAATAAAAATAAACCTGTCATGTCCACAAAGTTTAAATCTTTTTAAACAGTCTGTTATTTTCTGACAAAGACAGAAACTCTATTGCAAATGGATTACTTATTGTGGTATTTCCCCCATTCTTCTTCCTATCTTTTCTGGCACCTTTTAAAATTAATTCTTTCTTCCCATATTCTTTTACAAATCCTTGTGCACAGACAATATTGTCAGTAGACAGATACCAGAATTTCAGCTCTCCACTGAGAGACTAGCAAGACTGAAAGCATGAAAAACTAGCCAAATAAACCTTTAAAAGGAAATATTTTTTTTTTCCTTACAGAACTCTCCTGATAGATACTGGTCATTTTTTTCCTACAGCTGTTCTAGACATATGCAAAGAGATTATCAAGCTCCTGTAAATAAAGTATTGCATTGGCTGTCCACAGCCTGACATTAGCAAGAGATCTACATAATTTCAATATCATATTTCAAAGTTAACTGACCTATAATAGACTCACATGTTCCAAATTATCTGTCATTGGTAAGATAGCTAAAGAGATGATAATTATCTCACAACCAGCATTTCTTATCTTCTAACAACCATTCTAATGACATTTCCAGCTCTTCTGACTTCAAGCATACAAATTCATTAGATATGACCAAGTTTTATCCTATCAATGAAGTCTTCAGTGTTAAAATGTCATATGTGTAGTTCCAGAAATACCATCAGATAAAATAAACCAATCAGTATTTGTATGGTACTACTGACATGGGGTGTTTTCTTTATCTGTGCATTAAAGTTAATATTAGATGCGTCAGAAATATCTACTATTTTTAAAATTTCTTTGGTTCTTCTTTACTTTGATGAAACACATCTATTCCATAAAATTGCATCTAAATAATATAATGCATTTAGAACAAAAAATAGAACTGTTCTTTGGAGTTGAAATCCATTGTTCTGCTTATTATAATTGAATCAAGTATTGCAGACTGCTCAATTACCCACAAGTTAGAGGAATTTTATATACATGGATTATGTAAAGTCTTATTGTCTTACAGTATGTTGTACTGAATCTTTTGCATCCTGGTTCTGGCTGCCCTCCCTATTAGTTTTTGTGTTCCATCCTCCAAAAAGATTACTCCATCAGATTACTTCTTTCTCCAGATCTGATTATTTCCCAGCTCCAATTGATAAATATTATTTTTCTATTCCAGGATTAAACCTTTTCTAGATTGCTAGTAAAAAGTGGAGGAGGTGGGAAGCTCCAACTGGCCAAAGAGTTGAATTGCCAGGGGGGCTAAGGTATTCCTGTTGCTTACTGACCATCAGGTTTCTTTACGGTAAAATGTGTTTCTTTTGAGTATCCTCAACTCATACATCAGTTCATCATTAGAACGTTCCTGTTTCCTAGTTAAAGTAAGGTGAGTGGATGTAACTCTTGCTTCTCTTGCCTATTTTACTGAACTGTAGATGTCACTCTAGGGCTGACCAATTTTTTTGTGCTTCTTATCAAAGTAAATTACTGAGTGGTGGAGGAAAGTGCTGAAGTTTTAATTGTTTACTCCTGTTTACCCTAGCCTGAACATAAAGGAACTGCAATAAAACTCCTGAACTGGGTTACAAATTATAGATCCTGGAAAAAAAAACAAAACAAACCCCACCGCATTAATTTTTCATTAACTTAGCTGACTGAGTTACTTAAGAATTGTTCAGGATATACAGTTCCAGTGAATACTAATTTTATTTCGTTCAGGAGACTTCTGCAACTGTATTTTATTTTAATCACTTACAAAAAAATAGGCTTTTAGACAGATACTTTAAGACAGCTACCATGAGAGGTGTCTATAAGTTGAATGTCACTTAGGTAGCCAGTTAAACTGACTGGACCTCAGCCTTTGCATTCACTTATGCTCAGATTTGGTAGGGGGTTTATACTGCAATTAAATATGAGAAGTCTAAAGAAATTCAATTACATTTGGTAAACTCAGAATCTTCTTATGGACAAAAGTGGAACTCACCTGAAAAGTGGGAGACAGCAATTTACTGTTACCAAACTAAAATATTAACAATCTAATACAAATACAAGCAGAAATTTTATTAGCCCCGTTACAATAACACTAGCACATGCAACATTATTACAGACAACAGGTCCTGATGCCCAAGTTATCAGGGCAGTACAGAGACTTGAACTTTCCTGTACTGATAGCAAATATAGATTTACTGAACTATTTCCACCAAATGTGTGGAAAGTCATCCATGGAGACAATAGCATATATTACCCTAAGCACCTAATTTAATCATATTTTGACAGCAACTTCTGTAGCAGCCTTCTTTACTCCACAAGGGAAGAGATGACGGCAAAGGGGATTTGAAGCCCTAAACTGGGCTGCTGCTCTTAATCACTTCTACATAAGCATCTTTCTCAGCTCATTAGACAATATGTCATGCTCCTCAGGGTACCACCAGCTTACTGACCCTGCCCATCTCCTGGGCCTGTTCTCATCCTGTACAAGCCTAAGACAGGTCCTTGTTCCCAAGGAGCTGCTCAATGCCTGGGGCTGGAGATGCACTGGTACATCCCAACTGCCCTGCTCCAGGATGGGAAGATGAGACAGGCCATAGCTGCCAGGTCCTGACAACAAACATGTTAGGACTGACAGAGGTTGAGAGAGGCTCCAGGGAGCTACTGAACCCCTCAGTACCCAAATGGTATCTCAAGCAGCTTCTATATACCTGAAGTTGAGCTGAAATAGGGTCCTAGGCCATGGGTGCAGTGATACACCAAGCTAGGTTGAACAAGGCCAGAAAGGGTTTGTGGCATCCTCAGAAGTTTGAAAAAAACCAACCTGGAAACTCCAGCTACCTAAACAAGATACCAAAAGATGGGTGTTTTGAATACTAACCCTGTTTCTTCCCATTGTTACCTTGCATTATGTTACAGTATTGAAATGGCCATCAATGAACTTTTTATTCTATTCCTCTAAGATTTTTAGAATAATATGCAGCAGTTTAATTTTCTGCCAAATATTTGTGGGTTTATGGGTACAATGGTCCTTGCCCCCCTGCACTTTTAACTTTCTCATTCCAATACTGAAAATTGGTTTCTGAAATCTGCCGAAAGGTGCAGATGCACTGTTGTATGGATTTCAAGCATTTGAGAAGATAAGATTTTGTAGCAAATTTTGAGCTCTACAAAAGAGAACACAAAATTTCAAGCTTCTCCTTAAACTGAAGGAAACGAGAGAGCTCTGGCATTAACACAGTAGAATTGGAGTTAATAACTGTTGTGTATCTAAGTGGATGACTTTTCTAGAGAGAAAATGTGCCTTTGGAAAATTGCTTCTCATTTAGAGAATAAGTGAGGGTACACTACCATTTGAGTACATAAATACAGTCAAACAAACTTTTATGGAGCTTAGTCATCTGAGAAAATCTGGACCGATTCACGTGGCAGATAAAAAAGCAGCTTGAAGGAGGACTGTGATCTGACTATCTGGCCTGCCAATGGCCTGAATAGTGCTGGGTGAATTGCTGTGTAAATATAACTTTCTATTTTGCTGCTAAACCAGAAGACATGGTAGCTTGTTGAAAGGTATGAATTTATTTTTAAGAGTACTTCTCAAAGAAAATCAGTATCTTTTTAAAATTATTTACCTCATATCTTTTTTTCCTTCCTTACTGGTCATTCTATTTACATCCAGAATCAACTCATTTATTAGTTCCTCTGTCAGTATAATCATAGTTTTAATTGCTTATATAGGTCCTTAAAAAACTAGTTGTACAACTCCATATGCTGAATCCTTGTTTTTAATTCTTTCCAGTTCATACTTAAAAATTCCACACTTTCTGAAAGTGGTTATATAAATATACAGCTTTTCCAATAGGAAAAATTGAGGAAAAAAGCTGTTGCAAAACAAAAAGGTGCCATTCTTATTATGAAGAGGCTATGAATAGAAACTCTGTATTCAACCTATATTTGCTCCTCCCTGATCAGCACCACAAAGGCACCCTTAAGGCATCCTTGGTTGGATGGAATGTGCTTCAGGCCATCCGTGGCACAGCCCAGTTGTAGGCACTTGGGTCTGACAGGGGCACTTGGTTGGAAACAGAAGTGCTGAGGTACTAACAGGCTGACTCCTGTTCTTACCTCTGCTGTCAGAGTGGTTCCAAAGAATATTTATCAATATGGTGATAGACACTTAATATAAATATAAATATAAATATAAATATAAATATAAATATAAATATAAATATAAATATAAATATAAATAAATATACATGTATATTTATTTATCTCTCTCTCTCTATATATATATTCTGCTTCTCAGAAGAACTCTGAGAAACAAGTCCTTGGCTCAAATAGATATTGCTTCATTCTTAAATGAACATACTATATGTTTTCCCTGAGTCTTTTTATTTTTTAACCTTTGACTTTTTTAGGGCAAAGAGATGAATATTATGTTTAAGATGAACTCTACATTTTTGTTTAAACTGCATGTGAAATCTTTTATTAGTATGTATGTGTTTAATAAAAAAATGAGTCCTACCTCATTTTTCAAACCTAAAAATCATAATCTGCTTTAAATTGCTTTTCAATGGGACTTTAATTACATCTCCAGCAGAGATTTTTGCTAAGTTTGCCATACCAATGTGTTAGGCAAAATATTTTTGATATAAATTTTTGTAAAGCTGCAGCTTGTTACTGTGTCCAATGAAGCTCTACATTAATATGATCCTTTCTGATAGTATCTGCACATATGCATGAATAACAGAATGTTTAACAGCTCATTGTGGTGACTTTTCAGCTGATACAACAAAGTAAATCAGGAGGAGTCCATATAATTTTTCTTCTTAAGTTATATGTAGAGACCTCTGATTTTGCTGAATGAAAAAAATTTAAAATTACATTGAAATGCAATAATATTCAGGACATAAATGCACCATTCATGTGTATAGTATCAATAAGCAAACTAAGAAGCTTAGTTTCCTTTAGGGACAACAAACAAATGACTGAAAAATTTCAACATAGTTGTAATCAAACCAGGTTTGTGCCTATTTGACACTCAATATTTATTGCTTCAAAATAAATAAATAATAAGGTCTAGTTAGTTTTGTGGTCTAACAAAGATTTATTCTTTTTTTATCATACACTGTGTCATCACATATGGAACAGTGTTGCTCCTCTGTGGAAAGATGATATTTAATATTGAAGGTGGAGATTCCAGCAGACCTCTGCATTATTTTGTGTTATCATTTTCTCATGCAAATGTTGATGCTTCTTTTTCTTTACTCATGAGAATTTTAATTGAAATAAATATAACAATTTATAGAAGTGCAGAAACCAACTTTGTTTAGTGCAGGATTTTCTTAGCTTAGTGGTAACAGCCACAATAAGTGACTTTACTTGTTCCCATAATATGGGTCTTGAGTATAAGAAACTTTATGACAGGACATATATAGAGCAGATAAATTCCAACCACGGGAAATACTTGGGAAAATCTCAGATTAAACAGAAGTTATTAATCAGGTTGTGGTTTGTTTTGGTTTTTTTTCTGAGAACTTTGGAGAACTTAACCAGGCTTTTCCATTACATGAGTCCTGGAAGTATCAAGAAAATTGACTTGTGTTCATAAAGCAGACTATAATTTCTAGAAGCAAATGGAGTAGAAATGGATTACTAGAAAGTAATATTACTTGGAGTAAAGATTTGATGTAGTTGCAGGTTTTTTTCCCGTAAATTGACATTTAAGTCATTAAGCAGTGTTGCAAAATGTTTTTGCAAAAGACTTTTCTTGGCCATAAAATGGCCTTCTGGACAGCTAGTTTCAAATGGATTCCTTAATTTCAGATAGTAAACTGGGTAAGGTGAAATCTAGTTTCATTATATTTCCATAGCTCTAAACCCATTGCTTATGTAGATATGTATTAGAAACCATTTGGGACAGTTCAAATTGTGTATGAAGAGAGAGAAAACAGTTCACATGTCCAGAGAAATGAATATGATTCTCATTTGCTTATATTACTTCAGACTGCCTCTTTGGAAAGATACTATATCCCTGTTGCAGAGAAAAGAAGAAGAAACACAAAGATATGAATGTTTATAATCAAAAAGAGATTTCCTTAGGGTCTGTCTATCATTTAAATATACATCTGTTAGAACACTTTTTTTATTTGTTATGCTTTCTGAGATTTATGTGAATCTTTTCTACCATATGCTTCAATGTTATTATCTTTGGCAGATCCATGTAAATTAGAGCTGTTGGAAGGGAGGAATGTATAATTATATAAGTACTATTAAATGGTTTTCAGACATGGAAAGTGGATATGATTTTTCTTTTGCAGTTTAGATAAATAGTGAATCTTACCAGAGTGTTATTAACAAAATTAACTTTACAGTACATCTTTTAAAAATATACAAAAGTTCTTATTTATTTAGGAAGAAGGTGAGTATAATGATTTTCTTTTTTTAAGGAAGTGACAGGGTGTTTTTGTAAAATAATTTGTCAGTGTTATTATTCTTAGTGTCAGTCATTGTTCTTAGATATTCTACCAAAAAATGAAATGTCAGTGTTTGCATTTAAATGGTTAATAATTTGAAAAGTGTAAGTTTTGCAATCACTCATTTTCTAGATCTGTTTTATTCTATCTCTACCTTATTTTCAAGATTAGTACTGTTGCCTATCAAATGTCACACATATTTACTCCAGTACACTTCATCTAACATCCTCTACTTTACTTCCAGAGGAAAATATTTGAGGTGAGGTAAAAGTTAATTGAGTAGGTGATTTGGGGGATATAAGATTTGTGAAAACATACTTTTTTTCCAGTCCAAAAAAGAGGTTATGTTTAAAGTGGGATTCTGGTTATGTTTAGAGCAATTTATTTTTCAGTTTTTTAGGGACAGGTCAAAACTGCAGATGTAAGAGGGTTCCTAGAACACATTTGCAGATAATAGGGCATAAATAGTTGTTCTATGTAGCCGATTATAATGTTGTTCCTATTAAGCTGTACAGAGGAAAATTACTTCTTTACCTACTATAGCTGGTGAACATGACTGTCTTACTGCATTAGTGAGAAATACAAAGGTACCAGTTAATTTCATATGTGTAAGAATTATATTGAAAAAGAAAAAATAATGTATTGTTAAAATAAACTCCAAAGGATAAAGTAAAAACTGTGTCCTCTAACTAGTAAACTGGAAATTTTCTGCAGTGATTTGCATAGTCTGGTTAAAGAATTCACTGGCTTAGTGTTTACCTGTTTTTACAGAACAGAGTTGACTTGTGACATGGTTTTGCATTATGCATTAACATATGTTAAATTTATTACAGAAACTATGCTATTATTTTTATATGTCATTCAGTATCAGCTTTTGTCACAGTTGAAAGAAAGGCAGTCTTCTGTTAGGCATTCAACACAAGTACATGATAGCTCTGGAAGAGCAGGCAATCTGACATATGTTCTGAATTTTGCTTTGTAATCACAATGACCATATGTGTGACCCTATCAAATACTTGCAGGTGGCTGTAATTTAACAAGTTTTATACTTTTTTTTATTCTGTCTGTACGTTGAAACTAATTTTGTGTATGAATATGTGGTTTGACAGAATCAAGGAATGCAAATATTTGATATTTAACTTCAGAGGAAACAGCTGCAGGGTCTATTACTCTCACAGAAATGCCATCAGAAATTACTACATGTTCTCCAAATAAACCAGCAAAAGGAATAGGTTGATATTTGTGTGATTTCTGAACAAGTAAACATGCTGCCATGCAGTGACAGCAGTAAACAAACTGCTGTACTCAATTAATTTTTGTGAAGATATTAAAATTTTATCATTAAAAGAATATTGTAATTTTATTACTGGTGGTCTATGGTTCCTGCTACTAGTCAGTTCAAGCATCAAGCATACATAATTCAAGAATGAAAAATGTTTTTATATATGATCTGTATAATGAAGTTCTCACTGATACTGCAGAACTTTTCATGTTCTATCACACATACTAAAATATTGATATTATGCTAGGTAAGGTTATAACTAGGACTTTATTAAGTAAAATATATCTTAGTAGATATTACTTTCACTTAACCTTGGGGTTGCAGTGTCTTATTTGTTTTTAGAGTAAAAGGGCATGGCATAGCCATTCAGCCAAGAAGTCTATGTTGTTGGAGAGCTGCCAAATTAAAAATAATACCTAAATTTACCTAGAGTAAAAGAAAAAGGAAAAAAAAATAATGCTGCGATACATTATAGTAGTATAAACTTTAACATTTCCTTTCCACCTAAGAAGTATTTGAAATTTTTCAACTAATATACCCTTAATCTAAAAAACACCAACTTAGAAACCTGACAGTTTCTAAAGTTAGCTTTCTTTGTAAAAAAAGGAGACAATCAAGAGCCAAAATGCATAAAATTTAACACTGATACAAAATATGAAAATCCAAATTATTTTATAAGCTGTTCTCAAAGTGTCCATGTTGATTTGTGCAAAAAATCATTGATGAAGTTCTGGAAATTATATTCAATTCATACTGTATGCAAAACATGTCAAGCTTTCACAGAGAGAAGCTTCCTTAGCTCAGTGAGGAATTCTGCTTTAAAAAAAAAATTATAGTACCATATGGCTCTAGGCTGCTTAAAGCCTCAATCTCCACCTCAATTGTTGGAAGTTGTTATTGTCACAACAGATCAAGCACAAAGTCACTGAAGAAAATTTCCTTGAGATACATCTAATATATAAAGCAATCTAGCTCTTAAAGGGACAATTTTCTTATGCTGTGCATATAACATCATTCATATGTTTTAGAATTTGAGAATCTGTGGCTAACACACTGAAGAATGAATTAACAGAAGGAGTCGGAGACTGAAGTAATTAACATTTTTCTATTACAAAGTGATTCCCTGTGAAATGATAAGGGAAAAAGAAGGGGGATATCCATTCTCACAGTTGTCTGCAAGACAGAAGTCAAGCTACATTTGCAGACAAGTAAATGTTATGACCCATTGGATCTAAATGTCAGCCCTAAAGCCTGCTCAGCCCCATGATAGAACTTCCAGCAAAGATTTCATCCAACTTTTCTGTGGTTCAGTGACACCTGAAGCTGTCACTAAACTTATTCCTTGTTTTAGAGAGTATGTAGAGGTTCTGCTCAGCTCTGAATGTCCCTGTGACAGCACACGAGGAGCAATAGCAATTGCCTCACAAAGGGGACTTCCAGAGGAAGAAAAGGCAAGAAAAATGAGGAATCAGTGTCCTAATAACAATGGTGTTCATCAACCACTGGTCAGTTTTGGCAAATACCACCCTTGACTCCCCGATATTCCAGTCCTCTGCCCTAAACAAAGTTACATTATTACATCCTGAAATAGCACAGTATTCCTCATCTTTATGCTACCTAAATAACTATTCTAATATTTCATCCAGTGGAAAACAATGTCTGTTAGCAATATCTATAAAATAGTGTGGTCAGGACTGCTAACCAGAATTGCTTGCAATTTCAACTTGTAAGAAAAGGGTATCAGGTATGATTTGGCCTCTGATTTCTTCATGTTGCACCAGAAGTCAAATTGTAATTCCGTGCTTCTAACTTTGATGCAAATATTTTTTAATTTCCTGGTGTAAATGGAAAATTACTTCTTTTAATATATAGTTAGTTTCAGTTGCATGCTGTATTTTTTTATGTCTTGGACTACATTCTTGGTTAAAATAAGAAATAGGGAAATCATTTTTCCAGGGAAAGAGAAGTGTTTTGCACATGGTGTTTATAATTTTCTTTTCCACATAACTCCGTGTTTGTAAACTGAATTTATGAACTTGCATCAAAGTAGGCTGAATTCTTTGATATTTACAGTGCCCAGGAAATCTAACTTTAGCAGTTCAGTCATGAATCTTTCACATTTTGTATAATTTAGTCATCAGTGTATCAATTTCTTGATTGATTATCCAATATTCTATTATGTATTATATTAGGCTTATAAATGGGATCTTAGATCACTGAACACAGACTATAAGTTGTTCAATTTTGATTACCGCAGTCAGAGAAAGCTACATAAATAATTTTCTAAAACCCTCCAAATCAAATTATATTTTCCCTTTTGAACTGTAAACAAAAATCTATCACCATAAAAAACCGAACTCTTTTAAGTTACACTTGTGTGAATTGGATCATGTCCAATGATTGTAGATTTTGGACATAGCAGTATCAGCTTATAATTTCAGCACATCATAGTTTTTAAAGGAAAGGGGAAACAAAGGATTCATATGGAAAAGTCAATACTCATACCTGAAGGGGAAAAAAAAAAAAAAAAAGGAAAAGGTACTTTTCAAGGAGTAGAACAGCAAGTCTCAACCTTGGGATCTGGACACTGTTTTTGTTGGGATGGGGGGATACTGGTGTGGAAAAAGTTTCATTCTAGTCTAACTGGTTTAAATACATTTATCTTTTTACTCAGAAGCTCTTCCATTTTTAAGGAAATTGGCTGTTGAATAACCTAAGGATTTGTTTTAGTACAAGTCAGATTCATTGATTTTCCTGTTTACTACTGAAACCATGTAATTTTACTTCTTGTATTTCCTCTCAGAACAGAGAGAATGTAGAAATCCAACATTTGCAACCTTACCATATGGACCAACAAAACTTACATGAAGTATTATGAGTGTATTAAAGACTTTGCTAAAGTCAAAGTAAAAAGTGGCCAATGTTGTCCTCTTATACTTAAAGTTACTTAGCTCATCAGCGAAGAGAGTGACATTTGTGAATCCTCACTGATTCTTCTCAGTTAACTTCTTTTCTTGCTTATCAATTTTTGGGTATGAGTCTAATAAGAACTCGCCCTTTCCATTCAAAAAACCCAACAAAAAAACAAACTAAACCAAAACAAAAAGCAACCAAAACCAAAAAACAAACAACAAAGAAAAACCACTACATTTTGTTACTACTCTAATAGCACTTTTATTATAAAACATTGCAAGCTTACGATATTATTGCTTGCTTACAATATTGATGCGATGAATCAAAGCCAAGGATCTATTAACTGCGTAATCTAAAACTTTGAGAATCCGCATGTGTAATGAATGATAATTCACAAAGTAAATGAGGTGAATAGTCATTGTGCTAGTAAGATTTTGAAAACAGCTAAAAGTGAAGTTCAAACATCTGAACTGAAATTGTATGCTTAGAATACTAGTATGTGGCTTGTTTCAATGTCTTTCACAGAGTGAAGATTGCATTCCTGTTTCTGTCAGTGGGCTTGATTCTACATTCATTAGTGGCATTTGATACCCTATTTTGTATGTAATCTCTTGTGAAATTAAATCCGTATAATTATTCACTGTGCATAAAGGTAATGAATCTGAGTCCAGTGGGATTGTCTCAAGAGACCATCTATAATTTTTTGCCGTATTAACACTGGAATTGATTGCTTGCTTCCATCTGCACATCAGTTTAGAAAAAAAAAAAAAAGCTGCTGTTTGCCAAGATTTTATATATTCTCCTCTCAGTTTGTGAAAATAAAAATGAAAATGTAGCTGAGTGAAACCATAGAAATGACAGTACAGGATAAAAGAAGGATAAAGGAAGTACAGGCAGTTTATGGTTAGTGAATATGTACAGTAGCTTGAGCAATAACAAGAAAACTTATATTCACGAACCTAGATTCTGTAGAGATTAAAAACTGGAATACGTTTATTACTAATATACTTATTTCTGGTACTGTCCTCAACATGTTATATAATACAATATATTTTGAAATCATGTTAAACATAAAGAGTTTATACTGTATGTTCAGGAGAATTCCTTAAAATCAGGTATTACAAAAGAGATTCTTTTAAAACATGAAAAACTTGAGATATGATTTTCAACAGCAATGCTTCAAAATGAACCTGAAGAAATTCACATATTTTATGTCATAAAAGACTAGACTGAAGTAACTTAAAACAAGTCTCTCTTTCTCTCTCTCTCTAAAGAGAGATCTCATTGCTGTCCAATGAGGTAGGCTAGAGAGATGGAAATTTGTGAACTTCATTAAGTTCAATAAGGACAAGTGAAGTCCTTCATCTGGTAAAAATAACAGCAGGTACAGATTAGGTAATGTCCTGCTGGAAATCAGTTTCATGGAGACAGATGTTGGAGTCCTAGTGGACAGTAAATTCTCTATGTCCTCTAAATGTCCTCTAATAGCCAAGAGGACCAATGTGTGTCCTGCAGTGCATCAGGAAAAATATGTCCAGCAGATTGAGGGAGGTTCATCCCTACCCTGCCCTGGTTAGACCACACCTGGAATATTGTATCCGGTTTGGGGGTCCCAAATTCAAAAGAGACAGGAATCTGCTGGAGGGAGTCCAATGGAGAGCTTTGAGGATGATTAAGGGTCTTGAACAATTCTTCTCTGAAGAAAGACTGAAGCAACCAATACTGTTTATCCTTGAGAAATGAAGGCTGAAAGGGGATCTTACTGATGTCTATAAATATCTGAGGGGGGGTGTCAAGAGGAAGGGGCCAATCTCTTTTTGGTGTCCAGTAATAGGACAATGAACAATGGGTTTAATCTAGAACATAGGGAGTTCCACCTCAGCATGAGGAGAGATTTCTTCACTGTGAGGGTGACTGAGCACTGGCACAGGCTGTCCAGAGAGTCTGTGGAGCCTCCTTCTCTGGAGACTTTCAAAACCCACCTGCATGTGTTCCTACATGGCCTGCCCTAGGTGATCCTGCTTTGGCAAGAGGGTAGGACTAGGTGATCTTCAGAGGTCCTTTCCAACCCCTAGCATTCTATGATTATACAATTTTTATATTCTATGGTTTTATGAAGAACACACCCACCTATGCAATTTAATAGGCAAAGCCATTGATCAGCAATTAAATAAACTTCAAATTCAGAATAGAGAGCCAATACACATAGTTGTAATGTCAACATGTACCATCAAGAACTGTAATACATGCACTGTTCCAGCTGTTGAAGCATGAAGGAAGGTATATTTCCTTGAAACACAGTTGCTGGTGTAAAGGATTATAGGGTATGTTGCCATACTTGTTCATTTTTGCCTCAGTCCTTTTGATCCTAGCCATAAGGATTGTATTATTGAACCCCCTTTTGACATATAGTTCTGTATTATTCTATATTAATTATTCCTCTGTATAATTGCTTTTCCTTTTGCAGGCACATTGTATATTTGGGTGTTAGGTGGGAGCAAAAAGAAAGAGACAGTGAAGGAGAAAGTCAACTGTTAATGGTGGGATTCTTAACTTTACTGGTATGCAACTTTCCTTGCTCTGCTCATACTTTTGTAACTTTGAGCAAACCTGCTCATTTAGAGTGCACAACAAACTTGTACAAATAGACTGTGTATGTACTAGCAATATAGTAACTGTTATTATATAACATTTATATAATTTGCCATAGGTTAGTTGACAAATGTAAAGACTGATTTAATATGTTTGAACATGTTTTACTGATACAACCTGAAATTAAAAAAAAATAGTACTTTTAAATATGGATGTAAAAATGTACAGAAATAATTCATATAATATAGATAAAATATCTTTAATTAGTGCTTACCCTGCTTTTGCTACTTTTTGTACCAAAGTAATCCTTTTCAACTCTATAAATTTTATAACAAAAGGCAGAGGGGTATAGCTCTGCAGATTTCTGCAGTGCAAAACATCAGAATTTTTTTTATTACTGTTTAGGATAATGATTCAGTTTTAAGTTTATAAAGTAATGAACCATAAAAGATCAAAAACATATCTAAAAAAGATAATTATTTGCTCTGAAGAGTACACTATGGCCTTTGTAGTTACAGTTGCTTTAAGAATATCACTCGTGCTTCTACAAAAGATGTCACTGTCCATGGAGTCAAATAATTCTACCACCACAATACCAGACTTCTCAAACCTCCTATTTTAGTCTTAAACTCATGCCTGGAGAGTTAATCCCTTCCTGGAAATGCCTTCCCACTCCTTGTTTTTTCTCCCTCAGCTGTATTTATGGCAGGAATCACCACTGGAAGACAGGCTGGCCCCTTCAAATTCATCTGCTTCAAGGACAACAGTGCAACAAGAGGCATTAAATGTCTCTTCCCTGGTGACATGTAACGTGACTGGGACACAGTTCTTGTATGGGAGGAATACCAACTAATGTACTTTCACATAATGTAATAGGATGCTAAAACTTCCCATTCTTTCACACAGAGAATTATTCAGAAATGATGTTCATGCCTCTTTTCAAACATTAGGTTGGAAAAATATTTCAGTGGTGCTTTATTACCACTCTGCATACAGTGCGCAACTTTCTGGAGTAAAAATACAGCAGTACTCATCTTAAGTAACATAATATGGCACTTCAAAAATTAACTTGCTCATTTTTGCCAGCTGAGCAAAGAAGAAGATTTTAATTAAGGAAAATAGCTATGCTTCCTTCAAAATGCTTAGCTTTAATTTCTTTTATTCTCTGTATGTTTTTCCTGTATTTTTTCAATACATCTCCATATATGAATTGGTTTTGAAAAAAATGCTGCGATGCAAGGTATTTTTTTTTATTTATTCTAAATACTTACTGGCAACTATAGTGTTCTGAAAGGAGTCCAGTCTGAAATATATAATGCTGTTATGAGTCTGAAATAAAGCAGTTGTGCCACAGAGAGAAGTATATCTGAAGTACAGAAATTAAATTGATTGCTAACATGTATTGCAATTGTGTGAAATTTATGCTCTCAAGGCAATTTCACATGAAGGTAATGATGCATTAGAAATAACTACAAAACAATATTGCACTGCTTCAGAAATAAAGTGGGATGCGGGAAGACATTTATTCGATATTTTTGACGTAGTTCTCAAATGTGTCCCAGGCCACATACTATCTTCTAATCACTTTTGTTCATCTTTCCCTGGGTTAAGTAAAATGGATTTAATAGAGGGTAAAAAGGTATTGATTCCTTGACCTTGATGGAACAGATCTGATCTTTTATCTGGAATAATCTTTAATAGTCTTTACAGGATATATGTGTATTTCATTTGTTCCTTTGAGTGGAATACAAACTTTAAAGTTTACTTTCATTTCTAATAAGTCTATTTCTGTTTCTAAAAGTACCTTTACCTAAGATGTAGAGCTGGCTGTAAGCACTGATTTTTTTCTGTATTTTCTCTTCGGAAAAATAACTGTTCACTGAATTGTTTACATTAAAATATTTCTAACTTAATACACATTAATAATGTTTTGGGTTTTTTTTTCCTAATTCTTTGCTCATTGTTGGAGTAGAGAAGGAAGAGAAAGCCATGAGAAAGTTGTTCACCCAAGTTAGCCTTAACTGACTTCCTGTACTGCTTGGCTGCTTTCAGAAATTACTCTTAAAGTGTAATATATTCCTCCTTTCTTTATTTACTAGAAATCTCTGAACAAAATTTCTGAGGCACATAATAGACATCCCAATGAGGAAAGTGAATCAGGAGGATCTGAACACAAATGCAAAAGGAATTGTGTTCATTAGTATTCCTAATTAACACTATACCCTGAAACAAAAAATTAATACATTTTTAAAAATATAGAAATTCTACTAAATAAATTCTCAGTGAAAATAAGCTTAATAGAACTTATTAGAGAAAGTATTATTTACTTTCAATAAAAATCTTCTATAAAACCTTCTAACTAATTATCACGTGCAGCTCCCTTACTGATTATTCAAAAAACATATTTCAAAATAAAATAAGAAAAAAGATGTGATGACATTATGCATAAAAAACAGTGATTCAGATAACACTTAATTTTTAAATTTGAGATTTTTCATATTTAGTAATCTTGAGATTTTTCATATAAAGGCAAGACTGATTGACTGATTTTTCCCCCCTTCTTTTTTTTTTTTTGTTTTTTTGTTTTTTTTTGTTTTTTTTGTGCTTTTTTTGTTTGTTTTTTGTTTATTTTTGTTTATTTTTTGTGGAAACAAATCCCTTCTCTTTTTCTGAGAAGCAAAGAATACAAAAATACTAAAATCTTATGCTTGGACAGGAAGTAGATTATCATTCACATGTCCCAGCATGCTGGAAGAATTAATTGTTTAATTAATTTCTGCAACATCTTAATTGTCTTAATTGTCCCCACAATATTAGTTTTCCTGAAAGTATGATGCCTTCATTAAGCTCCATCTGCTGTTCTTGGCCTTATTATTTCAGAAAAATGCTCTTGATTCACTTTTCTGGGCCTTATAATGACATTACACAATGAAATGTCAGTTTCTATCTGATACTATAAAGAAAAGTAAATCTAAAAGCTTGCAAGAGTTGATAAAGTTACCATTTGTGTTTATGAAGGAGAAAGGCAATAATTCTTCTTTTTTCACATTTTTTTACATTTACATTGAAATGATAACCCATGAGGTGACTCTCTTTTCCTCACCCTAGCTTCGTAACTGGGATTAGCAGTGCTGGACAGGTAGAATGGGTCTTTCCTTTTAATTGCTGACTGAGCATTGCAACAAGAAATCCAACCCAAAGGCCAGTCTAATTCTGCAAGGGTCAACAAAGAAGGGAAATCCATCCAGCTCTTCATTTTGACAGTGATCTTGGCACAGCAATATGTTCCTATGTGGCAGATGGAGTGTCAAAAATGTAGTCAGCACAATGCTCATATCTACCCTGCCACAGCCCGTAGGTCAAACCAGTTCCACACCAGGGAGCTGAGGATACTCTGGTTGTGTGGCCTAGATTTGTTTCACACTTTTGTAGGGATGCTTCATCCCTGGGAGCAGTTCAGGGCATGCTCTAGTGTGCATAGTGGTTTCTTATGGGTTGACCTTTGGATTTGATGACCTTAGAGGCATCTTCCAGCTGTGAGACTTCTGTGATTTTATGATTCTGATCAAGAGATTTTTGAAAAGACAATGTCTTCTTTTATGAGTTTTAAATTTGGCACAGTCTTAGATAATGTTTTTTACAGGAGTTCTGAAGCCAAAACATTCACTGAACAATTTTTAAACATCGTTTACTGTGATGAAATGTATAAATCTCTTGTGTTAAGCATTAAAACTTTATTGATGGTTTAGATGAGGGGACTGAGTCCATCATCAGCAAGTTTGCAGATGACACTAAGCTGGGGGGGAGTGTCGATCAACTGGAAGGCAGGAGGGCTCTGCAGAGGGACCTGGACAGTCTGGAGAGTTGGGCTGATTCCAATGGGATGAGGTTTAACACGGCCAAGTGCCGGGTCCTGCACTTTGTCCACAACAACCCCATGCAGCGCTACAGGCTGGGGACAGAGTGGCTGAGAGCAGCCAGGCAGAAAGGGACCTGGGAGTCTGGATTGACAGGAAGCTGAATATGAGCCAACAGTGTGCCCAGGTGGCCAAGAAGGCCAATGGCATCCTGGCCTGGATCAGGAACAGCGTGGCCAGCAGGTCCAAGGAAGTGATTCTGCCCCTGTACTCAGCGCTGGTGAGGCCACACCTCGAGTACTGTGTCCAGTTCTGGGCCCCCCAGTTCTGGAAGGATATCGAGGTCCTGGAGCAGGTCCAAAGGAGGGCAACCAGGATGGTGAAGGGACTCGAGCACAGATCCTATGAGGAGAGGCTGAGAGAGCTGGGGTTGTCCAGCCTAAAGAAGAGGCGGCTCAGGGGAGACCTCATCACTCTCTACAACTACCTGAAAGGAGGCTGTAGCCAGGTGGGGGTTGGTCTCTTTTGCCAAATGACTTTCAACAAGACAAGAGGGCATGGTCTTAAGTTGTGCTAGGGGAAGTTTAGGTTGGATATTAGAAAGAATTTCTTTACGGAGAGAGTGGTCCAGCATTGGAATGGGCTGCCCAGGGAAGTAGTGGATTCACCATCCCTGGAGCTATTTAAAAAGAGACTGGATGTGGCACTCAGTGCCATGGTCTAGCAACCGCAATGGTGGTAAAAGGGTTGGACTCGATGATCTCTGAGGTCCCTTCCAATCCAGCCAATTCTATGATTTTATCATTCTATGATTCTATGAAATTGCTGATTTCATAGAGATTTGTGAGTTTTGAATGTGCAGATTAGTTTACAGATATTTTATATTCCATTTGTATGAGTATTCCAGTACAGGAAACATAAATACTGATATTCTAAAATTTGCAGTTCTTTTTATGATTCTGTATGCTGCTCTGAAATTAATTTCCCTGAACCTTTGTGAAAGTATCTATTAGCGTAGATGCTTTCATAAGGGAAAAGGGATGCAAACACTTCAAAATTACCTACTTTATAACTAAAGTGAATATCTACCTGAACTTCCTTATGATATTTTCCTAATACTAAAATTTTACATTATTTTTAAAATGTAGCCTTCTGTATATTTTAAGCCCTGGGTGTAAAATCAGTCAGTTGAGGATCCATATGAAAAGAACCGTACCAAAAATATTTAGATATCATTTGGTCTACAGTTCACATGCCTGTAAACAGAATATGCTCAAATAATCATCGTAATATATTTTTCTTTTTTAACCTGTTCCTCTGTAATAGCCTGTGTTTGGAAAGGCCAGTGGGTAGGTGCTTCAACAGTTTGTGTGCAATAGGCATCCAATATACACATCTGAGACACAACACTGAACATCTTTTTCTATTTTATCAAAAGATGGGATGACAATCAGACCAAATATTACTGGAGGGCGAAGTGTCAGAAAAGCAATCAGCAGATGAGTAGATAAAATGGTGGTGGAATGGTAGCACATATCAGCTAAATCTGTGAAGTAATGATCAAACAAGGCTAGAGAAAGATGGAATGGATGTGGAGAATATTTTTGTCACTTACTCCCTCACATGGCTTACAATACTTGGCATAAATCTGCTGAAGAAAAACAGTTTGACCGTATTGTAGGAAAAACTACACTTGATGCAAACTAAGCTTCAGAACTGTATAGTATGACATTCCAGTATATCTCATCTAATTATGCAAGAGCATCCTCATTAGGTGAATGTAACATTTTTTTAATTACTCTTTAGTCTCAGAAGTATGTAATGCATGACATGACACAGATCATTAATCGCAAAAAAAAAAAAATCCTACACAAAAAAGTGTAAGATTTTTATATGAGCTGTAAAACAATTCTTAAAGAACTTGAATTTGATTGAAAATTTACATTATTTTCTTGACGAAAAGATTTATAACACTGCATGGTTTTGTGTTATCAAGACATTGATAAATTATATCTGCAGGTTTTTTTTTAACCATTTGCTACAGTCTGCAATAATTAGTTTTTTTGGTATCAATTTGATTTATCTTAAAGGGCTATAAATCCAGACAAATTCTAGTTACTGACTCTGGATATAGTGAACAGGCCTTGCCTATGTTTTTCCAAATAAAGAAAAGCCGACAAGCTGTAATAAAATATTCTGCTGTTTTTCACATTCTTTTCATTATATAATACTTTTTAATATAAGACCTCAGGTAAAAAAAGAATAGGTTATAAAAGTTAGGCCTATCATGCAGTGATTTTCTTGGATTATTTATTTTTTCATAGAACCATCATGGTTGGAAAGGACCTTCAAGATCATCAAATCCCAATGTCAGTCCTTCACCACCTTAATGACTAAATCATCTCCCAAAGAGCTATGGCCACCAATTTTTTAATACCCCCAGGGACAGTACTCTACCACCTCCCTGAGCAACTTTTTCCAATGCTTCCGGTGAGGAATTTTTTTCTAATATCTAATCTGAATCTCCCCTGGTGCAACTTGAACCAATTTCCTCCTGTCCTATCACTGGTCAGTAGGTAGAAGAGGCCAACACCTGCCTCACAGCAACCTCCTTTCAGGTGGTTGTAGAGAGCATTAAGGTCTCCCTTCAACCTCCTCCAGGCTGAACAGATGTGTGCTTCAGCCTTCCATGGGAGAGAGAGCATGGATGAGATTATCCAATCATGTCTTGAAAACTTCTAGTGGTGGGGTCTTCCTAGTTCCTGGGGAGGTTGTTCCAGTGAATGGTTTTTCTCGCTGTCAAAAAAATTCTTTAATATATTCGGATAAAATCTTGATGGAACTTGAGGACTGTAATGAGAAGCTGTTCAAAGTGTTCCTCCAAGTTTTGTCTGAGATGAAAACATAGGACAAAGTAAGGACAGGCCAAAAAAAAAAAAAAAAAAAAAAAAAGCATCAAAATGAATGAATCACTCAAACAATAAATATTTCTATATCCCAAAATAAAAAGTAATATGTAATTTAATCTTTTGCCCTCCTGTTTTGACTAGTTTTTAAATAAGGATGATTTAAAAGAGCCTAGACATTTGCTTTTCAAAAACCCACCCCCTTTTCTTTGAAAATGTGAAAAGAAAATAAATAAAATTCTTTAACACTTTCCAGAAGATCTCATTTTTATTTTATTTGCTGGCTTCAAGCTGAATTTATTTCTGACTTCAACCTGAATTTGTGTATAATTTTGACTTTCCAAATACTTAGGTGTTTACATTAATTTGTCAGAACCATAGGTGAATTAAGTCAAACTGAATGTTTGTCCAGCCAAAACATTCTCTGGAGACAGTTCTGTTTAGTTATTATATTTTATTAATACTCTGTTTTCTTGATAGTAAACGCTCATTAAAGACATGAAATGCTCAAGTACCAGACTTTGTTCTTGTTAATGTTTTCTAATTGAAGACACCAGTAGGAAACTTTAATGATACTCTGGCAGTTAATTCATTTCTGAGAGTTGGCACTATGGCTTCAAAATCTGGCAGAAGAGACCATTCAGCTGAAGACTTTAACACACTGGCTAGGAATACTGCCCATTATTTATTAGGTGAACAAGAAGAGAAAAGACACTTTCTTCTTACCTGGAAATGTACTGCATGATCTCCTATTTTTCCACTGACAACCATATCTCAAGCCAAATCTTGTTCTATGGAGGAAAGCCTACAGAACAAAAAAAGAAAATATCAGTACCTAATATGTAAACTTTGAGCTGCTTATGATTTTAAGTTAATATGACAGTTTGATATATATTTTGGCTAGAGTTATTGCACACTGAGAAATGCAGCCAGTTTATTAACTGATGGTTACTTTTGAGTTGACAGTGGTTCATGCATTCATTAGAAAAAAAAAAAAGTGATTTTCCCAGTTGCTTTTTCTTCAGCTATAACACAGTAGCCTTTTGGAGGAGTGCCTGTATCTTGAATGTGGAGGATAGAAAAAGAGCTGCCTCAGGCTTTGTTTGTTGGCATGTATTTTGCAGCTGTTTTATTTAAAAGGGGCCCAAGGATGTTGACTGGAGTAATTTAACAAACACAAAATACAGGTTTATCTTAAGTTAAATAATTAGTATTACTGTCAAACCTGGTTTCCTTCAGAAAATTGCTATAAGACGGTAATAATTAATTTTGCTGCTAAAGATGTGCTTGAAGTTTATTATAAATATGTGAGAGAACAAATCGATATATTGTGGACAGTTAGAAAATAATTTTGACTTTAGTTTGTCATTGGTAAAAATTAGTATTATTAGTTTTCAAGCAGAGTAAATTGTTCTGTAATAACCACACTGAAACTGTATTCACCTTCACAGTGTTTTACAGACATTGAGGTGTAATTTGTAGGATGTAGCTGGAAGAGACAAGAATGGTATTTTTTACTAGTAGTAGTCATGGTAACTTTATATATGTTAGTCTTCACTTTGATGTAGAAGTTACCTAAAACTGCTTTTTTCCCCCCAAAAAAGTCCCTCCCAGAATGTCATATAATTCAGCTTTAGGTTTTCAGTACCATTAGATGGCTTTCTGGACTGATTAAGGACCATGTGTCTGACTTCCATTCAAGAAGGTCTACATTGTAACTTTTTTAGTAGTAAATCACTTCGACTGCAGATCTTTTGTTTCTGGGGTAATTTTTACTTAAGAGATAAAGCTCATGAATGCGTGACATTAGAGAATAAATAGTTTGTGTTGTGGTGAATCCTGTACTGGTCTGTAGTGCATATGGACTGAAGCCAGGAGTCTGAGAATGTTCAGATCTAGAACACAATTTAACAACGTTCAGCTTTAGATTTTTTAATGAGTAAGAAATGGAAGATCAGGCACCTTGAACTGTCTGCTGGCAGGAAAAGGTTTCCTATTTTCAGTGCTGTTTCTATTTTGAGTTTTCTTCTAGAGGAAGCATCTGCAGCTCCCATAATGATAAGAATATTTGGAAGCATGAGCCAAAATACCAAAAGTAATGTTGGCCTTGAGGATTTTTAGCCCTTCTTGATCTCAGATAGAAGCAAATTTGCCACCCGTCTCCAGATCTACAATTTATCTTTCCTGTTGGACATCATTTGAGGGAGAACTGGAGATGTCTGTGGTTTTTGCCTTAATCGTCTCAGCATTCTAAGCTGTGGAAAGTGGAATTTTGAAATAGAAGGGCTACATGTTTAGCCTGTCTTATTTCTTATAACACAAAATATTAATTAGCAGATTCCATTTGTGCTCAGCAGGCTATATGTACCTGCACCCTTTGAAGTAAGGTTTTCAGTTTCTGTGGCATAGGAAAGAAATAGCTATATGTTGCAAATGACAGATATTCAAAACTTCAAATACGTCCTACTTGGTTATATCCATAGGAACATTTTAAATAAGCTGTGTTCTATTGTTTCTGAATTTTACTGTAGAGATGGTGCTTTCAGTTGAAAATAAAGAAGACTCACAGTACCTCTAGTGTTCAGGGAAAAAAAAAAAAAGTGCAAGCTGTTCAAGGCTGTGTGAAAATGCAGACTGATATAAACTGAATCAATGTGACAGAAACCATTCATGCAAAGCTAACAGTAATGCCATGATAAAGAACAGAGTGAAATGGCTGTTTTATTGATATTGACTCACAATATTTTTTTTAGCTGTTTGAATATTAGTGTATATTCTATTAAACACGGGAATTTTAGACACCATTTCAAAACAAAACCACTTCCTGTAGAGCAAACAAAAAATTAAACCCAAACTGTGTCACTTATATTGAAAGGCTTGAAGTATGACATAGATAAATTACCCTGATCAGCAAAGGAATAGAAATTAATTTGTAGGAGCCCAGAAAGTCTGATGCTTTATTCTCCTAATCAGGTAATAATAGCCCTTTAATAATAATAGCCCTTTAATACACACCAGGATGACATTGGCTTTCTTGGCCAAAAGGGCACATGGATGGTTCATGGTCATTCTTCTGTCCACTAGCACCTCCAGGTCCCTTTCCTCTATGATGCTCTCTAGCAGGTCAGTCCAAAACCTGTACTGATGCATGCTGTTTTTCTTTCTCAGATGCAGTACTCTACACTTGCCATTGTATTTTATTAAACGTCTCCCCAGTCAACCCTCCAGCCTGTCTAGGTCTCTCTGAATGGCAGCACAGCCTTCTGGTCTGTCAACCACTCCTCCCAGCTTTATGTCATCAGCAAACTTGCTGACAGTGCACTCTCTTCCCTCATCCAGGTCATTGATGAATATGTTGAATAGTGCTGGTCCCAGTTCCGACCTCTGAGGGGGGTGAGACATCCACGTTGATGAGACATCGACGGTCTTTCACCACTGAGCTGCATCCTACCTAATGTAATCCAATTTCATATAGATTTTGCAAGGGGGAAAAAGAACTACGAGGGGATCATAAATGAAACCTGTAAGTGCAGATTGAAATTAATAGAATTGTTGATTCATAGAATGGCTAGGGTTGGAAGGAGCCTTAAAGATCTTACTTCCAACCTCCCTGCATGGGCAGGGATACCCTCCACTAGACCAGGTTGCTCAAAGCCCCATCCAGCCCAGTCTTGAGCAATTCCAGGAGTGACGCATCAAGGACCTTCCTGGACAACCTTTTCCAGTTTCTCATTACCCTCACAGTGTAGAATTTGTTTCTAATATCCAATGTAAATCTACCCTCTTCTAGTTTAAAACCACTGCTCCTCATCCTATCACTACATGTCTTTGTAAAAAGTCCCTCCCCAGCTTTTCTGTAGGCTCCTTCAGGTACTGGAAGGCTGCTATAAGGACTGCCTGGCACCTTCTCTTCTCTAGGCTGAACAGCCCCAGCTGTCTCAGTCTGTCTTCATAGGAGAGGTGGTCTAGCCCTCTGATTATCCTTTAACTCCCATTTACCTGGATCTCAACTTGTATAGAATCTCAAATATCTTTCAAACAAGTTAAATCCTGCCATACATCAGATTTCATGTGTTAATTAAAAATGAGAGAAAGTCAAGGAAGGAATGGAGAGTCTTATTGTTCATGGCTTAAAGAAAGCTTATTTAAAATTATTACCCTATAAAATATCAGTAATTGGTTCTATGATAAAACCAGTACTAGAATCAAAGATTGTACCTCTCGGAGCCCAGTTTTAACTAGGATACAAATACTGCTTATGTAGGTCAATTCAGAGATGCCAGATTTATATACTACAGCACATTTCAAAAATCTAATCAGAGCAGAAATGATCCTCTCACTGATAAAATACTAATACTGAAAGCTAAGTCAGAAAAATACAGTTTCCTTGGAAAACCATCTTAGCCACATTCCACATACTCTGTCTCTTACTACATATGTCAATATATGTCAATAACACGTCATTCAGTGCATTAAGTTTTACATTTAACAAACTACAATGGAAATACTACTTTCTATACCGAATCGCCAAAGCAGTAGTGTAAGAGAAGCTCTGTCAGAAAAGTTCCTGAGTTACCTGAGTGCTAGCTGTCTCATTTGTATAATAAAATAAGGTGTGTCTTGCCCTTACATAGCTAATTAAATTCCTATTCTATACTGGTGAGAAGGGAAAAGAAATTAAATACTGAAAAAATCTCAGGCTGTATCAATCAACTTGGTTTTCCTGAGTACATGTACTATGTATGATGAAAGAAGCTGGCTTATCTTTTCCTCCTCTTTTCCTGCTCCAAACTCACACCTGGAGGCCTGACATCCACAACAGCACACCAGCCTCCTAAAAAGAACTAATAGCCAGAGAGAGAGCTCCTCATACATGAGTGTTGTTGGTGGAAAGGAGTGTTCAGTGCATCTCATTCTTAGACAGTCTTGTCCTATTGCTCGAATACCTAGCTTCACATTCCTTTTATATTTTTGCTATTGGTTGAAGTAATTTACCATAATTCTACAGTACAAATTTAAACTGTTGTTTTTTTCAACAGTTTATAAAAGGTTATCTTGTATGCCAATAATACACATGACAGGAATCTGTCCATAGGCTTTATGAAAAACAAAATGGGAACTTAGGAATACACACTCTTCGGTTTTAAATTAAGTGCAGAAAATAACTGACATGAAATCAATCTATATAAAAATATCAAAACTGCTATACATGAACTGCCCAGACCTCAGCATGTTGCCATCTTTTCACCTCTGTACTGAGAATTCTTGCTGACTGAGGCTTTTCTTTGTTCCCTTCATCAACCATACACCCATGGTTTTGTCTGTGTAGTGTAAGTCCCATGACAAGACAACACTGCAGGAAAAAAGGATATAATTCTTAGCTGTGAAGGGCAACTGAAGCAATTTTGTGTTTTAGGATGAGTATCACTATACCCTAATGGGCACTAACTGCTATTGAAGTCCAGTGAAGTAAAGGTTGTAAGTCTCATCATACTGGGTCAAATTCAGAGTTCATATGTTTAATTTCTTAGTGATAATAAAATGTAGCAGGAGGAGCCATTCTTGCTCCTGAAGCTCGACAAGCTACTGGCCTCTCCATGCCTCACACCAGAGTGAGCTGAGGTTCCCTCTGTGGGTGTGTGTCCCACCTTTATTGGTCCCCTGATCTTGCTCATGCCCAATAGGGGCCTGTCCTAATCAGGCACAGGTGGACTCACACCCACTCTTTGGCAACTCGAGGCACCTGGTTTATCTTGTTTCTCTACAATAAAATTCCTACTGAGACATAAGATTTTACTGGCAGTCACATAGATTTATGTGATGCTACTAGGAAAAAAAAATATATTCTTTTCCACTATTCTATGGCTTGATGCTAGCTTATGTATCTTTGGAACTTTAACGGTAAAACTAAGAAGAAGGATTGTGCAAAGACATAAGGTTCTGGTGTTAATGAATCCCCCTTTCCCAAACAAAAATCTAACTCAGGGCTGACAGATGTAAAATAATCTGTACTGTGGTTTATGTTTCCTTATTTTATTTCACAACACTTTTGATAGTAATAAGTTTTTGGTGTACATCTATCCTCTGGATAGTTTCGCTATCAATGTAAATGCTTTTTTTAATAATTTATTTACATCAAGGTCATTGAACTGAAGCTTCCTAGGGTACTGAGTTGTATTAAAGTATGTAGGAAAAGTTTCCTAGTGTGGTATACTGTATGAAATGAGATGGGAATGTCCCCATAATTTCTTTAATGAAATTTCCAGTTATTGGGTCAATTATTGATTTTGTAATTTGCGTGTTGAAACCAAGAACCACTGTAAGAGGAAAAGAACAAGGTAATAGGATACTGACATCAGCAGATCAAGACATAAAAAAAAAAATCAGCTGTACAGATTCATCACAAGCCTCGTGCACTTGTTTCTTCCCTGGGCTTCATCCAACCTTCCTGGTTCACCTGTGCACTCTTACCAGCTCACCACTCTCTCCCATTATCAGTACATATAATGCACCAGAAGAAACAGCAGTGAACCAACTTCCCTCATTTCTTTCCAGTAACACTTCCATGAAAACTGTCATGTCCTCAGTTGCAGTTCAATGATTCGCAAAATGATATTTTAAATCAGATTTTTAAGAAATTGATAAATTGACTGACTCCTTGAAGAGATGGAATTTTGCTTTCCCAAAATTTAAGGTTCTGACTTTACTCTTTGCCTGACCACTACATGACTATGAACCCCACCTGTGCCTGACCACCACAGGCCAGGCTGCCTCCAATCTTGACATCACCAGTTAGCTCGCTTGTGGTGGTGACCATCAGGTTCAGTATCACATCTTCTCTGGTAGGGCTTTTTATTACCTGACTTAAGAATTCATGCTCAATTACTCTAGGAGCTTCTTTGTTTACCTACAGCTCACTGTGCTACTTTTCCGGTAAATGTCTAAGTGGCTGAAGTCCCCCAGCAGGGTCACTGTTTCTGTATCTGGAATAAGCAGTCCTAGGCAATATTCTCCCCTTACCTGTAGTATCAACTGCAATATTACCTTTGTTACCTCACTCTGTAATTCTTACTCACAAGCTTTCAACTTGTTCATGGCTATTCTTTGGAGACAGCTCTCCACAATTCATCTATTTCATTACGTAGAAAGAAATGCCTCCATACCTTCTCCCTCACCTGTTCTTTCTGAACAGTCTGTAGCCATCAATAGCTTAACTCCCGTCATGGGACTGGTACCACCAAGTTGCTGTTGATTTCTAGCAGCATGGTGGCTTCCAGCTCCTCCTGTTTGGTTCCCATGCTGCACGCATTGGTGCAGATACATTTCAGCTGGGCTTTTGGCTGTATCACCTTCTTAGAGGTAGACCTATTAATTCCTTTGAGGTATTACACTGGTGCTTCCCTGTTGGCTCCCATTACCTCAGCAGGCCCTGGCTCACCTCTGTAGGACTTTAGGTGTGCCTCAGTGTACCCAACAAATCTCAGAGCATCAGGCTTAAGGCCCTTGATAGCACCCCATCCCTCTAATCTTGGACTGTCTTCCTTCAGCTTGTCATGGACAGGTCTGATATGATCCTCTTCTCCTTCATGTTAAGTTTAAAGCTCTGTCAATAAGCTCCATTAGCTCATGAGCGAAGATCCTCCTCCTTCTTTGAGAAAGGTGAGCGCCAGCAAGTCTGCCATAAATATTGCACTGTGTTTACATAAGTTGGTACTGTAACACCTACCTCTATTTTATGCAAGACAGCATGGGTAATGTCACCTGGGTCTCAAAGCCTCAGAAATTCTTGGGAAATTTCCAACTCCTAGTTACTCAGTTATACTAACACCACAATGAAATTATGAGCAATTAGTTCACTAGTGTGAGACAATTTTGCACAGCTGTATACTGAACCAGAGTGAATTAGAGTGAAGAATAAGAAAAGTATTGAGCTACCAGAGTGTAATTGCTCGTTGTCATTCAGCTACAGTCAATTCCTAAACTTAATATAGGAACTGTAATTTCTGAGGTGGAGGGATGTGTTACTCAGGTGTGAGCCCAGTTATTTTTACACTATCATTTTCTTTCTGTCATGGAGAACACCTACTAGTAAATTTGTTTTATTTAATGATTTCTAATAAAAAACATTAGAAACATTATTGAATTTTGGGAACTAATCTATCATATAGCTTTGGACCAATTACAAAAGTATACAGTTTAGTCAGCTATGTAGACAAGAGTAGACATCAAATGAAATGTGCACCAAAGACATTGATCAAGAAAGGGTTTGAGTAGAAAAATAGTGAGCAGAAAAAAAAAACAGTGAGTAGAAAAACAGTTCAGTCACATTTGTTTTTAAAAACAGGATATTGGGTTTTTTGAAGCTGAAGGGATGAAACAAGAAGAAGAACTACTGAGTAAAATGGATGGGGAGGGGTAAAAGGCTACAAGGGCAACAGAAATATTGAATGTTGATGTATAGAAACCAAGGAGTACAATAGATAAGAACAAAGAAAAAAGAAAAAAAAGATTACCTCTTTGTTTCATCACATTATGCTTAAAAAAATGACTTGGCAACTCATGACCTTGCAAGTAGAGTAATGTTGATTTAGTACCACACACAGCTACTTCCCTGCTTTCCTTATTCCCATATGCAGCCAAAAGGAGATGGATGCAGCAGTGAGGGGGCAAGTTCCAGTTCTCCAGTTGCTCAAGGTGAACAGCGTATAAAAGAACATGAGTGCTGCAGTACCACATCAAACATGTAACCTGGATATAGAATAATCTATTACCTTCCTCTAGGTACCTCCCAGGTGAGTATGTTAAATTTCAAGTTCATCAGCCAGCTTAGTTCAGGACTTCATTCTGTTGTATAGTATCTGTTCTGGGAGTCTGGGAGTCTCAGCTTCTATGCCCTACATACACATATGCAGTTACTGATGTGCAGGGAGCAATCTTTTTCTTTTCTTTTTTTTTTTATTTCCCTAGTCATTGACAACTTTGAGGCAGGAGTGGAGAAATACATAATTATCTTGTTAAAATTCTGTGGCACGAACTAAAGGGCAAATGGTTATCAAAGTGTTAAAAATCTCTGAGTTACTCTATATGTAAGTCACATTTACTGTAATTGATCCCAACATAGAGATTTTAATTTCAGGATAAAGACATAATTCGTATTTGAGTTTGTTTTCAAACTGTTGAATTTATATTACTAAATACAGTGTAAACAATTTAGAGAGAAAATTATTTTTTAAAAAAATCACATTATAAGAAAAAGTGTCTTCTGTGCTGCTTCTGCCTGGAAAATTTCTTCAGAAGATGCCAGTGAAGTTTAAAATATTTTCAAGATCTTGATCAAAGGATGGTGGAGCTTACATTATAGATGAGATTCCTAGGTTAAACTCTTTAGTAACTGCTTGATAAATTTAATTTTAAATATACTTCATCTATAGAGTGTCTGTTCACTTTGAATTATTTTTTATGATGAGATGAATATTTATATTCATACACTGAAGAAATAAAAGCTGGCATAATACGTCAATTGCTACTACAGAATTTACAGGAAATACTAGAAACATACTGATAACATATATAGTTTTTACATGACTTAAAAGCAGTTCCTGGGAAACAACAGAATAGTCTTGACTTTCAGATCATAGGTCATAGTAGCCAGCTGTATTAGGAAATTAATTTATTAAAACAGTGTGAATCTGGCAAATGCAAAGAAACTGTATATTAAGTATTTCCCCCCCTAAGTCATCTCATTCATCAGTTCTTCAGAGGTGCAGTACAACACGTCTTGCAGGATGAAGTTCATGCTTACTGAGGCTGGCAGTTTGACAACAATTAACCTGGAGTGTTGTGTTCAGTTCTGGAGTCCCCATCACAACAAGGACACAGAGCTACTGGAATGTGTCCAGAGGAGAGACACTAAAATGATCAGAGGGCTGGAGCACCTCCCCTATGAAGACAGGCTGAGGAAGTTGGGGTTGTTTACCCTGGAGAAGAGGAGGCTCCAAGGTGACCTTATAGTGGCTTTCCAATATTTGAAGGGGGCCTACAAAAAGCTGGGGTAGGTCTTTTGACACATGTGTGTAGTGAGAGGACAAGGGGAAATGGTTTCAATGTTGAAGGGGGGAAGATTTAGGTTAGACATTAGGAAGAAATTCTTTGATTTTAGGGTGGTGAGACACTGGCACAGGTTGTCCAAGGAAGTTGTCTGCCTGCTCCCTGGAAGTGTTCAAGGTAAGGTTGGATGGGGCCTTGAGCAACTTGGTCTGGTGGGAGGTGTCCCTGTCCATGGCAGGGAGGTTGGATCCAGGTGATCTCTAAGGCCCCTTCCAACCCTAGTCATTCTATGATGCTATGAATTAGCAAGCACTGGGGTGTCTGTGTGATGTTAAGTTTTATTTATTGAGACTCAACTACAGATGGTGTCAGAGTAGACGCTTGCTGTTGATAGATCTATGCCTGTGGGCATATTTCTGTAAAAATATAGCAGAAACATATTTCTGCTATCACAGTTTCTCAAGAGAGGTTTTGTTTTTGTGTAGTACTTAATAAATTAAAACAGAAAGACTATACACAGTACATTCCAGTATAAATTTTAACTACCCTAATTAAGAAAATACTAAAGTTCTTATGTTAATTCCCACATTAGAGATAATAATTGTTCATTTAAGCATTTGTTCCAGACTCTTATTATCACCTGAGGAAGAGGGATACTAAACAAAATAATTTGTTTATTCTCTTATTTGTTCCTGTAATTTCCTTTGCATAACTTTTCTGGAATAAATACCAGTGAGGCATAAGATACAGATATTATTTTTAACAAAATCTCACAAAAAAATCTATCATATATGAAAAATGTAAATTCATAAAGTTTTATGAATATGGCCTCATTCTGAATTTTAGTTTATCCAGTGTCTCACATAGAGTTTGTCATGAAACAGATATTTTATAATCCTAACCAACTTTCATATTTGTTTTCCATGAGCAGTCACAAATGAATTTATTCAGAAAATTAAATTTCCTGTTCCAAAAATTAAATAACCAAACTGCTTAAATATTGATTAAATGTACAATATTTTCATCATGATGATTTTTTTGCAGAAACAAATAGACGCATGATATCCAGGAATAAACATAAGCGGAAAAATAATTAACTTCTAATGCACAATTCATGAGAAGGAAAAGACAATTTAGAGCAATTTGTTTATTGAAATGTAAGAAGTGTCATAAAAGACACTAGGCAAGCAGAATTACTGATACTAAGATGTCTGAATTTCTCTTAATGTAATATATATTTACATCTTAACCATCTTTGACCTTGGATTAATTATATCACAGTTAAATTTAATGGATATGTATGAACCAGGATGTTAATCATATGATAAGCTGCTTTCTCCTTTTTTCATCTTTTTATGTAACTGTCACTGTAATTTGTAAGTGATTTGTTATAACTCCTTTTTCCTCAAAGTAAGGGGGTTAAGAATCTGTAAGTTAAGGCTGATATCTGTGAGTCTTCTAATGTACAGTTAATGGTATTAACGTACAGTTAATGGTATGAAACTGAGATTTTGAACAAAGTCCTCTCAGATCATGGGAGTGGAAGGACAATAATCTCTGTTCAGTTCACAGTGGAAAGTACCAAAGATACATCAGAACAGATTCTGAGGAAATGTTACTCGTCTATGAGGAATTATTCAGTGAAATCAAAAAGCCCTTACCAGCTTCCTCAAGATATTGTTCTTTGATAGACAAAATTATTAGGATAGTAATAAAAATATAGAATATGGTGAAGAGCCACGAATATTACTGTTTAATTATACCCTAAGTATGTAACAGAAAGACACCTGGGACCTACTCATCACACCAGTGCTGGATAACAATTTTAGTTCATGAAGACACTCTTTTTCTTAAAGAGTCACAGGCAGAAACCAGGATCTAGCCAAGCTAAAAAAAACCCTACACTACAAACTGAAACACTACATATATGACAAAAAGATTAGGATAGAAGTTGAAGATGTGGAGGACTTGCAGCACCAAATCCATGTGATCATGCTTTTATATCAAGTTGAATAATATTATAGAAAAAGAAAACAATTCAATCAGAATTTAGAAAGGTACGGAACATAACAGAAACTGAAAGCCAAAATACTGTGAAAAATTGACCAAAAGAACAAATATACAGAAAAAGTAAGGTGATGAAAAATAAGTGATAACTGTAGAAGAATGAGAAATGAAAAAAAATATTTTTGGTCCTCTTAAACAGATGAGACTTCCAGGTTGAGAACTATTTCATTGTACACTGGTAAAAAATCAATAGTGGTGTTTAATGACAAAAGTAGAATCAAATGTATTACAGACTCACAGAAGCACTGAGTCTGCATCAATCAGTATACTGAAGCAATTATTTAATTTGCAGTTACACATCAGATTACATAACATTTACATAATTAGAGGGCTTAAACAAGAAATGATTACTTCATGACAGAAATATTATGAATCTGACACTAATAAGGAATGCAAATATTTCCTTTTGTAATATGCCAAATAAATGAATGTAAAATGCTTACATGCCTGGAGGTAAAATGGATACCTGCCTCTTACTTATTTGCTGTGATCAATACTTTAACTGAATAAAATTAGATAAAAATATATTAATGAATGACCTCTCTCATATGTGTCTTTTCTTCCAGCAGTTAAGGATGTAATGGAAAATTGTAATATATGTACTCTGAGTACAGAGAAATTAATTTGAATAGTAAGAGCCAGGGCTATGAAGTCTGCTTTAAATTCATCTTTGCTCACCATGAGCATGGTTTTTGAGAGGATTTTAGTACCTAGCAAAGGATTTCGAGTGACAGATTCTTAAGAACAGAACATTATTCAGAACAGCTTCATTTCTGTCTATATACCTGCAATTTTACATTCACAGATCATACTGAAAATACATATTAAGCTGCTGAGCACCTGTTAGAGTACATAACTGGAAGGCAGTCCTGAAGGGCAAAGGAGTCCAGGAAGGCTGGTGCTCTTTAAGTATGAAATCTTAAAGGTGCAGGAGTAGGCTGTCCCCATGTGCTGAAAGATGAGCCAAGTGGGGAAGAAGAGCAGCCTGGATGAACAGAGAATATTCCAGTATTGGCTGGAACTCAGAAAAAAAAGGAGAGTTTATGGCTTTTGGCAGAAGGGGCAAGCAACTCAGGGGGACTACAGAGATGTCATGTTTTGCAGGGAGAATATGAGCAAGGCCAAAGCCCAACAGTAATTTAATCGGGCTACTGCTGTAAAAGAAAATTAAAAATGTTTCTCTAAATACATTAGCAACAAAAGAAGGGCTAAGGACAATGTCCATGCTTCATTGGATGTGGAAAGAAACAGTGGCAAAGGCTGAGGAAAAGGCTGAGGCACTTAATAGTCTTTAGTAGTAAGATGAATTATTTTCAGGGCACCTAGCCACCTGAGCTGGAAAACAAAGATAGGGAGCAGAATGAAGCCCCCATAATCCAAGTGGAAATGGTTGGGAACCTTCTACACCATTTAGCTCACAAAAATCTATGGAGCCAGATGGGATGCACCCAGGGTACACACAAGGGTACTTAGGGACCAGGTGGAAGTGCTCACCAAGCTACTTTCCATTGTCAATCAGCAGTCCTGGCTAACCGGGGAGGTCTTGGCTGACTGGAGGTTGATGAATATGATGCCTCCTACAGGAAGGAGCAGAAGGAGGATCTAGGGGACTACAACCTTGACAGCCTGACCCTGTTGAGGAGGAAGCTCATGGAACAAATAAGCTTGAATCCTATCACATGGCACATGCAGGACAACTAGAAGATCAGGCTCAGTCAGCATGGGTTTATAAAAGGAGGCCCTTCTTGATGAACCTGATTTCCTTCTACAACATGAAGGTGACCCTTTTAGTGGATGAGAGAAAGGTTGTGAATGTTTTCCACCTGGACTGTAGTGAATCCTTTGGCATAGTTTCCAACAGCATTGTCTTGGAGAAGCTGTCTGCTCATGGTCTGAATGAGTGTTTGCTTTGCTGGGTGAACAAAAGGATGGATGGCCAGGCTCAAAAAGCTGTGGTGAATGGAGTTAAATCCAATTGTGATCCAGTCACAAATGGTGCTCCTCAGGGAACCTGGGGCTAGGTCTCTAATATCTTTATCAGTTATCTGGATTAGGGGAGGAAGTGCACCCTCAGTAAGTTTGCAAATGACAACAGATTCACCTGGAATGTTGATCTGCTTGAGAGTAGGAAGGTTCCACAGAGATCTGTACAGGTTGGATTGATGTAGCAAGACCAGTGGTGTGATATTCAACAAGACCAACTTCTGAGTCCTGCACCTAGGTCATAGCAACCCCGTGCAGAACTACAGGCTTGGGGAAGAATGGCTGGAAAGCTGTCTGGCAGAAAAGGTCTTGGGGGTGTTGAACAACAAAGAGATGAATGCAAACCATCAGTATGCCCAGGTGGCCAAAGAAGCCAACGGCATCCTGACATATATCAGAAATAGTGTGGCCAGCAGGACTGGAGAAGGGATTGTCTTTCTGTACTCAGCTACTGTGGTAAGACACACACCTAGAATTCTGTGTTCAGTTTTGGGCACCCTAACTACAACAAGGACATTGAGGTGATGAAGTGGTTCCAAAGAAAAGTGATGAAGCTGGTGAAGAGTCTAGCACACTAGACTTACAAGTAGTGTCTGAGGGAACTGAGGCTGTTTAACCTGAAGAGAAGGAGGCTGAGAGGAGACCTTATTGCTCTCTACAACTCCCTGAAAAGAGTTTGTACCAAGTTGGGTGTTGGTCTCTTCTCCCCAGTAATGAGTAATAGGATTAGAGGAACTGGCCTCAATTGTGCCAGGTTTATGTGAGACTTGAGTTGGATATTAGGAAAAAATTCTACAACAAAAAGTTTGACAGGCACTGGAACAGGCTGCCCAGGGAAGAGGTTGAGTAACTGTTCCTGGACATATTTAAAGATTTACAGACATGGAACTTAGGACATGGTTAGTGGCAGACGGCAATGTTCTGGGTTAACAGTTGGGTTTGGTCTTTAAAAACCTTTTCCAATAAAAAATAAATTATTCTAAGGAAATTAAATTTATTAAGCTAGATAGCCAAATATAAGAACAAGGATTACAGGGCATGAAAATTATCTGTACTTCTATGAAATATACTGAGTAATGAAATTTTTTCCTCATCAGTACGATGCAATACAGTTTCATTCTTTTAAAAAAGATAAAGAATAACCCATATTTGACATATGTACTAATTCATGACATATGTACTAGTTAACCTTTTCAGAGGTCAATGGGAACAGCCAAATCATTAGTGTATTCTTGTTAACAAATGTTACTGCCTCTTTTGTGGCATTTCCCTTAATCTTTAATTAGCAAAAACATGCAATTGAGCTCAGATAATTGTCATGTTAATTTGAGTTAATTTCTGAGCTAAAATAGATGTCTGGAGCCTTGTATCAGATTGTATGGTGCAGTAGTTCTCTGCAATACAGCTGGCTACGTTGACTGAAACAAAAAAAACCAAAACCAAACACAAATAGGAAAATGTATAGATATGTATAAAGAGTAAACTATGCGGCCAAAGAAAAACACTCTCCTAGGCTGTGTGTGCTTAAACATCTGCTCCATTTTCACTATTAGTTGTTTAATATAAAGCAGATTCTCTCTGATGCTATTTGTGCAGTTGATTTGTCTTATCATCTCCCCACTGTAGCCTTCTCACAAAGCATTTGTCTTAGAATCAAAATCATTTGGAGAACCATATAGGTAATGGGTAGCTCTGTCTTCACATTTCTCTCTGTATTCATAAATGAGATTATGTACTGCCTTTGATCATACATGAAGTCAAGTGAGAAAAGTATTTCACAGTTAAAATATGTTATAGATGATAGCAAAAATCAGATGCCTTAATGGGAACCTACACATCAGAAATTATTTTACATATACCAAAGCACATAATGAATACCCTCAGCTACTCAGGAAATGTGTATATGTAATAAATTGTAGAACAACATTCCCTTTAATTAAGATACAAAACATCTGTAACACAACTCAAAATAGGTTGATTTGATTGAAAAACTACACTTTTTTGCTGCTATTACCTTACCAAGAGAATTGAAGAATTCTACTTGCTTTATAATTATCCAAACATCTTGTCTTACTTACTTACTTGCCATGCAAGTCGATGTCTACTGTCATCCATCTCCTTCATGCACATTCCAGCCTAGAGAGCAGTTCCCAAGTTGTGTCACTTAAGAAATCAGGCCATGCTAAAATAACTACTCATTTTACACTGTGATACTGGAACTGCTGATGCATAGTTGTCTGCTCTTGTTCCCTTAGTGTATTCTTTACAAGCTGCACTTGAGTTAAAACCTTGGTGCCAAAAAAGTGCAGGAATCAAATTTATAATTGTGAAAGAGGTATCTATTGAAAAATTTCCCTCTGTCGTTCTTCCATTTTAAGTAAAGGATTATCACTACTTACATGATGCTTACTCTCAGAACTCAGATGTGCTATGTGGATGAAGTTGAAAACTCACTGCAAGCACTAAGCATCACTGGCTGAATCATTTTCCTTCTGCACTTCTGTCCTCCCTGTATATTTTCAGGTTCAGCATGCACAAATAGGCCGTTGTCATATCTCTGGAAATATATCATTGGTTGACAAACTATTTTTCATCTGGGATGATGATCTTTGTGAGTCTTCATTCATCTCCTAGAAGGAGAAATGCAGCATATCCAGTGAGGAAAAGAAATTAGGCAATGAAAGACAGCTGAACACCAGCAAGATTTATAATCTCTTCTTTTGTTTAACCACTCAGAACCTCCTTGTCATCAGTGACCTGGTGACATTTGCGTGATGCATATGACTACACTGCCCTTCTTATTTTCCCTGAAATTGTCTAGTTATGCTCCAGAATCAAGTAGTTCAAATAATTTGAGTGTGCATACACCTATTTGTCCTATTGACATATCAGGGTAGTTCTTATGTGATTTTAAATAATTGTGTCTTTGTTCCAATAAATCTCCTTCTTGAGAATATCAAAGCCTTGTGTTCATCTATAGGGAATTTTGGAAAGTCTGACAGGCAATGAGGCATGATGAACCTAATTGTCCTTTTGTGAATATAATACTAAGAAGCAGAAATCTGTCCAAACTGATGGCTGACATTACAACTGCTCTTACTAGTTACTTAACAGGAGCAGTCAAAGTGCCAAAAATTCTAGAATATCTTGTTGTATCAAAAGAGTTCAAAGTCACCCTAATACGAGATCCTCTCCTGTCAAAGCTGAAACTTTCTCTTCATAGTGGCTACGTTCTTTTAAAGGAATACTGGTAAAGCTGAAAGCAAGTAGTAGAAGATAATTATTATATTATCCATTACACTTATTTTTGTAAGACAAAGTGACATTTAAAAGCCATTGTATTTGATACTATCCTAACTAAAAAGTAATTGCAGCACATATAATACCACAAAGGACAACTCATGGTTGGCAGATCCTTTAGTTTTTTTTCACACTAAACTAAACCATCATGATTTATACTGTAGAGGCAGCTGCAAATGCCTTGGTTTCACCCTAGATTTATGATGATTTTGAGGCATGGTTCTTGAGTATCTGAACCTCTGTTTGGGTTTGTTTTTTTTTTTTTTGAAACCTCAGTAAGAAGTGTTTATTCTGAATCAGAAAGAGTATTTTTGGGAATAATTTTAAAAATATCTGTATCTCCATGTTGTGGAATACAAAGGAGACAGGAATGTGCCTCATTTATTTTCTTTACAGACAGTGACCATAAGCCTACAATATAAACAATCATTTCACCATTTCACAGGATGACATACGCTAAAGATATCAAATGACTTGTTGGATTTAAAAAAAAAGAGGTCATAAAAAAGATTTAGAGTTCATATCTAACAACTTCCAGTGTAGCTTTTTTAGTACTGAATTTTCCTTTCTGCCAGATTTAAAAATAATTATGCCATTGATATAAGAATGGATTTAGGGCCTCCATAGGGTGTGTGTGGTTATAAATTGATCCTTTGTCTCAGAAATTTTGTGTGTTTTTTGGTCTGGCATGTTTCATTGCACAATCAATGACAATGCACAGAGTTCATATAGAATCATAGAATAGCTAGGGTTGCAAGGGACCTTAGAGATCATCTTGTTCCAAAAAAAAAACCCCTGCCATGGGCAGGGACACTTTATACGAGACCAGGTTGCTCAAGGCCCCATTCAACCTGGCCTTGAACACTTCCAGGGAGGAGGCAGCCACAACATCCTTGAACAACCTGTGCCAGTGTTTTACCACCCTCAAATCAAAGAATTTTTTCGTAATGTCTAACCTAAATCTCCCCCCTTTCAATGTTGAAACCCATCTTCCCTTGTCCTCTAACTACACACCTGTGTAAAAAGCCTTATTCCATCTTTATAGTAGTCCCCCTTAGAAATTGCAAAGTCACTATAAGATCTCTCTGAAGCCTTCTCTTCTCCAAGCTGAAAAACCCAAACTTCTTTAGCCTGTGTTCACTGGGGAAGTGCTCCAGCCCTCTGATCATTTCAGTGGCTCTCCTCTGGATACGTTCCAAAGCTCTATGTCTTCCTTATGCTGGGAACTCCAGAACTAGACACAGCACTCCAGGTGGGGTCTCACAAAAGCAGAGTAGAGGGGAAGATGAAGCAAGCTACATGTGTGTACCTTGTGCCTAAGCTAAAAATAGCACCATACCTGGAGGTATTTAAAAGGCATTTGGACCTGGTTCTTAAGGACATGGTTTAGTAGTTAGCTTATGGTGTTGACCAAATGTTGGATTGGATGATGTTGGAGGTCTCATCCAACCTAAAACATTCTGTGATTTAGTAATTCTGTAACCTTGTATTCTGTGATCTCTGTGCGTGAAATTCTTTATGCATAGGTGCAGATTCAGTACAAGGAAGTCTACTGAAAGACATACTTTACTATGCCTTAAAGGCATACTGATTTCCTTCCCTGTTTATTAGCTGGAGTGTAAGTGAATTAGTTTGTTAGGGATTGCGGGTTTTGTTGTTGTTTTTCTTGATTGATTGTGATTTTTGGTTTTTTGTTTGTTTGTTTTGTGGGGTTTTGTTTTTGTTTTTTTCCCCCTGTAGTTGCTTTGTAATCAGCTACTGCTGTATGCTGAGAGAATATTAATACCTTGACCTTACTTATCTTTCATATATTTTTCTACCAGACTTCAGTTCAAAAGAAATTTTACAGTATAGAATGATTCATAGCTGGTTTGTTGGATTTGTTGATTTTTTTTTAATTATTTTTTTTCCTTTTCTGTCATTAAAGAGTAGATTCCGACTGCACTTAGCTCATCCTTTCAGCCTTTATTCTCTTTCAAAGACTTAAGCTATGAAGGTAACTTTATAAAAATATAAACATGAGATAATTTATTCTCCCCCAAGTACTGCAGTCCTTGAACCTGATTCTTGTCAGACACTAATCTCTGAGGGCCAGGCTGGGGACAGAATCAAGGACTACCTCTGCACTGCTTCTGTGGGTCCATGCACAAGGTTCAAGTATCTACCTGTCATAATATTACTTGCAGCATTGCTCTTGGTGACAGTTCAGTGACACACAGGTGTGACCTGTGCGTGAACTAACATAATAAAAGAATTTAAGTGTTTTGGAGGGGCTGAAAAATTCATGCAGCCTGCAGCATTCTCTGACCTTGCCATGATGATGTTGTGCAAAGACAACTTAAGACACTTAACACAGGTTCTGTTTTTGACACTGGCTGTTGCAGAGGTGCGAAGAAGCAACACACGAGATTAATTCAAATTGCCAACAAAGGACACTTGGCACATACAGTGTCTCAGTGACTGGCTGGACAGTGGAGAGCTTCCTGCACACTTTCTCTGTCTGGCACATTAGCATTGCAGATAATAAACTCTGTCAGCCAAATCCTTGCAATTTTAGATGTTTCACACTCCCCCTCCAAGATATATCAAAAAAGATAAGAAGGATGTGACTATTACCTTAATTTTCATATACATTGTTTCAGCAAAATATGTTAGGTTACCACCTACTCTTCTACTTTGTAGGGAAAAATCTTAAAACAGGTTTATTTTCAGCAGTTGTACATAAAGAAAACTCCGAGGGAGTGGTGTGCTTCCACCCATGTATATAATCTTTGTGAAACATAAAAAATACTTATTTAGAGAATGAAATGGATATTTATGCAGAAAAGGTATGTAATATGATTGAGATGTTTAAATAGCTATAGGATGTTTTAAAAATTAAAACAAATATATTTGATATAAAATATGCATATATAAAAAAATATCTAAATTAACTGAGAAAATAGATGCAGTAATCTCCACTCCTGTGAAAGTGTTGAAGATCCACTTGTTCATAAAAGATTCTCTTGTTCATATGTCAACATTACTTAGAACTTGCTTGAGGATATTTTTCTCAAGATGTTACAGCAGCATTTTTGTATGTTTTTTATTTAAATAATAAGTTTATTTTATCTATACATCTTAAATTACATGAACCTCTCTTGAGGGCTAAATTGAAATTTATCCATCTTTTGATAGAGAAATATTCCATATTATCATTTTCTACCTAGAAGTCTGCCAGAACAGAAAAGAAACTTTTCTCCCTTGAGAAAATAAAATAGAGATATTATTCAATTACTTTACATAATAGTACTAAATATTTTTTATATAGTTAAGAAAAAAATGCTTTTCTTTTTTATGATGGAATAGTTGTTCTCTTCACCTGAGTAATACAATTCAGTTTTTCTATAAAGAGAGCATTCCTCATTTAACTGCAAAACATAGATTGCTTTGCTAACTGTGAATTACATTATTTAAGCAACATGAAAGAAAATCAAATTATTACTCCAGAAGGATAATTAAATGTTTGCAAGTACAGTTCAGGATACTAAATTAAAAGCGCACCATTCACCCTGCTTTGACAAGAGGGTTGAACCAGATCATCTTGAACAGTGATCTTACTGCAGTGATTCTGTAATTAATAACTTGAAGTGCCAGATAAGTGATAAATTGGTTTTGGTTTTTTTGTTAGTTTGTTTAGGTTCTATTTTGTTGTTTTGTGTTTTGTTTGTTTGTTTGGGGTTTTTTTGTTTCTTGTTGTTTTGGGGGGTTTTGGTTTTTTTGTTTTGGTTTTGGTTTTTTGTTTTAGCTTTGTTTCCTGAAGCTTTTCCTGAAGTTTGATGATCTCCTTCATGCCTTGTGCCTTCAATAAATGATGAGGAAAAAATCTGATGTGGAGCATAGGTGTTTTAAGTATGTTCATCCCCACATGTGCAAAGAAGGCATAATGCCAGATACAGAAACTCTAGTAGTCTCATCAGAGACTTATGTTCCTGCCCTGGCCCATCCCAGGGCTGTCATTGGAGGGCCATCAGCCACATGGTCTAGGGGTGACACCCTTTGCCATGAGTCAATGGGAACAGCTCTCCGGAACATCTTTCACTCTGAAGATTACTGTTTATGGAGATGTGGGAAAGATATGTAGGGGAAGAAGATTTTTGGATTGCACAACATCTTGGGATGTTTAGAGGAAGAAGCAAAGGAAGGGGTTAAAGTTTTTTGGGGAGTAACAAGTGTGTAGGAAAGGGGATAAATGGGGCCATGCATCTGTAAGCAAGTGGCTTATCATTGTGCTTGTCTGACCATGACCCACATATGATCAACACTGTCTGTCTTCTCTTCTTAGTAAACAAAATTTCTGACTATTTTCCTGAGAAAAGGGACTCTCATCTGTGAGCATATGTGTGTATGGAGATCTATGTGACAGCTGTCATGGGAACATGTGTCCCAGGGGACTATGAGTTTGGGGTGCCATCAACTGAAGAGCCTGGAGTGTGTGTGTATGTGTGTGTGCATGTCAGAGTGTGATCTGTACTCAACTTTGAGATGGCCTAACTGGTGAGTAGGATGAGAGGCTTGGTAGTCAACTACTGGAGAGGCCCTAAGTCTGGTACAGATACTGGAGAGCTAACAGGATTTACGGGTTGGCTACTAGAGGGACCAGGGTACCTAAAGCAGCTATTGGAGGGACTACTACTGCTGTTCAGTAGTCATAAGGCCATAGATCTGGACTATCTGTTACATAGAGTCAGCTGCATGTGTGTGACTGGCCACAAGGCATGTGTGACTGGCCATGAGGCAACTAGGAGACCAGGGGATTCAGGGGCCAGCAACTCGTATCTAAAGCTTGTTTCTGAAGAGAACAGTAGTGCATGTGTTGATGGGTGGTAGAAGTGGTCTGAGTATCAGTAACTGGATTGGGGCTGCAGGCTCTAGAGTTCCCACACTCAAATACCAGCACGTGGGAGATGAGGGGATCCAGTTACTGGCTAGACCAGTGGCTGCCAGGCTCCATATATTAGACAAGTGTACACTTTCCACTAGGAAGCTTTCATTCTGATCAACCCAGAAACAAAACAGGATGAAGCAATTTGTGCTGTCTGTGATTGTGCTAATGCTATTTTTCCTGCTTGCATTGATCACTGCGTATATATGAATGTGTGTGTGGTAGTTGCTATGTGAGTGTGTATTTGTGTGTGCAATTTTTGGGAACCAGCAACTGAAAGCTGTGGCAGACATGCAGATGTCAGGCTACTGCATTTAGTAGTTCCTAGCAGGCATAAAATCCCTTACAGTTTTATCCTTTGTTGGCTAAGGGTCCCCATGTAAATGAATAAATTTTTTTCTGAATGACATGAAATATTTTTTTTCTGTAAAAATGTGTAACTTTGGTCAAAGTTATCTGGTAAGAGATGAGCACCACCTGACCAGAGTCCTTTCTGTTTGCTCATGCTGAGCAAGCTAGATATTTGAATCATTTCAGCTTAGGAGCTGCAGATACTTGTTTCTGTCATGCTGTGACAAAGCAGATGTGCTTTCTTAAAAGGCTACATTCCTAATTCAGGCACAAACTGACTAGAACAAGAGGAAGATCTTGTGAGGCTTGTCTGGATCAAAGCATGCCATGCTGTAGTGTCTCTATATCTATCTCTCCAGCCATGGTTATAGAGGTATTTAAATATCTCATGGAAGTCTGGAGGACAAGATCTTACTGGTACAAAACACAATGTGAATTTTGGTGAACATATTTTTTCAGTTATTTGTTCTTTGAGAGATGTTTTTTGGTGAGATGGAGGAATTCAAGCCTGTAACTTGAGAAGTGCTAAATATTTGCCTGAAATTGTATATTGCAGTACTGTGAGCTCTTCTCTAATCACATCACTGAGAATTCTTCTGGTATTTATCATTGGATGTTGCCTATTCATTGCTGAAATAATAGTGCATCTTCATAAAAACATACTGAGGTATTTCAAATCACACTAAGCTCAGGGTTATCACACAAAACTTTACTTCTGTCTTTCAGTCACTGAAATCTGCTATTTCTGCTGCAGATTAATAGTCTTATTCGGTATCTGTTTAAAAGATCTGTTTATACAGCACATTATCTTTGACTGACATTTAGATGCAAATTCACCAGATCTGGTTATGCTTCCTTCTTAACTATTAATACATGAATAATAATCAAATTCAAGGAGGTAATTCATTGCTGCATTGCTTATGTTTGCTAAATATCTTTACAACCTGAAAAAACTGAATCTATCACTCAGATATTTCAGCACTTATATGTATGCTCTGGGATAGCTATGAAAGTACCCTACTTTCTGTTATGAGCTTTATGGAAAGAAGGATCATATAAGAATTACCTGGATTATCAGCTTGAAGCTGTTTCATTTTGTATTTAACATACATTACATTTCACTGTTGGTTTTGGTAATGTCTGGGGTTTCCCCATGAGGTTGAACTTATTGCAACAGGCATTAACCAGTAAATTGCACTAAATTGCTGCAATAATATATTTCATATAATCATAGAATGTCAGGTTGGAAGGGATGTCAAGGATCGTCTGGTCCAACCCTTCTAATGTTATTGTTTATATGAGATATCTCACCACCCTGTTGAGCTGAAACTTGAAATTTTCTGAAGTAGGGGAATCCACCACTTCCCCTGGGAGACTGTTCCAATGTCTGACTGTCCTCATAGCGAAAATTTTTCCTCTAGTATTCAAACAGAATCTCCCTAGGAGAAACTTGTGCCCATTGCCCCTTGTCTTGTCCATGTGATAGGGAGTCTCCATCTTATTTATTCCCCTTTAGTACTGGAACATTGTATTAATGTGTCTCCTAAGCCTTCTCTCCTCAAGGCTCAACAAACACAGTATTCTCAGACTCTCTTCCCATGGCAGGTGTTCCAGTCCTCTGGCCATCCTCATGGTCTTCTCTGGACCCTCTGCAGCCTGTCAGCATCCTTTTTCTACAGCAGGGACCAAAACTGGATGCAATACTCCAGATGCAGTGTGACAGGTGCCAAGTAGAGCAGGATGATGACTTCTGTGTCTTTGCTGGTGATGACCTCCAAGTCTCTTTCCATGAGGTTGCTCTCTTGTCAAGTGGATTCCAGTCTGCCCTGCTCTTCTGGGTTATGTGTTCCCAGGTGCAAGACCTTGCATTTCTCTTCATTAAACTTCATAAAGTTCCTGTTAGCCCACTTACTTAGTCTGTCTAAGTCATCCTGGAGAGTGGCTTTCCCTTCTGGGGTGTCAACCTTTCCTGTCATTTTGGTGTCATCAGCAAACTTTATCAGCGTGCTCTCTGTTCCCACATCCAGGTCACTCATGAAGATGTTAGAAGATGTTATTAGCTGAGGTCTGTTCTAGTTGTGTTATTATGATGTATTGTCACTTAATTTGGTTAAATGTTGAGAGTTTGGAAGAGAATCCTAAAGGTCTGAGTAAACTTCTTTTCCACTGTTGACAAATCATGCATGGAAAATGTTCAACAGCATGGAAAAGTCCTTACAAAGTACCCAGTATTTCTTGATTTTAAGATTTTAGTTATACAGTATGGCCCTAAATCCTTGGTCTCTCTATTTAAGAGAATTTATTGAGTCTACAAATTACAAGGTTCTAAAAAAATTACATTTTAATGTATCTTCATAATATGATTCTTTTGTCTTCCTTTAAGGTCACAATCAAAATAGCATATGAACTGTAGTTCTGCACTGGTGTGTGGAAGGTATGCGTGAGGCAGTTTCTTTGGGATCAGAGGAAGAACACTTATTAATGTCAGGTCAAGAGGCTTCTATGCAAGAGATAGTTAAGAGTAGAACTCTTCAGCCTGGAAAAGAAATAACAGAGATATATTGGAAAGGTCTATAAATATAATGATAGGGAGTAAATTGTACAGGTTTTCATTGCTCTTTTCTTCTTGTAGGAGAATTAGGGAGCACTAAATAAAGTTTTAGGTTAGTAAGTTCAGAAAAATGGAAAGAGGAGGTCTTTTGCACAAATTTTATGTCAGCCATAGAACTTGACATATGATGCTATTAATGCTGAAAGTCTGCATGGAGTATAAATGGTCCTGAACAGGTCTATGAACAAAAAATCCATTCAAAGTTAGCACTTAGAAACAGTCTCTCTTTTAGGAAATACTAGTGGAAGGTACAAGTGGCTGAAGGTCGGAACAATGAAGATTCTTATGCTCTGTAGGATTATGCTGTTGCTGTTTTTGTCTGACCCTCTGCTGTTATGTTTTTTGTTTCTCTAACATATTCCTGCAGTTTTATTGATAGGATTATTATCTTACTTTTGGAGGGTGTGCCTGCCTATTCTCTTACCTATTGGAGGGCAGAGAGAGCAAAAGACAAATTCTTCCTTTCTCTGTGAAGCATCAGGTCTCAGACATCTGTCAGTTCCTATGCATCTAATCTGTACAGCCTGCAGCACAGTTCTATTAGTAATATTCTTAACATGCATAATAGGAATTTTGGAAGCATTTGAAGTTGGAATCAGATCATAGGGTTCTGTCCTTTATTATTGCAGACAACTGTACTCAACAATTCTCTTAATAAACTAGGAACTTAATAAACTAATAATTTTTCCTTTTTGGAACTAGAGAGCTTTTCTGTCTCTATTAGTCACACAGGCAAACTGCTCTAAAAATCTGTTGCTTTGAAATCTGTTTTGAGCTACACCCTTTCTTTCCATGCCAGTGTTGTTATTGCATTTGGGTATTTCCTTTCCATGAGCTATTTTTGTTGTGTTTAGGCAGAGAAGTATTCCCTCTTGTGCTGGGATATAAAACTTGAATGTTTCTCTGTTCATTCCATAAATCAAATCCCCTATATTTATAATCATGCTGATAGCTGTTGTCTGTTCCTCACTTCCTGTCGAAATACATCTTGAACTCAGATTATCATTGTTGCTCAGACTTCATTTACATACCAATGTCTTGCACTTTTCATATTAATACCACAGTACATGTCTGTATATTTCTCACACACTTTAAGATAAGATCATATTAACATTTTCAGTATCATGTACTAATGGCTCACATTCATGTATATTTGTTGCTTGACACTCCTGGTCTTTCCCTTCCTTGGGCTGCAGTGGAAAATTCTAGTTCATTACAGAAATGTTTGATATCAAACTCTAAGTGTGTGGCTTGGCATTTTTTTCTCAAGTGTCATCTTGTACTACCTCTCTCCCTCTTCATTGCAATTCTGCCCTCCTAGGTGATGATTTCTCCAAGTGTTTTCGTGTCCTCTGTATCAAATCATAAACAGCAAAAATATCTATTTAAAGCAAATTCTAATACTTTATTTAAATCTTCCGTAATTTGTTCAATTCCTTCCTTACAGGGGTCAATATGTATGTTTACCTCAGGAACTCACTCACTTCTATATTTTCCCTTTAAAGCACAGCTTAAATAAATCTTTATAAAAGTACTTAACAAGACTACATTTACAATATAATATAATTTTATATTGATGAGTTTGAAAAAAGCTTTTTGCAGACAAAACTGAAAGAGATACAGGCCTGTTCTTTGAAGAAGTAGAAGGTAGTCATGCACTGAATTGGGAAAAATCGCACTGCTGGAAGAAAATAAGTAGCATTTACATTTTTCTTAGATGTGTTTAATTTGTTAGAGGATTTGTGTTGTTTTTCTCACATGGCATATAAAGTGTTAGAAGGGAATGTTGTTTGAACAAAATGAAATTTCCCCTGTTCGTACTGAAAAGTGTCTGGATTTGAAATGAATTCACATAATGAAACTAGGCAGGAAAATGAACTTATCTTTGTCCCTAGAGAATACTGTTTAGAGTTCTACTTAATTGCTTCTGTACCAGTTAAGAAAAAGATAGTTTTGCAATTTCAACTGATAGAATATCACATTATTTCAAATAATGTGAACTCATAACTTTTTTTTTGCTTTCTGTAATACAGTGAAGAGGAAATAAGATGACATTTAATTTAACATGGCTGCTCTCAAGTGCAAGTTCCAATAAGACTAAATTTACACTGAAGCCAATTGAATTAATTTCCAGAATATTTTTTCTTTCTCATATGTAGCCATGCTGTTCTGTGTTATGAAGAACAAAGATCTGGAATTACAGAAATAATAGAAACTTTTTTACAGTCTTGATCACTCCAGCAAGACTTGACCATTCTTAGATATCGGTTTATTAATACTTTGAAGATAATAGGGTATCTATTTGAAACAATTTTTTTCTTAATCATATGTCAGATTCCACTTTCATCAACCTTGCAGACACTTTAAACTCAGGCTTCAGTCCTCTCCCTTCATTGGTATATTGTCACTTTTAATCTCTTCTGTCATTTAATTCTTTGACAGCTGTGATCACACAAGAACTATTTCCTTAGTTGGTTTGGGCATGATTCACCGTGTCTTTATTCACGTTATAGACAATAAGCTATATTACTTTGAACTGCTGCAAAACACCTATTTTAAACTCAAGTGCTCTCAGTACTTGCCAAATAAAAATTCATAATGGCGATTTTATACAGTATGTTTTTTTCAGTGTACAAATTGACTTGCATTTGTACTGTACAATCACCACTCAAGAGAAAAAGGAAGCTACATGATTTAAAACGCTAGAAAAACTGTTGACTGTTTATGACCCTTTCCTCTCATATTACGTAGAAAGTTGTTATAATGCTAAGTAAAAGAACAGAAGTTCAAATTTTATATCTTTTCTCTGAAGAAAACCACTTAAGAAAAACAAAACAGAACAAAAGTTTAGGAGGCCTTAATTGATTACATCATACAAGCATTACTTTGAATGTATGTGGCATTCATAATAAGAGCTGAGCTGGAAAAAGAAATCCAAACAAAAAAAGAGAAATTTTCTTCAAAGCCAGTGTAAACTTTTTCTGAAGAATAAGATTGTACTGGAAAGCCAGAGACTTCTGATAACTTTATATATATATATATATATACACACATTATATATATACACACTATACACATACACACACATAAATACCTATATATAAAGAGGGGAGATTTAGGTTAGATGTTAGGAAAGAATTTTTTCCTGTGAGACTTGTGAGACACTGGAACAAGTTGTCCAGGGAGGCTGTGGCTTCCCCCTCCCTGGAAGTATTTAAGACCAGGATGAATGGGGCCTTGGGTTACCTGCTCTAGCAAGAGTTGTCCCTGCCCATGGCAGGGGAGTTGCAACTGGGTGATCTTTAAGGTCTCTTCCAACCCTAGCCATTCTATGATTCTATGATATGATGCGTTTAAGTGATGTCTTATAAAATATATATCTAAAGATAATTACAACAACAGCAAATCACACCACAAAAGATAAGCAAACAGACAGATTACAAGCCTGGTAATGACCAACTTGTTTAAAGTTAATTTATGCATAATCACTGATTTATATGGTAAGACAGTTTCAAAATCTAAGTTTTATGGAGTCTTAAAACTGCTTAAACTTTTTACCTAGTCCTTTAGTTTTCTCATAGAGACAGAAGGACTTCAGAATAATGACCTAAAGTAAATGTATATGAAAATATCAATCTTTCAATTGAAAAAGAAGACAGGAAAACTGTAGCAGCAGAGCAGAGGTATTTGATATGGATCCTGTTCCTACCCAAGTCACAAAATAGGTTCATGTTTTTTAAGTGTCAGTAACACTCACATGAATATTTGAAAGTTTAAACTTAAAGGAAAGAAAGCTTTTGATCCTTAGAGTGGCTGTGAGTTATGTTGCACTAATGAAAAGGGTCTCATGAGGAGGTTATTACATTAACAGGAAGTTTAACTCAAAAAAAGAAACCCCTCACACACACACTTGTTGATAAACTAACACACAATAAATTATATGATGATAATGACCTATCAGGTCTTATTTGTAAAGCAAATAATTTCAATTTGACTATACAAATACATTTTTTTCCTTCTTTTGTGAATTACTTAAAATAAGGTTCCTGTTTCTGCCAGCCTACAGATAATGGACAAGAAAACACTGCACAAACACAACTACAATGAGAATATTGACAACTAAATTTGTAGCAGCTGTGCCATTTGATTCAGTTTCTTGAAAGTCTTGTTCCTTGTCTAGTTTATCTGCATTTTCCTGTCTGTATTTTGCAACAAAACATGTCTATCTTCTGTTTTAAATATAGCTCTGACAGTCCAAGTAAGGATAATCACCTTAGTAAGGATCTCTCACCTCCAACTCTTTCCTTTTAGTTTTGTTATTAGAAACACAAAAGTGTTTTTAGAAGCAAGCTCTTTTTTCTTTTTTCCCGCTCCAATGGAAAGATGAAACACGAGTCAATAGTCTATGTCATCCTCCTAACTGCATATTAATTATGTTTTCTTTTCACTATTATTGTTCTGTAAGATCATCTACAAATGACAGAAAATCACATTTGCAAGTTAAACGCTTCTGACCCTTGCTAATTCTTTTGGTTTTTATTTATGTTTCTTGGCTTGTGGATTATGTATTTATTTTTTCACATTATGAAATTATCTCTTGCTGTTTTACAGCAGCTAGAACATGGAGGGGAGATTAACAGAATAAGTTGGTAGATGGATACTTAAATGATGTCTTCATGTACTCTATTTTATACTCTTGTACTGGTCTTATTTATCAGTGAAAGTAGTAGCAGCAAAAGTATATTTTACCAGTTGTGGTATATAAGCACTCTGTTTCACTTGCTGTGGTCACTAATTCTTCTTTAACCTTTATTACCAAGATTTTTCTTTCCCTCCATCTGCTACATTTACCTCTCCCTGTGAAGGGATTTCTGGCTTTTAATAATATCCTTTCTCTTACTGACACTAGACACTGATATCCATTTTCTGCTCCTCTTATTGCTTCTGTCTTCTTGGATTTTATATTAACCTAATCTCAGATTTTAAGAAGTGGCAAATGCAGATCTAGCAAATAAAAATTTAACTAAAAAAAAAAATAAATTAATTCATCATTTAATTTTGGCTTACATATTCTCACCAGGACTCAGAATGCACCAACTTTATCACTGCAGTGTAAATTACTATGAATAATAATGTTCACTGCAAAACAGTGCTATCTGAAAGCAATTGCAGCTAATTCAAAGAAGGAAGGCATGGTGGGTTAAGCCTGGCTGGAAGCCAAATGCCTATCCAGTTACTCACTCCATCCTCTGCCTTCAGCAGGAAGAGGAGGTGATATGGGAAATACAGGAACGATAAGCTCCTGGGTGAAGATAGAAAGACATGGATATTGCTTATAAATTACCAAAAAGAGCCAAACAGACTCAATCTGGGGAAGATTAATCTACTGTCAATTAAAATAGATATGGACATTGAGAAACAAAGTCAAAATTAGTGCAACACCTTCCCCTTACTCCACCCATTTTTATTTTACCATGCTCAACTTCATGCCTTCATTCCTGTCTGGGATGTCTCCTGGGGCAGCAGGGACATCTCTGCTGGGGTGCCTAGAGTCCCTCCAAAGGACCATAGCCTCCTTCTTCTCTTGGTGTTTTCAGGGTTGTTTGTTTATCCCCATTTCCCTCAGCCCTGTCTGCCAGGCAGCGTTTTGCCCTTTCTGACCCAGGCTTTCCCCGAGGCGCCCGCCCGTGGCTGAGGGGCTCAGCTCTGCCCTGCGCTGGGGCCCTTGGGCCGCCTGGAACCCGATGAGTCCGGCGGAGGCAACCCCAGATGCTCTTCATGGGGCCACCCTTACTGCCCACCTCAGCCAACACCTAGGCATGTAAACACCACATCTAAAGCAGCAGAGGAAAGAGGTACGATACTGATCATATCAGCGCTTTCTTTTTTGCTAGGAAAAGTGTACCTTGACTGTAATGGACTCTTAAGAAAAATACTGTGGAAGTTACCATGCCTGTAGAGAAGAGTCCTGTACTCCATATTAAACCCTGAAAGTTGTTCAATGAGAGCACACTTCTGAGGAAATAATAAATAGCTGAAGCTTTTTTCTTTTCGTTTGCTACCTCTCAAGGTTGTGGTTATTGTCATGTTTTAAGGGCTTCACAGCTCCAACAAATATCAATCAGATGAGCTGTGTTGCTGCTACTTTCTCCAGGAAATTCATTGTAAGATCAGAAGAAGAAGAAATGATATGTAGACCTATCTTCCTGCAGGGAGTCTGAGCTCTTTATATCTCTTAAGGGTGAACCACTTGAAGCCTCATTAGTCTCCTAAATGTCTTGTTAAACGCAAGGTTTATATTAGACTGCACTCGTCTGCCAGGCAAAACAAGAAAAATGATTCTCTGGCAGCTGCTTCTTTTGATTCAAATGTAGAAAATTCATATCTATTTAATATGTATATTTGTCAGTAATATAATTAAATAAAACAAAACAACAACAACAAAAAACCCCCAAACAAACAAAAAAAACCGACAAACAAAAAAACCCAAACCCAAACCAAAAAGCAAAGCAAAATCCTTTGAAAAGTGAAGGCAAAGATTATGCATTCTGTTACATGCACAAATACAGGTTGTGATGAGAAAAGGGTTGCAGACAGCCCTGACGAGGACTTGGGTTTGTCAGTGGACCAGAAGCTCAACACGAGACATCAATGTGCACTTGCAGCTCAGAAAGCCAACCAGGTCCTGGGCTGCATTAAAAGAAGCACAGACAGATAGTTGAGGGAGGTGATTCTCCTTCTCTACTCTGTTCTTGTGAGACCCCACCTGGAGTATTGTGTCCAGTTCTGGAGTCCCAGACATAAGAAGGACAGAGTTTTTGGAGTGAATTACATGATCAGAAGACTGGAGCACTTCCCCTATGAACACAGGCAAAAGAAGTTAGGGTTGTTCAGCCTGGGGAAACAGAGTCTCTGAGTTAACTTTATAGCAGCCTTCCAATATCTGAAGGCAGCTTACAAGAAAGTTGGGGTAGGACTTTTCACTTGGGTGTGCAGTGAGAGGACGAGGGAAAATGGTTTAAAAATTGAAGAGGGGAGATTTAGGTTAGACATTTGGAAGAAATTCTTTAGTGTGAGGGTGGTGAGACACTGGAAAAGGTTGCCTAAGGAAGCTGTGGCTGCTGCCTTCTACATATCCAATCTGTAGGCAGGTGTTGAGCCATTTCCAGGAAAGCAGGGCCAATTACCAATGTGTATTGGTTGTGTGGGAATACAAAAGCCTTACTCCTTCTCCCAGCTTTTTATTGATATTCAGCTGGTGTCAGCTCTCCTGGCTGTGTCCCTTCCTGTCCTGGTTTGGGCCAGGATAGAGCTAATTTTGTCTTGTAATTTTGCTTTCAGCTAAGTCTTTTGTAGCTGTACTTGCTAAAATTAACAGTAATTTTCTGAGTCAACATCTACTTCTAGGTCTGATAATACTCAATATTTATAGTTATGGATAGAGAATGGTATGCAGAACCAAGTCCACTGCTTGATTCTGAGGAATATTCTACGATCTGGAGAAAGAGAGTAAAGGGGTCAAACCTGGAAACCTCCTGTAGGGAGAACCAGACAGTTGACCAAAACTGACCAAATGGAGTATTCGATCCCATGTGCCTTGTACTCAATATAAATTTAAGGGATCACAGGGGTCAAGCTCTCCATCTTCTCCAGGGCCTGCCCTGCCGCCTCAGTGGTGATGTGAACATTACTGGGGGTGGGAAGGAGGGAAGAACATGGTATAATTTTTCTGTATATTTGTATTTATTTAATAATTTTTCATTATGAGGGCAGGTAGAGAATACCAGACTCCAGACTGGGATGTCCCCAAGGCACTTGACACTGATCAGGCTGTAACCTCCAAAAGGGTCTATAGGGTTAGCAAATGCTTATATAGGCTATCACAGTTGTAAGCCAGGCTCAAGCCATGACAACCATCACAACACTGAAGTACTAGGCTGAAGATGCTATTGGTTACTTTGATGGTATTGACATCATCCTAAGTATTTCTGCAATTTGTTTTGTGGACATGCTTACTTCTCTATATTGGGTTCATTGAGACATGCTGTCTTATTAGAGGGAAGCAGGCAGCTATGGCAGCTAAAGTGAATTCCTTTAGAAGTTCATTCTATATGGACTTGGTTATTTCTTTCCATGGCTCAGATCAATAGATGAAATAATGAACACTGACTACCTGACTTACTTAGCTTTTACTCCTATGCCAATCCCCTGACTTATTGAACTTCTATTACACATACTCAGTTTACTGAGCTTGGTATTGAGGTATGTAATAAAAAATCTTCTTCTCCCCTTCCTGTTCAGCTACTCCTTTAAAACACTTTGTTTCTTTTTCCTTTTAATATCATATGAAGAAGGAGGAAGATCAAAGAAAAGAAAAAACAAAGAAGTGGAAAAATTGATGAAGCAGGAGAACAGCTATGACAAGAAAGCAATACTAGCTTTAATCAATTAATAAGAAGTACCAGACAGTTTCTGCTGTAGATACAATGATTTAAATGAGGGGATGCAAAGAACTAGGCTTGTGGCTAAATAAGACTAATGTAGTTGTCACTTACTGATCTTTAACATCTCCCACAAAGCTACACTGGAAGTATCAGTTGCTTTAGAGTATATGCCTGTCTTGTGCAGAGGATGGGTTGGACTTGAAGTTTAATTTTGAACTGAATTTAGGGGATTGAAGCAATTTTTGTGGGTAGGAGGAACACAAATTCACTGAACATTAAAACTACATAAAATACTACATAAGATATATTCAATAAGAAATAAGTGTATATATGCTTAGTCACCTTTTAGGAACAATTTAACATGGGTGGTGCATTGTGTTGGCATATTTCCATTTGATATCACTAATTTAATGGTTATGAAGCAGAAAAGAACACATCAAAATGTACTTTTTATTGCCAATATATTTTGAAATTCAAGTATCTTAAAAATGGATTTACACAACCCTACTTTCAAGAAATTTTCCAATAGAAATTCTTATCTTTAATTCTTTGTTATAACTAAACCACCACTTTGAGTTTAATTCAGAGATGATACTAAATACATTGCCAGTGTAAATTTCTTAGTCATTTTAATGTAGAATTCGCTTTAGTGAACAAAAAAAAATACTGTTAGAATATCTTTTTTATTGCTTTCATATTCACATAGGAATTTAACCTTTACATATACCACAGTTTGAAAGAAGAGAAAGGTACTTAAACCACAGGAAAAAATTAGGAAGTCAGAAAAAGACAGTCAACCTGCAGCACTTTTCATAGTTTTTAATATTCACTGGGCAGTCAAACTTGGGATTCATAATTGGCTTTTGTTGATGAGGTTCTACTATGCACAGGGAAACAAGACATGGGTAATTAAGCAGGTGAGAGAAGCTGCTTTACTCTGTTGACTGAAGTTTCAAGAAGTGAAATACACACAAAAAAGGAGTAAAAAAAAAAATTAATCCACATGATATTCTCTGAAAAAAAAGTTACACTGAAAACCAAGATAGAGGGAAATTTTGTCTCTACAAAATACCTGACAAATAAAATATAGTTTTCAGAGAAAAAAGTTTTAAAGACTGGAGGGACAAACCACAAATAATCATCTGTGGAGGTGATGAGGTTTGAAATTTTACTGTCTGTAGACAAACTGTATCATGCAGATTTGGAATTTGACTCAAAAGCATTTCAAATATAAAAGAATTACAGTTCCTTGTTGGATGCAATACTGCAAGAAACTACGTTAGCACCGTGTACATCATTTTTACATAGACTGTGTACAAATTCATATAAAAGGGCAATTATTCTTGCATTATTCTATGTTAATAATGATATATATGTTTATAATTGTAAAATTATACATTTGATTCAGTAAATCTATTAACTCTTATATATTCAACCACCACAGTTTTAATGGAAGAGCTCTAGTTGTGCCTTCAGAAGAATTTTGTTACCCTGTAAAATAGTATTTCTCAAAGTATAAATTTCACACCTCAAATTTTCTTATGTACTCTAAAGACAGGGAGATACAATGATTTATTAATTTTTCAAGTCATTATACTAACACATCCAAGATAATTCTGTTAATGTTCTACTACTGTTCTTTTTTTAATTATCAATTTACCTGGATAAGATCTTGAGCAAAAACATCTGCTTTCAGTGAGAATTTAAACTAGATGACCTACTCTATCATATAACTCTGTGATTATTTCTCCCATATTCTAATATACTTGTTTTAAATTGAAACATACGTTAAAAAGATTGTAAACTGAAATTTTCACATGTAAATATGCTATGCATATTACACTTTCAGAAAAATTCTAAATATATATATCACTCACATCAAATACCTCAAAGATACTGGAAAATATCCTTAACGTGTCAGAAGCATTACTGCCTTTACCTAGAAGATGTGATTTTAGGTGAACAGGGAATTATTATTCATAATTCCCCACAATACTAGAAATAGGCAATACAAATAAAAGTTCAGGAAAGGAAATAGGAAGATTCAGGGTACAGCTATGTAACTAACTCAATAGCTGCTAGATACAATAACCTCACTGTTGCCTTTGGCTCAGGAATTCATAAATTTCTGGTTGTGGGAAACTGAGTGGCTTAAACCAGGAGCAAAGGTATATGAAAAAAAAATGCTGCTCTCTCCTTGCTTCATTTCTCATTCTTTTTGTTCCATTCTGTTAGTGATGGACCTCGGATGTGGCACAGCATATGTGTTTTGCGATAGCAAAAAAAATGCCATCAAAATCTAAATGGCATCATGGAAAAAAAAGAGACAGATGAAAAAAGAATTTAGGTTCTTAATGCAAGCTATAGGGAAAATGAGTGATTCTGTCTGAAAAGTTTCAAGCATCTTTACATTAAGCTTGAACCTGAGGCTTGCCAAGACCTGGGAGCTTGGTATTTTTCTTGCTAATTCCCTGTGTATAAATGAACACAATCCTATAAACAGTCTGAAATTGCTGGTTGCTGCTCTCTTTTAGAGGAATCACAGGAGGTGTCTCCTTAATCTTTTCCTTTGGTATAAAGAAATTCAGGCACAGAGTATTCAGGAGTGCCCAATACAGAAATCTTTTGGCTCCTTATGAACAAGATATATGTGACCCTTTGAGTGAAAGCTGCTTTACAATGCCAAAAAGATCTGAAGACTAGTTAGTCTGGGAAAAGACCTGCGAAACAAAGCACAGTTGTGTGGCTTATCATTTACAGAAGGATAAATCCTAGGTTATGAGTCCACACTCAGCACTATTTACACATTTTGCAATGTGTATATAATTCTTTGAAGAAGGACTACAAATTAAGTCTTTAGGCCTTTGTGTGAAAAAAAAAAAAAAAGAGAATATTCAATACAAATGCTCTCAGTATATTTCCTATTAAGTTCCAGATGCATTTACACTGGGTGTATTGTTTCCAGCTGACTGTGGGAGTGTCTGAAATGTGTTTGTTGTGACAACTTTTTATAGGTGCCTAGAACTGACTATTATCCTCTGGGAGACCTTGATCTACACTTCTGGGAACTCCTTTTCTAGGAATTATTTGATGCTTACAGCTAGATTCACCAGTTAGGATAGAGTAGCTTTAGGAATCAAAGACACATGTACTAGTTTCAACTGCTGTGTTCGAATTACATAAGCAGTAACTCAAAAGAGTAAGAACCTTCTTAAATTTTAGGAGCAAACCTGTCCTATAAAGACAAATTGAGAAAGTTGGGGTTCTTCAGCCTGGAGAAAAGAAGGCTCCAGGAAGTCTTTATATCACCTTTCCAGTAACTGAAGGTGGACTACAATAAAGCTCGGTAAGGACTTTTTACAAGTCCATGTAGTAATAAGATCAGGTGTAATGGTTTTCAGCTGGAAGAGGGCAGATTTAGGTCAGACATTAGGAAGAAATTTTCTCCTGTGAGGGTGGTGAGACACTGGCACAGGTTGCCTAGGGAAGTTGTAGGTGCCCCATTCCTGGAAGTGTTCAAGGCCAGGTTGGATGGGGCTTTGAGCAACCTGATCTGATGGAAGGTGTTCCTGCTCATGGCAGGTGAGGTTGGAACTACATGATTATTAAGGTATGGCGTGTGTTAGGATTGTAGTAGTGTTTCCTAACTGATTGCTTCATCTGCCTTCAGAGGCTTGTACCTCCTTTATAGGCACATATCATCTACTGAGCTGACAAAATTTTATAGTCCAGAATTATAAATAAAATTATAAGTAAAATTGTTTGGTTTAACGATGCTGAAAGTGGCAGCAGAACCCAATTGTTTGGACTTTGTGAACTGAAACAATTCTGCAACTGCTGGAGGAGCAGGAAACCCAGAAGTCCAGCTGAGGTTTCCAGAACCACAGTTTGCTTTCACTCTTTCTGAATCCGTGGCCTTAGTCAATTCATCAGACTGCAGCAACTTAGACATTTATCTGGATCTTAGTTTTCCAAAGTGTTCAACTGACTCGGTAATAGATTAAAAAAAAAAAGATTCTTTTTTTTTCCAAATTCAGACTCAAGATTGTAATACACAGATTGTGTTAAGTAAAAGTTTCTGGTCAGACTTGGTTAGTTAATTTTTTTCCCCTTCAATTTTTAAAGGTATTTTCATCTTAGTAACTCTATCTAATAATTATTCTAATATTTTTTCTTTCCCTTTCTTCCATATTCCTGGATGTAGTGGTTATAAACTTCACAATTTTCCAGTTCTTCTCCAGCTCAAAATTACTACCTTTTTTTATGCTACAATTCATTTAACTATTTGGAAAAAAAAAAAAAAAAACAAACCCAAAAACCCCCCAAAACAAAAAACCAAAACAAAAAACAAACAAAAAACCCAAACAAAACCCACAAAAACAGATTTTGCTTCTGTTCCCCAAGCTTTTCAGGTGAACTGTACCAAAACTGCAAGAAAGCATACAAGTCTCTAGATTAATTGTATGTGATATTAAGCAATTAACAGAAACCAATAATTTGCATTTTAATAACATTGTAACCATCTGTTAAATGTATCCATTAATCTTGATTAGCTGGGTATCAGACACTGGGTTGTAGAATTTACTGTTGTGTGTATGGTATAAAAGGAGATTTTTAAGTCACGTTTAGAATAATTTACTCCAGCAAAAGACTACAAAGAGTAAGTCAAGCTTGACTAATATGATATAAGATACTGATCTATACACACAACAAACGCTTCGCAATATGTGGTTGTGACACAAAAAACTGCAGATGGATCATCAAAATTAAATTGGTAATTTCCATCTACCTTATGACATGAAGATTAAAAAAAAAAAAAAAAGAAAATGTCTTGTATAAGAGATGGATTTGAACATACTATTGTTATCAGAATTGAATCTAGGTAAAATTAGTCACCGACTGAGAAGCTGAGGAAAGTTATGGAATTAGAGTGTGGTACTGCTTGGGAAAAAGGTCAGGCTGCTATTGATCTTCTGTACAGAATAAATCAAAGCTCCCCAGAAGAACAGCATGAAGTGAATTTATTACTGTGAGGAGATATATTATTATTACTATTTTCTCTCACAGGCTTTGCTGCTGTATTTCCCATCTGTTTTCTTCATTGTAGTCACAATTGCACAACCCAAAGTTCCTTGTTAAATACCCTTTTTTAAGCTAAATTTTTGCTGCTGCAGAGGCTATGGATTTTGATGGTGCAACCTTTAATGCTACAATTAGAGAGCTGTCACGGTTTAACACTGGCCCGGCAATTAAACCGAAACAGACGCTCTCTATTAATCTCTCTCTCTCTCTCCTCCTTGATGAAGAAAGGAGAGAGAATAAGGGAGAGAGACTTATAGGTTGGAGACTAAACTACAGAACTTTAATGAAACAGTAATGATAGGACAAATTAGTAAATATATACAGATATACAGGAAAATGAGAACCACATTCCTCCCCCCTTTTCCCCCAATAACTCTCACATCAGCCGAGGCTGCAGGGCAGCCCTGGGAAAGTCTAGGCTGGACTCCTGGAGTCGGTAGCAGTCGGGAGCTGGAGGCAGGAACACACAGATATGGGCTGGCATGGATCAGGAGCACAGGCAGAGGAACAGATGGAAGCCTTCCAGGATGCTGGGTGAAGGAAGAGAAGCAGGAAGAGAGGGAAATCCGGAAAATCCCTCAAATTTATACTGAGTGTGACATATATGGGATGGAATACTCTGTTTGGTCAATTCTAGCATCTATCTTGTCTGTTCCTCCCCAAAGGAGGGCTCCTGGATGGTAAAATGTTTTCCTCAGAGCTAAGCATTGTCCTTGGCTCTGCATACCAGTCCCTGGCAGTAACTATAAACATCAAGTGTTATTAGTTCTAAAAGCAGACACTGTCTGAAGAACTTGCTGTTAATTTCAGCAACTACTTAAAGAGGCTCAGCTGAAAGCAAAAGTACAAGACAGAGAATCACCTTTATCCTGGCCCAAACCAGGACAAGAGTATTTGTGATTATCTGCAGTATTTGCATCCATGCTCATTATTCTTTCATTGCTGCTTACTTCTCAATTAGTCACTTCTCAGAGGAATTACAGGAGCATCAGATTGTTGACAGCACCTCTGCAGTGTCCAAGGAGGGCAACTTTAGTCCTCATTTCTTTACTGATACTGAGATGAAAACTGAATATATGGAAAATAACACTTACACAGCTTTCCCCCCGAAAAGTTATTAAATCAATTTTGCCCATGACTTTGTGATATTGCTAAGTGATCTTAAGTTTTTAGTCTGATTCCTCTCACCTCCTTTATCCAGTTGAGGAGGAGTGAGAGAGCAGCTGGTTAGGCAACCAGCAGCCAGCCAAGGTCAGCCCAACACAAAAGCCTGGCATCTAATTTGCTTTATGAATTACTATTGAGTGTCAAACTGGCATTTTCATGGAAGCAACTATTAAAATCCCCAGGTTTTAATACCACAACTTAGTGGTAGTGGCGAGGTGGCAGCACACTACTTTATATGTGAAGGTAAGTTGTTTCTTTTTAACTTTTTGCATCATTGTGCAACTATTTTGGATTTCATCTGTTTCTGTGCTTTTCATTCATATATATAGCAAGATATTCCTACGGTTTTTCACAACTGGTTCTTATTCTTGCTACCTAGAAAAACTCATTCATCTATACTAATTTTGACCTTGCTATTCACTCATCTTTTTCAGGTTGTTTAGGTTATTTGATATAATACAGCACATGCTACAGGATATATCTCTGGAAAGGTCTGTAGTGACCTCCTTCCTCTGAATGAAAAGGGTACTCCTTCCTTGGGACTGCTTCCTCCCTTTTTACTGATTATTTTTCCCATCCAAGGGCTTTCATTATTTTGCTATGATTGCTTTTTGTGCAGAAAGCTTGTGCATGTCTGAGTTCATCAATATTTTTAATGAGTTTTAATGACAAAAATGGATCACATAATGAGCTTTAAAACTAAAGTTTAACTTAAAAGCAGTTCAGATGTTAACAGCCGCATATATACACACACACACATATATATGGCAGCAAATAAAAAGAGAACAAAGCATAAATGTCATTATTTCCCTCTAAATTCATCATTTTTTATGAAAATGAAAAGACTGGATATGGTAAAGCACACATTTTTTTTTCCCCAACCATTTATGTTGGTTATTTCTATCCATTATGAAACAGTAACTGCTAAGTTTATGTTTTTAGGTTTTGTGTCCTTTGCACTCATGACTTTGTCATGTCATATGACAGTCATTGTGATGCACATTGTGGAACACATTTTGCTCTGGTGTGAAAGGTTGAATACAGGGATGAATTCTGACATTTTTTATAACTTAAAAAGTAGAGGCACCAGAAAAACAATTTCCCATAAGGTTTGGAACTTAGGATTTTAATATACTTCACTTTATAGACTTTCACCCAATCATTGTCATGCTATCCATATTTTCTTTGTTATAGGATGGAGTATTATAATGATACTAAAGAATGCATTATTGGGTGTCATTTCAGTTTTGTAATTCAGTGGATAATCATACATAGTTGGAAGAGAAAGAAAGAGATAAAGTGAAAAATGTCATTCCTCTATCATCAGATGATAATATGAAATGTACACATTCTACAAACTACTTTGAACACATTATTTTCAAAGAAAACATAAAGTCTTGCAGCATGAAAACTATCATGAAATCTGAAGTGGAATTGAAAATACATGCGGGTACCTCATTTCAATTTTCACAGCTTATATACCATGTAGTATTCTGAGAAACTTTTGTACAGGTGGAAAATTAGCTTTATTCAGTGCATGTCATTCTCCAATTTATTTCCTGACAAAATATTCTAGAATTTAGTATTGTTTTTATTACGCTCATTATAAAATATTTTTCTAGGTTAACTTTTTTATTGGTGAAAAGTCAGCAAGGAAAAAAAACCTCACATTGACTTTTTAGACTACTAGTGTGGATGCCATGACAACTCATAGTAGCTTCTGGTCTGTGTCACTGGACTGCATCAGAATCACAGTTAGTTTCTTTTATTTTATTATTGTACTTATTCTTGTACTTTTCTTGTACCTTGTACTTTTTCTCCATTTTGCTTCTTTCTGCTAGCTTTTTGTATCTATTCTCAGTAATACTTATTTTCTTGTTATGTTCCTCAGCAGCTTACTGATTTCTCCATCCACCAGTCTTTAATATGTCAAAAAAAAAGTTGTTAAACAAATGAGAAACTATCTGCACAATTTGCAGAAAGCCTGATCTTTCCAAATATAGTTTGGTTTTTTTTCCCCCAAGAATTTTCTACTTGTAATTACTTCAAAAGTAGTTGAAATTCAAGCAGACAATGAGATGGGATTCTGTCTCTTTCCAGTCTTACTCTTCATGTAAAAGAACCTTCTCTCAACAAGTGTGGGTTTAATAAATTATGCATGAGAACATGCAGTAAAGTGGAAATTAGTGGACATAGTAGGAACACCTGAAAATTAAAACACCTGGCCATTTTAATGGGTAAGATTTTACATATCTTAACTGGGAAAGGACCTATTAAGCCTATTATTATATTTATTTATTTTTGATAAGCAAGTAAAAGTGCATTTGATGCAGTGGGAATATAGGATGACATACTTGTAACTATTTTCTTAGTGGAATACTATGTAATCACATGACTCTGTAGATAATTCTTTCTCAAGAGATAAATATTATTTGAAGGGAGAAGTAGTTTCATGCTTAAAAGTGAGAGAAAGGTTTAACATGTACAGGTTTTCTTATGGGAATTTAAAACTTTTGAGAGTTTTAATATCAAAACAAGTCAGTATTTCATACTGGTATATTATACAGATAATAAAGGTTTTTAGAAGGTCATTAGGACAAAACATATTTATTTATCACACCTTTAAGCTTTTTCCCATAAATAATTTATCAAGTTTTGTAATGAAATAGGCCATACTATTTAAAAACCTAAGGTAAATATAAAATTACAAGAGTATGCCTTCAATTAATTTTTTCAAGGCTTTTAATTCACCCTTCCAAAAATCAAATAGAGAAAGGAAAATCTTCAAGAAACAGATAGGAATGTTTCCTTCAAGAAGAGCTGCAAAGTAAGAGCAGCTCCCAAACAGGGCACCTTAAATGTAGTGAAATGAGGCAACCAGGTGCCACTAATTACCAGGCAGTGGGCATGAGCTTGTGTTAAGCCCACCTGTGTCTGATTAGGGCGGGCCCCAACTGCGCATGAGCAGGATTAGGGGGCCAATAAAAGGTGAGGCTTGAAGCACAGGCTCAGCTCAGTCCTGAGCAAGCCAGCAGAGAGGTCAGTGGAATCTGGAGTAGTAGCACTGAGCCAGGCTAACCAGTCCTGAGGGCAACAGACTCAGAGCACTGTTTGTGCACTTCTGCTGGAACACCTGTTGGACCTCAGAGCGCTGTGCCCTAAGAGAGGTTCATCTTGCAACAGTTGGGGCCCACCCTAATCAGGCACAGGTGGGCTTAACACAAGCTCATGCCCACTGCCTGGTAATTAGTGGCACCTGGTTGCCTCATTTCACTACACTTAAAGTTACCGGTTAAGTGGCCTCCATAGCCACACTTCCTCTGCAGAATTTTTGTCCCTATATTTACAATAGTGCATGAAGGGCTTATCAAATTATTTCCTGAAGTCTATAAATGTTTTGTAGCCATGTTTATGAGCTATTAGATCATGAGAAGAAATCAGTTCTGTATAACTATGAGTTTAATTTTAAAATACAGCTTGTGGTCTTGATTTTCAATACTGGCATGAAATGTTACAATATTTTGGTTGAGGGTTTTTTTTTCAATTTTTTTTTGCTTTTTGTCTAAATTTCCTGGTTTTGTCCACTTAGGTCCAGTAAAATAAGCATTATAGTAAGGTGTGCAAAAATTAAATAACTACTGAATACATTTTGATAAAAATAAGGGAATATTTGGTTTAGGGAGTTTTCCTACTGTCTGAAAAGGCATTGGAAATACCTACAACATATTATAACAGGAAAGTATGGTTAAAATTTTCACTCCATTTCAGTGTTTATCAGAATATGCAAAAGAGATTTCGTTGTCTTCTGTCAGAGTAGTTTGTGTAAAACCTATTGAAACAAAAGTTGCTGACTTAAGCAAGTAGCTTTACTCTACAGAAATTATTTGAAGCTTGATATTTCTCTACTGTTTTTTTCCACATGTACTTCTGCATGATGCATCAGTTGACACAGTCCTGTAAAATACCTTGAACAAGTAGTCTAGGCATTGCCTATTGATAAAATGAAAATCAAATTTTAACTGAATGGCAAAACAAAATGGCAAAATACTCAAACTCTGTGTAGTTGTTCACCTGTGAGAAGAAGACGGTCAGATACTTTCCTGTGTTTCCTTGGGAAGGTCTGGGGTTAGAAACATATCCATGTGTTCCTCACTAGGCTTATGAATAGAGCAAAGTACTATAGGATTTCAGTAACGATTTGATAGTATTTCTCAAAAATATTTGTTGGGAAAAAAGAACCAAAACATTTTCTCCATTTCTTCAGTGCATCCAAAACTCTCAGAAACAGTTGCATGGGTTTTGAATGGACTTTTAAATGTTTTTTGACTAAGATCAAATATGGGAAACATCACCTGGAAGGATTTTGCATGATAAGGAGGGTAAGTCTTTCTTATCAATTAGAAAACAGTGTTGCATTTGATAATTATGGAACCTTTTGTCTTAAAGCAATAAATGTAATTTTAATTCTGGGAAGATTTCATACAGTTTGTTGAGTGCATAATGTTTGGCAAGGGAAGATATTTTTCTCTGATGAGAATTTATTCTTTGACTATTTCTGTCGATATGTGATAAGCTATTATGAAGTGATTATGTAAAAGATTAATTAAAACTCTTTTCTTCAGGAGATTATTAATTTTATTTTGTAGAGTTGTTTGGGGCTTTTTTATTTGGATTTTTTTGGAGGTTTTTTTGTTTTTTCTGTTTTTGTTTTTTTAATAAATTACTGATAGATCAATAAAACACTTGTGTGTCTGTGTTAATGAGCCCATATAAATAGCTAATCTACAGAACTATGTGAACAAATGCAATCACATACAAATGGGACAAAAGAAGTACATAACTTATTAAAAGATCAGTGTTTTACTAATTTTTAAGGCTGTTTATATAAAGTATGCTTTAAGAGCTAACCTGGGTTTTCAAATATAAGCATGTAATGTACTGTATGGTAATATGGTCCCTTATTTCAATTCAGCTTATAAAGAAAACTTAACGAATAGTCCTCAAATAATTGGTTCACTAACACAGACCATGAAAAAAATAAAATAAATAAATCCATGGGATAAATGTCAGAAAATGCATCACCCTGAGTTTTATTCAGAGGGTAACAGAACTTCTGTATGCAACTAAGTCAGCAGGGATGATGTAGATATGCACAATTACCAGCAGAAATCTCAAGAGAAATGTTATTATCCTTACTAAGAACTTTTCTACAGTAAAGAAGTCAGGATAGACTCAAAGTTGTACATCAATATTGTAAAGATACTGTGTTCTGGATACCATAAAGCAGTTTCTTATGTGCTTTTAGCTAACTGTTTCTTACTGGCACAAAATGTGCACTAAAATTTCATAGACAACAGAGAACATTAAGGACATAATTACAACTGAGACTGCAATGTAAGGAAACTCAAATCTAGTTGGAAATGATTTAGCTTAATTATAAGAAACATTGGAGACAGAATGACACAAGCAGATCTCACTGTTTCCAGGACAGGGAATATCAGCAGCCTATTATCACCATGCTGGGAGGTGTGAGGCAGGCATGGTCTGGACACAACAAAAGAATGCACAGTGGGTCCCTGGGAGCAACAGTGAATCAAGACATTCTGGTTCACCTGTTTCTAAATTCCCGTGTCAGTAAATCCTAAAATTACCTGATGGGTGGGGAGCTGCTGTGAAAAGTTGGAAGTTCAAGGTTTTTAACATCTTTTTCAGACAAACAAGAAAATTGACATTGATGTAGAAATGGAATAAAAATTGTTCATGGCACTCTGCTTTCTCATAGAGTTACTTTGTGAGACACATGGTAACAGAGCTCTTCAAGAAGCTTAAGAAATGGTACATGGAGACAAGACATGGCAGCAGTTTCATGGGGGAGAGGTTAAAGCATAATAAATCTGTTCCACACAAGTACCCAGCAAGTCCATAGTGATGAGAGAGGGCCCAGGCCAAACTGAGGAGTCAAGTCAGTATGTTGCAGGTCTGGTTCAAGAAGGTAAGAGCTGGGATTTCCCTAAGCAGAGAGCTGCTGCTGAAGCTTCTTTCAGCTTTTTTTTTTTCCCCCATTAGTTCTAAATTTGGTCAAACTTGAATAAAGAAGTTGTCCTTGCACACAGCCTGTTAATTAGGGTTTTTAAAAAATCCTAGTTAATTCTCTTGTTCAAGAAATGAACTAATATAACTTTTATTCATTTCATAAAAAAGACTGAAATGAAAGAAACTCTTATGTTCAAAAGCTCATCTTTTTTTTTTTTTTTTGGTTTGTTTGTTTGTTTGTTTGTTTTGTTTTTTTTTCATTTCATCATTCACTGTTAATAACAGATGTTTCTTGAGGCCAAGAATCCCTGGCCAAACTATCCTTCAGCACTCCAGTCTCACCATGATATTTTTTCTCTAATAGCTAGATAGAATTTTTTATTGTTCATGATATTTGATGCAACTGGATCTTATTCTTCTTTAAATGTGTTGCCCTGATCTAGAGAATGTATTTAGGCTGGATTCTAACCAGTGTTAAGAAAAGGACTTTTCAATATCTGGTATAGATACTTCTGTTATTATCCCATTTGATATTTACTTTTTTTTTCACCATTAACTGAAGTTCAGTTCTAGAACCCTTGGAATACCCGCAGTTGTTTTACCTCAGTTCCATTAGCAATACCTGCACTTATCACCTTGTTATTCTTGTGATATTTACTTGGTGCTAAAAGTGGCTTTTTAAACTTTAATTCAGGAGAATACAGCTGTCACCTCTTTATGACAATATATGAGCTAATTTTCTTTAGGAGACACTATCTCCTGCTGATTCATAGAACTCAAGTTCCCTGAAAGACATGTGGTTTTTGTTTGGGTGATTGATACTACTTCTAGGATGTGACCATAAAAAAATCTCATTTTAATCTTAAAAAAGAAAATAAAAAATCTATTTGATTACTTTTGCATGCTTTTCAGTTTCAGATCATTTTGAATTTTAACAGTCCTTTGATAGAGTTGCACTCCTCTGGAACTGCTATTGCTAGGAATCATAATAAACATTTTCTGAATGATGGAACGAATTACTACACTTATAATGTGTGAGCATATAATTCATATGAAATTCCAGAAAACCCACAATATCTTAATATCTGGGCTGTGTCAACAGAAGCACAGCTAAGAAACTGAGGGAAATTTTAGTGCCTTTTTTGGGACTTTTTAGACTTCTTCTAGAATATTATGTCCAGTTTCAGGCACCTCAAAGAAGAGATATAGTAATAAACTGGAATAAGTTTAGCGAGAGACCTGCAAGCTCTTGGGGGGTGGAGCACTTGCCACATGAGTAAAAGTCTGAGAGATAGCTCAAAAGAAATTTATAGGAAAAAAAGCACATCTAAGCTCTCTACTGTAGTGTAATGGCAGGAAAAAAAGAGATAAGTCATACATTTAAAGTAGTAGGTTCCAACTGGACATGATATCAGATTAGATACATTTTCCTCAGTGTTAGTTTGCTCTGCTTTTCTTTGACCTTCAGAGGATACTACACATACTGCTTTCCTCCCTCTTATTCTTTGCCCTTCAGATCTGCTCCCATATGATCACAGCTCCCTGGTCCCTGGGCAAGCCACAGGCTGCTTGCTTGATTTCTGTTGCCTGGTTTCTGTGACTCTATTTGGTCTTTCTCTGAGATCTTCATCTCAGCTCTTCATGCTCACTACAGTCAAGGCTGCTACAAATTGCTATATCATCACTGTATTATTATTAGGTATTAAAATGAAGCTTCTCAGTGTTGATGATCCTTTTGCTTGTAAAATGTAGAGACAGAATGTAAGGAATAACCTGCAGGGTATCTTCTGCACAAATTAATATGAATGTTGCTTTGAGGAATGTTTATTCAACTGTAGGAAATAGGACAAAGAAAGGTGAGTGGAATCTAGATGTGCATTTGTGGTTTTATTATTTGTTTTGTGGGGTTTTGTTTATTGTTGGAGAATATCAGATTATTTCTTCTAGTAACTATTTCAAATTTCCCCATCTGTGCCAAATTTAAAACAATGCATATAATAATTTTAAATAATGCATATGGTAATAGAACGGTTTGGCCTCTGCTTAGTATTGTGACTAGGTTCTACAGTCCTACCACATCTTGTGCATAAATAATCTTGTGAAGCTGCACCAGTTCAATATTCCCTGGAAATTTATACAATTTGAGGGGAAAAGTAAGTTTCTTTGTGTGAGGTTAGCTTATATTTGAGACATAACAGAAGTTCTCTTAAATATTGAAGATTGATATTGTAGGCTGGAGAACTTGTAAATCATGCTTTTCCTAGAAAAACAAGATTCTAGATGCCTTTTGCTTTTTAGTCACAGGCTTTTATTACAAAATCACACTGAATACCCAGCTGACTAAGTCTCTTTTATGGTACCAAAATATCTGAGCATTTCTGATTGCAGTTACTTCTTCAAAACCTTGGAAATAAATCAGAGCTATTATTTTCATTTTACAAGACAGGTTCTGACTGACAGAGAAGTAAAGGGAATTACCATAGTTTATATTAACAGGCCATGGGTGAACAAGCAGCTGAAGCCAGTTTTCTAAGGAACATCAGCTCTCAACAGAGAAAAAGAACAACAGTTCTTTGAACCATGAAAGAGTCCTCTGCAGTACGATGGCATGCTACAGTAATTCATCATGTTGGAACTGTGCTGATGAGCAGTCATTTACTGATGGAGAATAGCCAAGCTGTTGCTCTCATCTACACTGCTTGCAGAGGCTCAGAGGTCAGACTGAGATCTACATTTCTCATTCCTAGCCTGAACAGAGGTGGAGTTGAGTTATGAAAGGAAAATTCAGCCTCTGGAGGAGTGAACCTTTCAAGTCACTGTCCAACAACATCTTTAATCAGAATAAAGAATGATATAGGTTTCTGTAAGAATAATATCAACAATATTGTTAAAAGGATAATTCATAATATGTGAAAGTAGGTCATTCTTTTAATCTTAGATAATGTCTGGGTTTCTTATTTTCTGCTTGGATACACCTTGAAGCTTCAAAATATTACTGGCACTGTTCTAGTCAAATTTGTAGTTTCATTTATTTGCAGAAAATACCTGCCTGACTTTCAAAATCTGTATCATGACAATCCTTTTATTACCTCAGCTCCCTTATAGTCCCTTTAAAAAGAGTTAATGGTTATTGCTATCTAATGGAGAATCATAAAAAAAGCAGAATCACAGTAAGAAACTGCAAGTCCCCATAGTCTACTGCATATGCTTACTTACTTTCTCACTCAAGAGCTAACTCTACATTTAATCCAACACTGAAAGCAGAACAAATATTTTGTAGGTGTATTGGCCTAGATTTTGCTAGGACTGCTCATTGCCAGGGTCTGGTACCAAACATACCCATCTAGTGGTTCAGCTAATGGTTTGCCTAATATATGAGTGCAGTCAGCTAACATAAAGGAATTGTACTGGTTTTAGTTGTAATGTTTCCCACAGCCAACTCTTGGGACATGAGAAAATGCAATTTATTTTGTGATATAACATGTCTGAACATCCTCTGGCTTGTTCCAAGAGCACTTCTGCAGAATGTAATGTGAACAAGCATAACTAAATCCTTCACGGAGAATAGTGTGTATTAAAATCTTCTCTGCAAATTGCCTTGCTCCATAGTAAATAATTTGTGAACAGATGCTAAGTTATTCATCTGTGGGCACCATTCTCCCCTCCAAGGTATTTCCTGATGGTTTATGCAAATTTGCCAGGACAATGCCACCTGCTTTCCTGGTGTCCAGAGGGTACATATGGGTACACAAACCCCTAACTCTTCCCTCCACTCCAAACAGAATAGTTCTACATTAAATATTAAGTATTACATTTGTATCTGTGTCTCTTCTTAGACTTGCCACAAATGATGTTAAAAAAGGAAGCTTGTTGTTTAGGGAAGGATTAATGGAACTGAATGCAAAATATTCCATTTATGTGCAGACCTCTGTGTTTTGCCTTGGCACAGTCAAAGGTAATAAATGGAGTCAAGGTTTAATTGTTTTCTTATCATGGTGTCATTTGAAGTAGAGTAAGAATCCATATTACAATATCATCTCCCAACTCCTGCACACTCTTTTTCAGTGCAGAATAGGATGTGAAATTGTGGATAGGAATGAGACATGTCAAATGTCAGCCATGGTGTTAGAGATTCAGTAGAGGAGCACAGAGTATGGTTGGGTTTTGTTTGTTTGTTTTGGAGCTTTTTAAGGAGAAGGAGGTAGAAGGATGTTTCCTGGGGAACAGCAGGGCTGCCAGCTATGGATCATGTGCTAATGAAAGATGACAGGCTGGGATATAGTTATTCTTCCATTGGAAGTGTTTTCATTTTAAACTAAGAAGTTACTTGAGTTTTCTCAGTCACAATTTCCTCTTCCGTCATCTAAGTAAGTATTGCTCAGAAAGCAGATAGCTACAGTGGTCATGAGGTTTGCAGTTTTAGTGTAAATTAGGCAAGTTTAGTCTTTTCAGTGGGTAAGGAAAAAAATCAGGGGATTCTACACTCATTAAAACATTACAAAAACCACAAACAAACAAACAAAAAAATCAGACATTTAATCTGGACTTTGAATTTTAATTTATTTAGTGATTTTAAGCAAGGACAAAGCTTCTAGATAATAAGACAAATTTTACCTTTACCTGGACAGAGTGATACTGGGCTACCACAGCTTATTTAGTTACATAGTTTATTGTGTGTATCAGAAACAGCGTTTTCTAGTGTGTAAGAATGTAGTTTCCACTTTTGTTGGATTTGAGGTCCCTGTCCCCATAGGTCCTGGGAATCTTTCTTCTTAGACAGACTATATGTTGACAGAGATATCAATTACATACTTTATTACATATTCTCTATTTTTAATATTACCTCTGGTGAGGATGGTAAATCAGAAAAAAAGATTTTGGGGGGGATCACTGCTAATCAATCCATTGTAAAGGCTCTCTTTGATGTGTCAGAAGTCTCTTACTTTGCCTCTAACCTACATCTCATGTGTGCTTTGCTTACATAGATTAGTCAAAGAAGTGTTGATGCAGCTGCTAACTTTTTTTAAGTTATGAAAAACTTCTTATCACTGTTTCCATAGTGTTATACTTGGTATTGTCAGGTGTAAAAATATCCTTCTAATAACGTTATCTGTAGCTATAATAAAAGCTGCTCTGTTTATCTAGGAAAATCACTATCTTTGTAACTATTTCCTGTCAGGGACTGTGGGACTATCCAAATTCAAATTGGAATTATCCATCACTGGAATGGGACTTGTTGTCTTAACAATACATCATACATAGAAGCTGGTTCCCTTGTCTGTGAACTTCAACAAGTAAAAAAGTTAAGGAAAGCCACCTTTTTTTTCTGTTTTTCTTTTTTTTTTCTTTTTTTTCTTTTCCTTTTTTCCTTTTCTTTTCTTTTTTCTTTCTTCTTTTTTTCCTTTTTTTTTCTTTTTTTCCCTCCTTTTCTTCTCTCTTCTTCCTTCTTTCTTCTTTCTTTTTTTTTTTCTTTTTTTCTTCTTTCTTTTTTCTTTTCTTTTTTCTTCTTTCTTTTTAATTTTTTCTATTTTCTGTTTTCTGATTTCTTTTTTCTCTTTCCTTTTTTCTTCTTTCTTTTTTCATCTTTTCTCTTTTTTTTTTTTCACCAGTTTTGAATGAAAGTGTCTGAATTTCATCTGTGTTCTACATTTTCTTTGTATTCAGTTTAATTGTGGGAAGTGACAATAGCAGAGATCATGAGGATTCATAGATGCTTTTTCTTGTTATTTCTCTAATTTTTTTATTGTATCATTAACCAGATTATTTTCCCTACCTCTTCTGCTGTGGTTTTGTTCTGGTTTTCCTGATTTTAAGTCCCTGAGAAGCGCATGTGTCAGCACTTTATACAGTCAAGCCTTCATTGGTTTACCCATCATTCAGAGGAGCACCATATACTAAAAAATATATCATCTACTAAAGAAATGCCAGAGACTAACTGCATATTTTTAAAATCATACATTGCTGTGCATTTGAAGATAATAGAAATTTGTATCATTAAGTGTTATCTCATTAAATGGTTGCTTTTCAACCGGTAATTGCTTCCACAGACATCAGAAATGGCAAATAAGAGAACAAAGGTGTCAGTAGAATTCTTCAAAGGAAAAAATGAAACTGAGATAAACTGTGACTGGATAAACTAGCTAATGTCCCTTCTCCTTTCCAACTTCAGATCAAGGAACCAATGAAATACTTTTCATATCTTTTGATGCTGCTCTCACTGGAGAATATATTCTTTCTTTTTATGTACTTTGGTGTTATTGAACCAAAAAGAAAGAAAAGCAGAGAAAACTAACTAAGTTTCACCTTTAGCTCTTCTTGTTGTAATATATTGTATTGGTTCTTTTTTTTTAAGATGTAGTGTTAAACAGTTTTAAGTAAGGGTGAATGTCTCAGTGACTGTAGTATATTCATCTCTGCCTGGGGGAGAAATCACATTTCATCACATACTTTCTCATGTATTTAGGGTATCTCTCACATTCTTGTCCCTTCAGCCTCTTCAGTTGGTGGTGAAATGATATATCTGGAGAGGTGACATAGTGGAAGATGTTTGTTTCTAAGCTTTTTTTACAATCTCAACCCTTTAAATATGAAAACAGAGGGAGAAAAGAGATTTGAAAACTGCTTTGTGTTTCTGTTGCCTTTAACATGAAGATTTATATCCCTTTTATCCCTTATCTCATTTGTTTCCCACACAGAGGAAAAACTATTACAAATTTGGAGACGTACCAATATTTTTTCTAAAAGACTACATGATGTGTTTGACAAAGCTATTAAAATTTTTCATCACCTATGATGAATTCTGCTGTGTTTATCCTGATTCCAACATTTCATAATATTAATTTTTTTTCTTTTCTAAAGGTAGAGTGAAAATTGTAGGTAAATTAAAAAATGTTATTGCTATTTATAATTTCATGTTGTTTAAGCATGAGCTAATTAGATCTAAGTGTTTAATCCACCCGTAAACGTAAGAAAATTCACCATTGATTAACTGCATCTCATAAAGATTCAGTTGCTGCACATTTGAGTTAAAATGTCAAGAAACACAGTAAACATTTATGAGTTTTCTTTTTTTTTTTTTTTTAATAAGTATGCAGTCCTTCTAGAGGAGCAGCCAGAATTCATTCCTCCCCCCTCTAAAAATTGACTGTCTTTAAGAAAATGCTTTATTCTGCCAGACATTAAAATATTTTTTACTCTAAAGTAACTTCTTTACACTGTGATTGCTTTCAGAGGTTAAAAGTTTTAAGAAAAAAAACATTGGAAGACTAAAATTACATTTAAAAAAATACTAGATTTAATTATGTTAAACTATTCACTTTCTTGAAAGCAGGTTTGAGTATCTATTGGGATTTGCACTGATTTATATTCAAGCTTACAATGAAGTATGATTTGCAAATTGGACATTAAGCCCAATTAAATTCATGTATGGATGAAAAATATCAAATATTTTATATTAGAGTGAAAATTCCATTGTCTGAATATATAGTAATTTCTCTAGAATAAGCTTGAGTGCTTCTAATACGTTCTTTGTAATTCACTGATAGTAATTTGCTTTTTATGTATTCTTAGGTTTGCTCCTAATAAGAGAAAGAAATTACTATGATGGCAAATTAGTAAAGGGAATACTATATATTAATGTGGCTGTCCTATTCCCTTTAATTATAGAAAACACAGAATGCTATCGTAAAATATTTTTAATTACTACTAATGACATTTTGGATCAGACCTTTAATCACAAAGAGTCTATGACATCACAACTCACTATGATTTGCACTACCATAATTTCATTGTAAATTTGACTTGTATACAAAAGTTATCCCTCTGTTCCAAAGCAGAGGCTTCCAGTAGTAAAGCAAAACTCCCCCAGACAAAAAACCAACATACAGGTCACCTTGGAAAGTGCAATGTAGGAGTCTTCAATAAGGCTAGCTATTTACAAAACATTATTACCTGTCTTAAGCTATGCATGCTGTCAGAAGACAGAGCAGATGTCAAAATATCTGTCATGTTATTACTGTATTTTGGAGCATAAGAGATACACTGGAATAAAGCACATCTCTGGATTCATTCTGGCATCAAGGGCATGGCCTCCAGGTGCAAGTTTCACATTTGTGCTATGCATTCGACTGCCTGGTTTCCAAGAATGGGGCATGTGTGAGTGGAAACATGCCTTTACATCTGGTATGAATACATCATCTATACAAAGTGTTTAATATTTTTATCTTCCCCTCTGTTGCCATTTGTATAAAGAGCTAAGGACATTTAGTAGGCAGTATTCTCTCCTTCTGACTATTACACTGGTCTTTGCAGACTGTGGTTAATCTTAAGGAGTGGCTGAGCTGTGAAGATATGCAGTTCATTGTTAAACCTTGTCATCTTGCTGGTGGGTTTTAGAAGTTTATTCATAGACTTTTAATCCTCAGACATTTTAATGCCATTGGTCATTTCTACAACTGGAGAAGCTGAATGGTACATAAAACTAACCTGTGTACATCGAGCTGGTTTTTTGCCAGATATGTACCTCGTATCACATAATTATTCTTTATGCAGTTTCTAGTGGATATATACCTTAAAATATATATATATATATATATAAATTACTTAGATTATGGTTGGCTTGATCAGATTTTTAACCGTGCAAAGCTTGAAAGAGATTAGAAAATTTCAGATGATAAAGCAAAATACATTTTCATATATAGCTGTACTACAATACAATGGATTAAAGCTCCAAACTCTTTGAGGACAAGTCAAGCATTACCTGTTTGTTTTGGAGTTTTCTCTGATATTGACAGTCTTGAGAGAAATTGACTTGCATGAGGTAACAAGGCAAACTTTGTTCATTACCATAGCATAAGTTAATATTTGGGCTACTAAAGAAACTAATAGTATGATGAAGAAGTAGATAGAATACACTTTATATTTACAATGTGTTTGCTCTTTTACTTTTAACTTTGATTTTATTATGGTATGCTTTCTAGTTGTGAGTTGTCCCTATGTATCTGCAAAGTTCAGCTTTTGCTCTGCTTTTATACCAGACATAAAATTATAGAATCATGAATTCATGGGACCATTAAGGTTGGAAGAGACCATCAAGATCAAGTCCAATCATAATCCAACTCCCACAAGCACTAAACCATATCCTGAAGTTCCACATGTAAACACTTCTTGAATACCTCCAGTGATGGCGGCTCCACTACCTCTATGGGCAGCCCATTCCAATGCCTTGCCACCTTTTCAGTTAAGAAACTTTTCCTAATATCTAACATAAACTTCCGTTGGCTCAACTTAAACCTACTTCCTCTCATCCTACTTGGGAAAAGAATAGGTCCATAGAGATACCAGTAGGAAGATATAGCAGATGTGGCATTTAGAGGCAGTCATTCTTCAACTCCATTCGAGCTATTCATGAAAATTGTGCACAAATTGATTGCTTTGTGTACAATAGATTATTCTTATGTATTAACAAAACACAGGCTTTCCGTTTTGATTTTTCTCACAATTTTCTAGTGTCACAGAAATTGGCTGATTTACTAATACATCTTTTTAGCATTTATGAAGTACAGGAAGACTGTAAAAAAAGACTACTAAAAAGTAGTCTCTGCATTTTACCAGCCTGTACGTAACAAAATATCTGCAAAGTAGGTATCTCTACTACTAAGCTCTAGTATGAACTTAAATGTTGGAAAGCTGTACTGTCACTTGTACCCCAGACATCTTACTTCAAGTTACTTGGGTATTTATCTGCAGGGACATACTGTAGTGTTTTATGCTCAAGTCTTATTGGAGAAAAAAAAAAAAGATACACCTACTCGGCAACCAGTGCAAGACAGTGTGTCAAAAACGAGTAGTTAAAACAAATTTAGTATGAAATGTGACTGCTTTACCATGTAAGGCCCAATCCTGATCCAGCTCATGCTTCTGTCTCACTTGGGAGTTCTGCTGCTTCTGTCAGAGTAAACTCAGCTAGGCACCCTTCATTAAGTGTGATTTCATAAAATTTTCCTCCTTGATTAATAGACCACTAGACTAGTCTAAGAATAAATAACTTTTCTCAACTGTTTCTCTCACCTACTGGCTGAAACATTTTACTTTCTGCCTCCCATCCTATTTTTTGAAAAAGACTTCAGTATTCTTTTCCTTCCTAGAATGTTTTGCATGCCTTGGTTAAAACAACTAGGATAAGTCAAGAGTGTGTGAAGATCCAGGAGTTAATTCTGGCCTATAAGAAGCTGAGAATTACAGCATGTGTTTTATCCTTATACCTATGAAAAATTATTAAGAACTTAGAACCTGTGTGGGTTCTTTTGTTGTTCATTTTTACTTTAGGCAGAGAAAGTTTTAAAGGATTTTATTGAGTTAACTTCTATTATTACCATTCTGAAAAAAAAAATCTGTTAATTTTCATATTGATTAAACATCTTCTACGTCTTTCTAAACTATTTCGAACAACAAAGGCTGTTTCCATAGCTACAATTTATATCTTAATTTGGTAGTAGATTTCTTTCCACTTACTCAGCTCATTCCATTTATCTAACTTATTTGTTGTTTGAACTACACATAAACTTCAGGGGTGCTTATCTCTTACAGCTTTTGGGAAGGAAAAATGTATTTAGACAGAGATAAATATGTTTAGTATACAGCTGGTTCAATTACCACAGAATATAATTTAGAATTCTCTCTTTAATGGAGATACGGGCCTCTGGAGAAAGTCTATAAAAATATGCCAAAGAATCAATTAAATTCTCTTAGAATTGAATGAAGTACAATAAGCCTAATTTAAGATATGTAATAAAGTTTAACTAACAGCCATAAATATTTACCAGGTTTGTGAGACACAGATAAGTCATAGAGGTATTTAAAACACTTTTAAATAATTTTAATAATTAAAAAAGCCCACCTACATTCTAATTACTTGAATAATATTGTTCATTCCTCTTTATTATTATCAGAGGGCAGACTTTGTGGCTGTGCCTTTTTTCTTTGTATCACTTTAGATCCATTGCATGCCTCAGTTCTATGATTAAGTCACTTGTGCTAGTCTACCTTACAATACTTAACTACATTTCTCATCTATTTTTTTCTTTGTAAAATAGATGAACTAATGGACTTTTTAAAAACATAGAATAAATTATGTGAACAATATTCTGCTACTTGTAATTCCACATACACATATAACTTTAATAAAACACATTATACATGATTTTTATCACAGACATTTGAAAATGCCACTTCAGTCCTTACCATTAAGTGATTACCTTTAGCAGTACTATTAGAAAGCAAAGCAAAATAAACGTTTTCCCTTCAGAATTTTCATATAGAGAAATTTCCCTTCTACAGCAGAGGTTTGTTTTTATTTCTTGTTTTTGTTTTCGCCCCTGAGCTGAAATATAAGATAAATGACATGCAGTAACAGAAAAGGTGTTATCATGTTATTTTATTTATTTATTTACTTGCCAAAACTTTTAATTCAAAAGTCCAGCACTAGCCTAACGTGTCTTTCTGTGACGATGATCAAAATACAGATTTGGCTGCCAATATCATTCACAAATATGCTTTCCCCTTGACAAGTAGAGGGCCAAGGAATGTAGAGGCTTCGGATGTACCCTGGATATGTTGGAGAAACCCATCTAAGCCCTGTCACTTTCACTGAATACTTCATGTCTTTCAATACCTCTTCTGTATCAGTAACAGGTTCAACCACTCTATGGGTGGTTTTTGGCTTATATGCTATAGAAATAAGGGATATCAATTCTTTTTGTACTGGCAGATAATAGTAGAAAACTTTAATATGGCAACATAAGGTCACTTCACCTGACAGTCTCATGGCTATTTTAATTCTCATGATAAAGAAACATCCATTAGAAGAGTGTTGGACATGAGAACACAGAGTGCACATGCAATAGTTTCAACTTGATGAGAACATATCAAAATTACTGAGGAGTTATAAGTGCATCTGTATGTTTGCAGTGAGTGAACGCTTGCAATATATCAAAGCTGATCAGAATGTATTGAAGGATTAACTACATACACATCCATCTTCCCACCACCAGCTCAATCCCCTTAGGATAGATTCATGTCCTGGATAAATTAGCTCTAGAAGTTTCTGAGGATTGTTTTTTCTTGACCCTTTCTTAACATTCACCCGGTTGGTCTTATTTTATTTAGCCTTTCTTTTAAAAAAATGTTGTATGAAGCTATTCTGACATAATTACAAAGGAATACCAGTAAAACTGTGCAGTAAAAATTATAAAAAAAAAAGTTCTCAAAGTATTTAGAATGTCTTTAAGTGTGAAGTCTACTGCCACCTACTAGAAATGACCTGGCACCTTACCTGTGAATAAGACATTTATTTTAAGGCTGTGTATAAAAACTTTATAGCCTGCTTCATCCTTATTGCTGCACAGCACAAAAAAACAGCTTTAAGGCTATTTATTTGCTAAGTTTGTATACATTAAATTCAATTTTTAGCAGTCTCAGCTGTTTGATAGTGCAATACTATAGTCCAGTGTTCAAACTAAATCTAGAAATGAGATGCTTGATAGCATGAAGTGACTTCCTGAGATCAAAAGGTCTTTGCTGCACATTTTTGTTGACATAACCTTTATGATACTGTGATATATGATATGATATGTATAAACTGGTTTAGTTTACAACATAGCAACAACATTTACTGTCTTCTGTCTTCATTTTCCTGTTTATTCAGGAAGTCATTCTATGACACATTTAGAAGACCTTACCCTCTTCAAAGGACCTGGATTTTGCTTTCGGATACATGCAAGTCAAAAAGCAAAGCCTCTGATCTTTAAATTGCTTTCTAGTCGGCAGGGAGTCAAGGGGAGACAATCAATTTTACCCAAAATTTGCCAAAGGCAATGAACAAAACCAGTGCATGCTTATTTTGTTGTCACATAATCCATGGCATTCTTAGAACTGCATGCTTGTAACCTTATTGTGTAGCAAGGTGAACCTCTCTTAGGGCACAGCGCTTCAAGATCCAACCAGGTGTTCCAGCAGAGACTCACAAAGAGTGCTCTGAGTCTATAGCCCTCAGGGCTGACTAGCCTGGATCGGTGCTGTTGCTCCAAGAACAACTCTCTGGTGGCTTGCTCAGGACTGAGCTGAGCCTCTGCTTCAAGCCTCACCTTTTATTGGCCCCCTGATCCTGCTCATGCACAGTTGGGGCCCGCCCTAATCAGGCACAGGTGGGCTTAACACAAGCTCATGCCCACTGCCTGGTAATTAGTGGCACCTGGTTGCCTCATTTCACTACATTATTGTGAGTTTTTGTCAATTGTGATGTGCTGTCTGAAAGGTTTTGAAGACAAATAAGGAATTCTCATTATCATGAATTTTAAATTACTTGCTTTTCCAGTTATACTCAGGATTGCATGATACTAAGAAAATCTTCTTCTCCTGAGACCTGAAAAGGAAAGTAGAGCAGTTTTCTCCAAGGTAAAAGAATATCATGTATAACATTCCAGAGTAAAAAATTGCACTTTATGCCTTCTTCTCATAGCTTCGTATGAACTTTGAGACTAAATAGGTTATAGAAATAAAATTTAGATTAAATAATATTTCATTTCTTCCTCCTTGAGCTTTTATCTCCAGATTATTTTTTTTCCCATATTGTCAGTGTTTGAAAGACATGACATTGAAATGTGTGTGAAATGTAAGCAATGTCCCATACTCTTTAACTCCATTATCTCCACAGTCTAGGTGACTGTGTAAGGAAAAGAGACACTGAGTAACCCTTCTTCAGATTTCCTTTTCATTTGTGTTCATACAATGCCTTTCTAATATCTATGGGCTCATGTAAGAGTTATCTATATACTGGCAAAGGAGTAGTGGGTCACAACCTATTTATTTTGTTTAATGATTGAATATTCCTTTTTTTGACTTGCAATGAGGCCCTTCAATTGACAAAATGCAAGCTATATGATTCAAATGTCTTAGGTTCTTTAAATTAAGATAAACCAAGAAAGAATAATCCATAAAATATTTTTTGTCTCCACTTTAGTATATTTATTACTTCAATCCTGTTATAAAATTAAAATGGAATTCTCTTCTGCATTCAACAACTAATTGTTTGAGGAACAGAAATAAAAGAATGTAGGTTGGTGAAAACCTACGAAGTTTCTGTTCTATATGCCACTAAAGTCAGTGGCAGGTTAACTAATCACTCAATCAAGATTTGGGTCAGGTTTTATTTAGAGACTCATGAGGAACGACAGACATAACCTATCTTTCAAGAAAGTTGCATCCACCTGTTTCCACAGTCATCACATTTCTTTGGGAGAGGTTGCCTCTCTCCTACTCCCTGGCTCCTTCTTATCACCATCTTATCCATTGTCCTATCACTTCTGCCACCAATTATCGCTCTTACTGATCCATTTCTCTCTAGGGTCCCAGGCAGACTCCTTGTTGGTACTGACTTGTGATCCATCCATCTCTGTAATAGTTCACTAATTTCAGCTTTTGTCTCCCTAGTAATTTGAATCAATTCCCTCTAAAACAGCCTGAGTTTTGATTAATGTACATTAAAGCAAAGACCAATATGCCTCCTGGGTGTCAGTTTCAGCTCCACAGGTGCCCAACAGCCACTGCAACAGAAGCCCAGTGTGCCCATATCTTCCTGCTGCATGGGACTAGTTTCTAATTGTGTCTGTTTTTAATAAACATGACTGGTTTCAGATGAAGTGAAATCAAGTTCAAAAGCTAATTTGTAGTCTCTGTAATAAGGAACAGATTTTTCCTATTGAAAGACTTTCATTATTTATCAACCTTTCCTCTAGTCCTCTGGCCCCAGCCTTGTATTTGAAAACAAACATAAATTCCAATAGACTGCTAACACAGATGAATATATCCTTTTTCTTCTCAAACCTCTATCTCAAACGCTAAATCTGCCCTGAGAATTATCTTAGAAAATACAAACTGAATAACTGAATCCTTGTAAAGTCATTATCAAATGCAAATAAAACCTTGTAATGAAAAACATTAGACAACACTAATAGGTGATAAAGCTATGAATATATGTAAATTGTTTTGCTGCTTTTGGCAATCTGTGGATTCTTCTGTTAGAAAAGTAGCATGATAACCTCTGTCTTGTAGCCACACTAAAAGATCCACCCTTCTCTTGCAACTTTTTCTTTCCCCCACAGGAATAAATGTGCCTAATTCTTTGTCCAGTTCTGCCAGTTGAAGTTACTTAAACAAGCAATTCATATCAAGTTATGTATTTCAAAATACAGGGCCTCTGTCTCATATCATAAGCAATTTTCTTGTCACATCAACAGGATTATGCTATTTCTTAAGGGAAGAAAAAATATTGGCAGATTGTCCAGTTTACTGTGATTGAAGTTGAAATATTACTTTAAGAGGCTAAGAATTTTATATCTCCTTAAAGAGCTGCAAATAGTAATTATGAACTGTCTTTCTCTGTTTCAGTGTAATATAGGCTAAAGAGGAAAACTGAGAGTTGGCCTCAAAGCAGCTATCATTAAAGTTCACTTCAAGGAAACAAACTTTCTCTGTTATCTTCTTCAGAGTAATGGTTGTAGCCTTGGTTTCATTAACTTCAAGACCTTCATATTCAGTTGACAAAACTGACATCACATTGACAGAGAGAGTACTTTATCTATTTTGATGTGGAAGTAGTTCTGGAGGTTTTTTTCTTGGTCTTATAGGAAAGACATGATTCATGCTAACCATCTCATAAATTCACTTTGCCCTATTCATCTTTTGCTGTAATATTTTAACAGAACTGACATTTAAGGAGTCATATCTACCAGCCCAGATGAATTAGTTCAGAATGTACATTGAGCAGTTAATTTATAAAGGACTGCCTTTATCACTGAAGAAAGTTGACTATCATCTTATGAAGCTATGTTCCTAGAATTAACCAGTTTATGATGAAGTGTCTCATTCTTAGTACATTGTTTCATGTATCATTCAACCTAATTCTCTTTTTTCCTAACAGTGATAAGGATGTGTGTAGGCCTTCAAGGCATAGTTGTCAGTTTTCTTAGATCTACTGTGTATGGAAGAAAGAAACATGAATGTATGGCTTCACTGAGCATTTCAGTTTTGTGCCATTTAGACAAAGGATGCTGTGACAGCTAAGTCTAAATCAGAAAGAACAAAAAAGAAGTCAAATTTTTCCTACATACATAGGAGGAGCCATTTTATGTCTATTTTTTTGAATCTACCTTGTGGAATAGAAATGTGTCATTATTTTAGCTGTGTGTTCTCTGCTGCAATTTGCATGCTATTTAATTATCTAAACCCTGGAAGCTGAAGTGTAAGGAAGTCATGCCTGAAATTTTACCTACTCAAGTGTATGTGAAAACTCGGCTATAAACCTCTCCATGTTCTACTTTACTATATGCATATATATGTATGCAATGTATTCTCATTATTGAAACTGAGAAAAATAGGCACATTAATCTTGAAGTATTTCATAAATCTTTTAAATATGGAGTGGTAACTACAAGACACCATTCATTCACCATGCATTCACTTTACTTTGGCTTACAGAAAGTAATTGAGCTGTGTTGCCTGTATGATCTTCATCCACATAAAATAAAACTTGTTTACGTAAGCTATAAGGTCTCAGCTGACTTGTAGAAACTCATAAAGATGTCTGAAATATGGCCCTTCATTTATATAGATGCAAAAAAATTTCGTACTTGAATGGATGGGTTATGGTTTTTTGGGGAATGGGTGTTAGACTTCCTTAGTGACTTCCTCATTCTTACAAATTGTAAATTTTTCCCTGCTAATAAAATACAGTAAAATAAAATCTCGCTTCCCTACACAGATTTTGCATAACTTTTAAAGTTTGCCATGGACAAATAAATGAAGCCTGTAAGGGACCACTCCATAATTGACTTGTTGCTTCTCCCTTTCAATTAATGCTTTGAAATTATGCTGAAGGTATCTATGTATTTCTCTCGGTTTCTCTCTATTTACTTACTTTAAGTGGGAATGGTTGTTTTCATTTTATTAAGGAAAAAAATATCACTGGAGAAGAATTACTGTTTAAGATTCCACACAGTCAAAGAATACAAATGCAAGGACTAAGAAGTCAGTTAGGAAAATACACAAGTGAGTTTCTTCAGAAAATCTTGCGAAGGTGATTTAATGTTGTTTATAAACAGGATAGGTGAATACCTTTGCCATAAATCCAATAACAGTTACATTGTTTTTCAGGATGTCTCCACCATAAATTTGTTTTTAAGGAACACCTGCCATGTGGAGGAGGATTTTTATAAATTTGTGGTTAAATTGTTGAGTTAGAGGACTACTCTACAACGTGGAGTATTCATTTCATGGTAGCTGCTTAAGAGTGCTGATTTGGCACACTAGGATAAATAAGAAAATTAGTGAGTCTAGTAATTGTGAAAAGACTTTATGAAATGAGAAATTCCGTTTACTTCTCAAGTCTGGTAGGTTTTTGGGACCCGGATTGTCTTATCAGACAATTATTTCCCTATGCCTCACTGCAGTCTTCTCTGCCCTCTCATGTGCTTCGTGTTTTTTAGGAGCTGCTCACAGCCTGCAGCGTTATTAGAAGCCAGGGTGTGTAACTGCAGACTGAGAAGCAGTTAAATATTTTCACTGCTAGAGATACAAAATAGTTTAATAATTAATGGTATATCTTTTTCACCTAGCTGTTCTGATTTCCATGCAGGAAAATAATGTGGGTTTTTTTTGTTCTGTTATTGAATACAACTCTTTATTGGCCAGTAGGAAATATATCTATTGCAGAGAAAGATTTTAAAAATTATTTTATTGCATTTTTTAGCTAAACTACTTAATAAAAAAATCAGACTCTTTGAATTTCTAGGCCCTACACCTTTTCTTTTCTATTTTTTGAGTGTTTTTTTGTTTGGGGTTTTTTGTTGTTGTTTGGTTGTTTTGTTTTGGTTTTTGTTGTCTTTTTAATGCCCCAATAGGAGCAATCCTGTTGGGTCTCAGAATAAATAACAACTAGCACAGTGTCCTAATCAAACTACTTCAATACTGACCTTCACAGGTTACTGTAGATTACTTGCACAGTGCTGGGAAATAAAAATATTCACAGACCTTGTTTTGGACTGTGAATAGTGCAGAGAACTCTGGGAATGCACCTGGCATTGTTAAAAATTTTATCTGAACCTATACTGAGCAGGTGTGTGTCAAGGTCCTGTCTATAGTTAAGAAATTCTCCAAGCAGCTGTTGACAGTGCAGTATTTGAGGTACCTTCCCTAATTTTGAGGAAGGCAGTTCAGGAATGAAGAGCACTGTAGACATGGTGCAGTTAGTGGTTAAATTACTCAGGGTTTATGTTCACACAGCCATGGTTAAATGCTTCTAGTATTCAACCAAGATGGTTTTCAACAAATTCTGATATGTCTGTGCTACAGTTAAACCAGCCATGTCAGGCCATTAAGATTCCAGAAGTTAATAATTAAGGCAGTAATTAACATCAAAGACAAAGAATTTTCACTACCTTTTTTTGAATTATACTGCTTGGAACCAGCTTAAATAAAGCCCAAGACATATGAAAATTCCAAGGGAAATAACTTTAAAAACCCAAATCACTCTCTTTTACATAGTTCTACCTATATATATACAGACATATAAAAATGATACTTGTACATTACATTACTTTGCAGGAATTTTGAGAGTTTTTAAAGACATTTATTCTCATTTTGTTGAACATAACAGTAGCATTTTATTGAGCCAGTTCTAATTTCCATTACTTGATAGTTTCTCTTCTGCTGCTTCAGGGAACTACTGGAGAGAGTCCAGCAAAGGGCGACAAGGATGACTGGGGGATTACAGCATGTCTCCTCTGAGGAAAGGCTGATAGAGCTGCTGGATAAAAGAAATCTGAAGGAACATCTTGTAAATGCCTACAAGTATCTGAAGGGTGGGTACAAGGAAGGTAGAGCTGCACTCTTCCCAGTAGTTCCCAGGGACAGGATGAGGGGCAATGAATGCAAACTGGAACATAGGATGTTCCGTTTAAACATTGTAAAAAACTTTTTTACTATGACAGTGACACAGCACTGGAAAAGGCTGCCCAGGGAGGTTGTGGAGTCTCCTTCTCTGGAGCTATTAAAAACCCACCTGGATGCAGTCCTGTGCAATGTGCTCTACCTGATCCTGCTTTAGTGGGAGAGTTGGACTAGATGATCCCTAGAGGTCCCTTCCAACTCTGATAATTCTGTGATTCTGTGAGAAGATATTTTTTCTGAGTAGTTCATACCCATACTGATGAAAAACTGATTCTATTTCAAGGTGTGTAAAGGTTAGTTTCTAGATGCTCAGAAAGATAAGATGAGGTATGTATTTCTAAGGCAAGTTGAAGGCCAATGGATATGTATAGCTTATGACACTGACCTTATAATTTTTTTGTAAAATTTTGTGTATTATCAGCATGTGCCTTTTAATTACTTGAATATCTTGTTGAATGGCTGCTTTTAAACTACATTTGTATCAGAATGAAAAAATAGCTTGACAATAGTTATAGACTCTAATTTTAACACTGAAGTAATCAAAGGTAATTCTGCTTATTATAGCCCTAGTGATATATACTACTTTTCAGTATTGGAAATTATTTTTCTTATGCTAGTAGCGTTTTCTTTATGCTTATTATTTTATCATATTACATTTGAGTCCAATACAGTTTAAAATTTCTACATTTGTAGAAAAAAATCCACCTATTTTGTTGCACTTATTTAGAAAATACTTTTGCATTCTCCGAGTGTGGAAAAGACTTAGTATAGCACCTTTTTATGTGTCATTAACTGTTGTCCTACTTAACCTATGTTTTATCAGCCTGATTTCATTTGTGAAAGCCACAGTGACCATTTGTTATGTTGTTGTGCTGATGTCTGTTGCATTTAGAAAAATTAAGGACTTGTTCTTTAGATAGATCTCAGATAACTTTCTGCCAGGGTCTCAATTGCTGCAGTTCGGCTATTGATTCCTGATACTGTGTACCTGAAGGGAGGAACTGGAATGAATCCCATTGCTGGTTCCACAGAATTTTACATTGGATATAGACAATTGAGATTAATAACTGCCCAGCTAAGTATCTTGATTTTAAGATAGGGGTCTATTGCAAGTTGTTCTTTGATGTTCTTACCAACTGCCCCTTCACAGACTAACATTTAACATGAATAGTGACCACAGTTAACAAGAAAGTGTGCTTTTCCACAAAAATGTTATTTGAATTTACTTCTTAATGACCCACTCACATTGCAGCAAGTGCTGCATTCAAATATTTGGCAGTGTCATTAGCATACAGTTGAGAAAACAGTATGAGAAGCAATTAAACTATAATTCAGAATGTAAATATATATCCTATCTCCCCACAGTTAGCTAATTTTAGTATGCTGAAGAGGCTTCTGCAACGTTACTGTTGGTTGTACAGAATATCTTCCACCTTTGATCATATTTTTCCCTCTTGTCTAAATTTTATTCACTGTGCTGTATCCTTTTGAAGGTGGGGCAGAAAATATTGGACCTGCATACAATTTAAGGGTGGCCACCACCAGGAACTTAAGTCTGTAATGTTCTTTTATTCTATTCTAGTTCCTTTTTTAATTATCCCTAAAATCTGATTTACTTCTTAGATTATTGCTTCACTCTGAATTGATGCTTTATCTGCTGTACCCTAAAATCTTTTCCCTAAATGTCATGGGCTAGCTCAGGGAGCATAATTTTATATCAAAGTAGCATGGTTTGGTTTTTTGGACTGAAAATACTCCCTTAATCTCTGAGGTTTATATTTAGTCTTTTACTGAATCCTACAGAAACCCTCTGCATATCTTCAGACATTTCTTTTAATTTTACTGATATGAACTACATTATCAGCAAATGGTGTGACCTCAATCTTTTCCTGTCTCAGTTTCTTCCAGTCTGTTCAACAGTAATGATCCCAGTGCAAATACCCATGTAATCCCACCAGAGACTACTTCCACTATGAAAACAGGTAGTGTGTTGTCACTTTGTCTTCTCACCAATTATTTATCTGTGCAAGATTCTCTCCTCCTACGTTTTAGGTACTTCATCTCCTAAAGAACCCTTAATGAAAGACTTCAGCTAAAGCCTCTTTTAAATTGAGACCACTACAGTTTCTTCAGTCTGCATTATTCATAAGCATTCTGAAATTTTCAGAGAAATCCACGGATTTTGTGACACATGATTTTAATTTTCTGTATGTTCCTTGTAGAAGGCCAATGACATGATGGCTGAATCAGGAATAGTGTGGCCAGCAGGTCTACGAAGTGATCGTGCCCCCATAGAGTGCACTGCTGGGGCAGCATCTTGAATATGGTGTTCAGTTTTGAGCTCCTTACTACAAGAAAGAAACTGAGGTGCTGGAGAATGTGCAGAGACACTACCTGAAAGAAAGTTTGAGTGAGGTGGGTGTTGGTCTCTTCTCCCAAGTAACGAGTGATAAGACAAGAGGAACTAATCTCAAGTTGCACCAGGGGAAGTTCAGATTGGATATTAGAAGAAATATCTTCACTGAAAGGTTTATCAAACAGTGGAACAGGATGCCTAGATAGGTGTTTGAGTTGCCATCACTGGAGATTTTTAAAGGATGTGTAGCTGTGGAACTAAGGGGAATTTTTAGCACTGGACCTGGTAGAATTAAGCTAATGGTTGGACTCAATGATTTTAAGGGTCTTTTCCAACCATAATGATTCTGTGATTCTGATGTGTCATATTTAGTCAGGCCAGCAGACTTCTGTACTTTATTTATGTCTTGTATTATTATTTGTTCATCATGAATTTCAGGCTGAGGAACCTTCAGTTTCCAGAGCCTCTTTGGCTATTTTCCAGTTTTTTTCTACAATAGCTTTATCACGAGAGAGTTTAATAGTTTAGCTATTTTATTTTTGAGACCCCTAGATTATGACCTTGACAGTTTATTTCCATTGTTTTATTGATTTCTTCCCAAACCTCTCCTGCCACTTCATCTCCCATTTTGCTCCTGCACATAAGGAAAAGCTCAACAAGAACTAATACTACTAATTCTACTTCTTAGAAAGAAGCTTTTATAATGGGATATTTACTCTTATTCCAGACTCCCTGGCATGTTTCCTTACTAATTAGACATAATTATTATCACCTGGAAAATAGAGAATGTGTGACCTTGCCCAATAAGAGAGGAAATATTTAAAGACCTCTGGGAGCGTGTAAACACCCAGCAAGGCTACATCAGCAACACATACTTTTAATATCTTTACTATCACAGTTACTTTGGTGTTACTGATTTAAGGGAGAAAAATAAGACTTTATGTAGAGATGAGAGTTATTTTTCATGTCTGAACTCTTAAGCTGAAAATTTTCTAAGTGTGTAACTACTAGAAACACTGTACTGAAAAAAAATATGCTAATGAAATTGTTAAAACTTGTCATCTCTTTAGTTATCAGGAATGATGCCTTGTAGGTTGCATACTGCCAGATGCCACTGTTTTTATAAAGCAAAGTGTCTTGCAGGCAAGTCTGAACTACCATCAACCCATATAATTTTATTTTACAGTTGAGGAAGTTATCATTCTATCTTTTATTTTAGTGGCTTAGGACTATGTAGTTTATCAGATAAAATAGCAATTGTAAGTAGTATTTCTATTAAGACCCTGTCACTAATATTAAGTATGTGTTAAACAATGTGAAAAATTTACTCTTTGTATGTATGATTTGGAGTATGCCTGTTCAAGGAATTGTTTGAAAAACATTTAAAGAAACTAACAGAAGTGAAAGCACCAACAGAGAAGCTTTGTCATCCTGACCAGCTGACTATTGTTCCCAGCTACTCTTCCATCTGGATAGCAACAAAAAGGTAGCAGGAGACCTGGAGCATATCAACAGTAGCTACGTGGCTTGTGATCATGGCCAAGTGCGTGGAAACATGAGTGATATATCTTCAATCCTGTTTGTACAGGGGAAATAGTTGAGGCAGAGTGGGTGGATTATGCATGCAAATGCCTGGCATAAATAACAAGAATTTCGTTTTTATGACCATAAGGCCATTCTTGAGGATGGAAGACTGCTTGAAACAGACAGAATTTACCAGATGATGTGGAGCTAAAGCACTTTGGTCAATAGGACAACTAACTTGCTGAGAAGAAACTTGGAAGGATATGACAATCCACAGTCAAGTGAAACAGTGGTAGACCAGGTTGGTACAAGAGGCACATGAATTTACTGGATTGGGTCCCATGAGGGGCCATGAGGTGATAAAAAGATTGAGGAATCCAACATAAAATGTGAGGTTGAGAAAGGTGGGTTTGTTTAGCCTGGATAAGGGAAGGCTCAGGGAGACTCCTGTAAGCTGTACAAAGACATAGCCATGCTCTGCTCAGTTCTGACCACTCACAGGGCAGGAGGCAATAGGCACAAATTGAAATACAGGAAATTCTATTTAAACATAAGGAAAAACCCAGCCCTGGTCAAACACTGGCACAGCTTGCTCAGGAAAGTTTTGGAATCTCCATCCTTGAAGCCATTCAAAGCCCAAGTGGACATGGTGCTGGACAACCTGTTCTAGGCAATCAGCCTCAGAGCAGGGTTAGTGGACTAAAAGTTCTTTCCAATATCAACCACTCTGCTCTCCTCCAGGGGAAGGTGAGACCACATTACTCACTAGAGGAGATTCATTCCTGTTACAGGGACTTCAGGTTCAAAATTTACTAAGAAAGAAAAATATCATTACATTTCTTATCAGCAGGGGATATTTTTGGAAAATGAGAATTTATTAAATGCATGTAATTTACTTTTGGTGGGGAAGAACAGTTTCTGATGGTTTTTTCTGCCTTTGAGAAATCTGAACTGTAGGTCTGAAGATTTATTTAATCATTTTAGGTTTTAGGTTAAGTTTAGGTTAGATATTAGAAAGAATTTCTTTACGGAAAGAGTGATCCGTCATTGGAATGGGCTACCCACTGAAGTGGTGGATTCTCCGTCCCTGGAGATATTTAAAAAAAGACTGGATGTGGCACTCAGTGCCATGGTCTAGCAACCACAACGGTGGTTCAAGGGTTGGACTCGATGATCTCTGAGGTCCCTTCCAACCCAGCCAATTCTATGATTCTATGATCTGAGACTTCTCCATTCTCTTTTGCTACTTGTTATACTCTGAGGGGGTTTTATGGTATCATGCAAGGACCAAAGAGAGAGTGATATTTAGAACCCTAAGGGATCCAGAAAAGAGAGGTTTCAATATTCCCTCCCATTTTCTACGAAACCCTACAAATGCTGGGAGAGTTGAAAATTCCATCCCTTCTTCCTTCCTTTGCTTGTCCAGCACACATAAAGAGATGCTTGTGCTCTTTGTCTTCAGCTCACCACGTGCTCTGCAGAATCTGATTCCATCGGGTATTGGATAGAGCTCTGTACACTTTTCCTCAGTTGGTACTTCTACAAGGGATATCAGACACATTAGAAACCACTGAAATCGTGTGTTTTATAAATTTGTATATTTTTTGTTATTATTCCAACAGTTACTGCCCCTTATTTATTTGTTATTCTGGTCTAGTTTTAGCTTACAACCTTGAAGTCTCTCTTCCTTTTTTCCTTTTTATCTTCCCCTGGGGGGGCATGGAAGAGTAGCAGAGAACAACAATAATCCATGATGGACAGTTTGTGCTTCATTTTGCCTTTTTTTTCCAAATCTAGAACATTTCCTAAGTGGAGGAAGGGAGGAAAGTGGCTCTGAGAAGGAGGGCTAAAAGTGGACTAGTGTTGATGGGTGGGCATTTCTCCACAAGTGCTGCACTGTTCTTGAAAGTAAAAGTGAAATGAAAGAGGTGAGGGGACTAAGAAGAATTGGAAACAAAAGCATTAGATAAAAAATGTGGGAAAATGGATATTTTTCATTTTTTAAATATGCAGACTCAATATTTTTGCCAGCTAATTAAGGGTGATTCTGTTTTGTTTTCCTCAGCTGCAGTGCACTTTGCTATTTAATTGATGTGTAATATATGTTCTCTGCCCTTTTAATCAAAGTAGTTGCATTAAAACATTTGAATACTGCCAAGTTTAACAGGAAATGTTCAATTAATTTGCAGTCACGATGCCTTTGTTACAGTCATATAGAATGAATACCTCACTGAGAGATATCCAAAACTGACATCAGAAGAATAAGACTGTGAAGTGTTCAGTCATTTATAGTTTAAAACATTTGGACCACAAATATGAAGGGAGAACTATAATCTTTAACACTTTGAATTCCAATTAGATTAGGAAATTTCATCTGTTTAGTTTAGTAAATAAGGTGTATTTTCTTTATTTAGCTTTTTAAAATTAATGGTGATATCCTAAACATATTTCCCCATACACAGGAAACTTTTTAAACTCCTTGATTAGCTGAGTAGGTGTCTAAAATTATGAAATGGTAGCTGTTAAGTGTATATTAAATGTATAAAGATTAGTGTGTAGGAGTGAAATAGATTAAAATATGAAATTTGCAGTGCTCTGGTGTGGAAAACTATCATCTCATTTGTCTGTATTAGAAAATGCTATTTACCATCACAATAATTTTCGAAGAACTCCTTGAAGTTTCTTTTTAAAATATAGATCAGAACGTATTGAATTGAAGTGTTTGGAATCAAGTTCTAAAATTCTTCCAGTAGACATAGTCTTCTGGACAAATTCATCTCTGCTTCATGGTAATTGGAAATATGTGATAGGAAAGGAGATAAGACATTAATGAGCCTTCCCTTAGTTCAGGAAGCTAGTTAGAGCACGTATGGTATCCAGGTGAATACTTCCTATATACTTCCTCAATACTTCCTTCATATATCCTGTTTTGCCAGTGTCACGGTTTAACACTGACCCGGCAATTAAACCGAATAACAGACGCTCTCTTTAATCTCTCTCTCCCCTCGATGAAGAAAGGAGAGAGAATAAGGGAGAGAGACTTATGAGTTGGAAACTAAACTACACAACTTTAATGAAACAGTAATGGTAAATAGGGAAAAATTACTAAATATATATACAAATATACAGGAAAATGGAAACCACATTCCTCCCCCCTCTCCCCCAATAACTCTCACGTCACCACCGAGGCTGTAGGGCAGCCCTGGGAAAGTCCAGGCTGGACTCCTGGAGTCGGCAGCAGTCGGGAACCGGAGGCAGGAACACACAGATAGGGGCTGGCACGGATCAGGACCACAGGCAGACGAACGGACAGGATCCTTCTAGGATGCCGGGTGAAGGAGGGGAAGCAGGAAATCAGGAAAAGATCTGGCTCGGCCCACGTGATGCCTCAAATTTATACTGAGTGTGACGTATATGGGATGGAATACTCTGTTTGGTCAATTCTGGCATCTATCTTGTCTGTTCCTCCCCAAAGGAGGGCTCAGGTGGGGCCTCTGTGTCCTCCTGGACGGTAAAATATTTTCCTCAGAGCTGAGGAAAGCAGTGTCCTTGGCCCTGCATACCAGTCTCTAGCAGTAACTACAAACATCAAGTGTTATCAGTCCTAGAAGCACATACACTGTCTGAGAAACTTGCTGTTAATTTCAGCAAATGCAACTACTTACAAGGGACTTAGCTAAAAGCAAAAGTACAGAAACAGAAAACCACCTTTATCCTGGCCCAAACCAGGACAGCCAGGGAATCTTGGACTTCAGGCAATGAAAGGAAACTTGACCTTCCTCAGGTGCCATCTGAAACCTACATTTTGTGGTGCGTGTTGGTATCCTTCAGCACCAATTTTTTCTTCAAGATTCCCTGTCCATTATACACCTTCATATATATATATAATGTGCTGAGAAATTGAAATGTTAAAGTTATTCTGTAAGTAACTGTCCTACAAAGTCCTGAAAAGTCACCATTTTGCTCAAAGCCCCATCCAACCTGGCCTTGAAAACTTCCAGGGAGGGGCAGCCACGGTTTCCCTGGGCAACCTGTGCCAGTGTCTCACCACTTTCACTAAAGAATATCTCCTTAACATCTAATCTAAATCTACTCTCTTCCAATTAGAACCCATTGACCCTTATCCAATGGCTACACACCCTTGTAAAAAGGCCTCCCACCAGCTTTTCTGTAGTCCTCCTTCAGTTACTGTAAGGACTCAAGAAAGTTTCTTTGAAGCCTTCTGTTCTCCAAGCTGAACAATCACAGGCTCTCCAGCCCTCTGATCATCTTTGTGGTCCTTCTTGGACTTGCTCCACCATCTCCATGTCTTTTCTGTGTTGGGGGATCCAGAATTGGACACAGTATTCCAGGTGGGGCTTAGAAGAGCAGAGTAGAGGGGGCCAATCATGTCCCTTTACTTGCTACTGGCCATGCTTATCTTGATGCAGCCCAGGATATGACTGGCTTTCTGGGATGCAAGTACACGTTACTCATTGTTGAGCTTCTCATCACCCCTAAATCCTTCTCCTCAGGGTTGTTCTCAATCCAGTTTCTACCCAGCCTGTATGTATATTTGGGATTGCCTTGACACAGGTGCAAGACCTGGCACTTGGCCTTGTTGGGTTTCTTGAGGCTGGCATGGGCCTGCATCTTAAACCTATCAAGGTGCCTCTGGATGAAATCTCTTTCTTCCAGTGTGTTGACCGCACCACACAGCTTGACAGTAAATTTGCTGAGGGCAATTTAAATTGCAGCGTCCGTGTCACTGACAGAGATGTTAAACAGTACCAGTCCCAGTCCTGACTCACTGGCCGTGTGTCACTCATCTCCTTTTGGACACTAAACTGTTGACCATAAGTCTTTGAGAATGAGATCCAGTCAGTTCCTTATCCACCAAGTGTTTCACCTGTTGAATCCATATCTTTTCAATTTAAAGATCAGGATGTAATGCCTGACAGTGTCAAATGTTTTGCATAGGTCCAAGTAGACATCAGTTACTCTTGTCTTGTCCACCAACACTGGAGCCCCATCCTAGAAGGCCACCCAGTTTGTCAGATATGACTTGCCCTTGGTGAAGCCACATTGGTTACCACCAACCACCTCCACATTCTCAAATGTGCCTTAGCAGAACTTCTTGGAGGATCTGCTCCATGATCTTGCTGAGCACAGAGGTCTGACAGAGTGACCTGTAGTTCCCTGGGTCTTCCTTTTTTTTAACTTTTTGAAATTGAGGATTATATTTGGAACTATTTGATGTCTTCTGTTTTTCCCTGCTCCCCTTATTTTTTTATTTTCCAGCAACCAGTTACCTGCTCTTGGTAAATTGCATTTTGCCCAGATTAATATGTTAATATTTGTCCCTGAAGCATATGTTGTATGCAACAGATGTGAAGTGATGACTTAATATTATTAATACAGTTATTTTTTTATTAATTAGTAATTTAAAAATTCTTTAGCAAGCAGTTTAAGTGGTCTCCTCTTAACATATCTGAATTATTACATTCTAAAACTCAGTTCAACATCCTACTAAAGCATCCATGTGCATTGCCACTCAACTACTAAATGGGTTGACTCAGAAATATGACTGATGAAGGAAAGAGTAAAATGTCTTATCCCTTGACTATTTAGAAAGGAGTGATATGTGGAGAAGGCTGAAGAAAGAATGAATGTATCCATCAATTTTTCATTTAAGATTCTCTTTTAATCATCTGTAACACCTCTAAATATGGCTATTTCTTCTGTTTTAAATTTTTATGGCAACATAAAATGCCTAAATGTCAAGTCATTCTCCATTAATTCACTGTAACCAGGTCTGCTTAAGCAACCATATCTAATAGCTGCACAGCTAGCAAATGGAAATTACCTGTTTATGTCTTGTTCTGCATAAGCATCCATCTGAACACCATAAACTAGCAGCTCACTGGGAAACAAAATGCACATGGATTTTGCTCTATCCCTGGAAGGTTTTTGAGTGAGTAATAGCACTGAGACAGAAGCATGAAGTGCTTTCAGAACTTTAGTACATGATGTTTGTTGTATCTGAATATATGTGTGCATATGTATTTATAACAGGGAATTAGGGACTGCTTTGGTGGAAGTACTTAAAATTGACAAATCATACAAGCTAAAAAAGTTGAAGCAACACTTGATTGTATTGCCAGTCATTAAAAGTGCACAGGGAAGTGGTTAGTTTTTAATACCTATCAATTATTACATGCTCAAACAGCTATAATTTAACTAGATTGTCTTTGATTAGTGGTGAAGATACAGCACCAGGGGGTCGATGCTGGTTATCACTGATGATTGATGGCCTTAGTGGTCTTAGTTATGGAGGTTGAGATCACCAGGCCTGTGAGCTGGAAACAAAGCATACATTGTCTTTCTTCCTTCTCTTTCCTTATCCAGCTTGTTGTTTTGGGTTTGTTTTGGTTTTGTTGGGTTTTGGTTTTTTGTTTTGGTTTTTTTTTGGGTGAGTACATATTTTTTTTTTTTATACTGCTTTCATCCTCAGAAGAAAAGGGGAAATCCACCTGTTTCAGGCCTGGTTCACTTCTTTTTCTGCTTTTGCCAGAAATCCTGCTTGCTTCTTCTAAATCATTAGGGTTTTTATTACACATTTTTTTTCTGTGCTCTGCTTGTGCAGTTATACCACAGCTCCTGTTAATATGAGCAAGCTGTAGTTATAAATTACTCAAACAACATCCTCTTTAAAGGTGAACTGACCCCCTGCTTTAGTTACATGCATTATGGAGCTCCTTATTCAGGCTTAAGGGCAGCAGGGGATTCCAGGGGAGTCCAGACTGATGTGCCTACCTTGTTCCAGCATTCACAGGTCATGACTGCTTTAAATGTTTAAGCAAAGGAAGCTTTCACTCAGCAATTAAATAAATAAACTCAAAACCTTTTGCAAATTTAGAATCCAAGAGCTGCTCAAGAATTACTCCTGTGTAATTTCCCACAAAACAAAATTTTTCTGCCTTCACACCCACCCCTAGTTCTACACTTCTTATTCTCAATTTGCTTTTATATTTCCATATCCCCTGTATATTGATGCCTTCTTTGGCATTTGAAAAAAGCAGTAAATAGATGATTTTTTTCTTCACACACCATTCCTATATATGTATATAAAGTTTCCTCCCAAAAAAGACATGGTTGTTTTGGAATTCAGTGGGATGAACTTTTTAGGACATAAATTTAGAAAATGTTTTATCTGTACAAGTTAGTCTGTTACTACTGGTGCTACTGGTAGCTGTGTTTCATCTGTCTGTTTTTGGCTTTCTTCTTTTACTTTTCTTCTGGTCTACTCCTACTGACCACTATCTCTGGTTAGTATTGAAGAAAGATTATAGAACATAGATATGAATACAGTACAATAAAATATTTTTACAGAAGTGACATTTAAGTATACATTTAAGTAATGATCTTATTTTAAGTGTTCTTGATTTTAACTAGCATCGCACTGATTTAATCCTATGGTAGACTTCTTTACTCAGGAAAATATTTTGTTTTTTATATTTCATGATTCTATTGTGGATATATTAACCCCATGTTTCGTATATAACTTTAACTTGATGAAAGCCTTGCATTTCTCACAGTGTTTTATAATGTTGTCTGAGTGCTGAATGTCATCAGTGGTGAGGCAGACTTTTGTGAGTGAAATGCCTGTTAAATGCATGTGAAATATTTCTGTTTTTTGCTACACACCACATGGACTTTTTAAACCTATAGCACCTCAGTGGAAAGTTATAGTTATAAAAAAATTTGTGTTTTCCACTGCAGGCAGAACATAATTCTTAAGATTTTGTATGCCTTTAAATCTAAGATTAAGCTTAACAGAAAAAAATGTTAGAACTGTTCATAAGAGAACCTTAGATATGTGCTTTTGAGTGGAAAACATCACTACTCCTTTCATTCTTTTTATTTTGCTTGTTTTGAGAAACATTCTTTATAGTTTATAAATGTTGCATTTTTAGCGTATTTGGGCAAAGCCTTATAAGGCTCTTCAGTTTATTTGTGTGTTTCTTCTCTAAACTTTTTATATTTAAAGACTGAAAACTCAGAATGTCAAATCCGTTTGAAGGGTAATTGAAATAATTTACACACTGAGAAGCTTGCACTTTCCTAAAGATTTCAATGAAAGTTTTAATCTATCCAGAAATAGTTTCTTGGAAATGGCTCCCAATATCATACTACTATTAATGCTTACTCTAGCTTATTCCAGCCTTAATAACTCGGTCATTATTGCTCGTGGCCTTTACACCATTTACTGCCTAAAATGAGTGTTCATAATTCTTTGAGCTTTAAAGAACTCCAGGGAATTCTAACGTCTTTGCAATTTGGAAGAAAACAATGAATCACTGAAATGACAGACTCAGGTTATAGGCTTTTACCATTTTGTGAAAAAAATTGTTTAGATATACATTTATGTAATGTTTCATACTTTGGAAACTTATGGATAACGTCTACAGATACAATTCATATAATTAGTATATATGTGATTCCTTCAAAAATTAAAGCATTCCTATATCATCGTTTATCACTGGGCCTGCTATTAAAGTGACACATGCTCCCTGTTAACCTCCCTCCCTTACCAGAAGTGGACAGGAGAAAGAATAAGAAAGAGGGACTTATGGACTGGAAATTAACTACACAGATTTAATCAAACAATAATGATCAAAAATAAAATAATGAAATATATATAAAATCTGTATAGATATATATAAAATCCGTATTGCTCCACCCCCCCCCCCCCAGTAATGCTCACATCATTACTGTAGGGCAGCCCTGGGAAAGTCAGACTAGACCCCTGGACTCAACAGCAGACAGAAACTGGATTCAGGAACACGTGGATTTAGGAATGCACGGATTGGGATAAAACACAGAAGAGTGGATGGAGTCCTCCCAGCATGGACAAAAAGAGTCTGACCCTCATGTTCTGTCAGATTTCCAATGAATATAATGCATATGGTTTGGAATACTTCATTTGGTTAATTTCTGATCACCTGTCCAGTCTGCCTCTCCCCATAGGAGGGTCACTGGTGTGAATCTTTTTCCTCCCTTTAATTTCTGGTGCATAACAAGTTTAGCAAAAGCAGTTAGTGACCTTGGATTTTGTAGGTATAAGCAAGAACCTTTCTGCATACCTCTCATACAATTATCTCTGCAATAACTTTAAATATCAAGTGTTTCCACTCCTAGAAAAAGATCCTAACTGAAATATCTACTGTTATTTTCAGAGAGTGCAGTTACTTAGACTTCACTGAAAATTAAAATTACTAAAATGAAATGTATTTCTCTCCTCCATCCTCCCATCCCTCCCTCGTTCCCCTTCTTCCATTTAAGTTGACACAGATAAATAATTTTTCATATAAATGAGGAATGCTGTGAGCACATAAAATACATTGCTTTAATTTAGCACAAGATGAAGGTTCTCAGACAAATCCCTTTCATGTATCCAGTTTCAGTTTTTCAAGGGAAGTCTATAGCTTCTGATTTTTGCTACAGGGTGTTAATATTGCATGTGTATTACTGTAAGATAAGATATTGCTCATATTTGGCTTGGCATAAAACAGGTTTACTAGTTTTAAGTGATAAAACCTAGTAAACTGATGTCTATGTAAAGTCATCTTGTGTGCGTTTGCAGTGGTTACACAGCATTGCACCTTGTGATTTGCTCTTGGCATTTTGCCACAGTAGGCTATTTAGTAATACTCTCTCCTTAACATTTGCAGCTGTCATGTTACCTTACTGTAGGTGGAACCTTCTAGAAATTAATTCTAAAAGGCAAGTTGATTGACCTCCTCAGACCAAGAGTTATTGAACTCTTATAGAAAAATTTCTCCTTCCAAGAGCTTTGGTCAGGTTTTGCACCCTCTTCCGGGAGTTCTAACTATCATTACCCAACTCTTCTGCTACTTGTAAATCTACTTCTAGCTTAAGTAAAATCAGCTGGTAACTATTGCTTCCAGTTTCCTGTGTTTTATTTTTAATTCTGAAAGTAATTTGAAATTACTAGTGGCTCAGCCATGTTGCTGAACCACGGCAGAATAGAGTAGTAGCTGAGATAGTACAAAGTAGTAAAAACTAAAGAGGAAAACCAGGAAGGCTCATAAATTATTTTTTTTTTTTTTTTCACCCAGGCTACAGTTTTTAGAGTTGCATTTTTGGTTATCTACATTTTTTCATATATGTGAAAATGTGATCATACGTTTTTATGATCAGTGTTCAAATAGCAACCTTTTTTGTCTCTTCTTTTAACAATGGCAACATCGAGGAGGTAGAGGGGAAAGCACTGAGGAAATAAAATATTCAAAGTTTTATACCTCTTTCCAGGAATAACATTAAATTAGTACCTTTTCAGCCTATGAACCTGGCATTTTCATGAGTACTAAGAACTGCTACTGCACATGAAGTGCTAGTTATATGACAAATGTATTAAGGCTTGATTATGAGAAGACTATATTGTGGGAAGTGGTAAAGATGTGAGTGATAAAAAAGGAATGTGCTAATGAAGTCACCTCATTTACCAGAGGGATGGTGGAAAACTGCTGAAAACCAGTGGAAAAACACCCAAGACCTTGGTCGGAGTTTCTTGGGGAAGGGCCAAGCTTACAGTATAAATGGACCCTCAGATCAATAAACATTGTCTCAGCAAGTAAAACTTCTGAGTCTATGAATAATACGCCACACTATATTAATCCAAATTAAAAAAATTTGGGTTGTAAGTGTTGGATTTTTGATAGTATGTGATTTCTCTCCCATGAGAGGGACCCTACGTGGGTCAGGCAAAGAATGTGAGGAGTCCTCTCCCTGAGGAGGAAGGAACAGCAAAAATGCAAACATCATACCTTGAGAAGAAGATATTTCCATTTCAGTGGAGCTAAATGCTGGAATGATTTACCAAACTAACTGGGATAATTCCTAACATATCCTTTACTTCTTCTTAAAGACGGTGATTTAAAGTGATCTGAGTAGTCTGCAGCACAACAGACCCATCACTGGAAAAATGAAAAAAAAAACAACCCAGTATGAGAGCTGTGATTGGTCTGCTTCTAGTGTGTAGCTCCTACATATGACATTAGGCTTAGTTTTATTTACCTAATTATTTGTTCATTTTTTTCTTCACTCATTTATTAGTATTCAGTCTTAGTACACACCTTATTGTCTACCTTGCACTTTATTGCAAAATGTCTGTCTCTTTCTTTCCCCATCCCCAGAAGATTTTAACTGTCAGACGAAAACCAGAAGGAAAAAAGAAACACATTAAAAATACGTGATCAATAAGCAGAACAACTCATCTAACTTGACAAATTCAATGTCTGCATTTTATGAAGTTTAGACTTCAAAGAAAATGTTGTGCCTTTGGGGAAACTAACTAAAAGCCTAGACTTTACCATTTTTTTCTAACTATTAACTAACTTTTCCCTGAGTTGATATTTTGGGACCAGTGAATATTATTTAAAATACACATTATAATATTAGAATGTCCTTAGGCTAATGTTATTTAGCTTCAAGATTCGCCATTCCCCTGTGCCATCTACACCTAGAGTATTCAGCTTTTTCTTCATTAGCTTCCAATTCTTTCAAGTTTCACTTTGCGGGACAATGAAGATACCTTCATGTGATAATCATTGTTATGTCACATCATTTTTGTCATTAATTGTCATCATCATTAAATAATTGTTTACAGTACCCATAGGTTTAACTATATCAGATTAGCATGCATCTCTGTTGGTCTATTTAGCATCATAGAATAAAGTGAGATTCAAGAGGCATTCCTTATAGTTACTATCCCCTGGAAATGGAAATCTGAAATGATTTCTGAATAAGATTATTATCCTCCAGGTTTTTCAGTGTACCTTTTACCTGACTAGTGTCAGGTAATTGTAAGCCAACTACATTTTTCTAAGTAGTTTTTCTAGCAATTTTGTAAGAAAACATTATTCAGAGAAACATCATTGATTCATCACAGATTTCTCCCTTCAGTTATGACAGTGACATTATATAATATCCCTATATGAAATGTGTTTAAGGTTTAACATTGAGAATTGTGTGGTGATGGGTTATAAAGAGTTTTTGTGATAAACAAGTAAAATAATGTCAGAGAGGAATGAAAGTTTTTTTAAAAAGATGGAAAAAAACTACAAACATTTTAAGTTTAGAATTACAACAGAGCTTGCTGTTTGAGGTGAACCATACTTCACAGAGGGTACATGTTGTGTTAAACATTGTTTTTCAAGGAGATTTTAATTACAAGTGAATTGCTAAATTGATTATGTGTTTATGAAAATTATATAGATCTTTTAAATTATAATGTAAGTGCATTTCCTGAATAGAAACATGAAATTCATAGAAAATTTGTGTGTGTTTGCTATTGGATGTTGAATGCATGCTGAAATTAGCTGTTGGTCTTACTAAATACAGAGTAACAGGAAGAAAACGTTATTGTTCAAGTTTAACTACAATTTTTAACTTGCAAAATTTTCTTGAGAATTTTCTCATATAAAATATAATATTGCCTGAAGGATTTTTCTAGCAATATATTTTTCATTTCCCAGTTGAAAAAATTTTTCTGCTTCTTCAAGATTTGTATTTACAAATGATTTGTTGATTTTGCTGGACACTAACATGTAACAGTCATGTCTTTTTTTTTTTTTTTTTTCCTTTTTTTCTTGTTTGTACAGATGACAAAGCTTCTAAAGTATAGTGAAATTTCTGTCACCAAGGATAATTAAACAAAATCTGTTGTAATGTATTTAAGTATACCTGATCATTACTTTGGGTCAGGAGAGGGCGAGTACTCTCTTTTAGAAAATGTTACGTATAAACCATACAGAGGAAGCCAGTGAAGATATTTCTGACTGACTGAAGGCCAGTTTCTGCAACACAGTACTGAAATGTTTTAAAAGTTCAGATTTTTAAGTCGAGTAGCCAAGTAGTTAGAATTGCTAGTAGTAGAATTGCATAGTCCTTCAGAATATGTTGCTTATATAAATGATTTGAACAGCTCAATAATCTGTAGACAAGATGTTATTTATGGTAATTATTTTGGAAACTTGCTCACTTATTTCAGCAATTTTAAGACTTGTGTCCCCAGTGTAAAGTGTTAGCACCTTTTAAAAGGGATAAGTGGGAGGAAAAAAATTGTTAATATATGTTGCAGTCTAAGAACACTCAATTTCTGAGTTTATGTAACTCCTCATATTTTTTTCCCTTGGTTTTTGGTTTGGTTTCGGGGGGACTTTCTTTTGTTGTTGTTTTTTTTTTGTTTGTTTCTTTGTTTTTTTATTCATCAACAGTGCAGCTATAGTTTGCATACCAGGATCTTTCCAAGACCTAAACATAATCCAAAAACAAATAAAAAGTGGAAATTTACAATGTTGACTCTTGTACTGAAGCATAATTCTAAGTCTATGCAGTTCAGTGTTCAACATACATTAGAAGTTATGTCACTGCTGAAATCTCTTTGTGAAAATTTGGTAGAAATATGCCTGAATAAACATTTGATAAAGGGATCAGTAAGAATAACACGTAATCAGTGTAAAGTACTTGGAAGAGTCCTTGGCTAAAGATGATAAGCCTCCAACCCCATCACTGATTCTTTAGAAATGGATGTTGGGATGTTGTCCACTCCTCTGAGCTTACCCTCTTTTTTTTTTTTTTTTTTTTTTTTTTTTAAGGAGAAGAATATCTGACTTCCTTAAAAGCAATTAGTTCTTTTTCTGGGATGGTAAGGGCCAACAACAGCTTTCAGTCTTTGAACCTAGAGTTTGGGAGCCATAGCCAGATGTTTAGAATTTTAATGATGAACTTGATGTAGGCCTACACAATGGACATCTGAATTTTTAGGTACTAAGGCAAGAATGGAGCTCCAGTGTTAGTGGTTGAAGAAGGATGAACATGGAGATGCAAAGTACTTTTGTGTGTTCAAAATTTAGAATACTACATGGGTTGATATCTGACTAGCACATTTTCTGGGCCACTTGATGTGTGCAAAGTGAAATTTAAAAAAAAAAAAAATAAAAATAGAAGAATAGAAATGTTTGGTTTGGGTTTTTTTTTTCAGTTTTCCTGAGGAAATGTTAACAAGGAGTGAATGAGGTAGACTTAGTTCTCAGCTTTTTAGCAACTGTGTACATCTTGTTCCTTCTAGACATGAGTTTTTGTAAGGTTTTGTAGCTCATTCCAAAATATGTGACTAGGTTTCCCCCTTCCACTTATTTCCTCTCAAGAATATGCTAAACATATATGTCATATATGCAAATTCTTCAGATGGACACATGCTCATGTTATTAAATCCACATTTCTGAGTTAGGAATTGTTGAAGTAACTCTCACTACATTAATGAGAGGATGCAAACCATGCCTAAAAAATGATGACACTTAACAAATCTTGTGCAGGCATTCTATGGCTCACTCACATGCTGCCTGAAGAATTACTTCCTTTTTTTTCCCCTTCAGTTTGCATCATACTGGGTTTATACAGTGGGTTATGCTGTTAGATGATAGAGAAATAATCAATTACGATCTGCCATGTATTTTCTGTTTATGGTTATAAGTCACTCTGCCCTATCTTTTCAGGCTGAAGCACAGCCAACTTAGCCATTCCTGATGAGAAAATAGTCCAGACCTTTCATAGTCCTTGTTTTTCTAAGCCCTTCTGATCTTCCAGTTCTATTTTTCAGATGGAAGCAAGCTTCACAAAGTTGTCTAGGGGCAAGTTAAGCAGGGTTTTATAACAAGGCATAATTATATTCTGTTTTTTCCTTTTGCTTTTTGAAATATTTCCTAGTATTTGATTTGGGTTTTGTATTGATCCTGAACAGTAGGTTCACATTTCTCATAGACCTCTATATCATAATAAATAATAAAACCACATTTCCAAAATGGTCCCAGATTTGCCTTTTTCTGCATGAAGCAGAGACTTCTTTTTTTTCCCACATGGATGTTTCTTCATACATGATGGTTTTTTGCTTGATGTTTGATTGTCAAAGCATTCAGTTCATGAGTTTCTCCCCTTGAGTTGTTCACGCTTGTTCTCATTTTCTATTCTGAAAAAAATAATTTCAGTAGAAAACTATGTCACTCCATTCCTCACCCTGTTTTCCAAATGTTAAACAGAACAAACTGAAGTGAAAATTCCCCCGTGGCTCTTCCACACTCTTGAACTTTGCTTCCCTACATTCTAATCAATTATTTATCTGTGCAGTGACATCTCTTTTATCAAAGGGTTGCTTATTTCCCTTTAAAAGCTTTGGTGAATAACTTGTGAAGGCTTTTAGAAACCCAGGTAGACTGTGTGAAATAGATGTTCCTGATTCTAGCAGCTGTTAGCCCATTCAAAGAACTCTAGAAGGGTGACTTGCTTTTATGGAAGTCGTTCTGGGTCTCCATCATGGCCATTTTTGCATTACCTCTTAAAAATATTAAAACAGATGTTGCATGTCACTCAAGATGAAGTCTTGAGTGAAGTGCTTCATCTGTTCTCTTTAATATAAATTCTCTCTAAGAAAAGGTATTCCTTTTGTCTAATAATTTTGTTTTCTAGCTGTGTTTCTTATGATATTGGCTCAGTCTAGGTTGGAAAATCATGGGCTTTTATTTATTATTGCCGTCAGATAGATCTCTGCAGAAGGAATTGCTGTCCTTATCAGGTGGGTGCTACAGAACAATTTGAATTGTACTGCTCCTACTTGAGCTCAGAATTTCAATTTATGTGGATTTTGGTCTGCTTGTTCAGGACAGGATTAAACAATCCTGTTTAATGTATTTCTAATCTCTATTTAGACATATAATGTAACTCACTATTACTTAAATATGTCTTTAAGCAGTGTGTTGATTCAGACCACGAGGGTGAGAGCTTAGCAGGTAAAGAAGAAAAAAAATACTGGCCATGATGATTATTGCTGTGCTGCTATCCAAAATATTATATAATAATTCATTCATCATCCCTTTAGTCTCAGGAAATGAGGGACCTGACAGGATGTACACACGGGTACTGACAGATGTGGTCGCTAAAGTGCTGTCGATTATATTCCAAAAGTGATGTCAGTCTGGTGAAGTCCACACTGACAGGAAAAGGGGAAACATAGCCCTCATTTTCAAAAAGGGAAAGAATGATGAACCAGGGAATTACAGGCCAGTCAGTCTCACCTTCGTGCCCAGTAAGATCAGGGAGCAGATCCTCCTGGAGGCACTGCTGAGGCAGCAGAATAATGAAGAGGTGATTTGGCATAATCAACACAGATTCACCAAGGGCAAATCATGCCTGTCAGACCTGATGGCCTTCTATGAAAAGGTCACAACATCAATAGAAAGGGGAAGAAAAACTGAGCAAAGCCTTTGACGCTGTTCTACACAACATCCAGGTCTCCAAGCTGGTAAAATATGGGTTTGAGGGATGGACAGCTTGGTGGAAACAGAACTGGCTTGATGTGTCAAGATCTCTGTGTTAGCTTTGTCTCAATCTGGAAAACACCGCAGTGATTGTTAGAGATTAGCATCAAAGGAAGAGGGATTTTTAATTTTTTTTTTCAGTGCTGTAGCTTAGATCATCACAGCACAGAACAAATTTTTTATATACTGTAGTTTTTGAGATGAAGTAAGTATTTTTTTTTTTATGCTAACACTCCAATTGTCTTACATATCACACTTTCTATCTAAATGACTCGGTGATTTGTGTCTGTGTTCAGGAAGCCATTACTGTACCTTACCACTTGCATAAAAGATGAGTTTTGCTTTTGGTTAATACTACAACAAATTTTAATTCTTTCTGTATAATTTCTGACTTTAGAATATCTTGTAACAAAGGCTGTGGTAACAGGCCTTATCTATACTGCTGTATAATCCCAATTAGAAATAAATCAGAGAAATGAAGATGGGTGCTAAGGAACCTGCAGGGTGGTAATGTAAAAAGAAAATACAGAAGAAAACTGGAAATGGCTTTGCCCAAATGTTTTATATTTCCTTGCTATAGGAGCATTGACATTCTGGAGGACCTTTCCAGTAGAAAAAAAATACTGAGAAGACTGGATAGATTTGAAATTTGAGCTTGGACAGAGGTCATGTAGTTTCTCAAAGTTTTTTTATATGTAAGCTTTCCTGGAGCAGATTTTAAAGATCTGGCATTCTAAAACCTCATTTTATAAACCAAATATCTACCTAATTACAGTAATTTTACTAGATTTTTTTTTATTAGAGCAGTATTAGTATGGGGAGTGAACAATCCCCCAGAGTGGTAAATGCTATTTAAACATTTGGCATATGGAGGCATTGGGGCATTGAGACCATGCAGTGAAGTTACTTTTTAGTCTCAGTTCTGCAGCTTATTTTATCTAAATTCTGTTAATAATGCTTTTCTCAGTGACCCCTGAGTGGCATCACTGTAACTTTGATAACCATGACTGGCAGTTCTAACAAAAGGGCTGAGAGATGCATGCTTAATGAGGCTGAACTTTTTCCATCTCTGAAGGTAGTCCTCCTCAGGTCAGGACTGAGACACATTGATGAGCTAGTCTAAGGGAGCTTGCATTATCACTCCTAATATAATATTAATTCTCTGGATTTATTAGTACAGAAGTTATTCTCCCAGGCTGTCAGTCTGACAAGTCTCATTAGTACGAAAGATTATTTACTATGTATGAGAAAAAAATAATGCCTTTATTTTCATTTACATTCTTTGTAGTCTAATACAGAGTAAGATAGATAATAAGAACAAAAATGTCCTTCCAAATGGTTTTGCATTTTATTTTTTTTTTCCAAATGACGGTTTTACACTTCTGAAAGGCATATGAATCCCATGTTTTTAGCTGTTAGATCAGGTGGCAGTTTTGGCACTCAGAAGACTGAAAGTCATTGGAAGGACTTCCCATTATAATCTTTGTATGCTGCTATGAAACAATTTTTCATTCAGTGTCTAGATCTATTATTACTGCCTGTTCTACTTGATGAAGAGATTTAAAACACAGTCTTATCACTCTTTATCACCAGATTCTTAGAATGGTTATTACATCTAGCATGAGACTTCTAAAATCTTATCCTATCAAACCTGTAGCTACATTGTGGCAGAATTTTATATAAAAAAAAAATTATCTCTCTTTTTAGTTACTAGAGACCAAACACTGACCTAGGATGATCCTATTTTTCTGTACTAGCACCTCTTCAGTCCTGCCCTATAATTCATACATGTTCTACATTCTAGCTTTTTAGGATGTCAGTGACACATTTCCTCACCACAACACTTATAATCTCAGAATTTGATTCATGTGTTTTGTGAAGCATCAGAGAATCCTCACATGCATTACTCAACTTATAGTGTCCTCAGCACAAGCTTATTTCATGCAAATTTCTTGAAACTGTTAAATATACATTTCCCTAGTTGAGGAGAACATTTTCACCAGATATTCTGTGACAGCAGTTAAAGACATTAATTTCATTTCAGTTCTTTCTTTAACACCCACGGCTTCAATTTCTTAAATATTTATAGAAGATAGAATGGAATTAGAGGCAAAAACTACATCTGATTTCATAATTTATCCAAATTGATATTATCCACCTAAAATTGCTTAAGAAGTGGTGAGGATCTACACACATTAAAAGACTAAGAAGTCTGAGGAATCCTTAGGGTGTGCAGCCACAGTTAGAAAAGTAGGAATAAAATTATTTCACTGATCTCTGAGGTTTCTGCAGTGGTATGAAATGGGTTGACAGAGGCTGGATGAAATAATCCTAGCAAACTACTGCTCTCAGTATTGAGCACACTTGAGTAGGCAAAACATTTCAGTGAATGCACCTAGTGATATGGCAGTATGTTTACCTTTGAAATTCAGAGCAGGTATCCCCAAGGTAAACACTCATGGGCACAGGTACCTAGCTAAGTGACTTCATCTTCTCTGATATCTTGGAGCTGTGACCAGAATCTGATGGTTTAAAACAAGAAGAGAGGAATGGGACACATAACCTATGTAGCCAATTTGAATTATAGGGAGAAATGTGGGATTTCAGTGTACCAAACAAATTTGAAAACAGACAGTACAGTTGAAAATAAGATCTGAGACTTCAAAGAAATATTGGAGATTATTAGAAAGTTAGATATTGATAAAATTAGGGCCAAACTGAAGAAGAATAAAGCATTATGGAAATCTGATGAGAATATAGAGATCTCAGTGTCAGCCTTCAGACACATTAGTTTTCATTCTGTCTTGTGTCTGGATTTCCCATTGTGCCACCTGAATATAATTTATTACGAACTCTACAGTAGACTGGAATTACCTATTATTTCTCAACCCAGGGAGAAAGTTGAGTAAAACCAGCTAGGAAAAACATAAGAAAACTAGGACTTGCCCTTTGCCCTAGTTCATGTTCATGTACAATGATTTCCTTTAATCATATCATTATATCATCTACTGTAAATCATTGAGTCAGTGAAGTAGAGGTGGAGTCCTGAAAAAGAAAATATGGCAGATTATGTTATGAAGCTCTGCAGATATCTGAATGTCTCCATGATAATTATCTCATAATTTAAGCCCTGTCCCTACTTCCTTCTGTTCCTTCATTCTGTTGTCAGTTCATCTCAACTCTTGGCACCACCCTCCCCTCCCCTAGCCCTTCATTTTTCTAATTTCTCTAGAGAACATCTAGATACTTCCATGTTTTCCACTGTTTCCTGACTCTTCTTGCACCAACTCATCTCTGTTGGCATAGAAAAAATTAAGCTTTCTCCTTTTTGAGACCACACTGGGTATTTTTTGTGCATGCAATATGACATTTTCCCTAGAAGCTAAGTGGCATCTCCCCATATGTGACAGGAGATGTTCACATATTAAAAAACTCATCCACCTTACTGGCAAGCTTTTCATGTCATAGCACTTGCAAGTGAGCTTACTACTGTCTTTTAAAGCCATTTTTGTCTTAGATTTATTTCTGTTGCTAGGAAGTGACTGTAGCAACAAAGATATTTATGTACTTGTGCTTTGAAAGTGAACCCAAATTGCTAAAAGTCTTTGTTGCTTGCCTCCTCTGTGCAATGTCATTCAAGTCCCTTCATAATAATGAGGGTTAAAGGATCTCGTTATAATAACTGTATGGCCATGAATCTCAGCTTTGATAAACCTTGTAGCTGAGCTTTATATGTCTCAGAAGAATTCTACTCCTTTATGCTTGTACCTAACATCTGCGTCACATGAGAAGTCTTCCCATAATTCCTCTTACTATTGTTATAATTATCAATATTAAAATGTGATTATTTTAATGATTAGATAATGATTCATTTTCATTATCTTGCCATTTGATATAAAGTTTATGTCAGTATGAATTTAATGTTTTTTAATCAAATAAGGGCTTCTCTCTCATCTGGTGATTCTGTTAAAGTGGTATATTTGCCTTTGGATGCAGAAATGCAATTTAGAAACATTAAATAATTCACTCCTCTGAAATTTTATCTAAGAGTCATAATTTAAAACCCCATTAGAATGGGCTGCATCAATAAATAAATAGCATATCAGCCACATTTGCTATTATACCTAAGTATTAATATTTTATTTTAAATATTCAGATATATCTGCTTTTTCAATTTCATGCATGACAGATCTTTATGCTTCTCCAAAATTCACTTTGCATTTTAGTTTACTAAATTTCCTAAAACAAAAGTACTTTTCCTATACTTTGTCATTGCAGGCCCTTCCTTAACTGCTAGAGCTATCTACCCGTCATTTTTAAATAGCCTATGCTTTTATTAAAATAAAATACAAAATAAATCAAACAAGTGTGGAACCCCAGGGAAAGGACCAAAAGCAACCCTGAAAGGTCACTTGGGCTAGTTTTCACAAGTTTTCACAGATGACAATGAAAAATGAAGAAGAACAAAGACTGAGAGAGAAAAGTCTAGGTCAAAGTAAGGAAAGACATTTCCCCAACATTTTAGACAGACTAGTAGACAAGCTGTAACCTACTTTTTGAAGAGGGTTGGAAGCACAAAACAGGAGTTAAAGACTGCCTTTTCTCCAGCTGCTCCAGGTAGGAGTTGTACCCTGAACTTCTACTGAAGCAAAACTGGCGTTTTCACTAGGCTGTTCTCATACACAGATCTGCAGACGCACACACTGTGTACATCAGATTCAGAGGTTGCAAGAGAGGTACACATGTTCTGAACAGGACCACAGGCTGGACACCCAGAGTCTCAGATTCAAGGGTATTCTGTGGTGTGTGTGTTCCATTGGTCAACAGGCTTGGAGGGGGAATGACAGAGTCAGGGGTACAGCAGTCCTTGACCCAGCCATCATTCATTTTCTATCCTCTTTACCTACTAAGGCAATATCAATTGTGGAAAAAAAAAAAAAAAAAAAAAAAAAAAAAAAAAAAAAAATTAAAAAGCCAATGGGAACTGGCTAGGCTGAGGTGGTATGTTGTCTCTTCTTTTGCACTGGAAGATGATCTGATCTGGGTTGGTATAGTGTGGCAGGTCTCCTGCATAAGAAGCAAATACAAGTATAAGGAGTATGTCACTACTTTTCCTTTACATCTATTTTCAGAAATTTAAGTATCACAGGAAGAGGAGAAAATGAAGTTCGAAGTTGTTCATAGTTCAAAACTTGTCTTCTGCTCTGTTCTTCACCTGGGGATATCCAGCTCTAGGGTATTATTTTGCATGTATTTGCAGTATGAAGCTGTACAACTCGGATGAGCAGAAACCTCTAGTGAAAAGACAGTGAGAGTTTGTTAAGTAAAAAGTAGATAACAAGTAAAATTTAGTTAAAAGTTTTAACTTCTCTGCCTTTTCAAAATGAAATATTATTCTGAGTGCTGGGCTTTTTTTTTTTTTTTTTTTAAGTGCATAAAAGTTTAACACTCCTTTAAAAACATGAATAACCTTTTGGCATCTATGACAGAGAAGCTTGCATTACTGCTGCAAAGCTTAAGAAACTAAATGTGATTAAAATTCTTACTTTCCCAAATGTATTGGTAAATTTTCATAATCTAGTTTTAGATTGCTGGCATTTGAATATTTTTGTAGACAAATAACCAACACTTTTACAGTTTTTTAATAGTCCATTTGGAGTAAAGCAATACTCTGCACACTGTTAACAAGGAAGAATAAACTGGGCTGTCAGAGCTTTTTTTAGTTTTTCTCCCTGGCAACACTTCTCACTGTTAGGCAACCTACATTCAAAATTATTTTATGGATTTCCTGAGTCATGATAAACTATCTCCTCATGCTATTGCTGTTCTCTCTCCACTCAGAAAAATTACATTAGATCAGAGAGAATCTGAAAGGCAAGCTACTCTTTAGCATTACTAACACTTGGGATGTTGTATTATGTGGTATGAATAAGAGCATGACAACAAAAAGGAGTTAAAAACATATGTAAGGAGGGAAGATCTGTTGAAAGAAGATTTGTTTCAGTGAAATCTTGTGGGGTTACTAGTGGTTTCCTTCTGTGGAGCCACTAAACAGGATAAGAACTCTGGAGAAAAAAACAATTATAAATTTAACATGGTTTTAAAGTACCGAAATGTAGAGAGCTTTCAGGGTCTTTATGAGCCTTATCTACATTGGTTATACATACATACACATTGAAACTTAAGAACCAGTCATCTCTGTTGGCCTAGAGCAATTGTTTTTTTCAAGATGCATGTTGATCTCCTTCTCCAGAGTGTGGGAAGGATGTAAGGAAATTGACTTATGTCCTGTCTTTTATTTTTTAGATGGTGATAACGTTTCTTTTCTTTGCAATTTTACTCTCAACTTAAACACTGGTAATCAGGCATTGCTGTCCAGATTTTCAGAAAGTAGATTTGTAAAGGATATGCAAGTTACTGCAATATACCTGACATTATGAATTCGACCATGCTGTTCTCCTACACTGAGGTTTGTGTTTCGTGTCGATTTTGCCATAGCTGTGCTGACCTTGCTGTGCTAGAAAATATTTTCAGACAGATGTGGAATATACCAATAAATAATGATCTTACAATGTAGTTGCCATCTTTCTGACTGGCATTCATTAAACAAAAAAATTGCCTCACTGGTAAGCACTCTGTTCATATAAGCATGTTTTCCAGGATAAACAAGGATGAAATTTTCACATCTGCTATTGCTGAGTTTCATATGATGAAAATTTCATATTGCAGAGGGCACATAGCACAAAAAGTCTTCAAGTAAATAGGTCTCATTCTGCCTGATAGATTGGGGCAGTGAACCAAATAATGCCACTTCTGAACTCATGCAAGAAACAGAAACATACCACTCATGGCCACAGGTGTTTGCTTCTGTGACTCTGATCCAGTACTTCTGTAGCTGATAAGCTTATGTGTGATGTGTCTCAAGTTGCCTTTTTCTCTTGGTTAAACAGCATTCAGTTGTAACACCAATACTTCTGGTAGAGGGTTGTTTCTTTTGTTTGATTTTAGTTGTTTTCTTTTTCTTTATTATTGACAATAACATATGTTATACCACTGATTTTTGTAAAGATCTTCAAGAAAATTTTGTTACAATAGATAGCATCATATGGATGAACAAACCAGAACAAAACAAATATAAAAAAGGACAAATGAAAGTTTAAAGGCATGAAAATGGGAACAGGTTTTTAATCTAAAAGTATATTTACCAAATAAATGTCCTGTGGATGTCAGATGTAAATGAAATCCTAGTCTAACCTATTAAAATGATTGTTTCAGATCAAGACATTTCCCATTATGACATTATTTACATCCTATTAAGGAAATGATCACAGAAATAGATTAAAAGCAGCCATGACTGAAAATGTAAATAGAATACAAACCTTTTTCTTTTTATAGACTGCTCTTGCTAAATTATTTTCCATGTTTCTTTATAGAAACAGACAAATGATAATTACTCTTACTTTATCGATTAGTGAGGTTAAGCAATGAATTAGAAATATTGTTAAACATTAGAGAAATTTAACTAAATATATTTAACACAAAACCATTTCATTTCATGGTCTCTGTAGCATGTATGGGTTGATGTGGAAATGTACATGATTTCATAAATACCTGTATCCCCTCTCTCTCCCTGCCTGAATGTGTTCAACAAAAAGAAATGCAAGATTATTTTTTAAGATTTCTGTCATTTCATATTATAATTGCTTGAAGAAAAATGTGTCTATATTTACTATGGAGATGTATCCCCTATAAGAAGAGATTTATCAACATTCTTTATAGTATGAGCCTTCTATATGACCTGTGAAGCTAACTCACCAAAATGCAAGCTACTCTGATCAGAAGAAAATTTGAAAAAAACCCAAACATTGTCAAATTCCTAAACCTGTGCAGAATACAGTATCCATGTACTGTAGGTATTAGGCAGCCTGACCCTACAAGTCTGATCATACCAAATCGTCGAAAAAAGCTTCTTATACTCAAATATGCAATGACCTGAATGCTCTTGAGAGCTCCATCTGGCTGTGTGATGGCTCATGGGCAGGCAGCAGAGCTTGTCTTAATAGAGTTAGGTACCCTGAAAAGAAAGCCTGAATGGGGTACCAAACCAGACGGGTGCTAATCAATAGTTACACCTTTTTTTTTTTTTTTTTTTTTTTTTTTTTGTAGGTTTGGGTTTTCCAGAGTCATCACTTTAATCCATGTTTGCTGTCATTTCTTGTGTACAGATAGTCACAGCTTTCAGCAGTATGGTAACAATGAATACAAAGCTGATGGCTTACTGGCTTACTGTAGCAAGAAAACATCAAAAAAGTCTGAAAATACATATGAATAGAAAAATGTAACTCTCTAGTATATGCATTGGTAGAGGGCAAGCCATAAACCAAAGCTCAAGGAAGGAAGTTATTCTTAACAAGGCATTTTGTAAGTATGTGCATAGCCATTTAATTTGCAGTATATCTTTATATATGCATATTTATATATAAATTATTTTAGATATATCTTCATATATATGTCTGACTTTATATCTTTTTTTACATCAGCATATAAAAGAAGTGTCTTAATTAAACTCCCTTTTGTGACCACATTTTAATTTTAGTGTTACTGTTCCTAGTTTTCAGATAAAAAAATAAATGTTTAATGTACTGCAGATGCAGCCTTGTAACTCTTATGTTACTATAGTTAAAATCCCGTTACCAGATCTGACATAATCTAGTTTGTACAAATGCTCACTGAACAAAATATTGTACTCTAGAGTGCTGTCAATCAAAGTACACATAACCTCGGTAAAAATAAAAAGAGCAGTTTAATTTACCAGTTGCAGGGAAATTGTCTCCAAGTTTTGCTTTTTCAGTGGTTTGTGTAAAAATAAAAACAGAAGTATAGCTACTCTGTTAATCATAGAATCATGGAATTTTCAGGGTTAGTAGGGACCTTTAAGACCGTTAATTTCAAACCCTCCTGCCATGTCCAGGGACACCTCCCACTAGGTCAGGTTGCTCAGAGCCTCATTCAGCCTGGTCTTAAAAACTTCCAGTCATGGGGCTTCCACCACCTTTCTGGGCAATTTGTTCCAGTGTCTCACCACCCTCATGGTGAAGAACATCTTCCCAAGATCCCATCTAAATCTGCCCTCTTGTAGTTTCAATCCAACCCCCCTAGTCCTATCACTACTTGACATCCCACAAAGTCCCTCAACAGCTTTCTTGTAGGCCCCCTTAAGATACTGGAAGACTTCAATAAGGTCTCTTTGGAGCCTTCTTCTCTCCAGACTGAATAACCCCAACCCTCTCAGTCTGCCTTCATAGGAGAGGTGCTACAGTCCTCTGGTCATCCTTGTGGTGCTTTGCTGGACACATCCATGTAAAAGGGGCTCCAGAACTGGATGCAGTACTCCAGGTGGGATCTCATGGGAACAGAGTAGAGGGGGAGAATCACCTCCCTGGACCTGCTGGTCACATTTCTCTGGATGCAACCAAGGATGTAGTTGCCTTTCTGTGTTGCAAGTGTACACTGACAGGTCATGTTGAACTTCTCATCCACCAGCTCTCCCAAGTCCCTTTCCTCAGGGCTGCTCTCAAACCGTATTTGTATTGTTGCATCTACAGTTTGAGCAATTTTTTGAAGGTGGAAAACATTGGATAAGTTGTCATACTCTGTCATGGGATCCCGCTTGTAACTGAAAAGTATAATTTTTTTTTCTTTCAGAAATGCCAAAAGAAAAGCAAGAAGGAGGCACTTAACAAACTTATAAACTTCGATCACTCTTAATAAAGCCCTCTGTCTGCTCCTCCTTTTCTTGTTTACAACTACTGCTTCATTTTCCACTGTCTATTTATCACACACAGTTTTTATCCCATATAGAAATCACTATTTTGATGTCTGCATTTGAGGAAACCCACACTTCAGTACTTCCCTGTCATTCTGTTTTTACAGACCAATGTTTATACCATGTCTTATTGCTTTGAGTTCATTAGCTGAAAAGTAGTAAAAATCCTTCATTATTTTAAAAAGGAGAGTGAAACAAACATATATAAACAAAATATTAAGTATATCTGCAATATATATAATTCTATATAAGCAACAGAATTCTTGCATATCCTACCATGTAATTATAGAAAATAATTTAGTATAATTTAAAGAATATAAACATATAGGTAATAATATACAAAATAATTCTATATAGCTTAATATACTTCATATTTTTATATCTGCTATTTTACATTTAGCACATATAATATAGAAATATGTTATAAGCCCTATATTCCCAAGTTGTTGTTCGTAAGACTTGCATATTCATAAATATTTGATTTTCTTTGCAGATGTTTTGTATTAAAGAGACAGAAAAGAATCAAAATCTATAAATAATGGACTCATAATAAAAATGTTTCTAAGTGCAGTTTAGTCCAAAAATAACATGCTTGGATGCAGAAGATCATCTGAGCCACCAGTGCTCTTACTGATGTCTTTATAAGGACTGCAGCATTGCTGATTTCCTTGAAATGTTTCTGAATAATGGAATTCAGTACCTTTCATCCTCTCCTATGTGCTGAGCACTGGCATGGGTTTTTCTGCTGTGGTGGGTTACCCTTGACTTGGAGTCAAATGCTCACTCAGCCAATTGCTCTCTCCTCCTCCTCAGAGGGACAAAGATAAAAATTGCGTGAAAAGTCTTATGGACAGAGATAAAAATAGGGGGACAACTTAGCAATTACCATCTCGGGCAAAACAGACTTGACTTTGGGAAATTTAATTGAATTTATTGCCAATTAAAATGGAGTAGGATAGTGGAAAACAAAGACAAAAACTAAAACACCTTCTCCTCAGCCTCAATTTTTTTCCCTGCATTAATCTTCATGGCTTTATTCTCAATTTCTTTAATTCTTCCACCGTGAGAGGATCAGAGGCATGAGGGAATCCCAGAACGGTTGAGGTTGAAAGGAACTTTTGGACATAAACCAGCTAAAAACAGCACAAACCTGAGGAAGAAGGCAGCTTATTACTAAATCCATGTTTGGTGCCTATGAGTCATGAGAAGAGAGTACTACATAGCAAATATAGTCCTTTTTATTTTACTTTATTAATTATTCATTTTATTTAATTTCATTTTTCTGGAGAGGTTTTTTTTTCAGGGAGGCTATTTTGGAGTTTTGGGGGGCATTTTGTTTTGTTGTTTTTTTTTCTCTTGAGGGAGGTGCTGTTTTTCTGAGGTCTTTAAGAGTTATGTTCTATTTGGTATTATCTTTATTTTTCTATAATTTTAGCATCATGATTACTTCAGTGACAACCTAGTGTTTAAGATTATTTCAAAAGATTTGTTTTGTTCTCTGCTATATGCAGCCATCTGGAATGAGATGACAAAATTTTCACAGTAGCTGGCTAAGACTATGTCTCATGAGCTGAATTATTATTATTAGAAGCACAGCTGCCAATGCAGCAGAAAAAAGTAGAAACTGAGGGCAGAAAGGAAGAGAGACAGGGAAATAACATGTAATTGAATGAACAAATAGTACAGTTGGGACTGAATGTAAAGTACTCATGTTTTACAGATATATTGGAGAAAAGACAGTAACAAAACTAAGCTAAAAAATTCTTGTTCATAACATTAAATCATTCTCCCTGAGGAGCTGGAGGGTCTTGAGGGTGATGGTGGACCAGAAGCTTAACATAAGCTGTCAATGTGTGTTTGCATCCCAGAAAGCCAAATGTGTCCTGGGTTGCATCAAAGGAGCACAGACGCTGATGAAGTGAGGTAACCCCCTCTTACTCTGCTCTTGTGAGACCCCACCTGGAGTGCTGTGTCCAATTCTGGTGTCCCCAGCACTAGAAGGACACAGAGCTCCTGGAATGTGTCCAGACAAGAAGTACTAAAATGTTCAGAGGGCTGGAGCACCTTCCCTATGAAAACAAGCTGAGGAAGTTGGGGTTGTTCATGCTCAGAGGGGGCTCTGAGATGACTTTATAGCATCTTTCCAATATCTGAAGGGGGCCTATCAGAAAGCTGGCTTTTTGCACTAATGTGTAGCAAGAGGACAAAGGGCAATTATTTAAAACTTGGGGAGCGGAGATTTAGGTTAAACATTAGGAAGAAATTCTTCCCCATGAGGGTGGTGAGATGCCGATACAAGTTGTCCAAGAAACTTGTGGATGCCCCTACCCTGGATGTGTTCAAGACTAAGATGTCAAAGTTTCTTGACATAGAATGTATACTTCTTCAGTTTCCAAATAATTTCATATTTTTTTTTCTATGCTAACTCGTAATAAGCTTTACTTTCTTAAGATTTTTCAAGGACTTTTCACTCATAGTTCAATTTTCCAAGTCACTGGTGTAAAAATTCACCTGCATAGCATGCATTCAGATGAATAAGCAGAGAGTAATTATATTAAGTCACTCATTTTAGAGGCCATCAAGTACTGAGGAAATTTCCTTGAATAATTGTCTGTGACAAAGTTGTTGAAATTTTCAACAACTATTTCTCACAAGCAGTTATTTAAAAGTTGTACTTTATACTTAATTCTACTATTCCTCCTGTGTGCAATAAAAATCAAAGCCTCTAATATTTTGAGACACTTCTCCAAACACATGTAGAGCTATACAAGGTCTCTGACTATTTGCATATATGATAATGTCAAGCAACTCAAAAATAAGTTTGGATTTTCATTTGTTAAACTTTTCACAAATACAAGTGGCTAGATTTTCCCTGGCAGAAACCCCACCTCCTTCATAAGACCAAGACTTGAGAGAAGGGAATAGACAGTTTAAAATTATCATCCTTGTAATCTTGGGATTTCACTCACTTTTTTGCCACTAGCCAGCATCTTTCTGATTTTATTCTCAAATAAGCACTCTTTCCCCCTCTTTACTGTGATTGTAGTATATTAAAATAGGAAATATTCCCTTGGAATGGAGTAAGAAAATTGTTCTAAATTACCAGAGATTGTGCATTTGAAAACAGAATTTCCAGCCAGCGTGATAAGATTGCTGATGTAGAGGAGAAAACAGCTATTACTCATGATCTCTCTAGGGTGACCTGAATATGGGGAAAGCAATCAGACAAGACTACTGGAAGAAGTAGAAGCAGGAGCACAGGCAAAGTGATAGATGAAAAACAGAAGGAATAGAGAAGATTTGACATATAAAATTGTGTGGGTCAGAGTGAACAGGCTGATTTGAAGCAAGATGCAGTGATCATGGCACACATAATTTTCCATTTTCTTCAGCAGTAGGAACAGAAGAACTTCTATTCTCTGATTAACCTTAAAATGCTTTCTTTTTTTTTTTTTTTTTTTTTTTTTTTTTTTTTTTTTTTGTGTGTGAAAATAAATGCAATAAATAGAAGTATGGTCTTTAAACATAAACTACACGTTATCAACCCCCTTTCTATTGTTAATAAAAGTAATGGAATGGAGAAATGAAACATTTTTCACCAAATTTCTGTTCCTAAATTGAGTTAGTTCTAGTATCTGTGAGTTGTCAGGGAGCCTTGTTGTTGGCTCCATTTTCAGAAAAAGAAATGGAGCTTTTCCTGAGCATAATTCATCTTATTCTAAGCATCTAGGATGCATAAGTTGGAACATCCTGGACAAAGCTTTTCTTTCAGGTGTTTCTAAAGAAAGCACTGGGACAATCTGACTGAGGCTAACTTTTAAAAGTTTTAATGAAGTAAGGTGTAATCCTGTTCTGGTTTTTGCTGGGACAGAGTCAATTTTCTTCAGAGTCTGATACCAGGCTATGTTTTGGACTTGTGCTGAAAGCAGCATTGATAATGCAGACATGTTTTTTGTTTTGCTGAGCAGTGTTTACACGGAGTCAAGAAATTTTCTCCTTTTCACCTTACCCCACCTATGAATGGGCTGGGAGTGGACAAGAAGCTGAGAGGGGACACAGATAGGACAGCTGACCTCAACAGAATGAAGTGATATTCCATGCCATATGATACTATGGTTGGCAATGAAAAGCTGGGAAAAAAAGGAAAGTGGGACTATAGGAGTGATGACATATGTCTTCCCAAGTAACCATTGTGGGTGATGGAGCCCTGCTGTCCTGGAGATGGCTGAACACTTGTCTACCAATGGAGAACAGTGAATGAATTCCGTTTTGTTGTGCTTGCATGCAAAATTTTTGCTTTACCTATTAAACTCTTTTATCTCAACCCAAGAGTTTTCTGTTTCACTCAACCAACTCCCACCATGGGGTGAGTAAGTGAGGGGATGTGTGGTGCTTAGTTGCTTGCTGGAGTTAAACCCCGACAAAAGTACAACAGCTTTTCCAAGAGGTCCATCACATTTTCTCTCCAGCTGACTGATTATTATATACATTTCATCCTTTTCCCAGAAGAAAATCTTGTTAGCACTTACAAAACACAGATTTCGAAAACAATGTTTCGGAGATTTCTCTGTAAAATATTTATATAAAGGAAAAGTAAAATATATTCTTCTTTCTGACCAAATGCCAGTTAGACATAGCAAATGTCCATTAAACACAGATGGCGGGTTCCTAGAACCCTAAGGCTTTTTTTTTTTTTTTTTTTTACTGAGGATTAATTCTAAAATTCTTCTAAAATAAGTATCAGGAGATTTTAATTCTGAGTGAGAGCTGCCTGTAAGAAATTATTATTGAACTTTAAATGGAATGGGAGACCTTTTCTCCTCAAGTTAAATGCACTCTAGTTTTCTAATTTTTAAAAAGCAAAACTGAGCAACTGAAAAAAGACAGTGTCTATGAGTAATATTCTTACCCATATTCAGTTAGGAGAAGCAGGAATTAAATGTGCTTTTTTTGAGTAAGGCAGACAAGGAATTTTATATTTATATATTATAGTACTTTTAATTAAGTATAAGACTCAATATCAAAATCAAACAACAATCTATCTTTATGAAGAATTATAAAGAGAGATTTCAGGTCTGTAATTTGTTATTGTTTGCTATCTTCACAAAATAAGAAGGCTTGAATATTTCTTTTAGAATGTACAGGATAAGAAAATCTCTAAAGCACTGTCTTTTGCTCTAGGGGAAAAAAATTAAGCAGTTGTCACAGTAGACTGAAATATGTCATTCTCATGCCCTGTAAAACTACATGCAGGAATAATTCATATTCATATATCTGAAGCCCTGACAAATTGGATTTAAAAAAATAATCTCCCCCCCCGTTTAGGAATACATATTTAAGGAACACTTTTAATAGTTGATAATAATCTCTCTTATTTTAATTCATAAGATAATTCTTGTCTATCTTGGTATGAGATATAGTTCTGCCAGGCATGTGATGATAATGAAAGGTTCATCCTGCTTTTGCTACCATTTTTTGTTTTGTTTGTTCCAAGCACTTGACTCTGAAAGATAATGTAAAAATATAATATTTGTGACAGAGTTTGTGATTTATACTTATGTACTGGTTCATCAGAATTCTCTTTTTTTTTTTCTTATCATGGAGATTGGTTGGCTGTTGCAAGCACTGTTCTCTTTTACAAGAAAGAGGCAGAGGCATAAAATTGAAAAGTCACACACTAAGGCACAGTTGAGATGAGATGTAAAAAATAAAACTCACTTTTGAAATATAAAAAAGTGAACAGTAATATATTTGTTCTGTGCAGCATGTTGTCTTTTTATTCCTGTAATGTTTCTCTCCTTTCTATTATTTTTTGCCATTTTACATAGAAGGAAATGAGAAATAAAAAATCTCCAGTGAACAATTTTGAATCCTCTGTCAAAGTATCAAGGAGATGTATTTTATATGGAATTTTGAACTCAAATTGAAAAGTTAGAGGTAGGAAGTTGTGACTTCTGCTGTAAGCAAAATTAGGAGGACTGGTAGAAATGTTATATTTAAGAGTAAGATTTACTATTTTCTTCCCTTTTATTTGATTGTGGTCTAGTTTCAATTGTCATGAATAGCTGAGGCAACAGACTGAATACCTCAGACTGTTATACAGAATATATAAAAGACCAAATACATGTTGTATTGCATTTTTGTTTGGTTGGTTGTTTTTTTCCCCAGTTGATATTCACGTCTCGCTTAAATACTAATGGTTCTTCTAAGTATAGGTGAATCTTTTCCAATGTGTATTTTCTTTGACTCTCTTGCTAAAAAGCTAAGCGGCTTTGTTTTTTTAATGCTTGAGCTGCTTCCACCGCAATTAATACAATAAAAGCTTTCTGAAATGAACTCTCCCTGTGTCAAACATCAGAAAATATATAGGAATAAAACTGGAAGAACCATTTTCCATTCTGTGAGCAGGATCAGATGTGGGTGACTAAAGAGTGTGAAAACGAGTTTGCTCATCTTTTCTTAGACTCCCAGTAGCAATTGTCAATCTCTTTCTGCTGAATGAGGTTGCTAGCTCCAACTATATAATGACAAGAATTGGTCCAAAGAGCAGTCTTTTCTATGATTTGTGTAATATTTCTTTGCAAATTTTTTTTATATTTTATTTAGATCAGAATTTGGCATAATGAAGCCAGAAGCAATGGGCATCTTCTTATCTGTCCTCATTAAACTTCTTCCAGTTTTCTTTTCTTTAAAATAGGCAGGGTCCTCTTATATTAATGGGAAATTACTGCATTTAATACTGACATCCATGGAATTTCACAAATGTGAAATACTAGCAGAAACTTCACTGATGCATTAGAATACTGGTAGAAAGAATTCAGTGATCATGGAACCCAGTCAATAAAGAAAAGTTTTTAAAGGTATACAGAATTTCCCTGGAATAGCCTATGCCATAAGTACAGAAGAAAATCAGTATCACATTTCAGCTGAGGCTGAAATGAATAAACTATGTGTTAAATGTTTATTCATCCTTAGACATTTTAAATAATAGTGTTATATTTTCTTAGGAATGTAAGGCTATTCAAGTCATGATTTTAACATGGATATCAGGGATTTATTTCAAGGAATCTTGATTAATGAAGATGATAGAACAGGAGACATTTTTAGAAGTTCTTTTTGGCTACTATATTACAGATATTACCATCAAATTCATGTCAGAAGCGTATCAAATAGAGAAATTATTCTGGGAGAAAGGACACAAGAATCAAAATAAATGTTGATCTCAGATTTGGTTCAAGGCTTGAGATTCAAGGGAAGGTTTCTATTGATATTAGAAATGAGAGCACAGTATTTCACATGTTTTATGATGAGCAGTAGAATTTAAAGGCTGACTGCTAGCCTTGAAGTGAAGCTAATGGTTTTAAATGTAGAGCCTGTCAAGGAGAAGGTTAAGGCTTAAGCTTTATTAGGAGTGAGGACCAGAGTGCTCTGGAAACTATTGTGTGTACAAATAGTGGGCCTGTACATGCCTTGTTCATTGACTATGTTTTTCTCTATAACTTTTACAGAAGTCTGAAAGCACGCAATAGGATTAAAGTGTTGCAGCTGTTCTTTTAAATGACAGCAGGAATAAAAATTGTAAGAGAGGAGTTAGACAACTTTGTGACAAATAACATCAGTTATGTACCAGCATTCTATTCTTTCTCTCTTTCCTCAGACCCCTCATTCCCTCTTTTCTGTTCAGCTGCTTGAGGAGGATCATTAATTGATTCTATACCTATCCGGAACTTATAATGTTAGAATGAACACTGTATCATTTCTATCCTGTTTGCTAATTAAAGAGATATATATGTAAACTTGTTTCTAATTCTTCTTCCTTTCCTCTTTTAATCCTCATAACACATCAGACAATGTATTGAATCAAACTTTATATTTTAACGCCAGTCTGTTTATAGCTAAGTTGGTCCTTCCTTACTTAACAAAACACTGCTTTATAATTATATACATCACTGCTTTATAATTATATACATCACTGTTTTCTAGCAGTACAGTAATAATAAGATAATGGGAAAGGAAGGAAACTTCTCAGTGATGCAATTTATTGTGGTATGATTAAATCCAATCCTTTTCAGGGAGATAATCCCATAGGTTGTAACAGAAAGACAGAAGTAAAAAAAGGAGTAAGTTGTGATCTCAAATTATTTGACTTATAAAAGCTCAATGCCTCTTTTTTCCAAAGAAGCTGATTTCAGAAACTGATTTCGTCTGAAGAAGAATTGGGTACAACTAGCCTAAGGTGAGACTGGCTATAGTATAAACCTGAATTCCTATTCTTCCTAGAAATGTCTTGGGGATATCACACAAACTGCACTGACTAGATACACCACTGCTGTGGAAAACAAGTTATGATCTTATCATTTACATTAGCTGGTGGATATTGAGTAGATGAAGTGGCAGATGGAAAGGGAAGGCTCTTATCTGCAAGAGTACAGAATAGCTGTGGGGCGTTTCTGATCTTTCAAGAATAGCCAATATTTTCCTCTGCAAATTTCTTTAGAGTCCCCCAGTGGTGACATCTTGCTCCACTGGAGTCTCTGCTGCCAGCCTGCCTTCAGCAAGTGCACAGAATGCTATGGCAAAGCACAGCTCTTTGTCACGGAGTAAATACTCACAGCTTGCTCTTTTTCATGCCTTTTCTTAGAATTTGTAGTAGCCATTATCCACCAGATCTTGGATGTGGATGTACAGTGGTACTTTTTAAAGACAGGAAGTATCACCAAGTAAATATTTTCAAGTTATAAGAGAGAAGAAGAAATAGATATTTTTCTATCACTGCAAAATGAGCAACAGTAAAACTTAATCTGTAGCAGTTTTTGGGTCTGAATACAACATTATCACCCTCTGACAATTTGCAAAACCTCTCTCCCCGGCAGGTGCAGAGCAAAAAGACAAGTGGATTTTTCTTGTGCACTTCATTCCATAACCCAGAAGTTCACCTTGAGTTGCCACAAAACATTTTTTTAATCTCATGGGAGAAGTAGAACTACTTAAAAGGAGTTTTTGGTGATATGGGTGTCAGTCTCTTTTCCCAAGTAACAAGTGACAGGAGGAGAGGAAACATCCTCTCCCGAGGGAGTTTTACATTGTATATTAGGAAAAATTTATACAGCCAAAGAGTTGGCAAGCTTTCTTAACAGTGTGCTCAGGAGGTCACCATCCATGAAGGTATTTAAAAGATGTACAATCATGGTGCTTAGGGGTAAGGTTTAGTGATGGGCTTGGGAGTTATGTTAACGGTTGTATTTGGTAATCTTAAAGCTCCTAGCCAACATAAATGGCTCCATGACCCCATAATCTTTAGAGGTCACTTTCAGTGTAAACCATTCTATTGTTCTATATGCTGTGGCAGAGAGACTTCAAGAATCTGAATAGTTCTTCCTAGACTTTGTCTTTACTTTATAGTACTTCACAGTGCAACACTAAGTACACTAATTACTTATGTGGTGCATTCTGGGTAATAAACCTGACTTCAGTGTTCTTCAAGAATAAATATTTCAGGGCACAAAGCTCGTGGTAAGGAATAATCTACAATAAAAATTTGTCTGTGGTGATCTGCAGATGTGATAATATCAGCGAAAAGGAATCTTTCCCCTTATTACAGTGTGAAGTGCATATTCCAAACCTTGAATTTTATTTCCCATTATGCCCTTCTCAGCAAATATGCACTTTCAGTATAAAGAAGAATGTATGCAAGATTTATTATATAAGGGATAAGTATAATATACTCCTCAGTAAATGTAGTCATTTTAACTTGGTAAGTAGATTAACCTAAAGCCCTAAAGCCACATTAGGCTCTTTTGGAGAACTTCAGAAGCCTAAGTGTTTTTGACTGCAGATGGAGCAGAAGAAGAACAGAGATATGGACAGTGTTAGCAAGAGTAAGAAATAGGTTATATAAGAAAGTCTCAAGCAAAATCCTGGGCAGTTCCAGCACCATGTTTCAGTGAAAGGTAGAAAATTTCCATGCCTTTAGAATTATTTAAATTTAAGGTAGAGGAAAACCCTTGCCTGACCCCAAAGCTGCGGATCAGGTTCTGCTTGAGCAGGACTGTGTGAAAAATGTTAAAAAAATAATTGTTCAGAATGATTTTGTACAGCAGAACACCAGCACATCATTTGGCAGTTCTTCATCCAGATGTGTAAGTCAGCTGGTACTTCATAAGAAGATGAGGAACCCTTTCTAAGATACTTCCCTGCTATGTGAATAAGTCATCTTAACAATTTTGAATGTAGATGATGTAGATTCCTGGTCCTTGTAGAAGCAGCTGAAGTCTTGAAGTGTGACATGCAAATACAATTTCCTTTACCAACCACCAGGTTCAAGTTTGTTTCCCTGGTCTGAAATGGGTGGGTGAACAATAGAAATAACACAGCTCTGTCTTTGTTATTCATTGTATTAAATCACACTTTATTTTGCTAACAGTCCATTAGGTAATCCAGGGCCATTTAGTGCTTAATAGCCCAGTAAGGGTTAATAAGACTCCTCAGAGTCATTGAGTGACAGACTTGTGTGTCTTTCTTTCTTGCCAAGTACATTGACAAAACAAAAGCTAAAAAACTTCATTCTTTGCTCCTGAGGCAAAGGACCTGGTGATGAAGGAAACGAAAAAGATCAATATACACATTGATTTATGTGCCTCCATTCTTACTTGAAAGGTGCACTCTCAGGCCTACCAGGTTGCTGAAACTTGTGACAGAGGCTGTGGGGAAAGGGGAAAGGGAAAGGGGAAAACAAAATCCAAACCAGTACAACATGTCTCCTGTCCAGAGATGAGTGGAAGAACTATAGTATATGAGCTGGGGAGGAGACTTCTACTTCCCAGAGCAGTGGGAGAAAGCAATGAGGTCCTTAAGCGAATTGAACAGACACCTATGAGAGCAAATGTAGTAGTGACAGAGCTCACCAAGGTTGATGTCAGGTTGCTGCTGCTTAAAAGGCTAGAGTAATGAGGGGAGGTTTATCATGTTATGAAAAAGGCAAGTATCACATCTTTTTCAAGGAAGAGAGGCCAAAACCAAGACAGTACATTTTTACACTGGATTCTTTTCAGTTCACATATGACCTGATGCAGTATTATGTGAGTTTCCAAATGGTGATACCTGTTCTACATAGAAGGTATATATATTTGTGAAAATTAACACACATGTACATGTTCTCTTTTGCTCAAACAAAACCAGATGCAAATTAAGCCCCATATAGTCTGAGAACATACTTGTGCTGTAACTGCAAGGAGTATTGTTTTCTGGGTTGTATTCCTATCATGTCTGTGCTCTTCTTTTGGGAGCAGGAGAAGTAGCAGTGTTGTTGCTAAGCATCAGCCGTTTCCAGAAAGTTGTATGTGTAATGTTGTTGTAGAGGATTAAGTTCCACTGAAGTACATCACTTCTGAAGCCTTCTTGTCTGTTATCTGTTGAAATGATTTATAGCCACAGCATTCAGCCCAATGTGTATATCCATTTTCCCCTCTCCACCCATCCATAATTCCTGTGGTGTCTGGTGAGTTAAAGGCTGTCTGTGTTTCTCATTATTAGTATTCTAAGGAAGTCTGGCCCTAGAGAGGCAGTGTTGGAGTAGAAGTCTACCGGTGACTGACTTGCTCCTGGCAATTAGGACCCCTAGTTGTATTAAAGGATCTCTAGTCCATTGTTAATCGAGGCTCCTTTTAGGAAAAACAAAGTTAGCCATATGGATAAGTCCTTAATCGTGGTCTTCTTTTCCTCAGAGAGTTGTTATGGCCAACTGCCAGAATACTGGTTACAGAAAATGCTTTTGAGAATAATTTTTTCTGCTTGTGAGAAAGCTATTTCACCCACTGAAATTTTCATTTTCATTTCTATGGGCAAAATTAAACAATGGAACTAAATAGTAATAAAAACATTTGGTATTTGAACTGTTTTCTATAATATAATTTCTTGAAAAAAGTAAGAGAAGAGTCCAGCAGCTCTTTTGCTAATGCTATGTAATCACAAAGTGCCATTAACTTTCAGTAAGACTAAAGAAATCAGACTCAGGTACTGGAAAATGCTCGTATTCCTTATGCTGGCTGAGCAGGAAGAAATTTAGATCCAAAAGTCTTTCATTGAAATTGGAAGGATGTTGTCTACCTTAAAAATAAGTCCTCCCTTTCAACAAGTTTGTGCTTGTATCTTCAATTGGTATACTCTTTGGTTGAAGAACTATGTTATCAGTGCATTTGTTGAGAGGTTGTGTTTGGATTTTAATCTGGTTTAGGTCTCCTACCATTCTAGCAAATGATACCTAGGGTGAAGAAATAAAGGTTTTTTTGACTTTGCATAGGGGGAAAGGGAAAACAAAATCAAAAAAAGTGCAACATGTCTCCTCCCCAGCCCAGGTGCTACAGTTCTCTAGTTACCTCCTTCTTTATGAATAGATTCAATCTGAGCTGCTCAGTCACTTGTCTGATACATCAACCACCACTTCCTAAAATGTCAGTCATTAAATTGCAAATACACAGATTACCATGCTTTGGGAAAAGAAAAGCACAGAACATAATCAGGTGATGTTACCTTGTTTTCTGGTCTTCTGAAACCTGGTAGATGTGGGGACAGCCTGATGACTATCATAGGAAAGAAATTTGGCTGGCATGTCCTGGAACTGCCAATCTACTCATGTTTGTATTTTCATTTGAGAGCATAACTGAAGGGAGAAAATCCCCTCATAGCTGTTGAGGTTGAAATGCTCCATGTACAATTATTAAATGATGAGCTGTTTATTTTTAGAACCTCATGTTAGGTCTTAGATTTTAATATAAGTTCAAATGAAGATTAATCAGTTGCAATAAATGTCAGTGTGAAGAAGAATGCAAACAAAAAAGAACTAAAATTATGCTGACATGAAAATAAAAAGTCAGGAGAAGCTGACAAAAGAATATATGTTAGGGCAACAAATTAAAGTCCTTTTTAGAGTCTCTTCATATTTTATATTGAGAAGTTGTTTCCATTTGACTTGATGAAGAAGATCAGTTTTTACGTGTGTGTTGCCAAACTCTGAATTGTGGAAGATAAACGAAAATTAGTGCCAGTTGGCAGTAAGAGAAAGAACAAGACGAGAAAGGAGGAAAAAAATTATATTTAATCTCCTCTTCTTCATAAGCACTGGACCAGCATTAGCTTCTCTGTAATGTGAGCTTTTTGTGCACTGTTGTGTCCCTCTTGCATTTAGATATAGTTTTCACTATTCATTCACTGCCCAGCCATATGGTCATACTGTCCAGGTAGTACCCACCAATTGCTGAGAAAGTAGCTGGATATCTTAGGTTCTGAAAAGCATCTCCTTGCTTTCCAGCCCTACCCACTTCCCACCCACTCCAGCCCCACCCCCACCACTCCCTCCCACCACACACTTTGTCTTTTTGGGATTTGGATGGTGAATAATTCATTTCAAAGGTACCAGAGTTCTGCAAGAGAGTAGTGTCACTGGTGTTTCTTCCAACTTGTAACATTGATGGTCTAGAAATAAAACTTGCAAATGCAATTCTATTATGTTAGTTCTCATTTAATATGAAAATTAGCCTCTATGATTTCTCCAAGGGTGTTAAAAATGCATTAACATTTGTATGCACATTTTTTTTGCTTCGTCATTGTAGTGAAACAGTAAAGTCAATACATAGAATTCAGGTTACCACCAGTCTCATGAAAATGATAATAGATATTGATAACAAGGTGCACATAGAGTTCCCATTTAAGTAATTGTATGAAATTAAATCTTTAAAAGCCATATTAAAAATTTATCCATACAGTTCATGTTTCTGTTCATATGAACCAGAAATATTAAATTGTTTGCATTCGTTAAATTTGCAAAGATGAAAAACTGATATATTATTTATTGGAATAAGGATATATGGGTATGAATGAGGTTTAATGGCCACGTGTCTTACTACTGAGAATACAGTATTCTTCCAGCTCAGATAAAGCTAGACAAAACCTAAACCCTTCTGCAGCTAATGAAATGGGAAATAACAGGAAATGTTTCCTTTGTGTTTTTACATAACCATAGAATAATTTGGGTTGGAAGGGACCTCTACAGGTCATCTGGTCCAACCCCCCTGCAGTAAGCAGGCACACCCTCAACTAGATCAAGTTGCTGAGAGCCTTATAAAACCACACCCTGAATATCTCCAGGGGCGAGGCCTCAACTGCCTCCCAGGACAACCTGTTCCATTTTTCTAAGCATTTGAGAAAATACTGGATAACATTTCTTAGGAGCCAGTATTTTCATTTCAGAAAAGTTGTACCACAAATCCCTGAATACTAGAAAAGACTCAGTCCTTGAAGAGATTGGGTAGGTCTTTGAACTATGTGGATATTATCAAATATCATAGCCTCGAAAGCTTTGAGTCTTTCAACAGAAACTTCAGTTTCAATAGGGAAAAGTGCAAAATCTTGCACCTGGGGGCAGAACTACGTCATTACAAGCTGGAAGTCACTGGCTGAGTAGCAGTCCTGTTGGAAAGGAACTGTTGGCTACAGAGGACACAAGCCTGAGTATGTCAACGATGGGCTCATTATGAATAAAATCAACTTCACTGGGCTATTTTAGGAGGAGCATAGGTTAGCACATGGAATCATAGAATCATAGAATGGTTTGGAAGGGACCCTGAAGATCATTTAGTTCCAACCTCCCTGCTCTCACTAGATCCTATTGCTCAAAGCTCCATAAAATTTGTCCTTACACTAAGAAAAACTTTTACTTATTTATTTGGCAGTTGGAAGGCCACATATTGATTGTTGCATCCAATTTTGGAAACCTCGGTTTACTGTTTTACAACCCAAAAGGGATGTAAAGACACTTAAACAACTCCTAAAGAAGATCCTAGGATTGTTAAAGGGCAAGAATATCTGTTAAAGGCATGGGGGGTTTTCTTGAAAGTTTTCTTTTTGTTGGGTTTTTTTGAAGGATGGGGAGGTTGAGTTTTTTTAAGTCTGACAAAGAGTAGGCAAATAGGTGATCTAGAGATGGCACAGGCAACTGGAAAAGTTAAATTTTAATCTCTGGTGTTTTTAAAGATTCAGCTGGACAAAGACATGGCTGACTTGATCTTATCCTAAGATCATGGAATATCTCAAGTTGGAAGGAACCCATAAATATTGATACTTGCAGGACTGCTTTTAATGGTCAGCAATGGCTCTCCTTGAGCTGGTAGCCTGGAATAAGTGACCATCAGATGTTCCTGCCAGACAATGTTTTGCAATTTCTGTCATATGAATAAACATACTGATGGTTTTTTAAAGGAGATCACATAGAGCCGTGAAAAGTTTACCATTTTAACATTCTTATTTATTTTACAAGTTATATTATGTGTATGTTTCCTTGATCTATCTTACATGGATCTTTCTGTAATTAACACCCACCAACAAGTCATAAAGACTCTTAATTTCCTGTATTCAGTAATTCAAAGGCAGAAAAAGTGTTGTGTAAGAGATAACATTGTAATTTTTTAAGCTTTTAAAAATTTGTTTTATGGAAACCTATGTAGCTGTACCATGTACATATAGTAGCAGTTGTCATAAAATAAGTAAAAAAAAAAGTGAGTGGTGACAATTCCTCAGGGCTAATTTTCCTGGGGAAAAGATGTAACTGGTAATGATTTAACTTGTCATTGAACATAGTAACTTATTTTGGAACAACAAACAAATCATGCCTTTGTATTCAAATAGACAGCTGTGAGTAGGGAAAACTACTACATTTAATTAATTTGGACCTACAGCAGTCTGGTCTTCTGCTTGATTTTGAGAGGACATGGACTGAACTGTTCATTAGCATATGTTTCTGGAGGAAAACAGAAAGCAATTAGTATGTATTCAGCTTGGTTCCTGAAACACTGATATACACTGTAGTTGTATAACTACAACTAGTAAGTTGTAGTTATTCATTCAAAGCATGCAACCTAAAAATAAATGGGGTGTTCAGTGGAAAACATGAATAAACTCTCACTTGTAGTTCCAGGGCAGTGAGAAACAGATAAAGTGCATAGGGTCTAAATCAGGTAAAATATATTTTATGGTGTTTATCCTTAGTTCTATAACAGTTATTAATAAGTGAGCTTAGATATCCCAAAACAACCTTAACCTGATTGAAGGTAATTGTAGTTATACTTGTGTCTTTAAAAGGTAAGAGAGATTAGCAAATCTGATGTTTGCAAAATGCTTGTCTTTAGTATATATTACAGTGTGTTAGATTCTGCAGCCCTTTAACTTCCCTTCTTCCTGTGAGTAAACAAGTGCTTATCAATCAAACCCCACATAAGCAGTGTCTGCTGATTATGAGGTCTTGCTTGCAGTCTGTCTGTGCTCACAAACATTCATCACCTTGTCAACCTCTAAGTGATTGTTGTGTTAAGGACACTGAATAAATGTATGGACATCCAGTACTTTCCTCATTGATTACTGTCACTGCCCAAGGCAGTCCTGGAATGCACATTGTGAGACCACATGAGAATGATATTCAGTGCCTTTAGAAATGTGCAATCCAACACATATCTCCCATTTTAGTTTGCAAATGATATTCCTTTAGTACAAAAGTTTGCTCAGGATGAGGTATTATGGCTGCTTTGTGTAAGGCTTTCTGTGTTATCCACATTTTGTCAAAATCAAGAAATGTGCCTTGCCCCTTTTTAGACCACAGGGACTTGTAGGCTGTGGAAGCTGATCTTTCTTTTTATAAACCAGAACTTTTTAAACATTTTTTTAATTTAATCTGTTGAAGGTATTGAGATCAAGCCATAATTTAGATTTGAATTAAAGGCTTAAACAATTTCTCAGTCTAAGCTATTTTATTTTTGCCTTGGGGAGTTTGTATAAAAATAGTTACAGGTTTCTATTACTACCTTTAGGGAGTGTAGGAAAGCATATGAGAGGGGCACATTAAGGTTTTTTGGAATTAAATTTGCATTAGAGGGATCATTTATTTTTGCAACATGCTATGCATTCATGTAATAATCTTACAGTTTACTACTTCGTTTAGAATTTAATATTTGAAGTTGTATTCTGAAGTTGTATAACAGCAAATATTTGGGTGTAGAAACAACACATCTCAAAGAAGAAGATTATTGTTATTCAGAAATGACAAAAATAGTCCTTCTCTCCTTTTCAACAACTTTCCTTGACTTCATAACTATCTTGCATCATTAAAACACCTATAATTTTCTTTCTTCAAATTTTGAGGCAAATCTTTTCTACATGCATTACCATGTGAATCAAAAAAAAATTAAATTCCATTCATTTCAATCTCTTCCAGGAGCTTGACCAATTTAATATGTACTTGTCCTCAATTACTAGATTTGAATGTTAAGTTCTTTGAGAACTGGAGCTCTCATATTGAGAATATTACTGTGAAATGTCTGGATACTTCTGGAGTTTGAGTCATCTTTAAGCAGGAAATGTGGGAGCTTCAGGGGTTTCTTAAGGCTAGAAGTAACTAAGATTTCAAGATCATTTGTGACGATAGCACAGAAGAAAGAAAAGACAACAAACAAACAAACAAAAAACCCTAAACAATTGTAAAATGCAAAGTGGGTGGTAGAAGAAAATTTTTATTAATATCTCTGGTATATCTCTATCTTTAATTCCTCTGGGACCAGTCCAGCTTGTGCTAGTTATGTTGAGACTTTCTATTGCTGCTGCTTTTAAGAGAGAACCTGGCATAAAAAAGCCTCGCTGCAGAGATTTATTCAAGAAGATAATTTGGTTTATCACCAAACCAAACAGTGGAAAATGACATAACCCCAGCCAGCTGCTGAGTTCATCAGAGATGTATACAGACCATGTTCCAGATTTGTATAGTTGTATCTGCCAATAAATGCTGTTAAAAGAAGAAAAATGAAGGTAATAATACCAGATTGAATTTGAAAATAATAGTAAGATCACTTCTGGTGTTTTTACACTATCCAAGATGTCATTTTAACATGTTGTATGCTAGCTCTCATCACCTCCACAGGGGTCTAACAAAGCAACACAATTTTTCATTGCTTCATTTTAGAAAGATGGTTTAAAATTATTTAGTCAAACCATCTTCTTATTTTTCAAAATTTCAACTGTTACTGTTATGCTTGTCTTTTTTTTTTCAAGCTTTAAAAACCCTTTCAGGGCTCCTGGCAGACCCTGTACTCTCTAATGCAATAGGATCTCTGCTTAAGCATTAATACTTGTTTCTTCTTTGAGATTTGCTATTAAGCTTCCTTCAGAAACAGCTTTTGCTGCTCTCCCCATTGCATAATAACAATAGAGATACTATTTTTTTCACCCTCACATGATGTTCATGGAAATCTGTGGAAAGACCCTTGAACATCTTATATGAGGTGTGTAGTAATGATGCATTGTGTAGTATTTCCATGGATAGCAAGAACTTGTCTAAGATAAACAAAAATTATATAGTGACATCAAAACCAAAAATATATAGACTGAGAGGATGATCAGAAGGAATACTATAAGCTATTCTCTTTATTCTCATAGAAGAGATCTCTGTACAGTTTATAAGACTTTTATGGTGGGAAAAGATATGAAAAAAAAACTTTTAACTCACTTGCACTTAGCTAAGATGTTATAGAATTTTTCTGATTTCTGGCATATTTCATAAATACATTCTCTGTTGAAAACTTGGGTGCCATTAGGACAACCTCTGTGGTCCATACTTTAAAATTCAGCATTGAAAGAAGGAGATTACTTCCTATGCAATTACATTTTCCAAAGATAAAATATCAATACTGTCCTGTAAGTTGTCTGCTATTTATTCACTCATTATCTAGGTACCTGAAAGTGCCAGTGTTAGACAGAAGATTCTTTGTTTATCAGATATTCAGTAGTACCTTATCTTGGATGTTTCTGTTAGAGTCAGTAGAACCATACCATGAATTTCAAAATCAGCATTACTGAGCAATGCACAGGAGTTCGTGAAATTCCCATCTTAAACTGTTAGTGGTCATGGGTTCCCCAGGTACTATAACAACTCTTTTTTATCAAGGGGTTATTTCTCTAATTTCAAAGGAGACCCTGGAGATAATCTTATAACTTTCATACAATGCTCTGCTGTGTGAAATACTTTTATGTAACATCAAAATTTACACCTGGTGTAGAAGACCAATAAAGCTGAGAAGGGAGCAACCCACAAGGTAAATTTTGCCTATTTGAAAGGCAAAAAAGACAGACAGTTCAGTGCTACATTATATACAACACTACCAGAGACAGGGGAGGACAACAGAGTTTTCTCAAGTAGAAAAAAAAAGACTGTTTAAAGCAAGGAACAAATTGCTTCATTTGGCATTAATATTAAAATAACCACAGATCAAATAAAAGTCACAACATGTAAAAGTTGTAAACAGTAAATATTCAAGTGGAAAGCAGATTTCTAAATGTGATCTCAAAAAAGAAAGAGAAATAAAAAAGGCTTTTGACTGTGGCAATGAATTCAGAATGAAAAACTAAAATCTGGAAGTAATAGGCTTCAAAGTGTGCAATGATTTAACACCAGGTTGGCATTTAACTGAATGACAGATGTTCTCTAATAATCCCTCTCCTCTCTGTGGTAAAGAAAGGAGAGAGAATAAGGGCGATAAGGGAGAGAGACTTATGGGCTAGAAACTAAACTACACAGCTTTAATGAAACAGTAATGATAAAAAAAGGAAAAAATATTAAATATATACTAATGATACCACATTCCTTCCCCCTTTCCCACAGTAATGCTCACGTCACCACTGAGGCTGCAGGGCAGCCCTGGGAAAGTCCAGACTGGACTCCTGGAGTCAGCAGCAGTCGGGAGCTGGAGGCAGGAACACACAGATATGGGCTGGCACGGATCAGGACCACAGGCAGAGGAATGGGCAGAATCCTCCCAGGACTGCAAAGCAAACAGGAACAGGCAAAGAAGGGCAAAGGTGAAGGGTGAAGGGTGAAGAGAAGGGGCTTGACCCTTGTGATCCCTCAAACTTGTACCGAATATGATGTGTATAGGATGGAATATTTCATTTTGACAATTTTGATCATTTGTCTTGTCTGCTCCTCCCTAAAGGAGGGTTGCAGGTGTGACCTCCTTACTCTCTTTCTCTTTCCAGAGCATAAAAGGTTCCTCAGAACTGAGCAGTGGTCTTGGTTCTGCAGACCATTCTCTTGCCATACCTATAAACATCGACTGTTACCAACCCTAGAAGTAGACATTGACTGAGAAACTTGCTGTTAATTTCAGCAAGTGCAGCTATTTATGAGACACTTAGCTGAAAGTAAAATTACAAGACAGAAAATTAGCTCTGTTCTGTCCCAAACCAGGACAAAGTGACAACATTTAAGTTTGAGAGGAATACCAGCACTGCTAGAATGTAATAGATATTGCACTACACTAAAATATGGAATAAAATACCTCTTACTGTTTTATGGAAAGATATGTTTACCATTAAAATGACAGAACTTAATTGTACCAAACAGTATAATCAAGAGACTATATGACACTATTTAGGGAATGCTAAATGGCTCTTTCTGACAAACCACAGAAATAGATGTGTTTTGTGCTGCAAATTAAATGAGCTTTAACATGATTTTAGCAGTCATACTTTTTCCTCCACTCTGATGAAATAAAACACTAAAAAAAAGTGCCTGACTCTATTACAGAATTGTATTACACCAGTGGTTAGGAAATTGAATTTCAGAATAAGGTATGCCAGTGTCATTTCAGAACTGAAAGCACAGCAGAGGATGTTAATGAAAACCTAGATCAAACTAAAGCTCACGTTATTACCTTTTTTCTTACATCTCTGAGTTTTAACAGTAACTTTCAGCGTTGCGAACAAACATCAGATGAGAACATATTCAAGAGTTAAGTACTCCAGTCTTACTTGGATCTGTCCTCTAGCAGTTTTCAACCATTTTCAGTCTGTGAACCTTTAAAAAATACAGACTACTGTACAAAAAACCATCAACTTTCTGAGATCCACTACAGAAACTGTATGTGGACCCCAACAGGTCTACAAGATACAGCTTGACAGAAATAAATTCCTTGAATATGGTAAAACAGGGAACCTATTTGTAAGCACCTTCAAAGTAACGAGTAACTGCCAGCATGTGGATCTGCCAAGAACATCTTGTGATGAGCTAAAAAGCTTTTTGGAGAGGAATGAAGCAGCAGGTATCACAGGTATCTTGACCTTGACTAATGCTTCTGAAAGTGTCTCTGATGTCTTTCTTAAAGAAACAACATTTTCAATCGATCAGCATTATAGCACAAAGGAAACACTTGCTGGAGAAAAAAAAAATTAAGAGTTTAGAAGATACACTGTCAAAAAAGAATACCATGTCAAATTCCTTTTTGAAGTAAGCCATCATTATAGATACATACTATTCTTTATTAATATTACTGGGTGGGGTGAAATGTAAATGAAATATGAAGTATTCTTACTAAAATAGACATTTAAAAAAAAAAACAGAGGAAGATGTAATTCTGGGAGGGAACAAGATTAGATAATTTGTCTACAATATTTGACAATTAGAAAATTGTCTAAAAAATCAAAATTAATATTAAGAGACACAAGGGCATAGTAAAGTATTGCATGCAAGAATAATTACCTTCACAGATGCAAAAACAGGAACAGTGGCTTGACGAACAGTTATATACACAGTCTTCAGAAGTTAAAATGACACCAGGAGGAGAAAAAGAAAAGCAAGTACTACCCGACATAGCTGATGCTGTGTCATTGACTTTGGAGGAAGCAGAAATGCTGCCATATCAGGGTGGGAGGAGGGAGTAGTGAACTCACAGGCATGTTTTTTCATGGTATTTGCTGTAATTTACTAATCCTTGTTTTGAAGTATAACCCCCAAATTAGGTCTATTATCTTTATAAGGGCATTTTTGTTAGCATCAGGAGTAGGTCTCAGAGTTTTCTTAATTTTGATAATTTTTTTGGTGCTTGGGGTACATTCCCAGCTCTATTGGTCCTCTATACCAGGTGTAAACTTTGGTGTTACAGAAAAGTATTTTCACTCAGCAGAGGCTTATGTGAAGCTGTGAGGTTAACTCTAGGGTCTCAGTTGAAATCAGGAAAATACATCAGAGACACATTTAACTGTAAATTAAAACAAATTAAAGCATTGGGAGACCTTATGTTTCAGAATCCGATGTCTTCCACCTCTTTCTTACAGGCATTTCCATCTCCATTTAGATACTTCAGATAATGTATTTTCAACTTTATATATGACATTCTAGAGGCATGGAAACAATTGTGATTTATTTTTTTATTTACAAAGTCTTACTGTTTGTAATTATTTTGCTATGGATGAAGTTTTCCAACAAATATTACTGTTATTTTCTTGTGTTTGGATACCATTCTTTGAATCTGTTTCTCTTCCACTGTCATTCCTCCAAATGCCTGAAACATATCTAACACTAATGCCTATAAATCTGCATATTTTCTTTTTCATTAAGCATTTCCTTCAAAATGTTTATATCCCAAGACCATATTTTACTGAGAAATTAGCTTTTATGACAAGACAGATAAACGTTGGGTTTAAATACTTTTGCCTGAATTAATTTTATTTAGTTATGAAAGTCATAATTTTAAAGATCATTTATTTCCATTAGAAGTATTATGATACAGACAACGCAAATGAATAGCAAATTAACACAAGTAGTCATAGCTCACCTGAAATGAGCATATTTTCTTAAAGGGTATAGAATTGTGAAGCTGTTTCTGCTAGCTCTAGGGTAAGTTTTGTTTCTTCTCATATTATCCATATGTTTCTTATTTCACATGAACCTCTAACACCATGATGGAACTGTCTTTCTGTTTTGAAAAAGTATGTTGGATGAGAAGATCAGAAATGCACAGTTAAAGGCAGTCTCCTTCTCTGCAGTACTCTTACTTTCATTTTAAGGTTAGTGTAGGTAAGCTTGAGTAATAATGTGAATCACAGAATCTTTAGTCTTGTTCATGTTCTTTACTTTCTTCCAACACTAGACACCATCTGCCCATGAAAAAGACACTGGGTCTCCAACAGCTGGAAACCAAAAAAAAATCATATGGGATGAGAGTACGTGCATGATTTTTTGTGCTATCTTCCCAGAAAAAAAAGAACAAACCCAAAACCCCAGCTGCATCACCTTAAATATAAATATAGTACACTGTAATGTATTCTCTAAGTTTCATAAGAGAATTTCCAGTTAAGCAACTGAAGGAAGGAAGGAAGGAATCTGCCAGAGTGACCTAGAATGTTACAGAAGAAAATCTCTTTTCCTAATCATTTTAGAAAAGAAAGGTAAGAAAAGCCAGCCTGGTCCTGAAGAGAATCCAAGAGACTATGTGGACTGAGCAGCACTCAGGTGATGCTAAAGCTGAAAGAGGAAAAGTGAAGAGTTATGAATTTTTTTTAATGATCATTTTTTCAAATATTTTGTTAAGAATGGTAAGAGTCATAACTTTGCAAATGCTGTGCATCATTTTCTCTGATGTCTATGTCTTTGGGGGAGAAAAATAAGCAATCCCTGTGGATGAAAGAAAAGCTCTTCCTATTTTGCAGTAATGCATGCAGGTAAATCTGAGTTTTCCTGGGCATCACTAATTTTAAGCTCTCTAAAACCACAGCCTCGTATCCACTTCCTTTTAATATATTTTTACACTTAGAACTCTCTTGGGTTTTTTCTTTCAGCTTATATATGTTTGGGGATTCATGTATACACTCTCCTCTCTTCTTAATGCATTAAAAATAAGCAAATATTCGAAGCAAAAATACATGCAGGGTTTTTCAGGTAATACCTGAGTTATGGGGTATAAGTTTTGTATGTCATATAATATTCTAAAAATTATTATGAGGCTTCACCAGGCTACCATGTAGTCTATTGCATTGTACAGTCCTTATGTAACTATTTTCTGCCTTCTTTTGTTCCAGTCCACTCTCAAAGACTGATCAATATAAATCAATATAAACCCCTGCACTTCATGTTACAGGAATATGTACCAGTAACAAGTTCATATTCCAGATCACAGCTTTTAGTACAGAATTATAAATTTCTTGATAAGTGCTCTTGTATTTATTTAGCACTTTCCCATTCTTCAGATGCTCCATTATCCAGTTAGTATCACATGAAGCTCTAACACCATGTAATTAAACATAGTCTGAATATACGTTATCACACAAACTTAGGACTCCATAAAAACGTAAAAGTGAAACATTTCCTTTGGGAGAATGTACAAATAGGTAGGAAAATATGAGCCTATGCCTAAACCCTAAAACAGCCAATCCCAGGCCAGTTCTGCCCTGGAGCCTGTAAGAATAAAGTAATATTACACTGTCACCGAGACACTTGTCACTTGTCAACATACTGCTCTTATTAATACTGATACAGTACCTTAATTTCATTGAGTTGTGCAAGTCCTGATGACATAACAGTAAATTCCCAGCATATTTTAAACCATTGAAAAAAAGATATTTTTCTGTCTGATTAATAATTCTGCCTTATAATAGCTAAGCAATTTTTATCTTTTATATTAGGTGTTAAATAAATGATGCAGTAAATGTTTTCAGTGTACCAGAAGCAGGTAGTTACAGGACAAGAAATGTACTTTTCAATAAAGAATTATTTTTAGATTTTAACAAGAATCCAGACATAGTTAAGAGTTTTCATATTATGAAAAGTTTAATCTACTGTTCTACTTAGATTTATTTTTTTTTCATAATTCCTTAAGACCATGTCTAAAAAAAATGCTCCACCAGAAGTATTTTCCTTAAAATAATTCAGATCTCCTCTCCTATTTCCTGAGCTGTTATAGATAACAGTAGTTTATTTCCTGGTCAGGTTTGTACAGGAATTTGGTTGATTTCTGTTTGTTCAAAATTTAATGAGAATGCTAATTTTAATTGTTTAGCTTGAAAGGGCAAACACAATTTATATTAATATTACCACCTCCATAACTAATTACAATCTCAGGCTTGTGGCTATGCTTTTAGACATCTTTGCACTTTAATGTGACAATAAAATACCGTTCCTACTCTCTTCTGTGAAATTTTGTTCTGATTTATTGGTATTATAAGGGCATCTTACACTCTGAAGACTAATGAAACCTAACTACAGATTTCATACTCAGCATTGCTCAAAGCTCTTATTGAATGGACTGCTGAAAAATATTGTGTGCCAGAGAGACTTTTTTTCCCCTTCCTCCTTCACAGCAGTTCTATGGGTAGTATTACTGGTGCATTAGTCAAGGATTTTTAAGATTAAAATAATATTTAATAAACATCAGAAGAAGATAGGTAAAGAAAATCTCTTACGTGAATATAAATGTCTGTAGAGATAAGTAATTGGTCATCAGATGGCTTCATTACTCACTTCAAAATGTATATACTAATAGAAAGAGAAATTGTTTATCTTCTCTTGTTAACAAAACGGAAAGTGTTTAGAAAAAAACCCAGCTCTTCCTATAGGCATGAGTTTGATGATACGTATGAGAATAACAATATAGCAGACTTGAGGGTGGAATTAAATGATGATGGTAGAAGGGTTAGAGGCTTAAATTAAGATGGAAAAAAAACAAAAGAACTCTAAGGAAGCTGGAAACAACATAGTATATGAGTGACAGCATAGCTGATAGTATGAAAAGGGAGAAAAGGGACATTTAGTCCCTCATTCTGCTTTCTCATGTGCACATTCTTGGCCTTATTCTTTTGGAGCATTTTATATATGAATCAGACCAAAAATTCTTCTGCCTCATGTATTTTTTAGTACCAAGTCCTGCTTTATCCTCTGTATCCCAGAGAAGGTGGAAACTGGATCAATATCTGTGCTTCTGTTGATGTGCCTGAGCTCTATTTTATTTCCTGTGGTAAAGTCTGGGATTTCAGCATCTATGATTCATTCTTCTTCCACTGACTCACCTTCACTGACTAGTTTCATGGTGGAGGATTGCAGACATGGAGTAAATATAATCTTCTCCAGGGGCTACAAGCTTCCTACAACTTAGAACTATGGCTATAGTTTGCTAAGCAGTACACAGTGACTAGAGATCCTTTCCTTTTATATCACTCTTGAGTAACTCTACAGACAAAAACCATAAAACATGAGGAAGTTGGAATGAATGATTGAAGAAGTAAGGTCTATTAAATCTGGCATGTGAACATTAGTAAGTGAGGATACACAAGGCTGAAAAAGGGAAAAAAGGAGCTTTCTCATTCAGTTATCAGAAAACAGGGACCCATTTGTTAGTCCTTCCTGGTTTTAACTATGTTAGGGAGGGAGATACTGAGTTAAGAACCCACTTAATGTTCCTTGTGACAGCAATCTAAGGAATGCACTCTAAACTTAACCCAACGTCATCTGCAGCTCTGCAACTTAACCTTGACTGCTAAGGTTGATGGAGTTAATGATTTGTGTTTAAATGCTGACAGATCAGAATCAGCAAAGATTTTTTCTTTCATTTTTTGGAAGAAGTCCAACATTTCCCATGTTGTAAACAAGGAACAGAACTGGAACATTACTGACTTCGATGTGCGACTTTTATAAATACAAATTCAGCTGCACCAAGTTCATTGCCTGGAATAAATCCCTGTAACTGTAGTTTATTACCTCTAATAATTGCATCAAAAAACATATGAGGTTGGAAAAATTAGGCAACATTAAGGAGGTTTAATAGCATACATTTATTTTCTATTTCTTTTTATTTGCCACATATATTCTTAACATTTCCTGCTTCTATACCATTCTAATTTCTGGCCATTCTGACCACTATAATTTGTGTACTTTCTTACTTCACAATAAAGAAGATTGTATTTAATTCCCTGTGTCCTTTCTCAATCTCTTTTCAATACTAATTGTTATTTCTTTGTTATTCCTTACTATTTTGTCTTCAGATATTCTTGTGACATTCCATCTTAAAGCCCATATATTTTACTGATCCCATATTTCTGTGGTTTATCTAATCTTTCCTCTACTTCTGCAGGCTTTTACTTCTGTGCTCTGATTTCTGTTGATCTTGTAATTTCACAGCTTCTTCCAACTTCACACACTCTTGTTAGCATTCCTCTTGGTGTCTTTCATGCCATCCTTTCCCCCCCTGTTATTGCCTTAAATTTTTTTTTCTTCTTTTTTTTTTTTTTTTTTTTTTTTTCCCCCTTGAATCTGGGCATGTTAAGCAAGCATCCTAAGAGAAGTATGATGATGCTTTTAATTTTTTCTCCTTCCCACTGTGGACATGGTTGAAGGTATTTTTATGTTCACAGAGTGTACCTTGGTCTTTCTTCATTGCTGTGTAAGTTAATATTATATCCAAATGTACATCTTTGATGTGTTTTACATGTGAAAACAACATTACAGAGCTATCAAGGATGCCTTTCTTTGACTGCTGATTAGCTGCTGGTCAGTTATTCATAGCCCTGCAGCCTCACTCAGTGCCTGTAAATTCAGGGCCACCTCTGTCACAACATGCTGATTTTCTACCATGCTGCATTTATCAGCATCATAGATGCTCTTGACAAAAAATAGGCCTGACTTCACACAACAGTACAAATCTGATCAAAAGCTAAAACAAAGCATACAATAGTCAACTGGTCATAAGAGAACTGCTGTAATAGCCTAAAACAAATCTCCCAGCTGCCACAAATGAGTGAAGTCAAAGCCTGATGATTTTTAAGGCAGTTGTATGTTAGCCTACCACTAAGCCTGAATCTGGTTACAATGGCAAAACCTAGGCAAACAGTAAACCAATTAAAAAAAAAAACAAAAACCCCCACAGATTTACTGGAATATGAAGCTACAAATTAAATTCTGGATTTTTATATTTAGTCATTACCTGCTTCAGCGCATGATGAGCTGGAAATTTTACTGTTCCTAGCTCCATATTTTGCAAATGCTGCCTGAACTTCAAACTGACTAATATTTCAATCTAACATTAGACTCCAATACTTGTGAGCATCTTGCCAAAGAATTTGAGTCAGACTCTTCAAAGTGGTCTATGATATGAGGATGATAAGCAGTGTACATATGGTGAAAGAGGTAAGGTTCAGAAAGGAAAGAAATTTTTTCTTGTTGAGGACAGTCAAACAGCAAGAAAGATTTTCCAGAGGTGTTGTGTAGTCTCTGTCCTTGGACTTTTCAAGATGCTGTTGGATAAAGTCCTGAATGACCTTGTCAGACCTCAGATCTGATGCTGCTATGAGTAGGATTTTGCCCAAGAGACATGAAGTAATTTACAGCCTGAAATTTCCTGTCACTCCTGTAAATCTTCTGTCTGAAAGAACAGAACAAAAACTGCATTTGCAGAAAACAATAGTATTAAATGACATTTTTTTAAGCAAAATTTGGAATTATGTCTTTAAAATTTGCATATAGACTGAGATCTATCGACAAAAAAAGATCACCTCCATGGAATTCTAGTGATAATCTCCAAAATAGGTGATTTATAATTCAACTAAGACTTTTTAGATATCTTCATTCACTTTAGGCTGAAGTAATTAAAACCCATGCAAATTACCTGGGAGCAGAGGTCAGTATGTCAGGACAATGATCTGTGTGCCAGGGTACATTTTAGTTTTTACAGTGCTCTTGGGTGCTGTTTCTAATTGAAAGCATTGTTTGATGTATTTCTTAGAAGCAAGAACACATGATTCTATACATGGGTGGTGAAACCTAGTTTTTCAGCTGTAGTAATGCTTCTGCATTTTTCTTGCAAAGATAAGCCTGAAAGAGTAAACAGGTATAAAACAGTTGATAGATTTGAAATGATGAGTGCACAAGAGCTGGAACTCAGTGCGGAGTTAAAACGCATTCACACTTAGAATATCAGTTACCTTCAACAGCCATGGTTGAAAAAATACCTTACTAAACTCTCTGCAAGTGCTGAAGGCAGCCATGTGTACTAACTCGTGGTTCTGTTAGATGATGTTGTCTGTTGAAGGATTGATTAAAAAAATTAATTCTGAGGGTAAAGTGAGGTATGTGGTGCTCATTGAATAGAACTCAGTGAAAAAGAGAAAAGATTCTGACAGGATTAACCCCTGTAAGGAGAGTGGATCAAGCCAAGCAGTTTCTGTAAAGAAACGAACAAAACAGCTGAGACAACGAAACTTCACAGACCAATTGTTCTATATCAGGGTGTATAAGCATTGCCTTGAGAAGATTAATATTCATACCTATCTGCAAATGCGGTACATTACGATTCATCAGGATACAGCACTCACCACCACTTTAGAGCAGTAGCTGTTCAGGAAAAGCTGGCTATTGAGGGACAGAGACAATATTGTGCTGGATGGCAATACCACGGGGCTGACAGAGTGTATTTCAGAGAATGCTTTTCTTAGCATTACATTTCTGTTGTCTGTGTGATAAAGCATGTAAAATGATGCAGCTTGAAGGAAACTAACGAGCAGACACATGAACTGAATTGCAAAGCAAATTTCAGGAAATTACTTCTTTCAAACACAAGAAGAACTGGGTCATTTTCCTGGAGAATGCATATTCCTTTTTATAATCAGATTGTGAAACCTCTCTATGAGGTTACTCGGAAGAAGAAAGACTTTAAATGGGGCTCAGAACAACAAGCTGCTTTTGAGGGTATTAAACAGGAGATTGTGCAGGCAATGGCCCTTGGACCAATTTGAACAGGGCCAGACATCAAAAATATTCTTTACACCGGAGATGGAGGTGACGGTCCTTCATGGAGCCTCTGGCAGAAAGCTCCAGGAGAGACTCGAGGCCGACCTCTAGGATTTTGGGGTCGAAACTACAAAGGCTCCGAAGCCAACTACACAGCTGCTGAAAAAGAGATATTGGCCGCATACGAAGGAGTTAGAGCTGCTTCAGAAGTGATTGGTACTGAAGCACAGCTCCTCCTAGTGCCACGATTACCTGTACTGGGTTTTATGTACACAGGTAGAGAATCTTCCCATCATGCTACCGATGCTACCTGGAGTAAATGGATTGCTTTAATCTCACAGAGAGCTAGGATAGGAAGACTCAATCGTCCAGGAATTGTAGAAGCAATAACACATTGGCCAGAAGGCAAACACTTTGGAATGCCACCAGGAAAAGTGGTAAAACGGGCTAAAGAAGCCCCACCATACGACCAACTACCAGAGAGTGAGAAACAATATGCTCTTTTCACTGATGGATCCTGTCGTCTGGTAGGAGGCCATCGAAGGTGGAAAGCTGCTGTATGGAATCCTACACGACTAGTTGCAAAAACAGATGAAGGAGATGGTGAATCAAGTCAATTTGCAGAGGTAAAAGCCATCCAATTGGCTTTGGACATTGCTGAACAAGAAAAGTGGCCAAGACTTTATCTCTATACTGACTCATGGATGGTAGCAAATGCCTTATGGGCTTGGTTAAAGCAGTGGAAGCAAAACAACTGGCAATGTAGAGATAAACCTATCTGGGCTGCTGAACTCTGGAAAGACATTGCTACTAGGTTAGAGAAACTTGATGTAAAAGTGCGTCACGTAGATGCCCACGTACCTTCATATTGAGCTACCGAGGAACATCAAAACAACCAACGAGCAGATGAGGCTGCTCAAGTGTTCCAAATAGATCTGGACTGGGACCATAAAGGTGAACTGTTTTTGGCCAAATGGGCCCACAATGCTTCAGGTCATCAAGGCAGGGATGGAACATATCGATGGGCTCGTGACCGAGGGGTGGATTTATCTTTGGACTCTATTGCGCAGGTTATCCACGATTGTGACATATGTGCTGCAATTAAGCAAGCTAAAAGGTTGAAACCTCTGTGGTATGAAGGGAGATGGTCAAAATATAGGTATGGGGAGGCCTGGCAAGTCGACTACATCACATTGCCTCAAACTCGCCAGGGTAAGCGCTATGTGCTTACAATGGTGGAGGCAAGTACAGGATGGCTGGAAACATATCCTGTGCCTCATGCCACAGCCCGGAACACTATCCTAGGCCTAGAGAAACAAGTCTTGTGGAGACATGGTACACCAGAGAGAATTGAGTCAGATAATGGAACTCATTTCAAAAATAGTCTCATAAATAACTGGGCCAAAGAACATGGTATTGAGTGGATATACCATATCCCCTATCATGCACCAGCCTCAGGTAAAATTGAAAGATACAATGGTCTGTTAAAAACTACCTTAAAGGCAATGGATGGTGGAACTTTCAAAAACTGGGACAAGCACTTGGCAAAAGCTACCTGGTTAGTTAATACCAGGGGTTCCATCAATCGAGCTGGTCCTGCTCAGTCAGATCTTCTACACACAGTAGATGGGGACAAAGTGCCTGTGGTGCATGAAAAGAATCTGCTAGGGAAAACAGTTTGGATTTATCCTGCCTCGGGCAAAGGTAAACCCATTCGTGGGGTTGCTTTCGCTCAAGGGCCTGGACACACTTGGTGGGTGATGATGAAAGATGGAGAAGTACAATGTGTACCACAAGGGAATCTAACACTAGGTGAGAATTCCTAATTTCTGCTTGTCTAGCTTAATCAGTAATGCATGGACTCTTTGGGAGTCATGAACTTGTATCCCACCATAACTACTGTTATGTGAACTGTTGCATAAACTAACAGTATTCTATGAGTGTTTTTCAGGATGATTTTGTGGTGATGAAGCCAGAACTAGGTTCATTGGCTGGCATCCAGTAACTTCCTTGAAATTACCATCTGCAACCTGCAACTTGTGGACCATGGACATGAACTGTGAAGATTGGTCCTTCTTTTGAGAATCTGCTACAATAGATGAACATCTGCAATTGTAGACTGAATTACTTAGTGAATTTTAGCACAGAGAGATAGTAGTAATTTATGTATAGATATGTTTAGGGATAAGAGATAGTAATGATTGGAGCATGATGCAAATGGTATAAAGGTGATTTTCTGTCTTGTACTTTTGCTTTTAGCTAAGTCTCTTGTAAGTAGTTGCACTTGCTGAAATTAACAGCAAGTTTCTCAGACAGTGTGTGCTTCTAGGATTGATAACACTTGATGTTTATAGTTACTGCTAGAGACTGGTATGCAGAGCCAAGGACACTGCTCAGCTCTGAGGAAAACATTTTACCATACAGAAGGATACAGAGGTCCCACCTGAGCCCTCCTTTGGGGAGGAACAGACAAGATAGATGCCAGAATTGACCAAACAGAGTATTCCATCCCATATACGTCACACTCAGTATAAATTTGAGGCATCACGAGGGCCGAGCCGGATCTTTTCCTGATTTCCTGCTTCCCTTCCTTCTCGGCATCCTGGAAGGATCCCGTCCGTTCGTTTGCCTGTGCTCCTGATCCGTGCCAGCCCATATCTGTGTGTTCCTGCCTCCAGTTCCCGACTGCTGCCGACTCCAGGAGTCCAGCCTGGACTTTCCCAGTGCTGCCCTACAGCCTCGGTGGTGACGTGAGAGTTATTGGGGGAGAGGAGGGAGGAATGTGGTATCCATTTTCCTGTATATTTGTATATATTTAGTAATTTTACCTATTTATCATTACTGTTTCATTAAAGTTGTGTAGTTTAGTTTCCAACCCATAAGTCTCTCTCCATTATTCTCTCTCCTTTCTCTATCAAGGAGAGAGAGATTAATAGAGAGCGTCTGTTATTCGGTTTAATCGCCGGGCCAGTGTTAAACCGTGACAGTCATCAGTCCAAAATGGCAAAAAATGTATTGCATTGCGGCACGTAATTAACACTTCAAGAGTTCTGGAGGCTATTTTGTTACAGTAAGAGGAAAAGACCAAACTGGTGATTTCAGTCCTGGTTTGTGAATCTGAATTCTGATAACATTTCAGGAGTGGAATAAGAGCACAAGGAGAATCAAGAAAATCTCTAGTTTCTTCATATTGGTTATCCCTCTTTGCAAGTTTACATGAAGTCTGGCTGTATTGTCCCTTCCAGAGGTGTTACTGGAAACTACCATCACGTCTTTTGAGATTCTTAGATGTTGCTATATAAATGCTAAGTGTAATCTGTCTTTTTATAAATTATTCTAGGCTATTTAAACAACAATCAGAAAATGAAGAAAAAATACTTCACAGTCTCTTCATTTATACTCTGAGATTTGATTAAGTATTTAGACTGATTCCTGTCTCAGCGATGGGATGTACCTTGAAAAACTTTTTCCTTACAAGAGACAAATTTTTCTGAGCTGTTTTCCATCCAAATAAGAGAAGTTAGCAACTTCAGAGAAATTAGAATATCTGACTCTAACTCAAAGTAAAGACTCCTGGGTAAGGGGTGAATTTCTCTAGTTCACTACTTATTTTTGATAGACATTTAGTGTCACATGAAGATGAGCTTGAAGTCATCATGGTCTAAGAGGTAAAATGATTCATACCATTCATACTATTCTCATTGAAGTACAGCAGTATCTCCAACTTAATAAAATAAGTCTAACCTAAAAATGGAAAGGTATTTGAAGCAAAAGCAGAGGCTGGCTGTTTTTAATGAAGTCAGCTACAGGAGCAAGTGGAGTCTCAGCATTGGCAATGAGTGAGTGGAGGGGTCTCTGCCTCCAGCAATGGTGGATGCTACAGGAGTTGTTCTTTAACAAGTGCAGGCAGGGGCCAACATCAATGAGGCACGTAATGGGCACAGCAATGGTGTCTGGAGTGTCAGGTCAGAGTGTGCCTGGTGCCAGCTGGGCACTGGAGGGCACTTTCTGCTCGGCAAATGTCTGAACCTTTCCTAGTCCTAGAGTTCATGGCATGTGCATGAGTGTTCACTGACAAGCTTCAAGCTGGACCAGCTGTCAGAGTTATTAGGGAGACAAGAGGCTGTGCTGGTAATCATTGGAACCCATGAGCATGAGGTGTCTCTGAGACAGGTAAGCACATGTATCTGTCTGCTGCAAGCATCAAGCTGGACCATCTAGTGAGTAGGGACCTCCTATGGAGCATATAAGCTCCAGGGTTGGAAGGGCTGGAATCCAGGCAGGGGTATCAGAGAAGCTGAGGGACGTTACAGTACTTGGAGTCTGAGAGTGTTTGTGTGAACCTAGTGCCACGTGTGTCTTTGCTAATGACCTTCTGACTCCATCAAATGCAGTTTGAAAAAAACCCCAACCTTTAGAACACTAATAAAAGGCATAGTAAGGAGTTTGTAAAAAAAGTATTTGCCATGGCATTCAAAATAGATTTTTGCAACAATTATTAGAATTCAAGAGTTTTGTTTTTTTTCCATCTTCAAACTCTTTTGAAGTTGTATATTCTAAGTTTTCACTTTCTTCCTAGTCAATTACTTTGTTGATACCTAAATTGTGGCACTGGCCTTCTCAGGTTTTCTTGTGTGTTGTGTAACCCTTTAGATTTGACTGAAATATCTACCTCTAGCATTTCTAAACAGATAAGTCAGTGAGGGTGAACTGTATCTAATGATCTTTGACAGATCTTTGAAGGCAAAGGGGAGGTTTTATTATGAAAAACTCTTTCCTCCTACAACTGTAATTAATTGTGCACCTGGATCTTGTCAAAGTCATTGATGGTTTTATTTCTGAAAATGTTCATGTGATTTATGAAGTTAATTACTACCTACTTTGCTTGTTCTGGTCGTACTAATTCAGAGGCAGTGAACAAATATCTAGAAAGCAATTTCTGTTGCAAGCATTTTTCTTCCACTTTTATAACTAAAGAAATCATTAATAATCCATTGTGTAAAATGAAACAACTAAAGAATTCTGGCTGGAGGCTTCTTTCTCTCTTAATCCCATTTGTGTAGAAAAATGTAAATTATGCTTACAACATTGTAATTGCTTAACAGTGAGTAGAATATATTCCAATAAAATGAATATGAAAATTTCGTTCTGCAATTCAGACACAAACAGAAGTTAAAATTTCCTTCATTTGCCATGGCGAGATTTGACATAAAGGGTTCTATTAAGTGAATAGTAAGCAGCAATTACAATGTTTAGAAATAAAGTTACAAAATATTAATAAAATAAAGTAAAACTTTCAATAAAATCTGAAATATTTACATAGTTGCTGTCACCAAGAATCCCCGTTTTTCATTCTACTGTACAAATGGGTGCATTCAGGCATGAATTCTACATCAAAAGATTAAAACTCTCATTTTTTAATTAGAGCTTAACACTTTTCAGTAGAGCCTAATTTGGTTACACAGATATCACAAGAAATTTTGGAAATAACACCAATTTCAAATTGACTTACAATGGAGAAGGGAAAAGTGAGCGCTTCTAAAGGTAAATCTCTACTTTAAACAGAAAATAAGCATTTTTTCCTGAAAGTACTGGGCACTTCTCTAAAAAATAAACTCACAGAAGAGCTTTCATGTAAAGGAATGAATTTAAAAAGCGTGTCTTTGGCTCACAATTGATTACAGAGGGTCCTTAGTAAAAGAGTTGCACCAAGTTCATTTTGATATTCTGCTAGCACTGTACGGGAATCCAGTGTGTAAACACTGCAGTATATACAATTGCTGGTTGGTTGTCATCCACTGACACTTCTTGTGGTGTACAGAAGAATTCTGAAATATTTCTGTCAGATTTATTTGCAATTTCTTTTAATGTATACAACACAGGGAAGACAGAATGCACCTGTTTTTTCTTCACATTTTTTTTCCTCACACTCAAAAAACAAAGGAAAATAGAAAATTTTTACTATGGTGAAGGCCTGGATAAATCTTAGCAATAAAGGAATCATTCTTTGCATTTTTTTTTCTTACCTAAGCAGAAGGATCATAGCTGTTCTCTGGAGTCATTATGATTTAGTGTGGGAACATCTTAATTGCATGAGAGGTAGTAATTATCCATAGATTTCATTAATTATGTACCCATTTACCATGTATATTAAAAATGTAAGCAGACAATTATTATAAACTGTATGCTGGCACCTCTTTTTTGCCTTGCTATTTTATTTATTTTATTTTACTTTATTTGATTTTTTTATTGTATCTAAATTTGGAGTTTCTTTCTCTGCAGCATGTAAATTTTATTCATTCTTTTGACACAAGCCTGCATTATTTGAGAGTCATTTTAAATTTTAGCGAGATATTTCTGGCCGTGGAATGCAATCTGCCATATTAAGCAAATATCATAGCAGATAGCAATGTGATTTTCCTTTTTCACTTGAATATTAGCTAGTTTTCTGAATTTCAAAGGATTATGTCACATTCTAATTGCCCTCAATTTAATATTTATCAGGGAAGTAAAGGTGCAATGAGATTCCTGATACACGAGAAGAACTTATTTAAAAATGATCCCTGATTTAATAAAAATGTTATCTGGCATTAGTAACCTTATCTTTCAAGTATAATAAGACTAAAAATACTTTTTTCCATATTCTTCAAAAGCCAAAGGAGATAAACTAAAACAGTGGCTTTCTTAGAGAATTACATTTGTGCAGAATTATCTGATTTCTTCACCATAGAGAAATGATTGCCCTTTTATTCTATAATTAAGTGAATATTTAGTGCTGAAACATTGACTTGTCCAAAACAATATTTTCCCTTACACCTGAGGAAATGCAGGATCTCTACCTACTTTAATCAATGACAGCTTTTTCTCAACAAAATCACTGTCTACGGAGACATAAAAAGATTTTTTCTGCCTTGCTTCTTTAATGCCCCAGTATGAAAATATGGTGTCTATAGAGGATATGGGGGATTATGACAGATGCCTTTATCAACAGAGCTTTTTGTTCTCCCAGATAAGGCACTTTTTAGGGGGTGGTTTACTTTTTTATGTATTACACATTCAAAACCAAAAAAATTCAGTTTCAGTTTGTGATTTTTTTGGAAAATGTAATGGTAATAATTGCTATTATTATATTATTAAAAACTGACTTTAACTTGGTAAGTTATACAAGTGAAAAGTCAGGGAATGAAGGAAAAGTGAGAAGAAGAAATTACAGAGACATTGTTACCACTTTTAAAATTACTAATAACTCAGAAGTGTAAAATTTGATGCCTCTGTGAAACAACAAATCTACAGTAGGATAAAATTCTATCACATATCTGTTATAGGCCATTTAAGCAAGTTAGTAAAGAAAGTAAAACTGTTGCTTAAATATTATCTGCAAAATTCACAATGAAAGCTACGTTTCTATGAGGACTCTAGCTCAACCAACAGATTCTGGAGGTCTCAACAAGAAGTAGGAATTAACTTTTTAAAATTTAAATTGTAGTTTTCTAAGCAAATAAATCTTAATTGCACTGTGAGCTGGAACTTGCAGGTTTTCAAGGGTCTAGAGAGATCTTCACATGTTTTCATTCAGAGGCAGCAGAAAGAGGAAAGCATGACTAGTAACATGTAAATGTATATACTCAGATCCACAAAAGATTTAGTATGGAGCATCTGGTTTAAACATCAGACACAGTCCTTAAGACCACAATGTGACTTGAGACATCTACTAACTAGGCACTTGTCAATTCTCTTCCAAATCTCCCAAACTACTAGCACCAAGCAGCCTTCAGCTGGAAACCTCTGTGATGGATTCCACGCAGGCTAGGCCAGAAATTGTGCTCAGAACAGGAGGGGCAATACACATATTTCCTTTACTAAAAATAGGAAGTGCTGTTGCTTCCCTCTTATGCAGTAGCACAAAGGTGATGATGCTAATCACAGAATAGGTTGGAAGGGACCTTAAAGTCCATCCAGTTCCATCCCTCTTGCATGGGCAGGGACACCTCCCACCAGACCAGGTTGCTCAAAGCCCCATCCAACCGGGCCTTGAACACTTCCAGGGAGGGGGCAACCATAACTTCCTTGTGCAAACTGTGCCAGCATCTCATCACCCTCATAGGAGAGAATATTTTCCTAATGTCTTGCCTAAATCTCCCCTCTTAAACTTCTAAACCATTGTCCCTTGTCCTTTTGCTGAGCACCCATGTAAAAAGCCCTACCCAATGTTTCCTGTAGGCATAAATATGTTAATGTATGGAGAACTAAGATCAGTGCTCTTCTCAGCTCAAGAACACTTAACCTCCTGTGCCCAGAGAAAAAGGGATTTTTCCAGTTCCAGTAGAGTCCTGGCCCTCCCGCCGAAAAAAAAAAAGAAAAAAAAAGAAAAAAAAAAAAGAAAAAAAAAAAATCTAATGTAATCAGTGGAGTTAGTAGGAAGCGGGAGGGAGGTAGCCTGAGAAAGGGCTGAGCTTCGATAGTGCTACTTTGGTTCTGTGATACTGGTAGAATATATTCTGCATATTTTTTAAAGTTGCCCTTCATTCTCCGTTGCAACGATTTAAATATAGGCTAAATGTATTGTAATAATATAGAAAACAGTGTATACAACTGATCTAGCACTTGAAGAGGGAAACTTTCAGGAGACATTTGAATGAAGGAAAATAGTTTGACTGATTGCAAGAGACAGTTCTGTGAATATTCAGTTCAGTATTTATCAGATGGTGGTGATCTGAGGTCCTAGTCCAGTCAGACAAAAGGTTTCATCCCAGCTTTGCTCAGGTTTGAGACCTGATATATCTAATTTTCTACAGATCTCATAATCTTTATGATTCCCCAGTCTTTTAAGGAATCATTCCAGCTGGAATGTAGTTTTGCCTGCTTTAAATGGAATATGTAAATAGTCTGGTTCAGTAGAGACAGGGCTAGTGCTCCACTTCTATATTTACTTCAGCAGAATTATACAGTGGTTTCTACAAACACTGGGTATATTTTTCTGGGATGGAAAACTTGTGTTAGGGTTAAGGGTGACTAAAGTGTACCAAACCTCTCTTGTTAAAATTGCTTCATTTTGAACTTAGGAAAAAATTAAGAACATGGCATTCAATTTGTCCCCCTTTGCTGTCAGTTCAGAGCCCATTCTATTCTGAATGTCTTTTATAAATTTTCCAACAGGTTTCAAGACCTGGACAATGTGACTGTGCTGGTCATATAAAAAATACCCCGTGATGTAGTGAAATGAGGCAACCAGGTGCCACTAATTACCAGGCAGTGGGCATGAGCTTGTGTTAAGCCCACCTGTGCCTGATTAGAGCAGGCCCCAACTGTGCATGAGCAGGATCAGGGGGACAATAAAAGGTGAGGCTTGAAGCACAGGCTCAGCTCAGTCCTGAGCAAGCCAGCAGAGAGTTCAGTTGAATCTGGAGCAGTAGCACTGAGCCAGGCTAACCAGTCCTGAGGGCAGCAGACTCAGAGCACTATTTTTCAACTTCTGCTGGGACACCTGTTGGACCTCAGAGTGCCGTGCCCTAAGAGAGGTTTGTCTTGCAACACTGTGACCTCATAGTTAAAGGGAAACAATAGAGCTAAGAAGCAGCATTCCACCTTTAATCCCTGCTCTAACCTACCCAGAGACTTCAGTCAGTATCTCTTCCTTTCAACCGCTACTCAGTAGTTCATATACCCCAGCACAACTCTAGCACTACAATATTCATTAGCAGTACACTGATCTACATAACCTTGGTGTTAGGAGTGTTAGAATTACTTTTTCCTTTTTTTATTATGTCATAGAAAAGTCACTTTTGTGCTGTGGGGGCTCAGGAGTCTGCCTTTCCATTGCAGTATTACTTCTAACTGATTTCTGACTTTTCCTGGAATTTTTATTATACTGTCAACAACAAAATTGCACTCTATTTAGTAGCTGAAAAATTCAGAAGTAGTAGTGTATAGAGTTCTGTGGCACAATACAACTTTCAATAAGCACTTCACACCTTTTAGGCATACAAATCTGACAATTATTTCTATAAGGCAATATTAACAACTGTTAATTGATTAGGATAATGAATTGGTTAACCAAATTTTGGTATCAGAAGCTCCTGAAATCACCTATATTTATGTATACATGGACTCTCTTTTGAAGAAATAATGATGCTAACAAGCAGTGCTATTCAAGACATGTAGGCTAAAGGATATTTTTATCTCATTTGCTATTCCTTCTTCCCTTCCTCTTTCTCAGAGTCTCTTACAGTAGCAATTCCAGAAGCAGAGATGGTCCAGAGTGAGCTTTCTTTATGTACTGTGAATCTCTCCCACTTTCATTAATTGGAGAAATATGATCATTACTTGCTGTTCATTCTTACAGCCTTCTTCTAGTGCATTTTATTAAATTATGTCAATGTTACCTCTTTACCAATGTTTGAAAAGCTACTCCAGTTAAATTTCTATGCAAAGAAACTGCAATCTAAACTGTAAAGCAATACCGAGTTATTTTAAACTTAAAAAAAACTTAATAATCACTGACGAGATAACATTTTCTAATTGCTTCCTTAAAATTCTAATTGTTTCTCATAGCTTTTATAAAAAATAACACTAAATATTTAAAGGTTGAGTTATCATCTTGCTTCTGTTTCAATATTTCTTTATTAAAGTTAATTCTGCTTTTTCAACCATGATATTTCTGGAGTGCATTAGTGGTTTTAGTATTCAGTGCCTCTGATGTAGCACTTAAATGTATAAATTTACATTGCACATTGAGATAGATGCTTCTTACAGTAGAAGTTTTTAATTGTATCCATCTTAATGATTCCAAACTTTCTTGAAAATTTATACCAGGGGAAAAAAAGAAAAAGAAACTGGAAAACTAATGGAAAAATTGCATTGGTTTTGGCACCTCTTTTAAATGTGCTTTGTACTACAAATATATGGCTTTTGTTGGGTCTTGTTTGGTTGATTGAGGTTTATTTTTTTGTTTGTTTTTTAAAGAAATAACATCATCATAACAAGTATTTATACTCTTTCTATTTTTAAAGTTCTTTCATTCATTTCATCTGATGTGTCTATCAATATATATTATATATATTATATTATATATAATAATATATATATTATATATATAATATATATATATATATTAATATATATAATATAATATATATAATATAATATATATATAATATTATATATATATTATTGGTTTTATGTTCCCTGAATAAACTCTTTCAAGGACTTCTGTGAGAGTCTGATCTCACTGATTTGAAATTGTCTCAAAGGAGCAATTTTAAAGTGACTAGCCCTGGCTAGGGTAGAGGCCAGAGCTGAGCAGGGGGTGACACCCAGGAAGAGATAAGAACTAAGAACTAGCTGGGTGGAGACTACTCCCCTTTTCTGAGGGTTGTCAATGCTGGGACGTCCCTCCAGGCACCATTACCCTGGCCAGGGTGGAGGAAGCCACCTTGACTGTACTGATGCTGATGGACCTGGCTGATGGGGCTGGTACAGAGTGGGGAGTGGCCCCTGGAAAGAGATAAGAGCTGTATGTTGGAAGCCTCCCTCCAGGCAAACTTGTTTTCAATGGCTCTGATGCTAATGGACCTGGCCTGGGCCAAAGCAGAACAGGGGTGACACCTGGAAGGAGATAAGAACTGATGAGTGGGTGGGGGACTGCACCCTTTTGCTGAAGCTCCTCTCTCTCTCTCTCTCTCTCTCTCTCTCTCTCTCTCTCTCTCTCTCTCTCTCTCTCTCTCTCTCTCTCTCTCTCTCTCTCTCTCTCTCTCTCTCTCTCTCTCTCTCTCTCTCTCTCTCTCTCTCTCTCTCCCCCTCTCCCCTCTCCCCCTCTCCCTCTCCCTCTCTTTTTCCTCTCTCCCTCTTTTGCCTGGCTCTATAGTGTTGCTTGTTTCAATTGTCAAATAAAAATCTGCTTGCACCCAACCCTTCTATGATTGGACTTTGTTCCACGGATCCAAAACAAAAATAAGATACAGCTTTAGCTTGATTTATTTAATGGATTTTAGCATATTGTGTAGTACAATCTAAATATACTGTATTACTAAGCAAAACAGAGAATTTCAACATAGGTTATCATTTACTCTGAGAAGCAGATATAATTTATTGACTTGAAGATTTTGAGTGTTGTTACTAAGGGTTTTATATAAGATTCTCCATTTGACTTAAGGTCACATTTTCTCTGTGCTTTCAGTTTCTTCAGTTCTAAAATGTATACACTGTAATAACCATGTAAATATAGTGGCAAGATGTTACATATATTTAATGAAATATCTCCCCAGACAAGTTAGAATTTTGTGGTTTTCTAGATTTAAGTTAGTTTTGGGTTAGAATGTGGAGTTAAAAAATTATGTACAAAACCTCTGACTAAACTGACCCTTGGAATAAGGACAAAACCAGACTGACTTTCAAATGATCTATTGTAAGATCCTGTACTCTCAAAAATATGGTTGTGTCTTCCATATGCATAAATTATTATGCCTCTTGACAAGCATACAAATAAATCTGAATTTCTATTTTCTCACATGTTAATAAGAAAGATTAATATACTCAACATGAGTTTTTGAACAGCTCTGTGCTTATCTTGAGACTGAGGAAATGTTTTTCATATTGTGCAGTTGGTGATCTAACAGCTTTTGTTGTTGGTAGATCCCTCATAAAGGCAACTCTAAGGCAGATGGAAAGGTTTTAAAATCTTTCTGAAATATAATGCTAACAGCATCTCTTGATAGCGCTGTTTATGATATGGATTCACCAAACAGTCTCATTTGCTTGAAAATGTAAGCAGCTGGAATTGGGAACAAGCTGGTGACTTATAAGTCTAAATTAATTGCATCTGTTAATTTTAATTGAGATTCAAAATGTTGCAGTTTGGTATACATTTAAATTACTAATTAAGCTTTACTCTGTATGCATCTCATATGAAGCAACTACTGATAATTCATATCTGAGGTAAATACTTCAGAAGAAAACAGAAGAAGGCTTATGATTTCCATCTTGAACTGTATAAATTTAAATTTGGCATACCAAATCTCCCTTAGCAAGACTGTAAGGACTGGGTAGATATTTAACAAAATCATTGCTTGAATAAAATCCATACATTTATTTGAAGAAAAAAAAATATTTATGGATTGTAGGGATCTCATTAGGTCATGCAGAGGGAAAATTAGAAGAGCAAAAGCTTAGCTAGTACTCAATCTGACCACTGTCACAAAAAATATTTTTACAGATACCATTTACAGAGAACCATTCCTTTATTGGATGGGAATTATATGGAACAATACCACCAGCAAAGTTATCCCCAGGGTACTCAACACCTGAGCTGCAAGAATGAATGGCAGAATAAGCACCTCATAATCCAGGAAGAAGCAGTTAATGACCTGTTACACCACCTGGATACTCACAAGTCTATGGGGCCAGAATTGATCCACCCAAGAGTACCGAGAGAGCTGATGAAGGAGCCTGCCAAACTATTCTCCATCATTTATCAGCAGTCCTGGTTAACAAGGCAAGTCACAGACAACTAGAGGCTTTACAACATGATGCCCATCTACAAGAAGTGCTAAAAGGAGGATCTGGGGACCTACAAGTCTGTCAGCCTGACTGTAGTATGGTGGAGATTATGAAGTGGTTCATCTTGAATGAACTCTCATGGCAGGTGAAGGACAATCTGGGGGATCAGGCCCAGCCATCATGGGTTCAGGAAGGGCAGGTCCTACTTGACCGACCTGATCTCCTTCTATGACCAGGTAACCAGCCTAGTGGATGAGAGAAAGGATATGGATGTTGCCTTACTGGAGTTTAGTAAAGCCTTTGACACTGTCTCCCACAGCGTTCTTCTAGGGAAGATGGTGGCTTACATCTTAGACAGGTGTATCCTTCACAGGGTAAAAAAAATGTCTGCATAACTGAACCCAGAGAGTTGTGATGAACAAAATTCACTCCAAGTGGTGGTCAGTCATCAACGGTGTTCCCCAGGGTTCAGTATTGGGGCTAGTTTTATTCAATATCTTTATGGATGATCTGCACAAAGGAGTTGAGTGCACCCTCAGTAAGTTTGCAGGTGACACCCAGTTGGGTAGGAGCATTGATCTACCTTAGGATTGTATGGCTCTATGGCTGGACCTGGACAGGTTGAATAGATGGTCATGTCAACAGTGTGAGGTTCAAACAGGCCAAGTGAAAAATCCTGCATCCCATTCATTTTGTATAAACCAGGTTTTAATCTGGACCTGGAACTCATTTTATTTGAAAAAACAGTGAAAATGGTAAGTAGTTGAGAATATAATGTCAGATTTGATCCAGTCATTGATATAAGCAACTCAGAGCAACTATGGTCTGGGGAATCCAGAAGATTACTGATTCAACTTTGCCAATGACTGCAATGTCCTTCTGTCACAGTTTAGCACTGGCCTGACAATTAAACCAAATGACAGATGCTCTCTATAAATCCCCCTCCTCTTTCTGATAAAGAAAGGAAAATAAGGGAGAGTGACTTATGTTTTGGAAACATAAATGGAAACAACAGTCCAAGGCTGATGTCCTGGAGTCAGCAACAGACATGAACTGGAGGCAGGAGAATCAGGATGGCAGGGATGGGACCACAGGCAAATGAATGGAATCATCCCAGGATTCTGCACATGGATGTAGGAGAAAAAGGAAGAAAGGGGCTTGAACTTCATGATCCCTCAAATTTATACTGAGTATGATGCATATGGGTTAGAATACTTAATTTATTCAATCTTGGTCACCTGTCTGGTCTGCTACTCCCTAAAAGAGGTTACAGGTATGACCCCTTTACTCCCTTTCTCTTTCTGGAGCATAAAATGTCCCTCAGAACTGAGCAGTGGTCTTGGTTCTTCATACCATTCTCTATCCATAACTATAAACATTAATTGTTATCAGACCTAGAAGCAGATGCTGACTGAGAAACTTTCTGTTAATTTCAGCAAGAGCAGTCACTTAGAAAAGACTTAGCTGAAAGCAAAATTACAAGAAAGAAAATTAGTTCTATCATGGCTGAAACCAGGACACCTTGAGAAACATACTTGATAACTAAACCACTAATGCTTGCTATTGGTGTTTCCATTCTACTTCACATGGTACTGAAAATATTCTTGGTGGAACTATATGACCTTCTTTCTATAAGAAAGCACACTCTATTTCTTTTTTATATACTAACTTCTCAGAGAATCTGCAGTATTATTGTGTTTCCTCTGATAAAACTGAAAACAGATAAATGCACCATCAACAGTTGACTTCCCAAGTGAAAGGAAGATAGAAATTTTTAACTAATACTATTATTCAGAATAATATTCAGAAATGCATCTCCTGTCCTAGAGAGGAGTTTGGAGGAGTTTGGCTTCTGGAAATTACATTTAATTCTTTGAGCATTGGAGGAACTCTGTATCACATGAAAAGTGCTTGGTATTTTACAGAACTTGAAGTTTGTGTCTTCTTGCTCAGGGTCAGCCAACAACATATGAGTCTTCCTTCAGTGAAATTTCTTGATGAGGTGTGTAATGCAGTCACATTTGTCGGTGACTGGCAGCAGTCTTAGGACACTCTAAGAGCTTTTTTTCTAGCAAGCACTGCATTAGAACTTCAATTCTTTTACAACTACAGGTCTGTTTCTTGTGCTATCAAGTTAGTCCACAGTTCCTCATAGTTTAATATCTTCTTCATACCAAGAGAATTAGGTTTTCCAAAATACTTTGATGATTCTGAGCATCAGATTGTATCAACTGTAGAAGATTCGTAGACTGTGAAGCCTTTGAAGCATCTCATCTTCTTATGCAGTTGGCTTCCTCTGGAAGGGTATTTTTATGTCTTTGGCTAATTTGAAGGATCACTTCAGCTGTCTAATGACACAAAGACAGTCTTAATGACACAAAGACAGTCTGTGTATTCCCCCTTACTCCCTGAGTCTCTATTTGAAATGCATGTATATATATAAGATTGATACTAAACTGTAAATTTCAGATTAAGTGACGTTTTCTTTAATTTCTTTTTGTTTTCCTTTCTGTTTTATTTTCCCTTCCCTTAAATTTGTGCAGCTGCATTTGTCACATAGTACAATTAATAGCTCCATGCTGGTTTACTTGTTTTGTAGAGGCTTTTTTATGATGCATCAACAAGTGGCATCTCCTCTCCTCCTAAGACTTCTTAGGAGTTTCCACTATATTGGCAAAATATAGTAATTGGAAAATAATTTTATGTAATATGTAGGAAATTTTTTCTAATTAAAATTTCAGCTTGGAGATGACATTTGGATTTCATCACACATTACTAAGACAATAGTTGAAAAGATACATTTGAATCTTATCTAAATAATAATTTTAACTGTCATTGAAACTGTTTATTTAGGGAGGAAAATTTGAACTAAATATTCTTTTTTTTTTTTTTTACAAAATGTGTTTACAAAAATTAGAAACCAACTTGTTAAAAATTTTAATTTTATTCCTAAATTTTCAACAAATAAAAAATAATACAGCTTCTGTGTCTTTCATGTTGTCTACCTAAATGTTTAACTGTTGTCACTGTCCAAGATACTTTTGAATCTAAAAAATCTATACATTTTATTTAAAGTTTTATCCTGATTTTACATCACATGCAAGAGGCTTTTAGCAGAAATTTTAAGTAGTCAAGACAAAAATTATTCATTTCCTGAAAAATCTTTTTCTGGTTAGATTTTACTGGAAATAATGTTTTGTAAGGAGGCTAGCTGGATAAACAGTTTGAAGTTTAACAAAATGGTTATAAAGTTCTTTATATGAGGAAATAATGTGGTGTTTACATTTTTTCCAAATTAACTGTTAGTTAAACAAGTATACCATGTGGACAAGCTTCATTAATTCTATATACAGATACATATTTGAAGAATGGATGACAAGCTTTTCATGACTAAGGCTCTAAAATTATAAAGAAAAACCTTTTGGAAATGGTTATAAGTGTAGGAACACAGACTATCTCAAACTATGTCATTTTTCCTCCACTGTGGTTATATAAAATGAGCCCCTGCATGGTGTTAATGGACAATATGTTTCTCAAACTTTGTATCACATCTCAATAAGCATGAGACCAGCCTCAGAATCTGCAGACAGATCTCCAGGGTGAACTAGTTATGCAAAAAGTAGAAATTAATGTATATTAAGAGATTAAATTGAAAATATATATGTAAATTTCAGTTGGTATTTAGACATAAATTAGAAAACTGAAAAAATAATTAGAACTGAACAGAAAGCAGCAATATTTTTCTCTTTATGAGCTGTAATATGACTACTTCTTTCTCCCTTTAGTAACATGGAATATAATAGTTGTGCTTATAATAATTATACACAAAAATACAGAAGGTGAACAGGCAAAAACTATATTCAAGCACCATGCTTATGGTGCAGTTTACATTCAAAAGCTAGGACGATAGGATCAACCAAAGGTAGGGCAGACAGGTTAAAGTAATTATTGTAAATGTATAAACAGGCTACAGGATACACGGCACACACAAGCTGATGTAATAAGAAAGAAAATTCCTTTCTGCAGATTGCAGCATATTTTAACTCTGAAGATGATTTTTCAGTTTCTATGAAACTTAACTGGAGAGGTGAAGCAAGCAGGCAAGACCATCAGATGAGACATAATCTTCATTAAATTTTTTCAGATAGCTCCAATTTTTTGGAAACAAGATGTCATTTGCCACACTTAGTTTATGGGTCAAAAGAGGATTAGGGAGTTCACATCTAACTGTTCTACAAATCATTTGAGGATTTCCCTGTTACAGGTTATTTTTTTGGGTTACAAATTAACTGTTTTGGTATTTTCATCACCTTTTTAAAAACAATTCTTTTTAAATTAGTTAGGAATATCCTGTTGGAATTATATTGTTATGAGAAATACCTTTTTCATTTTCCAAAATCAAAACTATTAAACATATTTCCTGTTTGATGAGTTGAAATGATGTCCCCTTGCATGTCTGCTTTAGAAGATCTCAGTTTGATCCTCTTTTAGAGGAAAAGTTCATACATTTCAGGACAGGCAAGTTGATCAGTATCTCTGTTGGTTTTTTATCATGCAATCTTTTATCTGGTAAACCTAGACTAATATGCTAACATGCTTTAAGCTGCAGAAGATACAAAGAGAACCAGAGTACCAGAGTTTCCTTGAAAATTCTCATTCTGTGCTTTTAACAAGGAAAAAGAAAATAAAAAAAAAACAAAGAAAGACTGATTTTGAGAGAGAAAAAAATGTTTTAAACTATATGTTTTAATCTGGAATGTAGTGGGATATTAGGTACATTAGACAACAAGGTAAAGTTTGTAGAAGAGCAATAAATTTCATAAGGGTGATCAGATGAAAATAGAGTAATATATTTCATTCCTTCTTAATAGCAGTACCACACTTAAATTATCATCTGTCTTTTTTTTCCACAAGCATTTTTTTCATACATGGATTTTACTCTGCTCTAAAAACAGGAGAGCAGTAAAAAGGAAAAGCATGTCAGTTCTTATTTTTTTTTAAATATATGCTTATTTATAGTTAGAAAATGCAATTTGCAATAATTTCTATATTTTCTACCACTAAAAAATGCAAACCAATTTCATTATAACATGATAAAAGTGTCATAAGACATCATTGTTGGTTTATATTATATGACTTGTTTCTGGTTTTCAGATGAAATTTTTATCTCGGGTCTTGTTGAAGGGAAATTTTGTTCTATGTATAACAGGTAAGAAAAAAAACATCCTGTGATTTACAATATGATGGCAAAATATTCTGTTGTAACTGTCAGATACAGCCTATGCTATATTTTCTTTTCCTTGAGTACAGTGAGGAAAAAAAATTCTATGTACTCTACATTTTGTAGGGCAGGGTGGGGAGATTTCCAGACCCTAATGGGTAGCCTCTGAAAAGTAACAATGGTAAAGTTTTACCAGATTATTAGTCCTACTACAGCAATATTATTTACTGCCTGTTATTAATCAACAAAACTTTTAATGCCTGAGCTTGTTGTCTTAATTTTAACTTCATTTGTGGTAGTGTGTGTATTTGGGGAGGAGGAGGGGTGTTTATGCATGATTTAATTCTCTTATTTGGTTGTGGGTTTTTTCGACGAAACCCTGACCAGCTTGATTAATCTGATTTTCTCTCTCAGTGCCTTGATATGCTTGAACTATTGCCATGCTACCTTGATCTTTAATTATTCTATTAGCAATGTTAGCATTATCCTGAATATATTTCTTAGGAGAAGGTTGTGTGTGTTAGTGTTATATTCAAGTTAAGTTAACTGAAGAGAAAATATATTCTTCTTGATAATATAAACTGCAAAAATTTGTAAAGAAGGCAAAAGGGATAAAACAAAGTGAAGGGATTAAACAAAAAGACATTACTTCTTGCTGGTCGTACTTTGTTATGTAATTTATTGTAAGTACTATGGATTTTTCTAACATTTGTTTTGTATTTGGACTGCACATATTTGCTGCCTCTTTCTTCTTTCTTGTAGAGGAGGATGTATTTTATAAACTCTGATCTCTGAAGTGGCAAAGAATAAAACAAATCAATACTTCAGTCTTCTATACAAGGCTCTCCTAAATTATTCAACAGTACTAATACTGTCTGGTCTTACTCATACAGTTCTAATACCTTGGAGTGCTAAAGGATCAAGAAAAATTAAGCCCTTTTATTAATGAAAAATTAATGAAAATCCTCTGCAGTTAATTTCTACTCTCTCAAGTTAAAACAGTAAAATATGTTTGGCAATTCTATCTATGCTCTAAGTGTGAATATAAATGTCCATATGATGTAATAAATTTTCACAAAAGAGTATAGAGAAAATAAGACTTTCTGATCTTTGTTTATATTAAAATTGTTGTTTGTACTGGCACTGTATTATTATCTAATGTCACTTAAGTTAGTGAACAGATTTTACATGCAAATTATTTGACCTGATATTTTATTTTTTATTTTATCTTGGTTGGATCAAGAGGCCTGCTGCCAACAGGTTGAGCTAGATGATTGATCCTTTCCTTCCTCTCATCACTGATGAAGCCACACCTGGAATACCTCTTCCAGTTCTGGGCTACCCAGTATAAGACCGGCCTGGACATATGTTATTATGTAACTATTAACTTTGTGTTAAATATTGTGTTACTGTGGATATAGAATACTTGAAATGTTTTCTAAATATTTTCAGCCACACTAGAAATATTTTCACTTGTTCACCTGAAATACAGTTGTTAAAAATCTTGATTTTCTTATGCAAGGACAGGAGGTCAGTAGTTTGACCAAGACCAAATCACTTGAAACACATGTATTTTATTTACTCTCCTTTAAAAAATATAGTTTTAATGCAGCACAATTTTTCTGTTTATTTTCAAATAACCCATTTTATTGTCAGAGGGCAAGGTGTTGACATAATTTATAACAGTGAAATTCAGAATACACCAAAAAAAGTCAACAGTATTGACTTCAGTAGTATGTCAGATTTATTCATGTGCTTTATCTAAGAAATAGAGATTAATTTATTGTTCTGAAAATTAAGGAAAAAGGGAAATTTGTTGTATTTTGGTGATAAGGAAGATCTTCAGAGAGACCAATATTTCCTCTTTATCTGTAAGTACATGGCTCTTGTACAATAGTGAAATTTCTGGAAAATTTATGTTGCACTTATGTTTTACTCTTATATCAACTCTGTCCTAAAGACGGAGTCCTATCTGTTATCATGGACAGATGATTTTCTGAAGAAAGGTAAAAAACAATCTCTAAATTACAAGTGAGGACATAGAGGTCAGCTTGTACTATCAGGACTTTTTTTTCTTAAATATAAAACTACTGACAGCCTTTTTTAAAACCTTTAAAATGCCATGTAATTGATGGAAGACAGTTTTGAGCCTTATCTCTGTATGACAAAATGAGTGTGGATACAAAAAATCTCTTTCACAAAGCTGGAGAGTTAATAAGGACAGAAGCTTGACTCTTCTTCTGACTACCTGGATGTCTGGTAACCTTGTTTCTAAAATAAGCAGACAGACATTTTTCCTGAAGAGGCATTTTAATACATATGAACATGGTCAACTCTTAGTTAAAATACTATCTAAAGTGATGTTGTCCTCAACTTCCTAATATTTTTAAAAAATTAATACCTACCTTCACTTTGCTCAGTTAGTTGGGAATAGTTCTTTCAACTCTCAGCCATCCTATAGAAAATAGTTGTTGCAAAATGGGATTCAGGAAATGCTGCTAATGATCTATGATACATATTAAAATATAAGCTTTGGTTTATTAATGGTATAGTTCAAAATAGTATCTAATGCTGTTTCTGCAAATATTTTTTTAAAGTGCACATATTCTAATGATCAATCATTTCTGAAGACATTTGAATTATTAAAACAGTAATGGCAAAGTCTGGGGAATATTTTGATCTGTTAGATAGCTACTAGTTTTCTAGAGAAATTAAAACCTCTATTAGTATGGCACCTGCAAATCAGTGGTAGATCATATCATCAGAGAAGGTACTCAAAATTATCGCTAGAATAATAATTATTACCAGAATACTCTGATAGCAACAGAATTGTTCATTGAGAGTTGAAGTAAATTAAAGACCTTAATGGCCAAGATATGCTGTTGGAGAAACTCCGAGCAAATACAAAGTTTATACAACAGCCTAGGGAATAATAAATTGAAGAACTGGTAGTAAAGACTAATGAGAAGCTAATGAAGATACTACAGCTTAATCTATATTCATAAATTGTGATGCTGTAGGTAGCAATGACCCTCAAAACTGTACTGTAAATGATACATAGAATTGTATCGTACAGTCTCAGCCAAATTATCCTTAGTTAAAACTAAAGCATTATAAATGAAAGGAATAGCAAATAAAATTGTCATTAGGAATGTGTTGCACTAGTGAAGATAAATTTAATAGCTGTTCAATAAACATCAGGGTAGATTTAACATTGGGAAAATCTTGCTGTTAACTTTCTCTGTAGCTTTTCTTCTGTTTGCTTTTTTTTAAGGTAGTTTACTCACTGTTAGAATTCATATTAAAAACTGAAATGGCAACAGTAACAAAGCAATGAGATTTACATAAAAATGGATATTTATAATAAAAATGGATGTAATTAGGCTCCTGGGAGACATAATTGTAGGCCTTCTAGTACGTGAAGGGGACCTACAGGAGAGCTGGGAGGGGCTTTCTACCAGGGCCTGTAGCGACAGAAAAAGAGGCAAGAGTTTTAATCTAAAGAGCCTCCATAGCGCTCTTTAAAGAAGTCAACAGTTCTTATGGTAAAGACCTTGCTTGTTTTATTTTTTGTTTTATTTTGTTATTTTGTTTTTTGTTATTTTTTATTGTGTAAAAGTGCACAGAAATGTATCTCTACAAAATATCTTTAAAAAAACATTTTACATTATTCTTTTTCCCCCTTAGTCACTCTCTATTGCTCTATACACCCGAATAGTTCTGCCTTCTCCAAAGAAATGTCAATTATGAAAGGTCTTAGTTTAAATAAAGTTGAAAAAAATGCATATTTACTGTATTCAGGCTCCTACAATACTTTTTGTCAACACATTTTTGTAATTATTATCACTACTTTCATCTAGCAAACTGAAGGGGTTCTATGTACACAGTCTTTTCCCAAACATCTGTGTCATCTGTTCCCTCTCCTTCCTCACCAGTCTTGGTCTTTGTGTTCCGGTGTTGCTCTCTCTCCCCTTCCCCACTCTTCTGCCCTACTCTTACCCACCGGGTGTCCATCTTTTGTCTCTGATACTCTTAACATTAAACAAAGGTGGAGCCAGACATTTGGAGCCTGGAGAGCTTTCGGGAGCTACTTACAGGAGCCATGCCTGGAGCCTCTTTCCCTACTACCAAAAACGGCACCGCATCAAGCCAGAACACCCCAATTTAACAGAGATTCTTTTTCCTTTGGCTTATAACAGGAAGCCAAGAAGCATTTCAGTGAAAGACTGAATTGAACCTTGAAATGCCTCTAGCCAGAGGAGATGAAGAATGACCCTGTTGGAAAGCAGTTAGTGTGGACAGGGATAGGAGAAAAATTCTATAATAAATTCTAACACTTGGACACTAACTTTCGATCTGTTTCAAAAAGTATTCAGCCACAAATGTAAATATAATATTTTAGGATACAACTGAATTTTGGTAGAGGGGTGTGGTGGGGTGCAAACTGCTTGATTTAATTTTGTTTCATTTTGTCATTTTTTTAGGTGGGATGAATGTCTTTTTGATTACCTGATGCAAAACAATATGCAATCTTAATGTTTCTGAACAACAAGCAGACATCTATGTAAGCCAAAAATCTCTGAATTTTTTTTTTTTCCATTAAGTTAGAAAAGAAGGAAAGCATCAGATCAGTGAGTGCTCTTGGGTGCTATTTATCAAAACAATAAGAAAGAATAGAATTAGTTGCCAGAGACTTTGCCAACAAGAAAAGTTAATTTCTAGAACTCTGAGATGATTTTTTTAAACATTACCCATATCTTTTTTCCTTAATGAAATCTGAGTAAATTATTCTCATACCTCCGCTCAATAAGCAAAGAAAACAGACAATAGGAGGAATTAAATCTTCTCTGTGGTCATTCAGTAATTTTTTGGTTTTGTTAATGCATAGTCCTCAACAGTCCTGGCAATTTCAATCAATTAATACACGGATAAAGCTACTAATGTGTAACAGTCTTCAATTTGAAGATGATTAACTGCAAAGTTTACTCATTTGTGAGATATGTGGAGCAAATGAATAAGCACATTCAGAAGTTGTAGCTGTCTTTGAACAAATTAAAAATATATCCTATTATTTAACTAACATGATTTTGAGACAAATATGCTATACACTGCAAAAAAAAGCCCAATTAGCTCCTCTTTCTGTATTATTTATAATGAAAGTACTTGCTACCTGGGTTTAATTTTGTGGGAAAGGTGATAAAGTCCAGACAATCATTTATTCCTCCTAAGAACTAAATGTGTTGTTCTTACAAGTTTTTTATTGCTTTTAGGTAATTAGTGATTAGTACATATATACATATTAGAAAAAAGCCATAATATTTATTTAGTATTTACAGCCTCCCTCCCCACCTTAAATTTACATAGTAGTACTATAGAATACCATACTTCAGCAAGAGCAGAAAAGGTCTGAATACGAAGGGGAAAGTTTGATGCCACCATTTTTTTGCACCTACAGAGTCTATTCAGAAGCCACTGCCTACTGTAGTAATTAAAGTCTAGTTGTACCACTCACTGGTCTCCTGTAATAGAGAGTTAAAAAAAATAAATCCTGTTAATGAAGGAATTATGTGCATATAATATAAAAAAATCAAACCAGATCAAAATAACAGCAAATAAGTATAGCTTTAACACATTTAATTATGACTGTTTTGGAAATATCAGAAAGTGTAATTCATTGGACAACTTTTAAAATTTTAAAGGTTAGGAAAAGACAAGTTTTATATATTTTTAATCTAATTATCTTTCAAAAATATAGACTAAAAGAGAACTTGAGGCCAAACAGTCCTATCTACTGCTCAGAGCTAGTGAACCCAGACCAGGTTTCTCAAGGCTTTATCCAGCTGGGTGTGGAAATTCTTTCCATGAATGTTAAAAACTGAACAAATAGAGCTGTAAAGACTTCATAACTTCAAGTTACAGTGTGTTCTAGTGTCATCAAATTTAACTGGCAAACTAAACCTTCAGAACTCTGCCAATGAAGCTGAACGGTCTCTCTGTAAAATGGACAGTTTATTTTTCACAGTTGGTTTTACAGTATTCTTTAAAAAATCATAGGTTATTAAAAAGTTGTTCAACAAAAACTGTTACAAAAAAAAAAAAAAGACAGTATAGTCTATTAAAAAAGAACAAGAACTAAATGCAGATATATGTATTTCCATAGATAAAATTAGTTTCCTTGATAATGTGATAAAAGATGTTTATCTGCATCAATGCTGAATACAATTGAAAATTTGCTAGGGTTAAGTACATGCAGTGTTTAAACTAACATACCAGCTGACATGTGGAAACTGCCCTGCAGATTTATCTCTGACCATTTAAGAATTTTCGCTTTGAAAAAAAATCCAGTAAATGATTTAAAAAAAAAATTAACAAAAGAATAAAACACCCACCAACACTGAATTAATACAATATTGACTCACTCTAATAATCTACTTGAGTCGTAAAACAGCCCCCTTCTTTGTTAGTTTCTCTTGGCATTTTTTTTTTGTTTGTTTTTTCGGTTTTGTGTAAATTGAAAAATAAAATAAATAGAATAAATGCTTTGGAGCTAGCATAAATACTTTTTACCAAGACTTTCTTTCATCCAGATTATCCTTTCTTTCTAGTAGGACATATGGTAAATAACCCTCAAGGTACATGAATTCTCATAATGACAAATGTCTCCTAGGTTGACAATCAAAGAAGTTGCTTATAAAATAATGGCAATATTCCCTGATTGGTTGGGAGTGGTTCAGGTATACAGAGAAGGCACAATCTGGGTTAAATTATGGCTGAGATATGTGGTTGTATGATTGTATGTCACTCACGGTGTACAATGTTTGTACATCAATTGCACATTTCTCAACAAATAACCTAAGAGTATGTTGATCAGGTATGTTTATTAAGTGGACCAAAAGTCATGTGCTTTGCTGCAATATGTACTTTAATAATTTCTCTATTAAAGGAAGACGGGAATTCTTATAGTTAGTAGCTTGATTGCCTTGACAGCTCATCACTGAGAAAAAGCATTCATTAAATGGATGGTAATCCTAGTTGATATTAAATTGAGAATTTAAATGAGAATTCAAACTGCCTGGTTTTCAATACTGATTTGCAGATGAGCATAAAGGGTACTATTCTTTTCCATCTCAAAAGAATAATGGAACCTCTTCTGGAAACTGTTGATCATATCACCTCTATTCATGTTCTGAATTGACCTTGGGAAGAGCCTTTAATTTCTCAAGAACATTTCACATAGCCTCAGTTCAAATTTGGCATAAAACAGAGGAAGACCACCAGTATCTGTTAACAGAGAAGAGGTTTGATTCTGCTTTCAGATAGAGGATGAACCATTTGAAATATATTAACAGTTTCTTTGCAATAAATCTTTACAACAGTTACATTAGACTTTAAATATTTATATATTATATGCTTCATAATTTATATGAATTTTTGGAAACCTTCACATTTTAAAATTTTAAAATTTAAGAGCTATAACTTTTTAAGTCTTTATGAAACATGCAGTTTTCTGATTAGGGCAGTATTGTTAATATCTCCAGGGAGAAGAATCATCTATTTATAATTTTCACATGTGTTTAAGACTGAAAGTTTCCTCCTCTGAAAGTTTTAGTTAAGAAACTGTTATCAAATTATTTTCCTTTTCAATTAAATTAAACACTGACTACAATCATTTCACAGAAATTACTGACATCTGTCTGTGGTGCCTCTCCATACAAATGTGAATCCATACAGTAAAATGTAAGAGGAAATGTCAATTACTTTGTGTTAATGAGATGCTTTGTTAGTGAGCCGGAAGGTCAAAGATGGGAATTAGTTTTTTCATGTGACACTGTAATTCTCTCTATGAGGCTACGACCACATACCCAAAAGCTTCATTTCCATGCTTCCTTGTGTTTGAACTAATTCCATTTGTATGGCAACTGTCCAGACAAGGACAATGTAAGTCAATATCAACTTATCTTCTACAGCACCAAGTAGTGTATGCCAGACACATAAAGAATAGAAGTAATAGGGAAAGGTGTTTAGCTCTAATTGTTTTAAAGGCACATCCAGCTCAGCAGCCTGATTAAGACTTCTGAGATCAAGGGAAGACATTTCACCAATTTTGACAGAGCCTGAATAAATTCAATATAAAATGGATTTAATGCTGGTAAAATATGAAACATAAGAACACAACTGGTAAAATTAAATAAAAGAGAAGGCAAAGTTTGTGCTCCTAGCAAAACCAGTTTTCCACTAGAAAAATAGCAGCCTAGTGATTAAATCTTTGCTGTGGGAAGTGTGTTTGTTTGAAGGCAAGTTAATATTAGCAGTTGACAAGGCTTTCTATTATTCAAAAAAATTTGCTAATTATTTAGTTAGAAGTTAGAGAATGGTAGCTTGCTGTTCTAGAGACTGATGGGATACAAAATGTGGTCTTGATAACAGCAACATACTGAATACCACTGGTACAGATTATATTGATTGAGATTTACTGATGTGTAATGTTTTCTGTGTGTTTATTATTGGTTTTTTATATGATCACAAAAAGTAATTGTATGTCTCACTGAAATAAAAGATCGCATAGTGTTAGAATTTTCTTGCTTAGCTAAAAGACACATTAATAAGGAAATAAAGCTTTTGCTGCCCTTGCACTTAAGAAGAAAATGCTGCATGCATTGCCTTCAGAGAAACCTTCAGAGAAGGCAATTGATATAATTACTAAATTAATGACTGGAAACCAATAACTTTTAAAATAATGAATGGAAGCCCACAGCTGTTGTTATCTGTTCCTGGTATTAATCTGTGTTGCATTACAGAAAAATGCAAAGAGTTCAAAGTCTTCAGGGAGAGGTCAATATTCCTTTTACGTGTATGTGAAGATATTATCGTTAAACAGAAAACTACTTTGGCATTAAACTTCTCAGTAAGCCATTTTTATGTTTATAATTTAATATGCTTATGTTATTTTATGGGCAAATAAGATTGGAGAGTGCTCACTGACTTAAAAAATTGTACTCATTGAAGAAGGAAATCATGTCATTAAGAAAATTTCAAAGTATTTATCAGGTAGAAGTAACAACAGGGGATCTGGGTTAGAAATAGAAGTGGATTTTGTAGACTGGTAATTTTTTTGGTTTGACAAGGTTATTTTTTGAAACTTGGGATCCTGAAATCTATTTAAATTATAAAAACCTGTGGTAATGTAGGTCAATTAAAATCTTTGCGGTTTTTTTCTTACTTGCTTTTATCTACTGCATCAAGAACAATGAGTCTGTTTACCTAAGGTTTATTCAAATGGCAAAAATCAGTCTAATATTAGCAAAAATGGCAGAAATTGCTAGTTGAAATGTAGAATTATTCTGGCATTTATGTGAATTTCTATTAATTCTCTGAATAATTACTGTTTAAAATAAGTACAAAGATTTCTAAATACAAGGCTTCAGCTCTGCATCAAGATAATGTGTATTTTCCATGTAGTTTAAGTTATTTTATCATCTAGATCATAGAAGACTGAAGCTGTGATCAGACTTTAGTGAAAACACTTCAATGTGCATATTTCCAAATCTTGACTCTCCTGGGGATTAAATAAAATTAACATAGCATGATCACCTGCTCTTTAAAGGTAATTCCAGTAATACCTCTGATTACTTGTCAAGACTGTAAACATCCTACCATTCCCTTTTGTCTTTAACTCTTGTGAACACATTTATGACTCCTTGTTTACAAGACAAGCTTAACAATTATTCAGGACTACTCAATTCACCTGAAATACAGAAGCAGAGCACTTCAGGTCACATGCAGTAGTGAAACAAGAACTCTAACTTCAAATCTTTTGAATTCACTGGTTTTATGTTTTCCTAGCTTTAGAGGGTAAACAGGAGAGGATTTGGGAGAACAATGAAAAAGACAGGGATGTAGAATCACAGAATCACTGAGTCTGTGAAGGACCTCTGAGATCATAGAAATGATTAAGAGAAAAAACAGTGGTTCAAATGCATGTGCTAGGTAGTGGGTTATGAGACAGATCAGTAATGATTTATGTGTTTTTTGTGTTCAGAGGTGGTGACACTCTAGAGAAAACAGAAAATGCCTGTATAATATGAATTTATGTCATGTCCATTACTGATGCACTACAGTGGCAGTTCAGTGTGCTTTTTTTACTGAGGCACCTGTGAGGCAAAAGGCTTGATGTCATGATTCTACAGGCTTACAAATGTGGGGTGTTGGTTTTCAAATAAATTCAAATAAAGAATTCACATAAAGGCCCACATAAGGGAACTGCCAAGAGAGATGTATCTTCAAATATGTTTAGCATGGGCAGAAACTGCAAAATAATTTGTAAATGTAAAGGGTCACTGATGGGTGGGAGAGGGATGGTATAAACAAGTGTCTGCATTGGGAAAGAATTCTTTTTAAAAAATGCATTATCTCACACTTTTCATGCAAATACAGCTGGCTATGTAATGTCTTGCAGTCCAAAAAAACCTCAGAGTGCCACGGGAGGCTGTTCCTCAAGTAATGAAGCTGATTATGTACAATAAAATTGTATATGGGTAGCTTTTCATTTGCCTGAAAAATGCTGAATTGGTGTGCAGTAGTGTGCAATAGTGTGGACTAACCAGTTTCATATTTTTGAAAATGTCCTTATAAAGGGCAATCAGGACAAAAAGGAATTGCACACCTGCAACCATTGTGTTATATTTTTATCTGTAATTTAACATTGTTCTGTCCGATGCTTGATAGAAGCCCCATATTTACTGAAATGCACTTCTGAGTTGATTATAAATTCTTATTGTACAGATTAACAGGAAAAACAAAACAAAAACATTTATTTAGGTTTAATTTATATTAATGAAAAATCCATTAAACTGGATTGCAAAGAGTAGGTGGAAGTATGCGAAACTGAAATAGTAATTGAATATATGACAATAACATTAATGAGGAGATTTAAATTGACAGCCCTGGAAAAAACAGAGCTGCCTCTTCAAAAATTAAAAAGTCATTGGCTATATTTTTTGCAAACAGAATTGTTTTGTTCTGTGAGTCAAAAAAGTAGTTTGTTTATAAGTATGTTTAATTGCATTTTTGGTGACACTGTCAATGAACATTCCAACAAAAAGGACACTATATGTGAATTATTGTAATATATAAAAACTGTTTCAAAAATTTTATTATCTATGATGAAGTACTAGTAACTGAACATAGAATATCAAGGACAAGGAAAAAAAACAATACTTCCCATTGCTTCTCTTTCTCCGGACAAATCCCACAAGCATCTTTTGAATGTCTGTGAAGAGATGTGCAAAACTGCGAAATGCATCAAAGCATGCCTAGTGACTGTCATATTTCAAATGCCATGGAAGCTTGGTAAAGTGCCTAGTGATTGAAAAAAGTGATTATCGCACACATTTTTAATAAGGATGGTAAGGAGAACCCTGGTAACTACCCACCAGTCAGTCTCACTTCAGCACCCAGTAACATCATAGAACAGATACTTCTGGAAGAAACATCAAACATCTGGAACACAGGGAGGTTATTACAGACATCCAAGATGGCTTCACCAAGGAAAATTCTACCTGACTAATCTAGTGGCATTCTACTATGGAGTGAACACATCAGTGAACAACGGAAGAGCTATAAATGACATCTCTAAGTCTGTTGATACGTTCCCCCACAACTTCCTTGCTTCTAAATTAGAGATATGGGCTTGATGGATGGACTGTTATATGAAATTGGCTGGATGGCCATCTCCAAAGAGTTACAGTCAATATCTCACTGTCCAAGTGGAGACCAGCAACAAGTGCTGACCCTCAAGTGCCTCTACTAGGATTAATACTGTTTAATATCTTCATCAATGACATAGAATTACAGAATGTCTTTAGTTCGAGGAGACCTTCAAGATCACCCAATCCAATCTTTGACCAACACAGTAAGCTCACCATTCAACCATGTCCCCAAGGACCAGGTTCACACACCATTTAAATACCTCCAGGGATGGTGACCACTTCACTGGGCAGACTATTCTAATGTCTGTCAACTCTTTTAGTGAAAAAATATTTCCTCATATACATCGTAAGCATCCCCTGGCATAGCTTGTATCCCTTTCCTCTGGTCCCGTCACACTCCACCAAGAAGAGACTGTCTCCCCCCTTAGTCCAGTCTCCTTTGAGGTAGTTGAAGAGAGCAATAAGGTGTCCCCTCAGCCTCCTGTTCTCCAGACTAAACAACCCCAGCTCTCTCAGTCATTGCTCACAGGACTTGTGCTCTATCCTCATTTCCCTTTTCTGGACATGCACCAGCATTTCTATGTCCTTCTTAGAGTGAGCTGTCCAGAACTGAATGCAATAGTGGTATTGAATGCGCCTTCAGCAAGTTTACAGATGACACCAAGCTGAGTGGTACAATTTATTCACTTGAGGGAAGTGATGTCCTTCAGAGGGATCTTGACAGGCTTGAGAAGTGAGCCCATGTAAATCTCATGAAGCTCAATAAGTCCAGTTTCCAGGTCCTGAACCTGGTTTTTTTTTATGCTGACACTGAATGTAAGGAAGAGGGTTTTTCATCCTGAGGATGGTGAGATACTGGAGCAGGTTGTTCAGAGAAAGAAAATTTGAAAATTTATTTGGAGCAAAAATGGACCACATAAATTTTTTTCCTTCAGCAGAATAGACAGGAAAATTTATTTTGTTCTCTATAGAGTCTAGAGAGCTCTTGTCACAAAAGGTGATTGTTCACTAAGTGTTCAGTCCACTTGAAATATTTTAGTTGTTTATTAAGTAATTAAGTAGGAGTTTTGCTGCTTAACAACTCTCATTTCTTAATTAGTAAGTTAATGTAATTCAAATTGCTCTCATGGTGTGTCACTATTTGCAGCAGGAAAAAAAATTGTTCATTTACTCTTCCTAAAGTGTCCATGTTTGTTACAAAGATACGCTCCATTTCTCTAAGTTAATGTTTTTGGTTGTGTGGTTGGTTTTTTTTAACTTTACTTGCAAAATAGTGATTTTGATTTCATACAACCTGTTTATCACACAATCAGTGTGGCTATTATTATTCATCACAATTCATAGCTCAGAAAACAATACCCTTTCTATCTCAATAGATACTTGCTTTGTCACTGTAAATAGATGAAAAAGACTTCCATATAATCTCAATATCTTTCACATGAATAGCTGAGACAAGCTCAGCAGGGAATGCCATTTGTTGTTTTAAATACAGTAAATCATACTATGTCATATGTATGACAGAAATCCACTAGTGTAGTACAAAGTCATTAACTCAGGCTCAGACTTGGCTTATCTCCAGTGATTTGAATGGAATTAAGTCAATGCTAAATTTGGGCCATTAACTTCTCTGTAATTTCTGCAACATGTAACTTTGCACATTCTGTATTGAAACATTTTAGTACCAAGATTAATAGCCTTTCTGCTCTTGCATTAAGAATCCAATAAAATGACAAGGAAAGGCTGGTATAATGCCAAACGTATAAATTCATTAAAAATAACCAGTCTGACACAGTGGGTTGTGATGTTGAAGGACTGATTTTAAATCTAGACACAGGTCTATTAATTGCTGGACTAGCAAAAGATAGATTCATGGGATCTCAGACAAACACAGTCAGCTCTCTGCATGCTGTCTGTACCTAATATGTAAATATTACCTGGACAGTTTCTTTCTTGCCCTAAGAACTTACTGTACAATTATCATTTGTGGTATAACAACTGCAGCAGCAATATGACTGAGTGGTTCCAAAGTTTTTTGGAACATTATGAGAGGCTTATGTTTTGATACTACTTGGCCCTGAAGTTAAAAATTATTTAAAATCTTCACTGTATTAGATGAAGAAATACTTGACTTCATTGTAGGGTTTAAAATATCGTATTAGGTTCCTATTTATACTGTACCCCAAGAAGGTATGGTCAGTCTTGAGACAGAAGTACCTAGTAATTAATGAAAGCCTCCAAGAAACTCAGGATTTACATTTCAATACCTTTCCTATATCTTCCTCCTAGTTGTGCTGAAAGGAAATATTTAGAATAAGAAGACCTAAACTGTCAGCCCCTGCTACAATGCACTTCTTTTTTATCCACTCATCACTACTTTTGCTCTATTTGACAAATAATTAAAAAGTCCAAGCCCTATGTGAATTTGTTTAGAGAGCGAAGGACTGAAGAAAGGAATGAGTAAAGAGAATACAGAGAAAATGTTCATGTCAATGTGATACCTATGTTTGAAAGTGCCTCACTACAGCTTAAAAAACTATCAAAATACTCAAACATTAATTGGTTTCTAAAAAATAGAAGAGGAAAAGACAATGCCGCAGAAGATGACCTGCCAGTATCTACATGTGTCTGATATTGCCAAAGGCATAGCATTTGTCTGTAAAATTAGTTTACATGACAAGCTGATTTATATTGTCCAACAAACAGAAACTTTGCTATCTGTTGGGTGAGTGCAAACACTGCCATCAAAAAAACTCTTTTCTGAAAAATACAGGTTAACAGCTGGAAAATATTCAGAACAGATGGAGACAGATATTCAGTACTTTCAAAAATTCTAGTATGTTTCTTTTTAACAATCCATAACTCTTACACTTTTTATCCCCTCTACTTTTTGGTTGTATTATGTTTGCTTGTTTGTTTTAAAAGTTTCCTCTTTGTAGGCTGTCTTTTAATTTCAAGTGTTATTGTTTGCTGCACTTTGCTTGCTTCTTAGATTATAATGAGAAAAAAAAACAGAACAAAACAGAGGATCTCAGTATCATAAGGAGAGCTTCGGGTGTGTCTGAATATGTGGTTAGCTCTGCTCTAGGTTTATGAAACAGATCTAGATATCAAAGGTATTGCACAGGACTAGGAGATGTAACAGAATCTATGGAATGTAGGGAAGGTTATCTGAACAGCTAGATAACAGGCAGAATACGGTATATTTTAGGGAATTAGTTCTGCTTTCCATTTCAATGGAGGTGAAGTTAAGAGAGCAACAAACACTTTTATATGCAATTATTTTTTTTGTGGAGTATCATATATGATCCAAAGCCCACATAAAAAGGTAACAAATGTCTGGAGACAACTGTACTGTAGTGAATTATAAAATATTGTAACTTTATACGTGTCAGCACTTTTCCACTAATAGTTTCAAACCATAACACTTCATCTATTGTAGGCCTGGTTTGTTTTCCGATAGGATTTTTACCCAAGTACTGCTTTTTTAAAACTATATGAATATTTTAGGATGCAACAGGTTGTAGTGCCATAGTAGTATATACATAAGCATGACAGTCATGGCAAATGATTATCAAATAACAAATAACAATCTCCATGTTTGGATCACCCTCTGTTTTGCTCCTCAGTACTCATTTACAAATTGTTCAAATGAACAGTGCCCAGGATCCATTCTGAAGGGTACCTATAGCTTCCTGTCTCTAAGCAAAAGTTAAAAGCAGTTTTATGGACTGGACTGCTTCAGCACGCACTTTAACAGACAGTACTGAAAAAGCAACCCCCATATCACTGAGTCCTTTCCAGCACTTGGTTAAAAAATTTTATGTTCTTCCACAAAGTCAGCTTCTTTGCTGGGGGAGGGGGCAGGAGGATCAAAGCAAACAGACAAAATAAAACATTAAAACCTTCTAAATAAATAAATAAAAACCAACTAAAAAACAACTCCCCCCCGAAAAAAAATTACCAAAGCTCAAACAAAAGCAACAAAAAACACAAACTAAAACAACAACCCATACAAAGAAATAAGCCACCAAAACTCAAAACTTAGTATAATTTAAAATGCAAATACGATGTTTTGTCCAACAACCCTAATGTTACCTGGGAAATGGTGTAAGAAAATACTAATTATTAAAGAATGTATCCTCAGCAGAAGCAGATTTGGACCTTTCTAGAAATAAGTCCTCACCTATATCATGTGCTCTGACAGGAGGTAAGTGTCCACCAACCTAAGAATCTGTCTTTTCCATACATGGCAGAATAGATTTTCAGAGGTTTTCAGACCCCAAGTGGAGCCTCTCACAACAAGACCAGAGCAGTCACTGATATCAAGATCCATACAGAGAAATGATATATTCACATAACACATACCTAGAATGAATACAAATGTTACATCTTGATTTTGTGGCATGAATGAATGGTGTGACTCTTTATAAATAGACCTAGAGTTCTTCCAAATAGATTCTGACCCAACTACTGCCCTGTCTGCTGTGCTCTGTGGGCACAATCAGTCCACACTAGAAATTAGCTGGAAATAAGCATGATGGATGTAAGTTAATTTGCTTTAAAAAATAGGATTGTTCTCAAGAGCAAGTTGTAGATATAGGTTAATAGAAAGCACAGGTAATCAGTTTGCTGAAGTACTCACATTCCTTGAAATAGTGGATAAGTTTTTCAGTTGAAAAAGTAAAACTAGAAGATGGTGAAAACAGTTCATGCCTTAGTGTTTCAAGGCGTAGCTCACAGACATGATTCCTTCCTCAAAGAACATGGAGCCATGGACTCTTCTCAGTAGTTCTCCGTGACAGAAGGAGGGGCAATGGGCATAAGCTGGAACATAGGAAGTTCCATTTAAACACAAGAAAAAAAATTTTACTATAAGGGTGATAAGGCACTGGAACAGGATGCTCAGGGAGGTTGTGGAGTTCCTTTTCTGGAGATATTCAAAATCCACCTGGATGCATTCCTGTGTAATGTGCTCTAGGTGATGCTGCTTTAGTAAGAGAGTTGGACTAGATGGTCTTTAGAGGCCCCTTACAACTCTGATAATTCTGTGATTTTGGTTATTATGAATAAAAGTTAATATAAATAATTTTTATTGAAATATTTGGATGTCAATGGATTTGCTACAATCAGCCATTCTTGATTTTCAGTTCCAAATGTAATACTGTAACTAGAAGAACACTGAAAAGATTTTCTTGTGTTGACGTGACTTTACTTTTTCTGACATGCATTTGTATATAAAACAGATTTCACCAGGTGTACTGGCTATTCTAGCTTCAAATTTCAAGCAGAGAATGTGATCCATGATGAAAATGCTATTCCATTGATTGGATTTTTAGGAGTAAGCAGCAAGGATGCATTTAGAAACATTTTTATGACTATTAAAAAAAAGTCTCAAAGAGATGAAGATCATATATAATAACCATCATCCTTACAGGGAAATGGAAAAGCATGCAGAGCATAATGAAATTAAGAGTAGGAAAAAAATCAATAGGTGAATGAAAATTAAGTGAATGGATTTAAGTTTACAAAATTGAAAAAGCTGGTCATTGAAGGTTTTCTGTAGCAAGATGATTAATGTGATCATCTTGTTGCTGTTTTCTAAATCTACTGGTTAACTAGCCTTACCTCCATGCCTAGTAATATCATGAAGCAGAATTTTCTGGAAAGTACATTAAAACAAATGAATGATAGCAAGGTAATTACAGGATGATTTTCAGTTACAGCTTTGTTACAGAACAGAAAATATGATATTATCAGTTCTTGTGCTTAATAATCTATTGCTTGTGTCACTAAAACTATTCTATTGTAGCTTGTATTGGGAAAGTGTTCAGGAGACAATTTTGGTTCACACAGAAGACTTGCTATTTATCAAAGCTAAAGTGGTTCAATACCTGCTACTTAGCCTACTCTGCCTGGAGGATACTTCAATTAATTTTTTCTTTTTGTAGATGGTGTTCAACTTTGATACAAACATGTTGTCTGGGACTCTGCTCCCGGTTCAGTCACCCCAGTTTACATGTTTACAGTGATGTCAATTGCCCGTGAGCTATATCACATGTGAGATGTATATCTAAGTTCCTGCTACAGTCCAACAACAATAGATAGTTAATACACTTAATGAACCATTAAAATGTAGGAATCTAGTTTACAGTGAAGTTGGATGGTCCCCCATGAATAGATCTTCATCTTTTAACAGCAGCCTGCTAAAACTTATACTGTAGTTCAACTCATACCTAAACTTGGGTCTGGATATAGAGCTGAATTCTGCTCACAGAGCTAGTATCATTGCAATGGTGCAAGCTACAGTGTTGCATGGTACAATCTCTTGTACATTTGTAGTGAACTTAACCCTGTGGCAAGTCTGACTCACAAACAGAGGAAGAACTCTTCAAGATTTTAGTTACCCTTTGATGATACTTTTGAAATATTAGAAATCAAAAGCAAGGCTCTAACAAACCCAGGCCTAAGGACACCACATTTCTTGATCTCAGATTTTCACAGACCTGTTAGGACTCAGGCCATGGATATGATTTCTTTTCTAGTGGCTTCCACTTGGAATCATGTAGAATCTTATCTACAAGAGAAGACTAAGGAAGGATGAACACTGAAAATTCCTTTTTCCCTTCATACACAGTGCTTCCTTCTTGTCTAGGGAACTAAGAAGTCAGCAGACACTTTCATTTTTGAGTAATTTTCAATATAGATATAATCAATACTGCAGCATCATCTATTGCTAAAGACAAAGCCTTTCTAAATAATGCTGTTCTCCTGCCTCAAAGTGAAGGAATAACCTGCTTATTTGTCATAGTCAAGTTAGTGCATAATTTTTTGTGTTGTTAAACTGATTTCAATAGGCATGAAGTAGTTACTGCACAGTGTTCAGAACATTTCACTTGTTTCCTGGTCTTTATCTTTACTTGTAATCTTCTCACAGTATAGAAATAAATGTGAGCACCATACTGTTACATCAGGGTATCTTTGAAGTTAATCCAAAGTCATTGTCATCAGAATTTAGAACAGAAAATTCTTCACTCTGCTCACATAGATGCTTTAAAAGGTCAGAATTATCCATTCATTTTAAGAAATATGGGTACTTTAACTTATGCCAATAAAGTTTTTTTTAGTTCCGTGTTCCCAGTCCTATGCTATACAATCAGATTCTCCTAAAGGTGAATTTATTAAGTAATAATTTATGTCTATATACTGCCTCAGCTCTTGACCTTCAATCTTACACTTAACACAGTAAGCCTGAATTACTGTGTAATGTGTTGATCTTTAGAATGGTTTATTCCTCTGCCATAGTGGTATAGGTGAAGGAACGACCTGGATAATATCGACAATAATATAATTACAGTAAATAACTTATCTGAAGGTAAAATAACGGCTTAGTTATAGTGAATCCCAATAATTTCATTACAAAATTTTATGCATTTAGATAATATGGCAAGACGTGTCCTACTGATCAACAAAGATGCAACATAAACCAAAAATATTTTTATTTAAAGCTCACATTCCTCTTTAGATTATCTCTGGGAACTGAATGCTTGACAGCACAGATCCTGCACGGTAGATATCTTCCATCTTTATAACTTTATATTCATTAAAAACAAAACCATATCCTTTTGTTTAAAAAGCATTGTATTATCTATCTTCATTTGAGATAGAATTCATTCACACAAACTATCAGAACCTCTACAGAAGCTACAAACATCCGTGTAACATTTCTGGACTTTTAAAAGTACCATTAGCATTTCCATAGGAATTCCTTCACTATGCATTCTATTGGATTATTTTGCTTTTTTATGTTGTTTCCTGAAGTGAGTAATCCTCATTGATTTATTAACTGTATCTCCAAACCTTATTTTTTCATATAGTATTTTTTTTTGTTTTGTATGTCGAAGTATAAATTTGATTAACTGTGGACCAAAGTACTTTAGACACTATAGAACACAGGATACATCAGTCTGTTACTTTGGAAACTCTCATGACCTACATCTCTTGTTTCTATCTCCCCAGTGAAGTTAGCAAAAGGGTCCTGAGAGTGTCACTGGGCTCTGCAGCTATGGATATAAGCATCTGTCCTTCGGGCTAATCTTCAGCTGATGTAGCTTTGGGACCTTGGGTCTGACTGCTGGGCAAGAATTATGAGAAGAAAGGGCTATCCATGAAAGAACTGTAGAAGCAATGTCTTTATTACTGTCTCCCACTCCCATGTAAGCAATTATTCTTCCTGCCCACTTCCTCCCATAGAAAAAAGACTAAATTAACATCTTGTTCCTTTATTCACTTAGGTAATTAGCAGTTTCAGCCATTTTGGTTTATATAATTATGCAAACCTATTGTGGTCATGGTCTAGTTGAAAATTAAGCAATGGTTCAGGATCTCTCTGTAAGCATCTTGTTATCAAACACTGAGAAGTCTTGTAATTCCATTTATTCTGTATTCTGTTATTTTGAACCATGAATATGCTGTGGTTGATAAAGTTTAAAGCTAGGTTTATATTGGGAAGGTCTGCTTTAGGCTGCAGTGAGGTGAAAAGATTGAAGGTACAATAACATTTGGGAAATGTCTTTCCTTACCTCAGGGACTGGATGTCCCAGGAACAAAGAATCTTTTCTATTTGTATTTTATTAAATAAATTTAAAAAAGGAAAAAAGTAAAAACAAATATTAAAAAATATTGATAATTGTAAGAGTGAGAATGGTGGTAGTACTAGGAGTAGTATTAGTGATAGTAGTATACCTTAGATAACTCAGCTTTGATCAGAAATACCATTGAGGTACAAAGTCACAAAATCCTGGATATTCAATCTAAGCATTCTTTATAGCTGTAGAATCAGATTTCTATGAACTTTTACCATAGCTCTTTAATAAGAACTGTAGGAACTTATGAGTTATTTAGAGGCAAATGTTCAAGTTAAAGCATAAAAAGAAATGTTCATCATGTTAACATGACAGTTATCACAGTTTTGCTCAAACATCTAAAAAATCTATCTCTCCAAAACCAAGCACAGGAAAATATTATCTCACTACACAAATTTCTCTTGAAATCCTCAGCAACCTCAAACAAAATTAAGATGCTGGGGAGCAAAACTAGAAGTAGGAACTCAGTCCTAAACATTATCATCAGATGTTCATTTGTTATCCACCAAAATCACAGAATTATTAAGGATGGAAAGGACCTCTAAGATCATCAAGGCCAACCATCTCACTTTTTTTTTTAACACCTCCAGGGACAGTGACTTGACCATTTCCCTAGGCAGCCCATTCCAATGCCTGACCACTCTTGCAGTAAAGAAATTCTTCCTAATATCCATTCTAAACCTCCCCTATTACAGCTCAAGACCAGTTCCTCTCATCCTATCGCCAGTTATGTGAGAGAACAACCCCCACCTCACTACAACCTCCTTTCAGGTAGATGGAGATAGCAATAACGTCTTACCTCAGCCTGTTCTTCTCTAGACTGAAAACCTGCCTTTTTCTCAACCTCTCCTCATAAGACTTGTGCTCGAGGACACACTCTTCTTTGGACACACTCCAGCAACACCATGTCCTTTTTGTAGTGACAAGCCAAAATCTGAACACAGGTTTCAAGCTGTGGACTCACCAGTACAGGTACAAGTGCACGATCACCTCTACTTCTGCTGGCTGCACTATTTCTGATGCAGTCTGAGATTCTCTTGGTGTTCTCTGCCACCTGGGCACACTATTGGCTCGTATTCAGCTGGCTGTCCACTAGCACCCCCAGGTTCTTCTCTGCTGGATAGATTTCCAGCCATTCTTCCCCACTCCTGTGTCATTTCCTGGAGATGTTGTGATACAAATGCAGGACCAAACACTTGACCTGGTTGAATGTCATGCTGTTGACCTTGGCCCATTGATGCAGCCTGTGCAGGTCCTGCTGTAGAGCCTTCCTACTTTCAGGCAGGTCAAAGCACACATCCAACTTACTGTCATCCTCAAACTTATTGAGAGCGCATTTAATTGTTTCAATCAGGTCATCTGTAAATATATCAAAGAAGACTATCCTCAAAACTGGGCCCTGGTGGACACCACTGGTGACCAGAACTGGATTAACTCCATTGACTGCAACTCTCTGGGCCTGGCCATACAGCCATGTTTTAACTCAGGGAAGAGTACAGCTGTCTATGCTATGAACCACCAGCTTCTCTAGAAGAAATGGAAGTACAGGGAACCCAAATGTTACCTTATAAAAGTCTTGTCATTGACAACCAGTTATATATATGGGATACATGTATCTAAGTTTCTTCGTGAAAATATGTATTACTGTTTTGGGATTCTGCTTTATCTGGTATTATTTGACTTACTGGATACACAGCTTCCTGCTTTTTGAAAATCACAAGTTCAAATTAAAATGTTCAACCCATATCTTTTTATTTTCATTTTGAAAGATAGGTATAACTATAACATCAGTCCTTAGTTTTCTTTATCATCCAGTACCAGGCTTTGCCTGACATATTTCTGCAATTTTTTTTCCCTGAAGGAAGAAGTGAGCTATTCAGCAAAATTACTTGATTTCATAGGAAGGGAACATAATCTCTGTAGAATTCTTTTTTTCTTTTCTTTCTTTCTTGCATTTTTTCCCCTTGGGGAAAATCTCTTTCAGTTGTCCCTATGGTATTTTTTGCAACTAAGAGGCATTTACTTAACATTTTTATAATTATCAATATTTATAAGGTTGTGAGAAGTACTAACACACACTGGGGTATCTAATTTCTAAGTTCTTTGGATTGCTTTGGTAGAGCATTTCAACAGACTAGTAAATAAGATGGTGTGAAGGTATCCAGATTTTTACCTGAAACACAGATGATATAAAAATCTAGCCTTGAGTGAGCAGATCCTCCTTTTCAATTCTTCTGTGAGAAACAAGGAGTAAAACCAGAATTCCTATTAATATGTACAGTACTAATAATGTTTCAAAAAGTAAAAAGAAAGAAACTATAATCAAAGCACAACTAAATTGGTTTTCTTAATAAATAATTATTATTGGAATAATTATTTATATTATTCTATATAAATGAAAGATAGGACTTCATTTAAGTCACTCTGCTGCTATGCTTATAAATACAACAGAGGAATAGAGAAGTTAATAGCAGTGTCACAGTGTAGTAAGAAAAACACTGAGCAATATAAAACTGTCTCTGTGCTGAGCAAATCACTGTAAATCAGAACCATAAAGTCACAATCCATTTTGCTATGGTGTTGTTTAAGGGGTTTCTAGTTTTAAGGGATTTGTGTGCCTCTACCCAGGTGTTGCTTTGGTGACCCACTGGCTGATGAGGTGACAAAAATAAATGTGGACTTTGCATTTCATCTGTGACTTTTGCAGCTGTTCCTGTGCTGGCTCACACAGAGTATAAATTTTTGGTAGCATAATAAATGCTACCTCTTGATTAGCAGAGCAAAAGGCCTCTTAAGCCTCAAGCTTTTGGTCCTGGGATCACAAGAATGTTTTGCCAGACCTAGGGAAGTTACTTGTGAAAAAATGACCATGTCTGATATGGAGGTGGTACAGATGTGTTCAGTATCATGAAACCCAGGCCCAAAAATGTGACATCACTGTTTTAGTTGTTATTCACACAGAGACATAAGAAAGTGATGCTGGTGTGACATCCAGGAGAAAGGTGGAAGAGCAATGATTTGGACTCAGTTAAACAATCTGATTTCCTGAACTTTCAAGACAGAAAAAATAATTTCTGCATTATCCTTATGAGGATGAAAATAAAGTCTATAAAGATGTATATAAGCATTAAGACTCTCTATTTGAGATAATGGAGCTCTTCTCTCTGTCTTATGGGTTATTTTAATCTGGATCTTTAGCAGATCTTCTACAGTACAAATAAATGCCTCAGTTACAAAGATATTTTGTTATGAATCTCTATTGTTATTATTTTCTCTTTTTGTATAATTTCATCAATCTTGAATAATTTAAATGTCATCATTACATGTTAAATTTATTGTTGTACACAATGAAGTAGTCTCCCTCTGTTGTTCAACTGTTAATTGATGAAAGAGCAAATGTCACAGTTGAGGCCTAACTGGTACAAACCAGATCTCTACTAGCTTACCCCTCACCCCACTGTGGTTCAGGGAGGAGAAAATCTACCCATAATTCCCTAATTACAGGTAAAACCCAGACAGACTCAACTTGGGAAGAAAAAAGCCTAATGTAATCTACCAGTAGAAAGAGAAAACATGGCCAGATCTCAATACCTTACCCCCTACCACCACCTCTCCCTTCTTTCTGGGCCCAAATTTCTTCCCTGCTGCTTCCCCCTCAGGGCACAGGGGGACAAGGGAGTGGGGGTTCAGGGACAGTTCCCCACACGGTGTTTCTGCCACTCCTTCCTCCTCAAGGGAAGGAATCCTCACAGCCTTCCCCCCACTCCAGTGTGGGGTGCCCCTCATGGACAAGAGTCCTTCAGGAACCCCTGGGACATGAGTCCCTCCCACAGGTGCAGTCCCTCAGGCACAGACTGCTCCCACCTGGGCTGCACACAGAGTCACGGCTGCTGCGGGAGCAGTCACCTCCTCTGACACAGGGTCCTACACGGCTGCAGATCCACATCTGACCCTCTCTGTGATCCTGCTTCATGCCTCCCCACTTGATTTTTTACGGAAGTCTTTATATGTACAACATTTTAATCTTATCTCCTTTCCTATATGTTCTTCACCAGACTAAATAAACCTCAGTTGCATCTATATAATCTCAAATATATAATTACTCAGACTTCTGATAATTCTCCTTCTTTGACTTCTCCTTTGACTTCCTGGACTTATAGAGAAGCGTGTGCTGGCTCATGATAACATTTCGACTTTTTCTGCTAATTCCTCTCAATATTAACTTTGTTTTCCTCTGCTAAATGAAATGGGTTTTTTTGTGTTCAGTTTGCAAAAGACTGTAAGATCCAAATCATCTGTGTAATAGCTAACGAAGTAATTTTCCACTGTATTCTGGTATCATTTCTTCCTGAGTCTTTTGTCCTTGAACTTGCTGTATTGCAATCTGCATGCCTCTGATAATTTCTCCATTTCTAATCCTATCATTGAAAGTAATTTCATTCAATTTCTGCCTAGTATCATCTGCAAGTTTAATAGGTACCTGTGTATAACAAATCTAAGTCATATTATGTGTATGAAATAAAGGCAGAACAAGCTAAAGCAGCTGCAGTGTATTTCCTGACCTCCACTGAATTTGGTAAGGAAACATAATAATTCAATGTAAATTATAAATGGGGGGAAAATGTTGGTTAAGCCAATAGGGAATATAAATCTTACTTTTATCTAAAGACTAAGTTTCAAAACAACTTTTTAGGGAATTTTAAAATGGGAGCTCTTGTATAAACATATAATTGGTCTTTTACAAACTTGGTCTTTTAGCAGGATTCTTTCCACGTGTTTTTAAAATACAATTATTTTAATCTATTTATTGTTACCTACTAATATGGAATAACTCTGTAGCTTGTAGGGGGGCTTTAGCTATTAATTGGATAATCAGCTGGTTTGGAATTCTCTGAGGCTTTCTATTCACCTTACTAGTTATAATATTATAAGTATAATAAGTATAAATAAGCATAATATAATATAATATAATATAATATTATAAATAGAATATACTATTATATTTAAAGTTAGGTTCAATGTATACTATCTGCAGTTGTTACATACTGCTATGTATCTTATCCTCTCTATTAAAATTCATGAGTTTATTAAAATATATTTTTATGTTATGTAATATGCTAACGATTACTAGAAAAGATTAAGTCACTGTCTCAATATACCCTTCAAATCAGTTTATCTTCCATCATTCCAACTGGCAAGTGAGACACCTGTAATCTTTTTTTCTAACATCAGTTACATCAAAAAAATTGTTGTTTGATATATTGATCTAGCTGCAGTTCAGCCAAATAAATCCTTATTTTTAGATGCTGCTGTTTCATTTAGAGTTATCCCACTAGCTCAGTGGTGGTCAGAGATATAAGAGCTTCTTCTGTGTGAAGCTTGTGAACCCAGATCAGGCAAGTGAGGCAAGAATATAAGCACATCAAAGCCTTTACAGATGACTGTGCCTATACTGGCAGCATTAAGTCCTCACTACAAGAATACACTTGGCTAAATACACTGTAGACCTGAGAGGTGCTGCTGTTTTATAAGAAGATCAGACAGAGCTCTGGAAATATGAGGAGCTACTGATGGGTACTGAAGTGAACTCAAGGTCAGTTTCTTGTCTACTGCTTTTTATCCAGCACTCCTATTTCCTTCTTCTTGTTTGCCCTGCCAAGTTTTAAATCCTTGTAAATTCTCATGATTTCCGTGCCACCCAGATGAGTTTCTGAAATACCTTCTCTTAAAATGAATCCTTCACACTATAAGCCATTTCTACCACCTCCTTGAACATGAGGATAAGGAAACAGAGATGCCAGAAGTCTCAAGACAAAAAGAGGTGTGCCAAAAAGAATGAGTAGCTGCCTCACTAAATGTATACTTGGAACCATGTAGAAAAAACAGTTTGACAGAGGTGTCCACAAGGCCCTTTAACACCATTTTTGGACTCCTATTGTTTTAGGCACCTTTGATACTCAGCCTGCCTATATGTATATACATATACATATACATATACATATATATATAATACCGCAGTCTACATATAGCATGTAGCTTTTAATGTGAGATTCCCTTTCTGTCCGAGAACACAGACAAGAGTGAGATTACTTCCAACAATCCAAGATAGGTCAAATCTCTACTTCTGAACCCACACTGCTTTGGTTCGTATTTTAAAAAACAAAATTTTCTGACTCAGTATGTAGAATTTGAGTGTAAAAAACCCCAACAAAACAAGCAAAAAACCCAACCCAACCCAAACCAAAACGAAACCAAACCAAAAACAAGCTGACTAACAAAAACCTGAAAAACAACAACAACAACAACAAAAACAAAAAACAAAAACCAAAAAAACACTTTATGCCTAGCTCACACTTTAATGTGTACGGTTGGCCAGAAAAGCATGGAGTTAGTTTTCCCTTCTTTTTTCAGACTGTAAAACTGGGGCAGAAGTACTACTGCTTTCCTACTTTATGCACTTGTGGAAGAGAAATATCACTGAATGACTTTGTTCCTTTCCCAGTGTCCTTTGGTTTCTTAACACTGCTCCATCAGTGCTTGTATCTGTCTTAAGGACACTTTCAGGGAACGGAAGAGCATAGAAACAGAATTCAAATAGGAAAAGAACAAATTAATATTTCCTAATGAAACAATATAAGTGACTTTAGGATGTATGTGCGTCAATGCATTTTTTAACTATACATTCATTAGCACAGAGCAGAAAGTTCTTTAGTCCATTAAGTCTTTATATGAGAAAGAAAAATATCTCCTATATGAGCATGTGCAGATTTAGTCTCACTACAATGAATTTAATATTTCATTTGAAAAGATTGCTGACTCATTATCTGATGTTTTACTTAAGCAGCTGCAAACTGTGGATAGATTAAAAAAATACTGTATTCACCAGGTCCCCTAAATACATAATCTTTGCATATTATCAACAATATTCAGATGAAATTGGCTGGTCCAGATCGTGGCTGTTCAGATTTCTCTTCTACTCAGAGGACAAGTTGCTCCAGGTCCTGCACTATATGTACAGTGAGGATGAGAGACAGTAAATTCTAGTTGGCTTGGGCACCAAAGCTTTGCTCACTAGCAAGATGGAAAATACAGTTTCATTATTAAACAAGTAAACAATTAAATCTTTGTGACAGATGGCTACTTAGTTATGTATTATCTCCAAAATGTGTTCTGTTAAGTTTGAGAACATGGGAGATTTAACATATAGTTCAAGTGCTAAAGAATCAGAAAAGACTTATAACATGAAAAGCAAAATAGTCAGGCAATGTAGCATTAATTTAAAGTAAGCTATGTGATATATTAGAGACTAATTTTAATCTGTTGTTAACCTACATTTGATATATTGTAAAATAATGTTGAATGAGACTGAAAAGATAAAACCAGAAAAAATTACTGTATCTCCTTTAAAGAAATTGTTTCACAGCAAAAACTTTTACCCAGACATGGAAAAGATGAAATATCTCTTAAATTGTGGGTAGCATATAATTTTCATTTACATTAAAAAGCATACCTTTCCATATTTAAACACTGTGATATTTACACACTAGGGACAGATTAGGAAATTTTAATGTGTGAAGATGATAAAATAGTACTGAAACATGTATTTTCATGTTCATTCTCTTTCTAAAAAACCCTTGAAGAAATGCATGTGGAAAAGGTGTCAAAAGAACGTTTTTTTCTTCCTCAGCAAAATTACTGTACATGTATGGGTAAAATTTGCTAGGTGCTAAGCCACTATTTAGGAATCCTTGGTGAAATTTCTTACTCTCATACAAGTCACCTGTGTGACTTTGGATGTGCCATGTAAAGGTCTTTTGGCAACATCCTGTTTGATGCAACAGATTCTACATTCACTGAAAATACAAACTACAAAAGCCATTTTCTTAAGGAAGCTGCTACTTAAATTAACCATCAAGTAACATTGTTGATCACCAAAGGTATAGGTATATAATATGTCAACATTTGTATTAGAAGACTCCCAGATTTCAGTGCAGCACTGTTGGGGATGGTCTTAGGTTAGTGCAGTGGTGTTTTGGAAGAAGGGGGTGGCCCTCACAGGTCCAAGGGTGGCTCCTGTGAGAAGCTGCTGGAAGCTCCCCTGTTCCAATGCTGGCCCTGCCTCTGGCCAAGGATGAGCAGATATGGGAAGCTGGATGAACCTCTGTGAGTAACGTATTCAAGAAAGAGAAAATGAAACTGCAGAAATATAAAAAAGGACCAGCAGAGAAGAGGAGCAGCTGTGGAGGATCCCGTGGCAGGGAAAGTGACTGTTCCTGAAGCAGGCTGATTCCATGGGCAGCCCACACTGGAGCAGTCTGTTCCTGAGGGACTGCACCTCGTGGGAGGGACTTATGTAGGAGGAGATCATGAAGGACTCTTTCCCATGAGGGGTACCCCACACTGGAGTGGGGAAAGGCTGTGAGGAGTCCTTCCCTTGGAGAGGAAGGAATGGCAGAAACACCGTGTGGGCAACTGACCCTAAATCCCCAATCCCCATCCCCCTGTGCTGCTGAGTTAGGGGTCAGGGGCATCAGTGAAGCAGAGAGTTTTTGGGGCTCAGGAAGGAGGGGTGGGGCTTAGGTATTAAAATCTGTTCATGTTTCCTCTTTCTCCTGGTAGGTTAAATTAGTTTTTTTCTCTTCACAAGCTGAGTCTGTCTGGTTTTGCCTGTTACCATAACTAGAGAGTGAAAATCTTGCTATCCTTGTTTTGATTAACAAACCTTCAGGTGGATTTTTTCCTCCCTGTACCACAGTTGGGGGTGAACAGTGAGTTAATACCTGGTTACTACCATATGGGCCTCAACTGTGGCAAAGACCTCCAGGGCCAGGTGTCACAATGACTATCTTGGGATTTTCCAGACTCCAAACTCCAGTTCTTCCCAAGGGAGGCTCAATGACTCAATAGCAGCTGGGATCAAATGGGATTATCAAAGGTTTTTAGAGCTCAGATGCAGTGCAGAGAATTAACTGCCAGATACAGCTGGGTCTCTTCATTTCAGGCTAGCCAACCTTAGGCATCAGCAAATATATCAGTTCCATAATTGCAAAACCAGAAAACACAAATTTTGTGGCAGTAATGTGTTTGATGAAAAATCACCCAACATTTCCATGGATGAATCTGTCTTGCTTTGTAGAAAAAATTTATCTAAACTGAAAGGCTTTGGACTAGCCATTTTTATATTGAAGGACAAGCAATTTAAAATAAAACTTTGTTTTCATCAAAAACATTCACAGTACCTTTTTGCCTGATTTCTCAGGAAATATTATATCAGTTCTGAGCTGACAGTGAGACACGAAATTTTTCTGAGAGATGCTTTGGACTCTGGTAGAAAACATGTACCTTTACCACTTCTTGCTAAACCATTATCTTCTTTTACTTTGGGCAAATCATTATGTCCCACTACTGCACTGTGAAAAAATGAAATGAAACAGTGCAGTTTTCAGTCACTGGAGTTGTCTCCTAAATTCATAAGAGTTTCAGTGTATACATTTAAAGTAAGGGTACACAGCATTTGAGTAGATATTTCAAGGATTTGGGATTAGAGAACTCTTACATCTGTGTTATCAATTAAGTATCAAAATTTTCTGGGTCAAAGTGCATTAAGTCACTGCATGCGTAACTTCATAGGAAGATCTTGACTTTAGATTCTCTGAGATGGGTTCATAAGGAGTAAATCCAATTAGACAAAAAAACTATAATATTTATAAATTCAAGGCAGAATCCATGCAAGTTCTCTGAATGTAAAACAGGTAGTAGGAAAAAAAAAACCTGCAATATAAAATATTAAGTATATTTTGGAGAAAAGACACATAACAGTAGACCCTGGGAATAAGAAAGTTACTGTCATGATGAAGACAGTATAGAAAGAGGCTGATAGAAGTTCATTCACAAGTATTATAGCAAATATATCTGGTAAATAGTGGAGAAGATAGAAAGTTCAGGGTTTCAGGTGCCTTGTGATTCCACTGCACTTCCCCTCTCAATTTCTGTAATACAGATCTGATTTTTAAAAGACAAGAAAAAGGTATGAGATAGACTGTAAAGTGTACTTACTCTGTATATATAATATTTCTTAATTGATGTGCTACAGAAAAAATACCTAAACACAAGGCTCCTAATAAAAAAAGACAAAACCACCTAATCAAACTTTTGTGTAATCACTTTAATTGAATTGACCTCACAAATCAGTTGAGCAAGAAAGGTATGGAGCGTCATACCCCGAAATGAAAGGCATTTATGCATTTGCCATTTACTTGATCAAAATTCTGTGTGTCTCACTGGCACTGCTTTATACTAAGTTTTTTCAGAGGTGAAAAAGATTATGCAAAGTTTAAGTAAGGACATTAGTGACAGGTTAAGTGATGAAAAAATTCCACAAAGATGATGAAATGTGACCCTATTGGTAAGGTCAAAGGAAAAACCAGTTTATGTCAAAGGAGCACACAAAATTAGAAGGGGAATCTTACTTTTTCCCTATATTTATATTGCATCAATTTGAACTGCATATATAATGATTGTTGTCTTCCTGGGATTTGTTTAAAATACTGATATCTAAGTAACCTGTTCCAGCTGCTCTGCAGGAAGCTACTACCACACATCTCTGAAACCAGATCACTCTGGGGAACTGTTCCCTGTTCCAGTTCAGGCAAAGTCAGCTGGACTAGCTCAAACTGGCCCTTAAATTATTGAAATTAACACTGCATGATTTTTACTGGAGAAGCTCTTGTGTCATTTGCATGAAGATATCCAGTTTTAGTGTATGGCAATAACCCACAGCAAATATAAAATAATATTCTAGTGTCTGGAAACTTGTAATACCAACGCAGCTGTTTGTTGAGGGCATCTGTCAGAGCTTGGCTCCTGCAAGTCAGAAATTGGCAGTTGAATTTTACGACTGATCTGAGATATGCTAACATTTTTATTTTTTTATTTTTTTATTTTTATATTTACTATCTGAATAGCCATAACTCTTTATAATCCATGTAACGTTCCCAGATCCTGTCTCAAGGCACGGAACAAACATAGAGCAAAAAGACTTTTTGTAGATCAGTACCAATCTATCTCTGAAGTTAATTGTCTATAACAAAGGAGAACAGATGGATACTAACAGACAAAGGAGCAAAATCAAATCTGAATAAAAGTGTTGAATTTATGGAAGTTACAATACATTTGCAGTATAACTTCTGCTTCCAATATCTGAACATATTGGAATGATTTTTTCATTGTTATAATACTTTGAATTGTGACACATGTGAATGGCATGACACTCAGATTTTTCTCTTCGGGGTGTTGCTTTCCCAGAAAAATATGTCCTACTAAAATGAACTTCTAATTGAGCTCATTAATAGTGGTTTTCTATTAGCATTTTGTTCCAGTGCTTGTCATGAAGGTGCATATATATGTTAAATAGTTCTATAGCTGGTTAGCCTAGAAAAAATTAATTGGATCTCTTCTGGACTTGGATTAGGTGCTAGGTTGGTGAACAGGATTGGAATTTACACCTATTTACAGCCCTCTGTAACCCCTTAAATAGAAATGAGTTTTACAACCTTCTGCAAGCAGAAATTTAATTAAGGCATTCCTGTTTAGCAGAATGTTTAAATACTATATAAAGTTCTCATGGGCTGTAGTACATCCACTGCTTAAACAAATACATGCATATACATATTCAAAATATTGCCCAAATCTGCTTCAAAGATTATATACATAACTTAGAAGTCTCTAACTGCAACTCCTCACCTAGCATACATGGAAACGATTTGACTTCTTTTTCTTAACAACTAATTTGACAATGTAGGATTTTTTTAACTTTTTCATGGGAGAAAATATGGTTGAATAACGCAGTGAAATTTTAAGACTGAGAAGAACGGTGTCTTTAATATCACAATGAAAACTTTCTGACCTCAATCACTAGCTTTTTTCTCTAGCTTTATTTCCCAAATTGCTCAATAATTTTACTTCTTGTCTTGACAAACATTGCCATTTCTCTGATGTTGTTCAGAGGTCAGAAATGGTTTCTTACTGTTTTTTTAAGTATCACAACAGAATATTTCACTTGGAGTAGTGGCACATAATTCATTTAAATGCAAAATTTTTAATATTTCTTCTAAATTGCTCAAAACAACTTTCAAAATCCATTATAATGGCTATTTATACATATAATATTCATGCAGTAGTATTTGTTCCTGAGGTAATCTCTCATAGTTGATTACAATGCAAATAAAAAATTATCACTTTCAATAAGCAGATGTTTATTATGAATACACATTATTTTTCATCAGTGTGGCTATTATTTCATTTAAATAACAAAGGAGCATTAATTTGCTGGGTAAAATGAAATTTTTTTTTCTTTTTTAGCTTATTAACAGTGTTCTTCTATTTGTTCTAATTTTTCTTAGTGATATTCTTTGCTGCAGGATTTGAGTTCAGTAACTGAAGGACAGACTTTAAAGGAGGAATAGTGGTTACTTCAGATGGAGTAGCCATCTGAGGAAATACTGAAGTTTCTGAAATGATTTAAGTTAATCTTTTGTGTCACATTCAAATTAATTGAACCAGACCATTTTTGGATTAGCCCACTACAACTAAATGTGTATTGTGGCATATCTAAAACCTTGGGTTTGACTTTATTTATCTTGTATTGCTAAAGTTACATTCATGCTGTGGTTTATATCTATGTGAAGATGCAAAAATAGAATCACATTCATGTACTATAAAAATTGAAGTGGATGGTGTGTTCTGTAAAATTAAAGCGTATAAAGTTCAATTGAATTATGACTATGCAGTTTTGATATTCCCCCAGTTGCAGCTCTATCAGTGCTCTTAATTAAAAGTGTAAGCTGCAGGTACTCAGTGCTGCAAATAACAGATGAAAGTGTGATTAGCATCAAATGAAGGCAAATTGAATTAATTCCTCATGAGGCAATATGGCATATCCAGCATACACTCCATAGTTCCAAAGCTTAACACATTGCCTGTTGCACTATTATGAGAAATCCATGAAATGAGAGGTTTGACAGAGAACCAGAAAGCCACAGGGGAACTTCTCCTACATTTAACACTCAAAAAATACTTATGGTGCATAACTTTTTATCATGCTTAGAAATTCTCTTGTGCCTATGACAAGATGCAAGACGTGTTATGCTATCCTCTGAAAGATTTGTTTAAAAAAAAAAATGAAGGAAGATGTGTAAGATACCAAACAACAGGTCTGCTCACTCCAGCACAGAAAAGAAATTTCAACAGGCTGGACAGTACATCGCTACTCACATCTACTGATAACAGTGTTTTGTAAGATGTTGGAAATGTAGGTCAGATGTAACTGTTGTTCCATCACATGATTGAGAGCAAGGCTAAACCTGCATAGAATCTGCTTAATAAATCCTTACCTGGGTGAAAAAGTGTGGCAACATAATTAGTAAGACTTACATCTTGGTGTCATGCTGTGATCTAGTTCTGTGCTCTTCTAAGCACCTTATCTCCAAACCGTGCACTATTTTGGAGTGCCTCCTTCCTTTGAATCTCTGACATATTGGGTACTTCTACCTTTCAGCTACTCAAGTTTTGAGCTGGAAAATCTGGCTGCTCAGATGACTGGTCACACTGCTTTATATGTTGGTCTAGGTAGATGTGAATCAATAGCAGAGGACTAGAACCAAATTCCAAGCTGACCAATATAATTCTGGTGCAGCTTTGCTGAAGCGCTGCTAGTACTCTGTATTTATAGAAGGTAGCAGAACAATGTGAACATGTTTGTGTTAGGACTGGAACATTGGTTGTGTTCTGAGAGCTCTATCTTTGTCTAAATGAGAAAGAAAAAACAATAATGTAGTAGCAAAAGGGTTTCAAAGGAAGTAGCTTACTTCAGTAGTAAGTTCTTACTTCTCTTGTACCTCTCCTCTTTTAAAGGTCAGTTACACAGTAGTCAATCAACCTACAATGATTGTTCAGCATGATCAGTGTCCACTAACTGTCCTGTACCTTCTATATATAGGAAAAAGAAAGGAAAAGAGCAGGAAAAGGAAAAAAAAGGAAAAAAACATTTGTTTTACATAGGTTGTGATAAGTTCCTTCACACTTACAGGTAGTAGTTGGAAAAGCCATATGTCACTGCTGTTTAAGAACATGCACTTTTTAAAGCACATAGGATTTCTACAATAGTGTCTGATTTAGCTGTGTAATACCCAGGTGAGTGAAGGAAATTTTAACTTTTAGTTTAATAATTTTCTTCAGCTTGTTCTAAAATTAGAAGAAAGCAAATGTCAAACATACTTGCTTGCCTCATTAGCTATCATGAAAGAGAAGTATGACTCACATTGCTATTTTGCCATTTTGTTTTTCCTTAGGATCTAGCAACTGTGAAAACTAATCAGTTATATGACATGTAAGTCTAATAGGTTTGATAGTATAATCCCATGTAGGATTAATGTTCAGCTGCTGTTTTATTTCTAGGATATGCCTAGTTCCCAATGGACAACTCATGGTGGGTAAAACTGCACATAAGGCTGTTGAAAAAAGTAGCTAATGTGCCAAGAAGACTGGGTTCTATAATATTTGAGAGATTGTGGAGATCAGGGGACTCATCAATGTATGAAGCAAGGAAAATGTTTCTCCCATCTTCAAAAAAAAGGACAAAAGGATGATCTGCAGATCTCTCAGCTAGTCAGCCTCACTGTCTCTTAGGAAAATCATGGAGAAAGTCCCGTTAGAACTCATTTCAGAGCACATGCAGAATTGAAAAGTGACTGGGAAAAGTTAGCATGGATTTACTAATGGTAAATCATGTGTGACCCATTGCTTTCTGTGATTCACCTTGTCTTTAGCAGAGCTGTTACAATATGGACAACTTCATGACTGCATGGATAAAACAACTGGGTAGATAACTGAGTCCAGAGATAAACGGTTAATGGGTCACTGTAGTGAAATGAGGCAACCAGGTGCCACTAATTACCAGGCAGTGGGCATGAGCTTGTGTTAAGCCCACCTGTGCCTGATTAGGGCGGGCCCCAACTGCACATGAGCAGGATTAGGGGGCCAATAAAAGGTGAGGCTTGAAGCACAGGCTTGGCTCATTCCTGAGCAAGCCAGCAGAGAGGTCAGTTGAATCTGGAGCAGTAGCACTGAGCCAGGCTAACCAGTCCTGAGGGCAACAGACTCAGAGCACTATTTGTGCACTTCTGCTGGACCAGCTGTTGGACCAGCTGCTGGACCTTGGAGCACCATGCCCTAAGAGAGGTTTGTCTTGCAACAGGTCACACTTAATATCTTTTACAAGTGAAGTACTACAGGAGGCCTCTGCTGGGACCTTTCCAGTTCAGTGTGTTTGTCAGTGTCCTAGAGGAGGTTACAGAAGGCATGTGTTGTATTTCCAGTAGACATCTGGTAAGTTGAAGTCCCCCATAAGACTTTTCCCACCTGCTTAGAGAGTATTTTGCCCCCTTTTTCATCCTGGTTGAGGGTGTCTATAGCAGACTCACACCATGATACCTTCTTTACTGGCCCATAAACATTCAACACATCATTAAGCTCTATCCAATCAAAACAATCTGACATACAGGTACACCCCACCACCTCTTTCCTTGCCTATCCTTTCTGAAGTGTTTGTAGACACACATCACAACACTCCAGCTCTGTCAGTCATCCTGCCATGATTCTGTGATGGCAATTATAGCAAATGGTAATTATGGCAAAGTTTTCCTGCTGTGCAATGGCTTCCAGCTCCTCCTATTTGCTGCCCATGCTGTGTGCATCACTGTAGATGCACTTCAGTTGGGCTGTTGATGTTTCCAGTTTTCGAGGGGGAGAATGCAGACATGCATCTTTGCCTTTCCTCTACCAAATATGTTTTATGTTTGCATTTCTGCTTCTGTTAAATTCTGCTTTGCCATACAAAGCTGCTATTTCCACCATTGCTAGCAAATTTGTTTTCTTCAATAACTGCCAATTTTAGTTATAGAGAATGTTCTGAGCATTGACTAGTGTCACTGTGACATAAACTATTTTCTTCACAATATATACCACGTTGAATATCTAGATTTGATGACTTAATTTGAGCTATGCAACTTAAAAGAATTTTCAAGCTTAAACTCCAGGCAAATCCAAACCCAGAGGACACACTTTCAAATTTATTTTACATGGTGGGTGATGAAAACACACTTTAGTCCAAAAACAACTAAAGCATGGTGAGAGTCCTTCTTAATTGCACCATTCTAGAACTTTGGGTTACAGCAAAAGTAGTGGAACATATATAGCAACACAATGAAATCTAGTTGTACTTTGAAACTCTGCATTGGTAAATTTGTTGCAAGAACTAAGGAAAGCTCAGAATACAGTACATTAATTAGATCAGTAATTCATGTTTTTAGTTATTTTGGAAAGTGAAAATGAAAGTTCAGACTAGGGTTCACACACAGATAAGCAAGGTAGTGTAAGGTTAAGGGACGAATCTAGATTCGTCCATAGCAGTGTGACTATACACTGGGACTAATACATCTTACCAAGAGCTGGGGTGTTGACTTAGACTGTTGATACACAATGAGAAAATAAATATAATTTCTCATAGCTTTTAACTTTCTGCTTAATAATATTGTATTTTGAAAAATAAAATCTAAAAAAACCTGATTTGGCTTAAATATAAAAAAGGTTCATAAATCACCTCAGAAAAAAGGTAGGGTAGCAAGTTTAGCAACAACAACAACAACAAAAAAAAAAACCAAAGCCTATTTTCTTATACTTATTTTCTTCTGAAATATGCTGAATTAATGGCATATCTGTTTTAAGCAAGTTTTACATATTTCTGTTCCATGTAATTACTTCATCAGCATATTATGAGAATATGCAAAACAGCATATTACAAAAATATAGAGTAAATCTTGGTAATGTTCTGAATTATGATTGTCATTCTAACAAAGCCTATTTTAAACTGGTGTTTTAGTATGTTTTATAATCATTCACCCATGAATACCTGTCAGCTGGCAAATTTTAGCAGTGTAGAATGTAGATGCAGAAAATGCAGTTAACAGCACTGATAAGTCTTTAGTCCACAGAGATTAAGTTTTTTTGATGCAACATTAAATCACTTCAGCATTAAAAATCTGCCAACAGGTTATGACACTGCTGCTGACATCTGGTATGCTATGTTATTACCTGCTTCACCTTTCCTAACTGAAAATATTGGAACACCCATAGTGTTATGAAGTTCTAATATTTCATGATCTTGTGACCTATTTTTCACGTGGGTGGCTCTCATCACTAGTTCAGTGATTGAACAATTATATGTATATAGAGCTTGGACAACATAGCAATTTTTGGTTGCCCAGGAAAATTCTACAGCTTCAAAAGGAATTCTCTGTCACAGAATAAAAAGGTTCAAGTGTACTGTCTTTTCGCTGCTGTCAATGACAAACCTACACATATCTCTTGAGACACAGTTTCTATAGGGCCTGGAAACCTTGTATTATCTCCTTTTTTTATTACTGCTAGTTCACGTATAGATGTCACCCAGTGTTCTTAGGACTTCTTCAATCAAGAAGGAAAGGAGAGTAGTTGTGGTGGGTGACTCCCTTCTGAGGGGGACAGAAGGGCCCATCTGTTGACCGGACCCATCCCACAGGGAGGTCTGTTGCCTCCCTGGGGCTCGGATTAGAGATGTTAAGAGGAAACTCCCTAATCTTGTGGGTTCCTCTGATTACTATCCACTGCTGATTTTTCAGGTTGGCAGTGATGAAATTATCACAAGAAAGGTAAGGGCAATGAAGAGTGACTTCAGGGCCCTGGGACGGCTAGTTAGGGGGTCTGGAGCGCAAGTAGTGTTTGCCTCCATCCCTCCTGTAAGAATGGGTGGGGGTCTGTCAGGGACAAACACAAGAGGAACGAACCGGGGCCCGAAGGCAGTTGGTCTAGGGAGGATTTAGTCCCACCAGTGTGCTCTGTTTGTTTCCTGAAATGTCTGTATGCTAATGCACGCAGCATGGGGAATAAGCAAGAAGAGTTAGAGGTCAGTGTACGGGCTAAGGGTTATGATCTGGTAGCGATAACAGAGACATGGTGGGATAGGTCACATGACTGGAATGTGGCCATGGATGGCTACGTGCTTTTTCAGAAAGATAGGGCGGGGAAGCGAGGTGGTGGAGTTGCTCTTTATGTGAGAGAGCAACTAGAATGTGTTGAGTTTTGTGCAGGGGCTGATGAGGGGCAAGTTGAAAGTTTGTGGGTAAGAATTAAGGGGCAGGCTGGTGTGGGTGATACAGCTGTGGGGGTCTACTACAGACCTCCTGATCAAGGCGAGGAGGTTGATGAGGCCTTCTACAGGCAGCTGAAAGCAGCCTCACAACTTCAGTCCCTAGTCCTCATGGGAGATTTTAACTACCCTGATATCTGCTGGTTGACTCACACAGCCAGCCTTTCACAGTCTAGGAGGTTCCTCCAGTGCATTGATGATAACTTCTTAATGCAGATGGTGGACAAACCGACTAGAAGAGGAGCGCTGCTGGATCTTGTACTAACCAATAAGGAGGGCCTTGTTGAAGCAGTGGTGGTCAATGGCAGCCTTGGCTGCAGTGATCATGAGATGGTAGAGTTCAGGATCCTGTGTGGAAGGAACAGAGTACCCAGTAGGATCAGAACCCTGGACTTCCACAGGGCAAACTTTGGCCTCCTCAATCAACTGTTAAGAGAAATCCCATGGGACAGGGTGTTAGAAGATAAAGGGGCTCAAGATAGCTGGTCAATATTCAAGGACCACTATTTGCAAGCACAGGATCAGAGCGTCCCTATGGTTAGGAAATCTAGTAAGGGAGCTAGGAGACCAGCATGGTTAAAAAAGGAACTGCTGGGAAAACTTAAGTGGAAAAGGAAAATCTACAGATCATGGAAGGGGGGGCTGGTCACTTGGGAGGAATATAGGACTGTTGTCAGAGGATGTAGGGAGGCAATTAGGAAAGCTAAGGCCTCCTTGGAACTTAACCTTGCAAGTCAGGTTAAGGATAATAGAAAGGGCTTTTTCAAATACATAGCTAACAAAACTAACACTAGAGGCAATATTGGCCCACTAAGGAATGAGCTGGGAGCCCTGGTGACAGAGGATATAAAGAAGGCAGAGGTGCTGAATGCCTTCTTTGCCTCTGTCTTTACTCCTGCGGGGTTTCCGCATGAGCCCCAGATTCATTCAGCCCCAGAAGTAGTCGAGATAGATGAGGAGTTAGACATAGTAGATGAGGATTGGGTTAGGGATCAGCTGAGTAATCTGGACATCCATAAGTCGATGGGTCCAGATGGAATGCATCCAAGGGTGCTGAGGGAGCTGGCAGAGGTCATTGCTAGGCCACTCTCCATCATCTTCAGTAAGTCATGGGTAACAGGAGAGGTGCCTGAGGACTGGAGAATAGCAAATGTCACTCCAGTCTACAAGAAGGGCAAGAAGGAGGACCCGGGTAACTATAGACCGGTCAGCCTCACCTCCATCCCTGGAAAGGTGATGGAACAACTTGTTCTTGTCACTATCTCCAGGCATATCAAGGACATGGGAGTCATCAAGAGCAGTCAGCATGGTTTTATCAAGGGTAAATCATGTTTGACTAACCTCATAGCCTTCTATGAGGAAATTACTAGGTGGATAGATGATGGAAGAGCAGTAGATGTGGTTTATCTTGATTTCAGTAAAGCATTTGATACCGTCTCTTACAGCATCCTTGTAGATAAGTTGATCAATTATGGGTTTGGTGATCAGGTAGTGAGGTGGATCAGGAACTGGTTGAAAGGAAGGAGTCAGAGAGTTGTAGTCAATGGGGCAGAATCTGGTTGGAGGTGTGTGACTAGTGGAGTCCCTCAGGGGTCGGTGCTGGGACTGGTGTTGTTTAATATCTTCATCAATGACTTGGATGAGGGTATAGAATGTACCCTCAGCAAGTTTGCTGATGACACTAAGCTGGGAGGAGTGGCTGACACACCAGAAGGCTGTGCTGCCATTCAGAGAGACTTAGACAGGCTGGAGAGTTGGGCAGAGAGAAACATGATGAAATTCAACAAGGGGAAGTGTAGAGTCTTGCATTTGGGGAAGAACAACAAGATGTTCCAGTATAGGTTGGGGGCTGACCTGCTGGGGAGCAGTGTAGGTGAAAGAGACCTGGGGGTCCTAGTTGACAAGAAGATGACCATGAGCCAGCAATGTGCCCCTGTGGCCAAGAAGGCCAATGGCATCCTGGGGTGCATTAGAAAGGGTGTGGTTAGTAGGTCAAGAGAGGTTCTCCTCCCCCTCTATTCTGCATTGGTGAGGCCGCACCTGGAGTATTGTGTCCAGTTCTGGGCCCCTCAGTTCAAGAAGGACAGGGAAGTGCTTGAAAGAGTCCAGTGCAGAGCTACTAAGATGATTAAGGGAGTGGAACATCTCCCTTATGAGGAAAGGCTGAGGGAGCTGGGTCTCTTTAGTTTGGAGAAAAGGAGACTGAGGGGTGACCTCATCAATGTTTTCAAATATGTAAGGGGTGAGTGTCAGGGAGATGGAGTTAGGCTTTTCTCAGTGGTGACCAGTGATAGGACAAGGGGTAATGGGTGTAAATTGGAGCATAGGAGGTTCAAGTTGAATATTCGAAAAAATTTTTTTACTGTAAGGGTGACAGAGCCCTGGAACAGGCTGCCCAGGGGGGTCGTGGAGTCTCCTTCACTGGAGACATTCAAAACCCGTCTGGACATGTTTCTATGTGATGTACTCTAGGTGGCCCTGCTCTGGCAGGGGGGGTTGGACTAGATGATCTTTCGAGGTCCCTTCCAACCCCTAGGATTCTGTGATTCTGTGTGTGTTTGATTATGTCCTGCTAGATCTGTTTTTTACTGGGAGCTGCTTCAACAGAACTGAGAGGTTTTGTTAAAGTAATTAAAAAAAAACAAAAACAAAACAAAAACAACAAAAAAGCAAATAAAACAAACAAACCCAGAAAAATGAGTCAGATTAAATGACTTCATCACTTTGGAAATGGGGTCCTTAAGAAATAAATCATTGAATCATACGATGGTTTAGGTTGGAAGGGACCTTTAGAGGTCATCTAGTACAACCCCCTGAGAGCTGGTCGTATGGTGGGGCTTCTTCAGCCCGTTTTACCACTTTTCCTGGTGGCATTCCAAAGTGTTTGCCCTCTGGCCAATGTGTTATTGCTTCTACAATTCCTGGACGATTAAGTCTTCCTATCCTAGCTCTCTGTGAGAGTAAAGCAATCCATTTACTCCAGGTAGCATCGGTAGCATGATGGGAAGATTCTCTACCTGTGTACATAAAACCTAGTACAGGTAATCGTGGCACTAGGAGGAGCTGTGCTTCAGTACCAATCACTTCTGAAGCAGCTCTAACTCCTTCGTATGCGGCCAGTATCTCTTTTTCAGCAGCTGTGTAGTTGGCTTCGGAGCCTTTGTAGTTTCGACCCCAAAATCCTAGAGGTCGGCCTCGAGTCTCTCCTGGAGCTTTCTGCCAGAGGCTCCATGAAGGACCATCACCTCCATCTCCGGTGTAAAGAATATTTTTGATGTCTGGCCCTGTTCGAATTGGTCCAAGGGCCATTGCCTGCACAATCTCCTGTTTAATATTCTCAAAAGCAGCTTGTTGTTCTGAGCCCCATTTAAAGTCTTTCTTCTTCCGGGTAACCTCGTAGAGAGGTTTCACAACCTGATTATATAAAGGAATATGCATCCTCCAGAAACCAACAGTTCCTAAAAAGGACTGAGTTTCCTTTTTGGTAGTTGGTGGGGCCATAGCAGTTATTTTGTTAATCACGTCCATTGGGATGTGGCGACGTCCATCTTGCCACTTAACTCCCAGAAACTGTATCTCTTGTGCAGGTCCCTTGACCTTGCTCCTTTTAATAGCAAAACCAGCCTCTAGAAGGATTTCAATTATCTTCTTACCTTTCTCGTAGACTTCCTTTGCTGAGTCACCCCATACAATGATGTCATCGATGTATTGTAGATGTTCTGGAGCTCCACCCTTTTCCAAGGTATCATGGATCAGTCCATGGCAGATGGTAGGACTGTGTTTCCACCCCTGGGGCAGTCGATTCCAAGTGTACTGGACACCTCTCCAGGTGAAGGCAAACTGTGCCCTGCATTCTGGTGCTATAGGAATAGCAAAAAATGCATTAGCAATGTCAATAGTAGCATACCACCTGGCTGCCTTTGACTCCAGCTCATACTGAAGTTCTAGTATGTCCGGCACAGCAGCACTTAGTGGTGGTGTAACCTCATTCAGGGCACGATAGTCCACTGTCAGCCTCCACTCTCCATTTGGCTTTTTCACTGGCCATACAGGACTGTTGAAGGGTGAATGAGTCTTGCTGATCACTCCTTGGCTCTCTAATTGCCGGATCAGCTTATGAATGGGGACCACAGCATCTCTGTTGACACGATATTGTCTACGATGCACTACTGAAGTAGCAGTTGGCAGACGCTGGTTTGTAGTCCTCAGCAATCCCACTACAAAGGATTTATCTGAAAGGCCAAACAAAGTATGCAGCCATTCTGCATTCTCAGTCTTAATAGCTGCAGTACCAAAGGACCAGCGGTACCCTTTCGGGTCCTCAAAATCACCTCCCTTGAGGTAGTCTATGCCAAGGATGCACGGAGCATCTGGACCAGTCACTATTGGGTGTTTATGCCACTTTATTCCAGTGAGGCTCACATCAGCCTTCACAATAGTCAGTTCTTTAGATCCCCCCGTCACTCCAGAAATAGTGACGGAGTCTGTGCCTTTCTGATTCGATGGCATTAGGGTGCATTGTGCACCAGTGTCCACCAAGGCTTTATACTTTTGTGGCTCTAATGTGCCAGGCCATCGAATCCACACAATCCAATAGATTCGGTTGTCCCTCTCCTCCACCTGGCTGGAGGCAGGGCACCTCTAAGCTTGAGCACATACAGCATTGTCAGTATGTGCATTACTGGAGCTTGCATCCCCAGTACTCACACCTGATGTGCAGGGATCTGGAGTCACCAGCATTTTTGGATTGGGTAACTCTACACTGGAGACTTGAGCAGCCATCTTTTTAGAAGGACCTCCTTTTGCCTTTGGCTTACTTATCAACTCAATCACTCGGTCCTGTAGGGCAGCAGTAGGTTTTTTGTCCCACTTTTTCATGTCCTCCCCACACTCACACAGGATTACCCATAGGGTCCCTCTTGCTGATTTCTGTTTCTCTCGATTCTGTCTCATAGGAGGGCGTCTCCTCTTAATGGCTGCAATGCGGCGTCCTCCGTCTGTCTGAGGAGAAGGGGGTGAATGCCATTCCTCAGATGCTCTCTTAATAGCTGAGACCCAGGCCCGACAAGGGGCTATGACAGCATCTTCACACTCTCGTACAGTTTTAATCACATCACCCACAGTTGTATCTATCTCTGCAGGAACCCATAGCATTACTGATAGTGTATGATTAAAAGGTGGTGGTGCAGCATGCACAAACCTTTGCATCATAGGTTTAGGGCATGGTACATGATAGGGATCTTCAATGTCATCATTATTATAGATCACATCTCGCACAGCCAATTCTTCGAGATACCTGATAGCTTTTCCAAGGTTGCGTGCTTTGATCTGTGGGCAGTCTATTTCCTCTTTATAGGGATATCTCTCCTTTACAGCTGACAAGAGTCGTTTCCACAGGCTGGTAGTTCCAGCCTTTTCCCCAAATGCCCGATCAATACCTGCATCTTTGGCCAGGGATCCCAACTGCCTGGCTTCCTTCTGAGTTAATGTTATGGTAGCAGCCCCCTCATTCCAGCATCGGAGTAACCAAGAGAGAAGTGGTTCACCTGGAAAACGGCTGAAATCTTTTCTCAGAGTACGCAAGTCTCTCATGGAATAGAGCTGAGCAGATTCTGAGTCTGAGTCCTCATCTGACTCTGCACTAGCTGCTCTACCTGGTCTGGGAGGAGAGCCATTATCCTCTATTTCCTCTATCACCTGGTCATCTTGTTCAGACTTGGAAGGGTTACGGCTCGTTTCTGATTTCCCTTGTTTTCCTTTTCTCCTAGTTACAGGGTTAACAAGTAACTGTGTGGGCTGAGGGGGAGAGGCTGAGGCATCTGCAGCAGTGGCAGCAGCAGGGCTTGCTTTCTGAGCAGCAGCACTGTCTGTGGGAGTAGAGACAGCAACTGGAGCTGAAGCAGAAACACTGGCGATGCTGGCCGGCCTTATCTGAGTTGTGCCCTTGCGTGAGGGGGGGCGAGAAGCGGCTGGGGAGGCAGGAGTGGGGGTGCTCTCTGTACGAGGAGCAGCTCTCACTCTCCGAACAGCAACTCTCGGCCTCCGAAAAGGCATACTCAATCTCATTACTGTGGTTTTTGTGTTACTCCTCACCAATATATGAGAGAGATTAACAACACCCACTAAAAGATTGAGAGATGAAATGCTACTGTTACTAAAATCAGGTGGAGTCAGCCCAAAATACGATGGAATGGTATAATTTCCCAAGTTAAAACTGGGAGTGTAATTACCAACCAAGTTTTTTATCTCTGTATGAAACACTACTGCACCATGCACCATGATATACACCAGTATTGAGGACAATATTGCAATGATGGTTCTTAAGCAGCTCTTACGAAAGACAAACCACAAAGTAACAGCAATTCCAGCTGCAAAAATACACATCACATACCCTAAATACCAAAGGTACGGCACGATTGGTTTAATCTCCAACCCTGTGAAATTTCCAAAGAACAAGGTCTGATTCCAGCTCAGGAAAGCCATTCTTTCACTGGAGTTGGAATTCAAACTGTTCAGGCAATTTAGTCAAAATTTAAACTGGACTCGAGCCAATTAGCTCAGGCCCCACGTTGGGCGCCAATAAATCTGTCACGGTTTAACACTGGCCCGGCAATTAAACCGAATAACAGACGCTCTCTATTAATCTGTCTCTCCTTGATAGAGAAAGGAGAGAGAATAAGGGAGAGAGACTTATGGGTTGGAAACTAAACTACACAACTTTAATAAAACAGTAGTGATAAATAGGTAAAATTACTAAATATATACAAATATACAGGAAAATGGAAACCACATTCCTCCCCCCTTTCCCCCAATAACTCTCACGTCACCACCGAGGCTGTAGGGCAGCCCTGGGAAAGTCCAGGCTGGACTCCTGGAGTCGGCAGCAGTCGGGAACCGGAGGCAGGAACACATAGATATGGGCTGGCACGGATCAGGACCACAGGCAGATGAACAGACAGGATCCTTCCAGGATGCCGGGTGAAGGAAGGGAAGCAGGAAAAGATCTGGCTCGGCCCACGTGATGCCTCAAATTTATACTGAGTGTGACGTATATGGGATGGAATACTCTGTTTGGTCAATTCTGGCATCTATCTTGTCTGATCCTCCCTAAAGGAGGGCTCTGGTGGGACCTCTGTGTCCTTGGCTCTGCATACCAGTCTCTAGCAGTAACTATAAACATCAAGTGTTATCAGTCCTAAAAGCACACACACTGTATGAGAAACTTGCTGTTAATTTCAGCAAATGCAACTACTTACAAGGGACTTAGCTAAAAGCAAAAGTACAGAAACAGAAAATCACCTTTATCCTGGCCCAAACCAGGACAGAGCCTTGTTTAGCCTTACCTTGAGTACCTCCAGGGACGAAGCCTCAACTATTTCCCTGGGCAACCTGTTCCATCTTTCCACTACCCTCATGATAAAGAACTTGTTCCTAACATCTGATCTAAATCTACTCTAATTTAAATCAAATCAACTTTCGTCTCACAGAAATCATAACTTGCTAAATCTTCCCAGTAGTGTAAATAAGAAGATCTGTTGGAGTGTTTGAAAGATCAGCCAAACTAATTGATTTTTAAATTATCTACATAAAATTTTAAATTAATTTATATGTCCTCCTGCTGCATATGCAGCATTCCACAAGTCAAATTCATTGTGCACAGCACTTTTTATTGTTGAGATTTAAAATCTAGCAACTCCTAGTTCAGAGGAAACAACTAGAACTAGGGGCAAGACAAATGTGTTTGTTATCTGAATGCTGTGGCATTTGCCAGTTGCTGTAGACATTGTGAATATTGTAATATCTTCGTTTCATCTTATTCTGAATGACACCTGTAATTTATTTTTAACAATACTAAATAGTAAGTCATATTACTAATGGGAACCATATCTTAGCTAGTTCATTTGATGGCTCATGTTAATGTTACTAAAGAAGAATAACTATTCAGTGCAATTAAGAAATAACAGCTGCTTTCTCCTTGCAGTGCATCGTTCCATTAACCAGTGGACTAAAGTTTAACAAACAATCAGGTAGTTTGTCAGCAGAACATTGAAGGACAGCACACCTATCCACAAGACTAGTCCATTTTCAGAGGTATCAAAGAATACAACTCTTTTTCACATTTCTTCCTTTGTCTGAATGGACTTGATAATATGAAGTTCAGATATGGTGTTTATGGCATTCCCTAATGTTGCATATCAAAGCAGTGAAAACTAGAGCAATACACCTGTAAAAAGGAAATTGACATTTTAAGTGTTTGAAATTAAAATTATTTTAATAAAATAATATCAAAGGAAGTGAACATTTAGGATGCTGAAAATTTTTTTTTCAATAAATACACAGGCAAAGATGAAATGCTATAGAATAAAGACTGAAGTTTTTAAAATACTACATTAAACACATGAAAACTGTCTCAGAATTCATGTAAAGAATAAAAATTATATTTACAGAATTTAAGGATGAATTCTGTTTAATCCATTTATTGAGTGCTGCTCTTCCCTAGCATTAGTTCTATTATTGTGGTTGAATTTAATATCATTTTGCAGTAGTATTCCATGCTGACTTGAGTAGATTTATTCTATTTTCATGCCATGGTAAATGAAAGCAAAATCTCATTTTGTATTTCGGTATTTCTGTATCATCATGTAGTTTTTCATTACAAGTAAGGCTACCAAAGAAGCAGTGCTATTTTGAAAGTTAAGTGTTTAGCTAGCATTTATTATGTATACAGTAACCATTTTCCAATTTGATTGTCAAATACAATATTCATCTGAAAAATAAATTAGGAATTTTGTGTATATTTTTTTCTCATATAACTATTGAACTGGTGGAATAATATCACCTTTGGCATTCATACCATGTTACAGTTTGTATTCTAACACAATATTTCTTTTTCGTTTTTCCATAAAGGATCTTTCTGTACTAAGAAAACACTTCTTTTTATTAGCGTTTGTTTAGTAGATACAAAAAGGAATAAAATTATATGTTGGAGACAAGTCTTATTATTTACATATTTTTATATTCTGATTTTGTTTTATGACATTGCCACTTTTGATATCAGATTCAATAACAATAATGAACTAAGGAATTTTTACATGCTCTAATAACAACCATAAATTCTAATTATACTCTTCTTTTATAAGATTTGTAAAAACATTAACCCATGATGCTTACATCTGTATTGTTTTAACAGGAATTTTTCACCATACAAATGAAGGCTAGAATACAAAAGCATAGCATTCTGTTTGGTTTCCATTGGAGGATTGCTTTTGATTAAAATCATGGCAAAGCTAAAATATATGAGAAACCCAGTTGTCTGTACATTCTACAAGGGAGACAGCAAATAACAGACACCATAAAAATAGTCACATTTATGGGACTAGAATCCATGAGACAAATTAAAATGTCCTGTGTGTGTGGTTATACTGCATCCTTCTGTACCTTTATGCTCCAGGCATATGGATTTTATGTTGCTCACTGATACCTATTAAGATGCCCTTAGTCTTCACATAGAACAGCAGACAATGTTTCTTACTGTGGTGGATGTGTCACTGAATTAATTTTATTTAATTCTTACCAATGGTCAAGGGACTAGCACTAAAAGTTAGACCTGTTTAGACTGCAAAAGTACAGCAAATCATAGTAAACACAAGTAGCATTTTGCATTTCTCACACACAGCAACTTGTGCTGGGGTGTGACCACTGATAGCTGTCATCATGTCATATGCTCACGGCAAACAAGGATGTGTTTTGTGATGGTGCTGACAGTGTATTCACCCATATATTATATAAGTGAAAAGTGTGTTACAATGGGGATCAACTGACTTTAAAAATTGTCATTTATTCCAAAAGATCTTGTAAGAGTCTAATATCATTAGGATAGAACAGGATTTACCGAATAATTTTCACTTGAGATTGGTTTAGGAAAGTTTGGCATATAATAAGCATAATAAAAAAAAATTACTGATTGCATTCATTTAAGAGCCCTAAAATGAATTGTGCTCTTCTGATTCTTAGATTTAAAATTAATCTTAAATTAATGATGAAATAAAGCCCACAGTATTAATAACAGGACAGGTGGAACTATTTCAGTTTTAGATAATGATAAAGATGATAGGAATAGATAGATGTAGATGTAGTTCTTGGGCTTTTATGAGAATGTCTGCAGCTTCCATGTTAGCCTCCTGAGGGCAAAATGCACTCAATGCAAGGATTCAAGATGCACTGAAAAACAAAAAATAAAGTGCTTGTTGGGATCACCTTTGTTTCCTACACTGTCAAAGATTGTGAAAGGAGTCTGTTGTCTTTTTAGCAATATTGACTTGTGTTTTACAAACCCAAGTAAACAGTTCAGCTTGACAGTGCTGACTTGCATTTAAGCTTCTACAGGTATAGGACAAATTTTCATTACAGTGTTATGCTGTCTTCATTGCAATACATTGAGAAAATTGTCTCCTTTTCTTATTGTCAAACACAAATTGCACATTCTTATTTAATTTCTATTAACAGATTAAACCACTAAATGTGTGGGGGGGGGGTTTCCAGGATTTTGCATGTCAGTGCATGACTTCACTTCAGTTGCTGTTTTACCTAACATACAGAATTTGTCTATAAATTATATGACAAACAAACTTGAATTTACTTTTTATTTTCATTTTTATTCAGTAAATACAATGTGTAAAACTACGTTAGAAAATTGCTTAGATAACTTGCAGCTTAACTGGGAGTAAGCATGTTCCCAACTTCGCAGCAAGCAGTCAGTAATTTTATTTAAATTACATTAGGACAGACCAGAACTACTATTGCTTAGCAGAATTTAACACAAGTATATTGTGATGTTGAATTCTTACAATTCAAAAATAATGGGGAAAATGTCTGAATGTTGAAGTCTGAATTCCCAAACTAGGATTTTAAGTCTTGCATTTACAAATTTGTGTATTACATTAACCACTTTGTGTACTACATTCAAAGAATTAAATGCATATTCAGTACCTGAAAATGAAGACAGTATTTTGACAGGTCCTTCCACTCAAACATGCTTATTAAAAACAGAATTTTAAATCCATGTCTTTGTTATATACCAATATAAAGGAAATATTCGGCAGTTGACCCTAGTCTCCAACTTCATCTCTCTTACCTATTTTTCCACCCAGAATTCTTGCCTTTCCTATGCAGAAAAACACACTCAATATCTGCAAATTTATAGTTTCCTCTAAATCTCCGGAATTTTGTTCTTGTTGTGCTAACAATTTACAGTCCTTAAAATAGTACTCTATTGACCTTAGTTTTTCTTCCTTTAAGTTTCCCATATTTATTCTTAAGTCATTTGTTTGTCATTTGCTTTTTCATTTTGTTTGTCATTTATTCCCTAGCTATTTGATCATCTATTTGATCTTCCTAGGTGTTCTTTATTAAGCAATATGCTAAGCTGTATGATAAGCCATCCATATCTTAAACTTGAGATCTGAATATCCTTGTTTTCTTTGTCATTGGCCTGTAGCAAGTTGTTTGGTTTCCAGTTTGCTTAATTTCTCACTCTCTTCAATTTCTTTTTCAGAAGTAAAATAGCAATAACTGTCTTTCCCAGACCTTTTTCTGTCTTTTGTCTTCAGTCTCTAAGACAAAGTGAAAGAAACAATTTCTCGCTAATTGTTTTTGTATGCTGCTTGGCAAAATAGATATTGAGTCTTAATCTGCTGCCCAGTCCAGTGTGGGACTTTTCCAGTTGGAAAGTAATTACCAACTGAAGAGACTAAGTTCCATATTTACATATTTTTGTGTAAATTTGTAATTCACTATTACTACATTATTAAACCTATCCTAGTTTTTCTTCCAGCCTTAAAGACTCTCTCCCTTATTGCCTTCTTCATTTTTCCCTGGGAGGGTAGTGGGAAACAACAGAGAGCATCTGTCATCTAATTACTGTCTAAATCTATAACAGATTTACTGGTACACAGTATGGGGCTCAAACACACAATACTGGGATTAAGAGTACTGTGCTCCACTGACTGCGCTGTCATGGTTTAGGCCCATCTGGTATCAACCAGGCTTCCACTCACTCACCCCCCCCCATCTCCACTGTGAGAAAGGGAGGAAAAAACAAAAAGAGCCACCTGAAGGCTCATTAACTGAGAGAGACAAGAGTAGGGAGGATTCATTCGACAATTACAGTAACAAGCAAAAGCCAGACAGACTCAACTTGGGAAATAGAAAAAAATAAAAATTTACTCTGCAAGGAGTACTCTGCAAGGAGGCTACTTGACCAAATCTTAATACCTTCTCCTCCACACCCCTTGCTTCTTCCCAGGCCCAAATTGCTTCACTGCTTCCTCCCCCTCAGTGGCAGAGGGGATGGGGAACCAAGGGTAAAGATCTCCACACAGTGTTTCTGCCGGCCCTTCCTCAGGGGGAGGACTCCTCACAGCCTTCCCCTGCTCCAATTCAGGGTCTCTCCCCCAGGAGAGTCCTTCAGGAACCCCTGGGACATGAGTCCCTCCCACAGGTGCATTCCTTCAGGCACAGACTGCTCCCGCCTGGGCTGCACACAGAGTCACGGCTGCTGCGGGAGCAGTCACCTCCTCTGGCACGGGGTCCTACATGGCTGCAGAGCCACATCTGTTCCTTTCCATGATACTGTTTCACATCTCCCCACTTGTGACACTTCCAGGGTGACAATTTCACATTTACCCCATCATGGTCCTTCAGGAATTGCTCACCCATCCTTCTTCAGTTCCACCACGTTTCTCCATAGACTACAGGGGCACAGCTGCCATCTCACCGTGGGCTGTGAGGAAATCTCTGCTCAGGCACCTTCTCCCCCCCTTCTTCACTGACTTTAGTGTCTTTGCTCTGGCATATCTCTCTCACCTCCTCCTCTCCTCTGCAGTTCTCTTTTTTATATATTTTTGCAGTTTTATTTCCCCTTTCTTAAATATGTTGGTCATAGAGGCTCATCCAGCTTCCCATATCTACTCAGCCTTGGCTAGACATGGCGCCAGGACTGGGACTGAAAGAGTTTCTAGAATCTTCTCTTGTGCCCCCCCTGCTTCCAAAACACCACCACACTAACCCAAGACAGCTCTTTATTCCACAAACGAAGAAGGAAGTGCGTCATTTCCAGGACAGTAATTAGACAGCCGCATTCAAAATCCACTGAAACTAATCATAATAATCCATTAATTTTACTTCTAGATCAAGATAAAGTAGAGAGAGAGAAAGGAAACTATATCCTCTGGAAAGAAACCAGAAATCCAGAGCTTGTTGAGCTTTTTTCATCATTGCAAAAACCGATTAACTGTAGGAAAAAGTTGGAAAGCCAAACATAACTTCTGAGATCTGTAAGTATCATTAATCATGGTTATTATTTTAATGTCTAGGGACTAGCCAGGTGTACCAAATCATTGTGCTAGGCACTGTAAAAACACAGCCTTATAACTTGTGTTTGTGTAGTAATTTACTGTGAACTTAGCCATCACTAGCAACCCCTTTAAGGCTTATTTGAGTGTCTTCAACCCTCTGCTCCCTGCAACAGGAACAGAGTTATGAAACGGTAATATTTTATTTTCATTTTTACATTTTTCTAATTTTTAACTGGTTTTTGTTTTTTTATTTAAAACTTCTGTTTTCACATATTCTTTTTTTTGTAACTATTTTTTGAGGTATATTTTCTTTTCTGAATCTGCTGGTTTTATGTCCCCATTATCTTTGGGAGCTTCAGCTTCATTAAAAAAGCTAAGGTTTTTTGCATGAAAGTATCTTGTGAGTCCAATTTCTAATAATGGAATTATGTTTCTAGAAAACTGATTTTTGTTATGGCTTTTCTACAGCTCCTGACTGACAGGTCCTGCTGGTTTCTGAACTTAGAGGGTGGCTGGCAGCTCTGTGATTCAGAGACATAGGATCTAATCTAAGCTCACGGTATCAGCCAACTGTCTGTGACTGTGTTATATTTTAAATGAACAGAGGTGACCAACCCAAGTAAGTGAAGGCCATCTCTTTTCCCTTCGCTGTGCAGCTAGTACTATGCAATAGAATGAACTTGAAATCTAGCTCCCATTGGCACTTTTTGTGACAGAATCTGGGACATCTGGCCACCTTGGTAGACACTGTCTCATTATTCTACATGACTGCAATTACTGGCTCACACTATTTTTGAGCAAGTTCTGAGGCAGGCAACAGATGTTGTGATCCAGTAGACATTGTCACTCACTGGGGACTGCTGAGTACTAGTTGCCTCTGACAGATATCATGTAATTACTTATCAATTGTTTCTTGTCTTTCTCATGGAAAGTGGCTTTTTCTAAGAGTCTGACTCTTAGTTGTTTTCTCCCTGAGATGCAAGGTTGTCCAGCTCCTACAGAATTAGTCACAGGAGAAAAAAGACAATTTCAGTCAGCAGTGTCTTGCAGTTGAAATGCTGTGACTATTGAATCATAAAAGCTGCTCCCACTCAGGAAACTAAAATCTTTCTTCCCCAAGAAACAAAACTGAGATCAAAAAATTAAGAGTCCTTGATTTGCAATGAACAGATGATGACTAGCAGAGGCTTTAGCTGAAAGGCAAGCAATAACTCTTGTGAGGATTCTGCTTTTAGCTTCTATCTCCCATCAAACAGTTGCTAATTTACTGGGAATCAGGAATTCTCAAGTTAGTACTCAACTGAGTTCTGATTGATGGCTACAAATTTGCAATATCTTACTTTGGTGGAAGGCAGTTTAGATTCCCTACACCTTCAAGTTTAGGGGAAAACATTGGTTGACTTAATACTCTCCTGTGCTGATTCATCACCTATGTTTTCTCTGCCTGCTTCAGTACATATCATAACTTAAATTTTGGCATATGAATAGTCTATTGAACTGTAGCCTCTGATGTGCTTAAGAGTGATTGTTTTGTGTCAAAGTATGAAAGTTAGACTGTATGTAACAGTCTGCTGAAGAAATTAATGACTCACATGAATGTCTAGTAGAGGCCATTTTATAGCAAACTAATAATAAATCCTCAGAATAATGGTGCATCCCTATTGAACTGTGCATTTTATTCAGAAGTCTGTCTATGCTGAGAGACACTATCATGTAACAGAAAACATGTGATGGAGAAGTACTGACTATTCTGAAAAGTTGACTTTAAGCTTGTTCTACCATTGAGGAAGTTCACATGCTAAGGCACTATTGATGGTGGAAATTAGAAAATATCAGATATTTTTACTATAAGAATACACCTACATAGTGAAAAAAAATGATAAGCCCCAAAAAAGAAAAACTTTAAGTTCCTTCTCTTTGTGATTTTATGACAAACTATTATATAGTGAGAATGAGTGAGTAGAATAGTTTAGGAAATCTGTGGAATCACTAAAAGTGATATGAGAAGATTTTATAAACAAGCAAGACAGCCCTCCGCAGTTAATGGTAAAAATACACTTGATACTAGTTCAGGCTAGAATATCACTGGACTGTAATTCTGTGGTATTAATTTATTGTAATATAAAAGACATGAGAAATTCTTCACTCATACTGAAGATGCTGTGGTCAGGCTATATGAATAATTGTTCCTGTGGTGCTGAAATTCATGTACAGTTGACTATATATAAGTATTAATGTATTGAATATGATGAAATGAGATCACTTTCCCTAGCATTTTTTATTTCAGGAGTTACCTAGTTCATATATAACTCAGAGTTGAACTGCTACATAACAAAACCTATGTGATGCATTCTTCATCTTTGCTACAGCTGCTTTTTTCAAAAAGCAATTTGTGCAAAATTTGTAACATCCTCGATCGCTTGTTCCTACATGTCTCATAAGGATGAAAGAAAAAGCATTTGGATGCTATGAGGGAAAAAAAGGAACAACAAACAAAAAAAACCCCCAAACTCTCCCCCTGCCCTGCTATTTTAGCTGGTCAGAGTGAAAAACCTTTTCACAGAGGACTAAAAAGTGTGAAGTATCCTTACTGCAGAGAGAATATGAGGAACTGTATAAAGCTTTTTATCAGTCGTGCATGGGGAAGAATAAAATAGTGCTGTATGAAGGTGCTTTTTAATGCACTATCATTTAAAGTTTTTGATCTTAGCAGTAACTTTTAAGAATTATTTTTTTCCTACGAGTTTATTCAGTGAAAGAATAAAGTTTTCCTTTCCTCTTCCTTCCTTCAAAACAACTGTTATTTTAAAATACATAACAGAACCACATAACATAACCAAAACTATTTTAGAAAAGATTCTACCCCTGGGGATCAACTTCAACTGTTCTTTTCTCTTACTAACTCATGCATTTTACAACAGGCAATTGTTTTTTGGAGTCTGTTTGCACACCGGGAGGACCAACATTCCTTAAAGCTATTCCATTTCTATTTCTGTTGTCTCTTATTTTTTATATTTCTACCATTGCCCCTTAGGAGCTACTGCTGTTTTGTCTTGGCTATAATCACTAGGTAAAATATGACTATAACAAATATTTTTTATTAAGTCAAGGGCATAGAATGAAGACATGAATCAAAAAAAAAAATGCAGAGTAATATCTTAAAATTAACTAACTTAGAAATTTTAAGTTTACTTTTTGTAGTCTGAAAAGAATAAGCCCAGGGCACACATTTCTAATTTATAAAATTCATTGTGGCAGAAACATATTCAACATGATTTGTCTCCTGACACCAAGTAATCTCCAGGTGCTCAGCTCCCTTCAAACTACAACTGCAAGGTTTCCTGTGTGTTGTGTGCCCGAGGCCTGGAAAAATCTGAATAAATTTGGCATCCTCTGGAGGTGAGATAGCACATCAAGGTAGATGTAAGGTTTCATTATTTAATTGTGTCTGACTTACCTTTGCTCAGTTTTTTCCCATGCCTGTAGCCTCCTCTTCAGTTCTCCACAGCTGACATATTTATCTACTGTTTTGTTGTGGGTTTTTTTATCTATATTTTAACCAGAGGGAAAAAAAAATGTCATCTAGGAATCAGTCCCTGGTGTCTAATGTTCTCAAAAGGCGAGGGTGGGAAATATAAAGAAGTTACAGTCTCTTTTCTGCCTACATGCAGCATCATGTATCTGCTGCATTTGATTTTGAACTGATGAGATGTCACTCATATCTGACTGCCAGTATGCACTGCAGGATTAGGTTTAATATGAACCAGACCATTTTACCATGCAAAGGCTCACTGAACATGGTGCCACAGACCGCACCAATCAGAAAAACTATACAAACTAATCTGCAGTTGGATAGTGACTATGCGTTTGGGAAAAAAAATCTGAATAATTTTTAATCTTTGGTGAATTCTTCATTTTTTTCTTCCCTCTTAGATCTTATTAAGGTTTGTTTTGGTTTGGTTTTATGGTAAAAAACAGTTAAAGATACAATAATTATGAAAGAAAAATTTTCAAATTTATTGTGCTTGAAAAAGCTGTGAATTTCTCTGTCTGGTAGACCAGTATCAAAATGTTCTAAATTTGGCATATATGGCTACAGTAGGCTTAAACCAATGTGTAATTGAAAGCAACTTGGACAGCTTCACCAAGCTGGCATTATTGCTAACAGAAGTTACTGCTATACTAGAAAGCATGGCTTTCTGAGCCTCTGTTACTTGACCCAACACATCAACCTGTTAGAAACTTTTTAAAGAAAAATAATTTTATCTTTATTTTTCCATTGCAAACACCTCAGCTGGTTACTACTCTTCCCAGTCTGAAGCACCAAAGCCATAGACTTGTAAAATTTGTCATTCCATCTTGAATACAGAGAATGGTAGCACTCTTTATGGACAAAAAGCAGGTAAGTCACTAGCAACTAGCACATCTGGCTGACAGATGAAAGTCACAGAAGCATGTAAGGATGAACGTGAGCAGCAGCAAAAAGAAAGCAAAAATGGGATTCCCTACATTATTATTTTAATCAATATTTACTCAAGGAAAGAAGCCATACCTCTCTATCTTGATTTTTTTATGTCAGAAATACCCACAGGAAGGATATAGGAAAAGAAGGAAGAGTTGGGAGTCAGTAGGCATTACTAACCTGTGTCTTAAGAGAAGCCTTAAAAAACTGTTCACAATACAATTTGTTCATATGTCCAGATCTACACATTTCATTCATTTTGAAATTGCTAGAATGAGGAAAGATTGCTCTGTCCACATGGCTAATATATTTTGATTGCCTTATATGTATTTTATTGCTTAGCAAATGTGTTCGTTTTCTTTGGCTTTGAAGGAACAATTCCACAGCATTTTATCTAATTCAAACCTTTTTTAAATTTTTTTTTTCATTTGTTGTTTTATCAATTCTGTAATTTATTTTATTAAGATTTTTTTTTATTATTTTATTTGTCATCCATGCTTTATTTATCAATGTCTACTACTTAATAATGGAGCTATTAGGAGTATGTTTCTTGTCCAATTCTAATAAGAAAGGAAACTCTTGCCTTGATAATGTTTTCCATTAAAGAACTGTGAAAATAAAATAGCAATCACAGTCTGCAGATTAATAATAGCACAAACTATTACACAATTTCATACAATAGAGGAATGGAAACAACTCAAAAACATTAAGAGACACAGCAAGAGAGTTTAACCCTTTCTTCTCTGATTGCTGTGGAACTTCTCTTGTGGTTGCCCAGGCCCTGTTGAACCAGGGAACATTGTGCCTGGAGAGTAGCATGTTTTCTCTTTGTTTAGGAGTGCAGACTGCACGTACACTGGCTGAGTAGCTACAGAACCAGGAGCTATCTTGTTCTCCAAATACATCTCAGAGTTAAAAAACTCACAGCTTAGCAGACACATCTTGGACAGTATGGAAACTAAATGTCTAGTAGTGCTATCTCAGTAGTTGGCTTGGCAGTAGCAAACTGGTTATCTGGGACCCAATAGCAGTCTGAACTGTGCACCCTGTGATGGGATCACATTTCTTTAGCATTGATGTCTTCTAACAATGCTATTGGAAGATCTGTGCAAGCTTTTTGCTTAGATGCATCTGCTTCTTCACAAAAAAGTTCTGTGTGATCATTATGTTCTTGCAGAAATAGTCCATTCTTATACTTTATGCCAGCTTTTCTAGCCAAGAAATGTCACTTTATAGTTACTGCTAGGGTTGGAGAGCAACAAGAATCCACATAATCAGAAACCTATCACACATGTTTTTGTTTCCACAGCAAGATGTCTGGCTGTTTGTGCCTGTGACCACGCTGGATGTTTCCCTTGACTTACATCACAGAGACCCTGCAGCAACCAAAACCTCTCATGCAGCATTCCCAGTTCCTTTATGCTGCTGCAACCACTCCTAACTGAAGAGTGAAGCTTTGAAATGACTTATGACTCATGACTGGGATTTCAGACTACAGAGGATTATCAATGTACAAACTCATTCCTAGAAAGCTTCAGCCTTGATAGCGTGCATAACAATGCCTGTGAAGTAGGACTCCAGATTGAACACATTCGTAAGGGCTACAAGATGCAATAGAAAATAAGGAGGGAGAAACAACTGGGTCTGGGTTTCCTTCAAATGAATCTGCACATATACTCAGATGCTGACATGGAACAGCTTTTCTGAAGTTCACTATTAACCCCCTATTTGCAATTATTGGTTCTTGAAGTAGTTTGGATTTATCTTTTCTTTTTAGAGCATCCTGACTTTAAGGGGAAGAAGTATTATGCAATGACAACTTTATGAAAGCAAAGATATTTTTGCAATTTAATAGCTAGGTATGCTTCTCTCTTTTCTGCAGAATGAGAGACTTGGGATGTGCAAAATTCTCCCCAAGAGAAACAAGCACACATATATAACAATACCAAAACCCCAGGAAAATTAATATAGCTAGTTTTGGGGGGGGGGGTTTTAGTTTTTTTTTTTTGGTGGTTCTTTTTTTTTTTAATAATTACTGAGCATAACTAAATTTCCTTCTCTGTACATATTGTTTTTAAGTCTCAACCTCCTTACAAATAATTTTGGAGTAGGTGTATGTAGGAGTAAAATAAGGCTGTATTTGAATGTATATGCCTGCCAGCAGTAGAAAATTATTTAGCTTAACTGACCTGATAATTATCTGCACAAATTTAACTCCTGCATTTGAAATACAAATTCCCCAAAGTAATCTTTTGGGTTTAGGCCAGTTATAGACTCATTAGCATTTGTCTTCAGTCTCATAAAATTAAGGTGATAGGTAATTAGAAGAAGAAGTAAGAGCTGAAAAAACAAAGACAAAGACATAAAAATAGACATTTCTCAGCCATGAGTTGGACTTTCTCTGTCAAATTATTAATAATTTTCTGCCTTCTCCATCTCTTCCTCCCCATCTAATTCTTCAGTAAATGTAATGACTGGTGATTATTTCTGTGGGAAGTCTAGTGGTGACAGAAATTAGTCATAAAATCACCTACTCCTCATGCACTAGCACTGTAATGAATACTGCCTAATTACCATTGTTTCCAAAGGCATTGATGACAAATTCTGTAAAGTTTCTGCTAGAAAAATTGGTAACTTTTCAGCATATGGACAGCTACAGGGAGGATCTCTCTTGTCCTCTATGGCTGGTATGCTCTCTGGGTTGGGGCTTAGTTGTCATAGATCCTTCTGCTTCTTTTCATAGAATCATAGAATCATAGAATTGGCTGGGTTGGAAGGGACCTCAGAGATCATCAAGTCCAACACTTGATTCGCTGCCGTTACTAGACTATGGCACTGAGTGCCACATCCAGTCTCTTTTGAAATATCTCCAGGGACAGAGAATCCACTACTTCCCTGGGCAGCCCATTCCAATGCCTGATCACCGTCTAGGTAAAGAAATTCTTTCTAATATCCAAACTAAACCTCCCCTGGCACAACTTAAGACTGTGCCCTCTTGTCTTGCTGAGAGTTGCCTGGGAAAATAGACCAACCCCCCCCCTGGCTTCAACCTCCTTTCAGGGAGTTGTAGAGAGTGATGCGGTCTCCTCTGAGCCTCCTCTTCTCCAGGCTGAACAGCCCCAGCTCCCTCAGCTTCTCCTCATAGGATCTGTGCTCGAATATCTCACTGGTGAAGATCACTGTTTATAGAGACAGGTCACCTTCTCCTGCCTTTCCAAGTAGGAATGTCTCAGCTACTCTCAGGCTGTTGTAGACTGTCACTGGAACCCTGGACTTGGGCAGCCCCATCTGCTGCCAAGTCCACTTTGAGGCTTTTCTGGTCAGGAAGTAATTGCCAGCTGAACAGTGTGGGTTCCATAGTTGCATACTTGTATATATTTGTATGCAATTCATCATAACCATGATTATTAATAATATTATTTATTATTTCCAGCAAAAAGGCTGGAGAGGGTCTAGAAAAGGACTACAAGAATGATCAGAGGACTGGAAGACCTGCCGTGTGAATAAAGGCTGAGAGAACTGGGTTTATCCAGCCTTGGGAAGAGAGAGCTCAGAGTAGACCTTATTACCTTATATACCAGTATATAAAGGGTGGCTATCAAGACGATGGAGACTCCCTTTTTACAAGGAGTCACATGGTAAATAAAAGGGGTAAGGGTCAGAAGCTACTTCTGGGGAGATTGTGATTGGACTTCAGAAGAAAATTTTTCACATGAGAGCGGTTAGGCACTGAAATAATCTCCCTAGACAAGTGGTGGTTTCTCCAACATTGGAGAGCTTTAAGACTCAGAGTGCTGGGTCATCTCATTTAAACTGTATTATTACCTTGAAAGGTTGGACCAGACGGTTCTTGAGGTCCCTTCCAATCTAGCATTCTACAATTTCATTAAGCTGGTTTGAGGGGTTTTGGTTTTTTTGACCTCAAAGTCTCTTACCCTTTTTTATCTTATCCTAGGATGTTAGTGAGGGGATAATAGAGAGCAACTGTTGCCTGCTTGTTGGCTAAAACTATGACAGCTGCTTATGTCTTATTAAAACAAAACAAAACCAACAATAAAAATGTCCAGTGAGTTAAATACTGATTTCCAAAGGTGACATATATGGTGACAGTTGGACATAAGACAATCCAAACTGAACTATTTTCACTAGTTTTATTTCATTCCATCAATGAAAAATAATGATATTAGCATTTGAAAGTAAAATACTTCCAAAATTTGCACTTGATTAAAGAAAATTAACATTAAGGGTTGGGGTTTTTTTATGCTGCAAATACTTGCATGGCAGTTGTCTCTGTGTTTCCATGGTACTGAAACTCATATCAAAGGAGAAGATTCTTGATAGATTTACAAAAACTGTTGCGGAACTTTATCCTTGCCTCAACCCTGCATACAGGAAAAAAAAAAAAAAAAAAAAAAAAAGAAACAGAGTTCAAATAATTGAAAACAAAATTCAATGTGCCACAGAATACTTCAGGTGGCTACTCAATAGCTGACAACACATTGTGCATATCAGTGATTTATTTTGCAAAGGTTTGCAAAAAAGAGGTGTACCTCAGCTGATGTTTGAAAGTTCCATACATTATTATGTTTAAAAAAATATAAGATTCATACTTTGCTTATGCCCAAAAAACAATAATACTATGATTTTATATGTTTCTCCATTTGGAATCAAAGGTAGAAGGTTTCTTAACATAACTTTTTTACTAACTCTTCAAAGGTAGAAAAATTAGCTGCTAATTAGCATCCAGATGCAGAGTGACTTTAATACTTCCTTAGTCAAGATCTTTCAAGAATTAAATTAGTATACAATTTTCAATTGTGTTTCCTCAGATGCAGCTAAACAAATGATTCACTATTAAATCACTTTGCCTGAAAAGAAAGAATGAATTTGCTGTTGTTGGTCTTTTAAAGTCTTCTGAATTCACATGATTACTAGAGAAGGCCATAAGGATAGGTATGTACTTAAGAGCAGGTAAATAAGAATAAAATAATGCATGGGCAAACTGCTTTGGATGGAATAAGGTTTCCCCTAACCCAAGGACTGAAATCTTAAAATCAAATTAAGTCATAAAAGAAGCAAATGTTTACATGTGATTCATATCTTTTGCTTTCCAGACCCAGAACTGAAAGACTATAAAGCAACGGCTTCCTCTTAGTAGCATTTCTGTAAGTCAACACTTCTCTTAACTAAACATTCAGGAAAGTGAATCAGAATGGCAAAACTGGTTATTTTAGTGAATGTAATAAAGGTGAATAAACCCTTAATTGGAAATTTAAATAATCCTATTCAGGTAAATAGAAACTGCTTTAATCTTAAATCAGCATCCATACAAAGATCAATGCAGATAACCAGCTTCCCACCCCAACTTAATCAACTTTACTGTGTCCCTAAAGAAGTCAGAGTTGCTATAAATTCCAGTAGAGAACCTGATCTTCAGAGGTTTTCACCTTGTAGTGATACAAGAAGTTCAAGAAAAAACCCTCATTAATGCTATTTGTACTGAGTATAAAGTTTTCAAAAGTCAGCCCTTCTTACCTTGTTTCAAAACAAAAGAAACAAAACCAAAATTTTCTTATGCTGTAAGAGTGAACTGTGTGACCATCCAGACAGTTTCTTGTTCACTGAGTGGTCAGTCCATCAAAGCCACATCTTTACGATTTAGAGACCAACTATGGGATGGGGTCACCATAGTGGAATACATTTAATATGAAGTAACAAGAAAAGGGGATCATATGGTTGCAGAATGTGTAGAAGTTGTAATTTTTAATTTAAACATATTTTTGCTTGTTTGTTTAGTTTTTTTTTTAATTCTTGAAAGTAGCAGAATGTGGTGGAATCTAGACACAAGTTTGCTTACCAGAAGCCTGGTATTTGGAGCATTAAAGATTAAAATAATGAAGTAGGGAACAAGGGCCTGGAAAATGAGCTTATGGAAGGACTATTCAGGCATGCTGCAAGGAAGCAGTAATAAAAATCCAAAATGTAAATAAATCATTCAAGATTAAAATGAGCTACACAAATATTCACAAATGACACCCAGAAGAGGTGTCTAAAGGACGCCTTTTTCACAGATGTTTGCAAGATAGTCACTTTGTTCAGCATTAACCTACAGCAAGCTGCTTTTTTCATCTGCCTATTGTCAAATCTTCAAGAGGATTATTATTATTAATAATAATAATAATTTATTAGCAACAGAACCCATAGTCATATATTTTAAGATGCATCTGTGGTTGTTCAGGATCATATCTAAAAGTGATATATGGATTTGAAATTAATGCTTCTGTTTGTGTCTTTGGCCTATCACAGTTACAAATTACTAACATTAATCTATGTTTTAATTCCACTTGAACACTATTTCAGCTGCCTGTAAAAGTGAGACTTAACTGCTGTCCTGGGAAGGGACTAACAATTATACCTAATAAATTCAAACAAGTCAAATGGAAAGGGCTAAGTGAAGGTTTGTCTGTCTTCTTTCTACTTTTTCCTATAATGGCAAATAAACTCTGCTCCTTTAAAGATTTATATAGCACACTGCAGCAAATCTGGGTCCCTCTTTTGCAGATGACACCTGCTGTGAAAATCAGGTGCTGTGAATCTCTTTTTGGAAAGGCTCATTTCATTGAATATGAAAGAGAGTATAAACTTCTAGCACTCTAATTTTAGTCACATATCCCCTCTAATAACCACCCCTGTTCATTAATTGCAGAATAAAACTGAGGAATATCTAAGGAAAATGCAAATACGGTAGCAAACAAAACTAACAACTTGCTATGAATAGAAGTATTTCACTCAGTGGCAGTTTTGACACTTTAGAATTGGATTGTTTATCTGCTGCAAAGCCGTTTTCTGAGAAACAAACCCAATATTTGGTCTTTTCCCATCTGGAAGGGAATACAATTTTTTTCTCTGCTTTAGTTTTCTCTTTGGATTAGTGCCCTGCATATTTTATAGGAAATAGCTAACACTTTTCAGTGAAAGTTGGTATAAAATATTGGTAAGAGATTTTAAAAGTTTGAGATTTTTATAACTTATTTTCTCACTCTTTTCTTCTTCATGATTTACTAAATGAATATATGTCTCAAACCCTTCTTAAATATTTGTTTGGCTCAGAAGTGATCATAGGCATGACAGCAGTTGAAAGTCTGGGATTTGGTACTAGTGACATCTGCCTCATGTGAAGTAAGAAGAGATTCTGAGACTGTTCATTTACTCATGGCATAGCAACAAGTCAGTTTGGGATGAATATTCAGAGTAGGCAGTTAAATGATATGACTGTGTTTTACTCTCTAATTTGGAATGGAACAAAAAGGTATTTTTAAGAAGTAAATAGCAGATTGATATCCAGATTATCTGTACTGCTCGTATAATTTTAAGTGAGTTTCCAAAACAATAAAGTCTTCTTCTAGACTGGAATGCTATGATAAACAAATAATCTTTTTATAATTGTTTGGTTCCAAATCTGACTGAAAAACTGAAAGTTGTTCTGAGTAACTTAAGAGCTGAAAGTTAATTAACAAACAAACACAGCCACCATGTTAATCGAAATGTCAATCTGTATATATCTAAGGGTTAATTTGTATATAAGTGATAGAATGACAAAAACCAAGCACATAACAATTCATTATAATTCCAGTTGCTGAAAATTAAGGAGTAGACAATCTGTTAGTAGATATTAATAGTACTTATGATAATCTATTAAAAAATCATAAATCAAAACATTTTGCTAAATAGGTGGTGGAGGTGAGTGTAATTGGGGCTTCAGAAAGATCTGTGCACATCAAAGGTGATATATTACAGAAGACTATTTGTGAAAGTTTTTAGCATTGCTAAGACTGAACAATCTTTAAAATCTATATTTCCTTTTTGTCAATTCAGGAAGTCATCTTCACTGAAAAAAATATATAAACTACTTCATGAATAATATAAATCTAAAATTTTTGGCTGTTTTGCCAGACATAGGTAACAAGACTGATACAGCTTTTGCAAGAGAGGTTTTGAATCCTGCAGCAGCAAAAATTGAATTTAGAAGTTTTTATTATGTTTAACAGATCGAGGCAACTGTGTGAAATGCTATGAAGTCATACATTATCCTTCTGAAGCAGATATAAGTGTATTACAAAAATGCAAATACAGAATAATTGTCTTTTATGTGTATAGCAACTAACATTTGATGGAACTTAGGCTCGTCCAACTATAGACTTACAAAACTAACTTGGAAATAGCTGATATGAAAAGCAGGAAATGTGTGTTTCTGTGTGCAGAGAAAAAGATAAAAAGGCAGCTTCTAAATCAGTAAAAAGCTCCTTTTTTACTCTGTATTCTTGTTCCTGAGGTTTTTCTTTTTTATTTTATCTGTTCATCTTATTTTACTGTTAATTGCCATTACACAGCTTCTGAGTTGCACCAAATCCTGTCCAGTTCATAAACTAGATTCCTTGGAGAGAATTTCTGCATGTCTACATGAGCCTACATGTCCCTACCCATTAGCAAGTTTTTTAATTATAGCACCCTCAAAGTAGGACCCTTTAGTCCTATTTGGCCTGTTGATGCCTTCTACATACAATACGGTTTTACCTGTGAAGATGAGACATTTCAGTGGGATTATTCTGGGATTTGGGAAATGAGCATTCACTTTATTCCATCATCCTATTAAAATCTGAAGCAAAGCTTCTGGCCTTCCCATGATCCCTGGGATTAAAATAATCATTTGGAGACTACACTCAAATTCTTCCCTATTTAAGTGCCACAAACAATGTAATTATTATACTGTGAGGATAATTCAACTTCAGGTAGTATGCATCTGATATTTCAGAAAACTCTGTTGATTTACTGCAAAAATTTTCCTTCTGTAAGAGATGATGCAGACTTCTCTTTTAACCCTTACCTTCTCCTCTCCTTCTTCCTCTGGAGATAATATTAAGGGAAGTGTTTGGTAATCCAGTGCAAAGAGAGAAGGTAAAGTGATGAGCAAAAAAATTAATGTAGGAAACCAGCAAGATTTTTGTTACTTGCAGTAAAAGTTAATATAGAAAGAATGACAGTTATGAGAAGAAATGTTCTGCAACAAGCTTCTTACATATGTTTTGGGGCAAGTTAATGATTACAAAATATATACACTACCTGCTATTTTAAATTTTCTTTAATTATGCTCTGTGGGTAAAAATCTCACACACAAATTTGTAGGTACAAAAAAGAAACAAGGTGGGAGTCATGCCCCAGCTGACTTTTCTCTACAAATTCATTTATTTGCCTTAGAGAGACAAGAACACAAGGACACAAGACCACTTGTATTTCTGTTGCTGCTGACTCATTTTATTTTATCATTGAGAAACTTAATGCAGAATATGACTGCTGGATAATATTTTTTTGCTTTCTATTTTTCAGATAATAATTATGTAGTGCTACTTTATTATTTTTATTTAAAAGCGTATTACTGGACTTTATGGCAGATTAGATCCTAGTCACAAAAAACAAATACCTGGGCACCATCACCACATAAGATTACTGCATTATTCTTACTTTCACATGAAGTATTCAGTATTCTAACAAAACTGAAAAGAAAGAAGTGAGCTGATAGTACATAAGAACGATGAAACAGCTACAAATTCAGTGTGTTGCTAAAAGTCATAAAACTTAGATTCTATCAACAGTCTAGTAGCCTGTTAACTATTATGACTATTCATCTGAAAGCTTACTATTTCTAAATATCGCTTAATTCAACTGACTGAAAATTAAATCCACAAAACAATAGTTCTTTTTATTTCCTATTACAGTTCAGTGTTCATATCATAGTCCTTTTCTCTAGGGTGAGCTGTGCAATGACTCAAAGTGATGTGCAAAATGGAGCATAACCTGGAACTACACATCACTGTATTTTTACCAGGTAGGTATTTCTGTATCTCACATTAAATTGACAAATGTCACATGAGCTTTTATCAAGTAGTTAATCTGCATGATTTAAATTTGCACATCTGATTTATTTTTCTAGACAAGCCTGGATATTAAAGAATTAAAAAAAACTTACCAAAAAAAAAACCACCAAACAACATTTCCTTCATGTATTTTTGAAAGCTTTAAATTGCTTTAGAAGATAAAATACAGTAATGATAAAACTGGTGTTATCCCAGCATATTTTCTCACTCAGAAAATCACTTAAAATTTCAGATCCCTTTCGTCTGTCTGCAGAGGATGTATTTGGGTCTGTAGAGACTCATCCCCTCAGCATGAGATCATCAGGTCCAATTTAAATTTGCTAGCTTTTCTGCTCACTTAAGGACACATTCAGTGAATATTACCCAGAGCTATGTGCTTCTGCTAATAGCAGTTGGAAATCCCAAACATGCTGTTACATGAAATCCACCAGAAACACCAGTTGTGTCTCACTAATTCACTCCTGTATGGGCAGTGCACAGGTTTAGGACAATGCCATGTAGAAACATTTCCAGAATATATGAAAGTTCCAGTGGCTCTTAAGAAAGCAGGGGGGTTGATGCCATCTTATCCTTTTATATAAAAGGCCACAGAGAAACTTCGTTGTTCAATGGCCAATCTTTTCTGAACAAAATGTAGCTACATATTTCCACTGGATCATTTAGTTTCTGTCAGTTTTGACAAGATAATGCCTGTAAGCAAAGTTAGAGGGTCCCTCCACGTTTCCAGTTTTCTAATATATTCTTTTTATTATAGTAACCCAAGACACAGACTAAATTTTCAGTCAGCCTTGACAGGGAACACATTCTGACATATATGGAAACAATGTCAAGCTTTTCAACAAGAGGTGAGCAATGCTTCCCTGGATTAGAGTACCTCTCTCCTAAAGTCATTTTACTACAGATTTTTCACATAACCAAATTGCATACATTCACATCATGTGATTGTATATTCACTCTATGTTGAGCCATTTTAAAGAGAAAAAAAAAATAAAGGGAGGAAACTCAACCTCTAAGATAATTTGCAACTCTCCTAGCATCTCATGTTTAATTGAGCTTTGTTTTTTTTATTTTTTTTTAATTGCACCATGTTCAGTAACAGATTGAAAGGAGGATTGTGCAGTTGCTCTGATTAGCTCACATCTTAAAGTTTTTAATAACACTTGCTCATCTTTTTTTCATAGTGTCAGTTTTTAATTTCAAGAACTGTGTGAACTTTTTAATTTCAAACTGTGTGTTCTCAACCTAATTACTTACTGTAAAGCAAAATAACATAATTGGTTTAGAGAGATTAATGCACTGGTTGATTTAAATATTACTTCATATTAAGAAGCATATCAAATGAAGCCATTATTACCTCCAAAAATTAATTGCTGTGATGTATATTATAAATCCTGGGGGAATTTTGCTGGTATTTCCAGTATAGCTGAACTTTAGTGTATTTAATGTATCACAACAAGGGCAAGTCTCGCATCTGTGAAAGAACAGCCCCAGGTACCAGAACAGGCTGGGGACTGAGCTGCTGCAGAGCAGCACAGAGGAAAGGGCCCTGGGAGTGCTGGTGGACAGAAGGATGCCCATGAGCCAGCAATGTGTCCTTGTGGCCAAGAAGGCCAATGGCATCCTGGGGTGCATTGGAAGGGGGATGGCTAGTGGGGCAAGAGAAGTTCTCCTCCCCCTCTACTCTGCCCTGGTGAGGCCACATCTGGAATATTGTGCCCAGTTCTGGGCCCCTCAGTTCCAGAAGGACAGGGAATTGCTTGAAAGAGTCCAGCGCAGAGCTACTAAGATGATGAAGGGAGTGGAACATCTCCCTTATGAGGAAAGGCTGAGGGAGATGGGACTCTTCAGCTTGGAGGAGACTGAGGGGTGAGCTCATCAGTGTTTATAAATATGTAAGTGGCAAGTGCCAGGAGGATGGAGCCAACCTTTTCTCATGACTGACTAACAACAGGGCAAGGGACAATGATTATAAAATGGAGCAGAGGTGGTTCCATATAAATATTAGGAAGAATTTTTTCATGTGAAGGTGACAGAGCACTGGAAAAGGTTGCCCAGGGAGGTTGTGGAGTCTCCTTCCCTGGAGGCATTCAAAGCCCATCTGGACTCATTCCTGTGTGACCTCCTGTAGGCGACCCTGCTCTGGCAGGGGGCTTGGACTCGATGATCTTTTGAGGTCCCTTCCAACCCCTAAATTTCTATGGTTCTTATGTCACTGTTATTGAAGAGCATGCCTGCAGTCAATGTGTCAATGTTTTTAAAGCACAATATTTTAAGGTTTTTGTACTCTATTTAGTCACTTTTCTACTACCACCTGTACCTAAACAATGTTTGCAATTGTAACATTAATCAAATCAGAAAATTATTTCAGAAGATATTTTCAAATTTTAAAGTTCTCTTTTAAAGGCAAAAATCATTTATAATATTAACTCAATTTAATTTCTAAATAATATCAGTAACCATTTCACAAAGAGCAGATTAGAAGGGCTAATACTCAAGGGCATGCAATACCAGAAGTTGCCAATATATCAAACATACAATGATCAAGTTTTAATGATCAAATATGATCAAGTTTCATGCTGGCATTTTTAGGTTTTCTTTTTCACTCTTCTAAGAAAGCAGTGTCAAGAATTGGATAGATTTTCATTTATAAATTGAAATAATCTTTAAACTTTATTGTGTCCTGCAAATTCTTACAGAGAATTTGAGGAAACTGGAGAGTTTGAGGAATTTATTAATAAAAATTCTTTAAACACTCAAAGAATAAGTTCGATGCATCTCAAAGGTCAACAATCATTTCCAAAATACAAAATATTTACTTAGATAATATCATACTGGCATTTCTGTTACATTGATAAATTAAAACAGTATCTCTCCCTTGCCTTTTGTTCCTTCACCCTATACCCTGACCCAACTCCATGTGCCTTTATTTTCTTGAGAAAAAAAAGAAAGAAAGCAGAAAAGGAGAAGTACTACAACCTAGGAGAACATTCCAAAGACCTTTATATCACTTGTTATATTCTTAATTCATCCTTAACTATTTACTGCCTAAGTCCATCATTGAAAAGCAGTGTAATATTTAACTATACATTTTGAGACTGATATGAACATGAGAACATTTTCATAGACAAAACTCTCAGTAATATGCATTGCTAGTAGATAATAGCCTTGCAAATTAACTTGAACCCCAACATTGGTTTAGAGCTTCTTTGACATCTTGAAATATTTATTTCTAAGAAAAGGAAACTTCCTGGCTTACACAACTGATTACAAAACTTGTTCTGAACATGGACAGTTCCTAATATTCCAAAGTTCTTCCAACTGACCACACACTCTTAAAATAAGAGAGATTATTAGAAGTATGTTAAATGAAATTAAGACAAGGTGTTCCCTGAATCACAGTCTTAGAACCATCTATTTAAAATGTACAGTTCTTCACTTTCTTCCTTCAGGATATATTATGATGAAGAAAAAGGAAGACCATGAAAGTTCTTTGACCTGAGTGACTATGATCTTGTATTCTCATCATCCCTCCCTTTTCTCCAGCCGCTGAGAGAATGTTCCAGGTGTGCCATAGTCTATATTGTAAACTCTTGGGTTAGATACATTTCATGTGTATTCAGCACAGGAGACCCCAATGCTGGCTGGGGAATAGGCACTGCATCAGCGAAATAATTTGCAAGTTAAACTGTTCAAGCAGACACCTCTGGGAGAACATCATCAGAATCCCAAAACTTGTCTTAGGCAGATTGAAGTTACTCCCCTCATGAATATTGCCACAGTCTCACAAGAAAACTAAATACTCTTCCAATAAGAAGCAGGCAAAAATTGTGTCTGTATTTCATTAAGAGAATCTGATATAGTAAAAAAATAAGCGTGAACGTATTCAGGCTGTATAATTGACACTATAATTTCTGTTGAAATTCAAATATTCAACAAAATAAAAAGGGGATGTATCTCTCTTGTGTCTTCTCCTTTTTCTCTCTCCCTCTTTTGCCTGGCAACGTATTTGCCATACCTTCATGGGGTTCTAGCACATTGCTTGTGTCAATTGTCAAATAAAAGTTTATGCTTGCTCCCAAACCTTGCTGGTTGGACTTTGTTCTCGTGCATCAAAAGCAAAAAAAAATTGATTTTTTTCTCAGTTGACTGGAGTTTTTCCATATGAGTAAGTCATAATCACGTTATCTCCTTTTTTGCAGAATTTCTAGTCACAGTACTCTTCTTCATGATCTCTTAGATATATATGCTTTGTCTCAGACTAGTACCTAAAACCATTAGCCCAGTTAGGAATACATAGAAGCATTTAACATATTATCTTCTCCAGAAATGTAAAAAAAGTAACCTCAGTGATCTCAGTGTTCTGAAGTAACTGGAAGTATTGTCCTTACTGTCATGAAGACATTCGTTCAGGTTTTTTCTCTGACAGACTGCTCAAGGTTTTTTGTATAAATCAGATGCTTAAAGACCAATCCTTAAAGACCAATGCTTAAAGATCCAATTAGACAATGGATTCAGGAAGTGTTCGAAGTAGGTGGACAATCAGACAAATACCCAGAATAGTTGCATTACTTTTGGTTCTATATAAAATCAGAATAAATAACATTGGTTTATGATATGCAAACTGAAAAGTTAACATATATAATATTATATAATAACCTTTTTATTATTATTTTTTGCTACAGTTCTCAGCATAGCAGTGTGAAGACATAAAAGGAACATTTGGCATCTTCATGTATCACTTCCAGACATCTGCTCTGAAAAATGGGAAGAAAAAGTCCTTATAAATTCTTAGTGTCAATTTTCCACTATATTGAAAAGATTCAACACTAAATTTTAATGTTTTCTGTTCTTCTCTCCTATTGTAATCCTATTACCTTCACCAGGATTATAAAACCAATACAGTTTAAAGTTTACTGCATTATTTGTTTCTTAGGATCTCCTGCAAGAACTACATACAAAATCCTGAAGGGCTTCTAGAGTTAGGGGGGTTTGAATTATTATTTTTTTAAGGATATTTTAAGAATACACAGTTTTATGACAAACTTAACGTAAAGTTAAGTTTATTTAGAAAAAACATATACAACTTACAGTGTGTTCGTATTACCTAAAGTAAATACATGTAATTTTTCTTACCTTTTTCTTTTCTTATTCCTTCCTTTCTATATATTTTATAGTGTCACTGCAAGTAATTTATTTCCTTGTTGTAATCAGAGAGGAAAAATAGAATAAATAGATATCCTCTACTAGAACCATTCTTTATCAGTATATTTCGGTAGCTCTACCCTGTGTAGACTATGAAATCTAATCTTATTATACAAAATGACAAATGAAAATTGAAATACTGACTCTAGAAGAGATTTTCTGTATTATGAGAGTGAGAAGGGTGAGAGGAGGAGGAGGCAGAGAAAAAAAGCTGGAGACAATGCTTCAGGAGGGAAAGAGCCATTGCAGTGTACAGATGTCTAGGGAAATGTCACAAGGCATACTACCAGCACAAGATACAAATAATTTTTTTTTTAAAGCAGCATCCATCTCTTTCCCCTAGATTTATCAATGTTGGCTATAATAAACACTGATTATGTTCTTATTTTGGAAAAAAAAAAGAAAAAATAAATTTAAAAAAAAAGAAAAATAGAAAAAGAAAAGTAGATCAGATTTATATTCATAATCTGCAAAAATATTTCCAAAATTTGTTGTACCTCTGAATCACCTGAGATGTTAGTATTATCTCCTGAGATATGACTGTTCAGTGCAACAAGCCTATTCAGCTGCAGTGTAGTGTCTGACTACTATTTTTACAAACTGGGCCAAAAGCAGGGAGGGATGAGTCTCATTTTTGGACTCCTCTCTTCTGCTTGAGAGAAGAGGCAGGACTTGAGTCTCTACTGGATGTGCTTCCTGTGCAGGCAAAGGAGGAGGAGGAATGTCTTCAGATCTGTGATGTTGCCTCCTGTTATATCTGCAGCTTCCAGCTCATTGCCAAGCCATTCAAAGGAAAGTTATTTGGCTTTTAGGGCAAAATCTGCTTTCCAAATACCTGCTCCAATTTCATCCAGAAAATAACTATCCAGATGTATGACTTTATCTTGTGGATGGCCTGCAGTCCTTGAGTCACCTACTGCATCCCACTGAAAAATAGTAGTTAGCATTTATTTTCTATGATGCTCAGCAAAATATTCTGGCTTTTTCAGGAATTAAGAGTGGCATCCCTCCCCAGTCCAGTCCCCTTTTATTATCAAAAGTTGAGTGAAGAAAAATGAAATAATAGCCTACATAATTATGGAGGCATAGGAAGAAAATTGCTGCTGGTACCAGAAGGAATTCTGATTTCAGCCTGTGGATACCATGGTCAAAAGGATTATGATCTATAGGAGAAAGGGGAAGGGCAAAAGGAAAGGTGAAGAGGAAGGGAAAGGGGAAGGGAAAGGAAAAGAAATGGATGGGGAACTACAAAAATATTCTATAGAATTCATGAGCTATGTAATGTTTATTAAAAAAGCTGCTCAAGAACAGTCTTGCTTACATAGCCTATGAAATCAACAAAGAAAACATAGAAAAAATATTTCCATTCCAATCATATTTCGTTTGCCTATAAAAATTTTGAAACCTACTCAACTATACCAAACTGTCTACAGGATAAAGTCCTCTGGAAACTGCCCTGTCTACCTTCCCATAATGCTCTGTGTGTACCTAGGATTTATTTCAAACACCAAGAATTATTTTGGAAGTTTCTTTGCAATACTGGGATCATAGTTTCGATTACCAGTATAATTCCTACTTGTGTAAACTGACCTCATGGATACTTCATCAACTCATGTGGTGTCTTTTATGTCTGTGTTAAGACAGAGAAAATCGTAATGGCAGGAATGTTTTGAACAGCCAGACATGACATACCAACCAGTGGTTTGGCTCAATGGTCTAACAGGAGCAACTCAGCATGACTAAAGTGAACCAGTCTGATACTGCTTCTTTTTCCCTGTTTGAGTTATGCTGAGCTCAGCTCTTCTGCTTTGTGCTTCCAGGTGGCAGTAAAAGCATTCCCTCTGGACAGGGTGAGACATGCAAAGCAGAAGGCAAGTATGATAATTCCTCTATACAAGCACAGGCAGCTCTTTCTGTATATATGTCAGCAAGTAGTTGACTTGACAACTGATCCATGACAAGATTATGTCTTTCTACCCATTGCTTGTAATCCAGTGCTTGTGTTAGAAGCTTAGGACACAGTTGCAGTTTGCTGATCTAAACAGACTTCTGTTTATAGTCCTAACAGACTGCTGATCTAAGCTACGCTTTATCACTCTGTAAGGGTGAGTGCTTTAGATTAAGTTCCCTATTTGAAACCCCATGGTTATTTGGACAGATTAAACATCATTTCAGCAGATGCTGCATGACAAACTTTGTTCTGATATATTTTGCAACCCCAGAGTAGAAGATGGGAAAAGTAGCAAAATGGAACTCAGTTTGGCATAAATGGCCTTTGGTAAAGGTTTACTTTATAACTCTAACTCATTGGAGGTTTTGTTTGGGTTTGGTTTTGTTGTGGTTTGTTTTTTTTTAATTTATACCCAACTGTTCTCTTGCTTAACAGCAGCATGTGTCTTGTTCAGGGTGCCGTGATTTTGGATAAACTTCATAGCACACTGTTAGAACATATGAAGTCCTTTACCATGAGGCTGGTGGAAAAAATGCAACAGGTTGCACAGGGGAGGTAGCTGAGGCCTCATCCCTGTAGGTATTCAAAGTAAGGCTTGATAAGGCTCTAAGCCTTATCTATTTGAGGATATCCCTGTTTCCTGCCAGGGGTTGTACTAGGTGACCTTTAGAAGTCTCTTCTAACCCAAATTATTCTATGATTCTATGATAAAATACTCTAGCTGTCAGATAGCTGTGTTCTTGTCCACTTTCTGTCATGGTTGTTCATGACATTACTTAATACTCTAAATTTGTAAGCTTGGTCTTTGCATTTAATTTTTTTCCATCTTTGGTATATTATCATAGGATTGTTATGCATCGTAACATGCCAAGAATCATTTTCTTGCTGTTTTTATGTATTTCTTTAACCTGATTTTGTTTCTGGCTCTATCTGGAGCAGAGCATTCTTTCAGAAAGTCCTCAGGAGACTTTGATGCAGTAGCCTTTTCTAGCTCATACAGATACGCTGAAAGTGTCTGTACTATCACTTCTCCATCACTGGCATTCCAGCAGACACATCCAGCCGATTTTGATATTTCTTTGACAGGTGGGAGCAAAATAATAATAGAATAAAAGCACATTTTTTGTCCTCTCTGCAGCTTACTGATTATTTTTTCTTTATAAATATTTTTTCCTTAAAAAATATATCAGTGTCAACACCTAACTGATACTGAGGTTACAGATGTTGACTGATGGTTCTGACAGCTTTTTTTTTTTTTTAACCAATAAATGCATTTGAAGTACATACAAGCTATGATACTTTTAGCATTGATTGGCTGAACCAACCTATTTCTAGGGTTTTCTGTCCTCAAATACTCTTCTTATTCATACACTAGAAATTCCATGCCTAAAAAAAGAAAATGCTCCAAATAACTTCATTAACACACTTCCGTCCATAGTTCTCACCTTAGTTATTCTTTAACAAATAAATAGGAAAACAATATTTCTATTCACAACTGAATGTTTTCCTACACCTTGTTTACCTTCTCTTGTGTCTTTTAATTAATAAATTCAGTATTTTGTGAATAAATCTGATCATTCATGATCCTTTTGAATAAATCTGAGGAGAGATTTTTGTACTCTGTCTCCCTACAGGATCTTTAAGAATTTTAAATACCTTCACTACTTCTAAAGATGTTATCACTACTTCAAAATACAAGCTAGATGAACAAATTAGACTTCTCTGAAATACCAAGCCTTTAGAAGATTTTAGGATTAGAACGTTGAAGAAAAAAAAAAGTTTAACTGAAAATATAGGCATATATACATTATAATAACAGTTATGTTTATTTGATGCTTTTTAAGTAATGATACACAGAAATTAGTGTATCTCATCTTGTTAGCTGGAATGCTAATAGGGAAAAGAAAAGACAGAATCTCTCTTGGTGAAAAGGTTTTCTGACTGGAGGAAACTGGAATAAAGGCTGCTACTAAGATCTAAAGTAGTTCTTAATTTTGCCCAAAGGCTGATCCTATTCTTGCTGTATTATGGCAGTCCCGAGAGAAGGTAAAATACTTTAATAAAGACTGAAAATTTCTATGCATGTCAGGTGCAGATGATCTCCTGTGTCCCAGTTAGGTGCTTGCGCAGAATTGCACCATGATTTCTCAGTCCCTTTGTCTAAGCCAGTAGCAATTGTGTGAATTTGGATAAAACACAATCAGAAAAGCAACTTGTACCCAAGCAGTCATTAAATTATCTGCCCCCACAGCACACTTTGATCTTTTCATAGTGCTGTTAAGTCCTGAAAATACAATGGTACTTTTAATGTTGTTTATTCTCCTTGCAAAGAAATTATAAAACAAAAGAGTTTGCGAGGGAAGTTTTGTGACAAATGAGGTTCCTTTTATCTAATAAGAAACCACAATCAGACAAAAGGACATGATACATACTAAAATTGCATGAATGTTCAAAATGTAAATCAAAACCAAGTAACCAAACAAGACAAACCAGCCAGCCAAAAACAAACAAAAAAACAACAAATGGGGATTATGGGGAGAAAGTATTATAAACCCACTAAGATATGTATAGAATTCAGTCAGTCTCAAGCATAAATCACTACCTACTAGCAAAGTACCCTGGAGAAATACCACTCAATGTTTGCTCTATTTCTCCTTCATCCATAGGGTGCACGTTCCTCACAAGTGTTGTAAACAGGGTAGCAGGCTAGATGGACTTCTCAATCAAATCTATTAGAGGCTGGAGGATTAAAAAATAAAGGCATATATCACCAGTGGCAGTTGGGATGGCAAATTGAGTTGATTGCTTAATGAATTAAGTCAGGGCTAAATTAACTAATGGAATTAGGAATGTGTAGTTGCACTTGTATTTGCTCCGAAGTTTCCTGAGGAAGCTCTACAGCCCCAGCAGCAAAAAGAAATGGTCAGGAATAGAGTGCTACCACATGGCCATTACTTTTCTGTCTGCATCTTCCCTTTCTGTCCTGCCAGAGTTCAGTCCCAGTAGTCACCAGAAGTTTTAAGGAAATAACCTTTAACCAGTGGGAGCAAGGAATTGTAAATTGTGGAATGGAGGAGGAAGAGGAAACTATCTGAATAGATAAATGAGGAAAAACACCTGAAAAGGACACACTTAATGGGGAAGTAAGAGAGCTAGTATGTGTTTAGGGAGGGAAAATTTGATACCAGGAGTAGAATCTAGGGCTGAGAGGAGACTGGAGGTTGGAAGGGAAATTAAATGTCTTGAGAGTGCAGTCAGAAGAACTGAATGCAAGGTGTTCAGAGCAGCTATGCTAATACTTAGCACAGAGCAGCTATGCTAATACTTAGCACAGTAACATGGTCATCCTACATACCTACTATGTGTGTTCATGAATAAGTAATTATTCTATGCTTTAAATTTTGTACATTCTGCTGACAGAATCTCTTACACAGTGTAGAAGAGACCTGAAAAAAAAATGATCCAGTGAAGAAGGGTCATTCTTTTTCCTCTGTGTTTCCCTTATCAGCATTTTTTCTTACAGGTTTCCATGTGGGCCATCAGCCTATCAGCCTTTTGGAGACTTTCTGGCTTTCAGGAGACATTACACAGACCTTTCTGCATCCCCAGGGAGTCTTTTTTTCACTTTTGTCTCTGCTGTTTTGCCCAAGTTTCTCTCTTTTCTGAGACTTTCCTGTTCTCTACTGTTCTGTAAAGTCACTGCTGGCTGTTCCTCCCACCTAATCTCTTTTCATGGATTCTCTACCCTCATGCTCTGGAAACTTCTCTGAGCAAATATTAGTCAGTTTTTCTCAGAAGCAGGATTTGATCATCCTCCTTCATATATTTATACCTCTGTGTAGCTACCAGTACAATGCAAAGGAAAATCATTTTAACAGAACAGAATCTGGTGCACATCATTAACCACAAAGAAAGCAAATGTTTTTTCAGTATATTGCTTAAGGATTGGATGAGTCCTTAGCTTTTTGTTTTGGCATCTTTAACCTGAAGTAAATTCTTCTCACACCAGTATATTTGCATTTATATGTCTACATTTATGTTATTGATCCAACACAGGCTATTGCAAATGGTTTCTTTGCACCACTAAGCTTTCTGTATCAAGGGATGCCCGAGAGCTAATAACAGAAAAAATGAATATTTGTTTCCATAAATAACTACTGGTACCTTATTACATTTTTTCCTTTAGAAAACATTAGATTTTGAAGCAACTGTTCATTCAATATATTTTCTCTATGTTTCATCATTCCTGCTTATTGAAATGTAGGTGTGTATAAAAAGAATTTATTTTTCTAGCATTCATTTGCTTCTGCTGCCTCATAATCATAACAGAAAATAATCATAACAGAGGCATAAAATATATACATGACATAGTTAGTAGGTAAATTCTAAAATCTTCCATACATTTTCTTTTGCTTCTTAGTGTAAAATGATGAAGATATTCTTGCTGGCCATAGAAAAAGTGTGGAAATGTTCACATTCATTTTGGTGTGCAGCCTTTGGTGTTCTGCATTTCTGAATCTTACATTGCAGTATCCAGCTCATCCAGTGGATTAATCTGCACAGTAGATGACATTGTGGTGCATGCCAGACTCCTTAACTTGCGGTAACCTTTCTTAGCAGTGGTGTGGATATGAACCTTGTCAGTTTTGTTGTCCTTACCTTCCTGAGCCAAGATCTCTAACTATTTCATAACATTTCTCATAGAATACAAGGTTTTTCTAAAAAGATTAGTAAAATTTTTCAGTGGCACAGAAACAGGTCCAAGTATACTGAGAGTTTTGTTAGCAGGAGAGGTTTGTGACACCACTGCTATTGGATCTGATGGAACTGTGACAAACTGTCACATCAAATGTGAGATGAACAAGAAAATGTGTGGGGTAACTCTTCAAGTTTTTTTTTTATTATCTACAAATCAGGACAAAGTTGTCTACTGGAGGAAAGAAAACCGTGGTGTCACTGGTAGCCTGTGACCATCTGGGTCTCAGAGCTGACCTGCATGTGAACACAGAATCTTCAAAATCCAAAACTCAGGGTTCTAGGCCATGTTTGTCATTAGGCATCAAGGACAAAATTGAGCTGAAGCAGCCCTCCTGTAAGATTTCTACATTGCTACTGAAGTATTTTCCACAGTCAACATTTCTTGTTACTACCAGGCAAATCCCTGTGGCTGGACAGAAGCCAGTTCTGTGAATGAATAGCTGGATGTAATAACAGTTTTCCAAACAGGGAGTAGAAAATTGAAGGTGGAGATGTGAAATGTGGTGTGTGGACATAGCCTGGGCATTGGTCTATGCTAAAACAAGAATCACAAGTAACTTTAGGAACTAATGCAGGACATTTCATTTTGCTAAGTGTGAGCAAAGATATTCTCCAGTTTTAATTTTATTCTAGTACTGAAATTGTAGAAGTGGAAGGGTGAGGGCTTAAAATTGTCCTGTTTCTAATCTGTAGCTGGCATTAATTACAAACTCCAGCAGGAGGTGGAGGATTTTCCTTTTACCATGAGTTGGAGAGTTTGTTTCTTTATCTGCCTACCTCTGCAACACTATTTGGAGTAATGAACCACCAAATCTGCAGCTGCTGGTATAGATCAGCACAAGAACAGTCTCTATTTGAGAATGAGTTTTATCCATCCTAAAGCAAGAGGTTGAAAGTCTCATTGAGTGCAGGAAGAGTTCAGTTCCTCTTTCCAGTTAGCTCTTCACTCCAGCTTTTACTTTTAATATAAAGGTACCTGTAGCTGTACATGTAGTTCAATCTTCCTTAGAAAGAATAATAAAAAAAAATTTAAGGGAGTCTGCTTTTAAGTATTTATTTTATGTCATCCACGGTGTTTTTGCTTTTTGAAATAAACCTTGGTGACATTAGTTGCGGACTTCGTAGCTACATACTGGAGTACAACACTGGAGACTGAAAAGTTCACAGCAATTTCCTCTTGCATGGTTTATGCTTCTTAATCCTTTCAGCTTGCAGAGTCTGTTCATCTTGAAACTGATGAAGAGAGAACATGTCAGTCAGTCATTTTAATCAAGCAACCTGCCAAAAACAGAAAAAAGAAAAACGAAACTCTGTTCTTCTTGTCTGATCACATAAGATAACCATAAACCATCCCATCACATGTTATCTTCTCATATAACTCTCCTCTTCCTGCATCAAATGACTTGGGGACCCCTCTCAGCAACAGAAGTCGGTGATGGTACTGTAATTTAACTTGTTTTTCATTCAGGGAGTAGCTTATACTTGCCTTGAGTAACTATTATTGTGCATTGTTTTTCAGCCTATATAAAATGCAATAAACTGCATGCTGTTTGTGAAAAACAAATCAAAGACTGTCTACTAAAAAGTTTAATAAGCATTTTCATTGCAAGACTGATTGGATATATCTCTGAGAGGTTTTTTTATTTGCATACATTTTTCATGTTTGTAGTTAGGAATGTATGTAAGATAGGGAATGAAGATAGGGGATTTTTGTGTTTTAGAGTGGTTTTGTTTGCCTGTTTCTTTGTTTTTCTTGGGGTAGTTTTATGAATCTGTCCATACAGATTCATTGACCCTCAAAAGCTGATAAAGATAAAATAAAAAAAAAAAAATGGAGTAACATAAATATGATTTCCATATTTGTTAGAATTATCTTGATTTTTGATAATTATAATGAATATTGGGTTAATGATAGATATTTCCATGTCCACATAAGAAGATCAAGAAACCATTTTTAAAAAATAGAATAAAGGTGAGATATTTTTGGTAATATCTGCCTCTTGTTTACGGTTCTGTGCTTTCTAGATGTTTATTCTCCGGATTATCATGTAGGAAACAATTTTAAAAATTGAATGTCTGAATAAAATCTGTCTATTTAAGTGAAAAAATGCCCATTTGATTAGCCAGGTTTAGTTAACACTTCTAAGCTATCTGAGCATGTACAAAAATTTATTTTGGTAACTCTCATTATTTGGAAGAGCATGTTCCCCACTGAAATTTACTGAAATAAATATATCTATATATTTATAATCTTTTAAAAGCTGTAGAAAGAGCAAAATACCACTGTCAAAGGTTCAGCCCTCAATGGCAGCTACTCCCCATCTACCTGCTCACTCACTTCTCCCTTGTGGGATAGGTGAGAGAATTGGAAGAGTAAAAATGAGAAAGCTTGTGGCTTGAGATAAAGGCAATTTAATAGGTAAAACAAAAGCTGCTTGTGCAAGCAAATCAAAACAAGGAATTAATTCACTAATTCTCATCAGCAAGCAGCTGTTCAGCCATCTCCAGTACAGCAGGGTTCTATAATGCATAATGTTTAATTAGGAAGACAAATACCATCAGTCCAAGTGCCTTCCAGTCCCTTTTGTTCTTTCCCCAGCTTTATAAGCTGAGCGTGTTGTGATATGGTATGGACCATCCCTTTGGTCAGGTGAAATCAGGTGTCCCAGCTGTGTCCCCTCCCAGCCTCTTGTGCACTCCCAATCAGCTCACTGGTGAGGTTCTGTGAGAAGAAGAAAAAGCCTTGACTCTGCATATAGTTACTCAGCAGTAACTAGAACATCTTTGTATTATCAGCATTGCTTTACACAGCATCCAAAACACAGCCACATACAAGCCACTATAAGGAAAACTAACTCTACCCCAGTGAAACCAGTAAGGCAAAAAAATTTTCACCTGAATGTGCTATGATCAATTTGGTAAAAGAATTTTTTGTTTTAAAAGGAAATGCAAAGCTTGATCATGTTTATCAGGCAGGACATAGGTTGACATAAGAATTTCAAAACTTAATCCAAGCAGGCCCAGATGCCTATCTTTGAGTGTTTTACTTTTGCCATCATATGCCACTTTACAGTGCACATCATGCACTTTGCCAAATGCTTAAATGTACATTCATAAATACTACCTGACAGTGAAAATCTTACTGCCAGCAGGATCACAAAAGTGCCGACCCAACAGAAGCCAAGATGCAACTACTGAAAATAAAAATGAGACCTAAGTGGTTGGTTGTGGTGGCAGCTTCTTGGGTTTGTTTATTTGGTAGGTTTGGTTTTGTTCCCCAACTGTATCAACCTTTCAATTCTTTCAAGTGCCTCTGAGTATCAGCTCTGATGTTTCAAGATTAGCATCAGAAAGGCACATTCCTCAGTAACAGTATTGCTTTTCTTCTTCTTTGCTCTCGGTTCTTTGTGTACAGTGAGTTGAACTGTACTGAGAGGCTTAAATTTCTTATGAAATAGAATGTAGCAGTTTCTTGTGTGTGTCTTTGGTTCAAATGAGAAACCATTTGAAGAAAAAACATTTTATGGACCTATAAATAATTAGGAAAAAAAATCACAACAAAACATAATTACACCTTGGTCACATAAAGTGTAAATCATTTTCCCCAAAATGAGATCTACATATGTCAGGTTGCATCCAAATTGAATGTTGACTCTTGAGAAAGAAAACCTTAAAACAAGGCTTTATTGTAGGAGTACCAGACATAATCCTACTCTGTGCTTCATTATCATGATCAATGTTTAAAGATATAATTAATCTGCAAGTTGAACAAAAAAAGATACATTACTTATAAATATAAAATTCCAGCCCATGCTCTCAGATTTAAAGAGCAGTATCCTTCCTGGACTGATGAGCAGGATATATCAGGGGAAGCCAGCTTGTGGCTCTTGCATTTCATGAACTCTGAGTGCTTTAAAAAGGACCATGGCATGTGCTGACAATCAGTGGCTGTGCTGAATTGCGAATGCTTCCTTATTCTAATACTCATTAAGAGGAAAATATGGAATCAACATTATGAGGAAACCTTGTAATCAGGTTGGAATACAGGAAGCACTTTAGCCCCTGGATTTCTATCCCTTGTCTGTGAGCAGTTCCCAGAGATATGTTTTCCTAGGTCCTTCTCTAGGATATAGATAGACATTTTTTTCTTAAATTATTTCTTCTGCTTTTCTTGCAGTAAACAGCTAAGTAACCTTCCAGTATGTCATGTTGTCAGGCTCCAGAACAAAAGCAAACATCTAGGAAGTGACATTCCAGGAAACTAAATATATCCATGTGGGACTCAGAGCAAACTCAAAACTAAAAATAAAAATCTACACAGAGTAAAACACAAGTGTTGCTTGACTCTAACCTGATCTAAAACAAATCTTTTCTTTGCAGATACCAGTTCAGACTTTGCTCCACTGAACTTATGAGAAAATAGCACAGTGTAGGAGGAAAGCTGTTCACAAGGGGCTGGTTACAGTTCCCCAGTTTTCAGAATGGATCTCATGCTTCCCAAGCCCTGGCGAAGGTTAAGAGCAGTTAAAATAAAGTATGTCAGACTGTGTCAGCAGAATCAGTATGACTAATATAAATGATAACCCATAAAAATTAATAGCAATAAGCAAGAAAGCCACAAGTTTTTGTTTAAAACTCCCTATTGTGTTAGTGCAACATTGCAAAATCAAGTCTTGCATGAAATTTGATCAAGTCTGTAAAAGCTAAACCATTTCAATTCTGCCCCCATACTGGAGGTTATGAACTAAAGAACTAGTTTCACTGCTTGAGGAAAATAATATGAACTTTTTACTATATAATGGTGTACATTAGTTTAGTTTACCCAGATTATTAAAAAAAAAAAAAATCAAACAAACAAAACCCAAAACAACAACAAACAAAAACCCCAACCAACCAAATAAAAAGTGGAACACACAAAAAAGGAAACATGGCATCTCATAAAGGGCTGAGAAATAAAATATTTTGGAATTCACATTTAAAAGCAGGCTTTTCTCACAGCTGAAATGGTTCTTGAACTACCTCTTTTTGTGGTTTAATGTCTTCCTGTGTAGAAATTGAAGAGTAAATGGTAATTAAAGGTGACTGAGAGATTTTTCAGTTCATTGTTTTCCTCAGTAAAAGGTTATCACAGATAACATGTTCAGTCTCACTATGACAGTCATGCTCAAGGTGGAACAGATGATCATTTCTAAAAATCAATAAAAGTAGAAATGAGGGCATTGCCTAGACTAATATTGCAGGCTTGGCTTGCATTTCCTTTGGTATTTCCAGTTGATTTGTTATCAGGTAATGACACTTTATTCTTTGTAGTTCTCCGGAGCAATTTGACCATATCTCATCAATCAAACTGCCAATGCATTTTAGAAGTTCTACATATTTTTCATATGTTTGCCCTTCACAATCTAGTTGCTAGAATATTCATTGTCCTCCATTAAACTCTAAGGTTGTCTTTAGGATCACTTCTGAAATCCTTCAAGATACTTGTTTTCACATAATGAGTATTAAATGCCAAGAGACATTCGACACATAATAAAAATTCAGGGCTTTAGAAAGAATGAAGGGAAGGTAATGCATTTTAGAGAATTATTCCTCTGAGAACCATTCATTTCGTTAGTTTCTAATGAAAGAACACAGAGATGGATGAAACTGTTTTGTGTGAACTTATATAGTTTGATTAAAGTCATATTTTAAAATATGTTGACTCTGCTTGAGTGTTTCTCCTTTAAGAACAGTAGGAAATTATGTATTTTTCTTTATTTCTGAACTAGTGTCTGTATAAAAGTTGCAGCCAACTTTTGACTGCATACTTTATTTATTTGAACTTTTTTTTTTTTTTTGAGACAACAACTATATTAGTTTAGACACAGTGCCAGACAAAGTTAACGCTTTCTTGGCTGCAACTGATTTACATTCAAACAAAGAGGAACATCAGCCCCTAACCAGTCTGCATACCTGAATCAACACTTCCCAGAAATAAGCTCTGCATAAGACATTCATTTCACAAATTATGAAATCTAGCTTCCAGTCCTCATAAATGCAGCCACAATAGAGCAGGCATGCTTCTGTTGCTGCTTACAAAACTATGTAAACTAGACTTTCACTTAAGAAATGTAGTCATAATCATTGAGAAAAAGAGCAAAGTAATTTTCTCATAAACATATATTTCCCAGTGAACAATCATGCCTTTTCAACCTGAAATTGATCTCACTTTATGATCCCAGGGACCTATTTTTTTTTTTTTTTTTCTTTAGTTGAATTCTATCTCCATATCACCTCTATCTATATCTTGTGATTCTGGAAGTGGTAACAATACCTTTTTTTCTCACAACAAATTAACTTTGTTCTCATTAAGTGGTTATGGCTAGATACTGAAGGTTTTTTTAATAATTTATTTCATCTGTTGGTTGACCAGCCTTCTTGTCTGGCAGTTTAGAAAGAAACCTTCAGGGTGACCTGAGGTCAAGCTAGCACAGAAAAATTTTTTTCCCAGTTAATACACAGATCTTCCTGCATTTACACTCTATGATATCACTAACCCCCTGGAAACAGTGTAGCTTTTCTAGAGGAGGTCGTTCTTGCTAGAAACTGTCTCGCTGCTATAACATTTTAAGATTTCAGAAAGGGAACTTGAGGCTGTGATATGAAGAATTAAATCAAAATGATACCAACAATTCATATTGCAATTTAGTGGACTCTACCAAGGAGATTCTCAGGTGAAACAAGTAATCAAGTAAACCTCTGAGATTCAAATAAGAACTCAGATTGGTACATCTAATTGTTTTATTTTATACCAAAAGCACGATTTCTATATAAATCTTCCAGTTTTTCTCATTTGCTACACTTCTGTTCATGATGCAGAGTGTGTAAATAGGTAAAACTATACTGGAAGGCGTGCTGCAAAGTCATATTTAACATGCTTATAATTTATGAACACAATGGGTATCCAGTCCACAGGAAATATTACAGTTAGTCTAAAATAAAACTTTCCAGAATGGACACACTATCGACACTGGGCTCTTAGTGTATTTAAAAAAGAAAAAAAACAAAAAGCAAATGAAACCAAACCAAACCAAAGAAACAAAAAAAAAATCCCATAAAACCAAACCAAAACCTCCAACATTTTCCCTGTGGTACTGTATGGTTTAAATGAGACAGTTTTTGTTTCATACTCTCAAAAATGCCTATAAAATGTATTAGGTAATCAACAATAAAGTCATAAAGTCAGGACCATTAGTAAAAAGGAGTTTGCTTTAAAAATTCTACTCTCTACTTCTCAGTTTTAGAGGTGGTAAATGTACATTTCATACTGAAAGAGTTGAACGGTTTTATGTTACTGCTTATGTGATGGAGAATCACTGCTGGAGGTCCTGATACTGCTCTTGTGACAATGAAATTTTGACTGTTACTATTTTATCTTTGTTGGCTTCTGACAAGAGTTCTCTTTTCTTCTATTACCTCCATTGCATACTCTCTCTTTTACTGCCACATTTACCAAATCAAAAGATCAAAGACTATAGAATTACAGTGAGGATAAACATACACTTGAAAATTCACTCTCATTAACAAGTCTGCTAAATGCAATATGAGCTTCAGCCTGATTTTTTTATTTTTTTTTTTAACCTCAACAGAACAAGTTCACTGGTTGAACTGAAGAATTTGGTACATCTTTTGCTGGGTAGGATCATCATCAATAGTGCAGACAAAGGGACCCTCAGTTTTCAAATAACACCAGACTGGGTAGGAGTGTTGATCTTCTTGAGGGTAGAAAGGATCTGCATAGGGATCATTTAAATTGCTTGTGGGAAATGGAAATTAGCCCACTGATGTAAAGTATCTGTTACCCTCTATTTGAGTGGAAAAATTGCACTATAAGAAGATCCTTTCATTAAATCACATTCTAAAACTATAATTTCTGAGAAACAAATACAAATATTAATAGAAAAAGATTTACTGTAAAAATAATGTAAGAAGCACATACACTAATCATGGTAAAAAGCAACAAAATTAAATATCTGTGAAGCACAGCAAAATTGTGACTTGTTGAAAGATGAAGCTTGACAGTTGAATGTCTGAAAAAGGCAGGAAATTTTTTTTTATACTCTTTCAACCTTACTTTGAAATTAGTTTTTTTTCTATGCATAGTGAGTCCAGTTGTACATATATATATATATATTTTTATATAACATCTTGGTACTTAGAGAAAAACTTAGATAACATATAATGAAGAACGGTTCTTCCAAATTTAGGATCTGAAGGGTCTTAATCCTGGAAAAGCCAATGTAAAGAAAAACTTCACTACCCTGCACAGCAAAATAAGCATCAAGCCAATTTGTTATCCAAATATTTTCACAAGTTACAATTGAAAAGAAAATAAATTCAGTCCTCTGTAATTCAGATACTTTAAAGCAACAGGTTTCTTTTTCAGAGAAGTTTTAACAATTGTTGCCTTTACCACTTGGACTCGGGAGTGACTTTGGAGTATTCCTGAGTGTTGTGTGGGATTCACAGAACTTTGCAAATGAAAACAGCGGGTCTTCAATACTTTTGAAAAACATTTCAATTCGAGAGTACACCTTAAAAATAGATGCAAAAACTTTGTAGGGGTGCATAGATGAGAATTACACTTTTAAGTCTGTATACAGGAATTCATATAATTCATGTGTAACAAATGTGTTACAAGTGTTACATGCGTAATAAACTATTTTGTATAAAGGACTATTATAACTTTAGCTCAAAACATAAGTACTGGAAATCATTAGTAAGCAAGATAATCACCTGTTAAATTCCTCTTCAAGAATTTGATGACATCTAAACCAGTTTTCACTTTTATGGGTCCATAATAATTAGCTGAGTTTGAACAGTTGGAATCTGGGAAAACACAGATGAATTAATGTGATGAACAGCATTTCATTAGAGAAACTCAGTAATGTAGATTAACTGGGTAACACTGAATATAAATATAACACTCAATTATAAATGTAACATTTAATATCCTATAATTTAAATTTTAAACAGTCTATCTGAAAGAAATAAAAAGTTATAAAAGAACAGGTTTCCCTAATAAAAGCTATGTTGGTTATGTACTTGAAGAGGTGCAAACACTTCAGAAATTTGGATAATAGTGTTTGCAAGTACAACTATTATCTTCCAGAATACTGTGTGTATCACTAAATTTTTAGGGCCAACAAGCACCCAGGTACATATAGGCTTACAGAAAATTGAAAATACGAATAGTTTATATCTGTGTCTGCAACCAGCTATCCACTCATATTTAAAGCTGAATTCTCATAATCACATGAGTCTTCAGGAATCAGCATATTACTAAGCACTGAAAACATTGACAGTGACAGTCATCACACAGCAGGAAGCAAAATAGCTCTTCAGAGCATGGCAGTAGAGAAGTGACATTATCAGGGAATGACGTGAGGGGAGAGAATTCCTGTGCTGTGGAGAAGAGCACTAAACAAAACGAAACATTGCAGAAAAAGAAATGAGGACAGCTATTTTAACTTCAGCAAATTGCCAGTAAAGAAGTCAAGGGGAAATCAACAGTATCTGTCAAGATTGGGAGTGATTATTGACAGGGGCAGGGAAAAATGGTATGCCAAAGACTCGCTGATGAATATACGAGCATCCACCTGCCAAGAGCAAGAAACCTGACAAGTCATTTAAAGAACTAGGAGGAAAAATGTCAGGACTGAAATCTGTCAGGACTACAGAAAGTGTTTGGAAGTCTATTCACTCTTTATAGATCTTGTCTTTCTAAAGATAATCTCCCAGTACAAAAGAATGTGGAAGAGGCTTCTCTTTCCAAAGAACTTAAATATGTCACTGGCAATGCAGGTCAAGTACATGTAACTCTATATGGAAATTATTCACCAATTGTTCCATTTCTATAAGCCATCATTTTGTTTTGTTGGAATGAACATTAGGATTTCAGATGATTCAGTGCTCGCTCGTTGTTATCACTCTCTGGTTCATTTGATACTTTGTCCCAAGAAAAAAATTATAACTTGATACAAGTATTTGGAAAAAAAAAAACACAAAAAAACCAAACAAAAAATCCCCCAACAATTTATTTTGAGACATGCAGCACAGAGCAATATATAGATGGGAGGTGGTATCAGCATAGTGAGGCTATGTGCTTATGAGCATTTAGTGAAAAAGAGAGCTCTCCTTTGATGTTGTTATATTTGACATGAATAAATTCACCAATGGATGTACTTGTGTTTATTTTTAAGTTTTCTTTAAGAACTAGGCTGTATGTTTTTTTCATTTTGATAGGCACTACACTAGCATAATGAATTTCACTTTTTCTCCTAGAAAATTTTCATGTTAACCATGTATTTTCATAATTATTTTCACATTTCCATGTGATTTTACTATAGCTGAAAAAAGTTACATATATTTTCCATATTTTTAATTTTCTTTATAAGGAATTTTAATCAACAAATCAATCATGAAAAAAGAATAAGTAAAAATTATCTTCTGCAACTTTGATGTGTCTGGCTCTGGGCTTTTTCTATGGCAGTGCACTGAATCCTTCTAAAATGGGGGACTGAATACCCATGTGCTACGGAGAAACTGTAGGTAAACTGTGGATGTCTTCCTGGCACACGTGAGTTGTGGTAGGAATGTGATTCCTAATAAAAAAGAATGTCATCATATCTCCATTAGCCATGACTCTTTCCCTGTAGAAAATGGAATTCAGCCTTGAAAAGTCCTCTAGAGCAAGTTTTAACCAGTAAAGTGTGAGCTACACCGAGGAATCCTGTTCTGTTTGCCAAACATAGTACGTTATGAAATAAACACCACTGATCTGATGCTTCTGGAAACACATTTACTGAGATTAATTCTCATATCTCCCATGACTTAATTCTGCACAAATTATCATTTGTCACAGATTCATAACTTAAAGCGCTGTTTAAAATTCAGATAATGTTTTTATAAGAAAATATACAGGCACATTAGTACTTCCATTGAGTTCACATTCATAAGGCACATGCACATAAGTACAGAGAAATGTCTGTGTGTAAAATGCAGTGCTTCTTGGTATGCAGTAAGTGTAGATTTAATGTTACTGTGTTCTTAGGTTTAATTCTCATTCCAAATTGTGTCAACATGGCCTGTAAATGAAGAACAGGCTTTGGCCTTTGCAAAAGGTTTTTCTGTGTCTGTTTAAGCTGTAAGACATACAGTTCATCAGCAGCTACTGGGAAAAATGTTGTTATGCTTTGTTTATACTTTCTTGCCTGAGGAGCATAGAAGCCTCTTAGAATGGCTTTCAATTAAAAGGTATAGTCAATCTGCTTGGGATTTCTCTCACTAAAAACTAAAGGAAGAATTGTATTTAACCCAGTCTTTGTAGTGTTTATGAATGATGTGTTCTAAGTGCCATGTCAGGGCCCAGATGAAAAGTAAACAGAGAGGTGAACAAAAAAGAATTCTTTGGAAACACTTGAAAGAGTTCTTTAAAAAAAACATTACATGCAATACCTTAACAATGCATTGATGGGATAAAGCCTTTTAAGGCTTCTGTTCAGCAAATTCAGAAGTCCCAGCTGACTTTGATGAACTTATTGTCATCCTCAGACATTTCCCCAGGTTGCTAACTAAAAAAACGCCAGTGAAGTCACTCACATGATTCAGAAACATTATTGATGTCTATCAGTCTCAAATGTCACTCATCTTTAGATTTTTGGGAAGGTTGGGACTGCTATCATATGGCTTCTGTGAGCGTAATACTGAATGTTAAAATTTGAATTATTTGTTTTATTTCCTTTCAATTTTCTATTTTCCTTCTACTAAAACATGATGCAAAAAAGTTAATTTTACTAGGTAATAATTTAATTTTCTGAACTGTTATCAAAACTGCTTCTCTAGCTGTGGATGTGTCCAGAACAAAACTGATTTTCTTTCTAGTCATTTTATTATCCAGTTAAATAACTACATTTGTTGAAATTAACAGCATGTTTTTCAGTCAGGGGATACTCTAGGACTGATAAAGTTCAGTCTTTATAGTAACTGCTGGAGACTGGTATGCAGAAAGTCCTTTGCTTGTACTTATTCCAATGCAAATCAAGGTCACTGCTTGGTTTTGCTAAACTTCTTACGCTCTGGAAGGGCAGAAGAGCGGTCACACTTTCACACCTCCTGTGGAGATGACTGGACCAGACAGGTGACAAAGCCTGACCAACCTGAATCAGATTTTAAATATGTACTGCATAACTGACTTCCTTATTCCTCCCATTCTGATGCAGTGAATGTACTATATCTGAATCCTAAGTGAAAAATATTAGTTGAAATATTTCTGTGGAGAAGATGTACTCAGGGTCTATTTAAACAACTGGAAATAGTGTACAGCATTTCTGGATGTTGTTATGTGACATGTTTATGATTTTGCATTTGCCAACACACATAAGAACATGAGAAATATGTCTTAACTACACACAAAGCAGTAATGATTGCAGGTGCAAGTATGCTGTCATAAATAAAATTATACATATAGTTCACATATTTACATCAACAGGAATATGCATGTACAATGGTGAAGGAAAAAATTGTCTTGTACATGTAGCCCTGAACAGTTCTGAATAGTTCCTCCTAAAACACAGTTGCTGACATCTACCATCCACATTTTATTTGCACTTCTGACAGATGCAGTACAAAGTCTGGATTGCTGTTGTTATATTTCTAAGGGAGAAAACATTACTTTCTGGCTGGCATATACACTATACTCAAGGCAACAAGCAAAGAACTATGACACAGATTGACACAGAACATTTTATTGCACTCACCAATTTCTGCACCTACAGTACAGAAAGCTTTATGCAAAACAGAAGAATTATGTAACAACGGGTGTTGAAATACTACTTTTGTGTATCTCTAAGTACTCTTAATTTTAATAAAAGAAAATTATTATTTTTAACCCAAGAACTGAGTTGATCTTTCTTACTTTGTGTGGTAATTCACAACACTCAAGGCAACTGAAAAAGCACGTTCTTGCTTCTATCAAATTTAGAAGAGGTATTGTCAAGGTAAAGCATATATTGTCCCCTTCAAGTATTTTTACACATGCCTTGTTAACAAGAATTTTTACAGATACTCTTAGCAATTTAGTCTCCTTAGACTGTCTTGAGAAAATGTAAGGAAGAAATTTAGGAAAAAAACCTTGCAGACTGTTGTGTGATTTTCTTCATGTGCACAAACAAAGCTAAACAAAAGGAGAGAAGAAAACTTGTAATGTTACCGTTAAATCTGTAGAAGTGTAAGGTTTTAAAATAAAAACAAGCGTACATCCTGTACTGAGCAAAATGATCAACCTTGCTAATGTCATGAGGTTTGCATAGTGAATGTGATGCACAGAATTTAAATTAATCTTACTGGATTTGCAAATAGCTCTCTATGCTACTTCTTTTCAAAATCTGACTTAAAAGCTCCAAACAAAAGATGCCTCTGTCAGAAAAACAAGGATTATATTCACAGGTGTGTGATATTATGTGCATAAAAGGCTACAGATTGCAGTCTTTGCACATTCCTGGTAGTTAACTGGACTCTCCACTGTTGCTTTTTAATCAGCAAGGCTTAGCTACTTGCCACAGTACCTGAATAAATTAAGCTTAAATGCAATTCCAATGATGAGTTTATTAAAAAAGGTTATGAGTTTATTAAAAAAGGGTAGATGGGCATCACCATTCTTTACATCATCATGGCATCTCAACTTATAGAAAATAAGAGGATGAGCAAGGTTAGTGTGAAACAAGCTAGGAAAACCACTAAAGTCAAACAAAAGAGAAACAATAAAATGATGGATTATAAAATCCAATTATTTTAAATCTGCATTCAGCCATATCTTGTTAGGAGAACCTAGGGTATTTCAGTTGTATTTCCTGCGCAACTCAGTTCATAATATTTGCATTATCATACTCAAATTTAAAAGGATAATTGAATAAAATTAAAAGTGACAACTAATTTAGAAGATGCAAAGATTTTACTTGCAAAGGCAGTATGTGTCTCCAGCACATTAGAAACTTTTCTCTGTCAGAACTGGGATTATGGGAAAAAAAGTTACAGTTTGTACATTATTTGATATAGCAGTGAAAAATAAAAAAAAGCAGCCAACTTCTGACAAGAAAAATGATGAGGAAGAAAAGGTTGGTGTCTTAGAATCTAGAGGCTGTCTGTATAGGATACTGGTAAGGTAGACAAGGACTTAATCTTCATTATTTTAACAGTAAAATCAAGGACTGTCAAACTGAATTCTGGTGAAGCAAATAGTCCCACTAATGTGTGTGTGTGTTCATGTGCATGTATTATTCCCCTTGTGCCTCTGTTAAACTTCTAGTCAGTCAGATTCACCTGCATTTTTTTAGAAATAGAGCTCTCAGAGATAGCCAAGTTACTAAAAATTCCTTAAACGTTTTCTGCAAATAAAGTCCTGTCTCTTGCATTATCACATGACAGAGAGGCAACACTAAGAGGGCATTTCTTGTTAGCTGCTAGGTAATCCCTTTTTATAGAGGAGCAGAAGAAAATCCGTTTCCACAGAAAAAGAAACTCTCCAGCACCAGAAAAAATTATGTGGTGCACATCAATTCTTAGACACTTAATTCCATTGACAATGATAGATAATGATAATTGGTCGATAGGAAGCTAAGCTTCATTTATTGCAGTGTTCATGGACCTTGTTGGATTTGAAATAATGTCGTTCTAAATATATTGAATTATCTCTTCAACAAAGGCTGTGAAATCTTGAGGGTATTTCTTAGATGCTTGTTATACTAGGAATATAGGGCAACAGAAGCATTAAAGGAAAAAGGTTTACATTTGCACTGGTGTATAATCTCTCTGAAAAGTATACTTACTTACTTTGTGAAGGTAAAAATAGTCTCTTCAGAAAATAAGCAATAGTGCTTGTTACACAGGGATTGCAGAGAACTGTGCCTTTTGGAGAGTCATAAATACTGACTATTGTGAGAGAGAGCCTGTGGGTACCACCTAGATCAAGGTGAAGAAAACGCCTGTTTTTCCTTAGGCAATGTAGTACCAGTGCCTCTGCAGTGTATCTGGAATATACATTAGGAATATTGCAATTAGGAATTAGGTCTGCATTAGGAATATTTCAATGCTCATTATGAACTGATATTTTTTCAAGATGGACCTAGTTGGAGTTTAGAAATTTCAAAAAAGGAGACAGTAAAAGATTTATAAAATATTAATGGTGTGTTTGGCTGTTCCAGCAGAGAAAGGAAGGAGAAATAAGATTTAGTAAAAAGCAGGATGGTAGCTAACATGGTCTCCTGAGATATGGAAGATGCATGGATAAGCATCCATAGATGCATATATATCAAGTCAGCAGAAGAAATCCTGTCGTCAGGCTCCTTCTCTTGTGTTATGCCATCCTAACTGTAACTCAAAGCTCTGTGACTTCTCATCACCTCCTCCAACACCAAGAAGATAAACTATAACAGAAGGTATATGTATATGTTTGTGTTTTACTTTCTATGTTTTATTTTTAATTAGGTCTTATACCCTATCAAGAAATGGTAAGTTGTAGTAGCGGAGGCTGCTGAGTACAGATCTATTAACATGAAGTTATCATCCAGCTCTGGGAGTCTTCTGAGGTTATCTGCATCTCAAATTACCTGCCTTGATCACCAGATTATCTGTTACCCTCAGATGAGCCTATTGACAGGTCTTGCATGTGCTTCTCTTGTTTTACTCATAGTTGTACTCTGAATCAAATACTCATGACCAGCTTTTTTTTTTTTTTTTTTTTTCCTTTTTTGGTAGGAAAATGCATGTAAACACTGAAGAAAGTGGATGGGTGAAATGGGTAGTAGGATCTCTACAAATCATGTCTGCTATGGCTCTTAAATAAAGTCACTGTTTATTGACTTTTTTCAGAGATAAGTCTGAAAATTATTTTTTCTGTTTCACTGCCTACTTTAGAAAATGTTCCCATGGTAACTGAGTCTCTTAAAAGCTTTAAATTTGTTTTCAGTTTTATTGCATACTTTGCTTCCCTTTCCCTTATTCAGCCTGTCATTTATTTGTTTAGGTTTGGTATTGTTTACTTTCTGGTTTCCTCTGTTGAATCTTTCCCACCGTTCTTGTATGCCCACACGCTCTGCTGCTGTGCTGTTCCTCTTGCTGCCGAGCCAGAAAGCAAAGGAGAGCAAAAGCAGCTACTGCGAATAAATCCATTGCTAAAGAAATATTAGTAAACAGTTTAATCCCTTTTTCATTGTGGATAAGCTTACAGTGGTCATTAAAAGAGTAAACTTACTTTCCCACTGCCACGAGCTAACATCCAGCATTTATTTCTCTGTATCAAAGCAGTCCATCAACACCTTCAGAACAGTTTGGAGCTACAGTTTTGACTTACATCTTTTTCAGGAGGAAGGGCTCTGGGACAGCCTGCAGTTGGACTGGTTTGGCCTGCAGCACATCTAAACTAAGTATACTAAGTATAAGCTAAGTAAACTAAGTTTTTTCTCAAATAGGGCTGATGCCAGTCAAGTAAAACTAGGTTAGATACAAGGCAGAGATCACAAATACAGGATGACTGAGAAAAATAGACTTTGCCTGAAGTTCAGAAGTAGAAGACAGCTGCTGCTGTAATAGAATATAAGGACAGCTGACTTGTATAGGAGCAGTAACTGCTGCCTCTTGTTGTTGTTCCTCCTAAATATTCAGAACATCACAACCTACATTTTCTACTGAATGGTATTTCCCTTGTCAGATGAATTCTATTTTGATACCTCAGGCTCTATTTGTAGTCTTCAAGGAACACTCATGATTAACAACAAACAGCTATCATATTTGGAAAAGTTTCGTGCAGTATAAAAGTGTCTTGAAGAGAACTATAAAATAAAAAAACTTTTTGACTTTTACAGCAAATGAAGTAATGAAATGCAACAGAATGAAGAGGGGGTACAAAATATAATGAAACCTTGAACAGGCATTAAATTTTTACAATTTTTGTTATTGATTTAAAAAAAAAACAACCCTGGATCCATTATGCATGCAGTTAAATATCATTGTCATTTTTTTTCCACTGATGCCTAAAATTAAAAGGTTGGAAGGTGTCTGAAAGTTGCATAAAACTTTCTAAATCTTTGTCAGATCATAGTAACAGAATCATAGAATGGTTTGTGTTGAAAGAGAACTTTAATATCATCTAGTTCCTGCCCTCCTGCAGGGACACCTCCCACTAGACGAGGTAGCTCAATATCCCATCTAACCTGGCCTTGAACACTTTCAGGGATGAGGCACCCTCAATTTCCCTGGGCAGCCTCTTCTACTGTCTCACAACCACCATACTAAAAGAATTTCTTCCTAATATCTAAAGTAAATATACCCTTTTCCAGTTTAAAGCCATTACTCCTTGTCCTATTGCTACATGCTCTTGTGAAAAGTCCCTCCCCATCTTTCCTGCAGGCCCCCTTCGGGTACAGAAAGGCCAGCTACATAAAATCTCCCCAAAACCTTCTTTTCTCCAGGCTGAACAAACCCAGCTCTCTCATCCTTTTTTCACAGGAGAGGTTCTCCAACCCTCTGATTACCTTAATGGCCTCAAACTGCTAGTCACACCTTATGATACTCATTGGGCCTTCAACAAATTAAGTATCCGAGCTTCTCATATTTTTCCATAATCTGTCTTTACACTATTTTTTATAGTATGCCCTTATTAACTTCTAATTTTTGTATCTTCATTTCCTAATCTGAAACATGAAGTTTTCATTAAGTCTAGGGTCACTTGATTAAACTTCATGTAGAAAACTCCAACTATCAGCATAAATCAAGTAAATGAATGTAAATTTGAATTTAATTTCTGTTTAGTAGTTCTTCATACTATATAGTGACTCTTCCTTTTTACTGGTACTCTATAATGCATACAGCTGTTTATTGAAGAATCATGACAAAAACATTTTTATGAAAGTATTATTTCTCATTCTCCCTGTCTAATTCTTAAGCTTTACTGAAAGAGTGAACAGAAAGTGAGTGATGGCAAAGGCAAAATGAGGGAGAAATGGAGGCACTAGCTAAGTAGTTTAAACTTACTTGTATAACCAAAAAATATTCTGGATTTTGCAAGTTTGGTCCTAACTTTTCATCTTTCTCAAAGAAAGTCTTTAAAATCTCAATTAGTTCAAGAGAGCAAGATAGTATTTTCCCCTTATTATGTTCTTCTTCAGACTACATTTAAGATATAGAAGAAGAGATTTTAAGGGAAATCCCCCCAAAATAAAGACAGTAACATGCAGAATATACACATGTACTGTTTAATTTTCTTTCTAATTTTATCATATACATGGCATGCTCTCCTAGATAGGTAAGAAAATATATTTTAATTTTAGGATTTGAAACACTGGACTTTCTCAGTTATTGTTTGAAGTTTCGTATATCCAACTCTCAAAAAGAGTTTCACCTATTTGGAACAATCTTCTTTTTCTATGGAGATAGGAATTTTATCTTCACTTTATCCCACCTTAAACCTGTCTTTGTTTTTCCCCCTCACAGACAAGTGCTTCTTATCCTGTATATTAAGGACAGAATATAAAACAATTATTTACAGCATCATGTGAAGAAGAGCTATGTCAATCTTCAATACCAATTTCTTCATGAAAAAAAAGGATGTTGAGCAAATTTCTCTAGCAAACAACCTATAAAGTATAGACAACACAATCTGGCAGGTTCATGTCATAATATTTAATCAAAAGGGAAGGAAATTGCAGAGTACACAGGTAAGAAACTACATTAAAAACAAAAAAAGTTAACATGATGCAAAATATTTCAGTAGAGAAAAAAAGTCTGTTTTCAATTTTCAAGCAAGCAACAGTTGGTGTAATCTCAATACATTTATTGATGCACATGTGAATTATCAGCCTGGGGTCCATGCTGAGAGATTAATTCTTACAGCAGATTGGCAGAATATATTTTCTTTTAAGAAATAAAAAACAAGTAACAAAAAATTCTTATAAGAATTAGGAATATGAATGCTCCCAAATTTATTTTGTATGATAAATTGTAATTTTTCTAGTAATTCTAGTAATAATTCCAGTGAGATTCGAAACCAATAAGGACTCAAACTGATATATTAAAGCTCTCTGAAAATCAAGACCTTCAATTTTCATTGCACTGTATTTCACTGCAGTTTACCTCAAAGGAAAAGGGATTAATTCCCTGGGAATCCTTGAGGATGTCAAAATATTAAAAGTGTCAAATCTTCTGCCTGCAAAAGGATTTTTTATAATTGTTTCAAAATCAAAGGCATCATTAATTTTAACTATGCATGAGTGCCATCAATATCTCACTGAAATACTTTCTGTTTATCTAATCTATTGCATTTCCCTGAAATCGAGACATTAATGCATGCTTGTTTGTTTATGAACATGCTAATATGTATTAATTATTTTTATTGATAAAGAAGATTCTTAATCCTCAATAATGGAATTAAATCTTGTATGAAATTATAATGTCTTATTAGCGACCTAACATACACACAGAAATTTAATTTCTGTAACTTTTCAGTTACCTTTGGAAAGTGGTCTGAAAAACAATGGCCTGAAAAAAAAGTTCCCATTTCATAAGTTTATCTTTTTCCCTTTGGGCTTCTATTCTCTTACAACAAATTAAAAAAAGAATGGTTCTTCATTAGAACCACTCAAAGAAGAAAAAAAGCAACATTTCATTTGGATTACACCCAAGTAAATGCTACAACATAGTGTCAGCCCTAGCTCAAGGTTGCTGTGTCAGTCTTTGGTTTTTGTTTTCATTCTCAGAGTGGAGATTGAATACAGTGGCAGCCTCAAGATACAGCCTTTCAGAAGAGTCCAATTATCTTAATTACTGTACTTTGTCTCTGAGTGAGGCAGCAGCTCCCAGGTTTTTTTCTAAGTTTGAATGTTAATGGAAATCTAGAAAAGGAACTTTTTCTCATAAATGGAACTACCCAGTATCATTCTTTAGTGATGCATCTCCTGATTGTCATTTAAAAATCTGCCTTAGACAAATCCTGATGTGCTGTCTTAGGCACCTGTAGTGCCTGCCAGTAGTCCCTGCTACTATATCAGCTACTTGAAATATTTCTCATTGTTATATTCAAAAATACTTAAACAATACAATGTTGCATCAGCATCTCTCTCATGTAATTGCCATTTTCTGATACTCTGATGCAATTTTTACAAGTCTAGTAAAAAGAGGTTGTTGCATGAAAAGCAGAAGTCATGAAATTCAATTTTTTGGGGGTAGTGGTCTATGTTTCCTAGTCATTCATTTCTCCAGTAGCCCCATTCCTTTTCATGCCCCTGAAGCCCTTTCTCCTTTGCACTCCTCCTACTTCTCCTTACCTCCTACTTCTCCTTACCTCCTACTTCTTCTTACCTCCTATTTCTCCTTAAATTTAATGGAAAAAATGCTGGCTTCAGTTCAGAGATGAAAGTATATGGATTAGATAGATGTTTGCTTCATTACAGAAGAAATACATAACCAGTTACAACTGCTTTTCCTCAACTAAAGTCTTTCCGTTATCAATTTTTTCTCAATTAATAGTAGTAGAATACCCTTGAAAACACTACTCTCAGATGACTTTAACTAAAATAACCAACATTTCTGAAGTTATTAGGAGACATTTACAAATATACAATGGCTGCTGGACAGAACTGATTTTCCTTCTAGTAATTTTATTTTCCAGTTAAGTCTCTTTTAAGGAACTGCACTTGCTGAAAGTAACAGCATGGTTTTCAGTCAGAGACAGCTTCTAGGTGTGATTATATTCAGTCTTTATAGTTACTGCTGGATAATTGTATGCAGGAAGTTCCTTGCTTGTACTTATCAAATCAAGGTCATTGCTTGCTTCTGCTAAACTTCTTATGCTCTGGAAATGGAAGGGCAGAAAAGTGGTCACACCTGTGCACCTCCTATGGAGATGAATGGATGAGACAGGTGAAAAAAAATGACCAAATGAAGTATTCCAACCCATACATGTGATATTTGGTATAAATGTCAAGAGTAATGTGGGTCAAGCTGTCTTTGTCCATGGCCATCATCTTCTTCCTTTTGATCCTGGTCTATGCATTCCTGAATCCGCGCACTTATGCATTTAGTTCCCATCTGATACTGACTCCAGGAGCCCAGTCTGGGATTTTCCCAGGGCTGCTCACAGTGATGTGAGCACTAAGGGAGAGGGACAGACGAGGTTGTGCAATATTGGTTCTGTATATAGTTCTGTATATTTCATTATTTTCTTTTTCATTATAATAATTTCATTAAAGCTATATCATTTAGTTTCCAGCCTGTAAGTATCTCTTCCTTTCTGGGAAGAGAAAAGGGTTAATAGCATCTGGCATTTGTTTGATTTCCAGCCCAGCTTTAAACCTTTACAGTGGTTGCATGCACTTGCATTTCTTCAAGGCACTAGGCTGAAAATACTGCATTAAAACAGTTTGATATTACAGGTAGTTTACGAAGATTTGCTCCAAGCCCCATTCATGGAGTTGTCTGGTGAAAACCTTACTGAAAACAATAGATCAGAGGAACAACATTTAAAATTTTTAAACCAAGGCTGATCTATGAAGTCACATCACCAGCTGAGAAGTGAGCCTTGTTTCTGATAGTATTATAACTAGCATAGATGAAAGGTTAAAAATATTTTCTCTATGGCTTACAAGAAATCTATTTTTTTTTAATATTCTAACTAGGTTCATTTATAGTGTGTGCTTCATTTTTGCTCCCTTAGGGGAAAAATCATCTTTAAATAAAAATTTACAAGAGCTGTGGATAAATGACAAAGCTTAAAAGAGCTTCAGCTTTAAAGAATCCCTGAGGAACTAGAAACTACTAAGGAAAACTCCAAGGTGGACAGCTCTGTTCCAGAGGCAGTAGCTCTGTGTGTCATGCTTAGATTTTGGAATGGTGAAATTAGCTAAGCTATGAAGTGATTTGCACATAGTATTCCTTTTGAGAAAAAAAAAAAATAAAGTTGTGGTGTAAGCTGATATAGAGAGGTTGAAACACTGGAGCTGATTGAATAATTCATGCAGCTTTTCTCCCCTCCAGGATTCGCTGTGGTGAATGTAACCATGATAGCTCTTTGAGGGTTCCTGAATAGAACAGATCAGGTGAATATCCATGAGGTGGTTTGAAGATTTAGCTGAAGAAAACTAAATCAGTTTTATGAAGCTCTGTAGGATCAGATTCCTTGTTACTAATAAGTGTTCAAAGGGTAAGGAGTCCTAGTAAAGATGTTTAAAAGTTGGATGGAAAACATATTTTAAATGCAGTTTTATTCAAAGTTTTTATTATTCACAGTATCTGTTATTCAGTACCCACTGCTTACTAGGTACTAAACTCAAATTTAAATTCAATTAGAAATTGAATTTGTTAGAGATTCAAAAGTAATAGAACTTTTTCCCACCCAAAAGGTTATTAAAAGAATTGAAGAGACTTCAAGATTTGAAAAGAGGTGTTCAGTTAAAAATAATAATAACAGAATGCGAGTTTACATTTTTTTCAGTATTTCAAGGTAACAGCCTTAGAGACCAGTTTAGGTCTCTGAGAAAAGCACTAAAGGAGATGTAAACTGTCATATGACAAGGAACTAGCCCATGGGCCATACATACTACACTAGTAAATCAAAAAATTTCAGGTATTGTTCCCAAGTAAAGGAAATCGATTGGTTTTGTGTTTTTTAAGTTATCAAAATGGTCTATGGTATAATTATGATCTGTTCCTTTTAGCATCCTTGCAAGAAACTCCTGAGTGTGGTTGCTGTATTATCACAGGCTAGAAATAGACAATATGGTTGCATTCACCCATGTTCAAAAAACATAATTCAAGAGTACAGATATGGGCCATTCTGTGCCAGATGGTCTCATGTTCTGCATATACACTGGTATTTATCTTGTCCCAAGATAGATATTTGTCTTACGCAAGAAAGAAGTCACGTTTCACATATTGAAATGTACTTATAAAATTCTTACTATTGTTTCAGAATTAGGGTCTACGGAGATCATTGGTCTACGTGTTAACCTTCTGTATATATTATTATATATGGAGCAGTATGAGGAAAAGACAAAAAAAATCCACTATAGAAAAGTAGAATATAGTAACTGAGTTCGCCTTTAGAACAGTAGAAGGAAACAAAGGACTAAAAGTCTGCAAAAGGTTAGCCCTCTATAAGTTGAGTGAAAATTGACATCAGGGTAAAAGAAAGACATATCATAATTCTCCTTTGTGAGAACAGCTAAATTGTGAGTTCATCTGTAATCCTCATTCATTTGACTGCAAGTACCCAGACAACCAGGATATATTTACCAGGCCATTCAGATGGAAGGTAGCTTTACACCAGCAATATCAAGGACTGTCATTTGCTTGACTAGACATGTAAAGAATGATAAGAAGCATATAATGACTGGACATGGAGTAACAGTTTTAAACTGACAGAGAGTAGATTTACATCAGGTACTAGGACGAAATTCATCACTGTGAAGGTATTGAGACACTGGAACAGGCTGAACAGAGAAGCTGTGAATGCCTCAGTCCTGGAAGCGTTCAAGGTCAGGTTGGATGGGGCTTTGACCGACCTAGTGTAGTGGGAGGTGTGTCCCCCCCATTGCTTGGAATTTGATGATATTTAAGGACCCTTCCAACACAAACCAGTCTATGATTCTATGAGTATGGAAACAGCTAGTGTATGTCATTGAAACTCCTGAATATTTGGAAGGGACCAGTGCTTATCATGGCATGTTTAGTGACCAGAGAAAAGTACATTTCACAGAGAGGGTGGAGAGTAAAGACCATTCTTGTGGCAATGACACAGTGCAGTGAGAGAACTTTAGTACTTACTTATAAGTCAGTCGGGAACAAAGCTTCATTAGATCTGCTCTTTGGGGAGCAATGAAAAGGGAACAGTTACAAAACTGAAGTATAGGTGAGAAAAATTAGTTGGTTTGTTAACTCTCATTATGCCATTTGGGCATAGAAATCCAGGCTCATGGGTACTCATTTGATTAATGGATTCTGTCCAGGCATCAGGAATCTACTCCACATAAGACCTTTCAGGATCAGAGCCCAGTATTTCTGCTAGTGTAATGTACTGTTACTCTTATGATAAATGATATAGACACAAAATTATTAATAGACATGGATGCATACCAGTGAAGTCAATGAGACATTTCCCATTGAAAAACAGACCGAGCATTGGCTCCCTGGGCACAGTATTGATTGAAATCCTAATTTAAATGGTTAGTCATGCTCCATATGCATACAAAGAAGTTACATGTGGCTCAAATAATTCAAATTACACAGATTTTTTTCAGCTGGTACCACACAATTTGGACTTATCTTTTTTTTTTGTGAATAAATTAAATTACCTTTGTATAAGTAAAAGTTCTATTTTTATTAAAAAGAGAAAACAGAGACTACCTTATGACATTTAAGCTCTGAGTGTTTTCTAGATGCTTTTACCAATTGCATAAAGATAGAAACTGATTGAATTAGTTTATAACAGAAGTAACTGTTGAATGCTTAATGTACTTTTTCCTCCAGAGTTATGTCATTCTAAGAACACTGAATGCAAGCCATTTAATTAGCTTAAAGCTAGTGAAATATAACTTTGTGCCTATAAAATATTAATGTATGCCACTATTTCTATTTGTTTATTTAATTACTTTAGAAAAGCATTTACCATTAATGTGGTAAATATCAACTTCATATTCAATCTGAAACCTTATTTTACTACTGAGGTTTCATGTTCTAGATGGGGAAGTTTGCAATCTAGTAAAATAGAGTAAGTTTGTTTTCCACTGGGGTGAGAGTATGATGCAAGAAAAGAAGAAGGGGATGGGAAGTGTCCTAAAACAGTTTGTCCAAAATCCATTTCCTCAAAAGAGCCACTGTGATGGAGAGAGATGATATCTTGCATCAGGAAAATAGCTTTTCATCTTTCCTGACCTTGAGATTTAGAGAAACAATGAGTCTGCTATAATTTGACTCCTGCTCTTGTCTAATCTAAAAACAATATAGACTAAGTAGATTCTATAGAAAAGGTGTTCGTTAGCTATAAGATAGATGGATATTGCTTGCATTTTGCTCCATTTATGAATTCAGCTGTAAATTAATGCAGTTAATTGCTAGTAAAACATTCTAATGAACAATCTAATCTTAGAAAAAACTTGATTAGAACTTATTTATGTTCCAGCTGACCTTCCCCCCTCCCTCAAATTAGTTTGAACTAGGTGAAACCTAATTGGCTTTACTCTTCATTGCCCAGCATTTTGCACAGCATTTCCAAAAATGAATAGTTGCCAAGTGGGTGAAAAAAATAACTTTTATCCATTTATCCACAAGAGAAAATAAAATTCTCTCATTTAACAGTAATTTCTCAGTAACCTTGGAGCAGCTATCTTTCAAAAAATGCTTTTGTACAAACCAAAGCAAATTGTACAAGTTTTAGTTAACTACTTTAAGCAGAATACATAAATACCCTTAAGACACAAGTATGAACTTTAATGACTATTATTACTACTAAAGAAGCCCAAGACTTTGTAAGAGTTTTGGTCTCACACTGATCACACATTGGGGATTCCTTCTATGAATCTCTGTAAGCAAAACAGGAGAGAACTTTGTAGCTTTGATCAAAAATACAAACAGAGGAACAAGCCAATTTTTACTGCCATAATGAAATCGCCCTGTGGTGCACACACAAAAAAAACCCCTTTGTACAGTATTTATGATGCTATCTGTAAGCAGCAATTAGTACACAAAGAGAGATGCTCCACAGTTTCCAAGGATTCACTCTGCCAGCATGCTTTACACTGGTAATTAGCAGCAAGAAATGGTACATCACAAAGTGTCAAGGAGAAATAGAAACTTTGATGAAAAACTAGCTGTTTTCAAGAGTCCGACACTATTTTAAAAAGCCTTTTTCTTTTCCCATTTTCAGTACTCCTTTATTTTAACACCTTTTGGGTGTGCAAATCTGTTCTGCCACCTTCAAAAAGCTAAATAAATCTATTACACAATGTGTACCACAACACAAAGATAAAAACATTTCCATCAGAAAAAAAAAAATCACTTATTGCATTTCCTGAACACCAGCAGTGTGCCTTGAGAAGGAAGCCTAATTCCTTTCTAAGTGTAACCTAGAGCCAGAAAATTCCTAACCTTTCTGCCTAAACATCAAAACCAGGACACTAAAGAGTCAACAACATTTCAAACTCAGTGTTTATCCCAGAGAAGTTTCCCACTATGAATATTCAAAATTAATACCTTCCAGATTCTAAAATGTTCATTCTGGGCTTATTGCTTGAATTCTTTCTTCAACTAGCAGTGCTATCTACCTGTGGAAATAGCAAGTGATGTAAGAATAGGATATAGAAGTAGAACTAATCTTCTGCTCAATCCTTACATCACTATAATCACTTCTTGTTCTGCAAGTCATCTGAATAAGATCAGGATAATTTAATCAGCTAATCATGCAGATCCTGTAGGCAGAGGAAATAATAGTTATCTTCAAAAACAGAGACATGCTCTATCAGTGCTATGCACATTTGTAACTGCAGGCTCCCCTTGGCTTCACTGAATATTAAAAAAGGTGTGAGGTTTTATGTATGTCCATGGAGGAGAAGTTAGAAAGGTACTAAAGGAAAAGAAGGGAAATAAATGACATTAAAAAGGCAAGGCAAAATTACTCAAATGACAAATTTTTTCCCACCATATAATATGGTGGCAACACTCACTCGAGTGACAATTTTTTTTCTGTTACAGTCAGAAGACTTCAAGAAGTCTTCAGGAAGAGAGGAGCAGGTCACAAGCTGTGATCTACCAGAATAGTGCATTCAGCTTGAAATTCCATCTGGAGGATTATGGAGCAAGAGATATGAAGGACAGCCAACATTTTTTTGTATTCTTTGAGAAGGAATTATCTAGTCTTTAGGACATACATAAGGCATCCTACCATATAAAAAAATAAATAATAATTACAAAATGAAGTGTAAATTTTAAAGAAAAGCTTTAAATACAGCGTTTCGTTCAAACTGCTGTGGAATATAGCAGAATTTAAAATTACATATCTATGGCCTTATCATGACAACGATAGTTCTACCCTTCTTTCAGCACAAAGGTGAGTATTCTATGATTCCTTTTTATACATTGTTCTGTATATTACTGTGGCCTTTCAAGAGACACAAACACCAGCATTCCAGAAGGTCCAGTTTCTTTATGTCTTATGCTTTCGTTGAAAAAAAAAAAAAAGAAACCTAGCAAAAGTTTATTGTTTTGCAATCAGCAAATACCTAAGCCTACATATAATGCAATAAAAGAATAACTTTTAAATAACTTCATGCTTCAGATTCAGTAATACACCTGTGGTGTTGACAGATATAATAATTTTACACTTCATGTCTAATCTTTGATGCCTGTTACTTGGAAACTTGATATAAGGCTAGCTGTGAGAAATTTCCCTAATTTAATTTTTTTTCATAGTCTAATAATACTGATGGGACTGAAGCTAATTGGATAACTTCCATCTTGAATACGTTCATGTGGAAGTGCAGCTGTGTTCCAGTGCCATGCATTCCTGGGTGTTTTAAAGGGACCACCATCAAGCCCATGGATAAACCTATTGTCAGATTACAGTGCAATGAGGTGGAGAGAAAAACATTTCTTAAATGAGCATGAACGCCATATGCAGAGCAAGGAGATTCAGAAAAACAGAGTGGAGAATGAATTATATGAGAGATAACATCTCATAGAGAAGTGTTGCATAAGAAGTACTCAGCTCTTCAAGCAGGCTGGGAAACAACTTGTATTTCAAATGGGGGTTTGATCTGCTGTGTCCAGTTTTGGATCAAGAGCTTCCTTTCAGAAATTTTGAAGTAAAAATTATGTTTTAAACATTCATTTTGATTTCAGACGTGTTAAGAAAAATTTTTGGAGATTCAGCTTGAGACTCCAGAATGCATTGGGTTTACAGCATCCTGCTGATAGAATGCAAGAAAATGCCAAAAATTAGTGAGAAATAGGTGTTATAATTTCTCTAAAGGAAGGACCAAAATTCATTCTTCTGTTTTTCAGACTATCATTTTGGTTTCTATTTTCACCTTGTCTATCAAAGTACATGTTCTCTCTTCTTGTAACTGATCCCTATAAATAAACACAAAGGGAATACTAGGCAACAAAAAACATGCCTCTTATGAGCCAAAATATGTGTGGGGTGAATATTACCTCATAGACAAGTGGCAGCTTTGTGATAGCTTGAACTGTGCCAGCATGAAAATTAATTACATTGATGATTTCCAGGAACAAAGTATTTGGAGTACATAGCCTGTGTAGTAGGAAGTGCCTTGTCACTCTGCTTTAGCCTTCAGATACTTCTGTAACAACTAATTTTTTTTTTTTTCAAACTTTTTAAGCACTTCACCTCTGGATTGAAAACAAGTGTGAGAAATTTCCTTCCAAGAGTTAATAGCTTGGAAAGTTGTAAGCAGCAGAAATTAAGCACTTAAAATAGAAAGTACATCCTAACCATGACTATTAAGCTTTTACCTTTGTCACCTCAAGCTGTGAATTCAGTTCTCAAAAGATAAGTGGCATCAGAATAACTCAGTGCTCAGACAAGAGCCCTTTAGGGAACACTCAAGTGCAAATCCAATAGGTATCAGCCTAAGCTGCTACTGAAGTCATACCCATGCAAAGTTTGAGGCTATCCAATGCAAAACATAGAATTATTGTCTTCTCTAACTAATGATATTGTTACTCTGACAGTAACCCTGGTGTTCTCATGTTCTACCACAACCCTAGTGTTCTGGTCCAAGTCCAATTTACATAGTTTCTTTCTATCATCTCAACCTCATTTGGGCATGTGGTTCTCTACATCTTTCTCTGGAGTATTACAGTTTCTCAACAATAACTTCATGTCATCAATAGCAAGATATTCAGTGGTCTTCATTACCATTAAGTAAATATTCAGTGGGAGACTAATAACCACAGATGTTTTGCTCAGACCTTGTCTGTGTCCCTGGACAACCCACACCAAATAGAGTTTTTAGCCTGCTATGCATTAAAGGAGGCATTTAAACAAGACACTTTATCCTCTCTAATTGCTCTTTTTGATCAAAATAAAAGGCAGCTTTATCTCTTTTTTACATCTCATTTGTTCAATAAGGAGTTAAATTTAAGTAATTAAAAATAAGTAAACAATGGTAAATTTAAATATTAAATAGTAAATAGTAAATTGAACTTCAGTCAACTTAATATCCTTCGCCCTATTAAGGTGACACAGAAATATCTTCCAGTCTCAAGCAGATGTTTTGATTTAATATCTATATACATTTCTGACATCAGGCTGTCAGTTATATATATATAACATCTGATAAAGTTTGTAAAAGATTCTATTTGCATAGAATTTATTTTGCAAAAGATTATTTGTCATTCTAACAAGAGAGTAAAGAATCTTTGTAGGGACTGATTTCCCTAATACACTATTTCATCTGAAATTAGTAGGAAATACTAGTGAATTGATAATTCGAAAGTTCAAGCTTCAAACACTTAATCTGGTTGTTCTACTGTTCCAAAGAAGGCATTAATAAATTCAAGGTGGGCACCTTTGTGCTTTTCCCACATTCCTTATCTTTTCTTCCAGCACCTGGCTTTTTCTCATTTTCTGTACCTGTCTCATGTGTGCCCTGGGTGACACTGGTTCAGAAAACATCTCACAGAAATAAATTTAATGACCCCACACCTTGTCATGTAGTTTGTTCTGCAGACACAAGTATTCTCTTAACATGAGCTGATGCTTGTGCTCATAAAACTATTGCCTGGTATGCCCCTTAAACAAATGTCCACAAACACTCTTTTGCTCTGGTTTTCTGAGAAAATGAATCTTATACATTTTCTCAGCTTGTTCTTCTATTTATCTTTCTGTCTATTTCCTCGTATCATGCCTGCTATGCTTGCTACCTACTCTTTGTTTAACTTACCGCATGGATTCAACCTAATTTGGCAAGAGGAAAAGTCATTTCAAATATAAATATAAATCTGACCTTATAAACATTAGAAAGTGACCAGAGCTGCAGCTGCTGCAGTGAGACATGAAGTAATTGTTTTCCTCTTCTGCTAGATGCAGCGATGAATGCAAATTTGTGCAAAAAAATATGCTTACCCCACTTTCATCTTCTATGGGTCCAGCTTTTGGGAAGAGTTTGAATTCACTGGGTCAATAGCAGTATATTTTTGATGTGACGCTACATGCACTTAATTTATATCTATCCTTTCTCCAGAATTTTCCCTTTTTATTATGAGTTCAATTCTGGGTTATAGGGCTGGTCAAAAGTGCTTTTTTGACATATAGAATCCAGAAAGATGTATTATTTCACATGCCATTTGTTAATGAAAATCTGTGGAATTAAGATTTATTGTTTTACATTAGTAATAGTTTGTCAGATATCATCTATATAATAAGGATAATGTCTATATAGTATATAAAACATGGGTGGGAGCAGACAACTTAGGCTATAGTGTGTGCCAAGGATAGCATATTTCCAAATGTCAGGCTTAGATATGCCACCTGGTGTCATCACCATAGATCATCCCTCGGCTTTTTTTTTTTTTAATGTTCTTTTTAATATTCTATGGACTTAACAATTATGGGAAAATCAGATGAGTAATTTTACATATTTGCCAGCTCGAAACACACCAGATGATCTAAGATTTTGTTATATTGATGTAGACATAGAATCATTCTAAGATCCTCAAACCCAACCATCAACTTAACACTACCAGCCAACTAAATTATGACTTCAAGTGTTATGTATGTACATTTTTTTAACACTTCCAGGGATGGTGACTCAAACGCTTCCCTGGGTAGCCTGGTCCAATGCCTGACCACCCTTGCAGGAAAGGAAGTCTTCCTAATATCCAATCTGAGCCTCCCCTGGTGCAACTAGAGTCCATTTCCTCTTGTCCTATCACTGGTTATATGGGAGAAGAAGCCAACCCCCACCTCTCTATAATCTCCTTTCAGGTAGTTAGAGAGAGTCATAAGATCTCACATCAGCCTTCTCTTCTCCAAACTAAAAAAACCCAGGTTCCCTTCATCAGCTTTGTAGCTCTTCCCTGGACATTCTCCAGTAACTCAATGCCCTTCTTGTAGAGAGGGGTCCAAAACACCCCACATTTGAGGTACAGCTTCACCAGTGAAGTGCACAGGGGAACAATCACCTCTCTAGTTCTGCTGGCCATACTGTTTCTGATGCAGGCCAGGATGTTGTTGGCTGCCATGGTCACCTGGGCACAACACTGGCTCATGTTTAGCTGACTGTCAAACATCACCCCCAGATTCTTTTCTTCCAAGCAGCTTTCCAGCCACTGTTCCCCAAGCCTGTAGTGTTGCCTGGGATTGTTGTGCCTGAAATGCAGGACCCAAAACTTGGCCTGGTTGAACCTGATACAGTTGACCTGGGCCTATCCATCCATATGCCTATGATAAAGGCATAGGACAGAAATGAATTATTATATTAGAAATATACCGAAAAATCTGTTCTTTTCCATGGTATATGAAGTCATTCACATGCCATAACAGTAAATACAAAAATGAGCAGTGTTAAGGATGAATGTATGGTTTAGAATATCTTCATTTAGAGATAAATTATATTATTCTAACAACTTTGTGTTCATTGAAACAGGTATTTAGTGTAAACAGCTTAATTTTACTCACCAAGAACACATTGATTTAATATGTATATGCATAATTTTTTCTCTATGCCAGATATAAAAAGTAAACTCCAGTTCTAAAATGGAAATTTGTTAATACTGAAAATTTTGGTGGAAAAAAAATTCTCAATAATGCTAAGGAAATATTCAATTATTAATGCAGTAGAAGGAAAAATACTGCAGTGCAGTAACCTTCAGCAATATTCATGCTCATCAGCTTACTACTTTGTTGTTTTGAAATATTTATACATGCATGCAATAGGGACAAAATCATCAGGGGTGACATTCAAGAGAGTTTTATTGAAAATAAATCTGCATTGTCTCTGAGGGTGAGTTAGTCTGTGTATCTATATAAGAAAAATATTTAAATTTTATTGAGAAGCTCCCATTCCACACGATAAATCATACTGCTTTTCCATGTGGAAACAGGGACAGAGGACAAGGATCTTTCTCTTTGGATTCACTGAGTTGCTCATACTGTTGCCATTAAGGTATAGATCACTAACATGAAACTGGATGGGAACTAGTATCCTTGATTTGAAGCCTAAGTTTGGAGGAATGTGTAATAAGAAATTAAACTCTAAACTCCACAGTCTATGGACTCTGAAGTGTAGGGAGTCAGCTCGAAAGTTTATTCCTGCCTCCTGACATTCTAAGTTTCATTCTGCTCTTCTATGGCTCTAGCTACATTTCACTCACCATCTTCACTGTTTTTTTACTCCTAAACAGAGCCTTAAGCCTCCCTGACAGAACTGTACAGTGCTAAACACCATCTGGGACCAGGGAGGTCTTCTCCCTATGTACACATAAACTGCACAGGGAAACACACAGCAAAACTTTAATACCCCACGAAGGTTATACCTCCATTGGATATTTACAGGGTAAAAATCAGATGGTGACTTCTACTCTTACATGAAGGATAAAGAATATGCATAATGAGTTTTGACCTCGTCAAATGTGCCACTTAACAAGAATAAGATGAGGGAATCAAAACAACTAAAACCAAGACCAGCACACAGAGCTGAGATTCAAAATCACACTTTTCTTTTCAAGGAATCTCTTACAGCAGTAATGGTTTGTATTCACCCATTCAGCATGGTAGGCTGTGTACCCACATCTAAATAATTGAGGCCATAATCAATCAATTCATATACAAAGTAAATAAGCAACCAAACAAACAAAAAACCTAAATCACTAGAGAAATTCAGAAAGATAATCACAAATTATTTGGTAAGTTCAGCCAAGGCATTTTGGTGCACAGCCTTTTTTTCGGTTCCTTATGACTTGTTTTTTCCTGGTCTAAGGCAAAAGTACTATAGGATTCAAACTGCAAAGCTATTGTTACCATGATTTTAACTCACCAAACGGTATCAGCATTTCAATTCTATCTTCTAAAACCTAAGGTGGAATTTGATTAAGTACCAAATTGATTTTAAAATTGCTTTTATGACTTATGAAAGCATTGCTCAATTTGGGCACTTTGAGTATATTCATCTTCAGTTCTGTCTCTGCACTCAGCACTGTGCTGCTCTCCCGGAATAGTTGGCTGTTCTAAATTAAAGGAGTGTACACTTGTCTTTTCCATGTACTGATTTCTGACTTTAGATTGAAATGCTCACCAAAACTCAACATAAAAAGAAACCAGAATCCTATTTTACCTTTTGATATCAGTGCTTTTTTCCTTCTTTTTACTTTTTTTTTTTTTCCTCATTTAGTTCCTCTGATGTCACTGAATGCTAGATTCCACAGAAATCACTGTCACAAAAAATGGTCAAAGCTCTAATCTTAGCATAGGTCAACAAAAAGGATTACAAACCTCCAGGAAGCATTCATAAAACTACTGGAAATATTGCAAATAAATTATTTAAATACTTGTAATTCAAATTAATTGGCAGTATCAATACCATTCTGTGAAAATGAGATTAAACAGAAATTTCCATAGTGTCACCACAGTCCATATACAATAAGGATACAATAAGTATATAAGGATATCATACTTTCAAGAATGATTCAGTATTGTCCACATCAAAATAGTTATTAGAATTATAAAGTGGTTAAATTGAATCATTGTGACTACCTCTTTTAAAATAGGCAAAAATAAACTCTACTCCTGGGAAAATATTTTAAGTTTGAGCAGTCACAGGTGAACTTTAATTGCTTTTTCTCAGTTTCTGCATGCCCATATTGTAATACTTAATTAGTTTCACTGGGTTAGTCAACACTGAAGTGCACATGTATTGATTTGAAATTAGAACAATGTAGAAAAATTAGTCTTCTGAAAAATCAAGCCAAGAGTTTGAAGCTGAGCATTCAAATTAGATAACACTTGCAGAGACTGACATCCTTTGTGCCCTGATGTTTTCTGTGAAGATTGGGAGTAACTCAGCCACCCAGTCTGATCACCCATAATGTTTGTGATTCACTCTACTATTTCATTTAGAGTGCACTAACATTGCTAAGGAAGAGAATAATTATGTTGTATTTTCGAGAGGATAAACAAACACTTAGGACTGCTCAGTGAATAAGGAAGATGAAAGAAATATTTAATTCTTTCTTTAAATGAGGCACTGAGGCATAATCACACTTAGGTATGGAGTGTGAATTAAAATTGCACAACCATACTACATCAAAATCTTAAACTAGGATGCCTAGAAACATTATGGAATAGTGCAGTATGTTAACCTGCTTGCTGCCAGGTGCTCACAAAGCTGTGCTCTCACTCCTGCTCCTGAGAAGGCCAGGGGAAGACAATAATGAAAAAAGCTCAGGAATTGAAAGAAGAATATAGAAATCACCCACAAATTATCATCATGGACAAAATAAACTTTACTTAGTGAAGATTATTTTAATTCATTGCAAATTAAAAATTGAGCAAGAGTGTGAGAGACAAAAATGAAACTAAAAATGCCTTCCTTCCCCTACACTTTCCTTCCCAGGCTCAACATCACTCCTGACTCTTCTACCTCCCCACAGCCTTGAGCAGAACAGGGGTGAAGGGAAGGGAGCTTATGGTCAGTTCAGAACACTTCATGTCTGCCAATTCTTTGACCTAACACTTTCTCCTCACTCCAGTGCAGTGTCCCTCCAATGTGATACCATCCTTCGTCAACTGCTTCAATGTGGGTCCTTCTTACAGGTTGCAGTTCTTCAAAAACTGCTTCAGTAGGAGTCTCTTCCCCAGGGTACAGTCCTTCAGGAACAGACTTCAGCAGCATGGCTTGGTCCCCTGTGGGTGACATCTCTTGCTGTAAAACCTGTTCCTGCTTGCGGTCCTCTCTATGGGTTGCAGTTAATTCCTAATGCCTGATCCAGTATGACCTTTTCATGAGCTGCAGGATGGATGTCTGCTCCAGCACCTGGAGGGCTTCTTTTCCCTCTTTCTTCACTGACCTTGGTGTCTGCAAGCTTGTTTCACATTTTTCTCACTCCTTTCTCTTACGACTACTGCATCATGGTTTTTTTACCCTTTCTGATGTATGTTGTTACAGAAGCTCCATCAGTTTTGCTGATAGGCTCAGCTATGGGCAGCAGCTGGTTTGTTTTGGACCTAGCTGAAGCTAACTCTTCCTGACAGGGAAGACATTAGAAGATGTTCTCTCTTCTCACAGAAGCCACCATTGCACCCTCCTCACTAACAAAACCCTGCTACAGAAAACCAATAAAAACCATCCATCATTCAGGTTTTAAAGAACATTCAACGAAGACCATTTATCATCCATCATCTTCAATCATGATACAGATGGATTGCAAGATCCTTGGATAATGTCTTGTCTCTAGGAAGGAAATATTTCGTAGACTTCTAGAAATGTAAACAATCTAATTTTCTCTTGAGCAACCTACACAGAGTAGGAAAGGAGGCGTTTGTTGCATTGCATCTGCAGAGTTCCTCAAGACTAAGAAGATATCAGAGGACAGCAACCGAGACAAGTATTTCTTCAAAGTGGTGGTTCTGCCCTCCTGTCTAGGAGAAAAAACTGACTAAGGGCTATTCTTGGCTATAGAAATGGCTCTACCATGCTTCTGGAAGTTGTGGAAGTCTCTGTAGATTACACTATAACATCTTTCTCTATGTATTCTTTCAAAATTAGAGACTATATATGCATCAGTTCTTGTTACTGAAGTTTACTGCATACTGCTTAAACTATACTGATTGGAAAATGAGGCCATGCATGAGAGGAGTAATTGTCTGCTACAATGTGTGGCAGTATGACTGTAACAATAATGCAATGTGATTCATATAGCTGAAGTCTTACAGAAATAATTGTAACAGAACCCCCGCCAAAAGATAAACACATTTATTTTTTAAAGACTTTGAAGAAGAGCTATGACAAAAAAATTCAGAAATAGAAACAATATGGGACCATGTGGAGTGATAAAACAGTAGGGGGTTATTACTGGCTTAATTCCAGCAACAATAACCCTTTCAAGTTATTCTTAACATTATATAATGCTATTTAACACATTTAAATATAGATATGCATTATATTCTACACTAAGAAAGCAATACAAATAAAGATAATGCAGAATCTAGTATACTGAAACAACTGTTCAGTGTTATTATATGAGTGTCATTTAGTCAGTTATAAGCCCATGACATTCTCAGGCTTTTTTCTAGCACATGAAGATCTATCTTACCAGAAAATCAAAGCCCAGCTTATGTATCATTGAAGAAAATATAAAAATGTCTATTGATTTTGACAGGTTTTGTATTAATATTTCAAAACACAGGATTAAGGTTCCATAAGTTCACCTCTTTTAAATAACAACAGTGTTAGGAAATTTTATCTCAGAAGAAGAGACTATTATTGGACTAGCCTTGAAGAATGGGATTCTCCATGATGTCTTAGAGCTGAGCATATATCAGCCTTTTTAATTACAATAGTGGAGTTTTTTTACAAAAAAACCCACTGAGGATTCTTGAATATTAGTCCCTTGCATTTAAAAAAAACACATTAATATTTAATATCTGAAAGTAATTTAGATGAAAAAATAATTATAATTACAGTTCTCAATGTTATTTACAATGCCAGCTTTATTTTTAGTGGATGCAGGAAGTGGAAAAAAGGAGCTGTGTAACTACACCAATTTACTTTGCTCATGAAATCCAGTAGTGGGGGGGAAGATCGTCTTAATACAATTCACCCTACCCTTCACTTTCACTTCCAGTAAATCAATCATACTAGGTTGCATAAAACATAATAAGTGCTAGACTTTTTACACAATAGAAAGGAAATTATCATCTTGGGGAATTTTATTCCTGCTTTGTTGATGTCCACTAAAGTTATAACAAAATTGATTAAAAAAATGTGATAATAGAAGAAAGAAAAGGAAGCATAGATACCAAGAAATAAAATAAAAAAAACCCACAAAAACATCCAAACAAAAGCAAACAACCAAAAACAATAACAAGAAGAAGAAGAAAAAAAAGCAAAAAAAACCCCACAAGCATTTTAGGAGTCAAGAAGATATGTGGGGAGAGAAAAGTGAAGTGTAAATCAATAAATGATCAGTAGATAATTATGATCAGTTATCAAAGAAAAGTTATCCTACTGTACCTACTGACAACAAATGAGATAAATCTATCGGATCTTAGAATTTGTTCTAATACAAGAGAAGGTTCAAGAGTTACTGTGCACCAGTGTTGCTTCTGGTCTTTGTAAGTGCTGCTCTGAGGCTTCCTCTAGTTGGTGTTTTCTTCAACCGCGTCAACAAGTTACATGCCCCATAACATCTGGGTTCTTTGCAGTCTTTTATGTAACTGTTTAAACAAGGATATTGCACAATCTTGCAGGTAGGAAACAAAGTCCAAAAAGCCACTGGCTGCAGCACCAAAAAGTTAGAGAAGCTGTACCATTGAGAGAGGCTGTCCTCAGCATTTAGGCTCAGGAGAACCAGTGGGGAGGTATCCTTCCAAATGGTTGCCCAAGTACCTTCTACAAAAATAGTAAACAGTAAACTGGGAGATGGAGCAGCAGACATCTGCCCTTTAGCAGAGAAGATGTGGGACATGCAGCAAAGGTCAGCTTTTTCTATTAGCTGTACACCTAATGCCCACATTTGTCTCTTGTGGTGAATTGCAGGCTCCTGGATTTTGGCAGCCACTGAAAACAGATTGACGTCAGATCTTTGTGTTCAAGTCAGAGAGAAATGTTTGTGAAGTGTTTAGGTCTCTTGAAGCAATATTCAGAAAGGTATCTGGATTTTTACCAACGCAAGTTTGTGAGGAAAATTTGTAGCTTTTAAGAGGGAGATAAAGTCCCTCCTGTTGGGGGCTGAATGAGAAAATAATGTTACAATGAGATATATTTCACTTCATTATTATGACTTAGGCTAGAAAAGATAAATTTATATAAATCATAATGCTCAGGAAAAGAAAGAAAAAAAAAAACTCAATCTCTCTATAATTCTTCACCTCATTCTTTGTGAACTGCCTTTTGTTCTAGGAAGACACCATGCAATAAGCCACAAAACAATAATTGTTTCATTTCTCTCTTTCAAATTCTCCACTCCTTGGAACAGAAAGTTATTTTTGAGCAACTAAATCCATTCTGTGTTCCTAATAACATATGTGTCTATGCCAGCATGATGTTATGAAAATGACAAACAGTTTTAGTTGGAGCTGCAAGAACACAACACCTCTGAAAAACCATCTGTTTTTTAACCTTAAAAGGAGAGAAAAATGCCAGTGGTGAGCTCTTGTAAATCAAATATATTCCATTGTATTGATTAGAAATTTATCTTCTGCAAAATACAAAATTAAGTATTTTATATACTATAAAAAAAATGATTGATTTCAGTTGATTTCCACCATGCAAGATTTCATTTAGCCAGTCATGAATGGAATAAGTACTTAAAACACCGTATTCAAGTCATATGTAGTTCACTGCAGTCTTCATTAGAAGTGGAAACAGAGATATGTATTGATGTCTGGTTTAAATTGTTAAATTCTCTGTGGTAAATAAACAATCTTAGGCAATGGAGTAGCTTTTATACAAAGGTTTTGTTGTGAAATTTGCAACTACAAAAAAGAGAAATGACAGAGACTTGAGAATGTACCTGTACTGCTACTATGAGAATGTACTTGCTTTTCCAACAGACTGAGAGAGGCAATTTTCTCTCCTGTAATCACACAGTAATTCTCAGTAAGGAGTACAACAGTTGATAGTCTGCTAAGACAAGATGAATTAAAGGATATGAACCAAAAATGCAACCTGTTTACTAAATTATTAAGATTAATACTTAAATTGCTTTTGAAGATTCAATGGAAGAAAAGTATACCAAAAGGCACTTTTCAATAAGAGACAATACCAGCTGAACTGGATTATCAATAGAACCTAGTGAATACACCAATTGACGTAAATCATGTTATATTGTTTATTTCTGCAGTAAATTAAAGTTAATCAGTGTAATGTTTGTTTTCAACACATTTATAAAACTAGAATGTTACAAACACTAAGGTTAGAATCAAACTTGTACATCATAATGGTATCTCATGAAATGCTGTTAATGCAGAGAATTATTTGAAAAACTGTTGACCAAAACTAGAATTGTTGCATGGGTTTTTTTAATACACAAATTTTAGAAAGATCATTCCCTCTTTTCCTACTGAGAGCCGTTTGGGAGAAGAGACCGACCCCTCCCTGGCTTCCACCTCCTTTCAGGGAATTGTAGGGAGTGTGAGGTCTCCCCTGAGCCTCCTCTTCTCCAGCTGAACACCCCCAGCTCCCTGCCCACACCTGCCATCCATTGCAAGAGAAACAAAAATAAATTTTCTTCAATTCTTAAAGTTCCTTCCACAGAATCGTGCCTTGACACATATATCAGAGCTATTCCAAGCCTTGGTGAAGATGTAACCCAGGTATTTTTGCAGGAATCATTTTACTGCCTACGTGCCCCTAAATCAGAGAACTGTTTAGCTCATATACCCTATGTACTATACCAATGACATCATGATGTCAATTTTCTACCAATTTGTAAAAACAATTCAAATTACATTAAACAAAAACATCCTAGAAATTCAGTCAATCATGATGTAATGAAGAAATTTATGTCCTAAAAGAAGTGAATGTCAAATCAGATATCATTATCTGCTTTATTTGTAGGTCCATCTTTTTCATGTTTTTCTCAGCAAAAAGCAAGGAAACCAGTGTGGAAATGTAAGAGGGCATAAATGCAAATTGTAATTTTACTTCGCTTGCATATCCACTTTTGTGATTTTGAGGAAAGTGGGGGAAAAGAGAACAAATTATGTCAGAAACACAGGTGTCATTACTCCAGACTGAGGGCACAGTTAATTGCAGGAATCAGTGCATTTGGTAACCAAAACATCCAAAGAGTCCTGGCAGTACTCATTCCTCTATAATTTACACAGATGAAAATTCCTGACCTTGCATGACATTTAATTTGATTAGCACTATATATTTAACAGTATTATCTCCATAATATAGAGAAAATACTATTCTGGAATATCACAGTGAAAACTGTTTCTGTACTGAGCACGACTTTTGACTTTAACTGACATTTTAGTAACATTATGTTATCTATAATACTTTTCTTCCTGCTTTGTTTCATTTTTCATGTATTCAGACTCAATCTATGATCTGAATAACTGCATGTTTCACTTTAGGCAAAGTAATGATATTCTGTATTAGTAGTCTTTGACAAACTGAAGAAAATGCATTATAGAGATTCCCTTTTGAAAGAAAGAGGGAAAAAACTTTTGTTCTATACTAAAAGTTATATTCAATAAGCTAAGGAAATTAAGAAAAAAAATATTGTCATTCATAGCTTGTAAATTATAACAAGTTCCATGTAAAAACAAACAAAAAACCTCACTTTGGTTATGTCAGCATTAAAAAGAAAAAAAATAATTCTTTTTCTCACCTAAATTTAATATAGCTTACTTGAGTTCTGCTACCAATTCAGACAAAGGAGTATTAAAATATAGCATAGCTTTTTGAGGGTTTATCCAGGACATTGGATGGATTTCATATATTACTTGGAACACCCCACTACCTTAAGTTACTGTTAAATTTCCTGGGTGTTAATGTTAAATTAGACTTACCTCTATAAGCTTCATTTGCACCTTTAGATTTCATTGTATGCATATCTAAAGTCTAAGAATTTCATACTTTTCTAATATTTCCAAAAAGATCTTTCATAACTCCATCTGGTTTCAAGTATGTCTGTTTCCACTGTTTATTTCATCTGAGCTTAACCTTGGCTTAATAAGCTTCTGGGCTACTGCTGATCTGCAAAAATAAGTCAAAGGCATGTTCTTCCCCTGGGAATGGCACACACTAGACTTAGCTGTAAAATGTGATCCTTATTGTCACCTTCCACCTGAATATAGCACAAGATCTTATCCATCAGGTTTTCCCAGTGCACAGCCCTCAAGTTTTTAACGATCGCCTCTTTTAAGCTTTGAAATACAAGTATTTATACAGCTATTGCTCCCTCAGAAGCAGTATTTGCACACACTTTTCAGCTTTCAAGGCTGATTCTCATCTTGCACCTTGTCCTGCAAGAGGGTTAGGTTGAGGTGCTATCAAGAATATTATAGCAGAAGTCAGTTTAATTTGTGGATGCATGACAAATGTGGTCTCAAGTTCTAGTTCATGCAAGAGTCTGTCTAGCAAAACACCCTGTATGTTATTTATTATATGCAATAGTTTCATGCCAGGTATTTCAGTGCTGACTTATGCTATAGCTACAATTCTGAGGCATCTGTATTGCAGAATAGTCTAAAGACAGACAACAAGTTTCAGTCTCTCTTGTTTCATAGCACTGCTTTATACACACCTTGACATTCAATCCTTAACTTTCTAGCTAATGGTAGCAATACACCTAGCTATAAGACACTACTTTTTATTTCTTTTTTTCTTCCTTTATGTTGAAATATTGCACATTTTCTCACTTTTTGCTACCTGTTGTTGCTTTGGAGGCTAACAGTACCATCAGCTTCAGACTCTGGTTTCAAAGCAGACAGCCATAAGATGCCTTGATTTAACTCACAATACTTTCTCGGACTAAAGCTACCCTGCTTTCAACATTTTTCTTAGAACAGTAAAAATACAGTATCTCTTTCTTAGCTCCATTCACTAGGGCTAAGATGTATTGTTGAAAGACTCCATTATGACTCCTGTTCAATGCAGAATCTTGACCATTCAAAAGAACCCAGAATCAAATGTGATCCTCTTTATACAGTAGCATCTAAAACATACAAAATTCACAACTTTGCACATTTTACACATGAAACAAAAGGAGCACTGCTGTTTAGAGGTTTGTTTTGCCTGTAAGTATTTAATTATATTCCACATTCAATGCAGAACTCTCAGTATGCAAGTTCACATAGGTCAAAATTGACAAGGATTTGCATGTACTTTTAGGATGTAGGACTGCAGAATTTTGCCTATCAGGTTCACAGGCTGTCACAGTGTGACTCATCAGTATTGTGTGAAGACAACAGGCTTCATCAACTGCTGCACCAGCTCTTTAGAAGTGATAGGTTGACTAAGTCATGAAAGCTGCTGAAACATCTCATTGAAGCAGGGACTTAATATTTGAAACTAACTTGAAGAGTGGTTGGGGTTTTGTTTTGTTTCTGCAGAGCATTGTCTCCTTATGTAAGCCAAACACACTCCACTGCTTTTCAGCCTGGGGGGCTTTTGATGGAAGAATTGGCTGAAATCCAAACAAAAATATATTTTGAACTTTTGTTTGTAGAATAATATCAGAACCTAACACATTGTTTTGAACTTAGACTACCTGATCATGTGGCATCTTCTACAGCAAAAATTCATTGTCTGAAGATAGGAATAACTTACTTTGACTAAAGGCAATTATTTTCTGTATTGCAGGATTCTGTGACTAAGTTGGATGAGGTATATTTTAATTGTAAAATTAGTTGAATTAAATCTGAACTGACAAACAGTATGAAGACTTATTATTTTCTTAAAAAACATCTGTACGTGAGCTATTCATCATAGTTAAAAAATCACAATTATACAGAAAACTGACATTTTTCCCCCCTCATGTGGATGTCACATGCATAAGGCAACTCTTACTGTGTCTGCATTATGAAACAATATGGAGCAATAAATGCATATCTGTGATTTGAACGGCTGTCACTGGGAACTTCACATTGATGCTGCACATCCTTCATAGGATAAAAAAAACCAGCCTAGACCAGCCTAGAACTGTGGACAAAATGTCCTATAGCCATGGAAGTACACTAGGTGCATGTCTGGCACTAATTTGCCTGTTTGGTTTCATGCAAAGGGAATCAAAGCCAAACTCTTGAAGTTTGTTTCATAATTTTACCCAAAGTATCATTCACAGGACTATCTGGGATATTTACTTCTCCTAGTCCTAATAATAATGCTACTCTTGGTACACCCACTATTTATTAAAGTTTGCCAAGTGATCTAGTATTTTGGTTGTTCCACCTGCTTTCTCTTGGTATATGATCCACCAGCATTTCCACATCACCACCATGAATACTTTTTTGTGAAACATGAAGCATTGAAGACCTCAGAAAAGTTATAAAAATTCAGTAGGTGGGAATTCCACCTGCCTGCAGTAAACGCGCGTTAAATATTGTTAAAGAAATGGCAAATAGGAGGGAGATAGCAGTTACTTTTTGGAAATCATTCATGTGCTCTTCTTTCCTGTCTATCCATGGATAACATTAAATTATAAATAAGTCTGCATGTACATTTCTGCTTTTTCTTTGATATGCATAAATTTGGTTGAGGGCATTTAGAGTAACCTCTTTTTTCAATGCAAACTCATTGCACTTTCTAAACTGAATTTAGCTATCTGGTCCTTTGAGTTGCATGCCTTGGAGAGCTTAGGAGAAATGGAAACACTGAGGCAGAGACTCACATACCAGCACTGATCCTACAGGAAAGAAGGAAATGCAATTACAGCACCATCCTGGCTCTAACTCCATGCTGACGAACCTTTCTCATACTTAGTGCTCTGTTTTCTAAAATGAATCATATACTGCATTTGATGCAGCAAAATAACCAGATCTGGATCTGAAATTATTCTCAGATATGTTGGTATATACCTGAGAACACTGGAGCTGAGAGAAACAATTTGCTAAATAAGGAAGATGGGAATACCATTATATATTTATCATTCAGAAGTGTGCTTGCTAAAGCATAAAATAGCAGCATGAAATAAACTTTCATGACATGCAATTAATTTGCCTACCTGAAGGCAATTAATGCAATAAGTAAACAAATTCAGTTCTTATTAGGACCTTAAACTTACGGTGAATTCTTAGTTCATATAATTAATATTTAACAAATACCCTACAGTTAAGAAAATCATTTCACAGCAAAGCAACATCAGCTGGCATTTATTAATCTATTTGCAGATGCTTACTTAACAGCTTTTAATTTTTTTTTTTTTTTTTTTTTTAAACATGTTAAATATAACCATCTCTTTTGGTTATCCTGATTTTTCAGAATTTTTTATTCAGTGGTCCTACCCAAGTCATTCTTTCAGTGACATGTCTTCCTTTTGGAAACTTCTTGGTTTTGCTCTTGTGCCTGGCCTTGCTAGATGTGGCACCAGTCCTACAAAGTTAAGGAAATATTTCAGAAGTCTGAAGGAGATATATTATATTTTATATGATTTTATTATAATTTCCCAGGGCAATTGAAGAGTATGGAATTTGACTGGCTTTTGTTTCATATAATTTTTCATTAAGGAGAGAAAAACCCAAAACACAGCTATTAGAATTTGGGAGGTTTTGTGTTGTTTTTTTTTCTTAACATCATATTTTTGTAACAAATTAATATTCATCCCATACATCTGCATATTACAACTGACTGTCTCCCGTCTCGTTCACAGAGACCTCAATTTCCTGCAGCACCTTGGTTAGCAAAGCCCACTTGTAACCCAGAAATAACATTGCCATAGATGATGAAAACGTGTGAGAAGCTAGTGCCTGTACTATAAAAAAAAAGTTAGTTATGTCTGCCAAACGGGGAACTAATTTGTTCTACTTAAAGTAAAAGCAGGTTCAGCATTTCACCAAGGTTTCTTTTTTTTCTCTTTCTTTTTCTTTTTTTTTTTTTTTCCTTCTTTAACACATATACAGTCTATCTGTAATGAGTTAAGAAATTAAAAAAAGTGTGTGCTTGACTCAGCATATGCATGCCAGTATATTAGAGAGACTGAAAAACTGAAAAATATTTTGTGGTTTTCCCTTCTTCAGCCTATCTGTCACTGTAGCAAGCAGTGTGTAACATTAAAGAAGATTCACTACTGAAAGGATGATCGGTATTTTGGGCCAATATATCCAAGGTACAGAGCAACATCAATGTACAGAAAATTGTCAATGGAGAGTATAGAATATATTCAAAACAATATCCATGGGCTTAATATCTGAATAGGTCAAATATTTTTAAGTCTGATTTTAATATCTGTCATCAGATACCACCAAAGCACTAAATTTTTTTCCACTAGAAAGTCTGGTCAGTTGAAATTAGAAAATATATGGTCTCATGCACTACCAGTTATGGATATGGACAGCAGAATCATCATGACCTTAATAATTCTGCCTTTCTAATCAAGTTGTAAAGTTAAAGTATTTATTCTGCATGTAGTGTCTGTATATGTGCATATTAAAGAGCATCTACATAGCTACCTTCACTGGAATTCAGGGATGGAGACACTTTTTTTTATTTTAATTTTTGATAAATGGTGTATTACCAGCATTCTCATGATCTGTTTCAATCACCACAGAATCATATGGACTTACTATTGAACTTTTATAGAGCTACAAGTATCCATACAGTTTTAGGTATCTTACATCATAGTCAAGACTTATTTGCTCATATTTTGTAGGCAAAGTTTATTTACAGTAGAAACTTGAGCAGTTGCACTGTAGTTTTACTACTGAATAGGATTGCTTCAGAGTGAAGATAGATATTTTGTTTTTCTCCTCTCTGCCTCCCTCGCTTCTTCCCAAACATACTCACTCTAATTGTTGTCATGCTTTTTTGGGTAGTGTTTTTTTTTCCCTAGCATGATGGGAAAAGGAAAGGCTAAGCCTATGGGATAGAAAAAGCTCCTCTGACCTCCAGCACTGAAAGGGTATCCTGTTAATGGTATGATGACTGTTCAAGAGAAATACCTGGTCAAATGCTATGACTTATCATTTGTTATTATGTGTTATTATTGTCTTTAAAGATTTATGGAAAGGAATATCCAAAAAAATAACACTCTAAGATGTCAGATGACAAATTGTGGCAGTGCACAGTGAGATGCTATGCAATCCTGTGCTCAGTGTGTTCCAGCCCAGCAGAACTACAGTGGGGGTATAGAGGTCTCTATTGCTTTGTGCAAACTCAGGATGGGAGCAGCACAGGGAAAGTCTGGGTGTGGCTCCACCTTGGCACCGTTATGCAGTGTTTCCAGTGCCTTTCTTCTATGCCAGAAATCCATCCAAAAGAGTCATGATGACATTGTGTCTTTACAGAGGACAAAATACAACAGTTTATCCAGCACTGTGTGGTGTACAGCATTTTCTGAACAATTTTGAGTACCAAGGTTTAAAGATGAGATGCATAGTTGTGACCATGTACAACAGTACAATTCTTAACTGTTAATTAAGTTTATGTTAATTAACAGTAGTTTAGGACCTAATTGACAAGGAATGATAGACATGATAATTGATAAATTATCATCAGGAGAGCAGTCCCTGTGATAATTGTTATCCATATATGTAAATCTCATATTTAAATAGAAAACAATAACAACCAGACATCAAAATCTATCCTGAAAGTGAACTTTGATACAAATATATTTTTCAAATAAATTAGGAATGCACTTGGATTTTTCTGATTAACTTGTCCACACTCTCCACCTGGTTAGACTACAGGATTATTAGGGAGGGTAAGAAGAGATCATGATGAAGTAAAGAATTTTTAGTGTGGTTTTGGGAAACCTTATTTTTCTTAATTTATTCATTTAATCTTGCTGATTTTGGTAAGGTCTATTGACACAAGAAGATATGTTCATTCATAGCAATAAATGGGAAAGAATTGGTCCAAGAAGTGATTGTTGATTTTTTTTGTTTGTTTGGCATGTGAACAAGTCAAAGCATCTCAGGAATATCCTTGTCTAAAGAGACCCCTGTGAATTAAGTATGTCTTCTTTTCCTGACTCCTTTTTATTGCCATGGAAATCTTTCATTTGAAAGTACACTTTTACTACTTGATCTTAAATACTGGCACATGTGAAAAAAACTGACAAAATTGCTTTGTAGTTTACATTACATATGATGAATCATGTCTACATTTCAAAATATTAATGGCAATACATGTAAATGCTAAAACTTTAAACCACAAGTCCTTCATATGTTCACGTGCATAATAACCCACACATACCCAAATGAGGTGATATTCACTAAGACGTTATTTCAGTTACTTTAATTCATATTGATGACACAAAGTGGCTGTAAAACTGATTTCATCTAGGACATATCAAAAACTATTTCATTGCAGGGATGCAAGTGGGGAAAGAAACTGTCATTATTTCTTCGAGGTAGAAATGTTATTTAGGAATGCTTTTATGACGCAAATGGCAGACTGAAACAGACATTTCAGATGTTGGTTGTATTGGGGTAACTGAGAAGAATGTGCTTAATTGCTACTTGTTATGTGAAAGAGGATGGGGGGGGAAAAAAAGCAGCATTATATCTATTCTATCTGTAGTTAATGAAAGAAATTCAATAGATATCTCAGAGACCCATTAAGAAAGTTCTTAAAATTCTTAAAGAAAGTTTTTAACTGACAGCACTTGAAACAGTGCTATATTATCAGATATCCTAGATGAATATTCAAATATGTGGTAATTTCAACAACTTTAAAGGAAAAAGGGATAAGATTTCCTACTGCTTCTTACCCTTCATTCACCTTTCTACCTTATAATTTAAATAATATATTACCAACTTTGTAGTTTTTATTATTACTTTCTACATAATTTACTAGAGTGATTTACTATCAACAATAAAGAAACTGTACTAAAGGTAGCATGTTGCATCCCTAAAGGTGATTGCACTGTAGACCTTTAACAAAGGAAGAAGAAAGTTCCAATGGGAGACAGGAAACAGAGAAGAGGAATGAGGATAAACATGAAATGGGTAAACCTGGAAGAATTTTTGAGTTAAAGACATATTCTTGTGCACCAGGAAAATGCTGTAATTATTTCAAAGGAAAAAAATTCAATATTTTCCAGCATGATGCATTATAAGGTTCTTCTTATATTTTTTGCTGAAAGATTTCTATAATCTGGATAGCATTGTTACAGCAACTGAAACGTTAGGCAGTAGGAAGTATCCAGAAACAGTAGGAAGATGGGTGATTAATAAACAAAATGTGCATTTCTTACAATGACAGTAGAAATTTTCTAGAAATTATAATTGGAATTTTGTGCTAAAATGATTCATAAAATTAAAATACTTTTCAGCAATTTCATATAAAAAGAGAGTATATTTCCCATCTAGAGGTTCTGAGCATTCTGACTATAAAGAGGAAGCTCACAAAGTGATCCTGAGAAGACAATCCATTGTTTGCCACACCTTTTGTGATGTGTGGATCGTTATTTCTTTTAAAGAACCTCTATCTTCTTCCTCGATGTCAGCTTCACAAATATGTCCTGAAAATCCAGCTACCGAGACTGTTATATCCAATTGTGTGTGAAAAGAATGACCATTAATGGTCACTAAAGCCACACCAGCAGTTTCTGCTTCACCTACAGTCTCATCTTAAAATTGTATGACTGACAAGGTTACTCACCCAGGCCAGCTGCATACCTCTTTTCATGGCTGTTCATAAAATGAAAGCTGAATGTCTCCTTAAGTAGCTCCTGAATCCTCACAGTTTTCTTTTGGATCACAAGATTTGAATAAGGAGCCAATACTGATTGTGCATTACAAGGTTCTTCCTGGTCAAGACCAAAAACCAGAGGAGAGGACACATACAAACGGGAAGTGTTTGAACAGACTGATTTTTATTCCTCACTGCATCTGTAGCAGAGCTTTCAAAGAGCTATTTAAATAAGTATTCTCAGTGACTTTAGAGTCTACTAAGGTACAAGCTCATGTACCTTGCTGTTATATCAGCCTACTCATCCACCTGTAAAATTGCTGACAATCTTTCTTATGCTTTTAAGACTGCAGCCTCTTAATGCATTTTCAGAAATCAACATTGTTCTACTCTGTGAGTATTTCTGAGTTTGTTATGAACAATAAAAGCTCATTTTCCTCTCAAGTACAATGCTGTTGTGGTTTTGTTCATAGTTTCCAGTAAAATAGAATAAGTAGAACAAAAAAAAATATTTTTTTATAGAGATAGCACTGAATTGAGTATATCAGGACAAGGTTTTTGTGTTGGTCTTTAATACATGGGAAAGTCAAGTTCAAAAGTGCTCATCTTTTCGTTTCATGAATATGTACAATTAATATTTAACATTGTTGAATTTTATTTATTTAGTGCCTGAAAGTTTAACAATGTATTGTCTGGTCAGCATTCTCTTTGCTTTTCTACAACTACTATCTCAATTAAAAGTAGGACTTTATTGATATTAATATGTGATATAATATTGTCAAGCCCTTTTATATATCAATTCCAACAAAAAATAGGTAACACACTTTAACTGGAGTTCCAGCAGTACTTCATTAGTGCAAATTATACAGCCTTTAGAAAAAAACCAAACAAACTCAAGAAAGAACTGACTGCTACTAGTTTTCACCTGATTGATAGTTTATTTCCATAAAAGAAAAAAAAAATAACATCAGTTCTGTGTTTTTACTGCTCTTCTGCTAGTAGTCTCCTACTTTATAGATTATTATCACTTCTAGATAATGGCCTAGTGCCACCACAGACATGATCACCTTCTGCTTTGAAATTATACCAAAAATGCAAAATGAACCAATTCACTGTTATGTTTTAGACTGCACCACCTATCCTGGTGGCATAATCTTCTATTTAATGGTGCTGTTAGAGGAACCAACATTAATCAAGACTCTTTGCTACAGCACTTTATCTCAAAGACAGAGCACTGGGTCCATGCAGATTTCAGAAGGTTGGTTTGGTTGATTACAAATACAAGCAGCAATAGCACAATTGACTATATACCATGTTGGAAAGAGGAAAAAGGAATTATGACACTTCTCCTATGTTTAATATTTTTAATGATATTCTATCTAGGCATATAGCCCAGATCTCCTCTCCTCTTCCCTTCCCTTTGTCTCTTCTCCCCTATGGCTTTGCCGTGAGCTTTTCTGGATTCCAGAAAGTGTGGAAGAGATTGAGTTTCTTGTGGAAACAAACCCTTTGTTGACACGGACAGGATTGGTTGCTGGTGCAGTTGTAATAATCTCATAAATAAATTAGCACTTAGAGAAACTACATCAGTCAATAAGGAAAGATTTTCTTTGTTTCCTGGAAGTATGCAAGCGAAGAAGTAGTTTACTATTTTTTCACTAGAGATTGACATAAATTGACTTGACAAACAACCTCAAATATAATTGTTTGTGTAACTAGAAAATCCTCCTCAGATTCCTTAAGTCCAGTTTTTGAGCATAATAAAGGCCTCTTCAAAGAAATCGATCATTAGTTCTAAGACTACGTAAATATTTCAAAATTATTCAGATAGAAATTCAAACCATGAGTTCTATACCAAATAAATGACCTTGCTGGGACAATGGGATAGGCCCTGTCTGACAAGACCCCTACTCTGTCATCCTAGAGATCCCTCCTGGCTTCCAGCCTTATGGAAACAGCAGCCCTCACAGCACCCTGACACTGAGTCAGATAACTCCTGTTACTATTATATCCAGTATTTTTCCACTATTAATATTTAAAGTCATCATTATTTTCCAGGATATTTTAGCAGTAGTCCAAGATAATTTGTTTTCTCTTTTCAAGGAAACTAGACAGGGGTCACAGAAACTTGTAACTAAATTCTTGGCATCTCTTTGAAGAGTCAAACATAACAGCTAAGAGGTAACATTTCAGAGACTTTTAAGAGGATTTAGCTTAGCAGCTACAACTGGCTTTATCTGCAAGGTGCATGCCTTAGCACCTGCCCTACGTTCTGAATATTTGTTCTTATTAATATTTAGGTTAAGTTTTATGTTAAGAGTTCCCAGGGTAAAAGGCCACATAAAATTTGTTTAAGAAGGATATATTGCTATTTTTTTTATGGCCATAAATGTGTATGTAACATCATGCATATTTGGAAATGGGATATGTTTTGCAAATTTGCAACAAAACTGGTGGAATATATAACTGTATACATACAGTCAGGAGTGGATCTTCATATTTCTGAGAATATTCCTTTATTTTTCTCATTTATTTTTCAAAACCCCAATTCAAGATTAGCTCAGTCAGCAGAAGTGTATCTGTGCTCTAAAGAAGCTATACCACTACCAAAAAGGCAGATGGTATTTTCCTGGTTAATATATATATATATATATATATGTATATATATTATAGCAGTAACTTTTCCTCTTAAGTCTTGCTGTCTGTGAACTAACTTTTCAATAATTAATTTTGCTTTTTCTAAAACATGTGACCCTTTCTGAACCTCAGGTGTCATGATGCCCAAGATTAGAACAATACATCTGTATCTACAGAATTGACTGCATTATAACATTGCCAGAGAAAAAATTGGAAGTGGCTTTATTCTGATATACCATCAGACACTGAATTATTTAAAACTTTTTTTTAAGTGATTAACATCATACTAATTACCCAAAAGGTACACACAGAAGTAGCATGATAAAACTGAAAGCAAACAATTGAATATAGTGTTGGTAAAGGAAATCAGTGTGCTTCACTGCTATCTTTGTTCTAAAACAAGAAGTTATAAAAAAATTCAGGCTCCATTAATAGCTTTTCTTTAGAGAAAACAAAATAATCTAACATCACTAATGTAATCCCATTTTTAAAAAAGTACATCTAAAAACCTCTGGAACCCTGCAAGAGGAACTTATATTTTTGTTAACAAGTCTAAGCTCTTTTCAACTTGCACTTTGTAAATTTTTCATGTCTGTATTTTTCACTTTCTCAGTCATGCTACCATCAATTCAACCATTTCCCTGATACTTTCAGAAGTTCTTTGTCTTTTAACTTCATTGAATAGTTAAAAAATATTGGCCAAGAGAAGTTTTCTTATTTTGGTTTGGTTTGGTTTTTGCCTTTAGATTCACTGTTCGATAATGGCCTGCACTTCTCTATGGGACAGGGTCATCAAGCTCTGTTAGTTTCTTACAGCTGTCATAAATGGAGGACACTAATTCCACTCAATCTGTAAGCAGTCCACCAAAATAAAGGCCATTTTTGCATGCCACTTAAAATGAAAAATGAAATAAAGGCAATGTCATTTTGTGGTGGGTTGACCCTAGGTGCCAGCCAAAATTCTATCCCTCTTCTCCTCAGCTCTACAGGGGAAAGAAAATATAATGAAAAAGTTCATGCATCAAGCCAAGACAGAGAGATCACTCTTCAGTGACCACCATGGGCAAAACAGACCTGAATTAGGGAAAATAGTTTAATTTATTACCAAGCAAATCAGATTAGGGTAATGAGATATTAAACTAAGCCTTAAAAAACATTTTCCCACCCTCCCCTTCTTCCCAGGATGAAATTAATTTGCTCCCAGATTCTCTATCTTCTCCCCTCCAGCAGCACAGGGGACAGGGAATGGGTGTTGCAGTCATCTCATCAAATGTTGTCTCTGCTGCTGCTTCCTCCTTAGAGAGAGAACTCACACTCTTCCCCAGCTCCAGTGTGGAGTCCCTCCCACAGGAGACAGTCCCACACAAAGTTTTCCCACATGACTCCGTCCCATGAGCTGCAGAGCTTCATGAACTGTTCCAGTGTGTTCTTCTCACAGAGTGCAGTCCTCCGGAACAGGCTGCTCAGGTAGGGGTCACAAGTCCTGCCAGCAAATGTGCTTCTATAAGGATCTCTTAATGGATCCACAGGCACTGCCAGCATCCTGCTCCAGAGAGGCCTTTCCATGGGATCACAGCCTTCTTTGGGCACCATCCTGCTCTGGCATGGAATACTTCATGGACTACAGGTAGATACCTGCTCTACCATTGACCTCCATAGGCTGCAGGGGGACAGTCTGCCTCACCATGGTCTTCGTCACAGGCTCCAGGGGAATCTCTGCCCCAGCATCTGGAGTTTTGCCCGCTCCTCCTTCACAGACTGGTGTCTCCAGAGTTGTTTCTCTTACATATTCTCATTCTCTCCTACTGGAATTGCATAGTTTGTTGGGTTGGGGTTTTTTTTTGTTTTGTTTTTCCCTTCTCACATCTGTTATCGCAGAGAGAATACTTATGTTGTTGATGGGCTTGGACTTAGCCAGTCAGGTCAGTCTTGGAGCCAGTAGAATTGGTTCAGTCAGACATGGGGGAAGCTTCTAGCTATCATGAGAGAAAGATGGAAATACATAAGCACTGATTTTCATAGAGACCTTTCCTCAAAATGTCTCAGTAAAACAGTTTGCTCTGCTCTCGGGTGGCTGCACGCACAACGTGCATGTGTAGTCATTTGATATGATGGAAACCTTGAGAGAGCACCAGGCTTACAGAAATTCTATAAATTATTCAGTAAGACTAAGGGCAGAAATATGCTCCCCGGTTTTCATATAAGGAGATTGTGCAGAGGAATTGGAAAGCCATGGATTAATATACTGAAGTAAAAATAGGACTGATTCATGCCAAATTAATTCAGTAGGAAACAAAAGGCAAGCTCTGTGGAGAAAAAAAAAGAAGCATAAATTTGTTCATTTTATCTTCACAGTTACTTTTTATCTTACCACCAGAGCATCTTGATGACTCAGAAGCTGATGTATTTGTCTTCACTAAACCTCAGAGGCAGGTAGACAGTGCTTTACTAGTCATACCTCAAATAGCTATAGGTATAGTAGAGAAAGTCTATGGCAAAAGTAAAGCAAAACTGCTCTTGAATCCCAGTGTGGTAATTTAAAAATATTCTTCTCATCACATGAAAAAAAAAAAAAAATTGCTGAAACCATATGATCTATCCTTACACCTACATTATATAAATATTAAGTAGAAATTTCTATTTTCTTTCCAAATCTTTTACTCCCACTTACAATCATTTTAATATCAAAAGTTTTTCACTCCATTCTTCACTAAAAGGACATCTACACATGGATGTCTACTGCAACATACAATAGAACACATAGAACTTATTATTTGTTTCTAACTGAAGGACAAGATATAAAAATAATTTATACATATACATAATTTATGCACATGATTTATAATACATAAGCAACTGCAAGTGAAATATCTTTGAATTCTAAAAAAATTGGTTTTCTCCTATTTGCTTTTAGAGTCATCCATGAGAGTTTTACAAGATTTTTTCTCAAAAGAAATGTTTTAAGTGAAATATCTGAAGTGATGTCCCAGCCTTTAAAAAAATGAAGAACTATAATTCTTCATGGACACCAACTTAACTGTCACACTTACTGAAAAAAATCAGCATTTGAATAGCCTTGCAATGTAGAATAATTTGTTTCTTGCTTGTGAATTTTTTCATCATTGACAGACTTATCACAACTTCTGCTTCACAGTCACTGGGGAAGGATTGGTTAATCAGTGGTGTCCAAAAGAGGAATGTTCTCAGTCTTCTGCTGCTTGTAAAGTCCAATGCACTCTTGTACCTATGTAGTTAAACACTATGGAGACAAAATCCCCCTTCCAACCGAGATTAACTTCATAGGACCAGGACATGATGCAGAGATGACTACTTACTAAGCAAACCAAGTGAACACTTTTGCTGAATCCAGAATAGCATGCTAATAACATGCTAACAACATGCTAATAACATGATAACAGCATGATAATACCATTATCTAGTGTAAAAAATCTGATTTTGCTCCACATAGGGAAAGAAAAACTAAATAAAACAAGAAAAAAACCAAAACAAAACAAACAAAAAAACCCCCTGCAAAACCAAGCAATCCAAACAAACAAAAAATTCCAACAATATTTAATACACTAGTCCTACAAATAAACAAACCAACAAGAAAATTCCCCAACGATGTCTTATATTCACAATTTCTTTCATTTGAAATGAACATGAAATAGAAGAAAGCAAAGATCTCATGATCAGAAAAAAACCAAACATCTGAAACTATCTCAGCATATGGCCAGGTATGCACCTGAACTTTGTACACATTTATAACTTTTCATATTAGCAGAAGCACTTCAGTCACTTGGTATATCAGTTTGAAACCACAGCTATCTCAAAGCACATGGTGTACACTCAAAGTCATGCTTAAAAATTCAGTGGTCCCACAGGCACAGTGCTGACCTACATCCAAGAATGGCACTTTTAGCCCTGAATCTTTGAGTGGTGGGGTCAAAAAAGGATATATAGACATTTTTTCAGAATTTTTATATGTCCAGTAACAGGCCACTGTCAGGATGAGTTGTACAAAATGTCTTCTTCAATGGCATGACCTGTGAGTCCAGTGTGACCAGAGAGTATTAAGTACAGGATATTAGCCTGGTCCAAGACTAATGCAGTGCCTTGCATGCTCTGCAGCACAAGAATATTACTGCAAGTGCACAGCAAACCTCTGCTGTGCAGCTTCTGTTCTCCATGGAACAGAAATTGTCCCCCAATTGAGAATGAGCAGTAATAGCTGTCAGATTTGCATGGCTGAGAGATCAATAGGAATATACGTGGTTTGTACTGTGTCTCACTGAAAATGGTTAATGGTGTCAAGAAGAATCATGGAGAAAGTGTGTTGCTTCATAGGAAGACAGCTGGCTGAAAGAAGGAAAGCTACTTTCTGAGGTGCAGGAGATGCAGTACATTGTACCATCAACCAGAAACAGAAAGTAGAAAATGCTAGAGTCAGATTTAGGTCACTGAACCAAACCGTGACAAAATTATTCTTCAGACAAAACCTTATATCAGATGTTGCAGATAAGCCTGAAACAGAATTTACTGGAGAGCCAGATAGCAAATTTGAGTATGCAGGAAAAGTTTATCCTTATTTCAGTACTGAATTTATTAAGAGCAACACCAGGGTAATTACAAGATCAGGTGCCTTGAAACCACTGACATCAGACTTCGCTGTGCCTTCCACCTTGGTGTGCTTTTCTTTGAAGAGTGACTTGGCAACATCCACTCAACATCCTTCAACATACAAAAGAACACTCAGAATCTTTAACTTTAAATGAAAAGTCTTTCTCTTTTAATTCCTTGAAATAACAAAATAATGCCACTTTATTCAATGTGCACACTTCTAGCTCTACAGTTCTTTGTGCTTTCATTTAGTCAGAAAGTGAATGCTGTTTTGCAAAAATTCTTACATATACATCTGTAAAATTAGCCAGAGTATTACCACTAATTCTCATTTTTAAGTAGAAAAACCAGATTCAGTATCATTCATTTCCACAGCTCCAACAAAAGGTATGGTTTTAAATTCAACTACAGATGAGATCATTTCTGTTAGGTTTTTTTCCAATAATGGAAATCACATCTTTAAGACAGTAAACTGTGGCAATAGTTAAAAGCAGATAAATTGCACAAAGCACAACCAAATCAAGATGTTTTATTTTCCTTTTACTTTTTCACATCAGTCTGACTAAGATGTGATAACATCTGCTTATGTCAGCTCTACTGAAATCATATTAATTAAAATGTTATATTATTCAGTTGCAAAAAAAGCACAAATCCTGGACACTAAGTCCAAATACTCGGAATTGCAGGTGGAAGTTGAATTCAAATTTCTCAATAAAAGCCCTTTTTATGCTTTCACTTATGGTTCAGAGCTAAAATGAGAAGTCCAAATGTCTTCCAGATACAAATGTCAATGATTCAGTTAATTTCTGCTTACAATGCATTTAATATTGAAAGATATGAAATATTTGATATTACATATCAATATGTGCTTCTCACTTTCACATCAAAACATACTTCTCACTCTTTCTTATGAGTCAGTGGGGAGGGAAAAAACAAGAAAATAAAGAGGAAAAAAAATTGAAAAAACCCTAACCACTTTAGTGTCAGTGGAGAGCATCAATTATCAATTGGGTATTTTGTCACTCATCTCAGTTTTTACTTCAGCTTACTCATTTATGGCACCAAAATAATTTGATTCAGGTTCCATAACAATTTCAAAAAGTTATTTTTTCTTGAACCTAATTTCAAGACAATAGAAAGAATCTTAGAAAAAAATTATTTTCTAGCCTGACTCTTCATATCACTTTTAAATCAGTTTTATTATCGTGGAAGAAAGTCATGAATCTCATACAGTAAGCACAATAATATCCATTAGGCTAATAGGAGCTTTTTCATTTCTGCATACTTTCTCTGAGATAATTACACCCATGAACATCCTTTGTATTATGAATCCTAATAAAATTAAGTGATAGTAATGCCTTATCAGCTAAAACTGGGGTGATTTTATGCATCTGTATGTCTAAAAGACAAAGATGCTTCAAAAGAAGCAGTGAAAGCCAAGTTTACACATTTTTTCTAAGAAAGTATATTTTCTCCATATTTGTATGCATATAAAATCATAAGCTATTTGTATATCATATTATACATATGCACATAAGGAAATCAGATCATTTCAATCATAAAGCTCATATTAACCGCTGAATTGCAGTGAATGTATAACTACAAACCTGTAATTTCTCCCCAGAAGTCTGAAGCATTTGAATCCTAAGAGTACTATAACCCTTGTAAGGTTAACTTTTAAAAAAAATTTGAATTGATAGATTTGCCTGTTAACATATAACTCCATTGGTTAAGAAGGACATTGTGTGGTTTCAGTGACTCTGAGAGGAGAAAGGTAGCTGATAAGATTAAAATCCCACATTTGCATACACATGAATTTTAGAGACCTTCATATTCTGATATGAATTCAGAGATGGAAATCAAATTTGCTTCATAACTCGGCAATAGGACCAAGAGCAGAGATGCCATTCTGTCCTGTTTAAATTCCTTGAATGAAAGAACTCCACCTCTCCTTCCCCAAAAGATCTCTAGTCTCCTATAGTCTCTGTCCTGGAATGATTTCTTTTCTAAGTCACATAGGTGAAATATTCAATATCTTACAGAACAGCTCAGAGGACAAGCTAAAATGCAACTAAAAGTATCAACACTTTCACAAGCTCAGTCATTGTTCTCCATTCATGGTAGACTAGTGACAGCATCTTGACTTACTAGAACTAGAAGGTCCCTACTAAACAAGAAATAATTTAAATGTCTCTGGCCTGCTACCCTCTGAAAGAAGGAGACTCTGGAAGACAGTGATGTTCATTAGTTTGTGCTGCCCTTCAACATTTGCATACAAAAAAGAAATTTTCAACCTGCTTTTCACGAGGTAGTCTCAAAGGATCGTCTTTTCCCATTTACACTCATTTAATACCTGACTATGATAGCAGAGAATAGCAGGATAGTGATGTTTAAGATCTACACAACCACTTTATTATTTTCCAGGCTAGTGTGGAAACTCACACAATTAAAAATAATACAATTAAAATAGATCTCTGAAAATCTAATTAATAATAGAGACCTCAAAGAACCCCCCACTTTTCAAAGCTGTATTTCAATTTTGCAGTCCATTGAGTATTTTGATAACAAGATTCATGGGTTATTTAATTTGTTCATAAGCTCTGGCAATAAAAATATTAGCTGTACATTTAAAAGAAATCACAAAAGAAATAAAAGGAATTATTTTATCAGCTTTAATCCCAGCACACCCTAGCTTGAGAATATTGTACAAAAATTCCATCAGTTCCTCTTTGTGATTTGTGGTGTTGGGAATTGCTGATCTAAAAGGTTATGAAATTATGTCTTCTTTCCCCCTGGTTCTTCTTGCAGTTTCATTTTTCACCTTTCACATTTAAGTCTTCAGTACTTCTTGTGTGAGGATTAATGGAGAAAGCTGTGATAAGAGTAGTCAGAGGATTAAGTACCTCTTCATGGGTTTAGTCTTGATTAATATTTTCTAATTAATATTTTCCTATCCCTGTTTACATCATAAACATCTGCCCTAAGCGCTCCTCTGCTCAGTGGTTTCTGATTTTCCTGGTTCCAGAAGCAAATAAACATAATTCAATATGAGAGGTTACTATCAAATTAGATACACAAGTTTCAGGTAGAAGAAACCTGACAGATGGAGCAAGTGACTCACAGAAAGTCCCTGACCCAGTTTTCTTGGGAACTCACACTTCAGAGTTTCTCTCTGAATTTCTCAACCACATTTTTGTCTATGTCTTTACAGTTTCTAACAAATAACTTTCAAAACCTCCTTCAGCATTCCCAGTAGCTCAGTACATTCTCACAGCACATAATATAGTCTATTAGAGGATGTAAAATTTTTCCATTTATAAGTAGCTGAGACAAATTTCTGAGTAATTCCAGTCATGCCTCCTATCTAGAAAAGGCCAGATGCTCACAGTAGGTGCTGATTTTAAAGACCTGATCTTGATAGAACCTGTTTGAAAAACCTAGCTGGTACGCAGACTTCCTTGGTCTTTTCCAAAAGAGCATGCAATGCCAAAGGTGATGAGGGGTTTCTCTTTGCTTAGCCATTAAACAGTTTTCTAACAAATTTTATTCCTTGCTTGTTATTTCCATGCTTTGCCTGGAGAATGTTTTTTTAAAATACAAAATCACAAATATATAACTGCATCTTTGTGTTTTGCTTCAATACTGATGCTGGGATAACATAAGAAGACAGACTTCACATCTTTTTAAGTTTAGGGAGGGATGTTTTTGTTAAATAGCTGCACTGACATGTACATAGAAAACAAGATATTTAATCACAGGTTGCTGCCTATCACTGCAAAATAAATTTGAGCCCTTGATTTTCATTTCTCTTGTTTATTTGATATTAACCTGAGAGAAATTTTTAAAAAGAGGAGTTCATTGTCACTTGCCAGGAATTAATTTTTTAAGTTCTACTTTCTAATAACCTTTTAAAAATTAATAGATTATAAACATAATTATTAAAATCTGCTTTTAAGTTTCAGTATATTTTTTACAGAACTTACAATCATGAATTCTTAGTACCACAAGAATTTTATGTGAAGGCAAACAAAACCATTTTCAGTTAGTTAGCATTGGAATATTTCACTCAACAAATCACTAATTCAATAGCAAAAGATAAATTTAACAGGTGCAACATACCAATTCTTTGGCATTGTGCATTATATCTGCCTTAGAAAACTCTTTACTAATAGACTGAAGAAAAGAAGGTCATTTTTCTTGCAGAACAAGCTCCTTATTGAGGAAGTGGTTAGGGACAAGAGGGTTCAGCTTAACTAGGTATCAAAGGCAGTTGAAACACCATAGACATTCAAAATTCAAGAAAAGCTGCCAGAAAGAAAATTATTTTTTTGTAGTGTCTTAGCAATTTCCTACTTTTTGAAGAAAAAAATAAAAGCAGTGATCACTTGAAACATGAGCCAAATAAAGTGTCGAACTATGTGTTTAATACAAATAAGTGATTAAGGCATTCGCATTAAACTTTGAAGAACAAAGGTAAATATTTTTTTAAGATTCCCCTAACTCACGTTCCAAAGGTGGCTGCTGATATCTGAGAATTGAACTTGTTGAACAGAAAGCTTTTGTTTTATATAACCAGAAAAACAATTAAAAAAAATATTGCAGCTAGGAAAATAGGATTCTCAAGTTCTTAATTATTTTAGTGGCAAATGAAACATAAAGCCTCTATAGTTACCTCAATACTTTCATGTAAGTGAGCACAAGAAAGAGGCAGAGGTACATAAAATATGCCATATATTTTTTATTACTATGGTCATCAGTGTTCCAAACTTAATTAATATTTCATTATTTAAAAGTTAATGTAATTTACATTCTAACAGGATGTTACCTGAATTTGCCTGTACTTTCTCCTTTTACGTTATTAAACATTTAAAGCAAGATAGTGATTAAGGATTATAGAAATCAAATCCATTTGTTGCAATAATTTCAATTTCTTACCTCCTAGTATATAGAACATATTCTGACACAACAAGATGAACAGATCACACAATATTGTTACAGATAATTGTTTTATCTGCACATTTTTTTTACTAATTGACAGGCAATTTTATGCATTTATAGTACTGATATAAAATTTGTTCTCCTGAATGTACCCCCTACAGAAATGAAATTTCTTATTCTCATTTGTATGCTAACTACAAAGAATACCAGCAATCACACACAATCTTAAGCATTTTGAATATTTTTATAATAGACCTCAAGTATGCAATCAAGCACATTTATTAATATCTGCTTTGTAAAACTGGGATATAAAGCAACCTTGCATTTTTTAATGTCAACATTCAAATTTCCCCTGAGAGGAAAACAATTTAAAGAAAAGTAATGTTTTTTACAGAACTTTAGTCTTCGGTACTCTGTTATATTACAAGGTCCTTTCTGTAACTCGTCTACTTTTATGCAACTTCTTTATCTACAATGTCCATTTCTAATAACATCAGTAATCTGGGTAAAAAAAGAAATACAGAATCTGCAGTTTATACCTCTGGGCATAAAATTCTGTAATTACAAGAGCTATCTCTTTATATAACTGTTTAATCTTCAAAAATCTGAAGAGAATGTAAACTGTTACACCCAGAATATGTCATTAACAAATGAAAGATCTTATCTTAAAAGTATCATCTGTATTTTAATGTGGTATCTTCTCTAATATGGTACATTAGCATTCAGTAAAGACACAAATTTATAATGGTGCTGAAGATGTATTTCAATAGGAACACTATGTCTGTCTTAACTGTTAAAAATTAATGATCTTTAGTACCTGGTCATGGCCCTTTATGATAAAGAGGCAGTGAGGATTACCTGTTAGGGGAGTTATTGTACTCTTTGAAAGGTTATATTAATTCAGCCCTGTGCCATATGTAATTAGTCAACAGTAGATGTTATCACTGTGAACTTGTCAGACACATTTTTCATTAAATAATTTCAAATACTTATGAAGAAAATTAATAATCGCCCAATATAAAAATGAAATATACAAAATAGACTTCATTGTTCCCTGTTTCTTTTTTTACTTATTTTGAGAGAACATTAGAAGTATTTTTCATATTTCTCTTACATCAAAACAATTATATTATTGTTATTATTATACCAGAAGATTTAAAAGCTGATGCAAAAAGTGGCTGGCATACCACCCCTCACATCTAAATGTTAGTCTTTGTATGAGCACACCAGGAAATGTGCCAAGTTATTACCATTTTTCAAACTTGAGGTTTGTCTAAAAATCAGTTAATTCACTTGAAATGGCAGATACTAGAAATAGCCTATTTGCACAGAATAACGCCAGTGTGGGTTTTGGTAATCTTGTTAATATCAAATATCACACTACTCATAAATTCTGATTACACTTTATAGTAAGCCTTATAAGACTAGATTACTTATAAGACTAGATTTCTATTCAGTTTTGAATTTCATGCACTATCTCTCCACTGCTTTAACTTTTCATTGGGGAAACCGAAAAGTAAAAATGAAGCAAAATTGTGCATGAAGCAAGGCGTGTTGGGCTAGACCATAGGGATTTTTTTGGCAGTCATTTCTAAATGAAATGCTAAATTTGGAATTTGCCTCTTTTGCTGTTTGACAGCAGTGAGTATCATTAGAACAATATACAACATTCAACCTGTTAGCTTCAGAAAATAATTTCTTCAGAAAGCTCAGTTTAAGAACAGATGCTACATGGTGGTTTATGTCAAAAACTATTGAATGCTTGCTCTTCACAGAACTTAAAAGTGAAGAGTACTGCCGGATAACTCAGAACAGCTTTCTGAAACTTGCAGATAAAAGGATCAAAATATATTCCTTAATATGTATATTTAATAAGAAGTAAGCAGCATGACTGTTCTGAGGAACATTCTATTTCTGCAATAAATGTTCTTGTTAAGAGATATGCAGTACTTAGATCCTTTTTTTTTTTTTTCAAGTACTAAAATGAAATTCTTGCCCATGGGCGAGTTTAAATACGTTTACATAAGTTTAAATTTGATCTTTAAACAAAATTTCTGCATAATACATTATAAAAATATCTTTCTTTACTGTTTAATATACGATACAGAGATTCATTTACATTTCTGCTTATGTTTTATAATGATTCTGATTTCTCTACCACAACTCCAAGGAGACTCATCTTGACCACACTGCAATGTCCGACTTAGAAATTTACGTTATCTATTTATACTCTTACACATAGCATGTTCTTTTAAAAATAATGAGCTGAAAATAAAAAAATCCATGGACAATGACATAAGCCATATGCAAAGTTTAACATAAGAAATTTTTCCAGAGATTTAGGTGGAAATACGTCAGATTAATAAAAACTGAAAATGAGCATCCACAGTAAATTACCTGGGATTGTTAATGAAGGATGGTCAACTTAATAAAACTGTTTGTGATAGCAATTACCAGAGTTGCAAAGTCTGCTCTTACAAATTAGGTTAAGAAAAGAAAAAAAGAAAAAGAAAAAAAGATCCCTTTCAGACTGGGAGAACAGTTGAAAGTTACTGCAGTGGCTTCTTTTTCTTTCCTGGGGCCTCATCCTGATTTTATGGTTCTTTTGCTTTCTTAGTTTTTGTCTTTTCCTGTTGAGCAAAACTGCACTCATGGTATTAAAGAAACAAATAATGCATGAGAACTTAAGCTGTGAGCATGAGCTAAACCAAACAGAGGCCTGTACCCTGCTTCAGCTTTTTGTCATCCCCCCGGTATGACTGTGACAGGGGAGACATTGACATATGGAGACACCTGTACTGCAGAAAGACAGCCACAGTGTCACCATAGAGCAGCAGTGAAAGTCTGACCGACACAGAGCAACATCAACCCTGGCCAACATACCTCTTGGGAGCCCTCTCAGAGATACCAGCTGGATTTTAAGATGTCTGTCCCATCTTCTACTCAATTGCTTAGGAAACAACACAGACTTTCTGTTTAAATGTGGTCACTAAAAATTTTTTTTCTGGTCTCCTGAGTGATACTTGCCGTCTTTTTTTTTTGCCACTTTATCTCCACAACTTCTTTTCACTCTTGCATTTTTCCCCTTTGAGGTGTGCAGTGAAAACAGCAGTTCCATATTTTCTCCTGCAGGCAGATATAGGGACACAGAGAGCCCCAGTCTCTAAATTCAAGCCCTTCCTTATGACTTGTGAGCCACAGGTTCAGAACGGGGATTTAACTCTTGATCTTCCAATAGTTCAAGGACGTCCCCTAAAAACATGTCTGTCAATGCTGTATCTCTGGGTTTCTTTCTTGACACTTTTCTCATTGGCAAAAGAAATTGAATTCATATGAACTTGCAGTGCTGCAGTGTTTTTTTATGAACCAATCTATTAAAATGAAATTTAAACAAAGGATATAGCAATACACAGCTACTGTATTCTTCAGAGTTTACATTTCAAATATGGCCTTCTTATGCACAAAAGGAAATTGTTCCTTATTTGCATAATAAAGTGGTGAAAAAAATCAAGCTGTTAGTTCTACAGAAAAAATAGAAATTATTAAAAAAAATACCTTGCTGAGGCACTAATGAGTCCTGAATTTTAATTTTTCTTCCATTCTTTCTGTTGCATTATTTTGTGCAGTGTCTTTATTTCGAATAATTATGATGAAAATATTTTATTAATAGGTTGATTCTTTTCATAGAATCATTGAATTAGAGAATTTCTCAGGCTGGGAAAAAACCTTCAAGTATGCATGATCCCAGATATCAATCCATGCATTTGATATTATATCTGTTTCCTATAAGATTAATTTATGAGCATGCAACTGAAGGTTCTTCCTTCAGCTATATTACAAATGTTGCCTTCCAATAACTTCCCTGAAATTAAAAGTGTACAAATTCTGCCTGCAAAATATGTAGGAAGACAACAAATTGTGGACTAGGAACTAAGACTTCCCCTGCTCACCTCATATGCATATCTGTATAGGCTTACTGAAAATAAAGATACTATTATATTATTTCAGGTATTGACATCCATGATTTTCTCTTTTCTGTACCAGTAGCTGTTATTTGGTTCTTCAGAGCAAAATGAACTTTATTAAACAAACATTGTATGGGACATGTTTTCTAAAACATTGGTGCTCATTTGTTGAGGAAAGAGAGGAAGAAAGGAAAAGGTAGCACAGACATAAACTGAATCAGAGTATCAATATCTCTACATACGATAATCTGGATGATCTATATAATACAGGCTCTAAATTGTAGTTTAGCATTAGCTGAAGACAGTGATTTGTGTTAACCTGGCTTGAACTTGAACTGATGTGAATAATGTAATGTAACTGGAAATTTCCTAAAGACACTTAGACATAGTAAAATGCTGTAAAACACGATACAGTTATAGATTACAGGAAGAGAAAAACACTTCACCTTTCTCATATCTTTGTAGCGTTGGAGATTTGTCACATGGAATTCCCAAAAGTCTCAATGCTCTTTTAATTAAATTCTGTCCTTTTTTTAATGACTTTTCATTACACAGAAATAATGAAACATTTTAATCTTTTATCTCTTTAGAAAAAAAAAAATCAGTGTTAATTCTTGCAAAGAAATAAATGGAAGCTCCTGTGCTAGAGGCAAAGACATCAAGATCAGAACTTACTTAAAAAAATTAGTCACTTGTTTATTAGATCAGTAATAGAATTCTTCCAGATTTATTTTTCCTTCCTTTCTCTAATATAATTTTCACAGTATGAATTAAGAGAGTTTAATAAATATATTAATATTATGTATGTTTATATATATGTGTGTATATATATATATATAAATAAATATATATATATATTTTTAAAGTACAAAAAGGCATATAATGAACCTGTCAAAGGCCTTGCTTGTAATTTGGCTGAAAGGATATTATTTCCTGAGAATGAGATTCTGTGCCCATACACTTCTTCCTGAGATGTTCAGTGAAGTACCCTGAAAATGGATGTTGAGAGTTTTGAGTATCTACTGGTATCTGCTACCTTAAAATGCTGTCTAAAATGCCTCAGTGTAAAGTTCAGGTACGTATAAACTTCATCTTGCAAAGAAAGTGTTTCGGGTTTTTTTGTTTTCTTTTATTTACTGAAAAAATCCTTTCTTCTAAGATTATTGAAACAAACAATGAATAAATGTATCTTCCTATCTGTTAACATACTTTTAACAGTTTAACTGCTACTGTTTAAATTTACTCTACCAGCTTCTAACTGATTTTGTTGCAATACCCATCACTAGAGTACCACCGATATAAGAGCTGAGTTGAATAAATATCATATACTACAACTCATATAACATAGACAGAAATTCAGCTGTTATATAACCCAGGAATAATTCTTCACTTCCTCTTTCAGTGCAGCACACTTTGTCCAGAGAGATTCTGGAAGTCTGGAAGTAAGGCTGGTGCTTCTCTCTCAAGTGGACTCTGGGGATCAAGAAAATAGGAAGACAATCTGTTTCTGAGCAGTAGTCCTTACATTCTGTAAATCACATCTTATGCTCAGCAAGAAAGAGAATGTGGCTGCTTTGCTTACCCTTACCTTGAAAGCAGAGCAGGAATGATCCTTCTCTTTTAATTTTAAAAAGAGCAGAAGGACACAGTGTTGTTTTTTGCTTTATTTTTTTTTCTGTAGAACTTCCCTCTACTAGCCATTATACCTGGTTCCACCTGCCTACACTTGCTTGTTTCTGAAAATAGCAGGACACTTTGTGCCTGTTTGGTTTCCTCAAGCATTAGAAAGCATCCCTGAAGAAAAGGACTTGGGGGTGCTGGTGAATGAAAAGCTGGACATGAGCCAACAGTGCATGCTTGAAGGGCAGGAGGCCAATCACATCACGGGCTGCACGGCCAGCAGATCAAGAGAGGTGATTCTGCCACTTTGCTCTGCTCTGGTAAGACCTCATCTGCAGTATTGCATCTGGCTTTGGATCCTGCAATACAGGAAGGGCATGGATGATGGAGTAGGTCCAGAAAAGGTCTAGAAAAATGATCAGGAGACTGGAACACCTCTCTTATGAAGACAGGCTAAGGGAGCTGGGATTGTTCAGCCTGGAGAAGAGAAGTGTTTGGGGACATCTAATAGAAACCTTTCAGTGTTTGAAGGGGGACTACAGGAAGGCTGGAGAGGGACTGTTTGCAAGGGCTTGTATTGATAAGACAAGGGGCAATGGTTTTAAATAGAGATGAGTAGATTTAGATTGTATGTTAGAAGAGATTTCTTTACAATGAGGGTAGTGGAAAAATATAATATGTTACTCGGTGAGGTAGTTGTGGCCTCATCCCTGGAGGTATTCAAGGTGAAGCTTCTCTCTCTTTGCAACCTGAAGAATACCAAGACCATCAACAGCAGAACCCTTCTGACAAGGCAACCTGCACATGGGAGAGATCGTTGCATACTCAGGTGTGTCAATACCAGAACTAAAACTCTCCCATAAGACTTTTGAGTGCCTTTTAGCACATACATGACTATTTTGAAAACATGATTATTGAAGTGTGACATGATGCTGTGGAATCTGTGGATAGTGAAGTGATTAATAATAGCATGTATTCTGAAGCATTTAGTTTTCAAAGCATAAACTGCACCTTTTCACTCCAAAGCTAGGAGCAGTTTAAGAACATTATTACTGATTAGGCATCATGTAAGCCGTAGAAGAGTATATAATCAGTCTCTTATCAAAACTTGTGAACAAAAGTCACCAGTTTTCCCAAAGAACACTACAAAGAAGAACGATATTTTCACTTTAGACAAAGAACTAGCTGTACCTTGATCAGATGAGATAGCCAAACCCCTGAAGCAAAAATATAAATTAAAGCTAAGTTTAACACACATTTTGTTTATACAAATAGAGATGAGTCAATCAGAGATCTAGAAAAAATTACATTCAGACAGAAGAGATGTAAAAAAAGATGAAATTCTTGTGCATTTTAAAGATTTAAACATTTCTGTATTTGCTTTGCCTTCTTGATAAAATATGACTGTGGGTAGGGAAAGAAAAATGGAAGATACCTGTGAGTGAAAATGTCAGAAATCACCATGAGTGGTTTGCTTTTAAAATCTACTTGAACAAAGAGGGTGAGAGAAGAGTCATTCTGTTATGGGAAGATGTACTATTCCTCATCCAACATAGTGAGAGAGGAAAATCTGCTGCTGCTCCGTGTCCCCAGGTGCAAGAAGTGGTGATGCTGCAGAGGTATTCCCAGCAAGTATGCACACACAAACCACATGTACATACTAGATATATGCTGAATCTTATTTGTGAGCAACATAAAACGGGGACATAGCCTGTATTCTTATAGGAAAAATTATTATACCAGGTCCAACAGCCTTAGAAAGACTGTTGCAGCTCTGTGTCCCCAGGTCTAACTAGAGGCTGAAGATGTATTACCAGGGCATTTGCACAAATGTGGACAGCACCAATGGTCTTATCTTGTCATATGCTTGTACAGATTGTTGTGCACACACATATACATATACATATACATATACATATACATATACATATACATACACACCCACCTAGGTCTGATGGGGACTACCCTGGTCCCACAGCCAACCCTGTTCTCCTCTGAACCCTAAAGATACACATGTGCTTTCATACCAAGAGAAAGGATCCTTATCCTACAACCTAAAACACTGTATCATGCAATTTCTGTTCAAGCCGTTCAGAACATGAAAATAATGCTTTCTTTTTATGTTGGTTTTTTTTGGAGTGAAGCACCAAAGAAAACTTCTGGGGAAACAGAGAAAGTATAAGGTTAAAGAAGCAGAGGAAAAAAATAAAATATTGTTAAAAATACACAAGAAGCAGCAAAATGTTGAGACTCCTGGTTAAAAAAAGATGAAAAAAATATATTTGTGTGTTAGAATAGTTTATGCAAATCTGGGCCAGTTATGGTGTTCCTGACAGATTTTTAATGAGAGATTAGTTCAACAGCAGTGCTTTGTATTTTACATTATTTTTCCTGTTTATACACTTTTTTGCTTTTTTATAAACTTGGATATAAAATGCCTGTCAGTTCCATTTGCTTAATACTTTTTATATTTAATTGGGTCACAGAAAGCATTTGTTTCTTTTGATAGTGTATTTTCCTTAGAGTTTCCAATAATATAATAATTAGACCTATAAGATTCATACCATAACCAATTATAGAACTCAAGATTTAAACCATAAATTCTTCCCAAAATCAGGAGAACTTTGATTTAGTCATTCCGGGTCTATATCACCTTAATTATTTAGGCTACTAAACTGCTACAGAAATCTCCAGAGATGACATTATGAAGGATGTAGCATTTCCTTTCACCTTTGTTAGATGGCCTTTCTCTGAATGTTCATACATCTGTTATCTGTCATTCTTAAGAAGCAAAAGGGTGACATCTAATTTATGTCAGATAGCATTTCAGCTGAACTGAAGTAAATCTTGTTGAATCATTTTATCTTCTCATTGCTACAGAAGTGCCTTCTGTAGAAAAATATGCATTTACTATAATATAGGATATATCCACTTTTAATTAAATGAATTTAAATTAAGTTTAATTAAATTAATTAAACTTGTCCTTAATTAAATATTTATTTTTTTAAATTTTGCCTTAGTGACATATATTTTAAAAAATTGTGCTGAATATCCCAGAACATCCCATTTTACATTTAACTTACCTTCTACTGTAAGCAGACCTAGAAAATTAGAAGAACTTCACATATTTAATTTGTGTTTTGGGCCAGGACAGAGGGATCTTACCCTACAGATAATATACATATACAATATGGTTCCTGTGACAAATCTTCCAAAGCATGCTGGAACATTCAGCAGGGATTTCTAAAGATTCTGCTTTCTCAGATTGGATCCTTCCCCTGAAAATTTTTTAATCCTCACAGCCATGTTAGAAATGCTGAAAAACGGTATATTAAAATATACTATATATATACATACAAATTTTATATATATATATATTTATATAAAGATAAATATATATATAATATATATAAAATACATATAAATAATATATAATATCTATCTATCTCTATATATGCAAATTTTAGTTGTTTGTGGTTACATGGCTAATATACTGGGTTTTTGCAAAATTTTAGTGAAAGTATTTCAGTCATTTCAGAAGACAATACTAAGGAAATAAGAAGAAATTGTGTTTTTTTCTTTGTTAGTAACTTTTAGAACTTCTCTGGGTTTGTTGCTATATTGTCAAGTTCAAAATCATAACCTTGATAAACATAAAAAGGATTTCTGAAGCTAGAAACTTATTTTTTTCTCTCAGTATTACTTCTGCAGGCCAGGGATTTAATTTTTTTTTTTAATATCATTGTGACACTTGTTTACAGTGTTATAGTTAGCAGTCATTCTAGGATGCTGATTAGAGATTAGGTATCCATCTTTCCTGCAATGCTAAGGATGACTTCAGGGGCTAAAGCAGGAAAAAAAAAACAAACCAGTATTAAAGAGGAAAGAAGTAGAGAAATAAAAAGTATGTTTGGATGTGACTGTGGGTTTGAAGGACAAGGAAGGGTAGCAGTGTTTCCTGGGACTTTATCTAGCAGTATCTGTAAAACATGCTTTCTCTAGCTCAGGAAATCCCCAATGGGCTTACTACCAGAAATATAGAAAATAAGAAGGATCACTTTAGTAAGCTTTTTGGTCACATTCATCCTAAATATCTAGTACTGGCTATTCTTCAGTAGTTACAAGAATGAGATAAGGATTGGTTTAGTAGGGTTTTGTTACGGTTTTCCTGATCTGCCTTTGGACCTAGCCCTTTTCTTGGCTGGTGAGGCTCTCTGTGGAGTCTCGAACCCGGGGCTTTTGGCATTGCAGTACTGGGTCTTAACCAACTGCGCCATGAGAGCCTCACTTTGGAGGCAATGAGTGCTAGTGGCATAATAAAGGTAATACAGTGCTTGAGAGTGAGCTAGTCTGTGGCTGTGAGTTTCACCTTTTATTGGCCCCCTGGTCTTGCACATGCTCAATAGGGGGCCTGCCCTAATTGGGCACAGGTGGATTTGATACCGGCTCACACCCACTTCTCAGTAATCAGAGGCGTCTGATTGCTTTGTTCCACTACACCCAGCCCTAAGGATAAAATGGGATTGTACTTGTAAGGATAAGAAAGAAGTATTTGTGTCAAGCAGAACTAAATTCTGGCCAGAAAATCACTCTCAAAATCCTGTTCTTCTGATCACATTCTGTGGAACATACTGGCAAAACGTTGCTTTTGGTCTTCTCCATAAAATCTGATCACTTACTTCTGTTATTATGTACCTTATTAGGCCAAGTAGCACCATTCTGCATGGAGCAAAAGGTTATAGCATTGCTAATAACCTGTTAAGTAGCAAGACTATTTTACAAAATTAAAATAGTTTTCTTAATGTGAGTTTTTAGAAAAAGCCTAGGAGACTGTTATTACAAATAATTGCTGTTAGTACCTCAAGCACTGAGAAGCTACGAAATGCAACATCTCTTCTCCTAGGTAATCTTAATTCAGATTCTTAATACATATGCATCATGATTCAGTCTTAATTATATGACTGCAACTGTCTGATCCCCAGTGCTTAGTTCTGTGCACCTACAGGATAATGTTTAGTTAGCAAATTTCTTTTCAGCCTTATGTAATGTGTTGTTCTATGCTGTATTTACTTCAGATTTTTTAATCCTTCTATAAAATCCGTTATTTACTTACTTCCAAGGTTTTTTATAACACAGTATTTAAGAATTATTTATGAATTTATTAAGAATTTTAACAACATATCTGTGACATGAAGGGATAGTATTTATTATGTAATTATGTTATATTATGTTTATTATGTTCTTCTTGCACATGGGAACAGACAGTTTAAGATAAAACATCTTGTTCTTTGAGACCCGTCTGAAGCGTTGCATGTGATCTCCCAGTGTACTCTTTCTTTTTGCAGCACTTTGCACATTCATAGTATGCCCCTACTTACTTCAGTTGTGGATTCTAGGCATTTTTATAAAATTGAAGTTAGGAATTTAGAAATGAGGAATCCTCTTCTGTGATAAAAAATTATTTTAACTACATGGCTCATCAATGTGAAAGAATCCAGTGACAATGTCAGGAAAATAACCTGATTTCTAGGGGTAAAACACTTTGTAATAAGCAAACATTTGTAATAAGCACCTTCCCACTAATTCCATGAGCTCAGCTTTTTAAAATGTCTTTTTATTACACAGATCAACTTTTGTTTCTGGACAATATGATTGCATAAAGGATATCATATTTTTCCTTATCACCTCAAAGGCGGGGAAGGGGAGTCAAGTGGAAGAGTAGATGAGACTAAATTGTATCTGTAGGAAAAATCTTAATTCCTGAATTTCAGGACTTGAGAGCTCATTCAAGTGCTTAAAATCTTTTAAATTTATTATTTTATTTTAGGTTTTGGATGTGATATCTACTCATATTTTCCATACCTCTACATCTAGAAAGGTACAGAGAAAAATCTTTCTTAAGTAGAAACCAAAAGGACCAGCTTTAAGGTGAAGAAACTGACCTGCTCTGTTATGGATGAGTTCATGTCTGTGAAAAATTAGAAGGTTAAAAAGCAAATTCCAGTCCTTGGAAAAGACTCACAGGGGATATTGTTACATGAGTTTACAACATGAATTTCAAATTATGAACTTTTCTAGTGAGCACATTTGCCTGTATGGAAGATTGGAAAGGGTAGCAAAAAATAGTAAAAAGAGTATGGTTGTCAGTTCTTTAAAAGTACTTTAATACTGTTTATTAGTTTCATAAGGGGATTTGAGAACATATAGAAGAGAAACAGGAAACAGAAATGTGGCATTTCAACTTCTTATCCAGGATATAGGACAAATTTATGCAGCCTGTGTAGAAATTTCCTGTTGATGCTTTTGGAATTCTATCAAGAATGAATGCTCTCCAGAAACAGAGACATAAACAGGTCATTCACACATCTCAATTGAAACAATATTTATTTTGTTGGCGACAGGTTGAAAGTTCATGTTTTTGTGACTGATTTCACACCCTTGCTCCACTAGGAGGCAGAAAAGGAGGCAATTTACAAGAATAACATTTAAGCATGCCAGTGAATGAATCATCATTCTAAAATATGAAACATGTCACTGTAGATCAGATGGTGAAGATGGCATTCATGTCTGATAGAGTATATTTCTCCTATGCATCACCCTTCATGCCATTAAAAAATTCTTAGTGTTTTCAATAAATTCTTACTACATAAATAATTTATGGAAAAGTAAGATCAACACTATATGTGATCTTTTTAAAAGATTACAAAGCATACTGCAATTTTCTCCACTGATGATTGCTAAAAATCAAAAAAGCATACAATTTGTAGATTAAACCTATGGATGATTAAAGTACTTTGTGTTACCAGCATGGCTGTGTTCTCCTTCTTAGATCTAAAGCTACGTACTACACACCAAAACCAGCCTGAAAGCATCTGGATTTTTTCCCATGTTTTCTTATAATTTATTAACTCCAGACAGAGAGAATTACGTTTACAGGCCTTTCAGAGAAAGTGTCTTGCCCCTCAATTTTATCCAGTTGAGACTTAAAGGGTAGCTGAGCAAACAAAGGAAATAAACACAAAATCCCAGATAATTTATTAAAAACATGATAAAAAATCAGGACACAGGATTACGTTTGGAAAAACAAGCAAACTTATAATTAGGACTTGAATTTAAAAAATAAATAAATGAAAAAAAAGACAAAAAATTTCTCAAATAAAGAAGGTTAAATGGGATTATGCAGTAGAAAAATGTATTTACAAGTGTACCCAACAGTAAATTGGGTAAATTGTAGCAAAGATTAAAGGAGGGAGTAACAATCAAATTGTAGTAAAAACTTAGTACTGTGGTTTATATCTTTTCAGTCTATTGTATAAATAGGTAGCTGCTACACGTGTGGAAGCAGATTACTATACCACGATTTTATTCTATTAGATTCACTATATCGGTAGTTCATATCTAATATTTATAGATAAATGTGTAGATGTATAGACATATATATATGGTATATACGTGTTATATACAGTACATATGTGGTTAACATCTAACTTCAGAATATAATCTCAGTTATAGTCATCCACTTTCTGGAATTATTCAGTCTATTTCATGAAAAATAAATTCCTGCACCTTGAAGAAGAAAACCACACTGAGAGCTGAGTTATCTATGAGAAGAAAAGTATCAGAGAAGAAATGGATCCATCAGCCTTATCCCAATCATGGCCTTTGTTTTACCCAGCAAGTTAAGTGGCAGGAACTTCCACATACTACAGCTTGATGCAAAACTAGAGCTGCAAACCTTACAAGGATTGATAGTATTGTTTCTTTCAGATCATCAAGTTGTAATCTTGTTCTGACATTTAGGGTGCATATCAAAGCCTCTTTGATTTGTTTTCTGTCATTTTTTTTACCCTTCTCCTTAAATTTTACATTAGCATTCTTAGTTAGGAGGCTCTAAACTCATCTGTTATTGCTCACCTTTATATTTTCTAGGAAGTGCAATTCATTTTATGCATTTATGCATTCAAATATTTTAATATTTTTAAGGGAGTACAAATTTTTTTTCTCCAAACATCTGTGTAAAGACACGTTTAAATAGTTATAACTTGTTACCTCAGAATTTCCCTCTGAGACTTTCTAGACCACTTCCTATTCAATTCCAATTTATATTTTCATCCCCACTGAAGTACTATGTATTTTGAGTAGATTTTATTGCATTGTGCTGCATACACAAAACCTTTATCATCTCACTGTAGCCTCTGAAAATACAAAAATATTTATTTGGTAGAGTAAGAGAACCAGTTCTAAAAAAAGTCAGAAGGAATTTGGAGATACATTTGTCACTTGCAAAAAAAATATCAATGCAGTTTTGAAGATATAGAAAATATTTTTAAAATATGTAATGTTCTTTATCAGAAATGTTAGCAAACTTCAGACAAATAAACAATCATAGTTAGATAATTACTGTTTTTTAAATGTTGGCAGTATGGTCAACACCTGGTTTTATCCCTTTAAATGATTTAATTTTAGACTAGCATCCTTGTAATAACTGATGTGGTAGAATATTGTTGACAATCATATAATCATAGAAAGTTAGGGGTTGGAAGGGACATCGAAAGATCATCGAGTCCAACCTCCCCTGCCAGAGCAGAGTCACCTACAGCAGGTCACACAGGAATGAGTCCAGGTGGGCTTTGAATATCTCCAGGGAAGGAGACTCCACAACTTCCCTGGGCAGCCTGTGCCAGTGCTCTGTCACCCTCACAGTGAAAAATTCTTCCTAATATTTATATGTAATTGCCTGTGCTCCAGTTCATAACCATTGCCCCTTGCCCTGTTCTTAGTCACCCCTGAGAAAAGCTTAACTCCATCCCCATGGCGTTCACCCCTTTCATATTTATAAACATTAAGGAGGTCACCCCGCAGCCTCCTCTTCTCTAAGCTGAAAAGCCCCATCTCCCTCAGCCTTTCCTCATAAGGGAGATGTTCCACTCCCTTCATTGTCTTGGTCACTCTGCACTGGACTCTCTCAAGAAGTTCCTGGTCCTTTTGAACTATTCCAGTTTAGCATCTGGTTGAGTGGTTTTAGATCTACTTCATTTCTTAAAGGATCAATGACATAAATAAACATCTTGTCCCAAGCTGAAATCAAACAAACTTGTCTATCATAAATAGATACACTGTGCACACTGGCAAAGAAGAAATTCTTCTAGATAAAGGATAAGATGTCACCACATTCAGAAATAATGTGGTGGGGTGGTGGGTTTCATAGGATGCACGAACTGGTTCTGTTGCACTCCAGAAATTTTTTTTTTATATTTACTTTTTCCTGGTAGTTCTTTAAAGACCAGGAAAATTTTAAATTCAGATGTTCTGCTCTCCATCGTTTTACTTCTATGTGTGTCACTTACACATGTGGTGGTTGCAAAAGTCTGACAAAAGAAAGTTACGGTGTTTTACTTTCCCTTTTCACAACCATATATGACTACAGAAAGTGTATTCTACGATGAAACAGTTCTAGGCTACTAGCTATGGCATTACGTCCCATATCCTTTCACTACATATACCCACTAGTCACAAAGTTCTGTGCTTTTGATGTGTCAAGAGAAGAAATTTATTTCAGTGGAATTATACGCAAAAAAAATATTAGGCACACATGTAACATCTGAGTATCAGTGCACTTCTGACACTAGCAAACCAAAAAAATCCTAATATTGCTTGATGCATGGCAGGTATTGCGTTTTCAGACAGCTGTCATCATCACATTTTTGAAAATACATTAACTTTTTAAAATTACTTTCTGAATATTTACTAACCTTAATTAACATCAAATTAATCACAATTAACCCAGTCACATTAAAGATGTTCACAGTTTCACAAGACACATTAGCCTTTACAACTGAGAAAACATAAAATAAAAGTAGCTGTGATCTCAGCAAATAACTCTCTTGGTTCTTTTATAAGAAATACATATCCCCATAAACTTTTATTTATATGGACTTTTTCTTTGGTAGATCTGCAAGCATTTTAGTAACAAGATAAACATCTTTATTCATAGTATGCAGATGGATAAAGTGAGATCTGATGACTTTCCTTCTCTGTTTAAGACCCATGTCCCAGCATTAATATACCTGTGTAAGACAGATGGTTCAACATGCACTTTTTTTTTTTTTTAATATTTACTATGCCACAAAATTAGATATTTTGTCACAAATTGCCAGAAAAGTAGATACTTAACTTCCAAAACTGTTTCTTTCCAATGTAGTTTTATGCAAGAGCATCTATATTAATGGCAGCATTTTATCATTATAGTAAGTATTGAAGGCAAATATATGCATCTAACCTTCTAAAGATATTTCAAATTCCACATTACAGGGACCATGGCTGACATGTTAACTATGTAGCTGTATGAAAACTGACTTATCTTTAGCTTTTGGCATTTTTAAAGTTTTAGGTCTTTTTTATTGAGAAACTCTAAATACTGTAGGAGAACTAAACCTCAGCCCAATGAAGAGATGAATTTGGAGCATTTACTGAAAAGGGATAGAGCACTTTATATTGAGTACATATATTCATTGTTAAGTCATGCAGTAATTTTCTTTTCCTTTTTTGCAGCTACATCTAACCAGCTTGAGACTGACAGTTACTACTATGACTTGATACTTCTCAACTGATAAAAGGTAGCGATTATGACAGTAAATTATTAAATACAAATTTAATATTCATTAAAGAAAAATAACCATACTTTGAAATGTGACAGTATCAGATTTAGACAACCAAGGCTTCAGCCAACCAGGAAAACTATATAACAAAAAGCTTTATTCACTACAGCTTTGCCCTTTCCTTATAGCCTGTGCTGTTGAACAGTTGAGTGAATCAGAATTAACCTGTTTTAACAAGCACCTTAAAAACATCCTACATTCATGTCATTTATTGCATAAAGCATAGCACAAAAGAGCATCCACTCTGAAATATTTTTATCCTCTATAAATTTCTGAATTAGAGAGCTGTATAACTCCTTTCTGCACTTCGACTGAAGTTCTCTTTTGGCAGTAGTAGGACCACAGTTAAGGGACAATATTGCCAAGGCAGCAAAACCACAGCAACCAACAAAAAAGGCACCGTGAGAGTGAGTTAGAGGGCAGCTTCCTCCTCACCCTGAGATGGAAGAGACAACTCATGGCCAATATGGGATGCCTATGATTCAATGAGGGCAGAGATCTGAGTGACGGGAACCCAACCCCTGTCACCTACAGGAGCAGCCCTCTCCGAGTGCATAGAACAGGACAGACATGGTGTGGCACAGCAGAAGGGCATGGTGCAGAAGTTTGCCCAACAGCTCATGAGGATAGGGCTCAGCTCTCCCCCCTTCTTGGCTTCAGAGGTTACCGTAACTAGTGGCCATAATCCTCTCAAGAAGAGTTATGGTTTCCACTTGGGCAAAAGCCACTGCCAAGAGAAATATGGTGATGCAGATGGAGGTCCCACACTGACGCAGAGGTGTCCAGGTTTCTGGCTGCAGTGAGTGCTTCAGCCTGTTGTTCATATTGGGGGGCAGCAGGGACACTGCCTGTGTGAGATGCATCCAGGTGAATGATCTTCTCAGCATCATCACAGAGCTTACAGAGCAAGTCAGAAGGCTAATGAATAACAGGGAGTGTGAGAGGGAACTAGATTTTTGGAGCCACATCTTAACATTCCTGAGGCAACTGCATGAGTTGGAGACTTCACAGGAAACAGACGTTCCCCTGCTCTCCTGCCACCAGGATGTGTTGGTCCAGGTGTCTAAACCACAAAAAAGAGCAAAGCTAAGAAGCATTAGAGGAGCTGGATGAGGTGGATATAGATAGATGGGTGCAAAATCTTAATACTTTATCAGACATCACTGACAGTGAGACACCTTGGACACCGGTTACTGACAAAACCAAGACCAAATGCCATCCCTAATGCCCTAACATCAGTACCAACAAGAGATATGATGCTTTAAGATCTCTAGACAGTCCTGAACATGTACAACATAGTGAAGCTCCACCAGAAAAAGACATTATCACAAAAAGAAACAACAGATGCTTGTATTGGGGGACTCTCAGTTAAAGGGCACTAAGACACCCATCTGCTGACCTGACAAAGAATCACACATAGTTTGCTGCCTCCCAGGTGCAAAAATCTTTGACATCACTGAAAGGGTATCACAACTTGCGAAGACAAAGGAGTACCCATTGTTACTCTTACATGTGGGTAGGAATGATACTGAGACCAGGAACCTGGGTAAAATCAAGTCAGACTATAAAGGTCTGGGGGCACAAGTGAAAAACATTGGGGCCCAAGTTATCTTTTCTTCTATCCTATCAGCTACTGGGATGGGGGCAGGGAGATATAGAAGGAAAATGAGCAATAATTTCTGGCTATGTTATTGGTGCCAGCACTAAGGTTGTGGCTTCGATACTGTATCCAGTTTTGGACTCCCAAATGTTTTGGGCTCCCAGTTCCCAGAGAACTGATGTCTAAATATCTGGGGGGTGGGTGTCAAGAGGAAGAGGCCAATCTCTTTTCAGTGGTGCCTGGCAACAGGACAAAGAATAATGGGTTTAAGCTAGAACTGAGGAAGTCACACCTCAACATGAGGAGAAACTTCTTTACTGTGAGGGTGATGGAACACAGGCACAGGCTGCCCAGAGAGGTTGTGGAGTCTCCTTCTCTGGACACTTTCAAAACGCACCTGGATGTATTCCTTGGTGCCCTAGGTGATCCTGATTTTTCAGGGGGATTGGAGTAGATGATCTCTATAGGTCCCTTCCAACTCCTAACACTCTATGATTCTATGATTCTTTGATCTGACTTGCTGAGAAGCTGTGGAGACTTTCATGGTGATAAAAATTGTGTCTGGAGTATCCTGCCTGGTGTCTGTCATCCATCTGCAGAGCTGCATATGAAGAGTGTATGCATTGCTGTGCAGTATAGGATAGGGCATTTTTACAGTTAGTGAACCTAATTGATGTGCTTCTGCATGTAATGTTCCATATTACCTGGAAGGTATGCATACGCTGTACCTGGGGCTGTGCTCACAGTCTCAAAGCTTGGATAGTTGCAAGTCTGATCACTTGGACAGCCTCAGGACAAAAACGTACTGTTACAGTAGCCAGGCATGCACTTGAAGAGAGACAAAGCCTGTATTTTCCTCTTGATATCAAGAAAGGTAACTGTGAGGTGAAAGTGCACAGAAATGTGCTCAGCAGCTGGCATGGAATTAAAGCCTATTTGGTGCCAAAAATATCTGTGTTTCTGATAATGCATGGCAGTGATGTGTGTGTTTACCAGTGCCCTGGCAAATTCTAGCACCAGTGCTGACAAATGGAAAATATATTCAACACATTCAGAAACAAATTTTTAAGCCATTTTAAAGTTTGTATGTTACTCATGTTTAAGAAGCATCAAAACAGTGTTGTTTTAACCTGTGATTTGGTTCACCTTTTTGTAACACTTCAATTTAGTTGAATTTGTGTCTGGCCATGCATACTGATAACAGCTAGTTTTCCAGTTGCAGTCTCAGCAGCTGGAATATAAGCCCTACTCATAGTATGTTCTTTCGAAGGAAGGTTTCAGAGTTAATATCTTAGCAAGCAACAATTCTGTCCACCCTGTGGTCAATGAGAAATGTTATGATCTGATCCACCCTGTGCTCAATGTAACTTATTATTCAGATCCTATGCAAACTAAGTCCAACCACAAAGTGTCGGATGAGAACAGAAAGTTTCATTTGGTAAACAGCAAACAGCACAAACAATATGAAGTAACTCAGTAAAGATTTGCAAGTCTGGAGAGAGAGACAGAGAGAGAGAGAGAAGGGGGAGAGAAAGAGGGAGAGAAATGAGTATCACCACCTGAGGATCCCATGTTGTCCTGATGATCCTTCATGGGGTGGTGGTCTGGTCCTAGGCAGGTCATCAGTCCTGTCCTAGGCAGCCCACAATGTACAAGTTGGAGTTCCTTATATACTCCTGGAGTTTCTGTAGCCCAGATTTTCCTAACAGCACTTCTTGTAGATTACAAAATTCAAGAATGTTGCTTCTTCAACACTTCTCCCCCTCCATTGTATATTAATGTCTGGCGTGGCTTTTCTCTTGCCCAACAGTCTTTAGTCAGTCTCTATAGGGAAGACATATCACTGCTGGCTTTATCTGGCCAAGTCTCCTCACCTGACCTTTTCAGTCTATGTGCTTATCAGGAGTCCATTACCAAACAGTCAGATGTCAAGTTTGTCGTTTGAGGCAAAGATGAATGAACCTCACACACATTCAAGTCCCTAGGACAATCTACCAAGCAATAACATGTCCTGCGTTAAAGCATCATTATTGCTTTTCAGTATTGTTAAGTTTAAATCTGTTCCCTGAAAGGTATCTCAGTTAAATGGATTTCATACTAAAATGCATCCTGATTAAATGTTGTCTTCACCTGAATTTGTGTCTCTTATGATCCAATTTAGCTGTAGCTCAGGTTTAAGGTAGAGTATCACACCCAAAACTCTTGTTTCTCTCTCTCTGTTGGTGATATAACCGACTTGTTTTACTCAATTTTTTTTATATATATATATATATGTTTATTTGTGTCCATTACTTGGTGCAGCACAGACAATTTGCTGTAATATTTAAAACAATAGCAGATAGATCACAGGAAAAACTAATTTATAGCTGTTCTATTTACTATAGTCACATATTCATATTAAAATATTTGATATTGCTTTAACCATTTGCAAAAAAATAATGGTAATTCTGCCACAGAGACAGAAAGAATAAAAGAATCTGCTTTAGCATCCCATAATATTATCATGTCTTTTGTTGCTGCCATATAATGAGGCCAAATAGTATCTGAAGCTGAGCACATGCAACACTAAGAGGAAGAATCCTTGTAAGTTTTATTTTAATCATGCATCAATTAGACAGACTATTCATTGATTAGGTTCCACAAGTGCTTAGAAAGATTAGGACCCCCAGATGGAACCCAGGGTTTTACTGATTCAAGTGGGCCTGAACTGATATGTTAAATAAAAATAAATACATAAATTTAATAGTCAAAACAAAAATATATAGTGGTTAAAGTGCCACAGGTTGTGAACATTTTCTCCACACCTCTTTGGTTGCACTGAGCAAGTAATATAGCCTATCTTAAAAAAAAGCAAACAAAAAAAACCCAACAACAACAAAGTGAACATATACAGACAACTCCAGGCTGAACAACCCCAGTTAATTCAGACATTTTTCATACGACTGGTGGTCTAGACCCTTCAGCAACTTTTGTCTTCCTTCTTTGGATGCACTCCAACTCTTCAATGTCTTTCTTGTAGAGAGAGGCACCAAACCAAACACAGTATTCAAGGTGCTGCCTCACCAATCCAGGGGGACAATCACTTCCCTAGTCCTATTGGACAAACTTTTTCTGATACAAGCTGGGATGCTTTCTTGGGCACATTGGGGTCATGTTCACTTGGCAAATGACCCTTCTCGTGGTTCAGTTTTCCAGCCACTCTTCTCTAAACTTGCAGCATTTCCTGTGATTGTTGTGACCCAAGTGCAGCACCTGACAACTGACCTTGTTGAATCTCATACAACTGGCCTGTGACATGAGGCTTGGAGCCAAGTGTTGGTATTCTGTCTCTCTATGTTCCTTCATCATTCCCTGCTACTGGAGGGTCAGAGAATACACTTGTGCTCCTAATCCCTTAACCAGTTATATCAAGACTCTAAAGTCTCTCTTGATTGCCCTCAGACTTCTTGTAGTAACTTCTTTGCTGTCTACTTGAAAAATCATTAATGGATCATAATCTGAGGTCTGTACCAGGACTGGAAGATTTCTCTTCACACCTTTAACACAGAGAGAAGGTAGAGAATCCTTATCATGCATTGTATCTACCTGTTGGGCCTTTTTCAGGGAAGGCATGGCATGATTCCAATAATCTCTCTCTCTCACACAGTCCCAGCTACTCCTCAATCTACCCACCTCTTGCTGGAGCTCTGTCGTTAAGCAGAGGAGTTCCTCTATCTCATACACCACCCACAGGTATGCTCACTGCTGCCATCCTGTCCTGGTGTGAGAGCAAGGCGAAGACACAAGCCTGACACATGTGTGGCTGTGTGTTCCCATCAGGGCTCTTCCTGGAAAGCTGCATCAGTTCTGGTGGGTGCAGAGTTTAGAGAGGTCATGGCTTTCTGCCAGGTGGATACCATTGCTCCTTGGTCAAGTTGGTAGAGCTCCAGCACCCTTCTTTTTCACCCTCCTGCCATTAAGAATGCTAAAACTGCTACTAGACTTAAAATTAACTTTCTTTTTATTTTCTTGTTTTCTATTCAGACCATGATATTACTGGTGAAGAAGCTAAGTTAGTATTCTGTTCAAATGCATTACAACAGTTTAATTTTTGAGCAAATATTAATTATTATTAATTATTCATTTACACACATAATTCAGACTTTCATAATTAAAATAATCATTTGAATGGTTATTATTCATACAAAGGTGATGTGGCTTTGATGGAATAGTTTCTATGGTTTTACTAATTTTAGCATTCAGTGAAAGACTATTTGTTGACACTTTTAGAGATATGTAACAATTTACTGGTAACAGTATTGGTGATGTTTCCAATGTGTGAATACTACATTGATGATTATTCTAAAAGCCCTATGTCAAACACCATGTGTCCGCCTTCAATGACACTTTTGACAAAATAATCTTTCTTAAGCCTTTTATTTTGGAAATATCACTGGAGTGTATCTAATATAATTGAAAAGGCACAATCATGAACCATTGCTGCATGAAGTCCCCAAGCCAATGAGAAATCTGCTGACAAAGTAAGGCTGGCACTAACAAAGTTAAACAATTCACTACATTGTCCTCAGGGAGAGGTATTAATCCAAGCATAGGCAAGTCCATTGTGAAAGGAAGTAGTTGCAACAGTAGGTAGAGAATTCCTGAGGTTTCATGACTGAATTAATGTTTTTGTAATAATTTTTGCTTGCCGTAAGGATCTTCACTTCTGTTCACATTTCACAAAAGGTCTGTCCTCTGTAGAGCCATTTATATAAAGAACATAGATACCATTTAAATAGAAATATGGTTGATATAGGGCCAATCCCTCACACAGTGATCTGCAACCAGATGATGGCTGCACAAATTTTCAGCCTGTAGAACATATAGAAATAGAACAAAAATGGAAAAAAAAAAGTAATAAAAAAAAAAAAAAAAATGCAGTCAGGAGAATAAAGGTAAAGGGGCTTAATGAAGTGTTATATCAACTTAACATTCAAAACCAATAATATGTTTGTTTATGTATGAGCATATATATATATGTATACATCATGGATATTATCTTAAGAAAAAGATCTCTGGAAGAGATCCAAACTGGGCTATATTTTCCAAACAGTTTGACTATACCCTAAATCTCATAAGATAAGAATCTATTGTAGGGGGGGAGAAGTTTTGTTTTGTTGGGGTTTTGTGTGTGTGGTTTTTTTCCCCCAGTTAATTTTTTATGATTATATGATCGTGTGACCAAGTGTTGCTTGAGGAAGAAAAAGGGCATGTGCTTGTTTTTGGTTTTTTGTTTTTGTTTTGTCCAATAACCCTGGAGTCATCTCTTCTTACAGATTACATTTTTTTCCCCTGGTAGGGAGTAGCAAGAGCAACAAGTTCAGCTAGGAAAAGGAACTGGAGGCTGAGGTTCAACACAAGGCAGGTGAGACATGGGAAGGCTCATGGTACCAGAGGAGGGGGAGCAGAACCAGACTGCTCATAGCAATAAGATCACTCAAGAATCTTTGTCACTAGGCATAATCATCACAATCAGGTAGTTTGATGGTCAAGTCAAGAACATGAGTCAACAAATCAGGGTCAGGATGTGCAAACATAGAGGAGCACAACTTTTCAAATTGTCAGGGGTGGAGCATTACTGACACAGCTCTATCTTTGTTTGGCTGTTCTTTAAATCAAAATCATGACTCTCAGCTGAAAATAAAAGATGCCAGGGGAAATGAAACAAAAGAATGAATCTTCGGTCTGTACCTATATTACTTTTTGAGAGCCTCCTCTAGGGTGCACTTACTACGTTTTCTGCCCAGGTGCAATCTCTTTATTTTCAAGCCCTTGAGCAGCAATCTAAGAACCATGTGGCTGAAAAGTGGAGCAAAAACCTTTTGGATATCTATCTGCTGAGGTAACACTTCACAGTATATGTTTATGCCATGGTCTTCATGTCATCATGCTCTTAAGGCCACAGAATGGTAGAATCACATTTTGTCCATGCAGTGAATTCCTGGGGAAAAATATGCATCTCCTGCTGACAGCTGATATTTTCCAGGACAGAGTTCTGTCCTTGTTAGTGGGCATCCTGTCTGCAACTTCTCTTAATAGGGAAACCTGCAACATAAGCCATCTACTGCCGTGCCACCATAAACACATGAATGAGTTGGCAGATAACACTTACATTTGCCATTTCTAATGGGATTATAAATTTTACATAACACAGTAGAACCAAGTCTTCCCGGCAGCCAACCACCTCACAGCCTGGAATGACACCCAGTTACCCTAGATGACCAGTTTGCATGTATACATACATATGAAGTAATTTTAGACCTCAGCACTCCTAGTTGCAGCTTTTGTTCTACATGACTTCCTCACACACTGCTTCCCAGTCCTTTGCCAAGCAGGGAGGCTGTCTCAAACAACTATACCAATTTTGAACAGCAAATATACAGCCACAATCAGCCTACATACAAGCAAGTCAAAAACTGAAAAAAAAGTAATATTGTCTACTTAAAAAGCATTCCACAGATTTCATTAACTCATTTTTGCTACTAGCATAGAAACAAACAGCATCAAATGCCAAAGTAATGAGGGATGGAGCCTGTGACATGGACCTGGAACTTAAATTTTACAGTGTGAGAGAGGCAGCCTGTTCTGCTTTCTATTTAGGCAGGTCTAGACTGGATCCCAGTGAGACCAGCACCATCCTATGGGGTGTGATAAGCCCTAGAGCAGAGAGGTCTCATAGCTCAGTACTGAGAGATTTTTCTAAAGTTCCTGTACGGTCATAATGGCCTGCTTTACCCTGCCTTTTGCTGCAGTACTCTGGAAGGTAATAGCATCAGTCACTCAGTATCTTGCATATAGTACTGCTTCTGACATGCACAGAGCTGGGTTGGGTGGCAGCCAGGCACTGCTGAACGAAGGAAAACATGGCAAAGGTCTACTTTAGAAAGTGTTTTGGTGCTGTGGTACACCTTAGTGTGAAAGGCTGTGGAGCATGTCAGACTCAAAAACAGTCAGTGAGAAGCCCAAGTTTATATTTTTCCTTTCAAATATTTTCCTCATGCCAGGGTCATGTCAACACAGGCAGGCCCAGTTACAATTTACACTCTAAAAACAATTTATTATAAGTGTGCTGGCTGGATAAAAAACTGCTCTTGGATGTTCCAACTTAAGCAGTGAACTAATTGTGAACTGATCAGTCTAGTTTTGCAGATTTCTCTGACTGGAGTAATTGAATAATACACCAGATGTTTATCTGAAAAATATTAAATATCAAATCCTTAGTTCACCAAGGTAGAATTTATTATTTTATCCCTGAGTACAAATATGTTTTACCAAATAACATAATATTGTTGCATTCTCGTTCAAAGAAGTTAGGACTCAGCATTTCATGGTTTCTGTTTAATATTTAAGTTTGAACTTAGGACTCAGCACTTTATGGTTTCTGTTTAATATATAAGTTTCATTACTACTACTGAGAAGGGGACAATGATGTTTTAAAATACAACAGTATATAAAAGAGAGAAAGTAAAAAAATTTTTCCAAAGGTATATGATTACAAGATAGATGTACCTTGAGCTTAAAATCATGCAGTGTTTTTTTTAATTATGTGAGAATCCAAGTGGTAGAAGAAAACCTGAGTGGATAAATGATCTCCATTTTGCACACCTGCAGAGTTAGCATATAGTTTCTTAAATATTAGAGGTGAAAATGGAGGCAAACTTCAACAAATCTGCCTTGACCTGTGCAAGTTAACCATATAAAACTTCCATTAAATCATCTGATCAGTCTGTGAAACCAGTACTTTTCTTCCATAATTTATGTTCTTAATAATACGTAACTACTATTCTATATTCTCTATGTGGTAGATTTCAATAACATGAGCTGTACAAAAGAGGTAAGGAAAAACATATTAAAAAGAAGGAAAAGTACTTTTCCCTTTAAGCTCTAGGGGTTCATAAGGTTTGCATTTCAATCTCCAATAGGGAAAATTGACTTCCTATCCCTTAGAGAAATAAGAAAATCCATTATCTTTGGTAGGAAATAGGAATTGTTTAATCTTTTTCCATTTTAGCCAAGTGGTTCATTGTGATTGCTACGCAGTGCCCTGTGCAGCTCACTGTTCTCTCTTGAAATTTTCTGTAGTCTCCAGTTTTTATATTTCATACTGTCAGACGCATGTTAGTGACAGAGTGTATATTTTCTCATTTTCACCTAAAAAATGTGCAAACACTAGATAACAGGGTAATAGTCACACTTATGATGGTATGTCTGGCTGATTGGTTGGTTTCGGCATTGCTTATTTTGAAATCCTGATAATTACACACTTATCTACATGTAGATTATTTTATTATGACTTTGTTTCTCTCTCTGTACCCCTTTTTCATTCATTTAATACCAGCCACTGTGTCATTCTGTGTTTTTATTATATATTGAATATAATCTACTTTTAAAAGCCTCTTAAAAATACAGGCATTGACTCTTGGAGGTTGCTTTTTTTCCTTTTTTACAATTTGTGACAATGAACACATGACACATGTGGTTCAAACATGTACTCCAATGCACACCAGAGTGTTGCATGCTACCAGCAGTCACTGAAAGACATTTCAACTATGACTGATCTGCCACATGCTGCTTCTGCCACAAGCTGATGTTGTTAAAATTAAGAGGTCTTTTGCTACCTTTTGAAGGTTTAAAAATGTGGAGAAAATCACTTGGGGCAGTTCATGGGGTGTTCCAGTATAGAGCATCACTCGTGGGTAAAAAGACTGGTGTTTTCCAGTTCTCTTCAGTTAAGACAAGTTAAGATAAATATACAAATGCAAGATTTTATTAATAGCATCCAAAATATAAAATACAATTCTAAATGTTTCAGTGGCATAGGTACAAGTGATTGAAAAGCTATATCTAATCTACTTACAAAAGGGTGACATATTTAATGCATTTTTGTTGTCTGTGGAATATGACAGGTTTAACAGTTAATTTCTCTTTCCACATCATTAGTTTATTCTTTCAAACTATGACAAATTTTATTCTTTCTGTAGCTAAGGGGTAGTCAGATCACTCACCTGCCTAGTTTGAGGTAATTTCCCTTCAGTAGCTACATGAAATTTTTCTGTGACATTAGAAGTCATGGCCTGTATTTCAATAGATAGCAAACACAAATTGACTTCAATGAATATTAAAACTCTGATTCTCTCTTTGGTGATTGTTCAATATGTTTTAGCCAGAAAGGATCTTTTTTTGATCACTTTATGCTTCTATATTAAAGTGAGAATTAATGCAAATAACAAAACCTTCTAATTGTATCTACATTACTAGAATTCTTGACTGACTGAAAATGACAGCAATCAACTTCTTGCAGTGATAACAGATTTAAGGTGTCAGCTCTTGATCTCTTTCTCTTACACATGTATGACAAGATAATCTTACTAGAAATCTGCCCGTTATAAACATTGCTATAGGACTCATAACCACAGTAGCTGGACAGAGAAATATTTTACTCATTTACCTAAAGAAAGGTAATTTACATGCAAATACAGATTTAGTGGAGAGTGGATTAAGAACAGACTTGAGGACAAGGACCTGGGGGTGTTAGTTTATGAGAAGTTCAACATGAGCTGGCAATATGTCCTTGCAGCCCAGAAAACCAGCTGTATCTTGGGCTGCCTCAAAAGAAGTGTGACCAGCAGATCAAGAGAGCTCTGTTCTAGTGGGACCCCGTCTACAGTACTTTACTTCATACTGGACCCCCCAAAACAATGACATTGACCTGCTGGAATGAGTCCAGAGGAGGTCCACAAAGATGATCAGTGGGCTGGAGCACCTCTCCTATGAAGACAGGCTGAGAGAGTTATGGTTGTTCAGCCTGGAGAAGAGAAGGCTTGGGGGAGGTATCTTCCAGTATCTGAAGGGGGCCTACAGGAAAGCTGGGAAGGGACATTTCATAAGAGAATGTAGCAACAATAAAATGGGGGATGGTTTTAAACTGGAAGAGGGTAGATTTAGGTCTGACATTAGGAAGAAATTTTTCAGTACAAGGGTAGTGAGACACTGGCAGAGGTTGCCCAGGGAAGCTGTGGGTGCCTCGTCCCTGGAAGTGTTCAAGGCCAGGCTGGATGGAGCTTTGATCAACCTGATCTAGTGGGAGATGTCCTTATCCATGCAGGGGTTTGGAACCAGATGATCTTTAAGGTCCTTTCCAACACAAATCATTCTATGATTCTGTCCTATAGGTTAAATTTAAATTAAATTCCAAGTCTTCCTCTGAAAGGATTCTATGAAAAAGAGAAGATCCTAGGTTATAAATCCAAGAATGACACCCACATTTAAAGCACCAACAGTAACGTAAGATAAGGGCATCAGTGTTGAGCTGTGAGAAGCCTCATCCTTCAATTTCTTGCTGGAAAAGGACCAGGTGATATTCCAGAACAGGTATATTTCTCACACCTGTCTCATTTGCAATGGAGATGAAGCAAATCCATCCATGCATTAAGGAAGTTCATTGATGGAATACCCTCCAATACTTGGTATATTCAAATGTGTATGAGCAATATCAATAAATATCAACAAACACAGCCAAACATTTTAAGTGATGTTTTAAGAAGAAAGAAATGGGCTGTATGCCAACGATGTTCCTGGTTACAGTACTGCAACATTATGCTTTGTCTTTCCAAGAAACTCTTCTTACTTGCAATGCAGTAATACCATTATAGAATATGGAGGATTTGCAATACAGTAATATCATTCTAAAATATGGGGCATGTAATTATCAGGTGAGCCTATATTATAAGAGCCAGTTGTTCTCTTCCATGAACATACATAGAGTACCAATATTGACAAGAAGTAGCAGTACTCGTAATTTGTAAGCTCTGGTAGCTTCTAAATGAACGAAATTAAAGAGTTTATTAAGGTGGAGAAAGAACACCAAGAAAATCCAGGTCACCAAAAGGCCGGGAATAACGCCAGCAATAGCAAGTGTAACTGTAAAATGAAATTCAAAGAATGAGAGAATGCTAAATACAGGCTTATTTTTACCTTATTTTTATTTCAGATAATTGTCTTAGAGTGATTTTTGACACAAGAAGGAAAAATTTCCCTGTATTTCTGTTATGACTTTCATGTAAGTGTGAAAATCCACACCACTCATCTACTACTGTGTAGTACTTTTCTTATTACAGTGGATACATCATATTACCTAGATTTACACAGACTAGAGGAGAAACACATAATTATTAATGCAACACTGATGATATAAACACTTGTCTTAGAACTCACTGAGACCACATTCTTCATTTTCTTTTCTTAAAAATTAAAAATCCTTCTTGTTTGGCTTTTGGTTTTTTTCAGTAGCTTATCTTCCATAAAGATCTCACTCTACTGTATAGTTTATTTTCTCTTCTTCATCTTTCTGTTCTCTGGTTTGCATCTATCATTTAATGCTGACTTTCATTTAAAGTCTGTGCTATGTTAGGTCTTTCTCTCACAAATACTGCTGAGAAGTGGATTTTAACAAAATAAAAGATTTTCATTGCAGCAATCCATTAATTTTTCACAAAGGACTCAAGAAGCAGCATGCACAGCTGAATGTCACTGAAGAGATATAAATCCTTTTTTTTCTTATAATTCAGAACATATATGTAATTTTGTCATCTCAAGGCCAGTAATCAAGTTCGTCTCAGAGATACAAAAACGGTAATTTTTCCAAAATGAAAACTGACAGGAAAAAACAGACATTACCTTTTAACAGAGTGGCTTCCCTAAGGATTGTTATTAGAATACCTTCATGACAATGGCTCTACCAATGAGGCCTTTTCATTTAGTATCAGAAGAATTTTATGTGTGTCAAACCTTTTAATCTTCAAAGTATTAAGACAACACATGAAGTTGTGTTCTTTTCTCTGTCCAACCTGTTTTGAGGAAGATTATTATAACTCAGCACATAGAGAATTCCATTTTAGAATTTCACTTTGCTTTTAGATAGTGGATAAATGTTGATATAAATATTGGCACAATGAGGTATATGTAGTATATGTTATGGAAGGGATTATTTATTTTTAGATATGCAAACAAAAGTTACTTTTCAGAAAAACATTTAGAAATATAATGAGTTTGGAGAACAAACACTTATTCATCCCAGGGAAGAAATTTAATCTTCAAATTGCAAATCTTAATGGACTGCCACAAAATTACAATGCATATATTAATATATTAACCATAAACCAAAAATAAATTACTCAGTAAACTACTGAGTAATTTTTATACACATAAGTTTTATGTACATAAAGTCTTATGTCGTAAGTTACTGAGGAGATTTTGTTTTAACATGGTCTATGAGACAAACATGGTACATATTCCATATCCTTCATTCATGAGAGGATTGGAGGAAATAGAAAAGTATTAATGACCAGAGTGGTAACATTATAAAAGAAAACGGAGGATTTCTTCCCTAACTGAATGTACACATCTGTATCAAGCAGTTCCTAGAGTTCTTACCATCAAGGAAAAAATAAGCACAACATGCTGAAGTGCTGCAATTGTTTTTGATGAATTGAGCTCCTAAAACTGCCTCAGGAAAGCCTGTATTCATGAAGACTCCAAGGTCCCCAACTCAATGCCATCAATTCTGCCACTCATCTATGCTTAACATCTATTCCAAACAATTAAATGAATGGGATAATAAGGATTACTATTTTGATAGCAAAGTGCTCTATAGACATGAGATATGTTTCCAAGGGTGACTGGATAAAATAAATGAGAAATTATTTGCCCTCAATATATCCACCCAAAAGAAAAAGCAGGTCACTGTTTGATGACTGTCTAGCACAGAAAAGGATACAGCAGCTGAATTTTCTCCTGCTTGGAAACAGAATCTCATTCTGTTTTCTCAGTTGGTATGAAGGTTGCTTTATTTTAAACAGGTTGCATTTTGTGGGTTAACAGTTTCTTGATTACTGACAATAAATTGTCAAGTGTTGTGAGACTGATCAGTCTTCTTGGTACAGAATGTGCAGCTGGGACCATCTTTTTCTTCTTCTAAAAGCTGCTCTTTTTCAGCAGAACAAATTCTTGATTTTTCTTACATTTATCATATGATTTCACATAACCATTAAATATCAAGAGTAATTTCACTTTGTTCTTCAGTAATGTAGGTTTCTTTGTTCATCTGACACATGAGATCCTTGAACTTTGAAGCCACAGAGCATGGAGAAACTGAGCCACAGATAACAGCACTCTGAGCCCACTTTCTCTGGTGGCATATGTAGGACATAAAATTTCTATAATTGAAGTTAATGACTTCAACTGTTCCTTGAAATTACTTTAAATTATGCTCTTTTTCTTACCATCTTGAGCAGCAACAGAATGGAAAATCATAAGAAGTGCTGCCTGTTATGTTAATGTAATTGTGTTAATGTTTACCAGCATTATTACCTAAAACTTAATTTTTTAATATTACCTAAATCTTAATATAGACATCTTCCTAATCAAAAATTTACAAAGTCAATCTAATTTTATATCTCATGTAATCTTTACAGAACTTCCTTATTTCCAAAAGATTTCGGATTCCTAGAATAGAAGATCTATGTAAATAATGGAGAAACTATATATCTCAGTTTTCATGAAATAAAATAAGTCCCTTTCTGTTATTTACCATCATATTAAAAGTAAGGTGTCAGACCTTGAGTTTATATATCCCCTCAGTTCAGAAGGTAAATACAGTGATTCTTAACTTCAAGCAATCACTATGCAAACTAGGCTGTAAAAGAGGCTGGAAACATTCAGTATTTCAAAAGAAATGTAGGTACAAAATATAACTTCAAATTTCCAGCTGGAATTATTTTTCCAAGACTAAGTATTAACTGACCAGAAAATCTTAATGCTTGATAAGTACAGATTAAACTGAGTCCATTAGACTGCTAACTCCATTAGACCTGGTGGCTTCACATCTCCTAAAAATCCTGCAAGAAATTCCTATTACATTATTAGGATAATTTTTAAAGTCTTGAGGTAACCATAGAATTCACAGAACTTGAAATAAACAGGAGATAAATGAAGTTAAATAACTTTTGGTATTTGGATTTTTTAAGAAAAATAATAGCATATTTTATGAGCTCTAGAAATAGCAGCCTGGTTTGCAATGAAGTTATGAAATTATGTGTTAGCCATACTAGCTAGAGCACCACATTAACTCCAGATGAAAAAAACTTCCTGGGCTCCTGCCTTTCACGTCTTGCTAGTATCCTTTATCTTTTTTTCTGTGTCTACTAATTTTGAGGCAAAAAAAGAGGAAGTTAGTATTGCAACCAGTTTTGAATTGTACAGAAATCAGAATCTGGTTATACCCCCCCCCTTTGACTAGGCACTTGACAGTAAAAACTGAATAGGTAGCTGTTTAAACCTTAAATGGAGTGTTTCCTTTATACCAATCTCATATTTTCAAAAAAAGGTACAGAAAATTCAGATCTCTATGATTTCTAAAGTATTTGTCAAATCTTTGTTAAACTGATGAGTGGGCTTACAAGTACTGAGAAATAAGCAGCAAACACAGAAGGATTAATGTGGAAATCACATCCATTTTAACTGGGAAAATTAGAATGAGAGAACTTGTGATGACTGTGATTTTTTTTTCCTAAAAATCCTCACCAATTATAAGAACTTCTTTATGGATATTTGCCATAAACTTAAAAATATTATAACCCAAAATAATCATTATTATCTTGAAGAGCAGCCTATAAACATAAAGTCAATCTGTATTCATTTTTTTGATGAAAAGAGGAAAACAAGTGAATTTTCAACAGGGTAATAGACAAAGGGAGTCAAACAGCATTTGTTTCTACCAAATTCTCAGCCTGTGTCTATTTCAGACTGTTTTCTGTCATGGGTTGTGTCATGCACTTATTCTTTGCTCTAATTTCTTCTGAGGTTTTAGCTGCTGATATAAATACATTGGAGTGGGCAAAAATTGTAGAGAAACATCCTTAGTGATCAAATCATGATCCATATAGATGATTTTTTTCCATGGAGAGAGAAAAAGAGAGAATTTTAATGATTTTCATTCAATAGAGCAAACCAGCATGAGTAGTTCTCTTATTCAATGGTAACTTTTTTGTCTGGCTCAAGTATGGATCATTTTCTTATTTTCTTCATTAAAACATATTTTTTCTAAGACAGAACATCAGTCTCTTTAGTTTGTCTCCTAGTCACTTCTAGCGTTAATTAGCTTATTTTTTATAAGGAGTCCAAAGTAATGAAATACAAAGGAAACTTATTTTTCTGCAGAAATACATATGTAAATATTCATGTATTTATTAAAGGTCTAGGGTATGCTTTGCTAAACATCCACAACTCTTACATTTCCATAATTCTTTTTTTTTTTCTAAATTGTGTGTACTAATTCAACTAAGGATACCAGGAGGATGTAGCCGTTACCCTATTTTCATCAAACAATAGATGTTCCAAATGTTCTGTTCTGTCCTACAGAGTCTGGATTTGTGAAAATTATTTCGTTGTATTGAAAATGCAGTTATGCAGCAAAGATGAAGTATAAAAAAATGCATATATGTATATACAATTAAAATTTATAAAAATATATTAAAAAGATGAAGTTGTTAAAAACAAAACAAAAAACCACAAAACATACAACTTCATTTTCTACACTTCCATTTTAATACAGCTTCTCTTTTCAGGGCTTGTTTTATCACTATAAATAGGTATTTCATTTGAAACTCTAAGGTCTTACTTATACTTGCTCTTGAGATAGGATATCTAAAAATAATTTTGTCCATCTTTCAAGGAAAACTTTTTGGCAATATACAAGATAAAAACCAGCAGTGCCTAAAAATTGCCTGTCTTGTCAGCAAAACTGTATTTTTATCTTCTCCAATTTTATATTTTGCAGCTCCATAGTGGCAGAGTTGTGTCATTAATGAAATTCCAATAACAGTCACGGAAAGCGTACAGGGCGTGGATCTAGCTCAGAGATTCAGTCTTCCATCTTTTCACAGAGAAGCATGCTTACCACTTCATGCCCTCAAGAAGCAGAAGATTCCTCTACAGATCCTCTTCTCCTATGTGGTCTTTCCCAGCAGGACAAACTCATTAATGCTGACCACTTGCTAACTTTGCAAGAGGAACACAGATCCATCACCATGAATCTCACAGTCATAGAATCATAGAATCAAAGAATGTCTTAAATCTACTCCAACCTACCTGCCATGGGTACAGGCACCTCTCATCTAGACAAGATTTCTCAAAGCCTCATCCAGCCTGGCCCTGAACATCTCCAAGGAGGGGGCATCCACAATTTCTCTGGGCAATCTGTTCCAGAGTCTCACTACCCTTGTACTGAAGAACTTCTTTCTAAAATCCAGTCTAAACATATTCTCCTTCAGTTTAAAACCATCCCCCCTTGTCCTGTCACTGGAAACTCTTATGGAAAGTCCCTCTCCAACATTTCTGTAGGTTCCCTTCAGGTATTGGAAAGCAGCTGTAAGATCTCTTTGAAGTCTTCACCAGGCTGATGAACAATCCCAGATTCCTCAGCCTCTCTTTGTAGCAGAGGTGCTCCAGCTCCTGGATCATCTTTGTGGCCCACCTCTGGACTCATTCCAACAGATCTATGTCCTTCTTATGGTGGGGACACAAGAACTGGATGCAGTATTTGAGATGAGGTCTCACAAGTGCAGAGTAGAAGGGGAGAATCACTTTTCTTGATCTGCAGGCCATGCTCTTCTTGATGTCCTGCAGCAATTTCTCAGAGTTCTCCATGATGCTAGAAGAAAATTGTCACACTTGGATTTGAAAAGTTCACATATAAAGTGGCTTAACTTACTACAGGAAAAATTGCCATAGGATACATCCACACAAACCCAGCAGCAGATATGTGTAACATTTCATTAAAACCACGAATTTCCAAAATTATTAGATGTATCCAGGGAAGTAAACTTATTTACCAGACTTATATGTCAATCACCATATTTAGATTCCTGTTTACTCACTGTACTCACAGAAGAATCTACCATAAGAGAAACAATTCTATCTGCAGATGTGTTGGAGTAGTGTGACAAAAACAGTTAGTTTTTAAAACATATTTTTAGTCCAATTTCAGTGTCCTGTTTGAGCAACACTAATTCATCAGTATGAATTTTAAATTTGTTGTTTAAGCAAACATTCCATCAAGCAAACATAAAAAAAGCTTAAAATCTTCAGTTTATAACTTGGCATGTCTTCTCAAGATTTTGTGAAGTAATGGTACATGTAACCAACCAATATGTTATAAGTGTTTAACCACGTTCATCTATATAGGAAAATTCCCGTCAGACATTACTACAGGACCAAATAACTGTAATGCAAGCACTGCTTCTTGGCCTTTACTGTATTTTGATAGACCTAACTGGCTTTCAGTATAATAATCTTTCACGTAAGAGTACATGCTCAATTAGGTTTACAGGTGTTGTGGCCTGCAGTGATTTACACTTAAGGTACCTTGTCTTTTTTTTTATATTGCTTGTGGTCGAAGTAGCCCCTCACTTATTTAATCCTCTGCACGGATGACACTGAGCACGTATCACTGGAGACTCACAACCAGAAAATTTGATCCCAAGATCTTCCTAATACATCTCAGCATTATCTCTAAGGATTTTAGAATGGGTTGGGTTGGAAGGGACCTTAAAGATCTAGTTCAACCCTCCAGCTATGGGCAGGGACACCTTCCATTAGACAAGGTTGCTCTATGCCCCATCTAACTTGGCCTGAATTCTTCCAGGGAGGGGGCATCCATAGCTTCCCTGGGCAACCTCTGCCAGTGTCTCACTACCCTCACACTGAAGAATTTCTTCCTAATGTCAGACGTAAATCTACCTTCTTCCAGTTTAAAACCATTACCCCTTATCCTATTGCTACATGCCCTTACAAAAAGCTCCTACCCAGCTTTCCTGTAAGCCCTCTTCAGTTACTGGAAGGCCACTGTGAGGTCTCCCTGGAGCCTTCTCTTCTCCAGGCTGAACAGAGATTAATTTTCTTAAATTTGCTTTGTACCAGAAGATGGAGAATTTAGTTCAGTGATTAAATAGTGATCTTTTCTCCAAAGGGCTGATTAATCCATAATTGTATAATATAGCAGAGGTTCATACTATGTTCATACTGTGTACACTGGATGGGCCTTTTTATCTTCTGCCTGTGTTAACATGTATTCACCAGAGCCAAATAAAAGGTGCCATGGAGAATTCTCTTTTGATGACACTCTTCTACTTTAGAGTTATGTTAACAGCAAAATGACATTTCAGCATATTGCACACAGCTCCTCTTAGAATTAAAGAAAAAAAAAACCTAAAAAAGGAGTAGTTCAACTGCAAGACCTAGTTGTTAAACATTTCTAGTACAGTTAAAGCACAGTTCAAGGACCAGTAGTTCCAAATGGATGTCGTGGGAGTGATGTCTCAATACCTTTGGCTTGGTAGCTCAAATAAACAGAATTGTTTAGAATCAGCTGTCATCCATCTTTAAAGGTTTTCAGAATGAAATCCAGAATTGCAGCTCTGAACCTTTAGGAAAGTGTCTTCCCTGCTTTACTCCCTTAACTTTATAGCCTGTGGCAATTCTTAGTTCTGCTGAAGAGGCATATGATAAAGACCCAAAGGAAGGAAGTGAAACAGGAATGATGCAACACTGTCATAGTGTCCATTTTTGCCTCTTTCACTCAAGGGCTCTTGAAGACTTAGTGTTTGTGAGTAGGTACAGAGGAGGAAATTGAGTTGTGGTATCTCTTGTGCTGCTTTGGGAGTTCATTTCTCCATCATTTAAGAAACCAGATGGCTTTCCATAGAAGGTAAGAATCTAAGGGATATAAACATAGTACTTTAAAAGTAAGGCTGTGTTTTGATTCATGGGCATTCTTTGAGCTAGGAACACATCAATAATGTCTTGAAATGCACAATGCCTTGTTTTGTACAAAACAACGTAGTGGTTGTAAAAAACAATCAATTTAAACACATGCTTTCTGGTAATGGTGATTCACACACGCTCTGTAGCAACCTCTAAATGAAATGTTAACATCTGAAAGCATTTATGTTTTTCAGACAATGTGACATTTGTGGTGGTTTGTTTTGGTTTGGTTTTTTGTTTTTTGTTTTTTGTTTTTTGTTTTTTGTTTTTTGTTTTTTGTTTTTTGTTTTTTGTTTTTTGTTTTGCATGGGGTTTTTTAAAAGACACAAAAAGGTTTATATAAACCATAGCTTCATCCTGTTTGTCATATGTCATAACCTTAACTTCTTAGCAGATTCTCCAGTACTGCAAAGTGTGCATCTGTGACTGAGACAAAATCAATGCTTATAGATTTAGTTGTGAAATCCTATAATTTTTCCTCTTCAGTATGATTTGAAATGTAAAGTTTGTTAATGTTTAAATGAACTTGAGGCCTAGGGTCTTTAGAGGAGTTTTCAGTTTCTTTGAGAGCAATGCATCTCTTACCTTTTTCCCCTGCTTCTCGCTGCCTTTGTGTCTTCTTAATAATTTAAGACTCTGAAACACTCAATCATGCCCAAACATTACATAGAAAGAAAAAAGCAGAAACATTGCTGATCATGCTACCAATAGCTTCTTAAGTTCAGGAATGCTTCAATTCTCCTCTGTATGAATCAGGGTTAGGGAAAGTGAAACAGAAAGAGAGTAATTGTCTTATAGAGCTTTAGTCATAAAATCAATTAAAATTTAGTTTCTCCACACTACACACAACTGCTCTTTTCTCTTTTGAAAAAAACCAATATGATTTTCTATAATAGTCTATCTTTTCTGTTTTCTCAATAAATATTTTAATAAACATGTAGAAAAAATATTTTTTTTCTAATTTTAATTTTTAATGGAATATATATACAAATGTCAGGTGAAAAAAATATCTGGGTGTACTTGGAGGTAAAAATTCCAGTATAAATTTCTAGAAGAGGAAGGCAAAATAATTCTAGGACTTGTTGCAAATTTTGCTGAACCTGCATTTATAACCTTCTGTTACTTATTTAAGTAACATAAGTAAGGAAGAATCTGAGTCTTCTGATGCATATTTTTCCAATTGAGAGTTCTTAAAGGGAAAAGATCATTTTTGGAATTAATTAAAAATATCTAATATTTTTACATAATTAATCCTATGATTTACTATCTCAATATCTACTGGACAGAAAATGTGACATCCTGCAAACAATCCAGGAGATTTCTGGAGACATTTGATGATAATTAATGAACCAATGAATTGTTGGTTGGTGGGTCAACTATAGAAAGTTCCCCTAGTTGGACTGACTATGCATAAATGGAGAAGAATGGATAGATGTCACCTTTACTTTAAGAAGCTTTTTGACAGTCTCTCATACTATATTTACTACTAGACTGGTAAGATACTGATTGGAAAGTTGAGCTATGAGCAAAACTGGATGGACCACTTGGCTCAAAGAATGGTGACTAGCAGTTGCCAGATGGTTATTCGTATTATTCATCAGAGGTTGACACTGGGACGGGGTGGTGGTGCAGACCCTGAGCCTCTGGGCCACATGGCAATGTCAGCACCAATCAGCATTGCTCTTACTTTTATTATAAGTGCAGTGATCTGGGACAATCTGGCACTTTCTGACCTTTCTTACTCAGGCAGTGAGTTGAGACAATCTAGCACCTTCATGTCCTGCAATGCATTAGGACTAACAGGCACAAAAAAGGATTGAGCCCTATGAGGAAAAGAGTGAGTAATTCACTGCTTATCGTATTTTTCAAAAGAAGATTGAAAAGAAGACTGAAAGAGTGAGTAATTTGTTATAATTCACAGAATCACAGGATTGCTACATTTGGAAAAGACCTCTAAGATCACTGTCAAACTGTCAACATTCCTCCTGAATAAAAGACATATAAAAACATCTGTATAACCACCACTCTCTGGGGGCCTCCAGCCAGTTCCTAACCCAGCGCAGAGTGCCTCTGTCCAAGCTGTGGGCTGACAGCTTTCCCAGGAGAATGTAGTGGGAGACGGTGTCAAAGGCCTTGCTGAAGTCCAGGGAGACTCCATCCACAGCTGTCCCCTCACCCACCAGACGGGTCACCCTATCATAAAAAGAGATCAGGTTGGTCAGACAGGACTTGCCCTTCCTAAACCCGTGCTGGCTGGGTCTGATCCCCTGTCCATCCTGTAGGTGTGTGTCATGTCTGGGTATGCATTCTGAGACTTGCCCAGAGAGATAAAACAAAACATACTTGAAATATGTGATGACAGATGGACCAAAACCTGGAAAATTTATTTTAAGAAGAAATCACTTAAATAAGTATAGGGTCACAGTATGATGAAATTGTTTAAAATGAAAATTACAATGGTTATGAAAGTAAAATACCAGTAGCTTTGGGAAATTATTACTGACCTTTGAATGAGCCAACGTATTCTAGTGAAAATATTTGAAGTAAAGGATATTTGATTTAACCATATTTCTCTACTTAAGAGAGTGAAATAATGATTTATAAAAGAAGAGGGGATGCAAGATAAAGCTGATGCTTGGAGTTACATCTTTGAAGAGATTTTGCCTTTAGAAATAAAAACCACCCCCTTTTCCCCCCACCCTTCAAAACAAAACAAAACAAAACCAAAAGAAAACAAACAAACAAACAAACAAAAACCCCCAGAGTTCTGAAATCACATGCTACTTTTCCAGTACACAGCAACATATGTCTTCATCTTTGACATGCAAAATCTTGCTCTATGTGTTTAAAGTCCTTGCTCTATGTGTTCAAATCTTTGCTCTGAAAAGAACACACTTTCCTGGTTATGGTCTACTAGACATGATCTAGCACCTATGAAACAACAGACACTTTCTCACTGATGAAATGCAGACAGCCTGATCCAAGAAAATCAGAGAAGTCCTTGTGCTCTGACAATTCCACTTATCCTGAGTCCCTGTTAATTTGATTATTGTTCATGAGGAGATTCATCCATTGTTCTTCAGATGGCATTCTTGGTTCAGTGGGTAATTGCAGGGTTAAAACTGCATCTGCAACTTCATTCTGGCAAACACGTACCCTCGCCATGCACCCGTAATGAAGCATGCTTATTATTCCATGTTAGAAATGCTGCAGCTCTCAAGATGGGAGTAGCAGATGTTTTCAGAAGGATCTGGGGACCAGTAAAATGAGCAAGATGGAATTAGGGACTTTGAAGGAAGAAAGCAGAAGGGAGATTGTCTAGCCCTTAAAGTTTTATTTCAAAATAAATGCCAAGGCCAGTTCTTCATTAAATACTGCACGACTTGTACCTCTACTACTGTCACAAGATATTTTTTATCATCTTAGTTGATGAGACCACCACTACTTGTGGTAACAAAATATTTCCCGTGAAACAACAGATAAGGATATAATTTGAAACATCAGAATACTTGATTACCTTTCATTAGAATGCTACCAGCTTCCCTCATCTCAAAACTTAACTTCTACTGGTTTGAATTAACTCCCAAAAACTAAAATTTGAGGCAGCTTATGTGAAAAAGTTGAAGATATAACAAGCCACAGGTTTTCCTTTAAAGCTGCTCTTGATTGGACTGCTGCAGTATTATCAGTCTGTAAAATGTCAGAAGAAATTTCCTTGTATGAGGTAAACTATGAGGCTTCCAAATATGAAGTGTACTTGTCCTATTCTTAAGCCCTGTCTGCATTACGAAACTAACACTGGTGCACTTTATTTGTTACTGCTATCCAGTGAACCTACATTGGTATATACAATTCCCTCAAAACACTATCAGAGTAGATTTTGTAAAGGTAACAACACTAAAGACCATCCTAAGCAGAATAAAATGACTATCAAGAAAAACATAGCAAAGACAACACCTCAAAATCCAACAAAACCAGGTGTTTACTGAATGAGATACCAAACATGCTCATAATTCCGTCTTTTTTCTTCATTGGTTGCTTTCCGATGGACTATGGCAACCCTATTATACAGTAGAGGGATGTAAATGCTCTAATTTTAGATGTCCTAATGTCTTGGCTTAGTACAGTGGTGTTCTGGAAGTTGGGGGAACACAAGGGTGGCTCCTGTGAGAATTTCCTGGAAGCTCCCCCAGGTCCATTTCCAGAAATGTCTCTGGCCAAGGCCAAGCAAATGTGGGAACCTGATTATGCCTCTGTGGTAGTTATATATAGTATATAACTGCAAAGTAAAGAAAGGAGGAAAAAAAAAAACACAGAGGAGAGGAGAAGATGAGAGAGCAATTCTAGAGAAAAGACATCAAGACAGTGAAGAAGGAGGGGGAGAAGGTGTCTGAGCAGAAGTTTCCCCATAGCCCATGGTGGGATGCAGGTTGTGCCCCTGCAACCCATGGAGGAGCATAGTGGAACAGTCTCTAAAGGACCATGGTGAAGTAAATGTGGATTTGTAGCCCTTGAGGTGTCATAGGTGCAGAAAATGGAGCTGCAGCCTGTGCAGAATCATGGAGAGGATAAGATGTGGATCTGCAGCCACGTAGGACCCCGTGTCAGAGGAGGTGACTGCTCCCACAGCAGCCGTGACTCTGTGTGCAGCCCAGGCGGGAGCAGTCTGTGCCTGAGGGACTGCACCTGTGGGAGGGACTCATGTCCCAGGGGTTCCTGAAGGACTCTCCCGGGAGAGGGAACCCGCGTTGGAGCAGGGGAAGAGTGTGAGGAGTCCTCCCCCTGAGGAAGAAGGAGCAGCAGAAACACGTGGTGAACTAAACATATGATGATCCTAAATCCCCATTCCTTGTCCCCCTGTGCCACTGAGGAGGAGGCAGGAGTGAAGCAATTTGGGTTTGGGGGAAAGAAGTTAAGATCTGGTCATGTATTCTTTTTCTCCTTGCAGTTTAAATTATGGGTTTTTTCTTCCCAAGTTGAACCTGTCTGCTTTTTTTTCCTGCTGCCATAGCTGGGGAATTAAAAACTCTCCATCTTTGTCTTAAGGTGGATTTTCTACTCTGTGTCCCACAGTGGGGTTGGGGGTGAGTGAGTGAAGGCCTGGTTGATACCAGCTGGGCCTAAACCATAACGACTGAAGAGTCTCCTAGCAGAGTACAAACGGCCAAGTGCCAGAGAAGGGTCAAGGATGAGTTTGAACAGCTCACATGATCTGTTCTATAATGAGGTATCCTACTGAGGCAGATGGCACAGGTGTTACATACACCAGGTACTGTGAATACAACAGTTCTAGAAGAGAATGATCTCATGAAAACAAACTTCACTTCATCTGGCTTTCAGGCAAGGCAATCACTCACTTAGGTGAGTATCTTTTCTAGTTCAGACATAATACTTGTCTTTGCTGCTTTTGTAGATGTCTTTTTGGACTGAGTAGCTAAATCGTTATCTCTCTTCATGAAATGGTCTCAAAGGCATAGAGTATACATTTTTTTTTTTTACCATGATGTGGCTAGGTGAAAAAAAAAAAAGCCAGATGAGATGAAAACACTGAAGGAAAAACAATTATCACTAGGGAGATAAAACCAGATATGTTACTAACAGTGTTTCACATCAAGGTAATTATAACAATGTAAATAAATAGTATTTCCAGTGAACATTAGAAAATATAATTATTTTTAAATTAAATTTCTATTCTGAAGGACAAAAAAATAGAAAATGTCTAGAAAAAAAATAATCAGAAAGAGAAACTGTATAACTCAATATCAGATTGAAGTCCTATGAATAAGAGGCCCGTTAGGAAATCATCTCTATCCACATAATGCCCTGTGATGATACACCAGGCAGAGTAAATTCTGTTGAAGCAGCTGAATGATTATGAACATCTTGGTTAGTCTAGGACATCACTGAGGAAGAAGCAAAAAAACAAAATTACAAACCATTTGCTAAAGGAAAAAAATAAAACAGTAAAAGTATCCCTTTTGTCCTTGTCATTATTGTGAGCTGTAGCTGTCAAGAAATGAAAATATCTTCTCATTTAATTTCCATGGGTACATTGGATGAAGTATATTGGAATTTTAGCCACTTAATGTGTTCATCACTTTTCTGAAGTTACAGGCAGGAAATTGGCATGTAACTCACTCTAAAGCAGATATTCTTGCTTTTGCTTCTAAAAAAATATGCTTTTCCTTCTAAAAAGTACAGTTTGTGTCTTTTTTTTGCTTTCTGGTTTATTGGAGGTATCCTCAAAGTAGGTGCAATATGATCTTAATTTTTATCTTTCAGTTGTTCCATATTTTTCTACCCTAGTTTGAATTATACTTCTCCAAAGCACTTGATATTTGAAGTCATTTGTTCCATAGTACAGGACAATGTTTTGTCCATTCTAGCTGGTAATAGTTATAAATCATGCCTCTTGCCCAAAACGAGAGGAGCAACAGGATATGGGGAAAAGAAAATCTTGGTGCTCGACCTCTGGTGTCAGAACTGCTATTGGTTCCAGCTGGCTCCCATTTTTTTTAATCACAAAATGTACTGTGAGAAAAAAATCAGAGTGCATAGAGCAGGCATTAAAGAGAAGAGGATAAAATAACTGCCCATGAGACTCATCAAGAGAAAATCTTGCTGTGATTTTGAGAGCAGGGCAAACTGGCTGTCCAAGTGGGCACAGTTATGACTCATATAGCAAGTAATGAATCATCACATGATGTGATGAAGCTTTCTCCCCATCAACTCTGTACAAAGTGAAGAAACCATATAAAAGATTTTGTTTCACGATGCTGTTTCTTTTCGAAACTTTATTAAGATTGAAACATTTTCTACTAAGCAGTGCAAGTGTCTTCTATGCTAAACATGATTATTCATGAACCTTCCACAGGCTGCTGCAATAGAAATTATGTGTTTGGATTTAAAATCACTGTAATAGCATTGCGCTGTGGTTTTAAATCTGACTGAAGATAGATACATTTTCCTCCTATTCCTTGGAAATAGAATCCACTACAGAAAAAAGCTTCAGTGAACCACCACAATTCTAAGTGCACAGGACAAGTAACATTTTGGAACTAATGCACTTAATTTCCCTTCAGAAGACAATTGCAAATGTTGCATTCTGTGATGGATGACACCTGCTATGCTCACAGTTAGCCTTTTATATTAAAGAGCATGGTTGGGCAGAAGAGCATTTTTGTTTCCCTTGTTCAGCCTGATAACCTCTGCAGCCAGCAGAAACCCTCTAGGGAGCAAGGGGGGTAAATGTCTGCCCAGCATGCCTGAGACTGCTCGGGTGGGTGACTTCACTGACATAGAGGGGACCAGGCAGCAGCTGAAAAAGAACACAGGAAAGTGAAAGAGCACAAGATAGATTATGGAGAACAGTGGAACAAACAAGTAGTCAAATCTTAGAAGTGAAAGAATTAAAAAATAAACTAAAAAAAACCAACTATGAGAGAGGCAAACAGGGATGCAGCAGTTTGCTCAAGGCAGTTCGCACAAGCAGGGCAAGAGGCAGGACTTTGAGAACCTGTTGGTTCCAGAGGAAACTGAACTAGTGTTCAAAGTGTCAAAGTTATTGTACAAAATTAATTATCAGACCAAATAAGTTATCTGATGACAGTAATTTGTAGATGAATTGGTGGCACAAGTGACTGAAATCCTGGTATCTTCTTTTCATTTCCATGACTTATTCTCTAGACATCTGCTAGTAACATAACAGAAAGTAGCCAAGAGGAACTGTTAGCTTCTGAGGAAAAAAAATGAAAAAATTATATACAATAAAATAAAATTCATTTAATTTGGCTTTTGAAAGAATCAGAAGTCTTCAGCTACTTCTAGCTTCTGTAAAAATAAATAGAAATAAACAAGGACCAACTGGGGATCATACATGGGATTCATAGCATGTGTATCTTGAATTTCAAGTGTTATATCTGCATGCAACACTCAAAACTCAGAGGAAAAATGTTTAAAAGTTATATATAGACTATAATTTTTTAAAAATGACCAGCAAGGTAAGACTTTCGGATACTTCATCTCTGCAAAGCTATAAACAAGATTCTTAAACACTCAAAAATTTCTGTGAAAGTGACTCACTGCCAGAACATGTCAATGGAAATTTAATGGAGATGATTTTTAATTTAATGACATTAAAAGAGGTTTAATGCTTTTGATCAATCATGAGTACAGATGATCTCCTCAAGTCTAGGTCATCATGCTGATAAAATTCAAGGCTATGTAAAATACAAGTTCCATTATAACATATAGTAAAATTTAATGGGATATTGAAAAGTAAATATTACATGCAGGTAAATGGGTTTATAAATGATATTTGAATTGGTCTAAAAGTAAGATACATATTTGAAATGAAACGTTTTACTCTGTTATTTTGCACCCTGTAGAACCACCTGTGTATCGTACAGAGCAGGTAACACAGACCTGAAGACATCATAAAGATAACTTTGATTATCTTAATCTCAATTCTATCTGTGTCACTGTACTTGAAAACATAGTGACTCTGGGTTTGGCAGCACATCCACCTTAAGAGTTTCTGTTTCTTTCTCTGCCTGCTTCTGTCCACCCTTATGTGGCCCTCATTTTTTCACAACTGTATAGGAGACTCATTTGTAATCCAGACCTTGGATTACACTGAGGTGATCTTGGTTAAAAAACAAATCCAGAAGGATAGAGAATGGTTAATATTACTCCAGTATGTTCATTATAATATTACTGTTTCCCAGGTATCTGTGATGAGAATTTCTTTGGTTGGTGTTACTGTCACTGCCAATGCTCATGTCTCATCAAACTCCACCTACAGACAGGAGTCCTGGGATGCTTTTTCTGCACTTTGTGAAGTTCTGAACCAGGGCAACACTGTTGAAGTTAGGTATAGTTCACAGTATGGTCATATAACATGGCTGTTCATTCTGTCTTGAAGTGACTGATGGCACAAATCAGAGAATATGGCGCTATACACCAAAAATATTTAGACCAATTTGAATTTTCTTGGAGAAGAAAATGCTTCATTTCCCTCATCTATCTTAAACAAACCTCATTCAAGTATTCTGAAAGTTTTAAGAAGAGTTAATTTAGTCTGATCTGTGATTTTTCAGCCAAACCTCTGCACTAATAAATCCCCATACAACAGAGAGGTTGTTTTCTTTGCTTCTGCACAGAATATAAGTACCAGTACAAAGTTTTTCTATATCACAATATCCATGCAGAAATAGGGAAGGCTACATAACTATTGCAATTCAATTCAGCTTCCTGTCAACAGAGCAAAAGGCTTCAAAATCCTACAACACCTTGTTACATGAGTCTTTTATCTTCCTTTCAAATACTTTTTCTGCCCTCTTGATTAGCAGAGACCTATTTCAGAGTGGCTTGTTTTGCCCCTCTGTTCTTTTCAGTTTAAAACAAGATTTGGTACAACTGGCCTTGGCCACTTACCTTCTGTCTGTTGTCCTTCTGCAGGAAAATCAGTCTCCAGGCAGAATCTGCCAGCTGTGCCACATGGGATAGAGAATAAATTGGCATTTTACTTACCTTGGAAGTTGTTATGAGTAGTTAATTGTTCAAGATCCCATGCATGCAAGGCACTGTATGTGTAAATAATTAGCTTAATTGCAGCAACAGAATGGTAAATGGCAATGAGCAATGAGGAAGTTGCTGCATAGATGTCAAATTGCTTGTATGCAACAGCTGTTGTAAATGAAATCATGGCATCAGTATAATGATTCTAATACATGGACACATGAATGAAACATTAATGAGGAGTTGCCTCTGGCAGGAAAATCTAACTCAAAACTGCAATTAAATAACACACTGAACAAAATACCACATTCATGGAACCATAAGAAAGTAAGTTTATGGTCACAGCATACTAAAATATGAGACTTTTCTCTCTCCTGTCTTCTGAGATTCAGAGCTCCCTCCCATCCATTTGAACGAGGAGATGCATTCCACAGGGTTACATTTCTCTCTCTCAAAAAAGAAAATTTTAAGTGGAAGAACTCTAGCCTTCTGGTCTCAGAAGAGGATGATTCAAGTGCTAGTTCACCTAATCTCATACTCCTCAATGGAAAGATGATCAATAGTTCCTTGCTGGACAGAATTTCTCTAATGGCACTATGTTATTTTCAATGAAAATTCAGAAAATAGTAACTGAAATGTAAGTAAAATTTATTGTATTATATTTTCAGAGAGTGAAATGAAAAAATTTCTATGACTTCATTTATGACTTAAATGAACTTCATGAATTTATTCATGACAAATTTCTAAATTAATAAATGTCTATGACTTTATCATAATTGGGTATCTTTTAATACACAAAGTGAAATTCAATGAAATGCAGATATAGTAATAGTGGAAGTAAAGGAGCTGGATCTTCCTTATGTAAAAAACACCTTAATTGCAGTCAATTCATACAAAATTTTAGTGTAATTTGTCATGGATTTCTTAAAAAAATATTTATGATATTTATCCGTAATTTTATTTTGGTGTTGGATTCACTTCTTTTTGAGATTATTTTATAACACTACCTATGAAACAAACTGTATCTATATGCTCAAAAAAACCCATTTAACCTTAAAAATTCTGTGAATACGCAGTTCAACCATAGCTTCAATATATATAGGTTTTTTGGGTTTAATTTTCTAGCAAGTAACCTCTATTATGGGGAAACGTTTTATTAGTATTTATGCAATAATGTCATCTTTATCATTTCGTCTAGTAGGAGGTGTGTAGGCACTACTGAGGTGCAGCATAAGTCAGGCATTCAGTGATGCTATGGTAATGAAAGCAGTCTACCAGCTGGCAGTGCTGCTGCTGCACTTAGATAATCCTAGGTTGTCCAGAGTCCCTCTCCAAGATGCTGTGTTCACCATCTATTTTCTCATGACAATGCAAATCTCACTGCAGCAAATACATTTTTTATTACCTAGGCTGTTCCCCTGCCAGTGAGTAATTAATACTGTTATCACCTAATCAGCTGTAGTTTAAATGCAGAATGTAAACTATGTCCTTGCATTGTTCTTTTCACTCTTTGCACTGGTAAAAACAATAGGCCCTTCAATAAGTTTTCCCATAGCTCAGGCTCTTGAAATACAATACACAGAGGTTAAAAAGAAGAAGCTGTGTTACAAAAATGTACAACTTGATGTACCAAGAGAATTAAACACTTTAGCTGTCTTTTTAAGACATTTCCAAGCTCACTTTTTAAGACCTCGGTGAGGATATTTTTGTTTTCATAAATGTTTCAGTAGACAACTCAGGAACCATTCAGCTCTTTCCAGGAGACTGCATTTGCTCTGACATTGTGTGGTTACTTATAGTTCATGCTACAATCAGTGGAATCTTTTCATTCCTTTCACAGGACTTCAAGGAGGTGCTGACTGTAGGTGATTCCTACACCTTTTCTAGAGCAAAGCTCAGCACTGCACAAAGCCACAAGGTCTTTAGTAACTGACAGCATCAGCATTACTGGGGAAGCACACCCCAGACTCCACACTGGGCTCAGGAACCAATCTGCAAATATCACATATTAAGGCTTAAATAGCAGCTTTAAACTCTGATTGCAGTTTGCAAACAAGTTTGCAGAGGCACCAAACTGATTTTTATTTTTCACTATGGATCATTCTTTTGTTCTCTAAGAAGTCTTTTCCCATTACTGATGAAAATAAACCCCCAAAATTTCTAGATAACAAAAAGCTGTCTTATTTTTTTATTATTTTTTTCTCCTGGAGGTAGAAAGATTATATGTTTATGACAAGGACTCTTAAGTGGGATATATAAGACTTTGCTGTTCTCCCATCTCCCACATTTCAGTTGAGTCTTTTATCTACTGGCCAATTTACCTTTAATTACTTGCTTATAACGTAATATGAAAGTTGCATAATTTCTTAGATATATCTGGAATAAGACTTAAGGATTATTTTATTTTTGCTAAATTATGTCTGTTCTAATCTTTATTTCCTCAAGAAAGTTTCAATAGTGAAAAAGCTTGTTATTTTATTTCAAGTAATAATTACACTTTGTTGAGTGAATAATACTCTCTGCTATACAGTCACTCATCTAACAAAATTTACTCTTACAGAATATTTAAGTGCTCCAGACACATTTCAATAGGTAATCTGAGTGTACTTAAACAAGGCTTTCTGATTTGTGAAAAAAAGCTTGCTAGTTATAAGGGAAATAACTTTTCTGCTTGTTTAGATGCAACCTCTTACTGTCAGTGACACTGTAAATGTAGATAAAAAGTACTAAAGAGAAGAAAGTGAAACATGGATTTTCTGAAATATACTGTTAACCCAACATAGCTGGTGATTATGGTGCCTGGTCTCAAGGTAGAGAATCAGATACAGTCGTTTGTCTTGTTTAGCTGTTTGTATGACATCTTTTTCTTAACTTACAGCATGATATTGTATGGTATTGATTTAATGAATAGGAACACTTCATATGAACAAACATTAAGAGATGTATCATTTACTTGTTAGGAAGTTGTCAAATGATTGCTCATCTTTAAAGGTGAGCATGCTTTGTATGTGAGTTTGGAACAGACGTGTGACTTCCAAAGTTAATTTTTTTGTGAGCTTACAGAAGAAGACAACTGCTCTGTCAAACCTGCACTGCCAGCACATTTTGCCAACATTTCCCAGATAACTCAGAAACTGTAAGTTTAGTTAAATACTTGCCAGAACTGTGCTTTGAATGACTACAAATGAATAAATTTGGGGCACTGTACCTGCATAGTTTTATGTGAGATATAAAGGGACTATTACTAAGATAGTTTTATCTTAAAATTAGGTTGCTTTCACACAGAATTAACCTAGTAGATAGAGCATACAGAATATCTGCACAGGAGGACTAGGAAGGTATCTACACAAATCAAATAAATATCATCATTCAGATCTGGTCTTTGTTTAAAATAGATTAAAGTACAGGTCTCTAATTTCACTTCACAGTTGTGGTTTTGGATAACTTTTACACTTAGCTGTCTAACAAAGGCTAAAATGCCAAACACCCTTGAAGCTGTTCAGCACATTCTAGCTGCTGCTTCAATCTGTGACAAAACCAACCTTTAAGGGACATGCAGTTATCAGCAGACCAACACTGTGTGTAAAAACACAGAAAACTAAGACTTGAAAATACAGTATGCAGACACAAAGTATGTTATGGTGAGAATAACAATTATTTCAAAGGACAGAAGTTGCTAAAGGCTTCTGAGTAGACAAAAAAATGATAAAGAAAATCAGGAAAAACTGCCAGTGCAGATTGGGAATGGAAGTGTTGATAAATGTAATGCTGTCAACAAAGAGTACATCCTTAAAGGTTCTATAGTGAAAATATATCAATGAAATTTACTGCATCCGACTTGAAGTCTTTCTTTTCACATTCAAAATGGTAGGATATAAGCCCTTTTTTTCTGAATATGAAAAGAAATTGTTGCTAACATACTTTACCTCTCAGTAAAGTCAGTTTTGGATCTAATACCAGTCTATATGGCTTTTGAAACTCATACAGAGTTTGCTCAGATGTTTTTGTAATACAGTACTTGAATGTATTTTTGAGATCTTTCTCAAATCTGCAAAGGAGTGGTGTTAGAAAGTGGGGGGCTCTGATAATCAAAAGGGAAGAGAAGGCTGAGGAATGTAACGTTCTTGATAAGTAGCAATGATATGTTAGGCACTGTACAGAAATCTCTAATGGGATTACACTAGGATTCCATCCCAGGAGGGGACAGCAACAGGTAACATGAAGTGTACAGTTAGACAATGTAAATCTAGAGGACAACTTACCAACAGGAGAGATTCCATCAATTGCTAATGGTAAGGTCTCAGTTTACAAGGTTTGCATGCTTCTTTTTGTTAGTGTTTTGAAATTTATTACATTTTTTCTTATGTCTGGTGAAGATGTGCATCCATGGAAAGATTTCTGTCATACAACCTGACAGGGAGAAGCAGAGAGGCTCTCCTCCTGGGATGTAAAATCTTTATCCTATCCCAGTATCATCCCTGCATCACATGGTGAGCTGTGTATGTATCTTCCTTGTGACTGCTCCTGCATAAGACTTTTCCCTTTCCCCTCAATTTGTCAGTTGTGCAGTGTTTTTTTGTAAATACAATAAGCCAGGCATGGTCTGGGAAGAGGGCCAGTAGTGGTATTTGGGGAGAGAAGATATTCTGTTACTGGAAGTGAAAGAGTGAGTGCTGCAGCCAGGTAGAAATATTACAAAATGTATGATGGCAAAAAAAGTGGAGTGTTATTGGTATGGCTGCTTAATGCTAATCATAGTATGAAAGGCCTCTTAATTCCACTTATACTGGTTGCAGTTTATGGGTACTAGAGATGCACTGGAACATCAAATTTTATTGTGCTGAAATTCACAGTATCATTATTGAGGGTGATCCAAAGTTCTTTACCTTATGCACTCTTCTTCAATCATACATATATCATTGCTTGTCAAGGCCATTCTGGTTCAGAGGATATAGCCATTATAAGGAGTAAGTGACAATCTAATGTGGTAGAAGATGCCACTCTAATTTGTATTATGGGTAGCAATGTGGTCGCATCTTTAATTTCTCTGCAGTAAAAAATGTAGAGGGAGAAATAACATTACTGTTACAATTCCTATTGAGAATTTTAACAGTGATCTCTTGTTACACAGCTCCTTACTTGACAATCCCCTCTCTCCTCTCTAGACTGAGGCCCTCTTGACACGTATTTTATCAAATCAGAGGCTTGTTGCACCAAAGCAGTTGATAAACAATATTTGCACTATTAAGCTGGACCAGCACATTAAACAGTGTAACTGGCATTAGTATACTAGCATAGTGTTCCCACCAGAGCACTGACTGCTCACTACTTCATAATCTATATACAGTCAAAGCAGACATCCTGACTCTGTTTCTTCTTGGTCTGCAAATCAGCCACCAAAACTGTATGTGCTGTTTTTCCTGACACATATACTTAGTCAAAACACATCTTTTCAGAACTTCCAGAAAGTATTGCAATTGAGATCTTTGCTTTCTTGTACCATACATAACAATTTTACCATTACTCTATCTTTTCTTCAGTGGGATGACACTGACATAATTATTTGTAGGAAAAGAACAGTTCTGAACTGTATTGTTTCATTTTCAAAACTGAATTAATTTATCTGACATTTCCCCTAGTGGGTTTTCTTAGGAAATATTTTACAAAAAGTTCATGTAGCAAAACAAAGCTAAAAAAGAAACTGTAGCTGAAGAACTGATTTGTCAAATAAAGTTTTAGTCCCAGGAAGTTAACTGAGATTTGCATAAATAACAAGAATCTAGGATAATCGCCAGCATCAAAAACTTCAACAAGCCCAAGTACAAGGTTCCACACCTGCACTGAGGCAGGTTGGGTGGAGAATGGATTGAGAACAGTCCTCAGGAAAAGGACTTGAGAGTGTTGGTTGATAGGAAGATCCATGTGAGCCAGCAACATGCACTTACACCCCATAAAGCCAACCTTATCCTGAGCTGCATCAAAAGAAATGTGACCAGCAAGTCAAGAGAGGTGATTCTCCCCCTGTACTCTGCTCTCTGGGGACCCCACCTGCAGTACTGCATTCAGTTCTGTAGTCCCCAGAACAAGAAGGACATGGAGCTGTTTGAGCAAGATGAGAGAAGGGCCACAGAGATGATCAAGAGTGCTGGAGTACCTCTCCTGTGAAGATGGGCTGAGAAATTGGGTCAGTTCATCATGTAGAAGGCTCTATGGAGACCTGAAGGGGGCCTACAGCAAATCTGGGGTGGGATTTTTTAGTAGGACCTATAACGATAAGAGAAGGGGTTATGGCCTTAAATTGGAAGAAGGCAGATTTTCATTAGAAGCAAAGAAGAAATTCCATAAGGGTAGTGAGATACTGGAAGAGTTTTCCCGGAGAAGTTATGGATATTTTCTCCCTGGAAGTGCTCAAGGCCAAGTTGGATGGGGCTTTGAGCCCCCTGATCTACTGGGAGGTGTTCCTGCCCATGCAAGGGGAGTTGAAACTAGATGAACTTTAACGTCCCTTCCAACCGTAACCATTCTATGATTCTAAGAGAAAGCACCTTCAAATCAAGCAACCTTTTTTATTTTTTTTTTTTATTTTTAATAGTCCCCTGAAATATGAACTTATTTTTCTAATGAGAGTCAGATACTCATGCGAGAGACAGAAACTCATAGCTGGTTTGTTTTTTTTTACAGCAGAGCCACTGAAAGGACTCTAACTGGTGCTTCCAGCTTCCAGTGGGAAGTAAAATAGCCTAGACAAGTTGAGAAATTAAGATTTAGATCCAACACAGAAATCTGAAAAAGTGGATGGACTGTGTGATCACTGACTGTGGAAAGCATTATGCTTTTCCCCTCAGGAAGACTATTTGCTGCAGCTGAGAATACAATTCCTCCCCTCAAGAAAACATTGCAGCATTTTTGGCTGTAAAAATAATATGAAAATATCATATCTTCTTAATACTTTTTTTTCCCATGAATTGAACTCGTGTCTCTCTCCCCATTCTACTCTCCCCAGTATTGGAGCACTAACCATCTAAGAGACTTCAAGTTGAAGACTTTCTCAGCTGCAGGGTGTAACCAGCTGGCATCCTCTCTGAGACACAAGATCTGCAACACATCTGCTGATGGGCTGCCTCTACTCCTTACAGACTGTGCAAAACAGCATTTGATAGAAACATTCTGAAAGATCAACAAAGTGAAATCCCAACAGAGCAAAGAGTCACATTCACATGAAACTGAAGATTTTTCACTGTAGTCTGAAGCTTTAGTATATTGGAGTGTCTTTTAAATATCTAAGAGATCAACCTTCTTGTAGAAAGAAAGCTCCTTAGAGATATATGACATTTTCTGTGCAGGCTAAGCATTCTGCAGCATTAAGGGCAGAATTTCAAGATCCAGGGTCTCGATTAAGTAATATATCATGATGAAAAAAAATTTATAAAGAATAATAATTCACACCAAAAAAAATGAAAACATTTCATCAAGCTGATTTTTTAAGTTTGCCTTCTTTGAAAACAGCTAGTTCCTCTCTCCTGCCATTGCCAGCCTTTTCTTCTGACTATATAGGTCAGCATAGGTACTGATGTAGAAAAATGAAAACATGTGAATTTTGATTTTAGGAAAAGGTTAATGGTAGCAATAAGGATGCTTAAATGAATTATTTGATTTAACCTATCTTTACAGCGTTAATGCAGTTGCTGCACAAGGTTTCCCACCAAGATAGCTGTACTGAATAAAATAATCCTAGGGTGGTTCAGATCCCACAGTAAAAATTTCTTTATTTATATGCCTCCAAGTGGTGTAGCAAAGCCCTGTATCTTCCTTTCTGTCCAGTTCACAGGCTCATCTTGCCCCTTTTAACCTTACTGTGATTCATGAAGATTACCAACCAGCATCTGGGCTGTAATTTGACAGTCACCTGGAGATGTGTAGGTGAAAACAAGAAAACCAAGACTACTACACAGCACAGAGCATACTTGTCTTTGAGTGAAGAAGAATTCAGTATATGGAATCAGATAAATGAAAGAACAAGGTCAGAAAAGCTAAGTTATGTGCAACTAGGTCATAAGGTTTGGTTTGAGGATCAGCTACCTTCAAGATGTCCTGTTTAAGAATACCTGGACTCTTTTAGTCTCTGACAATTGATCAAAGATAATTTATGAACACCATAAAAATCCATTATACTTTGATTTAAAATGCCAGCAAAATTAAGAAGATGTACTGATATTTTTTTTATTATCATTTTTTTTAGTATTTGTTCAATGGTGTAGTAAACCTGTTCCTTTTTTCTTTAAAGTAACAGATTTTCTGCTTGCTTTGTAACAGTAGTTAATCCTACTGCATAAATTAAGGTATCAGGATTGCACAAAACCCCAGACCAATTAATATGCCTAGTGGCTAGTCTGTCTAGGGCCTATGTATAAACAAAAGAAAGAGAATCATCTTCTGAACAGTTTGGGACACATAACTTTGTCTCTTATCTCAAATTACTCCTTAGAGGATTCTCCCTGTCTTTCAGCCATATGTGCACACTAGCCTCCAGTCTCAAAGTGCTTAAATCTAGGAGTCATGAAACTTCCCTGTGTTTTAAAGAAGAAATTTCCTACAATCTTAACTCTTCATTTCAGTTCCAAAGCTATATTTTCTAATTTTTTATTAGTGACTTTCTAGATTGAAGAATGGGTCAATGGTGTTGGCTTTGGCAATACAACAGGTGCTGCATTGTAGCCTGATGGTTAAGTAACACTGCTAGATGCAATGATAACCAAAAGCTATCAGTAGTATTACCTCCATGTTAAATTTTGCACAAAACCTCTTGAAGCAATATGTTGTAACATATTTGGAATTGATTTAATCAATTCCAAAGCAGAACTGCACTTAACCTGTTTCTGTGACATCTCCACTTAACTACAGACATTTAAACTATCATTGCTGGAGCTACTTCTGATGCTCTAAGTGACTCATGAGCTTCAGGTCATGGCTAATTACTGAAGAACTGTTTTGAGCACTTATAGAAAAAAAGCTGTCTTTTTCATTGATCACAGAAATCACAGAGTGTTAGGGGTTGGAAGAGATCTCAAAAGATCATCAAGTCCAACCCCCCTGACAGAACAGGACCACCTGGTGTAGGCCACACAGGATTGCATCCAGGTGGGTTTTGAATGTCTCCAGAGAAGGAGATTCCACAACCTCACTGGGCAGCCAATTCCAGTGTTTTGTCACCCTCACAGTGAAAAAGCTTTTTCTTATATTTACACGAAAGCTCCTATGCTCCAGCTTACATTCATTAGCTTTGTCCTACCACTGGTCTTCTCTGAGAAGAGCAAGTGGTGTTTGTTCTTGTTGTTCTTATTGGTGTACTGTTGTCATACTGTGGCTTCACACAGAACATGAGAAGATCCATAGAATTATTTGCATGAGGCAGAAAAAATCATCACACAGGCACCACACTGATTTTTATTTTTTTTTTTTACCCATCTTTTTTTCTTGTTGCTACTGTCATTTTTTTCTATCTACACTTTGTCAGATCTCACGATTCTTCTGAATAATTGATTTTATGGTATATAATTCCAAATCCATCCTCATTTCCTTATTCTCTGCTTATATACATTCATATTTTTTTATTTTCTTTCTAAAATGCTGAAGTCTTTTACTTGCTTGGTGTTTTTTCCCTATAGCCATAGTATTCAAGAAAGAGTTTCACATGTACTACTCAGGGATAATGGTGATAGGGAAAGAAAAAGACAGAGAAGGAAAATGTATATTAATTTTCTGGCTCCTGTTAATTTTTGCTTCTGGTGCTCATCTTTAATACTTCACAAGCAAACAAGTTTTAATCCAAGAATCTCTTCAAGTATCTCCACGCACACTGAAGTTTCTGTCAATCACTCCCTAGATTGTGGCCCTTTCAAACCAGTCTGTAACCAACACTTCAATAAATAAAGGTCTTGCTCAGTCTAATTGCTCCTTGGATGTGTTTTCCAGAGAGAATGGAAGAAAGTGCTATTCCATTGTGGACTGGGTTTATTTTACATGTGTTTTATTGTTATCAACAATAGGTAAAAAAACTAAGACCGTGCTGTGCATTGGTGGGTTAGATCGATTACTTCTGCATGTAGCTTTATTGTGTGACAATCATTTTAATTCCTCCAGCAGTGCATTAAGGAATGCAAAAAGGCCTGCCATTTGTTTTCCTTCGCAGCTTCAAGCACCTGCCAATTGGAATGCTGCAATAATGGGGAAAAGCAATGTTTGATTTTTATAGGATTGTTTTGGAGGTTTATTTGTCTGTTTCTGTTTAAAAATAAAATTAAAAAAAGTATCTTAAGGTTTACAATATCTTAGCTTGACTGATTCAGTATTTTGTCTGCTACATGTTTATATCCTTGCAGAAGCTCATTGAGTTAGTCAAGAAAATCTGCTGGACATGTTTGTCATCTAGTTTTCTAAATAGCATCAGGCAGGCTGGAGAGAGTTTAGATACAACTTACATATTGAAGTATTTCCAAATAGTATTTTCCAAATACTATTGTTCATCTTTAAGGAAGAAAATGAGACTTTTTGTGCATTTTCAAAGTTTTCTGAAGAATATGTTGTATACATGTGTGTATTTGTCTACCCATATGAGTTCAGAACTTAGCTAATGCTACCCCAAACCGGAAAGCTCGTAGTTAATGTATTGTAGATTATTCACTTTTACTGTTTGTAAAGTGGGATGATCCCTCTTCAGGAACATGTCACACAGCTCAAGTGAGTCTCTTATGCTTTGCATAGTTAATAGAGAACAGTCCAAGTGATTAGTTAATAAACATGTCACAGGACAATATTTGCAATCTCTGCTTGCTCCCATCTGCGTATTTTTCTTCATGGATCTACTCAGGCATTTGAAAATGAGACTTGGACTTCTTTACTTATTACATTTTTTGTATAATTTACCCTAAATATTTCTTAAAACTTTTTCTGGAAATAGAAGTGAATATATATTTATATATATATATTTATATATATATATTTTTTACCTTCTGGCATGATTATTTGACAATATTTATACAGATATATTACAGAATTCTAGATTCTCTTAAAATGTAAATTGTTCATAAGAATTCTCTGTATTCATTACCTTACATAGAAGGAATATCTAGTTTTATATCTAATTGCTGACAGTTTCCATAATTCATATCAGGCACTGTGTTAAAACAATTTTTAAATCATTATTTTTTTGTCATGTCTGCTAATTAGGGTGAGTACAATTGCCATTTATTCATCTAAAATTAAGAAAAAATAATATAGGAATGTATTGTCCTGGATAATTATTTCAACCTATGCACTGAGGCTTTAGGTACTCTCCTAAGTGAAAAAGTTTAAATGGTATTACAACATGAACACATTTTTTTTTCTTTCAACAGATTATATTTTCCTTCATTGGGAAAAGCAATGGGATACACGTGTGACACAAGTAGGCTTCTAAATTAATTGCATCATCCTGTAAGGTTACTGACAGAAGCATGCAGACAGAAATGACATTAATTTATCCAAAGCAAAAAATAATCTCTACTAATTATCAAACACATTTGTATGTGGCAGCTAAGGGCTGACTTTGGAATTCAATAATGAATACTCACCAAAAGAAAAAGATTCATTCAAGTCTGTAACTAGTGAACTTCTCAGTGTCTTCAAGTCAAATCACAATTTTTAATCCATGATAGAAAACCAAGCTATTTCTTTTTTAAAGAAATCTTAAATACTTTGGTTTCACAAGAAGAGATTAATAGGAATCAAACACCAATATTATCTAGATTGATACTTAATAACCTTCTAAATATTAAAATATGTTATGGATTGGTGAACACAATGTAGAACTGCAAGATAAGGACCCCCTTCCATTACCCTTGGGGTTGTGTTCCCCTGGCAATACTTGATATTTTGTCCTCAAAATTCAAAACAGCTGGCTGAAACTGTGTACAGAAGTCAAGATTTACCTATTGCTCTTGATAGGCATTAACATTACAAAGAAAACATTAGTGTTCTGGAAAGTTTCTGCAAGTATTTCACTTGGCTGTGATGTATTGCATTGTGGTCTGGGCTTTAGTATGAATACTATCAAATAAACAATTTTTTAAAAAGGCCATCCGGTGATTAATATTGGTTAACAGCACAGTGATATATCTTTTCAAGTGAGCCTTCTTTAAATCAATATCACTTTAGAAGTCCCATCTATTATAAATAACAACCTTTTACTTATTCAGTGTTTTCATTCCTTTGAGTTTGTTGCAACTTTACTTACCGTTTCAGCAAACCTGGTCTGACATTCCTAACATTCTATGTGGTGAATGCATAATTAACAGTAAGCAAACAGTGCTAGAAAAATTAACAGTGACAGTCAAAACACCAAGACCATTTACTCATCTCTTTTGCCCATATACATCCAGGAGTCTTTCTTACCGTCTAATGTAGATAGCATAGTATCTGAGAATCTTATGACATGGGATGTATTTCAAAGACAATAAAATAATGAAGGGACTTAATGGAAAAATTGTCCATTCCTTCAATGTATTTATACATAATGCAATGCAACTATGGAAAAATCTGAACTTTCTAGATAAATTCTTTCTGGATCTTACATACAAAGCAGCCGTAAAAAATCTGAAAATCTATGGAACTTCCAAACTTTTTTTTTTCTAAAAATAAATAAATAAATAAATAAAGATAAAAAGCAAAACAAGACAAAGTGAAACAACAACAAAAGCCACAACACAGAATGCTGTATTTTTAATTCAAAAAGCAGTCTAAAGACAGAAGACAAACTGAGGACAAGAAGCATTCCCAAATCTCATAAGCTGCTGCCTAACTCCTTTGGACACTCTAACCTGAACAAGCTTGGTAACAACAATTCACGTGACAAAATGTATCTGGGCTTTTGGAAAAGCATTCTGTGAAATACAAGATGACAGACCCCTGATAAGCCATGAAGCATGAGGCATCCAGGGCAGTTTAGGAATCAAATACACTGAAGACAGAGAGTTTGCTAAAGGATTGTAGTGAAACTTGAGAGTGAGAAGTACAAAAGGGTAAAAAATCCCACTTTTCTATTCATGGGCTACTGCTTCATCTTAGATGATTAGGCTCTGGAGATAAAGTTTTATGAAGACCACCTGAGGAAACTGGGGTAGTTTAGGCTCGAGTAAAGGAAGCACAGGGATACGTTACTGCTCTCTAGAAATACCTGAGAAGAAGTTTTAGTGAGATGGATGTTGACCTCTTCCCCCAAGTAGCAAGTGATTGAATAAGAGGAAATTACCTCAAGTTGCACCAGGGAAGGTTTAGATTTGATATTATGAATAATTTCTTCACTAAAACAAGGTGTCCAGGGAAATGGTTAAATCACTATCCCTGGAGGTATTTAAAAGACACATAGATGTGGCACTTAGGGACATAGCTTAGTTATGGGACTTGGCAGTGTTACGTTTACAGTTGGAATTGCTGATCACAGAATCACAGGACAGTAAGGATTTGAAGGGAACTCTGGAGGGCATCTAGTCCCACCCCACTTCTAAAGCAGGTTCAGGTGAGATGTTTCTCAGTTTGTGCACATTGCACCTTGTTCTGTCACTGGTTAGCACTGAAAAGATCCTTGCCTCCTTCTCCACACATCTGCCTTTTAGATATTTGTATACATTGGTAAGTGTAGTGAAATGAGGCAACCAGGTGCCACTTATTGCCAGGGAGTGAGCATGAGCTTGTGTCAAGCCCACCTGTGCCTAATTAGGGTGGGCCCCCACTGCGCATGAGCAGTACCAGGGGGCCAATAAAAGGGCACTACCTTTATTGCTCCACTAGAGCTCATCACCAGCAGGGTGAGGCTTTGAGGAGTCTTGAACCCGCGGCCCTCAGCATTGCTCGGGCTGCGTTGTTACGTGCTTAGCCGGCTGTGCCACTCAAGCCTCACCCTGACAGTGAAAGGTAAGGCTTGAGTGGCACAGCCGGCTAAGCACGTAACGACACAGCCCGAGCAATGCTGGAGGCCGCGGGTTCGAGACTCCTCAAAGCCTTACCCTGACAGCAATGAGCTCTAGTGGAGCAATAAAGGTAGTGCAGTGCTGAAAGCAGCACTTAAAGCCAAGCATGCCGAGATTGTGAGTTTCAGGACTGAGCTGAGCCTGTGCTTCAGGATTCACCTTTTATTGGCCCCCTGGTCCTGCTCATGCGCAGTGGGGACCTACCCTAATTAGGCACAGGTGGGCTTGACACAAGCTCATGCTCACTCCCTGGCAATTAGTGGCATCTGGCTGCCTCATTTCACTACAGGTAAGACCCCCTGTCAGTCTTCTTCAAGATAAACAGACTCAGGTCTCTCAGTGTTTCCTCTTAAAAGAGATACTCCAGTTACATGGCAATCTTTGAATCATATCATAGAAGAGTTTTGGTTGGAAGGGACCTTAAGAGGTCCTTAATGCACCCCAGGATGCCATTGGCCTTCTTGGCCCCAAGGATATATAGCTAGCTCATGGTTAACTTGTACACCAGGACTCTCAGGTCCTCCACAGAGCTGCTTTCCAGCATGATCTTCAAAGTTTTTTCAAACCTTAATGAATCTGCAGTTTTGTGATTCTAGACCATCTTCAAGAGGACTTAGCAAATATTTTTACATTGAATTGACCTTCCTGGGGAAGGAATGGTGTCAGCAGTGTCTGAGGTTCTATCTCTAGACTTTTGTTGCCCACAACCTCAGGTCATATTCAGGTTAAAAGTCCCAAAATGGGCATGATCTCATAGAGTAGACACTAATCTCTGGTTAATATATGTAATTTGGCAGCTGTATATATATTTTTATTATAGTTATTGAGCTACAGCAAAATATTTAATTTAATATATTTCACTCAGCAGTGCAGTTCTAGAGAAGAATACATGACTGGTGAATTCAAAATGTTAACATTTCAGAAGTATGCTGCACTGGGTATAAAATTGCAATGTTTGTACTCACGGTCAAAAAATACTCACTCAAAGGCATATATGTACATGGATTTTATACATGATATTTGAACCTTTAGATAACAGTCTGCAAACATCTTGGCTCTCATCAAGCAGAATAGAGAGGAAAATATTCACAATTATGAACTCTTAAGTGAATTTCTGGGGTAATACCTTTGAACTGAACACCCCTCACATGATTTGTTTACTCAGAGGCATTTTTAAGTATTCATAGCTACAGTCTACTTCATCTCATCACTCTTGAAAGAAGCAACAAATTTAATTTGGATAGCTAAGTTAACACTTTGAGGATTTCCAGGAAAAATTTCTTCTTTCTATATTGTTTTGGAAACTATTACAAGTAGCTGTCATTTATTTTCTAACAACTATTCCACATAATACATAATTTATAACATATAATATCTACATCAGCTATAGACCCTGTGAGGTGCACTTTACCCAATAATTTGACAAAGTTCTAAGAAACATTTCTGGTCAATGCAGTATATCAGCCACATACAAAAACTCACTTGAATCAATTACATTTAAGTAAGTTAGCATGGTATAGGAAAATTATCACTCAGTTTGCATGTTGTAGAATAAATTATTCATTAGAAAAATGTGCAAGTCTCTTGAATTTAGAACAAAATGCGGGTTATAATATTGAACTGCAAATGAGCACAACTGCTAAGATCCCAGCTCAGACACAAACTTCAAGTTTGATGAGATGCAAATCCTGCAGAGGTATGTTGTCATGCCTCTATATGGCTCCTTGGAGAGCATATCCAGTTTGCAATGTTAAATAAGAAACCCAAAAAAAAGGTAGCTCTTGAAGGTACAGCTGCTCTCAAGATATAACTGAAATTAATATTTAATATTGATTTTGAGGAAACAGAGGACAGCAGACCAATCAATGGCCATTAATAGCTCAAGTAGAAGCATCCACCAAACAGAAAGAAGTCATGTGTAGAGGGTTAAAGACTGTTAAAGAGACGGTTCTCAAAGTGCCCTCAATTTGCCACAGCAATACAGGAAGCGAAGAGGGAATAGATCTGAAAGACCATGTGAGGTGAGAAGTAGAGAGGATGACACAGCTAAGGAAGGAGAGAATTACTTGCTCATCATCACTGCCTTCTTCCTACTAAAACTTTTTAAGATGTCTTCATTCTTCTTGCTTAACAAATACTGTTTGAGCTACTCATCTGATGCTAATTTATCTATATCTACCCACTCCCCACCCCATTACAATGAACGTCTCTATTGACCGTGTCTGACATTTAATAACTGATCACATTATAAAAAAAGCCTTTTGAACTTATTTTTACTTCTTTTTGTTTAAGTGGCTGTGCTGGAAGCTCCACAAAAGGAATGGTTCTATCGATCCAGTTTTTAACAGTATCTTCTGTTCTGGTCCTGAATGGCAAATCACTGTAGCAAAGGTGGCTTGTGTTGTATTGGTAAACAGTCATAAAGCAAGTTTTTAGATAACTGAGGCAAAAAATAACCAGTGACAATTTAGAAACTGAAGTTTACCAAACTATGGTGTTGTCAGAAGGACAAGGATATATATCCTGCTTATATAGCTAATGGGTCTATCTCTTTGTGAACTCGGATCTGATTTAAGTTTAAAATATGTGCAACTTCTGTAAACAAATATGCTGTATATTTTGTTGTACTCTTTCAGGTGTTAGTGGACAGTGACCCCTGGCAGGACCACACTGAAGAAAATGATTGCAAATAGATTTTTAATAAATGTGGTATCCATGTACAACATTCGTTTTTGTCTGGGAATGCTCCTTCTTTTTCTCTCATGACTAGATATGGTACTATGTGAAAAATGAAAAATGATATTGAAATAGAATAAAGAAATAGCTCTGCTGATGAAGGATTTTGACTGACTGCTAAACTGCCTCTGCAATCTGACTCAGAATTCCAGTATATTTTCCTTTAAAAGAATTGCTACTGTTGCAAATATTGCATCTGCTTTTGCAATTTTTACTGCTTCCTGGTGAAAAGGTATGAGAAGATCAACTTAACAAAGAAAGAGATTGTAGTGACTGAATCCTAGCTCTCAAAGAAGATCTGTAACTCAGTTCCAGTTTCAGTTGAAATTTCTAACCTGTGTAAGACCTGTGGTCTAGCCATTTGAGTTACTGTAATTCAGAGGAAAAAAAAAAAAAAGATAATTTAGTTAGTGTTTGATTTTTTTATGCAAAAAATGTAATATATTCTTAGAATCATAGAAGGGTTTGAGTTGGAAGATCTAGATCCAGTCCTCCTGCAATGGGCAGGGGCATTTTCCACTAGATCAGATGGCTCAAAGACCCACTCAGCTTGGAACACTTCCTGGGAGGGGACATCAACAACTTCCTCAGGCAACCTGTGCCAGTGTCTCACCACACTCACAGTCAAGAATTTCTTCCTAATATCTAATTTAAAGGTAGCTTATTCCAATCTAAAGCCATTCCCCCTTGTCCTATCACTACATGACGTTTAGAAAAGTCCCTCCCCAGCTATTCTGTAGCCCCCCTTCAGATACTGGAAGGCAGCTAGAAGGTTTCACTGGAACCTTCTCCAGGTTAAACGACCACAGTGCTCTCAACCCATTTTCACAGACATGTGCTCAAGCCCTCTCATCATCTTCATGGCCCTCCTCTGGACTCACTACAACAGCCCCAGATCCTTGATTTTGTGGGGGTTTCCAGAATTGGACACAGTACTCCAAGTGGGATCTCACAAAAGCCAAGTAGAGGGGGAGAATCACCCTCCTGACCTGATGGCCATGTTTCTTTTGATGCAGCCCAGGTTGTGGTTGTCTTTCTGGACTGTGTTGCTGGCTCATTGAGCTTATCATTAACCAGCACCCCAAAGTCCTTCTCAGAGTTGCTCTCAGTCTATTCTATGCCCACCCTATTACTGTTCTTGTAGACATTGCTCACAGACAATATGCTTTACATTACCTTTTGGGAAACTGCTTGATTTTGGACACTAATTTAATTATTTTGGGTAGTTTTAATACTGCTCATCCATATTTTAAGAACTTGAAGTAGGTAAAACTATCAAAATTGCCTGATAATATTTTAGAAGTTTATTAATAACTTCCAGGACAAAACCAACTGATATTATTTGAGAAAAGCATCTTGGTTTACACCACATAACATAATTTGAAATACTGTCATGTTGGTAATAAACTGACACAATATATTAAGAGGGGTTATGTAAATTCTATTACTAAATTCACAGGGAACAGTACTTTACACTAGCATCTGCTGGTGCTCTGTACTATTTTTCCAGGTAACTTTTGACCACAACATCAAAAGCCCATATATGTTGTTTGGTCCTCAGCAAAGTATAAATTAGGATGTATGAATTCTAGGATTTTTTGATTTTTAAAATTTATTTATACATTCACAGTTATACATTCTTTTTACATAATTTTTTGTTTATACTTCTAAAGATAAGGCTAAAGCATAACTGAAATCTTTTCCAATCCTACTTCTATCAAAATGAAATAAAATTGCACACAGAAACAGTTTGGTTTATGCGTTGCGTTTGCATTTTAAATGTTAGATTACAAGGTCACAGAATCTGATAATACATTTATTTATCTGCAAAATGTGAGAGCTTTTTTTTTTTTTTTTTTTTTTTGTATTAGATGCAGGGCTCATCACTTCTGAAAAGAGATACGATCATGATCAATATTTCTTAAATGTAATACCAATGCCATACCTTTATGGATGATATTTCAGATGTGTTCTGTTTTATCTTCACAAAAGTATTTGTCCTGGGTGAGTGCAGTTGTATTTTGGAAGCAGGGGCACCACAAAGGTGGCTCCTGTGAGAAGCTGCTGGAAGCTCCCCTGGTTTTAATGCTGGCCCTGCCTCTGGCCAAGGCTGAGCAGATATGGGAAGCTGAGTGTGCCTCTGTAAGTAACATATTCAAGAAAGGAAAAACATAACTGCAAAGATAATTAAATATATAATAATAATTTTTAAAGTCCTGAAGAAGAAAGCAATGGCAGAGCAAAGATATGAAGGTCAGTGAGGAAGGAGGGGAAGATAGCACCTGAACAGATATTTCCCTGTAGTGAGATGGAAGCTGTGCCCCTGCAACACATGGAGAAACATAGCAGAGAAATCCCTGAAGAATCATGGTGGAATAGTTCCTGAAGGACCACAGTGGGGCAGACATGGATTTTGTAGCCCCTGAAGGATCAAGGTGAGAAGATATGGAGCTGAAGCTAAGCAAAGGTGGGCAGACATGGAGTTGAAACTTGTGCAGGATCATGATGATGGGCAGATGTGTATTGGTAACCATGGAGGAGAATCCTGTGCCAGAAGAGGTGACTGCTCCCAAAACAGACCATAGGTCTGTGGGCAGTGTATGCCCGAGCAGTCTGTGCCTGGGAGACTGCACCTGGTGAGAGGAACTCATGTTGGAGGAGCTCATAAAGGACTCTCCCATGAGAGGACCCCACATTGGAGTGGTGGAAGAGTTCCTCCTCCTGAGGAAGAAGTGTCAGAAACACCATGGGGTGAACCCCTAAACCCCCACTCCCTGCCCCCCTATGCCACTGAGGGGGAGGCAGCAGTGAAGCAATATGGGCCTGAGAAGAAAGGAGTGTTGGAGAGGAGGTATTAAGATCTAGTCATGTTTTCAAGTCTCCTGATAGACTAAATCAGGGTGTTTTATTTTTTTTAATTCCCAAGCTGAGTCTGTCTGTTTCTTGCCCATGACTGTAACTGCACAGTGAAAACCTCTCTTTACATGTCTCGATTAAGGAGCCTTTAGGTGGATTTCCTCCTCCCTAACCTATGGTGGGATTGGGGATGGGGGTGAGTGAGTGGAGGCCTGGCTGATACCAATTGGGCCTAAAGTGTGACAGTATAACAGGTCTTTAAAACCAACAGGCATTTGGAATAAAATATCTGTAACCACAAGCCAAGAAACATTTAAAGTGTAGAAGAACGAGGTGAAATACTTGTAATTTTGAAAGCATATATAGATACACTGGGAAATACCTGGAATAGTCAAGAGTATCTCTCCATCCATCCCACAGCTCTCTTCAGTGATCCATGAATGTTCCTCCAGAGATTTTTATTAATCTTTATGTAAATGTTTCCTATTATTATCCAGCAGTCAATCAAACTGGTTGCTGTAGAAAATTGTATAACGAAATATTCTTCCTTTCACTGAAATAATATTTTTCACTAAGCTTCTAAAAAGTTATCATGTGCCTCCACGGTCAAGTTTATTTTCTATTTTCCACTTGCTATCATTTACCAGCAGTCCTGGCTGACTGGAGAGGTATGTGCAGATTGAAAATCAGCTGGTGTAACCTTCATACATAAGAAGGGACAGAAGAATGATGTGGGAAATTACAAGCCCGTTAGTTTGGCTTCAATACTGGGGAAGCTGATGGCTTAAGCAGATTACCCTGTGTACCATTATGGGGTGCATGCAGGGCAGCCAGGTGACCAGGCCCGGTCAGAATGGGTTTATGAAAGGCAGGTCCTGTTTGACTAACCTGATCTCCTTCTATGACACGGTGACCCACTTATTTGATGAGGGAAGGGCTGTGGACATTCTTTACCTTTTAGCAAGGCCTTTGGTACAGTTTCCCACAGCATGCTCCTGAAGTAGCTGGCTGATTACAGCTTGGATGTACACACCTTTCAATGGATAAAATACTGGTTGGATGACCAGGTCCAGAGAGCTGTGTCCAGTGGAGATAAATCCAGCTGGTGGACAGTCATGAGTCACATCCCCCAGGGCTCAGTCTTTGGGCCACTACCGTTTAAAATCTTTATTGATGATTTGGATGATATGATAGAATGCACCCTCAGTAAGATTGCAGAGGACACTAAACTGGGTGGAAGCGTCAATCTGCTTGAGGGTAGGGAGGGTCTTGAGAGGGATATAGACAGGTTTAATCCATGGGCAAAGGCCAATTGTATGAGTTTCAACAAAGTCAAATATCATATCCTGAACTTCAGCCACAAAAATGCCACCATCATTAAAGGCTTGCAGAGGAGTGGCTGTAAGCTGCTCAGCAGAAAGGGACCCAGGAGCATTGATTGACAGTCTCTGAATATGAGCCAGCAGTGTGCCCAGGTGATCCAGAAGGCAAACAGCATCCTGACCTGTATCAGGAATAGTGTAACGAGCAGGGCTAGGAAGGTGATCTTACCCTTGTATTCAGCCTTGGTAAGTCCTCACCTCTAGTACTGTGTCCAGTTTTGGGCACCACAGTATAGGAAGGACACTAAGGTGCTGGATAGGGATAGAGAACAGGTCTTATGAGGAGAGGCTGAGGGAGCTGGGGCTGTTCTACCTGGACAGGAGAAGGTTGAGGGGAGAACTTACTGATCTCCCCAGCTACCTGAAAGGAGGTTGTCGTGAGGTGGGTGTTAGCTTTTTCTCCCAAGCTACTAGCAATAAGACAGGAGGGAATGGGTTCAAGTTCCATCAGGGGAGGTTCAGATTAGATATAAGGAAAAATATTTTCACTGGAAGAGTGGAAAAGCATTGGAATAGTTTTCCCAGACAGGTGGTGGAGTTGCACTCCCTGGAGGAAAAAAAAATGAATAGATCAGAGAATCATAGAATTGGCTGGGTTGGAAGGGACCTCAGAGATCATCAAGTCCAACCCTTGATCCACTACTGCTGCAGTTAATAGACTATGGCACTAAGTGCCACATCCAGTCTCTTTTTAAATATCTCTAGGGATGGAGAATCCACTACTTCCCGGGGCAGCCCATCCCAATGCTTGATCACCCTCTAGGTAAAGAAATTCTTTCTAATATCCAACCTAAACCTCCCCTGGCACAACTTGAGACCATGCCCTCTTGTCTTGCTGAGAGTTGCCTGGGAAAAGAGACCAACCCCCACCTGGCTACCCCCTCCTTTCAGAGAGTTGTAAAGAGTGATGAGGTCTCCTCTGAGCCTCCTCTTCTCCAGGCTGAACAGCCCCAGCTCCCTCAGCCTCTCCTCATAGGATCTGTGCTCGCGTCCCTTCACCAGCCTGGTTGCCCTCCTTTGGACCCCCTCCAGGACCTCAATCTCCTTCCTGAACTGAGGGGTCCAGAACTGGACACAGTACTCGAGGTGTGGCCTCACCAGCGCTGAGTACAGGGGCAGAATCACTTCCTTGGACCTGCTGGCCACGCTGGTCCTGATACAGGCCAGTATGCCATTGGCCTTCTTGGCCACCTGGGCACACTGCTGGCTCATGTTCAGCTTCCTGTCAATCCAGACTCCCAGGTCCCTTTCTGCCTGGCTGCTCTCCAGCCACTCTGTCCCCAGCCTGGAGCTCCCCATGGGGTTGTTGTGGCCAAAGTGCAGGACCCAGCACTTGGCCTTGTTGAACCTCATCCCATTGGAATCAGCCCAACTCTCCAGTCTGTCCAGGTCCCTCTGCAGAGCCCTCCTGCCTTCCAGCTGATCAACACTTCCCCCCAGCTTAGTGTCATCTGCAAATTTGCTGATGATGGACTCAATCCCCTCATCTAAATCATCAGTAAAGATATTAAACAGAACTGGGCCCAACACTGATCCCTGGGGGACACCACTAGTGACCGGCCGCCAACTGGATGCAGCCCCGTTCAGCACCACTCTCTCAGCCCGGCCCTCCAGCCAGTTCCTAACCCATCGCAGAGTGCCCCTCTCCAAGCTGTGGGCTGACAGCTTTTTCAGAGGAATCCTATGGGAGACAGTGTCAAAGGCCTTGCTGAAGTCCAGGTAGACCACATCCACAGCCTTCCCCTCATCCACCAGGCAATGATGTGGCACTTTGGGAGATGATTTAGTGGTTAAGGTCGTGTATGACTGATGGTTGGACTCAATGATCTTGAAGGTCTTTTCCAAACATGCTGATTCTATGAGTCCATGATTCTGTTCTGGAAATGAAGGGCATGGAGATCTTGGAATGAATTCAGAGGAGGACCTCAAATATGATCAGAGTGTTGGAGAACCTCTCTTATAAAGGTTGAGAGAGTTTGGGTTGCTCAGCCTCGAGAAGAGATGGCTCCAGTAACACCTTATAGCTACCTTCAAGGACCTAAATGGGCCTACAGGAAAGCTGGCAAGTGACTTTTCACAAGAGCATGTAGTCACAGGACAGGGGTATTGGTTTTAAACTGTAAGAAGGTAGATTTAGGTCAGAACTAGGAATAAATTTTTTCCTGCAAGGATGGTGAGACACTGGCACAGGCTGCCCAGGGAAGCCGTGGATGCCTCGTCCCTGGAAGTGTTACAGGGCAGGCTGTATGGGGCTTTGAGCGAATTGGTCTGATGGGAGATGTCTTTGCCCATGCAGAATGGGCAGGTTGAAACTAGAGCACCTTTAAGATCCCCTCCAACCCAAACTATTCTATGATTCTATGAAATTTCACTGGGTTTCTTTTATCCCTGCTTTAGACCATTGCAGTTGAATTTGTATCAGGTAGACACCAAACACCAACCACTCTCATAAACAACTGGGCTTTACTTGTATCATTACATGACTGGAAGGATTTTCATCATGATGTACACAGTTTCTCTCATTATCTGCCAGTCAGGTTTCTCATCACAAGTCTCAGGGAGCAATGAAATATTCCAGTGATGTCAGTCACAACTATTCCTTTTCTTGCACTCCAATTATGTAAATTATGTAAATTTCAAATTAAGTACACCGTGCTAGTTAAAGAATTTTTATAGTCCAATTCAGTATATGTTGATCCTACAAGGCATGTCATATAATACCAGAATCCCAGAATCCCAGAATTACGATCTGTTAGGGGCTGGAAGGGACCTCGAAAGATTGATTCCAATCCCCTGCCAGAGCAGGACGACCTGGTGTAGGTCACACAGGAACACATACAGGTGGGTTTTGAATGTCTCCAGAGAAGCAGCCTCCACAACTTCTCTAGGGAGCCTGTTCCTGTGCTCTGTTACACTAACAGTGAAAAAGCTTGTCCTTATGTTTATTCAGAACTCCTATGCTCCAGCTTAGTCAAACTAATTGACTATATCCTATCACTGTTATTCTGCTTCTAGCATAGCTTGACCGGTATTATTTTGTGGGTTCTTGTCATATATTTCCCTGAGCAGGTTTAAACCTGCCATTTTGTAGGTTGGTTTTGCTTTTTGTTTTTTTGTTTTTTTTTTTTTCTAAAAGAAATTTTATTTAGGCAAAACAACTTTAACAGTAGTAAATATAGAGAAAAACAAACACATGGGTAAGTATGGAGAGGCAGAAAATTAAAAGAGAGGAAATAAATTATGAGAGAATAGTGGGTAACAGCAAAGTATAGGTTTTTTCCTCCTTTCCATTGCCACTAGGCAAAATCTCTTTGGGCTGAGGTAGTTTTTAAAAACAGCCCCAGGAGAACAGCATAGGCCAGAAATGCTGATATCTGGAAATGTTTAAGGAATCTAAACATCTGTAGCTCTTATACCGTGATGGGTTGTGTGTAGCAGAGCATTGCATGTTACCTTGGAGACTGAGAAGGAAGAACTGTAAACTTGGTTTAGGGGTATAAGATTGTACAGAGAAATGTGTGCATGACGAAGGACTATCTAAAAGTGAAGAGGAACGAGAAGTGCAGTAAACTAATACACCTTAGGCAGGAGCAAACATACACTAATGTGTAACATACTGGGTCTGGGTAAAAAAAAAAAAAAAAAAAAAAAAAAGGGACAGAAAAAAAAAGAGGGACACATGCACCTTAATGCAGAGCTGAAATTATGACCAAACTGGTTCAGCCTTAGACTGGTGATATAAATTGCATGACCTAACTGCTGGTTTAGAGAACCTCTGTTTCACAGATTCTTAGGATAGGGAAAGAAATAAGACACAAAAGGCAGCCAATGCCACGGGTACATCATTTTCCATGAACGTGCAAAGGCAAATAGATGTTATGAAGGGATCTGGGTCATAATAGATAAGATTCCTTTCTTAGAAGGAATGAATCTACAGTGAAAAATTATCAGAGACGGCTAAGAATTATTTAAAGAAATTATATTAAAAGCATAGATCCATAATATCCTATTTAGAAGAAAGTATGGCTGCATCAGAAGCTTTTCAGAAAGATCAGATGAATACAAATCACAAAGTGCATAAACATATCTACTAGGAATAAATGCTGAATTACAACACAACCATTAGGAACAAAAATACAGTAACATCCACATTCACAAAAAATTAATTAGAAAATTCACTTATTACTTTTATGAGAAAAGGTCAAAGCTCTTTCATGTCTAAAAGTTCTACCTAATAGTTTCTATTTTGAAAATTAAAGGATATATAACATCTCAGACTACTAGAAATCAGGAAGGAAGGAAGGAAGGAAGGAAGGAAGGAAGGAAGGAAGGAAGGAAGGAAGGAAGGAAGGAAGGAAGGAAGGAAGGAAGGAAGGAAGGAAGGAAGGAAGGAAGGAAGGAAGGAAGGAAGGAAGGAAGGAAGGAAGGAAGGAAGGAAGGAAGGAAGGAAGGAAGGAAGGAAGGAAGGAAGGAAGGAAGGAAGGAAGGACCATCTTCCAAATAGTGTGTATCATTCAGCTCTCAAAAAACATTTTAAGCCAATAGTCCTACAAACTATTTGTAATCATCTTGAAAAGGAAAAAAAATAATAGTATCAGCCAACACTAAGCTGGTGAAGGTATTTCTCTAATCAGATTTCCACCTCCCACAATGAATTGTCTGAATGAGCAAAGAGGTGTCACAGATGTAGGGACCATTATATGCTGGGATTATATTTTGTATGACATTCCAGGGCAACTTAGAGGAACATAACCTGGAAGAAAACTCGATCAAATGGACGTGGAACTGGACAGAAAACAGTGGTCAATTAATAGCAGCTCAAGCCCACAATCAAAACTGAAACTATGTCAGTAGTTTTTCTGCAGGAATTGGACCATGGTCTTTTATTATTCAGTAGTTTCAAATACAGTAATGATGGAATAGCAGGTACACTTCCCAAGTGTACAAACTACACCAAACAAGGAGGTATTTCAAGCCACGTTGGACAGTAGCCATTTCATATGGTTGTTAACACTGTTGTTAGATGTTCTACTTAATACCTGCTTCTAGTGCCATCAACCAATGCTTTGTACACAGCCATACTCTGACAAGCAACATGCAGAACATAATCCCTCTCTCATACCTTTGTTTAATTCCTTGAATTTTCTTTCACCTTTAGTATTATACAGATAACCTCCCACCCTGGTTCTGTCTTCAGCAGGGAGTGATATAGCCCATGGCAAATCGCTGTGTGAGCTTTTATTTCAGCAAATATATTTTTTGGTTTTTTTTTGCTGTACTTTTTAATTAAAAGCCTTTAATATGGACTAGCTTTTAACTGAAATCCTCACTCAACAATGATTTTTCATTTGCACTTGTATTTAAAATAGAACAAAAAATTCTAGAACTAGCACATAAATGTGTATAATTTATTGAATTTCTAATACATAAAGATAATTCTGTAATCATACAAAGGAACACTGAAAAAGAAACACTGAAATCTTTTTAAAAATATATCAGACCCGTTAATAAACTCTCAATCCTGAAATCAATATCAGGTGAAAGTCCACATTCTAATCAAGTCAACTAATTGATTTTAAAGATTTTGGCTACTTTCAAAAGCACAAGAGGCCAGCTAGTGCACAGAAACACGGAGTTTAAAATCTGCTGTCGTAATGAGAAAAACCATCGTGTCTTACTTTTATAAACACATCAGTGAAAAAGCAAGGAAATTAAGTGTTGTTTCAACATAGAAACATGACAAACATCTGTTGTCATGAGTATTATGTGTTTCTATCTGATATATAATCAGGGATAATTATAGCAGGACATATATTTCTTCTCAAATTTACCTTTGAAAATCTGTACAACTAATTAACTGTTGAATTTTACCTATTTTTACTCCTTATATCACTGTATTTATGAAAGTGGCTATGTCTTCCAGAGTCTAAGATATGAGTTCTGTGAGAAAAACTATCTAAGGAAACAAGGAAGTTTTAAACTGCTGTAACGGGTAAATCATTTATTTTTTTAAAAATTTTTGTTTTTAAGAGCTACATATATAATCAAAGTGATTCTTTCTAATCTATTTTTGCCTTTAGAGTTTTGGGGTTTTTATTTGTAGTGGTATTTTGAACAGAGATGGACAACGTAGCAAAAAAACCCACCCCAATATACAAAAGAGCAATTAAATTCACACAAGACTAATTACAGCCTCAAAGATTAATTTAAAATAAACTTCCTCCCATTCAAACAGTAGAAACACCCACAACACATTTAAATTTTGACTATTAGATCAGTATAGTACTTCAACACTTGAGCAGTAAAGAATTTTGATTTTCTCAGCTGGTAGTTATAGTTGTTCTGATGTCTTGCTGTTGAAGAGGCTTAGCTACCAGTTTGCTCAGAGGCTGTTGATACACCAAGAATATGGGCACCTTTCCTAGGATACCAAACTGATATGAACGTTTTTTTCAAGGCAGATAACAGAACTACCAGTGCCTACTTGGAAGGAGCATCCATAATCTAAACAAGCACATTCCTTTAACATTTTCAAGAAGACACACAATTTGATGGCATTTCATAGTTCATTTTAATGAGAGAGCAATGACTGGTATTAGTCTTCATTTCTTTATCACTGACAGTAAGGTAAATGTATGTGGATGACGTAGGATAAGATCCTGCTGAAATAACATCAATTTTGGGAGGAAAAGCTAATGAATGATAAATCAGTGCATCTGGGTACCACGTTGTATCTCTCTCAGATAAGATGCTCAGAACATGGTCTCCTCCAGGGCAGTGGGACAGCCCTATGAGTGATGGTTTAAGGAACTGCTGACATATTTGGCTTTTTTATTCAGCACACCTGCATATAGAATTGGATGGATGCTGACTGAAATCCTTAAAAAAGTTAAGTGGTGCATTTTTCAAATGGAAGTCAGAGAACTTCACTTGAAATCCAAATGTCATCACTTGTGAAGCCATTTTACTATGCACTGTTGCGTCTTGACAGTGTTAACATGTAAAGCCTTTTCCCTTCAGTGCAATATCTGAATTTTATTCAAAGGTAGTATTTTTTATTGAATCTTGTTTGAGAGTGAAAAAAATGGACTTTTAATTCAAGCTTCAAATGTGCTGCATGACTACTTAGCTAACACAACACATGGGAATAGTAATCTCCATCAAGTGAAGAAAAATGACTGAAACTAACTGGGAAGTGTTAGAAGAGCTTTTTTTTGAGAGGCTTGATTACTGTTGTGGAAAATGGGAGGAAAGGAGGAAATGCTTAAAAAAGAAGTAAAGAAATAATTTCTAGTTACCCTCAAAAAATGTTTCTAGTTTTCTTGTACTCTACAAAACTACCTGGAGCTTTATAGAACATTTTAAACAATTCGATTTAAAGGCATAAGAAAACAATATCTTTTGCCATGCCTGAAATAAAAAGTGCATGGTTTTAGGGCAAGCACCACTATGAATAGTGATGTCCAGAAGCAACTCACTCAGGAAGCAGATCATGTACTAGGCACCAAGTATATATTATGCAGTATTCAGCATTTTCTCCCCTGTAGTACTGCTGGAAATTGCAGCACTGGCCAAGGCTCAGGGAACATTGTTTCAATATAGAAGTATATATTTTTTGTGTATGTAGTGTCTTTTATCATGCTAAGCTATGTTTTAGAGATTCTCCTATCTTCATTCAAACTGACAAATCAATAGCACTTCTATTTGTGCTTCTTCAGATTCAGTTTGTTTATAAGAGTGGCAAAATCAAGTCACATGGAAGGAATAGAAAAGATTTTTTCTGCAGTTCTGCAGTCTTGCTTGGTAGCTAGGATTTGTTAACAAGCAGCAAACCTATGAGTACATTCTCTGAGCTTGATGTATTAAATCACATTACCTGCCCTCATGCTCTATTCAAAGCAATAAAGTAATTAGGTAAATATTGCATCATCAGAGAGAGCTTAGTGTCTGACCACTAAACATGAAATAAAAAATACTTTTCTGTTTACAGAATACAGGTTGAAGGCACAAACATCTTATTCAAAACCCAGTTGAAAAGGGCAGTAATGCTCCTACTGGCCTTTACAAAAAGTTAGATTGGAAAAGCTAGGGCTGAGATTAGAGGAAAAAGAAAAAAAACCACCCTTTCAAAATCATGCAGGACCTGGTGTAAAAGACAAAAAATAAAAAAGATGAAAAAGAAAAAACAAACAAACAAAAAACAACAGGGAAATTTATTAAAATCACAGAAGATTCACACAGATATATTGGGAGAAGATTCTAGAGCAGCTATGTAGAATGCAGGTTCCCCAGTGCTGGAGGCAGCAGCAGCACCAGCAGCAGCATCGGGGGGATGGCTGCATGGGTCAGTTTTACCTGTGACAGCAGCTTCTTGGTGATCTCCTTGTCTTTATCTCTCCCCAGAGGCTTTCCCATCTTAGTTTTCTCTCCACCTTGTTGAGGAAGCACAGCTGGGTGGGCATCTGGCAGCTGGCCAAGGTCAACCCACCACACCAGCCTACCACGATCAGTCAGGAAAACAAAATAATTAGAAGCAGGAACTTGGTAAGTGTGAAAAGGGTAATATGGTATCATTGATATAATTGGTAAATTCACTCATTGATCTAAGAGGGGTCTTCTCTCAGGGTGCTGGGGGGACCCTGGGTGGGTCATGGCACAGCCTGGGAGCCAGGGGCTGCCTAGAAGCAGGGCAGCTGGGGGCACCAGACAGCCCCAGCCCCAGGCATCGGGCACATCCCTGGGAATGGGGACAGTCCAAGACCAGGAGATGTGTTCCTGTGGGAGAGCCTGGCTCTGTGGAGCTCATGCCAGGTAGGGCAGGGCTGTGGGGAATTGGAGACTGGCTCTTCTGTGGGGCAGGGGCTGACCTCAGTGCACGTCTGTCACACTGTGTGCACCACAACACACTAAACAAGATCACTAACTAGCTGTCTGCCCAAATTTGATATCAAAAATTAATCCTGAGATTTTTTTAAAGCCTTTGAGCTACCAATGGTTTGTTTTTCACTAACTGACGAACAGAAGAAAAATAGAGGAGTTCATGTAATGTTTCACTGCTCTTGAGTTCCTATTTACTTGTATTTCTGCCATGCATGAGAGTCCACTCTTGGAAAATATAGTAAGTTTAAATCAAATCTTATCACAAATAAAAATCAAATAATAAAACTTTTCAGTGGAATTGCATAAGGGGAGCCTATCACATCAGTCTTTATGCCAACAATGAAATTAATCTCCTATTAAACAGAGGTCTAAGGTCTCCCAGGAATAATGATAAGGAGAAGGCTGATGAGAACAGAGTGTTGACTCCCTCATGCCTATGTTCCTGCTGTGAAACATCCTAAATTAACAGCCATGACTCCCAAACACTAAACTGGAAGAGTTCTTTGTAATCAATTGTGTGACTTGCAGCAAAAATTCATTTAGAAAGCCCTGCCAAGAAACAGTTTCACCCCATCCAGCAACATACAAAAGATAGCTTATCATGCACAGCTGCACAAAATTTAGGTTTCAGTAGCAGCAGTATCCTGATGTAGGTCAGCCTGGCACTGTATTTCTGCAGGAAGAAGGATAAAACCCATCATTATATTTTCTAATACCACAGCCCTGAGTTATAAGTAGATACCTGAATTTTCGCTCCTACAGAGTGGTTTGAATAAGAAATTTTTAAATAATAGACATTGGAATCTCACAAATCAGTCATATTTTTCCTCTACATAATATTCCATAATGATCTGTAAGGCTCTTAGGTAATGTAAAGGACATCAGTCATAGATAAAATATAGGTCAGAACTGTTCCTGCCCCAGGCCTTTTGAAACAAAAATAAATGCCTCTAGCACATACTACTTACTGTCTTTTCTCTCTGATTAGTCCCCTGTATCTTGGAATGCAAAGAATTTTCCCCACAGGAAAAATATCTTGGTGGTGTCTTTAAGCCAAGAGATATCCTGAGCCTGTTTCAAATGTTCAAATGGAATCACCAGGCCTGGCAAGCAGTGTCAGAATGGAGTTGTCTATTCAGACTTACTAGTCATGCAAGAATGTTAAAACCCAAACACAAACATGTAAATATAGATATATCATACAGAAATAATCTAGCTCCAATGCCACCCCAAAGGACTAAGAATTAATGTCCCAGCCAGCAGGTATAGATTCCAGAGGTCTTGTTTCATTTGTCTCAACTCTCAATAATTTTCCTACCTCAATGATTTCTCTATACCAGACTATATATCACCTAACACAAAGAGACATTTTCTTTGCTTTTTTTATTATTTTCATTTTGATGCAACAAAATCCCTTGGTTTTACAAGAAAACACAATACTAAATATGATGAATTGAAGCTTTCCAGTACAAGGGTGAAAGGTATTTAGTGTTGACACAAGTGTGTGGAATTTGTTGCTGTGCTGTGACTTACTGCTTCTCTCTTTAAAATACTCTTTCTCAGTAGTTTAAACTCTTTATTCAAACCAAACTCTTAATTTTACATATTAATTTATTTTTTAGTGAAGAAGTATATGTAGGTTGTGTCTGTATAGTGTGAATCTGTGAAAGGTGGGGAATTGCTTTACTGAGTAAAATTGGATCTATAAGCTATAAATCTGTAATTTATGACATTTATTTTTCTGGTGATCCTAGAAAATTCTAAACAGGCAGAGTTGTTTATATGAGCAAGATTTTCTCTTGCATTTGGTGAAGAAGCACATTAAATGCCAGTACCTAACTGGATTATGTGACTGTTGTAGCCAGTATGTTGGTGTGAGTTCAGCATAATTAAATAAACTGTTATCCATGGATCGTAGCTGTCACATTTACAAATGACCTTGACAGAACTAGTGAAATAGTGTGATTAGATACAAGTATATCTATCCTGATATCAGGATATCTATCCTGAATTTAAAATACAAGAAACAAATGCTTTGTGAAACAGGTAGGAATACACAGCTCACTGCAACACAGCCAATGCCCACAAAATCCTAGTCTATTATTGACAAACTCCAAGTATGGGTAGAATGTAATCTTCATTACATAGGAAAATAAGATTTATAAGCTACAATGTATTTACTTTAGGGCAATGGAACTGGTGAAGGGTCTGGAACATGAGTCTTATGAGGGAACTGGGATTAATGTAGACTGGAGAAAAGGAGGCTGAGGTGAGACCTTATAATTCTCTACAGCTACCTAAAAGGAAATACAGAATTGCAGAATCACAGAGTGGAAGGGGTTGGAAGGGACCTCTGGAGATCATCAAGTACAAGTCCCCTGCTAGAGCAGGACCCCTTAAAGCAGATTACACAGGAACATGTCCAGATGGGTTTTGAATGTCCCCAGGGATGGAGACTCCACAGTCTCTCTGGGCAATTTTTCCAGTGCTCTGTTAGTCTCAGAGTAAAGAAGTATTTTCCCATACTCAGGTTAAATATCCTGTGTGCCAGCTTGAGACCATTTCCCATTATTTTGTCAATGGACACCACAAGAAGTCTGGCCCCATCCTCCTGGCATCTACCCTTTGGATATTTATAAACATTAATCAGATCCCCTTCAGCCTCCTCTAAGCTGAACAGCCCAAGCCCTGTTTCCTCAGTGCAGAGACTCCAGTCCCTTAGTCAGCCTAATGGCCCTATGCTGGACTCTCTCCAATAGTTCCTTGTCCCTTGTGAACTGAGCAGCCCAGAAGTACACACAGTATTCCAGGTGAGGCCTCACCAGGGTAGAATAGAAGGGGAGGATAATTTCCCTCAACCTGCTGGCCACACTCTTACTAATGCACCCCAGGCTGAGGGCCCATTGCTGGCTCCTGGTGAGCCTGCTGTCCACCATGACTCCCAGGTCTTTTTCCCCAGAGATGCTTTTCAGCAGGTCAACCCCTAACCTGTACTAATGCATGGGGCTGTTTTTCCTCAGAAAAAGTACTTTACATTTTTTTTTTTACTGAACAGCATTAGGTTAGGAAGCTATAGAGCGATGGCTGTTGTTCTCTTCCCCCATGGAAAAAGTAATAGAACAAGAGGAACTTGTCTCAAGTTGCCCAAGGGAAGGTTTAGAGTTGATATTCTTCTTTGAAAGGGTTGTCAGCTGCTAGAACAGGCAGCCCAGGAAAGTGCTTGAGTCACCATCCCTGGGTATTTCTCAAAGACATGTAGATGTGGCACTTAGGGATATGGCTTAGTAGCGGATTGGCAGTGTGCTAGGTTAATGGTCAGGTGTGATGATTTTAAAGGCCTTTTCCAACCAAAATGATTCTATAATTCTATACATTAAGACCCTCATAGAACCATTTATAATCAAAGTTCCTTACATACATCTTATAAATAAAATTATGTATCACATTCTGTTAAATTTCATGCTGACTTTTGTCTCAGTAAGTAGCATTTGGACTTTTTTTAATGAAAAATGATCTGTCGTTGCATGGACAGGATGAATAACTATAAGATAATATACTTAAGAACAGTTCCTCTAAAAAGCTTAGGTACTGGAAAAAGAAGTAGTTCTAATAAAACTACTCACTAATTTACTAGTAAAAAATAAATGTGTTTTGGTGGCACATTCCTTTGCTTATGCATAACGTGAAGAATTCATTTACTTATATATTATATAGGTGAAGTTAGATGTATAGGTTTTATGGCTAAAATAAATATTTTCTTATCACATAACACATAACTTTTCTTATCACATAACAAAAGCTGTGATAGTTCAATTCACTCTGCTCAATTATCATTACCAACAACAGATGGATTTAAATGGTTGGGTTTGCTCTGAGTGCCTCAAATTTTAACAAAGATAGATGGAATCTTTATTATCAACGCTGTCTTTGAGTTACCCTAGTACTTAATAAAGCACATAGTTGTTAGTTTACCAGATAAGAATTTTATCATCTACAATCCCAAGAGTAATAAAAAAGAAGTCCAAGAATTTTAGAGGTGATGTGATTAATAGTAAATGTGATGGTTCATGTTTTATTTCTCTTTAAAACTGATTCTGTGAATCTTTTATGTGGCTGCTTTGAAATCTCAGTTTTAAGTAATTTAATTAAGCAATTACTCACTTCAGAGCATTTTGAATAGGATAATAGATGCCTGTGGACAGTGTAGGATGAGTAGAGGCCAGCAGTTCTTTGACTCCAGTGTCATAATTCATTGAACTTTAAATGGACTTGTGGGTTCATTTTCCTGACTGGCATTATCTAGAGATGAACCAAGTCAGCTGAAGAAGGTTAATGAAATACATCTGTAACTAGGTGACAGTCAAATTTTAAAGATACAGGAGGGCACGATGGTAGGCATTTCAGGGCTGGAGATCATTGATGGTTTCTTAGTGTTCCAAACCATTAGGCATGAATCACTGGAAACAGTCTTAACCCTAGAGTGATTTGGTGTAATTTTTAGTATTTCTTCTCTTTGCCCTCTTTCCATTGCCACTAGGCAAAATTTCTTTCGGTCGAAGCAGTTTATAAAAACAAACTCAGGAAAACAATACAGACTGGACATGGTGATGTCTGTACCTAAAACTGAATTGCAGCTGTGAAACTTTTAAAGCCACATCTGACAAGGAAAAAGGGCTCTAGCATCTTTGCATCCATGACGTGATACTAAGCACTCGGTTGCATATCATGTGACAAAGTATCTACTTTTGTTTATTTTAAAATTTGTTAACTAAAAAATGCATGTCATAGCTCCTACTTTTTCTATTGTGAAAACCCATAATTTTCTGCTTATTTCCTGCATGACAGTTTTAATTTTCTCATCAGTCATTTCTTTTCCATACTGAGAAGTACTAACCCTTAAAAACTTCTGAGAAGTGTGTTATTCCACATATTTGAGCATTGCTGGCAGCCCAGAAAGCCAGCAGTCTCCTGGGATTCATCAAAAGAAGTGTAACAAGCAGGTCAAGGGAGGTGATCCTGCCCTTCTACTTCACTCTTGTGAGACCCCCAGCTGGAGAACTGTGTCCAGTTCTGGAACCCCCAACACAAGAATGAGATGGAACTGTTGGTGCAAATCCAGAGGGTCACACAGGTGATCAGAGGGCAAGAGCACCTCTTCATAGAAGATAGGCTGAGGAAATTGGGCTTGTTCTGCCTGGAGAAATAAAAACTCCAGCAAGATCTTATAATTATTTTCAGTACCTGAAGGGGGACACAGGTGGGGGAGGAACTTTTTACAAGGACCAGTAGTGACAGGACAGAGTAATGACTTTAAACTGAAAGAGCATAGATTCAAGTTAGAGATTAGGAAGACACTGGAACAGTTTTTAGGGAGGTTGTGGCTGCCCCCTCCCTGGAAGTGTTCAAGGCCAGCTTGGATGGGGCTTGTAGAAGCCTGATCTAGTGGAAGACATCCCTGCTCATGACAGGGGAGTGTGAACTAGATGATCTTAAAGGTCCCTTTCAACCCTAGCCATTCTATGATTCTACTGTTTATTTCAGTTTTGTCGAGAACTTGAATACATCCACTGAATATCCATTGATTTCTTTGCAAGCCTTCACAGTTTCTCTTCTAGATTACCTTTGACTCTATTGAATGATTCCAGTCCTAGAACGATACTTAATAGTACTCTTAACAATACTCACACTAAGAAACCTTATCAACTATTCCTGTACTTTGTTTCCTGTTTTAAGTCAGCGTTTAAGATTCCATTCCATAATAGGTTTGATGAAGGGCTTTGTCAAAATGTTATTGGAAAACAAGTGTTCTAAATCAATCAAATTATCCTTATTCAAAGGCTTGTTCACATCTTCAAGAAATTTTAGTGGATTATCCTTCTACATAAACCAGATTTACTTTTCCTTCATATATCCTGTGTATTGCTGTGTCTGATTGATTTTGCAGCTTACGACAGCAGCTAGACACATTTTTTTAGTACTTGAAGAATAGAACAATCAAGTTTTGAATTTTTCTAGTGCTTTCATCACAGGTTCTTGAAGTACTTAGCAAAATGGGATTTACAAGCTGGACATTTAAATCAAACTCCTAAATCTCCTACTTCTAAGATTCCAGATTATTAGTAGAAGTAATCACCAGGAAGCTTCAGAACCTTTCATTTTCATGCCTTCTGTTTAGCATATATTGATATATTGAGAAAACTGATTCCAGACAAGCATATTTGAACCTTTGGGACTAATTGGTTCCATGCTGGAAGAAATATGAGTTAGTTACTTCTTTAGCTATTTTTACTGAGGTAGAACTAAAAATAAATCTTAGAATTTGCCATTTAATAAAGCCGTTTAATTTCTGGCCTTTACACTACATAAAATTCCTGTATACTGTGGGTCCAGTAGTGTGATTTGTTCATATTTTTTTCTCCAACAGATATATAATTATTCTGTATTACCAGTGGGAGTTTAAAGGCCACTGAATGGTCCTCCACTTAAAAAAAATGTGACCATTTTCTTTGATTTTTTATTGTGAAATGTCTTGGCTCATGGATAAACCTTAATTGCACGGTGAGAGGAGGTGAGAATTTAAGCTCTATTTTATATAAGTAAAACTTGAAAAAAAAATAGTTACATTCTCTTACCAAACACAAGAGGTTTACTTTGATGATTTCTGTAAAGATTTATTTAGATTTTGACAGCTGCTCAGGCATGACAGGGTCCCACTCCAGCCAGGAAACACTGCCAGTGATGTACAAAGGCTGGGAACTAAGGAACATACTGCACTATGCTGCACACAGCCACAGTGCTATGATTTGAAAACTGGATAGGTTTGCTTACAGGAATACTTGTCAGATCCTCAAGGTCAAAGAACAAACTGAGAATATAACTTAAGAGCAGACAGGAATATGGTGATCAGACTGAGTGACTATCTCTCTTTGGCACTGCCATCACTCAAATTCTCTGTACTAACACTGAAGTGAGATTACAAATTAATTCCATGTAAAGAAGCAGTCATTTGGTACTAATAATGTTTGTATTTCTCATTTCCATTTCAAATATGAACTAGTGACCTTGAACTGAAATGCTTAATATTTCATATTATTTTTTTTAACCAAGTTTACCCTCATATTTTATTGAGTCTGTCAAAAATGGGATCCACCTAGGCAATAGCAAGAAACATACAGACGGCACCATCAAAAGCAGACAGCGCAAGATGCAAAGAGACAGAGTGACTATCACAACCTCTCACATTCAGCATCAGTTCTTTCAGGTTGTAATAATATCTGACATAAACACCTTGCAAACACAGAAAAGCTTTCCACTTTCAGGAGGCAAAAGTTTTCTCTTCCACAGGAACAAATCATAGCAGCATGTTCTTGGCTGTCAGAATCTTGTAAAACTTTACAAGATACCAAGTACACCTTCCACATACTTAAACTGGGATGTTTCTATCATCTGACCTGTTTTCTCACATTGAGTTCTTTCCTTCTAAAAAATAACTTGGCAGGAGGTAGCCTGAGTCCAAGTCTAAACTGCTGTAATGGGAATAGTAATAAAATATTGTATATTAAATCATAAAACTGTGCAACAAAAATCTTTACACACTACTGAGAAATCTACCCTTTATCAGTATGTATTTAACTGTTTGTATGGCCTATATCTGATCATTTAATCAATAATTATTTTTACTCTGTGATATTTGTTATCTACTCTACTACGCTCCTATTGCTCTTCACACTGACTACAATTCCCTTTTTTCTCTTGCAAGTCTTTACTTTCAAGCACTGGCTTCAGAAATTGTGCCTTTTAAGCCAAAAAGTCTTTAGTGAAATATGTAATTTTCTATGAGACCTAGAACACTAGGGTCATGGCCAATATAAATGCTTTATAAAACCATGATTGTTATTATAGAATGATTTGAATATGGTCTTAGGCATTGGAAAAAGATAAAGAATTCAGCTGTCTTAAGGTCCCATTAAAATATGTGCCCAGAGTAAAAAGAGAAGATTAGTATATTTGGCATCATTTGCTGCTCTAAGTATTTCCATGTTTCAGGGACATAAAAGTTTTATTACCCCATTGCACTGATATTATTAAGATTAATTATCATACACAATGCTCCCAGTATCCAGCAAAAAAAAAAAAAAAAGAGGGTTGGTGGGAGTCCAAAAAAAAAGAAAAAAAACCAAACTAACATAAAAGAATTAAGGACATAAAGTGACCAATATATAACTCATGTTTTCAGAATCACTCATCCCCACAGTTTGACAGAAAAAAGATTGCTATTTTATTCAAACATACTAATTAAGCAATCAGTAAAAATTCATTGTATTTGTGTATTTAGATGTTGAAAGGAATAGTTGAACTGGTAGATCCTCATCTAGTTTGCTGCTCTGAAGCCAGTTTTTCACAGCCATGATAAAGTGCTTTAGACTGTCAGTTATAGTTTATCCTTGCAGATTTTGGTGATAAATTCTGTCCTGGATTTCGTCAAAGAACAGTCCTTCTGATAGACTTTCTATCAATTCAACAGAATTTACTTCTTAATGTACTGAGGGAATTAGGAGAAAGTTTGTGGAAAACAGTAAAATGTTTTTGACACTTGAACTTTTCTTTGAATGTGCATCACAGAGATGTTCTCTTTAGTTGTCAGGTTTTAAACATTTTAGAGACGTAGAAGAAATTGTACAACAATTTCTGATTTGATGCTTTATGCTAAAAACAAGTAACAAAGAAGACAAACATTATTTTTATTATTACTAATGTCATATGCAAGTGACTTGTTTCTCAGTGCTGGTAATCCAATTTGTTTCATAAAGAAACATGTTTTGAATTTGTCTTTTTTTTAGTAGTTATAGCAACTGGAGATGAAAAAGATATCAATCTGATTCATTCTCCTCCATGTTACCATTTCTCAGCTGAATACTTATGTAGCATAAAGAGCTGAAACTAACTAGAAAGCACAACATTAGTCAAAAAGAGTACGTTCTAAGAGGTTTAAATAGATCTGATTTTTAGTTCTTCTTAAGTAAAACAGATACGGTTTTACGACACAATCAGGATGTGTATATTTTCACAAACCTTTACACTTCAAGAATAATTTTAATTCAACAGGCCTACATAAAGAAAGTCTGTTTAGTAAGAGTTAATTTTACTTTAAGTACACAAATATTTGACCATTTCACCAAATCCTATCATGAAAATTGGTTGTTAGATATGTTGTGCTTCTGACTTTAAAACAGTGCTGCATTTTACTTGTAGGTGCAGACCAATTTCAGAAGATACTTGAAAGAACTTTTAAACATGGAAGACAAATATTAATTCAGATTTTAAGTAAACAATGAGCAATCTTCATAAGGTCAAGAGCAATAGTATTTGTTTCAAATTAGTTACTGTGGGAGGTAAAGAGATGTGTTAGATCTGCAGTATGCATCAGAAGTCTTTTCACAACCAAAGCCTGGAAAATGCATTGACCGATCCATTCTTATCTAGGACTCTTAACTGAAAATGTCACAGTTCAGATATTTGGCTAGTTCACCTATTTATTAGGCTTTCTACTGAATATATCATCTATTTAGACTACCAATGAACGTGCATTGACGACAAGGTCTACTATGAATGTCCTGTGGACCCTGATTTTGTCCAGGCTTGGCTAGGAGTCTAACACCTTTCGAGCTCTGTGTGTTTTATGATGCACTCAGAGTCCTAATTCCAACATACTTTTTCTCTTTGAAGGTTGCTTTGTTGGATGAGGAGGATTCTGAACATACTGACTGCCCATTAACTATAGAATGCTCTGTCACACATACTTCCAGAACAAACTAACTTCAGAGGCACTAAGTGGGAAAGAAGTTTGTTGAATAAATATTGTAAAATTGTCATCTTGAATAATTAAAGGGTGAATGTGTTGGTAAGATTTGTGAGGAGTTATACAACACAAAAATGCTACATGGAGTCATGAAGGCCACAAAAAAAAGTCTACTAAACTTACACGTAAAGCTTTTCAGCTTTTGAAGACTCTCTATACCTAAATACTTTTGCTGCGTGGAAGCAGTATTAAGGACTTCAAGCAACATAGAATTTAATGTAGCAATAAGTGGATAATAAGTACTGCTAGAAAATAAAAACAATGTTCAATTAATCCTGTGGATTAAAGATGATCTCAAATCTTTATAAACTTTCATCAGAAAGATCAAACACCTCAAACAAGGAACAAATTGAAAACCACAAACCTGCTAGTTCCTTTTCCAAACTTGGTTTGGGTTTTCTGGGGAGGGGTGTGCTGTGCAGAGGAACATATGGGAATTGCATAGCATGGTGGTACAAAATCTATATTGTCTTATGGAAAATAAAGTAGAGCAAGTAGGATACTATGAAAAAAAGTACTTTCATTTACTGTCAACCTCAGCTTTATTTTTTAATTTTATGTCAGTCTGGGAAAGAATGCCTTCCATGACACAAGTTCCTTCTGAGCTACTGTACCAATATCTTCTAAGATGTAATTTGTTGGTAAAGCTTGTTACTTCCTTTAGAAAGAATGAGTGATACCTGTACACTTGCATTGAACATATTTGAGCTTGATGACTGCGAATATCCTTGCCTGTTTTTTCTCCTTTTTAATTCTGTGTCACCACCATCAATCTGGATGCATACATGTGCATATCCCTAACTCACCCCTGTGGATAACGTATTCATCCTATAACACTGTATTTCAGTTTCAGGACAGTGATGGTTGGAGTAAAAGCAATGAACCATTTAGCAGTTATACTGCAGTCAGTTGCAAAGTATCTCCTGGTGTCTCTCTCTCCCTACCCATCTGCAGCAATAATCATCAAAGATAGTCTTTAAAATAGTGACACAACTCTGTGAGTATAACAAGCATTAAAATCTAGTTCAAGTTACCACACCATTTCTGACATCAACCTCATTAATACTGCTGTATCATATCTGATTCTTAAAGACAGAGTACCTTTAATTACATTTCTTTGGTGAGTATAAAATAACATGAGTGACGAGAAAATAACCATTCTAGTTGTGATGAGGAATACAATAACCCATCACCATAGCAAAGAGTATATTTTATTTGAAAAATACGAATAAAAGATTTTGTCCCTTTTTTTTTTATTAAAAGAAAACATAACAATTTCTATCAGTAACACTTGCATAAGGAGGTATAATTTACATTACACTTCTGTTAAAAAAAATATATATTTTTGGAGACTTTGGAAAAATAAGGATGGCCCAATACTTGCAACACACTCCAAATGTTCCTTAGAATATACCATGCCATTTATCTGTACTGCAAGTACAAGGTCTTAGCACTTTATAATGCACAAAGTAACCCTAGGCAGCATAATTTCATATTTTTCTCTGCATTTAGAACTTCTCCTTTGTTACTCTTTGTGTGAGTGTATAAGTTTGTTAACTCCAGACTGGTCCAACGCTTAGATTTTTTGAAGGATTATTTTAGAAAGCTTTAGACCATATAAATTTCATGATTCCTTTTAAATACCAGGAAAACATATTCACTTGGACATTTTCTTGCAGTATGTACAACTAAAAGTACTGCATAATAGAATTTTAAACAAAAAATGCTTACTGTTAATTTTGTTTTAGAAGAAGAATGCAAAAAATAAAGTGCATAACAGAGTGAAATTACTTTCAGAATTTAGTCTTCTGTGCTCATGTAAGAAATTTCACTATATGAATCTTAATGTAATGAAAGTTGAATTCATGCTCTCCTTTCACTGTAAAGTGTATTAAGTTACATTTTTGACTGGTTTTAGGTTGACAAAACATTTTAACATTTTAAAATACTCATACAAACCATTTTCTCAAATGACATATCAAGATTATGGCATACTGAGCGTCCCCAACATTACAAGAAAGAAGGTTTATTTGAAAGAATGCAACTAATTAATTTGGTGTAAATGTATTATTAGTTTAATGGCTGTTGCAGAAATGAAACTGTAAATTGGAAAGACCTTATGCATAATTTTTCTGTGTGTCATTTAACTTAGTATCTTCCAGTTAAAGTCAAACTGGCAGTTTTCAGGGTTTAGTTGGTAAATTGCACCAAGATTGCTATGCAGGCTAATAGGAAATTATCTAAGAATTACGACTACACGAAAGGTCCATGAAAGCTTTAAGCAAAGTCTATACCATCAGACTTAAACAATAAACTAGGAGTTTCCCATAATACTTTCACAGAAGGTATACTTCATTTAAATCAGCAATGCTACAAAATGATCATGCCCTCCATGGTGTACAGCGTTAATTTTCTTCCAGTTTGCTCAATGTTAACATAGAAATTCTCAAATATAGTTTAAATTTATTTCTAGGACACAAATGACCAAACAAAAAATTTGTGGGATCAAGAAAACATATAATTAAACCTGTTCTTTCTGCACTTATTGAAGCCCTTTTCTGTGGCCCTGAAGATTTAATAGTCTGCTATTAGTCATGCAAACAACACGGCACTGTGATGTGTATTCTGAGTAAAACACCAGTAACCATAGCAAGCATGCAGACATACCATGACAGAAAAGGACACTGGCAATCACTGTGGATAGGGCACACCAAAAAGCACACACTGCAGCATCACTGGAGCAGTACTCAACAACCCTGCAGTGTTTTGAAGGATTCAGAATTTCTGGAGTTGTGGGCATGATGCACGTGCTGCACAACAGCAAAGAGCACCAGGAATGGTGAAAAGGACATTCTTATTTCTCTGAGATGTGACCTCTTTCCCTCGTTAACATTAGAACAAGAATGTAAGGAGTAATTATCTGCTTATGTCATTAAAATTTTGTTGACTTTAAGCTTGCATGTTCTATGATGCAAATAAGAATAAAACAACAATGGGAACACTGCTTAAAACACAAAATACAACTGAGTTTCCCTTCTTCAGTATAGGGCCAGAGGGAGCAGACATGTTGATAATTAATACCTGGCTCTAGAAATTATACTACAACAGTGGATGCAGTTTTATTATTGCTGATGTTACAAATTATGTTGTAAGATTTTCTTCTTAGCACTCTACAATATAAAACTCTAGATGGTGGCATTAAGAGAGTGTGAGCCAGGTAAAAAGAACATTTCTCCTCATAAAATCCCGAACAACTAGTTGCTTCATTTGGAACAAAACTGAAACATATCCTAACTCTAATCTCAAAAAAGACAGCACATAAACCATTCTAATCTTTAGGATGATCCTTACTGCATTAAAGCATCTGTCTTACTTTACAATTAGAATGTCTCCTTTAATGTACTTCTAGAAGTTTCTGTATTTGGTAAAATTAAAACAATACCAACAAATTTAAAAAAAGATAAACAAACAATAAAGCATCTGAACATAGGTTATTAAACTACTTTCAAATCATCAGCAGAACATTTTAGGGTTCCGAGTTTTTTCCCCTCTAAATTGCCCTGTGAGTTCAGATGTCGAGAGAAAGGGAAAATTTACAATTTTTAGGTTGCAAACTTGAAACAGTAGTAAAAAACAACTCCAAAACTATAGTGCAACTAACACTTTAAAAGTTTTGAAAAGTTTCTTAAAAATTTATCTGCTAATTTTTCCAGAAGGCTGTTAAAAACAGAGGCAGTCCACTACATCAGAAAAAAAATTTAAAAATTAAAAAAAAATGTACAAAGCAGAACTCATCAGAAGTTTTTGTCATGTGTAGGGCCTACCCAACCATACAGTGAAGAAAGGAAGGCATAAAAGGTACATTTTTCTCTACTAAGCTGAAGGTAAGGGGCAATTAAAATGCACAGTGATGAGTCTAATGGCGTGTACAGATCTGTATTACACCAGTCCGGAGAGTAAAAAAAACCAGTACAGTTTCTGGAGAGTTTCCCTAACAGATGTGTATTTCAAGATGTCCGCTTCCCTAAGTGCAGCTACAATCCCTTAGCAGCTGAAGACTGCAATAGATGGTGAGCCTTTAAGGTCATTATCTTTCATGGAATATTATGAGTGTCTTCTCTCATAGTAGTATAACAAGAAGGACAAACAAAAGGTTGAAGTTTCAAACAAAACAGGAAATCACTAATCTGCTGGATTAGGTGTTAAATAGCCTGCAATGTTAAGCAGAACTGATAAGCAGCTCTGCAACACTAAAATGTTACTAACATGAATTAATTTATTTAATTGATTCATTCTAATAAATCAGTGCATTTTAATTTTTTCTTACTACATTAACTTTAAAAGTTCCTGTTCCTATAGTGTTTGAAATAGGGAGACAAAGGCTTGTTCTGCTTAGATGGAAATTATTCTAAGAGAAATTAAATCTAAGTAGATTGAACTAAAAAGAAAAAAGCATCGTGATCTTCTCTTTGTTTTTATCTTCTCTATTCTGATGTTTTATCAGCAGCTCTATTTTGGTTTTAGTCACACACGGAATTAGAGAGACATTATGATTAAGAACTCTGTGTTGTAAACTGACTGTTGTAGCTCCTGGACTCAGACCAGCAAAAGATTTGAAAAGCTTCATCCGTTGACATAAGTGAAGCACAGTGAACCAAACAACTGCATAGTTTAATGGTGCTGCCATTGCTGTTTTTATTGAAAAAGCCTATGCTTCATCTGCTTTGCTGTATAAAAAGTACTTTGGACCTGTTCCATTTAAATGAATGATGCTCCTGTGAAAAGACAAAAAGAGAAGCACAATTCTGGAAACAACAGTTTCTCTAACACGCATTAACAGAGCAGCTCTGGGGTTATGGGCTTGAACCATGTTTGCACTAATAGTTAACGATGCCCTCCCACTACTAGCTGGTTATGAATGAAAAGATTATGAAAGAAATAATGAAATGACATTATCTCAATGCAACCTGCTAATTCATTAAGATTAAATCATCAAAGGACCATTTATTTAAGTGGACAGGTGTGAGTTATCCCTTCTATAGAAGGAAACAGACTTAGCATTTCTCACACTGATAGTAATCCCCATGGCTACCTCACATTGGGATCACAAGGCCTAGAGCACAGCTTGAAATGCAATATCACAACCACCTTCAAGAGATTTACTCCTTTATTAGCTATCTTCTTAAACAGGCATGACTATAAACTCACTGTAGCTTGGAGATGTTTAGGTATTGTTACAGATACAGTACCATGGACTTTATTGAGCAATTAAAAAATATACACAAGGGACAATAGTTCCTTTTTTTCTGTATTTTTCAAAATTTGACTTTCTTCCACTTGGAGAACCCAGTTTCAAATATGAAAAGGGCACTTGTTCTACAGTAACTGCATACAACTTGCTCAGTTCCAAGTACTGCGTTCATTTTCTGTCGCCATTGCTGTTGTCATTTCTTCAGTTGTTTATGACCTTCTCTTTTCTAGGAATTGTAACTAAGTTGTTCTTTCTGATTCTATTTCTCCGTAGAGTTCAGCCAGTTTCTTGAACTCAGGTCCCCAGTCACCAAGGTAATTATAATCCTGGTCAGAGTGTGTTGTGGCTGAATCCAGAGAGCTGATAGATCCAGCTTCTGATCTATGACCCTCATAGGCATATGTCTGTAGGGAGTCATAGGGGGGCACGGTGGGGTCCAGATCAGCCTCTGCCAATCTTTGTTTAATGAACTCCTGAACATCTATACTGTCAAGGCTTGAGGATAGATGATGCCTGTGCATAGGCTTTACTTCAGGACGAACATCTCTCCGGTATTTTAGCTCCTCAGCAGCCGATGGGTTTCTCAGTGCTGTGATGTCAAATGCTTCTGTGTCTTCTTCTCCACCACCCTCATCATCATATGTCACGACATTTTCCCGGACATCTTCTTCTGAAATGATCAAGGGCTCCTTCTTGCTGCGTCTCAGGGTGATGAAAAGGACCACAATCGCTAAAGAGAAAACTGCAGATATTAGAGCAGGTTTAAAGTTTACAGCTGAATTAAGTACATGCGTGCTACAGAAAACAGCAAACAGTAAGTTATGAACACAGGGGTTTAATACGTTCAGGATAATGGTATTTGGGATCATTATGTCAGGCACATATATTGCTAAGGGAGCAGTGTTTTTGTTGTATAGTGAGTTACCTGAAGACAGACGACTGCATGCCTGGAAAGCACCCACAAAATACAAACAGCTCTGTTTTGATATAGCAACATGTGGAAGTGCAGTAAGTTGAGACCACACAGTTGAGGGGAAAATTAATAATGCTCTACTGAAACTATGAACTCCTGATAGAGCCTTGTCTTCCCAAGGGCCAGTAAAGAGCCCTACTAATATCTTCTTTGCTACTAGTATTTTCTTTGTGGGGTTGCTAAGGTTTCTTGAGCCAATAACAAAATCCACTAGTTAGATTATAAGAGATCTCATAAAGGAGATAAAAGAGGATAACATTCTTTCAGCTAGAAGAGAAATGAGAAACTAAGGCTGACATTTTTCAGGGCTTTGAATGCTTCAATAAAACTTCAATAAAAATTTAGTGTGTACACTGATTTAAAAGTAAAAAAAATAATTTCTTATGAATATTCAATGTTGGATGATAAAATGTAAGATTATAAATTAAATGTATTACAGTAGATTTTAAAACAATTTTCTGACAAGACAGTTCTCAAGTAGCCTGTGAGAAAAGGAGTCTTTAGAAAATGTACAGTCTTTAGAAAGAAAAAATCCTCAAAATCTCAACTCTCATTACTTCTTGCCATTTCTATAAGAACTCAGAAAGGCAGTAGAGAAATATGTAATTTGTGGATCTACCAGGAAAAAACCAAAAAATAACAAACCCCCCCCCTTTTAACTAGTGAGTAACATTCAAACTGGTCTAAGAAAAAAAAAAAAAGTCAAGAAAAAAAGTACTTGCAAGGACATTTATCAAATGGAGTTATTTTATATTCTCATATGTCCCTTGCCCCTGTGGATTATGCGCATTGCTATCAGCTTATCTCAGAAAGGTAATTAAGAAATGTTTTTTATATAGTGCTAATGGTGCTCCTTACAGTGCAATGCATTTCAAAAAGCTTTCCTCATCTCTTTTCTATTATTTTTCACACTGTTCTAGACATGGAATTAGAGTCAGTGGCTTTTTGAAATCTTTCCAAATTATAGAAAAAAAGATCTGCAGTGCTAATTACTTGATAACCTCCGAAAAATCATTTCCACGTTCACAAACGTACTTAAGAGGCATTTTTCTCTATTAATTTTAGCTAAACCTTTCCCCCCTAAATCACAGCTGTTTTTCTAATTACCTGATACTAAAAGACAGCAGCCTCTGATTCAAAACCATATCATATTAAATTTTTCCACCCTGTCACATTCCAAGAGCCAGTGGAAGGGTAACATTACTTAATATTGAAAGTGGCTTACCAAGAAGAATGACAACACAGAGCAGGATTGCAATTAAAGCTCCTGTGCTCAGTCCAGCTGAGGAGAGGAAAGCTTCAGCATGGCAAGTTCTCACTCGTCCATCTCTCTCACAGGCACAAACCCTAATTGTGAGAGTACTGCTGCTGCTGAGAGGGGGCACTCCACCATCAGAAATCAAAACTGGGAGGTAATAGATATCCTGAGTGGTCCGACTGTATCTCCTTCGTCTTGTCATGATACTGGCTGTATTATCTGCAGTGTGAAAAACAGAATATCATTTTAATGAATCAAAAATGAAAAAAACGCTATTGACTCTGTTACCCATCCAGTAGAAGCCCAGGGCATTTTAAAACCAGTCCTAGAAAATGCACAGTCTAGAATTAAAACTTGACAGGAAGCATTTGTGGCCAACAGAGAAAAAGAAGAGAAAGATAAAAGCATTACATAAATAAGATTATTGAACCTCATGGACCTGTCTTAGAGTCTAGATGAATTATTATAAGCATTTTGGGCCCAGTTTGCAAGCATTTTAGTCCTATGTTATGCTGTTGGTAATATATGGAAAATTATAAATGTACCTGGAATTCTGAGAATATCTATTGTGAAAATATTCCACCATATAAAATCCTCTTTTTTCTCAGAAGAATGTTAAAGGTCTTAATAAAAATTAAAATAAGACTTTCACGTTGTACACACAGATGAATCAAGTCAGCTTTCAGAAAACAACTGAAAGCACAGGGGCCAAATACTGATGCTCTGGGGAGGTCAAGAGAAGGAAGAAACAAGGGCAAGCTCTTCTCCACAGTTCTTAATCTCAGTAATGCTGATATTTTTTCATTACCTTATTATTAAGAAATAAATTATTTCCACTTTATTCTGGAACTAGACTAGAGAGCAAATTGTTCTGTCACAGAATTGAGTCAATTGATTGAATAAATCAAGCTTGAGATCACTGAAATTCAGATTGCATTGCCTGCCCCTAAAGCAGACTAAGATGTGGCCTTAAGGCCAGAATTGCAGGTTGTGCCCATCCATGACAATCTTACTAGGCTCTGCCAGTATGTTTTTCTTTTCTAAGTTACAATTTAATGTTACAAGTCTAATTTTACAAATTTAGAGCTGCTTGTTCTTTGATACATTTATGGTTTTCTACTATTACTTCATTAAATGCAGTATATAAAAACCTCAATGATTTGGTTTAAAATACCTCATAAAAATCAAATTATTTTACTGAACCCAGATTACTAACAGGTAGATTGCATGTGTTTTTTCAATGCATATACTGGTACAGTCAGGGAGTAAAATAAGCCTTTCTGCTACAAAATATTTCATAAAATACTTTCCCTTCTTTCTTTTTTAACAATATCTCACTTGTCTGACAGAATTTTTTTTTTTTTTTTAATGCTACACTGTCAGTGCCAACTTCCTTTATGCTGCTGGAGGACACATGAAATATTCAGTAGCTCAAAGAGGGAAACCACCACAGAATACAAAATCATCTTTAGCTGGTCTGTGTGTTAGCTGTCAAAGCAGTGATAGATTGAGCTCTACTTCATCCCAAGAGCAGAAATAAACCTGTACATCTGGAATTAGTACTTAATTTCAAACATATTTAACATAAAAAGAAGCTAATATTGTCATATTTAAAAGGTGATGACTTCTGCCTTTGCCTTTCTACACTTATAAAAAAGTTTCATCATAATTTCTACATATGCATGAAAAACTCCACTGACTTTCTGACTGTAAAGAATCCAGTTGATAATTGCTTTCCTTACTTGATATGCAACTTTTTACAGATTATCAGCACAGCCCCCATCTAACAACTTCTTTTATTTTCTGCAGTTTCAAGTTGTTAAGCAAAACAAGTCTGGGGAGTATGATCTCTGGAACACTGGTTGGTCACCCTACTGTATTTTAGCACTCTTTCTGGTATTTCATTGGTCTAGACCAACTAGGATTCTCTCACATAACACCCAGTTGGAGCTAATAACATATGAGAGGGACATTTTTCCAGCAGGCAGTATGGACAAGAGTGAAGCAGGTTTGTCTCTTCCCATTTTACACAGTGCTTCGATATTATTCCAACAGACTGTGGATCCTTAAGCAGCCCTAAATAGCCTCATGCTATTTACTTCTTCTCCTTTACATTACTTCTTGTGTGACGTGAGAACATTGCAATACAATTTTCACATTATTTCATAAAATCAAAAGATAAAAACCCCACATTAATCTGAAATTGGAACTCCACTGGGTGCTACGCAGGATCTAGAAGAGATAAAAGGCTGAGTGGTATGTGGTGTACACAGCCAGCCTGTGGTACTAAGCTTCACTGAGAAGTCCTGTTTTTCATTAAAAGTGGTTCTATTTTTCTATTTCTTTTACCTCAGCACTAATACTGCCACAATAAACTGAAGTCTAGAAATCACCTAGAAATCTCTCTTAAGTCTAGAGAAGGGTAACACTCTCATATGCACTTTTTAGCACGTGTACATGTCAACAGAAAGAAAACAGTTTCAAACAAGTGACACTTCTAAGGAGTAGCATATTTCAAGTTACAAAAATTGAGACAGTGATAATCACATGAAGATATCCAGAAAGAATACCTTAAAACTCCAAGAATATGCTCAAGATCTCAGCTTGAAATGTGATTTCCTATTGGTAGTAAGGGAAACCATATATATATGAGCTAAGCATTAATATGAAAATCTGTCATGTCTCTCAACCCAAAAGGAAATATTACCAGATCTTATACTGCTAAATCCAAAAGGTGACCAAAAGGTGACAAATAATACGAACAGCCTTTCATTACTGATTAAAAATCTACTTCATTTCTGTTACAGCATCAACAAGCCACAGACACTTCAATTCTGCTACCTTGTCCAGAGAAGTAAAAAAGTTCTACAAAATTTTCTGCATGTGAATCTTCCTGGGCTTACACTCAAAGAAGACCCTGAATTCAAATCTGACCAGGAAAGCAGAACCACCTCCTGTTCTCTGGCATAAATCTAAGAGTGAATGATGTAGTATCACACAATATAGCTACAGGAGCAGTGATGAAAATGAATCCTGGAAAAAACAACCAAACAAAAAACAAAAAACAAACAACACCAAAAAAATCAGAGACCAAATATAATGAAGAAAAATTGAGAAATTCTGAGCAGGAGTCCAGAAACAATGAAAGGATTTAAGCACAGAGACTACTGGTGAAGCTGTAAAGGAAAGAGAAGTCAGGTATGAACACGTATGCTATAAGGATAACTGTGGACAGACAGGGGTAAAACTTGTAAGGACAGTAAATAAAAACTGTTAGAAAAGTAAAAAAGAGAAGACCAAAATGGTAAAATGGAAAAAAAGGACAATTCAAATTTCAAAAGTGAAAAAATTTGAAAAAGAGCTACAAGTAAACCATGCTTGGCTGGGATGGAAGACAAACAAAGAAGGGACATTTTTCTACTGTATGGGATAAATACAAATTGAAATAAGTGGACATTTTTTCTTGTAAAGTTTTATTTGTTAAATTAAATTTATTTTATTGAATTGTTAAAATCACATAATTTAATTTTAGTCAAAGAAAGAGACAGAATTTCAAAAATTTGCAACTATGATTTTTTTTCCCATTCTTTCTCTTTTAGAATTCTTTACAAATTAAATCTTTAACATTTTTTACAGAGAAGGAAACTGCATCTAAGAACCGATTTTTCAAAGATCATTGAGAATCAAGGATAGTGGAAAACTATCAAAGTTAATGACATTGGCATAGTAATCATATTCTAGTCAGAGCTGTGTTCTTGAGGGCAATGGTATGTAAGGGCATGCCTGCAAAACTGATTGATAACAAAAGCTTAGCCAAGCTGCAGTACCATCTGCATCCTGACAGCTATTCTAATGTTCTAAACTTCCATGTTTTAATTGTTTGCATTCCTTTTGAAAAACTATCAGAAGACCCTTTGAGAAGGGAACTAAAAAGACAAAAACTTTTAAGAGAAGGATCTTAACATGAAGCAAAAAAAAAAACAAATCCCACAAACTGTAAAAGCTAAAGGTAGCCAGGTATGAAGACAGATGCTGGTGACCTATGAACAAGTTTACTAAAGTGAAAAAATACCATTTTTTTTTTTAATCAAGAAATTTAGTTTGAAAAGGAGGAGCAGGGATCAGGGATCATGTATCAAGAAATAGCTTTGATACCTGAAAACAGATGCAGCAAACCAGCACAGGAAAAATTAACTTTACAAGAGTGGAAGAAAGGACAGATGGAATAGGGGGCATATAAGGAAGCAGCCCAAGCAACAAGAGACCTTATTAGAAAAGCCAAAGGTCAGTTAGAATTAAATCTAGCCAGAAAGATCAAGGGGAATAGCAAATATTTCTATAGGTATATTAAAGGTATAAAGAAGATTAGGGAAGGTATGGGCCCCATCAGAAAGGAAACAGATAACCAGTAACAAGTGATACGGAGACGGCTGAGGCCCTCAATGCCTTCTTTACCTCAGTCTGCACTGGCAAGGGCTCTAGCCACACTCCCAGAGTCACAGGAGATAATGGCAGGGGCTGGAAGGAAGAACTCCCCATTGTGAGGATCAGGTTTGTGACCACCTGAAGAACCTGAAAGTGTACAAGTCCACAGGACCTGATGGGGCACACCCAATGGGCACTGAGGGAACTGACAGATGTGGTTGCTAAACTGCTGTTGATTATATTCCGAAAGTGATGTCAGTCTGGTGAAGTTCCCACTGACTGGAAAAGGGGAAACATAGCCCCCATTTTCAAAAACAGAAAGAATGATGAACCAGGGAATTACAGGCCAGTCAGTCTCACCTCTGTGCCCAGTAAGATCATGAGCAGATCCTCCTGGAGGCACTGCTGAGGCAGAAGAATAATGAAGAAATGACTGGGTATAATCAACACAGACTCACCAAGGGTAAATCATGCCTGACAGGCCTATGAAAAGGTCACAACATCAATAGACAAGGGAAGGCAACAGACATAATTTACCTGGACCTGAGCAAAGCCTTCAGCACTGTCCAGTACATCCAGGTCTCCAAGATGGTAAAATATGGATTTGATGGATGGACCACTCAGAGGATAAAGAACTGGCTTGATGGCTGCACCCAAAGAGTGGCTGTCAATGTGTCCATGTCCAAGTGGAGGCCAGTGACAAGTGTAGTCCCTCAAGGGTCAGTACTGGGATCAGTCTTGTTTAACATCTTTGTTGGTGACATGGACAGTGGCATTGAGTGAACCCTCAGCAAGTTTGCTGATGACATCAAGCTGTGTGGTACAGCTGACATGCCGGGAGGGAGGGGATACCTTTCAAAGGGACCTTAACAGGATGGAGAAGTTTGCCCATGCCAACCTCATGAAGTTCAACAAGGTCAAATGCAAGGTCCTACATCTGGGTGGAGGCAATCCTCTGATTCGGCACTGATATGGGCTGGGCAGTGACTTGCTTAAGAGCAGCCCTGAGAAGAAGGACTTTGGAGTGCTGGTGGATGAGGAGCTCAACATGAGCCATCAGTGTACACTTGCAGCCCACAAAGCTAAACTGGATCCTTGTCTTGGATCAAGAGAAGCGTGGCCAGCAGGTAGAGGGAGGTGATTCTCCCCCTCTACTCCACTCTCACAAGAACCTGTCTGGAGTACTGTGTCCATTTCTGGAGCTCTTATTAAAAAAAGACAGGGACGTGCTGGAACATGTCAAAAGAAGGGCCACAAGGATGGTCAGAAGGGTGGAGCACCTCTCCTGTGAAAAGAGACTGAGAGAGATGGGGTTGTTCAGAATGGAGAAGACTCCCAGAAGAACTTATTGTGGTCTTCCAGTAACCTAGAGGGGCCTATAAGAAAGCTGTTGAAGGAATCTTTAGGATCTCGGATAGTGGTAGGACTAGGGGGAATGGATTCAAACTAGAGTTTGGTAGATTCAGATTAGACGTTTGGAAAAAGTTCTTCACCATGAGGGTGGTGAGACACTGGAACAGGTTGCCCAGAGACGTGGTGGAAGCCCCATCCCTGGAAGTTTTTAAAGCCAGGCTGGTTGGGGCTCTGAGCAACCTGACCTAGTGGGAGGTGTCCCTGCACATGGCAGGGGGGTTGGAACTGTGTGATCGTTAAGGTCCCTTCCAACCCCAACAATTCTATAATTCTATGACAGAGAAGGAAGACAAGTGTCTAGGATTGCAGCAACAGCACTAGGATGATGAGAACTATAGATTTGAATCTCTTAAACTTGGAAGGAAAGACATCTTTATCATAATAGGTTTAAACTGTGAATTTCACCTCTGAGAAATGTGATAAAAGAACAAGGATTCACTAGAGATGAAAGTTTTGGCTGTTAAGGGAAATTAAAAAAATCCAGCATAGGGAAAGAAAGATTTATTTGATCACCTGTGGTGAACACTGCCCCATTTCATGATGTGAACTTTGTTGCATTTGGGCTATGCTTTGCAAAAACGACAATCAGAACTAAGATTCATCTCAAGAAGGTTACACATGGGAAATTCTGCATGGCTCCAACTCAGCTGCTCTGTAAAATACTTTGACACATTATACATTACAGGCAGGCACAAGAGAAATGGAAGTAAAAAAATGAAGTAAAAAACAATTTATATCTTAAGGCATCCGATAATTTTCAGCTTTGCTTATATCAGCAGTTCAAGTTTAGTAATGTTTCAGAGAAGTCATAGCCAATTAAATCCAAAACAAAACATATTGGAGTAATTTGAATTTCTTGTATTTCTAAAGTTAGAATGGTTAATTGGTCTTCATGGGACTAAACTGGTAGGCATTTCTGTTTCATTTCTTTACTGATAACACTTGCAAGTATTTCCTTCTCTTATGCTGGTTTCAAAGCTATTGACAATGAGCTTTTTTTCTGGTTCACTAGATAGCAAAAATGGAAAGCAACACTGAGCAGAGTTTGGGGGTTAAAACACAATTATTCGCTTGTGGATTGGTTTGTGAAATGTCAATCGATAGCAGAACTGAAAACAAATATGAAGAAACTATGCACTGTGCTCTAATATATCTACTTCATCAGTCTTAGATTCCATTTTTTATCAAAAAAATATTGAAGAAGTTCACAGAGCTGTGAAAGAAAAATGTCTCCTGTCCTAGCTATTCTTTGTTTTCTGTTCTTTTCATTTGTGGTGGAATTTCACTTTTTACCTTCAGATGATTCTGTGATAATACCTACTCAGTATGCAACCTGTTTACATTAACATCACTTCTACTGACTGTACTTACAGACACCATGGATAACACTAACTTCACACTTCCTCAGATACAATTTTTCTCAAGTTAAAACTTGTCTAATTGAGAGGGTGGTATTTCATGGAAACCAGTAGTAACTTCAAGTACTACACCACAAGAGTGTACGCAACTTTGACTTGCATACCTTTTTGCAAGAAAATTTGATGCAAATGAAGGTAGGAGCTATGTTGCTGTTTCCCACTTCTGTTTGGTTGCATAGTGGGGGGTTCAACCTGACTTACTTTGGTGCCACTTCTGACAACCTAGAGCAAGAAAGACGTGCTCTGGTACCTGGAGTGCTTATTTGTAACTTTAAAGTTCTGAAGTCAGTTCACTGGTTTGCCATAGACTTCGTATGCAATATGGTTACAGATGAGAATTTTCAACATATTAGGAAAGAGGGATAAACAGAAACTTCTGCAAGGGAATTCATGCTGGGATGGGGTGATTCCTCTCTGGAGGTTGCTCTCTTCCTAAATTACAACAATGCCAAGTGAAACTGATCTTTTGTGACCTTTTTTGATCTGAAACAGAGAAGAATATTAATTTGCATAACAGGCACGTGTGGGCAAACATATTAGAAAATTCATCTTAAACAGATGCCATTGAACGCAGATATTATAGAAAAACAGGTCTCTGCTTCTGTGGGTATGAAAGTATCTTGTGGCATAACATTAAAAAAAAAGGAATCTTCAAAGGAATAGTATTAGAAAGATGGACTAACTCCAGAATATTCTTCATCAATGGGAAATTTTCAAAAGGCCAGACATATGAGACAAGCAGGCAGAAGCAAAAAATAAAACTGCAACTATTTTAGTGAATTAAAACCTTTGTCCTGAGGAAATAAAAGGAGAAAAAAAAATGGAAAGCATTATCTGGGGAGTTGTTCTTTGAGAGAAAGGTAAATTTTGTCTAATTTCAGAAGATGGCAGTCTCAATTTACCAAGGTAAGGAAATGTACAAATTTTACTGGCAGTGTTGGGGAAAAACCAAAAACAAGAAACCACCAGCAAAATAGTGCCTTATAGTCCACAAAATTCATAAATGTTCCCTTGGACCTAAGTCAAATGTCCTTTGGGGCTTCAGTCTTTTGCCATCTCTCTGAAAAGTGCAGTGTAACTTCTGGAAAAGGCCTCTGATAGGTTAAAAAAAAGGGAAAGAGGGAATGAATTTTTTAAACTTGGACACCAAGAGAGATTATGGAAGTGTGCGATTGTATATTAGTATTTGGGGATATCATACCAATGACATAAGCTCACATGCATTTTCAAAAAACCCTAAGAAGTTACTGCCACATTAGTATCTAACTACTCTGCTGAAGCAATGGAATATTATTGACTTGAATTATATACATACTGGGATTTTATATTTCTGCAACCTATACAGGCAGGGAGGGTCAAACTATGAAATATGCCTGGGCAAGTCCTCTAGATTTCAGTCAAAATGCATATATATAACTGTTAAATTATATATGGGGAACTTTTATTCAGTATTGCATTTGGGCTTAAGGAGCAGAATTCTGTTGTTTCAGGTTATGAAAATAAGGGAAGAAAATGTCTACTGAATTTTTTGTGGCAAGAAACCTTTGTTCTGGATAAATAAAAGGAAAGGATAACTGGCTCCAAAGATGACTTCAACAGAAATATAGCTTTGCAGTGACAGATCCAGCTACCACTGACTTCCACTTTTACTGTGACATCTAGTTTTTGTTTTTAATCATTCTGCAAAATATTATTAAAAACATCCTTAGGAAATTAAAATGTCGTTTTTTTCTCTAAAAATTATAACAAACAGAAAGAAATATAACCCTTCAAGAATGCTAGCCTTTATGGAATAATTAAATTCAGAGGTAAAAATAGCAGTTACCATGTGTTAAGAGCACTCCTAATTATTTTCAATAACTAATGCTCGAAACCAAGAGGTTTCAAAAGTACAAACTTGTCACAGACAAAAGAGAAGCCTCTTCTTCCCAACATCTCTCAGCTATTTTCTAGATTAGAAAACAGGAAAAATTAGTTTCTGAATAGGAACAGTTTATATGAATCATATCATCTGAATTTTCATATGAAAATATGAAACTGGTGAATTGTAGATATTGCATATTGTGAATGCACTTTGTAAGTTTCAAAGATATTTTACATACAGATGATATTACAAAGAAAATGTCCCAATAAAAGGTAATCTTTAAACAGTACAATGGAAGGGTTATGTGCCAAGCGAAATAGTGACAATATTTTGCTATGATTAGAGATAAACTGTCATTGTATAAATTACATGGACAAATTGGACACTGTGTTTCTGGGGTCTCTGTACCTGTAGAAGTTTTATATGAGATACTACAAGAAGTGTAAATCTTCAACTGTTCCCCTCCCCACTTCCCCAAATCCACTTTACAATAGCCCAAACAATGCCTTCTGCTGTTGTTGGTAAAGTCATTATTCACTGCTCTTGGGAAGTAACAAGAAAGCAAATACTGCATACCATATACTTATATCCAAAGATGACATTACCTCATTAGACATTCATTAAAAGTTCTTACCTTCTTATAAATCTTTATAAATCATAGGTAAATAACTTATGTAAACATGCGGTCTTTGAAGTACAACACAGAATTTTCCTCTGGTAATACAGATCCCAATTAAAAATATGTTCAAAATCATAAAATGTGTACCTTATAAAGACCAATTCTTTAAATAGAGTTATTCAAAAGTATGCCTTGATGTAAATAACTGGTATTGAAATGAATATGACCATGTTCTCTCACGTAAGATCACAGCCTGAGTTTATTTGAATCTTAGACTCATCACTTAAGGAATATTTTTAATATACCATAGAACCATAGAATCATCTTGTTTTTAAAAGATTGTTTCTTTTCTTGTTTAGAAAAGAGATTTAAGATCATCAAGTCCAACTTTTAACCTAGCACACTACCAATCCATCACTAAACCAGGATGCTCAGTGCCACAGCTATGTGTCTCAGAAGATAATTCCATGTCACTGCTGTGAAATAAAACCAGCCCACACATACTTCCATACATGTATACAAACAAAACTTATATATACAAAAGCTCAAAATAAAAGCTATAGACAAGCATTAAAGGTGTAGTTTAATTTTCATCAGGTAACAAAATGAAAACCATTATGTAATATTCAAGAAATACTAAGGCCGATACGAGGTTTTGTCAGAAAGGCTGCATCACTCTTTGATTCCAGATAAGTTCAGAGACACTTGGCTGGGTGACTCTGAAGGCCATTTTACTTCTGGGCTTATCTGATATGATTTTCTTATTGTGCTTTTTAGGCACACTTTGTTAGGAAGGGTGTGAAGCAAGAGACTTAAAAATTCATGAAGCATTGAATGACCTGCTCTTGCTATCAGAAGTAAGCACAAATCCAGCTTTTTATGCCCCTTAAATTCTTTTTTTCCCCTTTAATCAGTGACCAGCAATAACCTTGACTCTACCCACTTCTATTCACCTAAAAATAGAAGAGATTGCCAGCATCTTTTTCATTAATCACTTCACAAAAGACATTACTGAATGTATGAAACAAAAATGATAAAATAAAATTAAATATAAAAGTCACATGCAATATCTAATTATTCATAGTTTGCAATATGTTGCTAGCCATTTTCTTGGTGTCAGCCAGTTCAGTGAGGACATATTAGTTTTCCCCTTCATCAAAGAAATGCACAGAAACTGTTCTGTTCAATGAGACATCCAAGACAAAACAGAGACCAAATTCTTTAAGATTTATATGTTTGATTTACCTTCATTGTCCCTTAGAGTAAAGTTGGGATTCAATGAAATCCCTTCATCAAGGGAAAAATGGAATCTTGCCCCATTTGCAGAGTTATCTTTGTCAGTTGCAGTGATAGTCTGAATTACCTGAAATAAAAATTAACAGTGAGTGTGCTGAAATTTGAACTTGACCCAAGTAATACCTGACCTCAGCAGGATGCTCAAATTTACCTTATTTTAATTTTCTACTTGGTTGCTGATAAATTCAGCTGATAAAATAACTAGGCCATTAGCTTGATTTCTCTTGCATGAAATATTTCAGGAAGCACATTTCAGATCTGGATAAAAGCTTGTACAGCATCTACACTTTCTGACATTCTAATATGGCCAGGATGGTACAGAGATTTTCATCATCTACTTTGCTTCCTGGTGACTTTCAGAATTACAGTTTCACCTAAACATGTTTTTATAGAGCCTAAATTCATACTGAACTGGAATGGTCTATGTGGAGCATCATCTGTTTGACATCCCAGTAATTACATGCACTTCAATATTAGTTAGGAAAAATTAATTGTTTAAACAAAATGGCAGTTATATAATAACAGCTTACAGTTTAAAATTCTTGTTAAGAATAACTTTTTAATTGCTGGAGAACAGAACAGGCAGAGCAGCAGCCACTTCTTGTTTTATTTTGGTTTGCCCAAAAGGAACAGAATTAGATGTAGCAATCATACTTGAGAGAGATATTTTTGAAAGGTAGGACCTTTGGCCCCAAATGTCCTGGTGGTTCTTAAAATTTAGTTTCAACTAAAAGTGAACTAAGCTTTTGGAATGTGTGACCAAGTAATATTTCTATCTCTGCTTTCATTTTCATGCTGCACCTGGAACCTCAAGTGCTAAAAGAGAATTTAATAAAAGTTGTTCTTGTGTTACAGCCTGTGAAGCCCACACAGGCTGCTGCACAGAGCTGATAGATATCCTGAGGGGATGGTAAAAGGAGAAGGGAGAAGTGCTTTTTTCATAAGAATTTTTCTGTGCAGTGTGCAGCAGCAGTCTGTCTGGGCTGAACCTGAAGCATAAACAGTGTGGGCTCAAGTGGTTTGTTCTGTTTTAAACTAACACTAAAACTAAGTGACAGCACAGAGTTTCCTATCTCCAGTCACATAAGAGAAGCAGAGCAAATGCATTTTAAAGCCAATGGAGTAGAATCCTTATTCCATTAACTACATGCCCTGTAATATATTTACTATACACACCAGAGACAATTAATATGGAAATTACTGATGATAATTACTGAGAATATTTTAAAAGTTTGATGTAACATTTTTTTTGCTGAACTGTATCAGAATAAGATCAATCTGAAATGCCTGTAGTCACGCAGTTTACCAAAGTCACGGCAATATTAGTCAAAGTTTGCCAAAAGCTAATTGTTCTCTGTTTAATTTTGCAATGGTGTTGTATCTATTATTGAAACAACTACTGTGTAAAAGAGAAATATAAGATTTTCTTTTCATGTTGAAATAGCATGAGGCAAAGAAGACAAAAAATGTTGATAGAAGAATATTTTTAAGAGTATTAGTTTCTGTTATTACTCAAATACTAAAAATCTTGTTAAATATCATACCTAGATGTAAAAAAGACAGATAAGACTTTTAAAAAGCATGAACTTATTAAATATTTTTTATGTCCTCAATGTTGTTTATCAGTGATATATATATCATTTTGCTATGCTTTTTCAGCTTCCTTTTGACAGCCTAATAGAGAAACTTTTGTCCTGTTGCCTTCTCTTACCTAAAATATTTAGTGACATTTTACAGAATATTGCTTCAACATTCCATTTTTCAACAAAATACCTTTGATCAAGACTTCAGTATAATAAGACCAATATAAAAATTGTTTTAGGACTAATTTTAAAACTCAGTAAAATATATTCCCCGATTTCACACATAGAAATCTGATTATCCCCTGAATTCACCAGTGTATGTAAAAAAAACATTGCAGCAGATGGCACAGAAATCATGTATTTCCATGTAGAAAACAGCTATTGTATGTATAATAGGACAAGTCAAAATGATTTTGACAGAACTGTTTGACAGAAGAGGTTCACAGGGTCTCAGGAAAGGCTCTTGCTTTGTAAAGAAAAGATCTTGAAGACTTGCATTCAGAGGTGAGGAACCAAAATATGTGTCCTCTTGACATTCAAAGGTATTGTTAACCCTTTTCAAAGTAACAGACCAACTAAGTAATGGCATCTTGGCAGACTTGCACCGTACTGAAGCTGATTAAAATAAAAATGTAGACACAGAACCCAAGCTACTATAAAGCTCTCTTGACAACACTGAAGTGATGAAACTGAAAAGTTATGCTCCTTTTCTAAAGGCAAGAGTTGATGAGAAAAGGAAGAATTTCAGGAATGGATGAGAAAGGAAAAGGATTGAGAATAAGTGCTACATTCTACTCAGATGCTTTTCAGAACTGAATCAATAAACCAGTCAAAATATACATGACAAACTTATAGCAGAAGTGTTCCTTGCCAACTAACATAGATTTCCTTTGGCTATTAGAAATAACAGCATCTAGGATGAGGTAGCTCATGTTGTCAGCACAGTAATTATACACACTGATTCTGAAAAACTGTGTGTGTGTATGCATAAGCACAAGTACTCACACTAGTGAGTTTATTTACTTTGATAGATAGTGCCAGGGAAATGACATTTCACTACTGCCACAATGTTTTCTATTTTTTTTCTCTAAAAAAACACCTAGAAAAAATGTCATTTTGGAGAGCTGTAGTGAATTTAATTAGCAGATTTAGTCAGATAATTTAACAAGTTCATAAAGTGCCAGGACAAACAGAGAACTTTGAAACTTTCAGAAAACTGTCAATACTTCACTCCATCTTTCAGAACACACTATTTAAATGTCTCTTCTTTTTTTTTTTCCACAACATTATTTGCTGTCATTGTCTTAAAAGTAATAAAACACGTCACATTCAAAGCAAAGGAAAAATTCATTTGTAAGTTCACTTTGTGGCAGACAGCAAAATTTAATTTTCCTACATTACATAAGTTCCAAAATCATTCACAAAACGAGTGTCTTTATAAAAGCCAGAGTTCTCTAGATCTGGCTACCATCTAGGCTAAAATTACAGGTGCTTTATCTAATTTAATGTACAACATCTACCTGGCATCACCTGGAATCTCTTGGAGAGACTTCTGACAAGTTTTCTGTTTGAGATGACTTAAGTTTATTGTAAGTTTATTGGTTTTTTGGTTTTTGTTTTTGCTTTTTTTTTTTTTTTTTTTTTTTTTTTTTGTTTGGTTTGTTTGGTTTGGCTTTTTAAAGTAAATAAAACAAGATGTGGAGAGAAAAAGAATGAGACAGGCCATGCAATTAAATGATACTGTGATTTCTCTCCGTAGATGCCTCTTCTGAGAATAAAGAAGCAAACACAAAGTGTCTTCCAATGACAAACTATTAGTTTATCTTGGATGTAATAAATTCAAAATAGATGTGCTGACACATGAAATAAGGACCCTTGCAGGGCAATGTCCAACCTTGAAGTACTAGTTAAGCAGAGGTGCACTGTAGCACCTGACAGAATTTCTTCTTTAGTGATACATCTTATGAAATGCTGACATAGGAAGATATAGAATTGAGAATAAATACTGCATTTTCAGCAATTCAAACTCATTTGGCTGGGCATGCTTTTTAGCATATGGAGCAGTTGTATTGCTCTCCTTGCTTATTTGTCCCTCCTTAATATTTGTTGAACACTGTTATTTTCATTTTTAACCTGTACAGTTTTATCTTCTGAGTAAGAGACATGTATTTTGTGGTTTGGGTTTGGGTTTTGGTGCATTGCAATGGTGACATAATCTTTCCTGAAGACTTGTTATACAACGCAGATAGAAATTAGTAAATACCATGTACATTGTTCAGTCCTGTTAGCTTAAGCATACAACAGCCTGCTTATCTAGCTCTTCATATTAAACTACCACTTGTAGAGTCCTTCATAGAATCATAGAATCATTTTGGTTGGAAAAGACCTTTAAGGTCATCTACTTTTAATCTAGCACACTGCCAGTCCACCACTTAACCATGTCCCTGAGCACCACACCTTCATGTCTTTTAAATACACCCAGGGATGGTGAGTCAACCAATTCCCTGGGAAGCCTGTACCAGTGCCTGACAATCCTTTTGGTTCTTTCTAATATCAAATCTAAACCTACCCAAGACAAAAATTGAGGCTATTTCCTCTCATTCTATTGCTTGGTACTTGGTAGAAGAGAACAGCCTTCACCTCACTACACCCTCCTTTCATGTAGTTGTAGAGAGCAATAAGGTTTCCTCTCAGCCCCCTTTTCCCCAGGCTAAACAATCCCAGTTTCCTCAGCCACTCCTCATAAGACTTCATGGTAGCATTAATCTTGGCATCTAAACAGGTCAAGAGCTGCAATAACTAGGAGAGAAATGCAGCACTGATCCAAATCAGGAGCAAAGGCTGCTATTGTAAAATTTATTTTATCCTTTACCCATTTCTCACATAAATTTCCATATGCAAAGCTACTACTGGAGAATTAAATCTTTACTAACAAGAAACATGAGATGCTTAACAACAATATTCCTGGCACACAGAGCATTTCTGAGTTAGTTTTATTGTAGACTTTAGCTTGTTATTTAAAATAACAATTATTTCACAATTACTGTTAAATAACACATTTTTTTATTTCAGAGTATGTTGAAAACAATTGCAATTAGTGATAAGAAATTTTTTTTCTCTAATTTTGGTTTTCAGGATATTATCTTTAATGAGAATGTTTAAAGGAGCTATTCAGTTGATGGAGGGACCAACTTAGATTTTTCAAAGGCTTTCAATGAGGTATCTCAACAAAAGCACAGAAGAAAATTATGCAGGTAAGAGAGAAGGTCCTTGCACAAATTGCTCAAAAGACAGGAAATGAGGTCTCTTCTCTAAATTGTCTATTCCACAGGAAAGCAAGTCACAGAGATTTCCTGCTCCACTGAGATTTATGCTGGGCCACTTGTTGGTCAGTGTAATAATAAAGGTTTCATAAAGTGTAAGAATAATCTGCCCATAAAATCTACTAATGATACTGAGATGTTCAATGAAGTAAAGAGGAAGGGCTGACACTAAAGACTTTCCAATACTCACTAGCCAGGCAATACAAAGACAGGTGAAATTAATTATACATAGACCTAGAGCCTTAACTTAATGTACATGATGATGATCTCTGAGCTGGCCATTACTTCTAATAATATTGGTGTTATGGCAGGCAGTTTTTGCATTCAGCTCTTATTAGTTATTAAAAAGCAAAGTCACTGGTAGAAATTGCTAGGGAAGGAACCAGAGAAGAAAGCAGAGATCATCATATACTATGAAGCATAAGCTATACTTCATAGAATCATCAACCACTGCATACCTGTATCTTGAATCTTGATTCCCCATCTCAAGATGAATAGAGAGGAATTGGAGAAAGGAGGACAAGATGAATGATCAAAAGTCTAGAAGGGCTTTATCACGGGCTGTCCAAATTAAATAGGACTCTTCAGTCTAGACAAGAGACAGCTGAGGGGCAATGTACTAGAGATTTATGACTGGTATAGAGATAATAGGGATCAACTTCTCTCTCTCTCTCTTTCTCTTCTAACACAAGAACTGGTAAATATCAACAGAAGACAGAATGGGAAGATAAAAAAAAAAAAAAAAAAAAAAAAAAGGTGGTAGGTCTTCCCAAAACAAGCAATTAAACTGTAAAATTCCTGCTGCATGGGACAGCAGATATCAAAAGTATCAAAAGTTTATGTTTGTTGTAAGAAAAGCTAGACAGAATCAGATGATATGTTTATTAAAAGATTAATGAAGACATAGAAATGTTTTCATTATGTCCAGCATCCTTGGCAAAGGATATAATCTGCATATGATCTGAGACAAGGAAAGTATTTGGGGTAAGTATTATACACACTTGCCATTAACCAGCCATTTCACTGTATTTGAAATCTTGCATATCATGTGATACATAGATGAGAGGTGCTAAATCCACTCCATCTACTTTTTTCAGGATATTGACTTGTCAGATTCCATTTCTTTTCTGACTAGATTAAAATTTTGCCTGTCTTTAATTGAAGAAAGTTTGGATATTTTTTGTAGCAACAAGCAAGATACATTGCTTGAATTCCCAAAGCTTCTCCCTCAGCCTAATACAATTAAATAAGTTGAATCAAATGTGACATATGAAAATGAAATCAGAAAGTATTATGATGTATGTTCTCCGAATGAAACTTTTTAAAGATGTGGCATTAAGAAATAAAGTCATAAGTCTTTCTTACTGAGAGAAAGACAACTGTGAGAGTTACCTGACCAGGCTTTGCATTCTCGCAGACAACTGTGTCATAGTCTCTGTCGAACTCTGGAGGGTTGTCATTGACATCCAGGATTCTAACACCAACTGGAACGTGGCTCACTAGCTCAGGATTGTCTGCAAAATACACAAGGGGGTATAAAGCCTTTAGAAATATTCAATATTTTGTGACATCCTCAGTTTAAACATAGCTTCTTAACACATTAGCTGGATGAGAACTATATGCAGACATTTGGGTAACAAGATATTAAAAAAATATTGTTTGCTATGCTTCATTAACTGTATTGAAGAAATAATTAAGAAAAAAGTGGAAAGAATAGCATGAGTCTTAAGTCACTGTTATATTAGTGACTTAAGGTGGCAATAAAAACATAAGTTACTTAGAATTAAAAGTAGGATAAAGCTGTTGGAACTATCACGTATTATCACAGTGTATAAGGAATTCTTGTAGAGTCATAGAAACATCAAAGCTGGAAAATATCTCAAAGATCTCAAAGATCATCAAGTCCAGCTGTCAACCAACACCACCATGCCAGCTAAATCATGTCCTGTAGTGCCACATTTACTTGTTTTTGATCAGCTCCAGGAATGGTGAATCCAGCACTTCCCTGGACAACCTGTTCCCATGATAAACTGCTTTGTAATGAATGTGAAAGTGCCATCATAGTGTTTAAGAAAATCTAATAAAACTTCTCTTCTTCTCAGTCCCTTACAAGAGTTTATGAAATAAAATAGCAAAATATTAAGAAAATACGAATATATAGGCACATATAAACTTCTCCCAAGCTTGAGTTCAACTTTATCACAAGTAACTATGCTATCACACAAAGTACATGATTGTTGCTTTAACAGTGTCATATTAGTATGAAAACAATGTCTAAGAGTGTCTTAGGCAATGATCTGTACTTGCATGAGCTCAACCTCAAAAAGAGCTCTCCCTCAGGGAGCACAATAAACAGAATCCCTTCAATGAGAATACACTTTCTATAATAAAATGGGAAAAAAAAACACACCGATATTTAAAAAAAAATACATAATTACTTTATTCTTAAAACTAAGTAAGAAAATATTTTGAGACACTTAATTTGAATGACGTTTTTAAATCAAACTATCAGCAGAAGCCAGGAAAATCATTATTTCAAACAACAAAATAGAAAAATTGATCCTTAGAGTCTTATGGTTTAAAAGTGCATGTGGGTGCTCATGAGAATAAAAATAGAAAAAGAGCCATTAGTAGTCTAAATCTCATCCACCCTGGTTATTATGATCTTAATCAATACATTTATTTTTTTCTGCCGAAAAATGGTCACTTTTTAAGAAAATTCCCTAGATTTGTCAAACTGGCTTCTACTCAGAATTCTGGAAAAAAAAAAAATTAATAAATTATTAGACACATATTAGGATTCAAAGCCACCAACGAAAGAGCATGTGAGAATGTTGAAGTTTGTTCTGACAAAGTTAAGAGATACCTCCCTGGAAGCATTAAAAAACAGGTAAATGTGGCACTTTGGGAGAGGTTAGGGTGGTGTAGGACTGATGGCTGGACTCAATGGTCTTGAAGGTCCTTTCCAACCATGATGACTCTATGATTCTATGATCTTCATAATAGGTGAATTAAGGGACTAAAGCAGGCTATCTCAATTCTGTTCATGCAACACTAAGGCTTACCATTGCTATATAGAAAACACTTTCAATGGAAAAATTTGAGGAATGTTAAAATACTGGGAGTGCATGAAGTGAACGTGAGGAATAATGGCACTTGGTTGTTCACTAAGAGGCTGGCAGAAAGGAACTATTTACCAATCTCTAATCTTATTACTGAAGAAAGCAATCTTTTGTACAGGAGAACCTTTGTAGTATGACAACACAAAAAACAATGTTTGAGCTTTCTCTGGAGGAAGGTTTGTGCAGAACAGCACAAGCAGCAAAGACTGACTGTCTTCTTTCTCTCTGAAATATAGCTTACAAAATCATTTAGGTAAATTCAATGGCAATGTCATCAGACAATTCAATTACAAAAATCCTGTAATTGTGATTACAGAACATGGTTTCTAGCAATAGATGATCTAGAGAGATGATCTGCAACTAAAAGGGCTTTGTTCTTGAGGGTTCATTCACAAGGCTCTTGCACACAGTTTGTGACATATGTGAACTAGAAATTGGTATAAATTAAAGCAGACAAAGAGAGAGCATGCAAAAGCATAGAAAGGAGATGGAAAGCAGAGATCAAAAGGGTTAAGGATGAATGAATCCACTTGGGAGTGGAACTAAACACACTAAATACAGTGAGGGAATTGAAGATTTTAATACTAGAAAAATCTCAAAGATGCTTTTGCCAGAAGGCAAAACCAGCTGTGATTCTCAGATAACCATAGGATCACTGAAAACATCTTAGTTGAAAGGGACTTCTGGAGGTCACTGGTTCAATCCCAACTCAAAGCAGGGCTATCTTCAAAGCTATAATAAGGTATAATACATATTGGAGGAGAGGAGCAAAAAAAAGCAGGAAGAAAACAGCGAAGGGTAGCAGAGAATTGTTCCGTAGGCCTAAAAATTTGGAATAGTTACTGGGGAAGGAAAATCAAACTTTTTGGTCCGATCTGTGGCAATAAAATTGTAAACACTTTTGTTTCAGTACAGCATATTAAACATCTGCCCCATCTTGAACGCATCCATTTGTATTCCTGTCACTGATACCCAGTGCCATCTGACTCTAGTCTGATATATTTGCATTATTTTCAAAACAACTCCATGGAGAGTAAGAGAGTTTACCTTTAGTAGTTCTACAGCTGCTCTGCAGTATGAAGAATTCATAAATACCTTACCAGTTCAAAAAAGTTCTTAATGCACAAGGTATTAGAGTCTTTCTGGAAGGAGCCACCTCATCAGATCGTTAACATTTAAAGGCCACACTGACAGCCTACTCACTACAAAATGCTAACAGGGAAAGCATTAACACCGTTACTAAAACAATCTTGAAGCTTGTCAGATTGTTTATACGAAGCAGATGTGCATGCAAGGTGATAGCATAGTTTATAATGGGAGGACACAATGCGAATGAATTAAGAGGAGCCTCATAAATGTGTTTTGCTTTGGTTTAATTTGTTTTGGCTTTCAGGTTTGAGCTCTTTTTCATAGAAACATAAAATCTTTATTATAAAATAAACTCTAAACTTCTTCAGCTGTAAAATTCACCTGCAATCTCCAAACAGCTCTAATAACTGGTCCTTTTAAGTAGTAAATTTTTGTTAATTGCACAAATTTCTTGCAGCAGTTTTGCAAGCTTCCAGTTTTAATATAATCAGTGTTGACATATGTTTCAGGCCTGTGCATTATAAAACAGACAGATCCATTCTGTCTCCTATTAGCATTATGACTCAGGAGTAGATCTTTCAAAGTGAATGCTTACTGTTTTAAGGGATAGCTGAAGCAGAAATATTATTCTGATCCACCTATGCTAGATACTTGCTTGCTTATGCTTTAGACTTTGCCCAGAATAAACAGTTCTCCTGCCAGAATACTAAGTATCTGTCAAGTGAGTTGATTTTATTTATCAGTCCCTTCACCAGCAACTCCTTTGTGAACTGGAAAAGTTCCTACCCAGAGCCAGTCTGGATTCCTGAACCTTCTCTTCCATTAATTTCTGTAGTCAAACTTTAAAACTCCAATTTAATAAGAAAGCTTTTTAATACAGATAATGCTGTGTGAGACTTCCCCTTTATTTTAAAAAAAATTCTCCATGAACTTTATGAAAATAAATTCTACCTGAAAACAATCAGAATAAAAGTCCTGACATCAATATTTTGTGGTTTTGTACTTTAGTGCTTTAGGTTTTTGCTTGGTTTTAGTGGCTTATGTTGTTGTTTTTTGTTTGTTTGTTGTATGTGTTTTTTGTTTTCGTTTTTTGTTGTGTTTTGCTTGGGTTTGGTTTTGTTTTCATTTTTATTTCTGTGAGTGTGTGTTTTTGTTGTTTAAGTTTGACTAATATAGTTAAATATAGGATGTTATCCATGTTTAGGCAGTTGTTCTATCACCCCATGAACCTTTCCCACCAGAGAAAGGGAATGGGGAAAAAGAAAGGAGAACAATGGGTCAAAATGAAAATGGGTTTAATAAAGTAATAATAATTACTACTGCTATATAATAAATAATAAAAATTACTACTGTTAAACCCAATACTAATATGAAATATAAAGTTACAGTCAGCCCAGACAGTGGTCACAAGCTCTGGAAGCTGAATAATGAACACTCTGAACACCCCACTCCAGATGGTCACAGCAAATGGGAGAGAAGGACTCAGGGACAGACTGATGAATAAGACCCTCTAGGGACAGTGACCACTGACTAAGAGACAAACCAGGACATCATCAAATTTCCCAATTTATATTAGGAGTGATGTTTAAGCTACTCCATCCATTAAGCTACTGACCAGCTTTGGTCAACTTCCATGGATTTCACTGCTCCTACTACTAGCACCTGGATAGCTCGAGACTGCTGAAGATCTTGATCACTATGGAAACCCACATCCCCTGGCTGGCCACGAACTGAAACACAGTGTCTTTAGCAGCTTTGTTTTCAGGTAAGTGGGTGCTGCAATCTTTCAAAAAAATTGCAGCTTCCCTGAACAGAAAATTGATTTTACCATTCTATCTCAGCAAAACCAGGACATAAGTTCAACCAACTATCTATTCCAGTACTTTTTGAAAGAGAAGTAGAAAGCACTCACCACACTTCTTTAAAAGTCAGTTTTGATGCATTAGAAGTCAAAGGTAGATCTAAAAAGAATAATATATTCTACAAAAACCAGAACTAAAATGGTGAAAAATATCTAGTATGTAAGTGGAAGAGTTAATATTAAGAATATACTGGACTTCATTCAGGATTGTGTGTATGTGACAAGCTAGATTTTTTGTCAAGAAGAAAATTATTCATAATAATGTGTAATGTCCTATTCTGCTTTTTTTAAGATAGTGGGTGTTTTTAAATATTGTTTCTTGAAGTTGGCTGGAAAATATTTTAATATTTCTTATAGCAAAATTTGACTTTTCGACTGACAGACAAAAACCTGAAGGCATTCATAAATTCTCTTGGATCCTGTTAGTAGCTGTAGTACTAGTAGCAGCAGGAGCAAAAGTAGTAATAGTAGCACTGCAGCAGATTTTTAACAAGTAGTCCTCCAGATTTTTAACAACTTGGCAGCTCCCTCTGCCTCAATGAAAGTTCTGCTGCTCATGGACAATGCTGGTGCTCACCTCCTGAGCAGTTCTGGGCACTACAAAATACAGTGGTTCTGTGGCTAGAAATATCTGCTTTGAGATTCTAGTACCAATTCACAAAGGCCTGAACAGGGGTAGTGGCAAAGTCCGTCTCTTCTTTGGGGACCCATCTTTTTAGTCAGGAAGAGATATACCCTATATCATCTTCAGATGACAAGGAGGGAATATCTTCATCATACTTTTCCCCAAAGAAACAGAGGACAAGAAAAGCCATCATATCTAGAAGACAATGACTAAACAAAGGTAAACAGGGAAATAAACTTCAATTTGGAATTAGAAGTATCTATTTTTGAGTAGGATGAAGAACTAGCTGCCTTTTGATAACTGCTGCTGTGTTTTAGGTTTGTGTTGGGTTTTAAAGAGCTTTGTGTAAGCTTTCCTACATATATAAATACATATAAAAGAATGGCAGATCCTGATGCAAATAATATCATTGTGATTTTATATTCGATTAGTACTCAACCTGCCAAGGCTGAAAATGAACTGTTTATTACTGGAAATTTTGGACAAGCAACAACTTCTGTGTTTAGCTCTCACCATTAAAAAGATATCAGATATCCATTTTGTCAGTACTGCAAAATAGTCTTAAAACTCAGGAACTGATGGCTTTAAAGTCAGCTTTAATGTGGTCCTCATTTAGGGAAATATTTTTGTTGGAGATTCTGTTTCTTGGACATAATAACAAAACTTCTGAGCTAGTAGGCAGAATGCAAGTAAGGTCAAAGATGATGAATGAATGTGATTTCTTTTTTGGTGATGGCAGGGCTTAAAGTAACACTTTTATGTTTGGTTCTGTAATGCTCCTGTACTAATAATCATAAATATGGCAAAGCAGCATGTATGACAAAACTTTCCTATACTGATGTTAAAAAAATTGAGTGAATTTCATTATTTAAGTGTACTCAGTATTGTTAAAAAAACATTAGTTTTGAAGAGAAAATTATAGACTGCAAAAACTATGAGGAAATTCTCTATTTAGTGCAAGAAAAAAAGCACTTCAAGGAAAAGGTGAGACATAAAGCTAGCCTCAAACTTGGTGTTACTAATCAATAATCCTGCTGTCTACCATATACAGAGAGTAAGGAGATTTTAACAGTGCAAGAGCACTTTGTTCTGATTTATTTAGTTTCTTTTAGATCTTGAAAATAGTTCCTTTGTCTAAAAATTAATATTTGACACAAAGCATTGAAGTTATTTTTGATTATGGAAAAAAACTTAAAATAAGAAAATAATCAATTTTTGTTCTTTTCTAATTCTTTCTGTGCTAAAGGTTAGGAAGCTATTACGCTATTGACTTGTTTCCTTCAGGAAATGCATATGTTGTCCTCTTGTGTTTCAAAATAAAAAAAACCAATTATGTGCTTTTGCCTTTTGATTTTACTATTTGAAAAATAAATTGAATTTTCTGTATTTAAATTTGTGCATATTGCCTCCTGTCATTTTGATTGGATACCATTCAGATGAGCCACTCACCTTTAGTCAGAATTTCTTATCCTACCTATCAAGTATTTTAACACACAGATAAAGTCTTCTGAGCCTTCTCATGTCCAGGCTGAACAGCCCCAGCTCTTTCCTCCTCTCCTTGTATGACAGATAATCCAGTTCTTAATTATTTCATGCCACTTCACTGGACTTAGTCCAGTTGCACCATATCTCCCTTGTACTGGGGAGCCCAGATCTGGACCCAGCATTCCACATGTGGCCTCACCATAACTGTGAAGAGAAGAAGGATCTCCTGTTGCAACATTCTTCCTCACAGAGTGCGGGATGCAGGTGGCCTTCTTTGCCATAAGGGCATATTGCTGACTCATGTTCATCTTGCATCCACTAAGACATGCATGTCCTTTTTTGAAAAGCTGCTCTCCATCCAGTTGACCCTACATGTGTATTGGTGCATGGGATTATTCCTCTCCACTTGTTGCATTTCCTCTTATTCACATTCATAAGGTTCCTGTTTACTCATTTCTCCAGCCTGTCAGATGCCTCTGGATGGCAGCATGATCCTTTGGTGGATCAGCCATTACTCCAGTTTTGTGTCATTTGCAAACAGTCTGAGTGTGAACTCTGTCCCAACAACCAGGACATTAACAAAGATTTAACAGTACTGCATCTGCTGACATGCTCTGGGGGCATCCACCAGACTTGCCTCTAGCTGCGTTTTGGGCTGCTGACCAAAACCTTGTGAGCCTGCCATTTAAGACAGTTTTCAACACACTTCATCATTTATTTATACAGCCCATACTTAATCTGTCTTGTTCTTACATTAATTTCTTTCAAGGCTCCTAAATTCTTAGCAACTAAAGAGTGTTTTTAGGAGGGAATCTGAATCACTTCCTATTATGGTGTAGTATCATTACAAACAATTCTAATTAACAGATTCCACATCAGTTCTTAAAATAGCTTGGCCTTGACTTTTTCTATTCCCAAAGGAACAACTATTCACTGTGACTGTATTACTTTCCTCTTAAATCAGTCTTTGTTATAAAACTTTGTGTACTTGCTCTGTATTTTCCTATTTCCATTACTCTTATTAACGACTTGGTCAAAACCCTTTAATAGAGCTAAGCAGTTTTGTATCTCCTTCCTCTTTCAAATACTTTTTGATAAATGTTTTGAAAGAATTCAAACATACTAATAAAAGGTGAATTATTCTATGTGAAATGTAGTTTAAAATCCTATTACCCTCAATTTGTAGTCCTTCCCACTGCTCCAAACATAGCCTGTAGATCCTCCAATATAAAATATAGTCTCACTTTATCATTTTTCTTATCCCCTAATACCACAAGGAGTTTTCAGGAAGTACTAGTACTGAAACAATTGAAGCAACATCTTGAGTTGTGTGCCCTGAACACCAAATTCCCACTCTTGCCACTCCCACAAAGGAAAGTAGTAAAACTTGCACTGATTTCAGAGGGGACATTTGATCAATGAAGAGCATATGTCACATTCTGAGGCTAAAAGTGAAGGAAAATGCCTTATGAAAGGTTCAAAACCAAAACAACGAAACAAGCAGACATCATACATTTGAGGGTAGAAATATGAAGCTGATTATAAATTTCTTTTGCATCAAACAGGTACAGCCCAAAGGATTATCATAAGAAATTGAATTGTCAAGTGAAGTGTAGCTTCAAGTCAAAAGAAGAAAATACTTCAAGAAACTTACTGTAGACATCTATTTTGTCTCTGTGTGGTGTAGCTCTGGTAGTGGTGGAGGGGCTACAGGGGTAGAAGCTTCTATAAGCTTCCCTGGCTCCAAATCAGAGCCATCCCTGGCCAGGAATCAGCCCATCAGTGATCATGGCTTTGAGTCTGCATTCAAGATATTTAAGAGGGGGGAAAGAAATTGCAAAATTATTGGGAGCAGAAAAAGAAGTGAGATGTGAGAGAAACACGTATGCAGATACCAGGGTTGGAGAGGAAGAAGGAAAAGGTGGTGCACCAGAACAAAGATTCCCTGCAGTTGGTGATGAGATGGTGGCTGTTCTCTGCAGCCTATGAAGGGCCAGTGGACTGGTGGAGGAGACTGCAGACCTGCAGCCTGTGGAAGGAAAAGCCCATGCTAGAGCAGGTGGCTGCACCTGAAGGCTGTGACTGTAGGAAGACAGCACTGCACATTTTGTTTCTGAAGGACTACACCTCATGAGAAAAACCTACATTGGAGCAGTTCGTGAAGAGCAAACAGCAGCCCATGGGAAGGACTCATGATGAGGAAATTCATGGAGGACTATCCCCTGTGGGAGAGTCCTCATGTCGGAGCAAGGGAAGAGTGTGAAGAGTCCTGCCTCTGAGGAGGAAGGAGTGTGTGAGGAGGAACTGACAGCAACCCTGATTTCCTGTCCCCCAGCGCCACCTGGGGGGAAGAGGTAGAGAAATCGTCAGCAAAGTAATTTCAGCCTGGGAAGAGGAGTGGGGAGAAGGTTCTTTTAAGGTCCTGTTTCACATCTCATTATCATGCTCTATTTTGATTGGTGGCAAACCAAATTGATTTTTTCTACAGGTCTGTTTATCCTGTGATGATAACTGGTGAGTGATTCCTCCCTGTCATCGTCTTGACCTATGAGATTTTCATTACATTTTCCCCTTCCCATCCCACAGTGGAAGGAGGAGTAAGCACACAACTGCATGGGTCTTTTTTGCTGGCTGGGCCTAAGCCACAACACTATAACACTTCTACAGGAGAGCACCTATTCTTGTTGAAGCAGTACAATCTTTCTGGGCCTTGCAGATACTGCTATGTTTCCGGCTAAGCAAATAGTGGCACAATCTATACATGCCTCCCACCATGTCAGATGAACTTGGAGACTGCCACTCTCATTGCTAAAGAACATTTTGGTCATAGACTTTTACCTACTTTTCAGTTTTAGTCTTAGTTCTGCAATTTCTTGTGCATGGACTTGAAAACGAATGCCATAAAAGGCTATGGATATGGGATAGATAGCACTTTACTTATGGCCTTGATGCTGTACACACAATGTATACTCCTCCTTCCATTGTAGATCCAACCACGGATTTCACAAGGCATTTGGGAGAGTACAGCAGTGTTTAATTTTGAAAGTGCCTGGCATCCATCTTTTCACTGCTGTCTCTTCCTTCTTTCATAACCAAATTGTTTTTTTAAACCAACATTATAGATTTACTTATCTTTCCAATCCCAAATTAAACACTAAGAAAGGCAATGTAAGGGAAAAAAAATTAAAAATTAAAATCTCCATTCTCCTGAAAAAAGTCGCACCTGGAATAGAGAATTTTAAGCAGTCTATATTAAAGAAACAAGGCATTTCATCCTCATTATTCTTTCCATTCTCTTTTACTTATAATTCTTTTTCATTTTCCATACCATTCTCTCAGCATGATATGTGTACTACCACTTATTTGACTTGTGAAATAATGTGTAGTAAGATACATTTAAGTTTAATGCTACTGAAATTTATTTCTGCAAAATAATTGCATTTAGATGGCTTGACCATAAGACTAGTGACTACTTTTTTCAGCATGTCCCAATGTGGCTTTTAGATCCTAATTCAAATTAGCACTTACTATTCACATGCTTATGATTAAGCTTAAATGTTATTTTCTTTCATGGCATAGTGAATTAACACATTATATATGAAGACACTGTCAAGCGTACTGAAGTGTCAGTGGTTACAATTTTTAATGGGCTAACCATGAAACTCTGGATTTTATTATTTACAATGAAAAATGACTTAGTTCAAGAAGCGAGTTCAGCTGCAAAAGCTGCTACAATAACATAAAACAGTTTGTTTTTCCCATAAACTATGAACATGTCAATAACTCTGCAGCATGTGCTAGTGATGTAGTGGCAAAACAGATTCCATTTTAAGCCAGTGATGAAACAGATGAAAGCAGAAGGGGTCAAAAAACGTCAGTGGCACTTGTTAAACTGCCACTGAATGACAGTGTCACAAAGAGTACTTAGAAGGACAGGATCTGTTGATCCAGGATGGGATATTTTTATTTGCTTTGTTGAGTTTTTTGATTTTAAAACTTGACTGTGCCAAAATAAAGACCCTGCAATAAAAAGTTAACTGAAATGTTCTTTAACCTGTCTTTGCCTCCTGTAAAAATATTTATCTGTGACTACTCAGCCAGACATTTCTTGACTGTTGCAAGGCTTATCTGAGGTAATAAAAATTAATCAGACTTTGAGGCTTTTCAAATGCACAGGCAATTATTCATTTTATCTTTATTTGGCAATTTGACTATTAAAATTCCAGAAGAATAATCTGACAGCAGCTACTGGGCACCTGTCAGAAGTAAATTAATACTGGCATATTAACATGCAATACACTGAAATAGGTCAATAGAAGATATGAAGAAGGATGAATTTCTTGCTACTATATAGCGTTATCTTCTAAGATACATGAAATATGAAACACAAACAGAACAAGGATTTCACAGAATCAAGGTGTTGATTTTAGGACACTGAATGATTGGAACTCATCCTGGGTAAACTGGCAGCATTCTATCATATACAGAAAAACCTTTACATGGGTGGAATCATATAGGCATATAAGTATTTGGTTTTTTGTTCTGTGGAATTGGGAATCTCTATCCAAACTGGTGTTAAAACTCCATGATGTTAAGAAGAACATTACATCTCACAATAATGTTTCTTAAAACATAAAAAATAATTCTTTTCCTTTTCAATTTATTTAAAAACATCTGCCAAATATAGTAATTTACCTATCTCAGAAGCAGACACTGTGATGTTGTACCAAGGTGACTCCTCTCTGTCAAAGATCTTGGCAGTCTTAATGATCCCAGTACTAGCATCAATGGTGAAATACCTGTCTTCTTCGGTGTTTTGATCAATGAAGTATCTGTGAAAATAAAATACATATATACTGATTGTAGTACCATCCAAAATAACCAAAAGCTACAAAAGACTGTTCCTGTCAAACTTTTAAAACAACAGAAAATGTTTAAAACATCTTCAGAAGAATTCTATATTGCGTTGACAACCAAAGTAACACCATGTTTCATTTATTTCATAATGATACATTTCTTTTGATACATAAGTTTTTCACTGAGTCACAAAGATATAAATTGCTAACAGGTGGTATTTTGCACAGCAGTATACAATCCTCTCAAAAATACACAGATGTTTTGACTAATGAACCATAAAATGGAGAGATGGAAAACAGAAAGATATAAAGAGATAATTATCCTGTTTATCTGCTTATCACTGCAAACCCATGTGCTCAGTCCCAGCACCTTTTGAAGCATCTCTCTGACATGAACTTGATGATATGTTGACATGAACAGTTTTGAATATAACTGCTGGAGAGTTGCAGAAAGGGCTGATTCCCAGAGCTGAAATTGATGCTACCCTAGAAGCAGAACTAAGCAGCTTTGCTCAGTTCACTTGCTGCCTGGGCATTTTGCCTAGCACAGAAAGTAAAAGCCTTGAAGTTACTAATGGATGAAGAGGGAGGGTACACAAAATAGGAGACTGATAAGACAAATTTTCTCAAAGCTGGAATAATTTACAATAGCTTTTAACAAATGAAGTAATTACAGACCCTTATCAAGCCTTCTTCACTAACTTCAGACTTGATGGAAAAAAAAATAAAGAAAATGCTCCAAAATCTTTTATGTAACATAATTGCCTTTCCTGATAGTTTGCCAGCCCTGCTTTCATTCTGTGAAGTTTTTAATAAATGGAAACTATATATAGGTAGAAATAATTTATTTGTCCTATCCAATTGCTCTTATTTCTACAGCAACAGAATTGTAATTGCCAGCTAATAAAACCCAGTCATGCATATAAAGGCTGCCAAAAAAACCACCCCAAACCAAAACCCAAAAAACAAGAAACCCCCCAATCAAACAAACAAAAAACCCCACCACCAACAACACAACAATAAAAAATCGACCAACAAAGCCCCTCAGTTTTATTTATCTCACAATGTACTCATTTAGGCTATTTTTAGAAAGGAAAAACAAGCAAGTAGATGAACATGTAATTGAATTATAAATTAAATTAAGATATAATGTGTGAAAAAGCAAAGTAAATAAAGCACTAGAGAAGGCAGCAATTTGTGTGAGTCACCTAAACTTGTCAAAGGATAGGATAACTCAGTGGAAAAGACAACTGGGACTTGATGACTTAAGTTACATCTTCCATGTTGAAGAGAACCTGAATCTACCTCTCCCATATTCAGGAAGTACTTTACATCTGCCTTAGCATTCAGCATTTTCTATTTATGCTTCCAGTAGTTTCAGCAATTAAAGAACTGTTAATCAGAAACTGGAAATCAAAGCAGCCAAAACTAAGTTAGAAAATCTTTCTTTTCAACATTGTGAAGAGTGAAACAGCTCCCATACAACTGTGGGAGCTGATGGTGAAAGAGTAGACCCCACTTCTTACCCATTTTATGGTTCTCAGCAAGAAGGATTTAAGTTGCTTCTGAATTATATATGTTTCTGAGCTGTAATCAAAACCAATGTGTGGTTCATTAATGACCAACACCTGAGAATACCTCATTTAAAAATATCCAGAAGGGCTCAATAAAGACACTTCCGATGTACAAGATCGGAAGCTGCTTCAAACAGGTAACAGACTCAAAGTGTCTCCATACTGACAGCAGATGAGCAAGAACTTGATCATGTAGGGCATGGGGCATTTTAATAATTTAAAACAGGATATATTTTTTTCAGAGGACATCACTTAATCAGTGTGTCTCAAATAAGATGAAAATTCAAAACAAGTGATGCTGACAGGAAAAGAACCAAAAAAAAGTTACAGCTATCCAAGAAAATTTATGTTGCTTCTGAGGAATATTGGAATCATCTGAGGACCCATTACAAAGTAAACAGACAAAAAGCAGCTAGACAGCTCTCCTACTGTCCTGATTTCATTTTGCAGTATTGTTCCAGGATAACCAAGGCTGTCTATTTGGGAATCAGGATCTGCTTTTCAATTTCAGAACAACTGATTTTTCCAGAATCTCTGCAAATGACAGTCTTTCATGAGGCATTTCAGTTTTTCATGAGGATTTTCAGTTTCTTCATATGTTTGTCATGGAGGTATTTTTTTGGTTCTTTTCCTGTTCCTTTCCTGTTCCTTCCACAGTATTTTGAAAAACCATGCCAGTATCAGTGGAGATATATCTGCTTTACTCACTGTCTAGCCTTACATTTCACTTATCACAAAAACTTGGGAGACAGAGTGGAATCACACTCTAAAAGGCTGGGGCTTTTTAGTCTGGCAAAAAGACTGAGAGGGGATCTAAGAATTAAAAGTATTTCTAATTTATCAACAGTAGCACTTCACCTTCATGTGCGAACGTTTGCATATAGCTACAGACATACCAAAATATTCATAGTTTGACAGTTTTTCTGGGTCATTAATAGATAAGAGTGGCCTTTTCTTATGCTCTTCCACTATGGCAGTACTCATTTCTCCTCTATTACTCCATATTCTTCCTCATATATCTGTATGTTATATCTAAAGTCACCCCTTATACTGCTGCAATTCCCATCTTTTACGAACGTCTCAATAAAAAAAATTACAGAAGGCATTCCCACAGAGTAGAAGAATTAGAAATGGTAGTCTAAAGTATTTGTTCCAGGTGCTCTATAAATATTTTGTGCTAGAAACTCCCTTGGTAAAGCCATTTTTGTCACATTTAAGGAAACATTTAGAACAAGTTTCATTAGATTTACAAAGTGCTTAACATTTTAAGCCTTTAAGAATAGAGAGCATGTATATACATAAATATACCATACTCCAGAGCTAACAATGCTTTTCCTAGGCTTCTGAATTTGATCTGGTAAAAAATTTACTTTCAGATAGATAATAGTGGTAACAAAAATAATCATACATTTCCCCTCCTACTCTTCTCTCCACCTCTGCAGAGAAAAAGCTTTTCAATACTTTTCTTAGACTGCAAAGAGCTGTCGAGCAAGTTTTTAATTTCAAAGAATTACCTCAAAAGTGAATTTCCCCCTTAATTCTGTTGACTATTTCTTCTTAGAATACACTCATTTAAAAATGAATTCATAAAATTCATTGCAGATATTTGTTGACAGACTCACAGCAATGCTGAGTGAATTAGCATTCTTTTAACCATTAAATTAGACCATCTGAGATGCAGGGCACATGGTAATAACAAGACTTAATAACAAGATCTGTCTAGATAAACAGCTCTCCATAAACTGTTCACGTCAAACCAGCAACAGAAACGAATATTAAAGAGGATACATTTAAAAGGATCATGAATATAGGAAACCTATTATTCACAATATCTGAAGAGAATCTGAAGGAAACTAAATACCAAAACTAAATCCTGATAGCACTGGGAAAGGTAATGTGCCATCTTTTTATTAAGTGAAGTTATTCAACGCAAGGGCATTCCCAGCTTCCATCCATGTCCTTATTCCTGCTTCTGACCAAGGCAAATCCCTGGCTGCTGTGATTTCATTCCTCACTTCCTGTTTTTTAGCGGTTCAGTAGGAACAGGTACTCCCACCATTTTTATTGAAAATCAAAAGCATTTGCATGAATTGCATATATGTATGCAAGATGGGTCTTTCACAAAAGAGCATTCTAGACACGTATTTCAGGTTTCAGTGTTAAAGTAGTCAGGCTTTAATAACACAGACAAGGCCAGCAGATGGAGAAAGTTGTAAAATATCCTAAAGTGCTTTAGGAACAATAATGACTTCCAAACCATTTAGAAGGGCTTCTGAAGCTTCAACCCATAAGCATTTTTAGCACCCCTCCCCCTAAATTATTCACTCTTACAATAGTATTAACACCAATTTGTCACTTGACATAAAAGTCGCATAGACTGTTACCCATGTCTCTTTCCAGTTATTGTGTTTAAAGAAGAGCCTTAAGTTTGAGGTTTTGAATGGTTTTGAGTTTTTAATTTGTCTTTTTAATTTTCTTTAATCAAGTTTTTAGCTTATCCTTTAATTATTCTACTTTTATTTATCATCCTATTCACCAACTGCAAACAAGAACACTATTAGAAGTTTTCACCCTGGCAACAAGCCTGCTATTACTAATGAACTTCTAATGTCATGTTTAAACCATATGTAGATTTACAGTTAACAGTACTTCTTCTGGTTTTTGCATTGAGACATAGGCTAATATACAGTTTTCTAATAGCATTTAAAACTTGTTACAAGAAAGCCCTTAAAAAGCCCCATGTATAAGAGGACAAAAACCTCTGACAAACCGATTACTCATGCCATCTAAAGACTTATCAATTAGAAATCAAATGCCGTTATAAGGAAACGCATTTAGTTAAAAATTTGAGCAAATAATTTTTTTGAAAAAAGAGATGCTCAGATTCAAAGTATAGAGACTTATTAAAAAAAAAATACCTTGGGGAAAAAAAAAATGTAAGCAATGACTGCAAAAGGTGAGGGAGGTATATCAGGATGAACAGTGAGAGAACTGACCAACTGCAAGCGTCTGCATTTGGCCAACAGTAGAACAGCAAAAAAATGGTCCATGGTGGGACATAGCTCTGGCACATTCTTTTCATCTTCTCTTTGCCTCACAATAGCAGAAATCTGGGAACAAGCAGAATCTTCTTGAAGCCAAATGAAGTGGTGAAGGAACATTCTGTTACCATGACTGTCTTGCACAATACTGCCTCCCTTTCAGGGCCAATCTATTTCCCCCTAGTTTAAATAAATTTCTCCAGAAGAGAAAAGCAGTTGTGAAGTGTGAGTAAGAACTTGGCTGCCAAAACAGCAGGTAACCAGTTTTCTCCCTACAGTGTGTCTGGTAGATTATGGAGACATTAGGTGTTCCAGAGCTTCTCAGCAGAAGATGACTACTAAGAACTACACCCTTCAATTGTTCTTCCAGTTGTGAAAATTAAATAAATTTGAAGAGAGCTTGGAGAAGGTAATCTTTGTTAGCATTCCTCTGCTTTTTTTATCGAACAGGCATGGTATAACTTTGAGAAAAAACCTTTTACTCCTAGAGTACTTGCAGGAATCCATCTAGCTCTGATGCTGGCTGCCAGATGACATGGATCAGCAGATTTGCAGTACCTTGAGGTCTCCCTTATGGGACTCCTGGCTCACCTCTCATGCTGAAATCTCAGCTCAACAGAAGGGACAGTCTTCCTTCTCTTGTCCTGGAGATATGAGGTGTCAGATCTTGGGAGGTGTGGGGGAGCAAAACCTCTGAGAGACAGTCACTACTGGGTTGTATTCATGCAGAAGTTGGCATCCTGTTCCCATTCCCATCCCCAAAGCACTGCTAGCACACTGCTCACCTTGGGCACTGAAAAATAGGAATAAAGCTCATTTGAAGAAAATGAGCCATTTCTGTACACCCATCCTTTCTGGCTGACAGTATCTGTCCACTCACATTAACTACTGATCCTCTTAGCTAATTCTTCCAGTAAATGTAGGCTAAGAACAGCCCACACCCTTAGAGGCATAATTCATAACTCCAAGTAAGATAAAGGTTTTTTCTTCTTTTCCTGCCTTTATGAATCTCTTTACAGGATTACAACTGTCCAAATGCATTTCAAGTAGATGTTTTGATGGCAGAACTGTTATTTCAAAGTTGCTTTTTATTCAGAGATTAACATTCTGATTCTAGTGTTGCTAAGACATAAAGTGCAGTCAGTGTTACATGAGAACTTTTTGTTCTTAAAAGGTTTACCTGATAAACAAGAGTATTCCACCTGCGTATTTTTTTTTCTCTTCATACTGAAGACTAAACCTAATAAAACCAAGATGCTACTTGGCTTTACAGAGATATTCAGATATGAAGGCTGATTCCTGAAAGAATTTGAAAGAATTTGAAATAGTAGAGGCATTCTGGAGTCAGTATAAATCATAGAAACATAAAGATGATGTTCTGTCATTAAAAATCAGGCTCTCAGAGTCACCATATAAAGATGATCTGTCAGTTCTTTCTTTCACAGCTCTAAGTGAGGGATGGGGGTGGCTCCATTTGCTGTGAGATTTTGACCACCATCCCAAGCTGGATGCTTCCTAGACAGAACAGCTGTCAGAATAGCTTACCAGTTCCTTCACAGAGAAACAGACGTTTTTGTTAGTGGGAGTTCTTGGACAAATAGCTTGACAAGAATCAAAAATAATTTTGGCCTCAAGGAAAAAAATCAGCTACATATCTGCCACCTCAACACTATGAAGAGATGTTTTTAAATAGTTGCTCCCTGTAAGGACAGAGACTCAGAGAAGAAAGTGGACATAAATTCCTCTCTCTCTCCAGCCATTCAAAAAAATTCCTTTTTTTATGTACTGACAATCTAGGACAAGAATAATACTTGAGGAATACAGGCACCAAAAATATAAAGGAGATGAGATGGAAGAGGAGGACACAGCTCCTCTCTGCTAAGTGACTGTGAGCCATTCACATACCCTGGGAACATATTAATGTGTCTCTGTAGAGGCTGATCACAAAGTGCTGATGACAGTGTCACGCTTTGTGGGTCTGAACAGAGTCAGGGACAGATGTCTGCCAAAGTGTAGGGTTGGCAGGGTGTGTGGGATGCTTCTTTATCAGGCATGTGAGGGAGGAATGGTCAATCTGCACAATTGCACTCATCTCATCAGTCTGTCCTAAGTTCAGCTAATAAAGCTTCCTGTGCACAGGAGAGCAGAAAGGAAACTAACCTTATCCCACTTACATGACATTCAAAGAACAAGACAAATGAATAAAACTAGAGGCTTTTACATTTTCCAGCCTTCAATCTTATCTCTTCTCCCTACTGACAGTAGGGAAGAATTGTGGAGGAACTGATACTGATTTCAAAGGACAGGAAAAAAAAAGTATTTAAAATACCATTTGTATTTTCAATCTCCGAATCGATCTCACACAACTCTCTCCTGCATTAATATGCTGATACTTTATGACCAAAATTCAAGTGTCTGAGTTTGAATGAAAAGCTCAGGTTCTATTCCACCTCCAGAAAATATAAACTTTACATCAAAAAATAGTCTATGACCAGGCTGTCAACTTAAATCAAAATACGGTAAGGCAACTTTAAATTCCTTATAGCTTCTAGATACCAGATATGGTGTTGAAAAGCACATTTTTGTACTAATCAGTAAATACATGTATGATAACCATTGTGATACATCATGTCTTATAAAGGAAAAGAAAAAAGAAACAATAAAGAAAAGAAAAAAATTACTTTCCTTGGTTATTTTTCTTTGATACTTTGCTTTTATTGTTTTGTTGTTGGTTGGTTCTGCCCTTCCTAGAAATAAAGTAATTATTTTATTTAAAAGTCAACCATGTGAACCTTTATGCTTCATATTAATTTTTTCTGTGTTTTATAGTTTTTTAGCGGTAGTGTCAAGAGCACAATGAAGAAAGAAATTAATTTGCTAGTGACATCAGGAAGGCACTATAACTACTTCAGTTTCCTATAGCTAATAAAACTCAGTCCCAGACAATAAAATTCATTATAATGAGGTAGATTACTGACTGATTAGGTTCCAACAAAAAAATAATTTGAATCCCAATATATTAAATAATAAGACATAATTAAGCTTCAAAGATCCTACAAAATATAAGGTTACTTTTTAACCAAGCCATGAGAGACATCACTCTGAAAAGAAAAGGTGCTTATATTTCTTATCATTTGACACCACCATCACACACAGTGTGCTGATCAGAACCCTGCTTGACGTGAGTCTTCTGTTAAATAGCTGGGCAAAAACCATTCCTGCCTAGAAATGCAAAGCTTAAGTTAACAATAAGTTGGAGTAACAAATTACTAGAAGGGACAGAGGTCCTGTCATTAGTACTCAGAACAGTGATTTGCATCCTGTACCACTGCATGACAAAGACTGCCCAGCAGCAGTAAAAGGAGAGAGCTGATGTTACAGTGTTTCTATACTAGCTTGAACGAGTTCTCAAAAACTACTCTTACCAGTGTTCAGTGTTGATAAAGACTTCCAGTTCCTAATAGGACAGTATCAAATTGGATCAAGTTAATGAATGAACTTGCCCATGCCATGCAACTATTTTTAGTACTATCTCAGAGTTTCAGACAGTATCATTGTCATTTACTCTTTTTCTCAATTATTAACTTGAAGAAGGCTTGGGGAACAGCAGCAACATTATTTTTCTGATGACGACTCCAGTGACAACAGACTAGATGCAGTCAGATAGGTCCAAGGATCATCTGGAGTAGGCTTTGTGGCTAAACAGACCCATCACCTAAGAATCACCCACAGGAAGATCTCAGCATTCCAAAAGGCACTACTGAAACCCTGAGGGAGTAATACAGCAGCTATTCCCCAGGCACATATGCAAGATGCCAATTAAAAGCTGTTTCCACCCCTCATCACCACGGAAATCTTCTGTGTATGGTTTCAGGATGAAAAAAAATATTACTTCTAAGGAAGTATGGAGATATTTATAATGAGCAATATAGTAAAATAAAAATAATGAGAATATTTAATGATCATGCTTTCTTTAATACTGTATAGAAACCTTTAAAAACATGCTTGCTCATCAGATGTTTTTATGACTTAACCCTCATCTTTTCAAGCAACAAAAGATTTTGATGCTGAAGCAAACTACCTGATACTGTACAACAAAGGGGGGTTAGTTTCTCATAAAAATTTCAATAATGCAGTAATTCCTGCAAATTAATTACAATTTGGGATGTTTTCCATTGATTTAGAACACCAGTTTTAAGTAAACAGCTGTTTTTCAAACCACTCAAAATTTTATCTTTAAAATTAATGCACTATGAATTTTTAATATTTTTATATTGTTTATATGAATTTTTTGCTTTTCATATTTAAATAAAAAGGTTTTATTTGTAACCATTTTTATTTCTAATTTTTTGTTTCCCTCAAAATGCATTGCTACCTATTTGAATAAAAAAAATACTTAAAAAGAAAAATCTTTTAAAACAGCCCAAATTGCCAAACAGATAATGTTTAAATAAAAGGAACCTCTCATATCTACACTTGTTATTACAGAAGTTTTTTTGATTGGATTGGAAAAAAAACACATTAGTACAATTATTGGCATGAGGTCAGTGCCCTCGGAAGACTGCTCAGCTCAGGAACAATCTGAAATCACTGTAATGAAATTTTAATGATGAAATAAGGAGAAAAAAGCCTTCTGCCCCTCTTTACTCATACTGACAGAAATTGTTGTTTATTTAGGGATTTTAGCTCAAATAATTTACTTTTAAAGATTTACCTTCAGCATTGTTAATTACTTTAACTACTCCTATAACCATAAATCTGGTCACAAAAACCATTCCTGCTACCAAAATAGTGTTTCTTAATTGACCAGTAAACAAATGACAGCACTGTATCTCTTTTACCAGATGGACAACAAAGGGATATGTTTTTTATTTTTATTTTTGTAACCCCTGTTTTTATTTTTAATGAACTTGGAATTGTGTGGAAATGAGGGAGAGATGCAATCTCTTTATCTTCAGACTAACTTCAGACTCTTTAGGGTTTCAGACAAACAGTGGAGGTGTTTCTTGCAAATCAGCACAGAAGTGCACTCTGTGCATGCTACTGAGAAAAACCAGTCTCCTGTGAGCCACCTTGACTGGTTGCTGTCAGTGGAGCATGGGGCATAACCCTGCCTCCGGAGGAGAAACAGCTCAGCCCAACCTGCCTGCCCCACTTAGGTTGTGCACCACTTCCCGCCTGTAGCTTCCCAAGCTGCAGCTCTTGAAAAAAACACGAAGCCCTTCTGCATGGTGTCAGTGTTTCTGTGCAAAGTGAGGCTAGGGAAGATGGGTTTGTCCTGGTTTGGGCCAGGATAAAGGTGATTTTCTTTCTTGTATTTTTGCTTTCAGATAAGTCTCTTGTAAGTAGCTGCACTTGCTGAAATTAGCAGCAAGTTTCTCAGGCAGTGTGTGCTTCTAGGACTGATAACACTCGATGTTTATAGTCAGTGTGCAGAGCCAAGGACACTGCTCAGCTCTGAGGAACATTTTGCCCTCCGGAAGGAGAAAAAGAATAAGGAGGTCACACCTGCAGCCCTCCTTTGGGGAGGAAAGGACAAGATAGATGGGGAAAATTGACCAGAGTATTACATCCCATACACGTCATACTCAGTATAAATTTGAGGGATCATGAGGGTCAAAGCCCTTCCTGCTTCCCCTTCTTCACCTGTTTGCTTCGGCATCCTGTGAGGATTCCGTCCGTTCCTCTGCCTGTGGTCCTGATCCACGCCAACCTGAATCTGTGTGTTCCCGCCTCCAGCTCCTGACTGCTGCTGACTCAAGGACTCCAACCTGGACTTCCCCAGGGCTGCCCTGCAGCCTTGGTGGTGATGTAAGCATTAATGGGGGAAAGCGTGGAGCAACATGGTATTTTTTTTCTGTATATTCAAAAAAATATTCAATACATTTTTTCTTCTTTATCGTTACCATTTCATTAAAGCTGTGTAGTTAATTTCCAACCCATAACTCTCTCTCCCTTATTCTCTCTCCTTTCTTTATCTGGGAGGGTTAAAGTTGCCCAATCACAGAGTGGCCTTTATCCTCCCACAGGAAGAGGCTCAAGGAGAACCTGAGGGCATATGTGACCATCCTGGTGCCTCTTTAGAGTCACGTGTACCCGTGTGTTATTCCCGGTCTTTGAAGATCAACATCTTCACAGAAAGCCTGCACGTTCACAAATGATATTCACAGTCAGATCCACAGCACTGGATAAAGCCTGGCTAGACAGTGGACCTAGCCTCAATACAGGGGGCTCAGAGTGCTCAAGGTTAAATCTGAATGCTCTTAAATTTCTAAGAAGTCCCATTAATATCCACATGAATATTTTTGGCATCAGTGTTTTTTCAAGTTTGCAGTGAGAATATTTCCACCTTGATTTCAATGTCTTACTTCAGCCCATGACCTATTTCCCATCACCTTCTGTTATTATATGAAGCATTCTTGCCAGAGCAGCTACACAGAAATATTTATTTTTTTAATAAAAATATTCCTTTAAGATGGAATTTAACTAGAATGAATACCAATATCTTTCCTTCCTGGTATGTTACAGATTCATTTAGTTTTCAAATCATGTATCTGATGCTACAAGTGCTTGCTTCTCAGCGCTTTGACCTAGACCTGGCAATTGGAGGTCATGACACTGTTCTGAACAATGTTACCATTGATGCAATAAAATAAAAGGCATAGTTTCATACATCACAGATCTTATTAAGCCTTTAGCAAGCAGAATTCAGACCAATATAATTTGGATTTACTATACCTCACTAAACTGTTGGCAGTGTCAGGATCTTGTGCTGTTACTGCACCAACAGTAGTCCCAATCTTTGCATTTTCATAAACTTCCATGACATAGGAAGGCATAGTGAAGAGTGGAGGTTCATCTACATCACCAACAATGACCTTCAACATTGTTACATCTTTGAATGGTCCCAAGTGCGAAAAGCGGAAATCAAGGTGAGTGTTTGCTCCTTCGATGTTAAGTGTGTATGACTTCTTTTTTTCATAGTTGAGCGGCTGTTGGCAGAAACAAACAAAAAAAATCTATCAATACCATTCTGTGTTTCATTTTAGCCTGCTAGTAATCTAGTTATTTTTCTCTGTAACTTAAATCACATTTCTTCATGTTACTGGAAAAGCACACTGGCAGCCACTGTCATACCTTGTAAATAGAGGGATGTATGTGAAGCAGGATGGATTCAGGTTTCTCTACAGCAGAACTATGGACAAGGTAGCAGTTTTGGAAAAACTCAAGATTTAGAATGAGGGTCAGATTCTTCTGTGATAATATAAATTATCTGAATTTTATCACCCTTTGATTTTTATCAGTCAATGCTAAATACTGAAAAAGGTAGAGACTGATGTATCCCAAATTAACTTTGTATCCTTAATTACACGTTTAATAAACAGTGATAGTTTCACTAAAATTCTCTGGGGCATGAATTCTAGATCCTTGCGGGAAAGCATCTTGTTATTGTATGATGCAGAAATTTAAATGTGTAATAATAGCTTAAACACGTTTGTGTGCTTTGCTTTCTGAACCAGAAATCATTCCTATATTCTAGAACATTTTCTTTTAAATTTGTCACCAGCAATAATGAGAGACAATTCTTCAGCCTCAGTCTCACCATGCACTGCTGTCCTGCACATGGATTCTGCTGTCATAAATTAGGAAGAAAGTCTGCAGCTGGGGGATGTGCTTTCTGCAAGTCCTGTTCCAATAAGACCCAATAGAAGGGACATCCTTGTTTGTACCATTCAACAGAAGAACCAGTGCCACATGAATATTTCCCTGTTATTTAAATCATCCGATTCCTACCTCTCTACTAGGAAGAAAGAAGCTGAGGGTTAGATCCATATATCACACAGCATGGATAATTTATTTCTCAGAAGTCTCATTTCTAGCTTGATATTTACACATGTGAAATTTTCATATCCCGAGTTAAGCTGGTTTTCAGATTACTGTAAAGCAATTTTACTGATTTGATGTATTTATTTCAACCCTATATTAGCATGCTGTTACAGTGTCTTATGCAAGATACATGGTAGAGTTGAAAAAGTCAATTATCAGCTCTTCCAATGATATAGCTACGTTCTAGAGGGGAATAATAGGATATTAAAGTTAGAAGTTCACAGCTAATGAAATTCTATTAGCAGATATAGAATTAAGCATTTATTTTTTTTTTAATCAAAGGGCATGTTTATGCAACCACAACTATTTTGAATGGGTTTCTTCAGTGTCACTAAAGTAACTGACTACTTTTCATAGAAAGCCCATTGAGAATTTCATGTAAGAAGTTATTTATTCCACATATAGTCTGTTAGTTCTAATTACTGAAATGGCTATTAAAAATACCAGTTACTCTAGATGTACTAAACATATTAAGAAACTGATCTCAAAACTCATAGCAATAGCAATACTGTTTCACAGTATTATTTGCTGTGCTGTGAAACTAATTTACTCCTTTTCCTGGTCTGGGTAATTACCTTTTTCTTGATTTTGCAGAGAAATATAAATATATAAATGAAGAACTGTCAGTCTCTTCCTAACTCTTCTACAATCTTAGCATATGCCCACTTTGCAGGTAGAGTATAAAATAAACCCCAGGTCCAGAACTGTACTATACTGCTGCAGGGAGTGACTGAAATGATGACAAGGCCAATGGGGGAAAAACCTGACAGAGCTACCACATGAGGCACATGTGATTGAAGCTGTTTGAACACAGAAATATCAAGAAGAATCCCTTCTGAAATTTTTGAAGCCTTCTTAGTATTGGTCTACACTTTCATTAAGTTAGGCAAGTTTCTGGGAAAGTAAGCCCAAGAGGAAATAAATCATGCAGAGTGGCCAGTTGTTTCACAAAAATATGCTAGACCATGTAGACACAGAACAAATTTCAAGTTTCAGGCTGCAATTTTAAAAATGTGTTCCCTGCTGTGCAAAAGCAGCATTTCTGGATAACAGACACCTCTGTTACTTACTGGGTTACAAATTTCTGGCTTCAGACAATTTATAAAGAAAGATATACAGGTTCATATTTATTATTGCATTGAACAAAGAAGGTAGTTGTACAGGTATGCATACTATCATTAAGTTTCTAACAGCATCAGAACACTTGCATAATTTTAAAAGAAGTTGTATACACACTTAAGCCTTCCAGATACAACAGAAATTATCATGACACTATGGCATGGTAGAATTCCACTAAAACCAGTATTGTTTTATATGGACCTGCCTAAATACTCAGTACAAGTATTCAGGTCTTTGACCAGTGATACACTGGTATTTCCAATCACCCTGAAGAATGGAAAAGTCTCTCTTGCCTTTCTTAGGGCAAGAAATATGAGGAACTCCTGTGATTTGTCAATGTCAGTGTGTGCTTTGTAGACAAAATCTACAAGAAATTTGACTGATGACTTACAAGAAAAATAGTTGGTCAGGATTTATATGTGCTAGATATTCTTTGATTTTTCCTCTTTGCATTGAAGGACAATTAATTCATTCTTTTCTCTTCTGTCTGTTTCTTTACATCCTTTCATGATGCAAACAAAAATTTTAAACATATGGATTTACCACATCTTAATAATTGTATTGCTACAAAAAAAAGACCGAAGTATACTATTCATATTAAATCAACTCATAAAGAAATATGCATTTAGGAAATTCTAAAATAGGAAATTCTCAGGTGTTGTTCATTAATTTATGTTGCATTTCACTTGTGAGCGGGGGAATATTAAATATTAATTTGCAGCATATATATTCTAAGATTAAAGAAGTTTACAGGGTTGCTAATTGTAACTGATGTCTTTTTGGAATATTATGTTTATACTGACATATTAGATATTAGATACCATATCTGATATATATATATATATGTACTGACATATTAGATACTGGACTAGGTTGTGTAAGAAGATTAATTTCTTTAAGAAAACACAGAAGGAATAATACAAAGTCTGAAGTATTGTTTTCTTTCTTTTGTAAAGTTATTCAATCAGGCAATGCCAACAGTTTTTTTGTGTCTAGAAATACAAGAATAATCCATTTATATAACCAGAAAAAGATGACAATTTAACCATAGCCAAAGCAGTTTTTTACTTTCATTTTCTTCCTTCTTCTTGTCTCTGAATTAAAGAACCAGATACTGAGACATAAGAGAAAATAGCTTACTCTCCAGCACTGTGATTCAGAGAGGTCAAAAAAACAACACTATTTTGAACACTGAGCTATTTAGACAGATAAAACCCTACACACTGTCCTCAAGATTATTATTGTAAAGGGTCACGAGTAATTGTCCCACCAATTTTAAAAATAATTAACTCCTTCCTGGAAGGAAAACAAAACTTTTAAATTTTAGATAGGTCTAAACAGTATTTTTGTTCAAGTTTCTTGTTTTCCCAAAGCACAATGTCTTTTTATGACCATTGCCCACATATCTTTAGAATGTATTAATTGGTTATTCTGGTTTTCATGCAAAAGTGAAAATACTAAATGAAGCTCAAGTGACCAGCCCTAAGGATAGCTGGAAAATACTGCCATTCATTATATTGTGGTTTGTGATTCTAATATCAAAGTCCTAAAAGGGCAGCAGAATTTTATCAGAAGTTAATATGTGCTTCCTGAACATTTCCAGTCTAAATATAAAAAAAAAAAAAATGGAAGAGACATGGGCTGTTCAGGAATTTATTTCTGGGAAGCCTGAACATTACTGGCTGACTTGACATCAAGAAAGGTGTAACATACTTCTCTGAAAATCACAAAGGGGGAAAACCCCTGACCAGTCATTCTCTGAAGGACACAGAGAGTAATGGTTTTCACTGTGCCATTGATTTCCTCCTCATCTCCCACTCAAACAAGGAATTACATAAAAGCCAAAGAGAAGGAAATCCTTCATGAGAGCTTGCAGTCCAGTCTATACAGCAGAACCTTTTGAGACTGAAGGGTGGCTCCACCAGGCTTGTTGATAGGGGAAATGATGGAAGTACTGTAGGAGAATGAAACTAGTACTCTCTAGAATAAGACTAGAAAAGATTCCTTCCAAGAGTCACAGGCTTCACAAGCCTGATCATCAGCCTAGCACAGGAGCACTGAGTTGTGGTTTTTTTTGTTGTTGTTGGTTTTTTTTGTTTGTTTGTTTGTTTTGTTGTTTTTTTTTTTCATTAGTGCCTCAAACAAGTGAGATTTCAAAGGGTTTGAGGAGGACTTCGTGTCTTCAGACACAGTAATACATTAACTTCTGGGCTTTCTGATGTGTCTACAAGAAATTCTTCCAGAGAAGTATTAGAAAGAGGACAAATAATTTAATTCTACTGTCATTTAAAGTGCTGACATCTAATATATGAAAAAAGATCTATTTTGTTCTTAGTGGAGATTATCTGTTTTCGGTAGGCTATTCTACTAATTCAGGTTCTAACACTTTTTTTTTTTTCCCCCCCAAAATACATTAAGTCGTTAGAGCACAAAGTAAATGAAATACGTACAAAACTGCATACAACCCCCCCAAATAATTAAAAAAAACAGATTACCCTTTTGCATTGTACAAGGGGATATGACTCCTCCGAGGAAAGAATGGAGATATTCCACACCCCGTCATGTAGCTTTAAGTGCTAAATTTCTGCTCATTTGATCTACAACATTACGTAGGCAAAATGTACATCTTCTTCTCATGGTGGGAAAATTACAAAAATGACTTTCATGTATTTGTATAAGAATAGAACACATATCATTCTGCCATAACCAAAAACATGTTAAAAATTATCTGAAGCCATTTTGTCTGCCAAAACCAGTAAGAAATGTGATTTTATACGTTATTACAGACTTTTTAAATTTGTTGCAAATTATTCCTTTCTGCTTCATTTTTTCTGTATGCATAAATGTTGATAAATGCTATATTTAATGTTGATCTTTAATCAAACAGCATTTTTCATTTTGAAGAAGAAATGACATATCATGGCATTAGCCATATTAAAGCCACCAGGAAATAACTTCAGTCATTTAAAAGGCAGAGTTTCCATTTGTGTGGCTGAAAAAAGTGGGTATTGCACGACCTCTTTAAAAGACACTGAATTAAAGATTTTTACGATATCGTGTGAGAAAAAAACTCATTTAAAACAATTTTTAATTATTAAAATAACATTTCTTTTGGTTAGAAAATATTTTAAGATATTAAAAAAATACATATTTATGTATCTATTCAGATGCAAAAATAAAGTTCTTTATAAAAATTTAATTTATTAACTTTCCCCACTTTTTCTTTGGTTCTCATCCTCCTATTGCTAATCAAGCTCAGAATACATATTACCTACAAAGTCACTGTTATTTTTTTTAGGGTGCTTAGATATAATTGATGCATACAAACCCCAATAACAACAAATCTACATGAGAATTGTTAATTGACGTCTGTTAGTCCAAATGAAAGCTGAAATCAATAAATTATTTCATTTTGTTGATGTTTTCTAAAAAAATATTGCTTAAACGTAATAGCACATCCCTCTTTATATTATTATATATACAATATATCTATATGTTATTATAAAAGTAAAATTAATACCTAGACATAGAATATTAGCATAAGTTGTCAGACACCTCAGGAAATGTTTGCTATTAACTTAATATGAGGATTAAATTATTTACGGAATTAGATGTGTGCATGGAATTCACTTAAGAATAAAAGTAAATGGCAAGAACACTTAATAGTTAATAGTTTAAATAGACTAGGATAAATATAGGAAATTTGTATAACTGGTAACTGTGTGATGGATTGACCTGTTACATTTTGGGTCTTTGTAAGCAAGTTGGTATTTACATTACAAAGTGAACAATACTTTAGATGCCAGCTGGCAAGTAAGTCAAGAAGTAACAGTTTGCAAAAACTGAATTATTCATTCATTGCCACAGATATCTTTCTATGTAGTGTGAGAACAAAAGTACAATTTTTCTTCTTTCAAATAAATTTAAGTTGCAAAATCAGAATTCAGAAAAAGTAACTATCTTATTCTAAAATTCAGCTATGTTTAGTTTATTATGATTATTAGATATGACCATTCAAAAAGCACAGCAGATATAAATAATAGTTTCTTTTCTTGAATTTTAATCCCTGCCTTTCCTTCAAAGATTTGAAGTGTCTCAGGAAGAGATATAAAGAAGGTGACACTGCTGAAGCTCATGGTTTCACAGGTTTGCACTGTAAAATACTTTCTTCACGTTATATAGTTATTAAAAATTCATAATATTTTAATTACATAGAAAGGAACGTTTAAATTCTATTGCTTACCTTCCTCAGGGAAAGAATTCCTTCCCTTGTTTCTTTGTCAGTGGATATGGAGAACACCCCAGACCCATCACCATTTATAATTGTGTACTTCATGTCTGCATTTGAACCAGTATCTGCATCATTTGCTTTGATTTTACCAACTGCTGATCCAACTTGAGCTGATTCAGGAACATATAGCTGATAGTGTTCTAAAGGGGGAAAAAACAACAAAATGGCTTGGACATTTTCTAGCAAAACTAAATTAGAGAACCATTATATGCTTGACACACTTCTGAGTATATAGAAGAGCATTTCATATACAAACTTGACAAAAAACCTACAAGCTTCTTTAGATTCCTTAAAGAATTCAAAAGGCAATTGCATTTTCCTTGGGATGTCTTCATACCCTATTCAAACCCCAAATAATCTAATGCAGGGGTTTTGTTTTCAGCGTTATTTTTGCTCTCATTACATAACATGGATATCAACTCTGAAGCTTATTTCACAATGGTATTGTTGAAAGTTTATCTTCCCCATAACGAAAAATAAAAAATTATCTTCACCAACTAAACATCAAATGAGGAGTCAAATAAGTATATTTGAACTGGAGAATATTTGTACATTATATTATAATTAATTTTTTCCATTAATTCTGCTTCAGATTGTAACATTGTATCACATTTTGAAAGTGAAAAAAATTTTAGTATGTTTGCATTAGCATTTTGTAGCAGTTTTTGTTGTGGCACAAAACCCATCGCACACAAATTTTACTTGATATCCGTGGTAGAAGAAAATACACATAATGGATACACAAAGGTATTATACAGTTGTGGACACCAAAAGGATAAATAACAGCTATGACCTCCTTTCAGTGTTTTTATAACCTGGTAAGTTAAACCTCAGAAAATGAAACAGTTCTCTTAAGAATGATTTTCTTAACTGATTTTGTCCTTTTTTTTAAATCACCCAACAACAGTTAGAAGTTTGCCTGAGGAAGAGGAAGGTTTCACAGTGAGAAAGAAAATAGCAAACAGACACAATGTGATTAAATAAACCTCAATTTCAATCTGAAACTAGTCCAGAAAGACAACTAAAAGACATTTCTTTTCCAGTAACCCTAGTGCTGTTACACAGCAGGGATGCTAAAGCCTACTAGCACTGAAAAGGAAAAAACACATTCAATGGGAAGTATACACATAAAAGCAAAACAAAAACAAAACCAAATCCAAACAACACTCTGCACAGTTAACATCACACAACAACCGCCAGCACAGAAAAGAGAGCAAAAAGACAACTTCTGTTATCATAGATCTTCTGAAGCTCTATAGAGTTTCCTAATGTCCTGGGTTAGTGCAGTGGTGTTTTGTAAGTGTGTGGGGGGGGTGTGTGTGCCACAGAGGTGGCTCCTGTGAGAAGCTGCTGTCATGTTTTATCTTTATCCTGACAGAATAAATATTTTTTTTTCCCTTCCCAAGCTGAGTCTGTCAGGTTTTGTCCATTACCATAACTGGGGAGTGAAAACCACTCTATCCTTCTCTCCGTCAGTGAAACTTTAGGTGGATTTATCCTCTCTATCCCACAGTGGGGGTGGAGGGTGAGTGAGTGGAGGAGTGGTTGGTACTGGCTGGGCCTTAACCATGTCTGCTATATTCTTCTTAAAAATACCACAATGGTGAATGCCATAGTGAAAAACTGAGCTGTAGAAGAGTGGATCAGAAGTTGCTGCATATCAAATCCAACACGTTATTACAGTTTGACAAATTTAAACCAGGTAGGATGACTTCAGAGGTAGCATCAGTAAGCATGTAGAAAGACAAAGGCAAAATTTAAACTTGTGCTGTGGCAGTAAAACATAAGTAGTTGGATGAATTAAAGAATATTATGAATCTTATGACTATTATGAAACAGAGAAGTTTCAATTGCAGAGCGAATGATTGCTACCACTAAAATACTTCAGTCACCTGCTGGAAAGTAAACATTTTTATAACAAATTTATCTGATGCCTTCCATAATGGTTCCTAAACCTGTTTATAGCCTTGACTTCCTTTTTCATAATACCAGCCCATTTGCCAGACGACTTTCAACAAGACAAAAGGGCACGGTATAAGTTGTGCCAGGGGAAGTTTAGGCTAGATATTAGAAAGAATTTCTTTACGGAGAGAGTGATCAAGCGTTGGAATGGGCTGCCCAGGGAAGTAGTGGATTCTCCATCCCTGGAGATATTTAAAAAGAGACTGGATGTGGCACTCAGTGCCATAGTCTAGCAACCGCAACGGTGGTTCAAGGGTTGGACTTGATGATCTCTGAGGTCCCTTCCAACCCAGCCAATTCTATGATTCTATGAATAACAAAAGTAAAAACTCCAATCAAACAAAAAAATCAATGCAGTGTGAAAAGGAAGTGCATTAAACTTTGTTAGAAAAAGGAGAGGTTGCCTACTAAAAAATTGCTATTCATTAGATAAAACTCAAGGGAAATAAGAAATGTCGAGAGAATAATTAAAAAATGATAATTTACCATGTAAACACACATTTACCATATTAACACTGATGTAATAGGAAAATTATTTCATAGCTGATTCAAATAAAGTGCATTGTAAATTATTTGATGCAAATCTTTGGTATGTATATAAAAGCTGTATTCACAGATCTCCAAATAATTGCTGTGACATGTATTCTCTTGCAATTCTTCATGCTTACAGATTATGTCAACTGGCACTTTCACATTGCTACTTGTTTTATTTCATACATAAAATTATAGTTATAGTTGGATATTCATTTCAGAGCTTACTTATTCTTAAAAAAAATGTGAAATGTGGTCTTTTGACAATTTTGCTCTCACTAATGCATTCCAAAAAGGAAAAGGTTGAGGCCATAGAGAACATGTTATGTAATCAAATCACTTCAGGAACTGGAAGTGTTATAGCCATATGATAGGGTGAAGTAATTAGAGACTTCTATATAGTTAAGCTAGTTCAAATATATCCACATGACACTACAGTCTGCCTTATAATCACACCCCAAGTGTTAGCCATCTGCCTCAGAAAATCATTTTAATGATACCAGCTTCAAAAATTCTGAAATACTGAAACTTCAAGAAAAGTAAATATTTGAAATCACTAATTAATTATCTATCAGTATTTGTACAGCTGAAATGTTTCAAAAAATGACAGAATGAAAACTGTTAAAAATAAAACCGCCTGGATCATAAGGTCAGAAGTATCTTCCCAAAGAGGATATAACCATTGCTTCACAGAGACAACCAGAAGATGATTTCTGCAGACATGAGCCAAATAGGTAATTACAAACAATACTATCTAAAAGCAACAAACAAATAAGAGGATAAAATCCAGCAAAATGAAGGTTAGGTAAAACAAGAGTTTTTGTAGACTAGTGGTGGAAATTGGAAACACTCTTACTAAATACTAAATCATTTCAAACTTTATTTCTGGTAAGTAGGGAAACTAACTACTGAAGCAACTGAACATTTCCGTGGGTATTGAAAATATTTTGATAGGACACTAAAAAAAAACAACTCTGGGATGGGTACACTGTGAATTTATGATTCTTTATTGTAAGCTATGAGTCTCTCTCATTTCTATGAATTTCTTGAGAATGTATGAGCGCTGAGCATCAGGTACTGGTCTGCATCAGAATTATTTCACCATATTGAGTATATTGAACAGATTGTTCCTACAGTCAAAGCATCTCAGCCTTCCGGCAAATGTTGTAAATCAAAAATTTCAAATGGCTCGATAGTTCTAGAGAAGGTATCTAGTGGTTTACAGATCAAGATTATGCAGAGGTTGATTTGGTTCTCAATATTTACGTTAACATTTATTCAGATGCACTCACCTCATGAAATGACTAAATGAATACTCTTTCACTTAATGCGCTGCATAGGATAGTTATACCATGTTGCAGGACTTTAATTATGCTAATTGAACCATTGTTCAAGTACATATAGGTGATCCTTATCTTTCAGTGAACTATAAGGCTTATCTGTCTTTATAGTACAGAAAAAATTTATTGATCTGTGAAACAATTTTCTTCTCATTTCAGTTAGCCTACAGGCAACATAAAATGCTGTGGTTTACTCTCAGAAAGCAATTTATCTGTCTAAATCTCTCAAAAAAAGAAGCATGACATTATTTAATGCAACTCAGCAAGAATGTTATTAAGTCTATTTTATTCATTAATCTATTTTGTAGATAATTTTTACTGACTTTTCTAGGTTGCAATGTCCTCTTGCATAGTAGGAATTACGTTACTTAACAAGGGAAGAGAGAAGATGCATAATACTACACTAATAGAGAAGGCCTGCTTGTTGTTTACCCAAGGTATAGTTTTAGTAATAAGAGCATAAATATTGTTTGGTGATTAAACAACAGATGCATTCATACAGCACAGCTCATGGATTTATGCCTCTTCCTACTAGCAAATTGATAAATGTGGCAACTGATTGCCTTAGTATAAAATACCTAAAGGTATATCAAAACATCCTAAAGGTATATCAAAGTCCTAGGTGGAGAATTTTTCTTGAGCCTACAACTAGCTGAATATTCAGCCATGAGTCAAATTCAAAAGCTATGAAGAACAAAAGAACACTGAGTCAGGCTCAAAGTCTGATGATCATCAGCACAAAATTCACCTGGCAGCCAAGTAACAGTAATTGTTCAGGAATCAAAACCACCAGACAATACTATTTCATGTAGGTTGCATGTATGTGGACAATACCAACTTGGGAAAAACTGGTATGATAGAAGGCAGAGCTGCTGTTCAAAGGATCTTCTAGACAGTCTAGAAATGGACTGACAGGAATCTCACAACATTCAGTAACAGCACAGATGAAGGAGTAATGCCATTCATCAGTACACACTTGGGGCCAACCACCAATAAAGCAGCTTTGAAGAAAAGAACCTGAGAATGACTTCAAAACTTGACTAGACAAGACCCCTAGCAACTTGATCTAACTGAATATGACTGAAGCAGCAGTTGGGGTCAGATGACCTTCTGGGGTCAGATGACTTTCTTGAAGTCTCACCTGTGTGGGACTGCGTTATATGAAGTTGCATCTCATATCTTAGTGCCAGCTTTGATAAAACTGAAGCGCAGCCCCGAATGGACTGTGCTCAATCTTGCTTGCTGACTTACTACTACAAAATTATTTTTCATTCACAGTGCCATTTGTTTTAATAACATGTAATAGATTATTCTGAATTTCTCGTTTAAGATAGAAGATCTTCCAAGTCAATTTCTCACAGTACTTCTTGGACGCCTGTTACATCTTTCTCCACTATATTTATTTTTAATGTAATGAAATAAATTCTAATCCATCACCATTATGAACACAGTAAATTTTATGACTGCAGAAGCTCAGTCAATTTTGTGTCTACTGTCTTTGTTCTGAATATTCCTTTTGATGACAAATTCTCTTCCATGCAGCTAAACTTGGGAAGAATTTTTTAAGATGTATGTTTGGCTTATTCTTCCCTGCCAAGCAAACAATTCTTTTGGACTTTCTAAAAATATTTGAAGTGTGAAGTTATATCTCATTTCCAAATAGGACACTAACAAGTCTTCAAAATTCAGACATATTGCTTGCCTTGCAGCTTTGGAGAACATAACACTCTTGAGTCAATTTAAAAAAAACATTCTTTTTAGATGTAATAGGCTCTTCGGGCTGTAAGAGACTTGTGCATCACCATGCCTGTGGTTTTTACACTACAGTGCAAAAAGAGAGTTATGTTTCTGATTAGTCTTATCACCAGTGATGAGCTTCATTTGTGTTCTATGACTTACTCTCAGAGATAAAAAGTATCCTGACTTTTTGTAAAAAGTATGAAGTTTATACCCACTTATGAGTTAAAGAGAAAACAGAAAGAAAACTTGACTTCCTGGATTTTCAGATTCAGTATTTTCCTGTAGGTATTGAATAACCAGTACATTTGCATTTCTATGCAAATGATGCAGTAAAAATAACATATACACTCCATAATCATCAGTAATGAGGAACTTAATGCTTAGGTGTCATCTGTAGCAGTCTCTAGAGCTGTGTTGTGTTGAGGATCTACTATGCCCAGTAGGTCCAGGGGGGACCACAGCTACATCAGGCACATTAAGTCAGCAGGGAACAATACCAACACCTATAAAAGGGGCTGTGTTTGCATTTGTTGTTCATTTGTTTGATTTCCCCTGGAATTAGAACAGCTTGGATTGTGGTTCCATTGGGGTTTAGCTTCATAGAGGACAGTTCTGATGAACAACCCTTAAAACTGAGTGGTCCTGCTCCCAATTCTCCACAAACAAAACAAAACAACCTCCCTAACTGGCAACCCCCTTACTGTCTCCTTCAGATTTCATATGGAATTTTTTTTCTATCCAGAGGATTTCAGAATTACTCTGATATGTATGATATATGTAATGAATAATTTACCTCATATATAAATCTTCATAGACAACAAGCAATTAAATGAAATTAAATAGAAACCATTCTACTGTCAGGAGTAAAGTTGATGTGCATAGCTGGCATTAAAGCTTGGAATACTGAACACATATTTTCTATAAATATTAACTCAGACTTTGAAATAAATGTATTTTCACCCCTCCCAGCTTCCCTTTTTATTTCATTCTGTGAACAATTCTGTGACCAAGTTTTACTGTAGTGAACTCTTGTCAAAGGAGAGGTTTTAAATCAGATATTTAAATACTTGGAAAGTATTACATTTAATTACCTTAATTTTTACAGTAGAAAATCTTGATTCTAGGAATTACACATCGCTCTCAGGAAACAGGGTATTATGACTTCCTATTGGGTCAAATACTGTTAAACAACTTATGTCAGATTTCAATGATAAGTGAAAGACTTTGGCAGCTTTAACTTCAAATATGAGAACACATCAATCTTCTCACAAACAGAAAAAGAACAAAACTAAACAAACCACTTTGTACAATATTTGCCCAGTCTACAGAAGCATGTACTCAAAAATGCATGTACCTTATTTCTTGTATCTTAATTCTCTTAGGTACTTAGTAATCATCATAATCTTTTAAGTAATGTATTCATCTTTCACAAGTCCATCTCTTTAAGTACATCATAGATTAATGACTGATTGTAGTGTCTTAGGAAGATACAACAAAAGAGAAAACTCAGAAAATCACTCATATCACAGATGCTTGTCCTTTTTAACAGTCTATTTCCTCAGGACATGATTGCTGATAGCTTTTTTTTAAAAAGCCAGTTGTCCTTGTGCAGCAGCCTTGATGGGTAGGTGATTCTAAATACTGCTGGAGAATCAAAAAAGCACCACACTTCTCTTAATTTTAAGACTAACAGCCATTGTCTCTTTGCCGGACATATTCAAGTCACAAACCTTCACCATGTAATACAAGCCTGTAATAGTGGTTTTGCCCTTTATGTGGGCTCCTGGCTGTCACAGTAAGAAGGAAACTCATGTTCTGAAAATTGACAGAAATAGAAGATTGCTAGCTCACATTTGCCTGCCCCATGTGCAGTTCCTGATGTGGCACTCTAGCGACTTCGGAACAAAGAACAATTAATGTCAAGAGCCTTGGAAATTTACTTGTGATTATTCTCTATAGAGACAGAAAATAAGTATATTAAGCACCAACAGCACTCATAAAGGAAATGTCTCTCCCTAGTCATTAATTTTGAAACCTGAGTACACAATTCATAAACAGAATTACTTGACACTTCTACGAATATGAGAGAAACAAATTACTCATTATGACCAGAATCATGCCGTGTGACTATTATGTGTATGTTTACTATAAGCATTTTTAACAGCCTATTTCTTTAACTAAGAATACGGCTTCTAAAAAATATACAAACCATGAAATAGATTTTTCAGATTTTTTGAGCAACATTAAACACAGTCCTAAAAACACTCAACAAAAGAAAACTTTGCTACCTTTCTTTCTTTAGACAAATAAGTAGAACCTGATTTATGTGGACAACATTATTTTAGAAGTCTGATCATCAGTACCATTTACATTTTCTAGGTTACAAATAATTATTTCTAATTATTTCTAACTTAATTTTTCCCCTTTTTAAAGAAGATTTCCTAATAATATGTTCCGGATTAATATTTGTATCTCAAGTTAGCTGAGAATACTATACTGGACAATAATTCAGTTTTGTAGAAAACTCTCAGTATTAACCAGACATATTTTAAGAATGCAGCAAAAAGAATCAGCTTTCAACAACCCTTACATTTTCTGCTGAGAAAACTTAACCCTTTAGATTTCATTACGCTGACTCAGTATCATAGCAGTACTAAAAAGCTACATTTAATTTTTAAGTGATACCTGCTTTGGACATAAAATGAATGCAGGCTGCTGTTCTTCCTTATCACCTAGAAATACCAAATTTCCTGGCATTTGCCCTGGCCTGTGCAAATATGTTACCTTTTAATGACAAATTAACAGTTGCCTTTCAGTACATTGATCATGGACAGCAGGCTTATCCTGTCTACTATTTATACAAAGAGCTGTTTTTGAAGCTAACTTTGCCTAACCAATAAGAAGGAAGAATGATCCTCCCTAAATCTGAAAGATGGAAAAAATAATCAAATTATATGACTATAAGCCTGGAACACATATATAAAAAAAAATTGTGGTCATATATACACTATAATTCTAGAAAAGCATATCCTGAATTGTGAACCATCTGCAGAAACAAACAGCAAATACCGTAATATAAAAAACTTGTCTGTGAAACACAGGAATGAGAAAAATGAGATTACAGATGATTTCCAGGATGGCAACTTCACTCCTAAGGAAAGGGTATAAAGCTATATGTATAAATAATTATTTTGAAGAATAGAAATAAAATCATAGAACACTTTTGGTTGGAAAAGACCTTTAATATCAACAATTCCAACCATAAGCTTTGCAAACTTTCAAGGCCACCACTAAGCCATGTGCCTAAGTGCCACATTTATGTGTTTTTTAAACCCCCCCAGGGATGGTGACTCATTCATCTCCCTGTGCAGCTGGTTCCAATGCCTGACAACCCTTTCAGAAAAAAAAAAAAAAAATTACTAATGTCCAATCTAAGCCTCCCTGGGGCATAATTCATTTCCTCCCATCTTATTGCATTTAACTTCGGAGAAGAGATCAGCACCAAAGTAGTTAATACGTCCTTTCATGTAGTTGTAGAGAGTGGACAGGTGTCCTCTCAGCCTCCTTTTCTCCAGGATGAACAATCCCAGCTCCATTAGACATCCCTCATAAAAATTATGCTCCAGACCTGTCACCGCATTCTTTGCCCTATTTTGGACACACTCTAGCACTGTCTTTCTTGCATGTAGTGAGCTGGTTTTGGTAGCTGGTAAGGAGTACGCCAGGGCTGAATAATTTCATAACTGCATTCTCCAAGATGGGTCTCTAGCCATCACATCACTCACAAGTTTTGTCATGAAATCCTGCATGAGAACACGGGCTAGTGATCATGAAGACTTCTCCCAGCTGCTTATAGAGAACTTTGTCTATCTTTTCAACCTAGTCAAGTAACAGGTTGCTACCATAACACCTGCCTGATTTGCCTTCCCTCCTGGCTCTTACTTATAAACACTCAACCTTATTGTCACCCTCATTAAGCTCTAGGCAACCAAAACACTCCTTAACATACAGGGCCACTATAACAACCACTTCCTTGCCTATTTCTTCTGAAGAGTTTGTAGCCATCTGTTGCAGCACTCCACCTATGTGATTCATCCCACCATGTTTCTGTGATGATAACTACAGATTTCCTGCTGGACAATGGCTTCCAGCTCCTCCTCTTTGTTACCTATGCTGTGTGCACTGATGTAGATGTAGTTCATTTGAGCTATTGATCCCACTATGGTTTTGGGAGAGAAGCCCTAATTTAATTGTGACCATTTTCAGGCACTTACATAGTTTCTAACCCACCAGTAAGCCTTGTCTCCCTGCTGCTGTATCACTATGCATCTCCTTACCTCCACTGAGACAACAGACTGAGGGACCTTACTAGCATACCATCCCATGAACATTGGTGTGCCACTTCCAGGCTTATCTCTAGTGTGCCTGGTTTTATCCCTTTCCTCCTTTAAATATAATCTGAAGCTCTATCAATGTGTCCTTTTAACTCCTGTGCTAAAATCCCTTTCCTCTTTTGAGAAAGGTGTACCACATCCATTGACAGCAGGTCTAATGCTATGTAAACTGACCCATTCTCAAAAAACCCCAAATCCTGACAGTGACCTCAGGTTCAGAGCCAGGTATTGATCTGCTGACTCCTCATGTTCCTTCCCTCATCATTCCCTGCTACTGGAGGGATAAGAGAAGAAAATCAGTTTTTCTCCTGATCCCTCAACCAGTCATTCCCAAACTCTCAAGTCTCTCCTGACTGCCCTTGGACTTCTTGTAGCAACTTCATTGCTATCTACCTGAAAAATCAATAACAGATAATAATCTGAGGGCTGTACCAGTACTGGAAGATTTCTTTTCACATCTTTAATATGAGCCCCAGGGGGGCAGCATTAGGGTTCCTAAGAAGTAGGTGTGGTGCACATGTTGGGCCTTGTGTCCCTTATGACCATGACCTGACTTTTTTCTTTATGGAGCCAATTTTGATGAAGAGTTTAGGCCAATTTAACCTTAGAGACACCTCCAGGCTGGATGAACCCTTATCCTCTTTATTGTTCAATGCCACTTGCAGAGTCTTATAACTGTTTTGCTGAGGTACCTGAGAAGCTGGGGTAGTCACAGAGGAGACATGCCTGCTGTGTTGGGCTGGAACTTGTCACCATTTCTCCCTGTACCTTAAGACATTGTGTCCAGAAAGACAAAGAGAAGATAGGGAATCCTTCTTATCATGTGTATTGTTTACCTGTTGGGCTTTTTTTAAGGGAAGGCAGGGTATGATTCCATTAACCTCTCTCTTGCCTCTGATACTCCTCAACCTATTCAGCTCCTGCTGGAGCTCAGTCACTAAACAGAGGAGTTCCTCTATCTCACAGACTTCCCACAGGTGTGCTCACTGCTGCCATCCTGTCTTGGTGTGAGCGCAGGGCAGAAACTGGCCTGACACCTGCATGGTTTTGTGTTCCCACCAGGTCTCTGTCTGGGAAGTTGCATCAGTCCTGGTGGGTGCAGAGTTTAGGGAGGCCATGGCTTTCTCCTGCATGGATAGCAAGGCTCCTCGGTTGAGCTGGTAGAGCTCCAGTGCCCATCCCTTGAGTCCTGATGTGCCAGTCACTGTGCCATCCCCCTCCTGACATGCCATGCTCTTTCTGATGTGCCATTCGCTGTCACCAGCCTGTTGCTGGTGCTCCCTAAGGTCTTTTTTTTACATGTGAGGGATCTGGACTTGGTCATGGTTGTTTCTGGGCCTGCTCAGGTCTTGTCAGTTGCTCCTGTGTGAGCTGTGGGCTCCTGGTGAGTATCTTGGCTCTCCCTGTGGATCCCCTGGTTAGGGAAAACTCCCCATGCAATGTGCTCCACTTCAGGGCTTTCACCTCAACTGAAATATTAGGGTTCTGTGCAAATCTGACTTTAAATCAACTTCCTACATGACCCTCTAACCTGATTTAAGGACTTACTAAAAGACTTAAGCATCTTGTCAGCAATAACTTTTACTTGGGATTATTCAATTGCAATACATCTTACCTTTAGTTTTTTATAGTTGGTAGCTATTGGAAATAGTGACAAAGGTAGTAATAGTAGTAATGTGAAAGATGAAAAAGGTATTCCTGTAATTATAATGAAAAAAAAAATCTTATTAAATAAGCAACATTCAAATGTAGAACAATTTCTGGAATTAAAAGCTTCCTAATACTCCCTAGACACTGGATAATTATAGGACTCATCATCACATAAATGACACAATGAACAGAAAACTAGATTACTAGGTATGAACATATCTAATTTAAAAAGGTGCAGTTGACCAGATGTCAGCAAGCTTAAGCCAAATAATTTGTCAAGGTTTTTTTTTGTTGTTGTTGTTGTCGTTTTGTTTTGTTTTAATCTGAGTTTCCTGAGGACAAAAAGCTCCTGTAATCATTTTAATTCAATACTCTTCAGTAACTTTTAACCCTGTCTAATTTCAGTCAAATCTAACAAAATGGCAGAGGCCTCAAAGGTATTATGATTCTACAAGCCTCTTAACAACTACTAGTGTAACAGAGGGAAAGACCTGCTAAGAGAAAGTCAGAGAAAATTATACTTTACTCATCTATTTGTCAGTAGCCAAGTGGTCAATCAGCAGGCAGATAGCTCTGGACTCTTCACAACCAGAGCATGGGACAACCCAACAGTACATGGCAGTGAGGAGTGAAAGGAAGCTCTCTGTTACTCATGAGGATCATAGAAACTGGATGTGGAATATAGGGGAGTATGTGAGGATATGAAAAGGACCATTTTGGAAAATAATTTTTTTTGCAGATATCTTGGCACTTAATTAGCTAAAGAGCTGTATTAACAAGGCAGGATAGTAGACACCTTAGTAGAATAGCACAGAGTTAATGTCTGATGCTGGAATGTGAACTTAAGTTTTACAGAACCAACTGGAGTGTCTTCATACAACATTCCTACTTAAATATGTCTCTGTATATATTTCACATTATGTCTATATACTGCCATAGAACTACCAAGACTCAACAGTCAAGCTTTACAAAAATGTTTTAAGCCATGGCTTGTATTTAAGTTCTGATTTACCCTAAAGAACTGAGCTAGAGGCATCAAACCCCAGAATCTACAAACAGTGGTATCCGGGAAATAATTTCCTTGTGAAATTAGACTCTAAACACAATAATTAAAGGTCTCCAACACACTGTGCGGAGCGTAATCTCTAGCACTTGATGTAGAAAACTTGTCAGTGGAAGAATCTGTTAGCATGATGATCTTGATGCAACCAGAATCTATTCATCCTAAACAAAGCAAAACATACAGAATCTGCTCATCCTAAAGAAGACCAGAGAGAATTAAGGAAAGAAAAGTGTACAAAAAATTCTGATATAACTCAAGTCTAGTAACATTTCCCATCATTACTGAAATCTATGAATATCAACTATGAAGGGTTATCAACCACCAACTAAGTGTATCCAGCAGTGGTAAAACTAGTAAGAACTGTGAGATGCTGTTAATGAACAGCAAAAATTTTCCCATGAAGAGAAGTGTCTGCTATCTTACATTAAATAGGTAGTTCACTTATAACTGGACTCTGAAGAAAGGAAATCTGTGGTAATGAAGAAAAAGGAGTAAAACATAAATCAGTACAGGATTCACTGAAGTAATTGATACACAAAACGTAGCTGAGCTTTCAGGTTATTCTCCTTCTGGATTCACAATCCTGTGCCTTCTCCTGGGACATAATACTGTGTTTTGCAAGCAGAATTTTTCAGCTATTTTTCTTATTCCAGAGAGTACTATAACCACGTATTTCAGAACAGCAGCCATCAGGCTGATAAATTCATTCAGTAATATTTCATAGTCTACCTTCAAGGCTTTTTGATACTTTGGATTAGCACCTCTGTTAGTAATTTATTTGAAAGAAATTTATTTGAAATATATGGAAAGTCATCCGTATTTAGAGTAAAGAAAAAAAAGATGAAAAAAAAAAAAAATTTGCTTAAGCACAGCTATTTGCAGTGTCTATTTCTAAGTCTTAAATACATTTTAAAGTGTTTCTTTAAAGGGTAAATACCTTGCATACCTTACTCCATTTGCATCCCTAATGAACACTGATGTATCAAAGACACAAAGATACGATCTTTTAAATATGAACCATAAAACATATTTCTAAATAAAAAAAATAATAAAAAAATTCATCAGATGCGCTTCCCAGTATGTTCTGAATTAAAGTACTCATACAGTTAGAGTCCGATTCAAAACTCCCAACTATGGTAATGGAGAGAAAGAAATTAACCAAAGGAGAGTCTGAGATTTAGGTGAGGCTCAGCCTGTCCCAAGGGTTATATACTTGATATATGTAGTTTGCTTAGCACTTCCCTTGAATTCAATTCTGAATGTGATAAGCCTCAGTAAGTCTCATTTACCATTTCATCTAATAAGGAAATTGAAGAAAAATTAAACTGAAAATCATGGCATACAAAAAAGTAGAAAAACAAGCATAACATTCTTTCTTTTAGTGCAGTACTTGTGCATTATTCTAATAGTTCATAATGCTAAGATGCCCTGATTTTAGATTATCTGTACTTTGGTCTTTATAATTAACATATAGCTACTATTCTTCTGCAAAGAGTTTAAAATATACTTGTTGAAAAGTAGTAGAAAGCCAATGTTATAACTGTGGTATACAAATCCTGTGTCAGGAAAAATGTTTGTACACTACAAGACTAGTTCTAGGATTACTATTTTTTGTCAAAAATTTTAAATGTTAAAATACTTTTTTTACTTTGCTTTGTTAAATGATATTTCACTCCATATGAAATTATGTTTTGTGGTTTTCAATGCAATTGAAATTCAATGTTTTTTTCTGCAACCATTAGAATCTGTACAAACTCATAAAATACAGCCTGGACATATTATCTTTCCCCCATTTATGAAAAAAAATACAAATAAAGAAATATATGTGCCAACATACATTACAGCCTGCCAGTCAGTTTAATATCCCAAACCTTCTATTCAAAAGAAAAGAGGACAGTTCCTGAAACCTGGTACATAGGAACACATTTGCTTTTGAGTTTGCAGGAAACTTAGGACAAGTTTTCCCATGTTAACTTTTTTAGCTGTTTTATTTATTCAAAGATATGCCTTAACTTTTACCTTTTCAATAGTTAGGAAGTATTAAATAGAGTGATGGACACAATGAAAATTCTGTGTAACGTAAAACCAAATATACATTACTTAAGGCTGTGTTCCAAAGGCTTCACTTTTTCATGTGTTTGCAAGGCATATTAAAAAACCTAATAATTTGTACAACAGTTTTAATGAGCCTTTGTACTGTTTCACCATATTTTACATGTGTATTGCAAGGGAGCTTTCCCCAGAGCTTTGTGATCTCTATTATTATTTATAAATCTTCTCATTCAAACAGCTTAATGCCTATCCTGGTGGATGTACCTATAGCTAAAAGCCCATTATGTTCTACAACAGCTCATGCAATGTCTGAGTCCAAATTAGAATATTCTTATTGGCCTTGAGCCAATCTGCAAAGGAAAGCAGGTTTAGTTATGCAGTTATATTACAGAAGACTGTTAAATAGATTTTCAACTGAATTCAGAATTCCTGAAAGACTCCAGCTGCTCTGTCACATCAATGTGCAATCAATGAGTTGGACAGAAATGAACTTCCAATTAGTGGTCATATTCTAGCATATACCTTTCATAAATGTGTGTCAGAACATTCAGATGACAAAATCAACAGTTCTTTTAACTAAGATGAAAGCAGACTCCACCATAGCTCAGCAACAGTGAGAAACAGCTTAGGTTTTGACCATCTGTAATGTAAAAAGTGATCTTAAAAGTTTGCATGGGCATAGAGAAAGAAACAAGAAAAAAAATTATAGATGTGTATGGAAGCAGCCAAAGGCTTGCTGGATTTGACCTTTTGTTATTGTCTGCCAAAGGAACAACACCATTCACTGCTGGGATCAGAATCCCACAGTTATTGCAATATGCATTCAAAATAGACTGGAGAATAACCCACATGACAGAAGTATTTCTTTGTCACCCCTCTTACTCTTACTGAGTGTTTAATTGAACGAAATCTTCACTGCTTCAATAGTCTAGCTATGCCAACTCTGTGATTCATCTGTAAATACTGGAAAACTGAAAAATAATGGTGAATCCAAATACATCTTTCTGTGCCTTCTCCCCAAAATCTAAGTATTAATACTTTCTTACTTCACAGGAAATCAACACGATTCTCAAACCAATTATATGCTGAAATTATACATACTCTGAGGAAACCTGGGTGGATTGTCGTTGACATCAGTGAGTGTGATATTTACAGTTGTTGACCCTGACAGCCCTCCGACCTGCCCAGCCATATCTTTGGCTTGAATGACAACGGAATAATGCTCTCTGGCTTCCCTGTCCATGTTGTGCAAGGCAGTCCTGATGACTCCTGTGATGAAGAGAAAACAAACAAATAAAAAGAAAGGTCAGGTCTAGCTTGTTCTAGCAAGAGGAAAGGCTGAGCATAACCACTGTTTTCAGAAAAGGTGGGGACTGGCAGATTTTCTGGAAACGCAAAGCTTTTCCACAATCAAAATCATCTGGCTTTAGTTATTTGTGGGTTTTGCATATAAAATATGTATAAAAATAAGAATGTCAGATGCTACTAGATGATCAGCTCACTTGAGAATATGAAGAAATTATTATATATTAAACAACCATTAAGATAATAAATAATGTATTCAACATATGTGGCTTTCCTAACCAAAATGTACATTGCCAAAACTCCAGTGATTTCTCTTATATTATAGCTGCTTAACTTGAGTGATTTCTCATATATTATAACTGTTTGAATATTAACTTAATAGAAATATAATAAATGGAAACTCTTACCCCACTGCAGAAGACATCAATTCCTTTTTAAGAAAAGTTAATTTCTGAATTAAATATGACATACCTCTTAAAATTACCCGAAGTTAAGCTTTCTTATTTGACAAATCTCAGAAAACTATACAAAATTATATGTTCCTATTTTATACATGTCAACATATACTTTAATATTCATGTGACTTACAGAATACTACTGTGTCGAGTGAAAGATAAGCTGTTATTATTTTCTTGGTTTTACTACAATACAGAGAGAAAACTAAAATTGAGTGATCCTAAAATTCTACTTTTATTAATCACCACCAGAAAGTTTACAATATGTTGTAAACCAGAGATGCAGGAGGAGAGATTACACCAAAGGAAGAACATTCAACTCTGTGGGCTTACAGTTATGAGATATTTTCCATTTATGATAATGTCTATAAATTAATTCCTGCTAATTTATTTGATAACAGGCTGACAGAAACCTCATGGAGTTCAGTAAAGGGAAACTTCAGGTCCTGTGCCAGGGAACCAGTATGTGCTATGGACAGACTAGCTGGGAAACAGCTTTTCAGAAAAGGATCTAGGAAGTCTTGAAGTTGGAAATGAGACAGCAGCGTGCCCTTGCAGAAAAGGGGTCAGCAACATCCCAAGCTGCATCATGGAAAAAATGGTCAAGGGGAAAGATCCTTCTCCTCTGTTCATTACTGCTGAGGTCACATCTGGAGTGCTGGGTCCAGTTCTGAGCTCACCAGCACATTAAAGATATTAACAGATTAAAGTGAGTTGCATTGAAATAAACAAAGATGTGAAATGCTAAATTTATTAACATTAAATTTTCAGAATACTAGATTTTTACTATAACTTGATTTTGGACTCAGACTGAGCGTCTGTTATAACTATAAGAAAATACATGATAGTGTGATCAGATTTAGTTTCCTGGGTAAATTTTAAATATACATAACAGCCATTAACAAACACCAACCTAAGAAGAGAGCCTTGCACTTCTAGCATGATTCTTAAAGGGTCTGGTTCCCACAGGTAATGAAAAATTGATTTTCAGAAAACTGTTTTTCTTGCACTTTAAATTAGTTTATTTGCTTTTCTTCAGTAAAATAATTTAGCTATTATTACACAAGAAATGCCATTTTTTCATTCCATTCTGTAAACAAATCACACATAAATAAGTGGAATTATCCAAAAAGAAAAATATTTTCATTTGAAGAGTAAATTCTGGACAAGCTGGATAAATATAGTATATCATTTTGGTTTAGTTTATCAGTGGTTTCTGTTTTTTCTTTTCCTTTAAACTGTGCAATTACAAAGATATTTTTTTTTCAACAAATTTCACCATAATATATTGAAATTAGCCACAATTTCTACATAAAGCAATGGGTACATTTGGATGAAAGGAACTGATATAACTTAAATATGCAGTTTCATCAAAATCAGTATGGTTCACATTGGTATATATATGGTATATTTTTCTAAAAATCTATTTTATTGAAAAATAGGAAAATTAAAAAAAACATTAAAATTAAAATATCCTGTTTTCACATTTTTCAAATAAATCACCTCAGTTTTTCACATTGATATCGAATTTACTGGAAATTTACTGCTTGTGTATATGTATGGAGAGAGTATGGGTATTTTTTTAAAAACACAACACAAAACCAAACCAAACCAAGCCACTTCCTTTAAAAAACCTCTTAAGAAACCTTTTTAAAAATAAAATACATTCCAAACAGACCAAATTCTACACAGTGGAAAATCTGTGTTTTATACAATCTATATAAATAAAATAGTCACATTTCTAAACTCAAGAAACAGAAATTCCTCTAAATTACATTTATTTTTTTCTCTTTTCTGAAAATTGAGTAGATGAAAATTGACAAGTTTTCAATTCCAAAACCTTGCATCCACAGTTTAAAGTAAGAAAAATGGTTTTGAGCCTGGGATGTGCTGAAGGACAGGGGATAAGAGAAGACATAGTTCTCTCTGTTTTCTTGGTTGCATATACATATATACATTTTTAAATTATGTCACCAGTATGGTGTATGTAACTATCATGAGAAACCTAATGCTCTATCCTTGTCACTATCAGCTTCACCAACTGTTCTGGCAGCATAACACATATATCATACACAATTTCAAATTTCTCCAATGAGCCCAAGAAGTGTAAGGAGAACTCTTTTATTGCCTTTTATAATAAAGAGTAGTTCCTGTAGTTAATTTTAAAGTAGAAATTGCCCCTCAGTATTTTCAGTATACTTTGCGAGGGTTCCTATACATCCCAAAAGAAAACAGAATGTTCATATTAAGCAAGACATCTCCCTGCCTAACACAGCGAGGAGACAAACTAAGGAAGAAGCCTGTCATAAGCTTTTTAAATTTAAACACAGGCTTAATTTAACTCATATTTGTTATGCAGCACTGTGACCCTGATGATCGAGTACTTTTCAGCTAGGTTTCCAGTATCTGTTAATCTTTACCAAGAAAGAAAAACAAGAAAAAAAAATGCAAGATGTAGACATAATTACAGAGACATTCTCCCTTATTTCTGGTATTAAACTAAGAAGTTTTACATAAGTTTGACTTCTATGTAAAAAAATCACATATAAAATGTGGAGGTTTAGATCTACTGGAATGTAGCTCAGGAAGAAATGCAGTCTGGATCTCTGCCCTGCCGAGTTTAATCATATCTACTTCCATCTTAAAATTATGTGAGATGTGTTTTCCCACATGGAAGTCTCTCCTAGAAAAAAACTTTCTTATATCTTCTTCTGACAATTTCTACACATTTTAAAATTTTAATTTTTCTTCCTTGACCAGAAGGATAACCAGAAACCTACCTCACCTTGAGTACTATGTGCAGTTTTGGGCACTGCAGTATAGGAAAGACATCAAGCTATTGGAGAGCATCCAAAGGAGAGCAACAAGGATGGCGAAGGGTCTGGAATTATGAGGGGCGGCTGAGGTCATTTGGGTTGTTCTGTTTGTAGAAAATGAGGTTGAGGGTGACCTCACAGCAGTATATGGTGTCCTCACAAGGGGAAGATGGGACTGGAACTAATTTCTTCACTCCTGTGACCAAAGATGGGACTTGGGGAAATGGTAGGAAGTTGAATCAGGGCAGGTTTAGTTTAGGTATTCGGAAAAGGTTTCTCAACCAGACAGCAGCTGAGCAGTGGAACAAGCTGCTCAGGGAAGTGGTCACAGCACCAACCCTACCTGAGTTCAAAAAGCATTTGGATGATGCTGTCAGACACATGGTGTGATCCTGGCGGTACCCTGCACAAGGACAGGAGTTGGACTTGATTATCCTGATGGGTCCCTTCTAAGTCAGCATATTTTATGATTCTACTTACATTCCAGATGAGATTTCATCACCACCTTTTCTAATTATGACATGTTAATTTCTTTTCCCCCCAGATTACATGACACTGGTGATTCACCTGTGATTGACAAGTATACCCAGGACATTCTCCTCCAATGACACTTCCAAACTAATGAGACTAGAATTACTACAGAAACATAATATCTCAAGGTGGAAGGGACCTATAAAGCTCATTGAGTCCTGCTTCTCACAGGATGAACTAAACAATATGACGTAAGATCAAAATCCAGATAGTTTTATAATTAGTCACGCAACATGGCCTTTACTATATAGTACTATTAAATTTAATTTTTTCTTGTACTTGTCCTCAAACATATAAGCTTCTTCCTCTGTACAATTACTCAACTTCTTTCAATATAGAATTCTCTTCATGACTCCCCTGCATTTATCCTCAGAACATCAGACAGAACTTGACTGAGATCATCGAGATGAAAAACTGATACATGTACTACTGTGGATAACTCTTTTTCTTTCCTTTACTCAACACCTCTGGATTTGAGAAAGGTCTGAAAATAAGTTTATTTCTGGCAAGAAATAAACTTCCTTCTCTACTCAGGCACTCTGAATTCCTTCCCAATTCTGAACTGCCTGGAATTAATTTTTTTTCCCCAAAAGTTTTCTTTCAAATACTTCTATGCTCTGCAGCATCTGACTATGTGTTATGTTGCCTTTTTTAGCATTCTGTGAATGCTGCATGGATGAAGAGCAACAACAGAAGGCTCAACTGTAACTGAGACTGTAAAAATCAGGACATAGTTATTCAAGTGCAGACAATTATTAAGAAAAGTCTGCCACAGCCAAATGCCTAACTATGCATATACCAAATTATCTGTATTTCCCCATCAGTCTGGTACACTTTAAGTAATTTATCTTATTACTTATACTAAATAAGAACTTATTTTAGAATCAGTAACCACTGAAGAATTTTAGTCAGCTGTATCTTAGAGTCTGCTCCTACATGATGTGTGAATGCAACCTTTCCAGAATAAATTGTAGTTTATTTTAGCATTTTGAGTTCAAGGTTTGTTTTTTTTATCTAGTGGGGAAGAAAACCACAAAGCAATCCACTTTCATGCCAGAACGGTCAGCCATGTGCAAGTTAAATTTATTTTGTTTGGAATTTTCCATTCTGTTGATGATTCATGAGCCTGTTTGCTAGAGATTTCATGAAGGGTCAGAAGGTCATACTGTATCCCCTGTATTCTAGTTTCTTATATTGAGATGTCTTGTAATGATCACAACTACCAAATGGCTGAAACACAGTATTAATATCTATTTCATAACTAATTAAATATGGGGTTTTACTAATTACAGAAGGAAATCAACTCTCTCAGATGGTAATATTTTTACTTTGTGAATTATAGTTCTATTTTTATCATTGCTTTGCTTTAGGATATAGAGTTAGCTTATTTTAGTGTATCTCAATAACCTCAATATATTGTATATATATAAATGAATTTCAAAATCTAATAGTATTCTATCTTGAAAAACTTAGACTCTTTTAAGAGAAAGAAATATGTTTTTTCTAATTTTTGCGTTTTAAGACAAATACTGAGAAAGCGCAAATCAGTAAATGCATTTTCTCTTAAGGCTTCAAAGTTGAGAATTTTTGAATTGAGCTTTGAATTGAGAATTCCCAAAAGTGTTTGAAATAAAACACACGAATCCAACACTGAAAGACAGTTGTTGTAATAGAAATTGCTGAAAAATAAGCATATTTATAAAAATAGTAAGGCTTTTTAAATAAGTAGGTTCAAATAGTGTTCATTTAATAGTAAAAGAAGGGGGAGCTGTTTAGCCAGACTGATTACATTACAATACATACTCTTGGGGGGGGGGGGAAAAGAAAAAAGTAAAAAAAAATAAAAATTAAGTCTTGTGCTGAAGCCTTCTGAATTAGGGAAGCTAAAGAAAACTTCACTGACTGAGTGGGAAATACAGCAGTTTATGTGGCAATTGAATGTATGCCAAATGTAATCATAGTACCTTCCACTATTTTTATAATGCAAAGCACATTCAAATGAGTTAAATGAAGAATTTGCTGCCATGCTGCCTCCCATAAAACGGAAAATAAACTCTAATCTGCCATATGCAATTGCTGAAAATCAAAGGAATATCTGTTACAGAAATACCATTGCAAGTGACCAGCCTATTTGAGAAGGAATCTGTCAATTTTCCTGTTGAAAAAAGTTAAAGAGTATGTGTATGGATTTACCATGGTTTACTATTTCTGTTTCAAGTAGTGTGGTATGCTATTTTTACAGTACATTTCTCTCAGCCTTATGTAGGCTGCTTTGATCAGCAAAACATTATTTATCATTAGGGATGTTTTTCCCTGAAGTGTTGTACTTATCCAACTGTCTTTAGATTGCTGATACTTCCAAATCACTATGCTACAGAAGAAATATTTTCTGCATTTATTTGTAGTGGATTGTTGCTTTACTCTACCGTGATTACTGCTATTCTTGTAAAAATCGTATTTCCACTTTGTCCTTGGCATTTTCATCAAACTTTTCAGGAAATTTAGAATTTAAACAAAACTGGCTTTTTGTTGTGCAGATGTCATCTAATCATAAGCCAAACTCTTTTAACAAACCTATGTTTGGTGTGGCTCTATATGGCTGCAAAGATACAGGTGTCTGACTGTTTTTTCTGTTGAATTGTACAGACATGGTTCTACTGTCTGAGAACTTCTGTGGAGTTCATAAACCTGAGTTTATATTCTGGCAGTATTTGGCAAGCTGTATGGCTGCAAGCTCAAGTAATGTTTGTAAATACTCATGTCCTTGTTTGAAAGTAGCAGATGAGAGTTAATCATGGTAAGTAAAATAGTTGATAGATTGTTATACAGACAAGATGGAAATATGAACAGAAACAGTAGGTGGAAAAGTATTTCTCCCACTTACAGTGTTATTCACTCTTTCCAGCTTTTCAACAATGCTAACACACCCCACCATCCCCTCATCCCACCCACCCCCCTCACTCCCAATACCAGCCTCTTTTGGAAATTTAACTTTTTAAATATTTTTTACAATGTCTAAATAATCTGTACTGTATTTTTAAATTTTTTTTCCTTCTCATTCCTGTTTTGGGAACTAATTTTGAGTTGTGTGAGTACCCTCCACCTCAGTTCCACTTGTAAGACTTCGCATTTATTGCACTGAGTGGCATAGGTTAACAATCTGGGTTATTTTGACAGAATGAGCAGTTCTCATCTTTATGTGTCTGTCATTCAGCTATCTTTGTGTCATTCAAAGATTTTATCAGCAGTAGTCATATGTTTATTTTTAACCCCTACAGAAAGAATCTTAGCAGAGTTGGTGTTACACCAATCCCTATAGGGTCCTGGTGGAATCTTCCTTTCATGATGACAATTTTTTGCTATTGCCCTGGTAACCAATTCATATATGTGTATATATATATATATATATATACACACACTAACAATAAGTAGTAACTTATTGTTATCATTTTAACTTGAATGGCTTGGCAGTTATCTGTATTCAGTATAACTTGCCATTTCAAAAGATAAATAAATCAGGTTTCTTTACCATGACCTATTTTCCAGAAAAACACATGGAAAGGAATCAATACGACTTCTATTTTTTAATGGTTAATTTCATTCTCAGATCATCTATTTTTCTTTTTAATTTCTGCCTGGATTTGCCAGTCTCATATTACAGATTTCATTTTCCTTGGCCTTTCAGAAAATGGACACACATTTGCATTCTGCAGACTTCCATACCTACTTCCTTTTTTTAGGAAGAATCTATAATCTTCACAGTTTTGGGACTGCGCAACAATCAAAATTGTCCATTAATTTAATAACGTTTCTAGAAGAGTCAACATTTCAGGTAGAAAAACAGGAAAATTCTGTCAATTTTTTGATGTGCAGATTCCAAAAATAATTCACAAGGGGGCTAATTCCTCCATTTCCAGATATCATTTATCGATATGTTATGTCCTGAAAAAGTGAGTTATATCTAACTCAGTGTAAATTGAAAATAAATTGCTATGACTTTTCAGACAGCAAAGTCGAGTCAAACATTCTTTCAAGCAAATTTCCTATCTGTATAGTTTTGACCTCTCTTAATATTACTTCACTGTTTTTGAAGATTATATTTTTTTGCCACACAAAATGGTTGGAGATGAGGTATGAAGGAGTAGAAAAAAAGGCTTAAAGACAGACTTTGACTTGAATAAAAATATGCCTGTGCCCAGTAGCAACATTTATATACTGCTCACCACATGCTAGTCACCCTATACTAATTTTCTACGTAAGTTTGCACGATGAAGCAATTCAATATATAACAGAAACAGACATCATGACTTTTGCAGTGACTCATAGGGTTTCCTTGGAACTCAATCTGAATTAGTGGCATTTCTATAGTTATAAAGAAACATAACATTAGGAGGAAAGAGGGATAAATGGTCAGATTCTCCAACTTGAACAATATTGTGGTAAAATTCTGTGTGTTTCTGCTAATTCGGTAGGAATGCCTCTTGGGTAAAACAGCATGAAGTCAGCCTACAGAAGTATGATCTTACTGATGTGATGAAAATTTATTTTTTTGTTTTTTTTGAAAGTTCATTTAAAATGTATTTAAAAAACAAAGAAAAATCTGCACCTTAAATAAGGTGGTGGTGGGGATGTAATAGTTTGCTCAAAGCTGTTGACAAGTAACTGCTGGTTGTATAATAAAATACTTATGTATGAAACACACCTACCTGAAGATATACATGACTAACAGATAAATTAATGCTGCTTAGATATTGAGGACTTCTCCATAACAGATTACTTGTCAGGTAGGCAAGTAGAGGAATCAAGAAAATTACATGAGTATGAAGATAAGGCAAGAGCAAAGAATATTGGAAGGGAGAAATTAACTCATTAACTTAGGGCTCAATAAGGACAGATTTTTTCCTCATAGATGCATTTTATCCTCGATGAAAAGAAACAACCTTATCCCATGAGACTAACAAAACAAGTAAAAAAGGGATGCCTTCAGTAACCTCTGAACATAGCAGATGGGAAATAAGTACAAAAATCTTCTCAAAGTAAATCCCATTTGACATGGAAGAGCTTAAAACTATCTGAAAACTAACTACTTACATTGATAAGCTTGTAATTATTTGTTGCTTAAATTAAAAATAGTACTGACTTCTGGTATCAAAAAGTACTTCTGTAATTTCACTTACCTTTCAGCCTACATAAAAATGCATATAACTTATAGTTTGAATGAAAATTAAAAAGTAATACTAAAGATGCTAATAGTTCACTTACAAGCCATAGCTCCTTTTTATATCCTTCATGAATCCTTTATGAATTTATATCCTTCATGAAAAGATAAAGATGGAGTCACACGCTTGGCTTCAGCCTTCTCATCAACCATTACTGAATTAGGCTTATATGCACATTATTTTAAAAATACTTGTCTTAAATGTGTTATGATATCTACATAATTTCAGATAATTAACATAGTTGCCCTTTATGTTGAATCATATTGAGGTTTCTTTTGAAAGTAAACCACCTTGATAAGAGGGACAAGAAGAGAAACAATAATTATAAGCTAGAAAAAAATAAGGTCAAATTGATGTCTGGAGAAATAAAAAACTTAATGCAACATAAATTCTTAGAAAGATTCCACATTTGAACAAAATTTCATGTGCTAACTAATTTAATGACAACTGACAGGCAAGGTCTGGACATATGATTCAGCTTTTCTTTTAGTAAGGAAGCTTGCTTAGCCAAGAGAGCAAGCATTTACATGGTGGTTGTGTTCTTTTCTCTCTTTGCTACTTTCATTATACCCATGATGATTTCACTTCACTGCAATGCTTCACTGACCCATGCATAACATGTAAAGAGTCTTATAACAGGGTACTATAATTTATGAGTAATTGCTATAAGTCATTTAGAGTGCAACCTTACACAGCATTTAAGTATGATTTTTGGATAGTGCAAACCAATGAGACTGATGTCAATATGGAAAAGTGAAACAGTTTTTTCGTATATCCTAGGTATCTGAATTACAGTGTAATAATTTCTGCTTCATGTGTTATGGTAGTGGTCATGCAAGCTAAAGTCTGTTCAAAGCTAATTAAATTATAAAATCAGTAAATATCATCTGCAAAAAGCATTCGTTTTGGAAATTGCTTTAGTGCTAATTCAAGTATATCAGAATTTAAATATATATATATGTATATACGCTACAGCAACTACCTTACAAATATGATTAATTTGGTTTGTTACAGGTCCCTGAATGAAAATCACATGAAAAAGAATACTGTAATATTTTCTGGAAAAAATATTTAATCAACAAAGATATAAAAATTTATTGAATGCTTAGCACTTGTAACAAAATTCTAATCTATTCTGAACATGAAAAGTATTATTAGCTCATATCTCGCATGGGAGAAAAAAAATCTAAGTGCACTCTTGGCAAACAGAGCACTAACTAAGGAACCACAGTACATCACAAATAGAGATTTTTGAATGCAACAAATATGTTTGTGGTAGCAATAAGTGTGCCACAATTTTCATAACTGATGCACACAATAAAAAATGATGTTATATAGATAATTTTTTAAAATCCTGTAATAAAACTTCTGACATATGGGTTCTCAAATGTTATTTTCTTTCACAGATCCGACACCCACAAAATCTTTGGCTATTAGATGACATAATAGGTAGCTATTGACTTCAGTTGAGATTCAATCAGGATTTATTGACCTGAGAGTTAGATATTGATCTTGTGAGAGAAAAGATAAATCTCTACCTAGAGACACAATAAATCTTACAGGTGGCTGAAAACAGAGTCTGTTGTTCTGTTGTTACAGGCGTACTGCTATCAAGAAAATGATAACTGAATTAGAGAAGTAGAAAGGCTTCTTGAAAAGAGGAATCCCCACATCACGATAATTTAAAAAGCATCACAAGAAGGTCACAGAAAACATTAAATATTATAACAATCTAATGGGATAAAACTTTATAAAGTTGTTTCTCTTTTTTGATTTGGCTGAACATGTTGTTCTGCAAAGTGGTCAGCCTCTGTTGGATGTATTAGCATTGAACACTTCTTGATTTGACATTGCAGCTTGCCTGCATTTGAAATTATTCTGAATTTTGATGAAGCAAGCTCACATTTGAAAATAAGAGGCCTTACTCTTGAATGTTCCTACTGGAGCAACACTTCTTTGGGAATAACTCCACACACTTTTTCTCATCAGCCTTGGGAAAACCAGAATTTTGTCATAGATCACATTTACAGTGAGGAGAGTTACGAAAGTCTGTGAATCAAATCACAAGTGCCAAAACTATACACATTTTATTACAAAATTCTATCTACACTATTCACTATAAAAAAAAATATCCTCTTTTATTTCTTCTTACCTAACATTCTCATCTACAATCACTGAAAAATGCAAGAACAACCCTTGTTTTGTACCTTACGGTTTCCAATTTTCCTTGAGAAAATAAGAAAATCTATTAACTTAGAACTTGATTTCCTTGATCAATTGGCAACCAGCAAAATAAACTGCAGTAATCTACATGACCCTTTCTGATTAAAGTGATATTCTGTAGTTGCATTACAAATGTACAAATGCACTCAAGCTCAGTTTAGATAAACTGAAACACCCAGATTTGATTTAAGAATGTGAGCCTGTGTAGCTGGGATCTTTCAACTTTCTCAAACTTTTAGACAGTTTGGTTAATCATTGTCAACATAACATACTGCAGTATTTAAAACCTACACTGAATCCACATTAGCTGTTTAAATACACAAAATTTATGGAAGCAATTTTTTACTGATTGGAATGACATGACAAAATACTGAAAGATATTTTAAAATAGCATGACCAAAGATGAAGAGTTGAAATACAGACTTTTTACAGATAGAAACATTGTAAAAATGTAAAATATAAAATAATAGATTCAAATGCTTGCAAAATTCCACCTAGCTCCGTATAATAAGGTTTTCCTAAAAATATAATTTTAAATGAGCTTATCTGTCTGGTTAATTAATTTGTAATCTACACAGAGCAATAAAACACATCAACAGTACTGTCATAGAACTTCTTCCCTTCTCTAGGGTTCTATCTAGTACAAATTCTTGCCTAATGAGGGCCTCAAATTAATAAAAAAGTGGACTTCAGTACCTTTTGTCCTTTTAAAAATACGCAATTTAAAAAATATATATTTTCTATTTTCACCAATCCACATTAAGTAACCATGGCATGATATTGCAAACAAAGATAACAGGACTGTCTTTATTTACAATTTGGTACAAAGAGTCAGAGCTCTTTACCAAATATATGTTCCAACTAATGATATGAAGGTTCATTCAAATCTATTCAAATGAAGTTGTGAAACTGTTACTTGAAAAATAAACTTTCAATAAAAACAGTCAAAGATGCCTTCACTTAAAATAGACTATTATTGTACCATTCAAATATAAAAATGAAAAAATAACTGTTCTGGTAAGAGAAGAATGCTGTAAAAATTGCAAAAGGAAATAGGCTACCTATTTAAAATCCAGTCCTTTAATTTGTTTAAGCACCCATCCCAAGGCTAAATTATTGCTCTTGACTTAATTGTTCTTGAACATTACTTCATAAGCCACACAATAGTTCTCCATTCCTGACAAATATAAACAAAATAAAACAAAAATTTTGAGCATTGTATCAGTTTTCAGTCTGGATTTCTTTCATCATTTTTTTAAAGGAATAAAACACAGAAATTTCTCATTTTCCTGGTGTTTTCTTTGTACGTCTGTAGAAGTTTTTTTCTCTACATTTAATCTCCAATAGCAAACATTTCTCTAACTGAGTAGCTCAGATTTCTAACTCTTCATAATGACCTGAAGTAATAAGAAATGGTATATGTAAAATAATTTACATGTACCTACAGACATGATGATTGATATGTAAATAAGAAAGAGCATTTCATCTCAGGTACCAGGCAAGAATCTGTAAACACTCCTGGTACCACATCAGTCATAAGGAATCTTAATCTTAGTAAACAGGAGCTTTTTGTGAGGAGAAAAAGCAGCAATCATGGCTTGTCATGTTTGAAACGTGATTTTCTTGTCCACTCTTCTCCAGGTCTTCCTAAAGTACATTTATGATGAAGGTGAGCAGATCACTTTATTGATTTTGATGTGATATAAAGCCCCATACTTCAAACAAAGATAGTGAAGTTGTGCCGATTTACACTGGTAAAGAACCTTATCTTTTATTTTTAGGCAAAAAAGCTTCTTACTGTGATTAGGGTTAAACTGTCAATCTAGTAATCTAGTTGATGAGTTTTTACTCTGCAGGTGTTAACTGTGAGAGAAGCTTGTGTCAGGGAAGACTTATATTAGCAAGGTTGCTGTTACAGCTCCTGAAAATCTGGCCAATTATTGAACTTTTTTTCATAATACAATGTTTCTAAAATACCATCTGAAAAATGAATTTTACATTTGTCAATCTCTGTGTTAAGGTCAGGAAAAAGAAACACAGACCACGTGCCTATTTGGGCCATTCACTTCCCCTTAGGAACAGACAAATAAAACCAAACTTCCCATGCCCCAGCATGAAAGTGCAGTCCACTTTCTGCTACAGGCAAAAAGTGGTGCTCCCATATAGAACAAGCACTAATTCTAGAGAAAGACTTTATATGCAATATATTTCTGCTAATGAAAATCTTGTGGCCAAATTTAGAACTGCATCTTCTGAGAGAAGTTGTAAGTAAACCACCTGTGAGATTGTAACTGAAAGAAAATTTTGACTTCCTAAAGCTCAGCTATTGTAAATTAAACCAAACACTGGAAACTGAATAGGTCTAAGTCAGGAAATACCTATCAAGAACAATGTCTTTCCTGGTGCTAGTACAGTTATTTGCAAAACTTAGTTATAGATGTCAGGAATGAAATGAAAATTGAAACAAAGTATTCACATTCAAGGTATTTCAATTATGAATAAATGACGTGGTCATTTTTTGCTGTATTTGAGTAGCTCTGCTGGTTACGTTAGAAAACATAACTTCCAATATATAATTGACGAGAAAGTGGCAATGCTGCATTGTAGTTGGTTTAGCACCAGTTAAGGTTGCCTGTTTTTGTCAACAATTTCTTCTTCATTTTGATTAGGACTTCTTTTACACTTCTAAACTCACTTTTAGTGAGGAACATTTTCCTGTATATAGGACAATTGCCAGCTTGACCTCAGAGAATATAATATCCTGATAAATTTTTTAAATATTTTCCATCCAAGATTTTGTAAAACATTGTATTCCATTTGACTGAACAGACAGTCTGAACAGTAAACCTTAAAAACATTATTTTGATATTTATAAAACTTTTGCATTATGATCCTTACAGTAGCACATCTCTTGAGTTTTATTATGAACTGTATTGCAGAAGCCATTTACCCAAAGACTGGAAAAGAGACCTTTCTAAATGTTGTTTATCAAATGGACAATGACACATATATCCTTAGAATCTTGAGATGATTTAATGGTTTACAAACATATTTTGAAAAGGACACAGCTATACTGCTGTGCTTTGAACAAATTAATGTTTTTTTTTTCAAGAACGAGAAATTAAAAGTTTCTAAAAGCTGTCTTAAAACATTGAATCTTCTATTATTTCTCTCATTCTAACAAACAAAGACCTTGCAAAATAGTTTTCTTTACACAATCACAAGACAATATAGATAAAAGGTGTAATTTTCAAACGTAAATGCTTGAAAACAGTAATTTTAAAACATGGCCTGCAATTATATGTGCCCACTTGTCCCTGAGAAATCATACCGAACACTGCCCAATGATATTTCAAAACACTGACTTCACCAGTTTCATGTGTCTGAACAATTGACTTTCAGAATACAAAGCACATTTTGGAATTTCTGTCCTGCTGTGTAAAACAGAGGAAAGTGATTAGCCTTTCTAAACCCTACAGCAGAAAATGGATAAATAGAGGTTGCACCATTTATTAGGTTATATTTGGATAAAATTACCATATATTAACGATCTGTCATTTACGACTTCATGAATAATATTAACAAAATATTTAGTGGTACATTTTGGTCCAAAGAAACTAGTGATGGCCTTTCATTTGACTCTCAGTTCATCTTCCCCATCAATGCTGAGTGGGAATCATATACTAGGACTCATCTGCCCAGGAGTCTGAACAGATACCCAGAAAAGACCCAGTGCTTCACAGAGCACTATATGAAATTGCTATCTGCTTCACATACTTCTTGTAGCTCCTTCCAATTTTCAGTGCAGTACAGTCATCAAGCACAGCAAATACTTACTGATGATTAAGAAAAACAGCCCTGGCTTGCTGAGTATAGAGCAACCACTTTGTCCCATAGCTATTCTCCCTTTAAATTTTCAGGCTCTAGAAAGGTATTGTTCAGAGTGACTGCTGCTGTTCATACAGAGAATAAAGCGACATCTTGATTTCAAGAAAAGGGTTGTGCTTCAGAATCCATAGGTACACAATGTCTTTCCTTGCAAAATCTATGATTGTAACTCTGTGGATTTTACAAGTTTTCAATATTTATTTGAGTTTTACATATTTAACACAGATGGAACCCTTTTAAAGTTATCCCAGTTCCACATAAGTGTTCCTAGCGATATTTTTAAGCTGTTTCTAGCAAAGGACTGAAAACATATCTGCATATCACAGTCCTATATGAACACTACAAATTCTCAATAAACTGTCAAACTTTTTTTTTTTTCTGTTGTGAGACTATTGTTATAATAAAGTCATCAAAAAAGAATGACTTATCTGGGATTTCAGAATTAAATTGATATTCTATAATGGAATAAAGAGCCTCTTCATAATTATAGATCTCTTTCCTGAATTTACTGAGTGCAATATTCAAAAGTATATACTTGACAAACAGTAAGAAAATATATGAAGAACTTAACCTTCTCTCAAACTCCAGAAAGAGTCTAAATTTTTCCTCACCAGCATATAATACCTTAAATGCTGATTTTCTTTTAAGTCCTTTCATGAGCAATGATCTACAGACAAGAGTTCTGTTTCTCCATGCTTTACTACAGAACACTCAAATGTGAAGCATAAGAACTAATAACTTGTGGATACATGTTTATCAGTTTCCAAAAAAATGAAAGTAACACACACAAACTATTCTACCAGTATTACTCTATAACCACCCACCAAAAATGCCAGGTTTGCTTTCAGAAGTGTTAATCCTATCATTTCTCAGTGTGTAATTGAAGAACAAGCACAATCCCCCCCAGCTGAACACTGAATGATAACCATCAACATGAAATATAACAAATAATCTAGATGATTCAACAAGGACTGGAATGTACAAATGCATCATGCAATTTTATTTTAAAAAGTCCTCAGAATGAATTATTTGAAATGGCTAAGAAAAAACATCAAGAACTGTGGTAGTCATGCTACCTGACAATGCTTGGTATATCAGATCAGGTAATAAACAGCACAAAATATGAACACTGCTCTTGAAAAGTGAAGGAAAAATAGGGACCTGCTTGATGAGTCATCTATACAGATAAAATCTGTTCTTTTAGAAAGAGACTTCAGAAAGCTGTGCCATAGAAGTGTGTTAGCATTGTACTAGCCTTTTTTGTTTGTTTTTGTTTGTTTTGTGTCTTTTCCCCCTACCAATTTTATGAGAAGAAAGGCTGATTTCATATCTCATATGGCAGTGTGCCAGCTATAACTGTATTTCAAGCTTTTCACATGGGTGTTAAGTGACAATAGTTATCTGTACCACACACCACATTCTCAAATACAGCTACTCAGCAATTCTGAAGTAATTTTCTAGACCATTAGGTGCATTCCCCACCTAAAAGACTTCAGAGATAATTAATGCAGAGATAATTCAAACAAGTGCATGCAGGTGCAAACCTGTCAAATGGCAAAAAACTGCAAGGCTAATGGGTTTTCAGTCATCACTTCTAATCTACTTGAATACAATGTTTGCCTTTGGTATGTATTTCTCTTGTGCAGCTGGCATATTATTGCCCCACAATAGCTGAGTATTTGCAGAGCCAAAAGAATGAAAAAAAAATTCTGGTTAAATGAACTGAATTCAAAAAGGAACTCTGGAGTCCACCCTATTCTTAAAATTTAAATGATACAGTTTCTCTGCTATATACAATATGACTGCTTACATGTAAAATGAACAAGAAACTAATCTAGAAATGGCAATAATTTGTTCCATGCACAAATATGGCTTTGTGTCATTATGTCTACTCATCTCTGCAGTGATTCAAAGCATGCAAAGGAAATACAATGTTTTGAAATGTACCTTTATGAAAAAAGAAACAGCAGAGATCAACTTTGAGTATGTGGAAATGATGTGTAGCAAGAAATCCCCAAAACTGTAACTTCTCTGAAGCATTATTAGAGAGAAAATGTACTAAGGTCTTTAAAAGTGTAGAAATCACCTAAAATTTCTGAAGACTTCCATAATTCACTTGCAAAATGTCATAGTCATCACTTTGCAACAGACACTGCAGTGAGAGGAACACTTATGCAGAAGGCTTAGTTTGATACTTTCAAGAAGGCCAACAGCATCCTGGCTTGTATCAGAACTAGTGGCCAGCAGAAAACTAGGGAAGTGATTTTCCCCCTGTTCTCAGCACTGTGGAGGTCTCACCTCAAGTACTGCATTCAGTTTTGGGCCACACTACAAGAAGATGTGGTGCTGGAGAGTCTAGACAAGGGCAACAAAATTAGCGAAGGACTTAGGGAACACATTTTATGAAAAGGGACTTGAGGGAATTGGAGTTGTTTAATTGGGAAAAGAGTTACAGGAGACCTTATTGCCCTCCACTAATATCTCAAAGTAGGTTGTAGTGAGATAGGTCTTGGCCTCTTCTATCAAGTAAGAAGATAAGAGGAAACAGCCTCAAGTTGTGCCTCAAGGGAAAATTTCTTCACTGAAGGCACTGTCAAGCATTGAAACAGCCTGTCCCAGCAGGCATTTAAAGGATGTGTAAATGTGGCACTCAGGGACATGGTTTAGTGGTCACTTGACAGTGCTCTAAGGGCTGGACATGATGATTGTAAAGGTCTTCTCCACCTGAAATGACTTTGAATTTGAACAGCTGTCCACATGAAACATGCTGTAATACTCAGGAGCTTTTCACAACTTTGACCATAGCTCACCCTAAGGGAACAGAAATTAATTCACATTCCTTAAGCCATAATTGCACAATAGAAATGGAGCTGTCTTCTGCTCTGTTCAATTCCATTATTTACAGTTCAGTAGAAAAACTAAATCAAGTTTTCTCCAAGATATGAAGGAGACTGGGTCTCCCTTTCCCTTTCAACCTTCAAATTTCTTCTCAACTATAGAAATGTGTTTGCATGAAATTATTAGCTAGATATGTTGAAAGTTGTGAAAACAGACATGTTGTTACAAAATTTCATTTGCACTTAGTTATTCCTTACCAGTGCTTCAGTTATTGATATTATCCCTTCCTGGACACTGAAGAAAATGGAAAAAAGAGTGTAACTGAGACTCCTGACATCATTTCTGACATAGGTATATTTTGAACAAGCTTTTCTTTGCCTGTCGCAGTTTGAAAAAGCTAAATATTTCCTCATTCACAGTCAGGATGAAAGTAAAACAACCTCAGGAATCTTTATGAAAAAAAATTCTACACTTCACTAATACTACAGACCTTTATTTTAAAAATGCTAAATTCTTTTAAGTTCTCACTTACAAATAAAAAATTAAATCTATTTCAAAGATAATAAAAAACCCCAAAAAACCAAAACAAAAAGCCCCACAATAAACCCTGACTCATTTGTATGAAATGTTTTTGTTTCAGTTATCCAGGCTTTTTGAACAAATATATTTTCTATTAGAATTGTAGTCAGCTGTCATAGAAAACTGTATATATTCAAAAGTATGAGGGGGACTGCTTTAGTCACAAAGTTCTTTGATTCATATCTTGATGGCTTTGTGAGAAAAACAAACATACACATAACTAAAATACAATTCAGTATTTCAAGTTCCTGCTAGAGGAGACTGCTGGCAGCTTTACAGTAATTTTTACAGCTAGCACACAATATAGCATGCCAGCTTGAAAAACTGTTAAAAAACCCTGTCTTTAAGGCTGGCTGCTTAGAAGGTGGTAGATTAACTTAATATTGTTAAACTTACTTTTAGTTAAAAGCTTTTGATAGCATAGCCTGTAGCTATATGTCAGACTTCTTCAGTCTTGTCCTGAGATGTGACTATGCTGATATAACCTTGCTCTTTACAGATCATAGTTAAATCTCTTACTTTGAAACAAGTGATATTATCTGTGCTGCCACATTTGTTTAGATTTATCACTCTGTCACTTCCATTTCAAGTCACCCCTCCCCATCTTGAAATTATAATTATTTTCTTTACCCACCACAGCATTTCTTAATAAGCCTTCTCTGACACTGAAGTATTTTGATTATCAGTATTGCTTAGCTTTTAAGCTTTTTGGTAAAGCAGTAGGGATGAGTTGTTAATAAAAGAATTTTTCTTACTAGAGATGTAAAATAGTAGTTGCATTGGAACGTGCAATATTGAATAACTATCAATATAGAACTAGATCTTAGTTTTGCAGCTACATCCTATTACTGTCTCTCATAATGACTGCACTTTAAAGCCAGAGGTCCAAGACACAAGCAAGTGTGTTAAAGTTAAAAGCAAAGCGTGTGCAGTATCTTTCTCAGTGACTCTCAGGATTAAATCCAATATAACAGCATGGACATAGAGTTATATAAGCCTGGAATGAATGGAATAAAAAAAGGACTCTGTAAGTTTACTGCTGAACTGGCCATGAAGTGTATTAGAAAGACACAAACAAAACTTTTCGCTGGTAAACTGCAATGCAGTCTGTGGGAATTAAACCATGTACTGGCTTAAAGTGGGAGGGAACAGACTTGTAAAGCCATTTTATCTTGATTATTCCATTATACAATGATTAATTTCAGCAATCTTTGGGTTGACTTTAATTTTCCTTGCCAATATAAGTGTATTTGTATGAGGTTTCTGCTTTTCTAGTTTTTGTTTTTTTTTTTTTCTTTTAATAGTGAATGCATTATGGTATTTATTGGAATCTGGAGGAACATTACCAAGGAAATAATTTTTATTTCTTTTCCACCATCTTTCTCATGAGATCTGTATCTACAGAAAATGTTGGGTTTTGGTTTTTTTCCTTTCAGTTTAGGGGCAGGGATGATGGGAGTGTATGTATTGACTAATGTTACAACACACAGCAAGGGAAGGTGTTCTTTAAAACCAGCTAGCCATCAGCCACTGCAAGTATCAGGTCACAGTCCTACTCTGCTCTTAGTACAATGTAGATCAAACCATCTCTGCATGTTTATGAGAAAAAAGAAGAGAAAAGGGGCTGACGTGGTGAGCTTATTTGCTCTCCTGTAGACCACAAGTTGCTGAGACTGAATTCCAGGAGTAGAAAAACTTGGTATTTGTTTACAGAATATGTAACATCTTAAACAGGTATTCTTCACATGTGAGTATCATATAAGATACATAAATCACATGGAAAATATATTAAAACATCTGGTTGATTAAATTAATACTTACATTAATACTGGTCAGAAAACAAATCGGTTTTGATTGAACAATATTTAAGTGCTAATTTCCAAATAAACCTTTACAATGATGAACATTTATATTTACTCTTCTTTGTCTCTCCCATCTAGCCTCTGCTTTCCCTCCTGGGGCACCAAAGCACTTAACTGTAAAATCCAGGAAGTTAACCAAAGGCAGGCACTGGCTGATATATTCATCACACTAATTATGTGTTACATGGCGTGTTTCTCCCATCAAGTGCCTCCTATATATTTGATATAAGCCTTTCAAATAAATAAAAAAAGAAGAAAAATGAAAACAAGCTTCAAAGCCAAGCTACATGATTGAGAGAATCACTTATCCTAGTGTCACTGAACTACAAAATCAATTAATGTCTTCTATCATCTCCAGAAAGTGCTATGTAACAGGCAGCCTGCAACAAATTACACCAGATATTTCAAAAAGCAATTTCTTCTTCCATTTAGGATTAGAATGGAGGTAAATTGACCCTTTCTCTACATGCTCACAGTGAAAGGAAATAGGCCACTTTCACAAGTCTTTCAGAAAGATTTGGAATGCCCTGATAGAAAAAAACAAAGTGTAATTGAAATTCTGGTTGAAGAACTTACAAAAGTATATTTAACTGAGTTGTAATTTCTATGTAAAGTGACTTTTCCTAGATGCTTTAGTGCTCCATAAAATTAAACAGTGGAACTGACCTTGTCTTTAAATGGATTTAAAGAAAAAAATCAACCCACACAATGCCATTTCAAATAAACAAATCTGCACAGTTATTTCATTACCATATTCAGCAGCTGTTTTCTGCGGTTTGGTTTCCCAAGTGTTAGTAATCATCCCAGCATCAAGTAGGTGCCCAATTTCTTTCTCACATTATTCCAAAATTCAGCTGACACTACATCAAAATTTCACAGTCCAGACTACATTCTAACAATAAATCCTTCTCCATTACCTCTGCCAGATTTGAAATATAGTGTTTTTCAAACTAAGTAGAAGAGTATTGGAATTATGTCTGGAAAAAACTGCCTAAATGGCAGAAAAGTTCTTTTCCTGCTTTATTACTGCTCTCTCACCATAGGCTTGTATCAGATACTTAGACACAACTGCTTTCTGAATATGAGAGTACTTTTATTTACCTTTACTTTTGATCAGAAAGTTTTGTTTCTCACTCACTTCTGAACACTGATTACTGACAGTCATAAAGAATACCTTGCTTTTATTCACCATTTCAGTTAGACAAGTGATCTAAGATAGTGTTCACTAACTTAAATAAGCACCTGGAGTTTAAAGCTGGCAATTTTCAGTAGAAGATCCTTGACTGGAAACTGCATGAACCAAATGCAGTTTTGTTGTTCCATTTAAAATGCTGCAATGGCACTGCACATAAACTTCCCTTGTGTGAGAATTGATTTATGACTCCAATTTCTTGTTTACACTGTGCAGACTAGTGTGATGCCATGTGGAAGGGGAATTAAGAAATCTGACTCATTTGCTTTCCTTTATTCCTACCAGGGCCCAGGCTTTTTCTTCTTGCCAGAAACCATTTTCCTGAAGTTAGTCTGTATCATAACACTTCTGAGATAGTCATCGACAGGTTTCCAGGGTGATACTATTCAGCCTTCACTCTAGCTTAAAAAAACAGAAAGAAGCACCACTCTTTCATTCCCTATTAGTGCAGTCAGAGCAAGGTATAAAATTAAGGTTGATTTCTACTCCTGGGACCTGAAGTACTCCACTTGGGGCTAGCTTTAATGTATGATCCACTTATATTTTGTACTCAAAGCATAACTTCATTATTGAATAAGGAAGTAAAGCAATCCACTTTTGACTTAGTATTTTTAAAAAGACAAGTATGTCACTTGTGTTGACTAATCTTTGAATAACAATGGTGTTTGGCATCTACATAGCCTGTTATAGCTCAAAAAAACAGAGCATCCAAATAGCTACAAACTTAGCAGATTGAAAGACATAGAAAGGACCGGATTTCAGAAGCCTTTGTATAATCCTAATTTTGAATATGTCATTTGTGCATTTGGTGTAGATTTTCCCTGTGCAGATGGTGCTTTACTGTCCCAGTAAAGGAATACCTTCAGAGCCAAAAAACAAATTAAAAATTCTGAGAATACTACACAGCCTTCAAAAAATGTCACAAGCCAAAAAAAAAAAAAGACAGTATCCAAAAGTAGTGTAAGTTTGCCATTTTTCACCCACTAAATAAACAAGTAATGGTTTATGGAAATCTTTAATTCTCTCTTCATTCTTCTTCCTTCTATCCCTGCAGCCCCATATGACTGTAACCATCCTCCCAGCTAAAAGAGCTTGCTTACAGCTTCAGGTGTCTGCCAGAAAATGATGCTGTCGAATGACACACAGTATTCCTAAACTCTAAGGGTACATTTGGTTTCTCTGCAGTAGTGAATATTTATATAAAGGGGTTTTGCTGCAGTGGAACAGGGAGGAGGGAAATGCTGCTATGACTTTTCGCTGGATTTTTATATTCTGTCAAAAATCACATCCATTATCATGGAAAAAGCAGTACACTAAATAACGCATCTCAATTTATACACAAGCTCTAGCTCTGTTCATATTAGTACTGTAACACCAATGACTACGGCATGTAAATCCTCTAATTGCATTCCATTCTGTTTAAAGCCACTGTCTATTCTTTACATGTATATATATATATGTATATATATATACAAGCCAAAGCATACTTTTTCCCTTTCTCCTTTTGATGCTTTTAAGTACCCTCTGAAAACCTTTCCCTAAGCATGAAAGTGTGAATAGTGACTGTGAAAACCTATAATCGGATTAAAATTCTTTTGTGATTTCTATATAAACATCTGCAGGTATGCAAAAGAAAGGGATATGACTATTCTGTGTGATTGATTGCTTAACTATGAAGCGGATGCCACCTACATCAACAGTTGCCAGTAATTCTATTCTTAGTACAAAAAGCATACAAGTCAAAATTATGTCAGGCTGTTTCTTGGGTAGACAAGGGCTGTACTGCACTGATCTTGTTTACAAAAAACTAATGCCTCTCAAGTTGTTTCCTGGGAGGTTTTTGTTTGGTTTGTTCTGGGTGGTTTTTTTGGTTTGTTTGGTTTTTTTCCCTTTAATTTTCTAGGCTAGGGTGAGATATGAACTGACACAGAGAGAAAACCTATCTTACTAAAACATTCTTCCAAGTCAGCTGGGGCTCAATCTTTTTAAGAACTGACTACTTGACACATTCATGTCCAGGAATGAATTCTTTGCATGTGGGTATAGCCACTTGAAAAATCAGGCAGTAAATCTGAATTGAAATGCTTTCCTTCAATGTAAAGGAACAGCAATTCAGCCATTAAAATCCCAGCTTTTTCTTTGGTTTTGTATTGTTATTACTTGCAAATACATACATTGTAGATTCATAAGCTGAAAAGGAGAAGTTGCCTTACTGGTCTCATTATTGGTAATGAAGGTTTGTTCCTCAGCAGATATTCACATAACTGACAGTCTCACAGTGAAAGAGTTCATTCATTTTTCCACCATGCTGATGGAAAACTATTTTGTTAATAGTGCATACAAAGTATTACTGAGCAAGCTGAAACACAGACTTATGAAATATTTTTAGAATACCTATTACTAGAATAAACTTCTTGTCTTAGAGGCCATATATCCAAATACTTATGTGGCCATAATGTAGAACTAAAATAAAAAAGCAGTCTATAGATACATAAACAAATTCCACTCGCATCCTGCTTTTACTGCAGTATTAATATGGTAAGGTGTGGGGGCTTCAGAGTCTGTCAAGTAACAAACTTGGGCTTTTGAAAATCTTAAAAAAAAACCAAAACCACTCTACACTGACATTGGTAATAGTGTGAAAGGGTGAAACATTTATTCACAGTGAATATTCCATGTATTTCTTTATGACAGACCAAATAATCCTGAAGGAGCTATGGTAGAGTATGTGGCATTGCACACGAGCAGCCTGTTTCTCATTTCTAATGCTGATATTTCATGTATTGCTCCACTATTAGAAACAGCACCTCTACCAACAGGCTTATGTAAACCACACACAGTAAATAAAGTACTTGTTGAATTATTTCACTACTGTAGTTGCTATCCTATTGTCAGTGATATCTTTTAGCATTTTAAAATGTTATCCTGTAACTTGTTCATGAACTTCATTCTTAGTGTTGCTTTTCTATTCATACTGCTGTTAATGTCATATTCAGTGATAAATTTAAACAAGCTTATCCAAATGCCAGTTTTGACAAATGTCAAAAATACTGCCAGAAAGAGCATGCCCCTTTCAGTAAAAGACTCTCTTCATAGTTAACCTACTGCAGTTCTTGTAATTACTCATTTTGAGTAACAATTGGCATGTGCCACTCAGTACTACCAGTACTTTCCACTCAGCAGCTGGCTTCCTCTACAATTAATTTCCCACTAGCATAACACTGATCTTGGATTAACAGAGAAGAGGAAAGTTTTCCTTCCATGCAGGAAGCATCCCTGCCAAGGGGTGCTCAGTCTTCTCAGCTACAGCTTCACACTCCTGTTGCTCTCTCCCCCACTCCACACCACTGCACACAGGTAAAGAGACCCATGTCCCCAAGTGCAAATTCAATAAGCTTATATGAAGGATTCTTACCAGATGTTATTTAACCTGATTTTAGATGCTCCAATGGAAAGAGGGTTCAAACCATCATGGGTATGCTATTCCTGTTTGGTTATTACAAGGCTTTTCTGTAAAATATAAGGTGTTGGGTTTGTTGTTTGTGGTTTTGGGGTTTTTTTCTTTCTTTTTCTGTCAGTGTCTAAAATTTAAATAAAGAATAGTGTTATATGAAATCTGGCAATAGAAATTAATTAACAGTTCCCTCTGCAACATATACCAAAAATACTTATTTTCTTTTTGATGCAGTTATATATAAATATATATATATGTTTACATATATACATATACTTATATATATAAATATATATATGAGGACATATCACTTCTTTTTGCAGTCCTTTCTTTATTCTGATCAAGCAAGGTCACTCTAAACAGCATCTTAGCTATCCATCAGTCATCATTATATTCTAAATTTCTTCTGTATGAGTTATTCAAACTCTGCATTTACACACAGTACTGATAATGCATTTTTGTTTCAAACAATAATTTTCAACTTAGAATTTTGATTAATACTATTTATACAGATGTGGTAACAGGCAACATTCACATATTTAGGCAATACCACTGTCTAACCAATGAAATATCTACGCATTTAGAGCATGCTGCAGATTTTCTGATGAGATGAAAAGTGACAGCAGTACACCTTTCCTTCAACACACCATAAAAGAAGTTAAGACTGACAAGCACAGACACAGAAGCATCTGTTTAAACAGACTGACATATGTAACTAACAGAACTTCAGAAGACAAAAACTTTCCAGATGATTAGGAAAAAAGTGATTCAAAATAAAAATGTAAGCTCTACTAAAAGACTTATTGTTTTCAAGGATGTCAGTGTTCCACTGATGAGTCCTTCTGGGCATGAACAGGAAGAGATTTTAAGCTTTTAAATCTTTTTTTCCCTTGACACTGCTAATGGGCCATTTTTTAAATCCTTTCAAAAGATTACATTTGCCTATGTAAAACAAACACAGAAGATGCAAGGAGGTTTCCTAGCTAAATTATTAAATAATTTAATTTGGTAGTCATCTAGGCCATGTAAAAATTCATAAAAGTGAAGGAAGTTGAGCTCTGCAGTTTTAGAAAAGCCATAGAAAAAGAAGCTATGACCTTCAGTTTCTAAAATCTAGTTTATTAACAGCAGCAGCATTTCTATCAATGTTTCTCACTCATTCTTTCAGATCCAATAAAAAGTAGCTTATGTATATAAACTATATATATTATATATTATAGAAATATATATATTTCTATACATTATAGAAATTTATTGGTTTTGGTGTTTTTTTGTTTGCTTTGTTTTTTTAAACAAATCTAATTAAAGACTACTAAAGGAAAAAAAAAAAAAAAAACAGGATTTTGGCTTACTGGCTATCACCAAGATTTTCTTTATAAAAAAGTTTTTAATGTTTTCAGGAAATTCTGGACTGATAATTCTTATACTTCTGTTATTCAAGAGAAAATGCACCTGCTACCCAAACACATCACGGACCAGTGCATGCTAAAGGCAAAGAAAACTCCTGTTTCCATATTAACTGGGCATTTTTTTCTGCAATAACTAATATTGAGATGGTTGTTTGCATTTTCCTTCTGACCAACTGAGAGAACCAGATCCTTCGGATGCTTTAGATATTTCAATAAATTCACACTTCCCTCAACAAACCATAAAAGGATTTGAGGTTGACTTGTACAAACACAGACAGTTGTACTTGAGCTGGTGAATCCCAACTTCCCCATTGAGATTATGTAGGCACCAGTAACAGATGCAGCATAAAAATTAGTAACAAACAGTAGAAATTGAGAAATATGCATGTGATGCTCTAGGTTTTACATTCAATGGTATTTTAGCTTAAGTCAATTTATCGAGCATTCAAGATGTTTATCTCCATTCTTTCCATTAGTTTCCATTTGTCAATATTAACTTAATTAACAATTTCTTAAATCCACGTTTTTATTAATCCAAGTTTTTATTAATGTACTACCAGCAGATCATATTAAGATCCACCACCACAACTGTGATTATTTGACAACACACCTTTTACTAATCTAGCTCCCTGGAACAGTTAAGAAAATCAGAAATATATCTAGCTGAGGTCTACAAGAACACTGAAGAACAGCTTCTCTTCCACAGTAGCAGTGGATGGACATTCTTGCCACAGAGTACAGGAGTGTCAGCAATGGAGGGCACCCTGCCCTAAGACTCCTAATATGTCCACAGAGCTGGGAGATACAGGGAAGGACTCAGTAAGCACAGTTCATGTTTCTATCAGTGATGTTGAAAAGTCCAGGAGACCAACTCATGCCTTCCAGAGCACGAGACTGAGATTTACAGTTTCACTATGTCGATGACTGTAAAAATGTAGAGATGAAGAATGATGGCAAAATAGAAACTAGGGAACCTTTTAGAAACAACAGGAACGTGGACAGAACTGTCAGGTTACACTGTTACAATGGAACCAGAGTGCCAGCACTCAAAACTAAGAAGGTCACAGAAAAGTACTTAAATGGAGCGGAAAGAAAGTTGAGATACGAAGAAGTATCCTGTTCCATCTGATGTAAGTCACAGGTCAGAAAGAAGGTATCACTTATTGTGCCTCTGAAAGGCCAAGAGGGAAATTAACACTGCAGTAAGTACCAGAAAGAAAACTCAAACCACCTACACCACCAACACTAGGAAGAAACTCTATCAGAAGCTCAAAAGACTGGACGGAAAGGTAAAAAATGAGCTTCAGTGTACAGAAATTTAAGGCAATACACAGGAAAAATTAAACTCTTCCTGTGTATACTGGCAGTTCCAGATAAGGAAAACAAAATTTGTTGGTTATTGCAGGCAGTTCTAGATCCCAGGACTAACAACAGCTTCAAAACCCACAAAGACCTGGGCACATTGTAAGAGGTATTTAGAACAGGACAGGTGATATTATTGAGCCACTCATTAAAAATTAATGTGCCCACATCTTGAGTACTGTAAGAAGTTGTGGTCTTAAAAGTGAAAGATTACATGTCTTAAATTCCAAGAAGAGTTACATAAGATACAGAAATGAACAAGTACATTGATTGTTTGGTGAAGGTCCTTTATGAGAAAGGACAAATGAGGCTGACATTTTTCAGTCTATTGAGAGAGACCTGCATGAAGACAGGGTTAGGTTTTAAAGAATCAGGAAGGTAGTAGATATTGCTGCAGGAAAAGTTGCATTGCCACATCATGTTATTTTTGCCATTTTATTTGTACTCAATTTTGTTACCCAGTATTTCTGCCAAAGACACAGGAGTGTTAAATGAAATCCCAAAGTCAGTAGGTGACAGTAAGCTCTTCTAGGTTAACAAAATACAAGATAAGATAAACAGTGAATTATTTTTCACCAAGTTCATCATCACTAGAATTGAGGACAACCAAAAAAACCACATAAAAGTGGATGGTTTAAAACATACAGAAAGTACTTCTTTGAAATTCAGGTAGTGAACATTTGGAACTTCTTACCACTTCTTACCACAAGAAGGTTCAGAAAAGGATTAGATAAACTAAGTCAAGGACAACAGATTCATAAATGGATACTGTAAGGACTAGGCAAGGTGCCACCTCCTTATAACAATGGTTATAGATACTGGTAAAGTATTAGGGGAACAGACTACAGTGGGTGCCCAGGCTAATGTATTCTCCCTAGATAACATCAACCCACTGACGAGACACCTGGCTAGATGTCCCACTATTGATTTTGTAAGAATTCTTTCCTCAATAGTGTTTACTAGAAGTCATGTAGATTTTCTTTTTTCCATCATATCAATCAAGACTGAATTATTTATGTCTTCGTTCAAGTAAAATCAAACAAAATATATCTAATAAAATGCAGGCTTAGATCTGAAAGGAAAGTTCAGTTACAAGATAAGATGTCAACTTTTGCCAAAGGCAAGAACCGCATGGATTATGAATTTCGTTCACTCAGGAATCCAGATTATAGTGATGTTTTACAGTAATGTCAATAATACTAACAGGCTACAGGGCTAAGCAACACATACAAAGAGACAAGAACTAAACATTTCTATGTCACACTTGGGGAAAAAAAGGAAAGAATACTAGAAATAGAGGAAAATCTGTAGACTTGATTTCATCTAACCATTTCCCTGGGGAGCTAATATTAGTGAAATGATAAGCCAGAAACACTGTTTTTCAGAAGCAGCAGCAGCTGGTACAGAAGTGGTTGAGAATAAAAATGCAGCACAAAATTACAATAAACACAGAAGGTTTATTGTACAGGACATAAACACAGCAAATAAGTATGAATTTTATTAAATCAATTAGCTAATTTTTTTGCATGTACTTAGGTCTTTGCCAATAACTCAAAAGAGAGCAACCAGTTCAGTCAGAAATTAATTATTCTGGCTGAAGCTGAAATTGAATGGAGAGAATTAAATAAATAATACTCCCTCATTCTATCCACTTTTTTTTCTGTTTGTATGAATTAGTACAAAAAAAATCCTGTTATTAAGAAATGGATTTTCAAAATTGTGTGTTCTCTTAAAGTTTTTTCTCTTTGATACTATGAGCAACTAAAAGCAGAACTTGAAGCAGCATTCCATCTTTTCATGAAGTTAAGTCTTAGGATTCCTCTCATTCTGCAGTCAAAAAAAATGGGTTAATTACAGAAGTCAAGAATGCAAACTAAATAAACACTTATTTATCATGATTTCAAATACTGTAATTCTTCAGGGTAAAAGGTAGCAGCCGTTATTATGCTTTTAAAATATTGTCAGTACTTCTTAAACACAAAACAGAAGAGCTGATTTACTCCAAAACAGCAGATATCCTTTTTTTTACCTCCCAGGCTCTCACAGGCAGGTGCATCAGACTAGAAGCCAAATGCTTACTCAGACATGAGTATAGCTATCCCTATCCTGATTCACATCATCTCAGCATCTTGGCAGTACCACTAGCACAGGGAAACATGTTCTTTTAAAGTGTATTAGTAGGTTTTTTCCTGTTTCCTTTATCCTTTAATTTATTTCGTAACACAAGATTTTATGTCATTATGCATATGTCTAAATTCTCTATTTCAAACAAGCAAACAGACAGTATTTCTGCAGTGGTTTATGGTAAAAGCATTATGAAATTAATGTGAATGGAAATAACCTTGGAGTTCCCTCTACTTAACAGTATTAATCTTTATTGTATGTGTCCAGTTTACTCCTTTTCCTTCATAGCTCATACCTCCACTTCCCCATGTCTGTTTCTGTTTTATGTGGTCTGCCTGAAGAGGGTAACATTTCAACAGAAATGTTTTATCTGAGGATATAATTTCAAGAAATATTACACTGAAAAGAGACAAGTGTTGTAACTTGGGGAAAAAAAATCTACTAAGGATAAAAAGGAAACATATTTCCAAAATATAAAAAGAACATTTTTCAGATGAAAGGCTTCAAAAACAAGTAAACTTGCAGTTCTGTGTCATAGTTGGCTTTTTTTTTTCCCCTCCTAATTCCTTTTAAAAAAGTTTTCCAACTTGCTGTGTCATTTTTGTGGTGTCAAATACATTATTAATACCTCACCACTTGTTTCAGTGTTGTTTTTCAGTAATTTAAAAGGTTTCTATCAAAATGTTAATTTTAAATGCATATATTAGCAATTATCAAAACTACAAAAACAAGCCTTACGTGCAGCAATACAAATGGATATTTAACCAACAGTATTAGAAATTACACATTGAATATGGTCATATAAATTGAAAACATTATTATTATATCAAAGATAGTAACAATTGATGGTTGGACTTGGAGATCTTAGAAGTCTTTTCAAACCATGACAATTCTGTGATTCTGTGTGATTTATGTAGGAAGTACAGGCTCAAATATCCTGATCAATCAAAACCAGCACACTCCATCTTTTACATATTTGCCTGATAGATAAAACACGATGACCTAGCCACCCTCTATTGGCAGCTTTGTAAATCTATTTTTAAGTTTTACATACTTTGTTTTCACTCATTCTAAACAAATGATCAAACTGAAATATTTGATTTTTTTTTTCCAGATTTGTCTTCATGGGGCGATGATATTGAAAAAAAAAAAAAAAATCAGATTAACATGTATTTCTTCCATTTTTTTCCTAGCTAATCTCTTCCAATGAAAATTAAAAAATTAATTGTCAACCCTAAATTGTCAACACTGAAGGACTAATCTTTTCCTAGGTATGCTGCAATGTCTTGTGGTTTCACCGATGCCTACACTCTCTGCTGATACAATTCTGAGGAGCTAAACAATGATGCATAATCTATTTGAGTGAAAAGAAATAGTTAATTCCTTCCTTTATAATTAATTGCAATCTATATTTTTTCAAAATTAAGCAAAAATGTAGCTAAATCAAAGACAGAAGAAATAATATTTGACTGCTATCAACAAAACAAGCCAACAGTTACAGAAACATTTGGTCAGCTTCTTTTCTGCATGATTTTCTGTATCAGCTAATCAGTTAATCAATTAATCCAAAACTGACCTTAAGAGAACTGAAAATACAAATATTCTATGTAAAAAAGAAAGTTTTACCTCAAAATTATTTTCTAAAAATTAACATTATCTTTCCATCATATAGGAGAGAAGTTTACTCTCTATGGAGTATGCCTATATGCCTATACATATAAAATTATATCTTGTGCATATTTCAAAATATACCTTTTATTATCTGTTTAAGAAATGGTAAACTTAATTTAGAGCCATGTAAGTACATATCCCAATAATCTGGCAAGAAAAAAAGGCAGAAAAAACTTAGTTAATGAAAGAATGATCTGAACAATGCATGCATCCATTTTTTTTAATTACTGTGGATGCAGCAGAATATACTAACACATCTCTGGAAAATTAAACTAATGTTCTGAACCACGACAGTCCGGTGGTGAGATGTCATCCAGAGAAATATATAAAACATAGTACTTTAAAATGAAGTAATTTTGCCTCCAAATCATTAAGCACTAATTTTATATCTTTTGGGGGGAAAAGAGCGAAACCAGAACTAAAAGTCTCTTTCCTCAAAAAAAGCAGTGATTTATACCCTAAACCCTATTACCACTATTTATGGAAACTCACAAGAAAATAATAGTAAAATGTCACCAAAGGCTGTGAAAGTAATTCTTCAAACACATTTTAAACCCTTTTTTTTTCCTCATGCACTTCTACAGAAGATCTAAAGGAAACTTCACTTTTCATATACAAATATCACATTGTAAGCAACCAAGGAAACCCCTGCTCTTGAATGGTTTACAGAATACGGCCAAGAAAGCATAAAAACACCACCACCACCACCAAGAAACAACAATAACAACAAAGCCCCCGAATTTTTCAGAAATCTGCCAGATTTTCCAAGTTGTAACACTGCACTAATTTTATTTGGAATATCAAAGACCACAGACATACTGAACCTATCACTGAATGTACTTCTTTAATTCATATTCATCTATATACACAAACATCTGAATCTGCTAAAGAGAAAAATGAAATATAGGATGAAAATAGAAGTGTAAGCACTATTACACTTTGCAACAGCAGGAGAAAAAGCAGTTTTCTAGAAAACACTGTATTTGATATTTGCACAAGATTTCAAAATTGAGATGCGTTCACGGCTGAGAGAAAATGTGTGATTCTACTCTGATTCATATTGGTACACTACTAAAAATATTTAAAACATGAACTAGGGTCTTGTCAGTATGACCCCTTCCCAATCCTGTCCTGTATGCACATCCCAAAATAATGGGATTTCTTCATCAGCATGCAATAATATCATAAAAATAAGTGAGAATCAAAGTGGTCCACAGGAGAGGGAATATTTTAATTATGTTACAAAATGTATCCTCTATTATGCAAAGAAAATTTAGCAAAAATTCAAGCATAATACTTACACCTTTATTTTAGTGAGACAAAAATTAACAAAGGGGCAAGCTAAAGGCACATGCATCTCCATATTAGATTACAGAAAAAACCCCACAAAACCTGAAAATCCAAGCTATTATTTTTTTTTCATTGGTCTCATTAGATTTATAAGACCATCAAACATCCACCAGTCTCATTAAGAGTCCTAAAGTGAAGCGACCTATTAACATGAAACATGAATTACAAAAATGATAGCTGACACAAGGATTACTGGTACTTTCATACCATAAATAAATAAGAGTAATTATTATAAAATCAGAATAGTAAGACTCTTCTAATGATATATTAGCATGACTCTATTTGCTTTAATTAGTAGTGCTGGTTTTGTTTTTTTTTTCCAATTTGTCCATATGAACAGGAAACTGAGCTATTTTTAGTGCAAAAGTTATAAACCATTTTGTATTTTACATCAAAAAAAAAAAAAAAAAGCAGAAAAATTGATAGTGAGAATGATGATGTGCAAACACATTTCCCAAGAAATCAATACTCAGTGTTTTTAAAATGTCAAATGAAATCCCCTCATGGTTAAGATGTCATTTATATAATCTACTGTATCATCCAACCATACCAAAATATTTCATGAACTTCTGAGATGTGAAAATGTTTGCAAATGTTCCTCACCAAAAAGACATTATAGACAAACAGATGTCATGCCCAAATAAGATCAGTTCTGGATATATAACATTTTAATTATTTATAACAGAAAAAGGGAGAAATGATGTAACTTTCTCAACAAAAAATGTACTGGAATTGTCAACAATAAGGCATAAGGTGCTGCATTGAAATGATGGATGATTTCATGAGCCAACCCATGTGAGATGGCCAACACAAAAGTGTCCCCTCATACAGCAGTAATAAATAAGGAGTGCCTGGATTTTGGATTAGTATTAAATGTACTACAAGTCATCAGAATTTAAGAGTATGTCAGAAAATAAGGTATCAGAACCTTTGGTATGACCAACAAACAGTTCACTTCATAACCCTAAGTGAGGAAAATGAGGAACAGGGATAAAAAAAAATTAATCCAGTGGCTTTTTTACCAGATCTGATAGGCAAGATTTTTATAAGGGTACATGTTTGGGGGGTTTTGGTGGATTTGGGTTGGCTTTTTTTGTTTGTTTTGGGTTTTTTCATTTCCTTTTTGTTTTGCTTTGTTGGTTTTTTTTGTTTTTTGTTAGTAAAATTACAGCTATAAGGCAATGTGTCTCTAGCTGCAGAGACCAACAAATTATAGGTATTGTAATGAAATACTTCAATTCTTCTTCAGCTAAGATCAACATTCATTATTTTATTTTGTCTTGCTCAGATTAATGCAGTAATTTCACTGTTTCTTAAAATTACATTTTTTTTAATGCAGACTTCTGAAATATAAACAGTTCATATTGATTCCCAAAATAATTCTTATTCCTTTTCAACATCACATTGCATACCATATTTGTTCTTGCAGTCCTGAAAATAATAGCTTCTTAACTTTCTCAAGAAGTGCATTAGCTGGGTTTTGTACCCATTTTATAACTCAGTATGGTCATCCTGTTTCAGGTAATACCCAATGTTCCACTCTTTTCAAATAAGCTTTTAATGCTTCTGTAATTCATGGTCTCTTAATATTATGAACCCATGCATAGTGTTTAATCTCCTATTTATAAGTGAGAAGGCAGAAAACTCTGGGCTAATGTACAAGAAAATATTTCTCTCCTTTCCCTGGAATGTCATTAGGCCTCTAAGCATGCATGCAGTGCAGGAGTTCACATGTTACACTCCAGATTGCAGAAGTTCAAATAATTAAGTTGCATTATCTTAATTCATTTCATATATATTAAGGCATTAGCCAATGCAGCCAGAGACTAGTATTTTACATGAGCAGAGTTTAATCATATTTTTTAGAAGTGACTTGTATTATCTTTGAGTCACTGAAGTAGCCCATCACCGTGGAACAAAAAAGTAGCAATCCCACCATATTATAATTTGGGCTGCAATGTGGTCCACTATGGTCCACCAAGTCATTCTCTCAGAATAGTAATTCAATTATATATATAAATATATTTATTGCTGTACTTGTAAAATTAAATCTGTATGAAACTTATTTGGAGGGGAAGATCAGAAATAGTCCCTATGGAACTATTACTAGATACTAGATATTATTAGATGCACGGGCAGTACGATGACTGCCAGCAAATTGGAGACACTTTTTGCCATGACTGTAAGGACTAGTCATCTTCAGACACACCACCATTTGACAGATGGGCATTTCAGCATCCATGTTAAAAGGAACTGTCAGCACAAGGAAGTATTAACACAGATTCATAGAATCGCTGAGGTTAGAAGAGACCTTAAAGATCATTGAGCACGTCTATCTATTGCTTTTCACTTTCACTAGTCAGAAAAAGAGGAATGACAACAAAACCTTTTTCTATTCTCCTGTTCAATTCTGTTCTCTAGGCAAGGTCTGCAAGCAGAGAATATGCTCAGCAGCCCAAGCTGTAGAGAACAGTCAGAGGCTGGCTGCTCCCTTCAGAAGTCCCAGAACTTCACTAGATATCACAGCTGCCTTCAGACCCTTCTTGCTACTATGGATAGGAAGCATGTATGCAGGCAAGAGGACACTGGAGGATTAGAATATGCTGCCATATCCTTCTGTTCCAGTAAACAGAGCAAGACCTGGAGAAGGCCCCAGATATAAAATGAACTGAGCTAACTAGGGCACTACCAAGACAAGAAGAGCTGATATCCTCCTCTTGAAGCAAAGGCAGCTTGCAGCACAAGCAATATCATGGGCTATCTTTAAGAAGTGCCACAACATCTTCAAGTACTGAAAAAACATCTGACTGCATATTCTCCTGAGTTGTAAATCTTGTAATAAAAACATTTCCCTCTATAGGTTTGTGCCAAGGTGTACTTCATATATTTTACAGAGAGGAGTTATTTGTCATAAAACAAATGGTGCAGAAATCTATCTATAGATAAAAATAGTAATTCAGTGAAAAGATGAGGTAGATTAAAAGATCCTAGTATTTCACATGAGTGTAAAAGCACTGTTCCTTTTTTACCTATTACTACTTATATTCTTTCTGTGTGGTACTGCCTAGTGAAAGTGAAATTTTCACTAATAACATAGGATCTTTTAAGTAAAATAGCTGACAAGAGAAAATAGAAAGGACATCTAGCTTTGATTTGTTGTTCTGCTTCTTCCTAGCAATATGTGTCAGCAGCTACATGAATAGTTTTTAATTTCAGTTCCTTGAAATTCACCCTGAGGACTCCTGTCAGAAAGAATGGATCTTCAGAGTCAAAAGAAGAAAATATTAAAAAAAAAGCACCACTGTGTCTGTCATCTGGCAACGGGTGTTAGTCATATTAAAAACTGCAAATTAATCAAAGACAAAAAAAAAATCTTAGAGTTCGACAAGGAGCCTAATCGGTGCTTTGTGAATGCAGTAGAAAAGCCACAACTCACGTTTATGGAGTTTAAGTGTTGCTAAAGTCTTGCCAGAGTCTCTATTCAAAGAAAGACAAAATTGCTGCAAAGTCAGATTAAAACACATTCAAATGAAACATATTTCTTGGTCTTTTGCCTCTTGTATGATTAGTTGATTGAAATAAAGTTATTTCCAGTTATTTCAGTGTTTGTTTCAACAGAAGGTAGGTGGTAAAGGGTATATGACATGTAAGCCAGTAAAAAATTACTATCCCTGGAGGCCATTCCTATGAGGCACCATAAACTAATTGCTCCTCATATCTTTAAAGAACAATACATTCTGAGAAAAGTGTATGGATGGTAAATATCCACCACCCTGTCTTCAAGCAACAGCAAAAAGTCAAGCATAATAATCTATGTTTAAATTTGCATTTTTAAATATTTTGCTTTGTATTCACTCTTCTCTGAAAAGGCAACTCCAAAAATTGAAAGTTCTGAAAGTGTTTAAAGTTATCAGTTATTAATTTTACTAATATAAATTTAGTTATTAATGTTACATACAATCCTTTATTTCAGCAGTCCAAATTTTAAACAAACAAACAAACAAACAAAAAAACCTTTATATCACTTTATCTTCATAATACTAGCAGGGAAAAAGAAGGTTTTACTTGAGAAGTGTAAAGCTACAAGGATGATGAATATGCAAGAGTTATGTCAAGAAACAGTATTTTGAAAACAATTATGCAAGCCAAATTCAATTGTACTACACACATACTTGATATTACATTGTACTTTATGTTACAGAAGGGTACTGTATTTAAATAAATGCAAAGGATTAGACAAGTAAATGTGCTTGGATGTTCACTCAGTGATTCAGTTACTTTTACAGAACATTATGTCTCAGATGATTAACACATTTCACTACAATGTTAAATTTTTATCCGAACTGATTACAAAAGGATAAAACCAAAACTTGGGAAATACATTCAGGTGAAAGTACCTGCACTGTATTACCAGGCTGTGCCACTTCCTGTTGAAGACAAAAACCTAGAGAAAATCTCATCAAATGGAGAAAATTTTTCATGAAGAAACAGCCCTAGCTGATAAGTCCATCATTTTATTTCTATCTTCCCTTCAAGTAGAGTGAAGCCTAACTCACATGGTGGTTAAATACATAGGGAATTGTTACATTTTCTGCCACAACACTTTTAGATGCGATCTATTGATCTAAAATGTATTTCTTGAAAGAACAGTTAGGTAGAGGGCAAAACCTCATTTAATCTCCTCTTTTCCTTTAGGACTGCTCTTATGATAGCTGTATTTGCTTCTGTGACTGCAGGTGTTTTACTACATTCCAGGAAGGCTTAAAACTCATGTATCTTCCCCAGTGTTACAGATGGAATTGAGTCTTTCCTTGCAAACAATGTAAACATGCTCTCAAAATACTATGTAGCAGAAATACTTAGAATTTCATGGACCAGATAAGGAAAAAGTATAAGGAACAGCATCTTTAGAATATTTTAGTATTATAATCATGACCACCACACATATTATTTAAAAAAAAAAATAAAAATCATGCTTTAACCTTGATATATGTACCGAGAAAAGAAAAAACAAAGTATGTGAAAATAAAAGACTTAATTTGGAACCCAAATCAGAGACTGCAGACAGAGCTGTACTCCTCTGTACTGAGTAGCAAACACAGCTATGCTTCTCACTCATCTAGTGAGAATTGTCTAATGTGCCAATTTTCAAGGACAGAGATTATCTAATATTTAAAATATTTCATGAGGTACATGAAAATGGAAATTTGAAAAATTTTTGTTTGCTTGTTTTGGGGATGTACTTAAAATGAATAAAAATGTCTTGCAGACCTTTGTGCTTAACACCACTTGCAATGGTGTCAGGACACCACAGGTGCTGGAACCTCCCTGAGGTCAAGTGCTGGGGGCTTCCCATATGGATAAGCACCAGGGCCTGGGCAACAAGGACCCATCCACCCCCAGCCAGGAGCAGGGTAATGGGATCTCTGGAGCATCCCTGGCCCCAAGCATTGGCCACCTCCCTGGGAACAGGGACTTTGCTTCATGGGGTCCATAGCCAGGCAGGGCAGGCTGTAGGGAGCTGGAGACACCCTGCTGCAGCCTTGCCAGGGCTGATGCCATGGGGTCCTCTGCAAAGAGCAGAGCAGGGGTATCTTTCTAGTGGTCTCTGGACCCTGAAAAATAGAATGGCAAGTCTACATGGAAATTCGGAAAGAGCAAAGACAGAGCCCTTTATTTGATACTGGATCTGTGTGATTTTGTCATGTAAACATTCCACTTCCAGATACAGTGATTTAGATGGCACTTAGACAAAAAGACTTACCTCCTCCTGTCATTCACAAAACGCATCTGTAAGCAAAGGTAAGTTAAAAGAAGCCAATACAGAGCACTGTCCTGTCCTTGAAGTGAAGTAACAAAGTCTAAGGAAGTCTGGCTATAGGCTCTCCTAAATTTAAGATTTTAAAATATGCTGACAAATCATAAAGCTGCTTACAAAAATATGAGGTTACATTGCTACTTATTGTATTCCAGCAGAGCTTATCTGCACTTGTAAAGACCAGACAAAGCCCACTGTACTGCTTTTGTTGCTGCTCTTGGGCTTGACAAAGGAAATGAAGGAAATAAAGGGAATGAAAATGCACCCTGGGGAAAGTGCAGTAAAGATGGACACCACTTAAGGGAAAACAGCAAACCTTACTGTCTGAATTTGTGTTCCTCATTCACGAAGGCAGTGACAGTGTAAAGGCTGCTAAGCTGATATCAAGGGCAGGACAGATGTTGACATAAGGCGGTAAAGGTCAAATTTTCCAGATAGATCACAGATTTAATGGCAGTTTCTGAAGGTAGTTTCGATTTCCTTTCCTATTCATAGAAGAACTGAAGTTATTGTTTTCATATTTTAAAACTGGTGCAAAAAACCCTGGTTCATCAACAGCTTGTGCTTGCTTTTTAAGTGATGGTCAATAGTTATGGTATCTGTGTTAATTCTATAAAGCTTTTGTTCAGTTTTACTTAGGAGCTATCTCAACTGCAGTTGAATAGTTTTTGATGAACAATATTTCTTGGGAAGCAAGAAGTGTCTTTATACATAATAGCTGGAAGAGAATCATCACCATATTAAGTCTGTTTTTCTGTATGGTTTATTATAAGACAAGGTATCAGTCACTTTTATCCAGATGGTAACCTAAAATGTATGCATTGTTCTAAAGGATGAAGATTGATGGGAAATCAGATCTATGCATATTTATCAATCTTATGTAGATTCTGTAGACTAGGTATTAATTCTGAGAGTAGCTATCATTTTAAAATCACGGGACTTTTGTGCATTATAACTACATATGTGACTATTAAACAGTATTTTCCAATAACTATATAAGCCTAAATTCTTTTTCCCTTGTCTACCACTGGTTTGAATTCACTGGTGTGAATTAAACATTATTTCTCAAAATATGAAAGACAAAAATGTGAATTTACTCAAAGTATTCTTAAAACAAAAGCATTATAACACAACATATTTATTTTTAAAAATCGTAAAATAGAGACAGAAGAAGGTAAAATATTTAATAAATACATAAACAGTGTGTTTCTAACCAGAAGCAGGCACCTTAGCATTGCAAAACTGTCAGATAACATAATTCCTGGAATAATGCCTCAATATTGCTCCCTCTCATTTGCAGTGATATTGCAAAGTTTCATTGCTACCATTTAACTGTATTTCTGAAATTATTATCCTCAATAACACCAATAGCCACAACATCTTCTGAAAGTGAAGATTACAATGGAAAAGGGAATAAGGATCAAGAAGCTGAGCTCTGTGTGAATTAGGGCACCTCTATGAAGTTCAGCTTAATGCTTTGTTCTCTATCTTCATTTCAGTCCCTCAGCCAAGAAATTAAAGAAAAAAAGAAAGGGAAGATTCAATATCCAAGTAATTCTTTCTTGTAGAACTAGAGATACCAATATAACTTATTGTCTAGGAAAAGGATACCTGTTGGCACAATTAAAGGCAATAAAGTCACTGCTTAATTCCACAGCAATAAAGAATAATCCGTAAAAGTACTGCTAACATGTGGACTGCTCCTTCGGGGCAGAGTCTTCAAAGAGACTAGTGCATTAATCTTTTGAGTCAGTATCCTGGCTCTCATCCCAGCTGATCTAAAAACTACAGTAGCATATTTGTTGCTTTAGGGTGAAATCTTATTAAATTCCCTTTCCCTGAAGTTACACAGATTTTATCACACATGCAATTTCCATGCTTTGTTTGGACGGAACATTCACCTTCCCTGTTTAAAAACAAAGAACTTACAATTAATGGTTCATGTAACACCAACAGAAAGCCCAAAGGCACAGAGGGAAACACCTGTTCATAGAAGTAATGCTATTCTGGAAAAAAAGGACACCTTACAGACATGTGCAATCAAATACTTTTCTCACATCAAAATTTTTAACTTTTGTAATAGACACAGCACAGTTATTTTGGACCTTCAGAAAACAGCAGGTTCTTTACTATCATCATATCTGTGAAGATGAGAATCTCAAGAAGTATGGAAACCAGGATTTCATTAATATTAACACTACAAAAAGAACCTTTTCCAATGTTCCATAGAAGGTAAAAGCAAAACCTGCCAGTGGTGAGCAGGCAGCAATTTTACACCTAAGGGAAAGTCAGTAAATTATGTGGCAACAGAATTCAGACTATTATGGACATGTGCATATCACTGCTTTCACATTAGGATCCTAAATATGGTTGAACAAATGAACTTAATGCTTCACCAGTGTACTGGTCCTGGTTGGGAGAGAGCTGATTTTCTTCATAGTAGCTCCTATGGTGCTATGTTTTGTGACCAAACCAGTGTTGATATACCAGGCATATTTTCATTACTGCTGAGCAGTGCTTACACAGTGTCAAGGCCTTTTTTCCTTCTCACAGTGCTCCACCAAAGTTGGTTTGGTGGAGGTGCACAGGAAGTTGGGAGGGGACAGAGCCAGGACAGCTGACCCCAAGTGACCAAAGGATCAACCCAACTATCATACGATGTCACACCCAGCAATAAAAGCTGGAGGAAGGAGGAAGAGGGGGCATTCAAAGTTACAGAATCTGTCTTCTCAAGCAGCCATTACTTATGACCCTGCTTTCCTCAGCACGGCTGAACATCTCCCTGCTGATGGGAAGTACTGAATTAATTCCTTATTTCGCTTTGTGCGCACAGCTTTTGTTTTCCCTATTAGCTGTCTTTCTCTCAACCCAGGAGTTTTTTAACTTGTAGTCTTCCCATGTTCTCCCCATCCTATTGTGGGGGGAGTGAGCAAGTGGCTGTGTGGGGCTTAGCTTCCTACTGGGGTTAGCTGACAGTAACTAGGCATTATGTTGTAAGTGTAAAAATAATTATGTGTATTTACAGATGAAACATTAAAATACTAAAAGGGTGTCTACCAGCAAAAGCAATGTAGTTGCCATTTTACAGTAGGCCTGGTTAGGAAGCCAAGTTAGGAAATTGCTAAATCAGCAGTTACAGAAGCATGTCCTATATATATACATGTATATATATACATATTTTATTTATCTCTTTTTATTTTTTTTTAAATGAAGGATAACTTATGGCAATCCAACACAGGTTGTTCATAGTAGTTCACAATAGCAGATAATGAAAGACTAACAAACACAGAAATGAACAAGAATGAAGTAACCAAGGTATATTTAATTCTCTCTTTCTGAAATCAATCTACAGTAAACATGGTCTATATTAGAGGAGGGGGAAAACAAGTTTAGAACATTGGGCTATCCTTTTTGCTCTAGCAATTCTGCCTCTTGTTCCTGTCCTTTTTAACTATATGATTGATGCTGAAAGAGACAGTAGTGATAGGTAAACAGCAAAGAAGTAACAGTGCCAGAACACTGGTCCTGACTAGTGATTGATCCACCTTTGTCCCCTCAAAAATCCTGCTCCAGCAGGCAGACCACTGAATCTCCTGGGATGGATAGCAAAATTTTCATCAGGATGTACAGCCATAAATGACTGGTCTGCCATGCAAGTGCAAACCAGATTTTCAAGGTTCACTACATATTATTTCTTTACTTAACTCAAATAAAATGTGTCTTTACCAAAATTTTTGATGGATGCAATCACCCTTACTTTTTTATAAGATTTAATTATGGAGCAACAACAGTTTAAGAGCCCACACATAAAAACTGTGATAGAGGAGGTTAAGTTTACTTTAAAATTACTACAAGAACATGAGCATCAGCTGTTATTTTTCAGTTGTGGAATTAGGGAGGGTAAGTATTCCTTTAGAGTAGGAGCATTCCATATTATGTAAGATACTTTTTTAGCCCTGTAAGATCATTAAAATGATCTCGGAGCCTCACAGCAGGAAGCAAAGATGGTTAAACACAAGATACTCCAATTTCAGTTTCCACTCTAATATGAACCAGCCTGCATATCAGTAGGGGATCATTAACCTGATTAAACATGTTTTTTTTAAACAGATGTCACTAGGAAAGAGTTATTTCAACTAAAATTCTTTATATCAAAAATAAGGATGTTCATTCAAGTAAGTATCAGAATTTGATTTCTGAAATGACTTTACTAAGTAATATAACTTCCTGAATACAGAAGAGACATAGTCATGAAATATCCTAGCTTTATGCCAAATAGCACAGTAGATTCTTAGCTGGGATACTATGATAGACTGTTCTATGAAGGAATACAAAGGATGCTCTTCCTTTTTGTATTGGAAAGACTATTCAGTTCCTCTTTATGCTACTTAAAGATACTTTCTCTGAAATAGGAAAGCAAGGTAGACTTTAATCCATTAGACCCATAATTATGGCCACATTACTAAAAGAACTTAATTTTAACATATTTAATTAGTTAGCAATTTGGAAAAATAATTGTATTTTGCAGTATCAAATCTGTGAATAACTTTATAAACCATCAATACATTTTTTTCTTGTTTCCCAGAAGAATACACATGCAATCTTAGAATAGCACTCTTGAACTTCAGGGATTGTTCATTTTGTGAACAATCAAGTATATATACAGCCATTGCCTATGTTTATTATTTGTATTGTGCTCTCAGTCAGAAGCCAGAGAAGCAGCAAACAAGTCACTTCTTACAGGGATGTTTGAAGTCACAGTTCATATTACTGTGAATACAGAAAGCATAGAGAGGTTGACACTCTTCTCACACTTCATAATTAGGCTGCATTACTCTGAAGTGTCATTATTTCAGAAATAAGTATATGAATTCATTTACTATTTAATACCTTCAAGTCAAAAAAAGCCTAAGCAGTTTATACATGATCAATCACTGTATAATTCTACTATTGGATCAGCAGACTATTAAATACAAATAAAGACAAATACCTTATCTTTTTTCACATTCAGTTCAATGATCAATTGTTTCTCTCTCACCCCACTAATGTCTACACACCAATTCACAATTGCACTGAATGAGGCTTCTATCTCGTTTCATCACAGCTGCAACCAGAACTGCAACCAGATTTGAAAAGACAAATGCTGTACAAATTGATTCACTCCATATTTTCTGTTCAGGAAGACTGATGCATCTTGTAAGAACTGTGTGTAACTACTATCCTCCAAATATGGGTTTAATATGGAAGCAGTAATATTGGGCTACATTTTCATTTTCACTCCCAAAGCATGTGGCAACTGGAAATGGCCTACTTTGAGGTTGCCCTAGAAAAAAAAAAGAGCTTCTGGGATGGGGTTACCAGTCAGATGTTGTCTGCTGCTGTTTGATGAACCACACTTGATGAAGAAAAGAACAAGCAGAGGCAGATCCTACATCAACTTAATGGATCAGAAGACCTCGTGATTTGGGAAAAGTGGGATATTAAATTTGTAACTCAAACTCCCAAGAAAAGTTTTCATGTGTTTTGGGGAATTTCAAACAACATTCAGAGTTTTGTGGGGAGTGGGAACCATATTAAAATAATAAGTATATTAACAAGTTAATTTGCTCCACTCTGCACAATTATTTTATTTTCCTAGTGAGTTTATTGGTGCTCCAAAAAGGACACGCAACTCATGTATTCTAGGGTTCCCTGAATATTATGATTTTAAAAAATCGTATAATCCTATACTCATAATTCTCTCTCTTCTCTCTCTTTCATCAGCATTATTAATACATACTTATTTATACAAATTCAACAAAATATTTTTCTGCAGTTGGGGAGGAAACCAAACGGAAACCAATGCAGACTGTCTCAGCTAATTAGTAATTCAGTAGCTAATTACTAATTACACATTTAATCAATATCACATCCCATAGTGATATAGTAAAAGTAATCAATAAACACAAATACAAAACACTTCCTAGACAGCCTTTCAAATTCAAAGGATTACAAAAATCTTATACTTTATGTTGCAAATGTGAACAATTCTGATGTTCATAGTTGTAACATTGCTGCTGCTGCAAATTTCTACACACAAACAGATTTTTTCCCAGGGGAAAAAAAAGCCCAAAGCAAAATGCCGACCCTAGACAAAACCACCTGTAAAACTTAAGATTTTTAGGAGCTGCCAAATGTGGCAGCCTAATGGAGATGAGGTTGCTGCAGGTCCCTGTTTTTAATCTGTGATTTAGAAGCAGTAGTGAGGCCAAGTGCACACTAGTGATGCAACTGTACACCTAATGGACAACACACTGATAGAAACACTCAGCACTCAAACACAAATAGCACAAACAGCCTCATTCTTCTGTGGCTGATCAGGAGGAAGGACTGTTTAGCTGGAAATCCACATGTGTATTCAAGACTGATCCTTTGAGATACTTCCTCTATCCAGCAGCTGGCACCAGGATCCCTGGTCAGTTGCTGCCACTTGGACATAAATTTCTGAGGCCTGGAGCTCCCCTCCAACACCTGGTACAGATCAGCTTTTGATATGGACACACTCATACATCCCCACTCACCCAACACCCTATAGATCCCCCAATAATGTGCTTTAGACACTGAGAGTATCAAGTAACTGGCCCTGGACCCTCCAGGCTCCCAGATACCTTTCATGCCCACTGACACCACACATCATGGGCTCTCAGTGGGTTGCTTTGAGACCCACCTTATCCATGAGATGCTCCTGGCTCCCTAGGGTCCTCTTCCCGCAGGTACAGAGAACTCAGATGCAAACAGGCCTCTCAATTAACCCACAGACCACAGTCACTTCCATTGTCACTCTGGACCTCTAGGACCCTACAACAGGTGACTCATGAACCCTCTGATCTCTCCTGTATCTGTCCCAAACTTTTGGCCCTGTGGACATCTGGCACCCACGTCACTCATCTGACCCTCTCACTGTTTCAACATAATACAGAGTAGTGATACTACACTGACATTCATACCCATGCAGTTCAAACATACTCTCTACTCTCTCTTTTGCTCGTACCATAAACACACCAGACCCTCTATAACTTCTATAACTTCTATATTCCATTCACATATTTAAAAAAGTTTAAGTTCATAAAGTGTTATTAAGTCTAAGGCTTGAGGAGTGAAAATACCAACCTGATACTGAGAATACACATAATTATTCTTTGGTGACCAAATAGCAGCTCCAGACTACAAGTTCCACAGTATCATAAAAATTTTTAAAATATAGGTGATTACCTTAGATAAACAGAAATAGAAATGTAGATAGAGCAGGGCTGTATTTCTAAGTAAATCATACTGCAGAGTGTGCCCTTGATTTTCTATATCTCTTGGTTATTACCATGTTCCCCAGAGTGTTTTTATCCTGTGCCAGCCAGTACTATGGCAGAGAGTTCTCTCACATGGCTGAGTAAGGTGGGTGCCAGCATTCAGTCTCAGAACAGTTTGTATGAACAGGCTTCACCAAGTTTGTCTCCCAGCACCTTACATGGTTCTTCAACATGATCCTTCCAGGTTTTTCACTCTTGGGCTTTTCTAATGCGAGCTCACAAATTTATAGAATAATTTAGTCTGAGACACACTTCTGAGGGTCATTGAGTGCTGCTTCCTACTCAAAGCCAGCTGAGATGGCACAAACACAGTTATTTTGTAATAACCGTTCCACAGACACAAGCAGAGTCTTAAATGTAAATAAAAACATTACAATGAAAACTATTTGCACCACAATGAAATCGTTTCATCACATTTTTTAAAGGATTTTTCTTCCCTAAGGTTAAGTGCAGGCATCATTGTATTTCATTCTTTCCCCACCTTATTAAAACTGTGCATAGACAGGGAAAAACAGTTAGAAAATTCAGATGAAAACTATTTTCTTAAATTGTATTTCTTCAATATTAAGGAATATGAAAACATACTAAAAATATACCATCATATTATTACTTAAGATAAGTCTCTTCAGAAAATCCAAATCAAGTAATAAGTCCACTCCCAAAAGAGATTTCTTCTCTCTTTAAAGAAACCAATTTGGATTGTTAACACTTAACTTACACTTTTTGTAAAAAAGGAGAAGGCAATGCATAGAGTTTAGCAAAAATATTTGAGCTCATGCAACTTCCTAATTCATGAAACAAATTTTCCATAAAATGGCACCACTGCAGTTTTAAAATAAAAGAATAACATTAATTTATTATGTTATATGCGTTGAAGCACAAATTCAATAATCCTCTCTAGCCTACCCTTCAGGCAAAATAAAGCATTTAAAATTATAATGTATTAGGCACACTTGAGTCGTTTCTTAAACAGAGGCTTCTAAAAGCAGAAAAGGGCCATTTCAGTTTGGTTGACTGTCTCACATCATGGTATGATGCAGAATTAATTCTGTACACAGTAGGCTCATTTTAGTACTCTGTAAAACATAACAACTCCTAAATTTCATAGTGCTAAAGCCAGAAGTAGGATATAATTGGTACTTAAAAAAATGTAGGCCCATCCACCTGAATTCTGTAGTTTGGATTTCCCCTACCAGATTTGGTTAACTGCAAAATATTAGCCAAATCACGCTGGCAGAAATATAAAATACTCACCTGTTTTAGGGTCAACAGAGAAATATGGCTGTCCCTGAAGAATACTGTACACCACCCTGGCACTGTTTCCATACGTAGGGTCATCTGCATCTGTGGCTGTCACCTGTAGAACAGATGTACCTGCATTTACAAGAAAATGAAAGTTAATAATAAATATAATTTTTCTGACAAATATAAATATTTTAGATGCATTTTTGAAACCTCTACAGTCCTCACTTTTTGCAGTTGAGAGATTAATAACATTTTCTCTATATGTTATTATCCTATCTTGGTTTTAAGGAGAACTATTTATAGTCATTTACAAAAATACCTCTTTCCCTACGCATATGTATATGTAATGGGATTAAATACATGTAAAAATAAATAGCAACTATATAGCATGCGTATTTATGAATGTTCAGACATATAGACCCTAAACTTGAATATTCCTTAGACTTATGAACAACCCATATTTATGGACTTCAGGATTATCTTCATCCACAGTACAAAATAAATGTGAGGTGCATAATTAAAATAATATGCATAAACACACACAAATCATTAAAAGATTATTAAAAGTCTAGTTATCAGAAGGCATCAAAGTTCTGAAAATGAAGTAACTACTAGAATCTTGTTGGAATTCCAATGATGGATTCCAACTAGAGAGATAAGGGCTTCAAAAGACAAATATTTGTATGCTGCTAATAAATACCATTTGAAAAATAAAATCTCACTTGCCTAGCATGGCACTCAGGGGAATAATCTATGAATAACACTTTGCAGAAAGCAAAATGTGTAAGTACTGCACAGAGTAGAAACAAATGATTTTACATTCAACTGTCCTTTTCAATACATTTAAATATGAATCTTTTTTTTTTTGCTGTCACTGTCCAACACTTCACATCAGAAATCAGTAAATGAAAGACTGGCAAATTCATAAAGGTTCAGTCTTCCTCCCACTAGTTTATCCTATCAGACATTGATTTCTATAGAATCCTTTGCTCCACTATTAAAATACAGGAACAATAATAATAGAGCAGGCTGCTTTCATTCAACTCTGCATTTAAAAGTGGTTTCTCAGCCAAATGAACCAGAGGCATCACCTCCACTCTGGGATGTTCAACTTGAAATTTTTTATGCGAGGAGAATCAGACTTGTGAATTGAATCCTTCAGTTTCCCCCACTTGCTGTACTTTTATTTGCCTCATGGGCCAGTTTTACAGCATTGCAACTAGATTCTTCTGTGTTCAGTGGGAATAAAAATACCTAACATCACTGGGTCTCACTTCACTACAGCAAAGATAACATGCAAATCTTCACAGATTTATATTCCTTCCTGCTTGATAAAGCATTAATTCATTTCTGCTAAAGTAACTAGCATACCAAAACTTGTTTTTTGTACATACTGGAAAGATATAAAGTAGTAAAAGGTACAGCAAAGGTGACTCCAATACTTAAATTTAGTGTCTTGTGGTCTCTATATAGCTCAAATGCATAAAGCTCAAGATAAGTATATTCACACAGCAGATACAAGGATACTTTGAAGAATTTGGACATGGATATTGAAATAAAATCAAGCTGGAGCTAGTAGTCTGTTCACAGTAAATCGTGAGTTACTGGTAAAACTGACTAAATTATTGTATTTGTATTTATATGGCAAGTTAAACAAACATGAATTAAAGTTAGTGTAATAATATTAAAATGTTCTAGGAATCTATTCAGTCATATTACCTAAATACTGCAAGGATAAATTTCCGTTGCCCATTTTGGCAACAATTTCAAACTTATGAGTGTTTGTTGCACTAAAGGGTCAAGTCCTGACCCCACTGATTTCTTGTTTTACCTTTATTTGTGGTTTCATTATTTTATTCTGGAATCTTGTGGAATCATTAAAGATTAATAACTACTGACACACATTAGTTTTATTTTAATTGCATACAACAAAACATGCCCATCCAATAGATATAGTCAGTTACCTACCAGTGTTTGCTGCCCAGAGTGCTGGTCAAATTCTATACCTTTACATCTATAGATTTCCCTGCTTTCAGGAAAAGTTACTAACAGTAGGTATTGGAATGGATGAGCAAATTTGTGAGATGCATGAACAGACTTTTTGCCTATTTCAAAGGAACAAAATACCAGAAACACTGATATTTCATGGTACTTTTATTTTTCAGAGACTTTGTTCCCTTCTTATTTTGAAAGATAGGGGATAAAATCTGAGTGCTTGCATGGCTCATTGATGTGGCACAAAGAAACAGGGCCAGTGAAAGGTGATATCTCACATAAGCAGCTGACAGGTCATTTTAGCATGAATGCAATGCTATTATACCTTAAAATTCACTGCAGTAATTTTCTAATATATCTGCAGCTCTCTAGGAAACACCAGATAATAGCAATTTGATATTGAATAGTGGCAAGGTGTTCTCTTTCCATCTAAAAGAACACCTAGAATCACAAGTTTTAACTCAGCCCCAGACACTCTCTCTCAAACTCTCATTCAAGTGCAATGGAGAAAATCAGACACAATTTTTTAACCTTATTGTGCGAGCACACTCAGTGTCTTGTAGGATATATCCATACTGTCCTTTTGCCTAACTCATCTGATTTGCACAGAGGAAATGCAGCTTGTGAAGCTTGCTGTTTAGAATGCACTGCAAGAAAAAAGGTAAAGAGGGTACCTTTGCCCTGTGCTTTTCAAAGCCAGAGACATTCAGCTCATAAAAATGACAGACAAACCACAATTCCAAATATATTTGTACCATCCCCATAGAGCATCGTTTTTTGCTGTTGAGGTATGTGTAATGAAGAATTTAGTTGGAAAAGTATACAGTACAGCTGCTTTGTGTTTTTTAGTAATTCTGAAGGAAATAACCTAAAACAAATAATAAGCATCTAGTTTCACTGCAGACCTCAGAACAGATATGAACACTGGGCTCAAGGGCACCTTCTACACTTTACTTACTAACCCATTGTGAAAGGGTCTGTCAATGAACATTCAAAATTTTGCTATGGAAGCATTCTGACATTCCACTTAGACAATAAAATAGACTTTATTTCCCAAAGTGAAAGCTCTGTTAATTCAGAATACAACTACCATTTCATATGACTTCCTGCTACAGCTGAGAGATTACAGTTTGGAAATTCTGTTTTCTTAGAACTTTTAGACTTTTTATAGAAACTTTTATAGAATCGGCTGGGTTGGAAGGGACCTCAGAGATCATCAAGTCCAATCACTACCGCTGCAGTTGCTAGACCATGGTGCTAAGTGCCATATCCAGTCTCTTTTTAAATATCTCCAGGGATGGAGAATCCACTACTGCCCAGGACAGCCCATTCCAATGCCTGATCACCCTCTCGGTAAAGAAATTCTTTCTAACATCTAACCTAAACCTCCCCTGGCACAACTTAAGACCATGCCCTCTTGTCTTGCTGAGAGTTGCCTGGGAAAAGAGACCAACCCCCACCTGGCTACCCCCTCCTTTCAGGGCGTTGTAGAGAGTGATGAGGTCTCCCCTGAGCCTCCTCTTCTCCAGAATGAACAGCCCCAGCTCCCTCAGCCTCTCCTCATAAAATCTGTGCTCGAGTCCATTCACCAGCCTGGTTGCCCTCCTTTGGACCCCCTCCAGGACCTCAATATCCTTCCTGAACAGAGGGGCCCAGAAATGGACACAGGACTCGAGGTGTGGCCTCACCAGCTCTGAGTACAGGGGCAGAATCACTTCCTTGGACCTGCTGGCCACGCTGGTCCTGATACAGGCCAGGATGCCATTGGCCTTCTTGGCCACCTGGGCACACTGCTGGCTCATGCTCAGCTTCCTGTCAATCCAGACTCCCAGGTCCCTTTCTGCCTGGCTGCTCTCAGCCACTCTGTCCCCAGCCTGTAGCGCTGCTTGGGGTTGTTGTGGCCAAAGTGCAGGAACCGGCACTTGGCCGTGTTAAACCTCATCCCATTGGAATCAGCCCAACTCTCCAGTCTGTCCAGGGCCCTCCTGCCTTCCAGCTGATAAGGTAAGGCTAAGCTGATAAGGTAAGGCTTTATACAGAGAAGTAAAGTACGTATGTATGCTCTAAACACCACTCTGTAAACTTAACATTTTTTCTTTTATAAAAAATGAGGATCATTTCAATTGAGAAAACAAACTGTAATTTTCTTTCAAAATCTCTTCTTTTTTCTCTTTTTAAAATCGTGTTTACAATTAAAATTTTGTAAAGTTATATATCAAAGAAAAGATGAAGGGAAGTACTTTAACCTGTCTCTCTGAAGACAATACTTTAATGTTTAATGAGGCAGTTCAACAAAACATGTCCGTTGAGAATGCAAATCTGAATGCATTAATTTCCATAGTTTGATGCACTGCTAAAGTTTCAAGGGGGTCAAAATTGAACAAAAAGTAAAAGAAGTGGAAATAACGTGGAGTTTAACGAACATAGGGAATTCCTGCCTAACTCAACTAATTCTTAAAATTGTCTTAGAACACTAGCAGCTCAATATAATACATTTCAGTTTCATTCTACATTAGAAAATAATTATTTCCCCAGCAAATGGATTTTGAGTCCAGTTACTGTATTACTGATTTATGTTCTCACTGAAGAAAATCTCAATATTTTTTGTCAGCCATCTTCATTAAAATATAGAAATCAAACAACATGAGGAGATAAATAGGCACCTTCTGTACAAATCGTATTTATGAACAACATGAATATTGTCTCTCAAATTATGGGAAATTATGAGTACTTCACATTATAATACCCAGGGTATAAGTCCAAAAAAACCAGTGTGTCTATTCTTTTCCGAAAAAGAACTTATTCTGCCTACTTTTCTTACACATGACCTCCACAGCAAAAAAAATTTATGCAATATTTCCCTCACTTTGAAGCTATCTGAAAATAAGCAGAAACGAGCTTCTACTGATTGAAAATATTTTATTTTCTTTTGCATTTAGATAACGATGACTTTCTCATAAACTTTTAGAGAGAGCATAGTTATAGCTCTCTATGAGACTGCCTTTTTTTACACTGCAGGAGAAATAATTTCAGATATAAAATATGGGTTTTGAGCCAACTTTTAGGTAAAAGGTTCAATGAAGACTCTTCCAGCACAGTGCACAAAATATAAATAAAATGTTCACTTTGTAACATAGTGAACACTTGTCATCTAATATTTGGCAGATAATTTAACAAAACTCTCCTGTACTTTCTTGTTGTTGACTTGAAAAAAATTGAAGCCATAAAGATCCTACAGGTTTTACAAGCAGATCAAGAAAGGCTAAAGTTGTGGAAAAAATGTGTTAGCTTCTTAAGCAGACAAAGACATACCTGCTGCTGCAACTAAACAGCATAATGGAAATCAAAAATACCACCCGCAACCCAGCATGAGGGCTGTTACACAGAGAGTAACACTGAAAGTTCTTTACATGACCATGTAAAAAAGTAGAGGAAATTTTTAAATTAGAGAAGCAACCTTAGGAATTAATAAAAAAATAATAATAAAAAAAGTTCAGTCATATATAGACTGCACAGCTTAATTTAAAAAAAAAAAAAAGCAAAAGGAAAAAAAAAAAAAAAAAAAAAAAAAAAGCTTGTTACAGAATGAGTGGAAATGAGATAGGGATTTTCACTATTTGATGAAAAGAATGTATCCTGTGAAAGCAATAGAAATTATCTTCCTGAAACTGAATGCAAAAAAATCCATTTTGGTTTATGTCCCAAAATGGTATTCCAGAGCAACTACTTGGAATTGTTCTTTAGAAAACAGTAACTTTTTTTGTGTAGTTGCGCAGTAATACCAAGATTTAGACTGCTGCAGAATTATGACTACTGTCTATATAATAATACAATTTGAGAGAATGTATTAAGAGAATGAAAGAGGAGAACTTCATAAATATCATGAATGAATGAAAAATATATTAGCTGCTTTTCACTTAGAAAACAACATTAACATTATTTCCACTGTCTTTCCTCCTACTCAGAAAATCAAAGGCTTCATCAGGGGAAGGAAATAATATATTAATATGGTCTCCATTAAAGACAAAGGAAACTGCAGAAAGAGGAAGAGTTATGCATTTCTGGAGACAATTGATGAAGGAAACAATTTTCACATCCTGACAGCCAGTGGTGTGACAGAGACAACCAAGACAAGAGCTCAGATGCTACAGAAATGAATTGCAACTCCAACAGTAAAGCACTGTGCCACAGTGAATTATCAAAGACAAGGGAAGAAGTTTCACACAATATTCTAACTGGAGGCTCTATCCCTTTACTGTAGCATTTCCCAAAAAGATGCATTGCTTAAATAATCCTGGTGTTATGATATTACTAATAGAAATGCACTTCTACACTCATAATTTTTTTGAGGGGGATTATATTTATGATAGTATGCTTAGGTCGTTAGAATGGGGAATTCTGCATTAAAAACATGTCCTTTTCCATACTAAGGAATGAAAATATATTTGATCTATAATCTGAAAATCTTTATTAGCTAGATATTGACCAAACAAGAATGACTAATACAGACTGTTCCTCTGATAAAGAGCCAGAAGAGCTTATTAGAAACTAAAATGTTAATAAATAATGATAATAAAATGTTGAAGGAGGGGGGAAATAGAAATTACAAGCATGGATGACGTAGCAATTCTCAGAGGGCAACTAAGAAGTTGAAGGATAATATGGGAACCCATGAAAGACAAGGAGAGAACAAAGTAAAGGAGACTACAGAAAGATGTTTCTCTCTTCATGCATTTTTGCTTCAAGAAGGATCACAGGGAAAAAAAAGCTTAGAATTCTCCATGGCTGAAACAGCACACTCTGGGAGAACTTGGAAGAGAAGAGAATACTGGAAAGGGAGAAAGGTACAAGTACTTACAAAGTATTGGAACAAGACAATCATGATGTAGACAGGTAGATTATTTTTCAGAACATCATGTATGGAGGACATTTATATCGTTTTAAAACATGATATTTGGTATGCTTGAGAGTCCATTTAATGCAATGTATGATTTTGCATGGTAAACAAGAACAAATCTACTTCATAGAGTATTAATGCCACTTAGGTCAACGAAGAAGTCACTGTTGTGAAAATCAGTTTCTGCTTTCAAGCTGCCACAGTTCTGAACTCCATGACTCAGGAATAAAATGTAGTCTATTCCAGCCGTTCCAGGACTGGTATGATTACCACATGTTTACAAATATTTTTTATGCCTCTCTTTATTTGTATACAAGAAAAGACTTGTAGATGTATTTGGAATGCACTATTTTTAATACACAGATATGTAACAAAAGCTGCGGTTTGGTCTCTTTAGTCTCTCCATAAAAATACTTCTTTGCATCCTGTGAATCAGTATGCAATTCGAACAGTATGCAGACTTCCACAGACTACACTTCCTGCACTTTACAACCACATATGTCTAAACTCAGCATAATAATGTCAGATGGTACAATAGAAGATAGACAGAAGGCAGAATCTCAGTTTAAAAAAAACCTCACCTATCTACACCAGGAAAGCTGGACAAGGTACCCTCCCATCCAAAATAATTATATTACAAAATATCATATCTGACTTTCAAGTATGGAACAATCCACTTCTATTATTTTCTGGTCTATTCATATCATATGAGTTACCATTCAAATAATCAAATTATGACAAGCTATCAGTCATATACGTATGTCCAATATTTTTAAGATACTTCAGTAGCTACATGTATTTTAGTAATTTTCCTATCAGTTTTTAAAATTATATTCTGCAGAAGTCTATCACACTTCCTTAACAGACAAAGAGCAAGGAGACATGAACAAATTACCTGCTTTTTACCTAGGAAAGTTAAACACTTGAATGTAATTTCCTTCATGGGGTGTGTAGAGATGTGGGGGGAAAAGGGAAAAGTGTGTTCTTGAGGTAACTATCTGCACTGTTGGTTCAGTAACAAAAGACAGCAGACATATTTCACAAAGATCAGTCATAACCGTTTCAGCTTTCTATAAAAAATACATATATAACACATGCCTCATTTCCATCTGTCTCTCCTAGACTGGTTTTTTTAGCTTTGATGTTGTAATACTAGAGGAAAGTTATAAACTAATTTCAAAATGAGTGATAAATAAAGGAAACTGATTGCAAAATGTAGTATTTCGAAGATTAAGATCTGAACTATATTTCTAACAGGGAAAAATAAAGATCAGGACTTTCTTGAACTTAAATTTCATTTATAAGAAACTTAATAAAAATAAATAAACACGTGAGACCATTGTCTATAATAATCTATAAAACTACCATTCCTTTGTTTTTGTTTTCTTTAATTTTAGACACAAAAAAATGCCACAATGTCTATTGTTGAATAAAGATATAGGAATACTCGAGTGGAAAGTAGCATTTGCTCATTACTGCCTTTTAAGGTATCCAAGAATAAGAGCGACTTTCCTCTAACCTGTGGGGGGGGGGCCATGTACTGTTTTCTTAATATGAATGTCCTAAATAACACACAAGGTTGTATTTGATGTCATCTTTTCAACTCTTCTCAGCTTTAGTATCTTTTACATACTCTCAATCATACAATAATGCGCCATGACTTTGTCAAACGGTATTTGGCATTTTCATTTTTTAAAAATTATTAAACAGAACGGATTGTTTTCCTTACCCATTTCAGACATCTCTGGCACAGTAACAATGTATGGTCCATCTGTAAATTTTGGTGCATTGTCGTTGATATCCTGCACTTTGATAATAAATTCAGATTCAGGCTCGAGCGGCTTGTTTGTCCGTCTATCAATAGCTTGGGCATGAAGCACATAGTGTGTCTTCTGCTCTCGATCTAGACTTTTGGTTGAATGGATGTCTCCAGTTGTGTCATCAATGATAAATATAGTACCCGCCCCTTCTCCAGTAAGAATGTATTTCACTGATCCATCACCTTTGTCGGAATTGGAGTGCAGCTGTAGAATATACACACATATAAAATCGTTAAAAATTACATATTATATTTCATAAAAGGTTATAGCACATAAGATATAAAAATCATAATGTTACTGTTTGTACCACTCTCCTTAGTTTTTAACCTTCTTATCTCTTGTCGTAATTTTTTTTTATGCTATTTCTGGCAGTCAACAATTTTGTTCAGGGTCATTCCTACCCCAGCATAGTTAATTTTTTAAACCAGGATTTCTTTGGTTCTACATCCATTCTACAAAACTTCCCAAAGTATTGACTTTGGGAATAATATTCTAGTAACTGAGGTGTTTTTATTTTATTTTGGTTGGCTACAGTCCTTCCAGGTGTTATCTTACAGCAGTCATTGCTAAAAACTGCTTTAAGCACTAAGCCTGAAGCAGCCACATCAAGGATTGTTTGCTTCAGCATAGTATGTCACTGATGGATGTCTGCCCAGGATTATTCTATCATTCAACAAAATGTAGTAATTTTCTCTGGTTTTGTTTGTCTTTAATTAGGCAGCCACTTAATTTGTTTATATTTAAATTCTTTATGATAAAATAATGAACGCTGAACAATATTTCAAGCATTTTCATTGTTCCTAACACACACTTAGTGCTATAAAATATACATTATGTGTATTATGCTCCCCCCTCACATAGAATAAAGCTGATAATTTACTGGGAAGACAAAAAAAAGAAAGTCACTAAGTACCCTGGTGTATTAATCACCAACACGATAGAGTGGTCTATTCAGTCTCTCAGTCATTCTAAACTGACTTTAAAATGCCTGCTTAGATTGAAAATGAACATGTGTTCCCTGGGGAGGCATGATCTTTTATAGATTAAGAAGCTTTGTGATTTCTGTTTGTTTTGGGGGTTTTTTTGGTTTGTTTGTTTGTTTGTTTTTGGTTTTTTTTTGGTTGGCTGGTTGGTTTTTTTTCCTAAAATGACTTTGAGAACAGAATGCATTTATTGAGGTGCAAAATAAGAATAAAAAGATAATGCTGATACGACCAGCCTCAGGATTTGTGCAGTTATATTATTGTTTTAAATCAGAAGGGAAAGTTTCCTAATTTTAACAGCTCAGTCACTCTTATTCTCATCCCACTTCCATCGCTTTCTCTCACTATCTTCAGTGTGGTGTTACGAAGTTTCTATACAGAATCTGAGAAAAATACAAGTAGAACGTGAGATATTATTTTTAACTAAAAGAATACACAGTGTCAGTTTCCAGACTGCTTTCCATTCTCAGTTCAGATATCATTTAGGGTTGGATAGAGAGAAAATAAGACTTTTGGAAGTTCAAATAATCTTTTTTCTGAATTATAAGATCTAGATGTGCTGCTATTTTCTCACTTCGTCCTTGTACTTTTTTAGCCAGGTCTTTGTCTTTCCTTCAAAATTATCTAGCTTTCTAGCTTGCTATTGGTAAAAGGATAGGACTTGATTGGTTATACAGAGCTTGATGATATTCTTCACCTCATACATTAGAACTATGAAATCATGGTGTTGCACATAATGTATCTTGTCACACAGAGGATCAAAACAAAACTGGGTCAACACTGTGGACCTATTTTTTTTGTTTGGTTGGGTTTTATTTTGAAAATGGAAGGAACAAAGAAGCAGAAAAGGGGACTATTTATAGAATGTCTTTTATAGGATGGCAGTGCAGTCTTACACCTTTCCTTTAGAGGGGTGATGGGCAAAATTCTGGTTATATCTCTTCCTGTCCTCAGAATAATCCTCTATTGAATTGAAAAAGGAATAATTCACTCAGTGTAAATGCCAGTGATCCAAACCCCCTATAAAGCCAAAAATGTTCTCTAAAGTGATTTATTGTTAAAACCAAGAATAGCAGGTATTCTGATACTCTAACCTTGGTTTTCTGGTATCCAGATTTTCAGAAACAGAATTTTTTTTCTCTTGCTGCAGGTTCCATTTTTGATGAATAAATTCCTTAGTGTTAGTGTTTGCAAATGTTAACATTTGCTTCAGAAATATTATCTCTAATTTATGGGGACACAAATACACACACAAAAGAAGAACCCAAGAACCCCAACAACAAACCTGGGAGAAAATTTGTAAGCCCAGAGAAATGGCAAATTTGCTGAGTTTATACATCTGTAAGAAACTCAAGTTAAAACTATCCCAAACTGAAAAAGACTAGAAGAATCTCCACGCTCTTTATTATATCTGCATATGCATATTCAGGTATGCTGCATAGAGATGCCAACAAAAATCACTGTGTTCATAATTGGAATAATGAAATTATGAACCACTTAAGAATTTGGTTACATACATAGGTAAGAGATCAACAGAACAGAGAATGACTGTAGAACTTCAGAAGGAAGTGTTATTCAAAACATCCTAATATCAACATAGACATGATGTTCTAATGCCATACTGCAGAAAAGCACATTCAGAAATTCACTGTCAGAGAATGAAATGCATGACATTTTTTGGCAAATTTGTAACATTAGATGTATTTTCTGTTGCTCAGAAACATCTGTACTTGTAATCAGTAAAGAAAATTCAGACACATATTCAGTCAGAAGGTTTTTATATCTAACCAGTAATAAAAGTTAAGGAACACAGAAGATCCTCATCTGATTGCATAGCCAATTAATTATATGTTACTCCACATGCTTTAGTTGGAAAATGCTGGCAAGAATGTCAGTAGAAGCAAAGAATCTGGGTATTAATAAACACTGAAAGCCTGGTTCTTTTACACTGTATCTGTAAGGAAAAAAACTGAAAATAGAGAAAGATAACAATATCTTGCTTTCCTAATTTCTGATACTTCTTGTAGTTTGAAATGCAACACTTTCCTCTATGCCTTTTGATTTCTAATGCTGAAATTTAAATGTACATAGGAGGATTTGCATAGCACTGCTACTGCATAGAAGGCTTTTCCTTTTTCAGTTTGTTTATATTTCAGTTTTTCTGCAAAGTACAGATTAAATAGCTGTTTGTCTTCTTTAATACTTCCCTCTCAGTACAAATTAACCCAAGTAGAAAAATATCAAGGCTTCTCTCAAATGCTTATTAGCAATATGTGTTGTGCTGAGGAGAGCCCCTGGGAGTCCCTGCTTAAGATGATGCCTACCAGATTAATGAGAGATTCATGTCACTGAGCATGGCTCACTTCTTTCTTTTCCCTGTGTACTATTAAATAATCTCCACACCAGGTGGTTTATTCCACAAAAGCATTCCTAATTACAGTAAATGAGATTCACCACTTAGCTTACAAAAACAGAGTTCATGAGACAGTATTTCTGCAGCTATGTCTATAATGATTTATAAAAGCAAGGAATAAAAATCTAGTTGGACAATAGTGGACTCTATTTGGGACTGCTATAGCTATTTCTCTCTCAGAGTACTTTAACAAAGAGAAGGCATGTAGCTAAGCATGGCCAATCTAGCCAACCCATGTACTTTCTGTTGACCAGTTCAGACCTAACTTGTGTGGCCTGGGGAAGATCACCCAGATCATTAGAAAGGGTGTGCACATTTCATTTCAATGAGATGTCATCACCTCTGCCAATTACTTCTGCATGAACGTGTACACACTAGAGGACGAGACAATCACATGCTGTAGAAATGTGAATAAACAGCTCAGATAAACAGAAAATGTTTTATTTTTTTCCCTTGCTGTGACAGTCAGAGACAGAAAGTTGGAAGACTGCAGAAGTCTCTCAGTTTAAAAAGAAATACAAATGCATGACACACTGAAACATAATTACTCATAATGTTGAAATGAATAACATGCATAGAAAAGAAATACAAGGGAAATATTCCAAACATCAGAACATAGCTCTCTAATTTCTGTATCAGAGGTTTTGACTACAAAAACACTCTTTCAGCAGGTCTTAGTTTCTATGTCTATCTGGTCTTATGATTTTATACTGATCTGTGATATTAACTTTTTAACTTCTACTTCAAAAAGTAGGGCTTTTTTCCTTTTCCTTCTTTCTTAAACTGGTTAAAATTGCTTAGATCCCAAACCCTATTTTAAGAACAATTCTGTAGACCAATAGTTTACCTAGTTGACCACTAGAGACTAATACAGCTTGCACTCCCTAGCCCCCTAGGATTCCTCCAACTCTGCTCACAGCTCAGGACCCCATATCAACCCTCTGAGACCACCAGTCCTTGCACCAGAAACCCTGCAGCATGGCAAGTCCCCAGATCACCACAGCCCTGTGCTTCCTGTCCACGGGTCTTGCCAAGTTGGACCCACCTGGGGGCCACATCCCTTCCCAACCCAGCCTGGCCCCATCCAAGCGTTCATTGTCCAGGGCTGGAGCTGCACCACTGGTCCCTGGTTATCCTGGTTGACCCTGCCATGACCTACCTGGAGAAGACCCCAGTGCTCCAGCCCTGGGGAGGTACAACAGTCTGCTGCTGCCTGACAACACCATCTCTGATACCTCAACCTCCAGCCACTCCAACTTCTCAATTCCTTGTAAAAATACTATTTTACATGATTTTAAATTTTATTTTTAGTTTCCATCCTAAATTACAGGCTGGCTTCTGAAAAGGTTACTTGTAGTGAAATGAGGCAACCAGGTGCCACTAATTGCCAGGGAGTGGGCATGAGCTTGTGTTAAGCCCACCTGTGCCTGATTAGGGCAGGCCCCAACTGGCTCTGAGTCTCGAAGCCTCAGCATTGCTCGGGTTTGTCTGTATAACTGCGTGCTAACCGGCTGCACCACTCAAGCCTCACCCTAACAGTGATGAGCTCTAGTTGCACAATGAAGTTAGCACGGTGCTGAGAAGAAGCTAATCTTCCTGCAGGCGTGCTCAGGAATGAGCTGGGCCTGTGCTTCAGGCCTTACCTTTTATTGGCCTCCTGATCCTGCTCATGCGCAGTTGGGGCCCGCCCTAATCAGGCACAGGTGGGCTTAACACAAGCTCATGCCCACTGCCTGGTAATTAGTGGCACCTGGTTGCCTCATTTCACTACAGTTACTTATAATTGATGATTTGATTATGCTCCTAGCAAGAAGGTATCTACTAAATATTCTCAACCTGTCTGCAACAAGATGCCACTAGAAAGTATTTAATTTTCATTCCCCTCTTGGGCATCATTCCTGTATTTATTTTCTGATTTTTTAGGGAAACAAGAAACTGAAAATGAATAGCTGAAAATAGTAGCTGAATCTGGAACTTCACCTTGATCAATTCAGTGAGCTCCATTTCCGGAACTATTTAACAACAGGCTAGATTCAGGATGACTTATGACAGTTCCTCAATCTTTAAGTAGCCTGTATCAGAAGTGTAAGCCTGACTTAGCAGAATAATAAGCAATGTGTCCTTGTTTTGCTGAGACTGAGGTATTTTTCCTCCATCAGTCCATTTAAAGGTTTAACTTTTAGTATTTCTGCACATATTGTAGACAGGCTTCATTTTCCAAAGGCATGATTTGAAGAGCTATACTAAACTTTTCAGTTAATTAGTTTTGTTTATGCTCTTATATTAATTTTGATACTACAAGTTCTTAAATACTTACAATTTTACACCCCAGAACCTCAGTGCCTGGAAAAATTGGAGAGGTTCATATTGATTGCACTCACATGGCAAGTGCAGGATAGCCAGGGGATCAGACCCAGCCAGCATGGGTTCAGGAAAGGCAGATTGACCAAGCTGATCTCCTTCTATGACCTGCCTAGTAGATGAGGTAAAAGCTGTGGACATTGTCTACATGGATTTTAGTAAAGCCTTTGACACCATCTCCCACAACATCCTCCTAGAGAAGCTGGCAGTTCACGGCATAGATAGGTATACTCTTTGTTGGGTTAAAAACAACATGGCAGGGCCCAGTTGTTGTCACCAGAGTTAAATCCAGCTAGCAACTGGTCACCAGTGTTATTCCCTAGGACTCAGTTTTGGGGCCAGTCTTTTTAAAATCAACACTCTAGATGAGGGAATTGAGTGCTTCCTCATCAAGTTGCAGATGACACCAAGTTGGATGAAAAAGTGTTGATTTGCTTGAAAATAGGACGGCTCTGCAGATGGATCTAGAAAGGCTGAATCAATGGGCTGAGGCCAGCTGCATGAGGTTCAATAAATGCCGGGTCCTGCACTTCAGCCATAACAACTCCAGGCAACTCTACAAGCTGGGGGAGGAGCGGCTAGAAAGCTGCCCGCTGGAGAAGGAGCTGGGGATGTTTGTCAACACCCATCTGGATATGAACCAGCAGTGTGCCCAGGTGGCCGAGCATCTTGGCTTGCATCAGGAGTAGTGTGGTCTGCAGAAGGAAAGTGATGGTGGTGAGGCTGCACTTCAAGTATTGTGTTCAGTTCTGGGCCCCTCACTGTGAGAAAGACTCAGTTCTGGAGAGAGTTAACAGTAAGGCAACCAGGCTGGTGAAGAATCTGGAAAACATGTCCTGTGATGAGAGGCTGAGGGAATTGAGATTGCTTAGTTTTGGAGAAGAGCAGGCTGAAGGGAGACCTTATCATTCTCTACAACTATCTGAAAGGAGGTTGTAGGGAGGTGGGCGTTGGCCTCTTATCTCAAGCAGAGGAAATGGCCCAAAGTAGCACCAGAGGAGATTTAGACTAAAATACTAGGAAGAATTTCTTTACTGAAAGAGTAGTCAGACACTGAAACAGGCTGCCCAGGGAGGTGGTGAGATCACCATCCCTGAAGTTATTAAAAAACCATGTAGATAAGGCACTTCAGAACATGCTCTAGTGGGCATGGTTAACTATATTTTTTGGGGGGGGTGGGGGTTGGTGGTTGGATGCGGTGATCTCAGAGGTCTCTTTCAACTATTACAATTTTATAACTCTGTAGTTTGATGCACCAGCATGACAATTGCTGTAAAATGAATTCACAGATTTTAGGTTTATTATCCAGTAGACAGCAGTATTGTTACTGCTAGCAATTGCAAAACTACCAGGTGGATAAAACCTAACTACCAAACCAAATGGTCAGGTGGCTAGCTTACATCTTGTATTTAACAGTTTTAGCTAATGCTTAGCCACACCATACATCCAAACATTTAAGCATACATACATGTGAATAGTCAAGCAAATAAGAGAAATAGGCAGAAACCACTCAGCAATATAGAAGCAGGGAAGAAGCACACCAAAAGACTCTATAAAACCAATTAAAAAAATGAGGAGGAAGCCAACAATCTGCTCCTGCTGGGAATGTGGGATGCTACAACTCAGAGTAATTACCATACTCTCCTATGCTTGCCTACAAAAGACAAGCTATGATCAGGAAACCATGCATGACCAGAAGAGTGAGCAAGAAGCTTGGATAAGAGGGGTAGCTGTAAAATATAAGGGCTGTCTATCAGTGATTTAACTGTATGACTGCTTCTCCTCCTTTGCTTTAATTGAAGAATTTGGATTCCTGGTGTGTCATGTGAGTGGCAGTTTAAGTGGACTAGTAATGACTTTTACAACATTTAATTAGACTATCTATAAATTCTTCCATCAAAGATATGCATTGCTCTGTTGAAAACAGATTAAGGTACTCCCATCCACATGATAAATCCAAAACTGAAGCTGATTTGAAAAAATCAAAGACTGCTAATTAATTTAATCAGAGTACAAGTGGTTATGCACATGTAAAATTAAATTATTTTGAAATAACTGAATAAAATTAATTTTAAACTTACAGTTGACAAATAATATGCACATAATTCCAAAAGCAAAACCAGATTTCTTGTACTGATACCATCATTATATAATTTGAATAAAGTATTATCTTCTGGTTGGGTAGCAGCATGTTCTTTCAAGGAGAGCAGTAGAACCTCCCCTTCTCAATTCTGTTGTCATTGCCAATCAATTCAAACAGACAACAGGAGGCCCCCAGCACAACAGTACCACAGCAAGGTCAACCAATGTGTACCCACCACAGAGGAATGACAAAATTATTCTCAAATAATATGAGCTATGATCTTTAGCAAAGCATACGAGAATATATTAAAAAATAAATTATTTGGTTTACTTTGCTTTTGCTATGGCAAGCTATTTAATATTTCACTAAAAACATCAAAATGTAAATGCATATAAAGAATTAATGGTACAACACTGTAACACCAAGTACAAAATATTTCAGTCTTCTCTTTAATAAGAACAGCAATCATTCTGATGTCCTTTAATGTTTATGTAGACGCAACATATAACTTAAAAGAAATGATCTGATGACTTAGTAGTAGTAAAAAACACATAAAATAATTCTGAATAGTGCACACTGCAAAATCAGTCTAGCTGATGCTACTGAAATGTTCATTGTGCCTATGCAGTAAAAGCATCCTCAGATTTGCTGCAGACTTGCTTCCTTCGGTTGGAGCTATGGAATATGTTGTAATAAAATATACTGCTCTGGGCAATGTCACACTTTTTGATGGAATTCTCAGAGGGAATCATTAGTCCAGCAGATAACTGTACTACCCATACCAGTGCCCCAAATTGAACAGAAACTATTCTACACCCTTGTTAAACAGAGGAAGGAAATACAGAATTGCAGTTGCCCTGTGCACTGGTTTTGCAGGACAAGATTTCAGTAGCAGGAGGCTACATGGATGGCTTCCCCCATGTCTGGTAGAGCCCATGCCACTGGCTCCAAGATGGAGCTGCTGCAGACCAAGGCAGAGCCCATAAGCAATGGTGGTAGTGCCTCTGTAATAACATATTTAAGAAGGGGAACAAAAAAACCTGTGCAACTGCAGATGGAGAGAGGAGTGAGAATATTTAAGAACTACTCTGCAAACGCCAATGTCAGTGAAAAAGGAGGGGGACGAGGTGCAGGGCAGATATTCCCCTGAAGCCTGTGGTGAAGACCGTGGAGGATTCTGTCCCTCTGCAGCCCACAGAGGGTAATGATGCATCTGATAATCACCTACAGCCACTGGCAGCCTGTTCTTTAAGAACTGCACCCTACTGAAGGGATCCACAGTAGAACAGTTCATGAAGAATTGTAGCCCATGGGAAGGACTCATGGTGGAGAAATTCCCAGACAAATGCCTCCCATGGGAGGGACCCCATGTTGGATCAGAGGAAGGGTGTGTTGAGTCCTCCCTCTGAGGCCCAAGGAATGGCAGAGACAATATGAGATGAACTGATGGCAACCCCCATTCCCTGCGCATCTGAGCCACTGGGGCAAGGAGGTAGAGAAATGAAGTTGAGCCCAGGAAGAAGGGAGAGGTGGAAAGAAGTTTAAAGATTATTTTTTATTTCTCACTATCCCGCTCTAAATTGACTGGTAATAAATTAAATTAATATTCCCCAAGCTGAGCATGTTTTGCTGGTAAAGGGAACTGCTGAGTGACTTCCCTGTCCTTATCTCAATCCATAAGCCTTTTGTTGCATTTTCTCTTCCCTGTCCAGCTGAGGAGGGAAGTGATGGAGTGCCTTTGGCAGGCACCTGGCATCCAGCCAGGGTCAACCTACCACATACCATCTGCTGAATGTTTTTTTTCTGAGACAGAAAAAATAAATGGATTGCAATCATCCAGGAAAAGCACAACTGAAATTGTATTAACTTCACAGTATAACCCTACAGCATACAAACATCTGTTCTTGCAAGATGTGCTTATCTGAAGTCCACTCCTTTGCTGCTACTTTTAGGGAGACTGGGTAATGGCTGAGGTATGCAGGTGAATAAGCAATCAGATCTGAAATAACAAGTGTACTAAAACTGACACAAGTGCACTATTTTCTCTCTGTACAGAAAGGAGGACTCCAGTGAATGACAAGTACAGAAAATGGAATCCTAAAACAGCAACACAATAAATGTTTATGTATAAACCCATTTCTTTTTGTTTTCAAAGACCACAGTATATTTTCATGAAAAATAGAATCTGAAATTGTAGTTTCAGTGTAGTATGTGTCTAAATTAATACAGAAGAAAAATGCTTCCTCTCTGCTGAAGTTTTCATCTAAACTCTCTCCACAGCAGTAAAATACCACTTCACATATCTTTTACTTAGACAAATGCTTTGTTGGACATAGAAACTGTATTTTTTCAATAAAACAGGATTAACACAGCACATTTGTTTTACAGGTTTTAAAGAGCTAAACAGGCATTCTGTTGCAGAACATGCTAACTAAACTATTCTAAAAGTAGAATTATGTAAATACCCTTGTTTGCATGTCCCAAGGCAAAATTACTACATCTCATTGAAATACTATTCTAAAATATGTCTCTTCTTGTTTGGATCTTATTTGGAAAAATATTATTTTAAAACAGAAAACAAATAAAGACCCCTCATTGCCCTCTACCCTCTATAGCCAGAAAAATTGTTTCAGAGCAGAAGCACACTGCCTTTAGCCCAGGAAATGCTCATCTACAGAATAGCCACAGGATACTACTGCAAGGTAAGTCCTTGATTTAAATAATATCACTTTTACTTCTAAGTAAAGAAAATCATAAAGGGTCTTAGTGATGGACCTTTTGTGGTTTTAGATCTCACAGTCTCCCTGAAGGGCAAGTATTACTATCCTCTTTCAAAGAATTGTTATCTGAGTTTCACAGATTTGAGTTACCAAATTTACCCAGAAACAAGAAAAGCATTTAGATGTTAAAAGCCCCAAACCTGACTATGGTCTATACAGCTGTGATAACAATCAACAATGCTGAACTCTGTAGTTGTCAGAGAAAGTGGAAGGGCTATAGATTTTCAGCACATTTAGAAACTAACCTTTTCCATACCACCACAAAAACACCATGAATAGAATCAATAGTATGGTAGCTAAAACTCTGACTTCATCAGATATGAACAAGTAATTCATGCACTGGCCCATGCTATACTCACAGAATTATAGAATCTTAGGTTGGAAGGGACCTCAAGGATCTTCTGGTCCAACCCTTCTAATTTTATTGTTTATATGAGATTTGTCAGCACCCTGTTGAGCTGAGACTTAAAACTTTCCAAAGTGGGAATCCACCACTTTCCCTGGGAGACCACTCCAATGTCTGACTGTCCTTGTAGAAAAAAATTTTTCTCTTGTGATCAAACAGAATCTCCCCAGGGGCATCTTGTACCCATTGCCCCTCATCTTGTTCTTGTGACTCCTTTGTGCCCCCCTCCCCTGGAACATCATAGAAACATAGAATCATAGAATTGGCTGGGTTGGAAGGGACCTCAGGGATCACCAAGTCCAACCCTTGATCCACTACCGCTATGGTTACCATGGCACTGAGTGCCACATCCAGTCTCTTTTTAAATATCTCCAGGGTTGGAGAATCCACTACTTCCTGGGGCAGCCCATTCCAATGCCTGATCACCCTCTAGGTAAAGAAATTCTTTCTAATATCCAACCTAAACCTCCGCTGGCACAACTTAAGACCATGCCCTCTTGTCTTGCTGAGAGTCGCCTGGGAAAAGAGCCCAACACCCACCTGGCTACACCCTCCTTTCATGTAGTTGTAGAGAGTGATGAGGTCTCCTCTGAGCCTCCTCCAGCCTGAAAACAGCCCCAGCTCCCTCAGCCTCTCCTCATAGGATCTGTGCTCGAGTCCCTTCACCAGCCTGGTTGCCCTCCTTTGGGCCTGCTCCAGGACCTCAATATCCTTCCTGAACTGAGGGGCCCAGAACTGGACACAGTACTCGAGGTGTGGCCTAACCAGCGCTGAGTACAGGGACAGAATCCCTTCCTTGGACCTGCTGGCCACGCTGGTCCTGATACAGGCCAGGATGCCATTGGCCTTCTTGGCTACCTGGGCACACTGCTGGCTCATGTTCAGCTTCATGTCAATCCAAACTCCCAGGTCCCTTTCTGCCTGGCTGCTCTCCAGCCACTTTGTCCCCAGCCTGGAGCTCCCCAGGGGGTTGTTGTGGCCAAAGTGCAGGACCCAGCACTTGGCTGTGTTGAACCTCATCCCTTTGGAAACAGCCCAACTCTCCGGTCTGTCCAGGTCCCTCTGCAGAGCCCTCCTGCCTTCCAGCTGATCCACACTCCCCCCCAGCTTAGTGTCATCTGCAAACTTGCTGATGATGGACTCAATCCCCTCATCTAAATCACCAATAAAGATATTAAACAGAACTGGGCCCAACACTGATCCCTGGGGGACACCACTAGTGACCGGCCGCCAACTGGATGCAACCCCATTCAGCACCACTCTCTGGGCCCGGCCCTCCAGCCAGTTCTTAACCCAGCACAAGGTGCTCCTGTCCAAGCTGTGGGCTGACAGTTTTTTCAGGAGAATCCTATGGGAGACGGTGTCAAAGGCCTTGCTGAAGTCCAGGCAGACCACATCCCCTTCCCCTCATCCACCAGGCGGGTCACCTAATCATAAAAGGAGATCAGGTTGGTCAGACAGGACCTGCAAGTCTTCTCTTCTCAAGGCTGAACAAACCCAGTTCTCTAAGCCCCTACTCATTCCTATAAATGGGGACAAAAATACAATAAAAGAGCTTCAGAGAATGGTTCTGCACTCTGGCATAGGCCTTGCAGACCTCTAATTTATTCAGGTACCTGAAAAACTGTGATATTTGTAAATGTCCTGCTGTTCAGCTACATAGCCACAGATCCATTAAACCCCAAAGATGGGGTAGTCCTAGGCACTGACACTGTGACTTGTATTATCTAGAGAAGCAAGTTTGCTTAAGACACTGAAAAGGTCAAGGTCTGAAAAATAAGCGCATTTAATGTTTGAAAACACCAGGAAATACAAGAAATGAGGGCTTGGAACATCACTGAAGCAATGGAAAGCTGTTCTTAACTGCAAAACATTGCACATTTGAGACAATGATGGAATAAAACCAGTTTTTGTTTCCACACACGGTTTCTGAAGACTTGCTACAGAAGCTCTTGACCATAATTTCTGGTGCTTGCTCAGTCCAGCTACTTTCATTTCAGTGTTTTTATCTACATTTTTTATGTTGTATTTCTTTAAATATGCATAAAGAGAGAATCAAGTTTGCTTTTCCTTTCCTTTTACAATACAGAGGGACAAAAAGGGAACACATCTGTTGTAACAGGATCTTCTGAAAAGAAAATACATATCTGGCCTTACCAAACATAAATACAAACATAAAATTTATTTCATAAGTGCAATTTCCAAGTGAAAATGAACCATGAGTTCTCTAAAACCCTGATCAAGGAATTCCACTGTATGTATGATATCTGTGTATGTCACTTCTGGTATTAATGGGTGTGACAGAAATAGCTCACTGCAGCAAAAAGTTCTAGGTGTAACAGTACTCAGATTCTTAGGAAAAGTAGGGTTTATTTGTTTCCTTGTTTGTCTGACACTGCTACAGAAAATACTGTTTAATGTATGGAAGATCAAGATACCATATTCATTTTTAAGCTCTGGAAAAAGACTTCTGTGCCTATATGATATTTAAAATTCTCCTTTGCTCTTCTTAAACCATAGAATGAAGATAAAAATAAATGTGTGATTTTCTATTGTAGCATTTGGGAGCCATGGAAAATCAACAAGAGAAAATTTAAAGTCAATTACTTACTCAATTACAGAGTTTGATTAGGAAAAAAAGTACTATGAAGAAGAGTTCAAGGAGAGCTAATTAATTTACCAGCTTCCTTTTATCCCATCCGTCCAAAAAAACTTTCACACATTTTGGGCTTTGAAGGTAATTTGCTGAGAAATTTATAAGACTGTGGGAAGAAAACAGGTTAGCTACTGTCCAATGGCTTCTATTTCAGGTGATGCAGTTGTTTCCTTCTGAAGAAACTGAAAAGAACTCACTACTATGCACAATCAAGGACTGCAGAGATCACTATTTGAAAAGGATTTAATCTCCATACTTCTGTGAGCTCCTTATCAACTTATGTTAATGCACTTTTCCAGGCTAAACAAACGCATGTTTTCACTCTGGTAGTTTTCTTTTTCTGGTAATTTTGTTAGGAGTTTTTTGCTATATACTTTTTAAATATTAGAAAGTGGTATGACAATGCTGAATATAATAATATTGATTTATTGGGGCATTCATTCACTGATTCTACAGCAGTATTTTAAAGGCATGGTTTTGGTTTGCATCTGGAATGCCTTTTCAACTCTTATGTGGCCTACAGCTTATGCTCTTGTGGAGTGAAAGTTAGATTTCTTTAAAAAAATGTCTTCTGTATAGAGATACATCTCACACGTGATCACGTTTCCTCTAAATCTCCCTTAAAAGAGAGTATGATTTATTTTTTTTACTCTCATAGACGCTTTTCTTCTTCCCCTAACACAAGTAATTCTGGCTGTTTGCAAGAAGCAACAAATTCTACATGACAGACGAAAAGAGCCCCATATTGTCATGATGTGGAAATGAAGAAAACATCATCATCCACCCTCAAAAACCATGGATAATGGAGAATGCCAACTATGCTACTTTTGACATCTTTGTTGAGTAAGACCCATTTTCACAGCAGAAGCTTATCAGTAGCTACCTCCATGGATACGTCATATAATGACTAAAAAAGTGGCAAGTGCTCATGACATTATAGTGATGACTACGCTTTTACAAGTAAGAATAAAGAAACGGAAACATATCAACCTCAGTGAACGAGAATGTAAACAGCTACCCTTAACTTTGGCATGCTTTTTATGAACTCTTAAAAAAGCTTTTTAGATATCCAAAGGATACAAATGGGGAATTTCTACAACCCTTTTTGGTCATTTCCCTACTTCTCACATGCACTGTCACAAAGATGTACAGTTAATGAGCTCAAGGTCTTTTAATCAGGTAATTCTGAACAATGAGCACTGTTTTTTCAAAGGGGTAGGGTGATACTGCTTATGTATTCTTCATAGAGTGATCATGACTCTCATCTGTCCATAAACATCTGTACTGCCACCACTGCAAGGCTTTGCTTGTAAAACAGAATAAGTCTGTCATGATTTATATTTGGTTTGGTACAACATCTGGACAAATAAAACAGGTTCTGAAAATGTCTGTAAATAAATTTTATATCACAACTTATGATGGGCTGTCATTTTGAGTTAACAGAATTCCTAGAGAGGCCTTGTGTATCAAGTAATCTTTAGCTATTTTTTCCATCTGGCAGTGTAATTTCAAGTCCTGCATTATTATCCTTTCAGCACAGTACAAAGCATTCTAATCCTTTAATGGACAACAACCACTCTTCATTTTGACTGATAAAACACATTCTAATGATGAGGAACAGAAATTATGCTCGATTCTTTAAATTGCAACTGAAGAGACCAAGCCCTCCACATTTCCAGAAATCAAGATTTATATTTGAGGTATACTTGTTTCTGCATTGAATCCATGAAATGTCTGTTTCTAAAAGCAGCTGTGGTATATTTTTGTATAGAAGAATACAAAAGAAAAATCTGTGTCCATGGATCAGTTATCTGTACCTGAAGTTGTGATGTAAAATTATCTAATGTTTAATATTCTAATATTCCTGAGTAAATATTTTTACCTTAAAATTCTCCCATATCTTGAAAAAATATGGAAAGTGTGCTGAAGAATTTATCTTATGCAACTGAAAAAAATTGATATTTAACATTTAAATAAACCCTTCTTCTCAAAGTTCTGAATTCCTCACTGAAAAGAATATTATGTTCTTTGCTGTCCATTGTAAATTTACATATATTTCATATTTGTTTTCATTTAATAGCAGGATAGACATATCCTGACCACAGAATTATCTTTAATTTGTTGAAAGGAAAAGCTAGTTGAGAACTTCTTTCTTTCATGGTTACCCTTTTATAGTGTTTCACAGAAAGTATTTCAACAAATACAGTCAAAGCCTCATCAATTTTCTAATACAAGACTAATATATTTTGCATGTTACATTAACACGGAACTTTTATTTACCAGTAACCGATGTCCTGTCCTATATTCATCATCATCTAATTCCAACAGAGAACACTAATGTTCTCCTTCTGTACATGTAAGGAATCACGGGTATATCATTCCATTCACTACTTTCACTTACTAAAATAATTGATAAAAACGGTCTGCTAAACTTTGCCTTTCCCCTTGACCACTATTCTAAGTATATTAAATGCCACAGACAAACCATCCACACTTGGAAGAAATTCTTTCATGTTTGTTATTCATATGCTGACATATCAGTACAGATGTCACTTATCATGAATATTTCAGTGATTTTTCTTCCCAGAGCCTCTCTTGACACCTTCTGCCCTTTCAAAAATGTACAGGCAGAATAGAATTGCAATCTCTAAAACTCTTGTCTGCCAAGAAACAGGTGAAAATGGCGCTTTAAAACAGAACGTGTAAAATAACAGGGAAATTAGTCTCAAATTATTTCATCTCAGGAAATAATTAAAATGACCATTAAAATATCACCTACTGGATATGTTGCTAGCAGAATAAGGAGGTGTCAATACAGAGTTCCTATAGTCTCCTTTGGATGTAAAGTGTATTCATTAACACGTTTTCCATAACAGACTGTCTTTTACACTTAAGGAGTCGAGGAAGATGTTCCTATATGGTCTAGCAGAAGATTCAGAAGTCTGATTCTGATCTTACAGTTTCTGTTTTCTAAGATAATTTTACCAAAATGAACTTAAAAAATATTTATTCCTTTTCAGGAAAAAATAAAATAGCTTGGCACTTTAAACACTTAGTTGAATACAAGCTTTCACTCTGTCATCCTAAACTGAGTAAATATTATGTCTACTACTAAAATCTGATTTATTCCACATAAGGAATTATCTAGAAGGTTACGATGTTCACTTTTGCAGAATAAACTACCACCAGAATTCATAGAAACAAAGTAGACTGCTGCATAGGAAGCAGAAATACAAATTCTAGTTTTATAAGAGCTCAGCTATTTTTTTTTCTTCAAGTGATTATTTTTTACATTATTCAATCAAGAGGAAAAACATTCTTTTTGTCCCTAATATTTTTATACCATTTGACAAAAAGAAAATTGAGTTAAATGTTGGAAATATTGTAAATATCACATTCACTAAAAGTGCTCAAGAAACCTCTGGAGGAAAATTGAAACTAATTCCATGCCCCACCCTTCCACAAATAAAATCTTTGCTCAGGCATAGATCCACACCTCAGAGAATTTCCTGAGCCTGCATGAGGAGCAAACCTACAGAATAAGTATCCAGCATCTTAACAGAGGCTGATGGGAGAAGTTAAACAAGGAAGATTGCCTCAAATCTACTCTTCTGTATATGCCAATGAAATACGTTTTGAATCCATAAGAAGGGTAAGTTCCTGAGTTGATCTAAGTTGTAGGAAAAAAAAAATACTTCATTCTGAAGAACTGGCACCAATCATTTTCAGCAGAGTTTGATAACACTAGCACTGAACCTTTGTTCAGTGTATAAGCATAATGTTGTTGTACGTTTTAAAGAAAAAAAAATCTTAAGTATTTCCTTACAGATACCCTTGTGATCTGAATTCCAGAGGTCCTTATGTTTTACATAAGGTAGAGAAGTTATTTCTTTGGAGTGGATTCAGAAATGCTGCTTATCACTTTCATTGACACTTTTTCTTTCTTTTGAATTTAGACATGCAGAACATGAAGGAAATCCCACTGATATCAGTGGAGTTTGGATCAAGCCATTAAAGCTGGCAGATAAAACTAAGGAAAACCATTACTGTTTCAGCAATAAAAAATAATGTACATATTATATATTTTATAAATATATATAATGCACTACAAGATATAAATCTTAAAATAAAACTAGGTAACATTACAAAGGGAGAAAATTGTAATTTCAGACCTCATTTTCAGAACTGAAGAGGGAGAGGATAAAATGGGGCAGTGATGGTGGAACAGTCTCCTGTATCTGCAGTTAGATGATCTGAAAAAGAGCACTAAATTATTTCAGTCTTTGGTTATGTTTTCAAGCATTAGATTGTTTTACTGCCTCTGAAGTATGTGGTATTTCTGGAAAGAAATCATGTTGACATGTTTTTGTTGGCAATCATATATGAAATAATTTTGCCATGTCAAAATACCACTGTTCAGATGCCATTAAAGTAATGGCAGGGTATTGAGATACAGTTATTAAAATAATAGAGTTGCTCTCTAGCCAGACCCAGAATTAAATTCAAATGGAATAAAAAAGCAATAAAAGGAGTTCATGTCATAGAATCATAGAAACATAGAATTGGCTGGGTTGGAAGGGACCTCAGAGATCATCTAGTCCAACCCTTGAATCATCGTTGCAGTTGCTAGACTATGGCACTGAGTGCCACATCCAGTCTCTTTTTAAATAGCTCCAGGGATGGAAAATCCACTACTTCCCTGGGCAGCCCATTCCAATGCCTGATCACTCTTCGTAAAGAAATTCTTTCTAATATCTAACCTAAACTTCCCCTGGCACAACTTAAGACCATGCCCTCTTGTCTTGTTGAAAGTTGTCTGGCAAAAGAGACCAACCCCCACCTGGCTACAACCTCCTTTCAGGGAGTTGTAGAGAGTGATGAGGTCTTCTCTGAGCCTCCTCTTCTGCAGACTGAACAGCCCCAGCTCCCTCAGCCTCTCCTCATAGGGTCTGTGCTCGAGTCCCTTCACCAGACTGGTTGCCCTCCTTTGGACCTCATTCAAAGAGCCATCTGGCACTGTTCCCTGTATTTGCACAAATGAAGTCCCTCAACCAATTGCCACCCTGATAAACAGAACGCTCCTTATTTAATGAGAAAGTGGCCAGCAAGAATAACACTGTGGAGGCAGAGCAACACCTTTAAAAATATCACTTTCCTGCTTAAGGGCAAAGTGCATGAGTGAAAATAAAGATTATTGCTCAGACAATTCTGCTGGAGGAAATTGAGTGACCACCTGAACCCCTATTTCCCACCAGCTCTTGTGCAGAATATTCTTGAACCCAATACTGAGTTTGCACAAAGCAGTCCTAGCCTCATCCAGGGAAGGAGAGGCCAAATAGCATAAAAGAGGCAGACTCAAATCGTTGGATGCTCATGTCTCGGATGGACCACAATAATATACTGAGACTGGTGGATCCAAGACTGAGGATATATTTTCTATTTTCTTTCTCTCTCTCTCTCTCTGTTTCTGACCATATTCTTAGCACACAAGTTTAACACCATTTCTAATTTTGCTAAATTCTGCTAGTTGTAACCAGTTGTTTTTAAAGTAACATTGTATGGTTTTTTGGCAAGCTTTAAAGTCTTAATTTTAAATACAGTTGTATTTTGTTTAAACTTCTGGAGTAATGTCCTTTAGTCATGAGTACCAGACAGAGAACTGAAGATGTAACAGGACTGTTCAAAGAGATCAACTCAGAGAAGCTTAACCTTGCCTGAGACTCCTAGCAAAACTTAACTCTCCCTGTACCCACCAGGTGGGGTGGGATGAAATCTTACTTTAACTGAACTGAGTGGGACAGGACACTGTCTCAAGGCCACGTGTGCCTGACCTACTCAAAAGCTCCATGGGTAGGTAATAAATGCATTTTCAATTTAAAAACTCGTCCTGCCCATCTCCCCTAAAACATCCATGTTTAATTCTGTGAAAGAGGATGCATATTCATTTACATGCGCATGCAGTCTTGATCAAGTTGAGAAAGACAGCTTAGAAATATACATATTTTACTATAACTAACTCTCATTTGGCCTTTTCTTTGGAATAGAGAATTAAGGCAATTTCCACAACTCTACAATATATCTTGTATTATGAAGAAAGCTTCTGACAGTCAACATAAAGCACATGATATGGCTGTGTTAACAGCTTTGCAGAAAGACACCAAGGACACAGACATTAAGTAAAGCATTAGTTTCCATGCTATATATTTCTCCCCTGGAAGTGAAGTTTTCAGTACCATGCGGTTATTCAGAAAATTAGTATCTGAAGGGAATACATGCTTGCAAAATTCTCAAGGATCTGAAGCCTTGTGAAAACTCAATTAATATTCCATTTGTCTTCTATTGTCAGTGATGTTATAGCTTTACCTCTGTGTAATTTTACTTCTTACATTGCAGAAATACATCATGCTATGTTTTGTGAGTTCTGTAATTTTTTCTTCCTCATTTAAAAATTTATTTTTCAAATTTCATTTGGTCTTTAAAATGTCACTTGAAAAAATGAAAGCCTGAGAAATAAAAGCAAAGTACTACTTGGCAACAAACCAGCAAATTTTTAATAACAAACATTTTTTTTTTCATACCTACTCCTGACCACCAGTAAACATGGCTTAGTGTTTATGAATATATCCAACAAAAGATTTTTCAGCTATCTTTTCATTTCAGATCCAGTATATACTAAGTAACCAGTGGAAGATTTTTGCCAAGCTGGTCTGGTCAAGAAAAATATTCTTCTAAATGCTATTCTGGACAATCCTCTCTAGTGATAATAACGGTATTCACATTTTTGTTAATACTGTCCAACTGCTAGTGAAGTAGTTGGACATTATTATCAGAAATACTACCTACTAACCCAACGTTCAACATAATCTTTCTTTGTAATAGTCTATATACATGTTCTCCAAGGAGCCTATGCATAATAGAGGTACCTGCTTCTTAAGAAGCTGTATTGGCTTAGTGGCTCCACAAAACAACTAAACGGGGTCTAGAATGTGCAGCATAGGCCTTAGCAACTGGTGACTCTTGAGACATCTTCAGATATCCTAAGTACTTAATAACTGTACTTAACAATCATGCTAAAGCCAGATGAACTTTGCTAGCTAACTTGTTCATGTACTTTCAGTACTTAATTTAAAAGCAACTCTCCCTTACAAACAATCATATTGGGAAAAAAAAAAAGTTAATATATGTAAGTGGAAGAGAGAATGAATGAATGAACAAATGAGATGATGCAAAAGAGTGCTGATTAAATGAGACAGATGAGACAACAACCTTTTGGCAAAGTTTTAGTTATAGCTGGGCTTATAGTGGGCTATGCTTGTGGACTGGATGCTGTCTGGAGGTTTCTTCCTGACCTAAAATTCTGTGACCTTTTAAATAAGCATTTTAGCTATTTCACATATAAATCACCTCCTTATAATCAAAAATCTTGCCTTAATTAAGCATAAGTAAACTAGTTCAATCCTATGAAGAAATGAGATTCCAGTGTTCAAAGTTAGGCTTATGGAGGAACATTTTAAGAAAAGAACATATTTAGAACATAAGCATACATACTTATTCATTATTCATGTCCTTTTATCTCTTGCTCACCATCCCAACGGTGTAGGGAGACCTCCCCAAATGTTTGGGGATCCCTGCATTTAGAATAGTCCATTTTGTCTCATTTTTTAGCCAAGAATGACAAAAGATTCCTCGTTGCCTTTTGCAATTATCAGGCAGGACAGACAGGAACAAAGCTAATGTTCTTGGATACCTGAACACTGATGGAAACCCTAGAAGCAGTATTTCATTGTGTTATTTTAAAAATAGCAGTATCAAAACTGTGAAATGCAACGTATGATTACTCAAATCATAGATACTATTGAAAATATAACTAATGATTCTTATTTAAGTAATTCTCCTTTTCACTTTTCTGACAATCTGAAGATGTCAGGGGACTTACAGTATAATTTCAGTCAGGATCATTCATTCTAGTTCATAATTACAGCTGGTGTTTAATGGCAAAGGAATGGTGAAGCCAAATCTTTTCGAAGCTTTGATTCAATTTGAAGCTTTACCCTCCTTTCACATTCGTGCTTCCAACTCTGACTGTCAATCCTATCTCATCAAATTCTCTTACACATACTTCTGCTTTTTAGTTTCTCCCTGTTTTGGTTAATGACTCACGACTGTACCATGTGTGGTCATTCTTGCTGTCCTGAGCTATAAAAGGATGCAACACTTGCACTGCCCCTCACAGGAGACTGAGACCCAGCAGCATCCTGGAGCAGGTGAAAAACTCACTGATACCAGCCAAGGGGGCACCCTGCAGCAATGCTGTTCCACCTCCTGACTTGAGATGCTGCCTACCCACACTGCCACCCTGCCCTCAGAACACTCTTCAGTTCTTTAGGGCAGAACAATCCCTTCTGATGTATACACATCTTCCCTACTTGTCAAGAAAAAAATTAATAGCCAGCTTAACCTATTTTAAGTATTAGTGAAAGTTAACAGGAAACAAATTAGTAAGCATACACAATTAAAAAATGTTAGCTTAGAGAATAAAGTAGCTCTACAGAAGTAATATTCAGATTCAATGTAAAAAATGCCATATGAAAATCTTGAGTCATAAAAATATTCTTGACATCTTTGACAAAAGAAGACATAAAAAGAAAGTGAAAGATATATAAAATATAACACTGGTGTTGTTGCACATTTCTAAGAAACTCTTTTCCTACAACACATTTTATTTTCCAGTCATATAGTCCAATTTTGCTTTGAACTGGACTTCTTCATCTGGAGGTTCATACATATATACAAACAACTTTCTTTGGTGCTCAATTTCCTTCCTTGTCAGGAAAATAAATTCACTATTAAAGTTTTTTCGATACCTGAACTTTCTCTTGCTGATTCATGATCACTCCTCTGGAAGAGAGACAAAACCACAGGCTAATCTTGTAACTAGTTTCTGACAGAAACTCTTCAGAGAGTGCATGAAATAAACAGCAACAAGGGCACAGACCTCAGCATTCAATTATGAGGTATACAATTCTTCTAGTTTCTCTACAGATGTGGAAAGATCTTAAAATACAATTTACAGAACAAATCCAATGATTTGTCATACGCATGAGCTGAGAAGCCAGTCTGTGAAATTCACATTGATACATTAGCATGGATTGCTATCATGAGTTGTCCAGAAACTCAATCTAACCACAAAACGCTTTAATATGTTAATATTGCTAATTAAATATGACATTAGGTGTTATTAATTATATCATATTAATATATAAGAATTAGCCCCTACTGTCTAGTAGGCTGCAGATCTCCAGCAATTTAGTGCTTATGTCCTGCTAAATTGAGACAGTAGAGATACAGATTTCTCTTGGGTCTAGGACAACTCTCTGCACAATACCTGTACACAGGAAAAGAAAACAAGGAAACTGTAGGTGCAGAGCCTTCTTTTATACTTCAGGACTATCTGTTAATTATGGGCTTCAGTGGAGTGATGAACAATTCAGAATACAACACTGCTTGTTAATTCCCTTATTTTGTGTTCTTGGATCATGTATTCAGCCATGATTGAGTAGATACTGGTAACAAGTTTGCATCTGATTTACAAAAGCATTTGCCTGTTGCGGTGCCAAGAGCCACTAAAACTGAGAACTGCCTCACCATGGGTACTCAGGGGTTCTAGGTTATAGCAAGAGGCCTGGAAAGATGCAAATCAACTGAATCAAAACTGAGAAATAAAGTCTGAATTATTTTTTCTTTACTTTAAAAAAATATTTATTTATTTTGTTAATGCTAATAATGGAACTCGTTATGTGATCTTTGGGAAGCCAGTTTACTTTCCAATTCCTTGGTTGAATTCTTCATAAAACTCACTTTCAGAAGCTTGCTGTGAAAGTGAATTAACTAATGTCTCAATAATCTTGGGACTCTAGATTCCAGGCAATACAAACCAAAATCATTCATATTTTTTTCCTATCTTGCTTCCCATTAGCAGTTCATGTAACTGAAACATATTAAGTAATAAGTAGTCTTGAAACATACGTTATCTTCCTAATTAATATGTCTCACAATGAGAAAAGTTTGAAGAAAAGTGCATCAAGCAGCTTTCATTCAGATTCTAGTGCCCACATTCAAACACGATTCAGTTCAGACAATAATATGATCTTTCATCATCTGCCACATAGTGCCAGGGTAACATGAAGATTAAATCATCTTTTACTCTCCAAAGGATCCACATGAGGTCAGAGAGCAATGTGCTCTTTCGTAATCACAGGTTACACCACCACAAAGAAAGATGAGATATACCAAATACAGTCACAAATTGCTGGCAACTAGGAACTGCTATCCTACAGTGAAATCTAAACACACAAAGGAAAATCAGTTGAATAATGAAAAGGAGAAAGCATTTCTGCAGAAGCTCAACAACTCTTACAGGTTTATCTCCAGTTCTCTAACAGCATTACTAATTGGGCTGTGAGAGATGCAGGTATAGAGAAAACACAGTAACTACTGACTGGAAGCAAATAAGGAGAAGGGAATATCATGAGAAACGTGGCGTACTTCAAATGAAGATTATTCAAGGTAAAACAATGGTTGAAAAACTGGAGGACTCTTGCTGTCCCATCTGTAAATGATCCTATTGAAGAGATTCCTTTTCTGCACTTACCTGGTTCTCAATAGACTGAAATATTTCAGATATTTTTTTTTCTTGTAGGAAAAGTATTATCATTTAAATAATGCCACTTCAGTAACCCAATATTGCATCTACAGATGAATATTCATTTTTAGATACCAGAAATAGTTTTAGTAATTCTGAAGAAAAATTAAGTTACAAAAGTGTCAATTGAGAGAGAAGGGAAACTTCTACATTTTGCCTTTGTAGATATATGGTTTGGTATTTGTATCACATTTCCACCCAGGGATTTTTTTTCCCACTATGCTTTGCTACAAAAGGCTGCCAGAGAAAAACATTGTTTGCCCATTCAACACAAATAAGTGCTAATATAATATAGGTTACAACACTTTCAAGACATGTAGAAGAACATCTGTTCCCTGTGTAAGTGGTCAGTACAAGTCTTGTGAACTACTTAAATTATGCTGAAATAGTAGCTTCAGAGAGAAGAATTACTTATATTACTGCAGGACCTCTCTGATTCCATTTCTCAGATAATGTAACAATACACAGTAAATTGATGTCTCTTCTCCAAAAGCTACATAGAAGAGGAAAAAGTAGCCATGCTAAGGTTACTGTGTACTACAACTTAATAATATGTCTCTTTTTTGAAAGTATACATAACATTTCTCAACTTTTTGGTTTCCAGCTGGGAGTATTCCTATCTGCTGCTTAATTAGGTGATATGCATTCTTTCTGCTATTGTTAACCACTGCAGCAACTATCACCATGTACAGTGAAGTCAGAGAAGTCATTATATTTGAGGAACACCACACTGCCTCTTTAATAAAAATATTGCTTTCTTCAGTGGCTTCACTAAGGGTAAAATTATATATAATAGATGAAAGGCAGAACAGTTCTAGGTAAAGGTTATCAGTTGTGTTAGTAAGAAGGCAGCTACAACTAAGAACATTTTTTTTTTTTAATAAGATATCAGAGAAAGAGAAGTCTAGCCATTACTAATTTGAGGTTCCTTCATGAAGGTTCCTCAGTGAGATCTGATTTTCCAAAAGTCCCAAATATCTACTCCCCAAAGTTAAAATTGGAAAGAAACAAATAATTGACTAATTCAGTTCCTGAACAATGCACTACATTGGAGCCACTAATGACTTCCCCACAAACTGTTGTTAACATTATAGGCAACAGTACAATGCCTACATTTCAGCCATTTCAGCCTTCACCCACAAGAAAATTTGGAATACTACCTTCATGTATCTACAGGCTAATATCTTCCACTACAACTGGAGGGAGGAAAAAACAAAACAAAACAAATCACTATGCATCTTAGAAATTAAATATTTTAAAAGGTGTTTAAGCTTTGTTACTTTAGTCTCATAGTGTGCAAGTTATGTGATAAGAAACAAGGGAGAAGTTTCATATGTAAACCTCACATCTCCTGCTTTATTTCTTATTGTCTGCCAAAATTTTCATTGTAATTAAAAAACGTGAAAGTGTTCTAGAACACAAAGGAATACAATTTAAGCATTTCAGTTTTGGGTTGGTTTTTTTTCATGTCACATGTGAAAAAAAGACAAAAAGTTATCATGCCTTACCCAACACCCTCCCTCCTTTCTCCCAGGCTCACCTTCACTCTTTTACTCCCGACTCCTCTACCCCTGTCCCTCTAGAGGTAGAGGACGATGAACAATGGTGGCTGTGGTGAGCCCCCAGCCTCTCCTCTCTGCCTCTCCTTCCTCCTCCTCAGACTTTTCCCTGCTCCATGCCGGGGCCTTCCCAGGGGCTGCAGGGAAACCCCCGCCCCACCGGGGTCTCTCTCTCCCGGGGCCGCAGGGGCATCTCTGCTGGGGCGCCCGGAGCCCCTCCTGCCCTCCTCCTGCTCTCCGGAGCCTCGGGGCTCGCAGGGCTGTTTCTCCCCCTGTTTCCCTCAGCCCTGGCTGCCGGGCAGCGTTTTGCCCTTTCTGACCCAGGCTTTCCCCGAGGCGCCCGCCCGTGGCTGAGGGGCTCAGATCGGCCCTGCGCTGGGGCCCTTGGAGCCGCCTGGAACCCAATGAGTCCGGCGCGGGGCAGCGCTGGAACCACGGAGCTCGAACCGGCTGCTGGCTTCAGGGGCTCAGCGTTTTGCCACGTGAAACCGATGCATGACCAAAATGAAAAACAGAGCAGAGAAAGCAGCAAGGCTCAGTAGGAACAAGGCCATCTTTCCCTACAAAAATAAAACGAACAGACAAATAAACAGGAAAAAAAAAACAACAAAAAACAAAAAATAACAAACACCAAACAAAAACACCTCACAAAAGCCATTATTACTTTGACATATCAGACTCAATGTTGCTGTTTTTACATAAAACAACTATTTTCTTCTTGGTGCAATTTCACATTGGTTTAACTGAAGTTGAGCTATGTAAACACTTTATCCTGTATCTTTAGACTAGAATTGAACTTAGATATGTTTCTGTGTTTCTGTTTGTTTGTTTTCCCTTTTGAGCCAAAAGGCCCTTGTCAGTCTGTGTTTAGCCATTTTCAGCCAAAGAACTGTAATGGAAGTTCTGTGCTTCGAGGCAACTTTAGATTATAGCTGTACTTGCCAGAAGAAAGTCAGATTGATCACGCTGATGAAAACACTCTCTTGAGTTTGATTTTTCTCCAAATAACCTTTGAATGTTTAGAAATTCCACTTAAAAATAATAAATAAAACCTAAAGGTACATGCAACAAAGAAATTTTCCAAGCAGCCAGAAATCAGGCTAGGAAGGCTAGAGCCCTGAGAGAATTATATCTGGCTAGGGGCATCAAAGGTAACAAAAAAAGCTTCTACATAAACATCAGTGGTGAAAGGAAGACTAGGAAAGAGGTGGGCCCACTCCAGAAGGAACCAGGACACCTGGTTATTTGGGATATGGAGGAGCCTGAAGTACTCAATTTTTTTTTTCTCAGTCTTCACCAAGGGCTCTGGCCACATAACCCAGGCTAAAGGAGGCAAAAGAAGGGACTGGAGAAGGAAGATCCATCCACTGGAGGAGAAGAGCAGGTTTGAGACCATCTAAAGCACTTGAAATACACAAGTCCATGGGATCTGATAAGATCCATCCACAAATCCTGAGGGAACTGGTGGATGAAACTGCAAAGCCTCTTTCCATCATAGTTGAAAAATCATGGCAGCCTGGTGAAGTTCCTGCTGACTGGAAAAATGGAAACATAACCCTCATTTTCAAAAAGGAAGAAAAGAAAGACTCATGGAACTACAGGCCAGTCCATCTCACCTCTGTGCCTGGCAAGATCATGGAGCAGAACCTTCTGAAGGCTCTGCTAAGGCTAAGGAAAATGTGGGGGTGGTTGGTAGCAACCTTCACTAAGGGCAAATCATGCCTGAGAAATTTAGTGGCCTTTTCTGGTGGTGGACAAGGGGAGAGCAAATGACATCATCTACCTGGACCTGTGCAAAGCATATGACACTGTCCTGCATAACATCCTGGTTTCTAAATTGTAAAAATATGGATTTAATGGATGGACCACTTGCTGGATAAGGCAATGACTGCATTGTCACACTCAAAGAGTAGTGGTCAACAGCGTGGTGTCCAAATGGAGAACAGTGATGAGTGGTGTTGCTCAGGGGCTGGCACTGCAACCATCTTTGTCAGAGACATAGATGGTGAAATTAATTGCCCCCTCAGCAAGTTCACTGATGACAACAAGCCATATGGTGTGGCCAACATGCCAGAGGGAAGGGATGCCATCCAGAGGGACCTTCACAGGCTTGAGAGGTGGGCCCATGCCAACCTCAAGAACATCAACAAGGCCAAGTGCCAGGTCATGCCCATGTGCCACGGCAGTCTCATGCACAAATACAGGCTGGGAAGACATTGATTGAGAACTATCCTGAGGAGAAGGATTGAGAGTGTTTGTTGATCAGAAGCTCAACACAAGCCAGCAATGTGCACTTGCAGCCCAGAGAGCCAGCTGTATCCTGAGCTGCATCAAAAGAAGCATGGCCAGTAGGTCAAGAGAAGTGATTCTCCCCCTCTACTCTGCTCTTCTGAGACTAGACAGTTCTGGAGCCCCCAACACAGGAAGGACATGAAGCTCTTGGAGCTAGGAGGCCCAGAATGGGCAATGAAGGTGATCAGAGGGCTGGAGCACCTCTCCTATGAAAACAGGCTGAGACAGTTGGGGTTGTTCAGCTGGAGAAGAAAAGGCTCAGGGGAGATCTTATAGCAGCCTTTCAGTATATAAAGGGGATCTACAAGAAAGAAGGGGACAGATATTTAGTAGGGTATGTAGCAATAGGACAGGGGATAATGGCCTTAAACTGGAAGAGGGTAGAATTAGATAAGAAACTAGTAAGAAATTATTTAGTGGGAGGGTGGTGAGACACTGGAACAGGTTTCCCAAGGTTGTGGCTGCCCCCTCCCTAGAAGCGTTCAAGGCCAGGCTGGATGGGGCTCGGAGCAACCTGACCTAGTGGGAGGTGTCCCTGCCCATACAGAGGGGTTGGAACTAGGTGAGTTTTAAGGTCCCTTCCAATCCAGACCTATGATTCTATGACTTGCAGAATTCAGGTAACGTGTCCTCAGCCTCTCAAAGAGAAAAGAGTAACTAACAGCTGATTAATAAAGATGGGGTTACCATCAGCATGACTGAGGCAAAGGGGGCCAACAGAACTCAAGAAAAGCAAGTAGACAAGTGCACATTTTTATTCTGAGAAGCTTTTGGGCTGGCAAGCAGGCTTGAGTTAGCTTTGTAAAAATACAGTAGAAAATGAAATGGCTAACATGATAATAGAACCATACAATTTTGCACAATATCGACCTCAGATTTCATTACAGCAGTTAAGATGGAGAGGGCACATTTACTGTTTCTTGTTAAGGTTGCTCCCTGAGCAACAGTGTGAAACAGAAGAATAAAGAAATAGACAGTGTCCAGTATGACCAGTGTGGGCCTTGCATCAGCTTCAGTGTCACTGAATCTAAATCTTATTTAGCAACTGTAAGGGTGCCAAGACAAGGGACCTGAGTAATCACAGAGCAGAAAAGCACAAAGATTGAAAAAAAATTTTAAAAGATAAAAAGTACTGTAAAATCTGAGGTTAGTGACCTAATGCAATGAAAAATGTTGTAACAGGCAAAAAGATCATTTTGAGTAATCAGAGAGGAGAAAACCATAAAACGCAAGTAAATAAAAAGTACTATAAAATCTGAGGCTATTGACCTATGGAGAAAATGTAACAAGGAATATTTTTTTAATTAAAAGGGATCTATTAAAACCAGAAACATCTGCTGTTTTAGTGCAAATATCTATAATCTCAGTCTTTCATGGATTTGCTGAGAGGTCCTTTGGAAGACACTGGAGACATCTGAATCTTAAAAAGCATTAATTTTTTTATGCTAAACTCTTTGCTCAAATATTAAGTGTATTCACAGAATCATTGAGGCTGATTAGGCTCTCTGAGAACATCAAGTCCAGCCTGTGAGCTAACACCACCACATCAGCTATACCATGGCACTAAGTGCCACATCCAGCCTCTCCTTAAATACCTCCACAGATGCTGACTCCATCACTTCCCTTCATTATTGGTCACTCCTTTTTGTAAGACCCCTGGAAGAATTAAAAAGTTAATCTTTTTCCCACTAGTCACATTAAATATATGACTTTAAAGCCTGCTGAGACAGAATTCCTCTCCATTTATTTTATTTTCTACATAGGTCTATTCCAGCATAAAAAAATTAAAGAAGCAACTAAAGTGCATGAAAGAACAGCAAAATCTGTGCTTGCATATTTAGGTTGTTCTGTTATTAAGTTTTTGCTAGCTATACAGGAAAATTATTTTTATCTAAATTCACTATTTGTGAAACTTGCAACCTAAAATCTAGAAAATGAGATTCACATTATCCTAGGCATATGATAATGTCACTTGCATGCCTTTAGACAAAGGCATGAAGATGGTTAAAGAACTGTGCAAGTTCTTTAAATTATAACATTTACACTTTTCTTTGTCTTTATCATAAAAGACAAACACTATTTAAACAGAATAAATTTTGGAAAATTTGCTTATTTTTAAAATGCTGAAACATCTGATATGTTTTATGTAAACTTCAGACATTGAATACAGGTATTTTAATAGTAAAACTCCACTTCTGTGTTTCCCTTAGCACTTACTCTGAAATATACATATTTTCCCCTTACTGTCATTAAATCTGAGATGTGAGATTGCCTTGGTATGATCAGGTAAGATTAGATTCACTCTTCTGTATTAGAACTAATTTACTGCAATGACATGTCACCATGTTACTTTGTAAAACAGTTTTGAATGACAAGTTTTTTAAGCTGCACTTTCTTTTTCAAGAGTAAAATAACAAATTAATAGAATCACTACTCTGAAAATCTAATGTAACACCTGGGATTTCTTGTCTAATCTAGCTTTCACTACAATTTCAGGGCATTTTAAAAGCTGTTACTTTCCTCTTCCTTTGCCTGTATTCACACTAATTTCCAACTGTTCCATACTTCTTTATCTCCCCTATCAACATAAATCTGAAAGTTTTTTTCAGTCACTGGTTAAAATGTAAGAAAGTGTCACTCCCTTTATTCACCATATTTGGCAAGGAAAATACAGATGAAAAACAACACAGAGCAGAATACCTGCAAATCCATTTCTATTTACCCTTCAGAGGACAATTGAAGTGGATTAAGAGGTACACGTTCAGTACTTCAGAGATCAAACAGGACCACAGAGAAATCAAGTGTCAGTCTTGCTCATGAGATTTCTCTGCTATTTCCTCTAATAACATGAGCCGCTAAGGCTCAAACCAACACTGATCTTCCCATTGGTGCTGCACATTCCTTTCTTTCTCCAGACTCAGGACAACAAATATGTAGGTATAATCTGCTTCCATTCTGATTTTTAAAATAATATCAGAACAACACACTTTCCGGAGAAAGAGGTGTGAAGCTTCAAAATTATTAATGTTACAAAGGGAAACACATACTCTGTTATTCTTCTTTCCCAAAATTATTTACTTGTTATTTGTTTTCCATGTCCTAACACTTGAACTATCTAACCTGGGAGCATGCAGAAAATGAAAGTGAAATGCAAAGTATGTCAGCCATAGCGACTGAGAAATGTTAAAACTTGCAGCCATGCAGCACAATTTTTTCTAGATTTCCTCAGGAGAATCTCCATTTCTTTGAGCTTTTGCAGTCAGTACCAAATTCCTCACTGGGCCAATGTACATTCGCTTGTCCTGCCCCTTCCAGAGCTCATAGCTGTTTTCATCAGAGACACAAAAGCCATGGAGCTGAAAGCTCAGTTCCATGGATTCAAACTACTTATTTGAGACAAAGACATTTGCTCCTGCTTAATCAAATTTCCATAACTTCTATATTGCATGCACACACACACATACATCCATAGATCAGCAATCTGTTAGAACTAGAATTGTTAGCTTCCACTGATCACTGGGAAGTTTTCAATAAATCCTCCCCAAATAATTCATTAGTTTAGAAAAAGCAGTCCCTGTGGTTTAAAATTCCCTAAAGATACCTTTTTAAATACAATACTATTTCTGGAGTTGTTTGTTCAGGAAAATATACCCTAAAATATTGAAGACTTACCCAAAGTGCAACCCCAAGTTCAGTAATTCCAGAACCGAAGAAAATACTTAAGGTCTACAAAAGGATCATTTCTAGAATTTCTCATTTCTTCCACACTCAAACCTCACTTTTCCAAGATCTGTGTTTTGCCATGTTCCTATAAAAACCTTCTGAGTATGGCTAATGCAAATTAGTTTTATACAGATTTCCAGTCTCCCAATTAAATTTTCTTAGAGAAATGAAATCATTACTGAGGAATGGGGATATACTTGATATTAAACTATAATGATGACTTGTTGCCCTAATACTTGTTGTGTATCAGATGATAGCAGTAAATTAATCCATCCTCTTGACAGTCATTTCAAGGTAAAAATGAGAAACCATACCAATATCATGCAGGTCCACCCTATTCTTGTCCTCAGTATGTATTTCCATGACAATTATTGTAATCATTACAACAGCATTGTACATAAAGACTCTGCTTTCTGTGATTTTAATCCTAAATTGGATGTGAAAAATGTGAAAGGACAGATCTCAAATGGCAAAACTCTCACTGGTGAGGCAGAGTAGTCTACAGAATTAATAATTGACAGAATTGATAACATGCTGCCACCAAACAGAAGCTTGGAATTAAAGGGCACTGTTCACATAGCCTCCCTTCATAAAGTGAAGGGCTTTGCATGAAAAGCTGTTGTCATATTAAAGGCACACAGAATGAGTTCTTGATGAGATGTGTACAATTAAACAAAACATCAGTAAGTCATCTGTTTTTCAAAATGCAAAGGAACTCATGCACAATGACCACTACTGAAATTTTGTTGATCACTAGTATTATGTCAGTCTCAGCCAGGATTTTTTTTTTTCTTTGTTAAAAATAAAAGCCTGAGGTAATATGAATAACCTTTGCAGCAAATCAGGTCATCAGAACCGTACCTACAAGTGGAAAATAAAGTACAGATGCTTTTAAGTCCCACGGAGCTTCTGCAAAGATGAGTTTTCTAATGTTGTGAAGTAATAGGAGTAGAAAATTATGAACACCACAGGGAATTTTTAGAGGAAAAGGGTAGAAAAAAATGTTAAGTAGAGAGGAGAAATGCCCTCAAACAAGCCATGTAGTCCCATTCTGACCACAAAGGATTAAAAGAAATCCTGTTCATTCATCTCTGTAAATATAGCATGAATAGAGTGTTCAGAGGATGAAAGGAAATATATAATGCTATCACAGGAACATAAAATTGAAAGGGACCATTCTTTAGCTCACTGAATCCAGGCCTCTGTTCTTTCATGCAATCATATTTATAAAGACTTTCACGAAGTCAAGCATGCTTTACTTGTAACCCCCTTCAGATTTTTGTTTCCACTCCATTATTAGACTCTTTTGGAATCTCACTCATTTTATTATTTCTACTCTAAATTAACTCGTGGCTACCAAAACTCATTTTCTGACATAAAAGCTGAATCAACTTAAATAGCTCTTTCCTTTTTGGTCCTTCTGAAGTCTATTTATAGAATAAAACATTCTCTCCACTATTATATGAGGGAATAATAAACCAAGCATATAGGTTAATATTCTTTTTCATAATGGCTTCAATACCACTATTTTCATTATCTTGTCTTTTATAGCTTGGTATCATATTTACCTCCTTTAAGGTATGACAGTAGAGGCAATAATTGTTCTGATCTTTCTCTTCCTCTGTCATTTACACCTGACAAACTAGCAGTGTAGAAAAGAAATTCATGAAACCCTAAGAACCTTATCACATTGTGGTTCTTTCTATCTCTCTATCCAAATCTTATACATACCATCTAGCTCTTTCCAGACAGTGTTTTGATCCTCCTGCATAGATTTGCATGAGCATTTTGTTTGTAAAATGTTTCTCCTATTCAAAATTAATTCAAGAAATTGTTAATCAGTCCAAGATGGGTCTGGACACTCATCTCCTTATCCCCTTCCCAATTATAAATCCTTCTTTTTCAATGCAACACAGTATCTACATTCAGAAAGGTCCTTCCCCAGCACAAATCTCAACAATTTTCAGTATGCTGAAATAGTTGGTATTTTACTAAGGTTGGCATAGCTAAATATTTCTCTTTTTTTTGGTCTTTTTGTTAACACTATCTTAAACACAGATGCTCCATTTCTTATTTTTAGTTCAGATGATGCTGCTCAGATTAAAGCCCTTGCTTACAGACATCAGTGATTTCATATGGTTTTCTTGAATGTTTTTCATAGTCTAAGATAAAATTTTCAGGATTCTCAACTTGTAGGCAACCTAAATTCAAATAATTCCTTCTCCATGCCTTCATTCCCATTAGCCATCTTTCTTCATCCCTCATATTCAAAGTCTTTCTCCATTTTTATTAAGGAAATTGAGATTCATCTAGATCATGTAATAAAAAATTCTATCATAATGCTGAAAGACAGAATTCAAGGGAAGAAAAGCTCCATCTATACAGTCAATGTTACACATGATAAAATAGACTTCAGTTAACAAACCTCCAACTGCATGAGTACAAACTTTATGTCTGAAGCTCACTATTTATATCAAAATATAAATGCAGGCTTTTTTGTTCTCTCATGCTTCTGAGGAACTGTAACAAGTCAGTAACACACCTCCTGCTGCTTTTTATGAAGAAAATCAGAGAGAATTTCCCTTTGGAGGAGTCCTTTTCCACCCTGTCCTCAGAATGGAATGAATGTGCTGTGGAGCCTAGACTATATTTATGATATTTCCTGAAGCAGAGCTGAATCTTATTCTGAAATAGTCTGGAAAAGTCTTTAGCAGTGACATATTTAGGCCCCATGAATTTGGGGTTCTAGAGTCTGATATGAGATGATCAGCTGCAACTTATGCCTTGTTAAGGTGAGCTCAGAAGAAATGCTATTTTTCCATGTAGTTGTTTTTTTTTTTTAATGCAATCAGGACAGTAACAAACAACTGCCAGAGGTTTCATCTAGGGAGACACCTCAGTTTACTCAGTTGGTGCTGCATTTCAGGGGACAGGAAAAAAAAAAAAAAAAAAAAAAAAAAAAAAAAAGGAAGACAGTGCAGTGACCTTACCTTTCCTACATACTGAGGATCTGGTCCCATGTGTTCTTCTAAAACAAAGAACTGATTCCACACCCATCCACGTTTGGGACGATGATGCACTTCTGTTTCACCTTCCATGTGTTTGGTTTGATTTCTAGTCACCTTGATGGAGCCATGGTGAGCAGCTCCATAACACCTCTGCACAAAACAGAGACAAACTAGGACTGGACAGATACAAGACGTGCTTGTAATTCTCATTGTAGGATAAGCTTCCTGTTCAAGATTTTCTTTCTCTTGCTTTTTTTTTTTTAGTTTCTTTGTTGTTTTTTTTCTTTGTTTTGTTTTCAGCTGTAATCCTTTTAATAAATTCCCAAGACAGAAGGTGAAGGCTAGTTCAGAAATACAGTCCAAAAAGGGTTTTTCTGCTTGTTCATGGTTTAGCTGCCCATTTGGGAAAGCTCAGATTATATTTACATTATGAAAAGCTGTCTGGAAAAAAATTGATATTTCTTCTGAGGTCTTCACAATAGAGATCCAGAGCCGACCATTTTCTGTTTAATAGGGAAAGAAAAGAAAGACACTTACTCATCACTAAACTCAGCAATTTTCAGGTTTCTGGACTTTCGTTACACTCACAGCTGCACTGACCAGTCAAACAGAGACTCTCATTGTAAATAAAATGCCTTTTCAATACTTCCTTTAAAAATGTTTTCAGATTTTTTATTAAAGTACCTTAAGAATTTGCATGATTCTTACAAGCTATTAAAACATTCACATTATTAAAACCTAGATGATTCAGGACAGTCCTTTTGGCTTTTACCTGCAGATCACTGGCCAAGTCTGACAGTAAAATAAAATCACTGCTTCAGTGTCACAGAAAGGTAGTAACCACTAATTGATTTCACATGAATTTTTAATCTTCTGTACACAGCACAGATATCCAGCACAGTGAAAAATACCAGTGTTAAGATGGATTTCAAAATAAAGCCCCAAAATGGGCTTGAAGGATTCTGAGTCATATTGATAGGAACTTCCAGTCAAAATGTGCAGTTTTACATCCTGTGCTTTACATAAATTCCAACCAGTATCACAATTGAATCTCACAAAATTATACTTTCAGAAAGTTCAGGTATTGTTTAGATTCTAAATTCCCAGTGACATTATTTTCTCAGCTTCCAAATGGAAAATGTAACCTTTTATACTACAATAATAAGCAGTGAAAATGTGTATGGTAGGTGATGTAGCACTTAAAGCAAAGTACATTGTAAGAAATAAAATAACGCTTCAACCTCAGAGAAATAGTTACCCTCAGGTAACTATTTGTTCAGTTATCTGGAGATGCCAAAGTCAATCAAGAGACTCAAAACATGCAAGGATATCTCTAAAAAACTGTCTTCCAAAATTTGCTTTGTCTAAGTATCATAAAGCAATTACAAATTCTGTAAACAGAAACACAATGAAATTAATTTTGTTGCTAAGTTTCATGGGAACCCAACAGAACAAATTCAAAATCTCCAAAGAGTTATCAAACAAGAAATTAGAAATCTGATGGGAAAATATTGTACTGGGAGAAAATTTATCAACTGTTTTTTGGCTGCAGATTTTTTTTTTCTTTATGCTTGTTTCAAATCCATATTCCAAGTACCAGAAGCCAAACCATACTTTTTTTCTGTATTTCTCTAAGTACAATTTCTCTAAGTACAGAAAGGATGCATTTTTCTTTGGTATTACTCTGTTTAGGACAGTAGCTTATATGGAAATAAAGAAAGTCTTTGCAGCTGGGCAGGAGTTAGAAAAATAACCTGTGTATGGCATTTTCACTGAAGAAATAAATTTTTAGACATTTAGTATTATCCAGCTTTGTTTTTTCCATATCCATGCAATCTCCTCTCAACACCTACAAAGACCAAATCACTCATCTCATAAAAGCATGATACTTCTCAGAGCAGATTTATACAACAAGATATATTATTATCTTTTTTAAATAAAAATGTGATTTACTAGGAATTTCTCAAAGGTAAATGCTGCATGAAGTTAAAGTTATGGCAGGGACGGAATCCAGACATTCTGGGTCTCACGTTTGTTTCTAACTATATACTCTTCTTCTATGGTTTCCTTGTCTTTCTGCATTCTTTCCCAATTCTTGCTAGAAATCAGTATTTGCCTTGAGGCATTCAATTTCCTCCTAGAGATTCTTATATTTACAGATGAGCTGTTTAAATTCATTAGTCATTGTAATACTTCAGATGTACATTCAAATTAAGCAGTACCTCACAAAATAATAAGGCTGCAGTTTATTCATTCAAATATTATTTTTCTTCCTTTTGATTGCATCTTGGGAAATGGCTAGGAGCAGTTGGTAAAACTATAAACAGTGCATAATAAGTTAAAAAAGGACATATAAATGCAATGAGTTTTCTAAGAATGGCACATTTTAAATGTATTTGAAATTACTACTGAATTTCCCTTTATAAAAACAGTGGGGATGGTGGGAGAGGTGGAAAATTCTTGCCTTATAAAGGAGTAAATATAAGTAAGTGCAGAAGATACAAACAAATCAAGATTTATCATAAAGAACTTTGTTTCTCCCCCAGAGGTCATCCACAGAAAAACAAAACAAAACAAAAAAACAAAACAACAACAAAAAAAACCAACAAAACAAAAAAAACCTACCCAGGATGGACCCCATAAACTGTGTTATTTTACAGTCTGTCTCATATATAACTTAGAAAAAATAGTGGCAAACTATGGTGAGTTTCTTCATCTCAAAAATATTTGTTCTTCATTAGCTAGGAAGCATTAAATTTACAGGTCACCAAAACTATTCTTATTTGTCTCAGTTCAGAGATTAATTGCTAAAGACCTGCCCACAAAATAAAGTTTTAAAATTCTTTATTCCAAACAAAAAAATTCATTAAAAACAATGATAAGAATTTAAAAATATATTACATTGGGGTCTACTTCCTATTATAATCGTGCTTACAAATTCAGGACTCTACTGTTCCTGAATTGTGTGTGAAGCCTGGATCATTTCCAACATGACACTTTCAGCAATTAAAACAGGAAGGATTTTAAGTTAATATATTTTGTAGTGTTTTCATTCTGGTAAAAATCTTTAAAACTAAAGCTTAATTAACTGTCGGTACAAAGGTTCTCATTCTTACTTACTTAGCATCCTCCTACTAAATGTGTAGCATAAATACTCTTTAAAAAACCATCCCAACCCCCCAAAGAAACCTCAGCTCTACCATGAAGAGCTGACAAAGCTTGTTTACAGGGATGGAAAGACCTTGGAGAGATGGTTAACACAGGAGAGATGGTAAAGAAAAGAATCGACAAACTTGAACTGTGAATGACTGAAAAAAGAGGACTTTCTCTGAAATTGTTGCCTTAAGCTAACATACTGAGATGCTGACTGCTCCGTGTTCTTTTCTGCAGCTTCAGATTAAGTGTCCTGCATTATGTTTTTTGTTATAATGATGTATGCAACTGCATAGACTCGTGTTATTGCTGTCTCCTGGGAGCCCTCATGAAAATGAATTGTGTATCTCCAGAGACACAGTATCAGTGAGTTAAAATTAATAATTAAATAATAGGAGGTGGAAAAGTTCTACTAGCATTGCTGGAAATCATTACAGTACAGTAGTTACTGCTTAGTGTGGCAGCAGCAAGACACTATAATGAACTCCCAGGAAACGAGTATGAGCACAGCCATGCAAAATGCAAATGCTTCACTGTGATGAGGAGATGCATCCTTAGTAGCAGAGACTTGCCCTGAACCTCAGTGTCCCTCATCTCCCATTCTCAAAATGACCAGATGTTCGAGCGCACCTGATTGATTCAGTTTTGCAGATGCACATACAGCACAGCTCTATACATCTTCTGTCACATGCCTTGGGGAATTTTTCAGTCCCATGGTGATGGACTGACAATTACTTATGGAACTTATAACAAACTGCAATTCTTTTGTACTTTCTGACTTTTTCCTCTGCACTCTGCATCTAGAATTCCTCCCTGTCAGAAAACAATTCTTCCAATATCAAAATCCGACCAGCTTCAAATCAACAACATTATTTAAATATAAATAATTAGGCAGGAAAATATTTCTTTCTTCCTGTGTACCCTGTACCTAGTCTATTGCCAGTGCAGAAATAACAGTGTATTGACCTGAAGACCAAAGACCGACTAATGGGCTAGTATCAGAAAGGAAAACTGGATGCTACTTTTTGTTTTATCCTTCTGAAGGAAAGGTTGATAGATTGCCAAGAGAATATACAGTACTCCTGTGGACCTTAGGTAATTGTCAGAAAAAAAAAGTTACACCTATAGGGAAATGGCTAATCTAATGGTTAACTAAAAAGTTAATCTCTATTCTCTTTTACCAAGGGTGGTAAAGTTGAGCTAAAAGTCTTTACATAAAAATATGAGGCACAAAGTTTTTCTCAGTAAATGAAGTACAGACACAATATATTATGATCAGGAAACAACCAGTGTCTTCTGCATATGCTAGTCAATTTGACAGAAGTAGTGCCATGGATGTTTTGAAAAGCATTTAAATATCACAGAATCACAGAATCTGACGGGTTGGAAAGGACCTCTGAGATCATCAAGTCCAACCCTGGATCCACTACCAATGAGGTTACCAGACCATGGCACTGAGTGCCACATCCAGTCTCTTTTTAAATATCTCCAGGGATGGAGAATCCACCACCTCTCTGGGCAGCCCATTCCAATGCCTGATCACCCTCTCTGTAAAGAAGTTTTTCTAATATCTAACCTAAACCTCTCCTGGCAAAGCTTAAGTCCATGCCCATGTCATATGTATTAAACTGTTGTTGTCTTGCCCATTTGTTGTACCTCTATCGTAGCTATGTGTATGAGACTGAAAATTAGGGAAAAAGTATTTAAATAAAATGTTCTTAAAATAGTTTAACAGTAGGTTCAATAACTGAAATTGCTTTGATCCTACAGTTCTACAGTATATTGACAGATCTTCTAGAAATAGAAAACTGAACTACTTTTTTACTTCAATAGCTTAAAGAAATTTTCTTTAATTTATAAGACACCTGTGTTAGAACCAGACCCCCTAAATTACTGATACATTTATTTGTAAGTGTATTAATATTCCCGAAGAAACAGAAAAGAGCATTGGATACCCCCCTTCTCACCGACTGAAGCCTACAAACCCAGCTGATTGGTGTAAAGTGTCAAGGGGGCGCCAAATCTTGTTCCTTCCTTTCACACTTAGATGCAGCCTTAAGGACCACTTCTAATCATTGAAACCTAGAAAGTGTCTATGGTACTCTAGAACCAACTATTATTTCACCCACCAAATTATTTGACATAAAATCCCTTAAAACAAAAACAGGAACAAAAAACAACCAAAACAAACCAACAAAACAAAGCCTCCATGAAAAATACTGTTCTTTCATAAAGGGCAACAGAAATTCTGCAGTGAGAAAGGTATGGGGGGGAAGGGAGTAAGAAAATAAAAAGAGATCCAAAAATCAGACCTCATCAAAAGATAAATACCAGAAGAAAATTTAGAATAAGAGACAACAAAGACACTTAAAATCACTGGATAAGAATATCAGGGGAGAGAAGAAAAATGAAAAGTTGAAGTGGAAAGAGCGAAAGCTGTGAAAGCTACTTCATGAATCTATGAGAGGTAGTTTTCCTCTCAGCCCTGCAACCATGTGTGTAAAAAAAGCCCAGCAGTGTAATTTCTGTGAATTGTAAGAAACCAGTTAATATGCTTCAAGACGATGACAGTTAATATAAATAAAACATTAACTGAAAACAAAAATCGTGAGAAAAAATTGCTCACCAAATATGTGTATCTGTGAATAGGTATGCTGAAATTGGCAAGTGAAAACCCTGTAATTATTTCCCTATGTTTTTTACCTTCTATACTCAAAAAGCTCTTCTAAATTCCATGTTTCCACATATAACTCAAAGAGCAAATCAACTGAGGATACATTTGATCCGTAAAATATATATTTTACACATGTTAAAAGCAATTACTTAGATGAGCAGACCCCTCTTGCTCACCCTGCCCAAATAAAAAAAAATCAAGAAAAGTAAAAGGAATGCCCTCCTTTTTTTTTTTTTTTCTCCTCCTTTATCCTCCTAGCCTTCAAGAAAAGGGACAGTCATACCAAAAGCCAAGGAAGACACAAAGAACAGCCACTGTGTCCTGGCATATTATTAAGGTAAGGGCAATCACACGTTTAGGGTCATTCTAAAACTCTAGACACAAATCCTTTTAGGAAAGCAAGCTGGTCTGCTGCAAAGTAAGTTAGTATACAACATAACATAAAGACAGCATAGACAGGGGTTTTACATGCCCTAATTTAGTCAGATACCTAAAAATGGTAATTACTGAGGGAATAACCAATAGTGGTTGTTAGTGGTTGATTGGAATCACCTGATTCTTTTAAAGGTAATAGTAGCATTTAGCTAAAGAGTTAGGGTTAAATAATATTCTATTAATTGAATCATTTCAGATAGGAATGTGGATTGAATTTTTCAAGTATTCTGACTTACAGACACGTATAAAGTAGCCTGGTTTTATGAAGCTACGTTCTGTCTGCTGGCTCAGACATCCACAATGTAAGAAGCCTCCATTAAATCTACAGTTCACATTACAAAGAATTTCTTCCTAAATGCTCATAATCCAGGCTACTTTTAAATCTAAAAATGTCTTTTTTTCTCTAATTCTTCCTCCACTCAAGACAGATATTAGTTCTAAATATTCTTTTTACCTTTAATGATATACTTCATCAGTAGTATTGCTAGAGTTTTATTATTTAATATTTCTTGTTTTACTGACTCAACTCTATAAAATTTAAGTAGCTTGTAATTCATAGAAACCAATATACTATTACTGTTCTGTGAAGATTACAAAAAAATACAGCTAAGGCATCCCTTTGGGTTTAAAATTGTTGAGAAGCTTCTTTTATTTTAAAACTAATTTGTATTTTAGAGGCTTAAGTGAAACAGTTTATGGGGTTGTTCCTATTTGCATTGTAGGTTTGATTTTAGACAGTTCATACCTAAAACTTCAACACAGAACAATCATGCACTCCTTTTTTTCTAGAACAACTTATTAATTTAATCTTCTCTGTAAATGTACTATATTTAAAATATCTTCATACTGAAAATGGAAGAAGATGATACCAGAGATGACTTTTCAGCAAGCATTAGCACACTGACATTTCTAGCTTTTTTTTTTTTTCCTCTTTTGTTAAAATGGAATAAACAATTTCAAATATTTCTTTTAAAATCCTGGCCACAAGTCTGATACAAGTTTGCCAGCACTGGTTTGATTCAAGTTCTAGATAAATGCTAATTTTCATTTTTCCTTGACTTTCATCTCTAATACTAGAGCAGTTTAGAATCCAGACTCCCTGTTAGCTTAACAAGCCTTAAAAAGTTACCTCGCTGGCTAGAACAGATTGCCTCACTCAGGCTATCTGGACTGATAAAACAGAACAGACATAGCTGGAATAAAGCCTTTTGTGATTATTTATAGTAATGGCTCCACTCTCCTTACAAAAGGAGGCTTGTGAACTGTAATTCAGATACTGTTGTGAAGAAAGTGGGAAGCCAAACCTAGCAGCACTTACAATTAAAAGAGAACAGAAATCCTGAGCTAGTGCTAACAGCCCTGGGAAGAACTACTTGGTTAAAGTAGATTACTCACGTTTTATATCTAGATGGGCTTCTTCAGAGAACAAAACCCCACCAGAACCCAAACTAACCAAATATGAGGATGAAGGCAGAGTGTGAAAAGCTGAAATAGCCTTAGGAAATAAATTGTCAAAAGAAACATTCAAAAGGTTTTAATGTTGCTTGTGGCAAAAGGAACTCCTGGATAGGTACTGGGCTGACACCTGTTTTATCATTCCTTTTCTTTAATAAACAAGATTGTCAAGTCTACCTTCTACCTGTCTTAAAATAACAGCTTTAATAGGGCTTCAAGGAATTTATAAAAAAGCCATATGTACTAGTGATCAAGGTACTCTCTTCTAGTTTTGTGTATCTAATCACTAAACACAAGCTTTAAGGGGTTTCTTAAGGGGTAGCATCAACTGAGGGTCCTTTCTTAAAAGTGTAAAAATTAGCCACATTACAGCTAGATAGCTAAATATGGCAATGGAGATTGATATGGCATAGACCAAATAAAGGATTCTCAGCATCAACTGACACCCCACATGACAGAAAAATAAAGAAAAATATCTAGCTATTTATAAAAAATGTTTTTCAAAGAAGAATGTTTCAGGTTTTAATAACTTTTTTTTAATAGGTGGTATCCAGTTCTCTATATAAAAATAAATAAATTTAAAAAGAAAAAAAAAAAAATCAGATTTTTACATACAAACCATCCTACCCCATAATAAAATTCTATCAGACCTTGAAATTCCCACCAGAAAAGAGGTTATCATAGCTGGGATACAAACAGACAGGTCACATTAGATCCTCCAGTGAAGAAGGATTGGTATGCTGGAAATATATTAGAACAGGAATGGAATTCAAGTCTTATTGTCAAAACAGGATTTTTAAAAGTGCATCTAATTGATGCTTTGTTTAGATCGTGCTTTTGTGCAAGATGAGCTGTGATGTGCTATGACACTTTTAACAATAACAAGTTCCAGCGAGTGGTTAACTGTAGAGATGATTTAAACGACTCATAGATTTTAGAAAAAAGGTTGAGGAGGGTTACTATTATAATGTTATTATACTATTCTGTCATGGTATATGTATATACCATATATATGAGAATATATGTCATATTCTTATATGCATGAATGCATATAGGAAACTACTAAATGCTATAAACCAATGGATTTGTTCTCTTGTTGAGCAAATACATTTTATGAACGAAAGTGTAAACAAGTAAACAAACGTGATCTCTTCCTTAAACAAAGGAAATTTGCAAACAAAACAGAAAAAGGACTAAATCTGCAAACAGCGCTGCATGTATATAGGCAAATAACAACTATAACAAATAGTTGGTGAAAATATGACTTTAAAACAAGATTAAAGGATTCAAATCCTGTCCTCAGCATACAAAATTATTTCATAAAAGAAGGCACATAGCAGCTTATGGATAAGAGAAGTGCTCTTCCACAATCAATGACTGAAGATAGGCTATTTTGAACTTACGGTTTGCACACAGAGATACTGTCAGAACCATGACACAGCAGCAATACAATTAGTCAGATAAAATCCAGCCACAGTTTCTGTAACTACAGTCGAATATGCAGCCTTTTTATGCATTGCCTACTGTAAAAGGAACAACTGTGAAATGCAGTGAAATGAATCTGATTCACATCTTTCTCTTCCTCAACCAGAGATCAATCCATCTACTCCATTTATATCTGGAGTCCACGTGGCTAGTCAAGAATAACACAGATAAGCAAGACTGCACAAGGGCCCTTTTATATTCCCAAAGCAGCAGATCTTTTTCTGCTGTTTCTGTTCCCAAGGAACTTGACAGCAGAATAAGAGTTTCAGTCATTTCTTGAGTTATTCCTCCCATTTATAAAGGTCAGGTCACCCAATCAGGGAACAAAGCAAACACAGGAGATCTGATGAGCAATTACCCAATTTAGATAGGGAGAACTTGCAGCAGCCCACTCGTGTAATTTACAGGAATTGTTTTTCCTAGCAGGTTATTTGTAAAAAAGGAATAGCTAAAGCTGCTCTGAGTGGTATGGTAACATCCCACATGACTGTAAAAGTAAAATGAAGGAAGATCCACTTTAGATATTAGATGCTTAAAAGAGAGGTAAAGACATTTACTTCCCCTAATTTTTTGCCAATTACTGTGTACTTGAAATTCCTTAAATTATTTATTGAATACATTTCTGTTATAGAAATTTTGACAATACATAATATACAGTGTGCATATATGTATGTATACACACCTATATATACGTTTTGCTATTTTTTACATGAACTTGAATCTCAGTGCTCTAGAGAAAAATGTAAGATGATCACACCTTTTAAAAAAAATTTACTATGCATGCTTGAAATTTGAAAATGCTCTTTTTCCATTGTGTCAAGAGCAGTGAGAAAGTATGCCTAAATGTGCTATATTTGAATATAGAAAATTATATATTTCAAACTTCAATATGGGAAGTAAGTAGAATAAATTTTTGCTGGCCATTTTTCCCTTCCTTTTGAACCACAACATAAATTGCCACCATTGTTTCTAAGATAATCTTAGAACAGATCTTATATTCCATTCAAAATGGAATAACATTACTAAAAAATAAGGAAAATAAAACTGAGTTGACATAAAAAGTCACTTTTATTTAATAAATGTGTAGAAAAGCTAAGACAAATAAGGAAAAGGTAATGCTGAGGAAGATTTTTGTTTGGGAGAAGAATAAACTGTAAGAGCCTGAAGGAGAAAATGGTAGAGGGGGGGAGGAAATATAAAATGCAGGGATTGGTGTTATTTGGAAATCTCTGTAGAGCAGCCCAGTGCCTGACCATTTGGAGCAAGGCAATAACCATGTGATAGTAACCTATTTTACTCCATATTAGTGTCTGACTCACTGCAGAGGGGACAGGTCACATCTTCCCTTGGAGCTGTTGAAGAAGGGCTGGCAGACCTTTTCCTTGGAATGATGGAGGATATCCTGGAGGGTAGGGACCCTCTATTCATTTGAGATTGCCATAGATTATTTCTTTATTGCAAATATATTTAATTAAGCCTATAATTATGTGGTGACAGTTCAGTTAATCCCTGTTTACTGTTTCACAGGTGTTTGAAGTGAATCAACTCCTCCAAGGACAGAATCGGGCCATTCCTTGGATTTATACACTTCAGTTTACGTAAAAAGGAATCATGGAAGTCACAAAAAGCCCACTAAGATAAAGTATCTACAGAAATAAAATTATCACCCAGGAAACCAACACTGAAGAAAAGGATTAACTTTAAATGACACAAAGGTGAAAAAGAGCTCTGTTAAACAGTAATTTGCAGTTCCAGGATTTCTTTTAAGATAATATAGGAATAAATATAATGAGGAAAGGAGACATTCATCTATGTTGAGATTAAATTCAAAGACTGTATTTAAAAACATGCCTTTTTGCATCACACTTTAGCTGAGACCTACTCAAGCCTTTGATTTCTCCTCTGACATTACTTCTGCCAAACACGTTGATCACTGTCAACCACACAGCAAAAAATGTTTTTCTTCTACATAGGAACAACTAGATTTGTCATTTCATTATGATTAGCTTTCTCTGTATCTCTGGAAATGTACTGAATTTTTTTTATTTTTTTTTTTTAATCGCATCTTCCTGTCTTCTCACTTTTTCAGCTCAGCCAGTGTTAAACCATCAGGCTTCTCAATATATCACTTCCATCAAAACATCTATTTGGCTCCATTTTAGACTAAGTTATTAATAATTCTTCAAATGGAATATCACACCTTCCTTACAAATAGTGATAGTAAAATATGTTATCTGTTAAGTGGAAACAATACAACTTAGCAACTCATTTTGCAAAGCATTCACAAGTCAGCATATACAAAATAGTTACGTAACTTGCAAAGGCAGATTTCCTCAGATAAAGGGGAGACAGATAAACATGCTTGTGTTTGTGGACATGTAAATTGGAAGGGTCTGCCTATAAGTAAAAAAACAAATAACAAAGTAAATCAGTGTACTTCAGTGCTGGGATTTTCTGTGGATAATTACTGTTAGAAATACAGAAATTTACTCTTGTTATTTGGCAAGAAGGAAATTTCTGATAATTAGAAAAATAGCAAGTGCCTTACAGAAGGCTGTCAACAGACATGCATGCCAGATTTTAAATGTTCTTTTACTTAGAAAGAAATCACAGCTTTGTAGTAATAAGTGTATTTATTGTCACTTCATATCCATCATATCCAGCTCACTTTTACCATCTGAGGCATAGACATGATGCACCTTTGCAGTGAGCTTTCCTAACCCAGCAGCAATGTTTTGCCAGAGTTTGGCAATCCAAATAGAATTTCAACTTTCAGCAACCCCACTGCAGAGGTCATCTGAAAAGACAGGTAAGGTATACAGCTGTTCTGAATTCTCAGTCTCTATAGCTGCTATAGTAAAGGCCCATCAGTCCCTTTTAGGTCCCTCAAGTCACCTCCCTTGAGGTAGTCAATACAAGGATGCACAGAGCACCTAGACCAGTCACTATAGAGTGCCTATGTGTGAGATTCCACTGACTGGAATTCTCTTTCCCTCAAAAACAATTCTAAAGTGAATAAAGGTGACTCGAGCAGATCTAGGACTGGCACCTCAAAGTAAGTAGGGACTGATAAGACCCCCCTTCCTGGGGGCCTGTCTTCGATGGCCCTCTTGATGTGGCAATTGACCGCCTGGGAGAGGTGATATTCCTGAGGGCCGGGCTGCAATGGCTCTGTTGGTCATGGAGACAACTTGCTTGATAAGATGGGTGGGGGTTCACTCAGATGCACCAGTCTGAATTGAATGGGACACCTCCCACCACCCCTGTTCCAACTGAGTTGGAGGCATATAAGCAAGGCTGAGGTCTCCATTTTGTCATCATCATCACTGTTCTGTACTGACCCAACACTTTACACTGGGGCCTTGTCCAAGACTGGGCCATCTTCCTTCCTTCCTTCCTTCCTGCCTTCCTGCCTGCCTTCCTTCCTGCCTTCCTTCCTTCCTGCCTGCCTTCTCTTTCTCTTTCTCTCTCTCTCTTTCCCTCTCTCTCTCTTTTCCTTGTATCTTCTCCTTTTCCTCTCTCTCTCTTTTGCCTGGAAACATATTTGCCATACCTTCACAGGGTTATATCACATTGCTTGTGTCAATTGTCAAATAAAATGTTATGCTTGCACCCAACCCTTAATGGGTGCAAATTCTGAAATGGTTGAAATGGGTGGTTGAAATTTTGTGCTTGCAGAACCAAAAATTTTAACTTACTTCAAACTGTAACATTTGGTGGAGTCAACAGATAAGAACCTGCAGAGAGTGACAGAAATATTTTCTGATTTTTTAGCCAGTGGGTATTAGATACCTGTTTTCTGTTCTTTAATATTTGGGGAAAGAAAGATGTTCCATACATAAATCTTGATGTATTTAATGTTACTTCAAACTGTACCAGTATGTCACCACATCCCAGTGAGGCTCGCATCAGCCTTTAAAATACTCAGTCCTTGAGATACACCTGTCAGCTCCAGAAATAGTAGAAATTAACAAAAGCCTCAAGCATTTCCTTGTACTTTTCACCCTACGGGCAAGCTAGACTAGTGGAATGGATTTCTCTTTTCCTATATATCTTATTTTTTAGGATTTTATGTGGGGGGATTACCCAAATCTAGATAATCCCCAAATCCAGTTTTTCTATTATGAGACATCAATATTAAAATACAATTATTTGTACTATATGAAAAACAGCATCTGTATCTTCTTTTAGTGAAGTCACTACAGGTAGTGAAAATTTCCAAAATATCCCAAGAAAATATTTTCATAAGTTTTCTGCTTGCTTTATTGCAAATTCAGAAAGGAGCAATGTACTAAATTCAGATGCAACTCAAACAAATGAGATAAATGAAAAAGATCTCGAAGTGAGCTGTAAAAAGAAATTGAAATTACTTTAGTCTTTTACATTATTTCTTAGGAGAGTGTATTTAAATGGGTATGCATAGCTACATGAGAAGTAAATCACAGTCTTCCAATTAATATGTCTTACCAGAATTATTCTTTCTGCTATTATAATAACAAAACATCTTGGATAATTTGAAGTGCTCCTGCATGTGATCACTCTTTCTTTGTAAATTTATTAAACCTATTCCATATTTTTCTGAAATTTACACCCAACTATAATCAAGGACAAAACAATATGTATGCAAAAAATGCTACAAATCCACTGGAATCAACAGGAAAACAGTGATTTTAAAGAAAAGGCAACTAATTTAATTCTTTGCCATGAGTATTTCTGCAGTTCTAAAGTTCTTTTTTTTCTAATTAAACTATAGGAACCATAACTAGAAGAAGATAAAAGAATTATTTATTCGACTTAAAAATACTCTGACTCTTGAAAGCTGTGTTAACACACAAAAGCACAAACAGCCTCCACATAGATGTGTACATGTATGTGTAAAACAAGTGAAAATAAGTGAACAAAATCTCTACAAGTTCCCATTTCTCATGCACTGGTTGCAATTTTTAACCAAAAGCTCACTGATAATTTTGTTGTACTCACTTTCAAAAACAGAAAAAAAACAAATAAACAAAAGCAAAAAGCCCCAAATCATTAAAAACTGTTCATAGTTCATAGGTGACACGAAAAAAAATCAGCTGAAAAACTGAACTCTTCATAACTGAGAACTTTAATCTCCCTTTTCCTAACAGAAGCTAAAAATGCTCTTATGTCCATATTTACTTGTATTGTATACTTATATGCATTTTTTCCCTTTCCTTTCTTTAGTGGAAGAGAATAAAATAAAAGGATGAGTGGAATTTTTTTTTTTTTTGTTTTGAGAAAACATGGCATGGTATTTGAAAAATAAAAGATATAAAAAGTAATATAAAACTATATAAAAAATAACAGTGTAATTTGGTAAGTAGCTATGTCCAAATACCAGTGGAAGCTAAGGCTGACATAAAGAAGGTGGTAACATGTTCTTTTGCTCTTGAGTATCTGGAACCCTTTTTTTCCCAACAGCTACGCATACTGCCATTTTCTCAGGAACACAAAACAGCAGTTTATCACAAAAGGACACCAAAGCAAATGCTCTAACTCTCAGTCCAGTTTAAAAATCGTATATACTTAGTGTTTTACAATGATAGAGAACAATAGTTCTCTATCAAGAACAACAGAGAAGTTGATTTGTATCTAGACAAAAATCATGAAGGAGTAACATAAAACTTCAAAATATTTCAAAAATTAAATATTATGAGTTCAAAGATACCAATGCATGATCAGGACTAAGTTAATACATCATTAAAATCTTACTAATGGCCTTAAGATAAATTCAGGTTTTATACAGTTGACAGTTTCCATGTACTAGTTTAACAGCATAATTAAATACACTAATCCCACTGAATTGTTATAGACTTTGTAACTGCAACTTCATTCCATTACTGTAAAAAAAAATAGGTTCCACTTCTGTTCAAGCAGCTCCCCAGGAACAGCTTCACAGATAGATAAATTGACATTCAATAGCCAGGCCATAACACCAGCAAATCCTCAGAAACAGAAGGGGAAGGAGAATCAAGGTTAATCAGTAGGATCATGTCTTAGGTTCTAATTGTGCCAACCAAAAAAGACTTACTTAACTTTAAGCCTCTTAATGAAAAGCTCATTCCCATTAATGGGATTGTCTGCTTAAAACTAAGCTTAAAATTGAACTTTTAAAAGATTGGGTCACTGATGTTTTAAAGGAGGAGCTGGAAGTACAGCTTCTGGAGAAAAATAACATTATACACTTATCACCAAGAAACTTTAAGAATGCAACATTCAGTCACAAAATGTGTTTGTCTTCCAGTAATATATTAATAATAGTCTAATGCCATCTGAAGCATTATAAGATTATTTTTATCTTGTTCATAAATAAGATGCTAGGTTTTCTAGTGTCAGTTGAAGGTCTTGAAGAATTCATTCACAGTATGCTTCATAGAAATAAATAAGCATAAAAATTCTTTGCACCCAGAGGGAACTCAAACTGTACCTTACATGTTTTCTGGAGCTTAAATTTTGTTTCTGTAAGTGATCAGGATGGAGGTTTTGCACTCATCTAGGATCATTAAGGGGACTAAATAGCCAGAAAAAAACATGCTCTCACTGCAAGAGGGACAGCATTTTCACAGAAAATACTAGTTTCTGAGCAAAAACTCGTATCTCAATCTTATTTTGAACCTTATTGGAGAGTGCTTACAACTACACTGTTCCTAGAGTACCCTACTAAAGCAAGTCATAAGGTAATAATGCAAAATGTAAGCTATTTTAAGACAAGATGTAATAAGCCTTATCCTGTTTTTGAAAGTAGTCATGCAACGGAGTGAGTAAAGAGAACCTAATTTATTAAGTAGTACAACAATGAAAAAAAATTTAAAGTGTAACAGCTTCTAGATTATTTTTATGAGATCTGGAATATCTGCTATGAAAGAAAAATCTGCTATGTCAAGAAAAAGAATAACTCAAAATTGTGTACCTGTAATTTTATCTCCAACCACTCAATGAGATTCAAGATCTTCATTGGTGGTGGCTTTTTCACATTTCAGTATTTTATGTTTCTTCACTGGCTATCTGCACAGTTTGATGAAAATAAACTCATATTTCATCAGTCAGAATACATACATTTTCACATATTTTAGAACAGATCTATTATTATTAGAAAGAGACTCGCTGTTGATGAGGCTACTACCAAATCCTCATCACCCTTTGAGATTAAAAAAGTGCACAATTCCCAATATTAACTGCCACAACAGAGCAGCAGTATCAAGGAAATAAATTATACAAAGTATTAGAAAAGCTTAAAAAGTTAATAAAAGTTCATGATCCTGATCTGATGCAGTTAAATAGCATTAAGGAAGCTTCAAATCTATCTCTTCTTGATATAGAAATTATTTGCACGGGAGGCTAAAGCAATTTAGCAAATAGGAGACTAAGGGACTGTGCTGGCATATCTATTATGACCATCTTTAATCCCCAGGTAATGGGGAAGATGGTAATAGCCAGTATAGTAACAGTGCTTCATCTGAAACCCCACCGTTGGCTCAAGAAACAGAAGTGAAATATTTTGCTTCTTAAATGGTTTTCTGAGGGGACCTCTTTCCTACAGTGGCAGAACAAAGCGGGGATTATTTTAATGATGATGAAGTAATCTCCTACACAATACCATGGAGCTTGCTGTACTTTTAAAATTAGAATATCAATTTTCTTCCTAAAACTCGGAACTATGAAGTGCTGACATTTCTGGAATTATATATCTCAAGACTGAATAGATTCTGTAAAATGTATTTAAGTCAGATTTAAGCAGTGCTGAGTGGTTTTTAATTCTTGTGCACTCATCTTGCACAAGAATGAAGGGTTCTTATGTAATTATTGTAATAATGCACATTTCTTAATAATATAAGGGTAAACATACAAATAAAAAGGTGCAATTACACATACATATGTAAGCGTCCAGTGAAGAATGTAATAATATACTATTATTTTGACTAATAAAATAGAGAGTATAAAATTACACTCACCTGTTCTACTTTTCCAAAGAGTTAAATACTTTTCCCCCCCTTTAGAGTGCCTTTTAATATAAGGCATGAAGTTTAGAAAATAGTAAGTTATAAATTATATAGCATTATATTAGCTTTCATAACAATTTACCTACTACTTTCTAAAACATTTTATGAAAACATATTTTTCACTTCAGTTAATTAAATCAATAGAGAAGAAATAACAAGATTAGTTCAATATAAGATTATACTATAAACATTACTCTTGGAAAACACTGGAAAAAAAGATTTACAGCAGAATTATTCATTAAACAGCAGTGCTACTTTCTGTAAGTCTCTAAATAATTAATTATGTTGGTCAATTTGGAATCCAAGACTTAAATTAATTAAAAAATTAAAAAGTCATTTGGTTATTTTCTAGATTTTATTCTTTAAAATCTGAATTTATATTTGCAGTAAAAACAAACAGTTAAATTGAAGGTGTATATAATTAAAAAAAAAAGAAAAAAAAAAGGAAAAATGTAAACAGAAACCCGAAATGTTTCTAACAGAGCTGCTTCCTTGATGTTTACACTTCCAGGACTTCTTCTGTCTATAAATCAGGAATACGTATCAGAGTATATATGTTATATGTTATGTAATATATAATAAATGTTACCTTTTGCAAAGAGCAGCTCTCCAGCTCTGACAGCACAGGACTCAGTTTGGGCTGCAAACCAGACCAAGTATCTGAGTAAAAATTCAAATATTGCTCTGCACTGTTCTCAGACACTACATGTACACTGATAGCCACGTAAGTCAATTTTCTTAGAGCCTGTTTGAGTGCATCTGCAGTATACTGGAGACATTGCCAGTCAGTGACATCTCTGTAAAAAAAGGTCAGTAACAGACCAGTGCATTATTAGGTGACAGAGTTCAACCCTTTTTATTTCACGATGTATTTGAACCAATGTCTGAGAAATCTGGACTACTATAAGGATACAAGAGTTTTAATGGATGAACCAGGGTGTTTGCTACATAATCCTCGTATACTGAAAACATGATTATTAAAGGTTAAATGTATACTATATATACACTATAGTATGAATCTAAGATAGGTATGGATAGTAAATCATTAAAATATGTAATCTTCATACCCTACCAAAAGCAACAATTAATTTACTATATCCATTAGAGGAAACCAGATGCAAAGCACTGACCCACCTCAATAACACTACGTTATAACATTAAGTGTCCATAATTTCTTCCAGCATACAACATACTAACTTTTAGGTCTTTTGACATACACAAGCATGAGCAAAGTAATCTACTTCTGCCAGTAAGTAAATTTTGCCATAAACAATTGTATGGCTAATCTTGTGGGTTTTGCTTTCATCATTTACCCTTAAATATTTTTATTTATGTACTGTAGTTAATAAAAATAATATCATTGTTATGTAAATAGGTTAAAAAATTCATCTTATTCTAGAAATCAGCATTCTAAGTACAGCTAGATCTCTATTTCTGAATTCCTAAAATCTAGTTTATACTGGGTACTGGTAACCTCTACTGATAGTGAAGATAAAAATCACTTCTTTGAAACCAAGGTTAAATCCAATTTGAATAAGCAACTCACAGGCTGATGGAGCTCCACCTCATCTTCTACAGCTGCTTTAGTAATATCATTATGAAAGTAAGGCTCCAGAGACCACACTTTCTTCTTATTCATTTTTTACTGCCCTTTGACCATGGACCAAGGAAATAGGAATCTAGAGGATCTGACTACACACTCTGGTAGTAAGATATAGCCCACAAGGCATTATTCCTGTGATATGTACTAAAATAAATGACTGAAAGAGAAGAATTTATCAGGCAGTTGTTTTTCTGTCTATTTTGACACTCAACCATAAAATCCAATGCCTCAAAAACATACATGCCAGAATAACATCACCAGATTGACATCAACATGCAAGAACAACAGCTTATATTAATTTTTTCAGTATTTCTTAAATAAACACAATGACAGTCATGTACTAGTGGTGTCAGTGTACTCCCACTCTGCAAAACTACAGACCATCAGAATAAGTGTTCATCTCTGATTTAAAACTCTCAGTACCCATGGGCCTTCTCATATGCATAGGCAAGACCCCAGACAGCTTATGTCAATGTAATCCTTCTTTGTTCTTGACACAAGCTCACTCACACATGTTGTAGTTCTGTCCTGAAAAAGTGTCTTCCTGGATAACCATAAGAAAACATCCTGCAGTTCTACAACTAGTACTACTTTCTATGTCTGACATACTACTTTCTATATCTTCCATAAAAATCTGTAAAGAGAATTAAAAGTGCCTGTTGCGTAGAAAAATCATTAGGTAGTACTCTTCTGATCCTGCTGGACTAGGTAGGATTTGTATTAGTAACTTAGGATCAGAATCACTATATCTGACAATAAGGTTATCAGCTACCTTACTGTCCCCAAAATACAGGAAAAGACTTTAGAGGTCTTATATTCCTCACAATTCTTTCAAATATTTTATTGAAAGCTTTTATTTTTACTTCTATCATTCTTACAGTTCAATGACTGCTGTCTGTCTTGGCTTTGATTTCTAATACAGTAATGCAATTATATTCCCATGGCAACTTGTTTTGAGATCACTTGTCAAGTGGTACATCCAGGAGATTGCCTATGTTATTGTACAATTATTCCTATAATATATAATTTTTATTTTTATATGTAATTTTCCACTCTCAGCCTACAACGATTATGGTTTGTGTAATTTATCAGTTATCTTACTTTCTCATTTCTTTCCTTGCTTTCTAGAAAACAAGCATTCATTATTCAGCACTTGAAGTTAGTTCTATCCAAAGTCCAAGGATATGGCAGGAGACTGTGTGCAGTCTCTCAGAGACAGAGGTATTGAATCAAAATTGCATGGATGGAGGAAGGTTGTGGCTAGGCAAGGGAGATTATTTCCTCTAGCACTACAGAGCTACCAAAATATGCAGTCCACTTCCTCTGGTTTTCTTCTCGAGCTCCACCATGTCTCTTCAATCTAGCCCATTTCATAGACAAAAACCAGTGAGTCTTTCTCTGGTTATTGAACTGAACTGGCTTCTCAAGGGTGAGTGAACATCAGACATAGTACCACAAAGGAGAGAAGAACACAAATGGGAGTTTTGTCTCTGGTAGCAATGGGCTACCAGATTGGTTTGACAGGGTCCAATCTATGTGCCAGGTACATCCACATCAAAAAACTTCTGTGCTCCTTCCAGGTAGTCCTAGTCCACTAAAACGTGACATCATTCCTTTGCACCCAAAACTATTGTTTTCTTCTTTAAAAGGATCAAGATTCTGTGTGTTCAAAAATCTGCACGGAGCAGCTTTTCCCTGGAGTCTGAAATATCTTATGGCCTTTTCCATTCCTGCACACATGTATTGACAGAAAACACTACATTATATTAAAGCAATGTTCATAATCACTAGGCTATTAAAACTACAACCTAGGACTATGAACTTCTGCTTCAGCTGCTTTCATATTTTCATTTCTAAGAGAAGCAATAATTTCATTTTAAGCTATTTTTCCTACGTAGTGAAGGTTCTAAAGATCCAGTATATTAGTTGCAGTGTTTAAATATTTTTCCTGTGTGACTGTCCTCAAACAACATCTGAAGCACTAAATGCACTTGCAAATATGTCTAAAAATTTTTACATTTCTAAATGTGAGCTTCATACATTAGCATTCCAGTCTAGCTTCTCGCATCCAAATCTGCCCTGCATGATCCATTAGTATACATTACTTTTTGCTACAGAGATATTTTCTCCTGGCGAGAAACAGGAAGCAGTTAACACCTGCATTTTGAAAAGGAAATTTTAATCTGATGTGATTCAAAACAGCACTGGAGTTAACAGACAAGCATGCTGCAAATAATTCTGACAGTCATTTGTAGTGTAAAACAGAGTGGCATTTTTAGTAGCATGCACATACAGCTGACAGGCATGTCTTTATTCAATTAGTTCCTAGTTTCCAAGGGCAGAGTTGTGTGCACACATCCAAACTGCACCCTCTATTTTTAGAGGCTTTCTATATTAAATATTTAAAATTACTTAGTATCCAAATCAATTTAACAGAATGTCACTTAGTGTACTTCTCAGTTTCAGCTTTCAATAATTTACGCTGTATACCTCAACACTGTTCATGACCTGATCCATAATTACATCGAAGCAGATAACTTGTTTGTTTTTTTTTTAAAGCATTTCAGTTTCAGAAAATATAGACTTACATGTGTGTACACTTTTCAGTATCATAAAAATTTCATATCAACCCATGTGAAAATCCTCCTTACTTCTGTGGCTAACATAGCAGGTAAAACAGGCACTTACTGTTTAGCAGTTACAGGGCACTTCTCCACTCCTCCGTTGTCAAATGATGTAAAATCAAACCTTCTGCCACTTTCGCTGCTGGGAAACAAAAAACATAACACCCTACACGTCAGAATTCAAGGAACTGAAGAAGAGGATATTTTAATTAAAAAAAAAAACAAAAAACCAAACCTCTTTCATCTGAAATCAATAACAGTTTAACAATGGTGTTAACACTTTAAACACTTTCTCTTTAAAGCTAAGAATCTCTGAATGTGAAATTCCTTTACAAGAACACTGCAGCAGTGCATACTGTTAGCATTTTTAGGCAATAAAGAAAAAAGCCAAAAGAAGCAATTATATTAAAAATACATACATATAAACAAGCATATAAAAAAGCAAATCTGTCATCTTCACATTAGCTCAATTTTATATTTTTATCATACTGTGGACCATGAATATTTCAACAGTGAATTAATTTTTTCTCATGCCTTCTGCACTGGTCTACCGTAAAAAAGAATTGAACAGGGTTTGTGCCTGCCAGCACATTATTTTTTTACACTTCTTCTTTAAATTTTATTTTATTTATTTATTTATTTATTTTTAAGGCCAAATATGTTGCCTCTTCAACAGGCAATTAAAACTTCTTGGAATAAGCTTTTGATTTTTTAATACAAAAGCTGCAAGTTTTTGGTAGAGAAAATGCAGTTAAAAGAAGGCAGCTGTAAGAAACTTCTTCTGAAGCACATGATAGCTGCTGATTACTTAGCATTTCCCAAAGGTATCAGTATCAGCAAATAGAACAGTGCTACCAGTGGCAATTCAACATTATCAATAATTGCAATTCTAGCACAAATCAAATGTACTGGAATTATTCCTGTAAAGCTAGCATGATGAAGCATTTACAATTTACAGTAAGCCTCATTTAGAGTAAGTCTCATTTAGAAGTCAGCAGATAGCATCTTAGAAAATTAAAGTTTAAACAGTCATTTCCAACCTAATGCATGTTAGAGATGTCACCACATTAAACAGTTCTGCTTCACAACATATGTAAAACTCATAACAACTAAAATATGAGTTAGGAACAATTTTCTCTCTAAAAGGAAGTTCAGTGATCTTTCTCACACAGCTTTTCAACAACAGACATAGCTTTTAAATCACCACTATTACAGAACTGTTGTCTATTTCTGTTATTCAAAAATAGCAGTGGGTTGTGATGCTGAGAGATTCCAAGTTACACTGTGCATGCCCACCCCTTGCAGTCCTTGCTACAGTGGCTAGAACACAGCCCCTGTACTGCACAGGTGAAAATACATTACAAATGTATTTTAAGAAAAATATTCTCTGAATGAAAACAGACATTACTTACATCTTACAAATAGAAAAAAAAATAAAAATGAGGCATTCCAAATGTCATGGTGTAAAACCTACTTGAAAGCACTACTTGGATAAAATGAAGTCTGGACAACATCTACATACATTCTATGTGTAGGTACACATAGGCGAGAAATGGATGAACTGCTACCAGCTTTATATCCTTCCAATGCCTCTGCGGCAGAACACTACAGAAAATATGGAGAGGGACTTTTTATAAGCTATTTAGTCAGAGTGGGGAATAGTTTCAAGCTGAAAGAGGGTATATTTAGATTAGATGTTAAGAAGAAATTCTTCACTGCGAGGGTGGTGAGACACCGGAACAGGTTGCTCAGGGAAGCTGCGGATGCTCATTCCCTCCCTGGAAGTGTTCAGTGCCAGACTGGATGGGGCCTTGAGCAACCTGGTCTGGTGGGAGGTGTCATATGAGAGCATTGGTTCTGGACATGTGAGAAAGTCAAAGAGGTGACAGGATCAGTGGGACCCCTCCTAACCAGCCAGCCATAAAGCCATGGAGAAGTGGGAGCAGCCCCCCGGCAGGAGGAGGCATCGACTGCAGTGAGGGAGCTGGGCTGGGGTGCAGCAGCTGAGAGCATTGAACAGGCTCTGCCCCGAGCCTGCAGTGTTGACCATGACCATGAGCAGGGGTGCTGTGACTTTGGCAGGTGTGAACATGAGCACTGTAATGAAAATGGAAGTGTATTACACTCCTCCACGAGCACATCCTGCCCCAGCCATCCTCTAGCAATGCCCAGACAGTGCAGAAATGGGAGCAGAGAATTGTGGCCGCCTAATACTGAAATTCCCTGTGACACCAAGCAGCCTGCAAGAGTACAAGACAACTGTATCTGAACATGAAATAGGTTTTTAAAATATATATACAGTGTATACCTTAGCTTTCAACTGCCTTTCCAAGGGTTATTCTTTATTTTCATTAGAACAAAATCCTTAGTAATACTTTTAAACTTACTAATGCTACAATTAATTTTTTATCAAGAAAATATTTTTTCTGTTTCTTGAGGAATAATAGTTTGTTGTTTGGTTTTTTTTAATTTGTGCTACTATAATTTATATTCTTGCACTGCAGTAAACCCCCAGTTATAGATAAGAAACCCTGTAATAAAAAAATAATTATCCTTGTCTGATGAGAGAGTACTGTGTCAAGTGCTATATAAATTCCCTTCCTCACCCATTTCACATTAATTTAATCTCTCTCATCTCCAGAATGACACCTGCCAGTACAGCTACTCTGCTAGGCATTTCCATGTGTGCTCAAGTCCTGCAGAATGAAAACATAGTAGGAGTCAGGAGACAAGGCTATGGGGTGGAGGGGGATGGTGACAAACTAGAATACTGCTAGGTTCCACACTTCTGGTTCCCGAGGCCAACCCACAAAAAATAAAATAGTACCACTACAAACTAGGAAGAGACCTAGGAAGAAAGAGCAAGGAATAGAAAGGGCAAAATAATTTTCTACCCTCTTTTTTACAACTCGGGAAGATAAAGGGGAAGGAGATTGCAAACTAGTGACAGAAAAGCAGAAGAGCCAAAGCAAGGCCATGAGGGTACAAACCAGTTTTTCTATGAGATCACAGGGAACACTACTATATACAAGACTCCTTATTCCACAGAAACATCAAGCAGTACCTGCCTGAATGGTTGCCTGTCTCAAATTCTTCCCTTGATCACTTTCCCCTGCTGGTTCAATCCAATTAATTTCATGGCAACTCTTAAATGGAGCATGTATTTAAATATTTGTATGGAAAAGTGCAGTGCAGAAATACACAAGGTGATATAAAAAGGTTGCAGCAAGTTATAACTTGTATATAAAGGGCTACTCATTGAGAAGTATTTTAAAATATGTTAGTAATACCTGTTGAAGAATGATTGAATAATTAGATCAAGCTGGAGACAACACTCAAAACTGATTACTTTGCAAAACAGTATAATAAAGATAAAAATATATCAGTAATAAAATTTCAAACTCATAGTTTGAAGTACAATGTTATTAGCATCCTAAGCACTAGAGTTTCAGTGTTTTTAAAGCATCCCAATTGGTAAGTTCATTATTAGAAAAGAAAAATTCCAAATCCCTGTTTTTACACAGATATTAAAAACTGTATTTTACTTACCAGAGAATTCAAAGTTTAACAGATTTTACTTTCTACATTAAAAAAATACATAAATTTCTCCTGTAGCTTTTGATTGTCCCTATCCCTCTGCACAGGGTAAAAACCTTTTGGAGAGGAAAAATCTGTCGCTTTCTATTGTTTTACTTTGCATCCCACAATACCAACTGCACAGTGAATTTGAAACTAATATGTTTTCAAATACATAATAAAATAAATTTTTTAAATAACATAATAAAAAATATTTTTTCTCCTTTCTAGATTGCATTACAATCTCCTAGGGAAAGAAGAAAAAAACCCAAAACAGAGTCATACATAGATGTCAGACAGTGTTTTCAAAATCATAAAAAGCTACAGTTTATTAACACTGGTTTTATTATAATGATGTTATTTCTCCTTGAGATTTTAGGGAAGGTCAATACTATACAGACCTATTTCTCACTGGTATCCCAGTAAGAGTCTATAGACTCTGGAACACAACTGATGTATTGCTATGCAAATTCTTTAGTAAGTTGCTAGACTTCCCAAAATCTACAGTTTGAAGCAATACTGTTACTAACAGTACAGTTACAACCAAAGCAATGAGCTTGCTCACACTTACATATTTAATAAAATGCTTTTCAGCCATATCAAATAAAAATCTTTCGACAGAAAAATGATGGGAATGCAAAACATATTGGTGATTGTTCAGTGTGATCACTGTGGGAACAAGTGCTTAGTGGAAGCAAACAGCTAAGGAACACCTGGAGTAGCAAGACATTAGGTCACCTCAATGGATTTAGGAGCCCAGGACAAACTGGATGAATACTAAACTGTCAAAGGACAATCTGATAAGGCTCTCATCAGCATTTTGGTATTTTTTGATTTTTTTTTTTTAATTAAATGATGAAAACAGACTGTGCAAAACAGTATACCTGAGAGTACCTGGCTCATAATACTCAACCTGTAATGCCTGGACCTCAGCCTACATGTCTGAGACCTTTTAGATTCCAATTAGTGTTGTGCATCTTTCGCATTAAAAGGGCCTGAATGAATATTTTTAAACAATTTTTAAAGTAAGTAATTTCCTCTTTCTTTAGCAGTTCAGTACAGGAAATTTATTTTTTAACAACTGAGATAGAATTGGAAAAAAAAAAATAGAAAGAATTTATTTACATCATTGAGCTCTAACGAAATAAAGCATAACAAATTCCAACAGAGTTACTGCAACTACAACCATTTAAATCAAATTCAGACACATTCAGCTACCCATAGTGATAACAAAAGACATGAGTACATAACTCTGTAAACAGTAGGGTAATTCCTGCAGGTTATTTAGGTTGGGGTCTGGGATTTATCTATTTTTTAAAGATGAAAATGTGCTCCATGGTTTCTAGTAGACACTGTTGTAACACCAAATATATTGGGTCTATTTGCATACTAACCCATTAACATTGCTTATTCCTGTCAGTTCTCAAGCTTGCCTTCCTCATCCTGAATCATCTCTGTTGTGTAAGAGTTTTATTGATATTAATATAATTAAGACTAAAAATTAAACTGCAGAAACGTATCTCTACCACTGTCAATATTATTCTCAGGAAGACATAAAAACTCTGTTAAGTGACTTCAATAGCCAATTGTCTTGTTTCAAACCTCTTAGAAGCTAGTGAATGATCTGGATTCCTACAAATGCCCCTCATAACATTACAACTTCCAATAGTTCTTAAAGAAGAATAACGATCTGCTTGTACCATTATTAATATTTTACCAGTTGTTTTGCAGAAAATTACAGTGTAGCATCACAAATCCAATTACAATACACATAATAATAATCTGTGCTAACAGAATGACCCTTGACAGTCCTCTGGAAGTCTGAAATATTTATGAAATGTGGGCACAATAAAAAGAAAACAATTTAATTAACAGAAGTATTTTCTGTCCTAGTTAAGGAAAGGCTACTTATATATTCATTAGTCCTGACAGTGACTGATAGAGCAAATGTTTAGGAAACAACTTCTGGGAATCAAATTAAAGTGCTGAAATGCTGGTTCTGAAATGGCTATTTAAATTATTTCTAAAGTCACCTCTGCCATTGTACTGTGGTTGTTATTACCAGGGAGGAACCAATACTCTATACAGTTACTCCTTTCACTTGTGATTTAAAGGTTAAGAAAAAAAGTAAATTAAAAATTGTCCTGAACAATGTAGTACATCCTTTGAGCAATCATTAGGCAAAACAGACAGTGTGTAATCAAAGCCTTTAATTGAACTGTGTGAGGTTCCATCCCTAATGTGTCTCTAGCAATTGTAGTGGGCTTATAGCAGGGGCACACTAAAACGCATTGTACAGAGAAGAACATACAGAACTTCGTTTTGTAAACTGCTAAACATTTCTGATCAGAGCAAGCAGCTACGTTTTCAATTCATATTCCAGCTGTGTCAACAGAAAAGCTCCTGGAAGATTAAGAAATTCAGCACTAGCTTCTATGTCTTGAAGCAAATACAACAGACAGCAATTTAAAATAATAGGACGGGTATTATCAATTACGTTTGGAGTGTGGCTGTTTTCTGCTTTTCTCTAATTCTTGACAGAGATGCAGATCACTAACTTTATTTGACATTAGCAAAGCTTAAGGTTGAAAGCTTCAGATCTCTGTTAGGTGTGTGCATTCCCCAGCGCACTGTTCATGTTTCTAAATTTAGCTGGAATCCCACTGAGCAAATGGATTACATGTGCAAGAGCAGAATGAAATCAGGCATTTTAGTGCAACAGCTTTTCCCCTCACGCTGGCTGGGGAGAAATAAAGAACATCTAAAGTACAAAAGAATAAATACAAATAATTTCAGGGAATCTCTTTACTAAGCAAATGTTTGTTTTTAGAAATTGCAACTGAGGTTTAAATGTAACCAACATTAACTTAATACTTACCAGAATATATTATTGGTGAAGAAATACAGAAAAATAATTAGCTGATAAGCCACTTAACTTCCTTTTCAGCAGTCTTTAGTCACCAAGAAAACAGAGCAAACAAAACGAGTTCAATAATGTGAAATAGCTGTCACCTGACATCAGTATTTCTAAATTCTCCTGGATCCAGGAGAGAAACCCCTAATCCAGAGAAAGTGAGCTTGTAACTTCCTGGATGTATTTGCATTCAACATACAGAAATTCAGGAATCTTGAAACTCACTTGTATTTTGGTACTTCCTGCTATAATACTGGGGTATGAACACATGGTGTAGGTAGACTCTGAACTCCATAGATGTAAATTGCACAGCATCTGGAAAAGCTCTGGTCTACAACAACCTGATGTGAACTCAGGCAAAGGTTCACAAAAATTAAACCAGATGAATCAGGCAAAACATGTCTCTAATTAAGCATTTTGACTTGAAGTACTCAAGTCTTCCCCCTTAAGGACAGTGTCAAAATCAGGAGTAAGATGGCAGAGAATCAAGTAAGGGAACTTATAAAAAACCTGGATATATATAAATCCATGAAGCTCCCACAAGTACTGACAGAGCTGATGTCACTGGGAGGCCACTTAACTACCTTAGAAAGCTTGTGGCAATCAAGATAGATTCCTGAATTACAGAATCACAGAATTTTCACAGTTGGAAAGGACCTCTAAGATCACCATGTTCAACAGTCAACGTTCCTCCCTCCAGTAAAATAAATTAAATATGTGTATCAATATCTGTACCATCTTGCCCACTACAGCACGTCCTGGATTTTAAGTACTTCCAGGGACAGTACCAACTCCCTCGCAGTCCATTCCAACACCTAACTGCTCTCTCAGTAAAGAAATTCTTCCTTGTATCTAGTTTAAACTTTTGCTGGTACAACTTCAGGCCATTTCCAATAGCCCTATCGTTGTTCACTTGAGAGAAGAGCAATAAAGCTCTTCTTTCAGCCTCCTGTAATCCAAACTACGCATTCCCAATTGCCTCAGCCTCTCCTCACAGGACTTCTCCAGACCTTTCACCAGCTTGCTTGCCCTTCTCTGAACTAACTCCAACAGAAACTTGGTGTCTTTCTTGTATTGAGGGACCCAGAAGTGAACATAGTACTGGAGGTGCAGCCTCATTTGTGCCAAGTACAGGGGCACAATCACTTCCCTTCTCCTACTGGCCATTCTATTCCTGATACAAGCCAGGATGCTGTTGGCTCTCTTGGCCACCTGGGCACACAGCTGGCTCATATTCAGGTGGCTGTCGACCATCACTCCCATGTTCTTCTCTCCCTGGCACCTTTCCAGCCACTCCTCCCCAAGCCTGTGGCATTGCACGGGATTGTCGTGAAGACTGGAAGAAAAAAAAATGTGACTCCTATCTTCAAGTAAAACAAGAAGAAGGATCCAGGAAACTAAAAGATGGTGAACCTCACCTCAATCACTGGGATAGTGACATAGCATCTAATCCTGGAAATTATTTTCTGAGGCATGAAGGACAACAAAATGACCAGGAGTAGTCAGCATGCATTTATGAAGGGAAAATCATGGCTAACCAACCTAATTGTTTTCAGTAATGAGAGGGATGAAGGGGGAGCGGTGGATGTTGTTTACTTCAGCTCTAGGGAAGATTTTTACAGTCACCTGTAACGTCCTCATATGCAAGCTGATAAAGAATTGGTTAGAAAAGTCCAGGGGATGAGGCTGATGCACCAGATAGGTGTGATCAGAGAGACCCCAAGAGGATTGAGAAAATGACAGAGAGGAGTCTAGGGAAGTTTAACAGGAAGAAACATGAAGTACTGCACCTGGGAAGGAATATGTCCACACCAATGACAGATCATTCATGTAGATAAATACAGAAGGCCTAATTCATTGGGACAAGTGCAGAGAATTGGGCACTCCCTTGATACGGATGTTGTTAACTAAATGTGCAACCTGCCTGCAGAGGGAAAGCCTTGTTCTGATGGTGCAAACCCTTAGTGAAAAATGCACTGTATGGCTGAAGTGAATGATTTCCCCACAGACATTAGAGCTTCTAGAAAATCTTGCACTTACAAAGAGAAAAGTGAACAGACTTCCTAGTTAATAATACAGTTAGTCAGTAACCAAGCGTAAATGTTCCAATGTGCCTGTGTAAATTCTGCAGAATCAAACATCTCAGTGCTGTGTGGGAAGAAATTACTCAGTAGTAGTGCAAATAAAAATACACAAACTTTTTTACACATTTTCATATACTATGAACACTTGCTGCTGTTTCTGGTGCTGCTGCTGGTATATTTCCACATTATGTTGAGGGAGGGGAAAAAATTCTAAATGGATTATTTTAGTATTCTGTATATATGGTCTCAGTCAAATGTTCTAAGTTACCATTCAGTTATCCTACAGAAATCTTGGTATCATGAACAATTTTAAAGTACTTGTTGCTATAGAATGTTAACATCTGATGAAAGACCTTGCACAATGAAAAGTAAGAAGCCACCAAGTGTGCTTACTAAATTATCTTATAAAAGCTTCTGAGCAAGTGTAAGTTGAGGTTTAAGGCAAGCAGAAATAGTGAAACTGGCTATCTTCATAGTATGAACATTAAATCAGCTCAGTAAGAGAGGAACAGAGAATTTGACACCAGGCTTATGCAGCAAGCTTAACTTCACTTCATCTATTGAGCCTATTAATATTTTAAACTGTGTCCTCTAATTTAAAGGTTATAGATAACTGCTAGTACTTGAATTTTGTCTTCTTTAATTGGGTTGATTTTGATTACTGACAACTGGCTAACAAAATATTCCTTACTCAAAAATATAGAAAATCTGTAAATTGGATCCTGGAATAGCTTAACAAGAACCCCAGGAATAAATCTCTTTCAGCCCCTTTGGGGCTGTAGAGGAAGATGCACACAGAAACTTGGTATTACAGGGCAAACAGAAGCAGGAAAATTGGTGGATGGATCTCAAGCATACATTTACATTTCTAGCTTTATTGGAGTGAAACTGACAGATTCTGCATGGAGGTTTGTTTACATGTTTTCAGTACACTCATAGTAAAGAAGTTTTTTTTATGTTTAAATGGAACTTCCTGTGTTCCATCCTGTGCCTGCTACCCCTTGTCCTGTCACTGATAACTACTGAGAATAGTCTGGCACCATCCTCCTTGAAGACCCTTCTCTTCAGCACTGCTTTCCAGCAGGTCCCCCCTAACCTATATAAGGCTCTTGGGGTTTTTTCTCCCCAGATGCAGGACTTTACACTTGGCCTTGTTGAACCTCATTAGGTTCTTCTCTGCCCAGCTCTCCAACCTGTGCAGTTCATGCTGGATGGCAGCACAGCTCTCCTGAGTTTCAGTCACCCCTCACAGTTTTTTATCATCAGTGAACTTGTTGACCATACACTGTGCCCTCGTCTAGGTTGTTGATGAACATGTTGAACAAGACAAAACCAAGTATTGACCCCTGGGGGACATGGCTGGCTATGAGCTCCATCAATCACCACTCTCTGAGCTGTTTAACAGAGCTAGCTCTCAATCCACCTCACTGTCCACTCATCTAGCCCACACTTCTTAAGTTTCCTAATGAGGATGGCATGGCGACAGTATCAAAAGCTTTGCTGAAGTCACAGTAGATAACATTCACTGCTCTCCCTTCATCTATCCAGACATTAACGATGTCACAGAAGGCAATAAGGTTGGGCAAGCATGGTTTCCCATGTGTGAATCCATGCTGACTTCTCCCAGCAACGTTCTTTGCTTTCACATATTTTGTGATGACATCCTAAATAATGTTTTTCAACGCCTTACCAGGATCAGAGGTGAGACTAATGGTCTTGTAGATCCCTGGCTCCTCAGTGCCCTTTTTGAAGACTGCAGTGACATTAGCTCTCTTCCAGTCCTCAGGCACCTCTCCTGTTCTCATGACCTCTCAAAGATAATGGAGTGTGGCCTAGCAATAACATCTGCCAGCTCCCTCAGAACTCATGGATACATCCCATCAGGACCCACGGATTTATGGATGTCCAGTTTGGCAAAGTGGCCTCTAACCTGGTCCTCCTCTACCAAGGGAAAGTCTTCCTCTCTCCAGACCTTATCTTTTACCTCCATGTCTGGCATTTAAGAGGACTGGCTTTTGCAGTGAATACTGAAGAAAAGAAGGCATTTCATAACTCCACCTTCCCTGATGTACTGGAAGAAAGCCTATGAATAAAAACCCTATTCAAACCCAAAATGAATACGTAAAATAGAATTATATAAGGAGATAGCAAGTATCTGTTCTTAACCATATGGGTTGGTTGTTTTTTCTAAATTATGATTTTTGCCCTGCCTTTAAGTATCTTTGCGGAATGTGATTTATTGTGACAATAATAACTATTTCAGAAAATCCAAATTTAAGTATCTTTGCTAATCCTCTATTTGCATGGCAAAAGGATATTTCTGATGTCGATTCCTATTTATTCTTTTGAAATAAAGCTAATTTATTCCTGTATATAATTTCTGGTAAAAGCTTGTGCTGCAGATCATTAAGTGGAACAAAATATTTTCTTTTTTATATTCCTCAGAAAGCATCATTCATCAGTCTTTTTTAAATTCTAGTGGGAATAAAAGACAATCATCATGTCAGCAAGATTGGTTACATTTACATTCTAAAGAGTTCTGCTGCCAACAAGGTGTGGGTGCCTTCAGTCACATTCTGAGCATGGAAAGACTCTGCTCTCAGTATCACAGAGATATATATGTAAGTTCAAAACCATCATCCAAAACCTACTTCCCTCTTCCTCCAGGATCACCATACATACAAAAAATACAGCTAAATCCTCTTCATTCTTCTCCTCCACTTAGTCTCTCATAATGTATGACTAAGCCCAAAGAATGACAAGTGAGACAGCCAGGCAATCATGCAAGATTATGAGGCGTTCACTTCAAAATGTTGCCTGGAGGTGTGAACTTGCCACTGTTTTTCTGACTAGAGCTTTAATAAATCCAGAAGGGAGATGTAATCAACAAAAGGAAGAGGAAGAAAATTATGGTTTAAGATATTAACATAAAAATTAAAATTTGAGGATTCAAAAGAAACAGTTGACATAATTTTTCCAGCATAATGGTTTTTAATACCGCTCTGATTTTGAAATAATTTAAATTAATTTGCTAAATATGAAAGAGTTTTCTTGCAATGGAACCTTCAGTGCAATCAGGAAGTTTGGGCTTCCCAGTTGTTCTGAAAACTTTGAGATTCTCCTGCACACCAAGAATTATCCAAGAGAATTAAACTAAAAGATAGAGGGGGCAAAAAGGAAAAAACAAAAACCAAAAAAACCCACATCCTTTTTCTTTGTGATGGACATGCCCTATGCTGTTCATATGTAAACAGTGTGCAAGTCAGGAGGAAGAACAGTGACAACACTTCAACATTTTCTTTTTATCTGAACATACAGTTTCAATTGAGATACAAATGGGATTTCAGTTTGAATCTGCACCTTTGGAAGTTAACCTTCCAGTATAGCTTATAATGCAGCAACAGTTTTCTGAAAGATCACACAAATGTACTGCTTTTACTCAAGACACTTGCTGAAAAATGGTCTTAAATTATTACTTTGATAATTCATAAGGAAAAGAGTCACAGTGTTGACCAAAGTCAGTAAGGAGGTATAGTAGAAAAAATAACACACAAAAAAAGTTACTTTTCTACGACAATGGGCGTGGCCCTCAGAAGAGAGATAATTACACAAGTAGCCCTAATAATTAATGCACATTGGGTTTTGTTTCAGTTTTGTTTGTTAGGGTTTCTTAAAAAATGAAAATACACAATCTATCCCATAAAATACATTTATACATACATTAATTTTCTAGTTGTTTATATCATGCAGCAATACAGAAATAAAAATAGTCCATTGATTTGTATATTATAGTCAGGAATTGTTACTCCTCTTTGGTCTTCCTAATCTACTGTCCTGCTTTGAGAGTACCAAGATAAAAATTCCCTGTAGCCATAATGACCTTAGACAACTTAGGCCCCACCAGCTGCTGCCAGGCAGTGGATGAGGCAGTCAGAATGTGGGGGGGAGCAGCTGTGCCTATGGAGAGGAGAAGATGGGTCAGTTGACCCAAATGGAACAATCACAGCATTCCCTCACAAGGTGCTCAGTACAAAATGGTTCCTAAGAGAGCTCTTTTCTGTATGGCTTGGGACAGTTTGTTATTTTTCCTTGTGCTGAGGGTGTTCTTGCACCCTGTTTTCTCAGTTGAGAACATCATGCACCAGGATATGCCACCTTCCCTCTTTCCCAGAGCAGGAAAGCTGTGGCTGCTCTAATGCTGCTGTCGACTGCTACTGGGATGCTGCACACAGACAACCCTATATGCTGCTGAGTCCAGTCTGGACTTTCCTGGCTGGGAAACAATTACTGACTGAGGATGGAAGTTTCCATATTTAAAATATCTGTATGTATTAGTATGTAATTCACCATCATAACCATAACTTTATTAAACCTATTCTAGTTTGGGCTTGGAGTTTTTCCAATGTTAAAGTCTCTCTCCTTTATTTCACTTTTTATCTTCCCCTTGGAAAGTAGTGGGGGGGATAATACAGATCATTTGTCACCTGCCTACTGGCTGAAAATGTGACACCTACCAACAGTTCACCTTCAGTCCTGAACAAAATGAAACAGAATGCCTGATCTATCTTCTTTTGTAGTCTGGGTGTCATTCCATAATGATCACTGAAAATCATTGTATATTCTATGGCTTATATGCATACATATAATCAAGTATCAGGACACAGCTCAATGGAATACACAAACTTTAGATTTCCTGCATGAGGCAGATATGAAAGACATTTAGCATTTCCTCCACAAATATAATCCCCTCTGATCTCAAAACCCATTCCTTTCCCCCAGCTTACATCCCTGTCAGAGCTGGATCTACTTTCCTCAATACAACTCAAGGATAATTGCCTTGGATTTTTACAGCTGGATTTTGACATCTGTGACTGGAATCACTGAGCAAGAGAATTTCACATTCTTCTTGCAAAAGTTTGAGGGGTTACCAGTTCACAGAGGATTTAACCAACACAGCATAATAAGAGTATCAGCTGCCAATCTCAAAATTCCCCCCCAAATCAAGTAACTCCTTCCCCAGCTGACAACAGCTACTACAAATGTGTTGAGTCAATTAATCAAGCTTAGTATTTGTGACACAACCACTTTACAAGAAGTTATTAGAGGATTCTTGGGTGCACGACATTCTGAATGTTTTGTCTGAAAGTCATTTACTCGCAAATGCTTTACGTAAAATAAAGCAAATGAAAATTAAAGAATATGGAAAAAGTGTAAAATATAATTATCACATGCTGCTTTATATTAGACTAGTCCTTTAATACATGTAATTATATGACTATTTCTTGTTTCATCTACGTTTATATTTATCCCACAAGGGTTATGTTCTAAGAAAAATTCCATTCACTCATAGAGGGAAGTTTCATGGGCTTCAAAGTACTTATTTCTCCTCGTCTGTGTTATGATTTTCAGGGACTTGTCAACTAAGTGTGCACAAACATGTAATTTTAGGCCCTTTTATAAAGAAATTTGTGAATAAGACATCTTTCCAGCAGATTTCCAAATGACAGCTAATGGGAAGTAAAATTATAGTTACAGTCTGATCCTCTGTCCTGCAGCAGTGTCTTATAATAAATCTCAAAGAAGGGTCACCTCCTTTAGTCCAGCTTTAGGTAGAAAACAGCAACATCACAGCTATCAACATGTCCCTGGCTTTAGTTTTGACAGTCAAGCCCCATAAGGTTTATTAGGATGCTGTTGATGCTGGAGTTAACCATATATAAAAATGTATGTTTCTACTACTTTATTATGAATATCAATAAAATTCTATAAATCTTTTTCCTTTTCTTAGTTGGCATCAATGTTTATACTCCTGTGTTGACACAATGTAAGTATGCACCACTGCTTATGTATTTCATGCACACTGAAAGAAAAGTGGAATTTGTGTAACTGTGAATGGATGGAGATGAAGTGCAGTGTAGCAACTACAGTTAAACAGAGGTGCTCCCAAAACTTACAGTAAGCATTTTGCTCTTCACAGTGTTGTAGATCTCTGGTTTGTATTTACATGTTTTGTTAGAGCCCAAACTTCTTGGCAAATTAATAGAACTGGAATATTTTGTCCAGATGAGAGAACACTTTTCAGTTCAGTGGATTTTAAAAACAAAATAATAAAAAAAAAAAAATCCAAACAACCAAAAAAACACCCTCTTCTTTAAAATCTAAGTCAGCCATAATTACCACTGGGATTTTACTTTCTCAGATATTCAGGTATTTATCACAGGAGCACAACATGCTTCTACTGCTTCTTAATAACTAAGAATACTCACTGCAGGCTCACTTTCATGTTTTGTGGTTGATGGTTTGTTTTTTTCTAATTTCTGTTTAAAAAGTGCAGTGAAATGACAAAGCAATATTAAGGTCCTGGTTTTACTCCCAATAAAGACGTGAGTTCTTTTAATAAAAATGGAGAAAACATCTTTGTGGAAGATGTCCTTATGTAACAAGAAGTAGCTTGAAAGGCTACTGAGACATCTATAATCTATAATATTAGAAGGGTTGGACCAGATGATTCTTGAGGTCCCTTCCAACCTGACATTCTATGACATTTTCTCCCAGCCTCTACTGATAATGGTTTGCCGTACCTAGGTGCAGAACCTTGCACTTGACCTTTTTAAACCTCATCAGGTTTACATGGGTCCACTTCTCCAGCTTGTCCAAGTCCATCTGGATGACATCCCATCCCTATGGCATGTCGATTGCAGCAGTCATCATGTACTTGTTTCCTGACCAGCTCAGTAAATCCTCCTTGAATTTACTCCAGTACATCAATGTCTTTGCTGCTCATGTCCTTTTCTGCAAAGATGCTTTCTTTCCTGCTGGCATCAAGCATGTATCTGCTGCATGGTAAATTATTCCAACCTAGATGCAAGACTTAGCATTTGCCTCTCTTGAATTTCACGCAGTTTCTGTCAGGTCATTTGTCCTTTCAAGGTTCCTCTGCAATCTTCCTGAGAGTGCAGCCAAACATGTTTTCCAGGTCATGAATATAGACATGCAAACAATGCTTCCTCTGGTTGCAGTCTTTGAGGGAAATCACCAGTCCCTGTTCTTCAACTGAATTTTGCACCACTTATCTCAATCCTCTGACCTTGAATGGTACTGCCAATTTTCACTTTACAGTCACTATTTGCAGTCAGTATCTCAAAAAATCTGTCTACGGTAATAAGATGGGAGAAAGCATTGAAAAAGCATTGAAAGTGTTGCTAAAAGAAAGTATCTAAAACCAAGTACACCTAACCCCATTTTCTTAAGACCCAGCCATCACAGATGACAGTTAAGTTGGTCAGCCATGGTTTGCCTTTGGGCAAAGGCAAAGGCAGAAGCAAAGGTCATCTATGTCAATTGCTGCAATCACTTCTGTGCCTTTCACATGTTTACACATGGCTTCTAAACTTGGTAACTTGCCCAGGAACTAAGGTTAGGCTGGACCAGCTCCTTCTTGAAAATGGGTGTGTGCCTTTCTCCAGCCAACAGGAATCTCTTCTTAGCACCGAAACCTTTCAGAGACAAGGCAGAGCAGTGTTATTGTGACAGTGGTCAAGTCCCTCAGCACCCTCAGTCAGATAGAGTCCACTCGGTCCCATAAACAATTAATAGAATTGTAGAATGACAGAATGGCTTGGGTTGGAAGGGACCTTAAAGAAGTGCTAAGAAAGATGTTAACTTTTTTCCATAATTTTAAACTACGGTTTCATGGTCACTGCGGTTAAGACCAACAGGGACCTTCACAACTTTAGCCGCCACTTCTTGTTTGTGAATAATTTGTTTGCAGAGCAACTGACCTTATTGGCCCACTGACCATATGTGTCTGAATATTGTCTTCAATACATGACAAGTACCTCTTGTTTTGCCTGACATGTAAGGTTGCCCTTCCAGTAGATACTAAGGTTGTTAAACTCTTTCATGATTTAACAGTCATGCTGGTCAGAGACTTCATGTACTTCCTTCTTTTGGACATGCAATTTGTAGGAAATATCTACCACTATATTAGTCAGGTTGGTCTGCCCCATGATCACTACCGACAAGTCTTCATTGGTTTGTTACCTGCACCAAGGCAAAGCTCTGTGCACTCAAGCCACTATTTTGCCTAGAATCGTACAGTCACTTTTATGTGTGACTGATAACATAAAATGGCACAGTGGTCACTGTTTATGGAGAGAACCATTTCTTCACTAACTTGCCTACAGAAGAGTATAGGGTGAACACAGAGTGAATTTTTGCTACTCAAGTTATTGATTTTAATCCTACAACTCTATGGGAAGAATAAATTCAGGTTTTGTTTTCCCCAGTACTTTGAGATCCACACATATAATCACATATTATTAATTTCTTTTCTCTTCCAGCAGAACAAGAAAATCCCATTTGAAGAATATTTCATATACAATGGTTTCACGTTTTATGTGAACTGAGTTACTAAACCAGGTACATCACTGATCTGAAGGAGCTCTTTTTTTAAAATGCATTATATCACTTTCTATGCAGATATGCAGATGGTTCACTACGGAAATGGAAAAAAACTAGATAATTTTTCTTTTATATTTTTGCTTCGTTTGTTGTTTTTTTTTTAAAGAAAGCATTTTTAATTTGCATATAATTAGGATGACAGCTTTGGTTTACTAAAAAGTAAGAAAAGAAATAAGCAGGAATCTGATCCATAATAAGTACATAACTAAACAAATATCTTCCTACTGCTTCATACATTTTATATGCAAATATTGTTTTCCTGTGAAAAACATATATAAATACACTTTTATTCAACTTTTTTCATTTTGCACATTAAAAAATATTAATGTTTTTAATCACAGAAATATGACTTACTGAGAAACTTTTGTTTAGATACCCCAAATTTTAGTGATTCTCACAGAAGCTTAATACTGATAACCCCAATCTCAAATTACTAGAAGTCAATTTTGAAAAACAAACAAAAAAGACAAACAAAAAAGCCCCGCAACACAAAAGCCCAGCCACAATGAATTTTCCTTCTTTTTAATTTGCTTTTTGAGCATGGAGATATTGTTTGAAATCTTTCTCACATGGCAATGAAAGCAGGATCCTGCTGATCCTCTTTTTAAATTAAAACTGGAATTCTAAAATAATTTGTTCCAGAATCTTCATCTTAAGAAAGCCCATATGAAAGGAGAAAAAGGCATTCATGGAATGCTCTTCTCTCACACACTTTCAGGAGGAGCTGACTAGCCTACAGGCCACATGATTATTCAAAAAAAAAAAACAACTGAGTGACAGTATGGAAAAAGGTTGTCAAAGAGAAAAAAAAGTTTATATGAAGTGTATAAACACATCAGTTCCTCCTCTTTCTTCTCGCAATTGTGCCACATTTAATTTGGTGTTCATTCATCTGTGCAGGCTGGAACACCATCTCAGTCTTTGCTATTCTTTGGACAACCAAGCCCCTCTGTAACTGTAACAAGGACAGGCTGAGAGAGGTTGGGGTTGTTCAGCCTGGAGAAGGCTCTGGGGAGACCTAAGAGTGGCCTTCAAGAACCAGAAGAGGGTCTGCGCAAATCCTGGGGAGCGACTTTTTACAAGGGCAAGTAGTGACAGAACCAGGGGTAATAGATTTAACTGGAAGAGGACAGATTTAAATTAGACATTAGGAAGAAATTCTTCAGTGAGGGTGTACAGTGGACAGGTTGCCTAGAGAGGTTGTGGATGCATCCTCCCTTGAAGCTTTTAGACCAGGCTAGAGGGGCCTTTGAGCAACCTGGAATAGTGGGAGGTGTCCCTGCCCATGGAAGGAGTGTTGGAACCATATGATTGTTAAGGTGCCTTCCAACACAGATCATTCTATGATTCCATGAAGAAATATGTATTTATTTCAAAAATAATAAGGAGGCTCTCCAAATGTGAGATACACTGTCTAATAACTGTGCAAAGAAGTCAAATTATGTAGGTTTAAACCTCTGTTTCTTTTCTTTTTCTGATTCTACTGAATTCACTCAGTTACAAAAATAAAAAGTAATGTTTTATTATACCTATATAAGAAGATAATTTCTCATTCACTAAGTTAGTATATACTTCCTCTCAGAGTACCTTTTTCATTTTTTTTAATGACTTAACATTTTAAGAGAATTATAACCTGAGGATCTTTTTTTATTCAAGTATAAATCAAAGTCCAGTACAAATTATCTTATTTCTCCTAAGGTCATTCAAACAAACCCTTCATGTATGAAATGCTAATGAAATAAACAAATTCAAGCATAGTATCAGTCAGTATTGAAAAAGATCTCTGTATTGAAAAAGAATCAGTATTAATCACTCCTATAAAAACATCTCAATTGACTTTCTGTGCTGAAAGGTTTTTGGTTTTTTTGCTTCTTTAAATACCTGATGTAACATAAAATGAGATAATCACACAGGAAGAATATTTCTTTTAACTAGTCCTTCAACTTTCACTGTATACAAATACTGGTAGAGTTTGCAGCATGTAAATAATGGCACAGGAAGAAGGGAAAAATAGTAATAAATATGGGTCTGTGAGATTCAGGCTCCTACAAAATATCAATAATCTTCTTCATGCCTCAATAGTTTCATCATTTCCACAGTGTCTTTAATGCAAGTGTGGAACTGCAAGCTCTAGACAATCAATTATGTCAAAATCAGGAAGATAAAATGCCTGTGATGGCCTTGCCAAAAGAGATGAGCAGCTTTTTACTGAAGAAGAGCAACCACAGAAACACCAAGGAAACAGCTGGAGTTTTGATGGCTTTAATAAATGGGAAAAAAAAAGTCCTTTTGGAACAGTTAAACAGTATGTGTATGCTTAAGCATTATAATTGGTATGATTTAGGAAGCAGCTTCTGTCATCCTTTTTTATATACCCTGAGAATTCCAAGGCACTCGAGATGCTTCTATGAATATTATAATAAACAAAAACATGTTATAAAAAGAGGAAAAATAAATAAACTTGAATTTTATGAGTTGGTGGAGAAAACCAGGAGTAAATGCTTGTCACATTTGTTATCAGTTTGATTTGTGTGATTGACTTCAATAACACTAGGTTTACGTCCTTGATTCCTGCAGGGTTTGTTGGTTTTGTTTTGTTTTTCCCCTCCCTCTAACAAGTTCTGAAGAAATAGCGCAAAGCTTTTTAATAAATGGAGCAGAAAACATGCACCAGAATGAAATATGTGACTTAGTTCAGAAACTCCTTGATCCATCAGAGAAAAAAGTCATGCAGTTAAGGAGGATTCCCAGCCTTGTGTTAGTGTACTCTCGAAGAATTTTTTTTTCTGCAAAACTCAGAAAATATATTGTATAGGAGATACCCATTGAAGTCCTGCACATTTCTTGTCTACAATGGTGGCAATTTTTCAACTTCTGCACAGGTAAAATCCCTACTTTCTCTTTCAGTCATGACTCCATCCCAAAGGGAATCAATGATGGTGTAGGGATGGGAAGGAAGGAGAGCAAGGTAAAACTACTTTTCTGAAGGAAAAAAAAAAAAAAAATTTTTAAAACTGTGTTATATGGTCTCTTGAGGTTTTACATCAAAGGAAGATGTACCTGAGATGCCAGGAATCGTGGCTGACTGCTCGGTGGTCCCAGCAGTTCTGGAAATTATTCTTGTTGGACAGGTAAAAGAGAGCCATTCTACAAATAAAACTCAAAACCCACTGCCTACTGACAAACCAGGCTTTCTACCTATCAGTTCTCTTCTAAAATAGGTTTTGGAACTGCTCTACTAGTCCACGAATTTTAAAAAGAACAAATGTTCAGTCAAGTTAAGTCTACTGAGCTCAGAGTTCAGAGCACTTGCATGAAACTGAGCTCAGCAGATGGAATTTCAGTTCTTGGCTGAAGATGACATCTGAGTTCAACTATCCTGTGTTCTTCAATGTTAGTCCATATTTATTCTTTTGGTCCTTCGAATTAAAAAGCTTAATACATAACTATGAATGCTACCTTTTTTACATAAAAATACAGCAATAACTTCAGAGATTTTGATTGTATTGTACATTCTCTTTCATTCTTATTTACCTTAAAATATTAACTGTTTCAATAATGAGGCCACAGAAAAGCCAGAAACAAAGCCCAAGTACTACTTTTTTCAACCACAGAAGAGAGAACATATTTACCTTACATGAGAATAAACTTTCTAAATTTTCATAACCAACCCTTCAACTGCCTCACTTCACACTTGTACATTAAGACTATTCTGAAATTAAAGAATATGGTTTCTTAGAAGGTAAAAAAAACAACCCTAACATATATGTTTATGAATGCACACACTTATAGCATTACTTTGTATTATCTCTGCAGTATGTTGATACTTAGAATATAGTCTAGTAATAATAATATTAAAAACAATTAGCATTTAATATTCATGGAGACAGATTTTAAGACTACTTGGCTTCCAAACCTGTGAAATGCTGTATACTTAAGAGGTTTTAGTTTCCCCTTATTTGGCCTGGATTCTGAATTTCATCAGTTTAACACAGTTTGGTGGATTTTTTATTTGTTTGTTCAGGGTTTTTTTGTGTGTTTTGTTTGCTTGTTTGTTTTTTTCTTCAATTTATTTATCATATTATTCATCATTAAGCATTCACATGGAACACCAGCACTCTGAAAAGTTTCCTTATTTAAATAAGCTAGTAATTTTTAAGGCTAATAACTAATCATGAGGTAAGTTTTGTTCCATTCCACAATTCAGGATGTTGAGGAGAAACAGATCAAATAATTATAAAGGATCATAACCAAAGATTCAAGAGCAGAAATTCACGAGCAGAACCTTATGCATTTTTCCAAAGATAAGAGTAACACCCACTATCTTTAAAAGAATATTACTCCAGAGAACTGGTCCCAGAACACAAAGCTCTTTCTGCTTTCTACTCATATGCATAAATATATATATTGCTACAGCTGAAACAAGTTAGAATGTTTTTGTTTTACAGGAAATTACTGCTGATTACATCTGTTTCAGAAAAAAAAACCATGCTACTTTTTTTTATATTATTGTATCAGAATATTTGAAAATGTGTAATACTAATCATATCCTAAAAAACTAAATATTAAAAAAATCAATGTTTTGATGTTTTGAAGATTACAATGCTTAGAAACTATATTTTACATTTTTAGTTGTTTTAAAACAAACTTTTTCTAAAGTTTGAATAGAGATAAAAATTTCCAGTCTTTAATACACGCCTTAAAATGCAGAAAACAGCTTTGACAAAAAATAGTAAAAAACATAGCAATATTAAATAACATCGAAAATATTTAATAGTCTATAACATTCAAACCTTTTAGGATGGGAAAACTCTTCCTCACTGGAGTATTATAATACCTAATAATACTTTTTTTCCTAGACTAACAAGGTTATATTTATTTATTCAGTAATGTATGACAAGGTGCAATTTTTTTTTTCCAAATAAATGGTTGCATTCTGTTACACCACTGAATGTCAGAGAAATGAACAAGAAAATATAACAATACAAGTTGAGAAACATATTCAATTGTAGAAAAAGTTATTGCTGTAAAGCTCTCATTGGTAGGAGATAAAGAATTAAAGGAAAACAGAAGACAATTTATCTTCTTAGGTGTTTTGGGGGTGAAGATTATACTGGCATATATAAACTTAGAGAAGGAAATAATGGTCAGACTTTTGGGTGGTTTTTTTCTCTATCAAAACCAAGATGCAACATTGTAAGTCTGCTATTAGACATACTACTTGTCTGTTAAAAGAAGATTGGCTGCAAAAACTTAATGCATATGCAGTTTTCAAGCAGGTGATAACAATGCACTTGCTTTTTCTATCAATGACTCTACCATTAATTATAAGCATCTCTACTATATCCTGGGATTTTGATAGTAATCAGATCATTCTACCAGAACCCACACTGCTCAGTGCTCCAAAATGAATGGCTGAGCTGGATAAATGCCAGGAGCTTAAGGTATCTGCTTTCTATCTTCATAATTGGTGACAAGGCATGAATTGAATACTTAAAGTAGTGAAAATATTCTTAGGCTGATTCTTAGTATAAAAAATCATCCTACTAAATTATTTTCTTGGCTGGCATTGAGATATGTGTGATCTAGCAGAAGGTATTGCTCCAGCTCTGCCTAGATGAATGCATTAACTCCCACAATATTATAGGAATGGAATTATAATATTCTCTGATGGCCCTGAAGATAAAGGGTGTCAGTGTCATGCTGAATTATTTTATACATAGAATGCAGAAAAGAAGAAGCAATTGTTCAAAGTGTTCAGTTAATTGCAGAAGAAACACGCCCCAAAACAGAATGGATTCTTCAGTGCATTCATTGAGAAGGCAGATTAATTTTACTACTGTGATATATTTCACATTTTAAAAAATATTAATTGTATATGGCATTTTGACTCTTCTCCCACTCATACATTCTGATCTGAAAGGAAACATTCATACAAAACCTTTCACTTCCTATGATACAGTAAAAGTCATAATAAATAATCAAATCTATGGACAATAATATATAATCAATATATAATCAATGGACAATAAATAATCAAAGCTATGGACAAAAATGCTTCATAATATGAAGAGCTTGCTTACAATACTAAATGGGTACCACAAACTGACTTTTTTTAAACTTGAGAAGAGGTGCAAAGCTAGATACTAGCATAATTCTTCCCAAATAAATATATTAATTTAAAAGTTAAAAAAAAAACAAAAAAAGAACCACAAACTGTGGAATAATTATGATAATTGCTAGAAATTACTTTGATTATATTTATATTTTTAAGCAAAGGTATAGCATTATAGACAAAAATAGACAAAATTCTCAAAACTTTGTTCATCATAATCTCATCATAATATAAAAAAACCCTCCACCCCTAAAGCTACTCACTTTCAAGGTGCAACCACCCCTCACTGAGCCTGAGCTCTGAATTTTCCTTTGAATGTGAAGCAAGAGAAATTTGCATGAATCATAATAAGGATATAGAATCATAGAATGAATCATAGAAGTCCCAGGGTTGGAAGACGTTAAAAAATCATCCATACCCCCTCCATGGGCAAGGACACCTTAAACCAGACATATATACATACTGATGCAGAGTAGCTGATGATCTTAAAAATGTAGCTAAAACACTCTTTGCACTCCATTCTCCTTCTTTTGTAATGTTTGATACTGTGTTCCATGTAATCAGGGCCAAAACCATAAACTCTCGAATCTTCTTTTCTCCCACCTTTATAATCAAGGACATTAACTCCTCATACAAGTGAGAATAATTTTTTCTTTCTACAATGATAATAGTATTCGAGAAGCATTCTAAAAATTAACAAAAAGTATCTATTTTGGAAGACATATAGTATTTCACATATTTTTATATTTATGTTTTATATAGGAAAAGATGTCTGTAACAAGTGTTGAGAATGTGAGGATTTCTCTTTTTTTTCTTCCTAAATTAATTTCAATGTTATTTGATGTTTCTTTCAAATTAAATCTCATGAGTTGCAATTGCCTTGCATTGCAATGCAATTGACATACTACAGTCAAACATTTGTTTTTATTGGTTTCTATGGAAATTAAGTGGTAGGCTAATTCCATTGTATTTTCTGTTTATTCTCTTCTTTATAGTTCACTAAGAAAACTGGTTATCCCACACCGCAAGCATTTTTCTTTCTGATGGATATAGCAAGTGACTTAGAAAGAGAGCTTCTGTATTTCCTTGTTTCGATATTTCTCATTTACTTACCTTGGCCAAGCCAGATAGCATATCCATGACTATTATTAAACCTATTTGTCAAAATACTTATTATTTTTATGTGCAAGGTATGACTATCATAGAATCACAGAAAGGCTAGGATTAGAAAGGACCTGCCATGGGCAGGGACACCTCCTACTAAACCAGGTTGCTCAAAGCTCCATCCAACCTGGCCTTGAACACTTCCAGGGAGGGGATACACACAACTTTGCTGGGCAAATTCTTCCAGTGCCTTATCCTGCTCACAGTAAAGAATTCCCTTCTAATATTTTATCTAAATCTCCCCAAGCTGATGCTGTTCAGCCCAGAAATGAGGAGGTTGAGGGGAGATGGTATTGCCCTCTACCAATACCTTAAAGGAGGATGTGGTGAGGCAGGTGTTGGCCTCTTCTCCCTAGTGACTAGTGATAGGACAAGAGATGACGGTTTTAAGTTGAGCCAGGGGAGGTTCAGATTAGATGTCAGGAAAAATTTCTTCATTGAAAGAGTGGTGAAGCATTGGAACAGGATGCCCAGGGAGGTGGTGGAGTCATAATCTCTGTAGGTATTAAAAAAAACATATAGATATGGTGCTTCAGGAGATGACTAGTTAAGGTCGTGTAGGACTGATGGTTGGGCTCGATGATCTTGAATGTCATTTCCAACCTTGATGATTCTATGATTCCATAATTCTATGAATACAAAGATTGAAAGCATGGCAAGCATATTATAACTAAATTATTTCCAAATGCCTTGGATGTATGTGTTAAACACATCAGCATAGTGATAAAATAACATTAATGACCATGCTTCACACTCCAGGCACAATTCCAGCCCACTGAGAATGGGATTTCCCTTTTTTGTGGAGAAACTTGAACTGCAGTGGTACAACTTAAGCTTTCACTTGTGCTTCATCCTGAGATCTTGGCTAAATTTTTGTGGTTTAGCAGAAACCATCCTTTGAGAAGAGAATTCTGAGCAGTCTGTCCCTGGTGTACTATTGCTGCCCGAGGAGCAGCAGTGTAAAACAAAAGTGAATGATTTGGCTACTGAATTCAACTCCCTTCTGCAGAATATATTTGGTCTTTATTTTCAATGTTTCAAACTTTGAAACCACAGAGAACCTTTTGGATCAGGGAACTGGATGTTAAACTCATAGGGTCTCAAATGATTAAAGCACCCTTCCCCTCATCAAGCAGGCTTAAAAGAATACGGAGTGAAAACCTGCATTTTTCCTTCTCATCTCAGTATATCAGAAAGTAACTGTACAGAGAATAGCAGAGAAAATAAGGTGAATTATTATCTGAGCTGAAATAAATGACTTGTTCCACACAGCAAAAGAAGGGCAGGTGTTCTTTTAGAGCAGAGCAATGTGCTCTGGTGTGAGCTTTTTAAGTCAATTGGATCCTACTGAGACAGACTGAAGATTTCAGTTGCAATCTACCTACAACCAAGAATTATTTACCTTATATCCTCCAAATATTTCTATCGTGTTTATCAAGGCTATTTAATATAAATACCTCCTCAGGAACCAGACACACAACCAGCAAAAATCTATAACTATATGGGTAGCAACAGAGTTACACAGCATTTGTATATCAAAGACATAACAAAAGGCTTAAAAATGGATTTGAACATAGCATTCTTGCTACATTAGCAAGAAGAAAAATGTAGAGCAATCCAGAGATTTGCTGAACAAATACATGCCCTAAAACTATGTTACTAAGGCAAGTCTGATAGAAAATGAATATATTCCACCCAGCACTTTCAACATAAAACTCATTGTTCCCTCTATAGCAGATGATCCCAATTGCAGAGGTTATTCCATCTTGTGGAGTGGAATAATCTCTTAAGTGCATAATAAGTAGCATTAATGTAGCCAATAGGTGAAAGTTATGAACTAGCGTCTTTATCCAACCATTTATCTCCCAGAAAAAGCAAAAAAAAAAAAAAAATCACTTTTTCTATTCTGAAAATAAATTTCCTTGCACAATGTTTGTTTTAGGTTTTTGTTGATCAATACAAGTCAACAACCTGTACTGTTGACAAGAAATGCCAACTGTATCTTTAGCATTAGTGTGGCCTCACCTCAAGTCGTGTGTGCAGTTTAGAGCTCTACAATATAAGTAAAATATAAAAATATTAGCATCTGTCCATAGGAGGGCAACAAAGAAAGGCCTAGCAGCCATCATTTCTAAGGAGCAACTGAGGATAGCTTTAAGCATTTGCATGTATACCACAGCATTTTTTCAGCTTAAAGAAAAGGAGACTAAGGAGTGCCCTCATTGCTGTCTACAACTTTCTCATGAAGGGGAAAGGAAAGGGAGGTGCTCACCTCCTCTCTCTTGTGCCTGCTGACAGGATGCAAGGGAATTGCTTAAATCTGCATTAGAAGTTCATATTGAATATTAGGAAGAAGTTATTCACGCAGAGAAGGGTCAAGCACTGGAAAAATCTCCCCAAGGAAGTGGCCATGACCCTGGGCCTGCCAGTGTTCAAGAAGCATTTGGACAAGCTCTCACACCTATGGTTTATCTTTTAGGTTGCCCTGTATGGAGTCAGGAGTAGGACTTAATGAGCCTCAGGGGTCTCTTCACACACAGGGTGTTCTATGATTCTGTGAAACATTCTGTGAATGTTTTCCAAAACAAGTACCTTGTTTTCTAAAACGCATCATGTACTTGATGTAAAACCATGTTCTCAGAATCTTAGGTTGGTTTTTTTCTCAGGTACATTTTACTAAATAGTTCTGAGAAGGGTATTATTTCATATAACCAGGAAACAAGGTATTTTCATGTGGCAATACTTTCCATGACAAAGAAATACAAAACTACTTTGATATTTCACAAATAGAGGCTTTGTCATGCCGAAGAGTTGATGTGCAAAGGCTAAAGAAGTCTATTAAGAAATATATATTCTTTATGTGACGGCAAATAGCACACACAAAATACAGAATTAAAAAAAAGAGGTCTTGAGCTTTTATATACTTGGAGCCCCTTTTACAATCCAGGGCTGAAAAAAAAAATTTGTAATTTTAATTTTGTTTAGGCACTTAAATATTATATTAGATGTTTAAATTAAATCTCAAGAAGTATATTACTTTTTATCTATGTTTGTTCAAGTTGTTTCCATCTATTTATAAAGCAGTAGCTTTATTATCAAAAGTCTGAAAAAGTAAAATATTTTAGTGTTAAGATGCATAATTCATTGCTATTTGTGGTCTTAAAAACCATCTCAATACCAAAATACATACAATGTGTTTGCATGGTGCCTGCAAAAAAGCTTATTGTTTTATACATACTGCACTCCAGAGGGAATGGGGAAACATCAGTTCACCAGCTAAACAAGGTACTGAAATCAATGCTATTACAGTGGCTCCTTGATAAATACATCGTTCATTATTGCTTTATACATTTGCTGGTTTACAGCAATTAGCTGGCCAAAGGCATTTCTTATGCAGTTGGCTGCAGAAAGAATCTTTTCTTTTTAATGTAAATATCTTGAATAAGCAAAGTTGGTATGTTAGAATGGATCACCCAACAATACCTAATGGAGCAATATTTTCCAATGCTAAAATATTTTACCAGATTATTTAAAGGGCTTAAATTGTTTATTTAACACACGTGCATTTCAGAGTTAGAAAAGAAAGAAGACAACTCCAGATTCTTTTCACTCTAGAGAGATCCCTGGTTATGTAATTTAAGTATAGAATAAATAAATAGTCATGAAAGTTTAATGTAAACTGGAAACTTTCAAACTTCTCCACTAGCAAGATAGACAAAGAAAAAAAAAAACAAGCCCCAGTGTCAATCTTCATCAGGTCATGTGAATGAAGTGCCATGACATGAGGGGTGGAAGGCTTTTTAACAGTGCCTAAATGATCTAGATCTTTAAGTTGTGTTTTCAAAAGATAAGTGGTAAGAGCCTTATCACTTTAAATTATCATTTAAAAGCTTCAGATTTTTGAGTCTGATATGCTTCATAGGGAGAACAAGTTCAGATTACGTCCTTACAAATATTATTCACTGAAATAATTCTAAATTAATGTTCTCTTTAGGACAAGATTCAAGTTCTTGGAGGCAGGATTTTTTCTGTTTTCACCAGTACTTTTGTTCAGGCATTAAAAAAAAAAAATCCGCTCACTACATATACATACACATACACAAAATCTGATCATTTTTCATCCTATATCCACAAGGAGTTTGTTGTCAGAGCTCTATTCTGGTAACCGAGTCTTTAGTTACTTAGCAGTCAGTCTGCGAACCACAGTTCCATACTGTTCACAGTCCTCCATACTCTGCCAAAATACCATTTATCAGTTCAGTGTTGGATTTTTATATTTCAGACCAACTAGAAAAAATCAGAAATAAATTAACCATTTTTGTGAGGCACTGTTATAGCATGAACAGAGCATGTAGTCCACAAATTAATCAGAAAAAAACAAAACTTCTTTGAATAACATTCCACCACTATACTAAAAATTTTGCAAAACTGGATTATTAAATCATATAGAAGATTTTGTATCCAATCATATATTTACAGCAGAATTGACAAAAACACATCAATTGCAGTCCTTTTAATTGCAAAACATTTTAACTTGGAAGACTCCCCTTGTGATAAAATTAGCACTCTTTCAACCTTCACAACATCCCTAGAAATAAACATCCTTCAGAACACGATAAAGAAATACATACAGCTATAACATAAAATCAAAATAACTCAAGTAGTTTCCTGTTTGTGAGATATTTAGTAGAAGATGTTACTACACAGTGTTTCCCCCTAGAAACAGTACTTATTTTTGTAAAATTTACAGGAAACTTTACATCTTTGAGACTTCTAACCATCTGTGAAACTTGGCAAGAGTTGGACAATGGATTACAAAGTTGTTAGCAATGAAGGAGAGCAGGATAACAGATACACATGCAGACTCAGTATGTATTATTAGATTGAGTTCCTTTTCCTTTATATTCTGCAGCAGAATAAAAATAATAAAAAATAACAAAAACCAAAATAATAATAAAAATAAAATATAAAAATAATTAATAAAAAAAGTATTTAAATATGCACCCCAGCTTGCATTTATTCTATCTAAAATTTAAAATTTAGATTATCTGGATGGAAATCAGAATATGGCATTGATGATATAAGAACATGTAATTCAACTTTACAGTACTAAATCTAAAAAGCACCAGAGGTATTGCCCTGCCTACAACCCATAAAGGAAGCATCTACATATGAAATTACTTTCTGTATTTTGGAAATTATGTCAGGAAATATATGCAGTTCCTTCATTTTTTTAAACACAAACACACAAAGTTAGACTTCTGAAGAAACACATTTCCAGTCAATGCTCAGAACTTCCACAGTGTAGAATATGTGAAGAATCTTGTATCTATTTATTCTAAATCACAGTTTGTCTAAACTCAACCTTAAGATGCACCAGCTCTTTCAAAAAACAGATTAGAAATGTACTAATGTACTAGCATACATATGACACTAGAAAGATGCCAAATACGCATTTTTTTTAGTTAAAATTACTTTTTACTGGCATATGGAGGTAATTCTTTACAGACATGCAAAAGTTCGAAGGAATAAAATCACTGCTCATACACATGGTCTAATTGGTTGTGTTGTCCCCTCCTTACAGAAGAAACTCAAAATAAAGACCATGAAAGTATTCTAACTGCATTAATTTATCTCAGCTAAATTCCAAACCAAGCATTGATACAAGATTTTTGCAGAAGAATATGCTGCAAATGAGATGTCCATAACCACAATGGCTGAACCAGAATTAAAATGAGTAATTCCCTTTATTGATAAAACATGTACCTGTGTACAGCTAAATACTATCTGGTCAATGTATGTGCAAAGTGGTTGAAGTATCACTAAATACAGCAAGACTCGATGAGAATGAAGGATGACTAGTATCTAAACCAGTCTGTTAGCTACCCAGTAGAAGACCTTATCAGGATCTTTATTATGCATAAGTAGCTTCTAAGAAGCTATATTTAATACTGGAATATCTAGGTAATACATAGTCAAGTGCTTGCCAAGAAACGGGTTCTACTGGTAGAAGAAACACTATCTGAAATTGTATTTCAATACTGTAAAACAGCTGAATAACTGATACTATAATCAGCTTTACTTTGTTCAATAGCCAGTAGAAAATCCATAAGTTTTATACAGTTATGTCAATAAAGAGTAAATACTATTTCAAGTTACAATTATTCACTAGATATTATTATATTCCATGCAATTTAATTGGTTTAATAAAGTTGGCTTCTTCAATAATGATGACTCTCAAAAAAAGCCATTGTAATATACTAAGACAAACTCTATTATTCTATAATTTCCAGGACAAACAAAATCAAAGTGTAAAGAGTTTACTATTTTCCTGTTTCTTGAGGGGAAAATATCAAAATATTTTGTACAGAAATGGCATCATATTACTGACAGCACCTTTTTGTTCTAGCAGAGCAAAGATCATAATAAAATGGACTAATAAAGAAACTATGAAGGAATATAAGAATGTAAGCATGTAAATTGTCCCTCATAATTCAAATGTACATTAAAATGCACAACTGAGTGACTTCCTATGCCTAACACAAATTGGCGTACCAATATGCCAATAAATCGTCATTCCAAGGGTAAGAAAAAGAGGAAGATGAGCAACCAACACTGTAGTATAAAGTGTTAGGATAGGCCTACCCTTTAAAATTTCTCAACATAGATACATTTAGTTTCTAGATTCTGTGGACTCCAGGTAGCACTGCTTAGGAGGAACACTGATTTTGATTAGTATTTGGAAAGGAGATTAAAACTTTCAAATGTCATTTCACCTATATTTTCTGTCTGCTCTTAGTGAGACAACGTTCTTTGGAATAAACTCTGTACAGATTCATGTATAAAAACTTGCAGAAGTAGAAACTATTGCAGCGTACAATTGATAAATAGGATACTACTCACACTGTAAATTATTTCAAGTTCACGTTTTCATTTTCCACCTCTGAAAACTTTGCAAACTTTATATGCCTGACAGCCAACCTCCATCTCTTTTCATAAAACAGTATTTGTCATTAACATAAACTTTTCAGCTGAAAAACCCAAACCATCTCCTGATTGTGTGACAAACAACAGGATATGTCATGTGAAAAATCTTTTGTAAATCACTTCTTTTCTAGATCTGATGACTCACAGGACACATGGCAAAACTCTTTTCCCAAGCACAATGGACAAAGTTAATGAAGAAAAGCAAGTGTAAAAGGTGTAAATTACATGCTTTTATTAAGATACACTTCTCTATCTACTCCTTCTTAGTGGCACAGTACTAGAGAGTAGCCACAGCATATCATTTAATGCAAACTCAGTATCTTTTCATGACTCACCAGTTTCTTTTGCCACATGAAAAAAAAAAAAAAAGAAATAGAAATGGCCTCAAGTTGTGCCACTGGAGATGTAGATTGGATATTAGGGAAAAATTCTTCACCGAAACTTTATCAAGAATTGGAACAGACTGCCCAGGGAAAAGGGTTGAGTCACCATCCCTGGAGGTATTTAAAAGATGTATAGATGTGGTGTTTAGGAACAAGGTTTAATGGTGGACTTGGCAGTGCAAGCTTAACTGCTGGATTCAATGATATTAAGGGTCTTTTCCAACATAAATGATTCTGTGATTCTCTGCCCTTTCATGTCTGTCCCTCAGATGTTATACCTGTACCATCCCTGACGAGAGGCAATAGGGAATGAAGCAAAATGAGGAAAAAAAAAAATCTAAGAAAGCAAAACAATCAAAACCCAAATAACTTTGCACCATCATTTCAGCTAATTCTTTCTAGTACCACAAAGATCTGTAACATCTGTCTGAAGCAGCCTTCCCTTTCAGAGAATGTTTCTCTAATGCTCCCAACCCTTGCTAGATGAGAGGGAAGTAGGCATTTCCTTTCTTTTCACTTAATTTTTCCCCTTTCACTGCTCTCTCATTAATCAGCACGGCATTTAACTTTCACCTTAATATCAGTCTTGGTCCAACATCCATCATCTGTTTGCTGAATTACCAAATAGATCTCTATGACTTTTTTCTCATGTCTTAATTCACACACACAGTTTCTCTACAAATATTACTTTTTTCTTAAGCTTAAACCTATTCTTTAGGGCCATGCCAAAAATGGCATCATGCTTACAAATATATTTTATTTTCTCATACTCCCGATCCCATAAGCAATCATTTGTTGTTCCCATTTAGCTGTTGACGAATAACTTTCTAATAAATTCAATAATCAATTTTCTTTCAAACCCAGATAAATTATAATTTTTACTCTTTTCAGCTGTGTGCTGGAATTATGATAATAAAATCAAAACCAAATTAAAGCATTCACAAGAGGAAACCAGTGAAATTTTAAGTTTCAGATTGCATTGCTTCATTGAAAAAGAAAAGCGAATGAATTAGGCAATGTGGCACGCAGAAATTAAAGTATCAAGCAGACACTACATGGCTTTCCATAAGTCATTTTGCAAAGGATATGTTGCAAGTTTTCAGAGATCTTATTACTGGTAATGTGATGGTTTATGAAAAGTAACACCAAGAGCCATTCAATACTTTCAATACTAAGAGGGTATGAGATCAAATTAGCTATAAACTTACTCAGACTGCAAAATTCTGCTGGCAATTTTGTATTAATTAATTCTAAGTGGTGTCTTTCACAGCTTTATAAAAGAAATTCTCTTCTTTTTTAACTCAAATAAAGCATATTAACTGAGTGGTGGGCTTCACAGGATGAAAAACTTAACCAACTGAGCAATTCCTAAATATTGATTTGTCTTCTTTGAAAACATGGTAACATTTGTCTGCAGACATTTCCAGCTTCGCAATGTTTAAAGTAGCCCTACTGGAAAAGGAAGGATAAAACTCTGTCATGTCACACCCCTGTCACTGTTATGTCACTGGTTTGCCAGCAACGTTGAAGAATGTGATCCCCTCCCTCTATCCAGTACTGCTGAGGCTATACCTGAAGTGCTGGGTCCAGCTCTGGGTTTCCCAGTACCAGAGAGATACGGGCATACTGGAGAGAGTCCAATGAAGGGCCACAAATATGATTTTAGGTCTAAAGCATCTCTGCTATGAGGAAGGAGAGAGACTCCCTATTTACAAGGAGTCATATGGACAAGATGAGGGGCAATGGGCACAAGTTGTTCCTGGGGAGATCCTGTTTGAACACAAGAGGAAAATTTTTCACTCTGGGGACAGTCAGACATTGGAATGGTCTCCCAGGGGAAGTGGTGGATTCCCCCACTTTGGAAAGTTTTAAGTCTCAGCTCAATAGGGTGCTGAGACACCTAATATATACCATAACATTAGAAGGGTTGGGCCAGGTGATCCTTGAGGTCCCTTCCAACCTGACATTCTATGATTCTATGAAAGGCTGAGAGAGCTGGTACTGTTTAGTTTGGAGAAGACTCAGAAGGGATCTTATCAATCACCTGAAGTGAGAGAATGAAAAACAGGGAACTGGAATCTTCAAAGTGGTGCCCAGTGACAGGACAAGAGACAAGAGGCACACACTGAGACACAGGAAATTCCAAATGAAGAAAATATATCTTTACTGTGGGTAGTCAGGTTGCCCAGTGAGGGTGTAAAGTTTTTATCTGTGGAACTATTCAATACCCAATTGGACATGGTCCTGGGAAACCTGCTTTAGTTGAGCATGCATTATTGGGGGCAGTCAGTCTAGATGATCTCAAGAGGTCCTTTCCAATTCACATGTTTCTGTAAATCTGCCATCTTTAAAAGGTCTTCTACCAAATATACATAAAGTTGTATCTAGGCAGCCACACACACAACATCACACAAGAAATTATATTCAAATAGTGAATGCTGTAACACTAAATTATAAAGAACAGATATAGAGCAATTCCAATGAAGACTTTTACTTTTCATTCTATCAGTGCAAAAGCCAGACCCATGTATTATCCTAACAATGGCCTGTAGGTGGTATCATAAGGCAAATTATATACGAAAGATAATATTAACGACCATAAAGCAAAATATTTTTTAAAATAATTTTTTTTGTGAGATTTGTTTGTGAGATTGATGCAAGAGTGTATGAATGCAAATTTTTTGCTGTAACTAAGATATCTTCTTTCTGTAACACACCTCTACAGGGCTCTAAGTGATAATGATCTGATGTTTAGAAATATGCAATATAGGAAAAACAATAAGAAAAAAAAAATCTTAAAATTTCTTCAGTGTTATCAGAATCCAGATGAGATTTCTCTGAGCTTTGCTAGTGCATGTCAGAAGCCTCTCAAACCTCATAGATAAGGTTTTAGAAGTATACTTCTGCATAATACTTAACAGGACCACAGATAAAGAAAATATGAAAAACAGCTCCTCACAATGAGCTCTAGGTAATTAATTAGCTTTTGCCTTTGGTATAATTATCCTGTTAGATATTATGGAGCAGTTGCACTGAGACTGATGAGTACTATTCCCTCCTAATAGGAAAGAAATCATCATTCTGATCAGACTGACTGTTCAGAGGCAAAATATTCCTGATGAAAATTAAAAAAAAAAAAGATACTAAAATACTAGAATGAGCTAAAACATACAAGCAAACATCTAGTGGTTAAAGGTAATTACTCTGACTGTTGGATACATGACTATGGCACTTCATACAAACCGGCCTCAAAGCATAAAATTAAAATCTTATTTTCGATGTTAAAATATGCTTTTGTACTCTAAGGTGAACTCAAAAAAGTAAAAACCATCTAATGGTTCAAGTACACCTTAAACCTAAACCCAAAAATATACTACCTGCAACTTTTACAAAGCACAGCTTTTCGATATATGAACACATCAATGCACTTTTGAGAAGACACAGTCAACTGTGAATCTTGCTTTACAGATTAGATAGCAGAGTAGTACCAACATCTATGAGTACTTAGCTAGGTGCCTGCTGCCTGTCTCTCATGTTCATCATAAATAGTCAACCTTATACCATCTGTTGGTTTATTCCTTTCATAAAATAGAAATAATCAATAAGAAAGTACAAAATCAATATTGTTCATAAGAGGATCTTACTACATCATAAGCTTAGATATAGTGACTACATAACTACAAAACAGAATACACTTTTTACTTGCAAATCAAGATGTTGCATTCTACAATATTAAGTTAAATTCATTATGTAGAAATATTTAAACTGTTTATAATAGAAAGGACCCTTATTTACTATTATATTGAGAAACTTTGTTGTTGCAAGATGAACCTCTCTTAGGGCACGGCACTCTGAGGTCCAACAGGTGTTTGGCATAAGTGCACAAACAGTACTCTGAGTCTGCTGCCCTCAGGACTGGTTAGCCTGGCTCAGGGCTACTGCTCCAGATTCCACTGACCTCTCTGCTGGCTTGCTCAGGAATGAGCTGAGCTTGTGTGTCAGGACTCACCTTTTATTGGGCCCCTAATCCTGCTCATGCGCAGTTGGGGCCCGCCCTAATCAGGCACAGGTGGGCTTAACACAAGCTCATGCCCACTACCTGGTAATTAGTGGCACCTGGTTGCCTCATTTCACTACACTTTGTAAATCTTAGAACCATAGGTGGAAGCTAATTACTTGAAAAACTTGAAGACCTATGAAAAAAAATAACCAGACATTTGTTCTAAATCTCCCAGTTACAGATTCTTTCTACGACATACGTAACCACTCATTGGTATAACTAATCAGCACAAAAAAGGAGGAGATTTGTAATTGAACAATTATCCTTGTAATAGTTAAATATGTCATCAGATAATTTATCATGAATATCAAATATTAATTCCTTTCATTTTTTTTAAACCATCAAGATGGGCTGTGGTTCTTTTAGTTTGGTTGGGGTTTTTTGGTATGGTTGGTTGAGGATTTTTGTATGTGGGGGTACTGTTTTGTTTTTTAATTTACTTTTTTTCTTTTCTTTTTTAACCAGAAGAATTGTTTCACAGTTACAAGGCAGCAAGTCATACATTAGTCTTTATCCTGGAAAAGCTTCACAAAACAGGTACCAAGGCCTACTCTAAAATCTTAACTAAAATTCCACAATGTCATGCCAAAAATTTATTCCCTACAGCATGGTTATTTTTTGCAGTTATGATTAAAAATTAAAAAGTCAAAAATAGATATATACTGCAGCCAAATCCTGAGATAATTGCTGAGTTTAAAGACAGAAAGAATTCTTTCATGCATCAAACTGCTTTTTTGCAATTATGAAAGTATACATTGAGGTCCATTTTCTTCCTTTTCTTACTTTGATTACTTAGTTGCCATTACAGCTACAGTATAAGACCAATTAGATTAATGACCTGAACTGTAAATATTTTCTAGGTCAACAGTTATTTTCAGATTTTGACATGTCCATCTCCTTTTTGTTCTTCACACAATATCAGATTTCAGCACTTCAGGATGTGTAAATTTCCTTCTGTGGTGACCTTAATCAAAACATTTTTTTTCCTTCAAAATATCTCACTTCCTGGGAATATTGAAATGCACTCAGTACAACCTAAGTCCTAGAATAAAAAGTTGCATTCCTCCTTGCCCACTTAGACAAAAAAAATTATGACCAAAAAATCTGGTATTTGTTTGAGCATTCCAAGCTTCTACAGAACTGTAAAAACCTCTTTCTATGTCCCAAATATTCCTGCATGTTGTTGAGTGTTTTGCATGCACATAAGCACCTGCTTAATGACCACTGGAAGACTTCTTTTCTTCAGCTACTAGTCTACATAAAGTCTTTTGTCTTTGAAAATTCTAGAGTATACCTGCATGTTGGGACCTGCAATCCCAAGCCAGGGTAGTATTCTCAGTAAATCCAGGTTATTTTTTTTTTAATTTTTCCTTGGTTTTGTTCTTTTAAATACAAAGAAAATGAAACCCACAAAAAACAGGTAACATTAAGGTAGCTATAAATTATATACTTAAAGACAAATATTTCATGTGTTTATCGCAAGACTAGATCTGAACTACAGGCAGCTGACTTGCTTTAAGCTCTTGCTGTATTGTTGGTTTAACAAGTTAAGAATCTGTGAAAGCAGAGATCAATACCTAACTACTCCATCTACAATTTCCAATAAGATTGTAACAGTGGACAAGCACAGTCAGTAACCATTTTGAGATATTCTTTATAAAAGTTCTCTGTCAGGAAGCTTAACTTGATCAGTATATTAAATTTTCTGTGGTTACAGTGACAGAAAAATATTTGTCTTCTGAAGAACCGTAAGCTAAGAAGAAAAATCAGCATTACTGTACCTAACTAAGGCAATAAACTGATTTGAAACAAGAAAGAAATCTATGGTCTTATCAGATCCAACCAGTTACAAGTATCTACTGAGAAAATAAATGAAAGCAGAACTATCTCTCAGAAGTGCATGAGGAAGGCACAACCTCTTTTTTCTTTAATAACCATCAAAAAACCCCATCTCTATTTCATTGTCAACTCTAGACCCATTAGAATATAGCAACTATGCATACAAACATAACTTCCCTACAGATATACAAAAAAACCCTAAATAAACAATGAGCATAATTTAAAAGACCTCTTATTATTACTAAAAAAAGAAAACATAGTAGGATGTAAACAGTGTCACATCCATGCCTTTCCACATGTATATTTTGTGAAAGTTTACCAGAAAATAAGCCTTTATACGGTCACAGATAACCACATAGTCATATACAAACATACATACATCTAGATGCATGCTATTTTTTTATCTTCCCAAGTAAGTCTGCATTTCTGAGTTATGCCAAAGAGCATTTAACCATACTGCTACTACAACAGTATTGGAAACAACTATTATTCGTGCCTCAGAACTACCAGAGTATCATTCATCTAGATGTTTGTGAACAGAGAAAAGAAAAAAAATAACCTTAATTCTTAATGGACATTACTTCAAACGCACTACCTGCAGGTCCAATCATGACTTTTGACAGAAAAGATGTAGACTTTCAGTAACTAGGAAATCCTTGAAAAAACTCAAAAAATTGCCAAAGAAAGATTTATGCACATGTCCACAAGCTATTTCTAAGTCACACTCAGTGTAATAGTTTTGCCTTCACTGATGCTGAGTCAGGCATTAATCAGCAAAATTTCTGGCTCATTATGTTCAGAGTTAATTTTAGTGAACCCTGCTCATTAAGCAAGGTTCATTCCCCAATTCTCTAAGTTTAAACACTCAATTTCAAATAAAAAACTAATTTCATACTAAAGCATCACTGCCCACTTGCTTACTGGATAAAAATGCATTGTTATGAGGAGGAAAACTTGTATTTGAGGCCAACTCAGCAAGACAAGTAAAAAAGAAAGCCTAGAAAAAAAAAATCTTAAAATCCATGACATATTTTGCTAGTTTTCTACCCATCTTTTCACATTTCTGAAACTAGATACTTTTTGTTAGATATCTTTTTGGTTGACAGTGGAACGTCAACGTGGAAAAGTTACCATTCATGACCTACCTCAATTGTTCATTAAAATCTTTGTTTTCCTTATGTTGCTGCCTCCTCCACTACCTTAAGCACATGCACAGACATGCATTGGCCTCAGCCAAAATGTTTAGTATCAGATTAAACTTTGCTTTTAAATGCAGGTAGTTTGACCAATACAAGTTAAGTAGAAGCTACAGATGCAATTCTACTGTCAAGTGGAAGGATATAACAACTTCTGGCAGGATGTGGGTGAAGAGCAGCTGAAGTAGGCTTTGAGCAGTTACCTTTCCACTAAGATTAGTGGCAAACAAAACTGCATCACAGACCACATCCTCAATTTTGTGTAGGATAGATGAGAGGCAAAATGCCACAAACACAACACTAAACTCTGTATTAGACACTGGCTGTGGCTTTAAGAAAAATCTCTAACTTACGTAACTCAAAAACGAGAATAAAACTCTTCTGTTTTTTTTTTGTTCTAAGTTACATACACAGAATACCGAAAACCAATAAAAATATGAAATGGAAGGATTCTCACAGGACAGATGGTGGCATTCAATAAAACTGTGTCCTTAAAAGATAAGACTTACTCCAGAGCCACATTCAAACAAGGAAGTAGCTGACATGAAGCACTTGTTGAACACAGAAGCATTTAAATTTAACAATGCAACCAATAAAGGTACTGTGATTAAGGTCTCTTAAGGAGACAGTTCAGATTCTTTTACCTTGGAACTTCCCTATTCTTCTTCCTCATTCTTATGGCCACAACATCTGGCTCCAGACCTTATGAGTTGGAGACACCTAAATCCTGTCTCTGAGAGCTCATTTGCTGGAAGTTCTAAGGACCCCAGTGTTTAGCCCTTTTGGATGTGTATCTAACCAAGGCTCACCATGAAAGTAAACATTGATTATTACACAACATAAAAATTTTTCTTGTATTGAGTAAGGAAATAGTGAAATCACCTTCTTATGGGCTCCAGACCAGTGCTCTAGCCAGAAGGCTTTGCTTCTCTCCATTTACTTCAAATAAAATTCATTCTCTGTTCATTTCATACCTAGAAATAAAAAGGAAGATCTTACTAAGACAGCATGGGAAATATTAATTTAATTTTATCCATTTTCAGTAACTGGATTAAGAGGTGTTTTGGGGCCTCGTTCTGTACAACAGAACATAAATTTCAGATAGGAATATTAAAGTTGCTTGCAAAGCAATGTTACCATGATGCTAATTCTGCATATTTAACCCTTCAAATTCTAAAGAAGACAGGTAGTCACTCCTGAACACAAGAGATATGTCGTAAGAGCATGGAGGCTGTGAAGGGATCCAGCACAAGTCCTGTGAGGAAGGGCTGAGGGAGCTGGGGATGTTCAGCCTGGAGAAGAGGAGGCTCAGGGGAGACCTCATCACTCTCTACAACTCCCTGAAAGGAGGGGGTAGCCACGGGGGGGTCAGGCTCTTCTCCCAGGCAACTCTCAGCAAGACAAGAGGGCACGGACTTGAATTCTGCCAGGGGAGGTTTAGGTTAGATATTAGGAGGAAATTCTTTACAGAGAGGGTGATCAGGCATTGGGACGGGAGGTGGTGGATTCTCCGTCCCTGGAGGCTTTTAAGAAGAGACTGAATGTGGCACTCAGTGCCATGGTCTGGTAACTGCAGTGGTAGTGGGTCTTGACCCACAAGTCCCTCCCTTGGGTTGGACTCGATAATGTCAGAGATCCTTTCCAACCCAGCTGATTCTATAATTCTATGATTTCTTTCTCCACAGTCAATTATCTGTAATAAAATCAAACAGATGACACACAGCTTCCACAAAAAAAAAAAGAAAAGGTAAGAATGAAGTAGCTACTTTCATAATTTCTGTCTCAATAAAACACTCTAATTTGACTTCTATGATGGGAAGAAAAAAAATCTAAATTATCATTTCTCAAAAAAGGAGAAAAACAATTAAGGGTTTCTAGGATATGCTGCAACAGTAAAAATGATAGAGTAGTCTTTCTGCTTCTAAGAAATAGAAAAATTTAATTATTTTGAAGTAGCTGACCAGAGCTGGCAGTTGAACTCAATTATGATTCCATAAGGTGCCAGGTGATACATTCAACAGCTTTTGAGAGAAGAAAAAATATAGTAGTCTATGCAAATTATAACAGAAACAAATCTCACTAAACTGAAATTGAGCTGTTCCTAGGTCTCATTTTCCAGATAAAGAAAATTTAAAACATGAAAGGCTGAAATCACCGTAGAAAAATAATTTTAAAATATTTTTATTTTAAAACATATTCCCATAGAACTTAAAGCATACATATACATAACATGGTATTATCCTTGAAAAAAAAATCACACCTAAGGAAAAGGATGTTATCTTTGTTAATGCATTGTCCATATTTTTTCTGTGTTCATATGCAAGAGATCTATTTTATCCACAACATTTTGCATATACTAGGGGAAGATCATAGCAAGGTGGTCTCAGATTTCTCCAAAGGTTGCACAATGCACTGTACACATAGCATTTACTTAGGATTATCAAATGCAGCTGCTTTGGAAATTAGGAAAATATTAAACATACACATTCACTCAGGGCGGTTGTTGCTTCCTTTTGCTTAATGTCAACTAGGCCCCAACCCACTTAGAAAGACACTACAAATCAGTATTTTCTGACAGGCCATGCTGTAAATTTATGTTCTTAATTGTAATGGCATGCTACTTTAGGGGAAAAAATAATTTTACTCTCAAGAAATCAGGACTTTAAATTTTGTCCTGCTAAATAAGAAGGCTGTCTTAAAACCAAGATATTTTAATAACTCAAAGAAGGCTTTTCTAATCCTTATTTTCTAGAATTCTCTGCTGTCTGCTTGAGTAATTTTGCTTCATGGGGCTTCAACTTCTTTCCTTTAGAGGCTAGTCCATAGCCAAACTAATCTTTGATCCTCCTGGTAATCGGACTATGTTTTCTGTAACTTACCCCAAGATGTCAAAAACATTTATTTTCGGCTTCACAGGCTCATCTTCTCATTTGGCCTCAAAGCCACCGAACTCTATAATGCTCTTGCCATGATTACAAGAAAGCCCTATTTATGATTCTTCTGGTTCACAGTCTGTATTTTCCCCATTCACTAATGCTCTTACCACAAACACCCCTAAATCTCTACAAAAAATACTTAATGCTGGAAGAAGGTGACTTAATTTCATAATCATTGCAGGTAAGAAGTGTCCTCCAAGTGTGTCTAATTCTCTAATGTGGTTTCTCCAATTATTGAAGTTTGGAGTGCACATTCACATCCAAAATGACTAGAAGTGAGCGCTTAATAGATGCTTAATAGGAGCCATTTGCTCCCATATCAAGTCTAACAAAGAAGAATATTGCTAAAGACTTAGAATTGCATTTGATACCTGTGAAATTGCCACATTACCCAACAGAACTCAGCACACTGTTTTGTTTTTGGCTTTTTGTGTTTCACCTAGTTCCAATCACCCTGCATGGGCAGGCACACCTCCCACCAGACCAGGTTGCTCAAGGCCCCATCCAACCTGGCCTTGAACACTTCCATGGAGGGGGCAGCCACAACTTCCTTGGGCAACCTGTGCCAGTGTCTCACCACCCTCACAGGAAAGAATTTCTTTCTAATGTCTAACCTAAGTCTCCCCTCTTCAAGTTTGAAACCATTTCCCCTTGTCCTCACGCTATACACCCATATATAAGGCCCTACCTCAGCTTTCTTGTAGGACCCCTTCCGATATTGGAAGGTTGATATAAGGTCACCTCAAAGCCTCTTCTTCTCCAGGATGAACAACCCCAACTTCTTTAGCCTGTCTTCACAGAGAAGGTTCTCCAGCCCCCTGATCATTTTAGTGGCTCTCCTCTGCAGACATTTCAAGAGCTTTGTGTCCTTCTTATGCTGGGGACTCCAGAACTGGACACAGCACTCCAGGTGGGGCCTCACAAGAGCAGAGTAGAGGGGGACAATCACCTCTCTTGAGCAGCTTGGATTGCTTTAGGACTTTGTCCAGATAGACAAGTTTCAAAAACCTTCAGGGACGGATGTTTCCTTCTAAGCAACTTGTCTCAGTGCTTAAGTCACTCCTTGTGAGCTTCCTCCTTACATCCAGTGGAAGTTTCCTTCATTGCCACTTGTGGCCACTATCCCCAGGACTTCTGCTGTGCTATCTGTGTGAACAGTATGTATATGGAGTTTTAAAGCAGATGGTCCTGTTCTCAGAAACTTAAGCCTAACCTAGATGGGACAAATAGATGATACAGGATGAAAAACTGTTAAGGAAAGCAACCCATTAAAAAAGAGGGCAGATAAAGTTTTGAGCAGCATTCAGAGCGATAAGAAAGACACATGCAAATTCAGAAGCTTCTGTTCAAGGTGTGGGAGATGGATAATTGAGAGACTCAAACCTAGGAATGGGTGCTAGGGATAAATACAGCAACAGTATTAGAGGATTACCTTGCCATAAGGCATAAGAATAGAAAGATGAAATAGCATAGAAAGCAAAATAAGATTACGTATAACCTTAGGCACACAACTCACCTCATCTTTCAGTTATTTATTTTTTGACTTCTAAGATTCCAATTAGGTAACATCACAGATACCACAGTCCACTTCAGGTATAAAAAGGTCTTCAAAAGAAAAAGTAGTACTGCAGTCTGTTGGAGCTAACTAGCAAAGAAGAGTTCAATAATCCTCTACTGCACTTAAGCAATGAGGAGTGAAAAGAATAATCTTAAAATGTAAATAATGGAAATAAATAGATATGTGCCTGAAAGGAAATTTCAAATTCTTCATCGCGCTTAGCTTCCAAAGACAAACTTTAAACAAAATGGAGATAGTTGAAAACACCTATTCTTTTGCTTGTGAGAAAATGGAATCTCTCATGACTTTAGGCAGCAGAGAACTATGTGGTTTTTCAAACTAAAAAAGCGCAAGCTGCAAAGGATCAGACTGAATAAATGGTAAGACTCCAGTCTCACAGGACCTCTCAGAACCTATTCAATAACAGTATTTTTGAGATGTATAGGAATAGTGTATTTGTTATAATTATTTACACCTTGAAGAGTAACCTAATCAAAATGAAAGGAGGTGTTTATGCATTAAAGAACAGACATAAAGGAAATATCTGCATAAGAACACATAACACATATAAACAGTGATTTTAAGATAAACTGAAAAGGACAAAAAAAAACCCCCAAAACCAAATAAGAAAACAATAAACTGATAAATTCCAATTGGACCATATTATAAAAAAATTATTGTTTTCCACTTAGTATCTTTCAAATGTTGAAAAATTAGTCTTGTTAGTAGGGCTTATTCTCTCACCTTTGGCAGAAAAGACTTGAAATGCAGAATTTAGTCCTCATAGGAAGAAGAAACCTCCTTAACATAAAAAAGGCAGAGACAAGCAATTGAACGAAGGAGCAGTTGCCTTAATATGTGAAGATGATTCTATCACTGATATTACAGATATAGACGGGACAAGGTTGGTATCCAACATCCAAAAACTGAGATTTATGTCTAAAGAAAGCTTCTTGAGTAAGTCCTGGTATCAGCTCTCCTGCAATGACCTGCTTCCTGAATACAAGTTTTCTGTGCATTTTTTTCAAGCTACAATAATGATGGTAGCTGTAGAGAAGTCCCTTGGTCAGCATGATGCTAATACCAACAGAGGGTGTCTCCGTAGCAGAAGTTCTTTCTGCACTGCTCAGCAGGAGTGCCAATAAAAAGCTGAGGTCCTTGCTGAAGATCTGAATACATCTAAGGGTTTTCATACCAGCCACTATGTAAATATATTTTCCCTGGTGAGACAATATTAAGCAGAAGATAGGTGTAATTTTCAATATCCAGTATATTTTCCTAAATATAATGTATAAAAGCTGATTATTTGGTCTAAACCTGTAATCCTCTTTAAAAGTAAGATACATACTGCATAAAAAGGTTCTTGAGAAAAAATAAAAAAGAATTTAATTATGTGGCAACCTGTAAAACTAGCTAGATCTTCTTGTGAAAAGAAAAAATAAGGAGGCATAAAGGAACTGACTCTAACTGACACCTCTACTGCAATAATCTGGAACAATATTTCAAGACCAGCAAAAAACAAGTTTAGTCATGCTCTTATTTTTTTGTATTGTATATAAAAAAAAAATGGTTTCAGTCTCTTTCTCAGATTACATACTCTACTTCTTTATCTAAATCTTTATTTTGTATTTTCCTTTCTGCTTTCTTAAATTACTCAGCAGAATTGCACACCAGGTATATGACACCTCCTTTCATTGGCATCACCTATATGGAAGACAGGAGTTTAAATGGCCAGTCATTATGTGCAGCCCATAAACTAACACTTCCTGCAGAAAAAAGTATGTTTACAGTCATAGCAGGGATGGGGTCAAATAATATTGAAACTATGCACTTAGAGTTCTTTTTTCTGCAACTAATAATTTGTTCCAAATACAGTGTTCTCTGAAGCCAAGCATATTGAGGAGTCCACCAAAACAGAGGAAAGAACTTGGACCTCTACTGTAGCTGCTGCTAAAATAAAACTAGAAGTGAAAATACAGAGTGGGCAGTAATGAAAAAGTATAAATATTAATGAAAAAGTATGAAGACATAAGTAAAAAAAGTGGGGAGTTTGGAAGACAAAAATTCAGCAAAAGCAACAATTGCACCATCCTTGGCAGCAGTGGATGTTCACAATTCCCTGCCTGGTTGGTACTGCCTGGTGTGCAGGGACTCACCAGGACTCACCATCCGAGTTAGTAGGCATTATAATGTTCTGCCTAGGAGTGGGTTAGCTTATCTATTATTTGGATCAGCCAATAAATAATCACTGTGTACTGTAAGTGCAGTAAATTCCTACTTTCAAGTCCCTGTGGATGGTAAAAGATGTTCAAATAAAAGTGACACAGTAGAAGAATGATACAGAAAACAAAATTACGTTTGATGTAAAAGCTAACTCTCAGTTTGAATTTCCTAATACTGCAGCTTTTAAAATAAGAAAATGAGGGTGGCCTTCAGGTTTTTGAAAAGGATAAAGAACTTCTCCACAACAGAAAACCAGTTCATATTTTTAAGTATGAATGAAGATAGACCAGTATTTTTCAAAGACTCTGCCTCGTTTTGAAGATGCTGTGTGGCAACATCAGATGATAGAGAAGAGCAAAGTGCTTCCCTTTAGGGCTAACACTGTATGTGGACCTTGCAGGAATGTCATTATCAAAAGCTTTGGTGTCACAGAAAGATCACCAGCAATCTACAAAGGTTGACTAGGCAGACTGACAGGTTTAAGGCCTTGAATATGAATAAATTTTTATGGCATCCAGCTTAGAGTCCTCTTTTTCCTGAAGAGAGTGATGCTATTATGTCAATGATCCTCAGAAGACAAAAGCTGATTCTATTTTCAAGTTCCACTATTTAGATTACAGATTCCACAAAATTATTTAAATATTTATTAATATTAAAAAACAAACAAAAAATACAACTTGAGAAAGAAAGCTCTAGATTTGGAAGGAGTCACATACCACATCACATTAATTCATGACCTTTCATTTTAATGTCTACATGGAAGTCCTGAAAAAAATATTTAGAAGCTACCCTCTAAAGAGTCTTTTAATAAAATGACTCATCTTTCACCTGGTATGAAGTATGAATTACTAAGTATAGATGCATTCATGTTTTTTATTTTCTGCAGCATTAAGAAAAGTAACACAATGTTTTTTTTAAGCAAAATTACATCTGTATTTTGCAAATAAGTAAGTGTACAAAAGTCCCAAAGCATGTAACATATTCATTTAAATAAACCACGTGCATAGGGACATTCTTGAGTTTTGCTCTGCAGGGGAGTCACAACACTCATTAAAATATAATAAGCTCCATAATGAATAGAGCAAGTGCTCATTATAATGTAATGAGCAATAATTGTCACACAATGGTCCTGTGGAGTAAACTCACTGTATTCAAAGAACGTTGTACCCTTTTTTCTTTTTTTTTTTTAAAAAAAATGAAACACAAACAGAAACAACAACAAAAAAGCATAAATATGAGCTTCTCCCATCTTAGTTCAGAACTAGGAAACATAGAGGCATGTTGGCATGGCATGGCATAGTTGACCAAACAAGCTACCAACAAAAGACAAACTGACTTCAGTAGCCCAGTGGGCATTAATACCTTCAGGAAATCAGTCCTCACCTGACCTCATATGGTCTGAAACAGCTCAAATTCGTAAGTCTTCAAGTCACAACATAAGGCTATATAGTTAACAAAGTTAACACAGTTAACTTCTGGCTTTGCTTGAGAGGTATACACAAACCTCCTGAACAAGTTTCTGTCTAGAAGGTTACTTTTCAAAGGCGTGTGCAAAGGCACCCCCTCCCAGGTCATCTTTTCTACTAGAAGATAACTGAAATAAAGGTGCCCTACTTATCTTCTCTTACATCCAGCCTGTTGCTTCCCCCATCTTCACTGCATTAATCTAGAATTTGCCAAGCCTTCACATAAAATGACACAGCTCTCTAATCTGGCAGAAAATTAACCCTAAAAACAAACCAAACCAATCAATCAAACAAAAAACCAGAAAAAAACAAACAAACCCCAACCAACAAACCTAGAAGAACCACGCCTTGCAACTTGTTGGCTGAGTCATCTGGCACAAGTTCTCCTTAAGTTCCTCTATCCTGCCAAGTGCTCACTTCTCCAGAAAACATTCATCTTTTGACTCCTTAAGAGGTCAAATGTCTCCAACATCAGGTTTTTCATTTAGAGTATAAAACATGGTTGGTATTAGCACTTGTGTGATCTGGATCTGAGAAACAGAAAGGCCTCCTCCCAGACAATATTCATGTAACAGGACCAATTCCTTTAAATCCTCTAAACCTAGAATGTCCAAGTTACAGCACCCAAGTCACAAACACTGTGAAGCCAATGCATTTACACCCCAGCAGCACAACAGGAACTGACTGATGATGTTCCACTGGCACAAGGGACTCCCTCCCCATCTGTAACCCACACACAGCCTGCATGCCCATCAGGTGCCTGGTAAACACCTGAGAAGAAGCTGTTGCTGCTGCTTGAAAGCACTTTTGGAAGAAGGTCACCTCATCTGCTCCAGGAACAGTACCCACCTTCCCAGCACACTGCTCCCTGGGGTAACTCTGAGACACTCAGAGTGCTAATGCGCTGTGAACCTCACACCTAGGATAGCTGTCCAGAGAATACACAGAATAAAAAATAAATTCACTCAGAAAACAATAGACCTTGCATGAAACAATTGTACCGTGCATATTTTGAAGTCTTTACATGACAGTGAAAGAAACTCAACCAGCTAGAAATGTTCAGCACATCTTGAAAACATTTGTTCACTTGCAGATTGTCTTGCCGCTTTCCAAAACCACTTGAAAGGGTTTCTAATGCAAAGCTATGTTGGATTTCAAATCACTAGCTGTTCATTCATCGGAAATGAGTGAATATAAGAATGAACATTACATTTCTTCATTACTTTTCTAAAAGAAGTATTAAATGGTTCAAAATTTAAAAAACAAATACAAAATACCAACCAAAAGAAATACAACTTAGCACATAATGCTAAATGAACCGATTATTTTACACCTTCTGCACTGAAAATACAAAAATATTTAAAGCCAAGATGATAATTCTGAGCTCAGATTCCCTCATATGAATGCAAGAATTCATGCTTTATTGAACAGCAAATATATAAAAAATTTTCTTCATCAGCAAAGTGTGTAGAAATTGCATGTAACAAATGATGTGTAGCCTTTTTTATTTTATGACTCCAGTAAGAAAGCTTATTGTTTATTAGAAAGAACAAAATGGAAAACATAAAAGAAATAGTGATTGAGGACTGTAATCCAGACATAAATTAGTTTCCTCTTTATTTTTAAATACTGACAGTTCCCATGGGCAGTTAATAGCTGCCATGCTACAGTGCTGCTCATGTGCCCTAGTTTTATTTCACCTCTCCTGAAAGCCAAGATTTTACACTTAGAAGAGTCAGCAGTTTCCAGGTGCTAATACAATCTATCAGTGTTAAAAAATACCTTCTTACAGTCAAGTAAAATCTTTCTCACTATTGAAAAAACTAAAGCAGCCACTTCCCTTTTAGACACTACTTTAGACACATACAAATATGCACAAACACATGCGCACACACATTCCGATACTCTCAAGATTAATAGCAACACTTTTCCTGTCTTGGCACCAGTTCTAAACTATTAAAATTTTTAGTAACTATTATAGACAGGTTCTCTACTGAAGAAACACTTGTGCTTTGAAATTAGTACAGAATTCATCAGGACAGGGCCTCAATCCTGGTTCTGAATATCTCACATTCCAGCCCTGCTATACAAGAGATGATCTCTATGTTTTTAAAAGATTTATTCTATCAATTTGAGTACCATCAACAGTAGGAAATGACAAAGTTTGACCAAATCCTAGAAGTCCAAGCATGGGAAGTGACACTGCATGCCCCAATTCCAAGTATTAGCTTGAGCCTCATTCTAACAACTTTACTATACAGAAATGGTGTTTACAAGGAAAAGAAAGAATATAAATGTTTCCTCTTGGCAAGATGCAATTATTGGTAATGAAAGACACTTCATAGTCTGATGAAAAGATTAACAGCTCTCTCACCAACTAGTAAGATGTGAATTAAACAGAATTCAAATACAAATGTGTAACTTTGGTATGACAATATATTACTCATTCTGTTAAGTAGACTAATAATAGAATATTATTCAAAATAAAACATTTAATATAATTATGGAAATGCTCATTTCCATCTGTGAAAACCAGCAGACTTGAGTCAAAGAATAACTCATAGTGCTGCCACACAATGTGATCTGTAACTTGCACATGCTTTTAACGATACCAAACATAGTTCCTTTTTTTTTTTAAGATGGCTTATTTTTTTTTCCATCTTCCCAAAGAATATGTGTCTGTATGTGTAACCACATATGTATCCGTATATGTATCCATAAATGTGTCTATAAGGGTTTCATGTCACTTCATTATGAAACAACAGAATACATGATGGAGACACCGGAACCATTTTGTGATTCTATGATACACTTGGAAATACCAAAACAGAGTCAACCAAATACAGAGCTGGTTGTTTTCAATGGGAATACTGCCCAGGAAGAAGACATAACAAGCAGTATTTAGACCACTGACATTTAGGCACACACTTCAGTTCAAGCTACCTGTGTCACAAGCAGGGAGAGAAAGGTTTCTCCACAGACATTTTCAACATTATTTGAATACAAGACTCCACTGCAGCACTTAAAAACCCAAAGCTGGATGATTTGCAATGCCTTGTCCCAGCTGATGAGGAAACCAGATGAGGACACAGCATTCTCCAATTCCACCTCCATCAGTCTGTCCTAAGGAAAAGTACACTCATCCTACAGTCTTGATTCTCTTCTTTGCTAAGTCAAAAACTGATCCCTCTTGGAAAGTACTATGTGGGTTCAAGATTACAGTCTGTGCAGTGCTATACAGACCAAAAAAAATCTCACAGGTTACTACAGTACCATAGTAAGTATCTAGTCAGTACCTAGCCTAGCTTGGGTATTTTTATATGACACTCCACAAACACACATTAAAAGTTCTCCATGTAAGCACAGCATAAATTACATTGAAACCTTACTAAAGGAGAGTTAGGACCGAAAAACATGTCTGTGAAGTAAATCTATCTCCCTTTGAAATATTAGTTGCTTAAAAGAAGCAAGCAGTTTCATAAAGGGTGGGAAGACACATTTGTCTTTGTAAAATAATGTTCTGCTTTTCTATAATGAACCCAGACTTAGCTCTGCTCAGGTTTGAAGTAATTCCACAAAAATATAAATGACAATTGCTATCATGCAAAATAATGATTCTTACAGACCTCAGGCATCTATGAAATGTGTTTTCCTTATACAAGAAATGCAGATGTGCAAATGCCACCAGGTCACTTGTCAGCTACTTATAGAATTATATGACTGTTTTTCTCCATGCAGAGAGAAATTAATTTTTTTAAATGATGCGCAACAAAAAAACCCCAGTCCCTTCCCCATGGGAAAAAAAACAAACAAAGCAAACACCCCAGCACTCAAATAGCAGATTAGACTTGTGCATGACACCTGAGGGACTTGAAGGGAGTAGTAGTAACTGTATCATGTGTAGCATTACCACACTCCCTTCAAATCCCCAACTGGCTTTATTTAAATTTCTGTTGATTCTCCATCTGCATATTAAGACCCATCCAAAAAGGTAATGGCTCATTACCTAAAGCATTTCCATATCGGTATGTTGTCTCATAAAGCCTAATTTTTTTGAGGAAAAAAAAATATCATTCTGTCAGCCTTTCTTCTCCCTTACAGAAGACATAATTTTAATTTTTGGTCCCAAATCAGGAGCTTCTTTAAAATACTGCTTCCATTCTTGGACTGAATTTTCGAATTCTATGTACCTTTGTTTTCCAGAAATGTATAGAAAAATTGTGTTTAGAATAAAAATTGTTTAGAGAGTAATGGAGACACATTTTAGTATTAGACTCTGCAATATTTCTTTAAAACAATATTGTACATCATTTGTTCAGTAATTATCATGCAATGTTCATGTCATACATGAGGCTACAGAGTGCTTCAGGGTCTTGTCTGAGATTGTCCACCATGTAAGTAGTGAAATTAAAGCAGTTCACCCTGATTTATCAGTGGACTATACTTTCTGAACACTACTGAATAAGGAAAATAATTTTTCTACCATAATTACTGCTTGTGAGATTTATGTACTGGATTACATAAAGCTTTGTTGGCAATTTTGGCATTTTCAAACTATTTCCACTTATCACCTTTCTATATGCATCTCCTTCCTCTAGAAGATTAATCTCTTCTGTGAATGGAATCTCTTCATATTGATTTTTTTTCTTACGTATTTAATCCTCTTCCTAGCATATCAAATACCACTTATATTTCACTCTGCCTACGAGGAAATTGTGCCCCAATGTGTCCTAATGGCTGATTTATCTTAGGTCCCTTTGTAGGACAGGTCTGCCACAGCTAACTCACTGTTAGCTGTCCAAACAGGAGCTCATGTTCATCTGCATGGAACCGATGACTCACTGGTATTTAGCTGGTTAGGTTCAATCTGATGACACTGATAATTTTCAACACTATTTTTCTTAACAGAAATGTAGTTCTTCACCAGAGAAGGAGCTTCTAGATGTGGAATAGGATTTTTCGTACCCGTCAAAATTGATTTACTAGCCTGAACTGGAGGTTGAAGTCTTCTATACAACTACACTGAGAAATAACACCGATTTTAAATGTGTTCATTCCTAGCTGTTTGTAAATATTAAGTCCTTATTAAAACGTGTTTAAAGCTAAACTGAGCTCAGAGACAAAAATATTGTTTAAAAGATTTTTATAACAACTTTTAAATATAGACTGTTCCCTCAAAGGTATTACATAAATGTTATGCACCACAGGAATATCAGTACTGGTACAGTAAAAAATGTAACTCTCTGGCATGCACACATGAACTCACACACATTTATTTGAGATGTTTAAGACATTTATACCCTATTGTTTCATAACATTGCATGTTTACCAAAACTATTACCATGAGCTAGCACAGCACACACCAGCAAAGTGACGGAGTTAAAATACCTGCATTGCAGGATAAAAACAGTAGAAAAAAACAATATTAATGTGGGTAGTAAAAAATGCTGCTTCCAAATTATATTACCTGGGATATTAAACTGATCAAAGTATAAAAACTTCAACTGGTGTTTTGCCCTAATAGCAGGGTCAGCACTTATATCCTGTTGAAGCCTTATGGGATCCTCAGCACCCAAAAGTGGAAGGAATTTAGTTTTGAATCTCATCAGCAAATGGTGCACTCAGAAACACAGTGCCCCCTAAGCCACATCTGTGTACTGGATATGCTCCTATTTAAAGGAAAATGCTGTCTGACACAAGATATCCTCTGTCATGTTTTAGAAGGATAGGGTAACACCAAATGGGTTGGTTGAGTGGTTGTTTTTTCTCTTTGCTTGTCTGTTTTTTTAAGTTGACATGAAATAAAGTTACCTACTGGAGTCCTTAAGTAGGATGATAAATAATTTTAAATAACTACAAAAGAAAACTATTACCATGTTTCCACAGAGCCACATAAAAACCAAAACCAAATCAAACCAACCAATCAACCATGAAATCAACATCAACAATAAACCCAAACAAAACCCATGACCCACACCTTAATTTGCATTATGTCTGAAATATTCTGTCAGAGGCAGTGCAGTAGGTTAGGAAAGGCTGAGTTGTTTCTCTAACTCAGCCTTCTTACCTTTACAGTTACAAAAAATGCAAAACACATGCCAAATTTTTAAATTAATTTAATATTTCTCCTGAAGATAAATATTAACTATCACCCAGAAGAAGAAAAATTATTGCAGAAGGACAGCTTCAGTATTTTCACATAAGTGTATATGATTGACTGTAGCACAGAAATCAAGCTTTGGAAACGTAGGAGCTATGCTTCATCTCTCGGAATGAAAAATAAAATCTGTACCTGCAACAGAGGCAATGATTTTTATCACCTCTGCTATCAAAGGTAATAATTTTACCTGTATTCTATATTTTGTTTCTTTAGATCATGAAAAACTAATGGGGCATTGATGATCATGAAAACAAGATTTACACTGAACCCTTATCTGAACCATGAACTACATCAAAATACAAGAAATGTTGATACTGTTTCACAGAGACCCACTCAGAGAAACACATGCAGGGGTGTACATTTGCCACATTTCATTGGCTCCCATACAATGTCCTCCTTGTATCTTGTCAGTCATGTACACAAACCAGACTTTCACACACACACACACACACACACACACAGACAGAGACAGGTTCCAGTCTATCTTGCTTTCAGAGATACACGTTAATGCAGTCATCCTCAAGAACCCCTTGCTTGTAAAAACACTCAGTTCAAGAGCACGGGCAGTGCAATTAATGACAATGTGGTGTGAATTAAAGACACACGGTAGTTTTTGTTCATTAAGAAGGGTATCATTGGGGTGAGCTAGGAGGCAATGAAGAGAGGATTAATTTCTGGGTATGCATTATTTACAGTGCTCTTTACACAAAGTAAAGTTGGGTCACTGCTTAAGCCTTAACAAGCAGATAAAGGTAAATCTGCAAGAGACGTTTTCTTTTTGGATGGGTTTGTTGTGTTTGTTTTTTTTCTGTTATCTCAGTCCCCAGGTATAACATGCTACAGATATGAGGAGGAAAAAATAGAAAAGGAAAAAAAAAAAAAGAAAAAAAGGAAGAAAGAAAAAAGAAAAACAAAACCAACCAAAACCTAAATTGCTATTCAAATATCATGCTTAATGTTCTTCACATACAGTTTCACATGGCGAGCTTTTTGTATAGAAAAGGCTCGCGTACGTGAGTCCAGCTAAAGAATCTGCCTGCCATCACCATTCAAATGCATCTGCACATTATTCCCGTAAGTTAAGCAGCAGAATTGTAGGTATTACGAACACGGTCACACACAAGCACACAGAGAGCGCCGCTACCTTTCTAAGCCTGGATGTTGCGGGTCCCTTTGTAATTGCCTCGGATAAGCATCCGCGATTCTACACCACCACAACAGGGTAACGCTTACGTATCAACGCTAACTTCAAGAAAAATCACAGGTTGTGGACCCACTGCAATAGCATTACTGCACAAAATATTTTGCACTGCTCAGAAGGCTGTGTTAGCAGCACCGCTGTCCAGAAAAATCCATGCTGCCACATATTAAAGTGTCATTTCATTCAAGCCTTACCTTGGCTGACTTGCCCTAACTGGTGACAAGGCACTTTTATATAAAAGAAGCAAACTGGGACTTTTCGCAGTGCCGGCGGCACAGCTGCTCGCCGTCCTCCGAGAGGCACCCGGCCCCGCGTCCCTCCGAGCCCCCGGCCCGGCGCCTCCGCTCCTGCAGCTCCGGAGCCCGGGCGATTGGCTGCGCCGCCCGCCCCCACCCCCTCTCCCGCCCCCTCTCCCGCCCGCCTCTCCTCTCCTCCCCGCCCGCCCCCGTCCTTCTCCGCTCCGCGCCCTGTTTTCCCCCGTCTCCAGTACTTCGGGGCTACACGCAGCCTTCTGCGTGCAATGGCAGAGCCCGGCCAGCCTCGGCACTCGGAAGGAAGTGCGGTTCTTGCATCCATCCATCCGTCACAGAATCCACCCATCCATACATCCATCCATACGTACGTACCGATATAAGCGGCGCGTACGGGCACGGGCACATCTTTGTCCGGCAACTGCAAGGCTGCGAAACCCTCCCTTTCGTGCTAGAGCTGCTGAGGAAGGACGGCACCGGCTTGTCGACAGCAAGCCCCTAAATTCGGTTCCGGGAAGGGGGCCGGTGGACGAGAGGGCTGGGCTGACGGGTGCTGTGGGAGCGGAGGGACTGAGTACACCGCCGAAAGTGGGCAGTAAGGCACTGGTGTAGCAAGCCGGCGACAAATTTCCCTCTTTCTGTGTAAAGTCGTCACCGCCTGCTAAGCATTCCAGTGGTGGTTCGTTCATCAGCCACCAACATGGTCCGACGGCGGCTGCAGGATTCAGATTACATTATGTCCTTTATAATGCCTCTTTCCCCCTAACCTGCCGGGGCACTGGAGGGTTCATACTGCCCACCTGTCCCCTTCTAGATCAGTCTCACTTCTTTAAAGATTTTCTGCCTTTTAATGACCCCTCATTCATATTACTACACCGTAAACTTTAAGTTGGTGGGGTAAATCATGCCCTTTCAGGTAGGTCTGGATCAAGGCAGTCTGGCTGATGGGAAGGTCGTGCCAAAATCTGAGCCTCATATGACATCTTTACTCCAAATAGACGTTATTTGGCATTAAGATTAATGACATTCTCCAAATTCAGTGTTTCAATACCTGAACAAATGTGTCAGACACTGATTATCCTCCCAACTAAGGCACTGTATTAAAAAAAATACTTATCACAGAAGAAAGCCCTGGCACATAAACTACTGGCACAGGAAGACGCATGCCCTGGAGAGAGCTATGAATCCACAGCCTGCCTGATTCTCAAAGCCATGGCAGGAAGTGGCAGGATGTAAGAGGAGAAAGCTACTGGTTACTGGTATTAGGGGTCAGAAGCAATATCCAAAGTAGAACTGGTACCCACCCCATGCATAAATCATCTGTGTTGGAAGAGAGCTGAAGAGAGTAATTCCACAATTTAACATAACCAGAAGGGAAGCTGTTGCACTGGATTAGATGGAAAGAACAACACTGCTCACTGAGATCACTTAAATCAAAGATGTGATGAAATCCAGTGCTGGATTTTGAGAACTTTTCAAACAAAATCACTCTGAGCTGCTCGGTGATATACGTTAAAAATGATTTTGCAAGGAGGGTAGGGAGCTGAAGGCAAGAGGCAGCTAGTTGTTTGAATTTAGGAGATGTAAGCGCTTGGAGGGAATAAAGTAGAAGCTGTTTCAATTTGCTATTTATATGTCCTCTGGCTTGCAAGTGCAGCACATATGAATCAATGCTTTAATACACAGTCTTCAGAATGTTCTTTCTCATGCAACTTGTTAGGTTTTGCATAGCTTCAGATTCAGGTTTCATGATCAGGGGGATGGGCTGCTTTTATCCAGACACTTTAACCATTTTACTGCATTATGAGATTAACAACTTTCAAATTGCATTTTCAGGGAGATAGTTGCATTAATAACACAGAGGCAAAAAATGCAGGGGAAAAAAGGAATTGAAAGACAGCCCTTCTCATTTGGTTTGTGAAGGTCCACACAATTCCACATGAAAAAGGACTGACACCAAGGCAACCTCCAAAGATGCCCTTCTCACTGCTTAAGGTGGGAGGAAAATCACAGGGTTACCTTTCTGCCTGTCTTACGAAATACTGCTTAGGGATAATAACAGCACAAGGATACAGCTGAAAACAAAACATTTCATTTTAAGGTCTTTTTTCAGCAATTTTCAGAGTTATGAATATTCACTAGATACTCAGAGAACAAGTCATCAACTCACTTGTTTCTGCAGTAAGAAGTATTACGAGCAGAGAGAAGTCTTGATGCTCCAGGAAAAACATTTGAAAGGTAAAAATCTAAAAAGTTCTTTCTTCTTTTATATACATTTATAAATGTGATTGTGTGTATATATATTATATTATATATATATTACATATATATATATAAATGGTATGCATTTCCTGTTTACTTATTTCAGACTTTTCTCAGACAGGAGCAAAGAATATCAAGTGTAAAGAGATTATAATCAGTATTGAGGGCTAATTTGGTATAAAATGGTCAAAGATTTTCTTAACAATTTAAAATTATGCCATTTCAAGCATGAGGCTGACACTTTGAAGAAATTAGCCACAATGAACTCTGACATTTCTTTTAAGCCTATGTTTTAAGACTAAACACTGAGATTTGGTATTACTGATGTTAGGCAGATCCTTTCATCATTTTGAATGTTAGAATCTAAATTCATCATGGGGAAAAAAAGCCTTATAAAAGGAACCTCAAAATGAAATTGTTGTCTGGGACTACAGCAGTATTGCCAAAGGAATTCCAGGACAACTTCAGTATAGCATGTGAAGTCACTGTGTAAATAGGGTTTACTTTGGGAGTCCAGCATACTTACACAATTCTAGCAGTATACAAAGAAGCAGGACTCTGCAGATTGCATTCTGAAAGTTATGAAAGTTCCCTTGCCAGAATTGAGAATTTGTGACAATGATTACAGTGGGTGCAAAAAAGAACGTGGGTTTGTTTTGTTTTGTTTTTTTTAAATGCTTAAGAGCAATACTGAAAAGATAGTGAACTAGTAATGAAGGAGCATATATAGCTTCCCTCCAAAGTACCCAAGTTTCTACACATTATTTAAAAAAAAATATATACTTTTGCTTCTGTTGAAATTCTGTTTGTTAGATAAAAGCTCCATTTAATAATTTATAGGATATGCCTGCAAACCCTGTCTCTCTTTGTTGGTGCCTAATATGCTAAACATGTATTGATCATCTTGCAGGTAACTGCTAGAGAACTTATCATTCAGCTAACATTCAACCAGTTATAAAAAGACTGAGTGGCTCATTAATACATAAAGTGATGAAAAATCCAGGTCAGTTATAGATTACAAATTTGCAATACCCTTGATACCTTAAGAGTGGCTAAGAATGCACTGGGAAAAGTTGTTGTACAAATTCAGTCTAAGTCTTCCTTGTTCTTAGGCATGTGTATCCTATTAGCTGCTGTAATAGAAAGTTAACACAGTCACTGCCAAATACCTCTGCTCATCCACCAAGAATATTTATATTGGGATTTTTCACATTCTTGTTCAAAAGCACTAGAAAATATTGCAGTTACGTCCACTCCCATCAGCATCTTTCCAGTCTTACAAACAAATCAAAGACCACTTCTCTCTTTCCTGGAGTGAAAGGCTAACAAAAAAACGTATTCTACAGTTGTGTGCCATCGGTTTCACAATGCATGAAGAGGAACAACACCACCTCTGAAAACAAATAGTAGTTAACACTGGCTGTGTAACTGCTTCTCTTTTCTTCCTTGTATTTTTAAAGTAAATTAAATCATTATTTCTGAGCAGCAGTGCACAAGAACCAGTCCCAGCAATGCGCCTGAGAATAGTGAAATTCCTCAGTTGCTATTAATCTCCGTATTTGCTGAACAATTTATTGTTCATACAAAGTTAATAATAAACATTCCTACAATTATGAATATATGCAATGAATATATGTAGAAATTAATTCTCTTAAGTTTGCATGTGATCTTCTAATGCCAGTTCTTTAGAAACAATCATCTGCATATATTTTAATAAGTGTAACTGGTTCTATAGAAATTGAAAGCAATATATGTCAGGTGGAATATAAAAATAATGTACATCATTTGATGATACAGCACAAGTGGACAGAACGGACTCACTGTATCACCGCTGTTTCTATGTAGAAGAGGATCTAAAAATAGTAAAACATAAAAATACAAGAATAAACTTGAAATCGAATGCATTAAAAATGTTGGGTATTTTATCTTTAGATTTCTAATATAAAATCATAACAAAATAAACCGCAGCAATAAAAAATATAGTTTTTATCCAGAAAACATTTTCTGATACAAAATGGTGGGAGAGAAAATTTAACTCTGCCCAGTGGATGAACACACAACTGAGCTATCTTCATGGTCCTGATGTAAACTCTCTTCAGGGTTCCCAGATCATGCCTACTGTATCTTTTGTGTTGTTGTTTGGATTTGGTAATATGCACAAATATTCAGAGGGAATAGGACTGAGACACAATTTCTTTTTCATATGGTCTCTCTGAATATTCTTTAAGCCATGCATTTCCTCTAAAAAATTAAAATGGTTGATTAGAAAAAATAAATTTTTAATACAGGTTAGCAAATTCTACACAGTACTAATTGCAGAGGGAATGGCAATGCTGCTGATACTGCCTTGGCTCCTTTTACACTAAGCATCACTGGAGTATTTTCTAATAAAACAACAACAGCTGTTCCTAGATACATGATGCCAATAACATTTGTCAGTCACAGAAAACTTGTTATAACATAGTCATATGCCTTTAGTATTGCATGAAATGACAGGTAAAACATACTGACAAGATTTAGAGAAAACATAATACCTGGCATTTTACTACCTGTTACCATAAAACTGTGAGCTAATCAGTTCCTCTTTGAATGGAGAAAAGCACAGAAAATACATAAAAGACAACAAAGGACAAGTGTGATGTTTCAGTCCCTCAGTCTCCGCATCACAACATAAAGGGGAAGACAAGAAGACTTAGCTAAAGGCAATGAAGTGATTGACTCAGAAATCAGTAGATCTTTCTGCCCATCCTGTGGAATTTCTCACTAGCATATATAATAGTCACTGTTCAATCAAGAAACTTGCTTAATTGGGATGTTTCCTAGGAAACCAGTCTAACTCTGAGAGTATATAATGCAGTGACCACTGTGAAATAGGATGCATTCTGGTGAGTATATAAAGTTTACATGCAATAGACAGCATTTTTTTAAGTTTGAACTTGGTAAGGAAACTATCAAGATGTTTCTGAAACTCATATGGGCAAAAATAATTTCTTTTTTTTACTCATGGGCTGATATTAAATCTTCATATGCCAGAGTTCTCTGTGGATTATTGCAAATAGCTATTTAGATACTCTATTTTTAAAAAGTATATTAGCTGATTACAAAGATGTCTGATTTCAAACGATGAACATTGTATTTGGTGGAATCTGAATGTTTTAGAGCTGGTAATAAGATACAGCCTTCTTCCTCACTGTAAAAAGTGCTTTAATAAATTTTTGCTTAGAGGTAGGTAAATACTAACAGGCAGAAGCTCCTGGGACATTCTAAAGACAGATTTTCATAATATCATCTTAAAGCATATGATTTCTGGGGCATATTAAGTACTTTCTATCATTACTAAGATAAAGAAATTGCTTCTCTTAGCCTTTAATAGTCTAACAGCAGATCAAAAAAGAAAACTCAAAAATGTTATAATATAATGATGAAATTTCTATTGAAGTTAGAATGTCTTCTCCATTGAAACCATAATGATGAAACATGCTGAAGATGTGTTAAATGGGGTAATTTTTTTAGTACTCCTGGGGCTGGGGGTCCTCCATGCCTCCCCTGTTCTATTTCTGTGCATGCTCTTTTTTTTTATCAGTTATTGTAATATGAGGATGTGCCCAGATGTTTTTTTCCTTGCAAAAATACAGAGGATCAGCAGCTTTAAAAAGTAAAATACCTTTCACTGATTCACTGAGGCTAGAAGTGACATTTGGAGATGATCTAGTCCAACCAGCCCCTGCTGAGAGCAGGGTCAACTGCTGTAGGTTATCAGGGCTGGGTCCAGTCAGACTCTGAATATATTCCCAAGGATGGAGAGTTCACCACCCCTCTTACTAACCTGTTCCAGTCTTCCTCTGATTAAATAAACCAGTATGTGCTCATTGCTTCATGCCCTGTCAGAGAGAACCCCTGAGAAGAGTCTGGCTTGCTTTACTTTGCCTCTCTTCATCAAGTATTTATATATATTGGTAAGATCTTCTCAGAGCCTTTTTTTCTCCAGGCCAAGCAGTGCCTCCTTTCTGCTCTACCTCATCTGACACATGCTCTAAATCTCTTAACAATCTCCATGGCCCTTCGCTTGATTTGCTTCAGTACATGCATGGGTGTCTTGTACCAGGAAGCCAATAACTGGATGCAGAACTCCAGATGAGTATCACCAAGGCTGGAGCAATGGGTTACCTGCTAGTGGTGCTATTCTGAATGCCGCTAAGGATGCTTTTGGCCTTCTTTATTGCAAGGGGAAAAAATTGCCCAATATATGCAGTGGTTATAGTTTGTGATTACATTGAATGCTTATATAGGATTGGAGCTGAATATCAAAAATTACTGAACTATTTAGTAGAGATCTTAGTTGCTGAATCACCCACAGTTTATGGAACAACTGCATTTAGAGCACAGTTGCAGAGTAAATTCATATCTAATCCTGGTGCTTCCATAACTGTAATAACCTAGTTTCAGATTAGAGTAGGAAAAAAGATAAAACTGAAAGAGGAAAAACAATGAAGGGAAGTGAAACAAAGGATCAGAATGTTGGTCACTTCAAAGTTCTGAAAGCTTGAATTGACAGCATTTTCATTCAGAACTGTTAAACAAGGAAACAAGGTTGAAAAAAATGTAGCATAGTCCACAACAGCAGCAGACAGAGGGGACCCTCCTTCACTAGGGAATCACTAAAGGCTACTGTGTAAGCCCAGTGTCCCACCTACTCTGAAGTGCCAGGCTTGGGGCTACTACATCCTCCTCCAGAGTATGGTGTCCTTACCTCAAGTGGGAAATCATAAGCTTCTACTAAAGGCTTTAGAACTCCAGGGGATGTAAATCTCTGATATCACCAAGGTAAAAGCCCCACCTCATGGGTCCCTTTCCCCCATTTTGTACTCTAGCCTTGCAATGAGACAACTGTAAAAATGGAAACAACAGTCAATAAACAAATTTCATCTTACTCTTCTTGGTTTTCTTTGAAGAAACAGTCCAGCTCTACCAGCCAACTACATGCTCCCATTTTTAAAATGTAACAGCTATTTATTTAGATTTTAGAAAACCTGAAAAAACCCAAACCAAACCAAAAACCAACCAACCAACCAACCAACCAACAAAACCCCAATACAAACAAAAAAGCCCTGGAAGAATGCTTCTCAGGATGTGCTTTTCTTCTGCCACTTACTTATACTTCTTTGCAATTAATAATAGGGAAGAATAACACTAATATGATCTGTTCCATAGGCTAAATTACCAAAAAGAAATAAATTCATACTAGACAGTCACAAACAATGAAGCAGAGGCATATGTTTGCTCTGTTCCCCAAACATAAACAGAGCACAGTGTTTCATTGACTAATAAATTGCTTTAATTACAAGACAACATTCAGTTATCTTTCCTCTATTCTGTCAAAGAGTTATTAGATAAATACCTAGCAGGGGGAAAAATTACAACATTTTCTTTACATTTTCTTTCAAATTGTACACAGCATCTATTGCTACCCATCTGTTCACTAACAGTGTAGGAACAACACATCATACAAAGCCTCAGTCCCATAAAAAGTCTAGCTAGAGTACTTAACTTTTGATCCTGTATCTCACAAAATGAAAGAAATTTTTCACAAAGCATAGTCTGTCAGTTCTCTTTCAATTCAACATTAGATAAACTATTGTTATTATTTTACTCTACCAATCCTTTCTACCATTAAATCAAAAGTACCGAAAAGTGGCTTCCTCTGAGGAAATGATCACTATGACAGCTCCACAGATTCTGACCAAGGAGGAACAGTCGTGCAAGAAAAGACAAAAGGCTCCACTCCAAAGCATAAATACTGAGGTTTGATTAATGCATATGGACTAGTTTTGCTCCGAGAAATTCAAGAAAGAGATAATCTGCACTTCCCTTGGTAGTTTAATCGAATGGTTAATGGTTGCTGTATTTGGTAATCTTCATTTACTATCTGACAAGTAGTTTTTAAGAAAATCTCTACAATCTGCTGATCGTATGACCCATTCTTCCCATTTATTCATTCTTTAAAATTTGTTGGAGATATGTAGGTGAACAGGGGAAAGATAAAATGGGACAAGATTCATCCAGCACTGAAGGGGAATGACTGCCATCACTGGGGAAATATTCCCTGCTATCTACTTATAAAGAGAAATCCCCCAGCAACTCAAACATGGCAAATAATATCTTCCAAAAAGAGTAAGAAAGAAGACTCATAGGATTTAAAGGCTTGTTAACTTGTCAGCCTTGTAATTCTACCTAAATCTCTACCAAATTTACAGAAAAAATCCTCAGAGAAACAATTTCCAGGCTTGTGGACAGCAATTAATTGACCTGTAACAGCAAGTACAGATTTACCAAGAGCAAATTCTGCCTGACCAAATCTTGCCTTATATTCTATGATGAAATGGCCAGACATACACCAACAAAGCAGTGTTGGTATCTTTCCCCAACCTTATAAAGGATTTTGACATATTCTCCCACATTATCCTCACAGCCAAACTAATGACTTATGGGTTGGATGGACCACAATATAGTGGAAGTTTGACTGGACCATAAGACTCCAGGAGCCACATTTCTCAGAGGTCAGCATTGGTCCAGGTACTTTTTAGCATCTTCATCACCAGCATGAACAGTGGGACAGTATGCAAGTTTTCAGGTGCTACCACATTAGAGGGAGGGGTTAATGCACTGTATGACTAGAATAACATTTAGAGGAATTCCAGCAAGCTGCAGTGTAGTCAGTGAGGTGGTTTGAATGCTGGAAGATCTATAAACGTGAAGATGCTTCCTCAGCTGGGTCTGTGTTGCCTGGAGAAGAGAGAGAAGATGCAGCAGGGATCTAATCACACTCTACTAGAAAAAGAAAGGGAGCAGTAGAAGTGACACAGTCAGGATCTTCTGGGAGGTGCACATCAACAGGACAGAACAGTGGTTACAAGGGACAATAGAGGAAACTCCCATTAGACATAAGGAGGCAGCTTTTTACAGGGAGTGAGGTTAAGCACTGGGCCAGGTTGCTCAGGGACTACTACAGGATGATTTTTAAAAATTTGTAGTTTTTCAGAACTCAGCTGGACAAGGTCCTAAGAAATTCAGTTTATTTTTGGAGACATGCCATGAGGATGGAAAACAATATGGAAAATAATGAAAATATTCTACAAACTAGGAACCTCCCATACTTCTGTATTCAAGAGAGTCACATAAGGAAACAATCACTTTTTTCTCATGTGGTAAGAAATTCTCTTCTCCATTTGCTTTACTAAAGACAATCAGCTCCATTTCTTGGCTCTCTAGGATCAGCAATGACAAAAATAAAAAATAGTAGAAACTTGTTTATCTTACTAAAAGGGTTAGATATAGCAATATACATACAGAGATCAGATTTACTAATTAAGATACTATGTTTACAATCCTGATTCTTTCTTGAGCAGAAAAATGTGATCTAAATCCATAGTATTTTAAATTACAATTAATAAGGAAAAATATGAATATAAGAAAGATTTATTATTTATAAGGTAGAATTAAGTAGTTGATACTTAATGAATTTTTAAATGAGAAATATTTAACAGCAAGTTTTTCAAAACTGAAAGTTTAATTTCACCTTCCAGTTCTTTTTAATATAGGGCTATCGATTACTGATCCTTTTTAATTCTTCTAAATGCATCAATAAAAGTGGAAGTTCATTGCTGTAAATGTAAACTGGATGTATGTTCTGCATATATTTACACATCTGACATTTTGCTGCTTGTATTTCAACACTTGCAATATGTGGACTTTTTAATGTTCAGATGATTCCAGTTCATACTAGTTAACATTAATTTCATTTAATATTAATTGGATTTTTACTTTACTTGCATGCTACACTGTACAACATCTAAAAATATTTTCGTCAGTGGCATTTAATGGAATCAGTACATCACCATAACCTAAATGGACAGGAAAAAATTGATCTCCAGCATTGCCCTGCTCTTTTCTATTGTAATATCGGTATTAATAAACAGACATTATTAAATTCCAGTGCAGACATTATTAAATTTAAGGGTTTCTTTCCATGGCCAAAACCTAAGTCCTTTAATATGCCTTTTAATTAATAATGTATTTTCTAGTTTTGTTGTTTGTACTGTAGTGCAGGTTTTTTAACCCTATCCATTGTAAAAGGTTCATAAGTATCACCCCATTTGGAAGATAAACCACTCCTAAGTTAACATTGCGGGTGTTAACATATTTCTGCTACTTTTATGGAAATATATAAGTCCAAAGAGCTTGTTACAGAATATACATTTTCAAAAACAGTCAAAGAACAACTCAGATTTTTCTGTCTGGAAACAGCAGAAAGATCTCTCTATGACTGTCGTACTGCCAAATGTAAGGAAGAAGGATCCAGAAGCAGAAACACTGTTTGACAGCAGCTGCCTTCCAAGTCTGTCCAAACTCTTTCTCACACCTAGAGGAGGAATCTGGAGGATGTGCTAGGTGAACTGAGGTGATCCTGAGTGGTGCTGCAAGCCTGAGGGTAACAGGATGCCCTGGAATCAGACAAGCATTTTTCTCTGCATGTAGTACACCAGCTACCACAAGAGTAGACACACACAAGGCAAAGAAGCTTGAAGACCAGTAACCTATGCCAGGGGCTTCAGAACTTCAGTTCTTTCTGACATTTTAAAATTTTTTTCCCCCCAATCATACCTCTTCTTCCTCTAACTTCAATTTTCTCTCAATTTTTTTTCCCCCCATTTTTTTCTTTCTGGGTCAGATTTACTCAATGAGCTCAACACCACAACAGGGCAAGGAAACACACAGCCCTTGGCACTTCCAGAGGTGAGCAAACACTTGGGGTGGTTCTGGAGGGGAACGCAACCAAAGACAAATCTGTCTGGTTTTCAGACCAGCAAAGACAAGCTTCAGAGCTGACAAATACCTTGGCTTTAAGCTGCTGGTAGTACCAATCAACATTCATAAACGGATGAATTTCAAAATACTGTAAACGTCTACAGTCATCTTAAAAGCCTTGGCAGAACTTTGACATGAGTTATGAGAAGTGATTTGAACATTTTTTCAAACAATGTCTCATTTCTTTCATTACATTCATTACACAAACAAAACCAGTGATCTATAATGCAACACATTTGTAGGTAAAACCAGACACTAGGGCCAGGTACAGATAAAAAACCCTATTTTGTTACTGAAGTTACCATCATTTACTGTTTGAAGCATCTTAAATGCAACTAAAGCACAGTAGTAATTGCATAGTAATCATATGTAGACAGAAAAATCTAGAAATGGAAAGCTTGCTGAATAGTTCTTAAAAAAAGCAATACCTGAAAAGCAGTATACTCACGGTTTCCTTCTTATACTCAAGACAACTGTTAGATTAATTCTATAATGGAACGAAAATTAATCAATTGTATACTGCAATTGTTTCTGGGTTTGAATTTGCAACCTTCTTTTTAGTTCCTTCTATTTTTACTGTTGTATTGGTAGAATGTCTTGTGTATTACCTGGCTTATCAAGACCCTATCTTCATTGCAGATGCTGTCTTGTAAGGATCTAAAAAATTTGTAAAATAAGCCAAACTATGAAAAAAAAAAAAAAAAAAAAAAGTGAGAAATGAAGTTTATTGAAACACAATATGTTAACATTTGGGACTCTTAAATTGATGATTCATGTCAGTATACTGTGATTAAAAATTGTTGATTGACTTGTAAAGTGGACTGTATTTTACAATGCCAGGAAAATATCAATAAATAAGCATGAGTCATGACTGATTTTATTTAAGTATTGAAATCTCGTTAATGCTTCAGAGAAACCACCATTTTTTGTGCTCGTTGAAGTGACATCCCATAAGCCTATTAAGTAAACCCAAAACATTTATTGAAATAAATTTCTGGCTTACATTATCAGAGAGAAAATGTGTTTATAGTATGCTGCACTTTTCAATACTTTTTAAACACTAGTCTGTCTTTTCAGCTAATGTATTTTCTGTGAAGGGTAAGATGTTGAACTGCTTTGAGTGAGAGGCTCTAGAGACAGAATGATCAAAATGCTCTTAATTTTAAATGTTTAAAAGAAAAATAACATAATTAAATGATTACAGAGATTACACTACTGGTCTACCTGATAAATTGGATATATCTGTCAATGTAGATGCTGAAAAAAGAAAAAAGTTTAGTGTCAGACATCATCCTCAAAATTTAAGACACCTCTCCCATATTTCATAGCTGCCACCTAGAAGATTCACGAACACCAGCGTATACCCTTTTGCTCTTCCTTACAGAGGCAATCTGCAGACAAACTCTCTGAAGTAGCTATTTCTTTTATTTAATTAATGAAGAAGGAAAAAAAAGCTTTAAAGCTTCAGTTACGGAATTACATCTACAGTATCTGTAGCCTCATTATGACCCTTCTTACCCACTTCCACCCTTGGAGAAATTCTTTAGTTTCTCAGAGTATCAGTGTCTCCTGTACTCCATTGCTTAATAGGACGTATGAGTTTCAATATCAGTGTTTAATGGAACACATGGTCATTTGTTTTACTTTTTAGATTTTTCTTCATTTTGACAATAAAAACATTTTCCTTACGTTCCACTGATGTCAATGCCACCATTTGTGAGAAGGGACAAGATGATGAGAGATGATGAGACTGATGATTCATGCAGTTTCAGTTTTTGTGATCATAATAGCAGATTAGTCCCCACATTCTGCAAAGATTCATATATATAACTTAATTATTCTACACCGAGAGGAGTCTATGGTTGCAGTAGCCAAAAAATGTGTTTGACAGATCTTTAAAATACTACCTCTTACAACAGTACAATTTTAGGACATTTATATAGGTTGGATTTTATAAACGTTATCATTTATTTTAACTTTTAAAAATGTGCTACTATTTTTTAAAATTAATTAGTGTTTTTATATTTAGTAGGAATTTCTTGTGACAAAATAAAAGCTTTTATTGGAATGTGTATTTCCTACAAAGCTAAGAGAATAACTAATACATTCTGCAACAACAATCTGGAGATTTTTTTAGCAGTGAACACTAGAGACCAACTAAAATAATGTTTTACAAACGTTATGTTTACATGAGTTTACAAACTCATGATCAAGATCTGTAAGGTATTACACTGACGAGCCCTATGACACACTGAATTCTCCATTAACTTGCCTGATGGTACAGTAAGCAAGAGTTCACCAATCTTTACTTCACAACCAAGATTTAAGTCATCTAATTTGAACTGTGTCAACATGATTAATCATATAAAAAGCTCATTAGTTGGACCTTTCAAAAATACAGAGATAAATGGAATGAAAATTGGGAATTAAATTCTGCTAGTGTTAACAAATTTCACTACTGTTTCTGCTTACCATTTACACATTTACATTATATTTGAGGTTCCATCTAGCTGTTGGATCACTAGAGAAAGATGGCAATTTGCTGGCAGATTAAAGACAGACAAACCCACACGTCTTCAGTACAATTTGGATGTGAATTACTCCTACTGTGAAGATTTATTTTCTGTGCATGAAAAGTATTACAATGTTTTGCATGTTCTAGGAATAAATATCCATCAGTCAATATAGCTCTGCAAGTGTATATAAATATATACACACGCATACATGTATGTAGGTATGTATCTAGCTGCCAAATCAAGAAAAAGGCAAACATCACATTAAAAATAAGGTATTTAGATATCCTCACACAAGTGATTCACTGAAGGAATTCAAGGTAACTTCTCTGTGTCTATGTCAAAGCATCTTATGCAATCTATTTTTTTTTTCGCCCATCCTGAAATTTAACTACCTTTTCTGGTTTTCTTTCCTAAAAGCATAAAAAATATTTTTAGAATTCTCCCTCTACAATTTCTCTGTCTTTCAAGTCCCTCAATTTTGTGTGATGGTCCATAATATACAAAAAAAGTGCCTGCTGGTGAAACCACAGAAGTAGACCTCTCAATCTCACAGGGTTTGCTAGTTTTTCACTTCCTGTCTCATTTCTAGGACTGAAGTAGAGATCCTGTGATGTATTTGCATTTAATTCCCTTGAAAAAATCTTATTTAATTCCTTAACCTTTCTTCTTTTAATGGCGCCTTTTTTGACAGAAACAGTAAAGCCTTATTTTTAAGCCTCTTCATCTGCAATTAGCTCTTGCAGAACAACGTACTACAAATATCCTTACCATTAGAATTTCATCTGTCTTTGTTTTGAAGCTTTAATATGTATTAAAAAAATCTAGATTCAGAATTATTTTATTTATAATGTATTTTTAATTTTTATTCATAATAAGCTCTTATTCATAATTATGCTCTTTGTTAATTTCATTGTAATTTTTAAATTATTTATATATTTTTTTTTTAAATGTACTCATTTCTCATTCTTTCCTGTTTGCATTTTTTCACTTTGTTCTCAGTATGGAAAATGCTAGTTTCCATGTATTTAGTAGTTTTTGTTGTGACCATTTCTTTTGCTTGCTTTCACATTTTTAAATTCATGTAATTAATATACTTTCTTGAAATGCATTTGCAGTGGTGATACATTTTTTACCCCTTTTTTCCCTGCCTGAATAAGACCACTACAGCATCTCTTCTTTCTGTAAGAGCCATCTTGGAATAAAATTAATATCTTGAGCTTTTTTACATATGCACTTACTTTTCAAAGGACTGAGTAGACTAAAAGTTAAAAGACAAAGGTTCTGTCCCTTTCCCCTCTCTGTAATTTTGGCTTCAAACAACTATTAGTGAATACTCCGATTCTTTAAAGTTGTCTATATTGACACCTTTTTTTACTCAAGCACAATGGCCCTATCTACTGCCACAGTAATGTAGATTCTCTGTGGTCTGTGCAGAGCTTTCTTGAGAATTAATGGCCATCATAAAGCGAACTACTACTTTCATTACATTGCACTTCAAATGCAAGGCGTATTTCTTCAGCCGCATCTTCTCCAGCATAAACATAAATTTACTAGTGCATTTCTACACAAAGTAGTACATCACACAACTTGCACAATAACAAGTGACAAATAAGCAAGTAACAGTGTTCTTCTGGCATAAGTAAAGCCTAACACATACATAAATGCATCTGAAATTGGTTTAGGTCAACTGGTCTTTGGAAAATGTTATGACCATTTTGCTATCAGAAAAGCACAGAAAATTCTCTATGAATTTTAAAAATAATCAAAGGTAATGATTGACTGATGAGGCAGGAATTATATATATTTATTTTACAGAAAGTGAATTAAACTTCTTCAGGATGATCTAAGAAGACAGAAATAAGCTAATCATCCCATATGATACACTCTTAAAAAACAAAACCAAATAAGCAAAAAACCAAACGAAAAAAATCTTGCTATTAATCATGACGAAGGTTTGAGTATCTGTTGCCCAATTTACAGGTATATAATAAAAGAGCAAAAGTTTATAATGTTAAAAAAAGTTCCATTTTAAATAACTGAGTGTGACCGTTGATATTGTGGCTTACCCTCTTCTTCAGATGAAAGCCTACAAATTGGGGTATTTATTACCTCTTATCTTTGGAGTACAATACTGATATTTATTGCTTGATATAAATGGTATTTAAATGGTATTTATTTAATGGTATTTAAATGGTATTTAAATACTTAAATTCTTTGTTGAACATGCAATTATACATATTTTATAAAAGTGGGAAAAAACAACAAAAAATAAATAAACAACAAAAAACACTACAGAAAAGGAAAATGAATCCACAATGATTATTAAAATGAGCATAAATTCACAACTAGATATAACCAATAGGAGAAAAAAGCTGAGTGATGAATGATACAGTGATAAATAAGATAGTTATAAGATATATAAAAATGCCGCTGTATTTTTATAAGTAGATCCCCTTTTCCATGCTTTCAAAGCACTGGAGCCCAAAGTTATTTTATCCATGCATATAAGTACCGGAAGAGAAGGTGCAAAGAGGACTGAGCCAGGTTCTCTCCCAGCATCAGGACCAGAGGCACTGAGCACAAACTAAAATACAGGAGGGCTTGCTCTGAATGTCGGGAAACATCTCATTACTGTGAGGTGACCAAGGGTTGCCCAGAGGGCATATTTTTCCCAAAAAGGTGGTAGAGTCTACATGCTTGAAGATACACCAAATCCATCTGGACATTGTGATGGTGTGCTCTTAAAGACTTTTTAAGATCACCAGGTCCAACCATTAACTTAACTCTACAGAGTCCAGTATTAAAACATATTCCTAAGCACATCTACATATCTTATAATGAACACCTCCAGGGAGGGTGATTCAATCATTTCCCTTCGGCAGCCTGGTTTAATAAATCTTTCAGTGTAGAAGTTTCTTCTAATAGTTGATTGAAATCTTCCCTGGTGTAACTTGAGACCATTCCCTCTTGTCCTGTTTCTTGTTACTAGGGAGGAGAGACCAATATTCACCTCTCTAAAACCTCATTTCAGGTTGTTGTAGGGAGTGATAAGGTCTCCCCTCAGCTTCCTTTTCTTCAGAATGAACAACCCCAGTTCTCTAAGCTACTTTATGTATCCAATGTTCTTAATTTTAAATATATTTCTATGGCTACTACAATAGGACAGTATAAAAAAAAAAAAAAAAAAAAAGAGAGAGAGAAAAAACCAAGACAAACAAAGAAGGGTTAAAAAGGGATAACCTTATTCAGAAAACCTACAATTGCAAACATTCCCTCTCATCCAGCTCTTTAGCACTTACCATGATGCAAATTTCACATAGTTGGAAAGTAAAATTGAAATACAGCATGGGTTCTTCAGGAAAGATACCCTGTCTTCCAACATAAAAGCTCTGACAGTGGAGAAATCCCAGAAAAGCAAAATGAATATGAAGATTTTGGGCACTAGAGAAGTCAACCATATTCCACATTTTAGCAGTGCTGCTGTAGTATGTGGAAAAGCTGAAGCCCATGGGCTCAAGCTTGTAAACAAAAAAACAATAGGAAAAAATGAACCAACTATAACGAGTGAAAACAGACGATGAAATGCACATTGAATTGCATAGTCTTGGCATTCTATGGCTGCAATGTAGATCTGCATTGTCACAATAGGAATAGATTTCCTAATCTGACCTTCTGTAAACTGCAGATTAATGTGTGTGTGTAAGACAAAGCACATAAGATTGAACTTCTGTAAAACAGAGCAGAAAAGAGGAGACCCCTGGGCCCTGCCAGAAGCTTGAGAAGTCAACAGCAGAAGCAATTGTTCAGATACGCTTGGGTGAGCTGCAAGGGCAATACATATCCTGGTCTGAAAAAACCACAATTATTTATTACTCCCTCAAGGTTCTTTACAGAAGATGTGATGAAGTAAAATTATCTTTGCTTTCTAGCTGTAAATCTGCTTGTTAGCATGAACCTGGATGTATAAGGAAGATACATCAATCAGATACATAAATATAGGATTTTTGATGCCAGTTCAAAGTACTGGACAACCTTATTCCACGCCCTATATTAACCACATCCAATATAAACCAGAAAAAGTCATGGAGAAAACATCTATCTGTGTTCAGAAAACATCTTGTTCACTGGTTCTGCTTTGGAAACTACTCCTCCCTGAAGACAGCAAATAACTGGCTAAAGCCCTGGACCCTTGACGTGTGATTGCAGTGTTCTCATCTAATGAGTTGGAAGAGTTTTGATGAGCAAGTGAAGGCAGAATGAGTGATCCCATTTTCACCTGAACATTTAAAGAATGTTCAGATATTGAGAAGATACAAGGCTAAAAAAAAAAAAAAAAAAAGACAAAAAGACAGAAAGTCACCCAGAACAAATAGAACCCTTTGTTTTTAATCAAACAAAACACAAAATCTTGGCTTAAAACTTCCCTTTTTGAAATACACTTAATCTTTACAGCAGTAATAATAGTTTCTACTTTTCTTACCTTCACTAGTTGGGTTTCATTAATTCTTCTGACAGCCAGAATGAGTAAATTAGTAAAATTATAATTTTGACATAACTTTCAATCAAGTATGTTACATTTGTCAACAAGGCTAAAAAACCCTGTAAATTTCAGCTATACCTGAAATTGCACATATATCTAAAGATCATGTTGCAGTAAACTGAACCAATCAACTCTCATTTGAGAAGACTCCTTGTCTCATCTTGTGTAATTCTATTGCCTTCTTTTTAAAAGTACTGCATAGCACTCTGCACATCTCTTTGGCAATAAAATAATCATAAAATCACAGTGTTTTAATACTGTCTTTTCTATGTGTGCACAGACATAAGATCATCGACTCTTTACATTTATTTGGTCCAGTTCCTACATATTGAAGGTCTAATTCAGTCTTTTTTTTTTTGCCATAGTAGGGTACGGAAAATTCTTATTGAGGCAATTTTCTATAATGACTCATTAGAAGTTTCTTGAGAGAGTATTTAAAAAAAAAATGTCTGCCATCATAAGGGAAAACTGGATCATAAAGAAATTTAATTTTGCAGTATTAAATTTCCTTCTGTTGAATTGCTCTCCTTTCGTTTGAAGATAGATTAGAGGATCACTCTACAAGCTGTGTCTTGCCTTCCTCATAATTTACTACATAACCAATAGATATTTCACCAGCATACTGTCCCAGTACGTGTTTGACCTGCAAACAACCAATGCAAGATGATTGTGAAAAAAACCTTAATTAACTAGACATCTAATAAAAGTTATAAAGTTGCATTAATTCTTAGGTAGATTTTTTTTTTCCCCCCTCAGGAAGTCCTAAAGTCATCCACTTAATGAAAAGCTTTAGTATTTCAATTTAGAATCTGCCTAATATGAGACAATAGTTCTATATTTAAAAAAAGAAAAAGTTTCTTGATCAACAGTATTACTGGTAAAGCAAATGATTAAAAAAAATTGAGTATGCTGCACCAGCTCACACTTACTAATCACAGGTTTGATACAGTAGAAACTCTTGATGTGAAGGCTTAGTTCTATACAGCTATGGCGGATTCACACCAATGACATAAAATATTTTTCATTTTTTAAACTGTAGTATGACACATAAATGATTTCCTGGGATATGCATTAGACTGTCTAGTCTGTACAGATCCTATAGCTTTATCCCTTTCTTTACACTCTCATATTCAGCTTTGTTAAAAATTAATACTAGCAGTTTAACAACATTCAACACACCCTTGTGATACATGTAATGTCATGTTTCTCCTTGGCTCCTGTTCTGAGTACCTTTAATTTTAGCTAGTGTTACTTCATGTCCTTCTTCATTACAGATGAAACGTTTCAGTCATGAGAAAGAGGCAGCCTGTGCTTCTTTTTACATATGTTGCTGCCTAAACGAATGAGCAAGGGGAAAAGTCTACATCTGACTACTCAGTCTACATAACAGCTACAGAATCAGAGCAGATTCTGTGATTCCCTTGGCTTGTCCAGTTACAGTCTAGTAACAAAAAATTTAATCCTGACCTTAAGGCAGAGAACAAGACCAGACGTCAGTACAGAGATGAAATAAAAGTTTCTAAGTGGGAGTCACTCCTCCATTCTGTCAGTTCTGTCTTCTCTTTGAAGAAAACTGCTGTAAAAATATCGTAGTCCAATGTATTTCCATTCTAGGATGACATGGCAAAAATTTTAGGAGTCATCGTGTGAAGTTGAGAACACATTTTTGTACAAATTTCAGTACAAAATAAAACAATGCAATTAACATATACAGTTAGTATAAATTTTATAAATGGAAGACCTGTTTTCAAAATATGTTGACACTTTCAATGTAGAAATTATAAAACCGAGAACCCCATAAGCAAGAATTTCAATACAGAGTTCACTTGATCAAGTGTTTCTTCCATGGGCTCCTGAAGTTAATGCAAAAGATATAAAAGAGGATGTAAGAAAATTAAGTGAAATTTACAAAAGTCGAGAGTATCTCTTTAGCTAGTAACAAAAAGCAAAATATTTCTGATATGAAGAGCTCTGTTGTTTTTTGCAGTACAATTCAATTCAGTCTTCAGTCAATTAAATGACGTTTAAAGGTAGCATGTGCAATAATTTTAAACTTATAATTAAATTCCATATAATAAAGGCTATGTTTATCAATTTTGAAAGAATTAAGTATGAAAATATTTGCTATAGCTACAAAAACACTGCAGAAAGCAGTTATGCCTGACTGAACTCACAGTTTCTCTTCTCCATATTCAAATCATTTGGGCTAATTTCTGTCTGCAAAACATAAACCAGCCAAATCCAAAAGGTTATACATGACAGTCATCTCAAGAAGACTGCTGGCTTACATAGTCCTAAGTACAGGTTCAGCTGATAGAGAAACTCAAACACTAAAAAACATACATATGTACTTGTATTTTAAGCACAGTTCTATTTTCAATTTTCTTCCAGCACCTCTTAAGACAGATTAGTCCTTTCCTGTAATTTATTTTCTTGATGATGGTGATGATGACTATTATTATCACTAAACATTAGAGGGCAGGCTAATGACCTCTCAGTACAGGTATGGATGGTTGTTATATATTGCTAAATATCAGGTGATAGTTGGCTTTTATGTTTTTAGAGAAATGAGAAATTATTTGCAGCCTTCAATCTCTAGACAGAGTCCATCACTGCAGTGGCTAGCTTCTTACAAGACATGACATTAGTATTTGAACTTTGCCATTCAGATGGAAAAGAGATTATGATATTTCCAGAAAGCCTGCAGACTAACTAAAACCATTCGTACCCCAACCAGAAAGGGATATCTTGCTGGACAGTGATTTTAGGATTAAGAAAAAAAAAACCAAAACAGTGCTACTACTTTCTCATTTTTCTGAAATGTGCCAAAGAGAAATACATTGTAAAAGAATGAGGGTCCAATTATTGTAATGTTGCACACTTTACAGAGTTGTAATAAACACAGTGGGCTTCCACCATATCTTAAATGTGAATTTGTACCTTACAAGTCCACTTTGCTTCATTAAGATCCCTAGTATAAATTTATTCCTTCTCTTCCTCTTCCCCATTCCTTCACACTCTCCCTTCTGCAATCTTGGAAGTGTGGGAAGTGGTAAGGAAAAACTATAGTGTCATCTCAAAGCAAAACCTGCCACTAATATAGTAGCAGTAAATACATGGTAGTTTGAAAACAGACTATAATGTACTGGGTTTTTATTGTAATACTCTGGATTTATTCGGACTGTGTTCTATATCAAAAACGTGCTGACCAATGAAGTGCAGGATCTTCAGTTTTAATCTGTTAGTTACTGTCAAAGGAAGAGGTTTGCTTGAAAAGGACTTTGATAGCACATTACATTTGCCATTCACACGTCCCTCTTATGAAGCAAGATTTTTCTAATTTCTAACATTTCAGGAGGTACTTCTTTGGCAACAATCAAGGCAAAGCACATCGAAAGTAAATATGATTTCAGAAATAAATCCAAATAGATTAGTGAACATCTTTAATACATTCATTAAATGAAAAAGTAATGCACTAACTGATGTTCCTACTACGTATAGGCACAGAGACTGTAAACCTACCTAAGTTGTGGCTAAATACTACACTGGTGGAGATGCAAAAAAACCCCAAAAGACCAAAGACTACCAAAGTGATTAAGCTGAGCTGAACAGCAGTAGCTCAAAACTAAACTAAACCAAAACCAAAAAAAAAACAAAACAAAACAGTTCAGCAATACTACAAGTAACCCAAATTATCCAGAGATCTAGAGGGACATAATAAAATTTCAGATAATTGGAGAAACCAGCTGGCAGGTCTGTAAGTTCCCCCATCTCAAACACAGAGTTCACACTTGCTAACAGCCTCTCCTGATAGGTTGCCAAGGCTCAATGAAAGGAGTTGCATTCAGCTCCAGCATGTGTACCTTGAAAGGAGGATCAAATTTAGATGTGATGACTTGAGCACATAAAACTTCTTCATGCTCATGTCTCACTAGTCCAGCTTTATGTTTTTCACTAAGCTGTGAACAACAGATCTGCTTCCTCCAGCTTCTTAACAACCTGATGATTAGGAATTTTAAGAGATCAGCAAATGGGAGAGTTTAGGAAAACAAGAGGATGACAAGGAATTACATCTAAAATTATAGCACAATTGAAGTCCGTGTTACTTTTGACACAAACTCCAGTGGAGCTGAAATTCCGTTCATGGCTATCATGGCCAAAACTGGTAAACTACAATTACATATTTACACAAATGTCTCTATTTGCAGGGGTGCCACATACCCACTGACACTGAATACATCAGTCTTGACATGTACACGTTACCTTTGATCGAGGTATCATCTTTACAGTACTCTTTTTACGTGTATTTGAACAAGACTCCTTCAGCCTATGAATCTTACCGGTTCTTTTTAGTATGTAGGGAGCAAGAAGATAGAGGAAAACAGGCAAGTGAAGCAATTGCTCAAAGGTCAAATAAATAAAAAAACTAAGGAGAACCTGTTCTTTCAATCCCTGGGCTAGCTCACCATATGTCCAGTTTTTAGCAGAAACTGCTGAGAACCTCCCAAGACAGATTGATGCAGAAATTTTGGCTTAGACTTTAAACTTTTCTTTAAAGTTTAACCAGCTCCAGGTACTAATAATCCATTATTTTGGGTAAATGTCCTCTGTGTTTCAAAAATGCCAGACTCCTGCTAAAGAGAATTCTGCAGGCAAATCTTTTTCCCCTCCTGGAGGAAAGGTGGGGCTTTAGTGTTCCTCTGATACTATCCAGAATCAATTTAACCTTAAGCTTCTCCTGCTCTGTCTCACTGATAATTTTTGATTTATAGCTGAGTGGAAAAAAAAAAAAGGAAAAAAATAGCAATCAAACAAAATGTGATTGAGAGCCATGCAATTTATTTCATTTCACTGAATTAGGAAGTGGTTTTTAATACTTACAAATTTATTCTCTAAAATTTATTTATACAAGGACGCCTATCTAAATTGCTATATTCATATTGCACACATATATATGTCATATTGCACGTTCAGTAAATAAATAATCAATGCATGCTGATCTGTTTCACTTATTGATGCAAAAAGTTGAGAAAAAAATTCTCCTCTTCACATGATAAGTATGCAACACCTATGCTTTGATATAGTTATGCAGCTGAGGTGAGGGGGGAACATGTGACAGCTGTGATTGAAGATCTAGAGATGTTCTTAACTGTACTGGTAATAAATGAGTTGCTAATATTCAGCTCAGAAGTAAAAGTTGGAAACTAACTGTAGCTCCTTCATAAATTATCTTTTCCAGTAAATACACATCTGCATATAAAACCTCAAACATGAGAAAGAATTCAAAGAAATTAATAGAATTTTCTGACAACCTGTCTAAAAACCTTCAAGAATATTTTTCCAACATCATTCAATTTTGTCATGATTTCTTCTGTAAAAAAACTGTTAGAATCTGTTAGAAATTTCCCATTTGTTGTGTTAATTGTGAGGCACATGCCTAATACTCTTAAGCACAACTACTCACATATATGACTACCAGAAGGTAAGTGTCAGGCCATAAATAACCACGCATGGGGTCTGTGATGCCTCTGCTTGCACAGAAACTTGTTCACTGGACTAAGCCTGTTTCTGCTCTCCTTGGGGACAACTGAAACTTAATCTGTGCCAAATACTGAAGTCTACTTAAGGTTTTTTGAAGTGAACATCAAATACATTTTAGGAGGTAAACTGTCTGAATCAAACTAAAAGCAACAATCTTTGTCCCCCTGCATGACGAGGTCACTGCCATTGTTAAGTTAATTAAATGCATAATTTATTAAATGGTCTCTTTGAGCAATGAATTCTGTCAAAACTTAAACAGGTTCACTTTGCCATCATAATTTTGGAAGGACATTAAAGAGGCTGATTTTTTTTCTTTTCCCCCCTGTTCAACACTGTCCATAGGATCATTTTTACATCCAGTGTTCAGCTGTTCTCTTATACAGGAAACTGAAGTTTGGTGGGGTTTTTTTTCCTAGGACCTGAAATCCAGGTTCTTAGAGTTCTATTTCAGAAGCACTCAGGAAAAGAGTTTGAAAAACATTTTTTCAGTCATCATGTGCTAATTACTTCATTGATGAAGTGACTACATGCTGCAGAGACATTCAGAATTGATCCTGCATTCTTACCCTATCCAGTTCTCAAAATCAAAAGATGGTCCTTATTCTGACAAGTAAAAAAAAAGGTAACTTCAATGTAACGACTCTTGAAAGCAATAGATTTCAAACTAAGCCCTGTTGACACTGACAGTAGTAACATTCAAATAAATGTAAAGACAATACAACCCAATAAGAAACAGATTGTTTTGTTATAAAGAACTCCTACAGGATACAAAAAATGCTCTCACTGTTGGCAAGAAAATTAAGACAGAGTTTTATTAATGTTTTTAGTTTCTCTGAGATTACTTTTTTATTGCTGCTATGGAAGTAGACCCTTGCTGATGCTTGCCCTCATGAAAGCACCTGCTTTCCCAGACAAAACTCCTGAAGAGCCAACACTCTGGAGTTAGCAGCTATCAAGAGAAAATAAACACACTAAATTAGTGCACCTCCTGGTCTCCCTTCTCCTAGGAAGACTGCCATTGCCTTCTTTTGCTGAAATCCAAGTCTTTCTGCTGTTGGCCTTTTACCATCTTATCTGTTATAAAGCAAAACTCTGAGCTCAGATGACTGATCAGTTATATAATGTCACAAAGGCAGTAAAAGATTTTTCACATTTAGTACAGATGATGAAAACAGGTGCCTGGTGTTAACACTTAAGTTTCTTGCTGCAAGGCCTAGTTTTAAAGGATATGCATAGATCCATACAGCATTCTTTCTGCAAAATAAGAGAATCCCATTCATATTTCACAAAACAACTACATATGAGAAATTCATGTGAAGACGACACTGAAATGCAAGCTTAGTATTGGGTGCAAAGCTGGCTGACCATAGAGCTCAGTTTTCCTCAACACTTTTTAAAGAAAAGAACTTGAAGAAATCCAGAACAAAGGAAGGAAGACCACAGGTTGAAGAAGCTACCTTCAGCTACTGTTCTTCTCTTTCCTTAGGCTTACACATGGTCCTCCTCCATCATCTGGCAACCCTTCTAAATATGGGTTATTAATGGGACAGAATCATCCCTGCAAACTTGGTCAAAAACTGCTTCCAACATCTGCATGCTCCTTTTCAAAGGGAAGCCCCACAAATTCCCAGATGAAGAAGTGAATTTTGCATGCGAGTAGTTCTTATCACTGAGGCCAGGTTTACTTGCTTTGCTGTTTAGAAGAGCCGTATATTTTGTCCTCCTTAAAAAACACGCCTACCTTTAATATTTTTTTCTTCCTAATATGATGAGAACAAAATTTAAAATGTATTAATACATTGCTATATTCAAAAAAGTTCTACAAGAATTAATGAGTAAGAGGAGGTGAAAGATTTTATTTCTTTTCCCAAGGAGATGCAAAGACACTGAAAATTATACTGGATTTTTCAGTGTCTTTTAAGGTCAAGAAAAATAACTAGAAGTTTACATTTATCCATTGACAGCCCTAGGCAGCACTAAAATGTGCCAGTCAAGTAGAATGATTACAGTGTTCTTATTATGCCCCAAATAAGACAAAACTAACTTCTGTAACCGTTATATAACTTTTCTCCTCCATGCTGACCCTCTCTTAAACGTCAAGACATTATCTGGCATTTTACTTGGAGGGGAATTTTCTTCCTTCTGTGGGTAGTAGAAAAATAGAATCGTGGGGTTTCTCTGTTGTCAAAAAGAGAAAAATGCAGGACTCTAAAGGCATTTATAAAAAAAAACAAACAAACAGCAACCTACCTTCATATCTGCAGAAGAAAGCATCCTAGTTATCCTAGTTTTACCACAGATTGTGAATTTTCCAGGAGACTATCAGCATGTTATATTCATTTGGCTAACATTTAAACAATTTTGTGTGTGTGCATATGTGTGTTTATTTTGTGTGTATGTGCATATGTGTGTGCATATGTGTTTGTTTAAAGTAGAAAAAATAAAAAACAAAATATTGTTGTTTTATATTTTTCATTTAGACAAATCGTAACAATTTATCTTCTGTTTTATTCCTCTAAAGAGGGAAGCATCATTGTGATGGGTGGGATGAGTTATGCATTTGTCTTGAACAGTCTGAAGGTCTGGAGAAAAGCTATCTTGAGAAGAGATAAGAAGGGAGGCCATAAAGCTTCTTTGATGAGAGAGGAGACCACAAAATTCTTCACCATGAGGGTAGTAAGATACTGGAATAGGTTGCCCAGGGAGTTTGTTTGTGTCCCCTCCCTGGAAGTGTTTAAGGCCAGGTTGGATGAAGGCTTGCACAACCTGGTCTAATGGGAGGTGTCCCTGCTCATGCAGGGGGTTTTGATCTTGATGATTTTTAATGTCCCTTCCAACCCAAACCATTCTATGATAAGAGGGGTGGCCATAAAGCCTGAGACAGAGATGGAGACTCCCTATCCTGATGATGCAGCAGATGGCAGAATCAGTGACTTTTGCAAACTGGCCGCTTGGCTCCCCCGTCCCTCCTTCCCCCCCCCCCACACACATACACACCCCTGCCATGAGACCAACAAGAAACTGATGGATCTTTGTATAGTGACTTTCCCTTTCTTCTCTGTTTTCTCTTCTAACTCTATCTTTAAATGGTAACTTAACCTCTATTTCCCTTTCTTCCTTTCTTCTTTCTATCTCTCTCTTTAAAGAATTAGGTTAACAGCTATGGTTTTATGCCTACCAGTTCTGTGTGTGTTCAATTAAGTTGTGTAATTGCACCCAATATTGTGTTTTCTTTGTCCTTACCAAATCCAACAAAAGCCTCCACATTTTCAGCATTTGGAATGGGACAATCATATACTCTGACTCAATGTGTTTTGTTTTTTTTTTTCGTGGGATAAATAACACTTGACTGACAAAGCACATGTATTACCTACTACCTATCAACAGACATGCATATGAAATTAAATGCCTTCTCTGAACTGCACAAACTGTAACACTTTACCCTGGGTCCAATCCAGTCTCAACAAGGGCCAAAGAAATGCTTTTTTTTTTTCTTGGTTTTTTTCTGTAAAGCAATTTTTTATTGTTAGCCATACAACTCTCTACCACTATTTTCACATTTATGCTTTAGATGTAGGTATATGCTGTTACAGTGTTTATTAGAATCAGTTGTAAAGAGACGGAGTATCTAAAAGATCTAAAAGTATATTTGCTTTTAGAGCTGGAGCCTACTAAATTGCATAAATTTTGTATACAGACACTACCATTTTATAGGAAGCTTCAGATTACCCTTATTCTGTATTGCTTTGTGAGAAGTGACTACAGCAGGAATCACATCTTTGCATCTCTGATCTGTTTATTCACTCTATAACACTGTTCATTTCTTATATCTGCTTCATTCCTGTAAACATACTCTAGTTTTCTATAACACTAAACCTATCATAGTGTTTTTCAAATAAGTTTAACAATCTTTTCACACTGAATGGAACTATAATAGATTTCTCTTATCGCTATTATGAAAATTCAAATGGTATTATTTGTTACTACTAAGAGCTTCTTCTGGAAATCAAGTAACTTCACAGGCATTTTTCAGTTCAAAAAAAGAATGCTGATTCACAAAAGCTTTCGATATAAACAGTCTACTTCCAGGTTGACTGAGAATGTCAAATTGAAAATTAAGCCTGTCTACCACTTCAACAAAGCAAATCATGCTTGCTGTCTTCACTCTCCAGGGCAGCCTGCACTTGTCTTGCTTAAATTCACTACTACCATCTATTCTTACATATCCTGGATAATACAACTCCATAAGATTGTCCTCAGCACAACACACCATGCTCTGATTTAAGCTTCATCAAATAACTCAAGAAATTGCAAAATAATTCAACTACCTTATGGGTTCTTTGGTAATTCCAGATGTGGGAATATGTATGCTATCAGTCCATCTATTAATACAGGCTGTGCATGTGCCTGCCCTCTCCACTTTAGATACACAGTATTGCAATGTCCATTCTAAAAATGATGCTTCCAATCACTTGTGCTAAGCTAGAGGTCTGGTGTAGTGCTGCTGAAATTATCGAGGAAAAGGAAACTCCACTGCAGTTGCTTTTGACTGCAACTTTTTGAAATTTAAAATATTTTGAGACACTTCTTAATAGAAATATTTTTTTTCATTAATAACTCCCCATCCACAGGATTACACACAAATAAACAGTTGGAAACTAGAAACCACCCAGAAGTTCTATACAGGTCACACACATAAGGGTCCTTGGCACGAGTTTGAGGAAATGACAGAAAAGAGGTCTCTTGCCAGATGAAACATTCTTGTATGTATTAGGATGGACTGATAATTCTCCCTCCCATGAAAGCCACCTGACTCTTCCTGTTATCTTCCTATTTATTAATAATATTAACAGTAGTTGTAGTGTGGATATTTTCTGCATCAAAGACACTGATTAAGAATGTGGGAGGATGCATCAAACAGCATATGCTCATGTCTCAGAAGGTACCTATAAAAGGCAAAAATGTGGTTGTATTCAGCAACCTTTATTCGGAAAGTTTTTAGACTTTAACAGAGCCCTGTACCAATCACAGCACTTAAAAAAATTATCTGCTAATATAATTTCTAAGATATATCTTACAACTCATGTTGCTATTAAATTGCAAAACTATATATCATAATCAATGGTTACATAGAACAAAATTTAAAATTAGTCATGGCAGATACTTGTAGGAAAACAAATTTGAAATCTCAAACATTATCCTAAGAAATCTTCTCAAGAAATCATGCAAACAAGGAAGAGTAATTTACCACATAATTTGTAGGATGGATAAAAATAATTAGCCAAGTCAACTCTCAAATCTCAGAAACTAGCAAATCAGACATCAGTAATTCATTATAAAGGAATTATTAACAAAACCAATTCATGTAGTCTACCATAAGTGATCCCTTACATTTCACATAGCGTTACCATTAGAGGTACAGTAACAAATTGAAAAATCATATAAAATAAACACAAAGAAGTTGACATGCTAAATGAGAAAATAACAGAGCAACTGAATCTCCATTCACTGGACCAGTTCAGCTGGTTTGATCACATTTAAAGAAATTCATGCAAATTTGACCATCAGTCACTGCTTATGTTTGAAGTGTTGAAAAAAAATCCAAAAGACAACAAAATTCAGTCAATTACGTATGTCAAAATCACAGTATATTTTGCAAACCATCTATTTTTAGCGTGTAGATGTACTGTATTATGAAAATATTAAACAATGAATTTTACTTTAGAGTTATCTCCGTATTGTGTTTAACAAAACAAAAGCATTTTTGATGTCCGAAAACTGGATAGTTAAAAGAAAAAAAAAAAATCACTGTAAACCCTTTGAGATACATCAATAGTTCTGATAGCAAGTAAAGCAATACTGGTATGAATTTAAATAGGCATTGATTCAATAAGCAGCAGCATTTTGAATTCTGGATGCGGTGCCACAACTGCAAAATTAAGCACTAGATGTGAAATATGTTTTTAAATTTCCACATATTAAACCTATATGTCTGAATGCCTTTCAGACATATAAGAATGGTGAAGCTGTGCATAGTGAAATTTCAGCTTTAAAATAGGAGCCGAGCCATATCAATTGGTTAGAGCTCTAAGGCATTCCCACAATCTATCAATTTTCAGCTCAGAAAAATAAATTCCTCCCTCATTGTAAGAAAATATGGAAATAAAATACAAAGCAGTAATCCTGTAACTGAGATAAAATACAGTGATTATCACTCTAAACTGTCATGTAGCAGCTCAAGATTTAGAAAAGTCCTTTCAGGGAGTCCATAATCACATATAGGATTTTTTTTTCTGGCAAGGAATCTCTTATCTTTGGGTTGTTTCTGATGCTGTTGAACAACTCCCGCTATCCAGTTCTGTCCCTGCTTTTTCATAACACCCAACAGGCACTATCTGAATCACGCTGACCTAGTTTTAGGAAATAATCCAGAAAAAAAAAAAAACAAAACAAAAAAACATTGGGGGTGATAGGGTTTAATTTCTTTTCAGTTCTTCTTTTTAAACCATTCCAGTATGGTGCCAGAGGAATGCCAGCAGTGCGGAAAGCGACACCAGAATAAGCATATGGGAAGGAGAACAGTAAATTGCTCTTTTTCACCAGCAGCCTCCATTTTTACTCTCAGTTTTACTGTAGAAGTACACCAGAGAATGATGAAGTACCAAGAGACACAGAAAGAGCAAGTGTTACAAAGAACATTCTTGTGTTAGTTTACATGCTCTCACTACTTCATTTAGCCACATTTTATGATATAATTTTTCAATCACCGGGGGTTTGCATCTTTGTATTTAATTCTAGCTTTAATTACTTTTTAGTAATTTAATTCCAGCTTTACAAATCATCACAGTATTAAGAACATAACATTGTCTTTACTACTGTTTAATTTCTTCAGGCTAAGTAAACTTTAAATGCTCTGAGTACTGAGGCATGAATATAACAAGCTTGAAGAAGGTCTTATACTAAAAAGTTCTGAGTAAAGCTATACATGCCAATACTGCATTTTCCCTACAAATTAATTGATGTGACATACAGAGAAGAAAAAAGGTCTTCCAGAAATACCCAAATGAGGCCACTTTTTTTTTCTAATGGATGCTGATTACTGCTCTCAATTAGAAAGAATGATCTTTTTTCCTCTATTTTTTTGTTATTAAAAAAATGAAAGAGTCACTATTCTTTTGATTAATAATGTTTTCCTTATAATCCCTAAAGCCTAAAATATCTGGCACCTAATTTTTTGTTTTTCAAAAGTAGTATTGCAAATTAAATGTTTGTATGTTTTTTTGGCTTATAATATATTAAAAAAGTAAAAATCCTGAAACATTATTTATATTCAGTAAAAAAATTATTCATTCTTTCCACAATTGACTAATCTGACAATAATGAAATCTTTAATGGAATTTCATAACTATTATCAACACCTCGGTCAGCACTATGAATTCAGCCCAGACAGAATAACTGATAGGAGAGGAGGAACACCAAGCACACAGCTTCGATGTTTTCTGAAGTATTTATGGAATATGCCTACTGAAAGTCAAGTTTTCCTTATTCCTTCTTCCCTGGTGATAATTATAAAGACTATCTATCTCCAAATCTGCATACCTCAAGGACTCTGCCATAGGTTAAGAACTATTTCTGTAGCTAATCCTTGACACTGTTTTATGGATTACACTTCTTGCATGAGTTGCAACATGTAAATTGCTAGGAAACCATAGAAACAATGACAATCAAACTGTGTCATAAATAGTACTCATGAGATGGAAGCTATCACCATAAATAATAGTTGAACAACCAAACCTTATTTCTGTATAAATTTTCTTCTCTCCTGCCACTGTGAGGCAGTGAATTGTGGTAGTCAAGAAAAAAAAGCCAGGAAATGATGAAGCCCAAAGATGAAGCCTAGAAGATACATAATCAAGTCATATTCTTCTACATAGGGTTAACTCAGATAGAAGAATTCGTCTTTACTTGTATGTCCCAAGATAACAGCAACATCAATAACTGCATAGTAGAAATGGAGACATTCACATCTATCTGGCACCCCCAGTAGTCTGCCGGGGGCGAAAAGGAATGAAAATATTTTACTAGCAAATTCAGCAACATGATTGCCTATACAGAAGATGCAATGACTCAATTACAATGTTTTCCAACAACAACAAGAAAAAAAAAGACCAAAAGATAAAGTATAATACCACATATTAAAAGAAATTGCAGAAACCAGAATTACATTTGCCCTTTTTGTTACTTTTAATAATTATGCTCAAAGATGTTAAAAAAAAAAGTACTAGCATAGACATAAAGGGGTTTTTATCAACAAATTACTCACAAAATTGCCTCAACTTCAGAATTCTAGTTTCATTTAAATATTTAACAAATACTTGTTAGTGATCTGATGCAGTTAATTGGCATAAAAATAAACATTTTCTGAAAGTTTTACAACACTTTGCTGAATATTTCAATAAAAGAATAAGCACTGACTTCTGATGTAGCAGCCAGTGTTTTCCTGCTGAGCTCTAAAAGGCAAGCTATTCAGTTTCCATCAATGTTGTGATTCTGACTATCAAAGTAATTTATATTAATCTGAGATCAGAAAACATTTTTCCATGGCATTTCTTTAAACCTCTGTTGATATAACAGGACTAGAATGTGATCACCCCAACCATCTTTGGCAAAAAAATGTCCTATACAATGCAATAAGCATGAATCCAACACCGTCTGAGAGGACTGATCTGTATTTTACTGCCCTTATTCTTCCACCTTCCTTGTCCAAATGACAAAAGATGATTGCTAAAGTGGGGTCTCCAGCTATGATAGTCTTTCTCCCATGAAATTATATTATTAATGTCTGATAGAAGCAACCTGCATGCTTGAATGTAAAACAGTTTGATGACAGTGGAAACCTATGCCTTCACTTCTGCCTTGTGATCCACAAAGGTCTGTCATTTCATTTCCTGTGATTAAATTACCCCTGCAAATACAGCTGAACATTCCAGTCTTATCTGTGTGATTGGCTTACAGTTCGCCATCATCCACCTGCCATGGGGATCTCAGTGAAACTCCAGTCTGCATCAGAGGACCAAAATTTTGCAAGGGGTTTCCCTCTGATGCCTCAACCTTGTGGACCAGCCCTAGAGCCCATGTTGGAACAGCATGGAGCTAGTTGGCCTTCCACTATAGGAACCCTGTTTGGCCACTGTCTCTCAAGGTTTTTTACCTTACCTAATATAAATCTTACTATGCTTTGCATTTTAATGTGACCTTTCTTGATCTGAGCTCCTTATTCACCTTTTTGTGTTTAAAAACAAAAAGTCTTTTCAAAGAAAAAGAAAGGAAGATATAGAGTATTTCTGAAGTCTTTGATTTGTTAAATATGCTTTTCATCCTCATTTTAAAGTCTTGAAGTACACGATAATAGAATAATACATTTAAACACTTTAAAATTGCAAAATAGTTTATTTACACATAAAACCAATGCTAAAAGTTATTGTAAGTTATTGGTGACCTTGTGCAAATATGCACTAAATGCTTTAGTGCACACTGCTTGTAACTTACATGGAATTGTCATAACTTAGAATTTTTTGTTATAGGTTAAGAACAACTATATTCTAAACTACTTTTCAGGTGATGAATAGAGTTCCAGTGAAAGAAATAAAATGCTATTAAGATCTGCCAAACTTGAAAACTCTTCATATCTGACTTTCACACATTACAAGTATTTAGTATCACCTTACAGTCCATGTAAATATATTTCTTAAAAATTGAAACAAATTTAACAGTTACTGAAACCGAAATGCTTCATACAATTTACCAAAAGTGGAAGGAGAACGACAACATGGATACAGGAGTTCAAATTTGATGCCACTGCAATTTGTCTAAATACCCCCGGTACCCCAGAGTGTTTCCCTGGGCAATTTTGGGGAAGGCAAAAGGCTGGGATCAGTTTTTTGAAGCCATAATCTCCAACTTCAAGACAATTTTTCAGTACAATCACAACCTCAGACAAGACCAACAGCAGTGACTATGGATGGACAGACAATACCTCATATTAAAAATTTTGTATCTGTAGGAAAATGGCAGGGGATAAGTAGTCAAAAGATAAATCATACAAGAAATACAGACACTGTGATGCTTACATTTTTCTGGAGGCCAGAAGAATCTTCCCCATCTCTACCCGGTAGTGATGGAATACATATAAGACTCTAGAAAAAGCTGATGTTTTATGGTCTACCTATATTTTCACAGATGTTCTAAATAAGGTGTGGCTTCCTTTATAAACAGGCATGCCTGGCATACTAAGGATTGTAAAATTTGAGAAAGATTTAATGGGAGCTTAGAAACATCCTGTTCAGTGATCTGCATCATATTTTGTGGTAATGGTAAGGGACTGCTCTGAAAGCACAAACAGCAAGCGCATAGCTAGTTCCTATTTATTACCTTTGTATATAAAGAGTGCTTTAGAGGACTAGGGAAAGAATATCACCCTGCAAGGCTGAAAAACACTGAACAAGTGATGTCCATTACAATTCCAACAAATTCTGGTCAATTTCTACTGCTTCGATCAAAATTACATCAATTGTTCTATTGAATCTCAGTCAAAAGTGAGATAAATGAAGTGATCAAAAGTGACTGAAGATAACATCCTTCCTCAGTTCTTGGGATATTTTCATGCTTGTTCCTTAAAACTCCAAACCATGATCCTGCATGAAGCCAACTCAGGGAACTGAATTTGCAGCTCTGAAATAGCAGGAGCGTTGGGACTCCTGTACTTACAGAGAGAAGCATCAGTCTCTCTTACTCCTCTCTTGCACTTTGGTATTGGTATTGTTCACTTGGAAGAAAGAAGTTAAGGACGTTCCAGAACTGCCATTAAGTCTAGGAGAAAGGAGAAAGCTGGAAAAAAAGTCCTCTTAGTCACCCTTTCCTTCAACCTTCAATCTTTTCTTCCTTTACAACTATACTTTATTTCTGTCTTTAGAATTCTTAAGATGTTTCTGCAGGATCTTCTCAATATCATCTCCAAGAAAAAATGGACAAGCAAAGCATCTGCCAATAAATTCAGTAAGAATTCAACTTATTAACAGCACCATTAAGGCCTAGGAGACTGCCTCAACTTATAGTCTCCATAGCTTTAAAACATGAAATGACCACAGCAGTGAGTGATCAGTAAGAGTACTTGACTTTCCAAAGTCAAGCTGGCCAGTAAGTGTCAGAAAATAACTCAGTCATTACCATAAATAGTATCCTCAACAACCCATTAATGGAAAAATGACAGAATAAATCAGTTTCACACATATCAGTCTGGAAAGCAGGACACGATTTTCACACGATTGCTAGATGCAAAAAACTCTTAAAACAATACAGGTTGGAAGGGACCTCATCAAGTCTAACTCCCCAGAGAAACATTAGTTATAGAAATGAGTAAAACACAGCATTTAGATTTACATTTTGCAAATGCTCTATTCCACAGAAGTAAAATATTTAATCAATGTAAAATTCTTCTTGCTAACTGAAATAGGAAATAAAACTCCTATCATTATCTCATTAACTGGTTAACCTGAAGCGGAGTGTACTACACTGTGTATTTTTAGCATAACTAAACCTGGGGAGTGGATCTGCCTCTTCCTTAAAGTACTTCAGCCAGCTAAACAAAAAGAATCCCACTGGAAGTTAGGTTCCTGTTGGTATTTATGATTTGCAGCTCAGATTGCTTCTGTTTTCTTATTTAATGTCTACTATTGAGTAACAGAAATTAAATGAAAACACCATAGTGATCAAGGGGTAGATTATTTTTTAAAACAAAAGCACAAATTCTTCACTAGTAGTGTTATTCTGTGATGAAATGACAAAGACTTAAAAGACACTCCACACTTAAACTGGATGTTTTGACACAACTGATGCTTCAGTTTTCTCATTATGTTTCTATTCATTTGAGTTCTGAAATATGGCAAATATATAAACATTGCTTTACTGCTGTCACTTACTGAAATTTTTTTGTTTTATAAAAAAATAAAACCCTATATTTACAGAAAAAATAAAATTAACAAAAAGTGTAATATTGTTCTGTGACATTAGGATCTAGGCAGTGTATATACATAGAAATGGTTGAAGATTTGTTTATCATTTTATTTAATGCAGAAGACTGACTGGAGTTTTTTTGTTGCTTCTCTTGATAAAAATCTTCACTGGCTGAAAACATCCAAGGGGGTCACTTCTACAGTAACACAGGCATATGAATCTCTAATTTAAGGATCTCAACTGTTTTTGCTGAGAAAAAACTACTGAGCAGTAACATCAAAATAAAATTTATCACTGAGAAAGGTCAACATGAAGAACATAAACCTTTTAAATATTCATATTACATGGATAAATACTTTATAAAAACACAGAAAATCTTTGTTCTTAGCATTTTATTACAATGCACTTAGAGAATGTTCCCTATCATCAAGGCATGGTCAAGGTCTACAAGACGTAGTTACTATAAGTGGTCCTTTTACTGAACCCAGTCACTTAGTTGTTGATCAAAACACAGTATCTTTTCATATTCAAACTTCTGTACCCAGGCAACAGCAATAAAACTGTCTCAAGTTACACAAACCTTGTGATTAAAAAGCACTTCGAGCTATGTAAATCAGAACAATCTTCTATAGCAGTTTAGCAATAGCACAGTTACAACAGGTTGAAAATGTGAATGCTCAGGCCAATGAAAATTCACAAATGTTACAAAAGGGAAATAAACAGTCAGCTTTCATTAGTTATGCAACTTCATTTACAGACTGCATGCTAGATTCTTAATTAAGTTTTAAACCATTCTGCTTGGAGGGTGCAATAGCAATAGTTACAGATACTGGATATGTTAGAAAGTGGAATAGAAGCACACCACGGTGTGAAGCTATAAACACTGTGGTCCCTATAACCACAGCACATATCTTTCATGGGATCTACTTCTACTCTGGACCTGTGAATGAAGTACCACATAACAGCTGGAAAACATGAGGACATTTGCTTCCAGAGCAGATCTTCTAAGTTTCTTCTTTATGAAGAAGAAATGATAATGAAATTGCTTAACGATGCAAAACAAAAAGTGAGAGCTGTTAAAGACACACCTGCTTCAAACACACTCTTACTAATATTCTGCACATTACTATCAGGTGAAATTTCAGAATCATCATATTTAAGCCATATCAAATCTAAAACCTGGTAAGAAAGGTGCATGTAATGACTGATTTCCGTATGTCTTTAAGTGGAGCTCGAACCCGTGAAAAGTAATCTGACATATACTTTGACAAAATTTATCTAAAATTAGAGAGACTGAATTCTGACATGATACTATTACAACAAACAACTAATGGAATTACATGCATCTTTTATAATCCTTCCTCTGAATATGCTTTCTTACAAAATAGTTATATATATATATACATATATATAAATATGCTTTTAACTTGGGCATTTTAAAACAAGGATGCAAGAGTTAATCATAGCATTCTCTGTCAAAACACCTAAGGAATTTTATCATCTCAAAGAGCAGATCAAGGACTACTAAAATCTTACTTACACATCTGAGAGCGAAGGTGGTGAAATGTTATTACAATTACTTCATCTAATCTGGCTGATGGCTTGCAGATAGCTAGTCAGCCCCTGAGAAGACTAACACAATAGATAAACACTGTCAATGACTTAATAGTAATGAAATTTTAAGAAATATTTTAAATTATTTTCCCATATCATAGTTTGGCACATTAACACATAGATGGGTTTTCACAAATTAATATTTCCAAAGGCTGAAATTTTCTACAAACTTTGAAAATATTCTTTATACCTTTTTGCTGAATTTTTCTTCAACGACATGTTAAAAACTACATTAGATTTTAAGAGCTAGTTAAAAAAATGAAGTCTTCTGCACTACAGAAAATTTCTGTGTACTTCAGCATATAACTTTTGCTTTTAACAAGATAACCTTACAAGCAAAGTATAGAAATGTATCTAGTATGCTTATTATGCATATCAGAGAAGCTTTGAGAAGATTCAGGGAAAAACTAAAGCAAAAACTTCAAAGCTAAATTCCAAACTCTCTTAGAATTGAAATAGTAAGTTCCACAGAATTTTAGCTCAGAACTAGTTTCCAGTTCCCAGTCCATTTGATTTTGTCAACAGTGAGCTTCGAGGCATTTTCACTCACCCTCATGTGAACTTGTATCTATAGACACACTTTGATTCATCTACGATAAACAAAACTATTTGACTATGCAAATATCTTTCCTTTTAGTTACACAAAAATATAAAACTTTCTACTCTTATATTTTTCAGTTATCTGTGAAAAATGGACATTTTCACAAGAGAAACAGTGCCATCTTGTGTATTATGGACTTTTTCTTTTGACAAAATAGGAATATTCTTCCCTAGGAATGTTCATAGATCATTCCTCAAGACCCTCCCACAGAAAAAAAAAATAAAATTGGAATTTACTGATGAAAATAATCATTAAAGTCATTTACAAAGCCCTTGAAGCAAGCAAAGTGATAACCAGTTTTCAAGTAGAAAGTATCTCTGACTCCAGTCTTCTTGTAAAATAGTTTAGATTCAGTTTTAATTAACGGTTTCAAAATTAATTTATATAGGCTGAATCTCCATCTTTTAACTGTCCTTTTGTACCTATGTAAATTTTCATCATATAGCTCTAAAAGTGTCAACAACCATAATTAAAATGTATAAAATAGATTTTATAGATGGTACTCTAAACCTTTGTTTTAGATAACACAAATAATTAATTTGCACTATAACACTCTAACATCATACAAGAATGAGCAAATACCACTATAAATTAACATTTCACATTTGCACTCATTTAAATGCTAAAAAACCCAAACAAGATAGCTGTTTAACAAATACTAATATGGTACAGAGTAATTATCATCTCTATAGCAGCTCCTCTTGCAAGTTTTTTTAATTTTAAATGCAGTGACATATACTGCCTGTAGTTTTGTAGGCTCGTGCACAAAATGCAGTTATCAGCTGATTATTTGATAATTTTGACAATCACAAAATTATTAGTTCCTACTGATCATCTCTAACTGCTCAGAAAAGCAGACTGAAGGACATTGCTGCTCATAGAAGAAGCAACGTGGCAAGAGTGTTGAAATGTATATTTCTAGTCCATTTAAAAAGTAATATAACCCATTATGTCCCAACCGCTTCGTAAATTGCCACAAATCTTACAAAGCTTTTAAAACATAAATAGATAATTTTTTAAATCACAATTTACTCATGTGAGAGGAATAAAACACTAGGTAAATGGCAAGACTGAATGTCAAAAACTGGTACATACCGGAAAGATAATATGAGTGTGAATGATGGAAATAAAAATTGAATTTACAGGGATAATCTCAGAAATACTCCATGTCACTCCTCTAACCTGCTTTGCTGAAACTGATAGACATGTAACTGTGATTGTAAGAATTCTTATAAAAATCTGTATATCAGGACCAAATGTAATTTGTCACACTACGAAGAAAGCATTTCTTTACTGAGATTAAAAAATAATGAGTAGATAAAAACTTTTATGTCTTCTCTTTATTTCCCATGCACTGTGTAATGCTCCAAAATTTGTATTATTTTTAGAAAAAATTCCAAACCAATGAACCAAAGGTAAGCAAGACTTATTTTCTTCTCATGCTTTATTTTTCAATCATAAACCTCAAGGTCTTAAAAAAAATTCAGTGAATAAATCTATTGTCTTATTAAGGAGAGCTCTCAAAAGGTTTAAATTTATCTGAACAAGTTTCCAAATATTAAATATGTCACTAAGCTGCAAGAACCACTTCTGAGCCCCAGAACTATGGAAAAGCCCCAACACTGATACAGTATTTCAAGTATTAGCTCTGGGCACAGGATGAAAATAGGGCAAAAAGATATTCAGGCAGAGTAATGCTGAAATTCATAGCAATTGCATTCAATTGGGGATGGTACTTCCTTTATGTGAATAAAATTGCTTTTATACAGAAGAGATGTTGCACTTGGTGAGAATGAAATCAAGTGTCTCTAGGTGAGGACTTAAGAGACCTGAACTTCGTTCTCAGTACTGCTAAATTTTTATCACTACATTTGATATACTCAGTGTGTATTTCTACATGTGCATACATTCATATGCATGTGCATACATCTGTGAATATTTAGGACACATATGCATATATGCTACAGCTTATACACACTGTTTTCAAGAAGTCTTGTAGAGAAGCCAACTAATATTAGGGTTCAAAGTGGTTTCGACAACTTGCATGGCATTTTACAATAACTCTGTCCTACCTGTGCCTCTATTTTGCAAATGCAGAAAGGTCTTATTAGCCCTTCTTTTTCCATCTTATATCTGTGATGCATGTTTATTATTCTAGTGAGTGTGATTTAAACAGAGTAATTTTATACAAGCTTGATGATAAAAATGAACCAAAATTATAAGGAAAAGGAGAACAACTCCACACAAAGTTTATAGTTAAAGAAGGAAGAACAAGGTCTGAAAAATTTTCATACACATCACTAAACCAAATAAAAAGTCATCACTAAAGAATGTATCCGTTTTAAGAAAGCAAATGGCACATCTATGGATGCTAGATTTTTTTTCAAAATAACATCCTAACAACATCTACAGAGGTCATGAAATTAAGATACAGAAATAAATCATTAACAGCTAAAAGCCATATAGCTAAGCAATGTGGATTGTTCTGCTTGTACTATATGTCGTACAGTCCACTCCATGCTAATCTATTCGAACTTGTTTACATAAAATAATAAAAAAATTCTAAATTTCTTACTGTGTCCCAATATTATCAAACACTTATCTCAATAAGTTGACAAATTACATTTTAAATACATTAGAATTATTGGATTTTTTTTTAGTTTGTATGCTATTTTTTGAAAGTCACAGAAACAAACAATCTATTATCTGTGAATTTTAATTTGAAAAGTATCTGACACACATTAGAAAGAGAATACATGCTACTCCACAATCATGTAGTGACTGCATTCAGATTTCAGTCAAGCTAGCATTCAAGTGAGAGTTCCATGTTATGATTAAAACACATAAAAAATTCTGTATCAGCAGCAAAATCAAACTTCATCACACTAATGAGCAGAAGACAAAATTTTAATCACTAACTGTACACATGCGACTAGGACCTCACAACATGACATCCAAATATTTGCATAGATCGTATTCAACCCAATGACTGTATCAGGAATATTTTTTATTTAAACTGTTACAAGTATATCATGTAGTACAGTCTTCTAACAGCTTAATTTTTTTTTCCTGTAAGAGGAATTAGTATATACTTATATTGCACTTTGCTTACCAATGCTCATTTATTAGAAGTTCCTAGAGAAATCATTGCCATACCTGTCAAATATTCACAAAGTATAATTTTTCTCTGTCATTTAAAAATTAAGTGACTAAAAAGATAGTTCTCAAAACATTGTTGAAATTTCATTAACTTTTTTTACATCTATCAAAAAATGACAGCATACACCCTGAAAATTCAGGACATTTGGAAATAACTCATCATAACAAGGTAAGGTAAGGCAAACTGCACCCATTTAAAAATACAGGTGTGCCATGAGACTCCTCTATGGTTTACCCAATTTAGCTCTTTGTGCTATCTCATCAATCCTGTGTGAAAGGTTGACACAAGGTGTGATAATAAAGAAGGTAAACGAAGCTATACCAGCTAACAGAATACATCCTTTGTCTCACTGGGAGTGGCAAATTATTGGTAGAATGACTTTTCAATACAATTTAAGTACCTGAATGATCAAGAGAAATTCTTTATCTCCAACTAATTTACTACCTACCCACATCCACAGTGTTAATTGGTAAGGCAGACAGTTACTCTTTCACACATTTTCTAGGTCTAATCTCAAATAGAAACACATTTTTAAAGAGAGAATTTTGGGCAGGAGGTTGGTAGGAGGGAACGGTAAAATATTTTTTCCATGTAATGGAAATGTAACCTTCTTTTAGCCACAGTATGTAAGTGCTGGGTTAACAAAATAGTGCTGCAGATATTGTGAAAACAGATTTCAGCACGCTGTCAATGAGCCACACATTTCAGATGAGAAGGTACAGTGACATTTAAACCCATGATAGTCAGAGAAGAAAAATATTGCCTGTAACTCCACTTGGCAATAGAAAGACAAGTGGGCCATGTCCTAGAGCTATTGATTAATAAGATTGTTTTAAATGAATAGTTAGCTACTTACTAAAAATCTCATTATTTTAATTAAAATAATTATTTAAATAAATTTTATTTAAACATTACATTTTTTTTCAATATTGTTTAGAACATTGCCCTAAAACTATTCTGAAACATGTGAAAAATGAAGTAAATAGGACAACTCACATACCTTAGTACTTTAATAATGCACATACATATGGAATTTATTGATTTTAATTGTTGCAATATTTAGTCAGATAAAATATTCATTCTATGTGACTCCTAAAATCACAATAGAAACAATATCCATAGATGTTTCTTCAATATTTACTTCTCACTCCTCCCCTTAGGGATCATTATGTATCAAGGAAGAAAGAAAATCCTTTTATGAACTGATACTGTTGACTCTATTCTGCTACACCAATTTAAATCAATCATCCCCATTTCATTACCCACTCAATGCCTTGATATTCAGCTTTTTATCTCCTCTTTCTGCAGTGTGCCTCAGTAGTTAATACTAGCTTTACTTTCCCAGTAGTCCAAGTGACTACTCATTAACAATCTGTTATCCAAATATAACTGTTTTATTTATATTACTCCTGATTAAGACAAGGGACTGCTAACACTGGAAACATGTAGCAGGTACAGGTCTAGTGAGATATGGTATAACAGGTCCATCTATTTATTAGGATCACTGAAAGCCAGTTTCAAAAAACCCTGAGGTCTACTGTCATGTGACAGAACACAAAACCTGCCATACATGATAAAGATGGAGAATATGAAAAAATAAACCTATTGGACATGTTCTGACATACAGCAAGTGGCAAAAACACCTCATGCGTCATTACATCTGGTTAGTTTCACTAACTAGAGAATATGTATACTGACCAGTCTCATGTACTAGGTTTCTGAATATTCATGTAATCTTTTGTACAGATACTTCAGGATCAATTAAATTTCCAAAGCATAGGTATTACTGGCATTTCAGCCATTCTGGGTGTGCCAGAACTGCTGCTCCAACAGGAGCATGGTCACACACAGACCCTTTGTCACACTGTTCGCTCTCCTCCCCTGTCTGGGTATGGGCAGAGTGCTCTGAGATACCCAGGAATAGCTGAAAGGTGTCTCAAGTGATTAATGCACCTAAATACCTGGTGAATATTTAGGGCAATAAAGAAGAGAGCCTGGATCTTCTCTGCAACACCGTTACAAACCAACAAGCAACAGGCACAAATCAAAATACAAGAAGCTACATTTAAACCTAAGAAAAAAGGTTTCACTGTAGAGGAGATTGAATGCTGTAACAGGATGTTGCAGATATATCAACATCTTTGGAGATATGCAGAATCTGAGTAGACTCTGCCCCAGATAACTCTTCTCTGCACTTTCTACTACACTTTCTCTCCTCATTATCCTCTTTATGTTTTAAAGTGACTTGGAGTAAGGAGACTTGGGCATTATCAGATTAAAAAAAAAAAAAGTGGAAACAGAATATTTTGCATAGTATGAACTCCTGAAGCAGTATGTGAACAGTAACCAACTTAAGCACATTACTAGAAGAGCTGCTCAAACCAGTGCAACAATGCTTTATTGCCTCTTCAATACAAATTCCCTCATCGTCATTACTACCGTATAATATTTTTTAGAGTGAAGAGCTGTAAAGTAGGCTTTGATGACAATTCTCTGAAAAATATGATGAGAGCTTGCCAGATAGTATTTGTCTTCAACCTTTCTTGTCTTCTGAATGCGAAAACCAGAAGGTCATTGGTTTGAACCTGAGTTACGAGGTAATAGGTTTTGGTTGCTTATTAACAAGACTAATGCAGAAAGACAGATAGAATGTAGTTCTGTTCATTTTCTTTCAGGGAAGACCATTTTTTTAATTATTTTTTTTTTAGAATTCAATAATTTGTCCTTAGTAAAGTGGTATTCCACCTCTGCTCACAGCTACTTTGAACACTGGCTGGTATTTAAAGCATGGATCCGCGGAAAAACAGCAATATATCATGTCAAAAGGATGTGTCTGGTGAATGCTGCTCGGATGAGTACTAGGTCATATTTTAATTAAATTCCTCATTACAGATCTGAAAAAGAGCATAAACAGCATTCTAAGGAGATTCACTTATCTAAATTGGAAGGTGCCTTACAGTACAAACAACACAGACAAGTTTGGAATATGGGGATAGAAAAATCTCCTGTTTCTATTTTGAAAATGTTCCATTCTGGCAGGTGTTTAAAAAAAAATCAAGTGCAAAAATGAAATCTGAACTCAACTTTTTGGTGGTTGGTTTTGGCTTTTGTTCGGTTTTGTTTGTTTGTTTTTAATGAGAAATGGAATCCTGTTCTAATGCAAGATATTTTGGAGACAGTTGTGGTAAACCAAGTTAGACAAGATTTTTTCAGTGCCATTACTAATAAAACTAAAAAACTCTCATTACAGGAGTAATGAAAGCTGTATGAATTTTATCAGTTATACTGATTTATATTAATTTTACTTTTGCTTTTGGTGTACGCAAATGATGAAAATGAATTTTGAAATTTCTTGTCAGTTATAGTTTAACCAATCTCCATGTTACAGGAATGTGGTTTGTGCTTAATTTACTTTAAGCAGGAGCTAAATTTCTATAACCTTCCCAGTTCTGCTAAGGCTTTTTTTCTAATTTGGAATCTTAATGAATTTCTCTTTCTACCACTAAATTACATGGAACTGCATTTAATTATAAGAGCACTTACTAAATTAAGTAATGTGTAATTGAATTCCCATTTAACCTTAATATCATTTGAAAACCATAGATGTCAAAGATGAAAAAGTTTCAAAGCTTCAACCTTCTTCCTCTAGAACAGCTGAAGCCTAGTAAGAAGAAGCACAGTGATACACTGTTCGAATTTGGTAGACTATGCAACTGTGACAAAATATTACTTGTTCTTCTCTGAAAGGTAGTGAAGCGACCAGGTAACTTACCAAAATTTAAAATATGTAGGCAATTAAAAAGTAGCAGGTCACATAATGTTAAGATCACACAAGAAAGACCTTGTTGAAGGTCTTCCTTGGAACCTTACCTTACTCCAATATATACTGAAAATGGAATCCTGGACATTACATATTAATTAGAAAACACTCCTATAAGAGACTAATACAGCATTAAAAAAAAAAGTCACTTGGCCAATTTAATTTTCAAAGGTTTTCCTTAGCATTTTTATACTTTCCCTTTTCTTTACCTTTGCACCAAATATAGGAAAACACCAGAACTTAAGCAGTTCAAAGTACCTCAGATGACAGAGTAAAGCAATGCTGCTTAGTGCAGGATCTACAACTAATTAACTTGTTTAATGCTCTGTAATGTAATTATTTAACAATTTTCTCATTTCAATTTATAGATGTTCTGTCTTTGAAACAAAAACTTGAAAACAGACCTGGCAATTTACACAAAGGAGCCAAATGTTTTTTGAATGGGACATCAAAGTAGTGTCAAATTCCAAAATCAATGACCTTATAAAGAAATGCTTCCTGAAAACCGCAAATAACAGCAAAGTTTTTCTACAATGAGCCTGGTGTTTCTCAATTTGACGTTATGTATATTAATATAATTTCATAAGCAATTTAATTTAAACAAATGTATCACAACATATTTCCTTCCCTTCTAAGTTAAATACCATTCTGCAATTGCCAGAGTGGGGAGTGTGGGACTAGATACACTTGTGTCGTGCTTGGAATACTAACAAGCTGCAAGTTCTCAAACTAAGGGAAAAAAAAAGCAACAAAACCAAACAGAGATGTAAACAGCCCTCCTTTCTCAACCATCCCTTGCTGGCAATATCCTTGCTCTATAATATATTACCACTTGAAATATATTATTTGAATGTTTCTTGGAAACAGGAATAAATACACTACTGAAAGATTTCTGAGTGGATGGATTTTTCTTTTGCCTTCAAACACTTCAGCTGTAATGTTCAGTCACCTGTCAATTGTCAGCTGTCAATTATTGTTAAAAACATAAGCCAGCTTGGTAACAGAAGCAGTGTAGGTATGTTTCTGCAGAAAAATTCTATGTATATAAAAATTTGAGTGGGTGCTCACTTGGAGATGATTACATTCTACTCTCATCTGCATCACTGACCTTCTATTTCTCAATAAAATCCTCTATGTCTACCCTTAAAGTATTGGTATTATCCATGGTTTTTGCTTCATAAATCTACCCTCCTTATTATCTTTGAAAATTAAGACTTGTTAGTTTCCAAAAAAATATGGTCACTCAATCTTACCCCCAAATTTGAGTAACAATTGTAAGATAATATACAAAACATCTTGGATGATGTTTGAAATACGTGTGCTTTATCCATTAGTAATATTAATTCAATTTTTAATCACATCATGTTAGGAAAAAACCCAAGAATAATTTTTTATAGTGAAATTTAGCAATTCAGATTTATAATACAGGTTAATATGAGCTGTCAATTATCAGCACAAATCTTTTTAACAGGAATGACAAATGTCTATCAATGGCAAAACAGAATATTAAACTCTTTATACATAATGCATTTTTTTCTCAAATTTGGATGATATATGAAAATTATTACTTTTACCCACTTCTAAAAATGGTAACTTTTGTGTACCCACTTGCTCTTCTTGAAACATGAGGTCCAGTGGAATTCAATGGGACTAAGAAGAGAGGCAAGAATTTCTGCAATTTCTTCATTGGCTTCTACCTTCTAAAATCCAAGAAGTATTTCACTGATGTCACATAAAGTATTGCAGGGCTGAACACAGAGTCTCCCAATTCGAGATCCTTGAGGAATTTTAGGAATTGAAAAGTGGAGAACTAATACTTTCTATATACTCTGAAGAACTGACATGAATGAAAATAAGATGCTGCTCAGTGCAACTCAAGAAAAAATGTAAACCAAACTGTTCACTGGTTTCATTCAATTAAAAAAAATTCAAACACTTTGCCATGCACTTTTTTCAGCTTAAAAATCTTCTTTGCAGTAATAAGATATTAATTAATATATAGGTAGAACAGGACCTTTATGGAAGCACAGCCTGTGGGATCATATGATTACTTCAGAATATACCTTTCCATGAAAAAAAAGAAAAATCAATATGAAGAAATTGCCACAAACATCGCAAAGTGTGCAGTCAGTCAAGGTGAATCCAGAAAACTAAGCTGCTTTGGAGCTAAAACTCTGTGCTGGGACTTGCACTGTACTGATATTAGGCTAAGACAGCAAAAAGGATGTGATGAAGAAATGTCAGTAGAAGCAAGTGAGGGCGAGTTATCCGGAAGGGTCCTCACAGAGGGGAGGAAAAGAGGATGATGAGAAGCCTGGAGTTCAGGGAGAGTGAACTATTTAGGAACCACTGCTGTAGAAAGTAATTTTAAAAAGTGACAAACACATAGAAAGAAAGCCCTGCATGAATTTGCAGTGAACGTGAAAACAAGAGATTCATTTATTTCTGAAGTGCTGGTATGAGGTGTTCTGTATAAAAAGATTTGTAATGGCATAAAACCTTGCCCGAGTAGAGCAGCAGATATTTACTGGTGGTTGACAAAAATCAATGATTTCTCCATTAGTCCACACATCATGTGCTTCAAGAGTGGAGGAAGGTCACAAGGGAGAGTGAAATATCTCCCCATCCACACGTTTGTTATTTTCTTTCGTAAAGTAATTCTTAATACTGCTGAAAGCCATAGAAATTGAACTAACGGTGACACTTATTTATCCCTTCTTATTAGGATGACATATTAGCCAAACTTTTCACAGACAGAGTAAAATAGAAATATCCAAACGTTTATAGTAACGTCATTTGAACCTATGAGGTTTGAAGCCTATCTCTGTTTCATCTGTTGTACACCTAGAAATCCTGGGAGGCAGCTGTCTTCTGACTCTCAACTCTATTTCTGCTTACAATTTTTACAATGGAAGCAAGTAAGACAAAAAATACACCTCTGGCAAATGACCAATACAATAATGTGCCAAGGGTTGTTAGTATCTACTACTTATTTATATAATACATATAAGCAATGATTTATAGAGAAACATATTGCTCAAACTCATGTAATTTTAGAAGAGACTATTTTCTGAAGCAAGGTTGTTTTACTTAAATTCATTTCTGCTTTCTCTCACTCTGAGGAAAACTACAATTTGCTAGATTTAATATATTCAGATCTGTAATTGAGCCACTGGCTATCACAGAAGTCCATCTTATTTTAAATATAAGCACTAAAGGAGAGACTTTATATATAAAAAAAAAATATTCTAATGACTCCAGCGTTAAGAATCAAATGGATGCAGCCACTTGTTTTAAAACTGAGATACACTAATTCTACCTTTTTCCCCTGTCAGATCAGGGTCCAGTAAACCATTCATTTTGTTTGTTACAGCCTCTGTGTATCTTTGGATTAGAGCTTGCAGACTTGGATTAAGTCTATTCTTAGTGCTTCTAAATCAAACCTGTGTATTTAACTTCTGTTAGGAGCAGCACTGTAGCAGGATTTCATAGCACTTTACTACCATTTTCTAAAACAAGCCTGACACTAAGATCTCTCAACAGAAGTAACTTGAAAACTAACACAGCTGTTAAAAAAAAATGTCAGTGCATTTCATGAAGCTCAGAAATTACAAATGGCAAATGATACATGAGGGTAAACCTGTATGAAACAACATCAAAATTTTATTTCCACCACTTTTCCTAATTTCTTTGAAAACATATACAATAGTAAAGTTACTCCCTACAGATAGACGTATAATGATGCTCTCCACTTGTAGTAAAAAACATCAAAAAGGACAGATCTTTTGCTCTTAGCACTCATGAACTGAGTTGCAACTCACAACTGTATTAGAAATTTCTGAATCTCAAACTCTTGCACCAGTAGCATCCAGGACGGAGACTGCTGCAAATACGTTGTAACATGCAAGATCAGAAAAATCACTTTCTCGGGTTTTAAAAAATTCTTTTAACAACATAACACCTAAAATCTCAAAAGTAATGTTTTGTTAGGTGTTCCATCTTATACACCAAAATCCGTGCTGAGCAAACAGTATCTCCAGAAAGTTGAGAGAAAGTCTGAAAAAAAGGATAGGCTTCCTGACAACAAATCAGTAAAAAAGTACTAGTGATAACATCAAGCTCTTTCAGCTGCACTGTGCAGCAATTTGACAGGAATACATTTGATAAGGATAAGTTAAAAGTTACTACTGGTTTGTAAAGTTTACCTTTTATGTTCAGCCTGATTGTGGCAGTTTTTTTTTTAATTAAGACATACCATTGTAAACTGTATCCTTTGCTGTATTTATGAGTTTTAAAAAAATAGAAATATGTATAAGGCACACTTCTCAATTTTCTATCTCCATCTGATAATCTCTCGTCAAATAGCATGCCCTTTGAATACCCACTGCTCTCCTCTCATGCCAAGATCTTCTTCCATTTGGCTATGCATTCTAATAGTCATCTTACTTCACCTCGTAGCTTATTGTAAGTACTTTGTCTTACTTTTTCTGCTTAAGAACTTGAAAAGTGAGATCATTTTACTCACAGTTGTTTTTGTCCCAGACTACTCCTGTCACTCTCATTAAACCAAACTCTGTGCACATGGGCTTCCAATTTGTGCTCTTCCCACATGCTCCCTGTGCTCTTCTTCCTGCTAGTCTCAATTCCACTGTTACATTGGTAAATAATTCAAATAATATCAAGTCTACAACTAATTTAATTAGTTATATTTCTCTGCCCAGGAAGTAGAATTCTGTGTCAACATCTTAATCCCTATTAGGGAATGAGGAGTGACGTCAACCAGGAAGCTAAGTGCTGATATCAATCAGTCCTGTGACCTAATTACAGACCCATTAAAATTGACACAGAATACAGAACACAGAGAGATGCTCTGAGTATTGCACATATTTCCTTCCTGGTTTTCCCCTTTTCACCTCAAGCTAATTGTGTGCTATCTATAGATGTCTGAAACGGTAACTCAAGTGCAGGGACCGATCAGATTCAGTATTTGAAAACTGTGCCATTAGAAATAAGAAAAAATTCTACTAAGTGTGGGACAGATCTGGACACTAATTTTAGAGTGTTTGGAAGATATAAAACTAGTCCATATTCCTGTTCAGGCAATGTTATCAGTTAATTTAAACACTGTTGTTTTGATCTCGATTGTCTTTTAAACTAATTTCACTGTAAGAAACAGAAGTACCATGCAACCTTTCCTGCCGAAGAGATGTTCTTACTTACAGACATACAGAAGGCTATAAAAATTTAGCATACTCCATGTATAAAATATTTTATGTATTAATATTTATAGGGTAGTTACACCAAAAGAATGCACTATGCATTTGGTACTATAGCAAAATCAACTACATGCTGTATGTATAGCCATATATAAAGACCATATATGAACAGGACCACTAGGAAGGTAAGTAACTTCATTACAAATCAGGGAAGTAAAATTAAAATCACTGGGTTTGCTATTTGTTTTCCATTATCCACAAGTTGTGCTCTATCTGAATATCAAAAATCACCACACAGAGAGAAGCCTAAGGATTCAGAGCATCTGAACTCTACATCCCATAGACCACATTGTGTTGCCTAAGCACCTGGAACAGAGAGATATAAGTTGGAGTATTAGACATGGAGTATAAGCTACATGGAAAAGTTTCACACAGCATCTGGGACAGAGCCTCTGTAAGCCAGCAGTAACATACAACTTGGGGCAATTAGGAACACAAATGATTTAAATGTAAGTTTCCATTTATCATTTCATTAAGGTTTAGTAAGGCATAGCATTCCAAAAACATCAACATGAACTTTTCTAGTAGTCCTTGAACTGCTTGCTAAAGAAGAACTGCATCACGAGGAGAAGCTATTAAAGCACAACTTCAGGTAACTAAAAAAATTTTTAAAGACTAATGTGAAGACACTGAGGAGGGACAAATATTTTATATATAAGTGTGTGTAAAAAGATTAATTCTTGACTACAGAAATTCTCTCTCACTGTGATTATCATATAACATAAAGGTTCTCCCACAAGAAAGTCCTCTTTGCCATCAAGGACTGTGTTTACCATGGAAACTACTAAGTAATTTGAAGTCATTTGAGTAGCCTGACCAGAACACTGTTTTGTAAAGTGTCAAAAACGTTGAATTGCAGATGAATTAATCCATTCAAATTACATTTGGAATCATACAGTAACCTGTCCATCACATAACTCTATGAAATGAGAGAAATACTAAACTGAAAAAAAATTAAATAATCTGACAAATCAAATGAGAAAGGACAGATGTTTTCTTATTTTGTTTTCCTCCTAATATATTACATTTTGCCTGGTGCTTTACAATAATGTATCTGCAACTGAGAGGAAGTAAAGATTTTATGATGGCTTACAAAATTAAAGAATAATGAAAACTGCATGGGAATGCTGAGGCATCAGACTTGGCAAAAATATATCAACTTCAGAAATTTGTGAAGCATACTGATTAAATGTTAAATATTTTACTTGACGTCTTGCTTCGGCAGATCCAGTAAAATTAGGTCATTTTTCTTTAATCTTGTTTTCTAATAGCTGAATATAAAAGGATCGAGTTACCATGCTTCTGAAAGCTACATGTATTTTACACTGATACTATGAATTTTCTTATGGTATCTTCCATTATTCAGTTTACCTACAAATGACTTGTTATCATACCTCCTACTGACTTACGTTAATTCATTTCTATATGATGCTTTTCTTTACCTCTAGCTGATAGAAAAGTTTTATCTATTTAAAATATACCAATCTTTATTGCATACAAAATGGAAGGTGTTTACAGCTTATTCCAGAACATTTTTATTTGGAAATTTTTCACAGTAACTATGACACATGAAGAAAGCTGTAACTGTAGAACATCTACACTTTTTAGCTTTGCATCTGGCTATATCTAATTTTCTAGACAGAAGGTGGTGACGGATAAGAGAGAATCACATTTATAACTACTTCATCACACTTATCAAAGAAGAGAGGAAAAAATATATATTTTGGAGTGTTCTTTAAATTGAGCTACATCTAAAGATGTCAAAAAGTCACTTATGTTCAAAAGCAATCACCACTACTTTTATACATAGCAGCACGATTAAAAAATAATTAACAGCATTTCTAAAACAAACATACCTCAAAGACATTAGTGTCTTAATTCCAAAGAATTACTACCTCAGCTGCCTTTCTGTATTCTGGTCTTGAATTTGTTGTGTAGCCTTGGGAAAAAACCCAAACCACCTCAGCTTACTTTCAAACTGAAAACAAGGCTAGACTCAAGGAGAGAGAGAAAAAAAAACAACTTAATACCATTGCAGTTAATTCCTCTAATCCTACCTCATTATCTTAAGCAAATAAATCTCTGAAAAGGATTGTCTTATTAAAAGTGAATTAGAAAACTGAATGTCATCTGTGCAGGGAGACATTCTCTTAAAATGCAGTCAGTAAGGAAGCTCATAAATAGGTCACTATATAAAAATATTCCTATCAGGCAATCCTTAGCAAATTTTCAACAGATGTGTATGTAACTATGATTTCACAAATTTCTAAAATAAAATGCATTGACACCATTTACCATGAACTTCCAAGAGTCTAAAATATGTACTTATTTATATTCTACAGAGAGACCAATATTATAAAAATAGTATAAAATGTTACAAGAATAGCTATTCAATTGTCATACTTCCTACTCTTGCATGTCATCATAATGTTTGATTCACGGAGAACTTAAAATAAAAATATAATTTTTTTTTCATTTCTATAACCATACAAAACTTAGGTGTCATAGCCCCTAAGTACATCTCAACACACATCACACATTTTTAGAAGTGCACATGGAGCGTCTGAGCAGTGAAGAAGTCGTGTAAACTATAAAGAGAAATCTGATAAAAAAAGTACTGCAGTAGTTAAAAAAATAAGTTTTCTCAGGAGATATTTACCAATTTGAACTTTACATATACATATTAGTTAGAAATAAATCATCTGTTATCTTTGGGAAAAAAAAAATAAATCAGTACTATTGGAACAAAGCTTTTTTTCATTACTTGTTATTGTTGAACTTCTCAGCTTCATTTTAAAATATTCTTCTTATTGGGAAATGGATTTGTGCCAATAGTTAGTTCTAAGTCCTTTAATATTTCTTAAAAAAAAAAATCTTATCATATACTTGCGTTTGAACACATGAAAGCCAATCCATGCAACAGAAAAACATCCCAAGGCATCCAGTATCCACAAGACATGTTTTATATTACACTATCATGTAAGATTCTTTAATAGCTAGGAGATTGTTTTTGAGATTTTGTATTTCTTTTTCAAATGGTAATGCAATTCAGTGTGATACGATTTTTCATATTGCTCCTTTTGATAACAATTTTTGAGACTTGCAAGGTTCAAGCTGAACCAATGTCTTTTCATCCAAGGGCTATTTTCATCAGAATGCTATAACAATTTCATGGTCTATTGAAAATGAGACAATAGTTACAGTGGTAAAAGTAACACTTGCTCAAATGACATATCATTTAAGCAATGTTTAGGTGAAAAGTGGGCCAAAAAAAAGTTCCTTTCGTTCTTGCTGAAATCTTTTTATTCTTTAGATACACTAATAAAAGCTTTAAAATATGTTCCTTCATGAGAAAAAGAACACATTTAAAAGTTTTGTAGTCTCTCACACAAATCATTATACCTTTGTACTCTACATTGGATTGAGTACACAGTCAGATTTACTGATTTGACAATGTTTACTGAGAACTGGGAAAATAAATTCATCCTTTCAGTCTACTGGGTGGGTTTTTTTTTGTTGTTGGGGTTTTTTTTTTGGTTGGTTGTTTTTTTTCTCCTGACTTTGGTTTATTTTGATGGCTCCTACTAAGTTGGCATCTTTGTTGCTTATGTTTTTGTTAATCTGAAATCTGATGTTTTCTTCTCTACTGTGCCTTAAGAGCCACAGTTCCAGTACTATCTGTATTTGTCAAACATTTTAGGAAATTTATAAAATATTAATTCTTCCATATACCAGATTTAAAGATATTAATGGATTTAGTCTCCTCTCTCTAGACATTTGAGAGACCTTATTATAGGAAAGATTTTGCACTTGCAAACTGACAGTCTTAGGTTAGCTTTCTCCAGTGCTTTTGTTCCTGTAATGAATAGTTGAGTACAAGATTGTAAAGAATCAGTGATCAATTTGTACCCTAATTGTACCTAATTTCTACCCAATAATCACAGAAATTGAATTCTGGTGCTATCTAGAGCCATACCTTTTGTAAGAGGAATCTCTACCACAAAATCTGTACTAAGAAAAATTATTTTAATAAAACCCAAAAACCAACTACCAACCAGTTATTCATGACACAGAGAACTGAATCAGTAATGTTGTGTTATGAAGTACGGGCACATAAGTTCAACTCTTGTCACTGTGGTAGTGACTGTATTCTTGGAAATCCTCATTTGAAGATTTCAGGAAAAAGAGTAAAAAGATACCAAACAAAATACTTTCCTTACAGGCTTTCCACTGTCTTGGGTCATGTGAAATGTGAAGTTATGGCTCCTAAGTTATAAACACAACTAGAGACAGGTTGACTACATGAATAATTAATCTATTTTTATCTAAAAAATAACTAGCTACCCTCCACCTCACCCCCCCAAAAAACACAAAACAACAAAAAACTCAAACGTAAAAACCCACAAAACCCAAAACAGATCACAAAACAGAAAATAACATGGCTAGTCAGACTATGGGAATACAATTAACTACTTTACTATTTTGATATTGTGAGGGCTAACTAGTGCCAGCAGTTACTATTGTCATTTACTTTTTCATTAAATCTTAGTTTGAAATAATGTGAATACAGACTAATAATTATTTATGTTTTTGTCATAGAACTCCAATGAAAAAGAATTCCCCAAGATAACAACAGCTAGTAAAGAGAAGACCTCTTTAAAACCTGGATTTTCTCTTCACTTTCCCAAAGAGATCAATCAATACTCAATTTTTTACCTCATAAACATGTTGGGTTATCTTTACCTACAGAAAAAGTAAACTTGCAGACAATAGTGACAATGACCTAAGCCTTCAGTTTACAGATGAAGTATTAAGCTATGTCTTGCCTGTAGTCTAAAAATCAATTACTTGGTCTCAAATGATTCCAGCTCAATTAGAGATTATTCACTTTCTGGATACAAAGAACTAAATAATTTTGCTCCTAAAAACTTGATTTGCAATCAGCAGACAAAAGAGAGAGAAAAAGAGCTTAAGCACCAACAGAGGAACAGTGTTTGTATAGGTGTCATTAGCATTACTGTATAAAATGTCTGTATAAGAAAAAAGATATAACACACCTAAAAAACGAAGTCTGGTGTCATTAAAGACAAAACAAAGTAATAAGAGAAAATGAAACCCTCCTCAAACATTTTTGATCAAAGCCATTTGCTAACCAAGATAACCAAGCCAAGGACAGGTAAAGTTAATGCCAAGAACAGATAAAGTTACTGAGGACACTTACTCAGCCTTAATAAATTTATGGGACATCTGGTCTCGACTGACCAGAGACATATTCCACACCAGAAGATGTCATGCTCAGTATACAAAGCAGAGGGAAGAAGGAGAAAGGAAGGAGCATTCACATTTACAGATGTTTCCTGGAGATGACTGATCACCTGCCTGCCAATGGTAAACATTGAATTAATTCCTTGTTTTGCTATGCTTGCATGCACAGATTTTGTTTTACTTATTGAACTATCTTTATCTCAGCCCATGAGCTTTCTTACTTTTACTCTTCTGATTGTCTAGCTCATGGCATTGGGGGTGAGGGAGAGCAATGAGCGAGCAGCTGTGTGGGGCTTGGTCAACAGCTTAGGGTTAAAACATGACAAAAAACAAAGCTGATATTAAAAAGTTCCATTTCAGTGTTCAAGGTGCCTCATATCCATATCTTTTCTGCTATCAGAAGTTTGTCTTTATTAAATGTAGAGTTGAACTAGACAAAGGAGTAAAATCTTTGCATTTCTGACATACAATTGATATTTCTTTTTCTGTTTCTACTTAGAACAAAGAGTACTTTGATGTTGACTGTAGAACAACTTGTTTTTTTTAGAAAAACTTACAGAATATTCCAGTTTGCACTCTAGAAATATATTTTCCACAAACCTAAAGAATACGTTATTATACCCAAATGCACAATGAGGCACTGGGCAATGAGGACCCCAAGCAGTAATACTTTCAAGACATCTTTGCTTGTCACTTTTCAGCTGACATATTCAGGGTAATTACTATTATAATAAGATTGTGATTCTAGGAGCAAAACTAAAACATTTCTAGGGTAAAAGCTACTGGTCTTAAAATCTGATTTTACTTCACTACTTGACAATAGCAGAATTAGTGCACATACTTATGTATGCAATTATTTCTTAGATTTCTAGTTCCACAGAGCATAAATATAAAGTTGAGCCTTACTTGATGCCTATCTTCCTGAGTAGAAGACCTGCAAGTTAACTAACCTGTGGTGCATAATTTTCCCTCCCTCTTATTTTCAATTCCATAATTAAGGATATTCACTATATAGGTTGAATTCCAGTTAACTATACTTTGATCTTTGTAATTCATCAACACCTGTATGGGCATAGAAGTCTCTAATATGGAGAACTGCCATTACTCCTATTTCTTGACTGAAAACAAATGCAGCATTCAGGATTTGCCACCTATACCTATTATTGAATCCTTAAACATTAAGTAGAATTCCTTTTCATTGGGAAGAGCAAATTCAGAAGCCCTCCTGTTTCATCAAATCTTGTATTTCTACTCAGTTCTGAACAAACATTAAGAGTTTATTCCTATATACCTGCTTCTGTAAATGTTCATAGAAATGTAAGTATGAAAATTAGCTATAACACTACAGCATTTTAACTCAAAGTATGTGATGCCAGGGCCAAAGTTTTGGTGCCTATAAATGCCACTATAACACTGAAGTGTATGTACTATTCAAAGGAATAAACACCAGTTCAAGAGGAAAGCAATGACAACATGGAATCAGTAGGATTAAAAAAAAAAAAAACGGAGAAATGAAAAAATATGAAAGTATTAAAAGCTCTATAACCTCACATACTTAAGACATTCTTGTTCCATCAGTATTATTTAAGAATGCGCTACACTTTTTCTAGAATGTTATCTGAATCAGATCCATTATAACCCAGTTGTTTCATTGCCTGGAATAAAGCTTTGCTTTATTCCAGTTTCTGATATACTTTTTTCCCTATACTGGGTAAAAATAGCAACTAGGCAATCTTCTCTGAATAAAGAGTGGTGCACCTACTCACTGGAAGAACATAGCCCTGCCAAAATTCTGCCTCAAATTTGGGCCATGATTTTGTCTCTGCTACTACTTCTATTTGTGGACAGAAAAGCTGTATTTTTGTTTTGTACCTATACCTCGGCTCAATTTTACAATTAGGAGTATTCAAAGAAGAAAGGAATTTGAGGGTGAAGGAAGGAAATGCAAATAAATCTTTAATAAAATAACAAATATGATTGTTATACAGTTCTACTAAAAAAAAACCAGGCAAAATTTTATTGAAGTCTTATAAAAATTACACTTCCAAGTGTTTAATAGTATTTTACTGTTTAGCAATAAATTCTACAAGGTGAATTTAAAATATTATTTCTAGTTCTACAGAAACCTGTAATTTACTTTATCATTTAAAATGCTTATGATTTCAGTACCAGAATGAAATATGCTAAATCTCATTCTCACTTGAATAATTTGATTAAAAGAAATTCCATAACCACCTAAATCTCTACTATCAAAACAATTCTGCGTAGTCTATCCAGACATCCTTTGGGAGTGAAAAACTGGAAGCATAATGTGGGCATAAACAACATTTTTCCAGTATATGTCACAATGATATGATTTACTAGAACAGTCCTAAGGTGATTTGCACCAGTACTTGCTCACATATGTACATCTAAAAATCGTATTGGATCTCTATTGAAAACAATGAGCCTTCACTTACTAAGCATTAAATCTAATTTATGAATCTGTCTGAAATAGATCAGAAATATGTCTTATAAATTACCCTTTCAACATACAAAACCCCACAATGTTTCTAATTATTTTATTTCCAATTCATTGGAAATGGGGAGTGCTCTCATTCATGCAGTTCAACTTAGCCACTGATAGCTATCATTTTTTTTCAAAGTTCTTAATTTAAAAAGTTGGAAAGATGAAAATATATATTTTAAATATTATTTCATTTCTTATCCAATTAAATAGAGTAGGAGTTCCTAGTAAAAAAAAGTCAGAGGGAGCAGATAATCAAAGTATCAGTAATACAAACTTCTAAATAAATGACAAGTTCATTAGGTTGCTTCATTTCAATTTACATCTCATGTATGTTGTAGCTACAAGCACACATGCATACGGAAAACCACCATATATTTTCCCATACCTTATGGTTTAATAACAGTCAGGAAAAGTAGCAGTATTCAATACTTCTTTTATCAAAACATTGCACATCTTCCCAATGCAAAATCTGATTTTTTATAAAACTTGATTAAGCAAAGTTGCATTTTCTGACACAAATATACTCTGTTAAAATTCCAGACAAGACTAATCATAACTTACTTTCAGTTCAGACAACAGTCTCAAAATAAAATGTCTTGCACCAGGAGAAACTTAAAGTACTACTTACTAAACAAGGCTTACTAAAAAGTAAATATACAAGAAAGATGAATGCAGTTGCATTAAACAGAAACAGGACAAAACAGAAAGCAGAGAAACAGCTTTAGATTCACCCTAGTAGCATCATAAATTTTCTTTAGAGAATGACAGAAAAACTAAAAACTGCTATGAGCTTATTTTCCTGTCAAGCAAGAGTGATAGCATATAGCTCCCTTTGGATATATAGAAGGAAAGGCTCTGCTTTCCTTCAGATTGCTTGAAATCTGACAATGTTCTTCACATAAAGCAGGCACTCAAGGTAAAAGTAGTAAGAAATATTTTTAAGTGACCACTTAGAAGATCATTTCTGATCTTACAGAGTCCCACAGCATATTCTCAATTGCACACTGACACACAATCCATTCTTCATAAAATATAATCAGGTCTCGGTGTGTTCAGTAAGGTTAAAAACAATTTTTACTTCCCACAAATTGACTCTGTGTTCAACAGATTATGTGACCTGACAGAGTGGAAAGGACTTGAAACAACTGAGGGAGTTATTGAGTGTACAGTGGTGACTGTAGTTGTTTGTGTACCAGGACAGCAGATCAGGCATCTAGTGTGGCTATGGACCAAAAGGAGATAGGGATACAACAGTGCTTGCAGACAAATACTTCGTTTTCCTTATCCAAGTTTTATCTACGACTACAGTGTTGTTTAAATTAAAAAAAATACAGTAAGTAAAAATGTAAAGAGGAAATTTAGAGACTCCTCTGTCAACAAGATGACAATATTGTGTTGAGAGAATTCATCAATTAGTAGTCTAATAGATCATTTGACTGCTGCATAATCACAAGCATTTTAGATTTTGCTTCAGTTTTTCTAAACTATCAAATGTGAATAACAACATCTTTTTCATTGCCTTTTATTCCCTATTTTTGTCTCATGAGTGGATCAGGTAATTTCTGGGGCCTGTGTTAGGCATTACTGAAGAGCTACCTGTAGGTTCACATACCACAATCAAATACATAGCAAGAGATAACTATTTCTTGCAATGGATTAAAATTCTGTATTCAAGGATGAAATGTACTGTCTCATCACTGATGATACTGATCTCATTTAACCCTAAAGCCACTGACAGAAAAAAAAACCACCAAAAACAACAGTCTAGAAGCTAAAAAGATAAAGGAAATGTAATGGATCTGCGAAATGGTGTTGAAATGTTGCCTCTTCCATCTTCCAAAAGCCTCTGTTATTGCATTTCTGTTGGTCACTTTTTCCAAAGGAGCATTAAATAAGATTTGAGGAATGATAAGCTTCAACACATTCATCTTCAACAACTGCAATACTACTCTTCTACTGAAACACTTAAGAACTTTCAAGAGAGTGCATACAGGTGAAAAATTTTGCTCTTTATTAGTAATTCACCTTTCCTTAAGTGCCTAAGTTATTGCTTTTCAGACTGCAGGTAGTTAGTTCAATTCCCGATAAAGTAAGACTTTATGGACATTCAAGAAGTACTTAAGCTAAAGCAACTGATTTAATGTTGCTGTCTGGATCATTAGCGTACTAGCAGGAGACTCCCAAATCACTAGTTTAAGAATTGCTATTCAGTTGATAAGACATTTTTCAAAGTGCTGCACCAGCACTCAGGGAACTTCAAAGCATAAATAACTTGATTTGTCTCCAACTACTTACTAACACTTCTCAATTACCATGATGTTTTATACACATTTTCAAAAGTGCAAGAACTGCACAATGTGAGGAAGCAGTGAAACATCAAGCCTTCATTACTCATTTAATACTGTAATTGCAACAGTTGTAGTTACCTGGATTGTTCTGTTTTGAGCCAATTATGTGACTGCTCTTGAGGGTTATGCAACATTATAGTAAAGTAAGGATCATCATCCTTAAGCACCTCATCCAGGCTGCAAAGGACGAAATACACATATCAGTGGGGCACAGTTCCCCCAGGCTACATCACAGTACCTCCTGATTATGGATAAACTCTGCCCTTCACATACTCAAACCCATAAAGACTTATTAAAGGTAGTGACAGCTGAGTTCTCTCCAAGTTCTCATTGGTACTGAAGCAGAGAAAAGCTCTGTACAGTTCTTAGCAAAAAAAAAAACCAAACAAACCAACAAAGCACAAACAAAAACCAACCCAAACAGAAAACCAAATGGAGTGAATTTACTGGTTTCTTCCAATAATTAATTTCCTTGTAATTGCAGCTGTTACATTTTGCAGTGTTTTTATCTTTGTAAGGCTATTTTAAATACAATATTATTAGCATCATCACAAAGGGATTTGGAAGTAGAACTTGATATAGGCTACAGATATACACACATTTTCAGTCTCCATGAGATATCTTAACAGATTACAAGTGGGCTAATCTGTCAAAATTTAAAACTTAAAAATATCATTGGCTTGTCATTTACAGTCTCATTAGGGTCAGTGGAGGGAAAGAGACATCTGAGCAACTCATCCTAATCTAGACATCTGTAGCGTGTTGGTCGAGTTGCTTACTTCTTTGCATCAATGCTAAAGCTATGACCAGTGTCATAGTGATCTTTAGGTAGAATTTCTAGCCCTCATGCTAGACCATGGAGACCTTTTTCAACTTAAGTTCTAGTTCCCAGCAGCTTCTGGAGAATGTTATACCTACAGTTCTGCTATTTTGTGTTGCCTCACATCAGGTTACAAGTTTCCAGAAATGAACAGCTGAGATATTCTCATACATGCTTTATTGCATCTAGCCTCAGTCTTGGAAGGCAAAACACTTGTAGACAGTGTTACATACCTTGCCCTGCCTCTAAATGACAAACTTCTAGAGGTTTTCATGAGTGCTGATCCTCTCCTCCAATTTCTTTACCTAGCATTGTGTTACTATTTTTAAATTTTTATCTATTTTTTGTTATAACTTAAGTATGATTAAAACAATGTAAAATATACCTCATTCTGTAAACTTTGTCTGCATACCTAGAAAGTCTTTCTAAAGAGAAAGCTCACCAGTTTTTTTTTTTTAGATGGGAACAGAAATCTGCTAAAGCAAACCAATTCTAAAGGCCTGATTTCTTAAAAAAATTACTTGATGTGCCCAGTAAAAACACAGTAGACTTTATGATAGCTGTAAACAGTTATCACTAAACAAAATATAAGCAAGCTGTTCCACTGAGAAAAGTATCTAAATTATTCTTCCCACAGATTTGTGTTTGTTCCTATTTTTATGACATAACATCAGCTCTCCAACATCCCTATCACACTTTTTTTGAATAGAAGATTGCACATACTGTGCCTGCAGCTATTTGTGCACTGAAAGGATTGTTAAAATAAGTACTGTGACTGGCTGATTAGATGCTACAAACAGCATGTGTGATGCTCAAGTCCTGTCCTGTCTGTTCTTCCTTCAAGGGAACAAAAATGCTCCTCTCCCATACAACTCAGTAATCAGTTTTCACATAAATAATGTGCAGAAACTGTGATCTTTGAGACTTCTTCATTACTTTCACCTTCAGCAGGAACTGGGAAACCAATTCAGAATGCAGGAAGGAGGCGATGACAGAAGCAAGCAGCATCATAAAATCACATTTAAAAAGGAAAACGTGTGAGAACAGCCTAAGTATGTAATGAAAATACAGATGAATTCATTTTATGTAGAAGTGGTAAAATAGCTGTCAAATTAAATTGTAGGACAATACACAATGATGGACTATAATAACTATGAAGATCCTGTTCTGCTGCTCTGCCGAGACAGTGTTGACTGAGTGGGCTCAGTACAGCACTGTGCATGAGAACTAAATACATAATTGTTCTTCACACTATGCCTGCCATACGTGTAGGCTTTTTGCTTAAATAAGCTATATGAGGTGTCAATATAATTTTAGCACACTTGAAAACAGACTGCAAATTCAAAGCTTATGATTGCATCCGGATAACCATATGGTCATAAACGTGGAACATACAGGGAGTAAATCTAATAGTCAGTCCAAAATTTTTCCAGACCTTTAGCTTGGAAAATAATCTACCACTTGAATTTTAATTAATCAGTATCATTTCTATCATATGGCAGTGGCATAATACAACAAAGCAATACAATATTCCAAGTAACAACACAAAACCTGAAAGAATAAGTACAAATCTAAGCATGTCTCAAAGTGTAATAAAATGCAAAAATAATAATAAACCCCCTAAATTTCTAATTTGGAACTCTTAATAACAGGAATATTCCTGACATTTCTTAATCCGTTTAAATTTGTTTCTCTATTTACTAATTTTAGCAGAATTTTATTTTTTCATAAACATTTAAAGAAAATTAAGTTATTGCAAATAATGAAAGTTGAATGTTGTGGAACATTCTTACATTATAATTCAAAGAAGGTAAGAAAGACATTAATTAAAAAGTGAAAAGGAAAGATGGAATGGTATTTTCACTTCAGTATTTTCCAAATGATTGCCAGTATCAAGTGCACTCAAGTCTTAAGACACTTTACCTGGCCTGTTCAGGAACAAATATATATTTTTTCAATCAGCACAAATATTTCAGTTTTATGAAGGCCGGGCACTTGCCAAAGCCTCCCTATTACTCCTTTTCTTGTCTGGACAGGAGAAAGAGAATACAAAAAAATGCTCATGAGTAGAGATAAGGACAAGCTCATCAGCCAGTGGTTACCACCACTAGAAAAACTGACTGAACTTGGGAAAAATAAATTTAATTTATTGTCAATTAAATCAGAGCAGAGTAATGAGAAGGAAACAAATCTTAGAACGCCTTCCCTTTCCATTCCCCTCTTCCTGGGCTCAGCTTCACTCCAAATTACTCTATTTTCTCACCCCTCCCTAGGGGGCAGAGGAGGATGGAGCATGGAGGTTGTGGTCAATTTATCATAGGAGGTCTCTGCCAATACTTCCCCCTCAGGCTGACTCCTCGCATGCTTTTCCCTGCTCCAATTTCAGATTCTTCCAATGGAAGGCTGTCTTCATCAGCAGTCCTACCCAAAGCCTGCAGTTCTTTACTAAATGCTCCAGTCCTGCCAGTAAACCTGCTCCATCGTGGGCTCCTCTGTTTCAACAGGTCCACAGGTCCTGCCAGGAGCTTGCTACAGCACAGGTTCTCCATAGGCTCACAGCCTCCTTTAGGCATCTACCTGATCGAGCAAGGGGTTCTCTATAGGCTGCAGATGTATATCTGCTCCCCTTCTTCACTAACATTGGTGTCTGCCCAGTTATTTTTCAGGCTGCAGTTGTGTTATTCTCTCCCTCATCCTCCTTAACTATGTTATCACAAAAGCACTACCTCCGTTGTTAATGGCTCAGCCTTGGCCTGCAGAAGGTCCACCTTGGAGCCAGTGGTATTGTCTCCATCAGACATAGGGGAATCTTCTGGCAGCTTCTCAAGCCACCCTTGTAGCCCACTGTTACTAAAACCTTGCCACTCAAAGCCAGTACAGTAGTGAAATAAATGCTGCTTCATTATCAACTTCAAGTGGAGACAGTAAAAAAGAACATCACAATCAATAGTTTAACAAGTTGCACAGAATTATCAGACTGACTCCCTGAAAGGCTTTATCTATTATGAGTAAATAATGATATTTACTCTTCACAAGTACTGAATAACAAGCTTACTTCAGAAACCCCTGGGATCAAACAGATGCCATTTCTATGAGACAGTCACAGTGGTAGCCTAGAAAAATACAGCATCTTTCAATTTTCTTCTTTCTATTCTCTTCTTGTAAAAGGAAATCTATTCTCTAAACACTTTGCAACTTCCTTTTGTTATACTGCAGGTAAAATACTGGCTTATTTTCTCTCATTTTCCACTTTCTAGGTTTTCCAAAGGATACTCAAAAGTGTTTCCTTTCCTGATTAGGCAATTCACTGAAAACAAAAACACACATTCCAGGAAAGTACCATTCTGATGCTATTATAAATAAATATAACTTGCCGGTCTTGATTTGCTTGACTTTCCCAGTTAATAAAATTTTTCTCTTCTGGTCCCAAATACCCCAATATCAACATCTTAAATGTACATATTATGCCATTCCACTTGCTACAATTGTCTTCAGCTGCTTCTCAATCAGTCAAGGTTAATGACTGTCTTTTCCATGGGAAGAAATATCTCCTATGCCATTACCTCACAAGCTTAAAATAAATAAGTAACTCCTAAAAATAGTGTGTTTACATTTTGGTCTAAAGTCAGTTTCTTTGGGTACATTATGCTCAAATAAATGCACAGCATATTCTGGTAATAGTCTTAATCAAGAAGTAGCCAGTAAATAATCTTATTTTTATGAATAAACATTGAGCATGAAGAGATAAATGTAGTAGTGCTGTGAAAAACAAAACAAAAGCTTCAGGAGCGAAGTAAAACAAGCATAACAATTAAGAATGGTTGAAGTTTAAAAAAATGAAAAAAACTACTAGACACCCCCCACACACCCAGAAAAACACCTATACTTGTACCTAGAAAATAGTCCAGAAGATTTAGAGTAGCTTTTTCCCCAGAGACAAACTATGATAAGGATAATGAATGCAATTAAACCATCTCATCCATTTAAGTACTCCATTTTCTAAGATGTGATCAGCAGTTGAGCATATTCAAGGACAGGCTGAACTTCAGATCTGTAGCCCAGGTAAGTAACAGCATACAGTGTGTGGAAAGCATACCCTCAATCATACTACATCTGATCCACAATTGGCAAAAGAATTAGCAGCAGCTGCAACTGCATTGGTTTAGAGCATGATTTTAGTTTGTCTTGCAGATGAATCATGCTTACAATTGGGCCAGCTGCAGCAGTTAGATTCTTTATTTTGCACTACACAGAACTTACATCTGATTTTTTAAAGTTTTCAGCAAATTTGACTCAAAATCTTGAGACAAAGGGAAAAAAAAACAGTCAAGTTTTGGTAAGTATGCCTATTCTTAGTTACCAATTAACAGGTTTCATGAGCAGGAGTGCTCAGGTCTTCAGCTGCTTTATTAGAAACAGCATTTCTACACACAGCTAAGTATCATTTCTGCAGCGCCCCTTAGACACCAGATTCAGATGCATAAAATTCTTCAAACCATCTTGCAAACAGCATGGAATGACAAATCAAATTAATTGCTTGTTTTATTTTTTACTAACTTATTTACCTTTTTAGGAAAAAAAAAAATCACACGCAACTTGCCAAAATTCTTACTGTATGAATATGGGTCTCTTTTCCTAGAATAATGTTAAAAAAGACTTTTTATCTATTATGTCAAGTTTTAATACCTATTGCAATCTTCTATTTGAACCTTTGTTTAGTATGTCCTTTATTTACCCAAGAAGATTCTTCCATCCAAAGTCTGAAGGTGTGAAGAAATAAAATTTACTTGCCACTGCTATTTGGTCCCAATTTATATCTTTAGTGTAATTAGTTTTTCTCTAGTTATAAAAAATTATATTCTAATAAACAATGCATTGTGTAACTGTCTTTTTGCATATGATAATTTCTTATATATATGCAAAGATATGGGGAATCTATGTCTACAAAATATATTAATATGAAGGTATATTTTTCCCCTCGTCATCATTAATACCAATAGCTATTTCAATAAACATGCAAAACCCCACCCAGCAAGTTGAAAGCTAAAACAGAATTCTCCCAGAAGGTAGAGCAAGTCTAAAGCACAAAACAGGTCTCACCTACCCTCTTTTATACTCTCTACGTGGGATGAAAAGGAGGGGGTGATGCAGCAGCTGTTGCTGCTTTCACATGTGTTTTCATTAACAGGTTAATTTACATGTCTGCTAAAAGACCTTTGAAAACAATCTGACCTTTAAAAAGAAAAAGGAAAAGAACAACAACACAACCCATCTTCTGAAACTAAATTCATTCCTTAACAAATGTATGTCTTACACTTTTACAGATATTTGAAGGTGACAAGAGTATGAAATATAAATTTTCTTCTATAGGCAAAATGTGTGACTTAATGATTTCAGCAAATGTTAAACATAGTCTCTACTTTCCTCAATCAGACCACTATGCTACTTTATATAAACAAATATTCAGTAGTGTCTGAATAATTATGTCTAAAATTCCCATTAGTTGCATATAGGAGAAACTGGAAAGCTTTAAGTCCTGTTTTCTGAAGCCTTTATCTTTCCTCAGGATTTTCCACCCTATTTGAACCACCTGTATGAATGCTGTAAAAGGGTATATTTTGTTAAATATAGTCACTTAAGACAGTGGGTTTTTTTTCGCATAACTGACCAATAAACTTATTCAAAGTTTTGTTCCTATCTCTGCTATGTATGATTTGCTTGGCAATTTTGGGATTCTTTGAGTAAAATATGGACCTTTTCTTCTCTATCAGTAGTGATATTTTCTTTGCAAAAGGAATTCAGAAGCTTTTCAAATCCATGCCATCTTGCTCTATGACATAAGAATGTTAAAATACATCATCCCTTATCTGTTAATACTTGGAGTGGTTGGAAGAATATTAGTTACTCTTGAAGCCTGTGTTGTACAACTCTTGATTTAAACAAATGTCAGTATCAGTAAGCAAATGAAGCTGCTGTCATAAGCCAATGAAGCCTGTGCCATAAACAAATGACTGAAGAGGAACTGGAACCAATGAATCAATCAGATTGGTTAGAACATGAGCAAAAACCCTTCAAGTGGTGAATTTAGAGGAAATGAAGCCTCAAAATAATATCTAAATAAATTATTTGGAATTTCCTCTAAACAAGTGATAGTAACTCTAATCCTGTTCTGGTTCACGTTGCATTGCTAAGATCTCTTGAAATCTACAGCCTATTGAGATACACTTATTCCAAGCTTTTGGTTTTGGTGGTGTCACGCTGTCATATACAAGCAGAGAATTAATTCATTAATCACAATACTTGTTCAGATATTTAATCTGAAATTCTGCAGAAATGAGATGGATGCTGTGAGGTTCCATTCAGTGGCATTATCTTTGCCTCAAATGACAATCTACGCTTGGAATGTTGGGCAAATTTTAAAATTTAAAAAGAACCAACAAGAACTAAAAAAAAAAGAAAAAAAAATCCCTGGAAAAACAGAATGATGTGTCCTTTTCTTCTGTTTCATTGAATTTGCTTAATTTCATCTGTTGTTTTTATTATAATTTAAAAATACTAATATAAATGTTCACTGAGGTCAAACTTTTTATCTGGCATCTACTAAACCTTGTTTAGTTTATCTCACAACTGGAAATAAGTACAAACTTTTTGTTTGTTTGTTTGTTTTTCTTCAGAAACCATCAGACTACTATAAAAAAGACAATTGATCTCAGTTAATAACAGCATGTTTCACTGATGGAGATTCCTGTATCTTCACACTGATTAAAATAAAACCCTACCAATTCAGTAATATCTAACAGAAAAAAAACCCAACAAAAACACCCCTAACCAAACAACCAAACAAAAACCCTACAAAAGCCCAAACAACCAAACAATCCCCAAACAAAAATGCAAAACCACAAACAAAAAAACCCTAAAACCAAAAGCAGTGTTCAAATACAATTATGAAAATGCTCATTAATAATCCAGGCAATTTCAGTGTCAAGGGAATAAAGTTCATAAAATTTCACAGCCTGAAGATGTGATTAACTTTTAGAAATAGTCCCCCTTTATTAAAATACAAGATATTAAGTCAGTGCTGCAAAGTGAAGAGTTTTAATGTCAGAACTCAGTTGTTCAAATTACAGGACTGGACCTCTCTGAGTTCTCTAATGAAAGTGGTTGAAGCCAAAGGATGTGTCATGTCACTACTTAATCTTTCAAAAACTAACCAGTCCTTCAAATAACATTCTGCCTACATAGTCTAATCAATGAAACTGCATGAATCCAAAGATCTTCCAGACTGCTGCGTCATGATCTGAATGCTTTTGTTTTTTTCCTTTGAGACTGGCTTCTCATTACATATTTCAATAACTTAGCAACTAAAGAAATGCACCAGCACCCCTGAGAAACTGCAAATCTTTCACATCTGTTGAACAAGGCAGTTTGTTTTATTATATGCACACATAAGCAGGAGATTTAAAAGCAGTTTGGGTTGCAATGTTGATTTTTTTCCCCTGTCCAAAGAGAAATATGTTTCTCCTTTTAAATGGGGTATGGTTTCTTTATTCATGGAGACATTTCTTTCCTTACTGAGCTATTCCTTTAACTGCTTTAAGTAGTGTCATAGGTTGGGGATGAAGAACTGAAGGAGGGCTTTCAGCCTCTGAGAGGGGTGGAACATAGAGGGTCCATTCCCTCCCATTCCCTGCCCATACTCCATAAAGCTCAGGCACAGCCCCTCCTCTCTTTCCCCTCTCCCAGCTTCACTGCTCTTCCCCTGCGCACCTCTACCCCCAGCTCTCCATGGGCTCTGCAGAATCCACATCCATCGGGGGCTGGGAGGAGCCGTGCAGCCCCCTCCTGAGTCAGCCCCACAGCAAGGGGCCCTCAGGCACCTCTCCCTTCCACAATTGAGATCGGGTTGTGTGTATATATGTATACATATAGATTTGTATTTTTGTTCTTTATCCCTTATGTTATTACCTATGCTCCATGCTAGTAAATCTCTTTCCAATTTTTTAATTTCCATCTTCAAGCCTCTAGCCTTTGTCCCCCTTTTTAGCTTCCCTTTATGGGGGTGCGGGTAAGAGAAAATAATTCTATCATTTGATTTTTGGCCCATCCAAACTGCTAAGCTGTGACAGTTGGGTTCTAAATTTTCCTCTACCTTTTCCAGTTTTTTTTTGTAATGTAAAAAGCTGAGTTGAGCATGCTCGAATTCAGAAAAGTTCTAGGGTTTTTTTCTGCTTTTGAATTATATACTATAGAAAGGAAGATGGTGTTATTAATTATATGTATTATATAATATGGATTTGACAATGTCACAAGAACAACTCAGTCTCATATCGAGTTTATTGTAGTTGTAAGAAGCAGCAAATGAAAGTGAAGTAACAATGAAGTTACTCCAACAATCACAGATTAAATTTGAGATTGTTAATATAGGTTTCACTGCCACAGGATGTTTTGTAAGACAAAAATTCACAATAAAAACACTGTCAGTAACAACTGTGTTGGACCTTTTTCGCAGGAATCCAACAATGTATGGAGTACAGAAGTTGTGACAATTTATAAGGAAAGTCTCTTTGTCCATGCTCTTTCTTGTATTCTTCTACAATCATTAGCTCCTTCTCACTGCTAAAGTTACAGTAATTGCCTATACATGTTAGTTTGACAGTTTCTGGCAGGTCTTATGTTGTAATACTTCTCCCCTGCTAATGTCATTTTTATAGACATTATTCAGAAAAACCTTTGTTCTATACACTCAGTTCACACCTGCTGTTTCATCAATATATTTTAATTTGAGTTCCACGGAGTATTTCTATGCCAAAGGTAGAGAGACAGCACCACATAATTTTAATTCCACAAATGAGAGTCCAGCAGAGGGGACACTTATCTGAATGTAAATCATCTAGGTTTTCCCCAGGTAACTATGTTTGCATGTCTCCGTAGCTCCAGATATCTCTGAGGCAAGTCCATCACACAAGATAGAAATGCCAAAACTACATTTTGAATTTGTAGAGAAAGACACATTCACAGGGAATCATACTATGATTCAATACAGGATTTTTTTTTTTTTCTTTTCCTTAGAAACACTTTTCAGTGCTTTTTCAACTATGTTGAAAACTTAGTCAGAATTCAGAAACCAGAATTACTAGTCCATTAAAATTTCCAACCTCAAATGTTCTGTGGTCAGTAAGTACACTCATTATTAAAGGAACCAAAGTTTCCAAATATTAATATTTTTTCTGAAATACTAGATCTCTCTAACAAATATTCAGTGATGTTGCTAAATGTCCTATTATAGACAGGAAGTACTAATAATTTTTACCATTACCAAACTATTCTGTTAGAGTTGTCAGCAGTTAAAATCAGATTAAATTTGACAATCAGGATTTCAAATGCAAACTAGTAATTAGTAATTCATGTAATTAACAGTCTGAAACACAGAGCACAATGTACTAGCAACAAGAATTTATTGCTTGCTCAGGGGAATAATTTTCATGTTACAATGTAATTGATATGACTTTTGCTTCAGATACACTAAGATTACCATATCATGTTAACGATAGAGTAGTAGAGTACAATATTGGCTAAATTACTGTCATTTTTTTTACGGACAGAAGTTTATCTAAAAATTATGAAAGCTTCCTACTCAGTAATACAAAGAGCTGTACACAAATGTTGAACATCTAATCTATATCTAAAGGTTTTATTTTAACATGGAAATATGAAAGCTTGATTACTGCTGCCAAAAAACATGCAACATATACAGAATATTGCCACCAGCCTGCTTTTAGAGAGTACAACTTTACAGATTAGTAAGGTTAACCTTCCTGTTGGAGAAAGAACATTTTCTAAGAGAACAGTTATTTCCAGCACTTAAGATTCTGGAAAATGGTAGCAGAAATCTAATACACTTGTATAAGCCTGATTCTAAAGACAGGCTAAAAGTTATTCCCATCTCATTGCTAGTCAGCCTCAGCTCCCCATCAACAGTGTGCTAAAAGTGAAAATTTAAAGGAATGCCTAAAAAAAAAAAAAAATTCTGTATCTCCATAAACACTTTCTTTTTATTTCCTTAAGAAAAGAAACACACAAAGTGCTGCCTGTTCATATGATGAACAACATAAGTAAGATTTAGTTCCACAAGTGTCTTTAGCAAACAACTTTCAAAATGCGTTTTTTTAAATCATAGTAACACTTGCTCCACAAATCATCACAGGGAATAAGTAAGTCAGTGCCACAAAGCTCTAAACCTCTATGATTCGAACTGGAGGAAGTAGTTCTGTAGATCTGTGACTTTATCATGAGAGAGGGCCAGGAGATAAAATGATCAAATGCAATTAATTAGTTCTGTCTAAGATAGAGCTTTTCCCTAGACAAAGGTCATGTACAAGAGTTGGCAGTCTGTCAAGAAATCAGACCCCATCAAAGTGCCATTTTATTATAAGCCTGTTGGCACAGTGACACATGTAGTTTCTCTCAATTCTTAACAGCATTTAACCCGTGAAGCATTGCAGAAGTTGTTCTTAGAGTTCACTGATAACTATCAAGGTTGGGAATTCAAATAAATAACTAGGGTGAAGGAAGAAACAGCAACCAAAACCAAACAAAAAACTTCTTTTCCTGTTCCTTATATTTCACAAGAAAGAATGGGAAAAAAATACCTAAGAAAGATGAAGAACTTTTCTCCTGAACCAGTGTTGCTATTTCACTGGTTCCAGAAGAGCAAATCCTGTTACAAAGTGTGGATAGAAAGTAACACTTGTACAAAAAAGTTGCCTTTTTTTCCTCCCTTGCCCACCATTTTTTCTTCAGCTACTTTAGATGGTGGAGTAAATAGAAACATTGTTCCCAAAAAGACATCAAGTCAAATCCTATAAACACATTTCTTGATCAGAAGCTGTGCACATTCTAGAAATGTTTCTTAATTTTAAGAGGTTAGACAATCTTTTATTTCAAACTAAACTGCACTATGGAAAGTAAGAGTATCTTCAAAATGGATTACAGATAGAATTTTTTAGAAATTCAGGCTTTTGTGTTGTGTTGGAGATGTGTATATGTGGGTTTGAGAGTCTAAACAGGCTCCAAATTATGTCAACATCAACTCAAAAGAATAATGACATTTTAAAATAGAATGATATTAATTTCATATAGAGCTTAATTCCACAATATCTCCTTTTCCAGACATAATCTTCCATACTAATACATCATGCCACTGCATCTGCATGAGCCTCCTAGGTGGCCTTCATTTGATTCAAATTCTATTACTACAAACAGGAAACTGAAATCAGTTATGTAAGCAGCTACCTACTTCAATCTCTCCATTCTTGAGTGATATTATCTCCACAACTATTTTGTCCTCTGGTGCCCTTCACAGAAGCTGATCATTCAGTCCCCAACATTGTAAAAAAAAATTGTCCTCATTTCATGTAGGAGGAGCCTACATTTTGACAGAGACTGCTCTGGAGTAACTTACAGATGAATCTTCATTCTCTTGCGATAGCCATTCCTTATCACGGCCTTCCATGTTACTAACATGGAGAACTCAGTGCAGAGAACCTTTCTGTGTGACTGGATAGTTTCATATATTTGCAATGGTGAGTTTAACAAGCCAGTGTTCCCTCCTGAATCTGTGTTCTGATGGTAAATTTCATTTAGAGATTAAACACATTGCTGAACTGGTAAGGAAAGGACACTTTAAAGATACTTTGAACTCCACGAATTAAAAAAGGAAAGGTGAGGAAAGATAGCAAGGCAGTGAAACTATAAAATAGTTGGTAGCTAGGAGACAATTTATTAAGTCAAGTTTGACCATACATTCCAGAAATCAACAATTAAAATAAAAACCTAATTAAAGTTTCTTTAAAACAACAGCCACCAAACTATATTTAATTTTCCAGAAAGACTAGGGTTTTTGCAGCAACAGCAAGATGAAATACCCTACAGGAACTGAAGACCTGAAATACTAAATTGGCTTTCCTCAATGTTGTCAGAAGCTGATTTTCATCTCTTCATTTTGCTGATAAAGAAAGGTCAGAAATGCCTATTGTTTTCCACCCACAGCTTGGAAAACAAGGCAATTTGAGACTCTGAACTCAGTGATTTTTCTTCCTATCACAAATGATCTATAAGTTTCATTACTCTATGATCTTTGATTCCTCCGGCAGAAGTTCTCTTATATAAAATAAGCCTCCCAGAAACTGAAACAAAACCAGACATGATCAGAATTCCCAGCAAACAAAAACATCTCACACAAAGCCTTATTTCAGTTTATGTACTTAACCATTCTTTGCCTGCAGAGCTACTACACATTGTCAACTTGACAGCAATGCTGTGTTTATTCAATTGGTTCATTCTTCTTCATACACAGTCAAAAGAGTGAATATTTTTCTTTCTTTTTTTTATCCCCCTTTTTTTAATAAAAAAAAGCAAAAAAACAAAAACAAAAACAAAACCCAAAAAAACTACACCAAAACCCAAACCTGAACTACACTAAGCAAACAAAAAGCCCCACCCAAATTCCTCACAAGAACAAAGCAATACAAACATCTGCCTCTGGCAGTATAAGCCATTTTCTTTTCATTAGCTTCCATGATGGAAGGTAACATTCATGTAGCTCAGATGTGTGTTTTCTTGATGCATTGCAGGACAGGCACAATGTTGTAACACTTAAGATGAAGGTTAAAAAAAACCAAACCACAAACCAACCTTGCATATTTTTTCAAAAAGAAAACCTGTAAAATAAGGCTTCTGGGTTACAATTTTTCCTAGAGAGTTTATGAAGAATAGATCCAACTGCCCATTTTAACAGATTAGCTCCAATAGATTAGTCCTCATTATGGAAGTGTCATCATGAAAAGAATTTTAGATGTTTAACAGTTCAAGATGAGCTTTTATTACCAATGACTTTTAATTCACTGTGACCCCATTTAGAGGTTGCTTGTATGATTAGTGAAGTAGTTAATTAGTTATTCTTTTTCAGCTGTTGCTCTCTGGGGATAAATAAAAGAATTAATTAGTTAATAATGTATGGATGGATAAGTATAGCAAACTAATGAGCAGTAGCCACACAGGTAAGCAGTGATTGCTCTTAATTTTTTTTATTTTTCTTTCATAGCCTTAGTTAAGTCTATTGACCAAGTAAGAGAAGACTGCTTTTTAATAAAAGTATGAGAAGGTAAAAATATTGAGGAGAAAGTGTTTATATTATGATATAAATTTATATTATAATATTATTATATAAATGTATAATATAGTTTAAATGTAAGTTGAATAATGCATGTGCTTCACAATATAGTATTAGTTTATAATATGAGACATATTTCCATTACACAATGGAAAAAAATCTAAGTAAAAATAAACCAGCAATTTTGCTAGGACAGGCAGACAACTTGAAACACACAAATTACAGATTTTTTGGGGGGTTTCTTGTTTGTTTATTTGTTTTCTTTAAAGTACAGTATGCTGTAACATAAAGTAGTTCATGACAATACAAAATGACAATTAAATCTCAGGAATAAGAAGAAAACTACTGGCTAACTTGTGAAGCAGCACCAAAAAACAAGAATTTTGTTTCAAAAGGGAGAAGAAAATAAACAAAAAGACCAAGCCAAAACAAAAATTATGATTCTAAAATTTGTATTTGCAATAAACAAAAAAATAAAGCAACTCCAGAAAACTAGCATGGGTTGAGACAGCAAATTGTGCTGTAATAGAATCTGATTTAAAGTAGTTCTCTGCCTGTTTTATTATGAGAATTTGAATGGGCATTTCCCTGCCTTCAGGAATTTTTAATTGGTTGGATATTATTTCATTTTCCTAACTTTTGCTTAGTCTAATTGTTATAAATTCTATTAAAATATGAAAAGGCCAGAAACAAGAACAGTCTGAAATACAAAAATGAGAATATGAACAAGGAAATTAATGGAATGCTGAGAAAAAAAAGCTTTGGATACTCATTCTCTCTTTTTTAGAGTAGTAAACTTGAAACTCTTTCTTCAAGATTCTTGTTTTGATTACAGACTGTTTTAGTGTGGGGGTACTTTCCACCTACAACCTAAAAATTATTTCCATCAAAAGCAATTTTTTCTTTTTTTCATATGTCTAAATACCTTTTCCAATCTATTTACTTTATCTGCCTTTTGCTCCATTCAATTGATACAGCAGTATCTATCATCAAAATACTAATCTAGAACCAAATGTTGTTGCAGTTATTACTTTCATAAAATAGCATTTTAAAATGTTCGTGACAACAGGAAGAAAGTATCTGAATTTGAGGCTGACTATATTTTAACCTTTACAAACATGACAGAAATATTCAATTAAAAACTAGCCAACCAAACAAAAAAACCCACCAAAACACATGAAACAGTACATGTAATAGGAAGCCTTAATTAAATTGTTCTGTTTTTTCAATAATTTGTGTTATAAATGATTGAGTGAACCTATGTTACTACAGTATTCTTAATGGGAAAAAAGTACGTAATGCACCTTTACAAAACTACTTTCCTTAACCTCACATAACAAATGCAATAATGGAGCTGGCACTGCCAGCCCTGACTGTCTCTGCTCATTCCTCTGAGCTTCCACTCACCCTACGGACAGACCAGGATCCCATTTCATAATTCAGATTGATCATTAATTTTTCACAGAACTTTATATCAAGCCTAGAGTTAGCTCCTGATTTGAGCTGAAATCAGCTGAATTGATGTTTCAATACTTCCTATTTGAAGGCCATCCTCTCTTGCCACTTGAATTTGTCTTTTAAACCTATTATCACTATAATTTCAGGAAGCAGAGAAAATTCCAATAATCAGTCAGAACAATATACAATTACAACCCCAGTTCCAACCCTCTAACTAAAAGACTAAACTCCTAATGGTTTCTATTGAAAGCTTCACAATTACTTTATCCAGGATTGATATTTTCACTGTGAATTTACTGCTCTCTTTATTTCTATACAGTAAGAAAGGTCAGCAAAATCTTTTCATAACTGTTATTTAAATACTAACACCACAAAATGTTTTTAAGGACTTGCTTCCATCTTTCAAATTATAATTATTTGAAGTTCTGAATAAAATTATTTGAAACTTCATGAAGTAAACCCTTCTGGTGCTAATTTTATTGAACAAAAGCATAGATTAATAGATATTCTATATTTTTTTGTTTAAGTTAATAAAATGTAGTTAGGCAAAGAAGCTTCTGGAATAATATTGCAATGCTACATTGTGAAGCACATGCATTATTCAACTTAGATTTAGAAAATTAGTTCAGAATATAGCACATCCTCGGAGATTCATGATATAATAGTAAACCTTATATTTCCAAAGTACAGCCTCAAATTTTACTTGGACATTTTTGTCAAAAAAGACAGTTATATACTCACACAGTGTTTGGTCACAAAAATGCAATTATTTTTGAAGAGAAATAAAAAGATGTCTACTTCAAAATTTCCCCTGAAGAAATGCAAAAATGCTATAGCTTTTCTCTCCAGCTCCAAAGGAGCGGCTAGGTGGATTGTCCTGAAGACAAGCAGGATATTTAAGCAGCTTTCCAACCCCTTATGCAGAAGAAAAGCAGGTAGAGCTAGAAGCAAGGGCTTCCCTGTCTATTTAACCAAGGATCAGCAGTAACACTTTTCCATGGGTACACGTTTATGCCTGGTGTGTGCAGTTCATGACACACAGAGGCAAAGTAATCTTTTGTGAAGTGAGAGCAGCTCGCTAAGGAAGTAAGCAAAACTGAGTCCAGCTGCAGGCAGCTGCTGGTGAAGGAAAGAAAGAGCAAACAGATGAGTTTTTCAAGAGGCGATGTAATGCCAGCATATCTAGCATTTTGATGGACAAGACAAATTTCATGGCAGTGGACACTGAGCTATTGATAGAGCTGCTCCACTGGAAGACAGTCAGGCACATGTTAAACAGCAAAGATGATCCTTCAGATGTTAATGTTCTTCCCTTTTTTTAAAAATAATTTCTTATTTGTCTACTGTTCTATTTAATGATAAGAAAGGACAAGAGAAAAAAAGGAACAGTTACACATGAAGTGCTGTGAAACACAGTTGTGGAACTGGAATAAATGAGATTCTTCAGTCTTTCAACTGAAATATTAATAGTTACTGAAACACACCCCATTTTTGTCAATACTGCTAGGATCTCTCAAACTCTCTGTTGTATGTTCTTTGTCTCTGTTCTATGACTTTTCAGAGGAAATTTGAGAATTTGGTTTCCTGTTATACATGTAAGTGCAACCAAACATTTTACACTAATTTCTGACAGATAGTCCCCACACATTATATACTTACACTGCTGCATCCTCCTTTCCCATGGCTCACTCAGCATGTAGGATAGTTCAGGCTGAACTGACTGCAGCCTGCAAACCCACTGAGCCAGGACAAGGCAAAGGCCAGCGACCTCCGTGCTCTGCTTCAGAAGCCAGCGCGTCGATGAGGTGAGTTGTGAACCCAAAGTAGTCTCATAGAAGGAGTATTTCTCAACCATGCACTTATACTCTGAATTCTTGCATATCTCAGAAGGTCATGAAAATACAACAGTGATCCATAGGTCTTGCTGACACATGGTTTAGGTCATTGTCTGTCATGTGGCCACTAACGTAGAAGGTATAAAATCTGCAATTACTGATTTTTTTATGGTCTGGGCTTTTTTGGTTTGTTTGTTTATTTTTTGTTCTGTTGTGTTGTTGGTGGTGGGTTTTTGTTTTTTATTTTTGTTTTTGTTTTTCTTTGTTTGTTTGTTTTGTTTTTTGTTTTGTTTTGTTTTTTTTTAAATCAGGAAGCATTTTAACTTCAGATGCAAGTCTGGTCACCAGAGCCACTAAAAGAAAGGAGTTTCTCAAAAAGTGAGTGCAAAAGTACAACTCTTGCACTATGTATGTCCTTTTCAGTGTAACCTCTCCAACTAAACAAAAGTAACTATATCAGAAGCTCTTGACATCTTTAAGAAGAAAAAATAATGATGGGAAAGGAGCAAAGCTTTCAAAAAAGATTAATTAGGGTAACATATTTGGTATTATTATCTGTTAGGCTTTTAACCACATGTAAATGTCAAATTCTCTAAATTTCAATTTAATATTAACAAAATCACCCATCTGGTAATTTACAAATTGATGGCACAATGTATTGCTGAATTGTTTTGTATTAAGGTATTTGACAAACTACAAAGGAAAAACATAGACTTTGGTGGTATTCTTAAAATAGAAAAGATATCCTTCAATATTATTCCTATGATTATCCATCTTTAAATATACTGTGTTTATATTGCATTCCTAAGTTTTCTCTTGTGACCATCAAATTTGTCAGTTGCAGAGCAAAAAACAGTTAAGTCTCTTAAAACTACCAACATCCCTTCCACCTGTGTTACACCATAGTAAGAAATAACTGCTGTCAGATGTCTATTCATGGGACATTTTTTTTATGTTAAGAACCTGAGTCTATTAATAAACCAACAGAGCAACAACTCATTTCATGTATCTAGTTCACTCAGTATAGTAACACCAATTCTAACACTTTTTTCCATAATTTCAATAAAATCTAGGATGTGAGGCATGCCATATTGGAAAGATCAATAATACATCTAGCACTGTGAAAAATGAGTAATTCAGGATGGTTTCAGGAGGTAATGGTTGGGAAGAGCCCATAATGCATCCAACAAGTATATGCAGTTCTACAGCTGAAATCTCTTCCAAATATCAGTGATGTATGAATTTATCACTCTTTATCCAAAGACTGACAGAGATTTTTTTTGTTTTAACTCATGTTTAGGTTCTCACATAAATAACTCAACTACATAGAAATTTACTAGATGTTATTACATGTGACAGTGACTCCCACAGATGAGTTTACATGCTGCCTAAAGAAATATTTCCATTTACTTGGATTGTGATATATTTATTGGAAAGTACCTTATCTAAAAAGTGTAAAGAGGAGTGTTTTGCTAATACATTAAATCTTGAAACATGACTCCCACATCAACTGAAACTCATGATGTTTAACATTTCAATAGTAATTGAAAGGTTAAATGTTCCTAATTTTAAAAGTTGGCATTAAAAAAAAAAAGAGAAGACACTCCATTGATAAGACAATCTGAGCAAGTACATTTTGATGAACAAATATAACTTCTAATATGTGGGTTATTTTTGAGGATCCTCTCAGTTGTAAGGCATCATAATCTTCTGGGGGCATGCCTAGTTATTTTCTGACATTCAGTGTTGATAAAATGAAATATCTCCTGCAATTCTGAAACTTTCCTGGCAGGTGGGGAAAAATGATTGAAAAATTAGTTTCAGAGAATCCTCAAGATCAAATGGTGGATTATCTCTGCTGTACTTCTCTATACTAGGCAGTACAGAAATTGAGAAATTAACTGTAAGCAAATATTCATTACAGTTCTCCAGTAATTTATACATGGAACAACTTCTTAGAAAGTCAAACATACAAGTTTGATATTATATTAATTTTTTTTTCATATTTTCAAATATTATCTGTTCTCTTACTGCTGTCTTAAAACTCAAAGCACAGAAAAAACCCTACAAAAGCTACTGCTTTCTTAAATGATCCATGCAAAATCTTTTTTCCATTAATTAAAAAAAAAAAAAGAAAAAACAGAAAAAGGATTAAAAGTGCAAACATTCTTGTTGTTACATATTGTGGGTTAAAAGTAGAGGAAAGAGAAGGAAAGCAGATGGAAAGGAGGAAGAGGAAGGAATGGTTCACCTGGAAATGCAATTTAACCAACAGAAATGGAGAAAGCTTGGGCTTAATATTTAAGATCACAGTGCTGAGCATCTTTTATGTGGTAGGATAATATAAAGCATATTGTGTGTCTGTATTCCATCACACAAACACTTAACTGTGCAAAACATGCAGTATAAAATAAAAAGCCGGATTATAAAATGTAGTCATAATTACTGGTCTTGTAGGTGGACTGAATATACTGGAAAATGCACTTAAAATCATTTTTTCATGTTGTTTAAAGGCTGAAACCACTTCTACTTGAAATATCTGATGATACCAATAGTCTTTGGTTTTATAGCTGCTTCACAAAAATATTTTATGCCTAGGACACAAGCTGATCTAAGGATTAGCAAGTGGTTCCTGGGAAACAGTGAAGTAGCTCAGATTGATTTATTGAAGCTCTTCAAAACAGATAAAAACTTGCAATACCTTCCTCCATTATTTCTAGCTCTTTGCATCATGCACTGGCTTTTCCACTTTTCAAGCAATCTGTCCAGGTTAGGGCATGGATCAATCTCTACCAGTTCTGGAGTCTTTGACCTCTCTCATTCTTTGATACATGCATCAAGTCTCTATCTTAAGCTCAATGAAGCTCTTATTATTTCCCAACTCTTCTGCATAGATTTAGTCCCTCCTGTATTTTCCTCAGTACCTGGAAAACACTCAGATCATATAACAGTGATACAGCTAGCACCTTCCTTCATTGATATGCTGCTGAAAGTCAGCAAAGAGCTCTGTTAATACCTTCACCTAGGAACTTCCAGGATCTGGTAGGAAGAGCTGGCTTGCTACTCATCTTTAAAATTCCTCTCATGCACATGCTCCTTTCTGAGCTTGATATCTTTATATAGGAAAGTATTTGCTGGTTACATATGTATACATCTTCTAAAAGTTGTTTTCCTGCCATACCATGCCTTTCCAAGGTAAAAGCACAAAAAAAGGCTGTAGGATGTAATGTATTTTACAGATTTCAAAATGTATTCTAGGAGATGAAGAGCAAAGCATGAAGTCACTGCGATAATTTTATCTCAGATTAAGTGGAAGTGCAAAATGAAAATATTCTCTTGATTGATTTTTTGGGGTTTTTTTTTTTGTTTGGGTTTGGCTTTTTCCAGTTATTCTTTTTTTTTAAACTAAGTTATTTCAGATATAATTATATGCAGAAAATCTCCCAATCAACTGTTAGAAGATTCACTTTTAGTCTTCAAAGGTCTGACTAATCACTACATCTTTTCCTTTATTTTTCTAATGGATGAATTATGTAAGGACTGTCTTAAAAATAAAAGACACCTAATAGAATTGAAGGGTTTAATGACAGTTTTGAGTATTACAGGCAAAAATATTTATTCAACAGATCTTAGGCTGGGGTGAAAGGAAAATGTTGAAATACATTCCTCAATTCACAAGTTGAAGAAAACAAAACAAAAAACCCCCTAAACAAAAAAACCCCCACACAGGACTTTAATCTCTACATCTTCCCATATACAAAGTCTTACACTGATATTCTCATTTTTTAAGAAAAATCTAGTTTACATGTTCCAACTTTCACTCAACCAACTACTCCAACTCACCCCTCCTACTCAGGAGATTTCTCAGGTGCTCAGAGATTTCTATATAATTTCCCACCTACGTCTGATACTCACAACTCCTTTCCTGCTGTCAATTGTGTCCAGTACCAATTATTTCTTCCTCTGCTGTCAGTCGTGTCCAATACAAATAATTTCTTTCTTTCCAAAGGCCAACAGACCAGATATTCTCACCCCACTATGCCCTGTCTCATTTATATCCATATTTTCTTGCTATTGATTTTGTATTCTACTGTGTGAGCTGGGATTGTAACAATTTCTTTCAGTACATCCTTGTTGCTCAGCAAGAACTGACAGCTGTCAGAACTGACATGAAATGTAACTCTTGCAGGGCTAAACTTAGGGCAAGTAATAATTGTATGCTACTTGCTACAGTCTAAAGGAACAGTAATACAAAAGGAAAAGGTTGCACCTTTATTAAGGTGTTTATATTCATAATAATGTGAAAAATGTTTCAAAGACATCTTTGTTGCATTCTATGAGTACTGATACATTAGTATGTAGTATGTGCACAGGTCAGGTCTATTTCAGGACTTCATGTAGAAGTAAGTATTTCAAAATATAGCAGAGTATAACATTTGTCAAATTAAGAAATGTTCTGTAACAGGATTAACTAATGAGACCACTTTTTAATATTATAATTTTTTAAAGAATAAGAATATACCATTCACATTAGCACTTAAGGCAGTAGAAAAATTTAAGAAAGGGATTTTGTACAGTAAAATATTCATTAAATAACACTTAAAGTAGTGGTAGATTATGACACATCTCAATCAGTGTATACATCTTCTTTACAAATTTTATTTACCCTTTGACTGCAGTCTTTTCAACAAGCAGAAATAAAACACAAAGCAAGTTAATATTATTGTATTCCTTCTGCTTACTTAAAATAGAGAATAGAATCTTTATTCTCATTTGTCACTGGTGATAAACTCATCATTTCAGAGTAGCTTCTGTCCTCCATGAAAGTTAGCTTGAATTAATTTCTACTCAGAAGTATTTGTTTAGCATATTTCAGGTCATATTTTATCACTTTTTGCTTATTATGTGAATAGCCCTTTGTTATGTATAAAATCAGTTTCTAATACTAGATTTCCACATACTTTCTCAAGAGAAAGACTGCATACCACATTCAAATAAATTAGGAAAACCTGCAGAGGTCACAAAGTGGAAGCTGTCCAGAGAAGGAACCTTCTTCTCTTAACAGACTTTCCAGTGGTTCTCAACAGGTTACTCACTGTACTTTCTTTAGGAAAAGCAGCTTCTGACTTCACATGCTTCTCACTGGCAGTGGCACTGTAAAGAACTGGAAGGGTTAGTCTACTCTATCATCATTAGTACTGATAAGGATTTAAGTGGTTGAGCTTTCAGTTAAAAAGCTAGTGGTGACTGGAAAGAAATTCATTGTGCTTCCTTTAGATATTTAGGGAACAAAGGGAACCAAAATCTGCTGGTCATTAAAGATAGTACAATGATTAAAATTTCTGTTTCCCCCAAGTACTTAGATGTGTACAATATATATTTCTGAGTGTAATTGTATGCTGTTGCCAAGGCTGGAAAATTTAATCAGATATTTTTGTCTTCATGACCTGTGATGGATTGACTGGCTGGCTGCTGAATGCTCACTTAGTTGCTCTCTTGCTCTCCCTCCTCAACAAGGCAGAGAAAATAAGATGGAAAAATGTTCCTATAAAAGATAAAGACCGAGACACACCTTACCAGTCATAGCAATAGGCAAAACAGACTAGACTATAGGAAATGTGGTTTAACTTTTTGCCAATTAAAATAGAATATGATGGTGAGACATCAAAAGACAAAAAGCTATTGCACCTTTCAACCTTCCGCTTTATTTCCTGAGGCTCAGCTTTACTCTCGACTCCTCTACAACCTCTCCCTGAGCAGGGAGTGGGAAATGGGGCATTGCGGTCAGTACCTACCAGTTGCTCTCTGCTTCTCCTCCCTTCTCCTCAGACTTTTCCCTGCTCCATGCCGGGGCCTTCCCAGGGGCTGCAGGGAAACCCCCGCCCCACCAGGGTCTCTCTCTCCCAGGGCCACAGGGGCATCTCTGCCGGGGTGCCCAGAGTCCCTCCTGCCCTCCTCCTGCTCTCCAGAGAGACTCGCAGGGCTGTTTCTCCCCCTGTTTCCCTCAGCCCTGGCTGCCGGGCAGCGTTTTGCTCTTTCTGACCCAGGCTTTCCCCGAGGCGCCCGCCCGTGGCTGAGGGGCTCAGCTCTGTCCTGCGCTGGGGCCCTTGGAGCTGAGTGTGTGCAGCACGGGGCTGCTCCTGCATCTCACTATGTAAAACCAATACATGATTAAAATGAAAAATGGGATGAAGCAGTGTAACTCCCTCTAAATAACAATCCATGATTATTTGCATTTGAATTTTGTAGATGAAAAATATAGTTTCAGGAATAGAACAAAGCAGTGATTACCAGTGAGTTGAATACTTCAGTAAAAGGACTTAAGATTTGTGTCACTGAGCTATTTATCAGAGGCCAATAGCCAGACTAAATCAGAATCAAAGAACAATTTATTAGCCTAAAGGTCTTCTTGTAAGAACAAACATTGTGCTTTGCTTATCCTGCAGCTTAAGCAGTTGATTTAATTAACAAAAAAAAACCAACCAAACAACAAAAATATACACAAAACACAAAAAACCAAAAACCAAACCAACCAACGAAAGCCAGAAAACACAAAAAAACCTGCAAAACCTGAATAAAAAAACCCAACCAAAAACCACCCCACCACGCAAGCAACAAAAAAGAAACAAACACAAAAATGTCAAAACACTGAAAGAACCCTTGAATTAAACAAATATGTTCCCTATTTTCTGTAATGGTGACTTTCTTCATGTATAGAATATTACAATCAGAGAATTGCCAGGGTTGGAATGGACCTCAAAGATCATCTAGATCCAGCCAGTGCCATTGGCAGGTTCACCTCCCACTAGATCAGGTTGCTCAGAGACCTGTGCAGTCTGGCCTTAAAAACTTCCAGGGATGGGGCTTCAACCACCTCCCTGGGCAACCTGTTCCATTGTCTCACCACTCTCATAGCAAAAAAATTTTTTGCCTAACTTCCAATCTAAATCTACCCTCCTTTAGTTTTAATACATTTCTCTGTAGTGAAATGAGGCAAACAGGTGTTCCAGCAGGGACTCACAAGCAATGCTCTAAGCCTATGGCTCTCAGAGTTGACTAGCCCAGATCGGTGGTGGTGCTGCTACTCCAAGAGCGACTGATCTCTCTGCTGGCTAGCCCAGGACCGAGCTGAGCCTGTGTCTCAGGCCTCACCTTTTATTGCCCCCCTGGTCCAGCTCATGCGCAGTGGGGGCCCACCCTAATTAGGTACAGGTGGGCTTGACACAAGCTCATGCTCACTCCCTGGCAATTAGGATTGCCCGGATCTTTTCCTGATTTCCTGCTTCCCTTCCTTCTCTCAGCATCCTGGAAGGATCCCGTCCGTTCGTTTGCCTGTGGTCCTGATCCGTGCCAGCCCATATCTGTGTGTTCCTGCCTCCAGTTCCCGACTGCTGCCGACTCCAGGAGTCCAGCCTGGACTTTCCCAGGGCTGCCCTCGGTGGTGACGTGAGAGTTACTGGGGGAAAGGGGGAGGAATGTGGTTTCCATTTTCCTGTATATTTGTATATATTTAGTAATTTTACCTATTTATCATTACTGTTTCATTAAAGTCGTGTAGTTTAGTTTCCAACCCATAAGTCTCTCTCCCTTATTCTCTCTCCTTTCTCTATCAAGGAGAGAGAGATTAATAGAGAGCGTCTGTTATTCGGTTTAATCGCCGGGCCAGTGTTAAACCGTGACAGATTTATTGACCTGGTTGCCTCACTTCACTACATTTCTCCTAGTCTTACCACTACCTGAGATCCTTTAGCCATTTCTATCCATTTTATACCATTATACGACTATACATTTTTTTTTTCATTGTTTTTTTTGTACATCATATCAAGTGAACTACTGAAGTAGAGACATGGTTCTCTAGAATTTCCTTTAAGTTATCAGAAAAGAAGTCAACTTTATGTAAAACCTTGCTACATTTAACCTGAAGTAGGTGTTATGCCAAGCTGCCACCAAAAATTCATTATATTGTTCCCAGTTATATCTGATATTTTTGTTTATATTGATATTCTGGGAATATTTTAACACTTCAAGCATATAACACAGATCCTTCTGAACAGCTTGCCACTGATATTTTGTTCCCATAGTCTTTGAAATTTTCCACACAAAGTCACTAGCCACTGCTAAATATAAATGATAATGCCTTCATATTAAATATCTGCTATTTCAAATAAGAATCTAGAAGAGTAATCTAGTTGGATGCAACCATCTTAAAAGGCTATGTAAATTAAATGATCTTATTCAAGTACAACTTAAAGGTAAAATGCTTAATGGCATATAACTTCTTAAGTGTTGCAAAAAAAATGCTTATTTGAGCTTGACTAGGGACAATCCAATAATGATTATTAGGGAGTAATTGAATATTGACTTAAAGTTTGGCACGGCCAGAAGAGATACAGAAAAAGAAAAAATCTGTAGTGATGATCAGTAATTTGTATCCATTTGGTTTCCTTTGGAAGTTTCCTAGTTGATGGTCAAACCACAGCGTGCAAAAGCAACACCACTTAAATTGAAAGATGAAATATAAGCTGATGGGTCAAAATAAAGTGTTGTCTTCAGTCAGTCTTGTGTTTTATCCTTGTTATATTTTATAGATCTTGCTGAACAGCAAAAAATATTCTTTTTTTTTTCTTCGTAAAAGACAGCATTAAAATATCTTCCACTAGAATTAAAGCTAAATAAATCTTTTCAAACAAAGCAAAACAAGATAAAGTAACCTGCATCCCAAAAGTAATTACATTATAAAATATGCATGAATTTTGCTGATTTTTCTCAACTCTGGGCAAAGGCTTGAATAAGGTTTGGCATAATCCTGAGTCAAGAAAAAAAAAGTTATTGCTCTATTGAATATATATATATTAACAGTGAATAGTTATATTAAAATACTTTTCTAGCACTGCTTACACTACTAACAGGGGATCCCCCCAAAATAATTGGTCCTTAAATAAGGAAAAAAAGGAAAACAAAACTTTATTGTAGAAGAGCAGTTTATGCAGTTATTTTTTCTTTCAAACATTTCACCTTGACAATCTAAATGTCTGTACTCAGTTGTGAAGTGTCCTACCAAAATGTCCAAAGCACAAAGAACTAAAATAAATAACTCAGCAAAAGACAACTTTTTTTTACTCGTTTTCATCCCATACTCTCACAAGTATTTGGAAGTCAAGAAGTGAAGAAATCATTGGAGAGAACACAAGAGCCAGCAGACATCCAGCATTGCTACTGTGAGAAAGTAACATTTAGGAGACCCAGTTTTGTAAGGCCCAGATACAGTTACTATGTGGCAGACATCAATTGGTGCCTTAGTTCTGTGTGGCGTCTTAAAAGATTTCTGAAGAAACAATCATAATGTAGTTTATTCAGAAAGAAGCATAAAATTAATACATATTTCCACTGCTCCTACTTGTAGGAATAGATCTCTAGCATTTATCACCGTTGGAGCCTAAGTGTTGGGTATGATGATCTTTTACTTGCAATAAAATCTCCACTCCCCCTCCTCCTCCCCCCCCCCTGTGCCACAGGGAGGCTTTTGGATGTTTCAGAAATACAAATAGAAGATTTCACAGTCTCAAAAAACCTTGGTTGCACCACAGCATTTCTCAAGAAGTGTCACTGTGAGGAATAACATTAATATTTATGAGAGGAAACAAATGATTAGATAAATAATTTAAAGAGGGACCTTCTAAGAAGTAAGAGGGAAGTATTTTTGCATACTGTGCAACAGTGCTCCCTCCCTGTCCTAAAAAGCCCAATCTTAATAAAAAAGCTAACAATACGACAGGAATTTTTACATTTCTATGTAGGTTTTTTTTTAAAAAAAAAGTTACATGAACAAGACTAAAAAGTTATCTGTTGATGCAAGTTCCTGATCTAACATTTATGTGTGTCTGCCACTGTATGAAAAAAATCTTTTGACTTCTTCTAAAAGGATGAATGACAACTCTCAGTTTACAAATTTATTCTTAATGTTTTAATTATTCATAAACATTGTATACAGCAAGAATGGAAGCAAACCATAATCTGCATTTCACTTATGCAAAAGCAGTATGTATTAAAAGAGGAAGACTGATATTTTTTGCAGTTGATTTTTCCGCTGTTTTTTCACACATTTGAATCAATTCATTCTACTTCTGTGTCACTTTTTACCTTAGAAGAGACTTACCTAGAAACTAAAATTACTAGAAATAAAATTGATTCTGTCCTGGATGAAACCAGGACATTAAGGTAGGTGCATTTCTCTAAAATCTGTTGGTCTGGTAACTACACTAACTTTTCTGATAGTGTGAATCAGTATGAAGAGGCACTACATATTTTTATGCAAAAAATAAATACTTAAAGGAATCAGAATATCTTAATTCTGTCCATGTGACTATTTATACTAGTACTGTAATTTTATTTTGTCATTAACTGAGACTGAATGCTACTAGGAAATATTTATTGTACTTTTCAGGCAAATAGAAATTAAACAAAAAGGTCTACATTAGATAAATTTCTTTTGAATTTTGTCAACAGAAGAGTAGCAAGCAGATGTTGAACTGATAAAAACTTACTAAGAAGATAACAAGAAGTTCTGAGGAGATTTATTAGTGGTCAGAACTAAGTTGACAGTGGTCCAATATTCATAATTATCAGCTTCTTACATGGCTCTGCAGTTTGTCACCTGATAGGTGCTAAATTATGTGATGAATTACACAGCTGTGCAATAAACTACACAGATGCTTTGAAAACCTTAAGCAACAACAGAAAATCATTGAACAGACTGCCAACTTTGGTAGCAGACTGAAGAACATTTTGAAAACTCTGAATTAATGAACTATTTCAACCAGGGTGACTTAATTTGTCACTTAGAATGAACATTGTAGACAGTAGAAAAAAGATGAAGTAGCTTTCCCTGCTCTTTTTCTCTGCTAAGTTCAATTTGGAACACCAGATTGCTTTGAAAAGTAATGTCTCAAAGCAGCATTAGCTGTGGTTTCAGGTTGCCTTATTGTAAGCCAATTTCATAAGATGAGGATAGAATGTAGCTTTTAAGTTTTACAGAATTCTAGAGGACAACCAAGGTAGCCATAAAATATATGACACTGATGTTATAAATCTTCTTCAAATAATACGAAGAAAAATAAAAACTTCGATTTGCTACATAGCTGGAGAACAGACCTGAAGAGTTTTTCATTTCTCTGAAACAAAGATAGTGTCTGAAAAAGTAACATCCTGAGGGAAAAAACCTAATCTAATATTTAAAATGGAATTTGAAAATAAAATGCCCATAAGTAGAATATATATATATCCTTTACTTAAAAGTAAACTGTCAAAAAAAATTCTGGAGGTTAGTAGCATTTTCTTGTAATGTTAATAGATCCCTCAAAATTCTTGGCTATCTTCAAGAGAAAACCTAAAGCATACGCAGCCATCATCTAAATGGGAAGACAGAAGCAAAATATGTCAGTCAATACTACTATGACCTACGTTTCTGTATGGTATATTCAACATTGCAAATGAATAAAAATTATTTTTTTTAAAGAAAACATGGTACATTTTCAATGAACACTACTGCAATACTTGACTCAAATATTGCACGTTAACAGACTACCTCTGGCACTTTTTGTCCTCTATATTAATTTTTTTTTAAATTTTCAATGAATTGCAAAGCATATTAATTAAAATTGTCAAGCATTACTGAGTAGACAATGTAACTTGTTTACCTTCTTGTAACTGAATTGCAGCATCTGTTTCAGTGAAAATAATTAATATTTGACAGAGATAAAACATGCAAGAAAATCAAAATGATGAATGTAGCATCTTTGTGATTCAACAGTATAATTGCGTTATTTAACAAAACATTACAAGAAGAAGATTTATTTTTTCCTTCTGAATTAGATGTCCAAATGAAGTTACACTTTACTCAAAGCACTTCATTAATTTTGGCAATTATTTCCTTTATTGAATTCCTTCAATATTATTTGGTTCTGAATGTTCAGTAGTGCTTGCTATTTAAGCATTACACTAGTAATAAATCTTAAATGCCAACTATGAATTAGGAACAATTAATACTCCTGACTGCATTATGCTTCTCATAGACCACAGAGCTCAACATTATCTTATGTTATGCTCAGCTAAACATATACACAATCTGATTGTGTTATTTTGACAGATCCCTACAGCGAGCCTATTTTATATAATTTAAAGAGCACCACAACAAAGAATGAGTCTTTACCTTCACCTTCTAACAGAGCAGACACTTGCAGAACAAAATTTTCTTCTCCCTCAGGGAACAGTACTGATGAACTACGAAAAGGAGAAAGGCATATAAAAAATTATCTGAACTCTACATTCAGTAGAGTGGCAGAGAAAAAGAGACGATGGGAAGGCTTTTTCATTATTTATATCTGAGGTTACCCTCAGTGGCACAGCTTTTGATTGTTACAAAAATTTGCGCAACCTCCATGGCTTTAAGGAAAATGATGAATGACCAATACAGTGTAAAATGTAGCAAATATTAATAATCTTTACTTTGAATAGATGACATGAAGAAGACTGTAAAACTCTGCACTACTAATATTTAAATTTTTTATAATGTTTTTATGTTTCTCATATGAATTAAACATTACTGTTTCCAAATTTCACTGCTAGAAACCAACAGATATGAACATCCATAAATTATTCTCATGTGTAACCATGAATATTCATCACTGAACTGTGAATGGTGAATTATAGTATTTAACCTTGAATATTTATGGTTGGTGTTGAATTAACCATGAAAATAATTGCTGTATCAACCTGCTCACCTTGATGATTCTTGTATTACAATATGCTGAAGAAGTATTGACAGTGTATTTACAGGTTTTAGCAGCAAAGTGCTATTTCAGACTTGGGAGACACTTCTGATTCCACAAAGAAATTAATCAGTCCTTTTTCAGGTTTAAAGAGAGCATGGCCTGTACCCTCCTCCTTCTGTCTTCTTCTCATCACATTTGTAGCATGAAAAACTAACAATTAGGCAAAAGCAATCAACCAAATGTTATTTTCTAAAAGCAGTGCTAAACAAATACACTTAAAACCCAACAAAATACAGTTTTTAAAAGTGGCGGTCAGGATTGCTACCTCAAAAAAGGTAGCAATCAAAAAACCTCATAGTTAATTTTTCATGTTACTGTCTCTTCAACTGCCCTGTACACACTCATTTTCCTTAGATAAATCATAGCCCGGTGAGCAGAGCCACCTTCTCCCCAAGCTTCTGTTCATGGTGCTGACTGAGCCCCACCTGCTGGATGGCATCCAGTTGTCCTGGTGGTCAATTGGTGGAGAAATCTCCAGCAGCAGGTTTGCAGCTGCCATTTGTTCTAGCCCCCTATCAAGAGCACTGTTTTGAAAGCAGTTCCAGGCTGATATAAAGCATTATCCAGAAGGCACAGTGTTATTATGATGGAGCTGCGAAGAAGAGATTTTTTTGTAGATATGGTTGTTCTACCACTGTAATTGATGCTGCTGCAGCTATGACAATAAGTTTTTTACTTCCTGAATTTCTGCTTCTAGAATTTCACAACAGCTACTGGAACCACAGTATTTTATAGTTGCTACAAATGAAAACATGGCCATCTATTTCAATTCAGTTATTTGCACCCTCTATTAAGTGAATCAAAAGATCTCTAAACTAATACAAAAATTTATTTCCAGTCAATGTGCTTATCCAGTAACTCAAAATTAGTAGTGCTTTAGGTGTTTATTAATTTACTTTGGTTCATCTAATTTGTCTGGCCTGTATCCATTCTTTCTAGTTGGTTATTCAGCAGCTATATGCTCTGTCCAAATGGTAGTAAGTTTGTGAAATTGATCATTGGGTTGTACTAAATAGAAGATAACATTGTAAAATACAAACTAATAATCAAAAAAGGGATCAAACTGCTGTAGCTGAATTGACTGTAAAGGAGGAAGGATGGACCAGTAGGCTAAGGTCAATAAAATGAGGTTTAACAAGGCCAAGTATTGGCTTCTGCACTTTGGTCACAACCCCATGCAATGCTACAGCCTTGGGGGGGAGTGGCTGGAAAGCTGTCAAGCAGAAAAGGACCTGGGGGTACTGGTTGACAGCTAGCTGAATATGAGCCAGAAGTGTGCTCAGGTGGCCAAGAAGGGCAACAGCATCTTGGCTTGCATCAGGAATAGTGTGGCCATCAGGAGAAGGGAAGAGATCATATCCATGTATTGGGCATTGGTGAGGCTGCACCCCGAATGCTGTGTTCAGGTCTGGCCCCCTCACTACAAGAAGGACATTGAGCTGCTGAAGAGAGTTCAGAGAAGGGCAACCAAGCTGGTGAAGGGTCTGGAGAAACAGCCCTATGAGGAGAGGCTGAAGGAATTTGGAATCTTTAGTTTGGAGAAGCTGAGGTGAAACCTTATTGCTCTCTACAGGTACCTGAAAGGAGGTTGTAGGGAGGTGGGTGCTGGCCTCTTCTCTCAAGTGAACACTGATAGGACTAGAGGAAATGTCCTGAAGTTGCAGCAGGGGAAGTTTAGATTAGATACTAGGAAGAAATTCATTACCAGGAGAGTAGTTAGGTTGGAACATGCTGCCAAGGAAGGTAATGGAATCACCATCCCTGAAGGTATTTAAAAACTGTGTAGATGAGGCACTTCAGGACATGCTCTAGTGGATGATACAAATATTAATAAATATATATTTTATTTGGTGGGGAGGATGTTGACAGCTGAACATGGTGATTTTAGAGGTATTTTCCAGCTGTGATGACTATGTTATCCTGTGATTTGAGAAGTAAAAGGGTTTACAATGATGGTATTTATATAAAAGTAATAATAATAATTTTAAAAATTGAAAAAAGACTTCTGCATTTCTCAAACGCTATTATTATCAAGTTCTATTAACATCCTAGAATATCTAAACAATTTTTATGCCTATAATTTTGAGCAAGCTATGTAGTTGTACATGAATTTGTCCATGTGGCAAATTATTATAGTCTGAGGGATGTGAATTTAAGTAGCCAAGACTGAAGCACAGTTTTAAACTGAACATCACTAAGCTACAAAATTCTTGAACCAATAGGTGAATGGATTATGTTACTGTATTAGAGATCTCAATGAAAATGCTTCTGAATCAGACTTTGTTTCGTATGTAAAGTTATAAAAATGACAGCAGTGAAACCTGGGGCTTATTGCAGTGTCATCTATTAATATTTCCTTCAACATGGAAGAAAACCAGAATGCCTGCTGAGGGCTGGCAGCTCCTGACTGCCAATATAATGAATACCATAGAGACAGGAATGCAAAGTTTCACAGTCAGTCTTTTATTTTTCTGAGAAACAAAAAATATGTTCTTTCCAATTAGTAACAGCAGGAAAATTTAACTCTATCCTACTCATGTCAAAGAGCAGTGCCTCTCCAGTCTCATCAGAACTACTCACTTCACAATGAAGTTTTCTTAAAACTGCCAGTTTTAAGGTGGCACTTCTAAGAGTGAGAGACCCTCAGAGGTAATATGGCCTTGTATACACTGTTCTAGCAAAATCTCTGACTTTTTTATTCTTAATTGTCCCTTATGCAGAGGACAATGTGCCAGCAGTAACAAAGAAAAGCTTCTGGCACCAAAAATGTATGAACATATAAATGGGATGAATAGGAACTATGAAAACATACTTGAAAGGATTTAGAACTGCATCATGAAAATCTATCTGCTAGGGAAGACTCGCATGCACAGTGTGTCACAGGCACGAGTGGAAGGTCTTCAAGGTAGCTTAAAGAATCACTAACAGGATTAGTTAATCACTATCAGGGAAAGGTGAGTTTAATACAGATTTATGAAAGTGTGACTTAAGAGATTGGGATGGCAAATTGTACTCTACTACTTCCTACCTGGAAGGGTTGTGTAGGGGTCAGAACTGGATAGAAGTAACTTACACAGGTATCAGGGGAAATGTTATGTGAGGGACAGAAGATATTGAGTCTGAACTGGGGGAACTGAGTCTGCACAGGGATCAGGGAAAACAATGAGGAAAATCCTCCCATTGAGTCACGAGGTTTAGAGTAGATCTCCTTGATTTCTAAACTCCTTAGACAATATACAAAGGTGTCTTCTTTCCCTTTAACCACATTTTACTTCTTTTCATAACAAACATTATTTTATACGTTGAGGCAGTTAGAAACCCAGAGTTACTTTAGATACAAGTGAGATGGCCCTAGATCCGGAATTGTGAAATTGTCACATTGGGTGACTATTGCTTACATCTTGAAAGTTTATTGAAATGTCAGAACTGCTGTACTAACATGTATATTTATTTTGAAATAAATGGCAGAAATAATATCCAAATTATTTCACAAGCAAAAAATTTTTATGGAGTACCTTGGGGTGATAAAAAGCAAAATAAATATACATGTAGCTCTGAAGAATCAGAGCAAATACTTTTAAATTAATTGTAAAACAAATGTGCAACTGCTACCAAGTTTACTGACTGCAGGAGACACAGAACAAGTACAAAAAATTATTTCCCCTTTGGAAACCAGAATCACTAATATTTAACCACCATTTGGTTTTGATTGCACATTCATGAGAAAACTAAGAAATTACACGAAAGTCACATGGCTGAAAATCATATTTCCAAGTAACAAATATTAATATATTAATTAATATACAGCTCAATTTTTTTTCAACCAGAAAAGGAAATTTCATAAAGCTGTATATTTGCATGTCTGTAGAAGGTAAAATATTTTCCCCTAAAATTGGTAAGCTTTTGTAAGATTTTTGATATATTTTTATTCCAATGCAATAGTTACAATTGGAATGTGAAGGCAAAAATGACAACTGAAAACAAATGAGGAAGCAAAGAAATGGTATCACATAATAGAAAACTAGTCCTTGAAAATTAAAAAGTAACCACATGTTCTACGTTGCATAGTACATAAGCAGAATCACAAAACACAGTATGTTTTACCAGTCTTCTATGTTTGGAAAATGGAATAGCAGCTTGTGATAACAAAAGCACTATATATTTTCTTAACTTTTTTATATCCATGCAAAATGAATTTTAAGTAATTGGCACTGAAGTGTTAAGAAATGACTGATTTCTCAGTCTACTTTAAATTTTATTTATGATTTTAAGTAGAGTGCCTAAATTTTCTGGTCTTATTCCCATCCCACTGCACTCTTGGCAGGGAGAAGGTGGAGAAATCAGACAAAAAGTATTTTGAGCCCCTGGAAGAAGTAAAGGGTGAGGAAGCTTTTAAGATCTGGTTTCACAACTCGTTTTCCTACTGTGTTTTGACTGATGACAAATTAAGTTGATTTTTTCCCCCAGATGAGTCTATTTTGTCCATGACCAGAACTGATGAGTGATCCCTCCTTGTCCTGATCTCAAACCATGAGCTTTTTGTAGCATTTTTATTTTCCTATCCCATTGGGGGGGAGGAGTGAGTGAGCTCCTGCATGGTGTTTAGTTGCTGACTGGACTTTAACCATGACATCACACTGTTCAGTTTATGGAAAGTCTTTATGCTGTTAGAAACAGGCACACATATATATATCTAACATTACTTTATATTACTAAGAAAGATCAGTGTTGTTGAAGTTCTTAAATGTAGAAAATTATTCCAAGCTTTCTGTGTCAAACCACAGACCTCCATTGTTTACACCTGGATCCACTGAATTTGAAAGATTAAGGCATGATATCCATGATAGTATTTAATAATAATACTTGAAAGGTGACAAAGAAGAAAAAAAAAACATTAAAAGTTTCTCAAAGAACGGCGGTCAGATGAAAAGCTAATTTCCACTGGAATAATAGATCTTTCATGGGATAGAACTTAGACCAAAAGTTCAGCTCATATTTTTGTGGTTATGCCATACTTTTAGTACCAAAATTATTTAAAATGTAAATCAATCTTAACTTTCAAAGTGTCACTTATGATTGTTTTGTTTGTATTTCAAAGTTGTTACCTCCTCACAGTAAAAATAGGTGACAACATGAAAGATCATAGAATCATCATGGTTGGAAAGGACCTTCAAGATCATCAAGTACAACCATCAGTCCTACACCAACGTAACCACTAAATCATCTCCCAAAACACCATCTCTATTAAATTTTTTAACACCTCCAGGGATGGGGACTCCACCATCTCCCTGAGTATCCTGTTCCAATGGTTCACCACACTTTCAATGAAGAAATTTTTCCTAATTTCTAATCACAATATCCCCTAGCACAACTTGAATCTATTTTGCCTTGTCCTATGACTAATCACTAGGGAGAAAAAGCCAACACCCACCTCATTGCAATCTTTTTTCCAGTAGCTGTGGGGAGCAATATGGTCTCTCCTTTTAACCTCCTCTTCTCCAGGATGAACAGTCCCAGCTCCTTCAGACTCTTTTCATAAAATCTGTTCTCCAGACACCTAAGCAGTTTAAATGTTCTTCTCTGCACTCTCTCCAGCACCTCAGTTTGCTTTCTATACTGCAGTTGCCAAAACTGCACACAGTACTTCAGGTGCAGCCTCACCAAGGCTGAGTACAGGGGCAAAATCACTTCTCTGGTCCTGCTAGTCACACCATTCCTGATACAGGCCAAGATGCCATTCACCTTCTTGGCCACCTGGGCACACTGCTGGCTCATGTTCAGCTGCTGTCAATCAACACCCCCAGGTTCCTCTCTGCTGGGCAGCTCTCCAGCCACCCCTCCCCACACCTGTAGCACTGCTGGGGGCTGTGGTGGCTGGAGTGCAGGACCTGACATTTGGCCTTGTTGAAACTCGTACCACTGGCCTTGGCCCATCGATCAAGCCTGCCCAGATCTCTCTGCAGAGTTGGATTTAACTCAATTTAACAAAACTCTTTGGACTCAGTCATCCCACCAGTTTTTTTATCCACTGAAGAATGTTCACACCCAAGGCATGAGCAGCCACCTTCTCCAGGAGAATGCTGTGGGAAAATGTGTCAAAGCCCTTGCTAAAATCAGAGTAGACAACATCAGCAGCCCTTCCCTTTCCAAGAAGTGGGTCATAGAATCATAGAATTGGCTGGGTTGGAAGGGACCTCAGAGATCATTGAGCCCAACCCTTGAACCACCGTTGCGGTTGCTAGACTATGGCACTGAGTGCCACATCCAGTCTCTTTTTAAATATCTCCAGGGACAGAGAATCCATCTAGAAAGAGATTAGGTTGGTCAAACAGGACCTGCCCTTCATGATGAATCAAAGGTTCTGGATTTGGGATTTTCCACTGAAACATCACATGAGATCAGGAGGGGGGGGGGGTTTACCCATAAAGTAAATGTGACAAAGTCAAATACTTTGTAATAGCTTTATGAACAAGGTACTAGTCTGTTCTTTTTACCCATACTACGCTGCATACAGTGCTGACATGAAAGGAAAAAATTTTAAAGAATATTTTCTGAAAATTTGAGGAAAATTAATTCCAAATCATTTAGTAATATCCATTTATTAGAATTTTAAACAACAGCATTCTAACATTTGTAGTGAGTCTACACACACTGTAATGGCCTTGAAACAACAGTGTTCTTTACTCTGTTATAAACTCTATAAAGCACAATGAGATTATAATATTTGAGAGTCCACAAATCTTGATATGATACCTGCAAGGCTTTTTATGTTTTATTTCATCCTTAAAAAACACACAAAAGAATTCAAACAAAAGCCCTTTAGATTAATGATAATTTAAAATGTCAATATTGACATTATTAATTAATTAATAATATGAACTGGAATCTACACAATGAAATTCAAGCATACAACTCCTCATGTTCTCGTTTACAAGCTGCAACCCCCATCACATCACTTTCCCAAATGAAAGTGGTGCCCATGCACTCATCCCTTTTTAAAAAAGCAACAGGAGTCAGTTTGTTCATAGAGTCACAGAGGGTTGGCTGATGAAATGTGGCTAGGGTACTCCAGCTAAACCTCCTTCATTTCTGATTTCACTGTTTGTATATGATACAAATGTCACATGAGGTAAGCAAACTAACTCAACTCTAATTCTGAGGAATCAAATTTTTTAGTATTTAGAATGAAAGCTATTGTAATCTGGACTTAGAATATCTACTTTAAGAAGAGAAAAAGTATTATACTATAAATGAAGACTGATCTATGCATAAATTCCAATAAAAGACAGATAAAGAGATATTAATTCATGTTTACATTCTTAGTTTTCTAATTTTGTTTTATATTTCCCTCAGCTTTCTGTTATTTACACCTTAAATGACAGAACTATACTCATATATTCTGAAAACAGAGTGTGTAACAACAGGCAAAAAGATCAATTTTCTTGTTCTGAATTTATTAAATGTAATTAGAATCCTGCCAATGAAGTTTGATTTTACTTACATGGAAGATTCTGTGTATTTGAAACATACAGCAAGAGTAATCGATTTTGACACACATACATCAATACAGCTACTAAAATTTCAATAATATCATGGTATTGTGAAAAGACTCCATATGCTTTATTAAATTATGTTTTCTACTGGCTTCATTATGTTTGTATGCAGAAAGTAGCATCATTTGCTCATAAACATAAGCCCTCACTTTTGTATGCTCATGGCTTATTGTTAAAATATGAAATACCTAGTATACACTGAACTTGTTCTATCACTGTAGTTTGTTCTAGTGGAAATACAGCAGCATAACAAATGGGTCCATGCATTTTACTTTTCATCTAAGGTTTGAAATAAAGGTGGAGTGACGAATATATCTCAGTGCTTCACTGAATCTACCTAGTAAATATCAGACAAATTAATATCAGTAAATAAATTTTCCAACTCTCCTTCCAGCACAGAAGCAAATTCATCACTATTGGATGTGCTTGTATGCATATGTCTACATGCTGCTGTTGAATCTGTTTAAGCTTAGGACAGACTTTAATAAATCTGATCTAATCATTTATATGGTTTCAACTGTAGTTTTCCAGACAAATAAGGACTGGATTATGTTATAATAACATTTTCCATTACAGTATGAGATCTTCACCAAAGTTGATTGTAAATTGGAAGTGGAGTACATAATAATATAATGAAAAAAATCAAACTAAGTATAGAATTTCTGTGGATGGCAGTTGACAACCTGTTTGTTTCCATCCTGCTTCAGATGGAAACAAGTTGCCCTGGTGCTTTAGCTATGACACACAGAGCTGAACCATATTGGATGAACTTATTATAACAGGTTCCATACAGAATAAGAGAGCAACTAACTAGTAAAGGAAGTAAAAAAAACAGAAGCCAAAACCACAGGTGTGTCATCACCAATCAAAGACAGTGGAAAGGAACACTGCAACACTGACAGGTAGCTATGACAACACCAGTCCCATTTGTACAGCATGAGACCATGGTCCAGAACAAGGGAGCATTTGGGCACCCAGTGCATCCAAGCTGTCTGGTGTTGCAGCTCTGACCAGAGCCATTCCAATGAAATAACTGATTCCATTTTTGTCCTATTTATATGTTCTAACTGAATCTCTAATGTAGGGTACAGTAGGAGGCTTCTAAAGATGACTGTCAAACATAATATGTTGAAAATTAACACCCATGTCAGAAGCAGTGATACCTTTAGACATATTCCACTATGTGTGTTCAGGGAAAATTATTTTCTTCATACTTGCTTGCAAATCATATGCACTTCCCTCAACTGCAGAGACTTACAGAAGTTGTTCCCTAGAAAGGGATACCTTTTCAACATAACTTTGTCTGTTCCATTCTGTGCCTCCCACCAAGATGCATGCAGGTGGTCATTTGGTGCAGTTCCAATAACCACCCCCTGTCACAGGCAAAAGCTACGGCATTAACCTGTGACTGAGATCACTTGGCAGGACCCCTTCTCAATCTGGAAAACATGTACTAACTTGCACACAGCCCCTTCCCCAGCACTGCTATAAAAGGGTTTCTAGGAGCACGTAATGCCAGTTCTTTGGTAACATTTTACCTGATCTTCACAGCTTTTCTCTCATGAGCCAGCGCATAGGAAGATTTTCTTGAGAGAACTGAAATCAGATATGAGAATTACGTGGTTGAAGAACATTAAGATACAATGTTTTAAATCACCTTATTCATCCCTACTTTTCACTGTGTGTCAAGACACTGTGTAACATGATCCATCTTCTGCTATCTATGAGCACGAAATTTCTCTATTAAGTCTTTCATTAGCATAAAATGATGATTGAACAATAGTGGTTTGACTCTTCCTCTGTCTCAATTAATATGTTAATAAATTTTCATTACAGATTTTCAATATATCTTCATCCAAATTCGCATTTTCTGAGCTGTATGCCTTAAACTTCTCTTTTTTTCACAAAGATGAAAATACTTTTTTTTTTTTTTCCCTTCCAAAATCTAGACTTGAAAGTTAAGGAGTTTCTAAAACAACTCATTCCTTTTACACAGAGAAACTGTACTACAACATACCAATATTATGAAATAAAATGGATTTCAAATTTAGAAAACCTTTTGTATTCTTAATATTTAAAATAACTCTCTTTTATGCACAGGAACAATCTTTCTTTTTATTTGATAATATTACATTAAAAGAGATGAAAGCATTTTATTGATAGTCCTCAGCTTTTTCTTAGATCTTTTCTGTGAAATTCTGAAATGTTCCAATGGACAGAATCCTTAAGTTTTAGTAAGTGACGAGTCAGAGAAAGTTATAAGAAAGATATTAGCACATACAGTTGTGTAAGACAACATTGATTTTAATGTCTGCATTGTGGAGATAAGCACAAAAATATTTTAATTTTAATTAGATTTCAAGCCATTTACATACACACAATTTATTTGTCACAGATAAGCATTTTTCATAGGCAAATACATGTTTGCTAGATAAATATATTTAGTCTGAAAAGAACCATAGAAATCAAAACCATTTAACTTTAAATTATTTGTGAAATTTAGTTCTTTTAAAATAGAGGGAAATGTGCATCCTTGGCAGATACAGTAAATGCAAGAGGGACAAACAAAACTAATTTACTTTAGTTTTTAATCTACTCATGTCTTCTATGCATAGCTTTTGCTTTGCATTTCAAACTAAATCAGACACTCAAGGTTTTAAATAAAATGAATGTTTTTTAACATATATATTTTATTACTTAATAAACTAATTTTCTACAAAAATGTGTTTTCCATTTCTCTCCAGTCCACTCCCCTTCCCAGCTGTCCTTCTGTATCCCCCATGCACGGTGCAACCTTAAATGGAGGTAGATGCTGCCTCTTCTTCTGGTGCTGCCTTCTCCCACACCAATTCAGTAGCCAGCCCACAAGCTGATGTCCCCCTGGCACAGGCTCCGTGCTTTCCCAGCTTCAAAAGGCCCCTAAAATAGCCTCTTTCCAGCCTTTTTCACTACGATTCCCTTTCCCAACGTATACTTACCAATACTGAAGCTGGTCTCCTGGGCAAGAAATTTTGTACCAGTAATTCCTGTTAAGAATTATAGCATATATGAAAGAACATTTCTTGGGAAGTAAATATATGTGGGAAGTGATCTGAAATAGTCAGATATAATTTTTAGTGTCTAATGTACATGAAATCACTACAAAGTAGGATTATAAAGAAACACCGAAAACTTGAACATGCTTAGTTTAATCATGCAGTAATTTACCTCAGTCTGCAGGGTAGAGGAGTGAATAATTTCATATAACAGAACTCATTTGTGTTAATGGACACTAAATCAGATGCCAATTATGATACTTTAAATGTCAACACCATTAACCTTGCTAATTCTTTCACTGCCAAAGGAAATGTAAAAGAAAGTATGTATCATATTTAAAAGAATCACACAAAATACTCTTGCAGACTGCTCCTTAAGGACAGCTTTTATGGTAGATGATGAGGCTGAAGAAGCAGGAACATCATCTTAATCACCCTAGTGCTCAATTTTCAAACAGTTATAAAGTATTACTACATCAGTGAAGTAAAAAAAAAAAAAATTAAATAATGAGAAGAATGAATTGTTTAAGAAGAAAGGCAAGTAGACTCAGTGAAGAATAATTCTGTTCTTTTCCAGAGAAGAGCTCAAGATTTCTCCTTGAGTAAACTGCCTCTGTGGTTCTGTCAGCGTCATGTCACTATGCACAAGCATAGACACGCTGTTCTAACATTGTCCAATAACAGGACAAGAGACAGTGAGAACACATGGAGAAACCGGAAATTCCATTTAAACATAAGAAACCACTTTGTTGCTGTGGGGGTGGTCAACCACATAGGTTCCTCAGAGAGTTTGCAGAGTATGCATCTGGGAAGGTATGCAAACCATGGGTCATGGACCTATGCAACTTCTAGCTAAGCAGAGAGCGTTGCCTGAGGCAATCTCCTGACGTCCCCTCAAAGCCCAGTTGTTCTGGGTGACTGAAAAAAGTGGCAAAAGAGGAAAGATTATGTCATCTCTTCCCTGAATGAAATGAACCTCAGAGCTGATGAAATGAGAATTAGGAAAGATCATTCTGTCTATAGGGAATACAGATATGGTAATCAAGAGTTTTTAGAGATGACTTTCAGCCAAGTAACTTGCCATAGAATGTAAGACTGGGAAGAAAGAAAGAAAAAAAAGTACAATTTGAGCATTAATGACAACTTGAGCTAATGTTAGGGGGTTTTTTTGATTGTAATATTTCTAGAATTCTATATTTTGCATGAAGATAACCAGACTGTTATTGTACCTAAAGCTACCACTAAACTGAAGAATCTGTTAAGCCTTATCTAATTATGCTAATATTGAATTTGTCTTGAAACAAAAAGACAAGATGCAACAAAGTCAAGAAAATTGTTTTTAGAAGAAAAGGCCACAAAATTATTGGGAGGAGACTAGACTTGTCTGAGACTTCATCTACAAAGATTAATCCTCTGCAACACAAGTGGAGAAAACGGAGATATAAATACCTTTGAGTCTAGAACCTTGGGCCCTTGGATTTATACATTTTCAGTTTATAAAAGCAATTTCTAACATGTTAATCAATGCTTATGGTAATGACAGGAGCTTTCTTGCCTGTGTTCTACAATCTTGAAATCTGATTAACTATACAAAATCCAAAATTTACTTAGCAATTAAATAGAATTAATCTTTGCTTCAGTAGAGTTCCTTTCTGGTAAGATTTCCAAACCAAGCTTAGAGTACTCCATCTCACTCATATCTTAAACTGTAGGAGTCCATAACTAGAATGGCTTGTAATGGCTCACTTGGTACATGAATAGCTGAAAACTGAGAATGCACAATAACACTGAATAAAATTCAGAAGCACACGGACTGTCTTAGCTGACATCAAGCTTCTGTGATTAATAGAATCACACCGAATGTAGCACACAGTCCCTTCACTTTTTTCACATGCTTTATGGCCAGAATTACTATTTAAGTTTTACATTTGCTTGAATGGAAAACGAAAAAAAGCTTCATGCTTATTAAAGGTATCTCTTTCAATGCCATAGTCCCAGATATGCAATGGAACAAGGCATTCTTTCTGATCAGATACAGTATGCCCCATTTTTCTTTAGAAGCTAGGTGTAACTGAGAAGAAAGTGATCCTGATCCTTTTATATTAAAAATGTAGTTATGTAGATGAAAGTTCTTGGACTATTAGCTAATCTTATCACTCCCATTTAAAAAGAAAAAAGCACTAGTCTGCTACTGGAGCTATTACAGTCATGGCATATTTCCATTTGTTCCAAAGTAAAGCACTATTAAAAAATTAGGTATAGCTCAAGTATTCTTGGTGAAGCTGTAGCATGGAAAATAGAAAATGTGAGATAAAATGTAATTACTTTGTGAACAGTGATGCCTGGCAGTTTTGCAGACTTTAATATTTAATCCACTAATAGTGGTGTCAGTTTTTCCATTGATACCATAAAAAAGACTTCACTAATGCAAGCAATATAAATAAACACCTTGGAACCTGTGTTACTTGCTAAATAGTCAATACATCTCCAAGAGAAACACTACCCAATAAAATATTCACACTGGCAAGAAGTCATCAGCCTATGCCTAGTATCTGTATGACTGTAATTCCTAGGATAATTTAAATATTTCAAGGACACTCATTCCATACCGAATAATCCTGATTAGGAGAACTAAAGTTATTTGAAACTGGTACAAAAGAAATCCCAACCTATTAATTACATCAAAAATGACCTTGGTATTACAGATGCATTCACAATCCTCTGTGACATTCAAAGTTGACTGCACTGTATATCAAACACTGTGATACTATGAATTGTACAGCCATAAATTTATACCTGTTGATGTATTTTTTGACTCGTATGCTTGACAAAACCAAGTGCTTATTGCTTCAGACACCATTATGCATAAACATATTCTGATGAGGATAAGTTTAGAGTGGACTGTATGTAGTCAGTGAGAAGCCCCAAAGGAGAAAGAAAAGATTGCCAGAAATTATCCTTATTACTATGCAGAACCCAAAGTATGCTTCCAATTACCAATAAAAAGCAGTATTTAATATGCAAGATTTTAAAGTCTTTCTGCAGAAAAAACCCCAAACAAACCACAGAATGATGATATAATTTTATAGGTTGTTTTAAAATCTGTATGAAAAGGCTATCAGTCCCCACTGAGTACTTCAAAAACAAAGGCAGAAGCAACCTGGGAAAGAGAAGAACAAGTCATACCACTGTTAAGACTGTTAAAATTTTCCTATGGCATATTTGCAATGGATGCTTTAAAGAAGGTGGCCTGCATCAGCACAGTCAACAGAAAATCTCTGTACAACCAATAAGAAAATATTTGAAAATTGTTACAAATCCACATGGCTGATTTCTTTATATCAATTTATAAGAGGGAGCCAAAAAGAGGAATAAAAATTTAAATATTTTACTAGTCTCAAAATCTATCTTTTCTGATAAAATTTTTATTGAACATACAATATTTTAATTGTACATACCATGGTCAATTGAAATCAGTGTAATCTCTTCTTTATTCTAGTCAGTTTGCAAAAGAAACGAAACTTTTTCAGTACAATTTTCTAGGTAAAGGCCTAAAAATTTATGAGTTACCTACAGTAACATATGGACCAGGTATAAAAGGGCTTGATTTGAGTTCTACTGGTATCTACTGACATACCTTCTGACTCAGTAGAGCTCCATTGAGCATACAGTTACTGCATGGTTGTTGACATTAGAACCTATTCATTTGAGTAATTATCTATTAGTGAAAGATTCACTCTCAGGCCTAGATTATAAATCTTAGACCAGTAAACTCACAGGACTCTCATGTCTGTATGTTCTGAAGCATGTTGGTTAGCATTTCGAAAGAAGAGAGGTTGAAAACATCACACCTACATTTCTGTCAGTTTAATGTTAGAAAGCAGGCTGTGGGAAGCAGTAGCATTTTGTGATGGGATTTAAGAAACATTTAAGATTAGAAAGATCTCTTTGGTGTTCCAGCCTACACTTTTATTAGTTTTAGCATTATACCACATAGTGTCTTTGATAAATTGCTTAAGTTTCACCTAAAAATCCTTGTTTCCTTTATTATTCTAAAAATTTGATCAAAGTAAGGAGCCAAGAAAGAAGAAACATAAGTGAACAAAATGCGACTATGGTAAACAAATAATAAAATCACAGAATCGTACAATGGCTAGAGTTGGAAGGCACCTTAAAGATCATCTAGTTCCAACACCCCTGTCACGGGAAGGGACACCTCCCACCAGACCAGGTTGCTCAAAGCCCCATTGAAGCTGGCCTTGAACACTTCCAGGGAGGGGGCAGCCACAACTTCCTTGGGCAGCCTGCGCCAGCATCTCACCACTCTCAGAGGGAAGAATTCTTTCCTAAAAAAAGGAAGCCCTCTGATCATTTTAGTGGTTTTCCTCTGGACACACTCAAGGACCTCTATGTCCTTATGTTGAGAACTCCAGAATTGTACATTGTACTCCAGAGTCTCACAAGACCAGAGTACAGTAGAAAATAAAAGTATACAATTAAAAAAAATATCAATGAACATTTGAAACAGATTGGAACCCATAACTAGTTCTCCTATGTGTCTATGTAGGCACGCATATACACACAGACGTAGTATGTGTGTTATATCTATATAGATATATAAAATATGGAGCTATTCTTTTCTTCTTCTGAAACCATGTGACTAAGTAAGCAACTTGGTTTGTATTCCATACCCTGCTTCTCAAATATAACCCATATCAATTTTCTGGCTATGCTCTCCTACCATTCATCTTAAAAAAACCAAAACCAAAAGCAAACACACAAACAAAAAAGCTTTGGCTACATAACTTTGTAGCTTTTCTCACATAGGTATATATATTTTGTCTTGTGCCCTACTTCTTTCATTTGGCTGAAGCTCACCTTTTGTTTGTGTTATATGCTACATGCTAGAGATTGTTCTACCTTTCTCCTATAATTGTGATCATATGTCATTTCTTTTTCTCCACTAGTTCTCTTCAGCATAGGTTCTTGGGTAATGTTATGGACTAGTCCAATTTTTACAGACATTTACATTTAATGTTTCATTGTTTCCAGCAAATAACCACTAATACATTTTCCTACTCTTTATCTTTAAAAATGGATCTCCCTCTCTTCCTCTTGCCCTCTTCATCTTTCACAAATTCAAAAGCCAATTTCCCTCCTTTCTTCTTTGTATTTGCCTTCTGCTACTGTTTGCATTTTAAAGATTTTGTCTAGGTCAGGCCTGATGCTGCTAACTGACAGTAGCAAGCAAAATCAGTAAATGTTTCTCATGACTTCCGCAATAACATTTCTGTCTGTTTACATCACAGTAACCCTGTAATATATTGTCTAAGCTACAACCACACTGAACATGATCAGTCACATCTGGAGAGAGTGGACTTGAGGCTACTTCCTCAAGGACCTTCCCTGACAGTTACAGCTAAGAAATTAACGGGTTAATTAATGAAGACAATCTGCATATGCATGACCAGCAATGTTTTGACAGTGATAATATGTTAAAAAAAGGAAACAAAAATAAATAATCAAACAAACCACCAAAGAAACTTACAACACTGCATGCCATCTTGTAAGCTATGAGTAGCAGCCACATGGAAAGTAGAGATTACTCTTACTCCACTAGATTGGATGAGGATTTTTTACTGACCAGCCTTGTTCTCTGGGTGAACTAAACAGAAAACTCAGATGTGATTGTCTCAGTAAGCAGACAAATCCAAAGTTTAACTTAACATCAGAGTTTTACTGATTGTATTAGCATTAGCACAATATTATATTTGTAGCAAATAATTAGAATCATAAAATCATAGACTCATGAAGGGTGGAAAAGACCCTTAAGATTGAGTACAACCATAAACCTAAAACTACAAATCTATTCTTACAGCTTATTTTTTTTCTGAATTATACATAAATTATACAAAATTAAAAACAATCAAACCTTTTTCTTTTCTTGCTGTACTTGTAAGATACAAGCCTGGCAAATGTTAGGTAATTCTGTGCCATGCCTCACAGTAAATTACAAACTCCTGCTGCTGCTGAGTTGCCGTGCAGTGTGAATGATGCTTCTCTGTTAGCTATTATGATGTACAATGCAGGGAAGACTTGACAGAAATCCTAGTAAATCCAATTCCTTTTTCAACAAGTTTATGTTATTTCTTAGTATGTCTAAGCATAGATAGAAATGGGATTCTGCCTGTGTTGAAAAGACTGATATAGGAAATACTTAAGATGTCAACAATAGTAAAAATTCCAATTTATGCAAATAACACATGAGGAGATAGGCTAGGATGCTGTGCAACTTCAAACATTACTATATCTTAGTGGAAGAACTATTGGAAGAACTGTTCATTCACTGGACAATAACTTCATTCTTTCACTACAATAGCCACAAGAAATATGTCACATGCATGTTCATACAAACAACCCTGGAAAGATAATGCAGCAAAAAGATCAGGTTATTTCCCATGATATTATTATTATTAGACAGTAGGAAAAAATAAGACAACTGAGAGCTTTAGCCCTAAGTGGGTTGTTTTTTTTTTTTCATTTCAAGGAATATGGACCTTTCCCCAAACACCGTCATCATGAAAAAAAAGGCTTTACTAAAAAATTTCTCTCCATCTTCCTTTTAAGTCTCCTTGAAGTATTGAAATGTCAGAATAAGGTCACTTTTCTAGACTGAACAAGCTCAACTCTGCTTTTTTTTCTCATAGGAGAGGTGTTCCATCCCTCTGATCATTTTTGTGGCCCTCCTGTGGACCTGCTCAAACAAGTTCATGTGTCTTCTGCTGGAGACCCCAGAGCTGGACAAAGTATTCCAGGTGGGGTCTCACCAGAGCAAAGAGGTAGAATCAGTATGCTAACCACACTTCTTTTGATGCAGCACAGGATACAGTTGCCTCTCTGGGCTGCAAGAGCACATTACCAGCTCATGTACAGCTTTTCATCCATTGGAATCCCCAAGTCTTCCTCTGCAGGGCTGCTCTCAGTCCCTCAGATGCTACCCAGGACTACCCTAACCCATGTGCAGTACCTTGCATTTGGCCTTTTTAACCTCACGTGTTTCACATGGACCCACTTCATGAGCTTGTTCAAGTTCCTCTGGACATCCCATCCCTCAGACATGTCAAATGCCCCACTCATCTAAGTGTTACCCAGGCTAGTTTTCCTAAGGCAAATAAATGTGATAGACATTGCTTATCACTGTTAATAGTATACAAAGGTTTTCCTTTTCCATATAGTATACACATTTTACTAACCTTTCATGAAAGCATCATGGTCCGTTTTAAGTTTGTTATTATGACATATGTTCTAGGATTCTATTTCATTTGATTTCTTTTCCCCACATAATCTATAGATGAATGTTTAGGATTTTTTTCCATTAATGAGTATTTTCTTGTGAAATCTTCATTGTATATACAAGGTCACTATGGCAGATGATCTAATTTGCATCTACTCTGAACTAAATATTTTATTATAAAACTTTCTAATCACAGCAGAAGTCAAAGAAAGGAAACTGGAAGCTGATAAATGAGTACATTGAAACTACAATCCCTTGAACTAAACTCTCAAAGTCTTCACTAGAAAGAAGAATTACTCTGTCATTTCTACACCTGCTTTCATCTGCTCTCTGGGGTTCTCCCTGCTGTGAACACCCTCAAGGCTTTTTCTCCTCTGAGTATGTAGATCTCTTTTCAAGCCATCATCTTAAACACTTAACATTCTGTGCACTTGAGTGCACTTATCATTTGGTTTTTGCTGCAGCTATAAATAATATTAAGAGAATATCAGTGTCTAGATGCCTTATCCACACATATGCCATGGTATCAGCAGTTCTTACAAAATATTTATCAACATAACATTTGGAGTTTTCACTCTGTTTTCCTTTGGAAAAGCAAGTGCTGCTAGAAATGGTTTTCTCTAGACAAAGCAGTATTTAAGTATTCAAATTGTTCTAGGCTATAATAGATGTACTAAACATTGTTAATTTTATTAAATTAATGGAGAACGCTAATGTTGTTAACATCTTAAATAGAGATATTTTAATTCACTGCTTAGACTAAGATTTGTGACTAAATAAAACAGGTGAACAAGTGGATATAGCTAATTTATTAAAACCAAGCAAAAATATACAAAGCTTTGCTAAACTGATAACATTTTACTTAAAGCTAAATTATTCTGTTGTAGTCCAGACTGCACATTATGTAAAGCAATCAGATGTCAATAATAAACATATTAAAATAAATAGACAGATATATAGATAAATAAACAAGAGAAAATTGGAGCTTTCCCATTGTTTCTCTTAGTTACAAAACCATAAAAGGTAAAAAAGCAGAACAAGCTGCTTGCTGTGGAGCAATCGAACACAATCATTTGCAGTACCCTTTCAGAACAAGCATTTTCTGTAATGGACAGGAGGGTGGAATGAGTTCATGAGATACATATGCTGCAAGCAGGAGACGAAAAGAAATTTGAAAATAAAGCAAAAAAATCCTCTGTTCCATATTCTCCCTGAAACTGAATTGCTATATATCTGAATTCACATCCCTCCTACCTCTTAAAGCACCATACCCTATTCTGCAAAATGCAAATGATAAGCATGTTTTTCAATACAGAAGTTCAAGTAAGGTTATAGAAAACCCTTTCTTAAAGGAAAGAATCAATTCTCCACATTATTCTGACTTATTTAGGCACAAGATTTTACCAGCTTTACTCAGATTGTAGTACCTTATATAGTCAACCAATCTCTGCTGAGTCACAGCAATAGACCCAAAACCCATAAAAATTTAAATCAAATGTTCTACCCAGTGGAGTATTTGCAGCTGTTTCTGTAATCCAGACTAAAAGTAGTCCATGTTTTGAATGGGGTTTTCAAAAAATGACTCAAAAAAATTACTTGCATTTATACAACAAAATAATCTTCTCCTAGAAAGAACCAAGACTTTTTACAGTGTCAGTGTTGCTACCTGACAGTTTTTAAAGATTACTACCTGAAGAAGCAATGAGATTTCCAAAAAATGACATTCTCAGCAGCTGAAAGAAGAGTGAGATTAATGTTATTGAATATATATAAAAATTTGTTGACAGAAACCTGCATATTACAGAATCTTATGTCTTTTGTTCTCATAGAACTGGACTCAGTAGTCTCTCAAAATTTTTTTTTTCTGGGCAGAAATTTATTTTAGAATTCTGTCTAAACAAAACCAGGACTATTGCACTCATGTTAATAACAAAAAAAATTTAATAATGCTTTCATTCAAATACTATCACTTTGACCTCAGTAAAAATCTGATAATAAATTTCATTTAATCATTCCAGATATACTTTTAATGCAATTTAAAGTATAAGTATGGTGCTACAGACCCCCCACGCACAGAGACAAGTTGTGATGTTAACACCAAACAACATTTTTCTTTCTTTACTCACAAGAACAGTGTGCCCAACAGTGTTCTTGTTTCAATAGCAAATGAAGTAGGCTGAGACAATCTGGCACTTTCTTTCCTGTTGCAGCAGTGATTTTAAACAATTGGGTACCTTCCAGAGGGATCCCCGCATAATCCAGAAGGAGATGGTCAGTGAGCTGCTGCACCACATGGATGTGCAAAAATCCATGGAACCAGATGGGATGCACCCAAGGGTGCTTAAAAGCCTGGCAGCAGTGCTCACCAAGCCACTTTCCATCATTTATCAGCAGTCCTGGCTCACTGGAAAGATACCAGAAGACTGGAAAGCTGCTGATGTTCATATATAAAAAGGGTCAGAAGGATGATCTGGAAAATTACAGGCCTGTCAGTTTGACCTCAGTCCCAGGGAACGTGATGGAGCAGATCATCCTGAGTGCTGCCATGCATTACTTGCACAACAACCAGGTGACCAGGCCCAGTCAGCATGGGTTCATGAAGGGCAGGTTCTGTTTGATTAACCTGATCTCCTTCTATGATAAAACAACCTGCTTATTCAATGAGGAAAGAGCTATGGATGCTGTGTGCCTGGATTTCAGCAGAGCCTTTGACAAGGTTTTCCACAGCATTCTCCAATAGAAGCTGTCTGCTTGTGGCTTGGAAGTGCACGTGCTCTGCCAGATAAAAAAAAACGGTTAGAAGGCTGCGTCCAGAGAGTTGCTCCAAATGGAGTTAAATGCTGCTTGTGGCCGGCCACAAGGGGTGCCATTCCCCAGGGCTCAGTGCTGGGGCCACTCCTGTTTAACATCTTTATTGATGATTTGGATGAGGGGATAGAGTTCACCATCAGTAAATTTGCACAGGACACTAATTTGGGTGGAAATGCCGAGCTTCTCAAGGATAAGGAGGCTCCGCAGAGGGATATAAACAGGCTTGGCTGATGGGCTGAGGCCAACTATTTGTGTTTCAACAAGGCCAAATGTTGGGCCCTCCACTTTGGTCACAACAGCCCCCAGCAGTGCTACAGGCTTGGAGAGGAGTGGCTGGAGAGCTGCCCAGCAGAGTGACCTGGGGATGCTGATCGACACCCATCTGAACATGAGCCAACAGTGTGCCCAGCTGGCCAAGGAGGCCGACTCCATCCTGGCTTGTATCAGAATTTGCCCCTGTATTCTTGCCCCTGTATTCTGTGCTAGTGAGGCCACACCTGGAGTACTGTGTGCAGTTTTGGGCACAGCAGTATAAGAGGGACATCAAGGTGCTGGAGAGGGTGCGGAGAAGGGTGACCAAGCTGAATAGTGTCCTGTAGAACAGGCCTTATGAGGATAGAATGAGGGAACTGGGGCTGTTCATCTTGGAGAAGAAGAGGCTGAGGGGAAACCTTATTCCTCTCTACAGCTCTGAAAGCAGGTTGTAGTGAGACAGATGCTGGCTTTTTCTCCCTCGTGACCACTGGTAGGACAAGAGGACATGGGGTAAAGCTCCACCAGAGTAGGTTCAGGTTAGATATTAGGAAAAACTTCAACACAGAAAGTGTGGTGAAGCATTGGAACAGGCTGGTCAGGAAGGTGGTGGGGGCACCATCCTTGAAGGTGTTCAGAAGATGGGTAGATGAAGAGCTACAGTGGATGGTTTAGTGGTTATGGGTTGTATGGTGAACCAATGGACTTGATGATCTTAGAGGTCTTTTCCACCCTTGATGATTCTACAATTCCTTAGGTATAAACTCTGGCCATATCTGGAGGCCACCTTGTGACTCAAGAGAAGCAACCTTGTTACCCAACAGAAGGGCCCTGCTCACTCTTTTCCTTGTGTAAATCACCCCAACCCAATACTTACTAAATCTATTTTTATCCTTGTATAATTTCCTGTGATTTCTGTGCAAGTCCCTTCATTCTAAATCCAACTCTTACACATCCCTTCCACATAGTAAGAGAATGAACCTTGTTATTATTAAATCTGTACTAAAATCACATTTTCCTGATACTTTTTTGGTGATTCTATAAGCAACCTTAAAAAATTGAAAATAATAATAAAAAAAATTGTTATTCAAATGCTGTAGTCTGTTTCCATAAATTTTCTTTTATATAAGGTTTTTAAGACCACTTGTTGGCTGTTTCACTTAACCAGGATCGTTAAGTAGCTTTAATATCTATGTTTATCTCAAATTATACATTCCTGTAGCTGATAAGAAAAATGTGATTTAAGATCAAGTATTTAGAAAAGATTAACTTGGAACTGTTTGCTGATTTTATCAACAGACACAGCAGTATTGTGGAAAAAAAGTGAGAATGATAAAAGTCTCTCTCATGAGAAGCAACAGCGGAACACACTCTCATGAAGCAAACAAATGGTGACATTCTGTACATTTATCTAACAATTCAGATAACAATTGTAGGACCTAATTATAAAAGTCTTTTAACAGAAAAAAATATTATCTAGGGAACCACTGAATCTCATTTTCATTTAGCTCTATGAAAATTTGTGCACAGCTATGCTAATTTTATGTAATAACTTATCTTCTGTTACATGATAATACATTTACTTCTTTTTGCTCTTATTTTAATATTTGCCAAATAAGGATTTTAAAAAGACATTTTAAAAATTTCTGTTAAAATTATATGCAATAAAACTAAAACCCAGTCTGGTTTATCTTCGTGGGAGACTTTATGAAAATAAACAATATTGTAATATTATTATAAGAAAAGATATTTCTCAAAGTTAACTTTCTTTATAAGGTGCTTATAGGAGCGTATTTCTCAATTATTGGCACAAAAGTTACAAATACATGAAATTTTAATCTGGGAAGTCTGCCCTCAGTGAACAGCATGGACAGGGTCTTCTGTATGCTTATGCTCATAACCATCTGCTATGTAGGCACTGTTCCCATGCACAAGTTCATTGGAAATTTTCCTTGAAATATTCATGGCAAGCAACAGGAACAATAAGCCAAGGCTTTTCTTTCTTCCCGAATTCCTTATTTTGTTGCTGTTTATAGACACTAACAGTTCAGTTATCCCACTGGTAAAATAAGTTTCAGAAAGCAATAGCTGAAAGATAGAAAAGCATATAATGAGAAATAGAAGTCCTTCTACCAGTTAGCTTTGTTTTAGCAAATATGGTAGGGAATAACTATAAACACTTCTGTTGAGAAGAAATATAAATAAGAATATATAAAAATGTCAAAGTATTCTTTGCAAGTTAAATCATATGGCATAAAATAGCATCAGAAAACAATTATTCTAGAGATGAGGCCAATTCTCCAGAGAAAACATCTGAGTATCAGTGTTTCCATAAATGACTTTGCTATTCTGAATTCTTTCATGTCTGTGTAATCAACTTGAGACTGGCAAACAGGTTTGCAAACATTTTGGAAAGGCAGAGCCTCAAAACAAACTGCGTAGGCTAAAACAGAGGAAATAAAAATAAGCAGAAATCTGCTTCTGAACTTTTTTGGTTGCAAGGTTATACTCAGGGAGTATAACATTAAAGATGAAGCTTGCAAAATGATCAATGTACCTTTCTTCCTTACATATAGTATTACTACTTACATCAGTGCAGATTGATTTTTTATGTAAGAATATGATATTTACAAAAATCCTGAACTGTTTCCAATGTTTTTTTCTTAGCACCTTACAAACAAAACCAGGCTGAGATTAATTTATGAAGGGGTAAAAAAAATGGAGTCTTCTCTTTTTGGAAAGAATACAAAGATAGGTTAAACTACTACTTGATAATAAATGTGTACATAATTTAGTTTTCTCTTAGCTATATGGGCTAAATTCTGTCAAGAAAAAAACCCAAAACAACCAAACATAACATCTATAAATGCTTTGGGGGGACTCCTCTCTCCAGTTGCTATCTGATGACATACTTTTTTTATTACATAAATATGCATACTGCCCTTAAATACAGTTCTTACTTCATTGCATTCTATATTCAATACCCAAGCAACTTAATTCTCAGAGAACTGACAAAGAAAGCATTACTAATGCTAACACTTTGACAGCTTATATAAATCACTTTCTGCCTCTGTAAGTCAAAACAGGAGCTCATCAGAGCTGGAGCCTGTCTGTATGTATCAAATGACTCTTCACAGCACAACACTTCATAAAGTACAAAGGGCTTTCATTTTGATTTAGTACAGCTTTGCTCTGGTTTGCTTTGGAATGAATGCCCAAATAAAAGAAAGATAGTACAAATTCCATTCTTTAAAATTCATTTTTGCATTTCGGCTAGTAGCCCAAATGGAAGTATGTAGAAGCACTTCACACAGATCAAGAGCATGCAAGGAATGTTCTTGCCTTATACAGCTTATAGAGGAAAACTAAAATGACTGATGCCAGTAAGTAATGGAAATAAGTAAAATTCTAGGGAAAAAAATATCACATTTTGGGAAAAATCACATAAGACAGAACAAATGACGTCCAGAATAAAACAGGGATCCCACAACATTGAACAGTAAGAATTAGACAAAACCAGATTCCAGATGCAGAAAAACATGTCCCACATGGTCAACAACCCAGCTTTGAGACAGGCCTGCAAGACATCTTCAAGGCAGATGAAAAAGATGGGAAGAAGTACACCCCACAACTTGACTACAGCCTTGAGCCCTGGGTAGAAAAACACTGAGTAATTGGATTCACTGTAATAACATATTAGTGATCTATTAGCATATGAAAATACTTCCCCGCAGGCTAGAGGGACCCCTACTAATAAAATACCCCTTATTCTTTGGGCATGCATACTCAAATTTTTGAGTATTGGTACTTTAAATGGAAGCAAGGAATTAGTCATGGGTACAAATGATAGAACTGATTTTACATGGTAATATTTTTAAAATAATGTATATTAAATAATGTCAAAAAACCAAGTAGTGACCATCTCATGTCATCTGTCATGTCTTACTACTCAGGGTCAACGCATTACCTTAGAACATCTCTTAAAGCATCTTACTAAGAACAAGAAAAAACCCAACAATTCTAACCAGCATTTGGCAGAAAGTAAGTATAGAGGGCTAATGAAAATATATTATGTTTTAAATTAGGTCAAAACCTTAAAGTTGTATGTTGCATTCAAATCAACCTCTTCCAAGAAGAAGGATCTGAACTCTTAAGAAGATCAGTTACCTAATAGGTTATCCAAGAGGACTCTGGTTAGGAAATCTTCACAAAGAAGGGCTTGTAGAAGTATCTTGAGTTAGCGCAGTGGCACTTTGGAAGAAGGGGGAGGTCACAAGGGTGGGTGCAGTGAGAAGCTGCTGGAAGCTTCCCCAGCTCGAATTCTGGCCCTGCCTCTGGCCAAGGCTAAGCAGGTATGGGAAGGTGGGTGTGCCTTTGTAAGGAACGTATTCAAGAAAGTGAAAATGAAACTTCAAAAATAAAAACCAAAAAGACCTGCAGAGGACAGGAGCAGATGAGAGCAATGCCAGAGCAGAAAGACCAAGGTCAGTGAGGAAGGGGTGGGGCAGAAGGTGCACAAGCAGAGATTTCCCTGCAGCCCATGATGGGGTGGCAGGCTGTCTGACTACAACCCATAAAGAAGCATGGTGGAGCAGTCCCTGAAGGACCACGGTGCGACAGACAGGGATCTGCTGCCATGAAGGATTCCTGAAGCACGTGTTGACTTTGTGGGCAGCCCATACTGGAGCAGTCTGTTCCCGTGGAACTGCACCTGGTGGAAGGGACTCATGTCAGAGGGGTTAATGAAGGACTCTCTCCCATGAGAAGGACCCCACCTTGGAGTGGGGAAAAGCTGTGAGGAGTCCTCCCCCTGAGGAGGAAGGAGCGGCAGAAACAGCGTGTGGGGGAACTGACCCTAAAGCCCCCCTGCCCCTCCCCTGTGCCCTGGGGGGGAGGCAGCAGTGATGGAATTTGGGCCTGGGAAGAAGGGAGGGGTGGAGGAAAAGTTTAAGATCTGGCCATGTTTTCTCTTTCTCATGAAAAATGAAATTATTTTTTTTCTTCTTTAGTTGAGTCTGGTTTTGCCTACTACCATAACTGAGCAGTGAAACCCTCCGTGTTCTTCCTTTGATTAATGAGAAGTGGATTTTCTCCTCCCTGTCACCCAGTGGGGATGGGGATGCGTGAGCGGAGACCTGGTTGGTACCGGCTGGGCTTAAACCACAATGCCAGGCAACCTGGATCAAGCCTCTGTCTCAGTAAATCTCATCTTAAAAATATTTTGCATGAAGTGTACATCTGTAAATAAAAAGCATATTTACATAACAAAATAACCATGGTACTTCTGTCCATTTGTTTTCTGTACTACAACTAAAACTTAGTTTCCTGAGAACCAGAGTGCTTCATATTAAAAATCAGAAAGTAAGTACACTTGATGCATGTTGTAAATACTCTTCACAGGGCAAAGGTAGATTATTGAAGTCTGCTGCTGGTATTTAAACACTGGGTGGTGCATGAAAGCACAGTATCCTTTAATGCCTGTACATATATGACATATATTAATTATTTTCTTCTCAAAACATATAGACAAATTTGAGCACATATAACAGTACGTATTTAGAAGCAGTCTCTCAAAAATGTTTTTAGCAATTATGGTAACTAGGTATAGTTCAGGAGTTCATCAAGGTATACTTAATTGTTTTTTAATAATGAGTTACTCAAAGTCTGAACATAATTAATAATGAACAAAATCCACAAGCATTTAGCTGTTTCCCATTTGTCTGCACTGTATGCTTCATCTTTGTGTGTTTATGCAAATATAGCATGGAAAGCCTAAGAAAGTTACAGAATTTTACAGTGATTCCTCCTGCTATGTACTCCTTTAGAAGCAATAAATATTGCAAAAAAATCCAGGAAAGTCTTCTCTCACTCTTTATGCTCATCTCTGACAATGAAGTAGAGAAATATTAAGATAGCACCAAACTACAGTTTAATCAGTTAACTAAGTACATCCATCAGACCAAGTTGCAGAGAAAAAAGTAGAAGCCGCCCCCTCTATTTTTAAGATGATAGTGGTAATAGGATATGCCCTATTCAATAGTAGCTCAATGATTTTTGTAGCCAGTTCAAATGAGAGCAGCCTTGCTCAGTTCCATTTTTCTCAGCTGACGCCTCTTGATGTCCCAGGAGACCCAGTCTTGAATCAGCATTTGCTGATTCATGCTGCAAGGGAAAATTGAGGCCCTTTGTGTCAACTTCTGTTAAGTTCTGCCCAGAACCCAAAGACTCACAGAGACAGGGAAGGCACTAAAGAATGAGAATAAGATGAAAAATATACTGACTTACACTGTGGGGTAGTAAACTGAACTTCATCTTTCCATGGATTCTTAAAAAAAAAATAATTTCCAGACTACTTGAGAAAACTGGGAACAACAGGGGCAGACGTTCCTCAGAAACTTAAGAAATTAACTTATTCAACTACTTTGCTGCTCTGCTTTTTCCCAACTGCTTCAATTTTGCTGATTGTTGAAATTCACAGTCCTTGTGTGGACTTCTGGGGTACACAAACAGGATAAACTTATTTTAGTCAACTTTCAGACAAACTCAACTGTGATTTGTACACACACAAAAACCTCAAAATACCACACAACACAAAGTGCAGGAAATCCCCTTATATTCCTCTTCTCTTGAATATGCATTCTAGCAGGAGCATTCAATTTTCAGTCTCACAGAAAAAAAAATTAAAAAAATAAAATAAAATGCCCCCCAAAATACAGACAAAATAAAAAAAAAAAAACAAAAAAGAAACTAAAACACACAAAAAAACTCACAAAAAACCCCCAAACCAAAACAAAAAGCAAAAACAAGAACCAGAAATCTGCCTGCTGCCCTCTTACTGAAAAGGCACAACAGCTAACATCCTTTAACGAACACACAGATTCCTGCTAATCCATTTCTAACAATTTTTTTTGAATGCAGAGGATTCTTCATATTCCTGTAGGAGTACACAGTCCTAAACAGATTTTTTTTTGTCAGTAAAATCAGAAGGAATATGTTAAATAATCAAAGGCCAACTTCTGTAATACATCATTTTCCCATTCCCAGCAAACATTACAAATAATATTCATTCTGTGTGCTTCTCCTGTCACATCCTGTGCACAGTGTTCAAACAGCTTTTAATGAATCCTGCACTCTATACTTATTCACTATAGTTTTCTTTGTATTTCCAGGAAGTGCCACAAGAAAGAAAATTACAGCAGACAGAAATATAAGGTGTGTTGGAATGAGATAAGTTACTTTCAGAAAAGTAATTTCAGTTATTACCAACAGTCTGTGCCACTGTTGCTCTGTAGGTTTCAAAGAGTACTTGTAAGAGTAAAGACAACATTTTTCCCACTGTCAGCAACTGCACTTGTGCAGCATCTGATATGAACCACTACAGAGATGAACATATCATCTATACTGGGAGGGCAAAAGAAAATGGGATGTTCTGTTACTTAAATTAGTTGAATTAACTTTTCGTTGGCCTCAATGAATATTAATCACACACACAGCCTGTCTTCATATTGCAACTAAAATCTTCTCCAGTTCTCACAGCATGTCTACCTCACATCCTTTTTTACATTTGTTTAGAATTGCAGAACCTCAATCAAGATGCTTAAGTCTAAACATGAGTATTTCTTAAGCAATAAGGAATCGCACGCCCACATGCAATGCCTACTACATTTGTAATATTTATCACTGAAATTTACCATTCAATATTCCTGTTAGATTTCTACAGGAAAATTTAAACTTTAAGCACGAACATATTTTCCTAAATACACAGCTTTTATTTTTCTTCTAAAAAATCCAAACAACATTAGACATAAAAATAAACCCTTAAACATCTCATCTTTAGCAGTCAAATCTAAAGTTTGCAATACCTAGACAGTGCACCTTATGTCTAGGAAATTCAATTACTTTTACAAAAGCTAACAGGTCTGGGTCAGAATTAATTGTCTTCTATCACTGTTACATGAACACTTATGCATTCCTAACCTTTAGTCACAGATCAGTCAATTAAGTCTTTGCACAACATTTTTCTGTGAAGCTTCTTCTTTAAGATATATATTAATTTCTAGACGTATGCATCTTCACCTCATATTTTTTTTCACATATGACAATATGACGGTTCCTAATCTAGAACTCGATTATGCTTCAGAGACAAAATGAATTGAAAACACATGTTACAAGTGCTCCCACCGATTTGTAAGTCACCCACACATTTTTAAAATGCATCTTGAATTTTAGACTGTTTGCATTTCTTCAGAATGAAGTAGAGCAGCTGGGCAACACCCTGCATTATGTCAATACTTCTTAGACTTCTTAAACTGTCCTGAATTAACAGATGATCATTCTCTGCCAAAACAAAGTCTTCCTTTAACATAAAGCCAATCTGTTGTATACAGACCAGCTCATCCTTCCTGGGCAGTGGAGATCCTTCAAACAAATGTGATTGAACATTTCTTGAAACCATAAAAGTTTTTCCAATATTACTAGAAAATATACAGTTTCTAAGAGTAGCACAATAGAAATATGTCTTAATTTCTTGCATGGATCAGTTTGCCTTCAAACTGAAATGACTGGGTTCTGGCCAACAGCTTGTTTTCCTTTAGGCTCAGGAGGTTCAAGTTCTGATGGTTTATTCCCTCACACTTTAGCAAGACTTTTTGCTTTTGGTCAGCATAATCTTTTTCTTACATGCAAAAACTTTTATTAAAACAGCAAATATTTGCAAGAGATGGATTATTTTTTCTCTCATAAAAACACACATGACAGGTATTTACTGCTCATTTACTGCAGTTCACTACACAATACCAGGTCCATAGAATTCAGTCCTAAAATTAATATCATAAATAGAAATTTTAACATCAACTCAGATGGAAGTAGTTTTGTTCTCTTAGTAACAAGGTTCCAAAAGCAAATATTTTTCTTTTATTCTTAGTTAAATAAAAGAAAATATGAAGATAAAATAGTAGTATCAATGAGATACTAAAAAATTGTTGAGCATTCAGAGAATTATATTACATAAAGCTTTTATATGAACATGAAATGGCTAAGACAATATGAAAAACTATACTGATTACAAACCATTTGCTTCATTACTTAATGAGTCTACTTATTGCTTAAAAATACTTTCAGATTGCATAGCATGCCATAATAAAAGTGATCAAGGTTTAAGTTGCTCAGTAACAAAATTTGAAAATGTCAGCTAAATCTTATCACAGAAAGACCTGTCTCCTGCTGACGCAAAAGGGAGCTGCACAGCTAAAGCTCTTCAAAGGACTTGAAAATGTACACAATTATAATAATCCTGAAAAAAGATCATAAATTTTTGCGTGTGTCATCTGATGAGATCTTTATAAATAAATGCCTTTATTGCACCTCTTTACGTTGCACTTGAACCTACTCATGAACACTGTCACACCACTCAAACAGCAATGTCTTTAGCTGTCGGTCACTGACATCAATCACTCTCCTGTTTTCTAAACTGGTTTTGTTATCAATAAGAGCTTTTTTGCTTTTATGTTCATATGATAAAACCAAAGAAAACCAAAGTTAATAAATTTAAGCATTGAAAGAAGTTAATGACATTCAATGACGTTGAAAAACACAGGTATCATTCCCGTGCTTAAAATGTTCTACTCCTCTAACTGAGTATTACACGTGTGCTACAATGCACACTCAGTTACTTGGATATGGTACCACTGAAAAAAACCCCCACGTGATTTATGTTAATTTTCTCAAGCGGTGAGCAGGTGGATAGGAATAGGTTCCCTTCTTGAATATGTATGAAAATGAAGCACGTGGAATCATTTTGCCTGACATTTTGAATGACACAGATGTGCACTCTCATGTCGTAATTTCTGTGCTTGTAAATTTCATTAACTGGTTTTGAAACTAGAAAAAATATTTTAACTTGAAAAATATATATACATTCAGGCAGCATTTAAAGGTTTACAGGGATATAAAATCCCAAGCATCCCTCATTAGCAAATTTCCACAGCTATTCTCTCCATACACTAAATAGCTCCTCCAATAAGAAATTCAATTTTTCTTTCTTTAATTTCTAATACCAGATTTCGTTGGTTTTTTTTTCCTAAGTTTAAAACTGATTTTGCTTTGCAAATTTACTTCTCCTATGAGAGGTCACTGATTTAAACTTTTTCATGATCCTGCCTACCAATTCAATTAGTTCAATGAAGAGCTTGGATTTCTTAGGTTTAAATCAATAAAACAGCATTAAAAAATTAGAATCTAATTCTCATTTCATTATTATTCCATAAGTGAAATCGTAATGAATGACACAATATAGTTGAGCTATCAAATTCAGAAATAAATAATCTTGGAACTTGTTTCCTACAGGGAAATATGTATCTGTATTTTTTATATTGTTGTTTGGTGAATTTATATTATATTATTTTAGTGACTCATTAGAAAAGTTTTCCACCAATAAAAATGTAATTTCTATTTCATCAAATAGCAAATAAATAAACTGTCCTAGTTTTAATGGGCTGTGGGTTTTTTATGAACAAAATAGCATTTTGTAAACAGATCAAAATACATTTTTTAATACTACTTCACATAATTGAACTCAGACTGAACTTATTCTCAAATAACTAGCTATTTTTTATTTTTTTCCAAAAATTAAAATAACACATTCTGGGGGGCAAAAAAAATCACTATGTTTTCAAGAGAATTGACTTAGACCTTGCATCAGTTCTATAAAGTCTACCAGCATAACTTAAAGGTTATGTCTATTTTCTGAGTAGAAACTGCAAGTACTATTTAAATATTGTAGCTACCATCCCCTCATTTCAGCTTTTTTTTTTAATCATTAATTTATTTATATTTTTATTTTATTTTTCTCTCTAATATCCTTACTTCAAATCTTAAACTTCTTCAATTCCCAACAGCCCAGTTTTCTTCTTTAGGCTTAGAAACAAATCAAAAGTATAAGAATGAAAAAAAAAATTATACCACACAACAGTTATAGCAAGATTACAAGATCATCATCTTCAAATAAGTAGATTGCAAAGTTCCATAAGGAATGACAAAAAAACCCAAACAAACAAACCTGAAAGAAGATATTGTTATGAAGAACTAAATATGTAAAACAGTAAGAAAAATGAGACAATCTGAAAAAAAAAGAGGTGGATACTAATAGTATCTAGATATTCTGGTAACATTTAACTGGATTTACCAGCTCTAGTAATTAATTGCCGAATACCATTCTTGACCATCTCTATCAAGCTAATGGAGCAACATATGTGTTACAGACAATCCATTGAATTCTCATTCCTATTTATGGTTCACATTCTGAGATTAATAGAGGTCACTGAATAGCACCAAGAGATGTTGAGCAGACGTATCAAGAAAATGCTTTTTTTTACTAAAGTACTTATGAATGCTGCCTTGAATCTGTTATAGACTTTAAAGGTACACCAGACATCAGGGAAAAATTCTTTTATAGAAAAGGAAGGGAAAAGAATGTTGAATTCATTTTAAAAACTATTATTTACCCAAAAGAACCTAACAATTCATTGGAGGTGAGTGAAAACTATAAAAATATGAGACACTGCTTACCAGCTGATGACTAACCAAGAGATTAGAAATGTTTTCCGTCAGTCTTGTGAGTCTCCATTGAAGATATCAGAATCCTGATAATTCAGCAGATGTCACTGAAACAAAAAAAAAAACAAACCAAGCTTCTGAATATATTCAGGTAATATTTTTCTTTGCATGATACTTTGGTAAACCAGCAACAGCACAGGCATTGAACTGTCCCTTGCAATGTGATATGAAGGTGTTAAGATGTTTATCTTGGCAAATCTATGAAGTCAGTGTTACACTAATGTATGAATTTTTATTTTAAAGAAGAAGTTCAAAACGAGAACTCTTATTCAAACAACTAAATGGAAATTCAGAAGAGGCCTTGGTAAGAGAAATGGCAGGAGATTCAAATGAAATGCAAACACCTAGGGGAGCTGCTGTGAAGCCAGCCAGCCCAGCCTGCAGTGGAGTGGGAAACCTTAGCACACAGGGGATAACCCGAGGCAGTGAAAGGCCAGGACTGCGGAGAAATCACGGAGGGTCTCACAGGAGGTGAGGCTCCAGCCACAGGAAGCTGGTCATAGCCAGAGCAATGGCATCGTCCCCTATAAAAGTGGCCTAGAGTGTTCTGGCAACCAGGAATGCTGCCAACAGAGTGGACAAAGAGTTCACTAAGGTGTGGCATAGAAGTTTTCATGGAAAGGTGTTTATAAGGGTGCACAGGAAGGGTGCAGTAACATTACCACCTCAAGAGGTCTCTGCCATAATGGTGGGCACTCACCTCAGAGCTGAGACCAGCGTTTCTACAGAGAAAGTCCTGAAATGTCTGACACTTCCAGCCAGACAGAACTAGTAAGGAAGGAGACACCAATACAGACAGTAGATTGCAAACAGCGCCCAGAAACTTTTCCTAGAGAAAATATAAGTACCTGTAGAAGATGCGCCTAAGTTGATGACCTGATGAATCAGGTGGCCAAGTTGCAAGAAATAGTTAAAAAGCTGTACAGTATTAACAGAGACAAGACAAGTGATTTTAAAACCTTTCTCCATTGGAAAATACCACAGAAAGTGGGGTACCTTGGACCCTAGAGATCCACAAGTGCAGGACTCTGCTTCAGTCTTCTTCTCTCCAGCCTTAAAACCAAAAGCAGATATGAAGCTTCAACAGCTGTGGACATCCACAAGGTCTGCAAGGAGTAACTGTACCAGAGCAGTATTTGGGTCACTTAAGCAAGCTTCATGTCAACAAAACCTGGTTCTTATGGGAAACTTCACATAGATACTTGCTGAAAAAACAGTACAGCCCCTCAAGTCACCCATATGTTCATAGAATGCACAGAGGGCTGCTTCCTTACACAAATGTCAGTTATGCCCACCAGGAATGAGGCTGTGCTGGACTTGCTAGTCACAAACCAAGAAAATCTTTGCAATAACTCAGTTAGTGATAGCCTTGGCTGCAGTGATTATAGGATTGTGGAGTTTGAGATCCTGATGAAAAGGATGAAGTACTAAGATTTTAGAAGTTCAAACTTCAGCTTGCTCGGTGCTCAGATGGGACGGATTCCAGGGAAAGCTAATAAAGAGGCTAATGAGTGCTCACAGTTCTTCAAGAACACTCTCCTGGAAGCACAAATAGCAGTTCATCCCCTTTAAAGGTCAGGGAAGTAAGCAGAACAAGAGACTCCTCTGGCTTAACTGTAAGCTGAGTCTGCTCAAAACCAAAATGGAAGCATACCAGAGATATAGAAATGGATGCATACCCATTGAGAACTATAAGGATATTACCAGGGTGCGCAGAGATGCAGTTAGAAATGCAAAACCTCATCGCAAATTGAAATTTGCCAGAAATGCCAGAAACTAAAAAAAGGGTTTTTCACATACGTAAACCACAAGCAGAAACAGAAGAAAAATCCTGGCTCATCATTAATCAGGAGAGGTCAATTAGTCACCAACAATGCCAAAAAGGCAGAACTTCTCAACACTTTCTTTATCTCTGCCTTTACTATCCCTGTTGACCCACAGTCCTTGGGAGCAAAAATCCAGGTTGATGCAAATATAGGACCTGTCATCAGTGAAGGAAGAGCTAATATGCAAACTATTACAGGAGGTGTCCCTTACTGATCCCAAGTGATAAGCACTGGAACAAGAGGCAATGGCTTCAGGTTGTGCTAGTGGGAGATTTAGGTTGGTTATTAGACAAAACTTCTTTGCCGAAAGGGTTGACATGCACAGAGAAGTGGTTGATTATCATCCCTGGAGGTATTTAAAAGACACGTAAATGTGGTCCTTAGGCCACGGTTTAATGGTGGACTTTGCAGGGTTACCTTAATGGCTGGGCTTGATGATCTTTATGGTCTTTTTTAACCAAATTAATTCTGTGATTCCAAAGCAGTGGACACAGATGTTACCCATCCAAGAGTGTTAAGAGAGCTGGCTGACACAGTTGGGAGGCTGCTTGCCATAATCCTTGAGAAGTAATGAAAACTGAGGGACATGTTCTATGATGCAATGCACTGAAATGGTGTTTTCAAGGTTTCTAACTAGCTTGGGAGTAATTTGTGATTTCATATCCCATCCTAAATTTTTGAAAATGAGCTAATTTGGAAATTTTTTGATTTTAGAACGGTAATGAATTGCTGACACAGAGAAACGTGAAAATATTGATTCTGAAATAAACTGTTCAGAACACACAAAAATACTCAAACAACAAAAATAATCTATTCCTGATCTTACGCAAATCTAGAACTAAGTCTCTGTTAGATAATTCCTCATTTATACACATTAATTACTTACCAGTCATTTCAAAATACACAGTATATTGACACAATGTCATTAAATGTTTTGACTTTTCATAGCAATCATCATCTAATTAATCTCACAGTTAATGATCCTAATAAACATGAATAAATCAGCCAATAAAAAGTTCAATAAAAACATATCAGAACACTAAGGAATAATTTTACATTATTCCTGTAAGCATCCTGACAGAAAACCGAACAATACATATGAAGTTTCGTAATTAATGTGAAATCATAAACAGAATTTAGGTGTAACATGAAAAAAAATGGGTAATTTTTTTTATATTTTTATTTGATCAGCTTTAGTGTCTATAGATCTATGACACTGGAAGAGTATGCCATATATGGAAGAACTAATGAGTTTTAAAAAAATGCATGTGAAGAAAAGCATCACTCAGTGTACTGTAAATTTTACCTGTAAAATACAGTTGTATTTGAACTTAATTTACAAAGAGTATTTTTAGCTTTCTTAAACACAATGTTCACTTTGGCCTAGTCATGAATCTTTCACAATAAGAAACATGAAAACCACAGGCAAGCCTAGATGTCTATTCCACACCCAAGTGTTTTCTTTTACCCTACAAGATACCATACTCCAAGTCAAGAAAGGCTTCTTGCTTTAGACAGACAAGTCCTCAAATAACCCCCTAAGTCCTTGAAGGAATGTTTGGGTCAAGGTATTAGCTGGAGTTGCAGACATGTCTCCTCCCTGTTTGCTGCCTTACTATATAACTGGTAAGTATCAGAGATCTCTAGTCAGCTCAGAGGAATTGCAGCTAGTAACAACTAGATTTACTGAAAAGAGTAACACAAAAAAACACAGCAGTACAGATGTCGCACAGCGTAAGCCAATTACAGATAAAACATCAACTGTCCTAGAACCAGGCTGCTCATTCTTGGTTAGCATCTGACCTGACTTCTTGCGCACAAGCCTACAGCACTCTTCTATGTGACAGAAATAGTTGTGTTGAGTTTTCTTTTAAAAATTTTATGAGGTTCAGAGTCCCATGAGTTCTGTTCTGCTTTCACATGCTCTTCTTCAGAATCAGGAAATTTCTTCATTGCTAAATTCTGTTTTCACCTTTCTAACTTTTTCTGGGTCATCTCCACTCATCTCACCCTTAAAAATTCTCCTGCAGTCACTGCAAGAAGATAGATTTGCTTTCAATATCCCACTGGGATAATAGGTCTTTGGCTAATCTTAGAGAAACTGCTTTATGAATTCTACTTCCAGTAGAAATGTTCTTCACATGCATGAGCTTGATGTGTTTCTTCCTACTATTAAGCTTCTGGTTATACATTGAGATACACAGAAGTAATAATAATAATAGTTGTTATTATTATTATTGTTGTTGGTTTTGTTGTTGTTGCTTTTGTTGCCATAATTCTTCTCTGTTGCTCTTATCATTGTTAATTAATTCTGTCATCTTTTTTTGCTTCTGGTTTCAGAGCTTGTTTCCACTAAGCTACAGGATTCACATCCAGTGGAAAAACAACAAAAAAACATATTAGGAATTTGTATTTTTATTTATTTATTTATATCTGTTGGTGGTCTTTTTTATTAAAATCCAAAATTTTTCCAGGAGTTTTTCTTACTCCTATATACCATTTCTGGGAAATCCAAGAACCAACTTTTGTTCTCAATGCAATGTGCAATTAGTTATCTTATAGTGGACTGATTGGGACCTGAAAGAACCAAAATTTTTCTGGGCTTTTAAGCATTTAGCTCAATGGTACAAAAAAAATCTCAACAGGGATAAAAAATTCTGGCATGTATGATAATTGAGAAAATCTGTCAGTACATATAAAATTAGACAGTTTTGGTTAAAAGGGCAAAAGGATATCAGTGACCACCCACCACAGCACCTTTCAGATCATCAAGTTCAACCATCAGTCTTATGTTGCAAGACGAACCTCTCTTAGGGCACGGCGCTCTGAGGTCCAACAGGTGTTCCAGCAGAAGTGCACAAAGAGTGCTCTGAGTCTGTTGCCCTCAGGACTGGTTAGCCTGGCTCAGTGCTACTGCTCCAGAATCCACTGACCTCTCTGCTGGCTTGCTCAGGAATGAGCTGAGCCTGTGCTTCAAGCCTCACCTTTTATTGGCCCCCTGATCCTGCTCATGCGCAGTTGGGGCCCGCCCTAATCAGGCACAGGTGGGTTTAACACAAGCTCATGCCCACTGCCTGGTAATTAGTGGCACCTGATTGCCTCATTTCACTACAGTTTACACCACTGCAAATGTGTCTGAAATGCCATCTCTACACATTTTTAAACACCTCCAGGGATGGTGACTCCACCACCTCCCTGGGCAACTTGTTACAATGCTTCACCACTCTTTCAGTGAAGAAATCATTCTTAAATATAATCTGAACCTCCCCTGCCACAACTCGAATCCATTTCCTCTTGTCCTGTCAGTAGTCACTAGGGAGAAAAGGCCAACACCCACCTCATTGCAACCTCCTTTCAAGTAGTTGGAGACCAATAAAGTCTTCCTCCTCAATCTCCTCTTCTCCAGGCTGAACAGTCCAGATCCATCAGCCTCTCCTTGTAAGACCTGTTCTCCAGACCCCTACTCAGCATGGCTGCCTTTCTCTGCACCCTCTGCAGCAGCTCAATGTCCTTTCTGTACTGCAGTGGCCCAAACTGCACACAGTACTTCAGGTGCAGCCTCACCAAGGCTGAGTACAAGGGTAAAATCACCTCCCTGGTTCTGCTTGTCACACCATTCCTGATAGAGGCCAGGTTGCCATTTGACCAAGATGTCACCTGAGCGTGTTGGCTCATGCTCAGCCAGCTGCCCATCAGCAACCCCCAGGTCACTCTTTGCTGGGCAGCTCTCCAGCCAACCCTCCCCAGGCCTGTAGCACTGACAAGGATTTTTGTGGCCAAAGTGCAGGGCCTGATATTCAGCCTTGTTGAAACTCATACAAGTGGCCTTTGCCCACGGATAAAGTCTGTCTAGATCCCTCTGCAGAGCCTCCCTACCCTTAAGCAGATTGACACTTCCACCCAGTTAAGCGTCTTCTGCAGACTTACTGAAAGTGCACTCTGTGCTGTCATCACAGGAGATAAAGCAGCCCTTCTGTTCTGTATTGGTGTGATGCCTTTGGTGGTGGGGGAGGGGCCCCAGGGAATGGCTCTTGTAAGTAGGTGCTGACTGCTCCTACAGCTGTGGAATGATGAGCCCCACCTTTGGATAATGTTGAGGCCATTGGTGACAATGGGTGCGCCTCTGAGACTAAGGGGAAACAACGCTTATAAAACCAGGGCAGAGGAGAGGAGAGAGAGTAATAACAGGGAAGAGAGGATAAAAGATAATGCAGGAGCAGAGATACCAAGGTCAATGAGGGAGGAGAGGGAGAAAGGTGGCCTGAACAGAGGTACCTCTACATCCTGTGGTGAGACAGCAGGCTGTCCCCCTGTAACCCATGAAGGAGCAGTTGTGAAGCAGTCTGTGAAGGATCCCAGGAGAGCAGTTGTGGACCTGAAGCCATAGAGGACCCCGAGGACTGTTGCTGAAGTAGTCCCTTGCTTCATGGGCCACCCATGCTGGAGCATTTTGCTCCTGAGGAACTGTGCCTTGCAGGAGGGACTCAGGTTGGAGGGGTTCATGAAGAACTTTGTCCCATGGGAGGGACCCCACATTGGTGTAGGGGAAGACTGTGAGGAATCCTCCCTGAGAAGGAAGTAGGGGCAGAAAACAACCTGTGACAAATGGACCCTAAACCCCATTCCCTGTTTCCCTGTGTTGCTGGGGAGGAAGAAGGTGAAGATGTTGGGAAGAAGGGAGAGGTGAGGTAAAGTATGTAAGCTCTGTTTTTTTGTTTTCTCTTTGCCCCGTTTTTTTTTGATGGATTAAATTTCTTTTTTTCCTCAAGTTGAGTCTGTTTTGCCTGTGACTGTAATTGGTAAGTGGAATCCCACAAGTCCTAGTCTTAACCCATGAGGTTTTAGGTGGATTTCCTCTTAGCCTTCTTGAAATGGGTGAGGGGGGAGTGAGTAGCCATGTGGTCCTTTGTTATCAACCAGGCTCAGACCAGGACAGCCACACAGATGCAGCCAACTTTATTGGAGGCTGGAACAGCTTCATAGTGCTATCTGGCCAAAGCAAGTAGGGCTGGAACACTGGGCCCAGCACTAATTAACTCAATTGAGTAGATTTAGTCTCAACTGTGGGCTTCCATGGGTACACTAAAAATCAAGACATATTTGAAATTTTTCTACCAACTGAATATTAATATTTCCCTGGAAATGTCATTTCCTGAAGCATGTCATTGCATAAGTGGCAGCAATTAAGATGAAAGCCCTTTCTCTCCAAAACCACCAGCTGATAGTTTATTTACCTGGAAGTGACTGAATGGATAGGAAATTATTTCATAAATGGTCTTTATAAGGACACTAAGAAGACCTGATTATGGAAAATAATTCAACAGCTATCTTGAGAGCCTGAAGGGTCTAACATTGCCAGGAACATGCACCCAATCCCTAAGCCAAACATCCTTTCATCTCAAGCAACTACATATTTGTAGAGAAAGACACTTAATTAATGAGAGCTTAACTGCATAATAAAGCCAAAAAAAAGCATTTCTGGCACCTCAAGCCATAGGTCAAACATATGCATTATCAAAACCAGAGATAAATTTTGCAATGAAACAGTTCTTTGTACACACAGAATCAGAGAAAAAACTTGAGGCTTATCAGTGACAGTGGAGTATAAATTACAAGCCATGATTCCCAAAACTAGATTGCATCTTTTCTGTTTGAATGCAATTAATGAGGCTGACAGCAGGGAAATATGAGTAGCAGGAATTGGTAGGAACTACCATTTTCAAAATGAAAAAAAACAACCTGATATTATTAAGGCTCCGCTATTTCTATTCCAGAATTCTGAAATAGATAGTATATAAATACATCAAAAGTAGAAAAGGTTATTTTGTCCTGAAAGCTTTCTTTGATAAGGCAATTGATAAGTATTAAAAAACGCAGTAGGTCTCACCTATCTAGGTTTCAGTGATTCATGTGATACAATACGGCAGGACAACTTGTTACTTAAATGGGAGAATATATTAATTAGTGCAAGATTTTAAAAATTAGTAAGGAACTGGTAAATGGGTTAGTAGTGAAAATTAAGGTTAGAGAAAAATGCCTGCTAGAGCACCTTAGGGACTTCTACTAGGATTTGTATGTTTCATTAACCTTCCTCAAAATGCAGGACTATTTTAATGAAAAGTGGAAATTACATACTTAGAATTTACTGTCAGAGAGGTGGAATATCACCCCTGCAGAACTAAACAACCTTGGAAAAGATATTAAACTGCTGTCTAATACAGAATTTTTAGTTCCTTTCATTCAGCTTGACATTCTTGCAAGAGAAAAAAAAAAATCCTGTCTCCATTTTTGCCTTACAGCCTCAAGACATTACTTATATTTCATACTATTTGTACCAGAACCCATGCTATTCTTTGTATAGATAAGATATGAATCCAGAATTGACACTTTTCCTGGTTTCCTGGTGGGAATAGGGTTATTTTTCTTCCTGGTAGCTGATACAGTAGAGTACTTTGGCTTTAGTATGAGAAGAATGTTGGTAACCCTCTGATGTAATAGTTGTTGCTAAGTGGTGCTTACACTAGTTGAGGACTTTTCATCCCCTCATGTCCTGGCAGTGAAAAGGTGGTAGTGTGCACAACCAGGACAGCTGACTAAACCTGACCAAGGGGTATTCTATAGGATATGACATGATGCTTTGGAGTTAGCTTTGGAGAACCAAAGCTCAGAAACTATCTTAGACATCAGCGAATGGTAAGCAACTGTGCTGGGCATCACTTGTTTTGTTTATGCTTGTATCATTATTATTGTTGTTATTAGTTTTCTCTCCCTTTTCTGCCATATGAAAGTCTTTATTTCAACCCATGAGGTTTTGTTTGGGTTTTTTTGTTTGTTTGTTTTGTTTTGTTTTGTTTGTTTATTTGTTTTCTTTTTTATTCTCCCCTGCATTTCACAGGGGAGAAAGCTACAACACACTTAATCCACAGTGCTACACAGACTGAACAGGTACTTAGGTAGCTAACATGGTACATTTTCTTGAGGAGATCTGTCAACAATATTTTTTGCTACATTTCATATGCCCTTAAAACACAAAATGCACTTGAAAAAAAACTTCAGGAAGAATGCTATATGAACAGGGAATAATGGTTTTATTAAATACCTCTTATTTATTAAGTTTTGTTTAATTAAAGATATTAATTACAGATGAAGCTAGATGAGGCAACCAAATATTTGGTCACTCCTGTTGCCTTTATTTCAATATGGTAGTAAAATATTTCTGCTGAAACTGTCACTTATGAATAACAGCAAACCAAACTCATGATTAATTTTCATTACCAGATTATCTAGCTGCATGCTGTAGAAAATATGTACTTAATTTCATATCCAAAATCAATATTCAGCTCAACTAGAAAGGAACAGCAATACAACCCTGCAGAACCTGCTCAAGGACAAATGATGCAAGTGTTGAACATAATGAATACTTGCTTATGACTCTTATTTGTTATAATATGTTTCAGATTAAAATTTGTATCAGAAATTACTATAGTATACCTTACTAGGAAAGACATACCTTGGGCAAGAACAAAAGTGTTATCTTAGAAATATAATATCATAAGTTTTGGTTAGAATGTTCAGTCTTACTCATTAAAACTGTAATACAAAGATTTTCAATAGCAAACAAATATACATGTTGTAAGTTACAAACTTGTTCTCTTTATTTATGTTTTACATTGTCTTGTGAAACTTATTTCCACATACAAACACACACACAAAATAGTTATAGAAATTACCAAGAAGGAATGTATTCCAAAAATTGTAAATCTGCATTTCTTAATGAAATATGTACTGAACAATTCAGTATTTCTTTTATTTCTTTTGCCTTTTAATATAAATCTTAGAAAAATTTGCCTGTGAAAATCTCAGGAATCAGAGTAAATAAAGAGAGATTGAGTAAGAGCTGAAAACATGATGAGGATTGGTAGTATCCAAAAATCAGAAAAACTGTTCTACAAGAATATATTTCATTGTATAGCTAAACTAATATAATAAAAACTGACTAAATAGTAACTTATGACAGGGTAAGTGCTTCTCATGCTGTCAGTTTATATAGACAGAGCATTAAGATTGATTCATACATGTGACTTAGTTTTCTCTTTCTGATTCTCCTTCTTTCTCTCTGTAATGTGAACACTGCTTATTTGTATGAAAAAAGAATGGAAATTGAGTTGATCTAGTTATCAGAAAATTCTATCTTGATATGTTTGAGCCTGTGAACTAAACATGGCCAGTGTGCAGGGTTGGGCAATGCTATACAGCAGCACTCATCTCAGCATAATTTTAATTTAATTAATTAAATTAAATTAAATTAAATTTATTGCTATGTTTTATCACAAGCATTTGATAAGTTTAAACTGATGTTAACCAGCAGAGTTGCCCTTCCTTCTCCTGTCTCAATTTGAACTTCACAGTTATTTCTTATAGTGCAAGGAATGACTTGCACTTTTAGGCAAGTGATTGCCTAAATCACTTTTTAGTTTTAGGCAAAATCTTGTTCTAAAATTATGGCAAACTTTTCTGTAATCTCCCAATCAACAGAGAAAAAAAGGAAAGACCAAAAAACTTGAAGTCCCATTTGTTATTGCCAATTTAGTTCATGGAGAAGAATGATCACCTCACAAGAAAGAGAAAAAATGAAGAAATCATCACAAGAGCTTAGAGAACAGCAGTGTTTCATGGCATCATCACTGGACTAGAGGAAGTGTAGAGTAACGGTGTCAGAACAACAATTAATCTTGAGTATAAAATTGAAAATTTCAAAGATTTATAATGAGCAAGATTATCACAATTTTCCCCCAAAAAAGCACAAAATGGAAGAAAAAAAGTTGAATTTTCAGATTATGTCCTTGGTTTAATACTATGAAACTTTTGAAAAAAGTATCTTTAAGGCATTTGAAGCTTAGGTGAAATATTAGTGGAGAGGGAAGAACAGTTATCCCCAGATAAAAGAGATTATTAGTAAGCATAAAAACTAATTGCAATACAATCTTAGTTGTAATTTCAACATGTGTACAGGAAAAATAAAGAAAAATGCACTAGGTTACTGAAATAAAATAAAAAATTCTTAAGTATTAAAAACTGCAAATGTCTGATAATTCGAAGAGGAGCACATTAGAGACTGAACTGTATTGATATTAAATTACCGTGAAAAAAATTGAAACTCCACTTGAGCACTGAAGTCTTAGTTCTCAAAAAAGCTTATTGAATCATAGAATCATTTAGGTTGGAGAAGACTTTTAAGGTCACCAAATCCAATTGTTAAGCTAACACTGCCAGGTCTACCACTTAACCATGTCCTTAAGTACCGTGTCTACATGTCTATTAAATATCTTCATGGATGATGACATAACCACTTCTCCAGGTAGTCTGTTCCAAAATAAGCTTCCAAGATTATAGAATTACACTTAAATTTGATAATACACTCATACCCACAGAGCTTTGAGGAACATCAACCAACAACATGAAGTAAAGCTTTTCAAGCACCTTTCCAGTTTCATACCGTTCTACCAAGTCCTTTTTTTCACATCACAAATATATGCAGTCTTCTTGATTTGATAAACCACTGGTGAATTATTAGTAAAAACAAAACAAACCAACATATACAAGTCAGAAAAGAACACAGCACAACATACCAGAACAAATAAACCTGCTTTATAAAACTTCATAAAAACAAAAGCAAAGAAGACAAACTTGCACAGTCCATTAACTTCTCAAAGATGCATTCTCTTCCTCATTTGTTTTTCATTTGAGTTATAGCTGATACAACTAAGCCAACATTGCCTGAGGGAGGATTCAGTGCTGTTTTGGGTTTTTTTCCCATCTTAATTTCCTGTTCTCAAAAAAAAAAAGACTTTTTTTCCCCTGAAAATGTAAAAAGCAATCAAGTACAAGTAAACACATTTAACAGTCAGAAAATCAAGAAAATTTACCTATCAGTGGGGTATAACTATTTCCCACAATTTTTCATATTACTCTGATCATATGTTAGACTACACAGTGTACAGCTAATGCCATAGTACTAAAGAATAGACTAAAATTTAAATGAGCTGCTAAATTATTATTTTTTTTTTTAATCTTACAAATCAGGAATAACAACATTCAGGTTGTCTTGCTGAACACAGAAACTTTCCTACCTCTGTGTTTGTAAATTTTTACTAAGAGCCCCAGGAAAAGCATAGTTATACAATGGGCAGTTCTTCCTTCCAACCCTTGCCACTGTCTTCTGTGACTTCATGAGTGTGGCTGGAGCCCTTGCCAGTGAAGACTGAGGTAAAGAAGTTATTGAGAACCTCAACAGCTTCTCCATATCACTTGTCACTGGTTCACCTATTTCCTTTCTGAGGACGTCCACACCTTCCCTAGCGTTCCCTTTGCTGATAATTTATCTATAGAAATTTTTGCTATTCTTCTTGATCTTTCTGGATTGTTTTAGTTCTAACTGAGTAAATAGATTGAGTTCTAACCAGGTCTCCTGTTGCTCATACAGCTTCCTTCTAAGGCCCCCCCCTCCTTCCCCCCTCCCCCCCCCCTCCCCGCAAATCCAGATGTCCTTTCTTCCATTCCTTGTAGAAAATTTTTGTGTGATAGTGTGTCCTGGAGCTCCTTGTTCATCCAGGAAGGTCTCCTAGAATTCTTTCCTGCCTTCCTCTTTGTTGGTATACTTTGCTCCTAGACACAGAGGTGATCCTTGAGTACTGACCAGCTTTCCTTGTAGTGTATGGAAAGCATCTTGTTCCACAAAGGTTACTAGACTTTGGCAATTTTAATTTAGTATAAAAAAAAAATCGAGTATATTTTTAAACTCTATAAAAACATGTGAATCCCAATTCAAATTATTCTATTCAAGTCAAACCAGGAAACATGTATTTTTCACTTTCATCTCTTTAACATTAAAGATACCATGGAACTGTGTTCCAGTTGTCTTTTATCAGGAATCAGAGCATGTAAATGTACCTCCTGCAACCATGGTCTTTGTGCAGAAGCACAACATTCTCAATGATTATTTTAATAACTTGAGCCCAGGCTGGCACCTCCTCTTCTGCTTCCACTGTGTCACACAGAAAACAGTATATACAGTGCACAGCTACACAGTAAACCCAGCATCATTAAACCAGGACAGCATTTTAATTTATTAAAATACTCTGTAGACTGAATGACTGCCCACGTTTCTTCAGTTTCTTACATTTTAGTGCTAACGCACAAACAAATTTTTTTCAGCAGAAGAGTTAAATGCCATTGCCACACTTTTCCAGAGTAAAAGGAAATGTTGCCTTACTAACTGCATAAATGAGCAGATATGTTTAGGACTTCAGACATGAGAGAATATGTTGCAGCTATGAAGACACCATTGGCATGCAAGAGAAAATGAGGTTTTCAAGCTGGTCAGTGCTAAACTGACATAAATTTAGTCATCTGAGTCAAAGGTTCCTTTAATGTGTGGATATATAGTAAATGTTTACTTAGTAGCAGTGAATTTCAAAACTTGTGTTTCAAAATGTGTGGGGTTTCATGTAAATAAAAACCTAATTTCTCCCATTTTAAAAGGAAAAAATATTTTCATTCATACTTCATGAATAAGAATAATGAATATGTATCAACTACAAGACATAGAGGTGTATTCCATGTACTAAATTTTTTCTACCCCTTCAAAAGAAGGAGCAATAAAAAAATTTTCCCCAGTTTCCTGTTTTACTGCAAGTTCTCTTAAGAGCTGTTCCATAACATGGACAAACAAAGTTCAATTTCTCATTAAACATTAATTTAAGATTTAGCTCCTGAATAAAATAATTCTTAATTCTTTAACAAATTTATATGGTGCCCCTGAGGTACCACAGCATATTTAAACTAAAACTTGTACTAATAGGTCTGTGTGTATGTCTGTATGTCTATATTAATAGATTAAGTTCAAATTACAGTATATCAACTTCTGTTAGTAACTGAAGTAAATGCAAGCTTTTACTGATTTTATTAGAAATTAGGATGAAGTGATAACTTTATGATAGATATACAACAAAGATACAATATAAAGACTGCTGTGACTGAAAGTCTTTCCCTCTATATATTCACTGTCGTGACTGACTTTACAGATACTATATCAGCTTTTGTCCTAAAATACCTTATTCAAACACAGAATACTCTAGTTTTTATGTAAAAAACCAAAACAAACTAAAATTATCAAGCATGCTACAGGTATAACACTCTATCTTTATACGTGTTTAACTATCTTAGCCTCATCTGCATAACACAACATAAAGTCATTCTTCATGTAAATCCTCATTTAAGCCAAGGCTTTTGTGGAATGACACTGGACTCAGGCACCCCCATCTACTGCCAAGTCCAGCTTGGGACTTTCCTAATTGGGAAATAATTATCAACTGAAGACTCTGGTTTCCATATTTATATGTTTGTATGCAATTCAGTGTTATTATTATTATTTATTATTTCATTTAAAAAATATTTTGGGTTTTTTTCCCCAGTCTTAGTCTCTCTCTCTTATTCCCCATTTTTTCATCTTCTGGAAGAGTAATGGAGGGATAGGAGAGAGGACATGTCATTTGGTTATTAGCTAAAACTATGGCAACAGATTGAGCAGATCTCAACAAATTCCACTGATACCTTTGAACAGATATCAGTCGCTGCCTTTCCAGTGGTCATGCTTTCTAACCTTTAGAAAACTGTCTTGCATGCAATGCTGTATTGTCAGACCCAGACTATGAGTGTACTAAATGCAGTGGGCGTGATGTAACTATACTAACCACTGTCGCACTGAATCACAAATGGTAGGAGACAAATGTAAATGCACCCTGACAGCAGTTCTGTACTTGTTTCACATATCAGCAGTTCCTAGTTTTCTTTTGACAGTGAAGATGATGGTAAGCCAAAACAACACCTCAAGCTGACATCCAAGTATTTTGTAAAATTAGTGTTGTGGTCCACTCAAACATGTTATTTCACAACTAAACTTCGTACTATATTTTACGTACCAACCACACTAAGCAATTGGGTATTTCCAGTATTAACAGGTTCCCAGTACTGCAAAGATTCTGGGGTTTATTACAGGAAGATTTAAAGTTCAATTACTAATTTTAGTGAGTTTATGTTAAACACTGTTTATTTTGAAGTTATTCTGAGAGATATGAGGATGAAGAAAAATCAACTTTCTGGCTCCAAAACCTCTCCCTTTCTGTTTTTTTAAATGCAAGCAGGTTGAAAAGAAAAACAAATAAAAACCAAACAGAACAAAACAAAACAAAACACCACACACACACAAAAAAACCAAACACAAAACAAAACAAAACCTCCCCCCCAAAAAACCAAAAAAAAGGGTGCAGAAGTGGCAGATACAAGGCACCAGTACTAACACTGTTTTCACTTCCCATTTGTCAGACACTAGTTCACTACTGACAGAGTCATTCATTATTAGCAAATTAGATAGACTTCATCTCCTTGAAGAGAAGTGAATTTACATCCCAGACTATCATTTGCTATAACCATATGTGGAATTCATTCTTGTTTTGCAGTGCAGCTAATAAAAAGCATAATGAAGAAGTACAGATGTATTTTGTGTGTGCCCAGATACAAAACCATAAATAAACTCTACAAGAAATAACCTACATTTTTATAGCTCATATTGTATGCAATTCAACATCCAGAGAAAACAAGAGATGGCTGAATGTTAGATTAATTACAGTGGCAATAAGGTGCAGATCTGATCTTAATCCCTTCTTTCAGTCCTTAGAGACCAAAACAGAGAGAACAATGAGTTATAGCATCTAGATCGGGTGTGTGATAAAATCCATCAGGGAGAAAGAACAATTTTTTTTCCCCACAGTTTACTGAGATTTTAAATCCTAAAACTAAAAAAAAAGGAAGAACAAAGTACCTTCCTTCAAAGTTTTAAAAGTGGTATAACACTTCATTCTCTTTTCTATCAATAAATCCTTGAAATTAGAGATAGAAAAAATTAGCTCAGCTTTCTTTATTTTCAGTTTAGTGAACATGGCAAACGAGAAGAATAATTGGCTTGCACTGAGTTGAAATCATTTGGTTCTTAAAATACACCTAGTTACTACTGATATTGAGTAAAGAAGTATAATTAAGCTGTAATTCATTCAGGAGAATAAAAATTAATTCATTATAGATTATGCAACAAATCTTTCCTTTTATCTGCTAACAAATTGGCTACAGACATAACTTTTTTTCCAGTGTCTTCTCTTCAATTAATTCCTTTACTAAAACTTATTTTGAACACTAACTTTTTTATTCAAGGAGTTTTTGTCTGAATCAAATTCTACATGGGAAGTGGAAATTCTTCTCTGAATGAACAATTAAATCTGAGAATCGCATTCCTAACGTAATTACTTGAATTTAAAACATATAAATTAATTTTTGGGAAAAGTCTGATTGATTTTTCTGTATTCACTGTATTTAAGAAAAACACAACAAAATAAATTAATGTACATGTTGTATAATTCAGGTCAAGGAAAGTTTATTGAATATAATAATTTTGGAGTAAAGGAGTAACAAATATTTCCAAAAATGTTTCTATGGGAAAGATATGGTAATGGAGGGTCTACAGAGATGGCTTCTGTGAAAAGTTGCTAGAACAATGTCCAGTAGGGTCAATACCAACCAGATACATGATGGACCTGCCTCTGGCCAAGGCTGAGCCCATCAGTGACAGTGGTAGCACCTTTATGGTAACATTTAAGATAGGGGAAAAAAGCCTTCTATACAGCTGCAAAGATGGAGAGAAGAGTGAGAATATACAAAACAACTCTATAGACCCCAAGGTCAGAGGAAGATGTAAAGGATGTGCTCCAGACACCAGACATGTACTCCAGACATGTGTCTGGATGTGCTCCAGACGTGTGTGTATATATAGCATTCTTATGCATACAACATGTGCGTATATATAATGTTCCCATGCAGCCCATGGTGAAGAAGTACCATGGATACCTCTATGGACTTTTTTGCAAAATCAGATGTACATTAAAAATAAAATTAAAATGTTACTTTCTTCTTTAAAAAATAATATATATGGAATATATACTATTTCCTAAGTTGTTCGTGTATTTTCCTCATGTCTGCATCTTCAGAATAAAATTCAAAGAATACCTTGGGAGCAAATTTCGGTTGGATGCAAACGTTCAGTACTTAATTTAGCTACCTCATCATTACATTGCAAATGCTGAACACTGAAAAGAATGCACTTTTTTAAAAACAAAAAGGAATAAAAATACTAATAAAAATATTAGACATTTGTTAAACAATTTACAATCAAAAACTGATTCAACGTTACATTTTTTCCACTCATAAAAAAAAAAATAAAAAATCATTCCTAATAAACAGTTAATATATTGAGTTAAAAATCTAGTAAGGAAAAATCATGTGCATATTGGTGAATGAGAACCAAGAAAGAGAAAGGAATCAATGTCATTTAGATAAATATTCAAAGACTAATAAGTTTCAAAATATTCCCATGACATTTACAGCTAAGCTATACTTAAGCAACAATTTACATTAGGTATAATAATTTTCCCCTTAGCTCTTAGTTGAACTGACAGATTTTCTTATATATTTCTTGCTTATACGTGAAGTACTGATTCTGTGCAGCTGTTCTGCTTACCATCATTGCAACTGATCCCTTTCTAGGAGATTCCTTATCCAAAACATTCTGTGAATTAGAGTTCTTCTAGGCACTTTATTTCCTGAAAAGGTAGAAGATGGAAACACAACAAATTTGGATGTATAAATGAACCCAGGAAGTCTAAAAATCTAAGTAGATCTAGGAGTAGACATGGCTCTTCATTTATTTGTTCAAAACACATGTTTTCTACGATGGGGCTACAAAGTTGGTGAATAAAGGAAGAGTAACTGTTGTCATCTACCTGGACTTGTAAAGAGCATATCACACCCTGGTCTGTAAACTGGACAAACATGGACTTGATGAATGGAATCGTCCACTCATTGGAAAAGGAATTGGCTGGATGGTCACACTCAAAGTGTTGTGGTCAATGGCTCAATGTCCAAGTGGAGATTTGTTACAAGTGGTGATCCTCAGGGGCTGGTATGGGGACCAAAGTTGATAAACATCTTTGTCAGCCACGCGAACAGTGGGACTGAATGCACCCTCAGCACGTTTGTTGATGAATCCAAGCTGTGTGGTGCTGTCTGCACACTGGAGGGGATGCCATCCAGAGCCTTGACAGGTGAGGTGGGACAGTGCAAACAACATGAAGTTCAACTGGGCCAAGAGCCACATTCTGCACCTAGGTCAGGGCAATCTCCAAGCACAAATACAGGCTTCCAAGCCAAGACCTTCTATGATTCATATCAACATGTTCCTAGATGTTTGCGTGAGAAAAACCTTACTAGGAAATAGCATGCTGAAGAGAATAAATATATTCTAAGAAGCTGGTGTGTGAAAGTGTAATGTGGACACATCAGCACACTGAAAATAAGAAAATTGTCTATGGAATTAGCAAAATTACATCCAAGCTGGCATGAGGCGGCGCTGTAGCACCATTTCTCTGTTCATACTCTTTAAAATGTATCCAAGTTATTTCCACCAACAGACCCCCCTCCACACCTGCATGGCTTTTCCTTGTTTACACTCTTTAAAATGTATCAAGACTAATCTCATCATCAAACTCCCCTCCTCTGACAGGACTAAAAAGATAAAATGCCAATCAGAATGGGTCCTGATAGAGTTGTCTGACAGGTAATGCAGATTGGTATCAAATACAAGTAAAGAATTCTGGGAAAACCTGAATACCAAAGGGAAGGCCTGCAGTTACCAGTTTGCAAATGCTGGCAATAATTGATGAAAAGAAGAAATTTTTTACTATAAAAATTCAGAGGGAAATGGAGAATATTCAGCAGCAACCAGCAGTGAAAAGCAGCAGCACCACCATTGGCTTTAAAGAGACAGCGACCCTCGGCAGAGGCAGAGACAGAAGGATGATAATCTGTTCCCTTTCTTCCTTTTCTTAAAGTTTCTGCTGGGGTGCTTCATTGGTTCAAGGACCCATTTCCCTGCATTTTTCTCCCACTATTAACCCCTTCCTAAGACTCCGTTCCAACACTGTGTTTCTTTTTTCTCTGAATAAACTAATATAATTCACTTAAACCATAAAGCTGTTTACTTTTGCAATTTGTGTGGTGTATATGTGGAGTGGCTAATATTTCCTCACAAACAAAATATAATAATAGTTGCAGACTGTGACAGAATTTTTCTCAAGGACTGATAAATTCTGCAGAGTAGAACATCTGTTGATTCTGTATTTACCAATAATCTGAGGAAAGCAGGAATATTTTGAATCCCTGCAGGGCGTGCACAGTACTAGCAACAGGTTGTGTTTCTCAGACCATGTTGAAGTGAGTTATGATTAAGCTCTGGTTTTTGTGTTCTCTTTGCCCTGTTTTGGTTTGGTTAATGATAAATTAAATTGATATTTTTTCCCAAGTTGAGTCTGTTTTCCCTGAGGCCATAATTGGTGAGTGAGAACTTCAAAGTCCTTGTCTTGATCCACAAGGTTCTAGGTGGATTCCCTCCTTGACATCTTGAAATGGGAGAGGAGGAGTGAGCAGCTGTGAAGTCCTTTGTTATCAGCCAGTCTCAAACCACAATTGCTTAGGATCAAATTTGTTCATTGTATATTTTATTCCTGGCCTTCAATCAGGATAATCTGTTTTTATGCATTCTAGCCATTTACATGGCCTCTCTTGCTTCATGATTTGAGCATCTCCCAGTAGCAAATATTTCCCAGCAAGAGTTATCAAAAATGTGGCAGTACTTATAGCCATACTTTACTGTTTGAATAAATTGGATCATAAAATTTCCTATAGACTGCATGCAGGCAAAACAGTGAGCTTACTTTCAAAGGCTGTATAACAGTCATCCTTCCTCTGTATATTGTTAAATGGATGCATCCCTAAATGGACAAATATTAAAAACTAGCCCAATATATCAGTGAAATGTAACCACTACAAATCTGATTCTACTCTTATCACCAGCTAAAAAATGCCATAACCCAGTCACAGCTGCTTTACAAGCCCCAAATGGTCATTCCCCTCATTCCAGGTGTCACACAGGTTAGACACATGCATATACTTCTACTGAGCATACATGGTGTCAGCCTTCAAGCATGAAAAAATGGCATGTATATTTTACTCACAGCAAATTTAATCATATTACCTTCATTTAAACATCTGTTTCCTCTATGATTAGAAGCAAAGGAAACCGTGTCAAGAATGAAAATATCCACAATATTTTATTAGAGCTGAAAGAATTACTAAACTCCATCATGCATGTCAGGGACTCTTTTTTTTTCTTTTATGCAAGATGGCTAGCAGGTAATTGCACTCTCTTCAGCTAATATAAAAATATTTTCACTAGATAAATGCATTGTACCAAGAGTATCACTCTGATGAATTACATTTGACAGAAATTCAACATCACTCTGAGAAACTAAATTTAAAAGAACCCAGACACACTGGTAGAATGGCACAGGTAGATACACCTAGTACAAAGCAGCCAACCTTTCAACAATGACATGCATGCTTGGAAAGCTAAATGTGAAACATATAAATTTATTCTGTTTAAATCTAGTGACAATTTCTTACTGACTTCAATGAAAAAAAGTCAGACTGATGAGTAGCAGTTTATTTGCAGGGTGAAAAAAGCAGTTCCATGGAATCAGAGGCTGTTGCAGAATCAAAAGGAAAGCAGCATCTCAAACACATGTTGAGAAAGTACAGTGCTCTGTTCACAAGCAGATGGATTCTGACATCCAAACTGACTCTTCTCAAGAATGCTTCCAACAGTATACCTGGATGCAAAATTAAGCTGAGAATTTAATGATCACTATGAAACTAGAGCCATTGTGAAAGACTGCTATGCACTGGTGGTCCTCTAATGCAGAGTTCTAATAATATTTTATACTGGTATATTCTTTTCAGATGCTCATGTTAAGCCAGTGTAACATGTACTACCCCACAAGCTTAATTCTATGTCCAAATGACACATACCTTTGTATTAGGAATCAAATCTCCTTTCAAAGTTCTGTCTGGTAAAAAGCTCTTGTTACAACTTTTTTTTTTTTCTTTTTTCTTTTTTGTTTTCCCAGTTTTTGTTACTATTTTTTTAAAAGCTTCTTCACCTCCTTAGGAACAGGTAAAACTTTGATCTCAGCACCATTTTTCAGAAGGTAGATAAAATGACATAATTGTGAGTTGGTAAGTTTAAACGTTGGCCCAAAATGTTTAACAAATTCATCCTGTAATTTCTAAGGTCAATCAAGATATGCATAGGCTGAAATCCTCTACAGGTACTAGGAAACACTGAAAAAGTTGAGGAGATTGCATTCACTGTCCAGTGGAGGTTTTTTCTGCCTCAGTCTTCCTACTACATCTACTTAATTTAATAACCCACACTCTCAGTTTCATACTAGATCATCACAGTGATACATTTTTTTCTGGTTCTCCTGAGACTGAGATTCTTCACACCCTCAGCAGAAATGAAAAAGGGTACACATGGATTGGGTGAGATGGAACTTGCTAAAGCTGCAACCTCCTTTCAGGTAGTTGTAAGGAGCAATAATGTCTCCCGTCTGCCTCCTCTCCTTCAGACCAAACAATCCCAATTCCCTCAGATATTCCTCATAAGATTAGTGCTTCAGACCCTTCACTAGCTTTGTTGTTCTTCTCTGGACATGCTTCCACAACTCAACAACCTTCCTGTCAAGAGGGGCCCAAAACTGAACAACATACACAGGGTGAGGTCTCACCAGTGGCAAGTACAGGGGAACAAACACCTCCCTGCAGTCCACACCATTTCTGAGACAGGCCAAGGTGCCATTGGCCTTCTTGGCCACCTGGGCACACTGCTGGCTCACGTTCAGCTGCCTGTAAACCAGCATCCCCAGGTCCTTCTTTTCCAGGCATCTTTCCAGCCAGTTTTCCTCAAGCCTGTAGAGTTGCCTGAGGTTGTGACAACAGGAGTACAGGACCCAGCATCTGCTCTTCTTGAATGTCATAAAGAGGACCTTGGCCCATCTATCCAGCCTGTTCAAGTCCCTCTGTAGAGTCTTTCTGCCCACAGAGAGACATACATTCCCACCCAACTTAGTGTCATCCACAAACTTAGTATCAAACCAAAAACAGTGCCCTCATCCAGATCATTGACATATTGTAAAAAATATGTGCTCCTACATGTGATGAAACATAATACACTATCTCAGTTGCTAAGTACCTCCATTTAATGTAATTAACAAGAAAAGAAGACAGAAATGCAGGATGAAATCAGAGACACACAGAGGGTAATCACTAACCAGGAAAACAAGACTCGTCCCAAAACCATATGCTGAAAATTGTGGTTGTTTTTTTTACCACTAATCTGTGGACACTTAACTATTGAATGCCTTTTAAAAAGCTCTCCTGGTTCACTTGAAGGCTTCCCCGGAGGTTTTAAATCAAAATACCTTGACATTGTGTATGGCCAACTACCTCACTAAAGAAGTAACAGTCCTTTTGGCTTTACTTTCCCCAGCTGCTCCCTCAGCATCTTTCTGCTCCATTTATTTTAACTCTACAAATGACTTTTAACATATAAACTCCAAACCAGAATTTTCTACTTTTCTCTTAGCACTGTAAAGAAGTACCTAGGTCTATATCCTTATATCCTTATTTTTCATTATCCTACCCTGATTTGATTGATCATAAATTAAATTAATTTCCCCAAATCATCTGTTTTGCCCATGGCAGTAATCAGAAATTGTCTTTTATTACATTTTCTCTGTCTGAGGATGAGAGTGATAGATCAGCTTTGGTGAGTAGCTGACATCCAGCTAGGATTGACCCACCACAACTTCCTTGAGGTTTATAAGTTGTATAGCATCATGGCATCACAGAATCATAGAAGTGTTTTGGTTGGGAAAGACCCTTAAGATCATCAAATCCAACAGTTAATCTAACACACTGATAAGTTCAGCACTGAACCATGTCTCTAATACTGTATCTATCTTTTAAATACCACTCGACCATTTCCCTGGGCAGTCTGGTCCAGTGCCTGACAACCTATCAGCAAAGACATTTTCCCTAATATCCAGTCTACACCTCCTCTAGAAAAACTGGAGGCCATTTCCTCTTATCTATCACATGCTACTTCACAGAAAAGACCAATCCCCACATTTTTACAACCTCCTTCTAGGTAGCTGTAGAGGGCAATAAGGTCTCCCTTCAGCCTCCTCTTCTCCAGGCTGAACAATTCTAGTTCTCTCAGCCATCATAAGATACACTTGCAATACAATCTCTGAGGTGCTCTTGGAATGTGAAAAGAGGAAAGAGCTTCTTAGCATTTTTTTTTTTTTTTTTTTTTGCAAATAGGAAAAAGTGACAGAAGTTGACACTTTTTCAATGCATTTAGGAGCTCTCCTAAACAATGTGACCTTCATTTTTGTTATGTGTTACTCCAAGTAGCAAGCATAGGTCCCAGACTGTCAGTTTGGATTTCTTTAGCAATAGTATTTATTCAGTATTATATCTTTTTGATAAAGAAGATGACCTTTGTGTCCGTTCCACTCTGTAATCAGTACTTTTTATTGCAGTTTATCTGCCCTTAAAGTATGAGTTATCTTGCATGGCAAAGCAATGAAGGTATAGTAAAGACCACAGGAGAAATTATTTGCATTTCAATATGCCTTAATTTTGTATACAAATGCAATTTGTATATTTGTATAATTTTATAATTTATATATATAGCTGTATTTGCACAGGTCTTACGGTCTATTTTCTGTTCACCATCTTTATACTTACATTAAGCAACTAAGAATCTGTTGAGAGGCACAGCTGGAGTGTCTGTGGGTTTAGACAACTGGTTAATAGACTTTGCTGTCATCTATCATGGCAAGTCTTCATACAATGAAGGAGAAAAGAGGAGAGGAGAACAAAAATAGATGGAAAGTGAATAAGGAGAAGGGAAAAATCTAAACTAGAATTCCCCATGTTGTAGTAAAGAGTATCATGCTAGTGTCATCCAGCCAACAAGCTGAAAAAGATATCTGAACAAATGCTTCTTTCAGTAATTTCCATGCACTAATTCAATTAAAAAATTTCTCAGTAGGTATACACCTAATTCATTAGAAGAAACACTAGATTCATATAACAAAAACAACTACTACTGCTGAATTTTATCAGACAAATTTTGCCACGAAGAAAAAAAATCTGTGAAACTGCAGGGGCATACAAATGCATATCTTACACATCCATAATAAATCTCATCACATATTTCTTTCAGAAATCAGATTTTGCATATATATTCATAAGTGCTTTGCCATTATTTGCATTCCAGATCCTGCTGTACATTATGATATTTCATTTGTAAAACACAAAAATCAAAACTAAAATAGCTCATAGCATGCAAATTGACTTCATTTCTCAAAAAAAAAAAAAAAAAAAAAAAAAAGTAAAATTACATCTTCCAGTTTTTTCAGACATCCATCATCACACGAATAGCAGCAACCTGCACAGGATGCCTTCTGACATCAGCATGGGGAAGTATCTCCCTGACTATATAATATAGCCCTATCCAAGCATGCTGTTTGCTCTCATGAGGGTAGAACTTCCATGCACCTTCAGAACTTTTCCACTTTTCATTAACTCATTTTCACACACTTTTCATTAAGCAGAGAATTTCTTTGACGCTACAGTCTTATGCCTTTTGCTTGTTATACACATCTTTCCTATCCGAAACAACAAAGTATTTGCTTCCTGAAGAATGCCCAGCTCAGTATTAACATAGAATATAAAATCTGTCAGAACACTGTGAAATTTATTTCTGTAGTTGGTGAGCATGGCCATAATTTCATCTTCAACATGAAGTGCAATGTCAACTTTTTCAAAAGGAAATCAGCTAAATAAAGACATAGGGGAGAATAGAATTGTCCCTGCAGGCTGTGCAGAGTGAAACCATCTACTTTTACTGATACAGAAGAAAAGCAATCAATTTTTTAGACTCTTCTTGGATTTTATGTCAAGTACTAAATTTACACCTGATATAGACTCGAGTAGGAGGGAACAAGAATAAAAATCTTTGTCTTTAGTTTTTAAATTGTTTCCCCTCCTGTCCATAAAATAGGACCTCTTAAAAATACTGTGGTATTACCTGAGGCAGCATAAGCTAACATAAATCACTACAGAAAAAATAATCTTTATTTTTACACAAAATCTCAAGTGTTCTTATGTTGTAAATATGCTGTCATACTTGAGGCTGACTGAATGTATCACCCTTGCATTCTTCTTCACTGCATTGTTATGATACTGAGATGATACTGAGCTTGCATTGAATACAGCCCACCAGCACTGGATATTAGAAGTTTCTTACCTAAGAAATTTTCTTTTCTGTTACCATGTCCAACCTAAAAAATCTTTTGGAGTCCAAATCCAGCAGCTAATCAGGTCTATTATCATTTTCTTATCTTTGCAGACCTATTTTTAACACAGAAGGATCGGACTTTTACTTAGACAGTGGTGTTATTTTAAAACCTGCTTTGGGGGAAAAAAAAGGAATCTATTTTCATTTCTTTGTTTTCTAATGAATAAAACCCAAAAAACTTGACTTCAGTGAAGCTTTCAACCTGGTCTCCCATAACACCCTTATAACAAAACTCAAGAAATGTGGGACAGATGATTGTACTTTGAGGTAGATTGATATCTGGCTCAACAGCAGAGCGAAAAAATTAGCTCTGATTTTGATTTCTTGTACACAATGGTCCAAGAAGGTGGAGTGTTCTCTTGCTTTTAGCCCAGATTCTCAAGTAAATGAAAGATGTAGAATTATGTTATCAGTGATAAATAACTGAATAAATTTTGATCCTCCTGGTCAGTCAAGTTTAAAGGTAGGCAGATAATAAAAATCCCACAAGCTGTTTGAAAAATCACTTAGTAGCCCTATATTGAAGTGAGAAATAAATCAGAATCCTTCCTGAGAAAAGGTAGGAAAGAGGGTAAAATCCAGACACGTACTGAAGTTGTCAAAAAACTAAGACGTAATATGATTTATTACATTTCTGCAGACAAGTGTCCTAAAGATGTAGGAAGATAAGTTGTGTTTTTAAAATGTGCTGTCTGAAGCAGCACTTGAGGGCATGACAACAAGTTCAAATTTTGCAAGATGCATCTTCATATAGCTAATGAGAATTCTTTGGTAATTCTCCTATACTTTGGGAGTAGGACTTTGAAGCATTTGTTGTGTTGTATGAAAGACACATGCAAAAATTCAATTCAGTACAGAAATAGAAATAAACTGTTTGTGTTTATTACGTGATTGATATTAAGTCATTGTAGCTGTTCTTGCACAGAGTCCAGCAGACCTAATGAAGTCCACATCACTAAGTTCTTCTGCTTTGTGCAGATTTATGACATACAATTATAATACTGAAACTTGCAGTTTTGTAGTATTTCTCTTACCATTTTATCTCAAGAGGGCTGAGACATCATCCACACTGAATCCTATACATGAGATTTTCCTAGTTGGCCTTTTCTATACAAGACCTTTATAATAACTGTCTGCCCATCTTAGTGAGCATTCTCAGCAGGACACATCACAACAAAAGCAAGCAAAACAATCTGTGTAATTCTGAACTTCATGCTCTAGCTTGGCACTGGTTCTACCTCACAATTCTAACCAGCTAGATGGAACCATTCCTGTGTATTCCCTATAAATTTTCTGCACAAACCTTACTGATAGCCTCATTTGGCTCTCCACTTGCAGATTCGGTATGGGTACAACCAGCAAATTCCACTAAAAAGGGCAAGGGAAAATATGAAGATTTACGTTCCCATATGAGCTTCTAACTTCATACTTTTCAAAAAATATTAGGATAATTTTAAATCACACACTGCTTTTCTAGTAGCAATTTTGGGAATTTCAACTTATGTCTGTATTTCTCCCTAATGTAGCTCCAAGAACCTGAATTTTGTGAGCTATCCTTTGTAGAACTCCAGTTCATGAAAATTATACCAAGTAAAATCCTGCTTTCTTATTTTATTGTTCCTCTTCACAGAGTAAGTCAGTAAACAATTAAAATTTTTGCATACAATTACCAAGTTTGAAATGCTTTTGGTTTATTTTCCCCTAAGCGATTTTCTATGTTTTAATAGTTTTATAACACAAAGCAACATACTATTATTATTTTTACATATTTTCTATCTTGAGAGAAAGATCCTGCTCAGAAGGCCGGAAGCAGATTATTCCGATAGATGTGGATTTGGAAATTGAGATTTTTATTTTTATTTCTATTTAATAAAAGCACTAAATAATTATTTTCAAAGGATGACATTACTGTTACAAATCATGTCAATCTCTATTTCCTTATAGAAGGCTGCCACTATGAAGGTTATGTTTGACAGCATTTGTACATTCTAGGCTAACAACCTCTTCAACCTGTAGTTCAGGGGCTACTACAGACTGGTGAAAGATCAGCCTGGACAATAATTTACTTCTGTTAGGTGGAAAATTATGCATACAGAGAGGTGGCTTTAAGTTCAACTGGCAGCCAATTACTAGTAGCATTCCTCAGAGGTTGATACTAAAGCCAAAATATTGTAATATCTTTATTAAAAAACAGACAGAGGGACAGAATATACCCTTAGGAAGATTGCTACTGACACTAATTGTGAGGAAGCAGTCTATATATTGCAGGGTTCAGAGAGAATTCAACAATTCAACACCATACAAAATGGGAAAAAAAAAAAAGCAAAAAAAAAAAAAGCAACAAACAAAACAATGCAAGAAAGGAACCAACAAAACCATAAAGCTGTATAGACAAGTGGATAACTAGTAATACTGCAGAAAACCATCTGAAGTTCTAGAGAACCATTAATTCAACATAGGTCCCTGATGCCTTCCAGCAGTGAAGAGTGCCTACTTGCTTAGCTGTTTTAACAAAAGTATCATCAGCTGTCAAGGGCAGTGATTCTTCTCCTCTATCTGAAATGCATGAAGGTAGATGTGGAATATTACATATATTATACACAGGTTTGGGGTGCCCCAATGCATGAGAGAGAGAGAAAAAAAAGGAGAGAATTAAATAGAGGGATAGTAAGATGGTGAGAAAGCTGGAGCACAGGAAAAAAAAGGAGAGGCTGAGGGAACTGTTTTGCCTCAAGAAGAAAAGGCTATCTAGAGGCCTAATTGCATTCTTCTGTTACCTAAAGATGAGCTAAAAAACAAGATAGAAGCAAACTCTTCTCAGAGGTGTTGGTTGTTTTTTTAACAGGCACTGAAACAGCTTGCCCAGCAAGACTGTGGAATCTCCATCATGGGTGACAATTACAGTTTGGCTGAACAAATACTGAGAACATTGACCAAACTTTGAAGTGGACCCTTCCCACAAAGACTATTCCATGACTTGAAACTTCTATCATTAAAATACAGAGGCTTCTAAAGGGTATACCTGAATTATGAAGCCAAATCCATAATAAAAGTGGCAAATGAACACCTCACCTATGACCACATAAGATTCTGTAGTATTTCTTTTGAGTTTGTAGAGTATCCTTAGTGAAAGAATTGATCTTTCATTAATGTCAGTCTGACATTTGCAAAATTGATTTGTTTTGACATTTAGAGCACTTCTGTTGTAATGTGGACTTGTGTCTGGCATTAAGCAAATTAAATTACAGTGGTTATTCTTAAAAGCTTTCCATAGAACTCTATTATTTTACAAGGCAGACAACTGCTCTAGAAAAAACGGTTATGTTTTGTAAAACAGAGCAGGTACACTGACTTATCTGGACACAAAATCCTTAAATGAAGAATATTAAAAGCACTAAATTTTGGTCACTGAAAGTAAATATACACTCACACAACTTCAAGGCTTAGTCATAAAACCTGGAATCCAATTAAAAGTTTGAGGAAATACATCAAGAACCTTACTTGCATTTGAAGAGTAAAAAATTGCTTGCGTCATATAAAGAAATAGGGATAACCTGAGAGAATGCAAGAGAGACTAGCTCAGACATTTGAACTCTTTTTTAGCAGTACTAAAGGACTAAATGTAAATTAATTTACAATTGAAATGCACTAATTCATCCAAGAAGCAAAACAAATACAATTCAAAGAGATGTCTAATTTCCTTCTGAGTGTTTCTTATGTGTGGATGTTTAATATTAAATTTTGTAGTTTTCTTCTGATGCATTATAGTGGTCCAAATGTTATTTTATAATTCAACTGTCTGCTACTTAAACACTATGTATAATAAATCACAGAGGAGTTCTGGGATTTATATTTGAAAAGTGCACAACACAGGATCCAGGACTGTAATCCACAGTATAGTATTCTTTTTCTTACAGAAAAAAAACAACCCAAAATCAAGCACTTCCAGAAACTAAGTTCAAATAAGCTTTATAATTAATCATATATGCTCTGAATATCCCATTGCAGAACAATGTCAGCATGCCTTCCTTTTTCCTCAGTTTTATCCTACTATGCTAAAGCTGGATGATGGCATACAAGCACTAATGGTAGCCACTTGGGGAATTCCCACACTTCATCAGATCCTAAGTTGACTACAACAGATTTCTGTTCACTGGGCACCTCTGCAGGCCAAATCCTCTATGTTATATATTAGGCAATGTACTACATCATATTTTTCTGTTAGCGCAGCAGTAGCAGCAGAGACAGATCGACCTTTTAATCTCCCTTGCTTGCTGTATTCCCTCCCTTATTATGATACCTGGGCTTGTTTGACAGTTTCCCAAGATTTCCAGATGGTCCCTCAGGACTCTTAGATCCAAAACTGCTTAATTTGTAAGATCAGTCAAAACCAAACTTGTGCATCCAATGTGTATAGTGCACACATGGATGTTAAACGTGTTCGCACATTTCTGTCCTAACCATTCAGCTTGATAACGTCAATAGCACAGAATTCCATGAGGAATTATGAAAAGCTGGAAATACACTTCAGTCTGTTTCTTTCTTTCCCAAGATAAACAGAGCAAATGAGCATGTGCGTAATATTCTTTCACATGATGATCTTTTCATTTTATATCTTAAAATGGGTTTTGACATAAACATGGTTTGAATTCCTGTCATCAGCTCTGTGACATTTATTTTCACAACCACTTTCCAATTGTTCTGTCTCCATTCTAATATTTCTTGTCTTCTCTTTCACTAAAACTATCCACTTTGTCATACAGATTTTTTACATAATGATTGCATTTAAATGTAACTTACAACAAGGAAATACTTATAATTAATTGAAAGTATTTTTTATGAAGCAAACTGCACTCCACATCATGTTAACCCTGTAGACAATCGCAATCGTATTCTCTTTTCAGGTTCACACTTCTCTCTAGTCTTTTTTAGACTTTAAAAAATTAATAATTTTGAGACACTTATAACTTCTTTCCTCTTAGGGTAGTCTTTTTTTTTTTAATCAGAAAGGAATATGTAATATCAAATCTGTGGGAACTTGGCTGTCACATCTTTTATTCTGGAGGACAGCTCTAGAACCCAAATTATCTATAGTCTTTCATAAGCTTAACTTCTCTTGTGAAATGCCACAGTAATATCTTAACAGTATATCCTCCTCTATCAGGCTTGCCTTTTTATGTCATTTCTTTTACAGATTTGTACATATATCTTAAAGGTGTATATATGGAAAAAAAAAGGAAAATAAAACCATTGTTCTGCAGATTGATATGTTAAATCAAGGTCAGGCGTCATGATAAGTTTACTCAGACACAGAGAACTAACAGCTGTTCAACTAATTTCAGTTTTAGAGGGAAAGGACTTCTATCAATACTGTTTTATATACATCTTTTAGTTTTTGTTTTTCACTACCAGAGTCTTGACTGTAACTGAACTTCAGGGACATATGAAACCTTAAAGGAACATCATTTAATAACAGGAAATAAGTCTATAAAATTGGTAATTAACTGTACCAAGAGGAGCCTAATTAAAAAAAAAAAAAGAAATGAAAACAAACTAACAACTTGAGAGGTTTTTAACCTGCTGTTTTAATTTCTCTGTAATGAAGATGTAAGAAATCAGTAGTATCAACATCACTTCCATCACTGTTAAACTATTGTCCTTGAGGATAGTTGCCTTAAGAAGGCAAGTAGCATTGCACTTAATATGTGCTTGTATTGATCTGAAAGAGCAGTACTACTTGTATTTTCTATTCATGCTAAGAAATCCATAAATATTAAAAATGTTCCAACTTATGCACTATTGGTTTTCTTGTCATCTTCATTTCCAGTGACTCATGAACATCAAAAGCTAGGGAATAATTTCAAAGTCCTCAGGTAATTACTGGCAAGCAAACTGAATTATTAGTACGTGACTTCAAATACACTGAGTAAACTGCTAAGTACATGATTTCCATTGTTATTCAACACCTGTAGTTACTTTATCACAGAATCAATAAGAATTTTCAGTCTATCAATTGGGCAAATTTACACACTGATATTGTTCAAAATGTGTATTACTAATCTTTCAATTACATACAATACTGTCTTTAGTGAAGTAGCACTTCTACACACTGTGTAATAAATGTATAATATCTTCAGGTTAGTTAAAGTAGCATTGTGTCACACTCTAACCAAATGAACAGGTCATGCAACAAATAAATGTATAGATAAAGAAAGACTTTTCAGTGCTACAGAAGCTGAATGCAAATGATGATAGAACTTAGAAAGGTGAGCTCTCTGTTTACACAGCTTCAAAAATATCAGTCAGTCTTAATGCTTCTCCAGAATGCATAAGTAGTAACTTTTGAAGTACCATGGGAATGCTTAACTACAAAAAAGTAATAAATTAAGAAAAGACATGGTGAATAGAGTGAACCAGCTATCTTGCTCTGTAGTAGAAAATCCAGAGTCATGTATTCTGAACATTCAAAAACCCTCAAAATACTTAATTGTTAACAAACCCAAATTCTATTCCATTATGATTATTTCTTATTAGAAACAGAAGCAATATGTTTTACTTATAGTAAAAACTGAAAAAAACCAAACCATAAGCATTGATTCTTATGCCCTTTCTTCTGACAGCCTTGTGAACTTCTAAAACTGTCATTCAAATTATCAAGGGCAACTTCCAATTCTGATTACTGTGTTTTATATGAACGCTAGACATATATAAACAATGTGTGTCATAAGAAAGTAGACAGGAAACTCTTCCAGGCTGTCCAAATTAAAAGAAGAGGTAGAAGCCATTTCTGAGAGAACGTTAAGTACAAAATATAGCATGTCCTTCAATAAAAGGAAGAGAGAGGCTGTAGTAGGCATCTTTCTGACAGCTAGAGGGTTTTAGTGCATCTTTGGCATTGCAGGGTGTGCAGCCCTAACAGAATGCATATATGGCTTCTCACAACCAACAGCTTATTTTCTTCCCACTGACAGACTTCAAGGACTTAAAAAAGAGCCCAAAATGAACAAACCACACAAAACTTTCTTTCCATCCCCTAGGGGATAAAGGAAAAGGGTTTCACATTACTGTGTATAAACACAATCAAGATACTTGGAGTATAGAGATCTGGTATAAACCTTCCTTTAAATTAATTTAAACAAACAAATTGAATGTAATACATGATATTCAAAGATCATTGAAAATACAGGCTACTCTAGCAGAATAACCAAAACATGTAACCAAGCAGTTAATTCTAATGGGTTAATATGCATTGATATTGAAATAAAATAAAAGAATGAAAAGACATAATACACAGAGCAATGATGGGAGGTGGGGGACTGTTTCAAAGCACATGGAAATGGAGAAATTATTCCTTTAGGAATTCTTTTTCTTCCCACGAGAAATCCAATCTAAGTGAGATTTTTTTTCCCCCCTAATACAGTTCCTGAATAACTCAACCTTCTGAAAAATCAGCTTTGGCCTACTGCCACCCACTTGCTCCATTTGCTGATTTTTCTTACTCAGCACTTCACTCTGCAAGGGCTGTTTACATGACAGGAATTTAAAAGCATGAGCAGATATTAATGAAGGCACTCAAGAATATAGTAAGTCTTTAATCAAAAGCAAGGTTACTCAAGTCAATGTAAAATTCTGACACTGAGGGCCACATTCAAAGCCCACTGACACCAAATCAAATATCAGTCTTCGTGTTTTGCTTTATCTCTATAAGCCTCAAAATAGCTGTGGCATGCCTACACACTGAATATTTTGTATTATAATCCATTTAGCAAGATTAAAGAGAAATATTGTTATTATGTGAAGAACAGCAATCACCTTGTTAACATGTTTATGTATATAATTTTTAAAAAAAAATTTACACTAACTGAAGAATAAAATTTTAGAATTGCACAAAGAACCAGAAGACTCTCTAGGCTTGTCAGTCTGCAGCAAGTGAAAGACTGAGTGACCATTGAGTAAGATAAACACCAATAAATAAAACCTGAATCCAGCACTCTTTTCAGACCTTTCAGGGAAGGCTACAAAGGTGTCTTCTCAGACACTTTCAGGAAGGTTTGTTTATCTTGCTCTGTCCACATTTCAAGTTATCAGGAAGCACACTAGTGAATCCTGCTGTAAAAAACATGCACACAAAACTACTGAGACATCATGGGACAGAAAACATAGTTGGTCTTTAAAGCTCAATGGCATTGCTCCAGTAATCTAGTATATATGAAGTAAATATGAACAGAGCATGTAATGTAGAATGTATCTCATAAAGGATTCCATTCCTTATATGTTTATTTAGAATTTTATGTTGCTAAGTATATAGTGGGTCGGGTTTTTTTAAACTCAGTTGATTATGAAGCAAAAATTCCTCACCACAGAAGGCAAGGATGCTCTACACAAAAGGGAATTACATGCTTTACTTATAAGTGAACATAAGTGAACACAAGCCTGCCAAACTCTTGATCATATAAGGAAATCTTACATTGTTTCTGAAGCTCTTTAAAATGAAACTTCTTCAGAGAACAATTTCTGAATATGTCAGCTGTTCTGAAGAGATTTTACCTGCAGTTCTTCCTAAAGCATTTAAAATTCCTCATGAAACAGTCGTATTGTTTCAAAAACCCCAAACCCAATACCAGCAAAAACCCCAACTCAACTGCAAATTCGGAAACAAGCAAATAAAAAACACAAACAAAATGGGAAAGCACTGCATCCTCAGCAGAACAGATTATTTTCTTTGCCTTCTTTGTAGGCATCGTACATTTTAACAGAATAAGGGATACACTTGGAGGTACTGGTGTCAGGACATACTGTAAAATGCTGCCAATTATCTCCATTTCCGCCAGAGGGAAAAGGAGTTGAAAGGAACTGGCACCGCAAGAGACTGGAACTTTAAATTAGGCACAAACTGCAGTGCAGTAGACAGGAATTTCTGTCCTAAGAGTCTTAATAAATACTGGCAAGAACTGAAGTTTCTGCTACCCACTGCCTTCCACAACACAAACAGCCTGGCACTCACCGGTTGCCACAGAAACCATAGGATTGTTCCCATAACACCATGCTCCTATTTTAAATTCTGCTGCAGTGCTGAAGCATCATTTTCACAGTGCAACAGCACACATGTCTTATGAAGAATTCTACTACTGCATTGTTTCATTGTAAGGTCACAAAAATAAGGAAATTTACAAAACACAAAAACACTTTTCAATTTTTCAGGCATCTGCCGTACAGATATCAATGTTTGAGAGTTCCATGAACAGAAAAATTGTAACACTAAGTGGAAAAACATTCATACCACTCCTTCACTTTCTGTGCAGATAGAAAAGCTGTTCTCAGTTGTTTAATATATATTTTATAAATTTCAATTTTACAGACTGCCTCTACAGTCTTGTGCTTTCACACTTGGAAAAAACAACCTAACATAAGGAATACATTGTCGTAACTAATGAAAACTGGTATTATTCAAAAAGGAGGTATGCTTGCTATACAAGACCCATGAATCCTCAGTATTGACACTATAACCAGCTTCTCACACATTCTATGGTCATGAACAGCTGCTGAGAAGAGCAGAGAAGAGCATCTGAAAGACTGAGCAGCAAGCATAATATAACCTCTATATGGAAAAAGAATGCATACACCTTCTTGCTATTCATTCATCAGAAATAACATGATTTGTTACAGAAAGCTCAGGTCATATCTATTCGCAATACTGATTCTGAATAAAGCAAACCTGCCCTTCTTTAGATGATCTTTAAGGTCTCTTCAAACTCAAATCATTCTGTGATTCCCTAGAAACCTTTCTAATGTGTCACAGTACTCCACGTGGGGTCTCACAAGAGCAGAATAGAGGAACAGAATCACCGGCCTTGACAGAATGTCTATGTTTCTTTTGATGCAGCCCAGGACAATTGGCTTTCTGGGCTGCAAGTGCATAATGATGGCTCACGTTAAGCTTCTGGTCCACCACCACCCCCAAGTCCTCCTCAGGGCTGTCCTCTTATCTTTTTGCTGCCCAGCCTCATGGGTCGCCTAGACCCTGGTGCAGAACCTTGAACTAGACCTTCTTGAACTTCATGCAATTTGCACAAGCACACTTCTCAAGCCTGTCTAGGTCCCTCTAGATTGCATCCCTTCCCTCTATAGTGTCGACTTCACCAGACTGTCTGGTGTTGTCAGCAAACTTGCTGAGAGTGCATTTGATTCCACTGTCCATGTCACCAACAAAGATGTCTGAGTACTGACCCTTGAGGAACACTACTCATCACCCATGTCCATTTGGAAACTAAGCCATTGATCACAACCCTTCGGGTGTGATTATCCAGCCAGTTTCTTATCCAATGAGTGATCCATCCATGGAATCCATATCATTCCAATTTAGAGACCAGAATGGTGTGCAGGATGGTGTTTAATGTTTTGCACAGGTCCAGGTAGATAACATCTGTTGCTCTGTGGTTGTCCACTGAAGTTGTGGCCCCGTCATAAAAGGCCACCAGATTAGTCAGGCAGGACTTGCTCTTATTAAAACCATGCTGGTTGTCAACCAAAGACCCCTTTGTTATCTTTATGTTTTAGCAGAGTCTTCAGAAGGATCTGATCCATGATCTTGCCAGGCACAGTGGTGGGGACGGACTGGCCTATAGTTCCCTAGGACTTCTTTTTTTTCCATTTTTGAAAATGAGGGTTGTGTTACCTCTGTTCCAGTCAGCAGGAACTTCACCAGACTGCCATGACTGTCCATGGCATGACATGGAAGGTGTGACCAGAGTGCCTGCTAGTGAAGACAGAAGTATAGTAGTCACTGAGAACCTCAACCTTGTCTACATCTTGGATGACCAGCTCTCGTTTCTTTCTGGAGTGGGCCCACATTTTCCCTGGTCTTCCTCTTATCTTTGACATACCTATTAATTAAATTATTAAAGTTTAATTATTAAAAAAGTTTGATCTTCCATATCCCACTTCTAAAAAATCAGAAATGCAAGTGAAAAAAGAAAAATTCTCTCATCTCCTTGGGTGGTGGCTGATGACACAGTGCTCCTTCACAAGAGCAAATATTAGATTTGCTGTTAATTCCTGCAATCTACAGGGACTGCTCCAGCTAAATCAAAGGCAATTTGAAATGTCATTGAAACTCTATGCTCCCACCAGAGAATGGATCAACAGTTCCCAAAGCTCTGGGAACCAATCTACAATCAACAAAATTGTAAGTAAAAAAAGTTACTCTGTTACACATAGCAAGAGGAACTTTTAAAAAGGTCTCTCAGGCTAACAGCTCCAGTCCTCCTCACTATCCTTTTTTCCAATACACCCCCCTACTCCAAAGCTGTGATCAGCCTCACAGACCCCTTCTCGCTTCTGAAGCCTGTGCACTTTCCAGCTCCATGTAAAACCAGTTAGCTGTAACTCACTAATAGTATTTCTGTCTTCTTTACTTACATTTTCTCTATTGTTCAGAAAAATAGATGATCTCTAAAAGCCTCCAACACGCTTCCTAGAAGGTGTTTGGCTCCCAGAAGAAACACATGGATAAGGAAATCTAGATGTAGGCTGTAAGCTGCCATTACAATGACAGCAAATATTCAAGTCTTATTATCCAGAATCCTGCACAGAATTGACTAGCCTCTGTTGTTCAACTACTTATCAGCTTTTTACAGTATGTACCGAGTAAAAGATTCTTCACTTGTACTATGGGATATATTAACTAAAAGTTCATTTAAAAAAATTATTACAGTTGTTACCAACATATCAATGAACAAAAATATTCAGTTATGCCTCAACAGTGCATATAAATAAATCCAAATCCTTTTACAGAGCTTTTGCCCTTCAGCTAAATCTTTCAGCTTTAGAATAGATCTGTGTAAGCCATTTGTTTCTAGTTACACAGACTTTTCACTTGAAAATACTCAGAAAAAGAAAATAATGATATATCTAAACCTTGATCTCAAGCCTGAGAGTTCATACTTGACAGCATTAGTGAAGCATTTTAACATAAATAAAAACCCACTTTCCTGTGCTGAATTAGTGGTTGTTAACAGCTTCCAAACGCATTAGAGGACATTATGATATTGTGATATTTCGTGTTGTGAGGGCTAAAGCAAATCCTCACTGAAGTTATTTCACACTATAAAGTTGTACTTGACCTTTTGTGTCTTATCCTATAAAATATTTTTTTCCTATCAAATTTGACAGAGAATGTCTTTTCTTGTTTGCATTTTTAGAGATGCATGCTGTTAAAATAATTTTCAAGTGAATCCAGGTTTTATTCTTTATGTTCAATTTATATATAGATGCTGTCAATGCACAGATATACATATACAAAGAATTATACTTCTCCAAGGACCTCCAAGAAGTGCAGAAAATTGCAGTGCACATCAAGTTGTCTCAGGGCTGTGCCCCAGCTCATGCAGTAACCTGATTGTTCAGTTTGTATCTATTTGAGCCAGGTTCGTGAATTTCAAAGGATTCAGAGTCCTGGAAAATAATCTGGAGAAACCACTCAGACCTATTTCAAGTAATCAAAAATTGATAGGGAGAAATATGGTTATGTTGTTTTTCTTGCTATGCTGGAGAACAAAAAATAGTAGACTCTACCAGCATGATGTGGACTATATTTCCCTCTTATCTATTAATACCTGCTGCAGTCTACAGTGAAAACAACTGTAATAAGATATTTTCTGGAAACTGGATGATGGATAGACAATTGCAATCAGTGTTTTTACAAGCCAATTTTTTTCCAAGTTGTTTTTTCTTTTCCAAGTTAGTATTGTCATTAAACTTTCTACAGTACAGAGAATACAGAGGGACAAAAGAAAACCATGCGGAAGAGTAACATGAATATGACAAATTAATTAACTGGAGAAATTAGTAACTCAAAACTCAAAAGGACCACAGACTCAGAAAAATGTTATATGACCATCAATGTTTCTTTCATACCACTTGGAAATACTTCACAATATTTTTGAAAATAGACAACTAACAATATGTAAAATGTTACACCTTCTGCTGCTCAGCAAGGAGGAAAAGATGATCCATCAGATTGCAATATGTCTACTAACAGTAAAGGCAAAGAGAGCACCTGTGAAGGTAATAGTTGTGCATGAGATTATTTTTCTGTTTCAGCATATATAACGCCACAAATCAATGAATTAAATTAATATAAAATTGCATTCTCCAAGATGACAGTGGCCAGCAAAGTCACAGAAAACACTCCTAGATCCACTAGAAAACAAAGAGAATCTTACAGTCAAGCCTTTAATTAGCTGGTGCTATATGAGGGTGGACGTAATACTGGTAAGTATCCTAACATCGACTAATTATCCTTGAGATACTAGCTGACAACCTTCAGCAGGAAATGAAAATACAATCTTCTTGATTCTTCCAAAATTTTTTATCTTTACAAATGCATTTAAAGATGTATTAATATTTAATGACCCATTCATTTTTTCCTCTAATATACAGAAAACAGTTTCTTCCAAAAGTTGGTCTGTTCACTGTTGTAAGTCCAACACAACAAAATAGCTCTTAGGTCAAAGCTTGATTTAGTTATATAAAAGCCCCCGAAACCATACAGTCTTTCCAGATGAACCAGTAACAAGAGCAGAATAGCTTCTGTCATCTAGTGAGAAGTCTAAAATTGTATTATGCCTTCAGACTAACACATTACATACAAAGAATAATTTATTCAGCTTAATAATTTATAGCATAATAATGATTTGTAAAACTGAATTATTGATAAAAGCATGTTGTTCTTTAAAGGAATAATAAATGAGAACATTCACTCCCACATACAGTATTTTCACCTTATTTACAGAATTCATATTATACTCAAATATCCTCCTTAGGATAGCACTTACTCCTGTAGAAGACTCTTCTCAATAAGTAAGGGGCTACTGCCTGCAAAATGTACACTTCCACAACAAAAATATATAATGCACTATCCATGTTTTCCTCATGAAGTAGTGTTTTTCCATCCCCACTCTTCATATCCTTCCACTGTTACCACTGATGCTCCTTTTTCAGATTTGTTCTTCACACTTCACTCCATGTGTTAAGACAGTTTCCACTGAAAGTACAATTTACCTTGCTTTGGAGAAAAATTTTTTTTGGAGAAAAGTTTTTTTTTACTTATTAGTTCTGTATCTCAATTCATCAATCACATGCATTGATTGGAAGCAGCAGATTACAGAAATACTGCTGTAAGGGATAGGCAGGATGTTCATGTTGACATAAGGTGGTCTTGGCACTATGGCTGTGGATGACTTCCACAGTCCACTACCCAGTTCCCAGCAGTCAATGTTAGTGTTATGATGGGAAACTGAAATCTTTGTCAGTCATGAAAAATACTCCAGATGAGATCTGGACAGGCAACCCTTTAGAGCAATAGCAAGGTGGAGTGCTGGGGAGGCAAACACAACTCACATGGCTCTGAATTTGACTAAGATACCAAAAAGAAGCCCAACAATTTCTAGTCCCTGCTCCCTTCCTCCAAGACATCACTGAGTTAATACTGCAACTCTAGCTCTACTTTTACCATAATTCAGAGAGTAACCTATCTGTCCTATCTCTAGCCTCAAAGCACTATCAAAGTCCTAATCTGAATAATAACCTGCCTGTGCCAAGTGGTTATTTACTTGGCATGATGCATTCTCCATGCTAGACTGTATTTTTTCCTAATTTAGTAGCCATATTACCAACTTGCTTAGTATGTATAAGTTCCTGGCATGCCCTGGAGCAGAAAGAACCAGGAAATATGAGGAAAACAAAGGCAAACTCAGAGACACTAGATTTTGCAGGGAGTAAATAGTATAGGTACTGGTAAATATAGCAAGAAATTCATAAGTTAAGCACACTGAGAGAACAATACACTGGGAAGCTCTCTGTCTTCATAGGGTAAGGTGTGTTACATCACCTTAGTGCCTTTCCCCACCAGTTATGAACAACAGGACACTGGCCCAATCTCTGGTAGGATATCATTAGCTTTAGTACACAGTTGTTTTATCTGAATATCAACAATCCACGAGAGGCAGCATTAACAAGCAACTTAGCTATACTTCACTCGTTTAGAAAACTTTTACTGTTTTGAACAAACAGATCAACATAAAAGAGTTTGAACACATGCCAGCATATTGTGCCCTTGTTATACGACACTGAATTTCAAGGACAAAAATCCTATCTTGAGGTTTTGTATCAACTACAAAATTCTTCTTCCTATGTTTTCAAGCTATATATTTCACACTATAATGTGAAGATATAATCCCAGCTGTGAGCTATATGCAAAATATAAATAGAACTCAAATTATTTAAGATCTGGAAGTAAATAAATCCATGAATTCCATATAAGAACTGCTTTTGAATATGTTTGAAGGGGTGTTTCGAAGGAAGCTAAATACATACATGAACAATTAAATATTTGCAAAGTTATTACTGTGGCAATTATTATTAATTCGTAGTATAAAACCATGCATTATTTGCAAATCTTTATTAATAATTCAGTTTCACTTAAGTTTTAATTAAAATAATATCAATATAAATGGTTTTTTTTCCCCTTACAAACAATCCTAATTGCAAATACTCCATGCTAAGTCAACAGCATTATTTGTTCAGCGAGTAAGACAAAAGTAGGTTTTTTTCTTATAAAAAACAGTTTCAAATTACAGCACATACCTTATACTCATATAAGTAACCGGAATGTTCATCACATCACAACAGATTACTTAGTCTATACATTTTCATTCCCTCCAAAATTTCAGAAAAATTCAGGAAAAAGAATTTTTTTTCTTTAATTATTTTTAATATTAGGCTTATGCTAAGCAACTTGGTCCACAGAGAGACAGATATTAATTCCTTGTAGAGGTGTACATAAGAACACAATGCTTTATTCTCCATTTATATTCACTGGCCTTTAAATCCTCTAGCCTAAAAATTATATGGTGTTAATGAGAACATGTGGCTCTGCGAAGCCTTCCTTTCTCCAGGCTGAACAACCCCAGCTCCCTCAGCCTCTGGTAATTTTTGTAGCCCTCCTCTGGACCTACTTCATCAGGTCCATGCCCTTCCTGTATTGAGGGCTCCAGAGCTGAATGCAGTATTCCAGATGAGGTCTTGCCAGAGCAAAATGGCAGAATCACCTCTCTCAGTCTGCTGGCCAGGCTTCTTTTGATCCAGCCCAGGGTGCAATTGGCTTTCTGGGCTGGAAGTGTACACTGTTGGCTCATGTCCAGCTTTTCATCCACCAGCACCCTCATGTCCTTTTCTGCAGGGCTGCTTTTTAACACCTCATCCCCCAGCCCGTACTGATACTGTGGATTGTTCTGAGCCAGGTGCAGGACGCTGCACTTGGTCTTGTTGAACCTCAGGACGCATACCTTGGCCCACCTCTCCAGTTTGTCCAGGTTCTTCTGGATGACATCCCATCCCTCTGGCTTATTGACAGCATCATTCAGGTTGGTGTCATCTGCAGGATTTCTTTGGCCTTCTTGGTCAGAAGGGAACATTGCTGGCTCATGGTTTACATTGTCTACCAGAACTCCAAGATCCTTCTCCTCAGGGCTGCTTTCCAGCAGGCCAACCCTTAACCTATATTGATGCACAGGGTTGTTCCACCCCAGGTGCGGGACCTTACATTTGGTTTTGTTAAACTTCAGTTTCCTGTCTGCCCAAATCTCTAGCCCGTCCAGGCCATGCTGAATGGCAGCCCAGTTCTCTGGTGTGTCAGCAATTCCTCCCAGTTTCGTGACATTAGTGAACTCACTGAGGGTAAGCTCTTTCTCCTCCTCTAGATCACAGATGGATACGTGGAACAAGACATGATCCAGTACTGACCCCTGATGGACACTGCTGGCTACAGGCCTCCAACTTGACCCTGCACCATTGATCATGACCCTCTGAGCTCTTTCACTCAGCTCTCTATTCACCTCACTCTCCACTCATCTAAGCCATAGTTTCTGAGTTTCTTAATGTGGGTATTATGGAAGACAGTGTCAAAAGCTTTTCTAAAGTCAAGGTAGATTACATCTACTGCTCTCCCCTCGTCTACCCAGCCAGTTATGACATCACAGAAGACTATTAGATTGAACAAGCATAATTTACCCCTGATTAATCCATGTTGATCACTCTAAATAAGTGCTCCTGACCCCTTAAGCAGCTGTCCCAGGGCCCTGGAGTCTCTCTCCATTGCCCTTGGACTTCTTGTTGCTACCTCATCACTGCCTACTTGAAAAAATCAGGAACAGGTATAGAAACGTTAGCTAGCTTGTTGTTCCTTTGTTAGTTACACACACTTATATGCCCTCTTGAGTGATTTGGAAGGGGTTTTGATTAACACCAGGAGTTTATGGTGTAAGGTATTCACTACCTCAACTCTAACTTTGCAGACCCACCACTATTGAAAATTGTAATACTAAATATTTTAATATTTAGAAGTACAATAAAGATTATCTACACCATTAAGAGATATAACAGATATTAATGGAAATGCACACATTTATATCTAGGTAGTGCTTTCAAAACTTATATTAAATGTCAGACAGTTTTCAAATCTACCATGAGCTTCCTAAAACAGGAAAGGTATAATGTTAGTTCCCTTATTGATGTTATTTCTAACTAAAAGTGACTTTCTGTTTTGCTCAAAATAGCTTAACTTGCTCAAAAATGTGTCAGGTGTTCCAGAGGTAGACAGCAAGACTAAGTTGATGTATTTTGAAGATACATTCTGATTATCATTCTTGATTTTGAAAAAAAGATGGCAAGTACCCTTACACAATTACAATTGTGTAATTAAGGGCAAGTACCTCCATGCTGTAGTAGATAAAAGCATCTTTTAGTGCTTTAGTGCTGTATATTAATTAATTGTTGATTAATCAATTGTTTTCACATTTTTTCCTTAAGATCTGAAACAGAAAAAGCAATTGAAAATACTATGCAACTTACATGATTTATTTGGCATGTTCTTAATACATACTATCATGCTCTTGCAGTTAAACAAAGTCACAGTCTTCCTATAGAGATGTCATTTTTCAGACAGGTTTCTACACAATTCAAGACATACTTAAGTAAATTCTACTCTCTCCAAATACCACAAGTTTAAATAGCCCTGAGATGTCATTAAATTAGAATTTATAAGCATACTTTTTTTATTTCTTCCCTCATGAGCAACCTTATAACTCTGGCATTCATTGTGTAGTTTTTGATCACAGGATAACAGAAACTACATGCTGTGCAAAGAAAATGCATCAAAAAGCACCAGTGTGTTGTTTCCTCTAGCTCTTTGATCATTTTGATAGACCTCAGAATTAGAAGATAACCACCGGAAAAAAGTCATTACTGACTCCAAAAATATTTAACTATCTTCATTAGTCAAATAATGATTCTGTAATGAAATACATTAGAAATATTAATGGCAAAATAACCCACAAAAATCCAAAACAGAACAAAAAACAAACAACAAAGAAAAATATGTAACAAACTGAATCATAAAAACTTGGAAAGAAAAAAGCAAATTCATTTCAGGTGATTTAGTGACTACAGACATATTGACTTACCTATGTGATCTTTTCCACAGTCTTCACCAACAAGGCGTGTCTATTTAGTGAAAGGGTTCCAGGAAGAGAGGAGCTACCAGAAGCTCCTCTGCTGATAAGGATCAAGTCAGGGATTGCATGTCACACAAGTTTTTGCCATCCAATAGGCTTTATCCAATGGTTCTGGGAGAACAGCTTCATGTCTTGGAAGATTAGGAATAATCATCAAGGATTTAGCAATGACGAATCATGGCTGACCATTGCCATTGCCTTCAGTGGTCTAGGGAAGACCTATGGATGCCAGTAAGTTGTGGATGTTATTCTCCTCAGTTTTACATCACATTTCATCCTTGTCAGCCACAATATTCCTATATCCGAAACAGGATGTTGCACAGTGGGCAAACAAAAGATGAATAAGTACCAGTAGCATGGTTTGACCACAAAACAGCAGTACAACCAGGAGATGCAGGAATGGTATATTTCCACTCAACTCACAAGCACATAGCTCAAATACTGAGTCCAGTTTTGTGTGCCTCAATACAAGAAATACATCAGCAAGCTAAAGAAGGTTTGCCAGACAGACACTGATATGTTCTGTGGCTGGAGCTCTGGATTTGTAAAGAAAGTCTGAGGGAAAGGAGCTTTTTTCAGCCTGGAGAGGTGAAAGAGAGACTTCAGAAGGATCAAACAGTAGCCTGACAGTACCTGTGGTGAGGTCATGAGAACCACACACAACTGTTCCTTCATGGTGGCATGCTTCAAAAACACAAGAGATAACAGAAATAAGCTGAAATAAAAGAGGTAAATACTGGATAAAAAGAGAAACAAAAAACCCCCCAAACAACAAAACATTTTCAGTTTGATGACAGTCAAACAGTGTCCAGCCAAACTGTGCAGTTGCCATCTTTCAAGGACCAAATTGGATAAAACCGTGGACAGCTTCATCTGATCTGCAATCTCATCTTACTTTGAGCAGGAATCTGCACTTCAGATCTGAGGTGACCTCTAACCAGGGCCATCCTCTGAGCTGATATAAAGAGCATGAGATAAAAAGAATTATGTTGCAAGACGAACCTCTCTTAGGGCATGGCACTCTGAGGTCCAACAGGTGTTCCAGCAGAAGTGCACAAATAGTATTCTGAGTCTGTTGCCCTCAGGACTGGTTAGCCTGGCTCGGTACTACTGCTCCAGATTCCACAAACCTCTCTGCTGGCTTGCTCAGGAGCTGAGCCTGTGCTCATGCGCAGTTGGGGCCTGCCCTAATCAGGCACAGGTGGGCTTAACACAAGCTGATGCCCACTACCTGGTAATTAGTGGCACCTGGACTAATTTAATTTTTTTTTTCTTAGTGGTTTTTTTTTTAGTTTTTTTTTAATTTTATTTGTGTTTTGTTTGGGTTTTGCTGTGGTTTTTAAGCTTTCCAACTGTCAAAAGCCTATATATCACTTTTTACCATCCTGACATGACTGCTAAAAACATACCTATCATTTAATTCCATGTGACATCGCGTTTTGTGGGCTTAAAAAAATCTTTAGTGGTACATAAGCACCAAGCTAACTTTTCACAGAAAGATGGATGTCACAATATTAATGAAGAGGTCACTTAAAGAACTTAAAAAAATCTCACTACATGCTGCAGGGAAATCTCTGCTCAGGCATGTCATCCCACTCCTTATTCACTGTTCTAGGTATATCTGCTCCATCATTACTCTCATCTCTTCCTCTCCTTTGCAGATGCCTTGGTTAATTTTTTTTTTAATTTTGTTTTTGTTTTCCCTTTCTTGAATATATTACTCACAGAGGTTCATCAACATTTACTAAAGGGCTCAGCCTGGGCCAGATGGGGCTGGAATTGGAACTGCGGAAGCTTCCAGCAGCTTCTCACAGGATTTGTGACCACCCCTTGCTACCAAAACCCCACTGTACTAACCCAAAATAACAGGACAGGTTCTGGTTCCAGTAAATAATTTTAAAGTAATGAAATCTCTATAATCCTATGTTTTATCTTTCTTCCCTGAAAAATATGACAAATTGAATCATCCCAATAATTTGCAAAATACCGGGAAATATGATTCTCTAAAACAAAAGAAACCTTTTCCATATTGAGATGTGCCTGTTCAAAACCACTACAATTAAGTGTGCCTGGGACATGTAAATGGGACTCACAAAGTAAAACCATGCTTTATCACAATTCTCTTTGCTGCCATGTCCATAGATATTCACTACATCTTTCCTAGTTAATGATTTACCAGTCACTACCAAATTTGAAAAAACTGTAAACCAGACAATGCCTTCACTGATAACCACTGAGCTTCTGTAGTCTAAGGTCTTTGAGTGGTGTAAATTATAGCAGCATTTAACTTCATTTTACAGAGCAACAGCAGATTGAGAGTACTGTAATACAAACCTGGAAAAATCTGTACTATCAATTTTTTCTTTCATATGAAATGCTTCATCATCCCTGGCATGCATAATATATGCAGTGTTGCAAATACGAAAACTTTCCCAGTCATCAATGGAAATCCTGGTTCATCTGTTGGGTATTTTTTTTTCGTTGGTTGGTTGGTTGCTTTTTTTGTGGGTTTTTTTTTGTTGTTGTTGTTGGTTTGGTTTTGTGTCTTTTGTTTGTTTGTTTATTTTTTGTGTGTTTTTTTGTTTTGTTTTGGTTTGGTTTGGGGTTTTGGTTATAAATAATGAGCCAGTTTACATGATTAATACAGGAAGAAGACTTTGTACAAGATGCATAGTTTAATTGCATCATAAATCATGAAGCTGGTTGTAATTTAGAATGATTATAATAATAAATTATTATTCTCTTATTGGTTTGCATACGTATTTTAAAACTAAATTAATGGTAACCACTACATAGCGATGGTTCCAATCTGGTGCCAAAAAGTTATTAATCTATCTGCCAGGTGGTTTTGAAAGTTGGGCTATCTTTTTTAGTGAAAAGACAGAGATTCCCCCTTTCAATGAATAATTTCAAGTCTGTGGTTAATTCTAAACACAAAGGGAGTCCTACTGTTTCAGTAGAGGACCTAGGCACACATATAATTTTCTCCATCTATGTACTCAGAACTGTCATTTAATGATGTGGCAACAAAGTAATTTGTTTTTATATACTCAAATTTTGGAATGAACGATATTTCATTCCAGTTTGTTGTCTTGTAGCATGTACCACAGAGACAGGATGGTTTAAAATACACAATGCTTTCTAACACAGCTTTATGGGGTGGTTTGTAACAATTAGGAAAAAAAATACCTGATTGTGCAAACTGGAAAAGGAGGAACTTTACCCATAAAGTTCATAACTTCAAAACAGTCCCCAGACATTTTGGAACTTTTGTTTTAAATGCAGACATCATGTACAAAAGAGATATATCTACATTTACTGAATGACAGCAGTTTCCTTTCTATCACAGAAAAGCAAATCCATAAAAAAAAAAAAATTGGATTTTGATAGTTCTGTTCTGCATTTTATAATAGTGATAATATCATAACAAAATACTTTACTGGTCTGTGACATGCTCTGCTTGTGCTAAACCGTGAATGGGATCCAAACTGAAGGTCAACTGGGGAATAGCAATATCTATTGCAATTTAAGACTAACCCCAGATCTGAATATCTTGTTCCGCCAATTATTATTAGCAAAGCCTTCTCTGGCAGTAAGAACCTCAGCAACTTCCACCAGAATGAACATTGAAACCTTGGGTCATCAATTGTAAATATAAGTTCAACCAAACTACAGAATTTTTCAGAGCAGAGCAGTACTCAGTTATTGAGGAAAGGTATATTAGTCACCTGTCTGGTAGAGAGAATTCAAATTAAATTTGAAAAGGGAAGGGGATAAACCCAGAGATAAGCTAGGGGATATGTCAGAAAATAGATGCATGGGTTCTTTCAAGAGTAACTGGAACTGAACAAGAATGCAAGCTGATCAGTGTCCCTACTTCCTTCAAAGAGATGCAGGCTATTTATCTTGAACACAGCCTTGGACAAGACAGCAGGCTAATTCAGTGCACTGATCTTACACAAGACAAGGAGTAGGGGTGGAAGGAACGGTCCATTTGGTTTGCTAAGCTAAGCTATAACATGGTTGTCAGAAGTGGGGAATGTCTCAACTGCAAACCTTAAGGCTGGCAATTGGCAGGACTTCTGAAACGGAATGAAGTTTCTGTACCAATAAGCCAAAATCAAAAGTCAACAATAACACCAGAAAAGAAACTTGCATTGAGTGAGCATTGGGTTTTCCCCATCCATTAATTAATAAGTATTTTTAGCCTGCTAAGAACCAAGAAGCATATGATTAATGATGTAGACCCACCTCATCAATAGGTATGTATTAGCTTTCAAAATCCTTTATTTTCAGATGGAAGAGATCTCTTAACAATCCAGAAGGGTTGATGGGCCTGAATCCTCTCTTCCCCCCATCAAAAGGGATGCCTCTTTGGTAAGATTTGCACCACTGTCTGTCACATATTTACCCATGAATTACTGTCTCAAGCTCATACTTATGCAGCCCATTTATCAACAGGCATTCCAAACTTGTTACATCTGTCACTGTAATAAATTATCTTTCTTTACAACTTTGCACATCTGTCTCAGTCTTTGATGGGGCTCTGAAAAGGCAATATTGGTCTTCAACTTTATGAAACTGACTCATTGCAAGTACTTTGTGACACTCCGAAACACGCAAAGTTGTCCCTAGTAGGTGGCTACACACACGTAATCCCTCAGACACAAACAGTTGACCAAGTCTGGGCCTTGGAATGGATCCAACAGCACCTAGGCTCCTCTCTGAGAAGGAATTTAGAAAACAAAGAAGTCTAGTCTGTGCCTGCCACCTTGCAGACTCATACCCTTTTATGTGACAGGGTGAAACGCCAGTGTTTGTGTGACACATTCCACTGATTTTATTTTTTTTTTTAATTTTAATGTAACAATAGTCACATGAAAGAGCTAAAATTAAGTAAGAATATAACACTGAGCAAATTACACTCTACCTACAGATCAAAAAAGTCTATTAACTCATAACAGAAGAATTGGGTAAAATAAAATTATTTTGTTAAAGGAACATCCTGCAGGTATCAAGAATACCATGTTGCTTAGAATTCCCTTTCTTCACTTTCTAGACTTTTAGGTCATTGAAATATGAGAGACCTAAAGGAATTTTTGAAGAGTGAATAGCTATGCTAATAGAAAGACAATAGACTGTTTGTACATGCTTATAAAATACAGCAAACCACAAGAGGAATTATTTAAAATTCAGTCATTATCATTATTAACTTCTAGAAATGATGAAAGACTGCTGTGTTTAATTAATGTGGAAGGTTTTCCAGAACATGAACTATAGATCATACAATGACTCAATTGTAGAGGTAAGAAAGTTTAAGATTATTAGTTTCAACTTCCTGCTCAATTTGATCAAACTTTTCCACGTGGTATTTCTATTTAGCTGAGGACTATCTAAATTAAAATATTATAAGCTGTGAATGTTCTCTGCAAGAAACTAAGAAACAGTGCCTAGAGGTTTCCACAACATTCACTCATATAGAATTAATATATTTTTTTTTAAAATTTAGCATAGTATATTAAAAATGCTAAAAAATATTAGAAGCTATTGAAATTATTTCTGACTAGCAAAAACTTTCCAACTTAGGTACATAGAGTGTATTATAAAAGACATTCTCATATTCAAAAAAACCTATTTATTGTGCCACATATAAAACATTTTTGAACTTGCAAGTTCATGTTACCTATGTAAAACTTCATATCAGAGTTTGTGCATATGAACCTTTGCTTTTATTCTCACTCACAATTTGTCCTTCATTGAAATCATTTACAGGGAACTTAGTGTCAATAACCTATTGTCTATTATTTGATCAAACCAGCATATATACTACAGAGAATAAGATTTCTTTTAATTAACTATTCGGAGAATAGTTCAGGATTCTCTGAACTAACCAAGCTTATCATCCATGACTTATCTAGGGTATCCCATAAGAAAGTAGTTTAACTTGATTTTGCTATTTCCAGAGTCACAGTATTTACTGTAAACTGTCCCAGTCTTCATAGGCTCAGATAGTTCAGATGAAGTCCCAGTGCACTATATTCTATACTGTGAGCCACTGGTGTATTAAATAGAAACAAGCAGAGCTCAGCACAGTTCATACCAAATTTTTATACTCACATCAATGTGAAACACACATTAACTATGACACACATTAACTATTCCATGAGTGTGTTAAAAAAAGTCAGTTATCATAACAATTTTGCCATTAGAATGTGGCACCCTGATTAACAGTACTTGACCCCATCTTTTTTTATTGTGCATTTACACAATATTTAGAGGCCACTGATTAGTTTTCTAAGAAAGAATCTGGTTCACCATAAACCCATAGTTTTCTGGAGAAGTATTTGGAATTGACAGATTCTCTACTATGGAGCTGTATTTTCTTTATTTCCCAAACAACAACCTCTCACACAACATCTCTGGGAAACCTGTGCCATAGCTCAGTCACATTCACAATAAAAAACTGCTTTCTGATGTTCAGTGGGAGCCTCCTTTGTTTTAGATTGTGCCCCCTGCCACTGGTTCTGTAACTGGGCACCACTGAAAAGAGCCTGGCTCAGTCTTTTTTCCCCCCTTCCTTCAGGTATTTACACATATTCAGAAGATCCTACCTGAGCCTCCTCTCCTCCAGGCTGAATAGTCCCAGTTCTTGCAGCCTTTCCTCATGCTCCAGTCTCTTTGTCCTCTTTGTGGGTTTTCACTGGAAACTCTCTGATTTGTCCATGTCTTCACTGCACTAGGAAGCCCTGCAGTAGCAGCAATACTCCAGGTGTTGCCTCACCACTGCAGTGTAGAGGACACGGTTCACCTCCCTTAACCTGCCAGCAATGTTCCTGCTAATAGATCCCAGGATGCCATTGGCCTCCTTTGCCACAAGGACACATCACTGCCTCATCTTCAACTTGGGCCTTCACCAGGACCTTTGTGTTCTTCTCTCTGCAGAGTTCATTTCCAGATGGATGTCTCCCAGCATATCCTTGTGTGTGCAGTAGCTCCTCTGCAAGTGCAGAACTCTGATTCCTTTCCTTACCTCAGAACTTGGGTACCACACACAATGACATATATATATTTTTTTTGACATTTTCTAAGAAATTTATTTATTTGGTAAGAGTGAGCATTAGCATAACTACAGCATATCAGGTTGTATTTTTAGGTTAAGAGTAATTATTGGGGATGTGTATGTACTTTTGTACAGAAATAAGCCCTACTGGAAGTTTTTTTTCATTTTGTTTTGTTCATAATATCTTGTTTAAACTTCTATGAAAATAACTTACAAACATTTCTTTCATCCATCATTCACCAAAAGACACATAAAGTCCTCTGTTTTAGGATGTATGTTACACAATTTCAAATATTCCTTAATAGGAATTTTACCTACATCAGACATTGTAAGGTGCTCATTGAAATGACCACAAATTTGACATAGTATGTAGCTTATAAGGAAACTGGGAGAAAGAATGAAAACTAATTATTTTACAGTCCTTCTCTAGCTATGTAGTTTGCCTAAGTTCCTCTGCTATTGAAAAGCAACAAAAATAAAACACAAGTCACCTGAAGCTAGTTGAAAACACACCACCCTTCCTATTGTAAGGTAAACAAAGTGGCTAGCTGAGTCATTCTAGAAAGGATGATTTAATTCACTCACCTGTCTTTCCCCTCCTCCTTCCTAATTAATACATCATTAATGGCAACTTACATGGCACATGTGTCCTCAAAAAACCAAATTCAGCAGTGGTGGAACCAACTGTACTAAACAGTAACATGTAAACAAGTTTTTATGGAGTTGACCACCTTACTTATTTTGATTGCAGAGATACTTCTCCCAGCTTTTTGCTCACAACAAGATAGGAAGTCTGGATGACCTCAGCAACATCCAGTTAATATAGTACCAAGGACATATTATGCATTTGGAATTTGCACAGTAAATATGTAATTTCTGTCTGGAACTAGAGATTACTTATTTGTGGTATGAAAACAAGATGATCTTAACTATTTATTCAGAAGCACTGTTAAAAGTCTTTGCATTTGATAAAAAATACCAATATTTAACATCAACCTCTAATTTACATCATTCATTTATGAAATTTCTTTGTTCAACTGATGCTAAAAATACCCTCTAACCTAAAATTACTTTGAAGTGAGAAGACAATCTCCAAAAGTAGGAGCAGTTAATTGCAGTTATTTCTTTTTTATTTTCATTGTGTTCTTCCTTTAATTGTGAATTAATATTTTAAAATAGAGCTATTGCAGATCTGATACATTAACACTTTGGATAATTCAACAGAATAAACCACAAGTTACACATTTGGCATTAAAAGTGCATTATTGGAAAAAAAAAAGAAAAAAGGTAAAAGGTTAACCTTTAGGTTTTTATCAAGCTGTATGGATGAAGGCATATGTGCTTAATGCAACATCTTATCCAGAATAATGACAGAAGAACCACTGGGGCATGAAGCCACAACCTGCAGGGAGTTAATCACAATCATTAATCACTGCACCACATTCTTTATTTTTGTTTTGTTATTTCAAAGATGGAAGTGCTGACAAAAATAGAAGTCACTTTCTGTTTACTATATATATTAAGTTCCAAACACTTTTACACAATTTGGTGAGCTGGAGAGAAAATTAAGTGTTTGTTTAAAGACTGAATGTCTTGTGAACCTGGACATTCCCCAAGATAAAAGTTTTTCAACTCAAGGTTGCTGGTTTGCAGCCAGATTAGAAATGTAGCATCCAAATATATCATTATTCAGTACTTCTAAAATAAGACTGGTGACAAATATCCATGTCATGACAAAAAGATGTCCTATTGACAAGCACATGCTTCAGCTTCCTAGGTATTTTTATGCTAACCAGTAGAGGACAAAGTAGAATAAAAATGGAAGACATCACATCCTTCTTGACAGGGATGAACTATCTGTACAGATACATTCACTCTTGTCATCACTCTTGCTATCCCTCTTAGTGTATGACAAAAAAAAAAAAAATTTCTGTCTTAAACAAAAACCAAATAGAATATATAGTAACAACAACAACAAAAAAAACCCTATATCATTCTAAATAATAATGCACCTTTGAATTATTAAAAGGAGAGATTTATATAATTTAAAAAGCAATACTGATGCAACTTTAAAAAGAAATTTTCATTTTAATCTGTGAAATATTTTATTTTATGTAGTTTGCAATGGAATGTACAAAAGAGGCTGGAGCATAATTTGGGAATTTTTGTGTTTTTTTAAATGCATGAAGCTGATCGTCAATTACATTGCATTAACCATGACAATTGTGAGCTTCAGATGTGCTGTGAATACCTCTGATGAGGAAGAATTATCAGTGTATTTGGGTTTGTATGGGTGTTTTGTTGGATTTGGAGGGAATTTTATTTTTTTTTCTATTACTTTTTCTCACATTGCTCAAGAATCAAACTGCCAGCCACATATAGGAAAATACCTCTAGTAATATATTTGTGTAGATGCATGTCTGCACTCCGGTTATGTGCCTTTCTTCCAGATAAACTGATGCACTTCAGATCAGGCCTAGGAATCAGTTTCTATATGAAGAAGAAGCTATTGAAATCCCAGTTAGACCATTTTCTTCCTCTCAAAACATGTTGAGCATTTTAATCTCCAGAATTTCATTTGCCTTCACAGGCAAATGAATTGTACAAATGACTTGTCACAAGTCACAAATGACTTGTACATTTATGTTCCTGAAATTATAATATAATTTTTTATTAGATCACCCTTAAAAGAAAAGCTGAAGGAACATCCAGATAACTCCAGTATTTAGATGTGCAACTGAGGTACTAAAGTCTTTGCCTTTAAAAACAGCACTCTGAGTGGGCAACAGATTTAAAAATGGTTTAACAACCCTTTAGCTCTAGACAAAACTTCTTTTTTATGCTAGGAAATAGATGCTGTTCATGAATTGGTTGAAAACCTTGCAAAATGAGGATGACTGCAGTCCTCTTTGACAGACATTTCTGAAGGAAAATTACCATCAGGGAAAGGGCTAAACAGTTACTGGATATACAGCTTCTGTGGAATTTAAGCCAACATATAAATCAGCAAAGATTTACAACACTGAGTATCAAGAGTCATGCATTAGTTATGGCAACTTAAATATATTTATCATTTTATAAAGTTTATATAAGGTCTAAAGCAAGACAAAACTCCTGTAAACCTGTTACATCTATGGCTAATTTGTCTTTAACTGCTTAGAATAAAAGCAGATGACTTTTTTCCTCTAGTTCCTTCATTATTCCTTTAGTTCTGTTTAGCTTTTTTTTTCCTCTTGTCAAAAAGACTCAACACCTTTTCCTCACCACTAACACTCAAGTGTGGTACTATTTCATTCTCAGGCAGGGAAGGGCAGGGACAGGAGTGGAGTAAAGAAGTAAAGAAAAACAAATTAAATTCTGAATTCCTACTGCATTACTGAAATCTTAGTCTAATTTTGGTATAAAGTGTATAGAGGAAAAAAGGCATAAGACAAAAAACTAAAGGCAGATTTAAAGAAAGCAGTTTGAGAAGCCAGCGTCCATTTCCAGCCATTCCAAAGGATTTTTACAGAAAGAGGAAATTTAATACTACTGAAGACACATTTAAGTTCACACCAACTGTACAGTTCCATTGAGAGATAGGCAAAGGTGAGCTTAACAGAACTCTTTTCACCTAATTTTTATCGCAGCTTAAAACAGTACAGAACAAAAACCTTCAACAAAACTTAAAATTATCTCTGACATCAAAATGTCATGCAGACTACAAATTAATTCTGCAATAGCTTCCTAATGACTTCCCAGTAATTGTATGTTTGACAAAACTCAGACATTCCAAATAACAAAAGTTTAGATTTACAAGACAAGATTCAAATAGTAGATATCTAAATACCTTTATTACTCACCATGTTCTTTCCCAAAGCATTTGAAATGGAATGTGATCACTGTTTCCTTGAAATAATCCTAGCAAACATAGCACCTACCAGAAACTTGCAAAGGTTCAGAAGAGAGATGGGTTTCCCATCATTCAATTCAGTAATAATTTTAGCTCTAAATGCTAAATATTTTGATACTTCTAAGTATTAAAAATTATAAAAAATAACTATTTATCTTTAGAATCTCCAGCAATGTTCAAATTCACAATAGCCACTTTTAAACCTTCAGTCTCTACCCACCACCTTCTTAGTGGCTCCTTCTGAAAAACCATAACCCACTGCTTCTGTATTATTTAAAAACAGGGGAATTAGTGTCAGCAAGATCACTCATAAAACACAAGTAGGAAATTTTATTCAGTTGCAGGAAGATAATGACAAGATAAATGTCTACAGTGCTTTTCACAATGCCTCCTTTTCAATCTTATCTCCCAACCATGCTCACATTTTTCCACCATATTGCCCTGTCACCAAAATGTCTTCTTTTCTTAACCTGTACATGAAACACTTATCAAGCTCTTCCTAGACAAAAATTCCATCTTTAACAGGAAAGGACAATTCTCACAAAACATATGAAGGTGAAGAAAACGATTGCTTCTAGTTTTCTGCAGTGATAGGGCTGAAGAATCTATAGGGCTTTTTTTGGGCCAGTTCCTCCCTGTGTTTCCGGAATTTCAGTATCTCAAGATTTGTTGCTAAGAAAAGCAAACTGTCTGGAGGATGTCCAACCTGAGACTTGTAAAACCTGGAATTGCTTCTTTACATTGAAGATCCCATTTGCTGTACAAAAACAGTAAAATATTTTTGAAATAGAAGAAAATAGCAAACCCCGTTGAACCAGTCAAGGGATCATAAATGGACTCCTGAACTCAAGCGCCATTTGTGAGTCCCTTCGTTGAGAGCTGAAAACAAAAAGAAAGTTTTCTTTTTCCTAGTAGCAGTTTCTGTAACAAACCTGCTACATTTCTACAATTTGCAAATGCCCAAGAATACAGTTACAACAGCAACCCCCTGCACAGTTACAGCTATTTTTCAGTTTTTGCTTCATTGTGCACAGTTCTTTTGCTTGTTCTAATTAATCCCAGTGCTGCAAGGGTCCACAACAAAACACAACATTAAGCATGAAATACACAGTATCAAATTTATGAAAAGGCTGCTGAAACTGAATGCATTTTACCAGTGCTCCTTACATGAACTGTCTTTTCTGATAGTACAATTACACCTGGGAAGGAGGAAATTCCACAGACTCTCTGAATATATGGAGGGCACCCTGTACAGTTGGTGTTTTTAATCCACCCTAAAGGTTAATATAAGACATCATCCTGTGCTCCTTTTACATAAATGCAGACATATTTTCCTGCTTGCCCCACTATGACCATCTTTAAATCTATCAGAAAATTCAGCTACCATTCAGATCTAGACTAATAGTAGAAAAAAGCATTTATTTTCCTAATGGAAAGCAAATTCAATGTTCTGTGCCTTGCAAGCATAGAAATAGCAATTTCATGATGTACTTGCAGAGATCGTTTAGATTTAAAGAACTCTTGAACTGAGAAAAATCAGCTCAAAATACATTTTTCCCTCACAAACACAGGATGTCTGCTAATGCTAGACTGAAAAAATCATAACATTTGCAAAAAAACTCCCTCAACAACAAAAAGGTACAATTTATCAAATATTTTATTTTTTAAGGAGGGAAACTGAATAAAAAAAAAATAAGTGCAGACCACAGCCAACAGTTCCCAAAAGTCAACAACAACTTAAAGAATAATTTCATTATAGCTTTTTATATGTCTGTAATTATGGAGGACATAATCATAATTTACCTGGACTTATCTCTTCCATAACAAAAACCCTGAAACAAACAAACAAAAAAACCCCTAATAATAATAATAATAATAATAATAATAATAATAATAATAATACCACCAAAACCAGAGGATTTAATTTACTCTGCTCTATATGAAAAAAATCACAACACATTATTTACTTAAGCTATAAAACTATTAAACTATACTGTGAATCTTGGAAGATATTAAGTCTTTATGTAAAGTTGTCACATGATGAATAATCCATCACATCCCTTTGGAAGAAGCTTAATGATATTAATAGTAATCAGTATTAAAGTTTCAGTACCAATACATGTTTTCATACTTATATTCCACACATAGCTCAGACAAGATTTGTGGCTAGGTAGTATGGCTTTAAATGTCATTAATGCTGTTACTGGTGACACAGCTATGCAGTTTTGTTAATTTGTCAAATGCAAAATCTTCTCTTATAAAGGGAAATTTCACAATGTAAACTTGTAAACGTCAAAATCTTACTATACTAATTTAAATTAAAAATTGGTGACTGCTCAAAATCCCCAAATGTATGCAACATAGTTCATGGATTATATCATACCCTGATATAGATTAGATTACAATTTCAATACCTGGTCTGCACCAACTTGGAACTTACACTGTATTAGAACAACTCCATTACCTGTAGGAAACCACAGGCTATTATCTGATGGCTTTGCATTATCAGATAATATCCCACAAGCATAGCCACAAAATTTTGTTTTAAGAACACACAAAAACCTGAGAATCAGATTTGTTAAGGGAATTTTTCTAAATAGTCAGTGTTCTTCTGTGCACCTGTTCAACTTTCTTATTAATTTGCAAAGAAAATCTTTGTTCATCTTCCCCTACGACTTTTCCTATGAATGCAATTCAGGATCCTCTCTTGTTGACTGTCAGGGGTGTCCCTAACAGGATAATAAAATCTGAGGTACAGTGCTCTCAGAATAGACCACAACATTATCTGGGAAAGGAAAGAAAGCATTGCATTACAAGTCAAAAATATGTGCAAGATTTCAGAGCATAAGAAAATTAAAAGAACAAACAGCCCTATAAAAAGCAAAATAATATGAATAAGTAAGAGCTCCTATGATGACTATGTCCCGCTGGTAACTGTGAAAGAACAGATGGCACAGAGCCCCAGGTACTTCTTCAGCATTTGTTCATAATTCACAATGTAGTTTTGAAAATTATAATTTGATTGCTTCACTATTGTATTGAAATTCAGCAGAGAATGGAAATGCTCTTAAGAATAAAGTCCTTTGTCTGTTGGCTCCCAGACATCTTCTGAACTCTGCACAATTTGAATTCAGTGAATGGCTGTATATATTAGCAACAGTTAATTAAAAAATACCAGACCCTAATGTGCTCCAGTAACCTGCAAAGAACATGACAATGCAGTAAAATGCTCTCTACTTGTCAAATAAATACCTAACAGGATAGTTTCAAAAGACCTCCACAAATCACATTCATCTTGTCTTACAGTCCCAGGAAAAAAAAAAAGCAAGCCAGATAAACTAATTTTTCACATTCTAGAGCCTTCCTGAAATTTATAAAAAACTTTAGGGACTTAGAAGAAAAATTTTAGACTGAAATTTTTTGTATCTTACATGCATGTGGCTGGTTCAATCAAGACAATGACCACAGAAAATAGCAATGTAACTTGGGAATACTTGAAGTAACTTCAACCATCTGTAAATCTCCATGTAGAAGGAAACTTCTCTATAACAGGACAGCAAGATTTTATTGTCTCACTGAAATATTTATCATAATCTGAAATTCCAGTGAGAACCATCCCCAGATTATGTTTTAGAAAAGTTAGGCAGACTAGGTAGATGAAACAGAGGGTAGAATTTGGTACTATGCTTAGGTTTAATGTAGAATTCTTCTTTTCCAGTTATTACATGTGAAAAATCTCTAGAGTTACAGACAGTGTCACTCAATAATATTAAGTAAATTTTAACAAATTCTTGAAGGTAACTAATCAACTAAATTTGAGATTTCGGCTCCACACCTAGGGAAGGAGACCAAGAAAAAAAATATTTTCACTCCCTTAGCACATTTTTGCAAACATTTTCACAGCAGCATTTCCAATGGGATCAGTTGTTTCCTGGTGAATTTGGGACCCGCACCTATCTCCAGTTCAGGTATTATCTATTTTGAAGTCAGTATGACAGGTTGTTCTTCAGAGAGGGTACAAAAATTGATCTCTGAAAAGGAATTGATTCTATGAAGCCACTCTCATTCCATAATGGAATGCTGTTTTTCCATCAGTTTTCTACTTTTTTGCAACAGACTGCCTGCTTGAGTTAAAACAGGCAAACAAATAAACAAAAAGAATTCAGAAAACCAAAAACTTCTGCCACAAGAGGTCACGGATAGCCAAAGGAATTCCATGGGAATTTCCTGTAACAGGTCTGGCAGCAATCAATAACAACAGCTTGTTCAAAGGCTACCCTGGCCACTGGCAATTGGATGGCAAGATTCAGCAAGGCAAAGGCCAGAGATTCCCTCCATCTGCCATCAGCCTAGCAGAATTAATTCCCAACACCTGAGTCCCTGAAGTTCATCAGCTGTACTCCTCTCTGAGGCTCTGTTGTTGTTTGATTTAGATTTGCAAGCTGAACAGAGCCCCCAAAGTTTGAAACACCTCCAGCCTTGCTGCAATTAGGCTGCTTTACCAGCAGGGTAGGAAAGCAAGCTTCAACAAAATTTAAGATTAGGGTAAAAAAGGAAAAGTGGAATTAAATGCAAACCCATACAATCTTAGTTTTCAGAGCTGAATACTTATTTATATGTAGATATATATATTGCAGACCTAGAGTTAAGGATCAACAATGTTTCCCTTTTCTGCAAATACCAGTTACAATTCTTATACTAAAACTCTGGTACTCCAGCACCTCAGCATTCAGCTTGTTTCCCACCACATCCAGGGTCTCTCCCTATCTCCCCCCCTGCTCCCCTTCCTTTCCCCTGCACTGCTTCTTCTGGTCTAAGAAATTCAGCTTTAACATCTTACGTGTCACTCACCACTACCTTCCAGCAAACAGGTTTTGGATGCAGTGGCCCAGGACACTTTCCCTGAGATTTTACATTCTGGATATTCAAAGGCCTTGCTTTTGGCCCCTCCAAGCCTGGGTGCCCATTACCAGTCTCAGCCAGTATAACCATCACTCTACTATAGCAAAAAGAATAGAAGATCAAGCCCATGTGTTCCCTCCCCATGCCCAGCTCTGCCCCTCAGTCAGCTCTGTGGCTGGCACTAATAGCTCTGTCCAGAAGGTTCTGAAGCCCACCACAGGCTGTGACTGAAACCAAGCTCTGCATTAGCAGCTGAATGTGAGAAGAATGTATTGGGGTACTAGCAGAGACCCCAGCTTTTTGCAGGTCTGTGAGGTATGTTCTGTTATGCTAGGTGGAAACATGGAATATTTTGTTGGTATTCTGCCCTTTGTTTAACCAGGGTAGTGGTAATCAATTTTCACGTTGCTTTTGTCATATTTAAGATGTCATTTTACCTGACTTCAACTGCTGTCTGACACCAACTTCCATTATTTTAAACCAGCCAGGCTATTGATGAATATATCTATCAGAGTGAAGAAGGTTAAAGATAGATTCTTGTTGCTGCACTGTGCAAAAGTTGCAGATGCTGAAGGAATTTCTGATTTTTTGGCAAATGCTTATCAACAGCAGAACAGATTTCTTCAGCTGGAAGAAAACAGCAAAGACTGCTTCATCCCATAGTCAGTCCAAAAGGATGAGTGTTGTAAATTACTTTATTGACCCATGGCTCAGCTCAGCATCCTGCACTTCATTGAACTGAGCAATCAGCACATGCTGAAAGCAGGGAAGGGTATTTCAGAGCAAAATGTTACTGCTGAACAAGCATGCCATTTTTACATGGTACACAATTTGTATCCATTTTCTTTTTGCAAGTCCTAAATAATGGGGACTCTTCAGTTTTCAAACAGAAGCTTCTAGATTGCTATATGGACAAGGGATGTATAGTTTTATGTATCTACATGCACTGGTTTGTATGTGTTTGCACATAAATTATATATCTAATTCCCATGGCAGTTTCATCATGGCATGTTGAATACAATTCTCTATCTAGATAATATGTAAGAAAATAAGTTGTTGACCTACTTATGACTGAATAGAAATCACTTGCCATAATTCTTTATGGGTCACTGAGCCCACACACAGTTTGGTGAAACAAACTGTGGAACAGGAGCAGTCAAAAAATACGAGGGTATGCAATATAAAAGGAACATGTCTATCCCCTGAGTGTTCCCTCTGACTTGCAAAGTAATTTCTGCATAACACATCTGCATGGACAGTCTTCTGAATATTTAATCCAGTAAAAATTTTGCTTTTTTAGTGGGAACTGTGGCACTTTCACTCCTTGGTCAAGCTTTGCTATTTATAAACCACTTCATAACTGCTATAATTTGGCTACTGATACTTGATTTATTGGCATAAGATAATAAAGAGTATTTACTGATTGCATTGCTGCAATTTTGCTACTTAAATTCTATACTTCACTACAAGAAACTTCAGCAATAATCAAAGAATTGCTTAATGTACAACAGTGGATAGTCTTAGTAGGTAAGCATCCAAGTTTGGAAAGCTCAAACATCAAGCAATTTTACTTGAAGCTACTTCAAGTTTTCCATACCAAAATGTGGTTGGGAACTTGAAAGTAGCTTGACTTGTAAAATGCATACTTGTGATTTCACATGGGTGTTCAGGTTGAGGGCAGCTTTGCCTTTAGTGAACATGACACACTACAGCTTAGTGTTGTTATGGAAAGAAACAGGGTAATAAGTAAAATCTCTACCCAGGATTTTCAGAGGCCTAATTTTGTCCTGTTTAAAGATGAAGTGGGATGAAGATGATGCTAAATGAAGTGGGAGATACGGTAACAGAAGATGATGATATGACAGAGCTGCTGTATGCTTTCTTTGCCTCAGTCTTTACTCCAAAGACCAGCCCTCAGGAATCTCAGTCATCAGAAGTAAGGGAGCATAACTGCAGGGAGGAAGACTCTCCATTGGTCAGTGAGAGAGTGGATAAAGTGAAAACACAAAAATCCATGGGCCTTGATGGGGCACATCCATATGTTCTGAGAGCTGGCTGCTGTTCTTGAGGACTAAAAGTTCTTGAGGACTGAAAGAAAACCACTGTCACTCCTATCTTCAAAAAGGGAAAGACAGAAGACCCAGGCAACTACAAATGTGTCAGCCTCACCTCCATTCCTGGAAAAGTGATGGAGCAGCTCATTCTGGAGGCCATCTCTAACCACATGAAAGGAAAGAAGATTATCAAGATTAGCCATCATGGATTTACTAAGGGGAAAGGTTGCTTGACTTATGAGTCCATGACCAAATGGGTAGATGAAGTCAGAGCAGTGGGTGTCATATATCTTGACTTCAGTAAAGCTTTTGACATGGTTGCCTATAACATCCTCATAACAAAACTTAAGAAATGTGAGACAGAGGATTGTACTGTGAGGTGGATTGATAACTGGCTCAACAAGAGAGTTCAGAGGGTTTTGATCAGTGGAACAGAGTCAAGCTGGAGGCCTGTGGCCAGTGGTGTTCCCCAATGATAAATACTGGGCACAGTTTTGTTCAATATCTTCGTCAGTGATCTGGATGAGGGGATGGAGGGTATCCTCAGCAAGCTGGCTGATGATGCAAAGCTGGGAGGGATGGCTGACACACCAGAAATCTGTGCTGCTATCCAATGAGACCTGAACAGGCTGGAGAGCTGGGCAAAGGTGAACCTCATGAAGTTAAATAAAGGCAAATGTAGAGTCCTGCATATGGGTAGGAATAATACCAACCATCAGTAAAGATTAGGGGATGTCCTGCTGGAAAGCAGCTCCATGGAGAAGGATCTTGGAGTCCTAGTAGACAGTAAATTCTCCATGGGTCAGAAATGGTGTCCTAGGGCCAATGGTGTCCTGGGGTGTTTCAGGAAAAGTGTGTCTGGCAGATTGAGAGAGGTCCTTGTCCCCCTCTACTCTGCTCTGGTGAGACCACAGCTGGCATATTGTATAGTTTTGGCATCTCCAGTTAAAGAGAGGCAGGGATCTACTGGAGAGATTCGAGTGGAGAACTATGAGGATCATTAAGGGACTTGAGCATCTCTCCTATGAAGAAAGACTGAAAGAAATGAGGCTGTTTAATCTTGGGAAAAGATGGTTGAGTGGGGATCTTGTTAATGTTTATAAATATCTGAGGGGTGGGTGTCAAGAGGAAGGGTCCAACCTCTTTTCAGTGGTGCCTATTAATAGAACAAGGAATAATGAGTTTAATCTAGAATATATAGGAAATTCCACCTCAACATGAGGAGAAATGCCTCCTGTGAAGGTGATAGAGCATTGGCACAGGCTGCCCAGAGAGGCTGTGGAGTCTCCTTCTCTGGAGACTTTCAAAACCTGCCTGGATGCATTCCTAGTATGGCCTTGTGTGGCCTGTCCTAGGTGATCCTGCTTTGGCAGAGGGGTTGGTGTAGATGATCTCTAGAGGTCCCTTCCAACCCTCAACATTCTATGATTCTATTACTGAGAAGATAATTTCAGATGTCTGTTTCTCATATGGTATTGAGAAGTTGTAGTCTGTTATAAGTTAAACCAAACAAATATGAAGGGGTTATTTATACTATTTAATCTAAATTAAAAAAAAATGCTTAAGTTGCAGAAATTGTCAAGTGACCCAAAATAGTAATGAACATTCACGTTCACTTAAGCTACAATTTCTTGTGCTTGTGTACAGGTTGATAGGTTTGTTCTTCTTTTCAGCTGAAAATTGCAACATTTCAGATGTCAGAACTCTACATACCCATCAGTAAAGTTGTGTTTCATAGCACTAAAAACTGTTTATGCATCTTAGGAAGCAAGGAAGGGCAAAGCACTACTATCTATTTTCAATAGATTTTAGAACTTGGTGAAGTCTATGCAACCTTATGAAAGACAGATTTGTAGAGCAATTAAAAGTAAGATATTGTGCTTTTTTGCTTTTTGGAATACTTCATTTTTATAGACTATGAAATATTCATATTGTCATTGTTAAATATTCTGGGCCACAAAGTACTGTTATTACTGATTACTGCATAGTATTAACAAACCTATTTTTTGCTATACTCAAGGAGAAAATTACCACAGTAATTTTGACAGATAATTGTGCACACTTTTCACTTTTAACATCTTGCCAAAGGTGAATTGTAGGTTGTTTTGTTAGGTTGTTTTTGTTTTGTTTTGTTTTTCCCTTTTCCTTTTTTATTTATTTAAATTCTGATAACTGGAGGGAAACTTTTAAAACTGCAGAATTTTATCTCATTAATGAGTTACAAAATGTTCAGGAGGAAAAAAATAGAATTTTGAAAGATTTATATAAAGATGTATAAAAAATTAAGATGTTGCCATTGTTTTGTTACTCCTGTAAGCACATTAATTCTCAGTGTTACAAATCTGCCAGAGAAGGACACTTATTATCAGCTGCTCTGCAGGATATTTTTCACTTATTTCATACTCCATGAACCAGTGTTAGTAATTGCTGTTCAGAGAATGATTTGTCCATCCTTTCTTCCAGCCTCAGACATAATCAGTATTATGTAAAGCAATAGCCCTTTTGGATCTGTTCTAAATATTTAATTTTTAATGAAATGCTTTCAATATCTGGGAAAATAACATCTACTTGTTAGGGTCCTGGCATCTGATGATCTGCATTCTTGGTGATACCTTCTTCATAAATCTTGCCCTCAAGTAACTTCAGGCTTCAAATGCTAAACCTTTTTTGTCTATAGAGCACAGAGAACCTGTTCGCATTCTACATGGCTATATTATTAAAAATTTCAAAGTCCCTGTAGCAGTGGTATATGCATCTACATTGACAGTACAGCATAGGAAAGGATAAGCTTGAATGAATATATATATATATGTGTGTGTATGTACTTAGAAATTTCGGATTAACCCAGGTAATGAAAATATAAAGAAGATGCAGGATGTTATTTCAATGCAAATTACGTCAACAAGAACTGGGAAAGACTTCCACTTGCTAAGTCATGTTAATTTTTATGGTACAAAAATTAAGAGAAAGAATTTTTGCTTTTTAATACATGATTTTTAATTTAGTTTGTGCTGTTACTGTTAGCCTTTAAAATGTTTTGGCCATACATACATTAATTACTTTGATAAACTGCTCTACTTCTAGCATCCAGACATACGAAAGATGCACTGCATATTTTATAAAAAAAAGCTTTAGTATTTCTTATTTGACTACCTCTGAAGAATTTTTCTTAACCTTTAATTATTAATTTGAAACAAATTATTTATTCATGCATAATAGAGCATCTCTGACTGCTTCAAGTTTTACTAGCTGAAGTTTGAGTGACCTCTGTTTTCCACTCTAATACGTTATATTTATATAACAATTTGCATTCAGAAGTATTTCAGAGTCCTTTGCATAGCATATGTATATAAGGGATAAATTAACCAACCAGTAAATTAGAGTTAACACTGTAGTGAAGCTCTGCAGAAACTTTGTGGTGGGAATCTTGCATAAGTTTAAATTTTATTTCTTTTAATGGTATTTCATTGATTTCAAAGAAGCAGAACATATTATTGAATTAAACTGTGTTTGATAGAGGAGAAAAGAATCCCACAGTTAGGACACATGACTCCAGCCAAGAAGTGGTCTCTGTTACTTATTTCTGCTACAGACTTTCTGTCATCTTCAGGCAAGTTGCTTAGTTTTATTTGGGCCTTAAACAAAGTCAGGATAAATAATTATATCAGTTCAGCTTGGGTTACTGTCCACATACAAAGTTATTAGTTGAAATGCAAGAGTCACAGTCAACTTTATCTGCCTTTAAAAATGACAAAGTCCTCTTCCAGTCAGGGTAAACTAATTTCTGTGATTCTGTATTCACTATTTGCTGATAACTTTGTTACTGAAGATCAGCTGCCATGAGTCTAAACCACCAGTTATGTATCTCAGAAAAAACACGATTTATTCCAGTTTTTGACAATTTTTATAATGTTGCATGAAACTCAAAATAAGACTGTTTCCCTGCCTATGCACAAGTAAACACAAGATTTTCAGATTCTGATTGGAATTTCTACACTTTCTTACATGTCATAAGATAGTTCCTTTAGCTTTCTTGAAACAAAAAACCCCACAAAAAACCAAAAACCCCCACATTATTAATTTTCAGCATACACAAGTTTTTTTGTTGTTTGTTTTTTTGTTTGCTTTTTCTATTGTTTGTTTGGTTTTGTTTGGTTTTGGTTTTTTTCTTAAATTGAGCTGGCAGTATTGGAATCTCTCTAATCTAAACAATGTAAAACAGCAGGATGGGTAAAGTAATCTATTGACATGAGATTTATTTCTTTCAGGGTTGACAATAATAGGAAAACTCTTCAGAATCATAATAGGTGGTCAACTATTTTTCCTGTCTTGAATGTTTCTCCTGACATCACCTCAGTATATGTTGTATTGTTTGCAACCACCTTGTTGCATTTTACAAAAAAGGTATTATTTTTTATTAATTTGCCCTTGGCTATTCAGCAGTTATTTCTAACTCCCACAACTAACTTGAGGTACAGCAATGCTATTCATTACAGGAGCTACTAGAGGCAGAGAAGGCAGAACAGAGGATATTAAAATTTGGTCTACAGTAACTTCTGTGTAGCTGCTTATGTGAGTAAACACTTGCAGAATTGAAAATAACTTTCTGTTTTACATTGTGCAATGAGCAGTCATCCAGCAATACTACTGACACACTCTGCCTTTCTCTAAGACTGTGTAGAAGAAAAGTAAGACTGCTGTATACTTAAAGTTTGTATCAGTACAATTTAATAGCAATCACCAGGGTAACTTTTTCTCAAAAAAAAACCAAAACCCAAAACACAAATAGAAAACAAAATAATAAAGAAAAAAAAAAAAAGAAAACCAACATAAAGCAAAGCAAAAAGAACCCCCCAAAACTAAAAAACAACAACAACAAAAAGGTTTGTATCTAATTTGTATTACTAAAATGGTCTACACTCAAAATAAATTTGTCCAACCACGATTTTCTGTTTTTGTAATAATACTAGTAACCAGCTGCATCTGTTAAACACAGCTTGCTGTGTGATATCATAGGAGGAAAGAGCCCTCTAATGGCTTTATGTTATTGAGAAAAATAAAGGTAAATATCACTTTCTTCAAGTTCAAGTTGGAAAGCAATGCAAATTTACTTTCCAAAAGGACAGATTAGTCTTCCAGAGAAACAGGTAGTACTACTGAGCCAATTTAAATTGTTGTAAAAGTTCCAGACAAACAGCATTATAGGTTCAAAAGAAAATGCACAATATATAATATGTAAACTCTTATAATCTTTCTGATTAGAGATGCTTAAACTGTAAATGTTTAATTTAGAAATGAATAACATATCTCATCAGTATAAGCTTAACCAGATGTTTGGGTTTCTGATTTTGTGGTATTGTGCTTTTTTCTTTGGTTGGTTAGTTTTTTGTTTGGTACCTTTTCTTTTCTTTCTTTTCTCTTTTTTTTTTCTTTTCTTTTTTTTTTTTTTTTTTAAAGTAATGTTCAAATAATGTTCAAATAGCACATTTTCTTTGCAAAAATTCATTTTAGCAATATTTGGAGTTTCATGGTTAGGATGCAAGCCTGGAGTGATTCATATAACTGCCTTTGAAATCAGAGAATTAGAATTATTTCATTTCCTATCACAGAATTAAAAGATGTACACTTTTAGGTGTACACTTTTGGTATAGTAAACATAACATTTCAGAGACAAAAGAGAGGGATGAATAGTAAGTTTAAGAAAGTTTTTGCACAAATTCAAAGGACTATTTATGCGGTTCAAACTGCACATGAAATACCTTGAGACAGTCCCTAGGTTTTGTAGTATATTATGCAGCCAATTATCTTACCTCCTTCTAAAATTCTGTTATAAATTCCAAGATCTAACTCTACATTGCCAAGTTTCTTTCCATCATATGTGGTCAGATTCTGACAATTTGACTCCATAGTCAATGGATGCAGTCCTCACCTCTGGAAGTATTTTATGGAATAAAATATGGAGTGAAAAATAAGGTGGAAAAATGTGCCCCCAAATAATTTCCTTGCTGGAGGAATATTAGGAAGAAACATTGAAATTGCTGGCATGGATCAATTGTGTATATAAAAAGAAACACAGGTATTATTCACAGAGAAAAATATAAAGAAATATAACATGCTGCATTCTAAACAAGCTTTTCATTTTAGCTCATCTTATTTTGCTAGTTCTTATACATATAATCTATTATAGAAGATGAAGCTATCTCTTAAGCCTTACATATTTTGTTCATGTGGTCACTTACTGCAATCCTTTCATTCAAAATATTGTTAGTTTTAAATATATATATATATATACCTGAGCTCTCCAACATTTTAATGCCCTTCAAAAATTGCAAATAATAATTTTGTAACTATGGGGATTTCACTAACATTTAGGCTTTTGAAAAATCAGAGGTATTTGGGTATGATGCTTTATAGGATTTTATTAAAAGTGCCTGGGTTGAAGAAGCTTAGAAAGTACTGTTCTGCATTTGTGATGTGTTTGTCATCACATGGAAGGGATGATTATTAGGTGCATAGTCCAGGATAAATAGTCTGCTAAAAGTAATTTCTTAACTGGTCAAAGGATTCAAAAGTTGTCCTTGGCTAGGTGTATATCTGCTTAAATGCTTGGGTTAATAGGCTGCTGCTTCTACTTCACCCAAAGAGAGCAATAACAAAGGCTGGTTTATAAAAAATTCCTTTCACTTTGGAGCAAGGAACAGAGTGCATAAACCAACGAGGAAGGGGGTAGATACTGTCACAGCTGGAAGGAACATGTTACTAATGCAGTAGCAGTGCTGTCCTCTTAGCATTATGTACCCATGTCCTGTAAACCCTGTATCAGTCAACTTCCAGGCTTCCTATGTTACAGAAAGATGGGTTATTACTGTTTTAGCCTATCAACTTCAGAATCACAGCAACCTATCACAACCTCTCACCTATCACAGCAATACTGTTTCCAGCATAGCAGTAGAAAATATTAGAAAGTTTATGTAGAGTTAGTCATTTAGGAGGCAGTGCTGTCAATGTCACACCGAAACAAGTAATCACTCCACAGGGTGGCTACTTCAAACATGCAGTACAGTGTAAAAGAACATCTTAGGTTTCATATTTCAGGTCATAATCCTTGATCTTAGCTTTGCAGGCAGAATGTTAACAATAACTACCGTATCTATAAAAAGATGGCAGTCTAATGCCATGTTATTTAAGGCAGATTATATTTGTGCAGCAGAGGTAAGCTTGCAGTCAAAAGACAGATTCGGTTTCGAACTACTGACAAACACTGAGAAATCCTCCAGCTGAATGCTCTCTCTACCTGGCTTCACAACATATATTATAGTAAATAATCTGAGAGAGCTTGTGTGCTGTTATTATTTCAGAATGCTTAGTATGTGTGGTACATGTTACATAAAAAGCATCTGTGGTTACAGATCATATCTTCTGACAGATTCATTCCCATTTACTTGAAGGGTCAAGCATAATAAATATAACACACAAACCGTATTCTGTTCTTAGTTTTCTTTGGGCGTATGTAATTTTTGATACCTGTCATTTGCAACTGAAAAAAATTTCACTGCAATAAATGAATTCTATAAACAGGCACCAAAGCTTGCATTTAACAAACAAGATACAAAAAGAATTACTACTCTTATAGCTGCTCAGAAAAGCAAAGGATTATTTCCTTACCTGGAGGATCAAACTCCATATACCATTCGCACTCTGTGAGTGGAGGGGACAGGATGAGTTTTTGTCTTCTGTAACAAGCCCTTCTTCAGAGATGCCCCCAATATTAAGAATATTAAGAAACGTAATTATAAGCAAAATGAACTATTCCAATGTCCAGACTGGTATCAGTTGCACTGGCTTAGAACTGGTATCTTCTTGCAGATGGAAAAAGGTAGCTCAGCAAGTTGTCCACTGAAGGAGCTCAGTATCAGTGTTATCAGGCACAGGCAGTCACATACTGATGCTACAGTGTGTACAGTCTCCCTCTATTGCGTGCTTTCTCTTGCTTGCTCTCGTTATCTCTCACGCTGACGTTCACTCAGCTCAGAGTCTGAGCTCCTTCTGCTGCTGTATAATCAGTCTACCCTGTCTGAATCTAATAGGCCTCTATTTAACCAGCCAAAAAGAGCACAGATTTTGCTGCTGTTCCCCAGGGTCTTTTCCAGCAGTGGCACAAAAAAATTAAGAGTTTGGCCAGCAGTTTAACAAAGTATTTTTCATTGCTTTTTTATCTTAAAAAAAAATGGTTTAGTAGAGCCCAGGTTCAAATCTACCTCTTTGCTTTTTTTACACGAGAATTATATAAGCATGCACATCTTATATATATGCATCATATTGCACTGTCCTGACATTCAGAAAGGTTTTAATTGTTTATACATTCTGTTTTAGAACATATATTAAAAAATAGAAAGAAACAAAATTACAAACATGCACTCCCCTCAGGCCCAGCCTAGAAATGAACCTACACAGCAAGACTCAGGCTTTGCAGTCTAAAAAATCCAGCAGCAAGTTCTGTAATTTAGACCTCTTTCTGGCAGGTATGGAAATTAGGCACAAACCAAAACCAGGAAAACTGTGCTTCATGGACTTTGCTTATAACCTTTGTCATCTTAAATTACCTTCTTTCCTACACTGTTTATGTCTCAGCTTGTATGACACTTAATTTTTTTGAATTTGCCTGTATGGAAAAATGTAGAATCTGATACTGAAGAAACTGTATGTACAATGTCTATTCAGCCACAGAGTCACATAGGACAGGTTTTTTTCTGCTAAAACAGTGATCAGAACTAACCAAAACATATATTTAGCAACTAAAGCTGTTGTAACTTAAAAGTATACCCTATCTTGTACTGTACTGCACTCCCAATCCATGCAAACAATAGAATGTCATTTAATACCTAAAAACAAAATTTCAGCATGGATATGGTGCATAGCAAGTAATTTTTTTTGCAACAAATTGATTTTTATTTTTATTCTTTTTTAAATTAGAGGCACTAAATCATGGATTTGCAACCTGGTTATTTCTGATTGCAATTCCAAATTTTGAACCAACTTTCGTGCTGAAGAAAACTGTCAGAAAATACCTGCTGTAATCTTGAGTCCCGAGGCTAGTTTTCATCAGTTACTGGTGCTTCTACGTCACAGAATATTAACACTATTATAATGCTGTTATGTTATTTGAAACAGAACTGTAGGAAAAGAACACCAGGAGTACACTGTACTCAGTGGTTTTCTAGAGAAAACTGTCTCTTTCTTGGCGGTACCCTCATATGAGATTCTTCAGAAATTTTTCTGATTGCTGCCACAGAATGCAGAAACAAAACAAAAGCTTTGATCTTCTCCCTGTTCAGTTTTTTAATTGTCTGTCAGTCTAAGGATCTCTCAGCACATTCATTGTGCTAACACCCTGTGCCTTGGATTCTCTTCTGAGAACAGAAACTTTCAGCCCGGATGTTTATTCCATGGATAAAACTGCCTCCTTAGAGAGTGAACATAGGCAAACCTCTTCCTGAAGTATGAGCACTGTAGTCTAACATCAGAATCTGCCATAAGCATGTAATCAAGTACTGAACCTTAAGCTGAAGTTTCTCATGACAATGTGGCTGAAAGGGGTTTCTACTTGACTTACAGGGTTCCTCGTGTAAGCTCTTAGGTGTGGTCAAAAGGTTTTTTCCCTTCTGATCTTTTTATCAGAAAATCCCTCATCTCAATTTTTACATTTACAGAGGCCTGTGGGATGGTTTATGATCTCCACAACTTACCCAGCAATCCAAGCTTCTTGGATAAACATAAGGTAGGGCAATCAAATCAGCAGTTTTATGGCATTAGTCTCTTAAAAATTCTAAAGACTGAAAGATAAAGAGAGGAGGAAATAAAAAAACCACTATCAAACTGGAGCTGCAACACAAGAATGAAATATATGACATTAGAAAACAGTGATACCTCTAAGCCTGCTCAGAGATACAGAGCTATCAGGGAAACATTTATATTTAGTTTGAGTGTTTACATAAGAGTATGCATAAGGTCATATAGTGACAGAAAATAAGAATACTTGTATGCACTTCAATCTCTTTCAACACGCATATGAATGAAATTCCAGGAAACAACCAATGAACTGACAGTATCCAGCAAATTCAGCTCATCCACTCTCAATGTGAAATATCACAGTACCAACTAATAATCTCTGATTCCTCAGTTACATATAAAATACCTCATTATTTGCAGAATACAAAACACATTTAACAGAGACCTCAAGTGCTTTGAGTGGCCTGCATCAGCTAAGTGATATTCATGGCTGGAGAAAAAGATTAAAATGTGTAAATAAAAATGAAGATGGATAGAATTACAATTATACAATTGCATGAGTGAACGTCTGACAGTGAACAGTGTGTAAGGCCTGTGTAGTCCTATATCTTAGGAAGGACAGCATGGGTGGATGGTGTTCTGCCTTTGGAGGGATGGTGAGACTGGGGAGGGGTAGGGCACTGCACAGTTCATTCCAGATGTCAGTGAGAAAAGCCCCATAGCAAATGCTGTAATAAAAGAGTTTCAGTGAAAGAATAAAGAGGACAATAGATAGAGAGTAAATCTTACATCCCCTGTATGCTGTCAACCCTTCCTTCATTTATCACAGACCATGGTGTCATGGACAGAAGTGAAAGGTTGTATGGTCACTTAAGGAGTCACCAACAGCAGTATCAAGGGAACACAATTTTAACACATGGTTTATGACTGGTGGGTTCACATGCAGCTATTTAAGTGTAGGCCTTTAGCATCTAACTATGGGTCTGGTGTGACTTGGAATAGCAACAAACTGAGGTTGATTGATGCTATAATAATGAAGGACAAAATAAGATTATATGCTTTTCTAGCAATACTTAAGAGTTTGTTATAAACAACTACAGTTGTTTAATTAAAGATTTGATCAACTTTCTAAGCTAAATTGCTCACACACACAGAGATATCTGGAGGTTAACTTATGTTAAGGTGTTAAATTTTGGCACTTACTGATCCTCAAACGGCATGAAAAGAAGTTGCAATAAAATATAAAACCAATTCATCTGTAGGATCAAATAATGTAAAGTAATATAATCTGATCTATTCACCACATGTATGAGAAGTAGTAGACTACTTACTCTTTCCCATCCCGTAGACCAACTTACTTCATGAGACACAGGGCACTAGTTTACTGTGATCCAAAGTGCCTCATTTTAAGATGAATGTTTGTAGGGTTTTAAGATGATTTACTTTGATCAATATTTTTCCATTGTGACCACAATGTGTGTAAATTAATCTTTCGAAACTTTCAGAATGTTCCTGTGATCTGGGCAGGAGTGGTGACAGGTATATTTCTCAGGTACAGTAGTTCCAGGTGCATTTAGGAAGTGCCTGGTCACACTGGTTACCAAATTGCTGAATTTGCATGAAGACTGAAAGGTACCCAATTGTTTCAACTCACTGTTCCAGTAGAAAAGAAAGTTCCAGGTTGTCTCAGCCTACTGCACTTGCTATTGAAACAATTCATGAACATTCAGGAACAGCGTGGCCAGCAGGTCCAGGGAAGGGATTCTTCCCCTGTACTCAGCCCTGGTGAGGCCACACCTGGAGTACTGTGTCCAGTTCTGACTCTTCAGTTCAGTAAGGAGATTGAGGTACTGGAGCAGGTCCAGAGAAGGGCAAGGAGGCTGTGAAGGGATCCAGCACAAGTCCTGTGAGGAAGGGCTGAGGGAGCTGGGGGTGTTCAACCTGGAGAAGAGGAGGCTGAGGGGAGACCTCATCACTCTCTCCAACTCCCTGAAAGGAGGTTGGAGCCAGGGGGAGGTTGGGCTCTTTTCCCAGGCAACTCTCAGCAAGACAAGAGGGCAGGGTCTCAAGTTGTGCCAGGGGAGGTTTAGGTTAGATATTAGAAAGAATTTCTTTATGGAGAGGGTGATCAGACATTGGAATGGGCTGCCCAGGGAAATAGTGGATTCTCCGTCTCTGGAGATATTTAAAAAGGGACTGAATATTGCACTCAGTGAATCACTCAGTGCCATGGTCTAGTAACTGCAGCAGTAGTGGATCAAGGGTTGGACTTGATGATCTCTGAGGTCCCTTCAAACCCAGCCAATTCTATGATTCTATGATTCTAAGAACAGTATTGGGACCTTGTAACTAAAGCAAACCCAGCGTTGGCTGGTGATGACACTGCTGTGAGGCCCAGTGAAGGGCTGTCTGGACCACCACATGAACAGATTTTCCTGAAGCAGGAACATCTCCCTCCCATACTGTCTTGCCTTTTGTTTTGTGTAGGAAATAGAATCTCTGTTATAACACCCACAGGGCTGCACAGACTGGCATGGAAATGTCAACAGGTTTCCTTAAAGCAGTTCTTCATTTTGACATGTGGGATGATGAAGCCTTAAGCAAGGGTCCCAGCAGGGCATGCATGACTTGTCCAAGATCACAGCAATGTGGAACACATCTTCCTCTCAGCTCCTAATACAGATGGGATAAACACAGTTGCAGAATCTGGAGTGGAAGGAGCTAACTTTTCAAATACTCTTGCAAATTTTTCTTCCTAACAAAGTCCTAACTTCTTTCTGCTTCTAATCTAGTCTAGGACACACAAACCAAATAACAGTTATTATCATAAAAATAATACACGGTGGAATTTGAGATAATATTTTTTTTGGTTTTGCTTTTCTGCTGAAGGCAGGACAGTCAGAGATATATTTTTTAAAAAGAGGATGACTGTGCAAAACTCAGAAACTGGCCTTCCATGCAAATACTGAATAAGTCACTCAAAAATATTTACTGAAATTTTAATTGTACCTTACACAGAGTTGCCTACTGGAAAACTTGAGATGTTACATACGCTGTATGGAACTTGTCTGTATTACAACACATTTGCACTAAAAGTATGTGAAAATAAATTTTTCGTCTTTTTATTTATTATTAAATGTAATTCTCTTTGAGAAACTGTTATTCACCATTTCATATTTATTTAACAAAGAACAAATATGTATGCTTCCTACCTCATATTTTAAAAAATAACCAGAGTATTTCTGTAACAGACGAATCAAAGGAAAGCTAGAATATGCAGGTCTGTAAGACTAAATCTTGTGAATATCTAATGATGTATAGCAGATGTTGCTTATTCATACAGATACCTTTGATGGAAAACGTCATGACAAAAATAAAAAGGAAAGTCAGAATTGTACTTTTTACACATTCCTCTGGAAAAAATTAATTAAATGGGCTTTCTACCTTGAACCTCAATGCTGGTTCTATTAATTGTGCTATTAATGAGCACTATTTTACAGACACAGGTATCATTCAGGTTTCAAGTCCTGCCAAGTTTCAACACATCTTTAAAATGCTCAGGCTATTCACACACTTAAAATTGTGTACTATGAAGTCAGATATGCAATATAGAACCCCAAAATATTATTTATAATTTTACTGATACTTTGGAAAAAACCTTTTTCCACAGATGAGTACGAAACTGTCTCTAAATTTGGTTATAAACACTTCAATGTAATTGCTAGGATGCGGAAGGTAGATCTTTAAAATATTTCTTCCGTTTTTCCTCAGAAAAATTCACTTTCAGATCCTGAAGGGCATGCTTAGGAAAGAAGCCCAGATGCAGGCTATGAGAGATAAAAAAGATAGCAATACATGATTTCTTGTGTCTTATATAATATTTCTCTTTATTTGTCATAGAGTAAGTAAATATATTACGATTACAAGAAAGCTTTCTTTTTATATCAGGCTATGGAAGGTAGTATATGAGTTTTATGAGTATTCAATTCAGTTTCTCTAAACAAGCTTCAGAATAAGAGAAGGTAAATCTTTGTTAAAGACTTGGAGTTTAAACATGTAAACTATGTATGCAAACCTGACACAATGGAATACAGGTTCGTAAAGCACAATATACTTATTTTCTACCTGAAGGCTCTACTGAGCTTCAGGATGAACACTGTTATAAAAATGCAAACTAGTATAATTGCAGATATTTATTACCACCCCTCCTAATAATTTTTCTATTATGATATTTCTAGGTTACACAAGCAATTCTCTAGAAAAGGCAATGATACTCTAGCAGTGAGGAGAAACATGTTTAGGGTTACAAAACAAAAATTAACATGTAGCATTTCTAGAGATGTCTTCTGCTTTTCCATGCAAAGATTTGAGTGATCCATCCCAAATTTAGAATTTTTTTCTCAGCATTTACTTTAAAATCATATCTGTCTATAATGTATTTAACACAATAGAAATTGGTCTTTGTAACAGAATTAAGAACCTTCAAAGAGCCACACCAATTCATTCCGTGAATGAAATGGACTGTATTAGCCTCAAAGTCAGCTAAACGTTTTTGTTCCCCAAAATACCATGGCTGCATCCAAGGCATCTCTTAGAAATATTTTTCACAGTTTCTGAATTTTGCATAACACTTGTTTAGAAGAGTTAGCCTAGTTCAGAACTTTTTTAGACATTTAAAAATATAGGCAATTTCTGAATTAATTTATGCCAATTTTCCAAGTCTCAGGATGACACAATTAAACTTCTCCAAGTTTTCAGTAAAACACAGAAAAAGTATGGTCTGTATTTAAAAGAATGGTACTTTCATGAAAATTCACAGTTGCTCCAGGGCCTCTAACTTCACAAATTAAATATCGGCACAGAGACCCAATTCTCATTCCAAATAGTTTCTCTTCCCTGAAACAGTGGCAGTAGTGAAGTCTGAAAGTCATTAAGTAACGTATATACATCACCAACATATGTTTAATCTAGCAGTATGACCTTCAGCCACTAAATGCAGATCCCAGTGTGCCAGACAGTTTTTTCTTTTGGTTTCATTTGTTGCTACTGAGCTTATAAAACTAAGGTCATGTTATACAAAGATAAACCCAAGAAATAAGCTTTAGCTATCGTTTAAAAAAAAAAAAAAAAAAAAAAAAAAAAGGCTACAATAGCTAAACAAGCTAAAACAAATCTCATGTTCAGACAGAGGAAGCCCAAAAAACATCAGTTCCATCAGTTCTGAGAAGCAACATATTTAGCATAAAGCCAGAGGCCTGTCACCAGCAACGACAAAAGAGCTGAAGATTACAGAATTTTTCTCACAGCCCATACTTCCGTAGTTTCATTAGCTTTGATACTGAAGTCTCACAAAATACATATATATTAGTTGCTCTGTTTATGTCTTCAGTTTCAACTCTGAAATTAAAGAAGCACTTACTGAAAGATCTTTTACTAAGACAAAATGTAATGCAGCTGCCTAGGACAGCTGGTGATAAAAGTCTGTTTTGACTAAGGAACAAGAGTCAGAGGCTCCATTGGTGGGGTTATGGTATTCAGCATTGTCTTTCAAGATTTAAAAGTTCCAAAGTAGTAACAACATTGGAAGGAGGAACCAGACAGTTCAAGTGCTGATTTTGCATGGAATTAAGGTTACTTTTCCTGCAATAGCAGTCATTAATGGAATAAGTTCTTGTCCTGGTTTCAAGGGAACAGAATCACAGACCAATCATTGCAGACAGGCCATTAGTAGCCCTGAATCAGCTGGGAGTTTAAATCTGGAGAGCTGACCCAAGCTGAGTATCAGGTGTATCCCATAACATAAATACTCTGCTTGTTATAAGAGGAGGAAGTGGGGGGAGGGGTTCTTTCTTTCTGGTCTCCTATTTGTTCTGCTGCTCCCAAGGACCAGGCTGAATGTAAGTTTATATACTTTATGTTAGTATTTGTATTGGTTTTGTTGTTTCAGTTAATCTGTTTTCATTTTATCCCTTGAGGTTTCTCTTTTTCCTGATTCCTCTTCTCTGGGGAGGAGACATTGGGTGTTACAGAAATTGCCAGAGTTTAGCCCTGAATACAGGCTGACTGTAGGCACTCCTCCATTGTGTTATGAGGTTGGTTGGTGCTGTTTGCTTGAAGGCTCTCAGTCCTTCCTTGCAATGACAGGGCTGTGGTCACTAAGAGGGTTTTCTGTATTTTAATTGAATTAATGTTATTTGATGCTTTGTAAGAAATATGAATTTATTGTTCATAGTGTATTAGAACCTCTTTTATGCCTTTCAATAACAGTGAATTTGAAGATTGTGGCTGTCACTCTGCAATTTGTACTTGTTTTTTAAATTGATGTAATTGCTTTGTCTGGTACGCAAGTAAAGTTTGCATTTCTGAAGAAAATGTATTTGGAGGAAAGTGTTACAAACTTTTTCTCTTATGAGTGGAATTGCTGTAGCATTCAGGGGGCTATGCACTGTACAGTTCTAAATTAAAGCCTAATAATTTGTTGCATAATTAATTAAAATGTGCTTATTGTGCTACTAAGACCAAGATATAATTACCTTTGCAGCACAAAAAATCCTTCTTCCTATGCTGTGAAAAATTTATTGCAATTTACCATTGAATTAGGCCTGCAGAATATGAACTATGAATACTTTAAAAAAAAAAAGGCATCTTCGAGTTTTTTGTTGGAGTTTTAAGTTCTGGCAAACAGGCCTATGAAAGGGAACTAGCTTTAGCCTGTGAGATTTCTGTCATCCGATATTTAGACTCACAATATCAAAATATTTTTCAATTAAATAATGAAGATAAGAGAAAACCGCTAAAATGCTCCAGGCTCGAAATTCAGAGGAGCTGATAACACAGCTAATACTCAGAACTGAGCTCTCAATTATACTATAAATTTGGTTGAAATATATATTTTTCTTAGTATATCCCAAAAAGTCAAATAAAAGCCAATGTAACTATTTTAAACAGATTTTTGATTTATTTCTGTAGCTTGCCCAGAGCAAGCTCAGAAGAATGTTACCCTGAATTGTTAATGGATGGCAGAGTTACACTACTATTGAAAATAAGGCTTAAAATGTGAATGCTACCTCTGTGGTGAGGTAGAAGATCACATATACAGTGGTCCATTGTTTTTCTTAATGCAGGAGATGTGTGCTATTTAGCATAGAGGACTGAAGTCAAATGACACAGGAGAAACAGTAGCCTTCCTTCATTGCGAATGTTCAGTGACTTTTTCATTTTGGACTCCTTAAGCAAGTGTGTTCGTTTTCCTTGGAAGCTTAATTTGCAATAATAATTAACAAGCCAGTCTTATTTTAAATAGAACCTGTTGCTAAATGAAGTAGAATCTACCAAGCCATAATATGTTTCAATATAGTTCTAAATACATACTTCATATGTATTGAATACTGAGAAACTTACAAACGTAACTTTGAAAATGCTTCTGAAACATATCTAGTGACTTTCATTGAATCTGAAATACAGTAGCAGTAAAAATTTTATTTTGCTTAATAGACTACATTTGAATTTTAATCATCGTATGTGTATTGTCAAAAGAACATTTTTAGATAGGAATATGCAACAGATGATAGACACGTCCATCAGGGAAAGTGCTGGAAGTTTAGTAGAGTTTCTAAGCCATCTAGAAGCCTCTCCAGGGTCTAACTACTAATCAGTTATTATGGATTTAAATCATCAGAAATAAAAAAGGGTTGTTCTTTTTCAGCAAAAGGAAAAAGAGTAATGACTAAGTCAGAAGAGTAACAGGATTAAGAAAAGAGTAATATGGGAGCCTGATTTTTTTTTTTCCTGCCTTGGTGAGTGACAAAGATATAACTGAAATTACTTATTTTTTCTGGCTTTGTGATTTGGAGGTAGTATATTATCCAACTGGCTACATCACTGCTTCCAGCAGGTTCTGGCTGTTTAGGAGAGTTCTTTATCTTCTCTGAAGGAAATGCATTTATCTTAATGGGAATTCCTATGTTGTGTCAGGATCTGGAGTCCACTTTGATTCTTTCTTTAGCTGGATGCTTCCAAGCTAGCTTGCTGAGTGTGTAGAACTGGAGGAACCCTCACCAGATGACCGGTTCCACTACCTTTGCTTTGTACCTTTCTGAAAATCCCTCATGTAAATTAACTGCATGGACACTGCATCTGGACCTGGTTTTGTAGCTTCCTGATCCTAAACTGTAGACTTGACTTGCTGGTTCAGTCTTGGCTTTGTCTTTACCCTGCAATATCATGGGGTGATTGCTGACACTGGTTATCACAGAGCCATTCTCCTCTCTCAGACACTACAGGACTGTTCCAACACAAACAGGCTGTGTGGTGCTTTCTCTGCTCCTGTTTTGCCTTTTTTTGCAGACAAACCCACATTGGTTTTTGGTTTTTTTGTTTTTTTTTTTTTTTTAGGTTATTCTTGTGGGAGTCAGGAACCTCAGCTTAAAAGCAGGTCCTAAGCAAAGGAGAGGGGAACAGCAGTTGAGGTTTTATATGGCTCTTCATAACAGTTTTCTCAGCAAGCTGATGCTGAGCACAGCAAGGTAATCTTGTGGCAGGGGAAAATGCCCTTCTAACCCTGACAATGTGTCACATCAGCATTTTCTCAGAGCAGATGCTGGAGATGGTAGCAAATATATTTTATGCTTGCCAAGATTTTTTGAAGTTTGATTTAAATTTTTTTTCTTATGGCTTACTTCACAATTTCAGAAGGCTTATATTTTGAAGTTTTTAAAATTTATTTTTATTCATGGAGATTAGTAGAAAGTTCATTTTCATCTCCCAGTTAGGATCACCTTGAAGTTATTGTATTTTTTTTTTTTTTACCAAAGAGGGAAAATCAGAATAGGAAGGAAATCATTGCAATCTCATCAGTTCCTTGTTTCCTTTTCCTTCTTCCCACTGTCCAAGGTTCCTCTTCTCCAGACTTAACAATCTCATCTCTTTCAGCCTCTAGTGCGACAGATTTTTCCATTAACTCCATTTTCTCAAGAGGATTGTTACAGCCATAAAAGCAGCCATCTCAGATGTTGTGGAGGAAGTTTTACACCCTTGTGAGGGAGACAAGTCTGTTATATATGCAATAGAGTACAAATCCTTTGGGATGAGGTCTAGCTCAGTGTCTCCAATGGATTGGCCGGTAAATCTGCGATCAAAATTTTGTTTAGCAATATGAATAGAGTGGGAAGAAAGCACAGGTTCAAGAGAGTAAATGAGATGTGCAGGTCCTCTCCAGTGTCATGTGGCATCATAGGAGTAAACTATGTAAAATTAAGGTTCAGTTGAAAAAAAAAACTATGATTAGACAACTGTATCTATTAATAAAGTATTGCCTAGTAAAGTGTTATAAATGAAAATCAGTGTTACAGTTGAGCCATACTTATGAAGATTACAATAACCATTTGGGTATGATAGTCATGTCTCATTTACCAATCTTTTCTGCATTGCCACAGGTTATCTTGTTGTAAAATAAAATTGCTCTATGCTAATTTTACAGAAACTACTAATAAGTATTGACTTTCACAATACTGTTATGCCTGATCTGTTATGCCAGATTAAGCTGTGCAAACAGCAATACACATCATAGTATGTGTGAACACTAAAGACTGAAGCATCATTTTAAGACTTAAGACTGAACAGTGAAAACAATTTTATTTGTAGATTTTTATCAGAGATCAGTTTCTTTCTTGCAATTATGGTGCTTGAAAGATCATATTGATTTTGACAATCCTTTCAACAATAAAACTAATTACAAACACCTAATGTCAGGTTTGCAATTTTTCTTCAATTTTTTTCATGTGTAGATAATCTTAACTTTGAGGCTTCAAGACTAACAGGAGGGGAACCCTTACAGGCTCCAAGACTTCTGTGTCTCCATCTTTTTCTTTAATCTCTTTCCACAAACAAAATTACAGATGTATTTTTATTTCCATATTTCTAATGCCTGTTTTTCAATACTTTTCATCTGTAACCTTTTAAGTTGGAAAGTGGAACATTTGGTTACTGTTAAAAGAGAACTTTTCTTCTGAAGAGAGGTTTTTGTAGTGGCTTGCCTTCGGCTGGATTCCAGGTGCTCACCAAATTTCTCTATCCCTCTCCCTCCTAGCTGGACAGGGGAGGGAGAAAGCAAGATAGGAAAAAAAAAAAAACCCCTCGAGTAAAAATAAATGCGTTTTAATAAAGCAAAATTGTGCAGAAGCAAGGGAAAACAAAAGGCTTATTCTCTATTTCCCATCAATAGATGTCTAGCCAGTTCCCAGGAAGTAAGGCTTCAGTACACGTAGCAGGTAGTCTAGGACAAAAGTCTGCTGCAACAAGCAAGACCCTCTGGCCTATTATTCAATCCTTCCATCACCTGTAAACTGGGTGATGTCACCTGCGTTCTGTCTGAGGGCGCACTCTGGCCCACTGTGTAAATTACTTATGGGTGTTGCACTGCTAGTTACTGCTCTCCAACTAGACTCTGTGATACTCATCACTACCCTCCAGACCCAGTTTTTCAGCCAGTTTTCTGTTAATCTCCCTGCTCATCTATCCCATACATCAAGAGCTTGTCAATGAGGATCATATGAGAATCATTTCAGCATCGAAATTTATCATATTGGTCAAGCATGACTTCCCCTTGATGAAGTATTTCTTACTACTACTAATGGTTTTCTCACCCTTAAAATGCTTGGAAATTGTTTCCAAGGTTAATTGCTACATCCCCTTCCCAGGGACTGAGGTGAGGCTGACTGGTCTACAGTTCCCTGAGTCCTCCTTTTTGCCTTCATTGAAAATGGGAATGATGTTCTTTCTTCCAGTCTCTTCCAGCACTTCTCCCAAGTCACCATGATACAGCAAAGTTGATGCAATGGTATCAGCAAGCCTCCCCAGCACTTGTGGGTCCATTCCATCAGGGATTTGTTGATTATATGTGTTCAGGTTGCCTAATTATTCCCTGACTCAATCCTCTTCCACCAAGGGTATGCCTTTCTCATACCAGAATTCCCTCTGGTCTGCTGGCTTGAGATTTCTTTAGGCCAGAGTCAGGACACTGTTAGTTATTTACTGATAACATTTGCTAGGTCTGCAGCTGCACCCAGGATTATTTTATAATGTAAAGCCAAAGATTCAGACATCTTCTACACTGAAAATGCCCAAATATGAAACAAAACAAGTGAGGGTAAATACTCATGAATTAACAACCTTCCACAGACAAACCTCATTTCTCATTCTGTTCTGAAGTTCACTAACTGTGAGTTATACCCCTTACTTGAGTTTTAAGGGACAAGAGGTATTATTTTTACCTTTTTTATAGTTACGTAATTCTGGCATCTGTCTTTGCATGGGTGGGTAAATAAATTCTACTTTCAGTTTCTTAAAATATGACTATTGGACGTAATGCATGTGTTTATAACTTTCAGAACTCCCTTTAAAATCTTGAGAAACACTGAAATAAAATGGAGATTTCTTGATTTTTGTACGAAAATATTTGTTTCCTTGAGAACCTGTGCAGGCCAGGGTTGAATACTTTATGGTACAGTATGTTACACAGTATTATATGATATTTCATTACATTAAAAGTCATTATATGTTTATATATAGTACCATCAGTGCATCTTTGCGGGTAATTTGTCAAAGTATTTCCACTATTTAAACTTATCAAAGAAAGTTTAGCAGAGAAAGGACTCTGTTGCTTTTTCACTATGAGTGAAAAAGTAGCAGAAACATTAGGTGTAGTAACCACAATTTGTAGTATCACCTCCTTATAGACTTGGACAAAAAAAGTACCTCAGTACCTCTCCAAGTCTTGTATTGATTTTCATGGTTCAGTGTTCATACAGTTATCTTTATGTCAGTGTCAATACATCAGCTTTTTCTCAGCTCCATATAAGCTAGTAAAGGCTTCTCTTCCTTGTTATCTTTATTGCAAGAGCTATGTTCCCCTTTAAGCCATTTACTTTATATACTGTATATTGCTGATGACATAAAGCGCACACAAAGTTTTGGGGTTATTTTTAGGTTGTCTTTAACAGTCCTCTACCCTACCATCATGTTATAATTACTACAAAGCATCTTGTATAAAAGTAGTGGGAAGTTTTTTCCCAGTTTCTCTTCATTCATTGTCACTGTAATTTTAATTTGGAAATGTCTTAAACACTAAAATCTAGACACTTCAGCAAATTACTAAGGTTAATCTTTAAGATGATTAGCATATATTTACTACCTTTCATGTAGCAGTTTAAAGGTCTCTAGGTTCACATCTTCTCAGTGTCTTTTTCTAAGCCATCTATTCTCTACATTTTTTTTTCTAGCTTTATCTTTATAATACACTGGTGAGAAGACTTCGCATTTACACTATAGGGACATTTTTTTACTTGTGATAATCTGATCAAAAAGTGAAATGTTTAAAATATAAATTTATTCTGTAACATTTGAAATAGGCACATTCTAAAACAATATTTTTGTATAAAAAATCCCATCTTATATTAGTGGTAATTAAACTGAATAAATTTATGGCTCCTTAAAAATCTTTCAGGAGGCAGAAACTTTGTATTCATACCAAGAGATTGTGTAAAAGACTTCATCTGTAAAGATTCATATTCTATACACTACAAATCAAGAAGAAACTATTTCTGAAATCAGAGGAAGCCACAGGAGTAATAAGTGTCTAAATATATTTGCAGAGAAGAGAAAAATAGTATTTCTTCACTCTTACAAAAAGCGAAAGACTTTCTGTTTTGAAGCCTATCTTTTGAGGATTTTTGAAATATTAAAATGTTAGAAATAAAAGTTAATAAAATTATTTTTCCATAATATAACCTTCAGAAATTAGATGCCTGTTCTTTACTGAAGCAAGAGACTGAGTGAGCATGGCCGAGAATGACCAGTTAATTCCAGAATAATGAAAAAACTATCTACCTGCTATGGTTGTATCTAAGAAAAAAAAAAATCAAAATATTTGTGCTACTGTGACAATGAGAATCGTGTGCTATTACAACAAGGACAGTTTAAAATAATTTGTTTATAGTTAGACAGATGTTACTTTAAATGTAATGTGAAATAATTATATGTTTAAATTGGGAAGCACAGGGATAATAACATACTTGCAAGAATATCAGGACAATTTCTATGGTTTTGTAGCTCATAAATTACTTACTCAATATCTCCTGTATTCTGAATAAAAAAATCTGTCTATGGAGATTTTATCTTAAAATTGGATCACAATAGCAGTGTTAGCATTGAGCCCTGCTAAATGCTTGCCCGGTCCTTCACACATATGGCAGTAAAATTATACCAGTTTTTCAGGGAAGAAAAGTGAGGTAGAAGTGAGACTGTAACAATGCAGAAACTCATACTGCAGGACTTTGTTCTTATAGGGAAATGATGAATGCATTTTAATGTGTTTCAGTTACAGACATTCCAAAAGCATGAAAGGGATCCATGAGAAAGAACAAAGATCTTCGTTTTCTGCAAGTTATGTGATATGTATGTAACACTGCTCTCTCAAAAAATGTCTGTCTGAGTAGGATGAAGGAAGAAGGGAAAGTGAAAAACCAAAGCTGGGAAAGATACTATGAAAACTGAGAATACTTTTGCAAACCAATCGGTTCTATGCTTTGGTGTGGTTCGTAATACTGTGGTTTTCATGTTCATTTAAAGAGGTGTCATTGGATAAGCATTGTTCACAAGTTTTTATTAGGTAACTTTTGTATTACCTAAATGGGCAAAGGGTACAGCAGAGTTTTTAATGAAGAGTACTTGAGTGTGTAAAGGTCTCTCTCTTAAAATGAGAGAGAATGAGGCAAAGTGCTGCTGTCATTTCTCAGTGAAGTTAAGATATTAAAGGATCAGGTGCTGTAGAGCTTGTGCATGTCCTCAGAGTTAACAATAGCTTCAGGATGCAGAACTAGAGAATTAGATGTGCTTTTTAAGGAAAAGAACAAAAGGTTTGTTGTTAAGAAAAAATTGAGTATAGGGAGGTTTTTCAAAGGTTTTTGCTGAGAGAATGAAGAACACCTGAGTGATGTTGGGGCACTCCAAACTGAAAAGGTAGAGCTACTCAGTCTTTGAAAAAGGCATTCTCTTGTATCAAGAAGGATGAAGAAATTTCTCTTCATTCTTGTAAGATTAAAAAAAAAATAATAAAAAAAAAAAGAGAGAAAAGTACAGATTCCTAGAACAAAATTAGCATTAAAAAGGTTTATATAAATATGTTTAAGTTTTTTATCATAAGCACATTCTGTACTTCTAGTGATTCTGGACTAAATTCAACAACACCCTCAGGAATATATATAGAATCAATAGTCATAGCTGCCTGAAAAATATGAGCCACACAGATCCAGAATGCTATGTCAGCTAGGTAGGGGTTTAAATTAATCTTTTCTGGAACACATTGTCAGCTATCACATTCATTTTCTTGACTCTCACATGTTTATTAAAATGAGTTTTCTCTGTCCAGCTTTTTTTAGCCACCAGAAATCAGGCCTATTTATTAAATATTGGAAGATTTAAAACCCCAGAGGATATATTTTAAATCAAGCACCTTGAAGCTAGCAGCCAATTTGTAGTCTTTTTTATGGGTAGGTGGTTTTTTGTTGTTTTTGTTTGTTTTTTTACTGTGAGACCTTTTTTTAAGTTAACCATAATCCGTTTAAATCAGAAAAGTTTCAAGTATTTTTCATTTGCATAGCATGAGTATCATTCAGACCATTTAACCAGCAAAGTCATTCAGGAATAAAGAAAAAGGTATTCAGTTGCATGGGCAAAATCCTGAATATTCTTCCCATCTTCTTGAGGCAGATAGATAAAATATTGCTGATAATCTACCAGTAAAATATGACTGTAAAAGGCACACCTTTGAGAGGAAAAAAGGGGAGGAAAAAAGGAGTAATTTTTTTTATTTTGAGGAACTGATGAAAGGTTTCTTACAAGATACAGAACAAAACAGGAGCATGTCAAATTCAAATAGTTCTTCTAGTGTATGATGAAAAAAAGCCCACACTGAAAACAAGATACTCTACAGACTGTTAGGTGCAGCAGTAGGACAAACCTATCAAGCATCTATCTTTGGTCTCAGTACTTGAATCAGAAGGCTTCCTTGAAAAATCTGAGTTTTGTTTTTTCTGTAGTGATGTAAATATAAGCAGGTTAGTTACCTTCCTTAGACTTCCAGCTCAAAGAACCTTTCACTACTCTTAAGGCCATTTATAACATGAGTTTTTTTCTGCTCAGCATTCAGTGTGTTTGAATAATAACATAAATTTATTCTGGATTTCTATCTCTATTTCTGGCAATTGATTAAACAATTTCTGAAGTTTCATAGGCTGTAGGACCTCAGATTTTATTATCTTATTTTTATTTTTAACCTAGCATTCTGTTTACACATCTTTCCAATCTAATTTTCCTGTAGTTCACTCTGGGCTATAAGCATGGATGCTTAATGGTTTTGTGGCAACATCTAAAGGTTTTACTCCCCTACTTGGCCTTCCACATCTTAAGTTACGCTCAAAAGTGAGTCACGCTTCCATTCATAATTTCTTTGTGCTTTCCTATGAGGAGTCTGTTTTTAACCATCTGAGTTGTTTTTCTTTTTAAACTCCAAAGCCTTAAAATTTCAAAACATAATACCTTTTTTTTTAATATGAATGCTGCATTTCTTTTTCAGTTTTTGTACCTCTTACACTAGAGTAAGTCTCCTCTTAATATAGGATGGTGTCCTGGTTTGGACCAGGATAAAGGTGATTTTCTGTCTTGTACTTTTGCTTTTAGCTAAGTTTCTCAGATAGTGTGTGCTTCTAGGATTGATAACACTTGATGTTTATAGTTACTGCTAGAGACTGGTATGCAGAGCCAAGGACACTGCTCAGCTCTGAGGAAAACATTTTACCGTCCAGGAGGATACAGAGGTCCCACCTGAGCCCTCCTTTGGGGAGGAACAGACAAGATAGATGCCAGAATTGACCAAACAGAGTATTCCATCCCATATACGTCACACTCAGTATAAATTTGAGGCATCACGAGGGCCGAGCCAGATCTTTTCCGGATTTCCTGATTTCCTGCTTCCCTTCCTTCACCCGGCATCCTGGAAGGATCCTGTCTGTACATCTGCCTGTGGTCCTGATCCGTGCCAGCCCATATCTGTGTGTTCCTGCCTCCAGTTCCCGACTGCTGCCGACTCCAGGAGTCCAGCCTGGACTTTCCCAGGGCTGCCCTAAAGCCTCGGTGGTGACGTGAGAGTTACTGGGGGAGAGGGGGGAGGAATGTGGTTTCCATTTTCCTGTATATTTGTATATATTTAGTAATTTTACCTATTTATCATTACTGTTTCATTAAAGTTGTGTAGTTTAGTTTCCAACCCATAAGTCTCTCTCCCTTATTCTCTCTCCTTTCTCTATCAAGGAGAGAGAGATTAATAGAGAGCGTCTGTTATTCGGTTTAATCGCCGGGCCAGTGTTAAACCATGACAGATGGTAGTGAATAACTCATACTTAAAAGTTCCATGAAAGAATTATCATACTTTCTCTTAGTTTCTTTCAGAGGATACATCCAAGTGTTCCTTTTTTAATCTCCTTTAAGCTTTTCTTTTTATGCTTGCTATTTTGGGAGGAAACTTCATGACCTACAATACCGTTTTATTAGTTGCAAGCCTCATTAAATTTATTTGCTTCTCTTTGCAGATCTCTTTATGTCTACCTACTACTCAGTTTCTCATGGTGAAAGCCACTCAAACTACGTTAAATATTAGCGAGATAAAAATTTTCTTACCTTCTGATTCTTTGCCTTTTCGACTGAATTTTGAACCCAAAAACCCTGAAGGTTTTTTTTCACATTTTAGGAACATCAGCTGAAATGTTAAGTTCATTAAAATCTATAGCAAATTTCTCTACAATTTGAAATGTAGGAAGATTTCGCTGATAAGCTGTGGAAGTATATGCCATATGGAATGCCATTTTTCACTCATGTCCTGGGCATGACTCATGGCTTTGTTTCCAAACAGTATTGTAATCTCTCGAATTTGATTCTCAAATAGGTTTCCTTCAGTAACAAATGGAGAATGTTACTCAATTTTTAATAAAGAATCATGATATTTAGTAATCTTATTTACAGTCAAAACAATGTATTTAAGAAAATAATGGTTTATGCAGTACCTCAGACTTCTGCAAGGTTTTATTGTACCTCATCAGATTATTAATATACTCAAATACTAAGGCAATATCAGTTTTTCCATCAGATAGAAAGCTGGCACAGTTTGTATAGGAAAAAGCTTTGCAATGTCAGTTATTGAGATATGTAAGAATCTGTATTTTTGCAGGTCTATGAAGTAGCATCTCTAGAGTGTCCTTGGGGCACTAAAAGACTTCACAAAAGTTTCAATATCTTCCTTAAGCAGGATGCATTATGCTTACCCTGAAATTTTTAAATGTAAAAAATATAAAGAAACGGATTCTGTGATCACTCCTGGATACTCAGTGGTGACTGCAGCCCAATGGAATATTAAATGTCGGCTATTAAAGTCTAATACTGTGGGTTTTTTTGTTTGGCTCAATGCCTAACTGAAGGTTTACATTCAGCTGTGCTTTCCAGGACAATTTCACTTGCTAAGGTCACATTTCAAGCATCATCATACATAAAACATAAACACTGACGTTCTAAATTAAAAAGTTAAGGAAACACTGAGATACATGTAAGATATCAAGTGATACTAATTTTCTTACAGGTATGCACAGCATAAATTGGTGTTGGTCCTTAGGTCTTTTTTCATTTGACTTTTCAATGGGGTCAAGGGCGACAGACACAAAGGGCACTAAGAGAGGCTGACCCAGTTTCCACTCTGCACGTCTTAAAATTTAAGAAGCTTCACATTAGTGCTCACATTGACATTATTCCCTTGCTGAAAATGTGTATTTTCTGTTAAAACTTAGGTGAGATACACATACACATCAGAGACAATGTCTCACAAGCCAAATGTGAAATAAGATTCTGGAAGACATATTTCCCTGATTCCCCTTGTGCATTATTCTTGCAGGTGACTATCTTCTGATTTCCTACCAACTGGGAAATCATTAATGGTTCATTTTCTAATTCCTTTCCTGATTGGGATAATTTATTTAATTTTCCTACACTTCTTATATACACAGAATGCTAATTTCCCTTTCAAATCCAGTTTTGCTGAAGTCAGAATGGATCTAAACAAACACAATTCTTTTAAATAATGTATTCCCTGTGGAATAAAATCCAATTTCCCTGAAATGTCCAGACAGTTAAATGCTTTATCTATGCCTTTTTCAATGCATTTTTCATCTGAGACTTTTGCTTCAATATATTGGCAGTATAGTAAGTCATTGCTAGCCACAATCAAGGGAATTTTTTTTTATCTGTAAGTACTAACACATTTCCATTTTTCAAACATTTTTAAATTACCCAAAAGAATTTTAACAAATAAGATTTTTTTTTTTCAACTTGGATTTCTGTTTTTTTGAATGAAACTTGATAATATGACACACACTTCTTTACACTAGCCCAAAAAGAAAATCGTCAATGAAACTCATTTTGCAATGAGGAGAGGAAATGCATATGCATTCAGTTTTTGATTTAGCAGAAGTTTTTTCCATTAAATTGCTGTATGCTATACCTAGGATGATATACCAACCCAAAAGCCTGTGAATGTTTTTCTAAAGATACTGGTCAATAAAGATGCTGTTTTAGACAAAGCTGGATAGTTATACCTTTAAATTTTATTTAGTGGAAGTTTCAGATTCTAGGCTTGATTCTGATATATTTTTAATATATAAAATATATATAATTTTTTTCACATCACTAACACAAAACTGTTAGGGTATACACAGAATATGTGAAATCAGGCACAGGTTTGAACTGCACTGCTGTGGTCCTCACTTGAGTTTCATCAAATTTCAAGGTTACGTTAATATGGCTCATGTCAGATACAGGGAATAGAGCTGAATGCTGGATCTGTGCTAGTACTTAAGCTTCTGCTTTCATCTTGCATTTTGCTTAGAGACATTATCTTGGGGTTTTTAGCATTCAAATTGTTTGAATACATAAAATAAGGTTAGCATCCCCTTCTACAGAGATTTGTCTTAAAGGCCTACTTTTAATTTTCAGAGAATCACTGGGTTTTCTCTAGGTTCATGGTGAAAACTTCAAAACATTTTTAAAGGCAACTGCTTATCAGATATATAAATTGACTTCTTTATTTATTTATTTTTTTAGAGAAAAAATAGCATGACACATATTTCAACTCTTCTCATGCATTGTACATAGTACCTAATGCTAAAGACATTTAGTACAGGAAGAGTTTCAGGCTTTTCTCTTGAACCCACAAAACTGTCAATACTAATCATGTAAATAATAGGATTTTATTGCAGAATTTCAAGGCAGTACTACTTTTCCTTGTCACATGACATTGATTTTAAATAAATACACTATTTTATTAAAGTACTGACAGTAATGGGATATCAACTAAGGCATCACCAGTTTATACAAAGTTACTTGTCCTAGTCTCTAATACTTTTAGGTATTTGTACTGCTTCCATTTCATTGTACATCAATATTTTTGTAACACTCATGAAATAATATCCACGGTGTCAGGAAATATTTTCAGCACAATGGAGCAAAAAGGCCCAAAATGCAAAAAAATTAAGACTTCCAAAGACTTTCAGTCCCAAAGCAACAGCTGAATCATTACTGGTGCTTTTTATTATTTTTTTTCTCTATTTTTTGAGCATCTGAACTGGCTGGGGCCTAAGTACCCTTTAGATCTGACTAGCACCTCAGTCTCTTCTGTAACCACAAGACATCACCATGCACATGAATGCTTGCTGCAGGATCTCGATGCATGTTTGCATTCTACTCATCAGCCTTGTGGTAAAGTCTTTGAAAATTAGGAGTAACCCCTCTTTGAGATCTCCAGAGGGATGGATGCTAAGAGGGAGAAGAGTGGCTGGGAATTGAGTGAAAAGGGACAAGTGGATAGGCCCTAAATATGTCCATCATGAATTCAACATTTGTATTTATGTAACACAATTTTCTACTTAAATAGTAGGGCTGTCATAAAGTACACAAAAATAGCTAGATAAGCAAAGATCAACAGCATAAGCAGCTAGTGATTAGTGGTAATTAAGGAGAGCAGTTGGAGGAGCAGGGATAGTGGTTTCTTCTGCAGCATGGTGAGGTTTTGCTGCTGACTAGGATCCAGGAAAAAGCACACCGCTTACCATGGAGTGCGGTGCCATTGGAGGCATTGCTGTAACAGAGTATAGAGACCTTTTTAACAGTCTTTAAATAAATATTCTACTGTGCATTGCAGAATAAATAATTTTATATTGGTCTGTTCAACTCCCTTGTTATCTTTTTTCTTTCTTCAGTAAAGTTCTGTTTTATTGAATAGTTTTATTTAACATGTGAAGACAGGACTATACTTTTTTGTTACATTTCCCAGATTTGTGGCTGAAAGCGTCGGCTAGTAATTATTACTGACCAGGAAAACTTGAAGTTAGCAGCTGCTGCCACTGGTTTAGTCTTGACAAAATCCCGGTTTATTTTTCATTTAGTCACTTTATGAATATTCTTTTTTAAAAGTTATTGCATATCTGAATTTGTTATGCCACAGCTTACTAAAATGATAATAACAGCATCCACTGGAGCATACCAGAAGCATGTGGAAGATGCTTCCTTACGATTCAAAGACCCAGTAATGTAGTGAGACAGGACCAGGTGCCCTGAGTTATTGATGAGTGGGTGTGGGTTCACCTGTGTCTGGCCTCCCTCCTGAGCATGTGCAGGAGCAGGGGGCCAATAAGAGAGCAGCTGACACCCACAGAGGGAGCTCTCACTCTTCAGTGAGGATGGAGAAGCCCACAGCTCAAGGAGCCCCAGGAGCAGGCAAGAAGGGGTAGATCCCGGAGCCCCAGGAACAGCCCTAGGACATCATCCAGGAATGGGCTAAGCCCCAAGGCCTCAGGATCAGCCCTAGGAGCAAGAAGGGCTCCTCCCGCTACACAGTAAATAGCTTTTCCCTATGCTTTGATCAGAAGAAACTCGATGTCCCAGATCTCTCTCTGTGACAAAGACTCTTAAGCTTCACTATCATTTGATAACTAGTGTTGAAATGGGATAATTTTTCTTGACTCTGCTGCAAAAATTCCATTCCTGGAAAGACCAGGCCACTATCTTTGTGAATTGTGCCTGGAATTTATGACATATTAAGTGGTATTATTATCTGCAACCATGAACTGTATAGTTTCTGGGACAAGACTTCTCAAAGGAAGTGGGCAACATCTGATTTGGCCTAGACTCAAAGAAAGAAAGAATCTACAGTAATTAACTGTCTTTGTTACAAGATTTTCTCCCCTACATAGCGTCTCTTCTGCTTGTAACCCAAGAAGAAGCAAATTCTTTCAAATAACCATCTTGCATGTTAGCAGCTAGAAAGGGAGAAAACTGCTGCACACGTGCAACAAATCACTGTTTTCAATTAAGCTTTGATCAAAAGTTCTGAGATACACTTTTCAAGATTGCAAATATAAGGTTTCCATCTGCTTAATAATAAACTGGTGTAAATGGCAGGCATGGAAGGAAAAAACACTATCTCCTAAGTGTATCATCATCATCTCAGTTGTTCATGTACAATAGATTCCTTTTTAACTATGCAAGAATTGCAATCAGCATTTATTTGTGTTCAGTGTTAGCAAAATCTGTGCCTGCATGCAGAGGCAGGTTTTTTTGTAAGATAAATATGGGTTTCCAAAAGAATATTTTTCTAACAAAAAAATACATAAATTCCCAATGACATGACAGAGAAATATAGCTGTAGAGGCATCCTTTGTATTCTTGCTTTAGGTATCTCGATCTTGTGATTATGTTTGAGGATGACTGGCATAACAACTAATGCACAATGAGGTATATATGTTATTTTATTTGACATCTGTTCCACATGCCAGCTCTGAGGTGTACAGTTAACAACCCTTCCAGTTCAAACACCACACTTATCTAGCATCATAGGTCTTTGCAAAACAAGATCTATTATTATATAAAGAGAAATTTGAACAGACTGATACGGTTAAACTTTTAAATGGCTTAAAATTATGTATTGCTATAAAATATAGTAAGGCTTTACCAGCATAAGCTATTTGAAAATTCAGGTTAAACAGGCATGAACAGTGTATGTTGGTGGATTTTTTTACTTTTATTTTTTTAATCACTTTGAATTGGGCAGGCAATAGAAGAACATGTGTAGGAAAAAACATACCACACATAGGCATAAGAATGTAGCAAAAGATAGATATCAGGAAAAACACTGTATCAATATTTATCAATAAAATCTTAGTTGGAGGCTTCTTGAATTTGTTATACAATGAATCGCTTTCTTGAAAATGGTCATTTACATGGTCTCAAATCTTATTAAAATATCATATCACCTCATAGTAACAGCTAAGCCCACAGAATCATCCGATGCCTTCTGAATTCACAGCATCCTGTTGTGCAGTGAAATAAAATATCACAGGCAAAATAGAGGAGGGAAATATTTTATTCAGCCTGGTTTGCACATTCCAGAGGCATAAAAAGGTTTGGCTTTTCAGACTTATTCCAAGAGCCTTGTCTATATTATCAAAATTTCTTTTGAAAGTCACCAATACCAAACAAACTGTAGGTTACTGTTTTAATCATAAAAAAGTGAAGGCAATGTTCAAAAAATGTGGTTGATGAAAAAATCCAAATGTAATAATTGAAAAAAAGTAAAATATCAAGCAGTGAGTATTTGCAGATTTCATATGTGTTTCTTGAATAATATTCCTGTCTAATAGTTTTAAGCAAAAGTCAATTTTGGATAATCCATAAACATGAACCAGTCAAACTATTCTTTAAATTGGCAATCTTCATCTAAGAACTAGCTGGTAAGTACCATACAGGGGTGTCAATCCCAGGCAAATTCTTCACTGATTTTAAAGTGTTGAACTGGGGATACCAGATACAGGGGTTCGAAGTATACTAGCCAAGTCAGACATTGAGAAGCTCTGTGTATCCTTGGATAGCCAGATTATATAATCAATAAGCACCTATTTTTAATAAGGCAACTAATCCTGTTATGGTATGTTTCCATAATAAAAAATTTGTTACCGAATGGATTTTCTGTATTTTCAGATAGCATTTATCTTTGCAGCTTTTCAAACTCTCATTAACTTTAGTAACAGACACACTCATAAATACTATGTTTGTCTACAGTAAGTGTACTTGAAGTGTCCTTAAAGAATACAATACATCTTTGTGCATACTTTATTCATTTTCAACATGGAAATGTTGTAAAAGAACTCATCATGTGGCAGATATGTGCTGAAAAACTGCTTTGTAGCAACTTTGTATATAATGGTTATATATATTTAATTTCAATGAATGTCAGTGATTAGGTTGCAGAAGTTACAATAAAAAATCTTAATATCCCAGATAAAGCTTATCTTATGAACAACTACTGAACTGAGAATCAGGATTTAATATTATCTTCCAAGTTCTACTACAGATATGATCTTGGGGGAGGGAACTTTAATTAGGTATTTTATAAACAAAATACTGTCTTTTACTGAGCACTTCAGTTCTTAGAAATTTACCTTGAGAGTATTAGTCAATTGAGAGGCAAAAGGAAATCATGTTCCATGAGAAACATATACAAAAGAATGAAAGGGTGAGATGAGAAACAGATACTTTCTGCCCTAATTTTATTATGAAGGTGAGGTTCACCTATGGCTTAAACCACTATGTTGTACTTAAACTGTAAAAAACACTCATTCCATTGAAGTCCAGAGGAAGTGATTACGATTGCTCCTGTAGCAGACATTTTACAAGGTGAAATCAGGCTGAAAATTGTGAAGCAAATGTAGAGCATTGTTTAACTGTTTCATAATGCCATATACCCTAATTTAGTCTTCAGATTATGTCCAGGTCATATGTATGCAAGAAAATTTTTCTGTTCTTAGAGAAAATTCTAATCTTTGTTGATTGTGCACTGGCCTCTGACAAAGGACTCTTTTAAGTGATATTTTGGTGATTGTGGTGCCATATTGTATTCTGCTGTTCTGCAAAAACATTTTTTTAAAAAATGCATCCTCTTGTGATTTTTTTTTTTATTTTTCCTTAAAGCTAAATAACTTTCTTACCACACCCACTGCCATAAATATCAGTGCAGTGGCAGGAAAAACTTCATTCTCACAGCAGTGTGCCACAGTCTAAGTGTACATTTAAGAAAAAAACAAATCTAAATTTTGACTCAATAAAAAGTTTTGTAGAATTGTTTTTACACAGCTGAACTTTTAAAGTACTTGAGCCAAATTGCCCGTGATATTCAAAGAGGATTTGTACTGGGGTAAGTTCCTCAGTGTGCTGCTCAGTTTCAATGATCTGTTAGGCTGAAAGAATCTGAAAGAACTAAAGCATCAGCTGTAGATGTAAAAATCGAGATATTCTGCCCAGATAGTGTATAAAAGCCTATTTTTAGATATCATAAGACCTACAAGAAGCTTCTAAAAGGGAGGGTATATATGTAAAATTCTCTGAGCTTTACATATAGTAAATCTACACATTTTCAGTCAGACAAGATCATGAGAATGTTTTGGACATACCACCATAGGATGTAGTAGTGTGAGGTAGCAAAAACAGCAAAACTATCACACTAGCTGTAAGTTTATCTTCCGTGTGGCATAGAAAGGGACTAAAGACAGCTTTAATTAGTTTGTCAACTTTGTTACATACTTCAAACTTAAACTTCAAACTGTGTATTCAGGCTCGCATGGAAGGGGAGGCAAGGTAAGTGATATTAATCTTTTCCATTTTTTAAATGATCTCCTGATCTTCATAAAGCTCCTATCCAGAGATGGAGAAGCAGTCTTGAAGAAAGGATTATAGTAATGATCCTAATTAGTGAATCAGAAGTTCAGGGACCTATAGGTAGGGGAAGTATTTAAGAGCTTCACTGAACCTTTTTGCACTTACCTCATTCAACCCCCATTAAGGTATTCTCAAGATGGTTAAAGCCAGATGGCTATATTATCTTTCTTGTTATTAAGAAAAATGTGAGAACCGTGACCATTTGGAACATATGTTACTTAGGGTGCAATTTAACTTTTTTCTCTAAATGATTCTTTGAAAATATCATATCTGTGTCATCTATGTTCTCACATTATCATGAGCCTACATTTCAGATGCCAGTATTTTCTTCCTGTGTGACCTGCTAAGAGCAGGTTATGGATTTTTATTTATTTTTTTGTTTTTCTTTAAAAGGATACTATGGTCTAAGAATATATGCATCAGTAATGTTATTAAAAGCCTGGAAATGAAAATGTTCAAACAAAAAGCAATGGCATCCATATATTTCAAACACTGAAAATGTTAGCAGATTTTTATAAGTATGCCATGATTCTTGTGTACCAAACCATGAAAGAAAGTTTAAAAGCATGTATCTTCTATTTTATTAATAGGCATACAAAAACTCATTAAAAAAACCCTGCTTTTTCAATGCTTACTGCATTTGCTTACTTTGATATTTTTTTTCAAAATTTTTTCAAACTTTCCATTTTTTTCATTAGATTTTTTTATTTACAGGAAATAATATAGCTTACTCATAATAGTGATTTACTACATTGTTGTGTAATGAGCTCCAAACCTTTACAAAGTTTTCAGTCTGCACATTTGACCAAAAATATTTGTATATGCATTACTGCCATCTCTTTATACTTCAGATTTTTGATAGATAGGTGGCACGTTGTTCCACAAAGACAAAAGCAGATGAAATCAATCCAAGTACATACCTGTAGCAACACTTTTATCTTGCAAATGTGTCTTAATAAATACTTTGCATCCTTGGTACTGCAAATTGCCCATGATTGCTGGATCAATGCAATCTCAGTGAAAGAGTGGTACTCCAGTTAAATGTGTGGGTTTTGTTATGCAGACTGTAAGTAGAGCATCACTCTATGAGTACTGTACTGTGAACATTAGTATAGGGAAGTGTAAAAAATTATAGAAATTGTTTAACCTGATACTACAGAAATACAGAATTAAGCCATTCCTTTTCTTCAGCAGAGAGATTCAGGATTTCTGTTGCTTCATCTTCAGAACAATCTTCAAAAAGTCCTTTCCTGAGTAAATATATTTGTAACATACATGTTTTTCCTTCTGAGTGGCCCAGATTTCCTCCAAGAATAATAAACCGCTTGCTATTTCTGCCTGTCTAGTTTGTGTTAAAGTGAAGGTTTGGTTTTTTTCATATTTTGTTTTATGAACAAGCTTCAAGGTAAGAAAAATCACAACCAAACAAAACACCCACAAAAAAACCTACACCCCAAAACCTCAAGATTAAAGGGAAAGAATTCTGATATATGATACTGGTACCCAAAATAGACTTCAGAATGAATGTCTGGTTACCTATGGCATAATCCATTGTCAAAATTGTCAAATCTGACAAATATTAAATTCTAACATTGTTCATTTTTGTACTGAGTTTCACCATCTCCATCTCTTCCTGTCTTCAGATTCTAGTGATTGAAAATACAAACTCTGCTTTATCTTAAAACTAATTTTTAAAGTTGTTAAAATTTTATCTTAAAGCCCTCCCCTCCAATTCTTTTTTCGTGTGCTCCCTTCCCCTGCCCTTCAAGATGTTTAATTTGCATTATTAATTATTGTCCACAACAATTTTACTGAATGCTGATTGCAAGTTCTTGAAATATTTTAAAAGATTAACAAGTAATCTTCAAAATTATAAAATGAACTCCAACAGAGAGTTAACACATGTCCATTTATGCCATGTCAACTGAAGATCTCACCATACAGTTTTCAGAATCCAAAGAATTGGAGCACCCCTAGTTCACTTACAGAAAGTTAAATCACAGTTGTCTTCATAGAATCTGATTTCCTAAGATAACCAGACCTGACAGCCTCACAGATCTGCAGGTTATAGTATCGCAGTATCATAGTGCTAAAGTTGTTCTGATTTTCCAAAGCTATTTGTTACTACCTGGTTTTTAAACAAGTGAGAACACAAGTTACAGTTTGATGGATTATTCATTAAGTCCACATTCATTGAATGAATGCTAAGTGCTAAATGAAGTCTAACTGTGTTTCTTCTTGATGGAGATATTTTCCACCTCTCCCTCATATGTGAATAATTTTTAGAGCGAATACTTTTATACCACTAGTGATTAAGCAGTAGCTTACTGAATACTAATTGTTAATTGTGGTACATAGCTAAAATATCTCTTAAAGCTTTCATCAGCAAAGAAGATTTCTAAATATCTGGATTTCTCTCAACTAGAAAATAATTTATTATTCCTCTAAGGCCTTGGGCTTCCCTCAGTGCAAGAAACTGTACTGGAAATCAAATAACTTTTGAAATGCTGGTTATTTCATCTATGCTTGTAACAAATTGCTTCCAAAATATTATTTACTTTAACTATATTAACTTAAAATTACAAATGTTCAATTCTGTCTTTTCTGCATCTATATCAATTAATGTGTAACTTGGGAAGTAAATATTAAATTCCATTATTTTTTTCAGGATATATTGGATATATTGTAATAAATATTTAGCAATAAAAGGAGCATAATCACGCATAGAATCACACAGAATTGTCACAGTTGGAATAGACCTCTAAGATCACCACATTCAACTGTCAACATTCCCTCCCACCTTGCCCCCCAATAAAAATATGTATCAATATCTGTATCACTCACTAGAGCATGTCCTGAAGTGCTGAATGTTTTCCCCCTCATCCAATAAGGGATGGAAATTCACCCTGGCTCTTTGGTTTTGTTATTGATGTATTTGTAAAATTTGTTGTTGTTGTTGTCCTTGATGTCAGTAGCAAGAATGAGTTCCAGCTTGACTTTAACCTTCTTAATTTTTTCTCTACATAACCTAACTAGATCCCTGTAGTCATCACAAGATTAATGCCTAAGTCACAGTAAATGACAAAATGTACTTTGAAGGACAGAAAAAGTGAATGCAAATTTCCTTTTTCATAACTCAATCAAGTATAACCAGGGAAATTTTAGTTACTACTCATAGGGACACCAAAATATCTCAAATGAAATTGTTTTCCCTGTAACAGGTGTATATGATCAGAATAAAAGAGTCTCTGTCCAGAAACAGATTTTCAGTTTAAACAAATATTTTTTATATATCTCAGAATGAGGAAACACTCTCTGTTATGACAAATGGCATCTCAGTGTGTATACATTTCTAACCCTGTGTGAAGACATGATGGAGGCAAAAGTTCACTAACTTGGAGCTTCTGAGGACATAGCTTAAATGATTTGTCTAACTTTACACAATATCAAAACACTCAAACCAGATCTCTTGAACAGCTTCATCATTTCAGCTGTATTTCTCCAGATACATAAGTTTGGCTGAACTGTGTACTTTACATGTAAATTCCTAAGCAAAACTCCTTTTAGTGTAAATCGAGTCGAAAATATTACTTTTAGTCTTCTGTGTCTTAGAAATATGTACAATGTCCACAAAAAAAAAAAAAAAATAAATAAAAGGAAAGCCTCACTCCTTTACAGAAAAGTATAAAAAACTAAGGTAGCATGTTTTCCATGTAATATTTTATACCCAAATTCTTTGGAATTGGTAACTCATACAGTATAGGAAGATTTTCTGTGTCACTGAGTATGATACTTACCTACAATAACCCCTAAGTGCCAGTAATTTACTTGCTAGATTATGGGGTATTTCAGTGGTTTCATGTAGAATTCCTCACAAGATGCTTCTGTATTTTCCTTCAGTCAGCTCAATGGCTTCCTAAAAGGCAGCAGACACTGTAGAGACTTCTCTGGTGCCTGGGAGGAATGTCAGCCAAGTCTAGCCATCTGCTGCCTGCGGAAAACTGTGCTTAAATGGAAGGTCTCAGATTTTCTGCAGCTTACTTCTTTTACCAGTTATCTGGCCAAGATTATCTGTCTGAACTTCAGACATCTGACTGCCTCCCTATAACTGCCAGTCCCTGGGATCCCTGGAACGTTCTCTGATTTGTACAGATAAATTGTCAGTACAGAAATATGCCTTTTCCTCTCCTTTTCGGGATACCAAGTGGCTTAGCTCTTTCTTAAAAGGAATGAATATTTCTATTGTACAAAATTGAGGAAAAATACCAAAACAGATTTTATCAATTAAATGGACAATTTTTTATATAGATTTAAAAGAGCTAAGTTAATGTATCTTCCGAAAGACAATACATAAGGTATTTATGCATAGTACTGCAGGTGGAAGGCTGTGAAGCAAGAATATATGTATTTATATTGCCTCCAGATAGGAAACTCAATTTTATTTTGAAGTTTCAATGATCTATGTGGCACAGTTAGTATGGACAGCACCTAGGTCATGTTTGTTTCCTTTTGAATTTGGTGGGAGGCATTTTTCAAAGCACTCTACAGGTACATACAGTTTTCAGAGGTCTAACTGCTCTTTCCTTTGGCATGTCTTTGGAAAAGATTATTAATAGGAACAACTGTCTATATAGAAACTTCAGGGATCTCTGGCTACTGCCATGTAAGAAGTGCAATCTGCTTCTGAATAAGTAAATTTAGATATGAGGCAGTACAGCTAAAGTGGTTTCTAAACCTTTCTTGAAACTCCTTTCAAGAAACACCAAGCCAAGTAAGAGAGAAAGTTGCCCATGTATGCCAATTACCTAATCATATGAGATAAAACTGTCATCATACTATATCAACCCCATAAACAGAGGTTTTAGTTATGATTTTTTTTTCCTACTGCATTTAAGCAATCTGATTTTGAGGTTGTGAGGAATACAGCTAATTGCGAGCCTTGTTTCTGGAATTTAACTTGTCTAAAAATACAAAACCTCATCTTTGAGAGATTTTTTTCTTAACGTTGGTAAGCCTTTGAGTTTCATCTCCTAATTTCAGTCTCCCATTTAATGTAAAAATAATATAACCCCTTCAGTTTTAGTTTACTCTAAATCAGCTTCATTCACGCAAGTCTATTGCTTTCTATGACTCTCTTTTTTCATAAACTTCCATGCTTTATGAAAATAAGCTAAAATTCCATTAACATTATTCTTGTAATTAGTTGTAACTAATTCTGAGTCTTATTGATTGCCAACACATGCAGTGAGTTGCTGTGGCTACCTTTTAAACTAATCATGATCGGAGTTTATCTTAAAAACATGGCCCTTAATTTTTTTACTTCTCAAAAAGAATACATTAATGTATTATTGTGTTTCAGTTATGATTTTGTTATTTGACCTGGTAATTGATTTATGATTTCTTACTCAATGATACCTTGCAGCAGTAGCAGTGTTGTAAGTTTGATTAACCATGATCCTGGTCTGAAATTTACAAATTTCCTTTATTTTTTTTTTCACCTTTTTCCCTTTTTTTTTTTTTTTCCCTAATCACTGCATCCTATTTCTCAGCTAGTTTTAAAGACCCTTTTATTATCAATTATATCACATACAGACCCTGAAAGAACACCTTTGTTCATCTTCATTACCTTTGCAATATATTTTTAGGGAATTATCCTGCTTAATGCAGACTCAGCCCCTGCTACGAATGTCTTCTGCATTATTTCATTTTTAGATTTTATCTTTTCCATGGGGAATCTGACAGTAAAATTTGTTCTAGCGTGCAGAAATCTTTGTGTCTTTTTTTTCCCATTTTTATGGGCTTTTTTCTATTTTCACTTTCAATCACACATCTTGGGCTTCCTACTGTCATCTGGCACATTTCTGTAGACCTATGTGTCCTCTGCTGTGAAACAGTTCTTAAAGAGTTCTCAAGGACTCACATTTAAACTTTTGCATCTACCTTAGGATATTCATTCCTGTAATCCTTATCATATAGATAAAACTACCTCCATGGCTCGAAGAAATTAGTATACTTTTGCTGTCCAAAATATTTACTTTAAGGAAGTTTTCTCTTGCTTAAAATAGAGTTCTCAGTTTTGCAGCCTCTGTTTGTCCAGAACATTGTCTTCAAAAAAATACTGCCATTAACATATATTTCAGCTGTTCAGGTAGATTTATTGGTTCACAAAAGTTAATATAAATGTAACGGTACCTTCTGTAACTATAAACAGGCAAATATTAATTTTGCTGATAATAACAAATGTTCTATACTTTGATTTTTTTTTTTTTTTACAGCCTTGCAAATAACCTCAGAATTATTGTGAGCTAAAAGGAAAAGATGCAGACCCTGTATGATAACATAACTGCTAACAAATTTTAAGGCTCATTTTAAACCCAGACCTTTGACATTCCCAGCAGCCTTTCAAAATTTATCAGGCTTTGGCAGTCATGTAGTTTTTGCAAATACAGTGTCTAGTAACATTGATATTTTAGGTGGAATTTGGCTGCAGGCTTGATAAGGAAGGCATTTTAGCTGGAATAGAAATAGATTTTTCCTCAAAGAGGTACAAATCAAAGCAATAAAATCGCTTTTCAACTATTAGCACTGTTGCTACTTCTTGGCTTTTTTCTTTTGTTGCTTGGTATGCTTTGATTTGATTTTGTTGGGATTTTTGTTTGTTTCTTTGTGCGTTTTTTTGTTTTCATGTATTTTTTTTTAATTTTTAAAAAAATTATTTTGGTTTTGTTTCTCTTGAATAAGTTCCGTTGGAACTACAGCTAACCCAAGCTATTAAACTTATACACTCTATGACAAGTATACTTCTGTATTTAAGGCTTTTATTTATAAGTCTTTTTATTACTTCAGTAAAAAAACTTTAACATTTAACATTGCTTCTAGAATGGAAGCCTAGAATGGCTAGTTCTTTATCTCATTGTCAAACAAATAGGTAGCTTTATAGATCTACCATTGAGTCCCAGTTCCCAGGCAGACCTGAGAACAGAACAAAACTGACTTTTTACAAGAGGATGCTGAGAGAAGACCTCACTGCTCTCTCTAACTGCACGAGAGGAGGTTGTAGGGAGGTGGGTCCTGGCCTTGTCTCTCAAGAGAACAATGATTGGAGTAGAGGAAATGGGCTAAAGTTACACCTGGAGAGGCTTAGTCTAGATCTGAAGAAAAAATCCTTTACTGAGAGAGTAGTTAGGTATTGGAACAGGCTGCCCAGGGAGATGCTGGAGTCACCATCCCTGGAGATATTTTTAAAATGTTTAGATGAGGCACTTCAGGACATGCTCTAGTGGGTGATACAGATATTGAGATATATATATATATATGTTTTATTGGGGGGAATACTGACAGTTAGACATGGTGATTTGAGAGGTCTTTCCTAACTGTGACAATTCTGTGGGATTCTGTGAAGTGGAGTCAGCAGGTCAAATTTTATTTCAATTATAGCAATGGAGGAACTAAGTATTTCCCCTTACTCTAGCCAGGTATAGACATCTATTACAAAGGTCTATAACCTAGATAAAATGAGAGCAGAAGCAGAGGAAACCAGGTTTCCCTGGAAAGAGCAACTAAGCTGTGGAGGCATTGCAGGGGGACCAAGGTAATGAAGGACACTAATTGACTGAGAAAGTAAGAACCATTCCATGGGCAAGAGTCCATAGAGGCCATATTTGATTTTTTAATAAAAGGGCATATCTGAAAGCCAAAGGAAAAGCTGCACCTATATTTTCTTGCACTGACTTTTCCTGAAGAAATAGAAATTGGAGTTCTGTATGAAATGGGTTAAGGATGCCTTAAGCTACAGAGGTAGAATGCTCCCTAATAGCAGACAACTTTCTAAACACTGAGCTTTGACTTGAAGTCTGTTGTTCATGAAGTTGGAGACCTAAACTTATTACAATGACAAGCATTTGTCAGGGATGATTGAATATGAAGCCTTACCAATGTGACTGTTGTCTGGTACCACGATAAACTGAAAAAACCCCAACTTTGTACATTCTTATGTTTTTTGTATCAAGAAACAGAAGAGCATTCATGCATCAAAGTAACAGTTCACTGGTCTTTAAACATCCTCACATGGAAAAAAGTTTTTTCTGCCCTAGAAAGGGAAACTTAAGATGACTGGCAGGAGTAACATTACCATAGAGAATATATGTCAAATATAAAATGCATCACTGGTTTAAAATGAAAGACAATATTGTTCTCTATCAATAAATTGATACGTATATCAGGGACTCCATTAATCACTGATATGGTAAAAATGATACTGTGTCTCAAAATGTTAACAGCTTTAGAAAAAAGTGAGTACAAAAGGTAATGGCAGAAGAGGTGTAATACTTGGAAAAGGAGCATTAAAATTACTTGGAAGGGAAAAGCACTGATGAAGACTGATGGAAGTTAAAAAGAGAAGGCTAGTGAATACAGTATAATGAGTAAAGTATGTGCAATCAGAATATTGTAAACAGAAGTAGGAATAATTTCTTTGTGATGACTGGTGTCACTACTTGGTTTTAATAAAAATAAGTACGAAAAAATAATGCATGAAGTATGAGAGGGATGGAGTTAAGGCAGCCTGAGAGACAAGATGATATATTTCAGTCTTTAAAATATTGATAAAATTCACTAATGAAATAACTTTACATTTATGTACTTTTGTTGGTTTTTGCAAGTCTTTAGCAAGGTTTCTTTAATTTTAACATGTAAAATAAAATTGAGGTATAGAAAAATATAATTACATGACTTCAATTTAGCTGTCATCTTAGAATCATAGAACACCAGGTTGGAGGGAACCTCATGGATCATCTGGTTCAGGCTTTATTGGAAAATGCATGGTGTAGACCACTAGCTAAAGCAAAAAGTAAAATGTAACGAAAAATTGCAATATAGCAGAATTTAACTTTTCCCCAAATAAAGTGGTCTTTTGACAGGAAGAGAAATACCTCTCCTGTATGGAAAGGAAGGAAAGAAAAAAACCTTTAAATGAGAAGAAATTACATTCTATTTGCAACCAATTACACATACTAAGAATTTGAAATATTGAGGTTTGATCAAGAAACTTGAAATGAAAAACATGACTCTTCTTCAAGTATAGCATCAGAACAACGACTGTGAAGAAAAAAAGATCTCATTTACTCACTATTGGAGAAGAAAACAACTTGCAAGGTTCCAAATGGGTGAAATAAAACTTACGTCATACTTAAAATTTACTTAAAGTACAAGGGAGTAATTAGCTGATTTATTCCAGATTATGAAGGATGAAAACATTTATTTCACATTAATAGAGCTTTATGTGTTTTAAAAATACAAGAACTATGAGAGTATTAGACTCACGAAGGATCAAGGAAGAAAGCACTTGAAAAAGGTACTTATTCACATAAGAACACAAAGACATGTTGGACTTTATTTCCCTTCCTCTTTTGCTTCACGAAGTCTCTTAAATTCCTCTTGGTATCACTTCTACAAACAATAAAATACAGTGTCATGAATTCTCTAGATATTATTCAGGAAAAGTGAAAAACAAAAAATTTGTTCCTTTGAGTAAATAAAAAATTTTTCAAATACATATTTTTAAATCTCATTGATTGAGCTCGTCCAACATGACTTTTGCAAAAAACTTAATTAATACCAACAGAGCTAACGATGAATAAATTACATGTGTCCAAATACAGTTGCGCAGTTTTCAGATTCATATAATTATGAATATTAGACTTATTTTTAGTAGTGATGGTAGTAATAAAGTTTGTTCTAAATTGAATCCTCTGTCTTGGGCAAAGAAGCACCTTATCAAGAGAGCACTCTTGTCTTGAACTGGTTAAGTCTAAGACCTAGATTCTAGAAACATTTATGCAAGAGATTGACTTCAAGCTTCTGATTAGTTCCATTGTTTATCTGATTTTTGTGCTTGGTGTCAATGTAATCAAATGCATTTACACTTACAAGATAAGACAAAATAGATAAGGAGGAAGGGGAAAAATGTTGTTTTCCTCTTCATATAAACAGGGAGCTGAGAAACAACACAAGGCATTCAGTTAAGGTTTGGGGGATAATCGTATTTTCAGTTAGGTCTTGGAAACCAAAACTGGAATCCCAATGAAGTTATTGCATGTAGCAGCCTGCATCTGGTTTGTATATTCAGTTTTAATTTTCAAGCATGGAGGGAGGCGGCTTTTGATAAAAATCTCTTCTGGGAGAATATTTTGGAGTAGGAGCTGCAATCCTGGTGGCCTCATGTTTCTTGAAATTACTTAATGCGAACAGTGGGTGCAATGATGTTGAAGTTAACACAACTCTGAATAAAACCAATCTCTAAGCAAAAGTGAACAGAGATCTAGATTCCACCCCAGCTGCAGCACCCTACTATTGGTTTGCTTCAATCTTTTAGAAGTACTAAGCTGGTAGAAGACTTTGGGCAGAAGCCCTAGGGGAAAACTAGGCCATCTGAGTCTGCACCACCAACTACAGCTGCATAACAGCTGGTGATTAACTCACTGTCAAAACTCAGTTGGAAACAGATAATAAACAGAAACTTCCTGCCAAAAATGGACAGAAAAAGTACTAAAGAAGAAATTATTTCTTTCATCATATGCATGGAAGGAACTTAATTTGTTGGAGGAAACATCAGTGGAGTTATTTCAGGGTATTATGCCCATAAGGTTTTTTAACTTTTCTGTTATTGAAGATAGTGTCATATATGGCCTTTTTTTCTCCACCTCATCAAGCGTATATTCAATTAAAAAGCAGAAGAAACACAGGGAAACATTTTTGTCTTGTTTCCTAGAAGTTTGATAATTCTATGGTGTAGTCATTATGAAATCTGAAGTACTACAGTAAAATATATGTTGTGACATTTAATATTAAGAATTAAAATAAGCACTTGTGACCAGCTCAGATAATTTGTCCATAGCCAAATCTGAACTTTACCTCCCTCTCCCCTCCCTCTCTTGTTGCTCTTTCTTTGCAAAAAATGTGAGTGACTTCTGAAATATTCTATAAAGACTTGTAAAATCATAGAATGAAAGGGGTTGGAAGATACTGTCAGAGATCATCTGATACAGCTCTTGTGTTCAAAGCTGGACCATCACAGAGAGGTTTTATGAGGACCAGTTGAGGTTTTAAATTTTTTTTCTGTTACAAAATACCTTTTGTGAGAGTTTGTTGTCTCAGTATATGAGAAGTGTAAATTAGATATTATCAGGACAAAGTAACAGACTGGATTACCATAGATGGAATACAAAGGTGTGTAACATCAGTGTACAAAGGAATATTATGATTCCTGTCATTTTTCCTGAGGTTTTAGCAGAATCTCTGTCCTTTCTGACATGAAATGTGGGAGGGTGAAAATGGAATAGAAAAAAAAAGTTTAAACAATCAGTAAGAGACCTGTTGGATTAAATCACTGATTTACTAGTCATTGCAGGATTACTCATTATTCTTTCTATTTCTGTGCTTTGAATTTAAGAAGCGGAAAGACTTCAGTCTCTTTGGATGCTATGATATATATAGCCTACACCATCTCCCTTTTCTTAATTTTTTCCTCTTTTTTGATGTCGTATTATTTCATTAATTCATCATAATTTCATTAGTTCATCATTATTTGCATACATTTTTTAATTCCTGTGTTTCTCAGATGTAGTCATTAGTTCAAGCACAGGATCACAGATCACAAATCACAAAGGAAAAGCAGGAAATTATTCATAATGTAATAGGGAAGGAGCTGTGGGGAATTTGTTTCACTCTTAGTCATACCACTGACTCATCTTATTTAAAAATATTTTGCATTGTGCAAAATATTCAAATCAGATGCCTTCATCTTTGGATGGAATGAAACCTTCAACATGATGAAATTCTTTGTTTGAATGTAGCAATACATATCTTTTTGCTGGCTGTCTTATATTTATGTATCTGGCAAAAGGACTGTTTGAAAAGTAAAATATTTGCAGAGAAAATGTGTGTTTTGAATGAAAAGTAGCAAAGCATATCACTGCTGAAATCATAACCACAGAATTGTCAGAGTTGGAAGAGACCTCTAAAGATCATCTAGTCCAACTCTCTCACTAAAGCAGGATCACCTAGAACACATTACACAGGAATGCATCCAGGTGGGATTTGAATGTCTTCAGAGAAGGAGACCCCACAACTTCCCTGGGCAGCCTGTTCCAGTGGCTTGTAATTCTCATAGTAAAGTTTTTCCTATGTTTAAATGGAACTTCCTGTGCCCATTACCCCTTGTCCTGTCACCAATAACTACTGAGAAAAGTCTGGTACCATCTTCCTTGCACGCACCCTTTAGATACTTGTAGACATTAATTAGCTCTCCTTTCAGCCTTCTCTTCTCCAGGCTAAAGAGTCCCAACTGTTTCCTCATAAGAGAGATACTCCAATCTCCCAGTCATCTTTGTCACCCTCCGTTGGACTCTCTTCAGTAGTTCCCTGTCTGTCTTGAACTGGGAAGCCCAGAAATGGATGCAGTATTCCAGCTCTACTCTCACCAAGGCAGAGTAGATGGGGAGAATGACCTCCCTTGACCTACTAGCCATAGTCTTCTTTATGTAACCCAGGATTCCATTGGCCTTCTTGGCAATAAGAGCACATTTCTGGCTCATGGATAATTTACCAGGACTTATTCACCAGGACTCCCAGACCCTTCTCAGAACTGCTTTCCAACAGGTTCACCCCTAATCTATACTGGGGCCTGGGATCCTTCCTCCCTAGCTGCGGGAGTCTACACTTGGTCTTCTTGAACCTCATTAGGTTCTTCTCTGCCCAACACTCCACCATGTCCAGGTCATGCTGGATGGCAGCACAGTCCTCTGGAGTGTCAGCCACCCCTCACTGTTTTTTATCATCAGCAAATTTGCTGAGGATACACTCTGTCCCCTTGTCCAGGTCACTGATGAACATGTTGAACTAGACTGGACCTAGTGTTGACCCCTGCTGGACACTGCTGTTTAGAGGCTTCCAACTTAACCCAAATTTGGCAATTTGATCTTGCAGAGTACTTACTCTTGAAGAGTAAGAGCTCTTTGTAAGTTCTGGTAAAAAGCCATCCAGATCTAGGTACCCATTCAGAATTTGGAATACTCTGCTTCTCATTCTCATACAGTCTTCAAAAATGTCTAAGTAGAATAACTTAAATTTATTTCCATGCATATTTGCTTTAAGAGAAAACTTTGCATAAACCAGATGTACACATTAGTCATGTTTAAGCCTGGTTTAAATTCAATCAAGCTATGTTTGGAATGTTACCTGTTCCACCTAATTCAATTTAGAGAATGACAAGCAAGCTTCAAGGGTAATTATAGAGCAGAGGAGCTTTAACCAACGTAGCTCCAGCCCATGGTTTAGTACTTTAATGAACAACCTAAAGTTTTCACTTAAGTAGCTGTGATTCATATGCGTTATCATTTCTTGAAACCAGATTGAAAAAAAAAAAAAAGGCACAGATTGTGCTTTTCCCAGAAGCAGATCTAGTTTTTCTACTTTGGAGAGCTGGAGGCATCTGTCACTTTGGGAAGCCCCATAGAGAGTTCAAAGCAACATCACCTCTGGGCTGTTTTTTCTCGAGTAACTTACCTGAGCTGGAACTTCTTGGCTGCTCTTCCTGGCACCGATCTCTCCTTTCCATTTTGCATTCAAGCTGTGTAATGTCTAAAGTAGAAGTTAAAACCTGTGTGCTTCCATGTGAGATATAAATCAGATGAGGAACCCTGCAAAGCAGTTAGCCTTGCAAAAACAGTAAACAGATCACCCTTACTGAAAATTATATTAACTTGTATGGTTAGTGAAAGGAGTCTAATAATATTCACCATCGCTGGCAAAAATTTGAATAGATTCCTCAGATGAATGGAAGCACTGAAAATCCTGAAAGTTAGTTGTTTGTGTGCATTATGGCCTGTGTATACCAAGCTAATAATAAGGATGGTATGTTTTCTTGCCAGCCTTGCAGGAAGGGAGAAACTCAGAACCAAAGTAAGAGATTTAGAAACATACTATGTTTCTAACAAGGTTATCTAAACTGTCCTTCAGACATCACATAGATGTGATAATCATTCTTCAGAACTACAATTCAACCTTGTGAAATAAACTGAAGTGAAAATATTGAAATTCTTTTTTACTAGTTTGAATTAGGACTCTGGAAGTCAGGATGTATATTTGCCTAATCGTTATGTAACTAGTAATCTAATATTAAGGAATTGTTTCTTTTCCTAAGCTTTAATTTTAATACAGTTACTCCCTTATCACAGTTTAATTAACCTTTGCGTATCCCTACATGTTCCCAAATGTTGTTTGCTGTTGTTGCTGCTGAACTGGAGCCAGAATTGTTACAGCATCATCAACTTGAGACAGTAAGATTTATGTGAAATAATTTATTTACACAGTTGTAGTAACCGATAAATTGATAAAATATATGGTACTGTAAAAATTTCAGAATAATTTTAATTCTGGTTTATATCCATGGTATAAATTGATAAAATATATGGTACTGTAAAAATTTCAGAATAATTTTAATTCTGGTTTATATATATAAACAGCCACATGATGGACTGGTGGAAGATAATAGATTGTTTTAACAATGATTAATAACTGCATTGTTTAGATGACATGTTGTTTCAAAATAAACTAAATATATGCTACTGTTACACAGTAAGAATTCTAAGATAATTTTCTTGTTTGAAGTAATGCAACAATATTCTGAAAACATTTCCAAAAGCATAGTACACTTGAACCAGGGAAATTGTGGTCAACTAATAGTCAATTCATAGCCTCAAGACAATGCCTTTTAATAAACTGTATCTGTGAATCAATTACTATGTTTGTATATGGGTCCATAGCTTACATAATTTTTGAGTAAATGCAGCAAACATACAACATAAAATGTTGAGAATGAAATACACCTCACAAGTTTATATATGTGATTTGACTGTCTTAATTAAATGACACATGACATCTCTGCTTCTTGATGCAGAATCTAATTCAGAAGATATTTGGTATCTTAGCTATATTTGTATTTTTAAGATTGTTTATTTAAAGCCACTTGTTGCCTCTCTCTGATCTTCAGAATGATTTAAGCAGATAGTAGAAGATTAATATCAAGAACAAGTTTGCATGAAATAATGAACTGGAGTCAGCATATGTAATAAAATTTACATTTACCCTATTAAAGACATAAAAATATCAGTGGACTGCATGTAAGATCTAAAGAACTTAAAAGAGAAGCTTTCCATTTAAAATATGGGGAGTAGTACTGGAGGTGGGAAGGGGGTATATGGCTGAAATAGTATGAAAAGTCTATCTCGTTTCCAATTTGGTAATATCTGTCATCTGAAGCAGTTCCATAAGTTAGGAATTATAGGAACAGTTAGGAAAAACTGACATTCAAAAATAATACAAGGTGTCTTAAAATGGGTTAGTTATAGTTCAAAAGGTCTAAATGCATTTTTTTTTAATCACACAGCGTGCTTTATTTATCATGGTAATATTTTTTTTAATTTTGTAGAAACCATTGTATTATTTTTAACTGCTTCATCTTAATGTAAATTTGCCAGTCTGCATCCTATTCAACTGGAAATTATTATGAGCAAATTAATGGTTGCTGCAGATGAATAAGCAATCTCTTAATGAATTTTTGTACTATAAATCAGTGCAGTATCCCAATTTTGATTTGTTACATTCAAAAATCAAATATTTTTTCATCTTTCTCTGAATATATTTTATTTTTTTGATAGGTCATTCCTTATTGCTAATGGTGCTCAGATGGTTCTCAATGATGGGCCTGTGTTTAGGCTGCAGATGTTATCCATAGTAAGAGTTTTATCCTGAAATTATCTGAAATTATTTATCTGGAAATTATTCTGAATTGTCGGAAAAGTAGAATTCTGTAGAACTTGTCAGTTCAGTAGAACAGCAAATGCTATTGTAACACACGTTGCAAATTTTATTTAATTACTTAGTTTTCCCACAAAGTTTCTGTAACTGGAAAGTAATTTTCTTTGATATTTTTCAATTAATAGTGAATGAACTAATTAAGTGTTTGCATATTCTCTGCTTGCTACAAATCAACATTGATTTAGTACCACTGACGTGATAGAAAATTTTCAGATTCATATGACAGAGGAAAAGTTATGCCTGCAATATATTTAACAGGAAAATATTATAGATTTCGTTCCCCGATGGAGAACAAAACACCATTATAGAATCATGTAAACAAATATTTATTTATATAAATATAAGTATGAATAAATAAATATATAAATAAATTTAATTAAAGGCACTTTATATAGGGAGAGGGGTTTAGCATTTTTATTTGCCAGCCTTTGAAGTGACATGATAAACATATTAGCTTTTATTTTTTAAATTTCTCTTGAGTTTGACTATATAGTTGTAACATGCACTGAAAAATGTTCCTGCAGATATTGTGAAACTTTCCGTTCTCTTCCAGTGAGAAAAAGACCATAATTCCTTTATAATATCAGCTATTTTGACGTTTATCATGAATAGCAGTATGAATACTTCCTTATTTAATTGACTAAAATATGTTACTACACATTTTTTGACTCGAGTCTTATAGTTCATTGAAGTGAGGCCCCCTCCTAGCATGGATTCTCCATGCCATCAGAACATCATGGATTTAAACCTGCAGGTGTCTGCTGCCTTTCTTGTTTTTTGAATAAAACTTCATTGCTGATTCTGAGCCTGAAAACACCACAGAGATATTTTAACACAGTAACATGAGAAAAATAGTAAAATAGTACAGCATTTACTATCATCCACAACCACAGCTGGAGCAAATTTGGATAGCACCATTCACATAGCTGAAAAGCAGCAGGGTATGTGACTTAAGAAAAGGTGTATTAGTGCTTGGTAAAGAGTATTCACAAAACTGCACTCCAGTATTTTAACAGAACTGGGAACAAAATGACAGGGAGACATTTGAAAGAGAAAAATATGTTACCCAGACTTCATTTTCTGGTGGATCAAACCCACACTATCTATGGGATGACGAATTACATCTCAGTCAGAATAATGTCCATGGAAGCTTCTTTGGAATGGGGATGGTAGCTAACTGATGCACAACATGACTGCTGCTTATATCTTTTCTGGTGATAATACTTACCTGTTATTGTTCCCTAAATCTGTTGAGATTCTAAGCATAAAAAGCAGCTCTGAATTATCCCAACCAGCAGCAAAGAGTCAGATCTTGGTGCACAGATTTTCCTCAGGTAGGGACATGCCCGGTCAGTGGACAGGCCCTCCAGGGGCTACCCACCCTCATGAGAGATGCTGATGAGGCCTGGTCATTGCCATTACAACTGTAGCTACCCTCATGCCTATGAAAAGCTGCCTGGGGAGTGCTAGTGACTACAGAATGCTGACAACAGCCTGGGCAAATGTAGCATGGGGGGTCAGCCAGGATGTGGGTGTTGCAGTTTTGGTTGTCGTCTGGTCTGGGTCACGGAATGTGAAACAGGGGATATGAGGAGAAGGCATCATCTCTATGTCAGTGGCCACCTGAAGTCCATGAACTTCCACCTGGGGATGGATGTGAGCTTATGAGTCAAGATTAAAAGGACAGTAGAGAAAGGGGACAATATAGTGGAATGACCCAGATCTGACCTGACCAGGAATAATGAGCAGATGAGGTCTTTTAGAGACAGACAGTAGGATCACAGTCACAAGTCCTGGTCCTTATGTGGAACTTCAACTTTGATGAGGCTTTGAGCAACCTGGTCTAGTGGGAAGTTTTCCTACCCTTGATAGGGGGGTTGAAACTTGATAATCATGCTTGATATTCATGCTTCTATTTGTAGTCCTACTAAATATCAGACTTATGAATTTATGACATAAATGGGGAACTGAAAATTCAGAATATTCCTCTGAATGACTAATGTTCTATTTGGGAGTTTTCACAACTGGGAATAAGTAGTCTTAAGGAAATGGTTAAGGAGTAATGAGGAAAACAAAAATGAAAAAATAAAAAAAAACAGTCAACCAAAACCACACTTGCATTGCATAGGATTTTTCCTTCCCTTCTCTGAAAAATGCAGTAACTGCTCTTGAGATATTATATATTAAATCTAATTTTTGTTTTTATATTATCCCTACTCCAGTGATGCTTTATATATTTGAAGGTCTAGCTTATGAACTCCTTTAAGTACATGTAATTATTATCCTTTATTTAAATGAAACAAAATCTTTTTGCTACTAGACAGAGACATTTGATGCATAGACAGCCTTGTGTTCAAACTTTCTCTAATAGAGAAAGCTTCTACTGAAAGAACAAGTGATCAGACAGAAAACTTTCATGACATTTAAGTAAGCATTAATTTATGGGTACTGAAAATACTGTAGATTAAATCTTGATCTAAAGGTGAAATGTGGTGCCTCATAATGAAAAGCAATAAACAGGATCAATGCTTTGATTTGGCAAAGTATTTTTGGCATGAATCAGAAACCTGTTATTCTAAAAACCTTTTTTTGTGTGGCACCCAGACAATGACTAAAATCTTCATATTTTTTTTCTTGGGGATACTCACAGGGTTAGTATGGAGCAAAGATAATCAACTCAGTTTGTCAGATACACTTTTGTTAGTCAGACAGAAGATAAACAGAACTGAAGAGTAGAGTCCGAAGAATGTTATATTTAACAATATAACAGTAACAATATTTATTATATATATAACAATTAGCTGGTAACAAACACATCCAGCTAATGAATGCACTATGTAGAGAGAGTTTTCTGAAACATACTTTAGTCCATCTCTGCTCATCTGTAGAGACCTATTTAATGATTTTGGAGATTTTGCTTCCTTTTGATAGGTTTATCAATAGCCTCTGAATCCTCTCCCTCTTTTGAGATCAGTATGTTACTGCTTCTCATTTAGCCATCAGCCTTTTTTGAATTTGAAGAACACTGCAAAGGGTCATCTTGCAGCATGAATAAACCACAAAGCTGTGCATTATGTTCTGTATCAAGAAAATCATAACAGTTCTCAGTACAAAGCTCAGAACTAGAGTAATCTGGCTTAAAAGCCAACGGTTCTTTAACGACTTACCTCCAGCTTTAGTAGGCTTTCCTACGTCAACCTAAGGGTTTTTAGGACAATACTCCATGAAGATATCATGTGTTCTAACATGACTTCCATTTTACCACATAGTCACTATATTTACTATATATTGCTGTAAGACACACAGACATCTTTAGATTTGGTCAGCTGTATGCATTCCTTTTCCTGGATAATATGTTTGTCATTTTGCTGTAAAGAAAGTTACTCCTGACCATACTGACCAATAATTGTCCTGACCATACTAAAAGCATTATCTTTAGTGTGTCTGAAAGGAATAGTAAACATAGAAGAATAATTCCTGTTTAGTCAATGAAGAACAAAGCATGAGGAAGGCAGGAGCTAAGGATACGGGTCAGATGTCAGTGTGTGTTTGCATACATAACAAATTCATCTTCATCATTTTATTTGCCAATCCAGAGATACTGAAATAAGGAGAGACATGAAAGAAACCACATTACAGGATCCTGTTCTACATCACCCTGTTGAGAAATAATATATACATGAAATTATGTACATTCCCTTATAGAAAAAGCTATGATTATTTTACTGGTTCCCAGGATACCTTATATTTTAGTATTATGAAATAATTGTATCTTTCTTTATTAATACTGCAACTTCTAATACTAAACCACACAAGGACTCTCAAGTTAGATTGGTGCTAATAATTACGTGTGAGGCCATAGAGAGGACTTTTTGTCAGAGCTGATACCCCTGCTAAACATATTTAGAATTTCAAGGTATCATTTAAAATGTTACTATTCATATAAAAGCTTCCATTAGTACAACCTAGGTAATTTTCATGGAACATATTGGGATTTGGAAATAGCAAAATTTTTTATTTTTAATTTTTTTAATAGTACTGGCTTGAGGTTGGGAAAACAGGAAGCTAAATTTTCAGGATCATTTTGCCATATGAGGGGGTTTGGTATGTTTCAGTTAAAATCTTTGAGAGAAATTATATGGTATGTGCATTTATTACCAGACAATATTAGATCTCGAAGTACAATCACATTCTGTGATCTGCACCTCTACACTGAAATTGCCTTCTGGCTAGTGTGAGGCCCAATAATATCAGAATTTGAAGGAAACTCTGCTATGATACAACGTTGAGATAACAGTATACTCCTCAGTGGCTATAGGCATTTTAGAGTTGTAGGTACAATAGAGGAAATGCAATGGTTATTTTAAAGGCAGTAGCTGCTTAAAGTAGAACAAAGGATCCTCAGATATTTTTAGTAACAAAAGGTCTTGTTGCTGCTGCTGAAGCTGGTAATGCATTTGTGTTCTGTCTTCTTGTGTGAAAAAATACTGTGTGTGCATGTATATATGTTTGCATATGTATGGCACAGTCTAGTAATCTTATATTGCTTAGAAGAGAAAAAAAACCCTGAAAAACAATACCACTTTCACTAAATTATTTTTTACTTTTTTGCTTGTTTAACCTATGATTCTCTATTTTCAAATAATCTATGTGTTGTGTAGAATTGTTACCATTTAATGGCTCCAGGGAACAAGTGAATGTTTGCTTAGGTCATTCAAGCCTTTTGGAGGTAAGATATCCTGTGATGGATCAGAGTAAACTGCAGGCACATAAGAGAGGCATCCTTTCTCTGTGAAAATTTTATCCTTAGTTCTGTTTTTTTTATGGATTTTGTGTTTACTAAGGATTTTTATTTTTCTTTTCTTGGGTTTTTTTGTGGGTTTTTTGGTGTTTTTTCTTTTTTGTTTGCTCTTTATTAGATGATAACCTCGAAGGAACAAAAAAAAAAAAATTGTGGGCTGGAGAGTAATTTGTGTTCCATGGGGCAAACTTGGGAAAAGGATATGCTTTCTATCTTTATCATTATTTTTTTTTACTTTTTTTTGCTGTTGTTGTTTTACATTTGTAGACAGATCAATCGGTGTAGGTTTAAATGAAGGACAAGAAGATGATGAAAGCTGAAAAGCCTGTCCTATGAGAAAAGACTAAATGAGGTATGTCTTTTCTCACTGGACAAATATTCCAGTACTTAAAGGGCAGCTACAAAGACAACAGAGGCTCTCTCTTAACATGGAGCCACGTGAAGAAGAAAAGCAGCAAAAGATGCAGGTTGCACTGGGAGAGGTTTCACCTTGATATGAGAAAGATACTGTTTTGTAAGTGAGAACAATCAGTTACTAGAACAACTTCCACAGTTATGTGGTAGTCCCCATCACTAGAGGTTTTCCAGTGATCTGACTGTGTTATATAATCTCATATATGAGATTTTTCTATGAAAGGTTGGGCCAGATGATCTCTAAAGGTCCCTTCCAACTTGTGCCATTCTAGGAACATGGTTAGAGCATCTGTCTAGAGGGTTACTTATAGAAAAGTCCCAGAAAGAGAATACTGTGTTTTGGAAAGAGTACAGGCAGCTATTATGTGCAGTTCTGGGCCCCACAATTAAAGACATGTTGAGGTCCTTTAATATATTCAGTAGAGGCAACAAATCTGGTGAAAGGGCTGGAAGGAGTGTCCTATGAGGAGCATCTAAGAATTCTGGGCTTGCCCAGTTTGGAGAAAAGGAGGCTGAGGGGTGAGGTCCCCTCTTCAGGGTGAGATTCCTGAGGGGAATAAGAGAGTGACATTATGATCCTTTCTCCCTATTATCCAGTGATAGGACACATGGGAATGCTTCAAAGATATGAAAGAGGAGGTTCAGATTTGACTTTTTTTTTACCAAGCGGGTGGTCAAATGCTCTAACAGTCAGAACAGAGGAGAGGTCAATGACCCAAGCCTTTCAGTGTTTAAGAGATATTTGGACAATGTCCTCAACAACATGATGTAATTTTGGTCAGCCCTGAATTATTGATTTTGTTGGACATCATTGCAGGTCCCTTCCACCTGAAAGTATTGTATTGTAATTCCATTCTATTCTATTCTATTCACTTCTGTGCTGTGCTACACTATGCTATGCTGTGCTACATCACACTACGCTACAGGATTGGAAAAAAAAATATTGTTTCTGCAACTGACTTTTATGTACTCTACTGAAAACTTCTGGGACAAAAAAAAAATCATACAACTTAAGCAATAAATGTGCAGATTAACTTTTCACCTTAGTACAGTTTTCTGCATTAATGTGACTTGTTAAAAGTGTGAATGTGAAGAGTGTCCTTGGAAGAAACATTAGAAGCTTTCTTGGAGTGGAACAGGAGGAAGCTTGTACTAGATAATATCCAGGGGACCTGGTGTAACTAGCAGTAAAAACAAATTGGCCTCAAAACCAAACATCTAAAGAATGGTCATTTCTGTGAATAAAATCCTTTTAAATAAAGTTACATCGGTTGAGATAAAAATGGGTCTGCAAAGCAATGTATCAGCTCTGAAAATAGACAGAATATTGCTTTTTCTTTCCTTATAGAAAAGAGGAATGAAGCAGTCATAAAATGGCATAGGTATCCATTTTATTGGTCATTGAAAGAATTTATAGCTAAATCACTTCTTTATCTTCATGTATATGAACCAAGAAGTTGCACAGTAAGTGAAATTCTGTCTCTGTTCAAGGTAGTTTCTGTGCAGTAATTGTTTTCTTCAGTTTTTCAGACAAGATTAGAGGTATGTATTTTCAGTTCCCACTTAATTACAGGCATCATGTTATCCCATTTTCACTGGCATAGCCTTTAGTTGGCTTAAGAAGCACATCAAAAATTAAGATCTAATATTTCCCATATATGGTTTGATCTCTCATCATTTCCCAATGCGCTTGTTTCATATACTCCACTGATATCAAGGGATTGTAAACTTCTCAGCTTTTCCAGCATTCTATTTGTTAACACTCCCTAGAAATACATCAGGGTTTTTAATTAATTTGTATTAGTATTTTGGATGAGATTCTGAATTCCTTTCCACCTATCTAAATAAATTATTTCAGGTAAATGCTTTTATTTTAACATTGTTCTGTAAAACACATCAAAGTCTGGACACCAAAAGAGTTAATGTTTGTTTGTTTGTTTTTTTCTACATGTAACTACTTCACAAAGGGTCTTGATGTTCATTTTTCTTACAGAACTGTATAAGTTTTTAGCACTGAAGTATAATCATAAATTAACTTCAGTATAAAGAGAAAGGTTTTGGGTTTTTTTAAGCTCAATAAAATACTGAAATGAACTCCATGGAATTAAGTAAATCTGAGAAATCTGGTTGTGGAATAGCTGCGATGATAATTGCTGAAAATGACCTAGACTACGCTTGTACTTTTTTGAGTAAAGATACAGCATCTGGAGCTGGTGGAATGTGGTTAGTGGACCATGACTGCCTTAGCTGACATTATCAGGGGTACTCAGTGTGCTAAGTGCAAGAGAAATTTCATGGAGGGTGGAGTGGAGTGGAAACATCATGGCCATGTTCTGTGGTAGAAATACCAATTGACTGAACTTTTGATACCGTGGGCCAACATCCTGACATATGAACCTTGCTTCATTGAAAATACTAACGATAAATTGCAGATCAGGAGAAGCTTAAATAACACACATTAAATATCCTTAAGATTATTTTTTCTGAAATATTAAGCTAGAATTTGCTCAACAGCAATACTTTAAAGATATTTGTGACTGATGTTTATGCAGCTGAAAACACTGTTAAAAACAACCGAGACTCAATATTCTGTTAATGGTTTAATTTAATTAATAAAATTGCAATAAGCAAAACAGCGCTGGGTGCGTGGAGGTCTCTGCTCCACTCACATGCACACCCCTAAAATTCTGGAATTACCTTTTATTGATTACAATTCTATGCATATTCAAAGGGAGGTGGTGTTACATACATATTCAGAGGATTACATCATGCAATTATAATATTCATGATAGGCAGAGTCTGGGTGGAGTCTTCTTTTGGGGAGATATCCAGGAGTCATCAGGGGGTCTTTGGATGAAGTAAGAGGTCTTCCTCAAGCTTGAACTTTTTACCTTTCTTGATTTTGCTGACTTCATTACATTGTTATAAGGCGATATCAGACCCTAGCCATAACTTTCCCCTTATCTGCTGGTTGTGACATCTTTATGTTCTTTTTGTGCAGATTTCACATTCCTTTGGTGCCCAGTTAGCCTTGACAGTGTCTTGTTTTAAGAACAGGACCTACACTTTTAATTATCTTCGACACAGAAGTTAGTCTTATTAGGGCCTTGTATCGTTCACATGGCTTTAGCGAAGAATTACATGTCTCAGCTGCTTTGTCTAGGCCCATATTCACTTCTTTCTCAGTTTAATTCTTTTCCTGAATTTGACTGGTTAGGAATACAAATTCATCAACATATATTACACCACCATTAGTAAGACATTAGTAATTCTTAAAACCTTAACATTAAAAATAGATACTTAAAATGAAAAGCCTTTGTAAGTCAAAAATTACATGCACTCAGGTAAGTTAGTTTCTTTTGTGTTAGCAAGAAGTTTTATTATTAGAATTTGATTGTCTAAAAAAAATTCAATATATTTTATCACCTCTGTAGTATAGATATTTGTTCTGTAGAACATGAAAAAAAAATTCAATGTGACAGTTATAGGGAGGTGTTTTTCTTTTATGAAACCTGAAATTACTTCGAGTTCACAGATTTGACCTACCAACCAAATAGTAAAAGACAGGAAGGGTAAGCAGCATAACCCACACGTTAATGAACAAAAAAAGAAAAGAATTTTTCAGTTAAAGTGAAAATTTAACAGACATTTTAGGAATGAGAAGAAGTTCTTTTTTATTGCCTTTTTTTTTTACTATTTTTCTTACACTACATACAATTTCTTTGCTTTAAAAACTAAAATCCTCAAAGCCATTTTTTGAGGTGCCTTTCACTTTCTTAGTCTTTGTAAGTCAAAAAAAAGCTTTGTAAAGTAGTCCTTCTGTATTTCTTCTGTCTGAAGAGGTGTGTGAATTAAAACATTCTTTGAGGGTGAAGGTAGAAGGAAAAAGGAAACAGGATGAGTTCAGAGTCCTTCATTCAGTTTAAATGCTAGAGACATTTTAGCTGATTTTTAACACCTTAATGTTGACAGTTGAATTAAACAATGCCTCTGCAAAATTCCCCTTTTAACTCTGCTTTTTAGCCATTTGAATTTAATTTCCTTGAAAAGGCTACTCATACAGTGCCTAGGAGCTTATTGCCACCTGCAGAATTTGAAATAAAATAGTTTAAGAAGGGTGAATCATAAGTAACAAGTTCTTGAAAATGACCCATGGCTTTTCCCTTAAATGAACAGATATCTTTAGTAGAAAATTACTTTTTTAAATTTGTTTTTATATATTTCTATTTTTACTTTTTTTTCCCCAACAACAAATACATTTAAAATATTTCAGCTGAGCACCCCTTAGCTTTCATTTAATTAATTCCTATTCCCTTAATTTCATTCATTCATTTTGGTCCATTTCCTTCCTACTATCTTTTCTGATAAACAGTCTTTTCCTGATTGAGGTCAGCAAATAAATTTGAGATTTTTCCTTCATTCTCTAAGAAATGAGAAATGTGATCACTTGATTGTCTTGTATTTCTCATTTCTCTGTGCAAAGCTATACTGATCCACGTAATGATCTGCTGCTTAAACCACCACTAGACTGAAAATATAGAACTGCAGTTATTCTTCTCAACAGGAGTCACTGAAATCAGATGTAGAAGATAAATCCAGGTTTTGTATTGAGGCTAATCCTGGAACTACATCAGCTAAATATACTCAGTCCCATTACCTTCCATATTCCAGGAGGTTCTGTTGTCAGACAAGATACTGTTATGATATTTATGCTAATTATTCCACTGACTGTACTATCCTGATCCAAAATGATCTATTTCTCAAGTTATTTGAGAACAGATAAAAGCCAGGGCAGATCCTTCGGTTCAGTCATAACAGGTGGTGGAACACTCCTGTTATATGTATTTTCTTCTTTTCCCTCTCATGTTGATTTCCCAGATGTGTGGTGGTAGTAACTGCTTTCAGCATGAGAATGAGGATCCTACCACTGTCTCATTAGAAAGCTCAGAAGTCATGGATCCACATACTAGAATCCTGGCTAAACCTTCCCAGTTGAGAGGAGCAAGATCCTGAAGAGTGGAGTGAGTGCTTCTGATGTGCTTCCAGTCTTGACCTGGTTCACTGGCTTGCTTCAGCTCTCTCTTTGTGCAGTAGCCCTTTCCTCTTAAGTGGAAATGATCATTTCCTAGGCCCATAAGCTCAGAGAGGTGTAGTTAGTATATACATTGGCAGACGGCAGAAATATGAGGAGGATATAGAAACCAGCAAACTTTAAATTCAATATAACATGGCAGAAGGGACAGATACTAAAAGAAGGAGCTTTCTAGAACAATTAGAAAAAATAAAATTATGTGTCTGTATGCATATATAATATTGTTATATTCATTACATTCCTTTTAGTAATATTTGTTTAATTTTAAAACAAAGGAAAAATCCTCTGAAACCTAAGTAATTACGATTCATGATTGGCAAACATATTAAGATCATAAACTAGCTTAACCTTGGCCATTAGAAATGAGGTGAATAAGATTCCTTCTCTAACATGATAATTCCTTGGGATGAATGAATTTTATGGAAGGTCTTTTCTCGTCTCTGTCCTAAGACTCAACAATATTGGCATTAAATGAACAAATGTTGGTAAAGCAGATGCTGGATGAGAACATGCACTGCCATTAGCCTGCTCTGAATGCCTCACACCATGTCTGCATGAAGTCGCTGCCTACATCCTGATTGCCTAGTAGGCTATTGTGTTTTCTAAGCATCTTCCTAAATCACTCTCTCCCTTCAGGGACAATGTTTGTCTTCAGACCAGTGCTTATGAATGTTTGAAACATTACTTTGATATTTTTTGAATCGTCCCATTGATCCACAGTACATTAATGACTGAGAATCATATTGCACAGTCTGGGGTGCTCTTTATACTACATTGAGTTATTGTCAGAGGAAATAGATTTTAAAGCTGGGAGAAATCATTAGATCATTAACTTGTTTTCACAGTATATCACAGACATAATATTTCACCCAGTTATCTCCCTAAGATTTCTGAGATTAAATATTGCTAAAAGGCAATGATTCTTTTGGAGGAAGTCTCAGTGTTCCAGTTGTAAAGATCTTTCTAATACAGAGAGACTCCACATGGTCCTATTCAGCTTCTCAGTTAAGACTGTTTTTCTCACCACAGATCAGAAGTTCTAACTCGCACAGAGCATGTACCCATAGATGTTAATTAATACCTGAAAGAACATTAATAAGTTGACATATTCTTTAAATTGTCACTGATTTTTATGCAAGCAATATATTCTAACTCAATTAGAAGTTACAAAAAGTATTACTAGGTGAACATATTCTCTGTTAAGTGGAATGTCTTATTAAATTGTCATAATAGTTTCTTTGAAACATAAGCAGCTAAAACTTCTGTTACTAAGAGGAACCAAGAAGTATCTTCTTTTCAACAGTTGCAACAATTTAAAATTTAAATTTAGGCAAAATAAACTGTAATAATTTTTACCTTCATCCACTTTGGTAGCATGTTAAACCATGTCACAACCCACAAGGTAGGTGGGGCTGTCACATCTCACAAAGTGAGCACAGATCCCCGGAAGTGGGGGCCCAAACCAAAATGTCACATTCCACAGAGTGGGTACAGCATTATGTCCCACAGAGTGGACATGGGTAGAATTCCCAGGGTGGGGGTTGACCAGAAAAGATTTGGACTGGACCCCCTTTCTTTCTAATCAGATTCAGAGAGGAGCCTATGTATGGATGGGCCTGATGCTCCTTTTTTATTAATCTCTTCTAACAACCCATTCAGCAAAATTAAGTTTGGAAATTCTCTGTGCAGTACCCTAGGTGTAAGATTATTATCCAGGAGGTTTGTACAAAAAACAACCTTACTTAAAAGTGATTAAGATTATAAAGCATGTCAGATTACACCTAGCAGAATTAGAAATGATGGTACTTTCAAAACAATGGATTACAAATAGCAGAATTTAGCATAATTTAAGGAAATTGTCAAAACAACAGGTTACAATTAACAAAACTTATCAAAGCAACAGGTTGTAAAACTTGGCAAAGTTGGAAACTGTGTTACCCTTATGTCCTGAGATAATATTAGAAAAAAAGAGGAGATACACTATTCTTGGATCCAATGAGGAATTTGGTAGGAAGCTGTGGTCCTTGGATGACAGGTGTACACCCAGAATTTTCAGTGTACCTTTTTTATGCTACCTGGTCCCACCTTTTCAGGTAGGGAGCTCTGGCATATCTTGTGCAGCCAGGTTCACTTGGGCCCCTCCAGATGGGATGACACAGCAATAACCCTTATTTCTGTGCATGTGCCCATTCCAGTGCCTTTACCCTGGGCACACATAAGATGTCACTCTGCCTCTGCACGGCACAGCTTGCCTGCCCCTGTCCCGTATGGAATAAGGACAGTGTCCTGCCTGCCAGGGTGGCATCAAACAGAGCTCTCCTTGCAGGGACAGTGTTCAGTTTATAGGGATGGTCACTAAAGGAGGGGCTGCTCTTGCAATACCAGGGCCCAGATTATCAAGGTGGTTACCCAAATGAGGATCTCTCCTTGAGAGAAAAGAGTCCAGGTAGCTTATCAAATGAGGCACCTGTTTTGATACAATTATTCTTTTGGGGAATCAACACATGTGATCACAGGATGTTCAGGAAGCGATTTGCCTCTATCAGCAGTTTGTACTACAGCTGCACTTGTGCGGTATTTTGCCATCTTGTTGGGTAAAGGGAATGAATGTAAAGAAGAATTATCTGAAAATAATGAATGTCTGACTCAGCATTAAGTTTAATGAGAGCATTGAGAGGTACCAGGAGCTGTTGGAAAGATAAAATAGCACGGATGAACCCAGCCACCTGCCTCCAAACTAGCTCTAACAGTAAATAAGAATAGAAGGTCAGAAATGGCTAGATTATATACCTTGAAAAAGAACCTCAAAATGAAAAGTACTGAATGATTTAGTATAAGACCTGAAAGCCAAGACAAATGGCTTTTCTTTCTGTTTGCCTTTCACAGAAAAGAAATTCTGTATTTGTGGTTATAAATACAGCTTTCATTTTTAAAGTACTGGACAAAGGCTGAAATCATAATATTGTAATCTTTAATGCAGTCTTTTAAAATGAGGTGGTTCACAGTTTGCTCCTCCCAATGTTCTTCCCTCTGTCTTTTCTGAAAACTCCGTAATGTGAAATCCTGAGCCAGAGGAGTAGCTGTGCTGATGCTGCCATTTGAGCTAATGAATTTACAAAGGTTTTTGAGGGAATTAATGTGTGGGGTTTTTTACCTCAAGTATGAGAAATGCAAGGTGTGCTAATGATTGTATGCTTTCTCCTGTTTTACCTTGATGTGCTCTTTTTCTAAATAGTTTCCATCCTGACTCTTTTCATTTGTAGTTCTTATCCCAGGCTCATTCTCCTGTGTCTGTAATTTCCAAACTTTGGATATCTCATTCTTCCTCCTTCCACTTCTTGTCCATTTTTCGTTACTCACATAGGTTAGTTTGAACACTTGCATATTTGACACATTTTCCTTCTCAGGAGAATAGATGCATTGCAGTTTCTCTGTCAAATATTTTGTTTCAGTAATATGACATAAAAGTAAGAATTCAAGTTCTGTTTCAAATGTATTTCTAATGAAAAATATTTTACAGTAAAAAATTTGGTTTATAGTGACTATGTTCAAAGGCACTTTCTAAATTTAAAGTTCCTTGGGGTCTGTTTTTCTTTTCATTGTTCCCTGTTAATCCTATTTAATTCCTAATCACAGAATCATAGAATAATGGAATCATAGACTGGTTTCAGTTGGAAGAGACCTTAAAGATCATCCATTTCCAAGCCCCTTCATGGGCAGTGACGCTTTCCACTAGGTTAGGTTGTTCAAAGTCACATCCAACCTGGCCTTGAACACCTCCAGGGATGAGGCATCGACAAACTCCCTAAGCATCCTGTTCCAGTTTCTTTCCACCCTCACACTACAGAATTTCTTCCTAATGCCCAGCCTAAATCTACCATCTTCCAACTTAAAGCCACTACCCCTTGTCCTGTCACTACACACCCTTGTAAAAGGTTCCTCCCCAGCTTTCCTGTGTACCTTTCAGGTACTGGAAGGACACTATAAGGTTTTCTCAGAGCATTCTTTTCTCTGTGCTGAACAACCCAACACCCTCAGCCTGTCTTCATAGGAGAGGTGCTCCAGCCCTCTGATCGTTTTTGTGGTCCTCCTGTGGACCTGTTCAAACACTTCCATGCACTTCTTGTGTTGGGGACTCCAGAGTTGGACAGAGTACTCCAGGTGAGGCCTCACAAGAACAGAGTAAAGGGGGGAGAATCACCTCCCTTGGGCTGCAGCCCGGACAAGATCAACACTTGAAATAAATCAAGTGCAATTGGGCTATTAATTTATAATCAAATAGTTTTGCAAGATAAATTTTTGACAAACAGGTTTTACTTCGTAATAACTCTTCTAAAAATGTTACTGTTGCTTGTTTTGCTTATATCAGCTGTCACAAACTCAAATTTAACTAATTTAATTTAAAAATGTTCTGAGGAACTTAGTTTTCATGGACTAAAATAAAAATGTTTTTCTCTTTGTGCCAGATGATGATGTCAGTTCTGCTCTATGTCAGTTCAGTTCCTAACTATGGAACTGAATCAACTATAGAAAAGCTTCCATAGCATACGAGGTTTGTTTTCCATTAAATACTGTTTTGCAGTCTTTTTAGATGGCTTGCTGCTGCAATAATGTAGAAAGAAATCCATGAATCTGAAGGTAAAGAGTTAAGGAAACAGTAAGTTTCCTTTTGTATTTTCTGTTCCACTTCTAATCTGGTGTCTGTGCCATAGCATAAAATCCTGGAAATTCATTCTGTAGAGCATGTCTTGTGTACCAATATGCTGTGCAAAAGCTCTGGAGTCTCACAGAACCTTTTTCACCCCATCAGTGTTAGTGCCTCACAAGCTCTACCTCTAGCCAGAATTTCAGATGTTCATTAGTGGGCTGATTTATGGTTGTTTTCCTCAGTGCCTGAACCAAGAGAATCCTCCCATAGCTAGCAATAAGACTTTGATAAATAGTATGCCCCATGAGCTTTTGGTACAAGGCTTAGAATAAGTTCAGCTTCTGAATAGGGTGCAATAACTCTAGCTGGTTTTGAAAAATGGCACCTTTTTTTTTTTTTCTTCAAGAGGTTATAAAGCTCTTGCAGTTCAATTAGTGTTGACCTGTCACAACTATAAATCGATACAAAATATTGATTTTTCCACAATTGTGGATTTTATCCACAATACAAGTGGATATATTTTCCAAATTATTAACTACTGGTAATTAAGAGATATGGAGTAGTCTTGGAAGAGACACAAAAAATTCTTGAATGAAGAGGAGCACAAAGTTCCAGTTCCAAATTGCTTCAGTCTTTGTGTGCAAAGTATCCTGGTGCAGCCAACTCTTTGTGATTCACCTACCTGAAAAATGAGCTTGAGTTTGGTGTGGGTATGCAACTCAGCCACGACAAAAACACTGTCAACATTGTCTTTTGATTCAGTGTACACATAGCCTTAGGTATGAAAAGTGTGTTGTATTGAAGGTGGTGTGTAGAAAGGAAAAACCATCTTGTTTGATATTGAAATTGAAGATAAAACTTGTATAAAACCCTTGTTTTTAGCAGGACTGTTAATTGGTAGAGACTTGGTCTATCTATATGCGATCATAGCATTATTTAGCTTGGAAAAAACACTTAAGATCATCAACTCCAATCGTTACCCTAACACTGATAAGGCCATCACTATGCCATGTCCTTAAGCATCACAGCTACACATCTTCTACATACATCCAGGGATGGTAAGTCTACCACTTCAGTGAAGGGGTTGTCAATTTTTCTTTTGTCTGTTGTTTTGTTTTATCTGTTTTTATTCCTCTCCTGTGAAAAGAAAATTTATTCTTGATTGAAACAACAGGTATGTTTTTTCAAGCTGAGTTTGACTTGTAGATGCTCACAGAACACTGTCTTCCTCTTCTGGATCCCTATGAAAAAAAATATAAATATATATTTGGTAAAAAGACCTGTGAACATGAAGGTTTTTCATCTAGAAATTAAAAGAAACTATGACACCTTTTGTGTTTTCTAACAGTTGTAGTGCAATTTCTCAACCTTGAGTGACTGTGCTTTTGTTTCTTATGTCAATAGGAGAAGCTTTGAACTTTGCATGGATTGCAGGGCAAAGCCTCATTTATTTCAGTGGGGCTTTGTGCTACATTAAGGAACTGTCTTCATACAAATGTATTTTAGAACTGAAATCTTGTGTACAAATCTAATTGAAAGATTCAAGCAGAGGCTCTATTCAGCTGTCTTTACAGTGATTCTGTTACTGCTGTTAGCAGATTTCCTGCCCTCTTAGATAAGAATGCAATATTCTGTGACGAATTGTATCTAAAAACTCTGTTACAGCAAAGTCAGTTGGTGGACTCCGGTTGTGAAAAATGCCAAAGAATAGTATGGTCAGCTATAATGTGCTTGACTGTGCCAAGAAGTGTCCCGATCAGAAGGTTTGTCCCTTTATGCTGAGCAAAGGATAGTTGTCTCTCTGTCTGCTGGGTTGAACTGAACTCATGCCATGGTATGGAGCTACAAAATATTTTATCGAATGCCCATAAGTCTGTTAAAAGAGTAAGAATGAAAACAAGAATAATGTATGTGAACAGTTTATTACTATAAAGTAGCAACAAAAAGGTCAAAACTTCAGAGGTTGGATTATGATCATTATAATTTTTAAGGAAAAAACTAATTAGAAGGCTCCATTTCATTTTATGCCAGGATGCTCATAGATAGCCTGAGTTATGCTGTGGTTCTGCTGGGATCTATTTCTGTCTCACATCATCCCTGACCAGTCAGTGAGCTTTCATGGACTGACCTTAGTCTTGAACTATTAACCTTGCTTTTGGCTGAAGGTCACAGGATTAATGTTGGAGCCTGTTGCTTTCACCATCTGGTGCTACTTGTCCTGCTCAGGTGCTGCAGAACAGCACCCCTGGCAGTAAGGGCACTGCTTCTGCAGTCAGAGCCTGCACCATTCCCTGAGCTTTATGAGTGGATCACCCTTGCCCATCTCTGAACTTTCTTTCATTGTCACAGGCAAATCAAGTCATTTGAACTTGGACAATGTTTGTTTAAGCAGTGGAGTTATATTTTTATATGTTTTGATTTTGGTTAAAGCTTTCCCCCTGCCTTCAACTTAACTGAACATTTTGTCCCTTTTTTTTTTTTTTTAAAAAAAAAAACAACAACAAACAAAAAACCAAAACCAAACCTAACCTACTGGAACATAAGTGAATTTTTGGACCTTAGATCTTTATGTCATGGGAATTTGGTGAAGGAAAACTGTGAGCAGGGAAAGAAGGTGGAGGCAGGCAATGTCTAGTTTCAGTGAAGTTCACAAACACAGGATAGATATTTTTCATCCTGCTGTTTCTCCGGGGAGTCCACTCTAAAATTGCCCTGTACTTTGGAACCTTATCCTTGGCAACCCTTCATGCTGAAATACTGATGTTCAAAAAATTCCGGTGCCTGCCACTCTGCCACCCCTCTCCAAAGACAGGCAAATCAAGCACTTTTTTGAGCCGTGCTCACAGAGCACTCTGCAAAGCATGGCCGTGAGGAGTTCAGCATCTGTATCACTTGTGACACTACATTTAGCCTGGTGTGTTTGGCTTTGGACTCTCCAGTACAAGAAAAGACAGCGATGGTCAAGAGTGTGTGAAGCAGAAGTCCACTAAGATGGTTAGATGTCTGGACCACATGACCTGAAAGCAGAGACTGAGACAAATGGGCTTATTCAGTTTCAAGAAGAGAAGGCTGAGAAGAAATTTTAAGTCTGACTGCAACCACCTGTTGGGAGGACATCCTGAAAATGGGGTTCAACTCTTTGTAGAGGTGCATAGTAGAAGGCCACAAACATAAGTTTCAATGTGGAAAATTTGTACTTGATGAAAAACTATTTTTACTGGGACGGTGTTCAAACACTGAAATGGGTGCTTTAGGAGGTTATAGGATCTTCAGAACCCAATCGAACATGGCCCTGAGCCACCTGTTGTAACTGGACCTGATTTTTTTACAATAGCTTGGACAATATGCTATCTGGAGGTCCCTTCCTAACCTACAGGACTTTAATTTTGTTCCCTTTCTTGGAGAGATCTGATAGGCCAGAGGTTCTCTCTTGGTGGAAGTAAATAACAGACAGAATTAATCTTGAAAGGAGGAACTTGGAAGAGCTGAAATTAGAAGAGAATTCTGCCCTATTTGAGAAACAGTGGGGTTTGTGAAGGCTTTTTAACCTAAATAATTTGCTTGAATGAGAAGGGCAAAATTTTAGGGGAGAATATTAATGGCAAATTAATTGAATATTTACTGTATTTTAAAACTGCAATTTTAGTAACAGTACCGTAATAAAAGCAAACTGCAATTCACAGTCCCTGTATAGAGTGAAAATATCACCATTTTCTTCAAGAAGCAGCTTTTGTATCATTCTCCACAAATCTCTCTTTATAATTTATTCTTCAGTTCTTAGCTTAATGTATACAAAATTTAGCATAGAGTGACTTTACTTGCTTTGAAGGAAAGCTTGTGTGAACAGATAGGGTTTTTTTAAAGCCTTTTACTTTGAAAAGAAACAAGTTAGCATCAGTTACCTGGATAGAAACAGCCATTATCAGTGTGTCATATTAAGTAAATAATTTGCTAAAATAAAAGTATTCTCAGATCCCATTATGTACTCAATTTCTGATTTGAATTGTATCAGACATGACTTTAAGGAAATGCATTGTTTAACTATTCCAAGCATTTGTGCAATACAGTAAGTAAAGAAGAAATTTTATGTTTCAGGGAATAAACTTATAATGAAAGATCATAAGAATTTTGTCTCCAGGTACTTATAACACTCTCATAACAATACTAGAAAATAAAGGAAACAGTCACTTTCTCAGGAAGGGGAGTATAGACTAGACAAAACATTAAACAAAAAACAGCTTTTGTGCAATTATCTCTGCTGCAATGTTTAGAAAGTCTCATTATGTCAAGTGCAGTGATTTAGTGAACAAATATTTACACTGTCTTTTTCCATATCTTTGCTAATGACAACACATTAAGTTCTGATTAACTATTCTTTATTGGAACACTCACACATTTTTCATATTTGAATGAGAAAGAACATTATAGATGGCATAAGTTAAAAAAAAAAAAAAAAAAAGAGGAATGCTTAATTTATGAGTCTTTGCATTTTTTTCCAGAAGGAAAACTTCAGGCAACTTATGCAGTTTTTCTGATTTTTAGTTTTGAAAGCTGCATAGGAATAAACTGTTCAGATAGGTGTTCAAAGCAGAATTATAGATACAATTGATATTTGTACACTTGTATTTCATTTGGAATCATTACTACTTAAGGCTTCTAGTGCCATACCTAAGAACCTTACCTAACAAAAATGTGAGGTATGACAGAGTATTGTAAGTGAAATTTGTTTAGATCTCAGTTACTGGATGTCTTCAGGCAGGAAGAGACACAGAATATCTCATTTCATCCTTCAGTACAACTCTGAAACCCCTGCCTCAAAACTTATTCTGAAGAATAGATCTGGTCAAATACTATTATGTTTTCATTCAGGTTTTTAACAACCTCCTACTGGTATTTTCTATCACTAGCAACTATCCTAGGTACCAAGGACGGAAAATTACTTTGCAGTAAAATGTGTAAGCAATATAACCTCATGTTGTACAGTCTTAGAAATGATATATTTCTCAGGAAGAACTCTGCATATAGTAACATGAATCATACAGAAAACATGAGTATACTCCTCTTTTTCTCTATGACAAACTGTGTAAAGTTGGTTATGCAAGCATATACTGAACTCTTTATGCCAGTATATAGTAGATCAGTCTGTATGAAAGTAATCTAATTATTTTCAATTTAAAACTCAAGGATTTTAAACAATATTTTAAGCAATACTTTCCTGAAACTGTGAGAGTTTGAAGAGGCATTAGAACTTACATGGCACTGTACTGAAAAAGCACAAATTATTTATCATTCAGTGGGCAGCTATAAAGACTACTCTGTGGACACCAAGAGGTGTGATAATATCTTTTAAACTGGATTATATGAAGGACTAAGGGAGCTGGGGTGCAACCCACTGCAAGCCTTAGGGTCAGGGACTGAAGAAAGAAAATAAAGATATAAATCCTGCTTACTAGTCATTAATATCTTTAAAATAGTGTCAGCAAAAGCTTAATACTCTGTTACCACTGTAGTACCAAATTTATGGACTACACTGCTGAAAGGCTCATTCAGTATACTCTGTTACAATTTGAGCATTCTGTGGGTCAAAGTATCCCACCCTCTATACAAATACAAGAATATTGTTTTAGCTTAAAGTTTTAAACATATAATTAAAGAATTTATATTAATCTAGCTGCAATTTTGATAGCACTTAGTGTCCAACTTTTATAGCATTAAGGATTTATACATAACATTTCTATCTATTGCTTCTATCTACTTAACAACAACAACAAAAAAGAATTAGAGGAGGCAGGATATGTACATGGATAAGCCAAGAGCTTCTGGAAAAAATGAGAAGGAAGAGGGAAGAATTTGGGAAGAGGAATTTACAATATGTAGAAAAAAGGCTTGGTTTATTGAGAGGATTAGAGAAATACTCCCAGAGAATGTAGAGACTTTACAAGAAAGGCCAGGGGTCTCCTCAGACTTAGTCTGGCCAAGGAGTTGAATGAAAACAAGAAGAGTTTCTTCAAATACATGACTGAGAAAAGTAGGGAAAAAATAAGTCCACGGCTAAATATCATGGGAGATATGGTAACAGAAGATGCTGACATGGCAAAGCTGCTGAATGCCTTCTTTTCCTCAGCCTTTAAGCCTAAGACCAGCCCTCAAGAACTCCGTTCATTGGAACTAAGGGAGCATAAATGGAGGGAGGAAGACTCTCTACTGGTCAGTGAGAACTGGGTTACAGATCACGTGAAAAGTGAAAACACAGAAATGCATGGACGCTGATAGGGCACATCCACATGTTCTGAGAGAGCCGGTTGATGTTCTGGAGGACTGAAAGTTCTTGAGGATTGAAAGAAAACCACTGTCACTCCAATCTTCAAAAAGAGCAAGACAGAAGACCCAGGCAAATACAGACCTGTCAGCCTCACCTTCAACCCTGGAAAGGTGATGGAGCAGCTCATTCTGGAGGCCCTCTCTGACCACATGAAAGGTAAGAAAGTTATCAAGATCAGCCATCATGGATTTACTAAGGGGAAATGTTGCTTGATTTATGAATCCATAACGAAATGCAGATGAAGGCAGAGCAGTGGGTTTCCTATATCTTGACTTCAGTAAAGCTTTTGAGTTGGTCACCTATAACATCCTCATAACAAAACTTAAGAAACATGGGACAGATTATTGTACTGTGAGGTGGATTGATAACTGGCTCAACAAGAGAGTTCAGAGGGTTTTGATCAGTGGAACAGAGTCAAGCTGGAGGCCTGTGGCCAGTGGTGTTCCCCAATGATAAATACTGGGCACAGTTTTGTTCAATATCTTCATCAGTGGGTGAGGGGATTGAGTGTACCCTCAGCAAGCTGGCTGATGATACAAAGCTGGGAGGGATGGCTGACACACCAGAAGTCTGTGCTGCTATCCAATGAGACCTGAACAGGCTGGAGAGCTGGGCAAAGGTGAACCTCATGAAGTTAAAGGCAAATGTAGAGTCCTGCATATGGGTAGGAATAATACCAACCATCAGTAAAGATTAGGGGATGTCCTGCTGGAAAGCAGCTCCATGGAGAAGGATCTTGGAGTCCTAGTAGACAGTAAATTCTCCATGGGTCAGAAATGGTGTCCTAGGGCCAATGGTGTCCTGGGGTGTTTCAGGAAAAGTGTGTCTGGCAGATTGAGAGAGGTCCTTGTCGCCCTCTACTCTGCTCTGGTGAAACCACAGCTGGCATATTGTATAGTGTTGACATCTCCTGTTAAAGAGAGGCAGGGATCTACTGGAGAGATTTGAGTGGAGAACTATGAGGATCATTAAGGGACTTGAGCATCTCTCCTATGAAGAAAGACTGAAAGAAATGAGGCTGTTTAATCTTGGGAAAAGATGGTTGAGTGGGGATCTTGTTAATGTTTATAAATATCTGAGGGGTGGGTGGCAAGAGGAAGGGTCCAACCTCTTTTCCATGGTGCCTACTAATAGAACAAGGAATAATGAGTTTGATCTAGAACATCTTGTCCAAGGCAAGTTGTTATAAAAAGCTGACACACAAATGAATAAGACTATTTCTGGCCATATGCCTGTTAAATTTCACTTGTCAACCAAGCTTTTACTATATGAGAAATTTATGACTGGTTGTACCGTATCTTTCATAGTTGTACAGTGTTAATGCTTAAAAAAATACATTTTTTTTTTGTTTCATGGCTTAAATTAGTTTATGTTCAGTATTTTCTGCAGATAGCCAGAGACCTTAACACTTCATTAAAAAAAAAACATTCTCTATGATGTAACCTACTAAAATAATCTATTTTAGGTTCACTATTAGACATTTTTATGTATCTTTTCCATACCTCTGCTCTCTGAGAAGATTTTTAGAAAGGCTGCACACACACAAACTTAGATTGATCTAACAAAAATCTATTATATTTGTGACTGGTTGTAATTATATCCCTAAAACCTAATTATTTCAGTTAGACATGAGACATTCAAAATACAATATGATTACTCAAGCAAAGTCAGAGGTATCTGCAAATCTACCCTGTACCTACTATATTCTCTCTTCAACTGTGATTACTCTAAAGTACTTTCAAAACTGTTGATTTGATGTTTCCTTTCTTTCTGCAGTGAACTATATTTGTCTTTAAAATATCAGCAACTACTTAGCTATATATCTAGCACCAGTGTCAGTTTAGCTGAGCCTGTTGCTTTATTTATTGCTCGGCTTTATTCACATAAGGTTTTGCCAAGTCTCTTCATCTTGGAACTGTCCAGTTTTATTTCACAGAGTATTGAACTGTGGTTATTGCAGTCCAGGATATCTATAACTTTTTGGAAAGTTGCATAGAATTTTATCTATTCCTTGACTGGAATTTCATAATTCATAACATTCAGAAAACTTAGCATCTGAACTTCTGAAAAAAGAATAATGTGAATCAAACTGGGAAATATTTTAGTTTTAAAAGTTTTCCTTTTTTGAGACAAACAGTGGTATGTGATGTATCCCTTCTGAAGAAAAACAAAAGAGTCTTTCAAAGAGGGACTTAAAGATCCCTTTTAATGTGCGAGGTTGTTCCTAAGAAGAATTTGCCTACAGAAGGGAGCATAGAATCGGACTCCGTTATCCTTATGCGTCTTTTCCAACTCTAGATATTTTCTGACACTATGTTGTCTGAGCAGTGCCTTAAACATGAAGATGTCAGGATTTAATCCACTTCCTTCCTTGCTATGCACATGGTGCCTAATGCAATAAGATTTGAATGTTGCTTCAGCCATCATTTCCCCTTAAGATGCATTTGGGTTGTGGGGAAAAAAATCCATTGTCTTCCACATCCCCACCTCCAAGGTGTGTAATCTTTTCCCACTTCCTTCTGTGTAATTTTCTTCTCCCTGGCGTCTTCTTACACTTCATCATGTATATTTTGTACAAGTTCCCTTCATCTAAGCACACAGTGGCAGAAGTGCCTTGAGTTTGAAGCTAACTGGAAGGCATTGTGTCAATGTTCACCTGAGTGATACTCTGAATTTCTTTATAGTACTAATCACAAATGCATCTTTCTGGCTGCTGCCTTGCCTCAGTGGTTTAGCTGCTGTTATAACACTACAATACAATAAGGAGTTAGACCTGTGCTCTTCAAGCATCAATTTTAATATTGAATTTATTCTAATTGACAGGTGAGGATACAAAACACATACCAGCAAAGAGAATGGTTGTTGTACTGTTAGTTAGAAACATGGAAAATGGGACAAAGAGTTTGCTTTTCCTTTAGACAAAGTTTTTAAAAAAAAACAAACGGGAATCACGTAACTTTGAATAAGAGCTGTTTGAAGGCACTATCTGTGAGGCACTATCAGTACAGGTAGATTAGGAATTAATGTGGTTGCATTTTTTTACAAAAAATTTCCATTATTATGTATGCTAGCACACCTGCTGTGATTGTTAGGAAACCTGAATGCTAATCTTGAGTCAGGTCACACATACCTCTAGTCTGCAGCTGTGCAGCTCCTCCAGTCCACAGTTGCTGACAGGCATATGCCCTGAGTACACATACCTCTCCAGGACCCAGTGCTGCATCACACTTAAATCTATTCTTGTCTGAAGACTAAAGCTTTCTTTCTCCTAATTTTACATTGAAGAGTGACATTAGAGGGCTTCTAGGCATACAAGATAGAACACCTTTCCTTTCTGTAGAACGGAGAAGAGAAAATAAAATGAAAAAGTAATTCCAGCAACAAACTATGATGTTACTCACTCTTGGATGCATAAGCCTCAGGACTTTGGCACTATATAAAAACTTTGGTATTATATATAAAACTCAATTTTAAATGGTGAGGTAAAGGATGCATGAAATTTCGGGTAAAATGCAAAGAGAAATAATTTGCTGTTTTTCTAAATTAACTGCTATACAGTTTCAGTAATCTTTTTTTAAAGGACAGCATTTCGTCAGCTTTTCAGGAATTGTATCTGAACAGATTAATAAATGAAGTATTTCAATTGTGTATATGAAAGTAAACAGCCATGGTAACAGCAGTTGCATACTCTTTATTTCCTGGTAATTTTGCTGTATAGGAGAAAGAGGAAATGGGGATGAAAACTATGTAGTACAGGTTTGTAGAGAGTACCTTAAAAGGTATGAAAAAACAAAAAATCTTTGTAAGAAAGTTGATTTGACTTATGGTGGTCAAAATATAATTGCTTAGAGTACATTCAAGAGTGAAAAGTAGGTAAATATAGTGTGTATCTGAAGAGATACATTAAGGGTGAAGATTTTGGAGCTTAGAGAACAAACTGCACAAAGTTTTAGCTGAAAACTAGGATTTGATAAAAACTAAAAATAGATTTATATCACATGGACAAAAATATGAATTGAAGCTATTCTGTATCTTTATATATGTAAATAGCAATGTAACCCCACACTGTGAAAGACTTCAGGCTCAATCTATTCACATCCTCTCTGAACCTGTACTTAGAAGCTCACCTTTCTTAAAAAAATGAGGTTAACACAACTTCAACAGTATTCTAAGATGTATTGCCTTTGGAAACATCATAATACACAATTTTACTAATACTTATTACATTGCATATACTATTCTTGTGGATATTCCTGTTTTATTTTAAAGGGGAAGATAAGCACATTGAACTTCATGGTATTTCTTAGTTGCTACTTACACACTTCAATAGGCATCGTCTTATCCCTTTTTCATGAAGCATACAACTACAAGTACCTATGCTTTTTACTTGCAAAAGGAGTTCACTCAAATCAGGGAAGGAAATGAAAAAAAAAAAATCAGTTAATCTTGTTGCAGCTGTATTTCTCTTTGGTCCTTAAGGATTAGATGTCAAAATATTTAATGAGTAATTTAATAAACCAGTGAGCAAGATATATCCAGTACCAAGCAGATCTATATGAAATAGAGGAATTGTAAATAACATTATATAAATCATCTTCTACTTAAATTCTTTTTTCTCTTTTACACAAAATGAAAAGTTCTGTAAATAATGGTAGACTTGTTTTGTGTATTATACTTCAACTTAAAAGAAACCATGGTAAATAACAAATAAAGGGAATACTTTCTTTCACTTCCAAGAATAGAATTTCATGGTATACAGGAGCAAATGACATCAATATAGCATGAATAACTAGCACTTTCAGTAGGAAGACTTTTTGCAAAGGTCTTAGGATCCAACTTTGATCCACTCATTAAAGTCTAGTGGGATAGTGGGAAGACCAACCCATCATTCATATCTTGAGAATTAAAGGTACCGTTCCTGATACCGGTAAGATTTCTCTTTCTTACTCTGGCAGCCTAAATGCACAACGAATCTTAATGCATAAAATATGTTGCAAAGGAAGAAGAGCAGCTAACCTTAACTTTCTGAGTTTTGGGACTTGGAGAGAATTTTTCTTGTAGCTGAAAGGCTGAACATGGACAAATGGTGAATCTTTCAATATGACTTAAAATGGAAAATCAGTAGTTTTAAATTTTTTTTTTTTTTTTTTTTTTTTTTTTTTTTTTTTTTTAGGTTAACAAAACTCATCATCTTCCTTAAAGAATGCATGGAAGAATAGGAATGTGCTAGGGACATTACTGGCAGTAAATAATGATACAAGCAATCCTTTACTGAATACCGTAATTTTATCAACAGTTTTTACTACCTTTCCTGTGCAATAGTAAATGTATGTGTATGCATGCAGACTCACACACTTTCTATGGGTGCTCATAAACTACTCCATTATGAAGGAAATCTCAGCTACTGGAGTGGGTGTACAAAACCATGGGTTGCTATTTCATAGTTGTAAGAACTGAGATGATTAAAAGTGTAGTTATAATGAAGACACGACATTGAGTACTCATGCAATATTATCTGCACTTTGTTAAATAGCCTATTTCTGGTCTTATTCAACTTTTTGACCCCGTTTATTCATGATATGTAATATGTCCATCTACTGTGTTACTGAGGAATAGCTTCCTAGAGGGCCTCATCTTGTTCTTGAAGCAGAAAATGTAAATGAGATGTGGAAGGCACAGGACTCCTTGACCTTCGCCTAAGAAACCAAGGGACTATGTATGTATAACAGCCATATGTCACAGTTTCTAAGTCAGGTTTAATGGCTGGCATGTCATATTTATTTATGATGCCTAAAAACATTATAGTAGATCAAAAACATTACATTATCAAAGTATACCTCAAATTATGTTTCTGGTAACTGAGCTTTATTTCATAGTTTCATCTTTTCTGCATCAGTATTTTAGTAGTCTATACATTAAATCTGTCTAAAGTATGGAAAGGGAAAATAGAGGTGCTTTTTATGCATTTCATATGCCTTCCGATTGTTCATTGTGTCTGCTTTCAGTATAAAACCAGATAATCTGGAATCTGATGTGTATTTGGATAATACAGCTGGGAAAGAAGGATAATACAGCTGGGAAAGAATGCCAGCTGACTAACTAAAAAAGTCAACATGAATTTGATCTGTCCCTGACAATATCTAGATGAAGGCAATGGAGTTTGTTTCTACTCTATAGAGTTAAGAAACATTTGAGTTGCCTGCTACAAAAAAAAAACCCTAACAGACCTAAACAAACAAACAAAAAAACCCCAAACCCACCATTTCACATGCAATACCATGTTATTAATGGCAATCAGAGGGGATTCTTTAATCTGAGTTGTGCTAAAATAAAAATGTTTTTCTACAAGACACTCAGATTCCTGACTCAATTGTTTCTAGTCTGAGTCTGTTCACAAAAAACCCAAACAAACAAACAAAAAAGCCCTCTTTTTTTTAGGGTCATTTGGATTTTCTTCATTGCAATCAGCTTTTTAGTATGACAAGAGTATTGAAAAAGCTGGCAAAATTATATGCTTGAAAAGTAAGATTTTTGATTTTTCAAAGTTTAGGTTTTTTTAACTGTCCATTAAATAAAAATAGACCTATTACAATCTTAATACTATTGCAATATTAATAGTGATTATTTAATAATTAGAAAAAAATTTCTTCTATTTATGTCATAATATGTATTCAAAACACTGTAGAAGTTGTTACTAAAGTCATACACTTCTTCATCTTTTGCTGAAACCTTGCATTATATAGTATCTTTCTTTTTCTTAATTTCTGGAGGGATACTGGTAACCTGGTTACCAAGGATACAGGGGAGGCTGAAGTACTCAGTGATTTCTTTGCCTCAGTCTCCATGGGTAACCACTTGAGCCACACCACATAGTTAGTGGCACCATCACAGAGGGCAATGGTTGGGCCTGGGAGAGTGAGAACCCTCCAGAGCTAAGTGAAGATCAGGTCCAGAAACACCTAGAGAACCTGAAAGTGCACAAATCCACAGGACCTGATAAGATACATCCACAGGCCCTCAAGGAACTGGTAGCTGAAGTTGCTAGGCCACTAGCCATTGTATTTGAGAAGTCATGGCAGTCTGGAGAAGTTCCCACAGATTGGAAAAGGAGAAACATAACCACCACTTTTAAAAAAGGGAGCAAAGAAAACCCAGGGAACTGCAGACCAGTCAGCTTCATCTCTGTATTCATTAAAATCATGGAGCAGATTCTTGTGGTACATTAAAAGTCACATGAAAAACAATGAGGTGATTCTCGACAGGCAGCATGGTTTCACTAAGGGCAAGCCATGTCTAATGAATATGGTGACCTTCTATGACAGTTACAGCTCTGGCTGATATGGAAAGAGCAACTGAAGTAATCTATCTGGACTTTTCCAAAGCATTTGACACTGTCCCACGTGACATCCTTGTCTCTAAGATGGAGAGGCAGGGATTTAATGGGTGGACCACTTGATGGATAAGGAGATGGCTGAAGGTAGCACTCAAAATGTTGTGATCTTGTGTCATCCAGCGGGATGTCCAGCTGGAGACCAGTGACAAGAGGAGTTCCTCAGGGGTCTCTTCTGGGTCCAGTGCTGTTTAACATCTTTGTCAATGATATAGACAATGGCACTGAGTGCACCCTCAGTAAGTTTGCTGATGACACCATGCTGTGTGGTGTGGTGGATTTGCTTGAGGGAAGGGATGTGATCCCGAGGGACCTTAACAGGCTTAAGAAATGGGCCAGTGTCAACTGCATTAGGTTCAACAAGTCCAAGTGCAAAGTCCTACATTTGGGATGGACCAATCCCTGGCACAATTACAAGATGGATGCAGAGTAGATTGAGAGTAGCCCTGAAGAAAAGAACCTGGGGGTATTGACTGATGAGAAGCCAGTGAGACACCAGTGCACTCATGCAGCTTAGAAGACCAACAGTATCCTGAAATACATGAGGACTTTGGCCAGCAGATCAAGAGAGGTGAGTCTTCCCCTCTACTCTATGCATGTTAGACTCCTCTCAAATACTTCATCCAGTTCCTGGCCCCAACAAAGTGACATAGATCTGTTGGAACAAGTCCAGAGGAGAGCCACAAAGATGATCAAGGGGCTGGAGCACCTCTGCTATGAGGAGAGGTTGAGAGACCTGGGACTGTTCAGCCTAGAGAAGAGAAGACTTCAGGTGGGACCTTATAGCTGCCTTCCAATACCTGAAAGGAACCTACAGGAAGGCAGGAGAGGAACTTTTCATAAGAGTGTCCAATGTTAGCAAGGGGAAATGGTTTTATACTGAAGAAAAATAAGTTTAGATGGGAACTTAGGAAGGAGTCCTTTAGTATGAGGGTGGTGAGACTCTGGAACAGATTGCCCAGAGAAGTTGTGGATGCCCCCACCCTGTGGGTGTTCAAGACAAGGCTGGATGAGGTCTTGAGCAATCTTGTCCAAATGATAGGTGTCCCTGCTCAGGGAAGGGTGGTTGGAGTACATTATATCTAAAGTCCCTTCCAACCTAAGCCAATCTATGATTCTATGACTCTGACTTGTTTCAATGATTATGAGAATTTTCAAGCAGAATGGTGGAAAACTTTAAATTATTTTTTTTTACCTTCTCTTTTTCTACATTGCTTTTCTTTTTGAAAGCACTATTACAATTTCATTTATGGAAAATTTTTCAATTTGACCTTGAATAAAATTCATAAGCATATTTTGAGTTGGTGACTGAAAATTAATTCCTTAATCCCACATTCAGAAATAAATGAAAATGATATAAAAAAAAGTTGAAAGGATACTGCATATTTGAGTTTAAATACTTCTTTTTGGCACCTTGTATTGGAAACTTGGGCTTAGGGGCCTTTTCCATTCCCTTTCAAGTACTCTGCATATTTTTACTAAACTGGACGATGATGTCAGATTTCATGGAAAGCATTTGATTCACTCTTTTTTACTACCAAGAAACCTAAGTGCATTTTAGTGGAGATTGTACCCTTCTGCCATACATTTTTTGCTGCAATTTTTGTTCAGATATGTTACTTTCAGACTGAATTTGAGTCTGTGCAGCCACTAGAGGTTTAATGAGGATAATTTTTGCAGGTCACAGTCTTTCTGGGAAAAATAACTTGTCTGTGTGATAGGTCTCAAGAAGTCACCACTGCATTCCTTGATTTTAATGTCTCAGGCACTCAGAATTACCTCCAGTCCATATCAACTGTGCGTTAGGTGTAGGGAGCTAGGAAAGAAGCTAAAAGCTAATGAAAAGATAATATTTTTTTCTGAATATCAAAATAAAAAAATCCCTTGAATTTTACCAAAACAAAGATAAAGCAGTCTTACTACTGAAAATAACAAAGTTTTGATGGAGGAACTGTAAATTCCTAAAAGCAATGACTGTAGATCTTTTCATGCAATGCAGTTTCAAGAGGAAAACTCTTGGCAGACATAGACAGCAGACACAGACATGTGTATCTGCATTAATTGACCCCTCTTTCTGCTGAAGTAGTATCAAGCAATTAAAAGATTAATTACAGCAGAGAGAGATAATGCATTCAAAAGTCCTATAATAAGAGCTCCACACCGATGTTGAATTCTTTGGATGCAAATTGTTATGCAGCACAAAGGAACAGTTACAATAAGTAGAAGGCAGGCTGTTGACCTTGTTGAAGATTAAAAATATATTACATTTGACAATGACCTTATTATAAGATAAAAAAGAGAGCACATGAATTAGTTTGACTTCATAAAACTATTTTTTAGAGTATTTCAGCATGCTTTCTTCACCCAGTGTACTCCTCCTTAATATGGACTTATGAACCATACTTTTTATTAGCTCTAGTTTTGTACTTCAGCTTAATGTACCTTATTAAGAAATATTCAGTACCTGGGGAACATCATGAATTTATCACTCTGGTTAGATGTTCAATTCAAATCAGAGTTGGACATCTGGCATGTATTTTACATTCTTTCTTTTCTGCATGATTTTTAATTATTTTTGAAAACAGCTTTTTTTTTTTCTTCATAATAATAATGTTGAGCATTTCTTGTCATCTTTTCTAATTTTCAATGCACCATATCTGGGAAAATATAAAAATTTTATAGCAATGGATTGATCTTAAAACACTGACTTAGATAAACCATTTTATTTTGCTAGGCTCACCTTTCACCTCAAGACCTTTAAAACAGATCACTACATTTTTATAAAAGTAGTTAAATTTGGATCTCCAAATGTCAGTAGAACTCCACTTTTAATGAAATTCTATACTAGTTTTTTTGTTAGATAAGAGTTAATTTTCTTCATAGCAGCTGTGTTTTTGATTCATGAAAAAATCAGCACTGAAAATGCAGAGATATTCTTGCTGCTGCTGAGCAACACCGATGCAGAATCAAGGCCTTTGCTCCTTCTGACAACACCACATTAGTGAGTAGGCTGGGGGTGCACAAGAACCTGGGAGAGGACAGAGCTGGGATAGCTGACCCCAAATGACCAAAGGGATGTTTCCTACAAAGTGATGTCCTGTTCAAAAATAAACTAAGGGTGTGGTAAGAGGGAGGAAGGGGATTGGCATTTGGACTGATGGTATTTGTCCTCCCAAGGAACTTGTTACACATGATGGAATCCTGTTTTACCAGGGATTTCTGAACCCCTGCCAGTAGGAAGCTGTGAATTATAATCACTTATTTTGCTTTGCTTGCACACACAGCTTTTTCTTTGCCTATTAGTCTTTCTCTCAAACGATGATTTTTCTTTTACCCTTCCAATTCTCTCCTCCATCCCACCAAAAGGGAGTGAGTGAGCAGCTATGTGGGACACAGCTATTAGCTAGGTTTAAGCCAAGACAGGTTCTAAATGAGTAATGAACATTTCAGACTTTGACTGTGGTCAGAGAGGAGGCAGCTAAAGTTAAGTACAAATTCAATTTTTGTCTTTTTATTTAGTCAATTTTTAGGTAGCTTGAATTATTACTCATGTTGGATAAAACAACTTATCCTTGCCTCTGTTATATCTGTTCATACTATATTTTTATATAAATTAACAGAGATTTACTTTATGCTAAAATAAAAAGCAAATAATATTTTAATAAGATTTCTAATTCTAATGGATTTCTTCAAGCACTACAGTTAAGATTGCTTTTGGTACAGCCTATCTGCATGATTAGTCACCTTAGCAAAATACCTTACTAGCTGTTATATCTTGATTTTATTCAAGCCTGACTAGAAAAAAACTAGCCAACTGTGTGTTCTCTTTAGTCACACCAAGTAACCTGGTTAAATAACATGTTGGAATTGGAAATATTTCTCAAAATCAACAGCGTGTCCACTCAGGAAATGTTTGGAGGAATCAGGAAAACCAGAGATTCAGTTCTTCACTCTTTTACTGTTCCAGAACCTGTTGGTGCCACTCAGCTTTCAAGTGGGTGGCAAGGGATGTCTTTGGTGGTATGTCAAAGTATGTCACGCTTTGCATGAAGAAATCATTTCCAATCTTCAAAATAAAATATTCAGGGTGTTCTCCCTGAGCCTAAATACCATTCCGACATAACTGTACGTAAAATGATTTGCCCAAACTCCCTTGTGATGTTCCTTCATAAAAATAACCTGTCAGTTTCTGTTGTTTTATGTGAATAAAAAGAAGTTCCAGCCTTTTTCAAAATCATGCATTACTTAAAATAATTTAAAAGGGATACCAGAGACAATTTACATTAAAATTAGGGCTCAAAAGTCTGGGGATTTCATTCTCTGCTGGATTGTCTGACAAGCATAATGCAAAAAATATTTTGGTACAGTGATAAGAGGATCTTGACATAACCTTGTATTTGCCAGTCTAGACTCCTAGATGTCCAGAATACATACTTAGTAAATCAAATTAATTATGAAAATTTATGTAATTTATGAAATAATAATTAAATCATGAAGCTAACCTGTCTTTAGATCCTTGAAGTACCACTACTTTTTTTTCCTGACCGAACTGATACTTGAAATGTAAAGGTAGCACTTCCTATGGTACATCAGTTTCAGTTATTATACTTAAAAGCATCTCTATATGAAATTTTTACTCAAAATGTGAAAGAAGAGATGGTGCAGAAACAGCTTTTCTAAAACTTTAAGAACTAAGAGTTTCAAAATTACATGTGTTTTTTCTGCAGAAGTTTGCATAAGCAGAAGTACATTGCATTTTGGGCAATATTTCCTCCTCTTGAAGTCAGTCTTCTTACTTTCCATTGTTTCTGGTTTATAGGAAGGTATTGTGAGGTGGAGTAAGAGAATGCAAGTTTCTGTGCCTTCTGGACAGATGTAATCCCAGCAGTTTCCTTAGATCAGATATAGGTACGTTTTACTCTAGTTTTCCCAAAGTCAAACAAGAATCTGCAGCTTTGTTGAAACTGAATGCCCGGAAGGATGGAGATCATGGTATATGAGAGGGAGAAGCCACTGAAAACAAGTTACCTACATGAAAACTGCTCTGTTTCTAAAGCTATATTAACTGTGTGCTACTAGTTTGTACTGCACAGTGATTTTTCATCTTGTAGTCTTAACAAGGATAAAAAAGACGTGTTTTATGGTAAATTGCTAGATGTCAACAGTGCTTGTATGGATGGTTGGTCGGTTTGATGGCTGAAATAAAAAAAACCTTTTTTTTTGTCTTGCAGGTCACACAAAGTACCTCATTTCACCAAAATGAAATCTATAAATTAGCAGGTATTTTATATATTTATTTCTTCTGTGAGAAATTGTTCTATTCAGAAAGAGGTCAGATGAATACATTTCCACTTTGGGCAAATGAATTATTAATATGAAAGTTTTCTCTCGATTCTGATTAGTACTGCACAATATTAGAATCCTGAAGTCCAAATATACTAAGCTTGATTGCTTTGCTTCATACCTTTTGAACGATGTACCTTCCCTGGGAAACTGCTGGGTACAAAGCACAGCAGTCTCATTCTTTAGCAAGTCAGATTACTATGAATGCATGGCCAAAGTTCTTTGTACACTGCTTTGGTTTTCCACAGGGACCCCTGAGAGGATTTTGATTTTAATATTCAAAGACCTTTATGAAACTAGGCTGTGCTATTTCTGACACCTGGATAACACTTTTTTCTTACTCAGGTTAACCCTGATTATCAGTGCTGCTGGATGATACAAGGGTAGAGAATTGAAGAAGTACTGTGATGAATGTGAATTTTGTCCTTGTGTCTCTACTGTAATATACTGACTATTTTATTAAGAAGAGATTGTGAAGGTTCAACTGTTTTATGTTGTTGTAGATAACAAATTCATGTTTCTTGTTTGATTTTGTTTATGATATCCAGGTATATATGCAGGTACTGCTCACAAAATCCCTGACAAGCATTTAGTTTCAACAAAAATTAGTCACAAAACAGAGCGGGGAAAATGTGTTCTTACTTTTTCTGCTTAGATATCCTGATATGTTGCCTAAAAAAACCAGGCAAGAATTCAGCAATTTTATCTTTCATTGGGCTATGAGATCTATTAGAAAACAAATAGGAGTCAGAGGTTTTCCCTGAGGCTTCTCGCGCATCATATTTCCCTCTCAGTAATCTTTCAAAATCAGTCACTAATGGTCTTATTCTAGATCATACTAGCATCTGACCTTTGTAAACTCGGACACTGGAGAGAATTAAAAAAGTAAAATGTAAAAAGAGATACAATCTTCCATTTCAAAATGTTCTCATTTGTGGAAGCAACAACTATTTAATGACACATGAAGTTCAAAGTTTTGCTAGCTTACTTTTCCTTCTGCTTTTCTCATTTTTTAACCTGAATAATTGCTTATTCTTGTTCATATTAGCTGCTGATTTGTCACACTTTAACTGTCTTCAGTTAAAATTTCATTAAAATGCATTAAAATTTCTCCTGGTATTTCCTGAAGTTTATTCACTTTTTCTCATGCTGCAATATTTACACAGTACTAAAAGCTTCTGCAGCACACTGTAATCATTTTATGGGATAGAATTTTGCCTGAAATCCCCAGAGGGAGATTCTGAGCAAGGATGCACAGCACTTAAACTCTACTTTATAGAGTACAAGAAGGAGGAGAACAACTGCTAGACCCATATTGTTGTGCTACTTCCAATGTACTTTATGTAAGTTAAAAGAACAAACACAATATGTTGTGCATATGTTTTTCCTGAATGCACAGATTTGGTTTCCCTGTTAAGCTATCTTTATCTCAGCCCTGCAGTTTTCTCACTGTTACCCTTCCCATTCTCTCTGCCATTGCACTGAGGAAGAGTGAGCAAGCAGCTGCGTGGAGCTGACGTGTATACTGGGACATACCCACAGCATTTGGACAGTAGTCCACAACAGAAGCCAGAGTTGCTATCATAACTACCAAAAGAATAGTATGACTGCAACGTTATCTGGTTACTAAAAAAAAAATTAAAAAATTAAAAAAAAGTCAAAACCCAAACCTCCTGAAAACTTGCTATAATTCCCAGGTGCTAATGTAAATGACTCAACATCTGTGAAATAAATATGAACAGGGGTCTGATAAAAGAAAATATGCCATCAGAATTCAGCAGAATTGTAGTTTTTCCTGGTATTTCATTTGGAAAAAAAGGGAAGAACATACAATAGATGGGGAAACCTACATTTTTCTTCCAAATTGATGTCTATATTTTGAGCATCTCTCTGTCTGATGAAGTGGTAAGCACAACTGGAGAGGAAAGAGGTGAAATCAGTTCCCATCAGACTGATATTAGTTCCGTGGTGAGATACTTTCGAGATTTCACAGATGTGGTAACTGTTTTTAAAAGTCTTCCTGTCACCTTTCAGCCATGCTGCTGTCACTTTCTATTTCATAGAAGAACAGTATGGGTGAAGAAAATGAGTGGGCAGATAGCTAATATTTTGGCTGGAGTCATGTCCTTGTGTATTTATTTATTTACTTATTTATATTCTTTCCTTTTATTTCTTTTTACCAGTGTTCAGGTGTTTTGCCCAACTTCTGGCATGAACTTATGAGTTTAAGTTAGTTCATAAAGTGGACAATGATCAATCATGTAACCATCTTTTATCTCTGGATGTTTTATTTTTTCGTTCTGTGGGATTTCTATACTTTTAATTCCTTAATTCCAAAGTTCTATCCCTCAGGCAAGTCATTATATGTATAACAATGATGAGAACTGGAACAGACTGGTGACATGTAATTTTATCATGCATCCCCTGTTACTATGAAATTCTCACTTTAGAATTCATTCTCAGTATATTCTGCAATTCCTATAGAAGTAAATGATGTATGAAATGAAACATTTTTGTTGACTGATTGTACCAAGAATTCAGAGAATAATTTTCTAGTCACTGCTGAGGCACATTCATCTTATTTGCCATGATTCTTGATATTAAGACAAGCTGTCAAAAGTTTACTTAGATCATAAGGGTTAGAGAAGAAGGGCAAAGGACTTTTAAGGCAAATAGAGTGTTCTGAGGGAAAGCAAAAGGAAAGAAAAACATTATTGTCACTGAACACAATTGTTAGACCTTGTCTCAGAAGTAGGTCATGTTTTCTGAGGAAGAATGTGATTGCCCTAGAGATGGAGAAATGTAAGGTTGATTCAGGTGTTACAAATACTTACTTGAAAAAAAATTTGCACTTATTATGAGAAGCAGGAGTTAGAATCTATAATTTGTAATTACAGTTATCATTAGAAGACAAACAGCAAATTCAAGCAGATTAAGAGCTTAATTCTTATTTTCTATGTGTAAACCAGTGGCTTCTTTGATTTACTTTCTTGTTTCTCTTTGTTCAGACCCTTATAAGTTTTTCTTTTTGTTTTCTTTTGAAGTCCAGAGAGCTGTAGGCTCAAAGCAGCCTACTGTCCATAGACAAGTTTTTCTTCATCAGCTTGTGTGAACAATTCAGGCTTAAAGACTTGATGAACAGTAGGTTTAAAATCATTGTTTTGATGAAGTCTGTCATGGTGTTTTAAATGGTAACTTAAGAACAGTAAAGTGTTTTCTTCTAAAGGTGAATAAACACAGCTTTAGAATAAAATGCAGAACACATGCAAAACTACTGATATCTGCATTCAAATTTTGTGATATAATCTGCTCATTTGATCTGCTCAAGTTCTATCTTCACAGCTGCTGTGACATATTTAGTGTTATTGCTGCTGAGGTACTTACTGATCTGGTGTTCTCTGCAGTTCCTCTTTTGACCTGTGCACTTGAAACTAAGCCAAGAAAAATGACAGTTTTTGAAGAACCCCTGCTTCCTCACTATAATTATTTCTCCTTACCTTGTCTAAATCAAGCATTAGAAAAAGAGGCAAAATGAAGCATGTATAGATGCCATAAATAACTTATGGTGCAGCCACAATTTAGTTGTCATTGACTTTCTGCAGAGGCATTAGAGTTGTTTTATAGAGGAGAATGCTGCTTTTATAGTACAGGAGTGGAAATACTGACCTCTGTGGTTTTTTCGCCCTCCTGCTGACTCTCAGTAAAACCTGGGTGACTTCATTGTTGTGTCTTTAAAGCAGTCAATATATCTTACTGTGTTTTAATGATACTTGCAATATTTTCTGTAGAAATTGCCTGCCTTGCTGTTCTTTGAATTCATGACTGATGTCTCATTATGAAAAATTTTTAATTATAAGAAATCAAGTATTGTAAAATGGAGAAACAGCGGAATGGTCCATATTTCCTTCAGAAAGATTACTTTTATAAGCTTAACCTTACTGCAATATGTACATTTCTTATTCTGCACATTTTCTGGTGCTTTTAAACTAAAATCTACAATGGAAGACATGGTAGATTATCCAGAATAAATTTTCCATTTTCTTTTTTTTTTCACAAAAAAGTGAAAAGATCTGTAGACATCCTAGACATCCATCCTTGATAGTTCTTAACCAGAATGGTTGGTACTGTCAAGAAAAAAAAAAAAAAAAAAAGAAAAACTGATTCTTAACTGATGAGTAGACTTCTGCCTTGTAAATAGAAGAAAACAGCATATTTTTTTTAAAAAGCACAGAGCAAGATCTCACCAAGCCCTAATGTGCAATTTCTAACCATTTTTACTGAGATGTAGACATATTTATTTAGCATCTGAATAGAAAGGACAATTATTCTCTTCTTATTTTTTTTAAACTCTTTTTATTTTAAGGCATATTCTTTCTGTTCTTCACGAAGTAATAGCTGATGCTGTATTCTGATAAACTTTGTCTCATTAAGTGCTAGTGTCTGGTACAGCCCCAGTAGCCCTCAACAAGACTCTTTGGAAGCACAGAGCAGATCGAAAAGCAATTAGCATTCTGAATTGTGATAATTATCCACAGTATGGGAGGCTTATCCAAGATGTAGTTTCCACTGTGTCTAATAATAGGATTCTTTAAGCACTGATATATTTTCACGGTCACACCAGTGCTCTCATTTCAATTCTGTCACTTATGTCAGATAGGGGAAATAAACATTCCTCACACATATTTTTTCCTTTATGAAGTAAGGTACACTGCTTTTCTGACAACTTGTAGTGTCACTTAAAAGTCACCTTGAATTGTGTTTTAATCAGCTGGAACAAGGCAACATCTCATTTATTTCTGTAGTTTCTTTGCTCTGCAATACTCTGATTGCCAGCAAATAGAAATCCAAATCGAGCTCTGATTAAAATGGAATGAGGATGCAGATGCTGCTGTTGGTTCAGAGGGGCATTCAACTCTCTGCTAGGAAAGGTCAAGGTGATTCAAGTTCCAATTAAAACAGAATAATTTTCCATAGTTGAGGAATATGTTGCATTGTAACAAATTCATGCTGTGACAAGGCAAGTAGTTTCTGAATAATTTGTCTTTGATCATTAGTTTTTATTAGCTTACTTAAAAACAAAGTCAGTTTTTTTCTCATACTGCAGCATGACCTAATCCAGTTCTCATAAAGTATCATTTTAAAAGCTTGAAAATTATGCATCACCTCCCAAATGTAGCTAATACTATAAAGAGATTACATGTTTTGGTGAATTTTGAGTTGCTGTTGAGTTTTAGCACCTAGAGAAATACCTTATTAGTTCAAAAAACACTTCTGTTTTGAACTAAATGTACAGATACAATGCATAAATCAATGAGTGGTTGTCTAGGTGTGCTAGAGATGAGGCACCCATGTTGCTTTTAACTCTTAGCTAAATATAGCTAAAGAAGAAATGATTACAATAATAACCCATGCCACACAGAGATTTTAAAAATAGGCACTGATGGTTGAGATGCAGTACACAGAATCTCATTTAGACACTTCAGGATATGTCTGTTGCAAGACAATTTGGTTGTTGGTAACATTTTACGGTGGATGAAATTGCCTGTTAATTCAAGTTCACTCCTGTTAAACAACCCTATGGCCACAATTATGAAAGAAACAACATGATATTATTCTTACTTGCAGAAATAATGTTTTCAGTTCTGGGAAAGCATTTATATCATATTATTGAGTCAGAAATTTTAAAGATGCCAGGTGATTTTTAAATTTATTATCTGGAAATTCCAGAAAATAGTAACAGAAAAGCACTGAGGGCTAAAATAAACACTGATTCTGCCTGTAAACTAAAAGTAGCTAATGCGAGTAAACATACTAGTTATTAGAATTTTCTAAATTTTTGTTTTTGACAATAGTTTTGCCAATATTCTTTTGTATTGACAATACTGACAATATTGTGTTGGGATGTTTTTCTGAATTAGTACTGCACAGCCTCCTTATTCTTATAACTGACCTGAAATAAAGAACAGCCTCAGTGCAGTGCCGCACCCTTACACTGCAGTAAAAAAAAGGAAGAACAATATACCTGAAACTGCTTCATAAACTGCCCATCAGATTGAGAATTTAATGACTTATTAACTAGTCAAATGTTAGAGCAGCTCTCCATTTGTGTATCAAAAGTATACAAAAATACTAACCAGGAAATTTTTAGGAACTTGTTGAAGACACCCAGGGGTATGGTTTTCTGAATCTTGCTCCTTACAACAATGCAACAGTGACCCAGTAGCAGACAGGGATTTCTGAAGAGAGGGAAATTTGCATGAGGGCCACAGAGAGCCCCACGATGTTTCCACAGGCTCTTTGCTTGCGGGAGCTGGGTAATCATGGCTTTGTGGCAGCCTGGCAGCTTGCCCGCAGAGCAGTCATTTCTGCTCCTGTCCTTGAGAGGTGAAGAGAGTCTGCTCAGGGAAAGAACAAATGGAAAACCATTCTGACTTTATTTACTGTCAGAATACATCAAAAAGATTATTTTGTCACTTTTTAAGCTCATATCTGAGAAGCTGGTAGTTGAAATGTTCGGCCTTTCTGTATGACTTCACTTGGTCAAGTGCATCTTAGCTTTTGGAGCCTAAATACAGTGAGATCACTGACTTTGGCTGATCTGTATTTTCAGTCCATAACAGAGACCATTATTCAGAGAAACCTGTACTTATATTGTGAAAATAAAAGTGATCCATCACACAATTGTTGAAAGGTCTATCATCGACAAAAACTGCAGACACCAAACAACAAAAATGGGCTCTGATCTGGGTAGGTTTGAGAAGAGTAGTAAATGCTGGAGGTATGCAGAGGGTAATTTGTCATCTAATGCCCCCTGTGCCTCTGAAAATCTTTCCCTTATCCTATAACTATTTTGGCATTATAACGTATCTACAATATCCTGTTTAAATGTTTGAGGATGCCAGATTATACTTCATTTTTCTAGATGCTCAATAAGTAAAAATAGATTTCTTGAATCCACAGACATTTACAAAGCAAAGTCTATTCATTATTCAAGTAGATATTTTCCTATGCCATTTTCCAATGTCAATGGAAAATATTTACCATACAGACATTTAAATATCATCAATGATAAATGTGTTGAATATTACTGGAAATGACCAAATCATATAGTCCAAACAGTTTAGTAGTATTTATGGGCTTTAATTTTAAGGTGGATTTAATGCTTTTTTTTTCTTTTAAATTCAATATCTCTGGTTGTTCAGTCAGATTTTTCAGTGGTTTTCCACTTTACTGAGGCTACTGTGCAGCTCATAAATGAAGTTGGCTAGAATTCATTTTCCAGCCCTGACAGCAAGTGGATTGTTATCATTTTTATGTGTATCCTTTCCACACTGCATTTTTAGGGAATTGATAACACTGTCCTCATGCTTTAACTCACGTCTCCAGCCCATGCAGTTCCCCAGTCTGTGTACAGCTGTTGTCTGGAAAGGTGTTTATTTGGTGTGCTCTCATGACAAAGAGAAGGCCACCAGATAGACAGCATAGATGATCATATGCCAGCACTAAAAGCTACAACATGGCCTTGTATATTCTACTAGAATCAACAAAACCCGAGAGTACAAAAGTTTCAATATTGTTTTTTATCACCCTAGAAAAAAATCAGAAGTCTTTCAGTGGTTGTTTTATTGTTCCTTTTTTTTTTTTTTTTTCCTTTTTCTTCTCCTTAAACACCTTCAAAATTTATTTTTATTAAAAGGTTCCATCATATTCTGGCTTTGATTTCTTTCAATGTGAAATGATATCCATTGCCCTTCAAATCCTGTCATGCTCACTGGCTATAATCAGAGAGGAATTATATTGAACAATAAGAATGAATTTCTTCGAGATTTTGTATTAAATATTCTCTGCTTTATTAGGTAGTTTTGGAGAGTGAGAAGACTGTATTCAATTTTATTGTATCTATTCTAATTTGTAAGCCTGGACAATCAACTTTAATATTTTTTGTAAAATAATTAGTGTCAAACTTAAAAACAGATGGTGCATTGTTCCTCTGGTACAGAAAGGACTTACCTCTGAAGAATTAACAGCAACACAATTGCTTATATACTGAATATTCAAAATTCCAATTGCTTAGGGAAAATTATTTCTTAAGAAAGCTGATATTAAAACAATTTAAGGTCAAAAATTGCCCTCATCTACTACTCTAGTATTGCTTCTGGTATTTTATTTGCAAAAGATGAATTGCAGGCTTTGAAATAAATTGGATAATGTTACTTGCTGAACAAAAAGATGTGAAGTCAAGGGTAGGTCAAAGTTCTTGATGTGTTACAGATTGGTTATAGGATTTGGGGTTAGGCAGCACTTCAGTTCAGATCCTCTGGTGATTTTTTGCTGAATTTCTACTGATACAAGATAAGAGATGAATATATTGCATGCTTTTTTTTTACAGGTCTTAGCCTCAGCAGTTATTTTTAAATGGTTGCTTAGAATGTTGAAACTGAACACGGGGGTAGAAAAAAAAGTCCTGAGATCCTTGGGAGTTTTGTTTTTCCTTCCCTGAAGGCAATTAGGCAATCTTTACTTAAGTTCAGAGTGTCTGTGCTGCAGAGTAGCCTAGATGATCTTCTGATGCTTGTTATAGCTGGAATATTTTGAACTCACTCCCTCCCTGCCTGCAGTGTAGGTGGCATTAGAGGGAGGAGGAGGAGGAGGAGGAATTACAGGGACTGGGGGCAAATGCTGGGGGAGGAAGAGAGGAAGCATCTTGGGGAGCAGTTCTGGGGGCAGCTCTGAGCACGAGGGGAAGATCATCACATGAACACTGTCTGGTGGGACAGCCTCCCATTTTTTCAACCTCAGTTTGTTTTTCTTTCTCTTTAAATTGAAGGACTTACAGGTACACCCTCTCACAATCCAGTGTCCCGTTCTCCTCAGTCCTGGGCAACCAGGATTAATTAATTAATAATTAATTAACAATGCAGTTGTAGCTTGGTAGTTGATGTAGCTGCCTTTATCTCCTCATTGCCTTTATATCTTCATTAATTAATTCTTAATTAATGGTGTATAAATTGTTAATGATGGGGTGATGGAATTCCATGCCCTCAGTTTAATAGATCAACAACATCCCTCCAGAAAAGAGAGGAAAAAATCCCAAAAACTTGCCCTCCACCTATGTGGTTCTTCCTCCTCCCCCTAATGCCATGTGTGGTGCAGGCAGAGTAGGAATGAGTTTGCTGCTGGTTCTCCCTCTGCCTCCCATGAGAGACAGCTCACTGTCAGGTGTCAGGTGGAGGCTGCACAGGACTTTGCAGATCTAGCCATGATCCAGGGAGGACTGGCAGCATCTGCTGACCCACATAGAGATGTTCATTGTGAAGAAGCTGCATGAATTTGTCCCACAGAGAGTTGTTCTAGACCCCTTTGCACAGGCTCCTTTAAAGGGCCCATTCTAACATCCTGAGGATGATCCTGTGTTCTTTCGGTGAAGTGGTCTGACTTGCAGCTCTCCAGAGAATGTCCTCGTATGTAAAAAGGATTCTGAGTAGTCTGTTCTTTAAATTTGTCATTTTATTTTGCCTGGGATTCAAGCCCATGATCTTCATCTCACATTGCATTTGTGCTTGTTGAAGCAGTTAAGCTTTTACCTCTGTAAATGTAAATGCTCTGGTTTTCTTTCTATAAAGAAGCAAATTGTGTCATTCTGTCCTATATACTGTGAGTGGATAACAACAAACATAGCCACTGTAATTTTTTCTCTCCAGGCACTGCTTTAGGATGGAAAGGGGAAAATGACTGGTTCTTTCATATTTATATCTCTTTTGGGCTGTCAGGTGCTTTCAGGTAGAGCTTCAGTAATTTAGAAACATCAGGTTAATATAAAGTAAATCTTGACTTAGATTACTTAATCCTTGCACTCCTACCATAATAATACCATATTTCCAGCTTTCCTTTTCAGCTTTCCACAATTCCTGGAATTGTACTCTTTTAAGACTCAGAATTTCATTTTATTTGTGTAAAGAATCGGAAGGAAGAAAGAAGTGGTATTGATTTGGGCAAATACTAAATAGGGCTCTAGATCACCAGCTGATGTTAATGCAGATATTTTTACCTTAAGATTGCAGATCAGTTAAGACTCCAAGCTCTGTAACTTTTTCTACTTTCCGGTATTAAAAGGTATGACCTTGCCTAAATCTGTCCTAATTAACCTTTCAACAAAAAAGAAATTAAATTATACATGGAACAGACTAAAAACTGAATGGGTAGAATGCACTTCTGTAAAGAAAATCTATGCCTGTCTAATAGTCCACAGATCTTTAAAAAGATGAAAAATGTCACATTTAGGTGGGCTTTTTTGTTTCTCTGATTGGCTGGGGCTTTTTGTTTTTTGTTTTTTGTTTGTTTTTAAGGAATGCTTATTTATGGATTACTCAGTTATAACCTTATTCCTATGGTCAGTGGCTTGAGTGGGAAGAGAATTTGGTTTGTGTTCAATGACTAGGAAACTTTGTGTGACATATCTGCATATGTTTTCATCATTGAAAACACTTTTGTAAAATTCTTGACTTTTTAATAACACTTTTGATTGAAAGACTTTTTTTGCTTGGGAATAGATCTACATTTCCTGTACTTCTGAAGAGAAAATAAATGATCTTGGGTTAGAAAGCAGTCTGGGAGTTTTTTTATATCCTTTATATTCTGATGCAGCATAAAACAATAAAGGATGTTTCAAAAAATTGACAGCTATTGTGGGGGTAGAGGAAGAAGAAATTTTCCCTCCTGTAGAATATAATTTGGCCTGAGAGTGACTAATTCTCCAAGAATCATTGAGTACAGCAGGATGGATAGACTTGAAGTGTGTCTAACATTACAGTGGTACAAATTACATAAAAGCTGGTAAATGCTCATGTTTCATAGCACAACATGATGACTTTTTAGGTAAAGATTTTTTTTTCCTTTTTGCAGCCCTGTACATTTTGGCTACCAAGATTATTAAACTAAGAAGAGTTTAATTGCCATTTATACTTCAAGTAAAAGAACACACCAATTTTCTCCTCATTATACTGTTCCAAAAGACTGAAGACCCTGGATTAACAGCTCAAGGGCATGTAAATGTGTTATTTTCGTGGGTCTAAGAAAACAAGGACATAGGTGGGGGAGCACCTATAGCTGTAACTCTACCTCCAGTCTATACATGACTTTCTCAATAAGCCTTATGAGTCACACAAGATAAGCTCAATTTGTTTTGGTTTTTTTTTTTCTTTACAGTTAGAAGGATACTGGCTCTGAATAGTTTGACTTCTCTAGGAATCTCAGGAATCCTTGTGTGCGTTTTCCTCTTTGCCTAGTAGGTCATATTCTTCTTCTTCTCAGCATGTTAGATTAATATCTGTTGACAACTCTATTGTTCATTGTAAGAAACTATCGTCAAATATACTAACTAGTATAAAAGTTCACTTGTAATAGTGACTTTTTCTGACTGTCCAAAAACAATACACAATTCATGACCTCATTAGAAATATATTAATTTAAGCTTTGTGAAAAATTTTAATACTGTGGGAGGTATACTATGCCTTCACCTAAAAAAAAAAAAAATGTGATTCTAGTTCTTCCTTCAAGTTCTACAGATTAGTTTGTAGCTTCATAGTGTACTGAATTACTACTGAAGCTGACATGGATGTGCCATAACTCTTGTGTTTATTTGGCTTTACAGCTCCACTGGTCAAAGGTGTCTTTTGTTCTGCCCAGTAAAATTGACAGTCTGCAAAAATTTCCATTCCCCAATTGGATGTAGTATGGATATTTCATATGTTCCTTAACCTTTGAGGAATTCATTGAAGCTCCCCAGTTATGACATTTTGGAGGGAAAGGTTATTCTGTTAACAATATTTTATGTAAATACAGCAGATGGCTACTCTTTTTTTCTTTAATTTTTTTTCCTTGGTTGGAAATCATTACTATTTGCTGAAAAATAAAACAAAGACCATGAAATACAGTACTGAAGAATTTGTCTACAAAGTTCTGTCAAATTAACATTCATATGAAATGCAAACAAAAAAACTCCTCTGTGTATTTCCAAGAACACCCTTGATCCAGTCATCCTGAAGAAAGCCCTCCATTATCTCTGTATTTCAAAGGTTTGTGTAACATCTGGAGAGACTGATTTCACTACTGATCAGGTATAATTAATGGCTGCTTATTTTAGAATGCTATTGCTGAATGCTAAAATGAAAACCTTTCTCATAAATCTTATTGCTTACTAAGAACTAATAGAAAAATATTTTTTAAAAAACAAGATTGTCCAAGCCATTTAAATGTAAAGTTACATACTAATTGAAATATCTGTGTCATCTGTATATTCCTGGGAACAGAGATTTTTACAAAGTGAGCATCCTTTCTCCCTAGTAAGATGTGAAGTAGCTAAACTTTTCAAAGATATTTCCACAAATTCTTGTTACATACATTTTCTTTTAATGTATTTTAAATCTTTCATAAACATAAACTGAGTGAAAAGATTTGTAGCCATGAATAGATTCTTAATAATAGTCTTCACACAAAATGTCAACTCCTATTTGTGATGCAGCACTACTTATTAAAAGAAAGCCTTAGAAGAAAGCTGTTTCTTTGCTTGGTTTGGGTTTTAACTATGGTAGGGACAAACTGTTCTGCCTCAATATTTCTTTTTATAAATGACTGATGTCAAGATACATTTTTGGCTATATTACGCCTTTAAGTTCTGGTAACATGGAAATGTATTTTAATATAACTTTGACTAGTCATATAGAAATTCAGAGTGGCACTCCAAAAAAAACCTTCTTAGGAAGAAAATGTTTTTTTGCACCAAACCATAGAAATCCTCAACTCCAAATACTTTGATAAATTCCTGCTTCAGATTTGGTGGGTCAGTCAAAAAAATGCCAATGCATTTTTAAGGTCAGCCCAAATTTCTGTGATGTGTGACTTTGCAACTTACTTTTTCATTTGATAGCTTTGCCTCTTGAAGTTCATTGTATGCATTTGAAAAAAGAGTCATCTGGTTATCAGCCAGAAACTAGGAAGCTGCCAAATATTTTTTCATAGCTGCTATCAGCAGATTAAACTGCCAGCAGAAATATATCCATCTGTTTATTCATATGCATGAAAACTAGAAAATGAACAGCACAAAAAGTCAGTATTAATTTTGATGTTTGCACTAAATGTTCAGCAGGGATGTGTTTTTATGTATGTATATCTAGTGACATATATATATATAAATTTGTGTTTATATGTTTGTATTTTTTTTCCTGTATGTCAAAATTCAACTGGTCAGGCAATTAGAGCTAAAGAGGTCGAGCCCCACATTGGGAATCAATAAATCTGTCAAGGTTTAATGCTAAGCCAGCAATTAAATGAATGACAGATGCTCTCTATTAACCCCTATACTTTCCTAGAAAGGGAAAGGGAAGAGAGTAAAGGAGAGAGACTTATAGGCTGGAAACTAAATTAAACAAATTTAATGAAATAAGAATCATGAAAAGAACAAGGAACAAAACAAAAACAAATATACCCCCCAGCCCAGAAATGCTCATATCACCACTGAGGCTGCAAACTGAGTCAGTGGCAAATGGGAACTGGATGCAGAAATGCATGGATGAGGAAGACACGGATTGGGATCAAAAGTAGAACAGATGGAGTCCTCCCAGAATGTTGTCCATTGAAGAAAAGATCTTGACCCTCATGATTCTTCAAATTTATACTTAGTATGATGCGTATGGGATGCAATACTTTGGTCAGTTGTGGTCGCCCACCTGGTCCACTCCACCTCTCAAGTGGGTCACAGTTTTGAACTTTTTTTCTCCTTTTTGTTTCCAGTGCACAAGAAGTCTAGCAGAACCAAGGTGTGACCTTGGTTTCTATGGGAGCATTATTAGTCCTAGAAGCAGACACTCACTGAAAAACTTTATATTTATCAATTTTATTTATTGATAATTGATTTATTAAATATCAAGTTTAAAACTTGATATATAACATGGAAGACTAACTGCTGCACCCTATGGTGTGACTCAGGGAATATTACTCAAATTCACAGCTGAGTTGGGATGATAACTATCCAGGGCTCTAAGACTTAAAGGAGAATATGTCATGCTTGGTCTGGTACATCCCTGTCCAACAAAAGTAAATGAAAAAGAAAAATAAGTTTAATAAAAAACAAGCTTACCAAATAGTTTAGAAAATTTGCACCCAGGGAAGCTGTGGCTGCCCCCTCCCTGGAAGTGTTCAAGGCCAGGTTGGATGGAGGTTCATGCAATGCAATCTAGTGGTGGATATCCCTGTCCATTCAGAGGAGTCGGAACAAGATGATCTTTAAGTCCTTTCCAACCCAAATCATTCTATCTGTCTCCTATTCTATCCACATCCACATCCAGCTGTTATTCTTCTCCTCACTCCACACAGTACTATACTTTTGTTTTTGAAAAAGAGAAAAAGACATAAAAATTAAGTAGGAAAGAGTAAAACAAATAATTTTTTATCTTGCCGGGGGAACAGCATCTCAGTTTAAAAAAAAAAAAAAAAAAAAAAAAAAGTTACATTTCTTCTGAGAATACTATTTAGTAAAAGCAATCTGATACAGAGATCTCAGGCAGCTCTTGGTAACAAGCTGCCCTAATAGCAGTTCCATAGTCTTGGGCCCACCACCCACTGCCCTTCTTCCTCCTCACCGTGTGTCTCTGTGTACCACGGCTGCACATGCAAGGGAGAGCAGCTGGGGATGTCCCACTCTGCCTCCTCTCCTCAGTGTCCTCCTTGGCTGCATGCTCTGTGCATGTGTGTGTGTGCTCATGCATTTGTTTCAGAAAGTGGTTACTTAAAAGTGATTTCACTGAAATTTAAAATTACTGGAAAGAAAAATAGTTCTTTCCTGACTCAAACTAGGAAAGCTAAGTAGAGAATTAATTTCCAAAGCACTTGGCATCTCTGGTTTGTTTTCCCCCAAAATTTGCAGCGTTGACTCATGACATCTTTAGACACGCAGAAGTATTATTTCTTTCTATTTATAAAATTATAATTAGTGAGAGAATGCAAAGTATTTTTATCTGTTTATACAAATCATTACAATTTTTCAGATCTTATGCGCAAGTAGCATATGAATATTCATCTAAATCAAGTGTATATTAGGTGCGTATAATTGAGTAGTTAGTAAACCTGACTCACTCACATGGTATATGAGAAAACCATATCACCAAAAAGACCTTTGTAATTTACAGATGCTAAAAAAGCCATGTGTACCTCTGGAGCAAAAGAATCCTTTTTCTGAGTACTGATGACAAGTTCAAATGATGTTCTATCAATTTTAAACCGGAAGTTCATTTTTGCCTCAGTGCCACCAAATTCAGTTCAGGAATAGTAATTTATTACATAGTAGATCAAGAAAATCCAATGGTCATTAAACTAAGTGGATGTATTATCGCTTTGTAGTAAGCACTGAGCTTAAAACTGATAGAAAAGTCAACTTACGGGAGCAAAAGTGTAAAAGAACCCTGTTTCTATGGAATGTAGCTGGTGAACTAATGATCAGTGCAATGATGAAAAAATTATTACACTTCAGCTTCCCTTATTGTCCGCAACTCATCAGAACGTGTAAGAGAAAGGTGTTTAAGAACACTCCAACAGCAACTAGCTTGTAAATTCTGGACCATTTATCTGAAAATTGCCTAGTCACAATACATACCTGTTTGACAAAAGGGGTTATAAATTTTTTAATTTGTTCCTATTAGCCACCTCTGCACGTGTTCCCCTGAGTGAGCTGCAGGTGAAAGAATTCTTTTAATTCCAGCTGGGAAAGAGACTTTGTAAAAGAACAACTGGTGTAAAGAACTGCTGATTACTGACGCTCTTTGTCTTCTAGACTGAACACAACTAAGACCAGAAATGACAATAAAGCTGTAAGAAAAGACTATTGTGGAATCTATTTAATTCTGGAGAGATCTTCTGGTCCTTCCCTCAGTGATATAATAATTTTTGTGATGTAAAGAGTTTTAAAGAGATATTTATGCATGTTTTCAAAAAATGCTTTCCAAATCAAAATGGAAGATTTAAATGCCAGTATATTTAGTTCATGTTTTACTAGAGACATCCTTCTGGTTGTTTTTTTGTCTATTACTTCATGAGAATCATGACTAATTAAAGCAACAGATAATTGGTGCCTGTGGCAGAAGTTGAACACTGAAGGGGGATTATTTGGAACAGTGTTTTTTAAATTGACAAGAAGAACACAAAGTTCTAAGAAATGAAACTCAGGGTTTTTTTGTTTGGTTTTGTTTTTTTTCTTTAATGTAGAGTAAGATTGCAGATGATGAAAAACAGCATTGGGACAAACGACACAAGAAAGACCAAACCAAGTAGCTTTTCCTTTTCAGTTCATGGAAGGTGAGCTCAGAAACATAGGCATAGATATCACAAAGGAGATGAATTTTATGTGTAAGAAGTAGAAACTATTCCTTACTTTCTCAGACATTTCGTTTGATGTTAATTAAATCAAGGTCTCAGTGTTTATATGTGGAAATAAACAGAAGTACTTTCATTGGCTTTGAAACCACTTCCAGATGTTCACAAGATTTTTTCATTTTTCCCTTTACTAAATTACAGAAGTAGCAGCTCAGTTCTTGGCTATGGAGTAAAGCAGTATTAAAATGTTAATATGTATATGTACCAGCACATTTCGCAGACTGTTTTTACTGATACTATCAACTTGGCTGAATGGAAGGAAAATATTTGGATATAAACAGATGGTGTTAGCTAAGTGAGAACTACTTTCAAAAACAGTGTAATGTTAGCAATATGAATGTTTTAGTACATTTACATTATAGGCTGGAAATGGAATTAAAATTGTGAATCTGAACTATTTTGAGTGTTACTTATAGCACTTTATAGTGAAGTGGCTGAGGTTTGTTGCTACCCCATTAATGACAAGTACTGATTCTTTGTATCAGTAGGTGCACATGCATAATTACTTAAACTATGACAGTGACCAAGTCTTAACTAATTTTTGTCTACAAGTACTCAGAGACATTCCGTGCCCTGAAATTTTACATTTTTAAAGAGACTAACAATCTCCTAGACTACAGAGGAAGCAAGAGGTAAAAGGGAGTTTGTTTCAAGAGAATTACAGATAAAAAGTTATTGCATAAACTAGATTTATATTTCAGTTATGAACGGCATATAAGCTTCCTGCATTCCAGTGGTGTTTGTAGTTCCTTTGCCAGCTTTCATAAAGTTCTTCTAGTCAAAAATAGATGAGCATTTCCTGTGGGTCTTCTTTAGTAGACCTTTGCTATAGACTATCAGATTTGAATGAACAATTAGGAAGGTCAGAGCTCAACTGAAACCATAGGCAATGTTCAATATGTTGACAGTAGAGCACAGAAGATATTAATGTGAATTCAGAAGGTCTACTTGAGCTCTTTTGAAGACAGCAGTTCCAACTTGGGGGAAATATAACAGGAGATAAAAATTCATCATATTCTCTGCTCACTGGAACCATTGAGCTTTTTTACAGCTGTAGCTCCAATATTAAAATCAAATTACATTTAGGATTCACTTTTCAATTATGCAGAGTTGTGTTAATATTATAGATAACTGTAAAATGGCACAATTTCTTAGGGACTCTGTGATTGCCAATTACTCTTCAATGCTGTCTAGATAGAAAACAGTATTTCATTACAAATTTTTTCAGCATGAAACTGAAAGTTTGTCTTGAATATTTTTATCCCAGAGAATACTGAAAGTGTACATATGTCTTCATGGATTGCTACAAGTTTTGATCAGGACAAATCTCACAGTTAATTTCAGCAAGAGTTTTCAACCTTGAATAGTTAGTATTGCTTATATTGAAAATATAAAGCTCAAATTGGTGCATAGTCATGTATGAATATGAGAAATAGATTACAGTTTGCACACTATGGAAAATATGTGGAACATAGCTTGTTCACAGAAGGCCTTTTAATATTGGTATTTTTGCCTTTCATATTTAAAAACTGCTTGCAAAAGAGTTAGTAATAAGGTTGCTTCAAGTCAGCTTTAGGAATATGACAATAATAAAAAGTAGTTATGTAAAGTGTACTTACTTTATGCAAATTAAGTACCAACTCATGTGTTCAAAAATTTTATTTTTTTCTACCAAATATTCTTAATACCACATAAACTATAAAAATTACAGGAAATACAGCAGAATTATGTTCAGTAAAAGATATAAACAGTCTAAAATAAAAGATATCTAAAAGCACTTGACAGCTAGATCAGCTAGAACTATGTTTTTATTATCTGATGGTGCTGCTCTACCCAGTATCAACTAAAGAAATCCTGCATCCAGCATTGGGCCAGCCAACAGGGCCCACTGATCTTCATTGCTCATTCCTATTTATTGGACCCAGCACTTCTGGAACCTTCTCACTTAATTACCACATGTTTTACTATTGGTCAGGTTTTCCACACTTGCTATGTAAATTAGCACTCATGCTCCTTGAAGGTGTGGTGGGGAGGGGAGTCTTTTGGGACCTGATTTGGTTTGGTTACCATGATTCTCCCCTGCATTTTCTCAGCTACTGCAGACTTTGCTGGCTTCATGTCATGTGGCACAATGTTTCCTTTGTTATCTGTCATTTTTCCTCTCCAGCTCAGTCCTTGCAATGCTTCAAGGCTGTTATAGAGGTTCCTAATACTCCTCAACAATCTTCCCTTTGTTTCAGTTTGTCCCTCTCCAAAAGGTTTCATTTCAGAGAAAAGTTTCTGCGAGTGTTTGAGACATTTTTCTCATTTCCATACTCTCACTTCTCAGCAAATGGTTCTTTGTTTCTGGGGACCACAAGTTGATAGGGATGTCAGGACCACCAGCTGGGTGAACCTGTCCCTTCATTTGGTCTCCTACACTGTGCTGGTATCTCAAGTTGCCCAAGCTGTGTTGGTCAATGTTATTTGGGCTTGTTGCCTCAGGAACAAAGTATGGCATAAAGGTCTTTTATCTAGCCTACAGTGTACTGATACCTTTTAAGGGTGTTAGATTAAATTCTAGAAATAGTGAAAACATGCCCCCATGGCTAAGGATTCCAGTTCATAAGTCTAGATTTTCCATGCTACGTCGAAGTAGCTATGCTCCTTTCAGTTCCAAAGTGAGTGTAGTAATTTAATTGCTATTGTGTTGACACAGTCAGTTTTCCATCTTACTGATGTGACAGCCTAAGCATGGCAAATTAAAGCTGCTAATTTTGTACAGAGTTCTACAGTGATATGACTTATGACAGAATACTTCAAAAATCGTGTTGCAAATCTGAGAGTTGGCTTTCAGTCATATTAGTACTTGTCAAAATAATTCTGTATAATTATCTCTGCAGAAAAGAAGCTTTCTGCACAATTGAAAAGCCAAGGTAATGGCTATTATGAGGGATTTTTTAAATTGGTTTGCATCAGGCTAAGTGAATTTTGCATTACATTTTTAATGTCAGTGTTTACATAAATGCTCTAATAACTAAAACCACTTTCAAAAAATGTCTATTGAGACTTAACACTCTTCCAATGAAAAAGTAAAATACATGCAATTATTTCTAATACACTGTTCCACCTATGCTACCAGTGTGTTCCAGTTGTAGGATGTGACTTACCCTGGTTTCCCTGAATGTTTTTCCCTGGTGTGTATTCTGTGGTTCTCAAGAATCAACTCCTGAACAGGATAGAGTGCTGTGATATAAACTGCAGCAATTAAGGACTTGCAACAAATTTGTTGCCTGATTATACATACCAGAAATCATATGAGATGCCAATGGTATCCCATCAACCTTCTGCAGGCTATTCAAAAAGGTCTGCTGCAGGTCCTGTAAGATAGCAGGGAGCCTGTGGCAATACAACTTCATTAGGTGATGTCTGTGCTGGCTTTTGGCTGGGATAGGCTTAATTTTCTTCATCACACATGGTGTTATGCTTTGGATTTGTGACAAAAACAGTGTTGATAACATAGGAATGTTTTAATTACTGCTGAACAGTGCTTTTTCTGCTTCTCACAACACCCACCAGCAAGAAGGCTGGGGTTACACAAGAAGGTGGGAGAGCAACATATGGGATATCTGACTCCAGCTGATCGAGGGATATCCCACACCATGTGATGTTATGCTTAGCAATAAAAGCTGGGGCGGGTGTTCAGAGTCATGGGGTCTATCTTGCCAAGTAACTGTTATGTATGGTGGAGCCCTCCTTTCCTGGAGAAGGCTGAAAACCTACCTGAAGATTGGAATTAATGAATGAACGATTTGTTTTGTTTTTCTTGTGCACAGAGATTTTACTTTCTCTATAAAGTGCATATGTCTCAACCTATGCATTTTCTCACTGTAACTCTTCCTGTTCTTTCCCATCCCACTGGTAGGGGGATGATTATGAAGCTGTGTGGGGGATGCTGATGGCCTACTGGCCATCTTAATCCACAAATAATTATTATGATTTTATGCCAAAATTCACCATGCCTGCACTGTGAAATAGGTAGATGGGGGAGCTGATACACAATCCCAAATTTCATATATCTGCAAAGACCCTAGAGAATATTTAAAGGCCAGATTACATCCTCCTTGATAGATGATTCTTAAAATTAAAAAGTACAAATTTAAAATCAAAACACCTTTAATTACAGATATGAGACATCTAATCAAATTTGATAAATAAGTATTAATTTTCCTTGTTGAATACATATGAATTACAATTGTAAAGAATAATTTATATCTGTTTACTAGGGTTTATTTGCTTCATTCTTTCATACTTTACCTGGGTTCCAGTTCAGTTGAGAATTATCAAGTGCTTCTATGTAGAACAACTCATTGTGTATAGAAATAGGACTGTAATGTACATCAATATGATTTAAGGAAATGAAAATATATTCTTTAAATACTCCTGTTCTGAAAACAGCTCTTTCTTTATTCTTTAGTAGTTGTCCAATCCGACAGTATTAACAGTATTACTTCTTCCTATTAAATGGTGAATTTGAAGTTGAAAAGATAATTAAATTAAAAAATCTTTATATAGAAATGTGTAAGAAAAAAATTCAACACTGCCATAGGTTGTGAACAGAAAAATGGACTGGAAAGAAAAAAATAAAAAATCCTTGTGCTTTAGAAAAGATGTATTAGAAGTCAGTAAATCTGCATAAGCCAGGATACTTTAGATAGGTGTAATATTAACTCTCACATCTGAGTTATTTAGACTCTGCTTATAGTATCTGCTTGTCCAAACAATTTTAGAGTAATTTATCTGCCTAGGGTTTGGGTGGAGCTGTTTACTTGGTTAGGTGACTTTTTCATTCAAATACTTATTTATCTCCGTTGCCTGCAAAGTAGTCTGCACAGATGCCTGCAGTATAGACATTGACAGCAGAATACCAGTCCCATTCCTGAGATTTTTGGATCTCATTTGGGAATATTAGTATGTCAAATAGGAAGATGATCTCTTGGGCTATGTGATCGTTATGGACTATATTTTTTTTTCTTCAGTATTGGAATTTTGAACTCTAAATCCTTAAACCTGAAGAAGTTTTCATGTCTGTGAATGAAAGAACCCTCAGCATTCTGCTGCAAAGAATTACAGGCTTCCCATAGATTTTTAAAAGTCTGACAGCAAATACCCAAGAGTTTCTGTTCTCTTTGCTATGGTAGACCATAAATTATCTTCCATTCTTGCATCTCCTTTATTATGCAACAACTCAGTTTAAATCAAATATCCCTGCTCCAAGTGACATCTCATCATTCATATAAAAAGGGAAGGGAAGAGAAGAGAATGGAATAGAAGGGAAGGAAAGGAGAAGGTTGGTATGAAAACAGAATTGTTGCTTTGTAAGACCACTTGCAGATAAGGTTATATTTAAAAATATTGCTATCATGCCTAATTTGTCTCCAAACTTACAGAGTTCTACAGGTTTATTTGACATCTGAAAGAAATGGTAAAGATCAGCTTGCATGGAAGTCCCAGTCTAATTCTAGAACTGTAGCCTCATTCAGTAAAGTTCAAGTTATTGAAATGACAGTGAGTGAAATGCCATATGAATTTCTAAATTTGCTTCAATCTAAAGGTTCCCTGAGACAGAAAAAGATCTAATTATCCTGGTGGAGCCTAGTTTTAAGTCCTTTAGCTTTTCATGCCACTGAATATATCAAATTAAATGTGTATGAAAGGAAAGGCTAAATCAACTTGTAGGTAGAAAGCTGTGAGATAAAGGTATTAGCTGAAAAATGATGACTGTATCAGGGAAGAAAGAATAGAAGCTGCTCATTGGATAGTTTGGGTCATGGTTCTGGTATAGTAGTTTTAAATGTATATTGTAAATTCTAGCCATCAAGTAAAGTCATTCCTTGATGAAATAAAACCATTATCCCAGATTAATTTGTTCTTGACAGGTATAAATTTTAAATTTTAATAGTTAAAAATTATCTTTAATATTAATTTCTATGTACATGTATGCAAGATGGTGGCAGTGAAATTTTAAAGTGAAATTTTCATACTGAAGCTCAGTACAGGGGAATATTCAGCACTGAAGTTAGAAACGATGATTTTCAGAAGATACAATTTTCGTTTATACCCCATATAGTTTTGAAACATGAGGAATCTGTTAGAGTACTAAAGAAACTTTTCTCAATACAATTCAGTCAAGTCTCTTTATATTTCATATGTAAAGATGGTATATACACAGAAATAAGAAATATTTCTAAGCCTAATACCATGTGAAAAGCTTTGCCTTGGGTTACTGAAGTGGTGTTTTGAAAGCAGTGGGGACACAGAGGTGGCTCCTGTGAGAACTTCTAGGAGCTCCCCTGGTTCCAGTTCTGGCCCTGCATCTGTCCAAGGTAGAGCAGATATGGGAAGCTGGATGAGCATATTCAAGGGGAAAAATAAAACTGAAAAAAAAAGCTCCAAACCAACAACTACCTACAGAGGAGAGAAGGAGGTGAGAGATGTAGCAGAGCTAAAGTCAGAATCTCAAGCTTTAAGACACAGACAAAACAAGTTTAACTTCTCAATTTGTTATGACTTAACACAGTGATTGTAATTATTCACAGTCATACTGTAGCATTATTGATTTTTGTTTATGTAGGACATGTTTGTTTTCTAGGCTTGTATAACCCAAAGTATCTGGAACTGGGCATGCTGGCTAAGATGCAATTCCAGATGCTAAATCTACATTTGGCTATGCATCTCTTGAAGCTATTGTTGAGTTGGCGTTCCTCCTACAAAATACAGCTAGCAGCAATGACCTGAACATCTGCCTCTATTTTGAAAGTCTTCTCCATCTTCATTGTAAACTTTGGGGTTTTGGAACATACAGTCTTTCAAGGTTGGCTGTTGTGAAAGCTGCAAAGGGAGAAGTGCCTGCTTCCAGCTCTCTGATAGCCAGCTCTCCACAGGATACTTCCACACCACCAACTCTCTATGGGGACAACTGCAGCAGATCAGCAGATGGTGATCATTTAGCAACATGAGCGAAGCCTCAGGGAGCAGCTTGCTCTGCTCAATGTGCTCTGACTTTTGTAAGGAAAATATAGATATGAAAGGGAGTTAAACTATGTGAGTCACACAATTTGTAATGTACTAGTCAGTTAATCTCACACCTTCATTGTGCTCAACCATGAGAGGTGTCCACATTGCTCTGCAGCAGGTTTTGGTTAGATAAGGGCAACTCAATCAAAAGAAACACAAAATTCATGGCAAGATATGGGCAACTCAATCAAATGTCTTACAAACAGCTATTTCTAGTTGAAGTCCTGAATATCACTCTTAAAAACTGTGTTTGGATTTTTTGCACTTGTTTAATATCTCACCTTTCATGGAGTTGCCTTTATTTTCTCATGAATTTTTCATTTCTCATTAGGAGATCTCACTTCTGGCAAGAGCACTTTTTGAGGGCAGAAGCTCATTTCATCATTTTAGGGATTGTGTTTTTTGTATTTAGCAGCTTCTGCAAGGTTACCTGTGTAAAGTTTCTGGCAGAAGAATGAATGCATCATTGTTTCTGGGTTTGGGATAACCAGAAAATTTAGAGAAAACTCAGAATAGAAGGACTGTCAGAGTAGGTATCATGGTACACATGGGTCTAAATCCATTCTGTCAGTGTGTGACATGTTTTGGTGAAAATACCATAGTGTTTTTCCAGTGTGATATCTGATCTCCAAGATAGAATTTTAGTCTTCTTAGAGATTCACACCTCTCTTGCCTAAATCTTACTCTTTCTAAAATATAGAACTTGCTGTGGAGTCTAATATAATCTTTAGTGATGTTCTTTTCTAGTGTTGTTATTATTATTACAGCAGGAGTACTCTTCCCTCACGCTCAACAGAATCCAGCTGAGCCACATGAGACAAGCATCAGTGGCAGCAAATTTCTTATACATTTGCTGAAATAATCTGATTACATTCTGAATCAGAAGAGTAGGTTTTCTCACTAAACATCTGTTCCACATTTGAAGCCAATACGTACATCCTGTTAAAAACCAAATCAACCCCTTGTCTATAATTACGTGTTAGGGAACATGAGTAAAATAAGGAGAAACAAGTATACGAAATGAAACAAAGTGTTTCTGTACAATATGCTTAATGAAACTACGCAGCTTATTGCTGCAGAATATTATGATATGACAAAAGTTAGGACAGACGACTAGACAAAATCATGTAGGAAAAAACTATATAAAGCTATTGAATGTAGAGGTCGGTATGTTCGATTCAGTGGGATCTTGAATCTTCTTTGCCTCAAATGACAATGTGGCAAATGGAATATTAGGACATAGACTCACACTGACTAAAAAATTTGGGTTGAGGTTCTTGTGAACATGGAGCTGGCTAACTGGCTAGTGACCACTAACAACCGAGGGCCTATCAAAAATATCCTTTTCAGTGGGGCAAGGGGGCCTTCCTCAAAGGAGAGATTCTAGGGGCTTGAATCAACCTCAAGAGCAGTGGAAAACCTGATGTATGTAAGGAACACTGAAATTTTTATTCTTGATTGGCTACAACTGACCTGCCACCTGTACCCTACACTTTTGCCCCATCTGGAATTGGATCACCATCCTGAAGAAAAAAGATTGCCAGACACTGCTGGATGGTGACATCCCTCTCTTTCTCTCTCTCATTCTTTCTCTCTCTCTGTTCCTCATTCTTTCTTATCTCTTCCGCTTCTCCTCCCCTCATGCCTTCCTCTCTCTCTCTTTTGCCTTCATAATATATTGTCATACCTTCACGGATCCAAAATTATGTTACTTCAAACCGTAACAGGTGTTTTCCACATCAGACATTTCAAAGTTCTTTATGCAGACAGTCAGTATAATGAACCTTATTTCACAGCATATCCTGAATCATTAAGAGACTAGGAGACTTGTTAAAACCATGACCACATGGACACAAAAAAGGAATCTAGTCCCAGTATCCTTGCCCAGTGGATCACTATAATGTTTAGATTATATTTTATGCCACCAAAATCACTCATAATCTAACACCCATTGTCATCCAGGTTGTCCTTATGTATGTGTTGTTCATAAGACGCATTCTAATTATTCTCTTTCCCAGTAATAAAAACTACTAACAATACTGGTTTCAAATACAACTTACTGTCTATCCATATTGCTAATATTTCTTGTTGTTGCCACCATCTCTTTTAACAATGAGACATCAAACTCACTTCCTGAAGTGCTGAAGCTCCCATCTGATCAGCTGCAACTTTTGTGGTGCACCTGCAAAATATATCTCTAAAAATGGCACATTAAGCTGATAAAGGCTGGTGTATCCTCTTTAATTCAACAGTTCAATGCATCATAACAGATTCTGTCTTTTGCATATTTATTTAGACATTTGTAAGACAATCGAAGGTACAATTTAAACAGATAGTCTCAAAGCTAGATGAAGCTAGTAAGATTTATGATTTAAATTTCTGTCCTGATTAGAGAAGAAATTGAGCTCTCTATAGACTAATTGCATATACATTCGGTAGTCAAAACTCAATATTTTAGCTACATTACCCTAACAAGTCAAGAGTCAAGGATGAATTTTTAAAAAATGAACTGGTTTTATTAGTTACCAATTTAAATAATTCATCCCAATACCTGAATTAGATAAATAAATGATCTAACAAGAATCTTCAAATGGCCATATGGTGTCAAGCCATATCCTTATGTAGTGTAGTATCTTTGTAACTGTGGCCTTGAGCAGTTGCCAAGAGAAGCAGAAAAGGGTAGAGCAGTAATTCTCAGCTTCTCTTGGATCAGGCCTTGCAAGAGCATTGTAACTTTTACGATTGTGAAAACAGTAATACTTTGGGTTATCACTCAGGGAGAAGAGGCTAAAGGGAAAATTCTTTAAAATTTTCATTTACCTACTGAAAGTGAGATTTTGAAAGTTGTCAAAAATCTGAATTAGGAAATTAAAATGTTGAGTTGCTCTGAAAATCCTTAAGCTTTCAAATATAGTTTTACTATTTTCATGATTTTTTATTTTATTTTAAATGATTGGTTTTCTTTCAGGTGGGAATTTCTTGCACAAATATTAGTGAATTAGAAAATAATAGTGTGTAAAGGCTTGATGTTATAACTTGTTTTGCATTTGTGCATAAAGGAAACAACTGGGAATCTGTTTGCACTACTCTGTGATATTAGCAAAGATAGTTCCTACTGCTTAAATATTTTCTGTTCTATCTAAATTGATATGAACTGATGTTAAAATTACATCATAGAGTATGTGTACTATGAAGCTTGAAATTCTAGAAATAATATGATGTAAAGCATGCCAGCATCTCAGCCATCAGGTGGCTCTTACACTTGTCATGTGGATTGGCTAATTTATGTCTGAAGGAAAAAAAAATTGTAAGACATGGACCACTATTTTATTAACCAAGTCTACAGATTTTGACTTTTATTTTTGACAAAAGTAATTGTGAAATGACTTCTTAAAAAGTTTCCTGAAACTACTGAGTTAATTACAGCAGACAGAAAAGTTTGTTTCACTGTCGCTCCACTTGCCCTGGTAAGACTTAAGGAAAGCCTGAATATAGCAGAATTTTAATATGAACACTTCTGTGCTCCATTGTTTCTATGACTTAAGTGGACTGATAAATCAGCCTGGGATTGCTGCTCCCCTTTCACATCTGTTATGTATTGTACTTCTGACCAACTGCATTTTGACAAAATTCATATGTCTAGCTAACTGTAGCAGAACACTTATATTAAATTCTTTTTGAAATGTAGTCTTGTGTTGGCTATGATACCATGAAAATTTGAAATATGCCACTGCTTTTACTGAACCATATCCTTAAAAGAATCAAATCAGTCTGTGTGCGTAACCTCAGCTCTAGTCCACGTTTGTTGCAGACAGTCTATTTGAAAGCCTCAGTCAGGGGGTTTACCCAGAAGACTGTTTCTACCAGATATTCTTATTAACAACCTTTGCAATTTGCCCTTAGTCTGGGAATGGCTCAGATTATTTCTTTTTAATGAAACCTCTTCATTCATGGCACCAGTCTCCTTGTGAAGTCTTTCTATAGTTCAAGACGACATTTCCTTCTGAAGCTTATTTTTTCTGTCCTGTTGTAAGAGATAGCCCAGTTATTCAATTGTTTCTCTTAAATATGCAGATGCATCTTTATTAAAGAAGCAGCCAGCTGCTCAATTTACTTGGCTAACAGTGAGCTTCTGTTCTGAAAAGCCTTTGTTCTTTCCCTTTGGGATGTTATCCCTCAGTGAGAAATATATCTTAAACTTGGATGAGGCTTTTCACTCTCTATCAACCTGTTAAGTTTAGTTAGTTTATAAATGGCATAAATATGTGTGCCTACCACTAACTTTTGACAGAACACATACATAATTATAATTAATCACTATGGGGAGGCAGTGGATTAAGGAATTTTGATCCCTAATGTCCATCTTAGAAGGCTGTTATACATGCATGGCATTGCCTTGTTGGCTTTAAGTTTCACAAGTAAAGGATTACAAAAGAAGGTTACACTTAATAAGGTAAAGTTTGAGTGACAATGGGCTCATCTCCTAGGGAGTAACGAAGAATTCTTGTTGCTTGAAACATTTAAAAATAAACAGGGCAGCTGATATTTTTGATATCTGACTTGTGTATTTCATGTTTTGCTTGCAAACAGTCTTGACAGTCACTTGTCAATATTTTTATTTTGAGCAATAAATTTTTGGAATTCAGCAGAACTTAAGAGAATACACAAGAACTTCAGAGAATACACAAGAGAATACACTTACACTTATCTATGTAAGTGTAACCAAAATCTCTTTTGGCCAAAGGCGTAATATCTTCAATGCTTGTATCCTGATTCAGGAGAAGCAGTTAACTGAAAGGAAGGATAAATTTATTTCAAATATAAAAGGAGTCTTCATGTATTATGTTACTATTTCATTTTTAATATCACACTTTTCTGTTTTGGTACCTTATGACCTCCAGTTTCTGATAGGAAGTACACAGAATCACAAAATTGTCCTGGTTGGAAAAGATCTCTAAGATCACCAAGTCCAGCTGTCAACCCAGAACAAAATACCATGCCCACAAGAGCATTTCCTGAAGTGCCACATCAGGTATTTTTTTAATACCTCCAGGGATGGTGACTCTACCACTTCCTTTCCTTTAAATAAAGAAATTACTCTTACTGTCTAGTCTAAACCTTCCCTGACAGAACTTGAAGCCATTTTCTGTAGTCATGATCTACTTGGGAGAAGAGTCCAACACCCACCTCACTACAATCTCATTTCACGTAGTTGTGGAGAGCAATAATGTCTCCTCTCAGCCTTCTCTTCACCAAACTAAACAATCCCTCTTCCCTCAGATGCTCCTCATAGGACTGTTCTCTAAACAGTTTACTAGGCTGGTTATTTTTCTCTGCTCTAGTAAATCAATGTCCTTGTAATAAGGGCCCCAGAACTGGACACAGTTCTTGAGGTGCATCTTCACTTGTGCTGTAAACAGGGGCAAGATCACTTCCTTTTTCCTGCTGGCCACACAGTTCTGATATAAGCCAGGATGCTGTTGGCTTTCTTGGCCACCTGGGCACACTGCTGGCTGATATTCAGATGGATGTCCACCAGCATCTTCCACCAGGCTGATTTCCAGACACTTTTTCCAAGACTGTAGCATTGCATGGTGTAAAGAAGCTCTGTAGTGTTTAATTGCTTCCAGATGCAAGCTTTACCATGGAAGAAATAACTCTTTAGGAAAGTAAAAAGTACAAAAAAGTATATGTTTAAAAATGAATTCTAAAAAAGAAATTTCTTTTACAGAACATGTGTTCCTTTCCAAGTCATCTGGGTTAAAGAAGAGAGGGAGAGCTACTAAAATCCACACAATTGCATCATAGAATACTGTTTTACAGATTACATTCATTTGCAAATTGATGTTAGTGGTTTAAGATGGGTGCTTCTGAGTATATTCACAACAGAGGAAAATGTCACTGTACAGAAGGTAAGATTTTCTGTAAAATGCAAGAATTTATATAAAATGAAGTGAATTAGTCATGATTTTGGAAATGCAGAAACAATGTCAGAAAACAAGCATAATAAAGGACATTCTTTGGAATCTCTAGGATGAGTAAAGAACAGAATTATAATCACAAACTCTACAGGGTTTTTTTGCAATTGTAATTCCTCTTATCACCCATGGTGGAGAAGGTCTACTCGATTCTATGTTTCAAAAATGAAGAAACTCAAAGATACAGAAAGTCTCACAGTTCCTAAAAAATATATGTGCATATTAAGAAGGCTCATGAACCTAGTCAGCATATTAGAGTGACTGTCAACAGAATCTACAGAAAATAAAGTGTGAGGACATAGACTAGCTGACCAGACAGACAAATTAAGCAGATTACAAATGGAATGTGTGACTGCATAGTGTAAAGAGAGCTTGATTAGGGATCATTTATTTCATTAAAAAAATAATCAAAAGTAATGGTATTCCAGCTTGCCAAGTACAGTCAAACTACAGAGTCAGTTGTAGCCACAAGCTCTGCAATATGCAAAACAAACAAAAAAACCCTAACCAAACCAAACAAAAAATGCTGGAAAGTGTTGTGATCTCCTTCTGACACAGAAGATCTCTAGACAAACTGTGCAGGTCTAAGGCTCCAGTTATGTAAAATTTATGTCTAGCCCATCCATTCAGCTAGAAAAGGGCATGGACAGTGAATAATACAGCTGCATTTATCTGCATTTGATTTATTTCTTTCATTTTCTAGGATTCTATAATTTAGCTTGTCTACAAATGAAGAGGTGATACGTTCAAGTTACATTAATGGAAGAATGTGCGTGGAAGGAACTGGCAAAAGTATTTCTTTTACACTTTTTAGTAAGCTTCAAGCCTCATTAGAAGGCTCTGGATTGGGTTTTATGGTTTTGATTATGGGTGTTCACAACTATTGTTATATTTAAGGATTCATTTTTCACTTGAAGGTAGCAGAAAATATCTCATTTTAAAAAGTAAGAGGAGAAACAAGTGAAGAGTGAGATTAAGTGTCTGACTAATGTTAAACATGAAAGTTCTGGATTTGATGGAATAGTTACTAAGGCTTGGAGCTGGAACATGTAAGAATGATATGTATGTATGAATGAATGTAGTTAGGATTCTGCTATGTCTAAGCAAGCAGCCTGTGAAGTATCGCTATTACATTCTATTTCACATTCAGTATTTTTTATTAAAAGAAAAAAAAAATATTTGCAGTGATGCTTTTCAGACAGATTAATTAACTTATTTTACATCTTTTATGCAAAAAAATCCCAACCCTGACTTGATTTCCTTGAAGAGAAGTCAAAGTTAATTGACATTAGCAATTGTCAAATGGACAGATTAATTTATCCTTCTGTAAAATTACTGAAGCCAACAGAGTCATAAAATGATAGAATTCATTGGGTTGAAAGGGACCTTTAAAGGTCATCTAGTCCAACCCCTCCTGCAGTGAGCAGGGAGACCTTTTACTAGATCAGATTTCTCAGAGCCCTGTCAAGCCTAACCTTAAATGTCTCCAGAGATGAGGTTTCCACCACCTCTTTCGACAACATGTTCCAGTGTTGCAACACCCTCTTAGTAAAGAACTTCTTCCTAATAACTAATATATATCTACCTAGCTCTATTTTAAAATCATTGCCCCTAATCCTATTGCTATATGGTCTTCTAAACAGTTCCTCCCCAACTTTCCTGTAGGCCCCCTCCAGATACTGGAAGGCTGCTATAAGGCAGCCAATCTTCTCCTCTCCAGGTTGAACAATCCCAGCTCCTTCAGCCTCCTTACAGAAGTGCTCCAACCCTCTGATCATTTTTGTGACCTTCCCCTGGACCATCTGCAAGTGGACACAATATTCTAAGTGAGCAGAGTAGACTGGCAGAATAACCTCTGAATCTGCTGGCCATGCTTCTTTTGGTGCAGCCTAGGATGGAATTTGCCCTCTGGGCTGCAAGATCATTGCAACATCGTTGGCTCATGTCCAGCTTTTCATCCACCAGTACCCCCAAGTCCCTTTCCGCAGGCCTGCTATCATATCATCACCTAGCCTGTATTGATAATGAAGATTGCCTTTACCCAGGTGCAGGATCTTGCACCTGGCCTTTTTAAACCTCATGAATATCACATGGGCCCAGTTCTCCATCTTGTCCAGGTCCATCTGGATGACATTCTATTGCCCTAGTATGTCAGCACCAGTTAGTTCACTGTCATCAGCACATTTGCTGAGAGTACACTCTCTACATAATTGATGAAGACATTAAACAACACAAGTCCCAGTACAGACCCCTGAGGGACACCACTTGTCACTGCTCCATCTGAACATTGAGCCATTGACCACTACCTTCTGGATGCAACTATGCAGGCAATTCCTTATTCACCTAACTGTTCACCCATCAAATCTGTATCTCTCCTACTTATACAGAAAGATGCCATGGAGAAGAAGAATGCTGTGGGGGGATAATGTAAGGTATTAATTTACCCCAAATGATGCTACATTTTTCTATTGCATGCAATTTTTTGCCATGCCACTAGAGATTATATATCTTTTAATTTCAGTGTTTGGATATTCTTATACACTCTTTCTGAGGAAGTGCAGCTTCATATTTATTCTTATAGCTTTGCTACTCAATCTGTACACTACTGTGTTCCTTAAAATAGACAAAAAAAAAAAACTTGTTGCCTTAACTTATGAAAGAACTTTCATTCCCCACAAGGGCATCAGCCATACTCAGTTATGTTTTTTGAATTAAAATAAAAATCTCTTAAAAGGCAAAGAAACCTATGGGGTTTATCTAGAATCTGGGGGGAGGAAGAGGGAAGCGAAGAATGCCTATGATTTCCTATTTCCAGTGAGACATGGAAATAAACAAAAAAAAATAAACTTTGTTAGTGCAGGATCCCTGCTGGAAGGATCAAAACAGAAAGCCCAGCAATTGCCACTGTTCTGCAGGAGCCTTAAAATCCTGAGTGCCACTTCGGATTTTCTCCTCAAAATAAGTGTGCCCCTGTGGCAGTTATGAAACTTGAAGAGCTTTGTTCTCAGCTGGAGTGACAGACTTGTCTTTCTTTTATTGATGTTCAAACATTTCTTCGCAACTCAAGAAAATGTTTCTTTAAGAAGGCTCATGGGGTTTTGCGCCTTCTGACAGATGGATCAAAATGGCAGCCACAGAAAAGTCTTCTGTCAAATTTTAATTGTAATTTAAAATTTGAGTACTGTATAATTGAAATCTATATAGAAAACCCTTGAGAAACATTGTGTTTTCTCTTAAGAGTGTCACAAATTAAAGAAGATGCACATACTTTCCAGGAAAAAATGTGAGTTTTCTCAACTGTTTTTAATTCCCTTACCACAGCATTTTCATTGTAAGTATTTTATTTAAATTGATGCCATGAACTAATAATAGCTATATTATGAAAATGTAAACAAAGCCACTGTCCTTAGAATTATAACTGAGAGGTAATTACAGAATTTAGGCAGGTACAAATTGCAGTATTTTTCTTCTCAGAGTAATTGAATTCAGAAGAAAGAGATGTTAATAGTTTTTACTATTACTTTACAGTAAGACAATGATTCCCTTTCTTGATCTCTCACTATGATACATACTTATGAATCCTCTATGTACTAGTTTGGGCCAGGGTAAAACTGATTTTCTTATTATAATTTTTACTTCTAGTTAAGTCTCTTGTAAGTAGCTGCACTTCCTGAAATTTACAGCGAGTTTCTCAGTCAGTGTCTACTTCTAAGACTGATAACCCTCAATGTTTATAGTTATACCTACAGAATGGTTTGTAGAAACAAGGCCTTGGCTCTGAAAAACATCTTATGATCCAGAAAGAGAAAGGGAGTAAAGGAGTCATACTTGCAGCCCTTTATTAGGGAAGACTAGAGCACACAGGTAACCAAAATTGACTAAATGGAGTATTCCATCACATACACATTATACTTGCTATAAATTTGAGTGAGCTCAAAAGACAACTTCTTTCTTCCTCCATGGCCAGCATCCTGGGGGAATTCCATCTGTCTGTCTACCTTTTATCCCTACCTGCACCCTCTGAAATCCATGTGTTTCTGCATCCAGCTCCTGTCTGCCGCTGACTCCAGGATACCTTCCTGGGATTTTTCCAGGGCCTGCCCAGCAGCCTCAGTGGTGGTGACGTGAGCATTTTCTGGTGAAGAAGGTTCTGAAAGTACACTCACTAATAAGCTTTAAGGTAACAAAGTCTAATAAGCTTTGAAATTTATTTTATTATGTCTCCCTTGAGCAATGGCTTAAGTAGGAAGAGTACAATTTTAAGATATCTGACCACTGTTTCTGAATTATCTGTATCCAGGTATATTGGAATGCTGAATCTTATTTTTTTTTTTTTAATATGTAGCAAACAATAGTCTACCTATTTCAGTTGTGTTCAGAGTTCCAGGTTATTTTCAGCTATTTCAGAAGATGATATCAGCATGATAACTTTGAAAGAGGGTGTCTATAAAGAGTTGTATCTCTTTAGCTGTTTTTAGGAGTATAATAAAGCAAATATTCTGTAATTCCCTTTCAGTTTTTTAATATTGTGAATTCATTATGCAAAATAAATAACAACCCTATAAGATGTGGTGTTAGTGCTTACTATGTTTAAAACCCTGCCAGTATTTTTAAACCTAGACCATGATTAGTTGATTTTGGATATAATGAGTTTAAACATTGTAAATCCTTAATCCTTCCTTCAGCTGAAACATACTTCTGATTGATTTAAGGTACATCAAAACAAACTCATCTTAATTAGTAAGAAGAGTTTGTTGAGCTTTTGTAATCATAGAATCACTGAGGCTGGAAAAAACCTTGAAGATTATCAACTGCAACCAAAAACCTGACACTGCCAAGTCTACCGCTAAACTATGCCCCTACATGCCATTTCTAAATCTCTTTTAAATACCTCACCAGTACTGATTATAGGGGTACAATCCCTTCCATAGTTCTCTTGGCCACATGATTTTTTGTATGAGCCAGGATGCTGTTGTCCTTCTTGGCCACTTGGGTGCACTGGTGGCTCATATTCAACTGGTGTTTGCCAACATCCCCAGCTCCTATTCCTCCGGACAAATTTCCAGTCACTTATCACCAAATCAGTAGCATTACATGGGGTTGCAGTGACACAGATGCGGGACCTGACACCTGGCCTTGCTGAACCTCATACAATTGGTCTTGGGTCATCAATCCAGCCTGTCTAGATCCCTCTGTAGAGCCTTTTCACCCTCAGGTAGATCAACTTTTGCCCATCTTGGTGTCTTCTGCAAACTTCCTGATGAGGCTGTACTTGTTGCTCTCATCCAGATCATTGATAAGGATATTAAAGAGAACTGAGCTCAATACTAAGCCCTGGGGAACACCTCTTGTGACCAGCCATAAACTGGATTTAATTCTGTTGACAACTACTCTTTGGGCCTAGCTATCCATCTAGTTTTTTTACCCAGAGAAGAATATACTTGTTTAAGGAATTAGCAACTAGGTTTTTTTCCAGTAGAATGCTGTAAGAGTTCTGTGTGATGATTTAGCTAAATGCATTTTAAAGAAAAATTTCAGTGTAACAAAAACTAAAAGAAAAAAAAAAAATTCTTCAGACTTCACAAGACTGACCATCATAGGAAATATCAACATAATGCTGGCATAAGGGATAATACCTTAATAAATTAGAGTTTATTGAAGAGTTTATACCTGTCTTGTCTACAGAAAGAAATGGTCAGCAGAAGAAGCATGCTTTTAATATACAGATCAATAAAAATAATATTTTACCCAGGCCTCTTTAACATGTCAGCTTTCTAAAGGAAGGAATACTTGCAATTGAATGCTGTAGAGGATCTGAATCCTGCCAGAGGCCATTCAAACTTCAGTATTTCCTCAGCTTAGCCCTTGTCATTAATATTGCACTAGAATTAAACAAAGTTGATTCTATAGTATGCATAAGCTAGCAGCAATAGATTTTGGACAACATATGTTACCACAGCATAGTTTGCTACAATTTTCCCTTAAGCCAAGATAGTTAAATAGAAGTTCTTCAAACCAAATTTGAAGGGATAAAAGGAAAGACATTTCAGGTTTTTATCTTCAGTGGCAAAGAACTAAGATTTCTATACTTTCTCAAGCTATCGCTTTAAAAATTAATATTATTTCTCCAGATATTTGTTATATATAAATTATTATATACATATATACATATACATAAATTATTTGAAGCAGGAGTGGAGATATCCTCTCAACATTTATATTGTTTTCTTGTCTGGAAAACAAGGATAAATGTCCAAATGCAAATTAAAGTGTTCCATCATAGAGGATTCAAGTATATGCTAAGTTAGTAGAGCTCGTACAATCATAAAATAATAGCTGATATCTTGTAAGTACGTATTTCAGGTGTAAAATAAGACATTCAGGATCAAAATTTTTCCAAGTAGTCATTCCTGTGGTATCCAGCTTAGTTGGCAAGGGTTTGAGAGCAGGGCTTTGCAGGTGTGGCTTCTGCAAGAAGATGCCAGAAGCTTCCCCCATGTCCTATAGAGCCTGTTACAGGTGCCTTCAAGATAGACCTGCTACTGTCCAAGTCTGAGCCAGTCAGCAATGGTGTTAGCAAAAAACTGCAGCACAACAAGCGCCAGAAAAGAGGAATGAGAATATGAGCGAAATAACACTGCAGACACCAAACTCAGTGAAGAGGGAGGAACAAAAGGTGTTCCAGGTGCCAGAGCAGAGATTCCCTTGCAGCTGATGGTGAAGGCCATGGTGAAGCAAGTTGCCTTCCTTTGATGGAAGTACATGAAAATAACTTCACACAGGTACTAAACTTAAGCAAATTAATTTATATCAAAAACTGAAGAACGAAAACCAACCAGACCCACTGGAACAGATTGTGAAAAACTACAGCCTGTGGGAAGGACCCACATTGAAGAAGTTAGTGAAGGACTGTCATGGGAGAGAGCGCTGGTATCAATCAGGCCTTTGCTTGCCTTTGCTCGCTTACCTGTGGGACAGAAAGGAGAAAATCTACCCAAAAGCTCATTAATTCAGACAAGGACAGGGAAGATTTCATTCCCCATTTACAGAAACATGTAAAAACAAGACAGACTCAGCCTGGGAAGGAAAAAAAAAAAACCTAATTTAATCTATAAGGAGAAAGAAAATCATACCATCATATCATAGAATGCCTAGGGTTGGAAGGGACCTTAAAGATCAACAAGTCCTTTCTGAAAGGTGAGTCAGATAACTTGTCTGACTTTCTTTGTTATGGATAGAAGGGACAGGTTAGGGGGAAAAGAAATGACCCCTTGAGTGACATAATTTCTTGAAAAAAAAAAAAAAAAAAAAAAAAGAAAGAATTTTTTTTTAATAGATGTAATACCATTTTATGTAAAATTTCACAACATCTAGTCTATCATTTAATATGGGAACTAAGACAAAGCCCTAGAAAGAAAAGATAACAGAAAAGGTAGCTTCTTCACATCACTCTTCAGGAAAGAGAAGAGGAAATTACTGATAGAGAACAGGAAATATTAAAGAACTTCAAGGGGACCTTCATAGTCATGTTCCTGAACAAGTGGAGAATTATAACATTGATCCTTTGCTCTTTGCCGGTCTTCATCCACAGAAGCTCTTTGAAAAAAGGCTCCTTTTGGTCAAGATTTGTGTTTCAGGTGCTTGTGGTTGCCATATTGACAACACCATGTAGAGGTTTCGTCTGATGCATCTTAACATTTTAAAGCTTTACTTGGAGTGTTCTTGGAAAGTGGTAGCAGGATTATTCAGTGTATTCATGAATAAAATTCAACCATTGCTTTAGGACAAGACTAAAGAGAAAAGGGCAAAGAAGAAGGAGTGTTTCCCTGGATTTGTTGGTTTTGTTGCTTTTTGTTTGGGTTTTGGGGTTTTTTCCCAGATGACGTAGCATATGATATGCCATGTTCTGTTAGGACACAGAGATTTATTTCATTCTGAGGATTCTTGGCAATATTCGGTTCTATTGATAATTATTTAGCAGTATCTATTTTCAAAAGTGCTAAGGCCTTGAAGTTAATGTTTAAAATGCATGTTAAGCTTGGAGCACTGTAGTGCTCCACACAAGTTCTCTAGATCTATTAATATCCCTCAGAAATATAGGAAGATATGGACACTGTATATTTAGTACAGAGCCTCACTGAGCATCTTCACTTGTTTTGAGATAGCTGTAGTTTTGTTGCTTTGTATGTGCCAGGACCTCAAAGGTGGGTGTGCCACCGTCACATCTTAAACAGTGAGCACAGCTCCCCAGAGACATCAGTCAGCTCCCTTCAGAGAGAAGCCTACGTGTGGCTGGGCCCAATCCTCCCCTATTAATTAATCTCTTTTAACAACCCATTCAGTTACATTAAGTTCAGGAATTCTCTGTGTAGTACTCTAAGAGGAAGATTATTACCAAAGTTTGTACAAAACACAGCTTTACTTAAAAGTGAGTAAGGTTATAAAGCATGTCAGATTACATCCAGCAGAATTAGAAATGATGGTATTAAAATAAATTTTATAAATAATATAATTATATAAATTATATATAATAATTAATATAAATATAATTTATTTAATTTATTATCTATATAAGTTACAAATTATATAAATTAGATTTTATTTTTAATATATATTTATATATTGAACATACTGTATGTTTAAATCCCTTTTTGAAAAATAAACCGCCTGCCATGACCGCCAGCCCTGCCGGGCAAGGGGAGGAGGGCCCCCTCCCCACACAGTCCCATACCAGCTATGATGGAGCCGCCACCGCCTCAGTGGCGCTCTCACACGGCCACAAGGCTCACCTCATCCTCGCCATACTGCCTCGCCTTGCTTCACCACAACCAGCCCCGCCTGTCACCTGCAAAGAACCAGGTGCACGTGGGCCTGTCACCTATGAATAACCTGGCGCTGAGAGACAAGGAGAATAACGCACCCCCATTTGTGGGAAAACAGTCTGCGGAGGCTTAAGGATTCCATGTGCACATCAATATGATTGTATGAAATCGTTTATTAACAACTTGCACTGACTTAAATAGAGAAGTCTTGTTTACACCATCTTATCATGCAGGTGGCTTTGTATTCCAATTACACATACCATTCTCATGGAAAGATTCTTCTCACATAATTATTTTCCTCTTCTGTTGCCAATTAAATTATCTCTTTCCCATTAGCTCATTCTCAGAAAGCCTCTAACTAGGCCTCAATAACCATTAACCCAATGTGGCAATCCCCACCGCATCATCAAAAATGTAGCGCAGTATGAAATGCAAGGCTTAGGCATGTTGATTGTAATGTGGCTAAATATGGATTGTGATACTGCCCGCAAGATCGTTCAGGAGGGTGATAGGAAGACAGTACCACAGAGCGCGCTGGAGGAGCCGCTGCTTCAGGACAATCCCTGCCACTTCATCAAAAATGTAGCACAGTATGACATGCAAGGCTTAGGCATGTTGATTGAGATGTGGGTAAATACTGGAGAATCTGATTCTGCTTTAATCAGTCAGTGGTAAAATAGTTAAAATCTTAAAATATTGTTCTGCTACTTGTTGCAGTAAATAGTCTCTAATGACCACTGTGATGAAGTTAATCTTTGGAACTTTTGGGAAAGTGCAGCAGATAGCTTTTTTGTACCTGGGGTTGCTGCTCCAAGAGCCTTGGGAAAGCTTAACTGCTTGGCCTGTTTTGTAGCAAAAAGGGTCAATGAGACACCTCAAATGCTAAGTGCTTTAGCAAATGATGTAGACAATGTTAGACACACTACCCTGCAGAACCATGCTGAACAATATAACATTTGTGCTTTGCCAATAACATTTTTTATTGTTAATGGACAGGGGTGTGAAGAGTTTGATGGCATGTGCTGCATGGATTTGAATGATGGCTCGAAATCCATACATAAGCAAATAACTGATTTAGTGAGAACTACTGAAAAAAATCAAACAAGATAATGGATTTTTTGGATTAGATCACTTGTTTGGTGGATGGGGTCTGGTGGGATGGCTTAGAAGCTTAGTAAAGATAGTATTGTTGTTGTTATGTATGTTTTCCATTGTTACAATTGCTATACCATGTTTGTTGTCACGTGTTAAAGATTCTACTGAAAAAGCTGTATAAAAGGTGATGACTGTCAAAACAAAAAGGGGGAGATGTAGTAGGTACTCTCGTAGGCTATGAAGGGTTTGACCTTGAGGGGGCGGCACTCTGAGGAGGATGTGAGAGACAGCACGTACGCAGCCTGCTGAGGAGTTATGTCTCCGCCAAGGCGGGAAAGTTTGACCAGTCCCTTTGCACGTTAGTTATGTATAAGTAGTGATAGCCTGTAATAAAGGGGGACTGATGAGCACAGGTTGTGCTGTGATGCGGCAATAAAGTTCTGCTGGTCCTTGCAACCACCCTTGTGTCAGCCGGCCCTGTATTTTCCGTGGCTTTAAAATGGTGCCCCTGTGTGAGGACGCTGGATGTTCCCCAGGAGCAAGCCCCACATCAGGAGCTAGATCTGCGGACCTGAGAGCATCTCCAGTGACACTCTGCTGCAGAAAATAAAGGTGGACCATAAAACCTAGCTCCAGATCAATAGGAACAATGCAACTAAGATTGTGCCCCTCAGATCAATAGAGGTGAGCAGCAGAGGGACTTTAATTAGGGGTCACATGCTTATTAACTCGTTGCCTGGGATGCGGGAGGAGACCGTGAAGTTTTTGTTTAATGTCGCCAGCACCACTTCAGCTGCAAGGGACACTATGAGTAGGGCCGTGCTCTGACGGGAGAGCACCTTACAGCTTCTCCACCTCCTGCAGCAGGGGCAGGGCGCCCACAAGTCCGGCGAGTACCCCAAGATGGCTGCCACTGGCTTGACCACCTCAGGTGTTTCCACCATGGCCCTGGACTTCCACCAGCACCTTCTCTCCCAGAGTACGCTTCGCCTCAATACTAAACCTCCGCCCTTACACACCGATCTCCCGTGGCTCAAACCGCGCAGTCCGGTCCCAGCACAGCGCCCAGGCCTCTTCAGTGTCCCCTTCACCCTCAGTGCGAGGTGGCCTGGAGATGTCGCTTCTCCTCTTCACCACAGCCCCTACACCCTTCAGCCTGACGCGGCCACCACGACTGCAAAGTGCTGCCCCTGGAGGCCTGAGTGTGAGCCGTCCCCTCGACGCCCCTTTGCCTGCCAAAGCACTGCTTTCCTGCACAGGGAGGGGCAAAACAGCTGGTGACAGCATCAGAACCACAGCTCAGGTGCTCCCCAATGCTGGCAGCAACAGGTAAGCATTACCACCTTCCGCCACCCCTGAAGAAGCTGCACGACCCTGAAGCAATGGATTATGAATGGCAGAATTTAGCAAAATTTAAGGAAATTTTCAGAACAACAGGTTACAATTAACAAAATATAAATTGCACCAAATTGTAAAACTTAACCATGTTAGAAATTATGCTACCCTTATGTGCCAAAATAAGGTTAGAAACAGAGAGAGAGAGAGAGAAAGAAAAGGAAAGAGAAAGGGAGATAAAAAAACTATCACCACCCTTGGATCCGGATCTCAGTAGTAAATTGTGATCCTTGGATGATGGGCGAACATCCGGTATTTAGAGTGTGCCTCTTTTATGCCACTTGACCCCACCCTTTTGGGAAAGGTTTATTGTATCTTGTGCAGTCAGATATTCATTCATGCCCCTCCAGATGGGATGACATAGCAATAATCCTTATTTCTGCACTTGAGCCCTCTCTCCAGTGGCCTTACCCGGGGCACACACAAGATGTCACTCTGCCTCCACAGGGCACAGCTTGCCTGCCCCTGTCCCTTATGGAATATAGAGTGTCCTGCCTGTCAGGGTGGCATCACAGAGCTCCTCTTGCAGGGGCACTTCTCGATTTATCGGGATGGCCACTAAAGGAGGGACTGTTCTTGCAAGACCAGGGCTCAGTTTATCAGGATGACCACCCAAATGAGGGTCTCTCCTTGTGAGAACAGAGTCCAGGTGGCTTATAGAATGAGGACTCCACCATATCGCAATGTCCATTTTGTCAGGGTGGCTGTTCTGAGACAATTATTCTTTTGGGATGCTATATTATGCCTCTCTTAAACTTTACTATTTTTCTGATTTCTGTTTAACTATTTCAATTTTAAACTTCCACTGCTATGTTCTGCCAAACTCTGTTCCTGAATTCATGGCAAGGGAATAGCCAGAAAAAATGGAGCTTTCAAACGTTCAGTAGGTTCACTCTGACATGGATCTGATATAGCTAGCCAGAATTTTGGAATGACATTACTGCATACAAAGAGATTTGCAGCTATCTACTTTCAGCAGTCATGAAATATACATCATCTCTTGGGATGTCCACAATCCCACTTGATGCAACAGCTTAATACAAAATCTCATGATAATAATGTTATGAGCAGGCACAATAGGAAGATGTTGGGCTGTTGAAGCAGAGCAATTGAAGAGCCTTTAACTATTTCACCTATTAAATACACAGCAAACTTCTTTCATTCTCTGGTCTGCTCACAAGTTTCCATATATTAAATCAGTTCCATGAATTTTTATGCTTTATATCTGTCCTTAAATTTCAAATTTAAATCTTGTCTATTTGTGGAGATTTGCTCAGAATAATAGTAAAATTAAGTAGATTTTCATATGAAATACATATAAGATATATATTTCTATCTTATGCAGTGATGTTGAAGGTGCTTGTAATTATCCAATTGATTATTTCTATAACAAAGATTTTTTCAGATGATAGATAGCTGAGCTCTGAGAATAAAACCATTCACAGACCTTGCTTTTGAAACTCTGGATTGTAGTTGAAGATACTGAAGTAACTCTGCACTTCCCTGGTTTTCTATATTGTCTTACAAATCTGTTTCATTGTCCGCTTGTCAAAACCAGCAGAGCAGGAAAACTAGTTTTGAACAGCGTTCTATGGTGCAGAAAGAGTTGTTCTATTTGCTACAGACATTATAAAGGCTTTCAATGTAGGCCTGTTTGCTCAATAGTTTTGAAGACACTGAGATTGATTGTTTTTTAAGATTATATTAATTGTTAGCTAGAATAATGGAATTTTGACTTGTCACTTGTATTTATTCTTTGTTATTCAGTGAATGTTTTTGTTTGTTTGTTTGTTTCACTTCAAGAATGATTAATGATGAAATTATTCAAAGTCAAAAACAAAAAATATCCATTTATAGGATATGCCATAAACTTTTTATCTATTGGAACTTAAATGAGTGAATTTATTAATTTTTTTTTTTTTGAAGAACAGTGCAAAGGTATTTGTGTCACATATGTGTGTGTATTTCTATGCTGTTTTCCTGAATAAGTGAAATGCCTTTTTCTGGTTTTTGTATCAAAGATCATGTGGAATTTGTGAAACTCTGCCTGGAGATAGATGATGAGTCATCAGAGAACAGGTGGGTCAGGATTAAAGGACTGACCAACATGTGTAAAGTGTTAAGACCACCTGATTAGGAGGTAGTGTATGAGGCCTTCCTCACACAAATGGAAAAAACCTGTCAGGTTTTTAAAGGTGGAAGCAGATCATGTGATCCAGGAGAAGTATAGAGACACTGCATTAAAAAGAGTGTTTCAACTAGGTCAAGGGAGGTAATTCTTCACCTCTACTCAGCCTTGGTGAGGCCCCTTGTGGAGTGCTGAGTTCAGCTTTGGGCTTCCCAGTACAAGAGAGAAATGATACTGGTGGAGAGAGTGAAGGGCCACTAAGTTGATTAAGGGACCGGAGTCTGTTTTCTGTAAGAAAATGTTGAGATAGCTGGAACTATTCAGAGTTTATGAACACACAACACATATATTCCAATGCTTACAGTTCCACTAGAGCATTAAAATTGCCCTGTGATGAGACTACTATAACTATTGCCAGAGATAACTGTGATGAAAACGAAGATATGAGTTTATCCTATTCAGTACATTTTTATGATCTATCACTCATGTATCTTAACCAGGAAGCTGTAAATGATCTCACAGTTCAAAGCCTGGTCACATGGTCAGTAAATAGGTGTTTGAGTTTATTAGTGTTAGATAAGAAAAATAGTTTGAAAAAGTATGTGGAAGAATATATTCTATACTGAAAAATATTATGTGAACTAGAAGTTACATAAGCCAAAAATCAAAAAACTCAGTAGTAAGAAAACAATATTGGTAGTGTTATTCCTGTTTACCTCACCTGTAGACACACATTTAAATCTTATGGTACACTTTTCTCACAGGTACTTTGTCTTTTTCATTTCACAAATTGTTATCTGAAAAAGTAAGTGTATGGTTTGCAGAAGTAATTGAAAATGTGGCATTACTAACTCTTAAAAACTTAGATACTTAACTTTGGCTATTTACTACTTTATCTAAATCCTATTAAACTTTAGCCAGCAAAATACACAACTTATATCAAAAATTGATGACTGTAGCATTTGTGTGGAAGATGTATATGTGTGTAAAACATAGCACGTGTTTTTTTCTGCAGAAAACAGACTGAGTAGGAATATGACTTTTGAAACTTTGCTCTTTTTACCAGCCTGAATTAATTAATGAGCTGAACATTATAAACTAGAGCTTGGTGCCTGTGTTTCTTTAGTACAGGTTATGTTTAAGTGATCATCAAGTTACCATTTGCTCTGTTTTTTCTTAAAATATTCTGCACATATACTCTGAAAGAATACCACTTTTTAACAGGCAATTACATAATCTAGGTAGAAAACAAAATCAGTGACAAGAATGACATCCTACATTGCTTTATAACTTTAGCTAGTTTTTCTGGCATGAGTTTCACTAAAGAAAAAGAGAGAGTTCTACTTGTATACACAAATATTCAGCTGGGAGAGATTCCAGTTGTTCTCTTTGGTAGCACACTAGAACAAGGTACAGATGAAGTCCAACACTTATAGACTTTTGCACCTATGGTTCTACACTGATCTGAAACTTTATTATGTACAGGGATTTCCTTCTTTTTTCTGTTCTTTTCTGGAAACAGCATGTTTTCCATGGTATGTGGACTCTGGACAAAAATTCCTTGTCTAAAAACTTTTTCAGTCTGTGACAGTCTTGAATAGACTCTTCATTGAGGAAAATCAGGTATTGCACCAAAGTGTCTTTTAATTGTTCTGAATGAAAAACATTGCATCTTTTACTTGTAAATGATAGGTTGTTTCTAGGATTTTAAAGACTTTTTTTTTTTTTTTTTTTTTTTTTTTCCCCAAGTTTGGTTCTTTCTGGAAAGATACTTAAAGAATAATGCAGAGGAGTTAGGACAGTTGACCTTTTATTTTGTTATTGTTCTTATTGTGATAAACTCTTAGTAGGCTCTGTGTAGCCAAGTGAACCACAGTCTTCTAATTATCAAGTCAATAACAGGCTGACTGCAGGGCTTTCAAAATGTTCTGAACTTCTGTGTTGAGATAGGGGGCATGAATGGATTTAATAGCCAGTGCTTCATGCACCAGCAGATAGGGCCTTTGGCTATTACATGGCTGTAATCACAAAGATTAAAAGGAATGTGCACTGTCTTGAAAGCTATAGGAGATAATAAAATGGAAAGGAATGTTTCTAGGAAATATATGTTAGTAATATGTATCTGAATGTTTTGATGAAAATTTATCTGAAATACAAAGCAAGGTTTGTGGTCACCAAGCATACACCAGTTTGACTGGGCATGTATAGCTCCACACTGCTTCATCACTGCTGGGCACAAAGTGGTTGGAAAGCAGCTAGACAGAGAGGGACCTTGGAGTTTTGATTGACAGGAAGCTGAACATGAGCCAACAGTGTGCCCAGGTGGCCAAGAAGGCCAATGGCATCCTGGCCTGTATCAGGAACAGCGTGGCCAGCAGGTCCAAGGAAGTGATTCTGCCCCTGTACTCAGCGCTGGTGAGGCCACACCTTGAGTACTGTGTCCAGTTCTGGGCCCCCCAGTTTAGGAAGGATATCGAGGTCCTGGAGTGGGTCCAAAGGAGGGCAACCAGGCTGGTGAAAGGACTCAAGCACCGATCCTATGAGGAGAGGCTGAGGGAGCTGGGGCTGTTCAGCCTGGAGAAGAGGAGGCTCAGAGAAGACATCACTCTCTACAACTACCTGAAAGGAGGGTGTAGCCAGGTGGGGGTTGGTCTCTTTTCCCAGGCAACTCTCAGCAAGACAAGAGGGCACGGCCTCAAGTTGTGCCCGGGGAAGGTTTAGGTTGGACATTAGAAAGAATTTCTTTACCAAGAGGGTGATCAAGCATTGGAATGGGCTGCCCCGGGAAGTAGTGGATTCTCCATCCCTGGAGATATTTAAAAAGAGACTGGATGTGGCACTCAGTGCCATGGTCTAGTAACTGCAGCGGTAGTGGATCAAGGGTTGGACTTGATGATCTCTGAGGTCCCTTCCAACCCAGCCAGTCCTATGATTCTATGATCATATGCTCTATTGAAAAAAAAAACAAAAACAAAAACAAAAAACAACAAAAAAACCCAAAACACACAAACAAAGATTATAGAGCCCAGAATCTATATTTCTGGTCAAGGTGGTAAAACTCTTAAATATTTATCCAGTTGCCATTTCAATCCACTAGTTCAAAGGAGTTCTTCTGAGAAAAGATATGAGAGATCTCTCGAATGAGGAAACACTGTCAGAAGAATGATACTGTATTCTCTTATTATAAAAGCTATGCCTCCATTTCAAAGCAGATCCCTTCTGTGACGTTCCCTTGCCACGGTTTAACTGCTGGGCTGGCAATTAACCAGATGACAGATGTTCTCTATTAATCTTCCTTCCCTGCCTGATAAGGAAAGGAGAAAGCATAAGGGAGAGAGATTTACAGTGTGCAAACTAAACTGCACAACTTTCATGAAATAGGAATGATAAAAAGGAAAAATTATGAAATACATGCAAATATAGAGAAAAAAGATGCCACATTCCTCCCCCCTTTAAAGGGGGAATACTGTACCAGATCTCTCTCTCTTTCCACCTACTGCCATCCTCCAACACAAATCAACATGCAGCTGCACTTTCAGCATCATGCCATAGAAACACATGTAGCCTTTCCATTTTGAGGTTTTATAAGGTGATTTAGAGGATACATTTTTTAAATGCACCAGGCCCTTGAAGTGTTCTCAGAAGGGGATCACAAGAGATGTGGCTGTCGCTGCAGTCTACCTCAAGCTATCTTGGAGCAGAGAGAGGGATATCTGTTGTTATAAAACTGCCTTACTCTCCATAAGCAAAGCAATTTAATGCCGAGTAGAGTGGAGCTCTGAGCAATCTGAGATGAAAATAAAAAGAACTGCTAAAAATAGCATGTTAATAACTATTATAAGGTGACCTAGTCACATGGAAATACAGGGAAAGGAAATGTGTTGCATAGGATATGACTGATATATTACAAGAAGTTTTTGAGTTTTTGCTGAATCTTACTATGCCTTTCTATGTCTGACAATATTAATATATAAAGGAACAATTGTGATATAAAATAGGGGAGTTAATTTCTTGCTTTCTCTTCCATTCCTTGTACAAAGTGACCTAATTTCACCTGAAATTATTTGGTATAATGAGACCATCTATATGCCCTAGAAGAGAGTGTGCAAACAGATTAGAGATGGAAGAAAAGGATTTCAAATGGGAATTCAAATAGGGGAGCTCTAAGCCTAGCTGAATTTGAGGATAAGTGAAAAAAAATGGTGGAAAAAAGGGAAAGCAATGTGTGAATAAGAAATTGAATATAATATTAATGATTTTATGCAGTGTAGGAATATTAGCAAGAGATCAAAATTAAAAAAAGAAATGGAATTCATAACTATAGTAAAATGGATATGTGTGTGTGTAGGTAGGATTAAAGAGTTGAGTAAAGAAAGATAAGGTGCATGATGCACAAACTAAATTACATTAAATTATACTTCTAAAAGGCTGTCCCAATGAAATATCTTCTGAGTAAGAGTTTGTTTGACTAATATCATCAATATTAGTTTTTAAAAGAAGAGGGACTGAATTACTTTCTACTGTCTTTACTTAGAATTCAGTCCCTTTTCTGGATAATGCTATCTTATTGATTTGTTTTCTTTAAAAGTGTGTTAAAGAGTAGATTTTGACTTTTTGATAAATTACATCTGAAAAGCAGCTTATGTTTTTTCCCCTTTACATATAATAACATATGCCAAAAAGATTGATCATAGATCTTTGACGTCCTTCTCTGTGGTTGCTCCATTTTCAGAATAGTCTTTAAGTCACAGCAAGTCTAGAGATTGTTTCGAAGACAAGAAGGATCAGGTGAATAGGAATGAGGCTTTCTTAATTAACATTTTGTATTTGTTCATTCAATTAAAGTGACACCTCACAGGCTACTAATTTTCAGTGCAAGCATATTTTAGTATACCTGAAATGCCTAAATTGATACATAACAATGGGTTATGGCTAATGCTGTTGTTTCTTGTTGCCACAAGAACCAGATCACTTTAAATGACAGAACTAGGCTTAGTCTAAAAAAGCCTGGGAACAGTTTCAATTTAAGGTTCTTTCCTAGCTTCTCATGGCAAATAGCTGATTTCAGATATTATGAATGCAAAACAAAAACAGTTTCTGAATGTAACGTGAGTCATGAGGTCACAGCACTAAAATTAAAAAGTGAGAACAATGAAAAATCAGATGTTGACTGCCAGTGCTGAAACATTATATAAATTATCTGTATTGTCATATGGGCCATGTCTACCTCATACATAAGAGGAGTTGAGACTGTAACACTGTTTTCCTGAAGGCAATTTATTTTTAAAAAGTATTTGTTTGTTTGTGTCTGGTTATGTATTTTAGTTGGAATTTTTCTAATCTGAAACTTAACTGAATTTCTGAATTTAATGTTTTCATAAATCTAAAGGCTACTTTGCTGCCTATTTTGGAATGACTGCATATTTTCTCAGGAAAAAAAGATATTATTCATCAATAAAAAAAGTATTGACTTAATGACTGTTGCAAAGTGACTTATTAAGCTATTGAAAAACAGACTTCACTCAGCAACACTAAAACCTTACATATTTCTTGAGTATAATTCCACACGAGTACAGAAAAAGCCTTAAGACTGCAAGTATCAAATACTTCTGCACAAGTATTCAAGTAAATATGGGACTTCTTTTTTATAAGTATGGTGAGGGTTTTTCTTGTAGTGAGAGCACAATTTTCTCATCAGCTCCTAAGTAGTATACTTCACTTAACAAAATATTCTGCGTTTGAGCAGTGTTAAAGGAGAAAATAGCTTCTAATTTCCTCCGCTGCGTATTTCTGTGTTTATATATTCTCTCAAACTGCCCTCATTCAGATTTTTTTTTTCCTTAGACCTCTGGGAATTCTGAAGAAGAACACATCTTCACACTGCAATGTACTCTTCATGTCTTGAACAGTTTAAAGATGGAACTGTGTATTAAAAATTAGTATCTAGAGGTCTCACTATCTGCATTGTTTTAATTTATAGAATATCACATACATCATGACATACATCATCTAAATTCAGTATTCTCAGCAGTGATTGATGACTTCCTCAGTGTTATAAAAATGTTAAAAAGCTGAAAAAAAAACATTTTCTCCAGCTTTGTAATTTAAGTGGATTTATTATAAAACAACATGCTCTGTTAGAATACAAGAACTTTGACTGCTGTTGTGCTGTGACACAAAGCTTTGGGGAAAATTTTCATCTGCTTTAACACCTGACTGGGCCTAATTTATAGTTTAATATCTTAGTTATTAGGAGATGAGGGTAGTAGAAAAAGCAAATCCCCTGAATGAAGCGTAACATTTCTACTACTGAGATACACAACCTAAATAAATATGATATAGGCTTTGTTACAGTTTTCAGTCTGATACTGGTAGAACCCTGAGCTAAATCAAGATCTCTTCTAAAAATCCGAAGCAGTTTGGTGTTTGCAACATGAAGGCCCTTTTAATTTTGGATGTAGTTTAGTAATGGTCCAACAGAAAATGAATACTATAATACTATAATTATGTATGTATGTATGTATGTATTATGTATGTATAATTATAATACTATAATACTATAATTATGTAGTCATGTTCTGTAACTCAAAATAGCATTTTAGAAACTCAGGAAGAAAACTTCTGATTAACAGCAATACACAATAGCAATTTTTCCTTCCATTGATCATCTTAACTTGACTTCCTCCTAACACAAAAAGAAGCTATTTCAGTACAGTTTAAAAAATTTTTTTAAAACATATGATATTATAAGGTATATTTTTAAGTATGGTGAGTTTTGACAGATTTTCAATTTTTAAAGTTCATTTTGAAATATTCTATCAGTAAAGTCCTTTCAAAAAATTATAGGTGTTCAGTGAAGCTTGCTGACAAATTCACATCTCTTCTACAAAATTAGATTTCATTAAGTCAAGAACTCTGTTGCTCACAGAATTTTGATCATCTCATTTACAGCTCAAGTGCATGGGAACCAGATTTTGCCTCCAAAAACAGTTTGATGAAGTTGATTCCCAGAATGCTGCTTCTGCTCTACTCTTATTAGACATACATACAATCAAATTTACATTTTTAGTTTCTTTGGGTAGGATATTACTAAGGCTTCCTAGAGTACCCCTTCTTTTTACTTCCATTAAGTTCTATTGCTAAACTTTTTCTAACTTAAAAAAGATCCAGATAATTGCCTTGGGAGAAAGAAGAAGAGAGAGCCTACAAATTTGTTCATTAATTTTGAACTAGAATAGCAATGCAGAAAAAGGTGGGGGTGTGCCCTTTCATAACCATGTTCTAGTTTGCTTTGTCCAAACAGAAACTGTGTGGATAACTGGTGAATTATATACCTTCTTTATTTTATTTAATTGTGAATTTTGTACCTTCTTCTGTGCTTAATAACACTGCCTACTGCCTCCCACCATCACTGCTCATAGAGTAGGATTCTTCTTTCTGTTCAATAAAGAAAGAACATAACTTTTTTTTTTTTTTTTTTTTTTTTTTTTAACAGGTACAAGTACTAAGAATGCTTTAAACAAAGCTATGGAACTGTCCATTTTCAGGGAGGTCAAAGGGGGGTCATTTAAGTTTTAAGACTTCTCATTCATAACATAAGCATCCTAGAAAACAGAAAGACTAAAAGAACAATGATAAAGAGGTATTTGAAAACTTAAGAAGAGCAAGTAATGGAAATATATTTTTTTCAGATTTCTGAGGAAACAAAATAGTCACCTGGTATTTAGAGGGAATGGTTCAGGGGTAAGAATTATAAACAGTGGGAAGTAAAAGGTAAAAAAGGAAGCAGGTGACACAGAGCATGTTCAGCCTTTCAACCTGTAGTGGTCCTATTCAGCATGTGCTGCATTTCTAGAATCTCTTGTGACTATGCTTTGAATGAAATTACAGAAGAATGAAAATGGTAAAGGAAATTACCCATATAGTTAGTTAAGAGAGAAGGTTATCAACAGTAATACAATCAAAGCTTAGAAAGAGTCTCATAGATGTTTTGAAATTAGTATTTTAAAAGAAATTGCTTATCATAAACCCTCTTGCAGTCAGTGTTAATGGATTCAATTAACACAGAAGAGCTATTCAGAGCAATTTTGTCATAATACCTACACTTCTGTTGTTCAGTGCAGAACACAAAATGAGTCACAGTCAAGCTGCATTCCAAAAATACAATATTTAATGGCTGTGCTCATTATTCTGGTTTGGTATTTTCTGTGTTACCTACCTGACTTGTTTGTGTTTCATCATGCAGCTTGCAGTCTTCAGGGTGGAACTAGGGATCTTGAAATGTATATAGGAACATTTAGTTAAGCAAGACTTTCTGTTTCAGTAGAATGTCATAGAGAATAAATGCAAGACTGTATTTTCAAGACTGTATTTTTTGTGACAAGTATATGGATCAGAATAGAACCTGAGGGCATGGTATTGTGAATGACTAGCACAGCAAGGCTACTATTTTTGGTGATATAACTACACTATGGCTGCCCAGATCCCTCTGCTGACTTCATAAAATACAATAGAAATTATGTACATATTTTATGCCTGTTCCTTGAAAGATAGGCTACATCAGTGCTGGTGGTTTTATCAATGATGTCATTAGCAATAGCCTACAGAAGTAAAGTTAATTTTGATATTTCTGTTGAGAGATTATTTTTTCCTCTCCTTTTTTATAACCTTAAAAATTATACATGTAGCAGGATACATTTAAGATTTTGGAAACTATACAGACCATGGTTATCTTAATTGAATAGGCAGTCTCATAGAGTAAGTTTGGCTTGTTTTGGCATCAGTGCGGTCACTTTTTTTTCATCAGTTCTCTGTAGTAACAGCCCAATTGTCTTTCTATCTTGAATGACAACAGAAGCTCTCTTAATTTTTATTTTAGTCTTTATAATCTGACTGGGACTGATAGCCTACCTTAATTATGTATTTTTATGATCCCATTATGAATCTAATTCACATTCAAAATGGATTTATTCCTTTAATGGCAATGCTTAGAACTGCATATCATCAGAATGAGATTCTTATAATTGCAGCTATTCTAAAGACACCATAAAGCAATTTTTTTTTTTTTTTTTTTTTTTTTTAATTTGCGGTGATTCAGAAATAACAGTTTAGGCAATGAGATGAACAGAAATTCTGGGATTATCCACATTCTTAAGCAACATTTTTAGCAAATGTTAGAATAATGTGAACATCACATCATAGTAGCTAAGAACCTGTTAAGCATATTATAATTCTAAAATGTCAGGTGTCAGTGTTTTGTGTAGAGATTTGTAACAGAAATGCTAGATTTACATGAGTAGATAAAGAAAGGGATTGTCTTCTTGTGAGAGCACCATATGGTAAAACTTTCAAGAACTGATGGATTTTAATAGTACCTCCATTAGCAGGACTGAATAGCAGTTGCACAGAATTATTTTTAGTCCTGACAAGACAACTAGGTATATGTCTTCATGTTTTGTTACTGGCTGGACCACTTGAGTTCATGCATCTTGAAGATTAACCACTCGCCAGACTACTTGGACTCATTGGTTTTGGTGGTTTCTGGTATGTATGAAAGTAGGGGTGTGAATGAGAAAACTGTATTTGATTCAAAATAGTCTCACTTTCTGCTCCTGTAAAATCTTATATTGAGCTTTGCCACATCTTTGTTAGCATTACACTATTTCTGCATATATAAAATTGACCATGTCTTTTAGACTTTTGTACATTAGATCTCTGTATTTGTAGAAGGCCTTTAATGAAGTGGATAGTTGTGAATGTATTAGATTTCCCAGTTCCTTCGGGAGTTTTAAATAACTATGGTTCTAAATTATTTTGAACTTTGGATATAAAGTTAAATTTATTCTATAACAATCCTAATCATGTTGATTCTATACTTTATCAAAGAAGTGGGGTTGTTCAGCCTGGAAAAAAGGAGGCTCCAAGGTGACCTAAGTACTAAGCATACTAAGTAGATTTAACTTTCCATTATTTAAGATGGAGACTACTAAAATTAATATTCTCTCTATTTGGATTTTTCTGTCTATATTTTAAAAATACCCACATAGAACTGCATCATTTCTCTTGAAACATTAATTTCTCTTGTGATTGTAAAATTTTTCTTGATGGAAAGAATGAATTCTCGTTGAATTGACAAATGTTTTCATCAAGTTGAGCAAAAAAATTTACAGCTTGGCAAGAATACCATGATTAAGTGTGTTCTATTTTCATTGCTGGACAAAGCCTTTATGTATTACATAAAAGGTTAAATTCTGAATATTCAGTAAGTCTTCTTTGCCTATTGAAGTGAAAATAAGAAAATAAATCACATGCATTTTTTGGCATATATTACTGTTGAAAATAATGACAGTAGAAGAAAGAAACTGAGCTATATTATCTGCAGTAATTAATTCAGTCAATGAAGTGACATACTTAGTGCTTCCTTTGGTCGATTATACAACGTTAAGATGATGTTAAAAGGGAAAAGGCAGCAAAGGGCAGCAAAACTCATACAATCAACTGTTTTAAAAGGTTGAATGAACTAAAATGGATTTTTTTTTTTTGAAAGGTAGATTAATGCTTGAATATGTTTTTTAACTCAGTGTTAAATATAGGATGAAAGATTAATAATCATATTGAAAGATTCACATTCATATTGAAGTGGGACAGGGCGTTAATGAGTTTTATACCACGTTTCTTCACCGTTTGGATCTTACTGGACTGACTTGAGCATATAACTCAAAGAAAAATCTTAAAGGGTATGGAATTAAATAGTACAAATTGATTACGTCAGACCATGTCAGATTCTTATCTTCTACTGTTCCTTCTGGTTCTGACCAAGCTAAATTTAGCAGATGTGATCTGGTCATCCGTAAAGCATCTGGTATTTTGTCAAATGAGAAATAATGAATTAAACTGAAGAATTAGTATTTACTCAATTTCTGTGTGAGTCTCAGTTTGAAGAACTGACTATATGAGAAAATAAGGTATTACAACTAAAGGAAGATAGAGGGGAAGATTCCTAACAAATACTTTTAAAAACTTACTCTTTTGCAAGTGTATTCTCAGTTTAAAATCTTCACACTAGAAAAAGTAGAAATGGGCTAAACATACCTGAAGGCAAAATGGTGAAAAGCTTCACCAAAGTAGGGAGATAATAATATTAATTACAAAGAACTCAATATCCAGAAGTGTTATGATAGTACAAGTAGCATAGTATTGAGAAGTGTAGCATTACAGAGGAATAACAAGTTTTCACTGCAGAATAGGACAGTAAGATACTTAGTAAGGAGGAGAAGAAAGCTGGTTTCTTGTGTATTACTTCATGGATTAAGTCACAAACATGATGCTGCCACAAAAATAGTAAGAACGTAGTCTTACTCTGTAAAACATTTACATTGATACAGGGAAGTATTAACACATTGAAGAAGGCACTTGTATATATATATACATATATAGGTATTTGTACACACACATATGTATATATGAATAAAAATCCACCTGGTTAAATCCAGTGATCTTGATACCTATTTTTCAGGCTTCTATGAGCAGAATGAGATATCAGACTGGGATATATATCAGTAATATATCAGACTATGAGGAAATTGCTAGCACTAAATCAGTTATGAGGGGTAAGGAAGTGGAATGCCAGAAAGAAAAGGTGTTTAAATAAAGAAAAAAAGTGATATGCAAGTGGGTAGGACCAGCTATGGACATTCTAGAGAGAGTTAAAATGTATTTGAATAATGGTACACTACGTTTCGGATGGAATTTTCTCCTGGGAACATGGAGGTAAATATATTAACAAACACAGTGAATGTACAAAGGGAAACATTCAATTAATGCCTTCAATAAGTGATAGGTGAGGTTGATTTTAGGGTGTTTTCTTCTGCCATGGTTTTAATGTATATATATGTATCTAGGGAAAAGCAGACAGAATTTAGATGGAGTCTTAGATTTGAAAAGTGATTTACACAGCCATCTAGTCCCTCTCTACATGGAATGCAGGAGCAGGAAGTGTCTGTTGAAAATTGTTTTTCCTTGTGTCTGTTCAAATTTAAATAGGATACTTTCAAACAAACAAACAAACCTATAAACAAGCTCCTCAGAGTCAGATTGTCTGAAATGGAACAGAAATGTTTTGAGAATAATGGGAATACATTTGATATGCAGGTGAGCAAAAAGAGGATATATGCAATGGACATTGTGCTAGAAAGGGAATCAGAACATATAAATTATAGTTGTACTGTTCCTTTCTATGTGAGCAAGATAGATTACATCCAGTATAATATCAGTGGTGCATTTTATGTTAAGCAGAGGTCTTATTCTGTGTATGAATCTCTTTTACAGTCTACAGAGGTACATTTTATGTCATATAAGAACTAACAAAGCTGAAGAAAATTTAAAAATCTTTGGTATTTACTTTTGGTTCTAAAGACATGACAAGAAATTCACAGAATAGTGTTGCTAGAAAAGCAAATGAGTAAATAATTACTATTATTATTAAAATAATATTAATAGTAAAATATTAAAATATTTAAAATATGTTCTGTAGAAAAAAATTATAAACCTTATTTTTTGAAGAATGTGGTAATGTGTACAATATAGATTGAACATATGTGTGCAATGAAATATGTCCAACACAATGACCAGTATAATTTACTTGGCTTTAATGGATAACTACTCAGTTATAATGATATTTATGACCTCATCTAGCATACAAGTTGGAGTGTTTTATTAGTATTTACTGGGTATCTCATTAGAAAATATTGTTTAATAATTGTTTAATTTTTTAGTAATATAATTGCACTAAGGTCTTTACTACATTAAGTTGTTAGAATCATTAATATACACTGTGTAGAAAATGCAGAATTAGTATCTACTCCAAATTTCTTGCAAACCAAGCTTGTCCTTTAATATGCTGTGTGTGCTGGGTTTGCTTGAATTATAAACAGAATCTCAAAGAATATTGTGTTCATAATACCTTAGTGGTTAAACCTAGGAATTATTTGAGAAACAACTTTAATTGGAAAGCTTAAAATAAGTTGAGGTATGGTCATTTAATAAAATCTCATTTTATCTGCAGAAACATACACAATGGTGTTTTCCTGGAAACATTTCTGCTTTTTTTTTTTTTTTTTTTTTTTTTTTTTTTTTTTTTTTCCAGAGGTTTTTCTTTGTGATATCACCAGTGTCGCTTTATAATGAATTTCTAGAACTTTAAAAATTTATTTAGAAGAGAGAAAACATGTCATGTATACTCTGTTCATTCTAAATTTCTTCTGCTGATACCCAGATACAGAAGTAAAAGAACATACTCAATTGCAAAAACCATATTTCCAGTAGAAAACATATTGCTGGTACAGTATATTAAATGGCTACGCATTCTAGCAGCAGGACAACTTCTTGGTAAATGTAATGACTTCCTCTATGCAGAGCTTTTCATAAATAAACAAGCACAGCCTTTTTCTATTTTAAGCAAGACCAGAAATGTGCTTGTGTGTTAAGAATTTGGATAAGGACATACAGTCCAGGATACCCAATCATACTGTGTGAGATACAGGCCATTTCAGAGCTCCTACCTAGACATTGAGATTCTGAAGCTAAGAAATGATATGGAATCCAGAAAAAAAAATCCTCACTTCTGAGCTACTTTACAGATTACACAGATAGCCTAATTTCTATATTGTAAGAGACTTTATTTCAGGAACTTTTACCCCATTTTTATCATTGTTCTCTTTGCACACCAGAAAGAGCCCAACAGGGTTTGGGTGAGACAGTGGTTTATGTTACTGGTAAAAAGCACAGTGTGTTATTGGTTGCTCAAGATTAGTATTGCAGTCCTCAAGTTAGAATCTATTTTGGTCTTCTGTTACTACATTTATGGGTTTAAATTTAAAATGAATCTGTTCATACTAATTAGAAATTGGATGTAATTTCACAAAGACTTCATCTTCTGAGGTTTTGTTTCCCTAAGCCCAAGATAAAGAAATGTAATTTGCTTCATTTAATGCTAGGGTCATATGACAGCTCACTTTGCAAATCAATATTCAAATTCCATAGAGTTTTTCAGAAACATGCTTACTGCAAATGTTTTGGTTTTGTTTGGTTTGTTGGTTTGGGGTTTTTTTGTGTGTGTGTGTTTTTTGTTTGTTTAGGTTGGGTTTATTTATTTATTTATTTGTTTGGTTTGGGTTTTTTTGGTTGGTTGGTTTGGCTTTTTCGTTTGTTTTAATTAAATGGAATTTCCATATTTGGGAAATAGTAATTGTGCAAAGATTTTTCATTAATTTAAATTATAAAATTTTAAATGTCCCATTTTAAGTCTTATGGTTCAGGAATTATCTAAAAATTCTATTCCCAACAGAACTGTCTTCTATAATAGAGCAGTTTTCTTTTTTAATGGAACATTCCATTCCTAAGATAATGTTCTCATACTGCTACACACCATTGTTTTCTCACAATATTGTGAATTGCAAAATTTTATTTATATTTCTTTGTGATTTTCTGGATTTTGCATTAATGCATCTATGGTCATTATTATGATATAGTTAAACCATAAACATGTTGAAATTAAACCTGTGTATAACTGACAGAATAATTAATAACTAATTTTTATGACATAATTACACAAGATGGTTGGACTTGACGATCTTGAAGGTCTTTTCCAACCATGATGATTTTATGATTCTATGAATTCATGTATGCTCCCCTGATAAGAGGCAGATTTTCTTTTTTTATTCTCTATTCTGGGTAGATTTCTAACAGATTATTGTTGGGAGCTCTGAGTCCTGGTCTTATATACCTCACGTTTAATAGGTCTTGGAAGGATAAATTTGGTGTAATCCAGATACTGTATATTTGGGTTTTTGTAAGCTTTTGATATGTAATTGGCTGAATTAGGACTTCTGCATACTACAGTGGGGGTTGAACTAGATGACCTTTAGAGGTCCCTTCCAACCCAAATCATTCTATGATTCTATGATTTGTTACTTAGAAAATCTAAATCTCTTCTCCATAATTTACCATGATTCAGGCAAGACACATGATTCAGCAGGTACAAACCAAGTATCTGCCTTTCATTTCATCTTCAAAGCAGCTTCAAAGTTTCTTCTATGAACTTCTGTCATCCTCTTCTAAGTTGCTCAGCAAATGATTGCATACTATTTTTCTGAAAGTCTTCTACTTAAGCGCCTGTGTGTGCTTCTTGGAAGTGCAGGGTAATAGAAGAGTCAACAAATTCAAGTTGCATGATGAGAAATTTCCATTAGATATACAGAAAGAATTCTTCCAATGAGGGTAATCAAATCTATTGGATTAGATTGTTAATACAGACAGGGGACTGTCCATCCACAGAGATGTTTAAAACTTGATCGAATAAGGCCTCATACAACCAAGCAAAGAACCAAACAAGATGGCTTCCAGTGGTCCCTTCCAACTTAAATTATTCTGTAACTTCACCATATTTTAGGATAAATTGCTTAAAGCAAGATTTGATAGCGGGACATAATATTTATTTCCCTTGTTTTGGACTCAATCCTGCATTATTTAAGTGGATTTTTTCTCTGACTGGAACAAGAATATGAGGGAAATTTTTACTGAATTAGAATACCTGGGACCTAAGTGGCATAGGTATGGAGTAATCACAGCTTCCACTGAGAATGAAAGCTATGAGTGACCAATAATTCTGACAGAATCTATACTTTTTAATTTTGGAATTCAGTCCTCATGGCATTCAAACAACATATTTTCAAGAAAGTGCACAAAGATCTTATGCAAAAGTTGAAGAATAATATCTTCTTGCTTAATGAGTGTGTTGTAGACATTAAACTTCTTAAATTATTAGCTAGATACAATGACTATTGCAATAAAAAAGCCAAATAGAAAATTATTATTTCTATTCTTAATCCTGCATTACCATAGGAAATAATAAAGTCTGGTTGAAAATACTGAATGATGCGAATACAAAATAAAATTGAAGACCTGCCTCATTCTCTAAGCAGTTTTTGTCCTACAGGTGGAATCAAGAGATGAGACTACCTAACATGACACTTTCTAAATCTGAATTGTAAACTAAGTTCTCTTAACCATAATGTGAGTATCTCAGTGTAACAGATATTTCTGGCAAATCAAATTACTATGCTATTGTTAATAGTATGTATGGGTAATTTAAGATTTTTTTTAAAAAAATAATGTTATACACATTCCAAAACTAACAAAAATAAACTCAATAATTTAGAAGATAAATTATAAAAGGAATCACAAAAATAAAAAAAAATAATTCTAGGCATATATAGCTATCTGTTATCAACCTCCTCTTGTGATAATACTGTCAAATTGAGGAACGATGGTGCTTTTAACCTCAGTTTCAATTTATTTGAATGTGTAGATATAATCAAACTATAATCCAATAGTGTAGGCAATTCCATTGTTATTTAGGTTGCCTCTTATAGTAGTAAATGTTCAATTGGTAAGCAGCTTACCTGGTGTAAATACACATAGAATTCATTCAATAATTAAAAGAATGGTATGACCATTCTTTTGCATGTTGCACAATATATATCTGTATCGAAATCAGATTGCTTTTACCCAAATTCAGGGCTCTGAATGAAGAAGTAGTTTTAAACCTTTACAATCCAGTATTTAAGTCTGCTGCAAGGTTGTGGTTTTTCAAAAGGCAGATCAGTCTAGGTAGATCTCCATGTTGTTTTCGCTGCCTCATCTATCTTGGGTATCTTTGTTCACCCTTGCACTATACCCTGAGATGAACTGTGCCATTATTTGAACAGGAGGAACTGAAGAAGGAGGGCTTTCGGACTCTGAATGGGGCAGAACACAAAAGGAAGGATTTACTCTCTCCCATTTCCTGCCATGCTCTATAAAAATCAGGAAACTCAGCAGCTCCTCCCTCTTTCTTTCCTGTTACTACTGCCTGTGCTGCTGTCATTTACCACCAACTCTCCATGTGTTTGTCAGAGCCCATATCTATCAGGTTGTATATATATATATATATGTATATATTTGTATTCTTTCTTACTTTATCCCTTGTGTTATGACCTTTCCCCTGTGTAAGTAAATCTGTATCCAATTGTTTCCTGTTTCCACCTTAAAGCCTCTGGTCTTTATTCCCTTTTTATCTTCCCTTTGTCAGGGTAGGGGAGGAAATATAGAGTATTTCTCTCCTAGGTTTGTGGTCCACCTAGACTGCTAAGCAGTGACAAACTGAATCCCTACTTCTTGCAGCACTCAATAGATACAGTGTAAAGGTATGACAAGGCATATTACTGTGTGAAATAGATGTCGTTTATTTGGATGGGTCATATTGCATTTCCATGATTTTTTATAACAATCATTTTACACTCTTTCCAGATTATATTGCATTAGAAGAAATTAAGCAGAATGGAGTAAAATGGAGGAAAGGATCTTATTTTTGCAAAATCCCATGGGCAGTTGCTGGCACAGGCAAAGTCACTATGATCTTCATTGGCTTTGAATATGCTATTGAGAACAAAGGTGCTGGGGTTCTCAATGTGCCACAATAAATTTTTAACTTGCAGCTGTGTGAGCAGGCAAATAATTTTATACCACTTTCTGTTCTCATTTCTCTATTTTTCCTTTCTTATTTGCATAATGACATCTTCAGGGTAAGGACATTTTCTCTTATTGTGTAAAATACCTAGTATAAATTGTAAAGCTTTTGGGAGCTATCTTTCTACATGCTAAAAAAGTAAACAATTACAAGTCTTAAATGGTACAGTAGGCTGATTTTTTCACAAGATGGACATATTCTGTGTTCATATGTAATACACATACGCTACATACAATCACATTATATAGTATATTCACACATAATACATTCTTAAGATAAGTATTTTCCTAAAATTTTATTATGAAGAAAAAGGAAAAACAAAAACTTATAGAAAATGACTACTGAGAAGGTGTGTGCTTTGTTGGGTACAAGCAGACTTATGGGTGAATATTAGAATTACAATATTTATATCCAGTTTCTCCTTTTTGATTTAGATTTGCACTTCAGCATTTCACTAATGCCTCTATTTATCTCTCCCTGTATATTTTGAAAATGGTTTTATCATTTTGGCTAATGTGTTTTACAGACTTGGTGTGAATAAAACCACTGAAAAATCCATAATAATATATTTTTTTGTTTCATGGTGTATATATTGATATATTTAATGGAGATTAAGAATGAACCTCAATACTCATGGTTTGCTTTGCAAAACACATTTCTTAGAATATAAAAAAGTTCAGTTTTGATATTAATAGTGAAGTGTTTGGATTTTTCCATAACTTACAAACTGTAATATAATGGCTCTTTGTAGCAGTTTTTTTGTTTGTTTGTTTGTTTTCAGCATGCATGTAAATTTTGGACATGAGATAGTGTTTTTTTAAGATTTTTAGATTCAGGTTGAAACCTTTCTGTTTCTAGTAATAAACAGTTAGCTGAATCTGCAATGCTTTATCTTCGTCCTGCCCTTTGCATCTTCTTATCTAGTCTTGCATGATTTGATTCAAAATAATTTGAACTTTATAACAAATAGTCTACATAGCTTGATGTATGTAGATTTGTTTTAAATGTTAATATGACCATTCAGAAGGTCAAAATTGTATTTCTGATCTCCAAAGATACCAGTGCAATTAAACAAATTCACTTGGCATTTTAAAATGTTAACTGGTCTACATTATTGTCCATTGTAATGAACTAACTTGCCCAGAAATATAAGTGGATTTTTTTAGAGCATATATTTAAGTGTGAATATGACTACATGAATTATAGCATTTTACAGAAAAGCACTATGTTGAACTCTATTAAGCAAAAAGATTGCCTAATGTTAAAGCTTATAACAAAAAGCCATAGACAGCATTCAAGATCTAAGAAAAACTGTTTGCATTAGAGGGAAAATGTATAGGGTTTTTTATTGCCTTCAAATACAACATATCATTTTCTCTTTGTAAGGAAAACATGGTGTAGTGTAGCTTGGTCTCAAGTTGTGCCAGGGGAGGTCTAGATTGGATATTAGAAAGAATTTCTTCACAGAGAGGGTGATCAGGCATTGGAATGCGCTGCCTGGAATGGGAAGTAGTGGATTCTCCATCCCTGGAGATATTTAAAAAGAAACTGGATGTGGCACTCAGTGCCATTGTCTGGTAACTGCAGCGGTAGTGGATCAAGGGTTGGACTTGGTGATCTCTGAGGTCCCTTCCAACCCAGCAGATTCTATGATTCTGTTGCCTTTTGAGATTTCTCAAGGGTTTAGGAATTTTTGTAGTCTGTTTTTTAAACACAAATTACACATAAATTTTAGTTCCCACCTCTTTTGATGGTGTTATGCTTACCCCTCCAGTGATCCTATGGTTCTAAGGTTTACAGTCTCAAGTGTTCTTTAGGAAGTGGAATTCTATTTAATTGCTTCATAACACCATGCTATCTCCTAATTTTCTTTCTATGGATGCACTGAAGTGTTATTTGTTATCACTAATTCAGTTTATCTCAGTTGCAAAAGTTGTATTCCTAGAATTAGTAATTTTTAGTAACTTGTAACCAGTGTGTAAAGTCCTAGAGTGCCTGGAGTCATCCTCTGCTTCTACTTCTGAGTGGCCCTGTTATAATGAATACTGGGCTAAAAATTAAACAATGGACAGATGCTGTCTATTAACTCCTCTGCCCTCAAAGAAAGCCAAAGAAGATAAAAGAGAGTCATGGATTGAAAACTAAACCACATGACTTTAATGAAATAAGCAATAATAAACAGGAAAACACTGAGATCTGTAAACATACATAAACACAGACATACATATATGCATACAAACCAAATATCTCACTCCCCCCCAAAAACACATCACCACCGAGGCTGCAGGGTAACCCTGGGAAAGTGTTGGACTGGACTCCTGGACCAAGTGGCAAATGGGAGCTGGATGAAAGAATGCACAGATTCAGGAACACACTGATTAAGATCAAAGGCAGACAGACAGAGTCCTCCCAGGATTCTGAACATGGAAGAAGAGAGTTCAGTTCTCATGATCCCAGAGATTTATGCTGCATGTGATGCACATGGGATGGAATAATTCATCTGGTAAATTTTTATCACCCACTCACAAGCACATCACAGGTGTGACTCATTTTCTTCCCTTTCATGTCCAAAGCACAAGGAATATAGAAGAGACAAGATTTCTATGCAAGGAAGTATAAGGAAGAACCTTTGTACATATCACTCTCCAGTGATAAGTGTAAACATGGAGCATTGTCAGCCCTAGAAGCAAACACTGACTGAAAACCATGGTTTTAATATCAAAGTGCACTTCTTTAGCAGAGACTTCACTGAAATTTAAAACTGCTAAAAAGAACTTTGGTTCTGTTCTGGCTCAAACCAGAACACCTTATTCTGCAACACCATGTCAGTAGACAGAGTAGCTGGACACATATTATTCAACAATTTTCAAAAATCTGGGTTTTTTTCTATTTTACCAAGCATTTCAAAGTACAAAATCAGAATTTTGTAATGACATCTTCAAGGGAGAATTTGCTGTATTACATATAACCCTAGGGCATTAGGCAGGTAAGACTTACAAGATCACTAAGGTGTACAACTAATTGCTTGCATTTCACCTATCTGTATGATTAATTTTGCTTCTCTAAGGATGAATGCTATTATTAAATAATTATTATCCATTAATAGAAATCACATTGCATGAAACAGCTTTGAAGTAGGACATTAGTTTTGTACAAACTTTGCAAGAAATAGGAATGTTTTGTGGAGTAACCATATTAAGATTTGTACTGCAAACTGCATATAAAACCATGAGAATTGTCAGTCTTATTACATTGTTTTGCCTTTTATCTTCTGTACAAACTGGAAGAAAATTACCTGAAAAAGATTCTTGTACAACTGAAACTGCAACCAGTGCTATTGAAATGGCTACATTTCCATTACTGCAGAATGCTTTTATATATATATATATATATATATATATATATTTTTTTTATGGTCAGCAATACTTAATGTGGAAAAACTTCCAGCTTCATTTAGCTTCGAATGATGGTGGGACATCATTGAGTTGTCCAGATGTCAGAAATAGTTTGTGTCTATTTTGTATTTTAGAAGTATTATTTTTCACCAATTTTCATTTGCCCCTGGTCTGACCTCACTATTCAGCTACTGTATGTGGGTCTGATTGCTTCTATTTTCTTACAGTGCTGAATTTTACAGCAAAATCACAATAGATATCAGTGCCTAGGAAACCTCAAACAACCTGAATCGGAGCATTAACACCATTGCATGCAATTTTAAGTTCTCTAAATAGCAGTTTATTTGTGTTATTTCTAGCACTGTTCCCAGAATCTTCCCACTGAATGTAAATCATAATTTAATATTTTTCATTCTTGACATTTCTGAACCAGCTGTAAACACTCTGAGATAACTTTCAGTATTTTCCCCACTTCCACTTTAACATTCATTCTTATTTTTTATTTTTATAAAGAACTGATTAGAGTTTATTCTGTATCACCTTGGTATTTTAGTTTTCTGCTAAAGAAGCTGCTTCCATATAGTGAAATGAGGCAATGAGGCAACCAGGTGCCACTAATTACCAGGCAGTGGGCATGAGCTTGTGTTAAGCCCACCTGTGCCTGATTAGGGCGGGCCCCAGCTGCGCATGAGCAGGATTAGGGGGCCAATAAAAGGTGAGGCTTGAAGCACAGGCTCAGCTCAGTCCTGAGCAAGCCCGCAGAGAGGTCAGTGGAATCTGGAGCAGTAGCACTGAGCCAGGCTAACCAGTCCTGAGGGCAACAGACTCAGAGCACTATTTGTGCACTTCTGCTAGAACACCTGTTGGACCTTGGAGTGCGGTGCCCTAAGAGAGGTTTGTCTTGCAACACTTCCAAAGCCTATATCTACTGGGTCTCTATTATGCCTGTATTTCTTTCTCTGTTTCCTCAGAACCTTTTTTTCTCAAATGTCTGAGTTGTATATTAATTTGCCCATGTCTGCTTTTTTTGCTCTCCTTTTTAATTTCTTACATCTTTGTGCTCTTTTACTATTGTTAAGGCTTCATTCTTTTTCTTGGTCTTAGATTACTTTTTAAATCATCGTGTCTACTATTGTGTTCTACATCATGCTGTACTTTCTCCAGATTCTCTTAGTATTATTTCCTCCTGTATCCTATATCTTACTGCCCTAAGAGCGCTAATGTCTGTCAGCTTCCTTTATTCCTCCTCTATTCTTTCAGGTATGACCTTGTTGATATGCATTTCATCTGAATTCAGTATCTTTATTACTGTTTAGTATAAGGAGTGAAAAGAAAATTTAAAATATATAAAGGTTTTGGTCCAAAAAGATATGCCCACATAAGGAATATAACTACAAAATGTAAAGATCCTATTAAAAATTATTATTTTATTTTAGTAGAAACATAGTAAATTTGTGGGAGAACTCATACTACTTTTGCTGGTGGACAGAAGTTTTCAGAAGACTTGTATGAGTTGCCTGCTGCTATTTGGTTCTTTTCTTGGGTTTTTTGGGGGAGCTTTAATGCTTTTTTTTTTCTATTTTAAAAAAGCTGTTTGAAATAAATCAGTAGTTGATAAATTACATACTGGCATTTCATTTGTGAATACAATTGCTTTAGAAATTGGCACAAACTGAAGAAAACTTCCAGTCAGAGAAGCATATTTTATTATAATTCCGGTGTAAGTCCTTCACTATAGTCAAGCTTTTTTAGCTGTATATTTATGTATTTTTTTTCCTTATTTTGATTTAAGGCACCATGTTACTATGTAAACTTTGTTACATGTGGACAATAGATCTGGTCTTGTAAATCAGTTTTTCCTTTGAAAGTCCTGAACATAATACACTTTGTCTAGCATTTCATACAACTAAATCTTTACTTTTTCTTAAAATGCAAAGATTCATAAACCTCAGTATATTATACAAGGACCTCATATACTCTATCATTGAAACAAATAAAAAGATGAATTCTTTGTTTTACATACTCTTGTGGACAGAGAGGACAATGAATTTTGTTCTATCACTTAACATTTCCACATCTTGCTTTTGTTCCTCACTGTCAAGCTAAATGAAATTTGCTATGATAAATGTTTTATCTTCTTTCTTCATAATTCAGTTCCAGATCTCTGACCAGTTTCCTTATTGAGCCCTGGAGACTTATAACAATTATTGCTATCATATTTTTTTTTTCCTGTCAATTTGATCTATTTTCCCAGTTTGGGTAGAGTCTGCTTTTGTGGTCATTTTGTACAACATATATTTCTGAATTGAGGAGCTGCATTAGATATTATTTCTTTCTATTTATCTTTCCTTTCTTCCAAGCTGTTCATTGAGCTCAAATGTATCTTGTACAAACAGCTTGCTATCAAAACCAGCTTCTAGAAACACATCTCACAGAGTCATCATGCCTTTTTGAGTTCACACAGGGACTACTCACTGCAGCTTATGGAGAAGGTGATAAAAGTAATGCTGAGTCAGACCAAAAGATCAATTTCCCAAAGATCAATTTCCACTATGGAATGGTGTTTGGATCATCCATGATCCAAATCTGCCTCTCAGACCTTTAGCAGTCCAGTAGATATTGCCTGTTGTATATTCCAATAAATATACAAAGTTACTGCTGCTAATTACTTGAGACTAAAGTTTACTGGAATTGCATGTCAGAGTCCATTAAAGAGTGTTATGTTTTCTGGCCTTAAAATCCATTTGGAATGACCAGTTGCTTTGAATATGTCCTGCTAATGATTGGTAGTGAATAGGAAATATCCACTAGCAACATATCTTGTTACTGAATGTCAATCCAGTAAGTGTTTTGAAGTATGAAAGTGACCTGACTTGTAAACACAGCATTCTCTAAGTCACTTCTGGCTAAATATTTTTTTGCAATACATGTTCTTGTGACAGCAGCAAAATATTTCACTTAAATTTCAGTTATCATCAACTATGTGCCAGGATGCAGATGCTTCCTAGGATTAGACAGTAATCCTTCCCTGAGGTACCCTTTTTAGTTGCAAAACAGAGTTAATCAGATAAATCTAGTAAAACAAATGGAAGACATCTGTAGATGTTTTTTCTTGTGAGTTAACTTCCTCAGAATCAAGCTTTGCCTCATAACTAGTATAAGAAAATCTAGCCATTTGGTTCAGTAAGCAGCATTACAACACTGGCTTTCTACTGTAAGGTTACAGAATAGTACTGCAATTCCTAATTGAAAATGTTTTTTTCAAGTTTAACTAAGTTTCATACTCTACCTTAGGACCCTAATCCTTAGCAGAATTATACTTGGATATACTTCCTGATCAGCATAGTCTGTGAATTTATGGCTACTTTCTTTCTGTATTTATTTATTATATCTTCAAGACATGTTTAGTCAGCTTCAGACTTACTGATGATTAGCTTCAAAATCTGTTTCATAATAACATCATTTTCTGATTTCTGTCAGATCAGGAATTCACTTAGCTTCTTATCTCCCCCTCCACTCCCCTGAGTCTCAGTCTGCCTTTTTAAAGTCATCCTATCACAGATGAAGAATCCCCTATGAAGACAGGCTGAGGAAGTTGGGCTTGTGCAGCCTGAAAAAGGGAAGGCTCTGAGGTGACCTTATAGCAATCTTCCAATACCTGAAGGGAGCCTAGAAACAAAGCTGGGGTAGGGCTTTTTTGCATAGGTGTGTAGTCAGAGGACAAGAAACAATGGTTTCAAACTTGAAGAGGTAAGATTTAAGTTAGACATTAGGTAAAAATTCTTTCCTGTGAGGGTGTTGAGACACTGGCACAGGCTGCTCAGGGAAGTTGTGGCTGCCCCCTCCCTGGAATTGTTCAAGGCCAGGTTGGATGAGACCTCGAGAAGCCTGATCTAGTGGGAGGTGTCCCTGGCCATGCAGAGTGGGTGGAACTAGATGGTCTTTTAGGTCCCTTCCAACCCTAGCTATTCTATGATTCTCCCTCTTTCATCTTTCTACCTATGCTTATTTTAAAAGTTAATTCTTGTTCCTAACTGCTATCTGTGATGGACTGTATTCAGGAATTTATTTTATTTTTTACTATGAAAACCCTACAGCTTTATTTGCAGAAGTGGCATGAAATCTGCTTATAAGGTCAGGATGCAAGATAGAGACATAAGAGAACTGAATGTGATATGTATTCTGAGAGTTTTTTTAGTTGGTATTTTTTTTTTTGGGGGGGGGGGTGTCTTGGTCAAATCTCTTTAATTCCTTGTTTCTTCTTCATTTTTAAAACAGGGAGGTAAATCTAGAGTAATTTTGAAGATATCTGTAGTTTATATGCAAAGGTTTGTAAGTGGAAATTCCCTCCATAGAGGTAAATCTCACTCTGACTCTGTAAGTGTACAAAAATGTAAGTTAATCCTTACCCGGGTACAAAGGTATAAACAAATGCATACAAGCTGAACTGTTGAGTAACTGGGCAGTATGTTATATTTTAATCACTGAAGTCTAAAACCAAAAAGATTAATCTAGAGTTTCATAATGCCTGAAAAAATTACTTTAGGACTTAGAAGTCATTGTGGAAAAATACAAACACTGCAAATTTTTTATCCAAGTCATTTCAAAGAAAGTTTATCACTATTTCAGACGTAAATTAATTTTTTCCTTTGCTGTTCTAACGCTTAAAAAGATTCAATAGCATGAAACTCAAATAAAAAGATGTTGATTAAGCTTGTGTAAGGTAGTGCTGGGATGCTGCATTTTTTTGTGCCATTTAATCAACAAAGCCTAGTGGCATTCAAACATGAACCACCCCAAAATACATTTATTCATGAAAACTTTGTGTGCATTCACCACTGATGTCAAGTAAAGGAGGTATACAGCATTTTAAAAAGATAATATTTTATATTTATTGTGGAGAGGGGTGATTGCTGAGCAGAACAAAGAACTTCCTTCTGAAGTTTAAATTGGATTTGGATTTCTAATCTTCTAATAAGGTATAAAGAAAATAATGGAATATTTTAGCATACTCTTTTCATAAGAATAACTCGGTCCGCATAAGACATATGCTTTATGGTGGATCATATTCCTATCATGCTTTGGTAATACAAAGATCACCACCTATATCATAATTATTAATATCCATATTTATACACTTGCACTGTTATTATGGATTTCTTTCAAGTAAATACAATGTACCCTGCAGGTACATTTCTCTGACATTTACCTATTTCACAATATTTTCTTTAGCTGATCTTCTTTTATAAGGACATTGCTAAAGAGAAAATTTTCAAGTGATCTAGGGGAACGCTTTAAAAAACCCCTAACCCTGCCATGACAGACTGATATAACATTGTTTGTTATGCTTTCTTTTAGAATGCATGTTTGAAAATTTTTGTGAAATCCATTCTGAGTACAATTTGATAAATAAATGTAGAACTCTTAAAAAGTTACCAGGATGCCTTCAGCAACAGAAATGTTTTATGCAAAATCTGATTTTTTAATCTTAATGTTTGGTTGATCACAATGTCAAACAAGAAGAGATTAGGATACATCCTTAAAACTTATGCAAACTTTCTTTATTTTATTTGTAACTCTTAAGGCTGGAGTTTCATAAGGACTTACATAATTATTTTACATTATTATTTTTTCATGTGCATCTTGATTTGTAGAGAAAGGAAAAAAAACTTGTAACAGCATGTGTGTTGAGGACATGAAGGAACCGGGAGAGATATGTACTTCTATTTCTTTCTTGAAAAATTTAGTCACCCTAGCTTTTGTATGTGGTTTGCAATACTAGATTCTGTTAATTCAAAGCATGAATTAGTATATAATGGAAGAGAAAGAACTATTGGGTAGGTTTGATGAGAACTGAAGGTTTTATTGCTGCATGAGGAAATCTGGGGAAAAAAGGGATTAGTTTTGACTTGAAACAGAACACTGAGCTTGTTTCAAATTTGTATTTTGTTACCCTTAAACTTTTGAAATTAAACAATATCAAGATTGAATTTGAAACTTTTTGAAAAATTATATTGGCAAAATATCACCACAGAAATATTGAACAGCTGCAGGTCTCTGTCTTTCCTCATATGACATGTTCCAGTCCCCTGATCATTTTTCTAGCTCCTGTAGAAGATATTATAAAATGGAATTCAGTATAGATAAATGTAAAATTACACTGATGGCAAAGAGAGTGGACAAACCTAACTTGTCAATTAAAACAGATTGCAAATCTTTGCAGTCAGATGTCAAGGAGTAGTGAGCCTCAAAAATACAAACTTGCTCTCAGTCACAAAAGAACTGTTAGGGATTTTTAGGAAGACAACAGATATTAGAGCAGAGAAAATCATTAAGCCACTCTAAAATTGCAAGCTTTTCTAGATGATGCATACATTGTACAATTCTCCATTAGCACAAGAGAAAAGAATGATACAAATTTGGAAAATTTAGAGAAGTATGGTAAGCATAGAATCATAGAATGGTTAGGGTTAGAAGGGACCTTAAAGATCATCAAGATCCAACACCCCTGCATGGGCAGGGACACCTCCCACTAGATCAGGTGGCTCAAGGCCTCATCTAACCTAGCCTTGAACACTTCCAGGGAAGGTGCATCAACAACCTCCCTAGGCAGCCTATTCCAGTATATTACTACCTTAATGGTGAAGAATTTTCTCCTCATATCTGACCTATATCTACCCTCTTCCAGTTTAAAACTATTGCCTTTTGTCCCATCACTACCTTTTCTGGTGAAAAGCTCCATCCCAGCTTTCCTGTATGCCCCTTTCATGTACTGGAAGGCCACTATAAGGTGTCTTGAAGACTTTTTATCGAGGCTGAATAGCCTCAACTTTCTCAGCCCATCTTCATAGCAGAGGTGCTCCATCCCTTTGATCATATCTTTGTGCCCCTTCTTTGGACCCTTTCCAACAGGTCTGTATCTTTCCTGAGCTGAAGATTCCACAGCTGTATGCAATATTCCAGGTGCAGTCCCACAAGAGCAGAGTACATGGGCAGAATCACTTCCCTTGTCTTGCTGACCATATTTCTTCTGATGCAGCCCAGGATGGGGTTGGTTTTCTGGGCTGTGCACACACACCACTGGTTCCTGTCAAACTACTCACCTACTACCATCCCCCAAGTCCTTTTCCTCAGAGCTGCTCTCTATCCATTCTCCCCACAGCCTGTATCTGTGTCTGGGGTTGTGCCAATGCAGATGCAGGGACCTTGCACTTGGCCATGTTAAACTTCAGGCCCACCTCTCCAGCCTGTTGAGGTCCCTCTGGATGGCATCCCCTCCCTCCAAGGGAAGGTGTCAACCAGACACACCTGGCACCTGACAGGATAGGGAAGAATTTGGCTGACTGGGCACAGGTTTGGTTTTTGGAAGTCATGTCACGGATCACACACTCACCAGTTCATTTATTTCCTTCCTGATACTACACAGCCTCCTCACTGTTTCCTGCCACTCAGCTATATGGTAGCCACAGGACTTTGTGGCTCCTAAAAATATACAAAGACCTGAGACAAAGGCAAAGCAAATGGAATAAATTTTTAATGTGTTGTTTGTCTTCTGTTATTCAAATAACATTCAGTGATTTCAAGACAAACTGAGCATTTGTAACTTATGGATTATTCAGACTGATCTGAAAAATTAGCTGTGATTTAAAATGTATAATCAATTTTCTAAAAAGATTCTGATGTGTGTTGAGTGTGTTTGTATGTTCTCAACATAGAAAATAATAAGTAATTTTGCTTTCACAAATTACTTAATGCATACTATTAGAACATTTTTAGGTAACTAAAAGAATTTAAACTAATTTTTTAAGTAACTAAAAGAAAACAAATTTTATATGTTTTTTTTTTTCTTCAAGTTTACCTTCACAGAACAGAGAAAAGCCTATGCGCTTCTCTGACTGGACTTCCATCTTTTAACAGTTCTAATCCACAGAACAGCATAAACCTGTTGTTATTAGCTATTTCAATTACCTAAGACATGATGACATGTTTAATTTTGGGATTTACTTGGAAAAATAAACATGCTCTGCAGTCTACATTTCCTATTTCATGTGTATTAAAATCTTTCTTGATAATCCTTCTCAAATGCAATACAATTACCAAAAACATGAGGTAAAAAAAACTCTAAGGAAAAGCAAATTAAATAACTTTTCTTGTAATAGATTAAATTTAACGCATACAAAGGAGGAAAGATTCAGCCAGAATGGAAAAAAAAAACAAACAAAGAAAACCCCCAAAAAATCCACAAAACCAAAAAAAAGTCAGGAAAACATGGGATTTTGGAGCAAGGACCATTTCCTCCCCCTCCTTCTTCAGATACCTTGGTATCTGCAGAGTTGTTTCTCTCATATATTTTCAGTCCTTTCCTATAACTGCTGTGGCTCAGCACTTTTTTAGCCTTCTCAAGTGTGATATCTCAAAAGCACTACCATCATCTGTGAGTGACTCAGCTTTAGCCAGCAGGAGGTTCATCTTTGAACTGGCTGGCATTGTCTACAAAAAACAGAGGGAAGCTTCTGGTAACTTCTCGCAGAAGCCACCCCTTGGTAGGTCTCCTCTAGTACCAAAAATTTGCCGTGAAAACCCAATACACACTGACAACCCATATTTATTCTTGCTTATGGAGAGATTTTTTTTTTATGGCTTTTTGGAGAAAGATGTCATGGAAAAAAAATCATGGAGGATGCTGCACTTCTGTGTCTGGGGAGAGGATTTCTGCTTGATTTTCTGTTTTTGTATGACTTAAGTGAAAGCTTGTAAAACATTTTATGTTTCCTGCCAATTTAACTTTCTAGAACTCTGAAGTCATCCTGAGTAAACTGAGATTAAATGAGATTACTTTATATATGCATATATATACACATATATATATACACATATAAAGATATGTGTATATATATATATATGAAGCCTTGGTGATTTGCATATCTAGGTATATAGGGTATATATAAAAAAGATTTGATGTAGTATTCTTTTGTTCATGTTTTTTTATTTATTTCAAAGATGCACAAAGTAGTTGTAAATGTTACTGCTAATGTAGATTTATCTGATTGTGGATATTCTTGCAGATTTAAAATAAGAATTACAGAAATATTCAAGGTGTAATATAATGTGTTCTTTTATTGTATTTGATATACCCTCAGGGTTACATAAATTCCCATAGTAATTTTTTTAAGATTTTGTTCTTCACCTCTTATATAATTATACATTTTCCATGGGTATTTCAGTGGGTTATACAAGCTATATTCAAACGTTTGATTGTATAGCAGGGATGTTCTTTGCAGTTCGGTGCATAGGGTTAGGCAATGATACATTCTCATTTTGCTCTCCTTAGAAGCTAGACTGAGTTATACTTCTTAATTTAGAAGTGCAGATAAAGGACATAAACAATTTAGTAGAACCCAAAAAACTTTGATTTCTGATATATGTGTTGAAGAGTCAGTCATACATTTTAGGAGTAATCTTAGTGAAGGCTATTTTGACACCCAGAATTTTCTGTAGTGCAATGAGGCAATCAGGTGTTGCTAATTACAAGGTGGGAGGCGTGAGCTTGTGTTAAGCCCACTTGTGCCCAATTAGGGCTGACTCCAGCTGTGCATGAGCAGGATTGGGCAACCAATAAAAGGTGAGGTTCCGAATGCATGCTTGGCTCATTCTCCAGCAGCCAGAGGAGGAGATTACTTGAGCCTGGAGCACAAGCACCGAACAAGGCTGGCCAAGTCTAAAGGCAGCCAGATCAGAGCACTGTGCACCTTGGCAAGATCACCTGCTTGACTTCGAAGTGCTGTGCCCCAAGAAAGGTTATTCTGCTACGATTTTCCAGTCAAACTGGGATTTTATGAGGATAGGGATGGCAGTGTGATCAGTGTGAGCTGGAAGCATCTGTTTTGTCCCTCTGCTGGGGACTGGTTAATCTGACAAGGTCTTCAGTGAAGCTGAACAGCCCTGACTGTTGTTCATAAATGAGTTCCCTGATGTCTGGGTCCCATATTTTTTTACCACCAAAGTCCTGAATGCCATCTACAGGGACTAAGGTACACACTGAGCTGTGACAGTGTTATGATGTTAATCATCAGGTTATCTGACTCTGCTCTATAGAAGCTACGTGGTAGCCTATATGTCCTATGTAAAGGAATCCTTTCTTGATCCCGACTAATACATGTGATGACAGCAAGTTTCAGGGCCCTGTAAGTGAATTCCCAGGGAACATGTGAAAGGGCGGGTTCTTTCTCATCTTGCTACAACTGAAAAATAACAGTCACAGTAACATCTGTCTCATAACCTCTGTAGCAGCCTCACTTGGCCAAGCAGGACCACAACAACTTCCCTGGAGCTGGAAGCAGTAATAGTCACTTGCTGATGATCAACATCACTTTCTCTGTCTGTGACTTTAAAGTCTTTAAAATTTATTCTTGAAACTCGCGGTTGATCCAGATGGTATATCTCAGATATTTATTTTGTGTTTAACTATTTTCATTAATTACTGTACATTATTGTCAGTAGAACACAAATTGGTAAATTTGTACAAATACAATAAAATGAGACACCCTTCTATGTAAAATAACATGTCTGTCTCTGGTTCATAAAATTGAGTATTAGCACATGGAAATCTTCATGGAACACTTTTTGGTTTAGGATGCCTATCATTTTTGCTTTTTTGAATTGTGAATGATTGCTTTGCAGTTCACTGATTATTTTATGGAAGTCTTTCATTTAGAATGATGAATGTTGATCACTAGCGTTCAAACAAAATTTAAATGGATTTGGATCTGGCTCATATATGTAACAGATGAGTTGATATAAGTTTCTTCTGAGCTTATATATATAATGCAACTCTGTTAAAATTATTAAAAATCAAAGTGGACTGATGTATCTGCCACTGCTACCTTTCCCACTAGCCCTATGTACAGAGTTATGCAAACCAGCTCTCCATGAATGATGCAGCATCTCTTCTGTGACACATCCCTTTGCAGTCCTGTTTGCATCTGCTCCTAGGTTTTGCTCCTTGAATATGTTCATTTACAAGCTTAAATAGATTCAATAGATTTAATATTTTTGCAGTGTTTCTTTTATGCTATTATTAAAGGTGATGGGTAAAAGAACAGTAAAATGCAAATAATTTACACATTCTGATGAACAAGTTCCCTGGGGGCTAAAGGAAACTTCAGCATTTTCTCTGTAGTGCTGTGACAATGAATCATTGGCAATACCCAGTATGCCAGAGTCCCTGGTGTGCAGCTTTCAAAAACAAGAGACACAAAACCAGCAGTATTTTTTTTCTCATTCATCAATTTCATGAAGCTAAATTGGGTTTCTGGAATCCCCAAAGCAATTTGCAAATGGTGTGTGAAATCAAATATTCCTACCTGCATGGTGCACAGGGAAAAGAAGGAAAAAAAAAAAAAAAGCTTTCCTATCTGTGCTGACATACTATTTCAGTGATACCTGATATCCAGTGAGACACTGCCAGAAATAAGATACTATTTCCAGACATTGAGAAAAATACCATTTACAAAATTCTTCTGTACATTTTTCTTCTTCAGCTTTCCTGTTTGTTCTCTCAGCACAGTTAGTCTTGTAGACATGTCTTTTAGAAAATGCAGTTGTTCATGCAAGTCTGTATCAGTAGTTTTTTGAAATGTCAGAATGATTTTTCCCTTTTTTTTCATGAATTGTGGCTGGGGAAATTATGAACTGCATGACCTCTTGAGGTTCATTGCTCTGTTCTGTACATCATTAAGACTTTCCATGCATATTTTTTCTCCACTGTTCTGCTTATGTACTCTTTAATTCCTTATGTATTTGCTAGATGTGTCTGTAGGCAGAGTAACCCTTTTAAGTGTTCATTGGTATTGCTTTCAATTGTTCCTGTAGTTTTAATAGTAAAATTATAGTATTTCCTTTCCATTTGAAATGGAGTATTCACTATAAGAGAGACTGGTCTTTGTGTATTAACTCAGATTATATAAAATTCTGCAAAATAAAAATTATCTAGTTTGTACTTAAAAAAATATTTTTTTTATCACCTGCATCAAAGGTGACATGGTAGAATTGATGACAGATTACATACCATTATATATGATAGGACTTCAGAATTTCTCATCAGTGCAAATGCTGTTAATTAAGACTGCTTTCTCTGAGTTCAGGTATGGAAAAATGAACAAGCAAACAAACAACCAAACAAAGCAAAACAAAACAACAAAAACCAAAAAACCAGCACCAAAACAAAAAGACTCCAAAACAACAATATAACAGTCCATGAATATTGTGTCTTCCCACAAACACCGCTATATTACTTTTGATACATCAAAAAGATTTTTTCAACTTTTCTCAGGTAATTCTTCATGACATTACTCTGTATAGTGTGGCAGAAAAAAAGGTCTGTGATGGTTTTTGCCTTGGAAAATCCCTGTTGACGTTGCAGTATCTTTATCTCTTGCTTTTTTATTCAGCATTAAGAGACATGAGACATCTTGAGGAAGGAAAGATTTTAGGCTACCGTGGCTTGATTTGTCTTACATTTAGAAGCAGTTTCTCCTTAACTTCCTCTCCTTCCAGAGCAAAATTAAGTCTATTGTAATCAAAATTCATTTTTCCCAAGAAGCCCATCATGGGTACTAGTACGTTTTGTCTATCAACAGCGTACAAAACTAAATTCAATTTGGCTTGTAATCTGCTTTCTTATCCTCTAGAACCTGCATTAACTATCTTATTTCTATCTCTGTGGAGACAGAGGGGTTTTTATACACATGCTCTCATCTGCTTCATGATCTCTTTAATTCAGCAAATCCTTTCAAGTGAAGAACTATCTTTTACTGTATATACTCGCATCCTATTGTACAATAAGATTCCAATATCTTTGAATAGAAAAGAAAATTAAAGGTTAAAAAAGTATATGAAGGCAAGCTTATTCTCCTTTAAAAACGTAGGTGGTAAAACAGAAATTTCTGGCTTGTGAGTGAGTGAAGATTTCTTTTTTGTTTCATTAATGCAGTGATACAGAGAGGCAATTTCCACATGGCAGATATAAAGTGAACTTTGAATAGTTACTGTTGATTTTATCCAACTAAAATTTAAGAGCACTAAAGTAATGTGTTAGCTGAGGTTCAGGAAGTGGCATTAAGATAAAAGAAAAGAAGACTGTAGTTGGTAAGGCCAAAAATTCATCTAACCTATGAACTTGTTCCCATTGGAACCTATAGAGTAAATGTATAATAATAAGACACATGACAAAATTACACTTAATTGATTTGCTGTATCCATGTTACTATTCCAGTAGATGGCAGTAAGATGTGGGTGTTTCTCCTAAGAGTAGGTTCTATGATCCATAGACCCTCTTAAGTTGTATTCTTTATCATCCTACTGGGTGATCTGTAACAATGTTTTATCAAAATAGCAACCTTAATGGCATCTCCTTTCACCCTGACCTAAACTTCTTTGTGTGTGCTTGATCTTTATGGGAAGAGTGAGGAAAGCCTTTAAAAAAAAACATTTTCAGTAAATTCACAGAATCACAGAATGTTCAGTCATTTGTATATTTTTAGAACCAGTCTTTGAAGACTATTTGCTTATATTAACAATCTGTAAATTTTGTGAATACTTTACAATATACATTACTAGTAAACCTAAATTTTTTTATAACGTAGTGTTTATTTACAAATAAAAATCTGATATCCATGCAGCTTGTACCTAACTTGATTTTGTGTGAAACTCTGGAAAACTTAGTCTAAGCACCGGCCTCAAACTGTATGCAAGTATTTTATTCAGTGGAGTCTTTTTTGCCTGTCTATCTTGCTTTTCACTCCTCCCCTTCTCTTTGCATTTCTCATCTGAGATTCATTTTTAAAATCCATAGAAATAGACAAAGGGTGGCATTTGGAATGATTATTACAGAAAGTAATACACCTTTCATGTCTTTCTTCTATAACTGTTTTTAAAGATGTGGAGCTACTGGTTTTGGTAGTCAAGTAATACAGGGACTCATTTAGCCTTATTTAATCTCTATAATAAAAACCATGAAAATGTTGTTGATAGTCTGAAGTTACCAAAAGATAATCTGAAACCCACCACAAGCACTGAGTAAAATCTTTTCACATGACTATTTATGCAAGTTTTTACTCATTTTTGTCCTTAATTTTTTCCAATCCTGTAATTGAAATCGCATCTTTTCTCACAGATCATTTCAAAGTTCAAGAGCTCAGTTAGAGAGTGTGTTTTCACATGACATCTGGGTCTTCTCTTCAATATATGAAGTGAAATTAAAAGTAACAGTAGTGGTAGTCTTCCTTAATAGAACAGAAAAAAATAATTTACTTGCAGTCCTTCTGTTGGTTTATAGCAATGAATTAGCATTTTGTTTCATGCAGTGCAACTTAAATACACTTTTCTGTAATTCTCCTTTTTATTGTTGCAAATAATTGCTGTGTGAAAAATGAACACATAGTAGAAAATTGTTAAATAAATAATCTCATTTTAAACACATTTATTCTATTAGCTACCATTTATTTCAGAGGACTACACTGTGTTATGGTATATACCCTGTGGTGCTAGGAATCCATTGGCATAGAGTTTTTGCACAGTCCTTTTATTTAGTATCAACATGAATTTTAGCAGATGCTGGTGTTTCAGAAGTATGTAAAGTTCCTGTTCTCTGGGAAAAAGCCTGAATACCCAGCTGCCTGTTCATTTAATTATTTCATAGCTAAGGACATGAGAGATGTTTATGTTTATCTTGCAAGAAACATCGCCAAACTGCAAGTTTCAAGAAAAATAGATACTAGAAGTACGAAATTGAGGTTTTAACAGTTTTAACAGAAGACTAAAACCAACAAATACATGGATGGATGTAATGAACTGTTTTTCAGATGCTTGTTTTAGCGAGCCTTTCGTTTCAAAATATATTGTGTGAACTTGAGTTATGTGTGGCATTCAGCAAGAGGATGAGGTGGACCTATATGAATTATCTTTCTACACCTTAGAGACAAGAGGGATGGTAGATTAAGGATACAATTAGCTGTCAAAGTTGTATTTTTATGTCTGGTAGCTTTTTTAAACTTCTTTGTTCAGCTGCACTGGTAGAAAAGAGTATTTTACTGTCATTTTTGTGTGATGCCATGTTCACTAGAGCTTTCAGAGAATCACAGAATCATAGAATGGGAGGGATTGGAATGGACCTCAAAAAATCATCTAGTGCAACCCCCCTGCCAGAGCAGGGTCACCTCTAGCAGGTCACACAGGAATGCATCCAGGTGGGCTTTGAATGTCTCCAGGGAAGGAGACTCCACAACCTCCCTGGGCAGCCTGTGCCAGTGCTGTGTCATCCTCACAGAAAAAAATTCTTCCTAATATTTATATGGAACCGCCTGTGCTCCAGTTTATAATCATTGCTCCTTTACCTATTATTAGTCACCCCTGAGAAAAGCTTTACTCCATCATCTTGGCTCTCTCCCTTTACATATTTATAAACAACAATGACATTGCCCTTCATTCTCCTCCAAGCTGAAGAGTCCCATCTCTCTCAGCCTTTCCTCATAAGGGAGATGTTCCACTCCCTTCATCATCTTGGTTGCTCTCTGCTGGACTCTTTCAAGCAGTTCCCTGTCCTTCTGGAACTGAGGGGCCCATAGCTGGACACAATATTCCAGATTTGTCCTCACCAAGGCAGAGTAGAGGAAGAGGAGAACCTCTCTCAACCTTCTAGCCACCCCCCTTCTAATGCACCCCAGGATGCCATTGGCCTTCTTGGCCACAAGGGCACATTGTTGGCTCATGGTCATCCTCCCATCCACCAGCACTCCCAGGCCCCTTTCCTCTGTGCTGCTCTGCAGCAGCTCAGTCCCCAACAGGTACCTGGGGTTGTTCTTTCCCCGATGTAAGGCTACACTTTCCTTTGTTGTAATACATTAAATTTCTCCCTGCCCAACTCTCCAGTCTATTCAGGTCCCGCTGACTGGCAGCACAGCCTTCTGGGGTGTCAGCCACTCCACCCAGTTTTATGTCATCAGCAAACTTGCAGATAGTACACTCTATTCCCTGGTCTATTATCCTGGTCATCTATAAATATATTGAATAGTACTGGTCCCAGTACTGACCCTTGAGGGACTCCACTAGAAACAGACTTCCAACTGGACTCCAGCCCATTGACTACAACTCTCTGGCTTCTATCCTTCAGCCATCTCCTGATCCACCTCACTACCCAATCATCCAGGTCACACTTCTTCCTGTGGGAGATGGTGTTAAATGCCTTACTGAAATCAAGATAGACTATGTCCACTGTTCTGCCATCATCCATCCACCTGGCTACATCCTCATTAGAAGGCTATCAGGTTGGTCAGATATGACTTTACCATAATAAAGCCATGTTGACTGCTCCTGATAAGCCTTTTGTCCATTTGCGCCAGTATCACAGCTGTATAACAAGTTGTGGTTACATCAGTATTGACATCTCAGAAGCATTATTAATAATCCTGCAGATGAAGTTTTCTTGAGATATATATTAAAATGAATTAAATTTAAAAATTAAACTTGTATGTCAAAAAGGAGTGTTCACATCTAAATACGACCTGGTACGTTGAACAACACTGATGGTCAGTATTGGCTGTATAATTTTGTTGTTGTTGATTGTTGTTTCACTACAACAGCAACAAAGTAAAATTTGGCAAAGTAGAGACAGGACATCTGAAGGGGTTAAGTTCTGTTGGGTATTCATGGCATATGCTGGAGAAGGAAGCAATGCATTTATAAAGAACCTGCAACTAGTATTGTCATTTTTCATTTTGATATACAGTTATTATTAAGGACTCTTATCTCAATGGTGGCACAATTTAATATCTCCCTGAGATTTTAAGTCTGTGGTTTTTTCTCTGCTGAATCTTATATCATTTTGTACTATTTTTTTGCCAAGAAAAATGAGAAAAAAGTCATTATTGCAAAGTTACTTCTCATAAGAAGAACTACATTTTCTTAGGCCAACTTCTTGTATGTATGTATTTATTTTTTGAGAGCCCAGTTGGGCATTCACACTTGTATATGCTTTGCAAATCATCCACACTAATAACATCGTTAAGAAACCAGGAAATGTAGAATTAAATGAATGTACTTCAATGCACTAAGCAGAAAAAAAAAAAGTTATTCCATCTTCTTTGCAATATCTTCTGGTAAATTTTATATTTTCTTTACCAAAGCAGGACTGATACTACTACTAGTAGTAGTATATGATACAGTGTATTTTTTTTACACAGCTTGGTCGATTGTTAATTTAAATTGCATTACATTTCCTAGGTCACTTATGGCATAATAGTATACACTAAACAACCAATCTGTCCTTGACTCTCATAATTTGCTTGCATGATCATGCTGTCTCATGTTCCTAGCCAGATGATGGAAAGTGTGAATTTTATCTGTGGGCCTCAAGAAAAAAAAGAAGTATTTAATTTGTTTGTGAGCTGATTTTTTTTTTTACTGTTTACCTTGCCTCCCTCTTCTTCTAAATGGTGTTCCCCAGAATTCAGTTTTTGGGACAGTTCTACCTAATACTTTTATAAGTTATCTATATTTGTTAATTTTATTATTATGATGATTTTTTAATGTTAAATTTAATTTTTCCCAACATTGGACGCTTTTAAGATTCAACTGGACAGGTGCTTGTTCAGATTGTACTTCTGCCACGAGAGATTGGTCTGGATGATCCTTGAGGTTCCTTCCAACCTTGTAAACTATGATTCTATGATTCATCCTGATTTTTACTTTTAATTTTAAATAAAAGAAATAGTAATGTGGTTGAACTCTGCTGTATTTCTTTATCTTTTCAGGGTTATTAAATTTAAATAGCTTATGCTTTTCAAGCATAACATTAATCTTGTGATGTAATGGGGCATGAATAAAATTACTGTTATTTGAAAAACTAAAGGGAGTGCTTAAAACAACAATACAGCTGTGACTGTGATCTCATGGAGTTTCTATATCAAAACTTTTCATTACTGGATTCCCAGTACTGGATCAGACTGAGCTATGTAGAAACATTATGAGTGCACTTTTTTGTTTTGTTTTGTTATTATGTAGTTGTTGACCAGTTAATGTGCAAGGGAGCATAAGAAACAGTGAGAGTTCAATGAAACAAGCTTTTATTTCCCAGATAATCTCCAAATTATCCTGGAGGATAATTCATTAGGAGGCTGGGGAAGTGCTCTGTTTGAGTGGATCGAATGTCTGACTTTCATGAAATATTCCTGTACTATTGCCTTTGGATATCAGCAGGGAAAATGGTCTAGGCAGAGAAAAGTATAAACTCCTTTAAAACCACCTTTGTTTAATTGCCATGTGGGAATGTGGGAGGCTGTTTTGAGAAGCCTGAGCAGATTTTCTAGGAGTGTTTAAGGCAAGATTTTAATAATACATTATTACATACACCTACATTGTTGAAATAGAAGATAAATGAGTATTACCCTCACAGGTAAGTCAGAATATCTCATTTATCTATGGCATTTTTTCAAAGAACGTGTTATGTAGAGGCACAAAGTAAATTGTGGAAATTCATAGTTTGTGAAAACTATTTTGTGAATAGTATTGTGAAAACTATTGTGAAAATTCATGGTTTGTGAAAACCATTCATAGAATCATAGAATGGTTTGGGTTGGAAGGAAAATTAAAGATCTTCACTGCTTAGGCAGGGACACCTTCTACTGGACCAGGTTGCTCAAGCCCCCATCCAATCTGGCCTTGAACACTTCCAGTGAGGGGGCATTTTCAGATTCCTTGGGCAACCTGTTCCAGTGTTTCACCACCCTCACAATGAAGAATTTCTTCCTAATGTCTAACCTAAATTTCTCTTCTGTTTTGAAATCATTGCCTCTTGTCCTATCACTACACATCCTTGTAAAAAGTCCCTCTCTAGAATTCCTGTCGGCCCCTTTCAGGTACTGGACGTCTGCTCTAAGGTCTACCCAGAGTCTTCTACAGCTCTGCCTGTCTTCACAGGAGAAGTGCTCCAGTCTTCTGATCATCTTCATGACCCTCCTCTGGACTTACTCCAACAGCTCCATATCTTTCTTATGTTGGGGACTACAGAACTGGAGACAGTGCTCCAGGTGGGTTCTAATGAGAACTGAGTAGATGGGGAGAATCACCTCCCTTGAATTTCAGACCACACTTGTTTTGATGTATCCCAGGACATGGTTAGCTTTCTGGGCTGTAAATGCACATTGCTGGTTTATGTTGAGCTTCTTGTCAATGATCAGCCCCAAGTTCTTCTCCTCAGGACTGTTTTAGTCCACCCTCCACCCAACCTCTACTTGTGCCTGGAATTGCCCCGTCAATATGCAGGATCTTGCACTTGGTGCTGTAAAATTTCATGAGCTTAGCATGGACTCACCTCTCACAGTCCCCCTGGATGTCCTCTTTTCCTTCCAGTGTGTTAACCTCAACACACAGTGTGGTGTTGTCTGCAAACTTGCTGAGAGTACATTCAATTCCACTGTCCATATCAACAACAAAGATGTTAAACAACACTATTTCTGAGTGTTCAGCCAGTTCCTTATAAACGGAGCAGTCCATCCATCAAATCCATGTTTTTCCAATTTAGAGATCAGGGTGTCATGCAGCATAGTGTGGAACACTTTGCACAAGTCCAGGTAGATGACATCAGTTGCTCCTCCCCTGTTCACCTATGTTGTGAAAAGGTGACCAAATTTGTCAGGCATGATTTTCCCCTGGAGAAGTCATGTTGGTTACTACCATCTACCCCCACATTTTCCATGTGCCTTAGCAGAGACTTCAGAAGGACCTGCTCCATGATTCTCTTGGGCACAGAGGTAAGACTCTGGCCTGAAATTCCCTAAGTCTTCACATTTTCCCACTTTGAAAATGAGGTTTATGTTTCTTGTTTCCCAGTCAGTGGGAAGACAGATTGATTTCAGAAATGTATTTACCTTTTCTGTGGAAGAGGAATTTAATTTTCTCTCCTTGCTGCTTAAAAACTACAAGATGTGGGGAAAGTAAGTCAACAGTTATATTGCTGCCAAGTGGAAAACCTTGCATATGCTGTGATGGAGTCGTCAAACCAGAATATGTAAACTTTCTGCTTAACTAATTTTCAATGATAATTACCTGAAATACAGGTGAATCATACTGTCTTAAAATAGAATTAACAAGCATTTCCATTGAGGGTGCAATCTACTAGATTATTAAAGAGCATCTGTGTTCTTTCAATTATGGTAATTTCACTGTTTTAAATAGTGTTTTGCATTTCCTGATGGGACTATACCTATACTCAGCATATGCATTTTAAGCCACTTAGCAAATATAGTTGCATTAATAAAATCTAAAATGTGACATTTAATTCTATATTCCCAAACCTGCAAAATAGAAGCTCCAAATACAGGAACTGAGTCCCAGATGCAGTGCAGCCTATTCAGGACAAGCCATGCCATGTACTGGGAACTCCAGTTGAGTGGTTTTCTTCTTGATTGTCTTAGAATATTCCCAGGGGAATTAAAAACAGTGGCCAAGAAGGACCACTGAAAAGTATATAAAAGCATATGTATAGATTTGCCTGTGTATATGGAATTCATAAAAATTGTCACAAAATAATGTGGCTTTTGTTTTAGTTGTACTTATTACATATGAGCAATAGTTACACTGTTGTACATTTTGAGGGGCAAGTGGTAAGAGTTTCCCTTGACTTCAAAGAATCTGTAAAGATCCTCCATACCTTGAAAGCCAGGAGCATTTGAGAAAAAAGTTAAGGACAAATCTCCTCTGTAGTTGTGTCTGTGGGACAGAAACTTATCTGTGGACCTTGTAAATGCCATCTGGAACTCAGTAATGTTGGAGACTGAAAAGGAGAATATGGAGTCTGGAGAAGTTTGTTCTGCATGGCACTTAGAAACCATGACAAAGTGCTGTTTAGTGAAAATTGAAGATGAAGAAAGGTCTTTGGGTGACCACAAGTGGGAGCATGAGGGGGAGAAGACTTATAATAAAAGACTATTTGGGAACTTCTTTATCTAAAAGACAGGAAAGTATAATGCTTGTGGATGTGGACAAATTTTCTGTTTGTCTCCTTATGAAACAAGGACCTGAATAATATGAAGGTATATCAATACAGTGGGCTGATGAGCTAATCCAACAGTGTATAGAACATATTTTTAATAATCCCATCTTTTTTTCAAGTAAAAGTATTATTAGCATGGTATGTCTCTTCCATTGAAAGCATTTTGTTCCTCAGTTAGAGGTGCTGTTTTAACCATCAGTTCAGCCATAACAGATCTGCAAAGCCAGGACTGTGCTATGGTCCAGAAGGGAACTCCATGTCTTGAAGATCAGGCGGTGCAAAGGCAAAGCAGTTTGTTTTATAATTTTCATGATATTTAGAAATGTTTCAAAAGACTCATGAGTTATCACTTATTTGTTGAGGTGATTTTGTATTGTTTTGTTTTTAATAGAGTGGCATTCTTCTACTGATGGCATTTTGTTGAATCCTGGCTGCTTATTATAGAACATTATTATATTATATCAATAATATACAGGACTAAAAGTCTTTACACCAAAACAAACTAAGACACACAGACCTGAATGGTACAAATTTGATTTAAAATGCCCTGTAGTAGTGTTTATATATATATATATATATATATATTAGACTCAAGGGAAGCTGGCGAGATATGGAGTCTCAGTAATACATAAAAATCTACATCATTATTCTGTATCTCTGGTCAAAGTTTTTTTGTTTTGTTTTTTTACTGTATATCCCTAAATAATCCTGTTTCTCAATTTTAATAAAGAATTAACAGTTATTTTATTGTCAAATGTCTTATCAGGTAATTTAAAGTGCCTTAACAATTTTTTTGTAGTCTGGACACCTTAATATCTTAGTAGAAGGAGCAGTGTTTATTTCTTGAATAATTGATGCAATTGAGAGAAGATGCAGAACTCAAAATATCCTAGTAATACAGTTCCCTTTTCAACAACATTAAAAAAAAAATATTGTACTGTCTAGAGACCTACAAACTGTCCTACTTGATATGCATAGTTCTGTCTTAAATGCTATAGGAACTAATGTGATTAACTTGCACTGATAAATAATTCACTTTAGATAAATGGTTATGACTATTAATGTAAAAGTGGCTATAAAACCCAAATTTAAATGAAAAAGTGTTCTCTTTAGCAATGAGCCACAGGTAACTCTATTATGAGAGACAGTAGTCTGTGTTACAAAAGGTGGTAGTACAACCCCTCTGTCTGTCCATAAAGATGAAAAATGAATTTCTATTTTAAGAATATGCTATTTTTTCCCATTTTCTCCAGAGCTTCATAATTTGAAATATAACTTCACAAAGAATCACAAAAGCTTTTTAATTTTTTATTTAATTGATTCCGAATGTAAGCAGATTTTAGATTTATACAATAGTCAGATCATCGCACAGAGTTTTTATTTTAATATAAAAAGAATTAGAAACACAAAATTACAGGAGAGGTACACATGGAGACTTTGTCATGTGATCATGTGGAATGTCTTAGTAATCTTCTATTGGGGATATTTTTGTAATCACAGATAATTATAAACAAGATTATTATACAGTTTCAAAGTTTTTCTTAGAATCTATGCAAATTGATAAAATAAATTTATTAGAGTTAATTTTTTACTTGTATAGTGTATGTAAACCACTTCTATAACTTTAAAATGGGAACAAACTGCTTATACCATTTAATTCGTAAGTAATTTTTACCCTTATTTTAAGTAGTGTAAGATGCAGTACTATGAGTGCATGATACAACAGACTTTGGAATAAAGTTCTCTGAATTACCTGGTAGTGCAGAGATGGTTGTAATATGCCTTACCATTTCTGCAGATAAAAGCCTCTCTTGCTTTATTTATGTGCACTGAAAAAAGACTTAACCATTTCATCCTCATTCAACATGTATTCAAACTGATAGCAAAACTTCAGTACACACTGGATGTTTTCTTCCAAGGAAAGGAAATGCCTTTCAATTATTTTGTTAGACTTAAAAAAAAATCCATATGCAGAAAGGAAGACTAGCTGAGGTAGTTCTGAAGTGAATAGCTCATTATGACTCATTTTGCTGTAAACATACTCAATGTGTGGTCCTAGGATCCCCTTAAAAAATAATTATTTTTCCCTTGCCTGTTTGCACTATTTTTTCTTCATACTATGTGTTTTTCTTTTCCTCTGCATTTTGAATTTTGACATCTATATATGCAGTAAATATCTTTTTAAAGCTAAAACAGAAGTAATTAAACAAATATTTTATTGAAGACCTTGTCAGGAAGTAAGGAGCTATGTTATTGTGTTTGAAGAATCGCCATAGCTTACAAAACCATGGAACATGAATTAATTCTGACCATTTCACTTTTTGGTGTTACTGTCAAAAAAGAACTTAAACATGTAATAACTTGGGAGCATAACTTCAAATGCAACTGAAGTGACTGCTGTTAAGTAGACTCTTCCAAGTTTCTGATGTTCAACTTTTTTTCAGGTTTGTTTGGGTTTTTTTTTGTTGTTGGTGGTGGTTTTTTGTTTGTTTTCCTGGAGCTGAGGAGCCAGAGATTATCCTGGATTTGAATTCCCAAAAGTTTTGGTTTTCTGCTGTTAAACTAAAGGGTGTTGTCTAAATATATCTTAATAAAAGTTGTCAGAAGAATTCCTTCAAAACTTCAAACTATGACAGCAAATATATTGTTTCTTCTTCTTCCTCATCATACAGTTTCAAGAGCACAAGAGGACTCAGAGAGTGAAAAATACCTCTGCCATAATTTAATTCAAATTCCAGTCTCCATGGCCCAGGAACATATCCCTCACCCATCTGTTCCACTGTGCAAAACCAATTAAAGGTTAACTGAGCCAGAAAAGGGAGTGTGAGCATAGATATATGATCTGGTTAAGACCTTCACATGAGGGTAACTGAGGTTGGAATGTAAATATAGGTGCTGTGTCAAAAAGAAATGAGAGGAAAAATAAAGATCAGTCTTGAGTGGATGATGCTGTTAGAATATGACTTGTATGCCTCTGAACATCTACCACCTAAAAGTAATATGCAATTTTATGTATTTTTACTTGATAGAGTTTGCCTAGTCTTTGTTTCTGTACTAAAAGTGATCTGATTTTCTTATCCTTTGTACTTATTTCTTGTAGCTATAAGCAGTAGTATCAAGGTAGTCGATTTAGTAAATACTCAGTAGAATCTCCTGTGGCGTTAATGGAAAAGCAGTCCTAAGACAAAAGGTACATTAACAGAAATAGATTTTTGATGTTAGATTATCATTGCTTTACAATTATTTGAACATTCAACCCTTCTCATCTTTCTGTCATGTAACGGTTCCTGGAGTTCTGGGAACTTTATTTTAAAAGCAAAACAAGCATTCTGTCTGTAACTAGCAAGGTAACAGCCCTGATGAAATTCAGGACCACGGATCTTTTGGTCTTTTTCAGAATAAGGAAGAGAAAATTGTTTAACATTCATGTTGCATTTGCATAAATTATAGCAGTTTAATTTTGGTATAGTTATAAATAGGTTTTTGCACAGTGAAACTGAGAGCTTTGTTCTCCTGTTTTCATGCTTAGCAATATGAGCAAGGTATACGGTTATAAAAGGTAAGATCATTTAGATTTTTCATGGCCGGCTGGACATATAAAACCTCTGAATCTAAAAGGCAACATAATTTAGTATCTATTTTACAGCTGGTTAAATTAAATCACTGGGAAGTAACATTAGGGTTCTCTTATGAATTGCTTCATACACAGAGTACTGGAAGCAAGAAATCACTTTTATGAGGGAAAAAATGCTGAAGTTTACCATAATCATAAAAGCAGTTTTATGCAAGGACAGTTTATCACTACAAATATTGTCTTACTATACAGTGATATAAAACAAGTTATGAAAATAGGACATCTTGGGTTAGAATGTTGAGGAAATAAAAATACATTTTTTATTTTGTTGATTTTCCCTTTGATGTGATGTGATAAATATAAAATGAAAGCTTGTTGTGAACAGGCCCAGGTAGGAACAATTGAAAAGGGGGAAAAAAGTCTTCATAAGCATTTGTGGAGTCTCTATCTTTGAATTTGGCTCAAATTAATTTATTAAATGTGGAAATAACCTAATATTATAAATTTATCTTAACATTATATAAATTTATATAAACCTTTATAATTTTTATTTTATTTTTGCAAGCTAGCTTAGTGAAACTAAAAAAGATAAACCAAAGTTCCATTTAAAAGATGAAAAGCAACACCTAAAACAGGATTTTAAACCAGGAAATGTCTTTAAAATATTTCTTCATGTGTTGTGGCAATACTATGATTTTCTGAAGTATGATTGATTTTGCATTTTCATTTATCATAAAACAAACAAAAACCCAAGCTTTTTAACATCATGAAGATACAATTTCTAGGTATTTTTGGTTGGTTGGTTGTTTTTGTTTGGGGTTTCTTTGTTTTTTTTTTGTTGTTGTTGTTTTTTTAACTGCAGCAATATTATCTATTGTGTGATAGTTATGCATTCAATCTGATATACGGTCCACACTGAAAAATGTACTTAATTCTCTTGGAGACAGAGTGTAAGCATATTTAATTCATAGCATTCATATTAGGAAAGCAAAGAAGTTTAATAAGTAAGAAGAGTCTTCATGGAAAGGAAATAGGACAGGAAATTGTGATGACTAAATAAGGAACTAGGAAATGAAGAAGACAAATGTCTTTGCTGTCAAATGACAACATACTGGAGAACTGAAAAACATGGACATGGAATGCATCTAGATATTATTATATGAAAAACAGCTAACACTGCTCTTCAGTTGGATTGTTATAAGGATTGTTTTCACTAAATCTAGGTATATTTGACAAAAGGATTTTGCTGGATCTCTATAACAGAGTAAATAATTTCTTGCTCTTCACGCAACTAATAACAAAAAAAATAATTATAAGAAAAAGTTGTCAGTCAAACATCTTATAAAGAGCTCATTTCAGCTAGCAGTTCTGAACATCGCTTTAAAGATTGTGGTTTGCTTTGTTTTTTTTAGTTATATTTTTTTAACATTACTCATAGAAAAAAATTTAATGTTTAATTGAGTTGTCTTTATCTCATTTTTACTTCTACAAATTGTGATTCATGCTCTCTATAAATACACAATTCCCTAGCAAAAATCAGAGCAGCATTAGCACAATCACTTGCCCATTAACAACTTTGTATGCATTCAAATGAGAATGTTTAAAATGTGCTCTTTTCTTTCTCATGTTTTGGTTGTTTTCAGCTGAACTAGCTGATGTTAAGGTGAGATATAATTATGAGCCCAATCTCATGGGGCGCTTGAAGTACTTAATTTGCACAAACTTTGAACCATACTGCCAGGAAAAAAAGCCAAAGAAACAAAATCTAATAATATTTCAATATGTTGTATTTCACACTGCTCTATTTTGTTACAATTTTTCTAGTATGTCTTCATTTTCCTGCATGTCTTTCAAGTCACTTTTTGCTTGTTTTGTTTTGTTCAGTGCTATCAATAATGGTTTTAGAGAAGAAAATACTTGGAGCAGTTTTGCCCTTTTTCATGGGTAATGAAACAATTAACCTGTGCTTCAACAACCTTAAAATGTTTTAAGATGTGTTTTTCTTACCATGTCTAGTAATTCACTCCTATGAAACCTTGATCTGTGCGTTTTTGATTCTTTTGATAAAATGGCAAGTCCATGTGGAAAGGGATTCAGTGAAGCATCCAGTCATAAACTTGACCTTTTTTTCATTCTGCTGGTTTGATAACATTTTTACAATATGGGAGACCACTTTTAACTTAGCCAGAGTGACATTTTTACTTTCCATGTACAAATAGAACTAGAAATGTAATTTCACCGTGTCTTACTTTTCTGTCGAGCTAGGTAGACCATTTCAAATTTCTTCTTGGATTACCAAAAGAAAGAAAACTTAGTGTTTTTTTCTGTATTCTTACATAGGTGTTGGTTGATTTATAGTTTAAGAAGTAAAAGACTTTAACAACCCAGCTCTTTCTTACAAGTATGTTGTGATAATTAACAGTGTAATAACATATTATCTCACGGAACACTCATTAAGGGTATTTTTGTTGGTTTTGTTTGGTTGGTCGGTTTGCTTTTTTTTTAATGTTTAGAATCACCTTTCCATTATTTCAGTTTGTTCTGTTGCTGTGCTACATACTCAAGGAGGACTAGATGACAGTTTCTATTTATTCTTGTCATGATTAAACATTCCTTTTAATCTCTGAAGGCGGGGAAAGTATTGCTGATGCTCCTCATTTGTCTCCTTCTCTTCCTTTTCTTTAGCCCACATAGCTAGGAGTTGTATGTCAGTATAGAGTCCATAAATCGTTAGTGTTAATGTTTATTACTATCCAGTAAAGTAATTTAGAATGATTGAACTTCTGGTTCCTACTTTTTAATTAAATTATTTCTTAAGGACAACATAATCAAGCATGGAAGTATAAACTATGTGAGTTAATCTTGTGGAACACATTCTGTTAATTTATAGATTGATTAGCTCTCATTAATAGCCTTATTTGGGTAATTAAATACTATCTGCTTAAAATAAATTGGAAAATCTAACATCCTTTCTTAAGCAATAGTCAGTATATCACTTCCTTATAGAATTCAGTTTTCTTTCTCTTTACCTGTAATTTAAAATAATGAAAGAAATTGCAGTTTTAGAAAAGAACCTGAATCTGAAAACTCTCTATGGAACTGAGAAAGCATTGTAAATTCAGTCTTTATTGAATATGAATAATCATAATCCATGATGCAAGTAATCCCCATTATGTGCATGAAAAAGGGTTAAAGCACTGTGCCCAAATGCTAACAGGTTTTCTCTTTGGGCTTAGAAGATGCATCAGTAAATACGAAAACCTTGTGAGGCAGCAAAATTCGTTTCTGATTGCTTTAACCAGCAGGGTTAAAACATAGTCAAAGTGGCAGTGATATACAGGGCTCCATAGTCCAGGGGTTTTTGCAGTGGATATAAAACATTGCTGGAGGGTCTTGTAATGATTCACTTTTGCTACAAAGTTTTGTAAATACTTATGAGTTTAATCATCAATTAAAAATGATGATTTTAAAATAAATTTAATTAATCAATTAATAAAATTAAAATTAAAAACTAAAATTAAAGATCAGAAAAAAAATTTTTTTCAGAAACTTTTAATAGTTTTATCATTCCTTACTGTACTACATTGGATACATATGGTCTTACATATATATCGTACATATAGTCTAGAAACTGTAAAACTGTTGCAAAACTGCCTCCAAAACAGGAACAAAACTAGATGCATGATTCAGTAAATGAGTACATGTGACAGCAATTTACTTAAGAAGTACTTGATACACATGCTTAAATACTAGACATGCATTTAAGGACATGTTGAACTGGTGCTTAGGTTAGGCACATGAAGCCTACATCTCAAGGGCAATGTATATTTTGTGTAACAGTGGATTCATCATCCAGAATAGCAGAATCCTTTTAAAGAGATAGTATTGACTTTTAATATTAAGATTTATTGACTTAAGAGTCAAATGGAAACCAGTGATAAAATCAGATAATTTTCTTCCTCAAAGCATGATAAAACTTGTCAATAAGATACAGAAATGATTTTCAGACTTCCCATTTCTTCTTCTTGTGGGTTTAAATTAAATTACAAACTAGCTTTCACATGAATGCTCATCTATACTCTGTTGCTGAGGTGTGAGAGACTTACACTCATTAGCGAAAATCTTCAGGGGGCAGTGTGAAATGGATAGAGTAAAAATTAAGGGCCAATATGTTGGGATGGTTTGTGTTCTTTCCTTCCAGAAATCTAAATATTTTCCCTTCTTTTTCAGTCATACTATGGTTATTATCATTACTATGGTCAGCAGGGAATTGAGAGCCAAATTATTGTGTGCAGCCAGGGAGACAGCAGTGTAAAGTTATAGGGATTTGGGCTTAGGGAATTATCAGATCTGCCTCTAATCTTTGATCTGTCCAAAAGAAACCCCATCACAGAAAGACTAGAACAGCCTCACAGTGGCCTGAAGTATGAAGGTTGCTAATTGCTAGAGTGAAAGTAAATTGAATTACTAATCAATAGAAGTACCACTTAACCTTTCATATTGCTCATCTGTCAATACTGCGAGTTTTATTAACTAGTCTGAAACTATGGTAGAAATTTTAATATTCCCTGCAATAGGAAGGATGCTTTTAACGGTTTTGTTTTGGATGGCGTTAATTTTCTTCGTAGCAGCTGCAATGATGCCATATTTTGGAGTGGTGACCAAAACACTCTTGTTAACACAGGGATATTAACAGCATGAGTAGTGTTTACACATCAGCAAGGCCTTTTCTGTATCTCATGGTGGGTTTCTCAGGGTGTCCATTACTGAGTAGGCCAGGAGTGCAGAAGAAGCTAGGAGAGAAAACAACCAGGTCAGCTCCACCTCCAAAGGGAGGATGACAGGCTCAAAGCAGTAAAAGGTGGAAGAAAGGATGAGTGCAGTATACTCAGAGTTACTGCATTTGTCTTCCCAAATAAGAACTGTACAAGATGGAGGCCTGCTGTCCTGGCAGTGACTAAATACCTGCCTACCAATAGGAAGTAGTGAATTAATTCCCTATTTTGCTTTATTTTTATTGCAATTTACAAGTTTTCTCACTGTTACCATTCCCATTCTCTGTTCAATCTTACTGGAGGGGAGACAGGGAGCAGCAGGGTGGGTCTCACCTTCCTGCTGGGATTAAACTGAAATAGTGCTACAGTGAATAAAGGAATAAGAAATAAATCTCTAAGTACATGTTAAATTGAACTTGCATTTTACAATGTGCATACGGAATAGGGTTGATTTCTGCCTCAGACAGCAGAGTATAAGGTGCTTCGATTGTCCACACAGTAATTAGTGAGGAATTGATACTTTCTCATAATCTCTGCAACATATTTATTTTCTTTAATATATTTGTTTTAAGTGTGGAAAATATATCCTGCAATTTGCTTATTACTTACTGCAAAATAGTAATGAGTTTACTTGTGGGTAAAGGTTTACAGATTAATTTTTGGCCATTGTCATTCAACTTCCTTTAGACTTGAGTGTGAGACAGGAGTATTTGAGAGGTTTAGATCTAATATTTGTCCACTACTGATGAAACTAAATATCTCATAAAAACATCTTCACAAAAACCAGTGCAAAATGTGCCATAGTAAAATGTCCATAATTCTCTGTGTTTTTAATTCCCTAGATAAATAGAGACCTTCTTTTTTAAGGATAGCTTTGGCAGGTGGGAAGAACAGAACCAGAGCAAAATACAGAAACACAGGAAAGAAAAAACAAAGCAATATGATGCTAAAATGTACTTTTCTTTTTGAAATTTACTTAAGTTCTAAGAAATATTTTCTGAATATACCTTTAGTGCTACTCTTCTGTGGATTTCACTTCTTTTAGTGTCTCCTCTGCTGTTAGTATTATTTTATGCAAAGTCTGGGTGTAAAGGTTAATAGAATTGCTCAGTTGGTGATAACACTCAAATCTGTAACTGCCTCTGAAGCCTGAGAAGTACTGAAATTAAACAATTAACATTTGCTTTAATGTTTACCCCAAGAGTGGCCACATTTTTTCCTTAGAGAATTAATTAGTAGAAGAACAAAGTTTAAATGTATTTGTGGATTTAAGATACTTACCCTTGCAAATCACGTAGACAGCTGAATCGAGGTTGGGTGGAAGACACCATGTCGCCATCTGAGAAACACTAGGAAGTATTTCTAATTCTAGGTCTGAAATTTCTTAATTCCTTTTTTTTTTATTGCAGAGTTCCTTCCTAGGAAACCAGTTCTGCTTTATGGAAGAGTCAAAACCAAGTCATTTTCCTTGGGTACTTCCCCTATTTTTCGTTTTTACATTTATTTATACAGCTCTAAACAGTGTTGTTTTATAAACAGGGAAGTTAAGATTGTATCCACCCTTCAGTTCTTTCAAATTTTTTCCTGAAAAACTTTTTCCTGGAGTTCTGTAGTAAATCAGACTGCTCAACATGCTTGTTTTCCCTGCCTCACTTGCACACCTTCTTCAGCTTATCTACCAGCTGGATGCACATAGCTATAGATGATGGAAGGGGAAAATTATTGGTGTAAAAATCAGAGGTTTTGTGTCTTATTTTTATTTCTATTAGGAACTGTCAGGCCTAATTAAAAAAAAAAAAAAAGTTACTGAATCACTAAAATATGTGGGAGAAAAGGTTTTAGAAGTCATTGAAAGTTTGAAATTTAAAGAATGGCTTCACTTCTGCCCTGGTATCATGTACATGCAAGGATATTAATTGTGATAACTACTTAGAGTAAAGCCTCTTACTTTTGGTTTTAGTTCTGACAATAAAATACAGGTCCAGCTGATGAAGTGAAAAAAATTCCCTTAAATTCAGGAATGCAGACCTTTGCTTAAGAAGTTTCTGTTGCCATCAGTAACAGTGGTAGTAAAGTCTGTTAATATGGGCAAGGTCTCTCAAGATCAGGTTCTGTGATGTGACTGACCAAATCTTTCCACTAAACAGGGGAAATATAAGAAAAACCTGTAAAAGAGTGCAATGTACTAAGATGGTTTTTACACCGTTCCCATGTCTGTTAAATTATAACAATGATAAATGTTTGTTTGGTAGAGTGGTCCTATTCTCCAGTAGCAACATGCAACTCCATGCTTTTTCAGAAGACTCAGAATGACCACGTAATCATTTCAAAGACTCAGCATTATGGTATGAAACCATGGGAGTGGTTTTCCTGTATTTGGTATGTATCCTCATTCCTAACTAGTTTAACTGTGTACATCAAATAGCATTCTGTTTCTGCATCTGGGTGCTATGGAAGTAAAATCAGTCCTTCAGAATGGAGAATGAGTCTCATTTCTCTGTTAGTTACTGGAATGCTTATGCTCTCAAAATGACTCAACAGCATGTACTGACTGAAGGCAATGCTATTGCAGGTGAGTGAGATTTGTGAGACTAAACTTAAAGCAGGGGTTCATGTCTTCCAAATAAACAACTGTCTTCTTGATGCTGGCAGGTTTTGTTTGTTTGTGGGTTTTTCTGAGTTTGTTGGTTTTTTAGGTTTTTTTTTTTAATGGCTTTTTTTTTAATAATAGAGGTACAGAGTGCACGTAGATAAAAAAATCAGGTGGATTACCATTTTCATGGTTGCTTTGTTTAAATTTCTACCATTTGGCAATGAAGTATATTATCTCATTACCACAAGTTTTGGGTTAGTGCAGCAGGGTTTTGGTAACAGCTGGAGTCACAGGGGTAGCTTGTGTGAGAAGCTGCTGGAAGCTCTCCCAGCTCCAATTCTGGCCCCAAATCTGCTGGCCAAGGCCAAGCAGATATGAGAAGCTGGATGCACCTCTCTAAGTAACATAACAAAGAAGAGAAAAATGAAACTGGAAAAAGACCTGCAGAATAGGAGAGAGAGAGGCAAGAGCAATGCCAGAGCAGAGATATCAAGGTCACTGAGGAAGGAGGTAGAGAAAGTGCTTGAGCAGAGATGTCCCCACTTGCTGTCTCAATTAAACCTTTCAGTAATGAATTATAATGCTTTTCTCAGTTTCTCATAGGAATTGTACGTGGTGTTGAGAATAACTGTTATAAAGAGTTCAGCAGAAGATGTTCATGTGATTACCATCACCTAAAGTTTGTATCTAATTTGCCAAAGGATTCCAATCTGAAGAGAATTAGTGATACTTTATAGGTATGCATTTTATTAGTTAAGCTGCACTATATGAAATTCCATCTTCCAAAATGAAAGGAAGAAAATAGAAACTAGAAAAGAAAATAGTACTAATTTGAACATATTCATTGCACACAAATGAATGGGAGGAGTTAAAGCAAATACTTTCACACAGAGTATGCTTCATCAACACTGAATCACTGTTTTCTACTATTTCCAAAATAAAATCTTTCGTTACATGACTTAATTGAAATTATTAGTATAAAAATAAGGAGATGCTGGTACAGTACTGTTAGACTGCAGTATTGAATCAGATTCATTTCAGGAAACAGTGAAATAAAAATCCAGGTGTAAGGAAAACAGAAACATGGGACTGAGGACACCTCAAGTGGTGGCATGTTGTTCATAGAAATGGAGCAATGGGGTTCCAGGAAAAAATGTCACAAACCTTATTCTGTAGCTGCAAACCATACTGCAATAGTACATCTAAAGCTGCAAAGTCAGAAGGGACAACATGTGGTAGAAGAATAAGCAAGCAAAAAACAAATAGCAATGAAAACTGACTATGATGTGCTTGATTTTTTTTTTTAAATGGGGAAACTACAATCTAGATGCGAAGGGAAAACACCACAGCATGCTAGTTTGAAGTGAAAAGCAGAGAATTACATATATCTATGAGAAGAAATTCTAAGATAAGGGAAAGATAAGCTCTAGCTACCAGCAAAATAATTGGTGTCAAACAGTGCTAGATTTTTGTTTATATAATGGAAATTACATATGCTTGGACAGCATAAACAAGTTTATTTTCCACAGCAGCTCTTTGAGAAATCTCTGAGAAAAATCTCTGAGAGAGAAATCTCTGTTGAGATTTCTTGGAGACCTTCTTTGTTTAGCACACCTGATACTTCTGGTTGGAGAGTCCAAACCCTATGTCTGAATGCATTTCTTGTTGAGCAAATAGCCTGTACAGGTTTTGGCCTGTATAGAAATAAGAGGATGAAAGGGGTCTGTCCTTGCAGCTGACTGGCATATGGGTATGACACCATGTTCAGTAGGTAAATGTCAGGATTCATATTTCTCCAATTGATGTGATGCATGGAGAGAAAAACTGTAGATCAAAGTAGGATGTCTCTCAAAGAATAGAATTGTCCGTAAGATCTCCGATTGATTGTACTGCTAAGTCAGGGGTTTTTTTGTGGGTTTTTTTTTCACTTTTGGTTTTTTCCACTTTTGTTTGTTTTTTTTTCAAAAAGGAAGAGACAAGCTGATACAAGCCTGAACTGGCAACTTCAGTGCTTTTGAGTTGCACTTTAAATTGTCAAATGTGACTCAAAGAACAGTAGGAGGGTTTCAGCCCTAAAAGATGACAGAGATAACAGACATTTTCTACTGGAAGCTTTGTCTAGAATATTTCTTTCATATCTTAGCGTGGAAAAGCAGTTTTATGTACTATGTTGGTTCTTTCAACATACTGGGCAAGTATTTCCTAACCTCTTGGTTCTTTGTAGTGAATTTTCAGCTTCCTGTGCTCATGTATTCTATCCTCCTTTATAGAGGTGTAAAGCTAATATTTTTATAAATGTGTTTTACATTCAAACTTCATTCCCTAGTGCAATTCCATTCATATAGTTATGTTCTATAATATTTTATTCCCAGCAGTCACAATTAGTTTTGTAACCATTGGCCATCCAATACCCCTTACTCCCAGAGAAGAAATATAATGGGAAAGCACTACTGAATGGGAAAGCACTGATGAGCATCTACATAGGGAATCACTCTATTGCAATCTCATCTGAGCTAATCAGTGCTGTGATCAGAGTGTCCTAGTTAGCCTAACCTCAGTGAAGATATTCCCACAGCAATGCCTTCTGTGTGTTGCTGTCCCTGAACCAATGCACTCATTTGCCCTGGGCAGCAAAGCCCTGCTGCTTTCTGCTGCAGCGCTCTGGGATTTGTTCCTATGCATCTGAGTCAGCTGTGAGAAAATGTCTAGAGCCTTTGGAAAGCGTTGTTAGAACAGTGCTAAGGCATTCACTAAATTTATTTTGTATCTGAAACTACAACTAAGCTAAAGAAGGCTAAACCAAAGAACAGAGTAGCCTTTAGTTCACATATATGGCTGAAAGCCAGTGTGCCTGGGGTCAAATAAGCATACAGTAAAGTTGTTAAAACATAAAACTAGAGGTTGGGTGAAAAAGACTTGTAATACTGAAACCTAAGCCTGTAGGAGATAGATATTTTTGCTTACCAGCTTTACAACCTGAATCTGTTTTAAAACTAGTAAAAGAACAATTGCAACAGTCAGAAATATGACCAAATGAAGAATCCTTCTTTAGGCTAAAGAAACCAAAGTAAAAATTACAATTAAAAATCTATTTAGTTGCCACATGAAACTGAAAATTATGGAGAGCCTAATGAGTGATGTCATTACTATTTGTATTTTTTTACATTTATAATAGCGGGTATATTCAGGGATATCTAGGGAAGGCTGATAGCTAATTGGAGAAGAAACAACTGTGATGATGCTGATAGACTAATTTATTGGCTGGTGAAGCTTTTTAATAAACAGATAGTATCCAAGCACTTACAAATTATAAGCATCCATAGCACTAAATCATTTTGGAGTAATGTATTTGTACTCAAATGACAGAAGAATTAATTGATCTTGTACATCCTACAGAATGGTTGGTGTTGAAAGGAAACTCTAGAGATCATCTGGTTCAATCTCTTCCTGCTCAAGCAGGGCCAGGTAGACCTAATTGCCTGGAATCACGTCCAGACATCCTTTGAATGAGAGACCAGTCTACAAGATCAGGAGACTCAACCAACTCCCTGAACAGCTGTGATAGTGCTCAGGCTTGTCAAAATAACTAAATATCTTCTAATGTTTACAAGAAATTTCCTATGTTTCAGTTCACGCCCATTGCTCATGATCCTGGCACTGGGCAACCACTAAAAATGGTGTGGCTTTGTCCTCTTCGTTACCTCCCTTCAGATTTTTGCATAAATTGAAGCTTCTCTTCTTTGCTCCCTGAAAGTTCTCTTCTCCAGGCTTAAGAGCTCCAGGTCTCTCAGCCTTTCCTCACAGGAGATATTCTCCATTCCCTCACCTTTGTGGCTGGGCTCTCTCCAGTATGTCCATGATCCTCATGTGCCCAGAAGCCCAAAATTTGACACATCAGTCCAGGCGTGGCCTCAGCAGTGCTGCAAAGAAGGAAGAGATCACCTTCCTCAACCTGCTAGCAATACTCACAGTCATTTATGTAGCCCACAACACTGTCATCCTTTTTTGACACAGGAGTGCATTACTGGCTCATGTTTGTCCTGGTTTGGGCCAGGATAGAGCTAATTTTCTGTCTTGTGATTTTGCTTTCAGCAAAGTTTCTTGTAAGTAGTTGCACCCCCTGAAATTAACAGCAAGTTTCACAGTCAATGTCTGCTTCTAGGACTGATAACTCTCAGTGTTTATAGCTATGGCTAGAGAATGCTATTCAGAACCAAGGCCATTGCTTGGTTCTGAGGAACATCTTATGCTCCAGAAAGAGAAAAAGAGTAAAGAGGTCACATCTGCAGCCTTCATTAGACAAGACAAATGACCAAAATTGACCAAAGAGAGTATTCCATTCCATATGCATTGTACTCGGTATGAACTTGAGGGATCATGAGAGTCAATTTCCTTTTGCCTTTACCCTTCCCTTCGGCCTTTCTTCACCTGTCCCTGTTTGCTTTGGCATCCTGAGAGGATTCCATCTCTTCCACTGCCTGTTGTCCTGATCCGTGCCAGCCCATATCTGTGTGTTCCTGCCTCCAGTTCCCGACTGCTGCCGACTCCAGGAGTCCAGCCTGGACTTTCCCAGGGCTGCCCTGCAGCCTCGGTGGTGATGTGAGAATTATTGGGGAAAAGGTAGAAGGAAAGTGGTATCATTTTTTTCTGTATATTCGTATATATTTAGTAATTTTTCCTATTTATCATCACAGTTTCATTAAAGCTGTGTAGTTTACATCCAGTCCATAAGTCTCTCTCCCTTATTTCCTTTATCAGGGAGGGGGATGAGTAGAGAGCATCTGTTGTCTGGTTAATTGCCAGCCCAGCATTAAACTGTGACAATGTTCAACTTGGATGTCCACAAGAATCCCCTAGTCCTTTTCTGCCAAGCTGCTTTCCAGATGGGCGTCCATTAGCATGTATTAGTGCATGGGGTTATTTCTCTCCAGGTGCAACTTCCCTTGTTCAACTTCATGTGGTTCCTGTCAGCCTATTTCTCCAGCCTGTCTAGATCCCTCTGGATAGCAGCTTGACTGTCTGGTGTATCAGCCAAGTCCCTCAGTTTTGTGCCATCAGCCAAAATACAGCTAATAAAATGATATGAAGAGAATGATCTAAGTCTTAGCCAGAATATCCCTAATTACTTGCTGAGAAAGATAAGGTATAAGGGCTCTCTTCACATAATGATGAATGAGGTTAATAATCATACAGCTAATATTTTCATGTATAGCAGAATAAGATATTATGTTCAATAGAAAAATTACTGTTTAGCTGGAGCTTGTATCAAGCATAAATTCTGTCAGAATCAGGAGCTGTCTGCCTGAAGTGATCAGAAAAAAAGGAAGAAATAATACACCTGTAATGGAAAAATGTCATTGGCAAAAGCCTGAAAAGCCTCCTGATAAAATAAAGAAACTGAGATTTGCTGTCATGAAAGGAAATGCCAGGTAGGATTTTCTAGTTATTATCCTATGCGAAAATACCATTGGTACTAAAAGCCTAGCTAGATTGTAGAAACATTGGCAGCACAGTGCTTTTAATTCTGAAAGAAAAAACTTCTAATGCTAACTGCTTACCATAGAAAAGAAAAAAACCACAACAAAACAACAAAAACAAACTAACAAACAAAAATGAAAGAAAGAAACAAAGAAACAACCTAAATGAGGAGCAAACTGTAATGCTTATGTAACTTCCTTGCAAAGTGCTGTGAAATACAATACTTGTAACTTTTGCAGTTGGCAATGTAGACATTAAACAGTCTCAGAAATCTGTAGATGACTTACGATTCAGTCTGAAGTTGGAATGTTTCATGAGAGAGAGACTACTGAGAGACCTCTGTACTTGAAACAGAAGCCTGCTTCTGACATGGACATGAATGGCTCTAGGCAGAGGCTTGTATTCCCAGGCCTCCATATGTTTGGGCAGGCAGTCTTTCAGTGTAAGCATGACACTCTTCAAAGAACAATGATGTTCAGCTAGAATTTTTAATTATAAAGATTATATCTCTGAGTTATTTGTAAATTAATAAAAAATGGGAAAGTTCTTCACAGTTCTTCACATTTGGCAGTGTCACAGCCAAATATCCATATGATAAAGGATTAAATTTGACATTAGTAGGCTATGGAATTCCAGTCTAAAATAGATTTGAAATTTTCTACAACCCCCTGATTGTATAATATTAAATATTTAAAATAATGTTTCATTTATGGCTCTGCAGTTATGTATATTATAAACAAGAATTGAATTGAAGTAAAGTATATATTTTTGCCGGTGTCATTTGTTTGCAGATTAATATAGTAAACAAAACTTAGAAAAGCTTTAAGTAAAATGCAGTGACTTATAACAAATTTATTTTTCTTTAATTAAAGTTGCACTTAAGAAAAACATGGTTTATGGCAGAGTGATCCCTCTTCTGGTGATGTTATATGGTAAATTTCTTTGAAGTTTCAAGTGAGTAACAGGTGTGTAATTTTTTTTTTCCAGACTGAATTAAGTCGGGAAAAAAACCCACATATTTGCCTACTTTCTGTGAGAAAAAAAGAGAATAGTGGTTCTTGGGTCTTGCTGCTTGCCGCAGTCCATCTGAGACCTTGATATCCTCAGGTTGAGATGAGTGAAAAAGGAAAAAATAATGGAAAGTAGGGGAAAAGATAAAGTTATCTGAAGAGAAAAAAAGCACATGTCAATCACTAATTCTAAGTTTTGCCTTAGTCTGCAAAATTCACTATGTAATAAATTAAATCATAAAATCAAAAAGTAGTTTGGGCTGGAAGGGACCTTGAAGATCATCTAGTTCCAACCCACCTGCATGGACCCAGACACCTTCTACTGGACCAAGTTGCTCAAAGTCCCATCCATGTTGGCCTTGAACATTTTGAAGGAGACAGCATCCACAGCTTCCCTGGGAAACCTCTTCCTGTGTCTCACAACTTTTACAGTGAAGAATTTCTTCCTAATGTCTGACCTAAATCTACCCGTTGTCTCTCATCCTATCACTACATGCCTTTGTAAAAAAATCTCTTTCCAGTTGTCCTGTGACAGAACAGGATGGGCAAAAACATTTTGATTTTTTTGGTTTGTTTGCTGCCTTTTTACTTTTTCCCCCAATGGTTTGTTTTTGTGGTTCTCCACCATTAATTCACCAATCCACAACGTCTTAGAGAAAGAGGACAAATCTTCCCAGTACTTGCACTGCAGAAGTTGTATGATTCATATTGCTGAATAATATAATGTTTCTAAAGGGGTAAAAAATGTCCCTTGTCATTAAATAAAAGCAGTTTGAAAGTCAGAAGATTTCATTGTGGGTTTTATAGCTATTAAATAGTGAACAGGGAGCACTATTTTGTAATCCTTTAAACCACCATTTATGCCTATCTATTTTTCCCTGGGAGGCATAGATAAATAGGTTCCTGCCATGCTTTCATGCAGGTAAAGCTTATAATCCCTAGATAGAGCCAGGAAAAGCTATGGTTTTTCTTTTTTTTTTTTAATCACTGTTTTGAAGAAAGCCAAGATATGCCCATCAACTCTAAATAAGCAGTGAACCCAATACTGTGCCAGTTGGAGTTGAATATCGATAGAAGGAAATGTGAAATACTCATTAATTTTTTATATTTCTTTTATGTAAACTATGAGCAGTATTTTCATGAAAAGATAAAATCTATATCAGCATAAAACTCTTCTGTAAAGGAAGAAAGCACCTTTTTGGTCCATTGTGCCTGTCTGGGCATTCTTGTAAGAGCAGAGCACCTGTACAAATTCTGTGACCTATGTCAGCCTTTTTATGCATCAGCAGACTTAAAGTAACTGAAAAGATTTAGTCCTATAACACAAGACATACAGACTGGAACTTCACTGGATGCCTTGCTGTCATTTCCGAAGAGAAAAATTTGAATTTCATAGAAGAAAAGGGGATGATCTTGAATTTTGGTAAATTCATGTATTGATACTTTTTACATAAGTTATTTTGGGGAAAAAAATTCAATCTTAATAAAGGATGAATCAACAGATAATTTTGATCAAATCATAAAATACTAATTTTGCTGGAATTGAGATAAAAAAACATGCTAATTGACATCCAGGTGGGTGTGCCATCTGTTGGTCTTAAGTGTTAAAAAGTGCTTCCATAGGTTACTTTTGCTGCATTTTAAATCATAGAGATGTCAACTTTTCTGCAGCTGTTAGCTGTTGATGTTACTCAACACTGGCAATTCAGACTACACTGGCAGAGGGAAAAAAGACATTCTTGCCATCAGAACATCAAGACTGTCAGACTGTGGGTGTGGAAGTCCAGTATACAGATTTACATTTATATTATAGTGATGCCTATCTGTGGATCTTTTAATGACTTTCTTTAATTTCTGGGGTTTTATGTCTATGTTGGCTATATCATAGTTGTTTTCTTCATCCTATATACCAATTTCCCCCCTTCCTTTAATGAATATGTCACGGCTGTCTAGTTTTTATCATGGTCTCCCTTTTTCAGTTTCAAAAGGGGAAATGATACTGAGAGATAATAAACTCTCTCTGGTTTTGCTAGTGGAGAACACGATGGAACAGAAATAGGGTAAATTTTTTTTTTTCTTCTGTGTAAAGTAGAAGCCACCCTCAAGCTCAACAGAGCTCATCCTTGAAACCACACAGAAAAATATTGTATTTTTGATATTGGGAACCCAGGGGAAATATACGTTTATATTGTGCCAAATCCTTCCTCCAGAAAACATATTTCTTAAAATGAATTTCTGTCTATTTTAGAAATAGTAGAAAATTTAAGTTTTCCTGTCTATTAATACTAATGATCTTAACTCCTTAATGGGGCACTTGAAACAATTATGTTTATGAGGTCATAAAGAAGATAAATTAATGTTACTGTTTATCATTTTTTGGAGGTGGGGAGGAGATAACCATTTCTGATCCTTAATTCCACCTCTATATTTTAAATGTACTTGTTTCATGTTACCCTGGTTGATAAGCAATTATCTTTATTCATCTGGGAAGAATGGCTGAACCTTTCAGTTGAGCTATGGTGTGTACCTCATCTAGATACTGTCTTGGGGGAAATAGGAGGAGTACAGGGCATATGGGGTGGGTAAAAGAGTGAGCACCCTTGGACAGAAGCTAAAAGTGAACTAATGCGTATGCAGTATGTTTTAATAATGGAACAGAGATTTTGGAGAGAAGGAAAAAAAAAGCGATTTGATCACATAGATCTAAACAGAATATACTGTTCAGGTGTATAAACATTTTTTTCTCTTTATTTACCTGTTCTTTTAAGCAGCCTTCTATTAAGAGGAACAACACAGAAGCTGGTTATTTGAAATCCAAAACCTACTAGAACTGGATGTAATTATTCTTCCCATAGCTGAAGATTTTCTGCCTCTCAAGTACTCAAACAGGATTTGTGATAGATGCTAATAGATGAAAAATAATTACAGTAAGAGTACACTTTGGACACATCTTGAAGTTGTGCTAAAAATTTTTAGTTCTGTGAAAAGTCATTAACTCAAGTTTATTCCACCACCATCCCATTAGGAAGGTATTAAAATCTTATCAGTTAACCTTTTCCCCTCAGCTGATAACCAAATGCTCAAATACTCTCCATTAAAAAATTAAAATCTCTATTCCTGTTTTTTTAATGATATAACAAGTATAAGATACCCTCGCTAATTACTAAAAATAGAATTCCATATAACCAGTATATTTAGTATATTATATTCCATTTAGAATATTTAGTTCTTTAATGTAAGGCTATATGTGAAACTTTGATCCCTGTTACTGACTTAACTGGTCTCCAAACTATACCTAAGAGTTGATTCAACTTTTACTTTAAAATAATTTTTCTGTCATCAATTGAAGAACAAAAAATATCTACCAAATCTAGAAACTATCTTTTCTAAAATTATTTACTTATTCAAGTGTGGCTTTTTTTTTACACTTAATAATTTCACTTCAGAAAACCAAAGCTCTCCTTGGAGATACATTAAAGACTGTCAACAGTCTTCTGTGTTTCTAGTAAACCTGTGGCTTATTTTGCAGTTATATGATCGTTTTACTTTTAGTTTTGTTTTCTTTTTGTTTTGTTGTGTTTTTTGGGTTTTTTTTAGCCTGTGCTGTAGTTCAAGGGGAGCTGTCATGATTTGTGGATGGAATATTCCACTTTGGATAACAGTTTTGTTCCTTGTTGATTGTTCTACTATTGGACTTTCTGATATTATTTTTTTTTAATAAGAGGTATATAATATTTAGGTCTCATCTGTTCATCCTTTCATCTATTATTCCCCCCATCAGATTCTACCTTTCTGCAGACCTGAGACCCATTCTCTTAAGCCACTGTAATTCTCAGCACGTCTACTTGAACAGAACACGTTTTTCTGTCAGTCTTGTAAAAAATTCTGTTTCATAGTGATAATTTCTCTTCCATACCTTACAAATATTAGGTGATTATCAAGATTAATCAGTTCTACAATGAGCCTTGCAATGCTTCAGATCCTGCTAGAGCCATTTTTGGAGGTTGTAGTCTTCATACTGGCAATACAGCTTTCTCCAGTGATGTTTTGTTTAGTCACATACATTTTTGCCCAAGCATTGTTTCTTTAATTGCAGGAGAATTATTAATTCCAGCAATTGCTATCTCTCCCACTCAAGTCTCTGTAATGTAAGAATTGTGAATTTCCTGCAAAAAATTAATGAAAATTTAGAATAAAATGGTTGATTTGCATCCTAGTGGTATTTTTACTGAAACAATCTGTGTAATAAGTTTGAAATCAATTTTAATCTCACCAATTCCACCAACTACAGGGACTAAATACATTACAAAATTGGTAGCAGACATTCTGTGTTTGAACTAGATTATCTGAAGGTGAGTGCATATAATTACTGTATTTCTCTATAAAGCTTTACTGTGAAGAAACACCATGGCATACAGAATCATATACAAACGAAAGGGAAAAGTAAATTGCCTAAATTAAAAACCCAAATTAAATATTAAATATGAAGGAATTAAATTTCTTTTTCCTAACAAAGGCATTTCAAGGAATGGGTGATAAATTTTTCTGTGGACTATTATATGGGATGTTATCTGACATGTTACCTGTTTTACCTGTTTCAGAAAAATGTTCATTGAAGTCATAAAAACTGATTGCTTTTGTGACATTAAGTTTGTGTTATGGCATCCTTTAATGGAGCTGGTAATCCCAGATGTTTGTTAGTAATGGGAAAGGTATCACATAACCATGCATGGGTATACATTTATATGTGTATATACATATTTATATGTGTATGGGAATATTCTATTAACCTTTCTGTTTTACTTATCATAGAATCATATAATTTTCAATGTTGGAAGGGACCTTTAAGTTCATCTAATTCCATAACCCCTGATATGAGTGGGGAAATCTTCCAGTAGATGAAGTTGCTCAGATCCCTGTCCAGCCTGGTCTTAAGAACTTCCAGGGATGGGGCTTCCACCACTTCTCTGGGCAACCTGTTCCAGTGTCCCACCACCCTCATGGTGAAGAACTTCTTCCTAATTTCCAATCTAATCTATCCTTCTCTACTTTGTATCTGTTCCCCCTAGTCCCATCACTACCTGACAATAAAGTCTCCTCGGAGCCTTGTCTTCCCATGACTGAATAACCCCAAATCAGTCTGTCTTCATAGAAGAGGTTCTCCAACCCTCTGATCATTCTCGTGGCCCAATTCTGGACACACTGTAGTGTGTCCATGTCCTTCTTCTAAAAGGGAATCCAGAACTGGATGCAGTACTCCACGTGGGGTCTGATGAGATCAGAGCAGAGGGGGAGAATCACCTCCCTTGACCTGCTGGCCATGCTTCTTTTGATGCAGCCGAGGATGCGGTTGGCTTTCTGGGCTGCAAGTGTACACCGATGGCTCATGTTGAACTTTTCATCCACCAGCACTCCCAAGTCCTTTCCCTCAGGGAAAAAGACTCGCTTGAGAGTCCCCCAGCCTATGCCAGTGCTTGGAGTTGCCTCGACCCAGATGCAGGACCTTGCACTTGGTCTTGTTGAACGTCATGAGGTTGGCATAAACTCACCTCTCCAGCCTGTCAGCCTGCTCCTGGATGGCATCCCTTCCCTTCAGTCTGTCAGCCACACCACACAGCTTGGTGTAATCAGCAAACTTGCTGAGAATACACTCAATGCCACCATCGATGTCACCAACAAAGGTGTTAAACAAGACCAGTCCCAATAAACTGATCCCTGGGGAACTCCACTTATCACTGGCCTGCACTTGGACATGGACCCATTGACAGCCACTCTTTGTATGCAGTCATCAAGCCAGTTCTTAATCCACTGAGTCAATCAAACCTATGTTCTATCACCCTAGTGGCTCATTTTTTGAATCTCTGCAATTTAATTTTTTTATTATTATTATTTATTTTAACTATAATGTTATAGAGTATGAGAATTCTGGTTATTTTTGTTTTTTCATGGGAGTGAGACTTCTGGCTTTAGTAGCCATCCTTTAATTGAGTGAGTTGTTTTGTTTAAATAGTTATGTCAAACTGTTATTAAGCAAATGCATTATGATACATAACAGCTATGTTATTCCCAAATATGCAGTGAGACAGTTCTCAAGGTGTCATTACAATGAAGTGTAAAGTTAGAAAACAGTATAGCTGTAGATCATAGCAATAGACATACATTAAGTGTCATCTGCTCTTTTTGCACTTGAGGACTTATCAGAGAGAAACGTCGGAGATCTCATTCTTCCTGAAATTGATGTGTTGATCCTCTGTGAGAGTAAGGTTATTAGCTGATGTTAAAATATCCCTGATCCTCTTCAATATCAAATTATCTGCTTCACATTTTTTATTAAATGCTCTTGTCTTGTCCCTTTTTCAGATGCTGAGTATTAATATAATTCACTTGTACCAACTCTCTGCTATCTAATATCTGTTTCCTTGGAGGTATTTTCCCCTTGCAAACAAATTAGGTTACTAATCTTTCTGACATGTTAAATAGAACTCAATGAAGGCTATAAAGCATTTTTTCCAGTATGGTAGGTTTTTTTCATTATGATCGTGCTCTAGTTTATCAAGAAACTTTTAAAAAAAATACTCCAAGATTCCTTGATAATAACTTCCGGAAGTAGAAGAGGTGCTCGAGCAAAATTCCCTGCAGCCCATAGAATCATAGAATTGGCTGGGTTGGAAGAGACCTCAGAGATCATCAAGTCCAACCCTTGATCCACTACCACTGCAGTTACTAGCCATGGAACTTAGTGCAACATCCAGTCTCTTTTTAAATATCTCCAGGGTTGGAGAATTCACTCCTTCCCTGGGCAGCCCATTCCAATGCCTGATCACCCTCTTGGTGGCATTTATCTTCTTGAGACCCACAGGGGAGCACAGTGGAGCAGATGTGAACCTGCAGCCTTTGAAAGACCCTGGTGGGGTAGATGTGGACCTAAAGCACACGAGGATCCCGAACCAGAGGAGGTGACTGACCCTGCAGAAGGCCACAACTCTGTGGGAAGCCTACACTGGAAATGTCTGTTCCTGAAGGACTGAACTTTGTGGGAGGGACTCATTTGGAGGGGTTCATGAAGGACTCTCTCCTGTGGGAGGGACCTTCAGAGCAGGGTAAGAATCTAAGGAGTCATTCTCCTGAGAAGTAAGAAGCAGCAGAGTCCATGTGTGATGAACTGATCACATGAGAAAGGTTGTGCTGGCTACATATGTATCTGTGTCAATATTCATAATTTCTTTGGAGATGATTACCTGAAGCTAAGTAGTACTTTGGGACAGTTAATAAGGTGCTGGAAAAATAGAATTTAAGTGGGCTTTTAATGTTTTATCATCTAATTCTTAAAAGAGCCTCATCAATTTGATTCACACCTCAGCAATCTCTAGTAATGTATACAATTCCATCTGCTCTGCTACTGAGTTCTCCCTAGCTCCTGATAAGGAATTTATTTTCTGAAGGGGTGATGATTTTAAGCAGGATTGGCTGCTCAAGTGATGGGGTAATTGATGCAGACTGTGGTGGCTCTAGGCAGGAAAGTCCATTTCCTTTTTTGAAATGAGAACTCATACTGGTCATTATGCAAATAAAATCATAAAAACTTAAGATCCCTGCAGTTCTCAGTTCACAGATGAAGTATATGAGGAAGTACATCTATCTGGCTTCCTTCATCTCCCACAAAGAACCAAGTTGTCATCTGCTGGGTTTATGTTCATGATCCTTGGGAACAGAGATGCCTGCTGGCATTTGCTGTTGCTGAAGCAGCAGTGGTTTGTAAGAGGGGATTTTGACAAGCCTAACTTCTAAAAGTACTGGGGCTCCCTACTGCCTGAAATGGTCAAAATATCCCTGGGCTTTTTGCTTTTTTTCCCTTCCTTCTTCAAAAGAAGAACCTCCCTTTTCTAAATATTGTAACTGGAACTGTAACTTACAGTCCAGCTTCCCAGTATCAGTATTCTTGTATTAAAACTTTAAAATAAAGTTACCTAAAAGCTGTAATAGAAAATTAGCAATTTAGAGTCCAAAACCCTTAATGATGGGTCTTTTCATCCTTCTTTGTAAATGTTAAGATTAGTGGAGTAGGAGCTCCTTGTAGGGAAGGGAGAGATGCTGACTTTTTTGATCTTTCATCACATCATCTGCAGATAGAAGTATGCAAGAAAAATGCGTTGTCAGATAAGCCTAAAACTTATTTAAAAGATTACAATCTTTTCCAAAATAGCGTATGTTAAATGTCAAACATGTCTGAATGGTTATGAGCAAAAAGTAATACCAAGCTAATGTGATAAGATAAACAGAACCATTTTTTCAAGTACTGCTCAGAAGAAATGTGGACGAAAATGCTACAAGCAGGTACTTATGGATATTACTTTCTGTTCAGGCTGTGTAATATTAATGAAAAATTATGTTTCTTCTTTCTTTTGGTCTCCTGAATTAAAACCTGTTTTATCATACTATGTAGAATGCATGTGACAGGACACCTAGAGTAATAACTCAATGATGGAAGAACACATAGATAGATTTTAATTTAGACGCCTGGGACATAGACTTTTTTCAGTAAATAATCACAAAAGATAAATCCACAGCTATGATAGGAAAGAGCACCTTGGCCTGTTCTGAGAGTTTTCCTTGTCATGGTCTCCAAAGGAAGAGCTGGTAGATACTACTATTTTTTAAGCTTGCTGGTGCTCTTTGAAAGCTTCTCTTGATCCATGAGAGTCTGCAGCTTCCAGGTAGTTTCATTCATGGTGCAAGTAGTCTAGGGCATCATTCTACAAAGCAAATAAAGGGAGTTTTAATTGACTGGAATGGGAATCATTGCAAGGGAAAGACAGTGAGATACTGGTGTAATACTAGATCTCACAAATTTCTTTAAGATGGTTGCAGAAAATAAAGCATTGTGGAATGGTTAGTGAGAGGTACGCCTAGCTATTTTCTTGTTTTTGGCTTTTTTTTCTCTTTTCCTTTCCAAATCAATGTTATACTACACTACTCAGAAATATATACAAAAGATTCAAAAAAAGATTTCTGACCAGATGAGAACAGCTGAGTCAACTCTATCAAGCAGCTAAGCAATCCATAGTCACTTGCTCCCTTTCCCACCAAGTGGGATAGGGGAGAGAATATGAATGGTAAAGTGGGTTGATAAAGACACTTTATTAGGGAAAGCAACAGCTGTGCACACAAGCAGAGCAAAATAAGGAATTAATCCATTACTTCCCGTCAGCAGGCAGGTATTTCACCACTACCAGGAAATCAGGGCTTCATCCTGTGTCATGCTTCCTTGGGAAGAGAGACACCACAGTTCTGAGCATAACTTCCTTCTTCCCCCATCTTTTATTGATGAACACAACATCCATAAGTTGATATCCCTTGTTTAGATGGGGTGAGCTGTCCCAGCTGTGTTCTCTCTCATCTTCTGGTGCATCCCCAGCCTACTCACTGGTAGAGCAGCTTGAGAAGAAGAAAAGACCTTGATGCTCTTCAAGCACTACTCAGCAATGGCTAAAGTATCCCTAGGTTATCAACAATGTTTTGGTCACAAATACAAAGCATAGCACCATAGTGGGTTCTATGAAGAAAATTAGCTCAATCCCAGACAAAACCAGTAAAAGGAAAAAAATTGAAGAATCTCAAAGAATTATATAGTGCACCCTTTTCAGTCAGGGAAAAAGATGGGCCTCACCTGTCAAGTGCACAAACATGTTGCATATGGAAACATGTCCTGTAATTCAATAAATGACCAGATTTTTCAGCACTAGTTGGCTGGTGTCCCATTGCACCTAGTGAGAAGCTGCTTTAGAGCACCACACCATCACTGGTTGGGAGGTTTCTTCCAGTCACAGTTTGTTTTATTCAGAGATATATTTTCTGTCAGACTTTGTTTAGCCAAATTATCTCTTCTTCCCTGGTACGCGCATTCTGATTGATTTGCAGGGAATATAAATTCAAGAAAAACTACCATGTGTGGCAAAATTACTGTCAGCACTCTAAACAAGATTTTCCACCTAGCAGTCATATTGTCTTGGTAAAAGAAGGTCTGCTAGAAAACTTCGCGAGATACACCCAAAGATATTTGCCTTTTGCATAACTCTATCACTGTTTCTGGGACTAACACGAGCAAAATAAGCAATTTCCTTACTCATCAGATTGCTGGAGTAATAAAATAGGCATAACATTCTGTTAATATTCCCATTTTGTGAACATTTTGACCAAAGCTTGAGTTGAATGACTTGGTAATCAAATAACATGCTACCAAAACCAAAAAACAAAACAAACAAAAAAATTAGGACAAAATGGTCAGTAGTATTTTCAGCATGTTTTCCAATTTTTGCTGCTTCCCTGTTACTTACTCTATGAATGGCAACAGTTCTTTCAGTGTACTTTGATATTTCTTAATTTCATCATTGTATAAGAAAATGGAGTTTCTTTCCCTTAGGTAGTCATGTCATTGGTAAAAAATAGCACCAAACTAAATTTAAGTTATAATGTGAAATACACTTATGTGTTAGTGACTGACTATTTAAACAGCAATATGAGAGCAAGAATGTTAATAGAAAGGTAATTTGTAGAAACTTTACTTTCATTTTATACCAAAATGGAAGAGGTGGGACATCAGTCACACAAAACTTTTTGAAACTGGTAATTTAATATAAAAATATAAATATAATGATATAATTCTATTTAATACTTAATAGCAAAAATTTAATATTTAAATTGACATTTTAATTTTAATGTAAAGTATAATTTTATATGAAAATATAATTTGATATAAAAATTAAATAATTGGGTCTTTATTATTAAAGGACTACACAAAATTATCTCATTTAGATGTTTGAGTCATGCACACTTTTAATACAGGAATTGACATAGGATGTAAATTGGAGTGAAAAATGCATTCTGCAGTGAAGGATGTTAGGAATCTATGAAATGCAGACCAAATAGTAAAGAAGCACATTTTTGTTAACTGGAAACAAGAAAACCCAAACAAGTTGAAAACACAGTTAACAAGTTAAGTAAACAAGTTAAGAAAACACAATACTTAATTCTTAAAACATAACTACACCAATAATATTTTACTGTGTTTTATACAGAGGAAGCAACTGCTAGGTCAGCTACTTATTTTTTTCTTTCCTGTTAATAATTGGCACTCTCTGGTCAAGTCCTGATGGGGGGCAAGGCTGCATTTAAGCTGGGCTGGTGTGTTGTTCCCAGTTAGTAAAGATTTTTCTTCTTCTCATGCTGCCAGCCTAACTGATTGCTGTTCTGTGCTACTCACTGCTCTGCTTCTTATCCCTTTAGCCATGCTTCACACAATGTGTGCACAGTGAAAAAAACGAGGCAAGAATATAGGGGAAAAAGCACTAGGAAGCACAGCTGCCAAGAAAAGAGATATGAGGCAGAGGTAGTAGGAGCAGAGAGCAGAGGGAAAGTTGTGTGAAGCTTTGTTGGTGTGTTGGGTTGGCACCCACCTGCCACTTGCTCACTTCCATGCTATGGGATGGGGCAGAATTAGAAGAGCTACAAGAAAAACTTGTGAGTCAAGATACTCAGCTGAATAAGTGAAGGGAGGAGAGGGGTTTTGAAGGAAGGAAAAAAAAAGCACGAAACAACCAAAAAGCAAACAAAAAACCCCATGTGATCCAAAAGTATTTCCTTTTTTTTGCCTTGGAAAAGCTCCCTTCTGGATATCGTTGTGTCTGATGTTACATGGTGGGAAGCACATCTTTAGGGTCAATTCATTCAGCTGTCCCAATGTGTCCCCTCTCAGCTTTTTGCCCACCCTCAGCCTATTTGGTAGTGGGGATGGGCTTAGTGAGAAATAAAAGACCTTGATGCTGTGCAAATACTGTTTGGTAATAGCTAAAACATTGTTGTGCTATCAGCACTGTTCTGGTTACAAGTCAGTAACATATGGTCTACAACTGTTATCTGCTACTTGAGATACATAAATTCTTATTGAGTTTTTTTCCCAAAACTTTCTGGTTTTTCATTCTTTAGTCTTTGTACTGCAACACGAGAAACTTAACAAAGATTGCTATTACCATTTATCAGAGATATAATTAGACACTCATTAGAACTGTATATTAATGTAGAAACAAAACTTGTCTACTCTCCTAATAGAAATTACTCTCAAACACTATACAACACATACAAAGCAACAGTGTTTTAGGCTTGCTTATGGATCCCTTCCATTTGCTTCCCTAATTGTCATTAGTAGGTCCCTTTGCTTAACAGCATCCTCTCCCGCAGCCTTCATTGAGGTGAGGAGATTTATGCTGGAATATTCTTGCACTTCCGTCCTCAGCCAACAGGCTCTTAAAAAAAGGAAAAGCAACCTTGGTTTTAACTAAAGGATTGGCCAGGGTTTCCTTAAATAAGCGTGATGCTGAAAAAAAATTTGGTCTGAGAGATGAAGTCTGCAAGAATTGCCTCATAGGAAGAAAATTTCAAAGTATTTACCAGGAGAGCAAACATTTGTCACCATGAGGCAGTTGGATGAACTGAGTATTACTGGAAGTCTTGTCTAATGGAAGTGATCCAGGAGATGACTTTTCCTGTGGGTAAGTTTTTTGGCAAGCTTTGTAGAAGTTACAGATGACAAAAAGCTAGAAAAACTTTGAGAAGAAAGGGAGGGAAAGAGAGACAGTAAGATAACAAAAAAAAAGGAATAGATAGCGGGTTTTTTAGTTCACTGGTATAAGTACTTTAGGTACTGCATTGCATAGCAGAAAGCACAAATACTGAACAATATGCATTCCAGGTGGAGGTCCACCAGGAATGTAAACTGTAGCATGGTGCCAGCATTCAGGATTATTTTAATTTGACTTTTTATACTTCGAAAAAAAAATACTAATAGTTCTTATGCCAATGACTGCTACAGACTGTTGGCTTCCTGGTAATTCACTACTACGTGAAAAAGGCAGGTTATATAAATAAAGGCTAAATTTAGAACCTTTGATTTAGATCACTTGTGTGTGTTATGAACAAAACGTATTACCTGAGTTAAAAAAATATAGAGATATAAGAAGAAAAGGAAAAAAAATTAAAAATCACTATTTATTAAAGGTTTTGGAGTAATAGTGGTTAGAGTAAATGTAAAAATTTGGGCATGGGATTCTTCGATCCTTTGCAGAAGGTCAGTCAGGGTTAATATCAAAGTCGCTTTTGCTGTTAGGAGATATCATTCCTGTGGTTAATAAAATAGGACTTTGTTATTGAATGCCTACATTATTCTGGACTTTGAGGAGTGTCCATTATTTGATAATCAAATTTCCTTCTGCTTATGCACATCTGCCATTCATTTATTTTATAACTACTAACAATTTCAAATAATATTCCAAATCTTAACATAAAAAATATTCTTCATATTGTTTAATGTGAAAGAAACAAAGCCACTCTGATTTATGAGTCTTTGGAAAGAGAAAAATACAGCTGATGATTAACAGTATGTACATCTTGCCTTGCTAAACTGGAAATATGTATTTTACATGTTAATTATTTTAAATTTTAAAATTAAAACCCAGCCTTTTTTCTGCATGTCAAGGGACAATACTCATGACTTAGAGTATATTAAATCAACTATTTTCTCAAAGATCCAGTCCATCTGGTTAATGGTTACTATATTTCTCTAGTGTTCTGCAGTGCAATTAAGTACAAATATAGTTGAACCATGCCCAACTTATTAGGCTGTTCATGCTCAGTCCAGTGAAACGACAAATATGTTTCAAAAGGCCTTGTGTGGCAGGGTTTCTTCAGTTCTAGCAAAGGATGGGGGAAAAATTATGGAGAAATCCACCTATAGTTGTGTTTGAAGACGATATTTGGACTTCACGCAAAGTCAGCTGTAAAAAAATATTTTAGAGAACAAAAGTTTGGAAATCTTATATTTTGATGCATATTTGAATGGTTAAGCCCTTGTAAAAACAGAACACTGTGATTTAAGAGGCTGCATACACAGATGATTAGCTCATAGTCCAAACATGAGTCATTTTATATTCTGGGAATCTAGGAAATATCAAGGTCTATTACAATAAAAAATATTTATTCTCTTTGTTAAAGAGGAAACCCATATTTTAAAAAGAGAGTTGGTAAATTTTACTGTAGTAATTTTTTTATTAAACCAACCAGCTGAACTTTTTGTATTGTGACTGAACAGGAATGAACTTGTCATCAAGTATTTTTGTCATGTGCCAGAAAAAACACACACATAATGTTTGTGTCCTTTCTTAATTAGCGTATTAGATATATGGTTTGTAACGACCTTTCTTTATCATTAGTTCCCAGAGTAGGATTCAGAATGTTCTCAGTATCTGGGTTCCATAGTGCTTCTTGCCAGTCTTCTGAACTCTCTCACAAAAGCACTGCTGTGAAAATGGTCTCTTGATGATTATATTTTTAAAATGTCACATTCAGAAATCGATCTAGCTGAGAGTCAGTGAGCAAAATAAGCTTTCTAACTACAGTTTCTTGTAGAGGGAGAAGAGGCATTGGAAAATCCGAGTTCTTTAACTGCTTTTAATTTTGTTTGAACTTTTCAGGCTGTCTTGCTTCTTCTGTTGTTCCATTTGTTCAGAGCGTATCTTTTAGTATTTGTGCTACTGTCTTTTGCAACAGTGTTCTCTGAGAGTCCTTTTTTTGGTCACTAATCTACTTCTTCCTGCTTAGTTACTTCCATGATTTTCTCCTCACATGCCATCTCTCTGTTGTACCTTTAATCTCTATGTCCAGTGAAATATATGAATAGTTTTTGACCCTAAATTAGGCACAGTTTTTATTAATCTTCTTTTCTAAATTCTCTCTTTTTTTGCCTGCTTTGTGCATATGCTAATTCATCTTTGCCTTATTTGGATTTTAAAATCTTTCCAGGAAAGGGCTTTTTCCTTTTACGATCTCCTTCAAGGATCATGCAAAGCTAGTGGGATGTATGAATTATTAATAATAATAAGATTAATGGAGATTTATTTTTAATACTTATGAAAGTTCTGCAGCTGCATGAATATTCTGTAATATCACTGCTTTAAATATTGATATTCAGGATCAAAATTTCTGAAGACATAGATTTTTTCCCCCCACACTTCTCTGGATACCAATATGGTGCCTAAATGCACACTAGGCATTATAATACTGTGCAACGTGTGCAGGCAGACTCCTAAGTCTGTGTGGTTGCTACCTACATAAATCTTGCTGAACCCCCTGTAGGCAGGAGGGTTTAAATGTGCTTTGCAGGAGCCTGCAAATCAGGCACATAAATACCTGTCTACTCAGGAGTTTTCCTGCAAAATTACAGATACAGAAATGGAGGTTTGGATTTATCTGCCGTGCTGCAGTAGAGCTGTAAACAAGGAAGTCATACAGCTGCTCTCTGAAAAAAGCATAAGTTTTTTTCTTAACAGACTGCATGCTGTATGCAAGGAATGTCAGACTAGCCAGATTTGCTGACAAGTTTTATCTGTTAAACAATCAGATAATTTATTGGCACGTTTGACATATAAAGGAATTTTTCAGTCATCTAACTAGATAAGTTGGGGAATTTGGAAAGAATTGCCTGTACTTTCACCTTCCCTTCAGTCAGACTTTGAGAATACAAATCCTTCCAGCTCCCCACTATCCTTTTAGTCCAGTTAGTAAGGCTGAGGGAGACAGACTCTAAATGACTCATTGCTTTTAAAACTTGGATGTTGCCGTCTTCTAAGCAGCCAATTGTGCAAAATTTCTGACTGTGGGATCACTGTTCTCCAACCAGCCCATGTGGCAGTTAGGACTGCCACCATGTGAAAAAGCTGAAAACATATTTTTCTTCTAGATTTGTTGATGATGGAAAAAGCCGTAGAATTTTTTACATCTGCTTTCATGAAAACTCAGATTTAAGTAGATAGAAGCACATACAAGAAGCATTGCCAAAGTTAGGACGCAGCAAACAGAGAAAACCAAGGAGGACATTCTGTGCAGAATTGTAAAAATTATTACGTAAGGGAGACAATTTAGCAGTCTCTGAGAAAGTCATACTTCAGACTTCCAGGTACACTGGCAGTCAGCTTTTATGCTGGTTATCTTCTTCAAACAGCACTTTTTCTAGTATATGGCTCAACCTCTTGAGTATTCTCAGTGTCGCTGATCTGAACATAGTATGTAACATTTTTTTCATGTAGTTTCTGGTTTACTTCCTAGATCAATACTGTTTATACTGTCATTTGTGCTCTGGGGAGTGTGGGGAAGGATGCCTGTAGTATGCTTTAAATGTACTTGTGCTTAGATCGACATCACTAACTTTCACTTCAGGAGATCTGGTCATCAGGTAGTTCTTTATCTACAAAAGGGCTTCCATATTAAGTAGTACAGTGCTGGAATAACAGCAACATACTTTGACAGATTTCTATAATGTTTTCCTCCATAACTATTTTAGTCATATATTTTTTAGGTGTTTAAACAATAGATTATATAAATAACACAAGTGGTATGCATATTTTTAATAAATACAAAAGCTTGTTCATTCACGCACACATATATATTTACATGGGCTTAATGTTGTTCAACTGAGGTTGGACGGATCCCATGGCACTATTAGAGATTACTGTTAGTGTCAGGCATTTCTTTAAAGAAACCCATTTTATGAAGTTTTCAGTAAGATAAATATAGCATTTTTCTTGTTCTTGCTTAACTGGCTTAAACTCAGCTACAGAATTTACAGTAATAAAACTAAGGTTATGCTTCAGCACTGGTAACTTACCTTCTGTATTTACTTTCTCCTGCTCTCTTAAACCTTTTAAGACAGGGCTATGATTACATGCCTAAAATCAGAACTACTACCCTCCTTCCTTTTCACAGTTGTTTATATAAACAGCCATTGTTTGTAATTTAGATTTCTCTGTTAATCTCGAGTATTTTTTTCATACCTCTTCTTCATTTGCCACACTTCTTAGCACTGTCTGTGTAAATCACTGTCCCATTCCACTCTGCTGTTCCCCAACCAAGAATGAAATTGTGCCCTCAGGGAACTCAGTGGCAAATATCAACCTTGCTAAGCACAGAATGACTTTCTACCATTTCGATATCCTTCCACCCCTTGATCAGACTCACTAAATCCTTATGTCAGGAATTCTGAGTGGAACATTTATTGTCTGCTGTTTGCTATCTGATTCTATAAACAAATGCATAGAAGTTGAATGATATTTTATCGTACAACTGAAGTCAAAACAAATTAAAGTCCTTTCCAGAAAGGGATGCCAGCACAGGTGACCCATTTTTATGTTAACCAAGGCTTGAATGACAATAAGCAATATCAACACAAATGCCTGCAAAGCCCAACTAAAAAAGTACAATTCCTAATTGTTTTTGTTTTGCTATGATGTGAAGATGCAGTTGAAAGATTCTCCATCATCTTCAGTAAGTCATGGGTAACAGGAGAGGTGCCTGAGGACTGGAGGATAGCAAATGTCACTCCAGTCTACAAGAAGGGCAAGAAGGAAGACCCGGGTAACTATAGACCGGTCAGCCTCACCTCCATCCCTGGAAAGGTGATGGAACAACTTGTTCTTGTCACTATCTCCAGGCATATCAAGGACATGGGGGTCATCAAGAGCAGTCAGCATGGTTTTATCAAGGGTAAATCATGTTTGACTAACCTCATAGCCTTCTATGAGGAAATTACTAGGTGGATAGATGATGGAAGAGAGGTAGATGTGGTTTATCTTGATTTCAGTAAAGCATTTGACACCGTCTCTCACAGCATCCTTGTAGATAAGTTGATCAAGTATGGGTTTGGTGATCAGGTAGTGAGGTGGATCAGGAACTGGTTGAAAGGAAGGAGTCAGAGAGTTGTAGTCAATGGGGCAGAATCTGGGTGGAGGTGTGTGACTAGTGGAGTCCCTCAGGGGTCGGTACTGGGACCGGTGTTGTTCAATATCTTCATCAACGACTTGGATGAGGGTATAGAATGTACCCTCAGCAAGTTTGCTGATGACACTAAGCTGGGAGGAGTGGCTGACACACCAGAAGGCTGTGCTGCCATTCAGAGAGACTTAGACAGGCTGGAGAGTTGGGCAGAGAGAAACATGATGAAGTTCAACAAGGGGAAGTGTAGAGTTTTGCATTTGGGGAAGAACAACACGATGTCCCAGTATAGGTTGGGGGCTGACCTGCTGGAGAGCAGTGTAGGTGAAAGAGACCTGGGGGTCCTGGTAGACAAGAGGATGACCATGAGCCAGCAATGTGCCCTTGTGGCCAAGAAGGCCAATGGCATCCTGGGGTGCATTAGAAAGGGTGTGGTTAGTAGGTCAAGAGAGGTTCTCCTCCCCCTCTATTCTGCATTGGTGAGGCCGCACCTGGAGTATTGTGTCCAGTTCTGGGCCCCTCAGTTCAAGAAGGACAGGGAAGTGCTTGAAAGAGTCCAGCGCAGAGCTACTAAGATGATTAAGGGAGTGGAACATCTCCCTTATGAGGAAAGGCTGAGGGAGCTGGGTCTCTTTAGTTTGGAGAAAAGGAGACTGAGGGGTGACCTCATCAATGTTTTCAAATATGTAAGGGGTGAGTGTCAGGGAGATGGAGTTAGGCTTTTCTCAGTGGTGACCAGTGATAGGACAAGGGGTAATGGGTGTAAATTGGAGCATAGGAGGTTCAAGTTGAATATTCGAAAAAATTTTTTTACTGTAAGGGTGACAGAGCCCTGGAACAGGCTGCCCAGGGGGGTCGTGGAGTCTCCTTCACTGGAGACATTCAAAACCCCCCTGGACACGTTCCTATGCGAAGTGCTCTAGGTGGCCCTGCTCTGGCAGAGGGGGTTGGACTAGATGATCTTTCGAGGTCCCTTCCAACCCCAAGGATTCTATGATTCTATGATTCTTGTACCTGGTATTGTAGGCACCTAATGAGAAAGATTAATCTAGTATATGAGGTTAAAATATATCACATTTTATCAATAAAATGTGTTGCAGACCTTGCTGTGTGCTTTGCAAGGTCCTGACAGATGTGCCATATTGTTAAATGTTTTTTGGGAAACAGAATTTCATCTGTTTGTGGACAGAGGTTTTTGAGTACATACCTTCACAGTAAGATGAAACAGGACATTGAGCTACCTTAGAAAAGAATCAAGATATTATTGATTACTAGTTGACATCCTTAGTGTGATTTTTTTGTTTTCTTAGAAAAGCTACTTATTTCAATGAGGTTTAGTTTTTAGAATAAAATACTACTCAACGTAAGAAAGAACAGAGATTAGTGTCAGAGTCTGGCCCATCATTAGGGTTTACAATGAAGAAAAATAAACAATTTGTTTGCAGTTTTCTAAACAAAATATAATTTTTCAATATTCTGTAGTATTTTTTATTATGTTTCCTGATATATGTATGTATCATGTTGGAGATATATTTGCCTAAGATTCTAACATTATTTTGCCCAGCTATTTATTTTGTTTTGTTTTGTATTCTTTTCTTCTAATTTCCTCATATACTAAAATATAGAAAGAAAATAAAATTGATTTTGCTATCAGCCCTTCATGCATCATAATAAACCAGAGTTCTGGTGCTTCTTTATTATTGCTATCACTTATTATCCATTCTCTTTAGCAATAAAATGCATACTGGATTTAATTAGGTGTTCTTTGTATTTAAAAGAATGATTAAATGTAAAAGGAGGTATAAAAAGAAGGCATACTTTCAGTCACTGTACCTAGAAATTTTGAATCTTTTTTTGGGCATGGGTGGTTTCTCATCTTTCATGTTTTCAGCCTGAAAAGACAAAGAATATACATGTCTTTTTTATGTGTAAGTAGACAAGTTATATTTCTATATCTGCCTATCTGTTGATCTGGCTACTTTGTTTGCATTCTGCTTTCTGCAGTCCAGGACATCTGCTCTAACCACCTGCACTTTGCAGGCTTCTGATACTTTATAATGATGCTCTGTTGACGACTTAATTACCTGTATGTAGCTGCTGTTTCTCAAACTGTTTCAGGCTGTAATTACTTGAAACCTTAATCACATTGCAGTGTTTGGGTGCGTGCGCCCATGTGCTTTTGTGTAAGGATTTGACCTACGGTGACTTTTTGATTAACAACCAGGTATGATTTTTGTCTAACTCAGTAGCTGTTCAAAATAACTAAGGTGGAAGTGTGAGATGAATTACAATTTAGTCTCTTGATTCCTAATACCTGCTTTATATACAATCATCTGGTATTAATTTACATCAGTAAAGATGTCTATTTTCTTGAATTTTCTCGATCAGAAGAAATTGCCTGATTTTCCACAGAAAAAGAATCACAAGAAAATTGTTAAAAAATAGATATTCAAATATTTGCCTATTGTAATATTGCATTTAAAACAAAATCCAAACATTGTGTAAGAATCTCACTACTTTTGGGTGGAAAAAAGAATTAAGTATCTTATGTACAGCACTGAGAGAGTTGTCTCTCTCTGTTTATGAAATGATTAAATGAATTCCATAAAGCAGTTATTGAGATTGGAAGGAACACCTGGAGAACATCTAATTACTACAGTTACTTAGAACTATTTCTAATCAAGTTTTTAATATCTTAAAAGGAAAAAGACTGAACACCTGCCTTCTTGTGCTTGATGATCTCCTAGTTGTGTTGTTTGGGTTCTTTTATCTTTCAATTATTATTTTCTTTATTTCAGTTGTACTAATTTCTTCTTCTTCTGCAAGGCATCACTGAGAAAAGTCTGACTCTGTCATCTTCATGCCTTCCATTGGGTATTTATACACATCAATAAATTCCCTTGAGTCCTTGCTTCTCCAGGCTGAAGTGTACCAGAACTCTGGGATTCTGTCCAGATTCTGGGATTCTGTCCCAGATTCTGCAGGAGGAGGAAGGCCTCATAGGGAAGTTTTCTACTGCCCTGGTACGAAGGTCAAGGATGTACAGAAAAACTCCCTATGCTAGTTAAACCCTCAGACTACTCTCTGCTTGTGTTTTTTCAGGTAGGCAGTGATGAGATGGTAACAAAAAATCCAAGGGCAATGAAGAGAGATTTCAGGGCTGTTTAAGGGGTCTGGAACACAAGCAGTGTTTACCTCTGTCCTTGCTGCAAGAATTGATGAGGGGATGAACAGGAGGAGCCTACAGATTAATGCATGTATATGTGACTGGCATCATCAGCAGGACTTTGTGTCCTGCCCATGACCATGGGCTGCTTTACAAGACACCCCAGCTGCTGGCAAGAAATAGGATACACTCTCAAAGAGGGAAAAGGATCCAGGCTCAGGAGAAAGAGTTCTCATAGAACGGTCTTTAAATTAGACTCAAAGGAGAGTTGGAGTAAAAGTGGGCTCACTAGAGAGGAGCCTGGGAATGGCACGCCAGGGTTTTTCTTCTATTGCCATTTGATATCAAGACAGCGTGAAGATTTTACAAAATAGTTCAGATTATGCCACCACATAAGATGAGCTGTTTTATTTTCTTTGTGCTCTTCCAAGGTTAACTGTCCGTGCTTCCACCCTCTGTAAACTTTGTTTTTGCATCTGAGTGTGTCCAAGAGCTCCTCATTCCTTCATGCAGGCATCTTGGCATTCTCATCTGCCTTCCTCTTTATTGAGACACATTGCTCTGGGTTTGGAGGAGATGATCTTTAACCAGTGTTCTTGGGCTCTTCTTCCCTCTATGACTTTATCCGATGCTACCCTACCCAGCAGATCCCTGAAGAGGTCAAAGACTGCTCTCCTGAAGATGAGGATACTGAGCTTGCTTTGTACCTGTCTTGCTGCACTAAAAGTCTTAAATTCCACACATTTTGTTGTCAACATTCTGCAACAAAGGATGAAGTTAAGCTCCATGCTATCCACCAGCCCATTATTGTTGATGAGAACAAAGCCCCGCACCGCATGTCTTATCACTGGTTCCTCTCTCCCTCTCGCCAATTTTTAGGTGGCTGGAATCCCCCATGAGCACCAGGGACTGTGAACATGAAGCTGCTCTTATCTGACAATGCACTTGCTCTTCTTGGCCAGGTGGCCTGTAGCAGACCCCCACCATGATATCACCTGCCCCTACCCTCCAAGGGGCAGGGCTGTTCATATGTAACATCTGTCATGCTGATTTCTTGAGTTTTGTACTTGGTTTCAAAATAACAATTTTGGGGTTCTTAAGAATTGAAAAATCTGTTCAAATAAATGCTAAGCCTCTTTTTCCCACAATGATCATAATTTCTCTACCTTATTAGGTAAGTGCTACTATCATGTCTCAGTATAGCAGAGTTATTGCTGTTGCAATAAGTGATTTATTAGGTACCATTGCTAAAGTATATGAATAGTTGCCAGTACTTTTTACTCCTGCAGTGAGACTAACAGATCTTTTCAGGAGAGTTTTAGCACAATTGTAAAAAGCCAGTAACAAGAAATTGATTTATTAATATGCCACTATAGCTGTTTCTTTATACTTGGGTCAGTAGGTACAGCGTAAAATCTGTCCTTATAGTGTGCAGATAGTATATCCATTCCCTGCATTGTGTCTTTTCACAGAGTGATACACAGAAAAGTTTTTTCTTCTAGGAAGAAAAAGCTTTATCCTTAAGAAAAGCAGCTTTGTCTTCCTACTTGCTAATTTGAATCAATGCAGCTGATATTAACTTCTTTGTAACATAAGGACTTGACCTGCTTAGGTGCTTGTGATGCAGAATCACATGAAAAGCTTCTCTGTGGAAATCTCTGCATGTGCCAAAAAAACCCAGAAGAATTAGCTTTGTGCAATAGGCTACTTATTCTGTACAACAACTGGCATTTCTGTAAGACAAGAGTGCTACCTATTATTTAGCTAGAAACTGTAATTGTGGTAGTTTTAGAGGGGTAGTTTTAGAGTCAAGAGAATTTTGTAGTTTCACTGTTTCACTTGGTCTTCACACAGTGTTCTATTATCAGAAGAATCTGAGTTGGTGAGGAGCTTTCTATATTGGTCTTCAATAGTATAAATCAATATACTGATACTAGAAAAGCTTTTCTGATCTCAATCCTGTTATCCAAGGTGCAGCAATTAATGTCTGCCCTGTGAAACTGACCTTTCCTGTGAATATTTCCTAAATCAAGGGAAAATTTCCAAAGGATCTCTGTGATCTGATTTAGTGTTTTAGATTCATGAGATAAGCGGAACTTCTTTAACTTACTTTAAAGCAAATATGAAAAAGTGTCAACTTATTATATTATATTTGTATTTAAATCATGCAAGTAATAAAGTTTGTATAGCTATTCACCTTTTGTCTCTAATATACTGGGTAATTACAAATAAACACTTTTCTGTCTCAAAGAAATTACATCAAGACAAAAAAATTATAATATATTGCACTGTTAATGGGCTTGTGTGAGGAGACCATATATAGAGTTATATAAACCATTTATAGAGTTATGTCCTCTTCTAGTTTCTGTCACCACTGATTTTCTGTGTACACTGGATATCTCCTCATATCTTTATTTGATCTTGCTTTATTACACAAATGCTTCTGCAACTCTATTGAAAATATCCTTACACAAGTTAACTGTGTGGGAAGAGAATTATTATCTTTGTAAGCAAGCTGTTCACTTGGCTCTTGCTCCAAGATCTTTATTACATAATAGACAATAACATAACTGTATAGCCTAGTCTACCACCTATGCCAAAATCTATGCTGCTGACCACTCTGTAAACTAACATTAAATCATCTTAGACTGTCTTCCTGCCATAGAACCCTAGCCAAACCTGTAAATTTATCAAGTTTCAAATATGGTTTAGTTCACAAATAAAATTTAAGTTAGTGTCTAAGACCTTGCTCCTGCCTACACTAAGTATATCCGGTGACTTCTGCGTGCATGAAGAGTCATGAAGTCAGACTATTTGACTGCATAGGTTTTATAATATGCTCACTCATTGCTAGTGCCTGAATGCAATGGATGGCAAATTCTGATGTTAAAAAATTGATGTATTGTCATTCAGTTCTTTTTAGTTGCTACTCCCCCCCCCCCTGTATTCCTGAAGTACACAGTCAGTGACTTACTGAGATGCTTCGATCCCCACAAGTCTATGGGACCGGATGGGATCCACCCAAGGGTGATGAGGGAGCTGGCAGAAGAGCTTGCCAAGCCTCTCTCTATCATCTACCAACAGTCCTGGCTCACTGGAGACATCCCAGATGATTGGAAATTGGCGAATGTCACCCCAATCCACAAAAAGGGCCTGAAAGAGGACCCAGGAAACTACAGGCCCGTCAGCCTGACCTCAGTGCCTGGCAGGGTCATGGAGCAGATCATCCTCAGCACCTGCAGAATGGGCAAGGGATTCAACCCAGCCAACATGGGTTTAGAAAAGGCAGGTCCTGTCTGACCAACCTGATCTCCTTTTATGATCATGTGACCCGTCTGGTGGATGAGGGGAAGGCTGTGGATGAGGTCTACCTGGACTTCAGCAAAGCCTTTGACACCGTCTCCCACAGCATCCTCCTGAAAAAGCTGTCAGCCTGCAGCTTCGACAGGAGCACCCTGTGCTGGGTTATCAACTGGCTGGAGGGCCGGGCCCAGAGAGTGGTGCTGAATGGGGCTGCATCCAGTTGGCAGCCGGTCACTAGTGGTGTCCCCCAGGGATCAATGTTGGGCCCAGTTCTGTTTAATATCTTTATTGATGATTTAGATGAAGGGATTGGGTCCATCATCAGCAGATTTGCAGATGACACGAAGCTGGGGGGAAGTGTGGATCAGCTGGAAGGCAGGAGGGCTCTGCAGAGGGACCTGGACAGACTGGAGAGCTGGGCTGATTCCAATGGGATGAGGTTTAACAAGGCCAAGTGCTGGGTCCTGCACTTTGGCCACAACAACCCTATGGGGAGCTCCAGGCTGGGGACAGAGTGGCTAGAGAGCAGCCAGGCAGAAAGGGACCTGTGAGCCTGGATTGACAGGAAGCTTAACATGAGCCAACAGTGTGCCCAGGTGGCCAAGAAGGCCAATGGCATCCTGGCCTGTATCAGGAACAGCATGGCCAGCAGGTCCAAGGAAGTGATTCTGCCCCTGTACTCAGTGCTGGTGAGGCCACACCTTGAGTCCTGTGTCCAGTTCTGGGCCCCTCAGTTTAGGAAGGATATCGAGGTTCTGGAGCAGGTCCAAAGGAGGGCAACCAGGCTGGTGAAGGGACTCGAGCACAGACCCTATGAGGAGAGGCTGAGGGAGCTGCGGCTGTTCAGCCTAAAGAGGAGGCGGCTCAGGGGAGACCTCATCGCTCTCTACAACTACCTGAAAGGAGGTTGTAGCCAGGTGGGGGTTGGTCTCTTTTGCCAGACAACTTTCAACAAGACAAGAGAGCATGGTCTTAAGTTGTGCCAGGGGAAGTTTAGGTTAGATATTAGAAAGAATTTCTTTACAGAGAGAGTGATCAGACATTGGAATGGGCTGCCCACTGAAGTAGTGGATTCTCCGTCCCTGGAGCTATTTAAAAAGAGACTGGATGTGGCACTTAGTGCCATAGTCTAGCAACCACAATGGTGGTAAAAGGGTTGGACTTGATGATCTCTGAGGTCCCTTCCAACCCAGCCAATTCTATGATTCTATGATACTGTTCCCAGTGAGTCTTCTCCTTTGGACTGCATCTATTAGCCTCTCTTAAGTTATTGATGTGATAACCTTAGGATAACATAGTAACTAAAAAATGAGGCAAAGTGGATTACTATTTTATTTCCCTGAGAATAAAGGCTGTCTGGAGATACCCCACTAACTCCCAGTAGTTTAAAATTCAGATGTTCTATTCTGCATGTTAGAAGTTTTACAATGTGGTGTTTTGTTGTTTTGTTGCTAATATCTACTTATTTTGGAAGGGAGAAGGAGAGAAATTGAGATCAAATGCAACTTTTCTGCTACTTGCTAAGGCAGACAGTCATAGCTATTATATGGAATGGCCTCCTAGATGGCAGAGACTAACAGCTCTGGATTTAAATCCAATCACTGCATTTATCCCATGAAATCGATGCCATTACAGTAAGATGTTAAGTAGGGTGAAAGTACCATGCCCTGACACTCTGGCTCATGCATCCAATAGGGTTTGGAACTTGATTTTTCAATTGAGATGGCACACAACTCAGGCTGTTCTGGAAGAACGGTTTGTGTGTAAGAGTACAATGAAGAATGGTACACATCATGCAGTTGTAAGCTACTGTATCTGTGACAAGACTATACAATAAACAAAATAACTGACTGTACATGGAAGAACAGGCTACACCTGAATAATCATTGAAATTAAGCATTAATGACCCTATATTGCCTAAGAACAAAATTTTAATAGTTTGCTCTATTTTAAAAGATTTTTTCACGCACTCTGACACTTGACTCAATCTAATAAGTAATGTTATGTTTAATAAATCAAACCTTACTCTAATTTCATATTCTAATGAAAATTTAGTACCTGCTGTTTTACCTACTGTTCAAGGAAATATTTTTTAACCTTTCCTTATTTTATTAAAAGCCCATTAACTTAGAGTTATTAAGTTGCATTGAAAGATTACCGTATGTTTTCTCATGTTATTGCAAGTCTAAGTATCTGAAGTAGAAAAAACATGTTCAGAAACAGATTGCTTACCTGATTTAGGAAACTACAACCTAATAATACAAGAGCTCATGATAGTTTACTTAGATAGAAAGACTCTAAAATGAATAAAGAAGTTCTATCTAAGATAGTCAGTCATGTGCTGGGTTTTGGTTCAGATGTCTTATCAATACCAGAAGAACTTTTAATTTTTGTTAAAACCTTTTTATTCTGTCCTCTCTATCTGATGTTACCTTGTTACGTAACATTAAAGATACATTCTGTCACTGTCTCAAAAGCAATTAATTTTTTCTTAATTTGTCCTGTCTTTATAAAATTTATCTCAAAAGTATCTTTAAGATAAAAGAAGAGAGAATAATCTGTATTGAGAATTACTTTCCTGACCACTTACTTTTAGACAAATGGATTTAGAGCAATGATCAGCAGTGCTGTCTTCGTGGAAGATACTATTACTTATGCAGAAATGGGATAAAACTGGCTGGAATATACATTATGCTTCAGGATTACAATGCCTCAAATCTGAGTTAAATCATCATCTTCAGACTCCTAAGCAGTGAGTATAGACTTGTATTCAGGCTACTTGGAACTTAAAATAGTGTGAGAATAACATTATTTTAACTATTTTTTACAGAGTGGATTATGCTCGCAGTAACCTGCAGGCTGAGTGAAGAGAGCCAGGTTTCCATAAGTGTTTCTGTCTAAAGGTTTAGGTGACTTAATTCATACATAAAAATAACTATTCCAAATAAAAAATCTGTTTTGAAATGGTATTTATGAGTTTGTTTCTCTAAATGAATCAGTCTCCTCCTTTGAACTGAGGATATCCATTACTACTGATATTGTCCAAAAGTCAGTAATCTTAAATAATCTGTAATTCAGATCAAGTATTTAGAACTAACTGGTTTTAGAATAGCTATATTCTATTCTGGTTGTGGTAGCCTGTCTGGATGAAATTAGGGCTTCCAAAGTATTGTGCCACTAAACAATCATGAAAATTTTATATGAGTCTGATATGACGTACCATCCCCTTTACCCAGAAAAGACTGAGTTCACACTGCACTTCTCTGTTACTTTCTTGATTCAATAAATATGATTGCTTTCATAATATACTCTAACAGTTTTCTGTCACCTATTTGAAAGTCAGGCATGTTTATATGAATTTATAATTTTTTGCTTTTTATGAAGCTTTTAATTTCTTCCAAATTATGTGGTGTACCTTTATTGAGCTATTAAAATTTTTCAGAGGATGTAATTTTTGACATCCTGTGTCAAAGGCTGTCTCATTTTCAGAAGTTTCCTTTTGCTTTAGTAGACTGAGTTTCTCTAAAAATTCTGGCAATTTCGCTGTTCTGTTACCTGGTAAATTAGGGCTATATATATGGTGTCATCTTGTCTGTCCTTTCATTAAATTTTTGGTGCCACTACAGCCATGGCCAATACTAAAAGAACTGAGGAATGAGAATTTCCACAAATATGTTTGGGTTCTTTTAGGAAGAATGTTAAATTTAAACTGTGAGACTTTGGAAAGGAATGCTGTCTTAGGGCAGCCAATAAAATGTTTTTTTAACTTCAATATTCTTTGAGCTGAAGTATGTCTGTAACTAACAATAAAAGAGACAACAAAGGAGAAACCAGAGGTAAAAAGAAATTTGACTTTACTTGCTCCTTCACCCTGTCCCTTTTGCCTGCCAGGACATCTGTAGTGCTTGTGTGTAAGGTATCACTTATGGCTCCTTTAGAGGTGTTCCTTTGGTGGCTCAGGACATATTTCATAAAATGTCAGGGAAGATACAAGAAGGAAATAGCTCAATCGTTATTTTAACACAAATACAAGAAGGAAACCATAAAGCTACAAAAGCAGTTGTTCCCCATTCACAATAAGTCATGATCCACTGCATGTGGTCCTGCGTAGTGTGAATAGGTGTGAAAAAAAAGACACTTCTAGTAAAACGAGGAAAAATATTTCTCAATATCTCGCTGAGAGACTGGATCTTTTAAACAGCCTAAATGAAAACCTACACAACTGACAATTTTTCTTTGAAACACTGAGTATGTACTCAACAATCACAAGTTGAGGTTTTTTCCTTCTATGATAGTTTTGAATAAGACAGCAAATTTTGTTATATTTTTCTCCTTTTATTTCCATTCACTCTAAGCAAGAGCTTGTGCCATGGACAGTCATGCTTTATGGCATATGATTTTCTTGCAATGCAGAATTAACTTATCTCTTTGTTTTCCCAACTTCATTTTCCTTCCTCTCAGCAATTGCTAAAACATAGCTATATCACCAGTGACAAGTCAGGTGTCAGGAAAGGGTCCTGAAGTCTCAAAGACTAAATGAGAAAAAAATTAAAATATTGGTTTATGAATGTGATTAAACTTGTTATTTGTAGCAAGTAATTATATCCTTGCATATTTATTTTGTGTTTTCTTAACCATAGCATTACAGTAGTAAACCAATACAATGACTGCATCTCCATTGATATGAAAATGTGATTCCAAAAAGTTTGTTTTGCATAGTATTTTCTTACGGAAATCTTAGTGTGTTCCTATATTGGATAGGAAAAAAAAATCAACCTAAATAATAGAAGAATATTTTTTCAAACTATTTTTTCATCCAGAATAGACCATCATGGAAAATAAGCATGAAATTGTTCATCCTGAAGACTTATCTATCCATTCAATTTTTCATGCTAGGTCTAAATCCCAAAATTTTATGAAATTGTCTGGGTAAAGCAGCAATATCTAAAAACAGAGATTAAAAATATGTCTGCTGCAAATCCACCCATACCAATTTCCCAACAGACATTGACTGTGGGATCTTATCCTTACCCTGAAAATAAATGCACTAAGATATATACTTGGTTTCTTGAGCTTCCTGCATCCAGAAGCAGAGCATTGTTGATGCAGTAAAATCTCCCAACCCTGTGGAGTCAGATAGAATTATTATATTTTAGTTATTATTTTATAAATACTGAAACACCTGACTAGATGTCTTGGTCAGGAGTTTAGCATAAGGAGATAAAAATTTTCATTTCTTGGCTTAAATATCCAAGTGTGTACCATGCTATAGACTCGGATTTAGGGTTTTTAGTGCCAGCCTGTATTTTGTATGATAAACATAAGATCTTTTCACATGCAATCATTGACAGAATAAGTTATTGTCACTAATTTTGTGCTGGGTCCTGCATTTTGGTCACAAAATACACAGGGAAAGAGACAGTCTTAGGGAAGAGTGGCTAGAAAGCCTCAAGGAAGTAAAGGACCTGGGTGTGTTGGTCAACATCTGGCTGAGTATGAGCCGCAGTGTGCTAAGGTGACCAAGAAGGTCAACAGCATCCTGGCTTGTAACAGAACTAGCATGGCCAGCAGGAGAAGGGATCATGCCCAGCACTAGAGAGGTCGCAACTCGAGTACTGTGTTCATTTCTGGACCTCTTGCTACAAGGAAATAATTGAGCTGCTGGAGAGAGTTCTGACAAGGACACCCAAGCTGGTGAAGGGTCTGGAGAAAGTCCTATGATGAGGCTGAGGGATTTGGGAATGTTTAGTTTGAAGAAGAGGAGGCTGAGAGGAGACCTTCTCGCTCTCTACAACTACCTGAAAGAAGGACTAGAGGAAAAAGCCCGAAGTTTTGCCAGGGGAGGTTTAGACTATATGTTAGTAATAATTTCTTTATTGAAAGAGTGGTCAGGCATTGGCATGGGCTGCCCAGGGAGGTGGTGGAGTCACCTTCCCTGTAGGTATTTAAGAGCTCTTTAGATGAGGCATTTCAGAACATGGCCTAGTTGGTATGATTTGCTTTTTCTTGTTTGGCGTTTGGACTCAGTGATCCTAGAGGTCTTTTTCAACCATGACAATTTTGTGATTCTGTTCTGGTAAGAACCAGAATTCAAAGCCTGTTACGTTCAAACTGTTTAAAACATGGAGAAATGTTGAAATTATTTCACATTTTTAATTTTTTTCTGGGAGCTTTGACTCTAAGGAGATTACTATTACTTTACTTTTTGAAGAATATTAGATTTTTATTTATTTATTTAAACCTATTCTGGATTAAGAGATGTACAGAGAGTTGGGGAGTTATCTGAATTTTTTCAGCTGATTTCCTAGGAATGAGATCAGATCTTTCAGTTCACCAGATGTTGGTAACTGGAAAAGCTCAGAGAAATATTATTCTTAAGATGAAAGGACTGGGAAGAGTCTGATATTTTGTGCTAGAGTTTCTATTACACAACAGTGTCAGAGGGTATGAAGTGTTTGATGAAGAAAAAGGAAGAAATATAATGTCAGGTAATACTGGATTTAAAAAGCCAAATACAAAACCACAAAGTGTGCATGATGTAAGAACACATATAAATCCTAAATTATTCTAGAGTGTTAATGAATAGTCCTGTTAACAGTCTTTATAGCCCAAATAAATCTTCTTAGAATTATTCACAAATCTCAGCTACTTATAAAAAATACTTCTTTTTTTTTTTGACATATTAGCATATGACTGCTATAAAGGAATACATGCAATGTAATATTGGGATATGCATTTTTTGAAAATAGAGGATCTAGAAATATAATCTTCTTCTCATAATCCTATATTAATCCATTCTGTACTGCTAAGATATTTTATTTGAGTGTGGAGCTCTCAAAGATTCTGGCAGAAATAAAAAATGAGAAAGAAAATGAAAAGTCTTCTGTATATGAACCCCCCAGAGCTACACCTATAAAGAATTTTTGTAATCTGCAAAGAAAGGAACAACAGGAGGACTTAATCTCTAATTGCATGGATTTCACTCTTTTTGTCCTGACCTTGACTCTTGCACAGACCCAGTAAAGTGTGCCTCTGCCTGGGGATGATCTCATTCCTACTACTGGCTCTCAGGGCATGCCTCTTCAGCATCAACTTGCTGTTTAATTAATCCTGTACTGAAATCACTCAAACACTGAAAGGAACTTAGTTTTATTATCAGCTGGACCTACATAGATGACAAATCAATTGTTTTTGTGGCACATGATGAAAATGCTCATGTTTAACTATCAGTGCTGCTAGTAAACTTCAGAGAAAGGTCTGAGGTAAGTGGAGGTGGGATCACAAAGTATTTACTTGGATCTGCATTCCATCTTAAAAGCTAATAATTCAAAAAATATATTTGTCTCCAGGCGTTTCTATAAAAATTGGCTTAATGAAGGTTAGCAAAGGAGAAAAAGCTTTTAATTCTTCTGAAATTTGAACCAAAACCAATTTCAATATTAGAAGTGAGCAGAGATTAAATCTCATGTGGAAAGTCTGAGAAGCTGTTTCTAAGGGTACATAATAATCTAGTGTCTCTCACCATTATGGACTGTAACATTAAATACTAGTACTGGCATTATTCATACTAGCTTTAGCAAAAAAAAAAAAACCAGTTGTTTTCAGCAATTTCAGATTTTATTAAAGATATTTCCTGAATTTTTTTTTTCCTCTCAGACAAGAAAATAGTTCTGTAATAAAAGAGGTTTGTTGCAGTTCTTAAGACATTCCTCTATCTTGGCAAGGCAGCCTGCTATCTTGGATTTCACAAAGGAACTCTGTTCACAAACCCCGTATTTTCTGTGTGCCTCTGTTAACTGCTTTTCTGTCTCCCCTCTTCTATTGCTATTTTATACTCCTTCAAGGGACAGAAGACTGCAGAGTCCTGTCTGCTTGTACTGAGCAATACCCTAACATGTATCTGCTTTCACAAATTACTCCCCTTCCATCCTGATAGGTAATTTTGATCAGCTCAAAACTCTCTTTATCCTACTGAGCTATGAAACACCAGTGGCATTTGCCACAGCACCACTATGTAAGCACCATCAAGTGATGTCATATTTTTGTGCTTTTCTTTGCTGTTGAATAGCAAGATTTTATTTAAATTATCTCTATATCTGTTGAAAATACTTTCTTATTAACACTTTTCTACTCCTTATCTCCTGTTTGTTCAAGAGCACGGTTTTGCATTACCCACCAAGCTTCTCAAGTGAGGACTCTGGAAGATTTTTCAGCTAATGCTTTTCTCCCACAGTCCCATTTCTCAATTTGCTGTAAGTGGGCACTAGGAACTCAGATCTTTAATATTTTTAAGGTTATTTTTGCCGCTGAACATTTTTAGACTTTGGCAAACAATATTGCATTTCTTAAATTATCTTTATGCTGCTTGTTGTTTGCTAACTGATATTTTCATAAGGTTTTATTTAGTTTTGTGTTTGCTTTTGTTTTTTTCTAATACCTTCCTGTGTTTGAAATTTGCGCTTTTATCTACTTTGTTCATATTCTGCAGTTTTCTTGGTTACTAGGGATCAGCTGACACTATGAATTTAGAAACTCAATGAATAATTTACTCCTACTGTGAACTTTATATATATTAGTAAGTATGCACATTATTTTCCCGAATTGAGTCATAGCTGGTGCACAGAATAGAAGTGGGGTGCATACCTTCAATCACAAAACTTGTTCTAATCCCTGCTGCATCATATCCGTATAGGCCTCTCTGTGTTTCTATTTTCTTGTTGACTTAAAAATCCTGAATAAGTAAACAAAGTTTTGTCCTACAGCTGCAACAGGCCTTATGATCATGAAGAGTGGGAACATTTTTCTCATAACTTTTTTTAACTATATTGTTTCTAAGACTATATGAAAATATACTAATTGGACCAGAATTTAACAAAACAAAGGTAAGTCAATCCTGTAGTACATTTTCCTATTCTCACTATTGTTAAAAACTACAAGCTTATATATCTCATCTGTACACAGCCAGCCCATGTTGCCTTTAAAATTATTTTTTTTATAATTTTTTTTATAATTATTTTTATATATATTTATATATATATATATTGTTAACAGAAAAAAGTAGTATAATAGGAAAAAAAAAGGCAAAACAGAAAAAGAGAAGATTCCAACCCAGCCAATTATATGTTTCTATTTTACTGATAAAGCCTTCCTTTCATTCAGTTTCTGTTCATCTTCATCCCAACATCTTCTCATAAAGGAGAACCAAAAGCAGCCATTTTAACAGATGGGCTTAATAAAATTTCTGCAGTGTATCTGCCACAAGTGGTTGAGCACCACTACTAAAACAGGACAATGATATGACTGAAAATAAAGAACTCCTGAATGTTTTGTGCTCAGAATGAAGAAGTTTTAGATTAAGAGGAAAAGTTTGTGATGTAAATATACATAAATCAAATATGATACACAATGGAAACTTACTATATAGAAGGAAAAATCTACTTTCTTGCAGACTAATAAAATTATACTGTGCTGCAGTGGCAGAACAGAAAACCCTGTCTTATTTGGTTGGGTTTTTGTAGCAGTTTTTGTAACATTGACATTCACAGCTGAGATATGGTTTCTGCCTTTTCTCTCAAAATATATTGTTCTTTGCTATAGACTTTTTTCTTCCCAACAGTGCATGGGAAACGTGAAAGTTTTCATAGCACTGTGTTTATATGGACAAATAACTTCAAAGATGTGATTAAAAAAACCACAATTAATACAAAATGCAATTTTTAATTACCACAGCTTGTTGATACGGCTAAGTCTAAACTGTCTTGTTGCTTAAAATATAGTGAAAGATAAAATTCAGCTCATCTGTGCATTTAAACACTGGGAATGTTCCTGCATTTCCATGGTCAGGGAACTAGAATAGAAACATTGTGTATTTTTAGTTTACTTATTTTGATAAAGAGCTCTTCACTGCCCAGGAAAATTGCAAAATAGCTCTTCAGTGCATCCCTGACTTACCTAGAACCTGACTTACCTTTGGTTCTAGGTAAAATTTGGTAGTATTGAAGGTTTCTTTGTGTTTAATTTTGAGATGCAACTTGAAGTCTTGCCTCCTTCCACAAAAAGTCTTGCCTCCTTCCATTCCATTTGTTTTCAAAATTTCCATAATGGTCACATCTTGAAAATTTTAGCAAGGCTTTATATAGAGAAATAGGTTCTTAATGTAATTACAAATATTTTAGCTATGAATAATTTTGGGGTGCATCTTGCTTTTAGCTCTTCTGGTGCTTTTGTTTAGAAGACACCTGGTAGACATTTAGTATCTGGTTTGAAATCTTTAACAGTATTTTAAAAATATATTCACTACGAGACACGTTTTTTGCTCACATACAGATTTTTCTAATATTGTTAAAATCTTCTAGTGATATGATAAGTAACTGCCTGGTCTCAGTTACCAGCATTAGTTTATTTTGAGAAAAATTTTTATTGATATGTGGTCATTGTTAGCTTTTTTATATACACACCTTTAAATATAAAAATCTACCATCTTTATAGCAATAGAAAAATGCTACTGCCTTTTTAAAAACAGATATATATATATATTGAGACACTGATGTAGTGTACCATATTTTTCCAGTGGAGTGTATTGCACAAAAATTCACTTACAGGAACTCTCAATTTGTAGGAAAGTCTGTTTGGTCTTTATTTTTTAATTAAGGTATCTGCTGCCTATGAGAGATGAGAAATGGGCATTCTTGCTCTTTCTAAACAGAGGAGGTCTTACAACGTTGCATTTCATGCAGTTCTGTAAATATTGAAGTCCATCTCAGGATTAGGTTCCCTTCTCCCTTTTAGAAGTTTAGTTGGTTTTTGAGGCCTCATTGCTGAAAACACTGTTGTGAACATGATGATAGAAGTTACAGCAGCTCCCCCAACTTTTGCTTTGGTCAGTGAATAAAATCTGAGACTCCTGTGCTTGGCCTCCATCTGGGCTAGACTGGAGCTGCAATGATGCTGCATCTATACCCCATCTTGTAGCTTTCTGATCCTGATCTGTACTCCAACCTTCAGACTTGGCTTTCTGGATTGACTTTGGGCCTACATCATCACTATGGATTTTCTGGGTGCTTGTAGGGCTCTTGGCTGATCCTGGTTACTACCACTGGTCCTGGTCTTGGCTCTGACTTGGTTTCCTGCCTCCCAGTTAGGAAGGCTGCAGCTTTCTGACAATGCTAAAGGAAAAGAATCATGGTACTGTCTAAACCAATTTATTTGAAGTATCCTGGCTAAGTTTCTTCTCTGTTACTGTCACCCACTTACTGAATCTGTCTACTTGTAGTGACCTTGAAGATGCGTAAACAAACACTTGTGGGTGTTTATGGTGTCACAATTCCATGCTTACCACGTTTGAGACATGTTGAGATACATCATGGAAGTGTGTGTCCCTTCACACTAATGATTGATTAGAAGTACATTGAAATTATTTGGATTGATTCTTAGTGGCAATGATTTAGCTATAGATCACTGTTAACACTAGAGTGTTAAGAGAATAGTGGATGCAGAATTAACTCCTTGAAAATGACCACAAGAAAGAATATGATCACTACTCCCAAGTTCCCAATATTTTTATTAGAATGAGACAAAGATATAGCTTAACTGGTTCAAAGATTGCAAATATTTTCAGATGCTGCATATTTATATTGGTAATAGTCATTAAGAATTAAGCAGGTAGTGCAGTTGCCATGTTTCTTCTTGGAGGTTTTATTGTCTGAGTTATTGTGCAAAAAATTTACTTGAGTATTCATCCATGAAGATGCAATGTTGCTCAAAAAGAAGTCAACAAAACAAAACAAAATTATAAATAAAAAATTAATTCCTTTAAAACTCAAAGAGTTAATTTCATCAGACATTTAAAACACTGTATCTTTGAGACAGGAGATATTTAAAGAAAAGGATTCATGTCTCCACTTTCAAGAAAATTGATTTAAATAGTTTTTCTTTGCCACTAATATATATGTGATAAGTCTTCATAAAAGCTGTTTAAAACATTTGTTGAACTCAAGAACAGGGAAATCTACAAGCTAGAGACACTATATGTGTCTATTTGCATAATAGAAGAGCATAAAACCCAAAGCATGTATTCTGCTATAAATAAAATAAGATTGTATAGCTATCAGTAATGGGTGAATACAGGACCAAAGTATGTACACAGGCCCAGACACTTTATGGAGGAGGAATTATTATATGCTTGACTGTAGCTGAATGGAATAATAAAAGGGAGCTGCCGCTAAAATTATACCTATAAATGGTTCTTTTTAGCTGTCAGCTTGTATTTTTAGAAAAAAAAATTCTAAAGAAGTATATTTAATTTGATATAAATCACAGCCAGATAGGGCTCAGGATTACTTGTTCTGTGTGGTAAGGGGCTGAGGCAAAAGCAGTGTACTCCTGAATCCTCACATGATCATTGTAAAGATTACCAAAAAGTACACCCAAGCCCTACACGCTCTTGTTGTGAAAGGCAGATGAGTAAACAGGGCATAGAGCAGGGCAACAAAGGACCCAAATGAGAGAAAAGTAGAGGCATTATGAAATCTTCAAACAACATTGATAGAGAAGAGATGCTTTGAAATCAGTTATAGTGAAGGCAGCAAAGAGTGACTTATCATTGGCTTTTGTTGCTTACTGTTGAGATGGACTGATAATGCAGTTCAAGAAAGAATTGCAGCTAAACTGAAGAAAATTCCTGATTTTGCAAGCAATGCAGAGCACTGTTGTGACAAAAGGCATGCAGAAAAACAACAGTACTAAAATCAAGATAGATAAATGTGGTTGTTCACATTTCAATTTACCACAGGATGTACTGTAAACGTGACTAAGATATAAAAGGTATTTACTTAAATATGAATGATGAACAGCAGACTGAATGTGCCTATTTAAATGCAGGATAAACAAGAAATAAGATGAATACATCTTTGAGACTTTTACTAACCCAGTTCTGAATTTGCTTAGGAATCAGAAGAAACAATAAAAAGGTTACATCTTGCTACTTGTGATAATTTCACTCTGTCTATTCAAACACCAATTCTGATTAACTCTGATGCAAGATCCATATTCCATGGTAAGTTTGTGTGTCATTGCACATGTGATGTCAAGTAATTCACAAAACTTGCTAAGCACAATCTCCCATTTAAAAAATTAGTGGAAGTTCTAAGGGTAGCATAGAAAATATCCAAGTTTATTTTCTTTTTAAATCTAAAGACCAGTTAATACAGCCCGAAGACAGGTGTTAACATATCACTATATCAACCATGTGATGAGGATAGACAGAATTAAAGAGGGAAAAAGAAGCCTCTGAAATTCATTCAAGTTGTTGATAATCAAAAACATTTGAAAGAGCTACTCTCTTTTCCATTATCTTCTTGCATGTTTGACTTTATAGCACTAGGGAAAAAGCATGAATTTCTGTTAATTTTCCAGGGCCTTTTATTTGTTGAATATCTTAGAGTGAACCAAGTAGCACTAATCTCTCAAAGTATCTGTTGATCCCAGACTATTTAACTATACCCCATGTGTTAAAGACTGAACACAATGAAGTGTAAACCAACTGACTAGACATTTATTATGAACTAGTTGCTATTCCTTTAGTGTTTACTGACTACACCAGACAGTGAATCTGTTTAGAACTGGTTGCATAAAGGAATATTATATTACCTGAAAAAAAAAAAAAGAAAAAAAAAAAAAAAGAAAAAAAAAAAAGAAAAGAAAAAGGGAAAGAAAAATATTCTTTTTCATTAAAAATTATTTGACTGTACATGACTCTTCAAACAAAATCTATATTTTTGGGGTAATGGACAGATGACCTCAGTCATGAAAAACTGTTTTTCTTCTTTCTTTGATTCCTCAGATCTGAGAACAAGCCTGACTATTGATGGAAAGAAAAAAGCTACATACAAATAAAATTGCATATGTAAGGGTTATTTTTTTGATGAAGATATTGATAATTTCTTTTGCTAAGTGTGGCTTTACACTGTGATCTGTATATAGTGTCATCTCATCAAATCAAAGAAACTGAGAAGGAAATCTAACTTCTAAAGCTTGAGTGAACTTCTAAAGCTTGAGTGAGCAGTTGTAGTGTCCCAAAATGAGTAACTGTCTCAAAACAGCAGCCCTGACAAAATGGACATTGTGCTTGGGTGGGGGCCTCATTCAACAGGCCACCTGGGCTCTTCTCTGTTGAGGCAAGACCCTCATTTTGGTAACCACCCTGATAATGAGGCCCTGTTCTCACAAGGAAAGCCCCTCATTGGGGTGGTCATTCTAATAAGTAGCCCTGGTCTCACAAGAGCAGCCCCTCCTTCAGTGGCCATCCCGATAAGCTGAAAACTGTCCTTGCAAGGGGTTCCCCAGTTTGATGGCCACCCTGACAAGCAGGACACTGTCATTTGATAAGAGACAGGGACAGGAAAGCTGTGCCCTGAGGAGGCAGAGGGACATCTTGTGTGTGCCCTAAGTGAGGCCACTGGAGAGGGCACACATGCAGAAATAAGGGTTACTGACCACTCATTCCATCTGGAGGGGCCCGAGTGAACACCTGAATGTGCAAGGCATGCCAAAGTTCACCCCCCTCCCCCCACCTCCCACTAAAAGGTGAGGCCAGGTGGCTTCCTGAGCTCAGGTGAACAGTTTTGTTTGGATCTTATCTGATTAAGGCAGGCTATCACTGAAAAAAAGGAAAAAAATTGAGGAAATGCAAATGGAATCTATCTTTTCCTAGACATATCCAAGTTAAATTAAGGACTATAGAAATGAATAATGGACAGAACAAGAAATATCCTCTTAATTTCATTCACTAAGTTTCTCTGGCACTGAATTCTCTTTCTCAGTTTCAAACTTCTACCCTGTAATCTCCAGTAACCCCTATTTTGATATTGCTTTATCTTTTAATTTTATTTAATTTGGTCGTTTTGATACATTTTGTATATCAATGATACATTCTTATCAAAGTGAAAGTTTTAAGCTGCTGCAAATCTTAGGCTTCCTAATATCTTTTCTTTATGGCTCCTATATATTGATATCATTTCCTATACTAGTCATAATTTGTTTTAGTACACCTAAAAATACTCTAATCTTCACAAACTTTCTGATCTGTTGCACTATAGCTTATTTTATGAGTTGTCCAAGATCTGAACTGAATGCTGTATTTTTTTCTCTGCATGTAAGTAAAGGTTTCTGTGTCCTGGCAGGAATGAAGGACAACTCACTTTTGACCCTGACTGATGGGGTCAAATCAATTAGTTGACCTATATAGGTCTGTTTCTGGTTAGATAAAGAATTCTAAGCTGAGATAACGAAGGCTCTGGAACTCTGTATGTAAAATAACTGCTTGCTTTCCATGAAGTTCATATCTCAGGTAAGGCACTAACCTTTTTAAAAATGTCTCAGACTGAATTAAAGGAAGTGTCATAGATTCAACCTGAAAGAACAAAGGCCTTTTTTTTTTTTTCTAAAAGCAGCTACCAGAATAAATTCCCTTTAGCAATAACAAAAGCCTCCTCCCCACAGCCCCTTTTTAGTTCATAAAATATATTGCATGGAATTATGAAGAACCAGATAGAAAATTGATGTAAATTTGTTTTGCTCTAATGAAGCAGGAAACTAGATACTCAGAGGTAAGGTACATGATTGTTGATGAGTTTAGTTGGTATTTTCCAGTTGATATCCTCTATGAAAAGATCTAATGTCATTTTAGACTAGATTCTAATGTAAGGAATCAGGATTACCATCATTCACTTAGGATTTGTTTGCTATAAATATAAGCTTGTTGAAATTTAGCTTATAATGCACGTTTATACAAATTTAGTCCAACACAAGAACTGTTTTTTTTCATAAACACATATGCTGAGAAAAAAAAATCTAATAAAGTTGTCTACTAGACATAATTTATTAAACTTTTTCAGGTACGTCTTTGTCACGGGCCAAGGTCACATTAAAATATTTTTTTTTTTTGGATCTGTGAAACAAAGTCCAACCGTAGAAGGGTCGGGTACAAGAAGATTTTATTTGCCAGTTGACACAGGCAAAAATATAGACCTAGGCAAAAGAGAGAGATAGAAAAAGATGTAAGAGAGAGAGAGGGAGAGAGAAGTGAGAGAAATGGGAGAGATAAGGGTAAGAAAGTGGGAAGAAATAGTGAGAGAGAGTCACCACCAGGGGTGCATCTGTCCCGCTAGTTCCTTCAAGATGTCGCTGATCCTGGACAGGGTCCAATGCAGAACATGGTGGGTCAAGAGACGACCAAACAGGCACAACTGGGACAGCCATACAAACCCCTGAACTCCTTTTGTTCCCAAGGGGCAGCTGTCAGTCAGCTGCCACAGCAGCCAGGGGCATTGGCATCAGAGCCATTGCAGACAGGATGCCTGGAGAGGGGTGGGGAGCTTCAGCAGAAGGGTGCAGTCCCCCACCCACTCATCAGTTCTTATCTCCTTCCAGGTGTCACCCCTGTTCTGCTTTGGCCCAGGCCAGGTCCATTAGCATCAGAGCCATTCCAAACAGGCTCACCTTGAAGGGGGACTTCCAGCACACAGTTCTTATCTCTTCCCAGGGGCCACTCCCCACTCCGTACCAGCCCCATCAGCCAGGTCCATGAGCATCAGTACAATCAAGATGGCTTCTTCCACCCTGTACAGGGTAATGGTGCCTGGAGGGACGTCCCAGCATTGCAGGCCCTCAGAAAAGGGGAGAAGTCTCCACCCAGTTAGTTCTTATCTCTTCCCAAGGTGTCATCCCCTGCTCAGCTCTGGCCAGTCCAAGTCCTCCACCCTAGCCAGGGCTATTCACTTTGAAATTGCTCTTTTGAGACAATTTCAAATCAATGAGATCAGACTTTCATAGTCTTACCTCATATTTTACATCTATTTGTCCATTATTTTTTTTCCTAAGAAATGTTTAGATGTGTTGTACCTTATTATAATCATTATCATGGGAAAGAAGAAAAATCTCTAGATGACAGGCTTTGGTGAAAGGTCTTTTGGTACCAACACACTAAAAATTCTTCAATACTTCTAAACATATGAGGTAACATAAGGAAACAAGAAGCATATTTTTCCATTTATTAAATACTTTCTATTGCAAAAGACATACAGTGTTATTTCTTTATGAGAAATTTTGATGTTTGTGTTCTTTTTAAATAAAAAAATCCATAGCTTTTTAAGTTATATGGTGTGATTTATAAGTAAAACATCAGAATAGGAAACAGATTGAATGAGATACCAGGAGGTAATTCACTTTGCAGCAGTGTTTACCATAATAGCAAACAAGGGAATCTATTATAAAGTACTGCTCTATTCAGTTGATGTATTACAAAGGAAAATAAAGTACACAGTATCATCAGAAATTGTCTCTTTCTAGTAATCAAAATATAGCAGGCATTTCTGAAGACTCTGTGTGTCTTTCTCTGTCTTCCAGTTTATATGTCTCTGGATAAGATGATTGACTAAGGAGCCAGATTTTGGAGTTTATTCTGCAAATTCAGCCTCCAATTTCTGTCTATGAATGTGAACAATACTTCATTTCCCTGGTACATCTTGCTTGTTTTTCCTTCAGTCTCTTGAAGGTGGAACTTGATATGGTAGTGACTTACTCTTTTATTTAACACTTAATGATTTTTTGAATCTTAGTATAATAATCAATAAAATAAGGAAGTCTACATGGGCCAGGCAGTATTAAAGTCAAATCTTACTTTTCTCAAAGATCAAAAATTCAGAAATTCATGAGCACCTTTGGCAAAGTTTCCAAAGAAATTAAAAAGATGGCTATGAAGACCCAAAAATTAACATTTCTGAGCAAAAATTATAGTGGTAAAGTTATTTAGTAGTATTTAGTAGTTATTTAGTAGTAGTAAAAGTAAAGTATAGTAGTAAAGCCAGGTGAATGAACTGGGTATGTTTCAGAAAGGGTTTTATGTTAACTTCATAAGCAATATTTACATTTCATTTTATGGAAACCAATGCATCTTCTACCTTATTGTCCTGCCCTCCTGAAGGGTAAGAGAAAACTAGCACAATTAGAACAGTAAACATATGTCTCGGCATAAATAAGGAATTCTTAGCGAAATTGAACTGAATTTGTTTACACAAATGAGGGTTGATCTAATGTGACAAATCCTTCTGCTGACAATAAACCAAATTGACAATGACCTTGATATTTTCAGAAGGTAACATATAATGTAGGTATTCAGTGTTCTTGAAGTTGATAGTAGAACAGGATTTTATCAATGTCACTTGTGCATGACTTTTTCAGTGCTCCTTTCTCAAGCACCTAAATAAATCTCTGTATAACTATATTTTATTCCTCTCAAAATTTACCAACTTCTAATGTGAATTCACAGAGAATTCATCAATTATTTTTTTATAAAGCAGTTAGAACTGGGGAGCACTTCCTGGTTTTTTTTAGTCATTTGCACACAGTTACTGATTTCCTGTAGAAGAAAAGTATCACTTGTAGGCCTTGGGTAAGACTTTTAAGTACAGATTATTGCAATTCTTCACAGTAGAGGGACTAACATCAATTACTGAGCATCAAATTTCAGTCCTGTGATTCTGGGGATTGATTCTCCATTGAGTTCCTATGGAGTAAAAGGGAAGAAGCAAATTTGTGAAAAAAAGAAATTCAGAATCTCTAAGTTTGGTTCCACACTTCCCATTATCTTTTATAAGAGTTTGCTCTTCTATTATGCCACTGAAAACTGCTTGAGAATAGAACCAAAATGACAGGATGTGTTCGGTTGGAAAAGACTCTTAAAGGTCTTGTAGTCCAACCTTCCAGCAGTGAGCAGGGATGTCTTTAACTCGATCAGATTGCTCAGACCCCTGTCAAACTTGATCTTGAATGTCTTCAGGGGTGGGGCTTCTACCACCTCTCCGGTCAACCTGTTCCAGTGTTTCACCATTCATAGAAAAGAACTTCTTCCTACACGATCTAAATCCAACCTGCCATAGTTTAAGATCATCGTCCCTTGTTCTGTTGCTACATGCTGTTGTAAATAGTCCCTGCCCAGTTTTCTTGTAGGCCCCCTTCAGGTACTGGAAGGCTGCTATAAGGTCTCCTTGGAGTCTTCTCTTTTCCAGTCTGAATAAGGCCAACTCTTTCACCCTGGGTTCATAGGAGAGGTGCTCCAGTCCTCTAATTTTGCAGCCCTCCTCTGGACCTCCTCCAACAGGTCCATGTTCTTATTTTGTTGAGAGTTCCGAACCTGGGCAAAATACTCTAGGTAAGGTCTCTTAAGAAAAGAGTAAAGGGGGAGAATCACCTCTCTCAATCTGCTGGCCATGATTCTTTTGAAGCAGCCTAGGATGCGATTATCCCTCTGGGCAGAGGGCATGGATTGTTGGCTCATGTCTAGGTTTTCATACACCAATACCAACAAGTCCCTTTCCCTGGGGCTGCTTTGTATAGATGTATGCACCATTCAGTAGCTAAAATTTTAGTTGCCATTTCCATCTTGGTATAAAATCATTGTATATTATTTGATTCCAAATAAGAATTTGACCCTAAAATAGAGTTTGGTTGTCAAAGTAAGAATCCTTTTGCATTTGGGTACATTTTGAATTCACATATGCATGTAGTCTTGAGGTTTTCAGAAATAATTCAAGCTATTCTTGAGGCATTTTTACTGATTTGCTATTAAAGTTGTTTTCTTGTGCTACGGTTAGCTTAGTTGTGCATTTCTATGGTGAAAAACTCTTTGCAAACTGTCTATAAAAACCGTCAAAGGCAAACTGTATTTACCAAAGGGTATAAACCAGCCAGAAGGAACTGGAAAATAATAAAAGCAGACCATTAAAGTGGAATTGTGTATAGCATAAGTTTCCTGGAGCAATGGAAAAGAAAGAACATTGTACAAAGCAGAGAATAAACTGGAAAATTTGAATGAGTTATTTTCCATGTATCATTTAAATATTTCCTATGCCAGAGAAAGAATATTATAATTTCACAATAAAGAAAACTTTTCTTACAGATAAAAGGCTTAGTTTATATCCACGAAAAAATAAATTTAACTTGCTTTTTCTGTCTCATTGTGCCTAAACAGTAATTTTGAAAAATTTTTCTCTCTGTAGTTTACAGAATATTTAAGTAGTCTGTCATTTTTGGAGAATCCACAAGTCTACAGTGGTTAAATATACTAAAACATGATGCTACAAAGACTGATTTCATTTGGAGATACAAACACTTCCTCCATTTCTCCTGCTAGTTTAGATATCTTTGCATTTATCTTGTGAATTAAGACCTTTACTTGCAGCATAATATCCTTATGTATTCTACAGTGTTACAAACATTCATCTATATGAAACAGTTACAAACATTCTTTCCATAAAATATTGCTGCACTTTCCATTCCCTTAGTTCTATATACATGCTACATCACAAAACTTGCCAGAATTAGTAAAAGTGACATTTCAGAAGCATTTCAAAATTGTAATTTTAACTGAAACTGCTTGGTCAGCTTTGACACAAATTTGGAGGCACTTTTCCATGACCTTTAAGTTTAGGTCCATAAGCTACTTTCTGCATCTGTCAGTCAAACATACCGTTTGACAATTAGAGTTAACCTTAGCAACAAAATGCTCATCCTGGAAAAAAGTTTAAATCTGCCTGAGGCTGCTCCTGTTGCTTGCTCCACTGCGTCTTGAACTCTGTCTTCTGAGTTAAGCTCCAAGAAAATGTAATTCTGGCCCATAGTGGCATCAGGTGAGGTTCATTTGAGCTCTTGTCCCTGCAATCTTAATGCTGCCAGGGACTCTCTGGAAAGTGGGTGTTGCTCAGAATTATGTTGGGTAAGACTGCATCATACAGACAGTGACTAGAAAACAAAAGTTGTCCATGATGACTACTCTTTTTTTTCCTTGTTCTTCTAAATTAAGATGAGTTTCTTGAAGACTCAGGGCAGAAGGAGAGGAGCTGAGAGATGATGGTTTATTCTGCACTATGTAATAGCAAATGCTCACTGCATGGGAGGAGGGATGCCTGGGACCTAGATCTACAGGCACAACTCATAATTTGTAATGGTAAGGATAGATCAGCTACCAGACAATGCTCACATCTGACAGTAGACATGTATATAATGACTTGAGAGAAGACCAGTTGCATGTAAAAAAAATTTGGTGTAGAGCAAAGAAGTTTTTCCTTTCCTAGTTTAATACTGGATGAGTAAAGCATGAATTAGTTCAGCTGAAGTAAAATTTAAGAGTTCATCCTTACAAATGTATCTGAATAGGCAGAGACCTGAAGCTTAAGAAACAATTATCAGCTTTTGGGGTTACAGTCTATTGTAACAGCCATGTCCTTTAGTCAGCAAAAGGGAATATGTGCTTTCACTTTACAGTTACCCAGAGGATTTAGGCAGTTGATGACCAAATAATTTGAAAGCTCTCTATTTTTCACCTACAGCCAGAACTGTGTGGTGTGGGCCTGATATTATCCAGTACTACTAGTATTATTAGTGAGAGCTCATATTAACCAGGAATTTTAAGATACCAGAGAAAAAATATTTATAACTGTAGAAATTTGTGGTCCTCAAAAGAAAGTAATGTTTGTTGATTTGTTTCAAAGTGCAGAGTTTATTGGTGGTAACAAAGCTGATTTCATTACTTCCACTGACTGTGAATGGTGAGGCAGCAGCAGTGACCTCGGTGAGCTCTGTGCCTGAGCATTTGGTTTTGAAGTGAACAGGGGGTTCCAAGAGCCTGGGAAAAACTGAGGGAGAAAGGAGACAGCAGACAGGACTTGGCAGCTCTCACGTGTGAGTAGGAGGGAAGGAGGTGGCTGGGGTCAAGCCAGGGAAATGGAGGGAGATTTAAATGTGGCAAAACCAGAAGCATCAGTCAGACCAGGACTGTTGAGGCAGCAGCTGCTGCTGGGTTTGGAACAGTGCCAGCAGGGCCTGAGGGGAACAGCAGCTCTGCCAGATCTCCAGGTGAATCCCACTGTTGCTGTCACCTTCTGGGAAAAATCCGCTCTGGTCTGCATCCAACAGGAGATCGTGCGCTCAGCAGTTGCCAGAGAGAGGTGCCACAGAAGGGTGCAGCCATCCATGCCGCAGCCGCAGGGAACTTGAGGGCCTTTCCCTGGCAGGGAGAGGCAGTGAGGGCAATGGACGCGTGAGTGGTCAGCAGGAGGGTGATCTCCTCTGCCGGGTTGCAGAACTGCAGGAGGTAGTGGAAAGGTTGAGGAATATTAAGGAGGCTGAATGGGACTGGTGGAGCCAGGCCCTGTCCTCATTGAATCAGAAATGGGGGCACCCACCTGAGAGTACTCAGAGTGGGAGGGGCCCTGCATCCTGTACCTGTCAGACCAGAGTCAGTAACACTGATGAGGGGAGCAAATGGAGGGTGGTTCATGGTTGAGACAGCAGACAACCTTATCCCTTCCCTACCTCACCCTCCTAGGTGCCACTAAAAATGTAGTCATAGGTGACTCACTTCTAAGGGGAACAGAGGGGCCAATATGTCAGTCAAACCCTTTCCAGCCTTCCCACACCAAATTACAGGAGTGGGGACAATGGGAACAAGTCCCTGCCCAACCAAAAAAAAACAGCAGGCAGGTTTATTTAAGAGGAACAGTGCCTTCAGTGTCCTTGCAGAACAGGCATGAGCCCCTGCAGGAGGAATGAGCACTCAACGAGGAAGATTGTTCTGAAAGGCCAGAAGTGCCACCAAGGCCAACTCATTCTAGTGACACCATCAAAACTGACCCCAAAAAGAAAAATAGTTGGCTCATTGCTGTGAGAAACTCCCTTCTGAGGGGCACTGAGGGCCCAATATGCAGTCTGGACCCACTTCATAAGGAAGACTGCTGCCTCCCTGGGGCCTGGATAAAGAATGTTACAGGTAAACTTACTACCCTGATTCAGATTATTAACTGCTCTTGGTCTTTCATGTGGATAGTGATGAGGTGACAACAAGAAGCCCAAAACTGATAAAGAGAAATTTCAGGGCTCTGGGGTAAGTGTTACGGGATCAAGAACTGCAGCTGTGTTCTCCTTCATCTCTCAAATGGCAGCAAAAAATGTGGAAAACATCAGGAAGAGCCAATAGGTTAATTCATGGCTCTACGGTTGGTGTCATAAACAAAGCTTTGGGTTTTTTGATTATGGGTTGCTCTATAAATTATCAGACCTATGGGCATCAAATAGAATTGATCTGTCCCAAAGGGGGAAAAAGATCATGGGACACGAATTAGCATGACTGATAGAGCTTTAAACTAAATTTTGAAGGGGAAAGGGTATAAAACTAGGCCTGTTAGGAGTAAGTCTGGGGTTAGCTTGCCAGGGTTTGTAGGATGGTGTGTTAGAGAAGACCCTCACTCTTCCACCTCAGCTGTGATGGTTGATAGAGAAACAACGGGAAATGAAGATCCCAGGGTTATAAATGGTTTAGAAAGCATAGGAACACCTGAGAAGGGACAGGTAGGAATTTGCCCACAAAAGATGTTAGGATCATTAGCCCATCGGAAGTGCATCTGTACCAACACACGCAGCACGGGCAACAAACAGGGGGATCTGAAAGCCATCATACATCAGGAAAATTATGATAGTGACTATCACAGAAACACAGTGGAATGCCTCACATGACTGGAGTGCCACAATTGATGGCTCCAATCTCTACAGGAGGGATAGACAAGGAAGCAGAGGCGAAAAGGTGGCCTTGTATATTAAGAATTGATATGACTGATGAGAACTTGAAAGTAGTGATGACAGTTGAGTGTCTTTGGATTAGGACTGGAAGCAAGGCCAACAAATCTAATATCACTGAGGGAGTCTGTTATAGGTCTCCCAAACAGGGCAGTGAGGTGGACAAAATGTTCATACAGTAATTAATTCAACTTCACTGTATATGAGTGTCATTTTTATTAGAATTTAAATAATGATAATGCATACACAACATATACCTTATTATGGATATGTAATGAGTCTGTATATGTATGTAATCCATAAGGTACAGCCCTATTAGACGAGTGTGTTCTTTTGAATAAATACTATGCAAATGCTTGACATAGTAAAAAATCAGTTTGGTTATTTTGAAAAACCTCTTCATAAATTACTAATTGAACACATTCCTTGAGATACAGCCATTAAAGGTGTTGCTCTTAGCAAACCTTGCAATATTCCACCTAGAATTACTATAAGCTTTGTTGTGAAGATCTTAAAATTTTACTTTTTGAGGCTAGTAGAGTGTAAATTCTCTTAATTCAATCTTCCTTGCTTATATTCACTTGGTCCTTCTTTAAAGAAAAATACAGGATGTTTTGATTTCCCCAGGATAAAAATACTTGCTGTCAAATAACATTTTATGGAACAGCTACTCTAAAGTGTTTTGGTGGGGTTTATTTTCTACTCCTTTGTGGTGTAAAGTTCTGGTGAGAAACGGGAATTATATCTATTTTTGGACTGTGCAAGTTATTGAAGCAGTTTTATTATGTGAACAAGTTGATTGAAAAGATGATGAAATACATCTAAATACTGTTTGTTTTGGTGTAGACGTACCTACCTTTTAGCACTCAGTTTTAAAAGAGAAAACAAACAAGAATGAAATTGTACAGTTCATGTGTCAATTTTATTTCTAACAATTTCTTTATTGTAGAAAATCATAATGGCAAGAACTAAGAAATAACATCATTTTTTAAACAGGAAGTACACAAGAGACTGTTACCCTCTGGCTTTTTACTTTGTGACATTTGTCTTTTGTATATATATATATTTAAACAGAAAACTTTCTCTGTAATCATAACCCCAGGATGGTTTGAAGCAGTGACACAGTAAATGTTGTCTTGTACAATTGTTTCTATGCTAAGAAAAAAGGACTTTTTAAATGGAACATGGAATAGTTTTCCACTGATGGAAAATCATGTCCAGAAGCCTACTAAAGTAGAAAACAATCTAGAAAATCTCAGAAGCCAAAAGAAAACAGTTCAGATACCTCTTTTATGATACTTGACGTGTTAATTATTTTGTAATTTCCTCATTTGTAAGCTTACTGAATACATTTCTGGTTTAGCCAATAATCTGTTTAGAAGTATAGCTAAAGATGTGCTGAAGACCTGGAAATATAGACTAGTAGTTTCATTCTTGCCTGTAAAATCTATGCAAAATTAAATAAATAAAAGACATCAAATTAGTTTAGTAATACCCTGTCTTCTGTAAAATCTTCTAGAGTTTATTCATTCCTAATCTTATCAAAGTATTTAATTAGGCTTTTTTAAAGTTTTTAAAGTGAAACCTAGCAATTACCTTCTAGACTGATAAATGTTTTCTGCTAATGATAAAGTGAGTTTTTCTGATGACGTTGTATATGAACAGAATTCAAATAATTGCACTTTAATGTTACACTAAATATTTTTGAAAACATAAAGATGCCATAACAAAATATACAGTAACTAAGGATCTCCTAAATAAATTACCACAATTTATTACAATATAAACAGAAGCCTTCTCCACATTAGGAATACGTGCTCTTTTTTTACTTTCATTTAATTTTGTAGAGTCGTACACTAAGTAATACACATCTTGTCACACCCAGAAAGAATATTACCATGGGTTTATTGTGAATATAATATATTAATTGTGATCAGTTTATATATGCCTTATAATATAGTTCACTTGGAAGCAGAAGATTTCTTGATTTTTGTAAAAGGAAGAATTCTGCTTGAAGTTTTTTATTATTTTTTTTTTGTCTAATGTTTTTATAGTTGGTAGCAACACTGAAGACATGAACCCTTATACACCAAAATCAGATCCTATAACCAACTGACCATTCTATTGAATAGTACTGTTTTTTTTTTCCTGTTTGAATTAGTACTGAAAATCCCATCAGCTAAATCAAAAATGAGAGTTGTGTTTTGTTCAGCAGAAGGACAAAAAAATATATATTTTACTTTATAGTCACTTACAACCCAGTATGAAATATTGAAATCATCTCTGAATGACAAAGCAGCTTCTCTTGATGAGTAGGTAGGCTGTGCTTCTAAACAAATAAGGGTTTTATTATGGTTGGTGGCTTCATTCATTAATTAATTATGGTAACGAACATAGAAGACATGAATTTAGAGAAGTTCATTGTGATTAACATTTACCCTAGAGAGCTCTATTTCTTCTACAAATGCTGTCTAGGAAAAAGAAATGAAAACCTCTTCCTGAAATAAGCACTTTAGTCTGCAGAAATGCTGTGGATAGCTTAAGAGAAGCAAAGTTAGATATGATAGGCCTAGATCTATTAGGTTATAACTCTCTTATGCAGTCTAGTGATAAATTGAATACGGTAAAAAATGAAAATTGAGACAAGTGTGAACAGGAAATCATCCAGCTCAACCCCCTGCTAAAGCAGGTTCACCTAGAGAAGGTTGCACAAGGCTGGTTCCAGACAGATTTTATATATCTCTAGAGAAGGAGGCTCCACAACCTCTCTGGGCAGCCTGTTCTAGTGCTCTGTAGCCCTCACAGTAAAGAAGTTCTTTCTCATGTTCAGGTGGAACTTCCTCTGTTCCAGTTTTTCCTGTTGCCCCTTGTTCTGTCACTGGGCACCACTACTCTTGATACCCAGCCTTTAGATATTTATAAGCATTGACAAAATCTCCTTTGGGGGGTCTCCAGGCTCAAAGTAAGGCGCTTAAATAAAATGGCATTAGATGCTTTATTTTTTCTGACAGTCACACCCGGTGACTAAAAGGAGCATTCTAGCTTCATGTGGGAATATATATGAATAACAGCATAACTGATTAATACTACAGGTTTAGAATGCAGCTTATTAAAAAAACGAGCAAACAAACAAAAACAAAAAACAAAGCAAACAAACAAAACAAACAACAAATAAACCCCAAAACCCGATGTAGACAGAGGGGTGGGACCCCTCTTTTAACTTTTAAACTTCTGGGTTTAAGTAGTTATCTAAAAATAAGATTAGGTCACTGTGGAAGAACACACATTTTACTGCCACATTCATCTGACCTATTTTATGTCTCCTTTATTATAAGATTGTGTTCAAAGAATTTCAGGTTTTTCTTTCGTTGTCTAGGTGGAAAAGTTCATCAGACAGCTCAGATGTGTTTATTTTTGTTTGTCAGTTCCAAACATAATGAGAAGGGGCAGACAAACCTGAATCACCTACATTTATGTAAATGTATTAGATGTTACTTTTGGTGGTGGAGGAATATTAGGGGGAGGAGCAGTAGGTGGTGGACAGGAGTGACACAACCGATAAGTGGAATATTATTTTCGTAGAAAAGACTTTAACAAAAATAGCCCTCACAAGCCATCATGTAAAAATATCCAGTAGCCTTCCCAGAACAGTATTCAGAGGACAAAAATGACCTACCAAATGCAATGATTGAAGCTGTCCTAGCTGAAATCAGGGTCCATTCTCAAATGAAGCAACTTCAGGGGCAAGTGACATAAAGAAGGAGATAAGTACCAGAACCCTAAAAGCCTGAAGCAAATAAAGGTATGATCATATGTAGTGAAAATTCATGTTCTACTCAATTAGAGCTGCTAAACAGGATTCACATATCTTTATTACTTTGGAGGGATAGATAGTATGTATCCTGACCAACTAGCTACGGAGGGAACTCTCATTTTGCCTTGGTGGGAGACAACGGTAGGATTCCAGGAGTAATCTCAGGCAGCTGGATTTACTTAACTTTTGAAGGAAATCTACCTTCTGCTGCTACATTCCTATACCACCTGACAGTGCTTTCACTAAAGCAATTTCCTTGTTAGTATGAGATGTGTTGCTGAGGTGAGTTGAGTCTGTGGGTGATGGCTTGACCAAGGTACAATTTTATTATTTTTTTTTTAACTTATCTTTCTACTTCCCTAAGATGAATGTCTTGCAATATTTTTTCTTTTGTTGTCTTCTGTTATTATCTGGCTCTTCTTTTCTCCTCCCCTTCTTCCACCTTTTCCCTTTCTCAAGCCTTGCTGCAATACATTTTATCTCTTTTTTTGCTCTCTTACTTAGATATCTAACTACAAAAATAAATCTGAGATTACAGTTTCATCTTTTTTGTACTGAGGCTTCTCAGCTCTAGCTCTTTCACACACAGCCTGAAATTACTGATTATTAAAAATATCCCTCTTGTTTAAACTCCCCATTTGTTAGCTATCACACAGAACAAAATGTAGGTACAAGTGTTGCTAACCTAGATAATGCAATAGACAGCAAGAAAAAAAGTTCATTCTCTTACTCTGTGCAATGAACACATTCCAAGTAATGGGTAGAATACATTCTGAACTAAAACTAATGAAATGTCCTTTTTGTATCTCTTATTTTTTGTGGAAAAGATGTTTTGATGAGTTATGGTCATTCACATTTTGTGAAGTCACACAGTTAGACTGATCCTACCAGGATTAGAACCATTGTTTGTAATTAAGTTGCCAAATTAATGAAGTTATTTGAAGTCATCACGATAAATTTATATTGTTATGTAGATACTAGAAAATCATAGGGTAATAGCTTATTACTGGTAAGGAGAAAAATATTATAAATACTGTGAATTAAGAGAGAGCCTAAAACAAGTTGTATTTTTTTCCTTGGTTGTATTTCTGAGCAAGAAAAAAAAAAAACAAACCAAACTGGCAAAGCTGAATCTGATCTTTGATACTGTTTATAATGAAAGACATGCTTCCCTAGGGCCAGATTTCAGCCTTTGATTTTCAGCTTACTACAGTGCAGCAAGATCAAAGTAGGATTATTATAACACCAATGTTAGATAGCAGCCATTAGAAAATGTAGGAAACAACAGTCATTATAGACTGACTAGACAATTCATCCCCTGAAATGAGACAAAGGTTATTATGTGGTGAAAAGCAATGTTTTTGAAAAATTGATGTGCTGTCAGATAGGAAGTCTTTCATCACCTTTTGTATTCAGATCATGAAATATAATTACAGATGGAGAATGGAGCTCATAAGTGACTTGATTTCTGCTTTGTTTTCAAATTACTGATGGTCAAGAAGGTAACAGAAAGGCACTGAGTGGGATTTGTTTACATAGGAGAACTTCCTAATGAGGCTAATAAAATGTTATTTGAATACTTTTATTTAAAATGTCACCTTATATAAAGTTCACTTAAACTGCATCCTACCTGAAATGAAACAAGGTGAAAAGAAATATTGCTCATACTAGTAAGTTATTTTACATAAATGTATCACCTGAATCTTGAGGACTGTCCAAATTCACCTGCTTACCCCTTGAGAAACAGAACTGTCTAAGGCAATAGTCTTCCATTACAAATTTGCCTTATGAAAACAATTTTCAATTTGTCATGGAATAGGAATGGAAAAAATCACAGTCATGCCCAGTGAGTTGTCTGCAGTGGCTCATTACTCAGTGGTATATTCATAACACTTCCTAGTTTTGGCACAGGTGAAGAAGGGATTAGGTCAGAACTTGGTATTTATCTTAACTGGAGACCTTTACTCCTAAAAATTTGTTGTGTGCATTTAGGGCCTGAAGGATTTTATAGGATTATTCAAAACACCTCAAGAAATCTCTAACTCCTAAGAAATCTCTAATTTTTAAAAAAATTCTCCAAGGGTATTCTTTCTGTATAAGTAATCAATAAAACTGCTAATCAATAAAATTAAATTCTGAGGCTATAAATGTAATGGGTTCATTTCCTCCAGTCCTTTCTGATTTCTCAGCATATAGATACAGGGGTTGGAGAGCAGGAGAAAGACCTTTCTGATGTCCTTTACTGCTTTTGCTTTGAAACATTTCAGAAAAAAAAAAAAAAAAAAAAAGGAAGATGGCTTCTGAGGGCCAGGAGAGTCAAAATGTAGCTAATGATATATAATGGAATGTAACAATGTGAATAGCAGTGATGGAGTACTTTGCTTCAAAACTGTTGTGTATTTATAGAGGAATGTTGGAGTCTTCACATTCAGTTTCTGCTGCAGTAGAATTTCAAATAACATATTAAAATTCACAAAAAAAAAAAAAAAAAAAAAAAAAAAAAAAAAAAAAAAAAAGAGAAAAAAAAAGAAGATAGAATAAGGCATTGTGGTTTTTTTTTCCTTTAAAGTGGACTTTTCCTACTCAGCAAGGTTGGAGGTAGTTTATCATTGGATTATTCTGGAAAACAGTCCCTAATCTATATAAGCTCAGATGTTCTTCAAATGTGTTTGTCATAGAATTTAGCCCTAATGGTATACAGCTATCTTCATGACAGAGAATATTTCATAAGCATTCTATGCAAAAATTGCAGAACAAGAGATAGGTAAAAAGTCTCCAAAATCAGGAAAAACATTTTGCTGAACTTCACTTCTCCTCATATAAAGAACAAAACACACTCATTTAAGCAAATTTACAAGAAAACTAAGGCCAACACTTATTTTGACATGGGCTATAAAGCCACTCATTGTTCTCATTGTATCGCATGCCCTTGCTGCACTGAATCACCTGCATCTCCTTGTCACTCACTTCAAAAAAAGGTTCACTGCTGCAGATATTTTTCAGCACAGGGGGGGTATGATTAAGGGACAATTGGAAGGAGGCCTTTGAAATGTTATAAAAAGAAAGAGAAAACAAAAGTGAGAGCAATGAAAGAAGGAAGCAGAGAACAGAAAAGTGAAGGCACAAGGCGGGCTGGTGGGAAACAAAGAAAACTCCATATGGGTGGGAAATGATTAATTTTCTGACAGTTCATAAAAATAGGCAGTGAATCTGGAAAGGAATCATAATTAAGCCAGCACAAAAAAACTTGTGTGTCTTTATGCATATTTCTTGTGAAGGGACATAAAGAGAAATTACTTCTGACATGGAGGCTCCCTGAACCTGGGCTAGTATTTCCATCTATGTGTAGCACCTCTGGGCAAAATACTGAGAAAAGATATACGAGTCCAGTTATTTTTTGGCACTCTTCTATTTCACTGTGAAGTGTTACATTCTTAGGAATACTAGTATTCAGGTAAGCATTTTTATAATTTTTAATTTATAATTGTTATAATTCTGCTTTTAAGGATATCCTAATAATAGCTCAAAAGAAATTAATCTGAATATGTTTGCAACTTAAATACAGTATTTCAGTGTTGATTTTCCCAACTCATCTTCTTAAATTTTTTAAGTTTTTCTTGAAAAAAAGTTTTAAAGATCATTCCCAGTGTTGGTACTCTGATTTCTGTTATTTTAAATTTGTCCCTAAGAGGCTGAATGAGAACACCAAATAAAACGTGATCTAGTTACAGGAACACCAGAGTCATAGATAGACAATGGGTTGCAGGAGAATGGGGACAGCAGAGTGAAAGAGGAATCAGCTAAGCCATCATGTCCAGGATGCACCTGCCTGCCTTGTTGAGGACATACCTCTGTCCTAACCCAAAACTGGTTATAATAATGGAGCATCTTATCAGTTGAATTTGCATTATGGGGACCTCACTTGCAAATTCAGAGAGCAGGTAGGTACAGTACTTTCAGCCAGCAAGGAATACATAGGTCTTGTCTACATGTCCTCTTCTCTGTTGCAGTCCTGGATGGATTTCATGGACAGTGTTGAAAACCTCTCAGGCTTACATGTTATGCCAGGAGAAGATAGCACACACACCATCAAGTGCTGAAGTCTGTTACATAGAGATATTTCATCCCTAAGTTATATCATGGCAGAGGTTAACCTTCATGGCTACAATATAAAAATGGTTTTAATTTTATTATAGTGTATTTCAAGGCATCTTGGGAACTTACTGAAAGATAATGCTTCCCACAGAGTACCTCTCCTTGATAGTTTGTGTTGTTTTTGAGCTATAAGGTTTGCACTTTCATCTTTCTCTACCTTTTACTATGATTTGGTCTTTTTGATGGTGCCTTCTGAAAAAGAAAAGCATGTGGTATCTTCAGTTAATTATATCACATGATCCACAGTTTGCTGTCAGTTTTTCTTTACTGTGCATTTTTCATTACACTTGTTACGTTGTTTTTCTTATTGACTCTAGATCAGGCAAGAACTGAATTGACTGATAATTTAATGGGGTGAGTCCCATTTACTGCAAAATAACATTTTCTTGAAACTAAGTATCAGGTAAGTGTTGCTGTGAAGCTGTGTTCAAGGTTGATCTCTTTGATAGGTTTCTTTTAAATATTGCCAGTAATTCAGACAGAAACTGTTCTTTTCAAAATATTTGCAGAAATTTGAGAAACTAAACTAATAAAGAATGAGCAAGTATTCTTGGATAACATGTGTATAAAAACCAGATGGAGATTAGCTGAAGACATCCAGTGTCTTGAATTACTGATGCTAGAAGACATGATTTAATTAATTTTTCTGTCAGGATGACTTTAAATAAAATAGTTTTTTTCATTGAACATTATGGCAGTTCAGAGGCATCTGAGCATTGCATACACTAGTTGGGAAAAAAAGATCTGGGAACACTTTAAAACAAAACAAAACAAAAAAACATGAATTTTTTTTTCTTGTACAAAAATAGCAGAATTTAGGTTTAATACATGTGTCCTGTAAAACACATCATCATGTTTGCATGTAACAAAAAAGAACAGGCAAGTAAGTCTGTAAGTATAACTTATTTTGGTTATACCTATATTAAACCTCTTATATGGGAGGCAAATACCATTATTCCTTTGTCATCTTTGGATTCAAGTGGCTCATTAAGTTTTTTATTATGAATTCATTAATTTCTCTGTAAATTAAATCTTTCAGTTGTGACCCTGGTACTCCTTTTATTCATGCTGTGAGCTTCCATTTATCTGTTATAGAATAGGTAATGAATTAGAAGTCATTTCACCCTTAGAAAAATGAGGCCATCTCCTTGAGTTAATTTATGATGTATCAGATTTTGAGCAGATTTTAAAGAAGACAGTGGCCTGACAGCCAAAAAATAATTTGAACAGAGGTTCTTTCCAGTCAACTGGAGGTCTGAGAAATCTTTGTTACTTCATGGACTCACAAAGCAAGTGGTAGTAGTATGCTATGCTACAAGAGTGTTAAAAGACTGTTAGTTTTCTATGGATAATTTTGGTTATTGTATTAGACAAATATTGTTTTAATGATAGGATATTTAAACAAATGTATAAATATTTTGGAAAGGTTGGATTCTCACTGTAAAATACCAGAAGCTGTACCTATCTGTATAGAACTTCCTCAGACAGTATTGGTTATAATCAATAACCCACTGTGAGATGTTTATAAAATCTCACACTCTCCTATTTCTTACGCATCTGGAAAGGATGCTATTTCATTTTTAGCTCTGTAGGATTAGTTTTTAGTCTTCTGAGGTGTGAACTATCTCTTATTGCACAGTGGGACTGGGATTATCCTAATCCTTTACTGTATTTTAGAGATCCGGTGGTACAAATAATTTAATAATAAAAATATATTTAAATTAAAGCAACTTAGTCTTACTTACTTGCACATATTCCACATCATACAAATTGTGGACCTGAATCCTTGCCAAGTGAGACAATGGCAATGTAAGCACATTAGCATAAAAGTTTTTATTTAAACATCAATAATTGTATAAATTGAGTTCGTTATGCAACAAGGGTGAGAAAACTGGGGGAAACAGCTGGGAATACAATTTGTGGAGGAAAAATACAATGATGGCATGTGTGCATTTTTGTATAGTATTTAAAAATGGATTTTAAACCCTTATACACTTTTGAAAAAGTCCTCAGTTCATTACCGCTGCACTCTGAACATACTTACCAGCATCCATGAACATCAACCAAAGTTTATTTCATTTCACTGGGGCAGATGCTGCTTACATTGCTGAACAATCTTGTGTTCAGGAAATCAGTCATGCTCACAAACAAATCTCAAGAGAAACAAAACCTTTTTCTATTTCAGCACTGACAGACTATTTTTATCCCTTGCCAATATGCAGTGATATTCCATAAATCAGAGGTGATCAATATATGCGTCTTGAGCTCTGTGCAGATCACACAGTAGAAATTTATCATGAGGTGGGCATGAGGGCACAGAAGAAGAAAACTAGTGCTGCCAGATTGCCCTCAGTTCAGAAGCACATCTCTCTCAACCTCATCTTCCAGTGCAGACCAGAAATTAATACCTTTTTAAACCTATGGAACTCCTTCCTTCTCTCCTGCCAGACTTCTGAAGTATGCTGCACATGTTTACTGAGTCATGGGTATTGAGGTTGGGACTAGAAAGGGAGAGGAAGAATTGTTTTGTGACCACCTTACTACTGGATAATTTCCTTATTCTGAGGAGATGATGCTGTGTTTAGAGCAAGGTGGGTCTGTGGCAATAAAGGAGGTAGTCTGTGTTAATGTATTGTCTGTGTAAAAGCTATTTTACCTTGTTATCCTAATGGGGAACTAGAAATGTGAGAGAGTGCAGAAAGGGGGGTAGGGTTTCATAAAAGCATTCCTAAAGCAAACAGTTTGCAGTAAAATTGGGATCAGAAGAGTGAGTTGGGCAGCAAGAGGTCTTAGACCACTATTAATGAAAAGGATGGCATATAATTTTGTTAGCTAACCTGAATATTTCTATCTTTATAAAACTTAGAAGACCTACAGAGGACAGAAAATGGTTTTAAACATACTTCTTTCATAGAGTTAAGCAGTGCCATCTTCACCATTCATTCAGCCAGATAACAGTTATTTGTATAGGGCAGGGCTTTTTAATAGCCAGCTACTCCTAGAGCAACCATAAATACGGTCTCTCACCATAAGTATAGTGGAATATATTGGAACTAACAGAGCATTGTAGGTTGGGGAAATTTATTGTGAAAGAAAATTAAAAGATGAGGATAGAACATAATCTGAGACATATGATGGATACTGATGAGGAAACTCTCACTTTAAGTTTTTATCTCATTTGAAAACTTAAAGTTAAGTAAGGTAAATACCTTCTATGCACTCAGAATAGGACAAGATTGTAATTCAAGGCTCACAGTAGGCAAAGCATCTCTACAAGTGAGCATCTAAAGATGTGCTTAAAGTACACATTCTGAACATGAATAGACTGAAACATGTGGTTTATGTTTTTTTTTTCTGAAAAACAATCTTATTCTATAAGTATTTATTCAGAAGGAAAATGATGGCGTTTTGCTGATACTTAGTTCAGAATAGGCATATAATGGAGGTTTAAATGTAAGACAGGAAATGATGGGCACCTGCTGTGGAGGTCACACAGGGGACAAGTTAATGAGAAAACACATTTCTGCATCCTGCATCTTTTTGAGTTCATATTATAGTAGGGGGGAGGAGCCCTTCCCTTTCATGGAGATACCACCCTTTTTCTATTTTAACAGCAGCTGCTTTGGCTGTAAAACCTTGTGAGCTCTGGGAGGGTGAAATAAATTGATATCTGGCCTCAGAAATCATACTGTAGCTGCAATAGTAAACCCTTTTCTTTCCTGTGTCTTCTGATGCCTCTTTCTCTTCCATCTGTTTAAGACAGAATAACTTTCAGAAGGAAAATGCAGTGTTTTTCAACTGATATGCCACAAGATTAGATTGCAAGTATTTAATGAAAGACATTGTCTTTGGTAAGCCTCTCGTATTTCATTCTGCTTGAAAGGATTCAAGTGGAAGGAAATACTTTCGTCCCCTGATAAGGATTTTGTCCTGTTTTTTTAATAACAACTGAGAGAGCACCAAAAAAGTATTCCCAGTATTATTCCTTCTTTTCCCTCCATCTCCAGACTAATTCCCACAGAGAACAGTTCGGTAGGATGTTGGTTGGCTGGATAACACCAGCCAAAGGTGAGTGCTGGGGAACATAATTGTAAACTCTGCTGTCAGGGCTTTGGTCCTCTTAACGTAAAATTCCCCTTAACCTCTAATAGATACATTTGTTTGATCATATTGACTGACAGATTATCATTTGTGTGTTCCAAAACACTATGAAAAGTCAGCCCATCAGAGAACCAGTTTGATTTTAGAATGTTGCAAAAGTTAATGACCCCTTACACAATAAACTGCAATAAAACTATCTTGTTAGTTTTGGTATAAATGACAATTCATTACCCTATTACAAAACATGTGGTGTCAAGTCAAGAACTTTGCCATAGTGCAAATGTAATGGCTTTCAGAGCTATGTCACATAGTCTCATGTCAAAGGTCCTCGCTTTTTATGCTGTTGCAGTGAAGTATTAATTGTGTGTCAGACATATCCATAGGCAAATAGAAATTTGCTTGATTAATTTAGCTGTAGTTGTACTGGAAAACTGCATGGGAAGGATAGAGTGAGCTCTCAGGAAAGTGGCTAATTATCTGTTATTTCATCTAAGGCTTGAAAACTTAAAAAAAAAATTAGCAGGCAAATCTCTGCTGCTGTCTTCTGTAGAAACTTTTGGGATTGCTCAGGAAAGCAGCTAAATGGAACTGTATTGCAAAACAGAAGGAACTGTGAAAATGCACCAAAAGACTGGGGCAGAAAGACCTGAAATTGTGGTCAAAATCTTAATTGTTTGTTTAAATACTGATGACCAAGATTCTATGGCATTTGCATTGCACATTTTTGCTGGGTTACGAAAAAAAAAGAATAGTGTGCATGAAATTAAGTCATTTGCATAGGGTTGAACAGAAGAATGTCGTGTGCAGCCAGGGCAAAAAATGGATGGACAGATACCACCTGTCTGGAGGGAGTAAGAAAGCAAGTTCAAGATTGAGGAGAATAACAATAAATCAATGACTGCTGGAGTTAATTTTTCATTAGTATTAAAGTGGTTTTGATTTGGTTGGGTAAGCTGAAGCTGCATATAAGATGCCAGCTGGTGTACGTGTTTTGGACAATAACAGATACTAAGAAAAAATGTTAAATTCTGAGCTACTCTTTTATCTATATAATTACTGTCTAATTCCAAAGGTGTGGTGCACACTATCCTGTTAATGGCTTATGCTCCACTTATAGTCCTAACCCATAGACTGGTACTAGATAGGATCAAATTGATCTTCTGGCCTCAAGGCTGCCTAACTAAGAGTAAGTAACAATTAACATTAATTCTTTGTCAAGAAAATCTTGCAGTAATTTCATTTATTGTTCATAAACATAGAGGATGGAACAAACAGCTGTTGCTATATGATTCTATCAGTAGGTCCACATAACCAACGTACTAGTTCAGTCTTCCTGACGACTAATGTGGGTGTCTACATGATGCCTATGAGGGAAAAAGAAATCATCTTTTCTCTATAAAAAAAATATGAAAAATAAACCAAGTGTGTAGTATTAATTAAAAATAGAGATTTCTACTGAAAATAAGGAAATTCCGTTACTCAGGATTATCTTGATACAGTCTCTTGATACACTAAACACCTTATCTTATAAGATACATTTTAAATGTTTATCACCGCATTCTCAGTCTAGATTGACTGGCAAAGTATTTTTCCTTTCCATCTTAGGAAATTTAGCTTTAGTTAAAGAGACAAAAAATTTGCCATTAAAGTTTCATTTCTTGCTATGATCAGTTAATGTTTTGCCATTAAATGAATTTTGAAATTTTTTATTTTAAGATAATCCCATTCAAACAAAAAAATGCTGGAGATGTGAGGATCACATCTTTTGAAATTCCAATAACCATGCATTTGATGGATTGGCCTCCATCGCAGACATTCAAAAAGAGAATAAATTACTCCCCAACTCAGTCTTCTCAATATGCATGAATGCTTTTTTTCAGTATGTAGTACTGAAAAATTAACTTATGAGCTATATTCCTACCTATAACAAGTAAATTTTCCTTTAATATTCCAGGTTTTTTTATAAGGTTTCTGTAGTAATATTTTATGTTTTCTGTATCATGTAACAAAAAACTTTGTCATATGCAGTATGCTTTCCTCCCATACATTGTTTGTAGCATTATTTTTTTAAATAGTTTAAATAACTCTTTGCTTAATAATGGAACAAACATAACATTATAATCTAATTCACTTTATTGCATAAGATTCTGAAAATCTACATCTGTGAAGATCAGTTAATCTTGTCAAATATTTAACAGATTTTCTCAGTACTAATTACTTTCTGCATGTGAGAATGCACACTATAAATCATCTTTGCTTTTCAAAGTCCAATTCAGAATTTATAAAAAGACTATCTTAGAATAAACTGTATAGAATGAGGGTTTTGTCCAGTATTAGGTCTCCTGCCTTTCAACTCTCCTGGAAGTGATCTGTATATTTAAACAAATCTCCTCTAATTGTAGCACCATCTGCTAGTGATCTGTCACTGACGTTATGTTTAGTATATTTCAGCTCTTGTGAGTATCTGTGGTGAAGGAAGTGTTTCAAGGAACTTGAACAAGATCTGACTACAATGAGTGCTTCTGCTATACATAAAGAGCTGCCATAGCACTTCAGAACAATGTGATTTTTGAGAATTTTTGGGAAAAGATCCTGAATAGAGGGGAAATTTATGTCAATATCAAAGTTCCCCTTCACATATTATTACTGTACTGTGAAAACAGGCTCTAAGCATAGCCAGATGCAAAATAAACAGTTGTCTAGGGCAGTACATAGTGGCCTAGTGGTAGCCAGACCTTCTATTTAGCAATTTTGTGAACTGTTTGGGAGAATCACTAAGATTGTAAAAGCTAATAAAAAGTTTTCATGTGGAGCTGGGGAGGAATTCAGCTAATTCCATCTTTCAAGTCACTCCATTGGTTCATCTGTGCAGAAAGCAGATGTGGAATTCTTGAACCAGCCAGGAAATTCTTGACTAAATGTACTATGTGTGCAGACATGGTCCTGACACCTGACCATATCAAGTTGTAACTGTAGGACAATTGAATTCTATGTCTGTAATAATATGAGCTTTGCCACACTGAATGGAATATCATGGTTATTAAGGTGACAACCAGTGAGTAATTTTGTCCTTCTCATGTGAAGTAATTCATTTTTTTCCACATCCTTGAAAAACCTGGAGAATACTATCCATGTAGCTCTGAGGATTCACTGGCTCTTCTGGCAATATTAATCATCTTGTTTATCATATATTTTTGCATTATTTTAAAGAGCTGGTTTACATCTTACATCTGTTATAATTCTGTTTTCAATCCTGAACTCTAGACCGGCCCGCAGTGTTGAGACAAGTAAATTAAAAAGAACAATAGAGAAAAGATAAAATAATTATAGTTGCTCATGTACGGAGCTGGTAGAAATCCTCTTCTAAAAGAAGGAGCCATTGTCAGTCATCATTATTGAAACTGAGGTTCTAATTTGACATAAAGAGGAAAAAATGTCCTCTTTGAGCACCATTAGGCATCAGAATCTGTTGCTCAGAGACACTGCAGAAAGTCTGTCCTTGGAAGTCTTCATAACCCAATGGACAAAGTCCTGTGCAACCTGCTTTAATTCAGTGTTGACTCTACTCTGGGCAAAAGATTGGATACTAGGATCTTTTAACAGGCCTTCCAACCTTATTTATTCTTTTATTTTGTGGTTCTATAAGAACTGGAGAAAATAAGAAACTGAAGGAAGGACACAGCTATCTAAAGGTATAGCAGAGAAGATATTTTAAATAGATTAAATATACCTTGTTGAGGTTTTTTTCCCCTTGTTTGTTGTTTTTTTGTTTGTTTGTGTTTTGGTTTTTTGTCTTTTTTTTTTCCTTTAAGAATGGGAGGAAATAACTCTACGCATTCACTGTTAGATCCAAAATGTACTATTAATTAGAATGTTGTCTGCAAGAATTTTTTATATTGTCAGAGTCATACTGTCAATAATACTGTGGAAAGGTTTGATCTTTGGACCCTCATCTACTTCACTACAGTAGTTTTTCACAAGCAGTTTCTATGTAATGGAGTTGCATCTGCAGAAATTTGTAATAACATTACAGTGAATCTAGGTCAAAGAGGACTTTTTTATCTACTTTACAGGGAAAGAACAGTTCCATAAATCATAGTAACTCTGATCTGAAGGGAAAAAGATTTTCCAATGTCATACATGTTCCTAACAGAATGAATTGCCCATGGAAGGTATTTATGAAAACAGTAACCAAAAGTGTAAGCCAGGAGAATTCTTCTGGTGAAAGTGGAGTAATATATCAAAATGACAGAAATGAGACAGTAGGGTTTCTATTAATCAGTGAGTTCTCTTTAATTAAATATGGTGTAAGCAAAGAAGATTTTTACTCAACAGAAATGAAAATAGTGTGTGTTTACATATTTATCATATATTTTTAGTAAAACAAAATTACAAGAGAGGGAAGAGTTTATTCATTTTCTTCATGGCTAAAACATAAAGCCACTGTTTTGTTCAATGTATGTCATTGCTCTTTAAACTAGACGTTCTGGTTACAAAACAAACCAAGGTAGATGCAACACACTTTCCAGGTCTCATAAGTCAGAATCAGAGTGAGGAATAGTTGGGAATATTACCACGCATTTGCTGTATTTGCTAATCTTGTTGCCATTCACAGATAATACTCACTGTGAAGTAGAGAAAATTAATGGAATATTTCACAGCTACCCATAAACTCAGGAACATATATGAGTAAAAAGTGTTTTACTTCAAGGTGCTAAAAATGCCATACTTAGGATAATTGTCATGAAAAAACTGGTTGGTTCAATCATGAGAGCTAAGACTGTACAAGCAATACTAAGACGATAAGCAGTACAGCAGGTGGGCAAAGTAGATGTCTGGCTTTTTTACAGCATTCTGTCTTGAAGAAATCCCAGTTATTGAGGATGTTTACAATATAGTTCCTTTAACTGATTTCTTTTTTTTTTGATTTGACATCTTGAACTGATTATGTGTTTCTGCTAAAATACATAGAAAACAACAAAACTTCTCTATATTCAATATAAAGTCAACTTACATGAGGACTTAAGGTTATAAAATACTTCGAAATATGCCTGGCACTGAAATGCCATCTGATTTCCATGGACTTCTGAATATATCTCACTTCACATTCTGGTGTTCTTTCAAGGATGATCTTTTAACCCTCTTAAATATTTTTGGTCAAAATTCAACACTCCTTGTTCAGGGTAAATTCCCAAGTTTCTAAGAATTTTATTTGAAGACTGACTTCCACTTTAGTGTGCTTACATTGAAGGCAACTAACTTTCTACAATGTTGCAAAGTAACCTTCTTTCCTTATTGTCCCCTTTGCAGCTATCTATCTGGCTCATTTTCTCTCAGTTGACTTGATTTATAGTGACAAAAGAGAAGGGAGACATGCGATATTTACATACTGATTCATACACAGGAAGGCAAATGTTTCAATGCCATCTCCCAAGGGCTGAAGTCTCTCAACCTTACTTATCTCGTAGGTCTGTTTGTTGAGTGAGATATGACCCAGGGGAAAATAATGGTGAGAATGTGAGATAATACAGAAATATAAGCTATAGTTAATCTGGGAAACTGGTGACAATATCCTTTTTTCTGACAGATGTTTCTGAATATTTTTGTTTCAGAAAATCAGCAGGGTTTAACATCTAGCCTGCTGCTTTCTCTGTATGCTTATAAAGCTAACCATAGAGTTGAACTTGAGATATTATCAATCTTTGGTTGCCTCAAAACTAGCTACATAGTTCCTGATGAAGGATCACCAAGGTTACATCTCACTGGTTTAAAAAGGTCCTTGGGAATGTCCAATAAAAAAAGACAGTGTGTCTCCTAATGTTTGTTCCATAAAAACTTCTTTATAGCTGTGGACCTGTCCTGGGCAAGTTAACTTCAGCTGAACTTAATTATGATCAGGATGTAGTAGCTTCTGAAAATCTTCCCTATCATCTTCTGGCTAAAATACTAATGTGATATTGATGGGTCATAATCCACCTTTGCATGAACAGACACAAAAATTGCCTCACTAGAAATTACAGCCTTATAGTAGGATTTGAGACCACAAAAGAATCAGGATATTTCTCTTTTGTAGGTCTCAGTTTTGAAATCACCTTCTCTGCAAATACAAACCCAACAAAAAGCCACACCAAAAGTTTAACATCACTAACTGAGGAATCAAATCCACAATCTGATCACAGAAGCCTGGGAACAGGATCAAAGGAACTGCCTACCAAATCTTGTTGAACTAGTAAAAATCCAAAGCCTTGCATCTTATGAGGTGTGTTAAGGTCCTGGTGGCAGGAGCAAGAGTGATTCAAGAAATGGGGAAGAGAGAACAAAATAGTAAGAGAAATGCAGGAATGATTATTTATAGGTCTGATGTATGAGCTGACCTAAAAACATAGATTTCCTTGGCTTATTCTGGTGATAGCATTCACAATATTTTTTTAGTGTCTGCATTTTCAGATTTTCACCAATTAAATCTCACTTTAAATCTGCATTTTTTTTTTCTAAAAGAACTTGCAGTTTGTCTTAGTATGTCTACGTGTAGGGAGTTTCCTCTTAGTTGATTTAGATAATGTCATATCCATTTTCTTAACTGTTCTTTGGATTCAACACTTAATTGATAGGAAAATTCATTACTCCAGTATATGTTTCATTAGCATACCTGCAGGCTACAGCAATGACTATAAAACTGAAATCTAAATAGAAGCATTTCAAAGCTATCAAACATGACCAGTGTCTTCAGTGGTATTCATTATTTCCCTTGGTAATAATAGTATATTGACAGATGATGGAAGAAGCATGCATAAAGAGTTGGGGGTTTTGTGCAAATGTGGTGACTTGTGGCACAAATTTGTGGAAGTAAGACTTTAGAAGGCTCTTGATGATGGTACAGTTAGGACCACCACAACAGGATCTGAAACTATAGCTCAACAACAAAAGAAAGAGAGAAAGGAAGGATATGAAATGTTCTGATGAAGCACTGCCTTTCCTACCTCCCTTTCTTCCAGAATAAAATTTGTGATTTTTCCTTAATCTTCCATTTTTTTTATCAACTCCAAAATAAATTTCTAAAAGCTATGGTTTTAACAACACTTCAACATAAATATGACTAGTTCTGTTTGCAGTATACTGACATCCTCTGTGGTGTAATGTGACTAAAACTTTTTTTCTGCTTGATATTGTGCTGCTTGAAATTTCAGGATGTAGCTCACTATTCACGATTACCTGGCAAAATTTGTGTATTAGAATCATCTTGATTTCTTGTCCACAAGTGTAACTTCTGTATCAGTATGGTCTTAGTGCAGGTATGTAAATGTGGGTAAGATGGTTCATGAATTTCACTATGTCTACTATAGGGTAATCAGTCATAAAGCTGCTTATCTTTTCTCTCTATTAGCCATGCCTCTGCTACAAAATGTTCAGAATCACATGGAATCACAGAATCATTTGGGTTGGAAAAGACCTTTAAGATCATCTAGTCCAACTGTTAATCTAAGTTGTCCATCCATTAATCTAACTCTACCATATCCTAAACTACGTTCCTAAGCTTCACATCTATGTCTTTTTAACACCTCCAGGGATAATGATTCAAATACCTCCTTAGGCAACCTTTTCCAGTGCTTAATCACCCTTTCAATGAAAGAGTTTCTTATAATATCTAATCTAAACCTTCCCTGGTGCAAATTGACCCTATTTCCCCTGTTGCTTGCTACTAGGGAGAAGAGACCAACACCCACCTTGCTACAATCTCCTTACAGGTAGCTGTAGCAAGCAACAAGGTCTCCTTTCTCCAGACTGAATAAACCCATTTCCCTCAGACACTGCTCTTAAGACTTCTTCTCCAGACCCTCCACCAGCTTTGTTGCGCTTCTCTGGACATGCTCCAGCACCTTGACACTTCTCCTATAGTGGGGTCCAAAACTCAACACAAGACTCAAGGTGTCACCTCACCAGTGCTGAGTAGAGGGTGACAACCACTTCACTGGTCCTGCTGGCCACAGTGTTTCTGACACAAGCTAGAATGCAGGTGGCCTTCATGAATCTTTCAGACTCCTTTTTTTCCATGGTTTTCACATCAGCTGCTATTCTCCAATTGGATCCTTAACACAGTCTCTTTTCAGTCTGCCATTTATCATCGCAACATCATGAAAATAGAGTAGATTAATTGTAGTGTGCTCTCTTGACTTATGGCTTATCCAGTTCATTACACTGCTAAGTAATTCACACAGTGTATTCTCAAGGTAAAGCTACATATTTTATGAGTCTCTGTTCTGAGATTTCTTAAAAAGCACCTTTTGTCAGATTACTTTCTTCTGTTATTTTTGTCAGAGACAACAGAAAAATCTACATTCTCTATTGTATTCAGGCATAAAAAATTCTGAAGTGCAATTTAAGCATGGGAAACATGGCCCATGTAGATTTTAACATTCTCTAATGCTTTACATTCTACTAATATATATAATATATGTCCTATGTGAACATTGCATGAGATTAATTTTCTATTTTTCATATAGGAATGGCATCAACTCAGGGTTGGGTTTTTTTTTGGAGGGGGTTGAGTTTTTTGGGTTTTTTGTTTGGTTTTTGGTTTAATATTTCATCCATGTTTTGTTAGTTTTTGTAAGGTTCTTTTTGGGGGTTGTTTTTTTTTTTTAATTGTTTGTTTTGTTTATATTAGCAGTTACAGCCGTTTATCATGAATCTCATTAGAAATTTTGTTCATATAACCTTTCTTTCTATAATAAAATGATGCATAATAATTTCCCTTCTGTTATTTTGCTCTCTGGTCTGACCTTCAAATGTCAGACATGCTGCTTTTTTATACATATAATATGCACCTTGACTCACTCATGTGAAGTTAGATCAAGCAAAGGTCCTTGCCTGATTTAAGTTCTGAGTGAAGTAATCACATGATATCCATCATTTACAACAAAAGAGCAGATATTTTAGCCAAGCAGCAGCTTTTCAATTGATGTAAAATAAAAGTAGCAGAAACACAAAAAAATGCACTTTAAAACTCAAAACCAAATGTACTATAAAGTCCTTTTGAGATACCAGTGGCTAAGCAAAATCATATTGGATAGTTTAGAAGCTTAAGTAATAACCTTTAGCCTTACGAGCATAATTCAGTCTTAAGCCTATGTTGTGTTTCATGCTACAAGTGATTTCAGAACTGTTTCAATTCCTGTGTGCTATACCTAGTACCTCTAATCTCTCTAATTATTACATATTAGCATAAAACCCCAAAACTTTATTTTCCTTGTATAACTATTTAGCGTCAATATCTGCAAATTACTGGACACTAGGTGTCTTTAAGTTACTTAATTATTCAGCTGTATGTCTCTGTACCAATAAGAAGTCTTATACAACCAAATAAAAAATTTCTTCCTAGGACAAGTCAAAGTAATGTTATTCCAAATTTTGAAAATGGGAAGATATTAAAGATAGATGGCTACCAAATAAAGCTTATGAATAAAATCTATTTATATGGGCAATAAAATCCAAAATAGAGCTCTCTGTATCATAAAAAATGGAACAGCTTAGAAGGCTTCATTTTTTTCCTCCCATTTAGTTTAGATCAGAAATTACATTCTTTATTGAAGTCAAATGGATTACATAGATGTAATAGAGGTGTGAATAAAACTCAGGTCCTGGAAAGATTTAAATTTTTAGAATTTGAATTATTACAATTACTTCCCTTAATTTTTTTTATAAGTGAATTCTGTTCTACAAAAGCTTGTAATTTATATTTTCTTTCAGAAGGACTGAATATCAAATTCACAAGGATTTCCCAGCATTACAGCCTGCTGATATAATCCAAATATTCATTGAGGTGTAATACTCTAATCTGTTTTCTCTCATTCTGTTGTTGTTGCTCATTTTATTTGGAACTGTTTTATAACTAGAAACTGTTGTTATATTTTTTATTGCTAGCTCATTGCATTTTAATTACAACTAAAAAGAAAAAAAAAGACAAATATCTATTAAGAAGCTATTTTATTTTGAAAGCACTGGGTATAATTATTCACTGTTACAATCTTTATTCTTCATCTTGTTAAACATTTTCATTTACATCACCTCAGCTAATTATAAGCTTGGATTAATGGTTTTCATTAAGAAATATTCTTACACTGTTGTGAATGATGATTAATTCCTTTTCATTCAGGAAGGTAATTCTTATTACTTTTGTCTAAATTTTTACAATATTTTTTCAAACACATGTGGGTGCTTGTATCATAACTGTGCCATCACTTAGTTTGTAGCATATATATGCCTGGGAGGGCTTATGATAATCCAGTGGTTTAAAATTTCCCAGAATTAATAAAATTGTAACAGGAGAAAGTCTCTTAATTAGTGCTTCTGTCAGAAAGCTTTCTAGTAGAAGAGTAACCGTAAAGTAAATATAGGAAAAAGAAAGACCAAACGTATGTCCTTAAACTACCTTGAAGAACCAGAATGTTTTAAAGGTCTTGTCCTTTCAAGGTGCAGTGGCCGGGACATTTACTTCACTCTAAACAGGAGAACCTAATGTTTGAAATAAGGGGTGGAGACTCATCTTTCACAATTTTCAAAATCTTCTGGTTTTAAAAATGAGATTCTGAGCAATTAACTATAAGACCTGTTCATGAAAATTAAAAATCACCTCTTAATTTCAATCAATGTAAACAGTTCAGACCTGAGTCTTTAACTGGTTTCACAGCTACAAAACTAAAAAAAAAAAAAAATTAAAAAATTTAATAAAGACAGACTTTCAGATGTCATTGATTTATTTAACATACAAACCCTATATTATTCACATTGTTTCCTAGGATTATTGATGGAAGTAAAAAGGAATTCAAGTTACACATTGCTGTTCCTTTTAGGAACATTGCCATGGATCATTGACCCTTGCAACTCAAGAGAGCATGTAGATAGGTATTTCTCACTAATAACTTACTGACTTGTATTTTGCTCTGTATTTTTCATAGGTTTTTGCAAACTCTATTAGGAGGGGCTGATCTGTGCTACAGCTGCTGACTGGGGGGGCTGTCAACCCAAGTAACTCTAAAATGGTGTGTTCTGTAGCAAACAAAGTCTTTGGACATTAATACCCATTTGGCTAATGGAAGCAGCTGCTTTATAGAAGGCAAAAGAAGTTGCATTGAAGATGGCAGCTCTGCCAAATTTGTTGTCACAGATTATAATATATATCCATGTATTAACATGTGAAAGACCTGTGAAATTGAAAAGGAGCAAGAACAGACAATTTAACAGTGTCTCTAGAACTCTGGAAATAGTGTGTTTTAATTTCAGTAAAACTGGTAATAAGTGGATGGCCTTACTCAGAAAGAATAAATCTAAATCCACTGAGGTTTGTCAAACACAAAACTGCCATTTTATCTCTTGTAATGGATGTAATTATGCTATTTGTGGGGTAAAACAGACTCATACATCACATATGCAGATTCAGTTTGCATTACTAAACTTTCAGATTAAAGTGTTACTTCCTTGCAAAATGCATCCTATTGTTAGCAGTGGTCTGTGTTTGTCTGCAGGTAAGTACCTGACAGGTAAAATTGTAGTAGGTGTCACCTACCTATATGTTACTTTCTTTAAGATAACAAAAAGCTGTGAATGGCTTGGTTTGGCTTTTTTTTAACCTTTCTTCGTTTGGAGTTGCATGGATGAGGAGAACATATCTGTAGTTTGAGAGACATTTTGCTACATATTTTATCAATTCTCAGCGTTACTTTTCCCTTATCATCAACTAAGAGTTTCCTGCTTTCTTGTCATATGTATTCTGAAAAATAATGTGCTTCTTGGTCCACTTTTGATAATCTACATTTTACACCTTATTGGACTCTGTCTTAGGACCTGTCAAGTCTGGGTGACTGCTATGCATCTTCCAGCAGACTAAGATTGCTCATATGTCAGGAAAAGAAGACCTCTATATATGAAATAACTGCAGAAAAGAATACCACTGACCCAGATTTATCATAAGAGAGGCCAAGCTGTTTAAAGTGCAAGGTGAAACTCATAAGAAAAAATAATTCATGCTGAAAATATGAAACACTTTACATTCTTTTATCTGGCAGAAGTACAAGGGAAGGCTTTACAGCTTCTCTAAAGTCAAAAATAGAAGTGAATTAAGAAGTAGGATGTCTTGACCCAAAGAAAACTTCTTAGTGCGATGCAGCCAGCCAGGTCTGGGGAACAGGAGTGATTGGGTCTCTCCAGGGGCAGAAGCAGCATCAAGAGCAGGAGGTGTGTGTGCTGGTAAGGCCCTGAGCCAGCAGGCTAAGGAGCTGCAGGAGGCAATGAGCAGGCCTTGTGCTATCAGGAAGGAAGAAGAGGAGACTGACAGGGACTTCACATGAAACTTTGCACAAGAAGACCTGAGCCCTGTGATGCAGGGGAGGAGGAATTGGTAAAGAACATGCTTCAAAGAACGATTAGCAGAGACTCACAAGGTGGGAGAGGCTTGCAGTGTATGACTTCCAGCAGCAAAAGAGAGGCTCCTATATACCTTTGGATCTGAATTTACAGAATCAATAGTAACGTCCTTTGTAAGAAAAAACTCTGTAAATGAAGGCCTCAGAGTGAGCTGGACCCACACAGTGCATTAGAACCAAGAGGAAGTGATGGGTGATTGTAGTTTTACATCCACTTTGCAGAGATGGGAGCACACCATATATGACCAGACATGCTAAGCTGTTTTTTGCTTTCCATGAGATTTGCTGTTTGCAGAGGTACTGGACTGGGATAAGGAGGATGGTTCCAGAGAGACTGCAAAGTGTTTTCCAACTCTCAGGCACCCTTTCATTTTATCTATGCACATCCCTACTGAGAGAGATCTGGAACAAATCAGGAGGAACTATGGAAGTCTGGAGATAAAGTTGAAGGACATGGGAGAGTAAGTGGTATTTCTCTCAGTCATGAAGGGACAGGCCTAGGAGTGGATACAAGCTGTGACTTAGCAACTACCTGGCCTCATGGATAGAGCTTTTATGATCGTAGATCTTTCACTCAGGAATAAGGACTGCTGTCAAGAGGTGAGACCCAAAAGCATACTAGTCTTAAGTATTGCTAGTTATTTGAGAACAATGTTAAAGCTGGTATGATGGTTGTCAGTATGCTGAGGAGCAGCTCAGATATGCAGAAACACTGTAGTGAGAATTTTTTTAAAGACCACCTGATCAAGGTGAGCAAGTGAACCAAGTCATCTTTAAGGCTGAAGTAGTCAGTGCCTTTTTTGCTATAGCCTTCTGCTACAATGTCTCCTAGGGCCTCTGAATATATAGACAAGGCTCAAGGAAAAGAATTATCAGCAGTGGAGGAGGATTGACTCAGGTCTTGAGAAATTTTGATCTACACACACAAGATCTGATGAGAGGCATCACAGAGTGCCTAAGGAGTTTTATTTTTCTTTCTTTTGGCTGTTCAAACTTGTAAATTCTGGTTGCTTCCTTTGATCTGTTCCACAATGAAATTCAAGGCAAACTGAGCCTGCAGCAGCATAGTAAGTGAAGGGCTGAGTTCAATACTCCATCTACCACCCTTAGAGATGATACAGTAAAACTACTAAAACCAAATTGCTACAATTGTTGGAATAACTTTAATAGAATATTTGTTTATTCATCTAAATATGTTGGCTTTCCTTGGAATTAGGACACTGAGATAAGAGAGTTAATATCATAAATTAGTTTCACTTTATTAAAAGCAGATCAACATGCTGTAAGTATTTTTACTTCCTATGCCAAAGTTTTGTAAAGCAATAAGGCAAACATTGGACAGAAAAGTCATTCATTATCCTTGTCTTACATCACACCACTGTGGATGAGAAAAGGCTCACTTTCTCAAGCCCTGAACTTTTAATTTCCTTATTAAATAAAACAGGACTTCAACTTTATGAATGCAAGTAATATTTATGGCATTAAATTACAGGAGATTTGCTTAAGTGATGACTGACATTTAGAGATCCTGTAAAGTGGTTGGACTTCAAATTAGATATGATTAACTATTATTAGATAGAAATCCTGTCACATGCTGACCTCCTAATTCTAAGCAGTGAACAAATCAAAATAAAAATTCTATTCCTGGTCTGAAAAACTAGTAGGATAGAGATCTATAACACATATGTATACATCTTGAAAAGTGAAATAAAGCAATTCTATAATGAAATAATATCTTGAAAATTTATGTGAAATACTCAGTATTTTATAAGGAAGTTTTGTGTGAAGATGAGTATTTATTTCACAGTTTCATTTTTGATAATTTTTTTTAACAAAAAACATATTTTTATGATGGTTTATATGTTTTGAATCAATTAGCAGATTAAATCAAAGTTTTGTTGTCAAAGTTTTGTGATTTCAAGATAACAGAAAAATTTTGAACAAAAAACGGGAAAAAAAAATTCCCGATTAGACAGTAATAGGACAACTGGCTGCTGCCAGCTGGCCACCATCAACTGGAATCCACCAGCTGGCAGAGAAATTTGCAAAACCATTTCAAGATCACTGCTTCTTAAAAGTTGATTAACAAGTAAGACTTTTCATTTAATGTTTCTGTATTGAAATCTAACAACAGCAGACACAGACTTCTTCAAGTCCACTGTCTCCTTCCATGAAAGGTTTTTCATTCTCTCAGTAAATAATCTAATCACACAGTTACTTTGCGAGCATAGCTAAAAAACATGAATGAAGGATGAAAAATTCCTTTAACATAATGGTGAAAATCAAGACTTAAAGATTTATTATGTCATGATTCTGTATCAGTTTGGTTATACTAAGGGGGCTGGGGTAAATTTCAGCATAGAAACACACCTGTTAAGTAGATAGATGCACTATGAACGAGCTTTCATCTAGGAAACAAATTCCTAGTCTCTTAAGTAGCTGCTTCTTGATGAATTTAATCTGTACTTCTGAAGTGAATGGGTGTTCAGCTATCTTTTATTATTTCTGTTTTCTGAATATTTTTAGTACTTATTTGTGATGCCCGCTGTATGAAAGTTCCACTTTTCTTTCCTCTTATCTTGTTCATTAGGTGCCCGAAATAGGTAATCAATTTGCTGTCACTGTCTAGACTAAGCCTATCACATAATATTGGGATGGGATATTGGGATATTCTTCATCAAGATGATCCTGTGCATGTTTCTCATCATCCTGTGGGAATGTGCACATCTAGGTTTTGTGTAAGAAAGCAGAATAGTTAATTACTTTTTTGTTTTTAATCCAGCCGCATTAGTCTAGCTGCAAAGTTTCAAATACATTGTTCTGTTTTGTGAGTAATGTTGCAATTTCAGTAGGGGTGTCTTTTTCAGCTGAGTCTATCTTTATTAGCTGATGCCTTTTTAATGTCTTGATGATCAAAAATTTGTCAGTTAAAGTCACAGGCTGATATTTAATAGAGTACATTTTATCTTCCTATTTGTATATGATAGAGACCATACAAATAGTCATTAGTTTTTTGCAGATTTGTTCTTCTCTTAAAAGAATATATCTACTAGCTCACATATTAAAAGGCATTTTATTTCTTCATATGTGCACAAATATGGTTAAACTTAGAATTTTAAGACTGACATGTTCCTCTTTTACAATCCATCTAACCACATGCTGTTTTGTCCAATGCCTTTTACTCTGTTCAAAGCACCAAAAATCATTTCTCCTTGCTTTCCTTAATAACCTTCTTCTCTCTGTGACATTTCCTTTCTATACTGACTGTGTGCCACTGTGACAGTAAACTGCTGTCCACAGAAGGAGAGTTGGATGCACAGAAAAGTTAATTCATATGAGCTGGACCTAGAGTGAGATTGTGAGGGTGGGAAAAAGTATTAGCAGTGAATGACTTAGGCTTAGTGTCTGGAGGTTTCCTTTACAACTAATAGAGGAAAGGGACATAGATACACACACTGACACTTCCAAACCCATGGGTTCCCTCTCTGCATCATCACACCTTCTCTTACTTCCAGGGAAGAGCCTAAATTAGCTCCCTGCTTCAAGATGCATTTACAGGTTTTCCAGATGAGAATGAAAATTGAAAATCACCAATATAATACATTTTTGGTTCATTAGAATAGATTCAGTTAAATATATAGTCAGTTTGGGAGTATATTTTTAAAAAACATCAAATTGAGCTTTTTTATTTGACCTATGAAATTTGAACTTTTTTTAATATTTACCTCTGATTGAACTGGGTTTTCCCATAGCATGATTCAGAAGCTGAGACTTAAAATATAAATTAAATTAAATATGTCTTAGAAGAGTTGAGACAATTTTCACATTGACTGTCAGGAGAAATGAGTTGGTCTTACAGACCCAGGTAGCCCTATCATAAGTTGCTCATGCACCTGCACCTGAAGAAAACCACTAGACTCGGACCTACAGGTATTTTTTTTTTTTCTCATCCCCTCACCAGTTCTAAAAGCAACTCAACTTAACTTTATGGTTCCCCATGATTCCTTTCCCCCTATGTTTAGAAGTACAATTTGAAATGAAGACTGGGACTGAAATTACGGAAGGTCTTACTCCTGTGCAACTTCATCCAGAGTCCCATAACAGCAAATTATAATAACAGCATTAGAACAATATAATGGCTTCGATTTCTCTGCAATTGTTTTAAAAAAATAATAAAAATAGTAAAAAGTACTTTAAAAAACCCACAACACAGAATCTTTAGTCTCTGTGAATATTTTTTGATGTAGCTCCTCTGAGATATCGACAAACAGATGCTATAGTAAGGACTTTATTGTAACAACCATAAAACAATTAGATTTCCCAGAGGGTGCTGTAGTTGTTCATGCTCTCTGTCATGGGAACCTGGCAACTGAATATTGGATTGAGTATAACACCACTCTGCTAGTTATGCATTATGCCAATGGTATTTGAAAAAGTATTTGAATAAGAAGTATATTTGAATAATCATGACTAAAATGTATTTAACCTTTTCTGTCCCCTTGTCTCTTAGCTTTTTTTCTGATTAAACAGAAAAAATATTGATAATGATAACATTTTTTCCTTTCTTATTTTAAATCACAGTGAGAATGGGACACAGCAGTTCAACAACTGCTAAAAATTTTGGCTGTACACTGTTAGAACAGCCTGGTCTAAATGTGGGTAAATAAAAGCTGCTGCTAGTTTAATGTTTCTCTTCTGTCTTCTGTAAAAAAATGATGGCAGCATCTGGTTGCTTCTCTCCAGTGGTCAATAAGTTGAAAAGTGGGTCCAGCTGATAACCTAGGTGAAATGGGAGTGGAGCCAGCTCCCAGTGATTCTTGATGTATATTGCAGCTTGTTGACTTCTGAGAGGCATCAGCAGCTTCTGTGCTGCTATCAAAGGGTAACGTAGTTTGTAGTCACTTGAGTGTCTCATTGTCTGCATGGAGCCAGAGGAGACAGACCTTGGTGACAGTGACGTGTTACAAGAGGTCATGTACTAGTAGCAGCTCAGCCAACCTGGGCATGTGGCCAAGGAAAAAGCAGGGATTCACAGACTTTTTTCAGTGAAAGACAGATGGAATGGCTGTGAAATTCTGGATTTGCAATCTAGGGGCAGGGGCTGGTTTTCTTTCGTTTTTTGTTTTTTTTCACTAACGTCCCAGAGAAAATGCTTTGTTTGTTGGGGTCCACATAGTAGAAAGAGTGAAAGATTTTTTGCAAGGAGATTAGAGTTTCATTTGAGCTAAATAAAATGCAGGTATGTTTCAGATCTGTGGTTGTAATTCAGGTTTCAGCACTGGTATGTATTTCTCCACATTGCTTCATTTGTAGTGTGTTAATGGGAATAATTTTGATTATTTTGATACTTGACTTCTGGAGGGTGGACTTTTGGCTTGTTTAGAATACTGGTTGAGAGAGTCCCTTGGGAGATAGTCCTAAAGAGCAAAGGGATCCAGGAAGGCTGGACACTCTTCAAGAAGTGTCTTGAAGGCCCAAGTGCAGCCCATGTGTCAGAAGAGTAAAGGATGGGGGAAAAGGCCAGCCTTGTTTAACAGGGAGCTTTTGATGGGACTTAAGAAAAAAAGATGGGAGTTTACCATCTGCGGAAGAAGGGACAGGCAACTCAAGAGGAGTACAGAGATCTCATTAGGTTATACAGAGAGAAAATTAGGAAGGCAAAAGCCCAACTGGAGCTCAACTTGACCTCTGACCTAAGGCAAAACAGAAAAAGTTTTTATAAATACTTCAACAATAAAAAGAGAACCAGGGAGAATCTCCATCCCTTACTGGGTGGCGGGGGAACACTGCAACCAAGGATGAGAAAAAGGCTGAGATGCTTAATGTCTTCTTTGCCTCCATCTTTAATAATCAGAACAGCTACTCCCAGCGTGTTCAGCCTCCTGAACTTGAAGATAAGGACGGAGAGCAGAACAACCCCCCCATAACCCAGAAGGAAATAATGACCTGCATCTGCACCTAGACATGAATCAGTCTATAGAGCTGGATGAGATTCAGCCAAAAGTACTGAGGGAGCTGGTGGTGGGGCTTGCTAAGCCTCTCTACATCATATATCAACAATCCTTGTCAATAGAGGAGGTCCCAGATGACTGGAGAGTGGGTAATGTGATGTCCATCCACAAGAAGCACCAGAAGGAGGATCCAGGGAACCACAGGCCTATCAGCCTGACCTTGGTACCAGGAAAGGTCATGGAGAGGATCATCTTGAGTGAGCTTTCATGGCAAGGACAGAGCAGCCAAGGGATCAGGGCCAGCCAGCATGGGTTTATGAAAGGGAGGTCTCACTTAACCAACCTGATCTCTTTCTATGACCATGTGGCCCACCTTCTGGATGAGACAAAGGCTGTGAGTGTTGTCTACCTGGACTTTGGTGAGGCCTCTGACACCATTTCCCACAGTATTCTCCTGGAGAAAATGGTGAATCATGGCATAGACAATTGTCACCTTCACTGGATAAAAAAACTGGCTGGCTGGCTGTGCCCAGACAGTTGTGATTAATGGGGTTAAATCTCATTGTTGATTGGTCACAAGTGGTGTCTCTCAGGGCTTATTTTTGGAACAAGTCTTATCTTATTTAATATCTTTATCAGTGATCCAGATCAGAGGACTGAGAGCATCCTCAGTAAGTTTGCAGATGACACCAAACTGGGTGGAAGTGTTGATCTGCTTGAAGGTAGGAAAGCTCTAAAGAGGGACCTGGACAGGCTGGATCAATGGGCCAAAGCCAATTGTATGAGGTTCCATAAGGCCAAGTGTTGAGTCCTGCATTTCAATCACAATAACCCCAGGCAACGCTACAGGCTTGTGGAAGATCAGCTGGAAAGCTGCCCAGCAGCAAAGGACCTGGTGATGGACAGCCAGCTGAACATGAAGCAACAGTGTTCCCAAGTGGCCAAGAAGGTCAAAAGCACCTTGGCTTGTACCAGGAATGATGTGGCCATCAGTAGTGATTGTTCCTCTGTACTCAGCTCTGGTGAGGTCACACCTTGAGTGCTGTGTTCAGCTCTGGGCCCCTCATTACAAGGACTTTGAGGTGCTGGAGCTTGTCCAGAGAAGGGCAAAAAAAGATGGTGAGGAACCTAGAGAACAAGTCGTACAAGGAGCAACTGAGGGAACTGGGCATGTTTAGTTTGGAGAAGAGGCTGAGGGAAGACCTGATTGCCCTCTACAGGTACCTGAAAGGAGGTTGTAAGGAGGTGGGTGTAGGCCTCTTCTCCCAAGTGAACAATGACAGGACTAGAGGAAATGGTCTGAAGTTGTGGCAGGGGAGGTTTAGATTAGATATTAGGAAGAATTTCTTTACTGAAGGAGAGGTCAGGCGCTGGAATAGCCTGCCCAGGGAGGTGGTTGAGTCACCATCCCTGGAGGTATTTAATAAATGTGCAGGTGTGTCACTTCAAGGCATGTGGTCTAGTAGCTGAGATTGTAGGGTGTTGGGTTTTTTGGTAGGTGTTATAGTGGTGGAGTATGTGTTCGTGGTTGTTTTTTGCTGGTGGTTTTTTGGTTGTTTTTTTTTGTGTGTGTGTGTGTATATGGTTGGACTTGGTGATCTTGGAGGTTCTTTCCAATCATGACTATTCTGTGACTCCGTGATCTAACTAGCATTCTTACAAACATTTGGGCATGCTTTTGTGGGTAACATTAGTCTAGGACGGTTCTCAGGAAGAAGCATGAACAGGACTGCTTCAACAGGGGAGAGTTTAAACATCTTTACACAAGCTTGCTTGCTTTTTGCCTTGTGCCTTTTCATGTGCCTATACAGATGTAGATCTTGGCCTCGATTTGTTGGGTCTGTGTAGGGAGCTAGAGGCTGAGGCCCATACATGTAGATGAAAAAAGAAAATCAATGGAAGCCCTCCAAACATTCCTATACCATTCACAGCTTCAGAATTTGACAAGGAAACCTGTATCGGCTCACATATGGTGACATTTTCCAGTAATTAACATATTTCCAAGGCTGATCAGTTGTATGGAGTTGAAAGCTGGACTTTAATTACTTGTGAGCCACACAAAAATGTTCATGCTCTGTGAACTGCAATCATTCCTCATGGTCAATGAAAAGTCTGTTCTCTGAAATCTAAAAAAAAAATAATTGATCGGTCTGTAGTATTAGTATGTCCCTGCCCTACCATTCAGCATTTATATTAATGAAAATTGACAAGTTGCTTTAAAACAACAATGTGTTTGCTTTTAGGCAACTTGCAAATAGTGCAAACACATTTTAGGAATGCAATGGAAAAAAAGGAAATGTCTATTTTTGGATCTCTAGTTCTTTGAACAGGTCTGCCAATGCCATGTGTGGTTTGTGCATTGGGATTTCAAAGCTCAGCAGTGCCGAGAGGGATAGCTTTCTTCTCTGTTGGCCATCTGTCAGAGGTGCAACAACCAGAAAACATATTATTAATTCTACAGATTAAAACTTCTGTTGGACTGGCATACTGTTTTATTATTCTCTGTGTTTATGTCTATGAACTAACGACACTAACTATATCCAGTTAAGCTGGGGGGAACTGGGGGCCTTTTTTTGGGGGGGTGAGCGTGAGGCATGGTTAGGGAGGAGGGTTTGTGCCTCCAGAAATTATTTTCTGGATTTCAGTTTTTCAGTTGCATCTCTGTAAAAGAGAAGGAAAAATGTTTCATTCAGTTGCCACTGATTTACAAAGCATAGATGTTTGCAGGAAGAGGTCTTGTAACACCATGTTCATTCAGCTGAGTAGCACGGACAGTCTGCAGATGATTAGTTTTGGTCATGGTCATATGTGTCATGACATTAAAAAGTGATTATTATGAAAACTTTTGTGTGAGGTGAGGCTAATTGAACAAAAGTTTAAATCAAATGTAAGCTGATTATTTTAAAATGTGTTAATAGCAAGGGGTCTGGTTTGTGTTTGCATTATTGCTTTTAAAGGGAGCAAAGTTATACAAAAAGCATGCAAAAATATCTCCATAGTATTATTGGTCCTCACATGTCACAACTTTCCATTTTAATGAGCTATCTCTTTAAGGGAATACTTAAGGACCAAATTTCCCTATGTGCTATATACTAGAGAGGCCTTGAGAATGTGACAAGTTCATTTCACAATGCTTTTTCAAAATTGTGAATTTATTCCATAATGGGTCTAAAATCATGAGTGTTCCAATGCTTTTATTAAAATGGACTGGTAATAATATGTTTTTTTCATTCCTATACAAGTACAGTTACAGTTTCCACTTCAAACATCTTTTTTTTATCTTTCCAGAATGTCCTAAGTCAAAATATATAGAATTTTTTTGAGAAATATTTATTTTCATAGTTGCTGTGGCTTAATAAGCAAACAACTGCTTTGTAAGTTGACATTTCAGTCACCATGAAAACAGTGCAAACTTAGGTATATATGTAATTTCTAAGAGTGCTTACAACACACAAACAATAAGTGATTTAAAATCTTTTGATCAAGCCTCACAATGCATAGCCCTATATAAATTATAGAATTTTCCATTTAAAAGCTTAATCATTTTATTAAGAATAACTACTACTCCACTGTTGTTAACCATTAGTCTTTATCAACAGCTAAAATACTTGGTAGGAAGTGATGTTAACCCTTGGTTTCCCTCCATAATTCTTGTTACCATCACCTTTGTTAATACAAGTATCTTGCCTTATCACACAGTTGAGGAAGATATTTGCAGTGCAAACAGGACAGAAAAAGTTGTAATAAGTTGTTTCTGAAAAAGTCTTTTGTGCACACATGATCCTGGATACTATCTTCAGAAAAAGCTGTTAAAAGCTGTTTTTCACTGAGGAACCTTGGAGAACTGAGTGTTTATGTCCTTCTTCATGTAACAAATTAGGTTGTGTTATTCTGCTGCAGAATTTTTGGGAAAACATGGAAGTAATGTCTGCTTGAGTTTGTGGAGAGGTACATCAAATTCTTCAGAGATGAATTTCTCTTTCTCCATAAACCTACCAAAAGAACTTCTAAACTCTAAACTAATACTGTTCAGTGTTATGTTTGACAGGAATAATGGCATCTGGGAGAAAAATTGAGTATGAGTCCATAATATAAATTTAAATTTCACAAATAGATAAATGCATGTCATTATTCCTTCAAGACAGATACACTTGGAGTTTACATAGTCACGTGCTTTAAATCACTGTGGGGAGGAAATTCAAGAGGGAAGTAATCATGTACACCATACATTAGAAATAATTATTTTAAACTGAACATCATTATCATTGAATAGTCCCAACTGTCTTTGAATTACGTGTCCCAGTGCAGGTCTCTCTGTACTTTTAAATCTTTATTCAGTCTGAGTGGTTAACTTTCCACTAATAGTACTACTACTATGTGAATGAACTGAACAAGCAATCTGAGAGTTGAAACACTGCATAATAATTAGGCATCTCATCTAGCAATAGGACATCTGTGCTCAGTGATCTCTGCTTGGTTCCAGTGGCTGGATGAATCAAATGGAATGCTTCTAAATTCTGCCATCTCTCAGTTGTTATCTTTAGTGATAAAGTTTATGAGTGTGTTTAGTGTTTTATTTCTGAGTTGTAAGAAAATTATTAACTGAGAGATTATGGAGACATGAATTTCCAGTGCCTATTATTTTACTAGCACTGCTTTAGCTATTCTTAGATAACAGCTTCTGTGGGAGAAGTTAATATAACCACACTTATTTCTGAGTTCTATTACTTCTTTTTTAAATTGCCACAAATTACACACAACTCATTACAGGCAAAGTCTTGTGCAGAGGCCATCTGTATACTTGATACATTGGCTAGAGTATCAAATGAACTAGAGCTATAAAATAAATGGTATAAGTCACCTCTTGTTTAGGTCAAAGTGTAGAAATCTTCTGGGTCACGTATGCAACTTTTCAGCCCAAGTAATATACCTCTCTGTATACATTATGAAGTAATAGAATGCTTGGAGACCAACCTGCAATAATTTGTAATAACAGAAACAATAGTATTTAATTGAAGCAAATAGCTCAATGCAAACAGCTCCTGCAAAACCAGCTAAAAGAAGGTAGGTTATTTATATGTACAAGCACAAGAAAATCTAAGACTCAGCTGGTTTGAAAATCAGCTCTCATCCTATTTCTTGTGCTGTCCTTGTAGGATTAAAAACCTCAAAATGAGGAATAGCTCTACAAATCCAAGATGTTCTGAAAAACTTTAGGTGGTTTCTGTGTTGATTCATCAGTACCTGAGACAATTGCTTTCCTTAATATCCTTCACTAGAAATAGTTTCCCATCCAGAAATACACTGATATGTAGTAGTGTCTAAACATCTGTAATCACGGGTAAACTGGTACTTCTGAATAACGCAATTGGTACTCACGGAAATAGGAATCGTGTACAGCTCTTCAACAGTACTGAAAAAAATATAACTATTGCATCAGCAATTTCCACAATGAATGTTATGAGCTTTTGGAAGAAAGTTTTCTAGCAATCTCTCAGTCTGTTCTAGGTTAACTTTATTTTATATGTGTTTTAAGCTCTTGTGAATTTAAGAGTTAGCATCAAGACAATTTATGCATCAGTCTGAAAACCTAAAGCATCAAGGAGATGCATTACATATGTTCTATGTGGGAACAGAGAAGTAACTCTCTGGGGACAAGTTCACCTCCTCCTTCACTCGGTATTGAAACACATTTCTGCCTTTCTTTCTCTTTTGTCCTCTCTAGAATTACCCACATCCTGCCCTTATCCCTCTAGCCTCAAATTACTCTACCAACCCTCTGCTCTGGTCCACTTATCCTTTGTACTCTGTTTGCCACCCTGTGCTGTTTTGGGAGGTTTTTTTCCTGACACATTTACTTGAGAGAACAGGAGATAATGATGGTAACAGAGCCATGTGCATTTTACTAATGCACAGTTAAAGCTGTGTGGTTTAGTTTCCAGCCCATAAGTCTCACTCCCTTATTCTTTTTCCTTCTTTATCAGGAAGAGGAGAGGGATTAATAGAGAGCATCTGTCATACAGTTAATTGCCAGCCCAGCATTAAACCATGAAAAGGACATAACCATAATGTTAGGAAGCTTATTCACCTCTATGTCACTTATTTCTCTTTTGCATTTCACATTGTTAAATAACATATGCTGATTTATCAACTGAAATTTTATATTCCTTTTTATTCAGATTTTGTTGATCCATTTGGTGTAGATATCTTCCATCTGATGGTATTTCATTTAATTCTAAAAAAGCTGTACTGGAGGAATATGATTTTCAATAAAACTGCAACATCTTTGAAAATGTGTTGCAAGCAGAGGTTGACATTTAAATATTTCAGTTTAATTGTATTACTTTTTAAGAAAATTAGCTCCAGTCATGTGTTGTAGCTGACCACAGGTAATTGTAGCGGGAAGAGCCTTTCTTGCTCCTGAGGCTCGACGAGCTGCTGGCCTCTCCATTGCCTCGCACCAAAGTGAGCTTCTCCTTGTGGGTGTGTGTCCCACCTTTATTGGCCCCCTGGTAATAGGGGGCCTGCCCTAACCAGGCACAGGTGGACTCACACCCACTCTTTGGCAACTCGAGGCACCTGGTTTATCTTGTTTCTCTACAGGTAATGTCCTGTGTCATGGTCCTTTTGGATCTCAACTTTGTAGAAAAATATACTCTGTAAATTAAGCTTTCTGTGATCTTATTAGGAAAGAAAACAAACAAGATATCAATTCCCTTTCTAGAGAGTAGTATAATATGTGAACTCACTAATTCACTTAATTCATGAGGTTACTCACAGAAAAGTTCTCTAAACCACAATTTGCAACTCCTGTGCCTGTAAGTAAAATAGTTACAGAGCTGAAGGTGAGAGTGAGTGCTCATCCTCCCTTGCCCATCATGATTTGGGTGTATCACACTGGGAAGCTGCTGCTGAATCTGCTTCAAAAGCATTTTGAATAAGCTGATGGCTTTATACCTTCCAGTTTGGAAGCTCAGCCTGTATTTTTTCAATTAGTTCAAAGATTCTGAAAGAAACGTGCCAATCAATATGGAAGGTTTATAGCTGCAGGAGACAGCAATCTACAGTTGATATTGGCTGCATAATGACCTTTAGCCTCATCGTGTCCTGCCTACTTGTTGCCCTCACTCTGACCTAATGTCATTCCTCCCAGCATATAGATCAGCACTTGGCATGAGCTGCATCTTAGCCAATATCTGAGCAGAAGATGAGTGAATAACCAAATTCCTGCATTCCTGCCACACGATTTATTCCGGTTTATATAAAAATTCCAAACACTAGAAGATGCACCTGTCTTTGCAAAATGTTCTTTATGCAGTAGAAAGACTTCCAGGACCAAGAATTCACCTCTCGTCTTCTTTTTCAAAACACATATCACACCACTATGATTTTTATTTTAAGTCATGTATTTTAAGTAAAATTATTTGGTTTTTTAGAATCTGGATTCCTAAAGTACTTCATAATGCTTGTTCCATATAAACATATTAGAATGAAGTCACCTATGTAATTAAAATGTTGTAAATTTTATGAGCAGATTAAAAGATCTGCTCACGAAGACATATGTCAGATAATTTTAGGAGGCTGATAGGCAGCTTTATCTCTCAAAATTTCGAAGAAATCCCAGATATTAAGCAACTTAAAGATCATAATTCACCATTACAGAAAGTTTAAACAGTTGTAAGAGGAAATATTTCTAGCCATTAATTAAAACTGATAATAGAAGCCGCACAGTAAAGAAAGAGGAGCTTCTCTGCTTTCAAGTTGTACTCAGAGCATCTTTTACGTCTGGGAGCCAAAAAGAAGGTATCATCTTTTTCTTCAGTTGAATGAGAAAATGAAAATTAATTGAAGCCATGGATCTGATTTCTTACCTTCACTGCAGATGCCAAACAATCCATTATTGCCTATGGTGTATGTCAGTGTAATGCACAGTTTAGTCAAAATGTCACAAGCATTCAAAGCATAAGGAACATATACAAATAATCCCAGAGAGCACATCACGTATGTTCTTTATTATTAAATGTGTGGGTTGGTTTGAATGATGGGTTTTGGGGTGGGTTTTTTCTTGATGTTTTGGGTTTTGGTTTGCTTGTTTGTTTGTTGTTTGGTTTGGTTGGGGTTTTTTGTTTGGTTTTTTTTTGTTGTTTTATATAAAGTCATAGAATACTAGAAAAGCTTGGGACAGGAAAGTACCTTAAAGATTTATAAACAACCCTCTGTATGGGAAGGGAACCCCCCCCCACTAGACAAAGTTGCTCAAAGCCCCATCCAACCTGGCCTTGAACACTGCCAGGGATGGGGTATCCACAGTTTCCCTGGGCAACCTGTGCCAGTGTCTCACCACCCTCACAGTCAAGAATTTCTTCCTAATACCTATTCTAAATCATTCAGTTTAAAGCCATTACCCCTGATCCTATTGCTGCATGCCTTTGTGGAAAAATTATTTCCTAGCTTTCTTATAGACCTCTTCCAGGTATTGGAAGGCTGCTCTAAGGTTTTCCCAGAGCCTTCTCTTCTCCAGGCTGAGCAACTCCAGCTTTCTCAGCCTGTCTTCATAGGAGAGGTGTTCCAGCACCCTGATAATCTTCATGGCCCATTTTCTCTTTGGTATAAAGCCATAGAAAAGGAAGCTTTTAAATGAGATGGATGTACAGGTAGGAGCTAGAAGTAGGGTAATGTGTATCCAGCAGGAAGCTGAGATCTCACAGCTCATGCCACTATGCCAGTGAGAGTCATCTCGTTGTTATGCCTGCATTACCACTCTGAGGTAGGAAACATGGGAGAAAGATGTATAAATATACTGAGTTGGCCAAAACATATACATCAAATTTGTGCTAGAAAAGGGAGTTGGCCTTCAGTTTCCTTGAGTTTCAGATACTCCTCTAGCCCTAATAAATCTTTCCTCCACACCTCAGTTTCCTCTTTCTTTCTAGTTATGCTTTCCTATCACTCAGAACTTAGAGGATTCACAACTGAAGATTAAAATTGGGAATGATGAAAAGGGAAATGAGGAGGTCAGAGGTTTTGCAACAATAAAGAAAGAGGATGTGAGGGATAAAAAGACTTCCAGAGTACTCTTCAATATGTGCTTATTTCATATTTCACTACTTTATTTTTTCATACATGAATGTTAGTTATAGGGGATTACTCAGTGCTATTTAACAAAGGAATTCAACCCTGAGTAGTTTAAATTACTTAGTTTAATTTTCAAAACCTCACAATGCAAGCATTTAATCGCAGCAGTTTCATGGATTTGAGTGTTTTTTTGACGAATTTAAAGATATCCATAGTATTTTATTAGCTTCAACTGCTGCTAGATTTTATTCTTGTTTTATAGTCAATATTAACTGTAGATTTAAGTGTCACTTTCTATTATAGTGACATGAACTTATCTTTTTGTTTTCTTGATCTTCTATTCATTTGGAAGAGAGTGTCCTTCAAAAAGCAGCTTCAAAGTCTACAAAATGCCACTGGCATGAGGACCAGATTTAACAAGCTGTATCTTTGAGCATGAATCAAAATCAACTGAAAATTTCACTGTTTTGACTTCACAAAGAAAAAGTGCAAGGGAAAAGCACCTACATACCTCGCAAAATATCATTCATCCAGAACAGATATTTCATCAATATTTATGTGTTTCTTCTGTAAATTGGGAAAGTAAAGGCATACATTTTTCTTAAAAAATATTTTCCAGGATCTTTTAATATTAATAGTAAAGTAGTTCCACATCTACAGTAGTACCACCTACAAAGAACTGTATCAAAAGTATTAAAATTACCATGTCAGAAGGAAATTTCCCTGTGAAAAAGAGTTATTGTGTAGTGCTTCAAATACAGATTGTTGTATAACATGTACTAGCAGTACAGAACAGGTTTTTTTCAGGCAAGATTTGAGTATTCGAATTTTGAGTCTCAGTATTACTTTATTTATTTTGGTATATGATTTCTAGGGGATGTATTTCCTTTCTGTGACAGTAGGGATAATTTATCCATTTGCTTAGAGCCTCTACACCTGTTGTACAGATTTCTTCTTACATTTAATGTCCTGTTTTGGGCTGGGATAGAGTTAATTTTCTTTTCAGTTGCTAGAATAGTGTTGTACTTTCAATTTAGTATGGGATTTGATATGAGAAGGATGTTGATAATACACTTTTGGGTTTAGTTGTTGATAAGAAATCAAGGATTTCTTAATTTCCCATGTTTTGCTATTGGGTACACAAGAAGTCAGAAAGGAACACATCTGGTACAGCTGACCCCAAAGGACCAAATATATATTCCATACCAGCGCTTGATTCTTCCTCATTTCTGGCTCCTTTCTCACATGTAGGAGTTCCCAGTCTCTGGAGTCCCCAACAAAAGAAGAACATAGAACTCCTTGACCATGTCCAGAGGAGACACACAAAAATTATCAAAGGACCAGAGCACCTCCCCTATGAAGACAGGCTAAGTTGGGGTTGTTCAGCCTGGAGGAAATAGCAACTTTCCATTTTCTGAAAGGGGCTTACAAGAAAGCTGGGGCAGGACTTTTTGCACAGATGTGTAGCAAGAGGACAAGGAGAAATGGTTTAAAACTTGAAGAGGTTAGATTTAGAACAGCTATTAGGCAGAAATTTTTGATTGTGAGGGTGGTGAGACACAGGCACAGGTTGCCCAGGGAAGTTGTGGCTGCCCCATCCCTGGAAGTGTTCAAGGCCAGGTTGGATGGGGCCTTGAGCAACCTGGTCTTGTGGGAGGTGTCCCTGTCCATGCAGGGGCATTGGATGTAGGTGATCTTTACGGTACCTTCCAAGCCTAGACATTCTGTGATGCTATGATTCCATGATCTCCATTATTTTTTCCTATTTCCTAAGTCTTGATCTTATTCACCCTATGTTGGCACCTATCTCAATTCTTGGTCATGGGCCTCAGTTGAAAGAATTTGGAGCAGCCTTTCCAGGTGAATTCTATGTAAAATTTCAAGGTTGACATGCTATGCTGGAAAAGAACACTAATTCTAATCTGTGGGGATGTTCCATATGCTGTTCATTTGAAGATAGGAGCTGCAAAAGGAGAGAGCATGCCCTGTGCAGATGGCATCTTCTGAGGCCTTTGGAACTTAGTACCTAACATCTGTGATATCCTTCTGAGAAGGTCATGTCACATATTTCAGAGGTTTATATTGAACATAATTTTTCAGGATCAGCAAGAAATTTATCTTATTCTGAAAAGGATTTGGCATCTCTTGTATAGTTCAAGGTCTGACTTGAAAACCCTTACCCCACCTTTCATTATGCATGGAAATCTGCATTATTATTTTTTTTCCTCAGAAAAAGCTAAAAATCCTTTTACTTCCACTTATCCCAAAGAAAAATCTGACCTATCCAGCTGGCAGCTACAGGCAAATGTAGTAAAAGGGGCTAAAGTGGAAGGATGTGAACAAGTAATATGAAATTAACATAAAATGAAAAGCGTCTGGGTATTTTCCTACCACTTCTAAGATCCATACAAGAAAGGAATATTATGATAATATGGACTGATAATTTCTTTACATTCTTCTATAATGAAAAAGATATGAAGGTTAATATGTAAAAGAAAAAAGTTATCTTTGATTTTTGAGGTTACCACTAATGGCATCATATTAATTGCAAATATTATGTTACTTTCCTTTTCTGAATTTCTGGAACATAGAGCTAGTCTGATCTTCTTTCTTTTCTCTTACAGTTAAAAGATCAATAAATAATTTGGATTTTATTCTTAGAGAAGTAAAATATTCCTTTTCTCCAGCAGTATCATAGAAGACTGGAAACTATATGTTTGGTTGTATTACCTTCTGCCTTTTGTTCCTTTCCCCTTCCAGTCTTAAGGGGAATCAAACAACATCTGTCTGACATGGATTTTTACAGAGAACATGCATGAGATGTTGCCAGAACCATCATACCCAAACAGTTGTTTAAGCAATTGTTCAGAGGCCAATACATTTACAAGGGATTGGGATCCCTTTCTTTCATCAGCTTTAATGGTACTGTTTGGGTAAATCTAAAGTTATGAACTTGTGCTTTGTTGTTAGAAATTCTATGGCAGAGCCAAATACAAAGATTGTATATAATAATCAAATTTCTGATTTATTGAGAGGATTCTTAATTTTAATAAATGCCTCAATAAGCACTAGCTGTAGCTATTATTGTGGAAATGCAATACTTCATGAGCAGTTGAGTGAGTTACTGTATCTATCTGCCTTTTGCATTATACTATAATTTCAGTTAGTGTTAGAAAAACTTTTTGGGCTTTTTTAGATTTCTCTATATTCAAATACACTGGAAAAGCACAAGACAAGAAGAACTAGAGAAGTTCTTTCAGAGACAGCAGGATGAAGTTTGTACAGGTTTAAGTGAGCCTTCAGTTAAATTCTGTTACAATACAGCCAACACACTGACACATAAAGTATCAATAAACCCTAAGAAATAATAGAAAAAATCGAGTGCTGTAAGAACTGACAGGTTCAAATTTCATACCTGTCAGCAAAAGGACAAGAGGAAGCCAGAAGAGCAGGAGGCTTTGAATTTCATATTTAGCTGACATCCCTAAAATTGGACTGTGTACATCTAAATGGAAATGCTATTACATCAAGAAGAATTGTTTTTAGTCTGTGTAATATACAGATGAGACTAAATTAAATACTATTCCATAGGTGTGTATTGCCTAAATTAGACTCAAGGTTCTGACTTGGTTCTGACTCAACCTAGACAGAGAATTCAAAGATTTAGAAAACAATTAAGAGCAAAATACAAGGTGGTGGAATTAAAATTTCAGTAGCTTCCAACATCCATAATATAGTAAGTGCAAATGGAAGATGGTGTTTGCAGTATTTATGAAGCAATTTGTTTGTGTGCAGGGTGCTGCACACACCTGTGTGCAGGTGAAAATGGTGTGGGAGTGAATGATCTACTTACATGGTATGTGGGATTCTGCTGTGTAAAAGAACCAATGTGATGATGATTTGCTTAGAAAGCATTCATGCTGGATAAGGTCCCAAGCTTCAAAATCTATGATAAAATTGTTTGTCTCAGTCTGCAGTTTTAGTTGCTAATACCACAGGAAATATTTCCCATTCCTAGACACCCAGAGATGGTTGCACAGTGGTCATAATACTTCCATCCTGCATTTCAAGCTGATGAACAGGAGTAAGAATAGTTTAGAAGGAAATGTGGGGCAAAACCAGAAGTTTTGTTGGAACAATGTAAGGAAAAAAAGTTTGTGTCACAACCATGAGTGGGAAGGCAAGATGCAGTGAAATGAGGCAATGAGGCAATCAGGTGCCACTAATTACCAGGTAGTGGGCATGAGTTTGTGTTAAGCCCACCTGTGTCTGATTAGGGCGGGCCCCAACTGCGCATGAGCAGGATTAGGGGGCCAATAAAAGGCATGCACAGTTGGGGCCCGCCCTAATCAGGCACAAGTGGGCTTAACACAAGCTCCTGTCCACTACCTGGAAATTCGTGGCACCTGATTGCCTCATTTCACTACAGCAAGAAGAGAAACAACATTCAGCTTTCAGTGAAGGTAAAAGTTTCAAAATAAATAGGTTTGTGGAATGAAATATTTTTTTGAAAATCAGGAGATGAAGAACATTCGGTGAACAGCATAGTTGTATATGAGTTTAAAAATCCTCAGGCTTGCAGAGCTAAGTAAATGCTAAATTCAGAAACGAGTTTTCAGTAGGATTTTTCTAAGCTTCAGTCTGTGGTATTTTTGGAAGAAAATAGATAAAAGGTGGTTAGGTTGGAGGTTGACATATGAAATGTTATCCTTTGGGATAAAAGGGAACTGAGTTAATTGCTTGTCCTCTCCCCTTCTTCCTTTTTATGTACAGCTGGATTGTGGAGAGAATTGATCTTAAAAGTCCTGGGTAAAACATGAACACATCTTTCCTTTGTAAAGTACTTAGTGTAGTTTGTGCTGCTGGTTTCATATGTAACAGTTTTAAGTTTTAAACATGCGAAAATCATACAGGGTTAGATGAAGAGCTGTGAAGATTATGGAAGTTCTATTTCTCAAGAAACATTCTCAAAAAAAAAATCTTAAAGCAAACAAATCTTGATTATTACTAAATAGCAAAATGGAAAATGAGAATCCGTTGTATGCTTTACTTTTCTTTTTTATACTGTTCCATTTGCTGCCACTGGAAAGTTGTTATTTTTTGTGGGGTTTTTTTGTTTTGGTTTGCTGTTTTTTCTTTGTTAGTTTTTCTAGTCTATCATTAATTAATTTATGCATCTTGTGGGAAGAAGCCTTTAAAGAGCACAAAATGCATTCTGAGCAAACTATGAAATTATTTACATTTTATCTTAATTACTCTACAAATCTAGTTAAAAGGCCAGGAGGAAAATTCCAACTTTGCATTGCTTTCATTAGAATTTTTTAATGTTTGCAAAGTGGCCTGAATTTTGGGGCCTAATGGAGTGGCTGGCTTTCTAAAAAGGTGAATTTAAGTTTGAAGACATCACCAGGAAGAAAGAATAGATATCGAAGTAGAGGTCAACTGGTGTCCTTCACTTTAAAGATTTTAAACATAAATTTCTTTCAAGCTTTATTTTTTTCTGTAGGGTTAAACATGGAAACCTTCAACTTCAATGTGAGGATTTAGTTTTCCCTTATGTACTACCGGAGATTGTTTTCCCCTTCTTCATTCTTGAAGGTTGCCTGGCAGAACTTTTATGTGTTGCTGAGCTTATTATCTATCACATGGACCCAGCTTTTTTCTGCTTCTACAGTCCACTCTACACTGATCATCACTTTCAGAGTTGTTTGCTACCTTTGCTGCTTCCAGATGAAAAACTAGAATGCCAGGGCTTCATAAAGTCATTTAACTTCAGTATATTTTTTCCAACTCTGCCAATGCTGGCAGAAAAGGGGGATCTCATGTCCAGGAAATTAACACTACTGGTGGCAGGCTTATGCAGTGAGTATAAAGTCAGTGCAGCAACAAGCTTCCAACAATAAATGTGTGCAGGTGTTCACCATGTTTATATATTAGAAAGAGAGTAAATACTGGTTAGATAGTTTTAAAACTCTTGTATTTGCAAATCATCAATTAATTACTTGGTAATCTTTGAAAAATATAGTTCCAAAAATCCGTGCACTGACCCGAGTGGTTGTCCTAAAATGGTAATGTGCCACAGAAGTCCATGATCGAAATATTTAAAATAAAATCCTTTCCCCTTTTTCTGCAGTACATTATGAGTAAATGGACCTCCAAAAGGCGGCATCTTGGAACACTGTTATATAGGTGGAGTATTTCTTTTGTTCTTTGGAGATCTGCAGCAATTATCTAGGTGGCAACAGGGACAGCTGTCAAATAATATGGTAGTTCTTTACTCAAAATTCAGTGGACTTTAAAATATAGTTATTTCAGCTGCTGCTGTTGATGATGATAAAATTAATAATAGTCAATAATAATAATAATGGGCTTGAAAAGACATTCTGCTGTCAGGCTGAAGGTTTTTCTGCTTTTGATACCATCACAGTTTGTTACAGGGGAGCAGCAGATGCTATGCAGCTATTACTTACTATGCTCTTATGTGCTATTTAAATATTTTTATCAATAACACACATCATGAATGACAAATATCGATAGATGATCTCAATAACAAAAAGCTGCAGGCCATGTCATCATCACTGTATTTCCAGCATCACCAAATGCACTGCTTTTCTGTGTTTAGGTATATATCTGTGAGAGAGTAGGGTTTTGCTCAGCAATTCCTTTTATCAATTCATGTTCCTAATGATTTTCTCCTCCTTTCTTTTCCGTTCCCTCTTATGGACTGTGAGAGTGAAGCAGAATTGTAATTAAATTGTGTTTAGAAGAGTACATCTAGACAGAGATTGTTTGATGGTGAACTGTTAAAAGATAGTGTCCTTGAATACAATGATGCTAGATTTTCTTTGTCTTCTGGTGTTATTCAAATTAGAACACAAAAGTATAAGGGTAAATCTCATTTCTTAAAGATGCTGAAGGTAGCTAGCTGATGTAAAAAATCTTTATTGTTTGCTCAAATTTCAGACAGATGATTTTGTTGCTGTGGGGTTTGTGTTTTGTTTTGTTTTGTTTTTCCCAAATGTATTTTTCTTTACTCAGCCTTTGCATCTGGTGTTCATAAGTACTTGTAAGAACAGCTAAACTTTTTAAGAATGTATATACAACTATGGATACAAAAAATTATTAATTACTTATTGTTGACTATTCTTCTAAATAACTTTTAAATCAACTGAGCCAGAAAACAAAACAGTATCACTTCTCCTACAATACAGTCCCAGTAATGAGTACTGCATGCACTTAATATGCGAAAACCTACCCATTCAGATATAATTCTACAATCAGTAGAATTACAGGCACAATAACTGTGTAGAGGATGAAAAATGAACATGAAATGATCAGTTTGTAGGTATATATAAGCTCAAATGGTCCAGATTACTTTGTGGACAGGTTATTGTAGATCAAGAGAACAACAGCTACAGATGTTCTACATCTTAGTATTAAAGCAGTGTGGCCACTTGACATTTTGGGAGAGAGGGAATTTGACCAAATCAGAAGTCTGGAAACAGGAGGAAATTCTCTCAGAGGATTTGAACAACCCTACCTCTTGTTAAATTCTTTTTCGTTCTTATAGAATGTCAGTCTTTAACTACTTCTATGATTAAAAGCGATGTTCAGATAAAACATAAAGGACTTTCAATATTTTTCCTTTTTCTGGGTACAATTTTGAAAAAAAATTTGCTGGATTTTGCTAGATAGATAATTTTGACATTTGTAAGCTCATCAATAGTAATGAATTTTACTCCAAACCAGTGAAATTCCTGGATAATAACATAAGCTACTTAAAACCTGCTAATCAAAAAGAAAGCTAAAATGCTAAAGTTTTCTTACTCTGATGTTCTTTCTAAATATTTTAAATCCACAGTCATAAAATCCAGTGACACCTGTTAGCTCTTGCTTCTCTAGATTTTCTTTGATTATAGTCAAGTCTGATTAAGCCATTTAATTTGCTCAATAAAAGTTTTTTATTTAAGATCAGTATTAAGACCAAATTTTGTGTTTTGGTAAAGTTACAGTTTCACATTCTTGAGGAAAATTAGCAGTGCTTATAGTAAGGGCTTATATTTAAATTGGTCCGTCTGCAACAGGTGAATAGTCTTTACATATGGAATTTCCTTTCAATTAAAAAATAAAAAATAGTCACAAAATGTAATTTCTTTCTTTTTAAATACAAAACTTAAATTCAGGAATAAAAAAATCCAAGTTCAGCATCTCTCGTTGGAGATTAGGTCAAGATCCCTAGAACAGTAAATTCTGACTTTTTCTTTCATAAATCAGGGTAAATGCACAGAAGATATTTGTGAAATAACTGAAAGCTAAAATGCAATAGCATTAAGAATTTACCTTTTATTGCTTTGCTGTACTTCTTGTCCTGAGATACACTAACCAGTCTATAGAAGTCCCTAGTAAAGATCCCCAAAGCTTTTGATGAAAGCACTTTGCTACTAACAGTTTTGAAATTGTCAATAAATGCTAAAGCAAAAAGAGCAAAAGCCACGGGTAAAGGGGAAGAATTTTCTACAAAATGTTAGTTTTATTTTTCATTTAAGACCTCAGAACTGGGAATCACATGAATCTTTGCACATATTTTGCTTTCTTGTGTTGCTGCCTTGCTGAGCAGTGCTGATGCCAAGCTAAGCATAAGATGCTAGAAAAAAGGCAGCTTCCCCTGCCTTCCAAGAGGCACTGTGGAAGGATGGGAAATACAGAGCTTGTAATGAAGGACAAGCATAAAGCACACAGAACGCAACAGAACTTGTTTTCAAGTATTTTTTTCTATTTTGCTCACTCAGCAGTGATATCTTTCCTTTGGAAAGCTTCAATATACATGACTTCAGTGTCCTAATAAAACAGATTTGAAATACTTGCTATCTTTTCACACACTGCAAGGAAAAGGGAGTACAGCTAATCCTAGTGACCTCATGATGAGTTTTGTAGTCACTCAGTGAAACTTTTAAGCTTATCAGCTATACAAGTAACAAAAATTCTGTCTTGCAGTTCCAGATCAGATCATAAATGTAAAGGCATGAAGAATACAGATGAAATCTTACCAATTTCAGCTATGAAATAAAAATAACTTTTTCCTGATCACTGGAAAAAGATTAAATCTCTAAAGAAGCTTCAGTGCTTTGTTGATACAGACCATTGCCTGTGGGAGGCAATGAACTCACAAAAACTTGAATATGTTAGTGATCAGCAACCCCTTTATCCTGCTTATGTTATAGCAAATTGCAATAATGCAACTACATTTGAAATTTTACAGTACAATTCAGTAACTTAGGCATACCAACATTTTATGAAAAATAACTTTCAACTTAAACATCTCAGTAGTGCACATGAAAAGAAAGAGAAGTACCATGAGTGAGATCAGCCCCAGATTTTGACAATTTACTCATTAGAACTTGCTAGCTCAGCCTCAGCAGGGTGGAGAATCACTGATTCAGATCACTGAATAGAATGTGGATGAATGGATTATGGCAGAATTACTGACCATTCTGTTCAAATCATTGCAAAGCTGGAGACTTGAATGCATGAAAAATTATGATAATTGGATATGACAGATCTCTGTCCTGTGTAGTTACTTTTGAGTGGGTTGAGGTTTTCTTTGGCATGAAAATAAAATTTTGATGGCATTGAAAGATGAAATAATAATGAGCTGAGCTTCTTTACTATTTGCATTTTTTTTCTTAACATAGAGGAAAGTGTTCCTCGAGGCTACATTTCAAAAATCTCAGGAACAGCTCTTGACTCCTGCTTTGTTGTCTCATGATACCAACTATATAGGGATAAATTCACACAAGAACTTGAGCATCACAAACTTCTTCAGTAGCTTCTAAGTTGTCGATTACTTTTACGATAGTTAAAAGTGCGTTATTGCATTCCGTGTGTAATATTTTGCATCAAAGTAGGATCATTGAGTCCAACCTTGAACCTAATACTGACAAGACCTTAACTAAACTACATCCTAAAGTGCTATGTCTGTGTAAGAAAACTCTCAAATATCTTCAGGGATAGTGACTGCCACTGCCCTGGGCAGCCAGTTCCAATGTCTGATAAGCCTTTCAGTGAAGAAATTCTTCCTAACATCCAAACTAAACCTCCTGTGGTGCAACTTGAGCCTATTACCTCTTGTCCTATCATTTGTAACATCATTGAACAGACTAACTCTCACTTCTTTACAACCTCCTTCAAGACAATTGCAGACAGTCATAAGGTCTCCCCACAACCTCTTTTTCTCCAGGCTAAACAACCCCAGCTCCTTCAATCACTCCTCATAAGACGTGCTCCAGACCCTTCACCAGCTTCATTGCCCATCTTTGGACAAACTCTAGTAGCTCAATGTCCTTTCTTATAGCGAGGAGCACAGAACTAAACACATTACTTGAGTTGCGGCCTTACCAGTGCCAAGTAAAGGGGTAAGATCGTCTCCCTGGTCCTTCTGGCCACACTATTTCTTATACAGGCCCTCTTGGCCACCTGGGCAAACTGCTACCTTATGTTCATCTGGCTGTAAATCCACATCTTCAGATCCATTTCTGCTGGCAAGCTCCAACCACTCCTGCATAAGCCTGTAGCACTGCTAGGGATTGTATTCTAGGAGAGACTGAATAGAGTGGAATGATAACTTCTCTGTGTCTGCTGGTGATGCTCATGTTGATGCTCTCTAGCATCCTGTTGGCTTCTTTTGTGGCAATATCACACTGCTCACTCACATTAAGCTTGTTGTCCAGGACCTCAGATCCCTTTCTGCAGAGCTATTTATTAGAAATCCATATGTCCGTACGTATGTCTGAGCCTATACCATACTCCTGGATTAGGTTTTTCAGGGGCAAGTGGAGTTGTAGTTGTAAATATAAAAATGTATGTTCCTGAGGTACCTTTACTTTACTACCTTACCTTTATTACAGTAAAGAGACTTCAACTCTGATGATTTTTTTAATGGTCTCATTCCTAGGTCCTCAAAACAGAAAAAAAAAAAAGACAAACTCCAAACCATTTTTCTACCCTGACAATGTGTAAAACCTGCTGCTAACATCAGCAAGTGGTAGACTTGGATCCCATTTTAATCCTGTTGAAACAATAACAAAACTCATCTGAGTGACATAGTATATATACACAAAGAAAGTACATCCCTGCAGACAAAATAGTGTTGTATTGTGTATATGCAAGACATAGCTCATCTGTGCAGGTGCTCAGCATTTCCTCATGACTGATGTTCCACACAGGAGTCTTTACAAGCTTATTGAAATGACAGCTAGAAGTGTCTAATATTACTTTTTTAATTATTATTATTACAATTTTATATCAGCTCTTAACACTAATTGAAGGAATGGCTGGCATAATCCAGAAAGAAAATTACAGTACTTTTATTGTAAAAGGGCATGGATTAGGACAAGATAAACAGATTAAAAAAGAATCTGTAAATATGGTTAACTGCTATCTGGACTGAGAGAAAGCTCTTTTCTTTTGACAACTGGTGCCAGTGTTAGTGTGTGCAGTGTTTTGGCCTCTAGCAGCCCAAAAAGTTCATTTCCTCTTGTGCCAGACCCCTGTAAGTGCAGTGGTGTGCATCTGTCACTATGAGAAACACAGAGAACAGTCACACTTCTCTTCTGGGTGCCAAGTTGGCAACTAACTTTGGCTCATGAGCATGTTCCTGACAGTATGTGAGATCCACCTCTGGGCTGATATGGCACCTGCAGTGTGCAGAGAGCCAACTGCTATTAAGAAATTAACAAAGGTGTGCTCTATGAATTTAAATATACTTTGGCTACCTGGAGGGTCTTTTTCTCCATTAACCACTTACAGAAATGTTGCCTACTTTAAAATGTTGTTTATTTTATAGGGTTCAAACAACATTTGTTGAACCTGGCCTTGGTGATGACAGCAAATCAGTTTATGATGTATTCAAAAAACCAAACAAATGAACAAACTAACAACAAACAAAACCCAACCAAACAACAAAACCCCACACAGAATAAAAAAAACCCAAAAACATAAACAAAAGTCAGGAAACTGAGACAATTAGGTTACCCAGATTTGGAGTTATTTGAGGTTGCTCAAAGCCCCGTCCAACCTGACCTTGAAAACTTCCAGGAAGGAGGCATCTGCAACTTCCCTGGGCAGCCTGTTCTGGTGTCTTGCCACCATCATAGTAAAGATTTTTTTCCTAATATCTAACTTAAATCAGCTTGAAAATGTTAACCTTTTTTCTATCACTATGTGGCCTTGTAAAAAGTCTCTCTTCAGCTTATTTTTAGGCCCTCTTCAGCTTGGCTGGAAGGCTATTCTAAGGTGTCCTCAGACCCTCATCTTCTCCAGGCTGAACAACCACATCTCTTAGCACCTGACTTCATAGGAGATATTCTCCAGCCTCTAATCAACCTTGTGGCCCTCCTCGCTCCAATGGCTCTATGTCCTTCTTGTGCTGGAGGCCTTAGAACTGGACTCAGTACTCCAGGTCACATTTCATGACAACTGAATAGTGGGGAAGGACCACCTCCCATGACCTGCTGATAGCAATCCTTCTGATGCAACACAGAGTAAGGCTGGCTTTCTTGCTTGCAGGCACACATTGCTGGCTCATGTGAAGCCTTTGAGTCTTTTCCCTCAAGGCTCTTTTCAATCCATTCTCTTCACAGCCTGCTTGTGATTGAGATTGCCCTGACCTAGGTGCAGAACCTTGCAGTTGGCCTTTTTGAACTTCATTGGGTTGGCACAGGCCCACCTCTCCAGTCTGTCAAGGTCCCTCTGGCTTTTGTTTCCGCCAGCGTGTCAACCACACCACACATCTTGGTGTCATCAGCAAACTTGCTGAGGGTGCACACAATCTCACTGTCACAAACATGTTAAAAAACTTTGGTCATAATGCCAACCTCTGAGGAACTCCACTAGTAATTGGTCTCAATTTGGACATCAAGCTATTGGCAACAACTCTTTGAACTCAACTACTGAGGTAATTCCTTATCCAGAGAGTGGTCCATCCATCAAGTCCTTGTGTCTCCAATTTAAAGACAAGGATGTGGTGAAGGACAGTGCTAAATGTTTTGCAATAGTCCAGGTAGGTGACATCAATTTGTTTTTCTTTATTCAGCTCTGTAGCCATGTCCTAGAAGTCCACCAAATTTGTGAGGCATGATTTGCCCTTAGGGAAGCCATGATGACTATTAGGAACCACCTCCTTCTTTTCCATGTTCCTTTACTGAGCCTTCAGGAGGATCTGTTCCATGATCATGCCAGGCACAGATGTGAGACTGACTGGCCTGTACTTCCCTAGGTATTCTTTTTTCATTTTTTAAAAATGGGGGATTATGTTTCACCTTTTCCAGTCAGTGGGTCTGGACCGCCACAATTTCTTAAATATGAAGGACAGTAGTTTAGCAGTTTCATCTGCCAGTTCCCTCAGGACCAGTGGATGTATCTCATCACTTTCCATGTTTCTCTAAAGAACCTTCAGGTTCCTTACATGGTCTTGAAGCTGATCTACTCCTGCTGTGGGTGATTCTTCATTCTCCCATCATCTGTCTTCATTTATCTAATTTTCATTTTGGACTAGATGATCTCTGAGGTCCCTTCCAACCCGGCTAATTCTATTCTATGATCTTCTGTGACTTGGGCTGTGTGGCTGGAGCACTTGCCAGTGAAGAGTAAGGAAAAAAAGTTGTTGGATACCTCAGCTTTTTCCAGATCCCAGGCAACAAAGTCTTCCATTTCCTTCCAGAGCAGATCCACATTTTCCCTAGTCTGCTTTTTATCACCAATGTACCTATAGAAGCTCTTCTTGCTGCCCTTGATGCTTATACTTAATTATAAGGGATTTAGCTTTCATAACTTGGTCCCTTGCTGCTCAGATAATTTCTCTTAATTCCTCCCAGTCTTTGTGTCCTTGATTCCACCCTCCATAGGCTTCATTTTTGTGTGTGAGTTTGTCCAAGAGTTTGTTCATCCATGCAAGCCTCCTGTTTTGTTTTTTTTTTTTTTGCCTGATGTACTCTTAGTTGAGATGCATTGGTTATGAGCTTGGAGGAGACAATTCTTGAATATTAATAAGCTCTCCTGCCTTCTCTTCCCTCCAGAGCTTTATTTCATGGTATTCTATAAAGCAGATCCCTGAAGAGGTCAAAGTCTGCTGTCCTGGAGTCCAGGATACTGAGCTTGCTGTGCAATTAGGTGGACCAAATGTAAAAGAAATCAAAGTCTTACTCTGGAAAAGACAAAGTGATAAAATAAAATGACAACTAGGATGAAAAGTGACAATAAAGGGATAACTGATCATAGTTATTAGTGTTTGGTCTTAATATTTCCTTTTTTTCTTGGATGCAGTTTCAAAGAAAATCTCTAGCTTCTTGACTTAAACCAAGTTCTGACTAAGGTATTATACAGAGCAATACTACAAGAACAAGCATTTTGATATCATACAAAGCCATTGAAGCTTTAACTTTTACTGTTTGACACTCCTGTTTACTAAAGAGCAAAAGAGCTTTTTACTAAACAATACTTGCTAATAAAACTACAAACTCTTAAGCTCCTGTTTTTAAAGATGATGTGTTTCTATTCATATATGTTATTCTAAAATATAACAAAAAGTTTTAAAATAAATCACCTTGTTAATTGGTTATATTTACTGGATTTTTTTCCTCAGTACAATGTTAATATTTTCACATACTAGAACTATTTGAGTTTTATGTTTGAATGAACTTTGCTATTAAGGCAGGACACTATAAACACAAAGAGAAATTGTTCATCTCAAGTAAGTGTACAGCAGAACGATTTTATAAAGCAGTATTATGGGTAGAAAGTAAGAGGATGTAAGCTATTAAGATCTAAAAGCAAGTGATCATGATTAAAATTTCTGTTCTACAGTGGAGGATTTAGTTATTAAGATTACATCCTTATTTAAATCCAGAACAAGAAGTAGGGTATATCATTTAGATGTTACTCATTTAGATTTCTTTTTTAAACAGTTTTATCTGCTTTCCTTTTCTCATACATTATGAGTACTCTCTTTTAAGTCTTTTTGGAAAGTCATCATGCCAAAGATTTGAATAGTTTTCCCTTCTTTCATAGCACCTAATGAACCATATTCTGAGACAGAATACATCAGTTTTGAGCCGTAATGTCAATACCTTCTGGCTAACATGGGAACAGATTCACATTCCCATTTCATTAGAATACCATATTCTTGTCAAAATTCACTCATTTTCCTGAAATGATAATTCATTATTGCCAAGATTGTTCTACAATACAGTTACATATATATCTAACACATATCTAGCACATCACATCCTTTTGGTTGATACGAGGGGTGAATAGAAGAAAGAAGTCATCTCAAGAAGAGCATCAACTCTACATCTGGTTCTATGAGTTGACAGTCACTGGGAGGTGCCTTTGTACTTTAAGAGCCTAGAACTGGAGTACTGCAAGGCAATTTTATGTAACTCTATATATTTGTTCCCTGGTGTCTTTTAAATGATGACTGGAAATCTTTAGGTCTGTTGTTAACCCCAGAGGTTAGATATTTGCATGAACTGAGAGGAGTGTTCATCTTCATTATTTTTCAGTTCATGTTTCCTTTTTTTACAATTTGTTCTTAATGCTACAGTAGATTTATACCATTGCTTTCTTTCCAACAAATCTATCTTTTTATCACTTTGTCCCTAGGCTGCTCATTTTATATATGTCTCTTCTGTGGCTCTCCATCTCTACATTTTGACAAAAGAAAAGGGACTCAAAACTCTGAGCCAAGGATCAGATTGGCAGGCACTGCAGTTGTTGTCAGCCATTGAAACAGCACGGCAGGACACCATTATCAGACTCAGGTTGACTGAAGAGATGATGCCTCACCAGCAGTCATTTCTTGACCTCTCCTTTTTTTCTTTTTTCTTGTCTCTTATCAAATACTGGTGGCTGACTGCAACTTTATGATCTTCTTCCATTGTGCTCTTACAAAATCTTGACATGTGTTCACTTTTTTGCTACTTCTTTTGCTATGTAGTCTGCAAGTTTTTGTCTTGTCTCTTTTATTTTTCCTGCTTTTTTGGATCCTAATTTTAAGTATATATATATATATATTTTTTTTTTTTTACTTCTCCATTTCCTCTGTATAACAAATATGAGCAGATGGATCCTATTAGTACAATAGGATATAAGTCCTAAAGATGCAGCTCAATCAAGAGAGTAAGAAAGTGTGGGACAAAAGCCCCAAAACTCTATTTGCGCCTAAACAACCCTTCTCTACAATCCCACATCACAAATACTCACTCTGAATACCTTGCATGTTGTATACTTATGTGGAAAAAGGCCCAACAATGAAAATGCACTTTCGGGTGTTGTGGCTGACTTGGAGACAGCAGACACAGATATTCTTCCACTGTTAAAAATATGGCCTAATGGATACATAGGACTACAGTGAGTAAATATGCCCAAAATGGAAGGTATTTGAAAGAATTACTAATTATAATGCTAACTACACTAAAAAATACTAAAGGATTTCTTGTATGTCTAATATAGAAATGAACAGAATATATTGTTAAATGAGCTTTAAATATTTCAGAATTATTTTTCTGGGCTTTTGTTTGCTTGTGTGGTGGGGTTTTTCTGTTCATTTATGGTAGGTTTTTTGTTTATTTTATTGTTTTTTAAATCAAATTAACTCATCTAGAAAAATGCTGGTAATACTATGGTCTTAGGACCTTCTGTTAAACTGTACAATATCAATTTACTAAAATAAAAGGTCTTAGGTCTTAAAGAAATACTTTGAATTCACTATTAAAGCCCCAGTTTCTCTGTCATTCAAATATTGCTTCTCTGTTTTTGTCATCTGAAGTGTTAAAGCCAGGTTAAATTTTATTTGAAGTATTTTATTGCTCTTAATGCAGATGTTTTATAAAAGGCTGGATTCCAGATAGGACCTCTCCTGAGCAAATATGAATGTACATTTTGTTTTTCTACCATCTATGAACACAGAGTTAGGAGTTGATGTAAAACAGTAAATTGTTCACAGGAAGGATATATTCAGAATAAGAAATGAATGCAAAAAGTCAGGGAAAGCACAGTAACATTTTTTACATGTATTAGAGAAATGAATTATTTAAAATCTTTTTGTAAAACTAGAAAGACCAAAAAAAAAAGCATGACTTGTGTTTCTATGTCAGAGCAGTGGAAGAAGAGAATTTTTTAATATTGCATCTTCCTTTCCCCTATGCTGCCCCCTTATGTTACAGAGGCAGAAATCATGTTAGAATGTATACACACCTGCTTTAGATATACAAATATCTGGTACCTGAGAACCTTCTTTTGGTGGAAATCTATAAGCTCTATTGGAGCAGAGTTAAAAAAACCACAAAACAAAAACAAAACCAAAAACAAACTCAAAAAACCCTCCAGCAAAACAGTACAAAACCAGCTTCAAAATCAACCAAAACAGGAATTCTAAAGACTATATTTTTTCTTCCAAGTGGGTTGATACAAATACATTTCAGTGGAATCTATGTGACAGTCAGAATCCAGTACTCCTCTAAACAAAGGCTTAAAGTGTTAGAAAGCCTAGAGAGGAAGGCCCAGACCATTTTTCAATGTGTTCTCTATGACTCCTATATTGAAGATTACTTCAAAAAAATTTGACTCCCCCTGTAATACTTGAAGTAAGAGACAACATTGTACCCATTTCTTATTCTGGGAAACCATTCTCCTGAGTCTGTGGCAGCCTCCCTTTGTATTAAAACTTCATAGAATCACCAGTAAATGTATTCCTTCTGAAGACAATCTCCTTAGCAATCACTTAGCAACACAACCCTATATCAGCTTCAGCTAGAAAAGGACAAATGAAAGATAACTGGTTTTGGAGTATCTGCATCCAGCTGCTAAAACAGTGTGGGTTTATTGACAAGGCACACGACTCCTTAAGTAGTGGGTCTCTTTTGGAACTGCAGAAATGCTAAACTATTTGGACTTAGTGGTACACACCCAATGCCTAGTAGCACATACTCCTATTTCTCTTTGTTGTCACCTTCCTTTACTACTGATGACATTGCTCTAGAGGTAGCTGTAAGAATGAAAACAAAACAAAACACACATAAATGATAGTGGTTGGCACTTCAGTATTTGCAGAGGACTGGGTCATAGGTGTTCTCATATTTGGGCACCTGTTTCTCAGAGGAAATTTGTATTCATCTTCTACCATTGTCTGCAATTATTAAGAGATTAATTATGCCAGAATTCTTAAATTTAAATGGTTTATAAATGGTCTACAGCTCAGAAATGGATAGCTTTTCTAATAGTTCCTCCATAATTATGTTTTTTTACCTAAATTAACTTGTTCTTAGGATGACATTCAAAGCTTGGCCATAAAAAAAGAAGGTAAACTATATATTTGATCTTTGCAAAGCTCTGTTTAGGTTGTAGAAGCCCATAAATCCTCCTCAGAGCACCATCATAACTTAGAAAATTGCAGCATATGTAACACAAAATTTACCATCTTTTCAGTTCTTGCTGGACAGATCTTTGATGACAAACAAAAACTGCTTTTACATGATACTTGGTTACTTTTTAATGAACTATAAGGGGAAAGAGGACAGAGAAGAATCTACATGAAAGGCTGAAGAAGGCTCCTTCAGTTTGAGCAGCTACCAGGGGTGTGAAACCCAAGAGAGCAACAAACAAAAATTAGTATTACCTTTATTCATAGCTAAATGCCTGTGTTGCCTCCACTTGATGATGATCAGCTCGGACTCTTGTACAGTGCTCTAAAACTATGAACAGAATAGCATATAAACTGAGGGCAATAAGTGAGAATGATCAATAACTTCAAGGCACTTGCTCATTTATGGCTGTGGATTTTCGTTCCACTTCAAGAAAACTAGATTCACAGTTCCAAAATAGGCCAGCTCTCCCCTTCTTGATCAATGAGCAAGGTTTTTAGATAAAGCCTAGTGAAACTGAAAGGGGTGAACAAAACTGATGCTAATGCTGAACTGTGCTTTGAATACTGACAACAAAAAGACTGAGGCAGTCTCTGGTATTATTACAGCTGCTTGTTTAGAAAACTAAAAGTGAGCAAGAGGGTTAGGAAGTTTTTTAATCACATAGCTTTAGTAACCAAACTGAATAACGAAAATTTTCTTCCACTTAAATCGGAAATAATTGAGGTAAATACAAAGGTTATATATCATACTGCCATCTGGTGTCAAAAACTGAGAAACAGGAAAATTAAAGCCTTTTTCTGGAATTGCTTTGCCACGTGAAACAGCAACACATTTACAGATAGGGTAAACCTTTCCAACTGTATAAGAGTTGATTGAATACATTACTATTTCCAAATTTGTACATGATTTTTTCTACATCATAATTCTATGCACTGTACTGTTATTCCAAAATTTGTGGATTTCAGGATACTTAGTAACTCAGAAATTAGAAGAGTTTCTACCTTCATATTATGTACCCCAACAGTTACCAGAATATCAGAGGTTATTAACCCTAAGTTATGAGAAATTATGCAATAAAAATATATATTTGACATTGCAAAAGCTTTTTTTGAAAGCAAAAAGTTTTGTATTTTTTTCTTTTGCTGTGATGCTGACTAGTACAGAAATATAAAGCACAAGGATTTCAAAATTAGTTTTAAGGTGGCTTTTTCTTTCATCATACTGAAGTCATAGTTACCTAGTAATTTACATTAGTGAATCATCCCCGTGACACTACCTGAAAATGCATACTTTAAAGGTAAAATACTGCTGTGTCTGACTCTGTAATGACTCACCTCTCTCCCTCCCACCTCAGATTCATTATGGGTACATTAATGAATGTACAGCTGTACCATACACAAGGTGTAAGCAGAATCTAGATGTATGCACTGGTGCACAGGCTAACAAGGAGCGTGTGTATGGCTTTAATACCTTCTGGATGTTCAGCTATTTGTGTTAAGACAGCATTCTGTGGCCTTAGGAAACGTAAGGTTCATTCTATTGACTTCAACTTCTAAAGATACAGGCACTGTCCCAAAACATCTTTATATATTTTTAAGCACAAGTGCAGACAGTCATGCAGTTCTTTTGTTCCTGCTCTGTGTGTGTGCTGAGCCAGAGCCCCAGGTCACAAGTCACAGCAGTAAGGCTGGACAGATTTCAGGTACCTCTGAGCATAAACAGAGCAGATGCACAGATGTTTGCAGCTGTCTGCCTCGACATGGCCTGAAAGATTAATTCTTTTATATAATTTCATAGCTGTAGTATTGTAGGCTAGCATTCTCAAGTAATTAGTGGTTTTAGCAATTAAGTTTACTATTAAAACCTGTTATGACCAACTTAGATTACTGCTGTCTTAAAAACTAGTAATTGAGAAGATTCTGCCTCTTTAAAATGTGCACAATATTGATAGCTGTATAGCACACAATATTACAGAAATTTATAATGGCTGTATGCTTGGGCTACAGGAAATAAGATAAAGGGCTTGACTAAGTAAGAGCTTTCAACAGCCAAAAGCTTCTGAAAAAGGAAATTAATTAACTGTTCTTTATATCCTCTGTGAAGAGTTGTGATGCTCTTAAACTGGAGCAAAAGATATTCAGACCTGACAATAATAGCTTTTTAATGGCAAGAGACTAGGAATATCTTTTAGGCATAGTTATAGAGATATTAGACAAATATCTCACAAGTACTTCTGAGACACAGTCAATCTTGCATCAAGAGCATAAGAAATATATTTCTTGCATAAGAAATATACTGACTTGTTGAGCTGACTTCTTTCATCTCAAATCTTCTAGGCTTTTGTGATCCACAAATCTAAAAGAAAGCACATAGAATAGTCACTGATAAAGATTTACAGCCTGTGTTAATCTTACCCTATGAATCACACTCTCCTAAAAGACATCTAAAGATACATTTGTGATGGTAGAGTTACTGTCAATGAACTGAGATGCTCAATCTGGTTTATATAGATTCTTGATCACCACCTGTGCAGCTTCAAAAAACCTGAAACATATTATCTAGCATTGCCAGTCTTACTCAGCTTCCTTTCACTTTCCTGCTGCTGCCAAAGGTGAGAAGAAAGAAAAACAAAAGGATTGCATAAAACTGGGTACTGTGTTTTAACAGAGGAAGAATCTGATGTATTAATGTATTGTATTCACTATCATGTTTAAATCAATTTAACCACTGATACATAAAATAGTTGAGGGGGTTAGAAGATAGGCTTGTTTGGCAAATTTGTAGTAAGGCAATATTTCAGCAAAAAGTTTTTCCTGGACAAGACTGAAACTTTTCACAGAACTAGGTAGCTTTTAGCCTACATGACAGTGCTCTGCCTACTTGCACACTTTAAGTTAGATCAGAAACTCTAATTTTCTTATATTGTATGTTGACTAATCTAGTAGTTAATATTCCCTTCATATAAAGCTAGCAGTACTTTAGGCTTAGCAGCTCTACTGCAAGAAAGCCTGACATGTGAATGACATAGAACTCAGTGCTTTCTGACTTTTAGCAGACTCAGCAGTCAATTTCAGAATAAAGAAGATGCTTGAATAAACTTCAAAGTGCATTACAGCTGTAGTGTGAGAAATGCAAATGCATAGTGACTCTCAGAACAGACAGGACTAGATAGATAGCAAATGATGCAACGTCTGGGGCTTGATCTTCAATGTAGCACATAGAAAAGGAGCTCTGATTCTGTTCTTAAGCTTCACATTGAAATTATTACCAAAGCAGGGAAGAAAACCATATTTTTTTGCACATAGTGTTTATGTTCATTTTAATGTGCACAGAACTTTTCACAGGTTTTCTTGCCTCTTGAACTTCCCCTTTGAGAGTCCTTTCCTTCCCAAGTTCCATACTTATGTATCTGCTTTACCATGGACTAATGTCTAAAGAAATTTCCCCACCATATCATGCACGAATTACAGCTGTAAGACCCTCAAAGGGCTATTAATACGTAAGACACCTCATTAAGGTCGCACCAGAAGACAATCAGAGAGTAAGGAATTCAGGTTGCATGGTCAGCAAGCTGATTCACTGCCATATTCACAGAACTACCTCTCTGCTCTGTAGCTGTGCCATAATTTTCAGGTCGTGGCAGAAGTACTTGGTTCTGAGTTAATGTGGTGCAGTTTTTAGCAGCAGGGAAGGGGTCCTTCAGAGGGCTGCTCACTTAAGGAGCTTCTGAATAGCTCTACCCACTCCAAAATGCCTGGCCCCACCTCAGGTCATCAGTGAATAAAAGATATTCTCCTCTGTGATTAACATATTCAAGAAGGGGAAACACATGGTAGTTAAGAGTAGGGCAGAGAAAAAGGGGGAGGAGAGAGAAAGCAACACGTGGAGAGAGAGAACAACAGAAGAGAGACCACCACCAAAGGAGAGCAATACCTGAGAGGATGGAGAGGGAGAAGGTGCCTGACCAAATTCTTAGCTTCACTTATATCTACAAGCACCATATGTAAATAAAGTCATCTAAGCTTTCAGAACAGTATCTTCTCAGTGTATTTATGCCATCTACAGGTCTGTTCAAAATACTGAATTCTTTACATATTTTTTTTGTATTAAACTTGATGACAGGAAGCTTTTTTCTCACGTAACTTGTCACAATTGTGTAAATTTATACACCACCTCAATAAAATGACTTTTTGTAAATTGTTTATCATTTGTGAAATCCAGATACTGTTGAGCTTCTTCACGACCTGGGCACACTGCTGCCTCATGTTCAGCTGGCTGACAAACCACCTTTTTCAGGTCTTTCTCTGCCAGGCAGCTTTCCAGCCAACCTTTCCCAAGACTGTAGCATTGCATGAGCTTGTGACTGAAATGCAGAACCCAGCAGTTGGCCTGGTTGAACCTCATACTGTTGACCTTGGCCCATTGATCCAGTGAGTCCAGGTCCTGCTGTAGAGCCTTCCTCCCCTCAGGCAGATCACGCTTGTGCCCAACTTAGTATTGTCCACAAACTTACTGAGAATGCACTCTTATCTTTTTTATCTTTTCATCCAGATCATTGATAAAATACTAAACAAGACTGGTTTAAAAACTGAGCCCTGGAGAACACCACTTGTGACGAGCAGCCAACTGAATTTGAGTATATTCACCAAAACTCTGGGCTCAGCCATCCACCCATTTTTTAACCCAGTACATCTATCTAAGCCATGAGCTGCCAGCTTCTCTAGGAGAACACTGTGGGAAACTGTCGAAGGCTTTACTGAAGTCCAGGAACACAACCTTGACAGCCTTTCTTTCATCCATTAGGTGGGTCACCTGGTCATAGAAAGACTTTGTTAAGCTTGGTTAAACAGGATCTGCCTTTCCTAAACCCATGCTTGCTTGGCCTGATCCCCTGTTTGTCCTGCACCTGCCAGGTGAACTCACTCAAGATGAACCTCTCCATAATTTTTCCTGGTACTGAGATTAGGCTGACAGGCCTGTAGTTCCCTGGATCCTCCTTCCAGCCCTTGTTGTAGATGGGTGTCACATTTGCCAATCTCCAGTTGTCTGAGATGTCTCTGTTAACCAGGACTATTAATAAATGATGAAGAGTATCTTGGCAAGCTCCTCTGCCAGCTCCTTCAGTACTCTTGAGTTGATCCCATCCAGTCCTATAGACTTGTGTGTGTCCAGGTGGCATAACAGTCATTAATGGTTTCCTGCTGGATTATGGGGGAGTTATTCTGCTCTCCATCCCTGTCTTCCAGCTCAGGAAACTGAATACCTTGAGGATAACTGGTCCGGTTGTTAAAGACTGAGGCAAAGAAGGCATCAAGCACGTCAGTCTTTTGGTCATTCTTGGTCACAATGTTTTCTCCTGCTTCCAGTAAGAGATGGGAGATTTTCCTTGGCTCTCTTTTTGCTGTTAATGTATTAGAAAGACTTTTGCCTTTCTAATTTTTTCTACGAATGACCTGACTGTATCCCTATACTAATCCTGAAATTTCTGCCTCTTCTTCCCAAGATGACAGAGATGCAGATTCTCATGCAGATTCTTCTTTTTTTTTTTTTTCCTGTTTATCCAGGCCTCTTGTGTACCCCATGACTTTGTCTTATGGCACATGGGGACAGCCTGCTCCTACACCTTTAAGACTTTTCCTGAATAATCTCCAGACCTCCTGAAAAAAGTCCTGTCTTCCTGAACTCCTTTGCCCTTCAGGACTGTCTCGCAAAGGACTCTCTCAACCAGTGTCCTGAACAGGCCAAAGCCTGCCTTCTTGAAGTCCATGGTAGTGGTTTTGTTGGCTTCCCTCCTTACTTTGCCATCATTTCATAGTCACTAAGCCCAAGATGGCTTCCAACCACCACATCTTCCACCAGTCCTTCTCTGTTTGTAAACAGCAGGCTTTGCAAGGCAGCTTCCCTGGTAGGCTCACTTATCGGCTGTGTCAGGAAATTATCTTCCACACACTCCAAGAACCTTCTAGACTGCTCCCTCTCTGATGTGTTATTTCTAGCAGACATCTATTAAATTGAAATCTCTCATGAGAACAATGTCTAGCAATTGTGAATCTTCTGCCAGCTGCATGTAGAATACTTCAGTCTCTTCATTCTGGTTGGGTGGTCTGTAGCTGAGTCCCAACAGAGTACCTGCCTTGTTGACCTTCCCTCTCAACCTCACTATAAAATCTACACCTAATCAACACAGTAATTGAACTCTACACAATTAAAATATTCCCTAACACACAGAGCCACCCCACTGCCTTTCCTTCCTTTCCTATGCCTTCTGAAGATGTTGTAGGCATCCATTGCAGAACTACAATCATGACACTTGTCCCACTATGTCCCATGGCTATCTTGGCACACAGTGGTTTCCAGCTTGTCCTGTTTATTGCCAGTGCTGCAAGCATCTGTGTAGATGACATGCCACCCCTAAACTACTCTCTAGTCGGCCTGCTTTTATCCCCTTTCCTCTTCACACCTAGTTTAAAAACCTCTCAACAAGCCTGGTTAACTCGTGAGTTAGAATCTGTTTCCCCCTTCAAGACAGCTGAACTCCACCACTTGACAGCAGGCCTGGTGCCACGCAACCATGTAAGGTGAAAATATGTATAAGGAAAGAACGACATCTATGACAAAAGGATGACATACATTTCTTGAAAATTATATGGCCTTTCAATCATTGCTTTGCCTCGTACAGCTAAAGAATCCACTGGTGCTTTTAGTTGAGAATCCTACAAGTGCTGTCAAGGACAAAACTTGCCTTAACTGTAAAAACCTCTTCAACAAGCCTCATTGTGCTCCCCATAGATAAGGCAAACCACTTAACACTGACAAAAATGTCACAGTATACTTCCAGACATTAGTATAACTAAATGACTGCATAAAAAACAAAACATAAGAGAAATGTAAGATTAAGTACGAGAAGCTGCCTCTTAGATGGAGATTAATCTATGATGCAAATATTCAAGCAAGGCATATTAGGATATAGAACATGGTCAAAAAGCTTTTTTTACTGACTGATGCTTTTTTACTGACAGATGATTTTGAGGGGTTTTGTTATGGCAGTCTAGTGTAGTTGAGTTGAAAAACTTCAGTATCCGCTTACGGAAATGCTGGATGTTAAGAGTGGAGGAAGCAAATGTTGGATGATGAAGAAAATTCAGTGGTACAATGCTACTAACTTTACTAAATTAACTGTGGATGAGAACTTTATATATGCAGTTTATTCCTGTTCTGAAAAGGTTGCAGTCTTGCTCAGAGTATTTAATAACAAATCATTGCTATAAGCTTGCCACGTCTGCACTCATGCAAGGCACACTCTAAAGGACAATATTTCCATGATGGACAGGTTTATAAAGGGCTGTTTGCTGTTGGTTTGGTTCTTGTCCTTGGCTGGTTGGTTGGTTTGGGTTTCTTCGTTTGGTTTCTTTGTTTGTTTTCCCCAGAGTGGGTAAAGTTCTTATATAATCATATTCACAAGCTGTTTTACATTGCTTATGAGTTTTGATTAACATTTCTGTAATTTAGGTTATGTGTCCTATATTAGTATTAGAGATTAACTTTTATCTAGACTATGTATTTTTGGTGTGTGTTTAAGAATACTGGGAACTAACTGCAATTATTTCTGTACACGTAATAACCCACTAAAAGAAAAAAAAGCCCTTTCTAGTTTTCAGATATTTGGAAATGTAATGGTCTGCTATCTCCAGAGCTACTGCTACTGTCTAGTATCCTTCCTTTCTAGTTTGTTGTTTTCCTAAATAGTAATACACATGCCTGACTAATTATGCCATATGCTATATTGAGTCAAGGTACTGTAACTGCCACGATGATCAAATGCTGTTTCTGATGGTCCTTGACCCCTCATATATCCAGACCATAATCTGCATTTATTCCCATGGGATTTAATAACTGTCAATATCTGTATGCCCTTTGAGGCTGATGTACTTTAGATATTTAAGTAGAATATGTGTAGGTGATGAGCCATTTTATTCATAGCCCAGTGAGAACCTATAAATATAGTTTGTTCTTCTCTCTCAATATATTGGCTCCTAAGTACAACTTGTTGTGGCTTCCTTCCAGTTCACATTTCTTGTGAGAACATTAAAAAATAAAAAGCAATGAAGTCTGAAACATCAGTTTAAAAATCACAGTCTGAATCAGGGTTGTAAATAATGATCTGATATTCTCTATACCGTAAGTTTGCTGGAAAGAAGACTTTAGTCTGCAGCAGCCATCTGGAAATGTTGTTAGTGTTTTACAAGGCAGTAAGTTCAGGTTCACATTATCATAGAATCATAGAATCCTTGGGGTTGGAAGGGACCTCGAAAGATCATCTAGTCCAACCCCATCTGCCAGAGCAGGGCCACCTAGAGCACTTCGCATAGGAACATGTCCAGGCAGATTTTGAATGTCTCCAGTGAAGGAGACTCCACGACCCCCCTGGGCAGCCTGTTCCAGGGCTCTGTCACCCTTACAGTAAAAAAATTTTTTCGAATATTCAACTTGAACCTCCTATGCTCCAATTTACACCCATTACCCCATGTCCTATCACTGGTCACCACATTAAATCAGTGTTTTTATATCCTATATTTTGAGTTCATTTCTGACTTTCTGTTTTTCAGTCAATGAATAAACAGTTCTGTTTTCTGCTCCTTGTGGTTGATTAAAGCAAGTTGATCAGTGAATGTCCTGTGTTGGTAAAGATTTGTCAGCACCTCCAGAAGAAAGTGGTTGAGCATCTCTCCTATGAAGACTATCTTAGAGAGTACTGCTCCCATAGCCCAATAATCCTTTTTAATATTCTGAACATGGCTGGTGGATGCATCTGTGGAACCCACATGAAACACAACTTCACAGGTCACAAACAAATGGAACTATAGTGTGAGCTGAACCACAGTAATACCCAGGACTAGCAAAATTGTTGCCAGTGGACACCACTTGAAAGGGTGGGATATTGCTAAGAATCAAGCTGTGTTACTGTTGTTGATTTGTGATCTGTTTTTAGCCAAAGATCAGACTTCAATATTATTAACTTTTGCTTGCTTTTGATAAATTTATATAAATTGCATTTGATAAATTTTATAAAATTTGTAATTTTTATAGCTAGTTGTTACAGAGCTAGTCTCACTAATAATTTTCATGTTATCGTGAAGTCAGTAAGAATTATTTTGAGTAACATACATTACCTTTCATAAATAAATAGATTTGTTTATTTTTCAGAATGAGGCTATTAGGAAAACTGGATGACTAAGCACACTCTGCAGAGACATATTTGTGTAAAAATACAGATGTCTCTACTAGAAAGTAGGAAGCCATACGGATCTTAATCGTGCATAGTGCTGAAAAATACAGTTTTACGTGAGTACTTTGCTTAGAGAGCAGATTTTGTTCTTACTGTCTAGCACAGCACTATTTAACTGACTTTGTGTCACGGTTTAGGACCTGCTGGTACCAACCAGGCCTCTGCTTGCTCACCCCCCACCATGGGACAAGGCAGAGAAAATCCAACTTCAGTTTTATTAATCAAGACAAAGATAGGGAGGTTTGCATTCTCTAATTATGGTAACATACAAAAACCAGAAAAACTCAACTTTGGAAGGAAAAAACATCCTAATTTAAAAGGAGAAAGAGAAAACATGCTCAGATCTTAATACCTTCTTCTCTCACTCCTCCTTTCTTCCCAGGCCCAGATTACTTCACCCCTGGCTCCACCTCAGCAGCACAGGAAGATGAGGAGTGGGGGTTTAGGATCAGTTCACCCAACACATGTTGTTTCTAATGCTTTTCCTCCTCATGGGGAGGACTCCTCACATTCTTTCCCTGATCCATTGCAGGATCCCTCTCACGGAAGAGTCCTTCATGAATGCCTCCAACATGAGTCCCACCAGGTGCAGTCCCTCAGGCACAGACTGCTCCCACCTGGGCTGCACAGAGAGTCCTGCTCTGCTTTGGGAAAACATTCACCTTCTCTGGCATGGGGTCCTCCACAGCTGCAGACCCACATCTGCAATCCTCTCTGCAATCCTCCACAGGCTGCTTCTTCACACTGGCCCTCCTGGGACACTTCAGGGGCTACAAATTGACATTTACCCCACCATGGTCCTTCAGGTACTGCTTTATCATGCTTCTTTTTAAGGACTGCTCCACTGTGCATCTCCATAGGCTGCAGAGGGACAGCTGCTGTCTCACCACAGGCTGTGGGGAAATTTCTGCTCAACACCTTTACCCCTCCTTCTTCACTGATCTTTGTAGGAGAACACCAGAAGAGCTGACACTGCAGGGGGACAAAGGAGTCTGGTGAACTGCTTGATACTGCGTGACCCTGAGAGAAAACAAAGAGCTGTAAATAACCTAAGGAATTTGTCATCTCGATGGTGTTATATCTTGTTACCAGGTGCCTCCGGTGGGAATTGGTTAGATAAGGTTTTTTGTTAATAGAAAGAGCACTTTGCCATGCAAATTGTAGATCAATAGATATCGGGATACTATATAAGTGTAGCAAACCACACAGTAAACTGATTCTGATTGTGCAGCAACTGGGGTCTGTGCTTTCATGTCCTCCATCAGACCTTGGTGTTTTTTCTCTGGTGTTTCTCTCTCAATTCATCATCTGCTCTGCTCTGCGGGTCCTTTTCTTGTATTCCTTCAGTTTTATTTTCCCTTTCTGAATATATTGCTCACAGACATGCATCAGCTTCCCATGTCTAGTCAGCCTTGGGCAGAGACAGGGCAGGGATTGGAATCAGGGGAGCTTCCAGCAGCTTCTCACAGGAGCCAACCCTGTGGCTGCCCCTGCTTCCAAAGCACCACTGCACTAACCCAAGACACCTTGGTATATTGCTCTCCCTGCATAGATTTTTACTGACTTTAGCATGCATCAGCTGTGTCCTCTAAATCTGTACACTCAGTATCAAGATCTGCCTTGTAAACTCAGCAGAAAAATTTATTCCTTTCCTGGAGAAAAAATACCTGACCTATAGATGGTATGAGAAGGGTCAGATCCTTCTAGCTATTTAGAGGACATTTGTGCTGCTGGTCTTGTGCCCGTTCCTTGTGAACCCTGACAAATTTTCCACAGTACCAGCCAAAAGTGTTCTACAGAGGATAGATATTCTTCCCTCTATTGCACCGCATGTATTACATCCTCATTACTTAAAATGTACATATGTTGTTCTTCAGAAACAATGCAATCTCCACTCTTTGTAGCATGATTATCGTTATAATATTCATAAAGGAATAGTAATTATGTTTTCTAGACATGAAAATTATTTGATTGCAACATCTGTTACTACTTAAGAAGATATTGCAGGTTGCTAATAATCTATTAACCCATTAAAAACCGTAGAAATGGAACTGGATTTCATAGACCATAAGCAGAGATCGTTATCCTGTTCACATAGAAACTGCTTCTTTAGGACTCACTGTCTTGGGTTAGTGCAGTTGAGCAGTTCTTTGGAAGCAGGGAGATCCATAGAGGTGGCTCCTGAGAGAAGCTGCTGGAAGCTTGCCTGGTTCCAATCCCTGCCCTGCTTCTTACCAAGACTGAGTACATGCGGGAAGCTGCATGCAACTCTGCAAGTAATACATCCAAGAATGGGAAAAAGAAATTGCAAAAATATAAGAAAAGACGTATAGAGCAGAGTATGAAGTGCGAGAGAAATCCAAGAAAAAAGACACCAACATCAGTGAAGAAATCAGGGGAAAGATATTAGAGCAGAGATTTCCCTGCAGCCTGTGGTGAGACAGCAGCTGTCCCTCTGCAACCTATGGAGACACACAGTGAAGCAGTCCCTGAAAGACCATGGTGGGGTAAATGTGTATTTGTAGCCCCTGAAGTGTCACAGGTGGGGCAGATGTGAAGCTGAAGCCTGTGCAGGATCACAGAGAGGGTCAGATGTGGCTCTGCAGACATGTAGGGCCCCGTGTCAGAGGAGGTGACTGCTCCCGCAGCAGCCGTGACTCTGTGTGCAGCCCAGGCGGGAGCAGTCTGTGCCTGAGGGACTGCACCTGTGGGAGGGACTCATGTCCCAGGGGTTCCTGAAGGACTCTCCCGGGAGAGGGACCCCGCGTTGGAGTGGGAAGGCTGTGAGGAGTCCTCCCCCTGAGGGAAAGGCATTAGAAACAACATTTGTTGGGTGAACTTACCCTAAACCCCAACTCCTCACCCCCTGTGCTGCCAAGGTGGAGGCAGGAGTGAAGAGTGGGCCTGGAACAGGAGTGGGCCTGGGAAGAAAGAAGGGGTGAGAGAAGAAGGTATTAGGATCTGGCCATGTTTTCCCTTTCTCCTCATAGGTTAAATTAGATCTTTTCCTTCCCAAGCTGAACATGTCTGGTTTTTGTGTTACCATAATTAGGGAATGCAAACCTCCCTGTCTTTGTCTTGATTAATGAAACTGAAGTTGAATTTTCTCTGCCTTGTCCCGTGGTGAGGGGTGAGCAAGCAGGGGCCTGGCTGATACCAGCAGGTCCTAAACCATGACGCGCACTTAAGAGTTATGCAGGTATTGACAGATGATTGCAGATGATCACTGTGAAAATATTTTTGTCCAAGGAACTTGCCACTGATAAGTATTTAGAAACTGGGACCAAATTTTCCAATATGCAAAAATCATTCAACCGAGGGAGTTATGTGGAGGTTTGTTGTTTTGGGTTTGGTTTTTTCGTGAAAGTAAACAAGGCTCTTGATTTCTAGAAGAGCCTTGCAAGATTTTCATTTCCACAGGGAAATATTTATTCCTTTCCAATCACAAGAAGCTGAAACTGAACAATTTAGGGCATAATCAAATGTGTGTTTTTTTCTTTTTGTCTCCATTTTATCACTTTAAGGAGGGAACAAACCTTGCTACAACAGCATTTGTCTTTACTATTCTAATATATTAAATGTGAATTGTTTGAGTCAAACATGATCCTAAATTGGTATAAATTCATTTTATGAATTTTTTCTTCTTTTTTTGAATTCCAGTTTATATCAGGACATTTGTGATTTTGGCATTAAGCTGCCTACCGCACAATACTGTCAGAAATAAAAGGCGTGAGGATACACAAAATGTTTTCCTTTTTAAAAAATATTAATTCATCCTTCAAAATTCATTCTAGAAAGAGGATGACTGCTACTAACTGTGCATTTACAGATCAGTTGCTTTAGTCTTTTTTTCGGCACTGACTGTAATAATAAAATACACTTGGGAAGGGGGGTCTTTCCATAAGAAGAATGTGAAGAAGTGTATAAATGTCGAGCTTGAGTTGTGCTTCGCATCAAGGATGTCAGTTATAGCATGATTTGGCTCACAGTCATAAATATCTGTACATGAGAACTTATTAGTAAAATAGATTTTGCAACTTTTACTCTGGCTACTATGGGATAAACCTATCTTAAATCTTGTTAGAAATATAAATATTTCTGAAAATTATACGTGAATGCTGACTTTCTAGGCACAGCTCAGAAAACAAATACTGTTAATAATAACCTTGGGTCAATCTGGATTAATTTGATTTCAGTGTAATTAAGTGTAATTATTTCACTGAAGTTCAAAAGAAAAAGGATTAGAAACTAGGTGGTATGCATAGGGGCATGAATCAAGCTGCTCAAAAATATGCATGTGTCGTGGTCTTCATATCTATGGAGCTAGACCTTATCCAAACCAATACCCAAAAAGGGGGAGTTCTGTTTAACATAGAGTGGTCCCAGTCCAGCAACTGGATTTAGATAGATAGCTCATACTGAACTGTCTTCATTGATTGGTTAAATATAGGGGCTAAAGAGATTTGCCATACTGATTTGTTGCAGGTTGGAGGGGTCAACCATCTTCTGAGAGCTTAATTTACATTGTACACAGCTAGTTACATACCTAAGATGTGAGCTTTTGGGTGTGGAGACGAGAATTCTTTTCTAGACAGGGAGAAGTAGAAGAAACAGTCTACTTTCTCAAATGTTTTTTAAACTAATGTATCAAGGGGTTCTTGTAATTATGTGAATTGCCCCATATATGAAACAAATTATGTAAGCATCATTCTGTGAAGCTTCTAAACTCACCAATATGTTACAGATTTTCATTCTCAAGTGATTCTGTGGCTAAGACTACAAGGAGGGTGAGGGGAGAAATCAATTTCTATCTATAGCAATGAGATGAGTCTAAATATACCCAAATGAATACACTGAGGAACAATGTAGTCAAACCATATTTTAAAAATATTTTATTTGAGTCAATTTCACAGTATTTTAAAAGTAGCAGTTTAATGCATTTTGTAGTGGGCTTTCAATCTTGCCTGTTCAGTTTTGGGTTTGTTTTTGGTTTTTTTTTTCTTTCTCAGTAAGCCAAATTCTCAAGAACTAATGCTTTTCCTTATATTCTGTATGCATAGCTGTACTTTCTATGTAGTGATAACTTGGTATTTGAATTCAAAGCAGGAGAACCCTTCAGTGTATTTTGTCTGTTATTATGTTTATGTTATTATGTTTAGCTAAAGCTAGTGTTGATCCTTTCCTTGAAGCCTTCTTCTGGAGTTCTCAGTGCTTATGCATGCGGGTGTGATTGCTCCCAGAGGACTCTTTAATATACTGGATGATAGAGTTCTTTGAGAGGAGTGCCTCTTTTATGTATTGTATTTTCTTTCTGTTTAAATTAACTTATTTAAGTAAACAGCTCTCATAGTATGGCACCTTCTCTTCTGTTGCCTCTGATGTTTTATTTAAAGCTCCTTTTACTTCCTGGCACTCTATTACTGTGACTGTATGTATAATTTTCCCTCAGGCCAGATTCTAGCATGAGGCCATAGGCTTCTTGCATACCATGCATCTGTTTCTCTGTAGTATTAAGCAGTGTAAGGATTTTTTACAAGAATTGATTTTACCGAGAGAGAGTTTGGAATCCTAAGCTTTTCATCACAATAAATTTTCTCCCCTTGTGGTGGGCTGATCTGAGCACCTAAGTGCCCACATAGTTGCCTGCTCAGTCCCCCTACAGCAGACAAGGGGAGAGAATCAGAACAAAAGCCGAATGCCATGAGTCAGGAGAAAGAGTGTTTAAAAGGTGAAGAAAAGCTGAATAAACAAGCAAAGCAAAATAAAATAAGAAATTAATTCATGGCTTCCTATCAGCAGGCAGATGTACTGCAACTTACCCATGCCACAATTAGAATTAGAGTTAGGGTTCAGACGACCACAAAGCCTAAAGCTCAAGGGACGCTGGGGCTGAAAATAGGATGAATACTGCATGGACAATGTTGCTCCACCCAAATTTTTGTCTTCCCAGCCACAAATGAAGATCTGAAACCAAGCCTATATCACAAGAACAGTTCAAAGCAACAGCTAGGGTTCAGAGATTCAGAGGGCACTGGGAATGAAAATGAAAAAGAATATCATGCATGCAAGAGCTTTTTCAATAGAAGTGTAAAAAAACCCCCCAAAAATGAAGCAACTAAAAAATATATATTGGTAAGCGATTTGGTTTTGTTAGGGTTCTCAGGGTCTCATTCACTTAACTGTATATGGTATGAAATATTCTAAGCTCAATGAGCCTTGTTTTACTGCCTTTCAAACTGAAGCCAAGGTCAGGGGCATTACAGTGATATTATTAAAGCAATTTTAACATCTCTTACCACAGAAATCTAATTGCTCTTTTAATGAACCAGTACTTATTAGTAGTACTGATTGTTACCACAGTTTATGGAGTTATAACTGTGAAGAGGTTTTGGTTCTTAGGTGTCTTTTTTATCAGACAAGCCTTTTCAACAACATGAACTAACTTATTTTATTTGCTAAACAGTATTGCTCATATTACTAGTAAGATATTTGCAAACACAAGCTTAACTTGAGAGAGTAACACATCAGAGCTCTAGTTTGTAAAGATGCACCTACATTAGTATTTTAAATCTTAGTATAAGCTGATTTGGAAGCAGATCTCTTGATTGTCCCTAATCATGCTTTGGCTCTTCATGAAGTAACTCTGAAGCAGCTGAACTGAACTCCTTTCAAGCAAAGCTGAAGCAGATGTACTCAAGAAGCACATATCATGCACCCAACTGATAACTAGCACTGGGACCACAGGATCTAACTGGGTCTGCAGAGCAAAACTGTCTGCAGTACAAATGGTGCAAATATCATGGCCTCAGCACCATCGGACTGGCTTTGCAGCTCTGCTGTTGCTGTTACGAGCTACTTTCTCGTGTCAGCATAAGATACAATTACTTAAATGCAAGAAAATATTACCTTACAGTCCAATGTTAAAATTATCCAAGCTAGCACAGAAAACCAGAAGCACTTTCTTGGAACTGTTCAAGCAGTATTGAATGATATCTGGGGAAATGAGTAGTTGCCTCAATGGGATACTGCATCATAGCCTATTAGTGTCATTTGTCAGTGCCACCCAGTTCTAGCCTAAAAGAACTTTGGACACCAGAACAAGTTGGTCTCAGTTAAGTTATCTTGGGGTATCTTGCAATAAAAATAACACAATAAAACAGAACTCCTGGGTTTGCAAATGGTGCTGATGAAAGGACAAAAGGGAACTTCCAGTCTGTTATACAATGCAGAATTTCAACAGGAACACTTCTTTTTTTTTTTTTTTTTTTTTTTTTTTTAATTACAATAGCCATAGCTTTTCTTGTTTTTGTGGAGGGAGGGGGGTTTGTTTGTTTGCTTTTGGTTTTGTGGGGGCTACTTTTACTATTTATTGGCTATCAACAACCCAGCCATCCAACTAATCTTCTACAAAGTCTGGATGGGCAGTAAGAGCTGAATTTAAATTTGAGCAGGTTGCTATTAAGTCACCAGCTCTGAATATCTGATAGGCTTGGAAAAGTAACCCAAGCTTTCTGTGGCTTTGTAAACTGATTGTTCCCCATTCAAAAACTTTAACAAGAAAAAATGCAAGACAAAGAAACGAAGTATCTAATTGTGGAAATGTAGCTGTATTTTTTTCCAAGCCTTTTATTTGCTGAGACATCCTCTATGCTGGGTAGCTTTATTTTTCCTGCACTCCTGCAGTAAATTTAATTAATGAATTTAATACTGTAAATAGTGAGATCTGGCTTCAGCTACACTCAGGCTGATGTTCTGTTGGTTGCTTCTTGCTCTCCTACACTCCTCTCACCTACCAGCCTCCCTCCCCTGCTGAACTTAGGGCAGCCTTTCCCTCTCATCCACCATTCCTCAAAGTACCTTTTACAGCTTTTCCTACACTAGCTGTTTCCACTAGACTTGAATTGCTTCACTATCTGCACTTCAACACTCATTGCTGCTATCTCCGACAGATTTGCTGTAGTATTTTTTTGTTTTACAGCTGTTGGAAAGCTTCATGTGGCACTGATAACAAACCACTAACTTTTAAAGCACAGGTGTTTCTTCAGCACCTCCCCTTGTTCTGCCTTTATTTGATTTATTTGGCACCTTTTGTTGGTGCTTCTTTGTTTTACTCCAGTCTAAATTAAACTCCATCACTCCAGAGCTGAAAACATTGCTTTAATTTCAGCATCTTGCCAGTCTTTTTTTCTCTATGCCAGTATCTAGGCATATTCAGAAGCCGTAGGCCTGCACTTCTGTACACTATTACAAATGTAGAGATTTTTTTCTATTTGTAAGTGAATTCTCTCTCACTCAAACATAATAAAACAACATGCACAAACCAAAACCAGCTCCAGACTAGCATTTAGCCTTTTTAATTTATCTCCTGGTTTTTTTCCCAGATAAGAACCGCTTTCACCTCTGCAGAAACAATTTCCTTGAAAATAATGAAAATACAGTTGAGCTCTAATGTCAAAAGAATGAAACATTTTGTTCTAGGTAATGAGACAAAAGAATCCAATATGTACAACACCTATGCTGCTTCTTTTGTCTCCACAGTAAACCTTCTATAAAGGCAGAAACATACCAATGTAAAAATGTAAAATTCAACACTTGAAATCAAGCCCCCAGGAAAAAAAAGGATGCCTGAGAAGACAGTGTGTCTGCTGCACTTCCTGGTAGTTAACTAAAACAGAAACCAAAGGTAGTGAAAAAAAGCTCAAGGATTTCAGAAGTTAAGCAGTACTTCCACTATTAATAATAAATTTAATTTAAGTATGACCGCAGCCTTACTAATGTGTTGATGAAGTACCTATTAAAATTGTACTCTTAAAGTAATTTATAAAGTGGTTTATGACTTGGATACTTGTTACAATCTCATTACAGCTGGACTTAAGGAAGTCTAAATGTTGTGTTGGATTCCTTTATGAAAATGAACATAATTATGTAATTAAAATCAACATTCTTAATTTGGACAAGATGTGACAGTCCTCTTAAAATTGTCCATAAGTGGTGTATTTTCTTAGATATTTTTTCTTTTAACTGTACTATGTCTGTACTGATATCCAACAAAAATATTTTAAAATGTGATAAATGATGGAAAGACACCACAACCAACTTTCATGTCATACACAAATACAAAATATTCTTTTAGAAAGCTTAGGCAATCATATATAAGTTGATTTGATTCTGCCAAAGTTACTTTGGTTTGCAGTCATCAGCCTTCCTCTGTGTGTTCATCATTAATTGGGAAACTTAAACTGTAGAGAAGCTTAGAGGGATAGCTGGCCAAGCAGGACTGTTTTTATATCAATAAGGGTTCAGTAAAATCGGAGTATTTAACATAAATCATAGTTGCATTTTATTACAGTTTTCATACTAATAATGGTAAAGAAAATACATATAGCTAATCTTACCTTCCCAATACCTTCCTGCATCTTAGAAATGGTTCCTATAATCACAATATTCTATTCTATAGCCTGATTTTGTTATCTTTGGTTTTAGGACATTCTGATCTTGAGAGACAGAACTTTGCTAGATAGCAGGGGAAGACTTTTTCCTGCCCACATGAGGACAGTGGGATCACATAAGAGAACCTAATGTTTACAATTGCATGTACACTTTACTTTTATGAAAATGAACACTCCAGACCAATTTTGAGCTTGAATTTTGGAAAAAATAATTTTCCCTGACTCTATTCATATCAAATAAATATTCAAAAAATATTAGATCAAAAGAAAAAGTATATCACTTAACAAAATATATGTATATGTGTGCTTTGCTCTTCATTAGCATTTTGCAAAGTTGTGTTTAAATACATTGCTTTTTAGTATTCTGCACTTGATGTGTTAGAGAGAAGGAGATCTGGAGTGAAAGAAGCTACTCTATAAAAGCTATTTCACCTTGAACAGCTCCAGTGGTTGTAATGGTCTCTGGATAGGGACCATCTGAATTCAATGAAGCCTCATCTATAAGAACACAACACAAAGTCCAAACTTTTTTTTCTGTAATATAATACAGTAGAAACCAAGATGCCTGATGAATTTTAGGATGTCCTACAGAGACAACATATGGCTCATACTTGCAAGTGCCATTGTACATCAACAGCTCTTTGTTTTTATTATGAAACTGTTACTTCCAAAGCTGCCTGGTAGATTTAATTTTAATGGGAATTGGGCATCCAAATCTCTCAAGTGGCTTTGGAAAAACATGCAGCCAAAAAAAATTTCATCTTGATGACTGCATATGCACAATAAATAGATTCCAAACCTTTTCTTCTTGCTCAAGTGAAGAAATTCCTTCAAAAGCAAATAGACCTTGGCAACAGGTAAACAAATCTTTTCCCTTTTGTATAAATGGTGCAGCACAGCTATATGTCCCCACTAGACTCAATTTTTATGAAAACTGGTTAGCAAAACAAAATTTATTACTAATGGATAAAACATTTAATAGATGATTATAATTTAATTTTCTTTCTGTTCTGGTTTCCTTTGTTCTATACCACATGAAAAAGGATATAATTTGTTTAATTACAACCAGTAGATATAAAATGGGGTAAAAGATTATCACCACTTCATAGTTTTTGAATCTATGTTGAGCTTCCTCTTAAACTCTGTAGAGCAAATATTTGAGATCCATGTTGTGCATCACTACAAGCAAATTCCACTCAGATTCCAATTCTGTTTCAATGTTTTTTCAATTTCTTTTTAGTTTGTATAAACTTAGAAATTTGTAACATCGTGATCTTCTGTTGCCATGGGTTGCTGTATAGTATTTGTGAATTTCATTTTGGAGTTGGAGACCCCTTAGCACTTTTCTGCAAAGTCCTTCTTGTTTTATTATGTTAAGTTGTTTTTATAAACTTCTAATTATGTTTTCTTAAGCAGATTTCATTATTCTCTCCAGATGCTTTGAATTACTTTTTAGTATTTCTGACATTGAGGTATACAGACCAAAGACTAAAAAGATTTCCAGGTCTCCTGGTATTCATGGAAGCTTCATAAGTCAAACCTCAGTAAATTTGTCTTAGTACTTCAGCATGAAGGAAACTATAATTCCCTCTTTCATTCAGCCTTTTACATTTGTGGGGTTCTAGCTAATTTGTCACTGTGTCCTAGGTTACTGCATTTGTTGTCTTCCAGTCATGCAGATTGTAAACAGTCATTAAACAGGGAAAGATATGTTATGGACCTATCTAATTTTGGGAGGCCTCAAACAACACATTTTTAGTGAAACACTTGGCCACAGCAAACTGGAACAAGTATCAGAAACCTTGAATGTTGTCAAAAGCTAAACAAAAACCTTCTGACTGCCATCCCACTGTTTTTAACAGTTTTTGTCTGATCCTTCAGCCTCCTTTTAGGTAAGAAACATAGTTGGCAGGGCAACTGCAAATGTGGCAGGGCTTCACAGAAGCTTCGCTGGCACTGTACTGGTGTTGCATGCATTTCAGATTAGGATTGTTGTTTAAAGCTTTCATTCTTTCTGTATAATTTAGTACTTTGAGCTCCCTGAAATTTATTGTTTTCTTTTGAACTTGAAAAAATGTCTATATCCTTATGACAGTCTGATGCTTATAGTACAGTAAAATATTTCCATTGCAGTAAGAAGAGCCATATAGGAACAATATCTCTAAGCTTAGTGATATATTGTCTCTGTGTATTCACACTTGTATTGGATTACTCTTACTGGCAAGTCATATTAAAATAAATGTATAATTTAATATTCATTACCAACTCTTCATCCATCTACCTTTTATTTTCTGTAATATAAAGTGGATTAACATGAATGGTGTTTTAGGCAGGGATAAGTAGATACAGTCTATACTGTCAAATTAAAACTAGGTAAACTGCTTACCTTCGTGTATCCTTCACTAAACCCCGTTCTCAAAAAAAAAGTACTATTCCCACAGGTGTCGGTTTTCGTTATATTTTTCAGAGTATTTGCCTCCCTTGCTCCAAGCTAAGCATAATTTGCTTTCATTTTCTAGTTTTTTGCATTCTATAGCATTATATTTTTTTTTCCAAGTGCTATATGCAGTTCCTCTGAGTAGTGAGTTTTATTTTGAAATATGTCATGAAATGTTTTATTGTAGTCTAAATCAGAGAAATTTCCACTTTTCTTCTAGGGGAGCAATTCCTCATATTTAAAATCTAATCTTACCCAAGCCTCTTCATTGGTCATCTAACTTTGTCGTTTTAACAATAGCAGTCATTTCCATATAGAGGGAGACTAGTGAAATGGCTTAACAATTTACAGAGAAGACTTATGTTCCAGAATAAGCAACTCACCTGTGTAAGCATTCAGAATATCTCTTTGTGGGATGAAGTATGATGGGTATGTACTGGATCTGACAGCAGCAGTCTTGATAATGAATGGAAGTCTCTCATTTGGACATCGATAAACGACATTTCAGAAAACCTTAATGAAGGTATGAATGAAATGTTAAATCAGTGCAAAAACAGTGAACAGTGTCCTGCGGACTAGTGATCACTACACCTTTTCCCAGGTGAGAAAGTGGTGAATAACCATCTATAAAAAAAATGTCTGGAGATTTCTGATAAATAAGACATCTTTTTCATTGGCATAAAGTATAGCTGGCTTAAAACAAAACAAAACATAAACAAAGAAACAAGCAAAACCTGAAGGAAGGTTAGTTTAAAATTAGAAATATGTCAAAAGAATGTGATATGCAAGAAATTCAACATCAGAAAACATAGAGAAATTAAAGAACCTAAACTTCTATGCAAGTTTTAAACATAAAAGATCTAAGAGCAGTAATAATTAATGAGATAAGTTACGTGACTTGGGCTATGTGTTGGATCTGTAACTGTAATATTTTTTTTGTTTTCCTCTGAGTGCAGTTTACTGCTATGAACACACACACACACATACACAAATAGATAAACTCTCATTAATTTCCTGGATAATAATACATAAATATTCCTATATTCCTTTTTTTGTTGTTGGGGTTTTTTTGGTATGTTTTGTGAGGCTTTTTTTCTGAAGTATAAGGGCTAGGTCAGACTTCTAGAAAATCACTTTACCTTGCCAATAACTGATTTTTATTTGTAAATCTTGATTTGGAATTTTGTCACCTTTTTGATTTTTCCTATCTAAAGGAAAGAGGAACAGATATGGTTATAAGTATTGAAAGTACTCGAAAATGAACAATAGTAGCACTAAAGTCGGTGACGTTAAGGATTTTTTTAGAGAAAGCATCTCCACATGTAGCTCATTTTTAGTATATCCTTAAATTGTAATTTTTCTAAAACACTACAAAGGTATTTTTATAAGTACAAACAAGAATTATGGAACTCTAGAGAAAAAAAAAAAGTGGTATCAGAGAAGACTGCGAACTTATATGTATACATTTATCTGTAGTAACACTGAATTTTGTGCATGTAAGCAAGGGGTAAAAAAACTTCATAGCTGAAAATTTAAGCTGGGCATCCCATCTGTCAAACTGGACCCTTTCCTCCTAGAGAAAAATTTGCTTCTCCTCTCTCTCCCCACCCCATGTTGTGAAGCATCAAGTTATCATGTACTGATTATACTGAACTTGATGGGTCAGCAGTTTTTTGAGGATGGCAAATTCTATGTTTTCTGTTAAGTAGCATACATCAAGTTTCTCAAAATTGATAGTTATATTGATATCAAAAGAGGCATGAGGCAGTAGAGAGAACAACAGAAATCTGAAAATTGTGTTAAGTTTCTGTAGCGGGAGGAGCCATTCTTGCTCCTGAAGCTCGACGAGCTGCTGGTCTCTTCCAGGACTCCAGCCACCACACAGCGCTTCCAGGGTAGAAGTGTAGCGGGAAGAGCCTTTCTTGCTCCAGAGGCTCAACGAGCTGCTGGCCTCTCCATGCCTCGCACCAGAGTGAGCTGAGGTGCCTTCTGTGGGTGTGTGTTCCACCTTTATTGGCCCCCTGGTCTTGCTCATGCCCAATAGGGGCCTGTCCTAATCAGGCACAAGTGGACTCACACCCACTCTTTGGCAACTCAAGGCACCTGGTTGACAATGTCTCTCTACAAGTTTCTGAGTCTTTAACTGCGTAGGCTACACACTAAACAAAAAAGGTTTGTTTACTGAGCAGACAGGGAAATTAAGAAAAATGATAAGTGTTCAGCTTCATAAAGATGTCTTGTACTGAATTACATATATCTGGAGATAGGAAGACTAGCTAAGCCTCATTCTGCTTTTTCCTTTGTCAGTTCATGGTTGTTTGCTTTAACACCAAAGTGCTTTCTATCAGTTTGTTCGATATCAATTTTTTATGGTTTTCTGTCACTTCCAAGCACAGAATATTCCAAAGATCTCTGGTGTTCTTGTCATGAAAGTGTTCCTGACATTTACCTTACAACTCTCTTTACATCGTGCCACTATATTCTGGCTTAATATAATAATGCAAAAAAATCCAAGTTCATATTGTACTATGGGATACACCTATTTTAGTTACTGAAGTTTAGAGATGAGGAAAATTGCATATTTTTAATAAGAAATTCAGATACAAAAAAACCCCTTATTTTAAATGTATTATACATTTAATCTTGGAAAGTTATTACAGGTTGCATCAGTTTGAAACCCTTATTTTGAATACAGTACAAATGCTTGTTGTAAACAGTAGATTTCAAGGAATGCTTTCACCATGAATAGCAATTATTAGTTTTTGTAGCAGTGGGAACAGTTCTAGAACTGTTTCAACCAGGTAAACTGTGGTAGTGTCTGTTAACTTCCATAGGCCATCAATGGTCACACAGTGTGGCCATGTGTTACCTAATAATTTGTTTTAAATTAAAGCATTCAAAATCACCCAAATCTAAAAAAAGGTATTTTTTGTCTACCTTTTGTCATCTGCATCAGACACCCGTAGTCACAGAATACTCAGTATGCTATGAGTATGCAGTCTGCTGGAGGAAAACGAGGTGAAGGATATTGCTGACTTAAAATCAAAGTGGATGACTCGGTGCATATCTGCATTATGGGAGGCCTTGTTAGTTTATATGGGCATAAATGTGATTCATTCATAAGGGGCATGTAGGTGCCCCTTGGCAAAGATTGATTTGATACTTCAGCCCTGTTTTTCAAAATTCATTATCAAACCAAAAATTAGTTTAATTTTTCATCTTTAATAATAGTGTTGTTTTTTTTAGAAAAGATAATATATTCTGTTCTAACTAAGGTCTTTCTGCTCTCAGCAGTTTCCTTTGGTGACAGGAGGTCAAGTTTCCTGCCAGCTATTTTCTGTTCCTTTCAACCGGTGTGTTCCCATTTGCTCTGAATATCATTAGGTAAAGTGGGTGAAGCATGAATCAAAGGCAATGTAAATGTCAGCCATGGGAAATTGCATGGTCCAGTTCACAAAAGAGAACAGTGATTTTTGGAACATCTACAATTAATTCAAAATATGTCTGTCCTTTACCTGCATGCTAGACAGTCATGAATGAGAGCAGAAATAAGGGATCTGAATTATTATTATTTGACCCTTACTCTATTCAGGTCCTCCAGGTCCTCCTCTCAGAAGAATAATTGTAATTTCTTTTCTATCAGGCTACTTCACTGACACTAGCCTTTTTTTTTTTTTTTTTTTTCAGTAAACAAATTCTGTACACCTCAATGGTCATAAAGATCCAAGTAAATAAAAGAATTTGGTAATATTCATGGCCACCCTAACAGCTTGCAGTTATCCTATGAGTTCCTTTTTCATTCCTTAGATAAAAAAAGTTTTTTAGGCTGTTAGTTAATTAGATTAAACTATTAGTTTATTTGGCTTTGGAAATTCAGAACCAGTTGAGCAACCCACAACATCTGGACTGCAACTAGACCACTTACAGTGGCTTATGTTATCTTCTCTCTGTTCGACATAAGTAACTTGTCCTTGATCAACTCTGTCAATAAGAAATTGGTGGTATTGAGTTGCTTTGATAATTTAGAGTTTTTTTAAGGCATAGAAGTAGTAAATTGAAGGGTCTGTCAGACACAAAATGAGGTGAAGCAGAAAAAAAGTGTTAACATGTAAAAAAAATGTTGGAGGCAAACAAAATAAGCTTCAAAACCCCCCAGTGTTTTAATATATGTTATGTCGTGTAAGCTTTCCTTCTCACTGTGTAACTGATTAGGATATCCACTATGAGAAATGTGTACTCATTACGGAAGTGAATATCTAGTTCAGCCATGAAACTTGAATGAAGTTATGCTTTCAACTCTGAAATATTTAATTCATTCTAATTCATATGTATTAAAGTATGGGTTTTGTATATATCAGAAAATGTGCTGATTCCTCAGTTTGCACTACATCTTCAGTAATAAAAATTTATCGTGAAGAAGTGGCAGTTCTGGTTTTCTTAAAACTCTACTACATTTATTAATTGAATAAGCAGGTAAATTCTAAGTGTCTGTTGTGTGTGTCTGTTGTTTGTGTTCTTGCTAACAATGTGACAAACATTTCGTTAGAGGATTTCTGATGGCTGTAATGCATCAGGACCTAATGAGAGGTGCACATTCCTCACTGTGATAATGCATATCAAGTTACTACCTTGCTGCAGCTTGGCTGTGATTTGTCAAGCTTTGGTGTAATGGGCAAAGTGACCGTGACCTGTACATGCTGTTTCTCAGCTACTCTGCAGAAAGATCAGGTAAAAACCAGCAGGTGGTGCTTAGAGATAACCAGTGCATTCTTGCTGTCCATGGGTCTTTAGGCTGTCAAGAGCTCCATGTATTCTGAAGTTGTGTAATTTAGTTTACTTCTGTCTCTGCAGTGAAGTGCCAGTGTCTGTGCAGAGAAGCCCAAGAGAAACTCTCTGGGAGTACTGTAATTCAAGTATTATTTGTAATGTAGTTTGCTAGCTTGTAGCCTCTTCACATTTATAGGAACTGACCATTTAAAAATATTGTCGTTCTGTGCACTAAGTGGCTAAGAATAATCTCTAGCATACATAATAAATAATTAAGACAGAAACTTGCTAAATTAATATGTCTAAGATCTTAAAGAGGAAAAACAATACTGACCTGACAAATTAATATGCTCTCCGTCCATTAAGCATGAATATATTTCATAAAAATCCTATGGCCCACACAAATTAGTACCTGTCTAAAGAGCAGATCCTAAAAAAAAAATAATAATAATAAAAAAAAAAATTAAAAAATAACTGCTATGTGATTACCTTGACAGGTTTTTGTATTTCATTTGTAAGTTAGAAACCTTATTATAAATGAAGTTGATAATGACTTGCACAGAACAGAAAGAAAATTTGGAAGACTTTGAGGCTAAAAGGAGACAAATCTTCAGAAGAGCCTAAGTGGTTATGAATTCCATTATCTTTAGCCAGATTACGTATGCTTGGCATATCTGAAAACAAAGCCCAGTCACTTAAGTTGCACTTTGAGTTGTGAAGTCCTAATTTTGGGATAATTAGCATCTACACGGTACTACTTATAATACTTGTTACCTGCTTACTTACTGATTCCTCCAGTCAAGGAAAATAGACCTACTATGTGAAGTAGGCAGCTAAGTAATCCCATTTTATTATTCATGTACTTAAAATTGTGGACATATGTTTATAACCTTTTTTGGATCAGGACCAAAAGGCTTTGCACTTTCTAATGTATAAAGCAATGCAGTACTGAAAACTGTGCCCCATGGACCAGCCTCTGAATTCTGATAAGCTCACTCCTTTCTTCACAGTTAAATATTTCTCTATGCCTAGATTTTTTTTCCGAAGTTTCTATTCTTATTTTAATTAAGATTATGTTCTTTTTAAGTGGTTTTTAATACTGATGCACTCTGCTGCCTATTCTGTGTTGTTCCTTCAAATAATACTTGCATGGTAGATGGAGAGTGAAAACAATCAGGTTTTTTTTCTGGATAGAAGTAAACAACACCTACATTACCCTGCTAATATCAATCCCATTGTTACTTTGCTTGTACAGACAGATAATTGGCTCATGAAACCAACACAGCCAGAAAATAATTGCCATCTCTCTCTGGCAAAAAAGTTTTGGTGATTTTCCTACATGGCTGATCTATTTTTCTTTCATAGGCTGCTCCTTTTTTGAAAAAAATCTAATAAATTTCCCTTGTTTCTTGCTTTCCATCTTCTTAAATTTTATTCATTAGACCCCATGATGGTCTTGTCTGTCTTCACTAAGATATTAGCATGCTTGTCATTTAAAGCCTATTCCCAATTATTCAGTTTATCTCATGAACATAAACACTTCTCTTATTCCTGAACCCATAAGTGAACAGCAAAAATCCCACTGGAGGCAGTGAGGTAAATTACATAGGTGATATTCAGGAAAAAAAGAGATTTTTGCATGTTTTTTTGTTATATGCCAGAGATGGACTAAAAAAGTGCAAAACTCTAAATTTATATCTGGACACTTAAAACATGATGAAAAAAAAAGGGAATTCAGTCATTCTTGAAAACATTAGTTATTGTTGCCTTAGCCATTTCATATTTATGTATTATCAAAAAAGCAATGTCCCCTCAGACTATGTAAAAAACTGCCCACCCTTATTCTGGGATGAGACAATATTTAAGTAATTACAGGTAACTCTTTCAGATACGTGTTCGATTATGGTGACAGCTTTATTGCGGTAGAAAAGAGGTTTGATTTACCAATGTATAAACTTTCTAAATATCTTGTGCAGACTTATCCACTCAGTGGCCTTTATTAAAGTGATTCCTATGCATTCTCCTTGCTTTACTTTGGGGGTCAAGTTCTGCCTCTCAAAGCATACAATGCATTCATAGCAGAAGATCAAAAGTGCTATTTCCTAACAGCTATCAAGATAAGTTCATAGCCTCTTCTGGTACTGTCACATTTTCTTCTTCAAGAGAACAATGTTTTGTAAACATATCATCAATATGTAAACTCATTTATCTTTGTGGTTGTACTTGAGAAGACAGTAGTAGAAAGAATCCCATTTACTGCTAGGTTTTACAAAAGCTTTCAGAGTAAGTTATAGTTTTAGAGATCAAATTCTCCAAAATATTACTGATCTAAACTTTATCTGATTTTAGTATGTTCTTTTCCTATGTAGATGAAATCTTTGGAGCAAGCTTTGGAGACAAGTCTATGCTATTACAAAAAGTAATTATCAACATTTTAATAGAGATTCCTGTTAGTCTTTCTAGTAATTGGTCACAAAGCCACATACTAGAGGAAATATTTCAATTCTATTATGAATTCTATGCACAAATTTACAAAATGGAAAATAAGTAGAATGACGTAGATTAAGCTGATTTTGCTAGTATCAGATAAAGAAAACATTCTGCCTGTCCTTAAGTAGCTCGGCTCTTCATCTAATCTTGTTGGCATTTTGTGCTGTTGCAATTCTATCTTAAATCATGTGTGAAAGTTTCTGCTGATGCACAGTAAAAAGCTTCTTTAAGTCTTGTGATTTCTTTAAGTTTTCAGATTTAAAGTTGCACTATTACACAGTCTGGTTCTGGAAACATGATGCAAATAGAAACAAAACCAGCAGTAGAATACAAAACAGAGAAAATATCAGTTACTACAGAGTAGATTACCATATAGCCTGCATTGTTAAACCTCTTCTCTGGGGGATCAATTGCACATAGCAAGAAATAATATCTGTAGGAGGTGTGTTTGATTATGGCAGGAGAGTGGGTGGGGTTCAGGTTTTGGTATTTTTTTTTAGAAGGATGGGTTTCTCAAAATGGTACCAAGCACACTGAATACAGTGTGTTTGTCATATGTCTGTTTTAATGATGTGGCAAGTGGAAGATGTTGAATGTTGCTATCTGCTAAGTTTAACAAGGAGAAGTTCTGGATCTTACACCTGGGACACGGTAACCCTGGATATTCATACACCCTGGGGAGTGAGAGGCTGGAGAGCAGCCCTGCAGAAAGGGATCTGGGGGTTCTGCTTGATGGCAAGTTGAAGATGAGCCAGCAGTGTTCCCTGGCAGCCAGGAGGGACAACAGAATCTTGGGGTGCATCAAGCCCAGCATTGGCAGCCAACTGAGGGAGGTGACTGTCCCACTTCACTCCGCACTGGTGCAGCCCCATCTCCAGTACTGTGTGCAGTTTTGGACACCACAGTACAGAAAGGACATAGAGCTACTAGAGAGTGTCCAGAGGAGGGCTGTGAGGTTGGTGAAGGGTTTAAAGGGAAAGCCATATGAGGAGTGGCTAAAGGTACTTGGTCTGTTCAGCCTGGAGAAGAGGAGACTGAAGGGAGACCTTCCTGCTTCCTCCCTAGGGAAGGAGGAGGAGCAGGTGCTGACCTCTTCTCTCTGGTGACCAATGACAGGACCCAAGGGAATGGTAGGAAGATGTGCTGGTGGAAGTTTCGGTTACATATAAGGAAAACATCTTTCATCCAGAGGGTGGTTGAGCAGTGGAACAGGCTCCTCAGAAAAGTAGCTATGACACTAAGCTTGCTTGAGTTCAAAAAGCATTTGGATGACCCCCCTCAGGCACATGGTGTGATTCTTGGTGTGCCCTACACAGAGACAGGAGCTGGACTTGATGATCCCTTCCAGCTCAGCACATTATATGATTCTATGATTCTATGTTTCTATGATGTATGATGCCCACTTACAGGCACATGGACACCTGCTCAGCATCATCTATCACACATACCACCCACAAATATTTCATTTCTTCTGACCTACCTCAATGTGAAGCATCTTTTTGGACTCTCAAAAAGTGGAAGGTCATGAGTTTTTGTCAGGTACAATGTGACATGCTGGGTAATTGTGGCCTCTACTAAGAAAGCTGTTACTTGTTATTTCTATCAAATCTGCCATTTCTCAATGTAGTAAGGAAGAGAATGTTTTGTGCCTGTAAAAACAAAACCAGATTGATGGGATAAATAGATATGATAGGCAGAGATCAGGAAAAGTTAGGTATGGGGAGCCCAACTAATGAGAGCAAGATGCTTTGGAGTAAAAAGACAGCAATCATACACCGAAGACAGGATGATAAAATCTGTAGCACCTTTCTCTTACCCAGTGTCATTTCAGTTGACCCTTTTGCCTAGCAACCATTCTCTCATGTAATTTTCTGGGTTTATACCCTACCTGATTTCCACAAATCCTCTTTTTAGGGCTGCAGGGCATGTGGTTCATCCACCCTGTAGTAGTTCTCACTGTGTGGAACTCATAACTAACATTTCTCTGCTTTTCATATGCAGTGAATTCTTACCACCCAAATCATGAACAGAAATGAAAATACAAGATCATTATGAATGCTGGCTTTATGTTTCATAAACCAACAAAACTATTCGTTTGTCACAGAGTGATTCAGGGAGCCTAGCATTTGTCTATAATGAAAATTATTAAAAGAGCCCAGGCAATTCTGAGAGAGATAAAAGGCATGAGCTATAACTGTCCTAGAAAGCAACCTAACAATAACATAATGTTGCAGTTGTGAACAGGTCATAGTCAGACCCTTTTGAGCTTTCTGGTACAGCACTAGTATTTAAGTATGTTCCTTGCTGTTTTGTGTTCCTTTGCTTTATGTGGAGAGCTTTCCTGGCTGTCAGTGCTCACCAGATGACTCTTCTTCATACTGGAGTGATGCAGTGGGAAACTAGACACTTCTAGATCATCTTAGAATTCATTTTTAAGAGTTTCTACTTTCTACTTCTCACTGCAATGATTACAGGTAACTATATAACAAGTAGCTATAAGTAAAATACCTATCATTGTTTTGCAGAGATAGAAACCTCTACATCAAGTTACTAATGACACAAATAAAAATTCAAAAGAAAATAATTGTATTTATCAGTGTTTCAGTTACCTCTGAAAGTTTATTTTGGCATATAGGAGTTGGCTGGAAAATTAATGAGTGCTTCACAGTCTTCCTAACAATAGACTGGAATTTCTGCACCCAGTATTTAATTAATTTTTTTACAAAAGTGTCTCGATTTGAAGAGGGTCTTATTTTACATTATATTCTGTAATCCTCGTAACACTGAGGCAATGATTGGAAAGGAAGGAAAAATAGTTTTTCAGTATCCAAATCCTTTCCCTTTCTCTCCACTTCTCTTTCCACTGGAAAATGCTTTGCTTATATTGGAGAAAAAACACTCCATGAATTGATATGTTGTATATAATAGGGTATAATTTGACAGCCATTCTTTATGAAAAAGCATATTGTATCATAGGTACATTTTATTACTGATTTTTTGATTGAGACCAAAACAAAGAAAGTAGTCAAGCTGGGGAAATTATGTGCTTGAGGTGGACTGGTAGTATTTAAGCAATACTCTTTAATATATTTACTTCATTTTAATAAGTATATGTAGAATGAAAGTATGATTATCAGTTGCTTCAACAAGAACATCATGGAGAGCTGAGGAGAAGGACATGACACAGGAGGGGAGGATAGGATGTTTGGGGCCAAGATGAAGAAAAGAATCATGTTTTTTTGGTATTTTTTCCACTATCTTTCATTTTCTCTGCAGTGAGATCCTTCTTTTAGCAGCCAGGTCACTTCTTTATGTCACTGAAAAATCCTCAGTATCTTTTTCTCAGTAAAAGGGGACAGTTGTCTGTATTAAAAGGAGCATTTAGCATCTGATTCTGTGGAAGATACTTTCCATCTGCCTGTTGAGTATTATACATTTTCACTGATAGGAACTCTCTTAAATACCTGAGGAAATTAAAATCCCATAACTTAACATAGACTCTGACTACTCACAAGATATATAGCTCTAGGGGTGACTTTTAAAAATATTCCTTCCAGACAGAACATGAAGTATTTTTTTCTGACACCTGAAAGAATAGGAAAGGTTTTTAAAGATGGCATGGACAGGCTGATCAGACTCATGAAATGAGCTAATTTGTTATCAAAGGAATAACCCAGCAATTCCGAAAAAAATTAATTTTCCTGTGTTTCTTTTACGTAGTAACAGGTCTTCAAAACCCATGCTTATGACACCATGGTTCAATCCTCACCCTATCTGTGCCTGTGAGCTTCCTCCTTTTTCAGCACTAATCCTATGCCAATTATTGTTGCTTCTCTACTTAATGCAATAAAAAAAATTTTGTTTCATACAAAGGTGAAATTCTCATTCCTCTTATCAAGAAATTCATAATATAGTAAAATCAACCTAATGAGTAAAAACTCTGATTTGATTTTTAAGAACATGTGTTCAGTTATTTGTGGCCCCAAAGAATTAATTAAGCTGCTCTATTTTGCATATGCAAGTAATAAGAAAATACTAATTTAATATAGTAAGCAGAGCAAATATTACTTTCCCTTCTCCTTTCTTATGATGGGAGACTGTCCATATTAAATGTGACCTCAGTTTAAGTGATCTGCTACTGAGAGAAGTCATCATGGAATAATACGGGGACCTTACTTGAAATTTTCACCTTTCTACCAAAAAGCCTGGCAGTACTGCTTGTTCATCACAGACAAGGAGAGATTTCAAATTAACTTGTGTTGAGAGCTTCAAAGTTTTATAATATGCACAGTTTAGGATATGGAGTTTTTTCCTGTGGCCTCTCAGGTGGCTTTGCATTTTCATATTCCAGAATGTCAGAGCAACTACGCTGTGCTCACACTGCATGCTCCAGCTGTCAAATTACTGTCAAGTCCTAATTATGAGATTTTCTAGTTTTCCTGTGTGACTGGATTTTCAAACCAGAACAGAGGTAATAGGGTACTGAAATTCAGCAAGTCATTTTCTGATGGTCAGAAAAGAGCAACACAAATGGTTGTCATTGGAATACGATCTAAATATAAAGTCTCGTCCTGTCCTCAAGCATTCAGTGTGCACGCTGTGTACTCCAGAGCATATCACTTAATTCAAAATTTCAAAGAATTATATTTGCATAATCTATTCTGTTTTGCATACCTTCCTGTATGATTTACACTCACATTTTAGAAAATAAGGTTTCTTGCATATATGAAAATATTATAGTGCTAAAGCAGTTCAGAATATTTTTACTAGTATATTAGAATATGCTTCCTTTAGCAATCTAATACAATTCCTGCCTCTAGAGACAAATATAAGGTTTTATGCCTTACATATCCATAAGAAGAATGCAGAATATGCCCAGGCTTCATACCTGAGTTCATCCTACAAAGAAGAGCAGGATAAACCTCTTGATATATACCTTCAGTGAACTGAAATAAATCTTTGGAATTTGTTTCCTTTCTTTTTTTAACTTAAAGGCAGCAGATGAAATATCTGAAGTCCTTTAAATTAAGTGTGAAGAACTTGGGTCTATACCATGGACTTTGCAGTCATTATTTTATTGATGGAATTGAGGGAGGATGGTGAATTTTGAATGCCACATTTCCCAGCCACCACCTAGACCTGTGGTCACTTTTTTGTAGTGTGAGCTGATTTGAGTCTCACTTCCTGGAACCGCACCTACCAAGAAAAGATCTTCTTAAAAACAGGCAAGTAAACTGGATTAACTGTAGTCTGGCAGTGTCCTGACTGTCTCAGATTGGTGTGGGATGTCATCCTAAAGTAGTGTCCTTGTTTGGGCCAGGATAAAGGTAATATTCTGTCTTGAACTTTAGCTTTCATCTAAGTCTCTTGTATGTAGCTGCACTTGCTGAAAGCAATAGCAAGTTTCTCAGGTGTGTGCTTCTAGGACTGACAACACTTGATGTTTATAGTTACTGCAAGAGACTGGTATGCAGAGCCGAGGACACTGCTTGGTTCTGAAGAACATTTTGCCCTCTGGAAGGATAGAAGGAGTAAAGAGGTCACACCTGAAGGCCTCCTTTGGGAAAGAAAGGACAAGATAGTTGGCCAAAATTGACCAAACAGAGTATTCCATCCCATACACATCATACTCAGTATAAATTTGAAGGATCTCAAGGGTCCTGCAGCCTCAGTGGTGACGTGAGAGTTCTGGGGGGGAGAGGAAACGTGGTATCAATTTTCCTGTATATTTGTATATATTTAGTAATTGTTTTCCTTTTTATCATTACTGTTTCATTAAAGCTGTGTAGTTTAGTTTCCAACCCATAAGTCTCTCTCCCTTCTTCTCTCCTTTCTTTATCAGGAGAAGGGGGGATTAATAGAGGAGAGGGGGATTAATAGAGGGCATCTGTCACTCGGTTTAATTACCGGGCCAGTTTCCTGGAAATGTGTACTCATGTGATTCAAAATTCGTAAACCAATAGTGATGCTTTGAACTTTTCTTCACATTTCAAGGCAGAGTGCAGAGAAACCTTCTATCATTCTCATTTTACAAATCCAGAGGTGCAGACAGAAGTGAGCTCTCCACATTACTTAGCTAGATGCACAAAATCAGCAGGGCCCAGAGGACTCTGACTGGGTCACTCTTCCATGTTTGTGCTTGGGATGCTCCTTAGCCACAATGCCTCAGAAGAAGAATGATTATACACAATAGTAACTATGATTGCCTATACCAAAGGCAGTTTCATAACCTGTCCTGCAGAAGTACTGAACTGATATGTTTGTCTCTTTGGGATCAGAGATCTGTGTCCTGTTTCTTGCATCTAATAAAAAGTTACATTTTTCTGCAGCAGGGATGAGCCACAGCATTGTCTCTGACATATGATCAGTGGTCCTATCCTTGTGTGACTTTCTATGTAAGGTCTCACAGGCTGGTCCAGAAAAAAAATTGAAGCATCTATGCATGCTGACAGCACAACTACATGTGGCAATTGGGAGTATACAAGAACTCTGCACTTGCTGTGTGTTTAGAATAACAGTACCAAAAAATCTTTATTTATAATGTATATTTTTAAAAGTCAAAAATTTTGAAAAGCTATTAAATACCATACCTTCAGTGCAGACAACAGTTACAATATATCTTATGAAATAACAGTAAAAAATAAGAAACAATATACTCTATGACAGTAACAATATGTATTATGAAGTAAGAATGTATATATCTTACATGTATATATTCCTTATGAAATACTAAGTGGATTTTATTTTTTTCTTTAAAAAGGAAAATACTAACTGACTACTCATCCCATCCCCAACAGTTTTAGGACTGAGGAATTTTTTTCCTTGGTTTTCCTCATGTGTTTGGATTTTCTATGTCAGGTTGCAATTTTAGGAGCTATGAACTACTTGACAGATTGACATGATGAATTTGAAGTTCAGTACAAGGCTGTTGGTTCTTTCTTCCATACTTGTGAATATAAGTCAGGGAAAAGGACCAATGTCCTTTGAAGTATCTTAGCAGGTAATGGTGATAGCTTCAAAAGCCCCCTGCTAGTAACCTCACGGCCCTAACTGCTATGCTACATCACTTTGTGGCCTTTGCTCCTTCACATTCATTTAATCTTTATGTGTATGATAAAAAATGGATGTACTTCAGTCCACAAGTTACATCTCAGAGGATCACCAGGCTTATACAAAAGAAATAATTAAAAACCCCCATACGCCCATCTTCAAGCCACATATTCTTTTAGGATAAGAATATATATATTATTTTAATTTTATTTTTAATAAAGTGCATATGCATTTAGGGGAAAATGGTTTATAATTCTTCTATTTGATGCAGTACCCATATTCTCTAATAAAGAATATATTATAAACTCCCCCTCAATTTTTTTTCTTTAAATTGTCAAAACATCTATATATATCTGCTTACCAATATATACAAAGTGAGGACCTGTATCTTGAAACAGGAGATTGTATTCCTACAGAATTGTGCCAAATGGTCATCCTACTCCTTAATGTGCGAAGGGCAGACACTCAATGAGGCTGAAAACAATAAAACTGCTAACTAGAAATTATGGCAAAATGCTCTATGGCCAGCAACAATCTTCTGTTTCATGGGAAGTTAATACGTTTTATGGTCTCATGGCAGTCATCTGAGTTAGGAACTGAAACAGAAAAATACAGAGCATAAAATTTAAGACTAGTAATCCAAGCAAAATGGCAAAACTGGAAACAAACTAGCACAAAACAATCCAAAAAGCTTTTTCCATCTTGATGTGCAGGGTTAAATCTAAGTAAATTGGAACTATCAAAGACTTAGCTTTACTGGAGATACTGTACACTAAACTGTCTTTTAGGTAGTCTTTCATATTAACACCTACGGCATAATAGTTACATCCTGCTAAATCATTCTAAAGTTAAAGTTTGAGATTTTCAGGGAATGGCTTTTGGATTCTGCATCATTTCATTACAACAAATGAACAGTTCAGTAGCAAGACTGATGGAATTTTTAAAAAATCATTTATATTTCATAATGAACAATTGCTCTTTAGATGACTAACTTTTCAGTAAAGTGAAATACACCTATGATATCAGGTTTTCTGAAGACTCGGGAAAATTATATAGATAGGACTTTATACTTTGCACTTTTCCTTTCTGCTTCATCACTCATTCATTTTAGAAAATTTTATTTTGTTTTGTTTTGTGTTTCCTCTTTCTATGAAATCCCAGACTTCTCATGTAACGCTGTTTCTGGTAAAGGATGGAGTTGAAGCAGCTTTTTCACTCATACATGTAATTAAAGTATACCTTATTCTTTTTTGCATATGATTAGGTAAATTGTGGGTGAAGTGATGCATTATTTTTTCCCAGTTGTTTACACATTATTCTTTTCCAGCCATGACATTCATGTTGCCTTAGCAGAACAACAGTAACATATATTGCAAGCCTTCAAACCAACAGTCGCACTGTCTTTGCAACAAGGGATTTCTTAACCTTTTACTTAAGAAAAATGTAAGTCTGACACATATTACCAAATAGTATTGCTTGTGGTGGCCACTGGTTGAGTCACTATACATTGTTTCCATCCTTTGTGTGGAGGTCAGATACCTAAATTAATTAATAACAGAATAAAAATATAGAACCGTAGAATCATTTTGGTTGGAAATGACTTTTAAGATCAAGTCCAACTGTTAACCTAGCTCTGTCATGTCTACCAGTAAACTAGTTCCTAATTACACATCTACCTGGTTTTTAAATACCTCTGGGAATGATCAGTCAACCACTTCTCTGAGCAAAAGGTGCTCAGTTCTGAAGCTTACCCATTATTTACAGTTCACACAGTGTTGTGCCCTAGTTTTGATGTGAATACTGGTAAAGGAAAGTTCTAAAATAAGTGTTATCTGTAAGAGCAGCTTTTTATTAGACATTTTAAGAGATCTGAAATGTGAGTTACATTTTACCCCTCCTAGTTTCAATCAGTTTTGTTTAGCCTGCTTTCTGGTCTTAGCTAAAGAGATACATCTTCCTGGCCTTCTAAGGAATGGAGATAAAAAGCAATTGTCTGAAAAGAAAAATGTATGCTTGTACAGTCTATCCACTGTGCTGCTTCTCAGTTATTCCATTTCAATGCTAAGGCAACGCATATTCTAATTAAATTATTTGTTCTCAGTCACTGATAATGGATATTAACCTAGCCAAGCAAAAAAATTTTTACCATTGTGTTCTAACTTGTACTCAGTATTCCTGATAGCAAGCAAAAATAAAGTATATGGCAGGATAAGTCTTAAACAGACAGTTAAACATAGTTTGTGCCCAAAAGTGGTTATAATTTAGATTATGGGAAGACATAATAAATATTAAAGATGAAAAATTATAGATTTGTCCCACAAGTGCCTGTAGTACTTGTAAAATTAATACAGCTTTGCACAGGAGAAAGAGATCCAATTAATGGTTTTAATATATCTTTGTGAAAATAAGTGATTAGGACAAACTTAAAAATAGTATTTTCAGAATTACTTTGAGAAAGCTTCTCACTCATGAGAAGAGGCAAGAGGCAATGAATATATGGGAAGCTTGAGATCCATGTGTGCTTGCTTGGCCTGCCATCCCTGTGCCTCCTCCAGCACAGAAGAATGTAGTACCAGGAACTGGCTTTTAAGAGATCCTTAAATTGCAGCGATCCAAGTTCATTAAAAATATTTCAAGGAAATAAAATAGGAAAGAGGAAATTAGAAACCCTAACCCTACATTTTAAAATATCTGGAGTCTAAAAAGTAAAGCTTTATGGAGAATAAGAAACATAGAAACTATCAAAATACATATTAGAAAGAAATGGGGTCGCAGGGTGTAATGAGAATAAAAAGCCTGAAGTCTTGAAAAAGCTACATTACATATTTTCAGGGTCAGGCCTAAGGTAAGTATCTGACAGTACTAAAGAAGGGAAAAAATATCAATACACACATGTACACACAGGTATAACAGCCATTCCATGGGGAAGCTGGCTTCTGGATCACATTATAGCAGGTGTCATGTGCCATCAAGCCATGAATGGTGAAGTTGGTGCTTGTTGACATAGTGCCAGACTGTAATGGCTTTATTTTTGTGATGACTAGAAATGGAATATTATTATAATGTACAAATCAGCGGAACTATATTACGAAGACTGAGCAATGGTAAATAAGCTTAGTCAAAATTTTTATTTAAGATTTCCTTCCAATGGAATCCTCCTTTTAAAGGAGTATTTCTGTCAATAAGTGCCAACAGGCTCTAATCTATGCTTTATAAAGACAGATTAATGTTCAAAAATATTAATTTGCCTTTAATAACTATTTCAGACAGGAACTGGTTTTGTTGTAGCTGAACTCCAGTTTCTATCTTCTTTCAGAATTTATCTTGCTGTGCTTTTTAATGAAGACAAAGCTGGTTTTGATTTTTGCATTTCTTTTACTTTTTAGAAGACAGGCGATTGCTTGTCTGCAGTGTTTTCCTTTCATATTCTGCTTTCATACTAATAAGAATTTCTTTTTAATGTCAGAAATTACATTCTAATTTTAAATATTATTTTCAGTCAGGGTTTTCTGTACTAGCACATGTAATTGCCAGAGGAGAAAACAGGTGCTGTAGAATATTTTGGTTTTCATAATCATTCACAATACAAATGTGAATATTCTGCGCAAAATTTTTGAAAAATTAAACAATCACAATCTGTAAAATCATACTTTTCCTCTTTTTTTTCTTTTTTTTTTTCTTTTTAACACCTCTACAATATATAAATGATATGAAAATTTGCTTTTACTTCTTTAATTTATATTGCCTGAGTCAGTAGTTCCACAGTCAAGTATCTTCTCAACCCTCAGCACTGGCTGCTCACAGGTAGAGAAGCACCTGGGTGTGTAAATTTCAACCTCCCCAGTATGAATATCACCTTCCACAGTCACGTAGTTCTGTTCATATTCTGCTGTTAAAGTATGTTCTTTTCTTCCAGTGTAAGGAACAACCAAGAAACAGGCTAAAATATTAGTCAGAAATATTAGTCACAAAGTGGTATTATTCCTTAAAATTCATTTTACTTATTCAGTGTGAATAGTCCCTGAGCCTTCATTGTGCCTGTGTCTGGTGCAGGATGGCCCTGGACACCTCTTCAGCCCCCCCCACCCAAAAATATTGGTGGCATCTTGCCAGGTAAACCAAATACAAAGGCACAAGATGAGTTATTCAGTTTGGCCTCTGGTTCCAGTACTGGCAAAGTTCTCCCTCTGGGTAGGCAAATCTCCATTTATTAGGTAAACTCAGGAAGCAGAAGATGGAGTGAAAGAGGTTGAAATCTTTTGCCCTGTTGCAATGTGTCAGTAACTGATGTAGCATCTGGAACAACCTTCCGCTCAGTTGCCATTTACTGTGATTGAGATATATTGGCCTTATTTTGTAATGATTCTGACAGATTTATGTGTGCCAAAAGGACAGGTTTTACATTCATGCCTGAAACCTTGTTGAAGTAGCACTATGTTTGTGACTATTCTCACACTATTTGGCACTTAAGGACATGCTTTAGTGGGCATGGGGTTTTTTTTTCTGGTTTGATGGTTGGACTTGGTGATCTTAGAGGTCTTTTCCAACCAGGACAGTTCTGTGATTCTGTGGTTCGATGAATGGCACCTGTGTGCTCACATGGTTCCACAAAATTCTCCACAGTAAAGTGTCTTGCTGTTTGGTGCCCACTGTTAGTTTCATACGCCCACTGCTTTTCACAATTGTTTCACTGGAATATCATGTGAGTCTCCATCCTTGAAGCTGACTGGGGAGATAACTGAAATCCAGGTGCTCATTCATCCACTTTTTTTTCTTTCTTTCTTTTTTAGTTCTCTGAAAATGTCTGATAATGAGCATATTCTTCCTTCAGGAGTGACCTTTCTTCCTGGTACCTTCCAATTAATACTTCATGCTTTCTTCCTAGGAGTCACCAGCTTTTCTCATTTACTTCCTGAAGAGAGTCAAAATGGCTTTTAATATTCTCTGAGACAGTTTCCAAAGCCAACTCTCTCTGTGGACTTGCAGGGAAAGACATCAGCCAAAGCTGTCAAGTCCCTGGAGTTTCTTCTTGTGGAAATATTCATTAACAGTGGCAGCACAGGGAAAAGCTGACACTGTCATTGTTTTTCACTATCAAGGACAAACAAAATTATCAAATAAGTAAGCAGAATGCCAAACAAAAGAAAACTAAATGACATATTAGTTGTCTCTCCCAAAATGCCTCCTCCCCTTTTTTTTTATTCAGTACCGGAATGTTACGAACCAGGGCACCAGAACACCATAACACAGAAAGGTCCCTGTTCTTAACCATGTTCCTAAACCTGATGAGTTCCCGAAGTCTGCAGGATGTCAGATACCAAACAAATGAAAATGATGACTCTTCAGGTGTTTTTATTTCTTTAATCTCATTTTTAAGAGCATTTCAATGCATCATTACATTAAAAAATAACCATAATAATAAAAAAATTAGGTTTGTCTAACTCTTACTAAGACTTAAGTTCATGTCTAAATGGTATTCTGAAACCAAGACAGTCTGGAGACATTGGGCTGAACCTAAAACTGATGAAAGCAAATGCAATTCTAATTTCTCAAGAATAAATTAATGGATGACTTAAGTGGCACTAAAATGACGTGTGGAATCTAAAAATGCCTAAAATAAAAACCAGAGTAATTTTCACTACTCAGAAGTTATGCAAAACAAATACATTTTTTGGATTAAAGATAACCATACCACAGAAAGAAACCTCTTTTTGCTTTCAATTCTGGGATAAATTATAAGAGGCTAGAAAGAAGTAATTAATCAGCTATAGTTTTGACCAAATTCAATCAAAATAAATATTTATTTTTCAATATATACTTCTGAAACTTTAATAAGCCAAACCAGTCCTTCAGTGAGGGTCACTACTTAAAAACATTAGCTATAGAGCTAAAGTAGTTTTTAGAAATTTGTCTCTGCTCCATATTTGAAGGGAATATTCTGATTTAAATTTATTCAGTTAATTAAAATAGATTGCTACCTCATTCACCATTGAAAAGAAGTAGGAAATCCTTTTATATTATTATTATTTTCCATCTCTATGTAGAAATGAGGCAAAAATGCACCAGTCTGAAACCCTTATAGGTACTAGGAAAAATCAATTTAACCAACTCACCAGAGTACTTTGCTTAATATCTGTTTAAAATAGTTTAAAAATATTTCTGATAAATATCAGTTTACTATTTACTGTGGACATTTCAAGTCTTTTCATCTTTTGCATCTGTTATTATCATCAGTGACCCTTTAAACTATCAATCAGAGTAGAGATAAAGTTGCTGCCTGATAATTTCTATTTTTACCATCTTTTTCAATCATTTCCTAGGGTCCCATCTACAAACTGTAATGACTGAAGCCAAGACTTTCACTGCAGTCATCTGAGGTTCTTGCTGTTTCTTTTCACTTCTATCCTATAGAAGATATTGTGCTGTCCATGAAGTAAACAAAGCTTTGGGATGATTTGGATTTAAATGGCCTTTTAAATATATGTACTCTCATAAATGTACACACACACACACACACAGAGTCATTATATTTATATATGTATATATTTCTACATTTGTCTAGATCAACATAAATTCACTGTTTGACTTCAGAACTATGGTTAAAGACAAGAAAAATGGATGAGATTGTATGAAGGGAGAAAGAAGACTGTATTACTTTTTTTTTTTTTTTTGCCAATACCATATTTCTTGACATTAAAAGTGTGTTAAATTGTAACCTTAACCTGTTTCTTCAATGCAAAGAGACATGTGATGTTGTATCAAGGTGAAAAATAGCGATTAGGAACCACAAGTCTACTGTATACAAGGGCACACACATTTTTTGCTTCTGTGTAACTTTTCAATGCCAAAAAAGATGCACTCAGAATTGGAGCTTACCTGGAGTTGCTCATATGAGCAGAAAGTAGAGTCTCTTTTCCACTAAAATGCTTGCTTGGAAGACCATACAATCAATAATTGATTTCTCTTGATGAAATAATTATTCTGAATTTACTTTAGGTGAAAGTATCTGGATTTCTTTTGTTTTGCTTTGTTTTGTTGGTGTGGGATTTTTATGTTTGATTTGGTTTGGTTTTTTCCTGTTGATTCCTGTTGGCATGGAAAACTCTCCTGGAAATCTCCAGCTTTAGTATTTCTTGTAACACAAGGAAAAAAACAACACTTTTCTCCAGATAATATTACAAAATTGTGTCCTCCTTCTATTTAAATAAACTTGTTAGTTTTCGATGTTATGTGTTTTGCCAGGGGAATTAAAATAGGAGAGTTTTAAGTTGACTGAAACTTTCAAGGTATAACTTCTTCCTACCAAATGGAATAAGAATGTTTCTGAATATAAGTTTTTGAATAGTTCACATTCCCATAGTATGGGAAAAATCTATTTATGCTGCTTTGCATATTTATGATAAAGAATGCACATCATAATGTGCATCATATTGCTGAAGAAACATTTATCAGACACTGAGCTAAAATATTTACATATTGTCCCCTTTAGAAGCAGTTTGAAAGCAAAATATTTGCCTTTTATTGCCTCAGTAGAAAACAGAATTAGCAATAATATTTTCTGCTGCATATTTCAAAGCAATGAATAGCTATGAGGTAGATAATGAACTGTGCTCCGGTTTCACATGCTAGGGAATATGTAAATGGAGAGCTCAGCTGCCTATAGCATTTTTTAGAGCATGGTTCCACAAGTCTGATTTTTTCATCAGTAAAACAAACTTGTGTAGTTACAACCTACTCTGCATAGCCAGCACCACATGGCTTTTCCAGAGCAGACATGATCATTGAATTTTATTTTGAATAAATTGTGACTCAGTTTAAAAAAACACAAGAGCCTCATTCCAATACTGTCTTTCTAACTTCAATAAATCTATTCTTACATTATTTTAGGATTTTTAAATTGCAGTTGCAAAACCAAATACACTGACCTCCACCCCTTAGCAGACTCTTATCAAGTTGACTCCTGAGGTGCTCAAAGACCTTCAGAAAAGATGGCATCAAGGGCCTATCAAATGTGTTTGCACCTCTAAGGGTGCAATTATTACTAATTGTGTTACACTCCTGCACCATTAGGGTTATTTACAGCTGCACAGCCTCTGATACAGCTGGCAGTTTACTTGATGGTCACTTCCAGTCCTGATTCACTGCTTCAGTATGTGGCCATTTGTGATTTGTTTTACTCACTGTGGTAAAGCCAAAAAATGCCTTGAAATGCTACAGAAGTATTATGTTGCTCTTCTAGCATTCAGAAATAAGAAACTTAATATTTCAGACAGCTGTAACCCTTATGATCACTGTAATATTTGAAACATAACAATGATGTTGTGGAGATCAAAAAGCAAAATTTAATGCAGGAGTTGAACTAAAACTTCTATATAAAGCACATTACACAGTTCAAAGCACCTACATTCATTTCTTATTACTTTGAGTTCCAGTTATAAATGGTATTTTGGAATATTTTTAGAAGACTTTTAAAAAATCCCTGATATTGCACACCTCCAGAATTATGATTTTATAAAGTTATTCATTTAAAAAAAACATACTAAGGAGAAAAAGAGCTCTGATTCCTCAAAGCACTGATGTCTGCACTTAAATTGAAACGGATGGAAATTTAGAACTTATGTAAGAGCTGAAGGATCTCAAGACAATGACATAGCTCAAATGCCAGTATTGACACTCACACACTGTTGATGGAGTAAGTCCAAGTGCTTTGCTCAGCAAGCATCGAACAGTGGAACCTCATGTGAGGAGGGCAGGATGATTAAATCTATATTCATGTTTTCAAAGACAGGGACATCAGATAGAAAATTGATTTTCTGTAAGTTGTTCCTTTGGAAATTAATCCTCCTTTCCCACCATGGAATCAAGGAATTTTCTTCTCATCCATTCATTGTCTTACTAAAAAGTTTTTGGAGACACACAGTAAGACCACATGGAAATGGGTAGGATTTGAGGGGTCATGTTGCATTCCTCTGTCATATGATAAATCTGCAGAGAAAATAATGTAGACTGAGTCACTATGAACCATTCTCATTTCCATGATGCTGGAGAAGAAGTATCAAGAATGACTGCAGCAACTGAGATTCCATCTTCCTAGTTCTAGTTCTGTGGTGTATCTTATGCCAGCAATTTCACCAGTTGGGGAGGATGAACTTTCTTTTCCCATCTTGCTATAACTGGGAGTTTTTAAATAGGCAAAAATATTTAATCTTCAAAGAACACTTTCATTAAATTGAAGACAACTTCAGAGTTTATATTCATTATTTTCTTCCCCCTCCCTCCTGTGTTTATCTAGGGGAAAGGAATAAAAAAAAGTCAGTCTTTGCTCCATATGGTGCAAAGTAGCAGTTAATTGGATCCCTTTGGTAGTGGTTTTGATACTACTACAAGCAGCAAGATCAAAATAATGTATTGCAATAATAATTTTTGAGTTTTACCAAGAGAGCTAGTGATGATTTCTTAGGTGACATTGTTAGAATATTATAGATCATTGTTTAGGCCAGCCAGTATCAACCAGGCCTCCACTCACTCATCCCCCACCAATAATGTGGAATAGGAGGAGAAAAACCACCTAAAGTCTTGTTAATTGAGACAAGGACAGGGAGATTTTCACTCCCCAATTACAATAACAGGCAAAACCAGACAGGTGCAACTTGGGAAGAGAAAAAAAAATAAAAATAAGCCATTAGGAGAAAGAAAAAATACAACCAGATCTTAATACTTCCTCTCACCCCTCGCTTCTTCCCAGGCCCAAATTGCTTCACTGCTACCTCCCTCTCAGTGGCACAGGGGATGGGGAACCAAGGGTAAAGATCCACACATGGTGTTTCTGCCACTCCTTCCTCCTCAGGGGGAGGACTCCTCACATTCTTCCCCTGCTCCAACACAGGGTCTCTCTCCCGGGAGAGTCCTTCAGGAACCCCTGGGACATGAGTCCCTCCCACAGGTGCAGTCCCTCAGGCACAGACTGCTCCTGCCTGGGCTGCACACAGAGTCACGGCTGCTGTGGGAGCAGTCACCTCCTCTGACACGGGGTCCTACATGGCTGCAGAGACACATCTGACCCTCTCTGTGATTCTGCAGAGGCTGTGACTCCATGTCTACTCCAGCATGCTCCTTCAAGGACTGCTCCACTGTGCTCTTCCATGGGCTGCAAGGGGACAGCTGCCGTCTCACCATGGGCTGGGGGAAATCTCCATTTGGGCACCTCCTCCCCCTACTTTCTCATGCACCTTGGTGTCTCTGCTCTAGAATTTTGCTCTCACCTCCTCCTATCTCTGCAGAACTTTGCTTTTTTTGTTTGTTTTTTTGTTTGTTTAGTGTGTTTGGTCTGGTTTGGGTTTTTTGTTTGTTTGGGGGTTTTATGTTTGTTTTGGTTTTGTTTCACCTTTCTTGAATATGTCACTTGCAGAAACACATCCAGCTTTTAGGTAGAATACTTTCTACCTAATATCTAGCTTAAATCTGCCCTCTTCCAGTTTAAAAACATTAAGCCTTGTCCTATTGCTACATCTCATTGTAAAAAGGTTAAATAAAAAGACATTTAGCTTATAAAGAGAAGAATTCAATTCTTGTCAGTCTTTTAGGTTGACTATTTTTGTTATAAGTTACTACCTAGCAATAGAGCAATGTTGATGATACTTGAGGAGGGAATAAGATGGATAGAGGAACTGTAGTCATATTATGTCTCAGATAGTGTCTAATTATTTTGAGACATTTGCTGCTCCCCTTCCTTACAAGAAGATAAATTAATTTTATAGCTTGTAGGTCTAGAATGGAAAGGATTGAAAAAATAACCATGACTACAAATAGAAATAGAGAATTAGAAACCTTTAATAGGAATAGGACTCTTGCAACTCCAGAATTTAACTTGCATGGCAGGAAATGAAAATTCTTTCAAACATAAGTACATGGGACATAAATACATGGATCTTTTGTATTCAAAAGACAAGTCACAGCTATTTACAGGAAAATGGGTGAATATAACTGCTTTATGTTGCTACCTACAGAAGTAATGCCTAAGAGTATTCTCTTTTTTATCTGTTAATTTAAATTCTCTGAAGCATTAACACAGAAGCTCTTTTACACTCTCTCTTGATATCTGCCACCTTTAAGGACATGTTTGAAGGAGTATTCTATCAGAAAGATGCCACATGTGACATTGACAGGCAGCTATTCAGAGTATGGCAGACAACCTGTAAATCACTCAGTATTCTGTCTTTACAGCCATATCTCACAGAATCTACAATTTCTGCCTTCATAGTATACTTCAGTGTCAGAGTTTATGATCTCTTTAAACATTTTTAACTGGAAGTGACAAAAAATATACACATTCTCTTGCTAATTGATTTTTCCCTCCATTCAGAGCTCAGGTACACAAATCCCAATATCTATTAACAAGTTTCTTGCAGTCTTTCCAAGCAGTCTGATTGCAAAGCAGTTTTCTTTTTCTTCGCTAGGAGGGGAATATTATTTAAAAAAAAAAAGGTGTTGTGGTTGTTTTTTTTATGAACAAAGTCTTTGGGTCACTCATTCTACTAGCAGTTTGTTCAAAATCTGTTCAAAACCTTCATACTTGATATGAAATTTTCAGTTCTATCCAGAGTATAAACTGATAGAAAAAAATATGTACCCTTTGCCTATTTCACATACATTCTTTTTCTTTTCAGCTGTTCAAATGTTTTTGGCAGTGAGCCAACCATTCTAAGAGAAACTGTTTCAAGGTCTACATTAAATACTCTAGTAAAAGCTTTGATGTGTGTTACAACTTGTATAAAACACAACCAATTCTACCTGTTCTGCCAAAGGGTCAGTCTAGAGTATAAATTTCCAACATCAGTGGATATATACAAACTTCCTAACAAAAAGCAAAAAAAGGAAAAGCAGACATCATGCCTACTGTGTTTGTAGTTTAGAACCACACAAATGAATCTCATTAAACAGCATTTTCATAAGTCAAGACCAATTATGCCCTCAGATGCAATGGTGGAACCTGGTTTTAAAAAACACTGATCTCTGCCCCTCTGCAATTTCAAATAGCTCTAGGGTGGCTCAGATTAACTCAATACACCTAGTTTTAGAGTATCTAAATCTTTATCACATATCTTCATCTTTGAACCTTGGGAATGCGAATCTGGTACTATATAAATATGAAAGCATCCAAAATAGAAATAAAGATTTTATGTGTGGTGTATAAGCAAGTCAAAAGTTTGAGCTGCAGTTGTTATTGGAGTCTAACACATACTCTGTAACTGATTAATTCTGAGCCAACCTTAAAACAGTTTATTGTAGTTCCTTTTTGTAGTGAAATAAGGCAACCAGGTGCCACTAATTACCAGGCAGTGGGCATGAGCTTGTGTTAAGCCCACCTGTGCCTGATTAGGGTGGTCCCCAACTGCACATGAGCAGGATTAGGGGGGCAATAAAAGGTGAGGCTTGAAGCACAGGCTCAGCTCATTCCTGAGCAAGCCAGCAGAGAGGTCAGTGGAATCTGGAGCAGTAGCACTGAGCCAGGCTAACCAGTCCTGAGGGCAACAGACTCAGAGCACTATTTTTTGATTTCTGCTGGAACACCTGTTGGACCTCAGAGTGCCGTGCCCTAAGAGAGGTTTGTCTTGTAACACCTTTTCTTCTTCCCAAGTTATTTTATGTAAAAAATATCAGTATGTGACAGAATGCTAATTTTCTGAGCAGCTTTTGTTTTGCACAGTGGTTTCCACCTCAAAGTAGGATATTTGTTTTCCTTTGCCTCAGATAACTTCAGTAAATATTTTTCTTATGCAAACTCAAATTCATTACAGTGAGATGCAGATTTGCCAAATTTCTTGCCTTCTTTGCTACTTCAGGGACACAAAACATCATGCATGTTTTTGTGACTGGCCAGAGACAAGGGTAAGTGGCGTTACTGCTGCAGAGCACTCGGGGAGGCTGCACAGACCCATCCAGCAGACACAGGAAATGCACACAGCTCGTATCCATGGGCCCTAAACCACGTTTTAACTAGGTGGGATTTGTTTTGCTTTCTATGTGTATTCTTAGAAGGATCAGGCTTTAGAAAAGGGGGAAGGGATTGACTTCTCCAGGGTTTCCCAGTAAGATGCTGGCAGGACAAGAAATAGGAACGTGATCTCCTCAGGCTGTGCCTGATGTTTTGTCCTGTAGCCTCCATGGCTGCTTTTTGTAAGTAACAGCCACAAAAAGCAGGGCTAGGAAAATGCATTTGTTGTAAACCAATAAGCAAGATGTATTCAAATGCTTCCAGCAATTGTTGAACCATTGATTCACAATCATTCCTTAAAACACTGAGCATGAAGAGCAGCAATTCTTTTCATTCCTGCAGAGCCTATCTGCATGGCACAGGCATTAGGCAGACAAGGAGCTGCATAATTATCAGGGCTTGTTCTGGCTTTAATGCGTCTTAAGAACAGCTGCTTAAAGTTGCATTATTGGACTGTGGATACATTAAATATGCTTCCTCCTCCTTAAAATGGATCTTTCCTTTGGCCTTTAGCACATCAATAAAACTACTTGGTTAGGACAGAAATACTCCGGTTTGGGAAGTGCCTTGTGTAATGTGTGCCACCACGTTACTGGCTGCCTGATGATACCTCCGAGTCCAAAAGAAGTCATCACCACTTAAATTACATATTGCACTGTTCGTAGCATTTTCTAATGCTGCTTAGCCAGGTGCAACCCTGATCTCACAGGGGCAAAAGCCATAGCTGCAAGTAGATAGAAAAAAAAAATTTCTAGTGCCAGTGAGACAGGTTCACCAGATGGGAAATTTAGCAGGAAATCTCAGTGCGATTATGAATCTTCCCTTCTTCATTTCTGATTAAAAAGAACACTTGAATGCTGAAAATTATGACGTATTAAACAATTATTATGAATTACAGGTGGCTGGCTCACATATATATCTGAGGTTTGAAAATTACAAATAGCAAATTTAACAAAACATTTTGATGTGGCTTTGCTGTAGATATTAGGGAAGGAGGGAAAAGTATATAGCTTTTCCATAGAGCCATCACAATAGCCTCCAATGGTTTTGGGAAAATTAGACAAAGGCAAAGAGGGAATTAATACACAGAATCATGTTGGTGTGCTATGTTCTGAATAACACAATCTTCTGCTGTTGTTATCAGCTGTTTAGCAATAAAAATTACCCAGCAAATATTGAAAAGATGTCCTTATGGGAAAAGTGTGGCAGACAAGCAAACAGATATGGGATTAGTTAGATCACTGGAGAATTTTTAAGGAGTGCTTTTTTGTGTGCAAGTCATATTGTCCTGAAGACAAGTCAGGAAGGAGGAGGTAAGAAAAACAAAGCTGTGGGAAATCCCCTGTATTTGCAGTGGGAATACTGTTTTTTTCGAGGAAGGATGAACAATTTTGGACAACATTATAGCTTACTAAAACCTACTAGTGATGGTAGGCAAGTTTGATTGTAATAAAAAATTGTACCTGACTATAGATTATAAAATTCACTCTACTGCTAAGAAAGCCAGCACATGGTATCATGAAGCATTTTTGCTTTCCACAGGTTTTCTTCTGTGTGTTCACATACAAGTATTTCAAAACATGCGGATTTATAGAGATGCCAGGGAAGTTTTTGTCTTCGTGTCTTGTAGGGCAGTCATGCAGGTATATGCTCTCAGCAGGGTCAAATGTGAAAAAATATAGGGACATCCATTCATAAGTTTGGATCTTCTGAATGCAAACTTCTACAAATGGAGAAGAATCAAAAAGGTCCTCCTGCATATTCAAGTACAGAGAAATTGTGCTGGTGAGGCTACACCTCGAGTCCTGTGTCCAGTTCTGGGCCCCTCAGTTCAGGAAGGATATTGAGGTGCTGGAGCGTGTCCAGAGAAGAGCAAGGAGGCTGTGAAGGGATCCAGCACAAGTCCTGTGAGGAAGGGCTGAGGGAGCTGGGGGTGTTCAATCTGGAGAAAAGGAGGTCTCAGGGGAGACCTCATCACTCTACAACTCCCTGAAAGGAGGGTGTAGCCAGGAGGGGGTCAGTCTCTTCTTCCAGTAAGACAAAAGGGCATGGACTTAAGCTCTGCCATGGGACGTTAAGGTTAGATATTAGGAAGAAATTCTTTACAGAGATCAGGCATTGGAAGGGGCTGTCCAGGGAGCAGTGGTTTTGTTCTAAAATTCTTTTATTTCCTTAGGTAGTACAAACCAAGTACATTTCCTCTTCACTCTTTCACCAAACATACAGATTCCAATTTCCTTGTCCCCCTCACACTTTTACTTTTTAATTTTTTTTTTTTTATTTCTGACAATGAAGTGTTAGGTCATGCACTTGCTGCAAACGCAGAAAAAAAAAAGTCCAAACTTAATCTGGGCCAATACAAATTTTAGCAACACTGGAGAATGACCAGGAAGATAACAGTGACTTGCATGTATTACCTCCGGTAATTTGTTGCCATGACCTCATGCTTATCTCTATGGAACAACATTGTCTCCTGGTGGTCACTGGCAGTAACGTCAGGCAACTATTTCTTCAAAAAGTATTCTACTCCATAAAACCTAAGAATCTTGTGTAAATTGTTGCCCTGGGAAATTATTTTATTAAAAATTCATTCAATTACTTTAGATGCCTATAATTAAATATTTACTTGCATACTTTGGAATTGAATAGCTTCTTTTGGAAAAAATTAGTAATAAATGCCAACTCCCCATGCCTGTGGTCTTATTACTCCTTGGTTGTGACCCAAATGCTTTTCCCTTCCCCCTGGCCACTGATTAAATGAAAGGTTTTGGGGTTTGTTTATTTGTTTGTTTGTTTTTTAAAAGCGAGAAGAAAAATCTTAATTGTGCTGATTCTTTAAATATTATCCATGTGCTTTCACTATGTGCATTGCTTGCAGTTAATGGAAGATTTTAGTCCCTGGTGAAAAGCAATGCTTTCTAAATCATTCCATTTCCTTCCATTCCATTTTCTTCACTACCCACACAAAAGAGAAGAGAGTAAATGTCTCCCTGTCTTCAAATTCAATATGAGAAATTTTACTTGGTAAAATTAATATTTGCATAAACATTTCTCTCTGGGGATGGCATCTAAATTTGCAATAATAGAATCATAGCACTGGCTGGGTTGGAAGGGACCTCAGAGATCATCAAGTCCAACCCTTGATCCACTACCACTGCAGTTACTAGACCACGGCACTGAGTGCCACATCCAGTCTCTTTTTAAATATCTCCAGGGATACTTCCCGGGGCAGCCCATTCCAATGCCTGATCACTCGGTAAAGAAATTCTTTCTAATATCCAACCTAAACCTCCCCTGGCGCAACTTGAGACTGTGCCCTCTTGTCTTGCTGAGAGTTGCCTGGGAAAAGAGACCAATCCCCCCCCCTGGCTACACCCTCCTTTCAGGTAGTTGTAGAGTGATGAGGTCTCCCCTGAGACCTCCTCTTCTCCAGACTGAACACCCCCAGCTCCCTCAGCCCTTCCTCACAGGACTTGTGCTGGATTCCTTCACAGCCTCCTTGCTCTTCTCTGGACGCGCTCCAGCACCTCAATATCCTTCCTGAACTGAGGGGCCCAGAACTGGACACAGTATTCGAGGTGTGGCCTCACCAGGGCTGAGTACAGGGGCAGAATCACTTCCTTGGACCTGCTGGCCACGTCGTTCCTGATCCAGGCCAGGATGCCATTGGCCTTCTTGGCTACCTGGGCACACTGTTGGCTCATGTTAAGCTTCCTGTCACTCCAAACTCCAAGGTCCCTTTCTGCCTGGCTGCTCTCCAGCCACTCTGTCCCCAGCCTGGAGCTCCCCATGGGGTTGTTGTGGCCAAAGTGCAGGACCCGGCACTTGGCCTTGTTGAGCCTCATCCCATTGGAATCATCCCAGCTCTCCAGTCTGTCCAGAGAGCAGAGCCCTCCTACCTTCCAGCTGATCGACACTTCCCCCCAGCTTAGCGTCAAATAGAACTGGGCCCAACACTGATCCCTGGGGACACCACTAGTGACCGGCCGCCAACTGGATGCAGCACCATTTAGCACCACTCTCTGGGCCCAGCCCTCCAGCCAGTTCCTAACCCAGCACAGGGTGCTCCTGTCCAAGCTCTGGGCTGACAGCTTTTTCAGGAGGATGCTGTGGGAGACGGTGTCAAAGGCCTTGTAGACCACATCCACAGCCCTCCCCTCATCCACCAGTCGGGTCACCTGATCATAAAAGGAGATCAGGTTGGTCAGACAGGACCTGCCCTTCCTAAACCCATGCTGGCTGGGTCTAATCCCTCGCCCATCCTGCAGGTCCTCTGTGATTGCACTGAGGATGATCTGTTCCATAACCCTGCCAGGCACTGAGATCAAGCTGACGGGCCTGTAGTTTTCTGGGTTTTCCTTTCGGCCCTTTTTGAGGATTGGCGTGACATTCGCCAACTTCCAACCATCTGGGATGTCCTCAGTGATCCAGAACTGTTGGTAGATGATAGAGAGAGGCTTGGTGAGATCTTCTGCCAGCTCCCTCATCGCCCTTGGGTGGATCCCATCTGGTCCCATAGACTTGTGGGGATCCAAGCATCTCAGTAGGTCACTGACTGTGTCCTTCAGGATTACAGGGGTGCTGTTTAGATTCTTGTCACCTTCTACAAGCTCCAGAAGGCAGCTGTCCTCAGGATAATCTGTCTTACTGTTGAAAACTGAGGTAAAGAAGGTGTTAAATACCTCAGCCTTTTCTTCATCTTTGACAACTATATTCCCACTTGTGTCCAGTAAGGAATGGATGTTTTCCTTGCCCCTTCTTTTGCTGCTGATGTATCTGTAGAAGGACTTTTTGTCATCCTTCACAGAGGTAGCGAAATTCAGTTCAAGTTGTGCCTTTGTCTCTCTAATTTTCTTTCTACATGACCTAACTATATTCCTAAATTACTCTTGATTAGTTAGCCCTTTTTTACATAATTGGTAGGCCCTCTTCTTAACCCTAATTTCTTTCAGAGTCTTCCTGTTCAGCCAGACCAGTCGTCTTCCCTGCCGGCTTGCCTTTCGGCACACTGGGACAGCTGCTCCTGTGCTTTCAAAACTTGCTCCTTGAAGTATGACCATCCCTCCTGGACCCCTTGGTTTTCAAGGGCTGTTTCCCAGGGTGTACTCTGAACTAGTCTTCTGAATAGGCCAAAATCTGCCCTCTGGAAGTCCAATGTAGACATTTTATTGACAACCCTCCTTGTATCCCTGAGTATTGAAAACTCTATTATTTCATGATCGCTGAGTCCCAGACGTCCACCAACCACTACATCTCTCACCAGCCCCTCTCTGTGAAAAGAAGGTCAAGCAGGGCTCCATCCCTGGTGGGCTCATTTGCCAGCTGGAGCAGGAAATTATCTTCTATACACTCTAGGAATCTCCTAGACTGCCTCCTCTCTGCTATGTGGAGTTCCCAGCAGATGTCTGGCAGGTTTAAGACACCCACAAGAACAAGGAACGACGATTTTGAAACATTCGCCAACTGCTTGTAGAATAATTCATCACCCTCATTCTCCTGATTGGGTGGTCTGTAACAGACTCCCACCAGGATATCAGCCTTGCATGAATGTGTGGAATTTGACAGCAGAGTTTTATAACCTTATGTTGTACTCATTGGTCTTTAGCTGTTGTGTATAAACCAAGTAATTTAAATTGTAAACAGTATAAGGTTCTAAGCCATGTATGCAGCAACTCAGTTGTATGAAAATAGTGTGGACCAGATAATGTTACTTGTAAATAATGTCTAATAGGTGGAGTTGAATGAACTTAGCATATCTTTCTTTCATGGCAGGTTTACATACTGAAATGAGGTTTTACTTAACATTAAAATATTGTGTTTTGCAAGAAGAGTGTGCCAATAAGGAGTGTGCTCACACTTCGTATAGCATGGTTGTCCAGTAGAACTATTCAGGAGGATTCTGGATCAAAAGCCTCCCTTAAATCCAGAAATGTTACATCCATTGCTTCCCTTGATCAGCTGGGTGGGTTACCTTGTCATAAGAGGAAATAAGGTTTAACAAGGGAGACTTTCCCATCATGACTTCATTTTCCTTCAGGTGTTTTTCAATACCTGTCAGAATGATCTTTTCCATAATTTTACCCAGCACTAAAGTTAGACTGACCGGGCAGTAGTTTCCAGGGTCCTCCTTCTTGCCCTTCTTGAATATTGGAAAAATATTAGCGAGTTTCAAGTCAAATGGGATCTCTCCAGATTGCCAGAACCTCCCAAAAATAATGGAGAGAGGCCTAGTGATGAAATCAGCTAGCTCTTTGAGGACTCTTGGATAAATCCCATCAGACCCCATGGACTTGTAGGGATCTAGCTGTAGCATCAGATCCTATACAAGTTCAGGGTCAGCTAAGGGTTGATCTTCATTGCAGCCATAGTGTTCCAGGTCTGGGTACTGAGGCTCCTTTGATCCATCATCAGTGTTGAAGACAGACGCAAAGAATGTATTAAATACCTCTGCTTTTAATGAGGTGCCTTTATACAACTTTTATGCTCCTGTTGGTGAGGTGACTGTCCTTGTGCTGTAAAGGATCAATGTTGTTTCTACGCTGCCTTTTGCAGTTAATGTATTTGAAAAAAACTCTTTTTATTGTCCCCACAGTTCAGGCCAGTTTCACCTCCAGCTGAGCTTTGTCTGCTCAAATTTTCTTCCTACAATATTTAGAAGCATCTCTGTATTCTTGTCATCTGACCTAGCTTCCACTGGGCATACACCTTCCTTTTTTGCCTGATTTTTAGGAGCAGATCCCTGGTCAGCCAAGCTGGCATAGGTCTTCGGCTTGTCTGCTTGACTTCTGACATTTTGGGATACCAAGAGCACAGACATGTGTTAAACCTAGTGTATTAAACCAAGTTCAATGCCCTCCGCACTTTGGTCCACCTTTCCTTGTAGCACTGAAAACACAGGCGTGTAAGCTAAGTTCCTCTTTTCTTCCCATAGGATAAAAAAATTATCACCAGATTTTATTCTCTATTTGTAAATGCTCTGGAGACTCTGCTGTAGTGAGGACCACATTATCTTTGTCTTTTTTTGATCAGAACTTCAATGGTTAAGGATATGAATTGCCTTCTAGCAGTCAAAATGAATGATTATCACTTAGAATTACAAAAGAAATCACAATACAAAAGCAGCTAATCCAGAAGTAATATAAGGAAAACGGGCTATTTTAATTTATTTTTTTTATTTTCTACTGAAGTCTTACATAGCTTGTATGCTTCCAGCAGCCCAAGACATTAATAAAAATTCAGCCAGCCCAATCAACCAGACCAATAGCAGCAGGCACTTCTCCAAGTTTCTAGTGGATTTCCAAATACCCTCCATTTGGAAGTATTCCATACTTTTGAAGCAGTCTGATTTAGCACTAATCTGGAGTATAAAAAAAAATATTAAAAAAAAAAAAAAATCCATTTGATTCCTCTGGTTCCTCTCAGTGTAAAATGCAGTTTAGTGAATGAATTCCATAGCCCCAGGGAAGGTTATGCTCCAGTCTGACACATGATTGAGAAAAACCAGAGCTTATCTTTCCTGGAGTGAGTGCCAGGATTTTACTCAAGGGCATATATATATATTGACAAAATCTTACTTCACAACATAAGACACTTCCTTATTAAGACTGACATTGTTTATTCTACTCAGAGGTTAAGACTAAGCAGAAAAATTTTAACAGGTACTGGTTGCAGACTGATTTAGGAAAGAGAAGTAGGGAGGTATAGTTTTTTCTTTATTAAAAAGCTCTGGAGAAAGGGGTATTTTCTTAGCTGATCATTTAGTACCTTTTCACTTGGACAAATAGTAATCTGCAAATTGATAAATCTACCACTAGTTTTTGGAAACATCATTATTTTTTGTCACTTAAAATTTCTGTGGCAGCACTTTTTAGCAGATTTTAAGGGAGTTGGCATTAAAAAGAAGGAAATGCACAAAACCAGCCTAGAGAACAGGAGGTTCCCAGGTGACCTTAGAGTGACTTACTGATATCTGAAGAGAGCCTACAAAAACCTGGGGCAGGGCTTTTTGCAGGGGCATGTAGTGAAAGGGCAAGGGGAAATGGTTTCAAAGTTGAAGAGGGTCGATTTAGGTTAGACATCAGGAAAAAATTCTTTTCTGTGAGTGTGGTGAGACACTGGCACCGGTTGTGCAGGGAAGTTGTGGATGCCCCCTGCCTGGGGCTGTTCAAGGCCAGGCTGGATGAGGCCTTGATCAACCTGATCTAATGGGAGGTGTCCCTGCTCGTGGAGGGAGGTTGGAACGAGATGATCTTTAATGTATCTTCCATATCCTAGCCATTCTATGATTATCTCTAGGTCCATACACTAAGAAACATTATCACACACATTAAAAATTAAAAAAAAAAATATTCAAGCTATTTCCCTAAGGCAATAAACCTAATGACAAGATAATGTTTGCATGCACAGACTTCCAATAGTATAAAACCCCCTTTTTCACTAGAGGTAGATGAGAACAAAGTCTAACAGCTTAAGAATTTTTACAGGTTCTACCATATTATAATATATAATTTAAAAATAAAGTATATCAGTTTTTAGAAAATCATGATAAATTAATTCTTAATTTTTAAGTGTTATTATTCTCACTTTAGTAGCAACAAGACTTTGTCTGGATTTCATTATGACAGCACAGTTTTCCTAAAATCTGTAACATCTAGAGTTAAATGGCAACATATATCAAAGAAAGACTGCTAAATGATTTTTATTTTTCTCTAGTTATGCACAAACTATATATATAGTCTAGCTACATGTGTGCACATTTTATCACATTTATCCCTTCACAAAAATAGACATCTTAACACCAAGCTTGAATATTAAAGAACTGGAGTTCAGATGGAGTATACTAAGTGCAGGCAACTGTCTTCTCTGAGAATTTCTCTGCAAGGGCTGCCAAAAAAATCAACTGAATTACGAGAATAATGGGCACTTAGAAGTTATGCCTAACTGCTATCAAAATCATAGTTAAAAGCTAGAATGTTTTTTAATGTTCAAAAGTTTTCAGACACTAGACAAAAGACCTGATTCATACTAAATGATTTACTCCTACAAGCAGTAAGTCAATCTACCATAGTAAATTGATAAAACTCTTTAATGCATTAGACTCATGACTTAAAGTTAAAAGAGATGTCATTTAAAAAAATGTATAAATAAATAACAGAATCTATTTTCTGTATTTTTGATATGTTATGTAACCTTCACGAGACATACATTTAGTGAAATATTTTTGTGATGCATGAAGTCTGTGTTTTGGAACAGCATTTTAATATGTTATAATCTACGTGAAAGACACTCATGGTAAAGGGCACCTCCTGATTAAAAAACAAGGGTTAGTCCAGGGGTAGTATTGCATAATTCAGACAGCTCCTGTTACTGTGAAGGTGTCAGTAGAGACCCTGAGACATCTTGGAACAAGCAATCTTGTCACAGGGGATCTAGGTGAAATTTGGCCACTTGAACATGGATGTACCCAACAGTTCATTCTACTTACCACACACAAACTGGCTACAAAAATCTGGAATAGCATTGCAATCACACAGCAGACAGCAAGAGCCAGACATTTGTAAATTACCAGAAACCAGAGGTGCCCCTCAGTTTTCAGTACTAGGTCCAGTTCTGTTCAGAACCTTCATTTATCATCTAAATGATGGAGCGGAGTGTATACTCTGCAATTTTGCAGAGCCACAACACTGGGAAAAATGACTGAAAAACCAGAGGGTGGTGCTGTCATCCAGGGTGATCTTGAATCTGGAGAAATGGGCTGAGAGGAACCTCCTGAAGTTCAGCATGGAGAAAAGCTGAGTCCTGCATCTGAGAGAGAATAAACTCCATATGCCAGTTTAGGCTATATGTTGGCTGGCTGGCAAGCAGATGCACAGAAAAAGACTCAGTGGTCCTGGCAAACACCAAGTTGAATATGAACCAGCAGTTCAACCTCACAGCAAAAAAAGAACAGCAGTTACTGCGTTAGGAAGAGCATTGCCACAACTTCAAAGGAGGTGATCCTTCCTCTCTGCTCAGCGCAAGTGAGACCACACCTAGAGGACTGGGTGCTGTTCTGTAGTATCTAAAAGTTTAAACACTTGAACTGTTTAGATTACAGAATGGCATGCTGGAGCTGAATCTTATGAATGTCTATAAACATCTGATAGGAAGTAAAGAAGATGGAGCTAGGCTTTTTTTCAGTGCACAGTGACAAGACTAGAGACATTGAGAATAAACTGCAACACAGTAGTGGACTTCTCCCGAACATCAGGAAAAACTTTCACTAGGAAAGATTGGATGTGGCACTTAGTGTCATGGTCTAGCTGATGTGCTGATGTTAGGTTATATGCTGGATTTGAGGTTCTCAGAGGTCTTTTCCAACCTCAGTAATTCTGAGATTCTGTGACAGTTACCATATGCTTATGACCTTCTTTGCTGCCACATGGATGATCAACCCCATCTTCACTGAGACAGCAGACCTTGCTAACATTTTTACCCAGCACTGGTACAGTGCTCCCAGGCTTCTCTCTAGTAAGCCTTGTTTCTTCCCCACCTCCTTTCAAATCTTGTTTAAAGTTCTTTACATGAGCCCTGCTAACTCTTGCCCCAAGATCCTTTCTCCCCTTTGTGTTAGGCTTTTGCCCTCTGCTGCCAGCAGTCCTGATGCCCTGTAAATCAACCCATGATCAAAGAAACAGAAGTTCTGCCAGTAACACCAGTCTCAGAGACAGAAGTTTATCTGATAGCTATTGTAACTCATAAAAAATAATAAACGCTTATATTTTCATTTTAATTTACTTTAATTCAATAATTTGAGAAGGTTAGAACAGAAAAGATTTAATTAAAGGTTTTAAAAAAGGAATCAAAGTATTCACGTAAGTATGGTGAAGGAAATAAAATGTAGTTTTAGAGCTCTGCATTTTTTACCACCTGTAGTTTCATTCTTTTTTTGTTACACATATTCCAAGACCTCGACACAGAACTGACATTACTTCACACTCCAAAATTCTCATGAAGCATGTTCCCAATAGCACATTTTCTCTCGGAAACACTGATGAACTAAATCTGAGGATGCAAACAGAAATTACATTAATCCATCTTGTAGCTTACAGTAATGTAAATCTCCTAGCCATCTCATTTATATTGCTACAAATGTCTCATTAATCTGTTATGCCCTGAACTTTTGTTCTTTATACAGCATAAGAGCAGTGAAGTAGATAAACTATGTGCAGTGTATCAGGAGAGGAAATTATAGTTTTGACACTACTAAATGATTTCTACATTTTTCTTCTATGTATTCCTGCTGCAAGTTATCACTTAGCTATTAACACTGCCGTAAAACTTTCAATTGGGCTTTCTCTCTTCATAGAACTTGTGGGAATGGAACAAATAATCTATTACTTTGTTCAGACTGGTTCAATCACAGTGTTGTCTCTTGATTTGTCCTGGTATTTTGAATTCTGGTAAAAGGAATGTCTCCAGCATGCTTGTATTGCACCGTAACACCATGATCATGAGAGTGCAGCAAAGACTAAAATAATATGTAGTTATGCAGACTTATAATATCAGAATTATAAGACAACTTGGTTACAAAACTACTAGAAAATTTTGTAGGGATTGTGCAACATTTTTTATAATTTCATCTCCAAGCAACAAATCTTAAAACATCAGGTCATGTGGCTGGCAAGCTATTATCCCACACTTATCTGTTTTGAAGTGTTCAGTGCTCATTTCAGTCTACTTTTTCTTTAGTCTTCTGGATATGATATGCTTCCTTGATCAAGTGAGCATTGCAGCAGAATATACGTGGCCACTGATACTCTTTGCTGCTATGGGAGCAGATGTCTTACAATTTTAACTTTATTTGATGTCACGTCCAGGGAACCAGAGGGAATTAGACACTATAGTACTAAATGAAAAAAATTGTAGAAACATATTAGATATAAAAAAGAGTGGTAACAAGCACTCACATGATTAGGTGACATGTCACTGATGCCTAACATGATGCTGAACCTTCAATGTTCATTTACATCCACAAATATTAGTCTAATATAAACTTCTACAGTCCTGATATTTTTTAAAAAAATTCACAGAAATTGGTATCCTTTAAACACAAACACCATTGCACTTCTATAGGTGACATAAATAGATCATAAACAAGTGGCACAATGGAAACTATACCTTCTATAGACTGTGTTCAAGAATGAAATGAATCTTCACTTAAGAAGTAACAAGCTTTGCTTGGACCCTTTCAAGTGTTGCTCACCACCTTCACTGCAGTCCGAATTAAGGAGCGACCCACCTGGATCCACTACTCCCGGGTCAAGAGGGCCCCTGAACATTGCCAAGAAGACTCCTGAAGATTCCTGAAGAAGCTCGACACTATGGACTGGCAACCTTTAGTGTTGATGCTTGGACTCTGGATAAGTATGACCTTATCACAAAACATTGCTCGGGCACGAATAGTTAAGGCAATACCATGGGTTGGTACACCACGCGTGGCATTACACCCCGAGTCTGGCCTGAACATTCATGTGCTACGTAACAACCAGCTGTATGAGCAAAAAGACTGGAGTCAAAGCAAAGGCCAATTAGATTCCTTAACAGGGGAAGAAGGGGATGAAATCCAGATACTGTGCAAGAGTAATAACGTGAAAAGACAGGAAGGTGAACTAATCAAACTAACCGTGAAACCTTTGAGACCTGTGTCACTAACACATAATCTGGGACCCGGGATATGGGTCAGAAGGAAGGCACCAGCCTCTTGCACCTGGGAAGGGGACAAAGATAAGGAAAGATATGAAGCTCAGTGTGAAATAAAGGTAATACTAATCTAGCAGAAACACAGTCACTAGCAACTAAATTACTAACCCTAGTGGCTAATCACACCACTGAAGACCTCTTAAAGCTTGCAGAGTACACTGGTAATGCAAACAGAGAGATAGCTCTCGCTATTCAGTGCACTCAAACACAGCAGTGGGTACAAACAGTAGCTGCAGGAATTCTGAGGGAAGGAACATCCGGAATACTACCCCAAGAGATAAAAGAAATGATAGCGAGAGATAGCTCTACGACCCCATTCGAGAACAATCATCAGGCTTGGTGGCAACTTGTAAATTTTACTTACTCACAAGGTGAGCAGATCGAGGCCTACGTGCTCACCATCATTCTTCAATGTGTGGCTATACTACAAATTGAATGATATAGTCAAAAAGATCCGAGTACTGTGGACAATGATTCAAAGGCATGAGAACCTTCCCTTGGAACTTGACGAATGATTTCGTAAGTTCTAAGGAAAGGGGGGAATGAAGAAGAGAGTGGATCAGGCCAAACTGTTTATGTGAATTACTTAATGAAAATTAAGACTTGTAATATATGCTAATGAATTTGTGTTCATAACTACTAATAATTCAGGGAAAGAAGCTAACAAAGCAGCCAAGACATTTCACTTTCCTCTTTTATTGAGAAACAACATAAGTTGTTGGATGGTATTATAATTTAAACTTCCCTCTGGTGGCCACTTTACCCCATCATTTAGTTTATACAGCGGCCACCAATCTCGACAGTATTTCACAAGTGTCTCTTTCCTTATATTTCCCCCGGGATTTCACCAAGTTCTTTCCAATGTTTTAAAATGCATCTCAAGGGGGTTTTAGCAGCAATTTCCTTACTCTGTTCAGTCCCCATTATGCCTACTGGAGAGGTTACAACTGTGGGACCGGGACCCTTTCTGGATTACCAAATTCTATTCAGATTTCAGCAATTTACAATGTCAACACCTTATTCAACTTATTCTAGTAGTCATGCACATCCAAATTCACACCAGTCGCTTCGTCCGTCTCTGGCCGGCCCCCTCGCGGGTGACACGGAACCGCAAATCGGGACTCCGCACTCGCTTCGCAATTAAATTGCGTCTCAGTCACTCACTTTCACACATCGAGATTCACACCAATCGCTTCGTCCGTCTCTGGCCGGTCCCCTCGCGGGTGACACGGAAACGCAAATCGGGACTCCGCACTCGCTTCGCAATTAAATTGCGTCTCAGTCACTCACTTTCACACATCCAGATTCACACCAATCGCTTTCAGTCGGAACTCTGCACGGGTAAACTTTTACACCAAAACCTTACACATTGCTTTACCACCTACGGTCACAAAATGCCGCTATAAACCTCGAATACCTGCTGGTGTTGCGGCTGCCCCCGCGACCCCCCCCCAAAGATAAAGCTATAAAACTTCTCTTTGATGGGGACGCGTAATTACCCAACACACTTAATTCTCTTAAAGAGAGAATTAACACCAAACACTCAAAACACCTATATTACTTGCAAGTAATACAACATGATCATCAATCACCATATAATCATATGACCGACAGCATTACCAGAAACCCTTTGTGAATGAACTTCAATTCTCCTGGGGAATTGCACCCCGGAGAGGGACGAACTCAGCGCTAGACAGGACTCCAATCCGTCAGCCTGGGGGCGTCCCCCGCGTCCCTGTGAATCCTAAGAGCTCAAACCTCCTGGGGGACTCTAACCCCCTGGGGGACTCTAACCCCCTCTTTCCTAGAGGCCTCGAAACCCAAACAAATATATATAAATACCTTTTCAGTATGAGGAAGGTCTGGTGTCCATCGGCGCGTAGGAGCCAAGGGAGTAGGGGAGGCTTATCCGACAGAATTCGTCGGGGGGCCCCAGAAGCATCCCCGGGCCCCCCTGGATCACGGCACGACGGAGTCCAGTCCTGCCGCGGTCGCCAAAAATGAAGCCGAAAAAGGCCAAACAAAACTGTTTAGAGACAGAGTTTGAGTCTTTAAACAGTAAAGGTATTTATTTTCGGATCCGGGGAACCCCCAGCTTGCGCCGGACAAAGAGTTCCGAAGGGTTAAGGGAAAAGGGGTTGGGGTATTTATACAGTAAAAGGGGGAGGGTATAACAATACTACATTCTTAGTTCTTGCTGACTTCATTAGGTTGTTACAAAGCAATACTGTTACAAGACCCCAGCCATAATTTCTTCTTATCCGTTGGTGATGATATCTTTATAGTCTTCTTGTGCGGATGTTCACATCCTTTAGTGTCCAGCTGGCCTTGGCAGTACCTTGCTTTTAGAACAAGACTTGTTTTAAGAAAAGAGTTACAGAAGAAAAGACTTACACTTTAATTATTTGCTAGCTAGAAATTAATCCCGCTAGGACCTTGTATTGGTTACATTGTTCTAGTAGAAAAATGACATGTCTCAGCTGCTGTGTATGGGAAAGTGAAATGTCTCAGCTGCTTAGTATGGGAAAGTGAAATGTCTTGGCTGCTTTGTTAGCTTCTTTCCCTGAATTATTAGTAGTTATGAACACAAATTCATTAGCATATATTACAAGTCTTAATTTTCATTAAGTAATTCACATAAACAGTTTGGCCTGATCCACTCTCTTCTTCATTATCTCCAAATGATGCAACTATTCTGAAGGCAGAGGAGAGATATAAAGTGAAGTTGCAACCAAGTGTTTGGTTGGACCTGAAGGACAGTGTAAAGGAAATAACTTTCAACTATTACCAGTATCTGAACCTTTCTGTTTAGATGGTCACTGGTTGGTAGTTTACAAGGGTGATTAGTGAGGTCCAAATAACTACTGGCAGGAAAGATTAAGAAGCACAGTCAGGTCCTACTGGGGTAAAGAGAAAACTTCAGGAAGTACATCTGGACATTAAGACAATTTTGATGAATACTTGTATTAAACTATTTCTAATTAAGTGACAGGTTTACAATGAATTTCTGTTGACAAATATAGCTACAAATTTGTTGTAATGTAGTAATGGAATACAGATATAATGCTTTAAATATCAGTGCCTTTACTCAGCTATGTAAAATATTCGATCATTCCCATGTATAAGAATCACTAAATAGGGAAAAGACTTAAGAGAATGTGCCATACTATGCTTTCTTGCAAAACAGCTATTTGTATCTGACTTACTGTAGTTTAAAGTTCCCTTGAAGCACATGCTTGATTTTTTTTCCTAGAAATATCTCCATCATATAAATAAACCACCATTTCTCTCAAGATCATAGTTATTCTAAATTTCCATCTCTTTAATTTCTTCCAATACACTAAGCTCGATTTCTTACCTGATATACACCCCCATAGTACAACAGTTATTGTTATTATGATGATGATGATTTCTGTCTACACTCTTTGAATAACATCAGACTCTAATCTTAGCAAATCTAAACTCCCACCTTGGAATTTCATGTCAATCCCTTCCTGACAAACTGGTCTCTAGCTTTTTTCATTCCCAGTCTTTTTGAAAGTATAAAAGTTTAACTAATATTACTCAGAGCCAAAGTAAGTCAAGCTTTGAAAGTCTCTTAGGTGGAGATATTAGAACCTCTCTGGGCAATCATCAAAGCCCAGAGTACTCTCTGACCAGCAACTTTTACATTTCCTATATATTACATGTATTTAATATCAGATTTACTTATTTGGAGATGGATGATCTTATATGGTGTTTCTGATTTAACAGAGTGGTATAATATATATATATATTGAAAACACAATGCAAAGACCTGGCAAAACAGCAATTGCAATACATCTTTCAGTCCCAACGTGATTCCTATTAGTGGTGTCCATAACATGCTCAGTCAAAATGCTGTAGTGTCCCCAGGTGCTGGGAAAGAAGAAATAGTTTGAATGCAACCCAAACCAGCTGTTCTTTTCTTTTACACTAGTTTTTATATTCAGTGTTAAGAATACCCACGTGTTTAGTCCCATCCATATTGCTCTGGCTAACTCAGGGAGACTTTTGCACCAGTAACTGATCCATTCTTTTGATAGCTGTTCAGCCTTATAAAAGTTCACCTTGAGCTGATAAAAAGTCAGGTTCGGGAAAAGGGGGCAGGGCTCTTTCTAGCATCCTATGGAGCTGAATCATGAGCATGAGTCTCTGTCTTAGACATTCACTAGATAAGTGAAGGAAGCCAAGAAGGAAGAAGGAGTGGACCTTAGCTCTCTCCTGGAAATTAGGAGGTATGGAAGAAAATGGGAGGGAATACCAATACCTCTCCATTTTGTCCCTTGCATTCCTCGGAGTCCTAAATGGTATGCTAACTCTTTTTCTTTTTTGTTTCACAAAACTTCCAACAGCAATAAGATTTTTCTCTCATCAGTGTGGGAATTTGCTCCTTCTGTATCCAAGTTTCAGGAAGGTTTGGATGAAGAGTGGAATAAGTAGGAAAGAAAAGTAGGAAAATCTTTGTTGTTCTGTCAGCCCTGTTCTACTCTGAATCATAGAAGAGTGCATTGCAATGTTAATAGTTTTAAAGGAGCTCTATAATCTTGTACACTTCTCTGCCATATTATTACAATCTGCACTCTGTTTAAAGTCTAATTTTTAAAATAACTGTTCCTTATTAAAATCTCCCATATTACATTACTGCTGGTCATGCAGAAAATTACTTTGCTGCAGGAAACAATACCAACCAATATAATAATTTCTGTCCAATAGATGAAAAAATATTGGTTTAATCACACTGCAAAATCTTGGAAGGGAAGTAGTGTGTTTACTAAACTAAGCTGTGAAAATGAAGAAGAGGACTTAGTGGTTTAGAGTCTCATGCATCTTTCACTAATTTCTTGAAACAAGGAAGTGATCTTCCACGTCCCTTTGAGATTTTTTTTTTGTTTGGTTGGTTTTTTAGCACAAATTTGGACCATATAAGGCTTGAATTTTTTCTCTTAAACATAGGCTGGAAGTAGGTTAAGTTTGGCTGGAAATAAAGAAGCCATACAAAACAAAGATTCTATGTGTTCTACAACACCTAGGACATGTCCTTCTTGTAGTGAGACACCCAGAGGTGAGCAAAGTATTCATGGTGCAGTCTCATCAGTGCCAACTACAGGAGGACAATCAGTTCCCTAGTGCTGTAGCCATGCTACTTCTGGTATTGGACAGGATGCTGTTGGCTTTCTTGACTACCTGGGTGCACTGCTAGCTTATATTCAGACAGTTATTTACCACCTCCCAAGGTCTTTTTCTAGCCATTTTTCTCCAAGCTTTTAGTGCTTCATGGGATTGTTGTGATCCAAGGGAAGGACCTGCCACTTGGCCTTGCTGAACTTTGTATGACTGGCCTCAGCTCACTTATCCAACCTGCCCAGATCCCTCTGTAGAGCTTTTCTACCTTATGTTACACAAAGTATCACTATTGTTTTATCTGTATTGTCTTATCAGCCCAGTAGCTTTTAGTTTGATTTTCATCTCTTCCAGTCAGCAGAAAAATACATTAAAATAGCATATTGACTACTAAGTCAATAAAAATCATCAGTATTGTCAGTGTTGCTGTAGATCAAATCATCTTTCCCTCAATAAATACTGCAAAGTAGGGACCGAAAGGAATTGTGTGCTTCCCTAAGAAGGGTGCACTGGAGATGAATGCTGATTGTATCTCCTGTTATACTTTCTCCAGAGGTGAATCACTAAACAAATCAATCACCAGAAAATACTATTATTACACTTACCTGTCAACTTTCAATATTGTAATTTATCACATAAAAACCCTTGCATGTTTACACATGTGAAATAATGTGTACATAGCATATAGATCCTATAAAAATCATCAGCCACCCACTGACTTTCTGTGAAGCAATATAATCAAAGCTTAAGGGAAGAATAATTGCAGATATTCAGAGTAAGAACAGGATGTTCTCAAACTAAAATAATAGGGCTTTTTCTGCACTTTAACAGGACAGGTGGGAAAAGGGAGATGAGGGAAGTCAAACTAGTCTATAGAAAAGTCAGGTAAACTGCTTAGATCGATGATGAAATTGTCGATCTTCAGTAAGCAGACGTGGCTATCAGAGCTGTTTAAGCTGACACTTCCTGGCACAGAAAACAAGTGAATTATAAATATTGACCTTCCATGTTGACAGACATAGGAAAATAAACCTCTCTTAGCGATATCCAGGTATTATTACAAAAAGAGAAGGCTTTTCTAACCTTATAAAAGTCTATAATCCAACCAAAAATTCTATTCTTGGTGTACTATTGATGTTCAACAAACTTCTACAGGGGAAATATTTTGTAAAAGCAACTCACTGCTCTCCACAGGGGCAACAGAAACTACTCCATGTTATTGTGGGTCAGTAAGAAATGAACAAAAGATTCCTGAAAATTGTTTCTGTTGTTAAGGCAATATTTTTTTTTTTAAGTAAGAAGATTAAAAATTCCAGATTAGTATATGATGGGGGGAAAAAAAATTGAAAGTACCCTTTCTATTTCAAAAAATAATAAAAGGACAAAAATCATTCCTCATGCACAAAAAGGAGCACTGGGGTTACACCATATTGGATTTCTGGCAGATAATTAGGACCTAGCCTTAAAACAGTTATACAAAGCTTCTCTTCTTCAAGAGCAACATAGTTTTAAAAATTAAACATTGCATGAAGATAATTGTACACCAAAGATTCCTACAAACCAGAAAAATGTATTTAAGAAGCAGTAACTGCTTGCTAATTTCCTGTCTTCAGTGTTCCAACAGCACCTATATTTCAACGGAAAAAGACAAAAAGAAAAAAAAAGAAATATTTTGTTTTGAGTCTGTGCAGTTTCCTAGCAAAACTGACTGACGATCTTCCTTACACTGCCATTAGCAATGCTATTTCTTTTACTATGATAATGAGCAGAGCTAAAGAGGACTTTATGCCAGTTCCAGTATTATAGACAGGCATCTGACAACATTCTCATATATTTCAAATAAGCTGTTTTAAGTTGTTTTCTTTTTACTACAAATTCAAATGCACAAAAAAAATGAAGGTAAAGGTGTATGTTTTTTTAATGAAAGTGAGAAATATTTTTAATATAACTACATAAAACCAAATGTGTTTAATGCATAAAGAGCACACAACTGATGGACAAGCTAAAAAGAAAACAGAACTTTATTTTTTTAATCTAGCTTTAATCAAATTAACTGTAAACTTCTTAATTCTAAGCATCTAAATCTTAATTCTGCAGCATCTAAATTCTTCAAGTATCAATAGGATATAAAAATATAATTAGGCAATTTTATTTCAAAATATATCTCGGTTTAGGAAGTAAACTCATGGGATTATAATGAAAGTCATCCTCTGTCTCAATTTGTCAATGTTAAAGCCCAGCTCGTATCAACCAGTCCTCCACTTCTCACCTCTCGCTCCCACTGTGGGACAGGGAGGAGAAAATCCACATAAAGGCTCATTAATTGAGACAAGGATAGGGAGGTTTTCATTCCCTGGTTATGGTAATGAGCAAATAACAGACTCAACTTGGAAAGAAAAAAAAAAATCAAACAAACTAACAATCTACAAGGAGAAAGAAAAAACATGACTAGATCTCAGTACCTTCCCCTCACAGACCCCTCCTTTCTTCCTGCATCTCATTTGCTTCATTCCTGCCAGCCCCTTGGTGGCATTGGGGGACAAGAAATGGGAGTTTAGGGTCAGTTCCCCATACATTACATTAAGGTAATATATTACATAGAGGTAATATATTACATAAAGCTAATAACAAGAGGAAGTGACCTCACTGACATAAAAGTCCCTTTCAGTTCTATGGACTTAATCAGAGCTGTTCTTCTATCCCCTTCTTTTGTCACAGAAATCAGTTTCACAGACACACACAGAGTTAATTCCTTACAAGAATTTCACCAGGTTCAATATTTAACTGAGCTTCCAAAAAGGACCGGGTAATTTAATCACTGCTCATGTGGCTAACTAAAATTAATGATGTGGATGATTTCTGGGTTGACATTGTCAGAGAGGCATCTAGGAATATCAAGTGTCCTGGTTTGGGCTGTTAAACCATGACACCAAGGAAGACTATGGGACATTTTTTATGTCAAAACAGAAGTGAGAGCATACCTCAGGATATCTGGAATGCACAACTCATCTTTCTTTAGGCCATCAAGACTGTGCTGCAAACTGTTCTAACCCCACATATTTTTTACTCGGTGTATAGCAATTTCTTTGCACCTAAGATGTGAAGGGAATTATTATTAATGAGATTATTATGCTTAGCAGTTCTTATACAATATACTGATCATTTAATCCGTTTTGACAAGAGAAACAGCAAGCTATAGAACTGTCAAACTATGTTCTACGCTTGCTGAATTGATAAAGTATCAAATAAAGAAGAAACCTGCCTCTGAAACTTTATCAGGTTGTATTTTCTAATAAAGTGTGACAGTCCACAAAAGATGTGAGGCTTTTCACTGTGCTTTTTGTCAGTCTGCTCCAGCATGGAGAAATGACTGCAAGTGGTTTTGAGGAGAATAATAAACTAGACACAGAGTGGATACAAGGGGTCACTACTCAGGTATGTCATGACTCCATGCTCCCTTCTCAAGATCTGTGGCTAGGTGCATGGTGAGGCAAAGGAGAGCAGGCAGGACATTTCTAGACCTGATTAAACCTGCTTGAACCTTTTATTCTGTTCACAGACAAGAAAGTTATCAAAGGAGCACAGTAAAGAGAATATGTCGGTAAGGAAGTCCGCTATGGTCTTATGAAGCAGAGTAGTTACCTGATCAGGTGTTAGGAAATCTCACTGCATGGCAGTGCAGCTAAACTCTTTCTAGAAATCTGAAGAGACAAACAGGATAAGGAAGCCAGGTAGGTATGGCAAGTGAGTTAGATCACCTCCAAAGACAGCAGCTAAACCAACTAGTTCTGACCCACTAGCCTTTTACATTTAGCTGGAAATCACATCAAATGTAACCCCATTATTTTATTTTATAGCTTCATAAAGATCCATTAAATAAAATGTAACAATGGAAAATGGTATTATACATAATTATCTTGAATGTCTCACCAAACTGCAGCCTAGATTTGCTTTATTTAAAAAGAAGACTTCAGAATATTCCCAGTCTTCCATATTAAGTTTAGAGTTAAAATTAGATCAGTATAATTTAGGTTTATAGACCCTCTGTAAACTTTGCATTTTTTTATTTCAATTTAGGTCTAATATAGCTTTAGCTACTCACAACTGATAATCTGTATGAGTTTCTAATAATATACTCTCTTTTCTCTGTAGACAAATGCTATTTTTTCCATTACCAACAGTGTACGTTTGTGTATGGTGTAGTTAGCCATGAAACTTGCTGACTTTAGTATTTTATGCTCCTACACAATTTATTAGCTTTAACTGATCCTAAATTTACAAAGTTGAGGCGGGTTTTTGTTTTTGGGGTTTTCTAGTGTATTTTACATTTTTGCAAAAGATATCATCTTTAAATATATCTTAAAATATTCTATTTATCAATTGTTACCATTTAAAACATTTTTCCAAGCATTCTATTTCAGCTTGACCTATTTCAGCAAGACCTTCAAAATTATGGTCAAATTTTTCCTAGGTAATTTTCTGCAGGATGAATTATACATTATTTTGGCTTCTTTCACAGACAGTCTATACCCAAAACTAAGTGGTTTGACAAAGGTAATCCCAGAAAATGTATTAGAACCTTTCAAAACCTTACAAAATACCCTCTGGTACATCTCATCCACTAAAGCTCAGACTTATTACTTTGCTTCACACTGCACCAGTTTGTTTATTGTGACCTTTTATTTTGTTACTCTTCACTCAACACTGGAGTCATGAAAATTATATTTCATCTGTACCTGATGTTGTGTTGTTTTACTACAAATGTTTATTTTAACTGTGCTTAATTGTATTTATTTTAGCTTTTTACCTGAAAACAGGTTATAGAATTATTTTGTGTTTGTCTGTTAAAGCTGTGCTTGATCTGATCTTAAAAATTTAAGTCCATAAAGCAAACAATTGTTTGTAAGTGGTCAGGTAATTTCTTCATTCACACAGAAGCCCATAGAAAAGTGCAATGAAAAGCAGACACTCCTGACTGCTAACTTTAGCCACTTTCCACATAAGCCAACAATTATAGTTGATCCATGTGTCTACTTACAGGTACAGCAAACTCAAAGGATTGGAGCAGACGAAGACTGTTAGTTCAAAGTGGGATTCCAGGATAATTTCTTGTAATTAAGGCCCTGTAGTGTGTAAATTCACCCCTGACACCAGGAACCCTTGGAAGTTTTACATGGCCATCAGGAGATGGTAGCTCACTGCAGTCTTCTGAGATCTCTAAGAGTAAGCACCAGTGCACTGAGATCTCAGGGTATACATCCTCTGCAATTTTCTGACATGTAAAGCAATATATGTGCCCCTTAGTGTACTTCAAAATACATTTTTCAAGTAAATGGCTGTCCAAAAAAGGAAAATTTGGGCAAAATAACTTATTAAATCAACAAAAATCCACCTTATAATTCTGATATAAATATAGCCAGACCCACTATATAACTTCTTTTGTTAAACTGATTTACTTTTCAAAGATTTCCTCTGGCTGTTAACCTGACAGGACTATTTTATTGCTGACCTATGCTGACCTTAGTTGTAAGCAATTAAAGGACTAATTGGAATGAGACCGCTATGTCAGTATTCTCATCTTACATTTAAAGAGATAATTTACTAAAACTCTGCCCTAAGAAACATGTAAAAACTTAAAAAGTTACATTGACAGAATCAACACATGAATACAGTACTATAATCTGAATAACTGTGGTTCAACAGAATTACAGTGTTTGTGAGAAGACAAAAGATGCATTTATACATGCATGTGTTTACACACACACAGAAGAGTCAGGAGCACATGTAGCAGTGCAACTAGTATAGCCAACTGATTGCCCCAAAATTCAATTCGCAGATTGCACTTACATGAAGAAAGCTGTAAATCACTGTTCCAAGAGCCAGACATCTGGAAATCCTGTACGACACAGAACTACATTAGAAGCTGACACAACATGACAACAAAGAACCTATGCTTCCTGGCAAATTTGTTGCTTAGTCAAAAAAACACTTCTTCATTTCAGTCAGCTTTATTTAGAATAAAAAGAATTGTTGTTATTATCATACTACTGCTCAATATATAATAAAGGCAAGGTAAAAGGAAGAAAATTCCTTATTTATGACATTTCAGGCATTAGAATTTTCATTATAAACAGTTACTTGAATTTAGAGTAAACCATTTTTCAACAAAAAAATCATATTATGACAAGTTGCTCTGGTTATCAAATGCTTCTTGCAGAAAGTGATACTAAGCTGAACAACTTCAAATGTTGGAAAGAAATACTGCAATACTGGAGATTTCCAAGACGGGGTACATGTCTGGTGTTTGCCTTTATTACACATAGGGATTTTCTCATTTCGGTTGATAGAGAGAGTCTTTGTCGCAAAAGTTGATTTTGATCATCTGAATAATTTATTTAGTCTGAGATTCCTGAGAGATGGAAGACATTGTCTGCATACTCCTTGCAATCCCTTCTGTGCAACAGTCACGGTATTGTATAACAACTGATTTATTCTCTAGTGGAAATAAAGCTTGCAAGAACTTAGTACCTGGTGAACTTCTATAGAAAGTTACCACTCTGAATATGTTTGGTATTTTATTGTATTTACTCACAGACTCCAAACAACATTACTTACTATTAGTGAATACTATTAAACAATGCAAAAAATGTGCATAAAATATTCTGCATCAAACAGCTCATGCTCTAGAGCACTAGACTGAAAAGGAAGAAAAGGCAGCGGTACAAGAAAATGGACGGTGAGATGCAAAGCTATATTTTTCTGAAATTATCTGCTCTTATATGTCACTACTCCTGATGTGGTATCTGAATTTGCAATATACTCATTTGCCAGTACAGTCATCTCAAAAGAGAGCCTCTAAAATCTACTTTCGACAAAATAATTCAATCTGTCATGAAGTTGAATTGATATTTGAGGCTACATGATCTTAAATGTCTTTATTTCAGATCTGTATTTCTGAAAGTTAAATAATTTTGCAGTCATGAAAAGACCACTATTGATCTAAATATATGCAGCAACAGAAAAGTAGTAGGTTGCTATGAAGTGTAACAAACTAAATGGATTTAGGAGAAAAAAATATGTTGATAAGCCTTTTCAGGATTTTATAAGACTTGCTTAAGTGAGGCAACTAGAAAGTATGTTTTGTCAGTGCTATGAGCCTAGGCTTAGAGACCATATTAGAATACTTTTTCTGGAGAAACAAAGCTACAGCATCAGGAACATCTTGAAGTGATATCTTCAATAAGCCTGGTAACCTAAATCAACAGTAGTAGTATGTGGTCCATCTATACATAATTTCTGTATTTTTTTTAAAGGTAGTTTAAGTGCATACGAAATTAATGACTTCTTTAGATATTGAAAATAATATCTTTGGTATACATAATATGAGAAATCTTATCATATATTAATTTGCATAAACTTGAAGGAGCTATATAAGCTCTGAATGCACAAATAGTTTTCATTGAAATTGATATCTAAAAGAGTAAATGAATAATTGAAGACTCAAAGACAGAAATGTGTGGAATTAATTTCTATTTTCTGCTTTTCTATTCTGCAAATAATATTCTCAGTGCCTGACATGCATGTTAATTACTTTGTTAGAACTATGGTGTGACTTTTTAATTTTTGTCAATTCCATGAAAACAAAGTTCCTCATACTCCTTTTCCTCTGACCTACGATTTCTTTTAGTTTAGACTTGTTACACATCACAAAACTGAATTTAAATTGTAATACTTTGAATTTTAAAGCAAAGGATCCTGGTGAAACTATGGAAAACAGCCAGCAAACTTGATACAAATTTGTTTCAATGAATTTTCTTTTAGCTAACAGTGAGAATAAAAAAACTTACCAAGGCCAGAGTGAAAGTTTCAATTAGCTGTTTTCTCCACAAGGCTAGATCATTTAACATGTTAATTTTATCAGCCGTTCATGCATCTCTGTACTGTATTTATGAGCACAGGTGTTTGTATGACTTCAATTCTATAAATGAACCGTTTTTATTGATATTTTTTATATTGGTTAAGATGCTTAAATTATGCACTTCTTCTGCAACAGTCATTATTGATGAACTTGTATGCCTGATTTTTCCTTCAGAAATTCAGCAGGTTTGTCATGGTTTTTCTATGTTACACACCTTTTTCCTATGTTCATAACCTTCATAGTTTTCCAAGCTAGAATTTGTATCTTACAGTTTGAATTATATATGGTGCATTGTATCAAAACTTTGCAAGATTTGAGATTTAAATTATGTCATTCAACATTTCTAGTTTAATATTGTTATGACTGTAAAAAAATTTGGAGGGTTACTCTCTCTATAGGAATATATATAGGAGTAATATAATATATAGAGTAACAATATAAAGTAATATGGCCACATATATAAATACAGATATATTGTAGTATATGTGTATATCTTCCTTTACATATATAGATATAAGTAAAAAAAGAAGAGCCATATTAGTCAGGTGATTAGAATTGCAACTTCTTAAGGATGAGAACCATCCTTGAACATCTTCACCCATTCACAGTAATTTTATAATCCATCCCCAAAAAAGAAGTTCATCATTAGATGATCACTCTGTTTAGGGATCAAGAGCACTAAATTCTTAGAGCAGCAACTTAAGAATGCTGTTTCATTATAACAAATATCAATTCTGTGCAATCCCTTCAGTGCTTATCATCCCCCTTAGTTTTGTGGGGAGTACACTAGTACATACTTCACTGCTGCTTTGTCCAACCAAGAAGAGATATTGTGCATTCACGGGGGGCTTAGACTATTGTATTTAAACAGGTATCTGCAAAAAATTCACATACTGGTTTAACAACTATGTTGAACTCCATCCTTGCTAAATCATGTAAGAACATGAGAAAACAAAACATGAGAAACAAAGTATCTTCCCTGTTTCTCAGCAAAAAATATAAGCAGTTGTTGCCACTCTGAAGTTATACTATTTTAGAATTTCATTACTCCACTCAAAATAAACAGCACCACAGTTAGCTACTACTTTACACTGAAGTGATGTCAGGGGAATATTGTGACAATATTTCACAGAATCACAGAATCAGCTGGGCTGGAAAGGACCTCTGATATCATTGAGTCCAGCCCTTGATCCACTACCATCGTGGTTTCACAGCCTTTCACCAGACAGAACACGTCCCTTTGGTTGTTTTAATTTTGAACATTTGAGAAACAAAATTTTACTTTCAAAGAATCATGTCATGTGAAATTCAAACTTGTACAACTTCTGAGAGGCATCCATGGCACAGCATCCAAGGCAGCTGAAACTACTCAGTGCTTGTTTTACACACAATTGGCTTTTTTTGAAAACGGGTATTTCAAGCTGTTGAATGCTTTAGTTCTTGACATTTACTTGAGTTATACACTTTAAGGAAGAGTAGGTGTAAGTATAAGGTACCTTTTCAAAGTTCTTGATGGGCATGTTTCCCAAGTATATGCCACTTTTTGCCATTCCTTAAAAGTGTGTTTACGAACCAAAACAGACACGTTCCATCACTAAGGTCATGGTTATACCCTGTGCCTTTACAGTCTCTCTGATGCTCAGATGTTACTGATGCTGTCTGGGAGCTACCCCTTGGTCCCTCTCACCACCCTGCTTCTTCCAAGTCCTTCGGCTCTTCCACAAAGGCCCCTTTGTTAGGGTCTCCTTGCCAAGGCCCCCCATGGCTTGGTGCCATGTGCCTGCCTAGCCATGCCCTGTTACAGTGGTGAAAGAAAGGCTACAGAATGCCTGAAGTGGACAACAAAGCTGTGGTGTATTAAGGCAGGGACAAAGATTCACAGACACCATCTGAAACTACATTTATTAAATTCCCCTCAAGCCCCCCAAGCTCCCCTGCCGAATGTTCTCTTGTACTTTTCCAGAGCTTGGAATTTTTCAACTTCTTCTCTGGAGACAAAATTATTGTTCTTATCAGTGCAAAGTCATCTGCTCTCTTTATCAGGCATAGCTCAGCTCCCCTCCCACGGGTTGTTAGAAATCAGAGGATCATTGGTTTTGCTCCAAGGTCTTTGCAGAGTCACCACACTCATAACATCTTCACCAATCCCCACATGAAGCAATAAAACAGGTGTCACCTGCCACAGGTAAAGGGCTGTCTGTAGTTGGCTGTGTGAGCACCAGTGCAGTGAGATGGGAGGCTAATTAAGTAGTTTCTGCTCCATCTGCTCATTCTTTTGCATTAATGCTCTTCTGTCACTAGTGTGGTTTATGAGTAGCAATGCTTGTTAAAAAGGAAATGACTGTTGTTTCCGACCATGCGTAACTCGTCGAAACAGAGTCTCTGCACTCGGGATGCTGTCACCTCTGCTGTATCTCATTAGGAAAACTGAATTAGTAAAATCTTAAACATTGTTGTGCCTGGGCTTTCTTCAACAAAAAAATTCAAGTCACAGAAATACTCAAACTATCCTCTTGCAGTTGGATTTTTTTTTTGCCTGTTGCACCTTGGAGAGCTCTTCCATTGTCACTGCATGGAGTCTCCTCATTAATGCCTTACCCTATGAGACGCACAGCCTGGCCTGTCTTGGAATGTGACATGGAGCTGCCATGCATGTGAACAGCCTTACATCTGGACCTGCCAGTTTTGTGGAACTTGAGCTAGATCTCAATACATCAAGTTGCAGATCAGCTATGGAGTGGTCTAGTGAAGTGAGAGTAACAATGATGCCCACAGTAAATTCTGTATGATTACAGAAACGATTGTCTTTGCAAAGTACCTATATATAAAAGTCCTCACTCTGCCTTTGAAAAAAAAAAAAATTTTTCAACTTAAAACCCCTGCATTTAAAAAAGAGGTCTTTCACAAGTGTGAGCATTGGAACATGAAACTGTTAGCACAAATCCCACTAAATAGCTATATGGTTATAAAATCAGAGTAACTGGTAAACAATAACTAAAAAGCATCGGTGCATATGGTCATATAAAATACAGATAGTGTGACTTCTCATACTAAATATATTAAAGACAAGCAATGAAGCTGGTCTGTGCAGACACCAGTCAAACAAGATATTTAGAATGGGCACCTTTTATTTCAAAAAGTAGTTGTAATATAAAATAAAGGTAGGGAGAATTCCCTTCTCCAAAAGAACTTATGTGTCCATAAAAGCATCAGTCTTACCATACCATACTAGCTTCTGCACATATTATAAATATTGCATGATAGTATTCTATGCCACTTTACAAGTGCATACATCTCTTCTTTGAAAAATCCTCTGTACAGTACTTACTGATGAACTTGGAAGTAAACATTTAGAGACAGCAATTACCTCAACCTTAATTTGAAGAAAAAGTTCATTATTGTTCTTAAATATATTTGAGCACTCTCTGGCACATAAGTAGGTACTTAAACACAGGAAAATCTGCTTCTGTTAACACTGACCAAGCAGGGGGAATTTCACTTGATTGAAGAAAAATTCTGCCAGGACTTCTGTTGCTTCCATATAAATGTCAGCAGAACAAGGGAGGTTGAGCTATAAGTATCTACAAGTTACGTGATCCACATGGCTCATTACACTACCAGTTTAATCTGAGTGGAATACAGAGATGTTAGAAGCAAGCAAAAGTGCTTCTGAGCCAGGAGATATGGCTACAGTAGATTGGTCACACAACAGGTGACAGAACAGAGAAACTGAAGAAACACTACTAGTTTTCCCAGTAAGGGATCAATTTAAAGAGAATTACTTTGCAGTGGAACTTTGTTTTTAAAGTACATGTTTTATTTAGTTAATTAACTTACAAATTCAGAATAAACACAATATTTCTTTTATGAATGTGATATAGTAAATTTTTATGTTCTCAGGCTTTCAGAGCTTGTGTAGTTACCCTAGGTCTTGTCATGTTCTGGCATGTCTAAAATAAAATAATAATTCACATAACACTTGAGAGCTGATAAATTTGCTGGATGTGAAAAGTATTTTCTGAGAAACAAAGGTTTTTCAGGCAAATTTATTTAAAACCTGTCGAAAGTGGACTGTAAAATAATTATCTAGAAGTGACATATTCATTTTACTGCAGTGACTGTGGGATTCTGAGAAATGATACAGTAGTGTTTCTGCAAGTGAAGAATATTTTACTGTCCTGGGAGATCAGTGTTCCATGCTAGGATCATTCTTAAGAAGTTTGAATACAATTTCCATGGCAAAACCAGCTATCAAATAAAAAAATTCATATTAGGCAGTGACATTGTTAAAATAGCTTTCCTAATGAGCATCAGTTTCACTATTAGTTTAATTACAAGACAATGGGCACAAATAGAAATATAGGAAATTACACTGAAAAAAAATTACAAGTTTTTTTAACTGTGAGACTGATCACATACTAAAATTAGTTGTCCAGTCTGTAGAGTGTCCATCCCTGCAGATGCTCAGCATTTGACTAGACATGGTCTGGGGTTACTCGTTCTAGCTGACCCTGCTTGAGAAGGGTCATTGGACTAGATGACTTCCAGAGGTCCCTTCCAACCCTAGTGATTATGGATAGTTGAAATGACACATCAGAAATTTCCAGAAGCCCTAAAATTTGTTCCTAAGAGACTATGATTCAGGCTTTTTTTTTTTTTTTTTTTTTTTTTTTATAATGTGGTGCTGCTTCACCTAGATTTGTCTTATTTCCTTGTATTCTTACATTCTTTTTCCACTATTTTTTCTTTTCTTTCTTTCTTTTTCCACTTTTTCCACTCAAATGATAAAAACATATCTGTAAAAATTGATATAACTGAAATAATTTCAATAGTATTTGTATTAAGAACATAGTATCTGTCTTCCCAAGGACAATGCTAAATGTTCTGAGTAGATAAATAAGTAGACTAGAATAAATTACCTAGTTTGCCTTTGAGAAATACTAATAACCAGAAACATTAATAATTAACAATTACCTATAAAAGTCAGGCAGCTCATCTTCACTAATCTCCCATGTTCATTTCCACATTCAGTATTTGATTAATGTGAATTCATTGACCCTGAAATAGTTACCTAATCATTACCAGACAATAAAATGAACAATAATAACTACCAATAAATATAATCACTAATTCAGTATGTTTCACATTAATAATCCAACATTCAGACTTCAGTTTGCTTGATATCCAGGTTCATCTGTCCTTGTTTGTGTGCTTCAGGACCCTGTACTTATGAAAGACATGCTTAGATTCAATATCCATTCCATTAAATGTCAGTCCTTTGTACAGGACATATTAGATTTTTTGCCTTTCATATTTACATCTCAAAATGCATATTGGTAAACATCCAACCGTGGAAATTAAGCAAGTACAAGCAAGCAAATTTAAAATTCAGTATACATCTATATTTGCTTTCCGAAATGATTCTGTGGCTAGAGAGTATAATCAATATTTCAGAAAAAGACAGAAACTACTCTATGGGGCTGTGCAATGATCACCTTGCAGGTGCTGGATCACCAAGGCCAGGAACTGATACAAGAGAGGGAAGCCTCTCTTCTCAGCAGGAGGCATGGGTTCCCACATCCCAGAACAGGTAAAACCTCAGTACTCAATGACAAAAGCAAGACAGTGACTCAGAAAGTTTGCAGCTAGAGGACACGGGCACAGTGGACATGGCACTTAATTGGGCATTCTGAAAGAAGTGCTTTGTCTCCGGGATTGTCAGAATAAAATAGGCAAGAAACTGATAGACGGAGCAGACATTTTATCATAAGATGCTGCAGTTTTGAGTAAGACACATTGTTTTGCTTTGTTTTGTATTTGTAAAGGAAATGTTCTACTAATAGATAATGTGTTTTAGTGGTTTGATAAAATATAACCATGCTGTAGTTTACTTCACTGTGAATATTAAGTATTTTTTTTCAAAATAAAATAAACCTTATTGAGGGAAATTTCATAAAATATAAAATTCTATTATAGATTTAGCAAAACTCCAAAAATTTATGTGATTTTAATGTGCTAAAAATAATGTAGAAACATAATCTTCTTACTGACTGCTTTTAAGATGAAGATTTTTGCATTTGGACATCAGTCTATGGAAAATTTTTCTACACATTTGAGTAGCTAGGGTCTCGGTTAGTACCTTGACTTTATGATCCAAACTGCATAAACAGTAGTGAAATGTTTATAGTTTTCTTGATTACATCTTTCCATTTCACACTTAATATACCATTGCTATAAAGAGGACACATTGCACTTTCCAGAGCTGTTGTTTCAGGGCATTTGCAGAATAGGGCACTGCATCTGTTTATATGCTGCTAGCATCTGGAAGTTTTGGCCATAGAAAAGTATATCTCTTGCTGTCTGCAGCTGTACTGCCTAAGAGAAAAAAAACCGAGTAATATATATGGCGTCTCTAGGTAGCTAGGTATCCAAATGTAATAAAAACCAAGATTTTTTGTTTAAATGAAATATTATATAGTCTGGAAAACATTTCCATGGAAACAGAATGTTTAAATGAGGAAAAAACCAACAACAACAAAAACAAACAAACAAAAAAACCAATATAAGATTTTATGTCTGAAATTCAAACTTCTGTGTCTGTGCACTACATGAGCAGGATTATCAGTTTGTTTTGATTTCAGATGTTAGTCTGCCTTGGCACACTGAAGTTCTGCGTGACTGATCACCCAGACCATCAAGAATAGCTTCTAACCTTGACTGGCCCACTCAAGCTTTTGAAGCTGGAGAGAAATAAGATACGACTACAGAATTATAGTAGATGAATAACTGGTTTTGACACCATTCAGGTAAATATGGTAATTCAGAGCCATTTTGACAGTAAATATGTTTCTTGAAAGCTCATAAGCTATGAAAACAATGTGGTTTAAAAGAGCAGAACCATAGATACGTCATGATAGATAGATACATAGGTCAGCTAAGGGACAGGATGGGCCACAGAGTTTGGGCAAGTGAGTGCCTGCTGGTCAGAAGGTCCATGCCCTCCAATCTTTGCTCTGTTGGGCACAGCCCCACCATGCCACAGAGAGCTGAGCAGATCCAAGATCTGGGCAGATCATGTCAGGTGATGTCCAGGTGAAGCTGGTGCCAGGAGAGTGGAAGAGGTCAGGTCAGCTCACAGCTGGGACAGGAATGGGGCTCTGAGGTGCTCTTGAGCATAGGGAAGTCCCTTGTCATGGCCTTTCCTGACTCTTTCTCACCCAGTGCCTTCCCAGTCCCTGGGTGGGGATGTTTCTGGGCCCTATTATCTTGTCTGCCTTGTTTCTTTCCTGGTCCAGCTGCCCTCAGAGAAGGAGCATTAGGGAGGTTTTTTTACATCCTCGAAACCACTGTCATTCAGCCAAGATCCATCTCTGTTCTTTTATGAGGTATCTGGTCCTTTTTAGTTTTTATAGTCCCTGGTGTTCTTAGAACCATAGAATCATAGAATCATAGAATCCTAGGGGTTAGAAGGGACCTCGAAAGATCATCTAGTCCAACCCCCCCTGCCAGAGCAGGGCCACCTAGAGTACATCGTGCAGGAACGTGTCCAAGCGGGTTTTGAATGTCTCCAGTGAAGGAGACTCCACGACCCCCCTGGGCAGCCTGTTCCAGGGCTCTGTCACCCTTACAGTAAAAAAATTTTTTCGAATATTCAACTTGAACCTCCTATGCTCCAATTTACATCCATTACCCCTTGTCCTATCACTGGTCACTACTGAGAAGAGCCTAACTCCATCTCCCTGACACTCACTCCTTACATATTTGAAAACATTGATGAGGTCACCCCTCAGTCTCCTTTTCTCCAAGCTAAAGAGACCCAGCTCCCTCAGCCTTTCCTCATAAGGGAGATGTTCCACTCCCTTAATCATCTTAGTAGCTCTGCGCTGGACTCTTTCAAGCACTTCCCTGTCCTTCTTGAACTGAGGGGCCCAGAACTGGACACAATACTCCAGGTGCGGCCTCACCAATGCAGAATAGAGGGGGAGGAGAACCTCTCTTGACCTACTAACCACACCCTTTCTAATGCACCCCAGGATGCCATTGGCCTTCTTGGCCACAAGGGCACATTGCTGGCTCATGGTCATCCTCTTGTCTACCAGGACCCCCAGGTCTCTTTCACCTACACTGCTCTCCAGCAGGTCAGCCCCCAACCTATACTGGGACATCGGGTTGTTCTTCCCCAAATGCAAAACTCTACACTTCCCCTTGTTGAACTTCATCATGTTTCTCTCTGCCCAACTCTCCAGCCTGTCTAAGTCTCTCTGAATGGCAGCACGGCCTTCCGGTGTGTCAGCCACTCCTCCCAGCTTAGTGTCATCAGCAAACTTGCTGAGGGTACACTCTATACCCTCATCCAAGTCGTTGATGAAGATATTGAACAACACCGGTCCCAGTACCGACCCCTGAGGGACTCCACTGGTCACACACCTCCACCCAGATTCTGCCCCATTGACTACAACTCTCTGACTCCTTCCTTTCAACCAGTTCCTGATCCACCTCACTACCTGATCACCAAACTCATACTTGGTCAACTTATCTACAAGGATGCTGTGAGAGACGGTGTCAAATGCTTTACTGAAATCAAGATAAACCACATCTACCGCTCTTCCATCATCTATCCACCTAGTAATTTCCTCATAGAAGGCTATGAGGTTAGTCAAACATGATTTACCCTTGATAAAACCATGCTGACTGCTCTTGATGACCCCCATGTCCTTGATATGCCTGGAGATAGTGACAAGAACAAGTTGTTCCATCACCTTTCCAGGGATGGAGGTGAGGCTGACCGGTCTATAGTTACCCGGGTCTTCCTTCTTGCCCTTCTTGTAGACTGGAGTGACATTTGCTATCCTCCAGTCCTCAGGCACCTCTCCTGTTACCCATGACTTACCGAAGATGATGGAGAGTGGCCTAGCAATGACCTCCGCCAGCTCCCTCAGCACCCTTGGATGCATTCCATCTGGACCCATCGACTTATGGATGTCCAGATTACTCAGCTGATCCCTAACCCAATCCTCATCTACTACGTCAAATTCCTTATCTATCTTGACTACTTCTGGGGCTAAATGAATCTGGGGCTCATGTGGAAACCCTGCAGGAGTAAAGACAGAGGCAAAGAAGGCGTTCAGCACCTCTGCCTTCTTTATATCCTCTGTCACCAGGGCTCCCATCTCATCCCTTAGTGGGCCAATATTGCCTCTAGTGTTAGTTTTACTAGCTATGTATTTGAAAAAGCCCTTTCTATTATCCTTAACCTGACTTGCAAGGTTAAGTTCCAAGGAGGCCTTAGCTTTCCTAATTGCCTCCCTACATCCTCTGACGACAGTCCTGTATTCCTCCCAAGTGACCAGCCCCCCCTTCCATGATCTGTAGATTTTCCTTTTCCACTTAAGTTTTCCCAGCAGTTCCTTATTTAACCATGCTGGTCTCCTAGCTCCCTTACTAGATTTCCTAACCATAGGGATGCTCTGATCCTGTGCTTGCAAATAGTGGTCCTTGAATATTGACCAGCTATCTTGAGCCCCTTTATCTTCTAACACCCTGTCCCATGGGATTTCTCTTAACAGTTGATTGAGGAGGCCAAAGTTTGCCCTGTGGAAGTCCAGGGTTTTGGTCCTACTGGGTATTCTGTTCCTTCCACACAGGATCCTGAACTCTACCATCTCATGATCACTGCAGCCAAGGCTGCCATTGACCACCACTTCTTCGACAAGGCCCTCCTTGTTGGTTAGTATAAGATCCAGCAGCGCTCCTCTTCTAGTCGGCTTGTCCACCATCTGCATTAAGAAGTTATCATCAATGCACTGGAGGAACCTCCTAGACTGTGAAAGGCTGGCTGTGTGAGTCAACCAGCAGATATCAGGGTAGTTAAAATCCCCCATGAGGACTAGGGACTGAAGTTGTGAGGCTGCTTTCAGCTGCCTGTAGAAGGCCTCATCAACCTCTTCGCCTTGATCAGGAGGTCTGTAGTAGACCCCCACAACTGTGTCACCCACACCAGCCTGCCCCTTAATTCTTACCGACAGACTTTCAACTTGCCCCTCATCAGCCCCTGCACAAAACTCAACACATTCTAGTTGCTCTCTCACATAAAGAGCAACTCCACCACCTCGCTTCCCCGCCCTATCTTTCCGAAAAAGCACATAGCCATCCATGGCCACATTCCAGTCATGTGACCTATCCCACCATGTCTCTGTTATCGCTACCAGATCATAACCCTTAGCCCGTACACTGACCTCTAACTCTTCTTGATTATTCCCCATGCTGCGTGCATTAGCATACAGACATTTCAGGAAACAAACAGAGCACACTGGTGGGACTAAATCCTTCCTAGACCAACTGCCTTTGGGCCCTGGTTTGTTCTTCTTGTGTTTGTCCCTAACAGACCCAGTTTTCTCCCCTTCCCCCTTCACATCTAGTTTAAAGCTCTCTCAATGAGCCCTGCTAAGTCCTGCCCCAAAAGCCTCTTCCCCCTCTGGGACAGGTGCATCCCACCTGTCACCACCAGGCCAGGTGTCTCATATAGCTTCCCATGATCAAAAAAACCAAAACCCTGTCTTTGGCACCAGTCTCTTAGCCACTCATTGACCTGTAGACTCTTCCTATATACCTCCCCACCCATTCTTACAGGAGGGATGGAGGCAAACACTACTTGTGCTCCAGACCCCCTAACTAGCCGTCCCAGGGCCCTGAAGTCACTCTTCATTGCCCTTACATTTCTTGTGATAATTTCATCACTGCCAATCTGAAAAATCAGCAGTGGATAGTAATCAGAGGGACCCACAAGATTAGGGAGTTTCCTTTTAACATCTCTAATCCGAGCCCCAGGGAGGCAGCAGACCTCCCTGTGGGATGGGTCCGGTCGACAGATGGGCCCTTCTGTCCCCCTCAGAAGGGAGTCACCCACCACAACTACTCTCCTTTCCTTCTTGATTGAAGAAGTCCTAAGGACACGGGGTGACTGACGAGTCCTAGGTGGTTCACTAGGTGAGTCTACCTCTGTAACTACATTTTCATGTCCCTGAATTTCCAAGGCCTCATACCTATTCTTCAAGGGCAATTGGGAGGGAGGAGGGGGTCGGGAGGATTTTTTCTTGCCCTTCCGAGGCCAGACCTCCTTCCATTCATTCATGTCTCTTAAGGCCTCTCCTTCTGTCTGGTGGCAGGAGGGGTGGGGATCCATCATCTCCTCAACCTCTCCCATCTGCCCCTGCTTCAGGGTGTGATTCCACCAGTCTATTTCCCTCTCACATTCTCTAATGGTTCTCAGTCTCTCAACCTCTTCTGTCAGTTTAACCACCTGCCTGAGGAGATCATTTACTTGCTCACAACGCACACATTCGGTGTCACCGGTTCCATTTGATACCAGTGCCAGGCACAGGCATTCACTGCAGCTAGAGACTTGCACTGCTGCATGCCTGCTTGGGAGCTTCGTCTGAGAACGTGTTCTTCTATTCATGAGAGAAATCTTATGTCTTACCAGCATGTCAACAATTGTCAATATTCATTAGAGCATAAAAAGTCTTATTGTTCAGAATGCATTTCTCTCACATCTGGGATTATTTTTAAGAGAACCTTCCTGCCTTATATAAGGATGCTGACAAATGAGAAATACCAAAATATACCTGCAAAAAATAATAATCAGGATCTCCAGATTTCCTTGTATCTTCATCCTATACATGGATGATAGATGAGAATAAACAATAAAACTTACATCGGTGTGTTTGTAGCTCTTACTGGAAATGGTTTTGTATGAGACTGGAAGGCTTATGAGAAAAATCACATTTGCATACTATATTAATGTCCTCACCTTCTTTGTAGTATAGCTTATTTTTTGACACTTCAACCCCTCCCATAGCATCTTGGAACAATTAAAAATTTTAAAAATTTCCATCAGTTACATTCCTCAATCACTTCCTCAAAAGAAAAATTCTTCACTATATTATCCAGAAAGCCAGCTGAGGGAGAACTATTTTTTCATAATATGAAAATATGAAATAATGAAAATATGAAATTCTGCTGCACTACACTGGTAGTATACAGCATATAGAAAACTTGGAAAAAAATTTAAAAATCCTATAGGACCCTCTTCTGTGTGTAAACAGTGCCTATTATTATTGTAGTTCTGATTCATTAGTTTTTTATGTTGCTGTGTCACTTGATATAATAAAAATATATTTAATTGTAGATTAGATAGAACATTTTTCTCTTTTTCCTGAATGAAACTGATCTTTTAAAAATGAATGTGTACTGAAAGAAAAATATAGAACTGCCAGTTATTAATAATACAGTTTTCCTAAACTCTGAGTTTATGTAAGTTTAAACAGTAACCTAATTTTCCAAAAAGATTAGCTGTTATTTAGGAATTTACAACTAATATCTGGATTTTGTGAAATATTCAGCTACTACTGAGACCAGTGAAAAATAGAACTGTCTTAAATGTTTTAGAACCTATATCTGCCAAATATCAGAGCATGAGGTCTCAAAATTCGTCTCACAAATGTGTCCATTGGGTGTCATTACACTGCATTCACCAAAACTGATATGGTATATGGTCAGTTTGAGAAGACAATCAGCTCCTCAAAAGACATGAAGTGAATTTTGTTACAAGCATCCAGCCTTGCACACGTTTTTCTCAGGTCAGATCTGCATTAAGCCTGAGCTCAAAATCAGGGCAAAATTTTTCTCTTGGTACAAATCTTTTGTATGTACTAAACACATTCCACACTTGACATTTCCACTGTCATAAGTAAGAGGCTTGCACACAGTACAGGCGCAGAGCTGGCAACACACATCCATGCTGATGAGATGCTGAGGGATGAAAACCAAGAGCCAAAACAAAAACTTCTGTAGCAGACATGAAGGGTAAAATTAGAAGTCTGCCAGGAACTTCTGATCTTTTGTTTGCAGGATTTTTCTCTAACCTGTGCAGACTTGCTCTTTGTTTACCTTTTCTTTCTTTTGATGTTCTTTGTTGCAATCTTTTTATTTTATACATAGCTTTACTTTATATGTGTAATCTAGATGTAACTTTTTTTTTTCACTTTTTTTTCTTATCAGTTAAAGTTAGACGAAGAATATATCAATCCATTTTATGCTGCAACATTAGTCACTCTGTCTTCACCTTTCACTTTTGGATTAGAAGTCTGTTTATGCAGAGCCCCATCTTCTTCGTTTAAACAATGTCCATTATTATTGTAATCCTGATTCAGTAGTGCTTTGTTTTATTTTGATGTGCCATTTGATATAATAACAATACATTTAATTGTAGATTAGATAAAATATTTTATTTTCCTGACTGATACTGGAAGATTTTCTAGTAATTTGCAGGCAAATGCATAGGCATGCCTACCCTACTTGCTTCACAATTATCAGTACAAAATTTCATGTTTGGCTAAAACCAGGATAAGGCATATTTTCTAGATGAAATAAAGGATGTTTACAACTTCTGATTTATTCTGAGAAAGTTTATTTGCAGGAACAGTATAAAGGCTTGCATTTATATGGTAAAAGTATTTATTTGGTAACTCATAAGCATTCACAATATTGAAATGCAAAAAGCCTGAGGAAATTTCTGCCTTCATCCATTTTACATGGTGTTTTTCAGACTTTCATATTTTCTCAGCCATAAATCTGTTCAAGCCATTAAAAGCCAATAAAACCATAATCAAATAAATACCATGAATCTGCTTTCAGGCAGCTTAAAGTAAGAGTGGCAAAAAGATGCACAGTTATACAATTCTTCTAGCATAATACCTGTTTACAGTCCAAATCAATGTCTTCCACTGGCCAATCAATACCACCTTACTCTGTTTATCACTACTTGTATGCCTTTTCAATAATTCTAATTTAAAGGAGCAATTACTGAAACTGTATACTCATTGATTGTTTAAAGGGTACAGATTGTATGAGCAAATTTAATTTTTGATCCAATTAAAGCTGCTGAAAAACTGCAAATCACATTTCCTTAAGAAAGTCTCATATCAGTTTTTCAGACAAAATCAATGAGCATAGATACACTACAACCACACTGTATTTGCTAATTTAGATCCCTGGAGGATTTCATTCAAAGAGTAAAGTACCTGCAAGCTACAGAGGGGTTGTACTCTGAACCAGGATTTAAACAGTTGTCCCTTTTCATCTTCCCTTGACCTGAGGACGTACCCTAACAGGCAAACCTGAATGCCATTACTTATTCTCTGTCTCTCATATTGGGACTGTGTCTTATCTAGAAGAAACACACACTTTCTTTACCCCTCTTCTAGTCTGATCAGATGCAAGACAGCTTGCAGCTGCAAGATCCAGTGCCATATCAAATGTATTCTGGATGGATTTAAAGATCCACAAAAAATAGTTTTTTAAGAGAACAGCTTTTTCACTTTGTGTCAGGAGTTGTCATGCTACAGTCACTCAGCAAAACGCTCATCCTCAGATATTTCTCAAAGACAATAGCCCAATTGCATGAGTGTCTCAGAAACAAGGACACCTTGTAAAGTGTCAAGCTTTTTATTGAAAATCTGGCCTTTACGTAAGCTGTAATAGGTAGCACGGTTCAAACTCACACTGTCATGTTGCAAGGCGAACCTCTCTTAGGGCACGGCACTCTGAGGTCCAACAGGTGTCCCAGCAGAAGTGCACAAATAGTACTCTGAGTCTGTTGCCCTCAGGACTGGTTAGCCTGGCTCGGTGCTACTGCTCCGTATCCAACTAACCTCTCTGCTGGCTTGCTCAGGAATGAGCTGAGCCTGTGCTTCAAGCCTCACCTTTTATTGGCCCCCCAGTCCTGCTCATGCTCATTTTTTCGTGCTCATTTTTCTTTTTTTCTGGACCAGATAGATGAATATCGTGTACCGAAGAAAATGTCAGCAGTTCATTATGTGTGCTGTTACTATAATTCACTCTATAGAAACACTAGCTCTGTGAATGCAAGGCTTCAATGCAGAGGTTTTTTTGCCAAATGATAGAAATACTGAGAGATTTCTTACAGTTCATTTTGTTGCCTAGGGTGAGTTCACCACAAAGATTTCCTGCATGGTCTTTCTTTTTCTTCTTAGTCCCTTCTCTTTTGTGAACTAAAGATATCCCTTGCTGATTTCTATTAATTATCAATTGTCCTTCTGCATTGCAGATAACTTTAATTGGAAATGTCACCTGGCCTTTCTTGAATCATTTCTTAGACCAGGAATGGTGAGGCAGCAGCAGTGACCCCGCTGAGCTCTGTGCCCGAGCATTTGGTTTTGAAGCGAACAGGGGGTTCCCAGAGCCTGGGAAAAACTGAGGGAGAAAGGAGACACCAGACAGGAGCTGGCCACTCTTACATGTGAGTACGAGGGGATGACATGGCTGGGGACATGCCAGGGAAACTGAGGGAGATTTAAATGTGGCAAAACCAGAAGCATCACTCAGACCAGGACTGTTGAGGCAGCAGCTGCTGCTGGGTTTGGAACAGTGCCAGCAGGGCCTGAGGGGAAAGGCAGCTCTGCCAGATCTCCAGGTGAATCCCACTGTTGCTGTCACCTTCTGGGAAAAATCCGCTCTGGTCTGCACCCAACATGAGATCGTGCGTTCAGCAGTTGCCAGAGAGAGGTGCCACAGAAGGGTGCAGCCATCCATGCCACGGCTGCAGGGAACGTGAGGGCCTTTCCCTGGCAGGGAGAGGCAGTGAGGGCAATGGCCGCGTGCGTGGTCAGCAGGAGGGTGATCTCCTCTGCCAGGTTGCAGAACTGTAGGAGGTAGTGGAAAGGTTGAGGAGTATCAGGGAGGCTGAGCGGGACTGGTGGAGCCAGGCCCTGTCCTCATTGAATCAGAAATGCGGGCACCCACCTGAGAGTACTCAGGGTCTGAGGGGCCCTGCATCCTGCACCTGTCAGACGGAAGGGCCAATATGTCAGGCAGACCCTTCTCATAGGAGTTATGCTGTCAACCCGGAGCCTGGGTTAGGGATGCCACTAGGAAATTTCCCAGCCTGGTGTGGTATTCAAACTATTATCTCTTACTGATCTTTCATGTAAGGGGAGAGAAAGTAATGAGTGGTAGTCCCAGAGCAATTAAAAGACTTTAGGGCCTTGGGACAAATAGTGAGAGATTCTGGCACACGGGTCATCTTTTCTTCTTTGAGTTGGAGGCAGTGACATCGAAATGAACAACCATATCCAGACCATTAATACATGGCTCCCTGTCTGGTGTCACCACCACAAATCTGGGTTCTTTGAGAATGGTATGACCTACACAGCACCAGGGCTGGACTTCATGTAGTGCCACAGGAAAGTGACAGTCAGGGGACATAAATCCTCGCCTCCTTTCAAGATGACCAGACTGCCATTGAGGCAAAATGCTAGTAAGCAGGGCTGGGGTTTCGGGGTGTATTGTGCTGGGGGTTCTTGTTTAGTTATAATTTAGGGATATTGCTGGCCCTGGTAATGCAATCAAAAATCGTTTAAATCTTCCTAAAATCTACTCAGTAATGTAATACAGCTCAGTTACATTTACCTCGATGATAAATTAAAAACACAGTGGAGTTTTAACCATGCTAAAAGCTCCCCCTGCTGCTGAAGAGCTGTTAAGAGATGACTCCCTTTAGATTTTGTGTTTAAAGAAAAGCCAAGATCAAATACAATAAATGAGCTAATGCTCAAATAAGGTTCCTTTCAGTATTGAAATATTCATCTGATGGAAGAAAGATTAATATGTCTGCATTAGAGTCAAATTACTGTAGGAATTATGAAAGAAAAGAAAATCCATGGTAAGAAAAAAGTTATTTCAGTTAAACCAAATGAGAAAAACAACCACAAAATCCTTTTTTTAACTGCACAACTGTTTTACATAGGGAGGAATATTAGAGGTATTTTTGATTTATATATGGTTAATTTTAGAAATTTATTCTGGTTAAGTTCAATTAGCAGCCTCTGAAGACTACACTTTTGAGAAATTCAGGTAGTTTATTGTAGGAATGCTGTATTTTATAAGAAAGGGTCAGTGAAATTGTTTCAATCAAAATGGTGCTTGGACACAGCCAAAGCTTAGGTAACTGTCTTCTTGTGTTCACTATTGTATTGGAGAAAAATATATGCAGATACCTTTGTATCATTCTGCATATGAATAATGTGCTCCTGTTATCCTTGAAAAGCAAAAATCAGTTGATTGGAGGATTCATGAAGCTAAATGACATACTTTGGGGAACTGTTTTAAGGAGAATACCAGCAAATACATTATGCAAAGAGTATGCTGTGCTCAGATCAGATTGCAAGTTACATTGTTGCAATAGGACATGAAACAGAGAAATTAAGTTAATGGAAATTAAAGGAAAGCATCTAAATAGAATTATAGAATCATAGAACTTTTCAGATTGGGAAAGACCTACAAAAATATTCATTCCAATTTTTAATCAAACTCAGGAACCCTAACCTAGCTCTAGCAGCCCACTGCTAAATCATGTCCCTAAGTATCATATTATACAATTTTTAATCACATTCATATGTAGTCATTCAATCACTCTCCTGGGCAGCCCATTCCAGTACTTAATAACCTTTTCTGTAAAGAAGTTTTTCATAATACCTAACCTAAACCTCCCATGGCACAAATTGAAGTAATTTCCCCTTGTCCTGTCACTATTTACTACTGAGAAGAGGCCATATTCCCCTTCCACCCAGCCCTTGCCTCGCAAAAACTTCCATTCATGGAACTATGGAATAATTTTGGTTGGAAAAGAGGTTTAAAACCTTGTCCAACCATTAACCCAGCATGGCCAAGGCTACCCCTAAACCATGTTCCTCAGCACCACATCTACAAAGCTTTGAAATCCCTTCAGGGATGGTGACTCCATCCCCTTCCTGGGTAGCCTGTGCCAGGGCCTGACAACTCTTTCCATTTAGAAATTGTTCCTAATATCCAACCTAAATCTCCACAGCATGACTTGAGACTGTTTCCTCTTGTCCTAGTGCTTGTTCCTTGGGAGAAAAGACCAACACCCTCACTACAACCTCCTTTCAGGTAGTTGGAGAGAGCAGTAAGGTCTCCCCTCAATCTCCTCTTCTTCGGACTAAACAATCCCAGTACCCCCAGCCACTCATCAAAAGACATGTTCTCCAGACCCTTCACCAGATTCATTGCTCTTTTCTGGACTCACTGCAGCAACTCAGTGTCCTTCTTGTAGTGAGGGGGCCAAAACTGAACACAGTTCTTGAGGTGACTCTTCACCAGTGCTGAGTACAAAGGTATGATCACTTCCCTAGTCCTAGTCTTGTTGGCTACACTGTTTCTGATGTTTTCCAGGATGTCTTATGTTCATGCGGGTGTCAATTAATACCTAAGGGTATTGGCCAGGGGTACCTGGCCCCTTTCTGCCTTGCAGACTTCCAGCCCCTTTTCCCTAAGCCTGTAGCATTGAGTGGGATTATTGTGGCCCAGCTGCAGGACCTGACACTTGCTCATGTTGAAACTCATGCAACTGGCTTGGGCCATTGATCCAATCTGTCCGGGTTCCTCTGTAGAATCTTTCTGCCCTTGAACAGATCAACAATCCCACAGAACTTGATATAATCTGCAAACTAACTGAGGGTGGACATGATGCCCTTGTGGAGATTGTTGATGAAGATATTAAACACCAACACAGCAGCCCACCCAAAATTTGCCATTCCCCAGCACAGGCTTCAAAAGTTAAAAAAACCAATTCCCTGTAGTGAAATGAGGCAACCAGGTGCCACTAATTACCAGGTAGTGGGCATGAGCTTGTGTCAAGCTCACCTGTGCCTGATTGGGGGGGCCCAACTGTGCATGAGCAGGATTAGGGGGCCAATAAAAGGTACAGGTGGGTTTAACACAAGCTCATCCCCACTACCTGGTGATTAGTGGCACCTGGTTGCCTCATTTCACTACAATTCGCTTCCTCAGTGAGGACTTATCTACACTGGAATTGGTCTCCTCAGCTTGCTAAACAACTTTTGTATTCATTCACAAATCTTCAGCCAGGAAGGGAACGATCAAATGAAGATCTGTATACAGGTTGTATATGACAAAGCAAAGTCTAAAACAAAGGATTCTGAAACAAAACAAACAAACAAAAAAGTAAATATAAGGATAATTTGCTCAAAAAAATAAATGTAGAGAAGCAAAAGTCTAGATAAATATTACTCTGTGAAACTATATTTTATGTATTCTCTCTCAAATTCAGTTTGTGGCTTCACTTGTTCTCTTCCATGAGCTCTCAGTCTCTCTTCTCTTTCTTCAAGCCGTATTTGATGGTGTAACAATTTAAGGGCTCTGAGTGCAAGAGTTTAATATAGCTATTAATGTTTGTTTCATACTAGGCATGCAACATTAATGACTGCTATGTCATTTTTTTTTTTTTTGTAAATTATATAAAGCAAAAAGAAAACATGGATTGGAACTTAAAGGTGTTCTTATTGTGTGACTAAACTGAGTACTGAAAACTTAAGGGGTGATAAGCATTCTCCAAGATCTTTCCTATTAAGTTATCAAAAATTTTAATTTAGAAAGTCCCTAATGTCTTTGTATTTGAGCTACTGGCCTGTGCTGAATCATGCTCACACAATTGGCTAAGATATCAAGGTCAGATGTACAAGGCTACTTTTGCCTTTTCTGCAATGAAACACTCATCTTAATTTGCGTATGTTTAAAGCATACGATAAAGGGCAGTGTAGAAATTAGATCCCAGCAAGAAACATTTTGAAGGTCTTAGCACTTTGTCTTGTAAAACATACACTAATATTTCTGGGGTTTCATTCGCAGTGCTGACTTCTAAATTTAACTTAATCTAATTGTAACTTCATTGTAACTGCTATCCTCCAAATTTAGAAAGCTAAGGCTTTTCTTGTATTTTGCCTTCCTATGAACTTTGCCCTTCCAGGAAACAACAAAAAGCATCTCCTGTGGTTCCTGGTTAGTCTAGTGCACCTTTCAAATGATAGCAGACAAGTGTGTTTGGGGGAGGAGTTGTGTACCTCTGTCTGCACAAGAAGCAAGGCACACATTAACCCACAGCTTTAAGTCAGATTAATCAAAACAGGCAAAGTAAAAGAGGCTTTTTTTTTTTCCCAACATGCCCATTTATTTTTACCTTATTGTTTTACCCGTGTGACATTAAAGCCACTGCTGCTTTGAATAATTAAATGTTATGTGGTTATTTTTTTTTCTATAAGTGGTGTCTGCCTCAAGCCTTCTAGGCACAGAATTTTTTTCTCTATTTAGGTTAACTAGATATGTATTCAGTCATCACCCCTCATCCTTGCTACTGCACATTGTAGTGAGAGCTTATTGTCTTGGTAATCTTTTCCATAAATCACTGACAAGAGACTTTCCCAACAAGACACTTACAAGTCCCTTGCACATTTCATTTCTAAATTTTGAGCAGAAGCAGAATAACTTTGGAGCCCCTAGCACAGGAAAGATACAGATGTGTTAGAGAGGGTCCAGAGAAGGGCCAAAAGGTGATCAGGTCTGGAGCACATCTGCTACAAAGAGAGGCTGAGAGAGTTGGGGCTACTCAGCCTGGAGAAGAGAAGGCTCTGAGGAGACCTTATAGCATATAGGGCCCTACAGGAAAGCTAGGGTGGGGCTTTTTGCCAGAGGGTAGTGATAAGACAAGGGGGAAGGGTTTTAAGTCAAAAGAGGGTAGATTTAGGTTAGATAATAGGAAATAAATATTCACTATGAGGTTAGTAAGATACTGGAATAGGTCGTCTAGGGAGGCTGTTGATGGCCCTTCCCTGGAGGTGTTCAAGACCAGGTTGGATGAAGCCTTGTGCAGCCTGGGATGTGTCTCTTCCCATGTAGGGGGTGTGGAGTTTGATGATCTTTAAGGTCCCTTCTAACCCTAACCACTGTATGGTTCTATGATTCTATATGAACATGTTTCACTTTCCCATGAATTTTTCCTATTCGGTTTTTCACAGAGTGCACCTGATAAGGAGCAAAGTACTTCAGGAGGATAAACACTAAAATAGATCTACTTATTCAGCCATTAGAAACTCATCCAGGGACAACTGAAGGAATACTGTGAGTGGCAAAGATGGAAATTCCTTCTGGGTGAAATAATCTAACATATTTTAAGTTTTCCTCAGGTTAAATTTTTTAGTGAGATATTCAGTACTTCACACTATCATCCAATGTTATTTATGTCTGCCATTCTGAATCTCTGAGTAAAGGTGTTTTTTTCATTTTAACAGAGTGCTTGGCTTGATACATCTGGTAAAAACTGCTAGCAATATTTTTTAAAGAAGAAATAGAGGATTTGCACATTTACATTTTTCTTCATATCACAGTATGAAAGCAGACCAAAAAGGCTACCAAATCCAAAATACTAATAACTTCCATGCATTTCTATACACAGTTTTGAAAAACAGTGATGCACTCTGATCTTGAGAATGGCTCTAAAGAATTTCATAAGGAATCCTAGATGACTGTTTTTGTTATTAACCAATGCCTCTTTGGAAAAAAAAAAACAAAGATCACACCACAGAGGGACATAAAAAAACCCCAAAGCCCAAAAAAGCACAGGTCCCTCTTTAACCTAAGGATATACTCATTCCATATTCAAATGTTTTAAAGGCATTTGAATTTTTCTCTTTAGCTTTCACTTCTGTATTGATTTGAAAAATCCAGTTTCAGCCTCTCCCACTCTGATCTAAACCAATAGGTATCATCTTCAGTGCAGCTATTCCTAATATGTTGATGAAACACATGGCTGGTTAGGATTTTAGAGCACACTTTAAGATGAACCTTTTCACCTGGCCAAATCATCTGCTCAGCATCATTGCTTCTTTCTTCAGATCATCAAGAAACCCTTCTTTAGACTAAATTATGCTTATTCCCAAAACTGGCCCGAAAAGGATGTCTACCATCCTTATTTTCATTCTCAGGTTGCCCAGTAATTCCAAATTTACATACCAGCAGAATACTGGGCCCAGGCTCTAACACCTCTCTGTGAATTGACTAATGACACTGGTAAGATAGTAAACCAATTCCTACAGTGCAGTAGATGCTTGAAGCTATAAAATCTTTTCTGCTTCATTAGGGATGATGTGATGCTGCACAGCCTTTGGTATGCACTGTCCTGAAGTGACAATGCTGAGCTATTTGTGCACAGCAAGAAGTATGAATCTGTGTAAATCACTGTTAGTAAAAGTACAAGGTTGTTTTCTGACAGCGGTAGTTTCACTCCACATGAGTGAAACAGCAGCTCTCAAAAACAGAAAGAAATAAAAAAAAAGGAGTGTGTACTGCTAATAAGGTGAAAAACACTCCTTTCTTTTCCTTTTAGCTATGTAAAGCCAAATGATTCTATCATAAGAGAACTATGTTGCTATTTACAATAAGCATTCAACATTTAAATTACATTATAGCCATAGACTAGAATAATGTAATAAACACTACACTTGTCTGTTATTTTTTTCATGCAATGTTAGCTTACAGTAAACAAACAAACAAAAAAAAATCAGCCCTCCTGTATTTATAAATTACATTTATCAATCTCTACCTTAGCTTTCTCATATGAAGTGTAATTTTTGATTATTCTATTTTGCATAAGAAATACTCTAGTTTAGTCTTGCCAAAAGGACAACTGTTTTGCCTGGCAATATACAGGATTTATGTAACCAGGAATTCACTTCTACACATCCTCCTTGCTCTGATTATGAGAAGTGCCCTACTAAATATTTGCAACCTGCATTTGCTTCTGATCAACAATTCAATTCCCATCTTTTTCTTGTCATTCATCACATAAACACAATTCTGCTAGCAACCAGGCATCCAAAATTTGTTGTTTCAGAGTTGATTTTACTTAAATTGACTTTATAGAACTGCACCTGGAATTTACTTGTTGCCAGGAATGTATTGTCTCTATTTGCTCTGAAGTACTACAAACTGCATAAAGGAAGTTTATCTTAGCTTGTTATGCTCATGCAACTAAAATCTTTGTAAGACTGCTGTTAATAAAAATATATTTATAACACAAAAAAACCCTTACCGTTTCCAAAGTATAACAATAATACTGAAGTATATATACAAAAAAAAGTATATTATTGTTCTGCATTGTACACTGTACTTGTGATTCAGCTAAATTGCTGTGGTAATGAAGCCAGAAGGCAGTAAGCAATATCTATAGCTTAATCTTTCTCAATATCCATTTACCTTTAGTTGTCCTATCAGGAAAACAGTATTGTAAAAGTAAAAATATGTGCCACTCTAAGTTGTCCACATAATACCTAATTAAATAATATGGGTAGGGTCTTTAAGAATACCACAGAACGCAAGGCTTCTGAAGGAAAACATTTTCCGTGATGGTAGCAAATGCCAAACTATATAATTAGTATTCAAGTATGTAACTGTCAGGAGAATAAAAGGACAGTGTTACCAAAGCTGAATAACACTAGCATACAAGACTGAAAAAAAAAAAAAAAAAAAAAAAAAAGGCAGAACTGATGATGGGAAACATCACAGCATGACAGATCATATGTGTCTGTGGCCAAAGATTATTTGGTAACAGAATAGATAGGTCTTGCTCCACAAAGTTGACTTACGTAAACTGTGCAAATGATACTGAAACATTATGTAGGTACAAATTTCTGAAAACAAAAATCACATTGTTAGACAGAGATGGTGAAAACATCTTTTTTGGAATTCTTTTGTTGCAAGTAGTATCAAATGTTTTAATATCTTTATTATTCCTGGCAGGTATTTTTTTTTTTGTTGATTGGTTGGTTGGTTTTTTTTAAGGAGTGCTTACAGTTCTTAAAGTGCAAATCAATGCTTTACTTTATATAAGAAATTTATAATATTAAGTTATGTTTTTTACTCTGCAATTTATTTACACAAAATCAGAGAACAGTTTTGGTTGAAAGGGACTTCTTGAGGTAATCTGGTCATACCTTGCTACTCCAGCAGGGTCAATTGCAGCAGGACATCCAGGTCTATGTCCATCGAGGTTTTGAGTATCTTCACAGATGGAGATTCCACAACCACTTTAGGCAACATGATTCAGTGATATCTGCCACTTTGAGCCAGATATGTATAGTTTTTTTTCTTGCTGTCTTTCCAGAGTCAACATACTTAGCCATCTTTATCTTTGTTCTACTATCAATATCTGCAAAAACATAATGCATGTACTATCAATGAGTAACACTAACAAGGTTGTAGAATGCATTGTTTTCCATATGCTGTATAAAATGCTCACACATCTTGAAATAATCTGGCCACACCATGAGCAAATTACGAATAACTGTATAAATACGTATTTTTACAGTATTACTGACTGATTTCTAAAAATGCACAGAAAATGGGAGAGAGGGATGAAATGTGGGATACCATTTCAGGTGCAATTGCACTCATGCCAAATTTATATTTTTCTTGCAGGTCAGGACAAACTCTATGTATCCATCACTGAAAATCTCTGTATACAAACTTCCTGACACAGGTTGCTCCTGAGGGCACATAACTTGTGAAAGCTACCCTCGGGTAGTAAATTCCCTCTTTACCTTATTCTCTGAAAAAAATGTATTTTTTGTCTTCCAACCTTTTGTTTTTTCCATGACACAGAACTCTTTTTTTTTTTCTTTTTTTTTTTCTTTTTTTTTTTTAAGATTTATTATTGCTCATTTTTATAATGTTAGAGATTCTGTGGAAGAATAAAGCAATGAAATCAAAAGAGGCTGATGCCCAAATTGTATTTCATAGTGCAGACAGGTGTATAATTATTACCTTTAAACAAGAATAAGAATTTCAAATATATAAGGTAGCATTTCTGAATGGTACAGATGCTGTTCTGTCAGGTAATTGTTATTGCATAGTATAAAGGCACTCAGGGATTTCTCATCAAAGTATTATATTTTCCACTCACTCTGTGTTTCCTTTTGTTTAAATTTGAATTCCAGCCTACTGAAAACACAAGAGCAAACTGGAACTAGGTTGGCACAGTTTTTCCAACCTTCCTAGGAAAGAAAAAAAGAAAAGAGGCAGGAAGAAAATAATATGCTCACATGTAACTGAAATCTCATGGTTCTCTTCTGCCCGTGAAGAACACAAAAGCAGAATCAAGAGGCAATGCTTCCAGTGTCAAAAAGCTGTTAAAAACTTTCCCACTCTTTGTAAGGAACAGAAAGAGGAAATTGTGCCAGTAAATTTTTCAGTAATTTAGTATTAAGGGGATGGCTTTGCATGCAATTTTAGCTAGTGACATTCACTTTAATTAGGTAGTCTTTTTCAAGGCAAAAGAATGTGCTAAATCTTGTGCAGTGTAGGGATAGCACATAAAGGTTTAAACTGGTGTAATAGTTATAACCTTTGATGAGCTTCTTTGAAAGAAAGTGCTGAGCTTTACATTAACAATTTGAGCTCTCCAGATGTTCCATCCAGCCATTTTTTCCCACTGTTTTATCATAGCTAATACAACAAGAATCCCTGAATGCCCTCAATTCAGCACTAAGGTAACATTTATTCTCTCATCCATATGACTTCATTTGTTCCTGGGTTTATTATTTTTCTCCTCCCTCCTTTGGTCTACAAAGATGACGGTTAAAAAACATGCTGTGTCTCTGTTTATTTTATATAATTTTATAATTAATTATCTCATTAAATTATATTGATTATTTTATAATAAAAAATATTAATTATTTTGTGGTTAATTTATTTATATAATTTATATAATTATATATTATTCTGGTTATTTGTTTCTGCGGTATCTGTTCTGTGGGCTAAAGCATGAAAAGAAGACAGCTTTTATAGATTTTACTTAGTGTTCAGAGGTGTTACTTAGGTTGCTAATATTGTTAATATAATAATAATAATACAATAAATAAATCCAACAAATCAACAAATTATTGAGGTTATGATGGATGTGTGTTGGATCATAATCAAGAGATGTGACTCTGTAAGGGGATTGTAGGATGCGTCAGGAGACATTTCTGCTGAAACCTACTTGTAAATGTTCACAAACCATGAAGGAAAAGGATTTGAACTAGTTAATGCTCATATGCCATTTAAGCACAAAGATTGTGAAAATGTTGAGTTTTAAAATAAATTTATATTTATATATACTATAAATTTTAACCCACTACAGAATCCAGTTCTATTCACTTATATCTCAACCGTGATACATGATTTTTCATTTTGCCAGAAAGCTGCCAGATGAAATTCAGAGCAGAAACAAACACCATAGTACCAAATTGCAAAGACTCCATTTTTAGAAATGTAATTATAGGTTCCTTAAACAAGCACAGTACATGCTGAGCCAAAGGCTCTTATCACAGTGCTGTAGAAAAACTCAGCACCAAGGGCACATAATAGTGAACGAACTCAGAGTCAGACCTAGCTGACAGTACTGAAAAAGTATAGCTGAAACTTATGTGTTTAAATAGCTGGAGTTGCTCTGCCTTTAAAACTTTCTATTTCACAGCAGAATCTGGATATTCACATCAGGATATTCAGCCCCCTGAGCAGCCCAATGTCCCCATAATCCATCAGGAAGCAGGTAACAACCTGCTATGGCACCTGGACACCCCCACAAGTCTATAGGGATGGATGGGACACAACTGAGAACACTGAGGGAGCTGGCAGAGGAGCTCACCAAGGCTCTATCCATCATTTACCAACAGTCTTGGTTAACAGGGGAAGTCCCAGGTAACTGGAGACTTGCCAGTGACATCCATCTACAAGGAGGGCCAGAAGGAGGATCTCGGAAGCCTTTCAGCCTAGCCTTGGTGCCCAGAAAAATTATGGAGCATTTTATCTTGAGTACACTCACATGGAAAGTGCAGGACAGCCAGCAGATCAGGTTCAAGTGGTATGGGTTCAAGAAAAACAGGTCCTTTTGACAAACCTGGTCTCAGCTTATGACCAGGTAACCCACCTAGTGGATGAGAGGAAGGCTGTTAACATTGTCTCCCTAGGCTTTAGTGAAGGCTTTGACATTTGTCTCCCACATCATTCTCCTAGAGAAGCTGTCAGATGGTGGCATAGACATGTATACTCTTTGTTGGGTTAAAAATTGTCTACATGGCAGGGGCCAGAGAGTTGTAGTCAACATTTAAATCCAGTTGATGACTAGATAAGTATTATTAGAAATGTGCTACTTTAGGTTGGTAAACTGTACTGTTTATGTTACAACTTTAAAAAAAAAAAAAAAAGGCAGAAAACCCCACACCTTGTGTGGGTTGGTATCACATGTATCACATGGACAACCTGGTATCAATGAAATGAAATGTCTAATGCAAAACAATGACAAAAAGCAGCAGGCTTGAGCATAAACTGATAGATTTCATGCCCCTAGAGGGGAAAAAAACTGTCAATCTCCAAAAAATATTGGCTTTACCAGTCTGCTGCCTTTTCCCATATTGACTTTAATCTCAGACTGTTAGGATCTACACCTAAAAAAGCAAAGAATGCTGGTGTCAGGAAGTGGTTTCATTTATCTTACTATACTCATGATATAATACATATTTATAATAACAAATAAGTAATTTCCATACCTATTTCCAAATCATGTCTCCTCAAGATTGACTATGGGCCCTCTCTATATGGACACCAAAGTAGACCACAATAAGCCTGAAAATATATCTCAGAGGTCTAGTACAGTCACATAGCACCAATGAACTGCTTTAAGCGCAGAATGCAGAACATACACATTAGTCTGGCACAGCCTGGGCTACTAAGTCTCAGGAGTAATTAGTTCAGGCTCAGCACCATGCAGACACAGAATCTTTGTAATGCTTTGCAAATGTTGTATTTTCTCTTTTCATCACAGAATAAGTAGCTGTGATACCAGAAAGATCAAAGAGAACCAATTGCTTATATAACAGCACCTGTGTGACCTTTTGGCAAGCTGGGTTTACATGAAAAATTGTCTTACTAACAACAGGCCAAACATCCTGATACCTGATTAGGACTCCATAAAGTTGTGAAGCATCAGTAACGCAGAAAAGAACTGGATCACTAAAAAATACTGGTATGTCTCAGAAATAAGATGCTTAACAGAAGAAATAGATTGAGGATTAATGTGAAAACTAACCCTTCATTGGGAACTTGAATAGTAAGAAATACTTAGGGAAAAGTAAGAAATACTTAGGGAAAGACTGAAAATTGCCACTGAAATGGACCTGTGAAAAAAGGTAACTTGATTTCTAAGATGTATGAATCAATACTTTTACAATACAGAAAGGTGGGTGATAGAACTATTTTAAGAAGACACTAGTGACACCTCATCTAAAATTGCTCAGACACTCATGATCAGAATAAAAGAATCCCAACTAAAGCAGTGGAGAGTCATTTAGGTAACATTAGTGCAAAGCCTTTAAGGAGACAAGAGCACAGACCAAAATGAAAGTCCATCTGAGATATAGATTTTGCTATGGAGATGAAAAGAGATATGAAAGGGCTCAAGACCACTACCCAGCTATTATGTCCATTATATCTCTGTACTGGGCCTGGTTGGGATGGAGTTATTGTTCTTCATACCAGCCAGTATTTCACTTGCATTTGTGACTAAAATGGTGCTCATTTCTGGCTATTTCTGAGTGCCTGTACAAAGTCAAAGATTTCTTTTTTTCCAGCTCTTACCTCTGAGTGAGTATACTGGCAGTGGGAAGAAGACTGGGAGGGGATACGGCCTAGACAGCTGGACCAAAGTAACAGAACCATACAATCATAAAATCAATGTTCTAGGTTGGAAGAGAACTTAAAAATCATCTACGCCCCTGCCATGGACAGGGACACCTCTCACTAGACCAGGTTGCTCAGTGTCCCATCCAACCTGGTCCTGAGCATTTCCAGGGAAGAACCCTCCACAGCTTCTCTGGTGTCAGAGCTTAATTCTGGGATGGTAGTTAAATGATTGGAAGATGCTCTCTATTAATACCCCTCCTCGATAGAGAAAGGAAAGAGAATAAGGGAGAGAGACTTATGGGTTGGAAACTAAACTACACAGCTTTAATGAAAGAGTGATGATGAAAACAAAAAAATATTAAATATATACAAACATAAAAAGTGATATCATGTTCCATCTCCCTTAACCCCAGTAACACTCCTGTTACCGCTGATATTCCAGGGTAGACCCTGGAAAAGTTGCAGTCTGGGCTCCTGAAGTCAGTTAGAATTCTCTTTCAAAGTGAGTTTTCCTATAAATACTAGTCTATTTGTAAGCACTTTTCAAATCCATGCATTTTTAAGAACATCTTCCCGTTCTTCCAGTCCCATTCTTCTCATGAATCTTGGAGTAGCTTTTTTTCATTTTGCTTATTTTGAGTTGTGCTCCCAGATGTTTCCTTTCAGCATGATTAGTTCAGACAAGCACAGCTGAGTCAATGAATACAGTCCAGTTGCAGTACAATGCAACATTTCTATATTCTTAAGTTTCCTATATACTGAAATCACATTCAGTCTGACTTTTGTGTTTAACTCGCCTGCTATAAAACTTCATGGGTGTGATGAGCTGTATTCTGAGGCAACCATTCCAGCTGTAGAATCATATTCAACTTCTCTAAGGCAAAGAAGGCAAGTTCTTGGTGAGCAGCCAAACTACTAAGTAGAATGACTGAGGTAAACAGATGTCATAGTTTAGGCCCAGCCAGGAACTAAGCACCATGCCACTGGTGCTCCTCCCCTTTTGATGGGACGGGGAGGAGGAAATAGAACCAAAAGTTCCTAGCTGAAGACAGTGTGGGTTCACTCAGTTATGGTCACAGGCTAAACAGACTCGGGGAGGTGGGGGAAATAGTTCTTATTTTTCACCAATCAAATCAGAGCAGCACAATAAAAAAAGAGATTTTCAAAAGACCTTCCCTGCCACTCCATTCTTCACAAATCCAAATTACCTTGGTCCCATTTTCTCTACCTCCTCCCCTCAGTGGTACAGGGGTATGGGGAATGGGAGCTGCAGTCAGTTCATCACAAGTTTTCTCTGCCTCTCCTCCCTCCTCAGGGGGAAAACTCCTCACACTTTTTGCTCCACCATGGGGTCTCTCCCTTAGGATGCAGTCCCACATAAATCCCTCCAACATAAATCCTTACCACGAGGTGCAGTCCTTCAGGAAGAGAGTGCTCCAGCAAGGGCTCCCCACAGCGTCATGGCTCACTTCGGGCACAGCTGCCTCCTCTGTCATCTGATCCCCCAAGGCTGCAGGCCCACGTCTGCTCCACAGGGGTCATCCACGGGCTGCAGGGGAACCTATGCTCAGGCATCTGCCCCACAACCTTCCTCAGTGACATTGGTATCTCTGCTCAGGATTTGCTTCACTTGCCCCTTTTCTCTCCCTTGCAGATCTCCTAGCAGGTTCCTTTTCCCCTTCTTCAAAGCAGCCAACAAACAAGAGATTATGAAGTGACCATTTTCTTCTAACAAGGGACATGAACAATAACCTTAGGTATGCAAAACAAACCACAAAGGTAGAAAATACATTTAAATAAAATGTACCCCAGGAAATTGCAAATTGATGGTAAATATATGTATTTATGTGTATAGGAAAACTCTTAGCCGTTTTGTTGTTTGGGTTTGGATTTTTTGTTTGTTTGTGGGGTTTTCAGTTTGGTTTTGTTTTGTTTGTTGTTATTAGTTTTTTTAATACCAGTGGCTATATAGCTGAATCACAATGATGCAACAGCTATTGAGAGGCAACAGTTTCATTGGCATTGTACATATGATATTCAGTCTACCAAACAAAACCAAGTTCATTTGTTCCCCTGTATGTTACTGAGCATTAATCTCTTCTTGTTGAATAATTCCTAAATTATGCCAATGCCATTACCACCAAATTCTTTTATTTCCTCATTGAATCTTCAAGTTAGCATTGCAACACTATGTAATGTGATGTGGAATTTGAAAAAAAACCTCGGTACATAGAAATTACATCAGATGTAAGCAAACAAGCTACTAGATTTTTTAAAAACAAAAATGAGCTGAGCTCTGTATAATTTAATTTTGGGTGTGCTTATTCAGAGCTGCTGAACAAAAAAATTTAAAAATCCAGTATTTTGGAACTGGTAAAACTTTTCATTACAGTGCACTAGCTTACAGAATTTCTAACTACACATTTCCATCAAACAGACTCCATTGCAGAAATGAGCTCATTTATGTTATGCAGAATCGAATTCAGATCATGCAAACAACAGTGATATGATTTGACTACACTAGGCAATATTAAATTATTCCCAGAATAAATACACAAATTCATAGTTTAGCCTCATAATCACTTTGCTAAGAGAATCATAAAACTAAAAGCCTTAATGGTAAAATTTTGTAAGAGAAGTGTTGTTATTGCACTACATAGTATAACATCCTCACTAGCACACAAGAACACATTTTTAGAGAGAGCAATTCAACATAACTTAAGTGCTGCACTGGAGGAGTAAGTTATGTGATCATGGAAAGAAAAAAATCATGTATTATGAAGCCAGAAGGAAGGCAAGAACAAGAAATCAGCAGCATGTTCAATAAATGTAAAAGAAGCTAAATATCCCAGCTTTGCAACTCAGGTGAGTCATGCAAGGATGGAGTATTTAGAAAACAAACTCCAGCATAGTATTTGTCTTTATAACATAAAAACTGATGGCATTGCAGGTGACTAATACAAGGACTCAAATGTTATCCTCAACACTCTGTGTATAAAGTAGGTTAAGCACTGTATTATGAAGAAATATCAGCTCTGCACTTGGAGTGAAGGTTTTTCTGAGCTACCTCCAGTATTTTATTGAATAATCTAACTTCTCATGAGTGCTTTCTAAGAGCTAAGAAAACTTTTGCAATGTGGCTACAATAGAAAATATATAACTTTTTGGACAACCTAAAGTTCAAGAGCAAAGTTACTTACTAGGGTAGTGAAAAAAGATGCATTAAAAGATTTCACATATTAAAGTTTTAGTGATTAATATACATTCCCTTGACCACTGCTAAAACACAACTTTCTGTATCTAATTTTAGGGCCTGAATGATGCTCTTTTATTTCCTGCTCACAGTCCACCAAACCCTTGCACTTTATTGAATCCACCTAAAAAACTGTGAGTTCTCCAGTGCATGCACATATGCTTCCCATTGTTTTCCACCTTCACACAAGTGCCTTCAACTTCTGAATTTTTGAATGTTCACTACTACACTGCCTTTTTGAAAAATCAGCTAGACAATAGCAAGACATAGGTAAGCTTTACATGAACTAGTTTTGGGTACTCTCATCTTATGACTCTCACTTGCAGCTCTCCAAGTGATTTTACATTCAAAAGCAATTATTACTAACCGATCTTACATGTGAAAAGACTGTTATGCACTACCTCTGCCTAAAACACAACTATGAAAATCTATCAGATCTATTCAGACTCCAGTCTCACTCATACACATCAGAACATACAGGTAACTAAACACATTTTATATCTGAAGAATCTATCAGATCTACTCAAAACAATAAGCTAAATAGCTGTTGCAATCTGTTCCCTCTCCTAATATATGGAAAAGACTCAAACTTTTATTGGAAAAGATTGAGTTCTACAGCGTGCAAATAAAATTCCAGAGATGCCCAGTTTTGCTTTATTCCGTAGAATTTTAACAGATGAGAATCTCAGTGGAGAACGCCTTGGTTTTAAGAGAAAGTTTCCCAAATATTGACTGTGCAAACAGCAATTTTATCACTGCCAGAATTTTGCATTGAAAAAAAAATTGCTGAATTACAGAAAAATAAAAATAGAAATAAGGAGGAAAACTGTTTTGAACATGGATTAAAATTTCTAGAAAAGTTAATCTTAAAATAATATTTTGGTTTAAATGTGGATGAGCAAAATGGACCAACTAATTTAATGTAGAATCTGTGTTTAATTTAGATTTCTGTAGTAACTGTTTAGGCCCATCTGGTACCAACCAGGTCTCTGCTCCATCACTCTCTACCCCTACTGTGGGACAGAGGCGAGAAAATCCACCCAAAGGCTTGTTAATGGAGACAGGGATAGGGAGGTTTTCATTCTTCAGTTACAGTAATGGAGAGAAAAGAAAAAACAAACTTGGGAAGAAAAAAGGCTAATTTCATCTACCAGGAGAAAGAGAAAACATGACCAGATCTTAATACCTTCCCCCAATCCCTCCCTTATTCCTCAGCCCAAATTTCTTTATTGCTGCCTCCCTCTCAGTGGCACAGGGGATCAGTCTAGGATCGGTTCACCACATGGTGTTTCTCTCAATCCTTCCTCCTCATGGAGAGGGCTCCTCAGTCTTCCCCCACTCTAACACGGGGTCACTCTCATGACAGAATGTCTTTATGAACCCCTGGAACATGAGTCGCTCCCACAGGTGCAGTCCCTCAGGCACAGACTGCTGCAGTGTGGGCAGCCCACAGACCCGTGTCCTGCTTCAGGCACAGTCACCTCCTCTGGCACGGAGTCCTTCACAGCTACAGATCCATGTCTGCTGCTCTCCATGGTTTTGCACAGGCTGATGCTTCATGTCTGCCTACCTGTGTCACTTCAGGGATTACAAATCCACATTTACCCCACTGTGATCCTCTGGGGACTGCTCCACTATGCTTCTCCATAGGCTGCAGGGGGACAGCTGCCATCTCACCACGGGTTGCAGGGAAATCTCTGTTTGGGCAACTTCACCCCCTCTTCCTTCACTGTCCTTGGTGTCTTTGCTCTTGGATTGCTCTCTCACTTCCTCCTCTACTCTGTTCTGAAGGTCTTTTATATATATATATATTTGCAGCTTTTTTTTCTCTTTCTTGAATATGTTACTTGCAGAGGTGTATCCAGCTTCCCACATCTGCCAAGCTGTGGTTAGAGGCAGGACCAGGATTGAAACCAGAGTGGCTTCCCGCAGCTTCTCACAGGTGCCACTCCTGTGGCCCCCCTGCTTCCAAAACACCCCCCTGCACTAACCCAAGACATCTATATAATCAGGTCTTTCAGAAGAAAAAAAAAAAAAAAAAAAAAAGAACAAAATACCCAAACAACAAAATCCCCCTTTTTATTAACTACAACTGCACTAGCAAGATGATGGAAACAAATATCTACAATAGACCTTGATATAAATTTGGAACAACTGAATTATTTTAAAATCCAGACTACAAATTGCAAGACTCCAGTTGTTTTCATCTTGGTTTAAAATAGTTTCTGAACTTTGCTGAATCCAAAAGGAAGCTTTTTGTACCCCCAAGAAACCAAGGTAAACAGAAATGAGTATTTGTATAATTGAATATTTGGCTTTAAATCAGAGCCTTAATGGGAGCTGTCTCCCCATACATGATCTTTCAAGCAATTAGAATAATGCCCCAAATGAAATGAGGCAGTGACCCAACTGTTCCCTTTCTCCTGTATTTGCTGTGGTGTCCTGAGGGAATAGGGAAGAATGCACTTTTCTAATTCTAAATACTCTTGTCCTGATACAGTCTTTTTTCACAACAAAATTATGGTTACCCTAAGGTAACATATCCTGTACTGAAGTATTGTCAAAACTGAGGTTTTGTTTGGTGGTTTTAATGGCATTAAAATAGGTACTGTGACTAGTTAGCAGAAAGCACCTCATGAATATTGCACTTAGGGAGAAGAACTCCTGTGAAGGAGAGTAGAAAACAGAATGCTCTACTCTGCTCAGTGATCCTATAGTCATTTCCATTTCCCTTGTTTAGAAAAGGAAATGTATGCACAGCATCATTTCCCACAGTAGCTGGTGCAAGTCACACTGCTCCTGTTGGGATGCTTCTTCTCTACAGTTCCCACACTGTCTTGAAGAAGCAATTTGCTATGCAGCTAAGTTCCTATTCCACAATGCTTTAGATAAGTTTGGCAGATTTATCTGTTTACTAACTCTCAGTGGATCTATTTAAGATACTGTGGGAGAGAGTCCCTCTACCCTCCACCTCCAACTTTCTGGTATTTGGCTTTGCTGTCCTGAAAAATATATTCACTGAAAACTAATTGTTGAGCAAAACTGCCACACCAGTTTTTTTATTGGAAACCAGTGTTTTAATATGGTTGTGAAAGTTACCTTTTGATGTAGGGAAAAAAAACAAAAAACCCAAACCTTTTGTTAAAAATAAATTCTTGTTTATAAAAGGCAGTTTATCTGTTTTATCTTGTTGAAATTTATTTCAGTAATATAAACAAAGCATTTCAGCTTTCTTTCCTGATTAAATTAATGTTGATGTCAAGGAACACTTGGATAATTTTTTCGCTTTTCCCACAAAATAAAAGAGAATAGTTTTCAGAATTGTTGCACAATGGAAAAAATTCCTTTCCATTTTTTTTTTTTTTTTTTTTTTTTTTGCACTCCATAAAAAAACAGTGCCAAAGTCTATTCTTGGAATGAATCATGTGAAATGAGAAAAACTAAACCAAACAGTAAGTGCTAAGATAACTACCTTGTAACAAAATTATTTCTTTTTCAAAATAATAATTTAGATTAACTTTCCATAAATCTGTGAGGGTCATATTGAGTTTACTTTTTTCTCTCTCCAGGTTTGCTGGTTATCTTGCTGTGATCTTCTCCACTATTCAGCACCTTTTCAAGTGGAGTTGACTAGGTTATTGCTGGGACAAGGCTGATAAATCCCTGAAGCAACACTACAGTGCATCCCAGCACTCAAATCAATAACTGTGGAACAAAGGTTAGCTGGTAAATGGGATTAGGTATTCTGTTATGGGGATGTAAATCTACACACATATAAGATGTTAGTTTTCTCAGCATCTTTCCTTTAATAAATGTATTCACTCTAGCAGAGGTGAATGGATCCTTATTTTATCAAGAATAATTTAGTGTTGCATTGTTCAGCTTAAGTACCTGGTCCTGAAACATTAATTAAGCAAACATTCAATTATGTTTATCTCAACTGTTAATAGAAAAGCTAATAATGATTGGTTTAAATGTCAATTAGAACTGAAAGAAAACTTTCTTTGTGGATACAATCTTGCATCTACACAAGACAAATACCAGGGGGTTTATCTTCTATTTTGTCAAATGACTACAGTTCTTGCTTAAAGTTCAATTCTTTGAAATTGTGGAATAGTTTACATGGAATCATCACCTCTTGTAAGGTTTTATTAAAACCAGTATGCATTATTCGCTTGGGTCTTACGCCCTTCTATGATATCACGCTGCCTGCAATCATATGTTTGAAAAATACTACTAGGAATCTGGGACAAGGGATGAAAAAAGGCAGGTAATTCTTCAGGTTTACCTTCCTGTGGCACAGTCTTCATTTTAAGTTAGAACATCCCAAAGGCAAATTTCTCAACTGCCAGGTACTTCTACAGGCTCTTCAAACAGTTTGGAGAAATGCAGGAGAGACCTACCTACATATTCTTTACTTTATTTATAGTCCCCAGACTACTACACCAGAGAAATGTTTGGCATTGCTTTGTAAAATTCACAAAGAATGTCATTAAGAACAGGAGATTTTCAAAAGGTCTCTCTAGGCTGTCAGCCTGTTCAAAGGAAAATTATAAAGTATGTGTTATACATGGCAGAAACACTGAATCCATGTTACCAACACACACACACAAAAGCAACATTTTAAGAACCACTTAAAGATCTTGAAAAGATTTTTCCAGGCTGCTGAAGGACAGAGTAAGAAAACCACTAGATGGCTCTTCTAAACTCAAGGATTCCAGGCTTGCTGATTTTTGCTATTATTTTGATTATGATGGTTATTTTAAGATATTAACAAATGGTTAATATTGCAAGTTCTATCTACATGATATAGATGTAGACAAATTAATTTGAACCCTCCTGACATTTCATAGCTGTGCATTGGCTGAGGCTGCAATCATGTTTTCACCTTGCATTTTGCTGAACCATAACTATCAGCCTGCTATTTGCTAGGAAGAAATTAAGCTAATTCTCAGAACAAGTGTTAAGTATTATGATTTCCAAATAAATATTTCATAGTAATTAGAGGATGCAAGTAAATGAACATATTTATCCCTGCTGCTTTGAGACCTTAGCATGCCGTGAAGAAGAGGAGGTACTTAGAACAAAATAAATGCATCCAGAATATTATTTCATGCATGCATCTACATATGTACAATTATTTTTGTTGAGTTCATAAGCAATGTCAGAATCCTCATGAAGATCTAATACTGACAAAGGTTTTAAAAGAGGGATGTATGCAAAAATCTTATTCTGGGCATATTGTCTAGCCAACTTCTTCAGTTTTCTGCTCAGGAAAACACCATACAATGTCAAAACAAACACCTCCCCACCTCTCTTCCCCCTGAAAAAGCAGACAGTGAAATCTAATTATACCGTGGGTACACAGAGGTTTTACACTGCATGGTTTAACCCTTGTCAGCAACAAGTCCCACACAGCAGCTCACTCAATGCCCCCTGGTGGAATAGGGAAGATAACCTGAAGGTTAAAAGAGAAAACCCATGGGTTCAGATAGAATGTCCAGTAAAGCAAAAGCCCCCCATGCAAGCAAAGCAAAACAAGGAATTCATTCATTATTTTCCATAAGCCTGCGGGTGCTCAGCCATCTCCAAGAAAGCAGGGCTCCATCATGCATAATGGTTACTTAGGAAGACAAACACCATCACTCTGAATGTCACCCCCATCCCTTCTTGTTCCACCCCAACTTTATTTACTGAGCATGTTGTCATATATTATGGAATATCCCTTTTTTTTAAGTTGGGGCCAGATTTTCTGGCTGTGTACCCTCCTTGAGGGTAACACCCAACCTACTCACTGTCAGTACAGTATGAGAAACTAAAAAGTCCTAGACATATTGTAAACACTCTTTAAAATTTCATTTTAATATTCATAATGGTGGTCAGATACATCTAAAGTTGTGCTACACCATGGGATTTGATTACTCCAATTGCACCCATAAATAAAATTTTCATTTGTGTAAGTTTTCAAGTACAAATATAAATAATGACAATTGAGAAAGAATGCTTCTTTTAAAGTATATGGTAATTTTTTGGAAAATTTCTGCCAGTATTGGACATAAACCAGTTCATTAAAATGTACTAAATGTTTTGGTAGCCTGAATCTCAAAATAAATTATAAAAATGCAAATGAAGCATGGGTTTCCTGAGAAACCACAAAGAAAAAAGGAGTACATGTAATTAAACACAGTCTAATTTATTTGTTTTTTAACAATTTCTCATGTAATATTTCAGATGCTTCTTCTGGCTTATTGATTAGCATGTTTTCCACAGAGAAACAGCTTTCTCAGGGATTCATTAATTTCCAAAGTTGGAAAATGAAACTGTTCTTGTAAAGAAGAAAAAACATAGAAATACTTACATGAATATAGTTTTATATACACAAGAGTTCTGTATAAATGTTAAGTATCTACAGTGGCTCAGCAAATACAATATTCTTGTTTCTTCAGAGACAGTCATTATGAATTCAAGAGATGCCTTGCCTCGCCTGGCCTAGCCAGGATCGGTGCCATTGCTCCCAGAGCAGCAGCCAAGCTCTCTCCCGCTTCCTCAGGACTCAGCTCAGCCTCTGTTGCAGTTTCATCTTGGTGCTATTGCTCCCAGAGCAGCAGCCAAGCTCTCTGCTGGCTTCCTCAGGACTCAGCTCAGCCTCTGGTGCAGCCTCATCTTGGTGCTATTGCTCCCAGAGCAGCAGCCAAGCTCTCTCCTGCTTTCTCAGGACTCAGCTGAGCCTCTGACTTTCAGCCTCATCTCTCATTGGCCCCCTGGTCCTGCTCATGCGCAGTGAGGTCCCCACCCTCATCACACACAGGTGCCCTTAACAGAGCCTCGTGTCCACTCCCTGGCACCGGGTTGCCTCATTTCACTACATAGCCCTCTCTCTTTTTTTTTTCTTTGTGAAGAACTCCTCTTTATTACAATGACAGTTGTTGTATGTTCTAGTGTACACAAATAAAACAAAAATTACAATTCCTCTGTCTTCCTTTTTGGTTGGTTTTTTTTTGTTTTTTTCTTTTACTTAGTTTGGGTTTTCTGGGTTTTTCCTTCTATTTTTTTGTTTTGTTTCTAGGGGATTTTTGGTTTTTGATTTTTGTTTTTTTTAATTGGTTTTTGGTGTGCTTTTGGTCCTTTGTGTATTGTATTTTGTGGGTTTGTAGGGTTTTTTGGTGCTGTTCTGTTTCATTTTTTGCTTTTTATGCCTTGCCTGAGAAAGCCTAGCCTTGCCTAGCCTAGCGTAGTCTAGCCCAGCCGGTGTACTATGTGTAAGGAGACCATTCTGGACTACAACCCTGTACAGACCACTTTAGTCAGAAAAATGGTTTCATTACCTTCTTCCATGTACTTCTCATTTATTTCTGTTTTTCAGTTTTTTAAACAGGAGTTTCACTCTGCTCATGACAACAGTTTTATAGAGATATATTGCTGAGTTGTCATATCAATATGCTGTTTCATAAGATCTGAGCCCTGTCAGGACTTTGTCCTCTCCATAACCATCAAGAGAGAACTCAGGCATCTCTGTCAGCTTGGGCTGCAGAGCTCTCACTTCCAGATAAGCAACAACTCAGACAAATTCCTGTGCACAGCATCTGTCATTGAATATCTCTGGTCAGCAGTTAAATCAGTTTTTGAGTTCGCTTATCATGCTCCCTTGATTATGTATGAAATTGGGCAATTTCAGTCACATTATCTAGACCGAGATCTTTAAATCTACTATGTGATCTGAAATAACTGAGGTCAAGTCACTACAATTACAATTGTAGAAATCAGTCTTGGAAAGTAAAATAAATCACTTGCCAGTTGTGGAGCAGCATTGCTAAGAACAATCATCATTCATTGGTGAGGTAAATCCAGCAAACCCCAAAAAAAGATAAACAGAATGTCTTTCTTCATATTTCTCCTCTTAAGGTCTAAAATGTAGTATCTTGTTGGACTGCATTTGAAATATTTGAATAGATTTCATTAGTTATTTACAAATCTCCCTTGATTCAATGTAATTTATTTTTTGTATTTTAAGACTGAGAAATTAAATTAAGCTAAGAAATGTTAGATTGATATTTATATATATAAAGAAATATTCAATACAAATAGCAGAAAAAGAGGACATAAAAACTCCAGTCTTTGCCTCCTCTTTGTATCTCTTTTTCTTCACAGTAAGCGAGTGAGTTACATACTGCAGAAGAATGGAAGAAACTATACTAAAAGTTTTGGTATTGATTGTTTTTTTTCCTTATTATGTTCGTAGTCTTATTTCTGCTGATGTCAGCTTGCAGAATATTAAGTTTCTATTTAGTCATTCTGAAACATCTTAAATAAACTCAAGCTACAATTCTTAACTTGTACTGCTGTGTCATGCATTTTTGGTCAGAGGTTTCTGCAATGAAAGTTCAGCTGTAATCAGATACCCAGTACAAACCATAACTGGAAGAGTAATGAACAGAAAGGGTGATAAAGACCAAACTTCGAAGTAGCTCAAAGAGGTTAAAGCAGCAAGGGTTGAAAATAACATGAGCATCCTGAATACTATTAAGTATATTGTCCTGACTTCACTGACTACAGAGAGAAAATGAATTTCAAGGACAAAAATTAAAATGTAACTATCTACTGCAGGCATGTTTTTTTTTAAATATACACTAAGCTAAACGGTGTCATCATCACTGACATGGGTGTTAGTGTCCCTGTTAAAGATAAAAGTGACTAAGTACTGTATAAAGGTGTGCAGAACTGAAGTAAACATAAAAATTAAAATAGCTAAAATCTGAAGAAGTCATAAAATATGAATGGATTTATGCATATGGTATGTCAAAAAAGAACTAGCTTCATCTATGCAATTTGAAAAAATAGAACTGAGGGAATGGTGATTTGAAGATCGATTAAATTGACAATACAATTATAATAAGAAAATTAAATTGGTCAAACTGGGGTAGTAACCTTTTCTGACACTGGCATAACATGATAACCCAGCAAAACATTTAGGAACAGACCTGGTTGTGTGACTCCCCCCCTGATGTTAATCAAGTACTATTCAGAGACTTACTGAGCTAGATGTGACTCCTCTGTATTATCTAACCTACAAATTATTAGGTTTTCATTAATTTTTCAAGCCTTCTTTTCATCCTACATAAACTCTGATCCTCCATAACTCTCTGAGCTATTCATCATGGGAAGATCCACCATAATTTTTTTTAATTTTCATTTCAGCTCCTGCTCCTTTCATGTGATGCCCCTTATTTCTTCTACTAGAACTGACAGGAAACAATTTATTCATCTCCAGTCTGTACACAACGCTAGTAACTTGATAGACTGCTATCCTACTCCTCCACTTCTATCTGATGTATCTCTTTAAATCAAGTTATAGTTATTATGCATGTATAGTTATGTTTCTAAAGTCTTGAGCTTACTAGAGGTTAGGGGCCTAAGTACACACAAAGTTTTTGCCAGCAGTCACATAATATCTGCAGTTAGAAGACACCTCTGGAGATCATCTAGTCCAACTTCCCCTGCTTAAAGCAGCATCAATTAGAATACCTTGCTCAGGGACGAATACAGTTGGGTTTTGAGTATTTCCAAGTATGGATACACCACAATTTCTCTAGGCAATCTGTCCCAGTGCTTGACCATTCTGATGTTAAAGAAGTTTTTCTCTTGTTTTTAATTGAATTTCCTATGTGACAGATTGTGACCATTGCCTCTGGCCCTGTCTCTGGGCATTCAGGGATGGAGAATCCATCACCTCCCTGGGCAGCCCTTTCCAGTGCCTGATCACCCTCTCTGTAAAGAATTTCTTCCTAATATCCAACCTAAACCTCCCCTGGCAGAGCTTGAGTCCATGCCCTCTTGTCTTACTGATGGCTGCCTGGGAGAAGAGACCAATCCCCCCTGGCTACACCCTCCCTTCAGGTAGTTGTAGAGAGTGATGAGGTCTCCCCTGAGCCTCCTCTTCTCCAGCCTCAACACCCCCAGCTCCCTCAGCCTCTCCTCACAGGACTTGTGCTGGATCCCTTCACAGCCTCCTTGCTCTTCTCTGGACCTGCACCTCAATCTCCTTCCTGAACAGAGGGGCCCAGAACTGGACACAGTACTCAAGGTGTGGCCTCACCAGCGCTGAGTACAGGGGCAGAATCCCTTCCCTGGACCTGCTGGCCACGCTGTTCCGGATACAGGCCAGGATGCCATTGGCCTTCTTGGCTACCTGAGCACACTGCTGGCTCATGTTCAGCTTCCTGTCAATCCAGACTCCCAGGTCCCTCTCTGTCTGGCTGCTCTCCAGCCACTCTGTCCCCAGCCTGTAGCTCCCCATGGGGTTGTTGTGGCCAAAGTGCAGGACCTGGCACTTGGCCGTGTTGAACCTCATCCCGTTGGAATCAGCCCAGCTCTCCAGTCTGTCCAGGTCCCTCTGCAGAGCCCTCCTGCCTTCCAGCTGATCCACACTCTCCCCCAATTTGGTGTCGTCTGCCAATTTGCTAATGGTGGACAATCCCCTCATCTAAATCATCAATGAAGATATTGAACAGAACTGGGCCCAGCACTGATCCCTGAGGGACACCACAGGTGAGCGGCTGCCAATTGCATCAGCACCATTCAGCACCACTCTCTGGGGGCCTCCAGCAGTTCCTAACACAGCACAGAGTGCTCCTCTGAGCCATGGGCTGACAGCTTTCCCAGGAGAATCCTATGGGAGACGGTGTCAAAGGCTTTGTTGAAGTCCAGGGAGACTCCATCCATAGCCTTCCCCTCATCCACCAGGCGGGGCACCTGATCACAAAAGGAGATCAGGTTGGTCAGACAGGACTTGCCCTTCCTAAACTCGTGCTGGCTGGGTCTAATCCCCTGTCCATCCTGCCGGTGCTGTGTGATTGTTTCCAGGATGATCTGCTCCATAACCCTGCCAAGCACTGAGGTCAGGCTGACAGGCCTGGAGTTTCCTGGGTCCTCCTTCCGGCCCTTTATGTGTGTTTGTGTGATATTCGCCTACATCCAGTTACCTGGGACCTCCCCAGTGAGCCATGACTGTTGGTAAGTGATGGAGAGTGGCTTGGTGAGATCTTCTGCCAGCTCCCTCATCACCCTGGGGTGGATCCCATCTGGTCCCATAGACTTGAGAGGATCCAAGTGATGGCAGGTCTCTACCTGTTCCCTCCAGGATTACAGGGCGGGTACTCAGCTTCTTATTTCTGTCTACAAGCACCAGAAGCCAGCTGTCCTCAAGACAACTTCTCTTACTTTCGAAAACAGACGTAAAGAAGGTGTTAAATACCTCAGCATTTACCTCATCTTTGGTAATTACGTTTCCCTCCCTGTCTAACAAAGAATGGAGGTTTCCTTGCCCCTCCTTTTGCTATTGATCTATCTGAAGAAAGACTTGTTATCCTTAACAGAAGTGGCAAGATTAAGTTCCAATTATACCTTTGTATCTCTAATTTTCTTTATTTCTACATGACCTAATTGTATTCCTAAACTCTTTCTGAGTAGCCATCCACTTTTTCCATAGTTCGTAAGCTCTCTTTTTTAACCTAATTTCCTTCAAAATCTCCCTCTTCAGGCAGACCACTCATCTTCCCCGCTGCTTTGCCTTTCGGCACACAGGGACAGTCTGCTCCTGAGCATTCAGGACTTGCTTCTTCAATCAGTTATCAATAATTGATTTACAATTAAGAGAAGATTAAGAAGGGTATAATACAAGCACATAAATGTCATCTCAGTGGGGTTATTACTAGGGATCATTTCATTATTTGTTTTCATGAAGGTTTGTAAAGCTCACAAGTATTTCTACACACAGAGGACTGGAATGTTTATGTTAATGATAGCAGTAACACTAATAAAATATCTGAAAAGAATTTATGAATCCAAATCCCAGCAAGTAAAACTGAGTCACTAGTATCATACAGAATGCCTGTAATCCAGTGGATTTTCTTTCTATATTCTTTTAATAAAGATTTTTTTATGGCAACACAGCTGTAAGAACCCTTTAATAGCAATGAAGGTAGACCTAAAATGACTATAACATCTACAGAGCTACAGATTTTACTGGGGTAAAAGAACAGCTGTATTTATATGCATGTGAACACCTTATTCTTGATAATATTTCCAAGGTAGTCTGTAGAATAATATGGTCAGTAATCTTCTGAGTCATTTATTGCTCCATAATACCTCTGCTTCCAAAACCTACAGTAAATCTTCAGTAACTGTGACTTTATTTAGAAGAAATTTAGAGAATTTTTTAAAATATAAAAATCATAAAAATATAAAATATTCAAAACTCTCTTTGAGCAAGAGAGTTCTACGGTGTTTGCTATCCAGATTCTTGCTATTTGACTCACTGACAATATTGTAAATCTGCATTTCAATAAAAACAGCATTATCAGAATATTAGCAATCTTTTATGTTTTGATCCCACAGAGAAACTTCCTGACCTTTCCTAAGTGGTAACATTTTCTTCTTTCTTGGAAGGGCAGAGAACACTTTCCTTCTTCCCTGAAATTCCTTTCAAATATTCTGTTATAAATGTATCTTTGGTTCTTTGCATGTGAGCTGATCAGCTAAGCTGCCTTAGATACTTTTTTTAGCTGAATGCTTTATATTTATTTTTCTTTCAGCACCTCTAGTACGTCATAATTGTTTAATATAAAATGTGCATTTGCTTATATCAGTGAATTGTCTTGATGCCTTCATGTGCAGAAGGCATTTTACAGAATGCTTTGTGATTTTCAAGGAGGGCACTGTTGAGACATTTAAGATGATGCTAGATGTTTATGCATTTATTTGAATTTAAACAACAGTATTTCTCTCAGATCTATCTCTTCTGTATCTTTGAAGCATTAACTTAGCCTCCAGTCACTCTCACACAATTTGAGGTTTATAGCTCTTTCCACAGTTGAGGGAAAAAGACATTCACCTTAACATCTTGATTGTGAGTATGGTTGTAGAGATTTTCTGAAAATATAGAACTTAAAAACTGATGTAGTTATATGACACAATTTACAAGTGCAGAGGTTCCCTAATTCTATTGACTTCATGTCATCTGGGATGTTTTGACAGATTTTAAATCTTGTACATCTCATATTTGTCCGACTTATTAAAAATAAATAAATAAATAAAAGGAGTTCTAACAAATCTTTCAGACAGAGAGTGGGAGGAGAACATGGAGCTAAACAGAAATTTCCTGGAAACCAGGCTATGCATAAATGAAACGCAATACTTTTCCTTATTTTTATGAAGCTGTTTACAAAAATATGCCTGTTAATTGTTTGATCACTTTTTTAAAAAGGTCTTAAAATATTTAACCATAATTTTATAAAGCAATTTCATTAGTAATTACATATCAATTTCTTGCTTAAATCTTCCTGGATGTTTATTGATTATGTGATAGAAACATTTCCATTACAAACCTTTTAAATGTCAAAAATATGCATTTGATATTCAGTTTGGTATTAATTTAACATACAACAACTCACTGTCAGATATGGATTGTGTGGAGCAGCATGTTTAAGACCACATTTTGTGTCTTTCCGTTTCGGAAGTCAGGCTCCCATACAGACTGTCCTACTTAGAGCAAATACCAACCTATGTGAGATACCTAACATTCACCCATCATCTGATACAAATGAAGCTTTCCCAGAAACATGCATTACACATTATTTTTAAAAGTCAAACAGTGCTTTTACTTCACTTACATTGACTTTTCTAGTGAAATACATGTAGAGGTCTAGTACTGTAACCAAGAGCAGATTTTGGCACAGGATTGATTGCAGATCTGCAAATGAGCTGGATGAGATGCTTGTTTGAACTGTGGAAGAAGGGTAGGAAGCATTGCTACACACAGGCTGCATGAGGAAGAATTGCTAAGTCGTTCCACAAGTGTGAATATTGTGTGTGTCAAGTTTGTGCTGTAACTGGTAGCAAAATACTTTTTAAAAATAATTTTAAGAGCTCTATTTTAGGCCCACACTGCAGTATCCAGTTGTCTTTGTTATGCTGTCAGGATGAGTGAAAATTAAAAAATCACTGTCCACACAAAAACTACTATACTGTCAAATGGGCCTCGCCACTCAAACTGCTTCCTTGTTCTGTGAGAAGAGATCTTTTGTTGGCTTAGTTTATCTCTTAGGGAACATAGGATACTTTTGATGACAGTGAAAACAACAAGAACTTTTCTTGTTACCATATGCTCTGTCTCTTTCCCAGCACTCTGCTGGCAGAAGCTATGCCAAAGTAGCTCTGTACAATTGTACCAAACAATCTGAAACCTATTTAAGCCATACACCTTTTAAAGTCTCATTAGGAGAATAATTTACACAGAGCAAAGGGAACTTTGTACATGTTGATATCAGACTTATGAGCTAACTATATCAGATAGTTATTAATTCTTCAGTGGTTCAAAAACTAAGCTGTAGATCTGCGGTGAACAAAAGACTTCTGATTCACGAAAGATACTGGTTGGCCTTGACAGTGCCATTAATTATGAGTAGAGCTCAAGCAGATTCTATAGAAATACACAGATTTTAGAAGGGAATATAAAGATATATGCACTTCAGGGGCCATAATCCATTGTCTTACAAAATGCCTTAGACCATCAGAAAAAAATCAGATTAAATAGTTTTATGAGAGATGTTCCATATCTGTATTTGTGTTACCTGCACAGCTAGATTTATGCATGAGCGTGTGCATAAAGTGTGGACATAAAGTGTGGACAAACATACTGTTTTATACTTTTATTCTGCCCCTGTTAATATGTTGGCAACAGAAAAATTAATAAGGTTTCCATCCTCAGAACTTTCTAAAATGCTTGATGTGGGTTTGACAGTGAAATACAGTGATATACTGAACTGTAGCAGATAAAAAATAACTACTCTAGAATATGTGGGGCTGTAGTACCTAAAGAGTAGCAATCTAATTGCAAAGAAAAGTGATATGGATTTCTTTACATAAAGTTTTTTAGTGATATTTACAAGGGAAATAAATGTCTTGGTACTAAAAATTTCATTATACTCTTAAAAAACCCTCTCCATGTTATGTTGTAAGAATAGTCTTATTTTAAAAGGAGAGGGGAAGCCAAGAGAAATTTCCTTCACCTAAAGGAATAGTGGCTTTCATCTTTTTATTACTTTGGGAAAATGCAACATTTGCATGAACATTTTAAATCACTGATGTATGCTAAGATTTTTTTTCCTTTTTAGTTGGGGCTTTACATCTTCAGGGTAAGTAGCATTTTGAATTTAAATATCCAGTGACATTTTGGAAGAAGAAATATGGTGTCTTGACATACTGTTTTCTTCTTTTAAAAAAACAAACATCATCTCCAAACACAATGTACACCCTCCCTTAATTTTAGTCATTAGATATACTCCAGGAAGTGATCTCCATTCTTGTTCTAAAAGAAGTCAGCATGTTGCTATTGCTTCTTGTCTTGAAGTTCTTGTCCAATTTACCATTCAGCTTTGTAACACCACCACAGCAGACTCTTTACCACTTAAATGATAAAAGTTTCAATAGGCACTTTAGTGGAATTACGAAAAAGCTACCACTCTTCCACCGTGATGCCAGAAAACTATCTTCTAAATCAGGTCAGTAAACTTTACCTTGTAGGCCTGAGCTTGTCTCAATGTAATTCCAGAGTAACAAAATAACAACAACAAAAAATTGTGTATAGTACAGTATTTATCTTTCCTTCACAGGTCAAAACAAAACTGATAGAATGATAGATGTGGTAACTTGCTGGAAACAGCCGCTGTCTTTTCTAATCAAAGGAAACCTGTCCTATTATAAAGCTTAGGTTTTTCTTTTAAATTTGTTGTTTGATTACTTTTTCTTTCATTACTCTGTTGTAGTTGTACTTAAGTGACTTTGTCAGGGTTATAACTTTCTTCTTCTCCAAACATGTCTGCCAATATCTTAAAGCGAGGTCCCCAGTCACTCAGGTAGTCGTAATCCTGGTCTGCTTCAGTAGTGAGGGAGTCTATAGAGCTGAGAGACTCTGCAACAGATCCATTTCCCTCATAAGCATAGGTTGCCAAGGAGTCATAAGGGGGTGCAGTTGGATCTACGTCATTTTCCTGCAGCCTTTGGTTGATGAAATCTCTTATGTCTGTGTTGTCTTCAGCTGCGGGTCTCTGACGAGGAAAACGCAAGGTGTCTGGTTTTATGTCCCTGCGCATTTTGTTATCTTCAATCACTTTGGGATTCCTCAGGGCACCTATGTCAAAAGCCTGGGTGTCCTCTTCTCCACCTCCTTCATCATCATAATGGATGACATTATCTCGGATGTCTTCTTTAGAGGTCATGAGTGTGTCCTTTTTCTTCTGCCTCCGTAATGCTACATACAGTACTACAATGACTGTAAAAAGATAAAACTGAAGTTAAGACATGCACAGAAATAATTTGGTCCTCTTAATTATATATCATTCTATCTCCCTTTGAAAGTTTCATATAATCAAAGGGGCTTGTTCCTTAGCAGATATGCTCTTCCTAATCTTTAAAAAATAGCAGTACTGTAGCCAATGAAAAGTCATTTACAGTTCGATACATGAGTCTAACTCCTTAGTGTTTTCTGTGCTGCTGAAGGAAGTAATGTACGATTTTTCCTACTGGCCTGCTTTGTGAACAGATAGAATTGGAAATAAATTCCTCTTTTCAGTTCAGAGACACAGAGAGAGATTTTAGGTTTTTTTTTAATGTCTTCCAGAAAAAAAAAAAAAAAGAAAAACACCCAAATTTCCACATTACAGAGGGGAAAAAACAGTATTAAAGGAAAAAAATCAAGACTTGGAATCTTTGAAATAGAGAAAAAAATCACATGTGATGTGGTTCTAGAGAGAAAAAAGGTCAGAACAGCTATTTGATTTTCAAGTAACACTTCCTCCAAGTTCAACAGAGGTCCTATCCTGATGAGCAGGAAATAAGCAAAGGCAGCAGGGGGGCTGCATGGATGAAAAAGGAGCTCCTGAATAAACTCAGAAATAAAAAAAGATTTATATAAGAGGTGAAAACAAAGACATGTAAGCCAGGAGGAATATACAGTGAGTGTCTGAACATTCAGGGATGCAGCTGGAAAAGTTAAAGCCCATCTAGCATTGAATTTCATGAGGGACACAAATAGCAACAAGAAGGGCTTGTACAAATATAACAGCAACAGAAGGAAAAGTAGGGAAAATGTGGGCCCACTGCTGAATGGGGCAAAGGACCTACAAAAAACTAACTTAATGTTTTCTTTGCCTCTTTCTTTATTGGTAAGATTGTTCTTTAGAAACTCCAAGTCCCTGACACATGAGGGATAATCTTAAGAAAGACTTATCCTTAGTGGAAGAGGGTCAGGTTAGGGAACACTTCAAAAAACAGAACACACACAAGGACATAGGAACTGATGGAATGGACATGTGTTGAAAGAGATGACTGATGTCATTCTGAGGACACTGATAATTTTTGAAAGGTCATTGAGACTGGAAGTTTCTAAGGACTGGAGAAAGTCTCACTTCTTCTCACCTTCAAGAAAGTCAAGAAGAATAAGGTAGCGAAGTCCAGCCTCACCTTGATCCTGGGTAACATAACAGAGAAAATAATTCTGGAAACCATATTGAAGCCTATCAGAACAGGAAGGGGATCAGGAGGAGTCAGTATGGATTTACAAAGGTCATATTGTGCTTAACACACTTGACAGCTTTCTACAATGAGGTGACTGGCAAATGAAAGGAGAAATGTTAATTATTTTTATCCTATCTTTAGCAAAGCTTTTGATGCTCTTCCATAACATTCTGAGAAAAAGTAAGAAAATATGGACTGAACAAGTAGACGGCGAGGTGGACTGTAAAGCTGTCAGAACTTCCAGGCTGTAAGGGTTATGATCAACAGCCCAAAGACCAAATAGAGGCCAGTCACTAATAGTGTACCTCAGGGGTCAATAATGACCCCTTCAGAAATGACCAGGATCATGGGACTGAGTGCACCTTCAGCAAGTTTGCACATGATACATAACAGGAGTTGTACCACCATTCAAAAGGACCTCAACAGGCTGGAGGAATAGCCCAACAAAAACCCCATGAAGTTCAACAGAAGAAAAACCAAGTTTTTAACATGTAGATAAATAACCACATCCTGTAGGTGCTCTTGTGTGAATGGCCAGAAAGCAGCTTTGATAGAGAAGGACCTAGGTTTGTAGTGGACAAGTTCACCATGAGCCAAGAAAGTGCCCTGGTTGCACATCGTTGGTAAACATCATTTGGGGCTGAATTAGGAAGAGCATTGTCAGCATGTGTAAGGAGGTGATTGTTGCCCTCAGTCAGACACACATGGAGTCCTGGCTCCAGTTCTGGGCTTCTCAGTCTAAGACATGGACTTCCTGAAGTGAGTCCAGTGCAGATTTAAAAAGCTAATTAAGGGCTTTGAACTTCTGCCACATGAGGTGAGGCTGGTAGAGATGGGACTCTTCAGCCCAGAGGGAAGATAAATCTTAGGGGAATCTTATCAATATATATAAATAGCTGATGGATGGAAGTAAAGAAGGTGAAGCAAAATTTTTCTTGTTGGTACCCAGTGGTAGAAAAAAAGGCAATGAGCACAAACTGGCATGCAGGAAATTCCATTAAAAAGTAAGAAAAAAATCTTCTTTACTGTCAGAATCATCAAGCATTGGAACATTTTGCCCAGAGAAGTTGTGGTGGTACTCTATCATTGTAAATAATCTTTGTACCAGGAGGACCAGACTCTCTGATTCATATTCCACACTGTTCAGTCTACTGGACACAAAGGTGGCAACTTGAAAGGCTCTGCTACAGCTATGTGTTTAGGGCTTCTAGACACCAAAAAAGGAGTCTAACTGAACTGCAACACAAAGGTAATAGGTAAGGTGTCCTAGGATTCCTGCCCTAGGGCAGAACTCCAATTGACTTATCTTTTCATGTAAAAATAAGTTAAAACTTTTCTCATAATAGAATGTATTTGATGGTGTGGCTCACCCCTGTCTGCTTTTATCCAGGAAAACTCTAGAAGTAAAAATCTAGCACCAAATAATTGTGGTAAAAAAGACAGAATTATTCTTGTCTCCAAAAAACTGACCTACGATTGTTTTACTTTAGCTTCTTTTGAATTTCTCAGAATGGGTATATTTGTTATTAATTTTTATTCCATGGGAAGTTTGATTTTTTGCTATTCTTACTCTGATTTGAAATAACATTTTTCTCACATGAATTTTTTACACAGAACAGAAATTATGACTTCTACCCACTGCTATTCAGAATCTATTCATGTAACTCTGAGGCTGTGCTAATTTTCTTAAGTGATAAATACTATATCATCCAAATGCAGAGAAGCATTTATCTCTACTATTCTGTGTCTAGAACTATTTTTGCCTATGCATTAGACCTACATAAGGAGTAGAGCAAGATCTGGAATCCCACTAGTGTAAAGACAAAGCTTATACTAGTGTCTGTAAGAATCAGTCTGTTTCTGCAGCCACAATGTGCCTGTGTAAGCTACAAAGTTAGATTTATTTTGTTACCAGTTCATTAAGGCTATATAGTAAGTAGTATGCACATGAGTATTGACTGCTTTGGGCACCCTGGAAATAAGGCAATATTTAAATACACTATGGATCAAATGACAAATCCACCTTATGGAATCCACACCTACCTGAAAATAAAATCATCCTGTAAAATTTACATGGATCTTGCCAGTCACAGTCTACAATTATTTGCTCCTCTCTCATATCTTTGTTCTCCTTTTGCTCAAGCTGGCATGGTGAATAAAATAAAGGCCCTTACAAAGTCCTTACTGCTATTAGTGACAGAAGAACTTGGCCTAAATAATTTTAAAACATTAATTCTTCATGAAAAACAATCCAAACAAAACTGTTTCCAAGGAAAATTATGGTTTAGATTCCAGTGAAACTTGATTCTCCTGATGAAATAAGAAATATGTAGGTGGTGGCAAATTCATGGTTGTGGTCAGTACTTTGGGATGCTCTTCTAGAAATACAAATGCATTTCTAGAAGTTCTCATAAACTACCTCATTTTATCAGTGGCTTTTGTCAAACATTGAGCCAAGCTAACAACAACATGAATTAATTCACAGGTGAATAACCAGAGAAATGCACTTCAAATGGTTTAATGAGAACTAACCTAGAAGTATAACAATACACAACAAAATTGCAATCAGCGCTCCTGTACTGAGGCCTACTGGTAAGAAGATTGCTTCCACATTGCAGGAAAGGATGGTGCCATCAGAATCACATCTGCAAACACGGATAGTCATTGTGTTTGTGCTGCTCTGGACGGGATAACTGCTATCTTCTATTACTACTGGAAGAAAGTACAGTTCTTGCTGCCTTCTGCTGTAACCATTTCTCCTGGTTTCAATCCCAGCTGTGTTGTCTGTAAAACACGACACAGTCATTATAGCATTTTCACTGTATACTTTAATTCATGATTCTACCTTGTATCACCTTTAGTAATAGGCAGCTGTTGTGATTTTGAAACTCAATGAGTAACGTGCTTTATGTAATTGCCTTGTTTGATCAATATAGAAGGTATAATGTTCTAACTGGTACAGCTATTTTTTGGACATCATTATATAACGTCCAATTTGTTGTGAAGTTGTTAGCTTGACAGCCCAAATTTCATGTAAGACGTAAATAATAATTCAAAAAAGCATTACAGGTATTAGGAAGGCTTTTCCATTTTTATTTTTTTCTTATGTCCTTATATTCCAAGCCAGTGGTCCAAAAAGCTTTGATTGCACATCGATTTAGAATCACGTTTCTATTAATTAATTTCTCTTTACCACTAGAAATAATATACCTGAAAAGAAATTCAAAACACCTTCAAATTTCCTGCCCTAATAAAACTAGATACATAAATGACCATAGTGCTTTCTAATCATTACATTCTGCATCAGTTAGTCATGAATGTGTTCAGAACTCCTAGAAATTATGTTTTGTCATTTCTTCCCATTAGAGAGAGTTATCACTGCTTTTCTTAAATCAAAAGAGAGTAACAAGGGAATGATGTGCAGATTGAAAGGATTACATTGAAAGCAAAACCAAAATGAAATTAGCAGGGAATTAATTAGCTGACAGTTCTGAATGAAGGTAGCCTGCAGCAATCACACTTTTGACATTTCACCAATGTGCTTTACTGTATCTTTAAAGAGGTCACTATCCATGTTACAACTTTCATCCCTTCTTGGAATTTTGTCATTAGGTGGAAGGATTAAAGGCTCTGATTTCAACACTCAAATACTTGAGTGAAATTCCAGTTAAAGACAACAAGAAGGAACCCTAAATATCCAAAAACACACACATTATCAAACACCATTTATAAAGCACCTGACTGAAAAGGTGTTTATTTCATAAATTTCCCTTTTTGTCATAATCACATGGATGCATACATTTTGGTGATATTTAGTTTTGGAAAAGAAAAATAAGTCAAAATGGTTTGAATGAAACTAACTTCCCTACTAGATTTCTTTTTGTGATTAACTGTCTGCACTGTAGAAAGATTAGATAGAATTTTACGTCACTCAGCTTAATTTAATTTTACTTATTTCTATTAATAGAATTATTTCTACTCTTTTCTTCTCGTTTTGATTGCAGTGTTGAAGATCATTTTAATACATGTTGCAATGCAACCAAATGACTTTCCATTCCCTGTTGAGAGGAATCAAACAGCTTTTATCTCTTTGAACAATTTTGTTGCTCTTCTATGACCCCTTTCAATTGTTCAAGCTTCCTCTGAAAATACGGACACAGGCATGTGTTCAGAATCTCCGAGTAGCCTGGATATGATCTGAAGCTCATACAGCTTCTGGTTCTTCATTACGTTGGCTCCCAATTCAGTTTCAGGATGTGTGTGACAGTCTGGAGAGAAGAAAAATTTGCTCTCTTGGATGAGCAACTGAGTGTGCTCAGCCGGGAAGCAGCCCTCTAGGGAGCAGATCGAGTCCAGCAAAGTGGAAAGAGGAAGGTCAGCACTTCAGCTGGAAGCCCTCCAGCTCTACCAGGGCCCCTCACTGCTACTCATAGCTAATGGATTTGGCTCAGCACTGCTGAAAGTGTAGTCTGAATACAACATTTCCCTGTGTTTATACTCATAGAGACTCTGTATGGCAACCTTGAGCTTCTGTCTTGTTTCTGTTATAATCTGATGAGGTATGGAACCTCAAATAATGCACTACAGCCATACTACAGCTGCTGTAATATCACACCACTGACAATTTTTAGTTGTATAGAATAATAGGGGTTATTTAAAAATGTTAAAGAACGGCTTTACTTATAAAAATATTAATTGTTATACAGTGAACACAAGTCAGAAAGAATCAAAATTCCTTTAATCAAAATGCTTAGTACTAACATAATTGCTAACTCAAAATATAATGGTATTTTTGTTATAGGCATTCATGTGAAGGCGTCTGTAGTGACAATAAGGTTGTTTTATTATACTTCTAAATTGTGCAGAGAGCAGACATTCAACCTTTTTGGCAAGCAAAAAGCAGAAGATAATGCAAACATTGTAAAGAGTTTCTCTTTGGACAGATTTTTCCAAAAGCTCTGCAAAATCATAAAAAAACCTAAAAAGCCTTGTATAACTGAAAAATATTCCATAAAAGCTTTTATTTTCTTTTTTCTGTATTCCTTATGTTTCAATAAATACATTACTTTTTTCTTTTTTAGTAACTGTTAAGAAATGCTTCTATGAGTATTTGTATAGGTAAGTACACACACACAAAAAAATCTATGCATGAATGTTATGTGTGTCTTGGTTGTTCTTAATTTCATTTCTTATGGTAATATTGTCTGTGTTTTCATGCAGTACAGAAAGTTTGATAGCAGACTACTAAGGTCCAAAGTCATCTTGGTGTCAACATTACTAGTTTAAAAGTGGAAATTTAATTATCTAATAATATTTGAACTATTCTTATTTATTTTTCTTAAAGGTAATACTGGATGCTGTTACTTCTTTCTTTCCAGAGTAAACTAAACACAATAGTGGCTCTGCATACATTTGTATATATTTCATAATTTTCTTTTTCCATCTTTACTGTTTCATTAAATTGTGTAGATTGGTTTCTAGCCCGCAAGTCTCTCTCTTTTTGTTCTCTTTCCCTTCCCAAAAAGGGAAGGGAGAGGGGTTTATACGGTGTCATTTGTTTAATTTTAAAAGGGCAGACTTTGGTCTCTTCAAGGATTTGCTTGGTAGGGCAAAATGGGACAAAGCCCTGGATGGTAGAATCGGACAAAGCCCTGGATGGGAAGGGAGCCCAGGAAAGCTGATCCATGTTCAGGAATCACCTCCTGCATGCCCAGGACCTTCCCAGAGGAAGGCAGGCAGGAATGCCACTAAGCCTGCATGGATGAGCAAGAACTTCTGGACATGGTGTGAAAACAAAGTTTACAGAGGATGGACGCAAGGACAGATACCCTGGGAGAAGTCCAGAGAAGTAGGCAAAGAAGCAAGAGATCAGGTTAGGAAAGCAAAAGCTCACGGAGAATTGGACCTGGCAAAGGAGGTTAAGGGCAACAAGAAAAGATTCTACAGGTATGTCAACAATAAGAGGAAGACTAGGGAAAATGTGGGCCTACTCCAGAAGGAAACAGGAGAGCTGGTCACCCAAGATGTAGACAAAGCTGAAGTATTTAGTGACTACTTTGCCTCAGACTTCACCAGCAAGGACTTTGTTTGCACCATCCATGTTACAGAAGGCTGAGGCAGAAACTGGGAAAAGGAAGGTCCCCATACTGTGATGAAGAACAGGTTCAACACCATCTAAAGAACCGGAAGGTGAACAAGTCCCTGGCACCTAGTGGGATTCACGCACGGCTCCTGAAAGGTTCAAAGGTGGAGATTCAAAGCCACTGTCCATCACATTTGAAAAGTCATGGCAGTCTGGTGAAGTAACTCCTGACTGGAAAAGCAGAAACATTACCCCCATTTTCAAAAATGGAAAAAAAAGGAGACCCAGGAAACTACAGGTTAGTCAGTCTCATCTGTAAACCTGGCAAGATCATGGAGCAGATCCTCCTGAAGGCTCTGTAAAGGCAAGAAGATAACAAAGGGATGGACCACTCATTGGATAAGGAACTGGCTGGATGGTCACACCCGAAGAGTTGTGATCAGTGGATCACTGTCCAAACGGATATGGGTGATGAGTGGTATTCCTCGAGGACTGGTACTCAGACCAGTGCTGTTTAACATCTTTGTTGGTGACATGGACAGTGAAATTGAGTGCGTGCTCAGCAAGTTTGCTGATGATGCCAAACTATGTGGTGATGTCAACATGCTGGTGGAAAGGGATGCCACCTAGAGGGACCTTGAAAGGCTTGAGAAGTGGCCTCATGCAAACTGCACTATGTTCAACAAGGCTAAGGTTCTGCATGTGGGTCAGTATCATGCATGAATACAGGTTGGGAGGAGAAAGGACTGAGGGCAGCCCTGAGGAGAAGGGCTGGGTGATAGTGGTGGTACCAGAAGCTTAACATGAGCCATCAGTATGTGCTTGCAGCCCAGAAAGCCAACCATATGCTGAGCTATATCAAGTGAAGCATAGACAGCTGCTCAAGAGAAGTGGTTCTCCCCCTCTACTCTTCTCTCGTGAGACCCCACCTGAGTCCCCATCATAAGAAGGACACAGAGGTCCTTGAACATGTCCAGAGGAGAGCCATAAAAATGATCAGAGTGTTGGAGTACCTCCCCTATGAAGACAGGCTGAAGAAGTTGGGCCTTTTCAGCCTAGAGAAGAGGACGCTCTGAGGTGACCTTATAGCAGCTTTCAAATATCTGAAGGGGACTTACAAGAAAGCTGTGGCAGGACTTTTTGTATGGCTGTGTAGTAAGAGGACAAGGGGCAATGCTTTAAAATGTGAAGAGGGGAGATTTAGATTAGATATTAGAAGAAACTTCTTTCCTGTGAGGGTGGTGAGATGCTGGAAGAGGTTGCCCTAGGAAGTTTTGGCTGCCCCCTCCCTGGAAGTGTTCAAGGCCAGGTTGGGTGGAGCCTTGAGCAACCTGATCTAGTGGAAAGTGTCCCTGACTATGGCAGAAGGGTTGAAACTAGATGATCTTTAAGGTCCTTTCCAACCTAAACCATTCTATGATTCTAATTTCTGTCCCACTGTTAAACTGTGACAACTTTCTGTGTCATATGAGTTTTTTTGGAGTTTTCCCAAATGATAAAAGGAAGAAAATATAACAGGTAGCAGTGGTTTTGCAGGCCTGTAGGTAAATCTCAGCCTTTGATGTTCTGACAGTTCCTGTCCTAAAATGAAAAAATGTTAGATCTGAATTAATTTCAGTATATGTCCTAGGTAGCTTAACCGTTAGGAATGTCAAATAAAATGTTAGACTGTAGACATGACTGTAATACAAAGTAATCATAATTGTCATTTTAAACGCAGCTTGCTGCTCTGAAAGAGCGAGATGGGTAAGCAACTTACTTCTGTAGTCATGGACTGTGAAATTTGGTTTGTTGGAAGCCTCAGCTGACAGTCGGAATGAAAACCTTTGCCCAGCTGGTGACAGATCTTTGTCTGCTGCTGTGACAGTCTGTATCACCTGGACCAGATAAAGATTAATTCTGAAGTTAATTCACTTTTCTAAAAGAAGCATTTTGGTGGAAGTGCAAAGTGAACAGCAAATTAAACAGTGAAACTGAAATCCTGCTGGATTAATCTCATTACCTTTTTATGCTGGACAGTGGAGGCAAGAGTACTGAGACGTTATGAGTCCTCTGGAGGCAAAAGTATTCAGGCAAGAAGTCTGAATACTCTTGCCTCCAGATGAGTCCTGGTGTCTCAGAAGGTCTTACTTTGACATATCTGAAGATCAAAAAGATTCGCCCTATATTCATAGAAGTAGTACTTAACATTTGTATTTCATATCAAAATAGTAGTGATTGTTGTCTTGTGAATTATTACTTAAAGACAGTTTACTTTATCTGCTACTACTACCGTCACTGTTATGGCCAATACATGTAGCACTAAATAAAGCTGCACCCTAATTTTACAGTTTGAAATGAAGCAGGGCGACTTCAAAAGTCTGCACCATCTGGGTATGAAGGAGCTCTTGGGTTCCAAAATCCCATCTACTAGATTTCAGGTAAGCACAGGGGACCAACCATCGAAACTTATTCTGGGAAGTAGTGTTGACAGACACACCACCATAAGCCTTCCAAAACTAAAGGACTGCCTGACAAAGGACTGCCTGGCACCTATGGAAATAATGGTCTGCATATAGCCTAGAACCTGCATGTGGAGACACTGATAGAGATAAGGAGTGGAGGGAGTGAAGGTACACTTCAGTTGTTCAGTATGTTATGTCGAAACCACATTTACTCATCCTGTTGAAATAATTATTTAAGTGAAACAGGCCTGTAAAAGGAGGAGTGATATGTGATGGAGGGCTGTGTGAGCTTCACTGACACCAGCCCTCCCCCTTTGCCTTGGCCACATGCTGGATCCAGGACTGGTGACTTTATGTTATCTATCACTCTAACTTTTCTACTTTTCTTCTCCTATTCTCTCTCTCTCTCATTCGCTCTCTCTCACTCACTTTTCCTTCCTGAAATCGTTATGTAACGTAAGGCCTACAACAATTTTTTTCCAGGTCATGCATCTTGAACATGAACAATGTATTGTGACTTTTGTAGCTGAAGTATCAGCATTTATGATTGCACATCCTTAGAATTCTTTTTTTAATAAGTTATTCCTGCTGTAGTTGTAATTAAAAATAATGTTCAGATATAGACCTTGAGTGTCATTTTGCCTTAATCCAGTCAGGGGGTATATGATAGGCAACCATTTCCTGAGACTGTAACATTTTAGTCACTCTCCACTAAAGGGCAAAGTCTGAGACTAAGGTTGGATCCAGTGGCACCAAGGCTCCTTTTTGATTAGGAGTTTAGGAAGCAAGGGAGTCCAACATTAATCTCCTTTGGTTCCCTATGTGGTCTTGACAATGGAGCAGTTAAAATCCTTCATATTAGGATTGCCATTGATCTTTGTTAAAGGAAAGCGTACTTTTTTATAAAAAAAAAATTTAAATATTTTTAACTTTTGATAGCTTACTGCTTATTTCAGTCTTCCCTGTAAAAGGTTCCCCTTCCTGTTGTTAGTGCCTGGATAAGGTACTAACTAAAGGTATCAATACACCAAAAGTTAAACTAGGTTGCGTGGTATTCTGATGAAACATACATATATAAATTAGATAGGAATATTATATGAAGTCATGGACAAATCTGTAATAAAGGCAATAAAAATCTGTTTACATACTACATACTGGTCTGTTTACATACTACACACATACAAAGAGAAATTGCTGATTACACAGCAGGTTTAATATGTCCCTTCCATGGCTGGCAGTAACAGCTGAACAGATGCAGATACAAGTTTTGCCTTTGAAAGCGTTAGATGTTAATGTGCACGATATCCTTGGTTCTTTGCAGCACTGTGTTTAGTTGCACAAATTTTGTGCAGAGGAGCACATGCCAACAGCTTCTGGGGCCAACTCTATTAAAAGTGGATCACTCATAGTATAAGGTGAAATTCTGAATCTGAAATAGATTTTGCATGCTATGTATATATTTAAAACTGATTATAAAGGGAAGTTTTCCAGAGGATTATCCTTGGGCTTGTGAATTCTTTTCTCAGAATAGGACATAGATGTGTGTGTGTAATCCATTTATTCACTGTGGTTTTTTCTTTATATTTAAATGTCTTTAAGGAAGGGATAATTTCTCCTGTCATAGCTATTAAATGCACAGTAAAGTATGGGCTGAGGACCATATACTCAGGGATAATAAAAATAAATAGAACAAGAATAGAACATAAATAGACCATAAAGGTCAACAAACAGCATTCAAAAAGGTATTTCCAACACAGATATGTTATTTATAAAAGAATTTTAGCCATGATGTCCCATTTTCAAACCCAGAAATTTTAATTGCTATAAATGATAAAGAAAGAAAAAGGATAATAGCAAACATTAAAAATTTGAAATACCTGTCCTGGTTTGGCATTTTCACATACAGAAGTTTCATATGGGACCGAAATTTCAGGAGGAAATTCGTTGACATCCAGGACATTTATTATAACGTTGACTTTGCTGGTTAATAGTGGGTTACCTATAAATGATTTTTAGGAGAAAAGATAAGAGAATACTATTTATTTTTGTTGGCATCACAAGTACACATGAATTATCATAAGCTTTTTTGATCCCAGTACTGAGATTTCTAAAACTCATTCACTTCCATTTATTTCTGGTTTTTACTAAGGAGTACAACTTCTTATCATTTTGTATCAGACTTTGATCCTTTACTACTTACAGAATAAGGAACCAATCAACATTAATATGTTGACCAAAGCCTAATTTGAAGCTGTACCAGTAATTAAAAATGCAAACCTTTCCCAGATCACTTTTTACGGAGTCTGTGGCAAACACTGCCAATGATTAAAATTGTATTCTATTGTCCACAATGTAGAAATTCAATATTTATAACTTAAATGTTGTTTACATATTCAAGATATTAAGGAGATAAGTGGAGCATAAACATATAGAAGATGGAGAAAAGTAAGAGAGAAAGATATAGGGAAAAGTCTTGCTGAAAGCCTCAGAAACAGTGGCAAATGAAACAGTGAATCATGTAGAGCTAGCATTCAAGTTCTTAAACCACCAGGCTGTGTTGTAATAGTTGTGTCTTTAACTGTGTAAGTATTTGAAGGAGCAAATACTTTTGTGCAAAAGAAATGCTACAAAATAGTATATGTTATGTGTCCATTGTCCTACCAACGCAGATAATCATTAATCACTTGATGCATTTTATAAACAAGTTTACCTGCAAATGCCATGTAGGACAGAAAGAAGACACAAATTCAATGCAAAGCAGACAATACTCTTTTACTTTATGCTGAGACCCCTTGCAAGACAGCAGATACATAAAAAACCAGCTTAGGTAATGAGTCAAAAACCTAAATACTTCATTTTTTTCAGTAAAAGAATTAGTGTATTCAAAATTTATGCATCACGTAGATGGGAGATGTTAGCCAATTTTGAGAATTTCTTTTAGCCATATTGGTTTTTTGGAGAGGAGTTATTTTAGGTTGCATTTTTCTGAAGTATCTTACATAATTTTTTTTCCATCTTTTTGGAACAGTATGCATATTATAGAAGTGTATTTTTTAAAATAAAGAAATTTGAGATTTTACCTTCCCTCAAATTAATTTTAAGGTAGTATGCTTTGGAAATATACACAAATATGTATATGTTTTTAATGTGCATTTCACACTAATAATCTGGAATTTATTTTATATAGTTCTGTGAAAGATGTATGAGAGACCTAAAATCTTTTCTTGCTAAATATTTTAGCAAGGTATGTTTACCTTGCATAAACATTCTGCAAAAATCAAACATTAAATTAAACAAAATTACTACGGTATAAGGTGTACTTTACTTTTGGGCTTTACTTTATTTCTGTGACTGATTTTCTTTCTGGTTTGCACCGATATCAATTTAATTATTTAGGTATATAAAGAAGACTGCATGAAGATTGTGTAGAGCTTTGAATTTTCTTGAATTTTAATATAACTACAAAGACCTGTTAATAACTGATGTGAAGGAGGATGAAGACTTGCATTTCAAATAGCACTTTTAAGACTTGACCCTCATTTTTTTTGTTTTTGTTTTGTTTGCTTTTTGTCTAAAAATCAAGTCTTTTTGAACCCTATGAGTGCAGTAGAGGTGTGCATGTTGGCACTGGAAATATCTGTTCATGCCTTTTAAACCCACATTAGACAGATGATAAGGTAAGATGGTTAAATCACTAACCTAGGAATGAAGGAACTGATTTCAAATACTGACCACTGAGGAAAACTGGTGATTTCTACTCCTGATTATGGTATGCAGGAGAAGATGAACCACATCTTTAAGATGAGGTTTCTTTAATATTCACAAAATTTGATCCTAGAGTTAAAAGACTGGGGAAGATGGTTTGTATGGGAATTATTATGTTTACTTTATTTGTATTTTCAACCTAAACCAGTGTCTTGAGGACAGGAAACCAGAAATAAGATTGTATGTATCTCATCTATTTCCTCATCTGAGAAATACAAAGAAACATCTCCATACTAAAAAGCATACCAGGGAAATTTTTGACCACCAGACTGTGATTTTTCACACTGTTAAGCAGCTCTTCACACAGTTTTTGCCTGGGGTAACCAGTGGTCTTGCAAGCTATGTGCTGGGAGTTAGCATGGGCAAGGGACCACTCAGAACGAATTGATTTACATGTGGGCTTCCTCTTTAGAATATAAATAGGGTACTCAGTGCCAGTTGGCCTTTGTTCCTGAAAAAGCAAACCATGTTTAATTTATTAGTTGGACAGAGTCTGTGGGATCAAAAATGTTGAGAAGCAGCAACCATGAAAGCTACTAGGGTTTCTAGGAAGAACAAAACAAAACAAAACAAAACAACTAATCTCCATTGTATTATAGTCAGGGAACAAAAAGATGTATGGAGAAATTGGGAAGTAAAAGGAAGGAGGGAGGTAAATGAAATGTAGAATGAGACCACTGGACACAAAATCCTTTGCAAATTTCCAAACTGGCCTTTTGAGCAGGGCTTTTTTTTTTTTTTTTCTCTGCAACAGATGAAAGGTTACTTTAATTAACACAAGGTAATTCTCTTCCGTTTTTGAAATGTATTCCTCTAAAAATTTGAACTTCCATTGCTTTAGTGCCAGTAACAGTCAGATTTATCAGGTTGTAAAAAGATTCCAAATAGTACATCCATATCTATAGTTAAGTTTGTCAACTGTCTGCTGCTATGTTTAGCAACCTGAACTGTGTGCCATTTGTGCCATTGTTTGAAAGGTAGCTTGATTGCTCCAGTCATATTACTTCAACACTTTACTGGCTATGAGAAAAAACACAGCACAGGCATCATCTCTGATTCACATAGGGTTTCATTTTGAAGCTAAGGAAGATGAAATGGGAACAGTCTCTTAGAAGATCCTAGGACTCAGGTACAGTCAGGGAGTCTATATAAGCCTGCTCCTGACTTGGGCATAATTTTCCGTATACAGGAGAATGATAGCAAAGCAGGTTTACTTGATTTTTCTCTCTGAGTTAATGGAGATAATATTGGTCATCTTTTTTCATAACCGGATTTTTCAAGAAAAGTTATTTGGAGAATGTGGCTACAAGGTGAGGTTTTTTTCCTTTGTTGTTTTTCTCTAATAGAGAGAAGATAAAAAAATGTTTTACCAACAAAGTTTTAACTAACAGAACTTAATGTGCTTATTAGTAGTCTATAGACTTAATTTTAAGGAGATAAAGTCATGAAGAACTAAAAATACTTGGGTAGAAGTACTGTCCATTCCTGAGGGAAGTTTGTGCAACTGATTCCAATACAGGAGTCACTTCCCTTATGTTATTACATATATGCCAAAGCAGCTTAGTGCACTTTTTCTCTAGTAAGTAATAGCAGTTTGAGTGTTTCTATATCAATACTGAAAATAATTGACAATTTTTTACAATGAAAATTCTTCAAATATAGTATTTTCCCCCCTACTCCCTCTTTCTTCAGATGTTTTCTTCTCTCTAATAATTTTTTGGTTGCGTGCAGTGTGGCATCCCTGAAATGCCAGCCTTTATTTCGGTGCTAAATCTTGGACAGACAACTGAATATGAAGTTTTGACATTTAGAATACCACAAATCCTTCAAAATATTGTTAAACATTTTGTTGTACCAGTATGGCAATTACTTTTAATGCTATGGATAATGAGCAGTTCTAGTTGAATCACAGATATGTCTTATGTGTATATTCTTAACTGACCAACTGTTTAAATTGGAGATTTGTAACATAAACTACCTGCCATAACTTTACATAAATGTGTTATTACTATACATGTGCTGGGAAGGTGCACAGAGAAGTAAACTTGGAGATTTTATCTAGCTTTACTCTTGGGAATAATAAACAGATCCACACCCAGTTTACTAAAACTGCTGCCTTACTGCAGAAAAAACTTACAAATCTCAGATGGTTTTCATCCACAAATAAATCTAAATAGTTAAGATGTGCTGAACCATAGACCATTACATGCCATCCGCTCTGCACCTGCCTGCCTTTCAGTTTCTCTGGAAAAAAGTTACAGTTCTGTTGGCATTTCTGTCATTATACACATTCACATGTGTCTCCGTATACCAAATCACTTGTCATAGATTAGATTCCTATGTTACTGTATTCCTTTTCTAAGCTACAGATGAAATTCAAGTTTTCATTTGTCTGGTGTTCCTGTTATATTTCAGGCTCCAGGGAGTGAGCTTATGGTTCTTTTTGAGACAACTACAACTGTGAATATATTTTTTTATTTTAACTGATGTATACCTCCTCTGCTTCCAAAATCTCCCTGTTCCTGTGAGTAGCACATATGATTTTTGAAGACTTGTTTTCAAGCAATATATTGAGGAAAACATGTTTTTTGCTTTAGAAATTTGCAATTCTGTATACACAAACAATAGAGAACTAATAGGAAATGCAGCAGGGATCCTCTTCTACAGCCTGTTGGTGCCAACACAAATAGTTCTGTGACACTGCTAAGCAACCAAAAGACTTGTTTTAAAAGGGTGGTATACGCCTATGGGAGTTTCAGTTTGACAGGATCATGAAAGAGGAATGCAACACAGAAGGATTGCAATAAGAATGCTGCAGCTACAAAATACAGTGGAAGAAGTGCGCTCTTATTAAAAAAAACAAGAGTGTTTTTTTGTATGACAGAAAGAAAAGAACAGAAAAGAAACAAACTAAAAACAATAAACTCACCACAAATTCTTTAGGAAAAAAAAAAAAACGTGGTAAGACATAAAGTCTTGGGTGAAGATAAAACACAAAAGAAGAGATGCAGCACACAGGTGGAGTCAGTTATGGCCTTAAGTCTTGACACAGTTTTAGTGTAATTTTGTCTGAGAATTGAATGAGCCTTTAAATTTTTCTACATTCAATAATCAGATTGACAGACCTGTTTTTTGACTAACCCAATTTCATATTGAGTGAATTACAAAATCAGAGATAAGAAAGACAAAATCTCATTACATTTCCTCATTCTCTTTGTGCTGACAAAATGTTTTTTTGGCTTCTGAGGGAACTGTGAGTACATGAGGAGTACTAGAAAAACCTTACTATGCAGAGATGTTTGAACATCACATTCAATTTCATATCGGGACTGGCAAAATGATAGCTATTGGGCCTTCTTAAAGAATCTTTTTGCAATACAGGCACTCATCACAGCATATTTGTGCTTGAGCACTACATTCTGAAAAAATATCACCTTAGCATATTAATTCAATTTGTGTCATACTTACTAATTTTACTTGCAAGTATAGAGAAATTGTACTGTGCCGTGCTTTCTCTGTCCAGTAATTCATTAGTAGCAATGGTTCCTTCAGTAGCATCTATTGTAAAGTAGCTGCCCACATCATTCTTCCAATCAATGAAGTATCTGCACGTGAAAAATATTAAACAAAATAGATGCAAATGCACAAAGAGTACTCATTTTATGTAACAGCAATGTAGTTAGCTCAAGTTTTGTTATTTTTCTCTTTCAAGTTAATACCATCCTTGCAGGAAGAAGACATTAAAGAATGATTTGGTGGCTTTTGTTTGTTTGTTTGCAGAACCGGGATGCTCAAAGGAAAATAATAAAAGATTTAGCATTTCTGTTGTTTGGATTACTTCAAATATTTGAGCTCCTGAGAAGCTGATGCATAGCTTCTGTGACCATGATAATTTATATCAGTCATTTTGGAAAGCACTAAATAGGTTTAGAGGTAAAACCAGAAAAATTATATGAAATAGTGCTTGAAGTTGAATCATTATGAAGAGTGGCTCAGATATGGTCTATCTACTTCCATTTGTAGCTGCAATAGGCTGGAAATAGCTCCATGGGGCTTGCAAAGAGGTGTCCTAGTGGACATATACAGGTTGTTAGCACAACTACATAAACACCCCTCATCCAAAGGATGTTGGGAGAATATGGAAGATGGAGAAGAGCATACTTATTCCCTTACATCTATAGGAGTGAAAAAAGCCATTTTTCCTTTGGGAAGAATGGGCAACTTTCAGTTACACAGGAGCTGTGAGAAACAGGTCAACGTGATTTTATTTTATTTTATTTTTTTTTTTTTTAAATTCCTGAGCATTTGTAAATTACGAACATAAAACTGGTCCAAAAATCAAAATGTGTACTTGTCGTAGCTTGAGCCTGGCCAATAACAAGGGAACACTTCGCCACTCACTCCACCTCCCCCATTATGGGAGGAAATCCACCTAGAACTTTATGGTCAAGACAATGGCTGTGAGGTTTCCTCTCACAAAGTATGGTCATGGGCAAAACAGATTGAACTTGAGAAAAAATCAATTTAATTCATAATCATACCAAAACAGGGCAAAGAGAGAACACAAACCAGAGCTTAAATACTTTTCCCCACCCCTCCCTTCCTCCTGGGCTCAAATTATTTTGTCCTTGATATCACTACCTCCTACCCCCAGCAGCACAGGGGAACAGAAAGTGGGGTTACAGTCCAGACATCACAGGTTGTTTTCTGCTCTCCTTCTTCTTCAGGGAGAAGGAATCCTCACGGTCTTTCCCTACTCCACTGTGGGGTCCTTCCCAAGGGAGGAAGTCTTTCATGAACCCCTCCACCATGAGTCCCCATCCTGCAAGGCACAGCCCCTCAGGAGCAAACTGCTCCAGCGCAGGCGGCCCACAGAGCCAGGGACTGCTTGGGGAACTGCTTGGAAGTCCCTTCCATGGCTGCAGCTCCACAGCATCTGCTCAGCTGTGGTTCTTCAGGGTCTGCTCCATCCTCATTCTCCGTGGGTACAAGGGACAGGCTGCTGTCAGACCACGGGATGTAGAGAAAAAGCTCTTAAGGTACCTTCTCCCTCTCCTTCCTCACCGGCCTTGGTCCCTCTGCTCCAGCATTGCTCTCCTCTGGTGCTGTTCTCTCCACATGTTGATTTACCTCACCTTCCCCTTCTCCTCTGTCCTGCTGTTAACTACCCTGTGTTTCTTCATCTTGAATATGTTAATCACAGAGGTGTACGGTTTTTTTTTACTGATGGCCTAAGGCAGGGCAGGTGTTTTGGAGCAGAAAAAGGTATTCAAGATACTAATATGAGCCATCCTTGGGGGAGGGGATCTCTCTCCTGCTATCAAAACAGCACTGCATCAACCCAGAACAGTTCTTATTACTTATTTTTCCCTAGCAAGGTCTGAATAGAAAATAGAGATGGGCTTGTAAACATAACTTAAAAGCAACTTAAAAGCAAACTGATAATTATTCCAAACCCCTTTATCTTAAATGATCATTATTTTTAAAGTATGTTTTCACATTTGATGCTACTTTCTCTATTCATGACAGAAAAATAATCTTTCTGATGCAGTGTGCTGCCAGCTACTAATTTTCTTTTCATTGTTGGCCTCTTCATACCTGGATGATTTTTCTCAAAAACTAGGCAGAATGAAATTGAGAAAGCCATTTGTGATCAGTCTGCAATAAGAACAAAATGGCACTCAACAAGTACATTTAGAAGATCGCAAAGGCCAGAGGACTGTGCATGTGATAGACACCTCATTGCATGCAAACCATTAAGAATAAGAATAAAAGCTAGTATTTCCTTCTCTTGTCCATTTGATTTATGGAAAAAATATATAGGGAATGTAATGATTAACACTGTGGTTCTTGCTGCAGAAGGAAGCAATAGTAGTGAAGCTGAGAAAGTCAGTATAATTCAATGGCCACAGAGACTGAGACTATTAAGCCAGGTATTCTTTGTTATGGGGCTGGGTGTGGGGGGTATAGCTCCACCCAACACCACTTGGTTATTCAGTAACACTTTTATCCTTACAAATCCTACATATGCATTACCTTTCCATACAAGAAGCAGGGTTATTCAAATAATCTCTCAGAAGTTATTAACATAAGATTCCCCCCATCTCCACATGTCCACTGTCTCCCGGTGCTCATGGGCGAGGGTTGTTAGGAGGAATGCTAAGTCTTCACTGTACTTTTAACCCCAGGCCTTGAATGTTTGCACTGAGGGGAGAAATGCTGATGCAGTGGACCAGAGTTGCTTCTCTGGCTTTTCTCTAAGCTTATCAGCAGCATCTTCCATTTGCTCTTGTAATAAATCAGAGGTATCCTGGCTAAGGATGCCTTGCCTGGCCGCATTCTGCCTGGACACATCCTGCCTGGCCATTCATTGTTCCCATGTTAACAAGTTTTAACCATTTGTATCAGTAGACTAGAGCATACTACCAAGGAAAATGTCCCAGACTGGGATTCAAGAATGCAAATAGCTCAAGACTTGAATAGTAAAAAAAAAATAAAAAAAAAATCAAAAATCACATATCAGGAACCATGCTCCTTTGGAGACATTTTGTTTAATCAAAATCACAAGAAAATCCTATCTGGAAATGAAATAGGTTATTTCATCAATTGAAAGATATCATTACCAACCCACTGCTGTAGTTGAAAAGCCTCAGAAATTGTTACAGGCAGCATATATCTTTTTACATAGCTGAGCAGGCACATTTTCTTGACTAGAATAATATTGTCTACCCACATTTGTAATTTCATCTTCATTGTTCAGAATTTGCTCGACATAAAAATTATGAAAAATATAAAAGAAAGATCTTACACCGAAATACTCTTTCAGGAATAGTAACATTAATCTTTAAAGCTTTGTATGTTTAATAGTTAATATTTTTTTAAAAAAATTAGATATGCAGCCACACACAAATAAATGGGATTCAAGCATGAGAAAGTAATTTACCTTATCTTTCCTCTTAGGAAGGTGAATTTTGTCTAACTACCCTACACACCAGAGTGTGAGCCAATGAAGAAAGTACAGGACTTAGTTCAGATCTCAGTGTAGTTGAGAGCATCCTTCACAAGGAGGCTTCAAAACTACAGGAAACATACTCAGTTTTAACACTGTTGTGCTTTAAGTTAAATTCAAGCATGAATATTTGTAGAATCAGAATCTGATGGTTTACCTGCAATTATCCATACAGGTGATTAACTTAAAGGCCATTATGCCTCCTAAACATAAGCATCTGCAGGTTCAAGGTCCACAATAAGCATGGCAGGCCTAGAACTACTTCTGATGAAACTAATGGTAGAATTCCTGTTGGCTTCAGTGGAAGTGGAAACTTTTATGCCAGCATTGTTAGAATGGCTAGGTTGGCTTTCTGAGTTTTGTTGGGGGTGGTGTGGGGTTTTTTGTGGTTTTGTTTGTTTGTTGGTTGGTTGGTTTGCTCTGTTTTGGTTTGTGTTTTTGGGGGGGTTTGGTTTGATTTGGTTTTGACTTTGGTTCTTTTTTTGTTTGTTTAGTTGGTTGGGGGTTTTTTTGCTTGTTTGTTTTTTTGTTTCTTTTGTTGGTTTGTCTGACTGCTGAGTCCCTGCAACACAGATAAACTGCACTAATCCCCAGAGGCCGCTCTCTCCTTAAAGTTATAGAGAAATGGCACAACTTTACTTGTTGATGTAGGGCCCAGCAGTATTATTTTTCAGAAGCACCCGAAGCGGCCTGTCTGGCAGCTGAGTGCCAGGAAATTGATATATTTTTCATATTCTGTGACAGGGAAAAAACTGAACTATTTGTCTCCCTAAATACGCTTCCCAGATTGTATTCCAGATTGTATTACTGAAGCCTGGGGATGCTAAATGGGGAGGGATATACCTTTGCTAACATTGTTTGGGGCTTCTGAAGAATAGTTACATTTGTACCTTAAGTAACATAGAGGAGTCAGAATGGAAATATCTGGTTTATAAAATAGTAAGAGACAAGTCTGAAGGACCCCCATTCAGAGAGACCAATGAGGGAGACTGTGCTAACTCTAGCTGCAGCACAGAGGATGGCAGAGTGTTTGATGAAGTGCTTTTGAATAGAAGAGTGACAGCAAATCACCCTTGTGAGGATAGCAGCAACTCTGAGCAGTCAAGCAGACAACTGTAATTGCCTCAGACTGTTATACCATGAATAAAAGAACTGGACAGCTGTCCCACTGCTTCTATAGAAACATGCATGGCAACATGCTCAGGAGGGATGGGAGATGGCAGGAGGCTAAGGAGGCTGTGAAGCTCAGGACTTGGGTTGGGGTTTTTTGACCTTAAAAATGCGGAGAAGAAACTTCTCCTGCCTAGAAGGCATGGCCTTGGGATAAGTGGGATCCATTCTCACTAGAAGTCTGTAAAACTTGCCAAAGTGTTTCTTTGTTGTTCTGTCTTGATAGTGACAGCACGGGTGTTACAATGCAACTGAGAAATCACATAACAAGTTACAGCATGCAACAACTTACAGAATACTATTATTTTTATTTTTTATTTTTGTTCTGAGTTCATGCTTAAACTCAATACAGAATATGCAATTCTGGATTGAGCTAAGTTCAAAAAAGTGAAGATGAGGAGACAATTACAAAGTCCTTTACAAGGTGATAGCCTTTTTTTTTCTTCTTCTCAGTTTTTTAAAATTCAGCTGAGTATTCTAGTCTTGCTAATATTATTTTACAATGAATAACCTATACTGTTACTGTTTCATATTCAAATCTCTCTTGCAGTCCATATACACACACATACACATAAAATTTCTCTTGGTATTTCCACCAGCTAATATTTGTTACAGCCACCATGTGTGCTCAGTATAAGTTTCTCTTCTCAGATTGTTTTTGGCAGGCCTTTATTGCCTCCAAAGGACAGTTGCAAAGTACTGGCCTAAGAATATTCTTCAGCGCTTTTCAAGGACATAAGGGACACCTTCTTACGAGGTGGTTGTGCTTGCTGTGATTTCTCTAGTGACAGAAGCACTCATAAGTCTCTGAAGCGGGTGTCATAAATGTACAGAAGGTAAAATATCAGAGAACCAAGAGGTACCAGAAAAATTTAACAGGTGCACAAGGTTGGCACAGTGAAAACTGGGTCATGTCAAGGTGAAAGTGCTCTCTCATGCATTCCTAGCCCAGAGGCACCATGATGAAAAGTAGCATCCAAGTCTGAGATAAGCTTCTTTGACATAATTTTAGACTAGAAGGTCTCAGATTCTAAGTAAACAACCAATATCTTGCCCGTATGCACCCATATCTCTTAAAAAGTTAGAGCACAAGTAGGAACAGTCTTTTGTACACTGCCTATGAGATGTCTGAGGGGACTTATGAATCTGGAGAAAAACATTTTTTTTCCAGAAAGTTTTCTTTCTGATACTGGACCTGAAAGATGAATAGCTGGAGTACTTGTCAACATGACTGCACTCTGACCATCTGAAATGGAATGTGTAGTTCTTAGAACTTGCTCAGGATATTACACCCATGCAATTCAAATTGGAAAAATATTACATGTGTCTATATGAATATGTTTAATTTAGAGAAAGAAAAGATTGTTTTAAAGCTAGACTAGGAGAATTAAGGCCAAATACACAGATGTAAAACTCTAAAGGAGTTTTAGATAAAGGGTACTAAAACACAGATGATAGGTTTGGTGGAGTGATGGTGAACATGAGAAGAACTCTGACATGCCCATGCTGCTGAAAAGAATAGAAAAGATACTTTCTATGCCCTTTGTCACTGCTTATCTAGAAAGAAGGGAAGAAAAGCAAGGGTCATGCCCCTAAGATGCTATTAAGAGAAGTTAGTCGGATCAAACCTGCTCCTAATGCAACAACAGGCATACAGAAAATAATATGAAGGAGTAAAGCACATTATTCAATTGGAATTGGCATGAAGATGGAAAGTAATCATCCAATTCAGTGAGCAGTAACACATTTAACATTTTAGTACTACAGTAATGGCAACCAGCCTTCTAAAAGAAGAAAAGAAAAAAAAATATGAAAAAAAGATAAGGGGGAATATTCCTTTATTTTTTTTTTATTTATTTGGTAGAGTTGTCTGTCATCTGAGTCACTCATCAGCATAAATATTCTTGTTTGTATTTCAATTTCTATTGTGAAATTTTATCTTAAGCAGAAACAGATCGTGAATCTTAGAAAACCCAAACCAGACATTTTCGATGTACATTCTGAATAATTTGGCTGACAACCCCAGTTTAGAAAGCATCTTATTACTCCAGTTACAGCTTGTCAAACACAAACACTGAAATGAAACATTTTAGACGTGAGAAAATTCCTGACGCTATGGGATAAAAAGAAGTATCATTTCTAAGAGAAACTTGGGCTGGAAGGAACCTTAAATATTATCCCATTCCAACCCCACTGCCATGGGCAGGGATATATCCCACAAGACCAGGTTTCTCAAGCCCCACCAACATGCCTTTGAACACTGCCAGAGACAGGGAATATACAACTCCTTTTGGCAAATTGTTCTGGTCTCTTACCTCCCTGACAATAAAAAATTTCTTCCTAATATCTAACCTAAGTCTACTGTCTTCCAGTTTAAAGCCACTACCACTTGTCCTATTGCTATATGTTTTTGTTAAAAGTCCCCTTCCAGCTTTTCCATAGCCCCTTTCAGGTACTGTGAGGCATCTATAAACTCTCCCCAGAGCCTTCTCTTCTCCTGGATGAACAACCTCAACTCTTGCAGCCTGTCTTCACAGGAGACACGTTCCATCCCTCTGATCATGCTTCTGGCCCTCCTTTGGAGTCACTCAACAGCTCCACCTCTTTCCTGTGTCGAGAGCTTCAGTCACTGAAGTTGCTCTCCTGTTGGACCACCAGTCTGTTCTGATCTTCCTCAAGCACTGCATCCTTTCCCAGACACTCTGGAAAGCCCCTATGGTGGCTCAGTGTTGGGATAAGGAGGTGCCTGCAGCTCTTATATAGGCAATGAGACCTGTGGGTCTGCGTCACCCTGAGGAGCTGGTTGGGATACAGCTCTCAGTTGAGGTAACTCTGTCAACTGAGATAAAGGCAGCGTTCTCAGTTCAGGTTGAATCACTGGTGCCCTCTGGTGCCTTCTGAAACTGGTTTGTTTGGTGTTACCTACTTGAGAGGTTTCAGATTGACTGATTTGGCAGAACTGTTACTAAAAGTAGTTCTGTTGATAAAAAGCAAACAAGCAATATGCATGAAATGTTAATTAATATGCAAATTACAACTGGACTATGAATCTTAAATCAGTAAGGGAATGAAAGAATTTACAGAAACACTGGCTTTTTCTGCTTTGAGGTGAGAAGATCATGGGAAGAAATGGGAACAACAATCAAAGTTAATGCTGATCTTCAAAAGAAGAAAAGATGACCTAGATTACCTTTCTTCCTTTGAAGACTCGACATGATAATGGTCTTCAGATAGCTGGAGGATTTAAACACTAAGAAAGGAAAGGTATTATTTTGTACAGCACGAAGAAGCAGAGTGGCTAAATTAAGAAAGGGAAAATTTATGCTATGCAGCAAAATCCATATGGCATTGATGTACACAAGAGGAATGATATGAGTTCTGTCCATGAGTATCACAAAGCTAATCTAGGTAAAGTAATGGTGACTGTGTACAAAGATAAATTTCTAGAAAGATGGACAGGATAATTCTATTAGTCTGTAATGCTCAGTTCTAATACTCATCAGGGAACAATATCCTTTTGCTAAAAGTTTCAGTTACAAACGTGCTCTAAGATGCTGTTCCAAATATTAAAAAATATAACAATAAAATACTTCTTTTTTTTTTTAAATTGCTATTATTTAAAAAGTAGAGAAACAGAAAAATCATTACTACAATGACAGACAAGAAATTCAGATTTCAAGCCTGAGATTAAAATAGTAGAGAGCATAATGTGTAGAAGCAAGCAAACCACTTTGTGTTGTCCTTTCACTGAAATTTTCTTCCTGCATTTCCTAAGATGACCTGTTCACTGAGTTATCATCATAAAAGACTCAAAAAATGTTTCACCATATGTACATATATACATATTATAAACACTTAGTCAGGTCTATTTCTCTTCTCGGGTGCAAGTGCTGAACCCTTCTTTTGACAGCTAGGAGTATCTTCTGATCCATTTAAGATCGAGGAGTGATTGGTACAATTTTGGTAAAGATGCAATCAAGAATTTTTAAAGCAAGTCCTCTGTAGACTATGTCTGCTTAGAGAAGTCATGAAGTTCAAACAAGTATAATTAGAGATAATATAACATTTTATTTTCCTGTGCTAGATGATAGTTATCTGAGTTATCTGCTTTAAGGGCTAAATAGGATAGTTAAATCTCCAGTCTTCCTTGAGGCTGCATCATTTGGATCAGTATTAAGTTACTTTAGTATCTTTTTAAGAGTTTCATTTGATTTAAAGGTTACCCTTGACTTTGAGTCATGAGGTTTTACAAGCACAGCAGTGGTCAACATCCTTTTTTCTCCTCTGTACAGCATGATAGTACAAAATAAGGTGTAATTCATTACTTGCAAAACAGTAACAGACAGTAGTCTTTGAACATCATTCTTGTGGTCCTGTGGTAATACAACCACAAGGTTTCCTCTTATATATTTTAAAGAGCCCCTCACACTGTACAACGGTTTCACTGTATGCATACAAAATAGTATATATATAAAAGATTAGAAATACATAACAAAATAATCTTCTGGTTCAAGAGGACCAGGATAAAAATTGCTTATGGTCATACTGTCCTGACACCTTCTCGGGCCCCACCAGGGCCATTGCAACAGAGGGAGCAGCTGTGCCTATAGAGCAACTGTGGGTCAAGTGAGCCGAATAGAACAAAGTGTTCCTGCCCACGGTGCTTAGTATAAAATAGCTCTTCCAAAACCCTTTTCCTGGCCTCTCTGACTGCTATGCTGGCTGGATTAGATTTTTTTTTTCTGTTTCTTGTATCTCCCTGCTTGGCTGTTATACCTGCATCCTGTTTTCTCAGCAGAGAAAATGTTGCTTATTGATACAGGTCACCTTCCCCTGTCTCTGGGAAGGACTGGGAAGGCCTCTCCAAGGCTTTTTTGAACTGTCACTGGGACCCTGGACTCAAGTACCCTGATCTGCTGCTAAATCCAGTTTAGGACTTTTCTGGCCAGGAAATAATTACTAACTTATGAATGTGGGTTCCTTATTTACATATCTGTATATATTGGTCATTCACTATTATTATTACTATTTATTATTTCATGGAACTTATTCTATTTTTTTTTTCCCCAACATTTTCTCACTTATTCCCCTTTTTTTCTTCCCCTGGAAGGGTACTGGGTGTTAACAAAGAGCATCTGTCACCTGGTTACTGGCAAAACCTGAGAAATAAAAATACTTTTTCTGAATAAAATTCTGTTAATATATATAAAAAAAAAATCTTAATATTATGAAAAAAAATAGGACTTCTCTTCTGCAGAACTCTAAGTTGTAAAACCCTATTTTAATATGTAATTTTCTGCTTAGAGGAAATAAATCCAGTCAGACTCACCTACTGTCACATAAAATCATAATCTGATATATCCATAGAAAAAATTATTAGAAAAATATTATGCTAATAACAGCAAAATAATATTTGCAGTTTTGTTGCAAAGTTTTTCTGTAATTAACAAAGAACTGTAGATGACAGAGTACTACTACAAAGTGGCAGATGTTGTTCTGCCAGGTCACATTTTCTTTTGTTTATATGTTAAAAAAATTTACTAAGCCCTCCCTTAATGGGAGCAGAAGCTTCCTGTACCTTTGCTGAATATCTTCAGAACACTGCTGAGATACTAGTGCACCAGTGGTCAAACCAAAGGAAACCTTGACTGGTTTGCCATCAGAACTTATCCTTTGGTTATCATGCGGATACCAGATGGCTTCTTCAAGAGCTGTACCCATGCAGATATGTAATCACAGAATAGGAATGGTTGGAAAGGGCCTCTGAGATCACCAAGCCCAGCCATACACACAAAAAACCCACCAAAACCCTGACCAGACACAAAGACCACACACCCTCCACCAAATATCACCCACAAAAAACAAACCAAACCCAAAACAAAAGCAAACAAGCAAACAAAAAAACCCCAAACCCTACAATCTCTGACATTAAAGCATGCCTTGAAATTCCACATCTACACATTTCTTAAATACCTCCAGAGATGGTGACTCCACCACCTGCCTGTGTAGGCTGTTCCAGTGCCTGACCAGTAAAGAAATTCTTCCTAGTATATAATCTAAACCTCCCCTGCTGCATCTTCAGACCATTTCCCTTGGTCCTGTCCTTATTCACTTGGGAGAAGAGGCCAACACACCCCTCCCTACAACCTCCTTTCAGAAGTTGTAGAGGGCAATGAAGTCTCCACTCAGCCTCTTCTCCAAATTAAACATGCCCAGATCCTTCAGCCACTCCTTGTATGACTTGTCCTATAGGCTCCTCACCAGCTTAGTAGCTCTCCTCTGGACATGTTCCAGCACCTCAATGTCCTTCTTGTAGTTTTGTTTGGGTTTTGTCTGTTTTGGGTTTTTTTGCAAAGGGAGATACAATGCTTGCAGGAAAAAAAACAGCCAAACAAAAAGCAAACCCTAGCTGCAATGTGAAAAGAAAACAGCAACACCATTGAGGACTTTCTATTCCCATTAAAACTTAACATCATCTCTCAGAAGTGCCCAGTCACAGTCAGAGAAGGGCATCTCTTGCTGTTGTACTTCAAGAGGTTATCTCCTATCCTGATCCCCCTCCTTGCTTCAAGTCAATATTAGTCCCACAGTTCTTCCAAACACAATTTTCTCTTAAAATTAAACGGACCAGTTTGTAAACAAGAATTTTGGTTTTAGCTGTTTTCTAACTTAACCTGTTCCACAAACTGGTTTAATGGACAGTTGCACTTGCAGAACTGGTGCTGGTAGCTCTCATGGGCAATGCTTTGAAATGAGTGTCTCAAGGAGACATGAAAATATACCACAGTTTCAGTCTTCGGCATACAGCATGACTGGGTTCAGAGTCCTTCATACATGACTGAATACTTCTGCATTTTTAATCAGGACAGTGAAGGATTAATGATTTTAGCAGTCATTGTCTTACCTATTTTTCAATGAGTAATATCAGTGCAAACAAGTTATACTTTGTTTCCTTAGAGAAAATTGACCATAATGCAGAATTAATTGACAGGGAAGCAGTGGCTGTCAACAGCCAGACTAATGATGGGTCAGAGTCAAGCAAGCAAAGCTGTTAAACTTTTGATAAGCCTTATAAATCTCAAATAAGAATTTTATTAAAACACACAATGCAATACAGGAAATAAAATGTGCTACAGTTCAGTTATCATCCCTTTCAAACTGCCAGTTCTGCCTGTCCAAAAATTCCTGTGCTTCCTCCCTCCTCCCCTTTAAAGGTTTTGTTCATTTGCTTATCAAGCTGTTCAGTCAGCTCCATTGTCAGCTCTGCATTTCTCATTGCCAGCTGAGTATCCTATAAAAAGCCACTGTCGTTTGGAAAATGCATTGTTTTTATTTAATTAAACATCATTTTTCCTGCCTCACTGAACAAGCTGAACTTCAAGACATCCAGGCAGAGGGAAAGCATTCTCCTGTAGTTGAATTAAACCTCAGTTTAATGTAGAAGGCATGTTGGACTTAAAACCTTCCACCCCAGGCTTAGCAGCTGATATTGCTGTAGTGGGAAAGCTGTAGAACACCAATAATTATAGGTCTTGAACAACATTTTACCCTGATTTTGAAAGGTGTAAATATTCCCTCTGCACTGCTGCCTGTGGTCTATTCTAGAATTCTGCCTTTATCCTGCATATAATATGGAGTACCTGCTGCCTGAATTCACCCAGGCACTACAGAGTGCATCTCATTTCATGAAGAGGGCAGGGCTTCTGCTTTGCTGGTTTTGGGAGGGAAAAGGGCATGCTGGGGTGGGCAACTGGATGCATATCAGTATTTCTGTCAGTGGACAGTGAGTACAGAAAAACAGGGAGCAAATGCATCTGAGTGAACCTATCCAATCCTAAAGTAACATCAGTGAAAGAAAACAGATGTGATGACTGTCAGATAAACAGCATCAACTGAAACTGAAACTTTATTTTGTACTTAGTTACATGTGACCTAAACACCGCTGGGTAAGTCAGATATATTTCCTGGGATTCCGCTCCCATGCCTGGCCAGTAACCTTTTGTCCTCTGATAAAGAGTTAAGGCAATAAGTAGCATTAGTGACTTAGTGGCATAAATTCAACAGGAATAATATTTGATATATTTGCCTTTGCATCATGTAAATATTAGTTCTGTTCTATTTCTTTGGTCTACTAAAATATGAATAATCTCTCACATTTTTCCCCAGAAAAAGGCTGAAGTACAATGCTGATGCTGAGACAATGAAATAAAAAGCAAATAACAGTAATCATGCTGGCTCTAGGGAAAAATGTAGTTCATAGTATTATGAGAATTTATCACTTGCTTGGATTCTCTGTTGGGCCTGACTTTGATTGTCAGCTGGATCTGCAAGAGGAATCACCCAGTGAATTCAAGAATCAGAGGCTGCTTTGTTGCTTTGAAGCTGGTTTGGTGAAGCACTCTTAAACTAAGAGATTATTCAGGATATCTCTGACATTTCAGGAGCTGCTGCATTTTCCTTTTTCATTTGTCTTTTCCAATCCTCTGCACGTATAAAGAAACTCAGAATTTGCAGAGTACAGGTTAAGTGTTGAGGAACTTTTTCAAAGTTTTTACAAATTTCATGAGGGCCACAGGAAAAAGTTGCTGGATAAGCACCTCCTTAATCATCCTTGCACACTGATGGTCTGACCTGAACCAAGTTGGGTGTGATAACTTGCCTCTAAAAATTTCTTTTGTCTCCCTACCTGCCCTCAAATTTCTGTTTCATGCTTTCTCTACACAGTTTTCATATTTGCTGTTTAAATTATTGCTATTACAAATTTGTAGACTTATTATTTACATAAATTTTGACAGCAGTCTTTTTAATTATTTTCTCCTGTGTTTCCACATACATTCCTCAGGATTGTATTTAGATTTTCTTTACTTGTTTTTCACATTCAGCCATCTTAGATGATCCAGTGTCAATATTTGCCACACTCTAAGTTCCAGATTAGAAAAGGTGGAAGCTACAGAATCACAGAAGGGTTAAGGTTGGAAGGAAACTCTTGAAGTCATCTTATCCAAACACCCTGCTCAAGAAGGGCCACCTAGATGAAATTCTCCAGGACCATGTCTAGATATTTTTTTAATATCTCAACAAACAGAGATTCCACCACCTCCCTGGGTAGCCTGTGACACCTTCACAGTGAAGAAGTGCTTCTTGACGTTCTGAGGGAAGATCTGGTGTTTCAGTTTATGCCCATGGGCCCTGGTCTTGACACTGGGCACCTCAGAAAAGATTCTGTGTCTATGTCTGCCCTCTTTGCTCTCTACCTTTATGTATTTATTGATAAGACCTCCTTGAATCTTCTCTTCTCCAGGATGAGCATTCTCTGCTTTCTCAGCCTTTCCCTTAAGTAGAGGCACTTCAGTCCCTTCATAATCTTGATGACTCTTTGGACTCTCTCCAGTATATCCAAGTCTTTCAGGTACTGAGGAGACCAGAACTGGACACAGTCAAAGTAGAAATATCTGATCTGAGATGTCTCTACATCTACACAGACAGGATGTGACTGAAGGTTTCATAGATCCATCTTAAAAAGTATATAACTCTCAAAACCTCTGTTGTTTAAACTTAATAAATAACCCTGCAAGGCAAACGAAACCAAAAGAAAAATCAGCAAAGACCTACCATATGTGTAAGAAACTTTATATGCAATAACCATTTAAACATGCTGATAAACTTGAGCCAATGCTTACAAGCAAATCTATAGGAGAAATTCAGATGGAAAGGACCTGGAATCTGACCAGATTTTGACAGTTACAGTAGTTATTCTTCTGGAAAGGAACTAAGATCTTTAACTTAAAATACTGAGGAGATTGATTTTGTACCAGAAGATCATTTCATCTGGTACAGATGGTGAACCACTGTGCAGAATGACCAACTAGCATGTTTCCCTGTTGCACCTAAGTTTTTGTTAGACATTAGTTTGAGTCAGGATCCTTTGCAGTTCTTGGTTTAAGTCATGATACTTTGTAATTCTCTCAAGTCAAGCCCTGAGAGCTTCACAGCTTGAGGTGACATGACTGCAGCCATTAAAACTCTGTTTTAATCTCACAGTTGCTTTCTAGAGCACTTGAGAAATCAGTTGTTGGAGAAATTTGGAATACGAGCCCTTGATCAAAAATCAGGAATACTATTATTTGAGCTAGGGTAAAATTACAGTGTGTGCTTCTGAGATGTGAACTGGCTTTGAAAAACCACATCACCAGGTGGAAAAATTGCTGTGAAATAAACCAGAACTATTATAGTCATGTTTTTCCTTCCCTTCACCTTGGTTTCTTAGTTATTCTCAATTAATTTAAAAGCTTTCCCTGTTAAGTTGTTCTTTTCTGCCTTTTAGTTGAACACACACTTCTTGATTTTCAGCATCCACTTTTCTCACAAGCAGATCATTCACTGAAAGCAGTAGTCCATAATGTTATTTGATTTACATGTGATTTTAGACCTAAACTCCTGAGTGAAATTTTATAGCTTCATAGGATTGTATATGCAAACTGAAGATCACGTTCTGTTTTTCACAAGCTGCAATGAGTTGATCATTAACTACACTCTCTCACTTTTAAATTTTGTTCTCAGTTGCTTTGGCTTGCTGGACTTAGAAAATAGTGTTTCTTGATGCAAATCGTTCCAGCAAAATAGCTATAACTTAATCTGTAAATAAAGAGGCTTGATATGCTGGAACTAGATGACCCAGTCTTCCACGTGTAACTTATGATATGGTTGATTTTGATGTCAGAGGATGGAATTTTTCTTTTTTTAAAGATAATGAAAATTTTAAAAGTGTACATACAAGCAAACGTCATAAGAATTATGGTTTCAGAAGGTCAAGCACTTCCCCGTTACATAAGCAACTTTAATTCATCTTGCTTCTGCTTGTACGTTACGAGAAGGTGTCCAAGGATTCAGGAAGTAACCCACTATTTGCATTTTCTTGATCTTTACATGAAAAAATATTGCACTGGGGAAACAGAATCTTTGCATAAAAGTTTCTGGATGACTGTGAACTAGTTCCAATAATAAATAAATTTTTTCCTTTAGAAGCACATACAGGCAATACATTATTGTCTCAAAGATTTTGAAGCCGGCATTGACCTGTAACTAGTACACATGACTTTTCCTTTCTTTAATATCAGGGTGTCATGGCTCTGGACTTGGACAGGAATGTGCGCAATCCCCACAGCTTTTCTGCTTTGAGTGGTTCTTGCCATTCATAAGTCAAAACTCCTGTGTCAAGCAGAGAAGATCAGAAGGGCAGGGTTGTGGCACAAAATATGAAAGTCACTGTATTTGGAGTCATAACTGGCATTCACATCAGGGGCAAAAATTCTTTCATGTTTATCCCAGGAGATAATCTCTAAGGAAATCTTCAAAGGTGTCAGTGGAAAGTCATTGAGCTTTACACATTCTGTTAGATAAAGATGACTATTTGAGAAAGTATTGCAGACAAGTCCATTTGCCCTTTCTTGTTTAGGCAGCTGTCTATAACATTCATGCTGTATGGGCACATGTAGAAGGGACTTTAAGGAAGTGCTAAATTTGTACTTCAAGTACAAGGATCTTAACTAAAAACATTTTCATATTTCCAAGTTGCATACATTGTAATACCTTATACTACAGGTGGTTTGTTAGATTATTTTTTTCCCCTCACAGACCTTGTAACCATTGTAAAGTAGAGGACTCTGAGAGCATAAGGTCATTGTTCTTTTCAGAAGTTCTTTGGGAATTTTAATGATCACAAAGTGCATAGGACTTCAACTCTAACATTTATGCTGAGCATTTCTTGCAGCACTGTGGATAAAATGGGAATAGATAAAATGGCTCTTCTGAAACACACAGACTTGAGCTTTAACACAATTTGAAAATCAGGTTCATGGGAATAATGTTCCAAAGCAGCTTCAAAGCCAGTTACTCTTGTGTGTTGAATACCTCTGATTCCTTTTCTCCTTATGCTTAATTTCCTGTTTCTTATTGAATGTGTGCACTTTACCCTTTCAGTTCAACATCTCTAACAAATACTATCCCAGAAAACCTTTTAAAATTCCTGACTTGTCCAAAAACTTGATTCCAGTAACAAGAGAAAATAGAAAAATAACATGAACCTCATTTTTTATAATGGCTTCCAGCAAAATGTTTTGCTTCTTCTAACAGCTGAATTGTCTTCACTTTTAGCTGTTATCTCCCCCTTACTGATGTGTCCAGCATAACAGAGCTAAAGTTTTTCTCTGATAATAGGGATTTAGATGCTGTGACTAGTGCAGCTTCCTTTCATGTCAGCTGTTCTAGCCTGCTTTGTTCTCCAGAGTTTTGCCTTCTGTTGCATACAGTGCAGATTGTTTTTATATCCCAGTCTCTATTGTTTGCCAGATCATTCGTTTTGTATTTTCTGTAATGGGCATCTTAATGGCTAAACAGCTCTAGGAAAACATTTCAGATAAAATTAATTCATTCATAGAGAAACTGAACCACCCAGCAAATTGTTTGGGCTGTTGCCTCAGAGAACATTAGTTTGTTTAGAGGGAATATTTACTCAGATGTTACTTGGGTTCCTTCTCTAAAATATGATTAAATTGATGTAGCCATACTTTAAGCCTATGAGACAATCTGTATTTTTAAGCAGCTGAAAGAGCATAATTGATTAAGCCATATTAAGAAGTTGTAATCACATGTAACCCCTTCAAACTGATTTATGCTTTTCCAACTTCTGGTCATGTACTTTTTGTTGCTGTTGTTTTGGGGGTTTTTGTTTGTTTTTCAGTCAGAGGATATGGAATATTTAGCACTAATATATCAGAAACTAAAAATAGTATATAGTTGTGTTTTTGTTTTTTTTTGGACTAGTCAGCATTTGGAAACAGGTAGATTCTTCCAGAGCATACAAGCATAGTAAGAATCTTGTCATTACATTTGATGAGCTGGAGTTCAAGATAAATAAAGAGAATCAAATATATACTCAGATAAATGATATCCAAGGAAAAAATTTCAGGACTGAAACATAAAAACTGATAGAAATAAGTGATCTTACAAAGCCAGAAGAGAGGTTTCCAGCTTAATTTTTGCAGCATGCCAACTGGCTTACTGGAACATATCCCTCTTCTCAAAGCAAAGTATCTCCCTCCAAAATCCACCAAATTAAATGTGCAACTTACTTCAGAGTAGGAACAAGTCCCTCAGAGAAATTTGTAGTACTGGGTTTTAGTTCATATTCTTCCCTGGGCATGAACTATCTGAATTAGCTTATAAAAAGTGACCCTGGGAGCACTTCTGTAGATTGTTGGTGTAAGGGGTCAGAAAGTAGAGCAGTGAGACAAAAATGTGAGGATATTTTATAATATTTCTGATCTTCTAACTGTCGATGGGCACTTGGATACCCAAGTAATGGCTTGATGGCTAAATAAGTAGACATAGCCACTATAAATTGCCTTAGGAATCTTTATTACAGGGAGCTGAGTTCACGGAGAAATAATTGTGAGATGATAATTTTTTCAGTGTAGTTGCAAATGTAGGATCAGCAACTAAAGCACTTGAGTCTGCTAGGAGGCTTTGTGAAATAAAAAAATTCTCACTGAGGAGCTGTTATGCATTCAGATGATTCTGCTGTCATATGAAAAAATATTCAACAGTATCATTAATGGCTTGCTATGTGGCTGCAAGACAGTATGGTTTTCAACAGAATATTGACTTTAGCAGGGCTATTTTCATAGGCTAACCCAAGGGAAAAAGGTTTCCACTTCAGTCTTTGTTATGAATCTTTGCTATCCTTTGTCAGAGAAGGAATGTGTCACAGGCTTATGCACAAAAACATTTCTGTATTAGAAAAGATTGAAGAATGTATTTTTTTAAAATAGTGAAAAAATCATTTAAAGCAATAATGAATAGTGAACTGATGAAACAGGAGCTAAACTGTTACTACTGCAGGTTAAATTTTTGCACATGATGGCAACATATAATCTAGCATGTCTGTTGTACAGTTTGACAACATAAGTACTGAGTACAAATACACATAGCTGATAAACATGGATTAAAAAGCCAAAATTAAATTTGTAGTCAAATATGCATGAATGTACATGCACAAGTGGCATTTTCTTGTTCCTTCATAGTCCAGTTTCATAAACATTAATGATTAAATATTGTTTACTTTCATTACATCTGCAATATTGTTCACTGAGGTCTGGGAGTAAAATATTTCCTGAAGTTAGGTAGATCCAGCATGAATTGGTATTGGAAGCATGTGTAATGACTGCCCACATCTTAGATCATATCTTAGATCATATCTTCTTACTGGTACATGACTCTTGTTCACTTTGTTGTTTCTAATGTGGCTAGAAATACATCAGCAAAAGCAATATATTACATTTGTATAACAGCACCCTATCTTTTATATGAAGAAAACAAGCTATACACGTAAATGATGGGGGTTTTTTCAGAGGTTTACTTGTGCTGAAGTCTGCTGAACACAACCATGTGGGCCAGTACTTATATCCCCTCTTCCTTAGCAAAGACAGATGTAGCAATTATTTATCAAAGCTTTCTTATTTGACAGATATAGAGAGTGAGTGGTTGTGAAAGGGGCAGTGCTCACTTGTCACTCATAGAATCATCAAGTTTGGAAAGGACCTCATTGACACCTCAACCACTCATTGAGGTGTAACACAGATGTAACATTTACAACTTCCTTTTTCACTCCTGTACTTCAGAGCCACTTTTGTAGAAGCCCCAGATGCCAGCCAAAACAGTATTTTTACTTCCGTTTTCTGAACACATCATTTCAAGTCATGTCAATGTTAATTTATATGATCTGTATGATAAGAAGCTGTCAGCACTTAGTGCATTTTTCCAGATACCCCACACAAACTAACATCTCTTTTCAATAGTTTTCAGAGAAGCATTTATGTGTTATGAGAGCCTTGGAACATTTTATATCTCATTTCTAAGCTCTTTGCCACTGAGTCACAGTGTTAACAGCTCTTTGGGTTGTCTGGGAGCTATTGAAGAAAGAAAAGCTTCCTTACCTAACCGAGCTGCTGCCGGCATCAAGGTCTTGTGCTGTTACTGCACCTATAATGGTCCCCACAGGTGTATCCTCATAAACCTCCATTGTGTACATGGGCTTGCTGAAAACTGGAGGTTCATCCATGTCCAATACATTTATCTTCACAGTGGCAGTATCTTTGAATGGACCCACTGAGTGAAATCGATGGTCGAGATGGAGATTGGAAGCCTCCACTTTAAAGGTATATGCCTTTTTTGTTTCAAAGTCTAACGGCTGCAGAAAGAACAAAAGCAAAACGTCAAATATGACTGAAGATTAAATACTGCACATCATTTTGGTAGGATTAGCGACATAACTGAGGACTCCTTAATTGTAAACTTCAGCTCCTGAGCTAATCATCTAAGTTTGTTTTGCAGTTCATCTCATGCCAAAGCGGTTTCTGAAAGCAGCCAGGTTAATCATACCCGGCAAATGACTGTTTCTCCACATCAAAACATTCAGGATGACTGGCACGGATGTAAACAAGTTACACTGTAGATGTCTGAAGTTAAATGAGTGAGATTCATCTCTTGCAAATGAGCTTTGTGCAGGTTAGCCAGAGATTTGTATTCTCAACTCTCATGCACAGGCAGCCAGCTGTCTCCAGCTGATCTACTTCCTCAAAAAGAACATCTGCATTTTAGCAGGGAAAGCTTTCAGAGGACCATGACAATGATGAAAATGAGCCCAAACAAAAACTGTGATATATACCAATGAATCAAGCCAAATTTTAGATGTGTCTCAGAATGTGAATTTTAATGTCATCCTAACAAAGCTTTTCCTGTAGAATTTCTATCTTTGCAGTTAGCTGCTGTTCACACTATATATTGAACCTGCATGTATGTTGAAAAATAAAGACTTTGGTTCTGCCTTATGATCTTAGCTGTATGATCATAAGGTCTTAAAGGCAGCACAGCAGCTTTTGCGTACCTATCTGGGTTTTTTATGGAAATGCATCCTGCAATCAGATTGTTTTAGTGTCAGTTTCTGTAAATTTACATCAATTTAGCACCTTTGATTTTAGAAAAGTAATAATCTCAAAAACCTTAATGCAGTCTTATCTAGCTGAAAAGACACAAACTTTATTTTCAGTTAAAAGCTTTGGCTGCTTTTGCTCTCATGTTTTTAAAGTTATGTCAGTCTTTTTCTCATGTCTGGGTAACAGTGGCACCTAGTGGTTTCTGCTATAATGGTCAAGTTAGAAATTTTTCTAACAGGAAAGGACATGCTATGTGAAAATTAGAGTGGGATTACTAGTGCATGAGCAATAATATTTCAATATCTGATTTTTTTTTTTTTTCCTCAGCCATCATTACTGCAGGGTTTCCAGTAATTTGTCACAGCTAGGATAGATTTAAATTCTGCCATTTTCTGTCTTTTTCACATCAGGACATAATTGGTCAGATGACTGGCTGGTATGAACTGAACTAGCTTCATTAAAATCAATTGAGTTACCTTGGCTTAAATTAGGTGAACAGCTAGCATAATGATTTTAAATCCTTATGAAAGATTTTACAATTTTAATAGACTAAATGGTCAGTCTTTTTTGTGCTAGGGATTTAAAATTAGCCATTGTAGCCTATATGCCATGGAAAGCTAAGTACTACTAATCAACCCACTACTACATGCAACCATCTTCCTACAGACAAAATTCCCAGTAAACCCCAGTGTGAGTTGCACTTTAACTGGGCAGTCATAAAGAAAAAGAAACTAAGGCTAAGAAGAAACAGGTAGGATTAAATGTGGAAGATTTTGTGCCCTAGTGGTGAAATCCTAAACTGTTGCTTTCACTACAAATAACACATGCTGCTTCATTATCCACATCGCTGTCACATTGTCATTTCAGTTTCTGTACTACTCCTGTACACTATAATGCAATGCCAAAAAATCCCCCTTGAACAAACAAAAAACTTTTCTTCAGCTGACTATGTAAATTGCTAATGCATTTTCAAAAAAAAAAAAAAAAAAAAATACATTAAGGGGAGAAAACCAGAACTGTAGAGAAACAGTCTGGAATGGAAAAGGTCTGAGGGGTTAAGCTAGAGGTAAATCATCAAGACAGAGAAAGCAAGAAATCTAACCTCTCCTTTTATACAGGTTTCATACCCCCCAAATTGTAATAAAACTGTTTAGACTGGCTTTTGTGATGCATGAATATATTTGAAGATTGATGTGCTAAGGGAAAGCCATAACCCATGTGGTCTTTGAAGGCTGGCTTTCACTGAGCTAATTTCAAGGTAACACTACCAAGTCATGGTCCTTGATCAGTGCCTGATCACAAATGTCATGCTGCCAATGGATCAGAGTCCTTGTTTGGGAATGGCTGGGGAGTAATGAGATTTCAAGGAATTCTGTGTATTGGTGTGCTTAGGCTGGCACATTTTAGTGCACAGATACCTAGGATAAAGTAGTCACATTTCTTCCTCCTCCCCTCAGCATTATGGGACAATACAATACTACATTCTTGAAGAGATAGTTTGATACAAAAAAAAAAGGAAATTTTTTTCCCGCTATAACCTCAGAGAAACTCATCCTCTTGCCATTTCTATGGGTCTACTCATAAATATAGAAACGGGTTAAGCAATACGTGTCCAGTGCAAAGCACAGATGGTACTGAAAATAAGAAAAGACAGGCTGAAAGTGCTGAGACATCGTCAGAGAGAGAAATCAGTGACAGTTTCCAACAAAAGAGCAGAACTTATCTTTTTAATATAAACAAGGCTAAACTGCAGCTGGAATTTATGTGGAAAGACTGGAAATGTTGCAAATGGCAAACCTAAGGTTTCATTTCAAAACACAAAAGATTTTGTACAGTGCAGCAGAAGTGTATAATTTCTGTGTATTGTGTTTATGGGGAATCCATGCCACAATCTCTGGTCTTCCCAGTTTTGAACAACTGTCCGTACAGATAGTTATAGATAGACAGTCTCAAATTTTGGTATTTGTCTGCCCTGAGACTTCCTGAAAACAAAAGAACTGAATAACTGCCTAGATCTCAGGCAAAATTTTACTGATTTTAAGTTTTAAAGATGTTAAGATATCATTTCTTTTTATTTCTTTGTGTGTGTGTGTGTGTGTGTGGTCCACACAATATTTTAGCTGACTTTTTATTATTTAAAATTTATTTTGCTGCTACTTAAAATATATGTAATGGTGCTCAGTCCTTTTTTTCATTTAAAATTTGGAATGCTGCTAAGGGTACAAATATAGCAGAATGTTTTAATAAGAAAGAAAATAAGATTATTGAAAGGTCTTTCAATTAACCAGATTTTAATGGAATGACTTCATGAAGTTGTTGGTTTTTTAAGTAACTAATGGAAATATTTATTCCTTTTATAATCATATTCAGAAAGATAAGTCTGAATAAGGCTTTTATTTTTCACAAATTATGAGTTTTTCCACAGTAAACAGCATCTATGCTAATATTAAGGCAAGGTCTTATTGATTGTAAACTATTGAACAATTAGAGGAGTATTTCTAATTGGTATTCTACATACCAGTGACAGTACAGATGTATTTGGCTTCCCTGCTGGTTCTTATCTGCCTTTTCCTCTGTTGCAGTTACAAGCTGCTCTATATAGTTGCACAGCAAAGCACTATCAGCATACACACAGCTGTATACAGCAAAGGCATTCTACAAATCCCAAAATCAAATAACATACTGACAAATCACTTTATCTTGCAACTCTGGAAGTCCCATGAACAGGCTTATTTAGTATGACTAGGAAGGCACATAAACAGCTCCATGTTAGAAATGGGTATTATTTGAAATATTGCTGTTTTCCATATTCAAGGTAGAAGTTAATAAATGTTAATATATAGATGTAAGTGTATTCATATTTGTAGTTTACATTTATATTTATATATTTTAGATAGGGGTAAGAGAGAGAGAAATAAACAATTGAAAAAAAAAAAGGGATTTAAAAATACAATGAATTCTGATAAGAGGCATGGCAAAGGTGAGAAAACAAATATCCTGTCAGTCTACTCTGCTTCACAAAGAAGCAGGGCCAGAAACTACAAAAATTTATGGGTTTTATTCACATGTAATAGATACAACAGTATTGTTTTATGATACAAGCTTTCATGATCCACACCAATAATTATGCAAAAGCCATATTTTGGGGTGAGACTGTAAGACCCAGGATATATGGATAGTTACAGACACTAACACTGGGTTGAAAGGAAGCACAAAGAAACTTAAAACTTCATACTAGCATTGTGCAATTGTAGAACAACCCTGAGCTATGTGTGCTTTCCTAAAAACCTGGCAATAATTTCCTCCTGAAGGTAGTTTGAGTGCCTATGTAGTGTGAAATACTGCTGTTAGACTGTTTGCTGTGCACAGACACGTTTCAGTAACCACACTTCTACACTGGATACTAAACAGCATAAGGAATTTATTGGTATTACAGAGCAGGCTGACCTATTAAAACAGGCTCCAGGAGAACCAAGAACATTTGTTAATTACAGAGATGAGAATCCACAGTAAAAAAATGAGATCTGTAGGCCAAATCAGAAGTCAGTGTTTCAAGATTTGATGGAAAGTGGGCAATATATAAATATATATGTGTGTGTATGTGTATATATATATATATATATATATATGTTCTGTCTCTGGAGAAACAAAGAAGCTGACTAGTATCAGGGATTTAGCTGTTTGCTGCTCTCAAGCATCTTACTCTTTTCTGCAGCTACATTTCACTGTTCCAAGAAAATGAAATCCAACAGCTGTACCTGCAAACTTGAGAGGATGAAGATCTCCCCTTCCTGTCTCACTTCAGAGATCTCACTCTTCCTGTCAGTCTTCTCTTTGGCTGTGATGGTATTTATGATTGCATCTGCACCTCAGACACTACTTTCTGTCTATACTGCTTAATATCACCTGCACTTCCTCCGCAAAATGTAAAACCACAATTCCTGCTCTCACAAACTGGTGAGTTATGACTACAGGCAACCACAGACCATGGAGGTGCCTGCAGAGGGTATTCCCTGCCTCTGCAGAGTGAAGGGGTGGGATGGGTTACAAGTCTACATTTGTTAGTAAAGCAAGTAGTAGCGACAACACCAACACAGTCCTAGTTGAGGGATGTCAGCAGTCTGCCTTTTGCTCACTATTTGCATGTGCAGATGCTGTCAGGCTGCTTTTACACCAACCAGCGTCCCAGCACTACATACATGGGCTGCCATGTGAACAAGATTCTTAAAGGTTGTCCCTGATATTACAAGGAGGCATAAACACCAAATACCTCCCTGCAGCTACTTGGTCTATTCATCATGCCCCCAGTTTCTGTTATTTTTGTCATTATTGAAGTTACTATTTGTCATCATGCACTGCTGTGTGCTCTCTGGAATGCTGTGATTTCATCAATACAGATTTGTTGTCTCATCATTTAGCAGTGGTACACAGTTTACAAAAAATAAGATGCAAATGTACCCTGAGCTTCTAAGTGACCCATGTAGAGTATCTCACCCAGGACAGTGCAGCAGCGTAGGATCATACCAGGAGAATCCTATAAACAGCTTTTTCCAGGGTTTCAATGACACTCTGGTCAAGTTAGTAAAGTAATGTCTGACCCAGCCTCAGTGCTTGAACCCTGCTCATTTTCTGGATTAACTCATGCCGAACCAATTTAGAGGCTTCTGCACACTATGTGCTTATCCTATAAATTCATCCTTAGTTTAATAAATTTAATGCCAAATGCTCAGTAAAGCTTGGATTCTTTTGTTTTCTGTTGGGTGTGGTTGTTAAAGATTTCTTATCAGTTTCAATAAGATTAGGATCTTTCCTGGGACTGATGCATTTGGCCCCCATAACTGGGAGCACTGTTCTGCACCCCACTTGAGGTCGCTTCATTCTGGTACAAAAATGGTCCTTTCTGTCACTGTGCTGCTTGGACCTTACACTTACTTTAGTTTGCTGAACCAAATGACAGATACTGCATAAATGGAAGACCCAATAAACGCTGCATTAAATAGCACCAGATAAGAGAAGAAATTGGTCTATTCCTAATATAGTAATATTTCTTCCACTTATGTAGCTGCATGCAACACTTTCATAAAAACTGCACATCCTCCCTCTTTTTACTGTTGCTGTTCCCACCTCACCCTCCTCACCCTTTTTTTTTTTTTTTTTTTGAGAGAGGAAGCTATTACAATACCATCCACAGAGTGGTGCTAATTGATGCGTAGATCATTACTTAAGCAAAACATAAGAAAATCTATTTCATTTTTAATATATGTAAATAGCACAAGACCAGCAGTAATCGAGCTTATATTGGATCATAGCATAAAAATAAATTAGCACCTAAAACAGATGATTCAAGATGTGCACCTTGCCCAGCTGTAGCTATTTGTGCCTGTTTATTGTCCACAAAGCAGAGAATAGCCTTTTGCCTCCAACAAGGAACTCAGCATGCTAAAAGGAAAAATTGTCTTGTGAAGTCTTTTATCATCAAATAAATTTCCCACTAAAAAATAAGTGTAGTCCAGGAAGGCTTCATTTTGCTCAGTTTTGATATAGAAATGTCTGCATGGTTTGGTGTTTTGCTTTTTTTTGCATAACAATAGAACAAAAAAGCATCTCTGCAGTGGCTGTCAGTTTTTGGCTGAAAGAATTTTTTCAGGAAAAATAAAAGTGAACTTTATAAATGGTTTTGAAATGTCTCAGAACTGAATTGATGCAGTACTTACAGCATCAGAATATGTTATAATACAGAAAAATAAAAGTTTAAAACTATTTTTAAAGCTCATGGCATTTTTTAATGTCTTTGATTGTTTAAATTCATAATTGAAAGTGTTGGTCCTGTTCATTAACCAATTTTGATTTAAAGGAGGACTTAAATGCACACCTAACTTAAATATTTGCATAGTTCCACAAAGTCAAATCACTATTCTGACCACCATGAAGTATGAAATTTCTCCTGTGCAGGGAAATGAATAGTACTGTTTCAGGCCTGTACACAATGGACAGCATGCATTTTAATAGCATCTACAGAATTATGAATGTCAAGAATTTCTGAAACTACAACTCACTAAAACACATATATAGTATAAAAAGTGTAGAGGATATGAAAAGACAACTGAATAAATGGTATATTCAAGAATACACATTGCTCTTGTTAAACCTGGGATCCAGCAGGGAACTTCAGTGTATGGGTTTTGGATGTTTCCAAAATGTCTTGAAACATTTTGATCATTGAAAGCTTAGTGAATGAGACCTTTTCCCAAAGAAAAGTTGTGTGAAGGGCAATGTGTAGGGTCTGTATAAAAGTTTTATTTGCTGGAGGACCTGTGTGTTGGCTTTACCTTCTTTCTACACTCCTACACAGAACAAATCTGGCATTATTTGACCTTCACAGCCTGTCACTACTAAACAAGTTGATCATTGGTGTATGTGTACACACCTGGGCTCCAAAGACCATCATTGGTAAAAATGTGACTATCCCTGTTTTGGATCTGTCCTGCTGAGTGCTTTAGTCACTACAGCCCATATACTGCTCGTGTTTTCCATTCTCAAAATCCATTGATTCAGTGATCTTTAAATTATTCTAGAACACTAAAGAAATACCAACAGCTGAGATGCAGTGTGCTCCCTTACATGAACATCATATAGACAGATATCTGGGACATTATTAGGGCACTGGAAATAGGATGTGTCATTTTGCAAGCATTTGTGAATCCTCTACCCTGAGTGGAGTACTCACAGTACTGCACAACAGTGTCATAATAAAAATAACATAAAATGAAAATTTTCAAACTCTAATGCTTACAAGAGAAAGTGAAGTATATTTCCTCAAACATAAAGTATAGCTCTTTTATACCATGCCGTGAACTGTAGCATTTTTCATATGGTCTTACATGAAAAATTTTCCATAGACGAGAAATTATACTTTTCAAACATAGAGTTATTTTTCTGCTGCTAAAATGTACGTTATTTGTGAAAAGCCATACCTAATAAAGGTACAAACTACTGTGTGTTACTTGTCAAATATAATTGCATAACGTTTAATTCTTTTACCAGGTTTCTCACTTGAGTCGTAGATATGTACACCCCACATATCACCTACCTTTTTCAGTTTGATGACTCCTTCCTGGGTGTTCTCATCTGTTGTGATGTCAAACAAGTTTCCTCCATCTCCTGGAACTATGTTGTACTCAATTTCTGCATTTTTCCCAAAATCAGGGTCCACAGCTCTGATTCTTCCGATAGCAGAACCAATGTGAGATGTTTCAGGTACTTTTAAATGGAAGATACCTGTGACAAAGTAGTAAACTGTAATTCTTGGGATTTCTTGATTATTAAAATAATATGTCTGATTAAAATTAAGCTTTTGCAAAATAAATAGACTTAAATGCTCCAAGTAAAATTATGAGATAAATAATCCAGAGACTTAAAAAAAGATGTGCACATTTTGCCCACTGAACAAGTTAATTTCCCTTAGTTTCCAGATTTGGTCCAAATATAACTATAAGAAGTTTAGCATCTCTATCTCTTGAGCTATCTGTCTATATTTCTATCTTTAATTTAGCTATATCGTTGACTCTTTTGAGTTAAGCTCTACACAGCATGTTTTTTAACATTTTCCTCCGTTTAGTTTTTAGTCTTTGAGTTTTTATTTCACTTTCGAAAATATATCCATGGAATTTTCAGTATTATAAAGGGAAAATTTAGTGGAAAAAGAATTTCTACTCATTTCTGTGTTTAGTGTTCAGTGTCATAATCACATGTACAACTTGTGAAAGGGAAGATACAAAAAGCATTTTTTTACACGTTAACCACCAGAGGGTACTCTTACCAAAAGTTCAGCAATAAACAAAACTTAGCTCTGCACACTTCTATTTTCTATTTTATTAACTATTAATGGTAATAAAAGTTGAAAACAATATGATGTAAATTACACACTTCAAAAATAATCGTTACTACCAATATGCAAGGATGGAAAGGTTTCATTCAGGGAAAGAGTTGTGCTGAAAAAAATGCTAGATATAGTTGTTAAAATATCTACAAGAAAAGATCCGATGTATTGTATGTCAGCCTTGATTTTACCACCACCAGTAGAAGCAGGCCTCAGCTTATCACATCCTGCCCTGGCTTAGCACATTGCTGCTGAAGAGCCTGCCTCTCCTGTCAGGTTATGCCTCTGGCTGGGGTTGTCACCTTTCCCATCTGCCATGACCTGAATTTCCAGTGGGCAGAAGTAGTTCTTGCCTTTCCCCATGCAGAAGCATTAGCAGTGCTGCCAAAACTGCTAGTGGCTTTTGGAGATGATTTCAGCAGGTCCAGGACGTTTGATTTGCTTCATCCTGGCTATCAACAAAACTAGCATTTGCACGTCCCAAAATTTTGTTTTCCTGGGTCCTTCTCCAATAGCTGCTCACAGAGCAGCCTCTTTGGTTCAGTAAAACATCTACCATGGTTTCCCTGTTCCTCTAGATATGAACATGTAGGAGGAAATTTACACCTCTTTTTTTCAGTCATATAGCAGGATAGGCATCTCTGACTAGTAGGAGGTATATTAGGGAAATATCTCAGAGATTTCTGCCTGGTATTGGTTCAGTCACACAAAATAAGACTCTGAGAAGTTGTATATAGTGTAACAGCAGGATAGATGACTTTCGCATCCAGACACTGAATTAAAGAGTTCCCTGTTGTTATTGCCTTACAATGCACGCTGTGTCAGCTTTTTCATCTTTACAATACTTGCAGGTGAGGAAAAAAGTGACATTAGCACTGCTGTGTTAGGAGCAAACCTACTCTTTTGTGAGCAAGTAGTTGGGGCTATGGTACCTATATCATTGTCTTTTTGATCACTTCTGAAAAACTGTTTTGTCTGCTTCCTCCCTTTGGCTCTCGGTACACAAAGTATGTCTGAAGGCAAAACTTGATTTATTCTTTCGAGACAATCTCAGTGAGTAAAGTCTGCTTGTGTCAACATCGACATTTGGACATTGCTATGTGTAGCTTTGTAATATTCATTGATTGAGTTACTAAAGGTTGTGCCATTATCATTTCACTATTTTTTCGGAGGAAACATTAAAGAATCTTTCCTTCTTTTTCTTTGGGAATGCACTAATGCACTAAAACTAAACTTTAAGTTTTCTCCTTCTTCTTCTTGTTTTAACAGTTGTGAAGGAGCACTATGACTTTAAATATTATAAAGACAAGAGTGGCCTCAGCTATTTCTTAGTTGTGCTTCAGTGACTCTCAGTAAAGAGCAAAATTCTTAAATATGATGGAGGAGATCAAAGAAATCCTCCTATTATCTAATGCCACTTACAAATACACATATTCCTGTGTCTCTGCTGTTAAAGTTGTTCAGAATAGGTGGGAAAAAAGAAACCCAAAATTATTTTGCCTACATTTGATACTTACATTATGTTTCCACACACAGTTCTAGCCCAGATATAATTATAATCAATTTTTCCTTCTTTGCCCAGATGATCTGTTCTTAAGAGAACTGAAGAGCACTAAATTCATTTAAAAAATAGTAATTCTACATAAAATATTGTACCTTACTGTAAAATGTATGATACTTAGATGAAGTCAAAGAAACACCACATTTCAGATTGTTTAGGCTTTTATCAGTTATTTTCTATTACTTGGCATTTCATCACTTCCAGAAATTCAACAGTGATAAAGATAGGGTCATTCAGATTAATTTGAAACTCTGAAGTAATCTTCAGCTCTGCCAGAGTCAGATCTCTGATGATGTAGCATGTAATTACACTGCCATCATCCTCCTGTAATAGTATCTTCACAGCATATGGAAGCTGTTAATGGTGCTAATGTGACAACATACTTTCAGAATGAAGTAAGTGAAAACAAATCATGTATATTGTTGCCAGCTCAGGGAAACCTTCAAGAGAATAAAAAGTACAGCATGAGAACTTTCTTTTTCCCCACTCACTCCCCCCCCCTCCATCTCCCTCAGAAAATAGACTTTGTATCAGGGACATTTGAAATTATCAACACTGCACATGAAATGTAATAGAAAGACTGATTTTTATTTTCCTGTTTCTAGAAGAGTTTATTTCTTGCTGTGGACTTCTGTCAGTTTAGCATTATTCAGTTTTTATTGTCCATTTTGCCTGCCTGTACCTCCACTTTCTACTGAGGTATTTTGAAGTAGGCGTGAGTAACAGGCTTTTACTCCCAAAGTTCCTGAAAACCTTGTTTTCTGCATCTTCCAGAAATGATGGAACAAGCAGCTTAGAAAAACTTGTGTAGTACTTGGTTACACTCCTCAAACAGTTCTATCAAATTTTTTAGATTACCTCATATGACTTCTCTGCTTAGAAAAATCTTTTCTTCTACTTGAATAAATCTCTTCTGCGTTTTCTAAGTTGCTGCTGCCTTTTGTGAAGGATGAGTGATATAGGATGCAGCAAAGGAACAAGCCCTTGCTTCCTTCAAACTGCTCTACAAAACTGTTCTCTGTAACTATTTACCTTTTTGCTGATTTTAGTATCTTGTATTTCAAGTAGGTCAGAATATTTTCACATAGAGGAAAATCAGTAGCAATGCATATTACCTGGTCAAGATTTTTCACTTTGTTGTAAATGGAATTTTAAGAAAAAACTTCAATTATATTTTAAAGGTCAAAGTTATGTGCCAGCTGACATGCTTAATTATGCAGCATTTCACACTCAAATTACACTTAAAATTTAACACAGAATACAAAACTAAAGAAAGCTCAGTGATTATGTATCTTACATAAATGTTCAGGTATTCCCTTATAAAACATGTGCAGCCTGTATGTGACTCAAAGTGTGAAACGTCCTCAAAGTTTCAGGTTGAGTGGCATCAGTGGAAATGATAAAAATAAATGAATGATGATGATGTTGAAGCTTTTTGGCTGAAATGATTTATGACTTATTACTCAGCCCCAAAAGCATTCAGAAAACTGAGATGGAGGTGAGGTAACAACTAATGCATGCTGCCTCCAAGGTTCTAAAACAAACATGGTTCCAAAGCACAGAGTGGGAAGGAATCAGAACTGAGTTAGTGACAGGTAATCAGTTGTATTGACTGAAACTCAGCACACAGTTACAGCTCCTTGGCATGATTAGATTAGTTTTAGTTTTTAAGTCTCAAAAATTGTTCTGGGGGGGTGATTTTACTTACAAAGAGGTTTTGTGTTTTGTTTCTCCATACCTGCAGTTTATGTGTACACCATCATTTACCAAAAATGGTAAATCAGTTCTGATAAGAAGAAATGAAAACCATAATTATAACTCATCAGCAAAACAACCATTAAGAAATAACCCAGGTTAGCATCTTAGCTTAACTTAAGCTAATGGATAATGGCCTTCAAAAAGCTATTTGAGCTTTTTTTTCTGAATCTGTTACCATACATGTACTGTGTGCATGCTAGATTATTTTCTCCTGTGGCTTCTTTGTTGACATTTTTTCATTTCTCATTGATAGATGCCAAAGTATTTCATTGCAGTTAATAACTATAATAGGAATCTTATAAGCAACAACATTGAAATAAAATAATTTCTTTCTTTTAATCTAAATCTTTATTCTTTTTCTCAGAAAAAAACCCAAACAAACAAGCAAAAAACCCCACCACCCCAAACAAAATAATACAAAACGCAAAAACAGAAAAACACACAAAAAAACCAAAACAGAACAAAACAAAAAAACCCACCAACCTAAGAGATTATGCATATTGTAATATTCTTGGTAACTTACATTACCAAGGCATTTCAGTTTTTATCCTGGCCAGGTTATAAGGACATAGATATTTTTTTCTGTTTATGAAGAATCTAAAGATAACAGTACATTTTTACTTGCTGGTGTTTTAACAATACTGCAATAGGCAAAATAAAGGATACTGTAAATTCAAGCATACACTCAGTATACTAAACCTTTTGCTTCAGCTACATTTAGCACAGCAGAGAGAGACATTCCTGCCTCTCCCATCTGCAACACAGTGCCCTGCAGGGGGCTCAGACCTTGCCTGGGGAAGAGAAATGCCCAGCTCTGTCACCACATGCCCTGAGGCAGGTCACACATAACCTGGCATGGACTGCTGGAACTTCAGCTGGGTGGATCCCATCTGGCCCCAGAGACTTGTGAGTTTCCAGGTGCTGTAGGAGGTTATTAACTGCTTCCTCCTGGATTATGCGGGGTTGTGATGCTCTTTGTCCTTATCTTCCAGCTCAGATATTTAATCTTTGGAAAAGTCTTTTGTGTTTTGGCACAGTTTTACTAGGAGGGAAATAAAATCCTCACTGCTAGAACTTCCTCACATTTATAACTGGTCTCTAAAACTGAACTCTGACAAAGATGAGGAGACTAAATCAAGTTACTGAGTAACTGCTTTAAACATTCTGTTATTACTGTATGGAAAAGATCCTACTATTATCACTTCTCCTTCCTTATTAGAGTCTTTCTATACAGAAAAGTGGTGGCTAAATAGTCATCTCTGCAAAGTCTGACTTTGCACAATGCATTCATATGTTAAGCTCTGAGGGTTTATGTGGAACCAGTTGTAGATGATCTGTAGCGTTACAGCGTGTAGTGATATGTAGCGTTACATATCACGACCAATAAAGAACTGTTCCACTAATATCCAGTCAACTCTTTATGAAATTATTACTTAAAAAATTAAAAATTGCCTGTAAAAAAGGTCTAAAAGCCACTGAGAAAAAAAAAAAAAAAAAAAAAAAGGAAGCTTGAATCAAATATTTTTATGCAAATTATATAGCTCTTGTAAAGAATTGTCAAGATGTAGCGTGTTTACAGATAAAAGAAAACATTTTTCAGGAGAAAATATCTTTCTTTTTTCAGAATCTCAGGCAGCAGGTAACTGGCATTTATCAGGAAGGTCTGTGGGCAATATTTTGCTGATCCTATAATCACCATGAAATAAATCAATGAACTGATTCCCTCTATAAAATTTAAATTGCGTGATATATGTGAAATGTTAACATGATATAAAGTATATTGCTGGGGATAGGTCACAGAGTTTGTAATGCTCTGCTTAACATCTCTGCTTCTTAAATATCTTGCAGGACCTTTTTCATATTTTCTTTATTACTCTGCCGCAAAATATAATAACACAATTTTTTTACTACAATCCATTCACTCTCAAGAATGCGGTGAAATAATTTATTTTAGGATCTCAGCCAAGTTCTCTAAATCATCGGTATTGGAAGAATAATTTTTCTCTCCATTGACTAAGGAAATTAGGTCCCTTTCTTTAGTCCTCCAAATGACACTTAAGTTGTAAGCCTGAAATCACCCAAACAAAACAAGCTCAAGATCTGTACTACTCAGAAGACTCCCTGTGAAGCTTTGATTTTCACATGCTTATGGGGACTTTTTATGTAAATGGTTATCCCTAAAATAAATAGTACTCTTCTTCACATTTGCACAGTGTGAAGCAAAAGATTATTTTTTAAAGATCAAAAGTAATATAATCAAGTTCATAGTATTTTACTGCTCTTTGTTTTAAGTTTTGGTTTACTGTAGCTTCCTTAAAATACTTGTGACTTAGTACATGTTATAGATAAAAAAATTATTACACAACAGGAAGGCTATTTGGCCTCACATTTTTATTATGATCTCCTTAGCAAAAGTGATGTTTATGTCTTCCAATAAAGTGATTAAAAGTGAAATCTCTACATAAACACTGCTCCTTTTACAATGAAATCCGTAGGTAGTGAGTGCTTATGTAAAAACTTCACTTGGATAGTGAAGACTCATGATCTCAGTATTTCAAAATGTAGAGAGACTCAGAAATAGAAGTGAACAAACCAACAATTATTTTAGCAATATTCTTACGGGAGAGAAAAAAAAAACCACTTGGGGAGGAGAATTAGAAGATGGCCACACAGTAGTTACAAGATGAAAATGAGATTGAGGATGAATTTTTGTCTCTTCTAAGAAAAGGGAGACAAATATGTATATGGATTGTAAGGATAGATGCTGAGGAGGAAAGACAAGGCTAGATAGGACAGGGAGACAGAGATATGTGACAGGGAGAGTAGAGAGGTGTGAGAAGAAACCTGAATGAAAGATGGGTTACCCTAAGTCCTCCTTTGAATCCAGTTAGAGCACCAGTACAACAACTGGTCTACTTGTATTTATTCAGATACTGATTTGACTATTGTTAAACTGGTGTTAAAGCTGTAGTTAAGTGTAGTTAAGTGACTCACTAGGATTAAAATTCAAAATATAATGACCTCTGCATTCCTATAGGTTTCATGATTGGCATACAATGCATGCTCTCGTTTCTAGAGTTTTTGCATTTTGCATGAGTCTTTCATCACTCCTTTAGATTTAGTTTAAAACTAACAGGTGAGTGCAAGTCAGACTTGCTTAAGATTTTTTATTTTGCTTAAGGCTTCGATGTTGTTTACCTTGACTTTAACATGGTATTTGACATAGTTTCCCAAAGCATTCTCCCAGAGAAATTGACTGCTCATGGCTTGGATAGGCATACATTTTTCTGGGTTAAAAACTGATCGAATGGCCAGGCCCAGAGAGTTGTGGTAAATGGAGTTAAATCCAGTTGGTGGCAGTCATAGTAGTGTCTCTTAGGGCTCAGTACTTGGACCACTCCTGTTAAACATCTGTATCAATGATCTGGATGAGGGGATAGAATCCTTAGTAAATTTGCAGAGGATAGTGTTATGGGTGGAAGTGCTGATCTGCCTGAGGGTAGGGAGGTTCTACAGAGGGATCTAGACAGGCTTGATTGATGGGCCAAGACCAATTGCACGAGTTTCAACAAGGCCAGATACCAGGTACAACACTTCGGCCAAAACAGTCACCAGCAGCACTACAGGCTTAGGGCAGAGTGTCTGGAGAGATGCCTAGCAGAGAGGAACCTGGTGGGTGTTGATTAACAGCTGGCTGAACACAAGCCAGCAGTGTTTCCAAGCAGCCAAGAGGGCCAATGGCATCCTGGCCTGAGTAAGGAATAGTGTGGTCAGCAGGACCAGGTAGATCATCTTACCCCTGTACTCAGCACAGGTAAGGCTGCACCTCAAGTACTGCATTCACTTTTGGGCCCCTCACTACAGAAAGGACACTGAGACACCAGAGTGTGTGTCCAAAGCTGAAGAAGGATTTGGAGCACAAGTCTTAAGAGGAGCAGTTGGGAGAGCTAGGTTTGTTTAGCCTAAAGAAGAAAAATCTGAGGGGAGACCTTATCACTCTCTAACTCTAAGTTGTAAAGAGGTTGGGATCAGTCAGTGCAGTGAAGTTACAAGTGGTAGAGTAAGAGGTGATGGCAGATGTTAGGAAGAATTCTTCACTTCACAGATTCACTTCACAGTTCTTCACAAAGCTGTATCAGACAATGCAACAGGCTGCCCAGGGCAGTGGTCATCCCTGGTGGTATTTAAGAGTCATACAGACATTGTGTTTAGGGATATGGCTAACTTAAGGTCTTGTTGGAGTCTATAATCTTGAAGGTCTTTTCTAACCAAGGTAATTCTGAGATTAAAAGATTTAAGCTTAGTTTACAAAATAAAGCTGCAGCTTTTTCCCCTTTATGTCTTATAGCATAGTGGTTAGAAAATTAAAAAAGGTGGAGTAGGCCAGGATTCAACCTTCTCTCCCTTTCAGAATCAAAGCAAGCTCTGACATCTGCCACCTAATCACTTCCTACAGGCTAGTCTGCAATGAATCTGTCCATTTGTCCTGTGTAAGTATCTCTCATTCAGTATAAAATAAGTAATTAGTTGCTTGAACTGAATTAGGGCATCTTACCTGCCAGGCAAATTCTTTAATCAATTAAAGATAGACTCAGTTTCATTCCAAGAGCCAATGAAGACACAAGTGCTACATATGAAGTGCAACTTTCAACGTGTAACAAAAGAAAGCAATACTTCTCTATCTCAGTAACATCCAAGAAGGTTGGTCAGACGTGCTAAAATACTTAATTAGGTACATCGGAGCTCTGAATCTTAATCCTAAATAGGTTTTCTAGGCAACTGTCCATGCAAGGAAGAAATAAATCTTTGGAGTTTGCTTTTTCATCTTGGGATTATTATTTTTTTTGCTTTGTTTTGCTTTGTTTTTGTGTTGTTTTTTTTTTAAACAAAGCCTCTGCTTTTATTATTTTAATTGTTTAGGTTAGTGAACAAAATGTTTTAATCACACAGTCCTGTTCTATAAATGTCTATGTGCTACTGGGTAGAATCTGTGCTGTATACTTCTGAAATCTTTAAAAACAGATACCAGTAGCTGAGCAACTTCTCTCTCATAAGCCCCTTATCTAAAGCAAGGGGTTAAAAGATTTTTCTTTCTGTATCATGTGAATCAGAAGACCTTTAACTTGCATTCTGCATCTGAACCCAATTTTGTAATAAAATCTGGGCAGGACTGATTCAAAGGCACATGAATTGAATTAGCCACATTTACAGTACTGAGTGAACAAAATTGACTGGCTTTTATATACTAGAATCTCTACTAAATAGTGTGTGTGTACTTTCTGTAATGAACAAAGGTTCCCAGAATCAATAAACAAATAACTATGAAAAGTGTTTTCAATCCACAGTGTGTGTGCATAAGTATGTATAGGCAGGTTATTCCACATTCAGCACTTGACTGTCTTTTCTTTCAAAAGATTTTTATATATCTTAATACTTGAAAGAAATCCTATTAAAATATGCTATGAACTAATAAATAATCCCTGAAAATAGATGCTATATAAAGCCTAATAATATGCAAACTCTATTCCTGATATCATAATTGTAACATAGATGATAGATCTATGTAATATATCATCCAAATAATAGTTCATTCAAGTAATTCCTGAAACTGCATCAAATAAATGCGTTGGGGTTTTTTTCTGGTTTCTGATTTATCCATTTTGTAGACTTTTCTATTGAGGACTGTTGTTCCTTCTGCTGTCTCCAGAAGAGGATTTAATACATTCTGTGAAATGCGTTGCACTGGAGCTCTTGAAATCCAAATCCAATTAGCCACAAAGTTCTACAGTATGGACAGATGGATGATGTGCAAAGTCCCAGGAATAATCCTTCAACCTTGCCTGATTTGAGGTGTCACTACCATAAAGACGAATAGTTGCATTTCTTTTTTCCAAGCACAATAGCATTTCTGGAAATTTGCCATGCTCTTTTATGCAAATTAACTTGATGGATTTCACTGGGATGCTTCTAGAATGACCAGTCACAACAAAAACCTGGCCATTGTGATGTCTAGAGTTTGCTCTACAGCCATCTGAACATTTTAAATGTGTTTGCCAAACAGCCCTGAGATAATGGTTTCTGAACAACATAGAGCCTCTTGTTTTTTAAAGCCAAGATGTGAACAAGCAGACAAAAGTCAATATTGGGTCCAAACATTAATTCTTCTTCTGTCAAAACCAGTTTTCAATTATTTCCCTACAATGTTGATTTATGCTGTGAGATGGAAATTATATGATAAAACATAACTTTAGCTAAATAGTTCTTTTGAATAAGAAAAAGGTAAATTAAGGGAGTGTCATTTTAGAAATACACATCTTAAAAATAAGCCCAAATTACTAGGTTGAGGATAGTCTCTCATTTGCTAATATCAGAATAAAAACTGCAGACTTTTAAAAAAATTATCACAACTTTTCTATATAAGGGCTTTATCTTCTAGAAGTATATTTATGTCAGAGTAAAATAAAAAGACATAGCCTGACTAAAATCATTCATATGTGCTTTTATTGCTCAGCATAGAAGGGTTTATTTCTCTAAATTACCTTCACAGTTACTCTGTAACGAGTGAACAAAAGAAAGGGACAGAAAAACTGAAGCACAATAACCTTACAAAATGTGAATCAACCATTTCACTTAATAGGTTTGATTCCATAAAATAGAATTTATGCCAACTAATTACACAGGTTTTGTCATTTAAATGTTGGAGTAAATATAACCTATTCATCCTTTCTTGAAGCTTATTTCAAGAGCTGGAAGCAATCCACAGCTGTCCTTACAGCTAACTCAGTGGTCTAATGTTTGATATATTAAGGGTTAGCCCAGTAGCTTCTAGGAAGGATGTACTGAGCTGTCTTTTTAATTAAGCAGTTATCATGTATATAAGTAGCTGAGAGAAAAAAGCCATCAGTTGCCTTCTGGACCAGGATGCATACCTACAGATAAACAGCTTTTATCCTCTCTTCTTTGTTCAAAGCAATGTTGTAGTACACCAAATTTTCATTTAATTGCTTGAACATGGTTGCTATGATTGGAAAAATAATTTCCCTTTCAGCCTTTGCCTTATTTTTTCTGCTTGTGGCAAAAATCAAACTTTGGTATGAAGCATTTACTTAATACTTATGAAAAAGTTCCGCCTTTAACAATGACACATGCACAGTAATGCAGAAAGTATACTATGGAAGAGTCAGGAAAGAGATTTATAAACCACTTTTAGAAATTAATTTCTACTAATAAAATAATTAAGATTCATTTTTTCCTTCTAGCTATAAAGAACATACTAGTTTTCAGAAGTGTCTCAGCTTCCTGAAATGTGGGCCAATAAATACCTGCAGGTCAAAAAACTCTGACAGAAATATATAATGTTTAGAGGTTTTCCCTTTGTTGGACTCCTCATTACTGTGAGACATGCAAGGTGGGAGTTCCCCACTGAATATGTTCAAAAGCACAAGCTCTAAATAAAAAATTGCATGTTCAGCAGGACAGTCAGTGGGTTTTCATCACTGAATGCTGATATCCCTTCAAAACCTGCCTGTCTCCTTAAAGGACCCTTGATGAGATGAAGGTGCTCCGTGATGCATTTTTTTGGCAAGCTTGTAATGCATTATTTATCAATGTAGCTTCTTCCAAGTATTAATAATATATGTTCTCCCACTTCTGCTGTGAAATATTTTCTTTTTAGCTTAACTGAGTTCAGAAAATAAATTTAAATTTTATTCTGTGATAATTAATAGCTGCTTATTTGATAAGGTAAGCTGTAGCATGACATCTTTGATACAAGCCCTTTGGGAAACTGGTCCTGAATATGCAATGCAGAAACACAGCCTACAGGAGTTAATGTCAAAGGACTTTCAGTCCCTTTTTTTTTCAGTCCGTGCTTGGACTTCTTAGCTTGATTGACCAACAATGAGTAATCCTGGTGCCTGCAACAGTAAGGACTCCTTACGTGTTGTCAGGCCTGAACTTGATATCTACTTAGACAAGATTTTCAATGCTTATTTTACACATAAACTAAAATTCTGCACAAATATCCACTTCCTGGCAGGGATTTACTCTAAATAATTGCAACATTTTCAAACAAAAATCAGAAAAATACATTTGTTATAGTAGTGTCTTTGTGAATTTCAGGCATGCTATACATCATCTCACATATTGTTTAACCAAATTGGACTTGATAAGTATTGGTCAAGGATTATTGCTTTTACTGTTTTGATTATGCAGAAGTCTTTAATCTATGGGACTATAAATATGTTGTCTGGATCACACTAAAAAAAAAAAAAAAAAAAGAAAAAAGAAAAAAGAAAAAGAATATTTCAGGTAACTGAAATTTTCAATATCAGCACAAACACCAATATTACTCTCTTTTGTTTTGTTGCAAGTCACTGCTCTAATTCAGCTTCTGTGACATTTGATATAATAGAAGGAAAAGGTTCTCAACTCTATTAGCATGCAAAGCACAGGACAAGCTTGGTCTCTTGTGATTCTTTTTTTTTGCTCCTGCATAGCAACTATTGGGCAAAAACGTCATCACTATAGTGCATGCATTAAATGAGACCTCAAGGCTATCTTCTTCAAAGACAATGATACATTCCATGATTTCTCTGTGCCATGAACACTAACTGACATTATGGGAGAATCATGTATTTTTTGCAATGCCATAGCAGATGAAGGCATGCAATAAAACAGAAAATTACTAAGGCTCCTAACACCAAAGACAGTAAAATACACAACAGAAAGTAAGACACAGAAAAGAGCACTGGGACCATCAAACTTGTCAATGCACTGCTTTTTTCAGTTTCCAATCAGTTACATTATTTCCTCTTGAATTTGTGCTACTCTTCCAGCAGCAGTGCTTCCAGTGGAAAAGGACAGACTGCAGTGGTGTGTGGTTTAACAAGTCCTGAGAACAAAGACAGTAGGAATGTTGTTTCAAAGAGACTTTCTGGGTGATTTAGTTGTTAACCAGATTTGGAGCATCTCACAAATGCTTTGATAGGTTGCAGGAAACACAAGGAGGCTCCAACGGCTGCAGTCCATGTGAGCTCTAACAAAATAAGGTAAAGCTGGACAGAGGTCATAGAGGTGAAGTTTAAGTTGGAAAGTGAAAGCTGGAGTTAAGAACATGCATAGTAGCACAGTCTGAAAATTGTCTCACTAGTTGTAGTCAGGGAAAGAAAGATGGAAAGGTAGAAATTTAAACACCTGGCTGGGGAAAAAAAAAGTGTAAGGAGAAGGGATTTACATTATTGCAAAGCAGGGGCACTTGCTAAAAAATGGGTGCCAATAGCGAAGATGCAGAATTCATTTTGGCCATACAAAAAATTGGCTTCAGAAAGGTTAAAAAATTTCCTATAACCGTTGTGATTCCAGCTGAAGAATATAGGAAAAATTGCAAGTGTTAGAAAGCACAAGATTTGCAAAAATGCAAATGTACAAGTTCAGATGAAGCACGCAGTCACCAGAATTCTGCATTCTTTAATGAAGAATGCTACAAAAGATGATGGGAGTACAGTAGGAAATGCAGAAATAGTAAGTAACACAAAATTAAACTAGGGTCCAGTAAAAAGGAGAAAGAAAGCCACAATATAAAGCCAAGGGATAAAATGGAAACTAGTACAGTTATGTTTAATGCCTAACACCAAACAAGAATCTCAACATAATAGGCATATTTTGAATCTGTGGGAAAGAAAAAAATCAGTCAGGCAGTGTAGTGCCAAGGAGCAAAATACACAAGAAAGGCAAAGTAGACCTCATCAGTGGAGGAACAGTGATGGTTCTTAAAGGCAATTCTAAGCCAAATAAGACTCATAGAAGAGAACAGTATTAACACTATCTAGTCAGTAAAACTTCTTTAGGTCTAAATTTTACAGCAAGTTTAAAGATTTCAAACACAATATCTGTGCAGGAGCAACAAAAGCCAGAATTACATGATGGCTATAATCAATTAAAAAAAAAAAAAAAAGTGGAAATAAATAAAACTGAGGGACATTACTTTAAAAATCTGAATGGGATAGTGGTGACAGTTAAATTACTGTGAGTAGTGTGGATGTTACCTAGAGACACCATTTTTAAGACCCACAGCAAATGCACAACACCCATTAAAAATCTTGTCAGTAATGGTAAACAACATATCTAATAACAACTTACAAAAAAATGAAGTTGTGTCTCAGGGAGGCAAACAAAACCAACCATAAAATCTATACAACCACAATAAAGAAGCAAACACCCCCCCCTCAGTTTTAATAAATCTCTGTCAAACAAGCTAATAACAATTGTCTTTTAAAGACATCTGGAGGCAGAAGTCTGAGAGAAACTGTGTATAGCCAACCAAAATAGAGGTATAGAAGAAATGCTCAGAGAAAATATGATTGCAAATGTAAATCTTCATTTTTTTTCTTTATGTGGGATCTTTTTCTCAAAATGATTATTCTCACATGCTTGCAAAAAATGCAATACATTTTCATACTGAGGAAAAGAAAAGGAAAACTTTTTTATATGAGAGAAAACTGTGAAGTTTCAGGTGTGGTTTGGTACCTAAGGGGCATTTATAATACATAAAATGGGATTACAATTAATGAGCAATAAAAAGATACAAAGTAAAAAGCTGCCATGATCTTACTGAAGATTCATACAAATATTGTAATATGAATTTGCCTTACTAATAACTTATAGCAGATAACTGTGAATTTTGAAGGTATAAAATAAACAGAACTTCAGTAAATTACAAGAGAGCAGTAAGTGACAAGTTAATCATGAACAAACTATGAACCTCTTCAAATTGCCATGCTTCCAAAATGCCTCATATATGATAATTGATAAAAATTGCTAGGAATTGTCAATGGATTATCACTGTTTTGAAGCTGTGTTTTCAAGAGCAGATATAGTCTGGGCCAAGAAATGTAAAAAGGTCTGTTCCTGATTAACAGTGCTTCAGAGTGAGCCCGTTCTGTCATTGGTACCTGAAATACATAGATTATAGCCTTTTGCACTTTGAAGAGGATAACCCAGTTTCCCTTGAAAAAGGAGTACTTTTAAGGTGTAAAATTTTTAAAATGTAAATGAAATGACTCTCAGGTTGTGGAATGATGATATATTTCCTCTTAAGCGTTCAAAATTCATACTTGCAAATTGAGTTTTGTATTATATAAAAAAACCTTTATATTCTGGATTTCCCCATGATATAGTGTTCTTTCTCAATTCCTTATCTAAAGGATTTTTCCCATGAATACTTTCAGTCATGCTTAGTTGAAAATTAGTGCATTTGGAATACAACATACTCTTAGGAAATCTGGGTGGGTTGTCATTGACATCCGTGAGAGTAATGTTTACAGTAGTAGTACCAGCAAGTCCTCCCAGTTGTCCTCCCATGTCCTTGGCTTGAATTAGAACTTGATATTGTTCTTTCACTTCTCTGTCCATGTTTGGCAAAGCTGTTCTTATTACACCTACAAGGAGAAACAGGAAAGAGAAAGTAAACAAAGGGCTGTGATTCTCTAATATTACCTTTTAATACTGAATCTCTTGGGCAAAGAACAGACCTTTTTCTAAAGGGTTGATAAGAAGGGTGTTCACAGAGAAGCATGAAGACCCCTTGGGCTTTTCAAAAGTGTGCTCATGAGTTACTGAAAGAGAATGGTGGATTTTCACTAAGGATGTGAATGGTGTGAGCATAGATTTGCCACATTAGGACTGAAGAACAATAAATTTTGCAGATTAGGGCGATGTAGAAAGAGGTGGAAACGTATTTCAGACCCCGTATCTTCAGTTATTTCCAACCAGTCACTTACCACTACATTTAAGCTATTGAAAGTCAAGACAACATTCCTTTTATACAAGAGGTCTTTGTTAGAAGACTCCTCTGACTAATAAATTTTTCTTGATATAGCACAGAGATACAGTGAAAACTTTTGGAGTTTTCTTGAAGAAATGTAATTATAATATCATGTTAAGATATTACCAAATTTACTCTTAATCTTCAATGATTTTGTATAGATGACTTCTAAACAGATTCTATAATCTCCCTTCTGACATGTCAAGAATAAATATGGTAAAAGGAAAAATTGTAGAGATAGAAAGGTACTAATGATCATAGGATTAGCTGATGAGGTAGAGACCTATGAGTATTTGAGCACTTAAACCTTTCTTTTGAAGCCAAATGTAGAGGAGAAAATGGATTTCTTTGACAAAATTTTACAAGTTCACATTACATTGCAAAATGCTATATATTAAGCAGTAGTTTTCAGAAAATGTCCAAGTGCAGATTAGTACAGGTAACATGAACAATCAAAAAATAAACCAACTGGAAGCATGCTTTTCCTCCAGTAAATTATTACTGGTTTAGGTAATATTATTTTCTAGTATCATTTAGGTTTACAGTCTTTTCCCCCTGGTGTTATAAATGGTCTACAATGATAAGAAACAAACTTTAAGGGTCATTCTTACCTTCAGAGCAACTTACTGCTGTGCTAACAAGTAAGAATAGAAAATGTTAGCTTACAGTGCTTGTTCAGAGTCTAGAAATAACTTTGACCTAAATCTCTTTCTTCTGAAACCTATTAAAAATACTATTGAACTGAATTGTATAACAATTTCCTTTCTCTTCTCTGGTAACACTGCTGATAACAGTGACAACATTACTAATAGACACTACTTTGTGCCTCCAGCATGGCATATACGGTACTGCATAGATCTAGAATATGACTAGCAAATGCTAAAAATATATTTATATACTTCTGAGCTTTTGAAAACAATTAGTGTTGTTCAATGTTTTGTTTGTTCAAGGCATAAATCTTGAATTGTAAAACTAAAAACTTGTTCATATTCATGTGATATTAAAAAATCATTATTTCATAAATAGGAAGAACATTACTAGGCTTCCTCTTGAATCTCTTAATTCACATTTTTGCATAGTTGCTATGTATTTTTTGCAGTTTTTTACAACATCCTTGTTATCACAGAATCACAGAATGTTTTAGGTTAGATGAGACCTCCAAGATCATCCCATCCAACCTTTGACCAGCACCATAATCTAACTACTAAACCATGTCCCTAAGGACCAGGTCCAAATGCCTTTTAAATACCTCCAGAGATGGTGACTCCACCACTGTCCATGGCAGGACATTCCAATGCCTGACAACCCTCTCAGTAAAAAAATGTTTCCTAACATCCAGTCTAAACCTCCCCTGGCACAGCTTTCATCCATTTCCTCTGGTCCTATCACAGCTCACTAAGGAGCAGAGGCTGTTTCTTTCCTTGCTCCAACCTCCCTTGAGGTGGTTGAAGAGACCTCTAAGGTCTCCTCTCAGCCTCCTCTTCTCCAGTCTAAACACCCCCAGCTCCCTCAGCCATTCCCACAGGACTTGTGCTCCAGGCCCTTCATGAGCTTTGTTGCCCTTCTCTGGACACCCTCCAGCACTTCTGTGTCCCTCCTATAGGGAGGTGCCCAGAACTGAACACAGTACTGAGGATGCAGCCTCACCAGAGCTGATTACAGAGGGATGATCACCTTCCTATTTCTGCTGGCCACAGTGTTCCTAATACAAGCCAGGATGCCATTGGCCTTCTTGGCCACCTGCACACACTGCTGACTCATATTATCTCGACTGTCAACCAACACCCCCAGGTCCGTTTCCAACTTACAGCTCTCTAATCACACTTTCCCAGGTCTGTAGCTTTCCATTGGGTTGTTATGACCCAAGTGCAAGACCTGGCATTTGGCCTTGTTAAACCTCATGCAATTAGCCTGGGCCCATTTGGCCTAACCTGTCCAGGTCCTGCTGTAAGGCATCCCTACTCTGCAGCAGACTTACACACCCACCTAGTTTGGTGTCATCTGCAAATTTACTAAGTGTGCATTCAATCCCCTCATCCAAATCATTAATGAACATACTGAAGAGAAGAGGCCCCAGCACTGAACCCTGGGGTACACCACCCATGAGCAGTCACCAGCCAGATTTGGTTCTATTCACAACTACTCTTTCAGCCCAACCATCTAGCAGTATATTTATACCAGCAGGGTATATTAGCATACCAGCAGGGTATATTTATCCAAGCTAAGTGCCGTAAGTTTCTTAAGAAGAATTCTGTGAGAGACAGTGTCAAAAGCTTTACTAAAGTCCAGATAGACAATGTCCACAGTTCTTCCCTCATCCACTAGATAAGTCATCTTGTTGTAGAAGGAGATCAGGTTAGTCAGACAGGACCTACCTTTCGTAAACCTGTGCTGACTGGGCCTGATCACCTGGCTGTCTTGTATGTACCCTGTGATGGTACTCAAGATGACTGCTCCATAACCTTCCCTGGCACCGAGGTCAAAATGAGAGGTCTGTCACTCCCTGGATCTTCCTTTCAGCCCTTCTTGTAGATAGGCATCACATTTGCTAGTTTCCAACCTACTGGGACCTCCCCAGTTCACCAGGACTGTTGATAAATAATGGAGAGTGGCTTGGTGAGCACTTCTACCACCTCCTTTAGTACCCTCAGGTGGATCCCATCCTGTCCCATAGGCTTGTGCACATCCATGTGGCACAACAGGGCACTGATCGTTTCTTCACAGGGGGCTTCATTCTGCTCCCCATCTTGGACTTCCAATGTATGCTAATTCTAAGAAGAAAAGAGCTATGGGAATTACAAACTCCCCTAGATATAATGGCTGAACAAAATAGCAGTAAGTATAAAAAACTGAAAACATATAGATAGTACATTGTGAATAGGAGATGCAGTTCATCTGACCACTATATTTGTACAATTGAGTGGCTTTCTCAGTCAGAAATACTCCAGAAAATCTTCAGAAAATGAAAAATTTGCTATCATAAATTCATTAGTAGATTTCCCAAACATTTGTTTATTCCTGTCTGGAACTATAAAATCATTCTATATATTTAAAAAAAAAAATCAATGAGAATAATTTTCATGTCTAACAGTTAATTTTTTCTCTTCTACCTGCACTATATCAAAAGTGTAGGGGAAAAACAACAACAAAAAAAAACCTGACAAAAAAGTGCTATATCTACCAATAAATACCAGTTCGTATGGACAAAAGTGATTTAAAGTTGCTTAATCAGAAAAATAAAAAAAGGAGTTTAAAAAATTCACAGGAAAGGACTACAGATTTTGCTATTACAGATTCAGCTTCTTATAGAATATTCAAACTATAAATCAAAGGCTCATTATAATGTAGAGACATTACATGCACAAAATGGTGTTCTGAGTGTTTTTAAGTCCTTCTACCTTAAGATTTTACAATAAAGATCATTCAGTTCCAGAACTGAGTAACTTTAAGTTTCTTTTTTTCTTTGCAAATGTCATCAATTTCAAATGTGCAGAAAAGTAGTCTCAGTAAGGCTGCTGAAAATGAAAATAGTATATATGAGACCTGCACCAGAAGATAGACTCTGAAAAATTATTGAGCCATAATTCAACAGGAGATGATCCACTTATGTGGAAGAGAAAATCCAGGTTCTGCAAAAAAATCTCCGGGATAAACATCAATGTCAACACTCCTGCTGACACCAATTTGGGTGTCAAGAATATAACTGAGGTTGGAATACCAACTACAATACTTAGTTTAAATAAAAAACTAGAGATATCTCACCATAAATAGGAAAACTGACCTCATAAACACATCAGAAAATTGTGTGGAAATATGTTTGTCAAAAGGACATTTTAGTAACAGAATAGAACATGAAGAGAAAAGATAAGGGAGGCTATCCATCTTAAGAGAAGTCTTCTGTGTTAAAAAAACCCTCGCATTAAAATCAGAAGAGCAATTTCATAGCAGCAAAAAGCAAACTCCACGTGTAAGATTTGAGGCCTTAAAATATTCCAGTCCAACAGCTTCTTTCTGGCAGGGACTGTAATGCATTTTACCTTCCTGCAAAAGCAGGAATATTTTACTTAATTCAAGCAAAGCACTGCAAAAACTTCAGTAAGTAAAGGAGTGAAGGGGCAGTGGTGACCTTCAGACCCATGAAGGTTAAAAAATATTAAACGGTAGTAAATTTATGTCAGAATAAATATGGTTTGAGAAAGAATTATGTGCAAAGTCATGTTCCTGATACACACAATCCTTATTTCATATATAAGGTTATGGTCAGCAGTTTCATTGTTACTGCTTAACGATGAGATCTGGGGGTAGTAATAGAAATTTCCACAAGTATATCATCTTTTGTGTGGTAAAAACAAAAAAGTAAACAGAATGTTTAGAACTGTGAAAAAAAATATTACAATTGAACCATTTTATACATCTGTATATGTACAGCTTCTTGAATATTGTGTGCACTTTCTTATCTCAAGAAGGAAGAGAAGGATGATCACTCTTATGGAATGACATCTGTTTAAAGAAGACTTCAATCTAGAAAAGAGACAACTGTGTGACTATATGGGGAATATAAATCCATGGAGAACTAATAAATAGGAAATAACTGCTTGCTGTGGAATTTCTAGTCACTGGATGTGCAGATACTGTGCTCCTGGACAAATCAACTCTTTTGGGAAGTGAACAAATTATGGAGGAGAAATTCTTTCAGAATTTTAATTACATGGACACTAATTATCACCCAGAAGCTTCATAAGAACAAGCTGTTGAAGACTGGAAAGAACATTCAGGGGTTCATCATTAAACACTTTTTCTGTCCTTCACCAGAGCTGAGTAGGTCACTGCTTCTGGAAATATGATACAGGGCAGCGTGGACCTTTGGCATGGATGTTCTTAAGCTCTTTAAATAACTACAGAGGAATGTTTCAAAATTGTCACTAGAATGCAAGAGATAGCAAAAAAAGCCAACAGCAACCCAGAAAATGCTTGTCCATCTGACAGCAATTCTGAGTTTGTCTGTCATTCTGTACTGAAATGGATTTCTTCCCCTTTTTCCTGACAAAACCACTATGAAAGAAGTCTTGAGGTAAAACTGTGCAGTGAAAAGCTACTGTATCACCTCCTCAGTTACAAAATAAGGTATTGGAAATGCCAGAAGATCTATAGTGCTACCCAAGATTTCTAGATTTTAGATCAAAGCACTTAGCAGCATCCTGTGCATTATTATTTACATACGGTTATCTACAGTCATTGCTAGAATCACAGGTAACTCTCATACTTTGACCTTTCTAATCTAAGACAAGCTCACAGAAGCATGATACTGTATGCTTTTTTTCTGGTATAGGAATAACTTTCTGAAGATACTAATAGACAAATATGGAAACACTGGGTTTGTATGATGTTCCTGGGCTAGTAGGGTGCAGGCCCACAACTATGGTCCACTCAGCACTCACTAATATTTCATGCTGAGTAATAGATAAGACCATACAATACAATCCTGTATTCATGCCATCCTGAGTTTGTGTGTTCCTGCCTCCAGCTCCCAACTGATGGTGACTCTAGGAAGCCAGCCTAGGACTCTTCCAGGACTGCACTGCAGCCTTAATGGTGATGTGAGTATTACTGGGGGAAAGGGGAGAAGAACATGGTTTTGGTTTTGTGTATATTTTAATATATTTAATGGTCTTTCTTTTTTATCATTACTGTATCATTAAAGCTGTGCAGTTTATTTTCCAACCTATGTTGGAAATGTACTACTAAATGTACTACTACTAAAATGTACTGAGTTCTGTCCAGGTGTAGATGAGAGTGAGTTGAGAGTTTGTGGATGTGAATTTGGGGTCAGGCTGGCATGGGTGATACTGTTGCGAGTGTCTATTACAGGCCACCTGATTGGGGCAAGGCAGTAGATGGGGCCTTCTACAGGCCGTTGAAGGCAGCCTCACAACTGCAGGCCCTGATTCTCATGGGGGATTTTAACTACCCAGATATTTGCTGGAAGGTCTGCTCAGCCAGACATTCACAGTTCAGGAGATTTCTCCAGTGCATTGATGATAACTTTTCTATGTAAATAGTGGATTAGCCAAGTAGGAGAGGAGTGTGGTTGGGTATTAAACTTGGCAACAAGGAGGGTCTGATTGAAGCAGTGAAGGTTGAGGGCAACTTTGGTTGCAGTAGGTTCAGGGTGGCTTTGGTTGCAGTGACCAAGTGGAGTGACCAAATGATGAGAGAGTTCAGAATCTTGTGCAGTAGGACAGAATACCAAGCAGGGTCATGATCCTGGACTTTAAAAGGACCAACTTTGGCCTTTTCAAGCAATTGCTACAGGAAATCCCATGGGACAGGATACTAGAAGGTAAAGCGGCCCAAGACAGTTGGGACCATTCCATCCAATCACAAGATCAGAGCATCCCTACAGGTAGGAAATCAAGAAAAGGAGCCTGGAGACCTACATGGTTAAAGAGGGAACTGCTGGGCAAACTCAAGTGGAAGAAGAAAGTCTACAGATCATGGAAGGAGGTGCTGGCCACTTGGGAGGAATATGAAACTGTTGTCAGTGGATGCAGGGAGACAACCAGGAAAGCTAAGGCCTCCTTGGAAATAAGCCTTGCAAGAGAAGGCAAGGACAGCAGAAAGAGCTTCTTCAAACTAACATTAGAGGCAATACAGGCCCACAGAAGAATGAGGTGGGTGCCCTGGTGACAGAGAATACGAAGAAGGCAGAGTTACTGAATGCCTTCTTTGTCTCTGTCTATACTGCTGGAGAACTTTCCTCAGGAGCCCCAGACCCCTGGAGCCCCAGCAGAAGTCAGGATAAAGGGAGCAGTTTGTCTTGGTTGATGAGGACTGAGCTAGGGATCATTTGAACAATCTGGACATCCATGAACCTTTGGATCCTGATTGGATGCACATGCAGGTGCTGAGGGAGCTGTAAGAAGTCATTGTGAGATTAATTTCCACTAACTTTGGTAAGTTGTGGGGAACTGGAGAGGTGTCTGAGGGCTGTAGGAAAGCAAATGTCACTGAAGCCTTCAAAAAGGGTAAGAAAGAGGACCTTGGCAACTATAGACCTTCAACTGCAACTATAGAGCTTCACCTCCATCCCTGGAAAGGTTATGGAACAAGTTATCCTCAGTGCTATCTCTAGGCATATGAAGGACAAGAGGGTCATTAGGAACACTCAATATGCTTTTACCAAGGGGAAGTCATGCTTAACCAAGCTGATAACCTTTTATGAGGATGTAAAAAGATGGTTAGATGATGGTAATGTAGTGGATGCAATTTATCTACATTTCATTAAAACATTTGACACTGTCTCCAACAGCATCCTCACCACTAAACTGTGGAAATGTGGTCTGGATGACTGGGTAGTGAGGTGGATTATGAACTGACTAAAGGAAAGAAGTCAAAGAGTTGTTATCAATGGGACAGAGTCCAGTTGGAGGCCTATATCTAGAGGAGTCCCTCAGGGTTAAGTAGTGGGACCAATACTATTCAATATATTTTTCAGTGACCTGGATGGGGGAACAGAGTGCAATGCGAGCAAGTTTGCAGATGACACAAAACTGGGAGGAGTGGCTGATACCCCAGAAGGCTGTGCTGCCATACAGTGAAAACCCACACAGGCTGGGGGGTTGAGAGGTAAGAAATTTAATTAAATACAACAGGGGCAAGTTTAGAGACTTGCATTGGGGAAAGAACAACCCCATGTACCAGTACAGGTTGGGAACTGAGCTGTTGGAGACAGCCACAGAGTAAAGGGACCTGGGAGTCCTGGTGGATGGAAAGATGAGCATGAGCCAACAATGTGCCCTTGTGGCCAAGAAGGCAGATGGCATCCTAGGGTGTATTAGAAGGGGTGTGGCTAGTAGGTCAGGAGAGGTTCTTCTCCCCCTCTACTCTGCCCTGGTGAGGCCATATCTGGAATATTGTGTGCGGTTCTGGGCCGCTCAGTTCAGGAAGGACAGGGAACTTCTTGAAAGAGTCCATCACAGAACCAAAAAGAAGATTAAAGAAGTGGAACATCTCTCTTATGAAGAAAGGCTGAGGGACCTGGTTCCCTTTAGCTTGGAGAAGACTGAAGGGTGGCCCCATTAATGCTTATAAATATGTAAAGGTCGAGTGTCAGGAGGATGGAGCCAGGCTCTTCTGAGTGATTTCCAGTGACAGGACAAGGGGCAACAGGTACAAGCTAGAGCACAGTAAGTTCCTTGTAAATGTAAAGAAAAGATTTTCACTGTGAGGGTGACAAAACACTGGAACAGGCTGTACAGTGAGGCTGTGGAATATCCTTCTCTGGAGACATTCAAAACCTGCCAGGACACATTTCCTGCGTGACCTACATTGAGAGATTCTGCTCTGACGGGGGGGTTTGACTTGATCTTTCAAGATCCCTTCCAACCCCTACCATTTTGTGATTCTGTGAAATACTAGTAACTTAATTTTTCCCTTGGGAAACATGTACTGGAGCTACAACTCCAGCTTCAGTAAAGGTTGCCTCATTCTTTCCAGGACTGAAATAATAATAGTAATAATAAAACAAACCACAAAACCCCAAAAAAACCCAGTATAAAGGTAAATGTTTTTTTTTTCCCCAGACATTAGAAGTCCCACTTCCATTTAAAGTTGCTAACTGCAATAAGATCTCCTGATAAATGGAGGATGTGACAAAGCATTGTGCCCATTGGAGATAGTGCACTAACAACCATATGAGGCTCTCACCCAAAGACTATTGACTGATCATAAATAAATGGTCCTTGATATGCAATCTGACATTCAAGTAGAGCATCACTGGAGGGAGAAATTATTTGCTGAAAGAGGCATATGGACAACTATCCCTCTAACACATTCAGGATGACACAATGCATGGCATTCTCCATGTAGTTTATTGGCTCTTTAACTGAATTACTAAATATGGAAATGACGCTTAGAAGTATAGGATAAGATACTTAATTAACATGTCTACCAACCTCCCAAATATTTTAGTGTCTTTAAGACTATCATCCTTTTCTACTCACACATCCAATAGCCTCAGACAAATGTACTATGCCCCAGGAAAAGATGTAAGAAGGAAATTATTATCTGTTTCAGAGTCTCAGATTAGCTCTATGAAGCAAAACAATCACTGCTAAAAAAAATCTGATTTTAAGTTCAGCAAGTAAAAATTATGAGAAAAAAGAATGGAGACCTAAGATAAAAAACTGAATCAGGAAAAAAAATTAGAATGCATGTATTATATAAAACTTTCATTATAGAGAAATGGTGTAAAGCATTAAACCTTTTTTTTTTCAGTGTATACATATTTTAGATATTCCAGGGCTGACTGGAGGGCCATGTTACTTTTGTTTCTATATCAAACTTTAATCAATTCAAAAGCTACTCAACAGTGAATAATGCTCATAGCTACTCTTCTGGCTTTTGGCCATATCAGCCTAGTCCATATTTATTGATAGATACTCTCTGTATGAACCAAAATCCATAGTTAAATCTTCTGCTGCTGATGATAAATTATTTACCTGTCTTTGGATCAATGGAGAAATACGGTTGCCCCTGAAGAATGCTGTAAACCACTCTAGCACTGTTTCCATAAGTGGGATCATCAGCATCTGTGGCCTTTACTTGAAGCACATATGCACCTGCAAAGAAACACAGGTCATCATATTTTCAGTATAGAGCAGTGATCAGGGATATTCCACACATATTGGTCCTGCTACTAGTAGATGCTGCTGTGATTCTTGTTCCACTGGAAAGAAGGTGAGAATAAAGCAGCCAACTTTTCAGGTCCATGGTAGGACCATCTAGGTAACAGCTGAGGCATAACGAGAAGGAAAGGAGAAGCAGTTGACCACCAGAAGATACTTATAAAAAATCTATGATGCTCATATTATTTACAAAAATATATTACATGATATATATAGGATGGAGGCCTGGGGAGGGAATTTGTAAAAGGAGTATGTCCAACGGTTTTGTGAAAATCTTGGCAACTGTGGAAGTAAAATATGTGAGCTGCCTTTAAAACAAGTGTTTGATCAAGCAGCTCCTTAACCTACCAGTACACCAATCTCTAAGTTCCTTAAGAGACTATACTGCAGTCTTCTAAATACGAAATCACATTCCCACAGTAAAATGAATTTAGGTGTTTTGTTCAGCCTGTTGAGACATGAGTCTTTTTCCCTTTCAGTACAGCTCACTAGAAAATAAAATTATTGTGGAGGAAGAGCCTGCCCTTGATACTCTGCTTTCAATCATGGTTATAAACCAGTCCTTTTGCAATTTGCTTTATATTCCAACTTAGAGAGGAATCATACTATGAAATGTACATGGAGACAGAAAACTCTGTAAATGGCAATAGTCTTGCAAAAACATTTTGTCCCTCATGCAGGTCACTTAGCAATTTACAAAGTATTTCTCTACTCTCCCATAAAGATAGTAGTGTTCAAACTATAGTTTTCAGCAAAACAAATGACCATATATTTAGCCTTTCTCATCTGTTTTGAGGCTTAAGAGTTTCCTATTATCTTCTGTGCAAATGAATGCAGGACTTTGCAATGCTGATTTGGAGTGAGTAAGGGTTAAGACAACCCATGTGAGAAACAGCACAGGAAGTAGGATTATCTGAACCATTTTTAAGAAATGTTCTACATTTGGAGGTCATTTGACATTCTTTCAATAATATCTGTGAAATACTGCAAGTGCTTCAAGACTGCTACTTTTCTGTAATGAAAACTGGCAAGTTTCAAAGGATGTTCACAATCTAAAATTAACCTTAATGGACTTGTCAAAGTTCATTTCTGAAAACGTCTCCCTGAGAGATGCTGCGTGTGAAAGATCCTACCACCTAGACAGGAAAGTAATGTATAGCAAATGTAGCTGTTTGTAGTACTTTCAAGATCCATCCATGCAACCCCCCTCTCACTTTTTACCTTGGAATGAACAGTGTGATTATTAATTTATTTGTAGAGTTATAGACAGAACAGCAGTTTATTTAGCATTTTACCCTAATAAATAAATACCTAGTATAAATCTGAAAATCTGATTTTGACTCATTATGGTTAAATGACATTCTGCTGTTGTTGTTTATAAAAGAGACCAAGAAGGAAAGATGATCTGTATTTACTAGACTCAGATAATTTCCGTGGTCATCAACATAAGAAAGACATGAACCTGCTCAAGTAGGTCCAGAGAAGGGCCACAGAGATGATCAGGCCACTCGAGCACCCCCTCATATGAAGACAGCCTGAGAGAGTGGGAATTGTTTAGTCTAGAGAAGAGAAGGCACCAAAAGTCCTTGCAGCAGTCTTCCAGCACTTAAAAGGGGCCTACAGGAAAGATGGGGAGGGGCTGTACCCTACTGATAGGATGCTTTTAAATCATTTTAAACCAAAAGTGGGTATATTTATAATAGATATTAGGAAGAAATTATTCACTGTGAGTGAATATTCACTGTGAGACATTGGAAGAGGTTGCTCAGAGAAGCTGTGGATGGCTCTTCCCTGGAAATGTTCTACAAGGGCAGGTTGGGTGGGGCTATGAGCAAACTGGTTTAATGGAAGGTGTCCCATGTAAGTTAGCTAGATTATCTCTAAGTCCCCTCCAACCCAAACCATTCCATGAATCTGTGATTTATGACTGAACGCATGGATTACATGCACTTTAGAATAAGATAAACTTCATAAAGTATTCAAAATCAACACAAATCAAGAACGACCAGCTCATCAACTTCTCTTATATTCCAAAAAGTTAGATAAGAAATGCTCAATTAAGATTCTCAAGCAACCTTAATTTTTCTTCTTATTGTTTAAGTATTCACATATATTTAAGATGTTGGCATGTGAAGTACTGAACAGTTTAGGGGAGGATTTTTAATAGGTGAAGTTCATAATTGTTCATACCAGAGTGTGTAAGGAGACTGAAATAAAGTTTTTACCTATCCAAAACAAACCCACTGTGGCTGAGAATGGATTTCAGAGCTCATCCCCTGCTCTATCATTTGTTTCTAAAGCAAAAGCAGATTAAAACAAATCAACAGAGTACTGACCAGATCCTTGTCTTTCCAAAACCACTATGATCAGCAAGCAGCTCCTGATAAACCTCCACCAGCAGTTTCTGTTACTTCCAAACTAGAAAGTATTTACAAGAAGAGATGTTGAATAAGGATGAGCCAGAGTGAGTGCTTTCATGGCAGTCCTCACAATAGAGTTTATGTCACCTGTTATTACACTTTATTGTGTAGGCATCTACGCTCATGTCAGGCACTTGCAGCTAATGTTGCAGGCAGGGGCTTGGCAGAGGGAGCACGGCAACGCTGGTCTGCTTGTGCCAGGGATGTAGAGTTAGGCATGTGGAATACCACAGCCAAATCTCTATCAATGTGTAAGTTGTCATGAAGAAATGTGATGTTGCAAAGTGAAGAAAGATGCCTGTAACCATCAGCCTGCTTGAAAACTCTGCAGCTGACCCAAGTGCCTGATGATCCCTATACAGAGTAATTCTTAGTTGTCTAAAAATGTTAGTTTATGTATTCTTAGGTACATGCTCCAGGTAATTCAACCTTATAGCACAAAAAAACCCCCAAAACAAAACAAACCCTCCCACAAATTTATGAATTAATTCTTATTAAGGTAGACATTTTAGTCTGATAAATAGCAGGCACTGAATATGAAAAATAATCTATTTCACAGTGACAGAAGTTTCAGCTATATTAATATGTTGGATCCTTCACAACAAACAGGTAATATGTAAAGTTTATATTTTTATGGGAAGTCAGGCATGTTTTTTTAATGCACTTCCATTTAATAATTTAAATTTATATCTAATGTTTTAAAAAGGTTTTCTGAAATTGGTTTCTTAACCTTCCAGAATTATCAAGTATTGCCCACTGTATATAACAAGCTTTCTATTTTATGCAAAACATAAACCCAATATACTTTAAAAACTAGACTCTAATATCTAATTATTTTTGCAAGCGGTAACACAGCACTATAGCAGTAAAACTTTAATGTAAAAAAGTTAGTGATGGAAGATCTCATGACATTTTAATTAAAATACATATTTATATTACTACATGGAATAATCAAATGAAAAAAGACAATATTTTTTGTGTTTTGAAATATCTTATATGATAGTGAGCATTTAAAAGGACATTTTTTTAATGTGCAATCAAAAAACTTGATGTAAAATACTATAAAATGCAGAAGAATGGAATTATGTGCCTAACTAGTTATTTAAGTTTTAGAAAGAAAATTTAAAAATGCTAAACAGTTCACATAGGTCATGAAAATGGTATGGAATCTTAATGAAGATTATATCTTCTTTAAAATAATACAGACAATACTGAGGACTAACGTATTGTAAATAGTTGATTTAATCACAGAAAGTATACTGGCCTGATTTTTCCTCTGGCTGAAGCCCAAATGCAATCCAGCAATAGCTGCAAATAAAATCGAGCCTTAGAATTAGAATGAAGCCCTGGAATTGGAAAGATTTCTTACTGATTGGCCAAACTGACTGAAGTACCACTAAAAACGCATCAAAGTTTATACTAAAATGGAGAGAATTGATAGGAAGCCTGAGTTTATACCATAATGAGAATGGTTATGAAATAAAGACTTTACTTCAGGAATATTGTGCTTTTTCTCTGGCAGTCTTCCATTAGTAAAAATCTGCCTTCAGTTAGTGCAGGGGTGTTTTGTTAGCTGGGGGGGCAGCAGGGGTGCTCCAGTGAGAAGCTGCTGGAAGCATCCTCAGCTCCAGTTCTGTCCTTGCCAAGAAGATACGGGAAGATGGATGAGACTCTGAGAGTAATATATTCAAAAAAAAGGAAAATGAAACGGCAAAAATAAATTTTAAAAATAAATAAATTGGAGAGGAGAGGAGATCAATGCCAGAGCAAAGACACCAAGGTCAGTGAGGAAGGAGGGGGAGAAGATGCCTGAGCAGAGATTTCCCTGCAGCCCGTGGTGAGATGGCAGCTGTGACCCTGCAGCCCATGGAGAAACATGGTGGAGCAGTTCCTGAAGGACCATAGTGGGGCAGATATGGATCTGTAGCCCTTGAAGTGTCACAGGTGGGCAGATGTGAAGCTGCAGCCTGTGAAGGATCACAGAGAGGGTCAGATGTGGATCTGCAGCCGTGTAGGACCCCGTGTCAGAGGAGGTGACTGCTCCCGCAGCAGCCGTGACTCTGTGTGCAGCCCAGGTGGGAGCAGTCTGTGCCTGAGGGACTGCACCTGTGGGAGGGACTCATGTCCCAGGGGTTCCTGAAGGACTCTCCCGGGAGAGGGACCCCGCGTTGGAGCAGGGAAGAACGTGAGGAGTCCTCCCCCTCAGTAGGAAGGAGCGGCGTGTGGGGAACTGACCCTAAAGCCCCCCTGCCCCTCCCCTGTGTCCTGAGAGGGAGGCAGCAGGGAAGGGATTCGTACCCAGGAAGAACTAAGGTATGGGGGGAAGGTGTTGAGAGCTGGTTGTGTTCTCTTTCTCCTGGTGGACAGAATTAGGTTTTTTCTTCCCAAATTGAGTTTGGCTGTTATTTGCCTGTTACCATAACTGGGGAGTGAAAACAAAATGCTGCTTTGCCAAAATCAAAGGAGAATCTGAATGGAAAATCAATTTTGATTAAACTAGAATTAATTTTTATCATTTTCTAATACACCCATTTTGTTATTTTCAAATTTCTTATGAATGACCAAACTTTTTAATTACTCCAAAATTCAGATTAGTCTCAATTTCAAACCAAAATATTCAGTTTATTGATTACACACACACACACACACCACTCCTCCCCTTCATGTTTTCCTTATAAAAGACGAAATATTAAATCTTTGTGCTCTTTTCAGCCTGGAAATAAGTTTTGCCATCACCAAAGCATAGGCGGGGTACATTGCTGTCTGTGGATATATTGTTGGCTTCAAAAAAAAACAACAAAAAAAAGCAAGAACAAAATCCTAATTTCTTATTTTTGATTTGTTGGACTAAAGGATATGACCAAGAATTCACAAAATTCACCTAGGGTTTAGACAAATGGGTTTATTCAGTGTTGGAGAAATGACAGGATTCAAGGCTAGGCAAAAAAACCAAGTGACTTTTTTAGACATAGTTCCTGAAAGAATAATATATATTCAAAGATGAAGAAAATAGGTGATGATATGTCAAGTGTTTTCTCATTAAGGTCAGCTTTCACTAGGCCTTCAAATCACATTAAGTTTTGTAACAAATGCCAAAACTTAGTTTAGTAGTGGTAGTGCATTATTTTCACACAAAAAGTGAGGGGGACCTTCTTTGAGGCTTTGAAGGAGCAAGAAAATGCTGGATGGGAGTGGCAAAGTTTCAAAGTATTAAGAAGGGAAGGGGTACTTCAAGTTAAAGGAATTCTACATCTTTTAATTGTTCCAGAGGCCCTGGCTCCATCCTTTCTCCACTCCTAGATCAGGTTCATTCAGAGCAAGTCACTCAAGCTCTTTTTGTGCCAAATTTGAAATAGCTGCAATGACAGAGAATCCACAACCTCTTTATATGCTCCTGTGGGATTCTGCCAAATTAATTCCTTAACAAGATCATCTCCTCTTTTGAACTCTGGAACTGTCATTTTGACATTTGTCTTGCTCACCTTTTTTTCCTGTCTTTTCTTAGTAAACAATGAGTAAGAGACACTGTGTTAATTTTCACAGAATTAATTACTTGCAATGTACTATCAAGGTACTTGCATCTACTAGTGAGTAAAAATAGAGTATCAGGTCTTCTTCTATAAGCTTTCTCTTTCACCAACATTGTTTTGTAGTTATTAGAAGTACTGTCATGATCTTGGTGTTCAGCTTCTCCACTACCACATGTATGATTTTGTCTTTTCGTCATTCTGCTAGGAGTTGGTGGTGCCTAACTCTTTTGAAAGAAATCAGACAGCTGTGCAAACATTTTTTTTATATGGCAGGAGGCAGGACAGGCATAACTGCTAGCACAGAAACTCACTACTTTGTACAATATTATTTCTAAACAATACAAAGAATAGCACCTTGGCAACCCAAATGTCTATCAACATATCAACACCTATCTTTTTTGGGTTTTGTTTGTGGTTTTTTTTTTTAAATAGGCAAAACAAAACAAAACAAAAAAAAACCAACTTAATTTATGACTCACTGCAGCACTATATTGCAATTCAGATCAGGAGATCCCTTGTCTCAATAAATATTCTCCTGACCTGCCACAAGCAATTTTAGCAAATCTCCAGTGCTGGCAGAACATGTACATCTGTAAAGAGAGATGCTGACATTGCCCTTTTGGGACTTATCTTTTATAGAAGAAATTATCAATAATGTGTTTTGAAGATATACTCCAGAAGCTGACTCCCACAAAAGTAATGTGAGGAAGGCATATTTAACTTGGAAAAGCCAGTTTCCAGTTTATGTATTCATGGCTGTGCAGCCCAGATAATAACACAATCTTGCTGTCTCCATCAATATCTTGAATACTAGACACAATCAGGGAAGCATACTTTTCCCCTGCTTTGCATTCCAGATATCACACTGAACACATATATATTTTTCTCTCTGCTGTCAGGAGCAGCCATGTCCACAAAAGCAATACTGCCATTCCCTGCTGTAATTGATGAAGAACGGCAGCTTGTTGCTAATACTTTTGCTGTGCTGGTAGCTAAAAGCAGCTATTGCAAGTCTCAGCATTTAGTGCATAATCAAATATGTTTCTAGTATCTCTTGAATAACTTTTGATTTACAGTGGTAACAGTCCAGGAAGTATAAAATCTGTTTTTTTTTTTAAGATGAACCACACACACACTGATTTAATCTGGAAAAAAAAATGTGTTGTTTTCTGCCTGGCAAATTGGAAGACATTGAATTGTGAAGCAGTACAAAATGTTTGTTTCTTCTTTCTGATGTCATAAATGCTTTATAAAGTATAACTAAGGTTTTAGAATCAGCAAATTTTAGTGCACAGTGGATTTGTCTCTAAAATTCTTTCTTGCAAATTAATAAACAGGTCCCTTTCTCCTGGCCATCCCTGTCTCCCTCATGGATGATGAGGATAAACAGGAGAAGCCTACTGCTGTGGAGTTGTTGTGTTGGTTGGTTTATTTTGTTTGGTTGGGGTTTCTGCACGTAATTATTTAGCTTAGAAATCAGCAAAGCAATTACTTTCTTTTCCCTTTTTTCCCCTACCCTCATCTGTTGTGGTCGGTCAGAGTTAAGCCACTAAAGGCACATAATCTGGCTAAGCTAATAATGACTCTTAGCACTAAATATTTAATTAATTTATTTATATTTATTAATTTAGACTATTTATTTATAAAACCATCCAGCTGCTTTCACAGTCCCAAGACAGTGATAATGTTTACAGAGGTTGCGCTTCTCAAGAAAACAAGGAGCTTGAAATAGCAGCTAATAGTCTATACTAAATATGCACATAAAGGAATAGCCTGGTAAACTAACTGCTGGAAAAAATGCTCAAGGAGAGCAGCAGAAGAGCCAATTAGCAAATACTAAGCTTAATATCTAAGCTTTTGAGAAATAAATCTCTTGAGAACGATTCTTCCTTTCTGTTTTCTAATCTGTGGATTGTCTTCCTTGTACCACTATGATGGAAGCTCTTCTTGCATATATGAAATTAAGTAAATAGAAAAAACTGGTTTTGACTTTTGCTTTTATCATCTTGACAACTTGGTTTCAGGTCATGACTCAACTGGGACTTAACTTTGCCAGTATACACAGCTTGGATGTGGGAGATAAAAATAAACAGTACATTCTCTAATCACAACATCTGTGTTGGTAAAAATCCTACTGTAGATATCTGCGTGCTGACAAATACATGTTGGTTTTGTTGGTTTAGTTCATATTTTGCAGGGAGGTAGTGTAAGCTGTATTAGAAAAAAGAACCTGATTTCAAAGACTATGTCTGAACCCAAGGATTTTGCCATAAATACTGTATGAAATTAGATGTGCCTTGGGAAGTAAATATTTTCTTCAATGGAATTGTGATATATTAGACATTAACCACACCTGAGGCACTGAAATCTGAGTGGTTTGAGGGAAAAAAAAGAGTTAACCTCAGAATAATAGCACAAAGAGCTGTTATTCTTTTATTAATCTGTAAAGTGTGATCAAAATATTAGATTAAAATCTTCAAACACTAAGTATTAGGCTCAGTTTGAGTGAGTAAAGTGATACACTGGATTCCTAGCTTTTGAATGCTAATGCACCATGACTACTAGAACATGTCCTGAAGGGCCTTATCTACAGTTTTTAAATACCTCCAGGGATGGTGGTATTCTCTACCACCATCCCTGAGCAGCCTGTTCCAGTGCTTGACAACTCTTTCAGCAGAGAAATTCTTCCTCATATCTAGTCTAAACCTGCCCTGGTGAAACTTCAGGCCATTTCCTCCAGTCCTGTCATTATTCACTTGAGAGAAGAGGCCAACAACCACCTACTTACAACCTCCTTTCAGGTAGTTGCAGAGAAATTAAGTCTCCTCTCAGCATCCTCTTCTCCAAACTAAACAATACCAATTTCCTCAGCCTTTCCCCACAGGGGTTGCTCTCCAAACCTTTCACCAGCTTGCTTGCCCTTCTCTGAACTCACTCCTGCAATTCAGTCTTTCTTGTGGTAGGAGACCCAAAACTGAACACAGTACTCAAGGTGTGGCTTCACCAGTGCTGAATACAGGAGCACAATCAGTTCCCTTTTCCTGCTGGCCACGCTATTCCTGATACAAACCAGGATGCTGTTGGCCTTCTTGGCCACCTGAGCACACTGCTGGCTCATCTGGGTGTCAATTAGTACTCCCAGGTCCTTTTTTTGCCTGCCAGCTTTCTAGCCATTCTTCCCCAGGCCTTTAGCATTGAATAAGGACAAATTTGGATTAGGCAGAGACATGATAACATGTAAAAATAACCCCAGAACACAACAGTGCTTTCTACACAATCTAGTGGGAAGTATAATATTCTGTGAAAGGTGCAGATTTTTCCTTAATTATTTAATCAGAATATTGCTTTGAAGACTGTCCTGTTACTTCAAGATCAAAGCACTGTAGAATGCATAAATTTTACTTTATATACTTGCATTAAAATTTAAAATGTCATCTGATCCATTCAGTGACTTAATTCATAATTTCTATACGATTCTACATAGCTTCCTACATCATGACAGGGACAGCTTTGGAACTTAGAATGCCATAAATGTCCTCAGTCACAACAAAAGGTTTTACTCTTGGTAAGTCATTTACAAGAACGAGAAAAATGGTAGGAAGAGGCAGCACTACTCCAAGTGACATCAGGCTCAGCCTCCATCACAAATGATATTTCAGAAAAAACTGGGTGAAATCCATAATTTGAAAACACTTAGGATAACATAGCCCTTTGTAAGTCCTGAATCCTAGTAGTGGTTGGTTTAAACCTTGAAACACAGACCATTGTATCTTTTCCAACCATCTCTTTCTTTTTACCACAGTAGTCAGGCTTTCCTAAAACAAAGCTAATGAACAAATTTTCCTTTCTACAGGAACAGAGTAAGAACTAATGAACTGACCATACAGCCTGAGAGACAGAGACTTTTGATGGATGAACAGAGGCAACTTGCTCTGAGATGCTTTTCCTCAGTTGGGCTTTCTATTCCATCCCTGTTGTAGAAATGACCCAGCCACTTAAAAAGATACAAACTGAGGTCAATTTCAGATTTCCTTGATATTCACATCATTTTCATGGAATTTGCACATGCAGCTTTATCATCCTTGCAGAAGAAACTCCTGAGAGAAAGGGGGAACAAAGATCTGGCAACAGGAAACACTGCAGACAAGTGTACAGACACTGCAGGTTAAGTGTGGTCAGTCTTCAAACAGAGACCTAATGCTATCAGTAAGCATATATATTTTTGTAGTGTATATATATATATTTATTTTTTTAATATATATATATATATATTTCCCACTAGAGGGATTATTGTGTTATTGTCTTTGGAAGTTCTTGAGAACAGAATAGACATTCATTAGGAATTACAAATGTGTGACTGATCCTCATAGAACTGTATTATGTGAATTTAAGATCACTTCTAACACTAGCTCTGCAATGCCATGCACTGTATAAAAAGACCTCCCTCACCTCAGAGTATTACTATGTCCTTGCCTTTGTGGCTATAATAAAAGTGCCTCTGTGTTAACATTTTAATTTCATTTAAGACTACACTTTTGGAGAAAATATTTCAATTTTTCCTACTTGCTACCTTGGTTTAATATGAGAAGCACTCTTCAAGTGTGGAAACTGGATTATTTGAAGCTAAACTGGAATGTATGCTGTATGTGCACTTGATGTAACACAGCTGTTAATAGGTAGGTATTCAGTCCAAGAGGACAGTTGAGTGTATTTGAAACTGTGAGAGCAGATATTCCCTGGGTGCCAAATTTTCAACACTCGCTGTTCCACTACACAAATCTGTTTCTGTTGCATCACATTACTGTCCAGAATGACGTGGGTAGCACTCTTTGCACAGCTTCAGGAGTAATACTTCTCTCATCCTTTTCAGAGCCTTTAGGTACTAACATAATAATGGGTATAATTATTATTTCACATAAGGAACAGTTCCAAATTAATTAGCAAAAACCTATAAGATTTTAGCTGAAGACAGAAAATTTATTACTATGCATATTTAGCCAATTTCATACACTGAAAACAAAATATTTTAGTGATTAGGAGAGAGAAGAGAGTCAGACTACAAGGTCATATTGAACACATGGAAATTTTAAATATACCCACTTAAAACTAGCTGTGAGTGGAGCTCTCCTGTTTCAAATCTCATATTAGTGTGACAGTTCCCTGCTTTTCATGTGTCTGCATTCTGGTTTTTTTCTAAAATCATATTACAGCTCTCTAGTGTACCAGTCTGATTTATTATTGATCTGAGCAGTAAATCCAATTTTGTATTTACTTCACAATTTAGATCAGTATAATACCTTGACAATACAGTATTATTAGAGAAAACCTCAAGTGTCCTTCACATGAGGCAAATTTCTTGACTGTGTGCTGCCAGACTGCAGTCAATCTTGGTTTAAACCCAGCTGGCATCTAAGCCCCACGCAGCCATTTACTTACTCCCCTCACAGTGTGATGGGTAGGAGAGTCAGAGGAGGAAAAGTAAGAAAGCTTGTGTGTTGAGATACAGGCAGCTTAATAGGTAAAGCAAAAGCTGCATGCACCAGCAGAACAAAAGAAGGAATTCATTCACTGCTTCCTATCAGCAAGTAGGTGTTCAGTCATCTCTAGGATAGAAGAGCTCTATCATGCATTAATGGTTACCTGGTAACTCCAAACATTTTACCCCCTCCTTCTTTTTCCAGCTGTATACAACAAGCACAATATTGCATAATACGGAATATGCCATTGTCCAATTTGGATGCTTGCTCTGGCTGTGCTCCCTCACAGCTTATTGTGCACCTACACTTGAGCAAAACACGGGAAGTTTTGATTTATCAACACTGAAAGCATCAGTGTATCATCAAAATTCCCCTCACACCAAATCCCATACTAAATCCAAAACATAACACTATTTTAGCTACTAAAAAGAAAATAAACTCTATCCCAGGTGAACACTGCTCTCATGAGATCCCACCTGGAATATTGTGTCCAGTTCTGCAGTCCCCAACACAAGAAGGACATGGAGGTATTGGAACAAGTCCAGAGGAGGGTCACAAAGATGATCAGAGAGCTGGAGCTCCTCTCCTGTGAAGACAGGCTGAGAGAGTACAGCTTGTTCAGCCCTGAGGAGGCTCAGGGAAGACCCTATAGCAGCCTTTCAGTATATTAAGGGGACCTATGAGAAATCTGGGGATGGACTTTTTACAAGGGCATGAAGTCACAGGACAAGGGGTAGTGGCTTTAAACTGAAAGAGGGTAGATTTATATTAGATATTAGGAGGAAATTATTTTCCTATGAGTGTGGTGAGACATGGGAACAGGATGCCCACAGAAATTGTGGATGCTCCTTCCCTGGTGTCTCACCACCACTCACCACAGAAAAACTCTGATTACTTTTTCAAGGACAAGTTGGATGGGGCTTTGAACAACTTGTCTAGTGGAAGTTATCTGTGCCTGTGACAGGAGTTGAAACTAGATGGAACTTTAAGGTGCTTTCTGACCCAAACCATTCTATGAGTCTATTAAACCAATTTCTTCAACAAAGACGAGTCAGCCAAAGAAAACGTTAGTGTGTCACTGGAGGAATGCACTTCCTAGGCATAACTATGAGGATATTCTTTGACAAAAGGTCATAGAAACAGTTTTCACTCTTTTCTGCCTTACTAAGCATGCCTCTTTCAAGGTACTGCAGGCAGAGTTTTTCTCAGCATCCGTAAAAACAGTGACTGAAACAAAAGACTGTAATGAGGAGATTTTGTCATACTCTTGTTTCTATACCTGGTTGTTCATCAACAAAGTAGTCTACTGTTTTTTAGATTCCCCATGATAAAATGAAAACATTAACCTTCACAGTACAGTGGTAGATGCTCTTCTAAGACAGTTGAATGCAGATTGATTTTTAGTGCTCTGTAGTGTGGTGATAATAGAGAGGTCTTCTGTTACATCACCAGTCATGGTATAATAATATCTACAATTTGGAAATGTAATGGTGGGCTGAGCACCAGCCTATTCCAAATATTCCATATAAAGCAGTGTATTTCATTGTTTAAATTCCCTAAAATTATACCTTTGTAAGAATTATGGACTCCAGTGAAGAAGCTGTCAACTGGCAATCTCAAGAGCTGACAACATTTCAAAATGGGACACTATGATATTTTAGAAGGCATCTGATAACTTATAGCTATGCAAGTATCTGGTTTTCTTTTTATTTGCTGGTCTTGTTAAAAACTGAAAGATAAAGTGTGGCTTTTGGAACTAATGAAAAATGTTCGAAAACATATGAACTAATGAAAAATGAAGCTACTTTCAAGCATTACAATGCATGCAAAGTAATTCAATTTTGAGCACATTGAACAGGAAAGGGCAAGAGAGCTTTTGTTTTCATAGCAGCATGAAGAAGAGTGAAAAAGATACATATGCTATGGGAGTTCTCCATTCAGCTGCCTTCTTTGGCCTGGGAAAAGTTCAAATTTGTAGTGCCCAGATTTCTGGAAAAATTTATGTGTGACCACTTATAAAGTTTTACATTTTATTCATATAATTACTCACAAGGCTACATGTAAACAAGACAACAAGCTCTTAGACAGCTTCCTGACTCATGCAATATCACACTTGCTTTCATTTTCTTCTGTTTCTTCTGTACAAGCAATCCTGATCAATGAAAATCTAAGTGCTTTCAGCAACATGGAATATTATTGAGTCTGAAGGACAGCCATTTAACTGCAATGAATAGGACCACTACTAGCAGTGAAAAAGGAAGAAGTTGGATCTTCTACAGAAATTATGCTATCGAGTTAAAACCTTTCATAGAACACTTTTGTGAATATAATCAGCTAACTAGCAAACAGTCTCAAGATGTCTGGAATTGAGTTTTTAAGTGAATTCTCTCTCCATTAGCACAAAAAAGCCTTTAGTAACTCTCTGTCCTTTGTGATTCAGTTTTAATCCCTTCAGAGAGATTCAAGGAAGTGCTGTAATTCCAGCAAAAACTGCTACTGTGGCAAGTAAGAAACATACTGGGAGACATGGAGCGAGAGGGTTTTGAAGTGTAAGACAAAATCCCTTCCTCCTCTGCTTAGAGGAGACTATTGCTCTAAGATTACTCTGTTTTAAAATTAGTACTGTTTTCATCAGTGTGTCCTAATTGTGGGTGCTGAAATTTTACTATTTAATTTCAGGCACTCAAGATTTCAATCCTGATACTCTAAAAGTTAACGTATCTGACCGCTCCAAAACTCAGACAGTGTTCATTCACCAACTGAATCTTCATTCATGCTATATCTAAAAATAAGTTCCTGAATCCTTATGTGATAGTCTACATTACTGAATGAGAGAGTTGTGGCTGCAAAACTTCAAAATGGAATTACACCAGATCTGGTGATGAGTTGTCCAGCAGTCCTGGGGTCATTTTAGGTGATTTAAAAAACTGCATGTGCCACTCCTCCCTGTGTGTCAGAAGTAAATAAAAGCCCAGACTTCCACTCTCAAAATTTCTTGTCTTACCCACGACTGGAAAATAAACTGTCTTCATAGCTAGTCAGAGTGTATCTTTTGGCAAAATGTAATTACACTTCTTAGTTTTCCCCAGTTAAGAATATTTCAGCTCAAGTTATTCTGCCTTCCTATTGTAAAGGCCTGTTTGGTAAGGATGAGATCCTGTTCATCCTAAAAGTAGCAGCAAAGCTCCCATTACTTTGGATAGTGAAGGACAGTACATTTAGATATCTTTGTTATTAAAAATTTGAAATTCTATAAAGCAGATGTTTCCTGTCATGTTTATACTCATCCAGATTAAAAGGATGAAAAATAAAATTTGCAAAGGTTATTTTGTGAGCTATTGACTCTTTTTGGGAAGCCTCTCTTGTGGCAATATTGACTCAAAACGCTGCTTGCATGACTTTGCAAACAACCTTTTCCTCAAGTCATTAACTATGCAGACAATGCATTCTGTATCCAAAGTACATGACTGAATTCTCTGGGAACTCTTAAAGGATAAGACATTCTGTCACAGATATATTTCATTATTAACGTACACAAGAAATGCGGTTTCAAAACATTTCAGTCCTTTTTGCAAAGTGGTATGCTTTTGAGAAGTAACATTTAACCTTAAATATATATTTTTTTAAAAAAAATCTGTTTAGATTCTGAAGCATTCAATAACATTTTTGCGTAGCTTTTTACTTTATAGGATTGCTTCTCTAACTATGAGATCAGCTTGTAGTTTTTAGCACTTATAAAAACACTCTAGTCAGGGTTCTTTTACTAAATTCAGTGGAAACTGACTTAGATCACTTTTAAAGATTTTTATAAATGTACTCCATAAGAGTACCACAGATACTAGAGGAGACAAAAAAGAATAACACCTTTAATAAATTATTATTTATGTCCTAAATCTAAACATTTTTAACATCATTTTCTTCCTCAAGAGCCACATTCATATTCGTCAACTTAACTGATCCCTGAAATTAGATACAAATTATTTAACAGTATGATTAAATTAGTAACAAGCCTTAGGCATAAGACAGCTGTTGTTTTTATCATTCATTTTTTTGTTTTATGTAAAAAACCACTACTATAGACCTATGGCAAATGAATAATTCTTAATATTACATAGGATCATATTGTTCAGCTAACAGTCATTTAGCAGCAGCATTTTTTTTTATTTTTTTTTTTTAACTTTTTCTTTTCCCCAGCAGCTCTGGAACCCTTTAAAAGAAGTGGTTCACATGTCTTTGGAAGTACACATTGCAGATGTGGGAAGAGGTGTTGACACTTCCACCACCTGCAGGCACTAAGTTCTTAAATTGCCTCTCAAATTTACTGAGTCTTCTCTTCATAGATCTTAGGACAAGTTGCTCTCTAATAGCAAACCCAAACCAATAAAAACAACAAGTATTCAATCCAGCTGCTATGAGCATTCTCTCCACTGTAGAGAGCAGTGATTCCTTACCTAGACTGACTGTAGTTCCTCTGCTTGGCTGCTGAAAAGACTCACACCTTTTGCAATTTTCAGAGGCCATAATCATCAGCTGACATATTCCCATTTCCATAGACTCCAGCTGTCGTGTCACACAGAGTAAAGTGGGCATTTGCTTCAAATGCAGCCAATTGAATCCGAACTGTCCCATGTTTATTTGCTTATTCTCCTCATTTCTCCTGACACATCCCCTACTAACCCAGTTCCTTTGCAACCATTTCTGTTTTCCACCTGCCCTTAAACCCTAGGATTCTACTCTTAAATTTTTCCCAAGTCCTGCTTGATAAAACATGACTGAAGCAGCTCCTGCTTTCTCTAGGTTTTTCTCTGTAGAGGGGAAAAAAAGAAAAAAGTCCTTTTTAGTCTGTATCCTTTCTAGAAAACAATGCTTCTGGATACAGCAGAAATTCTGCTCAACTGTTTTTTATCATGCCACTCTATTCATCATATAAAAAAAAATAAGATGAAAACAAGTGTACAATTATTTTTATTTTTGATCTTTGATTCTATTTTATAGTTTTATTTGAAATAACCATTTTTGACATATTTCAATCGCTTTAATAAATTACAGAATGAATGAAAGTGACACTGTCTTTTCTTAAAATGCAAGGCATATCAAGTGATCGTCAGTGTTCTGCAACTAGTTTTTTCCTGGCCCTATTGCATCTAATGTCAACAACAGGCTTCATGTCAAGAAGCTGGCATAAATGAGTGTATGTCACAGCTAGCTAAACAATATGGAATTTTAATGAGATATTTAAGCACTGTCAGGCCACTTCTAATTGTCTGCTTTTTAAAATTTATTAATTTCACTTCTACTGTGGGCCTTTGTGCTTTTTTTATTACCCAAAGTAAAATAAAACAGATGATAATTACTGTGAATGGAGACCAGTTGAGAACAAATTTATCAGAAGAAGGGAGAAAACAGGCTCATTAATTTCTCTGTTATGGCAGCTAAATATCATGCAGAATACAGTCTGGTTTTCTTAAAATTCAGTAGGCGTGCAAAGGCTGCATTGAATGAGGGAATGCACTCTTTGACCATTATGTAAAAATGTCTAATTAATTTTCCTTTGTCACTTTCAATACGGTTCTATTACGTGCTTGGGACTATTGGGGTTCCCAGCGGTGACTGGATTTTGCAGCTGCAGATTATTGTCCTTTAAGTGATTCTAACTGTTTTCTCACTGAAAACTCCTAAGTACACATCAGTTGCTGACTGTGGTCACACAAAATTAAAACCCTGCCTGGGTTATTCTTTTACACTGCTTAGAATTCTATTTGTTTATTTAGGATAAACACAATTTTTTAGAAAATTCTTCTGTAATATTTTCCTCTAGAGTATAGTGCAAATGATATGGATATTAATTTTCATAAAATAAAATTTAAAACATTTCATCTCATTGACCACTATGCAGTAGCAAAGAATCATATGGATTGCATGTTTAGGCAGAAACGAACTCTAGGAGTATATGCAGTTCATCCAGTTTCCTGCAATGTAGCAGGGCAAGTATGATGGGCAGAAGGTGCTAGAATACTTCAGAAACCCCTGTCACTTGCATTATCAGGGGAACTACTGACTGATTACTTGAGACTTCCAGGCCATAGTTAACCCACAGAATGTATTTGGCAATGACTGCATCATATCTGAAAACAAAAAATTACTACTTCAGAAGTAGTAGTAAATCAACTCAGTTGTGCTGTAGTAAAAGAGTAAATGAGAGTACTCGTGTCACAAAAAAACCCAAACCAAAATTAATGTATTACTTTGATTTCTTTTACTCCATTAATGTGTTCAGAAAAAAATATAGAACTGTAGAATAATTTCTTTACTAGCTGTTCATAGCTGTGAACAGATAGTTTAAGTAAACACTTTATAAGCTGTTTCTGAATAGGACCAGTTTCTTGGTTCTCTTTTATATTCACATGATCTTTATTGCATAGGAAGTAAATTCCATGATTAATAAATGTGTCATTTATATTGTCAGTCACTATAACCTTTTATTCTCCTCTTTAATTTTCAGGCCTTCTTACAAAATACTCAGTTTTATGATAGAGGAACAGCCTCTAAATTATAACTGCAATTTCCATTGAAAAATATCCAAAAAGACAATCCACCAGATGGTGCCATTCTCCTAGAAGGAGAGAATTTAGTCTGCAAAAGCTCTCAAATTCTTATTCATAATCGATATCTGCTGTTCACCATTTTATCTATGTCCTATGCATTTATCAATTCTAAGTTTTAATTAAAGACCTAAGCTTATCAGTCTCTTAGGACTGAAATAGTGATTAGAAGTTCAGATTCTCATTTTAGGAAGAAATTTACCCTTTTTATTTTCATGCAACCTCATGTGACTTCAAGAAGTATCCATGGTTTTGCATGATCCTTCTTTTGAATACACCAGAAAACCATTGCACAGAGTCCTACATCCTTACAGACCCTTGGCTTACTGAAAGCACATTTCTATCCTCAGCCTTAGTGTGGCATTTGTCAGAGAGGGGATTGTAGTCCACCTCCATTCTGCAGAAATAATCCCACAATTGATGTGCAACAGGATGCCTGCCTTTAGTGCCCCAGCCCAGGAGAGTCAGTAAAAAATGTACCTGGGCTGAAAGCAAGAAAGTTGGAGGTGCCTGAGTAACAAGGCACATATTACACATTAAAGCTGTGCTTTTTGAGAAAGCCCAGGCAAAAGAGATTAAACAGAAAACACAGATTAAATGGTTTGTGCTAATTCTGGACAGTATCTTACAGCTATGAGCCACCACAGGACTGAAAGCCCTGTAGGTGTAATAGTGCTCATCTGCCCACCTGAGGTACAGGACATGTTAGACTCTGCACAAATTTCTGCTGATGAGCACAGGCAGCCTTTGGAGCAAAGCTCCTCTCAGATTGCCTGGGCAGGGAGGGGTGATGATGGCTTTGCACTGCTGCTACACACACACAAACTCTGCATGGATCCAAAGCAAGCATTTGTCCTCTTAATGCAATGAATTGATACACTGAGACAAAAAATAACCAATGCCTGGTTTCAACTTCTTCACAACTCTGGAGAGCAGAGTCCACTAAGGAACTGAAGTGCCTCCTTTCTCCAAGTGATTTTCCCATTTCAACTCTAAGACTCCCATACTTTACTCCGGCCAACACTAATGGATTTCGGCAGTATTCTCATTTTATAAGCATGACCTCTTCCTGATGTATTGTCAGAACACCTTAGCTTTCACTTTCTCACAACTAGTTCTCAGTTTATTTACTTTTCTGCAGATTTTTCCTTGAACTAAATAACATTTTTACACGCAAATGCAGTGAAACTTTTTTTCCAGATTTCTACATTACAAATCAGGTTTGTGGTATGTTGTACTAATATGTGTATCTATATATATGTTTGTCTTCTATTACTGACCTGAGAAAGTTAAATCTGGTTAAATTAATCATTTGTAGGATTTTATACCCTATCAAGGGGCTTGGAGGGTTGTTTTTTTAAAAAAAGCGGTAAGAACAGGCTTCCATATGCAAACTAAACAGTGTCAAGATTTTATATGGTGAATTACACAATTGCTAGAGAAACATTCTGTAACAGTTTATCATATGTTTTTGGCTAATGATGCCCTAGTCACAAAATAAAGATTTGTAGTAACTTGACATTTTGAATTTTGCAAAGTAAAACTAGTAAGAAAGTTAAGTTGTGATAGTTCTTAGGTATATGAGGATCAAGCCAAATCTGCTGAAACTGAATTTTTTTCAGCCTGATGCTCATTTCTACAATGGATTGTATTATTATATTTCTAAAACAATCCTCGTCTTCTGAAATCAACCAAAATTGCAACATCCACAATGCTGTTGAAAATTTGATAAAGTATTATGGTCTTAATACAAAACTTGATAAGAATATGACTCCTGCCTCCAACATGTTTCTTCTTATTGACTGTGGTTCTTTTCCATGTCTCAGATTGAGAGAACTATGAATGGATTTGAAGAATATATATATATATATATGTGTGTGTGTATATATATATATTATTTTTTAGAAGTTGCCTTCAGTGGAACAGTTCTTAATCTGCGATGCAAGGCTGAGTTATGTATTCATTATTGTTCATTTTTTCTAAGCAAATGCATTTAAAGAAAAGTGGATGTGCAAGAAAGGTTAAGCAGGATCACTCTCAAAGTAAGTTCTTTATCAACACAGGAAGACTGAAAGATGTCAGATAGCATGATGTAAAACATAATGGTCATTATGATATTCTGAACCAGGCTCTGTAACTTTGGGAAATCCTTTCTTTTATGTATACTGATGCTCATGTTTCAAAATAGCTTTTTAATAGAGTTCCTTAAACAAACACAAGAAAAATCTGAGGCTTGGACCAAAATATAGCCATTAAAAATACCTATTTTTACCTTTTTTCAACTTTGTAGCTGTTGTTAGATATGATTAATGAGTGATGTCTACAGGAATGGTGGCAAGAACAGCCAAGAAATTCCTCTGATAGCAATCCACAAACGAAGAACTCTGTACAGACTGATGTACTGGGACAGGACACATTTAAAGGGATATTCTTCAACAGCATTGCAAGAACATATCTGAAATTACATAGTTATTTAAATTTTGTTTTTCCAGCATCTGTACACTTCATGTTTAGTGCATGTGTATGGACATTAGAATGATATAATTCTAACTATTTATCATTTTTCATCCCTTTCACTTCTTGATTAAAAGGCATTAAAGAAAGCATTTGCATACCCACCAGCACAAGGAAATACACAAAAAAGTGTGGAGTAATATTTTCTTTTTTGTGTCTCTGTCCCCTTGTAATAATAAGTCTGTCTCATATATAAGAAGCTGTGGAATAGATTAAATTATCCCTTTTTTGGGACAGCAATCAAGAAAGCTATGTCACAGTAGGACAGACTTCCTTATGTGCATGCTCATGAAAGGAATGAACTGAAAATTACAGATGTGTTCTCATTATATAAGTTATATACTAGCTAGAAAAATGCTAATCAGAACTGAGCTTTCATTTAAAATCAGAAGCATGAAAAAGAGAACTTTCCAAATTTCTGGTTCCTTACATATGAAGCATAGGATTTGAACACACAGTACTGCTGTTTATTAAATGACATAAGGCTGTTTGCCATTAGGTTTTTTGCAAGATAAAAATAGCACTGCTGAGAGGCAACAGCAGTAAGTTCTTGCAAAGTTCTAAACCCTGTAAAGCACCCTCTCACCTTTGTAAATGCAGTACACTGCATCCATATTTGGACAAAACTAATTTGCTTACATGTTAGTAAAACAACTAAATTAAAGATTTTTCCTTTAGATACAATGAAGTTTTTTTCTACATAACCAATTCTTCTTCACTAAATGTGAATCCTGAGGTTCTGTTGTAATTATTGTGGTTTCTCTAGGATCAGGATTTGGTAAAGTCAAAGCTCTCGCAACTATCTCCACATTTTAGGGTTGGCACATTTTTTTTTCATTTGCTTGGCACACAGAAGAGAAAGTTATGGATTTACCTTTGGCAAGCTACGTGTGTAGCTGACGAACCTTTCTTGGGGCACAGTGCTTCGAAGTCAAACAGGTGTTATTGCCCAGGTGCACAAACAATGCCCCCATCTTGCTGCCTTTAGACTTGGCCAGCCTTATTCATTGCTTGTGCTCTGGACTTAAGTAACCTCCTCCTCTGGCTGCTCAAGAGCGAGCTGAACATGCACTCTGAAGCTCACCTTTTATTGGTCGCCCAATCCTGCTCATGCGCAGCTGGGGTCAGCCCTAATTGGGCACAGGTGGGCTTAACACAAGCTCATGCCTCCCACCTTGTAATTAGCAACACCTGATTGCCTCATTTCACTACAACATGTATGCCACCATATGGCATCTGAGAAAGTCTTACCAAATCCCCTTCATGTAAGCATATTTAAAGACACACTCCTTCTAGAAAGAAACCTGCAAGAGATATCAGGACCACAGAAAGGCTGAGAAGTTTTTTATCCTTTCACCTCAGTAGGTACCTAGATCTAATTCCCAGTCACTCCCATTCACTTCCCAAAGATAAAGCCTGGAGTCTGCTGACAGGAACCTATCAGCACCTTATTACAGAGCCATTTGGGGTATAGAAAAACAGGCAGATGCAGCACAAAAGAGCACAGGGAGTGACAAATAGTCATAGCCTGCAGCCTGCTGCACCCACTGCCCATTTGGTCCCAGTTTGTGTCTGCTGCTGTTTCTGTGTGTGCTTTATCAGGAAAGGGCACTGGCCTCCCCAGCAATTCAGAAATTCAACTTTCAGGTCATCTTGAACAGCTTGCTATCTGCAAAATACCCAAGCAAATAAAGCCACCTCAGACATTATCCAGGAATTAAATGGGCAAATCTTTTCTTCCTAGCCCTCTGCAGTCATTAACCAATAATAATAATAAGAAAGTATTATACAACTTAAACATTGCATTAAAATAGTTGCATGATGATTTTTTTAAGGTTTCAAGGTTTCAATTAAAAAGAACAAAGCAGTTATAGAAGTCTGTGTCTAATTTTATGCTAAATTTAAAGATACTTCCTGCGCTTGACTTTATTTTCTCTTTCATCTATGTATAGCTGAATTTTACTAAAGTAAAAGTAAATATGAATCTACCAAAATGACAGGAATTGTGCCCATTTTCTCTGCTTACCTGAGAAAAAAATTTTCTTTAGAAAGTTAGCTTTCAATTCCTTGAATTTTTAGGTTGTTGTATTAAAAACCATACACCGCTTCAGTTTCATTATTACATATTTGATTTTTAAATTTCTTTAGGCAAAATTATGTTCTCAGTTACACACATGCAGCCCCATTGAAGTAACTAATTACCATTTAATCAGATAAATAACTTATTCTTAGGGAAAGAAGATAAGAATGAGAGAAAGGAAAGTAAAAGAAAGGATCCAGAGCACAAAATAATGGGCAGACTAGCAGAGATAATTTAATAATATAGACATAACTGAGTCTGAATGTGAATATTCTTTTCTCCTTACTCTGATCTTGTGAGTTAACATTCATTTAAGGTCAGTGTCACTTCAATTAAAAGACAAAGGGAAAATCATGTTTAGTTATAATTACATTTATAAAGACCATGCTGGTTTTAAAGTTTTCACTATTTCTATTTGTGGAAAGTACTAAATTCTCTCAAAGCAGAGGAATGGAAGGTCAGTTAAAAGACTGAAAAGGCCAAAACCCCCAAACCCTAGGATTATGATTCCTGCCAACAACAGAAGTAACAGGAGAACCAGTGACACAGACACATTACATGCATGGCTACCACAGCCTCCTCTATCTAACTATGTCAGAGTTAGGTCTCTACAGCTTAATGTCTGACTGCACTCAGATGAACAAGCACTTAGTTAGGCAGTAAAAACAGAAAAGCCACAATACCAACATAAACTTCCCTGGGCAGAGAGCATATGGCTTTGTTTAAACTTCTTGTAACATCCATAGTAATTTCTAAACTTTGTCTTTAGGATTAGCAGCAAATACAACAGGAACAGCATGTGCTGCACAGCCACTCTTGCACCTTTTCATCAGGACACATAGGACCTTGAGCTGGTCCCACCAATGTATGGCCATACATTTAGCACTGCCTCCGAGTCAGAACTTGCACAGTGGAGTTGCCAGAACATTGTCTGGGAGCTCTCTGACAGTGCCATGTTCTTCAGCTTAGTTTGAACAGACTTCAGCCGCAGCAGCTCAAGCCAAGATAGGTGATTTGCTCCTAAAAGAGATGAGGAGCATCAATATGACTCTTTCTGTTTGCTCAGACATGGGGATGGTACTTCTGAGGCATAGTAACACTTGAAATCACCGCATTTATGTTTGCAGCAAGTGCCTGATTATGGTCTGAAAATGAACATTCAAAAAATGCTATGAGAAGCACAACTACATAGGCTGACTTGAATATATTAAAACATTGACAATTTACACAAAGTTTACTAAACAGTATTTTCAGTGGTTAGCATCATGAAGCCTGGCTTCAATCAGATAAAGACTTGGGAGTCTGAAAGCTAATCAGAACTTTTTCTAGATCTGTTGAGTTTGTAAAATCGAATTTGAAAACCCATGAGAGAAGACTCTTTCAAGTAGGTTTCTCTGCATGCAATTGGCCAAGAAAAAAACTGCAAAATATGATTTCTCAGAATATTTGACACCAACTCTTCATTAGAAAATGAGGTGAATACATGTATGGGAATGATCAAAGAATGGCAAAGAAATAGTAATTACATAGTGTCTTTGAATTTTCAAAGTTGGATTGATTCTACAAATGTTTTAGAACACTTATTCTTCACTGAGTAACTCTGTCTTTACCTAATATTAAAGTGTATCTAAATATAGCATAGCTACTGATAAAATTGATTTTAAAGCGGCTGCATGCGTCTTGTCAGATGGTCTCACCAGCTCCCTAATGGTCAAATGATGAAACAGTGGAAAACATACATTGTCCTCATTTAGCTTCTAAAATCTAATACTTGAAAATTATCTTCTGTTTTTGGGGGGCAGTTTGCTCTGGTTTCTTTTGTTTTGTTTTTATTTTTTGAGGGGTTTATTTTTGGTTTTTTTTTTTTTTTTTTTGTGCTTTTGTTGTGCTTTGGTTTTTTGGTGGGGTTTTTGCTTGGGTATTTTTGGTTGTTTTTTAAAATCTTTTCTTCCTTAAAACATGAGATATAAATAGCACTCCCCTGCCATATTCCCTTACTTTTCATCTGGCTACAGCATTACTAAGCAGCAATTTACTGAACATCTACATATTCACCAAATAATAATCAGTGTAAATCTGTCATATGGGATATTCAAAGATCACACGAACTGAAAGACTTCCTTCTGAGGAATGCCAAACCAGAGCATTGTACAAGAAGGAGTACACTAAGAGTCACATGTACTAGGAAAATTTATTACCATTCAAGCATCACACAAATAATGACTTGATCATGTTTTAGTTAATTTTCCTCGCTATTTGGTTGTGAAGATACATTCGAAACCTTCTCAAAAAAAAAAAACCCTTTTGATTCACAGAGGCTGCTGCCAAGGTTTCAACTTTGCGTATCTTCAATATGCATGTCACTTTGCCAATTCTTTCATCATACATATTTAAGTTGGCTCATAGCCATTTTGTGAAGATTGCTTTCAAATAAATTGAATAACTGTAGTTAAAAAATGACATAACTGTAGAAACACAATACCTGAGGACTGTTAAAACTGTTGAAATGTAGGTGATTAAAGGACACTACTGAAAATCCAACAGGATTCACATGAGTTGTGGTGATACATTTTGGTTTTTTCTTTGTCAGATCAGACTTAGAAAGGTGGAGGAATAATACAGGAACCTTTGAATTAAATTTGTCATTGTCTCAAATTCTATGAAAAAATACATCAACATTTATGGAGAATGGAGTGTGGAATATAGCACCGTGTATGCAATGCTTGAGTTACTGGGTAAGCAAGTATTCTTTCATTAAATCTTTTCCATGTCAGATGTAGCTAAACACTTCAAGTATGGTTCTACTGTGAAAAGAATTTGTCAGAAAAAAAGATTTTCTCACTCTGGAGCTCTGCTTCTTCTGTTTACTCATGTGACTGGAAACATCAGACTGTTCTACATTCATTTGATGTGCAATACTGTCTATATAGACATGATTGAGTGTACTTACTTATGTCTCTGGCAGCATGAACATAATTGTTAATTAGTTTCCACAATAAAATCTTAATTGCCGATAAAGATTCTGTATCAAAGCACAAATGAGAAGTTTTGTTCATGACAACATTTAGATATCTTGAGTTCAAAATGTCAAGGCTTTAGACTACGCCAAGCACTGTGAATGTATATTACCTCAAATTAGAGTTGCAGAAAAAATTGAGGTGCTTGAGTTTGCCTCATATTTTAGAAACTGTGAAAAAAACGTTTTAGATTCTCACTGTGAAGAAAAATCGAGAAGAAACATTAGAAAGATAAACTACGGGGAGCCAAAAGAAAACTTTCTTCCATATCCACCCCAAGCTGGCAGTACATCTGCTCAGTGCCCACCATCTGGGTGTGTCTAATTAGAGACTACCTGCAATAGGCTCTCAGAGAGCTATTACAGAAACAGTGCTGCAGCAGATGCAGCTTCAGTCCCTCAGGGCTTGAAGATAAGGTTGCATGAACAAGGGGACCACTGAGCAATGGGAATATTGTATCGCCTCATGTGGTAGTTCCATACAGCAAAATGCTTCCAGAAGAGAAAAGTGCTGCTTGCACTTTGAATTTACATGAAATCCAACAGGGAGCAATGATTACACAGAGCAGCACGCACAAAGACAGTGAAACAACACACTGAGACATAATAAACACATGCAGTCCCATACCGATACTTCTTGAGGCATCACAGTTAAGACCAATGTAGTATGAATTTCTTTTTTTTTTTTTTTTTTTTCCCTGTCTTTTTCTGGAGGCTTTTTGTCCCTGCATTTTTAAACTACTATTTTCAGGTTTTAACGCGACCTCCATTTCAAATCATATTCTGCTGAAATTTAGCACAGAACTTATCCGTTTAGTTTCCCACATTCTGGTCAAAAACTCCTCTTAAAGATAATTTTCACAGGTTAAACAAACTGTCAACATCAGTAGAAAAAATGTTACATTTCTCTTTTTCTTTTTTCCTCTTCAAAAGTATACTTGCCTAGCATAGAATTTAGTGCTTTCCACAGACTGAAAGACAACATTCAGCATCTTAGGATAACTCATACCAGTGAAAACCAGATACAGCTTCAGTTTCACTGGAGATGAAATTATGCAAAACTGCTGTGCATCATAGATCTTGAATCCTTTTTTACCTACTTATCTGGATCCTAAAACTCCTTTACTTGGCACCTTTACTTCTGACCTCTCAAGAGCCACCATCAGCCCTTTCAACTTGTTAAAATACAGTCACACTACCAACCACAAGTCTAACATAGTGTCACAAAGTTTATACCTGCTGAGCTATTTTTTTTATGTTTTGCTTTAAAAACACCTGCCATTGCCTGAGTCTTTCAGGCTATGGTGTGTACTGAAGGCTCCTCTCTGGTTTGCCTTTGCAAAAGCAGAGGGAACAGTGCCCAAAGGGAGCTGACTGCAAGATGCTTGGCAGCCTTGCTCCCAAACACTTCCGCTCTTTGGCCTCCAAGACTGTCTAGTGCCTGGAGCTGGCTATGAATAAACACTTCAAGATGCTCACCTTTTGGGCTGACACCAGATGTGGATACCTGAACGATTCATCTGTAATCATCTGGAGGATCTGTGGCCAGTTGAAGTCCACTCAGCCAGGCAATTGTTCACTTCATTTTACTTGATTCTTTAGCATTAAAATTTTCCTGCATAAGAGGTGATCTGAATACAAACTAATGTAATCCATTATGGAATTGTAAGTATTAATGAAATTTTTACCTACAGCAATGGCAACATCAAATATACTCTAAGGAAGCAAAATACATTCCTTCGTCAGGTTAGGCTAATTTAAATTAGACTCCAATGTGGCTTCTCAGCACTTTCACCTGCCTTTTACAGCCTCAGTGGGGTTTTCAGGAATAGAAAGGAGATTTGTCAGGTTCTTACTGGTAGCTTCATAAAACTGTGAATAAGTGAAAGCCACTGTAGTGAGTAAATCTGAAGACAGCTGGAGGTCAGCAGGCTCAGCTTTGACCACACAGTGCATCCACCTGATGTCATGAGGGTGATCAAAGCTCAGCAGTCGAATGACAAACACAGAAATTCATTAAGCTGGCTGGGACCAGAGGCACAGAGATGAAATAGTAAGTGGCCTGCAAAACCACTTTAGTTATGCTTATACTTTTGGAATATTAAAAGGGTGTAATTCTATGCCTCTTCTCAAAGGAAAGAAGCTGTTTTGTCTGCTAGTATTAGTCATCTGGGAGAGTCTAATAATCCTGGTAAATATCTATTAAAAACCCCTGACCCTAGAAATACTTAATATTTATAAATATTTTAGCTATGTTTACTGATCATCAATTACATACCTCTTGCACTCTGATACGTGAGATAAAAGACTGTTTACACTTCTGCTGGGAACCCTACTGGGAAAAAAATCTTGATTCACACAACACACACCATGCAGCCTCCAATCTGGTCTCAGATCTAGTTCATAGAACAAAGCTGAATCTGAACATAAGTTTGCAATAGTCAGAAATCAATCTCCAGCAAAGACTGTAATTATAAACATTTCAGTGTTAAAAGGTTTTTAAAAGGCTTTATAATGATCTTTGGAACACAGTCATAAATTCTATTTGAAATTTGGAGGGTAGACCAATCACTGAAAACTTAGGCTCAGTTTAATCAAAGTGTCCTGAATCAAATTTGTCCTGAACATTTTCACCACAAATATTTTAGAAATTATGTTTAGAAACATGAAACCATTTTTATTTGAAACTTTCATGCTTTGATTCCAAAATGAATATTTTTTTTAGGTCACCCTAATCTTCCAGGTCTGTGAATTAAGAAAAGAACTGTAGCTTGTACAGATATATTAGTATGTCATAACCCTTTTTACTTTCATGGTACAAAAAGAATTGACAGAAGAGGAATAGAGAGTTTTTACATCCTTTTCCTATTCATCAATAACTCTTCAGGCCACCAGCACACATTTTACTAAACTTGAGATTTGTAAAATAGGAAAATACAATATCAGAAAGTGGTCCTCAAATCCCAAAAGGACAAAAAAAGTGAATAAAATCTCTGCTCACGAGTTGAAGATCTGTTTTAGGAAAGGGACCAGTGGGAAAAATGAATATATTTCATACTACTAAGACGTGACATTCCATTTCTTATTGTACAAATGTAAAAGAAAGGTTCAGTGGGCATCTCCTTAAAAAATACCAAGTATATGAAAAAAACCCAAACAAAAACCTATAAAAGTCATTAGCCTTTTATTTGGCCTATGCCTCCCCCAAAAAACAACAGCACTATGTGTTGTATGCCACCATAATGTGTAATTTTAAATTGCATTCTACTATTGTACTAAAACACAGGTGAGAAATTCCCTTAAGACAAAATTCTGATAGCAAATATCTGATATGCTTATATTATTTCCCTCTTATATTAAATACTAGCAGATTTTCCTCATTACAGTTAGTTTAATAAGCATGTCATCAGTATAGATCAACCTGCTATTGTACATATAATATGGATATTTAGACAAGCAGTAGTTTAAAATTGATAGCTGCATTCCTAAATTTGTTTCAAAGAATCGTCTCAGTATGCTTGAAATTAAAGTTAAGATTAAATGATATATTACTTTGCAGAATTGGGGCATAGGACCTATAAAAATACTTGGGAATTTTTGCTGAAATGTAGAACTAATTTTCAAAGACAGTAGAAAAATATTCAGAACTGATGTGAACTTCTGTAGCAATAAAAGTTCCTGGGAATTATCAGTCTAATGAAAGATGTCCTTTCCAGTTCTGCTTTCAGAATATAATGCTACATGAAGGACTCCTCTTGGTTTTATAAGTTAGTCTCACAAAATTCTCTGGATCAAAAGAATCCCATATTCCTTCTAAAAATGTAGAATTGTAGAATCCTAGAATGGTTTGGGTTGGAAGGGACCTTAAAGATCATCTAATTCCTACCCCTCTGACATGGGCAGGGACACCTCCCACTAGCCCAGGCTGCTCAAGGCCCCATCCAACCTGGCCTTGAACACTTCCAGGGAGGGGCAGCCACAACGTCACTGGGGAACCTGTGCCAGTGTCTCACCACCCTCACAGGAAAGAATTTCTTACTAATGTCTAACCAACATCTCCCCTCTTCAAGTTTGAAACCATTTCCCCTTGTCCTCTTGCCACACATCCATGTAAAAAGCCCTACCCCAGCTTTCTTGCAGGCCCCCTTCAGATATTGGAAAGTTGCTATAAGGTCAGCTCTGAGATTCTTTTCTCCAGGCTGAACAACCCCAACTACTTTAGCCTCTGTCTTCCCCAGTCCTTTGATAATTTTTGCATCTCTCCTCTGGACACATTCCAGGAGCTCTATGTCCTTCTTATGTTGGAGACTCCAGAACTGGACACAGTACTCCAGGTGAGGTCCCACAAAAGCAGAGTTGAGGGGGAGAATCAGCTCTCTCAACTGTCTGTCTGTGTTTCTTGTAGTGCAGCCCAGGACCCAGTTGGCTTTCTGAGCTGCAAGAACACACTGATGGTTCTTGTTAACCTTCCGGTCCACCACCCCCCAAAGTCCTTCTCAGGGCTGCCTTCAATCCTTTCTCCTCCCAACCTTTATTCATTCATGGGATTGCCTCAACCCAGGTGCAGAGCCTTGCACTTGGCCTTGTTGAACTTCATGCAGTTTGCATAAGTCCACTTCCCAAGCCTTTCAAGGCCCCTCTGGATGGCATCCCTTCCCTTCAGCATATTGACATCACTACACAGTTTGGTGTTGTCAGCAGACTTGCTGAGGGCACATTCTATGCCACTGTCCATGTTGCTGACAAAGATTTTGTATATATATGATGAGCTTTTTCAGAAAATGTGACTTCCTTGTTTCCCAAAGGTAAACTACAGTATATTTCCACAGACAAAATTGTATTTCTCATGTGTAATTTGAGAAAAAAAATAGGGAACAGCAAACATAATATGTGAACAAAATTTACACGGGCCTGGGAGTTCTGGCTAGACTCTATTTCTCATATTGCATTACTACTTCATTGTCAGAAGGGAGTCCCTAAATGTGGGTGGGGGATTAGGGAGAAAAGTAGCCAAGAAGAAGAATGAGGTTCTGAGTTGGCAAAATTCATAAATTTATTCAGGAGCTTGAGTTTACCTATTTCTGCATGTGGGAATACAGTTGCTGTTCTGTAACTCTGTATTACTATAAAATGGAATCTTGACAGATTGTTTTGAATGAAAAATTTCAAAATTGCCATGGAACATATGAGTTCATCAGTGTAGACTTGTAGCAGATAATATGTGATGTTTTGCAAACTGGAATACAGTGTCATACCCTTCATTTGTTAAGCTGTGAAAATACAGTGTATTTCAGGTACCAATGAAAAAAAAATTAACAACCAGGACCCCCACTTTTTCCTCTAAATATTGGAAAGAAAACACATATCTAGGTATCAAACAGTTAAGATGAAACGTTGGTACCAAGAGAAATAATTCAATATGGCATTTTATTTGTTGAGTTTAGATGAGACATTCAGCATAACAGATCATATAGTACAGAACAGATTCTAAAGGCATGCTTGTGGGTTATCTTCCTGATGATGAATGTGAAGCTATTCCTAACAGCGAAAACATTATATGTTATTCTCTGTCAAATAAACTTTATGACATGGATGAAGTATTTGCAGGTACAATGTGCGCTGGGAAAGAACAAGTGTGACGTGATGTGAAACATGCCAGTCACCAAGGAGGGCAGCCCCACTCCTGTAGGTACATCTGCCAGCTGCCACTTGAGAGAGCTGACAATGTGCTGGGACAGATGTGTTCACAGTATCAGAAACACAGGGACACATAAGCTTTAGATTATGCCAAAGAGAACAGACAAATTTTGGAACTACTGCCTATTTTGTGAGTATTTAAAAGCTAATGTTGGAAAACACCTCTCAGAAGCCTGTTAATAGAGAGCGTCTGTTATTCGGTTTAATTGCCGGGCCAGTGTTAAACCGTGACAGTGATATACTCACTTTACATCTAGATGTACATTTACATCCTCATGAGTGCAGTACCCCAACTACTTCAGTACAGAAATGATATACATCCAAAATACCTAATTTCCCAAGACATTTCTTCAGAGTACATCTGACTAGTTTCCTCAGGAGCTCTGCACAGAGTCTCATCTGCATGGGTGCTTCAGGGTGTGGTTTTTGGGACTTTCAGATTCTTCCTACCTCTCCTGATTTCCCTCATCTTGTCACCCAGGATGTCTCTCCCTCCTCCTTTCCCTGCCACTCGAGTGCTGTCAGAAGCTTACACACATCAAACAGTGGCAGCAGAAGTTATTCCCACTACATGGAGAGTTATCCATGAGTAAAATTATGAGTAACAGGCCAGCTCGTCCCTTCCACTCATGGATTGTATTAGATCCCTCCATGGCCAAAATATTTTGGGTAAGCACTGTCTTGGAGCGATATAAAATATATTGAAAGCCCAACTTCAAGAAAAACCTATAAGAACATAACTATTCATCAAATCATTTAAGCATAAAGATAATTTAAAGAACACTTTTAAAAGTACTGAAGCAAGTAAGACTAAATAATTATATACAAAATAGGTATCAGGGATTTATTATCGGACTGACTGAAAGATATATGGTAATATAGTAAGTAGTTTCATTCCCCTAATTCATGGTTATTCCTTCGTCATATTCTTCTGTTCCTTAACCATAAATTTTGGGTCATAATTGGTAGACAGAAAGCTCTGAGGAAATATTTAAGCTATAACATAGCTTTCCTTACCTGCTCATTTTCTCATATGTAAAAGCAGAAATCATTTATATATGATATATATTATAAGGGAGCTCTGGAGATCATGTAGTCCAACCCCTCTGCCAGAGCAGGTTCACCTACAAAAAGTTGCACAGGATGATGACCAAGTGGGTTTTGAATGTGTCCAGAAATGGAAAATCCACCACCTCTCTGGTCAGCCTTTTCCAGTGCCCTGCCTCCCTTAAAAGAAGTTCCTCCTCATTTTTAGATGGACTTCCTGTGTTCAAGTTTATGCCTGTTATCTCTTGTTCTGTTACTGAGCACCACCGAAAAAAAAACCCAAACCAAAAAACAAAATAACTGACCCTATCCTCCTTACTCCTTACACCCTTTCTTTAAGTGTTTATATTTCATCGATTTATATAAACATTGATATGATCCCTGCTCAGCCTTTGCCTCTGAAGAGACCCAAGTCATCCAGCCTTTCCTCATAGGAGAGATGTCCTACCCCCCTAACCATCTTCACAGCCCTTGGATGTACCCTCTCCAGCAGTTCCCTGTCTTTCTTGAACTGGGGAGCCTAGAACTGGATGCAACACTCCAAGTGCAGTCTCATCAGGACAGAGTACTGGCAGAGGAGTGTAGTGAAATGAGGCAGCCAGGTACCACTAATTGCCAGGGACTGAGCATGAGCTTGTGTCAAGCCCACCTGTGCCTAATTAGGGTGGGCCCCCACTGCGCATGAGCAGGACCAGGGGGCCAATAAAATGTGAGTCCTGAAGCACAGGCTCAGCTCGGTCCTGAGCACATCTGCAGAGAGGTCAGTTGCTCTTGGAGCACTGTATTACCTTCATTGCGCCACTAGCGCTCATCACCCTCAGGGTGAGGCTCTGAGGAGTCTCAAACCTGGGGCCTTGGCATTGCGGTACTGTGTCTTAGCCGGCTGCGCCACTCAAGCCTCACCCTGATGGCAATGAGCGCTAGTGGCGCAATGAAGGTAATACAGTGCTCCAAGAGCAACTGATCTCTCTGCAGACGTGCTCAGGACTGAGCTGAGCCTGTGCGTCAGGACTCACATTTTATTGGCCCCCTGGTCCTGCTCATGCGCAGTGGGGGCCCACCCTAATTAGGCACAGGTGGGCTTGACACAAGCTCATGCTCAGTCCCTGGCAATTAGTGGTACCTGGCTGCCTCATTTCACTACAGAGGAGAACCTCCCTCAGCCTGCTGGCCACACTCTTCTTAATGCACCCCAGGATGCCATTGGTCTTCTTGGATACAATATGATCATAATAATACCCCAGACCATAAGTGGCATTTCTTTTGACACCCACATGTATACTGAATATTAGGAGAAGATTTTGCAGCTATCACAGTCCTTCAGTCTTTGAGGAGTAGATGAGTTGGAGGCTGGATGCAGAACACTACTAACAGCATGACAGTTAAACACTTTTCAGCCATCAGTACTTAGGTCTGAGAGTCATACAGGGAACAATCACACAGCTATGAAGGTTTTTAAAAACTATAAAGTAGATTTTAATACTGCACAAACACAGGCCTTTCCACATACATAAAGACAGACAGCATGGTTATCATCTTAACTCTAATGCTCAGATTAGATTAGAGTAACAAATCATGCTCAGATTTTTTAATTAGCATTAACCTCCTCTTATTCACCTATAAGCTACTTAGCTTTTTATTCCACATTTTTTCTATTTTTATTTTCCCCTGACTCCTTCAGAAACATATTTTAAAAAGACATACTACTTTCTCAGGTGAACTTCCCCCAGCTCCCTTGTGCATATACACTTGTTTGTGGTTTCTCCATTCTGGTAACATATACGCATTAAGAAACAAACTCTGCAATGAGCTCTCAGTTTTCATCACCTTCTAGACTAGACTTATAAAACAGAAGGACCTTATAAAACATACATATGGCCTTTTTGAACCCTTTTCTGTGTTACCAGCTTAAACAAACCTTATTCTGAAATTCAGATGATGGTCACTCCTGAATCCCCAGTGGATGCATGATATATAGATTAAGTCACTCGTCTTATATAATGGTTTAATGCTTATCTCATGCCTTTTAAGTGAATGCTCAGACCATCACTCTCTTGAAGAAGGAGGAAGCTGATCTGTTGTATATAAGATCATTAAGTATTCATCAGCCAAAAAAAAGGGAGAAAGGAGAAAGAATAAGAAAGGCTCTCTGGCTTGATGGTTAAAACACATGGAGGAGTTTTTTAAAAAAACAAAACAAAACAAAGAATTCAAGCTGCCTCTGAAGCATTATGTATGAGGTTTATACCTGCTTTGCTGCAAACTCAAAACCATGTAACATGTTTTCCAGCCACTTTTTGCATGGGATGTAACTCTGAAAATGTCACTGACTGTTTTCTGAAATAGAAATATCTATATCTACTTTATGATTTCTGACAGTGCTTAGGCATTAATTGACATCTAGCTTCTCAGCAGTGTAAAGTTCAAATAGTTCTACGCAAGCAGAACAGGGAAAGATTCAGGTGACATTTTAGGCACTCATGAAATATCTTTATAAAAATTTACATTTTTTCCATGCTCAGGCAGGTAGTAAGACACTTCACGTGGAATTAAAAATATAAATTTGTGTGGACATTTAACCTTGCATGGCGTAACCCAAGTCACCAACTGTAGTGGTGCTGAATTTGATCTGTCTCTGATCTGTTTAGGCTCCAGAGATACTGCTTAGACTACTTGGCCAAATTTCCAGAACATCTTGATTCATTTTTATAATGTATCCTAGCAAAATTTAGGTGCCTCTACATTAGTGTTGCATAGCATTGTTTGAGGAATTGGTCTTAGAGCTCAAGCTACTAAAAGTTATTTGAGTTAGAGACTGACTAGAGTTTTCAAAACCATTTACTTGCCCTGCACTTAGTGATACGAAGAAAAAAACCTGATAAACAAAACCACAAGATACCTATAAAACTCTCAGTGCCAAGTTACGTTTGCAAATCTGTCCCAAGAATGTGCTGATTAAAAACATTCAGTAGCAAGATCTTATTAACAAGTCTAAAACTTCTATCTGCTGTTGATGAGAGCAGAACTGACATGGCACATGCTGTGTCCCTGAGTAAGTCAACACTCAAAACGTAAAACACATTTGCAATTTGGGCAGGGAGGTCCATGTAAACTTTAATGTAGGGAGTCTTGGTAAGAGTAGCATTAGACATCAACCATTTAGACTTCAGTGGAAGGCAACTGGTGAGTTAGTATCCCAAAGTCCCTTGTACTACGCTGCCATAAAACCTGCCCTGTCACCACTCTTACTGTCCCCTTCTGCTGCCCAAAGAAAAATGATTGATGTAGTTAAAATACAAAGCATTAAGACTGCATCATAGATATTACTAAACTGCCACAACTAGAGCCCTACAGCAGATCAGTAGGATGTGCTGGTGCAGTTTTTTCCTGTGTTTTTCCTCTAAATCATTGGTTAAGAGTTCTATTATTCCTGCTTATTGGCCCAAAGACAAAATTCCTTCTTCACTACTTACCAGTTCAATTATCAGCTTCACATGGGTTTTGGGATTTAGGGAGCTGATGCCTCCCTGGCATCTTTTGATTCAGGCAGTCAGTCTGACATCATGGCACCTTTCGGATCATTTATGAAAAATTTTCTTCAGATGGAAAGTCTAGAATTTGATTATTTTTTATTTTTTAATGTTACAAAGAAAAGCTCATGTAGGAACTCCCTTATCTCGGAACACACCAGTGTCTGAATTTGAGTTGTGGAAAATAAAAGTAGCAATTTACATATGTTCAGCCTGCCTCTCCTCCACAAATGTTAACAGTTCATCGGCTTATTCCCCCACCAGTACTGCAAATAAAAGTATAAAACACAGTTCTTTAATATACTGCACCAGGGGAAGACTTCTTTTTCTCCTTCTGTATTAGCATCTGGATGACCTTTTGAAGGCACACAGGATCATCTGTTATTTAAACACCAAGGTGCTATGCCTCACAGGATTAGGTTTGGTGATTAATATTGGCCTAGGAGTTAAATTCTGTGAACAGAGGGTTCATTCAGAATCACATGCAAGAACCATGAAAGAATCCCAGGACCATCAAACATCTGCTGAATACTGTCTGATAGGTTTTGGTTTGTGTTCAGGCATGAGGATATATGGAGTGAAAGCAACTAGAAAAAGTGGATGAATCTAGAGTTACTGAACCAGGGAAGCAGCAAGTGGGGATGATAATTTGAGCATCTGTGTCTGTATTATCTTTTTCAAGACCATAAATTGCAGGTTTGAGCACCTGAACCTGCCCTTCAGGCATCTTTCTCATCGGAATTCTCTCAAGAGTGTTGAAAATATTGATTACTGTCACCCTATCACTAAAAGGATGGCAGAAATAAAGGGGGCTTAGAGGCAAGCAGTGAAAGTGATTGAAAAGTTTTCGACATAGAACTTTAAAGATTTCATCTATTTTACTTAGAAATGAGAAAAACAGACAGAGATGATAGACATGTATACAGTAGCTAGGACTACATCAAAGCTAATTTATCTGTTCCCATTCATCTTTTCCAGACTGAAAGCAAAAAATCTTAAAAATAGGCAAAGGAAGTGCTTTGGAAAATGACATGATCTACTTAGAGAATGTACAGTCATTAAACCTAGCAAAATATGGATTAGAGGAGTAGTTGACATGTTTGGGAACTTTAACAACCCCTTTTTAACAGTTTGGGGAAAAAATTAAGTTATGCTTAGATAAAAGTTGTCCCCAAATAGACTGTAACATGATAATCTATCTAAATGCATGTATAACTTTCTCCTGGCCTCTACTTCTGTACATTATGGAGATATGAAGACATATAGGATTCTAAGGTGATGTTCCTGCAACATAAGATACTTACCTATGTAATTATCTTATCTTTCAAAAATAGGATGTTTCTTTAGATCAGAAAAAATGTAAAGTTGATTCTTGATGTGCTAACAGCAATAAATGCAGATGGAATATGAAGGATATGACTCACAAGATATTCTCCAGCTGTAGATAATTTGACTTAATTATTACTGGATTGGCTGGTTGGGATTTATATTATCCTTTACCAGTTAGAATCTCTATCCCTAAAACATCATGCCAGACTCAGTGGAATGACTAGCAGTCAAACAGTTATTTCCACTGAAAATCAGCAGTTGCCCATAACTGTGTACCAAAATGCAAATGTTTAGTGGATATTACACCTTTGAGGACATTTGCAACATTCATCAATGACTGGTAAAGATTGGTGCATCAGGCAATCCCTTCCTTGCTGGAGGATGCTTGCCTGCTTCATGTTGTTTCCCTGGTCTCTCAAGACTTGTCCGTAGTCTCACCCACACCTTGAGTGTCATTTATTTATGAATTAACATCCTTTAAACATCTTATGAAAATAAATGATGGTTCTGATGTCTATTAACAGAAATTACAACATTTTCTGCAGGAGTGTTAGTCTGAATCAAGTCCAAAGCAGTATTATTGTCTCCAGTATTGTCTCCAGTAGCTCTTGAAATGAAATCTGTGCCATTAGTAAAGCTTTTCCTCTTCCTCTGCTATCATTCTTTACTTTCAGACCTGCCTGAAATCAGTACCCGTCTCTTTTTTCCTGTCTTGTCCTCTCTAACCTTCAATAATCTCAGTTTTGCTGCTGGCTTCTGAACAAAGAAGAATGTTCCTAGACATTACTGACAAGTAAGGATGCCTGGACAGTAGAATGCTGGTTTGTAACAATATTTCAGATACTTCTGGCTTTTCTCTTCATACTGTTTCACTCCAGGAAAAAAAAATAAAAATTGTGCACTACAGAAAACAATATTGGCATTGCTGAGGTTTTAGCAAAGAGGACAGTTCAACTCATTTTCATTGGTCTTCTTCCCATGTAGTTATGACCTGTTTACCTTGCAGGCTGACTAGTTTACCTGGGAAGCATGACAACCTGTCTTGTCATCAACTGTGAGGTAGACAAATCAGGAAAGAGAAAAGTCTGCCAGGTTTTCAGCTCTGGAGGACTGTTCTAGCCTACAGGTTCCCAGACAGCAAGAGCCTGTGGCTTGTCAGGTTGATATAAAGAATGGCTCTCTACTAATTTGGGAACCACCTGTCTAATTTGCCAGTCACCAGCTAGCCTGAGGGATGACTCACCAAGCAGCCATCTGCTTTTTTATAAAAAGTTTTGACAGAATATATATATGTTTATATCTTTCAATTCTACACAAACGTAGCAAAAATGGCTCTTGTGGAATGGTTCAGTTCTGTTGGGACCCCTGTTTAACAAAGGCTGGAGGGATGTCAAGCTCCTGTTCCCACAAGATTTTTAGTTGTTCCATAGGCAGGAAAAACATATTGTCTATGTGGCAGACATTGAGCTAGATTGCCCATCTATTTTGTTCCTCACTACAAATAAGGAGAAATGCTAAGTCACAAGGAGTCATTAAATCCAAAGTCAACAGATAGACACTTACTAATTAGATGACAGGCCATTTAAAGACACTCTATTATGTGTTTTTCCTCATTCTGCAGATATTTTTAGATTTCTCTTTTATGTAGATTTTGTTTCCTAAAGTATTTTTATCTTCAGTGTCTTTGCTGTAGTTTGTAAGCCTTATGGGATTCTCAACTCAAAGAACAACTTTCTCCTTTACAGAATATCCTTTACAGAATATTTGGGGGGCCAACACAAGAAGGATAGTGGGGATTTTTTTATGTCAGTTCTTGTTAATACAGATTCTCATGATCACTTTTCTTATCACTCCAGGCCTTCCTAGGATTACATCTAATTTGCCACATGGAGTTATTTCTGCACACAGAATTAAAGTCCTTAATCATATTTGGTTTAGTGACTCCCATTTGCTTAGCAATTTTGAGACTATTTTCCCTTCTGTTTTTCCCCCCTCTAGGGCTGATGATGACTTGATTGATTCACAAAATCCACCAGTGACTGATTTCTTAGGCCAGCTATCTTAGTACAAAATACCACTCATGTCTGCTTTTATTATTTTGTTTACTGCACAGTTATACACAAAAATAGGGGAGAAGAATACTAGATATGCACACACTGTCCATACAAAATATCCATAAGAATCCATTTTAATTTTGGCCTATTCTCATTACCTGCAGTAATGCACTTTATGAGAAGATGGCTAAGACATGGTTACTTGTCATACATGAAGAGCTGCCTTGTGCCAATAAAACTTTGCCTCTGTTTCTTCTGTGAAAAAATAATAATTAGAACTGAGTCTTATAAGCAAAAAGTATCTCACTGGCTCAAAAGCAACTTTAAAGAAAATTGATGTTCATAGTCATGCAAGCAGTAGCTTGAAAAGCAGCTTTAATAAAATATATTTAATGTTTACAGTCACTCAGTGGCTGAGAAAAATAATACATATAAAATATGTTGAATGTTTAAAACCACTTGGTGGCCAAAAGAATAGCTCTTGCTGAAAAGATATTTAATGCTAATTTTGTGGTAAGAAAAAGCAACTTCTTGTTAATTTTTAACATTTACAGCTGATCAGTGGCTACTAAAGCAACAGTCAATACAATATGTTTGATGTTTAGATATGCTACGTGCCTGTATAGAAACAATTCCTACACTCTCAATAATACCCTAAAACATGTCAATACATTTGCCTCAGCAAAAGTATCATTAACAAAAATGTAACACATAATCCCAACAGCTCCGATGAGATAAATCTTGCATCTGAAGATGATTATGAAAACCACAAGACAGTTGTAATAATTATAAGGCTTCTCCTTATCTACTAAAAGAATGAATAGCAGCACCATTAAAATGACCAGCATAAACATTTAGAGCAAAACCCAGATATCTTAACAGAAGGGTTTGTAGCAAAAGACTTGGATGCGATGAACTATAAAATGTTGTTTTTATTGAGCTGTAGTAAAATCAGCATGTGGGTAGGAAAATAATGGCTTTATCTGCCATGACATGAGTTTTTATCTAAGTCAGCTTTCAATTAGATGCAATATAATAGGCCTGGATATACATGGAGTCAGACTCAAACACTTTGCATGAATTTAGTACTGATGCTGACATTCTGAGACTGTGAAACCAGATAGCAGAAAGCACTTACACAGTGCAGTTACCAGTTTTTCAGCAAAAGCTTCTCAGATTTTTTCCTCTGTGCATGTTTGTAGGGTCCTGTCTGTCACAGCTTTCATTTCACACAGATTCACCCAGCTAACTGTGTTTGCCCACTCTCCTTGTTTTGCTGACAATTTCCAAAAGCCAAGGTGTGTGAAATGAAACCCATAGTGAGTATGACAACAGCCACAATGCTTTAATCAAGCAAGCTTTGATTCTCTGCATTGTTTTCTTCCTCCTATTTGATATACAGGGGTTTTGCCTCCAAGGTTTTTCACAGCTGAAGCTGTCTAGGTTGCCTAGTGATCTACCATGACGTCAGGAAACACTTTTGTTCCAAAAGCATTTACTGCCTACTTGTAATTTTCTCTCCACATCTGAATCTTCGGGTTTTTTTGCTTTTCTTTTTTGTTTGTTTGTTTGTTTGCTTTTTGTTTGTGTTGATTTTTTTTTGTTTCTTATTTCTATTTTTTTATTTCATGGTTTTGTGCAGTGCTCCTTATGAATAGGAATAAAAAGGCTATGCAACCACAACCTCCCTTTTCTTTTCCTAAAACTCACCTTTCTCTACAATGGTTATAAAACTTAGTTGATAAGTTCAGTATCTGTTTCTTTTTGCAATTTAAAAAAAAAAAAAAAAAAAAAAAAAAAGAATGAAAAAGCCAAAATCTATAATTAACAAAGCAGTTGTAAGTGAGAATCCACTGAAATATCAACTGTGATAGGTAAAATGCCATCTGACATAGCCCCTAAACAGAGAAGGGAAAAGAAGTGATGGGACATTAATTTTTCTGAAAAGTGGTCTGTATGACCTCAGGCTCCAGGTCTGACCCAGAAGATGGAAGAGTTTGTCTACTCTGTAATAAAATACCAAATCAGAAGATGTGAATAGAGCCTTGTGAGGGAGAACTCATTACAGTTTTGTGAAGGGAAGCCACTTTTCAAAGAATCTGTAAAACTATTTGATGAATCAATAAGTATATAACTATAGATTACATGCATAGATAAACAGTATCTAAATTTCTAAAAAGCTTCCAGCAAGGTTTCTAAGCAAAGGTGCTTAAAAATTATAATAATTTAAAAACCCCAACAGCTTAAGAGAGAATATCCCTTTCTAAGATAACATCCAAAAATAGATGGAAAAACCTCCAGAAATAAAATGGTAGGAATACATTGCAAGTCTTTATCTGACAGGTGGATTGCCATTTCACTTGGATCTGAACTGTCAGTAAAAATGAATAAATAAACAGCTGACAGCTTTACAAAATGAAAGCTTGACTGCAAGGTGCCCCAGTGGAATCCTAACATAACATGTAACTGAGAATAGGGGATATCACACTGGGAAATACAAAGTCAGAGGCGTGGGAGAAAAATACCTTATAGGTACTTGCACAGAGGTGTTTTGTAGCTTGGTGACCTATTAAATCTTGATATCACTGTGGAAAATCCTCCAAAGTTTTCATCTCAATGATAAACAGCAGACAAAAAGGGGGAAATTATTGATTTATTAGATAATGGAGATTAGACACAAGAATAAGCAAAAATATTCAAGATATTTGTGTCTTGAATATGACACCTAATTATCTTCATTGCATCCAAGAACTCAATAACACCAGAAAAAAGTATGGAAACCAGGGTAAAGACAGAGTGGCTGAAACCGAGGGCTGACAGATTATATTGCCAATTAACTCTCTGTAAGTGTGTGTAATACCATTCAAAAATAACACCGGCTTTTACAGATTCCCCAAGTAATATGTTCTGCAAAATTTTGGCTACACTTTTGGAATTCTTTAAAAATATATTACCAAATGCTAGGAGTCTCTATCAAGGGAAGTATCACTCAGTGTTCTCTCCAGTCCTTTCTAGTCCTTCCTTTCCTAACCTCTGCTTGCTATAAGATCCAGACTAAACTCAGACACACAATAGTGAGCTACCCCTAACCAGAATTCCTACTCACAAGTTCATCAGGCTAGATTTCTACATTGTAATACCTTCACATGAAACTACAGAGATGGATATATTAAATATATACTCTATTTGTGAGTGTGTGTGTATATATATAAAAGCCTCTGTCAATGTTTAAGTATAAACCAGGGATTAAATATAATCCAAATAAGTAGCCACTTCAGAAACAAAACTGACAGTAGACTGTCTGTACCATGAGAAGCAAATACACAACAACACTCTTAAGTAGCTTCTTTGCACCACAGAGGATATACAATAAAAATAGCCTGATATAGGCTCTAGTACCCTTTACCATTTTAGTGTTAAAACATAGTGTTGCAGTCGGGGCAGTTTCAAATAGAATATTTAAGCTTAAACAGTAATACAGCTATTTAACGTGAACATACTCCATTAGTTATTAACTAATAACCAAAAAGGCAGTATAATTGCCACAGTGATACGAAGTTTGTAGAGCCCCTTGAAGCAATAAAGAGTTATTCTAGTGGAAAGGGATGAAATGAAATTGCCCAGGAAAAAAACATATGGAATCTATGTTATGGAATTGGTAGGTCTAGTGCAGCCAAAGCTGGTCCATGTACATACATAGAGGAATAATGGAAATAGCATAGAAAACACTCAGTAGATTGTGACAGTGGAAGATGGAAAATTGTCACATGTGATATACATGCATGAAAGAAATGCATTAAAAAATGCCAGTGAATTCCTGTGTACATTTTTATGTATAAACATGAAACATGTATAATAAGATCTTTTGTTCAGTGTGTGTTTAACACTGGTATGCCCCTACTCTCAGTCATCTGGTCTGATAGTTTTAGTAAGGAGATAACCTTGGTTTTAGCTCATGATATATTTTCATGCTTTCATGAGCTATATTGCAACAGAATCTAGCACAGCTGCTAGAAATGACAACACAGTTGATTAAATTGTACTTAAGGACAGTTTTTTTTTAACAATGCTATCTTAAATATGGGGAAATTAAAGCCCCCCTTTCATTCTTCATACATAAAATTCCATTTCTGGTTTGTTCTACATTTTGGAACTCACATGAAATTAAGACAACATTTTCAAATAAAGATATCTATCTCCAGGAAATCAGATGTTGAGGATCCTACAGATTCCCATTTTTTTGTACCTTTTCTATGAAAAAAATCCCTGAGGTCCAACTTTTTCATTGACATACAATTTTATTATAATTGTGGGTGTGGAACTCTGAATCGGGAGACCAATGCTGTGGTGAGATTTTTTTTTTAGCCACCAAATCTTCAGTGACAGCAATTAGTACAACAGCCAAAAATGTTGCAAAACTGAGAACAGTACAGCCGTGAAAATTTTTAGCATGTGTGAGGGGTCCAAAGGAAACTTTTTCCACAGACTTCCCAGCCCCAGACAATCCTCTCTTATAGCGGCAAACCATACTATCTCAGGAGCATTATATACAATTCACTTTATTTCACTGTCCAAATGAAATATATGCTCTGTGTTTACATTGGGTGTTAGATCTTGGTGATTTTATTAGCTACCCCTCTAGCCCTCAACTGCCCTTTCAACATAAACTCTGGCATCCAAATTTTGCAAAACTTTCCATAGGAGTGTCATGCAGTAGTGAAAGACAGAAAGTCACTGGTCATAGGAACAACTAGTAATGGGGGGAATGTCATGCTGCAGTCCATTTCCCACAATGGAAACAGAATGCGTGCAGTTCATAATAAATACTGTTGCAAAAATACAGTAGGTGAAGTTTAGGACATCTGAGAATTGAAAATTATCAACTAGAAAATTCAAGTGTAAAAAAAATAGATAAGAGGCAGAGCTTATCAGGGTTTTTACCTAAGCCAAGACATCCTTCTGCTGCACCAACTGTAAAATCAAAGTGATTTTCAACTTTAGCCTTAGGCAGTGGTAGGTCTATACATCTGTATAGGTGCAGCTAAAGGCCACTGATGGTAGGGAGCAGTAGTTTTAGATCCTCTGAGAAGTCTATGTGCAAAGGTCTACCTCGAAAAACCATGGATAAGAGACAGCAAGAGAATGGAGAGACATTGGAGAAGGCACAACCTTGTTGTACATCAAAGAGGACAAAAGGCATTTTTGGATATTTTTAGTGATACGTGAATCAGTATATGCTGTATGCATGAATCTGTGTACCCAGCTGAATCTCATTTAGTCATGCAACTCCTGTTCAATATAAAAGCCACAATGCACGGCACACTTTGAAGAGAGTTTCCTATGAAATAAAAGCACTGCTAGCATTTTCTCTACTACTCCACACACATATTTATGAAAATAAAAAAGGGAGATACAAGGAAAGTAAGAAAGTGAAAGAATGAATGCTTGCACTGCATTCCACTGGGTAAATACCATTATTCATTATTTTTCTCATTTCTTTCTGATCAAGTCTTAAAAACAATTTAGCAACTAACATTCATCTACTTGTGAGAAGATTTTATTCTGAACTTGCCACAAATCCAGACTTGAGATTATACCAAATGTTTTACATCTTTAAATAATCTAACTGTAAGCTGTATTGCTAAGCATCTCTATAGGGAAAACAACTGCAGTGTACCTATGTAGGGAATCTATAGATGCACCTCTATGAATGACTATAGCAAACTCATCTCTATGCGTGTTTAAGATCAATATGATCCTATACATGCATATCTATGTATAGTATTTTTTTCCCTGTTCTACAATTGTTTATGATAAAATTTCAAATAGTAGCTCATTAATTCCATAAAGCATGCTTTATGGAATAAAGATTAAGATATAGAATAAAGATAGCTAGTTGCCTCCTGTATTGTGTTTCAAAACATCACCCTCTGAACTGCACAGCTGAAGGGGCAACAGGATCTCTCACATTTCAGTCAGAAAACTTCCAAAACTGTTAGCAAGTACAGGGAGTATTAAATGACTAGTACTAGCTTGGGAGTAAGCAGTTTAAGAAATAAAATGGCAATAAACTGAAACTAGCACTGGGAAGCTAAAGTCTTCCCAGCCCAGAATAAATTAATTTCTACTGCCCACAGGGAAGCCCAAAAGTGCCACCTGGCAGCAAGACACAAGCAGTGTACTTGTATTGTAGACACACTGCTCCAGACCACTGCAGAATCAGCCATCAGGCAGAGGGCCCATTTAGTCTGTTCTCCTGCTCCAAATTCTTCCAACAAAAACCTTTTCCAATGCTTCAGTATCCTTACTACAATACCCCCTTTTTTTGAAAACTTTCCATAGTCTCATAGAAAACTTTTCCATTTGTTTTCCATTAAAAACAAACCAGTCTTGCTGATCATCTTTGATTCTTATTCCTGCATTGTAGAGAGAGCCACATGAGGGCAGTTGTTACTTTCAACACTCAGTGTAGCAGGATTTGGATAAAGAATTGTCCTCAATTCATAATTAGGGGATCACGCAAGTGCTGCAGGAGTTTTAACAACCACAACGATAGGGACAGTCAACATCAAGATGCTGTTGTACCATCTAATTCTGTACAGTAAACAGCCTTAACTAGGAAGAGAAGGGAACACACTTAATTATGTGAAATAAGAGGTTTGGAGGTACACAGAACTACTGGACTTCAGCAGACCTGCCTTGAGTGTTTTGGTTTTTGCTGTTCCTGTCATCAGAGACTTTGGCTGAGCAGCAGTCATTTTGCAGAACGAGTTTCTAGATAAGCAAATAAAGCTAAAACAAAACAGTAATCTGTATAAATTTCTAAGCATACACAGAGAGATCTAATAAGAAGTTTAAGAAGTTATATTTTCATTCAATTTCATTTCATTTCTCCTTCCTTTCTCATCAGGAACTACACATTGAGACAATTAAATAATATTCAATTAGCAATTAATCAGCAATTAATTAGCAATTATCAAGTTTTAGAAGCTTCTTACTCACCTACTGGAGACATTTCTGGGACACTGGCAACATAAGGCCCATCCAGGAACTTTGGCTCATTATCATTAATGTCCTGTACTTTGATGATGAACTCTGATTCAGGCTCTAGTGGTTTCTTGGTATCAACATCCACAGCCTGAGCCCGGAGTGTGTAGAAAGGTTTTTCTTCTCGATCAAGGCTTCTTATGGCATGAATGTCTCCAGTGGTCTCATCAATGGTAAAAACCGTGCCAGCACCATCTCCTGAAAGGGTGTATTTAACAGTTCCCACTCCCTTGTCCAAATCAGAATGGAGCTGGAAAAAAAAAAAATTGGAAAAAGAAAATTGAAAAAAAAAAAAAAGAAAAGAGGAAAGTAGTATTATCAGCTTCTTCTAGGCTGTAAAGTAGTTATAAATTTCTTATTTAACAAAAGATAATAGAAGAACCAATCTTATGAGTTCTTAACTGCATCTAAGTACATGGAAAAAATGCAGGTAGCATATTACCTAATTTCTTTACCCCGTCCATTACTCAGCATTGCAAACATTCAAAAATTCTACCTCCTTTCTCCCATTAATATTGTTGACTACTAAATTGAAATGAAGCAGATGTTCAGATTTGTTAAAAACTGAAATTTGAGACCAAGAATTGAAAAACACCAATAACCACATCAAACATGACATGGCATGAGAGAATACAAGCTCTTGGATGTTTCTGTCCATTTGATCGTTGTCTATATTACTGCAATGTGGCCATAAACACAAGTTCAGAAACAAGACATTTTGAAATCAAAATAAAGTATGATGAACTTCTTTCTCAGATGCCTTCATCTGTTTTACACACCCATTAAATACATCTAAAAGTTTATAATCGATACTCAAGGTTACATCACTGATTCTGTAATAGCTTTTAAAATATTTACCCGCTTGTCCTATCTAATGAGGACTGAATAGATCCACTATAATTGACACAGGTTGGAATGGAGTATTCAAGAGTAAATTCCCTTAAGCAGTATAGCAAAGCAATTTATGGATGTAGGCTTTATTTATGATGTACTGCCCAAGGTGAAACACAATAGAGAAAACATGGGACATGAAAGAAGATTATGTAGAAAATGGATTACTGAGAAACTAAATGGTTTTGGTAATGGGGCAAGAAGCTAAGCCACAGAGAAAGAAGTAAAGGCAATTATTAACATTTATAGCTACTGCATTGAAATTGAAAATAGGTCCTTGTGACTGAGGAAGAGGTCATGGTTTGTGAGACAAAGCGAATATGGACATAATCTTGTTTTTTTTAATTTCTTTCTTTTTATCTCATCATTCCTGCTCAGTGAATACACTAGATTTTGATCTTTCATCTAGCTGCCCCCTGCATGTGATTTAAAATTATCTTTCCAGTCAAAAGCAAGACATTTTGCTTCTTGAGCACTGTTTCATTGTGGAAAGATTCAAAAGAAGTTAATTTTCTTCCTCCTGGGGTGTTAAATATTTCTTACCTTGCAAAATGGAAAGACAATACAGCCTGAGATAATGAATGTCTAGTTCTTCCTCATTGACTTCATTTACATGGCTTACAAGTTTCCTGCTGTTCCATTATACCTTGCTCAGTTAAAACTTAGTATTTTCCTTCCATTATTATATAGAGGCTTACAGGCACAAATGGAGTGGAAAAAAATATATATAATCAAAATTACAGTAAGACACCTCAAAGAACAAATGTAAGAACTTTATAGAGGGAACTACACCATTTTCTTACTCATGTCTCTGCATTAGATAAAATACCTAGGCTTTATTGCAAAAACTGTCTTATTCCATACTTCTGAAAGGAAGACTATTACAGAGCAAAAGAATGTGGTTTTAAAGCAGGGATGTGTAAACAGGGAAGCATGCCAAGAATATTGTCTCCTGTCATCAGATTTGGCACTAAAGATGAGATGGTTGAGTGTCTTTCTGATTGACAACTGAAAGGTTTATGTTCAAATAGTAGAAAATCAGGCTGCATCAAGTGCATTATTTGAGTGGTAGGATTATAGCAGAGAGAAATAATTATAATTGCTTCCCCAGCTAGGGAAAAAGTTAAAAAAATATAACAATAAAAAAGCAAACCAATGGATCCTAAGAGAGAGGAAGAGTGTAATAGAAAGACAAGCACATGCATAGCTGTTTTCAAAAGTATTGGAGCATAAAAAGCTTTATAACCAGCAGCATTAGCAATTCTACAGTTATAGATGTGTTTACTGTTCTTCACAAATATCACTCAGCTACTATAACATAGGAACCATTCAATTGATTTAAGTAGAGTTGTATTGCTTTGCATTATCTGGGATCTCTCACATTGTATATGTTCATCAAATCATGCTAATCTGATTTCAATATAGGCCTCTTAGATGTCATTGTTGAACAATGGGCAAATGGATGCTTATTGGTAACCCACCTTGAGTTATGCAATTGCTAGGACAATTCAGCATCCTGAAGTGTCTCATTACTGTAGGATAGGAGCTGAATGATTTAATTTAAAATTAACTAAATTCTCCAATAATAAAAAGCACACAAAAGTGAGATTTGGATGCAAGAACAGAGAGGGAGGAACTAGCATAAGACGGACTTGCAAAATGCTAGAAAATAATCCTGACTTTCAATGTCTGAAAATTTTCAGAAAGCAGTTTAGGTTAAAGAATAAGTGCTTGCTAGTGTGTCTATGTCTTAGGTGTTAAAAGCTGTATTGCACTGGAAGAAAAGACTGTTTTTAGGTGTTGAAAAACATATAGAAGCTTTTTGAGAGACTAGCTTTTCTGACAGTGTTCCACAGCAGTTTTGCTTTTGTATGCCATTGCTTCTTCTTGCTTGTACTTATTTTCTAAGTCTTGCTTCTCTATTTGAGCAAAACAACGATGCAAGAGAACAAGTACTCTGTTTGTACCTATCCCCCCTCAAATGTGTCTGCATTTCAGAACTACTTTAATTTACTGCAACAGGGTAGTACAAATTATTGTTTTCACAAGGTTTTTCTTCTTATTGCTGTTTGTCTGTAAATCTTATTAAAAATGGCACAAAGGTTTGGAAATACAAGTGTTTAATTTCTATATTTGCTCAAATCTGCACTGCTATTTTCACTACTTAAGTAACACACAGTTTAGTGTCAGATCTTTTGAGCGAAATCTGCCCTCCTAAGTGTAAAACGATTTCTTGTAGCAAACTCCATTAATGCAGAAAATCATTAATATTTATTTGTGATGGTAGATAAACATACATTATCCCATAATTCTTGCTAATGTGTACAAACAATAAGACACATGGCAAAGGAAATCACTGGTAAAAACCGAGTATGAATAACAAGACAGAGACTATTGTGAAATGCATTGCTTAAGTCTATGGACAAGCAATGACAGTGTTCTTGAATAACATCCAATAACATATGCCAGATTCAGTCAGTTTACAGATCTAGCAGTCTGCTTCATCCTGTAACTAGCTGAGAGTAGGGTCACATCAGAGAATGAAAAAATTGGTAACAAAGCACTACAAGCACACAAAGGAAATATTATTTATTCAGTTCTTCAGGCAGTTGTGTCCAATTTGCAACAAGCAGTATGATTAATTATATCGTAAAAATAAATTAAGACCTTATGGTTACAAAAACTCAGTGTTATTAACCCTGTGTCACTTTGAGAATTCAAACACCTGCACAAATGATTTGATAATAGATATGAAACCACAGGAAAGATCAAGAAACTCACTAGTTAATCTACTTCTAGAAATGCTGTATACTCCTAGCTAACTTCAGCTTCTTAGTAGTATGGATCAGAAGGAATTATTCCTTGGGGATGATTTGGTCCGCAGTATTCTGTGCATTTGATTCTCAACTCTACATATTCTCTTTTCTTAAACACTTCAATGGCTTGCAAGAATGAATCTACAATGATTTAAAAAGCCAAATTTTTAAATTCTCAGACACAGGCAAACAAGTCAGAACCAAAAGAAGCTGAACAAATTGCAAGATAGTCTAGATTTAAAATGAAGTAATCACTGTACCCTCTCAGAACATGCAAAAATTAGGGCTATGGCATCCACTAGGATTACTGACGTTCCTAATTTCACAGCAATATATATATTAAAATGTTGTTTTATTTAATTTACTGGTTCCTTCCTTAATTCCCCATTCATAGACAATAAAATGGTAGAAAAGGAAGCAAAAAAGTTGTAAATGTCAAGGAATATTTAACATCCCTAAACTGATATATTCATTCTGTGATATACTTTCAGATATGTATTATTCCATCACCAATTTCACAGGCTGCATAAAAAAATCACTGTTAAGTTTATTTATTGCTAGTATATCCATTCAAATGCCACACAGAGGTGCAGATCTGGACTGAAAACACTGTTAAGAATGCCACTACATTAATCCTTCCTTATATGCTCATCAGTACCAGTTATTTGTCCTATATGTTTATCTTCACATAATTTTTCATTATGCAATGTATTTTAGGACCTTGTTCTATTACTTCCTCTTCCTGTATCTACTTCCAAGTAACACAGTTTGCTCTGTAACCACCCCTGTAGCTCCTCCCCCTGCTCCTTGTTGGGTAAATGCACAGTGAAAACTGCTTGGGATGTCAAAATAGCCAGTTAACTCCAGTATTACTTAAGATTGCAACCATGGAATAATGTCCTAAGATGAGGAAAATTTTTAAAAATTAAGATACAAAGCATAAAATCATGGTTTATTTTCCTTACTCCTTATTTGTCATCTACTTGGGCTTTACATGGAAAATACCATTAGCATCAGAGAACAGTTCATGTACTCAACCCAGCATAACCAATATATTAGAGTCCTCATTTCATATAGTAATGGGACATAACATTTATGGACATATTTTTCTGGAGATTTAATTTCCCATGGAAGATGCAGCTACAGCTGCATGGTTGCATGACCATTTTTTTCTCTCACTGGAACTGCTCTACTGCTGCCAGTGGGAATACCTTTGTGTAGGCTGAAGGATTAGCTCTGAATATGTCATAGGGAAGACAGCATACTTTGTGCCTTTTTGCTTCTGAAGTGACAGACAAAAAGACAACTGCCTTCTGACATCCACCATGGCAAACTGGGGCTACAGAGTGACATCCACTGCTGGAAGAGACCATGGCTCTGGGCAGCTTCCCCCTCCTTCCCTTGATGCCATTCAATTCCTCACCCCAAATATCTGGAGCTAACTGAATTCCCTTGAACTTTTTAATATTGTACAGTCTCATCTAGTTAAAGCAGCTGAACAGTTTGCTTTTGTAAGCCTGGCTCTTCTTCAAATAGTTACAGAAAACTCAAACTTCCTGCAGGAGTTACTCTTCTGAGGAGGCAGCAAACTCTATGAGGGACAGTAGTGGTGGAACAGCATACATTTTCACAACAGAACGACAACTAGAAGACATATATCTCCAACTATGTAGTCGCAAACATCTAAAGGCATAGTAATCATTAAGCCAGTTATTTCTTACTTTTAAGCAGCCCCTATTATAGAAAAGTGTGGTTAGGAGGTTTCATGTCAGACATGAGAGGACACATATCACCATAGAGACACCTCTCGCATTAACCGGTGGTCTACCTATGCTGAAATCTTCTCTGTGTATCTCAAAGATTATGATAGTAATTTTTTTTAGAAATTACTTACTAGTATGCAACTTCTAAGTACTTTAAATGGGAGGTCTGTCATTTTTTTTTAAAGAACAAGTTTCCTGCAGTTGGAACATAAATAGAAAGACCATACCTATAGAGTCTTCTATTTTTCTGTAAAGACATGTTGAAAGAGTATCAGTTTAAGTCCATTGCATTTGGAGAGGTCAAAGATATTAAACTGATTATAAAAGCTTAAGCTGAATTTGACATTGATTGGAACCTTAAGTAGCAAATAAATCTTCTGCTGTTTCACTTTTTATTTATATCAGTATGGTCTTTGTTTCCAGTCTGATCATAAGGCGTTTTAGCGCAAAGGCCTAAATTCTGCTGGGACTGATTGAAGTTTCTTCTTTTGATCTTTCCCTTAATACATTGCTTTGTTCTGTTTTTCAAATATTTTTCTTCACTAACGGTATTGCAAATTAATATAAAAATTTGCTTCCTCAGGTATTTAAATTTAATGTTAAATTCAATACAAAAACTCGTTCTGTGAATCACACTTGCAGTGAAGCACTGTCAGTTAAATTGTCTCCTTTTGTTTGATAATGGCACACTAGAACAGGTAGGGAATGACAGAGCAGAAAGATTCTGCCTCAACTTGTCTATCACTGAGACAAGGCATACTATTATAAACTATTTGACCACTTCTTTTTCTAAATAGGAACAAAAGAGTCTTAGTTTGTGTCAGAGGTGAAAGACATTCATTTTAACACATATATTACAAGGACAAGTTTATGGTATTTATAGGCATAGAATTTTAGAAGCAAACCTGAATGTCTTCTGAATTTTTAATCTCCTTGCCTTAATTGAAATTGACTGAAAAAAACAAAGCAAACAACATAATAAAATACAAAAAATGCAAAATAATCAGTCATGAATCAATAAAGCTCAGTGTCTATAGGCTATAGGGATGGAAGGAACAATAGAAAACTTGAAATACTACTTCGGTGCCCAGATGTCTCATTTCCAAGAAAGCACAAACATAGAATCATAGAAACCTAGAATGGTTTGGGCTGGGAGGGACCATCTAGTTCCAAACCCCTGTATGGGTAGGAAAAACTCCCACTAGATCAGATTACTCAAAACCCCATCCAACCTGGCCTTGAGCACTGTCAGGGATGGGGCCTCAGAGCCTCTCTGGGAAGCTCTTTAGAATTTTCTCCTATTATATAAATCTCTCCTCTTTTTGTTTTAAGACACTGCACTTTGTCCTAATGACCTTGTAAAAAGTGTCTCTCCAACTTTCTGTAGGTCTCTTCAGGTACTGGAAGGACACCATAAGATCTCCCTGAAGCCTCATCTTCTCTAGGCTGAACAACCCCTACTCTCTCTCAACCTGTCCTCATAGAAGAGAGCTCCAGCTCTCTGATGATCTTCACGGCCCTCCTCTGGACTCGCTCCAAGAGCTCTATGCCCTTCTTATGTTGGGTACTCCAGAGCTGGACACAATACTCCAGGTGAGGTCTCACAAGACCTCAATAGAGTGGGAGGATCACTGTTGAAACATCCAAAGTGGTTTCAGGTTAAATATTCTTTGGATGTGAAACTTCAACTTGCTGTTCATTTACTACAGTGTTGAGACAAACTTCCTGCAACAGTGATTGAGGTCCAGGTACAACTCAAACAATAATGCAATAAACAGCAGTCCCTCCACTGTTTAAAACTACCTGCTGATCTGATCAACTTTTATTTTATTTCAAGGACTAATGAAATACTGGTAAAATAGAAGCAGTGATTTCTTAACAGCAGAGTGGAAACATGAAAACTTGTAACTTCAATGTAAGTAGATCGAACAAATATTAAAGCAAATGGGATTTATGAAGAGCTACTACAGAAAGAGGAACAGAATTATGTTTTTGAGGTGGCTGAATTAATGTGGTCACTCTGAAGGAAGAGGAATGAAAGTATTTAAGGAGCATAAGCCTTGCAGTTCTGCATGTTCATCCCCTCCTGTATCATAATGTCTATATTGCAATGACACCATTTCATACTCGGAATGACAACTAGAATCAGAGTAGGAAGCTGCATACTAGCAGAGGGTGAAAGCCCCAGTGAGAAAAAGGCTGTATTACTTTTAAGCTTCCTTCAAACCAGAAAAAAAAGTATTTTCATAGCTGGCAGTGATATGAACTTGATTTTCTCTTTCAAAGTTTTAGAAATAATAGTGATGGAATCATCCTTAAATTTTTTACTCAAGCAAATAAAACTAGGCTCTTAAAGAACAATAGCAGTCATTCCAGAAGAATGCATATGGGGTGCTATATATGCTATTAGAACTTAATGAATTAGAGAATACAATAAATAAAACAAGTAAATTGGTAAAATGCAGAAGAGTGACACACTAAATAGTTTGAATTTTCTTCTACTTTGACTTACAGAAAATTATTTTTGCAGTATTGTAAAAATAAAAAATAAATCTCTTTTAGTGAGGTCTTTAAATTAATCAGCCTTTGAATAGGATAAAAGGAGGTTTTTAAGACAAAGGTAAAGTGTCAGATGGAATTTTTTTCTTCAGAGTTGGATTATTTTTAACAACCAGCATTTATATTGCACTATGTAGAATTGAATTGAATCACATAAATCCTCTCTATATTTTAGGTGATGGATACAATCATATTTCACATACCATTAATTTGCACTGTGAAAGAATATTGGTATGCTTTCAATAGAAACATCACACTGCTAATATGTACTAATAAACAAAAGAAAAATATCTTCTACATTTCAAGCCGAAATAATTTCTGCTCAAATGGAGCAGCTTAATTGTAAATCTGAACAGTGATTTTTCTCTACTGGATTGTTCCAGTGCTAGTTTTTAATAAATGTATTGGGTTTCCACGAAGGTATATGCCAGCTGCAGCATTTACTTGCAAGATTTCTCATGTCATTAATTGATAAAGAAAGATGTTCTTAAGGAACAGCAGAGAATACAGTACAGTAGGTAAAGAAATTAAAGAGCTTCATGATTTGGAACAGAAAAAATCTGAGCTGTGGTAAGATCTGTTTTCTCTATCTGTAGTTACACTTATGTTTTATACTGATGACATGAAACAACAAACACCTCTGCTGCTGCTTTTGGGGATGAAGAAGAAACTGAAGAGCATAGAGAGCAGAGACAGCAGCAAGGCTATTTCTAGAGACAATTTGGAAGAGGGAAGAAGCAGGAAGAAAGCTAGAAAATCTAGAAGAGCTGTGTCTGCATGAGTTTATATTCCATCCATTTCCTGATAGAGCTGCTCAATTAAACAACAGAGATTTTATTTGGCTCCTAATCCCTCTGCACAAGCCTTCCAGAATTCCTGGGGAAAATAATTTACAAGGACAAAACACCTGAAGGCTCCAGAGATGTCTAATTTTGTCCCAAATCTTAAAACCTGGTCTCAAGAAAATCAATGGCAAAACTTTCATTGTCTTCAATTTTACTCAATAATAATCAGTGACTTGAAAGCACTAACAGAGTACTGTCCTGCAGAATGAGAGTAAATGTTTCAATTCACACATGTAGGTTAATTTTCTTTCCAGTTTTAAGCTATAACAAACTGATGTTCTCAAAACAAAAAGTCTTTTCTTGTGTGGCAATAATTTTCCATTTCTTTCTATCTTTCTAATTTTTCCAGACCCTAAAATAATAGTATTTGATTGGTTCAAGAGATGGCATATTCTTGATAAAATAGTGCTTTGTGCAATTTTAACAATTAGCCTTCCTTTAGACTGAAATTGCTATGAAATCTTTCAACTCCTGCAGGTTGCTACTTGTTATTATGTGACAAGGCTTTTACCCTTCTATTCTTCACAGAAGTAAGGCTTCTTTTATTGAAAAATATTACAGCTATTAATAGCTAAATTCACCTGGATTTGTATCAATTGTTAATTACAAGCAAGAAAGTCATATTAACAAAGGGAAGCATTTTTCAGCAATTTTCCTAAAATTATTTCTTTGCTGAGATAGATCACTTGCACATGCCCTTTATGAATGTAAGAACAGACTTAGATATTAAATAATAAGAAATTAATTGGCCAGAGACGTTCTAAGCATCAAACATTTATCTCCTTTACTTTCTGCCATTCAGTTTTCATGGCTTTCCAAACACAGTTCTCACATTCATTATCTTAAGACACTTGCTCCAAATAAAGAAACCAGAACTGAGAAACATGTTTGATCCTTTCAAAGTAAACACAGTGTGTGGTAAAGAGCAAATTTATACTTTGTTCTGACAGATATTCTTACTCACTGAACAACAGAGAAACTCTACAGTGAGTAAGGCACTTCAAGAAAACATATTAAATAGTGTCAGACAAATGTTGACTATACCTGAAAGATATATGTCCAGAAACTACGTATTTCTAAATGAGATCATGGAACACTGGTACCTTTTTCAAATTAGATCAGTCAGTCCTAAACAAATTAGCATCTGTTTTTTTAATGAAACTCTTACTCAAGCAATATTTGCACCATAAATTGAACTGCATCTAACAATGAAGTACAATGTAGTCTAATTTATATAGGATAGTAAGTCAAGTACTGCAAGAATCCCGTTCATTCAGGAAGATCTATAAACAGAGTGCTTTTGCTTAAACCAAATCAGAGAATGAGCAGGTGATTACACTTGTATTCTAATGAATTTGCCAAAAATTAGTAACCCAGAAAACAATAATTATTTCTGTTGCTCACCATTTTTGAGGTAAAAACACTCAAGCTACACAAATTACGGAATCTGTGCAAATCTAGTTTTTCTAATTCTACTAGCAAGTTAATTACTGATATATTACTTTTTCAATGCAAAGTTATTTGTTAGAAAATCTAATTTCTTGCAAGAATATCTGATGCTGATTTGGATTCTGCAAAATCGTATTGTACAGATTGAGTGCAGTGAAAACTGCCTTACAAGACTATTCTCTTGTAAGTATTGCTTATAGCAATTGAAGAGTATTGCTTGTTAACATTGAGCCAAGCTATATTTTCCCAAGATCTATTTCCTGGACAATGAGCACAGTGCATAGCAGATACAGCCTTGGAAAACACAGCTTGAAAACCATGAGTGGAAAGACAGGCAAGGCTGTAATCTAGGGCTGCACTTTATTTACATATTAGGGATAAAATATAACTGCTCAAACCCATACCCACAAAAGGGCACAGCTCTCTTTGTCCCAGACAAATGCCCCATAATGCTCATTCTATTAAGTAGAAATGGGAAGCTGACACAGTAAGAACAGATAAAGAAAAAGGCCTTATGCACAGAGCTTTCCTTTCCACACCTGCACAGGGAAATAGTCATTCTTGCTGAGCTGCTATGAGATTGAGTTGAGAGCTACATCCTTTAAGTCTTTCAAGAGGCTGGCTAGGGGTATGAAGATAATACAGCCTTTACTTGCAGCAGGCCTTTTTAAGCTTTCAGTATATATTAATCCCTCTCTGCCATCCAGCCGGCCTGGTTTTGAGTGCTAAAAAATTTTGAAAAACTACCTAGCACAGGCAAAACGAAATATTTAAGCATAAAAAGAACGTTTTGATTTTCTATATGTATACCTTAAAAGTGCATATTTTTCATTTTAATGATACATTTGCAAGAAGTATGAATTGCTGTTGTGGGATGCCAAACACTTGTCTTTCATGGTACAAAGTGATGAATAAACTATGTCCCATTACACTTACAGCCTTATCAAGATGATGTTCTTCTGTAAGAATTCAAATTATTACTAATTTTTCTGTAAAAAGTCTTTTAAAATGACAAATTGAGTGAGACACATCTTCTAAAGATTTTTAAAATTCATCAGTGCATTAGGATTTCTTTGCTAATTTGTTCATTAGCTTAATGACCTAGTTAGACTGGTCTTAGTCAGCAGGATTAACAGACCATTATGACACCAATCTCCCATAATATAAAAATAATCTTTAAATTAGTTTGTTTTAAGCAGTACTTCTAAGTAATGGAGTTTTCATTACTGAAACAGCTGTTACCTGAAGCAACAGTAATTTACTTTCTTCCTAATTTGAGATAGCAGCTGCATCTAGTAGCAGTGTAGCATTTCTGACGTCCTGAAGCATACATTTTTTACTACTGTGAATATGTGGTGGCAATTTGGTGACTTCTTTATTGTCAACACCATGGAACTGACCGTGGAATATGGGATTCCAGGGACTTTTTTTTTCTGGTGGAAACTCTAATATTTACTCTTGTAAAAATAAAACTACACAAAGTCATTGATAAGTGTCAGATTAATGTGAAATGGGACCTATATTTTAGAAGTTAAAACAGTGGGAGAATCTGAAGACCTCTCCTCATTCCATAAATTAAAAAAACAATTGTTTTGTTCATACACAACAGAATCTCAGAAATGCTGATTGACTTCCCCATCAAAAAAAATTCTGATGCCCTCTCTACCGAAAAAAGCCCTCAAAAGGGACTCTTTTCATTTTTAAGAAAGAGCAACAGAAACTATTTTCAGAAGACAGGAAAAAATTATACAGTGTTTCTCCAACTTGCCCAGAATCTGTGAATATCATGATTTTTATCAGCAGACAAATGTGTCTGGTTTGTCGAAAGTACATCTGAAAGGTTACAAAGGAGTGGTTATGCATTAGCTGGAGGTAATTTCTCCTTGCAATGCAGCTTTCTAACATGCATCCCTCCTCGCACAGCAATACAGATGCACCAGAACCACTCAGAAAAGATTGTAAGGAACTTCCAGATGACCTCCCAAAAGTACAATGTCTTCTTCTCTAGAGACATTCAAAGCCCACCTGGACATGTTCCTGTGTGACCTGCTGTAGGTGGCCCTGATTTGGCAGGGGGGCGGTTGGACTTGATGATCTTTCAAGGTCCTTTCCAACCCCTAACTTTCTCTGATTCTATGATACAAATAAACCTTTGATCTGCCAGTATTACTGACTGCATCTTGTGGGATAATCTTGCTGTTACACCTAACTCTTCCACGTAAGACGTTTCTGTACCAGGTCAACAGATTCCAGCTCTTTCATTATTTTGTCCACAAGAACATTTCCATGGAGAGAAGTACTGCCTTCTGGGAAAAGATTAGAAAAGCACTCTTCACTGTGGCCAAGTAATAAACTAGTTATGACAACAGCAAATTAGAAACATGTATCAGCACTGCAGGGTGTGTGTAGGATCTGAGTAACAACACACTGTCAAATCCTGGAGCTTTTATGAACTTGGACACAAGCAAGTTAATGATATTTTACAAACCTACATTCATATAAGAGCTACAGATGATAACTGTACATGAGTTTACAGAGAGCATCATCAAGATTACTTAGAGAAAGGGAAACATAGAAAGAAATAGTGTACAAAGCATTTCAGTGGTACAATTTGTAAACAGAATTGAGTGAAAATATAGGGACATTAATGGCAGTACTCTAGCTTTTAGCTGTCTTCCAGTATAACAGCAACTGTAGATACTCATTAAGCTTGCTTTTAATTCAAGCCACAGAATCCTAAACAAAAATCAGAGAAGTGGAGCAGAATAATCTAACTTTTTATAGCAGCTGGGAACACCTAAGACATGATCAATCCTAGTAACTACAGCTGATTTTGAAGAAGAGCAGAGATGATGATCGTGACAAGAACATCAAAGCAAACATGTCTTCCTTCCATATGAAGCTGAGTCAGCTCAAAAAAGGCTCAAGAATGATAAAACTAAAAGTCAAGACAGTGGGAACCAGAGGGCCTATGAGGGGAAAATATGGATCATTTATCAACCCGAAAGTAAATAATCAGATGAAGTTTTGCCAGCTGCTTGTTTTACACAGGGAAGCACATACACCCACATGTTTTCCATATGCTCATTTTAGAGTAGTTCTTTTCCTGGTGACACATGAAAAAGAAAAAAAGATGAAAGAAGGGAAAAAATGATCAAACATGTATAAATCATATGCATTACTAATGGATGTCACAAAACAGCTAGCAAACGTTTCCAAAGGAAAGGGCAAATGAATTTTACATAGCCAAGTATTTTAAAAATATGTATTTTATGAGAACTTTAAAGGAAAAAGAAGATGGCATTTTAAACTGCATTCTACATACAAGACTTCTCTATCACAAGCCGTAAATAATGTATGCATCCTTTCTGATCTTTTTCATACATAGAAAGTTTTGAAATATTAATTTTCATAGTTTAGACAAAATTAGAGTGAATATTTTCATGAGCACATATTCAGGAGGTAGCATTGGCTTTCACAGGAATAAATATACTGTTAACAGGATAAACTAGTGATTAGAAAATTCTGTTTTTCATATTACTTTCACACTTTTTTTCACACCAAAATTTTTCTCTTGAAAAATTAATTTTTGCTTTGGACAATTCTAATTTTCCTTCCTTTTAAAAAAATTTAAATTAGACTTCATGCAATCATTTAGTATTGCAGTGAAAACATCCATTTAAATAGACCATATTTCCTAGGACAAATACATCACCAAATAATTTTTCATTTGTCATGTTTCTTAGAACTTTCCATTGCCTGTTTCATGCTTTGTATTACCAATTAATTAGCATTAAGTCAAAATTTATATAAAATGGAAGTCTCTCAATGACTGTAACATATATTTGATCTGTCTCAATTTTTTTTTGTTCTTTGTGGGTTTTTTCATATTGCAAAAAATAATAGCTGAATACGTTCTACCACAAATAAGACAGAAAATTAATTAAAAAAAAAAAAAAAAAAGGATGAGTATGGGCAAATGTAACCTTTACTGCATCTTTATTTTGTATTAGTAGAGTCTGTAGACATCATACACATCACGGGAAATAAACAAGAGGAGTCAGACATGGCTGCAGGGCTGTGATCTTACTGGCATCATGGAGATATGGTGAAATAGCTCCTATGACTGGAGTGTTGGAATGGTAGGTTACAATCTCTTTAGAAAGGAAGGACAAGAAGGGCGGATGAGGAGAGGGGTTGTGGTGTACATCAGCGAGCATCTGAAGTGCATGGAGCTCTGCCTAGAAGCTGGTGGAGAGTTAATGGTCCAGGATTAAAGGAAGGGCAGGACAGAGGAAATTATAGTGGGGGTCTGCTATAGGCCACCTGACTAGGAAGATGAGTGGATGAACCCCTTTAAAGACAGTCTGGAGTAGCCTTATGTTTACAAATCCTGGTCCTCATGTGGGACTTCAATCACTCCAATATCTGTTGGAGGCTCAACATAGCAAGGCATAAGCAATCCAGGAGGTTCTTGGCATGTGTTGATGATCATTTCCTTGTCCAGGTGATATCGACTGTTCTGTGCTGGACCTTATTCTCACCAACAGGGAGGGGCTAATGTGGAACGTGAAGCTCAAGAGCAGCCTTGACTGTAGTGACCATGAGATGGTGGAGTTTAAAACCCTTAGGGCAGTGGGGAGGCACACATGCCAAGCTCACTGTCCTATACTTCAGGAGACCATGATTTGGCCTCTTCAGGGGCCTGATTGGTAGGGTATCATGGGATAAAGACCTGGAGGGAAGAGAAGCTCAATAAATCTGGTTAGTATTCAAGGATGACCTCCTCCAAGCTCAGGAGCAATACATCTCAGCAACGAGTAAGTCACACGAAAATGCCAGCAGACCTTCATGGATGAACAAGGAGCCCCTGAACAAACTCATGACACAAAAAAGGAAGCCTACAGAGGGTGGAAGCAAGTACAGGGAGCCTGGCACCTGTATTGTTTGACACCTTTGTCAGTGACATGAAGAGTGTGACTGAGTGCACCCTCAGCAATTTTGCTACTGACACCAAGCTGTGGGGTGTGATAGACAAGCTGAAGGGAAGGGAGGCCATTCAGAGGGACCTTGAAAAGCTTGAGAGGAGGGAATGAGGTTTAACAAGGTCAAATGCAAGGTCCTGCACATGAGTCAGAGTAATCTCAAGCACAAAATGCAGGTTGTGTGTAGAAGTGATTGAGAGCAGTCCTGATGAGAAGGACTTAGGGGTGTTGGTTTGATGAGCCAGCAATGTGTGCTTGAAGCTCAGGAAGCCAACTGTATCTAGGGCTTCATCAAAAGACCTGTGGCCAGCAGGTCAAGGGAGGTGTTTCTTCCTCTCTGCTCCACTCTCAAGGAACTCCACAAGGAACAGTATGCAGCTCTGTGGTCCCAAATGCAAGAAAGACATGGAGGTGTTGGAGCGAGTCCAGAGGAAGGACATGACCAAAGAGCTGGAGCACCTGTCCTATGGAGACAAGCTGGTACAGTTGGGGATTTTCCATCCTGAAGAAGAGAAGGCTCTGGGGAGATCCCATAGCTGCCAACTGTTACCTAAAGGGGGCCTAAAGGAAATCTGGGGAGGGACTTTGATGAGGTCATATAATGATAGGACGAGGAAGAATGGTTTCAAGCAGGAAAAGTGTAGATTTAGATTAGCTCTTAGGAAAAAAATATTTTCTTTGAGGGTGGTTAGACAGTGGAACAGATTTTCCAGGGAAACTGTGAATGATCCCTCCCTGGCAGTGTTCAAGGCCTGGTTGGATAGGGCTTTGAGCAACATGGTCTAGTGGGAGGTGTCCCTGCCTATGGCAGGGGGTTTGGAACTAGATGATCTTTAAGGTCCCCTCCAATCCAAAGCATTCTAGGATTCTATGACTCTTAACTCAATAGCCTGACAGTGCTTTGATTTTGTGCAAAACATGTAAAGATTTTTTTTTCTCCTACCTAGATTTTCAAGGGCTGCAGACTATGAGAGATATACATTACAAGCATGAAAATGACAATTATTCTCATAAATTGTATAAATATAAATCTTAATATAAATTTCATAAGGAACTACTCTAAAACTGAGATCACACTCACCTACTTAATACTATTTTGCATAATCTCTTCCCCACCTTCAGGCACTTGACTTTATGAATCACTTCTGCTTGAGAGCCCTTCTTAAAGGGACTGGAAAAAGCAACTAAAATTTAGGGAAAGAGGATTGACTCAAGATGTTAGCACTCACCAAGCCTTGGGTAGTTTCTCCATATCTATTTTTTATCAAACATGAGCTGTGTCTATGTTAGCAAGTAACATGAACCAGTAAGGGTGCATTTTGTAGAATGAGGTAGCTGATGCTGAGGAATGATGCCCATAATAAATGCACCTCAGTGCTTTTTTTTTTAATGCAGACAACCAGCTCATCTTTTTGAAGGACTAAGTGCCAATTCATGTAGTGCACACTCTTGCCTTATTTTTTAACAGAAGCAATCTAATTTGTACATTTCTTGATGTGAACAAAAGTATAGTAAGTCTGAATAATCAAGAGATTTGCCTCAAAAGTGCACTTTAAGACTGAAATGAAAATGTTCATGGAGATTCAGCAGTAATCAGAAGTCTAATGCGGAAATTCCACAACTGTGAAACATAGTCAGTACTTCAGTACTTAAGAAGGATAATACCGACATCTCTATTTTGAGAAAATCAAAAAATATTTTTAGGAAATATCTGATTTATTTTGGAGACAGCTCAAAACAGAAGTGGGCTATAGTTTATGCTTGTATTGTAAATAAATGTGATTTCAGGCAGAGCTATACAGCTCTCATCAGCTCATTTTAAAATTCGTGGTGACATAATATGTATTGAATTGTAATTTAACATGAAAAACTTAAAATTTATTTTAAAATTCCTGAATATATGACTATAAATTATTTCCAGCTATATAAATATATGATCATGATACAATGTCAATGCCTTTGCAAAGTCCTTGCATAATTTTACCTATGTAACTTTGTAACTTTTTAATTGCAGTTTGAACTCCATTTCTAGAAAGTAACACTGGGTATAAACTTCTGCACATTTATCCAACTCACAGCTTGCCAACTGTCTGTCATTTACAAACATTGCAATACAGCCCACAGAAAAACACATAATCAAAAAATCTTTGGTTCCTGTCTTGTGGTTATTCAGTAGAAGGATTGCAGGCTTTTTTTCCCCCCTCACATAATATTTTATATTTTCCCCCATAAAGAAAAATTGTCTATATAATGCACAAAGTGTGATAAAATTTAATACATTCCTTATTATGCTTTATAGCCTATAGGAAAAGTAATGCCAATAGGCTAATTAAGTACACCATTATTTTTTACAAGTTTTTAACTACTGATACTTGAAGATAATTACATAAAATGAGCAGCCTGTCAGAATTATTTAATACTCCAAGGAAGCTATTACTTCAGAATCAGTCTCTGGAGCTGGCCTCCCCAAGTAACAAGTTAACAATCTATTCCAAGAAAGAAAAAATTAAGAAGCATAAAGTGCAGACAGATTATGAGATTAACAGCACAGTAGTTTTAATTGCTTATTTTCTCTGTTATTTTAATAATTTTTCATCCAGGTTGATGATCTTTGAATACAATAGGTTATCAAAGAATTAACAACATCATCTTTTTTTCCCCTTCCCTCTTTCCCTTCAATTTACTTCACCTTGCTTTTACAAATTTGACATCATTAATCTCAAGACTAGGAATGGATTTGGGATCTAACTATTTAATCTAAAGAACACTGCAGTGGCTGGATGTGGGGAAATTTAACAATAGGCAGATCTGCCCAGCTCTCTCAGTTACTGAGTTCAGTGTAGGCAGAACTTCCTACTTCTCAATTCAGATTATATCAAACTGTACCCTATTTTTAATATTAAAAAAAAAAATAAAGCACACATAAAAACAATTTAAAAATCAGAAGAGTGGACTTTCTAGCTCTAGGATTTCAGTACAATTGTGATAATTAGTCTAACAAGTAGTTCAGTCTTTTCTGTGCTTCAGCTCCCTGCTTAATAATACTAATATTTTCTTGCCTCAGAACCACTGCAAGGATAATCATTGCCATGTTCAGATGCCTTAGTGATAAGACCCATAAAATCACCTCTCTGAATAACAGTACTTGATATAGATGGTAATAAGTGTAGAAGAAAGAACAACTCGTTTTGAGTAGGATCAATTACATTTTCTTAAAAAAAGAAAAAAAGCATACCTTACACATAAATTTATTTTTTAAATTAAAAAATATCTAATTTTTACTAACCTGGATAATAAAAATGTTATAGTTGATACCAGGTTCATCTGGCAGAATTGTACACTCAAGTTTGCCTAAGAAAGAATGATGTAGTAAATGCAATTCAGAAGCAGGCCTTACAATAGCTTTCAGAGATGGAAAATTATTATTGCAATGAACATGCCAAAATGATAAATAAAGTAAACCAATCTTGTTTATAACCCACATGAATGAATACCTCATTTTTAGTTCTGTATTTTGCTACATAAAAACCCAGAATTATTGTTTCTAACAGATAAAAGTGTGTTATTGCCCTTCAACTTTGATAATACCAAATTGGTCTATCAGCACAGAAGTTACTCAAAAGAAGTAAATACTTTTTTAAAATGCCACAGTGACACATGCCTTTAATGAAAAGAAATGCTCAGTAAAGCTGGGCAGTGTTTCAAGTTCTGAGCATCTTTACTATACTTCTTAAACTGCACAAACCCTGTCTGTCAGAATTAGGCTTACATGGGAATCTCCTGATTCCACAAACACCCATTGATTTTTTTCTCAGGCTCCACTGCTGACATCAATTAGGACTAAAGTAGAACCATTTATCTACTGCTGGGCTGATATAGCTGCATTTGACAAACAGGAGCTATTAACTGGCTTATAGGATAGTGCTGAAAAAAGTGCTCTGAGATTCTAGAAGAAATACAATGCATTAATAACTTCAATGATAGTTTTTTCTTGCCTTGCTCTTTGACAGCTTATGCTTCACTTCTCAAAATAAAAAAAACATTTTGTTAGAGCAATTAGATTTCTCTTCACTGCTTTTTAAATTTCATCCTTAACCACATAAGCCATAATGCACTGGTGTTTTTTTGACACAGTAACTCTTGTTGTTGTGTTAAAGTTGTTAACTCTTGTTAACTAACCAAATCTATATTTTGACACACCAAAGACCATAGAATCATAGAATCATAGAATTGGCTGGGTTGGAAGGGACCTCAGAGATCATCGAGTCCAACCCTTTTACCACTGTTGCGGTTGCTAGACTGTGGCACTGAGTGCCACATCCAGTCTCTTTTTAAACATCTCCAGGGATGGAGAATCCACTACTTCCCTGGGCAGCCCATCCCAATGCCGGATCACCCTCTCCGTAAAGAAATTCTTTCTAATATCTAACCTAAATTTCCCCTGGCACAACTTAAGACCATGCCCTCTTGTCTTGTTGAAAGTCGTCTGGCAAAAGAGACCAACGTCCACCCGGTTACAACCTCCTGTCAGGTAGTTGTAGACAGCGATGAGATTCTGATTCTCTTCATTGGATGTAGCTTCTGCAGAAGAGTGTATGTCAAGGAGAGAAAAGATTAGAGGCCCTGACCCACAAACTATGCTATATGTAACTGCAACACCTGAAAAGACTTCAGGTCCTAATTATGTTAACTGGTTTTTATATGGAAGAATTTTAAGTGCATAAGTTTCATAACTGCAAGGACCACAGGCAAAAGGTGATGCTTCTGTCACTATTTTAATTTTCCCACTATCAGCTTATCAATAAATAAGTGAAACCATTAGATCAGTGAGAAATGCTCTAAGTTGCTCACCTCTACCACATGTGACAATAAAACTAGGTCTTTACACATGTTTTAAAAAGATAAGCTTGCAAAAGTAAACATTTAATGCAAGTCCAACTTTCTCATGGAAGTTTTGAGTTTCCATGGTTCCATTTCCTTCTCACACTTTCACATGCAGATGTCAAAATTGCTTTGTGTCTCACATGCTTTATGCAAGATACAGGATGCAAAGTTTTTAAAGTCATAAGACCTAAATGTGAAAGATAAGGACCTGAGCTCAACACAAAAAGATGAGAAGTGCAGAGTTCTGCCTGCCATTGATTCTCCTGCTTTTTTTTTTTTTACTGTTTCATTTCTACTCAATTGTCATATCTGTAATTAATTGTGACAATGATTTTACTTGAAAAAGTGCATGGTATAAACTCAGTCAGTTTAGTAAGTCAGGCTAACATGATTATGCCTTAAATTATCATTTACGGACCACTAAGGCCCAACAAGAGTTTCATTGTGATGTCGATTTTTATTCATTTTTATTATTCATGCCGATTTTTATAAATACTTCTTTGAAGATCTTTCATATTAATATCCCAAATAAATTAGTAACCGTGATGTCCTGCATCATGGGAGTCAATTGACACATTACTATCAATGGTCCCTAAAACAACTTTCATCTCTTTGAAGATGGCTGTGTGAAAATGTGTAATGGAAATGATATACAAATATCTCACTGGTGTTTTTCTTCAGTTGTGGGTGTAGAAACTGGTAAGCTAGGGAAAATCCTCATGACAGCTATAAATGAAATATTATTGTAACCCTATTAGAAGAAATCTAGTAGAATTATGATTTTAAAATCATATTAATCAAGGTACATTACAGAGATTCAGAGATGTTACAGAGATGGTTTTTTCTTCAAAGAGCATAGCTTTCAAATTCACTGCATGTGTTTCTTTTCCTTTAATTTTATTTTTTCTTTCAAGCTAACTTAGTGTTTGTGAATAACACCAAAGCGATAGCCACAGCACTGTAAATTTGGCTGAGAACAGATTCTGCACAAGCAGTGCAAAATTTCCTTCACAGGCTGCTAGACATTTACCCAAGAGGGAAAATAACTGTAAAATTGGAGTGTGCATTCAGAAAGAAGTGCTGATTTCAACTTGAAGGAAGGTGGTCAACATGAATTTCATTCTGCTAAAAACTGCCCACTATAAAATGCATACATAAGGTCTGTGCTCACATTTCAGGTGCATAGGATAGTTTATTGGGTTTCAGAAAAGCACTCTGTTCTAGTCACAGATACAGAGCTCGGTTTCCTCCAAATCTCCACTTGTTTGTGCCTTGATGTATGGTGGAACCTCTGAAGATGATGAGGCTTTCTTGGGACTCAGATGAAAAATATCATATTGTTATGTGCAACCTATTCTGCCACAGGGATATGATACCCTGATGATTTCTATCACCCCTTAGTGAGGACTGAGCTTTCACACAAAAAAAGTCATGACCTTTTTTATTTTAATCTACACACATGCTGTTTTGCTTGGCTTTCTGGAGCTTCACAGTACTAAGAAAGCGTATAACTCACAGCTAAATAAGTACGTGAGCAAGCCTTATTTTACAGCAAGCCTTCCAGCATCCCTTCGATTTTCATGGGTCACATGGCAATATCGTATTTTAATTTTGCTTTTTAGCCTGGGCCTGCTTATATAGATCTCTCCTAAAGGCAGCTATCTTTTGTTTATTATTATGATAGACTTACATGGCTCTTCCATATTATGCAAGGAGAGAATTTCCAAAATTTTATTTAATATTCAGGTTAAATTACTCTAAAGGTGTCAATGTGAAGCATTGTTTCAAGATTTCTAACCATGAACTAGACTAATCCCCATCAGTTTCTAGATCTATTTTGATTTGCAACCTGACACTTGAGATAGTCTTCTAAAAACAGACATAAAAGTAATTAAGTGTATGTAATGTCAGCTTTTATCGGCTGACATTATTGCTATAAATCTGTGTTCTCTTACAGGTGGCTTTCAAAATTAACTAGTCACCCCTAATGGTTTAGTGAAATTGTAGGCTGATTTAATTTTCACATTAAACTATTACTTATGAATTATTGTGACATTATTAATTCAACACTTGTATAATAAGTAATATAAAAGCCAAGGCACATAACACTAAATTGTGTCTGGCTATGATGGCAGTTAAAAGAACCTGTGATTACAGGTCAGATAAAATATCCTACACTTCATCATATATCTAATATCAAATTAAAATATAGCACAGCAATACTGGAAAAGAACTACCTTGAAAATGTGATTTTGGAATAAAGCTAAAATATTGTAAATAAAACCCAAATATACTTCTACAATCAATGAATAACTCAATTGCATTTCATACTTTAAAAAATGTATGTGATTTTAAAAAATTACATAAGGTCTAAAGATATTGATTAGTCTCTGTTGAGTGCATTTCAGTATGCTGACAGTGGTTTAAATTTATATTGAACATGGCTGTCATCATCTGGATTTAAAAACACAATTTCTCACCTTTTGTGCTCTATCTTCTTCATGGAAAAAAAGGGGGAAATATGTCCACCTTTACAGTTTTGTGAAGTTTTGGCTTGTTTTGCTTATTTTTTGATTTGATTAGGGCTTGGGGGTTTTGGTTAGTTGGTTGGTTTTGGTTTTGTAGTTGTTGTTGTTTGTTTGTTGATTTTAAAGAGATTAGGCAAAGAACTACGCAAAACCTGGCAGGTTCATTTTCTCAGGCGTATTTAAGCAAGTAGTTAATATAAAAAAAAAAAAAAAAAAAAAAAGAAAAAGAAATAAACATTGTTGAAAAAATTACCATCCACAATGAACTGAATTGATGACTTGTTCTGGAAGCAGGTATTTTACTTAAAGCTACTGATGTACTCTTTAAATATCCTAATTAATTGTGTTTCACCAAGATCATTCCATATTTTATTCTCTAAGTAACATTGGTATATTATATTCCATCAAATAATAACACTATTGCTTGTGCTACACTGTAATTAGATCTTTCCTCATATTTGTTAAGTGTATTTTCCACAACTTGGAAAAGTTTAAAAGGGTCTTAAGAGTTAAAAAAGCAACCCAAGTAAGCCTGTGATGTGATTACTGTTACTTTTAACAAATTTGTCCTGTAAGTTCTGAAGTCGCTTATAAGCTGAAATTCAAATGTCTTGATAGTAGTAAATTTAGATTTAGTGCAAAATTAATATTATTTTGGCATCTTAGAACTGACAAGAAATGACTACCCAGATTATTTTTTATGAAGGTATAAAGATTAAGGAATTACAATGGTGCAACAATAACAACCCTGTCTTCTGAGATAAAAATCAGAGCAATCAGGTTACAGGTTCTACAGAACTGAATGTTATCAGTCTCCTCATTTGCATTTCTAGCAAGTGGCAAGAACAAAGACGTGCTAGCGAAAGTGTGAGTTCTATGAAACAAAAGTCACAATGATGGAATTTCTCATTATGTGATCCTCCTTTCTTCAGACTATAAAACATATTACATTTGTGATATAAACATACTTTTTTGTAAATCATTTTGACTAATGAATTTTAATGCTTAACACAAGTGTCTACATGTGTAATATCCAATATCCACCTAATGACCCACATTCAGTCTTTTGCTGTTTTATTTACATATCCTCTACCCAGAATAGTTTCCTGGAAGGGTAGGAAGAATAATTACTTTTCTGTTAGTTGTATTTATACTTAGGAAAAAAGAGAAAAAAAGTAAAAACAAAAAACCTAAAAAGAACAACAAAAAACTCACAAACAACTAATTATATTAAAGCAGAAACTGAAGCATGATGACTCCTTATTATGGTGGATGAATTAGAAACTCACTGTCTAGGGAAGTGGCATCAGGGGACTCATGAATTGGAGTCCTAACTTCTTGTTCTCATTGAGTAAAAGCCCTCACTCAAACTGAAAAATGTTCATAGCCTTAATTATATATGCACTTGTTTTCAGGTCTCATTTTCAGCTTCCTTTTCTGAAAACTATTATCCAAATTCACACCGTACACTTGGATGTCAAGTTACTTATGCTCTATTACAGAAACTGTGATCATAATATAAGAGAATTGCATAAACTGTCTGCATATGTGAGTGTACATCTCTGCACACAGAGGATAAAAGCTATAATGTAGGAGTTTGACTTATGAAGAAATACTTGAAAATTATCTGAATAATTAGAAATAAAAGTAAATGATACTGAGGCATTAAATAATAACAAAGCAAAAAGCAGGTATCTTCATTAGGTGAAAACTGAGTTGGAGTCTTAGCAGTCTTAGCAATGGCTGCCCATTCTGGGATAGAGACGTCTGGCTTAAATCTTATGTCTGGCATCAGTCTGATGTTTGTTGCTATAAATCAAGTAAGCTATTACAGTAGATTCAATTTAAGTTAGGTGTGCATCTCATGACTCCCTTTTTAAAAAAAAATACAAAATCAAGGATAAGGAAGCAAGACAAACATGCAAAGGTAGAAAACAAATCTTATAAACTTGTACACTAAAAAAAAACACAACACAGCTGTAGTAGCTATATGAAAGGATGAATGGTGAAGTTGATGATCAGAGGGAGTTATTGCCAGTTGAAGATTAGCCCCATCAGAAACAGGTATATGTTTATAGCATATTTTACTATTTCTCTGTGCCATTTCAGCTTTTAAAGAAAGATTAAAAAGTTACCTTTCCCACATACTGAGGTTCAGAGCCCATGTATTCCTCCAGCACAAAGAATTGATTCCACACCCAGCCTCGTTTGACTCGCTGGGCAGATGATCTCCTCCCTGGCACTGGTACAACATTTTGTCTTGGCTCTCCTTCCAAAGTCTGTTGTGGCTGTGGATGCAGTGGCGTTAGGAGACCTCCATCAAACAGGACCCAGAGAAGCAGGGATAAGCAGTTCTTTGTAAGCATTGGCAATGGCTTCCCTACAGCAAGTAATAAAAACTCCAGCACTTAATGCAGAGCAGAGGAATCCAGGTTTGAGGTGTCTGCGGCCTCCACCACTTAGCTTCTGATTTTATTGCGGAAATGCTAATGCAGGCATTAATCCTTCTGATGACAAGGCTTTTGCTGCATTAAATTCCATCTAAAGGGACCTATAAAAGAGATTTACAGGGCAACATCAAATTACATAAAATTACATTGAAGCGTTCATCAAAATTCTCACACCTAGTTAGTTTCTAGAGACAGAGGAAAAGATTAGGAATCACACTTTTAAAAGAGATTGCTATTCTGATTGTAGCACAGAGCTACTTTAGAACATTGTATGGTTATTACAGGAATAGGTCATTCTTGCTCTGCTTAGCACTACCTTTGAGTAAGTCTAAGGACAGACCCCATTGCCTTTGCTGTATGACTCAGTTATCAGACAAAACTATTACCTATCAGTGATGTCAAAAGTATTCACTCTGGATTTACACAGAAAGTATTGGGAAAGAGGGGACCCAGTCTTCCCTTATTCTGTCCAAAGCAGTAGGATGCATCTTGGAAACATTCCTTTCTGTCTGTGAATGGACTTGGACAAAGTTGATACTGAACCTTGGACTCTGAAGGATAAATTTGTATGAAATCCATAGGAAATAATAAATGGGAAATACTGTCCATACAACTAAATACTACAAAGCTTTCAATGCACGATATGAAGTCTATGACTAGCATTCTCTTGCAACTAGACTTGTATCAAAATGATAGCTGTGTTGTTCTTCAGGACTACTGTAAAGTACATTAAAAATGCAGTCCTGATATATGGAGACAATTATAGAACTGCACTCAGCCTAGAAAATGAAACACACAGAATCTGGTAAGATACAACAGTGATGCTCCTTTACACTGACAAATGCCAGGTACACAGATTAAAAATAAATCAGTGCTAACCAACTACAGGGCTGAGACAGAGCTATCACTTCAAGGTGACAATTAAAACTGTGGTGATCCTTGTAACAGCCAAATGCCATCAGCAAAGAAGAAAAAAACAACTCTAAAGAGATTGTTATACTCTCACATTGTTCTGTTTAAATCAGCACAAATAATTTGACAGAAAGATAGGAAAACATCCAGTGTTTTCTAACCGCAGTATAATTAGCAAGACATGCTTTCTTTTTGTATTTGTATCATGTTCTGATTCATTGTCTGAAATTAATAAAATGACAGTAATAAAAGATGTAAATATTTCAATGTTATAGAATATGAAACAAGTTCAATAAAATGTAGTTCTGGTTTTCATTTCCAACTTTGCATCAAGTTCAGCAGCAATGAAAACTGGTGAAAATGAGCACTCACACCATCTAAAAATGGTATGACTCAGCTCTCAACAAAGACACTGTGAAAACTGCTAAATCTATGCAATCCATGCCAAAAGAAATTGGAGCTATTCTAGAGCTAAGGTTTAGGCAATAAACAATAATATAACATCTACATTCATTTTCAGGTGGGCAGCAGTAAATACTGAGGCAACATGAAGAGAAGTGTTTATTTTTTACCACTCTTCCAAGCTATTGATCTTTTTTTCTTTAAATATTAAGTCATTTGAGAATGACTTAATGGCTTTCTTGAAGTTATTTTTGTCTATGCTGGGCCTGATGCAGATTTTAAAACTGAACCCTCCCTGTTTCATAAGGCCCAGGAAATCAGTTCAGCAAATATAATTCTCCTTCCAGAGCTCTTCCTCATTACTGGTGGATGACTGGCAGGCTGCATGTTGCACTAATTTGAATAGAAGGAGACTGAAGTTGTTTTCTGATAACAAACATTTCTATAAAACACAGTTCTATGCTAGAAAATGTAAAATCTCAGTGTGGATTTAAGAACAAATTAATAATCTTGTTTCATTAAGATCTACATCCTAGGAATGAAGAGACAGCCTACTCTACTGTCTTCTAGTTGTCAGGCAAATACTGCTTGTAGAAGTTAAGATGGATGCATTTTACATTTTGAAAACAAGAATACAATTTATATCACTGTGGAATTCACCACTTTGTTAGGGCCATATTGTATCATTGATTTTTAAGCATAAGTTTCTACCAAATCAATAGAGTTCTGCTTAAAAATCAATGACATGATATGGACCTTAGAAAAAAAGAAACATTAAAGTACCTAATCATATATATTTTTCATTTTCAAACACTGACAAAGGTAATATTTTCCTTATGAATAATAATATTACTATCCATAACAATAAATAACATATAAATTCTTATTTGTGAGGTATATGCTTAAGTATCTAAATAGAAAAGATTTATAGTTGGGAGCCTGGAAAACATAGCAAGTTTTAAAAAGGAAAAAAAGCACCCTATTCTAAATTTAGGGTGCATTTTTATGGTCTCATTAGAAAGGCTATGTTTTAGGCCTCAATAAAAATGAAATAAAATAAGAGGTAAAAAGTTATCTAGTGCAAGTGAGTGTTTTAATTCTGCCTTCAGAAATTATTAAAAATGAGGGTAGAGTTCCTATCTACTCATTATTGTAGATATACATTGTATGTATTGTATGAATATTGGAAAAGTTTCTTCTCACTTATGTTATCAGTTGTATTCTATGGACTTTGTTCCAAGCAAAGACATTTTAGACAGGACTCTACCAAAGGGATAACTGCATTCAATACTAACATATTTGGTATGCTTTTCTATTAACAGCATTTTTTATTTAGCAGTTCACATGACTTTTTCTCTTTTCAGTGAACTGAACTGTATGTAACATCAAGTTCAGCCTGTGCTCATCCATAATTCAGTTCCAAGGCTTCCAGACTCCTGTGCCTCTCTTGATCCACAGTTGCATGGTGCATGCCTGTTTTTTATGGCATAATCATGGTAACAATGAAACAACAGAAAACCAAAACCAAACAAAGAACTCAAAGTATTCTTTGGAATTTCCCAGACATAGACGGGAACTGGAAATAAACAAGAGAAAATAGTGCTGGAATAGTCTGCACAGTTTCACAAACACCCAAATCATGCTGTATTCAATTTAACTGCGATACCACTGCTCTTTGCTGAAGAGGCTTTGTACATTATAGTTCTCCCAGCAGAACTCTGCCTCTGGCCATGTCTGTCAGTCAGGGAGCTTTTAAAATGTTATACAGCACCAAAAGTAATGCAAAGAGATTGAAGGACTTCAATGAAAGGGGAACAATTCCCCCTTGGCTGGAAGGTTAGTAGCCAAGCACAAAACACCAAGCACTTTAACCCCTTCTCTGCAAGTCCTCTGGACTGACTTCCAGAACCCATACTGCAGAAACAACAAAAATCAATGCCAGCAACTGCCTCATTCCCTACAGTTTCAAAAGTTGGTGAATGGGAGGGCCAGAAAAAAAATGGGTGTTCAATAGATGTTGCAGCACAGGATTGCAGCACAGATGCTCACACCAGCTACAAAAGAGTTCACCCTGAGGAATTTTCTTTTGGGTTTTTTTGTTTTGTTTTGTTTTGTTTTTTTTTTACAGTACTTTGGTACTCAAGAGAAGTACTCCAGCTTGCTGCTGTGTAACACTTGAGCAGCAGCAACCAGAGGCAGAGGTTGTCCCCCTGTCACCTCTTCTTCCACAGCACTGCATTGCTGGCTTTAGAGGAAGCTTGGTGGAAGTGGCTTGACAGGATATATGTAATAACTGAGCTGGAACTTGTATACCATTTTAAAGCTAAAGACTGATATTTCTTTTAGTCTGTGTTTATTGTTTTTAATTTTCTTTTTAAGCTATGAGTTACACTTCAAGCCAGGATACCTAAACTTGTCTTTGTGCTTTTATATTCTTACAAGCTCATCAGACATCTAGCACCACTGTACATCTCTGCCCAGAAAACTGCAATGAGGGTTAAGAGCTAGAGATCTAGAAATCCAACCAAACTTTTAGACATAGGAATGTCCGATTTTTTTTTTTTTTTTTCCCAAGCAATTATCTCTTCTTCTGCTCATAAAGATGTGCTTATCTGGTAAGAGTTGAGCACAGACATGCACACTCAATGCACCTTTTCCTTATCCAATTTCAAAGTAAAGAAGGCCAGATTTTTCTTAAATCTTCCTTTTTTTCTTTTTTTCAAGATTAGCTGTTGGTAGCAATTTATTTGGTCTATTTTATATGGATTTGAATATCATTATGCATTACTTCATTAACCTATAAAGAGATCTACAGAGGGAGAACCTGTATGAACTTACCCCTACAATACTCTTATGGACTGAGATTACATTTATTCATTTTTCCTCTTTGAAAGAGTGAAGTGAGCCAGCAGCAAGCATGGACAATCTGTTAAAATATGATAATTAAGAAATCTTGATTCTATTTACTCTCTCTCTAAAACTGCAGGCTTAGAAACTAATGAAATGCAAATGATAAAGTAGTTAAATACCACTACTAGGATTATTTATTGAGAATAACAAAATACAGTATTAATGGTGCCCCTGCAAGAATATTGATACCGACCTGGATTATAATGCCATTAATCTAAACAGTCTGAGCAAATGAAGGTTTTCCAAATAGCAAAACTGATGCATGCCTTTACTGCCTCAACAACCCTTAATCAAAGAATGCCATGACATTGCAGACACAAATCACCTAAGCTAAGGTTATACCTTCTTGAGGGGACAGCCATACATCCTCTGTAGGGACAAGTATGGGCATAAGACCTGATTTAGAGAAGTCTTTGAAAGAAAACTAAATGATATTGCAATTTCTTCATCTGATCAGGCAGCTCAACCCTATCCAGCTGCAAGCTTACTCTTTCTGCACTGAGATGGGAAAGATTATCAGGAGAATTAAAAATGAGAAAATGTATGGGTTGAGATAAAGACAGTTTAGTAGGGAATTCAAAAGCTACATGTCCAGGTAAAAAAACCAAGGAGGTCATTCACTACTTATCAGCAGTCAGGTGTACAGCCATCTCCAGGAAAGCAAGGCTTTCATCATGAGTAATGTTTACTTGGGTACACAAACACGATGGCATTGCTCTCCCTCCCCGCTTTTTTTTTTTTTTAATCCCCCCTCAGGTTTATTGCTGAACATGATGTCATATGGTATGGAACATCCCCTTGGTCAGCTGCAGTCATCTACCCAAGCTCTGTCCCCTCTCAACTTCTTGTGAACCTCCAGCCTACTCACTGATGGGGAGGGAAGGAGAAAAGTACTTGACACTGTCTTAGCACTTCTCAGCAAGCAAGAAAGCATCCCTGTGATATCAATGCTGCTTTCAGCACAAATCCAAAAAACATCACCATAAAAGCTACTAGGAAGAAAATGAACTCTATCCCAGTCAAATCCAGTGCAGGTCTTGATGGAGGATCTACTTGGATCAGGTCATGGACACACCGGATACTTCACACACACACACACACACAAGGAAAACTAAAGTTCCACGAAGCACACGCCTTCAATCCAGCAAAGTTGATAACTGAGTTCTAGAACAACTGTCCTGAATCAACTCTCCACCACAGCCAGCTTCCGCTGGACATTTTTACACTGCCAACACTCCACCAGGACAGCTGCACACCACCCAGCAGATGGTGCTTATTCAGCACCATGAGCAGAATCTGGGGGAGCGGGCAGCTCTGCTCATGGTGTAGGTAGTGTAGGTTATGTTGGTCTTGTCTCAGAAAAGTACAATGGCATTTTATCAATGATCTAGAATATTTATTTCGGATAAATCACCGAAAAAAAAATTTATAGTATTAATTTGTCAGTCTCAAAGCATGAGCAATCAAGAAACCATCATTTATTCCACTGTTCTATTTTTTTGAGCGTATACATGAAATGAAAGAAGAGAGGCAAACAAATCAAAAGCTTTCAACACATTAACAATATATGTAAGAGAAGAACTTACAAATCTTGGGCTGTATGTCAAATATATTGTTTATTTTATTTAAAATATATTTTTTAATTTGTGGGTAGCATGGGATATTGAATGAATGGGATCACATTTTAATGTGCTCTGTGTAACATAGCATTCTGTTACCCCTTAGGGTATTTGTTTTTTCCAACCTGTCAAGAATTATGTACTTTGAATTACAAACATATTTTAAGTTCCCTATTAAAACAATTTTCTGCTATAGGTCAGACTTTGGTTATAATGAATTTGATACAATCTGTTATAGTTTCTTATGTTAAAAGGACTGCATAAACATACTAAATTACATAACTGACTCTATGAGTCCTTGCAGGCATTTGTTTGTGTGTTGAGCATGCAATGACATACTTATTGCTTAATACAAACTATTTGTATAGTTTTACAATATGGGTCTTCTTTTGCCAGTCACTGTGATTTGGATAAAATAGATTTGTATTAAAAAGCATTTAAACCTTAATATTCGTTTCTATGGTAGATTATGGAAATCTGTAGCTTGACTTTTAGTTTCAGCCAAATTCCTCCATTTTTGGTCTTCTGAAAATATTTGTGTTAACAGTATTGAATTATGTAATCTCAGAGTATAGTACCCTTCTGAGGAAAAAAAAGAAAGACAGCAATTTTGCCCAACAAGTTTCAAGCCATTAATCTTGAAAATATTAACAGGTAGTCCCAGAGACAACAGGACTGAGAGACAACCCATCAATTTTCTTAACTGCGAGAATGTTCAGTTCATGCCTCTCAATATTCTGGAATCACCTATTTTACACTGGACTCAAACCTATGCTCAATAATAAATAACTCTTATGCTTAGTAATTTATCCATTTTCACAATTCGTTTTGACTTGTTCTCACCCTACATACCTGTGTTCTGTTAGGACTGACAATTGTAATGAGTACGATCCTTTTCTGATCACTGATGAACTAAAAAAATCCTTCATGAGTTTAAAACATAAGAAATAGTAACTCGAGGGCTTCTATTTCTATATAAGACAGTTTTCTTTGTTTTGCCCACTGTTACAACATGGGAATATAAGGTCATCAAAGTAAGTGACAAAAGCCATTCTAATTAGACAGCTTACCCATCTATAAAAAACTTTAGCCAAAGTGATCTTAATTTGTCCTTTGTCATTCAGAAAAAGTGTGTTTCATGAAAAATCACCAACTAGGAGAGTTATCTGTGAAAAACTAGTCTCTTCCCCAAGAAAACGTTCTGCTCTCCAGTCAGTGTGGAAGTGTTCTCAACTTAAGTCAGCAATTAAACTCAGAGGTGCTTACTACAATAAGGCATATTCTTGCCTGACTTTCATCTTTATAATCCTCATGTCTCTCACAGGCAACTGAATTCCCTGAATTCAAATCTAATGAAATGACTAATTTTATAACAGATGCCTGCTATGAATTTCAGTAACTAAGGCCCAACACAAACAGTAGATGTTACAGTGCAGAAAGAAATAGAGGGCTTATTTTGGTGACACTACTGCAGCCTTATCTGCCTTGTCCAGAAAAATGTGAACCTTATTTGTGAAAATAATTTTCCTTTCAGTATATTTCCTTCTAAATTTTAAATTAAAAGGACAAGAAAATAATATATTAAGAGAGACAGGTCTTGTTGAGTGTTGTACAGATGACACCATCATGTATTAGAGGCTTCATCTCACTGCCCCATTTTCCCCATATGCTACATAAATGGGCCTCTGTTAACTGATGTGAATATATTTTAATAATTTCAGAATATATTCATTAAAAGCAAGTATTCTTTGTTGGTTATACATACATTCCCCACTCCCAGTTACAATCTTCGAAAGAGTATTTATAATTTGAAAAAAAAAACCACCTCTTTTTGGAAACAAATGTCCATAAAGAATCGTAGGCCATTTTCACTTGTCACTCACTGAACTTAGAATGGAAACCATATAATCTTATTATGCTTTTTCCATACCATCCTGCTTTAGATTTTAAAACGCTTTAAAATAAAGCATATGTTTTCAAAAACTGTTGCACCCAATATCCTCGGCCTTCTGAAAAGGCAGTGGTTTGGTTTTCCTCTGTTTGCAATTTAAGAAAATGTTCTCCTTTACTTTTGTCTGAGCTACCTCCCTATGTTACAGTAAAAATGCAATTGTAGAGTGGATATGTGGTTTATGATTTATATAGCTTATTTCAAGACACAAACAAGCAGTTTTATGCTAAGTATAAATTTGCCTAGTTATTGCAGTTTGCAAAATTGTGGTTTGGATAGGAAATCAATAATGCCTTTTTAAGGTTAAGCTCATTGAAACAAAGTGCTGAAATAGTCTCTTATGAAATTGGGCCTCAGCTGGAGTCACAAAGAAGAAAATTTTAGATAGAGGATAATGTCATACCTGCAGTATTATAGATTGCAGACAATCAATCAGATACATTGTAATCACTAAGAGCACAGTCTTATTGGACTAAAAATACCTTCAGGCCTCAAGGTAGAAAGAGTGACACATTTAGTCTGGAGTAACCCAAATCAAATACTTCCCTTAAATGACGGAATTAACCTTGCTAGAGGACACAACCCAAAAGCAGATACACACATTTTGCCCAGGTAGAAAGGGAGTACTGAGCCAAAGACTAATTGAGAAGGAGGGATAATGCTCCTGACTGAAAACCTACAGAGGGAGCTATTGCTTTGGTGGAAACAAACATACATTTCCACCCATGAAACTTCTGACCTGGTGAAGTGTCACCCACTGCGAGGTTCTGTTCACAGGAACTGAATGTTTGAGGTTGTGCTTACATCAGGCAGCTCCCACAGCATCCATAGATGCAATCCATTAGCCCCATGGGCTTGTGTGCATCCAGATTTCTAAAGTGCTCCTGACCTGGTTCTCCTCTCCTGCAGGTGAAGCTTCCTTGCTCTAATTCATTAGCAGCAGGTACTTCATGGTTTGCTGAAGTTTAAAAGCCTCACCCACAAGCACTATGACAAAGTCTGTGGGAGCCAAAATAAACTCATTTCTCAAAATCTCTCTTCTCTTTAGGAAAAGAGTCTTTGAAATTATAAAGATAGTATTCACCTCTATTATCACTAGTAATTATATTTGTTAATGTGAAAACTCAAAATATAGCTGTACATTCTACTCTTCTAAATAAAAGTAGTTCGATTTCCAGAGCCAATGGAGACTTTAAGTGTCTGGTGAAATCATTATAAACCTTTCAAAGAACAAGATATACTCTGTACTCTAAAGACTTACCAATTAATAGCAATAAGCCTCTAGATATTTAATAGATATTGAAAGCACCAAATAAATGATACTTGGAAGACAGCATTTTAATCTAGTAAACAAGATTATCTCACCAGCTCACCTACTTAGAATATTATATGAAAAATGAATTTAATATGAAGATATACATTTATAAGTTTTTGGGCCATCGTTTTTACATTTACCATAAGTATCTGTTGAAAATTTCTATCTAGATAATCTTCACACATAAGTAAAGCAAGCTCAGTTTGCACAGTGAGTTTCATAAAATGTATCATTGATTCATTTATCTCTCTAATATTCTTTTTAAAGTTACTCAGTTTCCTGGTTTTCTGTAATAGATATTAAAATAATTACTGAATTTTGCATCAGATTTAAAAATCTAAAGAGAGCACTTAATTCAACATAAAATCAATTATTTGCTTTGCTGGGTATTTGTAAAGTGTTAAAAGCAATTTCTTATATAAATGACAGTAGAAGTTTATTTTGTAGAAAAATTCCAGCTGAACTGCTTTTATGACTTTGCCTCACTTTAGCTAAAATTCTCTCTCATGTAAGAACTTCTGAAATTCCAGGGAGAGACTTATGCCCTGGAAGACTATTATTTTCCACTTCAAAAACAACGAAAACAATTCTTTGTTTTTACCCCTTTTGATACACATCCATATTTTTATATGGTTTGTGATGTTAAAGTGCCTATCTGAATAATTTACTTCTGAGAAAATGTTGACCACTGACAGCTTTACTACTCCTTTGGATTTGCAGAAAAAAAAAAAAAAAAAAAAAAAAAAAAAGTTATAGAATCATTGAATCGTTTGGTTGGAAAAGGCCTTTAAGTCATCAAGTATAACTGTTAGCCTAGCACTGCCAAGTCCATCACTAAACTATATCCCTAAGTACCATACCTTCATGCCTTTTAAATCCCTCCAGGGATGGTGACTCAACCATGTCCCTGGAGAGCCCATTTTATTGACTGAAAGAAGTTTTCCTAATATCTAATTTTAACTCCCACACAGCTTGAGGCCATTTCCTCTTCTTCTATTTTGTAAATCTTCTTGTAAACTGGATGCTTCATCCAGACCAACACCCACCACACTACAACCTCCTTTCAAATAGCTGTAGAAAGAAACAAGGTGTCCCCTCATCTTCCTCTTCTCTAGAAGAGCTCCAGTTCCAACAGACAGCTCTCATAAAACTTGTGCTCTAAAGCCTTCACCAGCTTTGTTGCCCTTTTTTTGAACCTGCTCCAGCACCTCAATGTCTTTCTAGTAGTGAGGGGGCCCAGAAGTGAACACAGTACTCGAGATGCAGCCTTACCAGTGCGAAGTACATGGGGACAATCACTTCCCTAGTCCCTTTGGTCATGCTATTTGCGATGCAAGACAGGATGCTGTTGGCATTCTTCTTGGCACACAGCCAGTTCATGTTCAGCCAGCTATTGACCAATACCTCATTACTTTATTATTGACCAATACTTTACTAAAGTCTATGTAGACAACAGCCAGTACACCAATCTCATGTGATCAACAAGAACTTTTAATTGATTCACCACTTGCAGCCCTGCATGCCTCAGCATATGCTAAACTGTCAGATGCATTTCTACCTACCTTCTAGCTTCATTCCAACACAGACAGAAAGGAATGTCTTTTGGGGACCAAAGCAAGAGAGATACCCAACAAGAGCCCAGTAGACATCTCTCACCTGATGTGTGTGAAACTGAATCCCTGTTGAGCAGCTCAAAACCTGGACTGGTACTAACATTACCCACTTGAGCCCTATCTATATCTTGATAATGCTGAGGAAGGGGGTTATCCCTGTATTTTTCTTTTCCTTTGCCAAATATTTTAAAAGTCCTGCTTTCCTCCTCAGAATTACTGAAGTCTCTCCTTTGTGAGTATTTATCACAATGTTTCTGCTATCCTTCTTTCTGTAATGATGGAAAATTCAGAAAAAAAGTCTATTTTCAGCAAAGGAAAAAAAAAAGAAAAAAAAATTAATTCTTCAGGCTTACTATTAGAATGGACTAAGCAATTCATCCTCTAGGATGCATAGCCCCTGCATCCAAAAAAGTACAATGCCTTCTAAAGGGTCTTCCTAGCTCAGTAAAAAAAGCTGTAATTCTGTGACCTGTTAGTCATCATTTTGGTATTCAAGCATCACTAATGATAATTAAATATTTAACTAGTTAGCATCTGGGGCAATAGTTGGCAGCCTGGCTGGCCAGCAGTTCCTGTGAGCAGCAGACAATCAGAGTAGAAAGAATTATTGTGATTATTTCTTAATGAGGTGGCTAAAATGGCTCTCAGCTAATCAATGGGAAAGACTTGCCTACACATCCATTATTCACAAACAGAGTAACAGTCATGCAAATACAAGCTTTCAGCCAGATTAGAGACTCATATATTTTACTGTTACTGAGAAATAACCACACCACTATTATGTAAGTGAACCTGCATACAAGGTGCAGGGAGCTGATAATTGCCACATAAATACACAGATGAGTGCCAGCAACTGTGCAGTAGCCAATTAGATAACTGGTTCAAAATACATAAATTAAGATCAAAACACAGCACCAGAATTCCAGCTTGTCAACACATTGATCAACTCATCCCTTTACTGCTCAATTATTAATGGCTTTCCCTATCTCAATCTTATCTGCCATAACAAATTTTAGAACTACATTCAGAGGAGGGCAAAGAGAAGATAGAGATGGAACTGTCTTGTTTATTAAAATACAACAGTTAACATAAGACATAAGTTCATAGTTAGAAACCTGAACTGGAGGTCTACTCAAAAATGCTCTCAGTCAGAAGTTGTGCATGCAGAATACTTTGGAAAATCAGGACAAGTTTAAAGACATTAGCATAGGTCACAGTATATCTCTTCATAACCAGTTTCTACAGGAGCCTGAACTATATGCCATGTTAAAACTGTTTGTTTACTTGTGCAAATACCGGAAAATGTTAGGGCATTCTCAGCAGTGCTTTAGTTCACATGCTTGCTGTCTGAAGGGATCTTTGAAATAGAGAGACTGAAGTCTGACCTATCTGATTCTGAAGAATATGAACACGAGTCTTTTCAAGAGTTTGCAGCAAAACTCAAAATTTTTTTTAATTGACTTTCACAGCTGAGGTCCCTTTCAGCCTAAGGAAGGTAGCAGTTTCACCTCACAAATGTCCCTTTTGTTCTGCAAAGATTAATCTCCTGAAGAAAAAAAGGAAAACGCTTCTTTTTCTCAGAGCAAAGCCAAAGCCAAGTTCTACAAACTCTCCTCTCAAACTCCTTATAGTGTTTTTGTTTGATTGGTTTGGGTTGGTTTTTTTTTGTTTCTTTTGGTTTGGTTTGTGGTTTTTTTGTTTTGTTTTCTTTTTTGTTTGTTTTTAATATACTCTTTAAGAAATCAAAGGCAAACTCCTCAGATCTTTAATTTTTTTTAACTTATTTCAAAAAGTAAAATTATTGTCATTCGTTCCTATGATAAAATCACCACATTTTATAATCAAATCTCTACATCTATACACAAATACTAACATACACATGCATATATACACAAATACTTGTATATACGCCTCGTAAGAAAAAAGAAAGTTTATTCCTTAGAGGCATGTCTAAGAATGGTAAATTGACCAAAAAAAAAAACCAAAAACAAACCACAAAATAGATCAACTGCTAACTAATATAAATTAACCTTCCAAATACAGTGTAAAATTGTGGCATATTGATTTCACAGACTCAGAAGTTTTCTAAACTGAGACAAAGCTTATTGATCTGAGGGTCCATTTATACTCTAAGCCCCTTTCCCAGGGCTCTCCCCCAAAGACCCTCCCCAGGATCTGGTGCTTTTCCACTGTTTTTCGGTAATTTTCCACCAGCTCTTCTGGTAAACAAGTAGTTTCATTAGCACGTTCTTTTCTTATCACCCACATTATCTTTGCCGCTTCCCACATAAAAATCCTTTCCAATTCCAAATTTATACAAAAAGTAAGCACTTCTGTAGAGTACTACCAGCTATATAACATCCTCAGATTTTTTAAAAAGTGCAAATTTCCCTTACCATTCCATTCACATTCCAAAAACTACTTCCACAACAGAACTGATGTTCAGCAGTGGAAAAAAAAGTTTCCACTTAGTATATCTCCCATATTCAAGGAAGTGCAATGGTACAGTGCCTAGATGAAAAGAAAATTAAGTGTATTCTTCTGCTGAAAAAAACCCTGAATATAATGCATTATCCCAAAGAGTATAATTTCCCTGTATAAAGATCATGTGCACTTTCTATTTTGTCTGTGTGCCAGCAACATTAATTGTTAAATTTAAAGCCCTTGCTGTATCACTTTCACATTTCATGCTTCATTTTTAAAAATTTCTGTTGTCAAAACTAGAACTATAGATCTAATTTTGACATGAAAAAGAAATAAAATTAATTTTAATGTGACCTATAATTTTCTTGAGGGTACAGAAGGCTATAGAGGAGGAAAGTATTTTTACATATAGATTTGAAACTGAATGGATAGACTGAATACTCATGATAGATGCTAATACACCTTTTGCATTTCTGCAAAGTAAGGTATTAATGGAAGAAATAGACTTTGCTCATCAAACTTTCTGTGGTAGTCAAGAGGTACAGCCCAACTAGTAAGGCCATAAAACCTGAAAGCTGTGGAAAGTAGAATTGTATGCTTACTAGGATTTAAATAAGATGAAAAATTTCAAAATAAGGTATGAGAGAAGAGTAACAGTTGTGACTGGCCAATCTTTTCATCCACTCTTCCACAATATTTTAACTTTTCCTCTGACACTGCTTTAGTAAGTACTGCAACAAAAAATAAAATAAAGCTTGATCTATCTCCTCCATTGTACAAGAATGAGTTGAACTTCGTCTTGTAACCCCTAAGTCATGATGTAGCATTCAGTGGTGAGACAATAGAGAATATTACTTTTGTTAGCCACAGGATATGCTAGATAGCTTCTCCATGCCAGGAGTTGCACATTTGCCTTTTCCACAAACAAGAGCTGGCCAGAAAGCCCAAGAGCTTTAACAAGCTGACATGCCTCCTGGCGTCAGAAACTTTCTACTCATAAAAAAATCTTATCCCTAAAACCAGGCCATCAGCAGCAGTGGTGGTGTCAGCCTGGATTTCAGAACACTGCTATTGCCTGGGAAATTTTACCAGTAAAATTACTGCTTTGATTTCTGGTCATAGCAGAGAAGCTAAAGGAAATTCAACTATTTAATGTGAGACTCTATGAGATAGCCAGCTCTTCCCCTTAGGAGGAGGGGTACCTGTGATTACCATATGTCATTCCAGAAAACTGGTCTGAAAGGGCTGACCTTGTGCCTCTTTCCAGTTCTGTGAGCAGAAGCATTACAGGACAGTTACTCATCACCATTAATAATCCCAGAGCACTGGCTCAAATGAAGAACAAGATTAAAGATTGTTACAAAGTTCCACATGAGTTATTAGCTGCTAGCCTGATGTAAACATGAGTAACAGATAATGCAATTAGTTTGGTTGAGCAGAAAGCACTCCAGAGGAGCCTAACACTTGTCTGCCATCATGAAATATTTCATAGAGGAGAGAGAAGGGTAGGGAAAGGCTTACATGTCACTTGAGATGATGGGTGAGGTATGACATTGCTTAAAACAGAATCCTCTCATGGAAGTGGATGTGCTTTATTTGCACAGGCACTTCGGAGCTCAGAGGAAAATAAAATTAGAGGGGGAAATGGAACAAACTGATAGAAAATATTTCTGATCTCAAATCCTTTTCTTATATTCTCACCCTCTTCAGCAAATATATTTGAATAAATGAGTATTTTTATCATTATGGAATCTGTTCCCTGAATTTGTGTATTTGTTACTAAATTTGTAGAGACTTAAAAGTCAATGATGTGTGGTCTTTTGTTGCACTTTTTCTTCCCTTTTTTTTTTTTTAACACTTCATTACTAGAAATCAAGCAAGCTAGATTTTTAATGTAGCTAACTTGATTGCAGGAGGCAAGTTGTTTTCTCCTGAGCAATTAGTGATCAGACATTAAAAATAAAAGCTAAATTTTTTTCTGGATTTCAGGTACACAGACATCTAGACAAGCAAAAGAGAAAGCATGGTCTTGTTACGGATTTTAATCAAAGCAACTGACACAACAATATACTTATGTTTATTAAAGATACTAGAAACACACAGCTGAAAACTATATTATTCACATGGCCTAGAAAAAACAGGAAAAAAGAGGGGAAAAAGGAGAAAGAAGAAGAACCACATGTTGAACTTTAATTCCACCTTCCATCCCTATTTTTTCTCATGAAGAGCAAAACAAAGAATATAGGCAAACCTAAGGAAAAAGCAGCACAGGGTGGACTGGATACTAGTAAAAAATCCTAATTACTGTACTAATCCTCTAATGGCATATCAACTATGGATAATTGATCTCTGTGATTTCATTGGCTCCCTTTTGTTTTGCTAAAGTTGATCAAGGAAAAGGAATAGAGGGGAAATGTTTGTAAACAAGATGCTGAAAAAAGTCCAACAAATAATTTACTCCTTTTCTTTCCACTTTTCTCAAATGTATTTTAGAGAAATTATATGAATGGCAAAACACACACTTATGATCACAGATCTGGAGGCATTTTAAAATGGGATTTCAGAAGAAGAAAAAGTAGCTGGTAGAGGGAAAAGAATAATAATCAGTATACATAGGTGTCACCTGGAATGAAATCCTCATGTCCCTAATGTCCTAAAAAATTGTTAAGTGAATTTTCTCATTCTTATAGTAGAAAGACTGAAAAACACTATGCTCTATCCATGCTGTGAATTTCACTAATTTTATCAAGGAATTGAGGCAAATTTACCTTAATCATGTAGTACAACTACAGTTTTGTGAATCCTTCTTATAAAGCCTAAAAATTTTCTATGACACTTTTTTTCTTTTTGCACTGAAAAAAACATGTCCTAGGACATGAAGTACTAATTCTATTCAGAACAGCTGCAAAGTATTGTGGGGTGTGAGAATGGAGTGCCCTGGGTAAACAGAATGATGTTCCCTTGGTCTCTATCAACTATTTTTCTCGATGGTGCTTTTGGTTCTGTTCATTTCTCTGTTCCAAAGCTTATGCTTATCAGGTCAGAAGCTGAAACACTGGAAATAGTATTTTCCAGAGTCAACCAGGAAGAAAGCAAGTAAAAATGGAAAGAGATAGGGGGAAAAAAAAAAAAGTAAAAATAATCTTTTTTTAAAGTATCTGTAAATATTCTAAGCTAACTAAACTTCTAAACTAAAACTAAGCTTTGCTGTTTGACCTTCATATTACAGTCTTTTGCATACACTATGAGTAGTATATTAAAGGAGAATTTTTTTGCTATCTTTTGAGGAAACAAACTTTCTGGAAATACTAGAAGAATAAATTTCTGCTGTAAATGTTATAGTTACAATGCTAGTAACTACCTTACTACTGTTACCCCAAACTCTGTTCCTAAACTTTTGGGGAAAAAAATCTGACACAGTATAGCAACTGTAATGGAAGCAAATCAAGAAAATATACATTTTTAAAAAAGCCACAAACTGTTTATTTTTTCTGTCCTGTGTAGAAAAGAAAAAACACAAACCCACAAAAAAAAAAAAAAAAAAAATCAAAAAACAACAAAAACCACACAAAAACCACCCAAACAAAAAACCCAAACAAAAAAACAAAAAAACAAGCAACCAACATTTGTGGAAATAATAGTTAATATAAAGAGAACACAAATGAAAGGAAGGTTAAAATATAGTAGTATAATTATTTACAGTATAGTCTGAGGGTGGTCAACATTAACCACATCAAACTTCTTAAAGATTAAAGAAAAAACTGAATACATAAAAAGTTGTTCTTATAATCTTTGAAAGATTAACAACTACTGAAACAAATATCAAAGCAGCGCATATATTGGGACTGTTCAGTCATACACCCATATATACCATGTTAATAAATACTTCAGAGTGTAGCTCATTTGACTTTGTAACCATAATAATAAATACTTTAGTGTAGCACATATGACTTTCTAAGCATTAATGAATAAAACATCTGAGAGATACTCAGAGAATATTAATAACTGTAATTAAATTTCACAGAGAAAGAATTGAAGTTAGAGAGAAGTGATCTGAAAAAAATCCATGAGCACAAGCAACAAGTTACACCACAACTAGGATCTGAACTAAAACAAAACCTCCATCTTCAACATTTACTTGGTTCTTGGTTTTCAGTGATAGATAAAGAAACTAAAAGGCTCACATGAAAACCATTATGTCATTTTTTCAAACTGCTTTCCGACAACAAAAAATCAGGTTAAGAGTTGACAGTGTTACTTAAAACCTACATGGCACAGCAAGTGCTTTCCTCAGCTTCCAAGATTGTATTGTTGATGCCCTCATGTTGCTTGAAGTCACATGCTCAGAGCATGCAATGTGCATTTGGTCTTATGAGCCATCACACATGTAACCTTGAGATGCCCACATTTAATCAACAGTAAAACATCCAAAAGACCAGTAGTTTCATGAATAGTTTAAAAGCTCCCTGACAGCCCAAACAAATGAGTTTTCAGTGAAGGATAGCCATTTGGAGAATGAGAAAAAAAGATGGGGAGGAAAAACCCCACTACATTTCATTTTCCAGACTGATTGCAATCGCTAGAAAATGTGCAGCGATTTGAATTTTAATTTGTGGCTATTTTAAATTGTGTATTTTATTCAATGGCAAGTTAGAGAAATTATTCTGTGTAAAAAAACAACCAACCAAACAAACAAAAAACCACAAGAAACTTGATGACTTGGGTGCATTATGTCAAGAACACTGCAGAACTCTTCTTCCCCCTACAGAGAATGGAAGTCCACTACAAAACTTTTCTTTATAATAATTACATTTTAGTAACATTGTGTGTTGCTGCTTTTGTTTAATGTAGGCTCCTGTCTTACATGCTACAAAAGTTTTCTGAAATGATCCTCTATTTTCAGAAAGGATAGATTTTGGGTTATTTTTAGTATTACTTATTAATTATATTGAATTTCAGTTCTACAGATAGTTAAAAACAATATTTGCTTATTCAGTTCACATTTTATCTCTTCATTTAAGATTATTAAGTTGATCCATAACTTTACATATATTAACTATCAGTAATGATAATCACTAGAAAGTATATACAGGTGAAAGAAGAAATGGTTTATCAGAAATGTAAACCTCTCATTAACTTCACAGCTGATGAAAATCTCAAATCAGAAAAAAAGAAACCGAGATGAAGCATCTAATTTATTCAATGCTTCTGTTACATAATAAGCTCTGCTTATTGAACAGGCCTTATCTGACCTTTTTAGCTGATGAATGAAAGTATCTGTTTCCTTTCCACTTCCTGTTGGTTCCCACTCTAGCTTCCTGCTTAGGAAGCCATCTGATTACATCTGACCATCAGGAGGATGCAGAGGAGGAGTGGAGGAAGGAGTTTGTCAGTGCAGGAGCAATAAAGAACAAACATACCTCAACAAACCAGCACACCAGCAAAAGCACCCACCAGAAGGCTCTCTTAGGAGCCATTTTATACTGAGCACCATAGAGAGGAATATTGTGACAGGTCCATTTATATCACCTGACCCATCCTTTCTTTCACACAGGCACAAGTGCTCCTTATTGTTACTGCCTCATCAACAGGTTGGCAGCTGCTGGTGGTGCTCCCCACAGGTTGTTTTTTTAATTTAGTTTTGTTTTTTTTTTTTAATTTTATTCTGGTTCTCTCAAACCAGGACACTAGGTGATGCCAACACTCCCAAAATTATTTTTGCTTTAGTATTGGTATGTTCGCTGTCCCTAATTTAAATTTCTGAAACAAACAGAACAAAACCAAAATCCTGACATTGCATTATTTAGTTCACTATCAAGAGACACAAATCCCATCTGCTTTGTAAAAATTGCATGCTACCTGAGAATCCTCAATATTCACACAGACATCCCAGTACTGTGTTACGTACAGTATGTGCAGGTTAATATGAGTTTTTGTAAAACCTTTCTGATCTGTTGAGCTTTATGGTGCTTGATCTATGCAGATGAAATGGGCATTTATCTTCTGGCTGCCTCAAGTACTCTGTTGGAGAGATAAGATGTAGGTTTATGTCTTTATGTTCATAATATCTTAGTGCTAAGCAGTTACCAACACATTTAAAAAATCAAAATAACAGAATTCAAGTTAAAATAAAATGCTTATTTGCCCCCCACTTTCAAAATTACACTTTTTTTTTTTTTTAATCTCTTCATTTCTACTATTTATAAAGAGTGGCTTGGTATATTCAGCTAAGGTTAAACCAAAATATTCTTTCTCCTCTCATAACTGGATATAGCTGCTATCAACTTGCAGGGAAGGTGGCACCAAGGCATTCACTATCTTTTCCTTATTTTATACACCAGCCAGAACTCTCACAGAAAACCCCTGTTTTACTGCCTCCATCAAAAATTATTACCTGTTGGAAAAATCCTACATTCCTGGAGCCATTCTCTCCCATCAAGTCTCCCAAAACTCCCAGGTGGATTCTACCTTTCTCCTGGAAAATTATGACCTTTGCTGCCTACACAGAAAATCAGCTGACTGTGCTTTTTGAATAAAAAGTACTTCCCTGCTTCCTTAGAGACATGTGTTTTATATCTTGTGCTTGGCTGAACAGCTATCAACTTTTTCACTCAGGTAGAGAGAAATTTCATCCCCTCCCTTCCTTTGGTGAACCTCTGATATATTTCATTGTGAAATCAAAACATTCAATCAATACACACTACAAATTTTGTATTTTTTCCCTCATAAACATACGTGACAAATATTTCAATGTTACACAGATATACATTTTATTATTATAAAGATAAAATATAGTAGTAATTAGTTATGCAGATGACTGATCTTCAACATTTTTTTTCTACATCACTGTCAACTTTTTCTGGTGACTGAAACCAACTTGAACAATGATAAGGAGACTAGGAACTTTCAACTTAATTACTTCATGCTGAAGACAACTGTCATTTAATTTTTTTGCTTTAGTTATGCAGATTACTGATGCCCACACAAGTCTACTGTCAGTTTTTCCATTTTACAGAAGATCTCCTGCACTTTACTGCATGAAATCTTGAACTGAAGTGTCAAGATAATTTTCATTCCTATATTACAAAATAAAAAAGACCATAGGAATATAGGAAGGTGAGAGTAATTTTACCAGATGAAATATTTTGATAATTACTGTTCTCATTTGCTTTCTATCAGCCTTTCAAAAGAATGTAAAAATGCATTCTTAGCTAACTGGGTATGCCCAGCACAGATGTTAAATTAAGGCCATATTTTCATAAAATATGACTAACTAGCTGCTTTTATTTTTTTTTAATTAGATGTCAGTTAGCTACTCACTTTTCATTACCAGAACCCAGCAATTACATCTTTCCTCATGTTGGTCATGCTGTCCTTAAATATGATTATTTCTGTTTTACTGGCAATCTGTCATTTTGCTAATTCAGTATATGCCAATACAGGACAGGAACTGAAAACTATGCATGACTCTCCTTTCTTTCAGGCTGCTGGTTTTCTTTTTACACTCTTGTGCTTCTCTTCCTGTAAATGGGACAAAGCAAAAAAAAAAAAAATCTTGTCTTTTAAGATCTCATTTCAGAGTAATTCTTGTGTACTCTGAATGAAAGTGAAAAGGTCTCAAGCAAATGGGCCAGCAATGTTGTTTTTATGAATTTAAGACAGTCAAAATTCCTTTGGAAGAAAGAAGTTACAAGTGCTAAGTAAATATTACTTGGTTTACTAACCACCAGTTCAGGCTCTATAACCTATAGCTTGTACTGTTGGCCTATGCAATGGACTTTCACAGCTTGTTCTATTACCTTGTGCACCTGAAGTTCATATAACTAGGTCAATTTTTATTTTTTTTTCGTAATTCAAATTACCTTCATGCATGGTTATGAAAATATGTTTTTCTCCAGTGACACGGATTCACAGCTCTATTGTCTTTGTTTAAAATCCTAGTTTGTAGTAACAGCAACACATGGAGTAACTTCAGAAGAGAATATATATGAAGTCCCAGGCTTTAATGACTTAACTACAACCTGCAGTGTTTCATGCTCAGTTGCTGCTGGATTGCACTACATTGAATGACAGGTCTATAATCTCCTGCCTTTGCTACATGAACATCTAAATTGTGGTAAAGAGTGGTCTCCACAATTTGTACAAAATTTCACACTCCAAAAGATCTTTTCACCAAGCCACTATGGGAAGAACAATAAGAGTCAGCTTCAGTGATCCTTAATACACTTTCATTGAAACATACATTTCCATGGATCATGGCTGAAATCCCTTTCTCATTTTCAAAATATTTATTTTCAGCTTTTTTTCACATTTTAATTACTAAAGCAGAGGCTTCTCCTTTATGTTATTATTCCAAACAATACCTGTGCCAATATACCACTTGGAAGAATCAGACAACCTGAATGCTTGCTTCCTATAAGAATATTTCAGGTTTTAACCTCTAAATAGCATCTAATTCAGTTTCTCAAAACGGTTGCTGAAAGTTACATCTTGTGTCCTATGTATCTTTCAGAATAAAAACCGATTTTTTTCCACTGGTTTTACCAGTCCATGAATATGTTGTGCTTATACTCCGTTAAAGCAAGTATTCCAGAGATAGACTTAAATATCTTGAGATATTGTTGTACATTTTTTTTTATTTACTATTTTCCTTATCAATTTTTCCTCTATTGTCTCTACTTAGTCTTTCCCTATTTCCTGTTTTCCCAGTTCTCCCACTTTGCATTACATATGGTCTAAATTTTTAGGTCTTCCCAGTGCTGTTCAGAATCTCTGGTCATCCCCATCCATTTGTTTCCTCCCTTCAGGTTAAATATCCAATATGTTTTCAATTATATCACAAAAATATATTTTCTTGGAAGATATCCTAGATACCAAAGGCAACTTGAAATTTATCTGAGGGGTTTTTTTGTTTGTTTGTTTGTTTTAACAAAAATATTGAAAAAGCATGTCTCCTAGAATTTGTTCTTTCTTTGTAACAAAAATTTCTCCTTTTTCACATTTCTTTAATTATTTGTCACTCTATATATGGGAAGAACTCTATCATAATTTTTTTTTGAGGTAGAGGTGATTTGGTGGTTGGTTTTGCTTCTTGAGGCTTTTTTTTTATATAACATATTAAAAATATATACTTACTACATACCATCTGCTCATTATTCAAAAACATTTATTATAGAATTTCACTTTTCCTCGGGGAAAGAAGAACCCCTTGGTTACATGAGTCATAGGTAGGATTGGAGTCTTTCTTTGACTCTGACATTTGAAGTACTTTGCACCTCCTAAAACATAATAGAAACGGTCTCTTGACAAATGCAGGCTTTTACCAAGGCATTATTACAATACATTAATATATGTATTTCAGATACCTTAATAATACAGGTGAAAGAGCCACTATGTACAATGAATTTTACCTTCTTACTCCCTTGTCACCTTCTTGGTAACTATTTCACTCTTTCTGATATAGAAGTGCCTAATATGAAATTAATAAGTGATTTTCTTTTTAACTATAATTTTGTTCAGTTGCAGCCAACAGATTTTTTTCTCTTGTCAAAGTCTTCCCCTTTTTCTAGCCTCTAAACAGCAGTAGCCCTTTATAAAGCAGTAGTTTTTCATAGTGCTTCCAGCTTTTTCCAGGTAAGCTTGTGTTTACTCATGTTAGTTGACTAAATGCTAGGGTATTACGGTTTCCGATCTTGAATTGTGTGTGCACTTCTGCCTCAAGTATTTTCTCTTGGGTTTTTGAAAATGTCCTGAGTTCTGGGTTTGTTTGTTTGTTTTTCTTGTTTGTTTTTTGTTTGGTTTGGTGTCTAGACAAGTCTTTCACCTTTTGATCCAATTACAACGAATCTCATAGACAAGTGAATATGACGTGATTACGTGCAAAATAGCCTCTAGGAACTAGCAAGGAGCAAGTGATAGGAATTATTTTTTAAATCCAAGCAGAGCACTCTAGCACATATATTTAGTAAGTCTTGCTTATTCTTTTGCATTTCTTCCATACACCCATGGATTAATTTCAATTTGCATTAATCCTTCCCCACCACCTGGGCTTTAAAGTCACACAGCTGAGGAAAGAACTAGACAGGGTATTTTTGTAGTACTGAAGTATACTTATTACATCACAGACATAAGGACACTTAAAAGCAACTTCAGATAAGAGTTGTTTTCTCCCTCAGAATAGCTCAGGTCATTGAAGTTTCTAGCTACCTCTAGAGTATTGAGATGAAGCAATGACTCAAATTCAAAGAAATTATCTTAAATAGTTTCTACTTTTCATTCTGGTTTACATTTCCAATTTAAACTACCAGCCCAAAGTCAGATGTGGATGGAGAAGAACACAGACCTCTTTGGTAAGAATTTACTTTAGGGTTTGAGTATTAAGCATCATAATGCAGAATCTCTCTCAAAATCTATTATTTCCAATTTGCACACAATAATATACATATTGAAATGTAACCTAGTTTTGTATCACTCCATAAAGTTACAGATCATAAATCAGATTATTTATGACTACCTAGATTATACATGAAAATACTTAAGAATGCATGTTATTAGGAAGGTGGTATTAAAACAAAAAGAAGCAGCTCTGCATAACGCAAATTTCAATTCCAGGTACACGAATTATTTGATATACACTACTGAACCATCCAGTCATGATCTGGATTATTCTTGCTGCTATTTTTCTTCATGTCTCTTGATGTTTTCCCTGTGACCCATGTTATATTAATCTGAAAAATTCCTCATTCCTTCATATGACTCAGAATACCACACACTGTATCTTATGCTAATATTCAAAGAAATATTTCTTAACCTTTTACTTGATCAGAAGATGAATTTCACAAGACTAAAAATCAGGTTGCCCCTCACATGATGGATATAGGGATGATGTATATGCTTATGTGACTGGATACATAGAAATTGCACAATATGACATGATGTAAATACATCTGTCATTTGTATGATGCCATTGCACAACTGAACGTGAACCTACCACACGACAGACATGCTGCAAGGCATATGGGAGGCAAGAAGCAAAAGAAACCAAAGGAAGACATAGAAGAAAGAGCCATAAAGAGCAGCCCAGCATGACAATGATATCAACATTGCACAAGGGGCTGCTGAGTAAAGAGAGCCACAGAAAAAAACCTGTTGGACATGTCTGTCCCTGCAGAGGATATAATTGCTTTGCTTTATAGCATTAATAAATATATGGAACTTACAACTGTGTAAGATAAGGTATATAAAAGCTAGCAAGAAGGAGAGATAAGTGTAAACAACTCAGAATCCATTTTTTGAAAACAATATGTTATATTATGACTTACATTTTGCAAAGTATGTAAGTGTTAAGAATATTAAAACATGTATGTGAATGAAAGTGCTAACCTAAGAAGTAGCTAGGCAGTGGTCTATATTGTTTTTTGCAGAGATGTTTATTTAAATTTTAAAGTTTAAGCAATTCTTAAGAAAAACTATTATGTCTGTAGGCTATGACTTATAAAATGTGTCCAGCTTTACACAAAAAAAAAGACCTGTTTTCCAACAACTAGAGTTGGAACAACAACAGCTGAGTTTTCATTGTTTCCTCTGGTGTTCACAAAAGGATTTAATATCTCTTTAACAGCAAAGTTAAATGAATGTACATATACATGTACAGCACAATTGTCCCATTAAGACACTAAAGATAAAACCCTAGCAGTCCATTTCTGATATCAGCAAGTCACAGTAGGTATCTAATTTCTAGTTAATTAAATATGTACCAACTAGCTAATATATTGAATAAAACTCCTATCCTCTTTGAACTTCACACCTCTGAAATTTCTGTCCAAACCAAATACAACAAAAAGGAAACACTGAAGAGGGATGAGAAGGAGAGAAAAATGCTGAGTAGCTGAGCCTGGGCTTACACATTTTTAGATATGTTTGTGGTGGATTATTTTTTTATCTTCAGAGACAGATCATGTTAAATAAAATCTAAAAATGTGCAGTTTTTCATTTAGTCAGCAGTACAAAATTTCCAGTACTGTAATCTGTCATCATGGTGCTATGCATCTCAGATTTTCTACAACAGACAGTGTGATAGAAACTAGACTCTGATTATAAAAAATATAAACAGTATTCAAGTGTCTATTTTAAAAGTTTGTGAGTCTGTTTTAAAATTGCAGTATTTCACAAAAAAACCATTGAAATTAAAAAAATAATTTAGGATATTTTGCTTACTCAGCTGGACTTGTCAGAATCATGTCCTAGTTAATTTTTTTTTTTTTTCAAAAAGGAGTACTAGGAGATTGTTCTATAAACAATAGAATATAACTAAACTATGTGACTGAACACAGTAGTGACTTACAAGTGAATCACAGTTTACACACAATTGGCTTCATCTCTTCTACAAGAAGCTTCAAAAATTTACATTCAGGTTTTGAAATACTGGAAGTTTTCATTAACCTCATTGCATTTTGGAAGGACAGGTGGTGGGGGGCACATTCAGAGCACTTCAGAGAAGCACAGTCTGCTGCACTGTAACTGCTCTGCTTCACATATATATGGTAGCTATTTTGTAAAGCTTTCTAGTTCACCAAAACCACAATCTGAACCTCATTTTGAATCCTCTGAATATATTTAATCCACTGTATTATATAAATGCATTCAATAATAATGAAAACCAAATGTACCTAACATATGTAGCCTAATAGCTTCAGTCAGGTGAGACTTGTAACTTCATGAGAAAATGTCCTCGTGGGGTTGAATTGTTGACAGAAGTGGCTTTAATTAGGCTTCACTTTGGTTCATGTCATAACTACTGCTCTTTCTGACTGTATACAGCTCTCTCAGAAGAACTATAGAGAACTGACTAACCAGTCTTAAAACATAAAGTCAACTGTCATTCATTCTTCCCAGAGCCGTGGATCTCTGGATTGCATGTGACATATCCTTTTGTATCAACGCTGTCATTACTGATAAGAAAAGTTCTGGTAACTTTCTTTCATAAGAAAATGCTGCCCTGGTGGAACACCCACTCTTCAGCATATCATAAAAGAACCTTCTGAGAAAAAGACTTCATTATCAGAGGCAGAATAAGACGTCGTATGCAAAATAATTCATCCAGCATGAACCAAAGGAGCAATATGGAAATTAGTATTAAGAATTGAAATTTATCACCTTAGCATCAATAAAAATTAGTTGAAACTCATGAGACAGCCTAGTCACCTTCAAATCCCAGTCCTTTCTGTAATTATATATTTCATAACTATTTTTAACTTGATAATTTCCCAATATTTTAACTTTCAAGATTGTTTTCATTGTCTGCATTAGAGTAGTCCAATGCCACTACTTAGGGCTAATTAGTCATCAATCCTCATTTGAAAAGATTTTTTTTTTCTGCAACATTATGTACCTGTGGAATCCCGAAAAAGAATATTTGTCTCAAAAGAGCCAGCCTGACAAAATGGACATTGCACTCGGGTGGTGACCTCATTGATAAGTCATCTGGGCTCTGTTCTCTCAAGAAAAGACCCCCATTTGGGTAACCACCCCAATAAACAGGACCCTTTTCTCACAAGAGTAGCCCCTCCTTTAGTGGCCATCCTTATAATCTGAACGCTGTTGCTGCAAGGGGACCCCCACTTTGATGGCCACCCTGACAGACAGGACACTATTGTTATTCCATAAGGGACAGGGGCAGGCAAGCTGTGCCCTGCGGAGGCAGAGGGACATCTTGTGTGTGCCCCGGGTAAAGGCACTGGAGAGGGCACAGGAGCAGAAATAGGGGTTATTGCTGTGTCATCCCATCTGGAGGGGCCCAAGTGAACACCTGGTTGCACAAGATATGCCAAAGCCACCCCTGGAATGGTGGAGTCAGGTGGCATAAAAATGCAGGATGTGCACCCACAAGGACCAAGGACAACTTCCTACAGAGATCAACTCTGTACCCAAGGGTGGTGATTGCTTTCCTATATCTTCTTTATCTCTCTATTTCTCTGTTTCTAACTTTGTATTGACACCAAAGATGTAACAGTTTCCAACTTTGTTAAATTTTTCTCATCACTGCTTTGTTTAGTTTTGTTAGTTGTAACCTGTTGTTTTGACAATTTCCTTAAACTTTTCTAAATTATAATATATGACAATACCATAATTAATAATTCTGCTAGTTGTAATCTGACATGCTTTGCAATCCTACTCACTTTTAAGTACTCTTTTGTACAAACCTCCTGGGAAATAATATTCAAGGACCACTATTTGCAAGCACAGGATCAGAGCGTCCCTATGGTTAGGAAATCTAGTAAGGGAGCTAGGAGACCAGCATGGTTAAAAAAGGAACTGCTGGGAAAACTTAAGTGGAAAAGGAAAATCTACAGATCATGGAAGGGGGGGCTGGTCACTTGGGAGGAATATAGGACTGTTGTCAGAGGATGTAGGGAGGCAATTAGGAAAGCTAAGGCCTCCTTGGAACTTAACCTTGCAAGTCAGGTTAAGGATAATAGAAAGGGCTTTTTCAAATACATAGCTAACAAAACTAACACTAGAGGCAATATTGGCCCACTAAGGAATGAGCTGGGAGCCCTGGTGACAGAGGATATAAAGAAGACAGAGGTGCTGAATGCCTTCTGTCTTTACTCCTGCGGGGTTTCCGCATGAGCCCCAGATTCATTCAGCCCCAGAAGTAGTCGAGATAGATGAGGAGTTAGACATAGTAGATGAGGATTGGGTTAGGGATCAGCTGAGTAATCTGGACATCCATAAGTCGATGGGTCCAGATGGAATGCATCCAAGGGTGCTGAGGGAGCTGGCGGAGGTCATTGTTAGGCCACTCTCCATCATCTTCAGTAAGTCATGGGTAACAGGAGAGGTGCCTGAGGACTGGAGGATAGCAAATGTCACTCCAGTCTACAAAAAGGGCAAGAAGGAGGACCCGGGTAACTATAGACCGGTCAGCCTCACCTCCATCCCTGGAAAGGTGATGGAACAACTTGTTCTTGTCACTATCTCCAGGCATATCAAGGACATGGGAGTCATCAAGGGCAGTCAGCATGGTTTTATCAAGGGTAAATCATGTTTGACTAACCTCATAGCCTTCTATGAGGAAATTACTAGGTGGATAGATGAGGGAAGAGCAGTAGATGTGGTTTATCTTGATTTCAGTAAAGCATTTGACACCGTCTCTCACAGCATCCTTGTAGATAAGTTGATCAATTATGGGTTTGGTGATCAGGTAGTGAGGTGGATCAGGAACTGGTTGAAAGGAAGGAGTCAGAGAGTTGTAGTCAATGGGGCAGAATCTGGTTGGAGGTGTGTGACTAGTGGAGTCCCTCAGGGGTCGGTGCTGGGACCGGTGTTGTTTAATATCTTCATCAACGACTTGGATGAGGGTATAGAATGTACCCCCAGCAAGTTTGCTGATGACACTAAGCTGGGAGGAGTGGCTGACACACCAGAGGGCTGTGCTGCCATTCAGAGAGACTTAGGCTGGAGAGTTGGGCAGGGAGAAACATGATGAAATTCAACAAGGGGAAGTGTAGAGTCTTGCATTTGGGGAAGAACAACAAGATGTCCCAGTATAGGTTGGGGGCTGACCTGCTGGGGAGCAGTGTAGGTGAAAGAGACCTGGGGGTCCTGGTTGACAAGAAGATGACCATGAGCAAGCAATGTGCCCTTGTGGCCAAGAAGGCCAATGGCATCCTGGGGTGCATTAGAAAGGGTGTGGTTAGTAGGTCAAGAGAGGTTCTCCTCCCCCTCTATTCTGCATTGGTGAGGCCGCACCTGGAGTATTGTGTCCAGTTCTGGGCCCCTCAGTTCAAGAAGGACAGGGAAGTGCTTGAAAGAGTCCAGCACAGAGCTACTAAGATGATTAAGGGAGTGGAACATCTCCCTTATGAGGAAAGGCTGAGGGAGCTGGGTCTCTTTAGTTTGGAGAAAAGGAGACTGAGGGGTGACCTCATCAATGTTTTCAAATATGTAAGGGGTGAGTGTCAGGGAGATGGAGTTAGGCTCTTCTCAGTAGTGACCAGTGATAGGACAAGGGGTAATGGGTGTAAATTGGAGCATAGGAGGTTCAAGTTGAATATTCGAAAAAATTTTTTTACTGTAAGGGTGACAGAGCCCTGGAACAGGCTGCCCAGGGGGGTCTTGGAGTCTCCTTCACTGGAGACATTCAAAACCCGTCTGGACACGTTCCTATGTGATGTACTCTAGGTGGCCCTGCTCTGGCAGGGGGGGTTGGACTAGATGATCTTTCGAGGTCCCTTCCAACCCCTAGGATTCTGTGATTCTGTAATACTGCACAGAGAATTTCTGAACTTAATGTCACTGAACAGGTTGTTGAAAAGAGATTAATTAATAGAGAAGGATTGGGCCCAATGCACCTCAGCTCCTCTCTGAAGGAGTTTAGAAAGCAAGGGGATCCAGTCCGAATCTCCCTGGGTCAAGCCCCACCCTGGGGAACTCTGCCCGTGCCCACTCTGTGGGGTGTGATATTTGGTTTAGCCCCCACATATGGGAGCTGTGCTCAATTTGTGAGATGTGACAGTGCTGCACCCACCTGGTGGGACATGACAGTACCATTCTAAGGCTTGATCTTCCCTTGTTACTAAAGCTTCTTAGCCAAGCATACCTTGTTTTTAAACTATTATTTGCATGCCTTATTCTGGTATTCCATTACAAGAAAACATACAAACAAACAACAAAAAACAACCCTTCTGTCTTCTGCCTCTGAAATCTAAACAAATTTAAAAAACAACAAAGAAAACACTTTTCTAGGGATTAGGTTTGTGCTCTCATATTACACAACCACTTGACTGAATGAATGTTGGAGCAGTCTAACTTGAAATACTGCTGGAATATTTGGACTTGAAAACAGAACCATAAGTCATTCAAAAATTAATTTCACCTAGATTTAGAGTGAAATCTCAGCTTTGATTTATGACATCTATATGCCTTGTTGCTTTCTTCTGGACCTGCTCCAGCACTTCAATATATTTCTTGAAGTGAGGGACCCAGAACCATACACAGTACTCAAGGTGAGGCCTCACCAGTGCCAAGTACAGGGGAAGAATTACATCCCTAGTCCTGCTGGCGACACTATTCCTGATACAAGCCAGGATGCCATTGGCCTTCTTGGCCACCTGGGCACACCAATGGCTCATGTTCAACTGGCTGTCAACCAGTACTCCCAGGTCCCTCTCTGCCGGGCTGCTGTCCAGCCACTCTTCCCCCAGTCTTTAGTACTGCATGGGGTTACTGTGGCCAAAGTGTAGAACCTTGCACTTGGTCTCCTTGAGCTTCATACTGCTGGCCTTGGCCCACTGACCCAGCCTACCAGGTGCCTCTGTAGCATCTTCCTACCCTCTGGCAGCTCAACATTCCTCCCCTGTTTTGTGTCATCCATGAATTTACTAAGGATAGAATAAATCCCCTCATCCAGGTCATCAATAAAGATGTTAAATAACTGGGCCCTGTACTGATCTAGGGGGGACACCACTGGATGCAGCACCATTCACCACCACCCTCTGGGCCTAGTGATCCAGGAAGTTTTTAAACCACAGAAGGGTGTACAAGTCCAAGCCATAGCTTTCCCAGAAGGATGCTGTGGGTGACTGTGTTAAAGGCTTTGCTGAAGTTGAGGTAGACCACATCCACAGCTTTTCTCTTATCCACTAGGCGGGTGAGTTCTGAGCCTGTTCCCAAAGCATAGCAATTGCCAAAGGGTGAAGTTTACCTGAAAGCACCACTAGTGTAATTGAAACACGGACTGCATGTGCCCAGTACCCAGCCTGGACTTCTACATGACTGAGATATGTGCAGTGAAAACAAACCAAGTACTTGCTGTGGAAGAGCTAAGCCAAAAGGTCTGACCTACACCTGACCTGCTCTAATGATGAGATGAAAAGAAGCAGAGTAGAACAGATTCTTGACAGCTTTGGCCCAGGTAATACTTTGGAGCAGGACGTCAGTGGGAAATTGTAAACCAGGTACCAGTAGCCAGTACCAGGCTTTAACTACAAAAAAAAGATGAAGAGATCAGCCTGGGATGATGGTATAGGACACCAACAAAGCCATCAAAAAGGTAAAAGACACCAGTGAAACCTTTGGTAGCTTATACCAACCAGCATTGTTAGAAAGTAATGAACAACAAAAACAATAGTCCCTCATGGAGCACATCCTCCCAGAGAGATCCTGTTCTACTTATGAATATTTTTTACATCACACGTCAAGCTCTGGTGTCCCTATGGCTACCTGCCCCATGGCAAGTAATCTAAAATACTCAGTTCTGTAAGCCCCCATCACATCCTGTGGTTTATTTTCCTGTTGTGATCCAAAGTCTTCGGTAGCCAGGAGCACAGCCAGAGACCCTCAACATTGTGCACATTGTTGTTCTTTTGCTCATTCCTTTACTCAAAGGAATGTATAGCCTAGAATAGGCTCTGAGTTTCCAAGGTTTCCACTTTACCTAGAGCAGGCACGTAGGTACCAGCATTGCCAAAAATCTGTGATAGGAGTGTTTCAGTGCTCATGAACAAATCAGTCCTTGCTTTGCAGTTCCTACAATTCAGATGATACAAACCAGCTTCTCCCAGTGGGGCTCAGTTTAAAGACCTTATATTTAGAGAAAAAATTCCCTTAAGGCATCAGCCCTTGTAATGTGCACTTCTTTCAGTATCTGTGTGTAGCTCAGCCTGTTAAGAATGCTAATTAAGTTTCTACTGTCTGATAACTTATTCACAACACTGTTTTTACAGTATTATACTTACATTTAAAATGTTTTGACAGACGGTGTTCTGAGAACACTTAGCTGAATATCAAATGACTAAACCACAGTTCTTTAGATGACATTACAGCTGAAGTGCTGTATGTAGTACAGGCACATACTCAGATATAGTAAATGCTATTTATAACTTGCAAAATTATGAAGAAGGCATGGAGAGCTTCAATAGAAATCAATGTTTCACTGTTTTGGGAGGATGAAACTTTGTAGCATTATTGCTTTTGGTGTTTTCTTTATTTCTGTCTGAAAACACAGCCATATATATATCTGAATTTCTTAGTAGGTATTATAAAACCCCAGTACCATGTAAAAATACCACTTGCCTCCCAGCTTACTAGAGATAGGATACTGCTTTATCTATTTATCACAGTAAGGTACAAGAAAAGGTACATTATTGACCTTTTTTCTCTTTGATCTTTCTCTAAATTATTGAAACGTTTAACACTAAATGTTTTGTTGCGATTGTAGAAAATGAACTAAACCTAAACTGAACCATCAGCCTCAGAGATCTGTTATCCCATCCATATATGCACATAACCTCTATTAGCATTAATAAGAATTACCCATGCATATGGATGAGAGATCAGACCCATTAATTTGTTTAGACAAGACCAATTTTAATCAGTGTGAGCTAATGCATAATTCTGTATCACACTTGTGTGGTTGGTGAGTGAAAACATTTGAGATTGCTACATTCTATGAGTGCCTGTGTAGGATGAGAATTTTTGAAACAGAATTATGTCAAATAATTAGTCACAAATATTAGTCGCAAAGTTCTTGTCCCCTTGTGAGAAGAAAAGGAGCTCTAGTGACATTGAGTGACCTCACAAAAGGACAGTGGGACCAGGAGAGAGAGTGTTGAATGCCAGAAGCATGATTTCACATTGAATCCCTACCATTAAAAAGAGTCCCACACCCTTCTCTGTGGGCTGCTGTATTAAGTCATTGCTCTTGTCTATTAAACACAGGTCAGTAAACTTATAATCCCAGAGAAGCTTCAGAATTTGCATTATCTCCTAACCTCAAAGCATCTTCACACTAAACTCAGCAAACATTATTAAAATATAGCATCAAGAAAAAAAATATTTAAATGCATTGTACAAATAACACAACAAAACCCACCATGCAAGGTAAAAGCACAGACCTGCTCAGGGTGAAAACTATGACACATTGACCTCCATTTGAAAATGAATTTCAGTCTGAAAAACAGAACTCCACTTTTATTATCAGATATACTATCTTTCTGCTCCTTCATTTTTTATTGGTAATTATTTTCCTAACCCTCTTCCATCAATCCCACTTCATAGAGATCAGACTTTTGGAGATTCTTAACTGTGAAGGCATTGCCTGCTTTCACAGATAAAAAGAATGCACAAACAGATAGATGTAGAAGCCTTTTTTTTTTTCCACAGAAAACACACAAGACATCTCCCTAAATCAGATATCTGTGGGAGAAGGCCAAGACTTTGTACCTGTAAAAATGTATCTATAAAAGACCAGTAGTGCAGAGCCATTCAGAAAATGATGATCTATAGCTGTGATTAGGCCTTTCTCCTAATCTTTCCTTTGAGGTTTAACATTATTAGATGTTCCAACCATCTATTTGAAAAATATAAGTTTTTAGTTTTAGAACATCTTTTTATTTTTCTCCTGTGCTTTTCTAAGTTCTGAGTGATACCATGAGCAACTTGTACAGATCATCAAAAATAAGTCTGTATAACCTGGTACTACACCCCATAATTAGCCAGTCTGAAATGTACATAAGCAACCAGAAACACATAAAAAGTTAAAAGAGTTCTAAAAATAACCTCATGTTACAGTTTTTCTGCCTTGTTCCCACAAAGAGCAAAGAGCTTTTCCTACTGAATTCTGCACAAAGTCAGCAGGATCTAACCAGTAACTGACACAGACACAATGCTTCAGTTTCAAGAGAATATATTTTTAGTCCATTGAGTGATGGAAAAGAGAGCTTTCCACACAGAAAGCTGGATTCTTCCATTCCACTAAGTTGCATCACTCTCACTACTCATTCTTTCATGTGAAAATATTTTATATAAAATCAATATTGAGATCCACATTAAAGTTTAATACAAGTAAGAAGTGAAGTTCCTCTGAGATATTTGTTTGGACTAATTTGTTTTAAAACCATACTGCAGTGGGTAGAGCACAAGTGGACAACAGAGTTAAATATCTGAATTAGAGATGATAGTTGATAAATTATTATTACATTATTACTGTTTTTACACATTCTCCACAAGTTGCAAAAGTATTAAAAAGTATTAAAATTTGTTATAGGAGTTTTCTAAAGGAATTTTAGTTTACTGCTATTTAATTTAATGAAATATTTTTTAAAGGAAAAAATAATATAATGAAATATTTTTAAAAAGAGAACTTATTTACATGAATCTGAGGGACAAACGAGTTGCAGTATCTAGTTATTAAATGGACTCTCTAGTTTATATTTACTGTGAATAAAGAACTCAAAACCCCAAATCTTAGCAAACTCATCCCAGTCATCCTAGTTGGATATCATACTATATATTTGGAAAATAAAATTAACTCTATCTCCAGTAATCCTCAAGTAAAATCAGTGCACAAATAAATTAATCTCATGGTTTCAAAGTAATTTCTAATATAGCTTAATTCCCTTCTCAAAGCCAATCTGAATTCCAGACCCATCTTAGCACATCTATGTAACATGCCAGTAACCTTCCCAAGCTGGAAGTGCAGTACCTAGGATACTTATAGAATCACAGAATCACAGAATGTCAGGGGTTGGAAGGGACCTCTGAGGATCACTGAGTCCAACCCTCCTGCCAGAGCGGGACCAAATTATTTTATCTAACCTATATCTTCAAATTGTAGCTATTTACATGGTACTTCTGGACTCAATGAGGGCAATCTCATCGTGTTTAGTTCTCTGGACAATTAAAACAGAGACTCAATAAAACATATCAAGATTAAACTTCTTTGAATTAAAAAGCTCACTGCTAGCAATGACAATACTTTTATTAACTCAGAAATTCACAGAGCTGGACTCCATCACCTTTCAGTTGAGTTACTGGAGAATTCATCACTACTGAAAGGTAAAATTAAGTTACAATTCTGTTCTGCAGAAACATAATCAGAAAAACAACCAAAAGAAATTTCATTGTTTATTGACCAGGTGTGTAACCACAGACCTATTAAGCGGAGAATTCTACACTGAGCATTTTGTCTACTGAACTGTACATTTTTTTTTTCACTGTTCTCCTGTATCATGTAGAACTAAGAAAGAGTCGTGTTGCTAAAACTCCCTTTCCCAGAATCGTATCAGCATGTATATTTTCTATAGAAAAACTCTAAAAGATGGTGCTCTACTGTAGAGGCGGTAATTAAAATGGAATCCAATGGTCATTGCTAAAAAAAATTGTGTAAAAATTGTCTCTTTCTGAATAAGTTTGTCTGGATTGTTCTCTATTGCTCTAAATAAAGTACAAAGCATTTTTCCATTTTAGACCTTTAGAAAGTTACTGTTAAGGTCTCCATATGGTCAGAAAAATATTTTTTCTAAATCTCTAGGAACATTTTCAGGGTACATTCACATTGCTATTGTAAAAAAGAGTTTTAAATATATTTATAAAAAAATGTACATGGGTAATAATCCATTGAATGTTATTTATAGCTTTGTTTCCATCTCTTTGATTTACACTACTCTGTAAATCATTTAGCATTGTGACTGTCCCTCTGTACTTTAATTTAGCCATAATTGCTTAAAAATTAAGACAATAAAAACAGTACAGTTACCTGATGAATATTAAAATAAATTGGAATCATATATAAATTTTAAAAGGTTTTAAAAAAAACATTTTGATTACAATCCAGGTGTATATAAACATCTTAAATTTAACAAACCATCTAGTGGCAGAAGCTTAATGAGAAAAATTATTCATTGAGTGAAAACAAACATTACCAAAAAATGTAATACACACTTCAGCCTCCCCATAGAAAATGCACATCAGGGCAACACTAATGATTATACTTTTGTAAATTATATGAAGAAAATTACCCCTTTACCATTAATTTCTTCAAATGCCTTAATCATCCTGTATTAAGTAAATCAATTAAATATTCTCACAGAACTGACTGAGCAGCTCGATGAAAACTTGATGTATATTTGATGCAAAGGAAACATATCCCACATAACTTCCTTTCCTTCCTTTCCTTCCTTCCTGCCTGCCTTCCTGCCTTAATTCTTTCCTTCATTCCTTAATTTCTATCTAACTAAACCAGCTATCAATCACCGTTTGAAAAACTTTATCTGTACTTGCAAATCAAGTTCAAATTAAGGATTTGCCTTCAAGAAGCTGGAAGCACAACAACAAAATCAATGTCTAATGGGGTTTAAAGGAAGGCATGAAGGTCTGGAAAAGACTTTGGGGTCACAGAGCCAACATCCCATGGCACAGAAAAAAAAAAAAAAGGAGGTTAAAATCCTCTGAGTTCTAGATCCTATTCCACCTTGTCAAGAGATCTATTAATGAGTTTATAAATTGTCCCTCAAAATGTTATTTACATATGAGTTCATGCCCCTCAAGTGTACAGTGTAAACAATCACTTACACAGCCTCAAAATACATTTGAGTAACTAGACTTACGATGATCTTATGTAAATTAAATTAAATTAAAGACTGGCTAAAAAATAATTGTCTGGATTGTTAGCCTTTGTGAATGCAAAGCTGCTCCTGTCTATAGAGTGCCTTATCTGCTCAGATTTGCTGCTCAGGTGGCCTGTAGCAGACTTCCACTATGATATCACCTGCCCCTGGCTTCCCTTTTACCCTGACTCATAACCTCCCAGTCAGCTCCTCATATGTCCCCAGGTGGAGCTCCTTAATGAAGCTTCACCATTAGTCACATGCTTAAACATGTTTGGAAATATTTTTGATTAAAGATTCACACAAACTGTAGTAGCACTTATAAACATGTATATACCTTTTAATTATGAAAACTAAATCTGTGGATTTCAGATATGAAAAATTCTGCACCAATTTCAGTTAAATTTCATGGATGAAATAGTGAAAAAAAAAATTTTGATGCAAATAAATAAATTAACACAGATTCATGTTCAAATGACCTATTGTTTCTCAATTCTTATGCATTACTACCTTCTAATTATACACCACTATCTCTTCTGGATTGCATTTGCTGCTCAAGGATAGATACACACAATCACACAAAAAAATGTTGATGCCAATTAAAAAAAATATCTGAATCTTCCATGGTAAAGTTTGATACCAAACAGTAACTTATTTGTTTCCAATCATACCTCTGATAGAAACTGCTGATTGCCAGGTAACTGTTTACCATGGCTCTTGATTAACTGCACATGAATATATGGAATTTCTAGGCTTAAATGATTTCCAGCTGATTCAGTTTTTTGTTGCCTATGAGTCAGTGAATAGCATCAGAGTTCTACTACTTATTTTTACTAGTGCTTTGGAAATAATCTCTTCAGGATTATCAAATCTATAGCTCTCACTATGACTGGTTGGTTGGTTGGGTTGGTTTGGTTTGATTTTTTTAAGCCTAACACACAAATTAAATGCAAAATGAAACTCAGAGAAAATTTTCTCAGGCAGATTGAAATTAAATAATTGTTGGTCTTTAGGAATGCTTTCATTCACTGTTTTGTCTGCTTGACTACATTGTGTCCCTTGCAATAAGTCTTTGGACACAATATCTTAGACAATCATGATATTAAAATTATGTTACAGAGCTGATGATCTGCAGAGAATCCATAGACATTCAAAAGCTGACAAGAGGAGCAATCTTTTTGTTGGTTAGTTATGTTGTCTTATTTCAGAAAGCCTTGTATTTTGTGATTTTCCTTGCATGCTTCAAAGAGGGAAAATGAACTCTCATTTAGGATACATACGTAAATGTTCCTTTTGTTACAAGTTCATGCTTTTTGTCTTGTTTTGGAAAGGCACTGATACGTTAGCTCTTTTTTGATTTTCTACTTCAAGGAAAAAAAATTCAAAATTCAGGAATCATAAAAGTCAAACAGAAAATCCTGAAATATTTGGCCAGCCTAAAAATGTGGCTTTTATTCAGAGACTGAGAATGCTCAGGAGCATTACCTTCAAGGGACAGGCAGCAGTCCAGTCGATACTTTTCACAGCAGCACATCCTCTTTTGCTGTCTCTGTCAGCTGTCCTGACTTTCCAATTTTAAGATACCTGTAACAGAAACTCCCTACTAAACTCTGGAAAGCTCTATGTTTCTGAATTCTCAATCCAAAAGTCAGCTGGAAAAAGTTATATGGCATTTCTCACACAGGACAAACATTTTTTTCCCTTCTGTTCTCTTTTTCAGACAAAGTATTCCAAAACTAAATGAGCAATTGGTACACCAGGTTTCAGAAAGAGAGTCCTAATTTTGTCTCAAATTTTTGCTTATGAAAAACTAATTTTCCAAGTAAATTTTGGGACATGTGTCTGACCCTCCTTCTGCCTTGTTGAGATCATGTGAGAAGCTGAACTAGCCACCCAGCTTAGCATAACACTTAAGCAACAAAAGAATTTTTTTTTCCTTTGAATAATCCTTGAAGCAGGAAGATACAAGAATACAGCAGATTTCTTGTGTAAAGTCAGGGAGGTATGGAGGAAAGGTTCATAGAACTTTGCTGTTTGCCTTTCTAAATCAGAACTAAATCATCACTACTTCCATAGGATAAGCTTCAGCTTTCAATATTTTTCAATTTGTTAGTGGCTTTGCAAATGCAGGTACAGCATAAATACCAAATCCTGTCATCAGATTTATATATACAGGCTTTCCCCCAAAATACTGTCATAGTACACTTAAAATACACCTTTCCAATATAAAGATAACTATATCTTTATAGTTATATAAAGGCAGCTATTAAACTAGTTGCTTCATACAGCCTTTCATTTTATTTTACTTAAGGATGGGTGGTCCATGATTGTGTCTTAGACTTGAATTTTTAAGGTTACAATACACTAAAACAATTCTAATTTGCTAATTGCTAAAAAAGACAACCAGCATATGATCTTATTCTTCCCATTTTTTTCCTTTTAATCTTACTGATTCTCACAGCATTCTGCTCTTGCAATTAAGTGGGAATCATTTTCTGAATTTGTGCAATAAGCAAGGAAGTGACTTACAGTCAAATCATTAAGAATCATTAAGCCTTTTCTCACTTTTGTCAATTAGAAAGAACATCAACACTAACAGAAATTATTAGGATGACAAAATTTATTCTATATCAAAATAAAGGAACATTTTGGGATTTCAAGTTTAATAGGTCTATGCTTCAGAAAAAGACATAAAGGTGGGTAGTATAAAGGAGTATGGACTTGTACCTTGATTTCTTTAAGTTATCTATTATGGTGAATGCTAATTTAATTTATAGAATTTCGTATAAAATTAGTGGGGGGGATAATGCTAGATTATTTGCCAGTTTTATTCAGACATAATTTGCTTCTTTGTCATTATGAAAGGGGGAAACATGAGCTGTAATTACTATCTCCTCCCTCTCCGATGACACATTTGCATTTACTCCCACTCCATGTAGTTAAAGTCGTTAGTAACTGAGCTATGTTTTAGTTCTTCTTGGTTGCTGCATTAGCTGTTAGAGAACCAGTCAGAAGGACTGCCTAAGGGCTCAATCCACCTAACAGAGAAGTCAATAAGAAAACTCTGATTCACATCACTGGCACTTGAATTAGACCTAAATACACAGTAGAAAATCCTGCTGGTAGCATAGTTCTCATGTTCAGTCTACAATTCAAGGAGAATGCTCATGAGCATGGGAAAGTTAGAAGTAGCAATAGGAGCTCTGCAATTTATTCTGAAGTAGAGTAAATTTACTCTAAGGAAGTAGGAGAAGCTAGAAACCAAAGAGGTGCTCTGAATGAGGATTTTTATTAATAAGAACACAGAGAAAGTTATGGCCAGCTATTACCACAAGCATTTGATTAACACCATTTAATTTGTTATATTAGTACATAATTTTATAACTTGTTTACAAAAATGAATGTTAATAGAAAGTGTGGGATAAGCAGATTTATGTCAAATGCTATTTTTATAAGACTCCTTGAAAGAAGGTGAAAAAGGTCCCTTACAATCAAATCCCTTGAAATCATATCAAGTTGTTAAAGTTAGTGCAGCTAGAAAGAAGAGCCTTGAATTCATGTGTAGAAAGTCACAGAGGTACAAAAAGAACGATCAGTGCCTTGTATACTATGCGCTGAACAACTGCTCTTGACTTTTGTACATGCAATAACAGTGCCTGCTTCCTCGTGTCTGGGAGTATAATTTGTCTCTGAGAGAATAAGTACTGTAATTTTCTTCCTCTGCAAAACTGAACTGATGCTATTCTGTGTCTCATTTGTTCCCATACTGAAGGAAACTGGAGAAAAAAAATCAACTCTCCAAAGCAACACTCCAGAAAATTTTTGCTGGGGTATGGCATACTGAGAGACTGGTTGTGTGCTGTCTTTATCCCAGCCTACTAAGTAAATCATGATCTGATCTGTGCTCTAAGTTTTCTGTTCTGTATTTTAATACAGGTTAGATAAGAATTATCTAGCTGCTGAACTTCAGTGCAGGACAGTAAAACCTTTTCCTTCTTACTGATCCCATAATATAGAATGTGAAGATAATTAAATTAAAGGAGTTTACACTGATTAACATAACAGGATATTGCTCTGCTATGGTTAGCATAATTTTGTTTTTCTCTGGAAAATGGTGCTTTATATCAAAAGTTTCATGCTTTCACATTCTATGCTTTTTAGCATCAGTGTTTTGATGACTCACAGTTAGTGGAAAAATTCAGCTGCAGAGCAATGCAAGAAGATACTTGTCAAAAACAAACACACAATCTTCTGATACCTCTACATTTTCCAAATTCCATAGTTTTACTTGCGTTTCTTATGGTTGCTTTTGATTCAAAGGAGTGATTGTGGCATTGATGAACATAACACCGAGTTATGTTCATCATATGCTGTCAAGATATGATACAAAGATAGCTCCTCCTGTGTTTTTAAAATCTGTTTTTTGTTTTCTTTCCCTTTTCAAAAACAGTCCAGAGGATCTTGATCCACTGAAATCACTATGACAGGTATTTCAATGGATCAAGATATAATATCCTTTTCTTTTGTATAATTTTGTAAAATTGTGTAGCTGCTCTAAAGTGAGTATCGTTGGTAAAATATTTTTAAAGGGTTGCCCTACAAAATGTGTCATTGACTTCAGTGTGAAGAGCTAATAGTGATAAGAGATAACATGTCTAGATGCCTAGGGATACGACCTATTATAATTTCTTTCTCTTACATGACTGTAACCATTCAACCTGAAATAGTAGACTATGCAGATGTGATTCTATCAGATAGATACTGCTAATATCTGTTCTTAGGAAACAAATAACATTTCAGAACAACCTCACTGAGTTCACATGACTTAGGTGATATGTTTGAGACATGATAGTGTCTACTTGAGAAAGGAGTTTATATGCTGCATGCAGTTTCATGGTGAGCTTTCAACATGAAACTGCTAATGCAGTCTTGGCAAGTGTCTTGGAAGTAACACCAACTTGAAATTATGAAGTAAAATGATAAGAAAGAAATCTTTTTATTTTGGAAAATGTGATTTAAATAACTAAGTAAATATTAATTGAATGGTAGTATTTTATGGCAAAAAAAAATATAAAATAGTTGATAAACTTAGAATATAATGTTATTTGAGTCAAATTGCTGGCATAATTTTTATCCACAAATGTGGAATGTTATTCATGTACCTGTTTATGTCTCAGTAAGATGTACGGGGGGGGGGGGTTTAGATAAGGAGATAATTTAGCCTGGTTTGCATGTGACTGAGGCTTTAGCATTCTTGTAGTATATAGAATGAAAAAGCACCAAATGAAACATTATCTCCCTTTGTGATCAGAGAAGCACAGGTTTGATGATTACAGGCCCTGACAGATCTTCACAAAGGATGAACTAGTCTTACAGAGATTTTATAACCCATCATCTGCATGATTATGGATTAGGCATTGCAAAAAAACCTGTTCTTATCATAAAATAATGTCAAATCATCTTAAAAAAAATTGTTATTCAGCTTAATCATATTTCCTGCATTAGCAAAGGATGGGATAGGAAATGAACAAAAAATTTTTGTACTGAGTACTTCTGCTCCTGCTCTCTTTCCATTCAGTCCAGGGAGTTAAAAAAACAGGAAAGTCATTTCTTTGCTTACCAACAGACTGAGATATTTACTTTCAAAATCTTTCTTAACGAGCCCCTAGTAAAGATTTGCAGTTTGATTAGCTGATGTTCAGTCACTGTTTGCTTTTATGGGGTGACAGTGAACACTGTTTCTCAGGTGCTGTTTTCATGCGTTCAGGGTTCCATTTTGATCCCAAAAGCATTAACCCAGACAGCTTGCATTTCTTCACGTAAAATGTACTCTATACAACATAAGCAATGTTGACCTTGAAAGGAAAAGGGGGAGGGGAAATAATAAATCCCACAACCAAACCCATTCAGCAGCCCAGACCAAGATCTAAACTCTGTCAAAATGATTTCTTATTCCATTTTACTGAAGCAGTGCCATGGTTTATCACTTCTGAGTTCATGTCTTACAGCTGAGGCAGTCCACTTGAATTGGTAAGTTGTTTAGTTAAAGTATACACGTTCTATTCACATTGTCAATATGATTTAAAGGGAAAGAACATTTTGCAGGTGAAATATAGTCACAACTGTGACAGGAAGCTGAAAACCAAAACACTAAACTTTATGTAACTAATTCCTGTGTCTCACTATATTCCTTCTCTTCCTCATTTACAGAAATACTGTAGTCAGACTTGTGACACTGGTTATTCAGTGGTGGAAGTGGCAAATTTAGATCTTGCAGGAGCTTCTGTTGAAGTATCACAAAGTGAAATTGTGTAATAAGTAAAATTGGTCAGGTTATCTTAGTTAAGCCTAGTATGCTACTACTGTCTGTATCACTGCACACATGTTTATACACAAACTGTAATTTAATTTGGAGAAATACTTGTTCCTTGTGGGTATGAAATATTCTGCCTATGAAACACTTAAATAAATTATGACAACAAAATATAGGCTTTCAAATTCACCGAAGTCCTAAGTTTACAAGCACTGAAGTTTACACTTCCTTACACCTGCTCAGGACGTGTGGTCTTTATTTATAAATGCTTTTTTAGAGATGGGTTGAGTTGCTTAGCTTCTTTGGTCCAGCCAGAGTGCTGCTTTAATAGGATAGACGGAGTATTTCCATACAGGAATAGACACATCGAGCACAAGGCTCTGTATTAAAGTCTAAACCATACCTAAAACTGGCTATTTGCTCAAACATCAGGAAAATCAAAGACTTTCTCCTTCTAATTTACAAAGAAAACCTGTATCCAGAATGTTATTTCCTTGATACTTCATTTTATTTTATTTTAATGTCACTGAAAAATCTATGAAGGCAATATTGAAAGCTGAGATAATTTTTATTACACGGCAGCACAATACCAAACTATGCACTTCATGTAAATTAACATTATCAGACTTCAATAAATCTAAACATTCCTCTACCTGTACTTTGTGAAATGTGAATAAATAAAAACTTGAAAGTAATGCAAATGAAGTCACTGACAAAAGATCCATAAAATTCGGAACTAGGTCAAAAGAGAATGCATTAGTGTTCAATATGATTCTGTTTTAGCTTTTAATGTTCAGCTTCTTCTTTTGTTCTTGCTGTCAATTGATTATCTTTCAGTAAAGTTTACATGTTACCATTAAATGTTAATAATGCATAAATATTAAACACATCTTTGTAAAGTTAGCTACACTATTAATAGCTTCAATCTCTGTGGGTGATTGTAGAAATTACTAAGACCAGTATCAATAGTCAGAATCATAAAAATCCTGTCTTTCTGGAATTGATAGCAATAAACAATGGACAAGGCACAACTGAGGTTTAATAGAGCCATATCTCCTTACAGAACTGTAGAGAATGGAGATACACATATTAGGAAAGAAAAGCCAAGACTTTTAAATAAGATGTTCCTCTTCATATTTTACTATTTTCTATCCTTTTGTCTGTACGGAATACTTATAATATGCTTCAACTATCCTAAGACATTACCTATTCTGACAGGCTGAGTAATATTTTGAGGGTTAAACTAGATGACTTTTAGAGGTCCCTTCCAACCCAAATTATTCTATGGTTTTTTTCTCTAGTTTGCTCAAGAAAACAAACCAAACCAACAAACAAAAAAACCCCACACAACAAAATCAACCCTCTGTAGCACTGACAGGACAAATGTTACTGCCAGATTCCCCACTGCAGATTCCTGTCAGGCAGGCTGTTACAAAAGCAGGCAAAGAGTTAAGTGTTCATAGTTTCAGTCCCATTAGGTGACAACAGCTAGATAAAGTATACATTTGCAATAAGCTTCACACTCTCCCAAGCGTGCTAAATCATTGTGTTGGCTCAAATTTGGTTTTTAAGAGCTTTGTTGACTTCACAGCTGGTGAGTTGACACTTTCCATCACTCCACCTCTTGGCAACAGATGCCTCTTACTTATGCACAGATGCTGAGTATCCACCCAACCCTAACATTAGCCTTGTGTTTTGAACTAATTGGGCCAACAGAGTTGTAATTAAGATTTGAATAATTAGAAAACTAACATGATTACTTTCCTAATTAATCCTTATATTGTAGCATTACATTGTCTTTTGGACTATCCTGCATAGCTTTTATTTACTTGGGTCCTATAAATGCATCAGCCTTCTAAGCAGTGAAATAAAAACATAATTTGCAGATAATATTAATGAAATTTCAAAGGGCCAGTTCCAAAAGGGTTTAAGGGTTCCAAAAGGTTTAAGGGTTGGACTAGATGATCTCTGAGGTCCCTTCCAACCCGGCTAATTCTATGATTCTATGATTCTATAAAAAAAAATCATTTTAAAAACAGTTACAACGTATGATTGTACTGATATTTTATTTCGTTACATTTGCCATTAGGTGGATCCTTTCACAACCACACCATAAGAGGACAAACTGTATACAATAATAAACCAAGTTTATTTAAAACAGTATGTGAATAATTGTGGATCCAATGTAATATAAAAAAATCTCTGGGATAAGCTGATCTGATACTTCCTGGTTTTATTATTTTGACTTGGTGTCTGCTTTAAAATGATAGGTGCTGGGGAGTAAATATTAAACAAAAGAATTTTGGGGAAAGGAAGGGTCTCTTTTAAGTGGTAAATCTGCTCTGAGGAAATTGCAAAGAATAGCAGAAAGCCTGATTTTAGAGGAGACATAATTAAGAGAAGAAATATCAGGAAATAAACAATTAGAAACAGTGTGATTAGGAAACATCCCTTCGAAGCATGAGGGGTGTATTGATTTCATCATCCAAAGTATGTAAAGACTGTATGGACATTTAAACATTTTATGCTTTGAGTATTAAACTAATTTCAAACAGTGTTCAAGGTTTATCTGACAGCAATATGCAAAAAAAAGGTGTCCATGTATGTGCATGTTTTCAGAAGGGCCACTTTTTTTCCTCAGACGCATTTTCTAATAAATACACAGAAAAAGGAACTTTCTTATCTGCCAGAAAAAAAATCACCACTAGTTAAATGTAGATTCTTTGGCATTAGAAAGACTGAGCACAATTGAGAAGAAATAATATAATTGTACATGACTCAAAGTATAATTTAGAAAATGTATATTCTACTCACAGAAATTAAAAACTAAATTTTTTCCTCCTCATCATTGTAAATATTTTACACAGTTCTTGGCATAGTGCAGGAAGCCTGGTATTCTTCAGTTAGAGATCACTCCTAAAGGTAAGAGTTCGTTTCACGTATTCAAGATAATGTACCATACATTCAAGAAACAGACAGTTGTAATCTAAGTTGTAAACCTTTGTGTTCATGAGGAAAAAACAAAAAACTAGATGCATTAGTCTGTGAATTTTAATAAAGTGCATCCAGTTATGGGAAGGTGAGGGAATTTTGTGCAGATAGACCATCTTGAACTAAAGATTTATGCTTACTAATCTCCTCCAAATGTTTAGACTGTATTAGTTGAGCAGAGGTCTAAACTTGCTCTAAAGGAAATTTCAGAAACATAATTGTTAGGAAAAGAAAAGAAACAGGAAAGGGGAGAAGTGGTTCACAAATAGCTATCTCAAGCTGCTACTGGCTGCTGCCATTTAACACTTTCTATTCTCCTTTGAACCTATCTCCCTTGAGATAGCAGCATTTCAGTTCCCCTGAGGCAGCAGAAAGAGAAAAGGCTGTAATTACTGGCTGCATTGTTAAGGAAAATAAACATACTGCTTCCATATTCAAGTAGAAATATAGCCTCAACCCCTCTTACCCCCATAATTTCTTTAATCCAAACTACAAATGATTCTGCTTATATCTATGATGATCTCCAGATTTATCTGACATTAGGACAAATGGTGATCACAAGTCAATCTCTTGTAAAAGTTTGAGTTTGGTGTTGAGACAGTGAACCATTATTTCCTTCAGCACAGAAAAGAAAACATGATAGGAAGCTGTGAAGGGAAACATGATTCCCAGAAATGAGTTGCACTAGACCTCTACCCTTGGTCTGCTGAGTGGGAACAAAATGAAAGAAGGAAACATCTCTTGACCATTATGTTGGACAGACAGAGCACTCTCCAAGTGTTGGGAAGAGAAACCTCTCTCTGACAGCACGGGGGAAAGGGAAACAAACCATTCTAAATATTAAGTGACAAAGGAATATCAGCAGAGAATAAAAATAATTTCAGTACAGATAAAGTTCAATTTGTCCAAGACAAAAAGCTCAACAACTGCTAATGGTATGCCATCTTCACCTAGCATCTGCTAGGTCAGCTGCTGCACCGTCCAGCACATGGCACTTCTTAATGACCACTCAAAGAAGAAAACTGTCCATTATTCAACACCCCAGCCACTGATTAACACTTCTGCTCAAGGCATAACAGTATAGAAGAAATCAAGAGGTCATAGCTCTGAGAATTTGGCTTTGTTTACTCAGTTCATGAAATTTCAAAGTTCTCTTGAGCACTTATCAAACCTGCGTGCTCATTAGATTTTCTAATTCTACCAATCATATTCAGTGTACAAGAGAGCTATAATTACCTGATTATAAATCTCTTGTCAATGGACACTAAATAACATTTACTTTTAAACAGAGACTGAGAATTTTTAAAATGTTATCATATCAAATTCCAATATATGTGATTCCATTCTCATATGAAATTATAAATTCATACATCAAATTTATACTCAAATTCATATTCATTAGATACTTGCAATGAAGCTGAAAACTATAACAATAATCTTGATTACTAATACTTTCCTGTTTGACAGAAGATACTCATCTGTTTTCTTGTATTATGTTTTATCCTACTAACAGCACTTATCTTGTTATGGCTCTTTCTGCCTCTTCAAATGTTTGCCTTCAGGGGTACTGATGGTACTGAAGAACAGTATATTTGGAAGATCTGCATTAATAATCTCTTCTTTTTTTCTGACAAGCTATTTAAGACATCACATCTATGCCTGATGAATTGTACTTCAAGAGAAAATAAATATATTCCATGAAATGTAGACCTATGTGACCCGTTTCTTTATTTGCAAGAAGTATAATTTCTACTTGGAGATATTATTGCTAAAGAGGTAGGACGAAGACATTTTCCAATAGAAATATTACTGTTTACTTTCACTGTAATATACTGAAAATACCGTATCAGAAAATTTAGAAGGACTTTAATATGGACATTAGAAATATCAATTATTCCTCAAAAGTGAAATCTGAAAATAAGAAAGACGGGAAAAGCATAAAGCACCAACAGATATACTCTTCAATATTGTATGTTTTATATAGTGTATGTTTTATAGTTTTGGATGCGATAAGATCTCTTCCCTTAATCATTTTTGCACAAGATACAAAGTCAGAGGCAGACAGTCAAAGAATGAAATATACTAAACTATCCTTTGAAATGTTAGTATTTCTCTACCATGGCCCAAAGAAAACCTAAAGATCTAGTGGATAAAGAAAAATGGCATTAAATATTTTTTGGTAGATTGATTTGTGTTTTGCCAGCACCACTTGCACTGAAATAACTGAGTTAGGCTTCATGGAAACGAACCCTACCTATTATCAAACAAGTAAGATCTTATCAAGTTAGATTTATTAAATCTCAGCTCTTTGTTAAAATCACCATCTATCACTAGGTTTTTGAACAACATGAACCCATTCTTACCTACACAAAGCAGAAGAAATACATATATTTAGAGATATTTGGAAAAACTTTCATTCAAGAGAAAAATTAAAACATAGCAACCTACCATTTCTAGCAGGTTGAACTAGCATCCCTAGGCATGTGTCACAGAAAAGGCTGTATAACCACCAGGAAATGAGAAACAAATGGTAATTCTGAATATTTAGCATTCCCTTTCCAGTCTCTCTCCACACAACTGTAACAATAACATTTTTAAAGATAGTTAATTGTGTGAATTTTCTATTTAAAGTATTCATGCTCATTTATCACAAAAAGGACAAAAAAAGTCATACAATTATTACAGGAAAAAATAGTTGATTAAAAAAGAGTGACCTTTAGAAAACATTAGCAAAAAATGTTGATTGTTTGTTGGAAGATAACGCTCCAGGAAGTTCCAAGCAGAGGAAAAAAAAGAAAAAAAATCTAACCAAATAAACAAACAAAATCACCCAGTTTAAACAACAAGCCTAGAGAAAAGTACCTCTACAGGAGGAGCAAACACCCAAACATCCCACAAATTATAGTGTTTCCTGTTTGCTGGGGCTTGTTTTTAGTTTTGTTTTTTAAACTTTACAAGTAAAAACATCCAGATGCTTGTCCTGATGGCTCTTCTCCATTCTACCATACACAATATCTCCTCTACACCCAGCCTAGAATTACTCATGTTCTTGGCTGCTAGAACTCATAGATGTCCTTGACTTACACATTTTGGCTCTCAGGGTGAGAAAGAATGACAGGTAATTGCTATGTGCAACACCAGATAGGGAACTCTGAGAGAGACTGAAGTACATTGATGGACCTGAATTCAGTTGCTTACATGTTCTGTGCATGAAACAAAGGACTTTTCCATTCCTAATAATAATAAAAGAGGGGAGGGAGAGGGAAGATGATAAGGAGGCAAAAGGACAAATAATCAACAAAGTGGTGGTGCCTGAAAATGTCAATTGGTTTATATGCAATGATGACCAAAAAAATGGGTAGAAAACTTTACACTGAATGACAAAACCATCAGAGAAAACTGCTGCTCTTCAAGTAGTATTTTAATTAGCAAGCTGGTTTGAGTGTTTTCCTTATCAGCAGTTACCTTATCAACATTACTTCTTAATCTCTGCATTTATTGTGAAATTGTCACTCTTTCAAGCAGAAGCCAGGTATATCACATTTTATGTCCTTATTTATTTTAACATATGTGCTCCTTCAAGTAGCAGTTCAGAGAAAGAAGGGGCAAATTAAAAAAACAACAACAACAACAACAAACAAAAAAAAAGCTCACAACACACAACCAAAAAGTCTGTTTTATAGACTCACAGATTCATAGTCATTGGAGTTGGAATGGACCATTAGAGAGCATCTAGTCCAACACCCCTGCTAAAGCAAGATTGGCTAAAGCAAATTACACACAATTACATCCAGGTGGGTTTTGAATGTCTCCATAGAAGGAGAATCTACAGCCTCTCTAGACAGCCTGTTCCTGTGCTTTGTCACTCTCACAGTAAAGAAGTTTTTCCTCATGTTTAGATGGAACTTCCTGTGTTCCAGCTTGTGCTCAGTGCCCCATGTCCTATCGATGAACACTACTGAAAAGAATATGGCTCCATTCTCCTTAAACTTGCCCTTTAGATATCTATAGACACTGTTAAGTTCTTCTGTCAGTCTTGTCTGCTCCAGACTAAATAAGCCCAGTTCTCTCAACCTTTCCTCATAAGAAAGATACTCCAGTGCCTCAGTCCTCTTTGTTGGTCTCTGTTGGACTCTTTCCAGCAGTTCCCTGTCTCTCTTGAAATGGGGAGCCCAGAACTTATCACAGTATTGCAGATGTGGCCTCATTAAGACAGAATAGAGGGGGAGGAGAACCTCCCTTCATCTGCTCTGGCTGCACTCATCCTAATGTGCCCCAGGATACAATTAGTCCTCCTGGCCACAAGGCCACACTCTTGGCTCATGTTTAATTTACTGTCTCCCAGGGCTCCAAGATCTTTCTCCTCAGGGCTGATTTCCAGCAGGTCATCCCTGCATGCAGTTGTTCCACCCCAAATACAGGACTTTACATTTGCCTTTATTGAAATTCATTAGGTTCCTTCCTGCCCAACTCTCCAGCCTGTCCTGGTCAGGCTGGATGGCAGCACAGCCCTCTGGTGTGTCAGCCACTCCTCCCAGTTTTGTATGAGCCAACTTGCTGAGGGTACACTCTATCCTCTCATCTAGGTCACTGATTAAATGAGACAGGACCCAGTACTGACCACTGGCAGATACTGCTAGCTACTGCTTGTCCCTGAACCACTGATATCAATCCTCTGAACTCTGTTACTCAACCAGCTCTCAGTCCAACTCACTTCCCACTCATTTAAATCATACTTCCTGAGTTTCTTAATGAGGAGGATGTGGTAGACAATGTCAAAAGCTTTGCTCAAGTCAAGGTAGATTACACCTCCTGCTCTCCTGTGACCTAACAAGCCAGTTATGACATCACAGAAGGCTGTCAGATTGGACAAATATGATTGAACCCTGGACAATCCATGCTGACCATTCCCAATAATATCCTTTTCTTCCACATATTTAGAAATGACATCCAGAGGTGAGACTAGCCAGTCTGTAATTTTCTCGGTCACCCTTCTTTACCTTTTTGAAGACTCAATTGATATTTACCTTCCTCTAGTCCTCAGGCACCTCTCCTGTCCTCCATGACTTTTTTCAAGAATGATGGAGAGTGGCCCAGCAGTAACATTTGCCAGTTATCTCAGCACTCATGTGCATCCCATTGCAACTCATGGACTTCTGTATGTCCAGTTTGATTGAGTGGTTTCTAACCTGGTCCTCCTTTACCAATGGAAAGTCAACCTCTCTCTAGACTTTTTCCCTTACCTCTAGTGTCTGGGATTCATAGGGAACAGCTTCATTTCTAAGTCCTACTGTCTAGGAGGTCACAGTACAACAGGAAAAAACCCAACAACTGTGTAACCAACTATGTATGAGAACATGAAATAAAGCTGTATCCTGAAAGAACTGCTCATCACACAGTGATAAAAAAGGGATATTCAACAGCACAGGGGTTATTTTGTCTTCTTTTTCTTCTACCAGACTAAATCAGGACGTCTTTAACAGTGAGGTAGTTCTACACTAGACAGGTTTACTTCTCTCCTAAATTATTACTAATTTTACTAATTTACACAAAAAGGGAATAATAAGCATTACCTGGGACAGGGATTGCAATGAATTAATATTCAATTTACTATTTGCAAGCTATATAGTTAAATATTAAAAATTATGGTAAAGAAGTATCAAGCTTATTATTAACTTTAAGTGAGAAATGAAAAGATATTTAACAAGCAAAGACAAAAGTTTCCTAAATGAAAAGGAAATGCCTTTTCAATTTGTGGTGTAATTAGTACTCCAGTTTAATTATTGAAATATTACTTGAACTTGGATAATATTTTCACAATGTCTGTAAAAGCAGCTAAATTTGAGTGAATTCAGATATGGCAGAAGGCCTTCATCATTAAATCTCCAGCAAAAATACTGGGTAAAATTATGTTCAGATTGTTCAGGACAATGGAAATTTAGTCAAGAAATGCTAGTTTTCAGCTCTTTCTCATGCTACAGATATTCTTATAAAGCTGTTGTTAAAATGTATGTTCTGGCATATTTGTTCCATTTAACAACATTTTTTTTTTAATTTGCAGTATTTTCTTAAACAGAAAAAATGAACCATAAGTTGGAGCCCCCTTCTTTCTTCTTCTTTCTATTTTTTTTTTCCTTTCATATTATATCGAACTACACATAAAACAGATATATGAATGTGTGTAACATGTACACAGAGAGTCAGTATGCCTAAGGACAGAATACCAAGAAGGTTATTATTAATAAAGGTACTTTGCCATCTTCATATAGGCTTTTAAGAGTTGCTTAAACTGCCATCTCAACTCCATATACAGAAACACTGTACTATTTTTATATATGCATATATAAAAAGGTCCAAGGGGAATGTAGAATATATAAGGAAGTGCTAAGGAAACTCAGAACCTGGGTCACCAGTTCAAATCAAGCCCTTTTGGGTAGTGGTTGAATTGCATAAAAAACCCTAAAATCTTTGTGAAAGGAATAAATGGCCACAGGCAAGAGTTTAGCAAATGGGTGTCTGCATTTACAATTACATTTGACACCTATTGGCAGCCTTCATTGAACAGCAGCCAAGAACCTACCTAATGCTTATAGACTTAAAATGACCTAAGTCAAAACCCGGATTTTTGGATCAGTGGTGGAGTATACTGTGGATCAAGAGAGGTCAAAAGTCTTGTCTGTTTTGTGAAACAGGGGTGGGTTTGCATCCTTATTTACCTTCACTGGGAGAAAGACAAAAAAAAAAAAAAAAAACCAAAACAAATTCAAAACTTTTTCCAAGCAAGTCAGCCACAAATGTATTTTATAACTATATTTTGTGTGATGACCCTGGTATTAATATGGCCAGCGAGTAAATGCATGCATGGAAAGAATAGTCATTATGATCTAAATTTGGAAAAAAACCTACTCATCCAAGTAATTTAACTGTTTAACATTTAACAAGTATTTATCATCTGCTTTGCTTCCTGTTCTGAATACACCGTACTCAGAAAGCTGAAGGACAACATAATCCTGGTACATATAAAACTTTTAAACATGTGGGAGACAGCGCTTTACTGTGAGTTAGGTACTTAGATACTTTCTTATTTTGAATTTCAGAGCTCTATGTTTCTTATGAATGTCTCCATAAAGGTTTCCAGTCTGAGCTATGACTGCAGGCCTGGGCCATTCAGCACAACAGCACAGAGATAGACTTCAGCACCCACAGACCCCAAATCATGCCCTTCTGGGACACAGGACAGTAAAAATAGTTTACATTATACATATGTCAACCAATGCAGTCATTGCCTTAAAAAAATATTGTCAGCTGTGACATCTAGAGGAGAAAGATGCCAGCCCAGCCCCAGAACTGCCTGGTGTATATCACCATGTCTGATCTTCAAAGCAAGACTTTCTTCACTTCCACTTCACTCCCAAAACTGAAGGGATACATTTGACAGAAACTGAACCACAGCTGCTCCTAAAGTCATCTGAGTCTTAGGATGCAATATCTTAGATTCCATGTGGTTGACAGAATAAGAAGCCTCTCTGTAGAATCCATTGCAATATTAGCATTGCAAAATATGTCTTTGACTTCTGCTAAATACCACATCCTGTAATAAACAGGTGTTGTAGGTTTGTATTTTAGGTTGATATAAAAATTATCTACATGAAAGATTTCTCCTCCCCTCAAAACTACAAGGCTTGAAGATTCAACAAGAAATCAGTCTTAAGTTTTCTCCCTCTCAAAACACCACTGAAGCTTCAAAGCTTTGCTACAAAAATCTTGCAATTATTCATCCAGTGACACATTCCAAACCAAATACCTTCAACAAGTTACATCTTTGCAAAGTAAGTGAACCTTAGTGAACGTTTCTACTAATACAAAAAAAAATAAGGTTTGAAACTCATTCTTTAATATGCTGCAATAATGGTCTAGACCAATAAAAAGAGAAGCTAGGAAAAATCATAGAATCATAGAATCATAGGGGTTGGAAGGGACCTCAAAAGATCATCTAGTCCAACCCCCCCTGCCAGAGCAGGGCCACCTAGAGTACCTCGCATAGGAACGTGTCCAGACGGGTTTTGAATGTCTCCAGTGAAGGAGACTCCACGACCCCTCTGGGCAGCCTGTTCCAGGGCTCTGTCACCCTTACAGTAAAAAAATTTTTTCGAATATTCAATTTGAACCTCCTATGCTCCAATTTACACCCATTACCCCTTGTCCTATCACTGGTCACCACTGAGAAAAGCCTAACTCCTTCTCTTGACACTCACCCCTTACATATTTGAAAACACTGATGAGGTCACCCCTCAGTCTCCTTTTCTCCAGACTGAAGAGACCCAGCTCCCTCAGCCTTTCCTCATAGTGGAGATGTTCCACCCCCTTAATCATCTTAGTAGCTCTGTGCTGGACTCTTTCAAGCACTTCCCTGTCCTTCTTGAACTGAGGGGCCCAGAACTGGACACAATACTCCAGGTGCGGCCTCACCAATGCAGAACAGAGGGGGAGGAGAACCTCTCTTGACCTACTAACCACACCCTTTCTAATGCACCCCAGGATGCCAAGTAGCAAACATTACATTCGCCTCTAAATGAACTAATTCTGTGTCTTAAGTTCAGAAAGTGCAACTTTCAGAGTGTCTTGAAAATAACAACACCTGAAAATATGCTGAGAAGTTACAGATTTATAAGAAGATATATATACACACACTTCAATATATTTTTCTTTTTTAATGTAAGGCATACTTTTACAACAATTACATTGAGAGGTATCTGAGTTAAATATTGCAGAGCTTTGCTTCCATGAACCAGTTAAGAGCATGTGATTTCTGCAGGATAGACACACACATAAGCTCCAAAGATGGAAACAGAACCATCACTTACTGTACTAGCTACTTACTGCACACTGAGATACAGTCCCTGATACAAAGAGTCTACAATCTTAAACAATTAAAAACACAGAAAAAGAGGATAAAAAGGTGGTAGAGTGTTGGAGCAGACATATCTCATTCATGTAAATACTGGAATGTTCCAGAGGGCTTTTCTATTTCAATGAAAATAAAAAATTTACACAGGTGGACCAAGTGAGAAAGCAATGTTCTGGCAGCATTAAAGGAGAAGAATGGATCTGAAAGAGATGAAGCATTAAATCATGGTGGTTGAAGGAAAAAAAGGAGGAGAATGCTAAGAGGAACAGTATGAAAAGAAACACAAATGGTTGGGCAGAACATGAAGCTACACAAAGAGAAAGGTGCTGCTTAGAGGTGCAACAATAAGTGCCCAGAAACCAGACTAAGGAAATAAAAAAGAAGCAGGGATAACAAGAGTCTGATGGAATGCAAATTATCTTGAATGGAAAGCTGATATTAGTTCTCCAATTAATAACAGAGAGCTTGAATCCTCCCTTTCTAGTGAAGTAAATACTCTGTATATCTCCAAGAAAGGAAGCTGGCGAAACTCATTAATCCCTGAAGCTTATTCTATCTCACTATCACCCTGTCCCCTTGAAATAACATACTATATACCTTTAGCTGATCCTATCTGCATTACTATCTGTGGTTATTAACAGCTGTTTTTCAAAAATCACGATTATTGTTTTAACTGGGCTGTTGCTGTATAGTTTGTTCCAAGTAAGCTTTCAGAATACTCACATTACTTTATCCCTTTCCAAAACTCAACATAATAAATTTTCTTTAAGAGCTCCTAAAACATTAAAGCATTAGCATCAAAAGCTAACTTTCAGTCAAGTTGGGCCAGATAGCAATCATATTCTTCTGCCAGTACTAATTCTGCTTAAGGCAGAATAAGGGTGAACCCTGCATACAGATATGTATTTAGTTGATAAGGGCTCTTTTGGATCATCACTACATATGAAGCAATCCACCCATGGAAAATATAGCATCATTGCCTATTTTTATCAAAACATGAGGAATACCAGAATTTCCCATTCTTTGGTGAACTCTCATCTCACATAGCTTCTGATACGAGCGTCCTAGAAAGAAAGTGCTCGTCACTTAGAAGCAGATTGAACCTCTGATCTTGTAAAATAATAGAGGTGTAAGTGCAGTTGTAAGGTTTGTTTAGAAACCCACAGACACACTGCCATGAAAGTGTGATTTGTTTCTTACTTCCAGAAACAGCTTAGTGAGACAAGGGGAAGAGAACCATCATGTGAAACGATGTTTATAGTCCAGTCCTTGTAAAAGACTGGAATGGAAGTTCCTGCTCTTTGTAACCTGGGATGTCTGCAACTGCATAGGCATTGTTTACACTAGACTTTTTTTCCATGTGATACATTAAATTATTGCCCTTCATTTTTTAAAATAAATATTCTGATGCATATTAATGAATACTAATTATGCTGAGAAACCATTGATTATTCATGAAAGGAAAAAAGTGAAGACGCGCATAAGGGAAGCTGATTTATACATTCAAAAATTTCTACCCTAGTGAAAATTTCCATCTCTTTCTGGAAGAAGCACAAAACTCAGTAAAAGAAATTTCAAACCCAACTTCCAACTTCCCTTACAATAAAATGATGGACATACTGAGTATTCATCACCAAAAAGAAGAAAAAAAATTAAAATATTACTTTAGAAATAATTTTCAAGAGAGTATAACGACAGAAAGTTGAAAGTATCAGTATTCTTAGTACATTGCCCAAAAATCTGAGGTCATTTTCCCATGTGCTAATGTATTTTGTGAGAAAGAGAACTTCATATTTCTTACAGAAAAAGTTAATGGAATAAATAAGAAACCTGCAGATAACTAATATTTCCCTGAATTGGTTTGTTGGTTTCTTTTATTTTTTTTTTTCCTCTTTTTTTAATTTTTTTTCCTCTTTTTGTAAGGGGAAGTGTGAAAGGGGGGCAGAGTGTGGAGCAGGGCTGGGGCTTGGGAGGTATTTTTGAAGAACTATATCTCCATACTGAGTAAATGAGCTTTTCATGAAAGGTATAGTGTTATGAATTGTTTCACCAAAATTCAATGATAAACAGTTACACAGGTATTTAATGAAAGTAAACAGTATTAGCTGATAAAAAGCAGTGTAATTAATTCACAATATTATAAACTGCCTAGGAGTTCTACATCTGTTTAAGACAGCAAGATTTTAAAACAATTAACTTTCACTTGATATTGTCTCCCTGTTGTGACAGATTTTTAAACACAATGTGTAAATTTATTCAGGCAACAGGAAGAACACTTGCATCTTTAATATAATAAAACTTAACTTTGTCCCTTACAGTATTTAAAAAGTTTGGATTGTCCTTAATTGCATCTCCTGACAGCATAGATATTGAGAGTGGATTTGACTAAGATTATGAAGCTCAGTTCACTTTAGATGTTTTAGGGTGGATACACCAGGAATACACTGGGTCATCTAACTCCTGCTCTCTAAGTATCACTGGCTTTTTCTTATTAATCATTTAATCTTTCATGACAGCCTAACTCAACTACTCTCTTTTTTTTTTCTTTTGTTACAGATAAAGATCTTCAATTAGCAGTCTATTTCTTTTGATATGCCACACTTTCTATCATCCAATGAAAAATACGTTCTCTCCCTCTTCAATCAAGCACTACATTTTTTTTCCCTCAGCAACTACCAATTCAATTTTCTGATCACTTACACTGAACCAACATTCCCTTTCACTCTTATCTTCCCAGAGAACTGCTAATCCTGTGAAAGCAACTACCCAAGCCCCACCAGCCTCCGAGTACATTACACACGCCAGTCACAGTCCTCAGTGTGACAGTAACCTGGAAAGCTGCATGCATATTCTTGACTCACATTTTAAAAATCCTGTTCTGCCTTGTCTAAATGCCATGGGACTTCGAAGTCTCGTATCTATGTGCTCTTTCTTGCAAAGGAACAATGCTTCTTATTCAGAATGAAGTTTTACCTTAATCTACTGCTTTCCAGCTGCTGTGTTTCCTCAGATAAACGTAGTCAGCACAAAGGGCGAAAGTGCGCTTGCCTTTCCTCCTCCCTTTTCACACCCCTGCGGGCTTCTTTTATGTATATATATATATATATGTGTGTGCGTGTGTATTTTTTTTTTTTTTTCAAGCCTCAGAGAACCACCGAAACGGCAATAGCTGCAGCCATTCATAAGAAGCTGCTTAAAACCTGCATCCCTCCAGGGAGGAGTTCCGGGCTGGGACATTTGCCTCTGCCCTCAGCCTCTACACGCGGCGCCGGCTCCCTTGCTGCAGTGCAGCCTCCCAGTTTACTCAGTTCGAACTTTCCATGCAGAAATTTTCGGCGCGATGCAGCCTTCGAGATAAAGCAGCACTTACCTTAATTGAAATCTTTTCTCGAGTAAAGCTGGAGCATCAGTCGCATCAACAGTGATTTGGAGGTAATCTAAGTTTCAATCAACACCCTCCGGGTAGCTGCATACTGCTCTGCCTTTCTGTCGCTGGCGGTGAACTCTTCACTGTCTGAAGGAGAGAGAAAGATAAGCTGAAATCCTCAGAGGCTCCTAAGGAGTGAGAGAAGAGTCACCAAAGCAATGTTTCTTAGCATGAGATTCTCAGCAAGAGTGCTCAGGTCTGGAGGATCGGGTAACTGCTGTGATAGGCTCCTGTCATGTCCCCTGAGCTGCGAGATGATCATTGACCTGATTAGCTCCGAACACTCCCTACATGCAGAGAAAGCACTGAGAGGATTGGTGGGTCGCAAGGGAATTGGGGAAGGCACCAGAGCCACTTGGGAATCTTCATTCTTCCAGACTAATGGATGTGCTGCAGCTGAGGCTGTAATTTGTGAGGAGGTTATGCACAATGTTAACCGTCTGAGGACTTAAACAAATGTGCTTTTGCATGCTGTTTCTCAAGGTACACCAGCATTCAACTCAGGGTAGAGCTGAGTAATTAGAGACTGATGTAGCCCTTTCATAAGGCTCCCTGTATGAAATCTTCTGTAAGCTGAGAGATAAAGTGGATTCACACATTTGTCTCTGACCCTGGAGACAGCAGCAGTTAATGGATAGAATAAGTGAAATTAGCGTGGTGGGCTCATGTTAGCCCCCAGATGGCAATCAATCACCATGGAAAGGAGAAGAACGAAACCCAAATAGAGTAACAAGTGTATGTGGCAATTTAAATAAAATGTGTAGAAAGAACACCAAACTCAACACTGAGAGAAAACCAGGAGCAAAGCACAACAATATGAGTTCTCTTCTGCACTTGCAGTAGAGGGGGAAACCCAACAAGGAATGTATATAAAGAACCTAATTTGCCTTTCACCTACACCAATACAAATAAATCAAAGATGACAGTTTAAATTTAGATGGAGGGGGGGAAAAACGCAGTGTGAGAGAAGAAGGAGTTGCGTTTTTAAACCTGTTTTTTTGGTTCTAGGATACTATGGAAACTAGATTTTTATGTTTTAAGTATTCAGGTTTGTGTGGTCAACGGAGTTCAGCCAAAGTATGTCAGCTTTTCAAGTAACCTCATAGGCTGTTTTCCTGCTTCTTGAAGAACAATTACAGCACTATCCAGTTTACAGTATTTTCATTCATATTTATCCATGGAAATATGAGTTTGTGACAAAGAAAGGAGTTCGCAAAACAGCAGATTTAGTAATGGTGGTCTGATGCACCAATAAAAATGGGTAAAGTTTTATTTTCAGAAAAACTAAAGAAGAAGGTTTGGAACCTATAGTAGCAAGGTTAGTTCATATGTAGTTATCTGAAGTTAACTCTATGAATGCTGAAATAAAGATAATCGTAAACATTTACTGAAATTCTTAACCATGTTTACTTATTTGTCAAATAGATCTATTTCTATCAATTTTCCAGGTAAATTACAATAATTAAATATAGTAGGATAAGCAACCAAGAAAACAATATTTAAGTTGCTCAGCAAATGGTTCAAGAAATGGATTACAGATTTACTTTCTGAAACTGTATACATGAGAAATCTTACTGTTACAGAGAAAACAGTATCATCGAACTTAGATTATTAGAAAATAATTACCAAATAAGCAGGCTTTTACATACATTACTATGAAGCATTAGCACTTTCTTGGACTTGACTAAATAGGTTTCATGTGTCAAGATAAAAGTGATTTGCTACTACAACTCTCACTGAAAAAGAAGTTACTTTCCTTATCCATCAATATGTACCACAGAATGGGCAGCAAGTCATCCCAACTTTTATGATCTAATCTGTTCTGACATGGCATCCCTCATGAAACAGGTAATCCACAGACACACACTGTATTATTGCTGATTTCAAATACAATGAAAGTAATGAAGTATGAAAAAGACCTTATTAAGACAATTTCTTTACCATTCCAGAAAGCTTGCTATGTACTATTACTTGCTATTTTGTTTAGTTGAGTCCTAATTCTCACCAGCCCAGAACTTTTCAACACATTTCTAAAATTACCTTTCCACAACCTAGGAGATCTCCATGTCAGGGATATTTCTCCCATGGCTATGCCTTTTTCAAATACCTTTCAGTTATTTTTATACTAAAATTTCCATCCTTTTAATATAAATTATAATACTTCTCACTTAATGTTCTGATTGTCTTTTTAATGTTTTAAAGTCTCCACTCATATGAAGTTCATAGTATCTGAATTGTTTCTTACCACAAATAAAGGTCTGAAAAAGAAAACAGTGGGTCTGGAAAAGGAACTAAGGCATGAAGTGACAAAATTTGAAGTGACAACTTGGTTTAAGGTTGTGCAGAAGTAATTGGAACTTAGTGTTGACTTAGACAATTGGGTAAGACACTGGCATTTGAAATTCAATGTTAACAAAAGGAAACAATAATTTGAATCATTCATCATCTTTTTGTGCAGTCTAAATAATGAAAGCAAAGACAGCAGTCTTGGACCTTATTCCTAATCATAAACATAACTTAAAATTTTGAATTCAGTTCCTATCAGTCATCTAATATGTGGACAGAGGCTGATCAGAACAAAGAGTTAAGAAAAGTAATGTCTTCAACAGGAGATTGCAATATGACTTATTTATATGTGATATATATTTAGATTCTTTTTCCATGAAATTCATAATTAAACTTTTGAATTCACTGCCACAGATATGACTGTAGCAAAGAATTAAAGTATATATGTATGAAGAAATTCTAAAATCACAACATGATTTAACATGTATACAGAAAGAAAAATATCTTGGTTTAAAGGCTGTTTCTCAATAATAAGTAAAAATATTATCTCATGTGTGGGAGGTGGAAAAGTTGATGTGGGTGATAAGAAAGGAATGTGGTAACAAAGTTACCTTGTGTAGCAGAAGGAATGGTGGAAAGCTACTGGACAAACTGGGAAAATACTGGACCTTGGTGGGAGGAGCCTAGGAGACTCTTGCAGGTGGATCCTGGGGAAAGCTATAGTATATATATGTGGACCCTCAGATTAATAAAGTTGTCTCAGAAAGGGTAACTTGTGAGTCCACAAATAGTATGCCACACTCATGGGCAAGACAAGATCCTAATCATGAGGAAAAAAAAATCCTCTGCCATCTAACATTATTTAATATTGCAAAATTTAGAAGACCTTTACATCATTAAATAAGCCATGTTTTTTTATGATAAAGGCAATTAGATACTCATGACTCATTAAAAGAATTATTTTTTTGTTTGGCGTATGTTTTAATAGATGAATAGCATTTTTTAAAAGATCTGTATTTCCTAAATATTTTGGTTGAATAGACAAAATAAATGCAAAAAAACTATACTAGTGAAACTTTCTTGAAGTTCAATACAAAGATCTTCAGTTCATAGACATGAACTACTGCAGCACAAGATGTCACCATGCATCAATGTAAATTCAATGTAGAATAAAGGACTGTAGCAAAACACTAAAAATAGTGATGGAATCACCTGTATGCTAATATGTTCACCACATTTACAGATAGAGTTTGATGTCCCAGTTCTGCTGTTGATCAGGAACTCAATGAACTAGAAGATACTCATAGCTTTAGCATACAGAATTATTCTTTTTTCTGCAGTTAAAGAAATTCTTTGTTTTTACAAAGATGTACTACACATAATTTACTGCAAGTCTAAATTTGCTCAGTGATTTATTCTTTTTAATAAGTAATTAACAACAAGAAGTATTGCCTGCTTCTTTTTTTGGATGGAAAAAGGGTAACTAAAAATAAGGTGTGGGAATACTCTAGGATAGCATAAAAACCACCAGAATAAATGACTTCATAGAAGAGAGAGAGTAAAACCTTAACCTTCTTAGATCTAGAGAAAAATACATACATAACAAATCACTTAAAGTCATTAAAATTGCTTTGAAGAAAAAGAAAACTATTTGAACTTTCACAACCTTCAGATTTTCTGCATTTTCGCAACTATTTTTTTTCCCCATGGTAGCCAGAGACAACCAGACTAGATAACTCTCAGTGGTACCTGACAATTGCCATGCATTTTAGCACTGAAACTTTGCTCTCATCCTCAATAATTTCAAAAACACAAGCTGAGCAAATTGAATTCCAAATTCTCATCTGGCTTCCATCAGCATAGCTGCATGATTTAAGTGGAACTGTACAGCAGATTTATAAATTAGTGAGATCTTATGTAAAAGCAACACAGTTTGTCATCAATGATTATTACACCAGATTCCAATGATCAACCTTCCTGCAACACCATCCGATATTTTATTTTTTATTTGGATCATTTATTTCCAGACATTATGGCCGCAGAGAGTACATATAACACAGGAGTTTTATTTGCATCTAACAAAGCATATTCTTGAACATTCAGGGCTTCAGTTCATCACCTTGTTCAACAGGTTCATGATGTCAAGAGACAGATGTGATCTGGATGGAAGGCAACAGCTGAATCCTAGCCAGTGGAAAACAGCCAACTTCATCAGGTTTCTCCTTCTGACAGCTCTAGGGGCTCAGACAAAAGTGCTCAGAGCACTTTTGCTCTTATCTGGCCATCGTTCTGCTATGATAGACTGAATGGTAGACTGAATAATTTCAAAGTTATTGCTCCCTATTTCCTTGGAAACATTCCCATAATGTTGGACATATTTAGGCAGCCCAGGTAGCCCTGGATTTAAGTACAGCTCCACAAAATGCATAAAGAAAGAAATGCAAGTTTTGAACTGTCCTAATACCACAGTAAAACAGTTCCAGAACTGCAACAACAGTGGGAAGGCTGGTGCTGACAAAGTACTACATGATTTAGTTCTAGAAAAATTGAAGACCATCAGTTTTCCCAGGAGTGGGAACTTATGGACAGAGATAGTACAGAGCCCCGTGAGTTAAAGGAAAAATGGAAGGACAAGGTTTTAAGGATGCATTCATATCTGGTAGAGAAAAGGGAAATAAAGGTAGAAAGAAGATGTTCAATGGAAACAGCCCATCACTGTTTTCATCATACCTCTCCAGTTTTACTACCATCTGAGAAAAATATACTTCGTATCACAGAGGAATATAGTTCATGCTCAAGCACCAATTGAATTATGCTTGACAGTAATTATAAAAAACCAGAATGGACAGTTATTTTAAGATATTTGTCTTAAAAACTACTTATTTAGAGGTATATTTTATAAAGGCGGTTTTGTTAAGCACAGAATTGGTTCTACTCAGTCAGTTTGGTATGTCTGTCTGTATTAATTGACAACCTCAGGACTACTGGAATATACGCATTTTACAGATGATGTTAGTTTATGTCTGCTGAAAATTTCTGTCAGCAATGCATTTACACAGTTCAACTAAAACCAAGTTACACAGCAGTAACCTAGGACATGGCTTTGTAGAAAAGTATGACATGTAATTTCTGGTTTGGATCTCCTATTTGCTGAGAGCTATAGACCTCCTTTAGGCTCAGCTGCAAAAACAGGAGCACACTGGAAGCTGCAGCATGGGAGCAGTGTGGAAGAGAGAATTGCTCAGGCACATCCTTTCTAAAGTACAATTCCTCCCTCACATCCTGCTTGCTCAGGTGAAGGGAACAGAGAGATTTGTGATATGACCTGTCTTGGTAGTAATTTACAGCAACTTCCCAGTAAAATCTGTCTGTTTGCTCCCTTTTGCCATCCACTTGCAAGGCTAGGGGAAAGGGGATGGATAGTTCAGAAAGTAGTGCACAGGGATGTAATATACTGCTTGTAACCACATAAATATCTTAAACCTATCCATTAGCCTCCATGTTTCAGTCTGCCTGAAAAAGGAGGAGCTGCTTGTTCCCTGCAAGGGGACAAAACTGAACTGCAATTTAGTCTAAGGATTCTCCCTGGCATTTTTATAGCTGAACCCTGCTCTTATACATAGTCAGACTAATACTATAAATCTCACACACTTTAAGGGCCACATTTTCAGTGTCATAAACCATCATATCTGACCATTTTTCAGAAGAACCACAGAGTTTTATAATACCTAGAGAAAATCATGTCTTAGGAGGTGACAACAACTCTGCCTGAGATTGTTCAGACATAGCTGGCTTCTAGAAAAGCCCAGTACTAATAACAAAAATAAACATTAATAAAATAAACTTTCCAGGAACCCTAACTTGAATGTCTATGAATATTTTTTAGTGTCTGGGGAATCTGGTTTTGTTTCTTTTTTTTTCCTTGTTCTTTTTTTTGTTTGTTTGTTTTTAATTTTACCCTTTACTGCTTTTCCTTACAAGATGCCACTCTTCTGTTTTTCAGTTAGTCCATTTCAGGCTGATTTTTTAATCTGCTGGGGGTTTTTGTTTATTTGTTTTGGCTGGTGGTTTTATTTTGGGGTTTGTTGGTTGGTTAGTTGGTTTTGGTGGGGTTTTTTGTTGTTTTTTCTTAAAGTTATTAAATATTTGCTTTTTCTCTTCAGCTTTTTTTTTTTATATCCTTGTTCTCTATGCATACCAAATATCCTGTTTTTCACTTCAGCCTGCTTTCTCTCCACTTAATCACTCTTTATTAATGTTTTTTCCTACACAATTCCAGTACCAAAAGTACTTCCCATCACTGTTTTTCCAAGGATTATTTTCCCCACCTCTCTTAATGTTCCTCCTGCTTTGTTTTCTTTCTCTCTTTCTTTTTTTTTTTTGGCAGTCTTAGAAGGAAAGGTGTGTTTCTGCCTTTTCTGGCAGTGCTAGAATAGATGGATATGGAAGGAGAAAATAGAGGGAGAATAACAGTGGGATTTTTTTCCATATACCCATGCAAAATTCTTATATAAGAAAAGGAATGAATTTTTTTTTTAGCATCACATTCCCTCAACTACTAGTCAAAAGGAGCTGGAAATGCTGTAAAGAAGCATGACTGGAAATTTTTTAATCCCTAGTTCTCTATCATTCTTTGTGGTTTGAAACAAATTTTCTCTCTGATAAGACACCAGTCCCTCAGCCGTAAAGGAAAAGAGTTCCTTCTGTATAGTAAACAGAGAAGGCTTGACTACACTATAGAGAGTAGCTGCAATATTATTTTGATACCTGAAAGAATAGGCTGGTGCAAACAGTAGCAAGTAAGACAAGCTTTGATTAGGGGATGGCAGTCCCCCTTCATGTGTGACCATGTTGGTTAATATCGAGGCTCAGTTCTGCTGGGGGAATACTCAAGTTACACCACATCAAGCTGACAGGAGACAAGAGGGTTAGGCAGTCACTCATCCCAGTCTTCTGAGTAGAATAGAACTTCGAGAGCCTTTCAGGAATGTAATTTAGTTTCTTCCATGTGCCTAATGGCAACACCATTACTCCAGAAAGCATTGTACTGCATCCAAAAGTCCAGTAAGTTAAGTGGCTTTCATGATGTAAAGCAGCTGAACTGCATAATGTATATAGATTGTATTTTTGGATACCAAGTAAGACAAAGATTTCAATCTAGTACACAGATACTGACATGAATTAACAGGACCTAAACCTGTTTAATTCTTTTTTGTACCACTCACATCATTAGCCCTTCCAATGCCCTCGTACTGCAGACAGCATGCTACATATTACTGTCACATTAGTTTGCTAATCTATAGTTTTAAAAATTCTGGACAAAATTATTGCTTCATTTTGCAGAACTACGTTTTATTCCACATCTGGTTGTTTTTTATTCTATCCTGCACTTCAAAAACATCAGCATCACAGGCCTTTTTTATTATCAGGTTTCCTAAGACTTCCTTTAGGTGATCAACAGAGAGAGAAGAAGAGAAAGACAATAATATAGAAAACTGTCCTGTTAATTGTTCCATGTTGTAGTCATTATTTGCAATGGGATATATCAATGCTAACATTGTAAAAGCTCAGAAGACACAGAATGAGGTCATGATATGAAATCTGACACTCCTCTGGAGCCAGCAGGAAACTGAAGAGGAAAAGAGGAGAACAGAGAAAAAAAATGAGTCTCCTCAGCTTAGACAGACCAAGAAAAAGTCCTCTCTCAGCTGCAGCCCTTTCACTCAGGAAAGCAGAAGCAATGTTTCAGCAACATAAACTTAGCCATCATATCCCACAGAAGGTATAAAGAAGTAACTTCTTAAACTCTACTTCACTGTAGCTTGCTAATATAAATAAATAAATAAATAAATAAATAGTACAGAGCATGCTGGAACAGAGTTTGTTTAATACAGTCTTGCTGTGGAAACATATTGGAAGAGAACATGCTTCCACAAAGCACACCCAACCTTTATCTCTTTCTATTATAAATATGGTTTAGATATGGTTTGAGACAGTTGGCTAAGTAACACAATTTGGCCTCCAGTGGTTAAACTGAGTAAAATTCTGTAGCCACAGTAGACAGATGACTCAGACAATACATTAAAAAAAAATAAATTTTCAGGTTTGTAATTATTTCTTTTCTGGACAGGAAGTATCATTATGTGATCATTCTCATTTTGGGCCATTAGCCTTTCTTTCTCCTGTTTCTGAGCACAGAGGAATGAAAGATGGTTTAATTATAGCATTAGGAAATTACTTCCCTTTTGGAGAGGGGATGAAAAAGATGGCATTATAATCACAATACAAAGCTGAGACTATATGATATTACCTTAAAATATTCTCAGTTACTCTCTCAGTTCCATTTGCATCTGTAATAAGTAGCATATTTAAAAGATACTTACATATATGAAATGAAAGTAGAAGAATTTGGAAGCCACAAGGTACTAGCCTCATTTCCAAACTTCAGAGTTGCATTTTCTCTCATGGTTGTAAGTTGTGATTTGTAGTGGATGTGAAAATGAGTAATGTTAACATCTTCTGTTAAAAACGGTCTGTTATAAACTTGTAAGACTGTAGTATCCTATGTAAATGCTAGATGTTAATTTATATTAACTTGTCTCTTTACAAGCATAGACAACTAGCCTGTTTTCAACTATCTCTCCAGAAGTATCTATACTGATTATTAATCAGTTTGCACAAAGCCTGTGTCTTTTTTTTCCACACTTAAGAAGGTACTTCTGAAAATAATAATTACACTACTTAGCCTTTATCTAGTGTTTCTCATCTTTCAAGTGCTTCACAAATATTAATTCACTAATTAATCTTTTAAAAAGCACAGATTATTCCCATTTTACAGATGGAGTAGCATTACCAGAGAGGGCAAGTGACCTGCCTGAGGCCATGGAGAGTAGAGAAAGGATAGAGGACTAAGGGGAAAGAAGCTTGTAACTAGAAATAAATGAAGGCAGATGGGACAATTATGGTGATGGTTCAGCAAATAATCATAAGATTTCAGTGAAGAATTTAACATACCACCGGAGGGCAGGCAGTGTTAGCCCTAACATATTATACAGTCACTGAGTATGCCAAAGGATCTGCAAATAAAAAAATGGAACTGGCAAATAAAACATATTGCGAACTTCCACAATTTTTTTTTTAAAGCAAAATAGTCTGTTCTTGGATAATAGCAAAAACTTAAAAGCAATCTTAAGCACAAATCTAAGGTCAGGATTCTAGAAAATTCTAATTTATTTGGAATCTCATTTGTTGTAGGGTTATCTGTACTGAAAATCGGATCAACTGAATGCAAAATCCCGTCAATCCTGGCAACATAAATTCAGTTAGAATTTTTACACCACATTCTATTTTGCATCTAGGGAGTCTGATAGAAAACATACTATCCATAAGTCTAGATCCAGGTCTCAGATTTAGTTTGAACTGTGTATAGCAGAATAAACTTGCCTCCTAAACCTTACCTTTCGGTCTTCGAAGTAAATTCTATTTAATCCTCTAAGTATTCCACTTTATGGTTTTTTTGTTTTACAATAAAATGGTGAATGTTTCTTCCAGTTCGACTTTATGCAGACATCGACATTTTGTATATAATACTGTGATTCCAATCAGTGATGACAAAAACAAGGTGGTGAACAGTCTATATACCTTCATATTCAAAACTCTCATGCTATGCTGATATACAAGAGTATAGAAAGCCTCAATAAGAATAAAAAGCAGAGAAAAGGGGTGCAAAAAAGCACTAGAACAAGATGTGCTGCAAGGTCAAGTGTTGAAAGGGGAGCTCCCATTCCTCTACTCTGTGCATTCCTCTCTCAAGCTACCCCCTTGCCTGGAGACACCCTTAAAATTAATTATATTTGCCTACAGAATAGATATGCCTATTGTTTATCTTGGAAAATTATTTGCTTACCAATTTCTAAGAACCTGAGAGAAAACTATTATTCCAAAAAAGAATAATCAAAATATATCCTTTTTTTTTTGCCTCTGTAATATTTTGAAATTAAAGATCATAGGTTTTAGTCTTTCTTAAGTTCTACATACTCTTTAATCTGTGTAAAATTTATTTAAGACTCCACTTAGGCCAGCCTGTTGAAGGTCTGGGCAAGGCCCCTGATAACTCTTGTTGAAATTCAGAGTACCATGTGGAGAGGACTACAACAGACAGGAAAAGGGGCAAAGAAAATATGGGTCAGCTAAGCATGGAGTAGAAAAGCTTTTTTATGCAACAGACATAAATATGGAATGGATATGCATAATCTGATGCAACTTTGTCTTGTGTTCTCTTTCTGCAACATATTTCAACTCTAAAAGGAAGATGCACATTTTATTTATATGCCCCTAAAATTGCATTTGGAGACTGCTGAGCAAGGATGGAACTTAGAAATGCTGATTATAGAAATCTGAATTGCTATTTTAGAACCAATTTCTTTTAAACAATTATTATTATTTTAGGCAAATCTGTATCAAAAACTAGGCACTGCTATGCAGTTCAATGCTGTAAGTTAAATGAGTAGTTATCAAGGTAAGGCATCTATAGATTCCTAAATATTGGGACCTAAAAGCAAAGTAGCTTTATGTATCAGCTCATCTTTAATTAAAATTTGTTAATACAATCTGAATGTTGATGATGCTAACATTTTTAATTACTTAAGGTTATTCTAGACTGGGCGAGAAAGTTTCAGTTTTCTTTTTCTAACACTCCTTATGTTTGCATAGGCTTTAGCCTTGTATTCTTCAAACAGAAAACAGTATGTAATTACTCTGGATGTATTCTTTTATTGCATACTTAAAATTATAGAAAATGGCATAAACTAAGCTTGCTCTGTCACACTGACATTTGGAACAGCAATGCATTTGCATTCAACCAAAAGCATATTTGTCCAATATGATTAATGGTAGAGAAAATACAAATTGTTTATATACTACAGTAATAAAAAACCTTAATATGTTAAATTAAAACAGTATTAATTATATCTAATCCAAATCTCCATGAACATGACATCAGGATCAAATTGTTTTAATTTGGTTTAGAAAATAATTAAATACAGACTTACACTCATAGAAAAAAACTCTACTCCCTTGTAAACAATGGTAAAATACCAGTTTTTAAATAACCTCTTAAGTATACGCTTAAATGAGTAGTGTGTTGTAATAATGGATTAATTTACTATTCTATCATTAAGCATTAATTCTGTAAGTGCTACTTTTACAGAGAAAAGCTTCTGTCCTGTTAAGGTCTAGAATTCAAATCCAACACGTGAAAACAAGATAGAAAAAAAGGGTCTGTAATATACATCATGTATCTTCTAATTCAGGAAAATAAAGTGTGAGATTACTGATAAATTCACACACATCACTTCTTCAAAGCCCTGAATTTTCAAAATAAGTACACAACAGGGATTCACTGGCAATGCCAGCCTTAATTTACAGTCTCTAAAAGTAACTGTCTGCTGCCCCTCCAGGAGGTTTTACAGTGTTTCAGTCAGTCTCTCAATAACTAAAATAAAACATATTAAAAAGTGACCTTTCTAAATAACTGTGCTGTTTTTCAGGTATTAAGGGCTTTCCCATTATTTTATGTCTATCTTCAACTTAACTTTTTATCCCTTGTATTGAACTTGCTCATACAGTAAGTTATCTTCCTTTTTGTGTGTATCTTCTTCCAATTTGTTTTTGTTTTTTTTCTGAAATATGCAGGAAAGCTAAGAACACCATCATTACATCTGTACCTTTTAAATTGTAGCACAGTATTGTCTGTTTCCATGCCTCATTCTCAATCTAACAACCATATTCTCAGCCACTTTGCTTTCATATGGTATTATATACATTGGAAATCTTTTCATGCAGGTCCACATCACAAAGTTCAAGGGAATCACGTCTTGTAAAAGCAGAGACAAATATTAATGTTACAGAACTTTCAAGGGATTTTATCCTCAACAGCAAGCAGATGGAGAATGGCTGCAACTGACAAAGACATATCTCAGTTAGTCCTAATAAACTCAAATATCAGTAACAGCATGAAGACCTAAAAGTATGTTTGAGAACAAAGCAACAATGCAGGATATATCTCTTACATCCCATTAAAGCAAACAAACAAAAGAAAACAAAAAACCAATCAAACAAAAACAACAAAAAACCAACCAACCAACCAAACAAGAAACTGAACCAAAAACTAAACTGCACACTATGCTTTGACTTGTTTCTTTATGGACTCAAAGAAAGTCCCCAACCTTTCATACATTTCTTCAAGAGACTACCCTTACTGGTGCAACAAAGAGCACCAATAAAATCATTAAATCAACTCATTCAATAAACTCATTAAATCTCATCTCAGCATTTCGATTACTGACTTCTAATTTCATAACCATGCTTATAGTCATAGTTTGCTGAAATTATTCATGAATGATAGCGCTTGAACAATTTAAAGAAGTATTGGTGATATATATACATATATATACATACATTATTAAAATGAGAAACTCGTTAATAACTCATTGTTAAAAGATGTGATAGGCACATGTACACATAGAGGGAATTATTTATAAGAAGAAAAAGTGCTATATAATGTCCTAACCAAACCCAAAGTATTCAGAAAGTTTTTTAGTCTACTTTGGTGCAAATGTATAAATTTTTACAAGCAAGAGTCCCATTGTAAGGACTGATGCGATATTCCTGTATGACTTGCTAAATGTTGCACGTCTCTCATGAGTGATTTATTTTATTGAGTTTGCACCACTGTAATGAATCATCTAATTTAAGCTAATCACTTAGGCTACTGGTAGTCTATTATTGGAGAAGAACATCAGTAAGTTTTCTTCCACCTGAACACAGATATCTTTCTCAAAATGAGATTTATCATTCTCGGCTGGCATCTAGCTCTTCTCTCTTCAATTATCAGAAGATCATAGACAATTTGCTAAAAATGGATGCCAAATTTTAGACAGTTAATGTAAGGTGAGGATAATCCCGCTATTAATTTCTACAAGCTTCTTTTCATATAAGTGTTCTTAAAAAAACCCCAGAACTTTAAAAATCCTTCTCAGTACTATTATGAAGGAATCTGAGAACAGAACACTTCCCTTAGAGAACAGTGTACTGTGATACAAACCTCTGATGTTATACCTTGCAGGAAAACATGCCATTCTGTCAAAAACTAAAAATACAAGTAATTGAAATTTAATTACTTTTTTTAGACCAAACTGAAAAATGCCATAAAAATTCTGAAATAAACTATTAGATTTTTTTCTTTAATTTCTTCATGATAGACAGAATTTTACTCTCGATTTTCTGTACCTCACCCTTCCCTGTGGGGCAGCAGGAAGAGAAACACATGCTCATCACATGTTGTTTCTGTCACTCCTTCCTCCTCATACTCTTCCTCTGCTTCAGACTGGGGTCCCACCCATGGTAGATGGTTCTCCACAAACTATTGCAGCATGGATTCTTCCTACAGTTTTTCACAAACCACTCCAGCATGGGTCCTTTCTATGGCATGCAGTCCTTCAGGAGAAGACTCCTCTAGCATGGAATCCCCATGGGATCACAAGTACTGCCAGAAAAAATGCTCCAGCATAGGATCCTCTAGCTCAGTGGGTCACCAGGTCCTGCTAGGAGTCTGCTCCTGTTCATCCTCTCCACGGGGTCACAGCTTCCATCATCATCCACCAGTTCCAGTGCAGGGTACACCACAGGTTGGAAGTGTTTATCTGCTTCACTATGGTCTTTACCATGAGCTGTAGGAAAGTCTCTGCCCTGGTGCCTGTAGCATCTCCTCTCCTTCTTCTTCACTGACGGTGGTATTTGCAGAGTTCTTTCTCTCTCATATTCTCACTCTTCTCTCCAGCTGCAATTGGACAGCTTTATGGTTTTTCCCCCTTTCTTAATTATGTTATTGCAGACACAATACTACTGTTTCTGATGAGCTCAGCCTTGGCCAGAGGTGTGTCCATCTTGAATGTGGCTCTCTAGGACATGGACGAAGCTTCTGGAAGCTTCTCATAGAAGACTCCCCCGTAGCCATCCCCCCACCTTTGTTAGCAAATCCTTGTCATGCAACTCAAATAAATAAGCTGAATCTTAATACTGTTATTTTTTTTTCTATGTGATGTTTTGTTCTGTATTTTATTTTAATTGCAATTATAAACAATTTAAGAAATTGAAATAAAATAAAGTAATAAAAATAGAATTAAAAATAAAACAGGTTTAGGATTTGGAGGGCTTTAAGAATTTATTTTAGAAATAATTTCAAGGTTTCATTGATTAATTCACTCCTAAGTAGATGTAATACAAAATAGAAACAATTTACATCTTGATTTCAGGTTTTTCCCTTCATATCCGCATTGTCTCCAAATAACAGAAGCAGTTACAACTACAAAGAAACTCATGGTTAAATTCCCACTCAAATAAGGTCAGACTTTCACCTTCTGATGCTTATGCTATTTTTTCTTTTTGTGCCCTTCACTGTAAGAACCAGGCACTGGGCAAATGAAGCCAGTGGAATTAAACAGATGGAACTGACATTAACATGGTTTGATCTTGTTTACCCCAACAGTACAGTATGGTTATGTGGAAATAAAAAGGTTATAATGAGAGCAGAGCATGGAACAACATGAATTCATTCTTATAACAGTCATTGTAATGTTGATGGGACATTGCACAAACAAAACCCACCTCATTACATTTTAAGGAATTTAATCGTATCTCCATTTTCAGTTGCAATTTACTTTCTTCTTGCTGTAATAAATAAATTCACTTGTATTATTTGTAAATTAAAAACAAAGATACAAAACCTCATATTGTTTACTATTCCTGACCTCCCCATCTGTCACCATGCAATGCGAAGCAACAAATATATATCACTTCTGTATGTAACCTTAGCTCAATACTGATAAATCCATTTTCCATTCCTAATGTTCCATTTCCAGGCACATGAAGGACAAGGAGGTGATCAGGAATAGTCAGCAGGGATTCAACAAGGGGAAGTCGTGATTAATCAACTTGATAAACGTCTGTGGTGAAATGTCTGGCTAGGCAGATGAGAGGACAACAGTGAATACTGTCAAACTTTACTTCAGTAAAATCCCCTAAGATCTTCAGAGAGGAGATATTGAACTAAGGACTGGATGAAAAGACAGGGAGGTCTTTCAGATTAGGCAGGACTTAAGGGTGCCAACCAGTTTCGCAAGGTCTAGTTGGAGGTAACTAATGCAGGGGCCATTTAAAGAAGAGAAGCACAAGTTCTGAGAATGTGGAGAAACAATCTCATGGGCTGTATAAGTTGGTGACCAGTCAGCTTTGCAGAAAGGACAAATGGGAAAAGCAGCTTTGCAGAAAAGGACCTGAGTGTCCTGGTGGACAGCAACTGAATCATGGGCCATTAATGTGTCCTTTGTGGCCAGGGCAAATAATGGCATCTTGGGATGCTGAGACAAAGCATAACTAGCATGTCTATGGAGGTGATCTAGAACAACTCTCTGAAGCCACTTCTCCACAGCCATTCTTATACATTCCACGGAACTCTGTGGAAAACTCTACACTGGTCAGCAGATATCATTGGTCCTCCCTGCCTCAGTGCTGTGCCAGTCCTCCTATGGGCATGACACCACCAGGCTGCCTCGGCACATGGCAACCTTTGCAAATTATTAGCAAGTAGTCAGATAAAGGCAACTAGGTTGGATGCAACACTATAACTAGATTTTTAATTACTTATTCCCTGTTGCACATTACTAAAGAGGATGCTGGTGTGGTGGGATACAGTGCTCCTAAGTTCATTAATTTAAAAACCAGAAAAACTTCCCCCTAAAAAAGAGACAAATAAACCATGCTGAAGAAAACAAAACGGTAGGCTCTCCTGCCATATGGCTGGCTTCCTCCCTTGTGCCCAGAGCTGCCCCTGAAGCTCCTTCCCCCACTTCTTCCCATTTGCCTCCTCAGCCACATGCCTCATGGACTGCATGCTGCTGCTTTCTCCTCCTAATACCATGTGTGCGGTAGGCAGGGCAGGAATGATCTTACTGGTGGTCCCCCCTCTGCCTCTTATGAGAGACCATCGACCAGGCATTTGGGGCTCCCTAGGCTGCCACACAGAGCCCCTGCCAATGTTAAAGGGTTTTGTGGATCTCACCATGTTTTGGAGAGAGCCAGCAGCATCTGCTCACTCACACAGAGTTGTTCTACATACTGCATATTGTCCCACATACCTGGATGCTAAGTGTTGTCCTGCAGACAGCTGGCCACCTGGAGCTGGCTACTTAGAAGTGGCCAGGGAGAGTTGGTTGCACATGCTTGGCAGCAGAGGGTTGTCCCTCTCCCTGCCTGGAATATAAGGTCCAGTTCTGGGCTCCCCAGCACAGAAGAAATAGGTAGCTATAGGAGAGTTTAGTGAAGGGCCATGGAGATGAGTAAGGGACTGGAGAATATTCCATATGAGGAGAGGCTAGGAGAAGTGGGCCAAAAGGCCCAGAGGGATCTTTCAGCAAGACAAGAGGGCATGGTCTTAAGTTGTGCCGGGGGAGGTTTAGGTTGGACATTAGAAAGAATTTCTTTACTGATAGAGTGATCAAGCATTGGAATTGGCTGCCCAGGGAAGTAGTGGATTCTCCGTCCCTGGAGATATTTCAAGAGACTGGATGTGGCACTCTGTGCCATGGTCTAGTAACTGCAGCGGTAGTGGATCAAGGGTTGGACTTGATGATCTTTGAGGTCCCTTCCAACCCAGCCAATTCTATGATTCTATGATTCTATGATTTTATGATTATCAGTATGTTTAAATAACTGAAGGCATGGTTTAAATACAATGGATCTAGATTCTTTTCAGTGGCGCCTAGTGACAAGAAGAGAGGCAAAGGACACAAACAGAAATACAGAAGGTTCCTTCCAAATACAAGAAAAAACCTTTTTCACTGAGAGAGTTACAGCACTGTTGACAGTGTTGCACAGAAAGGTTGTGGAGTCTCCATCCTTGGAGATATTCAAAAGCTTTCCAGAGATAATCCTGCAAAACTGGACCCTATGCATCCCTGATCTGAGCCTGAGCCATTGAGATGGCCTCCAGAGATTCCTACATTACATTAATTCCATTTAATGTTGATTCTGGCAAAATGAAGGATCTGAAGTTTTGGTCCTGTAAATACTGAGATTAAAGAAGAGTATTTCATACCAATACAGTCAGTTCTGACAAAGGGATAACAGTGATTACCATAAACAAGGCTACAAGGACAATTGCCAAAAGGAACACAGAAAATGTACATTTGTAAATATGCTCATACATAAGACTGCATAACCAAATAATTTTCTGTTTACTTATCCACAAAGAAGGGAGATCTTAGGTCAGGGATTTCTTACAGCATTAAAATACTTGGAGGTAGATAAGATTAATCTAAACTGGATCCTCCCAGCTCTGCCCTGTGAACAACACCTGAATTAACATCATTGAGCTTTGTGACTTTCTGCAGCAGCAAGAGATTACAACAATTTTTAATGACACTGCAAAAGGGGCAAACTTAGAGCATTCAAATACAGGGATGGTTTAGGTCCTGAGGCAGCAGCATAACTAAAAATAAGGACAACATTATTTTTGAACACATATTTGATATACTCCAAAACCATTTTTTTTAAGCAAACAGGATGTGTGTGCCGGTCTCCTGCAGTTTTGCTGTGTCATTTTGTTACTTGCTGTTTCAAAAAATTGTTGTGAGCTAAGCAAAAACAAAAAAAAAATGTATGTTTGTGTATCCTACAAATGCTATCCAGGTGTCATACAAAGATACTTGATTTGATACAGTCTTTGTTTGCTACAATTATTTGTAAATAATAAACATTAAGCTTCTCTTTTGCTTTTTACCTTTCTGAAGAGAAATCCACAGGGCAGCCAAAGAGGGGAGCTGGCTCAAGTGAGCTCTGTAGTTCTGCAGTTACAGTGCCATCAGCACCATAGTCAGTGTGTACAGAGATAACTTTACTTTATTTGTGAAGATATGCATTCTTATCTCTAAGATGAAAAGGTATGACAGCTGAGTTTTCCATATGAAGACATGCATCATTTTCTATACCCCCACTTAGGTGGCCTCAGGAGCAAGCAGAAGCTCTCCTTTAGAAGATATCATATGAATTGTCTTACACATCACTTTTGTTGGATTTAACTGGCTTGATGCTACTCCTGGTAATAACATAGTAGTTGGTTTCAGTCTGGTAGCTTTAACCTACTTCTGCATGAGGGGACCGGTGAGCATTCTTATAACATTAAACCTGAAGTTGAGGTCCATTGATGATCCAGAGAATGAAGTGTCCTGCTACTCTTTTCTGACCCTTGCATTAAATTTAAAAATAGAGTAAGCACTTGAAATTAGCTTCAAACCTTTCAGCACCAAAAGATATGCCAGTGTTATTAAATTAACAGGTCTCTGAATGTTCCTGGGCAGTGGGCTCAACCATCCAGACCGCAAAATTGTTAGAGTAGTTTCTGTCACACTTGTGGCCTCAATGTTTTCTTTCAAGTTATTCCCATGCATTGTTTAGGAGTTAGCAAAGAACAACAAAGGAGTTTGCATGAAAGCATCTTGTTTTAGGAGTTAAAAGAAGTTATTATTGTTCTCTTTTCTGTGCATTTTAGACTCAGTGTCAGAGAATCATAGGAAGAATGGTTTGGGCTGGGACCTTCAAAGTGAGCTTTAGTAGTCATCTAGTTCAATAACCCTGCAATGAGCATGGACATCTTCAGCTAGATCAGGCTTCTCAGAATCCCATCCAACCTGATACAGATGTAGTCAAAATTACCAGGGAAACTGGTAAGGAAAATTTCTCCTAATGATTTTCCATACAGGTTTAAAGTTAGACAAAAGGAAGCTATCATGAAGAATGCATTATCCATGTTACATAAATTTAGAACAAAATGTAGAAAACCCTCTGTCTTTCAGGGCTGTAAGTCAGCACATATGTAAAGCCCTACTTTTACCAATGAGGACATGAAGTCTTACGTGGAGTGGCTGAGGGAACTAGGTTTGTTTGGTCAAGAGAAAGGGAATTCTCAGGGGAGGCTTATTTCTCCCTACAGCTACCTGAAATGTTATAGCTAAGTGGGTCTCGATTTTTTCTCCCAGTGAACAAATTATAGAAACATAGAATCATAGAAAGTTAGGGGTTGGAAGGATCCTCAAAAGATCATTGAGTCCAACTCCCCCTGCCAGAGCAGGGTCACCTACAGGAGGTCACACAAGAACACATCCAGGTGGGCTTTGAATGTCTCCAGGGAAGGAGACTCCACAAGTTCCCTGGGCAGCCTGTGCCAGTGCTCTGTCACCCTCACAGTGAAAAAATTCTCCCTAATATTTATACAGAACTGTCTATGCTCCAGTTTACAACCATTGCCCTTTGTCTTACTGTTAATCACCCCTGAGAAAAGCTTCACTCCCAGCACTCATCCCTTATATATTTATAAACATCCATGATGTCACCCCTCATTCTCCTCTTCCCAAGCTGAAGAGCCCCATCTCCCTCAGCCTTTCCTCCTAAGGGAGATGTTCCACTCCCTTTGTCATCTTGGTTGCTCTGTGCTGGATTCTTTCAAGCAGTTCCCTGTCCCAGAACTGGACACAATTTTCCATATGCGGCCTCAAGGGGGCAGAGTAGAGGGGGAGGAGAACCTCTCTCAACCTACTGAACACCCCCTTCTAATGCACCCCAGGGCATGATAGGATATGATAGGACAAGAGGAAATGGCCTCAAGTTGCATGAGGGAAGGTTTAGATCGGATAGTGGGAAAAATTTCTTCCCTGGAAGGGTTGTCAGGCACTGGAAGATATTTATCCCTGGAGATGTTTAAAAGACATGTAGATGAGACCCTTAGGGATATAGTTTAGTGATGATCTTGGCAGTGGTATGTTAATGGCTGAATCTGATGAGTTTAAAGGTCTTTCGCAAGCAATATAATTCTATGATTCCATCATTCTATGACAGACAAAATCAAAACCAATCCTCAACTAGCCTAAACATATAAACATTCAGTACTAGACACAGATGCAATACATCATGATTGAAAAGCTAATTTACATGATGTTTCATATAAAAAAATCCACCAGACAATAAAAGATATTTAAAATGCAAAAGAGAAACAAATGGTTTGTCACTTCCACACCATGTATCTTGCATGTATTCTCAGGCCGCTGAAGAGTGTTTTACACTGTTCAGGAACTTTTTGCATTAATGATCTCCTGTTCTGACTGGACTTTCTGGAAGCAGACATCCTCAGAATGTGAGAGACCAGGGCTGCCAAATCTTGCATTTGCCTTCCATATAGACAAGTGCAGAGGTACCATTTAGTCCTGAATTCATTTCCCAGAATAGCTCATTTCCACAGTGTAATGAGATGGAGTTATTTTTTGCTGTTTGTTTTTTCTCCTGATTCACCAAAAATCTATTTTATAGATGGCAAGCCCTGTGTCTGTTAGCCATTTAGGAGAAAATGACTAAAAAGATCAATTCGTTCTCTGGGCTTTTTGTTGCTGGTGGTGGTTGCTTTGACATCTTCAAAGAATGTTACTTACTTTCTAGCCACTGTTATTACTGATTTCCACCCCATTCGTCAAGAGAGATGCCATGTCTTGTAATGAAACAGAAAAAAACCACAAAACCCTTCAACTGTTTAGTTTTTCAGTGTGCAGACAGTATGAAGGCAAACAACAAAACATTTTTAGATGAGTAAGAGCCAGATCCGACTCTCCTCACCATAGGTCAGAAAACATTTCATTGATAGCAATTGATTTTGGATCTAATTCAAAACAAGTTAAGAATACAATGAGTGTCAATGATCAAGCTATATTGGCTATTTGATAACTTCTTTCAGACGGGAAATAACCACTGAAATTAGAGCTAACACAGAAATTTTGGTTACCTTTTGTGTTGGCACTAAATAGAGTTCCAGTAATATTTGTGCATCTTAATTATTTGGGAACAACACTTCCTGTAACAAAGACATTACTCACAGTTTGTTGATTACAGCCATATCCTCAATATCAGTAAGTACTAAGTAGCAGAGTAATGATGGAAAATTGCTGGCAAAATGGATATTTTTCATAATCTATGTTGCAAACATTTTGATGCCAAACAATTTGAGGGACTCATATTTCATGATGAAAATGTTTTCTAACACACACTTTCAGTTCACTCTAGAAATTACTCAGGCCTTCACTGTGAGATAAATATTGATTTCTTTCACAAAAGTGTTTTTGTCTACAACAGTAATAGACATACTAGAATTAGAATTATGCAAACCTCATTATTTCTGTTACATAGGAAATATGAAGTTTGGACATTTATCTTTTCTACCAAGACAGAGAAAGAAAATGAAAGTTCTACTTTGTGAAACATTAAAAAAATTCAATATGTAACAAATGACAATATTCTGAAGTTCCTTAAATTGAAAAAGTTCAGCCAGATCCAAGTATACACAAATTACTTGATTTTTAATATATTCATTGGTAAAGTTAATTTTTCTTGGTAAGACATGTTTTTTCAAAGGAAAAAAAAGGGGTAATTTGATGTCCTTACCTTTTCAAAATATAATCAAGATTAAAAAACTATGAGCACACAAAAGGAAAGATAACAGAATTAATCTTGTTTAAATGAACTGCTTAGAATGTAATATTCATTTCTACTTTTCTGATATATGTTTTTGTCCAACTGAAAACCAGTATGTATGTGCAAAACTTCATTGACAAATTTGCTGTAATAGAAAATACGTTCTGTAAAAAGGGAATTTTTTTCATTCTTAACTGTGGTGCGAGATTATATATTTATGAGAACTAGAATTCTAGAATGATAAGCTGGAAAGTCAGATTTTATTCCTAGGATCCCATGGACTTCTTAGTTAATTTTGGTGTGTTATTTTTTTTACTTGTTTTTTTTTACTGTAGTGAATATTTTGTATAAGAATTAAATATAATTTTAAAATCAAGGTGGTGTTATCTAGCTAGGTTTATGTGATATATGAAAGTATTATTTGTATTTGTATTAGGATCTTGATTAATTTTTAATCTTATTAGTAAAAGCTTGTTGCTCACGATAATTTTAAGAAAGTACTTTTACTTCAAGCAGTTTTGTTTAACATCTGACAAGAATCTCCCAATTAGCAGAAAAGATTTCTTAAAAAAAAAAAAAATAGTAGTATGAGTCACTGCTATCATGCTTCGGATTCCATACTCAAAGAATCATCCCTGCTGTAAGTCTAAAAATAATATCTCTAACTGCTTTGCAGTCAGGCTGTACTTTGCAGCACAATATCCTGTGGGAAATACTATCAACAGTTTGTTGATTATTTTCAGGGAATTCATGAGAGCATCACACCAACAGTTTGTAGAAAAAACTTCCTCTTTCTACACCCTGGGGTATATACGTATAGAGTACTAGCTTTGCACGAACACCTTTATTTCCAAACCACAGCATCCCCATGGCAGGAAAATTCATCCACTAAGCTTTCTGAAATAGTTTTCTTTGATGATATTCTCCTTCCAACAGATAACTTTGATTAAAATAGATATCAAAAACACACACACACACACAAAGTGTAAAAGACATAGAAGGAATATTGTATAAAATATGAAATTTCAAAATATTCTGCTCTCAGTTATTCTGATTATAACTTTAGTTCTACTTTATGTTAGCTAAATCTCTGTTCAATCACTAACTTTCCCGCAACACCATTTTCAACTGCACAGCTCCACAGAATCAACTTTTGCTCATAACACAAAAATAATTCAACTGAAAAAAAATGTACATATTCCTTGAACTATTATATCTTAAATAGAGATGATATGGAAAAAGGTTAAATGAACAAAGAATGCTTCCAATCTGCACAGATACATAGCCTGTTAAGAGAGATTCCCAAACAAAATCTTCTCCAGAAGTTTTAAAAATTCATTTTTACTGTATCTGTCTTGAAGCAAGACAAGGGGAGTAAAGAGCTTATGTAAAGTCATGAGGATTTGGGTAATTCCAAGTGCTGTGTGCTACAGATTGCTCAAGTCCTTTCTGCTCGGAAAAGTAAGGTAGATTTCTTTTCATGGAAAATGATTTCCATGAAATCCTTCTGCTCTTGGCAAAACCCAGTCTTGAAAATGAGTCAGTAAACACTGAATTTTGCTCAGAATTTGCACAATCGCTACCATAGATAAAAGAAAAACATTTCTGTTCTATCTCAGGGACTGAGACTTATGGCTCACAAAAGGACTGAATTACATGCTTATGTATTCTCTTGTCCTGTATGTGATGAGCCAGAAAGTATACTTGAATGAAATATTTGTCAATCAAAATCAAATATTTGCCCCTCCAAATCTTAATGAAAACCCAGATAATACCTTGAAAGTAATCTTTCAAATAGCAGTAGACCTAGAGACATAAATCAGTAGTAAGTAATGATTATAAGTGACCAGCCAGAGTTCTAATAGTGACCAAAATTTCCCCGAAAGGGTAGAATTATGTTCTGGAATTTAGTGCTCCTAGAAGCGTCTAAAAATTAAAAAAAGTGAAAAACAAATTAAACCAACCAAATGAAGAAACAAAAAATCAGAACCAACCAACCAAAACCAACAAACCACAACTCACAAATAGTGAAGCCTTAAAAATGTCCATGTGTTTCAAAACTTTATTTTTGAGATGCAACTATAAGTTTGAGAGTGACACAGATACCCAGAAAACAAAACTTATCCAATAAAAGGATGTTGGTTATTTTACTACCCCCAGATGTCATTATGAAAATTATGGGATCATGTTAACCTCCTCACTGAAGTTGTCTTATTTTTACTCTTAGAGTAAATTAATAAATTTTCAAAATAACCATTCAGAAATCTCACCCACCCTGCCTTTGAAAGAACACCTACAATATCACAAGGAAGGCACGACAAGGAAATTGGTATGGAGAAATGAAAGTATTAGCATTATGAGCAACAGAATTTGACAAACATAAGATGTGGGATTATCTTCAGTACTTCAGAGCATCTTCAATTGATTCAACAGAAAAACGTGCTAATAGAGGTATGGAAAGCAGAGGATAAAAACAAAATCCTAAATATATACAGTAGCTCCTTTTGCTTTTGTATGCTTACATTTTTAAAGTATTTGAAAAGTTTACACCATGATATACATGGTCACTGTACTTAAGCATTTCCTATAAGAAAATATTCAAGTCTGAAAACTGAGTAGTAAGTATACCTTAAGCAATCTCAGATTTAAATATTAAATTAAATGTGTGAAGCCCTAAGGGAATACAGTACTGGATATTTTCTGTTAACAAAACTCAAATGAAAACTACTTCAGAACTCAAAAAGGGAAAAAAAAAAAAAAACAGGTAGAAAGAGAAATATTCCAAATTCAAATACAAAACTGATACACTTAAGGTAAACTCTTGTTATGCAAATAATGTATTCAGCCATGGATTTTTTTTTTACATTCCTGATAACAGAGAAATGAGTCCCTTCATCCTGTGCAAGCATCTGTTTCTTCCATGGTCTTGCAGCATGCTTACTGACTCATATTACCTCTTGGTCTTTCAAAAAACTCTCTACATTTCCATGTGAGAGGTCACTCATGGAAGAGGCTAAAAAGCTTAGTTGTGGATTATGGAGTGAGGATACCTTAGAAAAGTGAACTCATTATATACAAAGTTTATGGAATTCCTTATGTAATATTGTGCATCTGAATAAAAGGAGAATGTAACTGCATTCAGTCAAGAACTGTGTTTGAAAAGATGAATCCATCCATAACAAAAAAACAGCAAAATTCAAAGATTTGCAGAAGTGCAGATGTAAAGTCTACCTAACTTGAATGCTTTACTTTCTGTCATCTCACAGACTGTATCAAAGTAATATTAACAGAGCCACAAATGAGAAAATACTCTGAAACCATGCATCATAATGAACTTCCAATACAAGATGAAAGCCAGCTCTCACAGCACAAGCAGGCCAAGTAAAGCGACATTACAGAGTCCACTCAAGTCCTTATAATGAGAAAAGGGGAAATGTAATGCCCCTTTTCAAAAAGGGAAAAAAAAAAAGACTCAAGGAACTACAGGGGAGTCAGGCTCATCTCTGTCCTCAGCAAGATCATGGAGCAAAACCAACTAAAGATTCTGCTAAGACACATGGAAAATGTGAAGGTGGTTGGTGGCAACCAGCATGGCTTCACCAAGGGCAAGTCATGCCTGAAAAATTTGGTGTCTTTTACTGTGGGGTCACAGCACTGGTGGATGAGAGAAGAGCAAATTTGCCATTCCCCCAGGAGCTTTGAAAAGCTCCTGGAAAAAGCTCTTGGGAAAAGTGCCATCATATTCTCTGTGCAATTAAATGTGAAGGAGCAAGGTTGGTTGGGAGACACTTCCTGCTAGTCCAGATGTATGGAGCACCTCAACCTGCAATGTTCAGAATCTACAATCCAGGAGGAGGGAAATGGACTAGACTCCTTGAGTTCTGAGTTTCTTCATGAAGAGTCACTATGAACTCCTACATATAACTAAGACATGGATCAGATTTTCAGATTAATTCAGGCAAACTGAAAGTACAGTCTAATTTGCTTGCAAACTAGTTTGTACTCTCTTACCCTAAGTCTGGTCATAATCGAGGTAAAATTGTCTCTCCAGCCACAGAAGAAACAGCTTAAAGAATTCATCTCTGGGTTGTTATATTCAAAGCAGAGTTATGTGAAAAAGCAAATATTCTTTATAGGGATCTGAACAGATATTAGTCTAATTAGAGTAACACTTTTAATCCAAAGTAAAACAGAAAAAAACCCACTAATATGTACCCATGTTCACTCTTTATATAGGTACATTTTTAATTATGTTTTTAACTTCAGCCATGGCAACTGAACTCATGGGAAAATTATCCTAGCTTTTGTTTTTCCCATATTTAGATAGACTAATGAAAAAAAAAACCAAAACATAACTAAAATATAAACAGAGCAAAGCTGTGCATTACACAACTAGCAATACCCAAAGGACTGGAATAGATTGTTCATCCTTCTATTCTACCTCTGGAGAAAAAAAACCTCAAAAAACCTGCATCCAAGACTGCTGTGAATAGACATCTTTGTCATCCCCAACCAAAGCATCTCTGTCTGGAGGAGTTTCTGATGATATTCCACCTAATTATCAGTGTTGCTGCTTTCTCAATGCATTTTCTAGTACCTTTGATGAATGATTTTACTAGGTAACAATGCTTAAATTGGTGTGCTTAACTAACCCTTCAGTGATACAATAGCCTTGTTTCTTACCTCCGGGTTTCATCTCTTTTCCAGAACACATAAAACTTCATATTTTAATTGAAAAAGGATCAGGCACTTGTACCTAAACTTTTAACTCTCTCTTTTACTTCTTTTCGTTAAAAAATAAATGTCTATTTCAACATATCAACTACAGTTACCCCTCAAAGGTTTACATTCTGGCTTATTCAGTGAGCTCTACCTCACTACACTGAGAGCTACCTAACTACAGAGAACACTGAGTAAAAAATCCTGTGTTTGAAGGCTTTATTCCTTCTTCCATTTCTCTCCTCTTTACTCTGCTAAACTCCTCTTTCCCCTTTGGATGCCACTTCTTGCAGAGGAGTACACTGCAGGAACCCCTGTGCCAGAAGCCTTACCCCAGGGCTTTCATTTCTGAAGTATAACCCCTTTGTCAGCTCAGCCCTAAGAGCTTACATGGCAGAAGAGCAGGCATCTAGTGTGGAAGAGGAAAGTGGGGAAGTTTGCTCTTCTCTTTCTTTTCTAACCTACAGGTTTACCTGGCCTTCTTCCTTTTTCCTCAGTTCACAGAAAAAACATCCAAAAAGAACAAACACCTGAACTCAAATAGGTCACAAGGAAAAAAAAAAAAAAAAAAAAAAGAAGAAGAAGAACAGAAAACAGACACTTCTGATCTTCTCAGACTAATGATCAGAGACTGGAAACACACTGCAATTTTAATCTGGGTCCCACTCCCTCTCACAGTGTTTCACACTCTTTCACACTCTCAGATTCTTGGCTAACAGTGCGAGCCACCAGCACTTCTGCTGCCTGATCTCCAGACCTAAGTTTGCACAGGTGGAGTTGCAGCAAGACCAAGGCAAGAAACCCTTGCTTCTCTTTACTCAGTTTTTTTGTGAACCTCCAGCTGTTTATAAAATCAAATCACACAAACAGTTGGAAGCCTTCCTAGTCTTCTGCTATCACCTCAGGCCACTTGCAGAGAGGGTAATTTGCAGAGCTTCTGCCATTCATGTGTATTTCATCTTCTTCAAGGAGGAGGACCAAAGAATTGAAGCAGGGGCATAGACTCAAGAGTCTATAGATAATTTGATAAATAGAAATCTGTGCATGACATAGAATCTTATTCTGTTCCAAGTCATTTGTCTTCTGAGGTTTAATGATTTCCATCTGAGTCTTTAAAAAGTTCCATACAGTTGTTTAAATACATTACTTGATTGGTTGTTAATCACTTGCTGCTTCTGATCTGCATTAATTTCTGTCTTAATGAACTTTCAAAAAGCTTTAACTTTTTTTCCAAAAAAAGCTCTTTTTAAAATTCTCATTCTGAGTACTAGGAGTGTGGATATTTCAAAGAATATTTCCTCAGTCTCAAATAATATTTACAGTACACAAACAACAATAAAAATTTTTGTTCTTTTTCCTAGATTCAAAAGAATTACATTTTAATTATCTTAGTAATTTCAATATTGAATGAAATATTACTATTACTGATGATTTTTTTTCTCTGAATTTCTGACTCTTTTAGCCACTTCAAGGAACACCATTTAACCAAAAGATCAAGAAGTAAGCTATTACAGAAGTTGAGAAAGGACGTTAGAATCCAGTCTTAGTTTATCAACAGGCTAATCTACATGTATTCCCAACCTAGAATGTTGTTAGAGTTAGATAGCTCAGGTTTGATTAAAGAATTATGAATATTTAAATAACCTCTGCAAGAGCAAACCAAATTCTCTCAGATAATCAAGTTAATAAAGTCAAAACCATCTTAGATGTATCTCAAAACCATATTTTTGACCCTTTAACCCATTTAAAAGATTAAATAAACTGAACTGAAAGCCTGTCTTTGAACTAAACCCTTGTTTTTCAAAAAGGCCTTAATGTTCATCAAAACACTTTAAAGAAAATAAAAAAAAAAAAAAAATAGAAAGAAAAAAAAGACAGAGGCAGATTTCAAGTTGTTACTGAACTGGTCCCAATTTTAAAAAACAAACCAATAACTTCTATGGGGTTTTGTTCTTTTTTAAAGGTATAAGTTCATCTAACTTGAGTACATAAAAAATAGGGCAATAGACCAGTTTAGACCAGAAATGCTAGCATAGGTATAACAAAGGTTTAACTGTATAGTATTGAATGTTTTCTATTTTAGAATACTGTTTTAACTGAGTTAAGTTTTGTTTCTTGGGCAAGAAGGCATATTCAAATGCTTCAAGTTACATATTTCTTAAAAAAATATGAAACTCATTTTAAACCAGAAATACAGTTGCCCTTACTCCAGACTCAGTGAACACTAGGACATGCAATGCCATTACTTTAGTATACTTTTCATATAAAATATTACTGTGAAAAACACTGGGTTGAGTAAGACTTAGTGTGATCAAAAATAAATTAAATATGGCAAAAATTAGTTTAAAAAGTTAAATAAAACAAAAAGCCATTGATTGCTGCTGTCTGCTGTATTTTATGCTAGTAGTGTTTTTTATGCTAGTAGTGTTTTATGCTGCCTTGGTTACTGGCACATAAAGAATATAGCATATTAGAGCATGACCGGATTGACTGTATCAGGTGCTGCTGATCCTGGTAAACGGGTTGAGATCCCACCACTTGGTGCTGGTTTTGTTATTTACCTTGCTGTTCTTCATCTCACATCATGAAATAATCTGGACAAGGACATACATAAGATAAGGGCAAAAAAAAAAGAGCAAAAACAAGAAGCACCCTTTGTCCCGAGTGTACTATGAATATGTGCAAATAATACAAATCTGGTTTAGATAATAACTTAAAGATTCTAGTTAAGACTATCCTAAATACTAACCTTTTATAGTCAATCAATTTTATGACCAAAACTGCCCCTTAGGGTTCAAGGAGTTTTTTCTTTTTTGCTTTTTTTCTGCTTTTTGATTAATCAATAAAGATACATTACTTAGAAGAGAATGCATCTTTGAGAGGTTTGCACCCAGCATCTGGCTTAACTGGAAAAATACGATTTTTTAATAACATCAATTTGAAGAATAAAATTATGTCTTTAAATGAATATGCTTATTATATATTTTACAGAATGCCTAATCTGTGTGCCATGATTAAATCAAATTCACTATTTTTAAGTTTCATACATGCTACTGATTATCACATATTGTTCTCTGTACCTTTTTAAAATAGGAATATAGCCTGAGGAACTAATCATCCCTTAAGAATCCCAAGTAAGGTGTTAGTGTGGAAGATTTGCTTTGAAGGGAAACTTTTTCTGTATCTGTATATGTGCTGGTTAGTGATAGAAAATAAAGGGCAGACAACAGCTGAGCTGCAGAGCACATTGTGATATGTAAGTAGAATTTTTTTCACCAGGGAAATTCAATGATTTACATGTCAGTTTTGGAAGATACATTACATTATTTGTACACTTCAAAAAAGATTTCTCTCTTTACTAATATATTTTAAAAAGCTTAATTTAATTGTTCATTTTTTAATTCTTCATGTTTCATTCCAGCTCCATACACCAAGTGGACATATATAAACCATAATTTATTCTACAGGCAGTCAGGGTCATTCAACCAGAAATATCAAATTTAAAGTAATTATGAACCAGTAAGTTTTTTACAATAATATGTAAATATCCTATTATATATTCTGGTAACTGACAGAAAATACTTCACATTACACTTCCCTGGGAATCTGGTAAGAAATAGGCTGTGAATGATGTAATTATATCATCTACTTTTATATTTTTCTGAAACTTCTATATTTTTCATCAAACCCAATATGATATTTGATTCATATCATTGTTTCAAACAGATTTAATTTTAGTTATTTCTGTTAAATTATGTAATTGCTATTGTTATTAATTTTGATACTACTTTTTGCATGTAGGTGTGACTTCTACTTTCTCCATTCTCTGAGAATCTCCATTCTCTGGAACATTCTCTGAATGCTCCATTTATGAGCAGCACAGTCAAAAAATAAGGAACAATCCATGCATTCACACACAGCAACTATATTCCTAGTCAAACTTTACACCCACCTGGTTCCCACAGAATCCTACTGCCTCATCTGCATAATTTTCACTGGAAGTTGTTTCCAAGACATTGAGCTTCCACACTACATCATATCATGATAGAATCATTTATTTTGGAAAATACCCTTATGATCATCATTGAGTTCAACTATAAACCTAACACTGCCAAGTCCAACACTAAACCATGTCTCACAGTGTCATATCTACATGACTTTTAAGTACCTGCAGGGATGGTGACTCAAATACCTCTCTGGGCAGCCTGATTCCAGTGCTTGACAGCCCTTTCAGTGAAGAATTTTTTCCTGATTTCTAATCTAAACCTCACCTAACGCAACTTGAGACCATTTTTTCTCATCCTATTCTCTCCTCAATTCAAACAAAATTCATTTACCACTGAGAGATTAGGTGGGATAGCCACTAGATCCAGATACACATACCACCAAATTATCAGATGTTTTCTTAGGAAATTTCAAGAACCAATAAAATAGCTGAACTTCCCCACTGCCCTTTCCTATAAACCAATTCATGTCCATAAATCTTAAATCTGAAAATTCCTTCACATCTCAGCCTTTTTCAGCAGTTGAACAGCTGCCCAAACCAGGAACAGATCATATAGTCTAAGCAAATACTGCAGACTGTTACACTTATATATCTTTTCCATTGCTTGTAAGCAGACACATCTCCTTGCTTTCCTAAGCTTAAACAAAAACACTAAATCATGACTAGTGATTCAGTAAAATGGAACAAAAACCCAAACACATCAGACAACAAAAACCCAAACAAAATCACAAAACCAGCCAACTAAGCAAGCAAACAAAAGAGAGCATCTTTTTAACTGATCCAAAGACTAATTATAAAAAACTGTTTATTAAAATTTGCAATACTTCAGATTACACAATTGAATGTGATGGATAGCCATAGTTGTCACATTTTAATGTAATGCATATTAAGAGCATTTACTGTGAACTAATGTGTGTTTGTCCATTTCCTCCTCCATGATTTTTGGAGTAGACATTTTGTAAATAATTTACCATTGGAAAAAAAAAAGTTATAAACATCTTAAAAAAAAAAAAAAGTCTACTTGAGCAAGCAGTAAACTAGATGAAAAGTATGGACTTATCCTCTACCTTGAAAAGTCTTTATTTCTACAAGCTTCAGGTATCATTTAACTTATTACAGTATGAGGCCAGTCTGGGATTATTTCTGGAATACCAGAGTGGCAAACAACATGCACTAACTAAAATCTTCTGAGAAGTTTCACAGTAATAAATGTTTATAATTTGGAGCATTGTTTTGCAAGGAAAGAATTGATTGCAATCCAATCTTGTTTCACCAGTGCAATGTTTCTATGAGATAAGAATTGACTTTTAGAGAAAGCTGGTTCTGTTTGAATTAAGCATTTAAGCCTTTCTGTATTCAGATATGAGACTTGGATATTCAAGGAGGTCTTCATATTATGTCATGTGTGATTTCAGTTACTTTGGGGAGATACTGCTGCATGAACACAACTAGTACAGAGCATCTGCACAAGTAGTAACCACTGCATTTGAGGGTTAAAAGTTAATTCTAGCTTTCTAAATTAAAGGTGTGTGGGTTATGCTGGAGATAGGAGGATGAAAGCACTACTGTGGTCCAGTATGTAGTGTTTGCTGACCACCTGGGACACTGAGCTAAAAAAAAGGATTCTGGAATTATATTCCTAATAAGAGTTCCTATGGAAATAAAAAAATTCACCCTGATAAATTCTGTATTAGAAAAATAAGCTTCTCTTTTGAGTGAAATGGAAACAAAATTATTTTAATTCTGTTTTCCCCAGTGAAACTTTCCTTCAAACCTTTTCTTGGCAAAATCAATTTATTGACTTTATACCCCTGTGAAAATTATAAGCAATAAAACTTCCAAGTTTTCTAATTGATTAGATATATGCAGCTTACAATACTGCAAAAAAGAGTGCTGAAAAGAGCCTGCTAAAGAGAGTGAATGATTGCACTGCAGCACCACAGGGACTATATTTTGACAGACTTTCTAAGTGCTACAAGTATTAGAAAGACATTAAAAGTGTCCTCACACTTAGCAAGGACTTTTCTTTCCCTGTTTTACTGGGTTCCCTTAAGTAGGCACTTCTTAGTGAATTGACTGAGACATTAGAGCAAACCTAAGCTGGTGCACTTTCTTTGGTATTCTAGGGAGCCTCTTGGAGTCAAAGTAGGGTGAACAAGACCAAGAGTGCTCTTGAGTTTGCTGCCATTAATCCCCATTAGATTTGCACTGAAGAGCAAGTCAAATAAAATGCTGCTGAGCTGACAGAACATATTAAACTGCCTCAAGCAGAGAATTCAGTGGAGTAGATGATAGCGTAAGATTGTACTTAAATGTTGTAGGATGCTCACTTCCCACACCAATGGAACCTAAAAGTTGTGATTTAAAAGATTTGTTAGCTTCCTGTGTTATCAACACAAGCTGTTACGAAGTAAGAAAAGTTCTTTTTTTAACGTTTAGTGGTCACTAAAGACAAGAAGAACTCACGAGTACTCTTTGTGTTCCACTGTAAAAGGTCAATACCAAACCGAAAAGACCATCGAAGTAGAAAAGAAAACAAATGAAATTATTAAAGAGAAAGAAGGCATGATGATGTAAAGGTATCCGGAAGGCTAAGAAAACAGTTTTGCACCAAAAAAAAAAAAAAAGGAAGGTGAGATGTTAAGAGTAGAATTTGATATGGTCTCAAGACTATACAGCTCAGAATTTGCTGAAACATATGCAGAAATATACAGAGAGATTCTGAGCACAACAAAACCTCCAATGTCATTCCTGACTACCATCAAGAAACTGTAGATGCAGGGAAAGAGGACAAAACAAAAAAATTAAAGAGGCATCTTGTACATATTAACTTACGGTTACTCACAGAGCTCTTTCTTCAGTATGATTCTTGTTTTCAGTCACCCCCAGAATTGGAGTGTGTGTGTGTGTATATATATATATACATATATATATGTATATTCAGTATATTCATATATATTGAACATATCTCGTACTCAAATGTACAGAGATGTCAGACCCCTAGGTTTAGACATAGAAGTTAGTGGTCCTTCAGTCTGCCATCTCAGTGGAGGCTGGGAATGGAGAGCTATGTGACAGCAAAGACACAAGGGTTATTGATTGATTAGAAACCACAGAAGCACCTAAGCATGGCCTAATAGGAAGTAGGGCTTCTTCTTCCAAAAAGGTCATGGAACCAAGAGCAATTGAAAATGAATAATCGGAGAATGAATACTTAAGGGTGAAACTCTAAAGAATTATGGTCTGTCTGCCTAGCTAACTCTAAGCAGTCATTTCTTCATTGTTCAGGGTAATAGAGGGCAGGGGAGAGTAGAAAACCCAGAGAAGGGCTCTACTTCTGTAGAGCAGGGATCCTAGAGCAGAATAATACCAAAACAATTTTTTTCACTGCCTTTTATAACCTTATATATTACAAAACTACAGTGCTCTTGTATTCTTCTAATAAAACTGAGTTTTGAAATATGAAATACTACATATACCTTATAAATATCCATATGTGATTAACTTCACATATACATTTAATGATTTCAACTGTCCGAACAGTTTTCATCCTCAGTATTTAACATCAGCTGCTTGGTGGTTTGTTTGTTTTGGTTGGTTGGTTTGGTTTTTGTTTCTTTTGTTTTGTTTTGCCACTGCAGATTTCTTAGGTTTCTTTGTTCAACATCTATTATTCAAGAAATATTAGTTAACAGCTAGCAATACATACATCTGCTGTTTAATAAAACTAAAGCCTCACTGTCATGGTAAAAGCTATGTCAATACTTCTGTAATAAAAATTGTTCTTCTGAGGTTTATAATTCAAACATAAAGGGAAAAAACTTTTAGGATGAATTGTATAAGGTCATAGCCCAAACCAAATTTGTTTTACCCACTTTTAAACAAATTGAATCTGCCATTTTGAGTACTGAAAGTGTAAATCAAAACATTGATTTACCTGTTTAGAGGTAAACACTCTTGATCATATCTGTGGTACCAAGATTTCTATGGTCCTTCATTAGGGATGAACTTCCATGTTAATGATTTTATATTTAAATGCATATCCATGGATATATTCATATACATAATAGAGAGCTTTTTGATCCCTGCAGCTGACATTTCCCTTTGAAGGCTAATTCCATTATGGAACAATTCCACTGATGCACTATGGCTTATGTTTGTCCTTCTGTGAAGGTGCAATTTTCCACAGGAAGCTGCAGCACAAAATGCTTCACTACATTTTTTCCAATCACACAGCTGTGGCCAGTCTGCCCTTGAGTGTCAGCATGCTACCTGGATGAAAATGTTTGGTCTTACTGGGCTTTGGATGCTCAGAAAACTATAAACGGGCTCATTGTTCAGGTTGAATTTACAGACTCTGCATGCACAGCAGGTCCATTAGTATTTCAATGAGTATTTCAACTTATCTTGAACACATTTTAAAAAACTAAAAGAAGATATTTATAAATAAGTCTAGTTTACTTCTGTCAACACAGCATTAAGTTGTACAAATGTAAATGTCAAATAAATGCTTGCTCCAAATATAATTTTCTCATTTTCTAAACTGACACATATTAATATTCTGTAAGTGCTAGGAAGATGAGCCCTTGTACTACTGCAATTGGTTTAATAATATTCTTGACCTAATTCAGCAATTTTCACTGGCTGCAAGGCTGAGTTTCTTATCTGTTTTCAACTGAGAAAATTCTTGTCTCAAAAACAAGATAAATAATTTCTAGCATTGAAGTAAGATTTGTCAAGATGTCTTTCAAGAGACGAACTTTCCTTCTAAAGGCAATTTGCATGGGATGGCTTGCCAGGAGCTTCATGACTTTGAAGAAATTAATGTATCAGACTGAGAAGGAAATGACATCTTAGGCTCAAGACAGTAAAACTTTCTTCTACAGCGCCCTTTAAGAAGCAAAAATAATCTCCTGAGTTACTGCAGAGATGTACCTATGGTGTCAGGTCATCAGACATAAAGTGCACCAGTCCAGCTGAAAATGTAAAATGCAATCTGGAAACACATTTCTCAAGTCATACTTTGTCTTGAAAGCAAGACATGTTACAGTGGCCAATTCGGCAGCGAATCAACTGTTTTATTTTACTAAAGTATTTTTTCATCCCTGTTTTAACTCAACAGCTTCATAGCATTATTTTAATTTCCAAGCTACCTTTCATTTACTGACCTTAAATTAAGTTTCTGCTTTATCTTCACTTTTTATAAGATTTGGCAACTCTCTTCCCATGTCCCAACCCCCACACACACACACTCTCTTTTACATTCATAATTTTTGAAACAAAATACTTGTGATGTCATCTGTTTTGAAGAAGATTTCTATACCCCTCTATTTCTATTAAAAATATTTATTTCATTTCCTTTTTTAAAACTTGCTTGGAAATTAATCTCACCTAGTAAAGAAAGATCAGTGGGCTTAATCCAACAGAAAAAGCACATTTCCACTCATCACAGCTGAAAAAATTGAATGATACGGGCTACTAAAGTGTCTGAATCATCTTAGCCTCATAAAGACTGGTGAATTGTAAAGCTACAACATAACGATTAAAACAATGATTAAGAGAGGGAAATACACACCATTTTTAAAATCACATTAGTGATTCTAGACTTGATTCTACTAACTTCTAGGTGTTTCCAGTTAGAACTACCTCAGCAGTATTTCCCCTCTTTCTCACTTTCTAATTTAGTTTTTCCTTATGCTGCTTTTCAACTGTTACTTGCATTTTTTTTGTCTCCCTGGGCAGCAGGGTATTGAAGCATTTCAACAATTACTGAAACAGTTTAGCAGAATTGCTGATTATGTGATATTCTGGAAGACTCAGAAAAACCTACAAAAGTCAACGATGGAAAGATGTATGATAAGTGTATGATGGTCTTCAGTGATCAGATATGTGAATGTGTTTGCATTCATGGGAATTCACTGATTTTCAGCTTTAGAGCATTTACAATAATTTCTCTCATTCTCTGCCCCTTCATTCTTTCTAATATCCTGGTCCTTCCTTCTCTTCTCCAATGTAAAAATATTAGTTCGATTCCTGTAGTCAGTACCTCGCTTATTGAACAAGATGTTTGAATATTATTCTTTCTGTCTCTATTTATTTATATAAAAATGTGATTACCATGTTTATTAAGTATATTGGATGTATCAAAGTGAGAAACAGCAAGTACTCCACCACGGACCTTCAAAGGGCAGACTGAACTGTTCAGGACACTGGTTGAGAGACTTCTTTGGGAGACAGTCCTGAAGGACAAAAGGGTCCTGGAAAGCTGGACATTGTTCAAAAAGAAATCTTAAGAAGAGGGGAGGGGGCTGTCCCTATGTACCGTAAGGCAAAATGGCAGGGAAGATGACTGTCTTGGCATTTACTGGGATTTAGGAAAAAAATAAGTGTTTATCTCCTTTGAAAGAAGGGGTAGGTGTCTCAGGATGAGTACAGAGATATATGCTCATATAGAGAAAAAAAAAAAATAGGAAGGCAAAAGCCCAGGTGGAGCTCAATCTGTCTGCTGCCAAAAAGGACAACAAAACAAGTTTTTACAGATACATCAATAACAAAAAGAGGGCCAGGGAGAATCTCCATCCCTTATTGAATATAGGGTACAAACATTAAAACCAAAGTTAAGGAAAAGGCTGAAATACTTAATTCCTTGTTTGTGTCCATCTTCATTAGTCAGACCATCCACTCCCAGGGTATTCAGTCTTGAAGATGGTGATGGAGAGAAACACAACAACTCCATAATACAGAAGGCAGCAGTTAATGACCTGCTACTGCACCTGAACACCCACAAGTCCATAGAGCCAGATGAAATTCACACAAGAGTATTGAGGAAGCTGGTAGAGGAGTTCACCAAGCATCCATCCTCTACCAACAGTTTTGGTTAACAGGGGATGTTCCAGATGACTGGAAGCTCGCCAATGTGATGCCAATCCAGAAGAAGGTCCAGAAAGAGGATTCAGGAAACTACAGCCCATCGGCCTAACCTTGGTTCCTGAAAAAATTATGGATCAGTTCATATTGAGTGTGCTCATGTAACAAGTGCATGAAAACCAGGGGATCAGGCCCAGGCAGCATGGGTTCAGGAAAGGCAGGTCCAGCCTAACCAACCTGGTCTTGTTCTATGACCAAGCGACCCATGTAGTGGATGAGGGGAAGGCTGTGGATGGTGTTTACCCAGACTTTAACAAAGCCTTTGATGCCATCTCCCTTGAGAAGCTGGTGGCTCATGGCATAGACATATACACTCTTCACTGGGTTAGAAACTGGCTCCATGGCAGGGCTCAGAGAGCGGTAGTCAATGGAGTTAAACCCAGTTGGCAGCCGGTCACCAGTGGTGTTCCCCAGGGCTCAGTTTTGGGGTAGGTCCTGTTCAATATCTTCATTAATGATCTAGATGAGGGGACTGAGCGTGTCTTCAGTAAGTTTGCAGACAATGCCAAGTGTTTTGGGAGTATTGATCTGCTTGAGGGTAGGAAGGCCCCGCAGAGGGAGCTGGACAGGTAAGATCAGTGAGATGAGGCCAATAATATGAGATTTAGCAAGTCCAAGCATTGGGTCCTGCACTTTGGTCTCAACAACCCCATGCAATGTTACAGACTTGGGGAGAAGTGGCTGTGAAGCTGACAAGCAGAAAAGGACCTGGGGATGCTGGTTTATACCTGGCTGAATATGAGGCAGAAGTGTGCCTGGGTGACCATAAAGGCCAACAGCACCCTGGCTTGTATCAGGAATAAAGTGACCAGCAGGAAAAGGGAAATTATCATACCTTTTTACTCGGCTCTGGTGAGGTTGCCTAGAGTAGTGTGTTCAGCTCTGGGCCCCTCACTACAAGAAAAACATTGAGCTGGCCAGAGCAAGTTCAGAGAAGGGCAACCAAGATAACAAAGGATCTGGGGAACAAACTCGATGAGGAGAGGCTGAGAGAATTTGGAATGTTTAGTTTGGAGAAAAGAAGGCTGAGAGGACACCTTACTGAACTCTATAACTACTTGAAATGGGTTGTAGGGAGGTGGGTGCTGGCCTCTTCTCTCATGGGAACAATGATAGGACTAGAAAAAATGGCCTGAAGCTGCACCTAGATATGAGGAAGAATTTTTTTTACTGAGAGAGTATTTAGGTATTGGAATGGGCTGTCTAGGGAGCTGGTGGAGTCACCATCCCTGGAAGTATTTAAAAACCACGTAGATCAGGCACTCTGGGACATACACTAGTGGGTGATACAGATATTAATATATTTTACACAGGAGGGATTTCGACAGCTGGATGTGGTGATCTTAAAGGTCTTTTCCAACTGTGGAGATTCTGTGATTAATATTATCATTTTGATGGTAAACAAACAGTACAAATCTAAAAATGACTGAGAAACTATGTATGGAAGTTATACGCCTCTTCAAGAGCATAAAAAATGATAGGTCAACAGGAATTTAGCTTTGACCAGCCTTCTAAGCTCTGGGTTTTAACCATCCTTTTAAAAGTAAGAATCATAAATGCAGCATCAACTACACATTAAATGTTCAACAGGCTATTTTATTCCAAAATACCAAGCTTTAGCATGTTTCCCAATAGGAGGCGACATACTCCACAAATGGAGATACAATCTTGGAAGTTTGTCATCACATATTCACAAATAACAAACCCCTATAAGATCTTTATTTTATTCAAGGAAGAAGGTTTAGGAAGGCAGAGTAAAATGTTTACTGACTATTTAGAGGCCTGGGAAAAAAATTATAATTAATCGTTAATTAAATATACAAGCACACATTTCTTGAAAGCTGCAAAGATACTTAGGAGACTGAAATCTTGTGGACTCTCTCCTCTTTGCAAGAGGAAGGAAAAAAATTAAATAACCTGTTTATTTCTGGAACTAAATGTACTATTATTTTATGAGGTGGCATTGTATGCAAACCTGTTTAAGCAGTACTTTGGGGTAAGATCATTACATACGGACAGAAAAGGTAGGAAGCGTATCAGGAATCTGTGAATACTGATCTTATGCAGGGTAGTAAAATGTGCATTTCTACTGGAAAAATAGTTTTTAAAACTAGCAAAAATATTAGTTAAATTTACTTAACAAAGTGTCCTGACACTTCTCTGGTCACAAAAGTGCTTATATGAATGAAATACTGGAGAAAGTAGAAGACTACTTCAGGAGAAAAACACTACCACCACCACGACCCCCTGCAATAAATAAACAAAATAAATAAATTAAACATTACCAGAGTAGGAAAATAATTTCAGTTTTGCCCTTCACCTAAAATAAGATCTGGCAGACTCAGTCTTGTCTTCAATACATTTAAAACCAAATGGATTAATTTCCATTTCAGCATGGAATTCAGCTTCAGTAGGATCTCAGGGACTTACGGAGGTTGAATGAAACTCATTTTTTTTCCTGATAATCATCATTAGCAAACAATTCTCAAGATTCACATGAAGATTTCAAGATGTCACAAATACTATATCTTTCATCAAATTATTATATGACCTGATATAGATATAAGATCTGTCATTATACTTTTATTAAAATAAACTTCGGAGGAGATGGTTGTATGATATATTGAAGAACTTTTAAGTTTTAAAAACAAGCACAAAGAAGCATGACTGCTGTTTAAAAGAAAGATGATGTTCTGCATCCCATTTGGTTTTAGCTTGTTCTTCTTTCCCCCCCCCCCCCTTTTTTTTCTTTCCATGAAATGAGGTCCACCATGTAAAGTGCAGGGAATACCTTGAAAATCCAAAAGGCCACACATCCAGTTAATTATAAAATAAACATAATACTCTTCTACAAAAAATACCTGCTTGTGAAGCTCTATCCTGACCCAAACCAGAACAAGTAACCACAGTAATAAGCATTGCTTCAATTTATATAAATTGGAGTAACTGTAATAAAAATCTAAAAAAAAAACACTACATAAAAATTAATGCACAATTACATGGGAGAGTCTCCCAGTGCCACTGCACTTAGGAATCCTGACTCTTACCTTAGTCAATGCCTTAAGTGCTTGTCTTGATATGAGCAAGAGGAAAATTCAGCCCATTTGAGGAGGGTGGGGTGCTAAAACACCAATATATTACCAAATGCTTATTCTTAGGTTTACAAAGTGTCTATACTGAATGCAGCCCCAGTCAGGAAGCATAACAAATGCCTCACTCACAGTCAGAAGTTAATGCAGAAAGATCACAGATTAAAAACCTTCCCCTCCTCTCCAGGGACAGAAAAGGCTGTCATCCCCAGCAAGTGGAAAGTGAGGGAGAGAGAGTGCAGGTGTCTGACATCATCCTATCCAGCATTAAGCAGGAATGGTTTTCTAATTGAATCACCTGTTGGCAGAAAGACATTGTTCAGAAACGGGTGATCCTGCCCTCCTGCCCTTGCAGCAGGTGGTATTCAGTCAGATGGACAAATACAAACATCAATGTAAAGAGCAGGACAGGCACCAGCTGTAACTTCCCTCTATTCACACACCTGGGGAGTGCATTGTGACAATGCTGCCTGAGGAAAAAGAAAATTAGGTGTATTTTAATAGGGTAAAGACTGAATTGGGATTTTATCACTCAGCTCCCATGAGCAGAGCCATTCCAGATTTTCCAATTACAGGAAATCTGACAAAGGATGTCAAAGACAATTTCTTCTTTCTAAAAGGAACTTGTATCTTTTAGCTGACTGCTAATTAAAGAAAAAGGAACATACAGGTTTTTAGGGATGTGATAGCACTGAGGGAAAATGAATGAATGGCTGGGGGCTACATGAATGCGACGGGTCATTTTTATTGCTATGTATGCTTCTTTTATCATTTTTACAGGTTGCTAAAATTCTTTCAATGTTAGCTTTCCAATAATACAATACAGATAATACTGGTTTTACTCCTGCTTTTTTATTTGTCCTATCTTTTAGAGATGCCAAGAGTGGGACAGAAACTCTTTTCTTCTGTTTCTAAGCAGTTAGTCTGATCAAACCATAATCATTTCAGTTTTCAAAACTTTATACTACCTATTATTACTATGTGTAACTGAAGTCCCCTACCAGAAGCCAAGCCTGTACTTTAAGAATTAAAATATTAATTCACCAAAGCACGTGAAAAAATCCTTAACCTTAATACATTCTTTAATATATGAAATTCAGTCATGTGCTTAAAGGTTTGGCTGAATGGTGGAACTGTGAGACAGATCAAATTTCTTTCTAGATTATAGCAAAAGTGTGACAGGTAACTCACACACCTGAAAACATAATGATCCATTTCTCTACAAACATTCAAACATTCATAGCAAAGGTCTTAAGAGAGACGGGAAAAAAAAAAAAAGCAAAAAAAAAAAAAAGCTTTAATTACAAATGCCAAGCACAGAAGCACAGATGGGTAATTGATATTATAATATAGTGTAGGCAGAGACCCATTTCAAATGAATGATGGGGACAATAAGCAAGAATCCTTAAGGTGTTAACTAGCATGCTTTCTTCTTCAAGTCCAAGGCCAAACCACTCAATCACCAGGTCCCAACTCTTCCTTCATGGGTTGATGATTTTGCATGAGTTTGCAATTATAGTAAATGGATCTGACATGGAATGATTTGGGGTGAATTATAAGCACTTTGCTGAAAGTTAAGTCCAGAGTAAATATCCAGACTGAATTTTGAAAGTCATGAAAAGGGTATTCCCAAATATATTGTTCAGATGCCAAGTAACATAATTCATAGAGCTGCTCCTGGGAAGCAATCCGTAGTAATACACTCCTGTAGGCCAATGACCAGCTTTACTGCTGGGAATTATGCTTAGGCAGTAGACTAGCAGTATATTCCTCAGGACTAGTCAGAATTAATGACATAAAGAGACTATTAATTTTTAAAATACTACTTTTTAAGATAATAATAATAAAAAAGCCCTATGTGCCTGCAAACTAAAGATGACACAATTTCCAGGATAGTAACTAGGGTATTCCTCTGGAACTATAAAATCATGAGGTAAATTGCTGATATAGCTATCATTTGCTAGCTCTTCCCTTCTAATCTCTTTTAGGTCCCTTTGTTAGGAAATAAGGAGAAAAAAATAGCTATAAAATAACAACCCCCATAGGGGAAATTATGACAAGTTTCTAGAGCTAGAGCACCTGAAAATAAAAAGATTGTAAATATATATAAATAAGAGAGAAAAGAGTGACAGAGGCGAGAGGTGACTTGCCAGAGTGGAAGTGCTTCCCCACTAGAACAGGCAGATCCCAAGGGATATACAGAACAACCAATCAGTCCTATAAAAGTGGTTACATACTCAGGACTTTATAATACAGTTTATGAGCAAACTTCTTGATTGTTTTAACACAGTCCAAACCATATAGATGTCCTTGTTGATTTGCTCATGATCTTGAAGCCAGATTTAGGTAACATGGAAAACAAAATATTTGTAAGAATCAGTATGCTGATCTGATGACAACTCTTCTGTTTCCAGCAGATAATTTAAAAAATCTAATCCCTTCAGCCTATTATCACCCAAATACATTAGGGAAACTCGTATTTTGTCATGGCTGTCTCTTATCAGTACAGGATCTATTTGCATAAGGTGGTGTTTCAAATATACTTTGGACTATGTTTGTAACAAAATGTTTTGACAAAAAGGAACTTAACAAAGCTGATATTTTAAAAATTCAGGGTTAATTTCTGATTAAACTCAGAAATTTTTTCAATGTGTTTCACAACAATTGATTGAACATCAACCCTTCTTTCTCTATCCTCACCCCCAATATGTCAAGTCCTGCAGCAGCTCTTAACATTACCTTCCAAACAATATCAATTTTTGGTCCAGATTCCGAAATAAGAGTTACAAAAATGTTCCAAAAACCCTTACCCTCAATTTTTAGTTTTCAGTTAAAATAAGCACATTATTTTATAACTTAAACTGAACTGTCACTACAGCATATTTTTTTTTAATGAATAGTTTATAGACATGTAGTTTACCACAATATTTATATCTGGGGAAAAAAAAGGGTTTGTTACTGAGATGACCAGTCATTTTATGGTATTATCAGGACAGACAATCTCGCTATTTGCTTGTCTTGGTAAATATGAAAAATGCAATAAATCACCCAGACTAGACTGTTGCTAGTAGAAAGAGCCACTCTTCAGCAAGTTATCCCTTTCATCTCTTAAAAGAAGTGCCAGGGAGTTTTTCATGACCACAAGTGCTCAAGGTCTAATTTTACATCTGAGTAGAGCTAAAAGTCTCAGTAAGGTTAAATCATATTGCTATGCTGATCACAGACAGTACGATAATTGAGAGGAGAAATCAATTCTAAAGAGTAATCATTCTTCAAAATAAGTAAGCAGTGTGTCAAAATAAAATCATCTGATATAGTAGAATGTCCATACAGACATTCCCCCTCCTTAGTTCACCCTTACACTTTAGTGCCTGAAAGGACTATCTCTATAATATCACATACCTCGATCACACAGAGTAGCTGCTCTGTTTGTGACTGGGAAAATATCAATACAAGATGTCTAAAACCCAATAGATAGTATTATTTTCAATATTTTTCTTTTCCATGGGAGTAGGAGGAAGTGTTCATAGACCCACATGGATATATGCTTATTTACTCTCTGACCATTTAAGTCTTTATGTACTGTACTTATACCCTAGATTCTTGTAACACACTACACTATTATAACAGGGATCATTTACAAATCTGGTCTTTTCACACTCCATAAGTCTATTGTTCAGTAGAACTATCCACTACATTAGTATTTTTTGAATATGTGTATTAAATTAATAATATCATAATCCATTGTGGAAGCCTATTATACATATATATATATATATATATGTATGTATATATATGTATATGTATGTATACATATATATGTATACATATATATATATGTATGTATACATATGTATATTTATGTATACATATATATGTATACATATATATGTATACATATATATGTGTGTATATATATATATATATAAAATAGGCTATGTATAATAGGCTATATATAATAGGCTATATATACATATATATATATTACCTGTAGCTTTCATATCCTATACTACTGTTCAGTTTTGGGATGCTTTCAGTGAGGAATAGGTGATTTATAACATCAGGAGACTCAAGTCTCTGAAACATCAGATGTCATACTACGGGATGCAAAGGTGTAAAAGAAGTAAATATCATACCATGACATCATCATATCATGACATCATCCTTCATAACAACAGTCAGCTTGTCATGGTGTGCAATAATGCTAAAAACCAGAATTTATGATGTGGCAATTGAACCTCTTCAATCATGGCAACATGAATTGTCATCAGTGAATAGCATACTATAGTAATATTTTAGTTAAATTTCCTTATTTGGTAAATAAACTGTAGTTCAAGATGAGACTATATAGATGTTGAACATAATTTGGTTATGAATAATCCTGTTCATTACACACCAAAAAATAACCTCTTCTGAGATGCACAGCAAAAATGTCAGTGGAGCAGGCATGTTCATCACTAACCCCTTATGTTCAAATATAGAACTTTTGACTACTTGTTGAAAATTTAATCAAAATGTTAACCACAGTAAGATGTAGGTGCATATTCAGAATGACTAAAAGAGTCATAATAATCTCTCATTACTTTATATCTGGATTAAGAACTAATATCAGGAAGAAACAAGTGGCTCTAAAACCCCAAAAGCATTATTTCACAGGAATCTATGATTGACTATCCTGACAAAAATGAACTACCAGTGGAGCTGTATAAAAGTTTTGAGACTAAAAATACATTGAGAGGACTCTTATGAGATTCCTTCCCTTGCTTACTTTCCTGACTATCCATTTTTAAACTGCTGGTATGCATAAATACAGTGAATTATATGATTGCTTTTCATCCAAATTTCACTTAGTCTTACTACAATTAGTGCTCTGGCACATTGGACCTTCCTGGGAATGACTGGTATATGAAGTCTCTGAAAATGAAAGACATTTCAAGAAAATAAGAAATTTACTAGTTTGATCCTCACTACTGTCTTAGGTTTCGTAGTGATAAATGTGTAAGTTTTGATGAACTAAATGACCCCACAGAGAAAAGCAAGAAAAGGTTGGCTCTCTGGGCTGCAGGTGCACATTGTCAGATCATGTTGAGCTTCTCATCAACTAACATCCTCAAGTCTTTTGCCTCAGGACTCCTCTCAGTCCATTCTCTGACAAAGATGTTAAACAGCACCAGTCCCAGTATTCACCCTTGAGACTCTAGTCATTGCTAATCTCCACTTGGATTATCTATCCATTGACCAAAACTCTCTGAGTGTATCCATCCATCCAAGTCCTTAGCCACTGAGGTGCCCACCTATCAAATCTTTGTCTTTACAATTTAGAGACCAGGATATCATTCAGGACAATATTGAATGCTTTGCATAGGTCCAGGTAGATGACATTAGTTGCTCTTCCCTTTTCCACTGATGCTGTGACCCCAGAGTATAAGGCCACCAAATTTGTTCAGGCATGATTTCCCCTTGCTGAAACCATGTTGTTTGCCACCAACCACCATCCTTGGCAGACTTCTTATGATTTTATGTCTTTAATTTCCTTACCTCTTCATAACCCCACCAAAAAAAAAACATATTCAGCAAGTATCTAATAATATTACCTCTGTATTTTCTCTATCTATATACCTCTATATATACAATTATCATCTATTTACCACTTGACTAATCCAGAGATGAGATGACATGGTGATTTTGACCTCAGATCTGGATTTTATAGCATCTATATATCTCTTGACCAGGCCTGAGATGATGGAAAAGTGGTAGTTGAGGTAAGATTTGTGTCTGGAAGCAAAGTTCATTCACCCTTAGAAATAGATAGTGACACATGCACACTTAAGAAAATACAAGATGGCAACTGCTTGCGATTAGTGAACCATAAATGAATGTGAAGCACTTTCAGCTTTTGTTTCTTTTAAAAATTGCAAAAATATCTAGAGACCTGTAGAGTCTTTTTGCTTGCTACAATGAGAATACCCTTTAGTTATCCATATAGTAATATTAAAAAAAACCCAAACACCTCAGATCTTCCACACCACTGAGATTATGAACCTGATTCACAGAATGAAGAGTAAAAACTCTGATTTTCAGACATTATTTTGGATACAGTAAGATGATAGATATTCACATTCTTAATCTGTGTAATAAAACGAGTGAGATAATTTTGAACAAGCTGGCAAATGGCTGAAAAGGGATATATAGTTTGTGATTTGAAATCCTGCTTTTGTGCTATATTTTCAATGCAGCAATGTTTATGACATCTCCATTTACATTTATCTATATACTGAAAACAATAATTATCCATATAACTACAGGATTTAAAACCTTAGGTGAGACTGAAAAGCAATTCAGTCTGAACATTTGTTATAGCATTTATTGCACACTTTTACTGATGATGCTACAGCCAGTGAATACCTGCTGCAAAAGAATACTTTATTTACATGCTACTTACTGCTCTCTCATACATTGTTTCAGTAATCACTACCAGGGCAAATTCACTCATTTGGATAAAGGGGAGAATGCTTGTCTCTACATCACACTTCCATAAACATTTCACACTATGACAATTCCTTCTCAGTCCTGAGAAACCGTAACGCTTAAGCCATATGAGAACTTATTGTTTCCTCATTTTCATTGAAACACAGTCGCAGAATAGAATTGTCTGTGTTGAAAGTGGCCTTTAAAGATCATTCAGTCCAGCACCCCCTGCAATAAGCATGGACATCTTCAACTAGATCAGGTTTCTCGTAGCCCCATCCAGTATGGTCTTCCAGGTATGGGGCACCTACCACCTCTCTTGGCAACTGGTTCCAGTGTTTCAACACTGGAATAGTGTTACAGAAAAAAAATTTTTGCTTATATCAAGTCTGAATCTACCCTCTCTTATCCCTTGCCCTGTTGATACAGACCCCGTGGAAAAGTTTGTCCCCATTTCTCCTCTAAGTCCCCTTTCAGATATTGCAAAACCACAATAAGAGTTGCATCTTCTCTTCTCTTCTCTTCTCTTCTCTTCTCTTCTCTTCTCTTCTCTTCTCTTCTCTTCTCTTCTCTTCTCTTCTCTTCTCTTTTCTCTTCTCTTCTTTGTCCAGGCTTAACCCCAACTCTCTCACCTTTTCCTCATAGGACAAGTGTTCAAGTCCTCTGATCATTGTTGTGGCCCTCCTCTGGACCTGTTCCAAGAGGTCCATGACCTTTACTTTCTGAAGACTACAGAGCTGGACACAGTACTTCAGGTGGGTTCTCACAAGAGTAGAGAATATTAGAGATGAAAAGTAATTATAAACTGTATGTGGAACAATGACTGAAGAGGTATAAAAACAATCATGGAAGACTTTACATCATCCTAAAGTTTTGGGCACCTGCCTAATTTTCATAGAATCATAGAATAGGCTGAGTTGGAAGGGACCTCAGAGATCATCTAGTCCAACCCTTGATCAACTACCGCCACAGTCACTAGACTATGGCACTGAGTGCCATATCGAGTCGCTTTTTAAATGTCTCCAGGGACGAGGAGTCCACCACCTCCCCAGGCAGCCCGTTCCAATGTCTGATCACCCTTTCCGTGAAAAAATTCTTTCTAATATCCAATCTGAACTTCCCCCGGCACAATTTAAGACCATGCCCTCTTGTCTTGCTGAGAGTTGCCTGGGAAAAGAGACCAACCCCCGCCTGGCTCCATCCTCCTTTCAGGTAGTTGTAGAGAGCAATGAGGTCTCCCCTGAGCCTCCTCTTCTTCAGGCTGAACAGCCCCAGCTCCCTCAGCCTCTCCTCATAGGATCTGTGTTCGAGTCCCTTCACCAGCTTGGTTGTCCTCCTTTGGACCTGTTCGAGGACCTCAATATCCTTCTTGAACTGAGGGGCCCAGAACTGAACACAGTACTCAAGGTGTGGCCTTACCAGGGCTGAGTATAGGGGCAGAATCACCTCCTTGGACCTGCTGGTGACGCTGTTTCTGATACATGCCAGGATGCCATTGGCCTTCTTGGCCACCTGGGCACACTGCTGGCTCACGTTCAGCTTCCTGTCAATCCAGACTCCCAGGTCCCTTTCTGCCTGGCTGCTCTCCAACCACTCTGTCCCCAGCCTGTAGTGCTGCATGGGGTTGTTGTGGCCAAAGTGCAGGACCCGGCACTTGGCCGTGTTGAAGCTCATCCCATTGGAGTCAGCCCATCTCTCCAGTCTGTAAATTTTTCACATTAAGAAGTCATGATTGGCTAATAATTAGAATCTTCTCAACACTGCATCACAGTTCCAGAATCACAGGAGGGTAGCAGCTGGAAGGGGCCTCTAAAGGTCAGCTGATCTCATCTAATCTCCCCTGCTCAAATAGAGACACCTACAGCCGATTGTTCGGTACATAAAGGGTGGTTACAAAATGGACAGAACCCCTCACTTCACAAGGAGTCACACAGAGAAGAGAAGGAGAAATCGGTGCAAGTTGCACCAGGATTTATCTGGACCTAAGAAGAAATTTTTACACTAAGAACAATCATTTACTGGAATAACTGCGTCAGGGACATGACAGATATCCCATTGCTGGCAGCTTTCAAGATGTGATTGGAGAGGGTGCTAGGTAATTTCACATAGGTTCTCTATTCCATGAAAGGTCGGACCAAACAATCTTTCAAGGTCTGTTCCAACCTGGAATGTTCCATAATTCTGTAATAGTTCTGAAATATTACAGCTGTAGCCTCATAATCATACAACTGCAAACTCATTTTCCATTAGAAGGTTATCTATGAAGGAAAATGTTCTTCAATGTAGACCTGAGCCCCACTGTGCCTGGACTGGGACAAGGACTAATATGACTAATATACTTTCTTCGTTTCATGCAAGATTTGTGATTGTTAAAAGTGTTTCTTTGTGGAGTTTCAGATGTTCTACATTCTTTTTTTTTCTTTTTTTCTTTTCTTTTACAGTACGTAAATGTCATTTTCAGGGAACTTCTGATACTACACCTCTTTTCAAAAAGGATCATATTAATAACCAGGCTGCCCTCAGTTACCTATGACAGAGCAACATATATAAGCTGGTTTTTTATTAGCCAGCAAGAATATTATAAGCAAAATAGACAATAGAAACCAAAACAAAGAATCAGACCTGTTAGAAACATTAAAGAAATTTTTTTGTTTAACCCGCTACCTACCTGTGCAACCAGTACACAACCCAATTACTTTAAATATACTTACTCAGTCTAATTTTACACTATAGCATAGCCACAGCAGTGACCAGAGGACAGAAATGCAAACTATAGCACTTGCAGTTATAAGAAAATTAAATAGCATTTCTTAATGGTTTTACACTGTAACAGTTAACAGCATAAAAAACCCCACACTTTGTATAACAAAGAACATAAATAACTCAGTCTATAAAATAATAATAATAATAACAGCAATAACAATGATGATGATGTAAGACCTGCCTAGAACTTGAATGGAAAGCATCTAAAACCATCTGCAGATCTTATTTAAATTTAGAATTATGCTTCAGCAGTATTCCTTAAAAAAATCAGTCAGTGTAAATTATTTATTTCAGTTTCACCTGTGAAATCAGTTTCAGATCTAATAGTCTGTGGGGCTTTGTAATTGATATAGCTCATGTGAGATAAATCTTTACAATATGACCATTAAGCTCATTTTAGATGAATGGAGGAACTTGTTTCAATATTTTCTAAATCCATCAAAAAGAAACATTATATACAATATCTGCAATCGTAAAATATTAAAAAACATTAAAACATTGAAAGAGTAGATTTCTTAAGAATATGCTTTCGCGGATTCTATACTTCAGAGCCTTCAAAATAAATACAAACAAAAAATTCCGAATGTACAAACAAATTAATTTTAAAATTAACTTTAAAAAGAAATACATGCAATACTGAAACAAGAAGCTTTATTTTTTTTACGTGGGGTTGTTGCCTGTTTATTATGCAGGTAATAAATCCATCACAAAAGAGATTCATAATTTATTTAAAAAGATAGATAAAAAGAGATAGTCTGAGGAAATAAATTTTCTCAGAATTATATTTTCTAATAATTCTTCATTTGTTTTTTTTGAAAGTCAAGACTTTGCCTGCCTATAGAGTTAAAGCAACACAAAGTCAATGCAGACAGGAAGGTATCATTTAACCAACAAATAGTGCCTTAGCTAAATACACTGCAGTAGCAGATTTTTCTAAATTTTAACACAAGTGGGATTGAAGTCTAATACACAAGTATAATAGTAGTGTGTATTGTCTGGAAATAAAACCATGGACATATATTAGTCTTGGCTTTACATTCTTCTTTTGTTAAAAAGAAAAGCAATAGAGTCACAGTAAAAGAGGAAGTTAGCATAGAAGAATCTTAAGGAGTCAGTTTTGAGCCTGCAGTGGGTCATGGATTGCCCCAGCTGGAGTGAAAATCTGACTGCTCCAGCCCTCCTCATCTTTTTACAGTAGGGATGGCAATAATGGGTTTCTGCAGCTCTAGCATGGGCAAATTGGGCAGTGTTGCCATGGCCTAAAATCTGTGTCTGATAATTTTATCATCTTGGGCAACTGTTGGATTAACCTTCAGCAACAAACAACCTTGTAAAGTTTGTCAGTAGGAGGTCCTTGTATCTGCATCTTGTCTAGATGCACTATATTATAAGACATCTAACTTTGTTAATTTATCGTGTAAATATAATTAATCTCTGAAAAATTTAAATGAAAGAGGATAATCTGTATCAAGAAAATTGGTCTTTCTGGACTGTGTTAATTTTTCCCAGGACTCCAGGTCTCACTCCCGAAATGCTTCTCATAAGGAAACTGCAGAGCACACTAAGTACAACTCTTCCCTTCCTGTCTCAGTCACCTAATATTTTTGTTGGGAATGAAGAGGAAAATATAAGTATCCCTGTGATAATTCTTCTGCTAACACAGATTGCAGAAGAGATGGTGAAGAACATTGCAGTAGAAGAACATTTTGTCATGCATTTTCTCTGACAATAAAATGAAGCTATCATAGTGCTGTTCACGGTTTTAAGATTTTGATTACTTTTAGTGCTAGAGCAGGCTAGTTAGCTTGTTACTGTACAATGTCAGAAAGATTACTTTTACTAACATAAACAGCAAGTTGATTTTATATGGGATGGCTGAAATATGAGGGATGGTTAAGTCTTGCAGAATGATAACCCTTGGGTTTCAATCCAATAAATCTCAAAACTAGTCTAATTTTTCAAGCCTGTGACTGATCCTCCTGACTTCAGCTTAGAAGCTTAAGTACAACCACAGATGCTTTAAATGTCTCGGAATGCAACAAGAAGTGCTTTCAGGAAAAGGTTAGCTGTGAATACACAACGAAGGATGAAGACACAGATTGTTCTGGTATCTAATTCTAAACTTGATCTTTTAGATCGTGCTCTCTCTGTTAGCTACCCAAGAGGCATCTTGAAAGTTCTTTACCTGACCTTCCTCCTCTTTATTTTACTGTGCAAAAAGGCAGTAGGCATGTATTTGAAATGTGCACAGAACCCTTGCCATATACTTTATTATACATGCTACATGCACCAGCAACTATTAACAATTGGTGGTGCCACAAGGCTGTGACCATTATACATCTAGTAATGCACTTAATACTGCAGTGCTGTCTGAGTGGTTGGCTGCTTTATACTCACTTATTTCATAAGAAACAAAATAGTCTCTCTTTAAACTGATGGTTTTACATGTGAACTGGAACAAAGAATCATTCCACTGAATCAATTGCAAGGGAAACCTTTGGTTAGAATGCTTCTTAGAAAGCTTCTTTGAATCAGATGGAAAAAATCATAAATTAATATTCAATTATCCTCAGACACAGATACACATATGCAGACTTTTATTCTGCAAGCACCTAGAGTTTTCCCATACATTTCATTTATTTTAGGGAAAGAAATTACTACACAGTCATCCTTGTATCCAAGGAAGACATGCTATTAATCTCCTGTCCAAGGAGAATCAGAATCATAGAATGGCTTAGACTGGAACAGACCAGAAAGATCATCTACTCCAACCTCCCTGCCATGGGAAGGGATGCCTCTCATCTAGACAAAGTTGCTTGAGGCTTCATCCAACCTGGCCTTGAACACTTCCAGGGAGGTGGCATCCACAATGTCTTTGGGCAATCTGTTCCAGAAATTCATTGCTATCTCTATTTCTTCTTTGAGTTCAGACTTCTTCTTTTAAAATTTATCCTTGAAATTAATGTATTTTCTGATTTATTTACTTTTCTTCCAAAATAAGGTGTAATGGCTAAGTTTTTTCCCTTGGCTCAACTGAGACTCATCACTCTGCCCAATTCCCATGCCTGTCTTTTCCTGCTGCATTATAGGTGCAGGAATACACATAAGCCAGTTTGGCAGCTGTGCGTAAAGAATGAAAGATCTGCTCACCTCCATTAAACTTAAGCTGGGTGTATTTGCCATGGCATTTCTGGAAGGATAGTGTAGTGATGAAGAAATAATTAATAAAAAAGTATCTGGGGTTCATTTCCTCAGATATTTACCACAGCCTTTAGTGAGAACCTCTAGAGGAATACTACATTTACAAGATAGGCTTCAGGTGTTTAATATCCCTTCTGCTCATAAAATGCATTTAGGAACTAGAGGACACAAGTTCACCCTCAAGACTTCCCAAGAGGCTAAGTACAACCCAGACCTCCACCCATAGGATAATCTAATTTACTGTTTAACCTGCCATTTAACGTATAAAATGTGAATCATGTGAAAGCTGAAGACAATAAATCAAAAGCTATGCAGATGTATATTTTATATTTATTCTTCAGACATTTTGTAAAGTGGACTCAAATACAGAATTACAGCACAAGGAGTTTTTATGGAAAAGCTTGAGTGCTCATTAAATGAAAATCAAGAGTATCATTACTTGTTCTCTAGTTCAGATATCCTCACACAATGAAACACTGGGGGTAACAAATCAGTTAGGGAGAATTCCTTGAATAAATAAATATATTTTTTTCTCTGTATCTGATACTTCTTTGGTACAGATTTGGATTCATAAGCTTCAGTGCAATTTTCAGTACCAAATACATTCCAGGTCTAGTAAAGAAGTCTTCTATGCCTAAAATAACAGCAGTTATTTTAAAATAATCAATGCATCAAACAGAGAGCAACCACAGCACATTGGGTCTTGAAGAAAGAGGTTAGCTTAATATTCTACAGCCCAAGGGAAGGACAGATGATATTTATATTACTGCCAAATATGAATAAGAATAGTAAAGGTTATAAGGTTATTCCATTAACTGGATCTATCACCGGACAGCATGAAAATTGTATTATGTTTCCGGATAAGGTCTTGAGAGAATTGTAACAGGTTCATTGATGTTATTTTTGATTCTGCCTAAATTAAATGAAGGCTTTACATTTAAAAGATTTTTTTTATTCAGATATAAATCAATATTCAATTGGATGTTTCAATTTATCCTGTCCCATGCACTGTAAAAAATTTCTTTCTGCAATTTATGGGAATATTTAATTAGCAAATGCTGTATGAGTAACTGTTTGTCTCATAAAAAGCAGTTGAAAGTCATGTACAAGTACAAGTTCTTAATAAGGCTTCAGATTGAAAATTTTATTTTCAAGATACATTAGTTTGGGGAGTTATCTTCTGAAAAGTACAAAGACGCTCACAATTTATCTTCCTCCCTTCTCCCATCCAAAACTAAAACAAGGTATGATTCTGAAAATTATATGACACCTGGAAAGGAATTAGGAAGACAGCAGAGATATAGCTGTGTTATGATCTGGCTTAGTCTAGATGTCAGACTATGGCTCCTGAAGATTCATTATTACATCCGCAGGATGCTTAATTGCTCAGCCATCAGCTTTAACTAGCAAGAATAAAAAGACACAGTCTATTTATGAAAATGTTCCAGTCAGATTTTCTACAGACCAAGGCGAAGGTGGACATCTCCTTCACCTCTAGCTACTTACTCACTTGCAGTGTACTGGATGTTTTGTTCTGAAGCTAACTCTCCTATGCTCTGACACAATCTCCTGTGCAGGTCTTTTCTTGGGTATAGGCACAATGTGTCAGAAACCACACTTCTCAGAAAGAGAAATGGGAAAACTGTTCTGGCAAGTCTGTGATGGAAAATTTAGGCAGGAGGGAGCATGCTGCATAACAGTAATTCTCATTAGTTCTCAGTAGTAGTAGTGAAAACCTTACCCCTCATACTTCCTTCAGCAGTAACAGCCCTCCATACTTTCTATTACAAACCCAGGCTCCAGCAGGAGCAACATTCCAAACTGCCACATGGCTTGAAAAACATATTCCACTAGGAGATGGATGGCCAGTGTAGGCAGCATAGTGACCACGACTAGAGCAGTTCTATTACCTCATGTAACCCACTCTTCTGGAAAACTACACAGAAAAAAAAAAAACAAATTTTTTGAAAAGGCATATTGTAATCCATAGACAGGACTAAATAAAAAAATCTTACCACCTGCAACCAGAAACAATCTATTTTATCATATAGGTTGAATAACTGCAATTCTTTAAAGTATTTTAAAGATCCTCAACTTTAACAATAACTGGTCACCTAGAAATCAAGTACTATGCACAGATTCACACCTATTATTTGTGGAGAAATACAATTGCACTCAGACTATTACATGTAACACCTATATGCTTTGTGGGGCAGTCAAGGTCATTCTGAAATTATCACAAAGAACCAACACAGAGAAGGAGGTATATGAAGCATTCATTTATAGTAGCCTTTTCTCCCCTGTGAGGAGAAAAGATATGTTACTCACTTTACAACTAAACTAAGTAAAATCCTAATGAAGTTTTGTAGCTAGTGTGAGTTAACACTTCTCTTTTTTTCCAAAAAATTTAATGCATGAAGCAGACTGTTAATACTAAATAGTCTCAATGTCAGGTCTGCTGCAGTCTGTTTAATATGGGATTAATACAGCTATCCAAAATATTCGGGAAGAAATATATAACATTTTTAAGAAATTTAAGGATGACTTAAGATTCCTACTGAGAATTTCCTGAAGGAAATAACCTTAAGATAGAGCAGTCATCTCTGCTTTTTCTGACCCTTTATGCACCTACAAGCCAGAAACACTTGGTGGAACAGCAAAAATGAGGTGCCATTGTCTTCTTAAAAAATAGTACACTTTGCCAAGTACATTTTGGCTTTCAAGAAGCAAATCAATTTAGAAGAAGAAAAAAAGTCAAAATAATACTTTTTTGCTTTTTGATAGATAGGACAAATACTGCTTTCCCATTCCTGGTCTTGCATTTTTTAAACTGTTCATCATTTCATCAGTTTAACTGTCCATGATAGATATTGACTCTCTTCCCTATTTTCCTTGGGAATTCATTCCCCAGTCTCCCCAGGCACCTGCACCTCTTTTCAAAATACCTTCAGTATTCATAAATACAGAAAATGTAAGACGTCATATCTATAAGTATCTAAATATGCTACTGGATATCAAATTCACAGTGTAATGGCATGTAAATTACACTTAATAAACATGCCAAATTTTTTAAAGGCTGTTCATTTAGTTCGGTGTCAAAACTAGGCAAACACATTTGAAGAGATTTCAGAAGGAAAAAGTACACACACTGTCAAAGATGATGGTTGTCAAACTAAGCTAAGTTCTTAGATACAGTCTCGAAAATCCTGTAGAATTGCAACTTAAATTTTATTATAGTAATTGGGATTTAGCAAGGAATACATAGATTCTAACTGAAAATTTAAGAATGACTATGCCAAGTCCTTTGGAGCATAGCGTTGAAGCTCACATTTTGTCATTCTTCTTCATCTTCATCAATACCAGAAACAAATGCAATTTTGTACACTGTCAACCACTTTTCTAAATTAAAGTATACAAGTCTAGATATATATAATACGCAAGTCTAGATAATATCTTCAACTCACAGGTATGGAAAGCACTGTGCAACACTCAAGAGAAAGTTTACCTTTGTGAGACATTTTTTTCCAGATGGCTGGAAAATTTCAGATCTTTATTCTACATCATTACATTTTAACAGATAGACCTAGAAATATAAAAGGCCTAAATATAGTTTTATTTTACTTGTAACAATAGCAAAAATAGTGTACTGTAGTATATCATATCTCAATTATCTTAATTTTTAATAATATTATTTTATAGACAAGTCAACAAAAGGTAATATTTTATCTAAGATTGACATCTCAATATAAATAATATTTCATTGTTTAAAAGTAAGGTTGATGGCAGTATGGTAGTGTACCATAGCAGGAGGTGACTGAATTGCATGGGGTCCTACTTTCTCAAGTTACAATTGTTCAACAAAAAGAATGAAGAACACAAGAATAGTACAATATATTATTAGAATTACTACTGAAACACCAATAATCTGTAAGACATCTGATGTATCATAAACATTTTAGGTGTTTTATAGGCTCATTAACACTACCATAATTAAATACTTGATCTTTATCAGAGTAATAATACTCATCATTATCCCCTAAATAAAGGATTGAAATTCTCTGAGAAAACTGAAAATAAAAAGAGCTAATTTTATTATGTCCAGACTACACCACATCGTCACAAATTAAAGACTACATTCAATTCACTGCATTTCATACACCTGAATGAGCTGGCTAAGTTAACCAGCTCATCTTGTGAAGTTAGAGAAGTTTAAAAGCCTTCACTATTTATTGGAGGAAGAAATTCAGAGTACCTCCCTTTCTCTATCCACCAGTTTTAAGAATCTACTAAGCTAAACCTAGCTGGCTTCTTAAAAGAGATTTTAAAATCTAGGCACTATACACACACATTATACTGTTCATCTGTATTAGTATCTCAATTCCTCCTACAGCTAAAATACTGAATTCGTGATGAAAATTATTTATAATCATGGGTAATCTAGAATGTTAAGCTAACAGAGAAACATTCAAAGCCATTGTGATGCTTCCTCCATGAAGGTTAAACAAGTCAGTGCCTTCCTTCAGAATCCCACCATTCAGGCTAGCCTCTTTTGCAAATATATCAACTCCTTTCAGGCAGTGAGAAGTAACGGCAGATTATTCTGAATAAACAAAAAACATTACTCTTTTGTTTCTTAGTTTTTTTCCTCATGTGTTTTCCAGCACTAAAAGTTACCATTTTAGGCTGAAAGTCATTGTAAAATTTCCATAACCTGCAAAGTACTTCATGTTTTAATCTCAGTTGGCTTCACAAACTCCGTATCCCTACATTAAATAGTGAATGTAGTTTACACTATAAGAGTACCTGTTTCTTATAATGTCAAAATAGAGCTAATACTGCGCTCATGGATCCACTAAGCTTTACTTTGCTGTGGATGTTTACAAATGGTTTCATAAAACCTATTCAATATGAGATTGTTTAGTACCTGTGTAAGCTCATAGTGTGCTGCTTTAATTAAGTATAATAATGCAAACAACATTATAGCCTTAATAATTTCTGTCTAGCAACTGAAGTTGTTTTAAGGATTTTCAGGATTTCAGTAGTCTATAATTTTTGAAAATATACTTGAGTATACTTATCTGCTGAATGCTATCCTATATAATCTCTGCTGCTAAATTATCTCTTTGTAAATTAGTGTAACATTTAGCCTAAAAAGAGAGGTCATTTGATGAAGTATCATCAAAATAATTCTTTTTTGATGTTTTTTTTTATTGCTTTGCTGTCCCAAGCAATTAAGAAAAACATTTAAAAGTGCACCAAGTCCTTGAGTTCAGGTCTATAGCACTAGATCTAGAAGTATCTTATATTCATACCAAACACCAAGTAAGTGATTCATTCCTAATTAATAGGAAGATTTCCATAAACTTCACCATACTTCTCATTATGGTCTTTGGCTTTTAAAAGAATTACAGTCATGAAAGTCAAGTTAAAAAAAATTAATGGAAATCACTTTGGCTTCATCTGGTCAATTGTTCTTTTGATTTTCCTTCATTTACACATTCCCACAGGGCATGCAGTAGACTCTCCAACCTGGGAATTCAGACATGTAAAACAGGATCCTGTCCTGAATCTATTTCTAGAGTAGAAATTTCGCCTACAATCCACAAACCACAAACCTGTTGGGAGTTGTCCAAAATATACATGCAATCCAGAAAATATTCTTTGCTTTGATTTTACCATGGCACTGTGTAAATCCATAGTCCATGAGCGCCTTCAATATTGTGTGCAAACCTAGCTCTTCCCACCTTCTTCCTCTAAAAATCTTTGAGATCAGCAAAGAAATAGAAAACCCTCCCTACACAGAATGTCTGAGTTCTGTATCTACACCCTGGAAAAGCAAAGGTTGAGAGTTGTGGTAAAATTTTACAAAATTAAGTAAAGAGGAAGAGGTGTGTAGGATTTGATTAAACACTCTCTTCTAAAATGAGAACCAGGGATAACAAACTAATCTAGGAAGCATCAGGCTAAAACAGGTGGTTGAATTATGGAATTTCTTGCCAAAGGGTATTTGATTGCCAGTGTTTCATAAGCTGTTCAGGGGACTTGAAAATCCACAGGAGATGAATCCACAGATTATTGCTAAATATCTAGACAAAATGTTAATAAAGAGTCCCTGACCTGAAAATAGTGGAAAGCTGGTAAGGTATAACAGAATCATAGAATGGCTTTGGTTGGAAAAGATCATTAAATTTAAGACCATCAAATTTAAGATGATCAGATCTAAACCCTAACCGTACACTGCAACAAAAAACACGTCCCTAAGCACCACATCTACACATCTTTGAAACACCTTCAGGGATGGTGACTTAAGTGTTTACGTAAGTATCCTCTTTCAGGGCTTGATAAGCCTTTCAAGGAAGCAACTTAACCAAATATCCAATGTAAACCTCTCCTGGCAAAACTTGAGGCCATTCACTCTTCTCTTATCACTTGTTCCTTGGGAGAAGAGATCAATACCTTTCAAGTAGTTGTAGAGTGGTAAGGTTTCCCCTTATCTCCAGATATAGTGTCCCTGAATGAACAACTGTCTCACAACAGCCACCTTGATGAGATGAAAATTGTTTCTTGGTTGCGGTCCTCAATCTATAAGCCACCTGGACTCTGTTCTCACATGGAGAGGCCCTCATTTGGGCAGTCACCCTGATAAACTGGGCCCTGGTCTCTCAAGAGCAGCCTCTCCTTCAGCAGCCTATCTGATAAGATGACTACTGTCCTTGAAAGGTGTGACCATCTTTGATAGATGTCCTGACAGGCAGGATACTATCCCTACTTGATAGTACAGCAAGGAAGCTGTATCCTGCAGAGGCAGAGTGACATCTTGTTATGTCCCATATAATGCCACTGAAGAGCGTGCATGCACAGAAATAAGGATTATTGCTCAGTCATCCCATTTGAGGGAGTCCAAGTGAACACCTGGATGCCCAAGATACACCAGATTCCCCCCCAAAAAGTCAGGGCCAGGTAGCATAAAAGAGGTAGACTCAAAAAGGTGGGTGCACACTCACCATCCAAGGACCACACCTTCCTACCAAGATCATTGCTGGATCCAAGGGTGGTGATATCTTTCCTATCTTTATCTTTCTGTCTCTCTTTCTAACCTTATCTTGGCACATAAGAGTAATATAGTTTCTAACCTGGTTACGTTTTGCAACCCTTTCCTTAGTAAAAAAAACCTGTTGTTTTGACAATTTCCTTAAAGTTTTGCTAAGATGAAATCTGTTGATTTGAAAGTACCATTTTGTGGAGTTCTGCTATTTGTAATCCATTGCTTTGAAAGTGCCACCATATCTAATTCTGCTAGTTGTAATCTGACATGATTTATAAACTTACTTTTAAGTAAAGTTGTCTTTTGTAGAAACTTCCTGGGTGATAATCTTACTCCTAGAATACTGCAAAAGAATTTATGAACTTAATCTTGCTGAATGGGTTGTTAAAAAGAGAATAATTGAGGACAATTGGGCCCAGCTGCACCTAGGCTCCTCTCTGAAGTAGTTTAGAAAGCAAGGGGTTCAGTCTGAATCTCCCTGAGTCAACCCCATCTCTGGGGGACTTGACCCGTGCCCACTCTGTGGGGTGTAATGTTGTACTCTGGGCACTGTGATATTTGGTTTGGCACCCACATCTGGAAAGCTGTGCTCACTTTGAGAGATATGACAGTGTTGCACCCTCCCTGTGAGTCCTGATATCAGACTAAATCATCCCAGTTCTCTCTGCTACTCCTTGTAACACTTGTGCTCTAGACCTTTCACCAGCTTTGTTTCTCTTCTTTGAACATACACCAGCACCTCAATGTCCTTCTAATAGTGAGGGGTGGAAACTGAACGCAGTATTCAAGGTGTGGTCTCGCCAGTGCTGAATGCAGTGACAGTCACTTCCTACACTCTTTTCTAGGCCTTCACAGATGACCACTGTTTGAGACAGAATATTAGGTTACATGGATGAGACATCTGACTCAATATAGCCATCCATATACTTTACTGCAAAGGTGCATGAACTAGCAATTCACTCCTTTTTGTCCATTCCACTTTATCCATGTCCATTTGACATGGTAAGAAGAAACATGAAAAAGTGCTAAGCTTAAATGTATTTCATTAATAGTTCTTATTTCTTTGTTACAGTGTAATTTCAATCTACCAATAAAACATTACACTAGCTGCCTCATTTTCATGTTCTACTTCAAATAGAACACAGAGATAGAATCTACAGTGCTCTTGTAACTTTTATTTAATATAGATCTGATTTTCTTTTGGAATTCATAAATAATCAGGTATGAAAAAGACCAAGAGAGGAATATCTTCTCCCCAACTACATGTCTTTCTAAACAATTCTACAACCACACAGTTTTGATGAATGTAAATAATAGACATCTGCAATTGTTCCATCCTTTATGGGCTAGTTGTGGAATAGAATGATGCTCAGATGTAGATCAATGCTGTCTCTCTTTACATTTGTTCTGTCCTATTCTGGAGTGAATTAAAAAAAAATTCCCACTGGTCTCCTTTTTCATTTATTCATTTAATCTTCTTAACACTTTTCAAGCCTGTTGCTAAGAGATAATCAAGAGAAGAAAAAACTACATATAGAAACTAAATAAAAGTCCTTACTTTGGGAAAAAAAATGCTTCCAGAGTACTAAGCAATCTTTCCAGCTGGCATGAGATGTAATGTATACTATACAGTAACCCAGCTCTGTCCTTTACATCAGAGAGAGATTAGTTGTTCCACGCAGACTATAAACTACAACTGGCAGCCTTATACAACAAGAACAGACAGCCGCAATCCACCGAAACTGATTCAGTGCCAAATGCCTCCAACCAGCATTATGGCCAGGGGACCAAATCATAATTCTTCAGGTAAATACTTTCCACTAAATGAGTCCTTTCATTCCAGGCAAATAAGAAGGGGAGTAAAAGAGAGCACAAGAGGCAGAAACTGGAACATAGGAGCAGCACAGCAATAGCAACCCACATCCAATGTAATTAGCAGTCGTTCAGGAAATTGCTAAGGAAGTCAGACCAAGCACTTAACTTTTGGAATTAATACACAAGGCTACATCATGGCAGGGGTTCAGAAGAACAACAACAACAAAAAAGATTATGAAGGGTGAAAAAGCACAGGCTATGCATTTTTCTGTTCTTTTTTCTGTCCATGCAGTCTGTCAGACTCTAGGAACACTTGTTTAGAAAATTTTGTTCAGTCTTGTCTCCCAGAGATCAGAGAATACAGGACAAATGGCAGCACAAATGATACTTTGTCCTGCTATTCCTCTTTTTGAGGGTATTGATCTCTACTTAAGATACTTGTGTAGGGACTGTGCACAGTTACAGCACAAGCAGCATCAACCAAGTATCATTTATTGGCCAAACATCATCAAATACCATTTAGAAACCACAAAAGCAGACAGCTTTTCGTATCAGGAAAATATAGGTTGTAACATAAATTATGTCACTTCATAAAAAGAACAATCTGTAACTGGAAAACATTTAGCTTGCCTTGTTCCCCTCACCCCTATATGTTAGAACACAAACCTGTTTCTGAACAAACCTATTCCTGGTTTTGAGCACATCTAGCCTTTGATTTGAGATAGTGCTGAAAGTGGAATCTGCTTTAATTAGTCACAGTGAGCTACAGTGAACAGATCCTATCTAGGAGGAAGAGGAATGCTGCTTTGTGCCTTTGGAAGGAAGGAGAGATTGCTCTCTGCAAGCAGCAGGAGTGTCTGGGTTCCAGAGAGGTTCCCTGGTGCATAGGTGAGCAAGAGGTTCATGGGACATTAAAAATGCAGATGAAAAGGGATTTTCAAACATTCAAGTCTCCAAAATGGGAGATAGCTATTTTCTAAGGATCAGCAAGATTTACTTGCACTAATCTAATCACAGATTTTGGACCAATAGCAAGCCTGGAATACTAGAGAACTCCTCAAAGACAAAGGAGGCAAGATAAATTTCTGTTTGCAAACCATCTTAACTTTCTATCATGTTCTGAGCTCTCTACTTTCGAAAGTTCGTATTTCCAGTCTCCATTTTAATAAAATCAGCATTAGATATTAAAAAGGGATGATAAATTCCAGACTGACTCCAGTCCCATCAAACAGACATTAAATGATATTTCAAAATATGGCCTGGAGTCTCCTCCTTTCAAACTGGCAGAAAAAAATGGAAGTCTGGAAATCCTGTGAGCAGTGCTACCCCTAGGACACAGTTAGGGCTGAGACAGGCACTGCAATGAATATCTGATAAAGAGGAAGTTTTTGCAAAAGATATTCTTGAGACACAGTTAAAGTTAGATAAAAAAAAAATAATATATAAAAAATAGATAAAAAAATAGATAAAATAGATAAAAAAATAGATAAAAAAATAGATAAATAGATAAAAAATAGATAAAAATAGATAAAAATAGATAAAAAAATATATTCTTGAGACACAGTTAAAGAAAGAATACTGACATTTATGTTGCTCTTTTTTTTTCTTTTCTTTTTTTTCTTTTCTTCTTTTTTTTTTTTTTTCCAATTGATTTCTATAAGTAATACTTAGAAAACAAAAATTTTAAAAAGTCGTTTAGGGTTTTGGGTTTTTTTTTTTTTTGAAGGACAACAAACTGAACACAAGCACAAACACAAATTCATGAACACATAAGCTTCCTTCCAACAGCTGGCTACCAGGTAATAATTTTCCCTGTTTTTGTGTACTTTACCAGTTAGCATCATAAAAGACACAAGAGGATAAAATGAGATAAATTGTGAAATAGCAAACACAAAGAAAAGCCACAATGGCACTTATATGCTCACTTTTCTTTAATTATACTTTCTAGTTATGCACAGAAACCTCCAAAGACAACATATTCCACTTGTGAAAATCAGTTCGTTTTCAATATTTTGTGACATTTTGTTCATTTTTTTAATGAAGTATACGCTATTCAACATCTTATGTTTAGTAAAATGATTTGCCTAAAGTTACTTTGGGCAACAGGATAAATAATCAGTTAAAAATGGATTTATATCATAGGCTAAACCACGAAAGACATCAAAATCCAGAACATCCATGAGATTTCCAGGGATGAATACTAGAGAAATTTTGGAAAAGGGGAAAAAGTTAAACAGCAGAAACCATATATAACAGAGGCTTGCTATTTCCCATCCTCAAGAGAAAATTGAGAATAAATTCCCTAAATGGCTATAAAGCCATCTAGCTATCTTGCAAATACATGCCTTAAACCTACTGAGGACTGACCACAGTAATCAAACTGAATGCAGGAAAAGATTTCTGCAAATGGTGCCTAAAAGGTGTATCAGGGAAAACATGATGTACTATCTATATTTAGTAAGGAAAACAAAATATCATGGAGGTGGCCTAGACTGGTTGATGTTAAGTGTCTTTGCTCTTACCCTTTCATCTAGTGACTGATGATTCACAATGCATAAAATGAGAAGCAGAATCACAGTGTTTATAAATAAATGCTGCATTTCACTGTATCAAGGCTACGACATAGATGGATATATTTTGTGCAGAAAGACCCCAAACATAGAAACTTTTCTTTATTTCACCAATCCAGTACAAGTAATACCATTAAGAGGAGAAATTTCCTTCATGCCTTCTTATGGGACTAAGTAATAATAAAATTAATCATTATGAAAGGTTCTACTCTGTTTTCTCAAGCAACCAGATCTACTGATGCTGGAAAGGCAATTATATCATCTATGAATATTTCATAAATAAAATGTAATGAGATATACTTGGATGAACATAGCTACTAAATTAAAATTTGATTTATAATTAAGACCTTATCAGTAAAATCTAGAATATTAGCACAATCCACATTATATACTTCCTACTCTAGTCCCTCCAGAAATTGTAGTACAACTTGTCGGGAGATATAAACATCAGTTCTGTACTGTAGACAGTACAAAGTTTGCAACAAGGCGGAGAGCATCTAGAATAGATAGGTAATGGTAAAAATTTCTTACGTTAATGGTATATGTACTATGCTACAAAAATACAAATATATGGAGAAAAATTAAATTTCAAAATTACTAAGATTTGAAATTTTAACTAAATTGTGCAAACCTGTACATAATCATCAAGGAGGGAGGCAGGGCAGGGCAAAATGGGAAGAAAGAGAAGACATTTTAAGAAAAAAGATAATAAACATTTTATAAAAGCTTCTGTGTTATTACTTATCCCTTAGGTCTAAATCAGAGTGATTGAAAATACCATGAAGTCATTAGATGACTTTCCACAGAGTCAAAAAAGTGAGTTAATTTTAAAGAGGAACTATTATTTATCTTATAAAGTTGAAAATACAAATACATTTGACTAATAAGTTTATAGATTCCTCAACTGGTATTGTTATAGTGTTAACGTTCAGATTATACATAGGTGTTCGTGAACAGATTATCCATACTGCAGAGAAGAAATATTTTCTATTTCTGTCAATATTTCTTTAGGACTTAATTTCTAGATGAAATATATGTTTGATTAGCAAAACTTTTAGTAAATTTGGAGATAAACTGAGGAGTTAGTCGTTTGCCAAAGGGAGTTCTTGGATCAAAATCAAATGCCATGACAACTTGTTCATACAATTTCATGCAGATAAATATACTTTATCAAGAAGTATTAGATTTTACTGTTAGATAAAGTACATCTTTGGCAATAAAATTTCTTAATAGAAAGAACTTCTGTAAGATGCAGTTCATTACAATCTGCTCCCAGTAGGAGGATCAGTAATAATAAATATTGCCACCTAAATTAATTTAAACTGTCTTTTTCACAATGTAGAACGTGAATAATTTTAATTAGCATTAACAAACTCAAGTATTTTGGAAAATATATGTCATGTTCTAAAGGCTGGAAACATGGAGGTTCTTGTTGGATCCTACCAGAAAAAATAAATAAATAAAAAAATCTAGCATTCTATTACATGTTTTTATTGAATAGAATTGGTGGGCACTAAAATGGTAACTACGAAACCTAGTTCTATAGAGAAATAGAGATTCAGGAAGAGGAAGACAAAGTAAAAGACAATGAAAAGGAGAAAGCAGAAGAGAAAGAAAAAATTGAAGGTAAAAATACCATTCCTGGATCCAGTGATGGGCTGGCATACTAGGGCTGGAAAAATCCCTCCACCGAAGCCCACTGTCACATCTCCTTTTATAGGCTCGTTTCACTTAATTGTCTCACAACTGTAAGTAAGCATGATTAAGATTTATCAGATTGAACAAATGGATCAGACCTCTGCCCACTTCCATCCTCAGTCATTATCTCTGCCACTGTCTCCACATGGAGGCCTTAGGCCATATGCAGGCCCTTCCTTTCATAGGCACTGGGCAGACCCTTAGGAACGTGTTTATTTGAGGGCTTATAATGGTGTTGTAACACCATCCTTATGGACCCTTAGCATTATAGTTGTAGAAGATAAAAGAGAGGAAGAATGGGAAATTGAAGTTGAAATGAAATCACCATTCAAAGTTGGCACCTCTGGATCAAAGAATTGTTTCTTCTCAGCAGAGTCAACAGTTTCTGACTCTGGGGCCTCTGCTCTTATCAAAGAACTGTCTCTTCTTAAGTCATTCAGACTGTTGGAGATAAATGCATAATGCACTCTGCCCCTTACAATACATTCAAAAATTTATGAATATAACAGACTGCTAAAAAAAAAAACAAAAACCAAAACAAAATAGTGAAGACCAAATTCTTGTCTTGTTTTGAGCTCATGGAGAGAAAGAAATCAAATATTCTCCATTCAAAAATATTTACTTTACTAGCTCTTTAGCTCACAATTATGCTTATTATTCCTGTGAAAGCTTGAGAGGTACCTGGTGAGTTGTTTTACTCAGCAGCTGCTACTTAGCTCCTTGCACAGGATGCCTCTTAGCCACTATTCTACTGCTCATCCATAATGGTTTCATGCTCTTTGTGACATATTCAGAAAGCTGTGGGCTGTAGAAGTAGTAGAGGAGCCCAGGCCTCCAAGTAGATGACATAAAGGTATATACATAAAGGCACTGAAGTCTATTGAAGAGAATTATTTTCCAGTATTGCAGCTAGAGGCAGAAATAAAGCAATCATTGATTTTTGGACTCTGCACTAACTTATTAATGCAGATTCTCAAGATGCTATATGTGTAGCTCAAGTTCAGAGAATAGTAAATAAGAAGAGCTGCACAGTCAGAATTGTGATTTGAACATTGATAGTGAATAAATAGCTATAGCTAATGTTATTGTTGTCCCAAAAGTGGGGTCCATTACCCCAATGTGCAAAAGCCAATACATACACAGAGCTGAAATACTTGCTTTAATATCTATGAAAGCATTCCACAAAACAAGCTCATTTTCCCCAAAGGCTTTGTTAGTAGGGGTCCCTCTAGCCTAGGTGGGTACTTTTTTATGCTAATAGCTCATTAATTTATTCATTGCATGTTAATACAGTTAATCCAATTACTCAGTGTCTCTTTTCTACACAGTGTTCAAGGATGTAATCAAGGTAAGTTGAATTCTTTCCCATCCCTCTTATCTGTCTTGCAGGTGTCTTGCAGGCCTGTCTCAAAGCCAGGGTGTTAACTACTTGGGATGAATTTCACTTTAATTGGCATCTAGTTTTGTCTAATTTTTATTGTTTCACTGCTATGTGGGCCCTATTTTTATTCTGCATATCTCATTCGTTATTTTTAATGTGATTTTTCCCAAAATATGATTTTTCCTTAAATTTTACTTATTTCAATTAATGACTGACATCACTATAATTTGTCTTTTTTCTAAAGAAGGAAAAATTCAGAATCCAAGTTTAAAGATTACTAACGGATGTCAAACAGAAAACAAAAAAAAGTAAAAGAGAAATCCTTAAATAAGATTCTGCTCTTTAGTCAGGAAACATTCATTATTGTAGAGCTGAAAGAAATTAAGAATTTCTAACATTAGAGATTTGGAAAGGCACTAGAGAAAAAAAGGAGGAATTTAAATTAATACTACACTGTAGGGCAATTGAAATTCAATTCAGTCAGCAAATAGGAGTCCACATTTCTAAAGTCCAAATCCTTACAAACATGGAACTTTTACTACATAACCACTTTTTTTTTTTTCACTTCAAAATGATTTTAAAAAATATTCAACACTTTAATAATTTTTTCCTGTATTTTGTTAGATGTAAAGTCTTTGGTGATGAAATTATAAACAAACTATCATGATATTGTCTTAATATTTGTAAGATTTTTTTTTTTTTTCACATTACAAAATAGTGATTTTTCCAACCATGGAAACTTAGCCTACCTTCTGGAATCCAACTGGCTTTCTACCATTGGTATTAGTAAAAGATTCTGCAAGTCATGTCAGTCTCTCAGGTAAATGAGTCTAAACCACTGTTAGTAGCTATTCTGCCAAAGAAACACTTTAAAATAGAAGAGTAGTGTCACTTTTTTCCCATTAAAAAATGCAAATATACTGTTCGGTAATATTACAGTAATGCTTTGAATATAGGTATTGTTCTTAAACCAAAAAGTTGAAAAAGGCATTTCAAATAAGCTGATATATCAAAATAGTTGCATTTTACAGTCTTTGGGGTATACATAATAACTCTATGTTTGCTAAATCTTGAGGGAATAAGTGTACCCTAAACAAAGAAGTTGCTTGGCAAAAAAAATTTAGTAATCAGGAAAGTGGTGGTTACATGAAGACTGTGTTATTCCCAGTCACGTTCTGTCACTGCATGGGCATCAGAAATGGTAGTGGTAAGATTGGTGCAGTATTCCTTGAAATCTGACGTATTTATTAGTGCCATAACAACATGGTACATCAAAAATAAGTTCCTTTTCTGCCAAACTAAAACAAAAGTTGCATTACTTGACAGATTTTTTTGAACTAACAATCTTTCTTCTCCAAATCACAACTGACAGTGTAGCAGTGTAGTGACCTATCTCTTCTTCATTTCACCTACAAAATATAGCAGAAGGAGAAAAGTTATTATTATTAATCTATATTTGAACAGAGAGAGCAAATAAGAATATTTTTTCCATTCCTAGGCATATGGGTGTCATCATCTGCACATTTAAAGCCCTTATGAAGGGGCAAGGAAGGACATTGATTCCCTCTAAAACTCATGACGATGCTGTCTTAAAGATATTTGCTGCTAAAAATCTTCAAGCCAAGGCATGTAGTATGTGGAATATTCTGCTTAGGGGTCTAAATAGTTCATCTAAATCGTACATTTTCTCCACTGCATGTGACAGAAGATTTCTTATGTGGTATAGGACAGTTTCAAGTTAAACACCAGGCTGCTGAGTATCTCCAGTTATTCGCAAGTCTATCTTCGAGTTGACTAGCAGTTGCATGAGAAATCCTGAATGATACACTTTGTGCATTACACCTGGTACATTACAAAGAGGTCTTCTTATATGCCACACTGTAAGAGGCAATAGAAAGCCCAGAAAATATTAACTATAGTACAAATAATGAACATATTGCATAATTTCAACTTCTTTTCATAATTCTTGTAAGACTAATCATAAAATGATCTCGCTGCACCTTTACAAAATTGTATTACTTATTCTCTTTCTTTTCTGTATAATGCAGAAATTCTAATTAATTCCTGAGTTTTATATGAAATAATGATACAGGTTCTTTAAAAGTAGTGTTTCGTGAAGCAACATTAAAATCTTTAACTACATCTAGTATTGGGTTTCTTTAAAAATATTATAGACTACGACCTGAAGAAAATTAAACGGCAAGCACTGTGATACATCTCCATATGGCAGCACATAAAAGAAACTGAAAACAAAATACATTTAACACTGTATTCTGGCCACTCATGAACATCTTTAAGTAATTTTAAAACACTGACATTTTAAAAGTAAAGTAATACCAAAAAAAATTAAACTAAAGTATAACTTTGTTCATATTCACGCAAAAAGTTAGAAATGGACTAATCCTGTTTAAATGTTTGCCCCAGATGAAGAGGGAAAAATAAAGGATAAAAGGAAGCTGCACAATCAAAGGACATATACACAGATGACAGGCAGTGATTTTCATTTCAGGGACATGCAAGGGAGGTTGGAAGTATTTTGGAATCATAGTAACCCTGCAGGGAAAAGGGAAAGCAAAAATAAAACCCAGTGTCCAAATAGATGCAGTGGTTGAACTAGCACTATATCTATTTAAAAAAGACCATTATAGATAGCATCAAATGAACTAATTGTGATAAAAATAAAATACTACTTGATTTACTAATTTATCAAGACTAAATGCTTCTTAAGTATGCTAATACTTGGGTCCCTTTCTCTTCACATTTAGAAGAGGTTTCACTAAAACCTACAGACTCCAGAATGGAAGACAAAATTAGTCAGAAAGATATAACTCCCTAAAAAAGGTTTCCATGTGAAAAATGAGATTACCATCTCTTCCTGAAGAGAAATCTGAATGGATTTCATTGTTTTTTCTTAATTTCATATAACAAGTGATGTTTTTTACGACTATGTCAAATGAGAAGTAAACATTGCCAGAAAATAAAGCAGGAACAATGTTCATGTCAATCACTGTAGTGGTACATCCTTTTATGCTGAAAATGTTGACTTGAGTGCACTCCAAGCATTGTAACTGTCATACCAAGTATATAAACTTGAACTCCACTAATGGAATGAAGTAATTGTGATTCTCTTTACACAAATGCAAGAGCTCCTGAGTAGATGGTAAAATTCTGTATTCAGCTACCTTAACAGTGGCTTTTTATTTCAGTGTTCTGTAATGAAGGAATATTTTGTTCCTTTTGCAAATCTATATTGGACTACAAGGCTATTGATTTCAGTCAGCTAAGCTGAAAAGCATGGACAGTGAAGTCTGTGCACCGAAAATTATCCTCCTTAAGAAGTACAGGAGTTAAAAAACCAGCCCCTGTAGACAATGTAGCTGCATTATATTAATATATTTACAACCTATCAAATAAAATCCAGTTTTGGTGACTATGAGAAACGAGAAACTAATAGTAGACAAGTTCTGACATAAAATAAGCATGATATTTACTAGATGGTGAATGCTAACATAAATTTTTTGAATGGTAAGATGAATTAGTCATTTGAAAGAGATCATATACCAAATTTCCATTTTGTCCTCATCCATGCAACTTTAAAATGGCTGCCTTTCATATTTCAGTTAAGAACAATATTTTACAGCTTAATGCAATCCTCTTAACAATATTTACTATCAAAAAGTCAGTAGGTATGTGGACAGCAGTGCAATTATCATTATGTAATGAAAAGTACTATAGACTAAAGAGGGAAAAGTAGATACCCACTTATATCTCCAATACATGACTTTACATTTGAAATACTTATCAGATTCAGCCTGCCAAGTTCTATATACTAGGTGAAACTGGTAGGGAAACATAAAAGAATACCTGATATCTCAGTGCAAAGTAATTTTTCCTTTGTACTTTATTTTCATCTGATATTTATCAAGGTAACTGAAGCAATCTCATTTGATGCCAGCAGATAAAGTGCCTAGAAGTTTGCAACTTCCTAGTATATCAATGAAGAGGGAAGGAATGGATTCCAGAATTTTCATCCTCCACCCAATCTACATTACATTTGCAGTGATGAGGCAGGTAAAAACATTGTTTATATAATTTTACAAGTTAAAATCTTTAAAGATTTCTATATTTTACCTCTTTATTCTCTAAAACATTCCCATTTTCTTACTACAGAAAGAAGTGGTAAGGAACATACCTTGTTGCTATTTCAGTCTCAACCTCTATTGTTTTTTCCTTCAGAAGGAAGGAAATACTATGATGAGTCTATAATGAGTTTTTTAAACCACTTTCTTCTCAAGGCTGAAATTTCTGGTATGCTTATTTTGGAGTACAAGTCATTTTACATTAATGCCACACAAGTCATGCCATTACTGAGTTCTACTGTATCATGATACTGCATTTTTTCATGACAGCACAGAGTAAGATGTAAGAAATTAAATGTATTTCTCATTTCAAATGTTTGCTTTCCTGATTCTTGTTCTCCATAATTTTTACTCCTCACAGTTCACTCTAATCTAGAATTTATGTGATAATTTATACTTTGAACTGTCTGTTGTCTGAATATCCTAGCTCCATGTGCTCAACTGGTTGCATTTTCCAGATGTTGTTGTGCTTACAAAGGTGTTAATTTAGTTGCCTGGTTCAGTGGTCTTAACTTTACCTCCTAAGGCTAGGATATTCTGCATGTTCAAATATCAGTATGATCAAATGTTTTAATTTCCATCCTACCATTCTATAGGGTATGATGAACATAGCAAAAAGAGCTTCCTAATTGCACTGAGACACATAAGCGCACAAACACTTGCACAGAAGCAGAGGGATATAGCAATCCCCTAATTTATTTGCATATGCAAAAGTTCCTTTTCTGAGTTATAAGAAGTTTCTCTCCAAATTGTGCTAGATTCTTCCCACAGGTGATTCTATATAGCACTATAATATTTTGGACTAAGATGACCAGGATTTTTTCTTCAGTTGCAAAAACAAACGAACAACAAAACCAACCAACCAAACAAAAAACCACAAAAAAACAAAACAAAAAACTAAAAAACCAAACAAATGCTTAGAATAAATCAAAAATTTATGGCTGTCTTCCTTCTCACTTCCAACAGCCAGTGGCACAAGGATTATCATATTTGGAGGTTGCATATGAAATCTTACATGTAATTGACGTCCTGGGAGCCATTCTCCATGAAACTGCCTTTTCCCTTCTAAATCATTATATACTTTTGGTTTTATCATATGCCCGTGAATTTCACTAGAGCTCTTTTACCTTTTTAAAATTTATTTATTGAAAATATTGAATAATGTTTACTTATCTTTTCTATTTAAGTTAATAACACATAAAGCATGAAAAAAATCTTTTAGCACATGCTGCACAGAAGCATATTAAAAGGGTTTAGAACATAAACAATCTGTGCTTAAACACAGTAGGAACTTCTCTTTTTAAAGATTAATAGTTGATAAAGACATTTATATTCTCAACTATTTGACCAAATTCATCATGCTTCTTGTGCAATATATTATAACCAGAAGTCATATCTGGTTATATTAGCAATTATTGCACACATAAGTAAAATTATAAACCAAAGTTTTTGCAAGATAAGAACATTTGTGAGGGGAAAAAAAAATATGGCTGCATAAGCTGATTTCTGTACATCAGACTCTCCTGGAAAGAGTTTTTCAAGTTATCTATTTTAAGCTCATCAATTTCTCAATATTTCGTTATTTTGCCGAGAGAAAGAAATTACTGGCATGATATTGAATCAATATTTTAAATATAGTTTTGTTGGGTTTTTGTGTTGTGTTTTTTTTTATCGCAGATAAGGAAGCATTACCAAATATTTTCTCTTTGTGATGAAAAGTACCAGAAGCTTGAAAAGAAAGCCATAAATGCCAAAAACATAATTCCTGTTTAAGAAAACAAACCTCTTCAGTGATAAATGGTAAAACCTGCAGTGAGGGGAATGAAGAAGAAAAGGAATATCACTGAACCAGAATAATTTTTAAAATACTACCTAGGAAGAAGCATATCCCACTTAAATGAGTATCACTGCTTAATGTAAAATAATTTCTTTTTCCTCCATATAAAATGCACTATACTACCAATCAAAAGCTTCTTAAAGTTCAGCTCACAGAGGCAATACAGGGCTTTTTCTTTCAGCACTATGTTTATTGAACTCTCAAGTCCAAATCTTGCATGCTATCAGGTTTCCAGTTGCTCAGCAACCAATCCGTCATCTTTACTCCAGTTATAAAAAGTTTTATAGCCTTTCCATCTTTAACTAGGGTTTTCTATCCTTTCATTATACTTCAGTGCTGGGAAATAACCTAGGAGCTGCAGGAAAACCCTACACAACCCTCCAGCTTAAAACACTTAGAACTTGTATAGCAAGTACTTTATGCCCGGTACAGCTGCTGGCAGAGAAATTGGCTCCGATCTTTCCTCCCACGTCTCTCTGTAGCTCAACCGCTTCCGCTGGGTAGTTGTTTATTTCTCTTTTCCCTTCATATCCCTGACCTTTTTTCTAATGTGTTGAACTGAGTTTGGAGCCACAGTGATGAATGAGATGTGATGATGAGAATCACACTGAGAGTGCAGCGTGCGGGGCTGTTTCTCGGGCAGCATAGTAGCAGATAGAGGAGGGGGGAAGTGGAAATCTGACAGGTTTAGCTTGCTGACAGCCCACATTTATAGGCTCTGTAAAGAATACAGATGAGACAGAGGAAAGGCAGAGACAACTATGACATAATAAATCTTAGCTGCAGTGTTTTCAGCTCAGAAATGTGAAGAAATAAAACCAAGTTTAGGATACTGTTAATGGTTAGGCTGCCACAGAATTGAACCTCTTCAGAGTCTGCTTCTTTTGGATGAGTCAGGAATATGTGCTAAATTAATCCAAAGCAAGATTCATAGAAAGGCCAAGTTTTCATGAAAACCATATTTCTTTAAAGCACATTAAAAAAAAAGCTCAGGAATAATCACTAATCATTTTTGAAAGAGTAACTCAGTAAACCATAGAAGTATTGGTTTGATAGTTTGTTATATACAAAGGTTTTTAACCAGTAAAATTAAGCAAGTTTAAGTGAAAGAATCACAGCACAAAGCCTATGATTTCCCATCTTCCCATCTAATTCTGAAATTATGCTGTGTTACATGTGCCTACTACTTTGTAACTGTGTGTCCTGAACCACCAGGTGCTATATTGAATTTGTATACTTATCAGCTACATTATATTCATGCAGAAAAATGTTATTTCTTCTACTCTCTCTAGATAAACAACAACACACCAAAAAGGAAATTACCTACAAGAAATTACATTTCTTGCAAAACTGGCACAGTTTTAAAATGCAATCAGCTCTTCCTCCATAAAAACAAGGAGGATATGAAAAAGAAAATAGTGAAAAAAATTTAATACTTTTATAAAGAATAAGAACATGGTTTAGGTTGAAAGTGACCTTAAAGACCATCTAATTCCAACCCCCCTGCCATGGGCAGGGACACCTCCCACTAGACCAGGTTTCTCACAGATCCATCTAACCTGGCCTTGATCACTGTCAGAGAAGGGACAGTCACAACTTCCTAGGACAACCTCATGCTGAACAATTGCTTCACCTCCTCCTATCCCTACATACCCTTGTAAAAATCCCTCTCCAGCTTCCTGTGGGCCCTCTTCAGGTACTGAGACCATTACAAGGTCTCCCTGGAGCCTTCCAGTCTTCACTGAACACCCCAAACTCTCTCAGCTTGTCTTTACAAGAGAGGTGCTCTAGCCCTCTGATCACCTCTGTGACCAAAAGAAAATCAACAAACACCCAGGATTAATCAATGTACATTGATTAATGTACATTGATTAATATCTCTGATATTTACCAGAGAAACAACTTTGCATATGTTTTCTTTAGATTTTTTTCATGGTAGTGATAGTTCCATCTTTTTCATGCACATCTGCAGTTAAAAATCACCAAAATGACAAGCTAAGCCCAAAGCTTTTGCTGGCTTTTGTGATCCTTAAAAAGACTGATTCTGTGATTAGTTTAGGTAAAGGGAAAAGAAGGTAGTATTTTTTTTTTTACAATTATTTCTTTGGTCTTCTGATCTGCTAACTTTTGATGACAGCAGCCTTTAGTGCCCATGGCCCAGCCTTACCCTGTTCTCCATCAGTCTCTTATTTCACTGAAATATAAAGCACCTCAAAAGAAAAAGGGTAGCTCACATGAAGAGATGAGAAGTGCAGCTGTCTACCAACTGATAATTATTTTCACAAGCATACACACCTTCCTGGCATTTTCTTGAGAGTTTAAAAACAAACCTAACCTCTAGAGCCAAAAATCCTGATGTTTCATCGTTTGCTTTTCAACAATTTCTTTCTGGGATGTAGATGAACAGTGAGGGAAAAAAGAAAAAAAAAGTAAAAAGAAAAAAAAAATTATAGAAACATTAAGTGTCTACCCACCCAAAGTCAAGCTGTCATCTCAGCTGGGCAATGTTATAACAGCTAAAGACAGAATGAGTAAGACTGCTACTTAGTAGGAGTATTGTCTCTGGAACTGTTTCAGCCCAGACTTGGGACTATTTCTATTTTGCTTCTGAAAAAAAAGGTTTTCACTCTTTACAGACTTTTGCCTGAAAAAAAAAAAACAACCCAAAAAAACCCCCAACCCTTTCTTAGTAACTTCTTGATTTTTTTTCTTAATCAAATATCTGCTATACTATAGGTATTTGCAACTGTTTATTCACACTGTCTATGTTCCTGACTTACTAAGTAAGATTTTCAATCCTATCACTATAAATATTATTTATAAAATCAAGGACTAGGAATGTCCCTGTTTGAGGTTTAGAACCCTGGCTGTTTCACTTCAAAACGGAGGATGGCAAAGAAACCTATGTGTGTAAAGTGAAGTTAGTTAAACTAACATGTTACTTTCTTAACAGAGGGTTAGATATTGCACAAGCAAACTTCAGAAAACTCCTCAGACTGTGCAAACTTCCTCTGCTTTGATACCAGCTTCAAAGAAGAAAACACTGAATCCAGTTAGAGATAGGATTGGATTCTTTGTCACCAATTTCTAATTGAAAGTCTGTCAAACCTCAGTAGCTAATTAAATCTGTTCTGGAGGACCTCATTCCAGTATTCAAGAAGAATCAAAGGGTCAATTTACCCAGACCCTGGCTTTTTTATACTACTCATTTGGCATGGAGAGAATAACAACTGAATCTGGGTACTTAAATGTTCTGAGACATAGCATACAACTAGAAAAATCAGCTTATTTCTGACTTCCTGCACAGATGTCTCAGGACTATAACAGTACCATATTTCACAGATAACTCTTCATGTTTGGAAAAAAATGTGTGGGGAAAAATGCCATTCAATTGTCTTATAGTGATGCTTTTGTAAAATCACTAGAATTCTTATATAACTTCTCAGTCACACGAAGCATTCTTTACCCCAGGATTTAATTGCAGAGGGAGAAATGTTAGGAGTTATCATACATAAAACATTTAGGGGTTTGTTTTGGTTTTTGTTTGTTTGTTTGTTTGGGGGGATTTTTTGTTTCTTTTGTTTTTTGGGATTTTTTTTTTTTTGTTGGCTTTTTGCTTTTCATTTTTTTTTTCATGAAACTGTAGTCCTTTTGGTTTTTAATGAAGATTTTTTTTCCTTAATTCCCTAAGAGCAAGGCACAATATTTTTGGACTAGCTGTAGTTTAGGAGAAAATAAATCTTAGTTGAGAAAATTATTAAGAGAGAAGACTAAATTCACTGAGTTTTTTCCATATGCCTTAACAGTTTGACTTACAGAACATAGGTGTCTAAAAAGCCCTAAGAAATCTATCAGCTTCTTCTGAAAGGTCACTTAGTGAAATATTTGATATTGCTACCACCAAGAAAGAAAGAAAAAACAAACAAACAAAAGCAAACAAAAAAAAAAAAAGCTGAAGTATTAAATGTATTTACAGCACTTTATTTGCTACATGCATTAACACCTCTCAAAATCTGAATTCAGGTTTTTGGCATAATGTTGGAGCTCATTAAACCACTTTGAATAATATAGCAGAATAGCATTTTTGTTGGAAAATCTGCATTTCGTGTCATCATCTTTCTCAAAATAAAGTGTTAATGATTCCTCTTATGAACTTCTTGCATATGAAATTAACTTAGACAAGCTGTTTTCTCAAGAACTGAAGAAAATAATTTCAAATGTATAAAAAGGAATAAAAGCAACAGTAACATTTTCTCATTCTACCATTTGGTCACTGACTTTCAAATTTTTTCTTTTTAAATCCTAAGAAAATACAACAATATTTGTCTAAATACATATGTTTCAGTCTCAGTAAGTCAGACCTCACCCAGTAAAAATTTGTCTGTTTGAGGAATGGATGGATTGTGGCACTGTGTATAGCAATATATCACACAGCACCTGCAGGATGGGCAAGGGATCAGACCCAGCCAGCACGGGTTTAGGAAGGGCAGGTCATGCCTGACCAACCTGATCTCCTTTTAAGATCAGGTAACCCAACTGGTGGATGAGGGGAAGGCTGTGGATGTGGTCTACCTGGACTTCAGCAAGGCCTTTGACACCGTCTCCCACAGCATCCTCCTGAAAAAGCTGTCAGCCCATGGCTTGGACAGGAGCACCCTGTGCTGGGTTAAGAACTGGGCTGGAGGGCCAGGCCCAGAGAGTGGTGCTGAATGGGGCTGCATCCAGTTCTAGTGGTGTCCCCCAGGGATCAGTGTTGGGCCCGGTTCTGTTCAATATCTTCATTGATGATCTAGATGAGGGGATTGAGTCCATCATCAGCAAATTCGCAGACGACACTAAGCTGGGGGGAAGTGTTGATCAACTGGAAGGCAGGAGGGCTCTGCAGAGGGACCTGGACAGACTGGAGAGTTGGGCTGATTCCAATGGGATGAGGTTTAATACGGCCAAGTGCCGCGTCCTGCACTTTGGCCACAACAACCCCAAGCAGCGCTACAGGCTGGGGACAGAGTGGCTGAGAGCAGCCAGGCAGAAAGGGACCTGGGAGTCTGGATTGACAGGAAGCTGACCATGAGCCAGCAGTGTGCCCAGGTGGCCAAGAAAGCCAATGGCATCCTGGCCTGTATCCGGAACAGTGTGGCCAACAGGTCCAAGGAAGTGATTCTGCCCCTGTACTCAGCCCTGGTGAGGCCACACCTCGAGTACTGTGTCCAGTTCTGGGCCCCCCAGTTCAGGAAGGATATCGCGGTCCTGGAGCAGGTCCAAAGGAGGGCAACCAGGCTGGTGAAGGGACTCGAGCACAGACCCTATGAGGAGAGGCTGAGAGAGCTGGGGCTGTTCAGCCTGGAGAAGAGGAGGCTCAGGGGAGACCTCATCGCTGTCTACAACTACCTGAAAGGAGGTTGTAACCGGGTGGACGTTGGTCTCTTTTGCCAGACGACTTTCAACAAGACAAGAGGGCATGGTCTTAAGTTGTGCCAGGGGAAATTTAGGTTAGATATTAGAAAGAATTTCTTTACGGAGAGAGTGATCAGGCATTGGAATGGGCTGCCCAGGGAAGTAGTGGATTCCCCGTCCCTGGAGATATTTAAAAAGAGACTGGATGTGGCACTCAGTGCCATGGTCTAGCAACCGCAACAGTGGTTCAAGGGTTGGACTCGATGATCTCTGAGGTCCCTTCCAACCCAGCCAATTCTATGATTCTATGATCTCCATAGTAGGAATGAAAAAAAATGTGATATCTATGTGTGTGTATATGTATATATATATACATATATACATACATATGTATATATATAATATATATATAATATATATACAGAATATATATATACATATATGTATATATATGTATATGCATATATATGTATATGCATATATATGTATATGTATATATGTATATGTATATATACATATATGTATATGTATATATATGTGTATATATATGTATATATATATGTGTATATATGTATAAAATACAAACAGAATATATATATACATACATATATGTATTTTTCATATATCTCTATAGTATATATACATGTACATAATATATATACAGTACATACATATACACATATTTATGTCTTCTTTTTTTGTATTAGAAATGAATATATTTTAACACATACACTATATTGTTTGGCTCCATTAATGACATATATCATGAATGTAAATAGTGACTTATTAACCAGAGCAGATAGAAAAGTTAGAGTAACTTTTAAATTTGTTAAGTAACGCAGTACTTTTATGCAGCTGGAAAAAATTTTCCCACATTGTAGGAATAATTAGATGTCTAAAATACGGTTTTGTTTTATGCTGGCTAATCACCATATTAGCTATTTTTTACTTACCAGTTTAAGAGTTTTCTTTGTAAATGGCTGAGCTTTATGTCCTCCTTTGAATATCTGGAGAGGAGGACAAGACGGCGCTGTTGCCTAGAAAGTAGCTATAAAAAACCACAATGTAATGAGTACTTGTTATCTATTTCTATTTCATTCTGTCTCTTCTACCACTTTGCAAACCTTTTCGATACGGTTATAGAGCAAAAATGACTACTTCCATTGTCGGGTTTCTTTCATGGCAAAGTCTCCTTGCAGTTTAGTTGAAACAAATGACAGTTCCCTCATCTACTGTCTACATGCCTATTATTAGCTCCAAGGTGTCTTATGAGGATAACAAGCTCTAGAAACCTGAAAAAAAGCCATATAGGTTTTTCCAATTTAAGCAGATAATTTTACACAAGATGCTTATTTCCAATTTTAAGTGATGGCATACAATGAAATCTTTGGGATTTAGAAAACAAACAAACAACAAGAACAAACATAGAAAAACCAAAAGGAACCTCAACAAAACAACTAATCAAACTAACCAGAACAATATTTTTTTCATTCAGTATGAGTTTTCATCCTTAATCAATGGTGCTAGAGAAAGCACAGCATTTTTTATTTCTCTGAAATATTTCTCTGAAACAGAAAGTAATTTTTTTCGTTCATATTTTTGATAAGAAGCAAGTATTTGTCACTTCAATGCTTCAAAAGCAGAGAGCAACTTTATTCTCAGTTCTCCTCGAAGTTAAGAAAAAGGAATGACTGTCTATGTGTCTTGAAGCCAAGGTGAGACAAAAATCATCAAACTGAAAAAATAATATGTTTGGGTGGTTTGTGTGTCTTAAAGCCAGAAAGCTTTCAAAGAAAGAACCAGAGATTAAACTTCCTGGTGCAGGAGTCAAAAGACATAGCTGCAAGTTGCCATGACTCTTTTGCAAACTTCTGAATTAGAACTATGAGAAACCAGTGAAAAAATGGAAATAATGCTCTGATTGTCGGGCAAACTCATGGCAATACTCAGGCAGAGTCAAGCTGGCTTCTTGCAACGATATGCCAGAGTCTAAAATCTCATCCTTATTCTGCAGCTCTCTATCTGTGAAACCTATGATCCTAAGATACGCTATCAATCCTTGAACAAAGTTACATCTTGTTATTCAAGTACTTCCATGCCTAAGCAATATTTATGCTTCATGTATCTCACAGAACTAAAACTACTATTCTTGGATCTACAGGTCATGTGTCTCTAACTTAGAGAATGGCTTTACATATTGAGCAGGATGTATATTTCTGATATTTCTATGGGACATTCGGGGAGCAAATTCTTGACTATATTCTTGACTATAAATCCATCTGGATAGACAACTAAAAGCAAATAGTAGTGTGTTCTTATTTAGAGGTCAGTGAATCAGTGAACCTCAAATCAATTAAAGTTTGGTGAGTTGTAATGTTCAAACAATCAGCACTTAAACATTCAGGAAAGCGTCTGCATCACAGGAAAGTTATTATTCAGCCACCACTTGTCAACACTGATAAATAGTCATCCTTTTTGGCTTACTGAAATGTATTACCACAGACTATAGCTAATATTACTGGACTAAAACTGGTAAAGGCTATGACCTATGTGAAAAAAAAAAAAATAAAAAGGTAATCTGCATTTCTTTGTATGAAATAAAGTAAGGAATAGCAGTCATTCACACACTTTGCATTCTTTATGGGGGTAAACATACTGATATTTCTTAACTACAAATAATTATCATTAAGTAAATGAACAATGATTTTAGAACTGTATGTAAACTGTTTTAACAGTTATTTATGACTTCACTGTTTAATATATCTAGCTGTATGATATGTGAAAATGAAGCAGTTGCATCTTATTAAACTGAATTAGACACCACATGCATCTTAAGCAATTGCTGTAATTACTTTGTAATTTCTAAAATATGTATAACAGGAATACGCAAATGATATAAAGCTCATTTTTATATAAAGAGAGCAATTAATGCAGAAATCTCAGACTCTCTTGACTGTCAAAAACAATATGCTTGCAAACTTTAGGAAAGGCTGGCACAGTGCCTCTGAAGACTTTAGAAGAAATTGGGTAATCAGCTCTCAGCATAATAAATTTATGCATAAAGCATGCAAATTAAATTCAATAGGTATTATGTAACTAGAAACCATGATTCACCTTTTTTTTTTTTTTTTTTTAACTTGGATAATAAAGACTAATTGTGATTGTGCTCATTTAAATTGGAAGAAAGACATCAAACTCATTATTAGAATACAAAATGTGGGAGGTGGCACCTGCTACATCCATCCTTGTTACATTCTCATGGCTGGTTCTTCATTCACACTCCTACCATGCACAGTTCAAGATGGATGAAAGTTTAAAGCAAGTCTGAAAGTCTAATAACTGAAAGAGTTTCAGTTTTTAGAGTTCTCCCATTTTCTCAGAGCAGACTCCACCATTGGTCTCACCAGTGTTATACCAATTTAAAACTATCTAATGCAATAGGAAGTCAAACCCTTAGTATATAATAGGCAAATGATAGCCATTTACAAGAAATCTGTGTACTAAGACCAAAAATTTATGAAGATAATGAAGGTTAAAAAATAAAAAATATAAAAATCTCTTCTGCATTTAATATCATAGAGTGGATTCTAAATATTGTACATGTTCACTTGCATAAACACTATTGCAAGTAAAACTCCACTAGCCATTACTTACTCAACCATATTACTGAGAGATAAAGGGGAGATATGGAGATCCTTTTGTATCTTTGTTATGTCTTTTGTTAGTTTTCTGTATGTCTTTCCAAGGAATCCAGTACACTGGAGTAAAAAAATCTGTTTTTCACAAGTTATTAAAGCACTTTAAGGGAAAGGACAGCAGGTTAGATTTTTTTGTATTACTTTTATTCATCCAGGCCTGGAAAATATTCATAGTGTTCATTTATAATGATCATCTATGACTATGTGGGGGCTAGCAGAAAAGACTCAGGGGCAATTGTTTTTTAAGCTTCTATAGTAGTAGCTTAAGAGACATCAAAACAGGAATTATTTACATTTGTTCTACAAACAGTTCTTGGTTTTCCATGCAAATTGTTCAAGAATTCATGGTTATGTAAAAATTTCCTTGAACAAAATGCACAGAAATGTGGAATTAGGAATAGAGCAGACTGATATTCTACATTTCTATATCTCAAGTAGTGACAAATAAGCTAGACAGATGAAATACAATATGTGAAACATTCCACAAAATCTCTCTAAAGAGGAAATGTTTTCTGAAACCCCTAAAATCAATCTTATAGTCTATTGCTGTTACGAATGCTCTTTTCAGGGAGAACTCCACACTTGCCTCCTATTTTGCACTATTTGAGTTCAGAAGAGTGTCCTTCCCCAGCATATCTCTTATTTTCAAGCACTATATGCTGCAGTACAAGGGTTGAAAACCAAAAAGAAAAGGTAATGATTTTACAGATGTAAAATGTGTAATGCAAGCAAAGATTAACCAAACTTGTTCAAACTCATACAGAATGTCTCTGGCAGAGCTAAAACCAGGGCAATCAAATTACAAGCAAATGCCTCTAGAATATCATGAAAGAGATATTTCAGAAGCCTCCTTGTTAGTTCTAGCTGTTGTTCTAGCTGTAATGCACAGGATCTCTATTGTATAAATGTTGATCACCATTGCCTTCTTACTTAATTTCCAAATTCAACTAGATTTTTTTCAGGGAAAATAAAGATGGAAAAAAATCACACCAATCATCTGCTTATACCTGCAACCTACTTAGCCTCTACTAAAATCCTAGAGAAAATGCCGTCAATTTCCAAAAAATACCCAGACTTTGTAATACAGTACACTCAATATGGCACTATTTTCAAGGAGGTTTAAGGTTGAAATCTGAAAATACCACTAAACAACTACATAGCACTTTCTATTTGCTGATCTCAAAAAAAGAAAGTACGATTGTACCTGTAATTCAGAATAATAACTAAGTGACTTGTCCAAATCCCAGGAGAAAGCCAACAGAGGATTATCCCTATCTACTGCCCTATCTAACAAGCAAAGGTACCTCCTATAAAGAAAGGGACATTTGTTCTAGCAGAGAAGTAATGACTGTTTGAATAGGAACAATGTACTTTTACCTGAAACTCTGGCACTTTTGTTCTTTTTTTGCCATCAGACTTAGTGCCACTTGAAATCACTTCTGCCAAAAATGTAGAAAGTTAACAGATTAAATAAATAAATAAAACCCTGACAAAACGAAACAACAAACAGACAAACAAAAAACAACAAAAAACCCCAAACAAAAGCATCAGCATTGGATTGAACTTGTTAATTCAGTTCTAAAATGGTTAAATCGCAAGAAAGCAGCTTTTCAACATTTACAGGCTCCTTGAGGGTACTAGAGTAGACACCTGAGGGCACAAACAAATCCCCCAGCCTGCTTCCTACAGTATTCTCTTTTCCTGTTTTCAAAAATAGACAATGATGATAGACTTTAAGAGATTCCTTGTATTCTGCAATGTAACTAAAGAGAACGTCTTGATTCAAGCTTATTCTACACAACTAAACAACTTCAGAAACCTGTCTCAGAATGTGGAGAAGCAGAACAGACTGGCAGAAATTCACATTAGAGAAAGACATTTGAATTTAATGTTTTGTACTTTTGGAAAAGGTTTTGCATATTTTTTTATTAGCATCAATTTGAAAAAACACACTGCAAAGTATTTAATATGAATTGGTCAATACTGAGCAGTGTGGAAGCATGGTTGACTTGCTATGAAAATCTATGGCTAGTGGATTTAAATTCTCCTTTCATATCATGACCAGAGAAGTGTATGTGCACAGAATGCAGTACCACAGCTGGATTTTAGACAAAAGATAATCCATGAAAATGCCTTTTTTTCCTAAAATCTACTACAAATTTCTCATAGATTTCAGACAGCATGAGGGAAAACAGTGCTTGTAAATTTTATAGACAAATTTATACTTCTAAAGGCCCCATGAAGCTCTAAGACTCAAACAAATATACATTTATGCTGCACTTGGTCATTAAGATCTGTGTCTGTCAGATGCATTAACATCATCTGAGACTAATTAATATGGCAACACAGAAATTTTAAGTTATGTGCTGTAAGATGTTGCTCCCATATTGAGATCTGAAGAGGCAGTTTCAGTAAAGGTCTCTCTTCCTTTAGTTCTGTAGTACTCATCATAGAAAAGAATAAAGCGCAGACAAACTAAACTTCAGCAGTGAGGAAAATTAAAAGTATAGTGGTAAAGAAGAAGAATCTAACTAAGGCAAGAGCAAGTTTTAGTGCTAGCATTTACAGGTGTCTTTTCCAGCTAATCACATTCATTCAGTGCTATTATTCTCTTGTGTCTGGATGCTATAGGTACACTTAAAATGCTTCTTCTCTGTGTATTTTCAATATAAAATTTGCTTTGTGTTCTTCTTTCTCCCCTAAAAAACAGGCAATTTTGAATTGCGTTTGTCAGTACATTCCCTTCTCTTTCATTAGGCATTCTCTGCCTTAAAACCTTGCCCAGAGTACAGATCCATTTGTGGAGCAAAGACAAATAGTTAGCTAAGCAGGTACTGTTTCAAGAAACTGAATACCCTTCACAGGATTCCACTTTTTTTTTTTTTTTTTTCCCTACCAATTGAGGAGAGCAGAAGCAGTAGGAACCATAGGACTTTTGAAGGAATTCATACAGAGCTAGACAACATATACAATTCCAGCAAAACATTTGCTGACTGCAAAGTCCAAATTAGATGACAGAACCATAGAATCATAGAATGGCTAGAGTTGGAAGGGACCTTGAAGATCATTTTGTTCCCCCATCCCTTTGCATGGGCAGGGACACCTCAGGTTTCTCAGAGCCCCATGCAACCTGTTCTCGAATGCTCCCAAGGATGAAGCTTCCACTTTTTATTCACATTACTGTAGCACCATTCACAACCAGAATAATGAATCTTATGTACCAACGTAATGAAAATACGCTTAGGCTGATATTTAATATGCTACAGGATTTTGAGAAATTAGTAACGTATTACAGTACAAAAAGTATATATGCAGCAGGCAGAAGCTTGCATGTATAAAATGCAAGAACTTGCATGTATAACTTTAGTTTTAAAGTTGTATATGTGGAAAATATTCTTTAGAAAATAAAACACTGTCAAATTTTTGTAAATAACTAGCTGTCCCTTGCTTTAAATTAAAATCAACCAGAAAACTTTTCTCTTATTTCTTCCATAAATAAATATGAAATTTTTCAAAGACTTGCTTGTGAAGTATTCTTGTATTACCAAATGTCATCATATTAGCAAGGGCATTAGAAATTTAGATAAGGATAACTTAGTTTGTATGTTAGTACTGCCTATAAATGAATGTTCTTTGTTTGGAGTTTCTAGGTATCATCACAACTACTTTCTCTTCACTTTCGACTGTTTTCTCCTCTCATGTGTGTTCAGCTGCAGAATCAACCTACCACTCACGGGTGAAACTGTTTTCTCTACTTTGAGTGTGCTTGAACAAAACTAAGACAGGCAGGATGAACCATAATTGGCTTAAATAGAAGAGAGAAGAGGGGTTAACAGGCAATGAGGAAACAGGGAAGAAAATGTCTGAAAATATAGACAGTACTGGGAAGCATAAAGCACTGGCAGCCACTCAGTAGACACAGCAAAGAGAAGGGAACAGACAAGTTCAAGATTAGTGTCAATATTTTCAAATGTAATTTCCTTCTTTCTTTCCTTCTTTCTTTTTGACTTTACAGCTATGTTGGAGAATATGCTCAGACATCAAAAACGTTCTTTGGATCTTTATAATCCGTTTGGATTCTTTGGATCCTCTGATCTTTATAATGTTGTTACTTTATGAAGAAAACTGCATGGCTTATTTTAGAGGAGATCTGAAAACTAGAATTTCTGAGGCTATTTGTACAAATTGATATCTGACACCAGACACTTGATCAAGAAAGTACAATAAAGTAAGATGATGGATATTGCAGACACTATTTTATGGATAAATCTGGCTAATTTGTCCATTGGAAAATCTTTATGTAGCTCAGTAAACAATCTGTGAGAAACATCATTGTGCCCAAATCAGTAGACATTAATGTCTCCTATAAAATCAGCTTGGTTGAAGCAATTTACATCCAGAAATCCTTCCCTTTCCCTTCCCCTTTCTTTCTTATACTAATTTCTTCTCTCTTTTCTTCTATTGAATGTTTACATCCAATTAAAGCTTTTCTCATATTTATCAGCAGTATTTGATCTAAATTACAAGAAGAACCAACATATAATCCCAAGTCATTCAGAAAGTCTCATTAGTTTGTTGATTATTCTCGGCATTATGAGGAGAAGGTTTCATTACCATGCAAATAGAAATAGCTTCTTTATTCAGATAGACTAATGTTTAGTGTTCTTCGAATTATGTCATGCAACAATTAAACTCATCAAAAGTCACACAGCAAAAGGAATTCATATTGTGCAGACCAGTTATTACTGCCACAAGGATAAGGTGGCAAAAAAAAAAATTTGTTGTCATCTTCGGTTTGCCACTTTTTTTGCTATAATATAGCTTTAAAGCTCAATTTCAAAACAAAACAGAAAGACAATTCAAAGCTATTAATTTGGAATTGCTTGTTTGCATTCTTTCTCTGGAAAAATTAATCTCACATTCTGTTAACAGTAATACACAAAGCATTCACTACTGATGTTTCCAGAAAATTGGACCACAATTCATTTTGGCCCTTGAGTAATAAAGGTCAGGCCTAAGCCAGAAAAACAGATAAATGAATTGTCAATCCACTGAGAATGTACCAGAGCAAAGGAAATATCAGCCGAGAAGTTGACACAGTCAAATCCTAGACCAGTACGATATTTACACAAACTGCTTTATGCTAACTTTAATTGGGCTTTTCATTTGTGGTCTCTGAAATGCTGTATTAACTTCTGTATTATCCTTGAGCATTTGGGGACCATAATATTTTAATTTATGTGCTTATATTATAGATCTTCCTCACCCCTTTCTAATTTCAAAGTAGAAAATTCCACGTGACTTGTAGGACAGAATCAAAATAAAATGGAATCTTTCCCACTGTGCCATAGCACAGTAAGTTCTTTTCCCCCAGTCTCACCTTCATTTCGACAACTCAGTGGTGTTCCTGGGCTACAGCAATCTGTGCACATTCAGTCTGTGTGCTGAAGAAAATGTTCTAATTTTGTCACAGTGAGAACCTGCCTCCTTATTTGCTACCTCTTTTTAGCAGCCTCTCTGTGTCTCCTGTGCTGCCTGCTTGCTGCTTGGCTTGGTTCTTACTCCAGTGTTCTCCATAGCTGCTTCCTGTGGCCTTCCTGAGACTTGAACCTTCCCCTCCTTGGAGCATGCTCCCTGGGCTACCATCATCTCACCCTCACCATCCCTCAGGAGCATTTATCCAACTTTGTCATTCTCCTTTTTTGTAAATATCACATAGAAATGTGCATTGCCATATGGTATATAAATAATTCTGCTTGCAACCAAAAAACCCTACAAAAGCAAAAACCAAAACTCCCACCAAAACAGATTTTAAAAACCCCAAAAAACCCAAACAAACAAAAAAACAGGGTGGAACATTTTAAAAAACATTTTTTAAAATACAATAAACAACAGCTTGAACATAAACAAGGTAAAAAAAAATCAACATTTTATTCTGATAGGTAAGTATAAACACAGGACAATTTCCAGTCGACATATCTGTGGTGTTTGGGGCATAAAACCTTTGTAGGCCCTGGATTACTCTAAACAATCAATGCTAATATCCTGTAATGAATGAAATGGACAGCTATCCAAGAAGTTTAATCAGTCATTCACTTCTGCACTTATTTGATTACCAGAAGTGATCTCCCAGACACACAACATTAACCTTCAATCAATAATGACTTTAATGGAAAGATGGACTCCTTTCTTCAGGCCTGTTCCTGATTCATTACTGTGGAATTGCTATTGGATAGTGATTAACATGCTCAATCCATCAAAAATTAATTCTTATTTACTCTGGAAGATGCTGCATTACATATTTCCACAGTTTCTGTCCTCTAATCATGGACCTTGACAACAACAGGATTTTGATTAGTTTCAGAATAGTCTCCATAATGAACAGGAATTTTATACTTTTGGTAATCCATAAGGCATAAAATGTTTAAAATGTTGCAATTTGAAGTAATCTTCATATTCTCTGAATACTGACTTGCAAGAAACTGTTAGGGGTTGAGCAGATGGATAAAAGAAATGCAGATGCTAAGCCTTTTCCTCCATGTTTTTATTTCTCTTCCTAACATAACCAAGATTAAGAAGGTAATTTATAAAAGGGTGCTGCCCCCAGGTAGAAATGTAACTTTGTTCTTAGGCCACCTTTGTTAAACACAATGGAAACACATAGTCAACAACTATTTGAATTATTTAATAAATAAAGTCCAATTCTTAGAAATACACCAGATTTAGATATACTGATTAAGAGATGTGTACATTTTAATGACATCATAATACAGACAATGTCTAATTGTGTATGTTACCACATCTAAGATATCACAAGGACTAGTGGAACTCCTTCCCACTAAGAGTTTGTAGGGTTGGAGTTGCCTGACATTCTCTCTAAAACCTCCATGATCGTTTAACACACGATAAACCCACGTTTGTTAGAAAAGACAACACAAACCATGGTTAGAAATACCTTTTCTTAGGTTTAATTAAAACTTAGTTGAGCAATTAGACACATAATTAGAAGGCTGTAAGTATGAGACAAGGTATTTCGAAGGCTAGAACAATTTTCCACTAACAAATCAGCAGATAACACATTTAAAAATATCTCCTTTTACAAAGAAAGAAAGAAAAATTAAAAAATAATTTAAAAAAGAAAATCCTTGCTAAAACATGCATTTAATAGCACAATAGGCTCATGTGCTAACTCTCTGTTCACTTAGGGTGTCAAGGGCTGTACTCTTAATTGCCAAATTGACCCAGTGGGATGCTTAGTCCTTCTGTTAGTGACCTTATTTCCTTCAGCCTAGCCCTGTGTCACAGATGAAGGGATTATTTGCTTTGGATTTTTATTATTTTGATTTTTTAAAATTTTTTTTGAAAATCAACAGACTCAAATAACTTCAAGCTGAGAAAAGATTTCCTGTGGGAATATCTTGATCAAGGTCCATCACTCATTTAGACAAACAGAAGGAAGAGGCTAGCTGTAAATCATGCAGGATTCGTGGCCCAAAATAAACCTACACTCTATGGTGAGCATAACTCTACAGCTGCTGGAAAGACCACATTTGATGGAGGTATTTTCTAACATCAACAAAGATGACATTTTTTCAACAGAGCTGTTTTCTACTCAGTGCTTGAGTTCACCAGAGAAGTTATCTTCACATGATATGGTAATATGACACACATATGGTAATATGATGGAAGAGGACCATCAGACACAAAATCAAGAAGTGACTTGCAGGTCCTTCCTTCTAGTTAGAGAAGGTGGGCAGATTTTTCCACACACTGATGTACAGTAAGAGAAAATGGTCATTCTTTAGTAGGGAAATACAGGAAACAGGTGGAAACAAAGTGGGAAGAAAAACTACAGATGCTGACAAGATCACTCTTAAAAAATTCTGGAACAAGGGCCCTATTCTCATTCTGGCTTATTCAGGATTAGAAAACTGCAGTTATACTTGGACTTGTAAAAAAAATCCCAAACCTCCTTATGATATGAGGATGCAGTATATGCCAGATACATCTGATTTTTAAGGGATTTCACATACAGAAAAAAGATCTGTTCTCGCTTGAAAGAAGACATGAATGTCACTGAAAAAGAACTATGAACTAGCTCAAGTTTAATGATCAAATATCATACTTTTCCACTCTAAGTATTCTTCACCAAGTCTTACTATTTCTTCCTACTCTTTGACTTCAATATGTCAATAAATTTCACGTCATTGTTACTGTGCTCATAATAACAGTTGCCATGAATTACTCATTGTATTAGTGGTGGAGGCCATACTCACTCATGATTTTAAGACCAACGAGTCATTACAGTGAAAAGTAGTGTATTCCTTAAGAATATTATTTATATTAATTTTTAATTTCAACTCCAGAATTGGTATAAATTTTCACTCATTTTTGTTGACTTGAAAAGAGCTTTGCTTACTTAAAACTCAATTGATATGGCATTAAAAGGTAAAAAAAGCGATTACTTTTTGTTAATATCTGTCAGATGACAAATAACCAGGATGTTTTTTCATCTTTCTATTTCACAGGTACAGGCCCACTAGGTCAGATCCTGGTAGCCTGAGCAGGAAATGGCAGATGCTTTATATGGTCATTTGAAAGGCTTAATTGTTCAGTATCTTTGTCATGCTTTAAGTGAAGCGGAAGAGAGTCAAACAAAACAAGTGAGCTAATCAGAATCAAAGGCAAGAAACAGTTCAGATAAGGAATACAAGAAAGGTCAGCCCAAGAAAGGAAGAAAAGGAACATTGGCAACAAGTTACTTTGGTATTTTGCCACAAGAAAACAGAAAATATGAAGACTGGGTTTAGTCTTTACATCCATCATATTACCTAAAGTTCTTTATATATGCCTAGTATCTAACAAAATTAAAATCTTATTTGCATAATGATAGTAACAGAGAATTCTTTAGGTAAAGCAGTGTAGCAAAATAGTTTATCTGGTTTGAACAACAGCCCTGCATTCTAGAAACATTTGCTGTCTAGTAATAGCATTCTGAGCCTGTAGTGTGTTAAAATATACACTAAAGCTACCTTGTTAGGAAAGGACTCTTGTATTTTCCATTCAACAGTTTTGCTTTAATTCCACAACTGTGGAAGGCTTACACAGGAATGAAAACCATACTTTTGTTAATAGATTTGTGGGCAAGAGGACAACATTTATGAAACTTTGACAATTGAGCATTAATTGAAAAGTGTTCCCTGGTTGTTATTACTTGTGAAGAAATGTCTGACACTGAAAATCAGATATTCCTTAATACCTACTACCTGTGCCAAGTAAATTTCTGACTTTAATATCTTTTCAAGCAATAGTTGTTGTAAACAGGAGATGGCAAACAGCAATTTGCTTTTTTTCACCTACATTCACCAGCAGAAGCTGTAATACTCACAGTGTGTTTAGATCCTTTCTGTGATCCATTTACCTCCACCAGGGAAGGCTCACTGCTAAAATCAGGGCATGACAGTCCAGTAAGAGCTCACTATCAAAGAGCTAGTAATGCTGGGTGTAAAGAAATAAAACTGCAGTGCAGTATTTTTCTCCCATCCTTAGCTAGTAGGCAGGACCTTAATGAAATGAAGAGAACTGACAGAGACAGATGAGAACTCAGTTTGACAACTACTTTTAGAGGCGAGCTGAGCCAAAACAATTTGATGCAAGCAATATTATGATCAATAACCCCTTCTAGGCTTGCATATTCCATTATACAAAAGTCTGTGTGGCTCTACTGAGAGCTCTCCTGAAGCCTTCCCTCCTTTCTATTCTTTTCTTTTTATTTTTGCAATTGAAAAATTTTCTGACTACTGGTAGTGAACATTTTTTACTGGATTCATTTTTGGAAGAAAACTGCCAGTATCACCCTGCTCCATCTTTTGTGCATATTCTGTAAACTTCAATAGTAAAGAAAACCACTTAAGGTGTTCCATTTGCAACATGAGTTAACTATTCAAGTTCATTAAAGGCTATTAGCAGTGAAAAAGTAATCCCATCCCCTGGATATTTCTGTGAAAGAACAGGTATAGTAAAATGCTAACACACCAGAAAAAGAAAAGAAAAGAAAAGAAAAGAAAAGAAAGGAAAAGAAAAGAAAAGAAAAGAAAAGAAAAGAAAAGAAAAAAAAGAAAAGAAAAGAAAAGAAAAGAAAAGAAAAGAAAAGAAAAGAAAAGAAAAGAAAAGAAAAGAAAAGAAAAGAAAAGAAAAGAAAAGAAAAGAAAAGAAAAGAAAAATCTAAAAAAATTATGTACTGCTCTCAGGCTCAGCAAAGTCACTGGATCAAACTATATCTGAGGTAAATTGAATTATTTATATAAGCATCTAGCAAAGTAAGTAGAAAGTGTTATGCAATGTCACATTGCAAAAATGCAAACTCTTACATATTTGGCAGCCATTCCCATTCCCACAGAATACATTTCCTTTCAACGTCACTGTTTTATAAGAGCATCTTTTTATCAAATGTCAGTTTAAACATAATGCTGCTTATTATATTTGGTTACACCAGCAGTTTCAATAACACTAAAAAACCACAGGAAATATAACTCTGGCAAATCTAGAGAATATAACCCTATCTTTGGATGGAGTCAAATGTTTACCATGCTACAGTATATAATGTTTACTGAAATTAGAAAAAAAAGGCATATCAAATAAAATTTTTATTATTTAAGAAAATAGTAAAATGCTTACACTATCTGCACACTTGACGAAAAAAAGCCCCATGACATAGTATCATTGAAAAATGGAATGGTTTGGATTAGAAGGGACCTTAAAAGATTATCTAGTTCCAACCCACCTTCCAGTAGACCAGTTTGCTCAAAGGCCATCTGACCTGGCCTTGAACACTTCAAGGCAGCAGGCAACCACAGTTTCCCTGAGCAACCTTTTCCTGTGTCTCACCACCCTCACAGGAAGAATTTGTTCCTAATATCTGATCTAAATCTACCTTCTTCCAGTTCAAAACTTTTAACCTTCATCCTATCACTACATGCCTTTATAAAAAGTCCCTTTCCATCTTTCTTGTAGCCCCCCTTCAAGTGCTGAAAGGCTGATACAGCATGTCTATGAAGCCTCCTCTCCTGCAAACTAAACAACCGCAACTCTCTCAGCCTGTCTTCATAGGAGTGTTGCTTCAGCCCTCTGATCCTCTTTATGGCTCTCCTCTTGACTCAGTCCTGCAGGTCCATGTCCTTCTTGTGATGAGGACTCCAGAACTGGATGCAGTATTCCAGGTGGGTTAACATCACAACTGAGTAGAGGGAGAAGAATCACTTCCCTTGAACTCCTGCCTGAGATTATTTTGATGTAGCCCAAGATACAGTTGGCTTTCTGGGCTGCAAACACATATTGCTGGATCACGTTGAATTCTCCTCAAAAAACACCTCCAAGTTATTCTTCTGAGTGCTGTTCTCAGTCCATTCTCTGACTAGCCTAAATTTATACTTCCAGTTACCCAGACTCAGGTGCGCTTTGCCTCACTGAACTTCATGTGTTTTGCAGGGGGCACCTCTGAATCATGTCATGGTCCCTCCGGATGACATTCCTTCTCTTCAGCATGTTGACTGCACCACACAGCAAACTCACTGAGATTGCTCTCAGTCCCACTGCCCATATTGCCAACAAAGAAGTTAAACAGCACCAGTCCTTGAGGACTGATACTTGTCACTGGTCTCCACCTGGACATTGAGTTGTTGACCACTACTCTCTGAGTGCAACCATCCGACAATTCCTTATCCACCAAGCTGTTCATATAAACATTTAGATTCTGTACTTTATATCTCCATTATCTTTAGATAAGTTGAGAACTGTTTCTTCATGTAAGATTAGACACTGATATATAAAATACATTTTCTGACCTGCAGCAGATGCATTCAGTTTTACGTGTGTTTTCCTCTCAGAATAGTAAATTTGCTGTGTTTTTCCTTGCTATATAGCTCAATTACTGGATCATATAGACAAAAAAAAAATCCCCGCTGAAATTACTCAAATTTATGATCTATTTTAGTCTTAAATACATAGTGGTTATGTGTCATAAAGATCAATAATTAACTTGCTTGAGTTTGGCCAACATATATCAACTAATAATAATTTTTTACTGTTCTAATACTGAAGGGGAAGCAGCAAAATTTTTCATATTTAAAAATGACATAAAGAAATCAGAGGCTTTTTTTCTTTTTTTACAAGTCTTTGTAAGGACAAAAGAAATCATTACTTTTTATCTTAGAAATGCATTTTAAGTGGCAACCAGCAATCAATGAAATCACTTAGCCTGTGTCTATGCCAGGCTAGAAACTTGCATTCTAATGCACACCATAAGATCTTTAAAACAGAGACACTGTCATACCTCTACTCTGAAAATAACATCTACATCTTCTGGTCTATAGATCTGAATCAATTATAATCTCTCTGTTCAAGCTTCTTTACTGATCTTCTGTAGGAGACAAAATGGAGAGATTTACCCAAGCAGTGGTCCTGACACACCTGTTGACTTATGATTCCCTGAAGCAAAGAACTGAGAAGGGTTTGCTAAGGAAAGTGGGTGTGTTAAGGACAGAATCTCACCCACAGAAACTATTCCCTGAAATGAAACCTGTAGGAAAGAGGGGAATTGGAAAAAAGAGAAGATCGTTCTGAAATACTAGGATCCTATGTAACAGCTTTGAAGGGTTACAAGAACAGAGCTGAAGAGAAACCATGAGAGGCAAAAAAAGGGTGCCACAAGGCATCAGGCAAGCAAGACCTGTAGTAAATGGGGAAAAGGCTAAGACAGCAAGGAAAGGTTGTGACCACCAACCCAATTCAGGACTCTCTCTTTGCACTTCCAGGTGACAACCAGACCAATAGTAAAAGACATGGTAATTAAAATATAAGGTTCCAGAAGTGTTTGGGCAAATAAAGAAGGGCATGCAAAGAAACACAGTGGGCCCTTGTTCTCTTTCGATATTAGAGACTCCTGGTCTGGATTTTTCCCTTAATCTTCCTTATCATTAATCAAGGCCTACAGTGATTTCTCTAACTTTATTCTAAGCACAAAAGGGTAACATGGTTGCTTATTCTGTGAAGTTTTTTTGGGTTGTAACCCCTTTGATTTGCTTTATAATTTCACTCCATTTTAAGTAATGCTGTGCTTAGTTTGAACCTTCTGGGTAATTGTCATTACTCCAAAGTACCACATAAAGAATTAAAGAGTTTAACCTTGCCTGTGAGCTATCAAAAGAGATAAACCTTGCCCATATCCACCCCGTGGGATTATCCTAACCTGCTGAGTGGGACAGGACATCGTAAACAGCTATTTTACCTTTTAAAAGAAGAAAATTGATGGTTCTTTTCAAAGATGGGGAAAGGTAGGCTTATTATTTTATTTTAGTCATCAAAGGATAGTTCATATGCATAGTATTAGAATTTTGATAAAAGAAACAGCAGCTTGTCTACGGCATCCTTGTCTCTTATATTTCCTGCTTGCAGTATATGTAGATAGCTGATGTCTTCATTCTATAATGGACAGGAAAATATAAACCTATTTTTTCTCTTTTCAGCTTCCCTCAAGTATCTACAGCTATTTGTGTTAAATACTAAATAGCGTTGGCAGTGTTTACTGTCTCTACACTATTTTAACCTATGACTAGATTGATATGTTCTCAATGATAGACCACAAAATGTATTTGTAATGGAGGAATAATTGACTTGAAATATTTTCATATGGTCCTGCTGGAAAAAAAATTTTAAAATAATTAAAAAGAATTTAAAAATCAGTATTCTGTACATATATATGGATGTTTATATGAGCTACCAAGAGAAAAAACATTGTGCATTTGACACAAAGTCATGTTTAAGATTTTTTGGTAATCTAGGTACATTTGAGACATGCATAAATCATTAGGTATATCCCACATGTATAAATCAAGAATACATGTCATACCAGTGAAAAAAAAGAGTGAGTGTTTTAAAATTGTCTGGGAAGGATTAAAGTGTGGATAACCTGATGATTGTTGTTTACAGTGTAGTGAAACTACTGAATTTTGAAAAATCAACCTGATGGTGTACATGAGTAGAAAGAAGACAAAATTTCCAGGAGAAACATGACATATATGAAAATATTTGCAAGATCATTTATGCAACAGCATGGTATTTTCTGCAGCTGTACCTTCTAGGGTGCTGAAGCACTAGAAATAGCCCAAAGAAGTCACATGGGAATGAAAAACTTGTCACATAGAGAAATATTAAGAAAACCCCTGAGATCTGGGACAAATATAATTAAAAAACCCAACCAACCAACCAACCAACCAAAAAAAAAAAAAAAAAACCAACGTTGTTAATTTCATCCCCTTTTTATTTTGACATCAGTTATCTTCCATCTTCATTTGAATTATTTCTTACAAAATCTCTAAGAAGTGTTAGCAGGTTTCTCCTCACCTTTTTTCCTATTCATTATTTGTTAATTAGTAGACAAAATATACTTACTTACACAATTATGCATCCAATATATACTAAATTGCTTCTGTCATAGAATGCAATTTAGATTGTAGTAGTTCACATTTTTCTTATCTAGCATACTTTGGATGAATTAAGTACCATTAGATTGCAATTTCTGTGATTACACATCTCTCTCTTTTTTTTCTCCTTAATTGACTGGTATCACATTTATCACCTAGTTTCTAAAGTGCATCTCATCCTGCAGAAAATGCCAAGCCCTTCAAAAAAATAGCCACAAATGTCAGACATGAAATTTGGATCTCAGTATGAAATTTTCTTCATCTCAGAACTGTTTGGAAGATAATGTAGTTTAATTTATCATCATCAAAAATACACTTTGGAGCTAGCAAATTATCAATAAAGATGATAGGCTGTGGTATCTGATATAAGGTATTCTGGAAGATACAAAATGCTACTTACATACAACAATACAAACTTTAGAAAGGGTCTGGCCTTGTAATAAGGATATGCATGGTTTAGTACAGATTTTCCTTTTCTCACCAACTGAGTAAGCCTGTGATCAAAACAGAAAAATTCTGAAAGAGAGAGAGTGAGGTCCTTTTGTTGTGGATAGTTTGGAGAGCACAGCAGCCAGCACCCTACCACAGTCATCTCAGGTTCTCATTGACTACAAACAACTGTATGGAGAATTTAAAGCTCTTGATTCCCAACAGGACAGAAAGCTAAGTAAGTAAATGGCAAATTTATAAATGCATACTTCTCTCAGGAGTCGTCAAGAAGTCTTACCCTCAGGGATTACTTATGAAGAACATGATATTAAATACTCTCCAGTGGTGCCTATCAAGCATGCAACACACATCTAAATTAAATACTGATTTCTAACCAGAAAAGACCTGAAATTTGAAACGTCTTATGATTTTTTGGAACTTTACATGTTGGCAACAGTTACATATAGACAGTTACTATTATCAAAACATATAACTATATATAATGTTATACAGGGTTTTAAAATGTATACTATTTTTGTTTTAAAAAGTGTTGGCTGGATTTGACTTCTGTGATGATAAGAATTGGCTTCTGATGTGATCTGTTAAATCAACTGATGTATTATCACACAGACAATAGTAGGATGGACTTTACTACTATGTTCATACTATGAGCAAAATTAACATGAGGAAAAGTTAAATGTGCACTATTTCCACAGAGAACTCTCAAGGATAGTGACTTTCCTAGTAAGATATAAAATGGCCTGAAGTGACTTTTTGTATGACCCATAAAATATGCAACAAAAAAATGCAACCCACAAGCCCTGCTGGAGAAAGGAAGAAAGTAAATGAGTGCTTTATTTGGTAGAGAAAATAATTATCTAAGGGACAGTAGAGAATGAAGGGTCGTAACTTTATTCACTTTGAAAAAGATTATCTATCTGATTAATATAACTGTTCCAAAGATTTAGAGTTAAATATGATCAAGAAAGCCCTTGACCTATTTCCACTGGTATCAATGTTAGTGTTAGGTTATTCCATCATAATTTGTCTCCAGAACTGATAGTAAATTTCAGAAGTCAGTATTGCATAGTACTTAAAGGGACAGAAGAAAGTGGAACAATGCTGTTCTTTCTTTCTTCTTTTTCCACTCTTCTTGTTTTGGTTTTTTTTTTTTTTTTTTGGGGTTTTTTTTTGGGGGGGGTTTTTTGGTTTTTTTGTTTTGGGTTTTTTGGAGGTTTTTTATGCTGTACTCTAAATCCCATCCTCACTTCTCAGATTATTTCCAGTCACCTCCATACTTGTAGAACCCATGAATAAAATCTTGCAAATCTTGATCCTTGCTTGGAATCATGCTAAATTTTCCTTTTATTACCCCCTTTTTTTCTTAAATTTAATGTTAAAAAACACCAGGTGTGGCTAAGTAAAAAAAAAAAAAAGTTCCTCCTAAATTATTTTGCTGATGTTAGTTTATTTATTATTTAAGCTTCATTTGAGAGCTCCATTTTCTGCACTGCTGTAGTCAGTAAAAATAGGATAAGTCCTTACTTTTAAAAAACATCATGTTTCCTAATGTAACACATTTTAAAATGTAACACATTTTAAACCTTGAAGTTTGCCCTAACTACATATTTGATATTAATGCACTATTTTCAGTAGTATTATTTGGTTTTATGACCACTTCTTCCCCATTTTATGATGTATGATGCTGGTACATAGCTCATAACTGCTTTCCTGATCAAGTCCAAATTCTGCAAATCCTGTCTATCATGGTAACAGGTTCACCACCCTACTTGCTAAGTTAATAGAATTTCAAAATTCTCTCTATAGGACAAGTCAGCCCCTATTCATTTCCTAGTGCAGAAGTTGCTGTAGAAGTTATAAAAAGGTTAGCTCACAAGAGATAATATACTGATGCTTGATCCTTTTTAATCTTAATTATAAACTGGTAACATCTATGAAAAAAAAAAAAAGTTGCTGAAAGAACTTATTCTATGTCATGCAGAGTTCTTCCATTCCATGTCAAAGAGTTAAAAGTGTTGATTGTGCACACTTCTTGAAAATCTGCTGAGAAGGCTTGAAGATAGACAGAGAAAGTGTGAAGAAATTAGTGATAAATGCACAACTGGAAATGAGAGCAGAGTTTCACATCTCTGTGAGCTCTCACATTCTGTTGAGGGTAGTGTCTTTAAACAATGACCTAGACTGGTCTCTCAGAATGTAGTCTGTAGGTGAATTTCTGTGGAAAATGTGGAAAAGGATTCAAGATTTCCTTGTTTCTGTCATATCTGACAGAAAATAAACAACCCCAAATCCAACCTGCAACAACCATGTAAGTACTTTTTAAATTTTATTTTTCCATGTAAGAGATTGTAATAGCTACCGCAAAACCACCAGGGAAATGCAAAGGAGAAAACTGTCCTACGAAACAAACCCATTTTGCACATAATGCAGAAAAGTTGAAGATGATTTATACATAATATGACACTTGAAGAATTTATATTTAAATAAAGACAGTGTGAATACATAAACTAGTCACTGAGCACCAGAATTTTCAGTCTCCTTTGAATTTTTAGCAGAAAAAACCCAGCAACTTACTAACCAAGAACACAACCTAAAAACAGGAAAAAACAAAACAACACAAAAGAAACAAAAACCGAAACCCCCAAAAAACAAACTACAGCAAAAACAAAGAAAGAAACAAACAGTAATAAAGAAACCTGAAAACCCATCTCACTAACTGAGAATACAGATAGAAATGAATTATGAGGTGATATCACTGATCATAAAAAACCACTTGGCAAAAAAACCACTAAAAGCAGGAATTAATAAAACAGATAAAGAAAACAGATGTGATACACTAGTGAGAACAAGAAAAAGTTCTGTCACATTTATTTTATAAAATAAACAAACATTAATTTTTCTCTTACATTGAAGTGACTGCAGTGCACGAGTTTTTGCCATTCATATTCTAGCTAAACAAAAATGTCAGCTGTTTGAAAATGAGCCATCATCTTTGAACTGAGTTATTTGGTTTGTTTTTAAACTCTGATGACACCTTTTTTCACACACTGATTTGGAAGAGGATCTCACTTACAAGTATTTCTGTGGAATCACTAACTCTGAACTTTAGCTACTAAACAACACTCCCAAGTAATTCTCCAGACTGTTTCATTTTTGGGCTATTGGCTTTATTTCTGAACCAAATCTCTTGGTCTGAGATAAACTGTTGCTTTGATGACAGTTCTCCCAAGATCATCTTTAAATTCCTGACTACCATCTTCACATCCCCCCTTCACCCTCGCTAGGTCTGCTACCTCATGGTATGTCTGCTCTGCCTCCTGGGTTTAGGGAGGGAAACTGCCCCTTCCTACCTACTTCATCATGATGTTTACTATTAATTTTCAGTCTTTCATGCTATCATTAGCATTGGTACGTCTTGCTAGAAAGACTTACCTGACTGAATCACAAATCAGTGGTCTGTCTTCAAAGATGGTCTCACTCTGAGCTACCATTCCCTTTCATAGACAAACCAACCATAGACAAACCAGAAGGCATAAAATTTCATTTTCCAGTTTGTTCTTGGGTTTTCTGGACAGACTATAGCTTTTGTAGTTGAGTTAGCCAAGTAAATACACAATTTATTCAGGTTGTGTTTGCTGTGTCCTGCTCTTCAAAGACTTGAAATGTGCTGATTTGTTTACACAGTTTGAGCTACGTAAGTGCTCAGATTATGGACATGGCATTATTTCTGACCTTTTATTTCCCTTTAAACCTAAAATTCAATTTGTTTTATGAGTACCCTGATAGATAATGGAGGAGGAAAGAAAGCACTACAGAGGCAACAAGGGGTACCTGTACAATTTAAAACAGAAATTTCTTTTCTGTCATC